>NC_140591.1:497898447-507898447 GCF_964204655.1 Triturus cristatus
CAACAGACGTGCAACAAAGAGAAATGTCTCCTTGTTGTTTCTTCTTTCTAAGTGTACTGCGTTCTGCAGCACACTTGGAAAGAGGAAAATCTACCTAAGGATTGGTTTCATTCACAAAGGTGTCCCTTTCTGCACAAAAACAATCCTGCCTGTAACATAGGCAACCTTCTTACAAGGCGCAAAGGTGCCCGCGTTGGCGCTAGGCTGCAGATGGTGAGCCAGCAGAGGTAGAGGACAAGAATGCGCCATATGTTGATAGATATGAATCATCCCTGCCCCTCTCTTTCCTTCAGTGCGGCAACTTGTCTTGCTGCTCTATGTTACATGAAAGAGAGTTAAAACTGGCCCTCTGTGTTGAAGGTTGAGGTGAAGATGGACCCTTAAAAACCCTCAGCAGGACTAAAAGGTAGAAACACTCATCCCATTGCGAACCAATGGGAAAATGGTCACTACCGATTTAATGATCACTCACTCAACACACTTCACAATCCACAGTAACAGGCCCTCCTGCCTGCCCCTTGCAAAAGAAATACATAGATTCCATCAGTAAATAAGGATCAGTATTCAAACAATGTTCCACGAGGTTGCAATCTGCGACCAAGGAAAAGGTGCATTTTTTTTACAGACCATGTACGTCAATGATGGCTTGAACACCACATTTTAGATGCTTTTTATCGCATTCAAATTGGCTCACACTTAGCATCGCGCTATGGCCCTTTCCTTGGAAAAGAATGGATTTTGATATGCACTTAATTGTTTCATTAATGTTTGCATTAAGCTTTTTCTGCTGCGCTCACAATGTCTAATATGTATTTCAGCTGAACAGCAACTTACTCCACAACAGTCAATCAACCATAGATGGTATAGCGAATGCTCCTTGAAATATTTAAAACACCAACTATTGCATCCTGATGCCCTCTTAAATTAGAATACTGTTTATAACGCCTTTTTCTGTGTCCAATACTTGTTGCTAGGTGGTAGTCTGGGACCAGATTTCTGAAACTGGGGGCCTGATTCACATTGGTAAACTTACACTTTTTAGTAAGTTTACAATTGTGTCCTATTAACAAAGGGATTTACCAGCAGTATCTTTACGAGTGCTGAGTCTCCACGCATAAAAAGATAGGTCTTTGTGATTTAGGCCCTGTGTCTATTATTTGTGTTGCCAGGTGGGAGAGTAGGACAAGAGTTCTGAAACCTAAAGTAACTAATCAAATATTGTTGGCCCATTTTTAGTGTAGTTTGGTGGTAAAAGTCAAGTGAAAAAACAATGTTTCATTAGTGATATGAAGATCTTGGCAGTCAAAGCAAACCTATCTGGAACAAATAGAGTTGTGTGTTCTGATACGCCATCTCAACTGTGTCATAATGCCTGTTCTAAATTGAGAGAGGCTTTTGATTGTTTTTTCCTATTTCAATACAAACAGATGCGAACAGGAAATAAAATAAAAAAAGTTTCCATGTGCTGGGAGGAAACAAAAATGGGTTTGTTTCAGATAAAAAACGCACAAATGTACCCAACAAGGCATTATCGACATATGCGGTAAAATCAACCCAATATGCCTAAAGGTAACCCAGGTATTTGCAGTATTCTACTGTTGCAATTGGGTTCTGGCAATTCAGTATTCCCAGATTTTTTGCTTTTTGGATCACCTAGTTTTAGACATTTTATTCTGGATGAGTCTAACTACATGTGTCTCACCCACGGTAATCCCATGATAAATGGATTGCACTTTAAGATAAGGCCACTGAAATGCAGCTAGAGTAAGGGGCACTAGGCTGGTTACACATGAACATGTCTGTGGAGCCCCCTCAGAAATACCTCCCACCTGCATGGAGAGCAGGCAGAAGAAGGAGAACAGGTTAGCTCCTGCACCGATAGAAAGAGGAGACCCTGAACACGAGGAAGAAAGCCAGGGCTGCAGGGGCCTTGAGGCTCCCCATTTGGCCCACATCACCTAACTCTCCCTGGGGGTGTCCCAGTTGTAACCAGGAAGTGCCCCTGAAATAGAAAAGCCATTGTACAAGGCTGCTTCCAGGCAGTACTTCTCTCTAAAAAAAAATGGGGGATCTGACACTTTAATATTCACTGCTTCCTGGAGAAACACCCCATAAAGCCATGAATCAAACAAAGCCATTTCTGCTGATTGTGATGGCCACGGTATGTGATAGACAGTTTGGGGGAGCTGTGAAAGCGCTGAAGTTCCACCCTGGGAGGTCCAAAAGTGATGTTTAGAAAACAGACCCTACGTTTGCTGGGTCAGTGTGTCTTTGACCTTAAGGGATTTGTTTCAAAAGTTTTAAAGCGCTCTCAAAAGAGGAGCTTCTGCTCTCTAGCTGGGAGTGTAGTGCCCTCCAGGGACATCTTCTATAGCTGCATTTATTGTTGCCTGAAGGTGTAGGGGCTGAATCTATGGTGCATTTAATGTGATGAGAAAGGGATGCTCACTAGGGGCTGTTTTCATGATTGCATTTCCATGGTTTGAAAGTATATAAAAAGCACAAAGACAGGTTAGGTTCAAATGCTCTATTGATATAATAATGTTGACAGTGACTATTGATCAAAGTGAACATGCGTATTAACATTAATAAATGTATTTACATATGATTATTATTGATAATTGCATTTACTTACACAATGATGTCTTTAACATGTGCTTTGTTTAGTTTGAACCTTTGACCAAGCCAATAGACTTACCCAATCTCCAAAAGGTTTTCTTCAAACAAGTCCTGGATAGACTTTTGGATTGGATTAACGAAAAACACATCCTATCCAATCTCCAGGTAGGATTTAGATCTAAGCCCAGTTCGATTGACCAGGTCTTCCTCTTCCTTTTGGTGAAGTGGAAAACTGTAGATGTTGGGGTGGGGGGGGAATATTTTGTAGCTTTCATAGATCTCCATGCTGCCTTCAACCTGGTATCTAGGAAGTAATTATGGGAGGTTTTATACAGGATGAGGACTCTCTGTAACTTGGTTAACATTATTATGTGCCTGCAAAAGGGAAATTTAGCAAGGGTTTGATGTGGCACAAAAGAAGAATTAACCCAGGCAATTCACATTGACAGGGGTGCACACCAGGGCTGTGTTTTGGCCCCTACACATTTTCTCATTTATATCAACAACTGGGTCATGTTTTTGACAGATTGTACCAATAATTCCCTTACTCTTGCAGGACAGAAGTTCCTGGCTCTTTTGTTTTGCCAATGACATCCTTATACCGGCCAAAACTAGGAAGGGCCTTCAAAATCTTGTGGATAAATTTGATCTGTTTTGTACTGAATATGGCTTCGTAATTAAGGTTTCTAAAACAAAACAGATGATTTATTCTATGAAGATAAGAGTGAAGGGCAACTTGAACCTTGGTGGGGAAGCATTTGAAAGGGTCGGGGAAGTTGATTATTTGGGGATTTGTTTGGCTGACACTGTCTCCTGGGCCCCGTATGTCCTTAAAGGTTTGCAGCTGTTAACCCATGGAGCAGGGGCAATTCTTAGGTTTGCTAAAAAGCCTTCATGGTTCCCAATCCTTCTTGCTATGGAGATTTATTAGGCCCAAGCAAGGGATGCAGCGCTATGTGGTGCCAAACTATGGGTATTTTGCCATATGGGTATTTTGGGTACTAGTGTAAACACATTTATTAGAGCCCTAACTGGGGAGGGGAACACCTCTGATGCCACTAACATTGAATCTTGATCTTAACCCTGTTTCTTAGTTGGTCACCTTAAGGCTGCTTCTCCATACGGAACGCATTTGGGTTAGTGAAGAACTGCGCCCCTTTAGAGAGAGCCTTATTGATGTTATTAAATTACAATCCTCCATGAAGATCTAGTGGCTGGCCTATGTCAAAAAATCATAGAATACGTTGGCCTAGCCAACGTTTGGGAAGACCCATCACCCATCCTGTCCACCGAGGGTCCAGTGGTAAAATCAAGATTTCGAGAGAGAGCTGCTGCCCAGAATGAATTGTCCAGCCATATAGGTAGTCACACAAGACACTTATCATTGCACAAATCTGTGCCTAAGGCAGAGAAAGTTTTAAATTATATTCAACCTGCACATGCTCATTCATATACAGTTCAGGTATAGGACCCTTCCAATTTCAATCAATCAATCAATCACTGCATTTGTAAAGCGCGCTACATACCCAAGAGGGTCTCAAGGCGCTGGGGAGGGGGGCCGCTACTGATCGAAGAGCCAGGTCTTGAGGAGTTTTCTGAAGGCCAGCAGGTCCTGGGTCTGTCGTAGGATGGTGGGGAGAGTGTTCCAGTTCTTGGCGGCGAGGTAGGGGAAGGATCTGCCACCGGCGGTGGTTTTCCGGATGCAGGGGACTGTGGCGAGGGCGAGGTTGGCTGAGCGGAGGCTTCGGGTGGGGGTGTGGAAGTCGGTTGTTGAGGTAAGTGGGTCCGGTGTTGTGTAATGCTTTCTGTGCGTGGATGAGGAGTTTGAAGGTGATCCTTTTGTTGATGGGGAGCCAGTGCAGGCCTCTCAGGTGGGGTGTGATGTGGCTGCGGCGGGGTACGTCGACGATGAGTCGGGCCGAGGCATTCTGGATACGTTGGAGTCGTCTCAGGAGCTTGTTTGTTGTTCCAGAGTAGAGGGCGTTCCCGTAGTCGAGTCTGTTGGTGATGAGGGCCTGGGTGACGGTTTTTCTCGTGTCGAGGGGGATCCATTTGAAGATCCTGTGGAGCATACGGAGGGTGTTGAAGCAGGACACGGAGACGGCGTTGACTTGCCTGGTCATGGAGAGAGTGGAGTTGAGGACGACCCCCAGGTTGCGTGCGTGGTCCGTGGGTTCCGGGGCTGTGCCTAGCGATGTGGGCCGCCAAGAGTTGTCCCAGGCTGATGGGGTGTGTCTGAGAATGAGGACCTCCGTCTTGTCTGAGTTCAGCTTCAGTCTGCTGTCCTTCATCCAGTCGGCTACGGCCTTCATTCCTCTGTGGAGGTTGGCTTTGGTGGTGTGGGGGTCTTCGGTGAGGAATATGATCAGCTGGGTGTCGTCGGCGTAGGAGATGATGTTGAGGTTATGTTGTCGTGCGACGTGGGCGAGAGGTGCCATGTAAATATTGAACAGCGTCGGGCTGAGGGAGGATCCCTGTGGGATCCGGCAGATGATCTGGGTGGTTTTGGAGCGGAAGGGTGGGAGGCGGACACTCTGGGCTCTGCCAGAGAGGAAGGATGTGGTCCAGGCCAGGGCCTTCTCTTGGATACCGGCGTCATGGAGGCGTGCGGATAGGGTGCGGTGGCAGACGTGTCAAAGGCTGCTGATAGGTCCAGGAGGATGAGGGCGGCTGTTTCTTCTTTGTCCATCAGGGTCCTGATGTCATCAGTGGCGGCGATGACGGCGGTC
The DNA here is from genome assembly GCF_964204655.1 of Triturus cristatus. Classification (NCBI taxonomy): domain Eukaryota; kingdom Metazoa; phylum Chordata; class Amphibia; order Caudata; family Salamandridae; genus Triturus; species Triturus cristatus. Next base: position 497,903,796 of record NC_140591.1, read on the forward strand.
TCGGTGCTGTTGTTGCTGCGAAAACTGGATTGGGAAGGGTCCAGGATGTTGTTGTCTTCGAGGTAGCGGGTCAGCTGTTTGTTGAAAATCTTCTCAGTCACTTTTGCCGGGAATGGGAGCAGGGAGATGGGCCGGAAGTTCTTGAGGTCCTTGGGGTCCGCCTTGGGCTTCTTCAGAAGGGGTTGATGTCGGCGTGCTTCCAGATTTCTGGGAAGGTTGCTGTCTCGAAGGAACAGTTGATTGTTTTCCGCAGGTGGGGTGCGATGGATGTGCTGGTTTGGTTGAAGACGTGGTGAGGGCAGGGGTTTGATGGGGATCCGGAGTGGATGGTGTTCATGGTTTTGATGGTGTCTTCGTGGCTGACGCTGGACCAGACGGTCAGCCGGCTGGTGCGGGTGGTAGTCGCAGGGGTGGTGGACTCGATGGTGGGTGCAGGGGGGTCGGAGTTGAAGCTGTCCTGGATGTCAGTGATCTTGGGGTGGAAGAAGGTGGCCAGGGAGTCGCACAGGTCTTGAGATGGCGGGATGTCGTTGGTGTTGGAGCTGGGGTTGGAGAGTTCTTTCACGATGCTGAAGAGCTCTTCGGTGTTGTGTGCGTTGTTGTCTAGGCGGTCCTTGACGGCGGCCTTCTTGGCGGTCCTGATGAGTTGGTGGTGTCTGCGGGTGGCACTCTTGAGGGCTGTGTGGTTGTCTGGTGTTCGGTCGTGGAGCCATTTCTTCTCCAGCTTCTGACAATTGTGATTGGAGAGCCGGAGGTCCTCGGTGAACCAGGCGGCTTTCTTGTTGGTGTGATTGGTTGTGGAGGTCTTGAGAGGGGCGAGGGTGTTGGCGCAGTTGTTGATCCACTGTGTGAGGTTGGTCGTGGCGGTGTCTGGGTCGGTGGGGTCGGTGGGTGGTCTCAGGGCGAGGGCGGTAGTCAGTTGGTCCTCGGTGACCTTGCCCCAGCAGCGGCATGGTAGCTGTTGGGTGCGGTGGTGTGTGGTGGGTTTCCTGAAGGTGAAGTGGACGCATCTGTGGTCGGTCCAGTGGGGTTCGGTGGTATGGTTGAAGGAGACGTGAGGGCTTGCGGAGAAGATGGGGTTGAGCGTGTGTCCAGCGGCGTGAGTAGGTGTCATTACGAGCTGTTTGAGTCCGAGGTTGGCGAGGTTGTCGATCAGGGCGGTGGAGTTGGCATCGTTGTTGTTCTCAAGGTGAAAGTTCAGGTCTCCGAGGAGGATGTAGTCCGTGGAAGCGAGGGCGTGGGTGCTGATGAGGTCGGCGATGGTGTCGCTGAACTGTGGGCGGGGTCCGGGAGGTCTGTAGATGAGTGTTCCTCTGAGGGTGGTGTTGGGGTCGGTGTGGATCTGGAAGTGCATGTGCTCGGCGGTGGTGAGGGTGTCGTCGGTGTTCGTTGAGATTTTGATGGAGTCTTTGTGGATGATGGCGATTCCTCCTCCCACTCTGTTGGTGCGGTCTCTGCGGGAGATCTTGTAGCCCTGTGGGATGGCTATGGTGATGTCTGGTGCTGAGGTGGCGTTCAGCCAGGTCTCCATCAGGAAGGCGACGTCGGGGGCTGTGGAGTCTAGGAGGTCCCAGAGTTCGATGGCGTGTTTGCGAGCGGAGCGGGTGTTGAGGAGGATGCAGCGGAGGTGGTTGGGTTCTCAAGGCTGGTGGTGTGAAGGGTTGGATGCTGGTGAATCTGCAGTTCCGGCAGGTGAAGGGCCCTTGGGTGTGCTTCGGGGTGGCCCGGTAGCAGGGGTGGTCTCGTTCGGTGTTGAGTGCGTAGACGGTGCTTGCGTCGTAGTGAAGTCTGGCGTTGCAGGGAGTGCGGGGTCCAGGGGTTCTGGCGCTGGGTGCGGTCCAGGCGCAGACGGGCGCAGACAGGCTTGCCGTAGGCGCGCCTTCGGCACGCCAGCGGTGCGCCCGCTGCGCGCGGCCGTTGCGTGGCCACTTCACGGCCTCCATATGAGGGGCAGAGGGAGGGGGGAGCAGCTGGGAGGCGGGAGCGGGGCGGCCAACGGGAGTGAAGGGGCAGGGCCGCAGGGGCTCAGCGGCGGGGGAAAAAACGGTAGGAAAAAGATGGCGGGAGAGGCGGCGAGGGTCACGGAGGGAGGGGGATAACAGAAAAAAGGGGGCACAAGTAGGCTGAGAGCACAGGGGTACAGAAATGAAAGCACAGCGGTACAGAAAGGAAAAGCACAGGGGTACAGAAATGAAACAGGGAATCAAAAGCAGTCAAGTGGCAAAAGCGGCAAAACGGAGGTCCAATCACACAGGGGGCTGCGTGGCGGTTGGGGGGAGCGACCTGCCTGGTGACAGGGTCAAAGGTCACTCTCTACCACCGCTTCGTGGCCTCCATATGAGGGGCAGAGGGAGGGAGGAGCAGCTGGGAGGTGGGAGCGGGGCGGCCAATGGGAGTGAAGGGGGCGGGGCTGCAGGGGCTCAGCGGCGGGGGGGGAAAACGATGGGAAAATGACAGCGGGAGAGGCGGCGAGGGTCACGGAGGGAGGGGGGGATAACAGAAAAAAAGGGGGCACAAGTAGGCTGAGAGCACAGGGGTACAGAAATGAAAGCACAGGGGTACAGAAATGAAAAGCACAGGGGTACAGAAATGAAACAGGAAATCAAAAGCAGTCAAGTGGCAAAAGCGGCAAAACGGAGGTCCAATCACACAAGGGGCTGCGTGGCGGTTGGGGGGAGCGACCTGCCTGGTGACAGGGTCAAAGGTCGCTCTCTAGCACCGCTTCGCGGCCTCCATATGAGGGGCAGAGGGAGGGACTTCAGCTTGGGACTCTGTAAAGCCTGGATGCATTATGTGCCATTCATGTATGCTTTTGGAAGAAACTGAGGAACTTCTGTTGTTCTTTTGTCCAAAATATGCTAAACCCAGTGCTAGCTGAACTGTACCCTTAGGTCACCTTGTATGCCTAACAAATTGAATACACACCCTAAGAATCTGCAAAAGTGACTCTTCAAATGTGATTGTGGTGGCTGGATACAAATTTCTTCACACAGCATGGCTCATTATACAAAATGTTTTAGATTACTCTTAAACATCTTGAGTGCACCGCAACCTCTTACGTAGGTTTCTATCAATGTTTACCATTTTTGTAATGTTGTATTAATGTATTTGTTGAAATTTGCTGGGTTTTATTTACTTATCCTGGTCAATTGTTATTGATTTTTATAATGTATTTTGTTATGCTTGTTTTTTTCATGTTTTGATGATGAAATATATATTTTAGATATGTCAATAAACTTTGACTTAGCTTATATGGTTGTATGACCCTTATGGCAGTTAGAGGTCATTATGCAATGCCATCTGTGGTATTTTCCAGGCACCAGGGCCTCATTTATGGGGTTTTGGTACAGGAGAGTGCAGCAGGTTACCTTGCTGCTCTGCCCTGCATTACAGGGTAAGGGCAGGAATCCACCACACTAAACCAATAAAGCACATTTCAGTCCTTTCCCCCTGCGCTGGTGCAGTTTCGGTAGGGTAGCGTCAAATCAGGCGCCCTTGCACCATGGTGCACAATGGTGCAAGAGTGCCTGTTTTGTAGGCAGGATTTTTTTGTGTGCAGGAAGGAGTACCTGCCTGAATGAAAGCAATCCATAGAGACTCTTTTATCATGCTATGTGTGCTGCAGAATCCATCAAATCCCATGGGAGTTGTGTGAGAACACCTACCATAACACCCATGGAATGCTTTCCTTAAGCGGAGTAAGGCGACGCTGTGATTTGCGCTGCTTTGCCTTACTCAAGATTTATGAGGCCAGTCAAAGCCACATTTTGATGACAAGTTGATTCAGAGCCTTGTGTCCTGCATGTACCACTTTGTGTAGTGCAAACGTGATGCAAGGCTCTCATAAATATGCCCCCTAATATAAATACTTGTAATTTAATGCCTAATATAAATACTTGTAATTTAATGCATAGTATTTAGTAGTGCGTGTGTGTGTGTGTAATAAATGTGCTTTTCCTTTTTTTACAGAAAAGGCATTGCCAGGACAATCATTTATTGAGTGTTATCATTGCATGCCAGCGAATGGTGATTACTAGCCAACACCGCCTCCCCTGAGTAGACCTTGGACTGCTAAGCTTCACTACCCTGAGACAATCAAGCACTACAATGGGGTACTTGGTTCCCAATAAAGAGAAATTGTGGACCTATTACTTGTGCAGGCCACATACCAATAATCCTGTTTACTCCATCTACGAAACACGGTTGACTCACAACTTATTTCCTTGTTCATTAGCATTATTCAAGCATCTTAAATTTCACTATTTGGTGTCAAGATATTACTATAAAAGGAGGTACTAGCTTTTCAGTAATTCCATTATTTTAATATATATATAATGAAAATCACTTACACAAGTGTATGCAACATAATACTTATAAAATATAACATAAAAGATAGCTGTTTAGTGTCTCCTGTGCTCACACAATAGCAAAGCGAAAATAAGTAAGCATGTTTGGTTAAAAGAAAAAGACAATGAATATTCAACAGTATGTTTGGTATCACAATGAATTTGTTGCCACAGCATTTTAGCATTTTAGCATTTAATGCCTAAGACGCTATGTCTGCTTGTGGTGGTGTTGATGACCTTGTTTAGGATGCTAAAGTCAGCAACATGACTGGGATGGCAAAGGGTGAAGGAACATCCCAGAGTTGGAGAAAAGCAGATGTGAAAGAGTCCTTCACCAGTGTCATCAAAATAGTTACTCACACTTACTGTAAGAGATGGATAAATTGGTCTGTAAATAATATCTACGCTCCTGAAAATACTTGCTGATATTTATGCCTTTGTGAACTCCTCATTCAATGAACAGCCCATAAATTATTATCAATATCTAAAGATAGGGACAGGTTGGAAGCTCCTAGCTTCAGTGTGATTAGGGGTGGGCGGAATGTGCAAAATTCACCTTCGCAAATTATCACAAAAATGTAAAAAATCTCCGCAAACACGCGGAAATATCGTGAAGATGCAGAAGTTTTTTTCCCGCCGTTCGCGGTATTTTCTGCATGGTTGCGGCTCGCCAACTTACCCATGCGGTTGCTCGGGGCGCGGCCATCTTGTTTTCACTTGTCTCGTGGTGCATGATCGCGAGAAGAAAGACGTGATCGCGCGACGAATGACGTTACTGCAGCTGCGAACTGTCGCGAGACAGCGCAAATGGCTACCAACAATCCAACATATCGTGGAGAACGCGACCGGATCGGGAAAACTTGCCGGCGAACGCGGGGATTCAGGTAAGACGATCGCACGCACATGAGAATGTATTATTTTACAGCGCGAGCAAGCAAAAAATTTCCGGTAAAATGCGGATTGCGGAAATTTTTACATTTTCGCGCTTTCCGCGGAACACGAAAATGTCAAATTATCGCAATTTCCGCGAGCGGAACGGAATTTTAGCCCAGGCCTAAGTGTGATGCATACCAATGACAGAGAGGTCCCAGGCTGAGAAAGTTAGGTGATAGCTGGAAAGAAGGAAGAACAAACCAACTGTGTAACCATTATGGTCAGGTGGGAAAGCTGATGAGGGGGTATCATGGCATGGCCACCTTATGCTGCAATTCCATTGACATTACCTCTGCTGTAGCAGCTGCAGCACTTTCAGTGAACAATACCCTCTGTCATGGTGGGGCATTCTAGATTGAATTGGCTACAGGCCACAGGCAATGGTAACGATGGAGCCTTCACCACCTCAATGGCTTAGACTGTGTTACAAGTTAGAAAGGACTGCAAATTAATGCGTGCTTTCATATGCTAATTTAATTCCATCTGTTACATTTTGCCACACCCAGTTTTTCCTGGTGTGTGACTGCAGCCGGGTGCACGGACCGTGGACCGAGTGCCAAGCTCGAGCTCGCATATTGAGTGGTAGGCCCAGAAGGCTCATAATGAGCCCAGAAAGAGCCGCAGAAGAGCACTGCAGGCCCCCAAGACATCGGTGACAACCTTTGGTGGGTGAGCAATGTCAGGTATGGGACAGGGGGGGCAACCACTGAAAACTATTAAGGAGGTAGCCAGAGCCTCAGGGTGGGGAGACGATCTGCTGTGCCTGGCCCCAGAGGCCCCCGAGGTCTGCAAAAGGAGGCACAGTAACACACCCGAACCCATAACCCTGTTTTAAACTTCTGAACCTGGGCTCCCATGAGCTAAGTGCATTGTGGATAGTAGCCTCAACATTTGGGACAACCCTAACCAAGGCCCTAATCAAGTCATATTTTAACACATGATCCCCTTGGTCTCCCGTCTGCACCTCCCTCCAGCTCCATGTCCTGGCTCAGAGGTAGTAGGGGGACTAGCTGGTGAGGTTCTAGGTATCTTCAGGTACCTCACAGTGCATGGAAGCATCCAGCGTTAGGTTAGTGCAACTTGTGCCTGCCAAGGGCCCCCGCCTCTCTACCGGGTACTGGGCAGCCACATACCCATAATTGTGTTTGAGGACAAAGGACACTGGACAATCCACCATCAACCACTGCCACCATTAAGAAGCCAGCTGGAACCAGCATGGTGGGGAACAAAAACGTGTAGGTGGCAAATTGAAGAAAAGTCAAGAAAACCACAGGAACAGTGTTTAAATTCCAGAATCCCACGAGGGTAACCTTAGGAGCTATGGTGTGTGAGTGTGAACTTCTGTGTGACAAATAGCGTGTTTTTGCCTCTCTCTTTATCCAGATCTGTGCCTGTGGAGGGCCAACCATTTAGGATGAAAGGCAGTGCTACTTCTATACTTGCCATACACCACCATCCATCCCCACACCTTGCTCTACGCTACTCCATACTTCTACATTTAACATCATTCGCTTGCGGAGATCAAAACCCGCACCAAGCACTTTAAAACCTTCTGGAAGAACCTAACAAGGATCAGCTGAACCCATCTCTCTTTCTGACACCATGGTTAAAAAGGACGCCCGGGCCCAGAATTGATGTCCCAGATGACTACCCCATTTCACCTCAGGTGCCTTATTCACAGGACTCTAACTCTGTCATTGGTTCCAGCACTCTGAACGAGTCAGGAAACCAAGGTGCTGGGGAACTAAAGTAAGCGGCCATAATTAAGGCCCCATCAACACCTACCCAGTGTGACCCAAGGAAGCTTTGGACAGCAACCAGATCTCCTTCGAAAAAATCCCAACTGAAGGAGCCTAGTCACTAGCTCAAGAGCTGTTAAACAAATTCTTCTCAAAGACCCCTTACAAGACTCCCCACTCTCCACACTCAAAGGGCTCAACAGGTTCCTGGGACCATAATATACTATCATCGCCCATGCACAGCACAGGCCCATTAGCTTCAGTACAAAAATCCTGCAGATTAAATTCCTGTCTAGGGTTACAATGGGGCTTCCAGCACAATGATAAGTCCCTCTTTCTTAATCTTCATTCGAGCTTTCAGGGACTTATTGAACTGGTGGTAATAGGGAGTGGTACCCTGAACAGCATGAGTACACACAACCAGGGCCCCAGAAGATAAACCTCGACCAATGAACAGCCTAGGTGCAGTTAAGGTAACTGTGCAAGTTCACATGCATGGCAGCAAGACCTCCTCTTTGCTCTTGTCTTGGTCAACACCATCCAAAAGCTGAGCCAATAAACATCTCTGTGTCAAATATTTATTAATCGTCTGCAAAAAAAAACTGGGATGGAAAGTATATCCAATCAGGAACTAGGCCATCTGTCAGACAAATTCCTTGCCACACTGAATGCCCAGATTGAAGCCCAAATGGAAGCATCACTGACACAAAGATCAATATTAAGGAAAAAGCTCAAATCAAGCGCAACTAAGGGAATCAATCTAATCTTTCCCCACTAGCCCTGTAATTACATCTCTGTCCTCCCTTACCTTTAAGCAAGATCCGATAGCCAGGGTTCATCTCTGGCAATCTCAAATGATGGAACTTCAGATACACTTAATTCAGTCCATCACCTCACGCTTAATGAATTTAGGGCACAGGCTAAGGACATTGGAAAATCTACTATGGTCCATTGTGGACAGTGTTAAGAGCTGAACACATACCCGGAGAAAAGGTTTATACTCCTCACCCACAGACAGAATCCCCCCTCCTCCCATTTAAGTAACATGGATATCAAGCCTTCTCCAGGGATAGAATGAATAACCTCTCCAGGAACCGAACCAAGACACCTTCAGCACCATCATGGGCTCGTCCTTCCATACTCTGACTAGCAAGTGTACTCAAACCCAACCTTATGAATCACTGGGTCTATCAGCTACTGCAAATTCTTCTAACCTCCCAAGACGGCCAAAAAAAAAAAAAAGTAAAAAAACTGCATCTTATAAAATGAAGATCTCTTACAGCCTGGTCCAACAGCGCAACCTGCGCAAACTAAGAAGGTAGTGCCAATAAGCCAATCAATAATAGGCTCATAATTACAGCATGGAACATGGAAGTTTTGCAGACAGCCTTGTCATCTAAACCTGGAGTGGCATTATTATATAAAAGCAACATTATTTGTGTACTGCAAATGTGGGCACTTAATCCCACAGTTTCAACTGGCTTCCATAAGCTCTTCAAGCCTGCCAAACGTGCTAACTTACTTGGAGAGCCATTGGGCAGTTTCTCAATCTTTATAAAACAAACCAGCAAGTTAGTAGCCGTGCCTCTCAACCAAAGTAACCTGCCGCTGCAAGTCGCAGCAATATGAGGACTAACAATGGGCCAAAATAACTTCCTCCTGCTCTTAGTTAACTGTTATCATAATGTGCTGGAGAATTTTAAACAACAAGTAATTGACGATCTTTGTAACAGTCTGGATGGCAACCTTCTGACCCATCCCTTCATGTTGAGGTGCTCACTGGGGACTTTAACATCAAGGCCTTAGGAAAGATTCCTACTACTACCTAAAAAACCAAGAGAAAAAAGAAAATTAATGATCTACTGGCTTCTTTTATATTAATCTCGGCTGAACAAGTGTTAATGTTCTTAGATCCCCATGACAAGCCCCGCACCATATTAAAAGGAATCTCAACAATAGACTACATCTTCATGTCCAAATCCCTGGTGAATTATGTATGTACTCTTGAAATTCCTGACTGGGGCAAAAGGGATCCCAATCCCCTGAATTTAAGCCTGGACCATGGCGTTCCAGAGGTAGCCAAATATCGTGCAATGGGTGCTTTACGAGCGCTGAAGCAAGAAAGCTAGTCAAGAGGATCAAATGGAGGCCTACAGACACCACTCATGAATCAAACTGGGTCACCATTAACACCAACATTATCCAGGGGGTTCTGCAAAATAATGAGGTCAAACTGACTTCGTTGTTGATAGATTCCATATTGGGAACTGGGTGTCCTCAACTCCTCCCAAAGCCAACAAGGAAGGCTCAGCGTAACCAACTATTATTATGAAGAGAAAAAAGCTAAGGAGCAGCTTTTGTATATACCAGTTCATATCTCCTATTAAGAATGCAATTGTTGTGACAGAATAACCTAAAGCATATAAAAAAGCTGTATGGGAATCAAAGCAAGCCCTGGAAGAAAAGGATTGGCTAGTAATACATCAAATGCTTAAAGAAAGAACTGTGGCTTGCTTCTGGAATTTTGTGAACAAATTAAAATCCTCAAATTCAGCGAGGGGAAATGGAGTCTCTAAAAGTAGATGGGTGTGCCATGTAACAGTCCTATTCTCCAGCCACACTGCAACACCAGGCCGCATGGACATGCAAGGGCCTGGCGATCAGCTCCTACAGGCCCAACAGGAGCTAACCTCACCAGCCCAAGTCAAGGCCATGAAAAACAATGGGATGCCAGATCCCCCATGGCCTTCCTGCTGGAATTTTTAAATGTGCTCCAGAGGACTGGGCAATGGTCTTAACCTCACTTTTTAACCACGCTTTTCTTGTGATGCAAATTCCAGATTCCTGTAGAGGTTCTACCCTATGCCCGATATTTAAGAAAGGAGATCCAAAAAAGGCGGCCAATTTTCATGTGATAGCCCTGATTGATCTTGAAGCCAAAGCATATGCTCTACTACTACTAAAAAAGCTGGAGACCTGGGTATACGACAACAAGATTCTTCTATTATTTTAGACAGGCTTCCGCGAAGTGCATCCACCATAGACATCACTGCACTTGCCCCTATGAGCTAATACACAGCACAAATCGATCAGCTAACACTCCTCTTCTGTGTTACTGATTATAGCGCTGCTTGTGAGAATGTGGACAGACCAACACTGTGGAGGAAACTATCACTCTGGGGTATTTCCCCTAACCTTTTAAGGGCGATAATCTCCCTCTACTCTGAAACATGGGTCAGTGTGAGAACCGGTCCTCAAACAATCACCTACAAAATTACCATACAAGGTGGTTTGAAGCAAGGCTGTTTCATTTATATACAGCAGGTTTGGGGAAATTACTGGCAGCATTGCGCTTCCTTGATTAGGCCACAAGTCTCTTCATATACTACATTATGCTGATAGCATAGTGATTATGGATCCTGCAAAACTGAGCTTACAGTAAGCGCTGACCATCCTCCACATGTGCACTGAAATAATTTTCTTATGATTAATCAGGAAAAGACAAAAAGTTTAATCTCCGGCCTTTACAAGATTAAGAAATTCCTTTCATGTAGTATGGGGCCCAAGACCATCACCACAGCATTGAAATACAACTATTTGAGGGTGTGGTTCACTGAATCCTGTCAAACCTCGGCCCACAAAATAAATCAACTACCGGTATTTTCAGTTTAGCCAGTTTAATAAGAGACTAAACAGTCCCTCTATGGCACCTATAATCAAAGTTATTCAGACCTCTCTTCTCCCAGCGCTACAATATGGACACCAGGCATTTCCCGGCAATTATTCTGACTGTCTAAAGAATGCACAGAGCTCTGATTATAAGATAATCCTTAAACTGCCCAAGGTACCTCTGCAGATCAAGAACTCGGTTGGAATATGGCCTGTTATATCAAACTTTAACTTGTGAGTCTGACTTTCTGAAATATTATATACGTCTATTGAAAGCACCAGAGAATTCCCTTAAGGCCTGCCTCAGAGCTATATTTTAGAGCCCAGGGAGGCCATGGTACAGGCAACTATAGAGGGCAATTCCAAATTGAACAAGCAGTGCTTTCTCATGCTCACCCTTTTGACGTGAAAAAAGGTTATCAACAGACAGTTATGGCTAGCCTCATTCCAGCAAGAGTCTACTTCTCTAAGATCCTTGGAGACCTTATTCCCTCTTAATTCATCGTAGCTAGTTGGAAGACCTCAGCCATACCTTTTAGTCTCTGTCAACAGCAGGGTGTGCAGTGACATTATTTATCTGAGTTTCCTCAGCTGACCAATTATACATTTCAACAAAGCCTGGACCAAGCCAGACTATAAAGGGGCCTGCAGATTATGCAACTTCAAGCGGAAATCATTGCTACACCATCTTTGCTGTTGCCCCGCCCTTGATGACGCAAGGAGAGCCCTACTGAAACCAATTTTTCTGAAGAAGGGTGCCAACATTTGTGTGGAGGCATCCTCAATATGCTTTTCTCTATCTGATGCAATGTCCTTATCAAGGTGCGGGACATTTGTAAGGTTCTTAGAGACTCCCTTCAATGCTGACTCACTATCTCCCAAACTTTGGATCATGTTCAAAAAGATATAGCTAACTACTACTCCTAGAAACCTGGAAATATCGAGCCCCAGATTGAACTTTGATGGTCGCTCTCATAATTGTTATACATGAAAAATATTAACAGTTTTTATTAATTTAACAATGAATTTAAAGTGCATCAAATGTATTTACTTCATGATCCTACGCACCAGCACTTTATTATGTGAATTATCCAAGAAACTAGGCCTTCTATGATTTGTTCTTAGTTTCAGATTGTTTTTATTCTCCTACTCAATCAAATGTTAAAGGTGGATGATTTCAGGCACTTGTACTCATGTACAATCAGATATTTATTGAAGTGATCTTAGTCTTGGAAACATTCTTATTTTTTAATTGAGTGTGCACTAGTTAAACACTACATTGTTATATCATGTAATGGTTTTAATTAACTAAATCATGAATAATAAACATTGACATTAGCACTCCAAGACCCACTCACAGTCTCGTGCATCCACTCACAGGCCCAATCAGACACTCATGTATCCATTCACAGACCCACTCAGAGACTCATGCACACACTGACAGACCCACTCAGATACTCACACACCCACTCACAGACCCATTCCCAGATCCATTTAGACACTTATGCACTCGCTCACAGACCCACTCAGACACTTACACACCCACTCACAGATTCACTCAGACACTTATGCACTCAATCACAGACTCACTCAAAGACTCATGCACACACTCACAGATCTACTCAGACAGCCATGCACCAACTCACAGACCAAGACAGAGACTAATGTACCCACTCACAGACCCACACAGAAACCTATGCACCCACTCAGATTTATTCAGAGCCTCATGCTCCCACTCACAGACCCAATCAGACACTCATGCATTCATTTACGGACCCACTCAAAGACTCATGCACCCACTGACAGACCAACTCATATACTCACAAACCCACTCCCAGACACACTCAGACACACTCATTCACCCCTTCACAGATCTTCTCAGACACTTATGCACTCAGTCACAGACCCATTCAGAAACTTACACACCCACTTACGGACTCACTAAGACACTTACATACTCACTCACAGACCCACTCAGAGACTCATGATCCTACTCACAGACCTACTGTGACCCTCACACACTCACTCACAGACTCACTCAGACACTCCCACTCACAGACCCACTCAGACACTCACACACCCACTGAAAACCCCACTCAAAGACTCACACAATCACTCACAGATTTAATTAGAAACGTATGCACCTAGTCACACACCTATTCAGAGACTCATTCACCCACTCACAGTCTCAATGAGAGACTAATGTAGCCATTCATAGACTCACTTAGGGACTCATGCACCCACTCACATATGGACTCAGACACTTATGAGCTCACTCACAGACCCACTCAGAGACTCATGCTCCAACTCACAGACCCACTCAGAGACGTACCCACCCATTCACAATCCCACCCAGAGACTCACATACCCACTCACAGACTCACTTAGACACTTACGTATCTAGTCACACACCTATTCAGATAGTCAAGCACCCACTCACAGAGTCACTGAGATACGTATGCATCTACTGACAGACCCACTCAGACACTCATGCACCCACTGACAGATCTACTCAGAAACATATGGTCTCACTCACAGACCCACTCAGAGACTCACACACCTACTCATATACCTACTAAGACACTCATGCACCCACTCAGTCTGAGAAAGTGATATTGATTGTCACAGACCCACTCAGACTCTGCACCCACTCACAGACCCACACAGAAAATTACAAATCCACTCACAGATCCATTCAGAGATTAATGTTTCCACTCCCAGACCCACTCACACTCATGCATTCATTTACAGACCCACTCAGAGACTCATGCACCCACTGATAGACCCACTCAGACATTCACTCACCCACTCTAACTATAAAGAAACGAGACAGCAGCACATTACTTTGGAGCATGGTCCATGATAACCATGGCCACTCTCTTGTGAACTCAACTGTGTTTGAGCTAGCCATGATCTGGAAAAGGAATGCCTTCTCAATAAACAAACATGATGAATTTTGTTTATAATATTATCTTTCTTAGGTCTGCTATCTGAATCTTCATGATAGACAGCTCCAACATTCCATTACCCCAAGAATCTACTCTAAGAAGTACACAACAATCCTAAAAGGACTTACTGGGATCAGTAGAGCCCTCTGCAGCAGCGCTGGTGGTCAGCGCCGAGTGACCAGCTTTTCCCAGACCCCTCAGAAATGTCCCTCACCTAGCCCTTGGGTGCTGATAAAAGAAATTAAGTAGATAAAAGAATACATTAGTGATTCAGTTAATAATCTCCACAAAAATGTTCCTGATAAGCAAATGCAGTCACATACTTCTCTAAAACAGATCGCCTATAGTACTACTAGTTTTGACTCGAGTCTATCAACTGTCGTTGAGTTGCCCATAAATCTCTATTCCAAATTTCCTCAACAAAAACTAAATTTGGAACTAAGGCATTGCAGTGAATGATCTTTGATTCTATTCACATTTCTCAACACCCTTAATGGACCAACGTAGTCTCCCTTTTTTGCAATGCATAGATGCATACTACAGATTGCTGTGAAATAAATAACTTGGAAATGTACTAGCTACATAAACAAAGTCACAGAGAGAATTCACTATTCACTGATTCACTAGAGTGACAGGAGAACAGTCTTTAATGGCTTCTTAATTAATCAGCCAAAGCAAGCGCCAATGAAGAGTATGATCATGTAGCACTGAGCACCTGCCTAGCAGAAACCTGAAACTGAATCAAACAATACTATACCAGCATAAACTAAATAAAACGTACCTCTGAGTGTGAACAGCATGCTATACAGAAAGAACATGTGAGCATTGTAGAACACAAACACAACAAATAATTAATATATTCATCAATCCCTGGAATCTCTACACCTAGCAGGGTGAGCAGCTCCGGTTTGTGGTCCAGAATGTCCGCACAGCTGTGCGTCAGCTGGTGGGCAGTGCATGGAATGTGGCAGGTGCAACACTCACACCTCCATACAATCCCCCAGTGCCATTGATGCTCCCGCAGGGGTTATCCACTACAGGGCCTGCTGCTAGCATGGAGGGGAGGTAGCGCTGCACCAAAAAAAACTAGAGCTGCCACGTCCTCCTCTCGAAAGATCGCTGTGGGCTGCACACATGGGTGGCGGAGCCACCTTCAAGGAAGTCGTTCCTCTGCCATGTTGCTGGATGGGGTAGAAAAAAGAAGGGAAAGGAAAGGAGAAAGAAATAAGGAAGTAAGGGGAAATAAAGTAAAAACGTCACAAAAAAACGACAAAAAAGTCAAAACAAAACTAAAATAAACAAACAAAAAGACACACTATTATAAAAAATAAAAATTAGGGATAGATAACTAATAAAGGGGGAGGAGTTAAGAGATTAAAGAGAGATAAGATTTAGGCGCAGCACCTTAACAGAGAGCAAAAAAAAAGATGGCCGTTTGCGCGTGATATAGAATGCGAGAACACACTTGAGAACCACCTAGTGCAATTCGTGCCCGACTTGGAGTGTGGGAACACACTCTGGGTTTCCACGCCATGTGAACGGGCGTGCTGGCAAACTTTGTGTAGCGTAGCAGAGGTTTTGTTTCAACTCCGCCAAGTTCTGCGTAGCAGAGCTCCACAAATTCTGTCCAGGCTTAGATAAAATACTTTTTGCAGTAATTAACAGCACCACAGCATCACACATAAACATTGCATCCATCTCAACAATAAAAAACTGACAGAGACAAAAATTATGACATTGTCAAAAAAAGACATAAGCTCGCTCCCAGCACATGCTATTCTGTGACCAGGGGAAGCTCTGCATGGTACACGGGACAAAGTGAACCTGATGGTCTGTCAGTATCGGCTCCGAAGCAAATATGATAGTAATAGTTCATGGAAAAAAGGGAATAACTCGAGAACCTCAGGCCCCTCTTGGCCAAACAAAAGTTTAACCTAATCTCCCAGGTCCATTTTCTTTCCCCTAACTGTTCGAATTGCACTCTGTCACACCCAGTCTGAAAAGCGAACCACCTGTTTCACACCAAGCAGTCTAAATGGCCAACACCTCTCAATTCTTTCAGGTACCAAACGTGTTGAGAAACTGGTAACACTTTTAGACAAAAAAGTAAGATTGGGGTGCCAAATCTGCCCAATCTGGATAGCTTTACAAAAAAAAGTCCTGGGAGCCATAAAGGGTTCTACAATAAAAACAATAATATTTACCTTTCCTAGCATGCTCACTATCAACCGCTGGGTTACCTCTGAAGCTGCCATGAAACTACTCAGCAAGGTCATATAAAATAGGTAATATGCCAGATCTCCTAGCCATCTGAGGTAATTATGGTAATGTGTGTGTAGATATAATGATGTGAGTGGTTGTTTACCCACCTGAGTATGTTGTAATAAGCTATATGTATTTGTATGTTTATTTCTGTAGAATGAATATCAGTTCTGCGTCCTGAGGAGAACCCCACAAAGGACGGTTAGGGAGTTCAAAATGCATTGACCATTCCCAGTGGACCCCACTGCCATAATCGAGAATCGTTTTGCAACATAGACTGACTTCAAATCCCAGGGATTTATCTCATTGGGTAGTATAAGATATGCACCTGGGAAACAGTCATGTTTTGACAGGGGCCTCTTGTCCAGAAAATTAGGGAGCTTTTGAAGTTTTGAGAATTGTCTTTTTAGGGTAAATGTATCCCCTTTCTGATTATACTCCGGACATTTTTCCGGAAACAAGAACTGATTTGTTGATGTATTGGAGTTAATTTCTTTGTGTTTAATATCATTTTGTATTTATTTACGTGAATTGATTTATGTTTGTATTGACTGTCATGTATGTAATATTGTTGGTGGGAGGCACAAATATTGTTGATGATTTGTGCATGGTTTTCTCTTTGTGACAAAAAGGCAACAGAAATAAAAAAATTGTTGTTAAAAGATAAACAGTGATCGCTTTTATTGAATATAACGTGTTTGATTAATTGAAGATTTCAAAAGAGGGTCAGTTTTGGCATTGGTGTTCTAAGATTTCTGTCAGTGGCAGGGAGCTCAGATTATCTTGTTTCTAGTTTGCCATATGCCAAATACTTTACAAAGGTTTGGATGTGATCTCTTACCCTCTGTGAAGGACCCTTCAGGGTGGACCTCCACCCCATGGATACAGCAGAACTTCAAATCAATTGTGGTGTCTGCTCACCTTCCTTGTTGTGCAAATATAAATCCATCCAGGCGGTGTGTTCTCCCTTTCAATCAATCAATTTGGATTTGAAGAGTGTGACTTCTCACCCCAGAGTATCAAGGAGCTGACGGTGAGCCTATTAGTCAAACAACCAGGTCTTGAGTACTCTCCTAAAGTCAGTGAGAGTGGAGGAGATTTGGAGGTAGAGGAGCAGGTTGTTCCAGGGTTTGACAACAAGGTTGGAGAAGGATCTGCTCCTTCCTCATGGCTCGACAGCTGCATGGGACGTATGCAAGGGCTAGATGGGCTGAGCTGAGTTGTCTGGTGGGCTGGTGAAAGGTCAGTCAGTGGTGGATGAAGGCTGCTCCTATGTTGTGTAGGGCCTTGAATGTGTGGGTGAGTAGTTTGTAGTGCCATCGCTTCATGACAGGGAGCCAGTGGTGGTCTCTGAGTTGAGAGTTTCTGCTTCGCCATCTTGGGAGATCCAGTATGAGTCTGGCTGCTGTGTTTTGGATGGTCTTGAGTCATTCAAGTAGTTGGCTTCTGATTCCAGCATAGAGTGCGTTCCCATAGATAGTCCAGTTGGCTGGTGGTGATGAGGGCCTGGGTTACTGTATTCCCAGTGCTGAGTCGGATCCACCTTCAGATCTTACGGATCATTCAGAGGATGTGGAAACTTGGGGAGATTACTGCATTCACCTGGCACTTCATGGAGAGCTCACTGTTCAGTATGATGCCCCGGTTCCTGCTGTGGCTGGTGGTTGTTGGAGTAGGTCCAAGGGAAGTGGGTCACCAGGAGTCATCCCAGAAGTTCGCTCTGTTGGTGGGGGTGTCTTTGGTGAGAGAGAGGATGAGCTGGGTGTCATCGGCATATGAGATAATATTGAGTCTCTGGCCAGTGGAGACATGTAGATATTGAAGAGAGTGAGGAGCCCTGAGGGACACCGCAGACGGTGTCTTTGGATTCAGAGGTGAAGGGTGAGAGAAATATTCTTCATGAGCGTCCTGTGAGAAACAAGGTGATAGATTTGATTACATTGCCGCGGATGCCAATGTGATGCAGTCTGTTGACCAGGATGTGGTGAGATTAGGTGTTAAAGGCTGCGGAGAAGTTGAGGAGGATGAGATCATCTGATTCTCCATGGTCCAGGATGGTCTTGATATCGCCCGTTGCCGCTATGAGGGCTGTTTTGGTGCTGTGGTACGAACGGATGCCTGATTGGGAGGTATCCAGTAGGTTGTTTTTCTCTAGGTGGTGTGTGAGCTGGTGTTTGATGGCTTTCTCAAAGACTTTCAATGGGATTGGAGGAGTGAGATGGGGTGGCAATTCTTGAGGTCGTTGGGGTCTGAGGTGGGTTCTTTAGAAGAAGTCTTACTGTAATAGTCTTACTGGTGTTGTCATAGCACTGAGAATCTTCTACAAGCTCCTTGGTGATGGAATGTTTGTGCTTGATGCACAGACTCATTCCCTGGAAGCTGTTGATGAGATGAGCAGCAATAAACACGCCTTTTACTATCAATTGGTTGTGGCTGTGGTCACTTCAATTGGCGACGATTTGTGGGATACTCTGCTCATCTCTAGTTCGTACCCACGTGTGCGTGTGTGGAGCTGTGCTGTCTCCTATTTTTTTTTTCACCCAATCTGTCTCGGTTTTTGGACTTATTTGAACTCATTCGCACAAGTCAAACAACTGACAACGTGTTGGAGTATTATGCGCGCTGGTCTGATCGTCACTGTATCTTTTCATCCTGACCATCTACCTTCAAGACCAAGACCCTGCTCTGGTTTCTAAAAAAACGAGTATCTGACCATCTACCTACGAGACTTTCCTGAGATATTCGTAACAACGAGTGTCTCCTGGAATATGCTTGTGCATGTTGTGCATCGCATGTGAGCAGCGCTAAGGGGGCCCGACAGTGAACGAAGGTCTGGTGATCATCAGGATGTGGCGCAGGTACGGCGATCGTATTTCCTTGTGAGGAGTGTCGTGGCGATTCGACAGCGAATGGATGCTCGGTGATTGCGAGAACAAACTTTTGAAAGCTCAAGGTGTCAGCGGCATTTTTGGGAAATTTTCAATTACATTTGTTTATTTTTGGTTTGAGCTTGCGTACTCACGGCCGTTGCTGAGTCGCGTGTTGTCTTCACCGTCAGCATTCCAAAGCGTTTGTTCTCCTCCGTGTTTCTCCCTTGACGCAGTGCAGCAGGTGCGTGCCTTAAGCCACACGGCATGCGTCTCTGTGCGCACTGACGTCAGCATCACCACACACTAAGAAGTTCCGTCTCTGCCAACATAGAGAATCTCACGAAGGTTTTCATGAACAGACTCTCAAGCGGACAAGTTACTGGCGTTTGGCAGTTCTGCAAAGGGTATTTTTCGTATGTGAAGTCAAAACTTTAAAAGTTCAACCCTCGAACAATTTTTTTTTTTCTCGTTTTGTCCTGGACACAATCGTTATTATTATTAATACTCTAGCACCATCTAGTGGTTTCCCATTCAGTTGCAGCTTATGCATATAGCATTTTGGACAGATAACTTTTACTTTTTCAGGCATCAATTTGTATGAGGAATAGGTATTGGCACACATCTAGATTTTGAAACAGCAGTAACATAATTGTATATATTAGACAGTCAAGGAGGAGGGGGACATTTACTTTGCTGGTGTAGTTTGTGGGGGTGATTTGGTTATTTGTTCATTAGTGTTTTCATCCATACATCATGCAAAATGTACAAGAACCTTCTCCATTTCTACAGCTTCTAGGGGATCCACCGGTGGAGTGGAAAGTATGGTATAGAGCCTTCACAAAGTACTTAGGGGCCATTGGAGGTCTCAGATTCAGTGCAGAACGTAAAAGATTTATGCTCGAACATAACTTGGGTTTTGAGGGCCAGGCTGTATTGGAGCATTTACCTTTGCCGGAGTTAGCAGAGGGTGCTGAACCACTCAATGAGTTTGACCAAGCAATTCAAATGCTAGAAAAGCAATTTGATGTGGAAAAAAGTTTAGTAGTAGCTAGACATAAGTTCTTCACGAGAGAACAACAAACCTTGGAGAGTATTGTATCGTATGTTGCCTCTCTACGTATTCTGGCATCTGACTGCGAGTTTGAGACATTTACCTCTCAACTTATAAGAGATCAAATTGTGGTACGGTGTAGAGACAAAAAAGTGCAACAAAAGTTACTTACATTGAAAAATCCATCTCTGGAAGAAACTATCTCAATTGTCAAAAGCATAGAGTTATCGCAGTCATCTTCCAATGAGTTGAGGTCTGATAAAGCTACTATTGGGGTTGTAAATGAGAGCAAAAGTAGTGCAGACAAGAATAGTTCGTCTGACAAGAATTCTAGTGAAAAAAATGGCAATGAAGTCAAAGGGAAGTCACAAGTGGTAAAACAAGATAGGAAACAATTCTATTCACAGATAAAGAATATGTGTTCAAAGTGTGGCTATACTGCACATTTTCCTATTTCACGAGTGTGTCCTGCCCATAATACTTTGTGTAGGAACTGTGGTAACCAAGGTCACTTTGCCAAAGTTTGTAATTCCAGAAGGAATATCAATGTAGTATGGGATGAGAGTGACAGCCTAGAAAGCAATTCAGAAGTCGTGAGTTCGATGAGAGATCTCATGTTAGTAGTAAAGGATGACTGTGAAGATTGTGCTGACCCGATCGTAGATATAGTTGTAGATGGCAAAGTTTTAAAATTGCTTGTTGATTCGGGTGCACGGGTGACAATGATTACAGAAGAGTTATTTGAATCCGTATGGGGTGACAGACATTTAGAACCTCCTGATAGAAGTCCTGTGTCTTATGAAGGGAGAAAGATTCAACTTAAAGGTTTCTTTGAAGGGACGTTAATGTTCAGAGGGAAAATTATCATGGGGAAGATTTATGTAGCTATCAAAGGACTAGATATCTTAGGGTGGTATCATCAGGCTTTGTTCAAAATGACTCTCAGGCCAGGCACCAAAGAACCAGTCTCTATTGTGAATGAGTCTATAGGTGGAACAGAATGTTCCAGTTGGGGAAGCAGTTTTCCCAAAGTTTTTTCTGAATCTCTAGGACTAATCAAAGGTTTTAAACACCTCATCAAAGTAAAGGATGGTGCCATCCCTTGCAAACATAAACTACGAAATGTACCATTGAGTGTTCGAGATGACTTGACAAAAGAGTTGGAAAGAATGTGTGAAACAGGGGTGATCGAACCAGTTGAGTCGTCTCTTTGGTTAAGTCCGCTGGTCGTTGCACGGAAAAATAATGGCAACCTCAGAGTCTGCATTGACTTACGCAGTCTCAACAAAAATATCTGGGTGGATTCACACCCTCTTCCACGTATTGATGACATAGTGTCAAAGTTTCAAGGTTTCAAATGGTTCTCTAAGATAGATCTGTCTTCTGCATACCATCAGGTGGAGTTGGATACATCATCCAAACACCTGACCGCTTTTGTTTCTCCATCTGGAACTTTTCAGTTTAAACGAATGCCTTTCGGCTTAGCTTCTACTGCTTCTGTTTTCCAGCGTGTCATGGAAAAAGTCTTGGTGGGTGTGCAGAACACAGTTGTTTTTCAGGATGACATTCTGGTTGCGGGGATTTGCAGATCTTCACATGATAAGAGTTTAACTGAGGTGTTGAATAGACTACAAAACAAGGGCATTGTAGGGAATTTAAGCAAATGTGTTTTCGGAGTACAGTCCATAGAGTATCTCGGGCATTGTATTTCTGGGGAGGGAATCCTTCCTAGAGCTGGGTTGATTGAAGCTATTGTTAAAGTTCCGTCTCCTAGATCCAAAGAGCAGGTTTAATCTTTTCTTGGCATGTGTGAATTTTATGCCAAATTCATTTCTAATTTTTCAACTAAGACCGCACATCTTCGGGAACTTTTGAAGAGGGGAACTGTGTTTCTGTGGGATCAGGAATGCCAAGATGATTTCGAGAAAATCAAGAATGAATTGAATCATTGTAATATTCTGACTCCATATGACTCTGCTTTAGAGTCTATTGTGTCTGTCGATGCTAGTTTGGATGGCCTGGGAGGCATGTTGACTCAAATGAAAGGTGGGTCAGAACACACAGTTGGATTTATTTCAAGATCTTTGCGCCCCAGTGAGAGGAATTATTCTGTGATCGAGAGGGAGCTTCTTGCTTGTTGTTGGGCAGTGGAGAGGTTCAAAGGTTTCCTCTGGGGTAGATCTTTCAAACTTATGACGGATCATAAACCTCTTGTTCCGATACTCAATGGGGTGTTGGTAAAAGATCACACGCCCAGGATTGCTAGGCTGAGCTCCAAGCTTCTTCAGTACAATTTTGTGGTTGAACACATTCCTGGAGGAAAGAACATTAGACCAGATTTTCTTTCTAGGTTGCCATTGCCGGAGGTACAAGGAGAATGTGATGCAGAGGATGATGAGGAATGTTTGATTGCAAGCATTGATGTTTGTAAAGAGGGGTGCTTCAAGGAGGTTGAATGGTTTGAGGCGTTAAAAGCAGATTCAGTTCTCAAAGAGGTTAAAAGGTGCATCATTCAAGGTTGGCCAAAAGAGAAACATCTAGATCCTGATTTACAACCTTTTGCTAAAGTGGCTGATGAATTGACCTTGGAGGAAGGCGAAATGATTTTGCGTGGTGACAAATTCGTACCTCCAACTAGTTTGAGAGATATCATAATCAAAGCAGGGCACGAAGGTCATTTGGGACAGACATGTACTAAGCGCAGAGTTTGTTCCATGTATTGGTGGCCCTCAATGGACCGGCATATTGAGAGTATGGTTGAAAATTGTTACACGTGTTGTTCCAGTGACAAAGTAATCAAGACAGTGACTCCTCCTAAAGTGAGTGTTGAGTTACCTTCTGGGCCTTGGATGAAGCTGGCTTTGGACTTTATTGGTCCTTTCAATGTTTTATCCAACAAATATAGATTCGCTTTGGTGGTTGCGGACTATTATAGTAAATGGTGGGAAGTGTGTTTTATGACTGAACCTAATACTACAAAAGTCATCAAGTTTTTGGAGAGCTTGTTTGCTAGGGAGGGTTTTCCTAAAGAATTAGTGTCAGACAATGGAGTGCAATTTGTCTCCAAGGAAATGTCTTGTTTTTTAAGCCAATCTGGTATTCTCCATAAGCGTGTAGCTCTCTTTCACCCACAAGGAAACGGGTTAATTGAGCGCATGAATCGTATTTTAGTGGATTGCGTGCAATGGGCTGTTTCTGGTAATATAGACATCGGGGGAGCTGTCCAGAGCACGTTGTGGGCACATCGAATTACGCCAGGTGTGGAGTTTGGGAAAAGTCCATTTGAATTACTGAGAGGGAGGATTGCCACATTTAACATGTGTCCGGCTTGGATGAGACAGTGGGGATTTGTGTCTAGTTCAGGTCTCTCATTTTCACAAGGGCATCATAAAGGTCGTGTTGATGAGAATACCTCTCATTCGTTTGCTAAGAGTTCTTCTAAAGAGGGGTAATCTCACAATATCAAAGAAGGGGATTGGATTAAGATTAAAATTCCGCAAAATGTTCCCAAAGGTTTTTCCAAGTTCAGTCAACCCCAGTGTGTTGATTTGGTCTCGCGGCATGCTGTGAGGGTCAAGGGGAAAAATTGGTGGAATGTGTCTAGGGTTTATAGAATTCCTGACAAGGTTGTGGTTCGAATGGGTTTGAGGAACAATACTGTACCAGGTTTTGGCCTTTCGTTCCCAGAGGGTGGGGATGTTGAATTGAATAGGGAAGGTCAGTCCTGCAATGAGTCATCCCGAGTCATGCCTCCAGAGGGAACTTCTGTTTCTGTTAGGAGGAGTACACGCAATAGAGTTGTTCCCAAACGCATGGATTTGTAATTGGTTACAAATTATTAGATTGTATTAAGTTTACTCTGTATTATCAGTGATTTTATTTCTTGTTCATTCTTTTTCATATTCTGTGTATTTATATTATGTTGCTATTTTTGTCTTATTGTTTTGTTGTTTGTATTTATGTAAAGAAGGGAGATATTGTAATAGTCTTACTGGTGTTGTCATAGCACTGAGAATGTTTTACAAGCTCCTTGGTGATGGAATGTTTGTGCTTGATGCACGGACTCATTCCCTGGAAGCTGTTGATGAGATGAGCAGCAATAAACACACCTTTTACTATCAATTGGTTGTGGCTGTGGTCACTTCACTTACTTCTTGTTGTTTCCAGGTTTCCGGGAATGTGGCGAAGTTCATGGTGGATTTGAAGATGTGTGTGAGTGGAGGGCAGATCTCTTCCCATCCAAGCTTGAAGGTGTTTGTGGGCAGGGGACTGTCAGAGTACTAGATTGTATGGTGTTCATGATGGTCACAATGTTCCGTGATGAAGGGTGTCCAGTCGGTGAGGTGGTTGTACTGGATGTAAGTCAGGGGAAGAGAAAGCTCTGTCAGTTGAGGATCAAAATTTCAGATTTCTGCAATATGGTTGGGTTGGGTTGTGTTGTGTTTTTGACGGCTGTTGGGGCAGAAGACTCCCTGATGATGTTGAAAACCTTCTTAAAGTGGTTTATGATGGTTTCAAAACATATGGAGAGGACAAAATTTTAAGCTTCTTGGAGGGAACGATGATAACTTCTTAGCACACATTTTAGCGTAGAGTGGACCGAGGGGTTTCTGCAGGAGCGCCGTTGCCTCTCTATTCGTTTGCATTCTCTTTTAGAGTGCAGGAGTTCTGGGGTGAACCAGGTGGCATGTTTCCTGGACCTCTTGGTTTTGGATGGTTTGATGGGGGTGATGCAGTCTGCACTCTCAGTGATCCAGTCTGAGACATTTTGGGCGGACTGGTTCACAACATTTACGGTGTGGAGGGTAGTGAAGCTGAGGGCGGTAATCCATTGGTGTGAGAAGCTGGCCTGGTAAATGATGTCCACTAAAGTAAGTGGGCAACTTGCACCTGTCCACACAACCCTTATTGTGATTTAATAGGTCTTAGACAGCCTTAGAAAGCTCTCTAAGGGGTAGCTTTGGAGACATAGTCTAGAAGGAGTGTAAGGCAGCTTGTTTTACCAGAATGTATACCAATTAGTATAGATTAAGTGCAAAAGAACCACACCAATATGTATAAAAATATGTGTTTATTATATAATACTCTTTAGTACGTTCCAGTATTTCCTACACGGAGATAAACATAATGCACACAATACTTTAGCAATGAAACACAGTAAATAGCATGAAATACACAGTGGCCCCGGGGGGGGGGGGCAAACCATATACTAAGAAAGTGGTATAAGAACCATGACTCGAGTCAGAACAGTGTCGAATGGATGTTGAAATGCTGGGGACCCATGGAACCACCCGAGGTGAGTAGATAGGGACTCTACGGAGAGCATGTGCATTGTGGGAACACGACCGTGTACTCTGTACAAGTCTATATGCAAGTCGCTGTTTGGATTTTTAAAGTTTAAGGACCTTTCCCAGTGGACCCTGAAGAAACCCTGTGGAAGAAAGAAGGTTGGAGAGCCACTCCACCCGTGGATACCCTACTGCCCATGTTACCTACACCAGGGAAGCCGGTTGCATACGTGTGAAGTGGTGTCCGAAACCGCCGTCGAACCAAAGGGAGGACTTCAGGAAAGTGCCGCTGTGGAAGGAGGAAGAAGTGTCCGGTGGAATCCAAGGAGGGACTCTTGATGAGAGGTACCTGCAAGCAGAGGGTACAGAGTCTATGTCACTCAGGAGTGACCAGGAGACTTGGAAGATGAATGGCCTCCGATGTCAGGTGTTGCAGGATGGATGACATGGACCTTGACTCTGCAGCTGTGAGGACCAGTCAATGCTGAAGAGGACCAAGAGCTGTGCACGAGTTGTCCCACGAAGGATGCAGAGTGCTGAGGGGTCGGTGTCCGGCGAGAGCACCAACAAGCCTTGGCAAATGCAACCAATGCAGAAATCAAAAGAAGGAGCAACGTCGGGACCAGCAAATTCCAGGGGACTCACCAACAGCAGGGGAGTCAGGGCAGGCCGTGAGCAATCAGGGGAGCCCAAAAGAAACAAGTGTGACCCTCAAGTGGACCCACGGGCCAGAGGCACTGGAGTTGCGAGAGGACCTCAAGCAGCTCACCAAAAGATGCAGGCCACGATACACACAATGCGGTGTGGCTGAAGATTCTGGTCACTGGAGATGCTCGAGGTTGAGTCTACTTGAAACCCGAAGATCTTCTTCAAAGGAAGCCAACAAGTTTGCAACTGCAAGTTGGACACGGTGCACAGGGGTTTGGTTATGTCAAGTCTCCACTCACCTGAAATCCGGGATGTTCGATTTGAGAGATAAGACGATTGTTCTCTATGCCCCCAAGAATCTATACCCGTCTGACCGTATATTAAACACAGTTTGACAAGAACAGATTCCCAGGGGAAGGGGGAAATGGGACAAAATAAAAAAGAATAGAAATAAAACACTCTGCTGGGTGCAGGCCTTGCTTGGCACAACTACATCACTGATTTGCGAAATCTTGGACACACACTGTATGCAGCCACTCAGTTATCAACATCTAAATGCAAAGAACAAATAACATTAAACAGTTTGGTCTATTGGGTGTTCTTCACAATATTGTTTTATGTTACACAATAGCATACCTTTGACTAAACGTACTGCTCAACAAATAATAGAGATAATGTCTCTCATTATCATTAGAGGATTGATGCTTATCTAATGCTGTATGCGGTTTTCTGTAGGAACAAAACAACACTTGTCACATCATTCGAATAATTAACACCAATAATTATTTATACACCTTTTCATGCTACAATTAATACTAAGAAACTGTCTTGTCTCCTAATAATTACAAACAGTATAGATAGATGGTCAAACAAAAAGTATTTGTATTCAGTGTCCAACTTTCTCGTTAAATAATAAATGAGACTTAGTTTTCCTTTCTAAATTAATGTCCTTATCTCTTGTTGTTTTCCCAAACCAAAAGAAAGACTTCCTTTGTAAGCGCAAGAATTTAGGAATAAGTATTGTAGGTTAATAAAAGAAACAGTACCTGCTTTGAATTGAACGCGCTTCCTTAACGAGCTCCAAAATCGGAAATTCCTTACTTGAACTGTCTTTGCTTTATGTTGCAGGTCGGAGCATTTTTGAGGGCGGAATGCAGGCCCGGAAGTCTTCGCTCTGCTGTGCTGCCCCAGGTGATGCAGAGAAGACTGGGAGCTGAAGAAAAGACTGGATTAGTGCGGGTGTGAAGAGAAAGCTGGATCGGTGCAGGAGGCCCAGGGAAGGAAATCAGGTAAGTGGGGACTTCAATAACGAGCGCAAGCCCATCTCATTCTGCTTTCAAGACTTTTATAGGCTTCAGATGGGTGAGGTGGCTCAATGGTAAACGAAGCACAACACGTTCTGTCCATGTAAATGAACACCTGAAGACAAGCGGCTGGTACATGTCAACTCCCAAATTCTTCTGCTGATTCATACTTTTCCTAACTAAACCGGCGCAAATGACAATATAGAATAACTTGGTGATTATTACATAGTTACAGTTATCAATAACAATTTATACACAACATCAGAACTTAATGCAAGGTTGCAGGGCATAACTTTATCAAGCCAATCAGATGCCGAATTTCAATATAGATTCCAAGTGAGGGACACAATGATTTATATATGGTAGTCATGTTTAATGTACAGCATGAGGATTAGCCATATTAATAGCGCTGATCCTAAAGGTTTATTGCAACCCCCACATGGGATACTGGCCTCAAACCTAGTGAGAGAGCAGGGCAGACCTTGGGAGCTGTGGAAAACCACAACCTGTATTGAAGAGCCCACAGAGTCACGAGGAGCTCAGAACCTGCAGACTGGTCAACTTAGTCACTGTGCCTGTGAATGCAGGGAAGTGACTCCTTCACTCCAAGGGAGATTTCTTCAAGTGTCTTTGATGCTTCACAGGCCTTGGAAGATTCCTGTATGTTGCACAGGAACAGACGAAGTAAAAAAGAGAGTTTCTCTTGGGTGTGTCAGACCACCTAAACTACAACCATATCAAGTTCACTCCAACCATTCAGACCAACTCTGCTAGAGGTCTAAAATACCCACGTTCATAGCCGCATATATCTCAAAGACAAAACACCAAATAAAGTAAAAATTAATATTGTGATTTATTAATAACAATTTGTTCACATATCAATGATTGTGCACTCAAATTCATACAGACAATCAAAAAAGCATATAAACAATGTCTAAAAAAGGAATTCCTGGAGACAAGGAATCGCAAATACTGGAGATAAGTAATGAAAATTTTCCAATTATCAATCTGTCCAAACGTATCATGACCAACATGGAACTGGAGATCTTGGCTAAGGGCTTCAGTTTTGCTCCATCAACCCAAGTGAATAAATTTAATTTAGAAAAAGACCTTAAGTCTTTCTTCCGCAAAATCAGACTAACTAGGTTCTTCGAGGATAGAGAATATAGGGAAGATATCAACATCTCAGGCCTCAAACCAAAATCCACCTTCACTCCACACATCAACCAAGTGGACAAAAAAGTAGAGATTTTTGAACAAGTAGTAGAAATGAAAATACAAGAAATGTGTAGATCCCAGCCTCCCACCACACACAACGTAAGTAGAGAACAGAGAAACGTTATTCTAAACCTGAAAAACGATTTGCGTATTACAATTAAACCCGCCGACAAGGGCGGTGGGGTTGTCATTTTTGACACCTCTGACTATGAAGGTAGAGTGATGAATCTTCTTAATGTTCAAGATCACTAGAGTAGAGTCCCAATGAATAAATGGAATGAACTAAAAGGTATGGTGAGCACACTCCTTACCAGAGCTAAAGAAAATAAATGGATTTCCGATAAGGAATATTGCTTTATGCACAATGATAAACCGGTGATCCCAGCCATATATGGATTACCAAAAATCCATAAGGAGGTTCAGAACCCACCACTCAGACCAATTGTGAGTTGTATTAACTCACTTTTGGAACCATTAAGCAAATATGTGGACAGCTTTTTAAGACCGCTAGTCCCAAAACAGAAATCCTACATTAAAGACTCTGCCCATATGATCACCACTATTGAAGGTTTTAAATTTAACAACCAAACACAACTTTTGGTCACCTTAGACATTGAGGACCTCTACACAAACATACCCCAGGATGCTACCCTCAGTGTCATCAGTAGCATCCTGGGTCCAGTTGAATGTAGAGGGGCCCAAGCCGATTTCATTTTGGCCTGTACTGAATTAGTACTTAAAAATAATCTGTTTTTGTTTAAGGATGATCTTTACCTTCAAACCAAGGGTACAAGCATGGGGGCTACCTGTGCCCCAAGCTTAGCTTGCCTATATGTGGGAAAATTTGAGGAGACTCACATTTTCAATGAATCTGCTCCATTTTTCGTGAACATCGTTAAGTGGAGCAGATTTATTGACGACATCTTTTTTATCTGGGAGGGACCCACAGATACCTTGGAAGAATTCCTCATGTGGTTAAACCTGGGTGACCCCAATCTGAGATTCACCTCGGAATATAGTAACATGAGTGTGACCTTCCTGGATTTGCGAATTAAAGAAATGGAAGGAACATTAGCAGTCGAATTATTCACTAAACCCACAGATAAGAACACACTATTGCACTATTCAAGCTTTCATCCGAAGGCCCAGAAAGACAACATCCCCTTTGGACAGTTCCTCCGTCTTCGGAGGAACTGTTCATCCTTAGATGATTTTTATAAACATTCAGAGGTTCTTAGCAAAAAATTAAAAAACAGAGGGTACCCCAAAAAATTGATTACACATTCCCGTAAACGAGCACGATTTTACGACCGTGACAGTATGTTAGAAGGAAAGAATAATAAAAATAACCCAATAACTAAGGATACAAAAAAATTGGTGTTTGTGAGCCAATACTCCAGTTCGAGTAACAGGATAAAAAATATCATCAACTCGAGTTGGAGTATTTTGAATGATCAAACAGCGAGTAAACTTGATAGACCCTTGTTTGCCTTCAGACGTAATAACAATCTGAGGAGGGAGTTAGTCCACACCTATAGAGAAACCTCCTCCATCCACCAACGCACCCTAACAGGTACTTTAGCAATTGGTAACTACAAATGCAATAGTTTCAGTATGTGTAGTCAATGCCTACAGGGCAAGGAAGTGGTCTATAATAAACATACTCTCACCTCCAAATCCCTGAATAACTGCAGGAGCAAGAACTTGGTTTACTTGCTCTTATGTCCCTGCAATTTGGGATATGTTGGTGAGACGTCCCGTGAACTACGCATTAGATTAGTAGAACATAAGTCCGCCATAAAAAACAAGAAAGAAACGGCCCCCTTGGTGAACCACTTTGTGAAAGAGGGACATACTGAAATGGATTTTAATTGGTTCATCATAGAAAAAATAGTGGGTAACAAAAGATCGGGGGATTTAACCCTGAAAAGAAAAAAACGGGAACAATGGTATATCTTAATCCTAGACACTATCAGAACAGGGCTTAACACAAAGGAAGACTGGATGAGACTTATAGACTAATGGATCTGTCTAGATTACAACTACCGCTCTGAAACTAAAAAAATTTCTGGTACATATAACTATATTCAGAGGTCGGCCCGATGGGTTTCGTCGATGTACCGGCCACCGATGGACTCATGAGGCTCCCCTCCTTCTAGTATATCTACCGCATAAATAGCGCACTTATAGACAAGTGCCACTATGTGAAAACCGTTTCAATAAAACAGACTGTATTCACGGAGTAAGATGAGCAGTAGGACCGTCATTAATTCCGCTAAAATATATAATATACATTAAATGAACTCAGACATCGGTACCATTATCTAAACTTTGAGTTGAGTATAAAAATCTTGTTAGTCATTCAACATTGAGAATTGGTGGAGACCATCTTCGCGGTAATGAATTCTGCCGCTGTAAACACCCTTAAACGATATACAAATAAGAAACCAAATGTTATTTAAACATCTAAATCTCGATTTGAACAATGAGTCAAACACCACACCTTACTTATAATTTAACGTTGCCAACAGGCGGATCGCCTGTTTACACTATACTCCATGTCTTACAATATTTTATTAATTTCTTAACGTCCAAAACAGGTGGATTACTTCCTTATATAAATATACTCTTTGGTTAATGTCTTACTCAGATTATGAGTTGAGCACAAAACTTTATTATTCGCCTTACGTTAAACAATAGGTGGACCCCACCATCAAGGCAACATACTCTGCGGTAGCCGCCTTAAGAAAAGAGGGCCCCTTTAATTACAAAATAAACAACGTCGACGCTTTAGAGAAGGCGGGTCGACTAAATTAGAACATGGGAAGTCGCGCACTTTTTACGTAAAACTACAGGTGTAGACGATCTAATCATATTACCCTACGTATAAAAGTGACCATCGAAACACGCCACTCTATCGGTTACTGACCGGGGGAGGAATAATACGTGAAGACGGCAGGATATCTAAAAAGAACCGAAGGACGCCGCCACGACGCGCAGATACCACTTATTCATGAAGGTAACAATAAGACAAGTAGCACGGGGGGACATCTTTTCCTTCTTTACTTATTTAGGTAAACATAGTCGCCGTTTTTATAATCGGTTCTTTAGAAAAAATATTGTATAATTCACATCCCTTAAAACATTTGTATCTCTATCGGAGATGCTTTAACTAAGAGGTTAGCATAAAACCGTTACGATTGCCTCTATAGAACTGGATACTCAGTCCACGAAAACGAACTTAAATAAGATCCACAGGAGACTCGTTACTTATATAAAAAATATTTTTTTACTCGTAGACCTGATGATGTCTTATTTTATAGGTGTACAAATGGAACTAACTCCCCAATCAGGAGCCTATGTTTGATAGTGGAAAACGTGCTATATTGATGCAGTATTTTTGATGCACGCACCAACTGGATTCTAGTGAAAAAATCCCCATTTTCCGCAGTAACTTTAAATTATCGAGGTAAGCGGTCAAATCCAAACGATCATATTATGTGACAGATTATGCTGAGATTAGGACCATATTTAAAAGTCTTTCTCTACATATATTCGTATATTTCCCATCAGATCCCTCCTTCGAACATATTGGGACTTTTTGAAAACTACATCTTTTCATGTAACAGATGATATCTATATCTGTCCTTCAGATTGGACTGCACCAGAAATAGGGGTATGTATGCATCATTGTTGCTGCACATACAACGAGAAAAATAGGGGATGAATGGACATTATAGTCTGAGTGATCAACCCCTGAGTACCCTCTATGACCTTTGGGTCCAGGTACCTGAATCATAAGTAGTATGTATGACAACTGTATGACTGGGATTGACATGGACTTATGAATGGATGAATTGGTCATGGATAGCCGCATGCACTCACTGACGAAAACTATTTGGGGCTCTTTGCCCTATAAATGTATGATAGATGGTTCCCAGTCTCCGCATAGTAATGCACGAAACGCACAAGAAATAATTTCTCTTTCCTTTTTTTGTAAAAAATTAGATAATGCATATGACAATGTTTGTGGATGATTTACAATAGTGGAACCATCATTAGTATTGTGGTTAGAATAATGATAAATCACTTTTATGATCCTAAACGAGGTTTCTTTTTCATTTTTCATTGTCTTAATAGGTTTTTAAATTGCTCAAAAATATTGGAGAGCTTTTATTATTTTTGTCCTGAAGAAGTGGATATTAATTAGAACTTACCACCGAAACGCGTCGACGCCTACATTACCCAGAATTGGTCTATAATCCAGGAATTGTCTCACATTTGGATCTACTGTACCAAAAATAGACCTGAGATACATATATATGTATATATGATTGTATGCTGGAATTATACCATTCTGTGATGAATGAATAGATTTCACACTGTATTTTTTCTCTCTAATTTTTATGTTTTTAGACATTGTTTATATGCTTTTTTGATTGTCTGTATGAATTTGAGTGCACAATCATTGATATGTGAACAAATTGTTATTAATAAATCACAATATTAATTTTTACTTTATTTGGTGTTTTGTCTTTGAGATATATGCGGCTATGAACGTGGGTATTTTAGACCTCTAGCAGAGTTGGTCTGAATGGTTGGAGTGAACTTGATATGGTTGTAGTTTAGGTGGTCTGACACACCCAAGAGAAACTCTCTTTTTTACATATTTGTGGTACCCTGTCTCTTGGGCAGTGGGGTCCCTCCCATGTTTTTTATACAGGAACAGACGATGCAGCAGACAGGAAGAGAGAAGAAGTCAGGCCCAAATAAATTCCAGAGTGACCAGACGGTAGAAGAAGTGTCTAATCTGACTCTTATCTCACAACAAATGTAGGGACCTACACCAAGGTAAGCCCTTAATTACCCCAGGGAAAGGGTTGGGAAGATTCAGGGGACCCTCCCAGGGGAGGGTCTGTACAGGTAGGAGGTTACTCCCATGTCCTTTGTCCAGTTTCACGCCAAAGCGGGAGCCAACGGCTCCCAGAACTGGTTTGAACTGAACTATGCACGAGGACACCAAGTGTGCCCCTCATGCTGACGTTCTGCCACTGACAAGCGCACCCACCCGGTCCCAATACACTAAATACTGTCTGGGAGGTGGTCACACCTCCCTGTGACAGGATGCCTATTGTTCCACCTTCCTCTGCTCGAGCTTGGCTTACCAGCAGGAGAGCAGAAATGTGTCTCTGGTCAACAGCAACCATTTTGTGCTGTCCGGGTCTAGAAGGTTGGCACCGGGAACACTGAGAGCCAAACGGAGGTCTCTTCCAGTGCTTAGAATCATACCTCCCACACCGTATGATTCCAATATGTTTGATACCAAACATAATAGGATTAGTTACAGCCAGTTTCAAGATGGTCATCGCGTAATTACGAGGTGCCACTCTATATAGTATATGGCTGCTTCACTGACAACCCAGGAGAATAGATGCCGTAGGCTATAGGGGTGTCCTGCTCATGTAGGGGCACCCTCTCACTTAGAACCAAGCACCCTGCCTTCAGAATTGTAAAGGCCTGCTATAGGGGTGGCTTATAGATTTAAAGGGCAGCGGCCCTTAGATACAGTAAACCTATATCTTAAGTAAGTGTTGCAAGCACTAACACACAGAGGTTGTAGTTCCATTTTGCAAGGACTCCCCTTGGTGGCATAATGAATGCTTTAGCCCATGGGATACCTCTGGGGTACCTATGCCCTGGGTACCTCAGTGCCATATACTAGGGTCTGACAAGAGTACCCCAATATCCAATCTGGGATGTACCTAAGTACTAAACACAACAATTTAGGGAGGAAGCAGATAGACTGCGGTCCTGATTAGCTAGATCCCAGTCAGACTAGTCAAAAATAGCATAACATCAAGCAAAAAATGGAGGGTAACCATAGGAGCAGATCCTACTTTCCTACAACTATATATTCCTCGTATTTGGCACACAGGTCAGTAGGGCTAGGACTACTGACTAGATTATTCCATTCTGTGCCATCTGATACATATTATGCTGCACCACGTGCGACTCATTGTGAAATCTACTCACATTAAATGTACAAGTTTGGTTCCCGTGGCCTTCTTTACAATAAATGTGACATGCACCTAGTTTCACTTGTTCATTGTTAGTATTGCTATGAACAATATTACAATAATTGTTAGTAAAGTTTCCACCTCCATCTCATGAACTACCATTTCAAGCTTGCACATATTGAACACCGTTATCAGGTGCTTGAAAATTTCTTTACTCCTTTTTTAAATAACTTATTTTGAAGCATCATCAACTTTTTCTAAGTCAATTTCTTTATTGAATCACAATAATCAGTACAATACTTTGCATATGCCAAAATATTGTCCAAAGATTTTGCTTCACAACACATTACACTCTGCTGAAGATGTGTACTGTTCTGCTAATCTGCAAAAGTGCACCTTTCAGGTAATGTTTGAGAGTACAACTACAAATCCAAACACAAGCAGCAGTTCCTTCAATGTGGACAGTGAGCATACATTTCAGGTAGAATTATTACCCGAGAGGGTCAATGCGGTTATTTTTTAATGCACAATTACAAATCCAAAGGCTATTGGTTCACACAATTACACTACAGAAACATCACATGTTTCAGACACCCCTAGTCACAATTGTCTCTACCTAAGAATATTACTTTTCTGGCTCTTCTCTAAGTTTTAAAGAAATCTTCATAAATGTGCATGAGTACTGTTTTGTCGAGGATACTTGTACATATGCTACTCTAAGCATTTCTCATTCACAAACACTCACACATATTACTCTTTCTGATTTAAGCCTTTTCAACTTTTCAGACTTATCAGATACAGCTGTCCGTTCATCTCTCTGCCTTGTCAAATGCTCCCAGTCTCTGATCACATTAAATAACTCTGTTAGATTGCTTCTCAAAGGTGTTATCTTTTGTGTTCGCAACTGACATTCAGTCAATCTCATTCTAAAAGTTTCATAAATTCTCTTTTTAAATAGACCCACTTTCAGTTAGAATTGCTATCATTTTTTTCATATGCTTGGTAAATATTCTTTCCTAGTTCTGTATCCAATGTATTAATTATACAATGGAAATGTATCACTATAAACCATTTGAACCATTGCTTCTGAATCCTCTTAAAGTTTAAACATATTAATTTCCACCATTTCCATTTCACTTTGTGAAGACGGACCAGGTTCTGGTTCCTTATACTCAGAGCTCCT
The DNA here is from genome assembly GCF_964204655.1 of Triturus cristatus. NCBI lineage: Eukaryota > Metazoa > Chordata > Amphibia > Caudata > Salamandridae > Triturus > Triturus cristatus. The sequence continues at coordinate 497,939,272 of NC_140591.1, forward strand.
GCTTCTTAAGGGTGAATTCTTGGATTTTTCTATATTTGCATCCATTGTGGACTAAACCAATCTTCACAATAGGCATAACAAATTGAAATACAATTTTAAAGCAAACCCTTCAATGCAGTGCACAATGTTAATAAACCAATATACATAAACTTGTATCTGCCTACAGGTGACATGGGAAGGAAATCAAGCTCACCACTGCATAAAGATATAGGAACTCATGATATTACCAACATGCACTCTAAGCCAGGGTTCTCGACCTGTGACTCAAACCCAAACTGAAATCCATGAAGTGTATCTTCTTGCACAGGACAAAATGCTTCAACTCCTCATTAGTTTTCATTCTCAGCTAGACTTAGGAATCTTATAAATTTCAATTTGTAAAAATAACCTGACACCAAACCTTATTCAGCAGACAACTCATGTTTTCCATAAATCTGATACATTTACAGAAATTAAATAAAATCTTCAGTATCATCAATAAAACATAAACCAACAACACATTATATTGATGTCAAATACATTTCAATATATCACTACTTCGCTTGTTGTGCAAAAATACCACATAATGTCAGCACGATCACCAAATCAATATCAGATATCACTCTATGCATGACATCTCACACCACAAAAAGACCCTATTAACACTCACCAAATCCACTCATTAGAGATCACAGACTGGTACTGTGGCAACAAGTCAAGATCTCCATGATTCTCCGGCTTTCTGCTACCAAATATGTTCACAGTTAATTACGCTAATTTGTGTTAATAGTGTTAATTTGATTGATACGCTCTTGCCGGCATTCTCTACCAGAATCAATTGATGCTCAAATTAAATGAGGGTTGAATTGTAAGATCAGAACTGTTTGATCCTTCATAAGACTGAGTCTAGTCCAATTAAGAAAACTTTCATGAAACAAAATTTAAAGTGAAAAAAAAATAAGGTTTGTTCAAAACTAAAATCATTAGAGAAGGCAAAAAGAAGTTCGTTAGAGAATTAGCAGTACATCTTTCGGTAATAAACCAAATTAATGAAAGAGGATCAACATATACTACCTCAAAAGCAAGTAAGCAGCCAGAACTAAATAGAGGTAAACAAGAGGACTGACATAGAGTCAGCTCTGTCTATAAAATAATGAGCTAAAGACTAAGGACCAGATGTGTGAAGTCTTTTTAATTTGGCAAAAGATCTGACTTGCAGAATCGGGCCATTTACAACCACAATAAGGCTTTTCTGTCATTTATGAGACCCACATTGTTATTTGGTAACTCATTACTGGATAATTTCAATCTGGGTTTGTGACCAAATACCGATTCAGGATCCAATTCACAAAGGGCCTCCGCACTCGTAGCAGACGTGCCACAATTGTGGCGGGCCCCACACTTGTGGTGGAGCCTCCAAATTATAGTTTCCCATTGCAGATGACCTGCCACGAGTGAGGGCCTGGCTATGACTGGAGGGCCTCCACGATGAGTGCAGAGGCTCTTTTTGAATTTGTCTGCATTATTTTTAAGGGTCGCCTATAGGGCATCCGTTTAGAATTTCAATTTTGAATGGTATAGATTAATGTTAATTGTGTGAAATCCTGTTGCAACAAATGTATACTTTACTGACTACAACTATGTATTGGTAACCAAGTCGCAAACAAGAAGGGGTCCCTAAGGAACCACTTCACATTTGTGGTTGCTGACAAAAACATATTTTTAAGTGTAGGCAATGGCTTAGGCTTCTATTTTGCTGATTTTCTATAATTAAAAAGCACACTGAGAAATGCACATGTAATGGCTCTTTCACATAGAATAAATGTGCACATGTCTTTCTGCACATGTGACCAGATCTTAGTGCAAGCTATCTGAGGCTAGTCAGGCCCAATAAACCATGTTCAAATTTAGCATTATTTTCAAATTAGTCAAAACTCACACAATAGCATGAACTTGGTAAACAGAGGAGGACCAGTTTTGGTCAAATTATAAGTTGTGAAGAGACATCCCTCAATGGGATACCGTTATGTTTCTTAATAAGATGCCCAGTTTTCACACTCCCAGATTTGATTGGTACAGCCCAATGTTAATCATCATAAAATTGACTCAACAAACTTGAATAACTCTCAGGATAATGGTTCAGCCAGGCTGTGGCCCCTGCCCAGCAATCTCTTATGGCACAAAGGGGCACAGAATGCTCCACACTACCTCATGCCAGCCCTCTCTGATCACTGACATCCATCCTAATTGCAACCCTCCTCTAACCTTCTGTCGGTAATAAAGGGTAGTGTCAATCCCCTACAAAAAGGGATTGTTTTCAGAAATGTACCTGAAAACATGAGACATGCATTGATATTCCCCATTATGTGTGGATTAACATGTAATTTTTTTGGTACTGGCAGCGTGTTATTGCACCGTTCCAGTGTTTATGGCTGCCAGTAGTGTGCAACAAGTAACTAGAGCTCATAAAGCTATATGGGCACCTTAGTTCAACTTTTGTCAAAATGACATGACTTGCAATTGCATATTGACAAAGCTAATCATACAGGCATTGTATACCACATATTAAATCTAACATGGTGCTGAAGAGCTTTGACGATGGGCAGCTCTCTAATTTGCTGGGGACAAACATTGCTGTTGTGGTTACATACAAGAATTTTAGCTAGCTAGTAATGGTCTTTCCATTGAATGTTTTGCAATTTGTAATAGTCTTCTCATTCAGATGATTGTAAGATTCATATGTGATGCAAATTATTTTAATGGGAACCTTTACAACATTAAAACATTTAAGAAGAGAGCAGCCCAGTAATCCCCCCAGGAGTCTGTGTGTTGAAAGTGCAGTGCACTATTGCTTGTGTAGAGATACTCTTAAGGTGATATCCTTCTGCCTTTTGTTGTATGACTGGATTTATTTTAATTGTGTCTGCTTTTGTTGATGTCAATTAAAAAAATACTCTTGCACTCTTTTCATTTCTTTTCTGTCATTAGAGCCCATGTGTAAGTGTTACATATTCTAGGAGATTATCGATGGCTCGCAGAAAGTATGTTCCATAATTTGGCCAACTGATTGATTGCTTCTTATACGGTTGTATGATTAGTAGAGGTAGTAATCTGGAACATGGTTTAATTTTTAAACATGTGACCTAAGCTTTATCAGTAAAAAAACATGGTCCTTTATGATCATAGCTTTATGTGAGCCAAATTAGGGCTTTTAACAAATGAGAGATCTCTTGCCTCTGTGTTCTAGATCCTTTGGAGATGTTTCATAACTGAAAATGAAATTAAATCTCAAATGCGCAAGTCATTGGCAAAATCCTTTCTTGGTATGGTGAAGTAACTAGATGCCTGAATCTACCATGGGTATCCTAGATGAGGGAAAATAAATGAAAGCATCCAATGGTATGAAATGTAGAATTTGTAATTGGTTTTAGTGTGGGTTCATAGAGAATGCTACGTCCAGGAAGATTCCAAGATTTTAAACTTTTTGGATTTTGTTGCTGGTGTTTCTAGTTTTTCGAGCCTTATTCTCAATAGATCATATTTGTTCCAAAGTGTAAGGTAGTTCGTTATCATTCACTGGTCAATGGGTTTGAGATAGACCTAGGCAAAATCTTGATTCTGCTAGCATAATTTCTCATAATGTCAGCCAATTTACCAGTGATGTGTAATGGCCATGATTTTGCCAATTCACCTCGTTATGTAAACAACATTTGGTTCTGGAAAAAAACATATTTCAGGAACATTGGAACAATTGTAGAAGACTTTTCTAAATGTGGGTAGCTGTTATATGCACTGTTGTTTATCACAAAGCACCAATCATTACATTGTTTTTTTACCAGAGAGGAATGTTCAAACAACGATTACCTAGGGGTTACGCTCACTTAGCATGTTGACTGAATTCTCCACTTCATGAAGTGCAGGGTCAAGCTTCAATAGTATTGTAGGGGAATCACGAGTTCTCAGAGGGGTTCCTTACTTCGTTCTATTTCTCCAGCCCTCCAAATGTATAACCTGCACGTCGTGGGGGCCTCGGTGTATGGCACAGAACCATGGGGCATAAAGACATTAGCTTCTTGTCGAAAGTAGAAAATCATTTTATGAGATCATTAGCTGTCCTCCCCGCTTGCACCCCACGTATTCTCCTTTACCTAGATATGGGTCTGAGTGGTCTCAGAGTTTATTAGGAAAAATGGGTCTAAGACACAACTTGTACTGGCATAGACTCTGAGCAACCTTTGAGCTGCTCTGTTACCAGCAGAGCTTAAAGGACATCATGCGGCTACCTGGAGCTTTGAACTTTATCTGGGTCAGGTTTTTGAAACACTCCCTTACCCAGATAGGGTGTGCGAACCTCTGGGCTATCCCTTCAGGCCTTCCTGGGGTCTCTAAGGCCATGTTAAAGGGCTATACTGGCAGCACAAGCAAAATCTCTCCCTAGGGCAAGCACAACAATATTTCCTGATTTCAAAGTTGATTTTAACTTGAAAACTTTCTCTGATAAAATAGAGCATCACCAAACAAAGACACTTTATCTAAAATTCGTATAGAAACCCTGCCACTTTTTTCCTTTACTGCCAAATGGCAGCATGCTTCCAGGGAGTCTAATGGGTTTTGTCCTTTTTGCGCTATGATCCCTGAATCTATTGAACATGCAGTAAATTTGTGAACTGTATATATGGGGTATAGAAGTAAATGGATCCTCCTGATTTGCCACCTTTTGGGCATACAAGGTTACAGAGTAGCCATTGGGATCCTGAGAAGCAATTTTTGTCAACCCATAGTGTTTGCTGTCTCATGATTTCTGGTATACATTTGGAGGTTCAGGCACAAAAAGCTTTGAAGTATGTAAGTAAAATTTTATTTGCGGATAAATTAAAATCATTGCAATTTACATAAAATGTCTGGGTAAGAAAATATTTACAAGTAAGAATAATTGATTCATTATTAAGATTTGATCACTTTACAAAAATACGGTAGTCCAGAAAAGGCGATAGTGCATCAAGTGCTCTAAGAATGTTGACGACGAGAGTTTTTTATTTAGCAATAAGAAGATGTTGACGCTCAGTTCAACTGGCAGCTTTCGAGATCCTCATTTCAAGGTTCCCTGCCCTGGGACTGCTATTGTCTTTCTGGTGTGGCCCATTTGTTGGAAGTAAAGTGTTGGCTGCCCTACAGGAAAGCTGAATTGATTTGCTGTTTAGTAAAGTCAGCACTGAAAAATGGCATGATCGTATATTGAGTGCCCGCGAGGTAGGACAGTTTAATTTATGACTTAAAGAGTTAACTGCCAGGCAAAAGCACAGAAAATGTAACAAGCTTTCATCAAATCGGCCGTAAAGTCAACAGAGAGAGATCGACCATCTTTGTTTCCAGGGCGGCACCTGGTCTTTTGCAGGAAAGGCACCTATTCTTGTTTTTAAATACAAGTGCTAGAACATTTGAGAGATGTGGCACATAAGGTATGGTTGGGGCCCCCAGCTGCTGTAAGATTGTAAGATTGTAAGACTGACCAGCTGTGTTTTTTTCCTGCCAGTTCACATTTATCCATTAATTTGGCGAGTTTTGTAAATGCTGCGTGGCTAATGTTTAGCTCCCAGGCCTCGTGTAAATTGAGGGACGCAAAGCTTGGCAGGGCACTATTGGCCAGCTGTGTTTGATCATATTCTGGCTTTCCATTCAGACCAACAGAAAGTGGCCAAGGCTTCTAGGGGGTGGCTCTCAACTTCCAGCACAATTTAATTAGAGAGGCCATTCTCACCGTGAATGCTTAAGTCAGAATTCATAGCGCACTAGAGCTTGGCAGGTGAGTCGTGGTATGCGGTAAATCCTTTTGAACAGGACAGACTGTAGAGTGTTAAGGATCGTTGCGTCTTTGCCCTTGAGGAGTTCCGAACCATAAGTCAAAGATGGTAAAAATTTAGCGCTGATAATTTGCAATAAGTATGACTGAGACGAACTACCCATTTTTTGTATTTATTAGATTGAGGGAAAAAAACAGTTTGTTTGCCAAAGCCCTCGTTGTGCAAGAAACTTTTTGAAGTTTAGTCTGGAATCCAGTTCCACCCCTAGATATTTGTAGGTGTTCACCTGTTCGATCTTATTGCCAGCGACATTCCATTTGAATTTGAAGACTTGCTGTCTGTGTTTTGGCAAGAAGCAGATGACTTTTGTTTTACTGTAGTTTAGATTCAGGCCTAAAGATTCATATATACTATGTAGATTGGTGATTTGGCGCTACAAGCCAATAGAAGTACAGCTGCATAAAACAATGTCATCTACATATTATAAGCTGCACACTGGTCTTAGTGCGAGTTTAAGAGGGTCACTCAATACTTCAGATAGCAGGGTTTCCAGGTGTGCTGTATAAATATTAAAAGGGCACAGGCTAGAATGCATCCCTGTTTAAAGGCAATGGATGTGGGAAATCTTTGTGGTCATCCTATCGCCCTTACCTATTTTGATTTGTACCCAGGTATCAGAGTATGGATTAAGGATGGCTTTGGGCAGGTTTGGGGCACTCCCCATTTGGCCAATTTGGTCATAAGAAGCCTCTCGAACCTTGTGGAAAGCTGATTTTAGGTCGACAAAACAGGTGTATAGATTGGAGGCCTTATGGGTAACTTTTTCAAACAGGAGGGTGAGAGCCAGGAGGTTAGTTATTGTACTCATACCAGCTCGGACCCCCGTTTGGGTGGCCGGGATTATTTTATCAGCTGATACCCATGCTTCCAGATCTGTCAGAAGATTAGTGGCGTAGAGTTCTGCTTCAACGTCAAGCAAGGCGATTAATCCATAATTTGCCTGATTTGACCGTGAGCCTTATTTAAAAATAGGGTGAGGAATGCTGCCTCTCTATGATGGTGGAATTGTATTGGACGTGAATGCCAAATTGAATAGGGGGGTGAAATACAATGCTCAAAAGGCCTGGTCATATTTAAATAATGCGTTGGGAAGTCCGTTCAGTCCTGGGGCTCTGTCAGATCTCAGTTTCTTCAGGGATTCCCCTACGTGCCCTTCTTCCAGCCAATTAGCATCTGGTAGACTTACATTGGAAAATGCGACCTTGGCACTGTCGGTGGATCTCTCAGGGCGAGCTGCCTCAATGTGCTATATCCAGTCCAATTCAGAGATGCCAGCTTTGTGGTGGCAATGACTGCTGTTGGCCAGGTTGTTAATTTCTACCCAGAACTTTTTGCTGTTTATTGTTTTGCTTAATGTAGGAGTGTTATCGATATGTTTTCCTGATGGAAAGTTATCCTTTGCAGGCTGCCAGAATTTGAATATATATGTACTGCTGGCAACTCGATTTTGCATGCTGAGAGCTCGCATCCCCAGCACCTAATCAGGAGCATATCTTACGTTGAGTTCATGCGAATTTGCCGTATGTGTAGTTTAAATACTGATTCACAAGAATGTCAGCAAGAGGCACTGTGTCGTTTTTTTAGAGGCTATTAGAAGTCCTTTTTGGTTCAGGCCTTGAATAAAGCTAATGATCTTTCTAGAGATGAGCTGCTAATATCTAAAAGAGACCGTGTTTTAGCTTCAGTTTCCCCCACTGTTGACATTGATAATTACACACGAAATTTTAGACTTATCACTACTTATAGTCAACAGGAGCGCAGAATCCGTAAAGTAATCTATGCTCAATGGCCCATAGTACTAACCGATATAACGCTAAGACCCATATTACCTATTCTGCCTGCTATCACATTCAGGAGGGCACCCTCCATGAGGGATGCCCTAGTTAAATCGAGTCCTGAGATAACATCTAAGAGCACTTGGCTCACTAAAATGGGTTTTTTCAAATGCAAATCGTGGCACTTTTGTGACTAATACAACACATTATGTAACTGCATTTTGTGATAAAAAGATTCAAATTCAGGAACATTTGACCTGTTGCTCCGAGTTTGCAATTTATAAGTTACGGTTTACGTGTGGCCTTGAGTACATAGGGAGCACTAATCTCCCTGTACATAAACTGATTCTACAATGGGTAATTGTCAATTTCGATCCAAATTATCCTGTTGCCAGACACTTTAAATTGGTACACCAGAATAAACTCAAAGATTTAGAGTATTTTGTGCTAGGGGCTGTTAACATTTCCGGACAGGGTGGGAACCGAGAAAAAAGCATGCCGTCAACTAGAAACCCATTTTATACTGGCTCTGGATTCTAAAATGCCCAATGGCCTCAACATCAGCAAGGACATGCATAATTTCCTCTAGTTATATGTGCAAATGAATCAGTAAGGTTGTCTAAGGTATTAGTATAATTATGGCTCCTAGTTCCTCAAGAGCATATGAATTTTCCTGTATGATGTTTATTTGTAAATAGTAAGGTTTTATTATCTCTCTGTGCTCTGTTATTTAGTGGCACTTGCACTTTAGCATTATTCAGGCTTGGGTAATTGGTACATGCTGCTATGAAAATTGCAAGTTGCACGGGTAATTTGCTTTTTTTGCACACAACACAGCACTTTATAATTACAGACTGCTCTAATTAGAGTATTGCGTCTCATGCTTTGATTTTCATAATGATGTAACAAATGAAGGATAGTGTCCGTTGATATGCCAAATATTTGGACCATCAGATCAAATAGGTTGTGGCATTTTGCATTTGCACTTTATATCTTTATATCTTGTTTAGAGAAATAAGCACTTTTATCTACAGCTTTTATCTCTCAATATTTATTAAATTTCAGGCAACAGTGGTCTATGATACCTCATTATCCCAATATATTATCACATATAATGTCAAATTTGGAATTTTAATGGGGGTTTGTTATATAGCACTAGCACTTTAAATCTAATCCTGAACAATATAATTATTTGAGATTCTGCTGTTGAAATATGTATCCTTTCTGTGTTGCATAGGTGCGAGTAGGCTATCTGACAATTTTAGCAACTATATGCTAATTTTAAACAGCCTTAGGTATTTGCACATTGTGTCTGTTTTCTCTGATTTAACGTAATAAAAAAATATATATATTTTTTAACATACTATTTGATTTCATAAGATACATTTGGAGAATAGAGTTTGATCGTAAAAGCTTTATTTATTTATTTACTTATCAATTGTATGTTTCTATTTATTATCCTGATAGATATAGGTCAAGATGTTAATGGAAAGGGTATTTAAACCTGCATTATATGACTTCCAACTACCTCTAATGACTTTTTTTGATCCAGTACTGTATCAGAATTGCGGACTTTGCACATCTTTCACGTTGATTGATCCTTGAACTAAAAATACTTCACCCATATGTTTTTTTTTTCAATTGAACAAATTACGGGGTTGTAAATCATGTTCTGGCATTCATTCCACAACAGAAGTACTGCTTGGGTTATAAACTGATATGTTTACAATGATATATGAATTGTAATGTATATCAAACAGATTCAAATCTCTTGATCATGTTATGTAAAAAATCATTATTGAGACTGGTTTTAACATCTATTGCACTGTCACTTTAAATTCAGGAGAAAGAAAGAAATGGTGTAAATATGATCAGCTGACTTCAAAGCGTGTTATGTGATCAAGGCTCTCCGGAGCCAATACGCGTAATGGCCGTCATACTGAGGGGTGAATAACCATACCCTTTTGCACCTTATCTTTGGTCCGTGCTCCATTTTTCCTGACTCAAGGGCCAGTGGCAGTGGCAAGTGGAGTGCTTGAGATATATATACATATATATATATATTACCTACTGGCAGTCGCCAGGAGGTAGTTATAGTTCCAACCTAGTTTCCATAGGAAAATAATTTTTTGATTTGCTAATAACTTTGGGGTCATTTGACGAATCTTCGTGAAAGTCTCCCCCAAAAAAAGTCTATCCAGGTCAGCTCCTATCCTGAAAGTTTGGGGGTGATTCGTCAAGCGGGGGCTGAGAAAAAAGGGGGGTCCCAAAACACGTTTTCCCCATGTTACTTTCCATAGGACATTTTGCTACGAGCTACAGCCCGAACTGCTGAACAGAATTACCCCAAATTTGGCAGAAAGGTAGAGCTTGGTTGAGAAACCGACTTTTTTTTTTAATGGTGTAAATCCGTTCAGTAGTTTTTGAGAAATTAAAGGAATAACAGTCCAAAAAATCAATTTCCCATAGGAAACTTTGTGCAAGGCTAGAGCCGAAACTACTGAATGGAATTAGTCCAAATTTGGCAAAACGGTAGTGCTTGGATCAGAAAGCTGCCTTTTTTTAAATGGTGTAAATCCGTTCAGTAGTTGCTGAGAAATTAGAAAAATATAAGTTTCAATATCTGGGCGAAGTCCCGTGCACAGTCTTCACTGATTGGCTGTCAAAACTCCAAACCAGGAAGTGTTGGCAGCCATGTTGTGACTCCACAGAAGCAAGTCACCAGAAAACAGAGAAACAAAGGTATAAAAAAAGAGAAGGGGGCAGGGTAGAAAGGCCTGCTCAGGGGGGGCCCAGAGGTACCCTCAGGGCCAAAGAAAGCATTAAAAAAAAAATATATATATATATATATATATATCTATATCCGCGCAATTCGTGCTGGGGTTGCGGGTTCCAGCATTTTATTTTATTGAGACCCTGGGGTGGGCTAGGTCTGGGGGGCATTTCTTAAAAAAAATAATAGCGGAGGCTTGCTGGGGCCGTGGGCGATTGTGCCTAACTCCCGAGTACGAGATTGCCTCAGATTGGCTGTTAACACTTCCAACCAGGAAGTGTTCTCTGATTGGCTGCTAACACTTCAAACCAGGAAGTGTTAGCAGCCATCTTTTGCCTCGCATCGAGTGAAAATATAAAAGAAAGGTCCCGAGGGCAATTCAATATACCGGAGCTCTTTCTGTGCGAGATACCCCTTTCACGCTGCATCTCTCTACATCAGCAGATAACGCGCCCTTTTCCCCCATCAACAGCATACCTCCAACAACATTCTTGGGCCCGCAAGTCTCCCTCTGTGAACCACTTTTCGTTTCACAGCTCTTCGGGTGCAAGTTCTCGATGCCCGCAGTTGTATCTGTGAAGCCAAGACTGGAAATATTTTGCAGGTCTCTCTCTGCGAGATACGCTCTTCATGGTCCCTCTCCCCACATCACTGTTCCGCAGCTATCCCTTTGGAAGCTGATGGCCTGCACCTTTCCCTATACCAGTCGGCCCACAGGTGTTCCTCTGCGAGCTCGCACGCAGCTCTCCCTCTGCGAACTGATGGGCCACGGTTCTCCCTCTATGAGCCTGCCAGTTGGCTTGCAGATCTTCATCCATGAGCCAGCCCATCGCCTCGTAAGGCACTGACAACAGATGCAATGGAGGCAACCATCATGCAGGTCAGACACCCAACACTGCTCCGACATCCCCCAGCAGGAGCTCCTTTTCCGCCATCCTCCCTCACCCCCACCCCCCACAAACAAATGTGACAGTCACGTTAGGGAATCTGGAACGTAAAAAACTTGGGTAATGTTGTTTAATTATTAATAAGAAGAAGCTTGTGAGGTTGGACAAATAAGAATCTTAGTCATGTATGGATTTACATATAAAACATTTTATTAAAATAAAACAACAACAAATAAAACTATGTACAGCCATGTCATCGCTGGACCCTTTGTGAATCACAGCCTGCAAGACAAAGAGAAAGATAAGATGGTGCGTCATGCATCCAGCAAAGGAGTAAAAGAAAGAGAAAAAGAGTGAGAGAGAGGGAGAGAGAGAGAAACAAAGAAAGAGTGAGAGAGAGAGGAAGACAAAGAAAGAGAGAAACAGTGAGGGAGAGGGAGAGAGAAAGAGTGAGATACAAGAAAGAGAGAAACAGTGTGAGAGAGAGGAAGAGAGAGATAGAAAGAGAGAGGAAGAGAGACAGAAAGGGTAAGAGAGAGGAGGAGAGAAAGAGTGAGAGAGAGGAAAACAGAGAAAGAGTGAGAGAGAGAGGAAGACAGAGAAAGAGAGAAAGAGTGAGAGAGAGAGAGAAAGAAAGAAAGAGTAAGATACAAGGAAAAGGGAGAGAGAGAGTGTGAGAGAGAGGAAGAGAGAGAAAGAAAGAATGAAAGAGACAGAGGAAGAGACAGAGAAAGAGAGAAAGTGTGAGAGAGAGAAAGGAAGAGAAGGAGAGGGAGTGTTGACACTGGCGAAAACCTTCGCAGCTTACCTTTGTGCCACCGGTGTGTTTCCAACCACGTGCCGGGACATAGTGCACCCTCAAGTTTAGTCATCTGACAGATAGTATAGAATTAGTAATTGCAGTGTACATACAACTGCACACGCCTAATTCTCTGTTTTGCCAATGGGCACTCAGGCTGCTGCAGCCCATCCACTCCCTCTGCTCGGAGGTGTCTGTGCGCTCTTGTGCACCCAGACTGCTGCACACTATCCACTCCCACTGCCCAGAGGTGACTGCCTGCTGCTGCGGAAAGAAGCCACGTCTCTCTGCTCACTTTCCGCCACTAGCATGTGTGTAAGAGGGTCCACCACGTGCCAAAGCAACTTTCTCAGGCGTTGTCAGGATGGCCACGCATCATCGCAGGTTCTACACCTGTTCAGCTGTGGTGGTGTTAGGGGAGGGATGTCGATTCGTGAATCACAGCCTGTTAGATAAAAATCAAGATAAGATTGTGTGTTATGCGTCCATCAAAGGAGAGAGAAAGAAAGAGTGAGAGGAAGACATTGAGAAAAAGAAAGAAAGAGTGAGAGGAAGACAGAGAGAAAGAGAGAAACAGTGGGAGTGAGAGGAAGAGAGAGAGATAAAGAAAGAAAGAGTGAGAAGAAGTCAGAGAGAAAGAGTGAGAGAGAGGAAGAGAGAGAGAGAAAGGGTGAGAGAGGAAGGGAGAGAGAGAGAAAGAGTGAGAGAAAGGAAGAGAGAGAGAGAATGAGTGAGAGTGAGGAGGAGAGAGAGAAAGAGTGAGAGTGAAGAAGACAGAGAAAGAAAGAAAGAGAGAGAGTGAGATACAAGGAAGAGAGAAAGAAAGAAACAGTGTAATAGAGGAAGAGAGGAAGAGCAAGAAAGCAAGAATGAGAGAGAGACAAAGAGACAGAGAAAGAGTGTGAGAGAGAGAAAGGAAGAGATAGAGAGCGAGAGAGAGAGAAAGAGTGTGAATGACAGAAAGGAAGAGATGGAGAGGGAGAGTGTTGACACTGTGGAGAAAATCCTCACAGCTCACCTTTCTACCACTGGTGTGTCTCCAACCATGAGCAGGGATATAGGGCAGCCCTCAAGGGTAGTCATCTGAAACATAGCATGGAATCAGTAATTGATGAGTACATACAACTGCGCACACCTAAATCGCTGTCCCGCCTTTGTGTATCCAGGCTAGTGTACCCCATCCACTTCCACTGCCCAGAGGTGTTTGACAACCGCTGCGCACCCAGGCTGCTGCACCCCATGCACTCCCACTTCCAGGAGGTGACTGTCTGCCGCTACGCACCCAGGCTGCTGTGCCCATCCACTCCCACTGCCCGAAGGTGACTGCCCGCTGCTGTGCAAACAAGCCTCTCTGCTCACCTTCCACCACCGGCGTGTGTCAAAGAGGGTTCACCACGTGCAGAAGCAACCTCCTCACCCATTGTGTACACACAGCAAAGCGGAGCTCACAATTCAGGTTGAGTGTTGATTGCAGGATGGCCACGCATCATCGCAGGCCTGCTAGACAAAAAGCAAGATAAGATTGTGCATCATGCATCCATCAAAGGAGAGGGAAAGAGAGATTGAGAGCGAAAGAAAGAGTGAGAGGAAGACAGAGAGAAAAAGAAAGAAAGAGTGAGAGGAATACAGAGAGAAAGAGAGAAACAGTGAGACTGAGAGGAAGAGAGAGAGAACAAGAAAAAAGAGTGAGAGGAAGAGAGAGAGAAAGAGTGAGAGGAAGAGAGAGAGAGAGAAACAGTGAGAGAGAGGAAGAGAGAGAGAAAGAAAGAGAGAAACAGTGTGAGAGGAAGAGAGAGAGAGAAAGAGTGTGAAGGAGAGAAAGGAAGAGGTGAAGAGGGACAGTGAGTGCCCATAATGTGGACAAAACCCTCACAGCTCACCTTTATGCCACCACTGTGTCTCCAACCATGTGCCAGGACCTAGTGGAGCCCTCAAGCTCCCACATCTGAAACATAGCACAGAATTAGTAATGGCAGAGTATATACAACTGCGTACGCCTAAATCGCTGTGCTGCCTTTGTGCATCCAGGCTGCTGCACACCATCCACTCCCGCTACCCAGTTGGATTTGCCCACCGCTGCGCACCCAGGCCTCATTGCTCACCTTTTTAAGGACAGTGCACCCTCCACATCATGCAGCAGTGCTCCGCCAGCCTACAAGTATTGCATTTGGTGCTGCATCTTGATTTTTCCATGGCAGAGGACATACTAGTGCACCTATCATCATCGCAGGTTGCACACCCGCGCAGTCCTTGCGGTGCCACTAACTCAGTGACCAGTGAGACAACCGGGATGGGCAATCACAGCGCATGCGGTGGGAGCAACTCTCAAATGGCATAGAGCATGTGTGCCCGGTCTTTTTTATTGGTAGGGTCACATGTCCTGTGATGCCTGTGCTGGATGGGTGTGGTGTGGGTGTATACCAGCCGTGAGGGAGTGGCTGTGGCATAGTGACAAGTAGACCTATGACTAGCAGATCACTACAATGAAAATCTGGGCCATGTAGCATTGTTATCCTTCCCTGTAAGAGTAAGCAGAGTGGGCTGGCCTGGTGTATGCCAGTCCTGCGTGAGGCTGTGAAGAATGACTCCGGAGCTATGGGCGTGGCTCCTACGTGAGCTGTATGAGAAAACAACTGATGCGGCACTGTTGCCAGATTGGGCTAGATCATGCACAATTGGGCTATATTTTTCCTGGTTGTGCTGTGAAATTTTGGTTTGTGCTAGTTGCCAGATTATAAATATATATACAGCGCTCCAGCAAACTAGTATGTTAAAGCGCTTTGTTAAGGAAATATTTACTTGGGAGCCTGCTGCATCATCAATTCCAATGCGTTCACCGCCTGCTTGACAATGTCCCTCCCCCTCCTTCCTTAAAGTAGCAATATTGGGCTACTTGGGGCTACTTTTTGGTTGGCTTTGGGCTAGAGAATGCTTACAAAATCTGGCATGCGGGTGTTCTTGTTGTAGTGCTGCCGTCACCCGGGTCGCAAGCGTCAATGTGTCACTCGGTGAGCCAAGTCCCACAACATGGCCAACATGGAAGGTACGGGGAATCACTGACCCTACATTCATCCATAGTTCCACACGAGAAAGATGGTGGACATGACACATCTGTGTGGATGTGAATGTGTATTGCACATTCAGTGGAGAATTGCAGCTGTAGCAATACAGGGCCATGCAAAGCCCAAATTTCACTTGTTGGGACATGGAGGGAAGGCAATTATAGACAAGCTTGTTGTCGAAGTTAGGCTGCACCAACATATGTACTTATACAATCACTCCGCCAATCCCCATGCACTTATAAGTTCACTGTGCACTCTCCTTACAGTACTCTAATCCTCCAGTCTCTACGTACGTACTTGTACAATGACCGAGACAAAGTTACATCACCAAAGTTTTCTCCCACTGTCAAAGGTAAGCTGGTTGCATACGCTGTCCATGAGCACAATGTAATGTGGTAGGGCCCAGGGGCAGCATGTTGCATATATCATGAACACACTGACACAGATAGATAGTGGAACTGGGTATGGGCACATGTGCTTGACTCCTTTCTATTACCAGGGTCACATGTCCAGTGACGTCTGTGCAGGATGCGTGTGGGGTGAGTGTAAGCCAGCCCTCCGTGAATGGTTGGTGCTGCCAACATGTGCAACAGTAATCATTGGATCGGACCCAGAGATTCAATCATAAAGGGGCAATGATTTGTGCTGCACTAATGTAGAGGCACCAGAAGTGAAATAATACACAAAACATTCTATCGTAAAGGGTCCATGAGTTGTGCTGCATTGAGGTAGGGGCATTAGAAGCATTCAGCATGTGCGCAGCCAGCTATGATGCCTGGTCCGGGCAGGCCGCACTGGGAGCAATGTCTCTTGCCTACTGGACTGCGTCATCTACAATTGCAACTCAATCTGAATTTTGAGCCCTGCAGTCCGCAATGTAGATGGAAGGCAGTAGTCAGCACAGACATCGGGGAATGCTTTTTGTCACTTCCTCTTGACAAAATTCGAGGACATAGAGTACAATTATGTCTGCAATTAATAAATCATGTCTCAATGTAAATTGTGAGCTCTGCTTACCACAGTGTATGTAACAAAAGATGAAATATGTATGGAATACATTGTCGAAATGTGTAGGTTTCGGGGACGTTATAGTTAGTTGCCTACCGGACTCTGAAATTAATGAATCAAGACTGAATTCGAGCTGGGAGCTCTGCTGTCTGTAGTGTAGACTGCCATTCAGTGTTCCTTTGGACTTGCAAAATGAATTTGGTCATTGTACTAAAGCTATAATTGATTTCAAAAAAGTTCGTTATGCAAGGATACTAAAAGGATATTATTTAGGTTTCGTAGATGATGTAGTTAGTTACCTACTAGACTCTGTAATTAATTAATCAAGACTCAATTTTAATTGTGAGCCCAGCTGACCGCAGTGTAGGCCTGAGGCAACGGTCATCAAGGGCCCACAGCCATGTGGCGTTGATTTCAGCTGCACACTTAGTGGCACCTGAAGCAACCAGCATGTGCGGAGCCTGCAATGATGCGTGGTCCGGGGCAGGCCGCACTGGTAGCAATGTCTTTTGTCTAATAAATTCTGTCTTAATAAGGCTACGTGGCGATGACTTGTGGTTCAGTGAGTTAGTGGCACCTGAAGAACTCAGCGAGTGCGCACCCTGCGATGATGCGTGGTCCAGGCGGGCCACACTGGTAGCAATGTCTTTTGTCTAATGAATTCTGCCTTAATAAGGCTATGTGGCGATGACTTTTGGTGCAGAGAGTTAGTGGCACCTTAAGCACTCAGCGTGGGCACACCCTGCAATGATGCGTGGTCCGGGCGGGCCACACTGGTAGCAATGTCTTTTGTCTAATGAATTCTGCCTCAGTAAGGCCACGTGTCGGTGACTTGTGGTGCACTGAGTTAATGGCACCTGAAGCAATCAGCGTGTGCGCACCCTGCGATGATGCGTGGTCCGGACGGGCCGCACTGGTAGCAATGTCTTTTGTCTAATGAATTCTGCCTTAATAAGGCCACATGGCCTTGACTTGTGGTGCACTGAGTTAGTGGTACCTCTGGTGCTCAGCGTGTGTGCAGCCTGCGATGATGCCTGGTCCGGGCAGGCCACACTGGGAGCAATGTGTCTTGCCTACTGGAATGCATCATCTGCAATCGCCACTCCATCTGAATTGTGAGCCTTGCTGTCCGCAGTGTAGTTCGAAGGTAGTAGTCTGTACAGACATAAGTCTGCGGTGCTGTGCCGCTGTGTTCACAGGGGGGGCCTGTGTCAAGGAGACCAGCGGACATGGCAGCAGCCACGTGATAGGGTGAGGGCTGCTGCTCTCCCAGATGCGTTGGCCTTCACACAAGTGAACCACGCCCAGAGCCCCGCCTATTTATTCACACTTCTATGCTGGAGTGGCATAAGTTGGATCAGCCCACTGCGCTTCCGCTTACAGGGGACGACGACAAAGGTACATGACCGAGATCTTCCCACTGCCTGAGGTAACATGATTGCGTCCAATGTCCACAACACTAAAAGCACCAGCAGTATATGTACACATGAAGAGGTTTGTGCTCTGCATAGAGAGGTCTGTCCAGCACATCACCGCTACACTTAGTATTGTGTGCATTATTATTGGTGGGTGACTTGCGTCCTTCACACATGTTTGGTTGCCACATCTTGCAACATTCAGCTATTGTGTGGCTGAGGGGCCATGCCGTTTTCTGAAGGTTCGCTGTACTGTTGTGTCCTGCCTCGTGGTAGTGGGGGAGTGATCTGGGGGAGGTCCTGAGGGTGGTGGCAGTGGGTTTTGTGGCCTTCTTGGGTGTGGTAGCTGCATGATCAGTAGCTCTATGACATGAGTTGGTCTTCAGATGTGATTCTGGGCTGGGCTCCCTTTCACACTGTAGGTAGTACTTTACACCAGTAAAAGGCAGATGTTATATTCCTACTGCTAACGTAACTTATTGCCTGTTTTATTATTATTATTATTATTATTAGCATTAGTTGTTGCTCTCATTTGTGGCGATTTTTTTTGCGGAAGCTATTGCTGGAAAACTGGCAATATTGGATGTTTTCACCAGGTTGAGAATAGAATGATAATTTAAAATCACTGAAAAAACATAGGTTTAATAAACATTATAGTTACAAATTAGCTTTTAAAAAACCTTTGAAATTCACTGGAAAAAAATCCATAGGTTTCAGGGACGTTATAGCTAGTTTCACATTTCTCTTGCACAAAACCATAGAAATTCGGCCATTATAGTTAGTTGAGCTAACTATAACTCACGCCCCCGCAATACACTGCTGATGACATCACATATTACATCATTCATGACATGGTCAGTGACATCACTGATGACATCACTGATGACATCTTAAATGACATCACTGATGTTATCACTCATGACCTCATCCGTGTGAAAATCAGATACACCTCCTCATACCTTAATAAAAACCTTTGATACACCCACTCTAAAACACAGACTACCATTTTCTACACAATTGAGACCCCAATACTAGTTACTACGTATGCATGCACTGATTCCTAGGTCTACACACACATCTACTCATTCATCCATACAATCACTCATACATGCAGTGACTCATCAATACAACACTATTATAGGCACTCATACACCTATACAAAGACTCACACACCACCACTCATCCAGAGTTACTCACAAATCTACTCAGTCATGCAAAGAATCAATAACACTTCTATTTACTCAGCTATACAGTTATACACAAACAACATCACTTATTCATAGTGATACTAACATATACTTACTCTCTTATACAATCACTGATACAAGTACACACTCATCCATGCAGCACTCTCACAATTACTGACTCTCATGTAAAGTCATTTATATACTCCAACTCTCTCATACACTGCGTTTTACATATGTAGTTACTTGGACATGTAGCACGGAGATATCCATTCACTCACCAACACACCCATACACACACTCATCTACCCATACAGCTGTTTCCACATGCAGTCTTGATCCCATACACCCAGTGAATAAAGAATTCACACATCTATGCACAAAGTCATACACCTCCCACCCACCCACACACACTCGGGCACGCATACAAATACGCAGGCAACCAATCAATAACCCATATAGACACTCATGTAGCTACTCATCAACCAATGCAGCAGCATACACAACAATAGACAGACTGATACAGACATTCACACAGTTTAGTCACTAACCCATGAATTCAGTAAGACACATTTATTCACTCCCTTATACAGTCAGTCATGTACCTACTAAATCCTCCATCCACACACTTATACACTAACTCATTCTTCAATATACCTCGGCCAATATATTTAGAAAACATATTTAAACTTTACAGAAACACACAGTCACTGGATGATGTCATCAGTGATGTTATTTGAGATGTTATCAGTGATGTCATCAGTGATTTCACTGACCATGTCATTAATGATGTAATATGTGACATCATTAGCAGTGCATTGCGGGGCTGTGAGTTATAGTTAGCTCAACTAACTATAACGGACGGATCTCTATAGTTTTTTACGAGTGAAATGTGCAACTAACTATAATGTCCCCGAAACCTATGATTTTTTCAGTGAGTTTCAAAGGTTTTTTAAATGCTAATATGTAACTATAACATCCCTGAAACCTATGTTTTTTTCAGTGAAAAAAAATATATATATATGTATATACATATATATATATATTTATATATATATATATTTATATGTAAACACATGGTAACTCACATGAGATGCCCTCGAGACAAACAACAGGTTACCAGCCTTTTATTTCATGTAAAGTTGTGCGATGAGTGCTGGTTTGATAGAGCAGCTTTCCAACCAGCCTGACGCGTTTCAGGTTTCCCCTTTCTCAAAGGCTTGTGGTAAGTTCGTGCTGTGGCGTGCAGCAACTCCCATAAGTGCAATAATGTCACGCCCCTTAATTCGGCAAATTCAAGACTCATGGGAGTTGTAGTGCACAAACATTCACTCCGTATTTCGGTGCACTAATGACTGCTTTCAATGAAGCACCCACTGGGCCCCCGCAACCATGCACAACTTAAATCCTTCATCGTTGCTCCATATACGAGGATGGTGTATCCAAACCTCATGGCCTCCTGATAATATGGAGTGGTGCAATCTCGGCGGATGAGCGCCTGCCTCAATTTGTAAACACATGGTAACTCGCATGAGATGCACTCGAGACAAACAACAGGTTACCAGCCTTTTATTTCAGGTACAGTTGTGTGATGAGTGCTGGTTTGATAGAGCAGCTTTCCAACCAGCCTGACGCGTTTCAGGTTTCCCCTTTCTCAAAGGCTTGTGGTAAGTTCGTGCTGTGGCGTGCAGCAACTCCCATAAGTGCAATAATGTCACGCCCCTTAATTCGACAAATTCAAGACTCCTGGGAGTTGTAGTGCACAAACATTCACTCCGTATTTTGGTGCACTAATGACTGCTTTCGATGAAGCCCCCACTGGGCCCCCGCAACCATGCACAACTTAAATCCTTCGTCGTTGCTCCATATACGAGGATGGTGTATCCAAACCTCATGGCCTCCTGATAATATGGAGTGGTGCAATCTCGGCGGATGAGCGCCCGCCTCAATTTGTAAACACATGGTAACTCACATGAGATGCACTCGAGACAAACGACAGGTTACCAGCCTTTTATTTCAGGTACAGTTGTGCGATGAGTGCTGGTTTGATAGAGCAGCTTCCCAACCAGACTGACGCGTTTCAGGTTTCCCATTTCTCAAAGGCTTGTGGTAAGTTTGAGCTGTGGCGTGCAGCAACTCTCATAAGTACAATAATGTCACGCCCATTAATTCGGCAAATTCAAGACTCTTGGGAGTTGTAGTGCACAAACATTCACTCGTATTTTGGCGCACTAATGACTGCTTTCGATGAAGCCCCCACAGGGCCCCCGCAACCATGCACAACTTAAATCCTTCGTCGTTGCTCCATATACGAGGATGGTGTATCCAAACCTCATGGCCTCCTGATAATATGGAGTGGTACAATCTCGGCGGATGAGCGCCCGCCTCAATTGGTAAACACATGATAACTCACATGAGATGCACTCGAGACAAACGACAGGTTACCAGCCTTTTATTTCAGGTACAGTTGTGCGATGAGTGCTGGTTTGATAGAGCAGCTTTCCAACCAGCCTGACGCGTTTCAGGTTTCCCCTTTCTCAAAGGCTTGTGGTAATTTTGTGCTGTGGCGTGCAGCAACTCCCATAAGTGCAATAATGTCACGCCCCTTAATTCGGCAAATTCAAGACTCCTGGGAGTTGTAGTGCACAAACATTCACTCCGTATTTCGGCGCACTAATGACTGATTTCGATGAAGCCCCCACTGGGCCCCCGCAACCATGCACAACTTAAATCCTTCGTCGTTGCTCCATATACAAGGATGGTGTATCCAAACCTCATGGCCTCCTGATAATATGGAGTGGTGCAATCTCGGCGGATGAGCGCCCGCCTCAATTTGTAAACACATGGTAACTCACATGAGATGCACTCGAGACAAATGACAGGTTACCAGCCTTTTATTTCAGGTACAGTTGTGCGATGAGTGCTGGTTTGATAGAGCAGCTTTCCAACCAGCCTGACGCATTTCAGGTTTCCCCTTTCTCAAATTTATATTTATATATATATATATATATATATATATATATATATATATATATATATATATATATATATATATATATATATATATATATATATATATATAATCTACTGGCAGCCGCCAGTAGATAGTTGTAGTTAGGACCTATTTTCCATAGGAAATCCACAACATTCTATTGGGAATAAATTTGGCGCCGGTTGACGAATCTTCGCAAAATTGTCCAAACTTTTGGCCAGCTCCGCTCCGCTCCTACCCTGAATGTTTTGTGGTGATTCGTCAAGCGGGGGCCGAGAAAAAAGGGGGTCCCAAAACGCGTTTTCCCCTTGCAATTTCCCATAGGATCTTTTGTTGCAGTTACAGCCCGAACCGCTGAACGGAATTACACCAAATTTAGCAAAGAGGTAGTCCTCAGTTCAGACTCGTGCCTTTTGCATAAATGGTGTGAATCTGTTCAGTAGTTCCTGAGAAAATTAGAGTTAAATGTACATATATATCTATGGCCTCGGTGGATCTGCGCACCCTATGCGCACCCTGAGCGCACCCTCCCCGAACTGAGCGCGCACCCTCCTGATCGTGTGCTGAATGCTAATTGGCTGTTGAGTGTCTGTCTACATTCAAAACCAGGAACTGTTGGCGGCCATTTTCTGTCTCGGAAGAAGCGAGGCTGAAGAAACAAGGGGAATAAGTGTGTAAAACATATAAAGGGGGCAGAGTGGAAATACTCTGACCCTCTAGAGGTGCTTAGGGGGTCCCAGAAGGACGCCCTGGGGCCCCCCTCTTTTTTAAACAGCGAAATGCACGCAGGGTGCGCGCATCGTATCGCGTTTGGTGCACGGATCCTCTCGCATTGGGTGCGCGGATCCAAGGAATTTTTTTTTTTTTAAAAGACAAGAAATTATTGGTTGTATGACAACATTCTACACTGAAAGGTAGGGTGTATATTTCTGTTTTTTAAACGCATGATTCTTATTGGTTAACAAAAACTGATTGTAAGGAACATTATATATGATAAGCTGATATGTTGAAAAGTCAAGCACACTTGCTGTCTTGTTTAGCAACATTGTGTGCTGAACTTGTTACCTGTGTGCTCAGTACAGTGTTCCATGAACTGTTTCTATGGTAACAGGCAGAAGGCAGATTGGGGGAAGGGTTGAAATGTATTTCATTTGGAAAGGGTTGAAATGTTTAACCAATAGAAATGTGTGTTTGCTTTTGAATTAATGTGTGAAGGATTGTGATTTGATGTTTACATGTATATGTGTGGAAAATGAAAGGGAAACTTTGCCATTCTTTGTTTTTGCTGAGAGGTGCACAGTGCAGAGATTCTGTATAAGAAAATCTGGTGTGTGACTGATATCTGGTGTGTGACTGATATACTTCTTAATCTACAAAACAACTTGAAAGTTGAGTTATTTAATTGTGAGGGGATGTATGTAGACTATTTTGATTTTAATCAGACTAATGTATTTCTCCTGCTAAAGTGTAGGGAGTACTTTTTTTCTCTACAATCTTATTGACAGTGTGTGTGCATGTAGAAACCATTCTGTGATAAGCATTTGTGTTTTTCATGTGTTTGCAGAAAGATAACTGTGCTGTTTTTATATTTTGGTAGAATTAGATACCAGTGTTTATGAATTTGTGAAATGAGTTATGTTTCTATACTAAAATGTAGTACTCCTTCTGGATGAAGAAATGTGTTTTGGTATAGAGCAAGGGATAGTGTTGTTTGTCTAGAATCACACAGTGAGTCTGTGTGCATTTGGGAACCACTGTGAGAGAAGCGTTTGGTAATATCGTGTATTTTCTTATGCGTTGATTAAATGAGTTAGGCTTTGACACAAAAGTGCAGTCCTGAAATATGTAGATTGTGTGCAGTTCCCTTACCACTTCCACAGTAGGGAATGATTTTTGGTAAACCCCTAGGTATAGTGGTTGTTGTCTAGAATCACACTGTGAGTCTGTGTGCATTTGGGAACCACTGTGAGAGAAGCATTTGGTAACATTGTGTATTTTCTGGCAGATAATTCTTTTAAAACCTGTCATGTTGTCAAGTTTTAGTAGCATTAGAAGCCAGTCTTTGCTTATACGTTGATTAAATGAGTCATGCGTTGACACTAATGTGCTGTACTTAAATATGTAGATTGTGTGCAGTACCCTTACCTCTTCTAGACTAGTGAATGAGTTTTGGTAAACTCCTAGGATAGTGTTGCTTGTCTAAAATCACAATGTGAGTCTGTGTGCATTTGGGTAAGGATTGTGATAGAAGCATTTGGTAACATTGTGTATTTGCTGACAGATAACTGTTTTAGAACTGGTCATGTTGTCAAGTTTTAGTAGCTTTAGAAGCTCTTCTTTGCTTTTGGATTTATTAAATGAGTCAGGGTTTCACACTAAAGTGCAGTACCATGTACTATTCTCTTCACTGTGCCAGAACTAGGGGTGGGCAGAATTTGCGATATTCACTTTTGCAAATTATCGCAAAAATTTTAAAATTCTCCGCAAACATGCGGAAATATCGCGAGGATGCGGAAGTTTTTTTTACTGCCCGTTCGCGGTATTTTCTGCGTGGTCGCGGCTCGCCAACTTTCCCATGCGGTTGCTCGCGCGCGCGGCCATCTTGTTTTCACTTGTCTCGCGGTGCATGATCGCGAGAAGAAAGACGTGATCGCGCGATGAATGACATTACTACGGGCGCGAACTTTCGCGAGACAGCGCAAATGGCTACCAACAATCCAACATCTCATGAAGAACGCGACCGGATCGGGAAACCTTGTCGGCGAACGCGGGGATTCAGGTAAGGCGATTGCGCGCACGCGAGAATGTATTATTTTACAGCGCGAGCAAGCAAAAAATTTCCGGTAAAACTCGCATTGTGGAAATTTAGAAATTTTCGCACTCTCCGCGGAATGCGAAAATGTCAAATTATCGCAATTTCCGCGAGCGGAACAGAATTTTAGCCCAGGCCTAGCCAGAACTGAAAATTTTAAAGTTTTACCAGGGCACTGTCCTAGCAGTAGTCTGATGATTTAGGGGGCATATGTATCAACATCTCCGTTTGCGATTCACAAATAGCGATTTTTTGAGAATCACTATTTGAGAATTGTAAAACGGGATGTATTTAAAAAATTGCAAAACTTTAGCGATTTCTTAAAATTCCTTAATTGCGATTAGCAAATTGCGATTAGCAATTAAGGAATACCTTCCCATTCATTCCTATGGGCCAGGAGGCACATAGCAATGAATGGGAAGTCCTTCTCAATCTGCGATTCGCTATTTGCTAATCGCAAATTGAGAATAATTTCAAAGGTGCAAGGGTGTCATGATGACACCCTGATGCACCCCTGAAATCAGCATCTGTGCACATATGGCGCACATACATGCCCTAAGGGCATGTATGTGCATCACATGGCACTTTGAAATATGCAAAAAAGTGCATATTTCAAAGAAATCGCAATTTACCACCAACTTGAAGTTGGTGGTAATTTGCGATTTCTTAAGGAGAAATCGCACAACTTGGGTGCGTGTTACATTGCATTTAAGAAATCTCATTTTGCGATTTCTTAAATGCTTACGCAAACTTAAGAAATCGCAAATTTTACGATTCCTTAAGATTGCGAGGCTGAAATGCCTCATACATCTCCTTTTGCGATTTTGTATTCGCAAACGCTGTTTTTTTGCGATTCGCAGCGTTTGGGAATACAAAATCGGTTGATACATATGCCCGTTAGTCAGTTTCCAAGTACTCATGTTGTGAACCATACATTACCTCATAGACTGCTTCAAATGTCTATGCAGTATGCATGCAGTCTTCTAACATACTATACACTTTTCTTTCACACCTTCAATTCCCTAGTCAGTATCCATACAGTCCAGCAAACATCCTGTAACTCTATTTCCACTCCTCTAGTGACCCATTCAGTACCAAGTACTAATCCATTCACTGCGCCAAAAACCAACCACTTATACATTCACCCAGGCACTCTCCTTGCTGTACTCTAATCATTCCGTCAGTACCCAAGTACTCATGTAGTGAGCCAGGCCTTAGCACATAAACTGCTTCAAATGCCTATTCACTATGGATGCAGTCTTCTAATCACCTACACAGTTGTCTTTCAATCCTTCAGTTCCCCAATCAGTATTCATACACTTCTAGCAAACACCCTGTCACTCACCCAGTGTGTCTCCTTATAGTACTGTAATCATTCAGTCAGTTAGCATGTAGTCTTTTAGTGAGGTAGGCTTTAGGGTATGAACTGCTTCAAAGTAGTATGCACTATGCATGTAGTGTTTTAACCATCGTCACACTTGTGGTTCAGGGCTATAGTTTCTTAGTCGGTTTTGATATAAAATGTGTTTGTACAGTAATGGAATAGTATACATTTGAAAGTTATTTATATACATTTATTTGGGATTCTTTTTTACAGATACTGTTTTTCAACGTAAAAATAGAGAAATCATACCAGAAAAAAAAGAAAAAGAAAAGAAACTCAGAAAGACGCAGGAGCAGGAGTATTTCTCATCCGTTTGCACTCTTCTTGTGCAAAATTGTTCAGATGAAGGGTCCTTAGGTGTTTCATCATACTTGCCGTGCCGTACGAGTATTTCTTGTTCAGATCCCCTCGCGACAGAACTCTTTTGCAAATCTTGCACGTGACCAAGGTAGCATTGGTCTTTGTTTGCCCCTCGGGAAAAGTAAAACATTTCCACACCACTGAAGAAAAACGTTGTGGGCATGGTGCCTTCTCCAAAAATGTATCCTCAGATTCGGTGAATATTTTAAAGCGGCAACATTTACAGTTTTTGTAAGTTAAATTTATAAAATTTTGTTTGCCGTAAGCATTTTATATATCTGTGATTTGTATCTTGTGGTATTTTGCTGAGAATAGCATATTGGGTTTTTAAAAAAAATCTTTATGAAATTCAATATATTGTGAGAATCGAAAAAAAGGCAAACAAATTACTTTGTGGAAATTATGCTGTGTTGTAAAAAATGTATTATTACATGGTATATATTTTTTTTCTTTTCTTTCACAGATCCAAATTTTAAAATAAGCAATTTATATGAATTTAGATTGCAATGAAAATCTGAAAAAAATGTATACCATTTTTTATTGCTATTACTGTGAAGGTAAGTTTAACTAAGTCTCAATATGCAAAATGAGGAGGTCTGCAAGAAGCTACAAAGTTGAAACACGTTTGTAAAAACACTCTGTTTATACCTATGTAGTTTTGAAATCTGACCATAATCAGATATCATGTGACCTGCAAAAAAAGAGATTTGAGGGGTTCATAATATTTCCCATTGTAGCTATTGAAGGACCGCAATCATTCTTCTTTGAACATCTTTGCAGACAAAACTCTGTGCTTACCTTCTATCATTCGCAAGGAATTTTAAAATTGGAAATATATCACTTTTTGCAACATAGTTATTGCGCAAGACACTCTTTCATATTTACAAAGAGATGAAAAGGTACTCTGTGCACTTTTTATACTCCATGTAAATACAACCTCATTATGCACACCAGTTTGCGTTGAAAGGGTGTTCTATAAGTGTTGTTGTGCCTGATTGCACTGAATACTCATAGAACAAGTCACATGTCTAGATTTATCAGAAGTCATAAATCTCGATATGTGTGTGAATGCTGCACCATTCTAAAAATGGTGTAGGAAAGCACAACAAGGAGAATTGTTTTATTTTCTTCACATTTTTATATCTTCAATGCATGCTACAATGCTCAGCATACATTGAAGGAGAAAAATGCCTTTACTGATTGTTTTTGTGCAGGAAGGTGTGTCTTCCTGCACAAAAACAAACAGCACATGACACAGATATCCTTGCACTATGGTGCAAGGGTGCCTGTGTCACCACATGGCTGCAGTTTAAGCAGCCGTGCAGAGAGAAGCATAGGTTTGCAACATATTTATGTACATATGTTGCATCCCTGTGCTTTGGAAGTACTACAGCACACTGCAGTTAAAGAGGTTACTGTGTGATGCTGCAGCACTTCCTTATAGTTCTGCACTTACACATTCACCATACGCTACTAATGCATTCATTCAGTCAATTACACACTACACATACATTCATCTAAACTTTCACACACTAACAAAGAAATTTAGCTCTTTTTTTAAACCAGGAAAGTTAGTTCTTACAAGAACTTTTTTTTTCTTCATTTTCTTTTTTTATTTTTTTTGGGGGGGGGGGTTCCAACAATTTTGTGATTTTTTGGAAAAACAAAACAGGAGGAACCAAACAATGAACTTCAGGGAACAATAAAAAAAAAACTAGCAAATGTGACTTTCTTGCCGGTGGCAGATCAGATCGATCGACTGCTCACCGTAGCACAAAGTCGCATTGCACTTAGTGCAGAGCACTTTTAAATATTGAAATTGAGGACGTATGTCCAAGTTTTGGGCTGATGGATGCACTCTTGAAGTGCTCGGCTGCGATGAGGTGGAAGGAGCAGGAGTGTTTCTCATCCGTTTGCACTCTGCTCGTGCAAGATTATTTGGATGAAGGGTCGTTAGGTGCTTCATCATACTAGCCGTGCCGCACGAGTATTTGTTGTTAGGATCCCCTCGCGACAGCACTCTTCTGCAAATCTTGCATGTGACCAAGGTGGCATTGGTCTTATTCTGCCCATCGGGAAAAGTAAAAAATGTCCACACCACTAAAGAAAAATGTTCTTTGCGTGGTGCCTCCTCCAAAAATTCATCCTCAGATGTATGAGGAGCTGCAGGTGATGCCTGCTGCCCTGAAGCCATTTTTAGTTGAAAAAAGTTAGAGCTAAGTGTAAACTTAGTCTAAAAAATCTTCTTCTCAGCAAAGAGATGCTCCTCCAAAGAAGGTCAAAGAAGAATCATTGAATTGGGTGGGATCTTTCAATAGTTAGAACAGGAAGTGTAATGAACCAATCAAATCTCTTTTTTGCAGGTCACATGGGATCCGCGCACCCTGCGCATACACAGCACACACCCAGCGCGCATCCGCGAAATTGAATTAAACATTTTTATAGGATTAGATGTAAAAATATATTAGTTTTAAGACTAGTTTAGAGTTTGTCTTCAATTAATATTCACATGAAATACATATATATATGTTTTTTTAAATGTTAAATATTTCGCAGGATCTGCGCACCTACCGCGTCATAGACGCAGATGACGCTTTGCGGAAGCGCGTAAACGTCGCGTTACATACATCGAACGTGTCGCGTATAGGCTGGGAGTCGCGTACCTGTCGCATTGCGATCGTGCACTAAACACGTACCCAGCGCATACCCTGCACGGATACTAATGCGTAGGGATCGAGAACGGTGCGCATTGGGTGCGCAGATCCAAAAACATGGAAAAAATATATATAAAATAAAGTTTTGATCATATAGTTAAAGAAATAATTTTAAAAATATAAAAAAATATGTTTGAAAAACCCAATAAAAACAAATAATATTTTTTAATTTTTAAAAGAATTAATTAAAAAAATACATTTAAAAAATGGTGATAAAAAAGTATTTCAAAAAAACATAATTAATGAAATTGACACACTGAATTTGAAAAGTATAGAAATCCAATGAAAATCCTTAAACATGATATCTTTAGAGATAAGTTATAGATAGGAATTAGCATTTAAAAAACTTTTGAAATTCACTGAAAAAACCATAGGTTTCATGCACGTTATAGTTAGGAATTGGCATTTAAAAAACCTTTGAAATTCACTGAAAAAACCAAAGGTTTCAGGGGCGTTATAGTTAGGAATTGGCATTTAAAAAACCTTAGAAATTCACTAAAAAAACCATAGGTTTCAGGGCCGTTATAGTTAGCTGGACATTTCCCTCCTACAAAACCCTAGAAATTCCCCTGTTATAGTTAGTGCAGCTAACTATAACTCGCGCCCCCGCAATGCACTGCTGATGACGTCACATATTACATCACTCATGACATGGTCAGTGACATCACTGATGACATCACTGATGACATCTCAAATGACATCACTGATGACATCACTGATGACGTCATCCATGTAATAAATTAGTGCATCTTCTCACACCCTAATATAACCTTTGATACACCGACTCAAAATTTCAGACGGCCATTTTGAAAACCATAGATACTCCAATACCAATAACTACACACCCACACATTGACTCTTAGGTCTACATACATCTCCACTCACTCACCTGTACCGTCACTCATACTAACAGTCACTCTGTACAGGACTATCATATGCATTAATACACCTATATAGACACTCACACACCGCCAATCATCCATTGAGGTACTGACACATCTAGTCAGTCATGCAAATAATTAATCACAGTCCAATTTACTCACCTACACAGTTAAACACACTCAAGTTCACTTACTCATAAAAATACTAACAAATTCTGACGCTCTTATACAATTACTGATACAAGCACACACTCATCCATACAGCCACTCCCACTATCACACACTCTCACATATAGATAGTTATATAGTCTTACCCAAATATATACTGCGTTTCACATATGTATTTACTGACATATGTACAACTGAGATATACATTCAATCACTAACACAGCCTTACATACAGTCACCCAACCATACAGTCCATCACAGATGCACTCTTAAAACCATGCACCCACTTAATCACCCACTCACACATCTATGCACAGAGTCACACACACCCTACCCACACAAAAACTCAGGCACCCATACAGATACTCAGACAACCAATCAATAACCCATATAGACACTCATATAGCTATTCACAAAACCATGCAGCCACTTATACACCAACACACAGACACATACAGACATTCACACAGTTTAGTCACTAGTCTGCAGTAAGATACATTTAATGACTCACTAATAGAGTCAGTTACGCACCTAGAAAATCACCCATTCACACACTTATACACCCACTCATTCTTCCATAGGCCTTTCACTATAAATATATAAAACATATTTAAACTTTACAGAAACACACAGTCACTGGATGACGTCATCAGTGATGTCATCAGTGATGTCATTTGAGATGTCATCAGTGATGTCATCAGTGATGTCACTGACCATGTCATGAGTGATGTAATATGTGACGTCATCAGCAGTGCATTGCGGGGGCGCGAGTTATAGTTAGCTGATCTAACTATAACAGGGGAATTTCTAGGGTTTTGTACGAGGGAAATGTCCATCTAACTCTAACGCCCCTGAAACCTATGGTTTTTTTAGTGAATATATATATATATATACTTTAATTCTATTGTTCAAACGTATATTGCATTGATGGTATGGGAATTAATATTTTGTATTCTATTTATGTGTTTGTTTTTTATTGATGTTATAAAATTTTACTGCAACAGACATAATGGCTTTTAGATGATTAAAGATTCAATGATGGTGATGATCAACTTTTTCAGTGTAGAACCAAAAGTTTTGTTACAGGCAGGGTATCAGAGAAAGTGAGGCTAATGTACATTAGGGCTGGGCGTAGTTCGCGAAGTAGCACTTCGCGAAGCTACGCAAAGTGAAGTTCGCACTACGCGAGCTACGCGTAGCACTTCGCGAACTGCGTAGTACCTTGTTCGCACTGTGCCAGATGTTGTTTTCAATGATTGCACAGTGCGGATAAGCAACCGGCACTGTGCAATCATTGAAAATGGCATCTTGCACAGTGCGAGCTGTAGTTTTCTGCTGCTCGAGTAGATTTTTACTCGAGCTTCAGTTTTCTCAACGCGAACTGGTAGTTTCTCATCGTGAGCGGTCGCGAGCATACGCGACCACTCGCAATGAGAAACCTGACCTCCTCGCGTTGGGAATCTCGCCGGGAGGTTTATTTTCCATGCTCGCGATCGCCAACTTGAAGTTGCTGATCGCGAACAAGGAACAAGTCTCGCCGGGATGTCATTTTGCTTGCTCGCGGTCGCCAACTTGACGTTGAGGACCGCGAGCAAGCAAAAAATGACCGCAGCACTACGCAACACTACGCTACGCGTGTTCGCACTGTGCTACGTGCAGTTCGCGTAGTGCGAAGTAGCGCGAACTTCGCAAACTACGCGAGCGTAGCTTAGTGCTTTGCCCAGGCTTAATGTACATACAGCAAAACCTTCTGCTTCCTATTCTCTAGAATCCTCACAGTGCTTTATTGACAACTTTGGTATTTTCTTTAATACTGGAAGAGTACATCACTCAATCATTGTTGCAATCTCTACTGCATCATCCACCCTTACATTTTATAGGAAGATCAAGTACGTTTATTTCAGTACTTGGCAAAATATTGATTTGATAGTTTGACATTTAAGGGAAGACTGGCACCATGATGTGTCATCATTTGTTCTGCATATTTGTTCCTAATCGGCCTGGAATCTCAGCTAGGGAATATAGGACAATCTATTTTGTTAATTAAAGGACAATGGTGTAAAGGGCACTGTGAAGCAGTGGTGAAACTCTGGAGATACATTTCATTGTTTTCTTTTGCTTTGTTCAGACTTGTTTTTATACTCCAAGTTTTAGTTTTTGGGGTATAGTTTGTTGTAGGCCATATGTGATTTTCTCATTCATTTTAATGTGTTTTTCACAGTCTCACTGCTTTTGTGATAGAATTATTTAAGGGCATTGAATGGTCTTGTATACATGCTGCATCAATTTCTTTTTATTTAAGTGCCGTTGGTGACTGGGAGAAGGCGCAGGCTCCTAGTGTCCTAGCCTACAAAGCAAAGTATTTTCATTTGTTCTCTGCAGGCTTGATGTTGGATTTATGTGTATACTTTGCAACTTTCAAATGCTCATGGCTGGGATAATTATTTGCTAGGGCTGCTTGTGATGAGGCATTTTCAATCTTATTTTAATGTATTTTTGTCAGTATCCATGTTGCTTAGCTATTATAACTTTTTATAATAAAAAATGCTTTTTGGTAGTTTAGCCGCTCCATAAGAAGTGCAAACCATCTCTAGTTAGCCTGCTTCACTACCACAACCACCATATGCCTCTGTTTTCTCAAAATTTCAAAATCAAGGCCTGAAACCCCCACCACAGTCATAGCCCACCCTAAACAAAAGCAAATCCAGCATATATTAACCCCTTCAGCGCGGCGCGGATTTCCGCGCCGCGCTGAAGGTTCTGTGCGCGGGCGGGGCCATGACGGAGCGGTTCCGTCATGCGCACAGCGCAACCGACGTGCATGACGGAACCGCTCCGTCATGCGCGTCGAAGGGGTTAACCAATTTTTTTTCTGAGTTTAGATCTATCCGCAATCTCTCCCACCCTGTTTGGGATTTCTATATGGAAAGTAGGAAAAATGAGAAACACATTTGAGACTGAACAATTTGTCAGAAACCAGCATGTTTGGGGATGCCAGGCAGACTTCGTGGTGCCAGAGACACATAGGCCTATTTGAAAAGCATATCCAATCTTATGGGAACAGCGCCCAAAGTGATAGGTGTTGCTGGTAAAGAAGAACACAAATAGTGTACCACCACAATCTCAGATCCTCAATTTCTCCCAACCTTTAATTCACATCCAATACTTTGGATTTACTACAAGTTTGGATTACCGTTATTTTGTCTCCAAAAGAATCAGACAAGCAAGTGTAATAGGCTTTGGTTATTTAAATATAAATATATAAATATATGGGTGCAGTTCCTTTTCAAGGATGGAGAGTTGCACTCACAAGTCTGCAGCAATATCAACGTTTATTGAAGGGAAATGACCTTTACACAGCGGGTGGAACCAGTTTTTCCGTTACCCTGCAAGTGTTACCACTCTTGCCTATACATCGCATATACCTTAACCACGCATATGCATGATAAAGGCAGTCAGCGTTCTAGATCGAGAGCGGATGGGCGGGTAGATTGCATGGAGAAACAGGAAGGAGTGGGACAAGAAGGATCGGATGCAGCTTGGTAAGTAGGGCTGGTGGGGCCTGGTTTTAGGGCTCACAGCGGGGGTGGTGTCGGGGTTGTTTTTAGGGCTAGGGGCCAGGTTTTAGAGATCAGGGTGGGGCGCAAGGGGTGTTTTTTAGGGCTGGGGGACGGTATTAGGGTTCTGGGCAGGGGGGGCTAGCATCAACGTAGTTTTTTGGGGTAAGGGCCAAGTGGATTGCAGGGCTGGGGGTGGGTTTTAGGGCTCAGGGTGGGGGGCTTCGGGTGAGATCCTTACCATGCATATGCCTTTACCAATTATGCCTTTACAACAAAATTTGTTGTAAAGGCATGTGTGGTAAATGCATGAGTGGTGAAGACTTGGTTGTGGTTAAGATGGCATTGCTAAGGCATGCGATATATTTACATGCGTGATTCAGTCATGCACCTTTCCTGAAACCTAATGACACTTTACTGCATTTCTGCCATAACTCTGGGCTTTATTTTGGATGGTAGCCATCTAGGATCAAAATCAGTCTAGGTGCACACCTCATTGCATTCCACAATTGAGTGACTACAACATTTACATAAAAGTATTTTTCATCAATGCCAGTTTGTAAATTCCTAAATATTTTCAACATAATTGTAATAATTCTCCTCCTAATTTTTTTCCATAATAAGGACCATATGTTGGAAGGTGAAATCTGACTGCATGGTTGCCCCCACTTTTTTCCTGGTGTTTTGATGGTTTTTTTCTTAGTTTGGATGGGAACCTGCTATTCAGGACCCCAGCCTAGCTGCTTCCTCTCTAAATTGATTCCTAGTACCTTAGGTACACCACAGATTAGCATATGGGGCGCCCTTATAAGCACCTAGTATATGGTATACTATGAACCCAGGGCATAGGTACCCCAGAGGCTACCAGGGGCTGAAGCATGCATTATGCCACCCCTGGGAAACCCTCCAAAATGACACCACAGGTCTGCTACTGCAGCCTGGGTATGGTGGTGCATGCACCCCTTACTGAGATATAGGTTCACTATATCTCACCTATCACTGCACATAGAAACCTATCAGTCACCCCTATGGCAGGCCTTATCAATCCTGAAGGCAGGGTGCTTGGCTTTGTGTGAGAGGGCGCCCATGCATGAGCAGAGTCCCTCTGCAGCCTCCGGAATCTCTTCTCCGAGGTTGTCTGTGATGCAGCCTGACCATATACTCTTAAGTGCATTATAACCAAACGGTAAATGCTAACTTTGTACTGGCTGCACGGAAACATGTCACGTTTGGTGTCAAACACCAGGAAATCATACCATTCACACCAGTAAATGGTGTAGGAATATGATCCCACCCTTCTAGAGGGAGAGACATGACAGCACCGGTATACCCAGTACCAACTTAAAAGAGCCATGGCAACACAAAATGGATGCTGCAGCCAGAGACACAAGTCTGGCCTCCTGCTGCTGACTGAAACTCCAGCAGGGGAGGCCTGGACAATAGGTTTCCTGTCACAGGGAGGTGTCACCACCTCCCAGACAGGCTTTAGTGTATTGGGGCTGGATGGGTGAACTCTGAGAGTGCTTTGAAGTCCTGCACCGGAGACACATTTGGTGTCCCTGTGCATAGTCCAGCTCAAACCGGTTCAGGGGCTACCAGCCCCTGCTCTGGCGTGAAACTGGACAAAGGAAATGGGTGTAGCCACCCCTCTTCCCAAACCCTCCCATAGGTGGGTCCCGTGAGTTAGACCAACCCCTTCCTTGGGTATAAGATAGAAATCCCTGGCAACAGGACTTTATATATTCCTGGACGAAACTCTGAAACTGAATCCTGGACCTTCAATGATCTGCTCAACGCCAGATGACTGAAGAATCTCCCTTGGAGTGAAGGAGTTACTCCCCTGCTTGGCAGGCTCGAAAGAAGCATCTGTCCGGTCTGCATCTCTGAAGCTCCTGCCGGACGCCAAAGACTTTGCATCACCAGAGGTAGATTTCCAGACCTCCTAGAGGCCGAACCGAGTCCCCAGCAAAGCTGAGACTCGCAGCCCTCATGGGTAACGTGGTACTGCAACCCCTGAATACCGTGCACATTTGCAAGTGCATCAGCTTCTTGATGACTTCTTAGGCTGTGCATTAGGTTACTTGTAGCCCAAACCCCAAGCAGAGAAGCCACCAAAGATTGCTAGCCTGGTCACTCCGAGTGACCCATGGGCTGCCATTTTGTGATTCCTCTTTAGGTCCCTTTGCGATCCCTGGTCCGTCAACTGGTTGGTCCCTGTGAAGGTAACTTTGACTTTCTTTGGGCTTCCCTGGTTGCTCCAGATGTGCCCTCATTCCTCCTTGCTGGTGGAGTCCCTCGGACCTTGCTGGTCCACACCGAAGCATCTTTCTCCTTTCTGCGTGGGTTGCTGTTGCCAAGGCTTGTTGTGTCTAATCCGGGCACCGGGTCCTCGCGGCTGAAGAGTCAAGCTTCACCTTCCTCAACTGAAACACCCGACATCGGTGGGCATTCGTCTATCGTGCCCCTGGTCATTGGTAGGTGACCCAGACTCTGTCCCCTCTGCTTTCAGGTTCTATTAATCTTCGATCCAGGTTTGGATCTCTTCGGACACTTCGCATCTTCCCGGCAGCAGCTTCCATTGAAAACAACGACACGACCCAACACCATTTGACACTTATGCACCCAGCTTCCCTGGGTGAGGTAACTCGAGTACTCCGGTGCTCCCGTGGGTGTTGACCCTATAACTGTCTAAGTCCAAGAGGGTTTGGTCCTAGTCCATCCCTAAGTGTCCTTTATCTTTAAAAATCTAACCGCGACTTTCCCAATAGAAGCTAATGGGAGCTCGCGGCTGTGTTCTCACACTGCACCTGGCCCCCGCGGGTCCCCTGTGTCACTACCTTGGGTGGTTCCTTTGGGTCCCAGCGATTCTACAGGCTCTAGGCATTGTGTCTAATTAAATCGTGGTTCTCATACCACTATTTTAGTATATGGTTTGGCTCGCCCCTAGGGCCTAACATGTATTTGTGCTACTTTACTGTCTATTTTTAAGTGCAACTTATGTGCTTTTACCTCTAGCTTCATAAAGAGACTAGAGGGGTGTGTTTAGTAATAAATACATATATGTTATATATATACCTGGCGTGGTTTCCTTTCATTTAGCCATTCAAGAGATTATAGACTGGTAAAACAAGCTGCTTTACATTCCTTCAAGACTTAGCGTGAAGGCTGCTCTCCATAGCTAACACTAGGATACCTTTCAATAAAGGTTGTATTTAATCTATCATCAATAAGGGGTTGTTTGGACTGGTGCAAGGAGCCCACTATAGCTAGTGGACAGCATATACAAGGCCAACTTCTCACACAGTGCATTTAATTGAAACAGAGGAAATAGTTAATATCCCTGAAAGAGATATACATCATTGTAAAGTTCCATTCATGATAACAATTTTAAATTGTGCCCTTTGGACCACAGATGCATCATGCCAAGTAAAATTCATTTCTAGCATTCCTCTATAATAAATCTATCTATCTATCTATCTATCTATCTATCTATCTATCTATCTATCTATCTATCTATCTATCTATCTATCTATCTATCTATCTATCTATCTATCTATCTATCTATCTATCTATCTATCTATCTATCTATCTATCTATCTATCTATCTATCTATCTATCTATCTATCTATCTATCTATCTATCTATCTATCTATCTATCTATCTATCTATCTATCTATCTATCTATCTATCTATCTATCTATCTATCTATCTATCTATCTATCTATCTATCTATCTATCTATCTATCTATCTATCTATCTATCTATCTATCTATCTATCTATCTATCTATCTATCTATCTATCTATCTATCTATCTATCTATCTATCTATCTATCCATCCATCCATCCATCCATCCATCCATCTATCCATCTATCCATCTATCCATCTATCCATCTATCTATCTATCTATCTATCTATCTATCTATCTATCTATCTATCTATCTATCTATCTATCTATCTATCTATCTATCTATCTATCTATCTATCTATCTATCTATCTATCTATCTATCTAAAAGGTATCTATCTATCTATTTATCTAAAAATACTGTGGTGGTTGCCCCTTGCTCATGATAGTTAAGACCATGTTTCAAAAGGAAAAGCATTTTTATTTTCCTAATAACTTTGGCGACATTTGATGAATCTTCATGAAACTTTCCAAATGACGGCCCACGCATCCGCTTCCCTTAAAAACAGAAAGGCTCAGGGAGGTGGTGGCCGCAGTACTCCCTCCCCTTAAAATAAATAAGGGCCCCAGGGGATGGGGTATCCAGGCCGTACCGGGTCAGGGAGGGATTTATGTGTACTCTAGAATTCAAAAATAATATGGACCTAGAGGATGGGATTCCATGTGGCCTGTGTGTATTATTAATTTGTCACTGCTTCCTGAAGTAGATGTCCCATAATGCCGTGCAAGGATTTTTTTTTTGTATTTGTTTTAGCTTTGAGGTGCCCTGTAGGATCTGCTTTTATGGTTACCCCCACTTTTTGTCTGGTTCTATGCTGTTTCTGACTAGTCTAACTTGGATCCTTCTAACCAGGACCCCAGTCTCTGTGCTTCTCCCCTAGATTGGTATGATAAGTACCTAGGTACATTCCAGAATGGACACTGATGTACTTTTATCAGTCCCTAGTATAAGGTACCCAGGGCATAGGTACACCAAGGGTCCCCCATGTGTTGAAGCATGCATTATGCCACCCATGGGGGACAACTCAAACTGTAACTCCTGGCCTGCCATTGCAGCCTGTGTAAGCTGGTGCTAGCACCACTTACAAAAGATATAGGTTTCCCAATATCCAAGGTCACTGCACTTAAAACCTAAAAAGTCACCCTTAAAGCAGGCCTTTCAATCCTAAATGCAGGGTGCTCGGTTCTAAGTGTGAGGGTGCCCCTGCATGAGCAGGACACCCCTACAACGTTCGGAGTCCATTCTCCCAGGTTGTAAGTGCATCAGCCTTTACGATACATAGAGTGGCCATGAGTCATTACACAATGAACATCTCTAAACTGGCTGTAATGAACCCTGTCATGGTTGGCATCAAACATGTTGGATTAATACCCCCACACCATAAACAGTATGGGTGGTATGATTCCATGCACGGTAAAGCACCTCCAGGAGGCCCTCAGTGCTCCCGGTACCAGTCTTTTAGACCTGGACAGCACAATATGGCTGCTTCAGACTAGAGACATGATTCTGCCCTTCTGCTGCTGAGCCAAGCTCGAGCAGAGTAAGGCATAACAATAGGTATCCTGTTGCTGGGAGGTGTGACCACCTCCCAGACAGGGTTTAGTCTATTGGTGCCCTGTGGGAGCCCTTGCCAGCGCCATTCAGTCTGCTTGAAGGGCACGTTTGGTGCCCTCTTTGCATAATCCAGTTCAAGCCAGCTCAGGGAGCTGTTGGCTCCCACTCTGGCGCAAAACTGTACACAGGACATGGGAGTATCCCCCACTGTCCGACCCCTCACCAGTGAGTGAACCCTGATTCATCCCAACCCTTTCCTTAGGGTACTTAAGGGCTTACCAGATGGTGGGTCCCTGGATTCGTCATGGGACAAGATTTATATAAAGACACCACTTCTTCGACCATCTGGGCACTCTGGACTTCGCTCTGTGCATCAAGGCTGCAACCAGCGAAGACTCCTGCTGCTCCTGATCTTGTCGCCCTGCTCATCTGCCACAACATCCATGCCTGTGCCCCATACAGGAACCTTCCAAGGCCTTTGGGCATCCAAGACACCTGAAGAAATCTCCCTTGAAGTGAAGGAGTCACTTACCGGCATCTGCAAGCACTCCCCTAAGCTGACGGGTCTGCTGATCCTGGGCTCGCACGGACTCTGACAGGCTCAGCAACACAGGTGGTGGTTCTTCACATCACTCAAGGCCTGCCCTGTCCTCTCACCAAATTCCATTATCCCTTGTTGAAGCCCACTTCTGTTTGCTTTTCTGACTGCATTTTGTGGGCTGAAAAATGTTAACAGAGAGACTCAGAGACATTTAAGTTGTATCTAAAGAAAACAGTATACTTCTGAATCTTTCTTTTAACAATCTTCAGTCCACAAAATGCAATAATAAAAACTATGTTTAAGGAAAGACTGTCAGACAATCTTTTCATTAAAACTATTAAACATTTTAATAACAATCACTGTCATTAAGCAATGCTGAAATATACATGAGATTAAAATATTGGTCATTTTAGGAGAAACATTATAGATCTGCTTTATATATAGATATATATATATATATATATATATATATATATATATATATATATATATATATATATATATATATATATATATATATATATATATATATATATCCACTTCTCTTGTTTTCGCTGCAAAGACCCGAGCCACTTGCAATGGCGGGCCACGGCGGGGCAGCGGCTCCCAAAATTCCAACGATATCGTTACGTTGCTTTCACAAGAACGATGCCATGGCCACACAATTCGTCTCAGCGTGTTTTTATTTTCACGATCTTATGTCACTCTACGCGTTTCGGAGATCACCTCCTTGTTCACGAGTAAGGGCGTACATACAACAGCTACATTTAAATTAATCATGTGACACCAACATAGTAAACAGTGAAGACAGATTCTTAAATGCATGGTTTTCGGAGCTAGGAAAACAGACTAATAAGTCGAAAAAAAAAGTAAAATTGTGCAGTGTTTTGTAAATAATTGATATTGTGTTGCTAAGGAGACTTATCATAGCATCGATCAAGAAATACATTTTTCTAGTAATAGCGATCAAAATACAATTTTATACACAAAATCTAAATCGAAAATTAGTAATTCCGTAATGCCCCAGTGGGCAAACAGTTAGTCTTAAATCGGCAACTACCTCATCAGCAGTTACAAATTGCAGTTAGTCAAGCCCAAGTGGGCATTAGATAATACTCATCAGGATTACCAAACCTAGAAGTAAAGGATTTGCACTAAATACTAAGACTATGTATTCTTGTTAGAAAATATTGCAGTCTTCCTTAGAAATGTCCGCACTATCTGCACTTGAAAGAGAATCACATCAGTCGTATCCAACTCTCTCTTAAACCACATTAGAGACCTGCAGACATAATCAAAATAAGGTGTAATTAAACAGTGGAAAAAATAACATATTGTTTACATAGCCAAATAATATTTTAAAAGAAATCAGCATAAAACTAGTTTAAAAAGGATAGAGCAGTACATCTGTTTTTACGTCGGGTTTCAACGGTTTCAGAAAATCATTACAATAGTTAGCCCAGGTGAACAGCTAACCCTTCATCCCCATTGTGTCCTGCCGGTTGCATAGTATGGTATTTGATAATCATTCTCGACTCAAGTCTTCTTAGTTCTTGGATTCTATCACTCCCTCTCTCTCTTATAGGGATGCTGTCTAGGACACAGAAGGACAATTTAGAGCTGTTTTGATTATGGCAGGCAGTGAAGTGTCTAGCAATGGGGTATTGCTTGTCATTATTTATAATGGCCCTCAGATGTTCCAATATGCGTTTTTTAGCCTTGTGGATAGTACTCCCTATGTAATATTTATCACAGGGACATCTGAGGGCATAGACAGCATATTCCGTGTTACACGTAAAATGTCTCAGAATTTTAAAGGGTTTCATCTCCTGAGACAATAGTACTTCCTTACAATTCTTGCTGTATTTGCAGGCTTTACACTTTCCACAGGTATAAAACCCTTGTATTGTGCTTGTTTTGGTGTTAGTGGTTAATAAAGTTCTGCAAACAGTATCTTTTAATGACCTTGATTTACGATAGGTAATCTGGGGAAACTCCTCTATACACTTGACCAAATCTTTATCAAGTTTTAAAATTTCCCAATATTTGTTCAGTGCAGTTTTGACCTCAAACGATCTAGTTTGATAGGTAGTAATGAACCGTACAGTGGGTGTTGTTTCATTGGTGTGTACTAATGGTTCGGTATTTTTATTCAGTAACTCATCTCTTTGTCTTTTGTCAACCTCTATGCATGCTTCATTTATACAAGTCTTACTGTAACCTCTTGTCTTGAAGCGTTCACACATTATTGATTTTTCTTTCTCATAATCAGTATTGGTGGTACAATTTCGTTTAGCCCTTAAGAGCTCTCCAAGTGGGATGCTGCTGATTAATGTTCTAGGATGACAGCTATCAGCGTGTAATAGACTATTTCCTGCAGTGGCTTTTCTGAAAAGTACAGTAGAAATTTTGTTGTTGTCAATCTTAACTTTCAAATCCAAGAAGTCAATGCTTTCAGCGTGAATGTGGCTTGTGAAGGTAAGGTTGAACGTATTTACATTAAGTAATTTAACAAAAGCGTTGGCTTCTTCAATACTTCCTTCCCAGATGCAAAAAATGTCATCTATGTATCTCATCCAACTTTTCACATTGGTGTTAAATTGGTCCAGGTTACTGACTACTTGCTCCTCCCACCAGCCAAGGTAAAGACCAGCAAAGCTGGGGGCGAAGCAAGTATCCATAGCAGTCCCCAAGGTTTGTCGGTAGATCTCACCATTGAAGAGAAAGAAATTTTGTGTCAGACATGTATAGATCATGTCCAATATCATCTCAGTGTGAAATAATAGTGATATAGATCTGTGTCTTAAAAAGTGTCTGCATGCTTGAATGCCAAGATCATGGGGGATACTAGTGTACAGACTATTGACATCCAGGCTCATAAGTAGCCAGCCTGGTTGCCAATTGATCGTCTCAAGCTTTCGTAGGAAGTGTCCTGAATCTTTTAGATAGAAAGGGAGGGATTGTACCAATGGTTGCAGGTAATGGTCAACATATCTTGAAGTGTTCTCCAAGCAACTACCTCTGGAGGACACGATGGGTCTTCGAGGGGGATTTGTCTGGTCCTTGTGCAGCTTAGGCAGAAGGTAAAGTGCAGGTATTTTAGGGTGCTTGCATTTGAGGAAATTGAATTCATCTTGCTCAAGCAAACCTCGTTCATGCCATTCATTCAGGTTGTCTTGATGATTTTTATTAGCTATATCAGATTTCATCCTGTTGCTTGTTTCATATCTAGTTGCATCTTGCAACTGGTTAAGTCCCTCCTTAATATACGCTTCTTTAGACAGTATGACCACATTGCCCCCTTTGTCGGATTTCTTTATCACTATACTTGTATCATTTTTTAGTGATAATATAGCATCCCTTTGGGGTCTAGTTAAGTTGTTCTTTCTGTGTGATTTCACCTTGGATAGTTTAACAAACTCCCTGGCTACACCTTTTTCAAATAGATCGATTGAATCATTGATAATTTGGGGTAAAAACATTGATTTCGGTCTAAGCCCACTATCATGGTTCAAATCCAATCTAATATTGTCATTAATCAAATTGAGATTAGGGTCAAGGTAGGTTTCTGGATCCCCAGCTAAATCATGTAACATATGGAGCATGTTAGTGTCATCAATCTGTATGTTACTTGGCATTTCGACATTGTTAACAACAATTTCTTTCACTTTGGTAGCAAACCATTTCTTTAACTTAAGTTTTCGAGTAAACTGAAACAAATCAATTTTACTCTGCGTGTAGTCAAAATCAGATGAGGGGCAAAAAGAAAGGCCCAAGGCTAGTACCTCAATTTCTGTGTCATTGAGTTCTCGTGTAGATAGATTCACCACGGTTCTCTTGTCACTCATTTTTGTTGCTTCTTTTGTCCCCTTGTTCTGGTTCCCACTGGACTTGAGATCTCTTCTCTGAATGAGACGCTTCGTCTTGCGTCTCCTCTGCCTCCTCTTCCACGACCTTTTAACCCGCTGGCATTCCCTTTGTTCTGTGTTGCCATTCTTCCTTGGGCCATCATGGAAAATTCCTTTAAAATTAATTATTTTGGCCCCAGCCTAATAGGGCTTTGGATCACCTCAGTTGTAACAGTAGTGCTTGTTGTAGCTATTTGCGTGTCATGACTAGCACTGGTCGTATTCATAGTAACTGTTTCCGCATCACTACTTGTTGGTTCACAGGCTGCCGAGGGTATTTCAGGTATTTCTTCTCTAACATTGGAGTTATTGCGAAGGTGGTCATATCGTTTGGCAAAGGTTAGCACTTGCCCTCTTTCATAGTCCACCTGATCACGCAAATATTTCCTTTGTTTTTTCTCTTTAATTTCATTTATGATTTTTTCGAGCTTCTGTTCCATTTTGCTCATGTCATTTTGAAATTCCTCATTTTCGCACATAGATTTGAGTTTTGTTGTTATTTCCTCAATTTCGTTTGTGATCCTGATACAGTCTTTTTCTGCGTACTTGATTAATAATTGCAGCATGACCGTAGAGCATTGGTGACTATTAGTAGCCCATTCATCAACTAGGTCAGGGTCCGGGTCGTTGAAGGTAGGCGTGATAAATATCCTCAAGCCTCTCGGGATT
The DNA here is from genome assembly GCF_964204655.1 of Triturus cristatus. NCBI lineage: Eukaryota > Metazoa > Chordata > Amphibia > Caudata > Salamandridae > Triturus > Triturus cristatus. The sequence continues at coordinate 497,983,241 of NC_140591.1, forward strand.
CGCCCCGCTTCTACATATTTCCGAAGGGTTGTGGCCTCCCACCACTTGTTTTGTTCAAGCTTTAGTAGTTTCCAAAGTTTGTTCCAAAGTCCTTTTTTATTCATTGTAACATTGTCGCTGCTATTGATTGTAATTTGTTCATCGCCGCGAACACCCGACTGTGCATCAAACATTTTGCTTGCTGCTTCGTTTCTTTTCTCATTTCTAGACATAGCCATCGTGTGATTCAAAGTTCGATTTTGGCGCGATTGTAGCGCCCACGCTGAGACGAGCCTGGGGACCGAGTGCTTACAGTCGTCCACAGTATCCACTTGCCCCGAAAATACAAATAAACCAATGGAGGTTTAACAGTGTAGCTGCAAACAATGCGTTACTCACCCACCGGTGACGGTTTCTTCGCGGTTCCGTCTCCCGTCTTTCTGGGAGGCTTCTGTGTTACCATTCACCAGGTAGAGTTGTGCCGGTCGCGTTCACGTATTCGTTACGGGCAGGGGTCAATCACCTTTAAATCCACTTCTCTTGTTTTCGCTGCAAAGACCCGAGCCACTTGCAATGGCGGGCCACGGCGGGGCAGCGGCTCCCAAAATTCCAACGATATCATTACGGTGCTTTCACAAGAACGATGCCATGGCCATATATATATATATATATATATATATTTGAAGAAAAGAGTTGCCCCTCGATTGGACCAGCACACACAGAGGGATACACGCTGTAAGAGGCAAAGGCAGCTTTCACAAACACCTCCTCAGCTCCTCCACCACTGCCGACGCGTTTCGGGTAGACTTTCGGGTAGACACCCTTCTTCATGGGCAGCATACCAAGCCCACTTGGGTAGTACACTTTGGAACTACAAACCCCATGATGCAACGCACGTACTCACCTGTGCTTAATTGTGAAATTTGAAATAAACGAAGGGGATGAACTGTTGTTCCGTTGTTGGCCGTCATTTGCTGTTATGCTGCCCATGAAGAAGGGTGTCTACCCGAAACGCGTCGGCAGTGGTGGAGGAGCTGAGGAGGTGTTTGTGAAAGCTGCCTTTGCCTCTTACAGCGTGTATCCCTCTGTGTGTGCTGGTCCAATCGAGGGGCAACTCTTTTCTTCAAATATATGTATATATATATATATATATATATATATATATATATATATATATATATATATATATATATATATATATATATATATATATTACCTACTGGCGGTCGCCAGTAGGTAGTTATAGTTAGGACCACGTTTCCATAGGAAATCCGCAACATTCTATTTTGGTCGACGAATCCTCGCGAATTTTTCAAAATAGGTGGGGCGCTACGCTCCGCTCCTACCCTGAAAGTCTCGGGGGGATTCGTCAAGCGGGGGCTGAGATAAAAGGGGGGTCCCAAAACGCGTTTTTCCCATGCATTTTTCCATAGGACCTTTAGACAGGGCTACAGCCCGAACGGCTGAACAGAATTTAATGAAATTTGGCAGAGAGGTAGTCCCCAGGTCAAGGAAGTGCCTTTTGTAGGTTTGGTGTAAATCTGTTCAGTAGATTCTGAGAAAATAGCCTTTAAATCAATATATATATCTGTGGCAGCTTACGGTGCGCTTACCGTAAGCTTACCGTAAGCTTACCGTACGCGTACTGTGGCGTGCGCGAGCGCGATTCTGATTGGCTCTTAGATCTTAGTAAACATTCGAATCGGTCGAAACCAGGAAGCGGCGGCCGCCATTTTCTCTCTCGCTTCCTGAGTTGGGCAGCAAAAACGAACCCCAAAAATGTGTAAAGAGGCAGTTTCATGAGATCCTAACCACCCAGCATTGATACAGGGGTCCCCAAACCACCCCCAAGCCCAAAAAAAAAATATTTTTTTTTTTCGGAAAATCGCCGATTACGCTTACCGTACGCGTACGGTAAAAAATTAAAAAAAAAAAAAAATTATCCACATTTTCCCTACCCCGTGTGCAAATGGTGCCCGAAGGGTACCATTTGTGCATGGCATATAACGTCTAAGAAGTTAACAAAGAATACATTTCACAAAGATGCGCAAAATATGTCCCCCATGTGCGCACGGTGCGCGAAGCGCATCGTGCGTACATGGCCCATCCCGCTTAACGTGGGCACGCGGTGCGCGCAGCGCACCGCGTGACCACTGTGTGTGAACGGCACTGACTGCGTAAAGTGGGCGCACGGTGCGCGAAGCGCACCGTGCGCGCACGGAACGAACTGCGTTAACTGGGCGCGCACGCCACGAATGGCGTAAAGTAACTTAGCATTTAAAAAACCTTGCAAATTCACTGAAAAAACCATAGGTTTCACACATGTTATAGTTAGCTGGACATTTTACTGATAAAAAACCAATGAAATTCCCCCGTTATAGTTACTGCAGGCAACTATAACTCACGCGACCGCAATCTTCTGCTGATGACATATGTGTCTTTATGAAAAAAAAATATTTGTAATATATGTAAAGCTAAAATTTAATGGAAGAAGACATGGGCAAATAAGTGTCTAAATACAGTATCAGCATCAGCAGAGGATTGCGGTCGCGTGAGTTATAGTTGCCTGCATTAACTATAACGGGGGAATTTCATTGGTTTTTTATCAGTAAAATGTCCAGCTAACTATAACATGTGTGAAACCTTTGGTTTTTTCAGTGAATATATATATAGATATGCTCAACCCTTGATAAATGCTGCAGGCTTATTTTTTTATATTTTGTAGGCAGTAATTCTGCCTGAGTGCATCCAGGACTTGTGAGAACAACTGCACGCTGTATATACCAGAAAGCCATGCATAACTTTGAGTTGGCTGCTCACAAGAGATTGGACATGGCTGTGCATAGCGTGGGCTTACTTACGTGCGAGGGGTTGGATGCAGGGCCTGGCCTAAAGCCAACCCACGCTGTTCACAGCGGAAGTCCATGTGCAGTGAGGGTTGGCTTTAAGTATGATTAAAAATACATAGAAATTTATTCAAAAAACAAACAGACCAAAGGTTAAAATAATATTATAGTGAGGGACTGTAATTATATATAACTGTAATGATATATTTACTTAAAAAAATATAAGACCTTTACTGAAAAAACAAAAGGATAAATGAATATTATAGTTAGGTGGCTATAATTCTCTAAAGTAACTATCATTCATGTCCCCACCATGCAGGGCAATAGAATGGTTTATTGTTCATTTAGGGCACGAGTTATAGTTACTTGAGATAACTGTACCTGGTGATGTTCAGAGGTATTGTTTGTTGAAAATTGTATTTTTATCTGATATTTCCTTATAATTATAACTTATAAAATGTTTCAGGCCATAAAGTGCAGCAATAGAACACACGACAAGGGGTGCCTGCACTTCAACTGAAGAGCATAGAGCTCCAACTCGGAGTGCTTTAGAAAAAACATGGTTATCTCTCCTTAGGTCATGGACTCACTGACTCAGGAGCCTTCCTTTGTTTAAATAATTTGGGGTCTGCTCTCCCTGCTGCCCCCTACAACATTAATATAATGGGTGGTGATGCCTCTAATGTTCTACGGTTCCTACAAATTAAATGGGACTGTGTATCTGAACAACATTAGCTTCAGAATATGGGAATTTAGGGATTCATATAAAAAAAAAATTATACAAGGTGGTGCTGCATACCATTTTGCTGCAGCGAGCTGCATCATTTCAAAAGCACAGGGATGCATCATATTAACAACAATACGATGCATCCATGTCCTTTCCCTTGCGCTGGCACACAATTGGCTGCCATGCGCCAGCACAGGCATCCTTGCGTCATGTTGCAGGGGTGCCTGCATTGCAGGGATGATTCTTTGGTGCAGGAAGGAACACCTTTGCGCACAAAAAAATTAATTGATGGCATTTTCCTCTTTCACTGCATTCTGCAGAATGCAGTACGCATATAAAGAGGAAAAAAAGAGTAATACATGTATTTCTCTTTGTTGCACCACTCATATGCCTTCCCCATTGCTTTAAAAAAAGTGCCACTCCTAAGGCAGTTGAAGCAGAGAATATGCGGTGCACACATTCACCAAAATGATGTGGCAGGGGCACATGTTGTGTGCTGGCACCCCCCAGTTCCAGCACAGTATGGACTTTACAGTCCATGCTGTGATAGAATGTGCTATGGTGGTCCCACAGTGGGGCAGTATTAAAGGCTCGTTGAGCCTTTTTACTGCACCGCTGCAAGATCGCCATCCTGCCAGACAATGATTTGTTTCAGAATGTGGTGGGTGGGCATTGTTCAGGTTTACAGGTTTGGTGGTGCGGGAGTGAACCGCAGAGCTCCTGCACTGCCAAACTCATAATGAGGCCCTAAGGCTTTCAGTTGCCTTAACTTATCAAAGTTAACATTCAAAATTTGAATTGAGGGCCAAACGGTAACTTTGTTAATATTGAGTGTATTGATATGTGTCACCTGATATGTTACGCCTGGTTTCATCCCACAATGATCTTAGTCCTTTAGGAGCAAATAACTTCCATTGGAAAGTAAATTGATCACAGGCTGAATTAAGGAGGCAGGTTTCACCCTTCAGATAACAGGCCAAATTGGCAATGGGCGCACTGCACACAACATGAAGTTGTCACCTCTTTACAAACTAATGAATGGCTGAACGAAGTTTCACATTTGTTTCCACTAATAAAAACTTCAGGGTCTCTACTCAATCCAACACAATTGAATAATCAACCTCAGTTGACTTTGCTCATGCTGTAAGAGAGACATGTCATTCTGTATTATACTGAATGCAGATGATACAATATTATTCAAATAATAAATGTGAGTTGACAATGTAGTCATGCCATTGTCCACAACAGTCAAAGCTTCTCCCAAAATAATTCTATCTTAAGCATTCAGCTTTTTGCTGACCAATTTTCCACAGTTTATTGTAAGTGGCATATATGAATCTTTTTAAACATGGTGACCTAGGAACCAACAAGAAATCATGTAAACCCATGTCATCAGAAAGGAAAGAAATATGTTCTTTAAGTGCAGATAAGGTAGGATGTTGTAATCATTGCTGGCATAACTTTCCGATGCTGTAGGTGTTCACTACCCCTGAATGTTGGAACTGCATGTAACAGGGATCTGGTCTGCTAGCTTTAAAACCGTAGTGTAGTTTAAAAAGCATGCATTGCAACCTTCAGATTCACCGGCCACACTGGCCACCTTCTGATTCTAAAATTGGGAAGTTATACATACATTCTGGACTGTACTATTAAGCTGTTCTTCTGTAATTTGCATGGCATTGCCAATTGCCAAAATGTGCTATAAAGAAAAAGATAGGTGCAGTCATTTCTTTAATTTTGTCTAAACCTAGCCAGGTAGTTTGCTGCACTGTTTAGTCTACATAAAGCGTCATTGTCCTGTGCTTGCTAGTGTTTTGTTCCCCAAATTGAGTTCAGATCAATGTTTTCCCTTTAATATTTAGAGATCTGTATGGCCAACTGGGTAGTAACTGAATCTGAATAGATTACTTTTGTTTGGGTCAGCAATTCGTTTTCATCGTGGAAGGGGTACGCTTATAGTCATAGGAAACTCGGTCTAAACGGTTGTGACCAGAAAAATATGCAAACGTTTTCAAATATGTTTTCGAACTACTCACTGGTGGTGTCAGACAATATTCCTATTGTGTGACATTAAAAGCTGTAAATGGAGTACTAGCTCTGTGTGAAGAGTGAAGGAAATAGTGATGATAACAAAACAGTGAACCATAATTATTAAGCAGAATTTAAAGACATATCTTCAGTTTTATACACTGTATAAGATTGAAGTTCAAAAAGCATGCTGTTGACTGTTTCAAAATCCCAGTCATCAGAAATGGGGCCTGGGGTAATGACTTTGTCCATAGCTACCTTAAAAACATAAAGAATCTGCAGAGTTTCTGAAGGACCAAAAATATCAAATCGGACCTTCTCCGACACAATTCCATCAGAGACAGAAAATGCAGAAATGTTCACAAGGAACAGGTCTCTTTGCAGTTTATTTGAAGAAGAATGAGGCTTTAATATCTCAGCTACCAGGTCCACAGCAAAGTGTTCTGGAAAGTAATGTCAATTTAAAAGCAAGAAAAACACTGTAACAGATCCAATCCAAATGAACGGAAAATGATGCAGTGAAACGGAAATCCAATAGAGGACCATGGAGGAATCAAATACGTTTCTTTCGGCCTTAAAAGAGTTGCATGTGCACCATGTAGTGTAGTATGTGAAGAATCTGAAGAAAAATCATCTATGTTGGAAAAGTAGCCAGAGGCAGTCTGTGCAAAAACAAGAACATCTGTGGTAATGGAGAACTGGTAGAAACTTCCAAAGGTGGTTGCTAATAAACAACTTTCATGTTAGGAATTGCAGTAGAAACTGTAAATTTACATCTGATGTGCAGCCTGTATGAGCAGAAGTAACAGGAAGTAGCAGCTGAAGTCCTAATTTTAAAAAAAAACAATACTTGTATTGTTATATTTTTGTAAAGGGATTTCATGTACGGTAGCGAGAGCAGACAGGTAACTGCCAAAGAGTGCTTGTGGCCTACTGTGTAGGACTTGCCATATTGAGTGATTTTATCTGGTCAATGGACACAAACTGTTTGTTTCTACAATCAGCAAGCAGTGGCAAAATCTGGTACTTTAATACCAAGTACTGGCTCTGGTGCTCTGTATGATGAGACAAATTCTTTCTTTTCTGTAGTCTTCTCTCAAACTAGATCCCCGATCTTAAGAATCAAGCCAGAAATTGCTGGTTGCACCTTCAGTTCATCAGTGGCAGAATACAGGGAAATGTAATTTGAAGACTTATCTCGGAAATCCTGCAGTTCCTGTAAGACAGAGAAATGTTCAATAATGTCAAAAGGTGGCTCGGCCGTCACTGGTGCAGGATTGTCTAGATCTAAAATGTTCATCTGGACCCCAAATAAAGTTTCATAGCAAGTCGGGCCACTCAAGGATCATATATGCAGATTATATAAAGCTCTCTGGACTCCAGACAAGTGATGGATCCAACTATGAGCTGAACCTTATAGTCTAGCTCTTAAAGACTGCTTTAAGTCAGGGTTTTTCCATACCGCAGTCGAATTTTTCTCAGGATGTTGGGGGCGGAATTATGCACAGCAACACCCAGGGTGTAAATGGTATCCCTGAAAGCGTTAGAGACAAATGCTGGGCCCTGGCTCGAGGGGAATACTACTACTGCATATGTTATGTTATGTTAAAATCATTTGTAGAGCACACTTACACCAGGCGGTTTTATGGCGCTGTGAACGGGGGGCAGCAGAAATATAGTGAGCAGGAGCTTACTCGTATGCCTGAAAAAACAGAAGAGTCTTAAGGAGTGATCTAAAGTGGGTATAAGAAGTTACATATCTGAATTCTGAGGGGAGGGAGTTCCAGAATTGAGGGGCCAGGAGAGAAAATCTAAGACCACCATGTTTTTTCCGTTTGAAAGTGGGGATGGTGAGCAGGTTCAGGTGGGAGGAGCGACGTTCACGAGAGAGGGTATGGCGATGGATCATGGAAGAGAGGAAAGCCGGGCCATGACCAACCAGGGCTTTGAAGATGTTACAGCCCAATTTTAATGCACAGCGTTTGGCCACCGGGAGCCAGTGGAGGCTCTTCATCAGGGGACAGACGTGTTGGTGTCTAGGTTGATGGAAGATGTGCCTAGCTGCTTGGTTTTGAACCAGTTGCAGGTGATGGAGCTGATAAGCTGGGATGTCAATATAGAGTGAGTTGGCTTAGTCGATGTGGGAGATGACCAAGGCCAAAAGAACAAGAGTTAGGGCCTCGGTGGTTAGGAATCTATAAATTTTCCGGTTTCTTCGAAGATGGAAGAAGCAAGACGATACCACCGCGCCAATCTGAGATTTCATAGATAGATCTTTGCTGATTATGACCCCTAGGCTTTTTACGGATTCTGCTAGGTGAAGAGGATTGCCTAGGAGGGGAGGCCAAAAGTTAGAGTTCCAAGGTTTGGTGGTCTGAAAGTTAGCGATTGAGATGGTGGAAGAGTCAATCTCAAACACCAACTGGATGTCGTCTGCATAGTTGAAAGCAGCAACTTTACTGTTGCGTAGGGACCGGATCAGGGGAGACATGTATAGGTTAAAAAGAAGGGGTGAAAGAGAGGACCCCCGGGGTACCCTGCAGGTCAGCCTAACTTTCTCTGCTGAGAAGTTGTTGAGACGGACTTCCTGGTATCGGTTGCTAAGGAATGAGGAGATCCACCTCAGAGCCAGTCCCTGGATGCCAGCATTCCTGGCACGGTCGATCAGGATGTCATGATCGACCGTGTGAAAGGCGGCTGACAAATCCAGGAGAACTAAGGCCTGGCTGATGTTTTGGTCAGCCCCCTTCCTAAGTTCATCCATGACTGCTAGGATGACTAACTCTGTAAAGTGGGCTGGACTAAATACTGCTTGCTCGGGGTCAAGGAACTGTGAGTGTTTGATAAAAGCGCTGAGGCAGTTAGTGACATGGGCTTCTAGAAGCTTGCTAAGGTAAGGGAGTAACGAGATAGGGCGAAAGTTGCACAGCACTGAGGGGTCGGCGTTGGGTTTCTTCAGGATGGGAACAATTTTGGCGAGTTTGAAGGTATCGGAGACAGTGCCTTGTCTAAGAGAATTGTTGAGGAGCGCAAGTGGGGGGTCTGGGCAGGTGGAAAAGGCTTCTCGTAAAAAGTGTGGGAGCAGAAATCTGTGGGGGAGCCTGATCCAACTTTTTTTAGTAGAGCGAGAAAATCGCTATGTCCTGAGGAAGAGTTGCAAGTCCTTAATACCAGTTTGAGCATCAGCCGACCATTGTGGCCACACCCATAGATATCTAGAACAGTAGTCAATGGCTAAAAGGATGAATTTAAATGCACCAGCTGAATTCAGAGGGCTGCATGATCCAAATATACACAGGTGAGAGGTTTGTTTCAAATGAGAAGGGGTGTCAGTGGTGGGAGAGCTGCGGTGAAACTTTTAACTTCCTGGCATATGTTACAGCTAAGGACATATTTTCAGTCTGTCTAAACAGACCATGCCACCAATAGCGTTTCTGTAGTAAGAAAACTGTAGCCGCCACACCTGCATGGGCAGACACTAATTCTTCCTGAGCAGCTATGATTAATTTTATCCTGCCTTCCTGGTTGGGTGTCACTATATCACCCACCCCGGGAATACGAACATGAGCAATTTTAGGAGCACTCAGTAGGTAGGAGTATTTTGCTCCATAATGTTTTGGTAATGGAATGCCAGTGCATGAAGCATTGACAGCAACCATGATGTCATCATCCACCATCGTAAGTGAACAAGTAATTGAAGGAACAATAGCAGTCTGAACCATTGATTTGGTGGCTTCATTAGCCAGTAAATCCCCTACAATGAGCATTCCAACATGCTGATGACTCGATGTATGAATTACAAGAGCCAGTGGCAAACATTCTTTAACATATGTCACCTTTCCCCCATCACAATCTATGCTTGATAGCATTTCTTTTAGAATCTCTGAATCCATTCAAACTCCAAATATGTAAATATTTATTAAAGGACTGGACACAATAATACAAATTGTACACTATAATTGTGGGTCAAAGACATAGTCAACATCAGTAGCTGTTAAGGAGGTGCCGATTGTATCCATCTAGGATGTAAGGCTTTTTACGTTAGGCATGCTTGCCTTAGTGACAATCTCTAAGGCTGGGACAGGAGAAACACAATTTTTTGTTTCCCTTGAGACAACAGTCTTTCCTTTATGACAGATGTCTGAATTGCAGTCAGACTTTTTTACTGTCTAAGCAAAACACATTTCAGCATTAGAAAATAAATGCAATTTATATGCAATTGGTACAGAATCACCCTTGTTAAACGTGACGTGTATATCCAGTGGATGCTGTAATTATGCAGATCATCAAACTGTGTTGGCACATGTGTGTACGTGTCTAGATGCAAGCATGTCAGTTGGTAGTGCTCCGAGAATATCAGTGCATTCTGAAGTTCAATCTTTGCCTGAAAAATCAGGATGAATTAAGTCATGCAATGGTTTAATCCATTGTGGATAGTCTGGTATGTATGTTCTACCAAAGTTGGTAAACCTGAAAGAGACTGTAGCTTTTTTATGGTGGTTGGTGATTGCAGACCGAATTTCTCTAAGAAATGTAGGACAAGGCTTTTGCAATCATTTGACAACTTGTATCCAAGAATAGGACACTGAAAAAAGCAATTTTTGTTTTGTGTAAGTTGAATTTGTAGCCAAATCCCATACAATGTGATGCACTCTGGCTAAGTGTGTGTTTAAATTATTGTCTGTATGGCAAAGGACATCCACATAGGATAATGCTTCTGGGTCAGTACCATGTAGAATTTACTGTGCTTGGGTAGAAAATTGCCAATTGCTGTTCCTATACCCCTGAGGAATTTGGCAGAATATTCTCTGGATTCCTAGAGTGCTAAACGCCATTAAGTATCTGCTTTCAGGTGCTATATTTTGGCAGAAAAGCCATTTGGAAATATATACAAAGTGATTTTGTATTTTTGGTGCACTATGCTGTTCATTAGTGATGCACTATGCGCATTATTAATTGCAAATGTGTGTGTTGTGTGTATGACTGTTTAAATGTCTGTAGTCTAAGACTTAATGATACGAATGATCCGGTTTAGCTACAGGAAATAGTAGATTGTTCATTGCTGAAATGAAACCCTCAACTACGCCTTAGTACTCTAATAGAAATGGAATTTCTCTAACCAGGCATTTTGCTTCATGTTTAATTGTGTATTGTGGTCGAATTTGAGGGCTAGACCTTATGAGTAAAACCTAATAAGGGGATTCCTTATCCCAGCCTACATGATTGCAATATAATGCTGGGGTTTGTGCAATTGCCCATTCTGTGGCATACATTTGTATGACAATGTCATGAATAAGAGCTAAGCAGGAAGTCATAATGACATCTTCCCCTTGAGGGACTTTTCTAACAAACTCAGGAGGCTAATCCATTTCAGCCAAGAGAATGTCATAGGTATTTGTTACATATTCCCATAATATTGCTTTAATAGTGCGATGTATGACACCCTCAATGGGGATTCGGCGAATCACCATGAACATTCAGGAGCGGGGCACCCATCCCCCCAGAGCCCTTTCTGGTGAGTAGTTGCACTTAAGAAACACCTGATTGGTTGATTGGTTGATTGATTGATTGATTGATTCATTGATTGATTCATTGATTGATTCATTCATTCATTCATTGATACAGTCTCTGCTGATCTGTTTTTTCAACATGATTAAATTCATTAACTGATCTTGAAACCAGAAACTCTTAAATATTCTGGTGAATTATTGTGACCCCTGCCATGCTGTCTAGCACTGTAAGTACCCACATCTTGTTCAGAAGAAGCATTCTCAATATGTGTGGGGTTTTTAGTGAAAATACCTGCAACAATCTACTTTCTGGATTGGGGTTTTTGTTGTGGAAGTTTATCTTCCTTTTCTATGATGATATCAGATGAGCATTGTAAGTCCTTTCCTAGTTTTACATGCTCTTCTTATCTGCACTCTGGCCGTCCCCCTCTCTCTGAGCATTTCATGGGTGAGTCCTGAAAGAAACAAGAATGACATTTATCAGTATGCCGATACCAGTCAGGCTGTTAAAGTGTATGATAACATTTTTAATGGGTTACGGCTCTGAGGATCAAAACTGTGTTTTTGTTGTATTTTTCATTTTGTGTTTGTTTCAGCATTTTTTAGAAGACTTAGTTGACTGTTTGGCATTATAATTTAGGAATTGGCCTCAAGCGCTGTAGCTTATTATGTCTGGCTCCCAAATTATCTTGACCTATAGATGTGTAGGTTTCAGTAATAGTTTTTGGTAATTCCTGCTCCTGTCCTTCAGCAAGACCCTGCAAGAGGCATTGTCATACTGCCAGTGCTGCCGCCTCCCCTTTAATAATTCTTAAAATAATTGAGTAAACGGTGGGAAAGTTGATGGTTAATTTCATACCCAAGTCTAGGGCAGGTGGAGCCCCATTTTCATTTCCAAACTGGAACCAACTCCTCTTATTCTGATATGTTAATGGTATTTCAAAATCTTCAAAAACTCTATATTGACCTGATAATGCAGCTCGTGAGTCTGAGTGAACATTTTGTGTAGTGCCATTGACTATGGGAAAGTAGACCCAAGAGTAGAACCTTTGGTTTATATGCTTGATAGGACTCTACTATGAAATAATAATGCTGTACAGCATGTCTGGAGTTAAAAGGAATAATAGCTGCCAACGCCACATTAATGAATGGAATTCCATGAAAAGAAGAGCACTATAGTGGGTGAACCTTTAAAGGTGCAAGCTTGAAAATCCACCAGACTAAAATAGTGGGTTCATATTAAGCTGGGGAGGACTAAATCCCCTAACACCACAGACATCTCCATATAAGGTGGAAAGGAGAGCTTGGGCACATGAAAGAACCACACAGGAGGCCCATTAAACCATTAGACAATTGGTGGCGCCATACTATACTGTTCATGCAAATTAAGTAGGTCTGTGTTTCTGGACAACATAAGCTTCAGAACATGGGAACTAAGGAACAAATGTAGAAACATTAGGAGAACCAATTTGCTAATTGCGATTCTCTCCGTATCGCAGTTAGGAAATCAATATTCCTAATGTATGAAACTCTTTAAAGTTTCATTAGCGATTCCTAGTGGGTTGCAAAAAATACCTAGCGCATGCATTTTAATGAGGTAGGTTGCAATTTGCAACCCATTAGGAATCGCAGGCATCCCTGTGATAGTGGCCTGCTGGGGTCAGCGGACCACCATATCTGTAATTACTTTTAAAGAAAGCAATTCTTTTTTTAATGCAGCATCTTTTCCTAAAAGGAAAATGGGATGCATTTCAAAAGAAATAATTGAGCTTTGCAGTTTCATTTTTTAGGAGTAGGCAGTTCCAACTGCCTCTTTAAGTGGTTCATCTCCAGCTGCACAACTGTGTTAAAACAGGTAAAGCAGGCTTCAAAGACATCCCTCCAGGTTACGGCTCTAGTTAGATCTCTAACGGGCTCGTACAAAGCTATGTTGGAGGCCAGAAAAGTGGAAATTAGAAAGCAGACCTGGGATGATGTCCAAGAAGCTGCAACCATTAGGGACTCCAGAGCATTCTGAGAAGTTGTTAATAGATGTTTCTTTTCTGATGATAGTCAATCTACATTAGAATGCCTTATCCATCCTGATAAATGGGTTGCACATTTTTCTAAAATCTTTAGTGAGGAGAATATTTTTCAACATACAGCAGCAGCCTGGAGGCGTGGCCAGGTTACCGACCAAGATAACCACGTAGCGCTGTAGCTCTGCCATCCGACCCAACATCCTTGCCCCAAAGCACTCCGACATCTGTGGAAGCCACAGAGCCAAAGATAGAGGGAGCAGGGCTTGGTGTGGCACAGCTGGGGGCCTGTTCTGCGGGGTCCCATGGTGAAGGCCGGTGCGCGTGTACTGGTGGCTCAGTGAAGACCTGCCTCGCAACCTAGTGGAAGGGCACGGCTCAGAGGACTGAGACTTGACAATCGTTAGCAGCCTGGAAAGGAGCTCCCGCATATAGGCCCACAGGTAAGCCGGACAGCAAAGCTCCTGGTAGCCCCGCAGCGAGAGGGGCCACAGGTGAGCCTGGAAGTCAGCCACCCGGCTGGCGGTGCTGGTTTTGTGGAGGCTGAGAGTCTGGAAAATTATGGCCCCCAGCGGGGTAACATGAGTCTTTTGGAATAATTGTGCGCCATGACCCTACATGGATGGAAATTTTGGCCTGGGTCTTACGGTGCATTGATGATCCCTGGGCTCAGGCGGTGCTCTGACTCAGGATGCCATTTACATGCGCCTCCACTTATTGTGCCACATCACTCGTTCTTCCGGGCAAATTCGCCTGCTGTGTCCTGTGATCACCACATGACTGCTTAAGCTGGGTTAAGAGAAGCTGGGGCCCTTTGATAAGCGGATTTGCTGCGCTCCGGCCTACACAACCTTCCCAGGCTGGTGGTAGAACCCTGCCGCACGCTGATTGTGCCTCTCCTCACGGCACAGTGCTGCATCACCTGGGACCCCCATTTAACACGGCTGGGGTGCAGACCAAGTCATGGTGCAGAAAGACCCTACACAAAGGGTACCACAATACACCAAGCCAAGTGGGGCACATGCAGAGCCTGTCACTGACATGGCAGAGGGGGCATGGAGATTAACTGGCCGGAGGGCCACCCTACTGGCTCAGACGCCCTGATGCTGGAATTTCGGGCTGGATTTGAGGCCCTGGATGGCCTCTTTGATTCCCCGGAGAAGGGCCTCGACAGCATAGGGGCTAAATTAGATGTGCATGGACACAGTGGGGGGCAGGGTCTCCGATCTGGAAGATGGGGGCCGCGCAATCCACCAAACACCTGGACCGTGTGGAGAAAATATTAAAGAATGTTGCCATGAAAATTGAAGATTTAGAGGCAAGAAGCAAGCACAACAACATCTGCATTCTTGGGGTCCCGGAGTCCACAAATACTGACCGCATTGAAACCTTTGTGGAAACCCTGGTCTCTGATTTATTGGCAGGGAGCCCTTCACCTCCACCTTCTTAATAGAGCGGGCACACCGCATGCTCGGTCCTCGCCCCAATCTAGATGCCCCGCCAGTACCAATTTTGTCCCGCATGCTGAACTTCCGGGACAAAGATACAGCACTGCGCCGGCACGGGAAAATGGCACTCTATCCTGACAGGGATCCATGATCACGCTGTTTCCAGACTTCACAGCCATGGTTCAGGAGGCGAGAAGAAAATACACTGGTAAGAAGGCTATGCTCCGAAATCTAGGTCTTAAGTAGGGCATGATCTATTCAACACGTCTACGAGTGGATTTTGCGGGGAAGTCTCAAGTATTTGATACCCCTTCAGAGGTCCATGAGTTTTGCAGTAACTACAGAGAAACTAGTGGCATCCAGGGAAAAGATCCTTCTAGAGTCTCCCCTCCACACAGTGGATCGGTGGCCAGTGTGAAATTATTCTCCTCGGAATGAACAGAACTGTTGTCTCCCAGTACACCTTGTCAGATCCGCTCCGAGGCCCTAATCTTGTTTTTAAGGGTAAATGTTTGTCTTTATCCATTTATTTTTTAACCAATCCTTTCAAAGATGGGTACGGTGGTGAGGCGTCACCTCCCCTCAAGTGTGTATCACATTAGATTGGAATATATTATCTAGAATGTATGATGCTCTTTCCAATTCCTCATTATGAATGGGGGTTTTCATGATACATACTCTGTATTAGGCAATGGGGGATTTCCCTGCGGTTGGGAGTGCAGGGATAGGTGAGGGCTTGAGGGGGGATTGCTTGTTTATATTGATTACCATTACTTCTTTTTCTTGCACTCATTGTAGCTGCTATAATGTTTAAACGATGCACAAGCAGTCTACTTTCAAAACCAGATGAATGACTGCATGGGGTAAATTGTCGACCTTCTCAGACCTAACACTAATCACCTGGAACATGAGGGGCTTAAATAATGCCAGAAAAGGGAAACAGGTTTTGAAATACTTACAGAGACACAAGGTAGATGTTGCGTTTATTCAAGAAACACACCTGCCAAAAACAATAGAGACTCATTTCGCTACGGCATGGGATCCCCACATATATTTTGCAAATTACAGTACGCATGCTAGAGGAAAGGCCGCTCTCATACATTAGCGTTTGCCTTTTCAAATCTCCACAGTTCGCTCCAACAGTGAGGGCCGGTACACAATGGTGGTGGAGCATCTCATGGGCCAACTGATAGCATTTGTGTGTGTATATGCGCCTAATGTAGATGACCCAAACCTCTTTCATGACCTGCATGCACAGATTCTTCAGTTAGATGCAGACTATGCCTGCATGGGCAGGGACTTTAATCTCCTGCTAGAACCCACACGAGATTGAACATCCGACTCCCCTGACACAATGCTTTGCGCATGCCGTGATTTACTAGACCTGTGTGATATACTCAGACTTTTGGATGTGTGGTGACATTGCCAACCTGGGGATATTTCATATACACATTTCTCCGCTTTGCACGACACTTGGACACATTTAGACTTCTGGCTTGTATCCCCCAACTTAGCTGCTTATTATAGAGAATCCCAGCATTTGCCCAGAATAATTCACAGATCATTCCTTAGTCGTATTGACACTTTTCACAACCGGAGGGAAGTGAAAGGCATTGGAGGTTTCCCAGCCAGACCTTTCTAGATGAGGTCTTCCGTTCTGAGATACATGATGCCATTATTTAATATTTTGAGCTAAATAAGGGGTCGGTGCAATACTGGGCCACACTCTGGGAGGCATTTAAGGCGTATTTGCGAGTGGTCTGTATCTCCAAACATGCCGGGGTGTTGAGAGACTTGAGATGCACACTAACAAGCATGGAGCAGCAGCTGGGCTTACTCTACCAGGAAAAGATCGGAAGACCTATTCAGACCCAGAATGGTCACCGCCTGGTGCTTTTAACTGAATTTAAGGAGGCTGCAGAATGTGAGGCGCACTTTCTAAGCAAATATGCTATTGCATGACGATGTGGAGAGGGAGATTGGGCTAGCCACTCATTGGCACGGCTCCTGAGGCCCCCTGCAGGAGAGTCAAACATTGCCTGACTCCACTCCTCACAGGGGCACACTTTGACTGGTACCTCTGATATACAAGACAAATTCTTAGGGTACTATTCTTATTTGTACTTGACACGGTTGACACACAGTGATGAAGACCGCACTGCATACCTAGAGGAAATTTCATTAGTATGGCTTGATAAAGTTATGCAGCAATTTTTAGCAGAGCCCTACTCCACCGAGGGAATCATCAGCACCATTGATGCCGTGACTGGATCGACCGCCCAAGGTCTTGATGGCTATTCTGAAAATTTCTATAAGGCCTACAAAACACTGCTAGCTCTATATCTTCTTGAGGTTTACAACAAAGCTCTTGAATGGCAAGAACTCCCCTCCCACGCTGCTGGAAGCTGTGATCATTTTGCTCCCCAAGCCCGGGAAAGACCCGCTCCTTTGTGGGTCATATAGACCATTGTCCTTGGTGTATCTTGACTACAAGATTCTGGCAAAAATTATAGCGCTGAGACTGGATCTGCTGTTGGATCGGATTATTTGATCTGCTCAGTCAGGTTTTGTCCCACACAGGTCAACTGCCCTGAACCGTCGCATGCTTCTTACTGTTACCCATAGTATAGCCCCAGAGTTTCCGGCAGTGGCCATAATACTCGACCCGGAAAAGGCTTTCAACTCCTTGGAGTGGCCTTTTTTCCCAGCTGTCATGCGGAGGATGGATATGCCGAAGGGGTTTGTTGACCTCACGGCATTGCTCTATCCCTCACCCATTGCTAGACTCAGACTAAATGGCACATCATCTCCTCAATTGAAACTTACTTGTAGCACCAGGCAGGGCTGTCCACTGTCACCGTTACTTTTTAATCATAGCACTAGACCCCCTAGTCAGGCAGCTGCAGGAACGGCACTTACATTGCGGGCTCCAATTTAAAACGGGCCCGCTACTGATCTCACTTTATGCCAACGAGACTGTACTGTATGTTGACCACCCTCAAGAGAATTTAGATCCACTTGTTAGAGAGATCATCTGATTTGGTAGATTCTCAGGGCTGGGCATTAACTGGGGCAAATCGCAAAACTTCCCGTTGACACCTTGCACTAATAGGTGAGAATGCAAATTCCCCCTGATGTGGTTAACAAATCCACTAGATATATGGGAATACAGATCCATAAGGAGGTCGAACAGATTGTCTTGCTTAACTATGGTCCCACGCTGCACATGCTGGAACAACAGTTTGAACGTTGTATAAAACTTCTCCTCTCACTGGCCAGTAGAGCAGCGATCATCAAAATGGTTGTGTTCCCCAAATTCTTATATTTGTTTCAGAATATCCCTATTCCGCTGCAAAACAGATTTTTTTGAGCGTTACATTCCCATCTTCTCAGACTGGTTTGAGGTGGCGGCAGAGCCAGGGTTAGCTGGGACACGTCGACCCTGCCATACAAAAGGAGATGTCTTGAAGTCGCCAATTTCCAGATTTATTACTTAGTTTCACAGTGCAGTTTTGTGCATTCCTGGTACCACTCTGACGCTCGAATAACTTTTTCTAAACCTTACCCTTAACCCGAGGCTGACCTAGTGCTTCCTGCCCCACTCAGAGCGATATTACGGAAGGGATTTCCCAGGGATACTCACGATATCCAGACCGTGTCCACCGCCAGCTGAGCCTGGACGAAACTAGAGCGAGTGACTGGTGGTCATACATTATACTCCTCGGCCATACCAATATTTAATAACCCATAGCTGCCCATCACAGAAGAAAAATTGGTACAACTGACACTTAGTACATTCTCATTAGACAAAGTTGGGGATCCATTTCCGGGAGGACATGTCTTTTCTAGCTCCAAGGAAGCGAGGTTTAGTGAGGCATCCTTTATGGATCATTTCATTTTCAGCAGGATCCGCAGTGCACTGAGAGCACGGGTCACTGAGTGCCCCCTCGATCCTGAGTCTTTTTCACCACTGACCTTGTTGATTACAGACAAAGGGGGGGATCACCTCATCCTCTAAATTATACAGAGCTTGTATGGCATTAATCCCCAGTAGCGACACCAAGATCCGAGAGACCTTGGAACGGGACCTGGGGCACCGTATAAAAGACACCCACTGGTCCTTTTGCTGTACCCAGACCAAAGAAGTTTCCTTGAACAGTAGATATAAACTAATTTATTGTAAATTCCTATGGAGGGCATACATGTCCCCAGCGAAACTCAACTCCATAGATCCCTCGCGGCCACACACTTGCCCTAAGTGTGGAGCACAATGGGCAGACTTCGCCCACATGGCCTGGAATTGTGTGAAGATTGGGGGGTACTGGAGAGCTGTTTACACAATCCTTTCACGTATGACACACCTTGACATCAATCTTATGCCTGAGGTAGCTCTGGTGGAATATGTGTGCAACTTCCCTAAGCAATTGTGCAGATTTGTTTCCATGGCTTTATTATTAGCCAAACGGGAGATAGCGCTGCACTGGGGCAACAAATTCATCCCTACAACAAATGCCTGGCTCAAAAGCCTTATTTATTGCAACACAAATTGCAAGCTGTTTTCAACAACCTTACCAGTGACATCAAGACCCAAAGACATCAGGGGCCCTTTGAAGAGCTATTTGCTAGAGGCTGAGTCAGCCCCATCGTCACAGCTCCCTGCTGGGATAGTTCACACCGGGGTGGGTTGACTTATAGTTTCCACGCATCGTATTGATATATGCCACATAGTGTTGGAATGGGTATGTAGACTTAGAAGAATGTGAGTGTTGGTGGGATCAAGATGTTCCGTAAATATGCCACCCCTGGCAAACAGTATTTTGTGCTTTTTGATCAGAGTTGGTGTTTCTGTACTGCTATATTGAGAAATTGCTACATATATTTTGCAACTGTTTGCTTCATCTCCAGCTTCTACAATCTACATTTTCTTGTGCAGCAGTATTGGGTTAGATCAGTCAAGCACACAAAACAGGAAGATTGCAACCTCTTTTATTGATTAATGCTTTGTTTATTCACCTTGTATTGTGGATGGAATTTGAAAAATGGCATTGTGAATGGCTTGAGATTACACTACATTGTTTGTATCTATTTTAAAAATTAGCATGAATGATATTTATTCTCAATGGGTTTTGAGTCCCCAAGAGACCCCTTTTCCTTCGCGAATGTGTACCACCAGTTTAAAACTGATGGTAAAGTATTACTGTTTTGCGACCGGAATTCAGTTACAAAACAGTAATACATACCAATCCAATTCAGCATTTGGAAGGGACGCCCTAAACATACCCCTTCCAAATACTGAATCACACATGCAAAATGCGAATTTGTAACAAGTTACCAATCTGCATTTTGTATATTTAAAAAAACATGTTTCCAGTTGCAAACAGCCCTATTCTGCAAATCTGGGCTTTTGCCACTGGAAAAATGCTTTGTACATCTGACCCTTAAATCACAAATGCCATCAGAGAATGTTGATCTGGTTCCTAGCTAGCCCATTTGAACCCCTAACCTTACCACGGAACTAAATGGTGTCAGCAACCACGAGCATGACCACTTTTTTACTTCCCAAGGAGTATTTGTAAAGAGCACAGCTACCTCCGAAGTGGTGTCCTGGCGCTGGGGGCTGTTGAGAAAATTAAGCGAGCTATTGCCCAGATTCACATGGCGCTGGGTTAACCTGCCGCCGGCAACAGGGATCGAACCGTGAACCCCGTAGTCCGGAGTCAGTCACCCTGGCGCTGCACCACACCTCTTCCCTAAGTCTTACCCTTTTGTTATTTGCTTTTGCATGCTCAAGGTAAACAGAGGAAAAATATGAATTTCATTTTCAAACATTTATTGAAACAATTGTATTCTTGTATAGAATGAATGTGCTGCAAATATTAGGCAGAAGAAAAAAACCATTCTAACCAGCATTACCAAATGGTGAATACATTAAGCAGTTCAACCATTATAAATT
Organism: Triturus cristatus; assembly: GCF_964204655.1. Classification (NCBI taxonomy): domain Eukaryota; kingdom Metazoa; phylum Chordata; class Amphibia; order Caudata; family Salamandridae; genus Triturus; species Triturus cristatus. The sequence goes on from NC_140591.1 coordinate 498,003,750, forward strand.
TGCTATGGGATTATATGATTATATTCTACCACTACCTATACTGTCAGGAGCATAGTGGGAATACCCTCTGCCAGATCCCAGCGGATAGCCCAAACCCCATACCTGAGTATGATGTATCAGGAAACGGGCCTGTTCAGAAAAGGCTATCTTCCTTTGTAGGATAAACCTCTGAGTCAGCAGGACAGCATTTTAGTCACAGTATGCCGCATTCCAGGACAATCCCAGCAAGAGTGCTTCTCTGTCAAATGTAATGAACAGGCTCTTTATATAATAAAAGCACTGTTCCAATCGCCCTGTGTTAAAGATGCTGAGCAGATGTGAGCGCTAGTCTTAAGCCTAGAGCTGTCTGCAACCGGACAACCAAATCAAAGGACATCACATTCTATATGCCTTGCCTTGTACAGGGTGTACGAATAACATGCTAATAATGCTGCTAAGAAATTAAAAGCATGTATAATAATTTCTCAGTACATTATCTCGTATGTGCAAAGCATGTAAAAAGTTACCATTAGAAAACGTTGTCAAGTTAGAAAGTGAACCTAAAATGGAGACTAAAGGCACCTTACCACATTACCCATTCTAAGACACCCCAGGCTCCCAAAAATATAAGTAAAAGACCTTGCCGAGTGGCCCCTTGTCCCTGAACCTATTTTGGCCCTAGGGATCCCATTCCCAGTGGCATCCCTTTTGAAAATCTAAGTGCCTCGTTGCCTACTGAAGACACCCATCACGCATACGTTGTGGGCCATGGAGGGAGCCAGGGCCCCTGCAGCCCAGCTGGGTTCCCCCATGCTGGGGGTAGCCAGCATTGCTCCTGCCCACCCTCTGGGAGAGAACAATATCTTGATCTATTTCCCTACCCCCACATGCCTGCTCCTACCCGGTGAAACATTTTTTCAAGCTCCCATCAGCTGGGAGCAGACGTTGTGTCTGCTCCTATTCAGCAGGAGTTTTAAAAATGCTCTGCCGTGTGGCACAAACTCAATTTTCCTTGCCCATGCCAGTGTGGGTAGGGAAGCTATTGTGTCTTCTGTCCAGCAGGTGGGCTCCCTGGGATAAAGCAAAGTAGGGTACCTGGGGCCAATAATGGCACAGAGAGGGGTCAGTATGGCACCCTCCCTGTTTTAAAAGCAGCAGCCCTGGAGGAAGGGGTCCCATAGAATTTAAAAGTCTCTGTGAGGGGGACCACATGGGCCCGTTCCCTAAAGAAAATATAGTGGGCCCCAGGGATAAAGTCCCCAGGGCTGAACACGGTCTGGGAAGGAGATGCCGCACGCATGGCCCCCCTCCTTACATTAAGGAAAAAGGCTCCCCATTCCTGAATGTTTCACTGAAAAAAGCAATGGTTAAAGTATCGGTATAGTTAGGCGAAATGTTCTGTAACAATGTAACATTTTAAACTCTAAAAAAAGAAATTCATCATTTATAGTTATAGTTATCTCAAGTAATTATAACTCGTACTCTGGGGTAACTATAACTTGCAACCCTGCCATTCACAGATTTCTCATCAATAATTTCATTGCAAATCTTGCAGTAATTTTATCAATGATGCCATAGAAAATGTCATGAGTGATGTAATATGTTGGGTAGCTAGCAGTGCATGGCATGGAAGCGAGTTATAGTTATCTTCGGGGACAGGACTTGCCGCATGGCTCTCCACTCTGAGCCTTCCCACTCCCCAGGGGCCTCTTTTTACAGTAGGTGGGTGCCCCGGTACCCACCCGTAACATTCACAAACCAACACATTGAGGGATGCCAGGGGCCCTCAGAGCCCCTGCATCCCCAGTAGTCTCCCCGTATAGGGATCTCAGAGTCAAATGCAGTAGCCCTATCCAAATAAATCCATGTTCTGCATGCTACGCAGCAGTCACATTAACCTTCAATGCTACTTTGACTCAAAACTGAGACTGGACAAGCACAGAACTCTCCCAGAACTGTGTTAAAGACTATTTATTTTATCACTATCAGAATTCCCTCGAAATTGCTAGGGTCCCAGTGATTTTTGTGACAGGTGTCGCAAACCTTTCAAATGCAGCCTGTATGTGACCAAAAAACAATCTACAGCAGAGTTACTGTCACTTATGTCATTGTTGGCAAATTCCGTGCTGTGGATTTTTTTTACCTCATATATGGGTTCCCAGAGAAATTTTTTCTCAAATTCCAACACTACTTTCTGTTTCCCCCTTGTATATCATACTACACTAACCAGACAGCATGCTGTAGTATCCTAGTGTCCTGTCCTTGTTAATGCCATACCATTTTAACCATCTACTCAGCCGGGGGAATGTTACAATGATGATGTGCTTAGGAATGTTGGGAGCCTGTGAGGAGAAGTCACAGTAGAGAGTGGGCTGAGCAGCATACTGGCTGCTCCTGGTGGGACTGATCTACATATCTTGTAACTATCTACAATAAAACATATTTAACTATATTTACCTGCCTGGACCTCATTACTATAATTTTTGGGTGACGATGATCTTATTGTATTTTCCTCTCATCTTCACTGTTTCTTTTGCATGTTCAGTTTTCCTCGTGTCGTCTTTTCTTCTTGTCATCTGTGGCTTCTGGACTTTATCTTTGTTGTCAGTCTTTTTTGGTTTTCTGTCTTTCTCTTATCATAGTGTGTTTTTTTTTGTTTTTGTTCTTCTTTTCGCCTGAGGTTACTCTACCTTCTCCACTCTGTGTGTGTCTGTTTGTAGTCCAGTGTTTTGTTGTGTTGTGCTATGCCTTACTTTCTCGCTTACCTGCCTGGCCATAGGTGTGTCTGAGGGGTAGTCATTGGTGCTTTAATGTTTTGTCTTTTCCTCGTCGTTTTCTTTCACTGGGTCTTCCTACTCTTTTCCTTTGGTATTTATAGAAGGGAGGATGGGTTATATTTATCTGTTTTTTTCATCTGTCGCTTCCTCTTTTTCTACCTCCACCTATCTTTCTGTTCCCTTCTTGTCATTCACTTCTTTGCATCGTTTATGCTGTTTCTGTATTCTTCTTTTTCTTTCCTCATTTTTGGTTTTCCCTTTTCAGTTTACTATCTTATTTGCTTTTATTATATAAGAAAGGGGTATATGTAGTATACTAGTATCCTGTCCATGTTAATGTCATACCATTTTTGTTTAATAATTTTTTATTAAGTTTTCAGAAAAAGAGAACATATGGCAATCTAATGAACACAGTATGAATAAAGTACAACAATTAGTTAAAAAGATAAACATGAGCATGAAATTCTAAAAAGAGAAGAGAAAAAAACAAAAAAGAAATTTGAGAAAAAGGAGAAAAAAGGAGAAAAAGAAAGAGATAGAAAGGAGAAGGAGAAATGACAGAAAAGAAGAAGAAGAGGAATAAAGAGAATTAGAGATTGAGAATGAATAAGAATTAAGGTGTAGGTACATGTGTAGCGTAAAGGGTAACCAAAGTGGGTCGGATTTAATTTTCTGAGAGAGAGTAAGAGAAGAAGCAGTAGCAATTCTGTGTTCTTTGCAAACAAAGGCCCACCAAGTTAATAATGATAATTTAGAGTTATCTTTCCAACAGGACAAAATCACTTTAAAAGCTATAGCAATAAATAAATCAAACAACAGAGTAATATGATTAGAAATATCAAAATCAGGTAATGGAATATTACATTGAAATATTATCATACATTTAGACCAAATAGATTGCCTGAACTTTAAACATTCGAACACTCAAAAATTTGATGAAGAAAAGTCCCAGTATATTCAAGGCAAGACCAGCAAAGGGATGAGGAAGTAGGGGAAAATGTGGATATATGAACAGGGGTAATAATAGCTCTACTATAAATGAAATACAGGGATTGAGTAATACATGCGGCAATAGAGGTTTTAAGGAGCTTTAGTCATAATTTATCTCAAGAAGATATAGGGAGTGTCATAGATAAGTCTGTTTCCCAGAGTAATTCAACAGGGGATTTAGGTCGTTCAGTAACATGAGATAACAACAACTTATAAATAAAAGCAGCCTTAGGCCTATGCTCTTGAGAAACACTATATAACGGTGAGGGTGAAGTGAGTGATGGGGAGGTTAAGGGGAAATTATTGGAAGATAAATAAGACTGCAAAGCTGTTGCTATTAGAAGGTATTCATTAAGAAATGAATCATGTAAATTATATTGTGACTGTAATTCCTGGAAGGGAATAACAGAATTATGTTGGATTAATTGATGAATAAAAAAAATTCCCTTCTCCTTCCAATGATTGTAATAAAATGATTTACGTTTATATTTGATACATTTGTTATAACAAATAGTGGAAGATAAAAAACATTGGTATGTACCTAAACCATGGGAAAAAATATTATATAATAATTGTCTGGAGTATTTTGAAATAATATTATCTGATAAGAAGGAGCAATTGGACATATATATTATATCTCGGAAAGAAAAGTCTTTTAATAGGGAATGCTCAAAAACAATCCAACGAGGGATAGGGATATTAGAAAAATCATGAGTTAAAGAAAGAAATAGACGAATTAAAAATGCAAAATGATAAGATTTAAAATCTGGAAAACGTACACCACCTTCTGTTTTTGTACGTTTAAGTTTCATAAGAGCAATGCAGGGGTGTTTATTATTACATAAAAACTTTGTACAAATAGAGTTAATCTGTGAAAAATACGAAGCAGGAATTCGGAAAGGTAACATGGATAGTGTAAAAAGGACATGAGGTACAATCATCATTTTAATAGTGTCTAATCTACCCCACCAGGATAAATAAATGGGGGACCAAGATAAAAGTAGTGATTGTATTTTGATAATTAGAATATTAAACGTATAACTAATGGTGGTAGATAATGTAGAAGAAAACCATATACCGAGGTATTTAATTTTTGTGGGACGCCAAGTAACATTAGTATTATTAAACATATATTGATAACAAATAGAGTTTAGGGGCAACTCTTCTGTTTTAGAAAAGTTCAACTTATACAGACACTAGAATATAGCCAAACTTCATCCAAAAAGGAGGGAGGGAGGAATTAGGATCCGACATATATACCAGGATATCATCAGTGTAAGCTGACAGTTTGGTTTCTATAGCTTTATGTGAAAAGCCAGAGATAACTGAATTAATTTGAATAACCTCAAGGAAAGGTTCGAGACATAATACAAATAGCAAGGGTGATAGGGGACAACCTTGGCGTGTACCTCTATATAATGGGAAGGATTTAGAAAAATTATTATTAACAAAAATACTTGCACGAGAACAAGAATATACCAATTTAACATAAGAAATATAATTTTGACCAAAACCAAACCATTTGAGTGTATTGAACATGAATTGCAAATTTATGCGATCGAATGCTTTTTCAGCATCTAAAGACAATGCTGCAAGTGGGGATTTGTACTGTTTCCGAAGGAGATAACATTAGCAAATATGCGAGCATTGTCTGAAGCCAATCTGCCCCCAACAAAACCAGTTTGATCTGTTTTAACCAGTAGTGGGATTATACTCTCTAGGCGAGTAGCGAGGATTTTAACAAATAACTTACAATCATAATTGATTAATGAAATGGGGCAAACGTTTTTACAGAGGGAATGGTCCTTATCTGGTTTGGGAATAAGGACAATCAAGGCCTCCATAAAGGACCCAGATGCTTTAGAGTCAACAATGAATGAGTTGAAAAGGGTCAGAAGTTTGGGCGCAAAAATAGAGGAAAAAGTAGAAAAAAATTCAACAGAAAGACCATCAGGACCTGGTGCTTTTGATTTTTTTAAGGATTTGATGGCTTCTGTTATCTCTTGAAGAGTGACCTCACTTTCTAAATAGTCAAATGTATCTGGAAGCAAAGGAGGATTAGGGAGGCCAGAAAAAAGTTATGTAAATTTTGAGCAGAGGGATTCGTATCATCGGTGTATGATGATTGGTAATAATCATGAAATGTAGAAGCAATATCTTCATCAGAGGATGCCAAATTATTAGTGGATTCATTTAGAATAGGCCCTATATTTTTACGTTCAGATGTAATTTTTAAGATTTGGCTTTAATCAATTCATGAAGAGCAGTAGGAGATTTAGAAGAAAAGTTATTATGTTCCAACAGTTTGAGTTGTTGTAGTAAAATGGCTTACTTGGCCTTAGCAGTTTTCTTCTTTTTTGCAGAGAATGAAATAGCAAAAACACGGAAGGAAGCCTTAAAGGCATCCCAGTTATTAGTAATGGAGGTGTGCAAAGGGTTGTTGAGAGTAAAAACAATTATTAATAAAGGTAGTGGCTTCAGTAACAAAAGTATTGACTAACAACTAGGCCTGGGCGAAGCGCTACGCTCGCGTAGTTTGCGAAGTTCGCGCTACTTCGCACTACGCGAACTGCACGTAGCACAGTGCGAACACGCGTAGCGTAGTTTTGCGTAGTGCTGCGGTCATTTTTTGCTTGCTCGCGGTCCTCAACGTCAAGTTGGCGACCGCGAGCAAGCAAAATGACATCTCGGCGAGACTTTTTCCTTGTTCGCGATCAGCAACATCAAGTTGGCGATCGCGAGCATGGAAAATAAACCTCCCGGCGAGATTCCCAACGCGAGATTTCTCATTGCGAGGTGGTGTCGGGGTTGTTTTTAGGGCTAGGGGCCAGGTTTTAGAGTTCAGGGTGGGGCGCAAGGGGTGTTTTTTAGGGCTGGGGGATGGTATTAGGGTTCTGGGCAGGGGGGCTAGCATCAACGTAGTTTTTTGGGGTAAGGGCCAAGTGGATTGCAGGGCTGGGGGTGGGTTTTAGGGCTCAGGGTGGGGGGCTTCGGGTGAGATCCTTACCATGCATATGCCTTTATCAATCATGCCTTTACAACAAAATTTGTTGTAAAGGCATGTGTGGTAAATGCATGTGTGGTGAAGACTTGGTTGTGGTTAAGATGGCATTGCTAAGGCATGCGATGAGAAACTACCAGTTTGCGTTGAGAAAGCTGCCGCTCGAGTAAAAATCTACTCGAGCAGCAGAAAACTAGAGCTCGCACTGTGCAAGATGCCATTTTCAATGATTGCACAGTGCCGGTTGCTTGTCCGCACTGTGCAATCATTGAAAACAACATCTTGCACAGTGCGAACATGTTACTACGCAGTTCGCGAATTGCTACGCGTAGCTCGCGTAGTGCGAACTTCACTTTGCGTAGCTTCGCGAAGTGCTACTTCGCGAACTACGCCCACCCTTACTAACAACAAAAAATTATTACGTTTCCAGCGACCAAATTTTGGAGAACTCAAAAAGAGATCTATTGCAGAAAAAAGGAGGGCATGATCAGACATAAAAATAGATCCAATCTCAGAGGATTGAATGCATGGGAGTAGGGGTTTACTAACTAAAATATAATCAATTCTAGAATGAGTTTGGTGAACGTTAGAAAAAAAAGTAAACTCAAGGGTATCAGGGTTACAGGTCTTCCAAATATCATATAATGAACGAGAGGCAGTGGCAGATTGAAATGATTTATGGGTTTTATCAGGGTTAAATTTGCATTTGGATTGTCTATCTGAAAATGGGTCTAACCATTGATTAAAGTCCCCAGCAACAATAATATTTGAACCATCAATAGAAGATAGTAAGATCTTGATATTATTCCAGAAGTCTGGGTCGGGTTTAACAGGGACGTAGATATTCAGTAAGACCAGTTCTTTATTTTGTATAACAACCTTAGCCATCACCCAACGCCAATCACTATCACATTGCGTAGATAAAATTTGTGCATGAATCGATTTATGGAATAGAATAGCTACACCACCTTTCCGATTAGAAGCTGGAGAAAAAACAACTTGACCCACCCATTGTCTTTTCAATTTAAGTGAGTCTACATCATTGCACTGCGTTTCTTCAATAAATGAAACATGAGAATTCAATTTAGATAAATGAGAAAGTACCTTTTGTCTTTTGACAGGGTTTCCAAGACCACGAACATTCCACGTGACTACATTACACTTAATGGAGGGAAGGGAGGGTAAGACATGAATGGAGATGATACACATCAGGAGAACGACTAGAAGTAAAAAAACACCATATATTAGATGAATACGAAAAGGAAAATATACAACAACAATTACCGATAATAGGCACAAGCATTGAAGAACAAAATAAAGAGAAATGAGCACCAAAAAGAAGATAATGAAAGATACTTATATAAACAAAGGATCGATAATGAAATTGCATCATAATGAGACAATAGAAAAACAATAGGATGATAGAGGAAGAGAAAAAAGAGAAAAGGGAGAAAAACAAAATTAAAATGAAGAAAGTAAGCAGATCAAGGAATAGAATCCAGATCTGAAGAAAAGCAAGCAACAAGAGAATTGAGACTTGGTGACGACAGAAGCAGGGACAGTGATACAAATAAATATATTTTTTTTTAAATAAGCCTCAGAGATAAAAGAATGAACACTAGTAATAGTAATTTAAGAGTAAAAGCAAGAGAAAAGTGAAAAGTATTTTAAAGGAGGACCAGATAAGAGGTAGAAAAATATAGGTATAATTATAGGGGCAGCATCAACCAATTAACTAGTAGAACAAAGTGAATATATAACATTAATTTTACATATATCTAGGAGAGATATTGTTGAGAAAGAGTCTCAGTTTGGCAGGATCATCAAAAGAACGTGACCTTCCTTTGTGAGTAACTTTGCAGAGACATGGGTAAAGAATACCATATTGAATGTTCAAGTATCTCATCTGGGTCGAAGAGCCAAAAATTCCTTACGCCTTGCATTCGTTGCATTTGAAACATCTTGTGAAATAAAAATATTATGACCTGACCATATGAGGCGTCGTTTGGAATTACCCGCTTTCAAGACATGCATCAATTCAGTAAACTCTAAGAAAAGCATGATGATACCACGTGGTTTATTAGAGTTAGGTTGAAGAAGACCCAAATGATGCGCTCGTTGTATGTTAAGAGGTGATGAGGATTGAAGATCTAAGAGGTCCGACAGGAATTTTTTCAAAAGAGTTAACATATCGGGACCTTCAATATTTTCTGGCAGGCCATAAAGGTGAAGATCGTTCCTTCGATTACAGTTTTCCAAATCTTCGGTATGAAGCTTAAGTTTGTGGATTTCTTGCTCTAATCGGGGAATTTTAGTAGAAATATCATGGAGATCCCCAACACGTTGTTCAAGTTCCAAAACCTTGCCCTCCATAATTATCCAGCGGTCTTCAATTTGTTTCAGTTTTTTATTGGTGGTGACCATGAAGGGTTGAAGACCGCGTACTCCCTCTAAAATTTAATACAGGACAGGATTTTATGAGGAATGAATGGGGGAAGGTGGGTCATTCTTATGCCTTTTAGGTTTAGCACCTGAGGTGGATGATCTAGAGGAGGTGTGAAGATCATTCGCCATCTTGGAATGTAGAGGAGATTGATGAGTAATAGATAAGAGTGGACGAATGCAACTCACACACCACAGGAGAAAAAAGCAGGAATATTGATCATCCACAGGTAAGTTCAGGTGTTGGATTTGAAACAGAAGCTCAAGAATATAGTATTGTAATCAAATAGAGCAAAAAAGTTCCAATAATTGCCTCAATAGGAAGAGGCGCCATCACAATACAAAAATACGATAAAAACTGTATAAATACTGTGTGAAAACATGAATAATGCACCTTTTAGATATCAAAAATTGGGAGGTGCGCATTCAATGGTTAACAATATCAGAAAAAGGTTCTTCTTCACTCATGTTTGAAGTAACTGCCCCAACTGTGGAAGAAGAAAACTGATATTTGGTATTTAAAGCCTGCCTTCGTGGTAAATAACATTAAAAAAAAATATGAAAAAGCTTTCTCTGTTGTGTTTATTGCACATCCCTTTTAGTGACAATCATGAAGAGAGAAAGAAAGAGCAGCCTTTATTTTATGAAGAAAAACTCTCTGAGTCCTTGTTAAGTTCCCTCTTGTAATCATTAGGGAAGAGATAAAAGAGAAATATGAGCAGTATTCATTTTAAAAATGCACTGTGGCAGACATACCCACTGGTGCAGAGAAAAAGCGGCACGTTGAGGCAAGCACAGTTAAACGCGGACGCTGCGAATTAAAATGGCAGGCGCCTGCGCCCGCGACTCTGTGACGAGAACAGTGCTGTCACACGCAGCAGGCTCCACGCTGCAGTATAGGGACAGAGAAAGCGGTTTCTAGATGCACCTTCGATTCAGGACAACGGGACCGCCATCCTCGACCGCAATGTCCGATGTCTCGAGGCAAAAAAACGGAACAAAGCTCCGCGTCCTAGCGGAGCTCACACAGCATCTGCCATCTTGCCGCGGCGTCCAAGCCCTTAATGTCATACCATTTTAAACATCTACTCAGCCAGTGGAATGTTGCAGTGATAATGCGCTTAATATTGTTCGGGGCCTCTGAGGAGAAGTCACAGTTGAGAGTGGGCTGAGCAGTATGCTGGCTGCTCCTGGTGGGACTGATCTACATATCTTGTAACTAGCTACAATAAAACATCTTTAACTACATCTATCTGCGTGGACCTCGTTACTACACATGCCTTAAAGCATTCAAGGTTGTGTCGATTTGCAAATGTGGATCTCTTTCTTTACTATCTGATTCCCACTTTCATTTTCGTTTTCGGGTCCATTTTCTACCACAACATTTGTATTGTTCAATTGATATAAATATGGTCGACGAGTTGTTGGAATCGTTATGAAGTGCCAAGCAGCGTCTTTTGCTAATGGCTGCACTGGACAGATTCAGAAAATAAATCCACTCAACCAAAGCAAACTTGTCCCTGCTTTTAAATAGTTTTACTTACACCCATTTGAATTTATTATAAAAAGGAAAAACGTAAGAGTGTGGGCCTCTTCTTCACACGTGGGCGACAGGGGGCAGCAGGGAAGGCAAGCACACAATTTATCATTTGAAATCCTGTTTTACTGAATAGATGTGCCCTGGGCGCCGTGTTTCCAGTCTTTGAGGCACTCCATCACCAGGCCTAGAAACCGATAAGTCCAGATGTGGGGTGGCCTTCAGCTTCAAGGTAGCATCTTCCCGCCTGACCTTCCCCAAGGCACCACGATGATATCTCCCGCTTCGGATCCAGAGCCCAAACGAAATAACAAATCTAAACGCTCGTCTGCTACAACCATTATGCATATTGTAAAGAGTAACCAACGGTGTTTTTTTTTTTTCAATTTCTGTTTTTTTGCCTTCTTTAAGCTTCGGCTGTAATGCGAATGATGTGTTTATTCTTTCGCAGCGAACAAAAGAAATATCAGCCTTCGATGGAAGAGTAAAGCATTGAGCATCCCAGGCATGGAAAGTGAATAGCAAAGCAACTTCAGCTAACTCGTGCGTCGCTTCCATAATCTCATTCAAGATGCAGAACAAAGAGAGATAAAGTAGCAGTGGGAACTGTTCTCCGCGCGGGCCTCTGTTTCTTTCGTTTTTGTGTTTTTTTTAACGCTATTTGCTTGTAAGCAGCACACATTAGCACCATTTCACAATCCAGTGCTGTTTGCGGGCACGATAGGAAAGCGAGTTAAGTGAAAGGTGTGGGTAGACGTCAACATTACTCGGGGGGACAAAAAAGACCCTCATTTCTTGAGGCACAGCTGCCTCATCTTGAAATGTAAAATTATATTGTTACTATCCCATTTGATGGTGGTTAATTCAACATCTGCGCTTTTATTGTGTCAATTCTCTTCGAAGACAGCCCCATGAAGCAATTGCTACGTGGATATTAATAAATTGCATGTTAATTTTTATGCGGGGCATATAGATTTATCTAGTTCGAAATCCTAATGTGATAATGTTAACAGGAGCTGTAGAAATTACCTGCACTTTTTATTCAAGTAAAATGCTTTTAGCAAACTCTGACATGTTATTCCAGTTAAATAAAAAAGTTATAGATTACATTTTATGATTTCCCATACAATTCAATCACATGAATTTTCATTACTGCAGCAGATTACACGAAGAAACGGCGCCCAGCTCTTTACGAGATATTTAAAGCGCTTCAGCGCCTCGTCAGGTGATGTAAGCGCAAATAAATTCAATTTACAATGACAAGAAACGGAATTTATTCATTTCAATTTGAGAAAATATTTGTTTGCCGACAAAGTACATTAAAAAACATGAATTCAATGTGCCCAAAAAGTAGCTCAGTCCAGCCACACATTTATCAGGTTGGTGTTGTGTTTATTTTGTCTGGCTGGGTTCCGCCGTGCCGTCCAGCAAAGTCACAGCGACAACATTCCTCAGCGCTGTATGTTTGATATTTCTTCGTTTGGGACCGGCTCTCCCCATTTTCACAGCACAAGATAAACTGTTTTATTACTTGGAAATGATGGTGTTGCCTTTCCATAATTGAATCTCGAAGATGTATCTGCTGTTCTTTGGAGTGACATATTCGGGTAGCCGAATAATCAGCCTCAAGGGAATGGCTTTCTGCACCTCCGAGATGGCCGTCTCCTAATACTTCACTTGTGTCTGCAGCCAAGAGAAACCTGAGCCCTTTGTCAGAACAAGCCAGCTCACCTGATAAATAACCATGTCACAGCAAAATGAATGTTTCTCGGCAAGAAGGCTTTGAAAATAAAGTTTAGGGCACACATTCTGATAGAACAGGCTATAAAATGGACCATCCATCATAGTGTCTTGCAAAGGCTACCGTTCGTAAAGGATACCTTCTGGGACCAGATGCTGGCTTGCTTAAAAAGGAAAGTACTGACGTGAATTAGAATCAGTGGGCTGGTGAAAATAACCTTATCTCAAAATAACAGCATATGAAGGAATTCAGACTGTTTTGAACCAGGCAAGTGTTAGCCGGTTGTTCAAATTCTGACGTACTTCATCGGCTTTCATTTCAAGCTAAGGTGGACGGCACATGCTCTTAAGTCAGTACACCGACTGAGCAAGCAAATATGCACACATAGGGGCAGATTTATGAAGGACTTGCGCCCATTTTACGCCGCCGTTGCATCACTTTTGTGACGCAGCGGCGGCGTAAACCCTGCGCCACGTTGCGCCCCATTTACATCGTGACGCATCTATGGAGATGCGTCGCGGTGTAAAGCCCTGCGCCACGTGAAACCTGCGTCAGGTTTCACGTGGGCGTTTCGACACAGGGGGGGGCGTTCCGTCGCAGGAACGCCCCTGAAAAGTGACTCAATGAAATCTATAAGATTTCACTGAGTCACTTTCCCAACGCTGATGCGTCAAAACCCTGCGCCTGCTTGAAGCAGGCGTAAGGCTTGACGCACAATGTTAGGGATAGGTTAGGTTGGAACAGTGCTGGAGTTGCGTCACGCTTGCGACGCAACTTCAGCACTGCGCCAACCTTACGCCGGCAGATGCGTCACATATCTGCTTGTCCTTGCACCACGATGCACCGCATTGTAAATGCGGCGCATCTGCGGTGGCGCAAGGGCAAACTTGCGTGATGCATCTTCCCTGGCGCATCCATGCTGATTTGCAGGGATGCGCCAGGGAACATTAATCTGCCCCATAATACATGCACATAGGGGCTTATTTACAAGGCTCTTGTGCAACTTTTGCGTCATTTTTAACATGGGAAAAATGACGCAAAAGTGGTGGAAGGGGCTTGTAAATCTGCCCCATACTGTCTTGATATTGTCGGAACTTACCATTCATTTTCCCTAACACTTACTTTAGCTACAAATTAAAACGGACACTGCCCTAGCGTGCCATCTTCATGTTGCTATGTGTAGTGTTTCCTGTAGAAAAGATTCTGCTGCAAAACAAATACAAAATAATAATTATGAAAATATTTACATTTATAATTGTATTATCTTCTTTTCTCTAGTTCAAAGGCAGTAGTAGTTATCTAAGTAGGGAATCTTCTGCCCCAGATCGTGCCAAGTATATTGTAAGATTTAAATTTAAAATGTATTCAAAATGCTTCAGGGTGAACGTATCTTTTGCTTGAGTCGTTCACACTGACAGGGAACCTGTAGCTTTGCATTCCAGGCAAACTTTCCTAAGAAGCAAGGCTGAACAGGAAACAGGTTCACAAGAAAAAGAGACACCGAAAGTTACTTCTATAAAATTTCGAGATTTTGTCAAAATGCGTGCAGAAAAAAGCAGCTCCGTTTCTGGAGGATGAAGGGATGCAGTGAGCAAGAGAGGAATAGAAACGATGAGGCAGATTTACATTCCCTGGTGCCTCCCTGCAAATCAGCAGGGATGCGCCAGGGAAGATGCGTTCCGCAAGTTTGCCCTTGCGCCACCGCAGATGCGCCGCATTTACAATGCGGTGCATCGTGGCGCAAGGACAAGGAGATGCGTGACGCATCTGCCGGCGTAAGGTTGGCGCAGTGCTGAAGTTGTGTCACAAGCACGACGCAACACCAGCACTGTTCCAACCTGCGCTATCCCTAACATGGTGCATCACGCCTTACGCCTGCTTAAGAATTTGACGCACCAGCGTCGGAAAATTGACTGCGTGAAATCTTGTAGATTTCACTGTGTCACTTTTCCGAGGCTTTTTCCGACATAACGCCCACCCTGCATACATTAAACCTTACGCGGGTTTAATGTGGCGCAGGGCTTTACAACGTGACGCATCTCCCTAGATGCGTCACGTTGTAAATCTGTCGCAGCATGGCTGTAGTTTTGCGCCGCCGCTGCGTCACAAAAGTGACGCAACGGCGGCGCAAAAGTGGCGCATGGGGCTTGTAAATCTGCCCCGATGAATGCAGGGATCTGAAGTGCAGAGAGCAGGAACCCAGGAGAAAAGGAGAACACTACTAAATATGTAGCCAAATGCAATCAGCTCTATAGGAACATTTGTACCCAAGGGAATAAACCTGCTCCTGATATTCGAGTCAACTCAGCAGGACATTAGTTCAGATTTGGACAGAGTACATGGGAGGCCGAGCAAAAAGATGTTTTGTGAGTAGATGTGACTTCATCTTGGAGTATTCCTGACTAATTCCTGATTTCCCTGGAGCAAGTCATACCTAATCAAGGCAGCTTTGTGAATCGAGCCTTCAGGCTTTAGTATTCTAAGGGTTATCAGACGACTGCCAGTGACCTGCATCTGCTTTAGTGATGATCAGGGTCAGACTGACCTGTAAGGAAATAAGGCAGTGTCCGATGTGCTTGTCTGTCGGTTCGGTGTGTGGATCAGCTTTTTGGTAGTTGTAGGCCTGTTTTATGATCTGCTGGGCCGGTTTTACTGTTGATTTCCCTGATATAAAAAAAAAATATTGTATCTAATAAGCTCAAACCCCATGCTGTCTTGCATACATGCAAAGCACTTTCACAGAATGTCCTTCACAAGTTCAAAACTGCCCAGTTTGCAAACATGGGACATTTTTCATCAAACTGATTCACTAATGGGGGCCACATTTTTTGTGCCCGGGCCTATTTTCTGTCCCACTCTGACCCTTCTGATGATCAATAACACTTGTTGAGGGGGAGTAACTAACACATACATATGAATAACCAGCTATCCTAGTTGGAATTTAAATGTATCTTAATTTAAAATTGGGATTTGGATTTAAGAGACTCACGAGTCATTTCAAAAGTGTTAAGTAGTGAGTGTTGTGTGGAAACATGAAGGTGAATGTAGACTAAAGTCAAACAAGCACGGTGTTCAGTTAGTTGAGGTAACAGTCCAAAAGCACAATTGGGAAAATTAATCAGAAGCCAATACAATGTCTACACAGAAGAGTGAATGTAGGAAATTGGAGCTGGAGTCAAGTGATGGAAGTGAAGTTCAAATGGACAAATGTGTAATCATGGATTAGTGTGAAACGTCTAGGTTAAGAAATAAAATAAACAGGGACTTGGGTCAGAAAACGGAGTATATTATCAGTAATGTGGAGTGTGCAGCAGGGAAATAAATGTAAAGGTTAGAGGGAGTAGCAAGAATACAATAGTCACTAAAGTAGAAACAGGAGAAAGTAACATTTTTTTCAGCAGATTTGAGTGGAGTCAAGAGAGTGGAGGGATGTTAAAGGCTCAGGGGAGTGTAGTGTGAAGATGGGAAAGAGTTGCCAGGAGAGTGCAGTTAGAAGAAAGAAAGCCAAAGCAGGAATACTGGTGTGGTGGCATGTGGGGAAGTGAAAAATCTGCGAATTAGGTGAAGCAATGCACCTTGGTAACTGTGGAGTATACTAGATTGTAGTTATTGACCTGCCGAGTATTGAATGAGGTGAACTATAGAATGTTGAGTGTCTTTGAATGTGAGGTGTTATCCCATATGGAATGTGTTGTATTTGTATATGAGAGTGCTATTGTGAGAGAGCTGGACAGAGGTCACAAGTAGGATATGAAAAGATCTTGTGGAATGGTGGTGCGTCTATTGCTACAGATTGTAGTTTTGGCCAACTGTGCGTTCAATTATTATGATATGTAGTCTCGAAATCATGTTCAAAAGTGGGTGGAGTAGTTTGCTTGATTGTTGTAGGAAAGAAACTGGGGAGTGTGAGTATGTGTACTGATCTGCAGAGTGTGGCTGAATATGGAGTATATTGGGGTGTAGTAGTGTGGTGGATGTAGAAGGGGTGCTGTGTGAAGAGTATTTGAAGTTCTGTGGTGAATGGAGTGTGATGAGCTAGATTTTTGTGGCAGACTGCAGAGTCTAGAAAATGGGAGCACATGGAATGTGATGTGTAATGCTGAATTGGCCATGGTAGGTTGTGGTGGCATGTAGGGTGGGCCATGTGTATTGAAGTGCTAAAAATAAAGTATGACGGAGGAAGGAATTTTTCATGTGGATGAAGGTGACATGTGGATCATAGTGCGGCTCTTTGATGGATTATGTTGTGTGGATTTTTATTGAATGAAGTATACGAAAAATGGTGGTTTGTGGAGTCTGATGTATGGTTTTAATTACTTTGGTTTCATTTATCACTTTGAGATTGATCACAGATTATTAAACTCAGATTCAAACAATCTTTTTTATTTATTCAGGTCCCTGATGCATTTTATGGGGGAGTTCTGAGTTTAAACTCAGAATTCCAAATTTAGAAGTAAGTACATTTTATTTAACTTATTTAAGTATTATACTTTTCGCCTATGTCCCACAATTCCCTTTCGTTAACCATTTTACAGTTTCTTCACTTCTCATTCATTACCTAACTATGGACCTCTTTTTCTTTTAATACAATTTATAGTGGGAGCTCCAGCTTCATCTTCCATTGCCTTATCTTTTTTCTACACAATCCCTAAATTCTTATTATGTTTTCCCTTTCCAGTACCCTAAACCACAATACGTGTGACTTTCCTTTTTTTGCAGTGTTTTTGTTTTTCCAAGTTAATTACCCTGAGATTTATGTACTAGATGTAAAGACCAGGAAAACAAGTTTCAACATCCATATTCGTCCCTAGTCGACCCATATTGGGGTTCATATTATATGCTACAGCAACTCAACTAATCATCAACCTGTACTCGGAGGCTACCTAGCCTATGATCAAGCTCGGCCACACAGATGTTTGTGAATGAATGAGCCATAAACATCTTAAGATCAACGTTTCTAGGGTTGCGAACCTTGCACTGGAAATTAACATTTCCTGGGATGCCTCCCTCCAGCCCCAGAATATGGACACTTCTAGCTCCCCTGTAAAAAGGCGAAATCCCTGAAATCACAAGTGGGTACAATAGCCTCTGTTAGCTTTGCCATGCCACATTTGGCATGGAAGATCTTGACTTTCCTACTGAACGATAAGCATTGCCTGGGGGCAACTTCATGTGTATTGCCAAGGTATGACTATTGCAATAGCTTGTACTTTGGCCTGCCAGCACATTTACGGGGAGTGCTTCAAAGGAGGCAGAACTTCGTAGTGCGTTTTGCTTATAACCTTTAGAAATACAAAAATGTGTCAGAGGCTCTTAGGTGCTTGCACTGGTTCATATAGAACAATGTGTACAGTTTAAGTGCCCATGCATAACATACAGACTATTTTATGACACCAACAAATCTGAGCTCTCTGTGCTGCTATGCAAGTATTTTCGTTCTGAATCTTATCCTGTACCTGATGACTCTAGTATACACAAACAACAAATTGGAGGGCATTCTTTTAGCTACCTTATCTTGTGTCTATAGACCAACCTGCCTAGAAGCTAACAAAAGATGAAAAACTGCATCCTATTTTTTCTCTTAATCTGCTTACTGTGTTGTTAGTCTATTGTTTATTAACCATTTCTGCTCAAGTCAATGCCATGAAATTATACTTGGTGCAAGTGCACTTTATACAATAAATAAATAAATACAAAAACAAACAAACAAATAAATAGATGAACAAATAAATGCATAAATACATCTTGCCCGTGGTATGTGAAGTTGCTGACTGTATGACATCAGCCATGCATGATAATACAACGAGTGAGAAAGAGGGACGGTACACACACCCCCACCCCCACACACACAAACACAAACACACACTCTCTCTCTCTCTCGCTCTCTCTCTCTCTCGCTCGCTCTCTCTCTTGCTCTCCCTCTCGCTCTCACTCTCACATTCTTTCTCCCATATCCTAAAATAGCTCCCTAACTGTAGTTCGGTCAGTCTGGTTGTTGTGAACATTTACATAAAAACAAGCATTTTAATGCAATCGGTCTTGCCTTTGGGAACCTATATGTATTTAGCTATGCAGGACATTAGCCTGGGTGCTGAACATCTACTGTTCTTTAAAATGGAGGGAGAGTAAGCACCAAATTGCGTGACACGCCAGCTATGGGAACACATGGAGAGAAATATTGCCTTTCAGCGGGAAATGGTAAAGTCCAAAGCTCTGTTTTTAATATCAAATTAGGGCCTTCGGTGGTCATATCACTGAAAATACAAGATTTGAAAAAAATATTTTTGTCTAGGGGTGCTCGTGGAAGACAATTTCTATGGACTGGAATCAGAAGCATGCTAAAGAGATTCTGGTATTTTACTGACCTCTGCTGGCCGTTTTCTATCAAGACAAATAGAGGCAGTTGAACAGAAATAAAAGTCCTTAAGCGGAAGCAGACAAGTCCTAGGGTTGATCTCCAGAGCCCACATAGTACATATACATATAAGTATATAATAAGTATATACTAAAGTATATACAAGATGTCTCGAATGCTCAATCTAAACAAACAAAGGGGAAAGAAGGAGGATGAGAAAAACTTAAGTACCTTCACAAAGGGAGGCAGCAAGAAACAGCAAGAGGAATAAACGACCCAAGGGTGTCAGGTACTGGATTAAAGAGGCCTGGGGTGGTTTCAATTCTAGAGAGCCCTGGTATTCGTCCCACCATCATTTATTTAATAGGGCTTCCGAGCAGAGCTATAGGCACCGGTACTCATTATTTGACAAATTAATCACTGATGCATCTGAAAAATACTTTTCCTTTGACGATGCACACAGCACTCATCCCACTGTGGCGCAGTGCTTTCCTATTCACATTCCACTCGCAGGCTCCCGCACCCCGCGTGTGGAAGTGCTTGGGGCTCGTGCTCTGACCAACTTGCTCCTTTAATGGACTGTATTGGAAGTGAAGTTCCATGTGCACTGCAGGGCACGAGGTTTACTGCTCCAGTGTCCCGGTGGGAGAAACACCGAGCAGCTGAAGCACGTGGCAGGAAACATGGAAATTACCTGAGAACGTAGGTGCCAAGGTTTTAGATTGCTATGCGTGACATTTTAATAATTTCTGTGTAATTATGAGTGCCATTAGAACCACTATGAGTGACACTTTTCTCGTCAGCAAAATCAACCAATAAAAGATGAGGGAAACATAAATAACACAAATCTGACACATTTGAGCAACGAGAAACTCTAAGATCTTAAAACTGCTGCAAATCCATGAGGTGGCTGAGTCATAATTACAATCAAATTATCAAAATATCATACATAGCAATCTGAAACCTAGGCAGATATGAAAGAGGGCAAGCGACACTTCACATGACATAGCATTGAAGACCATGCCCATACTTCTGTTCTTGACACCGAGTCTTGTTTACTTAAATATTTCATAAAAGTGATAGAAAGTATTTGTTTTATTCTATTTAATTGCTTCTCTTGTACAATGCTGATCATATAATAAACTCGTGAATTTTGGTTGGCATAATGTATTGACTAATAAGAATAAAAAGGCCGAAGCAATGCCAATTAGACAAAAATTAAAGGAAAGGAGCATGGTAAAACAAGGAGAATAAAACAAATCACTTTTACCAGGTGGTGTTTGTTGTCCAAGACGAGGCCATGCAAAAAAGTAATGTGATGGGAAAAGGTTTTTCACTTGGGGTGGGGAGAAATAAGTCTGTAAAGCTGTCACTGCAGGGGCCACTTTATTCATAAGCGAATGCTGGAAGCAGGAAAGTAAGACTTGTGAAGTAACTACTAATATTAGCCTCAGATGTCACCACTAGAAGAAAAAAAATAGTGGACAGCTAGGAAGCAGGTCACATGACTCCGCTAAGAATTAACACTAAAAGGAGCAAAGACTTGCGTTTATACTGCAGAACCACCTAACAGGGTGTGAGAGGCCCTAACACTGAGCCCAGCTGCCTCGGGACCTATAGTGTACATTAATTAGAGTCAGCTGACTTGTGGACTCCGGCTGGCGCAGTTAGCAGTGTCATGACAGCATGGTGCTGGGCATGCATCAGGAGAGGCTGGGAGATACACACAGCAGTCACAGCAGGCTGTATTAATTCAAAATGTAACACCAGTGAAGTGAGCAGTCCAGGGGTCTGGCGCACCACAGCTACACAATTCACTTACTTGAACGAGTCAATGAACTAAGAGAACTGCATGTACTCTGTAGCAAAGAGAAACCTTTTAAGTCATTTTTAAATCATACTGACTGCATATTTGCTATGCCGTGGGTTTTAGAACAAGCTGCGCACGGTTCACCCTGCAGCTGAGCCTCTCTTCCTCCTGCAGAGTACATCTTCTTGCCCGCGCTGTGACCTGGGAAATGTCTGGGAGCCCCAAGAGATTGTCACATACAGAAGACTTGTCGAGCCAGGAGAGGTAGGGGACACGTTTGTACTCAGCAAGGAAGGTTTGAGTACTTAAATCTCAGATTTTTTTAAATTAAATTCCGGATGTTTATTTTCCAGTGTAAAAAACACTTAAGACACTCTTTCCAATGAATCGATAAAACTTTCCTCTTGAAGCAATATTGTGATCGGAACAAGATGACAATACTCCCTGGGGCGCTCAATTGAAAATGTCTGAAATAAGTTCTTAAGTGTGTTGGATTGCTGACTTTTACTTAGCCCACATGTATGGAAATAGAGAGTTTTCATATTCTGCAGCGTACATTGAAATGATGGTTCTGAGATGGACAGTTTGATTGTCTTGAAAATACATTGCTGCAAAGTCATTTTGTTTGTAGCTCTGCTGCCCTCTTGTAGGCTCTGTCGGCACTGACATTGGCGCGGCGAATAAGGGAAAGCCGGAGAGCATACATTTTCTTTCGTCTAATTGCTGAACCACGGATATTGTCTCATCTACAGGGTGAGTTATATAATGTCGTGACCCTAAAGCACTGCACAAAACAGATTAGAGTAATACCAACGAGCATTGCAATGCAATAGGACTCGCATTTTAGCGAGACCTATTGCATTGCAAATTGTAATGTGTGTGGGCCACAAGGCACGAGGGGGGGCAGCGGTGAGAAGGCATCGGACTGCGGGAGGGGGGCACAGGAATAAAGTAGTCTGTGCTGTGCATGGGCCAGTAGCCGTGGAAGGGCACAAATGACTGACATGGCTATTATGGGGAGGGACTAACAAGCTTAAAACCAATCAGAAGGCAGCATTTAGAACCTAAGCCAATGAAGAAGATGGGCCGGAGAGGGGCCGGAGCTTCCACAAAGCTTCTACACTATTGTGTATACTGCATGCCTCACAAAGCGATGGCAGTGCATCCGCGCTGCAACGCTAGGAGAGTCCTAAGAAGAAGAGAGTAGTCTGTGCTGTGAAGGGGCCAGTAGCAGTGGAAGGACACAAATGACTGACATGGCTGTTATGGGGAGGGACTAACAAGCTTAAAACCAATCGGAAGGCAGCATTTAAAACCTAAGCCAATGAAGAAGATGGGCAGGAGAGGGGGCGGAGCTTCCACAAAGCTTCCACACTATAGTGTATACTGCATGCCTCGCAAAGTGATGGCAGTGCATTCGCGCTGCTACGCTAGGAAAGACCTAATAAGGAATTACTGGGGCAGTCTCACTCGGAATTACTGAGTCTTGTGGTAGTCCTTCATTTCTCATTGGGTCCCAGGGGCAGAAATATCACCTTTCCTGGAGCCACCAGTGGCCCCAGTATCATGAACTTTGGAGGTTGTAAAATACCGGCACATTTCCCTATTCACTTGCAATGAGGATCTTAGAGTTGAAATTTCTGTTTTTGTAACAGGCATTCATATATTTTCTGTAACCTAAGTCATAACTTCAAGGATCAAATTTCAGTTTTGTCATCAATAGATTGTACACTTGTGGCTGGCCCAATAGTTGCCCAGAATGAGCCTTTAGTAATAGTTAGGGGGCCTGGTCAATAAGTGTTACACGATTCAGGGCAGAAGTTAAGGAGTCAAAAAAAGCAGCTGGAAATTCATAGCCATCTGCATCTCTGTCAGCACTGTTAGTTTTACAATTTGGATCAATTGGCAGCTGTCAGGTTCCTTATCAGCAGGCCCGCTGAAAGCCCCTGCTGTTCTTGAACTAATACTCAGATGTGAAAAGATGATTTATACACTTGTGGTAGGAATTAGTGAAAACAGGAAAGGCAAGTGAGAGGAAAACTCTGAACTGTATCTCATTCTCAGAATCAAATTGACACAGGTGAGTCACAGCACATGCTTTCTACTAAGGGGCATATTTATGAAAGGCTTGTGTTGCGTCCCAAAATTTGACGTGAAGGCAGCACAAGCAGTACTTCATATCTACAACCTGATGCGTGTGGTCAAATGTGTCAGTTTACGTAGGCCTGCATCGAAAAATCGATGCGTCAAAAATGGGTGCGTCACTCACACAGTAAAATATGGAAGGTAGGTGTTCCCCCACAAATTCTAATGCAAAACTATCACAGTGATATTTATGGTTTTGTCAATGTGTGATGCACAAGGCTTGTAATGCATGAAAATTCCAGCGCATTGGCAACCCAGACGCAGGAAATGATGCAGTGGCTGTTGTACATAAAGGCAAGCCACACAAAACAATTTGGCAAGCACAAATATGCCATGGAGGTCTGCAGCTGGGAGTTGCATGGCCACCACCACCAGTAGGCAGCGCAGGAGATGAGGGCGTGTTTTGCGGCAGGGGATTTTCCTCCTTGACCTCAGCGAGTATAAAGTCATCAGATATTACCGAATCAGGATGGACTCCATTAGAAAATTTCGAACATGATAGTGCCAAGGCTCCAGCTGTCGGCTGCCAGGCCCACTAACATCCCTGTGCAGGTCAAGCTGATGGCAGTTGTCCACATGCTGGCATCTGGTTCCTTCCAGATCACAACAGCCAAAGTGGCAGGAATATTGCGCCCATCATTTTCTGCCTTCATATCCTCGGTCCTGGATGCCATCAGCCACCTCACACCCCAGTATCTCTTCTTCCCCAAGATCCAACAACAGCAGCTGTAGACCAAGTGAAGGAAATGGCTGGAACGAGTCCTATCATGTTTGGTATCAAACATGTTGGGATCATACCCCTACATGGTAAATGGTGTGGGAGGTATGGTTACAAGCACTGGAAGAGTCTTCCGTTAGGCTCTCAGTGTTCCCGGTACCAGCCTTCTTGACCCGTACAGCACAAAATGGTTGCTGCCACCCAGAAACACGATTCTGCTCTCCTGCTGCTGAGTAAAACTTGAGCAGGGGAAGGCAGAACAATAGGCATCCTGTCACAGGAAGGTGTGAGCATCTGCCAGAAAGGATTTAGGGTTCTGCTTGAGGGGCACATTTGGTTTCTCTTTGCATAGTCCAGTTCAAACCTGTCCTGGGAGCCTTTGGCTACCGCTCTGGCACAAAACTGGACAAAGGACATCTGAGTAACCCTCCCCTGGACAGTCCCCTGAATCTTCCTAACCCTTTCCCTAGGGTACTTGGAGGCTTACCTTGGTGTAGGTGCCTGGATCCGTCGTGGGATAAGATTCAGATCAGACAAAACTGCACTTCTACTGTCTGGGCAATCTGGACATTGCTGGACTTTGTCTGGGCCTGACTTTGTCTCCCTTCCAGTCTGCTGCATTGTCTGTGCCTGTGCATCATACAGGAACCTTCCAAAGCCTGTGAAGCATCAAAGACACTTGAAGAAATTTCCTTAGAGTGAAGGAGTCACTCCTCTGCATTTGGACGCATCACAATTAAGTCAACCGGCATACAGATCGTGAGCTCCTATGGACTCCGTGGGCTCTGCGCCACAGGTAGTAGTTTTTCACAACTCCCAAGGCCTGCCCTGCCCTCTCACCAAGTTTGAGGCAAGTATCCCTCGTGAGGATTTTAATAACGAAACACTGTGCACCGTGTCCAACTTGCAGTTGCAAAGGCTTGTTGACTTCTTTCCAAGAAGATCTTCGGGCTCCTAGTAGCTCCAACCTCAAGCACCTCCAGTGACCAGAATCTTCAGCCACACCGCATCGTGTGCACAGTGGCCTGCATCTTTTGGTGGGCTGCTTGAGGTCCACTTGCGACTCCAGTGCCTCTGGTCTGTGGGTCCATTTGAAGGTTACACTTGTTTCTTTGGGGATCCCCTGATTGCTCGGGCCTGCCCTGACTCGTTTGCCCTTGGTGATTCTCCTGGATCTTGCTGGTCCCGACGTTGCTCCTTCTTTGATTCCTGCATTGCTTGCCTTTGCCCAGGCTTGTTGGTGCTCCTGCCAGACAGCGACCCCATAGCACTCGACATCCTTTGTGGGACAGCTCGTGCATGGCTCCTGATCTTCCTCAGCATCGTCTGGTCTTCACAGCTGCAGAGACAAGGTCATCGTCATCCATCCTGCAACACCCGACTTCCGAGGGCACTCGTCTTCCAAGTCTCCTGGTCACCCCAAGTGAGATAGACTCTGTCCCCTCTCTTTGCAGGTACCTCTCATCTTGAACCTGGCTTTGGTTTCCACCAGACACTTTCTCCTCTTCCAGAAGCGTCACTTTCCTGAAGTCCTCCATTGTGTTAGACGGTAGTTTCTGACACCATTTCACATGTATGCACCCAGCTTCCCTGGTGTAGGTAACGTCGGTACTAGGGCATCCTCAAGTGGGGTGGCTCTCTAACCTTCTGTCTTCCACAGGGTTTCTTCAGGGTCCACTGGAAAGGGCCACTTAATCCATACTATAAGATTGCATTTTAGTAAAACAAGCTACTTTACACTCCATCTGGACTACGCCTGAAGGCTGCTCTCCACAGCTTTCACTTAGAGAGCTTTCTAAGGTTGTCTAAGACCTCTTAAACCACCATAAGCATTGTCTGGACTGGAGCAAGGGGTCCACTTACATAAGTGTACATCATTTACCCTGCCAGCTTCTCACACCAAGCAAGGTTTATATGCCATTGCACAACTTCCACATGTGCTAGTTGCCATGGATTGCACACATGTGCAACTTTTTCCCCCTGCAGAAACATCACACCTGTACAGGAACTGGAAGCACACGTACTCAATGTCAAAGCTATTGTGGACCACCTGGGGATGTTCACTAATGTGCTAGCAAAATACCCAGAAAGCATGCATGATACATACACTTTCAGGCCCAGCATCATCAATGAGCGATATGGGAATGGCCTACTTGTTGGTAATCAAATCTGAAGTACATAACGGACTTACTAAAATTAAGAAATGGATAGCATAATAGCCATCCTTGGGTCTTTCAACAGAGCTAGGTCCATATGTATGAGGGGTGTGCCTCACACTAGCACCATGCACATGGCATTTGTGTAATACAAACCCCTAACTCAGATATGTTAACACACACAGAGCTAATTTGTGTGCCTTTGAATGTTGTAAAAATTTGGAGCAATTCAATGCTTCACAAAATACAGTGTTGCATCACTGAGTGCAAGGGAGGTGTTCCATGGGAGTTGCATGGGTTTTTCCATGCAACTCCCATGGTTCCTGACACATGTCATGTATACCACACCAGGTAAAACTGGAAATGTATCAAAGTAATTGGCCTCCCCAGGTGATGTGCAGTAAGGATAAATAATTTAAGTCATCCATGTCACTACTGCTTCTTATGTGTGCTGCACACTGTGGCACGCATACACAGACAACTATGCCTTTAAGGGTTCATTATATGCAGGAAGGTGTCCCCTCCTACACAAAGACAATCTTGCATGCAGCACAGGTACCATGGTGCAAGTGTGCCTTCGTTTGTGCTAGGGAGCCCATTGTCCTCCAGTGCAAGGTGATAGGACAGGAATGAGCTGTGTGGTCAAAATACTGTGGACTACTGCCTTTTCTCAGAGACTCAGTGAGGTACAGTTAGGAGACTTGTTGCACTGCACAGGGCCACACACTCCCCCAAATATCTGGGCCCTTGTGTCATGTGTACATAGTGAGAACAACATACTGCAACATGTAGCTAATGATTTCCCACATTTACATTCCCTCACTGATCTAATCTGTCAATGGCAATAGCTACATAACCTCAGTGAGTAGTAATGTGTCATTTCACTCTCTGTGAATAGATTAATCCACATCATGTGTCAAAGGTCAACAATTTCAAAGGTATGATAACAAGTACTGTGGAAATGAGTTAGTGTGCCACACATGGCAGTATACTTGTATGTTGACAAAGGTTTCAGGAGCAACACATGAAGAAGTATTTGGAAAGGCCAGGTGTGGCATGCAGTGTAGGCCCCAGACGTGTAAATGTCAATATTGCATAACATTGTGACAACAACATAACAAAACACACATATGTCTCAGGCATACTGACAGTCTAGGTACACACATACACATAGGTTTCAAGCCACATTGACATATGCAATCAATGTGATAGATCACTAGTTTTGTGGTGTAAGTTTCTGATATGAAAATCATATGAATCCAGCAATATCAAACTCGCAAAGTCTAACACAATGCTGTCAAACATGTCATACATCAGCCATGAACATAGAATAAAATGCAACCAGGCCAAGGCAGCACAGTGTTGTCAGGATACCAATCTCAACATTAATTCACCACAGCAATGATAAAAGAATCAAGGCACAGAAGTACGAAACCCCCTACAAGTTAGAGTCATACACATACATGTGAAAAAACAAAGCATTGTGTCCAGGTCTGTGGCAGACAGCTACTTGTAACAACACCAATGTTTCCTACATACAGATGGCCCACATGGTAACACCTATGTGTCAATCCAAGTGCACCATGACAACTTGTCTGATGAGAAGAAATAGGTGAAGGCTGACTGGAAATTGCCAAACTAACCATGCAACATGTTACAAACGCACCACATGTATGCACCAAATTCACACGCTGAAGTAAGTCATGTAGGGCCGCAACAACATCAGTGGATCCACAGGGACATTTGTATGTGTGAGAGCCAAACATGATATCGGTAGGCCTGGGCCAAAATTCCGTTCCGTTCGCGGAAATTGCGATATTTTGGCATTTTCGCGTTCCGCGGAAAGCGCGAAAATGTCAAAATTTCCGCATTCCGCAGCTTAGCGATAATTTGTTTCTTGCTCGCGCTGTAAAAAAATACATTCTCGCATTCGCGCGATTGCCTTACCTGAATCCCCGCATTCGCCGACAAGTTTTCCCGACCCGGTCGCGTTCTCCACGAGATGTTGGATTGTTGGTAGCCATTTTGCGCTGTCTCGGGACAGTTCGCGGCCGCATTAAAGTCATTTGTCGCACAATCACGTCATTTGTCGCGCGATCACGTCTTTCTTCTCGTGGTCATGCACCGCGTGAGTATGAGAAGATTGAGATCTCGAACACGTCATTCTACATCACGAGCGTGAGGGTGAGGACGCGGGCACGTCTAATCGAACGCGAACAGGAGAAAGAGACCCCGAACACGTCATATCCAACGCGACAGGGACAAAGAGAACGCGATCATGTCATTTTCGACACGCCAGCGGAAGTAATGTGAAGCTCGAGAACTCGAACATGGAAAATTTTCAATTTGGAGAGGAATATCAGCTCTAGCAGCATGAAACCTTCTGCAAATGCTGATTTTGGATGAAAACAACTCCTTACATTGACATTTGGCTGTCCTTTTTTGTGCATAGAGACCTTTTTTTAAAAGGTGGAGAAAGGGAGGAAGTGACACAGAATCTCCAACTTCCTGTTCCTGTCCAGCAGGCTCCTCCCAGTGCTTTGTCCATCTCCTGCTCATTCTGCCTTTGGATTTGGAGTTGGAAAGATCACTCTTTTTGTCTGCTGCATAATTGCAATTGGATTTGAGGATTTTTGGAATAGGATATTTTACAAGTAAGTGGTTGTTGTGTCTGCTTGATTGTGGGCATTGCAGTTGTTGTAACTACAATTTATTTTTGAGAATTAATTATCATCATTCCTTTTTTATTTTTTTTTATTTTGTGGGTAGTAGTAGTAGGCCCGAGCTAGCCATGGGCAGGGCCTCATGGGTGTGTGCATGATGAAGCAACTGTTCCTTTTGTTGTTTTTTGAATGTATTTCATTTTCAAGCACATTTAGGGCATGGATGGCATTGGATTGAGTTGGGGAAGTGTGCTTTTTAGGGGTGGCCTTTGTGATGTTGTTGGGCCTGGCCATGTGGCTGGAGGCCATTTTGAAGCCTAGGCCTGCCAACTTGCCTGGCCTTGTCTGCCAACAGGCCTGCTTTTTCATCCACTAGGATCAGAGCAGGTAGCTACAGATTTATTAATCTTGTGTTTTCTGTGTGGTCTGTTGAATTTAGACATCATTTAGGGCATGGATGGCATTGGATTGAGTTGGGGAAGTGTGTTTTTTGGGGGTGGCCTTTGTGATGTTGGGCCTGGCCATGTGGCTGGTGGCCATTTTGAAGCCTAGGCCTGCAAGCTTGCCTGACCTTGTCTGCCAACAGGCCTGCTTTTTCATCCACTAGGATCAGAGCAGGTAGCCACAGCTTTATTAATCAAGTGTTTTCTGAGTGATCTGTTGAATTTAGACATCATTTAGGGCATGGATGGCATTGGATTGAGTGGGGAAGTGTGTTTTTTGGGGTGGCCTTTGTGATAATGTTGGGCCTGGCCATGTGGCTGGTGGCCATTTTGAAGCCTAGGCCTGCAAGCTTGCCTGGCCTTGTCTGCCAACAGGCCTGCTTTTTCATCCACTAGGATCAGAGCAGGTAGCCACAGCTTTAATAATCTTGTGTTTTCTGTGTGGTCTGTTGAATTTAGACATCATTTAGGGCATGGATGGCATTGGATTGAGTTGGGGAAGTATGTTTTTTGGGGGTGGCCTTTGTGATGTTGTTGGGCCTGGCCATGTGGCTGGTGGCCATTTTGAAGCCTAGGCCTGCAAGCTTGCCTTGTCTGCCAACAGGCCTGCTTTTTCATCCACTAGGATCAGAGTAGGTAGCCACAGCTTTATTAATCAAGTGTTTTCTGTGTGGTCTGTTGAATTTAGACATCATTTAGGGCATGGATGGCATTGGATTGAGTTGGGGAAGTGTGTTTTTTGGGGGTGGCCTTTGTGATGTTGTTGGGCCTGGCCATGTGGCTGGTGGCCATTTTGAAGCCTAGGCCTGCAAGCTTGCCTGGCCTTGTCTGCCAACAGGCCTGCTTTTTCATCCACTAGGATCAGAGCAGGTAGCCACAGCTTTATTAATAAAGTGTTTTCTGTGTGATCTGTTGAATTTAGACATCATTTAGGGCATGGATGACATTGGATTGAGTTGGGGAAGTGTGTTTTTTGGGGTGGCCTTTGTGATGTTGTTGGGCCTGGCCATGTGGCTGGTGGCCATTTTGAATCCTAGGCCTGCAAGCTTGCCTGGCCTTGTCTGCCAACAGGCCTGCTTTTGCATCCACTAGGATCAGAGCAGGTAGCCACAGCTTTATTAATCAAGTGTTTTCTGAGTGATCTGTTGAATTTAGACATCATTTAGGGCATGGATGGCATTGGATTGAGTTGGGGAAGTGTGTTTTTTGGGGTTGCCTTTCTGATGTTGGTTGTCTTAAAGACATGCTTTTGTTGTATGTGTCTGGTGTGTTGGTGTGCAATGCATGCACCCTGCAGACCTTTTTGGGGCATGTGAATGTTCGTATTTCCATTTTGTTGCATTAAAAAGGCAGGGCAGTGTGCTTTAGCATGCATCATTTACCTGGCTTTTATAGGCATTTTGCCAGCTCCTGGTGTTTCCCAGGCCCCCGGCTTGTTTGTGATTTGTGAGTGTCCATGTGGGTGGTGGCCTTTTTTGGTGTTTGGACTGTGAGTTATTAGTGTCCTGCTTTTGCCATAGGCCTGCATGGTTTTCCTATTGGCTATTTGGCTTACTGCTTCCATCCATCCACCCCCTTTGCCAGCAGCATCTCCATGGATGCTGAGATGCTCAAATAATTTAATGGTCCACCCCACTTTCATTACATTTTTATTTTGGTGGTTATTATTAACTTTCCTATCCTTCCTGAGAGTGTAGTGTGTGGCTGTACACAGTAGTATAACATAGCTCTAGTTAAAAAAAAAGTCATAAATGGCTAGACTATCTTTTGTTTGCACTAGTACAGTACTAAGTAACTGAACCACAACAACAAATGCAACATTTCACTGTTGTTCTTCTCCTGTCTTATTTGCTTTTAGGTGCACAAAAGACAGAGTAGGAGGTGTCATCAGCATCACCCGGCTACCCGTTGTACTGCCAGCCAGACAGAAGTCCTGCTGCGCATCACGTCCACGTGTGACCAGAACTTGTTGTGCATCTGCATCCTGCCTGACATCTGAAGAAGATGGCCCCAAAGAAAGGTACCAGGTCCAGTACCAAGAAAGTTGCCGGTGAGAAGAAGGAACAGAAAAAGGAAGTGCCATTAACCACGACTGGTGGTGTGCCGGCCAATGTTTTTTTTGGCACCAAAGCGTTGTCCGGGAACCAAGCTGGGAGCAGCACAGCGGTCCAACCCCACCAACCTAGGCCCAAGGGCTTTAGTGTCGCAGAGGTAGCCAGTCTACTAACGAGCAGCGATGTTGAAGAAATGTCATTACCGCAAAGTAATACACAATCAACTTCAACGCAGGCACAAACTCAGCAGATCAGTGTGCAGCCGCCGCAACAAGAACAGCAGCAGCGCCGCAACAAGAACAGCAGCAGCCGCCGCAACAAGAACAGCAGCAGCCGCCGCAACAAGAATAGCAGCAGCCACCGCAACAAGAACAGCAGCAGCCGCCGCGACAGCCCACCATATTAGTTGTTGCTCCTGACGTAGGGGCATTTCAGGAAATCGAGCTTCCTGCAGACAAAGTGGAGCAAAGTCAAACCACTGTTTCAGAAGATCTATTGTCTTCCAGACCACCAGCAAGGAAAAGGAGGCTTAGTCCATCATCTTCTTCTTCAAGCCCCGCTCCTGATGATCGTGATGACACTTGGGTCCCACCAGCTCGGTCTGAGAGTGATATACGCCACAAGACAATGCTTCTGAAAAGGAAGGTCCCAGAAAAACTCAGAGTTATGGAGGTAGATGTAGAAGAGGGGGGTGATGATGTTGATGAAGACGAGTCAGTCATCACGCACATTACTCCAGCCACAAAGGGATTGGAGACCAACATTCTCACCCTATCCAGAAAGGCTGCTACTGAGCGGGATGTAGCACGGATCTCACCAACACAGGTTACAACACCACTACCTCCAGCTGCCATATTTTCCAAGGCCCGGCAGGGACCTACATCCAGCTCAACCATCTCAGTAGGTAGTGGTAGTAAAAGTCACAGTGTAGGTGCACAGGGGCACACATTTTCAAACACCCTCTCAAGTTCAACTGGTGTTGAAAGTGGCACATCCAGCAGTGCCAGACAGTTCTCCTCCCCAGTTTGGGACTTCTTTTCTGTTAGCGCCAAGGAGGAGAACGTTGCTATATGTTCAATTTGTCAGCAAGGTGTTCGGCGTGGTAAGCTTGGTACAGGAGGACAAGCAAGTCATCTAAAAATACACCACACTATTGTGTGGGAGGATCACCTACTTAAGTTAAAAGAAAGTAGAAAAACTCAACCCATTGAAGTTGGTCGGGATGAATCAGAGAGCGGTATTATTGTGGTGGCAGGTGAAGAAGAGGGAGGCATTTCTAGCCCTGTCCCCAGTAGTGCAGTAACGCCGACATCCTCCTCAGTAACATCAGAGTGGCACCGCAGTAAGAGCCATACTCAGAGTCTGGGTGAGACACCAAGGCGACCGGCGAGTACCTCAATGAGACAATCTGTTTCGTTGAGCCGTAGTGGGTTACTGAAAACAGCACCACTAAGGAAAGTAAGCCAGCCTACCATTGAGAGCATGTTTAGGTTGGAGGGGCAGTTCCAACGCAACCACCCAATGGCACGATTGTACAATGCGAAGCTGGCTAGAATGTTAGCGCTGGACCTTCTTCCTTTTTCATTTGTGGAAGGGGTGGGTTTCCTTGAATTTGTGTCTGCCATCTGCCCGAAATGGAAAGTTCCCAGCCGGTCCTATTTCGCAAGAATTGCTGTTCCGGCACTATATCATGATGTGCTGGAATTGGTTGGACAAGCTTTGCAGAAGAGTGCTGTGCACAATATCCACCTGACAACAGACATGTGGAGCAGTTGCCAAGCCACAGATTACATGTGCATCACTGCACACTGGATCTCTTTTGTGGGGGTTAAAGATAAACTATCTGCACGAGGTGTTGTTGACACAGCTGCGATTTTTGAAGGTACTCGGAAACATGCAACTGGAGCCATGTTCGTCATGGAGAAAATCTCATACGGCTCAAAACATTTTACATGAGTTTCGCACCAAGGTTTTGGAATGGCTGCGGCCCAGAGGGCTTCGTATTGGTTTTGTTGCCACAGACAATGGCAGTAATGTACTTAAGGCCATGGAACTTGGTTCCTATTTCAGGGTTCCGTGTTTGGCGCACTGCATAAACATTATAGTTCAAGACTTTCTGAAAAAAGAACCCATAGTCAGAAATTTACTGGCCATCTGCCGAAGAATATACACTCATTTCAGCCATTCTTTTAAAGCTCGGAAGCAGCTGAGGATCATCCAACGTGAACTTAGGATGCCAGTCAAGGCACTCATCCAGGAGGTGGCAACACTTTGGAACTCAACGTATTACATGCTTGATCGTCTGTACGAACAGCACATGTCACTCCATGAATATGTCTGGAAAAGAAGAGGGGATGCTAGTGCTACTGTTAAAGGCATGAACCTTGACATGGAGCAATGGAGCCTAATTAAATGCCTGACTGAGATGCTTTCTCCTTTTGAGGTCTTCACACGTGAAGTCAGCAAGGAGGACTGTACAATGGGCCAAGCTATCCCATTATTGCAAATGCTAGAGTATGAGCTGAATAATGTGTCTGAATCATACAAAGGTGTAGAGGACAGAAGGCAAGCCCATGACTTTGTGGAGAGCTTATCCCGGCGCTTAACTGAAAATGTAAGGTTACAAAATAAAATTTTGTCACAAGAACATTACATTTGTGCCACAGTTCTGGATCCACGTGCAAAATTGGGACTACTGAAGACATTCCTTGCTTTTTCCGACAATGATGTTGCCCGCTACAAAAGTTGTATAGCTGAAGCAGCCAGTAAGTTCAACCCACAACAAGTACTGATACTGAAGCAGGCCATGCAGAATCAAGTGCAACTTCGTCGGCTGAGGGCAGTGCGGTTGGCTCACAATCACAACACTCACCATCACTATTGACTACAGAAACAATAACTGGATCATTAGGCCGAGTACAATCATTATCATTACAGGATTGGTATGTAAAGATGGGCTATTGTAAGCACAGTGCTGATGCACAGAAAAAACAGCACAAAAGCTTACCAGCAGCAACCCTGAACATTGAGCAGATGGTCCAGGCATATCTGGACGACCCAACAGAGGTGTACGCTGATCAAAACCAATTGCAGTATTGGTATAGGAAAAGGTCTGAATGGCCACAGCTCAGCAGGCTGGCGATAAGCTATCTGGCTTGCCCTGTCAAAAGTGTCTCTTCCGAACGTGTTTTCAGTGCTGCTGGTTCCATTGTAACATTGAGAAGGACCAGTCTATCTCCAAAAAACGTGGAGAGGTTAACAATGATCAAAATGAATCAGCACTTCATACCACCTAATTACACAATACATGAATCAACGGAGGAAGATGAGGACAGCGGCTCAGGTGACGGAAGAATTGTGTCAGATGATTACCTACTACTGGCTGAACCCCCAGAGTTTGAGGACGAGCTATACTTCCCTGACAATTAGGCTCGCACTTACTGTCTTCCTCCCTTTTTTCCCCCTTTGTTTATGTGTCTGTTGTTCCAGTTATAAACTTGTGAATCACAACAAATCCATTACCACCGTCTTCTACTCTTCTAATTTAATATACAAGTTTCAGGTGTCTACTATTTGACAGTACAGTCCTCCAAATCCAGCTCCTCCGCTCCATCATACTGAATCTCCTGCTCAATTCCATTTCCCTCATGAATGATGATTGGATGATGGTAACAACAAATTCAAACTTTCCTAGTCCTTCCAAAAGAAGTGGACCATGAATCAGATGACTACTATAGCTATCCTCCTTTCAGAGCCGAGAGAGACTGGCTATTAACTGAAAATAAGATGGAACAGGTAATGATTGATGCCATGCATTGGACGCAGAGTCGCAGACTGAATGATTTAGATTTTGTTGTGTTTGCTGTGCATGAATTTATGTAATTGTGCACTGCCACTAATCAACTTTCTACAGAACACACTAATTTCCCCCTTCTTGCAAATAAGAAATTGGTACTTCTCCTGCAGCTTGGTGACCCATTGCTTTTAATTCAATACAGGAAGGGGACTCACTCAATCTGCGCAATGAGTATGATTGACACAACAGCACCGTCTATCATGATGATGGCGAAATAGACGGCCCGTTAACTTAAGATGAGAAGGGACAGGTAATGATGACAATTAATGGCATGCATTGGACACCTGACTCTAAGCTATTGGTCTTTGTGTTTGCGTTGTTTGTTTGTTGTGCACAAAGTGATGTCAAAGTGTACTAGTAATCTATCTTTCTGTACACAATAAAGAATGAATCAAGTCAGTAATATTTATATTTCTACTCTTGTTGTGTCATAAAAATTTTACTTATACTGCAGGCCGATCTTCACAGTCAGTCAGTAAAAGTATCAGAGATGATGATGATTAAGTCAGGACTCAGGAGGACGTTTCATGAGTTGCATAAAATGGAAAAGCCAAAAGGTAAACACGTCAACAACAACAACCACAGCAGACCCAAATGTCTGTGTACAAGTTGAATACAGTGTAGCGGTGGGATGACTGCAGTGCATTGATTTTACTAACTTAAACTGTAAAATGCTATGTTTGGAATGGATAATGTGCTTTGCGTTTGTCCAACTCAAAAAAAAAGAATTTTAAGTTTTAACGTAGGATGTGCTAAATGCTAAGCACTGTGGGCCTGCTCTCTCCTGTTACTGTTGAAGGTCAATGCTGGAAACAGACTAGAGTAGAGATGATGCATAGATGCCACCTCGGAAAGTGTTCTTGTAGCACTACACCATCACTTGTGCATTTGTTTTAACTTTCTTTCTCAATTTCCCCTTTGGTTTTCAATCTACAATTACAGGCCAGGCCTTGCCCGAAACTTTGTAAAACATTACAATGCATATTAATTACCTTACCAATCAATCACCTTTTTTTTTCCAGCCGGGCAGTGGCGAGTGGCGAGGCGACACACCCAAGATTGATGGATGAGAGGAGCAAGAGGAATGCCGAGATGCAAAAATCCAGTCCACATTTTTGACCAGGAGAAGACAGTAACAGTATCCACTTTTATCTTCTTTTAAATAATTTGATTAATATCGTGTATACAATCTTTACAACAGTGTGTTCTTGGAGTTGTTATTATCAATCATCATTAGGTTTGCTCTGTGTTTACGATTCTTCCCTACCAATATTTAAAATTTCTATTTGCTATCTGTTAAAGTATTAAGGCCGGCACAACAGAACAAGAACTAGAAGTGTATGTAATACGGGTCTCTCATCATCATGCATGCATTGCCTTTTTCTCCCTTAACATATGGATATGGTAGTCTTCAATGATTGTCGTTTGTTTGTCTATGTATGCATACTGTTTTTTCTATGTCAAACCTTTCCCAAAAACCCCCTTCCCATCCATTTAACAAACCCTAACCCTCTTCCCCCGGGCTGTGTGACTTATTGTCGAGGTGTAACTAAATTAAATGTACACCAATACTTAATCACACACTTGCTGGGGCGGATGTGGTGAAAGCAACACTACTTCAATTTCAAGGCAGAGCGATGATCTTCTTCTGCTTGGCCACCCATGAGTAGGACATTTCAGAGGTTATTTTTTTTAACAAAGGAACATATACCTCAGCATGAATTGCCGGCATTGATTGGATTTGTTTCTTGTCATTCCTCATATACAGCACTAACTGTTAGGCTGTAGACCTAGTCAAGTGACTCGACACAACTATAGTTTGTAACTCTGTCTAGTAGGCTATCCTCCTAACCACCATTCTGTTTTTTTGTCAAATATTTGAGCATATTATTGTTGCTCGGTAAGTTCTGTACTGTACTTCATTCAACTACTCCTAACAGTCTCTCAAAGGCGATTGACTGTCTCCTTCTCTTTTTTTGCAAATGCTGCCGCCCTGCCAGTGTCTACTACTACTACTATGCTGCTACCACCACCACCACCACCCCAATCATGGCATGTATGAAAAAGGAAACCATCTTCACCATGCAGCCAGTGCTGTGCCACAGTTGGACATAAACATCAAGCACCGGTAAGAGACAAGTTTGGGGGAGGCAGAATTAATAATGGACTTGTTGTCAATGATTTCATTTTCACACACCAGTACAAAGAATGCATAGACTAGAGGACAGACTGAAAGTACTAGAAGGAACAGTCAATGAGTTAGGTGTGTCGCATCTATCTGTGTCTTATACAGTCAGCCAATTATTGAAATCAAACACAGGCTATGGGCGGCCATGCACCAGCAAGGAAACAGTGTGATGTAAAACAGTTACCCCACCTACATAACATTAACAACATTGCATGTAACATAGAAAAATATATTTAATTTACCCTAACAAATGAACTAAATCCACAAAAGCTGACCCACCCCCTCCCTAACCCCAACCAATGTCAATAGAAGTCCGTAACGCCCAAACAATTTCCCACCCACCCACCCAAACAAGAATTAAAAAAGGGGCAGAACAGGATGACAGGGACTAAGTGGTGGGGCGGGACTCCAGGAGGACACGCATGTGGCGCATCTCGCCCTCTAAACGGGTGACGCGGCGTCTAAGGGTGCACCAGTTGCAGCCACAGTGGGGGGGGGCACCGGAGATGGAACGGTGGCGGCGTACCGCTGGAGGCCGGTGGCTGGGGCACGGGCCACGGGAGGAGGCTTCAAAAACTGGAGCCGCAGTCTCCTCCTCCTCCTCGGCTAAGACCACCAGCCGCCGGTATTCTCGCTGGATTGCCTCCAGCTTCCGGCGCCGTGCCTTTCCGGCCAACTCCTTCCGATTTTGTTTCGGAGTTGCTGTGTATCAAAAAGAAAAAAACAAGAAAATTGTAAAATATACTCTTAGAAAAACAGTAGGATAAGGTAATTAATTATTTAGACACATAGTGGCATGGTAGAGTAGCAGAGTAGTACATAACATTTTAAATGTTGCCCGTCCTTCTTCCTTCCACCCGTCTTTCACTTTTTAGTTGAACAGTGCACCAGGTGCTCTTCTCCATAAAACTTTCAAAGCGGAGTTGAAATCAGATAGATGAGGCCATTGGTTACTCAATACTCCGGCTCCTATGCCAATTAAAGGGAATTCTAGTCTTCTAGTTCACTCTTCAAACGTCCCCAACAACTCATACTTACTTACGACATCCTCATGCTAAAAAGGGTGGGGGTCCCGTGGGGACAAATAATTAGGATGATGCGCCCGGCACAGTGGCGGGCGCATCCTGTTTTTTTTTTTACATTCTGGTTGGCTTTGCTGAAAGCAATGCTAAAATGTTGTGCTGCTTTTCCAAGCACAACATGACGGGCCCCGCACGGAGCCTGTCACGTTTTGCTTTGAAAGGCGAGGGGTAACATAGCATAGGTAGGTACCCTCCATGGGGGCCCCCAAGCATACTCTGCAATGTCTGCATGCCTTTCCGTGGCAGACGGCAATGCCGCCACGCAAAGGCATTCCAAAATGCAGATTATATGGCTGGCGGTGTGTTCAGAGAGACACCACCGCCATATTGAACCCTTTTCCGCCTGGTCGACATGTGGGGGGTCTGAATATTTTCTACAGGGATGGCGGGAGGTTTGCCCCTGCGGTGTCGGCAGTGAATTCCAGCTGGCCCGGCGGGGGCAATACGCCCTCCATCCTAATGGGGCCCTAAGTCACAACTGTACAGTATACATATATATACAGTACACCCTTGCAGTGAGTGTACTGTCAAGTTCAACAATAGTTAAGGATTATGAATCTAACTTACCACCGCCTGCCACTGGTGCTGCCACTCCCCCTACCGCTCCATCGTCGGTATCGACAGCAACTGCCGCATCCTCGCCCTCCGCGTCGCCTTGTTCGCTGGCCCCGGCAATGGTGGTCGGTAGTGCGCCTAGAAAACATTACACATTTATAAGGCGTCATATACACCTCCCTCCTATTGATCAGTAGCAAGGTTGAAAAATGAGTTAATACTAACATACATCACTAGTACAAATCAGGTAATAGTAGAGTAGACACTAATAGTAATATATGATCATTGTAGACTTTGCTTAATTAGCCCTAGCCATGCTACCATTTTACCTTTGTGTCTTTTATTTTTGCACATGTGACGTTACCTTTACCTTTACATTTTAAGGGAAGAGGTAATCCTGGCCTTGTGGAGGTAATCGATCATTACACCCAGACATTTACAAACACGGGGACAAGGAAAAATAAAAATGATATCTTGAACAAATGTCTTGATGTCTTTGCACACAGGAAAAGAAAAATATAGTAGGTTGTGGAGACTGAATTATTGATTGTTTTTAAATTTATATAAGACAACAACAATGTTTATTTTGATTCTTCACATAGCTGAACTATTTTAGACCAAATGTTTTTTTATAATATGGTTTATTGTTGCAATGGCTTTAATTAACCGAGGAAATTAATAATAAACTCAAATTCAGTAATGTGTTGAGACTCAAAGTCCTGTAACAGAACAATATTAGCAAATGACTTTGCACTGTGAGTAATTACCCAGAGAAGCATGACAATTTAGATGTTTTTTGCAAACATCACAACACCTAAAGAATACAGAGATGCCAAGAGTGTGATATATATATCTAGATCCTAATCAACAAAAGATTCTAAATCAAGAGATTACCAAGGAGGAAGTAGTTAAGGCCATTCAAACTAGGAAAGGGGGTAAAGCAGCTGGGCCTACCAACGGAGCTGTATAAAATCTTGGCAGAGGTGGTATCCCCTCTTTTAACATTAGTGACGAAGTATTAGGTCATGGAACACAACTACCAAAATCATGGAATGAGGCCACGGTCACCCTCATCTTGAAACCAGGCAAAGATCCAGCATTATATGAGTCATATAGACCAATATATCTTTTAAACTCAGATTATAAAATCTTCACAAAAATTTTAGCCAGCAGATTAGCCAAAATTTCGGGCTGTAAAATCCATGAAGATCAGAGAGGCTTTGTGAAAGGGAGATATCTACACAAGCTTACTTATGAGCATATTGGGGCTAATGATTTTGCTACAACCTTTGACGCCCCTTTAGCTATAACAACATTGGATGCCTCTAAAGCATTTGATAAGGTGAGATCGTCCTATTTATTTTCAGTACTAAAGAGATACAATCTGGGAGATCATTTTTGTGGAGCTATAAAGTTAATATACCAAGAACCTGTAGCAAGAGTCCTGGTGAACTGAAAACTATCCTCACCCATTAAGATTCTTAGGGATACAAGACAGGGTTGTCCTCTCTCCCCCCTTTTGTTTAATTTTTATATGGAGCCCTCGGCCTTTAGAATTAGACATACAACTGACATTCCACCCTTCTATCAGGGAGATTGGGTTAGGAAATTTGTGCTATATGCAGACGACCTTATGGTATACTCATCAGACTTGGATGCTGCTCTACCAACAATTTTACGTATAGCAACGGAATTTGGAGAAGTGTCGGGGTACTCAGTGAATGAGCTCAAGACAGAAGTGATGATATAGAATCAAGTAAGCAGTAATCCACGAATTATAAGGGAGATGCGATACCTTGATTGAAGAATAGTTCAAGATATCAACGTAATCGCAGAAATTAATTTAAGGAGGGTGTTTAAAGAAATTGTCCAACTAATGAAGAGCTGGGTACACCTCCCGTTAATGATCTTAGGGAGAGTTAGTTTGGTCAAGATGACTATTTTGCCAAAGATTACTTTCATAGTTAATTCCTTACCACCACCATACACAAAATATAGCATTCAATAAATTCATTTATCCGGGCTAACAAAGGGGTCAGGATCTCATGGAAAAAGCTACAAAGGAGGAGGGAGAAGGGAGGCCTATCCTTGCCAAACATACAATATACAATATTAGGCGTGGGTTTTCCAATTAAAAAATTCTAGAATGCTTATAAAGATACCTGATGGATCTGTAATAGGTTTTATGTACTTAGCAATGTTAAAAGAGTGTAAAATAGATATAGATGGTTTTCTCTTCAAATTTGGAGACCCTAATTTTTTTAAGAAAGTTAAACTGAAGGTGCTACAGTCGATGGCAATAATGTGGTATCACATAAGACGCCTTTCGAAATTGGACTATTATTCCCACTTTGCCCCGATTTGGGATTCACCAGGAACCCCAGAATGTCTCAATGACAAGTTGGCGATACCAATCAAAGATGCTGACCTAAAGGTCTGGGGAGATTTGACCAGAGAAGGAAACCTATTACCCTGGTACGATCTAAATGGGCTGATGAAGGGTACCCTCTCAAAATTTAAATATCTACAACTGAAAAATTGGGTGCAAAGTAGAAAATCGACACTGGGCGTGGGCAATATCCTAGAAGACCAATTGGTAACCAAATCACCAAGAAATAAGGAAGTAGCACTCTGGTACTGGCACTTTCAAGATACCATGGATGGAGAATTCACTCTGGCTGAGGAGCTGTGGGGAAACTCTTGCCGAGGGAGCAGTTGCAGAATATTTGGCAAGAATCTATGCACACACTTTACCTTATTGTCAAACCTGCTTTTTTAGGAGAAACCACCTTTTCTCACTTCACAGTGCATATGGGGAAAGGAAGCTGTGCTAAATGTGCGCTGGAAAAAGCAACAGATGAGCATATGCTCTATCAATGCCCCACAATCAGCGAGTTCTGGAACAAAGTGGAAATGACAATGTAGAGTATTTTTGGTCAGCGAATAAAGGTAAGCCTTTCATTGGTTATCTTTGGGGTGGCTGATAAACTTGTGAGCAGCGTTAGAGACTTGCTGTTTTATGCAATACTACTGGGCAGAAGAGAAATATGTCGTAAATGGGTGAGTAGTATAACCCCACAACATTCAGAATGGTTGGAATCCTTCAAATATATGTCTAAGATGGATTTATCTGGGAAAAAATCTGAGAAGAAAGCTTTCTGAAACTTGCTATCAGTATGGTTGGAGGGCCCGGAAGGGTTGATGTAAAGTTTGAAGGATAATGTCGATATAAAATCAAAACTATGTCCAATGATTACACCGGCTGACACTCCTGGACTTCTATAGGGGCCCTACACACTTCGAGAGAGACAGACGCAGAAAGGCGGGTGTCCATTGTAGTAAGCCCGTCAGCGGTCAGTACCTCTCCCAACAATAAGGGCAGAAAAAATGGTGAATGGGAACAAAAAAAACAAGAGTGCAATATGTCCATGTGAAAAGTCAAACAAAATGATATGTGTACACACACACACACACACACACACACACATACACACACTCATTGAACATGGTGTGATGGAGGAAATTAGATAAACACTTAACTTTGCATGGCTAGAGTAGCCTAGCCCTGCCCTGACTGTACAAGTGCACAGTTGAAGGGTTCACAAATCTTTTATCATCCCAACTGGGAACTGAGATTTGAGAGTGTGCCATTACATAGGCCTGTGTCAAGAAATGCTTTCTTATTGGACCAGGAGGGCCAATCAGAGACCAGCCCTCAGAGTAGATGTACTGCTACTGCCTATGACAGGAGTGAGACAGAGATCATGTGTGTATGGCAGAATAATATCAGTAGTGTACTTGATCATGTGACCCTGGTTCACTGCAGTGAGGCCTTATGGCTCACTCATCTATTCCAAACGTCTGTTACTGTGTGTCACCCTTACCCCTGCCCACATCATGTTCATAAAAATATGTGTGTATTTTCACATGATGTGCAGAACACATGTGCCTGTGCAAGACATATACAACAGTAAGTTTGCTATGTGGAACAGTGTGCATATGCTGAGAGTGTATGTGCTGCAAGAGTGTGTTCACCTTCTGACACTCAAGCACCACCCAAAGGGAGTGTAAAACCAAACATTGTGTGATGACTGAGTGTGTGTACTACACGCCATGATGTCTGTTTTAGTTGGACACATGTGGATCACAGTAGAGTTCCCCTAATGTTCTGTGATTTTAAACAGAGGGGCATAGAATGTTCATAGCCACACAGTGCAGCACAGATAGTCTCCCAACTGCACGGCTAAGTGTGAAAGGACATTACAAATAACGTACTGTATCGAACTGGATACAAAAAAATCATACCTTTTTTCCTGTGCCAGTACTTGGTTTGGCTGCCTAAGCATATGCAGGGACACTTGCTCCATGGAGAAGGGATGCAACTATTGCATGCAAGAATGTATGTGTGCATGAAGGGGCATCTTCCTGATAATAAAAATATCCTGTGAGCCATATTCCACCATCTATGTGTGCTGTAGAGCGCAGCACACATATAAAAATCATATGAGGAGGAGAATTTAAGGTCCTAGTCCTTGTAATGCCACTCCCAGGAAGTTAGTACTTACTGGCGCATTTCCTGGTTTACCTGGGTTGATATGTTTGGGAATGCATCGGATGTGAATGGATACCACCATGTAATGGTCAAGGAGTCTCTCTCTGGTGCAGAGTCAGCCGATGCAGTGATTTGCAATATATTGTGTTACTTGTGATTAATGACACTTCTCAGGGCTACACAAGCTAGCCTTGTTTGGCTTAGACAATATGCAAACAAATTTCCATAGCAAATCTACCATGGTGCATTGTGCAAGTGCCACATATTTTGGTTCAGACATATAGTCCTGAGTGCGAACGTGTCTTTATCACCACATCACATGGGGGACCTTGTCTAGCTTTGTGTAAAAATGTATGGCTGCCTGACAATCTTGTGCGCTATATCAGAATTACAACATATGTTTTTGAAATATCCAGTAAATCTGCAAGTTTGGTGGCACATACAATGTAGTATGGGTGAGCCAGCCTGTCTCTGGGCTTCCCTAAGTGTGTGTTTCAGCTGTAACACATCTCATGGCCGGATTCCTGACAGATTGAATAGGGAATTTAATAGCATGGCACATAGGCCCCAGAGGCATTCTTCACATTAATATATGACTGTCGCGGACATCCTGGTGTTTATCCTGGTATAAGGCTGTGACAACTAAAGGGTGATGGGAATGCTCCTGACCTCTGACTTGCTATGATGCCATGCCTGCTGTGCCCCAGGCTGGCTGAAGAGAATGCAGATTCACTTCTTGAAACCAGGCTCACTCCACAGCGTATGTGCCGACCCTACGGTCATGAAGTGACGGGGACGTGAACTAGTCACACCCACCCATATTCACCACTTTGACACTGTACTCTGTCACACAGACCTGTAAAGTGGTGCCAACCCAGTCCACAGCTGTGTCACGTGCAATGCAACACTGAGTGTATTAACACAAGTATTACATAATTGCAGCATCACTGCAGCTACCCAAGTCCACCCAAGCCTAATTCAAACCACAAAATGAAGAAAAACGTGAAAATTTTTTAATACATTGCAATAAATTGTCACTCAAGGTGTCACATTTAGGAAGGTATTATGTCACACATAAGCACACTATGACCAATGAAATGTCACACATAACCAAACTTTAAACTTGTTTGCTATAAATCTAGGAACAATGGAAATGTGTTCAAGCTCTGATTTCCTGTATTTCATGTCCTCTACATTAGATCCCACACATTAGGCCAGTAGCATGGGTCGGGAACCACACAATGCACTTGTTGCAGGGTGCAGTGTGACAGTTGCTCCGGTTGCACCAGTCGTAAGCCTCGCTCCGATGCCAATGTGTGTATAAAACTGCATAAGTGCTAATTCGATGTGCATTAATCACACAGGGAAAATTCAAGTAACAATGCATCATAAAAAAATTACACGTTTATTGGAAACGGGAGGGACACACCCAGGAAATGACAAAATGGGTGTGGCAGGATTAATACTAGGAAGTGTGAAGTTGCTTTCACTTACTCTCTGTTAGTTTGTGTTGGGTGCTTGATGTGTATTGAGAGTGTCTGTGCGATTGGTGGTTTTTTGGTCTTGTCAGTTTGTGCTGTCTCTGTATTGTGTCTTTGTTATACATT
Source organism: Triturus cristatus (assembly GCF_964204655.1). Lineage (NCBI taxonomy): Eukaryota > Metazoa > Chordata > Amphibia > Caudata > Salamandridae > Triturus > Triturus cristatus. Next base: position 498,048,401 of record NC_140591.1, read on the forward strand.
TCCCTCCTTATACATTGTTTTGTCAAGTGTTTACCACTGTGTTATTGGGAGTTTGTCTTTTTGGGGTTTAATCTATTTGGGGTAGTTATAGTTGTTAGGGAGTGTTAGTTTGGGTATAGTGTTTTTAGGAGCGATAGGTACATGTCGGGTAGGGGCATGAATTTAGCAGAGGCGGAGTTAGGTGGATTGATCTGGCTGATTATCTATTACCTGCCCAGGATGGTGGCGACTGGGGGTAGGGTGAGCCACTGCTACCCAGCCAAAGAGAAGAAATATCAGTGAGAGCGTGTGCGCTGGCACCACCAGAAGACCTTTTAGGTCAATCGGACCAACTTCCAGATCAAACATAGATGGACCTGTAGGTATGTATGTATGTTTCTTCTGATTTTGTGGTATAGGTATATCATAAATGCCAAACATAAAAAAAATTGACTGTACATACTTTTCCTAGTTTGTTTTTTCTAATTGATACATGCAAAATTATTATCACATTTTAATGATATTAGGAACAGAAGGACAGCAAGGGAAATTGGTGTGTCTCAGCGTGCCTACATAAGGCAAACGTTAAGCAAGCTCAGTGCGAATTGTTCCATTGCCTTACCATGGCACAGTGGCCAGTTCAATGGTTAGTGGGTGGTAGTTCTAAATCGACACAAATGGAATCATTAGCATTACCTTATGTAACAGACATAATTGGCCAGGGATGCTTCCAAATTGCCAGCACGCCCACTGCTGAAGACGAAGCAGGCTATCTATGTCCAAAGTCCATACATGTGAAATCTTCCTTGTGTGCTGCAGTGGGCTACACATGTGGACAGATTAATATGCCTCTTAAATACCTACATGTCAAGAACTATGTTTATCTCAGGACAACACCAAAACATTACATCCTTGCACAAAGTTGAAAGGTACAAAGATTTGACACTAGTCAGCACTCTGTGCACCAGTGCCAGTAAGCCCATATATGGCTTTTATACTGTTACATACGGTGTATGTCTGTCCTTTTCTAGCATAACACCACTTATTCCTACCGACGTACAATGTTGTCACCAATATTTCATGGTACAATGGAGTCTGACCTGATAATGGCCAGTATTACTCAATACATCACATACCTGAGGCATGCTTCAAGCATGTGATGATAGAAACATCTGATCTTCAACATCCAGCCAGCTAAGTCCTGCAAGTGGAATAGCTGCATCCAATAATCTGGCCATATTTAGAAATGTGTGTCTAAGCTGTTGTGAAAATCTGTAATACTAGGATAGCATAGTTTGTAAAATATGAATTTTAGCATATGTTAAAGCACTATTTACAATGCAATGTACAAAATGATGTATTCTAGGTGTACATCTACCATTCACCCATGGAGAAGTTGACTCCTTCCAGGAACCCAATACTACTGGTAAATGTTATAAGTACATGAACATAACATTTTTATGTCTGTGTGTGAACTTATTGAAGTGTAACATTGTGATGCGTTGTGGAGGGTAATTATCATCTACTATCAATATGCTGTCAGTGTGTAACACAAAATTGAACCTGCTCACAGATTCACTTGGAATAAACCAGGAAAAATTCCACTGCGAATGTAAGGTGTATGTAAGAAAACCCAAAGTATGGAGGCCTCTGAACATTTGTGTTAATGTTTAAACATCTATAGCCATGTGGTTTTGGGCACAGTAACCATCATCTTGTGCAGAATCTGTGAGTGTTCAACAGAAACACATTAGCTCGTACAACAAATGGTATTTAGCTAAGCAATCATGCTTCATCATATGTATCAGCACAGTAAAATGTGTGTTGTTAGGCAGGTCTAAGCAGGGGTCTGTTTAAATGTTCAAAATTGTGTATGACGCAGGTGTAGATGATGTGCTATATTAATACTCAGACATTGTTAGCAAGCATGTACAGGTAGGTATGATGGAATCAGAGTCACATAGTCCATCAACATGCAGCACACTTAGCTCAGACATGCTGCATACGTTTGAGTTTTCATTTAAAATATTTTTGTTTGACTGGTCATAAGGATGTGCAAACATACCTACTGTGTTACACCTAATTTGTTTGTGGAACACATACCTGTCACTGTAGCAGTATGACAAACAAAATGCAGAATTGTGAAAAGATGTGTGTCAGTGTCAGCAATCAGAATCTAACTAATTTTGAATATGATATTTGCAGCATATCTTTTGAAGATGGACACAATTATTCTTAATTAATGTATTTGACCCATCACAGACAACATATGACATTGCTACATGTGTGCCAGTTCATGTGTTTGTGCATTATTATGTGGAAATATAGATCTTCAATGTCATAGCCTACCACAATATATGGCTGTTTTAAACCAGCCTCATGGGTACTTGAGCATCCCTAAAAGTCCTGGTGCAAGAGTGCTTACATTATATGCAACAAAGTTCTTGGTTAGATGAGTGATCTGGCATGCATACACTCAATACTGAGATGCATTTTCTAATTCTTAATGTGTGCTGCTGAATGCAGCCTCGAGATGATGTGTGTACAGAAACATGTTTAAATATGACTCATCCTTGTTTTTTGCTACAAGTGTGAACCAGAAAATACATGTCACATTTCTGCACATTAGCCTGAGGATACACAATTATAATGTACCCCAGTTATGATTTGCAGGAGAAAAATGACAACCCCCTATCCATGTATTGGCAATCAGACACTGAGTACGTGAAGTCAGCAATGTGTGCTACCGTATGTGACTCCAGATAGTGTATGCAATGTAGAGGCACACTACCTTAACCACTTTTACCTGTGTTGGTGGGCATGTCTCAGCCCACTTGCATGATGCAATCTCAAAACCCAATTTACAAAATCTGGACCATGTGTCCAATTTAAAATCTAGTGCTGCCGCAACACACGATGGATGGAATGCTGAATTAATCAAAAATTCCCCCCCAGTCAAGAGATCTGTGTTAAATCCATTGTTATTTTGCTCACTACGCCAACCAAGTTTGGACCCTGCCATATGCAAATCAGTCTTGATCCTGCTACTCATGGGAACAGTCTAGCCAGGACTGCCAAGCCGGGTCCTCCCTAGACCAGACACTAGCCTCCTCAGCCTGGATTCTGGGTAACACCTCTCATCAGCCAGTCTAGCTTGAATCCAGTGGCACAGCGAGCAAAGGGACTCACATCTGGGCATACCATCCCACTTAGGGCAAAAAGTGCTGCAGCAACAAATGATGGATGGAATGCTGAATGAATCAAAAATTCACCCACAGTCAAGAGATCTGGTTTAAATCTGTCATTATTTTGCTCACTACACTACCCTAGTTTGAACCCAGCCAGATGCAAATCAGTCTTGACCATGCTCCTCATGGATATAGTCCAGTTCGAACTGCCAACCCGCATCCGCCCTGGACCAGAAACAAGCATCCTGGATTCGGGGTAACACTCGTCATCAGCCAGTCTAGGTTGAATACAGTGGCACAACGGGAAAGGGACTCGTGTCTGGGCATTCCATCCCACTTAGGGCAAGAAGTGCTGTGGCAACAAGTGATGGGCAGAATGCTGAATTAATCAAACATTCAAACCCAGCCAAGAGATCTGAGTTAAATCCATTGGACTCTTGCTCACTATGCTACCCCAGTTTGGACCCAGCCATATGCAAATCAGTCTTGACCCTGCACCACATGGGAACAGTCGAGCCTGAACTTAAAATCTTGACATCATCATGAGTGTGAATCATTGTTCTGTACGATTTGGTTGTAATCGTATTGTGACTATAGTTACATAATGTGCAGCTACTCAGATGGCACCGGACTCTATTTTTCTTACTCAAGTTGGGGGTATCCCTATAGTGACAGTATAGTGTGCTTATATCCATCTCTATTTCTGGAGTTGGCCTGGTCAGGCACATATGATGATGTTACAATGTGAACACTAATTTCACACATATCATGTGCATGTATAGCTTAGTCTAAAATGTTTTTCCTCTATCACCCTAGATAACATGACAGCAGAAGACACAAGGGCATTTGAAATGTGGCGGGCCGATACTGGCACCTCAAACATGTTGCAAAGGTCTAACACAAGATGGGAAAACTATGTAAGCATGCTAAAGCAGCGTGGTCCAGGAAAACCCACAAACCTTGGGGCCTTCCGCAGCAACATCTGCCAAAACCCCAACCAGAGCAGGACCAAGCCATCAATAGGCACCCCAACCCGAGGTACCAGGGGCGACAGCTGCAGCCCCCCAACCCACAACCCATGGGCCAAGAGGCTCAGGAAATGCAGTTTCTCACTCTTCAAAGTACTGTATCCTGAGGTAACTAAAGAAAATGACCCAGAGGCTTGATGTCATTTAGAGGGAGCAGGCCAACCTGGGCAAAGGTGTTGACACAATGGAGGAGGCCCTCATGCATGTCTCTCAACTCCTATGAACTCTGTTGAGGATAATGCCGGTCTTTGGTTAGATTTGTTCTTTGGTATATTAATAGTTAGGCATAGAGTTAATTAATGATTAGGATAGCTTTAGTGTGGGTAGGTCTTGGCTTTTAAATGTTTTATAGATTATTGTTTTTATATTGTTTTCAGTTTTTAAGGTTTTTAGTGGGTGGGGTATTGATGTATATTATATGTAAAGAAAATAATAAAAAATTATATGTTTGTTTAGATTTACATGTGTAGTTAGTTTATGTTTATGTGCAGTTGATGTGTTTATTGTGCATGTTTGTGTGTGTTAAAGGAGGTGGGGGTTGATGTTTAACATATATCTTGTGTTTAAAATCAGTTAAAATAAATTGTTAGTGTAAAGTAGTGTTAAGGTTAGTTAGTGTAGGATAGGTAGATATAGATAGCTGAGGATAAGTTTAGATTGTATAAGGTAGTGTTTAGGTTAGTTAGTGGTGGATAGGTAGTTGTAGTTTCTATAATTAGATTTCTTAGTAGTAACACCTTTTATACTTTCACAACATTGTAATGATTGCATCCTTGAGAGTTTATAACATTGAGTGTGTTGAGTTGAGTACATGATTTAGCTATTGCTCTGCAGTCTTGAAAGGTATACGTAGTTTTGTGAGAGGCATATGTACAGCAGTTAGTGTACCTCACATTTGAGTCACTTAAGGACTATTTCATATTCTTAATGCATTGTAAGTAGTTGTCTTAGTGTGAGTTGACATACAGGCCAACACAGATAGTCACCTGGAGTAGCAATATGTGTGAAAGAGATACAGCATGTATAATTTGGATGGTTTTGCCACTACTGATTACATATCGGGACAGCTGCATGTAATATAATTTCAATCTAGTAACTGTACACGTGGCTCTTCATGTTATCCTACTTAGTGATATTTCACTTACTCCACACCTGAACCCGTCTCAGGGGAGGAGTTAATCCTCTGGCAACCCCATTCCATTCCATTACTTTACACTCCAATTTTGACTGCATTGGACCGAGATAGACACACTGTCTCATGGTGCATGGAGCCCTGAATTGTCACGGTCAGGTTGAGCAGGGTTCAAATGCCAATGCATGATGTGCTGCGGCAGTCTAGGTGTTTTGCTTGGCATTGGGTGACATGTAGTCCTGGTAATTCAAACTATACCAAGGTAATCCTTGCCTGGGACAGCACATCACACGTGGACTAGACAAGCTTGACACAGCTGGATTGGGCTGTACAAAATGTAAGTGGGCAGTATGACTTACATTTTTATGATGTATGAATTAACATGTCAGAGATCCCTGTCCTTTCCATTGCACACAGCACAGTGCAGTACAGGAATGTAGCTTGCTGTGTTGCATTGCATGACATTTTTAACCATATTGTCTCTTGTTGCTGTTTACCCTGTAGATCTTCCGGGTTCGTGAGCCTAGCACTGTCCTGTCTGGAAACCCCTGCCACCAAATCTGCTGGTATGACTGATGCCACCTGCTCCTCCAAGGGGTCCAGCACCTCCTGGTCGTCTAGTCTTCCACTTCCAGTCTGCATGTCCGCCATCAGGTTCTTGGCTAGTTTCTCCTTGGTCCTGCTCTTATAATCATGCCATCTCTTCTTGCACACCGGCACTGTCCTTTTTGATTGCCCTACACTGTCTATCTTCTCCACTATGGACTGCCAGATGGATTCTTTCTTCCCTAATGTCAATTTTGAGGTGGAAAATAGATGATGTTTATTCATTTTCACCTCTCTTAGCTACTTTTGGTTCTCCTCTTCACTGAAATTACTCTTCCTCTTCCCTTGGGGTTCTGTCTGGACATCCTGGCTGGTGTTGTGGTTGTTGTAGTTGTTGCTGCTGCCTGTTTCATAGATATGAATCCTTGTGATGTGTTGCAATTTTTGATTTTCCAATGCATCACATCTTGAGGGATTTTTGATGCATGAGGCACTCCAATGTGACGCATTGCTGATTTGCTTACCAACTTGCAAAGTAGCTTAGAATAACTTTGGCTGCAAACGTGTCATATTTCTCTGAGCCATCCGTCTCAGCGATGTGTCAATATTTTTGACACACCTTGGGACCTTATGATATGATGTGCCATACTGGAAATATGGCGCATTCATGTCATTTTATTTTTCTTTGTGTTTTATATGGCACTAGATAGACCCTGGGGGTATCAGAGAGCATTATAAGAAGTGATCATAGGCTACTTTGAAACACTTGGAGGGATACATGTGGGCCAAACGCAGTCCAAGCAAGTATATACAGAACAGCAATAAATTAGCGTGAGCAGACCAGAGAGGTACATAACAATACAGCATTAAGGTAACGATGTTTGTGCCAAAGTAGGGACAGACTGGGTTAGGGGATCATAAAGAAAGAGTTAGTAGTTGGGGGCTAGGTGTTTAGGAAATGAGGATCAAACTGGTAGTTTTTAAGCAGTAGAGATTTGAGGTCCCATTTAAAGCAAGAAAAGGTGGGGTTGCAGCAGAGATCTTTGGAGAGTGAGTTCCATATCCTGGGAGAACTTCCTGAGAAGACGCAAGCCTGTTTTTTTTTCAATATCGATTAAGGGGTAGGAGTAGAAGTGAATTGTAACTTCTCAGTGCCTGGCCTCTACTTGGTTTCAAGATTTAATTTTAAATGAAGGGCTTTGTGGGTGACGCAGTCTGTCTTGCAGAATCATCTTCCTTCAATGGGAAGCCAGTTGAGACTCTTAAGGGCAGGTGAAATGTGATTAAATCACTTTGTTCCTGTGAGGGGTCTAGCAGCCACATTGAGAGTGTCTTTCAGGGGGCCAAGGTTATTTCTTGTAGTTCAAATGTAGATGGTGTTGCCAAAGTCAAGTTTAGAGAGGAAAAGCAATTGCACTATAGTCTTGAGATCGTTGGGGGGATAAAATGTTTGATTATTCTGAGGGTTTTCAGTGTGAAAAGAGCTCATTTGCCTGAGTTGTTGAGGTTCTCCTTCATTGATAAGTCTCTGTCCAGGGTGATATCCAAGGACTTTGCAGAATTAGAGAGTGAAAGAGAGAAATCTAGTGCATTAAAGTTCTTAAGCCAGTATTGTTGGGGTTCAGTTTTAGGTGGTTGATGTTAAACCAGTCTTCTACATGGTACTCAGATAGACAATGTCTAAGGGTGATGTTATTTTGAAGTATAGTTGTGTCTCATCAGCATAAAGATGATATTTGACCCTGGCTTGTTTCAGAATAATTGTTAGGGGTTCCATGATGAGATTAAGGTGCAGATTTCGATCCATTAAAAATATTCCCCGTACGAATCGTATCCGGAATTTTTTACGTACGATTCGTACAAGTCCCGTACAAACTGGCAAGTACGATTTGTATGTTAAAAAATCCATACGAATCGCATTGGGAAAATTCCCCGACACGTCCTCGGGTCGGAAAAACTGTCCGACACGTCCCCGGACAATGTTACGTACGAATCGGGAAACTGAAGTCCAAGCGAGCAAGTACGATCCGTCCCGTCCGTCCGAATGCACAACCGGATAGAAAAAACACCGTATGGAGCGAACTCCCATAGCAACCATGGAGACGTCCAAACATGTGCCCGCATACGCACCGAACACCCCCCCAGCCCACCCCCCCATGTACGCGCCGTACCCCCAGCCCCCCATGTACGCGCCGTACCCCCACCCCACCCCGTAGGTACGGAGCATACCCCCACCCCGTGTAGGTACGGAGCGTACCCCCACCCCCGTAGGTGCGGAGCGTACCCCCACCCCGTGTAGGTACGGAGCACACCCCCACCCCCGTATGTACGGAGCATACCCCCACCCCGTGTAGGTACGGAGTGTACCCCCACCCCCCATATGTACGGTCCATACCCCCACCCCACCCCGTAGGTACGGAGCATACCCCTCGTATGTACGGTGCGTACCCCCACCCCCTGTATGTACGGTGCGTACCCCCACCCCCTGTATGTACGGTGCGTCCCCCCACCCCCCATATGTACGGTGCGTACCCCCAGCGCGTAGCGCAGGGGGTACACACCATACATACAGGGGGTGGGGGTACGCTCCGTACCTACACAGGATGGGGGTACGCTCTGTATCTACACGGGGTGTGGGTACGCTCCGTACTTACACGGGGTGGGGGTACGCTCCGTACCTACACAGGATGGGGGTACGCTCTGTATCTACACGGGGTGTGGGTACGCTCCGTACCTACACGGGGTGGGGGTACGCTCCATACCTACACGGGGTGGGGGTACGCTCCGTGCCTACACTGGGTGGGGGTACGCTCCGTACCTACACGGGGTGGGGGTACGCTCTATACCTACACGGGTGAGGGTACGCTCCGTGCCTACGGGGGTGGGGGTACGCTCCGTAGATATGGGGTTGGGGATACGGCGCGGACATGGGGGGGTGCTGGGGTACGGCGCAGACATGGGGGGGTGCTGGGGTACGGCGCGGACATGGGGGGGCTGGGGGTACGGTGCAGACGTGTAGGGATGGGGGTACGGTGCGTACCGGGCCCCCATTTCACCGTGCATCGTGGCGTACTTAGCTTTTCCAGCACTTTTTGGGTCCCGTAAAAATATTGCCGTGCGAAGTGCTGTGGGTACAAATCGTACTTGCTGGTCCGTAAAACGCTGACTGACTGACGTGCGAATGTCGCGTACGCGGTGTCCCGGATCGGAATTGTGGGTATATTTTAGCCGGTCGGTGTTTTTTACGATTCGTACGGAAATGGTGTTTCCGTACGAATCGTACTTGCATGTTTGTAAGGTATTTTTCCCGGGTACGGGTCGGACGGAGAAAACGCTCCATCTGACGATTCGTACCCGTTTTTTCCAGGATCGGAATCGGCCCCTAAATTGGGTTGAGGAAAGGATTAAACCTTGAAGTACACCTTGTGGAACTGATACACGCTTTGAAAGATAACTGTTGATTTTTATTTGATGAGCACTATGTTGCAGGTAAGATGTGAACCATTTCAAGACTGTGCTATTAAGACCAGAGTGATTCTTGAGGGTCTTCAGTAGAGCTGAACGATTAACCATATCAAATGCTGTTGATGGGTTGAGTAGGATTAGGAGGCATGAGTCTCCTTCATCTAATCTAAGTAGATGTGAATGTCATCAGATATATTTAGCATAGCGGTGTCAGTGTGGCAGCCTTTCCTGAAGCACAATTGGAATGTGTCAGGAGGGTTGAATTAATCTATATGCTGGTTGAGTTGCAGCAGGACACATTTCTCTATTATTTTTGCTAGGAAGGGGAAGTTGGTGATCAGTCTGAGGTTATTGAAGTCATTTGGGTCAGCCCCTGTTTTTTTAAGAACGAATGTGACTTGACCTAGTTGGAGGGAGTTTGGGACATGGCTAGATGCAAGAGGGGCGTTGATGAATTTGGTCCAAAATGGGGAAATGATGTGGTAGAAGTTCTGTACCAGGGTGAAGGGGAAAGGATCTGAAGTATGAGATATGGGCTTCATGTTCACAATTATTTTAACGTCTTCTCCTTCAGTCATCAGTTTGGAATCAGTCCACTTAGTATTGTTATTTAGTTGTACACGATCAAAGTTTACATTGTTATTGCTTGGGGCACCCTAGCCATTAGTTGCGTTTTGGGAGGAAGTTTCCATGAAGATTTGCTTGTCAACGGAGCAATCAGGCTGGGGTGCTAGTCTAGACTCTTGGATAAGTGATAGTTTGAGTTTTTGCAACTTTGTCAGAGAGGAAACTGGCTGCTTCTTCACAGCGTTCATTGGTTTCATGCTTCGTGGAGGTAGGGAGGTTTGTTGTTTTATTGTACTGAACAGTTCCCTTGGTCTATTCTTCACATGGTCAAGATGATTTTGAGAGAAAGATTCTGTGTAGGCAAAAATGTCAGTTCTGAGGGGTGCAAGGTGTGCTGTAGAGGGGTTCTGTCTCCATAACCTTTCGGTCAGTCTAAGATGTCTCCTTTCATTGTTAATGTTTAAGTTGAACTAGGTTCTGGACTGGATTTTTCTAGATCTATTTAGTTTGAGAGGCGCCATTTGGTCAAAAACATCAGTCGTGACTGAGTTATAGTGGGGTCATCTACCGAGTGAGGGTGAGGTTGAATGAGTAGATTGTGCTCATCCTGGTTTCCAGCTCCAATTGTGGGATTTGCTTGATGTTCCTTGCCCAGTCCAGGAGTGCTTTGACTGATGTTGTGTAGGGACTAGGGTTATCCTTCAGGTAGAATAATATTCAGTTTTTTTCTGACCAGTCAATGGATATGATGGATCGACGGGTGACAAGTTCATTTCTGGTAACAATTGCATCTAGCGTTGAGCCTTTATTGTGGATCTATTCTGTGGAGAGTGACCGTGCGGTAATGGAGCAAGATGTGTCATTCGAGTCTGGGGAGGGGGGGCAAGTGGTTTCTTGGTTGCTAGTCAAGGGCATCAGGGAGGGGAGAAGGTGGGGGACTGAACCATTTTGAGATAGTGAAGTTAAAAGTGACGAGAAGTTTCGGTCAAAGAGAGATAGGTGCTGGTTGATCGCTTGAATTAGGAAACTGTCGCTACACAGTACAACCTTTTCTGACGCATCTCTGACTTGCAGCAGTGATGGGTAAGTTCTCATAAATGAGCCCCTAGGTTTGTAGTGTGGAAATGTACCCAACTACTCTGAATCCCTGTTTAAATTGACAAAGGGCCTATTGGACAATGGCTGTGTCATTATTTCATACGATTTGATCCGGCCTGGATTTATGCGTTGTACTGAATTATACAAGCAATTCACTTATTTAACTCTGCTTTGGGTTGTCATCACAAGGTAAAATGATTTGTACAGCCTGTATATAATTTGCATATAATGGTTAACTAGATAAGCAACAACGATTTGAAATGTACAGCTACATGCTATTACGATTGACTTCTTGTTGACATACACAAGTAATTGATGCCAGGACAGGTAAATAAGTGCTAAAACTTGGACCTTCACCCTGATGACAAGATACTGCCGGCCCTATTTAGAGTTTGGTAGACATGGGTACTCCATCCCAAACTAGACAGAGTAATCTGCCTGCCAATATGTCTGTTGGTCCACCCAATTTAGAGTTAAGCAAACCATCAGCTTTCTGTTGGCGGTACCTTAGATCGCTCCTTTGACGGAGAGTTTACTAAAATGAAGTGCTGGCCAATCGGGTAAGGGCATCAGATTGCCACTCTTAATTAGGGCTGATGGTCTTGTCCTTTTTTCTTCCTTTCACCATCAGGAAAAACCTGCCCATGATGGAACAAAAATTACAAATATAGACTCGAAACCCAACACCCAACTCTCTGGGTATCGGGGTCATTAACTTGTTTTTCAAAAAAAAAGATTCCACTTTGGGGGTTTGAATTTTTTAAGCAAAAGGTTTGATGGATGGCTGTCAAAACAGACAGCAGTCATACACCAAACATTTTGTACCTTCAGAGGAATTTCCATGATGGTAATTCCTCTGAAGGTAAAGAGATCATCCATGGGCTGGTGTCGAGCTCCACATGTGGTAGATGTTAGGTTGTCAGTATAGCGGACATGATATCCCACACGTACCTCACTAGCAAACTACCATCTGCAAAATTCTAAAATGGGCTATCTGGCTTAGGTTTTGGTTTTGTACTGTATAATATGCACATTTATGTAAGATATGGTTAACATTTCTATTAGTGGTATATGGTTTCAAAGATAGATGTTATCCCCTAATTCCAAATAAGAGCACAGATATCCTGGGCCCAATTCACAGAACTAACTTAAGACAAAATCCTAAACTTACTACTTTTGGTATTCACAGAAGTTAGGATTATGTCTTAAGTTTGTCTTAAAACAGACTTAAGACAGACTTAAGACAGACTTAAGACAAACTTAAGACAGACTTAAGACAGACTTAAGACAAACTTAAGTTAGGATTTTGTCTTAAGTTTGTCTTAAGTTTGTCTTAAGTCTGTCTTAAGACTGTCTTAAGTCTGTCTTAAGTTTGTCTTAAGTTTGTCTTAAGTCTGTCTTAAATCTGTCTTAAGTCTGTCTTAAGTTTGTCTTAAGACAAACTTAAGACAAAATCCTACCTTCTGTGAATACCAAAATTAGTAAGTTTAGGATTTTGTCTTAAGTTAGTTCTGTGAATCGGCCCCACCGAGTGTAAAATATTTTACTGCTATTTAAATTTTAAAAGCATGAGGAAAGGGACGACATGCCTCCATGCATTCCCAGTCTTTGGCAGAGAAGCTATGGATTGGTGTTGTACTAGGGAAGGATTGCCTAATATCTGGGCATAAAGTGAATGTCTTGGACTGCTGTTATTTCTCTATCTGGGAAATTTAAAACTGCCTTTAATTTATGAAATATGAAGCTTAAAATGTTATTAATGTACCACCTTACTGCCAGTTATATCAATAGTAATACCCATATTATAAATTGTGCCTATTAAGGCTGTATTTGTAAATTGATTTGTGTTTAAGTGAATTTTCCAATATAAACTAAGTTGATGGTGATAACAACTATAACAACTATATGCTCTTAAAATGAGTATGAAGATGATTTTTCTCTTAAAGCTCACTTCTCTCCATTGGGTGGCACGTTGAGAGACATTGTTTTCGTTCATTTAACAGTGCTGTGAGAATATTCCAACTGTTTCTTCTTTTACTCCCAAGCAGTCTTAGGGTACTACTGTCATCAAAGGGCTCTCTGAAGTGATACATCTTTAAGGAATGGGGTTTGAATTAGGTTCTTCAGCACAGGTTAACAGACAGTTGTGAGTTACCTGCATGCTGTGCATGCACATAAGTAGGTGATGGGAGCAGTGGAACAGCGGTGATGTTGCCACTAAACGTTTCTTTGATGTTATATGCAGAATAAATGCAATGTACACTACACACATATATTTATTTTGATAACTCGGTGCACTGTTCAATATGGATTTATTATTTATGCCACTATATTTTAATTGCAGCATATTTATTTGTTATGAAACAAATGCTAATTATTGAGCATGATCATGTTTTTTTTAATGTATGTGGTCACGCTTTGTTAGACCTGGGTGCAATTCCATATTTCAAGAACACCAATTTTCCATCAGATAATCTATCTCTTATTTTTATGTGAGGTAAATAATTAGAATATTCTATAAGAAGAAGCATAATTGATTCAGTAACACTTATCTAGTACACAGATTTAGTGTCTTAATTTAGAAAAACCATCTGTCTTAATATTCATTGAATGCAGGTGGTCAAATTGTAATTATTGTAAACTTTCATGATTTTGACAAGAATTAAATAACAAGTCACTTTGTAAAATTAAGTTTTGTTGGTAGAATATTTACTCAGGTCGACAGTTTCTAAAACGCCTCGTTGAAAAATGCATACAAAAAAATGTGGTTTGCGTTGGATTGAACTCCAACAGGTGTGCCTTTTTACTTCAAGCAATATTGACCATGTTTTGCACTAATTATGTTTGCTACTTCTGTTGTTATTTTTTGATATGTGATTACTCTGCTCAGAATACCTCTGCAAAAAGTGAGATTTGCTATGTGACACAGTTACATTCCATTGCTCTGCATCATAAAGCAAATATGGAGTAACTCGAGACAGCGTATTTGTTGCTTTGCGTAACTCTTCCCCAAAAAGGTGTCCCATGGGTGGAGCTTGTGTGTTCTAACACCCACAGGTTTACTAACACTCATAAACCCTGGAATGCGTTGAAATGGTACACCGTCCCAGGGGAGGCATAACGTCGAGAAATATGTTTATTTCTCCTCATTATTTCCTCTTTCTATGTGTGCTGAATTCTGCAGTACAATTAGAAAAAGGTTAATGTCTCTAAGAATTGCTATTGTGCAGAATGTTGTGCTGCACCATGAGATAAGGGTGCCTGGGTTGAGACTATGCAGCACTGTGTGGGCCAGGGCAGAGAGACAGCAGGAATGTACCATATCTTAGTAGTTATGGCACATTCCTACTCACTCAATCTGATGCAGCTCTACATCTTGGTAAACCTGTGCCAAAGTACATTGACAATAGAGGACGCCAGCACACAAAAGTGGGCTAGCATGACTCGCTTTCCCTGTTGCACTGCTCCCTGCTTCCAGGAGGAGACTTGGCTTTGCACCACCAGTGTTTGTAAGCACATTTGCTCACTGTAGTGCAGGACACAGGCTCAGGATTCATCTGCACCTGTCAGAGACAGGAAGAGACAGTGCTGGGCCACCTCAATTTAGTTTTCATGATGACACCCCATCGTGAAATAGACTGCATCTATGGGGAAAAGGAAATCAGCCTTGACACTGTAACCTTTTTAATCAATGTAATGGGGATGATTAATGATGATATATGTAATGTCGAGCAAAGATCAGTGATTACTCAATGGGAAGCAATAGATGTAGCTTCTTTTATAGAGGGTCTAAACATCCCTAGGGTAAATGTGGTAGCACAACCTTCCTTTTCAATAAATGCAGATGTGAATAATCTGTGTGTGAATGACCCTTGGAATATTGAACTGACATCCCTTATGGACCTCATAGGCCTATCCCAGCTAAGAGATTTGAAGGGATCACACGAAGCACACAATCAAAAAACTGTGACACAAGGGAGGGGGGTAGAAGGAGGCTAACGAATCCAATGTTTTTAATCAAAGAGGAGTGGATGTGTTGGCTATTAAGCAACAGTTGTAGGTGATTATGGGGAGTATGCTAAGTTCTCTGGAATGCTTTGTAAAGGACTCTTTTGATGCAGTTTTTAAAAGGCTGGCTTGAACCTAGAGGCATCAATGAATGCTTGTCAAGACCTAGTAAGGCAATTGGTATCAAGGGGCATACTTTCGGACAGGCAGAAAAAACTGCAGGCATCCCAATTATGCAATCTGGGGAAAGATCTACAGGCTAGAGGCCAAAAAGAGGCAGGAACGATTTGCTATGTGTAAAAACACAGAGTTTACATTCTGCTACTGTAGTATGGGTTGGCCACTCCCTATTTACAACACTAAGTTAGCATAACCGAGCCAACTGTTAGAAAGCCAGCTTGCCATTTCTGCTGCTTTGCACGCGACACTGTTGTTATATATTATTCATTTTTAGAAATGCTTCCTCGACTTTGCCTTACAGGATAACAGTTTATTGTTTAACATTCTTAACAGTGTGCTGCGACCTTCATCTGTACATCATGTAAAGAACAAGTCTAGGACACTAGACGGTGCAGAGTGTTGTGTTCAGATTGATCGTACCACTTTTTAGACATATCATACATGCAGCTGCCAATATCTGAAGGACAAGTGCTTTTAATATTGCCGTACAGATTGTTTTAGATTCATTCGAACAGAAGAGCTGATGCATGAGAGAGCCTAGCTGATCCTGTGATGTGATTCTACTAAGCTGATCTATACGGTATGGGGTTCCCCCTGTTAGCCTAAGAGACCTTCTATTAGTATAATAAACCTATTAGTTACTAGAGAAAGGAGTGTGGCTGTTTACCACTGTCATTTTTATTATGATTGCTCCTTTCATTGTGTATGGTATTGTAACAATGCTGATGGTTCTGATCTTAACCATTTGTCTACTAGTGTTAGCCAAAGTACTGCATCTTAGGACACGAGGTTTATAAAATAAACTCTTTAAACTTTACTGTGTCTGTATTATTCTGTTGTGGACTGCTAAATAAGTACAAACAGGTATTTCGGATTCCCACCACTCCTGAGAAATATCTAAGTCGCATGTTCTGGGTTGTCTATACATTGGGACCGCCTAGCTAGATCTAGGCTAATGAATGGGACACTAAGCTAGTCGGATATGGGGTTCTTGGTTCTGAGGGGAGTTTCTGGTACACCACGATTCTCTGAGGTCCTGGTTTCCTGCGCATAGTTCTGTGCATAAGCAGAATCCCTGCAACATGGCGCCCAACGTGACCGCGAGATATGCCTCAGATGGTATGGACACTGCTTCAGAACCGGACATGGGCTCTAACGGTGTTAGACAGCGCGGCGGAAGTTACAGTAGTGCGGCAAGCACTGCGTCCGTATCTGGAGGTGACAGCAACTGATACATATGTGAGTGTTGAAACTGCTGATACTCGCATAGCTCCCCCTGAACGGATGTTTGACATAATCCTTAAAATAGAGGGTGACATATATCGTAGAATTAGAGTAGTCTTTTGGGATAATTTGTCCTCCACTTATGACATTCTGTTAGCGGAGGAAGATTGGCCTCCGGCTTTCGTTTTAGATGCTCCTAGAGTGGAGGTGGTGATCCTCACCGCCTTTGGGCACACAGTGCCTATGGAACATACCAACAGGTTGGCCGGAGAGTGGGCGCAGGCGCAAGCGCCTGCGTTGTATCGCAATCAAGTGGGCTGGGATAAAATTTCTCCCGATCATACGATTCCGTTGCGGTCCGATCCCCAGCCTCAACCCCAATATCCCATGCGTCGCGAGGCTAGATCTCATGTCTCGACTATCCTTGAGCAATTGGAATATCAGGGAGTAATTGAAACTTGTGTGTCACCTATGAATAACCCTTTATTCACTGTGACGAAGCCTGACGGGTCGTACCGCCTAGTTTTGGATTACCGGCACGTAAACACGCACTGCCGGACGTGCGCGGTACAGAATACTCACGGGTCGGCTCTCGTCGATAGTCTTGTGAGAAAACGGTTTAAAACCACACTTGACATTTCCAATGGCTTTTGCAGCCATAACCTGTCCCCTCAGAGTAGTGAGTGGACGGCTTTTACCTCGGGTGGTAAACAAAGAAAGTTTAAAAGGCTTCCTATGGGCTATAAGAACAGCCCTGGGGTCTTTGCTGCTCGAGTGGTCTCGCTCCTAGAGTATATGGACCCGGATGCATACTCGTATGTTGATGACATCTATCTAACAGACGACGAGTTGCTTCCACACCTTGCTCGCGTGGATAACATAATTACTATGTTTGCAGACTTCGGATACAAATTCAATTTTGCGAAGTGCCATATTGCCGAGCTCACAGTGTTGTTCTTGGGGTACGAACTCAACAGTGAGGGTCGCGGCTTGGCTCCGCACTTCCTTGAGAAGTGCGCACGCCTTTGAACTCCTACAACGCTGAAAAAATTGCAATCATTGCTGGGTTTTCAGAATTTTGGTCGAACCTACATTCCTGATTGTGCCCAGCGTATCAAGACGCTTTATGCCTTGGTACAACCTACTTTTACCAAATCATGCTGGCTGCCAGAGCATACAGCTGCATTGCAAACTTTGCAGTCTGATCTTCTACCTTCAAAATACTTACAAACTCGTGATAACCACACTAACCTGGTCATTAGAATTGTGCCAGGCGCAGTGGGTTTCACGTACTTAACGTTCAATGAGGGCGACACCGTTCCCATTGCTTACAAATCTCATCTGTACACTTCAGCTGAGCTGCTCTTTTCCGCTGTCAAAAAAGTTCTGACAGCAGTTCAGATGGCGATCCTGAAAGATCGAGCGCTATCACAAGGAAAGCACATGCTGGTGGTAACACCGTACCCTGCCCTCGAGGCAGTCACTAAAGCTAGTGTACCGAATTCTAAGGCTTTGCATCCAAGGTGGATACAATGGGCAACTTCCTTGGCTTCGCAAGATGTCACATATATTTTTGACGCGGCGTTGCAGTCTCAGGAGTTCTTGGATTATGAATTCGTTCATCCGACTCCTTCGACGTAGCGCCCACTTGAGGAGTACCGTTGTGTCATTTACACTGATGGGTCGGCGCAACCCACTACTGGATCGAAGCACGCCTATTCAGCTGCCTGCACAATTGTTGTGGGTACTTTCGTGAATGGAGAGTTCCAATCTGAAGCTGTGCATACACAGACATTGGGTGATTGTACCGCGCAGTTGGCTGAAGTTCGTGCTCTAGTGCTTGCAATGGAGTATGCTGATCTTCAAGTCCCCACTCTCGTGGTGTGTGACTCGTTCTATTGTGTTCAATCTTACAATGACAATCTAGGTTTTTGGATTCAGAATGATTTTCATGATTCCAAAGGTAGCACAATAAAGCATAAAACGCTTTGGGTTCGAGTGGCAGCACTTAAAGAACTGCTGCCACTCGTGAATGTAATTCACACTCTTGGTCACCAACGAGTTGGCGTCCATGCTGTCGGTAACAGTTTGGCTGACGAGGCAGCAAAAACAGCAGTGGCAACATATCTAGTAACAGCAGTTACAAGATCAAAAAGTAAGATCGATGATGAAATCTTGGCGGCTATTGCTGCTTCTGAGACCGGGAAAAACTTTCCGAAGGGTTTTCCTTCTCGCTACCATTATCGCTTAAGTCCTGATAACGTCCTGTTAGTGAGGATTAACGACGTTGGTGACAGATTGATTCCCAACGCGGACTGCAGACCATCTTTGATCTCAGCTGCCCACGACGGTGTTTCGTCTGCGCATGCCGGAGTGTCGGCAACTATATCTCTTTTGCAACAACGTTACTGGTGGTACGGTTTGTACAAACAAGCGCGGGCATACGTTCTTAATTGTGACATTTGCCAACAGATTAAACCTTCTTCTGCAGCGCGTCCACCACAAACACAGTTGCATATATCTAATCAACCACTTGCGTGCGTTTATTTAGATCACTGCGGTCCTATTAACTCTGATACTGCGTACAAATATATCTTGGTTGCATTTGATTCGTGCACACGTTTCCTGTGGGTATGGCCACAAAGGAGTGCTGATGCCAGAACTGTCATCAAGGATTTGCGTGTCTTTATAGGGAGTTTTGCATGTGGTACCTTTCGTTCTGATCAGAGTCCTGCGTTCGCCTCAAGGGCATACAAGGAGGCCATGAGAGAACTGGGGGTCCAAGTCAAATTTTCATCTCCATACCGGCCTGAGGGCAATAGTGTTGTGGAGCGGATGAACCGTGACCTAAAGCAATCTTTGACAGCGAGGGTATTAGGTACAGGCCGGAACTGGCTCTACCACTTGTATGACGTACAACGTGCACTTAATAATTTCCCTAGAAGGTCTCTGGGTGGGAGGACCCCGTACATGATGCTCTTTGGAGTAAGAATGTTTGTCCCGGACCTTGATGGTCTAGACATGGCGGCAGCAGCCGCTCCTTTTGACCTAGATGACCACTGTGCTGTATTGCAGAATCTACAAGAAGCCAGAGACACTCTAGCGAAAGGACACGTACCCTCTACATCCGAAGCTGCGCTCCAGATTCTGGTAGTCGGCTGGCTACCTCGAGTTGGTGACCTGGTCCGTGAGAAGGTGGAGAACAAGAAGGAGTTCGGCCCCTCTTATCGTGCACCGGTCCCGGTGCTTGGAGTCCTGGGTACGCGTACAGTTGTTTTACCTCCACTTCCTGGTCGCAAGGATAACAGGTACATCTCAATTGACAATGTCAAGCAACAGCGGGTGGGCGATTCTCCATAGTATGACGCCTTCAGTTTCTTGCCCTTCAGTGCTGAGAAACTCTGTTGTGGTGCCACCCTCTAACATCTTGCCTGAAGTTTCCATTGAGATGCTTGCAGTCACTGGTCCTTCCATGCCATCTAATGCTGGTGGTTTACCTGATGATTCTGAGTATGCTTATCCAACAGAAGTACCTTTGCCTCTATTACATTCAACAACAATTGCCCAGTCACATTCTTCCTTTGAAACTGAATCATTGACTTCCACTGCCCCTTCCAAAATTTCTAAATTTTTTGCCTGGTTCAAGAGACATTTTTTGGTTGCACCTTGGACTTACATCTGGCTGGTGCTAATAAGTATTTTTTTGTTCATGACCATTGGCTTTGTGGTAGTGTTTTTTAAATTGATTAATGGACACTACCTGAATGAACGATCTGCAATTCGCTTAATTGATGAAACTTTAGCCCCCCATTCCTCATCACACATCATGAAAAGGGACCAGACTTTTGTGAACATCACCGCCTGGCATGTACGTGATGGAATTGCTTGGGATGCTGTGAACTTTCAAATTCCTGGTCCCACCGAAGTGATTAACGTACCAACTGTTTTTCGTGTTTCTATGGGTGATGTAGTTAAACAGAACATCCGATCAGATGATTGGGATGTGCACGCGATAGACGCACTGTTTTCTGATTTGAAATATTATGCTGCATTTGATGCTGAAGATTTATATTTAAATAATGCAAATTATGATGAACAATTTTGCTATCAACATTATGCACACATTTCCTACACAGGGCAAATACCTTTCGGAATTTTGTTAATTTCACTCAGTGGGAACATTGTCCTGTCCCTATGCCTGGCAGTTCTGCCACTTTAGTGAGAAAATTCACATACTTTTTGGATTTTAGTGTGTCTCACCCTGCCTCTTTTTATTTTAGGGTGGCGGTAGAACCAGCTTCTAAGGTTAGACTGACACATACCAAATTATTGTATTCCAAATCCTTTATGGATGAATTGGCTATTGGAGGTTATGACCTCCCGAAAGCTACTGTCGATCTTAAATCGGTTTGGGGAACTAAACCGTGGCAGGTACAAGGAACAGAAGCTTTGCATCGTGCCTGTCTTATCCCAAATCATATGTTATTTTTAAATTCAACTATTTTTCAGACCACCTGTTTTGGATTGGATATATCTAAAAAATTGATTTCCCCCACAATCCCGGATCTGGGTGCTTATCCTAATTGGGCGAATCACACAGATCTGTCCCTTACTATGTTGCAGTCCCTCGTCTCCAACACCACCTTCAATATTTCAGCAATAGATCCCGAAGGATGGTTAGTATGGCAGACGGGTTCAGATTCCTGTCAAAGTCGGTTTCTGGATCTGACACCAGGGTATACACAACTTAGAGTAGACCCTCGTTTTCCATCGTCACACACGGTAACTACCTACTCGGTAGGTAAGTAATGCCCGTCATGGTTGCAACATTCCACATTAGCTTCAGTTAAGCTTCATTTATCACGGTTAAATGACAAAACAGATTTAAATGATTTTATTAAGGGTCCTGCGACTGGAAGGTCCAAGAGTTGGGTTTATGCTATTTACAATGAAGTTTGGAAGTTATCGCAAATTGAAGCTGCTTCCAGGCTACGTGCTATTGACCAGGCCAATATGGAGAAAGTATTGGCTGTTATAGATAATAGTATTAACACCTTGTCTTCTAGAATTTATACATTAGATAATATTGTTTCATCTGTCGTAGACATTGTGGAAGATGATGTGTCTGTGTTATATCATGGTCAAAATCAGTTGCGTTCAATTATGCAGTTTGCATGGACCTTGCAAACGTTAAAGGCAGGGAAAGTCCCTTGGGATCACATGAATACGTTTTCGTTATTCCTTCCTTTTAATTTGACCGATAAACAGCAGTTCATGTCCATGAAAAACGCAACTTACGCATTACTGCACATTGAAAAACTAGAACCTTTACCTTTTTCTATTGCTGAGTTGAATTCGGCTGTGTGGCTTGTACACGGATTGATCACGTTGCCTTTTTCTCTATTTAAGTTCAGTTCGTGCATGAAGCATTATGCCATAGGCAGATATGAACAGCTTGGTAATGCCTTCCTGCACGAAGTTTGGTCACTTCCTTTCACATATAGATGCATGAGGGATGGCAAGGAAGTTTACTTGAAAGGTGAAGAGTGCACTTCCGCTCCTGATCATTCTGTGGTTTGTAGACATATACAATTACATGGTGCTTGCAATATACACGCCCCTAATTTAGCTTGTGTACTAAAAGGTATTCCAATGCCAGTTATAACGTCTTCATTTAAGCTGCTTGCCAACGGTAGTTATTTGCTTTTAAATAATGAAGCTTGCTGTGGGATGCTAGTGGGTATTCCTTACATAGTCACCGTTTCACAAAGGGTGGTTTGCTGTAATAACGTCCTTTTCCCACCCCCGCACGGCAGGCTCGATATATCCATCTGGCCGGCGATTCCAACCTTGAACGCAGAGTTCACCAGGATGAGTAGAATAAGAGCTCTTTTGTCTCAGAAAGAAGTTCCTTTAACTTCGTCCCGTGAAACATATCTTCTTCACATACCAAACACACGCACTGAAGTACAAGCTCTTTTAAATACTGACCTCCCCCTACATTTTGGAACGTTGATACAGACTATCTTTAATGCTTCATCTACTACTGGCCTTGTTCATTTTTTTAAATTTGTCGGCTCAGGCCTCGTGACATCTTTCCAAACTATTTTTGGTGTGATCCCCGCATTTTTACATTTAGTTTTTTTCAAGTGTCTTCGGAGGGTTTCCCTTGCTCCTCGCTCTTGGGGCCGGGATCCTCTTGTTGATCTGCGCATTTCGTTATGGCTGCACGCCTGGGGTTACAAGACAGAATGCTCCGCCTGCTCCATCTTCGTAGCCAGATGGTTGATTACTACGGCACTTTACCTCTGCTGACCTTCATCGTCAAGTATGGATTGTCATTCCGGTTTGCTTATTTTACCTGTGTGCAGCCTGTCTTTCATTGCCTAGATTGTCCCTTCCAATGGGCTCTGGACTTGTGTCTGTCAAATTTGGTGTCACCTGACCCGGATTTTGATTAACTAATGTGTCCATTACTGGATCATGAGTTTGCCTTTTCTGGAATTGGGTTTTTGGCTTTGGGTGCTACACAAGGAGTCCTTGGTAACTGGGATATCGGAGAGGCCGCTATTGAATTCCTTGAACGAAGTTATCTCGAGGATGGTGACATTTGGTCTGTTATGGTGCTGAATGCTCCGATAATTGAAGAACACGTGTGTTCCTTTCCCTTACTAAATTGGATGGCAGGTACTTTTGCGGAACGCTCCAATGATTTCGTCTTGGAAGCTGTTGCAACTTATGGTGCATATACCTTGATGGATTGACTGTTTCACATTGTCAAGACAGGATGCATCCATAGATGTCAATTTTTTTATCAAAATTTTTTTAATGGTTTTTTCTCTGGGACATCGTTTTTACTTTTTACACGATTTTTTTATCAAACTTTACACTTACCTTATATGGACTTATAGTTCATGCCCTTGGTTCTGTTCTATATCACTTGAACTCTGCGTTCTTGATAAGTGCGCCCCTAGTGTTTAGTAGTCCGATCAAGGGGGGGTGTAGTATGGGTTGGCCACTCCCTATTTCCAACACTAGGTTAGCATAACCGAGCCAACTGTTAGAAAGCCAGCTTGCCATTTCTGCTGCTTTGCACGCGACACTGTTGTTATATGTTATTCATTTTTAGAAATGCTTACTCAACCTTGCCTTACAGGATAACAGTTTATTGTTTAACATTCTTAACAGTGTGCTGCGACCTTCATCTGTACATCATGTAAAGAACAAGTCTAGGAGACTAGACGGAGCAGAGTGTTGTGTTCAGATTGATCGTACCACTTTTTATACATATCATACATGCAGCTGCCAATATCTGAAGGACAAGTGCTTTTAATATTGCCGTACAGATTGGTTTAGATTCATACGAACAGAATAGCTGATGCATGAGGGAGCCTAGCTGATCCTGTGATGTGATTCTACTAAGCTGATCTATACGGTATGGGGTTCCCCCTGTTAGCCTAAGAGACCTTCTATTAGTATAATAAACCTATTAGTTACTAGAGAAAGGAGTGTGGCTGTTTACCACTGTCATTATTATTATGATTGCTCCTTTCATTGTGTATGGTATTGTAACAATGCTGATGGTTCTGATCTTAACCATTTGTCTACTAGTGTTAGCCAAAGTACTGCATCTTAGGACACGAGGTTTATAAAATAAACTCTTTAAACTTTACCGTGTCTGTATTATTCTGTTGTGGACTGCTAAATAAGTACAAACAGGTATTTCGGATTCCCACCACTCCTGAGAAATATCTAAGTCGCATGTTCTGGGTTGTCTATACATTGGGACTGCCTAGCTAGATCTAGGCTAACGAATGGGACACTAAGCTAGTCAGATATGGGGTTCTTGGTTCTGAGGGGAGTTTCTGGTACACCACAATTCTCTGAGGTCCTGGTTTCCTGCGCATAGTTCTGTGCATAAGCAGAATCCCTGCAACACTACAGAGTATGGTACTTGGCTCTTGGCTATGAATAGCCTATTGTGGGATATGCAGTGTGCTCGTAAGAGGGGACAGAGGAAGGGAGACTGAGTGGATGGAAGCTCTTACCTTTAGTTGCTGCCTGAAGTGACTCAATTTTTGATTGTATTGAAATGTGATCCATGTTTAAAGTTGGGGCAGTATGAGGGGTGGAGAGAATTTAGTAACAAAGCAAGACACTGGATGAGTTCCAAAGTTAGAAGATCTCAATATCTACTGGATGGAATTAGCATGGCAAAATGTGTTCCCTCAATTGGGATGCAACCAAAAACCTGTTCCGAGGACTGTATGCCTATTAACTTCTGGTATGCATCCTATGTAGAAAGAGCTCTAACATTATTGGCTTCTCCATCGCTACATGACAATGGATAGTGGTGGCTCCTTAGGCTCTTTTACTGTCCTAACACCACGGGCAAAGAGGTACAGAGTGCATGGCAAAGTGGTGTCGAGCGAGCAATGGGGATCGGCTACATTCTGGACACTCCTTGGTCCCTATTTCCGCCAGTCTCTTTCCCACCAGTTTGCACATAATATCAGTTCCCACTTTGAAATGCCTTTCTGGGCCAGGACTGAGAGGTAAAGATATCCAGGGAGGCCCGGAATGCAGGAAATTTGAATGTCAAAGTCACCCAGGATGATGAAGTAAAGGTCACTCTGAAGGATAGTACATGATCGTGCAATAGCAAACTTGCTGTCAACTCTGAAAGCATTAAGGGGCATATTATCAAGAAACAGCGTTAAAATTATCGCCGCTTTAGCGGCAGAAAACTGCTGCTAAAGCGGCGATAATGGGCTTGATAATATGCCCTTGAGAATTTCCATAGAAGACCATGTTCACACCAGAACATGGACTTCTATGGGAATTCTCTGCGGCATGTGATCAAGCTCATTATCGCCGCTGTAGTGGCAGTTTTCTGCCGCTAAAGCGCCGATAATTTTAACTCCGTGCTTGATAATATGCCCCCAGGATATTGAGCTGCAATGTTGTGGGAATAAAGTCAAAACTAGTGAGCCCAGAGTGGGTTGATTTTATAAGAGATTAGCCTTTTGTATGCTTGCAGAAAACTTGGGCAGTTAACTCTTTTTATTTAGAATGGTATTGTTCCTCTGCTTTTAGCTCAAATCATGGCAGAGCAAAGGGAAGCCATGTGGTTCTTAGCTCTCTAACCCTTATAGGTAGGGTTTCAAAAAAGTTTTAGATTTTCCATAAAATCAAATAATTAGGTATGATTATAATGGAGGAGGAATTTGGTGATAATTCACTAGTATAATATTATTTTGAATTCTTCTAGTGCTAGTGTTGTTTTGACATATGAGAAGGATGTGAAGGGTTTCGTTGAGATTAGGAATAAAGGGATATATTTAGTCTGTTTTGGAGAATATAACATCCACACATGTAGATTAGATTCTGGGGGGATTTGCATTCTGACTAACAATGAAAGAGAGCGTTTGACACATTTTGTTCATGATGCTTATAGTGAGGCTCTGAATAGGCTTTATATGAAGTAAAACATATTCTTTGTAATTGGTATATGCCTGTTCTGCTTGGGTCTTCGGATCAGATAGAACCCGCTCAGCAGAGCCTCTCTAACCCAGCCAGAACGTTACCCCCTCCCTAGGGCCTATTCACAATAAGTAACCACATGTATATATATCCTAAGGACAGGGAATTCCTACTATATATATATATATATATATCAAGACCTCTTATAATACACAAGTGGCGGCCTCGCGATCCCAGACGGATCCAGGACTTCCTACCCAGACGGCAGACTCAGCCTCGCGGTCCCAGACGGACCCAGGACTTCCTACCCAGAGGACAGCCTCAGCCTCGCGATCCCAGACGGACCCAGGACTTCCTACCCAGACGGCAGCCTCAGCCTCGCGATCCCAGACGGACCCAGGACTTCCTACCCAGACGGCAGCCTCAGCCTCACGATCCCAGACGGACCCAGGACTTCCTACCCAGACGGCAGCCTCAGCCTCGCGATCCCAGACGGACCCAGGACTTCCTACCCAGACGGCAGCCTCAGCCTCGCGATCCCAGACGGACCCAGGACTTCCTACCCAGACGGCAGCCTCAGCCTCGCGATCCCAGACGGACCCAGGACTTCCTACCCAGACGGCAGCCTCAGCACAAGTTCATCCTATGATCACCATAACATACAACAAGGGAATCAGTCTCACTATTTATCAGATCACACAAGAACAGTCAGTTCGAGCACATCCTGTTCTCTGGTTCGAGGGGCTCCTCTCTCCCTTATTCAGTTACCACTTACCTGATCAGGGTTAACATCTGTTCATGTCAAGTCACAGCTGACTAGAAGAATAGGCTACCCTCTTATACAAGAACACGCAGCACATTTTGATTCACTACAAACTGGGTACTTTATTACTCATTACATACGCAACCACATAATATTACAATATAACATATAACCTGCAAAGAAAAGTGAAAGATTAGGTTGTACACTCTAATAAGAAAGGGGTCGACATCACCTTAGTCGTGTGTAGCCTGCACTCAATGATCATCTAGGTTCCCTTCTCGTCTGTGCCTCGGCTCGCCTGGAAGTTACACCTCCGCAGTCACGGATCTACTCCCTTCACCCTTCTCCGAGTCACTGGGACCTCTTCCTCATCGGCTACTCTCTTCTCTCTGGCTATTCTGCTAGAAGAGTATCTGTCTCTCGGTTTTTCTCCGCCTTCAAGTTTGTCATCTGTCTTCCCTGGAATAAGTAGTAGCTTTACTGCTAACGGCTAGATGCCGCCTACGGACTGAAGCAAGTGCCAAGTATCTGCCTCGGACTTTCACTAATATAGAGGTGCATTTCCTCATGGAAAATTCCGGCCCGTAACCTGCCGCCCACCAAATTCTTGTACCTCCCCGTACCAAGGACACGTTCCCAGCCGGCCGGCCTGATGTAGTGTCTTCGGCATGAAGAAAAATACAATCCTTCGATAAGGGCCGGCCTGAACCGGTTCTCTCCAAGCGAATAACACCTCATAACTAAAACATTACACTTAACCTAGAAGCATCCCAAGCTGCCGGAGCAGAAAGAAAGATGGAGTCTCTCCCGTTTGAGGCCTACCAGGCCTGAATTCAGCACGGCTCCATGAAATACCCTCACTACAGGACAGGTTATCCCTAATACTAACAAATCTATCCCCTAGGCTATGTGTGCAAGCCCTGATCTATGGGGAAGAGCACAGGATCATATCAAAGTGCCTAGTAAATAGGCTCCATTCACTACTCTAACCCTTAGACTTGGATGGTAAGAGACTGAAGTCACACTAGTCACCCTTCAACACAAAAAGCCCGGGAAAATCGAGCAGTACATTTCACCCTTGACTTCAGTCTATTATACATTCATTAAACAGAACTAACATCTGTGGAAGAATAATATGAAACAAAGCTAACTGATCTATGTCTAGTACCAGGTGTACAGAATTGAAGTAGTGAAGGAATACACTGAATAAAGCAACAGATAGAAATCAGAATACCTCCTAATATTTGGCGTAACATATACAAATTAGGCAACCAATTGAAGAGCCAGTCAAACCAGCCCTGATCAATGTGTTTTCTAACTTCTTCCGTCAAGTCATGTAGCTTGTTAATATGAGCTCGAATGGATTGTGTATGATCAGACAAGTTAAAACAACAAAGACCCTCAAAATCAGAACAATCGTGTCCATGTTTAAGCAAAAGATAATCAATGGCCGCTCGATTTTGCAAGATAGCTCTGCGTTCACCCTGGGCGTCAGACAGGACTGTAGAAGTATGATTAATGGATTTCACCATCCAGCAGGCCATTTTCTCAATAGATTTGGCATTATAAACTGCCAAAGCAGGAACACCAATGATTGAAATAGCCAGGCTAAGGTATTCAGACTTGGAATATAAATGCAAAGACGAGTCACAATCCTCCTGTAACCTCACTGTATCTCGAACCACACGAGAGTTGGCATTTGGATGTGAAGAAAACATTAATAAACTCAATCTAGTGATGGCACAAGGGCCTCCAGAAATATTTGCGGGGACATATGTCCAGGAAGTATTACCACATGAGAAAAGCCATCCGGCAGGTAGTAACATTGTGC
This sequence comes from Triturus cristatus, assembly GCF_964204655.1. NCBI lineage: Eukaryota > Metazoa > Chordata > Amphibia > Caudata > Salamandridae > Triturus > Triturus cristatus. The sequence continues at coordinate 498,076,893 of NC_140591.1, forward strand.
GATAATGACTGGGGGTAACTACCAAACTCTTGCAAGTCATGTTATTCTGAACAGAAGCACATGTTTTCGGTGTCCTTTGAAAGCACAAAGTTCGTTCATGAAAGGTAAAGGAAGTGGCACCATTCAATTTTAAACGCAGACATTCAGAAATTGCACTAGGATTACACGTAAGGAAAAAACACAAATCACCCTGTGTGATATTATAGGTAACTATTTGGGACTGGATGGGTGGTATCTGGTCTGATAGTTCAGTACACAAGGGGCAGTACACATGGGTAGCAAAATCGCCCAGAAGAACATTGGGGCGAGCATTTGATATATTGAAAATATGAGTCAAAGTCTCTAGTGAAGCAGGGACAGCAACCAAACAGGTCGCTAAAATGTCGTGAACAGATCTCATCGGTGTCAAACAGAAGTGAGGGGCGTTAGTCACCCGTTTTGCCAGTGAGGTCCAAAAGTTCGACGACGAATCCCACGCAGCGAAGGAACGCGACACTCGGGTTCTCAACTCATCCCGGGTTGACGGGATCCCTCCTCTCTCGTCGTACCAACCCAAAAATAGTCCGACGCCGACACATCCTGCAGCAACAGTCCAAAGAATGATCTGAAAGAGAATCAAATACAAGCATTATTCATTCTCGTAAGTAACATTTGTCAGCCGGGACTGCTTCCCAGCTATCTTTCCCTGGTCTCATGACTAAAATGGTATTGTCTTGACCGGTGGCAATGACCTCTGCTTGTTCAGGGGGATTCTTAGGCGACTGCACCCAAACTCTGGCCCCGGGATTGTCTGTGGAGCCAAAACCTTTCTGGCCTCGTACAGTTAGCAACGTTGGGGCAGTGCCTTTTGTGAGCTCACCACTGAAAACCGGCATTATGAGTAATTGAGCCACTCAGTCAGTTTGATGTATCAGTAAGTCAACCTCACTGCTATTCAGCAAGAGCACCTTAATTTCTCCCTGATAATCACTGTCAATGATTCCTCCAAGCACCTGAATGCCTTTTACAGCCAGCCCCGATCTAGGGGCGATTAATCCGAAATTCCCAGTTGGTATATGAACACCAACACCGGTTTCAATGATGACCCGATCTTTACTTTTTATAACGGTGTCATCCATGGCATGCAAGTCTAAACCTGCCGACCCTGGGGTCGCTCTACATGGAGCCAAAGCTCCGGGAGTAATTTCCCAGTACATCACAGTCTCTCTGATTTCATTAGGTTTAGCATTAACGTTCGGAGGAAACAAACGCATAAGTGGGGATTCAGCATTTAGAAAAGGACGGTTATTCAAAATCAATAGCGCTTGGGGCAAAAAGTCTCGCCAATTCTTATACTTGTCATCTGTTAATTTGCGCAGTTGCTCCTTCAGCAGGCCATTCAACCTCTCCACAAGACCCGAGGCCTGTGGATAATATGGTATATGAAATACCCATTCAATATTGTTTTCCACACAGAATTCCTGTACCAATCTTCCACGAAAATGGGATGCATTATCAGATTGAATTTGGAATGGCACACCATAATACATCATAATCAATTCCAAGGTTTTAATGGTATTCAATCGGGTAGCTTGCTTACAGGGAAGGGCCACCAACAGGCCACTGTATGTATCAACAATAGTACAAACATATTGACAATTCCTACTCATGGGAAGTGGACCGATGTAATCAATCTGCCAAATTTGAGCGGGCAGTTTCCCGCGATGTAAATGACCTTTAACAATTTGGGGCACTTTGCGCTGTCTGATATGCTGACAAACGGGACAATGTAAAATAACATTTTTGATTAAATCTAGGGGAATATAAATTCCTCGATCAGCAGCCCACCTGCTAGTGGCTTTCTCTCCAAAATGTCCTGCCTTCTGGTGGGCCCATTTCGCCAATCCCGCAATATCAGAATCTTGCCTGTCCACCACTGCCTCAGCAATTTTAGATTTCTCATCTGCAATGTTATGAAAAAATTTGTCAAGAGAATCTATCGGGGTGTGAGCATCCACATGGAAGATTGTAACAGTACTCTGTGGGAGCATCTCCCAAATCTCCTGCCATAATTCTTTTCCCCACAATTCTATTGAATGCAATTTCCAACTATGGGAATGCCAAGTCGGTAACCAAACTGCCAGTCCATTGGCAGTAGACCAAGAATCGGTGAAAATATGACATGTGCCAGGTAACTCTTGTTTCAGAACTTGATAAACAGCATAAAGTTCAGCAAATTCACTGCTCTTACCCTCACCAGTTGTGCTCAGCAATTTTTGTGTGATCGGATTATAGGACACCGCCTTCCAGTGCCGTTTCGTCCCTATGAACCTTGCTGAACCATCCGTAAACCAGACATGGTTTCTGTCCTCTGCGGACAAATCATCAAAAGGTCTACCCCACTTGACAGGAGACTCCTGTACTAAAGGTACGGAACATTCACTCTCAGTCTCAGTCGATGGCGCTCGCGCCACCTGCTCATGTAAAGATGCAACTCCTTTTTGTCCCACACGTGCCCTGTCTTGTATATACCATTTCCATTTAATCACACTCGCCGCTTGAGCGTGTCCAATTCGGTGAGTTTTCGGTGAACTCATAACCCACTGCATGATAGGAATTTCAGGTCGCAAAACTATATCATGTCCCAAAGTCAATTGCTCGGTATCCACCAGAGCCCAATAACATGCAAGTAACTGTTTCTCAAAAGGTGTATAACGCTCACCAGCATCAGGTAACTTTTTGGTCCAGAAACCTAACGGTACTCTACTCCTGCCTTGTTTCTGCCACAAACTCCAATTCGCATAAAGGCCTTGTACAGACACATTTAAATCCACATCACCATCACGTACGGGCCATAAATCCAGAGCATGCTGAATTGCCTCTTTTGCTAGACTGAACGCATCTTGCTGTGGTTTATCCCATTCAATTGCATTCTTTTTACGAGTGACACGGTACAAAGGGGCCAATATTTGACTTAAATGAGGAATATGCTGACGCCAAAAACCAAACAAACCAATGAAGCTTTGGGCTTCTTTCCTATTCCTCGGAACTGCAAAATCAAGAATTTTCTGTTTAACCTGAGGGATCACTTCTCGGTGCCCTTCATGCCAATTAATACCCAAAAATTTTACAGCCTGGGACGGACCTTGTAATTTATCCGGGTTGATTTCCCAACCTTTCTCACGCAGGCACTCAATGACTCTGTCCAATTGGGTCTGAACTTCCTCTTGTGTTTCGCCTTGGATCAAAACATCATCAATATAGTGACATATCTGAATTTGTGGGTGAACCGGTACCTCAGCCAAATGCTCTGCCACCAGCCGGTGACATATCGTAGGACTATGCACATAGCCCTGAGGAAGACTTCTAAACGTCATCTGACGCCCATTCCACGTAAAACTGAACTGTTCCTGACACTCAGGGGCAATCGGAATCGAAAAGAAAGCATTAGCAATATCAATGGACGCATACCATGTACCTGGATGTTTTTGGATTCTTTCAATTAGAGTAATAACATCCGGTACTGCAACAGTCAAAGAGGGTGTGTGCTTGTTCAATTCTCGATAGTCAACAGTCATGCGCCAAGAATTATCACTCTTACGTACAGGCCAAACAGGATTATTCCAAGCAGAAGTAACTGGGGTTATAACACCTGCATCCACCAACTCCTGAATAGTGGTACTAATCTCCTCATGACCACCTGGAATACGATACTGCTTCTGACAAACCACTTTTGTCGCCTGAGGAACTTTTATGGGGGGCATTCTTAAACGACCAACCCGTACAGGCCTAGACGATATATAATGCGTAGTTCCAAATTGGTAACATCCATCATCTAAATGCAAAGTCATTCCTTTCAAAACATCAATTCCAATTATGAATTCTAAGAATGGCACCACTAGTACAGAGTATTCTTTTCTAGGGATTCTACCTATTCTCATTTCAAGTAAAGTTTGAACTGCGGGAGTTTCCTTTCCACCTAATCCGGTAATTGTAAAAGGCTGACCTTTAAACTTCTTTGATTTTCCATGAATAAGAGTGGCCTCCGCTCCTGTATCTACCAATGCTCGGGCCCTTTGGATATTACGATGTCTCCAATAAATATCAATATCTACATAGGGTCTATTATCTCTGTGAGCCCATCTGTGTACTGGAGCTTGACCTATTTCCTAGTCATTCTTACTGCATTCTGTGTACCAGGATAAATCAGGATAAAGACTCTCACGTTTCTTAGGTATCAATACCTCCTGTTCATATCCATTCCCAGTACGAAATGGATTCGTGTCTTCTGCATTGTACTGCGGGTTTCGATCGGCCAAACTGTGACGATCCTCTCTCCTCCTCAACTCAGGGGATTGATCCCTATCATCTCTACGTCTGCTGTTAACATAATCATTTCTCCCCCTTTCTCTTTCCCCCTCTGTCTCTCTGTCTCTCTCACGACGGGGGGACATATCACGTACATAACGTCGATCATCACGACGATCAGAGCGCCCACGGCGGTCGTCATCACCGCTACCGTCAGAACAACCACGATCACACTCAGTTGTCCGAACACTCCGGGCACCCTCCTTTCGATCCAAGCCACGTTTGCGAAACATTTCCCACAAACGAGCAGTAGTCTCACCGTCAATGTCCTCCCTCCGCACACCATCGGCCAGAAGACCAGAAAAGATATCACGTCTAGTAAGTTTATTGTCACCAGGGGTACGAGTGTCAGGCCGGGACTGACGTTTAGTCCGCCAGCTCCAAAGAAGAATTCCAATTCTCACTCAAACCAGTAGAATCAGCCCACTCACGGGCTAAGGCTTCATAAGGCGTTGAATCCCATCCGGGAATATCAACGGGCAACTTAAAAGTAGATTTTGACTTTCTAGAAAACATCTTGGAAAAGAAAGAAGAAAAGAAAGAAAAAGAAAAGAAAGAAGAAGAAAAACTATACACACAATTATACCACAAATAATATACAAACAAAACCACGCACGCGCCGAAAGCAAACACGATACAACACAACGCACACAGGTTTCGAAAACGGTTCGTGACGCCAAATGTTCTGCTTGGGTCTTCGGATCAGATAGAACCCGCTCAGCAGAGCCTCTCTAACCCAGCCAGAACGTTACCCCCTCCCTAGGGCCTATTCACAATAAGTACACCACTCACCCAACTCACCGAGTTGGCGTACCGATTCCAGTACCGTAGATAACACGTTACCAGTCTGATTAATCAATAAAGTCATCATGACCTGCTTATAGGCAACAGGGGAGGAACGAATAATACGATTCCGCACAGAAGATGTCAACGAACCATCAAGCAACCTGTCAGCAGTACCCAGAAAAATTGCCGTTTTCATCACCTCCTCTTTGAGACGTTGTGCAGCGTCGCGCAAAGTATACCACGGTTTGTCATTCACAGGCCAATCAGATTCAGTAGGATACTTTTGATTACAACCCTCAGTCGCCAATTGAAGCAAAGAAATTTGACCACCACCATTAAAGTTACGAAAATGATCTTGTACAGTAGAATCCGAACTCAAGGAACAAAACTTCAAACAATCACCATTATCCAACATAATGCCAGCATCGCCCAGTTCATAAAGGCGCACCATCCATGTGAGCAAGGTCTCACCAGCACGCTGCCAAAATCGCTGCAAAATATCACTAATTTCTTGTTGAGTAAAATCCTCCAAAGAGTCTAAAGAAACACCCTGCGGAGCAGTGGGAGACTGCTGCAACTTCCGTCGAAAAACTGGATGCACTGAGACCGCGGGACGAGCATCACAAGGAGCCCGATCAGTACTCGTAGAGGGACAATCAGTGTAAGAGGCATCGACCCCACTCGAAGAACGAGCGCAATCACGGGGTGCCCCATCAGAGGTGCGAGAAGCAGACTTACAATCATGGCCGGAGCGAGAGGACCCAGCGCTTGGCAGACTCCTCACCCGAGGAACAAGAATCACTCGAGTTCCAGATATTACCATCCCATTCATCAGGATTCCAATCTAGTCCGGCAATCGCCACGACCAGACGCACCTTTCGCGTCGAAACCCGACCACGCCGATTCTTGTATTTATAACGAGCAATTCGCACAGCCGCCCTCTCGGCAATAGTTTGGTAAGTCTCAAGTTTGTCAGCAAGCAACTTATTTTGACACCGCAACAGAGTATGAGAATTCTGAATCTCAACAAAGTGCGCTTCCACATCCTTAAGAGATATCTGTAACTTCAACAACCTCTCATGGAGAATCCTGTACGCAGACAGAACAATCCAACCTCTGCGCCCCAAAATGGGAATCTCCTCACCCTTCGATACGGGTGCCTTCTGTAAACAAGTAATCACATTAGCCGGCTCCGCCAGCTCCAAAGAAGAATTCCAATTCTCACTCAAACCAGTAGAATCAGCCCACTCACGGGCTAAGGCTTCATAAGGCGTTGAATCCCATCCGGGAATATCAACGGGCAACTTAAAAGTAGATTTTGACTTTCTAGAAAACATCTTGGAAAAGAAAGAAGAAAAGAAAGAAAAAGAAAAGAAAGAAGAAGAAAAACTATACACACAATTATACCACAAATAATATACAAACAAAACCACGCACGCGCCGAAAGCAAACACGATACAACACAACGCACACAGGTTTCGAAAACGGTTCGTGACGCCAAATGTTCTGCTTGGGTCTTCGGATCAGATAGAACCCGCTCAGCAGAGCCTCTCTAACCCAGCCAGAACGTTACCCCCTCCCTAGGGCCTATTCACAATAAGTAACCACATGTATATATATCCTAAGGACAGGGAATTCCTACTATATATATATGTATATATATATATATATATATCAAGACCTCTTATAATACACAAGTGGCGGCCTCGCGATCCCAGACGGATCCAGGACTTCCTACCCAGACGGCAGCCTCAGCCTCGCGATCCCAGACGGACCCAGGACTTCCTACCCAGACGGCAGCCTCGCGATCCCAGACGGACCCAGGACTTCCTACCCAGACAGCAGCCTCAGCCTCGCGATCCCAGACGGACCCAGGACTTCCTACCCAGACGGCAGCCTCAGCACAAGTTCATCCTATGATCACCATAACATACAACAAGGGAATCAGTCTCACTATTTATCAGATCACACAAGAACAGTCAGTTCAAGCACAGCCTGTTCTCTGGTTCGAGGGGCTCCTCTCTCCCTTATTCAGTTACCACTTACCTGATCAGGGTTAACATCTGTTCATGTCAAGTCACAGCTGACTAGAAGAATAGGCTACCCTCTTATACAAGAACACGCAGCACATGTTGATTCACTACAAACTGGGTACTTTATTACTCATTACATACGCAACCACATAACATTACAATATAACATATAACCTGCAAAGAAAAGTGAAAGATTAGGTTGTACACTCTAATAAGAAAGGGGTCGACATCACCTTAGTCGTGTGTAGCCTGCACTCAATGATCATCTAGGTTCCCTTCTCGTCTGTGCCTCGGCTCGCCTGGAAGTTACACCTCCGCAGTCACGGATCTACTCCCTTCACCCTTCTCCGAGTCACTGGGACCTCTTCCTCATCGGCTACTCTCTTCTCTCTGGCTATTCTGCTAGAAGAGTATCTGTCTCTCGGTTTTTCTCCGCCTTCAAGTTTGTCATCTGTCTTCCCTGGAATAAGTAGTAGCTTTACTGCTAACGGCTAGATGCCGCCTACGGACTGAAGCAAGTGCCAAGTATCTGCCTCGGACTTTCACTAATATAGAGGTGCATTTCCTCATGGAAAATTCCGGCCCGTAACCTGCCGCCCACCAAATTCTTGTACCTCCCCGTACCAAGGACACGTTCCCAGCCGGCCGGCCTGATGTAGTGTCTTCGGCATGAAGAAAAATATAATCCTTCGATAAGGGCCGGCCTGAACCGGTTCTCTCCAAGTGAATAACACCTCATAACTAAAACATTACACTTAACCTAGAAGCATCCCAAGCTGCCGGAGCAGAAAGAAAGATGGAGTCTCTCCCGTTTGAGGCCTACCAGGCCTGAATTCAGCACGGCTCCATGAAATACCCTCACTACAGGACAGGTTATCCTTAATACTAACAAATCTATCCCCTAGGCTATGTGTGCAAGCCCTGATCTATGGGGAAGAGCACAGGATCATATCAAAGTGCCTAGTAAATAGGCTCCATTCACTACTCTAACCCTTAGACTTGGATGGTAAGAGACTGAAGTCACACTAGTCACCCTTCAACACAAAAAGGCCGGGAAAATCGAGCAGTACAATGCCCTGCACCCCAAAATGTGCCACTGACTTTTATGGGGAACAGTCATAGCAGGACTATCGATTTGATCTTGATATTGGGTAATTTGACCTCTCGTATTGATAATTTTCAAATACTTTTATCATGTAAGAGTGATCATTACCCACTAGTTGTGACTCCCAACCAAATAGCTGGCACAGATTAGCAATGAGACCTGGGTGGGTTAGAGTAATGAGATAGGTTTAAAGTGGGAGGCCCTGGATGCAGGCATGTTGTTTACTAACTTGGTGAGGTGCCAGGGCAACTTAATAGCTATATGTTTGGATGATAGAGCAAAGAAGGAGTCAGTCAACACAGCTTTTGGAGTTTAATCAAATGTTATTAAAAAAGAGACCCTTGTACCACAACGAGATAAATATCAAGTAAAAACTCAGGATTTCTTTGATGCAACCTGCCATAAGGCTCATAAAGCCATTAAAATGGCACTAGGGAATTTTCCTAGGGATATGGAGATGGTTATGAATGTAGGAGGGAATATAAAATTACCTTAGCCTGGCAGGAAACTAATATTAAGGAGGAAACCTGGGAATCTCTTCAAGATGCATGTAGACAGTCTGATAGATTTGCCTTATGGAAAGTGATCAATGCACCTTATTTTAATAAAATGGCAGGTCCCTCAATGGACACTGTAATCTCAGCAGAACAATGGATCAAACACTCCTGCTTGATTTGCTCAGTGGGGGAACAAGTGGTGGGAGTAGAGTTTCACCAGAAGGAAGAGGACCTACCCGTCTGTCTCACTGAGTTCAGTTTATGTGATGTGACCAGCGCTATTAACACTAGCTGAAAAAGGAAAGCCCCAGGCCCAGACGGTGTCCGGTAGATCTCTCTACTGAAAAGATTAACTTTTTGGCTCCACTGTTCATGAATGTGTTAACAACTGTAGAGAAGTGTGGTCCTACCCACCTGTATTCAGTCTGTAACTGTGCAGATTATCTAAAAGGGGGACAATTCATTTCAAACTTGCTATAGACCCGGCTCCTTTTTGGACTCTACTCCAAAGGTAGCGGGAAGGGTAGTCTTAGCTAAGTAGGATGAGTGGGCAGAATAAAGTGCCAGTATAGTTTTTTCAAAAGAAATAGGCACTGTTGAGCAGGATTCTACATCTTTTAGTGTGCAAATACACAATAGTCAAAATGGGGACCTTTTCTATGGCCTTTATGGAGTGGTCATCTGCTTTTGAATGTGTTAATCTTTCCATTCAGTGGGGACTCCTGAATGACATTGGTGTAGAGAAGCCTTTAATTGACTTTTTACAACAATTGTATGCAGATACCGAGGTCATGGTGCATTATGGCAGACAGGGAGAGTGTTCAGAACTGTTTAAGGTTCATAGAGGAGTGAAGCAGGGGTGCATATTAACAGCCTTTCTGTTCACATTTTATATTAATAATATTGAAATATTTTTGGTGGCCACAAGTTATGTTACAAATATGATCCCTCCTACTACCAATGCTGCACTGTGTGGACCGATTCGGTCTTCTTGGCGGCTTGGACCGAAAATGCCCTACGGGAATGAATTGATTGGTTTGCACTTTTTTAATAGATCACTTGGGTTTGAAAGTTAATAGTGAGAAATCTTCTGCCATGATAACTGGGTAGAGAAAAAAGAGGGCATATTCCCACAGTAACGTTAATAAGATTATAACCACAGATACTTTTTCATACCTAGGATTGACTTTTAGCTCTCAGAATAATTGGAAATCTTTGTTGGATATAGAAAGGCTATACTTTGACAAAGCTAATTTGGCAGTATTTAGATTTGCCTCTATACTTGGCAACCAAGCCACTTAAAGAAATGGTTACCATTTCTAAAAGCAAATGTGTGCCCGGGGAAACTTGCCGGGCGGGTTTTTAGGGATACTCAAATGCAGACGTGATTCAGCAGGCAGAAAATAAGTGGTTGAAAAAGATGCTTGAATTCCCCTCTAGTTGTACTAAGTGCATATGCCACACGGAACTGGGCGTTCCATTCATTGAGGATAACATTCAGAAAGCTTCTGTATTATTGGTGAGAGCTGTATGGATAAAAGAGCCAGCCTCTTTGAATAGGAAGATTATTTGTGACTGTATGACCTTAGAGAATGTCTTGCAAATACCATGGTTGAAGGTATCAAGAAATCATGTGAGAACATAAGAGCGCCCTCTTTTTAAATGATCCTGAATCTAAGAGGAGAATAAGCAAAAGGGATATTAACTCTAGGATTATTAATATCAGAACAGCAGAAAGGGAGGTCAAAGAATTAGGCAAAATGATGTTTGCAGCACATGGCCTTTTCATAATAGCCCTTGCACTCAGCCTTACATTAATATAGTACAGAGTGTGCAGCATCGATTTTCATTTGAATACCGTACATTATTTATTTGCTTAAAATTTATTTGTTGCTCAAATATAAATTTAGAGGCGTTTGGCTGAACAGCACCAGTTGGTTCAATTAAATGCTCTGGCCGGGAGTATAGCTTACAGAAATGGGTCTGAGGAATGTCTAAAAGTAAAATCAATCTGAGGGATTGTAATACAGTTTTGGGAGCAATAAAAGTCTATGCAGTGATCCTTGTGTGCTTAAAGAATGCAGGCCTTGTCTGTGGAGTCATAAATATAAGATCCCTGACAACAAATGCAGGTGGACCTTGCCCTTGTTTGGACACAATGAGGGCTAGAGGGTAGGGTTTCCAGACATCCAGCATGAGAGACGTGTGATCACTGCATGTACTATGTAATGTGTCCTGATTGGTTGTGTGTTCCTAACTTCATGTCGCATTTGACTTGATGGTGTTTTGGGAATGCATCACCCCACTGGCCCTGTGTACTTTACTGGGGCAAATTTCCCTGGACAATTGTTGTTTTGCTGCGCTTATTTGGGGGATAGACCTGAGATTCTTGTTTGCACGTTTGTCTGCCAGCTATGTGCCACCCCACCTGTGACTTATCAATCATTTACCATGGGCCTGGATTGCAGAGCCTCCTTGATAGTGTATTTTCGAGTTGGGTCCATTAAGAAATCATGACCGATGAGTTTGACAATAGCAATGCAAGTTTGTTTGTATATGCGAATGTACCATCATAAGCATAAGCATTGTTTTTATCAATATCACTTTCAATAGGCAACTATTGCCCTGCCCATGTGATAAATATTAGAGCAAAACACACTTCATTACATCTTCTTTTGTGGTTTTTATGTTGTTCCATGGAAAAAATATATAAATCCGAAATCCTTATGTTGTGTACAATGCAGTCCAGACCTGATATTTTTACTGCAGCTAAACTCCTGTTTTATTTGTTGTTCTACAGCCGTAGTACCCAATGTACGGCCCACGGGCTGCCAGCGGCAAGGCAGACCTTCCTAGGTGGCCCGTGGACCTTTGTCTGAATACAGGGTGCATTCCCAGACACTTGAAGTTACTCAGCCTAAAGCTCCTTTCACCCTATGGGCATTGCATGCCTGCTACCCACGCTATTATGAAATGTATGGATCTCAAAATGCGTAGGAGGGGAGATACAGCCCCTGACAGTGGGAATTAAGTGTAAAAAAAACTGAACTGCCTCAAATACTGTACGTTTGTAAGTGAGTGAGTGTGTGCATATACACAATTTCATGTCTGTGTCTGTGTGTGTGTGTGTACATGAACGTGCATGAGCATTTTGCCCATTGCCGACCATGGTGTAATACATAATTCTGAATGCATTAAAGTCAAAGTAGGCACAGAGAAGAGAGGAACTATTGCAAGTAAATACATGCAACATTACTCTACAGTACAGACTTACCAACCCTCTTGCCTCCTCTTTGTAGCTTTATAGTTACATCTGCTTTTGAAATACAGCACTGTCAAGTAATATTTTGAAAAGGTGGTGATTATCTTTTACTCTAGTAGTCCCACCCCCACCGCCCCAGCCCCACCTAACCCTGACTCCACCTGCCGGCCCATCAGTGCGGCCCTTGGCCACAAACCAGACTGTATTTTTGGCCCCAAGGTAAAGTTTTTGAGTACCCATGTTCTACAGTGTAAATTAGGCCTGGAAAATCAGGAAGCTTTGTTCCATTAACTAGAGGGTTTTCATGTCCTTTGATATAAGTTTATTGATGGATGGAATATATGTTAATTATATGTATTTATTGTTTTAATAATGTAAATATGTGATGTATTGATGTATTTATGAATGTGTGCAATATGATAGGAATAAGATAATGTTGCACTTGACCTTTTCTGCAGGGTCATCCCTTGACTTTTTGCCTTCACTCCTTCAGTGTTTACTGAATTTGCTTTTGTTGTCCTTAGGACTCTGCACACATTACCAATGCTAACCAGTTCTAAAGTGCTTGTGCTCTCTCCTTGAAGCATGGTAGAATTGGCTTATACTCAATTGGCACATTTCATTTGCTTGCAAGTCCTTAGTAAAGTTGTACTACCTGTGCCCAGGGCCTGTAAATTAAATGCTACTAGTGGGCCCGCAGCACTGATTGTGCCACCCACTCAAGTAGCACATTTTACCACGTCCTAAGCCTGCCACTGAAGCCTGTGTATGTGCAGTTTTAAACTGCCTTTTAGACCTAGCAAAAAAAAACATTTGCCAGTCCAAAACCTTCCTTTTTAAATCCTATAAGTCACCCCAAGGTTAGGCCCTGGACAGCCCTTAGGGCAGAGTGCAGTTAACTTAAAAAATAAGACAGGTACTTTAATAGTGTATGTGTCCTGATAGTGAAGAACTCTAAAATTCATTTTTCACTACTGCAAGGCCTACCTCTCCCATAGGCTATCATTGGAGTCTCCTTATTACATTTAATAAGCTGTAATTTCCAAATGGGAACTGGTAATCAGTTCATGTTTGGTGTCTTCGGAATTGCAATGGAAAATCCCCTTTTATGGTAAAGTTGTTTTTTTAATTCTAATTTTGTAATTTCTACTTTTAGAAAGTTGGCATTGACCTGCCTTAGACATTTAGTGTCTGCAACCTGTCTCTGGGTCACAAGACTGGGTATAGATTCCTCTGGAGGCTTCTGTCCACTTCAAGGGAGCAACTGGGTATAAACATTGAACTTCAGACACCCACTCTTCAGTACACTTCTGGACCTGTGGTTATTCTGCCAGAAAGAAGTACTTCTGTCTTACTGAAAGGACTGCCACACTGCTGAGCTGAAGGGACTGCTGACCTGCTGTGCTGAGCTGCCTGGCTGAGAAGGACTGGACCTGCAGCTCTTGAACCCAGTCCCCAAGGGCTTGTTGTCTTTCCCCCTTAATCTGAAGCCTCAGGGAACACATTGCTCCAACTGCGCAACAGATCCTCGATGCAAGACTTCACATCCCAAGCCCCTGTCATGGGGATACTTGACAACAATGTAGGCATGCTCATTGCACCTTGCCACACCTCAGAACTGACACATCGCATAGGCTGCATGATACATCTTCGATGCGGATCCTCACAACACTATGCAAACCAGGATTTCAGGTACTTGTTTCAACGGGCCTAATTTTGTCCCTGTAGCTGGACTGTGCTCTATCATGGTTGGCCTGAACTTGTGACTTTGTCCGGGTCTGGCGCGAGGAGATATCCCCAGTTGGCACATTTTGCTTTTTTGCGCTATTTTGACTTAAATCTTTAAAATTGCATATCTGAGGTTCTACTGATTGGAATTTTGCCATTTTGGTCGTATTTGATTTATTGAAAATTGCTTTATTGTTCTAACTTGAGATGCTTTTTGTGTGGTGTTTTTAATTTTATTACTGTTTGAAGTGTTGCACAAGTACTTTACACATTAAGCCGGATTGTTCTGTGTCAAGCTACCAGAGGGTTGAGCATAGGTTAATTTAAGGTAGGCTTGTGCCTCAGCCTAATTAGGATTGTGGATTCTGCTTGACCAGGGCTCACACCTCAGGCAACCATATCCCCAATTTCTTACAGATTGTGTATATCTATATGTTATATCGGGTCAAGGATAGTTAGAAAGATGAAAAGTAATTATACTGTAGGATTTATTGATGTATTACATGATTATTTGACTTTGACCATCAGTAGCTATGTGTCTTTTTTTTACATAAAATACTCAAATGAGAAATAACAGCCTATAGTTATGTAATAAGTGAGGTAATACAGTGCTATATCTATTAGTTGTTTCAATGTCAGCATTTGAAATTCTACTAATACGCAAGTAATTAATTTGAATAAGTCTCTGTTTATGTGTTGGGGGGATTTGACTACGGGTAAGTGGTGAGATGCTCATGTGGTCTGTAACTAATCTTTCAAAAGCTAGAACAATCTACCCAACAAAAGCAAAGTTGTTCATGAGAGAAAATATATATGATATCTGTTGAACAATTGCACAAATAAGAGTACAAAAATAAGAATTTACAGGACCAAACCATGTTTATAAAAATGATGAAAAGTATGAGGCATCTTCTAAAAATCTGATCAAAGTTTATAACTTAAGGCAAATCCAGCTTTTTGCAGAATATTAAAATACCTAAGACCTCATTTGCAATATTTTGATGCACGGCAGTGCAGCAAGCCTTCCTGCTGCACTGCCTTAAGTCAAAAGAAAAGGGCAGGAATGCACCCTACCTATCAATCAAATAGTCAAGTGACTTGTAAAGCGCAACTATTTACCTGCCAGAGTCTCAAGGTGATGGGGAGGGGGGACTCTTTATCCATCAAAACTCACTGTGGTTAAGTCATTGAGCAAGGTCTGGAGGTCCTTCCTGAATTGACGCGGTGACGGTGATTGGCTGAGGTGGAGAGGCAGGGTATTTGCTGTGAGGTAGGAGAAGGATAGTCTTCCAGCAGTGGTCTTGCGGATAGGTGGGATGGCAGCCAGGGCCACTTGGGCAGAGTGGAGGTCTCTGGTGGGTGCATGGAATGTGAGGTGGTGGGTGAGGTACGCAGGTCCTGCACTGTGTAGGGCTTTGTAGGCTTGTGTGAGTAGCTTGAAGTTGGTTCTTTTGTTGACTGGGAGCCAGTGGAGGTCTTCAGGTGACCGGTGATGTGGCTGCAGTGAGGGACATTGAGGATCAGTCTCGTGGAGGTGTTCTGAATATTCTGCAGCTTAATCTAACAGTTCTATTCCTAATTGAGTATCCTTGTGCCAAGAACTACAAAAACGGAAAGCAGCAACAGTAAAACTAAAAAAAACCCAAAAGATATATTCACACAAACAGCAGAGCAACACAGTTCAAAGCTAAACAGGAGTGTTTTCAGTTCTCTCCTAGTCAATTTGTGGGTGGACATGGGTTGATAAGAAAGTAACAGCTCATTGCAGAGAGTAGACCACAGGACTCATAAAATTCTATCACTACATTGCGTCTGTTTGGGCCTACAGACATGGGTCAACAATGAATAGGTCAAAGATGATGATCTTACAGATGATCGATAAAATGGGAATACCACTATTTCAGTCAGAAGAGCAGCTGTTCATCGTTGGCACAGGAAAGTGCTTTAAGTCAAAAAGAGTGCATCAGATTACTCCAAGGTGCCCTATACAGTTTATGGAGCACATTCATAAAAAAATCATGCAGCGAGCCACCTTGCTGTGCTGCGCTCAGTGAAAGGGGAAGGGCTGGAATACACCATATTTAACAGTGTCCAGAGCATTCCTGATTTTTCCTTGCACTGACTCACAATGTGCTGCCTAGTGCCAATGCAGGCACCCCTTCAACATCGTAGAAGTGATCCTGTGTTGTAGGCAGGGTTGTTTTTGTGTAGAAAGTGGCACCTTCTGTTGTGTAGTCCCTATACACCTATATAGTATCTGTACGTTTAGACAACATAGACAGTGGGATTGGTGTCCAGACTGATTCCAGATACCTCCACCAGGTATGTTCGCTTGTATACCAGCTAGCTCACAGTGCCACTGGAAACTCCTCTTACCAAGGAGAAAATAGTTCTTGGCAACTATGAACATGACAACCCTGATCCCTCAGGATCGTGGAAACAGTGCAGTACTTCTTGTTCAGTCACTCGTGCTCACTTTGTCTCAGAGAGATACACAGAATAAACGGTGGGGACGTTTTCAATAGCATTTATTGAACCAGCGTCATTCTAGTGTAAAATAGGTGGGCTGAAACCACCATGAGACAGAAACAGATATAAATGATTGTAAGCACCAACAGAGTACAAGGATGGTAGATCTCTACCATAGTGCTTAAAAAAATGAATACAGGCAGGTATAAAAATACATGACAGTAATAATGCATACTCCTACGATGTGATCCTAACTAGATGTGCCTAAGTGTACCTAGCATGTATGTAGGTGGAGAGCCAAGAATCCCTCTAGGATAAAGTCAACTTCATTACCTGAAGTAAGAGACTGTGGGACCCCGTCTTGCTCTTGAGATGGACACCCCGTGCGGGATGTCAGACCACTGCAAGCTGGAGTGTCTGCATGCAGGAACCTCAACATCTTGTGTCAGTGCGTTAGCATGGAAGTCTGTCTTCCCTCTCCCTTCCTCAGCAAAGATATGGTGTTTATATACCCAAAGTGGTACCCTCAGGGGATCTACCTTGCTGTGTCATGTCGGACTTTGGATGTCGGAAGGAATGACCCTTATACATAGTTTTTTTGCAGGAGATGGTAGTCCTGCTGAGTTTCCAGGAATCCTCATGCATAATGGATGAGGCTAGTTTTCAGGGAAAATCCCACATCCTGACGCAGAAAGGGGAAACAACGAGGAGAAATAAAGATATTTTTCCTTGTCACTCCTCACCTGGTAAGGCATAGCATTTTGATGCATTTCCAGGTGTACCAGGAATGGTAAATCTGCGAATGCAGCAAAAGCTATGGGTGGATGCCTGGGAACACCCACACTCCACCCACCCATAGAACGCCTCCCTGGGGCACAGTCACACAAAAAAGTGATTTGCGCTTTGTTGTTTTACTATAGAATTATCAAGCCTACATGCAAGGTGGACTTGTGTGGCTTGATAAATCTTACTTAATAGTTGTGTCACCCTTGCATCCCATTGCATGGTGCAAGGTGACGCAACTGCTTCATAAATATGCCCTTAAATATATGAGGCAATATAGTTAAGCCCTGTTGCTCCATACAAGATCCTGCCTTCACCTTCGAATCACACAGCAGAAGCGACACAAATAGGGTGTAACTACTCAGGAAGGACTAAAATAATTATAGGATGTCTGCTGATGAAACTTGATTAATTAGAATTCATTGGTTAAGTGTACGAAATGCAATTGACAGATCCAAATTCAATGCCCTACAGGTAGACTTTGCTGTAGCAGCACATAGATTGCTCAGGGTTGCTAGCTTTCATGCTGTGTAGCAGGCAAAATCTAGCCTTAGATCCAGCCAAGATATCAGGATTTTCATGGAAACTTATTGTCAATAGGTCTGGGCGGTAAATTTTGTTCCGCTCGTGGAATTTGCGATATTTTGACATGTTCGCGTTCCGCGGAGAGCGCGAAAATGTCAAAACTTTCACAATCTGCCACGAAATGGAAGTATTTTTCTGGTTCACGCTTTAAAAATGCGTTCTTGCGTGCACGGTCGTGACTTACTGGGTCCCTGCATTCGCAGACGCGTTTTCCTATCCGTTCGCGTGCGCCAGGAGATGTTGGATTGTAGGTAGCTGGTCGCGCTATCCCGCGAGAGTTTGCGATCACAAACACGTCATTGCGATCGCGAACACGTCATTCGACCTGGAACAGGAAATAAGCATCACGAGCAAGATGGCCGCGCCCATTAGCGACCGCATGGGCAAGTTGGAGATATATTTCTCTGCGAGCACGCAAAACACATCGTGAACGGGCGGGAAAAGCAATCTCTGCATTTTCGCGAAAGTTCTGCGTGCTCGCGGAGATTTTGCACAATTTCGCGATAATTTGTGAAAGTCAATTTCGCAAATTCCGCCCACCCCTAATTGCTGGCTAGGTGCTTGTACATGATTTTTGTTTTTTGAGATTGCAGAGAAGAAAGTGGCATTAATTCTTTAAAATATGCCGAACCAAAATAAGCATTTTTGAGTATAGAGGAGTATTCACTCCTCTATTGCTGACATAAAGAACCCAGCAAGAAGTAAATGAGTGTTTGACCGGCGTTTTGCATCCACATTTTCATCCAGATAATTGCTGGAAGAGTTTTTGGGGACAACCGTTATTGCAAATGGTAAGTTATGAGGTATTCAAGTCATTATGGTATGATTAGCGCAGTATATCTAATGATGGTATGCTTAGCCATGGTGCATTCAAAGGATCGAAATCCCCGCTACGTTTAGCATGACAAAAGGGCCGAGAACCAAACCGCCTCCATCTTGGATTGCGGCTCTTTCGCTTAGGAGTCACGTGGCCCTCTTGCACACCATCTGCCTTCCCTTTTCACGGTAATTATTAGGAGACAGACAGAGTTGCTGAGAAGCAAGGTCACATCTGCTAAAAGGGAGTATCAAGCGAATTCCTCCAGACCTGGGACGAGAAGGGAGTCACCCTTCCGACCTTCTCTGTAAAGATAGTAACCCTTTGTATGTGTAACCGAAGCTAGAAATACTCATGAGCTCATTAGGGGCGCCAGGACTAACTGGTACTTTTCCACATATAAGGTTTTGTATGCTGTGCTGATAATGTATAAAAGTGTGTTACTGTCAAGGAGCCAGCAGTCTTCCTCGGCGCACCTGATGGGTGAGTATCGACGAGGCTCCTCTATATAGAGATCTATGGTGATTAATAAACGTTTGAACCTTCCACGTTGCCAACTGCTCCTTATTTAATGGATATTGCGGGCCAATGGTAAGTGTGGCCCTTGGAATAATTATTTGAACACAACAGTTGGCGACCACGAAGGGACCCCATGACAGGGTCAACCCCCCCGTATTCGGGTGGTGGGATTGGGGGCGTCCTGACCGGTCAACGGGAGAAGGAGCCTGAGGATTTCTCCCACCCTGCGCAACTTTCGATACGTCCCCTGCTGCTAGTCACCCTTTACCGGGGTCCTACGGGCTTAACCCAGAAAATGGACTAAGTTGGTCAGGAGGAGTTGGCAGCGGAGAATGAACATTCGTATCTGGGTGCACCCGGTGAGTATAGATTGATTTGATTTGATGCACGCGTTGTAAACGGTGCATTATGTTTTGTTGAAGCACGCGTCGAGGACGGTGTGCTATTTGATCGATTTAGGAGCATTTGTTGAGAACGATGCATTTGTTTTGACTTGAACACTGGTTGCATTTGTTTGAAGCTCGCGCTGGACAGCGGTTCATTGATTCGAAGACACGCACCGGAGAGTGGTGTCTTGTTTGATTAGGTTCGCATTACAGTGATTTGACTCGAAGTACGTACAGATGGTATTGGTTTGATTAGAAATAGCGCGCCGGAGGAATATAGACGGATTGCACGTGGAAGGACCTGTGACCTGGACTGGGTAGCCACAGGCCATACTCCCGACGGGACAAGTCCTTGTTGGGGGGGGGTTGGTCTTAGTGGTGAGCCAGGAGGGTGACCGGAATCACCGCGTGCAGTTTGGAGTCTGGACTGTGAACCAGAGTCGACGGGCTCGGTTCTCCAATATTGATTGTATGTTGTGTCTGATTGTTGTTTTATGTGTACATGTCTGAAAACTAACCAAAATGTCCTGTTTCAGTAAATTGAATTGTTTTGGCTGCTGCTGCCGCACAAGTGACTCCAGGTTAGCTGAGAGCCAACCCGCCCCACCGGAAGGCAGTCCGAGCCATTTTATGTATGTTAAGCATGGGATCTCGCCCTTATTGTTCTGCACTCTGTGGCATAAGTATACCAAGGGTAATGAGGAATTACGGTGGCCCAAGACTGGTTCGTTTGATGAGAAGAAAATTGCGTTCCTACAGGAACAATTGTTTTCTAGACGAAGTAGGCAAGCCATGTTTGATGCTCTAATTGCATGGCAGAAGGAGGCCAAACAACGGCGAATAAAGGAAGAGAAAGTAGCTAGAGCTAATGCAGGACAGAATGTTACTCAGAAGGCTATGGCCTATGGCCGAGAAAGAGTAGAGAAAGGATTGGATTGCATGAATCGCGATTTTAGACTAAAAATTGATAAAAGTTATGTGACCCGCCCGAATGCGGAAGACGAAATAGAGGATTTGTTGGACACCAGGCCACCGCCCCCTTATGTGCCCCAGAGACTATACCCCGAGGTGTCAAGAGCCTCAGCCCCGACCCCAGATATGTCCCTGGGGGCCTCGGCTTCGGCTCCCCCGGCCAATACTACCCCTCCCTCCCTGCCAAACCTCTCCCGGTTGTCGACATCTGTGTCCGACGTTATAGCCCTGTTACCTAATTTATTGACGACAGCTGCAGCTGGGACCCCTCAGCTGCCGACAGGGTCAATGTCTTCCCCTTCTGTACTACCCTCCTCCTCCGCTAGTGCAACACCAGTAGCAGCTGTGACTACTCCGGTACATCCGACCAGTCTAACGGAGGGTAGGAAGTTGTTCACTCGTTCTGCCCTGGGAACGGAAAAAAGGGCAGCTATTGCCACACAAGCATCTCAGTGGATGCGACATCCTATTTATACTCTTGCTGATATCTGGAGTACCATGAGAGACTACGAACCAGTAATGCAACAGCATGCCCTGGAACATATGGCCAACCGTCTCATCTCGGTATGGGAACAGGTACACCAGGAAGGGAGAGCTCCGGCCATATTGTATGATATTCTTGATCAGACTCACAAATCCCAATTGACGCCTGAAAACGTGTATGGGAAGGTGCAGACTTTGGTTTCTTATAGAACTCGTCTGCAGTCCGCCCTTCCCGCCGGATCCTCCCAGTTCCCTATGCGGGAAGTACACCCAATCTTCCATCCGGAAGTTGCCGCGGTGGTGGATGACCACGGTGTTGTTACCCGTCCGGGAATAGACGCCCGGTTCCAGGAACAATGGGTCTATACCCCTTGGAAGCGGAGTGAGGTATTATCCTTAAAAAACCAGTTGCCCGACCCTAGAAAAAATCCCACTGCATATACCGAGGGATCTTTGGGCCCTGGGGGACACTGATGTGGGGTACCTACAAATTCCACCAGTGTCCATCACTTTAAAACAGAATGCTAAATTGCCAAGGATCCCGCAATACAAAATAGCCCCCGAAGGTGAACGTGCCTTACTGGCCATTATTTCCGATCTGATTAAAACAGGGGTGGTGGAAGAAACGGCGTCCAATATCTGCAACAGCCCGATTCTCCCGATTCTTAAACGAGCCCCTGTACCCCAGTCCCCTGATTATGCTGATACCTATCGATTTGTGATTGACCTACGAGAAGTCAATAAAATTGTGGTACCCCAGTATCCTGTGGTACCGGACATTAATTCTATTTTAACCATGATTCCTCCCACTGCTACATTTTTCTCGGTGATTGATTTAAAGAATGCGTTCTTTAGTATTCCCATTCATCCAGATAGTAGACATTTGTTCGGTTTATCATTGGGAGGCCGCAGCTTTAGATTCTGTCGCGCCCCCCAGGGGTACACCGAAAGTCCTAGTATTTATAGCCAAGCCCTGAAGAGGGTATTGGACTCTTTGCAATTGCCCCCAGGTAATGTCCTATTGCAGTATGTTGACGACCTCCTTGTGGCTTCTGATACAGAACAGGGTTGCCGCGATGCCACGGTTTCCCTGCTACGACATCTGGCCACTCACGGTAACAAGGTGTCGCTCTCTAAATTTCAATATTGTCGACCGGAGGTGACCTATCTCGGTCATCTCCTGTCGAAGGAGGGAAGACGGTTGACTTCTGAACGCATCACAACCATAACTAACATGCCTGTTCCCCGCACGCAACGTGATGTTCGCGCTTTGCTTGGCATAACCTCCTACTGTCGCCAATGGATCGCAAACTATTCTCTCTTGACTAAACCTTTCCTGTATCTAACTACGAAGGATGTGCATGAACCTTTACCGTGGACTGATGAATGCCAGAATGCTTTTTCCGCTCTGAAAATTGCTCTTTGCTCTGCTCCTGTGCTTGGCACCCTTGACTACCGGAAACCTTTTGTGCTCTACGTGCATGAGGTGGACGGTTGTTCTCTTTCAGTGTTGACACAAGACTTTGGTGGTAAGCAAAGGCCTTGTGCATACTTCTCAGCGGTTTTGGACAATGTCGCCAGAGCACTTCCCAGTTGTCTGAGGGCTGTAGCGGCAGTTGCCATAGCAATCAGACAATCGGAAGGGCTAGTCCTGAATACGGATCTGACAGTGATGGTGCCTCATGCTGTGGACGTATTATTAAACAGGACACAGACGCAGCACTTAACTAGTGCACGTCTTACAGGGTACGAATTGACCCTGTTTGCACCACACATAACGATCAAGAGATGTGTTAATTTGAATCCTGCCACGTTGTTACCCCTCCCTTCAGGAGGCGGTGGACAAGACGTACATGATTGTATCTTTCGAACTGAAGAAGAAACCAAGGACCGGATAGATCTAACTGACACCCCACTATCTGATGCCCAAGGGGAATTGTATGTAGATGGGTCATGCTTCAGATTACCGGATGGTACGACAGCTGCGGCTTATGCGATCACTACTCTACAAACGGTAGTTGAGGCGGCGAAGATACCATACCGGTCGGCCCAGGCAGCCGAATTGATTGCATTATTCAGGGCCTGCGAGTTAGGGAAAGGCATCAGGCTGAATGTCTACACGGACAGCCAGTACGCGTACGGTGTAGCGCACAGCTTCGGGAGGTTATGGGCGGAAAGAGGATTCTTGACATCCCATGGTGAGAGAATAAAGCATGGGCCATTAGTTGAACGGTTACTAGCCGCATTAACATTACCCAAGACCCTGGCTATAGTCAAATGCAGTGCACACAAAGTTATAACTGATGATGTGGGGAGGGGGAATTTCTTTGCAGACCAGATCGCCAAGGAAACGGCCCAGTCTGACACCACTTCCATGCTTGTAGTGACAAGAATGATAGAAGCAGAGGCTTTTAATAACACCATAGATAGTGTGAAAGAGCTGCAGAAAGAGGTGACCCCGGAAGAGCTGACATACTGGCAAGAGCAAATGGGGAGGCTTGATGAGAATGGGTGTTGGACCGATCTGTCAGAGAGGTGTAGATGGTTACTGCCGAACGCCTTTGTCAATGCGGTGGTAACTATGGCACATGGACCTTCGCACGTAGGAGTTCAGGCCATCTGTGCCATATTAGATTCTGTCTGGTATAATGTCAATATCCCTAAGACAGCTAGGAACTTGGTCCAGCATTGTATAATTTGTCTCCAGCATAATCCTGGGGTCAGTATCCCCGTCCTAGCAGGTAGTTTTGCACCACCCACTCTGCCTTTCGAAGTACTTCAAATGGATTACATACAGCTAGAGCGAGTTAACAATCTGAAATATGTGCTAGTGGTGATTTGTACCTTTAGCAAATGGGTAGAGGCGTATCCCACGAAGGAAAACACTGCTTTGGCAACTGCGAAAGCCCTGGTGAAAGAGTTCTTTCCTCGATATGGGTTGCCACGGGTGATTTGGAGTGACAATGGGACCCATTTTAATGCTAACCTAGTTAAGTATGTATGCAAGGGCCTGTCCATCCGGCAGAAGTTTCATGCAGCTCAACATCCCCAGTCAGCGGGTCTAGTTGAGAAATACAATGGAATTTTGAAATTACGATTGGCTAAGCTTCAGGACACGACGGGATTAAAATGGCCCGATCTCCTGCCCCTGGCCCTGTTGTCTGTAAGAACTACTCCCCATTCACGGAGCGGTATCTCCCCTTATGAAGTAATTTTTGGCAGACCTGCCAACGTATGGGGAGTACCCCGGCCCAAATCTTTCAGGGACATTAAACATCCTATGTTGACTGACTACTTGTATGCTTTGACTAAAGATCTTCGTTCCATTCATCAACAGATATCTGCCGCACTGCAGCCCCTGCCGGAGGGTCCTGGACACGGCGTAAAACCAGGACAGTGGGTCCTGGTCCGAAACTACCAACGGAAATCGAGTTTGGATCCGCGCTGGTCCCGGCCGTACCAGGTGCTCCTGGCCACGCGAACAGCGGTGAAAGTCGAAGGGAAGCAGCACTGGATCCATATCTCCCATCTTAAGCGAGTTCCCCTCCCATTGCCAAGGGAGCAACTCGACCAGGAGGAAGGTCAGCCAACTCAAGGTGAACCCAGCACAGAAGAGTCACTTTCCCCGGACACCCGCATAGAGGTTGACGGGCAAGGGGAGAGTGCTGTGAGCGTTGAAACCCCTTTCTGTCGCCACCCAATAGTCCAAAGTGAAGCATCTGGCGGGGAGCCCAGCTCCTCATTTGACCCCACTGTGCCCACCTTGTTTACGAATCCCGAAACCCCTGGTTGGGATCGATATCACCTGCGGCCCCGGAAATAGACAAATCCCAGGTCTAGCTCCGGCAAGTGCAGCTGGATGCCGCTGCAGAGACCTGAGGATTGTTGGAACACTGGACTGAACTCGTTGAGAGCATGGAACTTTAAGTAAAGCTCTGTTCAGAACGAAGATAGAGACATTGATCAGACGAGCGGAGGGGCCGAGGTGGAGGTCTCTTTTCAACACGAGTTGCGTCAAGTGTGACTCCAACACGAGAAGGTTTTTCCTTTTTCCTTTTTGTTTTTTCTGAACAATAGGAGTCTGCCTGTGAGGCTCTATATGGACACAGGAAAGAAGCACCCTCCGGCAGGTCGGACTGCTTGTAGACCCCCCCTTTTTCCCGAGATTATATTGGACTTTTAGTGAGGAAATGTACCCTTTTGCTCGTTTTGTCCCTGAAGACGGGCGTCCCATAGTACCCCGTGCTGTCCCCCCGCATTTGCCAATGTTCTCCTCATGGAGCTTGCGTGTTAAAATTGTCTTCATTTCTATACTGATGGTATCATTTGTACTATGTTTAGGTTTGTTCATATATTTAGAGTTTCGTCATCCTGTACACACCCTGATAATGTCTACTCCTGCCCCTAAGGAACATCATTTCCAGACCTTTGCCCCTCATAAAGAAAGACACCGACAGACATATGTACATAATGCTTTTATTGAAATGCTGCACCAGACTCATAGCTCCACAAACGTTACCGATTGTTGGGTTTGTGGGCTTCTCCCGTCAGTGATGCATAAGCAGGATTTGTTTATATCAGTGCCTTTATCTTACTTAGGCAGTTGCGAAGCTTGGTTTAAAATGTTATCCATGTTGTACGAACACTACACTATAGATGAACGTCGATTCTCAGAGAAGGATTACGCTTTGATTTTAGCATATATAGAGACACACCAAGGTTTTACCCCTAATGCTGAGGGAACGGATGGTACCCTTGACCCCACCGCCTGTATGAATGTATATACTGATCATGAAAATGATACCTGGTTGAGGGATGAGGTACTGGATTTCATGACCTTTAACTTTACTGAGTATTTCAAATACTTCCAAGAGCGAAATGTCTCAGATGAAAAAATCATTCCGGTCCCGGTGTTGAACACATCTTCCTCTTTCTGCGTGCAGGGGATGGGGCATTTGTTCGTGGGATATAGTAAATGTAATTACACTTATAGACTGCAGACATTCAGTAGCCCCTCTACACTCACCCCTCCCAATGTTTATTTTGTGTGCGGTGAAAACGCATACACCCGGTTACCAAGAGGGTGGATGGGTAGGTGTTACTTATCTTTCCTTTACCCACCAGTGTACATAGCTCCTTCTGATTATCATAAGTCTCATTCCTTAAATCGGCGGAGCCTAAAAACTGAAGTCGCCGGTAATGATGCCACCGACCAGACTGACACTCCAGCCCAACACTTCGTTGATATTATAAAAGGGGCGTTGCCCATATGGGGACCCATCCTCAATAGTAAGGAAGTTAGGAGGTTATCCAGAGTGGTGGAAGGGGTGGTTAATACTACTGCAGGGATATTAACTAATATTACGGTGGAGCTCCAGGCGACCCGGCTCGTGACCCTTCAAAATCATCTTGTTTTAGATGTTATCCTAGCTGATCGTGGAGGAGCTTGTAGAGTCATCGGCAGTTCCTGTTGTGTATATATACCTGACTCCGCCCCTTCCGTCCATCTAGCTATCCAGAAACTGCATCGACTGGCCTCTGAAATTCACACCGAAACTGGTACCTGGTCCTTGTCCGGGTGGTTCTGGGGTTTGGTGACCACCTGGGGATGGAAGTTATTTATGATTCTCCTGGGAGTGGTAGGATTCCTTTTCACCTGTTGCATTTGTCTACAGTGCGGGCCGGCCTGTTGTGCATATTGTGCTGCTCAGGTTCGCCGATCCATCCCTAAGCCCACGTCCATCCAAACCAGGATAGATGCTCAGTGGACTCAGAAGGAGATGCATGATTTAATGCAGATTGATGAGGGTATTTTCGAAGACTAACTTCGTTATTAGCTATGCTGCGCTAAAAGGGCCGTTCTGAGGTATTCAAGTCATTATGGTATGATTAGCGCAGTATATCTAATGATGGTATGCTTAGCCATGGTGCATTCAAAGGATCGAAATCCCCGCTACGTTTAGCATGACAAAAGGGCCGAGAACCAAACCGCCTCCATCTTGGATTGCGGCTCTTTCGCTTAGGAGTCACGTGGCCCTCTTGCACACCATCTGCCTTCCCTTTTCACGGTAATTATTAGGAGACAGACAGAGTTGCTGAGAAGCAAGGTCACATCTGCTAAAAGGGAGTATCAAGCGAATTCCTCCAGACCTGGGACGAGAAGGGAGTCACCCTTCCGACCTTCTCTGTAAAGATAGTAACCCTTTGTATGTGTAACCGAAGCTAGAAATAGGCATTAGCTCATTAGTGGCGCCAGGACTAACTGGTACTTTTCCACATATAAGGTTTTGTATGCTGTGCTGATAATGTATAAAAGTGTGTTACTGTCAAGGAGCCAGCAGTCTTCCTCGGCGCACCTGATGGGTGAGGATCGACGAGGCTCCTCTATATAGAGATCAATGGTGATTAATAAACGTTTGAACCTTCCACGTTGCCAACTGCTCCTTATTTAATGGATATTGCGGGCCAATGATAAGTGTGGCCCTTGGAATAATTATTTGAACACAACAGTTACTAAATTAATTTGCATGATTAATTAAAACCGGTGCAACAATATACATGATAAAAAATAAGTAAAACAAGATTAAGAACTATAAAAATAGACAGGGTTCCATTAAAATTTGTTCCCTAACGTAGATTGCTTGCTATTAATAAAAGATTTAAATGTTTTATTTGTCAGCTGACAGTGCATGAAAACCTGTAGTACACCCCCCATGCCGAATTAGGGACTTATAATAGATTGTATTTGGTGACAATGTGCAAATTACACAATGATATGCAAAGTAGGCAACAGTTAGAATAATAAGTTACATTATGTCTGTGTAAATTTGCCAGTTTGTGTGCCGATTGGGCCACAGTAACAATCGTAAATTATAGTATGTCTTCGGTCAGACCATTTGTATGCTCTGAAGCTTTAGGACCAATAATTATCAAGGGGCTGCTGAAAAGTTACAGTTTATTTTTAGGTAGCCTTCGGCTCCATCTTTGCTAGTTAGCCTTTTTTGGTTATGGTCATTAATCTTACAAGATGACAGCTTAATTGTATGTCCTCCCCTGAAAAGTACTCTTTTACCGCCTGCCTGCCTGCATGTCCTTATTCTTTTAAGGTTGAAGTGTGGCCTCAGCAGTGCTAAACATTCACTCAAAAGTTATTTACACATGAGTAGCAAGTTGATAATATCTTCTCTCTCCTACCCACACAGTGCTGAATGTGACGAGGGACGCTTCCATGGTGTTAGGTGGAGTACTGAGTGTAAAATCCTAGACAATACTGTAGATACTTTTCCTTGGAGGTTTTGGTGAAGCCAGTGCCTAGATAGAGTTGGGGGGCTGCCTTTGTGTAGCCACGTAAGGTGAACCATCCATGAACTCTTGCAGATAATGCTGCTTTGTCCTCCAGCAAGGAGACACTTTTGACAGTTTCATTGAGAAGCTTTTTAAAACTATCATGGATCCCAGAGTTCTCCCAAAGAACTCGCTGGCCAAACTGTTCGAGAGTGTCTTCCAGGTAGGCCCTGAGGTGCCCTTCTCTTTAACTGACAATTCGGACCATAGATGGGCATTTAGTGTCCCTGGCTCCCCTCTTCTGATCTTATGCCAACATTTAATGAACGCTTCTTTACGGTCCAGCCCTTGCCTTTGCATACAAAATTCTAATATGTTTTGGGCTGCTGACATGTATTTGAGTAGATTGATGATTCAATTCAATTCAATTCAATTTTACTCGGATTCATATAATAAAACCATAAAAGCATGAGATAAAAATATAAATATCTAACATGCAATCCACCCAGGGACATACCCGGATTAAACCATAATATATGCAAAAATGAGACATTTGATCATTAATTCCTGTTACTGTGTCATCTAATGTGACTGCGTCTCGCCCTCTCATGGACCTTGCTTCCATAAGTGATTGTTGGTAAAAGTTTTTGCCTGTATAATTCAGATCAATGGACAGAAACTTGCGCCAGCTATTTTGTTCTTTAGGGGCCTCATTTATGAAAAGTGACACATCACTGCGAGAAAACAGTGATGCGTCACTTTTCACTGCACCCTCCCTGCGACTCCAATGATGCGTCATATTTACAGTATGACGAATCATGTCGCAAGGAGTCACAGATACGTCAGTATTTCTGGCGTATCTGTAGGCACAAAAGTGACGCATTGCTGGAGTGTGTCACAAAAGTGACGCAACTCCAGCAATGTGTCCTTTTACATGGGGCAAGCCCCATGTGAAAGGGCCTGCGTCAGTCTTACGCCTGCTGTGAGGCAGGCGCAAGATATTGACGCATTTGCACCCTAGAAGTGGCGCAGTGAAATCTCGTAGATTTCACTGCGTTACTTCTACGATGCTTACTTACGTGGGAACGCCCTCCCTGCA
This sequence comes from Triturus cristatus, assembly GCF_964204655.1. Taxonomy (NCBI): domain Eukaryota; kingdom Metazoa; phylum Chordata; class Amphibia; order Caudata; family Salamandridae; genus Triturus; species Triturus cristatus. The sequence continues at coordinate 498,106,048 of NC_140591.1, forward strand.
TACATTATACCTCACGCAGGTATAATGTAGCTCAGGGTTTTACAAAGTGACGCATCTACCTAGATGCGTCACTTTGTAAATATGGTGCAACAAGGTCCAGTTTTTACGTCGCTGATCCGTCACAAAAAGTGACGCACCGGCGGCCCAAAAGTGACGCAAGGGCTCATAAATGAGCCCCTAGGGGCCTCATTTATGAAAAGTGACACATCACTGCGTGAAAACAGTGATGCGTCAATTTTCACTGCGCCCTCCCTGCGACTCCAATGATGCGTCATATTTACAGTATGACGCATCATGTCGCAAGGAGTCACAGATACGTCAGTATTTCTGACGTATCTGTAGGCGCAAAAGTGACGCATTGCTGGAGTGTGTCACAAAAGTGACGCAACTCCAGCAATGTGTCCTTTTACATGGGGCAAGCCCCATGTGAAAGGGCCTGCGTCAGTCTTACGCCTGCTGTGAGGCAGGCGCAAGAAATTGATGCATTTGCACCCTAGAAGTGGCGCAGTTAAATCTCGTAGATTTCACTGCGTTACTTCTACGATGCTTACTTACGTGGGAACGCCCTCCCTGCATACATTATACCTCACGCAGGGATAATGTAGCGCAGGGGTTTACAAAGTGACGTATCTACCTAGATGCGTCACTTTGTAAATATGGTGCAACAAGGTCCAGTTTTTACGTCGCTGATCCGTCACAAAAAGTGACGTACCGGTGGCGCAAAAGTGACGCATGGGCTCATAAATGAGCCCCTAGGTTTCTAAGCGCCTTAGCCGTCAAAATGCTTTTCCTGTTCATTATTTCTTCCTTTTGGACAGCGAAGGTTCTTTTACTTGTAAAGGGGAATGCCATGCACACAAATGCAATTACTACACATTGTTCCCACTGTACATGGAAAATCTGCGAATCAGGTATACAAATCTCCTCAATTAGGTGGGGTAGCATTATTTCCACATAGCGTTTTTTAACCCAATTAACAGTATTGTTGCATTAGGAAGCAGCAGCAACCGTTATTTACAGTAGTGCAAGGCTCAGTAGCAAGTGTCACAAAACAATATTAATAACAAAATGTAGTACTGTTATTATTATGAAATGTATTATTATTATTACTTTTACAACTATTATTATCATTGTTATGAATTGTAGAAGTAATCGTTAGTATAAATATAACTGACGTGATACATCATTTTTTTGTAGCATGCTAAGTTATCACTTCAAAAACTACATTTCCTTTTTTCATTTTGTTTTAAAAAAATCAATTACTGGAACCTGGGGGTATATTTATTTTAGACAGAGTTGTAGTTGAGCTTTAACATAAGTATCACATCAAATGAAAGATTCATGGCAGGTTGAATGTTCAATTCAATTTTATCTTTTCATTAAAACTTTTTTATAATATATTGTTCATCTCATTGTCTTAAAAGTTCATTTCCCTTTTACTGATTCTTCTCAGTCTCCTGTAGTGAGCTCAAGCTGTGATATCATAATGTTCACACTGGTATGAAAAATGGATTTTGTTCAGTTACAGAATCTAATTTAGTTTCTTTACAAATGTGATTTGTTTTAATCACTGACACATCTTCAGATAGATTATGCAATACAAGCACCTGACTTTACTGGATAATACAGAACAATCAAATCTGGAATGCCACAACTTATTTTGGTTTTTTTTTCTTACACCTAATAAAACATAGCCTTAAAATTAATAATAGCGTTAACGCCATTATATATTAACAATTAAATTGTTCTTTAGAAGCTTTAATTCTGAACAACCAGAACAAAATACAGTAATTGACTACAGTGACATCACAATAGTGATTAATCAAAGAGGTTAAACCCTGTTGTCAAGTCATCCGCGGAAAGCACTAGCTTCCCCATTGTTTCACTGCCTCACCTGGGTATCCAGAGACCAAAGAGTGGTGGTGAAATGGTAGTTGGTGAACTCACATACATTCTTTCTCCTCACCCAGGTTTCCCCAGACTTGAGAGAGGTAGTAGAACACACCGGTTGTGTGCCTGCACCAAACTCCTTCACCCCTGTCAGTGCGGGTCTCTAGATTCTGGTGGCAGAATAGAATAGGGAGATGTGGTAATGAGTTACTCATCTGTGGCCTTCAGTGATATAATGGCCTAGTTATCTTTCAACCTAGACGATATTTTTAGCCTCATTGGCATCAGCACACTTATATTCAATCTTTACGAATCTGGGGCTGCATTACAAACTGATCAAGAAGCCTTAATCTCTGTTTGTGTCAACTCTCACAGTGTCTTTGGCATAGACTGGGGCTAAACACATTTTTACCATGAAAATAATGTTATTTGCAGCACATGCTAACTCTGTGAGCTAGGGAGGGAAACAAGAACACACCTAGCAATCCTTTTAATAATTCTGACCACTTTAAATTACTTGTAATTAGTCAACATTAATATTCTTTTACTCATTAGACCTTTACAGAAGATGCCCAGTCATACAATGAATTAGCTTAAATGGGCAGTTCAGACCCAACTAAGAGACTGTACTCCTCTTGAAACAGAAAAAAGCAACCCTAGGTATACCTCACTTTTATAGTGCCTCATTGATGAGTTTCATCAAGGGATCTACATCTAGATCTATGGGGATGCTGGTATCATCTAGGGTCTATTGCTGAGAAAAAACAAAGAGAGCCTGAGTATGGTAATACTTTCATTAACTGAAAGGACTGGCAATTACTCTGGGTAACATTACACTACAACTTTCACTTGCTCTCTATGCTGATACATAAGTGACCATCCAATTACAAATCAGTATTGGCCCACTTGTGGCAGAGGAATTCTCATACGTTGGGCCTGCGACTCACTTTCCAAGATAAACTTAGGCGCATCTGTCAAGTGAGAACCAATAAAGTTGTCATGGACCTTTGGCTAATTGTTTTCCCACACAGAGGGGTTTGTAACCTCTTACAGATCTGTAATATCAATGAGCATACAATATGATCTGGGGGAGCACTGCATGTAAATGAGTTACCAGACGCATACATGATGGCCACCATGTTTCTAAGAAAATATTCTGAAATCTATAGATGAAAACAGTGGCTTTCAATATAATATGAATATTAAAAAATGAATGGAATAAGGTTTGCAAATTTGAACAAATTGTGCATTATCATTCCATGATAAATGAACTAAGCCAATGACCATTCACCTGCAAAATGAAGTTTTAACACACACTTCACTTTTTTGTACTGCAGCCGTTACTCAAACCTTTTAGTGCTTCACATCTTCTGGATTTTTGTAGATCCTATGCAAGAGTAGTATCTCAAAACATCCCTGAGCTCCTCCCTCGCAGTGAGGGGGTTGTAGCCCTTGGCTGCACTAGGCGTTGTAGCCAAGAGGAGAAATCCCAGATGATGAAGCATGCCACCTTGGTGGGTGATGGGATTCCGTCCTTATTTAAGGATCTCCCCAATGCTTGATTGAGAGTTCATCTGCTTGTGCCTTAGTTCCGTAAGTTGTCAGTGAAGCCTGTCAGACCCACGGATAACTAGGTGCTATAACATAGTTATACTGGGGAAACTATCCATGCTGGTCTTTAAACTTCCCATGGACCCTCCACTCATGGCTTTGTATTATTTATGTATTAGGTAAAATGTGCCAACAAGGGATTTTACTCAAGAAGACTTAATTTTTCACCAATAATTTTTTGATTGTTCACTGTTATCAAAATCATGAACCAAAAATCAAACAAATTAAGTAAATCATGCAATAAATGCAAAGAAGATTAAAACAACAAAACAAACACGGGTGTATCTTATAGTCAATTTATGAATATATTTTCAATTGTAAATCCAGTTTAGCAGGGTAGAGTAAAAAAAAATTGAAATTACTTAAATGCATACACATGAAAAAGGTGGGAAACAACCTTTACAACGCAACTATTACATCGCACTACACTTACAACGCAGGCATTACAACGCAACATCTTTTACAACGCATGACACTACAACGCATACCATTACAATGCATACCATTACAACGCAGACACTACATTGCATGTCACTACAACGCAGGCATTACAACGCATACCATTACAACGCATACCATTACAATGCATACCATCCAACACTTACCCTACTGTTGCACCCCATGGAGTAAGAATAGTAATTTTTACCCCTATACTATCCAACACTTACCCTACTGTTGCACCCCCTGGAGTTAGAATAGTACTTTTTACCCCTATACTATCCAACACTTACCCTACTGTTGCACCTCCTGGAGTTAGAATAGTAATTTTTACCCCTATACTATCCAACACTTACCCTACTGTTGCACCCCCTGGAGTTAGAATAGTAATTTTTACCCCTATACTATCCAACACTTACCCTACTGTTGCACCCCCTGGAGTAAGAATAGTAATTTTTACCCCTATACTATCCAACACTTACCCTACTGTTGCACCCCCTGGAGTAAGAATAGTAATTTTTACCCCTATACTATCCAACACTTACCCTACTGTTGCACCCCCTGAAGTAAGAATAGTAATTTTTACCCCTATACTATCCAATACTTACCTTAAATGCAATTTAACATTATGCGTTGTAATGGTATGCGTTTTAAAGGTAGTATGCGATGTAATGGAATGCGTTGTAAAGGTAGTTTTTAAAAATGCATTGTAGTGTCATGCGATGGTTGGAATGCGTTGTAGTGGATGTTGCGATGTAAAAATTGCGTTGTAAGTGCATGCGTTGTAAAAGTATGCGTTGTAACGTCATACATCCGAAAAAGGTATAGTACAATTTTATCCTATACTTCATGGGCACAAATCTCCATTCCTAATTCACTTGGTGAAGTGAGAGATATCCTAATAGATGAGACAGTCACTTAGAAAAATTCAATTATTGAGGAAATGGACAATACAGTCGACGTTTCGGTCTTCTGTGAAGTAAATCCCTCAGACCATCTTCAGGACATAGAGAAACTGCATATAGTAATGACCCCTAAAAGAACATAATGTACATCATTACATTTATGTCATTCTCAATCAACTTAAAATTAAAATCAAAGACTTTCTCAGACACCAATTCTGACACTGATAGTGATCAGACACCTGAAGGTACTTATAGACAAACCTACGATCAACAACCATCAACATCTAGGCAGTCTTTTTTAGGACAGGACAGAAGAGGCCCTGGTCAACCCCGCAGATCACGAGGTACAAAGAGAGGATGGTTTCGGAATCAATACACCCCGGGTCACAGACAGACCCGGAATCAGTATTACGAGTGGTGAATCCGACACAAATAGTTCCAATCTTTAATCTTTCACAGCATCAATTGGCTGAAGCAGAGATATCAGTCCTCTCAGCAGGGTTGTCATTTGTACCGACTAATAAGAATGATCAATTCCAGGCTAAATTAGAACTTTATAAGTTCTTTCAATCAATAAGACTGAGAAACTTCTTTGCAAATAAACCTACAACATGCAATAATGATGTCACAGGACTACACAATCGATCCACTTTCTTTCCAACCAACAATATGGTTGCGAAAGAAATTGTGACTTTTGAGAATGCAATTATCACAGAAATTGATAATCTTTTAAAAAAAAAACAAGCTCTGTCAAAAACAATCTGTCAAAAGAAGAACAACAAGTCCTTCCACATCTACAGTCTCTGCCCGACACTATCATAAAACCTGCAGATAAGGGTGGTGGTATAGTCGTTTGGGACCAAGAGGAATTTAGGAATGAAATATTCAAACAACTGTCAGTGGAATCACATTACAACAAGTTACTTGGCAATCCCACCAGTCGTTAAGAAAAATCTATTGCTAACCTCAGCCAACAAGGCCTAGAAGTTGGTTGGCTAAGTGAAAAGAAGGCTGCCTTCCTAATAAATATATCCCCTACAGTGCCAGTTATTTACATCCTACCTAAGATACACAAGAGTGCTACTGCTCCACCTGGTAGACCGATTGTATCAGGATGTAACTCTATACTGAAACCTCTGGCCCAATACACCGATTTTTTTATTAGACCTTTTGCGATTGGGTTCAATACCTATATCAGAGACACCACAGCAATTATTAAGGTGTTGGAAAACCATTGCTTCGATCCAATGTGTGAGCTTTTAGTGTCCATGGACATAGAAAGCTTGTACACTAATCCTCAACAAGAAGTTCTGGAGATCATAGAACAGCTATTGAATAATCGACCCAGACCACAAATTGTTCTGACTGAGTTTATACTTGATTGCATAAGAATTTCTTTATGTGAAAATGTCTTCCTTTGTGAAAAGACATTCTATCAACAACTGAAGGGTGTCGCAATGGGGGCTGTTTATGCTCCGGATGTAGTGAATATCTATGTATCTGACTTGAACAGTAACATGTCTATAGCCTTTTAAATCCTTACTCAGCCAACATATCATGCTGGCTGAGATATATAGACAATATCTTCCTGATTTGGAAAGGAAGTAAGGAGCTACTTTCCGAATTCCATAATTGGCTGAACACTAGGAAATCTAATCCACAATTTACCCTTGAAAGTGACAACCAAAACATGAATTTTCTTGATATTTCGATAAGAGTAGGAAGTGATAACACCTTATATACCACCTTGTTTCCTAAACCTACGGCCAGAAGCACCCTACTCAAATACAATAGCCACCACCCGCAGGCAATGAAAGATGGACTCCCCTTTGGACAATTCCTCCGTTTGCGGAGAAATTGCTCCAGAAGAGAGGACTATTTCACAGAGGCCAAGAAAGGTTACATTCCCGAGGTTACCCCAATTGACTTTTAAAGAGATCATTGAAGAGGGCATGGTATAATGACCGTGAGGCCCTTCTGGAAGTTAAACAGAAGACAGCTCAATCTCTTTTAGTGTGTGTAACAACATACGGAACAAGAACCAATAAGATTAAGAAAATAATAAATAAGCATTGGACACTACTGGCTTCATTACCAGAACTAGTGGAAAAGCCTCTTTTTTTCACACAAAAGAGGATCCAATTTAAAACACAGTCTTGTACATGCATACAAGATACAGGAAACAAACGTAGCGGACAATATGAGACAACTGATGCCCGTGACAGGACATTACAAATGTAACAGCTGTGCTGCCTATTCTACGACCAGTAACAAGAAATTCTTTGAACTCAATGGCTGGAAAAATATCATAAAGCATATTTCCAATTGTAATACCACAATGTGGTGTACTGCATTCAGTGTCCCTGTGGCCTGTCATATATAGGTAAAACGGCACAGATGATAAAAAAACGCATTCTTCAGCATCAGTCGAGGATTCGATGTAGAGTTGAGAATGCACCACTTGTAGGGCATTTCAGCCAAGTCAAACACACAGAGAAAGACATGACGTGTTGGGTTATAGAAGTGGTTAAACCAACGATAAGACAGACCAATGTCGACAAAATCCACACATTGGAAGAGAATCGTTGGATTTGTCAAGTTGACAGTATAAAACGAGGTCTAAATTCAGCCACCAAATGGCACACATTAGCATGTTTGACCTAGGCAGGAAACCTGGTTTGTTTACCTACTGTACCAGTTTAAGAGATATATATAGAGCTGAGAGCAGTTCAGATAAAATACAGACAATTATACGGATGTCTCCATCTATCTGTTATATATACCAAGCTAATCACAGAGTTATGATCTGCACTGATACACAATATGCTCATTTTGTGTCTCTTATATTGTGAGTGCTTTAACGTATTTAAAGTGCGAGGTCTGAAGTAAGATTATATCACCATTGTAACACACATAATGAAAAAGCTGTTTATTATATAAATAACCGACTTTAGAATGTAAGCGCTATGGCATCGAAAAAGCGCAAGGTTTGAAGTAATATCATGGTATTGACGTTTGCTATTAAATGGATATAAAATGTGAATCGTAATATCTTTTCGAATGATTCTGATGTTTGGCACAACATCTTAAAGTATACCTTAAATATAGAAAATAATTGGGGGCGTGGCCAAGCCGCGAGCTAAGATGGCCGCACAGCTCTGAAGCTCCGCTGCCAGCCCGGCGCTGAAGCTCCTTTCCTCCCCTCCTGCCGCGGGCGCGGTGCCCCTGGCGTCACCGCTGCAGACCCGGAACCTCCGGAGCACGTCGCGACGATGATTGGGACGCTCGGTACCGGCTGAGGAGGTCTCACCCTGGGGCCCAGGATGGCGGACGGATGCAGGCCGACCTGGCTTCGCTGAAACTCAGCCGAGGTGTGCCTTGCTACGGCTCCCCCCCAATACATTCTGGACCCTGCCTGCTATGCCTGGTGATGCCCCGGACCGGCGGCGAGACGTAGTCGGGCCGGCGGCTGCCTGCGGTGAACATTGCGACGCCTGGGTGGCCTGGGCGGCTTGTCAACAGGCTGAACGATCCTGCCGGCCTACTGCCCGACATAGCTGAGCCGCCCTCACTCTGCAGCCGGCGGGCTGGTGGCCCTCGGACAGTTGGTGGCATGGGTCGCAAAGACCCTAAACAGAAGACACTGCCATTCGGGAAACTTTCGGAGCGGCTGGCGGAGGATCGCCCTGCCATGCCGGGCCCGGCCGAGGGGGCGTCTGGCGGCCCTCTGTCTGGTGCCCCGTCCCTGGAATGGCTTCAGGAAATGCGAGCTGGCTTCAGGGCCTTGGATGGCCGCTTCGATGCCTTGGACAGGACGTTGGAGACCATGGGGGCTAAGATCCAGGCTCATGACCAGCGTCTGGGAGAGGCGGAGGCCCGTGTCTCTACCCTAGAGGACAGAACTGTGCAGGAGTCTAAGCGGGTGGACAGGCTTGAGCGTATCTTGAAAGAAGTGGCCATCAAGAACGAAGATTTAGAATCGCGCAGTCGGCGCAACAATGTGCGGATCACCGGGGTTCCAGAATCCACAGCCACGGGCAGGCTTGACGTCTTTGTGGAACAGTTGCTTACTGACATTTTTGGGCGAGATGCTTTCACCCCGGGCTTTGTGATTGAGAGGGCTCATCGCTCCTTGGGACCGCGGCCTAACCCGGGGTTACCGCCGCGACCGCTCATTGCCCGGATCATGAACTTGACACTGCCCTGCGCCTAGCCCGAGACAAGGGTGAGATCCATTGGCAAGGCTCGAGACTTTCCTTCTACCCCGATTTCACGGCCACTGTCCAAGAGGCCAGGCGGAAATATGCGGGTGCAAAGGCTGTGCTGCGAAATTTGGGCCTCAGGTATGGAATGCTCTACCCGGCTCGGCTGCGGGTCGACGTCGAGGGCCGCACTAGGCTCTTTGATACCCCCACGGCGGTGCAGGAATTCTGTCGCAATTACAAGCCGCGTCGGAGCCCGCCGAGGGATGACGAGGATGGACGTTCCTCCCCTCGCGGTGGCTCCGCGCACAGCCAGGATCTGTTTGCGACCACCGATGTCAGTTGAGATGGCGCCCAGGCTCTAACTTTGCTAACGTTGACTCTGGTTATTGGAGGACTATTTTGTACACTTTATAAACATTTTTTGTCATGCAGCGCTGGGTTGTATGCGGATCGTCGTCACCCCCCTCTGGTTGAAACCGTTGGGTATACTTCTGGGCTATGAAGCTCTGTCTTTTTTTTGTGATGTACATTGGGTATTGTTATTTAGAGCTCTGTTTCTTGCTTCCAGGTTGGGGATTGCCTCACGTTTGCGTGGTTTGGCTGGGTGGGGGGAGGGGGGGGGAATGTTTAAGTTTGATTTTCATGATATGGCTTTGTGTGCATTGTTCTCTTTGGTACACAGAGATGTTGCTTCGCTCCTGCTATTCTTATGTACAGTTTGGCATCGATGGCTCAGATAGGTCTAAATGTAACTCCCGCCCATCTCTCCCTCATGTCTTGGAATGTCCGTGGCCTCAATAATCAGCGTAAATGCAAGCAAATACTACATTACTTGAATCGACACAGGGTTGACATCGCCTTTCTTCAAGAGACACTCTTACACGCATCGGGGAATACTGGTTTTGCAGCTTCCTGGGGCGCCCATCGCTATTTTTCCAACTTCAGCAACTATGCTAGAGGCACAGCGATCTTAGTTCATAAAAGAATCCCGTTCCACTGCCAGGCATTCCTTGGGGACAGGGACGGGCGCTATTGCATTGTGAAAGGAGTGTTGATGGGGCATGTGGTCGCTCTGGTATGTGTATATGCTCCTAACACGGATTCCCCAGATTTTTTCCATGCGCTTGCTGCCCAGTTGGTCTCCCTTGCAACCGCTGCCATCCTTCTCGGCGGCGACCTTAACTTGCTGCTGAATGTGGGGCTAGATGGCACCTCAGGGGCCGCTGACTCCAAGCCTAGGGCTAGGCGCGCGCTCCTGGACCTATGCACTCGTTTCTCCCTCACTGACGTATGGCGCAGGCGCAACCCAGGCACCACGGCCTACACACACTTCTCTGGGCAACACAACACCTGGACCAGGATTGACTACTGGCTCCTGTCCCCCTCCCTGTCCCTCTGGTATCGCACGTCAGGAACCCTGCCCAGAACCTATTCTGACCATTCGCCGGTGGCGCTGGGCTTGGACGTCCCTCGCCCGGAGGGGTTTGAGCGGCAGTGGCGTTTTCCCGGCAAGGCGCTCCTGGATGATCTCTTTGTCCATGAGGTGACTGAGGCCATAGAAGACTATTTTGCGCTCAACACTGGCTCAGTGGACTCATGGGCTGTCCTGTGGGAGGGGTTCAAGGCCTATATCAGAGGGGTGTGCATTGCTAAACAGGCTGGGGTCCTGCGGGCACTACGCTCGACAATCACGCGCTTAGAGGCGCAGCTGGATGCGGTTGATGTAGAGGCGCGACGGTCGCCCTCCGACGAGATATTCGCTCAGCGCTTGAGCCTCCTGTCAGACTTTCGGGAGGCTGCGGATAAGGAGATCCTGTATCTTGGGAAATATCACGTGGCTCGGCGGTATGGGGAGGGGGATAGGCCGGGGCGCACGCTCGCACAGGTCTTGAGACTGCCATATAGCAAGCCCCTGATAACCGAGGTGCGGGGGGCAGATGGTACGCTCCGCGCACAGCCCGCTGAGATTCGGGATGAATTCCTGGCCTATTATACTGAGTTATATACCTCCAAATTGGGTGACTCCTCTGCCGCTCGGGACGCCTACCTGTCTGAGATCGCGCTTGTGTTTCTGGATAGGGGCATGCAGGAATTTATGGCGGAACCCATAACAGTGACGGAGGTGCGTGGAGCGATTAAGGTGCTCCGGAGCTCTTCCGCTCTGGGTCTTGACGGCTTCTCCGGAGATTTTTACAAGGCCTTCTCTGAACTGTTGGCGCCTAGGCTCATAGAGGTCTATGCGGAGGCGTTGGAGCGTGGTTCGCTCCCGGCTACTCTACGAGAGGCGGTCGTGGTCCTGCTCCCGAAGCCAAACAAGGACCCATTGCTGTGTGGGTCGTATAGGCCCCTTTCCCTCTTAAATACCGACTATAATATTTTTGCCAAAATAGTGGCCAACAGACTCTCCCAACTGATGGAGTTCATTATCTCGCCCATGCAGTCGGGATTTGTCCCCCGTCGCTCGACGTCGCTGAACTTGCGGACGTTATTCACTGTTTTGCACAGAATCAACCCAGCCACACCTGCGGCTGCAATTCTACTTGACACCGAGAAGGCGTTTGATTCCTTAGAATGGCCATTCTTTCTTGCTGTTATGGAACGCATGGGCATGCCGGCGAATTTTCTGGCCACGGTTCGTCTCCTCTATAGCCGTCCCACGGCACGTCTACTTATCAACGGTACGTTATCCCGCCCTTTCTCCCTAACACGTGGCACGCGCCAGGGCTGTCCGCTTTCCCCGCTCTTGTTCATTTTAGCCATGGACCCCCTGATACGGCATTTCCAGGAGCGGCACCTCCACAGGGGTCTCCAGTTTAGAACGGGCCCGTTGTTGGCCTCCCTTTACGCAGACGACACTATCCTGTATGTAAGGGAACCACAGGTCAATCTCGCCCCTCTGATTCGTGAGATCCTGCGCTTTGGTGGCCACTCGGGACTGGGCATCAACTGGCACAAATCTATTATATTCCCATTGACTAGTGGCACCTCCCCGTGGCAGTGTGAGTTCCCATTGGAGTGGTGCTCGGACTCAGTGCGCTACTTAGGCATTCAGATCCATTTGAGCACAGACGAAATCATCCGCCTCAACTATGGGCGCGCGGTGGCGCGGTTGGAGACGCAGGTGGAGGGGTGGCTGCGCCTCCCGCTCTCCATGTCGGCCAGAATAGCCATTATAAAAATGATTGTGCTCCCCAAATTTTTGTATCTTTTTAACAATATCCCTGTTCCCCTCACTCGGTCTTTCTTCGCCACCTTGAGGTCCCTCCTGATCCGTCTGGTCTGGGGCGGAAAAAACCCCCGGATTGGTTGGAAGACTCTCACACTCCCGCAGGATAGGGGAGGCCTCGGCATACCGGATCTGTACCTATAATATCTGGTCGCGCAGTGCGCACATGCGTATGCCTGGTACCATCCGGACGCTCGAATCCCGTTTTTGCGCCCTGAGGCAGACTTTTTGCTCCCAGGTCAGTTGGCTGCCGTTTTGCCCAAGGGTATCCCCAGAAACCCAGTAGATATCCAAACAGTGTCCACTACGAGCTGGGCCTGGAAGAAACTTCTGAGCTATTTAGCCCACCCTCGCCTATATTCCTCCTCGCTTCCTATTCGCAACCCGGGACTACTGCCGGGCACGGATGAGGCGATTGTGCAGCGAACGTTGAGTAAATTTAACCTCACCAGGATGGGAGATTTATACCCGGAAGGGCACATATTCTCGGCGTCGGAAGAGGCGCGCTTTAGCGAGGCTACATTCATGGACAGATTCGTTCTGCGCCGACTCTATTGCGTGGCCAGGGCGGCCATTGAGGCTTTCCCCCTTGAGCCTACTTCCTTTGAACCCCTTACCATTCTTATTGACGGAGAGACGGGGGCCCATATAGTCTCGAGGCTGTACAAGGCGTGTGCGGCTTTGCTCCCTTGTGCGGAGGACCGGGCGCGGGCGGAGTGGGAGACGGACCTGGGTAGGCCTATCACAGATGAGCAATGGACGGCCTGTTGTAAGGTTACTGCTACGGTGTCTTTGAACAGTCGACACAAACTCCTTCACTATAAATTCCTCCGCCGTTGGTACGTGACCCCAGACAGACTCCATTCCATTGACCCTGCACGACCTCACCTCTGTTGGAAGTGCGCAGCACCACATGCAGACTTCGCACACTTGTCCTGGACCTGTCCGAGACTGCAAACATTCTGGACACAAGTCTACAAGGTCTTGGGAGACATGTTAGAGCTTACGCTTGATCCCACTCCGGAGGTGGCGTTGTTGGGCTACACAGTAAATTTCCCCAAAAACGTTCGCAGGTTGGCCGCTATGGGTCTACTCCTTGCTAAACGAGAAATCGCCAGGCGCTGGGGAGATAGACGGGCCCCTACGGTCCAATCATGGCTCACTGCCATGGCGTTTTGCAGCACGAATAGCGAACTCTACTCCGGCCTCCTCCCCGTGACAGCGCGCCCTAAGGATATCTGGGGCCCTTACAAATCGTACATTGCGGGGCACCCCCTCTTCACCCACACATTCCGGCATAGTTCCAATGGGAGTAGGGTAGGCGAGATGACATGGGCGCTGGGGGACTGGGGTGGTCGGGGTCGGACTGGAATGATGTGTCCCATGGGGCGTTTGTTGTGGGGGGGTGGCTGGCATGATATGCACATGGGTGATGGAATGGGCGTGGAGGGCAGGGGTGGCTGGAGACCATGGGCATGACTGGGCGCTGTCAATCTCCTCTGTTTCAGGTTGGACTAGTACAGATGAGGGAATGAGCAAGGGGTTCTGCTGTTGGATGCCACTCATAATTTACATATATTGCAAGGGAGCTGGAAATGTTTTGATGTACCTCTATGCTTTGTCGTTGATGATTGCACAGCTGACATTTGTGTATCGTTTGATTTTACAAATCTAAATAAAGTTTAAAAAAAAAAAATATATAGAAAATAATTAATATGTACATATTGAATTATCCAAATAATATGTTTTAAAGTCCATGCAACGAATGAAATTGTTCAGCCAAGTGCATTTCAATAACATGCCTCAAACATTGCACAACTATGTATGAAATGTACCAAGTAGAATAGTATTCTTTTTTATACTCATTTCACTGGTGCGTACTAAAGTGGGCCTATATCACATTGAGTAATTTGAAAACAGTAAGCCCTTTCTTTGTGATTATTAAATCAAAAGTTAAAATTCTGCAATCAATAGGTATACTGGAACGATTAGACATTCCAAGATGGCCGCCATACGAGCAAAAGAGGTGTCACTATCACTTCCGGTAGTATTAAGGCTTAACTTCCGGATTTATGAATTGTAAAGTATGTCTCAGCGGTATACCTTTGACCATATCGTCTCACTTGGGGGAGTGTTGCCCGCTTATCCTTCTGCCAAATTGAAATGTAAGTTATATATACTTCAACGCTGCCATTATCAGTATTTTTCGTTAAGCTAGGTAATCTAACAATACAGCAGGGCTGAAAGGAAAGGCAACGCTTTCTGTGCGTGTATTTTTTGTTGAGTTAGGTAATCTAACAATATTGCAAGCCTCACTGATGGTCTGCTTTTCTTTCCTCTCGTTGATTAACTCAAATGAGATAATGCTCGTGTTAAGCAACACTTTAAACGCCATTTGGTTTTACATTCTTCACATGGACGTGTGCATTGCTCTATGCGTGCTCATTATTTCGTTTCACTAACAAGATAGTCGCAAATATAGGAGCCAACGGCTTTAATGGACTTAAATATGCAATAGTCCTTTCTTGATAAAAGCAGTCACTACTGTAAATATTGTATAATATTTCAGGATAAATCTGAGATTTAGAATAAAAGTCAATTTTAGCGATATTTGACACACCGGTGATTCACTGTTGCCGATTGTCTAATAATTTTGTACCCAAGTTGCACTTGAAAATAGCTTTATGAACCAAATTACACATTTAGACTTAATGATTCCACATAGTTCTAAGAGAAAATCATCATATTGAGCAGTGGTGTTTGATTTCTAAGCTCCATTTGAAATATATAGCCCTGGTAATTTTTATAACAAATGAATGTCATTGTGGTACTAGCTATTTAGATGACATGAAGAAACAAGTGTGTTGTCTTTTTTTCCAGATTGGCTGACACAAATACTGACTAGGAAGATTAATTCATACGTTAAACTAAATCCATATTACTCCTCTATCAACCAATATAAGAGGTACATTATATACATTGTGTACAAATGAGTTATATTATTTAAATATTAAGAAAAAGAAATTGTAGGATAATATGTATGTCTCATTCTTTAGAGTGAGGAAAGGAGCACTATTGAGTGTTCATGAAATGTGCTTCATTTTTACAAAAGTTTGTGAAGACTGGCTTGTGTATCAAAAGTAAGCATTTCTATTTTAAATTTTTTTTTTTTAAAACGACAGGAAGGAATATCACCTACATCTGATTGAGAAAAAATAGTGAATTTTAATGTTGATACAAAGAAATGTAGAAGGGAAGAATAATGATCTCCATGCAAAAATATCACATTTAGTTTAATTGATAACTACATGGGTTGTCTTTGATTTTAATTTTAAGTTGATTGAGAATGACATAAATGTAATGATGTACATTATGTTATTTTAGGGGTCATTACTATATGCAGTTTCTCTATGTCCTGAAGATGGTCTGAGGGATTTACTTCACAGAAGACTGAAACGTCGACTGTATTGTCATTTCCTCAATAATTGAATTTTTCTAAGTGACTGTCTCATCTACTAGGATATTTCTCACTTCACCAAGTGAATTAGGAAGGGACATTTGTACCCATGAAGTATAGGTTAAAATTGTACTATACATTTTTCATGTGTATGCATTTAAGTAATTAAATTTTTTTTTTACTGTACCCTGCTAAACTGGATTTACAACTAAAGGCTCCAGCCTTCTCGCTCCTTGCCTCCCCTGATCCCCACTTCCCGCCGCTGCCCCCCTGCGGCCCGCCAACTTTACCTTCAGTTGCCCGCTTCCCTGCCGCTGCCCCCCTGCGTCCCCGCCCACCTTTGCCTTCTGTACCCACCCATTGGCCTCCCCGCTCCCGCCTCCCAGCTGCTCCTCCCTCCCACTTGTCCTTTTATGGAGGATGCCACGCGGAAGTGGGTGTGACTCTGACCTGCTCGCAGATTGGATCACTCCCCACGCCGCATGGCTCCTCCTGAGTGCGTGTCTCCTCTCCTCCCGCTGCCGCCGCCGTAGTAAGTACGCCCCTGGTGTGCCCCCTGTGCTGCCTGCACTGTGTTTGCCGAATCAATAGTATTTTTCACTGTTTGTCTATTTATCTTCCTTTTGCCCTAACTTGTGCTTGTTTTCAGTCCCTGTTGCGCTCCTTGCACTTCAGCCTTCTCGCTCCTTGCCTCCCCTGATCCCTGCTTCCCGCCGCTGTCCCCCTGTGGCCCTGCCCACTTTTCCTTCTGTTTCCCGCTTCCCTGCCGCTGCCCCCCTGCGGCCCGCCCACTTTGCCTTCTGTACCCACCCATTGGCCTCCCCGCTCCCGCCTCCCAGCTGCTTCTCCCTCCCACTTAGCCTTTTATGGAGGACGCCGCGCAGAAGCGCAGCCCGTCTGCGCCCATCCGCGCCAGGACCGGGCCCAGAGCCAGGACTTCTGGATCCCGCGCCCCCCGCAACGCCAGACTGCGATACGACACCAACACCCTCCTCGCTCTCAACACCGGCCGAGACCACTGCTGCTTCCAGGCTGCCCCGAAACGGAGCCATGGACCCTTCTCCTGCCACATCTGCAACTTCTCCTGCGACAGAACCACCAAGCATCCAAGGACCGGACCCAACCACCTCCGCTGCATACTCCTGAACACCCGCTCCGCACGCAAACACGCCATCGAGCTTTAGGACCTCCTCGACACTACGGCTCCAGACGTAGCCTTCCTGACCGAGACCTGGTGGAATGACTCCTCGGCACCGAACATCGCCATAGCCATCCCAGACGGATAAAAGATATCCCGCAAAGACTGCACCCACGGAATCAGAGGAGGAATAGCCATCGTCCACAAATCCACACGCTCGACCCCATCTTATCTACAAGCACCCACGTCGCCTTCAACCACACCACCGAACTCCACTGGACCGACCGCCGCTGCATCCACTTCACATTCAAGAAGGCAACCACTCACACCCGCACCCAACACCTGCCCCGTCGCTGCTGGGGCAAAGTCACAGAGGACCAGCTAACCTCAGCCCTCGCCTTAAACCCACCTAGCAACCCCACCGACTCAGACGCCGCTGCCCGGAACCTCAGACAATGGATCGAAGACTGCGCCAACACTCTTGCCCCGCTTAAGAAACCTCCCATCAACCACCCCATCAAGAAAGCCGCCTGGTACACCGAGGAACTCCAGGCCTCCAAACGCGCATGCCGGAAGCTAGAAAAAGCATGGCTCCCTGACCGCACATCTGACAACCACACTGCTCTCAAAGACGCCACTCGCAGACATCACCAACTCATCAGCATAGCAAGGTCCTCCTTTAAAACCCTCCTCGACAACAACGCACACGACTGCAAAGAACTCTTTACCATCGTGAAAGAACTCCCCAACCCCAGCGCCAACACCAACGACATCCCGCCCTCACAAGAACTGTGCGACTCCCTGGCCACCTTCTTTCACTGCAAAATCATCGCCATCCACGACAGTTTCAAAGTGTCGCCCGGCCGGGCCATGGCAGACCCCATCCCGAACAGCACCAACCTGCTCACCTCCTGGGCCCACGTTAGCGACACTGACACAGACTATGAACTCTATCCACTCAGGATCGCCAGCAGACCCCTGCCCACACCACGCGTTCAACATAGCAGACGCTACCATCGCACCCCAACTACGGAAGGTCATCAACATTTCCTTTGACTCAGCGACGTTCCCGGAAAGCTGGAAACACGCCGAAATCAACGCCCTCCTCAAGAAGCCCAAGGCGGACCCCAAAGACCTCAAGAACTACAGGCCCATCTCCTTGCTCCCCTTCCCAGCAAAAGTCATCGAGCAGATCGCCAACATACAGCTGACCCGCCACCTCGAAGACAACAATCTTCTAGATCTGTCGCAATCCGGATTCAGACGGAACCACAGCACCGAGACAGCCCTCATCGCCGCCACAGACGACATCCAACGCCAACTAGACAACGGCAAAACCTCTGCCCTCATCCTCCTGGACCTTTCAGCTGCCTTCGACACAGTCTGCCACCGCACACTAAGAACACGCCTCCAAGAAGCCAGAATTCGGGACAAAGCACTGGACTGGACCTCCTCCTTCCTCACTGGCAGAACCCAGAGAGTCCGCCTCCCACCCTACAGAGCCGAAGCAACCGACCTCATCTGCGGCGTTCCCCAGGGCTCATCCCTCAGGCCGACACTATTCAACATCTACATGGCCCCCCTCGCACAAGTGGCCCGCCAACACGATCTGAACATCATCTCCTACGCCGACAATACCCAGCTCATCTTCTCCCTCACCAAGGACCCGCACACCACCAAAACCAACCTACCCGAGGGTATGAAGGCCGTCGCCGAGTGGATGAGGAATTGCCGCCTGAATCTGAATTCAGATAAGACGGAAGTCCTCATCCTCGGCCCTAACCCCTCCACCTGGGACGACTCCTGGTGGCCAACTACGCTAGGAACAGCACCGACACCCACAGACCACGCACGCAACTTGGGATTCATCCTCGACTCCTCCCTCTCCATGTCCAAGCAGGTCAACACCGTCTCCTCCTCCTGCTTCAACACCCTCCGCATGCTTCGCAGGATCTACAACTGGATCCCAATCGAAACCAGAAGAACGGTGACCCAAGCCCTCGTCAGCAGCCGGCTGGACTACGGCAACGCACTCTATGCTGGAATCCCAACCAAATACCTACAGCGACTACAACGCATCCAGAACGCCTCAGCCCGCCTGATCCTCAACCTCCCACGTCACGGCCACATCACCCCCCACCTAAGAGACCTGCACTGGCTCCCCATCAACAAGAGGATCACCTTCAAACTCCTCACCCATGCACACAAAGCACTCCATAACTCCAGACCAACATACTTGAACAGCAGACTCAACTTCTACACCCCCACCCGCCAGCTCCGCTCCGCAAGCCTCGCCCTCGCCGCCGTCCCCCAAATCCAACGCACCACCGCCGGTGGCAGATCCTTCACCTACATTGTGGCCAAGACCTGGAACTCCCTCCCCACCCACCTGCAACAGACCCAGGACCTGCTCACCTTCAGGAGGCTCCTCAAGACCTGGCTCTTCGAGCAGTAGCAGCGGACCCCACCCCTCCCTTCAGTGCCTTGAGACCCTCACGGGTATGTAGCGCGCTTTATAAATACTGTGATTGATTGATTGATTGATGTTGGAGGGACTCAGGTCCGTCCTACATAGAAATAGGCCCCTAAATGTGCATGACTGCTTGGCTGGCAGATATGAGCACTTTGCATGTTCCCCAACGAGCTTTAATACACAGCCAGGTGAGGAACATGCACAGGCTCAGTGTCCATCCAAGCGCCTAACTACGGAACTCAGACCAATCACACCACTGCATTGTAGCATTGCGATTGGCTTAGGGGAGCCTGTGTGCTTCCAGGACTCACCAGCAGCAACGGAGCTGGCCGCAAGGAGGTACTCGTTTTTTCTTTTTTTAAATGCTGGCCTCCCCATTCCCTGCCAGCAGCTTCTGACACACACACACACTTCATTATGTGTGCATGTGTGCAAGCATGTGTCAGGGCTTATGAGTGCTTTTGTACTTGTGGCAGAGCATGTGCATGTGTGTGCTAGTGTGAGAGCCTGTTTTTTTCAAAGCTAGTGTATCACATTGAGAGTGTATGTGTATGCGTGTGTCCTTGTTTCAGAGCGTGTGTGTGTCTGTGTGTTAGAGAGTGTATGTCCTTCTGTCAGAGTGTGGGAATAGGTGTGTTTGTGCAAGAGTATGTGTGTCAGGGCAAATGTGTCAGAGCATGTGCGGTTGTGTCAGAGCATGTGTCACAGCGCATGTGTGCTTAATTCTCTCCATAGCCATCTGCTAACAGTGCTTACATACTGTTCTTGCTTCACCCATTCGCCACGTCAAAGGGTTGAACAATGCTATTTACGCTTAACTACTTCTAAACTTTACCAGCCACCAATGGTGTACACATTAAGGATTATAAATACAATCCACTTAGTATAGGGGTAAAACTATGGGCAGAACAATTGGCCCCAATAGCATCAGAAGTTAGAGACCTGTGATTCTGCCTAAACAGACTTTTCTGTCTTTTTGCTATACATACACCAACATTCCCAGGAGAATGCCTGAAATCTGTACCAGGCACATGCTTCCAGGAATACTTGTCAGAAGGTCAGGTGACTTTTCCAGCAGCCTCCTATTCCCGCAGTGCACACTTCTCCACAACAGAGAGCTCTCCACTGAGGCAGTAGGATCACCTGATGAAATGCTAAAAAAAAATCTGCGGTGGGAGCAAAATCTCCATGAAGAATGGCCTTTACCTCCTCCCCTACCAGATCTGAGGATGAACTCTTACCTTTCCTCAAAACTCTGGTACCCTGGAAGGAGATTTGCTCCAGTACTGTGCTGAAGTGAATTTCCATGTTGGTAAATGGGTACACAAGAGTTTGAGAAGGACTACAAAGTGACATGTTTGAGGGTGTTCTTAAGTCTTAGAATGCCAACTTTATTTCTCTTGAATTTGATTTATGACTGCAGAGATCACCATCCTCATAAAAGGGTTTATGATTTTGTGATTTCCTGGCAGGTGTCAAAAAAGTAAATTTTGTAATAAATGGCGCTGATAAAATGTTGCAGGTCAAACCTGCCAGTATTTGAAGGGAAAAAAGGTCTGGAAAATACTGGGATATCACGATATTGGTGCACAAAACATCAACATCTCTAAATTAGCTCCTATTTAATAGGGTAAAACTAATAATATCTTCTTTTTATCACAGTTGCTAAATGAAGTACCGCACAGTTTCACAATCAGTTGCAATAAATATTGTGCCTCACACTGGGATACTCACAATAAGGGACTATTAGTTTACTACATCTCAATAGAGGAATAATACTTATTAGGTAGACATATCATAGTTCATTGTGTGCCAAGTAAAAATGCAGTTTTAATATTGGTATCAGTATCTCATTGGGTCCTGGGGCAAGTGAAACTTTAGATGCAAGCCCCAACAAGTAGAAAAACAATTCACCTCATACTCATGAGGTTGTCATCAGTCAAAACAAAACTCAAGTTAAAATCACTAGAATTGCTTCACAGATTACAAGTATTCTGATCATTAGACTGATAGCTTTCATTTCATATAGTATGGTCTGTATGTACTTACTACCTTTAAAGACCAAGAACCAAACACCTTTGTTGTACTTGTTTGCATATGCTGCATTCAATGTTTCCTAAAACATGCACAATGTTTAAGAACCCATGCTGGAAGGATGCCACAATGAGTGCCATGCTTGCCACTGAAAAAACACTGATCTGCAGGTAACAAGCTTAAATTCTCAAGACCAACTCAGCTCTTCATTATCACGAGGCCAGTACATTGATTACTATTACATTGAAAATGAATCTGTCATTTACAGTAATTAAAGGTGGCAGAACTTTGAAATGAAGTCCTCATCAATGAGGTATTTCCCCACCATAAAATCTTGTTTCGACCATGATATTTTTCTAAAAACTAAGGACCAATTATTTTTGCTTTTTCAATTCCCTCATTAGAGCAGTCCATTTGTGTGCGGTGGCCAGTAGGTAGTTATAGTTAGGACCTTGTTTCTATTAAAAAAAAAAATTCTCTCTTGCCAATATCTTTGGCGCTGTCTGACGAATCTTTGCAAAATTTTCAAAATAATGGCCCACTCACTTCAGTTGTTCTGCTGAAATTTTCAGGGTGATCCATCAAGCGGGGGCTGAGAAAAGGGGGGGGGCAAAACACTTTTCCTCCATGTTAATTTCCATAGAAAACTTTAGACACAGCTTCAGCCCAAACTGCTGAACATAATTACACCAACTTTGGCAAAAAGGTAGTTCTTTGTTCAGAAAGCATTCTTTTTGTGGTGAAAATCCATTCAGTAGTTCCTGAGAAATGTAAACACTTCTCGGATACACAACAGGGGATGTGGAGGATCCGCTAATCCTCCCGATCTTGTGCCTGCAATCTGATTGGCTGTCAACTTGTGACTCGGTTGAACTGAGTCGCAAGAAAAAAGGTAAAGAAAAATGGAAAAACAAGAAAAAGGGGCAGGGTAGAAACACCCTGACCCCCTACGCCTGCTCAGGGGGTCCCACAAGGACTCCCAGGGCTAAAGACAACATTTCTTTAAACATTTTCAGTGGGATTTGCAGTGTATCCACGAATCCAGCTGAAAATTTAAAAAAAATGAAGTGTGGGCTCCAGCGTTTCATTTCCTTTAGGCCCCCGGGTGAGCCAGGTACCAGGGGCAATGAAAAAATATAATGCAGGGGCCGTGCGGGCCCCTGCATGCCCTGGGGACCATCACCTCCCTGGGGCTTATGGATCAAATGCGGGGGAGCTATGTGGACCCCCGCAGCCCCAGGGACCGCCACCTACCTGGGGATTTCTCTATATATAAAATGCATGTGTTGCTTCTACTACTCTGCAAATGTGTCTCCTGGTGCACTAGTGGTTGGGAGATGAAGTCCACTTTACTCCAGAGGGACCTTGTGGGCCTAGGAAGCCCTCCTGGTACCTTTTGTAATTCCTATGCAAAGGAATTCCTGGGAGCTGGTTTGAGGGCCAGCCCCCTTTCCCCACCACTTTGTAAATTTGACTACTACTTAAACAAAACATAGAGAAATGCACAAAAACACCCTCAAATTACAGGGATGTTATAGTTAGGAATTAGCATTTAAAAAACATTAGAAGTTTACAGAAAAAACACAGATTAAGGAAAGTTAAGAATGTAGAGGGTTTCTCTCTTTTGGAAATCACCTCTTGGAACAGGGAAATTGTTAGACCTGACATCCTTGGCGTGGGTTTTTCCCCTATCTTTTGCCTCTGCTACCTGGATTTTTGATGCTGTGCTGGATTTCGTTTTGCTGGTTTAGATGCTTTGGACACTCTGCCACTGCTAATCAGTGCCAGAGTGTAAGTGTTCCCTGTATAAAATCTCGTATTGATTGGATATACCTGATTGGCATATCTGTATCACCATGAAGTCCCTAGTAAAGTGCACTGTGTGTGCCAGGGCTGGTGATGGCAGATGCTACTAGTGGGTCTGCAGCGCTGATTGCGCCACCCACCTGTGTAGCCCTAAAACAGTGTCTCAGGCCTGCCGCCGCTGGCCTGCCTGCAGTCTCCGGACTGCCATGTCCTCCTGGCCAGTGTCCACACTGGCCGGGCCTAACCCTTCCCTTTTCGTACACGTCAGTCATCCCTATGGAAGGCCCAAGGTACCCCCCTGGGCAGGGTGCAGTGTATGTAGAAGGTAGAGCATGTACTAGTGCAGGTAACATGTTCTGGTAGTGAACACCGGCCATTTTGTGTGATCACTACTGCAAGGTTATCTTGTTCCGTAGGCTAACATGGGGGAGGCGGGTGCCAATGGCTATCCGCCTACCTTCTCATAAGAACAAGATAAGACATGGGTGTTTGATATCCCTGAGCTCAGCATTTAATAACACATCCTTTAGGAGAGGTTGTTTTTAAATCCTGAGTTGGAGAATAGTACTTTTTAGAGAGTAGCTGTTCTCTTGTCTGAACCTTCTGTGTGCCTGGGCGCGCTTGTGGATTGACTGTCTGGTTTGAGAGTGACAGGGGCTGGGGATCCCCCGGGAGGTTGGCTGAGTCAGCCCTCTGCTGAATGGCGACATTTGCAAGGAGAGTGGAGGGAGGAGATAGCACCTGGGATTGAATAGGGCTGTGCCTGCCTGCCACTCTGCTGGCTCCACCTCCTGCTGGGCGGCTGACGACTCTGCCCCTCGCTCTGAAAAGAATGTAGAGACCAGGAAAACAAAGTGCTCCAGTAACACCCAGAACTGGATCAGACCGGGCTCAGGACCCACTTGCACAAAGACTTCAAAAGACTTTTAGGGGTATAAGTACAAGACCCCTGACAACATTAGATTCGACCATCGAGAGGAACCTCTGCTGAAAGACGGACCGCTGAAGAACTAAAGGAAGATTGCCGTGCTGTGTGCTCTAAAGGCTGACCTGTTCTGGCGTACAACTGAAGCTAAGGAGAAGAAGGGGTCCTGCTGTGTGCTGACCCTATCCACTTGACCAAACAAGACTCTGCTGTGTGCTGTGTCTTCAACTGAATCTCCAAGGGCCTGAGAAGAGCTGGCCTCCTGTTTCGCAACCCAGGGATAGAAAGGTTGCCAAGAACTCAAGACTCTGCTGTGTCCCACCTGCGCTGCTGTGTGCCGCAGGGACCGTGGACTGTTCTACCAAGCTTCTCAACATCTGCCTGCGAGGTGGGCTGGCTGCTCTCTGTCTTGCTGGAGAGTACCGCACCGAGCCGGGCCTGACACCGGTTGCCGCATCAAGAAGATCGACGTGCTCATCGGCACGTGCCTTGCCGTGACCCGGAGGCCTGAAGAAGATCGAGAGTCGTATTTCCCTGCTCTACGAAGCCGCGCTGTGAGTGGCTGACTCCGGTGACGTCGACATCGTCACTGGGGGCTCGTCGAGGGAGTTGTGGAATCCTTGCACCGATCAGCCAGGGGAGCACTTGTACAACGAGTGCGGCAACACCGCCGGAGCAACGTAGCTGCCTAAACATCGAGAGCCTAAAAACTGATTCATTCTCAGTGAGTATTGAATCACTCAATAGACTAGAGACTATCATCTTACGATCCCGACCAACCAAGAAAGCGAATATTATGTAAACCTGTGATGCTTGATTTCAACTGCGGAAGCTAGATAAAGATATATTATTTTTGATATAACTCACCTGTGTGGTCTAAGTTTGTGGTGTGCGGAGGGGGGATCATTGTGGTGTCTACGTGCAAATACCTTACACATTGCCTTGGGGATAAGCCTGTCTGCTCGAGCCAAGCTACCTAGAGGGTGAGCAGGGGTTATCTACCGTGTGTGTCCCTGTACCCTGACTAGAAGCAAGGGTCCCTATTTGGTCTAAGGTGTACACCTCTGCCAACTAGAGACCCCCAGATCTAACAGAAATTAAATATTTTATATTTTTAATTGGCTTGGGCCCAGATCAGGCTAAAGGCATAAGATTGAAAGCACCCATGGGGCTCTACAAAGGTCATGACTGTGTTTCTCCTCTACAGCTATTTTTGAACCGTGGAGTTGATTGGGCCCAAACCAATTAAAAATATAAAATATTTGATTTCCCTGTTCCAAGAGGAGATTTCCAGAATGGAGGAACCCTCACCATTTATTCAAAGTGGCATCAATCCCCTCTCTGTTTTTGTAGTCTACGGGCCCGCCTACAGTGTTTCCACCACCCAGATGAGGGTGGCTCATGGTGCCGCACACTCAGTTCTGTGGAAGACCCCGGTGTTAGGACCTAAGCAGCCTACTTTGTTTTGGGGTAGAAACTTCAACTTTGTCACCGTTTTGTGCCAGTTTGATCAACAGTGCTTTTTCACTGTGACAGTGTATTTCAAGCAATGGCTGTGTATTTGTTATCATTTAACGGTAAGGGTGAGAAAAGCTGGTTTTATTGTAAATAATGGTATGATGGATATAGTGTCACTACTTTCCTTTTCACTCTTCCAACCCTCACTTGATGCATACAACCTTATCCCCCTTTTCTCCCCCTTTGGGTGGGGTACTTGTTTGGTACATTTTTCCAGATTATTTCAATGTGATTTTATAACAGTGAACAATAGAATTATGGTGTACAAGTGTATTAATTCCTGCTGGTATTTAATTGTGTATCTTCCTTAGAATGGTTCTACTGGGACTCGCCTTTCTACTGTACTGTCCTATACCCAGGTCCCAGTGGCTTATTTGGGTTTACCGTTTTATATAACTAGTTCAAGGGAAAGGACAGGAATGTGTCATATTGTCTTAAATATGGTGCATTTCTACCCTTTTCCTGTCATGCAGTGTAGCACAGCGAGGTGACTTGCTGCGCTACACTGCATGACAATCAGCATCTAACTATCTATATGGGGGATATCGTTGGATAAGAGGGACAGTATATAGAGTGCCCAATCCACCCTAAGGCTCTGTAGAGAACAGACACCAGACCCTGAGGGAGGCATACGGGGGAGGTTACTGTGTAGAATGTGAAAACAGCATTTACTTGCAGAGCTATGTTGCTTGCCTACAAGCACAGTCTGCCTAACTATCACTCATATGTCACGCCGTCATAGGTCAAGGCAGTCCTTCCTTTGATCTGACGTCCACTGCACTTAGGTACACCTTTCAATGTAGTGTTTCTTGGCATTCTTTGTTTACATGGTTATATTTTGTCTGGGCATCAATTTTCGCATATATTCCGTTATGTATGTTGCATTGACAGCTTACCAGTGGAGATCCAAAGGGAGACTTCCATGCCATGGAAATGTACATTTTAGTAAGTATCAGGGTGAAATCAATTAATCTGCGGATGTTTTGATTCTGTTTTGAATGGTTTGCTGGCCATAACAAGCAATTTGTTCCCACCCTAGGAATTTGCATTCCCACAAACTCAGATATGTGTGCAATCACCAACTCCCGGTAACACACTATGATCGAAAGACACCCTTTGAGTTAGAACTCTGCGTTGACCTCCGTACACTGTAGAGAGGTGCTTGTCGGACCTGGAAACATGTGATTGATGCATAGGGGAGTCAGGTAGGTATGGTGTAGGTAGTTAAATAGGTTTTGAGGGGGCATTTAGGAAGATATTCTTACATTTGAGTAAGAAGTGTGCCCATTATTCCTCAGCAAGTTCCTGTCTAACATTAGCCTACAATCACTTCAGAGTAGGGAGGAATGGTCCTGTCTGTTGCTGTAAAGCCCTATAAATGCCTATCACTGCCCGTCTATCCTATCCATGTGTGAAAGGCATCTGCAATGCCTGAGACATGTCAGGTGTGTTGCATGTCCAGGCAAAATCAAGTGTAATTGGTGCTTCAGAGTCGAGTATAGGAGATAGGAGGAAGTTCCCTTTCTGTAGCCCATTGGCCTCGTTAAAATCCTTGAATGGCTGGAGAAGTCCATCTGTAAACATATCCCCCTATGTGAGCAGGGTAAGTAGACATAATATCTAGTTTTAAATATTGTTGTATTATAAAATTGTGTTTTTAATGTTGAAAGTCAAAAATATTGTTGTTTATTATATCAATTTCAAGAATATCGATTTAGTA
Source organism: Triturus cristatus (assembly GCF_964204655.1). Taxonomy (NCBI): domain Eukaryota; kingdom Metazoa; phylum Chordata; class Amphibia; order Caudata; family Salamandridae; genus Triturus; species Triturus cristatus. The sequence continues at coordinate 498,133,394 of NC_140591.1, forward strand.
TGTTGTATAAAATATCGTTGTCAAAAATATCGTTTTGAAAATATCGTCATAAAAACATATCGATTTTGTAAATGTAGTGTATTTTTTTATAGTGAATAGATGTAAAGTAATATTTTCGACCTGCGCACAATTTAGTACGTAGGGCCGGCGCTTGGCATGGGCAGTCCACAAAGAATTACAGGGCTCCACCTACACCCTTCACACACTACTCTTCCTAAACACAATTGGGAACATGCTGTGTGCCCCTCCTGTGCCCCCCGCACAATTCATCTGCAAGGTGTAGCCAGACCTTGCACCTCACACACCATAGGACAAGGGAGCCTGTCTTGGAAGGTTGGGGTGAAGAGGAACACCCTGCACAGAAGCTCAGGGGCTGGACAACCCTCCTCCTCACACCTACCTTCCACCCATTTCAAAACCACTTTATTCGATTATTTAAAATCATAAAAGTATACAATACATGATAAAACAATTTAAAAGCATTCTAACAATTCCATTAAAAAATAATCTATCACGATGAATCAGTTTATAAAAGCTAATTAATTTCCTCCAATATGGCTACCTGTCTATTCCTCCTTGACCTGATAGATGCAACGAGGAAACTTGCAACACCAAACATAGTTACAGGCGATTCCATTAGTTGTAAAAACAATAATGCAGGTTTAATTCGTACAAAAGCTTTCTCTTTCAGTATAGGGAAGATAAACCTTTTCCTAGCTTCAAGGTACAAAGGTCAAAAAAACATAAAATGCATAGTATCTTGGAGAGAAAAATCATCACATTTACAGGGGGCCAGATCCTCCGGCCTAAACCAACCCTGTGAGTCGCTTAATACTAGGTGAATCTGGTTAAAATGAAATTTTGTCAGTAGCCATCTATGGTGAGAGTTAGTAACTGTTGACAAATATGGGTGCATGGCCAAGGATAGAGTAAGCAAGAAGTGAGCCCTTACTGTAGGTTTACTTAGCTCCTGGGATTCTCGCTCAACTTCGCAGTGCTTATTATAATTTGTTTTAACCCGCTTTAGATCAGCTTTACATAGGCCTTCGGGGTTAGTGAAAATCTCAGGGCGCCCAATTTTCTTAGATGACATTTTAATATAGGACAGCCACTGAATTTCCTTCATGTTGTCTAATTTAATACAATCCTTCAGGATACTATGACTCAACGTGAGATCCGGATTTATCCAGATTCTGATCCATAACAGGATTGGAGCTATTTTTATTATATCAGAGATATAGCCCATCCCTTCCACCCATATGAAGCAAACTGAGTATAATTCCAAAATGAAGACTCACACTGCATATGAACATTGACTGAACTGTTCACACTGCCGGTCAAGTCACCCACAAACACCCCACACTGACACTCTGCCACATACCCATACCAATGGAGGATAATACATGGGCCAGCCAAAAGTGAAGTGGGCAGTGCTGGAAAACCATGGAGCAAGCCACATAGCATCTGTAGATCACATGCAAGAGACGGAACATATCCCACCTGTAACACCCAACACCTGTGTGAAACACACAGAATGGTGCAAATGATTTCCTGTGAGTTCTCTGACAACCAATCACACTCTCTGTGGTGAATCCACAAACATCACACTCAGGGATGCCTGAACCAATGCAGACTCAAAAACAATAGCGAAACACAAAGCTCACAAACAACATACACAGAAGTCTAACAAGCCCACACATGGGCAGCCAAATAGTGGAAAGGTGATGTGACAGAACAGGAATACACAACATTGTCACTCAGTGCCAATGCAAAGACAACATACCTCAACACAAACAAGAAGTGAATCCTCCAAAATCAACCATGAATACTAACTGGGATCAATGGGACAATCAGCTAACATAGACAAAGATACCACACCACTCATAAAGTGGACAAGGTGCCATATTGAACCACAAGCATGCACATGCATAATCCTGACAAGTGACAGGTCAAAAATAGGAGGACAAACCACCAATGTGCACTCAAAACAAGCCCAGCAACAAGAATCCAGCTTGCTGCATGTGATAGACACTCAAGTAATGCACACCACACCTGCTAAAACATCTGAATGTATCACACAGCAACAACTACTCACACACAACTTCATGCATAAAGAACATCACACACACATAGCAGCTGTCAGTAGAACGAGCCAACACAGGCCAAACACTGCATACATCCACAATAAAAACACAACAGATGCACAGGTCAATCAATCACATTGCAAACTCAGCTGGATATCAGGCGGATGCACAACAAGCAAGTGCAAGGCAACATACACTGGCAACACTGCATGCACACCAAGCAGTGTTTGCACACCAACCAAATCAGTAGCACACACATCTGAGTGCCACACCATATACTCCCTCAATCCAAATTATCACAGCACACAGAGAACATCACACTCAGGAAGGGTAGCAGTACCTCAGCAACACATATACAGCTTAGCTATCACCCACAGATGCACAACTCAGGGACACCCATGTGCAAACAACATGACCAGAGCACAGTGCTGCCCAAACATCTGCACTGCACATCAGCAACCATGACAGCAAACCAGTAGAAAAAAATAACTCATAACTAATTGGGAAACTGGGGAGGCACACACACTGGCAAGCCAAGGGGTGGAAGCTATGAGATAGAAGTGGTGTGTACGTCAGTAGTGGACAGGTGAGGAGTGTACTGTACACAAATACATAGAGGAGTCACTCACAATGTGTAGGCATCAGAAGCACACATAGGGGATGGCATGACTCCACATACCATACTGGAGTCACACTGCACAGTGCACAACCTACAACTCCTACATGTGCCCACAACCTCAAGCACATGGCAGAAAATTGAAACAAACAGGCACACATTACCTGGATCATACATGTGTGCAGTTGGCATTGCAGGGGCACACACACATCAACACTCCTGACAATGCCAGCCCATTCACGTTGTTTGACCACTCAAGTGCACACATTCAAATGTACCCATGTGGCTAGGAAGACAGGCCATCACAAGATGAACACTGTTGGACTTGGCCCTTTTTCCCTCATTTTTTTCGTTTTTGTAATGTTAAGGTGCAGGTGCTTACTTCTCCCAAGATGGCTGCCACCGACCCCTGCTACTGCAGGGTGGTCGTTTTTCATAGTAGCACCCTAGCTGCCAGGAGCTGGCTGGGACCCACAACAATGTTGCGACACCAGCCCGCCTTTTTGTCCCATAGTTAGAGGGGGGAAGCTCCCGGAAGATGCTGGAACCTTCTAGAAGGGAGGTGGGGTTTTACTTGTGCCGCCTTGGCTAGAGGTCACCTGACCTAGGGCTACTTAAGAGTGGGAGGGAAACTTTTGTGGTGAGTTGGCCATTGGGGTGAAGCAGAGCTGGAAGAATCCACCAGGAGTGTAGGCGGTAGGGCCTAGCCAGGGACTTATGCCTCTGAGAGTGACAGGATTTAGGTACTGCCTCTTAAGTGAGTGAGGTGCCCTGTGAATCCCACTGATCTTGCCCAGTAGTAGGAGGACCCAGAGACTCTCTGCCAGCCTGACTAGGAAGGATCTAGTCACCCTCTCCATTCCTACCCCCTGTAACAGAACCCCTTTAAGGGCGCCAGATACATCTGTGCCAAAAGACTTCATCTGTCAACTGAGAACTGAAACCTAACTGTAAGAACTGAGACTGCATGACAAGAGCGAGCTGTAAGCCTTGAATGCTAGAGCTGAGACTGCGTGTCCAAGCTGACCCATCAAACTAAATGCTAAGCCGATTGCCAAGCCATCGGGGATCGACCAGTTACTAGCGCTGTGACCCCCGCGCTCCCTGCCCTGGTCTGGGACCCCCGGCAGCGTGCTCCGCTGAGCACCATATCCCCATCCTTAACTTGAGCCCCCCCCTGCGACGACGAAGCCCGCGCACTCACCGCCGCGGCCTGGAGGCCTGGAGAAGTGCCCTGCTGTGTCGCGAGGCCCTGGAGAAGTGCCCTGCTGTGTCGCGAGACCCAGGAGAAGCCCGGGGCCCCGTCGCTGCCGTCGCAGCAGTGTGAGGAGGTGTGCAAGGTCGGGGCCGAGTTCCCCCAACGTCGTGAGGACAGACGCCTGCTGACGCCGAGACGGAGGTAAGCCCGGAGGCCGAGATCCCCCCTGGTGCGCCCCCTGCTGGTCTGGAAACCACACCGCACTTAGCCCGGGTTGTCCCCTCCGTGGGAGTCCCCTCCCCTGCCTGCGCGACGGAGAGACCCCGCCGAGGGATCCTTTCCGTGTCCCCCCTTCTGTAATACTGAGCGCGGTGCTCTGTGAACTGCACCGGAGCATAGCGACCCGCTCCTCAAGTCCGGTCACCCTCCCCACTGGAAGCCGCCCAAAGAACTGACTGACATTACCCTTGTGTGGCGCTTCACGTCACCGACCCTGCTTCCCCAGCCGGAGAGACCAGGACTGCGAATAGCGCACTGTGTTATATGCTCTGCTAGAAAGTAAATTACATGCCAAGGAATGCGAGTAGCGCACTGTGTTATATGCTCTGCTCGAAAGTAAATTACATGCCAAGGAATGCGAGTAGCGCACTGTGTTATATCCTCTGCTCCAAAGTAATTACATGCCCAGGACTGCGAGTAGCGCACTGCGTTATATGCTCTGCTCGAAGGTAAATTACATGCTAAGGAATGCGAGTAGCGCACTGTGTTATATGCTCTGCTCGAAAGTAAATTACATGCCAAGGAATGCGAGTAGCGCACGGTGTTATATGCTCTGCTCGAAGGTAATGATATGCAACTGATTACGAGTAACGTGTTGTGATAACTGTTCTACGCAAACGTTTCCACATGCAACTGATTGCGCGTAGCGCTTGGTTTTATATGCCTTGCTTCACAGTACTAGGGGCCAGTGGTCACGAGGAGCGCTCAGTTCGACAGGCGCCATGTTGATGAACCCAATGTTCCCCCTTACAAGTATTACGCTGTGTTAGACGGCCTGTTCAGGGAAAGACTTTACATAAGCGCGCACAGCGCTAGAATCTCCTGCATTTAACCAGCGGGCGTGGGTACATGAACGAGGTTAGGCACTGCATAGATATCACCCAGAGTGTCGCATGTATTGAACGATGGTATTATGATTCATGTATTACCTTGTTATTTCCTGAACTGCAACTGACCAGCTATACTTGGATAAACTTGAAGTATTTGCATAATTTAAACGGTGTGGCGTCCCTTATTGTGTGTGACTCTAGTCCATGAGAAGCGTGTGGTGTATGGTTGCTTAACACATAGCCCTCTGGTTGCCCGACCGGCTCGCACCACGTTACCGCCCTTAGGGCCTGGTGACCCCAGGTTCCTACAAACACACATCAACACTGCTGTACACACATTAAGAAAGAACACACAGATAAGATGGACCCTGGCCACCCCGCAAGTAATCCTGTGGATAGGAGTCACCTCTGTTGTGGAATTGGAGCATAACATGACATGTGTACAATTTAGAAAACATGACCATTTGATGAGCATGATAACAGTAGATCATCACAAACAGCCATTATTTCACCCTCAAGCCTCAAAGTCAATAAGAACTAAAGTGCCTTTCACCACTGGCAAACCCTGAAAAAGTAAAACAAGCAAGTGGCAATGTTAAAGTGGCATACCGAACATTTGTCACAAGCAACCATACCCATACAGAAAACACTTTCATTTAGCAAGGACACTGACAAAGCAGACAACAGGAGTAACTGTCTTTATTACATATTACCAAGAAAGGCATCAAAAGTAGACAACAGCAAGGCCAGTGGCCAGTCCATAGCTCAAATGAGGTACATGTGTGCATGAGAACCTGCACAGGGAATGGGCATCCAAATTGACAAACAGCAAGGCCAGTGGCCAGTCCATAATTCAAAGGAGGTACATGTGTGCATGAGAATCTGTACAGGGAATGGGAACCCAAATTGACAAACAGCAAGGCCAGTGGCCAGTCCATAATTCAAAGGAGGTACATGTGTGCATGAGAACCTGCACAAGGAATGGATGACAGCGTGCACTACCATGGGAAGCAAGACAGCTAGGGGCATAACCATGAGAAGTCCAGGCACTGCTGTGGGAGAGATAGGTTTAGGAGGGGTGCATTTCCTCAGACTTGGCTGTCAGTCGAACTGGGTGGTGGCTGATTGTTGGGGCCAGTTGAGGTAGAGGCAGGGTGGCTTTGGGAGCCAGATGGCTGCTTGGACCGGGTGGCGTGGTGGCACGGGGAGGCGGAGACATGCTGACGTGAGACACAGTGTGTGAGGGTGAATGTGGAGGGCTGCCTCTCCACTTCTTGGGGATTTGATAGCAAAGAACCATCTTGGTAGGAGTGGGAAGTGGGGCGGGCACAACAGTCACACTCTCCACCAAAGGTGCATCAGGTGCAGGTGGTGGCCCTCCCTCTGGGGATCTGCTGGATCTGGTGGTATGCTTGATCTGTCCTTGCCTTTCCCCTCCATCCCCTATTGACCAGGAAAACCCCCCACTGTGCCATCCTGTCCCAGCTTCACATGGGTGTGGGTGGGAGTTGAGGTTGTGGGTGAATCTGCCTTATAGAGCTGTTTCTGTGGACTCTTTGCAGGCATCAGCTTCCCAGCAGGCACGACAACTGTTTGCCAGTCTTTGGGATTAGGTTTTGGGATGGGAGTGTCCTTGGATGGGGCTGATTTTGAGGCATGTGAGCCTGAGGCCTGCTTCTTGGCTTGATGCCCCTGATAGTCCCCTGAAGGGCTTTTGCCATTGCACTGCTGTGTGACTTTTTTTGTTTGATGGATGGTGTCAGCGCTCTGGGGCACTTGGAGTGCTCCTGTTGTGTGCTGCATCTGGAGTACCTGGAGCCTGAGGGCTGTGGTGTGTGGTCACTCTTGTCAGATGTTCCCACTGGCAGGGGGGTTGCCGAAGGGACTGGAGCTGGACTCTGAGCCTGTTTCAGATGAATGGCTGCCATCACTGTGGAGGACAAAGACTGGGCAGTTTTGTGTAGCCCACCCATATCAGAATAAATCCCCCCATGAATACCTGTGCCAACTTCTTGTCATGGTCCTGGAAGGCATTCAGGAGAGTAGTCTGGCCCACACACAGCTGGTGCACAAGGTCCAACGCATCAACACTGAGGGCAGCAGGGGAGACAGGGGCAAATGCAGCAGTGCCTGGGTGCAAGGACACTCTTCCTCTCTTACTGCTGCGGGCACGTGCAGCACTAGTGGAAGTAGCTGGGAGGGTGGGCACTGGACGATGTGTGGTGGAAGAAAAGGCAGATTTCCCACTCCCTGTGCCTGCCAACATCGAGGAGTCACCGCTGGCATCAGATGACGTTCAGGTTGGTGTTTCTGGGCGTGATTCTTCGGGGGCACTCCTGTCCCCCTCGGAGGCACTGGTCACATCAGTGTCAGGGAAATCATGTATAGCACTTCTGCAAGAAGCTTAACCACTGGCTTCCATCCTCTGTCATTCTGTGCCCTCGGTAGATGCTGCAAGAGACAGAGACGTAGTTTCAGCTTAGTGCCATACTCACAGACATCATATGCAAACAAAGCACAAAACAAGATGATGATACCCCAATGTTACACACACCCCTGTGCAGTCTTCAAGTGCAACCTTAATGAAAAAATGAAAAGATGCATGGTAACATGCATACTTGGCATTGATGACCCATGTGATGTTCACACAGCCAAATAGCTTGCCCGTGCCTCCATGTAACCTGACATACAGATTCCTGTAAGCATACCTACGTGCTTGTAGGTGAAAAAGATGTACATCTCAACATGTTGTCACAGTCACATATGGTGTCACTTTAAGGGAACAACACAGATACAGACTCCTAAATATCCTTTTGCAATGGCCATAAACTCCTGCGATCCACCATGTTGTGCTTTGAAGCACAACTACAGTTGCACATTGGTGTCAAATGTGTTGTTCTCACAATTTCGAGGTCAGGCACTGCACACATCGACGAAAGCACACTAAGATGAGGCACACTGCAGTTCACTGCCCAGTGATGTAAATGACTCCCCTAAAGCGGCCAATGCCAAAAGGCCACATCTCAGCATGCAATGTCAAGGGTTATTACATTAAAGACATGAGAAAGTACATGTAGGGTAAATGCATGACAGCTGCACTGAACACAGAGGCCACTTACAAGCCATAGCATCACACTAGAAACATCACAGAGCTCCACACTCGCTCAGGGTTGGGATACATTCAGCCACTCACACTCAAAGTCACACTTCACAGAATACTCACCCCCAACTTGCTGTTGATGGGCCCTCAAGCATCCATCCAGCTCTGGCTGTATCACTGCTAAGATGCGGGCAATTAGTGGTGTCATGCTCCTGCGCGCCAACCTGCCAGTCCTAGGGAGCGGCCCCAGTGTCATCTCTGCTGGTGGACTTTAAGCTGACGGCATGGGAGACAAGAAAAGTACATTTCGGTAACACTGGGTTATGTACCACTGTGTCTCAGTACAGGAGCATGCACAAACTTAGAACAGCTATTCAGGTATGTTTAGCAGAGGCCATACAGCAAGACACGTAGTACATTAGCATAAGACAATCGTACCCAAATGCATGCAGGTATGAGGATGGACACAGTACCTGGCCATCTCATGCACATGCAGAATGCCAGCACAGAAAGCAATGTGAAGAAGGCCCACTTCTGCAATGCAGTTTGTGAGTGAGCAAGACATACATTACATTGTAAATGATGTTTCGGGGCAGACTCACTTTGTTCATCAACACTACACACCCATCAATGTCCTTGACCTGTGAATTGCTACCTGTGTCATGGAGGTCACATTTAGGGACATGATCTTACAGTCTCACACCCTTCTCACAAGGTCTGTCTTGTGCAATCCACAGGCCTAAGATAGCTCATCGATGAATAGGGTGGCAGACAACACATATGTCTCACTCAGTCCTTTCAGTGATGGGTCCCTGTCAAATTGGGCAGTAACTGTGATGGCCAGGGGTGCTCACACTGATGTTAAATGTGGGCCATCAGAACAGTCACATGCATGTACAATATGAGTGGGCAAAACTGCCTACACATGCAAGTCAGTACACATAATGAAAAGAATTAAAGGGGGATGTTTTAGAAGTACAACAATCTGCTATGTCATATGGGAATTAATACCAAGTTTGTCACCCTGAGGCATTTCACTCTTGTGCATAACGCTCACAGGTCCATGGTGGCAATACAAAGTAAAACACACTTCCATCAGTACCCTCTGGACGAAAATTCTTTGTAATGTCACAAATGAGCATGTGAAAACCTCATGGACTCAAACATCCATTAGCACAGGCAATGTCTGTTCCGACTTCCACTTTCCAAACCAGCAGTGTCACTGTAAGGCAGAACAAACTCTGCATGTCCCTCCCATCCTGAAATACAGCCCGGGATATGTGTAAAATAGGCTACAAACCCCACTTTCCTGAAGTCAGCATGCTAGGCAGTGTATCACACAAACCCACACTCTCAGGCACATACTGCAGCAGATCAACTTCATGTGTGCACTCCCTGCACTCTCACTTCCACTCTGAAACACTTACCATGACATCTGTAGCACCATACAGCCTCCCATACTGTGAGAGCACCTCATCCACCAGGACCTCCAGCTCCTCTGTGGTGAAGGGACGGGCCCTGATTTTCTCAGTTCTTGCCATCCCTGGGTCCAGGAGACAGGAACAGCAGCAGTTGGTGGTGAAGAGTGTCAGTCAGCAGTGTCTGGAAGCAGTGGAAATGTGTGGCTCTCTCCCACACATATATAGCCCCCTGGGGCTGTTTCAGTGTTACTCAGCTGCTGCAATTGGTGTTCCAGGTCAGCTTTTTTCAAATGCGACCAATGACCGGCCCCACGGTAGCGGAGCAAGCCTATCACGATTTTCAAAATTGCATTTGTCTACCGTGATGGCGGTTGCCATTGGCTGTTAGGGCATGGGCATTGGCGGTGACACACCGCAGATGCCAGGCGGACGCTACCGCGATCGTGCATCTCTCAATTGCATCCAATGTCCGGTCCCGCAGTAGCGGAGAACGCCTACTGCGATTTTCAAAAGTGCATTTGTCTACTGCGATTGCTGTTCCCATTGGCTGTAAGGGCATGGGCATTGGCGGTAACACACTGCAGGGGCCAGGTGGTCGCTACTGTGCATCTTTCAATTGCATCCAATGACTGGCCCCACGGTAGCGGAGCACGCTTATCGTGATTTTCAAAAGTGCACTTGTCTACCGCGATTGCGGTTCCCATTGGCTGTAAGGGCATGGGCATTGGCGGTGGCACACTGCAGGGGCTGGGTGGTCACCACCACGATCATGCATCATTCAATTGCATCCAATGACCAGCCCCGTGGTAGCGGAGCACGCCTACCGCTATTTTCAAAAGTGCATTTGTCTACCGTGATTGTGGTATCCATTGGTTGAATAGGCATGGGCATTGGCAGTGTCACACCGCGGGGCCAAGGGGGTCGCTACCGCAATTTGGCAGCTTAACATTGGTGTCTAGGGCTGTGATTGCATTGGCAGAGCACGCCAACCGCCATTTCCCAATCTGTATCTACCGCGATAGCGGTTCCGATTGATTGAATGGGCATGGGCATTGGCAGTGTCACACTGCAGCGGCCAGGCGGTCGCTACCGCAGTCGTGCATCTTGTATTCGCATCCAATGACCGGCCCTGAGGTAGCGGTGCATGCCTAACTTGATTTTCAAATGTGTATATCACTACCGTGATTGCGGTTCCCATTGGTTGAATGGACATGGGCATTGGGGTTGTCACACCGCAGGTTCCAGGCAGTTGCTACCGTGATTTGGCAGCTTGACATTGGTGCCTATGGCCGTGATTACGGTAGCTGTTCACACTTACGGCACCTATGGACACATCATGCTGTAGCAATGACATTGGCCAGTCCTCAGCATTGAACAGTAGACACTTACTATGAATCATGCCACCAGACAGTGTAATTCAATGCTAGTGTGACATTTAACTCACTGATGACTACATATGCCATGACAGTGCACAGGATTACATGCATTGGCATGTACTCCCTCACATGTCACATATGATATTGTTGTGCATGTACACAGATCTGTGGTGTGATGGACTCTCAATTATGTACACCTTTTAATGTGTGAAATGGCTAAGCAAACCACAGTAATGAAGTTCTGACCACATAATGTGCCTATTTCACTGTGTAGATTGCAAGACTCAGGTTAATACTTGCTCTTTATGCACACACTGTGCTCATTGTGTTGGTAATGTGGCCCTGTCCGACTACTCAAGAAGGTGTGTCAGGTAAAGCAGCCACATAGAAGCCAGCAGTGTTGCTGTTTCGGACATGTGCTGTGTCAACTACTCTCCGGGCTGGTGACACAAGATGTTGAAATGTACCTATTGGCATTCACATAGTCTGAATCTGTTTTGGGGGTACTTACTGTGTAAATACTGGACACGTGTACAACTATGTTAGTTCAAGGTGTCTCTACATGTGACTTGTGCTGTAAGCTGTAGTTTCAGGCCATTCATTGTTGGCGCTGTGTCAGTCAAAACGTAAGATGTTGAACACATCTCAGAGTGAAACAGAATTGACATGTGTCTCCTTTCATCCTAACTAGGAGGCGACCAAATGTGCATCGTCCATTCACATTGCTTGCGGACATGGAGGATGAGGACATCATATGGAAATTCTGTTTGGATCGACTTACCCTTCAGGACCTATGTGTTCAGTTGGAGCCCCATCTGAGGCAGCACAGAACCTATACGACTGCTTTGACACCAACATGTAAGGTGATGGTGGCCCTGCATTTTTTTGCAACTGGTTCATTCCAGTACACGGTGGCCAGCGCAGGTGGGATGTCTCAACCAATGATCAGCATGGTGCTATGTGATGTCTTGTCCGCTATGATGACCTACAAGGACAGCTACATCCATTTCCCCAGGAGACATGAATTGGCAGCTGTGAAGGGTGATTTTTATGACCTTTCCTACATCCCAAATGTTGTTGGAGCCATGGACTGCACATATGTTGGCCTGGTTCTACCACAGGCACGTGAGCACATCTACAGGAACAGGAAGCATACCCATTCCATCAATGTGTGAGTGGTTTTCCAGGCAGATATGATAATCTCACATGTCTGTGCCAAATTTCCAGGATCAGCCCATGACTCCTACATCCTAACAGCATCGTACCACAGCTGATGGCAAATCTGCATCCGGAGGGTGCGTGGATTATGGGTGAGTGCGCAGAGTCAAGTACCATGCTGTATGTGTGACATGCTGTCCTCAGCCACAGTTATGTTACAAAATTGGTCTGTGTATCTCACACCTAGGTGACTCTATATATCCCAACCGGCCTTGTTTGCTGAGCCCACTGATGAATCCCAGGACCCCAGGTGAAGTCCGTAATAATGCTGCCCATGGGAGGACACGTCACGTGGTGGAGTGTACTTTTGGTATTCTTAAGTCTCGATTTCAGTGCCTGGACAGGACCGAAGGTGCACTGATGCACCCTCCCCAAAAGGTGTGTCAGATCGTAGTTGCATGCTGCATGCTCCACTACCTGGCCATGCACAAATAGATCCCCCTGATCCTGGACAATGATGAGCAGCAGCTGCCCCCGCCTGCAAACCCACATATGTCCAGTGATGAGGATAGTGGAGAGGAGGAAGGTGTCGACCTGTATCAACAGCTCATCAACTGCGACTTCGCTTGAAGATAAGTGTCACTGTACAATGGTGCCATTGTCTGCTGTTTTTGATGCTGGTGAAAAGGCATCGGGGAGCTTTTTGAGTGTTGCCTGTTGTTGACTCTGTGATGATGGCTGATGTTTGTGGCAGAGGGTAGTTATGCCCGGCTACATGATGTCTATGTCGATATTGTTGCTCATTGTTATTTGTGTTGGTTTGTGAACCTTGATAACAAGTGTTGTGTAATGGCTGTGATGCCATCACCTGACAAGTGAATGTTGTTCTCTTGTGTCTTTCTAGGTCCCTTCAGCATCTCAATGCCTCAAGAAAATCAGTGCTTCTGGTACATTGGGGTCAGAGTCAGCATTGTACATCATGTGATAAACATGGAGCTGACACAAAAACATAGGTGTGTAAAGAGGGTTTATTTACAATAAGTATTCTTGACAGAGAAGTGATTATTTACAAAAAGGTGCAAAGTGAATCAATGAGATGTCTGTGATGGTAGACAAGACAATAGAGTAGACACCACATTGATGTGGTGACACAGTCCAGTAGATGCCTGCCGTCAACATGGCAGTGTGGGCAAGGATAGTCAACAAAGTCAATGTCAAGGTGAAAAGAGGTGCCATCATGGCTGACTCTTTGACTGGCGTTTGGTTGGTGCTTTGCCACGTGATCCTCCCATGGTTTTCCTCGGACGACCCCTTGAGTGCTTGGCAGGGGGGACCTCTGCTGTGGGCTCAAGGGTGTCTGAGGAGTCATCCTGTTCCAGCTCACCCCTCTCTGTGGCCGCAGGTTAGGTGGTGGGACTGTCATCCTGCGGGCCACTGGAGGGAGGTTGAACTGTCCTTTGGGCCGCAGGACTGTCGCTCAGTACACCCACAAGCTGGCCCAAGAGGTTCACGATTTGGCCCATATGCATGTCTATGGACCTCAGCAGCAGACGGAGCTCACGCAATTCTTCCAGAGCCTGGCCCGTGTCTCCCTGGGCTTGTTCGTATGCCCCAAGGACACTGACAATGTTGGCCAGGGCTTCTGTCCCAGTGTCCTGTTGATTTTGTTGCCAAGCTGCCCTCCCACCTGCCCTGCTGTCCCAGACCTGTGGCATCACCACTCAATGCACCCACTGACTCTCCCTGCCCTCCTCAGATTGTGGGGTGGTGTGGGCATCCTTTGAGGCAGGGCGAGTGTTGCAGGCAGCACTGGTGGTGGTGGTGGTTGAGGCTGCACAGGTCATTGCAGCAGGGGTCAGCACAGTTGTTGTTGCAGAGGTGATAGTGGTGGGGACAGTGGGGACAGTGGGGGCCTGGGACCTGGTGTGCCCTGGCAGTCCTGATGGGCCAGGTTCAGGGCTGCATCCAAGGAACTTGGGGAGTCTGCATCTGAGAGTCCATGCACCGGGGGGGCAGACTGGCTCTGCAGGTTGGTGTTGTTATCTGCACCAGTCAATTGTTTGTCACCTGTTGGACAGAGATGAAATGGTCATTGAAGTGCACCCCTCAAGCTTGGTGTTATATGTTTTGTTGTTACATGTTATACACCACACAGTTTACATTGATATCACATTGTATGGCCGCACAGTACTGAGCATCATGACATGATGTGGAGGTACATACATTACTTGTCCATAGCGTGACATGTCAATAGAGTACATGTTCCATGTACAGATTGTGTGAATACATGGACTTGTCGTCATCTAACCACTAGCAGCACAACAACTTTATGGGAAGCAGATTTGTTGTTTACTCTGCATGGAAGAGATTACATCTGTGCATGTACCAGCCATTGTGATTTCATGCATCCCTTTGTCATGTCATGTGCTTTGCTTTCTTTTTACAACTGACCATGCATGTTTTGTGTTCATATGGGACTTGATGCTCTGCCCCATGGCACTTACAGATTCACTGCTGTGCATGAATGTGCCCTAAATGTCTTCAACGTGTGATTTGGTGAGTCAAACTATAATTTCTTTGACAGTTAAATACGCTTAGCTGTCTGCACACTGGAAGTGGCTATTGGATGTATGTCAAGTTGGGTGACATTTGAGGGCTGGTGTGGTCATATCGCTCCATGCTTTTTGAGAGGAATGGCAGGGTTCATGCACTGTCTACCTACCTGTTCTGTGACACAGTTGAGGGGAATTGCTGCCACATGTTTCTGTGGGGGGAGTGCTCCATCCTGCTGAGCTGTGGGACAATGAGTGCCTGGTGGGAGTTGTAGTTCGGGCTTCCCACCCACAAACACCCCTCCGTGTTAAGATGCTACCTACCTGTAAGTTTGAAGGTTGAAATACAATGGCTGTCACATGGTTGTGGGTGTGGGGTGGACTGTTCCATCCTGCTCATGCATGGGACAAGAGAGCATAAGATGGCTACCTACCTGTAAGTTTGAAGAGCGAAATACAATGGCTGTAACATGGTTGTGGGTGTGGGGTGGAGTGTACCATCCGGCTCAGCTTTGGGACAGTGGGGCCTGGTGGGAGTTGTAGTGCTGGCTTCCCACCCACAAACACCCCTTCCTGTTAAGATAAGATGGCTACCTCCCTGTGAAATGGAGCAGAGGAAAGGAATGGTTACACATGGCTCTTGGGTGGGGGGAGTGTTCCATCCTGCTCAGGGGTGGGACAAGAGAGCATAAGATGGCTATCTACCTGTAAGTTTGAAGAGTGAAATACAATGGCTGCCACATGGTTGTGGGTGTGGGTGTGGGGCCCCGCTGAACACACAGCACCCCCACCGATTTGTGGATCCTCTTGGCCGCATTGCCCGCAGGCTGGTCGGTGCCCCCAGGGTCTGCGCCAACCCCGGCCCCCAAGAGTCTAGCCTCCAGCAAACTGCGGCACTCTACTGGCCTGTGCACCCGAGGTGCTACTCTGCGTCAGTACAGGTCAGAATGCTGGCTGGGGCTCCTATGGCCCCGATGCTCTGCTGCTCAGCTTAACTGCGGAGTGGATTCCCCTAAGACGCTGTTCTCCCGGTCGTAGGCCTCTCTGCTAACTCGTGGGTTCTTCCAAGCCACATCACCCCCCTACTGGCCAATTCTGTGCTGCCTCACGGCCATTCCGGAACAATAAAGGTACAATAAAATATTAAAGATGGCTAAGTCACACACATCGAGCTGGGGCAATGCAAGGCAGACAATAGACAGAAACATTTGTCTCCTTTCCCTTTCAATTTACACACGTTGCCTTCGTCTTTTCTGCCTTATTGCGCCAGCCATTTCAAGTAGAGGATTGCTCCCTCTTAAGGCATCAAATCGATCTCCAAAATGGAAGCAACCAGGAAAGGGCAAGTGAAAGAGGACTATGCATAGAAATAGAAAAGGGCATTCAGCTATTAGATGAGCTTTGACCACTAAGACGGCGGCCATCTTGGAATAACTCGATATAGCACCAATGAATGGAAATGTGGAATAGTCTGGGAAAGTAAATTGAACAGTACTTTTGCCATATGCCCTAACCAAATGGTATAGAATTAAATAAATTCTATGCTAGATGAGGAGAACTCCCAAACGATCCCAAACTTAAGGTACAAAAAGAGAGCAAGACAGTGGCAAAAACCACAGAAAGATCCAGGGGGTACAGGGATACATCAAAGTGGGAAACAAGGAAACAAAGGAAAGGAGAGACACCACAGGAATGACAATAGACCTGTAAACAGCCGGAGACAGATAATGACATCTAAGTGAGGTCACCACTGCCGGAACACACCAGAAAAGTATTTAACACAATTCAGCAAATATGGCCGGAACCAATTTAAAATCAGCAGGCATAAACGCTTACGTCATAAAGTACCCAACTAACCTATCCAAGAATGCAGCCAAAAAATTCAAACACAATCTAATTGGAAAAAAGCCTGACACGCTGATCTCTGACCCCTCCTTTAATCTAGACAAAGGCATTATTGTAAATGACCTGATGTTTTTCGCCAGAAAAACGGCTAAATGGCGCACTGTCATTACGAAGATGCTCAACATAAAAAATGTAAGCAATATCCCACATGGTACAAAACAAGTAATCATACCGTCAATCAAAACTAAGAGCGGACCTTTGCATAACTATCTACAAGAACGAAATTATACAAACGACCAACAACGAGTTAGAAAAGTTCCACAACCTTAAACGAGTGTGTAGATAACTCAAGGTCTCAACAACACCGGACCACACAAGCAGCCACCCTATACACCACCAACACTACCACCACAGACATAATAATACCTAGAAACCCTCAAGAACCACAACATACAATGCTGCCAGGAGACACAACCTTGACAGAAGGCACATTGGACGGAAAGGATACATAGACAACAGAAAATTCAATATTATATGCTAATACCGCTCGAAGCCGTTACAGGGGGAAGAATCAATGCCTCTCCCCAGGATTTGACCTCTCAAATTCAAGGCCATTCAACGGGAACCTCTATCCAGAAATAAAAGATATGGAGGCTATCACCCCTTCCATACCCCCCTCTACAACAGCACAAATTGCATCTATGACCTTAAGAAACTCATATTCCCCGAGCTATGTATCAAGATCACAAGACATAGGGAGCGCATCTCACATCGCACATAGAGGAGGCGCAGACAATCGAACTAATGACAAAAAAAGGAACTCGGGAAAAATCACAGATCTAAAACACTGGGACACAAACAGCAAATCCCGAAATAGGCAGATGTGCATTCCTAATATGTCACCCCAGACTCAGAGAGAAATCGAAGCTCTTCAAACACAAGTGGGCAAGTTGTCACAGGACATTCTAAGAGCACTGCAAGCTATGGAAAAAATACTGGAAATCACTGTAAGCACTCACTCCAAAGTCGAACACATCCAAAAATTGGTGCATAATTCTCAAGGAAAGAGCAGTGAGACAGCCATGCCATTATCTAATAGGCATCATCGACCAGACAGAAATCTTAAATACTTATCGGAAGATGAAACCTTAACCTTACTCCGGTCATATGAGTCTAAAGACAGCAGCAGAGGTGAGGAAATTAGATCAGTCCCAATCAATGCTAATAGAACATCCTGGCCTAAGAAGAGGAAACCCAACCTTAACAACCTACAACAAGTCCAGCTAACCGCCAATTCTCTAGAGCTGAACCCTAGTAGATCAGGGAAACCACTGATATGCCTACTGCTCAATTGTCGGTCCACAGCAAAGCATGCCTCAGACATCACTGCTCTCATTGTCAGCCAGGAAATTGACGTGACAATCCTAACAGAAACATGGCTTATGGATTCCTCATCCCCTTTCATGGATCTACTAGTGCCCCCTCATTATAACATAGTGAGATTAGAGAGACTAAAAAAGACAGGAGGCGGTATAGCCTGCATTAACCCATCAGATATAGAGGTCAGCCAAATACAATCCGGCCGACTCAAATTCTGTGAATACCTTGGTCTCAGTATAAGATCTGCAGATAATCAAAGGTGCAACCTGCATGCGTTTTACCACCCACCAGGAAATAATGCTACTTTCATAGACCAGTTAACGGAGATCATCACGGCTAACTCTAACATTCACTCTAATAACATATTCCTAGGTGATTTTAATTTACACTGGGACAACAATAATGACAAACAGGTCAACGCACTTAAAGACTTTTTAACAGATCTAAACCTAACCCAAGCCTGCACACAGCCAACATACTCGAAAGGGGCAACCTTAGACTGGATAATCTCGAGAATCAAGGATACTACAATCCACTCAATTGTTCCTTGCGATTGGTCGGATCACCATGCCATAATCTTCCTTATACCCACCTTGAAAAAGAACAAGACCACGCAGCATATCAAACTCAAAAAGTGGACTCGGGACACCAAAGACCCTAATATTCAGCTACTAGTAGCAAGATGTGAGAAGGACCTAAATCCGCCTAACAACTTGCTGAATGTGAACAAACTCACGGATCACTACACTACGTCAATGACGAATATAGTCAACTCCACCATGCCACTAAAACTGAAAAGAGTCACAGAGAAAGATAAAAAACAATGGTTTAATGGGACACTGAATGAAGATAGGCGGAAACTGAGACTTGCCGAAAGAAAATGGAGACAGCACCCATCATCCCCCCAGCTGAATTCTCTCAGAAAAATCAGAAACGAGTACAACAAAAGGGTCCTCAATTCCAAAAAGGAATTCTTTAGATCGGAACTGGAGAACGCCAAAAATAGACCCCGGGAACTATTCGAGATGTTAAAGCAACAATCCAATAAGTTGGCCAAATCTGCCCAATAAACTACTAAAACTCAACTGAGCTGTGAAGAATTCTCAACATTTTTCACCAACAAGGCAAACACGCTAGAAAGAGAGCTCAGGATGGCAGCCGACAACCTTCCCAGACAACCACCCACAATGAACAATGCTACTACGACAAACGATCATGATAGGGCAAAAAACAAGGCACAATGGGCAACCTTCAAGCTACATGACCAGAATACCATTGCCAAAACTCTCTCGGATATCAAACCTAATAACCACTACAATGACCCACTCTAAATTCTTAGAAAGAATCAAAATATTGTCGTCCCAGTATGGACAAAAATAATAAATGCCTCACTATCTCAAGGGATCCTTCCAGAATGCCTAAAAACAGGTCAAGTCATCCCCATAACCAAAAAACCTACAGCGGACCCGGCAGAGCCAAATAACTTTCGCGCAGTAACCAATATTCCATTACTTGCCAAACTAATTGTGAAATGTGTGCAAAATCAACTGAGCCATCACATCGCTAATTTCAAGCTGCTGGACGACTGCCAATCGGGATTCAGAACAGGCCACAGTACGGAAACAGCGATCCTACATATAGTGGATGGATGATGCGTTAGAGGCCCTAGATCACAACCAAACATGTCTACTAGTCCTTCTTGACCCGTCGTCTCCATTTGACACAGTAAATCATGAAAAATTACTAGCCAGGCTTCATGACAGGATGTGTCTATCTGGAAATGTTCTAAAATGGTTTGAATCCTTCCTTCAGAATAGAACACAGAGATTCCTGGTCAACCAGATGCTATCCCCATCATGCCCGAATTCAATTGGAGTTTCTCAAGGATCTACACTATCTCCATCACTAATCAACCTGTATGTCGAACCCCTTACAGAAATTCTCAGAGACGTAAACATATCCTATCACATGTACACGGATGACACTCAGATCTACATCAAGATCGCGTCACTGGAAGACATCAAGTTAATGAATGAGGCCTTAAATGTGTCATTACACTGGTTAACTTGCAATCATCTGAAACTAAATGCACAAAAAACGGAATACCTATTAATTTCACCACCAAAGAACCCTACAGAAGTGAAGGAATGGACCAAACTGATCACAGCACTAACCTGCACCCCTACTAGTTGACTCAGCGAAATCACTAGGAATCACGCTGGATAACAACCTAGAGATTAAAGGCCACATCAAATCAATGGCAAAAAGTGCACGGTTTCACGTGAACTATATTAAAAAAGTGAAACCACTCATTTCTACGGCGGACCTCAAATTGGCAGTCCAGTCCTTAGTTATTTCAAGGATTGAATATGGATGTACAACTTTAGCAGGTCTATCAAAAATTTCCACAGCACCACTAAAAGCATGTCTCATTATCATGACTCATTACCGGATCTAGGAAATACGACCATATCTCCCCACACCTGAAAGCTTTAAACGGGTTACCAAACAAAGCCAGAATTCAACTTAAAATAAAGTGACAAGTGCTACTTTAATCAAAGATTCCTACACCATAAGGATACAGGAGTATTGCAAGGTTGCCAAATCTGAGAAAGAGGGATCATCCATGCAATAAATTGGATATTTGATTAGCCCTGAAGAAGTCCTTAAATATTACGAAACGCGTTGGCTACCTGTGAAGCAAAGAGAATTGAATTTAAAGAATAAAGGATTGTGTAACAATTTCACTTGATGGAATTGATTCTTTGCTTTTTATGTGTGCTGATCAAATCATTTTGTTAAACTTTTGATGTGTTAGTGTCTTAACATATTAGGAAACTATGAGGTCTTGTTTCCTTTGATCTTTGCACCATACGCTAATAATTTCCCGAAACACAAATAAGTGCGGTATTAAATCCTAGACCTCATTTGTAAATCATTCTGCGTTCTGCACTTGCTAGCACCCCATATCAGTGTGATCAGTTGGGACTATAGTGCCTGGAAAAAACTTTGATTTAATACCACTAGAATGGCTGAGAAATTGTGCACTAGGAGAGGGATACTAGCATCAGAATGATCGCGGTTTGCCACATAGGTGATAACTGTAGTCCACACCAGAATGGGGTAAAGAAAGGACCTCATGTCGGTCAATGCTATCCCCGTTTGCCAGCTACCAAGTTGCCCTTCGAAGGATAAGTGGGGACCCCCAGATACATAATGGTGTCAAAGGCCTAGGGGAGAAGAATGGGGGGGCAGTTTCAGTCACCGTGGGCTCTGGGATTGGCAAGGAGAAATGATTTGTCCCACTTAAACCTAAGGATGGGCACCATACCAAACTCTTAAAAAAGGCAATCAAATGATCTATAGTGTCTCTTATCTATAGTGTCTCCATGTTCATGGAGGTATGTCAGAGCATTGTCCGCGTATAAAGATATAATATGCCATTTCCCATCTACCTGCACACCTCAGTCTGGGCCCCTTGCACAAGCTAAGGGTTCCATGGACAGTGCAAATATGATGGAGCACAATGAGTACCCCTGGCGAGTGCCACACTCTGTGCGTATTGGAGCTGAGATTACGCTATCAGAGAGTTAAACACAGGTTAATTGAGTAACTTTTGTAGTTTACCCTGACAGGGTTAGGGGTTGTTGGTTGAGAAGGGTGTTTGTCCCCTAAATCAAAAACCCAATTTCCTACAACATGAGTTATATTAGCATTTAATTCCATTGGTGCAGCCTAACAGTTTATAGATGGTTGTGTGCATGCCATTGCAAATATTCTTGAATTACATCCTTTATTGAATTAAGTAAAATAGAAACCAACATACACAGTACAGCTAGTGTAGTACAGTTCAAGTTTTTGGACATTCATTACATATCAACATTCCACAGAGGGAAAAGAAAACAACACAAAGCACAATAAAAGGGAACAGACCCATGTTTTAAATGTGCCTCTCCCCACTATGGTCCACCAGTAGCACCATTGATCACAACATTCAACTTATCCCTAGCAGCTTTTCCTTCCAGCTGTCAAAAGAACTGGTAGGAGTGTCCTCCGTTTGGTGCATCCACCCCATCGGGAGATTTTTCCCTGCTCAAAGTTGGTGATTCGTTTTTGTAACTTTCTCAGCACAGGAGGAGGTATTCTCACCTCAAAGAGAAATAACGTTTTAGGGCCTCATTATGAGTCTGGTGGTCCACAGACTGCCAAACTCATGATGGTATGGCAGTGGCAGGTGTCCGAATGCCCTTTTACAACCAGGGTGATCAGGCTGCCCTAGGACCATCGCATCCCCCAGGGGTCTGAGATACCTGGCAGTGGTGCACAGTCTTGAGGCCACAATATGCTTTGTGGGGCCATAGTATATTGCAAGTTTCCTCACTAACACACTTTTCATGGTGGAACGACTGCCATGAAAAGTGTGGCAATGAGGAAACAATGGGGGACTTATAGGGCCTCCTTGTGTCTCTACGGCATAGGATGCATGCAGGGGGGCATATGTTGTCCCCTCCTGTGTGCCTGGATCAGTACCTACATGGCATGGACTGCAAAAGGGTCCCATTCCCACACCTCCAAACTCGGAATGAGGTCCTTAGCAAGCATTGCCACTTTTACAGCGTCTACACTCCCGAACACGCACAAAAACAACCCTTTTCCATGCCACATGTTTAGGTCCCTATGTATGTTCCTCATTACCATATGGAAATTGGAGTATACTGCTTCATCAACTAATGGAATGTTGTGGACCCCTATTTAGGTTATGAAGTCTTTGATCCTTTAGATTGGGAAATGTGTCTTCAGTGCAGGTATTTGTTCAGAAGGGATTTAGATTTTTAGAATATATCACTTTCCTAGATTGACTGTAATCCTCAACATCTTCCCATACACAGCCAATTCTTCCAAAAATGGAGAGTATTGTTTGGGTTGGATCTATTATAGTAACCAGAATATCATCAGTGCACATTGTAATTTACTCTTTTTATGATTCGATGCTGTGCAGCACATTACACTTGTAATTGGCTGCTAGCTATTTTACTGTTTGAACTGGATTTTATGTATATTGGCTGTGCATGTGTGGTTGGGACAGACCAATGTTTTCTTTAACTCATTTTTTCTCTTCATTTTTTAGGGGTTTGACCTAATGTTTTTAAAGTATGCGGTGCTGATTATCCTGAGATTGTGTTGTGACACTGTTTGTGCATGGACTTCCCATGTGTTCCCCTCGGAGATGTCCCATAATCAGTCAGGTCACCAATAATATTCTGCTCATTTTCTTTTATTATTTCAAGTACATTTCACTTCAATGCCACCTTGGAATTATTGCTCTTTGTTTCATTGGCAACATCCATATTATCATTGTATTTCATTTGTGCAGTCTACCTTTCATCAGCTGGTCTGTGCCTTCTGTTGCAAACAACAGACTTTTGCAGACCAATTCACTTGTAGTTGACTGCTAGCTACTTTGCTGCATAAATTACATTTTATTTGTTTTGCGTCAGCCACTTGTTTGTTCATTAAAGAGCATTTGTTGTTCTATTTTAACATATTATAGTGCAATACTTCATTCTGCTTCCAAAGTCTATTCGCTAAATTGTGTCAGATTGTAATTTGAAACCTTGTGTAGTAGTCTAAGGACTTATGCTTTGTGCTCCTAGACAAAGTCAGGAAGTCGATTAGGGGCTCAGCAACTTAATGCTCTTCTGAGTGTTACCACTTTAGCCCCCAACTTTGATATACTACATTTTGCTGCATTGGCTTTTTATCACTTCATTGGCAGGATACAATGTATATCAGTTTATCATGCACCAGCCATTTTAAAGCCTTGTTAGGAAGGATGCTGTATCAAGGCACAGCCAAGATGTGTAGCAGGTGCGCTGATGCAAGATAAAGGCACCCCCTTATATGCCTGTCCACAGCTACCTCCTGCAAGAGATTTTGATTTCAGAGTTGACAAGACTTGAGAATCAGCTTTTTGTTACTTCTAAGCTCCAGCAAATTAAGAAGGATTCTTTCAAGAAGGATTACCTAACCAAAATAAATGCAGCAACACCTGTAACCAGACATAAAATATGTGTAAACAGAGGGGGCATGACAATAATTGGCAAACACATGGAAACTTAGCTATGAACTATTGTTCTATGGCAAAAAGGGGTGGACCAGAATTCCCAATTGCACTCAGTGGCAAACTCCGCTCCGCTGGCGGAGTTCACAGAGTGTTGCCACTCACTACTCTACTTGGAGCACAGAGTTTGTCAACAAAACTCCACCTAGCAGGGGCTGTGGGGGGGGGCAGAGTTTACCGGCACACTTCTCGGCGGCCCAGCTCACTCCTAGTTCATAACACAGCTAATGATACTGTTTGACTCTCCCACTAATTCGGCAGATCAAAAATAGCCGTGCACTCAATCAGTCACTTTATCATAGCAAATAACGTGTCAAAAGTAAGCAGGATACCTTGCTTTGTGTGAATTTCTGGAATGACAAATAGTGTACCTGTATTTCCAAAATGATCAAAAGCTTATTTCTTATAATTCAGATGTTGTACTTTATTTCCATACTGCGCCCAGTTTTGGATTGAGCTTTACTTAGTTGCTGCACAACAGTTCAGTACAAAGGATGATCAAAAGAGCCATGGTTTCATGAAACTGAAAGGCACTTTTATTGGCCATTTAATAACTCTTCAGCTGCATCGATGACGGTGGCTCACCCTCACCAGCAGGGTTTCACTGTGCACGTGCATTACCTGTGGCTGCTATTGCTGTGGCGTCGTCGCGCGTGGCCACAACCTCACTCCTGCTGTTTTATGACACACAGAAGCTCTTACAAGTGGTGTTCCACGTAAAGCCAACATTTACATGTCATTCCTCGTTAACCCCTTTCAACGGAGCTTCTGTCACTTCAACCACAGCAAAACAAACTCAAATTTTAACAGAGCCTTATTTCAAACTACCAGCTTTTATAAAATACTCTGTTTGAAATGGTACACAAAAAGGCTTGTCCCTTTGCAGCACATAGTGCTAGCTAACCTGCATCTAGTTGCCCACAATGATTGACACATATGTGTTAAGAGACAAAAATAATTTGCTCAGGATCACACGGAGTTGTCAAGTGGAGCAGTCAGAGTTCGAACCCATGTGACCCGGTTCTGCAAATTAGAAATGAAAACACACTCCACACAAAAATACGTATATGGACAATATTTGCGCTGATATATTTGACAGCACTCTTATTCTTCAGTTCAGGCTGATTCAAACTGCATTGCGCCTTACAGCGCTTCTACCTCACAAAGAGCTATTCACTTATCATATGTCTGCATGCTACACTAGGTAAGCTTGTTCTTTACCGTTGCATTTAAATCCCCTGTCCTCTTTCATGCAATTTCCTAGTGCTAACTGGATGCGAAAAAAACAGTCTGTGCACCTATTCTTTTACTGCCTCAAACCTATGCTTACTATTACATAGGTTCTGTCGATGATACATTTCAAAATCAACTCTCGTTTCATTGGAAACTTGGGGGCATATTATCAAGCACAGCGTTAAAATCATCACCAGAAAACTGCCGCTAAAGCGGCGATAATGGGCTTGATAATATGCCCTTGAGAATTCCAATAGAAGCCCATGTGGACACCAGAACATGGGCTTCTATTGGAATTCTCCAGGGCATATTATCAAGCCCATTATCACTGTTTTAGCGACAGTTGTCTGCTGCAAAGTGGCGATAATTGGAACGCGGTTTCTTGATAATATGCCCCATTGTGAGTGGTTATCTTTAATCACATGTCTGTAGATTCTGATTGCTTGACGAATAATTTATAGTTAAAAAATCACTTTTGGGGACACTCACTGTCTAATCACTTAAAACCTTTACAGTCATTGAAAATCAATATATGTTTGCATATTGTTGCAGGCCTTCAATCTTGATTTTTAAAGCATATTGTAAGAGTTTGATTTGGGTTTCTTGTTAAGTCTGCTCTTCCTTTATGGAATGCATTTGATTGTATACATTCCTTTTCACATACATGCAATATTTGTTTTAGTAACAATTTAACATAGAGGCACACATGTGTTTATACATATGCAAGGAAATAATTCCAAACCTTCTGAATTTGCAAACTGACTGGCAAATGAATTTGTCATTGTACCACATTCTACGCATTCACATTTAAAGTTTCCAAATTAAAAATGAGATAAAGAAGTACTTAAATTGTATTGTTTATGTTTTTTATGCATTATGTTTTTGCACTTTACTTGTATTGCATAGCTATTAAATAATGTTCAAATTATTATCTGTGTGTTTATGCTCTGTAAATTCAGGACAACATATTTCCACTCGATATGGGTCATTGGAAATACTTGAAACATCAATATCTTCAATGGACGATAACGCATTACACGTTAAACTACAGGAGTGCAAATGGAAACATTAACAAATCTTAGCCGGACTGAAATTGAAACGGTGGCAGCTGCATAAACATCAATTAAAACTTTTACTGGGCATGAATCCTGTTTGCTATCAGCCAATGAATATAACTTTTTACAGGCCCACCATTCCAGACTACCCTGTATTTATATTTTACCTAAAATTCATAAGGGTGGCCCCTTTCCACCAGGGAGGCCCATCATCTCTGGCAATGGTGGGCCTACAGAACACATTTCACAATATGTAGATGGTTTCCTTCAACCTATCGTAAAAAACTTACCATCGTATTTGAGGGATAGCTCAGACCTCCTTTGTAAATTAGAGGATTTCTCTTGGGATTTGGACAATCTACTCTTTGTAACCATGGACGTAGAAAGTCTATATACCTGCATACACATACGGGAGGGAATGAGAGCTCTCAAACATTTCTTATTTAAACGGGGTGCTCAGTACCTTGAGCACACTCACATGTTGTTGGAAATGACAGAAATGATTCTAACACACAATGCTTTTCTGCACAATGATGAATGGTTTCTGCAGGTACAGGGCACTGCCATGGGCTCTAGATTTGCTCCATCTTATGCTAACCTTTTCATGGGACTATATGAGGTGGAGCATGTCTGGGGCCCAGGGGCTCAGAGGTGGAGTGACAGTAAAAATTTTTATGGACGGTACATAGACGATATTATTATGATTTGGCATGGAACAGTGGAGAGTCTGAACATGTATTATGAATATCTGAACAGGAATAATTTGAATGTTAGATTAACCATCCAACATTCTGAGGCTAGCATAGAGTTTTTGGATTTGAAACTATTCACAAGCGGCACTGAGATTCATAGCGATATGTACAAGAAAAAAACATCTTGTAATAGCTATTTGCATGCCACAAGTGCTCACCCTTCATCCACCATTAAAGCCATACCATATGGAGAAATGGTACGTGCAAGACGGAACTGTGGTATGGATAAAGATTTTAGCAGGAACATTACTCAAATCAAAAACAATTTTGCTAGGAGAGGTTATGATCAGTCATGCTTGAACAATGCAGAGAAGCATGTTCTGTCTCTGAATAGAAAGGAGATGCTTGTGACCTGTAACAAGAGCAGACAATGTGCCAAAAAACAACCCTCTGAAGTTTTATTTATTACTGAATACAACATCTTTAGTAATCATATTTATAACATTCTAAGAAAAAATTGGAATTTGTTGAAGGTTGACAAGTTTCCAGCCAATGTAGTATCGAACAAACCCAGAGTAGTATATCGCAGGAATAAGACTCTCAAAGATATACTTAGTCCTAGTTACATCAAGGACACACAAACCATTTGCACATGGTTGCCAAAAAACCCCCAGGGTTTTTATACATGTGAAAGTTGCTCCATATGCAAATATGGTTTAAATAAACTTAAAAAATTCAGGAGTGGACAATCAAGGGAGTTCACAATAAACTGCTTTATCAATTGCAATACGACATTCACGGTATATATGATCACTTGTTCCTGTGATATGGTATACGTTGGTAGCAGTATCCGCAGCTTGAAACTGCGAATTCAGGAACATGTACGAGCAATAAGAAATTGTGACTCTAAATATCCTATTGCATTACACATACATCATGACCATCCTAATGACAAGAACATCACCTTCTGCGGCATTGATCATGTTAAAATGCCAGAGAGAGGGGGAAATAGAGAATTGCTACTCAGGCAGCGTGAGGCTTCCTGGATATGCCGTCTGAGGTCAAATAAGTTTGGTCTCAACGCTAATGATGAATTACACCATTTCCTCTGAAATAATTGAGCCATCAATATGGTGCTGATGTTATACTATTGATGAATGATATACAGACTATATTACGCTTTGTGAGATTGGTTTGTAACTCACTACTGAATAAGTGACTCATTGCTTTGTGAACGATTTGCAATTTTGTAACTACTACCCTGTCATTTTATTTGTATTGATACCTTATGTCCCTTCTTCTTTACACTGTTTGAGTGTTTATTAATAATTTTTCCATGCATCCTCCATTGTGAGAGGTTGTTTTCCCTATAAATTCCTACTCGACTAGGAGATATACTATTTGTTTCTTAGCATGATTGGTCGTATCCCTGTAGATTTCTCTGAAACATCTATATTACACATTTAAAATTGCTACTCCTCTTACATACTGTGACTATTTTATGAATTTGTTCATTAACACAATTGATTCATGGGTTCTGGAGTGTTGAATCTATTTTAGAATTTACAAACAGGTATGTCGTCTTAAGATGGCCGCCGAGGTTTTCTTTCCCTTTTATTCTTTCACTTTCGCGTACTCAAGCGTTGTTGTTATTTGCCCATTTAGTACTATTTACTGTGGAATACTAGGGTTTCATCTGTTTACGCATGGATGTTTTTTCATTATGTGAGCGTTCGCTGTCACTTCCTTTTTTTTTAATTCGACAAACAATCTTGAATTAGATTTTGTTTGTCTTTTAAACAAACATAACAAAACAATCTTTTTAAATTTGTCGACTTGAATTATCTCTCTATGGTATACAGCATAGTTTCAGAAATATGTTTCCTTTTTCAAGATGGCCGCCATGTATTCTAGCGCTTCTTTGCTGTCTACGTCCGTCTTCCACTTTTTTCACTTGTCAGGTGTTTCTCATTATAGTAATGGGAGGGTTTAAATACGCGCATATCTTGGTGCTTTGATAGACAGTCGAGACCGCTGAGACGAGACTACGGGCTACCACGCCGTTAAGGTAATGACTCTGTGGACGGAACACTTTGGCACAGATTATGTGCTCATTGCGTAGGATTTACTCAGAACACATTTTCAACATATATGGATCTGATTCGTTTCTTTATGGCATACAGCACTGTTTTATAAACCCATTTCCTGCTTTTGTAAAATGGCCGCCGCGTAATTCAGCGCTTCTTTGCTGTTTTCGGCCGTCTTCCCTTTTAGTTATTTGTCCGGTGTTTCTCATTACGGTAATGGGAGGGTTTAAATACGCGCACACTTTGGTGCTTAGATAAACAGTCGAGACCGTTGAGACGAGACTGCGGGCTACCACGCCGGTAAGGTAAGGACTTTGTAGACGCAAGACTTCGGTACAGATTATATGCTCATTGCGTAGGTTTTATTCAACAGATGACAGATTTTTGGAAACACGTTACTCCTTAAGGATTTATGAACTTTTAAGCTTGTACTTTATTTCTAATGTTTGTTTGCTTTGATTATACTGACATTTTCTCATTTAGCTTGATTATGATAATGGTTATACATTGACACTAGCCAACAGTTTGTCATTCTAAGATGGCCGCCGTAATTTTAAGGTCGCTGATTCATATTCACATTGTTTGTTAGATATTGCATATTATGGAGCGGGAGATTGAAAGAAGCTCTTTCTGGAGGATTTAAGTTATCCGAGTCTGCGACAAGGGAAAATTAACTAGAGTGTTGAATTTCATCGGGTGAGTGTACTTAGGCCACATTATTATAATACACATTTTTAAATATTTCTTCTACATGCATCTCTTTTCGCTCTATAGTACCAGAGTCTTGGAGAATCACTTGGTCTGTGTATAATATTTCTGATACGTCTTTTAGCCTTTAAAAAAATATTTTTTTTAACACCTTGGTCTTGTCTCATTTTTTCGGTGCAACTTCATATCTTTTGTTTCTTTTGTTTGTTAAATAAGCTAAATATTAGTCTTGGAACAATGAAGGACATTTGTTATTATGCAAATTGGAATAGGCTTTTGAGAGTATTTAAACATTGGCCTTTCTATATATATCTCTTGATAGGTATTGAACATTGTTGAACGTAGGCTCACACTTGCCTTCATCCGAATAAAGGATCTTTATTCCTTAACTGAGGAAATTCTCTCAATTATTTGTTTGGTAAGTTCTAATATGACCAATGTTATTCTCATTAAACGCATCTCTAAACCATTTGACATGAATTTTTTAACCTGTATTCTTAGATATTAGGCATACACTGAAATCAACAAGTTATTTATTTTGCTTGTTGTTCGGGTTCTATGATACTGATAGTATCTTTAAATTTCAGGAGTAAAATGGTTAGTGGAAACAACCTCAGGGATTAGCTACAATGGTTTAATCCAACAAGGCTAATGAATGTATTAGTAATTGAAATATATTCTATAATATGTTTGTTTACAGGTTCTTGTCGTATTATGACCACATTCGCTTAAACAAATATTGTTGTGAAGATCTTTTGTCTTGTATGTTTTTGACATGAATTAGTAATGAGACATTTTGTCCACATTTTGAGCCCATGCGAATGTTGCACTTGTATATACATGCTAATGAAATGTTTAAGTCATGAGCATAAAGTTTTTTGTCATATAGGCCCTCTTTCATCTTTCTTCTTCCTTTTTCTTTTTCATTTTTAAATGTAAATAGACTATTGATGCTATACCATCAGATATTATGTACAGGTTGTAACAACTGCTGTACAAATGTAACTTTTTAGAATGTTCTGGTCTTTGTATGTACATATTTTTGTTGTTAACAAAGGTATTGAAGTATATTTTGTATTTTTTCGATAGCCCTGAAGAAGTCTCCATGCAGGAGACGAAACGCGTTGGCTATGGCTATCTCATGTTATCAAGGCTGTGATATTCTATGCCTGTGAAAAATAATTAAATAAAGAAAGGAATTTGTTTGAAAAACAAATTTTATGTCCTGGACATTCCTTTAATTGCAACGGACTCCTTATCAATAGTGCTGAACCCTGTTGCATGTATGATTTTGATAGGACTTGTTCCTGATTGAGGAGCTCAGCGGGGAGTGCTCCTCGGTTCTTTGCACTATAAAAGTACACTATACCGACACTATTCACTTGACAGGTGCGGTAATACAGCCTTCTCCCTCTCTCATCTATTTGAAAAAAGCTATTCACTTATCATATGTCTGCATGCTACAATAGGTAAGCTTGTTCTTTACCGTTGCATTTAAATCCCCTGTCCTCTTTCATGCAATTTCCTAGTGCTACCTGGATGCGAAAAAAACAGTCTGTGCACCTATTCTTTTACTGCCTCAAACCTATGCTTACTATTACATAGGTTCTGTTGATGATACATTTCAAAATCAACTCTCGTTTCATTGGAAACTTGGGGGCATATTATCAAGCACAGCGTTAAAATCATCACCAGAAAACTGCCGCTAAAGCGGCGATAATGGGCTTGATAATATGCCCTTGAGAATTCCAATAGAAGCCCATGTTGACACCAGAACATGGGCTTCTATTGGAATTCTCCAGGGCATATTATCAAGCCCATTATCACTGTTTTAGCGACAGTTGTCTGCTGCAAATTGGCGATAATTGGAACGCCGTTTCTTGATAATATGCCCCATTGTGAGTGGTTATCTTTAATCACATGTCTGTAGATTCTGATTGCTTGACGAATAATTTATAGTTAAAAAATCACTTTTGGGGACACCTACTGTCTAATCACTTAAAACCTTTACAGTCATTGAAAATCAATATATGTTTGCATATTCAACAACAAAGCAAACCCAACGACGGACCAAGGTCAAGCACTTGGATTCCAACTATTTTCCTTCCTATAGAGGTACACTATGTCAGTGTACGTGGTGCAACAACTTCCAACATCCGTCGTTGTTAGATGCGGGACAGGACAAAACGATTTAAACACAAAGGAAGGTGCACTCAAAAAGACAAAGTCCAAAATGGTATGTATTCAAAAGAATTTTTCTGGGTCTTCTTATTTATTAAAGCGAATGTCAGCCAACGCGTTTCGTTCCTAAAACACAGGAACTTCTTCAGGGCTGAAATCAATACATAAAACAACATATATAAACAAATACATAAAAATGCACAATACATTTACATCACAACATATAAAAATAACTTAAGAATCCACAAGAACCACAAAACAATATTATATACAAGACCAACCTAAAGTACAACAAATATAAGCATACATGTTAAAGAGTTAAAAATAAAAAATATTTTTAAGAGTGAACTTTTCCTGATTTCTGTGATTCTGTCTCAAATTATAAACGGCACAAAGTATGTATGCCAACTATATATATCATAAGAGAATAATGAGCGAAGAAGAATAGACAGAAAATAGAAAAAAAGGACAGAAACAAAACCAGAAAAAATAAAGAGAATTCAAAATAGCAGAGGCAAATGCTAACAAAAACAAGAAACAAAAACTGTATCATAGATGTCCAAAAATATATCAATCTAATAGGAGAACTATAACTCAATCCAAGCCAGAGAAACAGAGAAAGGGAAAAAGAACAAAAACAAAGGGTTGAGCTCACCAAGAGGTAGATAGCACAAGAAAAACCTGATTCCATATCCTTTGAATCCGGCAATAATCAACTCATAATGACGTATCACACATTTGGTGAACAGTAGTACGTCTGAAATAAAAAAGTAAATATAAGCAGCCCCATAATATAGTGGGCACACCAGACCACAAGTGCATCTAGATAAAAGAAGAAGTACATGTGTATGACCTAAGTATATACATAAAAATCTGAGGTCATCAGACAGGACACTCACCCGTAAGTATAAAAGTGAACGCAAAATCTCATATAAAGATAAAATCATGTATTGTAGACAATGTTCACTCAAAGTGGAGAGGAATCCAAAGTTGGATCAATAGTTCTGGAAATGGAAAAAGGGAGGGGGGGGGAAGTTATTTAATCCCACCACGAAATATACAATATGATACATGTAACATTCAAAATTATTATGATAAAAAGCGCAAAACAATCTATTCAAAGTTAAATATGCATATTGGCACATATACGTACCCAACCTAAGTGGTTGATGAGAAGCTAAAAACAAGAGCTAAAAATCCAAGTTCGTAAATTTAGAAAGTGGCCATACATGCACATTAAGACATATAAAACCATCTAAGGGGCATTCCAGAGAACTACTTTAAAAATAATCAGCAATTACCAATAAAATATATCTGCAAGGTTTTGAATAATACATGTTGCTCGTGAAAACATATATATAAAGACTCCGATGTAAGGAGAAGCCATAACGTGAAGGAAATACATATAAACCTTCTCCATAGCCCAATGGTATAAAAGCAATGACATTGACCTAATATTTAAGTTGACGTGTGGCGCCATTTACTTAAAAGGCACGCACAAAGCACCTATTGCACCCATGAGTAATGCAAAAAGCTGTCCGCCCGTAGTTGCGGGTAATGGCGGAACGGCATAAGTTTTTAAAAGTCAAGCGTATGTGTGCTTGAGTGGTGTAAGCCTTAGTCAATAAATAAAACAAAAACAAGCACCAGTTAGGCATTTACAAGTCCAACGAACATATGGTATAGGAGCCAACCCTACGTTGACACAGTGCAGACCCGCGGATGTATGCAAATCGAGTATCAAATGCGAGAACCAGAATCAAAACGGATCAAATTCCGCATACCACAAGCGTCCGCCCTACATGACAACATAGCGGACCCATATGAGCAAACTCACCTAATAATTCAGGGAAGTACCGACAGCATGATAACCAGCAGGACAGCAATAAAGCAGCAAACAGACCGCATCTTGAGGTCGGTTTAAATAAACCGGCCAGACGTTGCCGTGCGTGCTCCAACAGTGTGGACATAGAAAGAGGGTTAGAGGACAACGTAAATGGCGCCGCCATCTTGGAGTGTACGTATTTAGTCAGAGATCTATAGCAATTAAACATAAATGATGTCACAATTACAGCCTATTACATAGATAACATGAGTGGTATTGCAATTGATAAAATGCATTATATCATATTTGACACCAGTATTGTAACAAAAGTTCAAAGTTTTGTTTTTCCCATGTGGACACATATTACATGTTCCACAGGTGAAAAAACCTTTGGGTTTGATAGGCAACCACGTTTCCTTTGGAGTAGTGACATAGCTGGGACATAGGAAATTCCGCAGCGATCTGCCTCTTCTATATGTTACAGACGGAACACTTGTAAGGCTACTCTTTAGAGATGGTACTTCTCCTAATATACTCCAGTTTTTCTTAAGAATATTGAAGACCTTAGAGCTGTTTGCATTATACTGTGTAATAAACCTAACTGGATTCGCATTGGGCATATCCCTTTTGTGAGATGGTTGCAAAGTGTCTTCTCTAGTGCGACATTTTGCTTTCTCGATTGCTTTGTCTACTACTTCTCTAGTATATCCCCTCTGCAAGAATCTAGTTCTAGATTCCGAAATGTTGTTGAGATAAGTGTCATCCTCGCTGCAATTCCTACGTATTCTTATCATTTCCCCGTATGCAGGTCACAATACGGATAAGGAATTGCATTATTTCTTAGGCTAGTGTTGTTCCACTAACTGGTTATGAAGCAACTTTGTTACTTTATTTTCTAATAATATTCTGTACGGAACTAATAAGGCCCCGTTTTGCGCTGTACGTCTTTTGCAATTATTGCTGAAACATACTGTACATGACTTCATGTCTATATAATTTAGATTAATATGTAGCATATATACTGATAAATGTACTATGGATGTGTTGTGTCCTTTTTCATGTTCTACTTGTCTGCCTCCCCCCTTCTGTTTTCCTTCTTTATTCTATTCTGTCATTTTTTCGTAAATAATTCTTCTTTATGTTTTATTTTCATATATGGTCCTCCTTAACTGCTTCCCTGGTTCTTATCTGTGTCCATCTATATTCACTTGAGTTTATGATAATGCCACTCTAAGATGGCCGCATGGTTTGCTTTGACACATACTTACTGACGAGTTTTGCATAAATATTGTGCTACTTTAACTGTTATGCACTTTTTCCATATATATTATTTGAACCTTTGAGTATTAGGTGAATTATTTCTCGTACAAGACACTGAGGTGTCACCATTATAAGGGGTTATGTTTAATTGCTATAGATCTCTGACTAAATACGTACACTCCAAGATGGCGGCGCCATTTACGTTGTCCTCTAACCCTCTTTCTATGTCCACACTGTTGGAGCACGCACGGCAACGTCTGGCCGGTTTATTTAAACCGACCTCAAGATGCGGTCTGTTTGCTGCTTTATTGCTGTCCTGCTGGTTATCATGCTGTCGGTACTTCCCTGAATTATTAGGTGAGTTTGCTCATATGGGTCCGCTATGTTGTCATGTAGGGCGGACGCTTGTGGTATGCGGAATTTGATCCGTTTTGATTCTGGTTCTCGCATTTGATACTCGATTTGCATACATCCGCGGGTCTGCACTGTGTCAACGTAGGGTTGGCTGCTATACCATATGTTCGTTGGACTTGTAAATGCCTAACTGGTGCTTGTTTTTGTTTTATTTATTGACTAAGGCTTACACCACTCAAGCACACATACGCTTGACTTTTAAAAACTTATGCCGTTCCGCCATTACCCGCAACTACGGGCGGACAGCTTTTTGCATTACTCATGTATGGCCACTTTCTAAATTTACGAACTTGGATTTTTAGCTCTTGTTTTTAGCTTCTCATCAACCACTTAGGTTGGGTACGTATATGTGCCAATATGCATATTTAACTTTGAATAGATTCTTTTGCTCTTTTTATCATAATAATTTTGAATGTTACATGTATCATATTGTATATTTCGTGGTGGGATTAAATAACTTCCCCCCCCTCCCTTTTTCCATTTCCAGAACTATTGATCCAACTTTGGATTCCTCTCCACTTTGAGTGAACATTGTCTACAATACATGATTTTATCTTTATATGAGATTTTGCGTTCACTTTTATACTTACGGGTGAGTGTCCTGTCTGATGACCTCAGATTTTTATGTATATACTTAGGTCATACACATGTACTTCTTCTTTTATCTAGATGCACTTGTGGTCTGGTGTGCCCACTATATTATGGGGCTGCTTATATTTACTTTTTTATTTCAGACGTACTACTGTTCACCAAATGTGTGATACGTCATTATGAGTTGATTATTGCCGGATTCAAAGGATATGGAATCAGGTTTTTCTTGTGCTATCTACCTCTTGATGAGCTCAACCCTTTGTTTTTGTTCTTTTTCCCTTTCTCTGTTTCTCTGGCTTGGATTGAGTTATAGTTCTCCTATTAGATTGATATATTTTTGGACATCTATGATACAGTTTTTGTTTCTTGTTTTTGTTAGCATTTGCCTCTGCTATTTTGAATTCTCTTTATTTTTTCTGGTTTTGTTTCTGTCCTTTTTTTCTATTTTCTGTCTATTCTTCTTCGCTCATTATTCTCTTATGATATATATAGTTGGCATACATACTTTGTGCCGTTTATAATTTGAGACAGAATCACAGAAATCAGGAAAAGTTCACTCTTAAAAATATTTTTTATTTTTAACTCTTTAACATGTATGCTTATATTTGTTGTACTTTAGGTTGGTCTTGTATATAATATTGTTTTGTGGTTCTTGTGGATTCTTAAGTTATTTTTATATGTTGTGATGTAAATGTATTGTGCATTTTTATGTATTTGTTTATATATGTTGTTTTATGTATTGATTTCAGCCCTGAAGAAGTTCCTGTGTTTTAGGAACGAAACGCGTTGGCTGACATTCGCTTTAATAAATAAGAAGACCCAGAAAAATTCTTTTGAATACATACCATTTTGGACTTTGTCTTTTTGAGTGCACCTTCCTTTGTGTTTAAATATGTTTGCATATTGTTGCAGGCCTTCAATCTTGATTTTTAAAGCATATTGTAAGAGTTTGATTTGGGTTTCTTGTTAAGTCTGCTCTTCCTTTATGGAATGCATTTGATTGTATACATTCCTTTTTACATACATGCAATATTTGTTTTAGTAACAATTTAACATAGAGGCACACATGTGTTTATACATATGCAAGGAAATAATTCCAAACCTTCTGAATTTGCAAACTGACTGGCAAATGAATTTGTCATTGTACCACATTCTACGCATTCACATTTAAAGTTTCCAAATTAAAAATGAGATAAAGAAGTACTTAAATTGTATTGTTTATGTTTTTTATGCATTATGTTTTTGCACTTTACTTGTATTGCATAGCTATTAAATAATGTTCAAATTATTATCTGTGTGTTTATGCTCTGTAAATTCAGGACAACATATTTCCACTCGATATGGGTCATTGGAAATACTTGAAACATCAATATCTTCAATGGACGATAACACATTACACGTTAAACTACAGGAGTGCAAATGGAAACATTAACAAATCTTAGCCGGACTGAAATTGAAACGGTGGCAGCTGCATAAACATCAATTAAAACTTTTACTGGGCAAAGAAGACAGATTCATCCTGCATATACTCTTGAGCATGTATACTGATTTGCATATAGAATGGATGAATCACTAATGGACATTCGTGGATATATGCAGAAGATAATCCGATATAAAGTACATCATCCACTGCTTTCTGGACCATTTGTGTCAAACAGTGAATGAGGACAGGTGAAAAATATTTATGAGGGACATATTCTTATCAAATGAGTTGACAGTCAATGACCTTAGGCAGGATACTTGATCAAACAAAATGACTCATTTGTCAATTCACAAGAAACAATGGCATGCACAATCACCCTCCACCTCAGCTGTGAATTATACACAATCAAAACAATGGAAAAAGAAAATATTAACTACAACTGAGGAGCATAATGAATCCAATGAAGGCCCATGACAATTTGTATTTACGAATGCAAATAAAATAATTGTTTAGTCTATCTGTTTTGTTATATTCATTAGTGATCACCCTTTTTACATATTCTCCTACTATCTTTTTGTAAAGTCCATAATTTTGACTGTGTCAAAGATGCATGTTCACAAAAGAGACTTATAGGTTTGATAGAGCTTAGATGTCATAAAATAGTATGTTCTTAAGTGCTGTATCCTCAGTAAATAAGATCTCAACAGTCTTCTGTATATGAACAAAACCAACCATTAAAAATAACAAATCACAGATAACACTTTTATTTTTGATTTTCTATTCAAGATTTGTCACTCTAAATATGAATAAAATAAATGTTGAACTAAATTGTGTGTACTGATATTTGTTTTTTTACTTTGTTATGCTGTTTGTACTGTCATTTCCCTTATCTCATAATCAACATGAGGATTAACATTTGTGATAATATACACCAATTTACTAAAAATATCACAAAGCTACTCGCATACAATTACATTACATTATCTGAAACATATTTATTTTAAATTTAAATTAAATTTAAGAAATGAGAATATCGCTGGAATTTAAGTTTATTTTATTTTTTATTTTATGATAGTAACTGTAACATTGCATTTTTGCAGCAAAACATACCTTAAATTTTTAGCAAGCATTTCACATCACAATTATACTCACACACCCTTATAAAACACTAAGGGGGATATTCTCTTGAACGTGTGATAACCATCGCAAAAGTAACTTAACGCAACCTTCCACATCACAGTCTATAGTGGGAAATTTATGCCGTGTTAACCAAGTATTCACAACACGGCGGTACCATGCGATAGTCACTAGATAATGCGTCAAATGGCCGCTGTTAGATCTGGAGGTCTCTAGTTGGCAGAGGTAGGTACCACTGTCCAAATAGGGACCCTTGCTTCTAGCCAGGGTAAGGGGGAAACACTCTTTAGATAACCCCTGCTCACCCCCTTGGTGGCTTGGCACGAGCAGACAGGCTTATCAAAGGCATGTGTAAAGTATTTGTACCAACACTCACAGTAACACAGTGAAAACACCACAAATGGACCCCACACCAGTGTAGATAAATAAAGTACTTTTATATAAACTACACAAGACCAAAACGACAAAAATCCAACATACACAGTTCAAGAATATGGTTTCAAAAGAGTTCTCAGCTTAGTGACAAAATAATCCACATTAGCGTTGATTTTAGCCAACAGTAACTGGTGATGCGATAAAAGTTCCTAGCGGCGCTCAGGCGTTGAAAAACAAGCAACAGCATTAGTCCTGAGACCCTGGGGATGCAATGCGACCACCCCGCTGCATGCAGCGGGCGTGTGCAACAAATCCGGTCTGTATCGGGAGTGAGGCGATACTTGTATGGATTCCAAGGCGTAGTTCTCCGGTAGAAATTTATTCGCAAAGGCACGATTCAACAAAATTCGATGGCTCTGCGATGATGTTCGCAGCGACACAATGCGGCCCAACGAGCAGTGCGACGATCTCACTCAGTGGCGGCAGGCTCTGCGATGATACTCGCAGCAACGGGAATCTTCCCGCTCCGGGGGCGATGCACTCTGAAGATGAACGCGGCGCTGACGTTGCAGCGGCAACAGGCGCTGCGACAATCTTCGCGGGGACGGAAATGTTCTCGCTAAGCTGGCGGTGCGTGAAAAAGTTGCAGATCTTTTACTTCTTTTCTCTTGGTCAGCTTCCCAACAGCAAGCACAACTTCCAGAGGCCCCACAATTGGATCAAGCACTATAGGAACGGCAGAACTCACACAGCAGAGTTCAGGGGGAAGCTGGAGATGAAGTCCTTTTGTTCCTGGGACTTCTTAACAGGAGGCCAGCTCTACTCAGGCCCTTGGAGATTCCTTGAAGCCAGGGGACACAGCACACGGCAACGTCCTTCCCCTCTCCTTGGCAGCAAAGCAACTGTAGGTCAGCCTTACAGCAGGTCAGTCCTTCTTCTTCAGTCTTCCAGCTTTCTCCTTGGCAGCGGTTCCTTTTTGATTCCAGGATGATCACATTTCTTGGGATCAGGGTCCCAATATTTATACCCCAAAATACTTTGTCCTCTGAGGACAGAGGGACCTTTGCCCTGTCCAAACCACTTCTGGAGCACTCTGTTTACATAACTCCTTCTTTCCTTTCACAGTGCAGGGCAGAAACATCGGACGCCCCACAGGAGGTGGAGCCAGCATTGTGGAGGGTAAGCACAACCCTGGAGCACTTTGTTGACATGATTCCTTCTCTCCTTTCACAGTGCAGGGCAGAGACATCAGACGCGCCGCAGGGGGTGGAGCCAGCACTGTGGGGGGCAGGCACTGTCCTATTCAGGTCCCAGGTGCAACTCCTCCCTCCCATCTAGATGCAGATCTCTCTATTCAGCCCTGTGCTGACTCACCCTGTCTCTGGGAATTCCCCAGCCCCCTGGAATTCCCCAGCCCCTGTCACTCAAAACTCCAGACAAGGAATACACAGCCTAGCAAAGGCAGGTTTGGATGGTTAGACAAGAAAATACCTACTTTCTAAAAGTGGTATTTTCAAACACAGAGGTGCCAATTACGATCCGGTAAAAAAATTCCCCGTGCGACTCGTATCCGGTCTTTTTACCGTACGAATCGTACAAGTGCCGTACGAACTGGCAATCACGATTCGCATGGTAAAAAGTCCATACGAACCGCATCGGGAATGATTTCCCACACGTCCTCGGGTCGGAAAATGTGTCCGACACGTCCTCGGACGATGTACCGTACAAATGTGAAAGGTGAAGTCCGACCGAGGAATCACGATCCATCCCGTGCATCCGATGTTACAACCGTATGGAAAAAACACCGTCCGCACCGAACTCCCATAGCAACCATGGAGACATGTGCCCGCATACGCGCCCAACACTCCCCCCCGCCCCCGTACGTCCGAGACGTACCCCCCGTGTATGTACACCCCCACCCGTGTATGTACACCCCTGTACGTCCGAGTCGTACCCCCACCCCTGTACGTGTCGTACCACCGTCTATGTACACCCCAGTACGTTCAAGTCGTACCCCCACCCCTGTACGTGTCGTACCACCGTCTATGTACACCCCAGTACGTTCGAGTCGTACCCCCACCCCTGTACATGTCGTACCACCGTCAATGTACACCCCAGTACGTTCGAGTCGTACCCCCACCCCTGTACGTGTCGTACCACCGTCAATGTACACCCCAGTACGTTCGAGTCATACCCCCACCCCTGTACGTGTCGTACCACCGTCTATGTACACCCCAGTACGTTCGAGTCGTACCCCCACCCCTGTACATGTCGTACCACCGTCTATGTACACCCCAGTACGTTTGAGTCGTACCCCCACCCCTGTACGTGTCGTACCACCGTCAATGTACACCCCAGTACGTTCGAGTCGTACCCCCACCCCTGTACGTGTCGTACCACCTTCTATGTACACCGCAGTACGTTCGAGTCGTACCCCCATCCCTGTACGTGTCGTACCACCGTCAATGTACACCCGAGTATGTTCGAGTCATACCCCCACCCCTGTACGTGTCGTACCACCGTCTATGTACACCCCAGTACGTTCGAGTCGTACCCCCACCCCTGTACATGTCGTACCACCGTCTACGTACACCCCAGTACGTTCGAGTCGTACCCCCACCCCTGTACATGTCGTACCACCGTCAATGTACACCCCAGTACGTTCGAGTCGTACCCCCACCCCTGTACGTGTCGTACCACCGTCAATGTACACCCCAGTACGTTCGAGTCCTCCCCCCACCCCTGTATGTGTCGTACCACCGTCAATGTACACCCCAGTACGTTCGAGTCGTACCCCCACCCCTGTACGTGTCGTACCACCGTCTATGTACACCCCAGTACGTTCGAGTCGTACCCCCACCCCTGTACGTGTCGTACCACCGTCAATGTACACCCCAGTACGTTCGAGTCCTACCCCCACCCGTGTACGTGTCGTACCACCTTCTATGTACACCGCAGTACGTTCGAGTCGTACCCCCATCCCTGTACGTGTCGTACCACCATCAATGTACACCCCAGTATGTTCGAGTCATACCCCCACCCCTGTACGTGTCGTACCACCGTCTATGTACACCCCAGTACGTTCGAGTCGTACCCCCACCCCTGTACATGTCGTACCACCGTCTACGTACACCCCAGTACGTTTGAGTCGTACCCCCACCCCTGTACATGTCGTACCACCGTCAATGTACACCCCAGTATGGTCGAGTCGTACCCCCACCCCTGTACGTGTCGTACCACCGTCAATGTACACCCCAGTACGTTCGAGTCCTACCCCCACCCCTGTACGTGTCGTACCACCGTCAATGTACACCCCAGTACGTTGGAGTCGTACCCCCACCCCTGTACGTGTCGTACCACCGTCTATGTACACCCCAGTACGTTCGAGTCGTACCCCCACCCCTGTACGTTTCGTACCACCGTCAATGTACACCCCAGTACGTTCGAGTCCTACCCCCACCCGTGTACGTGTCGTACCACCGTGTATGTACACCCCAGTACGTTCGAGTCCTACCCCCACCCCTGTACGTGTCCGACCCCCGTGTATGTACACCCCAGTACGTACGAGTCGTACCCCCACCCCTGTACTTGTCCGACCCCCATGTATGTACACCCCAGTACGTACGAGTCATACCCCCACCCCTGTACGTGTCCGACCCCCATGTATGTACACCCCAGTACGTACGAGTCGTACCCCCACCCCTGTATGTGTCCGACCCCCATGTATGTACACCCCAGTATGTACGAGTCGTACCCCCACCCCTGTACGTATCCGACCCCATGTATGTACACCCCAGTACGTACGAGTCATACCCCCACCCCTGTACATGTCCGACCCCTATGTATGTACACCCCCAGTACGTACGAGTCGTACCCCCTCCCCTGTACGTGTCCGACCCCATGTATGTACACCCCAGTACGTACGAGTCGTACCCCCACCCCTGTACGTGTCGTACCACCGTCTATGTACACCCCAGTACGTTCGAGTCGTACCCCCACCCCTGTACATGTCGTACCACCGTCAATGTACACCCCAGTACGTTCGAGTCGTACCCCCACCCCTGTACGTGTCGTACCACTGTCTATGTACACCCCAGTATGTTCGAGTCGTACCCCCACCCCTGTACGTGTCGTACCACCGTCTATGTACACCCCAGTACGTTCGAGTCGTACCCCCACCCCTGTACGTGTCGTACCACTGTCAATGTACACCCCAGTACGGTCGAGTCGTACCCCCACCCCTGTACGTGTCGTACCACCGTCAATGTACACCCCAGTACGTTCGAGTCCTACCCCCACCCCTGTACGTGTCGTACCACCGTCAATGTACACCCCAGTACGTTGGAGTCGTACCCCCACCCCTGTACGTGTCGTACCACCGTCTATGTACACCCCAGTACGTTCGAGTCGTACCCCCACCCCTGTACGTTTCGTACCACCGTCAATGTACACCCCAGTACGTTCGAGTCCTACCCCCACCCGTGTACGTGTCGTACCACCGTGTATGTACACCCCAGTACGTTCGAGTCGTACCCCCACCCCTGTACGTGTCCGACCCCCGTGTATGTACACCCCAGTACGTACGAGTCGTACCCCCACCCCTGTACTTGTCCGACCCCCATGTATGTATACCCCAGTACGTACGAGTCATACCCCCACCCCTGTACGTGTCCGACCCCCATGTATGTACACCCCAGTACGTACGAGTCGTACCCCCACCCCTGTATGTGTCCGACCCCCATGTATGTACCCCCCAGTATGTACGAGTCGTACCCCCACCCCTGTACGTATCCGA
This sequence comes from Triturus cristatus, assembly GCF_964204655.1. Taxonomy (NCBI): domain Eukaryota; kingdom Metazoa; phylum Chordata; class Amphibia; order Caudata; family Salamandridae; genus Triturus; species Triturus cristatus. The sequence continues at coordinate 498,177,130 of NC_140591.1, forward strand.
CCCCATGTATGTACACCCCAGTACGTACGAGTCATACCCCCACCCCTGTACATGTCCGACCCCTATGTATGTACACCCCCAGTACGTACGAGTCGTACCCCCTCCCCTGTACGTGTCCGACCCCATGTATGTACACCCCAGTACGTACGAGTCATACCCCCACCCCTGTACGTGTCCGACCCCCATGTATGTACACCCCAGTACGTTCGAGTCGTACCCCCACCCCTGTACATGTCGTACCACCGTCAATGTACACCCCAGTACGTTCGAGTCGTACCCCCACCCCTGTACGTGTCGTACCACTGTCTATGTACACCCCAGTACGTTCGAGTCGTACCCCCACCCCTGTACGTGTCGTACCACCGTCTATGTACACCCCAGTACGTTCGAGTCGTACCCCCACCCCTGTACGTGTCGTACCACTGTCAATGTACACCCCAGTTCGTTCGAGTCGTACCCCCACCCCTGTACGTGTCGTACCACTGTCTATGTACACCCCAGTACGTTCGAGTCATACCCCCACCCCTGTACGTGTCGTACCACCGTCTATGTACACCCCAGTACGTTCGAGTCGTACCCCCACCCCTGTACCTGTTGTACCACCGTCAATGTACACCCCAGTACAGTCGAGTCGTACCCCCACCCCTGTACGTGTCGTACCACCGTCAATGTACACCCCAGTACGTTCGAGTCGTACCCCCACCCCTGTACGTGTCGTACCACCATCAATGTACACCCCAGTACGTTTGAGTCGTACCCCCACCCCTGTACGTGTCATACCACCGTCAATGTACACCCCAGTACGTTCGAGTCGTACCCCCACCCCTGTACGTGTCGTACCACTGTCTATGTACACCCCAGTACGTTCGAGTCGTACCCCCACCCCTGTACGTGTTGTATAGGGGTGGGCGGAATTTGCGTAATTGCGTTACGCAAATCTCCGCGAAACGGTAAAAAAACTCCGCGAACACGCAGAAATTCCGCGAACACGCGGAATTGCTTGTTCGCGATGCTTTTTTCCTGTTCACAATTGCTGTTTGCGTGCTCGGGGAGAAATATCTCGCGAACACGCATTTTGAGAACGCGAACAAGCAAACATTTCGCGAAATCGCGGAATGCAGACTTTTGAGCAATTTCGCGTTCTCCGCGGAACGCGAAATTCCGCGAATTCCGCAAATTCCGCGAGCGGAACGGAATTTGCCGCCCAGGCCTAGTGTTGTACCACCGTCTATGTACACCCCAGTACGTTCGAGTCGTACCCCCACCCCTGTACGTGTCGTACCACCGTCAATGTACACCCCAGTACAGTCGAGTCGTACCCCCACCCCTGTACGTGTCGTACCACCGTCTATGTACACCCCAGTACGTTCGAGTCGTACCCCCACCCCTGTACGTGTCGTACCACCGTCAATGTACACCCCAGTACGTTTGAGTCGTACCCCCACCCCTGTACGTGTCCGACCCCCATGTATGTACACCCCAGTAAGTTCGAGTCGTACCCCCACCCCTGTACGTGTCGTACCACCTTCAATGTACACCCCAGTACGTTCGAGTCGTACCCCCACCCCTGTACGTGTCGTACCACCGTCAATGTACACCCCAGGATGTTCGAGTCGTACCCCCACCCCTGTACGTGTCGTACCACTGTCTATGTACACCCCAGTACGTTCGAGTCGTACCCCCACCCCTGTACGTGTCGTACCACCGTCTATGTACACCCCAGTACGTTCGAGTCGTACCCCCACCCCTGTACGTGTCGTACCACCGTCAATGTACACCCCAGTACAGTCGAGTCGTACCCCCACCCCTGTACGTGTCATACCACAGTCTATGTACACCCCAGTATGTTCGAGTCGTACCCCCACCCCTGTACGTGTCGTACCACCGTGTATGTACACCCCAGTACGTTCGAGTCCTACCCCCACCCCTGTACGTGTCTGACCCCCATGTATGTACACCCCAGTACGTATGAGTTGTACCCCCACCCCTGTACATGTCCGACCCCCATGTATGTACACCCCAGTACGTACGAGTCGTACCCCCACCCCTGTACGTGTCCGACCCCCATGTATGTACACCCCAGTATGTACGAGTCGTACCCCCACCCATGTACGTGTCCGACCCCCATGTATGTACACCCCAGTACGTACGAGTCGTACCCCCACCCCTGTCTGTGTCCGACCCCCATGTATGTACACCCCAGTACGTACGAGTCATACCCCCACCCCTGTACGTGTCCGACCCCCATGTATGTACACCCCAGTACGTACGAGTCATACCCCCACCCCTGTACGTGTCGTACCACCGTCTATGTACACCCCAGTACGTTCGAGTCGTACCCCCACCCCTGTACGTGTCTGACCCCCATGTATGTACACCCCAGTACGTTCCAGTCCTACCCCCACCCCTGTATGTGTCGTACCACCGTCAATGTACACCCCAGTACGTTCCAGTCGCACCCCCACCCCTGTACGTGTCGTACCACCGTCAATGTACACCCCAGTACGTTCCAGTCGCACCCCCAACACAACCTCCTAAGTACGGAGCGCACCCCAGGCCCCAACATCACAATCGCATGTACGAGTCGTACCAAGCCACACACAAGGACAGCACCGTACAACCAAATGGCCCATGTACACACCGTACACACGATCAAAACGCACGTACACAACCAGGACAAAACAACACAAGAATACACTATTCGAATGGCACAAAGCCACTAAACATGGCCAACAAACACTAAAAAAACACATTCACTGACCTGCAACTGCCAAAAACAAACAGAGGCCCTAAACACCACCACTCCCTATAACACACCCACCCAAACTTCAAACACAGCCACACCCACCAATGGACCAATAAAAAGGGCCCACACACACAAACCATGAGCCTTTGCAACAGACTCACTGCAGCCAGACACCACAGGACCATACTACAAGCTTCACCACACCTTACACTTGCACACCTTCACACAACCACCTTCACAAACACCCCCTCATCACATTCACACACACACCTGCACAACCACACCCACACACCCACAACCATCCACACACCCCCCACCATCCACACACCCCCCCCACCATCCACACCCACACCCCTCACCATGCCCACTACCAAGAATCCAAAGTTCAGTAACCGAGAGTTGGAGGTCCTTGTCGATGAAATCCTCAGAGTCGAGCCACAGCTCTTTGGAACATTGGTCAGAAACACCAGCATGGCAGCAAAAACAGCCATGTGGCAGACCATCATCGATGCTGTGAATGCTGTTGCGGACACCAGAAGGACCAGGCAGGAATGCCAAGCCAGGTGGTACGATCTGCGGAGGAGGGTCCGAGCCAAGATGCTGGAGGAACACAACCAGGCCAACGCCACTGGAGGAGGGCCCTCCCGCAGACCCGTACACTACCAGCCCTGGGAGGAGAGGGTGATGGCCATACAGCCGGTGGAGGCAGTCGAAGGATTAGGAGGACTCCGAGACCCGGGTGAGTACACAAACAACGCACCTCACATGGGGGGAACGTCATCCACATCCAAAATCACTAACAGACACGCAACCACCCCAAGCTATCGCATGACTCAACCACACTCCATGAACACGCACATGCCACTGCCGCCACCATGCCCCATGCACCCAGCTTGACAATGTCAAGTCACAGGCCACAGAAGACACCAACACATGACACGGTAACCCGGATGGCGGGAGGATGGGCCCCAAAATTCACATAGTGCAACTCAGAAGCAGACAACAATGCCCGCTGCCCATATGGCCTAGGTCACAGCCATACAAACACTGTGTCCCCACACAGGAAAGACCCGCCAGCAAATGGCGGACGCCTTGCATCAACACATGGGGGTGAAGGTACTGTTTTGCACATGACAGCAGCTAATGAACAGCCAACATTGTGAAAGAGTGGCAGCACACACCACCACAGCAGCAGCGCAGAGACAGACACTACACCCAATGGGTGCCTGGAGATCAGAAACAAACTCACATCAACAAGCCAAGGGCCATTCAAAGATCTGCTAACAGTGTGTGCCCAGGAAGCTGGCCTGAGGTGACAGAGGGTGACACACAGAGGGAGGGAGAGGGGGACACAGAGGGAGGGAGAGGGGGACAGAGAGGGTGGGAGACACAGGGACACGGACAGAGGGAGGAGGCTGACACACGGAGGGAGGGAGAGGGGGACAGAGAGGGAGGGAGACACAGGGACACGGACAGAGGCTGACACACAGAGGGAGGGAGAGGGGGACAGAGAGGGAGGGAGACACAGGGACACGGACAGAGGGAGGAGGCTGACACACGGAGGGAGGGAGAGGGGGACAGAGAGGGAGGGAGACACAGGAAGAGCAAATCAGCCGTGTGGTGTGTGGGAATGTCTGCTCGTCAGCAGGTAGACTGCGTGCATGTAGCCAAGGGTGGCCAGTGCCAGAACCCCCCCTCTTCTCCATGGCAAAACACAGGGCCATGTCACAACCTGTGCACGAGCACAACGACAGCTACATGCATTATATAAGTGTGTGGATCCACTCCATGTGCACATGTACAGTGCTACACGGAAGGCGCCAATGCATGGCTCGCCACACCTGCCCACTCCACTGCTGACTGCAGTCACACTTGCCGCAGCAAGTAAGACTGTGCCACACATAGTTAAAGGGGCCAAAGTGGTGCCCAAGGGACACACCCATGCACAAGTGCACTGTGAGTGGAATGCAAGACAGATCCTAATTCCAAGAGGAAAAGTGCCAACTTTGAAACTGATGAAACATGGATGTTGCATGGACCAAAATTAACATTGTCTCTCTTACACACAGGTCAACGTCGTGGTTCACCCCCCAACACTGGGGGGGAAGACTCACAGGACCCGGATCTGCGGGAGCCCGATCCCACCGGCAGCGACGACTCTCACCACTCTGTGGACGACCCTGACCGACCTGGCCCCTCTGGTGTCCAACCACCTGCAGCACCCGCGTCAGGTACAACTGTGCCAACCACCACCCCCACTCCTGCCACATCCCAGGAGACACCCAGGATCCCTGCCCCACCACCACAATGCAGCCAGGCTGGCCAGGAGGGACACGGTGTCCCGGGCACCCAGGAGGAGGCAGGCGACAACGCCAATGCCACCCCTCAGGGGTCCCGGAGACCCGATGTACCCACAAGGGCAGGCCAGGTGCAAGTGGGCAGGGGTGGTGGAAGTGGAGGACGGCGGAGGTGCGAGCCTGACCAGTTGGCTGGGGAACCGGTATTTGCCCATGTCCGTAACATCATGGACACATACCGGCAGGACACCACGGGCATGGCCCAGGTTGTGTCCACCCTCAATGAGATCAAGGGGACCCTCGATGAGATAAAGACCCAGCAGGCCCAGCAACATGCGGAGCAACATGCCTGTCTACTGCAACACCAACGGAGGATGGAGGACAGACAGGCTGAGCAAGTGACGGTGTTCCAGGGGATTCACGATACACTCCGTCGGATGGCCGACAACATGGGCAACCCTCCCTGTGCCAGACGGCGTAGAACATCACCACCCACAGGGAGGGATCAGGAGGAGGAGGAGACATCCGACGGAGCATCCCAAACATCGTCACGGCCTGCTGCTGAGGGTCCCCGCAGGAGGCCGGGTCGTCCACAGAAAGGACCGTGAGGGTCGGCGCTACATCACCATCTCCCAGGACACCTGGCCTGGCACCTGGCCCACTGGAGCAACAGCATCACAGCATCAAGAGACATTCTCTGCCACATGGCCCTGCTGGTCACTGTCTGACCAATGTTGACAAAGACTGTGGCATGGACTATGAGGATTTCCAATGGCAAGGACACCAACTCCCCTACTGAACTTTGGATTCCAAACTCCCGGAAAGCCCCTCACTTTATCCCCCCCCCCCCAAAATAAGAAATCACACCATGAAGAGAAGATGCCTGCTGGTTGCATTATTACCTTACATGTGTGTTGTAAAGTCTAAACATGCCTGAGTTCTCTTTTGACTTCAACTATCCACACCCTGGGGCCTGAGTCTGGCACAGGACACACAGGTCACAGTGTATTAGGCAAGACAGACATGGAGCACCATACACACCCGTGATGGGCCCAACCAGCTGAGGGGGTGGCCGCACAACCGTGCTGACAGACACATTGAGTACAGCAACAGTCATGCGCAGAGCTCAGGGATCATGTGGAGTGTCCTGGGGGACACCCAGGTATTTGTAGTCAGGTGGCAGAACCATGTCCTGCAAGCCTGAGTCCGGTGGATGCAGAGAATGGGGGCCTGGCCAACGTTGGATGCATGGGGATGGCACATGTCACAATACCCACACAGTCATGGACATCATGCCCAATACACAGTCTCAGCCCACACACACAGCTTGCATCTTGCTACTCGACACATTGACACATAGCCACTATCAGGGAAAACCATGCCAGACATGCTGGATGCACCGTGGCAACACACCAGCATTGACTGAGAAGAGGCACCTTGGAGACATAGGGACACCTTTATTAGTCATGTTTTCGGGATTGCAGAGGCAACTTGAAGTACACATGAACACATCTTGTGGAGTAACATGTGGGTCCAACACTGGCACCCCCCTTCTGCAGCACAAATGCGTGTTAGCCATGGAACTGGCACACAATTGTCGGCTAACAGCTAAACACCCACAGCTGCTCACGGAGAGCCTGCCATACACCATAGATCCGCTGATGTGGAAGTCCCACACCATGTCAAGCCAATGCTAACCGTATGTGTCCGAGGGCAGTGTCACACACATTAATGCCATCATCACAATCCACTATCCCATCACTGATGACTGTCAACCAGTCAGACCATCTATTCAGGTGTACACATCTGCATGTCGTGCCCCATGGTGATGCTACATGGCTGCAGAGGAACCAAACATCGACAGGGGTAGTGTGCATACATCGTGAACAACTGCCACACCCAATACACCCCTGATGCATCCCTTACCCTATGGAGACTTCCAAACGTGTCCGTGCCTGTAAGGCTGAGTCAGCCCACGATGACGTGTCCATGAGGAATAGCAGTGCCACAACAATGCAACCAGCAGACGGCATGCGCAAGTACCTGGGGAAGAGAGACACACAAGAAGTCAGCCACAAAAAGCACAGCCACTTGCATGTGCATTTACTCGACACATGTATGGATGACAACATGCTAGGTCACAATTATGACTGGGGAAATACAACCATCACTGGCACCATCACTCCAGTGACACACCCACACACACCTCTGACTCACGTGCCATACATGCAGGTGGAGACACATATCACAACACATGCCACACGGGGACCAATGCGTGCACACTCAGACACTGGTACTCACCACTAAGCAAAGAAGTCGCGTATGAGCCGAGTCCGGATGTCCTCTTGCGGCTCCACATCCTCCACATCACTAGCCCCATTGCCAAGCCCTTCGTCCTCCACGGGTGGATGGTCCTCGTCATGTTGATCCAGGATGAGTGGCACAGCTTTCTCAACTGCCATGTTGTGCAGCATGCAGCAGACCATGAAAATTTTGCAGACCTTCGCAGGGGCATATGGGAGCGCGCCGCCGGTCTTGTGGAGGCACCGAAATCGGCTCTTCAGCAGGCCAAACGTCCTCTCTATCACTCGCCTTGTCCGGCCATGGGCGGTGTTGTAGCGGAGCTGGGCCGGCGTGATGGGGTTGCGGAGAGGTGTGAGCAGCCAAGGCATGTTGGGATAGCCAGCGTCCCCTACACGGGAAGCACATGGACATCGTTAGAACTGGTGAAGCGGTCGTGCTGGTAGGCTATGCAAAATACAGGACAGACAGACTGTACCCACCAACAACACATGCTCTTTCGTTGCGCAGCTGCATCATCATTTCAGGCATCCTGCTACGCCTCATGATGTAGGCATCGTGTGCTGATCCTGGAAAACGAGCACAGACATGTGAAATCACCATGTTGGACTGACACACCACAAGGGCATTGATGGAGTGGTAGTGCTTCCGATTGCGGTACGCTACCTCCCGTGCGTGTGGTGGTACCAAAGCTACATGTGTCCCATCTATGGACCCAATGACATGGGGCATCCCTCCCAGGGCATAGAATCCACGCTTGACCGCAGTCAACTGTTCAGGGGTTGGGAACTTGATGAAGTCATCCAGGTGAAACAACATGGCCTCTAAGAAATCATGCAGCACACGGCAGAACATGCTCTGGGACATGCCACCAACATGAGCTATGGTATATTGAAAGGTACCCGTGGCAAGAAAATGTAGGGCAGCCATTACCTTCAGCTGGGGTGTCAGTGCCGTAGGATACCTGTGCTGCGGTTGCAGGTGTGGTGCCAGTCTCGCCGTCAACTCCTGAATCAATGGTTGGGGGAAGCAGTAGCAACGGATGCTGTCATTCTCCCGCATGGCAGCCAAGTCCGGAATTGGTCAGGCAAGAGGCGGCGCTCTGCAGTAATTAGGAAGTGACAAGGAAGAGTGAGTGCACTACGACAACAATTCATATGTACTGAGCACATGTTAATCTGTCAATACACATATGCTACATAGGGAGTCAGGTATGTGCTACATGCCCAGGACACGTATGGCTGCCAGGTGACACTCCTACCAAGACCCAGCTACACACGGAGATTGAGAACCTCCCCATGCCATGCCATGGGAATAGCTGTGTCCCAGTGCAAGTGAACAGCCAGACGCAAGACAGGAGTGACATACGCCCACACTTCAGCAGAAGTAGGATGCCGATTGCAGAGACTGGTAGCGGAACACTAGAGCCACAGGTCACATGACATTACACTAGGACAGCCCACACACCTTGCCATGAAGGTGCACATGTCATGACTCACCATACATTCATTGTGAGGATGCAGACATGTCCTTGCCACGCTACTCCGTGTCCCATGCATACATGTGCACCTCACATCCGATACCATATGTGGCATGGTGTGCGGAACAGTGTGCAATGTCAATCTACACACAGACACAGCTTTTGAGGGTGCTCCAACATCAACCTGATGGGAAGCCCCCACACATACATGACATTGTCACATTGTGCACCGTGGGTAGTGACAAGGCAGGTGTGGTAACCCCTGTACCGGGCATCAGGGTACACTTCCGTGTGTTGGTGTCCGTGCCGTGCCAGTGACGCTCACTCCAAGTGTGCAGTACGACATGCACACATGTCAAAGGAGTCAAGGGCATGCCTGGCACACATTGCACCGTCACACAGTTCATCTGTACACATCTCATCATACATCTGGTGCCTTCTCCACTCAGGAGTAATGTGCCACATCACAGCCTGTCACACCTGTGCCCCACACATGTAGTAATGCACAGACGATGCCTTGATGTCCATTCATGGACAAGTATGTCGATTCATGGACAAGTATGTCCATCCATGGACAAGTATGTCCATCCATGGACAAGAATGTCCGCCCTATTCCTACCTGTGTGCCGCCTGTCACCACTGTGATGTGTGAAAACCGCCGTACTGCTGCTAAGAGGGCCTGTGTACGTTCCCATATCACTATGGGAGTGCTGCCGTATGTGTACCCATCGTGGTGGCGAGCGTACAGGCATTGAACAGCCCGTACCACTACGAGTACGCATACGCAAGAACACCCATAGTGGTAGGGCCGTACGCACGCCTGTACGCTCCCTATCACTATGGGTGTCCTCGCGTATACGTACTCGTAGTGGTATGGGCCGTACACACGCCTGTATGCTCCCTATCACTATGGGTGTCCTCGCGTATGCGTACAAGTAGTGGTACGGCCCGTACACACGCCTGTATGCTCCCTATCACTATGGGTGTCCTCGCGTATGCATACTCGTCTTGGTATGGGCCGTACACATGCCTGTACGCTCCCTATCACTATGGGTGTCCTCGCGTATGCGTACACGTAGTGGTACGGGCCGTACACACGCCTGTACGCTCCCTATCACTATCGGTGTCCTCGCGTATGCGTACTCGTAGTGGTACGGGCCGTACACACGCCTGTACGCTCCCTATCACTATGGGTGTCCTCGCGTATGCGTACACGTAGTGGTACGGGCCGTACACACGCCTGTACGCTCCCTATCACTATGGGTGTCCTCGCGTATGCGTACTCGTAGTGGTACGGGCCGTACACACGCATGTACGCTCACTATCACTACGAGTACGCATACGCGAGGACACCCATAGTGATAGGGAGCGTACAGGCATGTGTACGGCCCGTACCACTGCGAGTACGCATACGCGAGGACACCCATAGTGATAGTGAGCGTACAGGCGTGTGTATGGGCCGTCTCACCATGGGTGTCCTCGCGTATGCGTACTCGTAGTGATAGTGAGCGTACATGCGTGTGTACTGCCCGTACCACTACGAGTACGCATACGCGAGGACACCCATAGTGATAGGGAGCGTACAGGCGTGTGTACGGCCCGTACCACTACGAGTACGCATACGCGAGGACACCCATAGTGATAGTGAACGTAGGCACGCGTGTACGGGCCGTTGCAATGCATTTGGGGTGCCCTAGGGCCCCGGAACGCACCGTACCTGTGTGTGAAGCTCCAAATTACATAGGGGACACATGAGGGACAAGTATTAAGGCCTACATGCATGCTGGTTGTCATGGAGACCAAGTTCAAATTTTGATTTTGTTCTGGAAGGTGCACAGCAGAAGTCAGTTGGAATTCTTCTACTTTGTTGCAATGTGTTTGTGGGGCTGACATCATGCAGGAGAATGAAACCGATAGAGAACCCACAGACTGCTAGGTTTGAAGGGATTGGAGGAAACATAGGATGCAAATGTGAGTGACCAATCACTCTGTACTCCTGTGCATGAGATGGGCCAGCAAGGCAGATATAAGGCAGCCAGGTCCCATGAGGGAGCACTTGCCTGCACATCTCTGTATTCCACGACCCAGCTGCTGCTACTGATTCCCTGAAACCATGTCAAGGGCTGTGGAGAGGTCACAGCCATTCACCCTGGAGGAGAACATGGCTTTGGTGGATGTGATCCTCCCACGGTACCCCATGCTGTATGGGCGACCAGGTTATCAGGTGAGTGCAGTGTCCACTGCCACAGACTGTGTCCCTTTTTTGTGACTGTGACTTCTGCCATTGTGTCCAGGTGTGACACACATGCTATGTACTGTAGGGGGGGTCCCAGGGGGGGAATGCCTGATGTCTCCCAGCAGTGCCCTGAGACAGGAGGGGTGGGTGCAGAGTCCTCCCAGCAGTGCCCTGAGACAGGAGGGGTGGGGGCCTATCACTCCCAGCAGTGCCCTGAGACAGGAGGGGTGGGTGCAGAGTCCTCCCAGCAGTGCCCTGAGACAGGAGGGGTGGGGGCCTATCACTCCCAGCAGTGCCCTGAGACAGGAGGGGTGGGTGCAGAGTCCTCCCAGCAGTGCCCTGAGACAGGAGGGGTGGGGGCCTATCACTCCCAGCAGTGCCCTGAGACAGGAGGGGTGGGGGCCTATCACTCCCAGCAGTGCCCTGAGACAGGAGGGGTGGGGGCCTATCACTCACTCCCAGCAGTGCCCTGAGACAGGAGGGGTGGGGGCCTATCACTCCCAGCAGTGCCCTGAGACAGGAGGGGTGGGTGCAGAGTCCTCCCAGCAGTGCCCTGAGACAGGAGGGGTGGGTGTGATGCACAGTGTGAGCCTGGCTCATTGATTGTGTAGTTGCCCTCATTCCACCTGTGTCCTTTCAATGGCACGTACTGCTTTTGGCCTTCCCCCACAGGATCATGTCCCTATGACAAAGTTGCAATGCGTTGGAAGCACACTATGCCTTGTTGTAAACAGCAAATGTGTTCTAATCTGTGTCCCCGTGACATGTGCAAGGTGTATTGATGTAGTGTCACTTGTTCATCCTCACAGGTAGACGCCTCTGCCAAGGAGCAGATATGGCTGGACGCCGTCAGCGCCGTGAGGAGTGCGGATGGTCGGAAGCGGCGCCTGTCCCAGGTGAGGAAACGCTGGCAGGATATCCGGTGCTGGATGCGGAGGATCGCACGGGTCCTGCTGGGGGACTCACCTGAGAGCCACAAGAACCGCGGGCGCCGCTGTCTCTCCCACATCCAGAAACGTGTGCTAGCGGTGGTCTTTCCTGACTTGGACAGGCGTCTACAGGACATGCAGCAGCCGGAAGGGGGTAGGTACATGTGTGTGTTTGTTGTGTTTCACCAGCATTTGTAAGTGCACTGTTCCATGGATACACTTCCAGGGTTTATGGTGCTGTGCAGATCCTGTTCCCCACAGTATTGCACTGCTCTCCTGCCTCCCTTCCCCTCCTTGCAATGTGTTCCCTGGTCTGTGTGTAGTCACCCCATCACAAGGTTATGTAGCCTGACACCTTCTACAAGTGTACAATGCCTGCAGCATCATGTGTAGGGGTGGTGTGTAACAGGTTTTGTGACCTTGCGTGTGCCCTGTCCAGTTCTGGACTTGTGGGTTCCATGTCAGTTGGCACTAATGCTGAGTCCAGACATGGGAGTTAATCTCTCGAGTGCCAGGCCTTCCAGCAGGCATGTCCCATGTGGTGGCCTGTGACATGATGTGCATGAGTGTGCGTTAGGCATAGTGCAGGGATGTTAGCGTGTGTTGCAGTCATTCCCATTCAGGAGCATGGAGTTGTGTGGCCACTACTGTCCCCAGGGGCATATTTTCCTAGGTATCATGTGTGTAATCCGAGAATGTCGACAATCTCTGTGTCTACAGCGTAGGTTGTGCTCTGTGCCATTGTCCCCTGGCACCATGTTTCTTGACGTGAGATGTATTACAAGTGTCCACTGTCCAGCCTGACCTGATTTTCAAAGTACATACTCACGGTGGCCATTGCCTGTGTGTCTTGTTGCAATCATCTGATGATGCCCATTTGTAGATTATTATTAGGACAGGCGCACCTTGGGTATTTGGTGTGCAATCTTGAATTGTTGCATCCCATGTGTATTTCACCCAGACTAAGAGATGTAAGTGCTTCCTGTGTCTCCACAGATTTGTCTCATGTAGGGGGTGGGGCGGACATGGCCTACATGTCCAGACCTGTCATCTCCTTGCTCGGACTGGCCAGTGTGTGATGTTTGTCTGGACATACACTCAAGGTGCAGCGTGCCAGTCAGGGTGGGCATGTTCTCAGTATTACCTATGCTGCATGTGCCTCTAGTTCCTGGATTTGGTCCCTGCTCATCCCAATTTCCTGCCACGCTGTGTGGTGCAGATGCAGTGCTGTATTGTCCCCAGGGCCTTGCTCCTCAGTCAGAATACCATGTCATCTCATTTGCTATTGTGTCATGCTCTCCATAGTTTTTCCATGGCATGGTGGGTCACACAACTGTGTCTTGCAGGGCCTACGTATGTACCTCGTTTTGTAGTTGTAACTCATCCTTTGTTTCAGGCTATGCACTGTAACCTACGTAGATTTGACTCATGTGACATATGTATACAGGTGTATGATTAATTTCTGTCTCTTCACCCTGCCCACAGCATCGTCGGGGGACACGGAGGGAGACATAGACACAGACGGCGCGGAGGGACGGAGCACCAGTGCCAGCGGTGACATCGGGGCTGGCACTTCGAGTGGGACTGAGGCGGAGGAGAGTGAACCCGGGGACCTGTCGACTGGCACAACAGAGTATGAAGCTGACGGGTCCGAGGATGATCTCTCTGAGTGGGCGGTGGCTGCACCACCATCTGACAGCAGCCCTACATCTGGCACCGCCCCCTCCATTGGCATCAGCCGCCTCCCACGTTCTCGTGTCCCTTCCCAACATGCCCGGTCACCACATGTCTCCTTCCTGCCAGGCACTGCACCCCCTGCCCCTGTCTCCACTGCTGCCGCCAATGCTGAGTCTGTGGACATCCAGCGGCAGTTGCAGATTGGTCAAACTGCGATCCTTAATGTCCTCCATGGCCACAGCCAGGTCCTCAACAACATGGAGGCATACTTGGAGGGCATTCATTCATCGCAGGCTGACCAACGCAACTTGCTGAGGTCCATAGACTCCACACTGACTGCAGCAGTGGGTCTCCTGCAGCGCTACGTCCCACCCCCTACCCCTGCTCCTTCCACAATTCCCACTCCCATGCCTGTCCCACATACACCCAGACGTAAGCATGCACCCACCACAACAGACACAGGCACCACACCAGCAGGGAAGGTCCGCCGCACACCTCCTGACACGCACACACAGGGTGCAGTAGGCACACCCACAGGGTCGGGGGGCAAACGTGTGACACGCAGCCAGAGTGGGAGTCAGCATTCCACCCAATCCACTCCCTCCAAATCCCCTCCCCTCATCTCTCCTGCGCACATCTCCCCCAAAGACTCCTTCATGGCCGCTCTGTCCCTGAGCCCCACAGTGACGCCACCACGCAAGCGGTCAAGGAAGTCCTTGGTCAGGGTGGTTGAGTCCCCCCCCTGTCCACACCCTCCCTCAGTGGCACTGCGACCCATCCCTCTGACCCCCCCCCCCCGCTCCTTGGGGCCTGTGGTTCCTTCGGGTGCAGGGGAGTCCCTGGAGGACCTTGCTAAGGTGTGCAGCGAGATCCTGGCCTCCGCCTTTGTCCCTGCCCCACCCCCTGTGGTGGAGTCCTCCATCCCTGCACCCACGATGCCTACCCTTCACCCTCCTGTCCCTGCGGTGCCTGTTTCTTCCCCCCCACATGATGCCCTCACCCCTGTGGAAGACAACGGATTGTAACTGTGCAGGCAAGCTACGGGACACGCATCCCACTGTGTCCCCCATCCAGCTGGGACTCCTGGACTGCCCTATGGCCTTTGTTAATATTGGACTTACGTCATACTAGTTTTTTGCTCATGCTGAATAAAGCTATTTATTTTTTACCCTTGGAACACTCCTGCATTGCTGGCATTGCTGTTGGTGGGGCTGCTACATGGTTGTGGGTGTTGGTCATGTGTTGGGTGTGTGGGAAATGTAGTAGTGTGCTGCTCATAGGGGGGACCCTGGGATCTGTGTGCCTCACACGGTGTTAGCTACCTTTCTCCATTCATGTAAGCAGTTGCTGCATGTTGCAATTGTCCCAAGGTGTATTCCTTCCTCTGTGTACCCTGACTTCTTCCCTGCAGGGTGTCCCCTGACTTTAGCACAGAGCTGTGTGTCCATTAGCTGGGTGTGTGACGTAGTCCTTCACCTTTGCACATGCATGCTGGGCGATGTCTCCACCTGCATCATTCGTGGCATCCTTGGTAGTCATTGTACTTGTGTATGTGGCCTATTGACATGACTTCATGTGTACATGTTTTCTTTTCTGCGCTATGCATGCGTATACTCCCAGCCTCGCACACATGTGGTACATGTACTGCAGGGTCTTTGTGCACCTGACTGACATTTGTGGGCATGGTATCTGTGACTACTCCACCCTTTGCGTTCCATGGGCACTGCTGGGAGTGATGGGCACCCACCCCTCCTGTCTCTGGGCACTGCTGGGAGGACTCTGCACACACCCCTCCTGTTTGGGCACTGCTGGGAGGACTCTGCACCCACCTCTCCTGCCTCTGGGCAATGCTGGGAGGACTCTGCACACACCCCTCCTGTCTCTGGGCACTGCTGGAAGGACTCTGCACCCACCCCTCCTGTGTCTAGGCACTGCTGGGAGGTCTCTGCACACACCCCTCCTGTCTCAGGGCACTACTGGGAGGACTCTGCACCCACCCCTCCTGTCTCAGGGCTCTGCTGGGAGGACTCTGCACACACACCTCCTGTCTCTGGGCACTGCTGGGAGGACTCTGCACCCACCCCTCCTGTGACTGGGCACTGCTGGGAGTGATAGGCACCCACCCCTCCTGCCTCTGGGCACTGCTGGGAGGACTCTGCACACACCCCTCCTGCCTCTGGGCACTGCTGGGAGGACTCTGCACCCACCCCTCCTGCCTCTGGGCACTGCTGGGAGGACTCTGCACACACCCCTCCTGTCTCTGGGCACTGCTGGGAGGTCTCTGCACACACCCCTCCTGTCTCAGGGCACTGCTGGGAGGACTCTGCACCCACCCCTCCTGTCTCAGGGCTCTGCTGGGAGGACTCTGCACACACCCCTCCTGTCTCAGGGCACTGCTGGGAGGACTCTGCACCCACCCCTCCTGTGACTGGGCACTGCTGGGAGTGATAGGCACCCACCCCTCCTGTGTCTGGGCACTGCTGGGAGGACTCTGCACACACCCCTCCTGTCTCAGGGCACTGCTGGGAGGACTCTGCACCCACCCCTCCTGTGACTGGGCACTGCTGGGAGTGATAGGCACCCACCCCTCCTGTGTCTGGGCACTGCTGGGAGGACTCTGCACACACCCCTCCTGTCTCAGGGCACTGCTGGGAGGACTCTGCACCCACCCCTCCTGTCTCAGGGCACTGCTGGGAGGACTCTGCACCCACCTCTCCAATTTCACAATATGTACGCTCATGACATGCACGGATGTGGGTACGCTCCATGCATTCGAGGTGGGGGTACGTGTCGTACTTACACTGTTGGGGTGGGGGTACGCTCCATGCATTCGAGGTGGGGGTACGTGTCGTACTTACACTGTTGGGGTGGGGGTTGAAGGACTGGGTTATTCTTAAGACCCAGCGGTGCCAGGGAACAACACCTAAAACCTTCGTGGGTTACCTGTTCTGGCATACTAAACACAGAGACACGGGACACTTCCAGCGACGTCAGAGATCAGCGTTTATTTACTGCAGGGATACAGAGGTCACAAGAAGTACACAACGTGTAGGTTCTCGGAGACTGCTTCAAATTCGTAGAAGTGGATCGCTCCTTTTATACAAGTTTTTGCCATAGCACAGTATGGCGAACAAAGGTTACAACTGAGTTCCCACAATAAACTTCAAAGGGTCGCGTTCATGTTTCAGGATGCCGGAACATAATTACAACAGTCTTGCCGGTTCCCAACTGTAAAAACATATTCCCTCCGCAATAAACACATTTCATCCCAACCGTAAACACATTAAAAGGAAGGACGAAAAACAGATGCAAGGAAAGGACAAGGATGCACAACAGGTTAGAAAAGAGTGTTAGGGGCAATAAGGAAACTTGATAGAAGGGTCAAAGACCTCGTGTCTAATGTATGCGTGGCTGAAACAATAGACCGGCGCGGCAAGATGAGCCTTGAGCGGGGCCATCTGCCTCAGTCGTGTCATTTCCCTCATCGTAAAAGTCACCTCAAAGGAACACGTGTCCCTCGTACAAGCTTGAGAGTCCCAGGGTCACGAAGCGGACAAAGCCCGTTCGCTGACTACCTGAGGGCAAGAAACAAAATGGATGCTGTATCTAAAATGGAACCCAAGGGTTCGGATGAACAAACCCAAAAATGAGACGAACCATACGTGGCTGCATAGCGAAACTTCGTACACCCACTATACTCGTGATTTGCGGTTCGTAGATACCAAACTCATCCATATTCGTCACTACTCAAAAGTGCCGTCCCGTCTCAGACGGAACCTCAGACGCTCCTTTTGCCCTCATGTAGGCAAGCACTAGTCACGATCGGAGTCTATGTCAATATTCATCAGATCGTTCAGCTGCTGCTGGAACATCATTCTATTCATCAACGTCTCCTTGGTAACAGATGGCCGCCTTATACACGTCGTAGCACATAGACCACGTAGGGCAGGACCACACTGTACACAAAGACAACACGTGAACAGAAACGCTACAACAGCCCCTACGATCATTAGAATCTCCCAACCCCAGGTTGACATCAGGCCCCAAAACCATCCTAGGAGCGTCCAATTACCTTCGTCCACGTGTATGGACTCGGAAATCTTGTGCAACTTCGAGATGGCTTGGTATACAGTTGGAGCATTGTCAGGAATAAAAATGCAACAACTCGAATGGATAATTTTACACACACCCCCTCTATCTGCAAGAACAACGTCTAGAACCATACGGTTCTGCAACGTCATGAGTCTATCCGCCTGTAGTTCAGCTGTTAGATTACCAAGGGCATTTGCAGTAATATTAGCAGTCGACTCAACCACACGGGTCAACTGTCTTAGGTTCCTACTATTAACCATAGGTCCCCAAAACGGCAAGAAACCCTTAAAGAAGTCTCCTGCTTCCTGACCAGCAGTATCCTCTTTGCTAATAACGCCTCTCACAACTCTGGTTTTGTGATAGTCTGAAGCAACTGTGAAAGTTGGAGGTAAAAGATTCGCAATATAGCAGGTACCCGAAAAGTCGCGGGGTAACCATGTATATGCGCGTTCATAACATACAAAATAGGTGCCCTTGGCAGTCAGAAAAACAGGGGAGGAGAGCATCGGTAGAACATACGTATCAGTGCAAGCACTGTTTCCAAGTTGTGCTCTCGGATTTCGACCCAAGCCTTTCAAGCAGAAATTACCAAGGTGCGGTACAATCCATATCGGGGACGAGCTCTTAAGCTGTCTATTACCCACTGACGTACTATACTCAGCCTCGCTCAGATCCTTATAGGCCTGCACTTCTTCATCCGGAATGAGTGATGCATCAAAAACATCTCTATCCAGATCCGCTATTGCTATAGCCAAAGGCTTGTGGTACGGCCCGGGACCAAAATTGACAGATCGTGGCTCTCGACTGGGGTAGGAATCTAGTGCACTACGGAACATAGTTTGGAATGCTCGAGCTGAACCCTGGGAGCTGTAAGGAAGGACCAAGTACGGAATACCCCTATCCATGGTGTGTGGCATTAACCCACATACCCAACAATTGGTAGTATTCACCACCAACTGATGCTGATGTAGGAGTTGAACAAAGGAATTATTCATAAATTCCGCACGTCTAACCTGCTCATGTTGAGGCAAAGGATGAAAGGAATGTGGGGAGACAGTGGTGAGGGAACTTGAGTTAGGAGAAAAGGTAGGTGAAACAGGAGGCAAAAACAACTGTACTCCAAAATACACTCCACCCACCAATAACATAGATACAGTTAGGAACAGTAGAAACACCTGAAACAAAAAACATTTCGTTCGTACAACCCCCCATAGCTCTAATCTCTGTGCTGACACCCTTTCTTCTTCCACCAGTTTAGAGAATGCCATCCTCTACAAACCGTCCGTGACGTACTTGACGCACTTCGTTCTGAGTAGCGATTATCAATCCCCAGGAGTTCCCAGGAATCGACAAAAGTAACCGACCTAACGTCAGAAACCTGCTAAGCAGAAAGGAGTACCCGCACGGCCCTACGGTAACCCGGATGGAAAGGTTTCCTCGAAACGTTCAGTTCTATTACAAATCTCTTAGCAGTGGAAAAACACATGAAAACTCCAAAAAGAAAGGATGTAATTGTTCATAGTATTCGTAACGTCAAAAAAAAACAATTATACTACTAATTTTTATTAGTCCTTGAACGAAGAAAGTATCGACTTCTTACAGGTCGAGTTTGCTCTACAAACAATTGTTCAGCTGGCGCAACAGTGTTCGATGAAGTGGACAACGAGTCAGACCTTGGGTTCTCTGTTACTGATGACTCCACATGTGGGTTTGGCAGTGACAAATCCTCCTCCACGAGTTGAGCGTCACTAAACGGCACAAAGTGCAAAGGAGTCTCAGTTTCTGTAGCCGAAACCCCAGTCCTCACCCAACCGTCAGTTGGTAAGGGGATCGGTACCTTCTTTGTGTGGCTGGCATGGACCCAATGTTTCCGGCCCTCCAGTCGAACCGCTGTCCTCGTCGCCAACAAAACTTGATAGGGTCCGACGAATCTTGGCTCCAAGTTACGCTTCCGACCGAAATTTCGGGTAACAACCCAGTCCCCTGGCCGGAGCTGGTGCCCAGGACCCTCTGTCTGCGCCGGTAGAGCTTCAAGGACCTGTTGATGGATTAACCGTAGTTTAGTGGTCAAATCATGCAGATAATCAATCAACATTGGATACTCAAGACTATCAAAAGCCCTCGGCCTTGGGACACCCCAAATATTTGCAGGGCGGCCGAACACAATCTCATATGGGCTAAGCCCTACTCGAGAGTGTACAGTCGCTCTGGTCGATAGGAGAGCCAGAGGCAAGGCATCAGGCCATGACAGACCAGTCGTAGCTTGGATCTTAGCGAGTTTCAGCTTCAGGGTACCATTGTACCCTTCAACCAAACCCGCTGCCTGAGGATGGTTAGCACTGTGGAATTTCTGTCGAATTCCAAGGCCCTTAAACACACTCTGCATTACACTTCCCACAAACTCGCTTCCATTATCCGACCACACAATCCGTGGCATTCCGTACCTAGGAAAGTACTCCTTCAGCAGGATTTTTGCTGTGGACAGGGCAGTATTATCCTTAAGGGGATAGGCCTCGATCCATCTGGAGAACGCGCAAACCACAACCAAAACATACTTCAGGTTATTGCATCTCTCCATATGGATAAAGTCCAACTGGATAACCTCAAAGGGACAAGCAGGAGGAGCAAAATGACCAGGCGGAGTGGGGGTGCCCCTTCCGGGATTGTGCATCAAACACACCATACAATTCTTAACCACTCTCTCAGCACATTTAGCAATACCATCATTCCTCCATACAGGAGACAAGAACTTACATATTCCTTTCGCACTAATATGTGACAACCCATGAGCCATCGTCACAACAGCTAATACATACGCATCTGGTAACATCCACCTCTGACATTCCGTCAGGTCAACCCAACATCCATGCGTATCCAATCTTGCTGTGTTTTCTTTCCACTTGGTCTTTTCAGCTTCAGTGGCCTCGTTCTGAATTGCTTTCACACTCTCAACAGTATTCTCACACATACCAGTCTCCATCGGCCACCTTGCTGAACTCGTGACATACATTCGAGTCGCAAGATTCTTAGCCGTTTCCTTAGCAATTTCATCCGCAAACGCATTACCACGACCAACATCATCCGTCACTTTCCAGTGTGCACTACATTTCACGATCGCCACTTGTTTAGGCAATGCAAGTGCATCCAAAAGGTCATTCACGAGCTGCCCGTGTTGGATCTTCGTACCATGCGATGTCATGAATCCTCTTTCTTTCCACAGTCTTCCAAAGTTGTGCGCAACACCAAATGCGTACTGACTGTCAGTAAATACATTCACTCGCTTTCCCTTAGACAAAACACACGCTCTCGTTAATGCAATTAATTCTGCCGCTTGTGCTGAATTCTGGTTCAATCTCTCAGTTTCCACAACCGTGCTCAACGTCACTACAGCATACGCAGTCGTCACATCACCATTCGACAATTTGAAACACGAGCCATCCACATACAAGGTACCATCGGGATCCATCAAAGGAGTGTTTTTCAGGTCCACACGACCTTTTGTTTCTTCCTCAGTCCGTAAATAACAATCATGTGACAGCACATCATCTGATTCCATATTAATCGGCAACAATGTCGCCGGATTCAGTACATTACAACGTTTGATCTGTATATGACTTGCCAAAAGGGTCAGCTCGTACCCAGACAACCTTGCACTCGTCAGATGTTGAGTCTTTGTCCGATTCAAGAGCGTATCAACTGCATGCGGAACCATCACTATGAGCATATTATCCATGACCAGACCTGCGGATTGTCGAATAGACGCCGCCGCTGCCGCTGTCGCCCTCAAGCAACTCGGCAACGCTCTAGCTACCGGGTCTAAGGTGGAGAAAAAATATGCACACGGACGCTGCTTATCACCAAATTGCTGCGTTAAAACACTCAACGCACAACCGTCCCTCTCATGGACGTATAATGTGAAAGGTTTACTGTAATCAGGAGTACCTAACACAGGAGCCGAAGACAGTGCATCACGCAGTTCAGAAAAACTTTTCTGACATTCCTCCGTCCAAGGCAAAGGAGTTGAAAAGTTCGGGATCCACTGTCTGCAGTATGACGTGATACCTAGAAAGGCACGCACATCTCTCTGAGTTGTTGGCACAGGCATTCGAACAATTGCTGCGATTCTTTCAGGGGTCAACCTTCTTCCCGCCTTTGACAATAAGTGACCTAGATAGGTTACTTCTTGACAACAATATTGTAGTTTGGAAGGTGACACCTTATGATGTAAGTCACAAAGATGCTGTAACAGAGACACTGTAGCGGTTCTACAAAGCTGTTCAGTGTCAGCAGCTACCAACAGATCATCAACGTACTAAATCAAGGCCGCACCAGCCGGTAACACAAACGCATCAAGTTGACTCTTAAGAGCTTGACTGTAGATCGATGGACTCTCACAGTAGCCCTGAGGTGCGCGTTTGAACCTGAAGCTGCGACCACCTAATGAGAAACCGAACAAGTCTCTGCTTTCCTCAGCGATCGGAATGCTAAAGAACGCATTCTTCAAATCGATTACCGAGAACCATGATGCAGTGGCTGGAATCAAAGTCAGTAAAGCTGTACCACAGGAAATTGTGGAACAACAATTTTATTCACCTCTCGCAGGTCGATAACTAGACGATACACGGGAGGCTTGGAGGGATCCGTTCGTTTCAGAATAGGCAACACGGGACTATTGCACACATTACCCCGTGTCTCCTCAATAACATCTTTACCGATCAAATCGTAAATGATCGCTAATAGTGCCCGTTCACCATCAAGGGAAATACGATACTGGGGTATGCACGGCAGGCGCGCACCAACTTTCAATTGAACAACATAAGGTGGGATATCCAGCAGGCCCACGTCGTTGGGACCTGTCGCCCACAAGGAGTCCGGAAGAGATCTCAATTCCGATGGGAGCTTATCGACCGATAAATACATAGGGGAAATCACGCTCTTACCCAACGTAAGCGCCACACCCGTAGGAGAACAGTACAAAGTCGCATGCAACCTTTTCAACAAATCTAAGCCCAAAAGATTCTCACCACAACCAGTAGTCAAAATCAAAGGAGCCTTTAGCTCATGAGACCCAATCGTAAGGGGCAAAGGGCTAGAAACTGGATTGCTAACGGGGGCGCCAGAAAATCCAACGGAAACATTCGTTAAGCCAGACAAAGGCGCGCCAGGGAGTTTCGAATGCATGATGGATCTTTTTGCTGCACCAGTGTCCAACAGAAAAGGCTCAACGACGCCCAAAGTGGCTACTGCAACATAAGGCCCTCTCTGATCAACCGGAACTGATACTTCTCCCTTCCTTTGTCTATGGCTGTCCTAGTAGATATCATCCGTATCAACATCACACCCAACATAACAGTCATCCACATGATACTGTGCAGACCGAACGGACGGCGGGTCGCGCCTATCGAAACAATTTTGCGAGTCCGCAGACGTTGAAAAACGTTCAGCCTGATTCTGAGTAACTCCACGACCTCTACCACGGGAAGCCTGTTGAGGGCCACTACGTCCTCCTCGAGCCGACACACCATTGTTCCTATCACGGAGAACCGGACAATCAAACTTCAGATGGCCCTCCCCACGACAATATGCGCATTGATTATATCCCAACACAAAGCGAGGTGCGGGAGAGGCATTTCGCGTCTGTGATCTGGAGAACTGTGATTGGGATCGATTTAGCTGCTGGGTATCACTGAAATTCGAACGCGGGGGATAGGCTTGCTGCAACAAGACCTTTGTTTTAAGATCCTTCGTTTTCTTATCTGCACGCTCACTTTCCTCCTTTTCTCTATTTTCGTAATATTGGGCCGTAGCCAATATTTGAGCGGTGGTAGAAACAGCCCACGAACTCTCAGAATTCTTCAATTTGTTGCTAAGCTCGGGCAACAAGTTCGATACAAACTTATCGACAAACAGCCGCTGACCACCCTCGGAACCCATGTCCTGACCACTATGATCAACAAACGCTTCCTCAAATCTCGTGAAGAAATCAGAAACGCTTTCATCCCTCTTTTGCTTGCAGGCTGATAACTTGTCCCAATTGACGCGCATTGCTGGCATAAGCGTTTTCATGAGAGTAATTATCCTCTGAGGCAAAGCCACAATAAGCTGTTCAGGCTTAGCCCCACCGACTTGCTGGGCGTCCGCCGCCGTAAGGGCAGCCCAGTCACCGCCTAACTCGGCTACATGATTCTCGTGACGAATTTTCGCCCAAATCGGCTGAGGCACTACATTGCCAAACAACATGTCGATATCAGCCAGGTTCATAACAGTAGCATCCACCAATTGGGACAACTCCTTATAATAACCTGCAGGATTCTTACGGGGATCAGGCAAAGATTGCTTCACTTGCAAAACTTCCGATCGTTTCCAAGGGAGGTGTATCCACACTCGCTGGAAACGGCCTGGGACAACAGGGACAGCAGTAGGATCACCTGGCATCCACACTGGGGGAACTTCTCGCATAGGATATTGGCCAGGTTGTGCCATCCATTCTGTAGTCTCGTCCTTAAACAACGCACGAGGTTGCACTGTACATCGAAAGGATAACAAGCGTTCTAAAGCCTCTCGAACCTTATCACCTATGATTACACCCGTGGCAAACCGAAGCTGTAGCTCGGCAACCTCAGGTGGTATATTATCAGCCATATCATCGTCCCACTCCTCTTTCAATGATTTACACAATTCTTCAAACACAAATCGTTGCGTGGGCACATTAAACTGAGAAAACGTTTCAAACACTATATGTGGGGTGTATTTAACAGGGTTACGAATCCATCTACGTGCCGTTTTCACCAACGATTCACGTTCCCTACCATCAGGAAGCTGACTGCGTCTTTGAGCGACATCTGAAAGAGTCGAGCCAAGTATCGGCCCAAAAAGCGGAGAATAAAGAGAAGCAACAGCAGTCAGAAGACGACTACGAACAGAAGGAGAAGAGGAAGAGGATGCAGACGCAGCAACAATAGGGGTGGAAACAGTAGAAGTCGACACGGCAGCAGGAGTAGCGGGAACAACAGGCACTTGGAAAGGCGCAGTAGGGAGAGAAAGCGGAACGAGAGGATGCACGATCTGTGGCACAAGGGGATTTGGGAGAGCGGGAGGAACGGCGGGCTGACCAGCAGCCGCCACAACAGCAGGTTGAGGAAGGGGTGGATGTACGGGACCCATAACATCGGGAGCATAGGGAGGTGGCGATTTCATCAGATAAGACAAGAGCGAGTCCTCCACCGCTTCTTCTCCTACTTTGTCGATATTAGAAGGTAGCACCGGATAACACTTATCCACTGCCATATGGTGAAGCCGAGCACTAACTTCCTGCTCTTTCTCATCTTTGTCTAACTGATAATGTTCTGCATTTCGCATCACCGTAATAACACCTTCTCTTTTATTTTTCTTATTCTGTTTGATTTCTTTCTGTTTGGCCTCTTTCCGCCATAACCGGAAGGAATCAAACATGGCCGGCCTAGCTTTCTTTTTAAACAATTTAGCTTCCAAATTATCTAGAACGGCAGCCTCGAAACTACCATGAGATGGCCAACTAAGGACGCCATCATTTTTAGTGTAGCGGACCCAATATTCATTATATACGATAGGACCCACGCCATGACGACTATAGAGCTCGTAAATCGGAGTTCCAACCGGAGGTATCGGACATGAATCCTCCAGCCGGGAATCCATGGTACAACATTTGTGAAACCCAAATAAAGTACTACGGCCAGGCATCGCGCACACTAGCCGAGTATACAAACTTCAAGGGCTATCGAAGTACGATGTCCTCGCAAAAATGCAAGACCCTCGGTTTTTGGCAATTGCAATCGTCAAATAAAACCCAACAACTAAGAACCACGAATGCTATGGAACCATGCAAACAACAAAGCAACACTGGGAGCGACCCACAAATACTTAACTGAGAGAACAATGGCGTCACCAGGAAGGCCCGTCGATCGTCTCGCCGTACAAAGGACTATGCCAGGCGCCAAAACAGGTCGACAGTCAGGGCATCGGTCCGTCGCAGCCGTCAGGAGGCGGGGATCTTCGTGGGAAAAGACGTCGGGCCACTTATTTCGACAACTGGATCGATGAAGCGGGGTGCACCTTCCCTCGGAGATTTCACACGAAGTTCCTCACGATCGTCGGGCTTTGGACCGGTACCGTTGATGTCGCCCCACGTTGGGCGCCAACTGAAGGACTGGGTTATTCTTAAGACCCAGCGGTGCCAGGGAACAACACCTGAAACCTTCGTGGGTTACCTGTTCTGGCGTACTAAACACAGAGACACGGGACACTTCCAGCGACGTCAGAGATCAGCGTTTATTTACTGCAGGGATACAGAGGTCACAAGAAGTACACAACGTGTAGGTTCTCGGAGACTGCTTCAAATTCGTAGAAGTGGATCGCTCCTTTTATACAAGTTTTTGCCATAGCACAGTATGGCGAACAAAGGTTACAACTCAGTTCCCACAATAAACTTCAAAGGGTCGCGTTCATGTTTCAGGATGCCGGAACATAATTACAACAGTCTTGCCGGTTCCCAACTGTAAAAACATATTCCCTCCGCAATAAACACATTTCATCCCAACCGTAAACACATTAAAAGGAAGGACGAAAAACAGATGCAAGGAAAGGACAAGGATGCACAACAGGTTAGAAAAGAGTGTTAGGGGCAATAAGGAAACTTGATAGAAGGGTCAAAGACCTCGTGTCTAATGTATGCGTGGCTGAAACAATAGACCGGCGCGGCAAGATGAGCCTTGAGCGGGGCCATCTGCCTCAGTCGTGTCATTTCCCTCATCGTAAAAGTCACCTCAAAGGAACACGTGTCCCTCGTACAAGCTTGAGAGTCCCAGGGTCACGAAGCGGACAAAGCCCGTTCGCTGACTACCTGAGGGCAAGAAACAAAATGGATGCTGTATCTAAAATGGAACCCAAGGGTTCGGATGAACAAACCCAAAAATGAGACGAACCATACGTGGCTGCATAGCGAAACTTCGTACACCCACTATACTCGTCATTTGCGGTTCGTAGATACCAAACTCATCCATATTCGTCACTACTCAAAAGTGCCGTCCCGTCTCAGACGGAACCTCAGGGTACGCTCCATGCATTCGAGGTGAGGGTACGGGTCGTACTTACACTGTTGGGGTGGGGGTACGCTCCATGCATTCGAGGTGAGGGTACGGGTCGTACTTACACTGTTGGGGTGGAGGTACGCTCCATGCATTCGAGGTGAGGGTACGTGTCTTACTTACACTGATGGGGTGGGGTTACGCTCCATACGTACGCGGGTGGGGGTACAGGTCGTACTTACACTGTTGGGGTGGGGGTACGCTCCATGCATTCGAGGTGAGGGAACGTGTCTTACTTACACTGTTGGGGTGGGGGTACGCTCCATACGTACGCGGGTGGGGGTACGGGTCGTACTTACACTGTTGGGGTGGGGGTACGCTCCATACATACACGGGTGTGGGTACGGGTCGTACTTACACTGTTGTGGTGGGGGGTACGCTCCATACGTACGCGGGTGGGGGTAGGGGTCGTACTTAAACTGTTGGGGTGGGGGTACGCTACATACGTACGCGGGTGGGGGTACGGGTCATACTTACACTGTTGGGGTGGGGGTACGCTCCATACGTACGCAGGTGGGGGTATGGGTCGTACTTACACTGTTGGGGTGGGGGTACGCTCCATACGTACGCAGGTGGGGGTAGGGGTCATACTTACACTGTTGGGGTGGGGGTACGCTCCATACGTACGCGGGTGGGGGTACGGGTCGTACTTACACTGTTGGGGTTGGGGTACGCTCCATGCACACGGGGTGGGGGTAGGGTCCGTACATATCCATCCCCACGCTATGTGATGCTTGTGCGGCCCGTACCCAGGCCTTTGCCACGTGGGTACGAGCCGTCCCGCCATTGTTGGGGTGATGTGGGTGTGGGCGTGGTACAACTCGTACCCACGCTCTTCAGGCGTGGGTACGGGACGTAGATGTCTGGTTGTGTTGCCGGTTCGGATTGTGACGGACTTCCGTTGTGGCGGTCGCTGGCTTAGCTGGACACGCCCCCACCCCCTCGTAGTGACCAGGGCATGGGAGTCAGGTATGTCCAGGGCATGTGTGCTGTGTGACTTTGGTGGGGGGTTTGTGGCCTGCCCTGGTCCTGCCACCCCCACCCCACCCCACTTTCCCCCCTCCCTTAGTTGTTCTGACCTTCTGCGGCGTCTGCGTCCGAACCTGTAGAGGAGGTCGACTGCTATGAGGGCCGGGATGACACGTAGGTTCGGGTCAATGTCTGTCCGTCGCGTACGAGTCCTCCTTGTTCGCGTCGTCCTGCCTGTCCGTCGCGTACTAGTCCTCCTTGTTCGCGTCGTCCTGTCTGTCCGTCGCGTACTGGTACTCCTTGTTCGCATCGTCCTGTCTGTCCGTCGCGTACTGGTCCTCCTTGTTTGCGTCGTCCTGTCTGTCCGTCGCGTACTGGTAGTCCTTGTTCGCGTCGTCCTGATTTCCCGGCAGCAGCCGGAAAATAATCACCGTGCGGGATGACGTCGGTGCGAATCGTAATTCCTGGTTCGTGAATGGCAGGCTGTGAGCGTCCCGACGTCAGGTCGGCGCTTTCCCGGATCGCATTTGTAGGTTTATTTTGTTCGGTCGGGGTTTTGTACGATTCGTACGGAAATGGTGTTCCCGTGCGAATCGTAATTCCATGTTTGTGTATTTTTACGACCGGGTACGCGTCGGACGGAGAATATGCTCCGTCCGACGGTTCGTACCCGGTTTTTACCGGATCGGCACCAGAATGTTAAAACCAACTTCACTAAAAGATGTATTTTCTCATTCTGAGTTCAGGCATACTAAACCCGAATTTCTACCATGTTCCCTGAGTCAGTTTAGGATTATAAGATGTAATAATCAAACTGCCCATTCTGGCATATGGAGAACAGGTAGCCTTGCAATAGTGAAAAACGAAAATGGCTGTAATACACTATTAGGACATGCCACACACATCAGGGCTTGTCCTACCTTATACTTACAATGCACCCTGCCCTTGGGCCTACCATAGGGGTGACTAATATGCAGAAAAGGGAAGGTTTAGGGACTGGCAAGTGGGTGCACTTGCCCAGTCAGCATGGTAGTTAGCAACTGCACACAGGCACTGCGGTGGCATGCCTGAGACACCATTTTAGGGCTACTCATGTGGGTGGCACAATCAGTGCTGCAGGCCCACTAGTAGCATTCGAATCACCAGCCCTGGCACACTCAGTGCACTTTACTAGGGACCTATTGATGAACCAAATCTGCCAATCATGGATAACCAATCATACTAACAATTTACCTAGGGAGCACTTGCAGTTTGACACTGATCAGCAGTGACAAAGTTCCCAAAGCGTCTAAACCAGCAAAAACGAAATCCAGCACAGCGTCAAAAATACAGGAGGTAGAGGCTAAAAAGTCAGGGGAAACTACGCCAAAGATGCCAGGTCTAACAGCCGCGTTAAAATCAACACCACACCGCAAAAATGCGAAACACGAACGCAAAAAAAGCTGCAATGAGGCCAATCGCGATACAAAAATCAGCGAAAAACAGCTACAGGCCTGCAGAATCCCACGCGTCTTGTGGGAAAATGCACCATAAAAACAAAGTAAAAAAATTGTGAGATGACAACGTATGAGCACAACCCTACAGCTGTGACGCAGAACAAATGACCATTGTCCAAATCACATAGGCATCTCCCCACAAACAGCCACAATGTACATGGGCATGCATTGAGTATGTAACCTGCGCCAATGTAGAAACAAACATGGAACACACTGTGAAACCACATCTTCTCTTCACATTGCAGAGGAACGAACAACACCCCCTGCACACCGACATGCCATGTCCATGAACAAACAATAATGAAAGCATGGACAAATGTAGGGGCAGTGATTACCCCTACGTACATGTCGCCCATGTCATTGGGACTTGCATCACAGGGTGCATCCCTGCATCATGGCGGCATATATCAGAGCCCAAAAGCATCCCTGTTGTCACTAGTAGGCTACAAATGACAACCACAATGGAATGAATTGGGACACATGTGAAACGCCGAAGAGTGGGACACCGTAAAAACTTTGACACACAGAACTGACAGTTCAAATACGTGACACCCCAAACAGCCTCACTGCACAGAGTTGGCACACACACCATCCATCAACAAATTCCAAAATTGTCAGCACAACATGACGCACCTACACTTGTCTGAGTGAAGTGCCTGTACAGATGAGTGAAATGCATGCAGGGAATATGTATTGGAATGCATTTATTAGCACATGCTGTGCCTGTGGTCAGTCAACGCACTGTCCCATTACTGCTAAGGACCGCCACAATGTGTTGTCAACCAGAGAAGAACATGTCAATGATGTAGGCCCTACAGGCTATTCCTGCTGCGGCTGGACCTGTGGGCCACCTGCCTCATCTTCATCATCATCTTCAGGTGCATCTGCCACTCGTATCCATGGGGCTTTGCTGCGTACACATATGTTGTGCAACACACAACATGCAACGATCATCTTGCACACGAGGTCTGGGCTGTACAGGAGCCTTCCACCTGTGACGTCCAGGCACCTGAAATTTGACTTCAACACACCAAATATGCGCTCCAGGATGCCACTGGTGCGTTTGTGGGCCAAATTGTACTGCCTCTGGGCCTGTGTGTTCAGGGCTCGGAGGGGTTTCATCATCCAAGCGCAGAGTGCATATCCTAGGTCGCCTGTGCAGAGAGACATGAGTCAAGACATCGCACTGCATGATGTGTTGTCAGTGTCACTGGTTCCTTGGTGTGTGACATGTGTGAATCTGAAATTCCTGTATGACATGTAGTGCGTGTTTCAAATGGGCAGCACCACTGTGTATTACGTTGCCTCACTGCTGCATCTCCCCCAGCACATTCACCTGTGTGTGCAGTGAGATAGCATCACATGCAACCCTACGGCACATCATTGTCATGCCTGTCTGCGCATGTCCTCAAGCCTGACTACGACACAGTGATGGTGCTGCGCAGAATGTGGTCGGCCACATGTGTGTAGGCCCATTGCAAGGACAGGGCTGACACAGATGTAGAGCACCAGCCTGGCTGAACTCGACATGCAGTTGAGGGTACATCTGTGGCCCATGCTGCGCAAATAGCGACACACACAACGGTTGGCATGTGTGAACCCTGAGCGGGCATGCCCTCCCCCATGTACCTCTTCAACTTAACACGCACACCGGGAGCATGAAACATAGCAACATTGTTGATTGCGGGATGGGTGGCGCAGACACTACAACAGAGACAAACGCATCAACCACATCCTTGGCAAGGCCAACACTGCACCACACCCAGACCCATGTGTGGAGTTGCCACCCCCTCTGCAGTACTCCACCCCACTTACACTCACAGGGAGGTACAACACTGTTTCATGCTGCAGGTCTACACAACTGCCTACGGTGACATGGATGCACGTGCTGTACACAGCACAATGTTATGTGGAATGCCCCGGTCCCTCATGCATACATAATAACCACACGGACACACTGAGTGAGTTTGTGGGACTGGCTACGGGCACGGGAGCCTGGCCCCTTTCATTGCCAGGGTCACATCTCCAGTGATGCTTGTGCTGGATGGGTGTTGGGTAGTGTAAGCTATCACTCAGGGGTTGGTTGGATGCTGTCAAAAAGCAAAACAGTGAGCAGACAATCAGCAGTACAAGGTGCGATCATCATGGGTCCCTGACTTGAGCAGCACAGAGTTCATGGCCCCGGATGCACAGCCGCCGGCACAGGCACATCGCCATGGGATGGTGACTTGCGGTGCAATGAGCTGGGGCCACGCGAGCTGAGCGTGTACTCGTCGATGTTTAAGGGGAATGTCGCGGAGGGTTGCGGGGGACAGTGGAAGGGGTCCTTCCAGGGCATGATGCAGAGGGCAGAAGCAAGCAGAAACAGGCTAATGGCGGAGTTGAATGCTACAGACTCCACTTTTCCACCTTGTCAGTATCAACCTCCAGCCCATGGGCTCAGATGCCACCGACGTTCAAACAGAGATTGCCCATGAATTTCAGGGCACACACTCAGTGGCACCAGAGCTGGAAGGGGATGCAGTCTACGATGAGGCCTGTAAAATGACATGGACTCTGCCATGTAGAGAGCAAGACTCAGTTCATATTGTGTGACGTACTCCACCACAGTGTGTCCTGGAGGCAGCGGTCAGCAGGGGTTCCACGGCCACTGGTGGAGTCAGTGGCACCAGTGCAGTTGTCCGTAGTGTCCCATCACCTCCGTAAAGGAGAGCCTTGTCTCCTCTGGACTGAAGAGCGTCTTCCTCTTACTCCTCTCCTTGAGTACTGTGACATGAACACTGCCCTAAAGAAATCAAGACTCAGTTCCAAAAGTGCGACCTAGTTGGCCGCAGTGTCGGCTGGAGGCAGCAGTCTGTGCGGGCCAACCGCTACCCAGCCATCTCCTCCTGGATCTCTCAACACGATGTTGGAATGGCATTTTTATTAGATTTGTGGCTGATGTAGGTAGTGGTACCAGAGCTGAGCGGGTGTGCAGCCTGTGACAGACTGCATTGGATTGGTGTGAGGCCTGCAGGACGGCAGTGCAGGCCGAAGGCCGGAGTCAGCAAGGGCCCACAGACACGTTTGGGGGAGTCCTATGCACAGACTTGGTGGCAAAACATCGTAGGGAGTATAGTGACATGAACTCAGCCTTAAATCATGTACTCTGCCATGGTGTAATTGAAACCCAGTTCCAAATGTGTGTCCAACTTGTCTGCTGTGCATGCCAGTGGAGAACTTCAACAAGAAAGGAGTTTTGTGGGCCTGTGTCGCGGAGGCCGTGTTTGTCCGAGGAGTCCGCCAAGGTCGGGGGCCTCAGGCTTGGAGCTTGCACCAGCATTTGGTGGGCACCTCTTTGACACACGCCGGTGTCGGCAGGTGAGCAGTGATGCCTGGATGTGCAGGGGCGGCCACGACGGCAGTGGGACCAGTGTCCATGGGTGCAGCAGGCGCACATGCTCACAGGGAACCCCGCTCATGGCGTAGGCCTCATGGCGGGGTGAGAGGCGCGCCCTGGCAGGGACATTGGGCATTCCGGAAGAGGACCACGCCCAGGGTTACGTGCTTTTTATTCAGACCCCTACGCTGACCTGGCATACGCTGGGCCAGCCCACTCTGAACACGTTTAAGGGGGGGACGTAAAAAGGTAGATTTCCTTGATGTCCCCCGCTGGTTGGGGTGACATGGTTGCATCCACTGTCCACTACGCTCCAAACACCAGTGGTGTGTGTCGACATGGATGTGTCAGTGGTCTGCATACTGCAATCTGTCCAGCACAACCACGCAATACTTGGCAATGAGTGTAGTCTCATTCATCGGTCACATCGCCTCTTTCGCACATGCCTGGTCCCCACCTCTTCCGACATTCTGCTATTGTGTAGCTGAGGTGCCATGCCGTTGATGGCTCATGTACATGGCTAGGCCTGGTTCTCACAGTGAGTTGTGCTGTTGTGTCTGGTGGGTGACCATGTTGTATGTGAGCTTGTGACGTGTGCATTTCCTGTGTTGTGAGTTGCATGATTGTGGAGTTGAGGTGTGTGGTGTGTGCATTTGGTACATACCAACGAGCAGTGTATTTCCGTAGGTCCTATCCTGGAAGCGCTGGTTGATGATGGACTGTTGGAAGATGTATGAATCATGCACACTGCCAGGGTAGTTGGCGACGACATTGGTGAAGAGTCCCCGGTGGTCCACTATAGCCTGCACATTGATGGAATGCGTGTGCTTTCTGTTGCGGTAATTGTGTGCAGTGCCGTCATGGGGCACAAGTAGGACATGTGTGCAGTCAATTGTCACAAACACGTGCGGGAATGCAGCTATGGCGTAGATGACTTGCTTGGTCTCCAGCTATTCCTGCGCAGTGTGGGGGAAGTATACGTAGTGGGTTACCAAGCTGATAATGGCATCCAGGACAGGTTTGAGGAACTTTGACAGGGCTGGCTGTGAGACTCCTCTGACTCTGGCAGTTGTTGGTTGGAAGGTACCAGGGGCCAACAGGTGCAGCACAGCCAGCAGCTTTGTCTGAGGTGGGATGTTGGTTATCTGCTGTGTTGGTACCGTCAGCCTGTGGGCAATAATGTTCAGGATGCAGAGGATGGTTGTCCTTTTGAGCTTGTAGTGGGCAATTACATACTCTGGTGTCATGTCTGTGAGGCTGGTGCGTTTTCTGAAGGTCCGTGGTCTGTGTCTGTGCTGCATCTGTGCTGGTCCGGGGGTGGAAAGTCCAGGGGGGTGGCGGGCCTGGGGGTGGTGGCGGTGGGTGTTGTGGGCCTGTTGGGGCTCCGAGCTGAATGATCAGTAGCTCCATGGCATCTGTTGTTCTTCAGGTGGGTGTAGCAGAGTAGGATCTGCACTTATGTTGCCCCCACTTTTTTTCCTGATGTTAACACTGGTTTCTGGCTATAGTCTGGAAGCCTCTCTGTTCTCGCTAAACAACTTGTAGTGCATATTAGATGCACTAGTGATTGGATACTGTGGTACCTTATGAACCCCTAGTATATGGTACCTTAGGTACCAAGGGCATAGGTACTTTACAGGACTACCAGGGGCTGAAGCATGTATTATGCCACCCCTGGGACACAGACTAAATCTGACACCACAGGCCTGCTAATGCAGCCTGGGGGAGGTAGTGTTAGCACTCCTCATCCTCACTGAGCTATAGGTTCACTACATCTCTACCTACACACACATATAAACCTATCAGTCACCCCTAAGGCAGGCCCTATCAATCCTGAGGGCAGGGTGCTTGGTTTCCATGTGAGGGGGGGCCTCTGCCTGAGCAGGACCCCTCTGCAGCTCTCAGGGTCCATTCTCTGTGGCTGTTTGTGGATGCGGTTAAACCATATACTCTTAAGTGCATTATAACCTAGCGGTAAATGCTAACTTTGGAATGGCTGCATCAAAACATGTCGTGTTTGGTGTCAAACGCTTTGGAATCATACCCCCACACCAGTAACTGGTGTGGGAGTATGAACCCACCCTTCTAGATGGATAGACATGTACCCACTTTGGAAACACAGTAGAATCCTGGCATCACAAAATGGATGCCACCAGTCACAGATACTGGGCTTCCCTGCTGCTGCTGACCGAAACGCACAGTGGAGGAGGCCCAACAATAGGCATCCTATCACAGGGAGGTGTGGTCACCTCCCAGACAGGATTTAGTGTATTGGGGCTAGGTGGGTGCACTCCTAGAGTGCTCTGAAGTCCTGCACTGGGGGAGCAGTAGGCTCCTCTGTGCATATGCCAGCTCAAACCAGTTCAGGGGCTACCAGCCCCTGCTCTGGCATGAAACTGGACAAAGGGAAGTGGGTGTGGCCACCCACTCCCCTGACCCGCCCAAAGGTGGGGTCATAGAGCTAGTCCATCATTTCCTTGTAGTATAAGTTAGGGAACCCTTGCCATTGCAAACTAGATATCCCTGGATGACGCTCTGAAGAAGAATCCTGGACCTTCAACATTCCACTACCTCTGGAAGACTGAAGAATCTCCCTTGGAGTCAAGGAGTGACTCCCCTGCTTGGCAGGCACCAAAACTTTGAATCAATGGTCGCAAACTTTCTCGCTCCCGCCGGAGTTCGAAGTCCCTGCATCCTAGGAAGAGGATTTCCTGACTTCTCCAAGGCCATTGTGAGTCCCCAGTGACGCTGAGGCAAGTGGACCCCACGAGTGATGAGGAACTGCAATACCTGGGTACCGTACACTTTTTTCGAGTGCAACCCCTTCACGACGTTCCACAAACCTGTGCTTTGGACCACGTATGGCCCAAGCCTCCAGCAGGATTTCCACCGAAGATCAGAGACCTACCCCATCCCGAGTGACCGTGGGCCCCTGTTGAGTGAATCCTCCCGAGGCGTCTTCGCGATCCCTTGCCGGTTGGCTTGTGGGTCTCCAGAAGACTTTTCTACAAAACCAAAGAGCTCCCCTGATTGCTCCAGGCCTGTCCTGACTTACCCTTGCTGGGTTGCTGGGTGAGTCTCTCAGACCTTGCTGGTCTGCACCGTTGACTTTTTACACTTTCCACAAGACTTCCTGTTGCCAAAGCTTGTTGGCTCCAATCTGGTCGCCGTCACCGCAGTAAGCTGCAGACTTTGTGGGACACACCGAATCCAGCTCCTGGTTGTTGTCAACACCTCCTGGACCTCGTGGCTGAAGAGTCAAGACACCCATGATCACCTGAAATCACCAGACGACTGTGGGCATCCATCTTCTTACCCCCTGGTCACTGCCAAGGGACTCTGAACACTGTCCCCTCTGCTTTCAGGTCTTCCTTCTTCTGAATCCAGCCTTGGATTCCACCGGACACTTCTCCTGTCTTCACAAGCAGCAAGTCTTCTTTTGCTCCCATTGAAAACGACGCCTCGACCCGACACCAAAAGACACCTATGCACCCGGCTTCCCTGGGTGAGGTAACTCCAGCACTACGGTGCTCCTGTGGGTGTTGGCTCTAGAACTACTTACCCTGTAAGTGACTTGCTTGTAGTCTCTCCCGAAGTATCCTAAAACTTTAAAATTCCAACCACGACTTGCTCCATTGAAGTCAATTGGGATCCGCGGCTGTGTTCTCACACTGCATGCGTCTCCCGTGGGTCCTTTACTTACCTGCCTTGGGTGGGTTAGTGAGGCCCCAGCGCTTCTGAAGGCCCTAGGCCTTGTCCCCTCGCAAGTCGATATTCCTAAGTCTCTTTTTTAGTATATGGTCTGGTAAGCCCCTAGGGCCCCAGCCATATTTGTGCTTAACTTGTTGTGAAATGTTGATTTGTGAATATGTCCTTGACTTCTAATCTCATAAAGAAATTAGTAGAGTGTGTCTAGTAATAAATACATTTATATTTTATATTTATACCTGTGTGGTGTCCTTTCATTTAGTAATTCAAGAGATTATAAGGTAAAACAAGCTGCTTTACATTCCTCTAAAGACTTAGCCTGAAGGCTGCTCTCCACAACTACTACTAGGATAGCTTTCTTTAAAAGGTTGTCATAAACCTATCTACCATAAGAGTCGAATTGTACTGGTGCAAGGTGGTCACTTTAACTAGTGACCAGCATATACCAGGCCAACTTCTCACATTGGTGGTCAGGTGTGGGATTACAGCTTGCCATTGTTTTACCAGAAAATC
Organism: Triturus cristatus; assembly: GCF_964204655.1. NCBI lineage: Eukaryota > Metazoa > Chordata > Amphibia > Caudata > Salamandridae > Triturus > Triturus cristatus. The sequence continues at coordinate 498,214,075 of NC_140591.1, forward strand.
TCTATTTGAATTACTAACTGAAAACCACTATAGGTACTCAAGGTACATATAAAGTCAAGCTTAGTATCAATAAGTTCTACTGAACTTAGAGCTGTGTGTCAAGGGATAGCAACAACAACAACGAAGCTTTATTCGACAGATTAGTCATAAAAGCAGATCATGTACAATAAAACATTCATAATAAGATTATAAATATACTGAATCTAAAATGTTAAAAACGCATTAAACATAAATACTGCCGAATAGATAAGTTCTAGAGCATTAAAACACTGAGTCATTCAATTTGTCACAGACAATTCATATCTTCGGGACTGGGGACAGTAGTGTCAATGAGCCTGGTCAACACCCTAGATCTTATGGACCAGGCCCAACCTAAAAACTTAGCCATTGCAACAGCTATAGACTGTGAGGGGTCCGTTGTTAGAATTCTTAGTGCCTCCTCATGTCTACTAAAGCCTAAAAGCTTGCAGATAGGTATTACCCACTTGGCCCGAGGTTTTTTATACAGTGGGCAAAAAAACAAAAGATGGCTAACCGATTTGTCTTTATCAGGGCAAATAGGGCAAACTTTCATGGTAGCCCCAGCCCAGTTACCTGTAAACAATCTAATAGGTAATGATCCAATCCTCATTTGAAAATAAAGCTTTCTGTCTAGGGGTTTCTCTATAAGGTCCCAATATTTTTCAAATACGGGCTTTGACTTAAATTCAAGAAAACGACCTGACAGATGTTTTGATGCATCCTTCATACAAGCGGATTCCATTATCATCACCCAGTACTTCTCCTTCAATGAATTTTTTGTAGGAAAGGAAGCATTTTGGGGGTCAGCCCATAGTTCTGGCAGATCTAATTTAACCAACAGTGACCTTAGCTCTCGTCACCATTTAATCCTATGAAAGCGGTCTAGATCCATTACGTCTTTTACCCCTTTAGCGTAATGGGAGAGCTCGACCGTGCACCATAATCTTCGCCAATATAGTAGAGGGCGAAGTCTAGCCAAATCTCTAAGTGCTTTCCTTCCCAAATCAAGGAATAATGGGCACATAGGGGTGCTTTTTGGAACGCCGATGACCTTGCGCAAAAAGGAGTTTTCGGCAACAGTTAGTGACTGAAGGTTCTGAAAACCCCATAGCTCTGCACCATATAAGGTGGAGCTTAGTACTTTCAGGCCATAGATTTCCATCAACGGGCCTATGGGTTTAGAAAAAGGACGTATTGAAGTTTGCTAAAAGAATCCCCGCCTGTTGTTTATGTTTTAGGGTGGCTAAGTTAATTTGTTTAAACCAGCTCATCTCTGACTGAAGTGTCACCCCCAGATACGTGAACGCATCTACTCTATCAAGGGGTACATCATTCATGAATACACTAACTCTAAAAGATTTATGCTCATTAAAAGTCATAAACTTTGTTTTTTCTGTATTTATTACGAGACCCCGGATTACACAGAAAGCCTCAAACCTACTAAGGGCTTTTTGTAGTCCGCTAGGGGTCTTAGATATTGTCAAGGTATCATCCGCGAACATGAGGATAGGTATATATTCTTTCGCCAATACAGGGGCGTCGGTGGGGGTCTCGAGGAGGAATTCGGCCACCCCGTTCACGAAGAGCGAAAACAGGGTAGGCGCAAGCACGCAACCCTGGTGCACTCCTCTCTCCACGGGGAACGCTTCTGTAACCTCACCCTTGACACTCCACCTAACCCGAGCATGGTTTTCCTCATGTAAGCGGACGATCAGTGACAACAATTCAGCCGGCATTACCATTCGGCTTAAAACATCCCACAGCCTTCGTCGTGGCACCGGATCAAAAGCAGCCTTCAGATCAACAAATACCGCATAGAGGGCTCCTTTGCCCCAAAAGGACTGTCTTCCAGTAGATGTTAATAAAACGGAAGACCTGGTCAATAGTGCTTGTACGGGGGCGGAAGCCCACTTGCAGTGGGGTTAGAATTTGCTCATCATCCATCCATAGTTGTAATTTTTGTAAAATCATTCTGCCCATGATCTTTTGGATGGCATCTATGAGACTTATTGGTCTGTAATTAGCAGCAACAGATTTGTCCCCCTTTTTGAAAACTGGTATTATCTCGGCCCCTTTCCAGGAGGCCGGGATTGGTGCCCCACATGCAATGGCATTTGCTAAATATTTTATGTACAGACGCCATGAGGTTTTATAGTTCAAAAATACATCTCCGGGAATGTTATCCATTCCAGGGGCACGACTAGGGGTGATGGTATCCAAGGCCTTATCTACTTCCCCTAGCGTAAACATCTCGCCAGAGGAAATGGCTAGCTCAATAGGGCTCAAGGATTGTTCGTCCTCCAAGAAGGCGTACTGGGGTTTAAAATATTCTACCCATAAATGGTGTGCAACTTTATTTTGAGGGGGTGAAGTACTGGGAATTTTAAGCCCAGCGGTGCAGGGAAACACAGAGTCTTCTGGGTGAAGTCAAAGATCAGTTTATTGGCTGCAGACCAATTACAGGTATCCTAGAAGTACAACAGCGTGTATGTTCTCAGGAGACTGCTTCCAATTACAGAAACGGGCTTCTTCTTAAATACAAAATATCATGCTTCAGGCACACATTCCTTGTTTTATGATATGGCCATATAAATGTATACATTACAAATGAAAAGGCAGACTCATGATGACCATCCCACATTCCAGTTAAGCCAGCCCACAATTATTTACCTAGCGAGGCTCAGATCCCACATCAGATATCAACAGGCCCCAATAAACACGAGCATCTCCTGTTTAGAAAACAAGCCATAAAACAGGAACAGTCAGGTGTGAAAGAGATTAGCTGGAGGCTCGTGTGGGATGAAAAGGCTTTATGGTGTGTCAAGCCCTGATGCTAATCACAGGTGGCCGTAGGACGGGGAGCTCGTGGGACTGGACTGACCTGGGGCAGCGGAGCCAAGCTACCCAGGTCACAGAGAAGTCAAAGGAAGGCACATGTGCTCTAGAAGGCCCGTATTTGCTTCATGATATGTAGCCTATGTGAAGGCAACCATAAGATGGCCACCGCTCTAAGATGGAACCCACGAAGTCAATGTATAATAACGTATACACAGTGCATTCATAGCTAGAACGTTATACAAAGCACTTGCACATACCACATTGACCATTCGCGGTTCGCTAATACCGGGATTGACAGGGGTAGGGCCCTGCCTCCTACGCGGTCCCTAATTCTAAAGTACCACAGACCCTCCTTTTGCCCTTACATAGGCAATAACTACACTCATTTCAATCCGAGTCTAGGTCAATATTCACGAAGTCATGGAGATGTTACTGTAGCATCATCCTATTACTTAGCTCGTCCCTCGATACAGGTTTCCTTACACATAATGTAGCACAGAGGCCACATATCGCAGGAGCACACTGGATGCACAGACAGAACAGGAAAAGGATGGCTAAGATCATTCCAATGACCATCAGAATCTTCCAACCCCAGGCATATATCAGTTCCCAGAACCACCCCACCAGTGACCAATCTCCTTTATCCACGTGTATGGATTCAGATATTTTATGCAGTTTGGAGATGGCTTGATAAACTGTTGGAGCGTTATCTGGTATGAAAATGCAACAACTAGATTGGATGACCTTACATACCCCACCGCGGTCTGCAAGTATAACGTCTAGAACCATGCGGTTCTGCAAAGTCATGAGGCGATCCGCTTGGAGCTCAGCTGTTAAATTACCAAGGGCACCAGCCGTAACATTAACTTGTGGATTCAACCACACGAGTCAGTTGTCTCAGGTTCCTACTATTGACCATAGGTCCCCAAAACGGCAGGAAACACAAAAAGAAGTCTCCCGCTTCCTGACCGGCAGTATCCTCCTTACTAATCACGCCTCTCACAACTCTGGTCTTGTGATAGTCAGAGGCAGCAGTAAATGTTGGCGGTAACAGATTTGCAATATAACATGTGCCCGAGAAATCAGGGGGCAACCATGTATATGCTCGGTCATTGCAGACAAAATATGTACCCTTGGCAGCCAAAACGCAGGGGAAAACTGTGATGGAAAAGTGTACGTTTCAGTACAGTCACTTCTCCCCAGTTGAGCTCTTGGATTCTGACCATTACCTTGCAAACAGAACCGACCTATGTGGGGTACGACCCAAATTGGGGATGAGATTCTTCGCTGTCTTTCACCCAGACTAATACTATACCCCGTCGCGTTCCACCCTACATAAGCTCTCAATTCTTCTTTGGGAATAGATGAGTATGCATCGATATCTCTGCTCATATCGGCAACTCCTTTTATTAAAGCTTTATTATTTGTGCTAGGTCTGATGGAACGCGGTTGTCGCGGGGAATAGGCGTCTAATGCAAAGAGAAACATGGTCTGGAATGCCCATGACGATCCATTGTAACTAACCGGCAGCACTAGATAAGGAATACCCTTATTAATGGTATGTGGCATTAAACCACACACCCAGCAATTGGTTGTATTCATGACTAGTTGGTGCTGATGCAGGAGCTGAATAAACGAGTTGTTTACAAACTCTGATGGTCTAGCTTGTTCATGTTCAGGCAGAGGGTGAAAAGAGTGTGAGGAGACAGTAGGAGGAGGTATAGGCTGTACAGTGGGTGCAATGGGCTCTTGAGAGGAGAAGAATACAAATCCTAAGGTAAACACAATCATACTACATAATACAAACAGACATAAAAATACAAAACGTTTGCTCTTCATTATTTTACACATTCTTGCTTTAAAGTTCATTTCCTCAGCGAGTCTCTCCATCTTGAAAAACTCCATCCTCTAATCGTGCCGCTCGCGGCGGGTGAGTAGCTTCTGCTAAGGAGTACGCCTGTCAGTCCAGGGAATGCCCTAGACCAACCAGAACCGTTGACCTAACGTCTTCGGCCTGTACCCCAAAGTCTTGGCACCGCGACCCTGCGGCTGAACCCGGATGGTGGTTCGAAAAACAAAAATCAAGAAAGTCCTTCAGATGGGAGAGCTATGGTTATCAAAAACCAAAAAGGTAAGGAAAAGAATATTTATTTGTCCATAGGCCTTGGTCTTAAGTTATAGTGGAGACGGCCAGGTACTGTCTGATCTTGAAACAAGAGTTCAGGTTCTGTGGTGTCCAATCGAATTGACGGTGGCACAGCTTCTTGTAAAATAGCGCCACTCTGTTGTGCTGAAGTTGTGACTCTCAAGCGTGCATCACTGAACGGCACAAAACGAGGTACAGTGTCTGTTTCAGAGTCAGCGATACCCTCCTGGACCCACTGGTCATACGGCAGAGGCAAAGGGATCCTTTTGATGTGGGCGCCGTGGATCCAGTTATTTTTCCCCTTTACTCGAACAGCTGATCTTGTACGAGGTGAGGGCCAATCCAACGGGGCTCATCGTTGCTTTTGCGCTGGAAATTCTTGATGAGCACCCATGTGCCAGGGTCGATAGGGTGTCCTGGAGCCTCAGAGGCCTGGGGGAGAGTATCATGCACCTGTTGGTGTAAAACACGCAATTTAGCTGTCAATTCGTACAAATAATCAAGCATTACTGGATGTTCGATTTCACTGAATATTGCCGGTCTTGGCACACCCCATACATTGGCCGGGCGGCCAAAAATAATCTCGTATGGGCTAAGTCCCACTCGTGAGTGTACAGTCATTCTGGTGGACAGGAGTGCTAGAGGCAGAGCGTCAGGCCATTTAAGACCGGAGCTCGCCTGGATTTTGGCTAGCTTGAGTTTTAGAGCGCCATTGTAGCGCTCTACTAATCCAGCTGATTGGGGGTGATTTGCAGCATGGAACTTTTGCTTGATCCCTAATCCCTCACACACATTCTTCATTACTTGGCCCACAAATTCACTCCCATTATCACTCCACACCATTCTTGGCATTCCAAACCTAGGGAAAAATTCCTTCACAAGGGCTTTGGCTGTGGATAGAGCAGTGTTGTCTTTCAGGGGATATGCCTCTATCCATTTTGAAAAAGCGCAGACAACCACCAATACATATTTCAGGTTGTTGCACCTTTCCATGTGGATAAAATCTAGCTGCAAAACTTCAAATGGATATGATGGAGGCGCAAAATGACCAGCTGGAGTTGGGGTTCCCCTACCAGGGTTGTATTTCAAGCATACCATACAATTCTTGACCACATTCTCTGCACACTTGGGAATTCCAGCATTCTGCCATACTGGAGCCAACAACTTACAGATTCCTTTCATACTGATATGTGCCATTCCATGTGCCATAGTAACCACTGGAAGCACATATGCATCAGGTAACAACCATCGCCTATGTTCTGACAGATCAATCCAACAACCATTCTCATCCAACTTACCCGTACTTTCTCTCCACTTGCTCAACTCTTTCTCTGTGGCTTCAGCTTGAAGGGACTTCACACTCTCTATTGTGTTTTCACACATTCCAACATCACCAATCCATGTTGCAGGGCCTGCAACATACATTCGAGTCTTCACATCTTTTGCTGTTTCTATCGCGGTTTCATCAGCAAACGCATTACCACGACCAACATCATCAGTGATTTTCTTGTGCGCACTGCATTTCACAATCGCAACTTGTAATGGTAGGGTCAGTGACTCAAGGAGATCATTCACCAACTTGCCATTCTGAATCTTAGCTCCATGCGAAGTCAGGAACCCACGTTCTTTCCACAATCGCCCAAAACTGTGCGCCACGCCAAAGGCGTACTGGCTATCCGTATATATGTTCACTTTCATTCCTTCAGACAACACGCATGCTCTTGTAAGGGCAATCAGTTCTGCTGCTTGAGTCGAATTTTGTGGCACACGTGCAGTTTCAACAATCGTGTGCAAAGTCGTGAGAGCATATGCAGCAGTCGTATCACCATTTGGAAGTTTAAAACACGAACCCTCCACCCATAAAGTACCATCACACTCAGTCAGGGGAGTATCTTTAAGATCTACTCTCCCTTTCGTCTCTTCTTCTGTTCTGAACAGACAATCATGTTGCTCAATCTCATCTAGGTCTGCTGGAATCGGCAATAATGTAGCTGGATTCAACGTGTTGCATCTCTTTATGTGTATATGATTTGCTAACAGTGTCAGCTCATATCCTGATAATCGCGCACTAGTTAAGTGTTGTGTCTTGGTCCTGTTTAACAATGTGTCCACAGCATGTGGAACCATAACAATCAATGTATTATCCATTACTAGGCCAGCAGACTGTCGAATAGACATAGCTGCGGTGGCTGTAGCTCTCAGACAACTTGGCAATGCCCTCGCTACTGGGTCCAAGGTTGACGAAAAATATGCGCATGGACACGGTCTATCGCCAAAAGGCTGTGTTAACACTGATAATGCACAACCATCTTTTTCATGAACATACAATGTAAAAGGCTTGCTGTAGTCAGGGGTACCCAACACAGGAGCTGAACATAATGCATTACGCAATTCCAAAAAACTTTTCTGACACTCTTCAGACCATGGGATAGGATTCGGTGTGTCTTTGCATGTTAATGCTAACAAAGGTTTTGCCAACAAGGAAAAATTGGGAATCCAATGCCCACAGTATTAAGTAATGCCCAAGAAAGCACGCACTTCTCTCTGTGTTCTTGGCACACTCAACTGTGCAATGGCTTGAATTCTTTCTGGGGTCAGTTTCCTTCCCTCCTTCGATAAGAGATGACCTAAGTAGGTCACTTCTTGTCGACAATATTGCAGCTTTGAGAGAGACACTTTGTGATGGAAGGCAGACAAATGACACAACAATGACAATGTAGTTTCTTTGCAAATCTTTTCAGTATCCGCGGCGATTAGCAAATCGTCAACATACTGAATAAGGATAGCGCCACTGGGTAAAACCAGTGCATCAAGCTGCGCTTTTAAAGCCTGACTGTATATTGATGGACTTTCACAGTAGCCCTGGGGAGCGCGTTTCAAGCAGAAGCTTCGACCTCCTAAACTAAAGCCAAAAATTTCTCTGCTCTCCTCTGCAATTGGGATGCTAAAGAAGGCATTCTTCAGATCGATCACTGAGAACCATGCAGCGGAGGCTGGAATCATGGTTAACAGGGCAGTTATATCAGGGACAACTGGAAACTGTGGCACAACAATCTTATTAACCTCTCTAAGATCAATCACAAATCTGTAAACAGGTGGCTGTGAAGGGTCCGTTCGTTTTAAGACAGGTAAAACAGGACTATTGCAAACGTTGCGTCTTGTCTCTTCAATTACACCCTTTTTAATTAAATCGCTGACAATTGCTAACAACGCTTTCTGACCTTCATTGGAGATCTTGTACTGGGGAATGCATGGCAATCTGACATTGGCTTTTAAAGTGACCACATATGGCGGTATTTCCCAAAGACCCACATCATTGGGACCAGTAGCCCAAAGGCCATCCGGAAGGGATCACAATTCAGGTGGCATTGCATTTTTAGACAAATACATTGGGGAAATCACTTTCTTACCTAATGTAAGTTGTACTCCTGAGGGAGAACAATATAGTGTTGCATGCAATCTTTTTAGCAAATCTAATCCTAGCAAATTTTCACCACAACCTGTCGTTAGGATGAGGGGTGCTTTTAGCTCACAAGGTCCAACAGAAAGTGACATAGGACTAGAAATCGGGTTCCTAACTGGGGCGCCAGAAAAACCTACTGAAACATTCATTTCGCCAGACAAAGGCGCGCCAGGGAGTTTTGAATGCATGATTGAACTCTTCGCAGCACCAGTATCCAGCAGAAAGGGCTCCGTTACATTTGCTGTAGTTACTTTAACATAAGGTCCGCTCTGATCCACTGGCACTGAAACAACTCCCTCTCTCTGTCTACGGCGGTCCTAGTAATCATTATCTTCTACATTTTCGTCTTCTGCATAATAATCATTATTGTAGTACTGAGCTGTATTACCAGTTGCGTTGGCTTGCTGATCAAAGCTATTTATGGTATTTTGAGGCGGAAAAGGACGCGCGTTCTGGGGAACATTTCCGCGCCCTCTACCTCTAGGAGCTTGCTGACCACCTCTACCTCTTGCGCCATACGCATTACTGTTACGCTGCATTAATTTAGGGCAACTATATTTAAAATGACCTTCCTCTTTGCAATATGAACATTGGTTGGGACCTACAGGGATTCGTGGTTGATAATACCCATTCATTTGCTGATTATTCTGAAATTGTTGGGGTTGCTGATAGATACCTTGTGTTTGCCTATAATTATTCTGTCCTCCACGTGGTGGATAAGCCTGCTGTAAAAGGACCTTTGTTTTCAGTTCTTTTGTTTTCTTATCTGTTCTATCCTTCTCATCTTTGTCTCTATTTTCATAATACTGTGCAGTAGCCAGTATTTGCGCTGAAGAGGAAACAGCCCAGGAACTTTCTGAGTCTTTTAATTTCTTACACAACTCGGGAAGTAAATTCTGCACAAATTTATCAACAAATAACCGTTGGCCACCTTCAGTGCTCATGTCTTGACCACTGTGGTCGATAAACATTTCTTCAAACCTGGTAAAGAAATCAGACACTGTCTCATCTTTCTTCTGCTTACATGCAGATAGTTTATCCCAATTTACGCGCATCGCGGGCATTATAGTCTTCATGTATGTAATAATTCTACCAGGGAGGTCTGCTACTAAAAGGTCAGGTTTCGCACCACCAACTTGGCCAGCATCTGCAGCAATGATATTAGCCCATGTGTTACCCAACTCTGCAGCGTGATCTACATTACGAATGGATCCCCATAAAGGCTGTGGAACCACATTCCCAAATAACATGTCTATGTCAGCCAGATTCATGACACATGATTCTGCAGTTTGTGATAACTCCTAATAATACCCTGTAGGGTTTTTACGGGGGTCAGGCAATGTCTGCTTAAGTGCTAACACCTCAGATCGTTTCCAAGGGACATGCACCCAAACACGCTGAAAATGTGCTGGGACAGCTGGATTAGCATTTAGATCAGCAGGTCTCCACACTGGAGGAACCTCACGCATCGGATATTGGCACGCTTTTACCTTCTTCCCCACAGGGAGTTCCTGTTCGAACAATGATTGCTGGCAATCGCTATTTCTGAAGGACAGTAAAGTCGCAACTGCTTTATCTACATTGGGACTCACAATTGTACCTGTCCCAAAGTCAAATCGCACTCGATACAATTCCTGGGGGTTTAGGTTTGAACCATTATCTTCCAATTCCTCACAGAGGAATTCACACATTTTGTCAAAGACATACCTCTGTGTTGGGGCATCCCATTGGTGAAAAACGTTAACAACTGATTCCACATCATAGAGTGAAGGGAAACCAATCCACCTACGCGCCAGATGATCTAACACCTCTTTCTCATCGGGACCAGGCAGCTGACTGCGCAATTGCTTATGCCAGGAGTCGCACTAGATGACCCAAAGAGAGGCGACATTAAACTGGTAACTACATTAGCTAGTCATTGTCGTGCTGAAGGAGAAGTTGAGGCGAAAACGGGGGAATAGACAGAGGGAAGAAAAACGGATTCAGAATCAGGTACCTGGGTAGTGTAAGAAGGAGCGCCAGGGGAGGCAGCTGATGTGCTAGGCAAAGTCGCAGGAAGTGCGGGGGCAACAGGTAACAAAACTGGTGACCCTTGAGAGGGCTGCACTGCAGGGATAGGAGCCAGCTGAAGAGGAGCTGGTGGCTGCGGGAAGGCTTGCGGCATATTTACTGGAGGCTGCGCATTTACAAGCTGTGGAGGTGCGGTGGCATTTTGCGCATACGGGGGTGGCGAACTTAACAAATGGGACATTAGAGAATCTTTCTCTTTTGTCTCATCTTGCACAAGGGGTGACAAAACAGGGTAACATTTATCAATCCCTAGTTTGCGCTGTCTGTGCAATTGCTCATTCATTTGTTCCTCCTCATTATCTTTAAATTGCACAGCTGCTTGCATCACTGACATACCTCTTTCTCTCTTATTCCTTTTCGCTAGCTTAATTTCCTTCTGTTTGGCTTCCTTTCGCCATAGGCGGAAAGAATCAAACATCGCCGGCCGGGCTTTCTTTTTAAACAATTTCACTTCCAAATTATCTAAGATATCTGTTTTGAAACTACCATTTTGGGGCCATTTTAAAACACTGTCCTTTCTGGTGTATCGGATCCATACTTCATTATATGCAATGGGGCCCACGCCATGTTTTACATAAAGCTCATAAGTTGGAGTTCCAATTGGAGGAACCGGACATGAATCCTCTAACTGGAAATCCCTTCTACAACTCAAACAAAACAATCTTCCAAATACACTAGCACCAGGCATCTTCGCTCACTAGTCTAGTTCCAAACTTCAAAGGATTATCGATTGCGATAGTCTCGTGAATACACGAGTCCTCTGGCTTTGGCGTTTGCAAACTCCGAATCAAAATAATCCCGAAGGATACCAAACAAAACTGGGAGACGCTCCACTTATACTTAACTGAATATCGATGATCAATGGCGTCACCAGAAGACTCTCTCGATTGTTTCGCTCTACCAAAACCGTCAAGGGTCCAAAACAGGGCGATTAATCAGGGCAGCAGTCCTTCGTAGCCGTCGGGACGCGGAGAACCTCGCAGAAAAGACTTTCGGACCACGTCGACATGCAGGGGTCGATGAAGTGGCGGCCTTCCTCCAGAATTTCCACACGAAGCTCCTCACGAACCTCTGGCTTGGACCGGTACCGCTGAAATCGCCCTACATTGGGCGCCAACTGAAGTACTGGGAATTTTAAGCCCAGCGGTGCAGGGGAACACACCCTATGACTTTGGGTTCTTCCTGTTTCAGACCTAGAGAAACACAGAGTCTTCTGGGTGAAGTCAAAGATCAGTTTATTGGCTGCAGACCAATTACAGGTATCCTAGGAGTACAACAGCGTGTATGTTCTCAGGAGACTGCTTCCAATTACAGAAACGGGCTTCTTCTTAAATACAAAATATCATGCTTCAGGCACACATTCCTTGTTTTATGATATGGCCATATAAATGTATACATTACAAACGAAAAGGCAGAGTCATGATGACCATCCCACATTCCAGTTAAGCCAGCCCACAATTATTTACCCAGCGAGGCTCAGATCCCACATCAGATATCAACCGGCCCCAATAAACACGAGCATCTCCTGTTTAGAAAACAAGCCATAAAACAGGAACAGTCAGGTGTGAAAGAGATTAGCTGGAGGCTCGTGTGGGATGAAAAGGCTTTATGGTGTGTCAAGCCCTGATGCTAATCACAGGTGGCCGTAGGACGGGGAGCTCGTGGGACTGGACTGACCTGGGGCAGCGGAGCCAAGCTACCCAGGTCACAGAGAAGTCAAAGGAAGGCACATGTGCTCTAGAAGGCCCGTATTTGCTTCATGATATGTAGCCTATGTGAGGGCAACCATAAGATGGCCACCGCTCTAAGATGGAACCCACGAAGTCAATGTATAATAACGTATACACAGTGCATTCATAGCTAGAACTTTATACAAAGCACTTGCACATACCACATTGACCATTCGCGGTTCGCTAATACCGGAATAGACAGGGGTAGGGCCCTGCCTCCTACGCGGTCCCAAATTCTAAAGTACCACAGGGGGTCCGAATTCCCTCCCTCCCACACCCTTTCTACAGCTCAAGCTAGGATCAGTAGGCTACAAACTAGTGTAGGTAGTACAACACTGCACAACACTGGAATGTCCTTAAGGGTTGTAACCAGTGGATCCACCCTGCCTCAGTATAAGGACATGACTTTCTTTGACCTGAAAGCCATGTGTGCTGCAAGGCACCTGAGGATAGGACAGAGTCCCTCCACACTTCACCTGATAGATCTGATGATAGCAGATGATCTTAGATTAGCTCTAGGAGCTAAGGGGTCTGAATCAGGGGGTGGGTCAATTACAGTGGCTGGGTCAGATGATGAAAATCAAGATGACCTGGACTCTGTGGTTGAAGGGCCATGCCCACAAGGGTCTGAAATGGATAGAGGAATTCTCCCTAAGAGAACTGACAGAGTGGAGAAGAGGTCTAGGTCCCTTTCTAGGGAATCTGACCACTCCTAGCACTCTGGCAGAGAATCTGTCCAGCAGAGGAACTGCTAACTTCCTGGAAGGGAGACTTCCTCTGACAGAATGTACAAACTGCTACAGTATGAGGAAGCAAGATTTGCCCTCAAGGCCAAGCAGTTGTCATTAGATAGAGAAGACTTTGAGCTCCAGAGAGCTTCTAGAAGAGAGGGGTTAGAAACCCCTGGTGGCAGCAACAGTGTCCCTAGAGTCAGAGAATATATTCCAGACCATAGGAACCTGTCCAAGGTTGTTCCTCCCTATCAGAGTGGGGATGATATCCACAAGTGGATAACTGCTATGGAAAGGGCCTGTAGAGTACAACAGGTCCCCCAGAAGCATTGGGCAGCAATCTTGTGGCTCTCCTTTTCAGATAAAGGTAGAGACAAGCTCCTCACTGTTAGAGAAGAGGATGCTGATGATAACGAAGTCCTGAAGAGTGCACTGATAGATGGGTTTGGCTTAACCACTGAGCAATACAGGTTGAAGTTCAGAGACACCCAGAAAGCACAGACTCAGGACTGGACTGACTTTGTAGATTGTGCAAACAAGGCTCTGGAGGGTTGGCTGGTTCGTAGTAGAGTTACTGATTTTAAGGGATTGTATAATCTTTTGATGAAAGAACAGATTCTTAATAATTGCCAAACCCAGTTGTTGCATCAGTACCTGGTGGACTCTGATCTGACCTCTACCCAAGAATTAGGAAAGAAGGCAGATAAATGTGTCAGAACCAGGGTGAGGCAGAAAACCCAGAACCAAGGGGGTGACACGAAGAAGCAGGATTCTAAGGGCTTTGAGAAAGGTGGGGATAAGTCAAAAGTCCAGAAGTCTTCACAAGAGCCCCAAAAATCTGCATCTGGTGGGGATTCACAATCCAACAAAGGAAAAGGCCAAAAGAAGCCATGGTGCAAATTCTGTAAACAGAAAGGGCACTGGACTTCTTATTGTAACAAGTCCAAAGACCAAACCACCACCACTCCTGCCCCTAAGGCAACTGTTTCCCTTAGTGCAGCTACTGGTGGAGGTGGTACTCAGAATAAGGGTGTAGTAGGGTTGACCCTGGGTTCTGAAGTGGACTCTGGCATAGTCGGAGTACCCACTCAGGCATTGCTGATTTGTGATGGAGACATTGATATGTCCTTCCTAGTAAGCCCCAGTTATCTGGGCAAATACAAACAGCAGCCTGTAATAAATGGCAAACAGGCTTTGGCATTCAGGGACACAGGTGCTAGTGTCACCATGGTGGCAGAGGATCTTGTGGACCCTTGGCAGATCATCCTGGGTGAAATGTACCAGGTTACCAATGCAAGCAATGTCAGGACCAACCATGGTCTGGCAGGTGTGAATTTCTCCTGGTGAGGGGTAACTGGCCTCAAGAAAGTAGTAGGCAGTGCAGACCTCCCTGTCAAATGTCTATTGGGCAATGATCTAGAGACTTCAGCCTGGTCTGAAGTAGAGTTATGGACTCATACTGAGATGTTGGGCATCCCTGCAGAGGTATTTGCTGTGACCAGGTCACAGGCCAAAATGCATCAAACTGAACCAGCTCTGGATCCTGAAACTATGGACCAGGTGCTACCCAAGAAGAGGAGCAGTAGGGTTAAGGCAGCGCCTTCCCCTCTGTCTCAGATCACAGATTCACCTCTTGAGGGAGGAGAAGCAGATCCTGAAGAAGGAACTGCCCCAGAGGGACTTGAGCCTGATCAGGTTGAGTTCTTGGGGGCAGAGGGACCTTCTAGGGAAGATCTGAGTAAGGAGCAACAGTGCTGCCCCTCTCTTGAACCCCTCAGACAGCAGGCTGCTACTGAGGCTGCTGGGAGTGCTAGTGGGTCCCATAAAGTTTATTGGGATGAGGGACTCCTATATTCTGAGGCTAGAGATCCAACCCCTGGATCCACCAGGAGTTTGGTAATACCTCAGAAGTTTAGGGGGTTCCTCTTGACCCTAGCACATGACATCCCTTTAACAGGACACTTGGGCCAAAACAAGACCTTGGATAAGCTTGTTCCACATTTTCATTGGCCACATATGTCAGAGGACTCCAAGGAGTTTTGTCGCTCCTGTGTCACTTGCTAGGCCAGTGGCAAGTCAGGTGGCACAACAAAGCCCCCCCTGATACCTGTGGTGGGGATACCCTTTGAAAGGGTAGGGATTGACATTGTTGGTCCCCATGACCCTCCATCTGCATCTGGGCACAGATGTATCCTGGTGGTAGTGGATCATGCCAACAGGTACCCAGAGGCAATTCCCCTGAGGACCACCACAGCCCCTGTGGTGGCAAGAGCCCTCATTGGAGTTTTCTCCAGAGTGGGTTTCCAAAAGGAGGTCATATCTGACAGAGGTACCAACTTCATGTCAGGATATCTAAAAGCAATGTGGAAGGAGCGTGGTGTAACTTATAAATTCACTACTCCCTATCACCCACAATGCAATGGGTTGGTTGAACGTTTTAACAAAACCCTAAAGGGAATGATTAAAGGCCTCCCAAAAAAGCTTAGCTAAAAATGGGACCTTTTATTTCCCTGCCTTCTGTTTGGTTACAGAGAGGTTCCACAGAAGGTGGTTGGTTACAGCCCATTTGAACTTCTGTTTGGGCATCCTGTAAGAGGTCCATTATGTTTGGTGAAGGAGGGCTGGGAGTTACCTCTCAAACCCCCTAAACATATTGTGATGGACTATGTACTTGGTCTCCGCTCCAGGATGGTCGAATACATGAAGAAGGCAACCAAAAACCTGGATGTCAGCCAAAAACTACAAAAAACTTGGCATGACCAAAAGGCTGTGCTGAATGTGTACCAGCCAGGACAGAAAGTGTGGGTGTTGGAGCCTGTGGCCCCAGCAGCTCTCCAAGACAAGTGAAGTGGCCCCCATCAGATTGTTGAGCAAAAGGGAGAAGTCACCTATCTGGTGAATCTTTGAACTCCCAGGAGTCCCCTTAGGGTGCTCTATGTCAACAGATTGAAACCATATGTTGACAGGGCTGACATGGGCTTTCTCATGGCAACTGATGAGGAACAGGAGGAGGAGAGTGACCCTCTCCCTGACCTGCTCTCACAGAACCCTAATGATGGGTCAGTACATGGTGTTGCTTTGGCAAGCAGCCTCACTGACCATCAGCAAACTGAATGCAGACAAGTTCTGCAACAGTATAGACATAAGTTTAGCCTGACCCCTAGTCAGACTTCCTAGTGCACCCATGAGGTGTACACTTGAGACGGTCTACCTGTCAAGAGTAAAATCTACAGGCAACCTGACCATGTCAGGGACTGTATCAGGACTGAAGTCCAGAAAATGTTGGAGTTAAGTGTGATTGAGCCATCAGATAGCCCTTGGGCTAGTCCAGTAGTCCTAGTACCCAAACCTCATACCCAGGGTGGAAAGAAAGAAATGGGGTTTTGTGTAGACTACAGAGGCCTCAATGCAGTCACCAGGACTGATGCCTATCCAATTCCCAGGGCAGATGAACTGATTGATACTTTGGCCTTAGTCAAGTATCTTAGTACATTTGACCTAACAGCTGGCTACTGGCGGATCAGGTTAGCTGATGATGCAAAAGCCAAAACAGCATTCTCAACCCCTGGTGGGCACTACCACTTTGTGGTGATGCCCTTTGGATTGAAAAATGCCCCTGCCACTTTTCAGAGGTTGGTGAACAAAGTTCTGGCAGGGATGGAAACTTATTGCTCAGCTTATCTAGATGATATTGCTGTCTTTAGTTCCTCCTGGCAGGATCACCTGGTCCACCTCAGAAAAGTTTTGGAGGCCCTGCAAAAAGCAGGCCTCACTATCAAGGCCACTAAGTGCTAGATAGGGCAGAGTCAGGTTGTGTACCTGGGCCACCTTGTAGGTGGAGGCCAGGTTCAACCTTTACAGAGCAAAATCCAAACCATCATGGAATGGGTTCTCCAACCACCCAGACACAGGTGAGAGCCTTCTTAGGCCTGACTGGGTACGATAGGAGGTGTGTTAAGGGATATGGATCTATAGTGACCCCCTTAAATGATCTTACCTCAAAGAAAAAGCCAAAAAAGGTTCAGTGGACAGCTAGCTGTCAGAAGGCATTTGAAGACCTAAAGCAGGCCATGTGCACTGCCCCCATCTTACAGAGTCCAGACTACACCAAAAAGTTCATTGTCTAAACAGATGCTTCTGAGCTGGGTGTGGGAGCTGTACTGTCTCAACTGAATGATGAAGTTCAAGACCAGCCAGTAGCTTTTATAAGCAGAAAGCTGACCCCTAGAGAGAAACGTTAGTCAGCTATAGAGAGGGAGGCTTTTGCTGTGGTGTGGGCCCTGAAGAAGCTGAGGCCATGCTTGTTTGGCACTCACTTCATAGTTCAGACTGACCACAAGCCCCTCCTATGGCTTAAACAGATGAAAGGAGAAAACCCAAAACTTTTAAGGCGGTCCATTTCCCTAGAGGGGATGGACTATACAGTGGAACATAGACCTGGGACCCTACATGCCAATGCAGATGGACTCTCAAGGAATTTACACTTAGAAAATGAAGACTCAACTGGTCAAGGTTAGTTTAGTGTCCCTGCGTTGGGGGGGGGGGGTTGTGTAGGAGAGTAGGATCTGCACTTAATTTGCCCCCACTTTTTTTCTGATGTTAACACTGGTTTCTGGTTATCGTCTGGCTGGGACATGCTAATCAGGGCCCCTGCCTCTCTGTTCTCTCTAAACAACTTGGAGTGCATATTAGATGCACTAGTGATTGGATACTGTGGTACCTTATGGGCCCCTAGTATATGGTACCTTAGGTACCAAGGGCATAGGTACTTCACAGGCCTACCAGGGGCTGAAGCATGTATTATGCCACACCTGGGAAGCAGACTAAATCTGACACCACAGGCCTGCTACGGCAGCCTGGGTGAGGTAGTGTTAGCACTCCTCACTGAGATATAGGTTCACTATATCTCTACCTACACACACATATAAACCTATCAGTCACCCCTAAGGCAGGCCCTATCAATCCTGAGGGCAGGGTGCTTGGTTTCCATGTGAGGGGGTGCCTCTGCCTGAGCAGGGCCCCTCTGATGATCTCAGAGTCCATTCTCTGTGGCTGTTTGTGGATGTGATTAAGCCATATTCTCTTAAGTGCATTATAACCTAGCGGTAAATGCTAGCTTTGGAATGGCTGCATCAAAACATGCCGTGTTTGGTGTCAAACGCTTTGGAATCATACCCCCACACCAGTAACTGGTGTGGGAGCATGATCCCACCCTTCTAGAGGGATAGACATGTACCCACTGTGGAAACAAGGTAGAATCCTGAAGAGCTCTGGCATCACAAAATGGATGCCACCAGTCACAGACACTGGGCTGCCCTCCTGCTGCTGACCGAAACTCACAGTGGAGGAGGCCCAACAATAGGCATCCTGTCACAGGGAGGTGTGGTCACCTCCCAGACAGGGTTTAGTGTATTGGGGCTGGGTGGGTGCACTCCTAGAGTGCTTTGAAGTCCTGCACTGGGGGAGCAGTAGGCTCCTCTGTGCATATGCCAGCTCAACTGGACAAAGAGAAGTGGGTGTAGCCACCCACTCCCCTGAACCTCCCATAGGTGAGGTCATAGAGCTATTCCCTCCCTTCCTTGTAGTATAAGTAAGGGAACCCTTGTCATTGCAAACTAGATATCCCTGGACAATGCTCTGAAGAAGAATCCTGCACCTTCGACGTTCCACTACCTCTGGAAGACTGAAGAATCTCCCTTGGAGTCAAGAAGGGACTCCCCTGCTTCGCAGGCACCAAAACTTTGAATCAATGTTCGCAAACTGTCCCGCTCCCGCTGGAGTTCGAAGTCCCTGCATCCTAGAAAGAGGATTTTCTGACTTCTCCAGGGCCATCGTGAGTCCCCAGTGATGCTGAGGCAAGTGGACCCCACAAGTGACGAAGAACTGCAATACCTGGGTACCGTGCACTATTTTCAAGTGCAACCCCTTCACGATATTCTACAAACCTGTGCTTTGGACCACGGGTGGCCCAATCCTCCAGCAGCATTTCCTTCGAAGATCAGAGGCCTACCCCATCCCGAGTGACCGTGGGCACCTGTTGAGTGAATCCTCCTGAAGCGTCTTCGCGATCCCTTGCCGGTTGGCTTGTGGGTTCCCAGAAGACTTTTCTACAAAACCAAAGAGCTCCCCTGATTGCTCCAGGCCTGCCCTGACATACCCTTGCTGGGTGAGTCCCTCAGACCTTACTGGTCTGCACCGCTGTCTTTTTACACTTTCCACAAGACTTGCTGTTGCCAAGGCTAGTTGGCTCCAATCTGGTCGCCAACACCGCAGTAAGCTGCAGACTTTATGGGTCACGCTGAATCTAGCTCCTGGTCATCGTCGATGCCTCCTGGATCTCGTGGCTGAAGAGTCAATACACCTGTGATCACCGGAAGTCACCTGACGACTGTGGGCATCCATCTTCCTTGCCCTGGGTCAATGCCAAGTGACTTTGAACACTGTCCCCTCAGCTTTCAGGTTTTCCTTCTTCTGAATCCAGCCTTGGATTCCACCGGACACTTCTTCTGTCTTCACAAGCAGCAAGTCTTCTTTGGCTCCCATTGAAAACGACGCCGCGACCCAACACCAAAAGACACCTATGCACCCGGCTTCCCTGGGTGAGGTAACTCCAGCACTACTGTGCTCCTGTGGGTGTTGTCTCTAGAACTACTTACCCTGTAAGTGACTTGCTTGTAGACTCTCCCGAAGTATCCTAAAACTTTAAAATTCCAACCGTGACTTGCTCCATTGAAGTCAATCGGGATTGTCCTCACACTGCATGCGTCTCCCGTGGGTCCTTTACTTACCTGCCTTAGGTGGATTAGTGAGGCCCTAGCGCTTCTGAAGGCCCTAGGCCTTGTCCCCTGGCAAGTCGATATTCCTAAGTCTCTTTTTTAGTATATGGTCTGGTACGCCCCTAGGGCCCCAGCCATATTTGTGCTTAACTTGTTGTGAAATGTTGATTTGTGAATATGTCCTTAACTTCTAATCTCATAAAGAGATTAGTAAAGTGTGTCTAGTAATAAATACATATATATTGTATATATATACCTGTGTGGTGTCCTTTCATTTAGTAATTCAACAGATTATTAGGTAAAACAAGCTGCTTTTACATTCCTCTAAAGACTTAGCCTGAAGGCTGCTCTCCACAGCTACCACTAGGATAGCTTTCTTTAAAAGGTTGTCTTAAACCTATCTACCATAAGAGTCGAATTGTACTGGTGCAAGGTGGCCACTTTAACTAGTGACCAGCATATACCAGGCCAACTTCTCACAGCGGGGCTCTGGGCTGTGCTCCCTTTTGTGGTGCAGGCTGCCGTCCGACTTTACACCAGGTCAGAGCAGGTGTTAATTTCCTGCTGCTAACGCGCCTTATCGCCTATTTTGAGTTCGTATCGCCGATCTGGCTGGTTGTTGAGAATGTTGCGGAGTGGTGTTGTCGCGAGTTTTGGCACGGTAATGCCTACTCTGCATCTCATTAGCGATAGTTGCTGGGGTCCTCTGTGACGATGTTTTTTGCGGCTGCTCTCGCGGGTAAATTGGTGTTATGGGCTGTTAACACCAGCTTGTGAATGGGGTGATACATTTATCGAGACTTTAGCTACAATAAAGTGCTGTTAACTCGGCGATTGCTCCTTCAGAATATGCCCATAAATATGTGTATAATTATAACATAGAGATAAAAAAAAACTTGGGGTACAGGAGGCGATTGCTCCTTGACAATATGCCCCCATCAGATTGTTGAGCAAAAGGGAGAAGTCACCTATCTGGTGAATCTTTGAACTCCCAGGAGTCCCCTTAGGGTGCTCTATGTCAACAGATTGAAACCATATGTTGACAGGGCTGACATGGGCTTGCTCATGGCAACTGATGAGGAACAGGAGGAGGAGAGTGACCCTCTCCCTGACCTGCTCTCACAGAACCCTAATGATGGGTCAGTACATGGTGTTGCTTTGGCAAGCAGCCTCACTGACCATCAGCAAACTGAATGCAGACAAGTTCTGCAACAGTATAGACATAAGTTTAGCCTGACCCCTAGTCAGACTTCCTAGTGCACCCATGAGGTGTACACTGGAGACGGTCTGCCTGTCAAGAGTAAAATCTACAGGCAACCTGACCATGTCAGGGACTGTATCAGGACTGAAGTCCAGAAAATGTTGGAGTTAAGTGTGATTGAGCCATCAGATAGCCCTTGGGCTAGTCCAGTAGTCCTAGTACCCAAACCTCATACCCAGGGTGGAAAGAAAGAAATGGGGTTTTGTGTAGACTACAGAGGCCTCAATGCAGTCACCAGGACTGATGCCTATCCAATTCCCAGGGCAGATGAACTGATTGATACTTTGGCCTTAGTCAAGTATCTTAGTACATTTGACCTAACAGCTGGCTACTGGCGGATCAGGTTAGCTGATGATGCAAAAGCCAAAACAGCATTCTCAACCCCTGGTGGGCACTACCACTTTGTGGTGATGCCCTTTGGATTGAAAAATGCCCCTGCCACTTTTCAGAGGTTGGTGAACAAAGTTCTGGCAGGGATGGAAACTTATTGCTCAGCTTATCTAGATGATATTGCTGTCTTTAGTTCCTCCTGGCAGGATCACCTGGTCCACCTCAGAAAAGTTTTGGAGGCCCTGCAAAAAGCAGGCCTCACTATCAAGGCCACTAAGTGCTAGATAGGGCAGAGTCAGGTTGTGTACCTGGGCCACCTTGTAGGTGGAGGCCAGGTTCAACCTTTACAGAGCAAAATCCAAACCATCATGGAATGGGTTCTCCAACCACCCAGACACAGGTGAGAGCCTTCTTAGGCCTGACTGGGTACGATAGGAGGTGTGTTAAGGGATATGGATCTATAGTGACCCCCTTAAATGATCTTACCTCAAAGAAAAAGCCAAAAAAGGTTCAGTGGACAGCTAGCTGTCAGAAGGCATTTGAAGACCTAAAGCAGGCCATGTGCACTGCCCCCATCTTACAGAGTCCAGACTACACCAAAAAGTTCATTGTCTAAACAGATGCTTCTGAGCTGGGTGTGGGAGCTGTACTGTCTCAACTGAATGATGAAGTTCAAGACCAGCCAGTAGCTTTTATAAGCAGAAAGCTGACCCCTAGAGAGAAACGTTAGTCAGCTATAGAGAGGGAGGCTTTTGCTGTGGTGTGGGCCCTGAAGAAGCTGAGGCCATGCTTGTTTGGCACTCACTTCATAGTTCAGACTGACCACAAGCCCCTCCTATGGCTTAAACAGATGAAAGGAGAAAACCCAAAACTTTTAAGGCGGTCCATTTCCCTAGAGGGGATGGACTATACAGTGGAACATAGACCTGGGACCCTACATGCCAATGCAGATGGACTCTCAAGGAATTTACACTTAGAAAATGAAGACTCAACTGGTCAAGGTTAGTTTAGTGTCCCTGCGTTGGGGGGGGGGGTTGTGTAGGAGAGTAGGATCTGCACTTAATTTGCCCCCACTTTTTTTCTGATGTTAACACTGGTTTCTGGTTATCGTCTGGCTGGGACATGCTAATCAGGGCCCCTGCCTCTCTGTTCTCTCTAAACAACTTGGAGTGCATATTAGATGCACTAGTGATTGGATACTGTGGTACCTTATGGGCCCCTAGTATATGGTACCTTAGGTACCAAGGGCATAGGTACTTCACAGGCCTACCAGGGGCTGAAGCATGTATTATGCCACACCTGGGAAGCAGACTAAATCTGACACCACAGGCCTGCTACGGCAGCCTGGGTGAGGTAGTGTTAGCACTCCTCACTGAGATATAGGTTCACTATATCTCTACCTACACACACATATAAACCTATCAGTCACCCCTAAGGCAGGCCCTATCAATCCTGAGGGCAGGGTGCTTGGTTTCCATGTGAGGGGGTGCCTCTGCCTGAGCAGGGCCCCTCTGATGATCTCAGAGTCCATTCTCTGTGGCTGTTTGTGGATGTGATTAAGCCATATTCTCTTAAGTGCATTATAACCTAGCGGTAAATGCTAGCTTT
This sequence comes from Triturus cristatus, assembly GCF_964204655.1. NCBI lineage: Eukaryota > Metazoa > Chordata > Amphibia > Caudata > Salamandridae > Triturus > Triturus cristatus. The sequence goes on from NC_140591.1 coordinate 498,237,049, forward strand.
GGAATGGCTGCATCAAAACATGCCGTGTTTGGTGTCAAACGCTTTGGAATCATACCCCCACACCAGTAACTGGTGTGGGAGCATGATCCCACCCTTCTAGAGGGATAGACATGTACCCACTGTGGAAACAAGGTAGAATCCTGAAGAGCTCTGGCATCACAAAATGGATGCCACCAGTCACAGACACTGGGCTGCCCTCCTGCTGCTGACCGAAACTCACAGTGGAGGAGGCCCAACAATAGGCATCCTGTCACAGGGAGGTGTGGTCACCTCCCAGACAGGGTTTAGTGTATTGGGGCTGGGTGGGTGCACTCCTAGAGTGCTTTGAAGTCCTGCACTGGGGGAGCAGTAGGCTCCTCTGTGCATATGCCAGCTCAACTGGACAAAGAGAAGTGGGTGTAGCCACCCACTCCCCTGAACCTCCCATAGGTGAGGTCATAGAGCTATTCCCTCCCTTCCTTGTAGTATAAGTAAGGGAACCCTTGTCATTGCAAACTAGATATCCCTGGACAATGCTCTGAAGAAGAATCCTGCACCTTCGACGTTCCACTACCTCTGGAAGACTGAAGAATCTCCCTTGGAGTCAAGAAGGGACTCCCCTGCTTCGCAGGCACCAAAACTTTGAATCAATGTTCGCAAACTGTCCCGCTCCCGCTGGAGTTCGAAGTCCCTGCATCCTAGAAAGAGGATTTTCTGACTTCTCCAGGGCCATCGTGAGTCCCCAGTGATGCTGAGGCAAGTGGACCCCACAAGTGACGAAGAACTGCAATACCTGGGTACCGTGCACTATTTTCAAGTGCAACCCCTTCACGATATTCTACAAACCTGTGCTTTGGACCACGGGTGGCCCAATCCTCCAGCAGCATTTCCTTCGAAGATCAGAGGCCTACCCCATCCCGAGTGACCGTGGGCACCTGTTGAGTGAATCCTCCTGAAGCGTCTTCGCGATCCCTTGCCGGTTGGCTTGTGGGTCCCCAGAAGACTTTTCTACAAAACCAAAGAGCTCCCCTGATTGCTCCAGGCCTGCCCTGACATACCCTTGCTGGGTGAGTCCCTCAGACCTTACTGGTCTGCACCGCTGTCTTTTTACACTTTCCACAAGACTTGCTGTTGCCAAGGCTAGTTGGCTCCAATCTGGTCGCCAACACCGCAGTAAGCTGCAGACTTTATGGGTCACGCTGAATCTAGCTCCTGGTCATCGTCGATGCCTCCTGGATCTCGTGGCTGAAGAGTCAATACACCTGTGATCACCGGAAGTCACCTGACGACTGTGGGCATCCATCTTCCTTGCCCTGGGTCAATGCCAAGTGACTTTGAACACTGTCCCCTCAGCTTTCAGGTTTTCCTTCTTCTGAATCCAGCCTTGGATTCCACCGGACACTTCTTCTGTCTTCACAAGCAGCAAGTCTTCTTTGGCTCCCATTGAAAACGACGCCGCGACCCAACACCAAAAGACACCTATGCACCCGGCTTCCCTGGGTGAGGTAACTCCAGCACTACTGTGCTCCTGTGGGTGTTGTCTCTAGAACTACTTACCCTGTAAGTGACTTGCTTGTAGACTCTCCCGAAGTATCCTAAAACTTTAAAATTCCAACCGTGACTTGCTCCATTGAAGTCAATCGGGATTGTCCTCACACTGCATGCGTCTCCCGTGGGTCCTTTACTTACCTGCCTTAGGTGGATTAGTGAGGCCCTAGCGCTTCTGAAGGCCCTAGGCCTTGTCCCCTGGCAAGTCGATATTCCTAAGTCTCTTTTTTAGTATATGGTCTGGTACGCCCCTAGGGCCCCAGCCATATTTGTGCTTAACTTGTTGTGAAATGTTGATTTGTGAATATGTCCTTAACTTCTAATCTCATAAAGAGATTAGTAAAGTGTGTCTAGTAATAAATACATATATATTGTATATATATACCTGTGTGGTGTCCTTTCATTTAGTAATTCAACAGATTATTAGGTAAAACAAGCTGCTTTTACATTCCTCTAAAGACTTAGCCTGAAGGCTGCTCTCCACAGCTACCACTAGGATAGCTTTCTTTAAAAGGTTGTCTTAAACCTATCTACCATAAGAGTCGAATTGTACTGGTGCAAGGTGGCCACTTTAACTAGTGACCAGCATATACCAGGCCAACTTCTCACAGCGGGGCTCTGGGCTGTGCTCCCTTTTGTGGTGCAGGCTGCCGTCCGACTTTACACCAGGTCAGAGCAGGTGTTAATTTCCTGCTGCTAACGCGCCTTATCGCCTATTTTGAGTTCGTATCGCCGATCTGGCTGGTTGTTGAGAATGTTGCGGAGTGGTGTTGTCGCGAGTTTTGGCACGGTAATGCCTACTCTGCATCTCATTAGCGATAGTTGCTGGGGTCCTCTGTGACGATGTTTTTTGCGGCTGCTCTCGCGGGTAAATTGGTGTTATGGGCTGTTAACACCAGCTTGTGAATGGGGTGATACATTTATCGAGACTTTAGCTACAATAAAGTGCTGTTAACTCGGCGATTGCTCCTTCAGAATATGCCCATAAATATGTGTATAATTATAACATAGAGATAAAAAAAAACTTGGGGTACAGGAGGCGATTGCTCCTTGACAATATGCCCCCATCAGATTGTTGAGCAAAAGGGAGAAGTCACCTATCTGGTGAATCTTTGAACTCCCAGGAGTCCCCTTAGGGTGCTCTATGTCAACAGATTGAAACCATATGTTGACAGGGCTGACATGGGCTTGCTCATGGCAACTGATGAGGAACAGGAGGAGGAGAGTGACCCTCTCCCTGACCTGCTCTCACAGAACCCTAATGATGGGTCAGTACATGGTGTTGCTTTGGCAAGCAGCCTCACTGACCATGAGCAAACTGAATGCAGACAAGTTCTGCAACAGTATAGACATAAGTTTAGCCTGACCCCTAGTCAGACTTCCTAGTGCACCCATGAGGTGTACACTGGAGACGGTCTGCCTGTCAAGAGTAAAATCTACAGGCAACCTGACCATGTCAGGGACTGTATCAGGACTGAAGTCCAGAAAATGTTGGAGTTAAGTGTGATTGAGCCATCAGATAGCCCTTGGGCTAGTCCAGTAGTCCTAGTACCCAAACCTCATACCCAGGGTGGAAAGAAAGAAATGGGGTTTTGTGTAGACTACAGAGGCCTCAATGCAGTCACCAGGACTGATGCCTATCCAATTCCCAGGGCAGATGAACTGATTGATACTTTGGCCTTAGTCAAGTATCTTAGTACATTTGACCTAACAGCTGGCTACTGGCGGATCAGGTTAGCTGATGATGCAAAAGCCAAAACAGCATTCTCAACCCCTGGTGGGCACTACCACTTTGTGGTGATGCCCTTTGGATTGAAAAATGCCCCTGCCACTTTTCAGAGGTTGGTGAACAAAGTTCTGGCAGGGATGGAAACTTATTGCTCAGCTTATCTAGATGATATTGCTGTCTTTAGTTCCTCCTGGCAGGATCACCTGGTCCACCTCAGAAAAGTTTTGGAGGCCCTGCAAAAAGCAGGCCTCACTATCAAGGCCACTAAGTGCTAGATAGGGCAGAGTCAGGTTGTGTACCTGGGCCACCTTGTAGGTGGAGGCCAGGTTCAACCTTTACAGAGCAAAATCCAAACCATCATGGAATGGGTTCTCCAACCACCCAGACACAGGTGAGAGCCTTCTTAGGCCTGACTGGGTACGATAGGAGGTGTGTTAAGGGATATGGATCTATAGTGACCCCCTTAAATGATCTTACCTCAAAGAAAAAGCCAAAAAAGGTTCAGTGGACAGCTAGCTGTCAGAAGGCATTTGAAGACCTAAAGCAGGCCATGTGCACTGCCCCCATCTTACAGAGTCCAGACTACACCAAAAAGTTCATTGTCTAAACAGATGCTTCTGAGCTGGGTGTGGGAGCTGTACTGTCTCAACTGAATGATGAAGTTCAAGACCAGCCAGTAGCTTTTATAAGCAGAAAGCTGACCCCTAGAGAGAAACGTTAGTCAGCTATAGAGAGGGAGGCTTTTGCTGTGGTGTGGGCCCTGAAGAAGCTGAGGCCATGCTTGTTTGGCACTCACTTCATAGTTCAGACTGACCACAAGCCCCTCCTATGGCTTAAACAGATGAAAGGAGAAAACCCAAAACTTTTAAGGCGGTCCATTTCCCTAGAGGGGATGGACTATACAGTGGAACATAGACCTGGGACCCTACATGCCAATGCAGATGGACTCTCAAGGAATTTACACTTAGAAAATGAAGACTCAACTGGTCAAGGTTAGTTTAGTGTCCCTGCGTTGGGGGGGGGGGGGGGTTGTGTAGGAGAGTAGGATCTGCACTTAATTTGCCCCCACTTTTTTTCTGATGTTAACACTGGTTTCTGGTTATCGTCTGGCTGGGACATGCTAATCAGGGCCCCTGCCTCTCTGTTCTCTCTAAACAACTTGGAGTGCATATTAGATGCACTAGTGATTGGATACTGTGGTACCTTATGGGCCCCTAGTATATGGTACCTTAGGTACCAAGGGCATAGGTACTTCACAGGCCTACCAGGGGCTGAAGCATGTATTATGCCACACCTGGGAAGCAGACTAAATCTGACACCACAGGCCTGCTACGGCAGCCTGGGTGAGGTAGTGTTAGCACTCCTCACTGAGATATAGGTTCACTATATCTCTACCTACACACACATATAAACCTATCAGTCACCCCTAAGGCAGGCCCTATCAATCCTGAGGGCAGGGTGCTTGGTTTCCATGTGAGGGGGTGCCTCTGCCTGAGCAGGGCCCCTCTGATGATCTCAGAGTCCATTCTCTGTGGCTGTTTGTGGATGTGATTAAGCCATATTCTCTTAAGTGCATTATAACCTAGCGGTAAATGCTAGCTTTGGAATGGCTGCATCAAAACATGCCGTGTTTGGTGTCAAACGCTTTGGAATCATACCCCCACACCAGTAACTGGTGTGGGAGCATGATCCCACCCTTCTAGAGGGATAGACATGTACCCACTGTGGAAACAAGGTAGAATCCTGAAGAGCTCTGGCATCACAAAATGGATGCCACCAGTCACAGACACTGGGCTGCCCTCCTGCTGCTGACCGAAACTCACAGTGGAGGAGGCCCAACAATAGGCATCCTGTCACAGGGAGGTGTGGTCACCTCCCAGACAGGGTTTAGTGTATTGGGGCTGGGTGGGTGCACTCCTAGAGTGCTTTGAAGTCCTGCACTGGGGGAGCAGTAGGCTCCTCTGTGCATATGCCAGCTCAACTGGACAAAGAGAAGTGGGTGTAGCCACCCACTCCCCTGAACCTCCCATAGGTGAGGTCATAGAGCTATTCCCTCCCTTCCTTGTAGTATAAGTAAGGGAACCCTTGTCATTGCAAACTAGATATCCCTGGACAATACTCTGAAGAAGAATCCTGCACCTTCGACGTTCCACTACCTCTGGAAGACTGAAGAATCTCCCTTGGAGTCAAGAAGGGACTCCCCTGCTTCGCAGGCACCAAAACTTTGAATCAATGTTCGCAAACTGTCCCGCTCCCGCTGGAGTTCGAAGTCCCTGCATCCTAGAAAGAGGATTTTCTGACTTCTCCAGGGCCATCGTGAGTCCCCAGTGATGCTGAGGCAAGTGGACCCCACAAGTGACGAAGAACTGCAATACCTGGGTACCGTGCACTATTTTCAAGTGCAACCCCTTCACGATATTCTACAAACCTGTGCTTTGGACCACGGGTGGCCCAATCCTCCAGCAGCATTTCCTTCGAAGATCAGAGGCCTACCCCATCCCGAGTGACCGTGGGCACCTGTTGAGTGAATCCTCCTGAAGCGTCTTCGCGATCCCTTGCCGGTTGGCTTGTGGGTCCCCAGAAGACTTTTCTACAAAACCAAAGAGCTCCCCTGATTGCTCCAGGCCTGCCCTGACATACCCTTGCTGGGTGAGTCCCTCAGACCTTACTGGTCTGCACCGCTGTCTTTTTACACTTTCCACAAGACTTGCTGTTGCCAAGGCTAGTTGGCTCCAATCTGGTCGCCAACACCGCAGTAAGCTGCAGACTTTATGGGTCACGCTGAATCTAGCTCCTGGTCATCGTCGATGCCTCCTGGATCTCGTGGCTGAAGAGTCAATACACCTGTGATCACCGGAAGTCACCTGACGACTGTGGGCATCCATCTTCCTTGCCCTGGGTCAATGCCAAGTGACTTTGAACACTGTCCCCTCAGCTTTCAGGTTTTCCTTCTTCTGAATCCAGCCTTGGATTCCACCGGACACTTCTTCTGTCTTCACAAGCAGCAAGTCTTCTTTGGCTCCCATTGAAAACGACGCCGCGACCCAACACCAAAAGACACCTATGCACCCGGCTTCCCTGGGTGAGGTAACTCCAGCACTACTGTGCTCCTGTGGGTGTTGTCTCTAGAACTACTTACCCTGTAAGTGACTTGCTTGTAGACTCTCCCGAAGTATCCTAAAACTTTAAAATTCCAACCGTGACTTGCTCCATTGAAGTCAATCGGGATTGTCCTCACACTGCATGCGTCTCCCGTGGGTCCTTTACTTACCTGCCTTAGGTGGATTAGTGAGGCCCTAGCGCTTCTGAAGGCCCTAGGCCTTGTCCCCTGGCAAGTCGATATTCCTAAGTCTCTTTTTTAGTATATGGTCTGGTACGCCCCTAGGGCCCCAGCCATATTTGTGCTTAACTTGTTGTGAAATGTTGATTTGTGAATATGTCCTTAACTTCTAATCTCATAAAGAGATTAGTAAAGTGTGTCTAGTAATAAATACATATATATTGTATATATATACCTGTGTGGTGTCCTTTCATTTAGTAATTCAACAGATTATTAGGTAAAACAAGCTGCTTTTACATTCCTCTAAAGACTTAGCCTGAAGGCTGCTCTCCACAGCTACCACTAGGATAGCTTTCTTTAAAAGGTTGTCTTAAACCTATCTACCATAAGAGTCGAATTGTACTGGTGCAAGGTGGCCACTTTAACTAGTGACCAGCATATACCAGGCCAACTTCTCACAGCGGGGCTCTGGGCTGTGCTCCCTTTTGTGGTGCAGGCTGCCGTCCGACTTTACACCAGGTCAGAGCAGGTGTTAATTTCCTGCTGCTAACGCGCCTTATCGCCTATTTTGAGTTCGTATCGCCGATCTGGCTGGTTGTTGAGAATGTTGCGGAGTGGTGTTGTCGCGAGTTTTGGCACGGTAATGCCTACTCTGCATCTCATTAGCGATAGTTGCTGGGGTCCTCTGTGACGATGTTTTTTGCGGCTGCTCTCGCGGGTAAATTGGTGTTATGGGCTGTTAACACCAGCTTGTGAATGGGGTGATACATTTATCGAGACTTTAGCTACAATAAAGTGCTGTTAACTCGGCGATTGCTCCTTCAGAATATGCCCATAAATATGTGTATAATTATAACATAGAGATAAAAAAAAACTTGGGGTACAGGAGGCGATTGCTCCTTGACAATATGCCCATAAATATGTGTATAATTATAACATAGAGATAAAAAAAAAACTTGGGGTACAGGAAAAACTATAAGGTCATAACTAAAATCTTCTACAAATCATTTTTCTCATGTCCTTTTTCTGTAATGTAGTTTCTTGAAGGTCGGCTATAATATATTAGTGGTTTCAACATTCATTTTACTTCTTCCACTTACATCAGAAGCACTCCTGGCCACCCCCTCGGTCTTGCTTCCAGGAGGATGCTGGACATTCTTTCTTTATCAAAGCTTCTGTTGCTGGTGATTCAATATTTGTTGCTTCCGTGTTGGTAGCTACAGACGTTTGTGCTAACTTCTTTTCAAGACAGAACAATCACCGTGTGTCTCACATGTTTTTCAATTTTATCCATGTGCTGTAAGTGCATTCTCCTTCTTCCCAGATGACACGTCTTGCAATGCCGATGCCTGCCTTTATTGCAAACATCATGTACAAAAATACACAATCACTCACATACCAGAAATGTGGGGAATATGTAACATATCCCAAAGCTTGTTTTTCAAATACATTGTAAGAAAGTGAAACTGTTTCTTTAAAATGCTTTTGATGTGGTTGCAATCGTGATCTTGCATTTCTTTGATAGAGATGTACTGCTCCTTGGCCTCATACACTGCACACAGGTACACATTAAAGAATACCTACAGAGCACAAAACGTCCCATCCAGTACAAGAAGCCGATGCTGCAAACACTTTACTGGCTCCCTTTGGCAACATGCTGCATCTTTAAAGCAAGCTGCATCATTTAGAAAGCCATTACGATCTGCACCAAGGCCTATCTGGCTGACAAGTCCAACATATGTGATGGCTCTCAGAACACCCATAGCCTAGAAAGCATTGCACTAATACATATTTAACATTTTGCATCTGCATTTTCCATCTCTGCACCCTGGCTTTGGAACAACTGCTCAGTATCAATCAGGAGAGACAAACCAATGTACTAAATTATCTGTTAGTAATGTAGGTACATCTTTAAAGAGTAATGCATCGACATTGGCAAATAGTATTATTTTGCTTCTGAAAAGCAAGGGGGGAATTAAACACTATGCATTGGATTTGCATTATGAAGGTGAAGGAAACCAGAGCAAAATGTTTTTGTTGTTTATTTTTCATTGCAAATATTTGTGGTACTTTTTGTGAAATGGCATTCCTTGATTGGTACAAAAGGGTAGTCCCATGCAACCACACATTTACTAATACAATCTCTAGCCTCTAGCAATTGTGGACAGGAATTTTCATCAACACCTTATATCGTACTGGAGGTGAAATGTTTTAATTCCATCACACGTTTTAAACTTTGCATATGTGCTACCTTGCACAGCACACATGGAAAGTGTGAAAGGTATTAAAGGCCAGTTTATGTGCTGGAAGAATCCCCTTCCAGCATAAAAACCAGTGCTTGACAGAACACACACACCCCAGCACTAGTATGCCAGTGTGTGTTGGTGCATGGTGTCCTAAAGTGCATCTTTTATGGGGGAGAGAAAAAGACTGGACGATTTAAGTAGCTTTGGTGCTAGTTTTCACTTTCCATTTGATGCAATGCAGTACAACAACTTTGGTTGTTGTGCTGCTTCGGATCACATATTACTAATTTTGCAAAACCTGAAATAACAGCACCATAAATCTGATTGCTGTGATGAATTGCGTTACAGATAGTAAATTTTCCTCATTTATTGAATTTTTGCCTTTGACCCTATGTTACATTTCACTGCCATTTGAATGTGTTCTCAATGTATGAATATCAATTATACTATTTGTTGGACCTGGCACTCTCTGCAGCGTTACCCCCAAACATTTTGCCTTTTCCACCGTCACTTTTTGCTGAAAACTTATTTTTTTGCCTTAGGACTCTGAGCCCTTTGCCACTGCTAACCAGAGCTAAAGTGTTTGTGTTTAGTTCGCTAAACATGGTTTGATTAGCCTACACCTGACTGGCATATTGAATTTAATTATAAGTCCCTTGTAGAGTGGTATACTATGTACCTGGGAACTGTAAATTAGATACTGCCATTGGGATTGCAGCACTTATTGTGCAACCCACTTAAGTATCACTTTAAAGCCTATACCAGGCCTGCCATTGCGGATTGAATCCAGCTTTAAACTACTAATACAACTTGGCAATATAACTCCCTTGCCAAGCTCTACACTTCCCTTTTATCACATAGATGTCCTTGGACACCTCCTGCAGCCTTGCCCCGCTGAACTTTATCTTTTCAAAAACCTTCTCTCAGAATTTCAACAGGCGGCCATATGTTTGAACTTTGACCCGGTCTCGCATGACTAGATATACGTGGGTGGCACGTTGATCTTTTAGGCGTTAGTTTTTACTAAAGAGAAAAGAGAAGTATAACTCCAGTTCTACTGAATGGATTTTTGTCGTTCTCGTGTCAAATACATTATTAATATTATTCTTTTTTTCTAAATTGGTTTGGGATTTTTCTCATGCTGTGTTCTCACTTTATTACTGTTTGTGTGCTTCATACATACTTTGCACATTACCACTAAGTTAAGCCTGACTGCTTTTTGTGGCAAACTACCTAGGGTTAAGCACAGGTTAATTTAGTGACTTTTTGTGGTTGATCCTGCAAGGGATTGTGGCTGTTGCTTGACCGGGGCTCACACCCCAGTCAACAAACAAACCAGTTTCTCACACTTTTATAAACAAATATAAAAGTAACATGCAATAAACTAAATGGCTAAGTCATCGACATGCGTGCACACACATTGTACGATGCTTGCCCACAGTATGAACTAAAGGGTCTAGCTCCACCTTGAAAAGGGTGCATCTATGCTCATCATAACAGGAAAAAAATATCATATAGATCATGTGGCCAGATTCACACAGATTACTATGTGATTATGCTCATCACAGCTTTTCTCACACAAGCTTAAAATAAAGACAAACCAAAAAAGCCCACATGGTTCAGGGTATACATATAAAATTAGGAAGTCATGGTAGCGTTGCATCTAGTTCCAGGGTCTGGTTGTTCTTCACTTACCTTATTGTACTTTAGGGTGTCATTATGATCCAGATTCAATATGATTGCTGTTTTCATGAACACAGATTTATATTGTTTTGTTTTGTGATTGTATCTATTTGATTTATTTATTTTTATAGTTGTTTTCCTAACCAAAATAAAAGTAATAAGCTAGAAACTGTAAAAAGGAAGAAGCTTGTTTGAACATTAATTTGGTATTTAGGTAGTGAGGATCAGTTATATTCGGTTCCATTTAATAGAAAGGGATGCGTGGTCTGGAAAAGAAAAAATAGATTTGGGAATGTTGAGGCCTCTGCACCAGAAGGCATGTACATGCACATTGAGAGGTCGCAATTTTATCAATGCAGTTTATTACTATTCTTTAGATAAATGTATATTATAGAAAGAATGCTCCTGAATGAATTGATGTCTGCATTTGATACCTTCACAACTATTCCAATGTCTCTCAGTTTATTCACAGTGTATGCATTAGTAGTCTTGTGCATTCTTTATGGTGATTCGTTTTTAGTATTGATGCTGTGTGTGCTCTCCTACCCTTTCTGTATTCTGTCTGTTTCAACTCCCTCTTTCCTGTATATATGTATGTCTGTTTATGGTATTGCTATACTGCAAACCTAGACAAAAGGCAGCAAAGCACAGTACATGGTCAAAGACAAGCGCAAAATCAACGAGGAATAGGAGAAGATGCTGGAATAGGGCCGATTAAGGCAGTCTGTTCCAACAAATTCTGCAATTCTATTTGTTTCTAAATTATTACTTTGCAGCTCTTTCATCAAATATTTCTCAATTATAATGCCTTCAAGATATTTACAGTACATTTTCTTCTATGTGAAATCTTGTACAGTGCTTTGAGATTCTGACAGACGCACATGTCGCTGAGAGGCGTTTCAGAGTCGTTTAAAACATTTTAAAATTTTAAGGTAATAAATGATTCTTTCATGTTGTATTATACAGCAATTATACCTCATTATTGCCAGCAAAGTTGCTGAGAAAATTTGTAACACTTTATTTTAAATGAAATGAACTACAAAAGAAACCTTTATTACAACTGCATTAATAGCAAAATAATTAATCACAGAAGGTAATGAATTCCTGTGGAAGCAATAATGATGTGACAGCATGCACACATTATTATTACTTTTTCTGGAACCTCATTGATCAAGATGATATATTTATGGATGTATGTTAAAAAAAATCCTATTATATTTAATTGCTATCATATAGCACATAAACGAAGGTGGTGTAAATCAAAAACGTTGCACAACAGTCCAGAATTTAGATACTTTACAGCATGAATGTACAAATTAAAGTTTACTTTGTAACTCTTACCGTTTGTGGTTTTAATGTGATATACATTATATAGTCGCTCGGCTTAGTAGAGTCCCATGCCAATAAAGCTTCAATGCATGTGTGTGTGGAGAGAGAACATACCTTGTGTTGTCTTTTAACCAATACAATTCCTTGAACAGATATGACAGAATGCAGCTGACAAGTGGTAGAAATGTAACGCAGTAGGAGTTATTCTATATATTAGTGTATTTGAAATTTGACATTTTGATCTGTGTATGAGATGCGAGCTGGATTGCAATACTTTCATAATTTATTTTAATAGCTGCCTGGAGCAGCTAAAATTCAGGTTTTTATCAGATAAATATCTTTTCACAGTGTGACACGGAATGGTCTTGCCTTAGACTATCACAAATACAAAAAGAGACTAACAATAGCAATGTGAAGGTTAAATCCCCCAAATCTTATCATTAATATGAAAGCGGGATGATTAAAAAATTAGGTATAAAATCATAATTATCTTCCGTTTGAATCAATTTCCAACTTTTGAACTTTTAAGGGACAGTTAACCAAACCAAAGATATCCTGGAGTGCTCTCTATCCTTTCCACTGATTTATCGGATTTACCTTTAAAGTGGCCAATACACAAGTATAAATGCACATTAATTGTGCATTTACACTTTACAATATTTCAATTTTTCCTAGTTAAGAAATGTTATGTCCACACACGCATGAATTTCGAATCTGTTCCTATTGTTTCCATCCTACGCTTAAGTTGTGCTTAGTCAGTATACAAAACCTGCTCGCCACCGCAGCCCAATAATGAGTCATTTCTGTGATGTATGGATAAGGATGAGCTAAAAACGTGAGAATTTCTTTTCCACAAATAATATCCATTCCCTTCTTCCATCTTTTCACCATGTGATTTACTCTGGGGTAGACTGAGAAAGTAGCCACAAAACACAAATAATGTTTTTGTAAAAGTTGAAAAGTGAAAAATAGCATCTGGAGATTTTCTTTGCCATGGGTACCCTGTTCTAAGTTATCAAAAACAATAAGGGGCCGATTCTGATCCGGGTTGTAAAGCACTCCGACCGAGTCGGATCCGGAGTGTTTTCCGACCGAGCCGGACCCCTACAGTCCGACCGAGCAAGTACGATGCGCACGTATGCTGTCAGACTTGGTTCGGTCGGACTCCCATAGAAGTCAATGGGAGCTGGTCGTACGACGCGTACATGGGCTCCCATTGCCTGAATGGGTAAGTCTCGAACAAGTGCGCCCCCTACAGTGGGTACGCATCGGTGCCACCCACACCGTACATGCCCTTGTTGCGGAGACCCATAGGTCTCCCCCTGTGTCCGAGTCGTAGGGCTGCAGGTGCCAGGAGGTCCGACGCGGACCCCCAAAGTCCGACTCCGGGAGCTTATGCGTGCCGGTCACTCCGGCTCGCACAGGCTGTCTGACGCGTGCATCGTACTGGCTCGGTTGTAAATCGCATCCATTGCACGCCACGGTTAGCTTCTGACCGGGATGTACGGAGCGGTTCGGACCCGGAAATGACTCGGTCGGTGAATCTCATGTAGCTCGCATCGTACTTGTTCGCTCGTACAGCTGTACGAGTCGGGCGGAAAACACGCGTGCGGCTCGTAGTTTTTCCGGCCGAACCCAATTCGGTGCCCTTCCGACTGAGATCGGAATCGGCCCCTACGAGTGGAAAAGATATTTTTTTCGCCACTGTGTTTTGTAGTGTTGTTAGTGATTCTCAATATTTCCTATTTTTATGGTTTCTGTCAGTTTGTGGATAAGCTATAAATGTATGCATTTTTGTAATTCAGGAAAAACAATAATTTCGAAACATGTGCATTTTGTGTATATCAATAATGTTTAGAGTTTTACATATACACAACTTGATTCAAACAGTAAAATAAAAATATTATTAGTCGTACAACGTAATGGGTCTCACATCTATACTGTACAATGAACATGAAAAACGTCAAGGGTCAATGTAGATAGAGCAAAATACCTTGTTCTATATCGGCAAGTCTCATGACTCAGCACCTCAATAGCATAATTTTAAATCTATTTATTCTTACACTGCTACACACATCTTACTCTTGTCTCAGATTGGAAACTATTAAAGTCTCACCTCCAATAACGGCAATAGCCCCATGAAAAGCAAAAATGAAATTTCCATGAGTCAAAATTAAACCTGGTCGTATCTCATTTATGTCCTTCTTTTAGATTTCTTTATATTCAAATGTCAATGGTACATAAAGTAGGAGCTACCTATACATTACTATTAAGAGCATGCATGCACAGAGGCCCATACCTACTAATATTTTGCATCAAGATTGTGTGACTTTTTTTAGCCCAGTCCAACGCAAAATCCTTTTTGGCACTTACTGAGCCATTCAAAGTTCTTTTGTGTGGCTTTGCATGGTTTCGGAAATACTTCCTAATGCAAAGCAGTACATTCCCATGCATCCACCCATGTATTTTGATGCAAACCCAGATTAACAAAGACATGTAATAATGTGTCTACAACAAAATGATAAGTCTACCCACAGAGGCATAACAATAAGAAATATCTTTATTTTGCCTCCTTACTTCCTCTTTCTATGTATGTGTCTAACTATTGTATTTGTGCAGGAAATCATCCTATCCTGCACAAAAACTATCCTGTTCATATTGCAGACACCCTTACACCAAGGTGCAAGGGTGCCTGTGTTGGCTTGAGGCAGAAGATAGTGCACCAGTGCCGGGAGAGAGCAGAAGTGCACCATAGCTTAGTAGATATGACACATTTCTCGTCTCTCCCTTTCACGTAGCAGAGCAAAGCAAGTTGTCTTGCTGCATTGCGTGAATGAAAAGTAAATCTGATCCTAAGTAGCTAACCTGGTCTCAAAATCACTCAAACTGCTTTAAGCAGTCATTCGACCTATAAATGGCCCTTTCGTATTCAATTATTTAGTTTTTTTCCCTTCCGAAGTTTTATGTAGTGTGAACTTGTCCCAAAATCAGGTACCGGAGTGCTTTGCATAAGCACCAGTTGCACGACATGAGGACACATTCATTTTTGGTAGGCACGGAGAGATTAAGTGATTTGCACAGAATCACAAGATGTTGAACGTCGTTGCCGAGACTCTAACCTGGTTCCCCAGATTTGAGGTCAACTGCCCTAGCCATTAGGCTACATCCACTACCCTGAAGAGGATGCACATGTCTTTCAACCAAGTTTTGGACCATTGGAGTATTTTGGTCTTCCAATGCTTCCTTGTGGCTATTTTTGCTACTGCTAGAGAGATATTAAATTAAATGTTAGCTCAATGTGTGTATATGGGCATATCAGAAATATTGTGTAATGTGGCAGTTTTTGCAGTTAGCAGAGTTGAATATTAGCTTATTTTTTCACTGTGCGATATGTTTACCATGGCTTGAATGACATTCAGAATGTTGATGAAACTTGCCCCAAACTTCTTTCACACTCACTCACATGACTCCAGTCTTCCCAGGTGTTGGACAGGCCACATGAGGGGCTTGCTCCCTCCCCGCATGACAGGGCCCGAGCCCCGGCCCTCCAGGTGTTACCCACAGAAACAACCCACACCCCGTCTCCAGACGGGACTCCTGCCCCCGGACATCTCTGTATCATGGGGCCGAACCACTACCGGCTCCCTCGCCCGGCCCGGCCGCCATCTTGGACACTGCACCACGAGGCCGCGTGGCCTCAGCTCGACCCTAACCCTGGGCCTGGCCAGGCCCCGACATCCCGGCACCACCATCCACCCCGGAGGTGAACGGGCCACTTGGCAGGTCGATGGGAGGAAGAAGTGTCAATGGCTCTCCCCCGCCAGGTGCCGATCGCCCCCCAGCTCCCCCGGGCGCTGGCTCCACCCCCCTGCTGGGTGTCTGGACTCCCTCCTCCCGGACCTCCCGACCTCCAAGTGCGAGGGTCCGGACATCAAAGGGCGCCAGACCTATAACTGGGGCAGCTCCAGAGCAGGAAGGCAGTTGTATCCTGGAGTCGAGAGACACCGAGAAAAACTCATCCTTGACGGACTACCGGCGCTGCCGTAGCCCTGCCTTGTGAACTATCGTCCTGCCTGCTGGCGCTGCCGCGGCCTTCTGCATCCTCCATCCTCGTCGGGACCTGCTGGCGCTGCCGCGGACCCTTGTAACTACCACCTTCGTTGGGACCTGCTGGCGCTGCCGCGGTCCGTTGTAACTACCACCTTTGTCGGGACTTGCTGGCACTGCCGCGGACCGTTGTAACCCCCACCTTCATCGGGACCTGCTGGCGCTGCCGCGGACCGTGTAACGACCACCTTCACCGGGACCTGCTGGCGCTGCCGCGGACCGTGTAACGACCACCTTCACCGGGACCTGCTGGCGCTGCCGCGGCCCGTCCAGCTAGAACACCGAGCTCGAGGATTGTGAGCTATCCATCATATCATCGCATCTACCAGATTGGTAACCAGACTGTCCCGCTACCCACTTTCCCAACCAAGAGACTAGAATCGAGGGGACCCCTGAGTCCAGACCTCCTTGTACCATTCTATCGTACCTAAGAGATCACTTATAAAGAACGTTAAACCTTATCCTTGTGTGGTGTACATCTGTGGGGGGGAAGTTACTCGTCTGTACGATCGCTGGAGACGGCTCTCCCCGGAGACCTCTCCCCTTGTCCTCGGCCGACCCTCCCGGTCCGTCTAACACCAGGCCCATGTTCAAAGATGATTTTAAATGACACAAATACAAGGGCAAAACCATCATGGTATAAGGATGCAGATGTGAAACTCTATTTTCCTGAAGGATCAATCTGTCAATATAAGGGAAAGCAAGGCCTATTGTCCTTCCATTTTCATTTCCTTACTTCTCAAAAAACACATTTTGATGCTAGTGAACTGGTCTGGAACAAAATATGCACTCATTGTTGAGCACTGAATAGTCTCACGCTGCTTTTGGAAAATTGTTTAAAACATGTTCAAAATGGCAGCAAAATACATGCACCTCTGCTTAGACCCTGGCCAGATAGAGTGGATTGGAAGAAATAGCTGTATGGAGCAGTAACAGGCTTTCAAGACCACAAAATTCAACTTTCACTCTTGGAAGATGAAAAAAACTGGGCTTTTTGCAGAGGTTTCCCCCTTTTTGTCCCCTTTTGGACTACTAGATGCTGTTTTTCAAATCTGACAGTGTACTGTAGCCTGATAAACAGGGCACAGTGCCCGTGCTCTCTCACGAAAACATTTATATGTAAATTAGCAACCCCAATTGACAAGGACCTTATCTCCTTATAAGTCCCCAGTAAATAGTACCCATGGTACCTATGGTGTGCATGCTAAAGGTGTCCCAAGGGCTTTCAGCACTAGTTTTGCCACCCTGAGTGGCCCAAGTAAATTACTGACAGCAGCCCTGCCATTGCAGGCTTCAGGCACAGTGTAAAATACTCCATTTTGACTTTCCCCTACCCAAGTGTGGAGAAGTCAATACACTGCTTTTAATATAAGTCAGTTACCCCTAAGGAAGCCTGTGTGAGTCCAGGATGTAGAGTACCTTATATTGAAGGTGTGGGCATGTAAGTGCAAGATGTTTCTTCTAAAACACATAACTCTGGTCATATGTATCTGATAATGTTTGTTTTGGTGTGTAAATGAAGATAAAAATCCACTTTTTTTATAAACTGATGTCAGATTTCTAGTGAGTCAACTACTCATCATCCATGTTGGTACTCTGAAGTTCTTAAAACAAGTTCCTCTAGTAAAACCTGACTACCCTTTGCCACACTACCAGGACTGAGTTAAAGATTTATTGTTGTGAATCAAAAGGCTGTCTTTAGCGTCTGTCAGAGTTTTGCATGGTGAAGGCTAACCAGCATCACCACATAATATTCCACCTTCCTAGTGAAGGGAAATAAAGGGTCTCTAAGATATCCGTAGCTTACTTTGTGGAATCACACTTGTTTTAACATTGTGGAATATATTTCCTTCTCATACTTTTTTTCTACTGTTTTTTCAATGGCTGAAAGCTGGACAATGCCAGATACATCAAGCACCATATAATACAGGTAAGGAAAGGGATTGTGAGATCTGAAAAATGTGTTAAGCAAGAACGTCTCAACTAATTGGCATTACATTATTAAGGCTTGACCCACCACCATTTAAGAATGGATCTTCATGCCTATCTAACACAATAAAGTTTAAAAAGAGTGTGCACTCATTTATATTCAACAGGAACAGTTTGAAGTCTATAACAATTTTTTGCAAATTGAACATAGACCTATTCATAACAACGATCCTTCAACATCGCCAAGTTCCTGGGCCCCCATCCTGGCCTCTCTTAGGAACTCAACCCTCAACTAAAAATGTTCAATCCACACAGATCCGAGAAGGACTAGTATCAGTTGCTCCAATGACTGAATCCTTTCCTCATAGAACACCACGTCAGTATAGCTGTCCAAGCACTGATCATTTCACACCTTGATGGATGAAATTCCTTACTTGCTGGCATACCCAAATCACATTTGATCTCTTGAAAAATGCAGCAGCAGACCATATCAAAAGTCTGTGGAATTTTGACTGCAGAATTAAGAGGTTGCTTCCGTCCACACAGCAACCTATAAGACCAGATGCATTGTCTACAAGGCTGCCAAAAAGGTCACTCCTTCTCCACCTGGCATCCAAGATTAGATGCTGAAGAAGCAGCATTGGAAGGCTAAAGAACAAAAAATACATTACAAAGAAATCTGAATGGCAGATTGTCTCCTGATTGACACTGATGGCACAGAACTCCATTTCATGCACAATATGCTAAGCACCCGTTTTCCCCACTTTAGGAAGGAACAGGGGGTATGACTCATCAACCAATCCCCATTGTGTCAGGAAGCAGAAAAGGACTGTCATACTAACCCTATTGCACACCTTTTGTGTGTAAAGTTGTTTCATAGAATGCATGGGCTTTGTTTAGGGGCATGGAATAGGGCATAGCAGATTTACAAGGCTCACTTAAAAACTCTTATGGAATGGTGGTTGCAGCTTAGTGACTGGGTATTTATCCTTTTCTGACATATCCTGGCTCGTTGGCTTCCTGTTTTCTAGTGCTGTTTCTTGTTGCATCTGGGCTTTCCCAATTAAGCCTCTGTACATTACCCAAGTGGGTTGACAACCCACCTTAAGCAATGTCCATTATCCTTGCCAGGGGCCCCACTAAAGTTCATAAATGTACCTGAGCTCAATCACCTGGTAGGTATGGCACAGAGAAGACATGCTTAACTTAGTGACAATGTGTAAAGTATGTGTGCAGTACCAGAACTATAATGAAGTCAAAACACAATACAAGATAAATTCCAAATGAATTTAGACAAATAGGGATTATTTCAATGACAAAAATGACACCAAGGTAACACAAATCCAATAAGGGAAACCAGATTTATGATTTTTAAGCTTCAGAATATCACTAAAAAGCATTAGGCACCAACTGCAGAAAACTGGCTGTGTTTGTACCTAGTCAAAAGTTAAGAGTGACTCTAATGAAGTACCTATCAGACACAGAAAACAGGTTTGTTCCATGCAAAAGTTTTATCTTCGGCCTAGTCTCTGTCAAAACTCTTCAGTGTGGCAAGGCAGTAGTCTGTGGCTAAAGAGGGCTGCATGTCAGCAGATAGCTGCTAGGCAATGTCTCAGTGAAGCTGTTGACTTTTGCAGGGAAATCTCTGAGCAGTAGAAATATGAATATCATGTCCAGAGAAGATTCTTCACTGACTGGATACCTTTGAAGCATTTGCCAGCTGGAGATTTATATATTCTGACTTAGTTGTATTTTGGAGCTTGGATTCTTCTACTGGGGCAAGGTTGTAGCCTGTAGCCGAAGAGGGCTTCATAAGGCTGGATACCCTCTCTGCGGGATCCTGATGAATCAGATTAGCTTGTGCTGAAAAGGTCAGAGCACACCAACCCAAATTTTAAGCCCAGAGGCAACGCATCTTCATTGAATTAGCTTGGCAGGTTAGTTCCGGTCGTCTGGAAGTTCTTGGATCCAAAAAGTTTATAAGTTCCAGGTTTTAGGAAATGTTAGGAGGAGTACACTTTAGGACGGCTAAGGATGCCAGGACTTTGGGGCACCACTTTGGGGTTAGGATTCACTCCAGGAGAGGCCAGCAGTAGAGTCCAGGGCAGGTCCAATTAGAACTAGGCAGTGGAAGGAAAGGCCTTGTTGTGTCCTTGTAGCTTGAGCAGGAGGTCTGCCTTATGACTCTTAAAGTTAACTTATTTTGTCCTGGGGACATGTGGGACAGCAAATTCATTCTTCTAGATTCTTCTCAAGTCTCAAACAGCATGTTAATTCCCCTTCTGAATTTCCACAGGTCCAGTGGGGTTCTGAGGAGAGTACTGTGGGTATCAAATGTATCCCTGCTACCAACCTGTGGGTGGGGGTCACTCTGTCTTCTTCTCTAGTCAAAGTGGTAAAAGTCCCAAGGGGTTACCAAACCAAATTCTGTAGCACTTCCTGTTTGCCCGACTACAAACAATCCCACAGTTTCCATATCTGCCTAAATCCAAGAGGGTGAAACCCTGCTCCCCTTGTGCAGAGCCTGTGTGCCCACCTTCGAAAGGGATTGGAGACACCTTGAAGCACTTAACCCGTGGTTCCTTAGGCCCACTGTCCACATCTGACCACTCTTGGACTGAAAAAGAAAAAGAAAGAAAAGGGTAAAGGGGGATGAAGAACAATTTAGAGAGAGAGATGAAAGAAGGGGAGAAACAAAGAAAATACTCAATATTTCTTCCAGGGGTGGGCCCCGGAAGAGGAAGCCCTATAATAGGAAGCAGAAGGGGAGAGTGAACACCAGAGGACACTAGTCACTTGTAATAAGAAGAGAGGCAAATATGCGCACAGCAGAAGGCAGCCAGACTCAGAAACAGCTGAAGACAAGCTGCAGCTCCTCTCAAACACACACTACCGGAGGATCACGGCTACTGCAGGTGGGTCACTGCTTGTGTGAGTGGGAATGCTAGGGAAAACCCTAGCCAGTTGAAGGGAAGGGTAGAACACAGTGTTAAGGAATCCTCTAGTCTTGAGTTGCGCTAAGAAGTTAATTCTTCAGATTTTACATATTTTCTCTTTAATTTGATGAAGTTTACCTCATCAAAATTCCTCCACTAAGCGGGAGAACTATAAATTAAAAAATTGTATATTTATTTAGTGCAGCTTATCATCCATGATGGTATCCAGGCGCTGCCCTTGGGCACAGGGAGATTAAGTGATTTGCCCAGAATCACAGGTTGTGGAGCTGACGCCAAGACTCGAACCTGGATCTCCAGCTCCTCATTAGCGGCTCTGTCCGCTGCACAACAAGCAGGCTTTAACTATTATCTAATGAGAGCAAGTGAGTGACATCTTTAGTTTAGTGTCTGTATTCATTCTTTCATTTTTCCTCAGTTTAAGACCTAACTAATCTACTAGGAAATTAAGACAAGAAAGATGAGATAAGAATTAAAAAAGAAGGAACGAGAAAGTAGGAAATAGGGAAGGAACCCATACTGACATGCTTGTCTCTTTCTTTCTGAGACTTTTCAGCCTGAAGTGGACTTGTCCTAGACAAGAAAAGAATAAAAGTTAGTACCTTTGGAATAAAGTATTTATACAGAAAGGAGAGAGAAAACAGTTTGTGTGAACTCACTATCATCCTGTTAATAACAAATCTGCAAAGAAACAAAGAGCGAGTATTCTAAAATCACACAGTTTTCATGCGAACATTGTTACCCAACCAACCCACAAACTGCAGCACTCTAGAGGTGTGGCTAGGGCAATAAGCAACCCCTCTTCTGTTGTCACTCTAAACCTGATCTGGGGGCAGCTCCTCTCCCACTGGGATTGGTGCCAGCCTTATTAGGATAGCAAATGAAGACCCTCCTGATATGTGCCTCTGCAAGTACAGCTCATTAAGTTCCTGGGCACATTCCAAATGGTCATCTTATGAACAGAAACACTTCCCCACACTCAAGCTTTTGTCCTGCTCAGGGAGCAGTTATTGCACTTCATTAATGGGGGTATCCAGTTGCCATATGACAGTTAAAGCTCATGCAGTTAGGTGTCCAGCAACGTCATGAAAGGGAAAAGGTAATCATCTAAATGTACCTTTTCCAAAATATTGTCATGAAGGAGTGAATGAATGAATGATTTCAATAATTAATTGGGCAATTAATAACTATTTCAGGAATGAAATTTGTAGTTCTTTCCGACCTAGAGATAACATTATAAAAATGTAATATCATCATCCAATGCTTTTCTATTAAGTAGTCAGCCTTGCTTCAGTGAAATTAGCTTTTGGGGCTTTTTTCACTACATGGACATGATTAACATTATACTTTTAAATACCATGCACCCAGCCTTTAAGGCCTACTTAGGGGTGACTTATTATTATTTAAAAAGCAGGCTTAATCTTGTCAAACAGAGTTATTTTGACAGGTTGAATCCACAGTTTAAAACTACAAAAGCTACATATGGTTGGCCTGCATTTATGTTTGTACTGTCGTTGTAGTAGACGGCACAGTCTTTTCTGCAGTCCACGTTCACTTACAGCCCTGGATCACTTGTGTACCACATAGTTAGGATGTATAATTAAGTTAAGTATGCTAATTTCATGATATTGCAAGGAGGAACAGAGGCACTTTACCTCTGGTTAGCAGTGGTAAAGTGCGGAGTTTTACAGCCAACAAAAAACAATAGGGCAAAAATGTAGGGTTAAACCATTCAAAATATTGTCATTTTCTACACTTTTTATTGCACATAGATAAGTTCCTTCTTAGGCTTGTCCTTTCAGTAGCTTCCTGATTGTCCCTTGCTCAGACTTTCTAAGGGGCTCATACTTCTTGGGCTCTGATATTTCAAACTCTCAATTTCTTTCAGCTGCACCCACCCATCCTAACTGCATAGCTGCAATTCTTCTCCATGCATCTCATGGCTGTCCTATTATCAATCCTTGATGACATTATAATGTGAACTGTATCAACCTCCTTCTCCTGCTTTCCCTACTTTCCCAATCACAATAAGAGATTTGCGGATTCGCTACTGGAGTCTTACAATACTGGGGCTTATCAGAAATACCATGACGTTCTATCAGAGTATCTACATAAATCCTGAGATGGAACAGGCATCTAGGTCCATATCGGATTAAGGACGAACTCTAGTTTGAAGTGAGGCATCAAGAGAAAAAACATCATCGACACAATTGGATGATACAAGAAGGAGAATATAAGCTGCTAGGGTCACATGAAGGTCTGTAAGCTGTGTATATCCATATCAGCTTTTGTACGTTAATACTCATAACCCTCTTCTGTTCCTTTTTCAACATTTGATGTTCTTTCCTAAGTACAAGAGCATAGGCTAATCTGCTGTCTTCTGTCCACTTGCCTATTCTCCCATGTGTTTTTTGAAACTTTTGTCACTTTCTTTTAAATGCAGTGACTGAGCAGGGATGTGGACTCTGGAAATTCTCATCATGTGTGTTTGTGACCTATTGAGCTTGACACGAAACAATGAATGATTGCTTTATCCTTGTCAATTATAATGCCCTCCCCATCAGGGGTTCAAGCTAACACCCATTCCATTCTTCTTTATACATCCTCTATATCTGCACTCCTGATCCTCCTCCATCGTTCTCAATTATCTATTCTTTAATAATCCTCATCCCATCTCATTGGGCTCCCCTCACTGTTTAGCGCTTTGTTGCTTGATAGCTACTAATTTGCTATAAAAATGCCTGTGCATACATACATATATAGAAAGAAGCTAAAAGAAACAATAGTTAAAAGGATTAAAACAGCCTGAACTGTCAAAAGGGGAGTTAAGGTTAGCTACTTAAATACAAATTAAACTGTTTATTATTCAATTTATTGTAGGTCATTTTAGCATTTGCCAGGATGCTACCATACACCCCTTGAGCAGATGATAGTGCAAGGGGTTTACCTCTGTGATCTGCTGAGTGTTAACTTTTGCAACTGCTTTCTCATCTAAATGTCATATATTATAGTGTTTCAGTTCAATATATTGTGGAGAATTCTCTGGCTGGAACTGTTTCCGAGTAGTCTGAGAAAAGTATATAATAATACATCTAGAGGGACTGTTCAAGAGACTGTTTGAAGTATTTTGTCCAAAGAAGTATTATCTATGTTAGTCCATGTACCTTATTAATGCAGATTTCTGGTCAGATATTGTCCAATGAAAGAAACATGGGCAAATCTCACGTTTTACCTTATTCCTTTCCACATCTCTAAGAGGCATGACTACAGTGAACTTATTGAACAAAATATTATATAAATCTTCGTCTTTCGCAATGGGCCACTAACATCTAACATCTATAAGTCCGGGTTGAACAATGCTAACCTCCTTTGAATAAAGTTCCCTGAGCCTGTGGAAAATGTCTAGCTTAAACAAAGGCTGCAAGTCAGATATTGCTCTTCAGGCAAGCCATGCCTCATTTTGAATGGAAAATAAAAAGGGCCCCTCAATACACTATTGCCAGCTGTTGGAGAAATATGCATCACTCTGTCAAATATCATACTTTCCATTAAATTGTTTTTAGATAAACTACAAACTAAAGTATGGGTTTTAATAACAATTCTGTCTGTGCTCCAATAGTGACCAGCATATTTAAGTTAAATGCATTCTTCATTGTAGTTTTCAACTTGTATCCTTCTCTTTGAAAGGCCCAAACTGTGAGGTAATAATTATGCTCAAAGAATATTGGTGGTACTCTGGATTGATTACAGGATCATGGAATGGAGTGAATGTTGTCATTTAACATAGTCAGCATGGCATGGATATGGGCGTTTGGTGAAGTTAGTTGCTGTCAAGCATAAGCCCTGGTTACAAATGAACAGGATTTATTTGCAAGGATATGTTGCAGTATAGTAGATTAAGCAGATGCATAGGCCCAACCACACCCACCCAGATTTACCTGGTAGCAGTTGTCCGGCCGGTCAAGGCCCATGTGGAGCACCCTCCAGTACCTCGAGGCAGCTGCCTTTCCTTTCTCCCTCTTTCGCTCTCTCACCTCAGTCTCTCTCTGTGTAACATTTGTGCCACTTGTTGCACTCTTACTGGGATTTATTTATCTTTTTCTGTAACTTGATGTGCCTTTTTCACTCTCTCTTTATTCCACCACTTTCACTCTTTGTGCCCTTTCCTTTCCCTCCTACTGTGACTTATAAGTGCCATTTCTCTTGCCTTTTGGCCTCTTTTTGCCATCTCTCCAGCTCTTCCCTCACTCTTTCTTTGACTGTTCTATGCTTTATTCTTGCTCCTTTTGCCTCTTTGTGCCATCTCTCTGATTCTTTTCTCATTCTTTTCTCACTCTTTATTTGACTTTTGTGTGCTGTTTCTC
This sequence comes from Triturus cristatus, assembly GCF_964204655.1. Taxonomy (NCBI): domain Eukaryota; kingdom Metazoa; phylum Chordata; class Amphibia; order Caudata; family Salamandridae; genus Triturus; species Triturus cristatus. The sequence goes on from NC_140591.1 coordinate 498,262,197, forward strand.
ATTCTTTTTGCCTCTCTGTGATATTTCTGTGACTTTTATGTGCTGTTTCTCTTACTCTTTTTGTCTCTTTGTGTCATCTCACTAACTCTTTTCTCTGCTTCCTTTGACATTTCTGTGCTGTTTCTCTCACTCGTTTTGCCTCTTTGTGACATTTCTCATGCTCCTTCTCTGACCTTTGCCTTCTCTCCAGCTTCTCTGCACCTTTTCTCTTAGTGTAGCCTAAAAGCATTGCATATTTCTCTAGCCTTCTTAAAATTACTGAGGTTTAGTTCTTTTAAGGTCTGAAGTTGCAGTGAGCACCATCATGAACCACAGTATCCTGTGTCTTAACCTTTGTCCATTTCCCCAGGTTCTGAATTGTGATATTATCGATCGGTATCTTGGTTAGAACAGATTATTTACTGCGATTGTCTCATGTATTCCTGGGACTTTCCTTTGCCAAGTCTAATCCTGACACTATAGGGAGGATATTCTGAATACTTGATACACAATTTCACATGTGGAATGTCAATGTACTTATTCAATTACATACTTTAGGAAAATTTAAGAGGATTAAAGTATTTTTCCTACAAATTTCCTTCCTATATGCCCCCTTCCAGTCGTTATAAAAAATGTATTCCTGCTCTTGGCAAGAGTATGTGTCTGACATTTTCTACTGTGTGTTTGCTTTGGCAGGAAGTTTAGAAATATGCTTATATATGGCCTTTCTGGATGTGCATCCCCACTTGTTTTCTGGCTGGTATTGCAGAATATTGAACTCTGCTCGATAGAACCCGGCAAGCTCGTCATCTGTATATGGGCTCTAATCACTATAGTATGATATATTGGTTAATACCCAATTGGCATATTTAACTTTCCAGTTAGTCCATAAAATATGATGCAGGCAATACCATAATGGCATGGAAGTTAAATATCACCAGTGGACTGATGCACGTATTGTGCCATCCACTAGGCTGTCAAGGAATACATGCTTCAGGCCTACATGTGTAGACTGATTGCTACAGCTTTTCACATTGAGGACAGACCTGTCAAATTAACCCTTTCTTACAGGAAGGAACCCTATGCTTTAAAAGTTAGGTAAGTCATCTTTAAATTAATACGTATATAGTACAACATATATAATGTATAGTGTATAGAAATTTTAAATCAACTTAATATTAAAGTAGGATAATATATTGCTATTTATAAAATGATACTTTTAGAATGTTGTCAATTTTCTGTCTAAATTAAATGTGCCTTTCTGGTAGTGGTCAGTGTCATCTGACTGTTGAATGAATCCCCTGTGGTAAGATGTGAATTGCTTCCACGCAGGGGACAAAAGCTTGGTTGTGGAGAAGTGTTTTACTCCTTGAGCAGGATGGCCGAGAGCTGTGCCTAGCCCCTACATGAGCTTTGCAGGGTCTCTATTCTGTGACTGGACGATGTAGTTTACACCCAGTCTTGCTTCCATTTGTGTTCTTAGTCAACGTGGGACTAAACTTAGAGGGAGGGGGGAGCTGCCCCAGAATGTGATTACAAGGAAGGGTTTGTCCATTTCCATAGCCACATGTCTAGGTGCACCAGTAGCTCTGACAAGAGAAAGAAATTATCTGCAATCTTGGGTTTAGGGACAGAGGAACACTGCGGGATACCTTACAGTAAAACACACAGAAATTGGTATAAAATGTTGGTAGCATCAACTCTGGGGACTTTTAACCCATTAGATTGGGAGTGACAAGGAGGTTACTGAAAGAACCTGAAGGAAGACTGGACCTGCTTTCCTTTAGCCCATGACCTCAGAAGTGCCTCCAAGTGTCAGTTGACTGGCCTCCTATTTGAGCTACAATTTTCCAGCTTAACATTTTCAAGTAGACCTATCCTGGAGCCTGCTACTGGCCTCTGCCTAAATGAGTCCTAACGGTAAAGTGCCTTTGTTAAGGTCCTGGACTCTTAGCTGATCTCAAGTAGCTCAGCCTGGAGTTTCCTGAAACCTGGAACTTTGAAGGTCTTTGACTTTTTGCCCTGAGAACTGACGAGGGACCGGGACCAACTGACTGAGCCTATCCAACAAAGACACTGCACAGATGGGCCAAAGATTGAGGTTGCTCCTGCTACATTCTTCTCCACTGTAGTAAATCTGATCCTGCAGGACTTAGCAGAAAAGGTGTCTGAGCTAATTGATCCCTCTTTGACTACGGCCTGTACCCTTGCCCAGCTGGAAGAACCCAAGCTCCAAAAAGAGACTAATTCCAAAGTTTGAAATCTTCACTGGATTAATGCGTGATATGTATCTGGGAAATGAGGGACCTTCTCTGGGTATGAAATTCAAATTTTCTTCTTTTTGAGTTTTCCTGCCAAAAGTCAACAGCTTCCCTGGCCTTGACCTTATCCGGAGGCTAGCTGATCCAGAAGTCTGCTCCCTTGCCCCACTGAGAATGCTTTACTTCCATCTCAGAAATGTCAGAAGGAACATCTCTTCACCAGGACAAACTTAGTCCCTGTATCTTCTCCGGTCTCCATCATGGTTGTCCTTAACTTTTGATTATGCCCCAGTCAAGCGTTTAATGCTTTTTGGTGCTATTTTAAACCTTACATTTTGATAATTGATAACTTTGGCTCTACCTATTGGGTTTTTGTCATGTGTTTGAACATTTCTTTATTAAAATGTACTCAATTTTTTTTTATTGCTTTGGGGTTTTTCTTGTGTTGTGTTTTCACTTTATAACTGTTTAATTATTGCATAAATACTTTACATATTGCTTCTAAGTTAAGCCTGACTGCTTTTGTGCTAAGCTACTACAGGGTAAAGCACAGTTTTATATACTGACATTTATGGTTCAACCTGACAAGGATTATGATTATTACTTGGTGCGGGTTCTCACCTCTCTAAACTAATATTCTCAATTTCTTATAGGAATGAATTGAGAGCTGTTACCAATCACGAGCTATTGAGTATGATAAAAATAGTAGTCCATCATGAGGTCATTGTAATACAATTGGACTTGCTAACAGACTTCAGGAACTATAAGAGGATGTTTCACTTGGTTCTGCCTCAAGGATGGCTGAGACCTGGACCTGATTTTCCTTGTATCCAAAGATTTGAAGATCTTTCAAGCTTCAAAAAACTTAAAATCATATTAGCCCCATAAAAAGAAAAAGCTGATGAGGGGCATGTTGACATAAGAATCATCCGATCAATTCTAAGTGGACTGCATTGGACCTTACTAGTCATCCTGCCTTCAGTAAGTTATTAGGCCTGAAACACATGTCTGAGCCGTGGCTTACATTTCAGGGTCTTCCCCCAGCTGTGTGCAAGTCTTGGGACTGATCTAATGTAGTTTTTGTGTGCTTCCAAAATGTTGGGATATTTTTAACTTAAGAGGACCACAAGGATAAGTATTTGACTTCCTGGAGCCCTTTGAGGCTACAACAGCCTTGCTTGCCCTGCCGTTGGAATCTGAGAGCTAAAAATGTTTCCCCGCTCCATTAGCTTCAGCCTTAAATTGTGCCCATTTCACGATTTACTGCACACTTGGCTTATATTGACAACTTATTCTGTAAATTCTTGGCACGTTTTGAGCTGCAAAAATGTAAAAGTCTTATTTTCGGTGTCCTTGATGCAATATTAACCATTTATGTGCCACTTTGTTAATTAAATGTTTCTCCTTTTAATCAATGGTTTGCAAAATTTTGTTTTGTTGTGTTTCCTGCAAGGCCCATTGTAGATTTTCCTATGTTAGAATTACTGTGCATGTTTTCTTTTGCACAGGTTACCATATAAACACGCTGCTATCATGCCACTTTGCACTTTTACACAGAAACTGTATATGCTTTCGCGTTCTATTCTATTCCTGGGATTTGGTCTGAACATCATAGACAAGGTCAAATAACAATGTCCCTTGTTATTCTTTCTTGCCAGGCACTAGCATCTAGACAGAACTCAGAAATGCAGCTGTTGTTTATGTGCACACATGTCTTGTTTTATACATGAGCACAGGGGCCCAAAAAATGTAAACGGAATTAGAGTTCTGAGACAAGATCCCAGCGCCTGCTGAAATGTAGAGTGTCGAACTATATATGTTTACGTACAGGGTCCACCACTCATCCCAGAGATCTTTTATACATAATCATTTAGCTTCAGTAGCAGGGGAGGGGATTTAGGCTACTTTCATAGTATATGGTTTATTAACCATGCTAACAGTATTTTTAGTATGCATTTTTTTCTAATTGTGGCTGGAATACTGCATTGTACAATAGTTTAAATAAATATTCAAAACTTCATTCATCTCTCCTGGTTATCTTATTGTAGACAAATACGAGTGAGAGAGTAAAAGGGTGTGTCCTGTTTCTTTGATTGCACTCCTAACACGGGGTGTGCATTGAGTGGGGTAAGAATGCAAGGCGTTCTTTGGGGACCGTAAGGAAATGACACAATTTTGATGTTGCATGTTGAAAACATTTGTTGAGGTGCGCTGGAGGTTGGTGCACTTTATACTAGCAGACCTAATTTACATTGTTAGATAAAATCATTTAAACAAATCAATAAATAGGTCATTTCTTTTGAAAAAGTAAGACCGAGATACTGGATGCATAACAAATCTGAATCTCAAACCTTAGAGTGCACAACTTTTGTAGTTGTGCGCCATAAATAGCATTATGCTTATTGAAGGATTTTTTTTCTTAATCTAAGACAGACAAATTCCAAACAGCATCTGGCTATGTTAGCTTCTTGCTGGGCCACATAAATGTATGTCTATGTCCCAGAAAGGAGTCATACAGTGTTTGACTTATTTATTGAGCTATTAAAAAACAGCCTTTGACTCCTTTCTGTTAGCACAATACTTCTGGTAGACAGAGTAGCTTTAAGTGATGTAAGAACTCTGTGAAAGAACTAGATAGTGAAAACTGGAAGGGAGTAAACCAGACACAATCCTCGTCCCTACTGGCCTCCTAGAAAGGGTGTTGGTAGAGTGGGGAAAAACAACAGGGCTTCTACTCCCTCTCCATTTTTAGCATCCCTCGCTCTTTCTATCCATAAACAAAGTAGATTGAGATCTGGGCATGGCTACGGAGGAGTTGAGAGCAGTGAATATTGCCCACAGCTTCTCTCTTTGTCTGCCTACTGGACTTGCCCTGGAAAGTACCAGGAAGAGGTTAGAGAATCCCTACCCAATTCATCTGATATGTGTGTGAAGTCTTTAGTGATATCTACACATATTGGTGAGGTGGCCAAGAAGTGAGAAAAGTGCCTCCTCATTCAGGAGTTTGCTGGTGCCCAGAGAGGATCAGGCACTAGCACACTTCCTCCAAACACCCACTGCACCTGGGGAAGTAAGTTCCCTGTAAGGAGAGGGGGGAAAATATTTTTACTAATGGGCCCTGGTGCAGGAGTGGTCCTTGGCATTATTCATATACAAACGCACCACAAGAGCTTCCTTGGGATGCATTTTCATGATATATGTACCTAAATACAGCAGCCCAAAGGTTAAAACTCATTAGGATTTAGGGGCAGTTTGAGTATTCTGGGTATGCATTTTGACATTTTTTAAATGGATACATCATCCTACTACAATTATACCTGACACCCTCTTTCTTTTACCATTCCATTGTTTCCTTCCCAATGAGAATTTCAGTTGTCCACTCTTAATGACAATATACTTCGATGGCACAGCGTGGGAAAATATCTCACAAATACATTATTAGTATTGGTTAATAAATGTCTACACATATATTATTAATTAACAGTTATGATAGAAACTGCTTTTGAGCACTAATTAACTGGCATGATTATTAAGTGCCCCAAAGCTCATCATAACGTATCATTCAAATGTCAGCTTTCAATATTTTATCTAAGTGCAATAATTGTGTTCCCAAGTTTTATCTTCACACTTCCTTAAAAAGACATTTTCATGTCAAATGCCTGTTTTTAACTTTATTATAAAAAAACTTTAGTCCTTTAAACAGATTCTTATACATTTTTAAAATAGTTTTCTTGAACCCAAATAGCAGTTTAAAATCCACATAGTTAGTTGGCAAGCACACATTTGTCATTTTAATCTAATGGTCAAATTACCACTGCTGCACATGGACAGAATCCTCCAAATACACCCATGTACCTCAAATACATGCCTTCCTTACTTTTCTTAATCCTTCTCCCTTCTTTCCTTTGTTCTGATTTCTCTCCTCTAACTCTCATTGCATTTTATTTTCTTTTTCTATTCCTTTCTCATTTTCTCGGCCCTTTCTAATCTTGCAGTTGACCTATTGATAAATGATGATTGAGAAATTAAAGATTGTTATTGATATATCCTGTTAGAATGTGGGTTGTTGGTTGAGTGGGGTGTGAGCCCTTGTCAAGCAACAACCACATTCCCTTGAAAGGTGAACCACAGAAGTCACTAAACTATCCTTTATTTAACCCTGGGTAGCTTGGCCCAAAATCTTAGTGGCAATGTGTAAAGTATTTAAGCAGCACACAAACAGTAATAATGTGGAAATACAACAAAAGAAAAATCTCAAACCAATTTAGAAAAATAGAGTAAAATGTAATAAATTATTATGACACCAAAACAATAAAAATCCAATCAGAAGAACAAGAGGTATGATTTTTTATAAAGAGTTTAGTAACAATAGCACCAAAAAAGCATAAAGCGCCACCTATGGATATCCAGTTATGATGATCCGGGTCATAACCACAAGTTTAGGCATACCGCAATGGAGCACGTCAGATTCAGTCACCAGGTTAGGCCAGCTGAAGTTTTACCACTTTAAATACATGTCAAGAGTGCCATTCATGGTGGAAAGGGCCACAAAGAGCACAGAAAGCGTTGTGAGAGGCTGCCTACATAGTGGGAAGAGCAGGCCAGGAGTCAAGAACAGGTATTGCTGGAGCTTCGCATTGGCGGTCCCTCCTAGCGGTCAATGCTGCAGATAGAAGGGTCAGGCTGATAGTGATCTGCGTTGAATCATAGTGGAAGCGGTGAGGTATCATGTGAATGAGCCCATTTGCAGTCATCAAGAGCCCAAAAGCCACAATACAACTCCCTGAGGCACACCAAGGCTCCAGGATCTGAGGGGCACCACTTGGGGTTCAGTAACTCACTTTAGCTGGATCCAGGTGCTGATGCAGGATTTTGGTGAGCCTTTTCTGTCCCTTATACTCAGATAAGGAGGCCAGGAGACTAGCCCTTGGAGTCAGTCTGGAAGCCCTGGCTTCAAGATGAAGTTGTAGGTTCCATTCTTCATTCCGAGGTAATTAGGCAGCATGGCAGAAAGGCAGCAGTTCATCAAGGGAGCAGCAGGTCAGCAGAGTGACAGTCTTTTCAGCAGCACAGCAGGCCTTAGTCCTGGCACAGTAGCCACAGGTCCAGGCGTGTACTGAAAGGTCGGTGTCTGAGGTCCTCTTTTTATGCCCTGGGAACTTGGTTCTGGAAGATGGGAGAGCTTCTAGACAGTGGTTTTGGGGAGCATGCTCATTCCTGACTCCCAAGCCCTGGCTCAAAGATGGCTGCAGTGACAATTTGGGGTTATTAGGCCCTTTGTGTGAAGGTAGGGCACAGGCTATCAGTTGCAATTGGGGCTTTGCTCAGCTCTGGCCACCCACCCTGCCAGCAGATGACCCAATCAGGCAGACCCAATCTTTTTATTGCTTGATGGTCTGGAAGAAATTCACAAAGTCTAACTGTCAGTTACACCCAGTCATGTGACCCAGGCCAGGCTACTGGCACAAAAGGAATGAAGATAGAAGTGCATTTCTGAATCTTATCATAATGGACATTTTTTATTAATATATTATCTGATGAAAACATACAAACTGCCAATGGTTATTTTTGTCAAGACGGTATATCAAACATTTGCCAATCTGCATATACTTGGTTGATGGTGACATTTTGAATAACTTAAGAAACATTAAACAACGATGAGTAGAATTGGATGTGTACAGTTTCAATGCCTGCAATGTCATGTGTCTGATGGAGATACCTCCATAAAAGACCACCATGAAAAGGGCAGCAGCTATTGTACATAATTTTGAGCGTCCCTAACTTCCTACAATAAGTAGCAATAACAATCTACCCCCTTTTATTGCACATCTACTGAATTTAGAATAGCCTCGTGCAAATATCGCCTGCCTGTTTGCAACCAATGTTGATTCTTGTCAAAAAATCATTCAATAGAAAAACACAATCTGTGGCATCTTCAAGTTCTGTTTTCTATCTCAATTCATCCTTTGCAATTCTTAACGTAGACAACATTTAAGCAGAATTATATACTGGTGTTAATAACGTTTGTGTGACCATGCCATCAACGTAAACTAGTGCAAAGAAACAATTTTGTGAAGTATATGTATGTATTTTTATATTGTTAAACTTTCTAAAAGCAATAGACGTACATATTCCATAGAGGAGCTGCGCAGGTTGGATAATGGGGGATGGTGTCCGGACCACGAAACTTTGCTGACCATTACCAATAATGATATATCTCGCCCACACAAGTTCACTCCCTCGGGCCGGTCCTCCGGTCTGAGGATTGTTAGCTTAAACACTAGATCACTCCAATGTCATCATGTGGAGGTCTATAGTCTGCTCCAAGACAGTGACATCGATATCCTGACCCTCTCGGAGACCTGGCTGGGTGAGAATCCAACGATTGACATCATTGCCACTCTCCCAGGGGGCTATGATGCAGTATGGCATAACCGCCCGGGAGGAATGCGAGGAGGTGGGGTAGCGATCTTATTTAAAAAGAGCCTGTCAGTAGAAAGATTGTTATGTGAATCAGTAGACTTAGCTGACCTGCTCGGGGTGAAGATAACTATGAACAATGTCTGCTGGGTGGTGTTGTCAGTTTATCGCCCACCAAACTCAACCCCACTCTTTCACGATCTCTTCGGGCCTATTATGTCGGACCTATGTACCCGATATAAGAACATTTTGGTCACTGGAGATTTTAATTTGCATTGGGACAATCCCCATTGGGACTTAGCTACTCGCCAATTAGATACCATGATGACTGCCCTGAGGTTTAAACAACTTGTGGAAGTTCCCACTCATATTAAAGGTCACACCCTTGACCTTGTGTGGACCACAGGTACAACTGTCACGCTTAAAGATGTTGTCCCATGTATATGGTCAGATCATCATCTAGTGTCCTGTGAGATACGTATTCATGGCCATATACATAATTTATCGTCGGAAATCAGGAGAACCCGCAAATGGGCAGAGGTTGATTTAATAAATTTGACCGAGGCGCTACCCCCAATTGTCCAGTCCTTTGATCCGGAACGCAGTCTAGATCGGGAATATGCGGATCTAACGCAGAACTTAACTCAGGCCATCGACCAGATAGCGCCAGTAAGATCTCAACTGATAAAGGGACTGGGTAAAGGGGCTCCCTGGTTTACATCAGCACTTAGGGAGCATAAAAGGAAGCTTAGAGCCTTTGAAAGAGGTTGGAGGAAAACTAAGCAGGATACTGCCAGGAATCTTTATAAAGCCTCCCTCCACCTATATAAAAAGGCTATTGCCCTAGCCAAAGCAGATTACTATGAGTCGCGCTTGAGTAGAGCAGTCAACGTTCAGAAAGAGACATTTAAAATTCTGTCCGAACTGAGCAGTAAGCCCGAAAACACCAAGCCCCTTATTGACTGTAATTCCTTTCAAGGTTATTTCTTAGAGAAAGTGAAGAACATCATTAAGGAAATAAGGGGTGGGATGGTTACTGGGACGGCTATAACTCTGGCTCCTTTCGGACCAGTTGACTGCTCGATTACAGTATTTCCAGAGCTGGATACGTTCAGCCTGGAGAAACTGATGGATAAAATTAAATCTGGCTCTCCAGCGGATCCGTGCCCACCCAGTGTCTTTCGGGTAGCCCGTCCGGTACTGGAGGAATGCATCATCTCCCTCCTCAATAGGTCCTTGGAAACAGGGTATTTACCGCTAGAACTCAAGGAGGCTCGTGTAAGGCCTTTGTTGAAGAAACCTGGTCTGGATCCTGCAATACTGAAAAACTACAGGCCCATCTCCCAGCTGCCTTTTTTCTCAAAAATATTGGAACAGCATGTACTAAAGTCCCTGTCTTTGTACCTGGAGTCTCATCAACTACTCCATGAGCGACAGGCAGGGTTCAGAGCTCATCACAGCACCGAGTTGGTGATGCTCTCGGTGCTGGATGAATTAAGAGGCATGGCTGACTGTAAGACACCGAGCGCCCTGATCTTGCTAGATCTATCAGCGGCGTTCGATACGGTCAGTCATGCTCTTCTCCTGGACAGGCTGAGCGATTTTGGGATCAAGGGCTTAGCATTTAAATGGCTGCAATCCTTCCTTTCGGGTAGGACACAAAAGATACAACTAGGGGATGAAACATCTGAGGTGGGGTTTTTAGAATGTGGGGTGCCACAGGGCTCCGCCCTGTCCCCACTCCTCTTCAACCTCTACCTACAACCTCTAATTGCATCATTGGCCTGCATGGGCTGTAGAGTTTTTAATTATGCGGACGACACGCAGCTGTTACTGAGTGTCGACAACACAAGGACTGCACAACTTAATGCCCAGAACATCTTGAGGCATACTGTTCAATGGATGACTGAAAATCTGCTGAAGATTAACCCAGACAAGACTGAGGTATTGGTGATTCCATCTACCGCCTCACCTTGGAATGACCTCTACTGGCCAGCAGAGTTAGGTCTTGCTCCAAAACCAAGTTTGAATGTAAAGAGTCTGGGGATTAAACTGGACTGTGATCTCTCAATGTCCAGTCAAATCTCCTCTGTGGTGGGAAGCTGCATAAATGTGATCCGTCAACTGCGGAAGCTAGCCCCTGTCCTCTCTCAATCAATGATGCGCTCAATCGTAGCAGCAACTGTTATCTCAAGGCTAGATTATGGGAATGCCCTCTATCTGGGACTCCCCAAAACCCTGACAAATAGACTACAGGTCGTGTTGAATGACGCCGCACGACTGATTTTTAGACTCCCACGGAGAACTAAGGCCTCCCCTCTGCTTCATAGCCTGCACTGGCTCCCCATTAAAGAGCGTGTGGAATTTAAGAGCCTATGTACGGCCCATAAGGCAATTTATGGCCAGGCTCCCGCCTATATTGCAGATCGTTTGGTTGTGTACAGCCCAGTGAGAACACTTAGATCTTCAGATTCTCAGCTACTGGTCTGCCCCCGTTACAAATTAGTAACCAAGGGAGGCAGAGCCTTCTCTGTGTTAGTCCCTCAGCTATGGAACACGCTGCCTGAGATGCTGCGCAGGGAAGGGAACCTCCTGCGGTTTAGGAAGATGCTAAAAACACTGATGTTTAGAAGGATTCTGAGTGTCAGCTAGACCAGGGAGTGTTTTCTTGCAATGTCTGCCAAGCTTATTGTTGTAACTAGAGATTTCGAGCGCCTAGAGACCTGCAGGTGATTGGGCGCGATATAAATCCAAAATAACAATAACAAAAGGCAGTAGTGTGCTGTAGAAATGAAGAGCAAGAATATTTTTTAGACTGACGATGTCATTAACTGTATTCCAAACGCTAAAGAGTATCCCAATTGTTTATGTATGAGGTGGGTGAAGGTACCAATAAAACTTAAATAGCAAGGTTTGCATGGCACCCCTAGACTCAAGGAGAGGAGTGGGACATATTGAAAACTGTGTATCAGTTGTACTCCAGGCTATTTTGTTACATTGAATTAAACTCCTTGGGGGAAACAGCATGTTGGTCTCTAGTGGAATTTCAATGTAACAGCTCTTTCTGAAATGACAGGAGCAATTTCAATAAACAGTAATAATACTGTCCAGTCAGCCATGTCTTTGCCGCATTGTAGGCTTTTTGTTATATTGTTTCATTTTACAAAGACAAATACTTAGGGGCATATTTACAATAACTGGCGCATCCCTGCATATCAGCAGGGATGAGCCAGTTATTGTGCGCCACAGGTCCGCCACCATGGATGCGCCACATTGTAAATGCGGCGCACCATGGGGTAAAAACGGCACAGATGCGTGACGCATCTGTGCCGTAAAAGTGGCGTATTGCTGGAGTTGCGTTGCAGGCGCGACGCAGCTCCAGCAATGCTCTGGGGGCCCTATCTTGTTAATGCTGCGTCAATCCTTACGGCTGCTTCAGGCAGTCGCAGGGTTTTGACGCAGCATGGGCCTAAAAGTGACTGAGTGAAATCTTGTAGATTTCACTCAGCCACTTTTAGGAGCCATTCGTGCGTCGGAACACCCCCCCTGCGCAGGAACGCCTACATGTGGTGCAGGGCTTTACAATGTGACGCATCTCCCAGATGCGTCACGTTGTAAGTACCCCGCACCATGGAGCAGGATTTGCGCCGCCGCTGCATCACAAAAGTGACACAACGGCGGCGTAAATGAGGCGCAAGGGGCTTGTAAATCTGCCCCTTAATGTTAGAGTTTGTATGAGTGGAGTTATTTTTCGAAAACAAAATATCCATGTCCATGATGGTTTAGGAGATATCTTCAAGTACACAAGGGAATTTTTTTCTTGCATGAATCATCATGCTATGCATGGCAGTTGTTGATAGGAAAAATAAATGACTAACATAACGTGAACAGGCCTACGATGCATAGGGCAGGTTAAAAAAAGGCATGTCAGCATGTGGTCCTACACCTGTGAGGGTACTTCAAGTGGTAAAGTCTGTGGCCACTCTGCCGTTGAAACAAAATCACTTTCCTCACCTCTAAACTTAAACCGAGAATTAGGTTGATGGGACAGCTATCAATTTAGAAAAAATGTACCATTACCGCTCATCACCAAATCGACCATTAAGGGGATCATGTACAAAGCTATTTTCCTGTTGTAAGGACTATGATTAATAAAATGAGAGCCTTTGCAACAGAAATATCATTTTGGGGTATGTACAAACTTCGAATTGTGATTCAGTAACACATTACTGAATCCCAAACAGGTTTTGAAGTGCATACCAAATTGTGCGGGGCATGTTTAGGGCATCCCTTCTAGTTTATGATTCCTTAAGGCATTTATCAATGGTGTGTAACTGCAGTTACAGTTGCAAATGCAAACCATTGATAGGAGGTGGTAACTGATTCGCAAATGGGAAGGGGTTCACAAGTGACCCCTTCTTCTTGATGAATGTTTTTTTAAATGTAGGATTAGGCAGTAGTCCATGGGACAGTAGTCCATGGGACTACTGCCTTCTCCTAAAAAAATGTTTGCAAAAATTTTCATTTATTTCGAAATTCAAATCTTTTTATCCTTTAGGTAAATTGGGCTGCATTTCTAAAAAAAAATCTTTATTTAAAAATAATCACAGGGATGTTGGTCTGCTGATCCCAACAGGAGATCATCCTTGTGATGGCAGAAAATCGTAGTCGGTCGCAATTGTAGTCCTACCCCATTAATATTCATGAGGTATGTCCCATTGTGACCCACTACATACAATATTTTGAAAACTGACTTATTTGTACATATGTCAGTTTCCAAAATACCAATGCAATCGATACAAGATGCTGCACAAATTGCAACTCTTTTTAGTGAACTCATTGTACGAGACCCTAAATCTTACCATACATACTAGAATATCTCGTTACCAAGATCCTGATCACAAGTGTTCCGGAGAGAGAGAATATAACTTTCCCACTTACCGAAATCTGATATCAGCTTGTTTGGAATCAATTAGGTGTAATAATTACCTCCAATTACAATTTCAAAATGTGGCATACTATGCAGCTTTTACTGATTTACACACAAACACCTGTATGATCCTGAATTTGTCAGGTATTTTAACCAAGTTTATATCAGGTTTGACCTGCTGATTTGTAAACGGAAAAATTGCGAGGCTGCAAACTTCATTGCACTCAGTAGTAAACAAGTATGCAAAACATTGCCCAATTAATTCTAAGCACAGCGCAAACAGGGCTTTGAGGAGGGGTATGAATTATCTTGACCAGGTGTAATCAAAGCGTAATTAAATTCCATTAATATGTAATCAGATTCCATCCCCATTATTAAAAAGTGGTCGTTTCCTCCACATTAGTTTTCTTTTTTCACTAAATGCAAAAATGCAATAAAATACCTTAAAAATACACAGGAGTGATGGAATGCACCCAACAATATGCAATTCAAAAATATACCGTTAAATTAATTCATACAAATAAATAGCATTAATTACATGAATAAATAATTGCCCTCATAGAGTTTCATAAACTCTAATACTAGGGTTTAGGTAGTATGGATAAGATCGAAATAAGGAGACCGAAGGATAAAGTAGTTCCTATTTACAGTGAAACTGAATTATTGTTTATTATAAAGTTCTTTGTACATTGTATCTTCCTTAATACCCTCGATAAATTAAAATATTATTCTACCACAGACTAATCTTTTATTATAAGACAGTGTGCTATAAATAAACTGTGTAAAAACTTTAATTTATTCCAAGGTATGTGGAGCTTTATGAAGTAGGACTGACACCATTACCCATAATCTCCTGCAGTGAGAAGTCCCACATAGATATTTGCTCTTCCATCAATCCCCAAAGAATAACAAATGAAAGCTGGTTCCCTCCAGGTGAATACTTATTCATTCGACTAATGTAGCAAATGATTGTGAGCCTATAAAGCTAATGCAGGATTTCTCAGAGTTTCATTGGATTTACACAGCATATTTAGTTTGTTCTGGAAGCTCAGGGCATTATGCAAAAAATGCATGCTTGATTAACATCAAACAGCTTGAGAGGCAGGGGGCTAGCAAGTGGCTGCCATCCTGCACTGCAGGTACCAACATAATTGTCATGTTCTGGGAATCAGGGGCGTTTTTTTCAGAATTGTACATTCCTCACCTCTTTGTTCAATGCATTAATTGTAATTGTTGGATCGTACACTAGCTTTCTCAACCGGGATATAAAAAGAAAATCCTACCTTATGCTCAGAAAGCCTGCTGCTACAAGGAGATATTTGCAATAAAATAGATGCAAAGGTAACATTAACCTTTCTAGAGCAATGCGAGCTTTACAGCATTCAGACATCTTCAGATGTTCTTTCTTTTTCGTACAGTTGTGCATGCATAATAGGAAAGTTATTAGCTACAGTCAATTAAGTAGTATTATATCACATACTGTGGTTAGTGAGATAAAGAATTTGGCCTTTAGCTCTAAGCATTTTACTTCCCTGTAGTTATGTAAAAAATTAATTACACACAAAGTCGACAGTTCAAGAAGGGAAAATACATTTAGATTTTTTTCTCCTCTCCATGAATGGCATTGCATAAGAGTTGCTTTTGCAATGTTATGTCGTTTTAGTTTAGAAAATAATGAATTTCAATGAAGTGATAAACATGATATCCAGGGGCATAATACAGGCTCCTACTGCCCCTGCAATGCAAGCCCCTCCCACCTCTAGTCAACTTTTGACTAAAAAATACCTACAAGATAAAAGAGTCTCAGGGGCCAACACCACAGTCGTCATGGGGCGCCCTCGTTTTCTGTTGCACCACTGATTACTTAGGAGTCATGTAAAAGTTGGATGCAAATACCGACATCAGAGGCAGATAGCAAATTTACACCCATGCTACATTTATCTTGTTAATTGAGGGATTTTCGAAACTCTAGGAACAAGGTGTAGCTCGGCATTTTGATAAGGAAAGGCAAGGCAACAGCCATCAAGCAGTGGAAGCACTTAACTGCAAATGGCCAGAAAAATGTCTAAAATGAGCATGTGAGAATGGAACAATTAAATCCTGAGGAATGTATACACACCAACTTACTATACAGTACAGTATAGCTCAGCCATGTCTCTCACATGGGGAATGACTATTACATCTCCATGTTTAGCCAAAGCCTAGGCTGAAATTTAACCACCATCATCATAGTTTTATCATCATAAAGCTTTATCTCCATTGTATGTATCTATGATCCACCTAGCGTTTCTATTACCTCAATTTACAAATTCGCCAATACCTTTTTTCCTTCACTTGTCATAAAAACATGAAGAAATATGTCTCTACTTGTCTTCGTGCTCCTAAACATCTTTTCTTTTAACTCAACCTTTCTGTAGAAAAGTCGTTAAGATGGGAAACCATTATCTTGTTAGGCTCCCTACCACTGGAACTCCCTTCCTGGATATTTGAAATACACTTCCTAACACAGTATCTCATGGATAGAAAATCAAACTTTCCTCTTCTCTTGAATTTTTTGAATCACTAGTCGAGATTCCAGTTAATCTTCAAGCAACTGTATGGTGAAGATGCACTTTAGAAATTCACATAAAAAATATTCCATAACCAACAAATTAATCTACCATTGGATAGGTAGCAAAACTACCTAACCTCAAAACCTTTAGTTGACATCCTCTTTGATCCCTAACCATAGGTATGGCAAAACATGCACCAATGACACTACAGAGAGTCACAACTGGTGGAGGAAGGGCAAGGACCAGGCCTAGTCACATTGTTAGTAGGTCCTGGTCTTCTGGCCTGGGTTAAGTGTCTAAATTCCAAACAAAAAAGGTTGCATCCTTTCTGGAAGAGCAATTCCATGGAAACTAAAAAGAACAGTTTTTTGCTTAGCCACGACCACAGCACCCTGCTGCTGGCATTGCCGGCTGCCACTTAATTTTACTTTAGTGTAGCAATTCTAGCTAAGATAGATTCTTTTAAATTTAAAAAGCATATTTTGTATTGTTTCACTTCAGCACATTAGATTATATTAGTGCCCTTAACATCTTTTTTTTAGAATCAGTGAACCAGACCCTTTCTGCCCTGAATATTTTGTCAATGGCTCAAGGGCAAGGCAGTTTTCTTGTGCCTCAAATAAAACCTTTATTGTTACAGATGGAGTTATGATCTCTTAAACAATATAAAAGAGAATTTTGTGTACAGTGTGCATCCTCAACAGAATTATTTAAAGGTGATTTAAAAAATGATGATCACGGTCAAGGAAGCACAGTGAAGACAAAAAATGGTGTAGGATCACACATTTTGCTTAGCGTGGCAGGCAGGGATTGAATATGATAACACAAAACAATCGAAGAATGCACGTTCAAATCTGATGTGACTCAGTTGCCCCACAAGTGAGGACACCTTGAGTGAGCCAGACAACAATTCTGTTTGCGGCAGCTTTGTATTCAACCACATATCATTGAGACTTTGTATTGCTCTGTCTGTACATCCAAAGACTTCTGCTACTTTGCTACCTGCATTTCTGTATCAACATGCTGCCTGCTTATTGCAGAGACTGCCACTTTGCTTACTGCTCTGCTGTGTTGGGCTACTGCTTCTTTACAGGAGGTGAGAAGGACTGCACTGCTCTCTACATCCTTGAACTCAAGTTTCTCCAAGGGTTTGCTGACTTGCCTCCTGTTCTCTGAAGCCTCATGGCCACAAAAGACTTTGGGCCTCATGTAGGTAAATAATATTTACCGATTCTTAAATACCGAACAGTACCAAATCGGTATTTAAGAATCGGTAAGTTATATGTAGGTAACAAGTCGGTAACATTTACCGAATTGGTAACATTCGGTATTTTCCGAATCGGAATTTACCGAATCGGTAAATACCGCGGTGGTATTTACCGAATCGGTAAATACCGAGGTGGTATTTACCGAATCGGTAAATACCGAATCGGAAAATACCGAATCGGAAAAAAAAAATCACATGACTGTTTGAAACAGCCAATCCTGTGCAACCAAACCCCACCCAAGTAGGAAGTGGCCACACCCAGGCAGGTGCACACAATCAACAGATTCAGGAGAGGCTTGGAGTGCAGAGGAGAGGCAGGGAGCCAGTGGCTGATTGTTGAGACCAAACTACACTATGTCCAGCCAGAGGACAGGAGGGGAAAGGAGGCGCAAGGTGAAATTCAGCCCCAAGGAACTCCAGGTGCTAGTGGAGGAGGTGGTGAGGCAGCACCAGAAGCTATTTGGGAGGCAATCCCTGCAAGTGGCAGAGTGTGAGAAGCGCACCATTTGGCTGGCAATCCAGGCGCAGGTAACTGCCGTGGGAATGACCCACAGGGACATAGACGTTCTAAAAAAACGCTGGTACGACCTGCGCATCGTGACTAAGAGGAAGATGGGGGACATCCAGAAGGAGGCCAGCCGGACAGGAGGTGGAACTAACAGGGCACCTGCCCTCACCGAACTGGAGGAGCTGGTGCAGTCGACAATCGAGCCTGAGAGTGTCGTGGGCCTTGGGGATGCCGACAGCTCTGCCAGAGCCGCCACCCAACAAGGTAAGAGGAATGCACAGCAATGTAGCCCCCCTACCCCTATCCCACATCCCCCAATGTGAAATGAGTATCCCACTCCAGTCCATGTGTTACTGCAGACAGGCAATGCATTATGGGAGATGTAGTCAGGGATCCCCCACCATGAACAGAATAGCACAGAACAATGATGCATGGTACAGACATTAGCCTAAAGCACATAGAGGACAATGTGAGAGTGTTAGAACAATTTATTGTCATGCTTGCAATGCATGCCTTCAGATACACTGAGCTGATGTTGCATTTCTGTCCACAGACGTAACATCGCGCAGGACTCCAGATGGCACAGGAGAGGGGGCACACCGTCAATCCAGTTCAGCTATGGGCAGCACAAGTTCTGGCCAGAGAGCGTTGCCACTGCCACCATCCCCAGTACCTAAACCAGCATCCCCAGTACCTGAGCCTGCATCCCCAGGACCTGAGCCAGCATCACCACTCCTGCTGGAGTCACCGGCCACATCACCGCCCGCAATAGTGAGGTCGAGGAGGCGTGCTGCTGCCAGGCTGCGCGTGTTGCACACATCTTCCGATGACAGCAGGGGCCCGGAGCCAAATCCTATGCCCCAGGATGGGAGACATACCACTGGTCCCTCCACCTCACAGGGAGACGACACGGGTGCAGGACAGCGCCGCAGGTCGCGTGAGCAAACTCCACCACCAATCCATCTCGGCCATGGGGTCTTTGGGGGCCTTGAGGCCAGCATGTTAAAACCACAGCGCCTGCAAACAAAGGCAGTAATTTCAGTACAGCGGCATGTGCGGGGACTCAGAACAACATTCAGACACATGGACAGGAACATCGGCGCTATGGCGGCGGGGATTTCTGACATGGCAGTGGGCCTGCGGGACGTCTCACAGTCCATGCAGCTGTTGTGCAGCAAGTTGGACGCAGAGAGAGCTGCAAGGCGCCGGGAACGGCAGAGGGGAGACAGGCACACCAGGGCACTCAACCGCCTGGTGACTGCAACATCACTTCTCTGCCGGCGCTCAGTGAACATGCAGGAGGGCCTGACACACTGCAGCAGCGACGTCACTAGGGGGATGGTGCAGGTCACCAGTGCCCTGGAGGTCCTATTGACCAGTCAGGCGGCCACAAGTGGTGCAGGGGATGCTGCTGAAAGCATGGACACCAGCAGCAGGAGCAGCATCACACCCCCCGTCCCAGAAACACGCAGGAGCAGCAGGCGGCATGGGGCTGGCACCAGTGAGGAGGCTGAATCCGTGCCATCTCACAATGTAGCGCGTGGCCGCAAACTTTGATACTGCACCGCGTAGCAATAGACTATTGGGTGACTTAACCCTGGTCTTCACACTTGTGAATTTGCAATGTTACCTGATTTGCATTATCTTGGTTTCGTGGCGTAGTGGCGCATAATTAAACTACTACATGACAACCAACACCTGCCTGTGTCCCCTTACTTACTCAGAAATAGCTGCATGTGATCTCTGCCCGTCTCACTCTCCCATCTGTTGCTGTTGGCACTCCATATGCGTTGGCCTCTGGCTGTCCTGAATCATCCTCATTGTCCTCAAAATCTGTGAGTTCCACCGCTGTACCTCTCTTTGTGGCAAGGTTGTGCAGCATTGCACAAGTGGCGATCATCTTGCAACAGATGATGGGTGTGTACTGGCGTGCGCCTCCGCTCTTGTGGAGGCAGCGGAACCTGCTTTTCAGTAGTCCAAACGTGCGCTCCACCACGTTGCGAGTTGATTTGTGTGCCACGTTGTATCGTCTCTCACTCTGGGTTGATGGGTGTAGGTAGGGAGTGAGGATGAATGAGCGCACGGCATATGCACTGTCGCCTGGGTGAGTGAAAGGGAACCATCAGTCACATGCCTCAATACACTTAGATTTGCTAGTTTCATGGTGCGTCACTGTTACTTACCTAGCAGGTATCCCTCTCCAAATTCTCCGGCAAGCAGTCGTGTGTAGATACCACTGTTCTGGAAGATGTATGAGTCGTGGGTGCTTCCAGGAAACTTGGCACAAATGTCAGTGATGATGTTCCCTGCATCGCAGATAACCTGCACATTGATGGAGTGGGTGGACTTTCTGTTTCTGTAGATGTGCTCAGTGGCAGCTGGTGGGCAGATTGGGATGTGTGTGCCATCAATACAGCCAATTACATGGGGGAACTGTGCCATGCGATAAAAGTCAGTTTTAGTTTTCTGCAGCTCAGCCTGTGTACTTGGGAAGCTGATGTAGTGGTGCATTCTCTGCATCATGGCATCCAGGAACTTCCTGAAGAAACGGGACAGGCAACTCTGGGATACACCGCCCACCGCAGCTATCACCACCTGGTAACTGCCAGATGCGAGGAGATGTAGGCTGCAGAGTACCTGCACATGTGGTGGTATGGCATGCGCCCTTGGTGTTGGCTGCTCCAGGAGTGGGTGCAGGTCCCTTATTAGGTCCATGATGGTTTGGGGGTGTAGCCTGTACCTTTCATGTATCTCATCCTCAGTCAGTTGGAAAAGTGTGATGCGCTGTCTGTAAATTTGTTCCTCCCTTCTCCAAATCCTCAGTCCTGCTGCCTGTAGACGTAGCCGCCTTGCAATGACATACAGAGCGGCCATGTTGTCCACGCTGATGCATTTTGGGATTTCTTTTATGCACTGTTTATGATTACCACCTGCTTTCAATCTGTGTTAATTACCGACTCTTATTTACCGAATTTCATCGATTTCTAAAATACCGAATTTACCTACATGTCTTTTTCCGTTTTACCACTTCATATTTACCACTTCATATTTACCGAATCGGTAAACATGTATTCGGTAAATATGAATCGGTATTTTAGAACTCGGTAAACATGAATCGGTATTTACCGCTTCATATTTACCGATTTTAGGTTTTGCCCTCCTACATCTCACTTGACTAAATACCGGTCGGTAACTGGAAATTTACCGAATTTCGGCCGTTACCGACCGGTATTTGGCTACCTACATGAGGCCCTTTGTGCTGCTCTGCTGGTGCTGCTGGAACTGCCCTCTGTGAGTCCTACCCTTGCCTGAGGCGCCCCCTCCAGTCCTGGGCCTTAGACGAGAGTTCTACAGATGCCTCTCCAAAAATGAACACATCGTCATCACTGCGCCGATCGGAATCAAAGCAGTGCCCTCCCACACTGATGCAGTGCTGATCCGAGGACATCACTGCATGGCTCGACGATGATGCCTTAAACTGATTGGGTGGTTCAATGACTATGCAGCCCCAACCTGGGGTCCTGACAGTGGGACTCGATGACAATGCAGCGTCGATCTGAAAACAGTGCTGCAAGGCTCGACTTTGATGCATCGACAAGACTGCATTAATCGTAACTGGCCCATTGAGTTTCTGACTTTGACGCTTGCTCATACAAAGGTACTTTTTCAGCAGACCCTGCGTGGATCCTGTAGCTGGACTGCCCTCCATCATGGTTGATCTGAACTTGAGATTTACCCGGTCTAGAGCGACCTCAAGTAATCTTTTAGCACTTTTGACATCTAAGCACTATTTTTGAATATAATCCTTACAAATTCATATCTTGACTTCTACTTATATGATTTTTCTCCTTTTGTTTTTGTTTTACTCAGATAAATATTTTCTTTTTTCTAAGGTGGTGTGGAGTAATTGTTTAGTGTTTTCACTGTGTTACTGTATTTTAAGTGTTGCACAAACACCACATAGCCTCTTAAATTAGGCCTGACTGCTCCGTGCCAAGCTACGCTACCAGAGGGTGAGCACAAGTTAAATTAGGTTGTGTATCTGACTTACCCTGACTAGGATTATGGCTCCCTCTTGGACAAGATGTATACTCTTCCCGCCAGAAACCTCAATTTCTAACAGGTAGTTTTAGTGAGGTCCTAGTCTGTGACAGAACGCACTGTGAATGTGTAAATCATTATTTTATGTTTGCCTTACATACAGTGTAGGATAGGCTGCCACAGATTGTACAAAGAAAATTAGGTTTAAGATAGCAAAGGTTCTTCCAATTGTAGAGTTTAGCACTACACAGACTGTAGCTGATGCAAACATTTTTTAAATCTGTCTTTTAGAAGTACTCACTACAGACAAACTGGTAACTTCCTTTACATTTGCAGATGAGTTAATTCCACACATTTACATTTATTTCAGGTAGCAGACACCTTGGCAGGAAGGCTTGTTTCTAGTTTAGCTCTCTGTTCCTCCCTCAGGATCACAGCACAAGAGGCCCTTCTCTCCCTCTCCACTTCTGCTGAGACATCTTACAGGTTAGAGTTAACCGTAGACTTTTAGCACAAAGGCTACAATTACAGACAAATGTCATCCATCGAAACATGGATCATGGACAACGGTCATTAGGACAAATTTACTGACAGTCCGTGTAAATTACGGATGGGCGGTCACCCTAATTCCACAGTGCCTTAAGTAGGATGTAAAGGGTGAATGGCGAGTCACAAATCGGAGCATGGCCATAAAACTGAGATCCCTTTAGGAGAGGCGTGTGTTAACTTCCTTAGAAGAGTGTTATGTGTGTCTTGCTTTGCTCATGCCAAGAAACTAGAGTTGATTGTCCTGTTAGTTGTATGTTATATCTGCTCCTGTGATTGAAGAATATACTTCCTTTAACAAAGTCAACTTACACTGTGTACCTTTGTAACATTGGTAATGAGCAGGAGCACGGAAAAAGAAGGAACCACGCTACATGAATGATGACAATTGTATTTGGAACATTGTATTTTTGCTGAAAGGATTAATCATTGAAGAATTGAGATATTTTCCTGTAACTATTCATCTGGTATTTGACGAGTGACATTTTGCAGCATCTGAATTTTTGCATACAGGTGCTGGCCAACGGGCTTAACTAGTGTGAAGAGTTGGCACTCAAGGGAGAAATGTGCATCGCACCATTAAGCTACTGTCCTGTGTAGTGCGAGGAGTGCGTGCTCTAGAGAGAAGTTTATTTCAAGCCATTCAGTCAGAGAGCACAAAGGCTGTTTCAGCATTGAAGTACAGTAGTCTCACCTGCCATCCATGTTTGTGCTGTGTACAGGAGGAGTGCTCATCCTCAACAGAGCTGGTTTGCTTTTTTGCCTCATGCTGCAAACAGGCAACAGCCACAAATGGTTATCCTCTTCCTCATTGACACATTGACAAGTAATGCATCTAATTTGTAATAGTCAAATCCATTGGATGCTATTTCCACAGCTAAAATTGAGTGTGTTTCTAAAGGCACTTTCCAGTATTCTCCATATTTATTGACTGAGTGTGTGCACTTTCACAAAAGATTATCGCCATTTTTTTTTATTTTTGCTGAAATAATATACTTGGAGGACTGAAAATTCTAACCAGGCCTGAATTGTTCTATGGATCTGTCTTGGCACTGACACGTCTGTGGAGTTATTTTACCACATTAGTATTTTTTTACTCTTATTCAAATCTTTCTTTCTCGCTTTTCTCTACACTTATTAGTACTCTGTTTATTATTGCTATTCCACCTTTTCTTTTTCCAAACTAAGGGAGACCCTCCATATATTGGGAACTGTATTATCCTGTGCCTCTTGTCAGTGTGGAAGTTCTGGAGTGCGAAGATAGCTCACAACACAGGAAATTGACATTACAAAAACACTCTCCGGGAGGTGAAGCTTTAAAAAACTTTAAAAATCTTCCAGCTTTGGAAAATCCAGGAAAACTTGGCATTAATGATTATACTGTAAAAAAACTTAACCATAATATTAGGCATGAGTTTTAAATCTATTAAGGAAAGGAATACATTTTTTTCTAAGGCTCAAGCAGAAGATGAAACCATTGGTGAATATGTGTCTGCTTTACACTCTCTAGCTACTTCCTGTGAATTTAAAAGTATGAAAGTGCAAAAAATATAATGTGCTCGGACAGATATGACTCAATACCATCATAAAGTAATTGAGCAGTCTCAGATGTTTTTTTGCAGCAGATTGGGGGTCACAATGATCGTAGTACTGGCAAAAAAAGTTGAGGCAATATGTGAAGTTAAGATGGTTATAAGTCAAATTAGACACAAATTTAAATGCTTTTAAAAAAACACCATTATATTCTTTGGTGTGGTAGTAGCTACCATTGTGAAGGCTTTAAAGGCTGCCCAATAGTCATTCATTGTATTAATGATGATGATGATTAATATTTTGTTCCAAACATTGTGTTTTGTGTGAGAGGTAGAAAACTTAAGGGGTTTCCTAAATGTATTGTCAACATTGATGGAGATGATATTGATTTGATGGTTGACACTTGTGCCTGGTTCACCATCATAAGTTATGCTGTCATATTGAAAATATAGGAAGAAAGGGTGTTGAGTCCACTAGATGTATGCCCTGAGGGATTCACATGCATATTATTAATTTCCTTGGCCATTTCAGGGCAGGCATGGTTTTTTCTGGTAAATCAATATTGCCCAGAAAGGTGATTTCAGTTTAGGATGGCCACAGCAACCAGAACTGGGCATCCATTAGATCCAAGTGCTTCTCCTCCAATGCAGGTTGAAGTTAATAGTTACGTTGCTTAACAATATGTGGTTATACTTAAAAGTAAATGTCCAAATGTGTTTAGTAATGTGTTTGGGGAAATTCAAAGATTTCCAACACAAGATCATTTTAAAGGAGAATGCTATTTCCATTTGACCTAAAGTCAACAATGTACTTTTCACTTACAGGGGAAAACTCAAAGAATGATGAATTGTATGTGCACACCAAATGTTTTCAGAGCTTTAGAATCTTCACCTTGGCTTTCTCTGGTTGTTATTTCTCTTAGGAGTGCTGGAGAACTTGAATTATGTGTGGACGTAAGATATTTAAACTGTGAAATTTGGGTAGACAGATATTTTGAAAAACTGAGTTGTTGCTTGAGGGGGAGGGGGGGGCCTTCTTAAGCAACAGCCACAATCCTTCTCGGGGTGACACACAAAAAGTCACACAATTGTCTTGTGATTAACCCACTGCAATCAGTTGAACTGGAGTTATACATCTTAAAAGTTTAAGTTCAATCTAGAACCTCAAATACCAAGGCACCAACCACGGACATCTAGTCAAATAAAACCAGGGCAAAGTCAAAAGTTATAGCTGACCATGATGGAGTGCATTACGGATAAAAGAAGTGTATTGGGTCCCGTCTCGGCTTACCTTTGGACTCAAATAAATTTAAAAGAGAAAGTGGTAAGAAGGTAAAGTTCAGTGGGGCAAGGCAGCCGGTGGTTTTTAAGTAGGAGGTGTCATCATCGAGGAGCTGCTGCATGAGTAAGTAAGTAAGTAAGTAAGTAAATTTATTATGCATAATTAATTAAAATCATTCATACAAAGAAAAAACAGTTGCATATTAATTCAGATTATATACATTATCAAAAAACAAAAAGACAATATTCTAAAAACCAGAGGACACTATACAATACAAAAAGGAAAAAGGTTAAAATTCTTAAAATATTCAAGTAAGAGAAAATTGTCCATCATCAAAGGGGTAGACTCTACTTCCCTGAACCATTTGGGGATCTAATCCTGGTGTTCATTTCTTGGACCATATATTATTTTCGTTGTCTAAAGTTTTTTATACAAGCTGCCTGTAAATTCATCTGTTTAGCAAAGATGCCTTTTTTTTTGCATGAACCGACAGTGAAAGTTTCTTTGTTATTCTGACTTAGGGCCTGATTTAGATCACAACGGTGAAGGATATCCTATATGATTTATATTTCTGTATTCAGGATATCCCTCACTGTTGTTACTGAGTAACCTGTCCGCCCAGATCTAATCAGGCCCTTAGACTATTTTTTGAAAGTGGAAGATCACCAGCACACTGGAGCTGCAGGCTGTATCTGACAAGGGCTCCAGGAGACGGGATTCTCCTCCAGAGAGGAGACACTGAATTGGATTTGCTGCTTCAGTGAGAAACATAGTAGGAGCTCCATTTAGGTCAGGCTACCAGGGAAGGCATTTAGGGTGGAATGACGAGCAGGAAGGTCCCAGTCTCCACTTGTTTCTCAGAGCACTTTTTGGTAGGACATTTTTGACGTCCCAAGTTTTTAATTTTAGCTAGGTCAGCACAATAATCACCACTTCCATGGGTCCAGGAATGCACAATATCATTTTGAGGGTCAGGACCCACTCCAGGCTGGTTCAAGGTGCACATTAAAAGTTATTAGTCTTTCAGTGTCTCTGAACAGCAAGTCAGCATACTAGCCATTTGAGTCACTCTGGTAGTCCTGGGTCCAAGCAGGAAATTCAGTGTCAGGCAGCAGGGAAGTCTTCTAAGGGCACAGGACAATCTTCAGGCAGCAGAGCAATCCTCTTAGAACAGCAGGGTAGACCTCTGAAGTACATAGACGGCCTCAGGCAGCATGGCAGCCCTCTGAGAGTCTTCCGCATGTGCAGAAGTGAACTAAAGAATGTGCCTAAGAGTCCTTTTTTATACCTGGGGCAAGCTTTGAAGTTCTTTGAGTGTGTACTGAGGCAGCTCCTTTGGAATCTAAATGAGGCTGTGTGCAGCTCCGACCCTCCCATCCTGCCAGCCCTAGCCCCCATTGTGTTCCTGTCTGGGAGGAATACATAAAGGCCAACTGTCAACTACACCTTGTGATGTGACCCAGCATACAAGCTGCAGGTATAAAATGGTTAGAACAGAAAATACCAACTTTCTAAAAGAGGTATTTTTATAATTGTGACTTAAAATCAGACTTTGCCATTAAAGGAGATTTTTTTTAAATTGCAATTTCGTAGGTTTCAAAACCAATATTGCTACCTGTTACCAACATTTTTTTTATCACTTACCAATTGTAATTAGGCAACCCAATAGTATGCTATGGGAGAGGTAGGCCACACAGCAGTGAACAATAAATTTATGAGAATTTCACTACCTAACCTGCAAAGTGCATGTGCAACTTTTTATATGCAAAGCACCATATACTATGGGATGTTTAGAGCAAACCGTAGGGGTGAATTTTTTATATAATGAAAAGGGAGGCCTGGCAAAAAGGTGATATTGCCAAGTCAAATTGACAGTTTAAAATTGCACACAGATTGGAATGGCAGGCATAGGATATGTTTTATGGTGCTAAATAAGTGGGTGACACAATAAACGCTGCAGTTCCACTATTAGCATTTACTTCACCACTCTGGGTATATGCTATAACACTTTATTAGGGACTGATAAGTAAATTAAATAGTTTGCAGAAATAATGTGATATGGCTCATGTGGGGTATATTGGAATATCTGGAAATTAAAAGTATATAAGAGAATTTTAATAGGGGTCTGATTTGTATACGTTGATACAGTCATCTGTGTGTGAGTGTGTGCAAGGAGTGATAAATCTAGTAAACAATATATAACATAATCTCATCCCCTAGAACACGCTTCAGGTTCATGGTGACAGTTGGGTATTGATATCTTGAGAACTTTTAATGTGTTTTCTATGAAAGAAGCTCTCGCTGTGGTTTTTGGTTGCTTATTTCACGGAATGGCCGGAAGTCAGGATAACAGAAAAAAGTAAATTCTAATGTGGTTGTAGGAAAGTGGAACATTATGTGGTAGGGCTTGGTGGCCTTGTAAATGTAGTATTATCACAATACCACAAAGATGGTCCTTGGAGTAACACTAATAAATCCTTAAATCAATCCTGGTATAGCTACAAAGAGCAGTCAGGCTTTACTAGAGGAATATGTGTTAAGCATTTTAGAGTACCAACATTGACGATAAATGTTTGTCACAAGTCAAGAGAAATCCGACACCAGTTTATAAAAATAGAGTGTATTTTATCTTAATTTAGACACTGAAATGAACAGGATATCATTCATGTATCCGGAGTTATAGATGTTTGAAGCAATATTAAATCAGTGCACCATAATAGATAGACAAAATAGCATTGCGATCAAGAGCAAAATCCATTGGTGACAATCGATGGCTTGCAGGTCAAGTTACTTGGAACCCTTACAGGGCTAAGGTCATGTGGGCCCCAGGACCAGGTCACAACTGTCAGATCAATTTTAGCTAGCCAGTGAAGCCCAGGTTCAGAGTTGTTTTGGCTGGACTGGTGACCAAGAAGTCTTAGCAGTAGTGAGCACAACAAAATGCTTTGGGAACTTCACTGGGTCCAGGGTAGCAACGCAGCAGCCTGAGACTTTGGGGTAGGTGAGGCTAGATCTTCCACAATAACTGGACCACCTGGATTTGGGCGATTGCTCAGAGTGCCTCATAGCCAGCGATTCTTTTGATCCGGTGAGCATTTATTGCTGCAGTTTGTAGATCACTAGTACCACTTGTCCAGGGGAATCTGGGCAGACAAGGGTCGTTCACACAATTCCAAGTCTGTTGCCTCAGGAACAAAGTAGCCCTTTTTTGCTTTGTGCTGGTGGGCAAAGTCCTGTTGTCAGCAACACACGTCTCCTCATAGTCCTTCCTATAAGTAAATTGTTCGTCTCCAAGGTTCTGGTGTCAAGGGGGTCCCTTAAATCCTAGATTTAGGTAAGTTAGGGGTGTGGAAACTAGTAACCAATCGGCAGATAGTCTGTGCACCTTGTCCGCCCCTGAAGTAATGATATCTGGTGGTGTAGGTCAACTTTTCTACCCAGAACCCAGTATTTTTGCTCTTGTAGAGATGGCAGAATTGAATTGCAGGTGTACAAACCAGGCTGTCCACCCTAGAGGTGTGGCCAGTCTACCTGGG
The DNA here is from genome assembly GCF_964204655.1 of Triturus cristatus. Classification (NCBI taxonomy): domain Eukaryota; kingdom Metazoa; phylum Chordata; class Amphibia; order Caudata; family Salamandridae; genus Triturus; species Triturus cristatus. The sequence continues at coordinate 498,291,051 of NC_140591.1, forward strand.
AGTGTACACCTCCTGCATAGCTGATTTGATGCCTTGCCCGAGTGCAAGTGTGTCTGTGCCTGGGGCAAGGGGAGGGTTATTTCCTCCTCAGTGAGATAGCCTAGATTCATATCAGAGATGGTGTAGCATTTGAAGCTCACCAATATATTGAGTCAGTTCACTATCCATCTGTGGAAGAGTGAGGAGGGAGGTGTGACTTCCTTCCGGCCCAGCCTTTGTCTCTGACCCCTGGGAGTGAGCACACTGCCTGGCAGAAGGTCAGAATCTTTATCAGAATCTTTATTAAAAAGGTAAAAAGTACCTATCTAACTTTGCTGCTGAATCTAGGAATTTCAGTCTAGAGGCACCTATTAGCCTTCCCCCTCCACTCCTAAACGTTTTTCCTTTGCTGCCTCTTGAAGAACCCTGATTTCTCTGTAATGAAATCAAATTGGGTGCCCCAGATGATCTACACAAGCCTGACCATTTTTGTAAATTTCAAGACTGTCTTTTGACAGTTTGTCTTGAACTGATAAATATTTTGCTGACAATGGTGCCCTGTGGAAACATGCAAAAGTGATCCCTCTATTGAAAAAACCTGCTTTGAATGCTTCCGAACCTGAACATTTCAGCCTAAACTCCCTACTACCTTTTCTTGCCAAAATTTTAACGACTTTGTGGAGACTAGCAGAGTTAGCCTTGTTGGTGGTTACTGAGCATTTGCAAGGCTTCCTCTGTGAAGGCAGCTCCACTTTTACTTGAATTTAGCGCCATGTTTGATACCGTATCTCATGGTATTATGTTGCAGCACTTACAGGAGATTGGTATTGGTGGAGCTGCTCTAACCTGGTTTACGTCATTTCTATCTGAAAGATCCTTTCAGGTTGCTTCTTCTCCCTATAGCTCCCAGGTACATAGCTTACGTAATAGAGTTCCCCAGGGCTCCGCGTCCCCACCACTATTTAACATTTATATACAACCTCTGGCATTGGTTGCTAAAGCCCAGGGGCTTACACTAGTATCCTATGCAAATGATACTCAGCTTGTGATTTCCTTCTACAATAACTCAACTCAAAACTGACTTAATTCATAAGTGGCATGGTGGCTGTTGCTGAGTGGATGGTGACCAACTGCCTTCAGTTGAATTCCAGCAAACCCCATTATTGTGGAGAGAGATTTTCAACAATGGGGCAAGCACTGGTGGCCCTTCTCTTTAGGGCTACCCACCAACCTGAGGTGGTAGTAAAAAACCTGGGTATTTGTGCTGACAACACCCTGATGTTTGAAGCTGAGGCAACATTGGTGGTGGGTATTTGTTTTGGACGTGTAAGATGCTAAAACCCATTCTTGAGTTTTTTGATTCTCATACACACCAGGTTATTATTCAGCCCACTATACTCTCTAGGCTGGACTACTGCAATACTATGTTTCGAGGCTCTAATAAGACAGTGACTATGAAACTTCAGCTGGCCCAAAACGCTGAGGCACGGCTACTATTTGCACTTCCTGTCCTGTTCAGTTTCCTGATTTATCCACAGGTTGCATTGGTTTCCTTTGGATAAGAGAATTCACTTTAAGGCTCTATATATTGTCCATAGAATCCTCAATTCGCAGACGCACTCCAATCTATCCGACTTGCTCCACTGGTATGTGTCCCAGCAGGATCTGTACTTAGATAATCTCTATTTGGCTTGGGTCCCTCATGTCAGAAGAGCAAGAGCAGGAGGGTGCTCCTTCAGCATCAAAGCTTCCACCCTTTGGAATACTCTTTCTGTGTCCATCAAGAGCATCCTGATTCACTGGTCGAAGGGTTGTGAAAGCCTGGTTATTCTTGGCCTAATCCTCTGTATTTTTCCCCAGCTGAAGCTCATTCTGAGACTTGCACTGGAATGCCCCGTTGCTGAAGCAGCCATGCACTTTACAAATATTTTAACATAACATAACATAGCTCAGTTAGAAATGAGCATAATGCAAAGACTAGCTCATAAAGTAAATAGCACAGGTTTGAGACTTTGCAAAGCAAATGCAATTGTTCATTCTTGAATGGGTAATGAAAAGAGTATCATTGAGTTAGGTATTAATTTAAACATATAGTTAACTGCAAAGAAACTATTTTTTGTAGTGTGTGATATAGATGGTCATAATGAGCAGATATATTCACCAATATAAACAGTAATGTGATTTATTTTTTTGAAGCATTGGTAACCGTAAGAAAATGGATTCCCATTATAGCAGCTCCTGTAAATGCAAGAGATGTCTGCTGGTCCAGCAGGCATATCTAAATGTGGCTGTCAGAGCACCCTTGAGCAGGCAGCTTCACACATGTCCTTTTCATGTTAATGAAAATAAAGTATCCTGAATCCTCCACATGGGCCCTTCCTGAGCTGAGCTGAGTCAAAACCTAGGTCTTTCTGGCAAAAGGGCTGAGCCATTGTTTTTTCTCTGGAACAGGTTTCATATCTCATTAAGGGGGAAGCACTGGCAGGGGCAGTTATTGGCATGGTAATGCTAATTAGCCCACTGGATGGTAAGGAAGACAAAGTATACAATTGTTAAATATGTTTTACCTAAATATTTACTAAACAATTGATTTTAGCAGTGAATTTGAAATATAGTGTATGAAGAATTTTGATAATATGCCCCAAACCAAAGATATCAGAATTATTATTTTATCTGAGCTTTACGTTTCACATAGAAACAGCTACAGCTATGTTCAGTAAAAATAGTTTTTCAGGATTAGTCACTGGAGGCGCACACCTACTCTAAATCCTTGCATGTACCATTTTTAAATTCTACAAACCTTCTTTATGGACTGCAGGGCCAACTTTGTGGTGATATATTAAAAAGCGGGATCATTTCCTGTAAAAAAAGGTTACTTTGACAGGTTTGCATGCAGGTTTCAAAAGGTGAAGCAGTCAGGAAAGAAGTAGGGAATAGGACACTTTACCCCGCATTTTTTACTCCGCATGCCATTACCCCACATTTTTACTCCGCATTAACTTTTACAACGCAGGGCTTTACAATGCAATCTGTTACAACGCATTGCCCTTTCCAACGCAATTATGATTCTAACTCCAGGGGGGCGTTACTTTGGGGAATGCGTTGTAACAGTTTTGCGGTGTAAACCCCTGCGTTGTAAATGTTAAGGCAGCGTAATAAATGTGAGGTAATGGCATGCGGAGTAACACATGCTGGGTAAAGGATGTTTCCTGAAGTAGGCCTGAAGTCACAATTTCCCTGTCAGTCTAGTGGGTGGCATGGGCTGCGGTTCACACTGGACATTTAGGGGCATATGTATGAGAGCTTTGCATCATGCTTGCACCACGCAACGTAGTACATGCATGACGCAAATCTCAAAGTCATATTGATAAAACAATGCAATGCCACTTTGCGTGGCTTTGAATAGCTTAAAAATATGGAGTAATGCAATGCTGCGGGAATTGCTGCATTACATTACTCTGCACAAAGGAGGCATTCCATATGCGTTACGGTGGGTATTACCGTGCAAATCCCATGGTTTTTGATGCATTCACAAAATTACCAAGGGAAACATCCTTTACCTTGCATTCTCAACAACGAACAGCCTTTACAATGCAGTCACTACTCCTACTGCGACATTACCATAAGTTACTTTATCCTGCGATTCATTACAACGACTTGCTGTAGGGGGTGTATTGTTGGACTGATGTTAGATTTTAAAGTCCAACACCTTCCCTGCTGTTGCATAGCCTGGAGTTGGAATAGTAATTGATACTACTCCAAAGTCCAGCGCCCCTTAAAGAATGTCGTTGCAATGACGTGTGGTAAAGTAACACGTGGTAATGTCTCAGTCGGGGTAGTGACTGCATTGTAAAGGCATGCGGGGTACTGTATGCCTGTTTCCATCATATGACCATTCACCAAACCTGGCAAACCTGGGAATGTGCCAAAAAGATAAGCCTACCTAGGTGAGGTGTAATGATAAGAAATATCTTTAATTTTCCTTGTCTAACCTTTGATGTTAGTTTCACTCTGCATTAGGGTTACACTATTACTGTGCATACAAATTGTGGGTACTTTAATCTCATTTTTCTCAATCACTTCTTAAGTGACTCACCAGTGTGGTTTTGCTGTCATGCACGAAGATATATGCATGCGTTTTAGGATTCGTGAAACATGTGAAGAATGCATGCACATATGTATCAGTAACTGCTTTTCATTATATTGTTTCATCCATTCCAGAGAAGTGACAATAACTGATTAACTCAAATAAGTGAACATACACATCTGTACATTGCATGTCTCACACTCCCTACACATTTCTTCCACATATAGCTTCAGGGAGAGAAAGAGAAGGGCCACTGACCCTTAATGGCTTGATTGTCTGGCTGAAGCATGTCGACTTCAGGATAATGAGGGTAACATACATTATCTGTATGTCCTTCTTTATGTTTAGTCTTATCAGAGGCATCCTGAATTAAATTGTGACTGAACCCATCCAGGCTAAATTAAATTGAACTGGTTGCATATAGAACTTTAAAGATGAAGCATACCTCAAATCGTGGATGTAGGGTCTATGTTCAGTGGAATGGATCATTGCAGGCTTGTAGGGAAACTGATTGGCTGCATTGTTAGTTTGGTTTGCTTGTACTTGTTGTGTATTATATTTTAATAATTTGACAGAGGAAAACATTGTTTTTGTCCCTGGACAATGCATTCCTATCCATGCCCATATCATTTGCTTTTTGATTTTCAGCACAGGTGCCTACGTTTGTGCTAGGCAGCCAAAAAGGCACCATCGCCAAGGAATGCACTGTATTGCCTCAAATACTGCACATTCCTGCCCTTTCCCTGCAGAACTGCCCGGTGATTTCCCACTGCATGACTTGGCCATATATATGGCCAAGTATTTAGCAAAGCAGCAATGTATTTGCGTCTCTTGGTAGTTGTACGGGTATATCTTCAGATGCCAAGGCTTCTGGTGATTTGTAGCATAACTATTATTTTACTAACTTCTTCTTCTAGGCATACTGCCATTGGTTTGGCCCCTCTGCTAGGAAGAGTTAAGGTCTCAATTGAATGACATCTCAAAATTTTATTGATCTTTTCTCCTTAGAATTTCATAAATTTTATGTTCATAGAATTGTCCTTTTGACTTTATCATTCTCATCTCATTTTGATCCTAAATAGCCATTTCATAATCTGTCTCCCACTTCAACAGAATTGGGTGATATGTTTGATAGAATGGGGTCGATACACAGTATTTGGAATTTTGTTCTGTAAAACGCGGTCTTTATCCCTTGTGCCCACCCACAGCTAGTTGATCAGGGTTTGGAGAGTCTAGTCTTTTAAGTCAATATATCTTGCATGATGGGCCAAGCAGTTTCCCCTTTATCTTTCAAAATACCCTAATAAAACCCTAGGACTCATTGACTGAAGGGCCAAGAGAGGCCAAGGTCGGACTGGGGCAGAAAATAGGCCCGGGCACCAAAATAAATGTGGCCTCGATTGCATATTGGAGCATTCTGTAACTTGTAAAGACATGTTCTGTACGTTATTTTCAAGCTATGAAAGCCTGCATGGATTTGAGCTTGCTGCAGGCAACGTATCAGGGAAATCAGAAGTAAAAAATGTCCATATCACCAGCCCACAAGTAGTCAAAAAAAGTCCCACACATTGACCTGTGAGACCAGCCCATTGGGCACCGCCATTAATTCCACTGATGTGGAAATGCAGTGCAGTGAGTATATTGACAGGAGCATTGGTTTCATGCGAGTAGACTGCTGGTATGGTGAGTTTGAATCAAATTCACCACGCATGTCTCTAGCACAAGTACATGATAGGGATGCATCACAAATGTCACTTGTGGGTCATTTCGAAAAGCGAGCGGGTTTATTTACAAGCACCTTGTGCCACTTTTGCATCACTTTTCTCATGTTAAAAATGACGCAAAAGTGGCGCAAGGGGCTTGTAAATCTGCCCGAGATGTTTTATTGAAGTAATCACTTAAGCAAACAAGTTGTAGGTTTCATGTAGGTTTATTCAGACAGGCGAAGACAGCTTAAACAACCACTTCCAGACAGTTCACAGAGATCCCACCCAACCGTCCAAAGTAGAACGTAGAACCCCAGAAGACTCATAACATTCTACCATACTGTGTGATAGTAAGTAATGTGGACACTACACACCTTCCCCCTTTGAAAAAAAACAAAAAAAACAACAACAAAAAAATGAGAATTAATATCTAACAAAATCATTCATTTTGACAGGTAATTTCCTAATACGAGAACTTTTCCTTGGCACAGATATTTCCTGATACTGAATAGGTGAGCATTCCACATTTTGATTTCCAATAGGAATAGTACTTGGTGTCACAGCAGTATCCGACATCAGGGTTGATTTTACGATAGTATCACTAGTACCAAAGTTGTGAGTATTAGAAGATGGAACACAGACATCAGGTTCAGAATTAAAACCATCAAAAGTGTCTAAACAATTCTGAAAATCTTCCTTGTCCTCATTAACCACCATATCTTTTTGTGGGATGACAAATGGTTTGTTAACAACATCATTAGACCTGTACATGGATACCCTTCTGAAATTCCAAATTTTCCCACCCTGAACTCTGACTGCTTTGCTAAACACCTCAGTTACTTTGACAGGGTCAGACCATTTTGACCATTTTTTGTCAGGACTACCAAATTTAACACGTACCCAATCACCCACTCTGATTTTACAATTCAACGGGCGATTTTTGCAATAATCTTTTCGCATTTTGTCTTGATATTTTTGCACACGTTCTCTAACTAATATGAAATCCACCATTGGATCATGAAGATTACATGTTTTCAACCACCAAGACATGAGCTTCTAACTAGGTTTCCTTCCCATTAACATTTCAAATGGTGAACAGCCCGTAACAGAGTTAGGAGATGTACGATACGTAAGTAAAGTAGCTCGCAAAGTTTTCCTCCAATCAATATTACTCTTAATAGCCAATTGTATGGATTCTTTTACCACCCTGTTGAAGCGTTCAACTTGACCATTAGCCATAGGATTATAATTAGAAACTCTTTTATGAACAATACCGCATTTATTTAAAAACATCTCTAACTCTTTACTAATGAATTGTGGACCATTGTCGGAAACAAATTCAGCAGGAAGACCTTCCCGGCTGAATATATTATTGAAAAATTCTATGACTTGAGTTGAAGTGATTTTGTCTACTATTTTGACTTCTGGCCATTTTGAAAAATAATCTACCAAGACTAGAGCAAAAACGTGTTTGGCAGAAGAAAGACACAGAGGACCAATTATGTCAACCCCCAGTTTCCTTCATGGCCCTTGCGAATATTCAATGGGAGAAATATCCACTGATAAAGGGTTGACTGACTTGTCACTCTTAGAGCATTGTGCACATTCTCTGACCCACCTGTCCACCATGCTATCAATGCAGGGCCACCAATAAAATTCCCTAAATCGACGCTTAGTTCAAGACATTTCTCCCTGATTTTTTGAGGAGGGACAGTTTTATCACCTCTGGTTACAAATCCGTGTGAAAACATAAGTTCATCCCTGATTTTGAAGAAATAACTAATTTCTCCATACAATTTCCTCTCTTCAGGCCATCCAACCCGTAAGTATTTTACAACACTATTCAAGATTACATCATCAGACATGGCCTTTGCCCACATTTCCTCTGAAATAATCTCCGAGTTTACACTATAGTTAACATCTTCTATAGTATAAGCTATATCCCATTCTTTTGTATCCTTACCAGGCTTAAAAGAAGTCGAGACATGCAATCAGCATGCACATTCATATGGCCAGGGATATACACAACTGAACATTGGTACTCTTGAAGTTTGGCAGCTAATCTTGCCAATCGCGCCGTAAGTATTCTGCCACCTCCAGCTGCTAATATGTTAATTAAGGGTTTATGATCTGTCCTTAATTGAAACTTCGTGCCCCACAGAAATTGTCTGAAGTGTTGAGCAGCCCAAGTGCATGCAAGCAATTCCCTCTCAATCGTGGAATAATTATATTCCGCACCACGCAGTGATCTGGAAGCGTAAGACACTACAAACTCTTCTCCAAAATTCTTTTGCATAAGCACCGCACCTAGACCTGTGCTGCTAGCATCCACTGCTACTATACATTCCCCTCCGATACTGAAAGGTCTCAAAAAGGGGGCAGAGCTGATCTCCTTTTTCAGTGCTTCAAAGGTCAATTTTTGCTCCTCACCCCATATAAATTTATCGTTTTTTTTCAATAGTATGAGTAGAGCAAATACTTTTGAAGAATAATTCTTCACAAACTTACTATAGAACTCAGTTAGACCTAAAAAGGAAATTAACTGGTAGGTGCAGGTGCCTTGGAAATGCTAATTACATGGTCTAGCTTTGGTTTGATACCATCACTTGATATTTCATGTCCTAAATATTCAACCCTATCCTTCCTAAATTTACATTTAGCACATTTGAGCGTTAAGCCTTTCCTTTGTATACTATCTAGAACCTTTTTTAGATTAGAGTCATGTTCTTCAAGATCTTTTCCAAAAATTAAGATGTCATCTTGGAAGGCAATTGCAACAGCGCATTCTTCCAACACATCCTTCATAAGCCTCTGAAAAACCGAGGCCGCACTAGCCAGCCCAAAAGGCATGCGTAAGAATTTAAACATACCTTCCGGTGTTATAAATGCTGTTAGACATTTTGATTCCTCATGTAACATAATTTGGTGGTATGCACTAGCTAGATCCACAGTGGAAAACTCACAGGCACCAGAGAGAGTAGAGATCAATTTGTGTATATTGGGTAAGGGGTGTCTGTCAATCCAGATCTCTTTGTTCAAACTGCGCAGATCAACACATAAACGAAGATCCCCATTACTTTTGAGGGAAAGAACCACCAGAGAAACCCATGGAGAAGATTCTATGGGTTCAATCACATTCCCAGAAACTAGGTCTGCCAACATGTCTTTCAATTTGGTGCGGTAGGCTAAAGGTACATTGCGGACTTTATGTCTCACAGAAACAGCAGAGTCTTTGAGGATAATTTTGTGTTTGAAATCCACATATTTCCCAAGAGTATTATTGAATACACTAGGATACTTGTTTTTTATGTTTAGTACAAATGCCTCATCGCCTGTGGAAACGCTATACACAGGCGGTGAGGCATTAGGATCCAATTTTATACCCAACTCTTGTTGGTGTGGCCATCCCAATATAGATACTCCTTTGGTCGCAACATACAATTTACCTTTAATTTTTTTCTCTTTGAAAACAAAATCAACCCAAATGAATCCCTCCAAGTCAATCTTGTGCCCCGAATAACTACCAGGTCTGATATACGGGGGTAATAGTTCTTTGTTATCCCACAATTTTTTATATACATCGTTGCCGATGATAGAATACCAAGCACAGGAACCAATCATCATTAACACTTCTTTCCCATCAATCGATGTTATACTAGATAGAAAACCCTTACAATTATTCTCACATACACAAGAAATACAATTGTATTCACTAAATTCTGTAGAGATTTCATCCTCTTCACAAGTGACGCAGTTGACTTTTTGTAACGACCTACACATTTTCCCAAAGTGACCTGATTTCCTGCATTTGATGCAGATTTTATTCCATGCAGGACATCCTTTGTAATTACCTATGTGATCAAAGCTGCCACATCTATAGAAGATCACAGGATTACTACTATTGCTAAATTTATAATTTTAAAACCAAAGTCTTTCTTGATGACAGGTGTAGGTCTTTTGGGCATGGATTGATTCTTTACTAGAGATACATCAGTTACAGGGTCTTGCACCTTCACACTAAATGTTTGGGGTTGACTTCTGATCTCACTAACAAACTTTTCAGATTGTTCGATGCCTTTGGCAATGTTAACTACTGCACTTAACGATGATTCCGTACCTAACCACAACCCTTCTTGTATCTTCTTACTCTTTGTCTTCATCATTATTTGGTCTCTTAATACCTGCTCATAGTTAATGGTATCAAATGCACATGAACCCGCTAAGGAACGCAAAGCAGATACATAGTTCTCGATTGATTCATCTTCTCTCTGAGCACGAGAGAAAAACTTGAATCTTTCAATAACCACATTTATTTTCTTCCCAAATCTGATGCTCATTTTCTTGACAGCGACTTCAAATACATTTACCCCTTCTGTACTCTCAAGAGGGGGTAAATTATCAAATTCTTTAATGCCTTGACCGCCTAAACAATGTCTTAAGAGATCTAATTTTCTTTTGGGAGAACAACCATCCTCCTCTAACACTTCTACATAAGCTAGAAACATAGGGTACCACAGATCCCATTCCATCTTAGGTTCACCGGCAGAGGGTAAAAAATGTGGGGGTGCAGAAATATTTGACATTGTGAATATTCAAATGAAACAACAGTACAATAATTATCTATATACTATGCTGTTCATATGTAATGTTTTAACTCTCTCTGTTTTGTTTGATATATGAGACAACAGTACAATAATTATCTATATACTATGCTGTTCATATGTAATGTTTTAACTCTCTCTGTTTTGTTTGATATATGAGGTGTTTATGTTGCATTACATTTCCAATGTGTAATCAGTGCAACTACTAAATCGGTCCAAGGATAAAAGAAAAGAAAAGGAGAATAATAAAAAGAACGTATTATTAATTCTTTCCTTACTTGAGGGGTGTGCGAATCACCGAAACGATGTTCGCACCGTGCGTATATTTTTTCACTTTCTACAAGAATAGCAGTAAAAGAAACAAAGGAATAATCATAGCAATGCCACCAAAACAGTTTCGCGATCCCAAACACCTAAAATGGCCGCCGGGAGCGCATGATGTCATCACGCTCCCAGCATGCACTCTGGCATTCCGATTCCCGTCTTCCTCTCCTGCGGAAATGCCAGGAGACGTGAACGATGAAATAGAACTCTGAAGCAGGTGAAATCAATCCTTGTTTACTTTTAAACTGTCAATGTAATACACGATCCAACATCAAGGCATGTAGAATTCAAACGCAAATCGTTGAAAGTTACTGCAGGTACAGTTCAAAAACGGCAAAAGGGGCAATCCTTGTCATTAACCAAAGCCACCAAGCCGCATCCACACTATTTCCTCTGCTAATCGTTACGCTGCTTTTCCAGGCTCCACCACTTGTGTGCACTAATAAGCATTAATTCAGCCGCGGGTGCTTTCAAAACACGTTCTTTGGGTAAACATATAGTTCAGCCGCTGGTGCAATTAAAACACGCTCCTTCGTGCAACTGCCGGTGTTAAACGCATGAAATAAAGTAGAAATACCTTCTGAATAGTTCATCCAAGTGAGCGCTGTCCTCTCCTTGACTCCCGCTCGTCGCCAACATGAAGTAATCACTTAAGCAAACAAGTTGTAGGTTTCATGTAGGTTTATTCAGACAGGAGAAGACAGCTTAAACAACCACTTCCAGACAGTTCACAGAGATCCCACCCAACCGTCCAAATTAGAACGTAGAACCCCAGAAGACTCATAACATTCTACCATACTGTGTGATAGTGAGTAATGTGGACACTACATTTATTAATGATACCCAAGCGATCAAACCATTCGTTGTACTGTAATCAATTCTAAAATTAATGGTAGAAGTGCCGTCTTAGGGTTAGCTTCTCTAAAGTAACAAAGTATTACCAAGGAACGAAATGTAATGCAGGGCCTTTCGTCCTGAGTCTAATCCTATAAAGATGTGCATTGCCTGGTCCAACTTAATCACTTATGTACAGGTACAGGTAATTCTTCAAGCTATATCTAAAATAATTTTTTATTCTCTCGAAGGATAGTTGAAATGTACATTCCGTAGCAGTGAAATTCCCTTCATTAGGAGCTGTGTTCCACGTAAAAAAAAAAATGATTGGGCCTGTACTCATGTGATGCCAATTGTGAACGTGTGTCAATCATCATTGATTTTACTTTTTAAATTAAACCTAGCCAGTATTTTTCTGAAGCAGATCATAGAATAAAATACAATCATTCTTCTAAACTAACAGCCAGTAACACAGTTTGCGAGATTTACGTCAAGTGGAGGCATGAACTAATTTCGTGTGGTACATTCGGAACAGCATGACTAGTAACTATACACCTTGTACTGCCCCAGTTTCCCGTCAGATGTGTCCTAATGGTTTTTCTGGTACATTAATCTGTTTATTTTCTATTATTGGTTCACTTCTGTCCTTAAAGTACATTGCTATAACTGCCAAAACCTTTAAAATAACAGAGTTTGACGGCTCAGCTTATTAGCCACACAAAATATATTTTATACTTTATTTCTCAGGATCATGAGAGCCATACTTTATACAAATACAAGTTCCATATTTACAATAGACACATTGAGAACAGCTACCAATATGCCCTCCAAAGCATATTTATACTAGTAATTCTTGGGAGCACATTAAATCCCAATACATCTTTATGGAGCACAGACCACTATACCATATCAGTGTCATTAGAATGGGAATGGTGTACCATGGAATTTCTAATGCAAAAAGGATTTAGTATTTCGCACAGACACAATTACCAGTAGCTTTCGGGTTTTCGATTTCTGAAACAGCAATATCATGCCGATGTGGGTTTATAACATGAGAAAGTAGGCTGTGCTCAACCATTCCCAGCAGTTGCTTCATATTTTTGCACACGTTTTTTCATGTTTTACTTGAAATATTGTTTCAGGGAGAACTTTTGTTGCTAAATGGGGATTTCACAGAGGTTGGAATCCTGATTGTTTGAATGTTTTAATGACTCTAAACAATAGCATCCTCTATTGTTATACACTCCCCCAAATCTACAACGCTATCTTGCCATAACCAGGGGCACCCAATAACTGTGGGATTGCGTTCCTATTGGAACCTCTATGACACAGTGTTGTGACTTATTTTTTTAACCAGAGGACTAGAAAATCAATCTTACCTAAAATATCCCAAGGAAGTTCTTCCCTTAATAAAGGTTCTAACGTACAATCTCAAGAAAGAAATTCTCATTCCTAGATGTGCAGGCCATCTACCCAATTATTTCACAGGAGCCCACGCTGAGAGTAAACCAACAAGACCCTCGCCTTAACCTCCCCATGCCCATCAGTAACTATAAGATACCGTTGTGGGTTTAGCGCTGAGACAAAACAAGGGAAACTGAGTTGTGAAGCGTACAATAGGACTGGTGATAGCAACTGTCTGCACCGGTTTCACAGTTCAAGGGTCCTTACGAAAACCATCTGTTAGGACATGCTTTGTGGATTGAAAGGTGCAGCTGTGAAGTAAAGAAATTTAAGAAACAATCAGCCTCCCAAACAAACAATGAGACGCACAGAAAAGTGCTAAACATGAGTGTAAATATAGACAAGCATTGGCATAGCCAATAGGTCTCGCTTTTGGGACCTTATAAGTATTTAGTTATGCAGCACAATATCCTTGGAGCAACAACATCAACTGTTACATGGCTAAACACTTATAAGGTCCCAAAGGCAAGACCTATTGGCTATGCCAATGCTTGTTAACTACTGGAAGGACAGCAATGCCCTTATTAAAAAGGACGAGGGGGGCCAAATCAAATCAAACTATAAAAATGAGGCACTAGAAATCTGTTGGAGTTGCAAGGCAATGAGAGGTGTACCGGAGAGGCAGCTGAACACGGAGACACTGCAACTGACTTTGTGACATCACAGTGTCTCTTGGCGATCAGCAGTATCCCACTTAGTTATAGGGCTGTAGCCCAATCCAAAATGGCGGCCCGATAAGCGGTGTGTCAGCAGAGCCATTGCCCAGTGCTTTCCTCGAATATTGTTTTCCTGGTGTCTCATGCTTGTGAGACATGTCGGGTAAAATGTGCCTTCAGTGATAAGGAGCAAATGGCAGTCGCTGGCTATCCTTGCTTGGGCCGTTGCCATGTAGAGGCACTGCCCTCCCACTGAGGAAAGGCGATGCAGGACCCACAAAGCCTGCGGGCGATGGGGGTAGAGGCTTCAAGAGATGCATCTGAAAGCCCAGAACAACAACCAGAGTCAGTCCCTGTGACAGAGTTAGAGGTGTCGGGGGGGACTCTGAAAGACCTGAACAATGACCAGAGCCTGCCCCTGGTCTGGCCAAGACCATCGGCAAGGCCAGACCCACGATAAGAGGGATGAGGCAAAACAGTGTCGGAGGCTAAATGGAAGATAGGAAAACACTCTTAAATGCCAAATTTAGATTAGGATGAAACAGGAAAAAATACGCTAGGGGATGTTTACATAAATTGGAAACTACCCAAAATGTTAATAACAAGCATTGGCCGCGCGAGGGGGGCGAAGCGGGAGTTCTGTGCACGCACTTGGCCCATTCTCTAATTGTTCTATCTGCTGCCGCGTGGATAAGAAAACTGGTGTGAAATAGCAGCAGCGAAGGGGGCGGAGAGGAGGCTCTGAGGAAGAGCGACGTAAAGCCATATGGCTGCTTTGTATGCATGCACGCCTCATGCACTGTAGCTCTATGCCAGCGGTAGCAGTTTGAAAACTCCCTTACTAAAAGTCTCGCTAGCAGCGCATGCACGCTGGCTCAGCGAGACCTAAAAAAGGACCAGAAATATCAACAGGGAGCAGTGCTGGAGAACACTACAAAAACTCCTGGTTAAATATTAACGTGTGTCACAGACTATCGCACACTGTCAAAGACACATGGAGAAAAATATAAACAGACATTGACACATATTGAACATGGGAAATGTTTATGGAATAATTTGTTCCACAAAAGCCCAAACATTTTCAGAATGATAGTGAAACAACCAACTCTTTGCTTACTGGTGTGTCTCTTGTGGGACCAGTGCGGTATGCTACTTTTCAAAAAGTCTGAAAGTAGTTCACTTAGGCCTGAATGCCCTGTGAGAAAGGAACACACACAAGCAGCTATTGTAATGTTATGTCCACTCGAATACAGTCCCTTTAATGTTTAGATACACTATCATGACAAGATGGAAAGTATGAATTCAAATAGGATAGCATTTATAATAGTAGACACAACACAAAATTAGATATGTATTCTTCAGATCAAGGCCATATGGAGACTGAATCATTGTGTCATCAATGATGTCCTTTGAGATTACATCAGTAATGTCATAAATGATGTCATAGAACACACCATGAGTGATGTCATATATGAGGTCATAAGCAGGGCAGGGCGGGGGATCAAGTTATAGTAAGCTCTGCTAACTATAACTGGATAATTTTAATTCAAAATGTTAATGTTGTCACTGACATATTCACTCAGCTATAATGCTACTTTGACCTTTGTTTTTTATTCTGTGAATTTCTAGCTTTTATTTAAGGTAAAGTTATATTTTAGTACCATGCATAAAGCCAATACCCTGCTGTGCATGGCATTCAGCTGTGTGCAGTTGGAGGTCGTCCGCAGGGTGAGCCTTTTGACCAGGCCCCTGCAGGAAACCTCCCACAGGCAGCCCATCCCCATGCTGTACACAGCCTTTGGCCATTCACAGCAGTGGGTTGTCAAAAACCCACCCAGAGACAGACAAAAAGCCATACCTTGCCTCCATCTCCCCACAGGCAGCCACTCTGAGGCAGCCCACCCCGGCTGTGCATGGCCTTCGGGGTTAGCTGCAGGGCCTGTGTTGCAGCCAGGCTCTGTGGCAAAACCCTCAGGTGGCTGCAAACCCCACACAACACACATTGTTTGGTGTACACAGGATAGGGTTGGCATTCAGACCCCAGTGACCTCATCCCCTGGGTTCTAAACATTAGTTTGAGTGGAATGGGCATGCATCCCCTCCCTGACTCTTAAGTGACCCAGGGAACCCCATTACCCAGGACCAGTTCCAATAAAAAGGAGAATGGGTTCGTGTGACTCCTGTTCCCCAACGGCCCAAGGACCCTATCCAACGGAGCAAAAGAAAATTAAACAGAGAAGGTGAGTGTGCCTCCCCTCCGCATGGTTTAGTAGGCTCTGAAGGCCACATCCTCCATGGCCAAATATAATTTTAAAAAGGGGTGACGTGTTGCCCCCCTCCCCAACCCTTATTAGGTTTGAGGGGTCCCATCCCCCAACGCCACACAAACGAAAAAATGAAGGCGGGTTGTGTGCACCTCCCTTCTTACACATTCATAGGCCCGGGGACCCTATCCCTGAGGCTATTTTTATTTAAAAGGGGAGGGGGTTGCACAGCACCCTTCCCTGAACCTTTTCAGGCCCCTCTTACTCCATCCCCTGGGACCATAGCAAATTTAAAAGGGGAGAAGTTGTGCATCCCCCAACACTTTTTAGGCACAGGGGATCAGGTCCCAAGGGCCAAATTCAATAAAAAAATGTCTTATTTGATCCAGGCGACCCACCCCCAGGAGTCGAGCAATTCATAAAGGGAGCCCATTCCCAGGGGCTATTTTCTGTTTAAAAAACTGAGTGCCCTCCCTTCCCAAGCCTTATCAGGCTGGGGGCCCAATTCCTCGGGTTAAAATATAATAAATAAAGGGGAGTGGGACAAGCAGCCCCCATCCCTGAGTCTCCTCAGGACCTGGAGACCCCACCCCTTGGGGCCACACTTTTTTTAAAGGAGAGAGAGAGAATTCTTCTCTTCAAGCCTATTTTCGCTCATGGGACACATTGCCTTCAGGGCCTCCTTTTAAGTTAGGTGCCCCAGCGCCCACCTAGGGCATCCGCGAAGCTCAACACTAGGGGCCACTGAGGAAGCCTCGGGGCCCCCACAGTTCCAACCAGATCCCCACATTCTGTGGGAGCCAGTATTGCTTCAGCCCGGAGGAAGAGGCAATTTATGGTTGGAGCAATCTGTACTTCTGTTTCCCTGCCCTTATCAATACAGGTAGGGAAACAGATCTCAAGTATGCTCCTAGACAACAGGAATTTTTTTAAAGCCACTGTCTGCTTGGAACAGACTTTGTGTTTGCTCCTGTTTGGCGGGAGATTTAAAAATGCTCCTACCCGATGGGAGCAAATACATGTCTTCCTGCCTGCAACAGTGCAGGAAGGGAAACCACTGTGTACCAGGTTTGGACTCCTCAGAACACAGCATGTGAGCTGGACCAGGATGGGTGGGGGCCCCAGGGCTGAGCAGCCCCCTCCAGTTTGTTAAAATGTCAGCCCTAGGGGATGTGGTCCCCAGGTCATTTTTTTAGTGCTGATGTTGTTGTGTAGTTCCTACTAATCTGTGGGATCTCTGCATTGTTTGGACAACATAAACTAGGGGCTTGATGGCAAGACTGATTTCGGTCACCCCCGCAGGATATATTAGCCTATAGACCAGCAACATAACCGTGCCACCATAAGCCTCCCTAAACTTACCAGGGAGCAAATAGACTCTGGAAACCCCTGAACCTGACAACCCTGACCCCTCAGGGATCACAGAAACAGTACAGAACCTTTTGCTCAGTCACTCATGTTTACTTATCCTCAGAGAAATATACAGAGAATGCACGGTGGTACTTTTTCAATAATATTTATTAAAAAAAGGTTATTCTTGCATAAAATTATAAATACATGTGTTGCAATGATTAGTAGACAGGAGTAGATAAACGTGATTACAAGCACCAAAAGTGTAAATAGTAGATATAGTTCTACCAAGTCGCTGAAACAATGTATATATGTAGGCATATCAAACCAATATTAATGTTCTTCTAAGCGTACCTAGAATGTGTGTAGGTGTGAAGCCAATAATCCCCCCAAGGGACGATGTAACCCCAATATTTGATGAGATAGAGTAAAGGACCCCATCTTGGTCACAAAAAGGACAGCCCTCACGGGATATCAGACTGCTGCGTGGTGATTTCATAGCATGCAAGGACCCTCAGTGTCAGCAAAAGTGCCTCCTCTGCTAATCTATTGGAATGCTCATCTTTTATATTAGAAAGCAGCTTTGCGATGTACGTATAGATTAGTGATGTTATGGATATGTAGATAGGCCTGTCGCCCCATGGATCAAGATAGTGTTGGCATTTGTATATAGTGTGAAATAAGACCTTGCACATGATGTTCAGGGCATTGTGATAATGTTGTGTGAATCTAGATGTGAAAACAAGATTAGTTTAGGAGAAACTACTCCAATATTGTTGTGCAGTTCACAGCTGAAAATTGTATTTGTGAGGACTATGTAAGAAATAAGCTGCACTGCTACATGAGCCTAACTCGGGAATGTAACAGTGGAGGTGGACTGTGTAACTCACCTCCCCATTTTAAATACATTGGTCCCCAGGGGATGGGGTGCACAGGGCTGAACACATCTCGGGAAGGGTGCCACACACCCCCTACAATTTGATATACATGGCCCTGAGGGATGAGGTCCCTTGGGGCCCTACTGATGCCCCCTCCCCCAATATAAATTAGAAAATGGTGGCTGACATTTCATTTTTTTTGCCTGCGATCCTAAATGACTCCCTCGGGATCATGGCAAAATTAGATTGTTCTTTTATTTCTGTCCCAGGGGGGGTCCTTCCTGCCCCCCCATGGAGCTTAGGGGGGCAGGTTATCACTACCCTGCCCCCTTTTATAAGTTTAATTTTAATTTTAATTACAGGGCAGTGGACTAAGTCCAAAGACATGTAATGGCTGCAAAGCACTCACTCCCACAGGAGTCTGACTCAAGAGAAAAAAAAGCTCCCTGGGCCAATTGGAATGCTCTATTTTTAAATTGGCTCTGCTACAAAACTCTTGCAATCTTTTTGCAGACCCAACTGATATACAATTCATTTTAAACCTTGATTTCTCAAAAACTACTGAATGGATTTCCACCAAATTACAACAATCACAATCTGTGTACAAAGTTCAAGGGGCTTATTTACAAGCCCTTTGCGCCACTGGATCGTCATTTTTAATATGGGAAAAAGTGACGTAGTGGCAATTAGCAAATCTGAAAATTCTATTTTGAATAACTTTGGCGCCGGTTGACTTATCTTCGTGAAAGTTTCAAAACGAATGGGGCGCTCCGCTCAGCTCCTACCCTGAAAGTCTCGGAGTGATTCGTCAAGCGGGGCCTGAGAAAAAAGGGGGGTCCCAAAACGCGTTTTCCCCATGCATTTTCCCATAGGACCTTTAGTCGAAGGTACAGCCCGAACGGCTGAACAGAATTACTTGAAATTTGGCAAAGAGGTAGTCCTCAGGTCAGGCATGTGCCTTTTGCTTAAATGGTGTAAATCCGTTCAGTAGTTCCTGAGAAAATCAAAAGTAAAATCACATATATATCTGGGCGGAGCCTAACCACACATCTCATCGTGAGATCTGATTGGCTGTCAGCACTTCATCCAAGAAGTGTTGGAAACCATCTTGGGACCAATATACATGATAGCACCTCATTAAAAAGCATTGCAGTCAATAGAAGGTTTTAAGACTTTAGTTACGTTATAAATCATTTGTTGATGGTACCATACTCATTTTAGGAATTGTGGTGTGTTCTAAGGTGATTTTACCATGTCAAAAAGCCTTCTGCTGTGATATCATGAATCATGTTTAAGAGAAAACTATTTTCTGTAAATTCACATTATCTTTCTCAGTCATGTGAGAATGAAGTCTGACATTCTCAGTACAACATGTACATCCAACAAGGGCAGAGACTGCCAGTTGATTCCTTTGTGTTCTACTGCAGCTTCCCAGAGTGGTCTAAAGAACAACTAGAGCGCTAACAGTCCTACTTATGACAAACGTATTGCACACCTGAAGCCATCTTGAATGGAATAAAGTGGTAACTCTTAAAATATTTAATTTAAAAAGGAACACAATGAGGGGGTTCATTTGGTCATAGAAATTATGATTAGTGCTGCAGAAAGAAACATTAGGGCACATTTTGACTTCTCAAATCCTCTTCTATTTCATTAAAAAATTCTGACATGCAGACTGAAACATGCACTTTGAGTACCAGCAGCAGACTTCCCTGGTGAGCAGTAGCTTTACTACAGTGATCTAATGAGCAACTAGAGTGCTAACATTCTGAATTTATGGCAAATGTGTGACACATCTGAATGCCTTCTTCATGGAACCAAAATAAAAAACTGAAAGTATTTCCTACTGAGGAGACTGCAGTAAATGAGGAAATTAGGAAACTTCATAACAAATAAATCTCCCAAGATGGCCACCAGAGACAAAAGAGCCCAAATGTAGCCCAAATATCACACAGATGTAGCCCAAGTATAGCCCAATGACAGAATGTCCCAGAGTGTTCTTAAGAACAACTAGAGCGCTTACTGTCTTGCTTATGACAAAAGTATGGCATACCTGAAGCCATCTTGATTGGAATAAACTGGTAACACTTAAAACATTTAATTTAAAAAGGAACACAATGAGGGGGTTCATTTTGCCATAGAAATTATGATTTGTGCTATAGAAAGAAAAATTAGGGCACATTTTGAGTAACTTCTCAAATCCTCTTCTATTTCATAAAAAAATTCTAATATGCAGACTGAAACATGCAATTTTAATACCAGCAGCAGACTTCCGTGGTGAGCTGTAGCTTTACTACCGTGATCTAATGAGCAACTAGAGTGCTAACATTTAGAATTTATGGCAAATGTGTGACATATCTGAATACCTTCTTGATGTAATCAAAGTAAAAAACTGAAAGCATTTCCTACTGAGGAGACTGCAGTAAATGTGGAAATTAGGAAACTTCATAACAGATAAATGTCCCAAGATGGCCACCAGAGACAAAAGAGCCCAAATGCAGCACAAATATCACCCAGATATAGCCCACATGTAGCCCAATGACAGAAGTGTGCAAAACACATTTTTTGTGTATTTGCAGTTTTATATAGTGCAGACTTGTCAGGTATTGGAGTGCTTTACATGAGCATTGGTTACATCACACAAGATCAAATTCATTTTGGTTGTAGACATGGGGAGATTAAGTGATTTGACCAGAATCACAGAATGTTGAGCTGAAGCAGAAACTCCAACCTGGTTCCCCAGTTGCAAAGTCTGTAACTCTGGAAGTAACACCACATCCTCTCCCCTAGGTGCAACATTTAATCAAGTGGTCAATTGGATAAAAAAAATAAAGATTACAAATAATTTAAAAGTTCTTTGTCGCTATTTGAAAACTCAGAAAATATGTCCTTATTTTAGTTTTTTAGAGCACTAACCATAATTTTGATGCAAATAAGACCCTCTCATATATGTAATTTCTAAAGGAAATGCTCTAGGTATTACAGTTTTGATTACATCAAGATGACGTCAGGCGTTCCACACTTTTGTAATAAATATAGAATGTTAGCAATCTAGTTGTTCATTGGGATACTGTTGAGAGGCCGAGGGCAAGGGCATGGACTCTGAAAATTGAAGGCAGGTAGGAGAGTGCAGAGGCAACAATTTGACCACACTGTGCAGGCAGGAAGGGCAGTGGCAGCACAACAGACTATGGAGGGCAGTGGAAAGGGGGGCAGGGGCAACAAACCAGCCATACAGGACTGGCAAGAGAGGCTGTGTCAATATAATAGACCATTTTGGGCAGAAGGAAGAGGTAGTGATAGTACAACCATACATGCCAACAGACCCGTTTCAGCCAGGAAACATCCAATGTTTTTAAGCTCAAATGGGCTTTATTTGATCTGTCTCCTGTCTACAATCTCCTCTTTTTCAATGTAACTCAAAGGGGAAAATCAATACCCCAGTTTTTTTTCAAAATCTCCCTCTTACCAAGTTCAAAATGTTCGCAAGAATGGTACATTGGATCATGGTAGGCAGGAGGAATTGGGGTAGGGACATGGACTCGGATAACAGAGGGCAGGAGGGACATGGAGAGGTGCACCAAACTGACCCTACAGGGCAGGCATCAGGGTTTGCAGCAGCACAATACACCACACAGGGCATGCGGGATGGGAGTGCAGCACACCAATCCATAGAAAGCAATTGGGAGGGGACAGGACCATGCACATGGACAAAACAGAACAGAGGGGAAAGAGGCAATGGTAGCTAGCTGACCATAACGGACAGACAGGAGAGAAAGCTGCAGCATAACAGACCATAAAGGGCAGGAGGGACAGATCAGGGGCATTACAATGGAACAGACAAGCCAGGAGGGAGGGAATAGGGGTCTGCACATGGAGACAGAGGGCTAGGGGCAAGGGGGCAGGGCAGGAGCAGCAAGATGACCATGGAGGTCAGGCAGGTTGGGCACTAGAAACAAGACACACCATGGAGAGCAACAATGAGATTATGATGGCATACACACAGACCATGGAGGGAAGGTGGGAGGGGGTCAGGGGCAGCTAGCTGACCACACAGGGAAGGTGGGAGGGGCCATGGCAGCACAGAAGGCCATACATGGCAAGCGGGAGGGTTAGTGGCAGCACAATGGCTATGATGAGCAAGAAGGAGGGTGCAGGGGCATGCACAAAGGACCATGGAGGATAGAAGGAAGGGTCAGGACCTGGGCACAGACAAGAGAGTTCAGGGGAAGGGGCCTCACAACAGACAGCGTGGGGCAGGCAGGAGGAGCAGTTGCAGCACAACAGACCAGGAAGGGCAGACGGGTGTGGCACTAAAATGAACCATGGAGGACAGGAGGAAGGGGATAGGGGCATGGCATGTGGACGGGCAGGGTGGGGGTGGAAGGGACAGGTTGCAGTCATCTGACAATGCTAGGCAGGTGGGAGGGGAGTGGCAGCTCAATATAACATTCAGAGTAGATAGGAGTGGCAGGTCCATGTAACATGGTGGGCAAAAAGGATGGAGCAGGGGCATGCACAAAGACATCGGAGGGCAGGGGGAAGGAGAATAGGGGCAGCAAGCTAAGCACAGAGGCTAAGCAGGAGGTCAACGATGGGCCATAGAATTGGGCAATGGAGGGCAGGAGGAGTGGACTGGTACATCATGCTAAAAGGAGGGCAGTGGCAGCACATCAGACCATGCATGGCAGGAGTGAGGAGGCTAGTCCATGGATTCATACAACAGAGGATAGGGAGGAGGTGGATGGGGCAGCAAGCTAACTGTTCAGAGAAGGTGGGTATTAGGAACTTTATTGTTTTTAAAATGTGTGTCTGTGCGAACTACTTAAAATATGAACAAGTATGCAGCATAATCTCACTTTTATTCAGGAAGAAGAGGACGTTTGTGACTGTGACTCTGGGCTCCCTTGGGAGAAACACCCCCTGACCCTCCACCCCCATCGCAAAATGTAATGCCTGTGAAAAGGGTAGGTGGACGCAGTGTTATATAGAACATAGTCCTGAGAGCTCGATTGAAAATGAAAACAAGATATAGTATATGGTATAAACCATGCACCAAAAAGTGTGATATAAGATGAACCGGGGCGTGAAATATAATATGCAATACATTGTGCGCAATGACAGATTAATTGGAGAGCGCGAGATAGCACAGGCACTAGCGCGTGCTATGTGTTATGCGCCTTGGAGTGTAATATGCACAGGGCAGTGTTGTGTAACCTAACTAGTCTCTAAAGTTGTAATATAAAATATGTGCTGGAGAGTGTAACATTGCATATGCACAGTGACAAAGATATGGATCCCAGATTGTAATATGTATGGCATAGCGCTGTCTGTTATAACATAGGCATCGAGGAAGGCACGTTAGATGGGGCAATATAACCCGTGCGAAGGCAAGTGTGGCATGACATATTCACGGGGTGGTGTTACAGTGCACATGGGCTAGAGAGTGTCATAGTATACGCACTAGCTGGTGGAATACAACACAGAGGTGTGTGGCACTAGGTGGGCACTGGTGGGTGTAACACAGCATTGGGCTCAGCCAGGAGCACGCTGTGACTCTCAAGTGAGGTGCGTCTCCTAGAGTAAAATAAAAAGTATTACACATCCGGCAGTGGATGTGTGTTTTGTTAACTGTGAGGGGGGTTTCTTGCATAGTTTGGTCGAATTTTTGTCGAATCCCCTTTGAATGGCTTGGTGCGCGTGTGTATTAAATGTGCCCGTCAATAACTACCCGCGCCGGGATTAGGCAGGGTAGGGCGTCAGACACGTCAGAGCTTCACTAGCGGTGTAAATACATTCCACGTGGATTCATTGTATGCATAGTCGCCTTTTAATGAATATCACGCAAATCGTCATGGTGATAGGTACATACGGTTTGTCCAGCATGTCCTAGGTGTTACTATAAATATATATTTTTTTTAAATATTAAAAAACAAAGGCCGGCCCCAGGGGATGGGGTCCCCGGGCCATAAGTGGCCTGAGGAGGGGGGCAACGCAGCCCCCCTCCTAAAGATTTTTTTTTTAAAAAGGCCATGACCCGGGGGTTGGGGTCCCCGGGGCCGATTAAGGCCTTGGGAGGGCCAAATTAATTTTTTCAACACAAAAACTTAGGGTGCAGGCCCTGGGGGATGGGGTCCCCAGGGCCAATAAATTAGAAAAAGAAGGGGGGCCACACAGCCCTCCTTCTTAAAAGAATAAAATAAATAAAAGACCGGCATCGCGGCGGAGGCCACGCCCCCTCCTTGCAGCACTCTGCAAACGCGCCCCCTGGCCAGTTGTAGGTTGGGGAATTAATTCCCCTTCAATACTGAGGGTCCCTGAGGGCCAACTAGCCCAACAGGTATCTCCAGTATGCGCTAGGGAGCTGTGTTGCAGACAGGTGTTCTGAGGCCACGCCCCTTTTTACACTTCTATGCAACACAGCTCTGTGGCGCTTACTGGAGGTACCTAGTGGGCTAGTTTGACCCTAGGGACCCTTAGGATTCAAGGGGACTTAATCTCTCAACTTAGAACGGCCACAGGGCGCGTTTACACAGTGGTGAAGGGAGGGGACGAGGCCTGAGGTGACATGTGCAAACACGCCCTGTGGCACGTTTTAAGTTGGGGAAATAATTCCCTTTCAATCCTGAGGGACCATTGGGGCCAACTAGCCCACCAGGTGCTTCCAGTAAGCGCCACTGCTCTGCGTTGCAGAGAGGGGGTGCAGGCCGTGCCCCTTTTTACACCTCTCTGCAATGGCGCTTACTGGACGTACCTAGTGGGCGATTTTGCCCCTAGGGACCCTCAGGATTCAAGGGGACTTAATCTCCCAACTTAAAAAATGGCCACAGGGCGTATTTACACAGTGGGGAAGGGAGGGGACGGGGCCTGAGGTGACGTGTGCAAATATGCCCTACGGCGCGTTTTAAGTTGGGGAAATAATTCCCCTTTAATCCTGAGGGCCCCTGTGGGCTAACTAGTCCACCAGGTGCTTCCAGTAAGCGCCACTAAGCTGCGTTGCAGAGAGCTGGTCCGGGCCGTGCCACTTTTTACACCTCTCTGCAACACAGCTCTGTGGTGCTTACTGGAGGTACCTAGTGGGCTAGTTGGACCCTAGGGACCCTCAGGATTCAAATGAACCTAATCTCCCAACTAAAAACGGCCACAGGGCGTGTTTACACAGTGGTGAAGGGAGCGGACGGGGCCTGAGTTAATGTGTGCAAACAAGCCCTGTGGTGCGTTTTAAGTTGGGGAAATAATTCCCCTTCAATCCTGAGGGACCCTGGGGGCCAACCAGCCCACCAGGTGCTTCCAGTAAGCACCACTCCGCTGCGTTGCAGAGAGGTGGTCTAGGCCGTGCCCCTTTTTACATCTCTCTGCAACGCAGCTCTGTGGTGCTTACTGGAGGTACCTAGTGGTCTAATTGGACCCTAGGGACCCTCAGGATTCAAGGGGACTTAATCTCCCAACTTCAAACGGCCACAGGGTGTGTTTACACAGTGGGGAAGGGAGGGGACGGGGCCTGAGGTGACGTGTGCAAACACGCCCTGTGGTGCGTTTTAAGAGGTAGTTTTAATCCCCTGCCCTATTATATACTAGGGGCTTACAGAGGAGGTCATGCTAATCACAGGGGGACCCCAACGCATAGTGTTCCCTAGTGTATGTAGATGTTTTCACTGTATTCTGAGTGTCTTTTAATATAGCACTGGCTCTAGGATTGGTTAGTCAGACTCAGATACCACCAGTATCCGTCTGAAAAAGTTGAGGGTACAGGATGATTTTGCAACAAGGCTTCTTTCTGCTCTTCTGTTTGTTCTTTCAGCATGTTATCCTTCTTCCTGCACTTTTCTTCGTCTTTGAGGACTTCTGTTGCTTCTTTCTGCATTTCTTTTTTTTCTTTTTGTGCGTTTTTTCTACTTTCTTCACATGTCCTATCTCTGTAGGCATAGTTAGAAATTAGCATTTAAAAAACCTTTGAAATTCACTGAAAAAAACATTGGTTTCAGGCACGTTATACTTAGGAATTATTACTTAAAAAACCTTAGAAATTCACTGAAAAAACCATAGGTTTCAGGGGCGTTATAGTTAGCTGGACTTTTCACTCATACAAAACCATTGAAATTCCCCTGTTATAGTTAGTTCAGCTAACTATAACTTGCGCGCCTGCAATGCACTGCTGATGACGTCACATATTACATCACTCATGACATGGTCAGTGACATCACTCATGACATCACTGATGACATCTCAAATGACATCACTGATGACATCATCCTTGTGATAGAGTGGCAGACCGCCTCTCCCCCTAATATAACCTTTGATACACACATTCAAAAATAGAAACTAAAATGTTCAAGACAATGGACATACCAATACCAGTTACAACAACCTACTTAGTAATTCTAAGATCCACATACACATCCACTCATTCACCAACCGTCCTATACAGTCACTCATACATGTACTCACTCATCATATGTACTCATACACCTATACATCCTGTTACACAACGCCACTCATCCATAGAGTTACTCACACACATAGTCGCTCATGCTAATAAAGAATCAAACATCCATTTACTTACATATACAGTTATACACACACCACCACACTTACTTCTACAGAAACTTACACATACTTAGTCGTTTAAACAATCACTTATAGAAACACATACTTATTCATACAGGAAGTCTTTCAATCTCTCACTCTCACATATACTCACTTATGTACACCAATAGTCACATATACTAGTTTAAAACATATGTAGTTACGCATAAAGACACTATTGAGACAGTCATTCACTCACTAACACACCCATGCACACACTCATCCACCCATACCTATGCACCACGTAATACCCCCCACCGAACCATACAGACACTCAGACACTCATACTGATACTCAAAAAACCAACTAATAACCTATATAGACACTCATGTAGCTACTCACCAACCCATGCAGCCACTTATACACAGAGTGAGAGACTGATACAGATATTTACATATTTAAACATTACTCACTAAGCCATGTATTCACTAAGATACACTTAATCAGTCAGTTATACAAACAATATTTAAAAAACAAATCATCCATTTAGACACGTATATACCCATTTATTCTTCCATCGACCTTAAGATATATATATAAAAAACATATGTAATTTTCAGAAAAACATACATTCACTGGATGATGTCATCATTGATGTCATCAGTGATGTAATTTGAGATGTCATGAGTGATGTCACTGACCATGTCATGAGTGATGTAATATGTGACGTCATCAGCAGTGCATTGCGGGCGCGCGAGTTATAGTTAGCTGAACTAACTATAACGGGGGAATTTCAATAGTTTTGTACAAGTGAAAAGTTCAGCTAACTATAACGCCCCTAAAACCAATGATTTTTTTCAGTGAATATATATATATATATCTATATATATATATTATCTGCTGGCGGTCGCCAGTAGATGGTTATAGTTAGGACCTATTTTTCATAGGAAATCCGCAACATTCTATTCCCAGTAAGTCTGGCGCCGGTAGACGAATCCTCGCGAAATTTTCCAAACTTTTGGCCAGCTCCGCTCCGCTCTTACCCTGAAAGTTTTGTGGTGATTGGTCAAGCGAGGGCCGAGAAAAAAGGGGGGTCCCAAAACACGTTTTCCCCATGCAATTCCCCAAAGGATCTGTTGTCGCAGCTACAGCACGAACCGCTGAACGGAATGACACCAAATTTGGCAAAGAGGTAGTCCTCAGTTCAGACTCGGGCCTTTTGCATAAATGTTGTGAATCTGTTCAGTAGTTCCTGAGAAAATTAGAGTTAAATGTACATAAATATCTATGGCCGGGGAGGATTCGCGGACCCTACACGCACCGTAAGCGGACCCTCCCCAAACTGAGCGCGCACCCTCCCGATCGCACGGTGAATGCTAATTGGCTGTCGAGTGTCTCTCTACATTCGAAACCAGGAACTGTTGGCGGCCATTTTCTGCCTCGGTAGAAGCGAGGCTGAAGAAGCAAGGGGAATAAGTGTGTAAAACATATAAAGGGGGCAGAGTGGAAATACTCTAACCCTCTAGAGGTGCTTAGGGGTCCCAGAAGGAACCCCTGGGGCACCCTTTTTTTCACAAAAATAAACTGCGAAATGCGCGCACGGTGCGCGCATCCTATCGCGTTTGGTGCGCGGATCCACAGAATTGTTTTTTTTTAAAAGAGAAGAAATCATTGGTTGTATGACTACTGTACACTGAGAGGTAGGGTGTATATTTCTGTTTTTAAAGGTATGATTCTTATTGGTTAACAAAAACAGATTATAAGGAACATTATATATGATTAGCTGATATGTTGAAAAGTGAAGCACACTTCCTCTCTTGTTTAGCAACATTGTGTGCTGAACTTCTGACCTGTGTGCTCAGTGCAGTGTTCCATGACCTGTTTCTATGGTAACAGGCAGAAGGCAGATTGGGGGAAGGATTGAAATGTATTTCAGTTGGAAAGGGTTGAAATGTTTAACCAATAGAAATGTGTGTTTGCTTTTGAGTTTATGTGTAAAGGATTGTGATTTGATGTTTACATGTATATGTGTGGAAAATGAAAGGGAAACTTTTCCATTCTTTGTTTTTGCTGAGAGGTGCACAGTGCAGAGAGTCTGTAAAAGAAAATATGGTGAGTGACTGATATACTTCTTAATCTACAAAAGAACTTGAAAGATGAGTTATATAATTGTGAGGGGATGTATGTAGACTATTTTGATTTTAATCAAACTAATGTATTTCTCCTGCTAAAGTGTAGGGAGTACTTTTTTTTCTCTACAATCTTATTGACAGTGTGTGTGCATGTAGAAACCATTCTGTGATAAGCATTTGTGTTTGCAGACAGATAACTGTGCTGTTTTTATTTTTTGGTAGAATTAGAAACCAGTCATTGTTTATGAATTTGTGAAATGAGTTATGTTATGTTTCTCTACTAAAATGTAGTATTCTTCTAGATGAAGAAATGTGTTTTGGTATAGTGCAAGGGATAGTGTTGTTTGTCACACAGTGAGTATGTGTGCATTTGGGAACCACTGTGAGAGAAGCATTTGGTAACATTGTGTATTTGCTGACAGATAAATGTTTTAAAACCTGTCTTGCTGTCAAGTTTTAGTAGCATTAGAAGGCAGTTTTTGCTTATGCTTTGATTAAATGAGTCAGGCTTTGACACAAAAGTGCAGTCCTGAAATATGTAGATTGTGTGCAGTTCCCTTACCACTTGCACTGTAGTGAATGAGTTTTGGTAAACTCCTAGGGATAGTGGTGCTTGTCTAGAATCACACTGTGAGTTAGTGTGTATTTGGGAACCACTGTGAGAGAAGTATTTGGTAACATCGTGTATTTGCTGATAGATAACTGTTTTACCCTGTCATGTTGTGAAGTTTTAGTAGCATTAGAAGACAGTCTTTGCTTATGCGTTGATTAAATGAGTCATGCTTTGACACTAATGTGCTGTACTTAAATATCTAGATTGTGTGCAGTACCATAAACTCTTCAAGACTAGTGAATGAGTTTTGGTAAACTCCTAGGATAGTGTTGCTTGTCTAAAATCACACTGTGAGTCTGTGTGCATTTGGGTAAGGATTGTGAGAGAAGCATTTGGTAAGATCGTGTTTTTGCTGACAGATAACTGTTTTAAAACCGCTCATGTTGTCAAGTTTTAGTAGCATTAGAAGCCAGTCTTTGTTTATGCTTTGATTAAATGAGTCAGGCTTTGACACAAAAGTGCAGTCCTGAAATATGTAGATTGTGTGCAGTTCCCTTACCACTTCCACAGTAGTGAATGAGTTTTGGTAAACTTCTAGGGATAGTGGTTGTTGTCTAGAATCACACAGTGAGTCTGTGTGCATTTGGGAACCACTGTGAGAGAAGCATTTGGTAACATCATGTATTTGGTTACAGATAACTGTTTTAAAACCGCTCATGTTGTCAAGTTTTAGTAGCATTAGAAGCCAGTCTTTGTTTATGCTTTGATTAAATGAGTCAGGCTTTGACACAAAAGTGCAGTCCTGAAATATGTAGATTGTGTGCAGTTCCCTTACCACTTCTACAGTAGTGAATGAGTTGTGGTAAACTTCTAGGGATAGTGGTTGTTGTCTAGAATCACACAGTGAGTCTGTGTGCATTTGGGAACCACTGTGAGAGAAGCATTTGGTAACATCATGTATTTGGTTACAGATAACTGTTTTAAAACCTGTCATGGTGTTAAGGTTTAGTAGCATTAGAAGCCAGTGTTTGCTTATGCTTTGATTAAATGAGTCAGGCTTTGACACAATAGTGCAGTCCTGAAATATGTAGATTGTGTGCAGTTCCCTTACCACTTCCACAGTAGTGAATGATTTTGGTAAACTCCTAGGTATAGTGGTTGTTGACTAGAATCACACTGTGAGTCTGTGTGCATTTGGGAACCACTGTGAGAGAAGCATTTGGTAACATTGTGTATTTTTTAGCAGCTAACTCTTTTAAAACCTGTCATGTTGTCAAGTTTTAGTAGCATTAGAAGCTAGTCTTTGCTTATGCATTGATAAAATGAGTCAGGGTTTGACACTAAGGTGCAGTACCATGTACTATTCTCTTCACTGTGGCAGAACTGAAAATTTAAAAGTTTTACCCAGGCACTAACCTAGCAGCAGTCTGATGATTTAGTCAGTTTCCAAGTACTCATGTTGTGAACCATACATTACCACATAGATTGTTTTAAATGTCTATGCAGTATGCATGCAGTCTTCTAACACACTATAAACTTGTCTTTTACATTTCCAATTCCCTACTCAGTATCCATACAGTCCAGCAAACATCATGTCACTCCCTTTGCACTCCTCTAGTGACCCATTCAGTACCAAGTACTAATCCATTCACTGTGTCAAAAGCCAACCACTTATAAATTCACTCAGGCACTCTCTTTGCTGTACTCTAATCATTCCGTCAGTTCCCAAGTACTCATGCAGTGAGCCAGGCCTTAGCACATAGACTGCTTCAAATGCATCTAGATCCTAATTATATCTCGTCACACGTTTCAGACAATGCTCCTTCACATGGCTGTCGAGCCGCGCTTATCAACACGCGCTCACTTCCTTGCCACAGTTTTCACATCAAGGAGTTTATCATCGCTCATAACCTAGATTTACTGTTCGCTACTGAGACATGGGCAGATGCCGGCTCTGGTCCGGATTTTTGCGACGCTATCCCAGATGGATATAGCGTTGCTAGACATGATAGGCCCATAGGAAGAGGCGGTGGCCTTGCAATTATCTACAAGAACAAATACCGGACCACACTCGACTCTATAAACTCTGCTAATTATGAGTCAGCTGCCTTTGCGATCAGCATTAACCCCAAACAAGCCCTAAAGGGTATAATATTATACCGACCCCCTGGCCCTCGTAGCGCCTTCCTCTCCACTCTCTCTGACCTAAATGACAATGTTGTCGGCTCAGAAAATTACACGATACTTGGAGATTTTAATTTTCATTTGGAAGAGAAGGATAATCTTGATACAATTCAACTAACGACTGACCTCGCTAATTTA
Source organism: Triturus cristatus (assembly GCF_964204655.1). Lineage (NCBI taxonomy): Eukaryota > Metazoa > Chordata > Amphibia > Caudata > Salamandridae > Triturus > Triturus cristatus. Next base: position 498,322,727 of record NC_140591.1, read on the forward strand.
GGACTTCACCAATTAGTCAAGGGCATTACACATCAAGCTGGACATACCCTTGATGGTCTGTTCACCAATGATCCTGACATCTCTGTGTTGGACATTATTCCCATCACGTGGTCAGACCACAGGGCTATTATATTTCAGCAAAATATACGGGCCTTACATTCTTCTCTTCCGAGACCCCGAACTAGGGTGGGGACACGTGCTTGGAAAAACGCTGACATTCCTCAGATGCTAGACTCCCTTGCCTCCTCCCATTCTCAGGGAGGAAATTCTTCAGCATTATCAGCTATAGATTTCCAAGATTGGATCCAAAGTGCCGCCGATCTAGTGGCCCCAGAAAAACTCACAAGACCTAACAGAGCATCTCCTTCGGCTGCCTGGTATAATGAAGATTTAAGACTCCATCGCCAACACTGTAGGAATCTAGAAAGGCGATGGAGAAAAGCTTACTGCCCCACAGCCAGACAAATTTATAAAGATGCCCTTATGATTTACAAAAAGGCAATTGTGGCCCGAAAAACAGTCTTTTTTTTGGCACAAATTGAAACCGCTGCCAACTCTGCCAGAGAGCTGTTCTCCGTTGTTACGACCCTGTCCACCCCTCCCTCTGGCCCTGGGGTAGAGCCCTCACAGACCTTTTGTAATGATTTATCCATCTTCTTCACCACAAAGGTGGCAGATATATATGCTTCATTTGAAGGGGATACCAAAATTGAACACAGAGGCGGTAGTGTGAATGAGGTACCTTCTCATCATAATTATGACTCTTTCTTATGTTTTTCACCTGCCTCACTTGATGACGTTATCACCCTCATCTCATCCACTAAATCGGGTTCCCCTTTGGACCCTTGCCCTCCTTCTGTGATGCAAAAACTCACAGAGGTGATTTCAAGCCCCCTTATGGAGATCTGCAACACTGCATTTCAAACAGGCCAATTTCCTAGTATATGGAAGAAGGCTGTTATAAAACCCCTTCTGAAAAAACCCTCCCTAGACCCCACAGCCGTCGCCAGCTATAGACCCATTGCATGTCTACCCTTTGCCGCCAAAGTGTGCGAATCCATGATGAATAGACAGCTTTCACAGTTCGTCGAGACCCACCAACTTCTCGATGAAACGCAGTTTGGCTTTAGGAAAGGGCATGGGACAGAGACCGCCCTGATTAAGGCCTCTGACGAGATCAGGGCAATCATGGATCAGGGGGGGGCGGCTGTCCTCATCCTTTTGGATTTGTCAGCGGCCTTTGACACGGTCGACCATGCCACCTTAGTCGACCGTGTCACAGCTCTGGGCATAAGCGGTCTGGCCAAGGATCTCATTTCATCTTTCCTGGCAGACCGTACCCAGACTGTAAGGCTGGGAGATTTCTATTCACCCATCTCTGCACTCCCTTGTGGAGTTCCACAAGGTTCCTCGCTAAGTCCCATGCTATTTAACATTTATGTAGCGGACTTAGCGAGGGTAATAAAGGCACATGGAGTACGGCTAACATCCTATGCAGATGACACCCAGCTGGTCCTGGGCATCCATAAGGACGGCTGCACTGTGGCAGCCAACTTCCAGAGAGCTATGCTTGAGGTCAGTACCTGGATGGCCTCTAATTGTCTTAGGCTCAACTCGGACAAGACCGAGGTTATGACCTTTGGAAAACTCTCTCCAGAATGGTCTTCTAACTGGTGGCCGGAAAAGCTCGGCTATACACCTGTCCCAGTGGAAAAAGCCAGAAACCTGGGAGTCATTTTTGACAGCAAGTTGGTATTTGACCTTCATACAAACAAGGTTGTGTCGTCTTCATTCTTTATTTTGAAAAAGATTAAGAAGCTGCTCCCATATCTCCCTCCCTCAGCTGGGAAGACTCTGGTCTCTACCTTAGTCTTCTCCAACATGGATTATGGAAACGCTCTCTTTCTCCATACCCAGAAGCGTGTCATAACAAAGCTGCAATCCATCCAGAATGCGGCAGCCAGGATTCTCCTGAGCATTCCTCGCCGCAACTCCACCACTCTTGGCATTCGTCAACTCCACTGGCTGAGAGTAGAGAGCCGCATTAAATTCAAGGCCCTCTGCATTGCATATAAGGCAGTACACGGCATAGGACCCAGGTTCCTGACGGAAGCCTTTCAGCCATACACTCCTAGACGGCAATTAAGATCGGCCAATACCAACCTCCTCACTGTTCCACGCACAAGAACGGCCACCTGGGGAGATAGACGTTTCTTGGTGGCCACCCCAAAACTCTGGAATCTCTTGCCACATTCCATCAAAACTGCCCCGAATCTAATGAGCTTCCGCAGGCTCTTAAAAACGTGGTTATTTAACCAGTGAGAGGATGACTGACCCCAGTAGCTCCACAGCGCCGAGACACCCCAGGGTATTTGTTGCGCTATAAATATTACGTAAATAAATAAATAAATAAATAAATAAATTAATTAATTAATTAATAAATAAATAAATATTCAATATGCATGCAGGCCTCTAATCACCTACACAGTTGTCTTTCACACCTTCAATTCCCCAATCAGTATTCATACACTTCTAGCAATCACCCTGTCACTCACCCAGTGTGTCTCCTTATAGTACTGTAATCATTCAGTCAGTTAGCATGTAGTCTTTTAGTGAGGTAGGCTTTAGGGCATGAACTGCTTCAAAGTAGAATGCACTATGCATGTAGTGTTTTAACGATCGTCACACTTGTGGTTCAGGGCTATAGTTTCTTAGTCAGTTTTTATAAAATGTGTTTGTACAGTAATGGAATAGTATACATTTGAAAGTTATTAATATACATTTATTTGTGATTCTTTTTTACAGATACAGAACAGGAGTGTTTCTCATCTGCTTGCACTCTTCTCGTGCAAGATTGTTTGGATGAAGGGTTTCATCATACTTGCCGTGCTGTACGAGTATTTCTTGTTAGGATCCCCTTGCAACAGAACTCTTTTGCAAATCTTGCACGTGACCAAGGTGGCATTGGTCTTTGTTTGCCCCTCGGGAAAAGTAAAACATTTTCACACCACTGAAGGAAAACGTCGTGGGCGTGCTGCGTCCTCCAAAAATTCATCCTTAGATTCGGTGAATATTTTAAAGCAACAACATTTACAGTTTTTGTAAGTTAAACTTATAAAATTTTGTTAGCTGTGAGCATTTTATATATCTGTGATTTGTATCTGGTGGTATTTTGTTGAGAATAGCATGTTGTTTTTTTTTTAACAATCTTTGTGATAGTTTTTTTTTTGCCCGCTGTTAAGTGATGAGTACGATTGAAATCACTATTTCTGAGAACAGCAAAAAAGGCAAGCAAATTACTTTGTGGAAATTATGCTGTGTTGTCAAAAATGTATTATTACATGTTATAATTTTTTTTTCCTTTTCTCCCACAGATCCAAATTTTAAAATAAGCAATTTATATGAATTTAGATTGGAATGAAAATCTGAAAAAAATGTATACCATTTTTTATTCCTATTACTGTGAAGGTAAGTTTAACTAAGTCTCAATATGCAGAATGAGGAGGTCTGCAAGAAGCTACAAAGTTGAATCACGTTTCTAAAAACACTCTGTTTATACCTATGTAGTTTTGAAATCTGACCATAATCAGATATCATGTGACCTGCAAAAAAAGAGATTTGAGGGGTTCATAAATTTCCCATTTTAGCTATGGAAGGACCGCAATTATTTCAATCATTCTTCTTTGAACATCTTTGCAGACAAAACTCTGTGCTTATCTTCTATCATTCGCAAGGAATTTTAAAAACGGAAATATGTCACTTTTTGTAACATCGTTATTGTGCAAGATACTCTTTCATATTTACATAGAGAGGAAAAGGCACTCTGTGCACTTTTTATATTCCATGTAAATACAACCTCATCATGCACACCACTTTGTGTTGAAAGTGTGTTCTATAAGTGTTGTTGTGCATGATTGCACTTAATACTCATAGAACAAGACACATGTCTAGATTTATCAGAAGTCATAAATCTCGATATGTGTGTGAATGCTGCACCATTCTAAAATTGGTGTAGGAAAGCACAACAGGAGAATTGTTTTAATTTCTCCACATTTTTATATCTTCAATGCATGCTGAAATTTTCAGCATACATTGAAGGAGAAAAATGCATTTTCTCATTGTTTTTGTGCAGGAAGGTGTGTCTTCCTGTAGAAAAACAAAGAGCACATGACACTGATATACTTGCACTATGGTACAAGGGTGCCTGTGTCACCACATGGCTGCAGTTTAAGCAGCCGTGCAGAGAGAAGCATAGATTTGCTAAATATTTATGTACATATGTTGCATCTCTGTGCTTTGGAAAAACTACAGCACACTGCAGTTAAAGAGGTTACTGTGTGATGCTGCAGCACATCCTCATAGTTCTGCACTTATGCATTCACCATAGGCTACTAATGCATTCATTCAGTCAATTACGTACTACACATACATTCATCTAAACTTTCACACACTAACAAAGAATTGTAGCTCTTTTTTTAAACCAGGAAAGTTAGTTCTTACAAGAAATCTTTTTTTTCTTCTTTTATATTTTTTGGGGGTTTTCTGAACAATGTTTTTTTGTCCTTTTTTTTCTGCAACAAAAAAAAACAAAATACAAAACAGGAGGAACCAAACAATGAACTTCAGGGAACAATAAAAAATTTTTTAAAAAATCTAGCAAGTGTGACTTTCTTGCCGGCGGCAGATCAGATCGATCGACTGCTCACCGTAGCACAAAGTCACACTGCACTTAGTGCAAAGTATTTTTAAATATTAAAATTGAGGACGGATGTCCAGATTTTGGGCTGATGGATGCACTCTTGAGGTGCTCGGCTGTGACTGGTGGAAGGTGCAGGAGCAGGAGTGTTTCTCATCCGTTTGCACTCTTGTCGTGCAAGATTGTTTGGATGAAGGGTCCTCAGGTGCTTCATCATACTTGCTGTGCCGCACGAGTATTTCTTGTTAGGATCCCCTCGTGACAGCACTCTTTTGCAAATCTTGCACGTGTCCAAGATGGCATTGGTCTTATTCTGCCCCTCGGGAAAAGTAAAACATTTCCACACCACTGAAGAAGAACGTTCTTTAGGTGGCTCCACCAAAAATTCATCCTCAGATGTATGAGGAGATGCAGGTGATGCCTGCTGCCCTGAAGCCATTTTTAGGTGAAAAAAGTTAGAGCTAAGTGTAAACTTAGTCTAAAAAACCTTCTTCTCTGCAAAGAGATGCTCCTCCAAAGAAGGTCAAAGAAGAATGATTGAATTGGGTGGTGTCTTTCAATAGTTAGAAGAGGAAGTGTAATGAACCAATCAAATCTCTTTTTTTGCAGGTCACATGGGATCCGCGCACCCTGCGCTTACGCAGCACGCACCCAGCGCGCATCCGCTAAATTGAATTAAAAAAAATTATAGGATTAGATGTAAAAATATATTAGTTTTAAAACTACTTTAGAGTTTGTCTTCAATTAATTTTCACATGAAATACATATATATATGTTTTTTAAAATGTTAAATATTTCGCGGGATCCGCGCACCTACCGCGTCATAGACGCAGAAGACGCATCGCGTAAGCGCGTAAACGTCGCGTTACGTACATCGAACGTGTCGCGTATAGGCTGGGAGTCGCGTACCGGTCGCATTGCAATTGCGCACTAAACACGTACCCGATGCATACCATGCATGGATGCTATCGAGTAGCGATCGGGAGCGGTGCGCTTAGGGTGCGCGGATCCAAAAACATGGGAAAAAATATATAAAATAAAGTTTTGAACATATAGTTAAAAAAATATTTTGAAAAATATGAAAGAATATGTTTGAAAAACCCATTAAATTCAAAAACTATTTTTTAATTTTGACAAGAATTAATTGAAAAAATAAGTTTAAAAAATGGTGATAAAAAGTATTTAAAAAAAAAAATTAATGAAATTGACACACTGAATTTTAAAAATATAGAAATCCAATCAAAATCATTATATCTTCAGAGATAAGTTAAAGATAGGAATTAGCATTTAAAAAACCTTTGAAATTCACTGAAAAAACCATAGGTTTCATGCACTTTATAGTTAGGAATTGGCATTTAAAAAACCTTTGAAATTCACTGAAAAACCAAAGGTTTCAAGGGCGTTATAGCTAGGAATTGGCACTTAAAAAACCTTAGAAATTCACTGAAAAAACCATAGGTTTCAGGGGCGTTATAGTTAGATGGACATTTCCCTCATTCAAAACCCTAGAAATTCCCCCGTTATAGTTAGTTCAGCTAACTATAACTCGCGCCCTCGCAATGCACTGCTGATGAAGTCACATATTACATCACTCATGACATGCGACATCACTGAAGACATCTCAAATGACATCTCTGATGACATCACTGATGACGTCATCCATGTGATAAATTAGAGCATCTTCTCACACCCTAATATAACCTTTGATGCACCGACTCAAAATTTCAGACGGCCATTTTGAAAACCATAGATACTCCAATACCAATAACTACATACCCACTCATTGACTCTTAGGTCTACATACATCTCCACTCACTCACCTGTAAAAGTCACTCATACTTACAGTCACTCCGTACAGGACTATCATATGCATTTATACACCTATATAGACACTCACACACTGCCAATCATCCATTGAGATACTGACACACCTAGTCAGTCATGCAAATAAATAATCACAGTCCAATTTACTCACCTAAACAGTTAAACACACTCAAGTTCACTTACTCATAAAAATACTAACAAATTCTGACGCTCTTATACAAATACTGATACAAGACCACACTCATCCATACAGCCACTCCCGCAATCACTCACTCTCTCATATAAATAGTTATATACTCTTACACACATATACACTGCGTTTCACATATGTAGTTACTGACACATGTACAACTGAGATATACATTCAATCACTAACATACCCTTACATACAGTCACCCAACCATGCAGTTCATCACAGTTGCACTCTTAAAACCATGCACCCATAGCATCACCCACTCACACATCTATGCACCTAGAAAATCATCCATTCACACACTTATACACCCACTCATTCTTCCACAGGCCTTTCACTATAAATATATAAAACATATTTAAACTTTACAGAAACACGCAGTCACTGGATGACGTCATCAGTGATGTCATCAGTGATGTCATTTGAGATGTCATCAGTGATGTCATCAGTAATATCACTGACCATGTCATGAGTGATGTAATATGGGACGTCACACACACCCCACCCACACAAACATTCAGGCACCCATACAGATACTCAGAAAACCAATCAATAACCCATAGAGACACTCATGTAGCTATTCACAAAATCATGCAGCCGCTTATATACCAACAGACAGACAGATACAGACATTCACACAGTTTAATCACTAGTCTGCAGTAAGATACATTTAATAACTCACTTATAGAGTCAGTCACGCACCACCTAAATCATCCATTAACACTTTTATACACCCACTCATTCTTCCATAGGTTTTTCCCTATATATATATTAAACATATTTAAAATTTACAGAAACACACACTCACTGGATGAGGTCATCAGTGATGTCATCAGTGATGTCATTTCAGATGTCATCAGTGATGTCGTGAGTGATGTCACTGACCATGTCATGAGTGATGTAATATGTGACGTTATCAGCAGTGCATGGGGGGGCGCGAGTTATAGTTAGCTGAACTAACTATAACGGGGGAATTTCTAGGGTTTTGTATGAGGGAAATGTCCATCTAACTATAACGCCCCTGAAACCTATTGTTTTTTCAGTGATTTTCGAAGGTTTTTTCATGCCAATTCCTAACTATAACGCCCCTGAAACCTTTGTTTTTTTCAGTGAATTTCTAAGGTTTTTTAAATGCCAATTCCTAAGTATAACGCCCCTGAAACCTATGGTTTTTTCAGTGAATTTCAAAGGTTTTTGAAATGCTAATTCCTAACTATATCAGGCCTGAAACCTATGGTTTTTTCAGTGAATTTCAAAGGTTTTTTAAATGCTAATTCCTAACTATATCAGGCCTGAAACCTATGGTTTTTTCAGTGAATTTCAAAGGTTTTGTAAATGACAATTTTTAATGTATTAATTGTTATACTGATTTTTTTGATACTGATTTACTACATTTTTTGAACTATTTATGTTTTTTTTTTAATTACATTATAATTACATTATACATTACAATACAAAATATACTTTCTCAGAATGAATTACTTTAGTTTAAATACTTGGCAAATAGGCAACAGACTTTTAAGTACAGTAGTTACAGTTGTTGCAATGGCCAACAAAATTTCAAACACAAAGCAACATTGAGCTCAATCTGAATATCTAGTTAAATGCAATTAGTTACTTTATGGATTACTTTTCTAACCACAGGACTGGATCCTAGATTCAGTCTTTGGACATCTCCTGTAAACAGTTGAGTAAAAGCATTTTGGTTACAGTAGTTATTTGTAAGGAATATTATTGTATTTTAAAAGTTGACTCTTAGAAATTTTTTCACATAGAATCACCAATATTATCCTATGGCAGAAAATTCACTTAGCAGATAAGTAGTGTTATCGTTACTTTTTCTTACTCAGTGGTGGATCCTGGATCCAGCACTGGCCAACCTCCTGTAAACAGTTGAAAGAATGTGTTTAAGTCATACAGATGATTTTTTTGAAATATTTTTAGTTTGTGAAAATAGACACTTAGAAACTTTTCTGCTGAAAACCACACAATGGATTCCTATGGAAGGAAATACAAGTTACTGGTAAGTATGCTTAGAACTACTTTTCAGGGTCAGTGCTGGGCTAAAAGATGCAGCACTGGGTTCTCTCCTGATTACAGGTGAGTAATTCGGAATTCGTAGTTCGGCTGATTTTAGAGGAATATTTATACAATGGTGAAGGAAGGGGGCGGGGCATGAGGTGACGTGTGCAAACCCGCCCTGTGGCGCGTTTTAAGTTGGGAAATTAATTCCTCTTCAATCCTGAGGTCCCCTGGGGGCCAACTACACCACCAGGTACCTCCAGTATGCGCCAGAGGGCTGCATTGCAGAGAGGTGTTCAGAGGCCATGCCCTTTTTTACAACACTCTGCAACGCAGCTCCGTGGTGCTTACTGGAGGTATCTGGTGGGCTAGTTGGTCCCCAGGGACCCTCAGGATTGAAGAGGAATTAATTCCCCAACTTAAAACGCGCCACAGGGCGTGTTTGCACACATATCACCTCAGGCCCCGCCCCCTACCTTCACCACTGTGCAAACACGCCCCGTGGGGTGTTTTAAGTTGGGTGATTAAGTCTCCTTGAATCCTGAGGTCCCCTGGCATCCAACTAGCCCACCAGGTACCTCCAGTAAGTGCCACGGAGCCACATTGCAGAGAGGTATAAAAGGGGGCGTGGCCTCATTACACCTCTCTGCAACGCAGTCCCCTAGCGCATACTGGAGGTTCCTGGTGGGCTAGTTAGTTCCCCTTCTGCAAACGCGCCAGATTGATGAAAGGAGGGGCGTGGCCTCCTCCCGATCCCGTTTTTTTTGGTTTTTTTCTTTTTAAGAAGGGGGGCTGTGTAGCTCCCCTTCTTTTTCTTATTTTTTGGCCCTGGGGAGCCCATTCCCCAGGGCCTGCCCCCTATGTTTTGTTTTTTAAACTGTGGAGGGGGGCAGCGTGGCCCCCCTCCTGAGGCCTTAATTTGCCCCGGAGACCCCATCCCCCGGGGCATGGCCCTTTTTTTTTTTAGGGGGGCTGCCTTGCTCCCCTCCTGTTTTTGCGTGTTTAGCCCCCCACACACTACATCTTCATTGTCGACCCTCTCTCTACCATCTCTTAGCGAACACTCCGTGTATTTCTCAGGAGCTGTTTGCTTGTGAGCGCCACACCAAGGATAACTGCATTATAATTAAATTACACTTGGATTGTATTTTATCTTCTTAATTTCCAAATTGACCTTTTGACAGTTCTCTTTGCATTGCCCAATCATGGCGTTAAGGGCAAGATCCCCGTCCTCAGCTAAATCATCGTTCCCAAAGAAAGTTAATCTGCTCGTCTTCGACGTTGTTGTGGAGCCGGTATGAATGAGTGTGTTTGGAAACATTACACAATCACATTAAAAGAGGTGCGAAACACTAGCTGTTATAACCAGACGTGCAAATACATTACTACGCGCAAAAAATAAGATTCTCCGGCATTGACGGTGACAGCTTGCTGACAAATAAAACTACGCAACAGCTGCACTCAGAAGCGGCCAATTAAACTGTTTTTCTTACTCTCTCTTTTCCTGCCCAGGCGTAGAATAAAAGGACAGTGTGCTGCACAGTGCGTTTGAGAATTGGGACTTGCTGTTTGTGGCCTCGGGGGGAAAGGGACTCAGACACGCGTGGGAACAGAGGTTGCTATTAGTGGAAGCTACCGTGTGACATAGATGTTAAACTTTGTCCCTACCGGGTCATGAGTCATGGCCCGGTAGGGACAAAGTTTAACATCTATGTCACACGGTAGCTTCCACTAATGACCCTACTGGTGTAGGTAGTGCTGGCTCAACATGACAAGAACCGTGCAAGGGAGCTGCATAAAGATAGCAAGGGATATGAGGGCTGCTTGGGAGATGGGGAGCAGCTGCGTACAGAAGCGGTCACCAAATGAGAAAAGGCGTGAATGCCCTGCATAAATATGTGAGGGGTTTTGAAGGGCCTGCATGAAACTGTGAAGGTGGGTCCCAGGACCGCATAAAGGGTATGAAGGGGAGTGCAGAACGGGGTTGCAGAAGCTGCATAGAAGATAAGGCAAGTGGTATATAGGGGGTGCCTTCTCCTGGGTGGCACGTAGGCAGGAGCTCCATATAGATTTGATGGGTTGGTCAGGGGCTCTGTAGAAGCTGGGGAATGGCCTTATGCAGCGTGTGGGGCGGAGCTCTATGCAGATCGTGTCTCACTCAGCATGATACAAATTGTGCAGAGGCTGTGTAAAGATCTGAAGAGGTTTGCATAGCCTGCACAAGTGGCGAGCAGGGGCAGCATAAAAATATGAAGGGAGGCACTGGCCACCACTGCATAAGTATAGGCATGAGTTTACAGAGGCGACATATAGATGAGGAGGGCAGAAGCTGTACGGGGCTGGGTAAAGGCGGAGGCTATACATGTGCAGTAAAAAATGCAAAGGGGTAGCAGCTCTAAGAACGAGGTGGGGGATTGCCCCCTTTGGCTACAGCTGTCTCTGGCAGTAAATTCAGCAACTATCGGGGCTCAATAGGCTCCTTAATGGTTCTGTTTCCCGCCCAGCACCTTTGTACCTGTACAGTAATGATTCCCACCCCCTGAACTCAAGGGGGCACGTTACATGGGTTAGACTTGCTTTGCCTGCACCTCTCTCTTCTCCATCATTGCCTCCTGCCAAGCGACGGGTCAAGGGAAGGATGCCATGGAGCATGTCGGGCTCGATAGGGATGTGAAAGAGCTGTGACAAGAAAGCGAGGATTGGACTACGCATGTAGTGACAGAATGAATGACAGGGGGTGTGTCTGGCAAGAGGGGAGAAAGGGTGATGCCCAGGGCGGTGGTGTCCCTACCGGTTGGTGGGGCGGTGCTGTTACCTAGCAACAGTGCCTGGCACAGGGCAGACCAAGAAGCGGAGCAGCAGCTGACAGGCAGAGTCCGGCGAGGAGCGCGGCTGCCCCTAACGGAGCCCCTGCAGCCGGGCACGGAGAGCAGCACAGCTCGTGGAGCACAGCACATAACTCCGGGGCAGGAGACGCAGCAACTGCCGCCGCCGAAGAATGCTGCCATCCTGCAGGACGCACGGGCGCTGGATCACCGCTGAGCCTGGGTCCACCGAAGCGGGAGCCGATGACTGCCTCGCAGGGGCATGGCGCAGCGTGCACGGCGCTCCTCCCCACGGGTGCCACCTCCTCGCCGGGGACCCTCCTGTGACCGGCAGTGGGAGCACACGTGGACTGGGGCTCCGCGCTCCTCCCGGCCGCTGGGATCACGTCTGTTCGGGGGCAGCGTCGTGGCTGCCATGCTGGCTCTGCTGTGCTGCTGGACGTCCCTGCTGCTCCCGGCCTGGGCGCCGACCCTGCTCCCTCCGGAAGTCCTGAACGCCCGTGCCCTGCGTCCACCGCGGTGAGTGAGTTCTGCGCTTGGGGCAGGGACCTGCGTGCGCCCCCGATGCTGACACACTCAATCAGCGGGATCAGTGGCCTGCAGAGTCTATGTTTGGGCGAGGGTCTCGCACTAAATAAGCTGTCACTGTCAAAGGCGATGCGAGCTATACTGGCGCCTAGTGAGAGCCCCGGCACACTCGTTACTGCCGCAAAGCATCACTTGATGTGCGCTGGCAGCACCACTGGCCCTACTGCACCATAATACGTGTGCATCAGGCAAGTACGGCACCTACATCTCCACAGGCCAGTACTGCACCTTCGTGAGTGTGACCATGAAAAATTGCCCCCGGGACTTCCGCGTAGGGTTCTGCGCTTTGTTTTTTTTTTCCTCAGCGGGATGCGCGGAACCCTACGTGCATCCCGTGATTTTTAAACAAAAAAACATTTTTTTGGGCCTTAGGGGTCCTTGTGGGACCCCCTGAGCAGGCCTAGGGGGTCAGGGTGTGTCTACCCTGCCCCCTTGAGCGTTTTGCGCCTTTTTTCAGTTTTCTTGTGCCTCGGTTCTACCGAGGCACAAGATGGCTGCCAACACTTCCTGATTCAGAGTGTTGGCAGCCAATTAGCATTCAGCTCGTGCTCTGGAGGGTTCGGGGAGGGTGCGCGGATCCTCCCTGGCCATAGATATCACTAACTTTTAACTCTAATTTTCTCAGGAACTGCTGAACGGATTTACACCATTTAAGCAAAAGGCATGAGTCTGAACTGAGGACTACCTCTTTGCCAAAGTTGGTGTAATTCCGTTCAGCAGTTCGGGCTGTAGCTGCGACAACAGGTCCTACGGAAAATTGCATGGGGAAAACGCGTTTTTGGACCCCCCTTTTTTCTCGGCCCCCGCTTGATGAATCGCCGCAAAACTTTCAGGCTATATATATATATATATATATATATATATATATATATATATTACCTACTGGCGGTCGCCAGTAGGTAGTTATAGTTAGGACCCCTTTTCCATAGGAGATCCGCAACATTCTATTTTGAATAACTTTAGCGCCGGTCGACGAATCCTCGCGAATTTTTCAAAATAGGTGGGGCGCTATGCTCCGCTCCTACCCTGAAAGTCTCGGGGGGATTCGTCAAGCGGGGGCTGAGATAAAAGGGGGGTCCCAAAACGCGTTTTTCCCATGCATTTTTCCATAGGACCTTTAGACAGGGCTACAGCCCGAACGGCTGAACAGATTTACTTGAAATTTGGCAGAGAGGTAGTCCTCAGGTCAAGGAAGTGCCTTTTGTAGGTTTGGTGTAAATCTGTTTGGTAGAATCTGAGAAAATAGCCTTTAAATCAATATATATATCTGAGCCAGCTTACGGTACGCTTACCGTACGCTTACCGTACGCGTACGGTGGCGTGCGCGAGCGCGATTCTGATTGGCTCTTAGATCTTAGTAAACATTCGAATCGGCCGAAACCAGGAAGCGGCGTCCGCCATTTTGTCTCTCGCACTGAGAGTGTTTTTTTAAATCGGAAGCCCAAAAACATGTTAAGAGGCTGTTTTGACAACGCCCACCCACATAGCCATGTTGAGGGAGTCCCCAAAGAACCCCCAAGAGCAAAAACGGAATTTTAATTTTTTCGGCAATTTCGCCGATTACGCGTACCGTACGTGTACGGTAAAAAAAATGAAATAAAAAAACACTATCCACACTCACCCCACCCCCTGTGCTTTTGGTGGCCGTAGTCCACCAAACGTACAGGGCTTATTAGTGGTGATAAAAAGCGAAATATTGTAAACATGGAATTATAAATTCGAAATAAAAAAAACACTATCCACACTGACCCCACCCCCTGTGCTTTTGGTGGCCGAAGGCCACCAAATGTACATGGCTTATTAAAGTTGATAAAAACCGTGCACGGAACGAACTGCGTTAAGTGGGCGCGCACGCCACGAATGGCGTAAAGTAACTTAGCATTTAAAAAAACGTACAAATTCACTGAAAAAACCATAGGTTTCACACACGTTATAGTTAGGAATTAGCATTTAAAAAACCTTGCAAATTCACTGAAAAAACCATAGGTTTCACACATGTTATAGTTAGCGGAAATTTTACTGATAAAAAACCAGTGAAATTGCCCCGTTATAGTTAGTGCTGGCAACTATAACTCACACGACCGCAATCTTCTGCTGATGACATATGTGTCTTTATGAAAAAAAAATATTTGTAATTTATGTATAGCTAAAAATGTATGGAAGAAGACATGGGCAAATAAGTGTCTAAATACAGTATTAGCATCAGCAGAGGATTGCGGTCGCGTGAGTTATAGTTGCCAGCACTAACTATAACGGGGCAATTTCACTGGTTTTTTATCAGTAAAATTTCCGCTAACTATAACATGTGTGAAACCTATGGTTTTTTCAGTGAATATATATATATATATATTACCTACTGGCGGTCGCCAGTAGGTAGTTATAGTTAGGACCCTGTTTCCATAGGAAATCCGCAACATTCTATTTTGAATAACTTTGGCGCCGGTTGACGAATCCTCGCGAATTTCTCAAAATAGGTGGGGCGCTACGCTCCGCTCCTACCCCGAAAGTTTCAGGAGGATTCGTCAAGCGGGGGCTGAGATAAAAGGGGGGTCCCAAAACACGTTTTTCCCATGCATTTTTCCATAGGACCTTTAGACAGGGCTACAGCCCGAACGGCTGAACAGAATTACTTGAAATTTGGCAGAGAGGTAGTCCTCAGGTCAAGGAAGTGCCTTTTGTAGGTTTGGTGTAAATCTGTTCAGTAGATTCTGAGAAAATAGCCTTGAAATCAATATATATATCTGAGCCAGCTTACGGTACGCTTACCGTAAGCTTACCGTACGCGTACGGTGGCGTGCGCGAGCGCGATTCTGATTGGCTCTTAGATCTTAGTAAACATTCGAATCGGCCGAAACCAGGAAGCGGCGGCCACCATTTTGTGTGTTTCACTCAGAAAAAAAAGAGTGATAAAAAGAAAAGGGGGCAAGGAGGAGAGTTACAGACCTCCTTACATTTGTGAGGGGGTCAAAGAAGGACAGAAAAGTACAAAGAAAACATTTATTGATTTTAAAAAAAATCACGGGGTACGCGTACGGTAAGCGTACGGTAACAAAAAAAAAAATAAAAGAAATGAAATTCAGATTTAAGTGTTTAGTTATTAGGGGGCTCTAAAAAGAGCCGTTGTGTTTATAAAGTTATTTTTTAGTGGTACCTACAAGTAAGTACCGATGCAGAGTCTAAGGTTCAAGAGGAAGACTCTATTCCCTTCATCATTGAAGTGCACACCATCTGCTCTATAAATGTCTTGCATGTCGTAACGCAAGTTGTTGTGGTAAATGGAACCCATACCATAGTCACGGAGGAAAGCAGAAACAGATTTGTTGACGTGCTTTCTTGCTTTGTCAATCTGTGGACAGAAATGATTGGACCAGTTCCATTTTTGCCTTTGGCATATGTTGGAAAACACAAAGGCAGTTTTAGGGAAAAGAGAAAACAGTTGTGCGAAGGTGTCCTTCATAAGCATTTCCAGACCTACCCCAGTCAAAGTGCCTAGGTCATTGCCACCACAGTGCACTATTATGAGGTCAGGGTGTTGGATTTGCATGAAGGATTTCACCAATGGCATCAATTGGTGCCACTTTAACCCTCTCTGACCAATCCATTTAATGTCTACATTTGGCAAAGCAAGGTCTCTCACCATATCTGTTTTCTCTGCAAACTTTTCACTCCAGAAGACATAGCTGTGCCCTACAATCCACACTGTGAACATCTTCAAAGGAGATCTGGATGCACTCAGGAGGTGTAATACAGTAGAATGGTAAAAAGAAATGAAAGACAGTTTGGAAATGGAGGCATACATATTTTTTTATAAAAAAAAAGAACTGATTGGCTGTTTCATACCATTCTACACTAAAAACGAGGCTGTATGTGTAAATTTATAGAAGCATGTTTTGTATTGGTACAGAAAAATGTGTTACCAAAGAACAGTACTATGGATTTGCTGTAAGGTTTGAAAAGTCAAGCACTCTTGCTCTGTGGAATTGAAACATTGTTTGGCGAACTTCTGACCTAACTCCACACAGCAGTGTTCCATGAGCTGTTGCTATGGTAGCAGGCAGAAGTCAAGTTGGGGGAAGGGTACTAGGCAGAAGTCAAGTTGGGGGAAGGGTACTTTTGGAAAAGGGTTGGTTTTCAACCAATAGAAATGTGTGATTACATTTGAAAAAAGGGGGAAGCACTGAGATTTGAAACTTACATGTATATGTGTGGAAAAATAGAGGGAAACTTTGCCATTATCTGGTTCTGCTGAGAGGAGAGAGGTGTAGAGAACAGAGATCCTGGCTCTGATAATCTGCTGTTTGAGTGCCACATTTCTTTCACAACTAACTAATTTTAAAGGTGAGGTTAGAGTTTGAGAGGAGATGTATATGGTAAATTAAGAAATGAATAATAGAAATGTAATTCTTTTTGTTGAAGTTGCGTTTATTATTTTCTGTTTTGGGAGAAATTTAAATGTGAGGAACATGTAAAATAATATGGACTATGTTTTCACGATAAATTAAGGTGTATTGGTATAAAAAAAAGAATAGTTTAAGGGTTTGAGGTTGGACTCAGTAATGCAAATACATTCAGCATCACTAAGGCTGGTTGCCCTTGGTGGAATGTAGGCAGTCACCCAGGTTACACATGTTGGGAAATATAGGCAGAGATTTATTGTGTACAACTCTGGTAATTTTATATTTGCATTAGTAGGAAAAAGGGGGAGCGATTTTTTGGTGCAGAAGCAGACTCTTAGCACACACCCAGCTCCTTTCCATGTATAATCATGCACAGTATTTACAAGCGAGTGGGGTTTTGAGGTTTCAGTCTGTAATGCAAATACATTCAGCATCACTAAGGCTGGTTGCCCTTGCTGGAGTGTAGGCAGTCACCCAGGATACACATGGTGGTGGTCTGAAAAAGCAGTCTGGACATGGGCTTTTAAAAAAATCTGAAAAGTGGATTCATAATGTGTCAGTCTGTAAAAGTGATTTTCACTTGCCAAAAAAAAAGAGCAGTAAGTGTGCATTCAAATTGGCAAAGAAATTTCGTTTATAGTGAAATGCAATATATTCTGAAAACAGCAAAAATAAGGCAAAAATATTTTTTGAAAAATATGTAAATATGTGTACTGTATTATAAAATGTTTTAAAAAATATTAATACTTTTTTCTTTTTTTTCAGATTGATATAGAAAATTTTCGAAAACTAGAACCATTTTTAAAGCAATTTAAAAAAAAAAAAAAATGAATAAATATTTTTTTGAGTGGGTATGGTAAGTCAATAATTTCATGGTCCCTTTTTTCTACTTCTCTACAATCACATTTTCAGTTTTTAATTGTAGTCTGTCAAGGACCTTGTAATGTGATAATTGATTTTTAGTGTTTTTTAAAAAAAAAAAAAAAAAATTACGCGCACCGTACGCGTACGGTAAAAAAAAAAAAAAAAGTTTTTAAAAACATATAAAAAAAAGATGAAAGATAAGGTTGGCTCTTAAAAGAGCCGTTGTGTTCATGCAGGGACAGAGGAAAGAAAGAATGGGAAAATTAGTCTCTGCGACAAGTGTGCTGATCTATTTTGTTGTTCACTAGGGTAACACTGGTCTCCCTATGACAAATTAGATCATGACAAGAGGCGCATCGAATATCAACCCTCAGAAATCGAGGGTTAATTTCCAGAGGGCCAGCAAAAGGAGATGCTCCCCCCACAGATGAAGGGCTCACCTGACCTGCAGAAGAAGGAGTCAGCTCTGCAGATGATGGTCCAGGCTGAGCTGCTGTGGATGTGCTTGGTTGACTTACTGAAGGGTTACCTCCAGTAAGTCGAGCATGTGTCCTTCTGTGTACATCCTTGAGGTGTCTCATCATGGTATGATTCCCAAAGGAATACTTCCTGTCAGGATTACCTCTTGAAAGTACACGCTTACACAGCCTACAAGTTACTAAGGGTGCATTTACCTTTTGCTGGCCTTCAGGAAAAGTAAAATAATCCCATACATAAGAGGTCTTTTGTTTCCTCGCTCTCTGCCTCAAGGTAGTGCTGCTAGTGCTAGCCTCACTCTCAGAAGGGCTCTGCTGTTCTGCCATCGTATCACAAAGACAACCCAGCTCCTTCTCCTAAGGGATCACAAGCAGAAATGAGGGGAATGGGTGTGGTGTAGGAGAGTTCTAGAACTGAAAGTAGTTTCAACCAATCAAAAGTTGTGTTTCATGATCACATGACCTACCGTACGCTTACGGTACGCTTACGGTACGCTTACGGCAAAAAGTACGCATGCGCGTAAAAAAGACACACGCACGCGCCCATGCGCACAACAAGCACGCCCCTTCACTTCCGCGTAACGTGCGCGTGTAGCGTACACGCGTACGCGTCCCACCCGGAGTACGCGCGGCTACGCAAATTGCGTAAATATACGCAAACGGCATAGATAAATTACGGACGTTGCGTAAACTGTACGCTTACCGTAAGCTTACGGTACGCGTACTAAAAAAAATTTTAAAAAAAGGAAAAAATGTACTGCAAATAAATTTTACATGTTTATTTTATAAAATATTTTAAAAAAAAAATTATAGAATTTAAAAAATGTAACCATAGTCTTTATAAAAGGTTAGAAAATTAAAATAAAAATATGTTTAAAAAAATAGAAGAAAAAAAAAAATTTGCATTTAAAAAACCTTGCAAATTCACTGAAAAAACCATGGGTTTCACACACGTTATAGTTAGGAATTAGCATTAAAAAAACCTTGCAAATTCACTGAAAAAACCATGGGTTTCACACACGTTATAGTTAGGAATTAGCATTTAAAAAACCTTAGAAATTCTGTGAAAAAACCATAGGTTTCACACATGTTATAGTTAGCTGCACATTTCACTCGTAAAAAACCAATGAAATTCCCCCGTTATAGTTAGTTCAGCTAACTATAACTCGCGCGCCCGCAATGCACTGCTGATGACGTCACATATTACATCACTCATGACATGGTCAGTGACATCACTCATGACATCACTGATGACATCTCAAATGACATCACTGATGACATCACTGATGACATCATCCTTGTGATAGAGTGGCAGACCTCCTCTTTCCCTAATATAACCTTTGATATACACATTCAAAAATAGAAATTAAAATTTTAAAAACAATGGACATACCAATACCAGTTACAACAACCTATACAGTAATTCTAAGATCCAAATACACATCCACTCATTCACTAACAGTCCTATACAGTCACTCATACATGTAATCACTCATCATATGTACTCATACACGTATACATCCTGTTACACAATGCCACTCATCCATAGAGGTACTCACACACATAGTCACTCATGCTAATAAAGAATCAAACATACATTTACTTGCATGTACAGTTATACACACACCGCCACACTTACTTC
Organism: Triturus cristatus; assembly: GCF_964204655.1. Taxonomy (NCBI): domain Eukaryota; kingdom Metazoa; phylum Chordata; class Amphibia; order Caudata; family Salamandridae; genus Triturus; species Triturus cristatus. Next base: position 498,342,254 of record NC_140591.1, read on the forward strand.
TACGTAAACTTACACATACTTAGTCTTTTAAACAATCACTTATAGAAACACATACTTATTCATTCAGGAACTCTTTCAATCTCTCACTCTCACATATACTCGCTTATATACACCAATAGTCACATATACTAGTTTAAAACATATGTACTTACTCGTAGAGACACTATTGAGACAGTCTATCACTCACTAACACACCCATGCACACACTCATGCACCCATAGAGTCCTGCACACATGCTGTCTTCAACACATACAAAGAGTGAGTCATTCATTCATGCACCTATACACTACGTAATACCCCCCACCGAACCATACAGACATCAGACACTGATACTCAAAAAACCAACTAATAACCTATATAGACACTCATGTAGCTACTCACCAACCCATGCAGCCACTTATACACAAAGTGAGAGACTGATACAGATATTTACATATTTAAACATTACTCACTAAGCCATGTATTCACTAAGATACACTTAATCAGTCAGTTATACAATCAATTTTTCAAAAACAATTCATCCATTTAGACACTTATATACCCATTTATTCTTCCATCGACCTTGAGATATACATATATAAAACATATGTAATTTTCAGAAAAACACACATTCACTGGATGATGTCATCAGTGATGTCATCAGTGATATCATTTGAGATGTCATCAGTGATGTCATGAGTGATGTCACTGACCATGTCATGAGTGATGTAATGTGTGACGTCATCAGCAGTGCATTGCGGGCGCGCGAGTTATAGTTAGCTGAACTAACTATAGCGGGGGAATTTCATTGGTTTTTTACGAGTGAAATGTCCAGCTAACTATAACATGTGTGAAACCTATGGTTTTTTCACAGAATTTCTAAGGTTTTTTAAATGCTAATTCCTAACTATAACGTGTGTGAAACCCATGGTTTTTTCAGTGAATATATATATATATAAATATATATATATATTCACTGAAAAAACCATAGGTTTCAGGGGCGTTATACTTAGCTGGACTTTTCACTCGTTCAAAACCATTGAAATTCCTCAGTTATAGTTAGTTCAGCTAACTATAACTCGCGCGCCCGCAATGCACTGCTGATGACGTCACATATTACATCACTCATGACATGGTCAGTGACATCACTCATGACATCACTGATGACATCTCAAATGACATCACTGATGACATCATCCAGTGAATGTGTGATTTTCTGAAAATTACATATGTTTATATATGTATATCTCAAGATCGATGGAAGAATAAAGGGGTATATAAGTGTCGAAATGGATGATTTGTTTTTGAAAAATTGATTGTATAACTGACTGATTAAGTGTATCTTAGTGAATACATGGCTTAGTGAGTAATGTTTAAATGTGTAAATATCTGTATCAGTCTCCCACTTTGTGTATGAGTGGCTGCATGGGTTGGTGAGTAGCTACATGACTGTCTATATAGGTTATTAGTTGGTTTTTTGAGTATCAGTATGATTGTCTGAGTGTCTGTATGGTTCGGTGGGGGGTATTACGTAGTGCATAGGTGCATGAATGAGTGACTCACTGTTTGTATGTGCTGAAGACAGCATGTGTGCAGGACTGTATGGGTGGATGAGTGTGTGCATGGGTGTGTTAGTGAGTGATAGACTGTCTCAATAGTGTCTTTATGAGGAACTACATATGTTTTTAACTAGTATATGTGACTATTGGTGTATATAAGTGAGTATATGTGAGAGTGAGAGATTGAAAGAGTTCCTGTATGAATAAGTATGTGTTTCTATAAGTGATTGTTTAAAAGACTAAGTATGTGTAAGTTTCTGTAGAAGTAAGTGTGGTGGTGTGTGTATAACTGTATATGCAAGTAAATGGATGTTTGATTCTTTATTAGCATGAGTGACTATGTGTGTGAGTAACTCTATGGATGAGTGGCGTTGTGTCACAGGATATATAGGTGTGTGAGTACATATGATGAGTGAGTACATGTATGAGTGACTGTATAGGACTGTTGGTGAATGAGTGGATGTGTAGGTGGATCTTAGAATTACTGAATAGGTTGTTGTAACTGGTATTGGTATGTCCATTGTTTTGTAGTTTCTATTTTTGAATGTGTGTATCAAAGGTTATATTAGGGGAAGAGGAGGTCTGCCACTCTATCACAAGGATGATGTAATCAGTGATGTCATTAGTGATGTCATTTGAGATGTCATCAGTGATGTCATGAGTGATATCACTGACCATGTCATGAGTGATGTAATATGTGACGTCATCAGCAGTGCATTGTGGGCGCGTGAGTTATAGTTAGCTGAACTAACTCTAACGGGGGAATTTCAATGGTTTTGTACGAGTGAAAAGTCCAGCTAAGTATAACGCCCCTGAGACCTATGTTTTTTTCAGTGAATTTCTAATGTTTTTTAAATGCTAATTCCTAACTATAACGTGCCTGAAACCTATGGTTTTTTCAGTGAATTTCAAAGGTTTTTTAAATGCTAATTGCTCACTATGCCTAAAGAGATAGGACATGTGAAGAAAGAAGAAAAAGCGCACAGAAAGAAAAAAAAGAAATGCAGAAAGAAGCAACAGAAGTCCTCAAAGACGAAGAAAAGTGCAGGAAGAAGGATAACGTGCAGAAAGAACAAACAGAAGAGCAGAAAGAAGCCTTGTTGCAAAATCATCCTGTACCATCAACTTTTTCAGACGGATACTGGTGGTAACTGAGTCTGACTAACCAGTCCTAGAGCCAGTGCTATGTTAAAAGACACTCAGAATACAGTGAAAACACCTACATAAACTCGGGAACACTATGCGTTGGGGTCCCTCTGTGATCAGCATGACCTCCTCTGTAAGCCCCTAGTATATACTAGGGCAGGGGATTAAAACAACCTCTTAAAACGCGCCACAGGGCGTGTTTGCACACGTCACCTCAGGCCCCGTCCCCTCACTTCCCCACTGTGTAAACACGCCCTGTGGCTGTCTTAAGTTGGGAGATTAAGTCCCCTTGAATCCTGAGGGTCCCTAGGGTCCAACTAGACAACTAGGTATCTAGTAAGCACCACAGAGCTGCGTTGCAGAGAGATGTAAAAAGGGGCACGGCCTAGACCACCTATCTGCAACGCAGCGCAGTGACGCTTACTGGAAGCACCTGGTGGGCTAGTTGACCCCCAGGGTCCCTCAGGATTGAAGGCAAATTATTTCCCCAACTTAAAACGTGCCACAGGGCTTGTTTGCACACGTTAACTCAGGCCCCGTCCCCTTCCTTCACCACTGCCCCTGTGGCCGTTTTTAGTTGGGAGATTAAGTTCATTTGAATCCTGAGGATCCCTAGGGTTCAACCAGCCCACTAGGTACCTCCAGTAAGCGCCACAGAGCTGCATTGCAGAGAGGTGTAAAAAGTGGCAAGGCCTGGACCAACTCTCTGTAACGCAGCTTAGTGGCGCTTACTGGAAGCACCTGGTGGACTAGTTAGCCCACAGGGGCCCTCAGGATTAAAGGGGAATTATTTCCCCAACTTAAAACGCGCCGTAGGGCATGTTTGCACACGTCACCTCAGGCCCCGTCCCCTCCCTTCCCCACTGTGTAAATACGCCCTGTGGCCATATTTTAAGTTGGGAGATTAAGTCCCCTTGAATCCTGAGGGTCCCTAGGGGCAAAATCGCCCACTAGGTACGTCCAGTAAGCGCCATTGCAGAGAGGTGTAAAAAGGGGCACTTCCTGCACCCCCTCTCTGCAACGCAGAACAGTGGCACTTACTGGAAGCACCTGGTGGGCTAGTTTCCCCCCAGGGTCCCTCAGGATTGAAAGGGAATTATTTCCCCAACTTAAAACGCGCCACAGGGCGTGTTTGCACACGTCACCTCAGGCCCCGTCCCCTCCCTTCGCCACTGTGTAAACGCGGCCTGTGGCCGTTCTAAGTTGAGAGATTAAGTCCCCTTGAATCCTAAGGGTCCCTAGGGTCAAACTAGCCCACTAGGTACCTCCAGTAAGCGCCAAAGACCTGTGTTGCATAGAGGTGTAAAAAGGGGCGTGGCCTCAGAACACCTGTCTGCAATGCAGCTCCCTGGCGCACGCTGGAGATACCTGTTGTGGCCAGGGGGCGCGTTTGCAGAGTGCTGCAAGGAGGGGGCGTGGCCTCCAGTGCGATGCCGGTCTTTTATTAATTTAATTTTTTTAAGAAGGAGGGCTGTGTGGCCCCCCTTCTTTTTCTTTGTTGAAAAAAATAAATTTGGCCCTCCCAAGGCCTTAATCGGCCCCGGGGACCCCAAACCCCGGGTCATGGCCTTTTTTTAATTTAAATTCCTTAGGAGGGGGCTGCGTTGCCCCCCTCCTCAGGCCACTTATGGCTCCGGGGACCCCATCCCCCGGGGCCGGCCTTTGTTTTTTATTATTTTAAAAATATATATATTTATAGAAACACCTAGGACATGCTGGACAAACCGTATGTACCTATCACCATGACGATTTGCGTGATATTCATTAAAAAGCGACTAGGCATAGAATGAATCCACATGGAATGTATTTACACCGCTAGTGAAGCTCTGACATGTCTGACGCCCTACCGTGCCTAATCCCGGCGTCCCCGCCGGTGGGTACTCTCCAAGTAGATACCCTTGTCGTTTATTTATACAAACATGGGTAGCTATTGACGGGCACATTTAATATACACGCACACCAAGCCATTCAAAGGGGATTCGACAAAAATTCGACCAAACTATGCAAGAAACCCCCCTCACGGTTAATAAAAAACACATCCACCGCCGGATGTGTAATACTTTTCATTTTACTCTCTAGAAAGGAGAAGAACCTCACTTGAGAGTCACAGCGTGCTCCTGGCTGAGCCCAATGCTGTGTTACACCCACCAGTGCCCGCCGATTGCCTCACACCTCTGTGTTGTATTCCACCAGTGCGTATTCTATGACACTCTCTAGCCCATGTGCACTGTAACACCACCCTGTGAATATGTCATGCCACACTTGTCTTCGAGCGGTTTATATTGCCCCATCTAACGTGCCTTCCTTGATGTATCTGTTATAACGCACAGCGCTTTGCCATACATATTACAATCTGGGATCCATATCTTTGTCACAGTGCATATGCAACGTTACACTCCCCAGCACATATTTTATATTACAACTTTAGAGACTAGTTATGTTACACAACACTGCCTTGTGCATATTACACTCCAAGGTGCATATCGCATAGCACGCGCTAGTGACTGTGCTATCTCGCGCTCTACAATTAATCTGTCATTGCGCACAATGTATTGCATATTATATTTCACGCCCGGTTCATCTTATATCACACTTTTTGGTGCATAGTTTATACCATATACTACATCTAGTTTTCATTTTCAATCGTGCTCTCAGGACTATGTTCTATATAACACTGCGTCCCCCTACCCTTTTCACGGGCATTACATTTTGCGATTGGGGTGGAGGGTCAGGGGGTGTTTCTGCCAAGTGAGCCCGGAGTCCCAGTCACAAATGTGCTGCATACTTGTTCATATTTTAAGTAGTTCGCACAGACACACATTTTAAAAACAATAAAGTTCCTAATACCCTCCTTCTCTGAACAGTTAGCTTGCTGCCCCATTCACCACCTCCCTATCCTCTGTTGTCTGAATCCATGGACTAGCCTTCTCCCTCCTGCCATGCATGGTCTGATGTGCTGCCACTGCCCTCTATTTAGCATGATGTACCAGTCCACTCCTCCTGCCCTCCATTGCCCAATTCTATGGCCCATCATTGACCTCCTGCTTAGCCTCTGTGCTTAGCTTGCTGCCCCTATTCTCCTTCCCCCTGCCCTCCAATGTCTTTGTGCATGCCCCTGCTCCATCCTTTTTGCCCACTATGTTCCATGGACCTGCCACTCCTATCTACTTGAGTGTTCTGTTGAGCTGCCACTCCCCTCCCACCTGCCTAGCATTGTCAGATGACTGTAACCTGTCCCTGCCACCTCCACCCTGCCTGTCCACATGTCATGCCCCTATCCCCTTCCTCCTGTCCTCCATGGTTCATTTTACTGCCACACCCATCTGCCCTCCCTGATCTGTTGTGCTGCAACTGCTCCTCATGCCTGCCCCGCGCGGTCTGTTGTGAGGCCCCTTCTCCTGAACTCTCTTGTCTGTGCCCAGGTCCTGACCCTCCCTTCTATCCTCCATGGTCCTTTGTGCATGCCCCTGCACCATCATAGCCATTGTGCTGCCACTAACCCTCCCGCTTGCCATACATGGTGTTCTGTGCTGCCATGGCCCCTCCCACCTTCCCTGTGTGGTCAGCTAGCTGCCCCTGACCCCCTCCCACCTTCCCTCCATGGTCTGTGTGTATGCCACCATAGTCTCATTGTTGCTCTCCATGGTGTGTCTTGTTTCTAGTGCCCATCCTGCCTGACCTCCATGGTCATCTTGCTGCTCCTGCCCTGCTACCTTGCCCCCAGCCCTCTGTTTCCCTGTGCAGACCCCCTATTCCCTCCCTCCTGGCTTGTCTGTTCCATTGTAATGCCCCTGATCCGTCTCTCCTGCCCTTTATGGTCTGTTATGCTGCATCTTTCTCTCCTGTCTGTCCATTATGGTCAGCTAGCTACCATTGCCTCTTTCCCATCTGTTCTCTGTTGTCCATGTGCATGGTCCTGTCCCCTCCCTATTGCTTTCTATGGATTGTTGTGCTGCACTCCCGTCCCGCATGCCCTGTGTGGTGTATTGTGCTGCTGCAAACCCTGATGCCTGCCCTGTAGGGTCAGTTTGGTGCACCTCTCCATGTCCCTCCTGTCCTCTGTTATCCGAGTCCATGTCCCTACCCCAATTCCTTCTGCCTACCATGATTCAATGTACCATTCTTGTGAACATTTTGAACTTGGTAAGAGGGAGATTTTGAAAAAAAAACTGGGGTATTGATTTTCCCCTTTGAGTTACATTGAAAAAGAGGAGATTGTAGACAGGAGACAGATCAAATAAAGCCCATTTGAGCTTAAAAACATTGGACGTTTCCTGGCTGAAACGGGTCTGTTGGCATGTATGGTTGTACTACCACTACCTCTTCCTTCTGCCCACAATGGTCTATTATATTGCCACAGCCTCTCCTGCCAGTCCTGGATTGTTGGTTTGTTGCCCCTGCCCCCCTTTCCACTGCCCTCCATAGTCTGTTGTGCTGCCACTGCCCTTCCTGCCTGCCCAGTGTCGTCAAATTGTTGCATCTGCACTCTCCTAACTGCCTTCAATTTTCAGAGTCCGTGCCCCTGGCCTCTGCTTCTCAACAGTATCCCAATGAACAACTAGATTGCTAACATTCTATATTTATTACAAAAGTGTGGAACGCCTGACGTCATCTTGATGTAATGAAAACTGTAATACCTAGAGTATTTCCTTTAGAAATTACATATATGAGAGGGTCTTATTTGCATCAAAATTATGGTTAGTGCTCTAAAAAACTAAAATGAGGACATATTTTCTGAGTTTTCAAATAGCGACAAAGAACTTTTAAATTATTTGTAATCTTTATGTTTTTTTATCCAGTTGACCATTTGATTAAATGTAGCACCTTGGCGAGAGGATGTGGTGCTACTTCCAGAGCTGCAGACTTTGCAACTGGGGAACCAGGTTGGAGTTTCTGCTTCAGCTCAACATTCTGTGATTGTGGTCAAATCACTTAATCTCCCCATGTCTACAACCAAAATGAATTTGATTTTGTGTGATGTAACCAATGTTCATGTAAAGCATTCCAATACCTGACAAGTCTGCACTATATAAAACTGCAAATACACAAAAAATAAGTGTTTTGTACACTTCTGTCATTGGGCTACATGTGGGCTACATCTGGGTGATATTTGTGCTGCATTTAGGCTCTTTTGTGTCTGGTGGCCATCTTGGGAGATGTATTTGTTATGAAGTTTCCTAATTTCCTCACTTACTGCAGTCTCCTCAGTAGGAAATGCTTTCAGTTTTTTACTTTGATTCCATCAAGAAGGTATTCAGATATGTCACACATTTGCCATAAATTCTGAATGTTAGCACTCTAGTTGCTCATTAGATCACTGTAGTAAAGCTACTGCTCACCACGGAAGTCTGCTGCTGGTATTAAAAGTGCATGTTTCAGTCTGCATATGAGAATTTTTTAATGAAATAGAAGAGGATTTGAGAAGTCACTCAAAATGTGCCCTAATTTTTCTTTCTTCTGCACTAATCATAATTTCTATGGCAAAATGAACCCCCTCATTGTGTTCTTTTTTAAATTAAATGTTTTAAGTGTTACCAGTTTATTCCAATCAAGATGGCTTCAGGTGTGCCATACTTTTGTCATAAGTAAGACAGTAAGCGTTCTAGTTGTTCTTAAGAACACTCTGGGACATTCTGTCATTAGGATATACTTGGGCGACATCTGGGTGATATTTGGGCTACATTTGGGCTCTTTTGTCTCTGGTGGCCATCTTGGGAGATTTATTTGTTATGAAGTTTCCTAATTTCCTCATTTACTGCAGTCTCCTCAGTGGGAATACTTTCAGTTTTTTATTTTGGTTCCATTAAAAGGCATTCAGATGTGTCACACATTTGCCATAATTTCTGAATGTTAGCACTCTAGTTGCTCATTAGATCACTGTAGTAAAACTACTGCTCACCAGAGAAGTCTGCTGCTGGTATTCAAAGTGCATGTTTCAGTCTGCATGTCAGAATTGGTTTATGAAATAGAAGAGGATTTGAGAAGTCAAAATGTGCCCTAATTTTTCTTTCTGCAGAACTAATCATAATTTCTATGGCAAAATGAACCCCCTCATTTTGTTCCTTTGTAAATTAATTGTTTTAAGTGTTACCACTTTATTCCAATCAAGATGGCTTCAGGTGTGCCATACTTTTGTCATAAGTAAGGCTGTTAGCGCTCTAGTTGTTCGTTAGAACACTCTGGGACATTCTGTCATTGGGCTATACTTGGGCTAAATCTGGGTGATATTTGGGCTACATTTGGGCTCTTTTGTCTCTAGTGGCCATCTTGGGAGATTTATTTGTTATGAAGTTTCCTAATTTCCTCATTTACTGCAGTCTCCTCAGTAGGAAATACTTTCAGTTTTTTACTTGGTTCCATCAAGAAGGCATTCAGATGTGTCACAAATTTGCCATAAATTCTGAATGGTAGCACTCTAGTTGCTCATTAGATCACTGTAGTAAAGCTACTGCTCACCAGGGAAGTCTGCTGCTGTTATTCAAAGTGCATGTTTCAGTCTGCATGTCAGAATTGTTTTTTATGACATAGAAGAGGATTTGAGAAGTCAAAATGTGCCCTAATTTTTCTTTCTGCAGCACTAATCATAATTTCTATGGCAAAATGAATCCCCTCATTGTGTTCCTTTGTAAATTAAATCTTTTAAGTGTTACCACTTTATTCCATTCAAGATGGCTTCAGGTGTGCCATACTTTTGTCATAAGTAAGACTGTTAGCGCTCTAGTTGTTCGTTAGAACACTCTGGGACATTCTGTCATTGGGCTATACTTGGGCTACATCTGGGTGATATTTGGGCTCTTTTGTCTCTGGTGGCCATTTTGGGAGACTTATTTGTTATGATGTTTCCTAATTTCCTCGTTTACTACAGTCTCCTCAGTAGGAAATACTTTCAGTTTTTTACTTTGATTCCATCAAGAAGGCATTCAGATGTGTCACAAATTTGCCATAAATTCAGAATGTTAGCACTCTAGTTGCTTATTAGATCACTGTAGTAAAGCTACTGCTCACCAGGGAAGTCTGCTGCTGGTATATAAAGTGCATGTTTCAGTCTGCATGTCAGAATTTTTTTATGAAATAGAAGAGGATTTGAGAAGTCACTCAAAATGTGCCCTAATTTTTCTTTCTGCAGCACTAATCATACTGTCTATGGCAAAATGAACCCCCTCATTTTGTTCCTTTATAAACTAAATGTTTTAAGAATTACCACTTTTTTCCAACCAAGATGGCTTCAGGTGTGCCATACATTTGTCATAATTAGGACTGTTAGCGCTCTAGCTGTTCTTTAGAACACTCTGGGAAGCTGCAGTAGAACACAAAGGAATCAGCTGACAGTCTCTGCCCTTGTTGGATGTACATGTTTTACTGAGAATGTCAGACTTCATTCTCACATGACTGAGAAAGATAATGTGAATTTACAGAAAATATGCTCTCAGTTAGCTTATAGATCACCTTCCAAACCTCTGTGGGAAAAGCATGAGAAAATAGTTTTCTCTCAAACATGATTCATGATATCACAGCAGAAGGCTTTTTCACATGGTAAAATCACCTTAGAACACACCACAATTCCTAAAATGAGTATGGTACCATCAACAAATGATTTTTAATGTAACTAAAGTCTTAAAACCTTCTATTAACTGCAATGCTTTTTAATGAGGTGCTATCATGTATATTGGTCCCAAGATGGCTGTCAACACTTCTTGAATGAAGAGCTGACAGCCAATCAGATCTCACGATGAGATGTGTGGTTAGGCTCCGCCCAGATATATATGTGGTTTTACTTTTGATTTTCTCAGGAACTACTGAACGGATTTACACCATTTAAGCAAAGGGCACATGCCTGACCTGAGGACTACCTCTTTGCCAAATTTCAGGTAATTCTGTTCAGCCGTTCGGGCTGTACCTTCGACTAAAGGTACTATGGGAAAATGCATGGGGAAAACGCGTTTTGGTACCCCCTTTTTTCTCAGCCCCCGCTTGACGAATCACCCCGAGACTTTCAGGGCAGGAGCTGAGCGGAGCGCCCCATTAGTTTTGAAAATTTCACGAAGATAAGTCAACCGGCGCCAAAGTTATTCAAAATAGATTTTTCAGATTTCCTATGGGAACTCGGTCCTAAATATAACTATCTACTGACGACCGCCAGTAGATAATATATATAGCATTAAATATTAATTGTGTGTATTTAATGTACATTTTATTACATTTATGTTTTAGAATATTTAACATTTACTACTTTAACCTCCATTTATATTAAAAAAAACATCAATATTCATGTCTATTTTGGGACAATATTATTGTCAATGATATTCGTTTCCAATATTTTTGTAGTTACCATTGTAAATATAGGAGAATTATATTGTGGTAAATAAAATATTTGACACAAGATGTTTGTCAATTATATTGTTTACAACAATACTTGGTCAGTGATCCATGCATTATAATTCTATAAGTTCAAAGTCAACTAATAGGTCGCGTAGTAAACCCTTGAAGAGCAGGGGATTTATTGAGATTAACATACTCTCAAGTTCCCTTCAAATTGGTTAGTCTAATATACACATAGGAGGCACCATTTATTTAATTTGAACACATACTATTTGTTTAGCTGTAGAATGTAATAAAAATTATTCTCATCAATGTTCCAACATCGTGCAATTTAAAAACTAAATTGTTTTCATCAGTAGAGCAATCAAACTAATGGCAACATGTGTTTTGTGATTGCCATCTCTTACTTCATTTAGACAAAATAATATTTTTTGCTCAAACCTGAAATATTTTATTTAAGGTTTGAGAATGTTTGCTATTTTTTCATGCCACATATATTCTTTGAAATGTGGTCAGTTTATAGCCTTTATACAAGTTACGTATTAGAAGGGACTTGAGTCGTTCGTAGCTGGAGCGACAGGAAATAATCAGGAGAAGCCGTGAAAAATATATTCGGAAAATGGTTCTTCTTTCTTCGTATGAGGTTTGAGAAGTGTTAAGGGGGTGCTAGAGAGATTGGAAATTACTAATTTAATACACAACAGTAAAAATTGTGTATGGCAAATTTTAATGGAACTTTCAATATGGAATTGCCAAGAAAACACACTTGCTTTGCCTTTGTCAAACCCAGGAGTTAGGATCATATGTTCTTTAAAGAAAGTGAAGCTTCAACTTGGGCACCTGCTATGTTTGCTTACTGTTGAGGTTTAATTTTTGTGAAATGAGCATCTGAGCCAGAATGGTCCCGGGGACCCCATTCCCTGGGGCCGGCCATTACCTAATGGGGTGGAAGGCTGTGTGGCCCACCTCCCCAGGCCAATTGTAGCCCCAGGGACCCCACCTCCCAGGCCTTAACTATGTCTCCTGTGTGCTGTGGAGCCCACCCAGGGAACCCAGGGGGCAGGATGGGGACTGTGGGGGGGGGGGTACCTCAAGGCCCTTACCTGTAAGGACTTGGCACCCATGACAAGGAAGAAGGTGAGCTTCTATGAGGCAGTTTCAGTGGTGATGGCACCAGCATGGAGCCCCAATAGTCAGGCAACATTCATGAGATGTGTGCACACTCACCATTTGAAATTCTATTGTTCTATTGACCAGAGCATTCCACGCAGTGGGTCTGCTGTATCGGCTGTGATCCGGCAATCTGAGCCTTTTCTGTTGAACATCTGCAGCTGAAGCCTGCTGTTTTTGGTTTCTGCAGAGGACATTAAATCCTGAGTTCATTTTGGATTTTTTTCTTGACCACTTGTTGTGGCTCAGTAGTTTTGGATATAAATGTAAGCCCCTCTAGGTTTGAGGATATGAAAGCAAGCCAGTTGCATTGTAATTTGCTGAGGTAATGCAGCCTTGCAAAACCAGTATGGATAATGGTTATCATACCAAAAGGATGTATGTATGTATTTTATCATTCAGTTATTTAAAGAAGCCTAATTTTCAGATATATATTTGACATCTAATCTGAGTAATATTCTCTTTGCAAAGTTTGAATTACAGATCTGTCCTTGACTAGATCATGTAATTCAAGTAATCCATTTGTTTTGTGGTTAGTGTACCCATTCTTCTCTCTCACTGAATATTTTGTAAATAGCAGTGTGCATCATGTTCTAAAAATACTCACAACGAGGAGCTCCAGAGGGAAAACTAATAACTAGGTCACCCTCCACTCATAAATCAGTAAACAACAATAGACCTGGGCATGTGTGATGACAATCACTTCCTTACATAAGGCTGGTGTTAGGGGGATCCACCTCTACCCAACAGCAGGTCTGAACAATTTTCCAGTCTAATCCCGTCCTAAATGCCCGCTATCTTACATTTTTCATAAGTGTAAGTTTTGTCAGTAAACTCATTACAACAATACGCTTAGCTAAAGGAGGTGTATAAAAAAACACAGAAAAATATGTGTGAAGATGAGAAGGCCCCTCACATGCGCTACACCAGAGGAGCTACTGGCAGGTTCTCACCAGCTTGCCCACATTTCTCATCATCGGTAACCTTCTCACTGTTACAAAAGAAAATGTGTCCAGTATAAAGATAAGAGGTGAAAATAGTGATATGTGTATCAACAAAGAAAAAGGCCCCGTAATGTGCAGGAGATAAAATATATCTCTAATTAAAAATTGAGTTGAGGCTCACATATTTGACGTAACCCTTTTATTCAAAATCGTGAGCTTACTCAAAAGTAAAAACCAACTGCATGTCACAAACCAATTTAAGATGGGCCAACTGTGCAATGATATTGGTAGTATTTGTTCTATGTCCATGAATCAAGTGCACCTCAACATTGTTTAAACAAGGATTTCATTTTGGCGCTCTTTAAGTTTGAGAAAGGCTTGTCCCAACGTCCGAATCGCGTTACGTAGCAAGCCATGCTTCAATAAAAGTATTGTGCTGTGTCGGAGCCTGTTCTTTTTCGTAGCGGGTTGGTGAATGGATAAAGATGAGATATAAATATATAAGTTCATATGTAAACAAAACAAACTATTTATTATAGTTCAAAGAGAAAACATAAGTTAGAGTTTACCAAACAAGAACTCAACTGTTAAAATAAATCAAACTATTGTAAACAAACCAATAAAATAACACTAAAAGCAACTTTAACCAATGGAACCAAACAAACAATTCAATGAACAATATAAAAGACACACTAATCAAAATAACTGAACACTCCAAAAACATCAAGCACTACAAGAGGAAGATCAGCCAGATTATCACAAAAAAAGCTTAAAAAGGAAATAATAAATGTAAACAACTACAAAATCAAGTAAGAAATGTACATTTAAAATAAAAATGAATTGCTGTTAAATAGAATTTAGCAACTAAATAGTACCACACTCTGTAGCTTTTATCTTTTAACATAGACTTCCTAAATGAAAAAATAAACAATTTCCATACCAACAAACTACCAGAAAATATCAACTATAAGAAAGCACCAAGAAAATATAATAAAGTAAGTATGCCTAAATAATTAATAATAAACTCTCTCAAACAGTAACCAAAAATAAACCTAATTCCCTAAACCTCAAAAGACTTGGAACAAAATACCATTTTTAATTAATGTACTTTTTTGTTCATTCAACAGAAAAGTAAGCACCTGCTCCACATTAAAACAAGCACAATAGAGAAGCTGCAAAACCCCCAAAAAAGTCAACAAAAAAATAAGGAAATAAACTATGGGAAACTAGATTTTTTAACCTACTAATAACAATCATTCACAACTTAAATTATAATATATATTTATACAATTAAACTACTTACATATACAGTGACAGAAGCCACCAAACTAATCACAGTACAGAAAGGAAAGCAATTATTACATTGCATCAACAGAAACTATAAACAGAAAATGTACTAAATATTTTTGAATGCATGCTAGAGGAGGGCAGCTACAAAGGATAATTTTGTACTTAATGCAAAAGACAACCACACTCTCAAATGTGACAGAAATAAAAGTTAAAGAAATCGTACAAGAAATACGAGAGGCAAGCGTTAGCTCAAATGAACCCACAAGGAAAACCCTTAAATACATGCAACCGAAAGTCATTGTACACATGACAGGCCAACTATCCACACTTTAAAATGTTTAATTCCATGCTCTTAAAAAGCCACCAGCAATACCTGACCATTTAATGATTACACATAATGAGAACCCTTCTTCTACATGACAATCCAAATAATGAAAAACATATTCTTATTTTCTCTACAGCAAACAACTGAATGAAACTTACCCAATGGCATATCTGGATGATGGCTAGGACCTTGAAAATGTGGCCTAGACCATTCACTCACATATACACAATACTTGGTGAATATCAACACACCAATATCCCCTTTATATATGCTTTACTACCAAACAAACAAATCAGCAACTATTATGAACCGCTAAACTATATAAAACAACAACCACAACTATTAACCCCCCAAAAAATCATACACTTTGAACAAACCATGATTCAAATAATTAAAATAATATACAGCCATACAAGACTGTTCAATCAAAGTATATGGTGATTACTCCCAAAAACTGCATTAAGGGCCTTCTTATGAGAACGGCAGGCTTGGGACCGCCATACTAGCAGTGCTGATCCAACCGCCCCCACCCCAGTAGTCCAACCAGCTTATTACAATGGTGGTGGTGGGACAGCCAGCAACCCAACAAAAGACCATGGCCACTGCCAGGATCCTAGATCCCGATGGGGCGGTGGTAGGGAACACAGATGTCTGAGTGATAACTTTTTTTAAAACACTCACTGTCACAGGATGATGTCATTTGAGATGTCATCAGTGATGTCACTGACCATGTCATAGGTGATGTAATATATGAGGTCATTAGCAGTGCATTGCAGGGGCATGAGTTATAATAAGGTCAGATAACTATAACTGTTGAATTTCTCTAGTTATGTAAGATTGAAACCTGGGCCTAAATACAACGTCTTTTTAACCTTTGTTTTTTTCAGTGAATTTCTATGTTTTTTAAATTCTATTGCCTAACTATAACGTCCCTATAACCTTTGTTTTTCAGTGAATCAAACTATCTATCTATCTATCTATCTATCTATCTATCTATCTATCTATCTATCTATCTATCTATCTATCTATCTATCTATCTATCTATCTATCTATCTATCTATCTATCTATCTATCTATCTATCTATCTATCTATCTATCTATCTATCTATCTATCTATCTATCTATCTATCTATCTATCTATCTATCTATCTATCTATCTATCTATCTATCTATCTATCTCTCTCTCTATTTATCTATCTATCTATCTCTCTCTCTATCTATCTATCTATCTATCTATCTATCTATCTATCTATCTATCTATCTATCTATCTATCTATCTATCTATCTATCTATCTATCTATCTATCTATCTATCTATCTATCTATCTATCTATCGCACAGTTCCTTAAGTTATTTGACACTTTATTTATTCTATTTCCTAACTATAATGGCACTGTAACATTTAGTTTTTTCTTTAAATTTCCAAGGTTTTTTAAATGCTAATTCCTAACTATAACGTACCTGTAACCTTTGGGTTTTTTAGTGAATTTCTATGGTTTTTTTAACTAGTAGTCATGTTTGCAGAGTGGTGGAGAATGGGGGCTGGACCTCCAACCAGCTCTCAGAAACCCCGCTATGTAGGACTTAAAGAGGGTAGTAGGAGGGCTTCTTGGCTCCCAAGGTCCACCTATGTCCAAATGTGCCTCCTGGCGGTGGAGAAAGGGGGCATGACCTCTGACCGCCTCTCAACTATCCCTCTATGTGGGGCTTCCTAGAAGTAACATGAGGGTTTGTTGGCCCTCAAGGCCAAGCAGCTCCACTCCCTTGTCATTTTTGGGGGCATGGCCTGTACTATGTGTGCCCTGGTCCCACCAAGGGCACCCACATTTGCAACACTGGGGATAGTGGAGAGAGCCAGAAGGCCCCCATGGTCACTGCTGGCTCTCTGTCTCCTGTCGGAGCCAGCATTGCTTTGAGACCAAGGTAGCTGTTAACATGCAGCTCCCTGGATCCTAAGGCAATATGTCTGTTTCCCTGCTCGCTTGACAGCTCATCCTTGTTGAAACCAGAGTGTTTGCCATGGCTTTGCGGAAGCGGTGCTCCCACCAAGCCATAGCAAACTGCAATGTCCCAGGGGTTGTGTAGCGCCTGAGGCACTCCTATGTTTTGAAACCACGCTATTACCTTTGACTCCCATTATTTTAATTGACTGTTGGCTGAATGTATGACATTTTTTTTCCCCGCAAGTGCACGTTTCCTTAAAGATGTCTTTCGTGTAATTTTGTAGTTTAAGCAGGGGGAGAGCTTTCACATAGTAGAATAGCCTTGTCAGGAACAGACCGTGTGGGATGTGCATTTGAAGGCATTAGAGTGAGAGAGAGAGAGAGAGAGAGAGACAGAGAGAGAGACAGAGAGACAGAGAGAGAGAGAGAGAGAGAGAGAGAGAGAGAGAGAGAGAGATGTGCTATGTACTTCTTGGTCTCGAAGTGCAGTGTTATAAGCAGTGGTGCTCAAATGTGCATTATGTTGTACATTGGGAGATAAAGTGTGAAGTGTTATAGTCCATGGTGCACACATGTGCATTGTGTTGTTCATTGTGAACTGCCATGAAATTCTTACTAATGGAATTGACATGGCCTCATGCCATCTTGAACTCTGACTCTGTCATCTAGCTTGAACCTTTGCACACACAGGGAGGCCCACAGATTATTCAAGTTGTTTTGGCTATTCACGTTCAAGATTGTTTTGTTGATTGTACTGCCGGAGACTTTCGTAAGCTTTGTTAAGATAAAGGCTGGAACACACGTGAGAGTGCAGAAGGAACGTAAGAGCTCTATTGCCTTTGGAATGCTTGCATGGAAAGTGG
The DNA here is from genome assembly GCF_964204655.1 of Triturus cristatus. Classification (NCBI taxonomy): domain Eukaryota; kingdom Metazoa; phylum Chordata; class Amphibia; order Caudata; family Salamandridae; genus Triturus; species Triturus cristatus. The sequence continues at coordinate 498,359,791 of NC_140591.1, forward strand.
CTAATTCCAATAAGTTTCCGTGGCACAGAGAAAGGCCTCTCGGAACCTTCTAATGTGTTTTGAGATTAAAAAGCTAGGGTTTATGTCTTAGAAACTTGGATTTGGGTCTGAATGATGGACAAGTCTTCAGTGCAGGTATCTGGTTGCTGAGTCTCTTGACCCCGGCTGTGAATCCCCCAGTCTGAAGTGGGCCAAGATGAAGTTTGCACCAGGTGATGTGTTTTATTTTTGATTATTGTCATTGTGATGTGTGAGTGTCTGTGTGCCCATTCAAGTCTCCACTGGCTATAATGGTCATTGTGAAGTGTGAGTGTCTGTGTGCAAATTTAAGTCTCGTGGCTATAATCATCTCAGGTGTTTTATTTGTGTATTGACTTTGTGATGTGTGAGTGTATGTGTACACATCGACGTCTTCAGTGGTTGTAATCATCTGATGTATTTAGTGTATATATTTTTCAGATTTCTTGCAGGACGTCCAGCATTATCTGCTTGAGTTTCATTTCATATTATTATCTGCTTTCATTTCATATTACTATCCAATCACTACTGAGTCTGATAATATTGCTTGTATCTATATATATTCACTGAAAAAATCATAGGTTTCAGGGGCGTTATAGTTAGCTGGACTTTTCACTCATACAAAACCATTGAAATTCCCCCGTTATAGTTAGTTCAGCTAACTATAACTCGCGCCCCCGCAATGCACTGCTGATGACGTCACATATTACATCACTCATGACATGGTCAGTGACATCACAGATGACATCTCAAATGACATCACTGATGACATCATCCAGTGAATGTGTGTTTCTGAAAATTAAATATGTTTTATATATGTATATCTGAAGTAGGGGTGGGCGGAATTTGCGGAAGCGACTTCCGAAAATTATCGCGAAAATTTTAAAAATCTCCGCAAACAAGCAGAAATATCGCGAAGATGCGGAAGTTTTTTTCCGGCATGTTCGGGAGATTTTCTGCATGGTTGCGGGTCGCCAACTTACCCATGTGGTTGCTTGCGGGCGCGGCCATCTTGTTTTCAGTTGTCTCGCGGTGCATGATCGCGAGAAAAAAGACGTGATCGCGCGACGCATGACGTCACTGCGGACGCGAACTGTCGCGAGACAGCGCAAATGGCTAAAACAATACAACATCTCATGGAGAACGCGACCGGATCGGGAAAACTTGTCAGCGAACGCGGGGATTCAGGTAAGGCGATGGCGGGCGCGCGAGAATGTATTATTTTACAGCTCGAGCAAGAACCAAATTATCGCAAAGCTGCGGAATGCGGAAATTTTGACTTTTCCGCGCTCTCCGCGGAACGCGGAAATGCCAAATTATCGCAAATTCCGCGAACGGAACGAAAATTTTGCCCAGGCCTAATCTCAAGGTCGATGGAAGAATAAATGGGTATATAAGTGCCTAAATGGATGATTTGTTTTTGAAAAATTGATTGTATAACTGACTGATTAAGTGTATCTTAGTGAATACATGGCTTAGGGCCTCATGTAGGAAGCCAAATACCGGTCGGTAACGGACGATTTTCGGTAATTATACCGTTACCGACCGGTATTTTGGCTTTTGAGATGTAGGGGGAGAATTTCATGATTCGGTATTTACCGAATCGGTAAAATTACCAAATCGGTAATATTACCGATTCGGTAAATTTACCGATTCGGTAAATACCGAATCATGAAATGAGATGTAGGGGGAGTGTGTGGTGGGTGTGGGGATTCGTTATTTACCACCAACTAAAGGTTGGTGGTAAATGACGAATAGGTGAAAAAAAGCATTTTTGTGCACGTTTAAGTGTGCAATGTGGCAGACATACATGCCCTTAGGGCATGTATGTGCGCCACATGTGCACACATGGCCGAATCAGGGGTGCAACAGGGTGTCAATGTGACACCCTGCCACCCTTGCATGTGCTCCCCCTTTACCGAATCGGTATTTACCGATTCAGTAATGAGGCATACCTTCCCATCAATGGGAAGGTATGACTCATTACCGAATCGGTAAATACCGATTCGGTAATTACCGAATTTTTCCGATTCGGTAATATTTACCGACTCATTACCTACATTGCATTTACCACTTCATAAATACCGAATCGGTATGATTCGGTATTTATGAAGTGGTAAATGCCAGCCCACCTACATAAGGCCCTATGTGAGTAATCTTTAAATATGTAAATATCTGTATCCATCTCTCACTTTGTATATAAGTGGCTACATGGGTTGGTGAGTAGCTACATGAGTGTCTATATAGGTTATTAGTTGTTTTTTTTAGAATAGTATGAGTGTCTGAGTGTCTGTATGGTTAGGTGGGGGTATTACGTAGTACATAGGTGCATGAATGAGTGACTCACTGTTTGTATGTGTTGAAGACAGCATGTGTGCAGGACTGTATGGGTGGATGAGTGTGTGCATGGGTGTGTTAGTGAGTGAATGCCTGTCTCAATAGTGTCTTTATGAGTAACTACATATGTTTTAAACTAGTACATGTGACTATTGGTGTATATAAGTGAGTATATGTGAGAGCGAGAGATTGGAAGAGTTCCTGTATGAATAAGTATGTGTTTCTATAAGTGATTGTTTAAAAGACTAAGTATGTGTAAGTTTCTGTAGAATTAAGTGTGGTGCTGTGTGTATAACTGTATATGCAAGTAAATGGATGTTTGATTCTTTATTAGCATGAGTGACTATGTGTGTGAGTAACTCTATGGATGAGTGGCGTTGTGTAACAGGATGTATAGGTGTTTGAGTACATATGATGAGTGAGTACATGTATGAGTGACTGTATAGGACTGTTGGTGAATGAGTGGATCTGCATGTGGATCTTAGAATTACTGAATAGGTTGTTGTAACTGGTATTGGTATGTCCATTGTTTTGAACATTTTAATTTCTATTTTTGAATGTGTGTATCAAAGGTTATATTAGGGTGAGAGGAGGTGTGCCACTCTATCACAAGGATGATGTCATCAGTGATGTCATTTGAGATGTCATCAGTGATGTCATGAGTGATGTCACTGACCATGTCATGAGTGATGTAATATGTGACGTCATCAGCAGTACATTTCGGGCACGCGAGTCATAGTTAGCTGAACTAACTATAACGGGGGAATTTCAATGGTTTTGTACAAGTAAAAAGTCCAGCTAACTATAATACCCCTGAAACCTATGGCTTTTTCAGTGAATTTCTAAGGTTTTTTAAATGCTAATTCCTAACTGTAACGTGCCTGAAACCTATGTTTTTTTCAGTGAATTTCAAAGGTTTTTTAAATGCTAATTTCTAACTATGCCTACAGAGATAGGACATGTGAAGAAAGAAGAAAAAACGCACAGGAAAAAAAAAAAGAAATGCAGAAAGAAGCAACAGGAGTCCTCAAAGACGAAGACAAGTGCAAGAAGAAGGATAACATGCAGAAAGAACAAACAGAAGAGCATAAAGAAGCTTTGTTGCAAAATCATCCTGTACCCTCAACTTTTTCAGATGGATACTGGTGTTAACTGAGTCTTACTAACCAATCCTAGAGCCAGTGCTATGTTAAAAGACACTCTGAATACAGTGAAAACACCTACATACACTAGGGAACAATCTGCGTTGGAGTCCCCATGTAATTAGCATGACCTCCTCTGTAAGCCCCTAGTATATATTAGGGCAGGGGGATTAAAACTACCTCTTAAAACACGCCACAGGGCGTGTTTGCACACGTCACCTCAGGTCCTGTCCCCTCCGTTCCCCACTGTGTAAACACGCCCTGTGGCCATTTTAAAGTGGGAGATTAAGTCCCGTTGAATCTTGAGGGTCCCTAGGGTCAAACTAGACCACTAGGTACCTCCAGTAAGTGCCACAGAGCTGCGTTGCAGAGAGATGTAAAAAGGGGCACGGCCTAGACCACCTCTCTGCAACGCAGCGCAGTGGCGCTTACTGGAAGCACCTGGTGGGCTAGTTGGCCCCCAGGGTCCCTCTGGATTGAAGGTGAATTATTTCCCCAACTTAAAACGCATCACAGGGTGAGTTGCACATGTTAACTCAGGCCCCGTCCCCTTCCTTCACCACTGTGTAAACACGCCCTGTGGCCATTTTTATTTGGGAGATTAAGTTCATTTGAATCCTGAGGGTTCCTAGGGTCCAACTAGCCCACTAGGTAACTCCAGTAAGCGCCACAGAGCTGCGTTGCAGAGAGGTGTAAAAAGTGGCATGGCCTGGACCACCTCTCTGCAATGCAGAGCAGTGGCGCTTACTGGAAGCACCTGGTGGGCTAGTTGGACCCCAGGGTCCCTCAGGATTGAAAGGGAATTGTTTACCCAACTTAAAACGCGCCATAGGGCGTGGTTGCACACGTCACCTAAGGTCCCGACCCCTCCCTTTCCCACTGTGCAAGCACGCCCTGTGGCCGTTTTAAGTTGGGAGATTAAGTCCCCTTGAATCCTGAGGGTCCCTAGGGGCCAAATAGCCCACTAGATACATCCACTAAGCGCCATTGCAGAGAGGTGTAAAAAGGGGCACGGCCTGCACCACCTCTCTGCAACGCAGAGCAGTGCCGCTTACTGGAAGCACCTGGTGGGCTAGTTGGACCCCAGGGTCCCTCAGGATTGAAAGGGAATTGTTTACCCAACTTAAAACGCCGCACAGGGCGTGTTTGCACACGTCACCTCAGGCCCCGTCCCCTCCCTCCACCACTGTGTAAACATGTCCTGTGGCCATTCTAAGTTGAGAGATTAAGTCCCCTTGAATCCTACGGGTCCCTAGGGTCAAACTAGCCCACTAGGTACCTCCACAGAGCTGCATTGCAGAGAGGTGTAAAAAGGGGCGTGGCCTCAGAACACGCAACGCAGCTCCCTGGCGCATACTGGAGATACCAATTGGGCTAGTTGGCCCTCAGGGACCATCAGTATTGAAGGGAAATTAATTCCCCAACTTACAACTGGCCAGGGGGCGCATTTGCAGAGTGCTGCAAGGAGGGGGCATGGCCCCCGGCACAATGACGGTCTTTTATTTATTTTATTCTTCCAAGAAGGAGGGCTGTGTGGCCCCCCTTCTCTTTTTAATTTATTGGCCTTGGGGACCCCATCCCCCAGGGTCTGCCCCCTAATTTTTTTTGGGGAAAAAAATAATTTGGGAGGGGGCCACGTGGCCCCTCTCCCAAGGCCTTCGTCGGCCCCGGGGGACACCAACTCCAGGCATGGCCTTTTTTTAACAAATTCTTTAGGAAGGGGGCTGCATTGCCCTCCTCCTCAGGCCACTTATGGCCCCAGGGACCCCATCCCCCGGGGTCAGCCTTTGTTTTTTATTATTTAAAAAATATATATATTTATAGAAACACCTAGGACATGCTGGACAAACCGTATGTACCTATCATCATGACGATTTGCGTGATATTCATTAAAAGGCGACTATGCATACAATTAATCCACGTGGAATGTATTTACGCTGCTAGTGAAGCTCTGACGTGTCTGACGCCCTACCATGCCTAATCCCGGCATCCCCGCCGCTGGGTACTCTCCAAGTAGACACCCTTGTCGTTTATTTATGCAAACATGGGTAGCTATTGACGGGCACATTTAATACACACGCGCACCAAGCCATTCAAAGGGGATTCGACAAAAATTCGACCAAAACTATGCAAGAAACCCCCCCTCACGGTTAATAAAACACACATCCACTGCCGGATGTGTAATACTTTTTATTTTACTCTCCGGAAAGGAGACAAACCTCACTTGAGAGTCACAGCGCGCTCCTGGCTGAGCACAATACTGTGTTACACCCACCAGTGCCCGCCGAGTGCCACACAACTCAGTGTTGTATTCCACCAGCTAGTGCGTATGCTATGACGCTCTCTAGCCCATGTGCACGGTAACACCACCCCGTGAATATGTCATGCCACACTTGCCTTCTCACAGGTTATAGGTTATATTGCCCCATCTAACGTGCCTTCCTCGATGCCTATGTTATAAACCACAGCGCTATGCCATGCACATTACAATTTGGGATCCATATCTTTGTCACAGTGCATATGCAACGTTACACTCCCCAGCACATATTTTATATTGCAACTTTAGAGACTAGTTAGGGTTACACAACACTGCCCTGTGCATATTACACTCCAAGACGGATATCGCATAGCACGCGCTAGTGCCTGTGCTATCTCATGCTCTCCAATGAGTCTGTCTTTGCGCACAATGTATTGCTTAATATATTTCATGCCCCGGTTCATCTTATATCACACGTTTTGGTGCATAGTTTTCAATCATGCTCTGAGGACTATGTTCTATATAACAATGCGTTCACCTACCCTTTTCACGGGCATTCAATTTTGCGATGGGGGTGGAGGGTCAGGGGGTGTTTCTGCCAAGTGAGTTCAGAGTCACAGTCACAAACGTTCTCTTCTTCCTGAATACAAGTGAGATTATGCTGCATATTTGTTCATATTATAAGTAGTTCGCACAGACACACATTTTAAAAACAATACATTTCCTAAAACCCACCTTTTCTGAACAGTTAGCTTGCTGCCCCATCCACCTCCTCCCTATCCTCTGTTGTCTGACTCCATGAACTAGCCTCCTCCCTCATGCCATGCATGGTCTAATGTGCTGCCACTGCCCTCCATTTAGCATGATGTACCAGTCCACTCCTCCTGGCCTCCATTGCCCAATTCTATGCCCCATCATTGACTTCCTGCTTAGCCTCTGTGCTTAGCTTGCTGCCCCTATTCTCCTTTCCCCTGCCCTCCGATGTCTTTGTGCATGCCCCTGCTCCATCCTTTTTGCCCACCATGTTACATGGACCTGCCACTCCTATCTACTCTGAATGTTATATTGAGCTGCCACTCCCCTCCCACCTGCCTAGCATTGTCAGATGACTGCAACCTGTCCCTGCCACCTCCACCCTGCCCGTCCACATGCCATGCCCCTATCCCCTTCCTCCTGTCCTCCATGGTTCATTTTACTGCCACACCCTTCTACCCTTCCTGGTCTGTTGTGCTGCAACTGCTCCTCCTGCCTGCCCCGCGCTGTCTGTTGTGAGGCCCCTTCCCCTGAACTCTCTTGTCTGTGCCCAGGTCCTGACCCTCCCTTCTATTCTCCATGGTCCTTTGTGCATGCCCCTGTACCCTCCTTCTTGCCCATCATAGCCATTGTGCTGCCACTAACCCTCCCGCTTGCCATGCATGGTCTTCTGTGCTGCCACGGCCCCTCCCACCTTACCTGTGTGGTCAGCTAGCTGCACCTGATCCCCTCCCACCTTCCTTCCATGGCCTGTGTGTATGCCATCATAGTCTCACTGTTGCTCTCCATGGTGTGTCTTGTTTCTAGTGCCCATCCTGCCTGAACTCCATGGTCATCCTGCTGCTCCTGCCTTGCCCCCTTGCCCCCAGCCCTCTGTTTCCATGTGCCGACCCCTATTCCCCTATCCCCTCCCTTCTGGCTTGTCTGTCCCATTGCCCTTTATGGTCTGTTATGCTGAAGCTTTCTCTCTTGTCTGTCCATTATGGTCAGCTAGCTACCATTGCCTCTTTCCCCTCTGTTCTCTGTTGTCCATGTGCATGGTCCTGTCCCCTCCCTATTGCTTTCTATGGATTTGTGTGCTGCACTCCCGTCCTGCATGCCCTGTGTGGTGTTGTGCTGCTGCAAACCCTGATGCCTGCCCTGTAGGGTCAGTTTGGTGCACCTCTCCATGTCCCTCCTGTCCTCTGTTATCCCAGTCCATGTCCCTAGCCCAATTGCTCCTGCCTTCCATGATCCAATGTACCATACTTGCCAACATTTTGAACCTGGTAAGAGGGAGATTTTGAAAAAAAACTGGGGTATTGATTTTCCCCTTTGAGTTACATTGAAAAAGAGGAGATTGTAGACAGGAGACAGATCAAATAAAACCCATTTGAGCTTAAAAACATTGGACGTTTCCTGGCTGAATCGGGTCTGTTGGCATGTATGGTTGTACTACCACTGCCTCTTCCTTCTGCCCACAATGGTCTATTTTATTGCCACAGCCTCTCTTGCCAGTCCTGTATTGTTGGTTTGTTGCCCCTGCCCCCCTTTCCACTGCCCTCCATAGTCTGTTGTGCTGCCACTGCCCTTCCTGCCTGCCCAGTATGGTCAAATTGTTGCCTCTGCACCCCCCTACCTGCCTTCAATTTTCAGAGTCCATGCCCCTGGCCTCTGCCTCTCAATAGTATCCTAATGAACAACTAGATTGCTAACATTCTATATTTATTACAAAAGTGTGGAATGCCTGACGTCATCTTGATGTAATCAAAACTGTAATACCTAGAGCATTTCCTTTAGAAATTATATATATGAGAGGGTCTTTTGTGCATCACAATTATGGTTAGTGCTCTAAACAACTAAAATGAGGACATATTTTCTGAGTTTTCAAATAGCGACAAAGCATTTTTAAATTATTTGTTATCTTTATGTTTTTTTATCCATTTGACCACTTGATTAAATGTTGCACTTAGGGGAGAGGATGTGGTGTTACTTCCAGAGCTGCAGACTTTGCAACTGGGGAACCAGGTTGGAGTTTCTGCTTCAGCTCAACATTCTGTGATTGTGGTCAAATCACTTAATCTCCCCATGTCTACAACCAAAATGAATTTGATCTTGTGTGATGTAACCAATGCTCATGTAAAGCACTCCAATACCACACAAGTCTGCACTATATAAAACTGCAAACACACAAAAAATAAGTGTTTTGCACACTTCTGTCATTGGGCTGCATGTGGGCTACATCTGGGTGATAATTGTGCTGCATCTGGGCTCTTTTGTATCTGGTGGCCATCTTGGGAGACTTATTTGTTATGAAGTTTCCTAATTTCCTCATTTACTGCAGTCTCCTCAGTAGGAAATGCTTTCAGTTTTTTACTTTGATTCCATCAAGAAGGTATTCAGATATGTCACACATTTGCCATAAATTCTGAATGTTAGCACTCTAGTTGCTCATTAGATCACTGTAGTAAAGCTACTGCTCACCAGGGAAGTCTGCTGCTGGTATTCAAAGTGCATGTTTCAGTCTGCATGTCAGAATTTTTTTATGAAATAGATGAGGATTTGAAAAGTCAAAATGTGCCCTAAAACCCCCTCATTTTGTTCCTTTTTCAATTAAATGTTTTAAGAGTTACCACTTTATTCCAATCAAGATGGCTTCAGGTGTGCAATACGTTTGTCATAAGTAGGACTGTTGGCACTCTAGTTGTTCTTTAGAACACTCTGGGAAGCTGCAGTAGAACACAAAGGAATCAACTGACAGTGTCTGCCCTTGTTGGATGTACATGTTTTACTGATAATGTCAGACTTCATTCTCACATGACTGAGAAAGATAATGTGAATTTACAGAAAATATGCTCTCAGTTTAGCTTATAGATCACCTTCCAAACCTCTGTGGGAAAAGCATGAGAAAATAGTTTTCTCTCAAACATGATTCATGATATCACAGCAGAAGGCTTTTTCACATGGTAAAATCACCTTAGAACACACCACAATTCCTAAAATGAGTATGGTACCATCAACAAATGATTTATAATGTAACTAAAGTCTTAAAACCTTCTATTAACTGCAATGCTTTTTAATGAGGTGCTATCATGTATATTGGTCCCAAGATGGCTGCCAACACTTCTTGGATGAAGTGCTGACAGCCAATCAGATCTCACGATGAGATGTGTGGTTAGGCTCCGCCCAGATATATATGTGATTTTACTTTTGATTTTCTCAGGAACTACTGAACAGATTTACACCATTTAAGCAAAAGGCACATGCCTGACCTGAGGACTACCTCTTTGCCATATTTCAAGTAATTCTGTTCAGCAGTTCGGGCTGTAGCTGCGGGTAAATGTCCTATGGGAAATTCCATGGGGAAAACACGTTTTTAGACCCCCTTTTTTCTCAGCCCCCGCTAGACGAATCATCCCTAGACTTTCAGGATAGGAGCGGACCAGAGCTGGCCAAAAGTTTTGAAAATTTTGTGAAGATTTGTCAACGGGCGCCAAATGTATTCCAAATAGAATGTTGCGGATTTCCTATGGAAAATAGGTCATAACTATAACTACCTACTTGCGACCGCCAGTAGGTTTTATATATATATATATATATATATATATATATATATATATATATATATATATATATATATATATATATATATATATATATATATATATATATATATATATATTCACAAAAAAAAACATAGGTTTCACACACATTATAGTTAGGAATTAGCATTTAAAAAACCTTGCAACTTCACTGAAAAAACCATAGGTTTCACACACGTTATAGTTAGGAATTAGCATTTTAAAAACCTTGCAAATTCACTGAAAAACCATAGGTTTCACACATGTTATAGTTAGCTGGATATTTCACTCGTAAAAAAACAATGAAATTCCCCCGTTATAGTTAGTTCAGCTAACTATAACTCGCGCGCCCGCAATCCACTGCTGATGACGTCACATATTACATCACTCATGACATGGTCAGTGACATCACTCATGACATCACTGATGACATCTCAAATGACATCACTGATGATAATTTTAGATATAGTTGAACAGCATAGTTAATATCTTCTATAAACCTCTAAAAAAAATGTTTTTTTATGGGTTTTTGACCGTGCGCGCACGGTGCGCGCATGTGGCTTGCATGCGTACGTGCTCCGTGTGCGCATGCGTACGTGATTTACGTGCGCATGCGTACTTCGTGCGTGATGCGTACGCGCGTGCTCCGTACGAGCATGCGCGCGTACTCCTTTCGCGCATGCGCGCGTGCTCCGTACGCGCATTCGCACATGCATCGTACGCGCGTGCTCCGTACGCGCATGCGCGCGTCCTACGTACGCGAATGCTTGCTTGTACTGTGCGCGCACCGTAAGCGTACCTGCGCGCATGGTAAGTCATGTGATCAAGAAACAACACTTTTCATTGGTTTATAGTAGTTTCAGTTCCAGAATCTTCCAACACCACACCCACTCCCCTCATTATTACTTCTGATTCCCTGGGAGAAGGAGCTGAGCAGCTTTTCTAGTACTTCAGTACTTCAGAATGGCAGAGCAGCAATCATCTTCTGGGAGTGAGCAGGAGACCCTTGTGCCACAGAGACAGAGGAAACAGAAAGACTCTTTCATATGGCAATATTTTACATTTCCACAGGGGCAGAAGAAAGTGAATGCTCCCAAAGTCACCTGCACTCTTTGTGATCGTGTCTTATCAAGAGGAGATCCTAAAAAGAAATACTCTTTTAGTATCTTTACTATGATCAGGCACGTTAGAGATGTACATCCTGTGGCTTATGCTTGAGCTGCTAGAGAAAACCCTCCAGCAGCTCAGCAGACCACATCCGTAGCAGCTCAGCCGAGTACATCATCGGCAGCTCAGCCGAGCACTTCATCTGCGGCGGCAGCTTCACCTTCTTCAGCTCCTCTGGATATACACCCTCTGTTTAAGAGGGTGAATATACGGTGCAATACGTGTAATGCTCTTCTTGATTTTGGGGAGACCAGCATTCCCCTAATAGAGATCAAGATATAGCAGCACACGTGCGGCACCCTATAATTTTTGCCATTCTTTTCTTCCTCTGTCCCTCAATTAACACAACGGCTCCGTTTAGAGCCACCTAACATCTAAACACTTTATTTTTTTTTATTAGTATTTTGTTTTGTTTTTTTCCCCGCCGTGCGCGCACCGTGCACGCACGGCACGCGCACCCCTGGATTTTTTTATAGAAAATAAAATGTTGTTTTCACCTTTCATGGTCCTTCAGGGACCTCCTGTCAAAAGGTAGGGGGTCAGGAACTCTGTACCCTGCCCCCTTTTCATGTTCTCAACCTTTGTTTTAAATGGAAACACACATTTCTTTTTTTTGCATATTTTAACCCTTTCCAAATGATTTCGACCCCCAACATGACTTCTGCCTGCTAGCATAGCATTAGATCATGTAACACTTGTGTGTGCAGAGACGTCAGAAGTTCAGCTCATAATGTTTCTAATCCAAAGAGCAAGAGTGCTTGACTTTTCAAACCTAACAGCAAATCTAAAGCAATGTTCTGTGGGAATACATTTTTCTGAACCCATACAAAACATGCTTTTAAAAATATAAACTTACAGCCCAGTTTTTAGTGTTGAATGGTCTGAAACAGCCAATGAGTTATTAAAAAAAAAGTATATAAGCCTCCATTTTACCACTACCTTTCTTTTCATTTTGTCATTCTACTGAAAGACACCTTCAGAGTGCATCCAGGTCTCCTCCTCACTCCCTGAAATACACTGCTGTTCTACCATTTTCAATTAAAATTGATTGCTGCTCAGCTCCTTGTCCCAGGTAATAAGAAATAGTGAGGGGAGTGGTTATGGTGTATGAAGATTCTGGAAGAGAAACTACTATGAACCAATGCTTCTGAGTGCATCCAGATGTCCTCCTCACTACCTGAAGTAGAGTGCTCTTTTGCCATTTACAACTAAAATTGATACCTGTTCTGCTCTATGTCCCACGAAATAAGAAGAAATAGTGAGGGGATTGGCAAGGTATTTATAGAGTAGACGGTGTACATTTCACAGATGAAGGGAACAGAGTCTTCCTCTTGATCTTTAGACTCTGCATCGATACTTACTTATAGGTACCAAAAAACACTCAATTAACTCAATGGCTCTTTTTAGAGCCAACCAACATCCAAACACTTAAACTTTATTTTTAATTCTATTTTTTATACAATTTTTTTGTCGCATCTCTATGCTTCCCCTGCGCAGGCATACAAACTGCAGCCATGCGCCGGCGCAGGCTCCCTTGCACCATGGTACAAGGATGCCTGCGTGGTGGGGAGATTGTACTTGTGCAGGAAGGGACACCTTCCTGCACAAAAACAATCACAAGAGGCTTTTCCTCTTTCAATGCGTGCTGTAGAATGGAGGACGCACTAAAAGAGGAAAAAACGAGGAGAAATAAAAACATTTCTCCTCGTTGTGCCTCGCAACACCACCTCTAGAGTGGCGTAGCATTTACACGCATCTCCAGAGTTACGATTTCTCGTAAAGCTGGAGATGTGCCTAGTTCTTTGTGTGTTGCGTGGGAACACCCACAACAACACCCATGGAATGCCCCTTCAATGCACAGTGCTGCGTGTGAAGTGGCTGTATTTATGTGGAGAGGAAAAGTCACGCAGGGTGGCTTTTCATCTCCTTGTAAATATGAAGGAGCTCCCTGCGCCACCAGGACGTTATGAAAAGTGACGTAATGGTGGCGCAGAGGCCTTGTTAATGTTCCCCAGAGATGTTAAGCAAATTAAGGGTAAGACAGACAAAGGGAGAGAGACAGAAACAGAGACAGAGAGCAAGGAACTGAGAAGGAGTAAGGCAGTTAGAATGACTGAGAAACATGGAGATAGGGAGAGATACATGGTTGAAAAAGTAGTGATGGAGGCAGTAAACCTAGGGGTGTAGTATAAAAGGAGTGAGGGAGTTACGAAAGAGCAGTAAAGGAAGAAGACAGAGAGAAGGGGAATGAGAAAAGCAGAGTGATGAGAAGTGAAGAAAAGAGAGCATGAAAGTGAAGGGGTGAGAAATACAGATATTTCAAACTTACCTGACAACAAAATAACTTAATTATAAATAAATGGTTTTTTTTAATTGCTAGAAAAAAGGATTACATTTCCTAAATTTTCTTTCTCGATCTGAAAAAAAAGAAAAAAAGTAGTAATATTTAACAACACATTTTAGAATACAGTACACATATTTTCAAATATAACAAATTATTTTTTTGCCCTTTTTTTGCTGTTTTCAGAATATATTGAATTTCACTGCAAATTGTGAAATCAATTGCATTCATCACTTAACAGCGGGCAAAAATGTTTTAACAATCTGAAAGATTATTTAAAAAAAGCCCTTAATCTCTCCTCAGTAAAACATACCTTGATAGAAATGTAACATATATATGAAAAATATCATCTAAGAACAATAACTATTTCCAATAAATAACGTCTGTAAATCTTGTTGCTTAAGCTCATACACCAAAATAATATCTGTCAAAGAAGTCCACAATAGAAATTTTTACCTTTCCATGAGGCCAAATGGTAATTTTTAAATTCTTTTTTGGTGAAATATCCAATGTTAATCCAATAAAATCGAAATCATGGTTTCTTCAGATGCTGCAATTTATATCTAAAATTTTGGTTTTATTAAAAATTAAGTAGGAATTTGGTAATTCTGCAGGCAAACGTTGCTTGAAAATCAATTGAGAATCATTACACAGTGTCCAGCCTTTTTCACATTTTAGATACACTGTGTAATGACCAGAAGTTATAGAAAGTCCATCATGGAAAATTATTGCAACTGCAACAAAAGTTTTTCCTGATATTGATAATTGATTTCCTGTAAACTTCTTTATTAAAGTGTCCAATTTTGTTCCATCAGCTCTACAACGTTGCATCATTAAAATTACATACTGTCCATATTTCTTTAAAAATAACGCTGATAACATTTCTGATTTACATTGAGAACATTCCATGTTGTGATTTGCATCTTTAACTAATTTACTAAAAGTCACTGATTTAGTCTCTGGTAATGTTAAATATATGAACCTTTCAGAATCAACATTAGAGCTGCATGTGTTCAAACAGTTTTCACAACTATGTTCCCATTTATAAGAGAGACCAAACATATTTTCTATTTCTACCCCTTCATCTTCCAGTACCATAAGCATATACATTAAGAATTCCTGTGCATCTTGCTGGACATTTTGAGTAAACTGTGTACATCCTGAACATACATCTAAAACATTTCTAACATCAGAAGCACTTTCTATTTTAGTTTTATCACTACTCAGCTTCTCATAAAGAAAACTCAGCAGAGAACAGAATCTTTTTTCATGATTTAGTATTATCTGCTCTTGCAAACTTTCAAGATAAAATACAACATTCAGCACTACATTAGCGTAGCAGTTGACACCAGAGCTATTTTCAAAATGACAACCAACAACCTCTTCAACATTGTCCTTTTTCTTTTTGCTTGGAATCACATCACTCTCCTTTTGTTTTCTCTTCTGTACATCCTCATTACAGATATTCTCAATTCTCCTTTTCTGACAAACAACACGTTTTATAAAAACACAGGATACTGATCTAAATGAGGAGCATAGCTTTTTTTAATCTATTATATTCCTTTACACAGTTTGCATCAGCACTAACTTTTGACTCATCAAAGTCTATCATGAATAAACTAGATATTTTTTTCACATGTGACAAAGCAACATATGCCATACCTTCTTTAAACACACTAGATCCAATGTTTACAAAAGCACTATCTACAGTTAATCCTTGAGATTTGTGAATAGTTACAGCATATGCTAGAGAAAACGGAAACTGCTTCCTACGTATATATAAGTCTTTCACAAGCAAGAAACGAACTGAACAACGACTAATGTCTTTAACCTCTTCAATCTGATCAAATTTTATTTTTAAAAATTCAATTCCATCTTTTTTCTGGTAATTAACAAAACCCACAACTTTTCCCATAGCTCCATTCACTAAACCTTTTTCTACATCCAAATTACGTCTTAAAATTACTCGACAGTTCATACATACATAAAGATTCTTTTCTAAACCAGCTGTTTTCAATATGTTTTTCTCTAGAGAATCCAATTTAGTTGTCAATTTGCTTGTCAATATAATAGTTATTCCTTCATGTTGTATTTTATCCACAGCTTCCAGTTTTACAATCTCTTCATTTTCCAATTTCAAAAGTTCTTGATGGAATATAGATGTTAGAAATGAGGGGGCTCTGGTTGGCGCAGGTGTGTACCCACAACAAGCAGGGACCCTTTACTTCTTGTCAGGGCGAAGGATGACACCTCAGAGTAACCCCTGCTCACCCTCTAGGTGGGTGGCGTGAGCAGTCTAGGCTAAGTCTCAGGCGTACACGGTTAAGCAAATGCAATTACACATACAGTAAACCCCTTGCATGCACCACAAACGGACACCAATCAGGAAGTATATAAAAATAAGCTTTTATGTAGATTCAGCAGATTCAATTACAAGGCCCAGTAACGTTGAACTGATGGGGCCACAATTCTCAGGAATACGGTCAAGTCTCTTTGTTACGGAAAGTTCTTTAGGCGGGCACAAGGTAACTGTGGGCCTCAGCGCACTCCGTGCTGAGGCGGCGCCCGGGAAGCACACGGCAGATGACAGGGAAATCAGAACGTTGCGGACCCTGGATCCGATGCGAGCTCGCGGTCGAGTTCGTAAGTACGGTACCTTGTTTCTTGACGCGAAGGCGGGTGCGGGATTACAGCGGCTCTTCGACAGAAGGGCGAGGCGGCGTCCTGGGCTCCCACACTTCACGATGGGGTCTGATCTTCAGGCTCACGACAGGAGCGGGGTGTTGCAGGTGGCGGGTGAACAAAGCGGGGCAGCCGGGCACGCAGATTACGTCCGGGCCGTCCGAGGCTTGGAGATGCTCACAAACGCCGATTCCGGCGGGAGGGTGAAGGTGCACAGCGAGCCTCCAGCGAGCGAGGTGACAGGGGCAGCCCAGCACAGCGTAGGGGAGCGGCTCCGATCGAGCGAGGCTCTTCCCAAGGCGGGGGCGGCTAAGCAGTCCTGGTCACGGCTCAGGGAAGGACTGGGGCACGAGGGTCACAGCTCCGGCGAGGGAAAGGACACCACAGTCCAGCGGCAGGCGAGTGAAGATCAGGTAGAGCCCAATGGTCCTGGGGCTCAGTTCAGGGGGCAAGCTCAGTTCCAAGCCCTTGGAGATCGTTTTGGAAAGCACAAGTCTTGGAAGTATAAAATAAAGCAAAGTCTTCAGCAACAGTTTATCTTCTCCCCTTTGGTAGCAAGGTCACCACTGCAGGCCAATCCCCCAGGATAGGGACAGTCTTCCTCCTACAGCTTTCCCGGTGCCTCCTCCTCAGGCAGAGATTCTTCTTGGTCAAAAGCGGATCTAGTTTCTTAGGAGCAGGGCTCCTACATTTATACAGCAAATCTTTGGTTCTCCCAGGCCAGGGGGGCCCTTGCCTAGTCCAGTCCGGTTTCTGAGCACTTTGTTTATGCGATGCAGGCTTCTTCTTTCAGAGTGCAGGGCAGAGTCATCAGACGCTCCACATGGAACGGAGCCGGCATTGAGGTGGCAGAGCACTGTCCTATTCAGAGCCTAGGAGTACTCCTCCCCCCATCTACCTGTCGATCGTCCTATTCACCACCAGGCTACCTAGCCCTGCCCATCTGGGTTCCCCCAGCCCTGTCACTCACACCAGCCAGACATCAGATACACTTCACGCAGAGGCGGGCTGAAATGTTTAGGCAAGCAAAGGCCAGCTTTCTAAAAGCGGCATTTGCAAACGCGGAATATTAAAATAAACCTTGGGAAAAGATGTACCTTATTATTCTGAGTTCAGGCATACTAAACTCGATCTTCTACCATGTTCCCTGGGTCGGTTAGGATCATAGGGTGTAACAATCCAAGCCGCCCATACTGGCCTATGAGAACAGGGTAGCCATGCAGTAGTGAACAACAAGATGGCGGTAATTCACTACTAGGACATGCCACGCATCCAGGCTTGTCCTACCTTATGATTACAACGCACCCTGCCCGTGGGCCTACCAGAGGGGTGACTAACATGAAGTTAAGGGAAGGTTTAAGGACCGGCAAGTGTGGACACTTGCCAGTCAGCATGTCAGTACCAGACTGCACGCAGGTTCTGCAATGGCAGACCTTAGACATATTTTACCGGCCGCTTCTGTGGGTGGCACAACCCGTGCTGCAAGCCCACCAGCGGTGTTTGCATTTACATGCCCTGGCGCTCCTGGCGCACTTTACTGGGGTCTGACAGTAAATCAAACAATCCAATTATGGAATCCAACCAACATATATAACTTACATAGGGAGCACTCGCACCGTGACACTGGTTAGCAGTGGCACAGCGCGCTGAGCGGCCACCACCATAACGCACATGAGGCACAGCGACAAAAAGAGGAAGGGAGACTCACGCCAAGGTGCCAGGTCTAACACGTGTCCCCTCCAGCTGAAAAGTGGGGAGAACTACCCTACCCCAGGGAGTTCCTCATCACTAAGGCGGAAAAATCTGGACAGACCGTCAGCATTGGCGTGATCTGTACCAGGGCGATGTTCCACCGTGAAATCCATACCCTGTAGGGAAATGGACCACCTCAACAGCTTTGGATTCTCACCCCTCATATGCATCAACCATCTGAGGGGCCTGTGGTCCGTCTGAACCCGGAAGTGAGACCCAAACAGGTAGGGTCTTAGCTTCTTCAGCGCCCAGACCACAGCAAATGCTTCACGCTCAATAGCACTCCACCTCTGTTCCCGTGGAAGTAACCTCCTGCTAAGAAAGGCTACGGGTTGATCTAGGCCCTCCTCATTGATCTGTGAAAGAACAGCCCCCACACCTTGCTCTGAAGCGTCTGTCTGAACGATAAACTCTTTGGAGAAGTTGGGAGCCAAGAGCACGGGCACCGTGCACATAGCAGTTTTCAAGGCCTCAAAAGCTTTCTGACAGGTGTCAGTCCAAATCACTTTCCTGGGCTGCTTCTTCGAAGTCAGCGCTGTCAAGGGGGCAACCATGTTGCCATACCCCTTGACAAACCTCCTGTAGTACCCGGTGAGACCTAGGAAGGCTCTCACCTCTGTCTGGGTTTTGGGTGCCTCCCAATTCAGGATGGTTTCTATCTTGGGCTTAAGGGGTGCCACCTGGCCACTCCTAACTTGGTGTCCCAAGTACACCACGGAACCCTGCCCGATCTGGCACTTACTCGCCTTGATCTTGAGGCCTGCCTTGCGCAGCACCATCAACACTTCCCAGAGGTGTCGCAGGTGTTCTTCCCAAGTGGAGCTGAACACCGTGATGTCATCCGGGTAGGCTGCACTGAACGAATCCAGCCCAGCCAGCACCTGGTTGACCAATCTCTGGAAG
Source organism: Triturus cristatus (assembly GCF_964204655.1). Lineage (NCBI taxonomy): Eukaryota > Metazoa > Chordata > Amphibia > Caudata > Salamandridae > Triturus > Triturus cristatus. Next base: position 498,378,703 of record NC_140591.1, read on the forward strand.
GTGGCAGGGGCATTCTTCATCCCAAATGGCATAACCCGGAACTGGTAGTGCCCATCTGGGGTAGAAAATGCTGACCTCTCTTTGGCCCCCTCGGTCAAGGCGATCTGCCAATACCCAGACGTTAAATTAAACGTGCTGAGGTAGTTGGCAGCCCCTAGCCGATTGATGAGCTCATCAGCTCTGGGGATGGGGTGTGCGTCAGTCCTAGTGACTGAATTGAGTCCTCTGTAGTCCACACAGAACCGGAGTTCGGGTGTGGCTCCCGGCGCTGCAGCCTTTGGGACCAAGACCACGGGACTGGCCCAAGGACTGCTAGAAGACTCCATTACCCCGAGTGCAAATATCTTGGAGACCTCCTCCTTGATGCATGTCCTCACCCTGTAAGTCACCCTGTAGGCCTTGTGCCGCACAGGTGTACTATCCCCAGTGTCCACATCATGGACGCACCAATCAGTGACACCAGGGACCAGGGAAAACAGATCAGAAAATTGTCCCAGCAACTGGCGACAATCATTCTGTTGCTCAGGGGTCAGGGTGGAAGAGAGGATGACACCATCCACTGACCCATTTTGCTCCTTGGCTGACAGGAGGTCAGGAAGAGGTTCTGTCTCCTCTTCCATCCCAGCATCTGTTGCCAAGAGCATGCCCGTGGGGCTTGAGGCGGTTGACATGTAGGACCCTTAAGGGGTTCCTAGGAGACTTCAGGTCCAGGTAACGGGACTCTTGCGCTCCACCACCTCAAAGGGACCGGTCCATTTATCCTGGAGCACACACGGCTCCACGGGGGCCATGGCCAAGACCCATACCTTCTGTCCAGGCTGAAGCTCTACCAGAGTGGCATTCTGGTCGTACCACCGCTTCATCTCCTCCTGGCTGGCTTCCAGATTTGCCTCAGCAAGTTGCCTGAATCGCCTAGTCTGATTCCTGAAGGCCAGCATGTAACTATATACATTCTGGGGAGGTTTCCTGGGAGATTGCTCCCAGCCTTCCTTGACCAGACTTAGAGGACCTCTGACTGGGTGACCATACAGAAGCTCAAAGGGACTGAACCCCAGAGACTTCTGTGGCACCTCACGGTAAGCGAAGAGAAGGCATGGTAAGAGGACGTCCCACTTACGCCTCATGGGTCCTTCTAGGCCCATTATCATGCCTTTGAGGGTTCGGTTGAATCTCTCAACCAACCCGTTTCCTTGGGGGTGGTAAGGTGTGGTGAACTTGTAGGTTACACCACACTCTTGCCAGAGGGATTTCATGTACTTGGACATGAAATTGGTACCTCGGTCAGACACCACCTCTAGAGGGAATCCCACTCGGGAGAAAATTCCCATCAGTGCACGTCCCTCCACGGGGGCCGACACTGTCCTCAGAGGAATGGCTTCCGGGTACCGGGTGGCATGGTCCACCGGGACCAGGATGAACCTATTGCCCATCGCTGTCCTGGGGTCCAGGGGCCCTACAATGTCAATCCCCACTCGCTGGAATGGGGTACCGACCACAGGTAATGGCTGGAGTGGAGCCTTCTGCTTCCTTTCACTCTTTCCACTTGCTTGGCAAGTCTGGCATGTCCTGCAGTGAGTATCTGAACTCCTGCGCATTTGAGGCCAATAAAAGTGGGCGACAAGCCTTTCAAAGTTCTTGTTCTGCCCCAAATGCCCTGCCAATGGCACATCATGAGCCAGCCCCAGTAGGAAGGCTCTGAAGTCCTGGGGTACCACCAGCGCACGGGCTGACCCAGGCTCAGCAACCTTAGGCTCTGTATATAGGAGGTCGTTCTCCCAGTAAACAAAATGTGATACTGACTGATCACCTGCGGCCTGGTCTGCAGCCTGCTGCCGCATACCCACGAGAGAAGGGCACTCCTTCTGTGCCTTGCAAAAGTCCTCCCGGGTGGGACCTCCTTCCTGCTGCCAATGGGTCAGCTCCGGCAGGTCTCCCAGTTCAGCTATCTGCTCCCCTGTAGGCTCCAGGGCATCCCCCTCAAGGTCTGCTTCCTCCTGGACCGTGGGAACTTCAGGGGCCGGCTTCCCGCGCCCCTTGCTCCTTCTCTCTGAGGCCGGTTCCTGGGCCTCCCTCTCAGGCTCCAGGACCTCTTGAGTACCTCTACTGGCTGCCATGGACCGTGTGGTGACACACGCCCAATCCGGCATACCCAACATCTCCAGGTGAGCACTCCGCTCCACCTTAGCCCAAGGTGAGCTTTCCAAATCGTTCCCTAACAAACAGTCTACAGGCATGGCGGGCCTCACAGCTACCTGAAGAGTACCAGAGACCCCCCCCACTCAAAGGGAACCTGAGCCACCTTGCAGTGCCTCTCTGTGTTGTCAGCGGCAACAATGGGATAGAATGCATTGGGGACCACCTGCTCCTGAGACACCAGGTGACACCTGACAGCTGTCACACTGGCTCCTGTATCTCTAAGAGCTTCCACTCTATGGCCATTTATGGTCACCCACTGCCTGTACTTCTTAGTGTTCTCAGGCAGCTGGGTTGGAGGGACCACTTCACGGTCTCCTAGCGAGACCAGGGACATCTCTGCGGGACCCCACCCACCTTGGACATCCCTCTCCTCCCCCAAGGCTACACTAGTCACCTGCCGGGGTGGAGCACCAGTGGGTGCTGGTTTACCAAACAATGGACACTTTACATCAGAGGCAAAATGCCCTAAATTGTTACACCTGTAACATCTGACGGGCCCCTTCTGAACAGGAGGACCTGTCGGGGCCCCGGTCGGTTTCTGGGGTGGGGGAGGCTGAGAACCCTTCCCTTGGTTCCCTTGGGGACTACTTTGGGGCCCTTTTTGGAACTGCTTCTGTTTACCCCTGTCCCCCCGACTCTTCTGCTGGGGACCCTGCCCACCTTTGGCGGAATCTCCCACGGGACCCTTGTGGACCCTGGTACTGACCCAGCGGTCCGCCTCCTCAGCAAGCTTCCTAGGGTTAGTCAGCCTACTATCTATCAGGTGCTGGCGTAGCTCAGGAAAACAATTACTGGACAAGTGCTCCCATGCCATTAAATCAAGAAGCCCTTGATAATCATTTACCTTACTAACCTTTACCCAACCATCCAGCGCTCTGCAAAAGAAAGTCACATACTCCACATACGTACTATTGGGAATCTTAGTGCAACCCCTGAACCTCTCTCTATATAACTCAGGGGTCAACCCATACCTAGTCATCAAGGCTTCCTTCATATGGGCGTAAGAATTATGAACATCAGCAGGTAAATCTAACAGTGTGTCCCGCCCTTCACTCAGGAACCGTCCCCACAACCCCGCTCCCCAATCTCTCTCAGGGACCCGGTGGGAAGACATGGCTACCTCGTAGGCTCTGAACCACTGCCCGATGTCATCATTCTTGAAGAACTCCTTCACTACATCCTTGGGAATATAAACTCTTGGTTCCGCCGGTACTGGCGGTGTGCTGCCACCAGAGGGATTAAGCTCCAAACTTTTCGCTTTCAGCTCCAGCTCCCTCAGCTTCATGTCATGCTCTAATTGTAGTTTCTTTTCTTCCATGGCTAATCTTTGTTTTTCCATATCCATCTGCCCATGAAGTTTTGCCATCTCCACTTCGTGCGCCCGGGTTGCTGCCCTGTCTGCCAACTCTTCTGGCGACAGGCCTCTGCCAAACTCATGGACACTTTCTGGTGGAACCATTTCCACCTGATTCTCTGGGGCCTTTGACTCATACCAGGCCCTCAGCGCCTTCACGAGTTGGTCCTTCTTTTTCAATCCAGTTTGGGCAATTCTGAACTTGGAGCAAAAACCTCTCAACTCTTCATTGGTATGATCCTGAAGTGCGCTTTCTTCCCAATCTATGTCCTCAAATCCAGAGATTATAGAAGCTGCCCTTCCGGCGGGAAGTGAACCAGGCAAGGTTCTAACAACGGAGATTCTTGGCAAAACAAAAACAACTGCTAGTCTTGTGGCTGTGTTACTGGTCTGCTCTCACTATGTGGTGATCAGTGGTTCACTATACGCAAACCACAAATGCAAATCCGTAAATCCTCACCGCTGCCACCAATGTTAGAAATGAGGGGGCTCTGGTTGGCGCAGGTGTGTACCCACAACAAGCAGGGACCCTTTACTTCTTGTCAGGACGAAGGATGACTCCTCAGAATAACCCCTGCTCACCCTCTAGGTGCGTGGCGCGAGCAGTCTAGGCTAAGTCTCAGGCATACACGGTTAAGCAAATGCAATTACACATACAGTAAACCCCTTGCATGCACCACAAACGGACACCAATCAGGAAGTATATATAAATAAGCTTTCATGTAGATTCAGCAGATTCAATTACAAGGCCCAGTAACGTTGAACTGATGGGGCCACAATTCTCAGGAATACGGTCAAGTCTCTTTGTTACGGAAAGTTCTTTAGGCGGGCACAAGGCTGTGGGCCTCAGCGCACTCCGTGCTGAGGCAGAGCCCGGGAAGCACACGGCAGATGACAGGGAAATCAGAACGTTGCGGACCCTGGATCCGATGCGAGCTCGCGGTCGAGTTCGTAAGTACAGTACCTTGTTTCTTGACGCGAAGGCGGGTGCGGGATTTCAGCGGCTCTTCGATAGAAGGCCGAGGCGGCGTCCGGGGCTCCCACACTTCACGATGGGGGTCTGATCTTCAGGCTCACGACAGGAGCGGGGTGTTGCAGGTGGCGGGTGAACAAAGCGGGGCAGCCGGGCACGCAGATTACGTCCGGGCCGTCCGAGGCTTGGAGATGCTCACAAACGCCGATTCCGGTGGGAGGGTGAAGGTGCACAGTGAGCCTCCAGCGAGCGAGGTGACAGGGGCAGCCCAGCACAGCGTAGGGGGAGCGGCTCCGATCGAGCGAGGCTCTTCCCAAGGCGGGGGCGGCTAAGCAGTCCTGGTCACGGCTCAGGGAGGGACTGGGGCACGAGGGTCACAGCTCCGGCGAGGGAAAGGACACCACAGTCCAGCAGCAGGCGAGTGAAGATCAGGTAGAGCCCAATGGTCCTGGGGCTCAGTTCAGGGGGCAAGCTCAGTTCCAAGCCCTTGGAGATCGTTTTGGAAAGCACAAGTCTTGGAAGTAAAAATAAAGCAAAGTCTTCAGCAACAGTTTCTCTTCTCCCCTTTGGTAGCAAGGTCACCACTGCAGGCAAATCCCCCAGGATAGGGACAGTCTTCCTCCTACAGCTTTCCCGGTGCCTCCTCCTCAGGCAGAGATTCTTCTTGGTCAAAAGCGGATCTAGTTTCTTAGGAGCAGGGCTCCTACATTTATACAGCAAATCTTTTGTTCTCCCAGGCCAGGGGGGCCCTTGCCTAGTCCAGTCCGGTTTCTGAGCACTTTGTTTATGCGATGCAGGCTTCTTCTTTCAGAGTGCAGGGCAGAGTCATCAGACGCTCCACAGGGGGTGGAGCCGGCATTGAGGTGGCAGAGCACTGTCCTATTCAGAGCCTAGGAGTACTCCCCCCCCCATCTACCTGTCGATCGTCCTATTCACCACCAGGCTACCTAGCCCTGCCATCTGGGTTCCCCCAGCCCTGTCACTCACACCAGCCAGACATCAGATACACATCACGTAGATGCAGGCTGAAATGTTTAGTCAAGCAAAGGCCAGCTTTCTAAAAGCGGCATTTGCAAACGTGGAATATTAAAATAAACCTTGGGAAAAGATGTACCTTATTATTCCGAGTTCAGGCATACTAAACTCGATCTTCTACCATGTTCCCTGGGTCGGTTAGGATCATAGGGTGTAACAATCCAAGCCGCCCATACTGGCCTATGAGAACAGGATAGCCTTGCAGTAGTGAACAACAAGATGGCGGTAATTCACTACTAGGACATGCCACGCATCCAGGCTTGTCCTACCTTATGCTTACAACGCACCCTGCCCGTGGGCCTACCAGAGGGGTGACTAACATGAAGTTAAGGGAAGGTTTAGGGACCGGCAAGTGTGGACACTTGCCAGTCAGCATGTCAGTACCAGACTGCATGCAGGCTCTGCAATGGCAGACCTTAGACATATTTTACCGGCCGCTTCTGTGGGTGGCACAACCCGTGCTGCAAGCCCACCAGCGGTGTTTGCATTTACATGCCCTGGCGCTCCTGCCGCACTTTACTGGGGTCTGACAGTAAATCAAACAATCCAATTATGGAATCCAACCAACATATATAATTTACATAGGGAGCACTCGCACCGTGACACTGGTTGGCAGTGGCACAGCGCGCTGAGCGGCCACCACCATAACGCACATGAGGCACAGCGACAAAAAGAGGAAGGTAGACTCACGCCAAGGTGCCAGGTCTAACAATAGAGCATTCATGTAGTGTTGGCATTAAGCAGATTACAGTATTTTTTCCAGCAATTTTCTTGTATATTTTCTCTGAAACTATTTGTTCTGTTGGAAACAAATTACATAGCAATCGACTCTGTAAAGCTTTTCTTCCATGTTCTGTGAGTAGTCCAATTCTGATATCTTTGAGAATACTTGCATAATCATCATCATTTGCTTGCCGCATATTGGTAATGAGTTCTTTGTACTCAAAGTATGTCCAAATATTCACATTACCTATACTTCCTAACGACTTTTTCGTGTCTTCATGTGTAAGAGTATGAAATACTGGTTGTCCTTTAACTGGTGTGAGCTGCAGTAGATCCCCAAAAACTATAACATGTTTTCCTCCAAATAGCACGTCATAGTTTGTCTTTAGAATTTGCTGCATTCTTAAATGCACAAAGGCAAGCATTAAGTTTGATACCATGCTTACCTCATCAATAATGAGAACTTTCATGTTTTTCAATACTCTTGAAACTTCAAAGCATGCTTCTCCTGTTAGCTTGTGGTAATGTATTTTGTTCTCATGCTCTACTGGTAACATTAGCAAACTATGGAGGGTAATTCCTTTTATGTTATATGCTGCTAACCCAGTTGGAGCAGTAACAACACAAGACAAAGTTGAATCAGTTTTTTTCTGTAGGTAGCTTCTAATTACTTTAATCAAGAAACTTTTTCCGGTTCCAGCTTGTCCACTCACATACATTCTGATTTTTTCAAATGATGTGCATGAGCACTCTTTATTTTCATGTAGTAATCCATGATCAATTTGTTTTGTGACTTCCTCATAAATGTGTTGTTGTTCATCATTCAGTTGCTGTTCCAAATTTGGTAAGTTTATTAAATCTTCCTGAGCTTGATTCATAGCTGTTTCCACTTCAGTCATGGCTATTGCAGCTTCATTTTCTACGATTGGTTATCCTAGGGGATCTTGACTGAGTGTCCCAGAACTTTGACTGTCTTGAGAACTGTCTCTAGCTACTTCAGCTGCAATGGTTGCTTCTTGTTCAATTTCTTCAATTAACATTTGTACATAAGTTGTGAAAGTACTGCATTCTATGGTATCTTTGCATGCATTATAGGAATGTTCATAGCTTTGAAAATGCCCAAGTAATTCAACCTCGCGCCATGGTTTAAACAACTGTAAAAGTGCTAAGTGGTAAAATTCCTACTTGTCAGTAGTGTCGCAACTCAGCTTTCTGTGATTAATCAAACTTCCTTTTGTTTATTTTACCAAACATCCTTCCTCACCAATGACTTTGGGCCCGATTCACAGAACTAACTTAAGACAAAATCCTAAACTTACTACCATTTTGGTATTCACAGAAGGCACTTACTCATTTTGGTATTCACAGAAGGCACTTACTCATTTCGGTATTCACAGAAGTTAGGAGTCCTAACTTTAGGACTCCTAAATGCCTTCTGTGAATACCGAAAGTCTTAAAATTAGGATTTTTCTCAATTTAGTAGTCCTAAGTTTAGGACTCCTAACTTTAGGACTCCTAAATGCCTTCTGTGAATACCGAAAGCCTTAAAATTAGGATTTTTCTCAGTTTAGTAGTAGTATAGTTAGGACTCCTAACTTTAGGACTCCTAAATGCCTTCTGCGAATACCGAAAGTCTTAAAATTAGGATTTTTCTCAATTTAGTAGTCCTAAGTTTAGACTTAGGACTACTAAATTGAGAAAAATCCTAATTTTAAGACTTTTGGTATTCACAGAAGGCATTTAGGAGTCCTAAAGTTAGGAGTCCTAACTATACTACTACTAAACTGAGAAAAATCCTAATTTTAAGACTTTCGGTATTCACAGAAGGCATTTAGGAGTCCTAAAGTTAGGACTCCTAACTTCTGTGAATACCGTAATGAGTAAGTGCCTTCTGTGAATACCAAAATGAGTAAGTGCCTTCTGTGAATACCAAAATGGTAGTAAGTTTAGGATTTTGTCTTAAGTTAGTTCTGTGAATCGGGCCCTTTATATTTTCCATTGTTGATGTCTTCTGTGGCATTCCGTTTATAAATGTAGTTCTGCAGCACTTCATAGAGACACATGTTCTCAAGATGATGACTTCTCTTTGGGTAATATGTGTCCAACATGTTTGTTCTTAAAATGTCTGTACTTTCAGGTTCGTACTCTGCTAAATATTCAATTTCTCGAATAGATTTCAGTACCCGATTTCGCATTCCTGCAAGGCCTAAACTTACCCAAATTATTCTTCTGGATTTGTAGTACAGACTTGCACATGATAACCTATCTGAGCATTCGTATGACCCAATTTCTCGATGCAATAACATCTTTAAACTCAAACTGTATAGCTTTTTACTGCCAGTCTTCTCGTGAGAAATCTCTTCCCACATTTCTTTCAATTCCGTTTTCTCAGATTTAGTGATGTAAGATGTGACATACCGAGAAACAGCAATAGAATTGTCAACTACATACTGAATATCCATGTTAGCATTCCACATGGATAAAATGACTGGGTTGTAGTCATTTATATATTTTGACTCTTCTTTTCTTCTTAGGTTGTAGGTATTCGGAGGCGATTTTCTTGTAATAGTATGTCGCACAACTGACATAAAACTGTTTACTCTTCCTTTTGAAAGAACAGGTCGTGGAAATCCAAATCGACATTTTGTGTAGAATTTATCTTTACTCTTGTACTTTCGTCGACAGTATTTTCCACACTGATGACTTTGGAAACGTAAAACTTGCTCTTTTAAATTTTTGTCTTCTGTGCTTTTAGGTATAGCACATGTTGCATATCCTTCAATGAAAGATAAAACTGCATCACCAGAATCTGTTCCAAATTTTGGGGCATCCTTGATCCACAACAGCATATGAATATGAGGAGCACCTCTTGCTTGGTACTCTTTTCTCCAAAAGAAATCCACAACTTCTCCAAGAGGTGGATTTTTTTTATTGCAGATGAAGGACATCATAGCCTCAAATCTATGATTGAAATATCTGCAAACATTAACCGGATCCAATGAGCACAATTCTCTTGCTGTCTTGTATTGGATGTTTTCAATATTTGAATTTGCCTCTCGAAGAAAATCCAGTAAATCATCTCAAGCGTACTCTGCACAGCTTAGGGTAAGGAACCATGTAGGAGTTCCTAAATTCCGTAACATACATTTCAATTCTCCATGGCGTCGGTACCAATATTCATTAGTCCCACGCTGACAAGCCATTAGATCAATCAATTGAGATTCCAAATGATTATCTCGCTGTTGCACTTTGTTCAGAAAATCCTTTGCAGACACATTATGTAGATGTACTCCAGTTTTCAAAATGTGATTTACTGCATAAGATAGTGCTGATAAGTCACTTTCAAATAAAAGATGGAACAAATAAGGAATACTTTGACGAAATCTTGGATCTTCTGCATATAATCTTGTAGTCCGATACTCAGAAGCAGGAATCTGTACTGGACGTTCATCATATCGTCCACCTTTTCCTGTAGGAAACAGCTGGGGAAAACAACGAGCTTCCAAGCTCTCCTCCCATACACTCACAGGAGTTCCTTTTGCTTTTTTCATCTGAAAGAAATCAATAGTGTGTCCCATAACTTTTTTAGAATGAAGAGGATGTATGCTGAAATGTTCATACATTTCTTCTTCTTTTGACTTATCCACCTTTTCAATTTGCCCAGCTGGTATTCCTGTGTCTGCTAGTAAATCTTCTTCATCTTCATCCATATAAATTGATTAATACCATTTATTATTTCTTTTCAAATATAAATTTGCTCTTTGCACTTTTCGTACATCCACCAGCTCCTGCCAAATTTTCTTATTCTTTGTAGGTACACCATTAACCAGAATAACTAATGGTTCAGTTTCCAAACTATCTGCATCAATTGTTTCAATATTTTTTTTTCAAATCTAATGGCAAATAGACAACTCTTCCTTTTAAACATCTCTGTAAATCTGTAGGAGGTAATTTGCCTGTTTTGGGCTCCATACGAACTATAGTCTGAAACGGATGGACACATTGAATAAGTATAGACTCATACGTATTTAAATCACTAAGTTCTGCAGGAATATCAACCAATTCTAAATTATTATGTACAGCTCTAGCAGGCATTTTATTTTCTTCTAACTTGTTATGACAGTATTTACAAATACGCTGATCTTCACCCAAATCAAAACAATTTTCCAGAAATAAATAGGTAGCAAAATCCTTCCACTTAGAATTATTTTCTTTTTCACTTTTTTTTATAAAGATCAACATTGCTTGTTTGATTTTTATAATGGCTCCTCCGGCAACAAATACAAGTAATATTTGGTCTTTCATTAGAGATGATAGTAAATTTTGTCATTTGATCTTCAAATGTTTTACTAACAGTGGGTTCTACATTCTCTTCCACATTTTCTTCAATAACTGTGTCATTTCCTGCACTTTCCTGCTCTGGACCAAAGTAACAAAACTCAATATCCTCACAAACCTTCTTCACATCTGTTAAAGATCCACGGAACAGAGCACTATTCAACTCATGTAACTTTAGTGCTGGACTGTTAGCAAAATACAATCTTCTCACAATCTTTCTCATTTCAGTATGATGAACTGCCAGCATCCTAAAATAGTGAAAAACACTTTGACAAACTTTCCTAGAAAGACAAGCCAGAGAATGTCCTTGCAAACCAGTATTCTCTCTCACTCTGCATGGATCAAGTCTTTGAAGCACCTTAATCTTTTGTTTAACACTTTTTTTTACTATATTCTCTTAGAAAGTCACAAAAGTTATCAATAGATTCCTGTCGTACAGTACAAATACTACTACAATTCCAAGTGTACACTGGGGCTTTAGGACGTCTCCCCATAACCTCATCAGCTAACACTTCCTCCTCATTTCTTGGAACAATTTTCTCCTTTTCCATTACACAACCATCCTTAACTTCATATGCTCGACCACTGGTGTCAACTGCATGCAGCAAACTATTACTTTGAAGATAACTCTCTTCATTAAAAAATGGTTCAGTACTTGAACTATGCTTCCATTCTCCTAAGAACACTTTACAAAAGTTATTTTTTTTCACTTCTCTTTTTCTTTTTGACTTCATTACATTCACTAATTTATCTACTGTACGGATCCTGTTCAAAATTAAAATGAATAGTTTCCTTTTTAATTCCAAAGCCTTTGCAACAATTGATTCAATATGTTTTTTTCTTATAAAATTTGGCTTTCTTCCTATATTTTTTCACATCCTTTAGCAAATTGAACATCACTCTTCTCTGAAACATTTTTCTACGAATGTTTTTAAAATCTATTTTTCTTTTTAAGTCATTCTTTCTTACTTCTGTTTGTACATTAGCATTTAGTATATTCTGTTGATTGTCTTGTTGTTTTCTACTTGAAACACTATTTCCAGTGGATATATTATTTACATTTTTTCTTTGCTTGAGGATATTTTTTAAAAAATCCTTAATCTGCTTACCAGAAGGATTTTTCTTTTTTCCAACATGATGTTCTTCAACTAATTTTTGTTGTCCAGTTGTCTTCAAATATAGATGTTGTTGCTGTTCTTTTCTCTTTCTTGATTTTATAGGCATCTTTAATTTATTTCAGTCTTGTTCAGCAAAACCTGAAAGAAACTAAAAAAAAAAATACCTTTATGTAATGTATATATATATTACTATATTTTTTATGAGCTTTTCAAAACATATCATATGAGCTATCCCTTTCCTACGACTGCAAGTCTTACACAATAAAAGCTACACAGATTAAATCTCTGACAACAATTCCTGTGTGCACACAGACTCATGGTGTGATTCTAGGCAGAAAACAATATTTGATTGGCAATTTCAAAGCACATTTACTACTGTGGTTTTGCAAGTGATAATTATCGCCTGACACATTTTCCTTATAGTTTAGAGAGGCAGAAAAGAGCACATGTCCTAACAGCTACTTGAGAGCATGAGCATGTGGAACCTGGGTGAGTGATTAGACTAGAGCAAAGTAAATGAGCCTTGGTGATGTTGAATGTGGTAGCGTTACACACTACTATCTGAAATACCACACAGTGCTGAATACTTAGCATGGGAGTGCAGGAGAAGCAACTGCCTGTGTGCTAAGAGCGTGCTTCTGGAGACTGTGTATTGTCAGGTGCAAGAGAGATCTGCATGGACGCTTGCATAACTGCATGAAGACTGCAGAGATGTATGTAAGAGTACATGTGGGGTAAGGGTTAATTGGAGTTTTGAACATGTAGGATCTACCTCACCCATTGCAGGAGTGTAAGGAAAATCTACCCTGTTGTTTTCAAATGTGTTAGCATTTGCCTCTCATTTGTGAAAAATTGATTTGTGCTGAATGATAGCCATCACAGTTCAAGAAAACCAGCTGCCCCTTTCCTGCTAATGCAAGTCTTACAGAACCAGACCAACACGAATTAAATCTCTGACAACCCTTCCTGTGTACACACAGACTCATGGTGTGATTCTAGGGCAGAAAACGATTTTTGTTTGACAATTTCAAAGCACATTTACCACTGTGGTTTTTCAAGTGATAATTACTGTAACAGCCTGACACATGTTCCTTATAGTTTAGAGAGGCAGAAAAGAGCACATGTCCTAACAGCTACTTGAGAGCATGAGCATGTGGAACCTGGGTGAGTGATTAGACTAGAGCAAAGGAAATGAGCCTTGGTGACGTTGAATGTGGTAGCGTTACACACTACTATCTAAAATACCATACAGTGCTGAATAGTACGGTTGGGACTGCAGGAGAAGCGACTGCCTGTGTGCTAAGAATGTGTTTCTGGAGACTGTGTATTGTCAGGTGCAAGAGAGATCTGCATGGATGCTTGCAGAACTGCATGAAGAATGCACAGATGTATGTAAGAGTACATGTGGGGTAAGGGTTAATGGCAGTTTTGAACAGGTAGGATCTACCTCACCCATGGCAGCAGTGGACGGAAAATCTACCATGTTGATTTCAAATGTGTTAGCATTTGCCTCTCTTTTGTGAGATATTGATTTGTGCTGAATGCTAGCCATCACAGTTCAAGAAAACCAGCTGCCCCTTTCCTGCGAATGCAAGTCTTACAGAACCAGACGAACATGAATAAAATCTCTGACAACAATTCCTGTGTGCACACAGACTCATGGTGTGATTCTGGACAGAAAACGATTTTTGATTGGCAATTTCAAAGCACATTTACTACTGTGGTTTTGCAAGTGATAATTACTGTAAGAGCCTGACACATTTTCCTTATAGTTTAGAGAGGCAGAAAAGAGCACATGTCCTAACAGCTACTTGAGAGCATGAGCATGTGGAACCTGGGTGAGTGATTAGACTAGAGCAAAGGAAATGAGCCTTAGTGATGTTGAATGTGGTAGCGTTACACACTGCTATCTGAAATACCACACAGTGCTGAATAGTAAGCATGGGAATGCAGGAGAAGCAGCTGCCTGTGTGCTAAGAGCGTGCTTCTGGAGACTGTGTATTGTCAGGTGCAAGAGAGATCTGCATGGACGCTTGCACAACTACATGAAGACTGCACAGATGTATGTAAGAGTACATGTGGGGTAAGGGTTAATTGGAGTTTTGAACATGTAGGATCTACCTCACCCATTGCAGGAGTGTAAGGAAAATCTACCCTGTTGTTTTCAAATGTGTTAGCTTTTGCCTCTCATTTGTGAAATATTGATTTGTGCTGAATGCTAGCCATCACAGTTCAAGAAAACAAGCTGCCCCTTTCCTGCGAATGCAAGTCTTACAGAACCAGACCAACTCAAATTAAATCTCTGACAACAAGTCCTGTGTGCACACAGACGCATGGTGTGATTCTAGGCAGAAAACGATTTTTGATTGGCAATTTCAAAGCACATTTACCACTGTGGTTTTGCAAGTGATAATTACTGTAACAGCCTGACACATTTTCCTTACAGTTTAGAGAGGCAGAAAAGAGCACATGTCCTAACAGCTACTTTACAACATGAGCATGTGGAACCTGAGTGAGTGATTAGACTAGAGCAAAAGAAATGAGCCTTGGTGATGTTGAATGTCCTAGCGTTACACACTACTATCTGAAATACCACACATTGCTGTATACTTAGCATGGGAGTGCAGGAGAAGCAGCTGCCTGTGTGCTAAAAGTATGTTTCTGGAGACTGTGTATTGTCAGGTGCAAGAGAGATCTGTATGGACGCTTGCACAACTGCATGAAGACTGCAGAGATGTATGTATGAGTACATGTGGGGTAAGGGTTAATTGGTGTTTTGAACACGTAGGATCTACCTCACCCATTGCAGGAGTGTAAGGAAAATCTACCCTGTTGTTTTCAAATGTGTTAACATTTGCCTCTCATTTGTGAGATATTGATTTGTGCTGAATGCTAGCCATCACAGTTCAAGAAAACAAGCTGGCCCTTTCCTTCGAATGCAAGTCTTACAGAACCAGACAAACATGAATTGAATGTCTGGGTGGGCGGAATTTGCGTATTTGCGTTACGCAAATCTCCGCGAAACGGTAAAAATCTCCGCGAACACGCAGAAATTCCGCGAACACGCGGAATTGCTTGTTCGCGATGGTTTTTTCCTGTTCACAATTGCTGTTTGCATGCTCGGGGAGAAATATCTCGTGAACATGCATTTTGAGAACGCGAACAATCAAAAAATTTCGCGAAATCGCGGAAAGCAGACTTTTGAGCAATTTCGCGTTCTCCGCGGAACGCGAAATTCCGCAAATTCCGCAAATTCCGCGAGCGGAACGGATTTTACTGCCCAGGCCTATGTCTGACAACAATTTCTGTGTGCACACAGACTCATGGTGTGATTCTAGGCAGAAAACGATTTTTCATTGGCAATTTCAAAGCACATTTACCACTGTGGTTTTGCAAGTGATAATTACTGTTACAGCCTGACACATTTTCCTTATTGTTTAGAGAGACAGAAAAGAGCACATGTCCTAACAGCTACTTTACAACATGAGCATGTGGAACCTGAGTGAGTGATTAGACTAGAGCAAAAGAAATGAGCGATGTTGAATGTCCTAGCGTTACACACTACTATCTGAAATACCACACATTGCTGTATACTTAGCATGGGAGTGCAGGAGAAGCAGCTGCCTGTGTGCTAAAAGTATGTTTCTGGAGACTGTGTATTGTCAGGTGCAAGAGAGATCTGCATGGACGCTTGCACAACTGCATGAAGACTGCAGAGATGTATGTAAGAGTACATGTGGGCTAAGGGTTAATTGGAGTTTTGAACAGGTAGGATCTACCTCACCCATTGCAGGAGTATAAGGAAAATCTACCCTGTTGTTTTCAAATGTGTTAGCATTTGCCTCTCTTTTGTGAGATATTGATTTGTGCTGAATGCTAGCCATCACAGTTCAAGAAAACAAGCTGCCCTTTTCCTACAAATGCTAGTCTTACAGAACCTGACCAACACAAATTAAATCTCTGACAACAAATTCCTGTGTGCACATAGACTCATGGTGTGATTCTAGGCAGAAAACGATTTTTGATTGGCAATTTCAAAGCACATTTACCACTGTGGTTTTGCAAGTGATAATTACTCTAATAGCCTGACACATTTTCCTTATAGTTTGGAGAGGCAGAAAAGAGCACATGTCCTAACAGCTACTTGAGAGCATGAGCATGTGGAACCTGGGTGAGTGATTAGACTAGAGCAAAGGAAATGAGCCATGGTGATGTTGAATGTGGTAGCGTTACACACTACTATCTAAAATACCACACAGTGCTGAATACTTAGCATGGGAGTGCAGGAGAAGCTACTGCCTGTGTGATAAGAGCAGGCTTCTGGAGACTGTGTATTGTCAGGTGCAAGAGAGATCTGCATGGACGCTTTCACAACTGCATGAAGAGTCAGACTGCAGAGATGTATGTAAGAGTTTTAATTGCCGTTTGTAATTGCGATTCTCCTATTACCATGACTAGAGAATCTGGATTTCATTAAAGACACAGAGGCTAACATTATGCATATTTCTTTTAATGCAGTCTCCAAGCCGCATACATCATAAAGCAAAAGTTCCAGAACGTTAACAATAATAAAAGGCATGAGCCCATAGCAATCTGCCTCTTTTAAATGAAGTGTAGAGCAGGATAAGTTCCAGGAAAGGAGGAGATAACTTCGATAATCATCAGTGAAAGTAGTGGATCAGTAGCGATGAACATCCGAGTGTCATTAAATTGAAGATTAAGAAAGATTATCTGTAAAAAAGAGAGAGATGCAAGTAATTCTGGAATAAAGAAGGATGAAGTGACAAAATAAACAATTTGGTTAGGCATAGGTAAAACAAAGGACAGTCATCAATAAAATTCACAATACATTTGATTGTAAAATATCAGAAATGTATGAACTTAAAATATATATATAATGTTAAAAGAATCAAAGGGAAGAGGAGGGGGGGGATAATGTTAGCCTCCGTGTCTTTAATGAAATCCAGATTCTCTAGCCATGGTAATAGGAGAATCGCACTTTCATTACAAGACCGGAGGCTACCATTATGCATGTTGGTAGCTTTGTAAGACTACGTCAGACATATGAGAAATTGGTTTGCAATAATGGTGAGCGAAGGTACTAGCATTGGACCAGTCGGCGGTTTTGAGAATATCGTCCAACTTACATCCGGACCAGAAGAACTTACTGGCCATGGCACCTCAGATGGAATGGGGTTTGAATACATTTAGATCTATACCTGCTAAGCTCATAGCAATTTTAACCCATCTAGCGATAGAAGCAGAGGAGATAGCTTTGTGAGGTTTAAGGAAGGAGATAAGAAGCTGATTTAGGTCAGGGGGGCGAAGAGGGTTCATTCTGCGGTCGTACTCTTTCAAACAATCTACAACACAAAGTTTTGGGCACGAGTCAAAGCGCGGATAAAAAATAGAGTCAGACATAGTCTTGGTTCTTCTAAATATATCAAAATTGACTCCAAACATGTTGTAGGATCTATTGGAGATTTCAAGACCTTTAACATTCGAGACCCTACGGCAGGAAACTAGGCAAAGTAGGGTTGCGAGTTTAATAGAAAGATTCTTATTATTCAAGAGTGTATTATCAGGCCAGTTGGAGAAAAGATTGAGGATCAAATTCACATCCCATAGAGATGGATGGATGCCGTTACAACGCACACTTTTACAACGCATGCACTTACAACGCATTTTTTACAACGCAACATCCACTACAACGCATTCCATTACATAGCATGACACTACAACGCATTTTTAAAAACTACCTTTACAACGCATTCCATTACATCGCATACTACCTTTACAACGCATACCATTACAACGCATAATATTAAATTGCATTTAAGGTAAGTGTTGGATAGTATAGGGGTAAAAATGACTATTCTAACTCCAGGGGGTGCAACAGTAGGGTAAGTGTTGGATAGTATAGGGGTAAAAATGACTATTCTAACTCCAGGGGGTGCAACAGTAGGGTAAGTGTTGGATAGTATAGGGGTAAAATTGCTATTCTAACTCCAGGGGGTGCAACAGTGGGGTAAGTGTTGGATAGTATAGGGGTAAAAATTACTACTCTAACTCCAGGGGGTGCAACAGTAGGGAAAGTGTTGGATAGTATAGGGGTAAAAATTACTATTCTAACTCCATGGGGTGCAACAGTAGGGTAAGTGTTGGATAGTATAGGGGTAAAAATTACTATTCTAACTCCAGGGGGTGCAACAGTAGGGTAAGTGTTGGATAGTATAGGGGTAAAAATTACTATTCTAACTCCAGGGGGTGCAACAGTAGGGTAAGTGTTGGATTGTATAGGGGTAAAAATGACTATTCTAACTCCAGGGGGTGCAACAGTAGGGTAAGTGTTGGATAGTATAGGGGTAAAAATTGCTATTCTAACTCCAGGGGGTGCAACAGTAGGGTAAGTGTTGGATAGTATAGGGGTAAAAATTACTACTCTAACTCCAGGGGGTGCAACAGTAGGGAAAGTGTTGGATAGTATAGGGGTAAAAATTACTATTCTAACTCCAGGGGGTGCAACAGTAGGGTAAGTGTTGGATAGTATAGGGGTAAAAATTACTATTCTAACTCCAGGGGGTGCAACAGTAGGGTAAGTGTTGGATAGTATAGGGGTAAAAATTACTATTCTAACTCCAGGGGGTGCAACAGTAGGGTAAGTGTTGGATAGTATAGGGGTAAAAATTACTATTCTAACTCCAGGGGGTGCAACAGTAGGGTAAGTGTTGGATAGTGTAGTGTAATATTATGCGTTGTAATGGTATGCGTTGTAAAGGTAGTATGCGATGTAATGGAATGCGTTGTAAAGGTAGTTTTTAAAAATGCGTTGTAGTGTCATGCTATGTAATGGAATGCGTTGTAGTGGATGTTGCGTTGTAAAAAATGCGTTGTAAGTGTAGTGCGTTGTAAAAGTTGCGTTGTAAAGGTTGTTCCCCCATAGAGATTGATATCTAGGTTTAGGAGGTCTCCTAAGTCTAATACTTTTGAGAACTCTACAAATGATGGTATTTTTACCAGCGGTTTTACCATTAACGAGAGCGTGTCCAGCGGAGATAGTAGATCTATAACAATTGATAGATCTATAACTAAGCCCCCTTTCGAATTGCTCCACGAGGAAGTTAACTATGTCAATAATAGGTGCTTCCACGGAATCCAGGTTCCTTTCCAGGCACCAACGAACCCATAATTTCCAGATGTTATTATACCGGTAGTGAGTACCGGGGGCCCAGGATTCTCCAAGGAGAGTAGCAGCTGTTGACGAAAGTCCTGTGAGATGGTTGGATCGCCTGACACTCTCCAGGCAAGAAGGTTCAGATTCCCAGAATGAACCAGGGGATGAATTCGACTGTCTACGTCTGTAAGGAGGTCCCCGAGGGAAGGAATTAGGAAGGGAAGGTTGTAGGCAAGTTCCAGAGTTGTGGGAAACCAGGCCTGGGAGGGCCAGAAGGGAGTAATTAGGACGATGGAATAGCGTTTGTGTCTGATTTTCTGGAGTACTCTCTGATTCATCGGGAAAGGAGGGAAGGCATAACCGTTGGTTCCTTTCCAGGGTTGAAGAAAGGCATTTACTGCTAGAGCACCCGGGTCTGGCATCCAGCTGTAGTAGTTCTTTAGTTGGAAAGTTAGTCTTCTTGCAAAGAGATCTAATCCCAGGGGGCCCCAGGTATTGTTGATGGAGTTGAAGACAGAGGGATTGAGTTTCCAATCGGTGTGGTCCAGGAGGAACCTTGAGTTCCAATCCGCCGAGGTGTTTGTCTTCCCTAAGAGGTATTCGGCTCTTAGTGATATCTTGTGTTCTAGACAAAACATCCAAAGTTTCTTGGCTAGGTTTGAAAGATCTACAGATTTTGTTCCGCCTAGGCGATTTATATATGCAACTGTGGACATATTGTCCATCTTTAGAATGACAGATCTCCCTTGAAGGGAATTTTTGAAGCTCATTAAGGCATAGAGTCCCGCAGTCAATTCTAGGAAATATATATGATGGGAAGATTCTTCCAGAGACCAGACTCCACCCGTGTTCTGATCTAAGAAACAGGCTCCCCAGCCATGGAGACTTGCATCGGATTCTAAGACAAATTCCGGAGTTGAGCCAAAAATTGCTTTCCCATTCCAAGCATCCAGGTTTTCTAACCACCAATTCAGTTCTAAAATCGCCTCTTGATCTAAGGAGACGCGATCTCCGTACCAGAGACCCGAACGAAGGGCTTTCGACTTGATTCTCTGAAGAGCACGATAGTTTAGTGTACCCGGAAAGATAGCTTGGATAGAAGAAGAGAGGAGACCGAGTAACCTGGCTAATTCTCTTAGGGATAAGAACTGTTGATTCAGAACATGTCTTATCTCTTTCTTGATTTTTGATATTTTCTTCTGAGGAAGAAGAAGGAGACATTTTGTGGTGTCTACCGTGAAACCCAGGAATTCCAAGGATCTTGAGGGGGAGAGTATAGACTTTTCTTTGTTTATAATGAAACCCAGGTTTTCTAGTAGGTCTATTACAGTCTTCAGGTCCTGAATGATTTGAGAATGGTCTTGTGAAAGAATAAGAATATCATCGAGGTAAATGATCATCCGAATACCCTTTTCCCTCAGTGAAGAGGCGACTGATCTCATCACTTTGGTGAAGCACCATGGTGCTGAAGAGAGACCGAAGGGGAGAGCTTGGAATTGAAAGAGATGTTTTTTCCACAGGAATTGTAGGAAGGGTTGATGACACCTGGCCATAGGGATGGTAAAGTAAGCGTCTTTTAGATCTAATTTGACTAACCAATCCCCCTCTAGTAGTAGATCCCTGAGAAGGTGAATTCCTTCCATTTTGAAATGTCTGTAGACAAGGTATTTGTTGAGTTCCCTTAAGTTTATGACAGGTCTCCAACCCTTGTCTTTTTTCTTGACGAGAAAGAGTGTGCTTATGAATCTTAACATTTCTAAGGGTACTTCTCTGATGGCGCCTTTCTGAAGCATTGAGGAAATCTCCTCTTCTATTATTTTTTCCTGATCTACAGTGAGAGGGATATCTCTCGGGAAAAAAGTTTGAGAAGGAATTTGTGTAAAGTCTATCATAAACCCCTTCACAGTATTTAATACCCATGGGTCTTGGGTTATTAATTTCCAATTCTGAAGGAAGAATCTGAGTCTCCCTCCCACTTTGGTTGGAAGGGGAGCGGAAGGGGAAGAGTGAAAAGTTATACTTACTTTGAGGGGTGCTGTCTTTGGAGAGACCGCGTGATCTGAAGCTTCTGGATCGAAATCCTCTTTCTCTTTGTGGAAAGAACTGAAAGATGTTGGAGGGTTGGTACCCTCTTCCTCCATATTCTCTGGATCTAGGGTAGGGCCTTTGGTTGAACCGGCCGGAAGGAAGGCCCCTTCTTCCGGCCCTTCCAAAAAGGTTGTTGGTGTTAAAGACCCTTTTCATGTTTAGATGGGCCTTGTCTAAGGCAGTGAAGGTAGACACGTATTTGCCTAGAGTCTTTATAAGGTCTTCACCAAAAAGAAGCCCTCTAGGGTTGAGGGAGGGTTCCTTATCAGCTATGTCGCTTAGTTTAGGAGAGATCTTATTAAGGACTACTCTCCTCCTTTCTGAGTTAAGGCTGGCATTGGCGTTACCCAATAGAATCAAGGCTCTCTGGCTTAAGCCTCTAATTAACTCAGTATTAAGGGGGGTTTCATTAATGTGACTGTCTTCTGCTGTATCGATAATCCTAGCTAGTGGGCCAAGGATATCGAGGACCCGGTCTTGGCATCCCTTTAGGGATCTCTCCATCCCTTTCCTTGGGTCCCTTCCGAGTTTAAATAGATATTTGATAAGTTCAGGGTCCAAATTTGGGGTTTGGCAGGTTTTGTCATTTATTGCAGGTCTTGAGCATTCAGCTCTCAATAAATTACGGGTATTTCTTTCTAGAGGGAATCTTAGCCATTTTTTGATGAATTACTGACATGTTCTTGGGGAAACCATTCGGAACTCCTAGGGTGTTTTAAATTGAGGTGCGAGAACATTTCTTCGCCAAGAGGATCAATAATATTGTCGTTAGAAGTAGATGGTGTTTCTTCATCAAATGGTTGTGAATTAAACTCTTGGTCATCTTCGTCGAGGTCCAGGATATATTCATCTGGGGGGTCAGAGGAGTCGTTATCGGTATCCTGGAATTCCTCATCTCCAAATTGGAGATCATATTTTTGAGCACTTCGATAATTTGTGCTGCGAGGGACACCCTGATAGTTTTTGCCGCTGAGGACACCTTTAAGATTTGTGCCGCTAAGGACACCCATTGAGTTTGAGGTGCGGTGACCTCCCGTAAAGGTAGAGGTGCTGAGACCTTCCATAGTGCTCTTGGGGTTTGCATGATCAATATTTGTATTCTTCTTAATTCTTTTTCCCCTTATCTCACTGAGATCTTCCGTAGGTAGGGTTAGATCGATCTCAGTAGTATCGTATTCATGAGATCTTTTAGAGGTTATGGCTTAAGAAAGGATTTGAAACATACAAGATCTCATTTCTTTGTTGATCATGCTTTTGATTCTGTCATTGTCCATGATAGGTATGGAGGAGTTACCTTCGTCAGATTCAACGTCAGACATTATGTAGATGACCAGGAGTATTTGATACTGTTAAAACCCCCTTTTTTATTTTTTTATTTATTTATTTTTTATATTATATATTTCTTATTATTTAATGTTATTATTTTATTTATTCTTATTATTTTATTTTAAATTTGGGTAAAAGATCTCAAGCTATGTTTAAATGGGGGTTTAAGTCATATGGGGTGACTAATAATATATTGAATAATCTCTGTGTAGGGATGATGCTAAAAAACCCAAAACGAGTGGAGAACTGAGCTAACAAAGCGTGGCGTCAGTTGAAGGGCTTCTCCGATCTGCGAGGGCTCAACTGACAGAAGTTCGCAGGATGAGTGTAGAGGAGGAATGCACCTTAGCGGAGCGGCTACGCAACGCGTGTGTTGCTAAGGTGCATTCCTCTAAACGGCAGTGTCCGTGTTGAGGAATGGCGTCAACGAACGGCGCTTAACGGAGGACTACGTGAGATTTCAGGAGATGCGCAAAAGCGGGTGAGAAACGAGGGGGAGAGCCATCGTTGGAGCGAGGCTCTCCCCCAGGAAATGAGGGTAAAAGCGCAGCTTTTTTTTTTTTTTTTTTTTTTTTAAATGGTTGAAAGGTCGGAAATTGGTTATAGCCGATGTCCGTAAATTGGAGGTCGGTTGATGGAAGAGGATAGAAAGGTAGGGGAATTATGCCCAGAAAAGAGAGAGAGGATAGCAAACAATATGAAGGCAGTAAGAAAGTACAATCGCGTTTAGAAAAGACACAATCACATTTTAGAGAAAGTAAAAAATGGCAGTATTATTAGACAGTATTAAACGTTATGGCAGTTTTATTAAACAGTATTAAACGTTATCAAACTAAATGGAAGTAGCGAGAGAGAGAATATAAAGGACTTATCTGCTTCGAGCCGCATTTAAAAGAGGCAGATTGCTATGGGCTCATGCCTTTTATTATTGTTAACGTTCTGGAACTTTTGCTTTATGATGTATGCGGCTTGGAGACTGCATTAAAAGAAATATGCATAATGGTAGCCTCCGGTCTTGTAATGAAATACATAGGAACTACCTTACCCATTGCAGGAGTGGAAGGAAAATCTAGCACTTCCCTCTCATTTGTGAAATATTGATTTGTGCTGAATGCTAGCCATCACACTTCAACAAAACAAGCTGCCCCTTTCCTACGAATGCAAGTCTTACAGAACCAGACCAACACAAATGTAATCTCTGACAACAATTCTTCTGTGCACACAGACTCATGGTGTGATTCTAGAGAGAAAACAATATTCTTGGGTGATACCAGTACACCTTTACTTATGGTGAAGACATACTCCATAATATCCGACATGTTCAAGGCAGTTAAATATCTTCCAAAACATAAAATGTAAAACACAACTTTAAAGCAAGAATCTCATTTACATTTTTTATATCAAAATGCACCACATACATCCCCTCTCAAATTCATAACTCACCTTTAAAAGTAGTTAGTTGAGAAAGAAATGTTGCACTCACACAGCAGATTATCAGAGCCAGAATCTCTGAACTGTACACCTCTCAGCAGAACCAGTAAATGGCAATGTTTCCCTCTCTTGTTTCACACATATACATGTTAACTTCAAATCCCAGTGCTTCCCACATTTTTTCAAATGGAAACACACATTTCTATTGGTTGCAAATTTCAACCCTTTCCAAATGATCCCTACCCCCAACATGACTTCTGCCTCCTACCATAGCAACAGGTCATGGAACACTGGTGTGAGCACAGAGGTCAGAAGTTCAGCACACAATGTTTCTAATCCAAAGAGCAAGAGTGCTTGACTTTTCAAACCTAACAGCATATCCAAAGTAATCTTCTGTGGGAACACATTTTTCTGAACCAAGACAAAACATGCTTTTAAAAATTTAAACATACAGCCTAGTTTTTAGTGTAGAATGGTCTGAAACAGCCAATGAGCTCTTTTTATTTTAAAAAAGTATGTACGCCTCCATTTTACAACTATCTTTCTTTTCATATTGCCATTCTACTGAAAGACACCTTCTGAGTGCATCCAGATCTCCTTGAAAGATGTTCACAGTGTGGATTGTAGGTCATAGCTATGTCTTCTGGAGTGAAAAGTATGCAGAAAAAAGAGGTATTTTGAAAGACCTTGCTTTGCCAAATGTA
This sequence comes from Triturus cristatus, assembly GCF_964204655.1. Lineage (NCBI taxonomy): Eukaryota > Metazoa > Chordata > Amphibia > Caudata > Salamandridae > Triturus > Triturus cristatus. The sequence goes on from NC_140591.1 coordinate 498,403,163, forward strand.
GCCATTAAATGGATTGTTCAGAGAGGGTTAAAGTGGCACCAATTAATGCCTTCGGTGAAATCTTTTCTACATCTCCCACAGCCTAACCTTATAATTGTGCACTGTGGTGGAAATGACCTAGGCACTTTAACTGGTGTAGGTCTGGAAATGCTTGTTAAGGACACCTTTGTGCAATTGATGTCACTTTTTCCACAAAATACCTTTGTATATTCTAATATATGCCAAAGGCAAAAGTGGAACTGGTCCAACCAATATTGTCCGCAGATTGACAAAGCAAGAAAGCATGTCAATAAGTCTGTTTCTGCTTTCCTCAGAGACTATGGTATGGGTTCTATATACCACAACAACTTGCATTACAACATGCAAGGCATTTATAGAGGAGACGGTGTTCATTTCACAGATGAAGGCAACAGAGTCTTCCTCTTGAACTTTAGACTCTGCATCAGTACTTACTTGTAGGTACAAAAAAACACTCAATGAACGCAACGGCTATTTTTAGAGCCAACCAACATCTAAACACTTAAACTTGTTTTTTTAATCTATTTTTTTAATGTTTTTTTTGCCACCGTGCGCAGCCCGCGATAAGAGGTCTTTCATGGTCCCCCTGAGAAGGCCTAGGGGGTCAGGGACTCTCTACCCTGCCCCCTTTTCACGTTCTCCACTTGTGTTTTTAGCTCTCTTCTACCTCTAAAACTCAAAATGGCTAACGGGGGTGCGTGCACCGAGCGCACCCCGCGATTTTTTGAAAAAAAATTAAAAAAAAATTTCACCCTTCGGGGTCCTTCAGGGACCCACTGACAAAGGCTAGGGGGTCAGGTACTCTCTACCCTGCCCCCTTTTCACGTTCTCCACCTTTCTTTTTCCCTGTCACACACACAACACACAAAATGGCGGCCGACACTTCCTGATTTCGACCGATTCGAATGTTGACTGTCATGAATCCACCAATCAGAATTACGCTCGCGCTCGTTAGGGTGCGCGCACCGTGCGCGTACGGTGCACGGAGGGTGCGCATATAGATATTTATGTGCTTTTAACTGCAATTTTCTCAGGAACTACTGAACAGATTGACTCCATATATGCAAAAGGCACATCCCTGACCTGAGGACTACCTCTTTGCCAAATTTCAAGTAATTCTGTTCATCCGTTCGGGCTGTACCTTCGACTAAAGGTCCTATGGGAAAATGCATGGGGAAAATGTGTTTTGGGACCCCCCTTTTTTCTCGGCCCCCGCTTGACAAATCCCCCCGAGACTTTCAGGGTAGGAGCTGAGCGGAGGGCCCCATTCGTTTTGAAAATTTCGCAAGGATTCGTCAACCGGCGCCAAAGTTATTCAAAATAGAATTTTTAGATTTCCTATGGAAACACGGTCCTAACTATAACTATCTACTGGCGACCGCCAGTAGATAATATATATATATATATATATAGAAAAAGGGGGGGTCCCAAAACGCGTTTTCCCCATGGATTTTTCCATAGGGACTTTAGTCGCAGCTACAGCCCGAAAGGCTGAACAGAATTACGTGAAATTTGGCAGAGAGGTAGCCATAAGGTCCATGAAGTGCCTTTTGCAGGTTTGGTGTAAATCTGCTCAGTATTTCCAGAGAAAATAGCATTTAAATCAATATATATATCTGTATGGGCGCACCTTGCCGTGCGCGCGCGCAATTCTGATTGGTTGTTAGATCTTAGTAAACATTCGAATCGGTCGAAACCAGGAAGTGTCGGCCGCCATTTTGTCTCTCGCACTCTGAGGGGGTGAAAAACAAATGTGGAGAACGTGAAAAGGGGGCAGGGTGGACAGTTCCTGACCCCCTAGCCGTGTCTGTCATCCCATTTTATTATCGGAGAGTGTGGAGCAATACTTTTTTGCTTCACTCTTCAGCATACGAAAATTCAATTTAAAAAGGGGAGAATGCTTTTTAAAATTTCAATGTTTTCAGTTGCCGATTTCCGGATGCCCGCTGAGTTATTGGGGTGGGACGTTGCCTCTAATGCATGTTTAACAGATACTTTAATGTTTTCAGGATTTCAGGATTTTTCTTTTCAAGGGGGGAAAGAACTTAGTATTTCAGAGAGAATAAGTGGTGTTATTTTGAATGCATTGCTCAGCATGTAATAAAAATGTGGGCAGTTAGAAAGAGAATGTAATGAAATGCAAGGAGAGTTAGCTAAAGCTAAAGAAAAGTCAGACCTTCTACAGTTTGAACATAAATCATTGAAAAGAGAGTTGGTAACCAAGCACAGCATGGAACATTAGGCGTGATATAGTTTATTTTAACAGACTGTAGTGAGTCGCTTGTGAATAATGTGGTTGGAGCCGAGCTGCAAGCTAATTTTCAATACTCACAGGAGGATTTCATTATTTCTTTAAAGGACTTTCCTCAGCCAGAAATTAATGGTATTTTGGTTATATTAGAAGCATCTGAAGTAATGTTGAATTGAGAAAATGTAGACGTGCAGGAATATTTTAGAACCTACAGAGACAATAAACAAATCAGCCTGTCCGAATTAGCGATTAGTTGTTTTTTTTTTTTTGGAAAAATCGCACCACCCAAACGGAAAAAATTCTGCGAGGTTAGCGCAGCGTGTGCGCACTCCATGATTTAAAAAAAAAAAAAAATGTATTTGGCCCTTGGGGGCGAGGCGCTCCGTGCCCACCGCGCGCGCACGGCACGAACTGCGTAAAGTGTGCGCGAGGTGCGCGAAGCGCACCGCGTGCCCTCTGCGCACACGGTGCGCGAAGCGCACCGTGTGCGCACGGCATGAACTGCGTAAAGTGGGCACGCAGTGCGCGAAGCACATCGTGCGCGCGCCGTGAAAAAGTTTTGTTTAAAAAAATATATTAATAAATACATAACTTAGCATTTAAAAAACCGTACAAATTCACTGAGAAAACCATAGGTTTCACACACGTTATAGTTAGGAGTTAGCATTTAAAAAACCTTGCAAATTCACTTAAAAAACCATAGGTTTCACACATGTTATAGTTAGCTAGGCATTTCCCTCGTAAAAAACCAATGAAATTCCCCCGTTATAGTTAGTGCAGGCAACTATAACTCACGCGACCGCAATCCGCTGCTGATGACGTCATATATTACATCACTGATGACATATGTGTCTTTCTGAAAAAAAAAAAGAACTATATGTATAGCTAAAGATGAATGGAAGAAGACATGGGTAAATAAGTGTCTAAATACAGTGATGTAATATCTGACGTCATCAGCAGCGGATTGCGGTCGCGTGAGTTATAGTTGCCTGCACTAACTATAACGGGGGAATTTCATTGGTTTTTTACGAGGGAAATGCCCAGCTAACTATAACATGTGTGAAACCTATGGTTTTTTAAGTGAATATATATATATATTTATATACCGTTCCACAAGTGCTCAAAGCTTTAGGAAGCACTCTCCATCTAGTTCCATCAGGCTGCAACACAGTCACTCAATGCACAAGTCCAATTACTTTGCCTTACGTGTTTCAGACATTCATTCCATCCTTGATCACAGGCTAAGAGGCAACAAATAAATGGCAGAGATTCGGGATGACATCACCAGTTCCTTTTATTGCTCACAGCTGGGTGCTCACATGATCAAAATTTGCATTCTGGGATCCGTAGTCTCAATAACACCAGAGTTCATGATAATATCTCACGCTGCCATCACAAAATTAGCAAAATTCAATACAGCCATTAGTGGGCTCCTCATGTACTGCAGACTCTGTTGCACAATAATAAACACCCCACAGATGGACCGATATGAGGCTCCTTACATAAAGAGCCCACCGGGCCGCTTTTACTCCACGCGGTGGTGCACTCCCCCAGCAGAGCTGCCGAGTATTTTATACCGTTCCACAAGTGCTCAAAGCTTTAGGAAGCACTCTCCATCTGCGAACATCAGTTCCATCAGGCTGCAACACAGTCACTCAATGCACAAGTCCAATTACTTTGCCTTATGCGTTTCAGACATTCATTCCGTCCTTGATCACAGGCTGAGAGGCAACAAATAAATGGCAGAGATTCGGGATGACATCACCAGTTCCTTTTATTGCCCACAGGTGGGGACTCACATGTTCAAAATTTGCATTCTGGGATCCGTAGTCTCAATAACACCAGAGTTCATGATAATACCTCACGCTGCCATCTGAAAATTAGCCAAATTAAATACAGCCATTAGTGGGCTCCTCGTGTACTGCAGACTCTGTTGCACAATAATAAACGCCCCACAGATGGACCAATATGAGGCTCCTTACATAAAGAGCCCACCGGGCCGCTTTTACTCCACGCGGTGGTGCACTGCCCCCGGCAGAGCTGCAGAGTATTTTATACAGTTCCACAAGTGCTCAAAGCTTTAGGAAGCACTCTCCATCTGCGAACATCAGTTCCATCAGGCTGCAACACAGTCACTCAATGCACAAGTCCAATTACTTTGCCTTACGCGTTTCAGACATTCATTCCGTCCTTGATCTCAGGCTGAGAGGCAACAAATAAATGGCAGAGATTCGGGATGACATCACCAGTTCCTTTTATTGCCCACAGGTGGGGACTCACATGATCAAAATTTGCATTCGGAGATCCGTAGTCTCAATAACACCAGAGTTCATGATAATAACTCATGCTGCCATCCCATTTTATTATCAGAGAGTGTGAAGCAATACATTTTTGCTTCACTCTTCAGCATACGAAAATTCAATTTAAAAAGGGGAGAATGCTTTTTAAAATTTCAATGTTTTCAGTTGCCGATTTCCGGATGCCCGCTGAGTTATTGGGGTGGGACGTTGCCTCTCATGCATGTTTAACAGATACTTTAATGTTTTCAGGATTTCAGGATTTTTCTTTTCAAGGGGGGAAAGAACTTAGTATTTCAGAGAGAATAAGTGGTGTTATTTTGAATGCATTGCTCAGCATGTAATAAAAATGTGGGCAGTTAGAAAGAGAACGTAATGAAATGCAAGGAGAGTTAGCTAAAGCTAAAGAAAAGTCAGACCTTCTACAGTTTGAACATAAATCATTGAAAAGAGAGTTGGTAATGTACCAAGCACAGCATGGAACATTGGGCGTGATATAGTTTATTTTACCAGACGGTAGTGAGTCGCTTGTGAATAATGTGGTTGGAGCCGAGCTGCAAGCTAATTTTCAATACTCACAGGAGGATTTCATTATTTCTTTAAAGGACTTTCCTCAGCCAGAAATTAATGGTATTTTGGTTGAATTAGAAGCATCTGAAGTAATGTTGAATTGAGAAAATGTAGACGTGCAGGAATATTTTAGAACCTACAGAGACAATAAACAAATCAGCCTGTCAGAATTAGCGATTAGTTGTTCCAGTTACAAATCAGATTGGTCACTGAGTGACAAACCTTGCTTTACATGGAGAGATGCTAATATGAAAAAAGAAATGATGAAAAATGTCATTTGTAAATACGACTCTTAGAGGCTCATTAGGATGGCGGGCGGAGGCCGTACAAATCAGGATGACCCAAACAGCCAGTCACACCACAGCGGAGAAACCACCCAACCAGAGATGGCAGAAGCACGAAAGCGGAGCGCGAAACCAGACTCCCGGTCCCCTCCACCCGGTCATGAACCCAATGGATCCAGCTCTACAATCCTTACCGGTGCTGTACCTCCTCCACTACCAGCAAGTAATGAACCATCGCGGACAACGCTGCAGGTACGCAATCACACAACTCCACACACAACCACAGCACACAACTCCTGGGCTGTTATACGGTTCCTGTCCACATCAGGCACTCTGGTGGGGACAGGAACACATCCTCAAGTGTACCCACACATGGCCTACCTTCAAGAAAATCACCCCTCCTCATCCAGGTCACCCATCAACCGCGAAATCACTGCAATCTCCCGGTCACGACACAGCCACGGTGCAGACGTGAGAAGAGCTGTGCACAATGCAGTAGGCAGGGCCAGCGCCACGCATGGGCAGTTCACAAAGATCATAGGGCCCCACCTCCACCCTTCCCATACTACGCCCCCCACACCCATTAGGTGACATGCTGTGTGCTCCTCCTGTGCACCCCTGCACAATTAACAAGCCAGGTGTACCCAGACCGTGCACCACACACACAAAACAACGAGGGAGCCTGTCTCAGAAGGTGGGGGTGAAGAGGAACACCCTGCACAGAAGCTCAGGGGCAGGGCATTCCTCCTCCTCACACCTACCCTCCACTCATGTAAGTCAAACTGAGTCCAATCACAAAATGAACGCTCACACTGCATGTGAACAACCACTTAACTGTACACACTGCCTGTCAAGTCACCCAGACACACCCCACACTAACACACAGCCACATACACATACCAGATGTCAGCAGCAGTGGAGGACAACAAATGGGCTAGCCAAAAGTGAGGTGGACAGTGCTAGAAAGCCATGGAGCAAGCCACAAAGCATGTGTACATCACATGCAAGAGAAGGAACATATCACACCACCTGTAGGCCAGGAGTAACTGTCTTTATTACATGTTACCCAGATAGGTATCAAAAGTAGACAAGAGCAATGCCAGTGGCCATTCCACAGTTTAGAATAGGCACATGTGTGCATGAGAACCTGCACAGGGAATGGGCAAACAAAGTGAAAAACAGCATGGCCAGTGGCCAGTCAATAGTTCAAAGTAGGCACATGTGTGCATGAGAACCTGCATAGGGAATGGGCATACAAAGTGAAAAACAGCGAGGCCAGTGGCCAGTCCATAGTTCAAAGTAGGCACATGTGTGCATGAGAACCTGCACAGGAAATGGGCAAACAAAGTGAAAAACCGCAAGGCTAGTGGCCAGTCCGTAGTTCAAAGTAGGCACATGTGTGCATGAGAACCTGCAAGGGAATGTGCAAACAAAGTGAAAAACAGCAAGGCCAATGACCAGTACATTGTTCAAAGTAGGCACATGTGTGTAAGAGAACCTGCACAGGGAATGGGTGACACAGTACACTGCCATGGTCAGCAACACAGCTAGGGGGATAACAATGGGCAGTTAAGGCACGGCTGTGGGAGAGACAGGTGTGGGAGGGGGGCTTAGCCTCAGACTTGGCTGTCAGTTGAACTGGGAGGTGGCTGATTGTCAGGCCCCGTTAGAGGACTGGCAAAAGACACACAATTGATGGACAGAATGCAGAACAAATCAAATCTTTCACCCCGTCAAGAGATTTGGGTTAAATCCATCATTCTTTTGCTCACCATGCCATCCCAGTTTAGACCTGGCCATATGGAAATCAGTCTTGACCCTGTGCCTCATGGGAACAGTCCAGCCCGAACTGCCAAGCTAGGATAGCTTGATTCCAGTGGCACAGTGAGCCAAGGACCCACGTCTGGGCATACCTGGCACACTTCGGGCGAGAAAGCAAAAGACACACAATTGATGGACGGAATGCAGAACAAATCAAAAAATTCACCCCCAGTCAAGAGATCTGGGTTAAATCCATCATTCTTTTGCTTACCATGTCACCCCAGTTTAGACCTGGCCATATGCAAATCAGTCTTGACCCTGTGCCTCATGGGAACAGTCCAGCCCAAATTGCCAGTAGGAGGACTGGACCTGGGAGAGAGAGGACCAGCTGAGGTAGAGGCATCAGTGGCTTTGTGAGCCGGAGGGCTGCTTGGACCTGATGGTGTGGTGGCACGTGGATGCGGAGATATGCTGCCGTGAGACACAGTGTGTGAGGGAGAATGTGGAGGGGTGCCTTTCCACTTCTTGGGGATTCATTTTGGTCCTGGTAGGAGTGGGAGGTGGGGCAGGCACAACAGGCAAACTCTCCCCCAAAGGTGCATCAGGTGCAGACAGTGGCCCTCCCTCTGGGATCTGCTGGATCCGGCGGTACGCTTGGCCTGGCCTTGCCTTTTCCTCTTCATCCCCTTTTGACCAGGTGAACGCCCTACAGTGCCCTCCTTTCCCAGCTTCACAGGGGTGTGGGTGTGAGTTGAGGTTGCGGGTAAATCTGCCTTAGAGGCCTTTTTCTGCAGACTCTTAGCAGGCACCAGCTTCACAGCAGGCACGGCGACTGTCTGGTTGTCTTCGGGAGACCTTTTGGGATGGGAGTGTCCTTGGATGGGGATGATTTTGAAGCATGTGAGCCTGAAGCCTGCTTCTTGGCTTGATGCCCCTGAGTGTCACCTGTAGGGCTTTTGCCTTTGCGCTCCAGTGCGACTTTGGTTTGTTTGGGCGATGGTGTCTGTGCTTTGGCCCGCTTGGGGTGGTGCTGTTGTGTGCTGCGTTTGGTGTACCTTGAGCCTGAGGGATGTGGTGTGTGGTCACTCTCGTCAGATGTAGCCACTGGCAGGGGGTGGCCAAAGGGACTGGAGCCGGATTGTGAGCCTGTGACAGCTGAATGGCTGCCGTCACTGTGGAGGACAAAGACTGGACAGTCCTGCGTAGCCCACCCTTGTCTGAATGAATGCCCTCCATGAAGGCAACTATCTGTGCCAATTTCTTGTCATGGTCTAGGAAGACATTCAGGAGAGTAGTCTGACCCACACACTGCTTGTACAAAAGGTCCACAGCCTCAACACTGAGGGCAGCAGGGGAGACAAGGGCAGGGGCAGCAGTGCCTGGGGTGAAGGATACTCTTCCCATCTTACTGGTGCGAACACGGGCAGCACTAGTAGAAGTAGCTGGGAGGGTGGGCACTGGACAATGTTTGGTGGAATAGGAGGCAGATTTTCCACTCCTTGTGCCTGCCAACATCAAGGAGTCTCTGCTGGCGTCAGATGACGTTGAGGTTGGTGTCTCTGGCTGTGATTCCTCAAGCACACTACTGTCCCCCTCCGAGGCGCTGGTCACATCAGTGTCAGTGTGCTCATGTGTAGCAGTCATGCCTGATGCCTCACCACTGGTGTCTGTCCCCTGTCCTTCTGTGCCCTCAGTAGATGCTGCAAGAGACAGAGACGTAGGTTCAGTTTAGTGCCATACACACAAACATCATATGCAAGCAACACAAAAAACAAGAAGTTGATACCCCCTAGTTGCACACCACCCTGTGCAGTCACATTGTGCAACCTTAACTCAAGCCTCAAAAATTGCATGGTAACATGCAAACTTGGCATAATTGACCCATGTGATGCCCAAACAGCCAAATATCATGCCCGTGCCGCCGTGTAATTAGACATACAGATCACTCTGAGCACACCTAGGTCCGTGTGGGTGGAAAAGACGTACATCCCAACATGTTGTCACAGTCACATATGGAGTCACCATAAGGGGACAACACAGATACAGACTCAAAAATATCATTTTGCAATGTCCTTGAGCTCATGCCATCCACCATGTCATTCTTTGGTGCACAACTACAGTTGCACATTCGTGTCAGGTGTGTAGTTCTCACTATTTTGAGGTCAGGCACTGCACACATTGATGAAAGCACATTCAGATGAGACTCACTGCCGTTCACTGCCATGGGATGTCCCTGGCTCCCTCAATGCAGCAGATGCCAAAAGGCCACAACTCAAAATGCAACGTCAAGGGCCATTACATCAATGACATGAGAAAGTACATGTGGCGAAAATGCATGACAGCTGCACCCAACAGAGAGGCCACTTACTAGCCATTGCATCACACTAGCAACATCTCAGAGCTCAGTACAGATTCAGGCTTAGAATACATGCAGTCACTCACAACCAAAGTCACCCTCCCCAGAATACTCACCCCCAGCTTGCTGCTGGTGGTCCTTCAAACATGCCTCCAGCTCTGACTGTGTCACTGCCAAGATGTGTGCAATTAGTGGTGTCATGCTCCTGCGCACCAACCTGCCAGTCCGAGGGAACAACACCAGCGTCATCTGCCATGTTTTTGCTGAGCCAGCAGATGTCATCCCACCTCTTGTGACAGTGTGTGTGCCGTCAGCTGGAGACACCCAGAGCCCGGACCTTGCATGCAATGGCCATTCATACTGCCTTACGCTGGTGGACTTTAAGCTGCAGGCATGGGAGACAAGAGGAGGACATTTCAGTGACACTGGGTTATGTACCACTATCTCTCAGTACAGGAGCATGCACAAACTCAGCACAGCTTCACAGATATGTTTAGCAGAGACAATACAGCATGACACGTAGTACATAAACATGGGATAATCATACCAAAATGCATGCAGGTATGAGGATGGACACAGCACCTGCCCATCTCATACACATGCTGAAAGGAAGCTCAGAAGCAATGTGAAGGAGGCCCACATCTGCGATTCAGTTTGTGAGTGAGCAAGACTTACATTACATTGGAAATGATGTGTCGGGGCAGACTCACTGTGTCCAACACTGCACACCCCTCAATGTCCTTGCCCTGCGAATGGCTCACTGTGTCATGGAGGTCACATTTAGGGACATGATCTTACAATCTCACACCCTTCTCACAAGGTCTGTCTTGTGCAATCTACAGGCTTGAGATAGTTCTTTGATGAATAGGGTAGCAGACAACCCATATGTCTCACTCTGTCCATTCAGTGATGGGTCCTTGTCAAATTGGGCAGTGACTGTGCAGGCCAGGGGGGCTCACACTGAGGTTTAATATGGGCCATCAGAACATTTTTAAATGCAGGTACAATATGAGAGGGCAAACTGTGCCTACACATGTGAGTCTGAACACATAATGAAAACAATGGAAGGATGACATTTCCAAAGAACAAAAATCGGATGTGTCATATGTGAATTATTCGCCAAGGCTGTCACCCTCAGGCATTTCACTCTTGTGCATAATGCTTAAATATCCATGGTGGCAATATAGAGTCAAATATACTACCTTCAGTACCCTCTGGACATAGAGTCTGTCTCATTTCACAAATGAGCCTGTGAAAAACCTCATGGACTCAAAGATCCATTAGCACAGGGAAAGTCTGTCCTTACTCCCACTTTCCATACTTGCCTTGTCACTGTATGGCTGCAAAAAGACTGCATGTCCCTCCCATCCTGAAATGCAGCCCGGGAAAGTGTGAAATAAGCTACATATCCCATTTCCCTGAAGTCAGCAGGCTAGGCAGTGTATCACACAAACCCACACTCTCAGGCACATACTTCAGCAGATCCACTTCATGTGTGCACTCCCTGCACTCTCACTTCCACTCTGAAACACTTACCATGACATCTGGAGCACCATATAGCTTCACATACTGTGTGACCACCTCTTCCACCAGGACCTCCAGCTCTTCTATGGTGAAGGGACGGGCCCTGATGTTGTCAGTCCTTGCCACCACTGGGTCCAGGAGCAGCAGCAGTTGGTGGTGAAGAGTGTCAGTCAGCAGTTTCTGGCAGCAGTGGAAATGTGAGTCTCTCTCCCACACATATATAGCCCCCTGGTGTAGTTTCTGTGGTTCTAAGCTGCTGCAATTGGTGTTCCAGGTCAGTTTTTTTCAAATGCATCCAATCACCAGCCCCGCGGTAGCGGAGCACGCCTACTTCAATTTTCAAAATTGCTTTTGTCTACTGCGATTGCAGTTCCCATTGGCCGTAAGGGCATGGGCATTGGTGGTGACACACCGCAGGGGCCAGGAGGTCGCTACCGCAATCGGGCATCTTTCAATTGCATCCAATGACCGGCCCGCGGTAGCGGAGCACGCCTTCCACGATTTTCAAAATTGCATTTGGCTATCGCGATTGCGGTTCCAATTAGCTGTAAGGGCATGGGCATTGGTGGTGACACACCGCAGGGGCCGGTGGTCCCTACCTTGATAGTGCATCTTTTGATTGCATCCAATGACCGGCCCCGCGGTATCGGAGCATGCCTACCGCAATTTTCAAAATTGGATTTGGCTACCATGATTGCAGTTCCCATCGGCTGTAAGGGCATGGGCATCGGCGGTGACACACCGCAGGGGCCCGGCGGTCGCTACCATGATATAACTGCTATACATTGTTGCCTATGACCGTGATGTGGGTTGCGGAGCATGCCAACTGCCATTTCCCAATCTGTATATCACTACTGTGTTTGCGGGTCCCATTGGCTTTAAGGGCATGGGCATTGGCGGTGACACACCACAGGGGCCAGGCAGTCGCTACCGCGATATGGCTGCTATATATTGGTGCCTATGACCGTGATTTGGGTAGCGAAGCACATTAACAGCACCTATGGACACATCATGTTGTGTGAATGGCAGTGGCCAGTTCTCAAAAGTGTACAGTAGACACCTGAATCATGCCACAAGATAGTGCAAACAATGCCAGTGTAACATTAAGCCCACTGCTGACTACACATGTCAGTGCACATGATTGCAAACATTGGCATGTACTCCCTCATATGTCACGTATGATATTTTTGTGCATGTACACAGATCAGTGGTGTGATGGACTCTCCAACATGTACATATGTCAATGTGTGATCTGGCTAAGCAACACACAGTGATGAAGGTCTGACTACACAATGTGCATATTCCACTGTGTAGTTTACTTTGCTTATGTACATTCTTGATCTTAATGCACAGACTGTGCTCATTGTGTTGATGTGTGCCCTGTTCGACTTACACAAGAAGGTATGGCAGATACAGTAGCTAGGTAGGAGCCAGCAGTGTTGCTGTTTCACACATATGCTGTAGGAACTACTCTCAGGGCTGGTTACACAAGATGTGGACATGTACCTTTGGGCATTTACATAATCTGAATCTGTTTGGGAGGTACTTACTGTGTGAAAACTGGACAAGTGTACGAATAGTGTAGCTGAAGGTGTCCCTATATGTAAGTTGTGCTGTAAGCTGAAGTGTGATGCCAGTCATTTTTGGTGCTGTGTCAGTCAAAACGTAAGATGTTGGATACATCTCACGGTGGATTGCATTGACATGTGTTCCCTTTCATCTCACCTAGGAGGCGACCAAATGTGCATCATCCCTTCACAGTGCTGGTGGACATGGAGGATGAGGAGGTCATACGGAAATTCCGTCTGGATCGACCCACCCTACAAGACCTATGTGCTCTGTTGGAGCCCCACCTGCAGCCTCACAGAACATATCTGACTGCTGTCACACCAACGTCTAAGGTGATGGTGACCCTGCATTTTTTTGCTACTGGATATTTCCAGTACACAGTGTCCAGCACAGGTGGGATGTCGCAACCTATGTTCAGCATAGTACTATGTGATGTCCTGTCTGCTATGATGACCTACAAGGACAGATACATCCATTTCCCCAGGAGGCTTGAATTGGCAGATGTGAATGGTGATTTGTATGCCCTTGGCCACATCCCTAATGTTGTTGGTGCCATTGACTGCACACATATTGGACTGGTTCCACCACAGGCATGTGAGAACATCTACAGGAATAGGAAACATTTCCATTCCATCAATGTGCAAGTGGTGTGCCAGGCTGATATAATAATCTCACATGTCTGTGCCAAATTTCCAGGCTCTGCCCATGACTCGTACATACTGTGTAACAGCATTGTGCCACAGCTGATGGCAAATCTGCTTCCGGACCATGCATGGATTGTGGGTGAGTACGCAGAGTCAAGTAGCCTGCTGTATGTGTGAAATGCAGTCCTCTGCCACAGTAATGTTACAAGTTTGTTCTGTGTGTCTCACACCTAGGTCACTCTTCATATCCCAACCGGCCTTGGTTGCTAAGCCCACTGCAGAATCCCAGGACCCCTGGTGAGGTCCGCTACAATGATGCCCATTGGAGGACACGTCGTGTGGTGGAGCGTACTTTTGGTCTCCTGAAGACACAATTTTGCTGCCTGGACAAGACCAGAGGTGCACTGATGTACTCTCCCCAAAAGGTGTGTCAGATTGTAGTTGCATGCTGCATGCTCCAAAACCTGGCCTTGCGCAAGGAGATCCCCCTGCTCCTGGACGCTGATGAGCAGTTGAGGCCACCACCTACAGACCCAACAATGTCCAGTGATGAGGATAGTGGAGAGGAGGAAGGTGTTGACCTGCGTCAACAGCTCATCAACCGCTACTTCCCTTGAAGGTGAGTGAAAACATACAACGGTGCCATTGTCTGCTGATTGTGTTGTTGGTGAAAAGGCCTAGGGAAGATTTGTGACTGCTGCCTGTTGTTGGCTGTGTGCTGGCTGCTAATGATTCTGGGACAGGGTAGTTATGCACAGCTACAGGATGTCTATGTCGGTACTGTTGCTCATTGTAATGTGTGCAGATTTGAGTATCTTGATTACAAGTGTTGTGTAATGGCTGTGATGCCATCACCTGACAAGTGAATATTGTTCTTTTGTGTTTTCCTAGGTCTCTTCTGCCTCTCAAAGCCTCCATACAATCAGTGCTCCTGGTACATTGCAATCCCAGTCAACATTGTACATCTGTAATAAACATGGAGCTGACACACAAATATAGGTGTGTAAGGAGTGTTTATATACAATGGGTATATGTGACAGGGAAGTGAATATTTAGAAACAGGTGAAAAGTGAATCAATGAGTTGTCAGTGATGGTAGATGGGACAATAGAGTAGTCACCACATTGATGTGGTGACACAGTCCAACAGACCCATGCCATTAACCTGACAGTGGGGATAAGGACAGTCAACAAAGTCAATGGCAAAGTGAAGAGGGGTGCCATCATGGCTGGCTCCTTGACTTGCATTTGGCTGGTGCTTTACCACGTGATCCTCCGTGGGATTTCTTAGGACGGCCCCTTGAGCGTTTGGCGGGGGCCCCTGCTGCGGGCTCAGTGGTGTCTGAGGACACATCCCTCTCTGTGGCCGCAGGGGAGGTGGGGGAACTGTCATCCTGCGGGCCACTGGAGGTAGGTTGAGCTGTTGTTTGGGCCGCAGGCCTGTCTCTCAAGACACCCATTAGCTGGCCCAAGAGGTCCACGATTTAGCCCAATTGTGTATCTATGGACCTCAGCAGCAGGCGGAGCTCACGGGATTCCTCCAGAGCCTGGCCCGTGTGTCTCTGGGCTTGTTCATAGGCCCCAAGGACTTTGGCGATGTTGGCCAGGGCGTCGGTCCCAGTGTTTCCGCAGCTTGGCGATAATTTGTTTCTTGCTCGCGCTGTAAAATAATACATTCTCGCGCGCGCGCGATCGCCTTACCTGAATCCCTGCGTTCGCTGACAAGTTTTCTTGATCCGGTCGCGTTCTCCATGAGATGTTGTATTGTTTTTAGCCATTTGCACTGTCTCGCAACAGTTCGCGCCCGCAGTGACGTCATGCGTCGCGCGATCACGTCTTTCTTCTCGCGATCATGTACCCCAAGACAACTCAAAACAAGATGGCCGCGCCCACAAGCAACCACATGGGTAAGTTGGCGACCCGCAACCATGCAGAAAATCTCGCGAACATGCCGGAAAAAAACTTCTGCATCTTCGCGACATTTCCGCTTGTTTGCGATAATTTTAAACATTTTCGCGATAATTTGCGAAAGTTAATTTAGCAAATTCCGCCCACCCCTAGTTTTCATATGGGCCTTGATGCTCTGCCACATAGCATTCAGTGCTGTGCATGATTGTGCCCTGAATTTCTTCAACATGTGATTTGGTGAGTCACACTTTGGTTTCTGTTACAGTTACATACGCTTTTCTGTCTGCACACTGGAAGTGGCTATTGGATCTATGCCAAGTTGGATGACATGCGAGGGCTAGTGTGGTCCTATGGCTCCATGCTTTTTGAGAGGAATTATAGGGTGCATGCACTGTCTATATACCTGTTCTGTGACACAGTTGAGGGGAATTGTTGCCACATGGTTCTGGGTGTGGGGGGTGTACCATCCTGCTGAGATTTGGGACAAGGGGGCCTGATGGGAGTTGTACTGCAGGCCTCCGACCCCCAAACACCCCTCCCTGGGAAGATGGCTACCTACCTGGACGTTTGGTTGTTGTAATACAATGGCATCCACATGCTTCTAGGTGTGGTGGAGTGCTACATCTTGCTCAGGGGTGGGACAAGGGGGCCTGGTGGGAGTTAAAGTGCAGGCCACCCACCCGCAAACCCCCCTCCCTGTGAACATGGCTACCTACCTGTTCGGTGAAGGTGAACAATGCATTGGCTGCCACATGCTTATGGGTGGGATGGGGTGCTACATCATGTTCAGGGGTGGGACAAGGGGGCCTGGTGGAAGTTGTAGTGCAGGCCTCCCAACCCCAAACACCCCTCCCTGTGAAGATGGCTACCTACCTGTTAGGTGAAGGTGAACAATGCAATGGCTACCACATGCTTCTGGGTGGGGTGGGGTGGAGTGCTACATCCTGCTCAGGGGTGGGACAAGGGGGCCTGGAGGGAGTTGTAGTGCAGGCCTCCCACCCCCAAACACCCCTCCCTGTGAAGATGGCTACCTACCTGTTAGGTGAAGGTGAACATTGCAATGGCTGCCACATGCTTCTGGGTGGGGTGGGGTGCTACATCCTGCTCAGGGGTGGGACAAGGGGGCCTGGTGGGAATTGTAGTGCAGGCCTCCCACCCCCAAACACCCCTCCCTGTGAAGATGGCTACCTACCTGTTAGGTGAAGGTGAACAATGTAATGGCTGCCACATGCTTCTGAGTAGGGTAGAGTGCTACATCCTGCTCAGGGGTGGGACAAGGGGGCCTGGTGGGAGTTATAGTGAAGGCCTCCCACCCCAAACACCCCTCCCTGTGAAGATGGCTACCTACATGTTATGTGAAGGCAAACAATGTGATTGCTCCCACATGCTTCTGAGTGGGGTGGATGCTCCATTCTGGTGTGCTTTGCGACAAAGGTGCCTGGTGGGAGTTGTAGTGCAGGCTTCCTAACCACAAATACCCCTCCCTGTTAAGATGGCTACCTACCTGTTAGGTGAAAGTGAGCAATGGAATGTCTGCCACATGGTTCTAGGTGGTGGGTTTGGCCCATCCTGCACAGCTGTGGGACAAGGGGGCCTGGTAGGAGTTGTAGTGCAGGCTTCCACATCACAAACACCCCTCCCTGTTAAGATGGCTACCTACCTGTGAGTTTGATGTGATTAATAGAATGTCTGCCGCATGGTTCTAGGTGATGGGTTTGCTCCATCCTGCTGAGCTGTGGGACAAGGGTGCCTGGTGGGAGTTGGAGTGCTGGCCTCCTATCCAAATACACCCCTCCCTGTTAAGATGGCTGGCTCCCTGTGGAGCTGAGGAAGGGAATCGTTAAACATGGCTCTTGGGTGGGGTGTGTGCTCAGGGGTGGGATAAGAGTGCAAAAGATGGCTATCTACTTGTAAGTTTGAAGAGAGCAATGCAATGTCTGCCACATGTTTCTGGCTTGGGGGGAGTGGTCCATCCTGCTGAGCTGTAGAACAAGGGTGCCTGGTGGGAGTTGTAGTGCTGCCTTGCCACCCATAAACCCCCCTCCCTGGGAAGATGGCTACCTACCTGTTAGGAGCAGGTGAACAATGCAATGGCTGCCACATGCTTCTGGGTGGGGTAGAGTGCTACATCCTGCTCAGGGGGGGGTGACAAGGGGCCTGGTGGGAGTTGTAGTACTGGCTGCCTGTACACATGCAACTCTTGGAATGTTGCTGGCTACCTTTGGGGTGATTCAAAGGGAGTGAATGTTACATCTGTGAGACATGTGTTGGGTAGTGTGTGGTGCACATGAATGCATTTGGGCCTAGGAGGTATAGCTTTGTATTTGTGCAAGACCGTACATAGCAGTGTAATGGTAGATATTTGTTTGTACTTATCAGCCTCCACTTTCCCAGCTATTCCTGTGAGACTCTCTGGATGCAGTATGGCAAGCACATTCTCCTCCCATGCAGTAATTGTTCTTGATGGAATGGGAGGGCCACCGCCAGTCATCTGAGCCAGCTGACGGTTCTTATAGTTCTTCTGTATCACCAGCCTCTTGAGGTCATGCCACCGCTTCATGATCTCCTTCTTGGTGCGCGGGGTGGTCCCTACTGCATTGACCTTGTTGACTATCCTTCTCCACATTTGTGCTCTGGTGGCTAATGGTGTCTGTTGGACCAGGTTATCAAACAATTGTGGTTCTACTCTGATTATCTCATCTGTCATGAATGACAACTCACTGTCAGTGAATTTGGGCATTTTCTTTTGTGCCATGGTGTGTGATGTGCAAATGGTTTGAGGTGAAGGTGTGAGGGTGGTGGGGGTGATGTAAGTGAGGTGTGTGTCGTTGTGCTGGTGAGATGTGTGGTGGCTTGTGGGAGAAGTAGGCCTGGTATATGCTGTTCACTAGTTATAGTGGGCACCTTGCACCAGTCCAAACAACCCCTTATTGATGATAGGTTAAAGACAACCTTTATTGACAGCTATCCTAGTGGTAGCTATGGAGAGCAGCCGTCAGGCTAAGTCTTGAAGGACTATAAAGCAGCTTGTTATATCAGTCTATAATATCTTGAATGGCTAAATGAAACGCAACCACACCAGGTATATATATAAAATATATGTATTTATTGCTAAACACACCCTACTAGTCGCTTTATGAGGTTAGAGGTCAAACCACATAAGTTACACTTCAAATATTACAGGTAAGTAGCACAAATACATGTTAGGCCCTAGGGGCGAGCCAAACCATATACTAAAATAGTGGAATAAGAACCACGACTTGACTAGACACAAGGCCTAGAGCCTGTAGAATCGATGGGACCCCAAGGAACCACCCAAGGTAGTGACACAGGAGACCCACGGGGGCCATGTGCAGTGTGAGAACACAGCTGCGACCTCCCGTTAGCTTCTATGGGGAAAGTCGCGGTTCGATTTTTAAAGATTAGGGACACTTTAGAGATGGACTAGGTCCAAACCCTTTTGGACTTAGATAGTTTTAGGGTCAACACCCACGGCAGCACCGGAGTACTCAAGTTACCTCACCCAGGGAAGCCGGGTGCATAGGTGTCAAATGGTGTTGGGTCGCGTCGTCAGTTTCAGTGGAAGCTGGAAAAGAAGTGCTGCTGCCGGGAAGATGCGAAGTGTCCGAAGAGATCCAAGCCTGGATCGAAGATCTGAAGAACCTGATAGCATAGGGGACAGAGTCTGGGTCACTTGCCAGTGACCAGGTGCACGATAGATGAATGCCCACCGATGTCGGGTGTTTCAGGTGAAGAAGGTGAAGCTTGACTCTTCAGCCACGAGGACCAAGAGGTGATGAGGACAACCAGGAGCTGGATTCTAGCTGTTCTGAAAAGGATGTCAAGTGCTGCAGCGTTGGTGCCTGGATTGGACACAACGAGCCTTGGCAACAGCAACCCAAGCAGAAAGAAGAAAGATGCTTCGGTGCAGACCAGCAAGGTCTGAGGGACTCACCACGTGGTGGGGAGTCAGAGCACGTCTGGAGCAACCAGGGAAGCCCAAGGTTAATTAGAGTTGCCTTCACAGGGACCAACCAGTTGAAGGACCAGGGATCGCGAAGGAGCCTCAAGCGGAAATGCAAGAAGCGGGCTCACGGAACACTTGTGGAGTGTAGGCCCACAATCTTTGGTATGCAAGGTGCTAGGGAATGGAGCTACAAATAACCCAAAGCTCGACTTCAAGAGATGTCGAGAAGTTACTGCATTTGCAAATGTGCACGGTGTCCAGGAAATCTGGTTCCACGTCACTTACGAGGGCTGCAGGTCTCAACTTTGCTGGGGACGCGGGTCTGCCTCTGAGAAGACTGAAAATCCTCTTCCTGGGCTGCAGATACTAAAGAGTCCGTCAGGAGCTTTGGAGATGCAGACTGGCAAATGCTCCATTGATGCCTGACAAGCAGGGTAGTCAGTCCTTGACCCCAAGGGAGATTTCTTCAGACCTCTAGTCTTGAGTAGAGCATCGAAGTTCCAGGATTCAGTTGCAGAGTTTTGTCCAGGGATATCTAAAGTCCTGTTGCCAGGGGTTCCTACGCTATACCCAAGGAAGGGGTTGGACTAACTCAGGGGGCCCACCTATGGGAGGGTTTGGAAAGAGGGGTGGCTACATTCATTTCCTTTGTCCAGTTTCATGCCAGAGCAAGGTCTGGAAGCCCCTGAACCAGTTTGAGCTGGACTATGCTCAGGGACACAAAATGGGCCCCCCGTGCAGGACTTCAAAGCACTCTCAGAGTGCACCCACCCTGCCCCAATACACAACAGCCTGTCTGGGAGGTGGTGACACCTCCCTGTGACAGGAAACCTATTGTCCAGGCCTCCCCTGCCGGAGTTTTGGTCCGCAGCAGGAGGCTAGACTCGTGTCTGTGGTGGCAGCATCCATTTTGTGTTGCCAGGGCTCTTTTAAGTTGGTACCGGGTATACCGGTGCTGTCATGTCTCTCCCTCTAGAAGGGTGGGATCATACTCCCACACCAGTTACTGGTGTGGGGGTATGATTCCAAGGTGTTTGACACCAAACACGACATGTTTCAGTGCAGCCAGTCCAAAGTTAGCATTTACCATTTGGTTATAATGCACTTAAGAGTATATGGTCAGGCTGCATCACTGACAACTCCAGAGAAGAGATTCCAAAGGCTGCAGAGTGGCTCTGCTCATGCATGGGCACCCTCTCACACAAAACCAAGCACCCTGCCTTCAGGATTGATAAGGCCTGCCATTGGGGTGACTGATAGGTTTCTATGTGCATTGATAGGTGAGATATAGTGAACCTATATCTCAGTAAGGGGTGCATGCACCACCTTACCCAGGCTGCAGTAGAAGACCTGTGGTGGGCTTCCCAGGGGTGGCATAATACATGCTTCAGCCCCTGGTAGGCCCCTGGGGTACCTATGCCCTGGGTACATAGTATACCATATACTAGGGACTTATAAGGGCACCTCAGTATCCAATCTGTTATGTACCTAGGGTACATGTACATGGAATCAATTTAGAGAGGAAGCAGCTAGGCTGGGGTCCTGAATGGCAGGTCCCCAGCCAGACTAAAGTCGAAAGACAGTGTTACAGCAGCAAAAAGTGGGGGTAACCATATGAAGCAGATCCTACTCTCCTACAGTTTGCCTCTCCTTTGTGCTGTAGGCTTTAGTTCCTTCAGGGGTGGAGTATTGCAAAGGATTATGGTCAGGGAAAAGGTTGGTTTTATACTCAGCTATGTGGGTATGTTAAAATGGTGTATTGCTGTTAGGTGTGTTGAGCGGGTTGTCCTGGGATTTGGATTTTTTTAGTTGCCATTGGGTGTGTCATTGGGGTGTGTTAGGTGTTTTGGGGGGCTGAGCTACTTTGATGTGTGCACTTGGTGGCTTTGTTGTGTGTTTTTTTTAAAATCATGTCAGCAATCATGAAAATATCAGCAATAGGAGAGACGATTTATTAACTGTGTCCTGATGAAGGTGGTCGTATAAACTGTGTTGTTACCACTGAAACGCATTGACGCTTTGTGTGTTGAGAGTTCTACCCAAGGAACTTTCGTGGTCCCACTTAACTATTGAATAGTGGACACCTATACGTTTGATTGATTCTTGTTGGGATAACCACTTTATGATGTTCTTAATGTTTCACATGTCATTTGTCTCTCATAGTTTTTAAACATGTTTTGATTTGCTGTATAGAATTGTTTTATGTGTTTTTGATTCTGCATTTCGTCTATCAATGAGATTTTTTATATGATGATGAATTATCAAAAATAAAAAATATTTTATTATAAAAATAAGAATGTTTTTGCACTTATAAGTTATAGGTTCTTTTTGTATATTTTTGCAATTGTTTTCTAGGTTCATATATATGTGTGATCATTGTGAAGTACTGACGTGGTTGTATGAGTATATTTTGAGTAATAATCTTCTGGTCCAAGAGAATTTGTTTTGAGTATTACCTGTGGTACCCTGTCTTTTGGATAGTGGGGTCACTCCCTTTTTTCCCTATACAATACAGAAAGGAGACATTGAGTTACATATGACAGTTCAGGGGCAGTCTGCCACTTGGAGTATGTGGGAAAATCAAGGAAAGAAGAGGGTGCGCTTGGGCTTTTGGATCAAAATGTCAAATGCTGGAGAATGTTTTACTCCCTTTGAAAAACAGTTGCTAATGTTTCACTGCATTGTGACAGACATTGGGCAGACACAGTTGTTTCTGTGTTTTTGTGCTCCGATAGCCACAGGGCAGACACAGTTGCTTTTGAGTTGTTCTCCGATAGACACAGGGCAGACACAGTTGCTTTTGAGTTGTGCTCTTACAGACACAGGGCAGACAGTTGTTTGTGTGTTTTTGCACACTGACTTACACTGGGCAGATGACAATAAGGCTGCATTTTGAACGTTCTCTAATGCAATGGCTGATGACTTGACTTTCCTTGAGTTATACGGAACAGGTAATGGACAAGAAGCTAATGTTATCAAGTTGTACATATAAACAGAAACTGCAGCTTTTCATGACCAGTTAGTGCAGATCCCAGTTGAAAGTCCAGGGGGGTGTTTGAGACACAGGATTCTTCAGTGAAGTGGAACGAGAAGTCGTGGCAAGAGAGGTGGGAAATGTTACTGCAAAGCACAGCTACTGTGATCATGTACGTGCTCATTGTCCCATACATTTATTGGACAGCCACTTTGATTCCCTTATAGATGAAAAGGCTGAAAGGCTAAAAGTTTGGAGACAGAGGTGATGGCAAACGATCCTGATTTGGTGGGCATTGGATATTGGATATTGGATAGGTATTTATAGAGCGCAAACGTTCGCTCCGAAGGGAGCATCTTGGCGCTGTAAAACCTGGGACCAGATCACTGGAGAGGAGGTGGGGGGCTAAATGGCTGCTTTAGTCCAGTCATCAGAGAGACTAAAAATCCACGTTTTGAGGAGCTTCCTAAACGGCTTCTCATGCGTCTGAAGTCTAAGATGCCTTGGCATACTGTTCCAGGCTCTAATAGCCAGGGTACTGAGTGTTTTTCCGTCTTTGGACTTCAGGTTGAATTTAGAGGGGGTCATGAGGTTTTCTTGAGAGGATCTGAGAGTGCGACCCGGGGTGTAGTGAGGGAAGCGTCTCGACAGGTAGACTGGGCCGGATTTGTTGAAGGCTCGGAAGGCTACAACGAGAATTTTTTAAGAGTATTCTCTTGTGCAAGGGGAGCCAATGAAGGAATCTGAGGGCAGTGGAGATAGAAGATTTGCGTGGGAGTTTTAAGACAAGACGCGCGGCAGTGTGCAGGACACTTTGCAGTTTCAGTCGGGTGGACTTTTTGGTCCCTGCCAGGAGGCCGTTACAATAGTCTACTCGAGAGAGTATGAGGGCTACCGCAATGGTCTTTCTGGAATCGAGCGGGAGGAAGTCAAAGAACTTTCGCATGGATTTTATAATGCCGAAGCATTTACCTGCTACAGTTGCGACGTGGGAATCGAAAGAAAGATCGGAATCGAAAATAACTCCGAGGTTTCTGGCCGATGAAACTGTCTGAGGTGGGGCAGCAGAGTTATCAGGCCACCACAGGGCGGGACTGAAAGATGCATTCTTTCCAATGGGCAAGATCTCGGTTTTATTCGAGTTGCAGCGGAGATGGTTGGCGTCCATCCATTGAAAGACCGCTGTGAGGCAGCGCTTGAGATTAAGTTGTAAGTGCGAGCACCTAGGAGAAAAAGACACTACTAACAGGTGAGCAGAGAATGAAGGGACGCATATTCCCCTAGACTTACTTAGAACCGTGATTCCTATTTGTCAGTATGCTAAGCACAGCCCAGCCACACAGATGGTGAGGGGCCTGTTGAAAAAAGGAAAATTACTAGAGCAGCTAGGACAGATGGATTGCCTTGGGCTCATGCCAAATAATCATGGGTGTACTTATTCAGCAATATGTGGAGGTATAGTCGGGAATGGGACTGCCCCATCCCTTCATACTGAGCAAGGAAAAGGAAAGTTTGACTCCACCACCAAGAAGACGGAGGCCAAAGAGTGGGTAGAATTCTCCGATAATTCCCCAGAACCAGCAGAGCTCCGTGCAGACAGAAAAGATGCAACTTTGCCATCAGACCCAAAACAGAAAAAGGAGAACATGTGTTTTCAGAAACATAAATTTTGCAAGAAGAGTGATGGTTGTTTTTCTTTTTTCGATCATACTGCGACG
Organism: Triturus cristatus; assembly: GCF_964204655.1. Lineage (NCBI taxonomy): Eukaryota > Metazoa > Chordata > Amphibia > Caudata > Salamandridae > Triturus > Triturus cristatus. The sequence goes on from NC_140591.1 coordinate 498,427,002, forward strand.
TGTTGGTTTACCTGATGTCCCTGTCCTGTATGTTGTTGCCTTTGTCTGAGTGGGGCCATAAGGACATGGGACCCACCAATTCTGAAGTGACCATCTGACAGCACAGACCCCATACCTTCTGGGGGTCCTTTTCTGTAAGCCTCTAACTGTATTTACTGTAAGACGGTAATTGTGCAGTGAGACTCTGGAAGGAGACGGGCTCAACTTCTTTAAGTATTTTACCATGAGCCTGTTGGGCCACACCCTGAGTTGAGCTTGGGGTGAGGCATGCAATAGAGTTAGATTTCAGGTTGTCAACTTCCAATCTTTCATATTTAAATGTTATGCCTGTCACTCATCAGGTAAGCTTTCCACATTTGTTTTGCTGTTTTCCTTGTTTCTTTATGAGTGTGCTGACACACGAGGGATACTTGGTAAGCGTGCATGTTGGTCCCTATTTGATCACTGTAATTATTAAGCACTGTAATTATGATGAATAGAAGCACTTCCTTTGTGCACATTTTTCTTTTTTTTTCTAGGATTGACTTCTATCATGTTTGCAATATTCTGTGTTGAAATACATGACTATCACTTTACTCACACCACCATTATGGAGGTTGTTCACTTATAAGCTATGGTATTTGTTGAATGTTTTTACCTTTAGTTGGGTGTTTCTTTGATGTACCCACTGGCAGGAAGCTGGACACCAGACACCAACCAATTTGGTAAGACTATTTAAAAAGGGTTGCTACTGGGATAGAGTAATCCTGAGTCTTTTAAATTGTAAGCTGCGACTGGAAAATGTAAGGCAGATGTGACACTGCTTATGCTCTAATTTATCTTGTGCTTTGTTTGTTTATGTTTTCAGAACGTCAGTGTACCCCGCATATATATGGCCACCACACTTCAGGCTACTCTGATTGGCCAGTATAATTTCATTTATTCACGTGTGTACATAGTGACTATTATTGAATTGGTCCTGATGAATGCCAAGGATTCCAATAGTGGGACAGATGAAGGCAGAAACATGTCGACCTTTTGACCTCTTGACCTTTGGATAGGATTTATATTTTGCATAACCCTGGTTCTCTTGTTAAATCTATCCCCAGTGGGCCACAGAATAATGTTATTTGGTACCCTGGAGGTAGTTTTAATCATCACTATTTATTTTTTTGCACTCTTTCCATCACTCATCCCATATCATCTACTCATCTAAACACCTTGCAGTTCGGTGTGAGTAGGGGACCCAATGATGAAGCATGTCACCTTCGGGTCAGTGAGGGATCTCATCCTAAAAAAGTTTTCCCTCCCATATGTTCATAGGTACAGTCACATTTTTCTTTGTACCAGATGTACATCTTTATGATTTTCTACATGCTTTTATAATGTCACTGTTTTAATGTGGGCTTCATTTTATATTTGGGTTTTCACTTCAGAAGTTGATTTTTTGATATGTATGTTATGATAGAAAAAGGTCATGTGGTGGAATGTAGTACTAGAGACACTCTTATGTTTTGAAACCACGTGATGACCTTTCACTACCATTATTTTAATTGACTTTTGGGGTTTTACTTTACCCTAGCCTGAATGTACAACATAATTTTTTCCAGAACATGTGGGATGTGCATTTGAAGGCATGAGAGAGAGAGAGAGATGTGGAATGTACTTCTTGGTTCCGAAGTACAATGTTATAAACTGTGCTCAAATGTGCATCATATTGTACATTGGGAAGTAGTATGAAGTTCTTACTATTGGCTTTGACATACCTTCATGCCATCTTGAATTCTGATTCTGTCAGATCGCTTGAGTTTTTGCACACACAGGCAGGCCCCCAGATTGTTCAAGTTGTTTAGGCTATTCATGTTCAAGGTTGTTTTGGTGTTTGTACTGCAGGAAACCTTTGTAAGCTTCGTTAAGATAAAGTCTGGAACACATGTGAGAGTGCAGAAGGCAGGTGAGAACTTTTTTGCCTTTGGAATGCTTGAATGGAAAGTGGCCAATTCCAGTAAGTTTCCTTGGCACAGAGGAAGGCCTCTCAGAACCTTCTAGTGTGTTTTGAGGTTATAAAGCCGGGGTTTGTTGACTGGGATTTGAGCCTTAACAGTAGACGCGTCTTCAGTGCAGGAATTCTGTTGCTGAGTTTCTTGACCCCGGCTGTGAAATTAACTTTTACCTCTTTGAGGATAAATTATATATATCTCTAATGAGAGAGAAACCTGTGTCAGAGGTTGATTTTATTAATTTCAGGCTGGCATTTTACCAATCCAAAACAGTAATACTGTGCCTGGAATGGTAAAAGGCTTTGGCCATTTTATAGTTTAGCATGGATAGCACTGTGCTACTCCTATGCTTATAGACTTTGCTTTGGAAATGGTAAAATCCTTTTTTCCTTTTCTATCTCAGCGTGGATGGCACTGTGCTTATCCTACGTTTAAAGACTTTGATAGAAAAGCAGACATTTGAGGTGAGCAAATTTAAAGTGTCGCTTGTGTTGAGAGTGTTCTATACTGAAGCTGCTTTCCACCTCAACTTGAGAACTACCCAGAGTCCTCTTCTTCTTTTTTTCCATTGACTTAGACCTCAGTACTCTCTTTTATTTGGCTGCCAGCTAACCTAGTTCACTTTTTTAGATTTTTGTAAGGCCCTCCAGGGTGTATTTGCTATACCATTTTTCATTATGGTTGCACAGTCCCTATCGGGCACCAAGTGCTACCATGCTCCTGCTTCCACAGTCCACCTGCAGTCAGTGCCACAGGAACAAGCACTGTTGTACTCTCTCCATCTTTGGCCATTGTCATTGGGATGCTCTGCTACAGGTGTGCCTGTTATCCCTGGAAATGAGCACAGGGGCAGGAAAAGCATCATGTATTCCTAATGATCTAGCTCTCCTTAGGAGCAGTAATTATAGGTCAACTCAATTCTCGCAGTCTATTTAGTCATGGAGTTATTGGTCCACCGGGGACCATCTTGACAGAGTGTGGTGGAGCTCAATTCTATTAGACCACGGCATCTGTCCCCAGGAGGTGTGGGCAGACTGTGATACTGTTTACTAAGATCAAGGAGGATGACCTCATTCAAAAATTCTCTCCCTGCCTCTTCAGATCCCAAACCCACTTGTAACTAATAGCAATACTCCTGTGTGCAAGCAGGAGTCAGCCCCCCCCCCCCTTTGCTAAGGATTACCCATCTACAGGACCAATCCTCAGACGTTCCAGGTAGACCCTTCTTCTCCAAAGTTCCTAGCTAGTCCATCTCTCCACTGTGACCCAGATGATGTAGAGGGCACTGTCGCTGTAGAGGTGAATCAATAGAGTCCCATCTAAACCAAGCCAGGGGTAACCCAGAAACCCTGATAGTTGTATAATATGATACTGCTGAAAGTTGTTGAATAGCATTTCAAATTATATTATTATTTTCATGATTTGATGCCAAATATGCAACCACATTGTCTGTAAATAATCTAATCTTGCATCCTGAGATAAACAAATCTGCAGTGTTCCATCATTCTTAAATGTGACTGATTTTGTGTGGAAGGCAAAGAACACAGGAGAAAGGAGACACCACTGCTAAAATCCCCAGTTCACCACTACAACCTTATGAAATTCCCATTCATCTTCCACAAGCAATATGTTTCGGAAATTTACCTCATGTACTGGGTGGGAATGCTTATCTTAATACTTACTTCCCTCCCAAAAACTTCAATTTTACTATTTCAACTGCCTTTTCTGCATTGTAGGCAATTATTCACAGAGCATTCCTGATTTGTACACAGAAAATGGCTTCTATCAGAAATAGAGTTTGCACTGCAAGCTTACATCGTGGCATAAAGCCTGTTTGGTCTTAACTCACCACTCTCTCCACAACCACTTAAAAACTATTTGTGATAAAGTTTTTATAATTGAAGTTAAGGTGAGTGATAAGGCAATATGAACTTTACTGCTAAGAATGTTTTTGACCTTTAAAAAGAAAAGCAATTTCAATTGTTAAAGGAATATGGTGATTCCCCATGTCACCATGTCTGATTATCTGATTAAAAAGCTTTATCAGTATCTGTATCAATTGCATAAAGAAATGTGCTCAAAACCCAAGCAAACCGGCTTAGTTAATTTACCTATTGGTAAAGCTTTATCTTTCCATTGTTAGAGCTAAATTGTCTGTGGTCCTGAAATCTATTACTGATCTTGGTATTCCTTGCAGATCATCTGCATCGTTTTTCTTTCTCAAGTTAGGTTTCTCTATATATAACAGCTGATAGAACATATCAGAAATGGCCATAATGGTCTGGTGTTCTTGAATTATTCATTTCACTATCTTATTTACATTGGAGTTCTCTAACAACTGTTTTTTTGCCATGCTCATAGATTACCACTTGTATGTCTTCCTAACAAAGCTGTTGTATATACTTGCTAGTGTGAAGCAACTGCTCTTAGTCATTAAGCGAGCCCCTGACATCCTTTTAGGGTAATCCACTGTCTGAAGTTAATCCAATACTTTATCTATAACTCTTTAATGTTTCTTCTGGTCTTACATACCACTAAGAATACATAACCCTTGAAACACTGCTATAAACCAAGCCCATTCCATTGTCAGGGGAACAGTTTTGAGATTTAGCTCAAAGTAAACCTGATGTTCGAGGGGGAAACATGGCGGCCGGAAGCTAACGGCCATGGCTGAGCTCCCCCTGACACTCGCCCCTGGACCCTGTACGAAACTCAGCAAGATGCATTCTTTCCGTTTTTAACGGACCTTTGTGAAAGCTCTCCCTATTTAAAATAATAATCTTTGATTTACTATACCTGGATGGTGCTTGCGGTCCAGGGAGGTGTGGAGCCTCCGGAGATCTCGCTGCTTAGGCTGGGCGGTGCGGTACGGGAGTGGAGAAAGCGCGCCTCGGATCTCCAGTTCCGGGCTAATCCTGGCAGAGACAGAACCAGCACGTTTGGTTACGGCGAGTGGAGGAGGAAGACCTGGTTTGAGAGCGGGCTGGTGAGCTGGGGGAAACGGAAGGTTCGAGGTGAGGCTATCCCCATAATTGAAGCTCAGGAATCAGACTCTTTGAAGAATGGTATATTTTTGGCTTCTTTGAAACCTGGGGGTCGTCCACATAAGGGTCGGGCTGCTTTTAAGGAGGCGGGAGGAGTTATTCCTTCAAAACATTGGGCTTCAAGAGTGTGTGGATAGCAGGGGACGTGGCCTCCAGAGTGCCCTGTGTAGTGTTACTTCGCAGCAGGGCTCTACAACTTTAAATACCAATAACGCCAGTGCTATAACTTCAGTTAGTAGATATACTCTGCGAAACAGGGCAGCGAGGCTAGACATAAACACGGATTTTGTTTATCCTATCAGTGTCGCTCCCCCAGCTTTTAAGGCCAAAGTCTCTGCTAGGCAGGGAGAGAAAAAAGCGGCCACGGAGGGCCTCTCTGGAGAAGGAGGGAAAGGAAGAGGGAGGGCAAAGAAAGCCCCTTTGTCTAAAGTCAGAGTGACTCCCTCCCTACAGTCTTTTTACAAGGTGTTATCCAACCCCTTAGACAGAGGTAAGGAAGTAAATAATAAAATTACTATGGCTTCCCCTAGTAGACGGACTCCACGATCCGTGAAATCATCCTTACCTCTACCTTCAGAGAATGACACCCAGTTGATTCTAGCTGAGGGAGACAGTGAAGTCCCTCTTACAGATGTCCGGGACATACATCCCTCGGTCAGTGTGTCAAACAGATATTCGGCCTTAGAAATCCAAGGCAGTCCAGACAGTTGTGAAAATCAGGAGCTTTCTCCAGGAACAGTTAAAACAGGAACGAAATTCGATTCAGTCGTGACAACACCAATGTTTGTTGCTGAAATGCCCCATCTACCAGAGTGTGAAGCTCCTAGGAATAGGAATGAAGGAGTTGGGGCGTTAGCGGATATATTACTGGCCTTAAAGGAAGATATTGGAAGGAGATTCTCAATTTCCGAGACTAACCAAGCCGATATTAAATCTTCATGTGAGGTCTTGGCGCAAAAGATTGAAGAGGTCTCTAAGAGGACTGATATTCTGGAAGGGGAAATCCCCAAGTTGAAGGAAGCCTTACACAGCTCCACTGTCGAAATGGATAAGTTAGCCCTCCAAAATAGAGAATTAAAAGATAACATTGAATGGCTCGAGAACCATGCTAGGAAGAATAACTTGAAGATTTTGAATGTTCCGGAGGACCTGGAAGGTAGCGATATAAAATAATTTGTGATTGCACTCTTAAAGGGAACAATCCTTAAAGATGTTCCAGATTTGGACCTGTCCTCTGATATACAACGAGTTCACCGTGATCCATATGGAAGGAATCCTACAAGGCCAAAACCGAGGAAAATCCTGGTGAACTTTCTCACTTATACATCTAAAGAGAAAATGTTATCCCTTGCGTTGAAAACAGATCCAGTGAAGTGCAGCTTATACTCCAGCCCGTTTTCCTTCACCATTAGGTCTGATATTTCCCATATTACGGCCACGAGACAATGGGAGCTAGGTAAAAGGATGACAGTTTTAAACGCCCTTGGTGTTAAGGTCCAATTAAGATTCCCGGCTCTCCTCCGAATAATGTGGAATAACCACATGTATAATTTACATCAGATTGAGGAAGTAGATGATCTTATCGGAAAAATAAGAAGCGAAAAAGAGGGAGAAGCTTCCCTGTAACAATTGCCAACAATTGACATCCCCACACCTATTTCTTGCTGAGTTTCCAATCAGAGGGGTTCAGGCAATTAATTTGTTTACTGTGTGCATATGGAAGTGTCAGGGGGATCTTGCCCTAAGAGCTTATGCTCAGAAGAGATGGGAGGGTTTCCCGGGGTAGTAAGGTAGGGACGTTGGGGCAGGATAGGGGCACGGGTGTAAGGGGGGGTAGTGGAGGGACAGGGAGCACAGGTGGGGTTGCAAGGGGGAAAAATAAAAAAATAAAAAAAATATCCTCATTCTCAAAGAAACTTGGTAAAATTGATAATAAGTAAGCAGTGTATGGAATATCTGAATAAAGCTTGGTTAAGGGGCAGTTACAATGAATAGATGTATTAATTTCATTTCATGGAATGTTAATGGACTTAGATGCCCATGGAGGCTTGGATTGATAATGAAATATCTTGAACAAACTACAGCTCAGGTCTTCCTCCTCCAGGAGTCACATTTGAGTCTCTTGGAAAGCAGGGCTTCTTTTAGTAAATTCCGATGGGTTGAGTCGTTCTATCCATCTGAGCAAGTAGGCCACACTAAAGGGGTGGTTATTTTAATTAGAACGGGTACTGGAGTGATTATTAAATCAGTCTCCTCAGACCAGTCGGGTAGATGGATTATTGCAGAGATTGAAATTGAAGGGAGGGAGTAATCTATAGCATCATTTTATGGACCAAATCTTGATGATCCAGCGTACATCTATAAACTACAGGCTAAGCTAACAGAAACCGCCTCCCCAATAATTATTGGAGGTGACTTTAATGTTCTTCTTAACTAACCCTGGGCGTAGTTCGCGTAGTCGCGCTTCGCGAAGCTTCGCGAAGCTTCGCGAAGATGTCATTGCACTACGCGACCTTCGCGAAGCTTCGCGAAGCTTCGCGAGCTTGCGTAGTTGCTTGTGGCAACCTGTTCACGATGGCTTTTTCTTGTTCGCGAGCGCGGTAAGCATGTTCGGGGAGCTGTTTGCATGCTCGGGGGATATATCTCGCGATCTTACCAATGCGGTCGCCAATGGGCGCGGCCATCTTGTTTTTCTATAGTCCCGCCCGCTCGCGATGCCTTATTTCCTGTTCCGGGTCGCGGATAGCGTGTTCGCGATGTGCATTGACGTGTTCGGGAGCGCATTTTACTTGTTCGCGATGAATAGTACATGTTCGCGAGAAATATCGCGCAAAACTTACCCACGCGGTCGCGAATGGGCGCGGCCATCTTGTTTTTCACTCTATGCCATGTTTCTGGGCCTACTTTTGTATCCTCCCTTTATCTTACCAATCCTTTGTCTTTAAAGCCTTTTTCCTGACTTTTGTTAGTTATTATCTATCTCTCTGTTTGCCTCGGTTTATATTTTGCATTTTATTTCTACTTTTACTGTGTTTTTGTTACTTTTATAAAGTTCTTTCCATCTTCTTCCCCCTAACTTTTTTTCCCCTTCGGACTTTTCTTTTCCGCCTCCCACCCACCCCAGAACTATGGCCAAGGGCACACCAAGTCCCAAGGGCAAGGGACCTGCAGGCGCAGAGAAGCGCCGCCTGCCTTGCGGCAGAATGCGTCCTGCAGGGGTGCAGGCCCGGCAACTGTTTGGGGAGGAGGAGGTGGCGGCTCTTGTTTTCTTCATCCAGCGCCTCCTCCCCTTGACCTTGGCAGCAGGCGGCAGGCCTGGTTCCGGGTACGCTACCCAGGAGCGGCACCGTCGGTGGGCGAAGGTGCGCCGGGCCATGTTCCGGTGCACTGGGATCCGGCGCACCCACAACCAGCTAGCCCACCGGTTGTCCGACATCCTGGACCGGGAGAAGGACCTGTTGGACCTGCTAGGTGTCGAGGTCATCGGGCTTGGTGAGTAACTGATTGTGTATATTAAATTAGATGAACAACAAGATTACTGCTGCGTGCCAATCGTTGCTGGTAAATTACGTTCCAAAAAGCAAAATGTTCTTTGATTTAAGGACCCAGGTGCACGGTGGGACTCTTACTTGTTTGCAACTTAGTTTGCGCTAGCTTGTGCTGATGCTGATTATGTAAGAGTTTACTTTACAGAACTGAAGTTATGTAATGCGATTTGCTATAGAGACTCTAGTACTTCCATTGTCCTACTGTGAAATAGTGGTGGATGGATTTTGGATACTAGGTTTAGTTTGTTAGTAGTAGTTACTAATTGTTTTATGCGGTCTGCGTGACGCATCCTCTGTCACTGAGTGCTGCTTACCCCAGTCCTCCGTTGAACCTTTTGTACTTTGTTTAGTGAGTGGTAGGCTTAGCATGGTCAGTCAGTAGCAGAACTAGATCAGAATTATGCAACCAACCCACAATTTGTTGTATGTATGCACTAATGTATGCAACTATGCATGTGTCCTCCATCTCATCTATGCATTTGATGGCTGAAAAAAATTGAAGTGCAGACTTAGTGAACAATTGGCCCGTCTGGAATAGGTGGTGTAGGTCAGGTGGTACTTACTAGGCTTTGTTAGTATTTGGAATCAGAATGATCATGGAACACTGGAGTGTTCATAAATAAGTAGACCATCCGTAAATGCACTAGGAAGCAGCCAGTAGTCGATCCATCTGATTAGATAGGTCAATTTTATTGCACTTGTTGTTTCCTAAAATGTTCTTTGACTTATTTTTCCAAATGATTTATTATTTTTCTCACAGCACTCCTTAATGTTGGTCTCTTTCTTTATTATATTTTACATGATCATCAGCACCACCCAGGGGCAAGAAGACGGGGACGGAGTCGGCGGGGGAACCCCAGGACCGCTCCTCTACTGAGGCTCCTGCAGCTGGCCCCAGTAAGTCCTCCATTGGTTAGATTCACATTTATATTTCCCTAAATGTTATGTTACTGCATCTTTTTTTTCCCAAACTCTAAATTATGGTTCCACTTTCTGAATCTCTTTTTTACAAAAGCTTACTTCTTTGACCTTGACTATCTGTTTACTAATTCTGTTTATCCCTGCCTCTAAGTTGCTTCTAACTCCCTCTGCTATGACTCTCTGTACTACTACTACTACTACTATTACTATTATTACTCTGTGTGTAGCGAAGCTTGCACAGTTGCCCACTCTTTAATAGAAGGTTTTCTTTGCAACAATAAAACTCTGATTGACCAATAGCTCTAGCCACTGGGTCCTGTCCTTTGGGTTGTCCTCTTCAAGTCTTCTCAATGTTGAGGCTTTGGCAATTACCACAAACAAAATGCCCAACCAGATATTTGACTAGTATTTTTGATCGGATAGTACATGATACTACTATTGTCTAGGATTCTGCAGAGCCACATACAGAACTATGCACAACAAAATAGGATGTTGCTGATGGGAGGTTGGATCTTACTGATCACACCTCAGTCCGAAGAACCCAGGATCCCCTGACCGACTAGCTATAGTGTCTCACATTAGGCTCCCCCTCCCGACCCCCCCACGAAGACGATACACAATGTTAATGATGAATGAGACAGAGACTATCCCGGAACATAATAACAAACACCATTTTGCTCACACACTTGTGTAAGTCCATTCCACCACACCAAATACCACAGAGTCTATGTGTAAGTTCAAAAGGTTTTTTTGAAACAAGTATCAAACTCTGTACATCGTTAATATGAAATTTAATTTACTACAGCCATAGTCAATAAGCCAGCAAAAAGCCTAACATTACAACAGTAAACATTTACAAGTGCATGATTGACAACAAGAACAAGAGCCAAGATCTTTTGAATTCTGGAAGACCCCTCACCGTAGAACGTAGAAATACTGGTTACATCATCTTGCATCCAATATGCTCTGTAAATCTCTGGTTTGTAGAAGGGAATCTTCCGCCTATGATATATGAGAAAAACGCTGCGAGTTAGCCGTTAGATAGTATACTGGTGAATGCTAGCATTTTGCAGTCATGCCAAAAAGTGTAACATGTATGTGATGGCTAAGCAATATAAACTAAACAAAGTCAATAAGTTGTTTTTTTTCGACCTCTTCATTTGTACGCAACAGTCAAGCGGCCTTAAAGGCATCTACTGCACATGTCAATAGGCTGGCAGGTATAATATGCACCAAAAGAGTAGTAGTCGACATGATGAATCTAAAAGGGTTACTCATGGCTCAGGCTAACTTTCAAAACAGTAGAGTAGGACTAGATGACCCTAGGAAGTGGAACCATATCCTACTAGTGTCTGTCTACTGACTGTACTTACTGTCTAGTGCTGATGTATGTTGCATCGCATTAACTTTTTTTTCAATGTTCCAAGTGAACACTTAAAATAGGGGGAGGTTTACAGGGCATCTAAAAAATTTGGGATGCTTTTTTCTAGGCACACTACCATCCACCAGTGCCGTTGGGGCCAGCGATGCGGCCATTCCGGAGGTGGCAGGCGAACTGGCGGCACCTGCAGGAGACACAGGGCCCAGGGGGGATCCAGCAGCAGTGGCCGGCGGCGGTAAGTTATATTCATTACTTCTTGACATTACAGCTAGATGGAACTGTGTTCACTATTTCACTGTACTGTGCGACTTATTATACAACGGTTGAAGAAGACACCCTTTACGTAGCATTACCAGCGTGAGTAGAGTAACCAATGGCCTCTTCTATTTGACTCCAAAATCAGCTGTGAATGTTTTATGGAGAAGACAAACTCAGATCAGATGACCTTCATGGATGTGTTGAACAAAGAGGGAAAGCACTGAGGGTGGAAGGACGGGCGAGATAAACAATATGACTGACTGGCAGAGAAGGATATGTTGTTGGAAGCATGTATAGGTGGCTGATAGTAATAAGATCAGATGCATGGGTTGTTGAAGGATGGGTGGAAGGTGAAAGAATGCCTGCCTGGGTGGGCGACACAGTATGGGTGGATAGTACTAGATAGCAAGAATCAGCGGTGTTTTTGGTTCAAACTCAAAGCCAAGGCAAGGAAGGAAGGAGCAGAAGCATGGGTGTTTGTTGGTGAAACCAACTAAGGTTTGTTAAGAGATATATAAAAAAGGATAGACGTTTACTTTAATGGATGTATGCCTGGATGTACTATCACCAAGAGACAGTATAGGTGGAAAGTGTCACTGGAGATTCTTACTTTGAAGAAAATGTAAAAGAAACTGCGCGACAGTAGCAAAGCCTAGGGGAATCAAGGTAGTATTATGAGCATACAGTACACTTGCAGTAGTTTGCAAGCACGTCATATATTATCAAGCGGAAACCCCTTCCTCCCACTCTGGGGACCACTCCCTACCTATTATTATTAATGTATTTTCGATTGGGGCAGCCAGCCTGCAAAGGGTGGCCTATCTGTTGTTTATGGATATTGGTTACACAATCAATGAAAGCAAAGTACCCTCTGCAGTAGCGGTTGGTGGTGGGATTGTTGGCGGGCGGTGACATGGGGAGGGGACGGGTGGGTGGCACTGGCGAGTAAACTGTGTATTACGGCCAAATACAGGTAATCAACATAAAAATAAATAAAATTATTTTCAAGGTGCGCACTGCACCGCCGAATGCGATGCAGTGTGTGCTACTGTGTGCAGCAATGTTTTTTTTTTTAATGTATTCTTTAATTACCTGTGAATGTCCTTAATCCATTGTTTACTATCCCCACCCTGCACCTTCCCACGTCACCGACCGGCAGCACTCCCACCACCGACCGCTACCGACCTGATGTCGTATATCGTATTAGCACTAGCCGCATCTATAATATGAATATAAGCAATGATCGTTGGATCCGATAAATAATCAGCCTTTTTGTAGTACCCATGGCAGGGTGTAAGTGAAATTGTGCATGCCATTTGCCCTCATGTAACAGAGTATGACCAGTGCCAACGGCCGTAAGGCGTCAGACAAAAAGATGAGCTTCCCCACCTGCAGACAGTAGTAGTAAATAAAACTAACGTGAGTCTGCATCATGTGGCTCATATCTGTTTCTCTTGGGAGCAAGCTTAGCTGATGGAGCTGGCATGCCGCCTACAACAAGGTTATGTAATTGGGCTAAACTACAGATAAGAACAGCACGACTGGTGTACCGGAGTACATATATAGTACGATTATATTTATAAATAATGTCGGAAACTGTCACAAATGTTAGAGTCCAAGGAAGTAGGATTAGAGATACTTACCCCACCACCAAATCCCAAATGTTATGAACTGTTCTTGCTAGTGATACTGTGACACTATGTGTTGAATGATTTTAGTGTTCCTGTTTTGCTAAGAGTATTGGCTCCAACATGTTCTTTTTCTTTCTTGATATAGATGATACTCCTTCCACTAAACCATCAAGGAAGGAGTTGGCCGCTAGGGCCCGGCGCCGGAAACTGGAGGCCATCTGCGAGCATTATCGCCGGCTGGTGGCTCAGGAGGAGGAGGAGGAGGAGGCGGCTGCAGCCTCCTCCAATGCCCCGGGCCCCAGTCAGGCCCGGCCTCCACTTCCACGGCGCCGTGGTCCGGCATCCGCCCGCCGCCGCGCCTCTATTTCCAGCACTGATGCCCCCCACCCTGGATGTAACTGTAGGGCATTTCGCCGCCAGCTGCTCCGCCGGATGGCCCACTTGGAGGAAAACATAGAGGAGCGGGTAAAAATCCTGGTGGACAAACACCTTAAGGCCCGCCGACAATAGAGGACCTCGTTGTTTGCCCCCTTTTTAATTCCTTTTGTTGGTGGGTGGGTTTGTGGGTGTTGGGGATTTCTACGGACATTGGGACTTTGGACTTTCGTTTAGTTTCGTTGGGGTTAGGGAGGGGTGTGGGTTAGTGTCGTACTTTAATTTTCGGGACCGCGTAGGGGACAGGGCCCTACCCCTGTCTATCCTGGTATTAGCAAACTGCAAATGGTTAATGCGGCATGTACGAGTGCTTTATATATCGTTCTAGCTATGAATGCACTGTGTACACGTTATTCTGCTTCACTACGCGGGTTCCATTTTGGAAGCGGTGGCCATCTTGTCATTGCCCTCACATAGGCTATAATGGAGCAAATACGGGCCTCACAGTACATGTGCTTTCCTTTGACTTCTCTGTGACCTGGGCAGCTGGCTCTGCTGCCCCAGGTCAAACTGGTCTCATGAGCTCCCCTTCCTCTGTCCACCTGTGATTAGCATCAGGGCTTGACCCATCATAAAACCCTTTCATTCTACACGAGCCCCCGGCTAATCTCTTTCACACCTGACTGTTCCTGCTTTATGACTTGTTTCTATCAACAGGAGCTGCCCGTGTTTTATTGGGGCCTATTGATATCTAATGTGGGATCTGAACCTTACTGTGTAAATCATTGTGGGCTGGCCAAACTGGAATGTGGGATGGTCATCATGACTCTGCCTTTTTCTTTGAAATGTACTCTTGCTTATGGCCATATCATAAACCTAGGAATATATGCTTGAGGCAGGAAAAAGCGTATTTAAGATGAAGCCCGTTTCTATGATTTTCAGCAGTCTCCTGAGAACATACACGCTGTTGTACTTCTAGGATACCTGTAATTGGTCTGCAGCCAACAAACGATCTTTGACTTCACCCAGAAGACTCTGTGTTTCAGTAGGTCTGGAACAGGGTGAACCCAGAAGTCATAGGGTGTGTGTCCCTGCACCGCTGGGTCTAAAATACCCAGTACTTCAGTTTGGCGCCCAACTCGGGACGATTTCAGCGGTACCAGTCCAAGCCAGAGGTTCGTGAGGAGCTTCGTGTGGAAATTCCGGAGGAAGGCCGCCACTTCATCGACCCCTGCATGTCGACGTGGTCCGAAAGTCTTTTCTGCGAGGTTCTCCACGTCCTGACAGCTACGAAGGACTGCTGCCCTGATTAATCGACCTGTTTTGGACCCTTGACGAGTTTGAGAGAGCGAAACAATCGAGAGAGTCTTCTGGTGACGCCATCGATCAGCAATATTCAGTTAAGTATAAGTGGAGCGTCTCCCATTTGTTTTGGTATCCCTCGGGATCGTTTTCATTTGGGAATTTGGAGTTTGCAAACGCCAAAGCCAAAGGACTCGTGTATTCACGAGACTATCGTAATTGATAATCCTTTGACGTTTAGATCTAGACTAGTGAGCGAAGATGCCTGGTTCTAGAATATTTGGTAGATTGTTCTGTTTGGGTTGTGGAAGAGATTTCCAGCTGGAGGAATCATGTCCGGTTCCTCCGGTTGGAACTCCAACTTATGAGCTCTATGTAAAACATGGCATAGGCCCCATTGCATATAACGAAGTATGGATCCACTACACCAGAAAAGACGGTGTTTTAAAATGGCCCCAAAATGGTAGTTTCGATACCGATATTTTAGATAATTTGGAAATTAAATTGTTTAAAAAGAAAGCCCGGCCGGCGATGTTTGATTCTTTCCGCTTATGGCGAAAGGAAGCCAAACAGAAGGAAATTAAGCTAGCGAAAAAGAATAAAAGAGAGAGAGGTATGACAGTAATGCAAGCAGCTGTACAATTTAAAGACAATGAGGAGGAGCAGATGAATGAGCAATTGCACAGGCAGCGTAAGTTAGGGATCGACAAATGTTACCCAGCTTTACCACACTCTAAGCAGAATGAGTTAGAAGAGAAGGAGAAAGATCCCCTGATGTCGCATTTGTTGAGTTTGCCACCCCCGTATGCTCAAAATGCCACGGCGCCTCCTCAGCTTGTGAATATGCCACCTCCAGTCAATGTTCTGCAAGCCTTGCCGCTACCGCCTGCTGCTTTGCAGCCGGCTCCTATCCCTATAGCGCAGCCCCCTCAAGGGCCGCCAGTTGTGTTTCCAACTGCCCCCGCACTTCCTGCGACTTTGTCTAATTCAGCAACTGCCTCCCCTGATACTCTTCCTTGCACCACTCCAGTACCTGTTTCTGCATCCTCTTTTCTCCCCTCTGTTTTTCCCCCTGTTTTCACCTCAGCTTCTCCTTCAGCGCGACAGCGCTTAGCTAATGTGGTTACTACATTAATGTCTCCTCTCTTTGAGTCATCTGGTGCGACTCCTGGTTTACAGCGTAAGCAATTGCGTAGTCAATTGCCTAACCCCAATGAGAAAAAGGTAATAGATCGCATGGCGCGTAGATGGATTGTTTTCCCTTCACTATATGATGTGGAATCAGTTGTCAACGTTTTCCATCAATGGGATGCCCCAAAACAGAGGTATGTGTTTGAGAAAATGTGCGAAATTCTCTGTGAGGAATTGGAGGATAGTGGTAAAGACCCGAGCCCGCAGGAGTTGTGTAGAGTGAGGTTTGATTTTGGAACTGGTACAATTGTGGATCGCGAGGTAGATAAAGCAGTTGCGGTTGTATTGTCCTTCAGGAATGATGATTGTCAACAGTCGTTGTTTGAACCTGATGTCCCTGTGGGAAAGAGGGTAAAAGCACGCCAATATCCGATGCGTGAGGTTCCTCCAGTTTGGAGACCCGCTGATCCAAATGCCGTTCCACCTGTCGTAGCACATTTCCAGCGTATTTGGGTACATGTTCCATGGAAAAGATCTGAGGTGTTAGCACTCAAGCAGACATTGCCTGATCCCCGTAAAACCCTACTGGTTATTATAAGGAGTTGTCACAAACTGCAGAATCTTGTGTAATGAATCTGGCTGACGTAGATATGCTGTTTGGGAATGTGGTTCCACAGCCTTTGTGGGGGTCCATACGTAAAACGGATCATGCTGCAGAACTAGGGGACACATGGGCTAACATCATCGCTGCTGATGGCGCGAAACCTGAGCCTTTAATAGCAGAACTGCCTGGTAGAATCATCACATATATGAAGACAATAATGCCCGCGATGCGCGTAAATTGGGACAAGCTATCTGCATGCAAACAGAATAAAGATGAGACAGTGTCAGACTTCTTTACCAGGTTTGAAGAAACGTTTATTGACCACAGTGGGCAAGATATGAGTACTGAGGGTGGCCAACGGTTATTTGTGGATAAGTTTGTGCAGAATCTACTTCCTGACCTGTGTAAAAAGTTAAAAGATTCAGAAAGTTCTTGGGCTGTTTCCTCTTCAGCGCAAATACTGGCTACTGCACAGTATTATGAAAACAGGGATAAAGACGAGAAAGATAGAACAGAAAAGAAAACAAAGGAACTAAAGACAAAGGTCCTTTTACAGCAGGCCTATCCGCCACGTGGAGGTCAGAATAATTATAGGCAACCCCAAGGTGTCTATCACCAACCCCAACAATTTCAGAACAATCAGCAAATGAATGGGTATTATCAACCACGTGTCCCTGTAGGTCCCAACCAATGTTCATACTGCAAAGAGGAAGGTCATTTTAAATATAGTTGCCCTAAATTAATGCAGCGGAACGGTAATGTGTATGGCGCAAGAGGTAGGGGTGGTCAGCAAGCTCCTAGAGGCAGAGGGCGTGGAAATGCTCCCCAGAACGCGCGTCCTCTGCCGCCTCAAAATACCATCAATAGTTTTGACCAGCAAGCTAACACAACTGGTAATACAGCTCAGTATTACAGTAATGATTATTATGCAGAGGACGGCAATGCAGGAAATAATGATTACTAGGACAGCCGTAGACAGAGAGAGGGAGTTGTTTCAGTGCCAGTGGATCAGAGTGGACCGTATGTTGAGGTGACTACAGCAAATGTAACAGAGCCCTTTCTGCTAGACACTGGTGCTGCAAAGAGTTCAATCATGCATTCAAAACTCCCTGGCGCACCTTTGTCTGGCGATATAAATTTTTCAGTAGGTTTTTCTGGTGCCCCAGTTAGGAATCCGATTTCTAGTCCCATGTCACTTTCTATTGGGCCTTGCGAGCTGAAAGCACCCCTGATTCTGACAACAGGTTGTGGTGAGAATTTGCTAGGGTTAGACTTGTTGAAGAGATTGCATGCTACGCTGTATTGTTCACCGTCAGGAGTACAACTTACATTAGGTAGGAAAGTGATTTCCCCGATGTACTTGTCTAAAAATACAATGCCGCCGGAATTGTCATCCCTTCCGGATGTCCTTTGGGCTACTGGTCCCAATGATGTGGGCCTCTTGGAGACACCGCCATACGTGGTAACTTTAAAGGCTAATGTCAGACTGCCACGTATTCCCCAGTACAAGATCTCTAATGAAGGTCAGAAAGCATTGTTAGAAATTGTCCATGATCTGATTAATAAGGGTGTGATTGAAGAGACAAGAGGCAACGTTTGCAATAGTCCGATTTTACCTGTCTTAAAACGAACGGACCCTTCACAGCCACCTGTTTACAGATTTGTTATTGATCTTAGAGAGGTTAATAAGATTGTTGTGCCACAGTTTCCAGTTGTCCCTGATATAACTGCCTTGTTAACGATGATTCCAGCCTCTGCTGCATGGTTTTCAGTGATCGATTTAAAGAATGCTTTCTTTAGCATCCCAATTGCAGAAGAGAGCAGAGACATTTTTGGCTTTAGTCTGGGAGGCCGAAGCTTCCGCTTCAAACGCGCTCCCCAGGGCTACTGTGAGAGTCCATCCATATATAGTCAAGCTTTGAAAGCGCAGCTTGATGCACTTGTTTTACCTAGTGGCGCTATTCTGATTCAATACGTGGACGATTTACTAATCGCCGCGGATACTGAAAAGATCTGCAAAGAAGCCACATTGTCACTGTTGCGCCATTTATCTGCTTTCAATCATAAAGTGTCTCTCTCAAAGCTGCAATATTGTCGACAAGAAGTGACCTACTTAGGTCATCTCTTATCGAAGGAGGGAAGGAAACTGACCCCAGAGAGAATTCAAGCCATTGCGCAGTTGAGTGTGCCAAAAACACAGAGAGAAGTGCGTGCTTTCTTGGGCATTACCTCATACTGTAGGCATTGGATTCCTAATTTTTCCTTGTTGGCAAAACCTTTGTTAGCCTTAACATGCAAAGACACACCAAATCCTATCCCATGGTCTGAAGAGTGCCAGAAAAGTTTTGTGGAATTGCGCAATGCATTGTGTTCAGCACCTGTGTTGGGTACTCCCACCTCCGCCCAATTTCGCTACTCCCGGCTTTGGGAAAAATTACGGAACACCTAGTCCACAACGAACTTAAACACTACCTGGATGAAAACAACCTCCTTCATCCCCAACAATATGGTTTCCGCCCCAAGCATTCGACAGAAACCGCTCTTATCGAACTGTCTGACACCATAAAATCCCTACAAGATCATAGAAAAAACTCCATTCTAATCCTCCTCGACTTAACGGCGGCGTTTGATACCATCTCCCACGCCATCCTCATCAGTAGACTCAGGGACATTGGCATCTCTGACTCCGCCCTATCTTGGATAAAGTCTTTCCTCTCCGACCGATCCCAAACAGTCGCTCTGGGCGCATTCCACTCCAAAGACAAACTTGTCCCCTCAGGCGTCCCGCAAGGATCCATCCTTAGCCCCCTCCTTTTTAACATTTACCTTATTCCCCTTCTTAATCTAATAGAATCATTCGGCATACCTGTCACTTCGTATGCCGATGACACACAACTCATTGTGCCACTGGACGAACGACCCACCAAAGCTGAACTTAACCTGAAACACTGCCTGACCGAAGTATTTCGATGGATGGACAACAACCACTTGAAATACAACTCGAGTAAAACGGAGATCCTCCCAATTGGTATCAACAGCTCCTTCTCTCCAGCACTTTGGTGGCCAGATAATTCTGCTGCCCCCCCCAGACAGTATCGTCAGCTCGGAATCTCGGCGTAATCTTTGACTCCGAACTCTCCTTTGAGCAGCATGCCAGAACCATCGCAGGCAAATGCTTCGGAACGATCAGATCCCTGAGAAAGTTCTTCGACTTCCTCCCCGTCGATGCCAGAAAAACAGTAGCAGTAGCACTCATAATCTCACGACTGGACTACTGCAACGGCCTGCTTGCAGGAGTCAAAAAGAGCACCATCCAAAAACTGCAGAGCGTTCTGCATACAGCTGCCCGTCTCGTCTTGGGCCTACCCCGCCGATCCTCTATCTCTGCAGCGCTTCGTTCACTTCACTGGCTCCCCCTTCACAAGAGGATTCTCTTCAAAATCCTGATTATAGCCTTTCGTGCCTACAACCAAATAGGCCCTTAATATCTCACCAAGCGCTTTCCCCACTATTTGCCCAACCGTCACCTTCGTTCGACCCACGACAACCTCATCCTTCCCTCTAAATACAATCTGAAAACGAAGGGTGAGAAGACTCTCAGTTTCCTTGCAGCCAAAGCTTGGAACAAACTGCCCAAAACACTCAGACAACAAACCCAGGAAAAACCCTTTAGAAAGCTCCTAAAGACATAGATCTTTAATCTCTCGGATGATTACTCCAAAGCTTCCATATAAATTCTCATGGTCTGGTTCTTTCAGGATCCTCAGCGCCAAGATGCTCCCTCCGGAGCGAACGTTGCGCTCTAGAAATACCCCTCAAATATCAAATATCAAATATCAAATACTCCTGACTATAGCAAGCCTTTTACATTGTATGTTCACGAGAAAGATGGATGTGCGTTGTCAGTGTTAACACAGCCTTTTGGCGACAGACCGCGCCCGTGCGCATATTTTTCATCAACCTTGGACCCTGTAGCGAGGGCCTTGCCAAGCTGTCTGAGAGCGACAGCTGCTGCAGCTATGTCTATCCGACAATCTGCTGGTCTGGTAATGGACAACACATTGATCGTTATGGTTCCACATGCTGTAGACACATTATTAAATAGAACCAAGACACAACACTTGACTAGTGCGCGATTATCAGGCTATGAGCTCACACTGTTAGCAAACCACATACACAAAAAGAGATGCAATATGCTGAATCCAGCTACGTTATTGCCAATTCCAACAGACCTAGATGAGAGTGAGCAACATGACTGTCTGTTCAGAACGGAAGAAGAGACGAAAGGGAGAGTAGATTTAAAAGATACTCCCCTGACTGAGTGTGATGGTACTCTATGGGTGGATGGTTCGTGTTTCAAGCTCCCTAATGGTGACACGACTGCTGCATATGCTATCACGACTTTACACACGATTGTGGAAACTGCACGAGTGCCACATAATTCGGCCCAAGCAGCGGAATTAATCGCCCTCACAAGAGCATGCGTGTTGTCTGAAGGAATGAGAGTGAATATTTACACAGATAGCCAGTACGCCTTTGGCGTGGCTCATAATTTTGGGCGTTTGTGGAAAGAGCGTGGGTTCCTGACGTCGCATGGAGCTAAAATTCAGAATGGCAAGTTGGTGAATGATCTCCTTGAGTCACTGACCCTACCGTTGCAAGTTGCGATCATGAAATGCAGTGCGCACAGGAAAATCACAGATGATGTTGGACGTGGTAATGCGCTTGCTGATGAGATCGCAAAAGAAACAGCACAGAATGTAAAGACTAGAATGTATGTTGCAGGCCCCGCAAAATGGGTTAATGATGTCGGGATGTGTGAAAACACCATAGAGAGTGTGAAGTCGCTTCAAGCTGAGGCCACAGAGAAAGAATTAAGCAAGTGGAGAGAAAGTATGGGTAAGTTGGATGAGAATGGTTGTTGGATTGATCTGACAGAACACAGGCGATGGTTGTTACCTGACGCATATGTGCTTCCAGTAGTTACAATGGCACATGGGATGGCACATATCAGTACGAAAGGAATTTGTAAGTTGTTGGCTCCAGTATGGCAGAATGCTGGGATTCCCAAGTGTGCAGAGAATGTGGTCAGGAATTGTATGGTATGCTCGAAGTACAACCCTGGTAGGGGAACCCCAACTCCAGCTGGTCACTTTGCGCCCCCATCATGTCCATTCAAAGTTTTGCAGCTGGACTTTATCCACATGGAAAGGTGCAACAACCTGAAATATGTGTTGGTGGTTGTTTGTGCTTTCTCAAAATGGATAGAGGCTTATCCTCTGAAAGATAACACTGCCCTATCCACAGCCAAAGCCCTTGTGAAAGAATTCTTCCCTAGGTTTGGAATGCCAAGAATGGTGTGGTGTGATAATGGAAGTGAGTTTGTGGGTAAAGTGATGAAGAATGTATGTGAAGGTTTAGGCATCAAGCAAAAGTTCCACGCTGCAAATCACCCCCAATCAGCTGGGTTAGTAGAACGCTACAATGGAGCCTTAAAGCTCAAGCTGGCCAAAATCCAGGCGAGCACCGGTCTTAAATGGCCTGACGCTCTGCCTTTAGCACTCCTGTCCACCAGAATGACCGTACACTCACGAGTGGGACTTAGTCCTTATGAAGTGGTTTTTGGCCGCCCGGCCAACGTATGGGGTGTACTGAGGCCTACGAAATTTAGTGAGATTGAGCATCTAGTACTACTCGATTACCTGTATGATTTGACTGTTAAACTGCGTGTTTTGCACCAACAGGTACATGATACTCTTCCTCAAGCTTCTGAAACTCCTGGACACCCTATCAACCCTGGTACGTGGGTGCTGGTCCGAAATTTCCAGCGCAAGAGCAACGACGAGCCTCGCTGGATCGGCCCTCACCTTGTACTTTTATCAACAAGATCAGCGGTGCGAGTAAAAGGGAAGAAACACTGGATCCATGGCACCCACTGCAAAGTAGTCCCCTTGCCTCTGCCATACGACCAGTGGGTCCAGGAGGGTATCGCCGACTCTGAGACAGACACTGTACCTCGTTTTGTACCATTCAGTGACGCACGCATAAGAGACACAGCTTCAGACCAAGAGAGTGACAATATTCTGCAGGAAGCTGTGTCACCATCAAATCGACTGGACACCACAGAGCCTGAACTTTTGTTCCAAGACCAAACAGCACCTGGCCGTCTCCGCTATAATTTGAGACCAAGGCCCATGGACAAATAAAGATTTCCTTACTATTTCCTTTTTGACATTTTAGCTCTCCCATCTGAAGGACTTTCTTGATTTTTGTTTTTCGAACCACCATCCGGGTTCTGCCGCAGGGTTGCGGTGCAAAGACTTTGGGGTACAGGCCGAAGGCGTTAGGTCAACGGTTCTGGTTGGTCTCGGGCGTTTCCCTGGACTGACAGGCGTACTCCTTAGCAGAAGAAACTCATCCGCCGCGAGCGGCCCGATTAGAGGATGGAGTTTTTTAAGATGGAGAGACCCGTTGAGGAAATGAACTTTAAAGCAAGGATGTGTAGACGTGTAAAAAGTAAATGTTTTGTATTTTTGTGCCTATTTACGCTGTGTAGTATAATAATGTTCATCGTAGGATTTGTGTTTTTCTCCTCTCAAAAGACCATTGCGCCCACTGTACAGCCTATACCTCTTTCTACTGCCTCCTCTCACTCTTTTCACCCTCTGCCTGAGCACGAACAGACCAGACGATCAGAGTTTGTAAATAACTCGTTTATCCAGCTCCTGCACCAGCACCAACTAGTAATGAATACAACCAATTGCTGGGTGTGTGGGTTAATGCCACATACCATTAACAAGGGTATTCCCTATTTGGTGCTGCCATTTAGTTACAATGGATCGTCATGGGCATTCCAAACCATGTTCCTCTATGCTCTAGATGCTTACTCCCCGCGACAACCGCGTTCCATCAGACCTGGTACAAATAATAAAGCCTTAGTGAGAGGAATTGCTGATATGAGTAGGGACATTGATGCATACTCATCCATTCCCAAAGAAGAGCTGAGAGCTTATGTAGGGTGGAACGCAACGGGGTATAGTGTTAGTCTGGGTGAAAGACAGCGAAAAATCTCATCTCCAATCTGGGTCGTACCCCACATGGGTCGGTTCTGCTTACAGGGTAATGGCCAGAATCCTAGAGCTCAACTGGGAAGAAGTGACTGTACTGAAACGTACACTTTCCCGTCACAGTTTTCCCCTGCGTTTTTGGCTGCCAAGGGCACATATTTCATCTGCAATGACCGAGCATACACATGGTTGCCCCCTGATTTCTCGGGCACATGTTATATTGCGAACTTGCTACCGCCAACATTTACAGCTGCCTCTGATTATCACAAGACCAGAGTTGTGAGAGGTGTGATTAGTAAGGAGGATACTGCCGGTCAGGAAGCGGGAGACTTCTTTTTGGGTTTCCTGCCGTTTTGGGGACCTATGGTGAATAGTAGGAACCTGAGACAACTGACTCGTGTGGTTGAATCCACTGTCAATGTGACGGCTGGTGCCCTTGGTAATCTGACCGCTGAGCTCCAAGCGGATCGCCTTATGACTTTGCAGAACCGCATGGTTCTAGACGTTATTCTTGCAGACCGCGGTGGGGTATGTAAGGTTATCCAATCCAGTTGTTGCATTTTCATACCAGATAACGCTCCAACAGTCTATCAAGCCATCTCCAAACTCCATAAAATATCTGAATCCATACACGTGGATAAAGGAGATTGGTCACTGGTGGGGTGGTTCTGGGAATTGATATCTGCCTGGGGTTGGAAAGTTCTGATGGTCATTGGAATGATCTTAGCCATTCTTTTCCTGTTCTGTCTGTGCATACAGTGTGCTCCTGCGATATGTGGCCTCTGTGCTACCTTATGTGTAAGGAAACCTGTATCGAGGAACGAGCTAAGTAATAGGATGATGCTACAGCAACATCTCCATGACTTCGTGAACATTGACCTAGACTCGGATTAAGATGAGTATAGTGATTGCCTATGTAAGGGCAAAAGGAGGGTCTGTCGTACTTTAATATTCGGGACCGCGTAGGGGACAGGGCCCTACCCCTGTCTATCGTGGTATTAGCAAACCGCAAATGGTTAATGCGGCATGTACGAGTGCTTTATATATCGTTCTAGCTATGAATGCACTGTGTACACGTTATTCTGCTTCACTACCCGGGTTCCATTTTGGAAGCGGTGGCCATCTTGTCATTGCCCTCACATAGGCTATAATGGAGCAAATACGGGCCTCACAGTACATGTGCTTTCCTTTGACTTCTCTGTGACCTGGGCAGCTGGCTCTGCTGCCCCAGGTCAAACTGGTCTCACGAGCTCCCCTTCCTCCGTCCACCTGTGATTAGCATCAGAGCTTGACCCATCATAAAACCCTTTCATTCTACCCGAGCCCCCGGCTAATCTCTTTCACACCTGACTGTTCCTGCTTTATGACTTGTTTCTATCAACAGGAGCTGCCCGTGTTTTATTGGGGCCTATTGATATCTAATGTGGGATCTGAACCTTACTGTGTAAATCATTGTGGGCTGGCCGAACTGGAATGTGGGATGGTCATCATGACTCTGCCTTTTTCTTTGAAATGTACACTTGCTTATGGCCATATCATAAACCTAGGAATGTATGCTTGAGGCAGGAAAAAGCGTATTTAAGATGAAGCCCGTTTCTATGATTTTCAGCAGTCTCCTGAGAACATACACGCTGTTGTACTTCTAGGATACCTGTAATTGGTCTGCAGCCAATAAACGATCTTTGACTTCACCCAGAAGACTCTGTGTTTCTGTAGGTCTGGAACAGGGTGAACCCAGAAGTCATAGGGTGTGTGTCCCTGCACCGCTGGGTCTAAAATACCCAGTACTTCATTAGGTCAGAGCGGGATAGTTTATTTTTGTTAGGGGACATTAAAAATATACTTACTATTTATTTATACAATGTTAATGTTTTGTGCTGGGTTACAGTTTTCCGAATTCAATGTAAGTTACATGGTTGTTTACTTTGTTTCCGTGCTGCTGCATGCCCACAGCCAGTGTTTGATTTAAAAGATCTGCCGATTTTGTAACACACAAACCGATAGATGCAGTACCCCTCACTGAGTTATTTTTAATTGTCATAATAGTACTGTCAGTCTCTCCTCCTAGTCCATACCTCCCACCAAACTTATCTTACCTGTGATTGATGATGAAGTTCGGCACACTGATGGCTGCATGGTTGGTTTCCCAAATTGACGGAGTAGATGCCATTATTGTGCTGGTAGTAGTAGACACTGGCAATAGCGTTTGAAAAAAGAAAGAGAAAGTCACTTGACTGAGACTCTGGGAGGAGTAGTAGAACAGAACGCAAAGTAAACTACAGAATGGGTGGTCAAGCAGAAGAAGATCCTTGCCCTGCCTTAGTTGAAATTCAATTAGTGTTGCTTTCACCACATCTGCCCCAGCAAGCGTGTGATCAATTGGTGTACATAGTCATCACATCACACCTCAATATAAATCACACAGCCCGGGGGAAGAGGGTTAGGGATTGGTGATTGGATGGGAAGTGGGGTTTTGGGAAAGGTTTGAGAAAGAAAAACAGACAATATGCATGGACACAACAAAAGTAAAACACAATCTTGTAAGACGACCATGATCCATTATCAAATAAATCAAAGTATGAAGTGAGAGAAAGCAAATGCATGCATGCTGAGGAGGATAACTTGATGGTTAATGATAATGAGTTGTACTATAACTACTATGACCCAATGAGACAGTACAGTCAGGGACGAAATTGCAATTTGCCTTGCCTGTTTGCCGCCCTCAGAGCTCAGACCGAACCCAATTACATGCTGTACTGGGCTTACTTTTATTTTTCAAGCTAGCTAAGGAAATTTAAAAAAAGTTGGATTAATTAACAAACAAACCACAACACACAGTCGTAATGATTGAAGAGAAAAAAGCAAGCAAATAAATGTAAAGACGAATGATGATACTAAAGTTACTGTATTATCCTGGTCCAAATGTGGAGTTGCATCATTCTCGTCATTCCTCTTGGTCCTCCCTTCCATGGACACTCCGCACATCAATCTTGGGTACCACTGCCTGCCTGATGCAGATTGGTAAGGTACGTGTGAGTCGTTTCTCCCACTGTAGCACAGGGTAAAGGCCGGCCTGTAAGTGTAGATGGAAAAACAAACGGGGCATTGAAAAATTACAGCATTTACAACAATAAACTCAATTACAGTGGAGTGCAAGACAACACTCTGGAGAGAACACTTTCAGGCTGAGGCAGCTTGGATAGGCTACATAGTGTCTACTCTACAGCATTAAGGTACAACAACAACGGGACAGGATTCAGGAGCCAGCACAGCCACAGAACAGGAGAACCGCGGCACAGGCCAGGCACCCTACCCCTTACTTACATTTTGACCGAGCCAGAGAAATGTCATATGCACTGCAGCAACCTAGAATATTCCCAATGAAGTGAATAAATCAATGCGCCACTGTCCGTCATAACACTACACTCTACTCCAGTCCACACCACTACACGGACATCTAGCCTAGGTCTGCTGTGGTTCTTGTTCAAACTTTTTACCTTTTAAGTCAGCCCATGAAAGACCTGATGCGGATTGGTAAGGTACGTGTGAGTCGTTTCTCCCACTGTAGCACAGGGTAAAGGCCGACCTGTAAGTGTAGATGCAAAAACAAACGGGGTATTGAAAAATTACAGCATTTACAACAATAAACTCAATTACAGTGGAGTGCAAGACAACACTCTGGAGAGAACACTTTCAGACTGAGGCAGCTTGGATAGGCTACATAGTGTCTACTCTACAGCATTAAGGTACAACAACAACGGGACAGGATTCAGGAGCCAGCACAGCCACAGAACAGGAGAACCACGGGACAGGCCAGGCACCCTACCCCTTACATTTTGACCGAGCCAGAGAAATGTCATATGCACTGCAGCAACCTAGAATTTTCCCAATGAAGTGACTAAATCAATGCACCACTTTCCGTCATACCACTACACTCTACTCCAGTCCACACCACTACACGGACATCTAGCCTAGGTCTGCTGTGGTTCTTGTTCAAACTTTTTACCTTTTAAGTTAGCCCATGAAAGACCTGATGCGGATTGGTAAGGTACGTGTGAGTCGTTTCTCCCACTGTAGCACAGGGTAAAGGCCGGCCTGTAAGTGTAGATGCAAAAACAAACGGGGTATTGAAAAATTACAGCATTTACAACAATAAACTCAATTACAGTGGAGTGCAAGACAACACTCTGGAGAGAACACTTTCAGACTGAGGCAGCTTGGATAGGCTACATAGTGTCTACTCTACAGCATTAAGGTACAACAACAACGGGACAGGATTCAGGAGCCAGCACAGCCACAGAACAGGAGAACCACGGGACAGGCCAGGCACCCTACCCCTTACATTTTGACCGAGCCAGAGAAATGTCATATGCACTGCAGCAACCTAGAATTTTCCCAATGAAGTGACTAAATCAATGCACCACTGTCCGTCATACCACTACACTCTACTCCAGTCCACACCACTACACGGACATCTAGCCTAGGTCTGCTGTGGTTCTTGTTCAAACTTTTTACTTTTTAAGTCAGCCCATGAAACGCATTTATTCCATCAATTTTCTCCAATCCAACTGACTGTGTGCAAAGATAGTATGCTCAGCATCCTCATGATGGTGACCGTGTGGTACGTATTCTCCGACACCAACTCAGTCTGTAGTGACTGATTAAGTTTATAATAAATTCCATATTACCAAATTGCAACGGATATTGGCCGGCACCTGCAGTGGTAGGAGTACAATGTGGTCATTATTAAACAACAAGGAAACATTAACTGTCACCACACCTGAGTCACTTTTACTTTGTCGATAAACTAGTATAGTTCTACTTCATGGCAGGCACAATTCTTCGTAGTCAGCCAGCATCCAATGCAATGCATGCCACCATCATTCACAATAATCACTCATTACCTGTCTTGGTGTTCTCTTTGGCTGTCTGATCTGATGCCTGCCTAGCCTTCTGCCAGTCAGTGATAAGTTTCTTTCGGCTTGGAAACAAAATGGAATATAGGTGGAGTCACGTTTCATTTCTTATGGAGGGACTGTTAGAGGCAACCTGTATTGTACTATTCTCCATCTCCATCCAATGTCTGACTTGCTTGAAATGTACTTAGGGAGAGTAAGGAACATGGAGCAGGACCCTGAGGATTGGAGTGGACAGTTATGCACAGACGTGCAACTCCAATAGGGAAATAAAAAGAGGAGACTGTTGATGGATTTGTTGTGAATGTAGATTTTGAACCAGAAAAACAGATACACACAGTCACACACAAATAAAGGAAGGGAGACCAATTTGAAAGCCTAGTTGTCAGGGAAGAGGAGCTCGTCCTCAAACTCTGGTGGTTCGGACAGAAGTACGTCTAACAACCCACTACTTATGTCATCAAAGTCGCTCTCCTCTTCCTCCTGTGATTCACGTATTTTGTACTCTGGTGGTATAAAGTGTTGATTCATTTTGATCATGGTTAACCTCTCAACACTTTTGGCGAGAGACCGGTCCTTTTGACAGTAACAATGGCACCAGCAGCACTGAAAACACACTCTGAAGAGACACTTGCAACAGGGCAAGCCACATACTTAATTGCCAGCCTGCTGAGCACTGGCCATTGGCTTCTTTTCCCATACCAATACACCAATGGGCTTTGCTCCATGTGGACCTCTGTTGTGTCATCTAGATAGGCCTGAACCATCCGCTCAATGTTCAGGGGTGCTCCGATTTCCTGGGCCTCTTTTGCCTTTGCATCAGTCATGGATGTGCAATACCCTTTCCGTAGAAACCAATCACCTGCTGTTTTTGTAAATGTGCCTGATGATCCTGTTGGTGCTGTTGATGTTATTGCAGGCAGTGTTGTTGACTGCTGGGAGGCAAATGCACTGCTCTTGGCCTGCGAAGTAGATCTTTGTTCTGGGTGCCCTGCAGTACTTTTTCGGCCCATGGGGGGGGTGGGAGGGGGGGGGGCGGGCCTTTGATGGAGATCCTTTCGTTTTCAAACTCAGTGGCTTCCTCAGCTATCAAAGTTTTGTACTGGGCAACATTCACTTCTGAAAAAGGAATGACTTCATTACTGCACAGCAATAATTTGTAACGTGGATCCAAAATTGAGGCAGTAATGTAATGTGGATGTGACAGAATGTTATTTTGAATCCTTGTATTGTGAGATAAGCGAGCGGATAAGGTGTCTGCCAAATAATGTGCGTCTACTTTGTCATCCACACCTGCGTACATTTCTGACACCTCCTTCAGCTGTTGCTCTAGCATGTACAACAATGGGATAGCTTGGCCCATAGTACAGTCCTCCCTGCTCACTTCACGTGTGAAGACCTCAAAAGGAAGTATCATCTCTGTCAGGCTTTTGACAAGGTCCCATTGGGTCATCTCAACTCTCATGCCTTTCACTGTAGGATCCCCTGACCTTTTCATGACATAAGCATTAAGTGGTATGTACTGCTCAAACAGACGCTCAAGCATGTAATACGCTGAGTTCCAACGTGTTGGCACCTCTTGGATGAGTGCTTTGACTGGCATTTTATGGTCATGTTGAATGACCCTCAGCTCCTTCCGGGCTTTAAAAGAATGGTTGAAATGTGTGCATATTCTTCTGCAGGTGGTCAGTAAGCTGCTGACTTTGCTTTCATTTTTCAGAAAGTCTTGAACAACAATGGTAATGCAGTGTGCCAAACATGGCACCCTGAAATAGCCACCATCTTTCATGGCCCTAACTACATTACTGCCATTGTCCGTGGCAACAAAACCAATGGTAAGACCTCTTGGTCGCAGCCACTCAAACACCTTGCTGTTAAACTCATCCAAAATGTTAACAGCAGTATGAGATTTCTCCATAGCAAACATGGCTACAGTTGCATGTTTGCGAGTGTCTTTAAAAATCTCAGCGGTGTCAACAACACCGTCAGATATCTTATCTTTAACACCCGAAAAAGAGACCCAGTGTGCAGTGATGCACATGTAATCAGTGGCTTGGCAACTGGTCCACATGTCTGTTGTCAGGTGTATACTCTGAACAGCACTCTGTTTTAAGGCTTTTCCAAGCATTTCCAGCACGTCGTGATGTAGTGTTGGAACAGCAACTCTTGCGAAATAGTAGCGGCTGGGAACTTTCCATTTTGGGCAGATGGTGGTCACAAACTCAAGAAAACCCACCCCTTCAACAAAAGAAAAAGGGAGAAGGTCCAGTGCTAAAATTTTTGCCAGCTTTGCATTGTACAAACGTGCTATTGGTTGGTTGCGTTGGTACTGCCCCTCCGGCCTACCAAACATGCTAAGAATGGTAGGCTGCATGGTATTCCTTCCTGTGGTCAACGTCGCACTTTTTGGGCCAGCAGTGCTCCTTGGTGTCTCAGGCTGACTCTTACTCTTGTGCCAATGAGATGTGGCTGAGGATGTGGGCGTTACCACTGCAGTGCTGGGGACAGGGCTACTTTGTGTACCACTAGCACAGAGAATGTCTCCCTCTTCTTCCT
Organism: Triturus cristatus; assembly: GCF_964204655.1. Taxonomy (NCBI): domain Eukaryota; kingdom Metazoa; phylum Chordata; class Amphibia; order Caudata; family Salamandridae; genus Triturus; species Triturus cristatus. The sequence continues at coordinate 498,457,715 of NC_140591.1, forward strand.
GTTCCACCGTGAGTGGACTTTCTACTCGTTTAAGCCCAACACCAATGGTTCCAGTTTTGATGAGCCTAAGGTGCTCCTCCCACTGGATTGCGTGGTGTTTTTTCAGATGGGTCATTTGGCCTCCGGTACCATATTTTGTACCAAGCTTTCCACGACTAACAGAGGTATGACAAACGGAGCATACAGCAATGTTCTCCTCCTTTCCGCTAACCGTAAAGAAGTCCCACACTGGGGAGCTTAACTTTTGTCTCCTGCTGGAGGTGCCACTCCCACTCCCAATGCCGGATGAACTGGAGGTTGTGTGTTGAATTTGACTCTGTGCAGGACCACTACCTACTTCTGCTGAGGTGGTGCTTGTTGTGCTGGATGTAGGACGCTGCCGGCCCTTTCCTAATGTAAATATGGAAGCTGGAGGTCGTGTTGGTGTTACCTGTGTTGGAGGTATGCGTGCTACATCCCTCGCATCCATTTTGGATAGTGTAAAAATGTTGGTCTCCATCTCCTCAGGCCCGGGAGTGATGTCTGTGATGACTGGCTCATCATCATCATCATCCTCATCATCCTGCTCTTCTACATCAACATCCATAAGTGTAAGGCTTTCTGGAACCTTCCTTTTCCCATGCCTGCTCTTGTGATGTGTTTCCCTCTCAGACTCAGTTTGTGGCTTCCAAGTGACATCTAGATCATCAGAAGGGGGGCTTGGTGAAGAACTTGATGTACTAACCCTCCTTTTCCTTGCTGGCGATTTAAAAGGCAATGCAACTTCTAAAGGAGTGGCTTCCTCTTCTTCCTCTGCATGAGGCTCAATTTCCTGAACTGCCCCTACTTCGGGAGGAACAACAGCTACTATTGCGGGCGGTGGCTGCGGCTGTTGACCACTTATCTGCTGTGTTGATGATGTTCCCTCCTGCGTTGATTGTGTACTACTTTGAGATAGCGATAAGTTTAGTTAAGGCTCAGCATCACTGCTTTCCACCATAAGGCTGGCTACCTCTTCCACACTCATCTGCTTGGGCATGGGTTGGCGGGTTGGGCCCACTGATGTGGAGGTGCTGCCCCCAGCTTGGCCCCCCGACACCGCTGCTGCAGGCGTCATTTTTGGTGTACCAAAAAAGGTTTTGGGAGGCACACCAGACTTAAGTGACACTTCCTTCTTCTTCTGTTCCTTCTTCTCCATGGCAACTTTCTCGGTACCGGAGGACCTGCTACCTGCTCTCTTTGGGGGCATCTTCAACAGATGTCAAAACAGCACTCAGTTGCACAAGTTGCAGAGATGCCTGGTCAGGTCACTGACACGTCACGTTGTGTACAGCAGCAGGACGTCGGTCTGGCATGGCACCACAACAGTGGATGATGATGACACACCTCCTCTGTCTTTTGTGCACCTAAAAGCAAAAAAGCCAGAAGAACATCAGTTAAAAGACCCAGAATTTAATATACAACTTATTAGTGTCTGGTGGGTGGTCAACACAATTATTAAATTTTATGAAGTCAGTGAACAACATCACCAGTATAGCCAGCCATTAAGACTCTTAAGAGACTGACAAGGCCAGGGATCCTGTTGTATTTGTACTGTGTACACTGAGGAAGAAGAATAGCAAGGAACAAAAACATAAATGTAGTCTAGCCTGTTTGACCTAAATAAAAGTGTGAATCTTATGGGATGGATGCAGCATCAGGGAGCAACAACACAACGAACATATACACATAAAAACTAAAGGCATTTATTTACAACACCCAAAAAGTGAAATCTAACCCCGTAAAAAAGTATAGGCCACATTTTACAATTCAATCCAAAGCCATACATCATGTTAAAATTCAATGCACAACACAAAAACAGTTGTTTACATTCCATGCACCCGCCGTGATGATTGCTGAGTTGTACCCCTGGGCCTACTGTACGACTAGCCCACAAGTTTGGACGCCTATGGCAAAGGCGCAATGCATGCCTTCCTAAAATGGCCGCCACACACATGCTCAGCCCACCCACCACAATAATAACCAAAAAGTGATTACAAAGGACAGGAACAGGAAGTTGTAGTGTCTGTGGAACTTACTCCCTCTCATAAAAATGTTTTCCAGACAAATAAAAGCTTCTCCCTGCTCCAAACCTACAGCTCAATGACAGCCTGAGGAGTTTTTTGTGCAGAAATGCACAAAAAAGCGTTTTCGAGAAGGGTCTATGTTGCTCGCGAGATATTGTTTGCCAGATTGCAAAAGCTGCGTGTTCGGGATCGCGAACTGTACAAAAAGGCTTTCTCGCGTGCGCGAACACGCATATTGCGAGCGCAAAAATGACGAAAACTGTAAGTCCGCATTGTCGCGCTGTGCAGAGTTACCGAAAGTTTGCGAGCTGAATCCCTTGCCTTACATACTGGCTAAAAAAGCCCAATTTATTTAGCACACACCCAAAAAATTCTATTCCACCCCAAACACACCTTTTGCAATAAAATCCAAAGCCATCCATGGAGTAAAGGAAAATCGGCAGACAACACCAACTGTTCATTTAAATCACGCACCACAGATTGGAGGCTGACTACCTCTGGGCCTACTAGAAGACTACTAAGCCACAAGCTTGGAACCGGATGGCAAAAGCAAGCACACTGCTTGGATGGCTCCACAAAATGGCCGCCACACACCCACAACCACAAGAAATGGGAGACAGTCAATGTACGCCTATGGCAAAGGCACAATGCATGCCTTCCTAAAATGGCCGCCACACACATGCTCAGCCCACCCACCACAATAATAAACAAAAAGTGATTGCAAAGGACAGGAACAGGAAGTTGTAGTGTCTGTGGAACTTACTCCCTCTCATAAAAATGTTTTCCAGACAAATAAAAGCTTCTCCCTGCTCCAAACCTACAGCTCAATGACAGCCTGAGGAGTTTTTTGTGCAGAAATGCACAAAAAAGCGTTTTCGAGAAGGGTCTATGTTGCTCGCGAGATATTGTTTGCCAGATTGCAAAAGCTGCGTGTTCGGGATCGCGAACTGTACAAAAAGGCTTTCTCGCGTGCGCGAACACGAGCGCAAAAATGACAAAAACTGTAAGTCCGCGTTGTCGCGCTGTGCAGAGTTACCGAAAGTTCGCAAGCTGAATCCCTTGCCTTACATACTGGCTAAAAAAGCCCAATTTATTTAGCACACACCCAAAAAATGCTATTCCACCCCAAACACACCTTTTGCAATAAAATCCAAAGCCATCCATGGAGTAAAGGAAAATCGGCAGACAACACCAACTGTACATTTAAATCACGCACCACAGATTGGAGGCTGACTACCTCTGGGCCTACTGGAAGACTACTAAGCCACAAGCTTGGAACCGGATGGCAAAAGCAAGCACACTGCTTGGATGGCTCCACAAAATGGCCGCCACACACCCACAACCACAAGAAATGGGAGATAGTCAATGTACGCCTATGGCAAAGGCACAATGCATGCCTTCCTAAAATGGCCGCCACACACATGCTCAGCCCACCCACCACAATAATAAACAAAAAGTGATTGCAAAGGACAGGAACAGGAAGTTGTAGTGTCTGTGGAACTTACTCCCTCTCATAAAAATGTTTTCCAGACAAATAAAAGCTTCTCCCTGCTCCAAACCTACAGCTCAATGACATCAAGCACACACATCCAACAAAGGTAAATCACACACACACACCAACAGTGAAATACACCACAGCCACGTTTAGCATTTCAATCCTATGCCATCCATGCCCTACATGATGTAGAAATTCTACAGACACCACAAAACATGGACCCATGGGTACCCTACTGGCTGAAATTGCAGAGAAAAACAACTAGGCCCCTATTGAAAGTAGTACAGGTCACCCACCACAACAATAATTTTTAAAAACAATAAAAATCCCAGAAAAATGTAGGTACAAAGAAGCCCCAATGACACAAACACACCAATTCTCCAACTTACTTGTAGTAAATTAAATCTCAAATCAAAAATTACTCAAATAAATCCAATCCAATGGTATGATGCCGCAGACAGACACAAAAAGTGATCCTTCCAGCTCCAAATCCAAATGAAAGTGAACAACACATGCACAAAGCACGTGGGAGGAGCCTGCTGGACAGGAACAGGAAGTTGTAGACTCAGGGGCACTTCCTTCCTCTTGAAAAAAAAGAGTTAAAAAATTAAAGGACTCTTTCTTACACAAAAGACTACAGCAAGATCACAATCTGAGGAGTTTTCTGAGCAAAATGATCATTTTAGAGAAGGTTTTATGAAGCTCGCGAGATATTGTTTGCCAGATTGCAGTTTTTCCATGTTCGGGATCGCGATCTTACCAAAACAGCCACCGGAAGTCAGCTCGCGCGCACCAATGACGTGTTCGGGTTCGCACACTCTCGCGGGCTTGGGCAGCCATAGTACAAATCTCGTGGCGCTCGCGAACGGACAGAAAAGCAAGTTGGCGATCGCAGAATTAAGGTAAGACGTTACCGCGTGCGTGAGAATGAATATTGAGCGTGCGAGGAAACAAAACTACTACGCTACGCGCTAGATTGCGTAGCAATCTGCAACTTCGCGCTCTATGCGAATTGCGAAGTTACCTAAACTTCGCAAGCTCCGCGAACGGAGCGTATTTCAACGTCCAGGCTTATTCTTAACCCCATTCGGGATAGATCCAATAATAGTCACTATGTTGGAAACCCTAATATTCGCCGTGGGATGATTAATATGATGCATGAGCTCGGTTTGGCTGATGTGTGGAGGGTAAAGCAAGGAGATAAGACAGATTTTACCTTTTTCAGCAAGAAATATGGTCACTCCTCAAGAATTGATTATCTATTAGCTGATAGGACAGTCCTGGAGAATGTTCTCGATATTTTGATCCTACCCACCATCCTCTCGGACCATGCTCCTATTTTTTTTTTTCTTTTTCATATCCAGGGGGAAGGAGTGCCCCCAGTACTAGATGGACATTAAAAAGGGCAATGCTCTCTAACATTGATATTATTAATGCCCTCAAAGCCTCTACAGTTGATTATTTTCGTCTCAATCTGGGCTTCACTTCCTTGGACTTTGTCTGGGATGCTTTTAAAGCAAACCTACGACGTCAACTCCACAGTTTGATTTGCTCAAAAAATAGAGAACAAATATTAACTTTTAAAAACTTGGAAAATAATATAAGCAAATTGGAGGATGAAAGGACAAATAATCCCCAGTACTCTAAAGGAAAAATGACACAAGTCCATAAAGATCTTGACCACCTACGGCAGGTCTATAGAGGGAAATTAGAGACAAAAATCAAGGCACAGTGGTCTGTCCAAAATATGCAACATTTTGAATACGGCGAAAAAGCGGGGGCTATTTTAGCCTGGAAAGCAAGGGCAGACCGCGCTAAAAATAACATCAGTGAACTAATAATCGATGAGAGTGGGGGGAGCTCAGGAAAATGGGAGGACATGCAGAGATGTCTTGTTTCTCTGTTTTCATATCTATATAGAGAGGAGTCTATACCAAACTCAGATAGTATTTAAAAGTGGTTGCAACTTAAAGAATTACCTGTTTTAACTGAAAGCAGCCGACTCTCTATAGATGCCCATATATCAGAATTAGAAATAAAACTACATATTAGCAGGGTTAAGAGTAACAAAGCTGCAGGGACTGATGCTATTCCGGGTGAAGTATATAAAATACTACAGAATGAGTTAGTCCCTGGGATGTGTGAATTATTTAACTCTATATAAAGTCCAAGTGGTAGAGTTCCAAATTCTTGGAAAGAAGCTACAATTGTTCTCGTTCTAAAACCAGGGAAAGATCCCCGTAAAGCTGATTCACATAGACTAATCTCCCTGCTAAATGCTGATTATAAGATCTTTATGAATATACTGGCAGGGAGATTGGTCAAGGTAATCCCCTTTTTGATAAATGGGGACCAAAAGGGCTTCATCCCTGGCAGATTTATCCAGGAACAGACTCTGCAGTTAATTGGCAGTATTGATCTAGCAATAGCAAGGGCGGAGCCCTTGGCTGTCGCTGCATTTGATGGAGCTAAAGCCTTTGATCGTGTTTGTTGGATTTTTTTATGGGAACTCCTAAAAACAATGGGCTTGGGTTTAATTTTTATTCAGACTTTGACCAACTGCTACCAGGGTGCCACTGCTACAATTCTGCTAAATGGCCTGTTAACATCTAGCTTTGCAATAACCAGGGGGACAAGGCAGGGTTGCCCTATCTCACCCCTGTTGTTCGATCTGTATATAGAGCCCTTGGCTCAAGCCATAAGATTAGATGAGTCAATTACCCCCTTCAGTGTTAACCTATATAGTAGCAAGGTAGCCCTCTATGCAGATGACTTGCTGATATTTACTAATAACCCAAGCGAGGCACTCCCTAGAATAGAATTAATCATGGAGGAGTTTTGAGTTTTTTCAGGTTATCTTTCTAATTCCTCCAAAACGGAGGTGATGTGCTGGAACATCGAGAATTGGGCTGGCCCTATCAGTAAGGAATTTAGGTATCTTGGGGTAACCATAGTAAGCAACCTAGACGATATCCCGAAGATTAATTTGAAAAAAGTGTCTAATGAGATCAATCATCTATTTCTAAGATGGAAGAACTTACCCTTAACTATATATGGAAGGGTTAACCTGGTAAAAATGGTAATCTTGCCAAAATTAACCTACTTATTTAGTACCATCCCTCTTGGTTTTTCAAATAGAGATATTAGTAAAATCCAAGGTAAGATAGGTAGTTTCATCTGGTCCAATAAAACTACAAGGCTCTCCTGGAAGAAGCTAAGGCGAAAACTTCTGAAGGGAGGCCTTGCTCTTCCCGATCTGTTATGGTATTCCCACTCGTTTCAATTTAAAAATGTTTGGGCGCTACTTATCTCTCCGGGGGATACTAACTGGGGGATGATCCTGAAGGAAATGGCTACCTTCGAAGGTGGAGGAGAGGGTTTCCTATATAAGTTTGGAGCCCCAAGGTTTTTTTAAAAAGGTACGCTTGAAGGTATTAAAAACAGCCTAAATGGGTGGTATAAAATCAGGGAATGTGGGGGATCTGCTATTATTCAGAGTTTGCTCCTATTTGGGATTCCCCCGGTCTGCCCGCCTGTCTGAAGGACAGCCTTGCGAAGCCTATAAAAGATGCTGGTCTTATGATCTGGGCTGATCTCATCTCCTCAGAAGGTGACCATCCATGGGAGGTGTTAAAGTCCCGAATTGGTAGCTCATTTTCAAAGTTTAAATACCTCCAATTGGTTTCTTGGTTCGCCGCAGAGAGAGAATATATAGGTGGAAACTGGGAAATAGAGCTTCTTCTCCAAAATACAAATCTTATTAAAAAAGAGGCAGGTCTTTGGTATAAAAAGCTTTTGGAAATCGATTTGGCTGAGTCTCCCCCACAACAGACGGTTTGGAACCTGTCAGCCCTGGACAATGCTGCTGTAGAGCTATATGAACCTTCACTTCTTACATTATATAAGTATATTAAACCAGCTTCATCAAAAAAGAACCATTTTTATGTTATCAACAGGTTATACTACACTCCCAAGAAAATAGCTAAGTTTGCTCCCCTTGTATCTGCAAAATGCCCAAGATGTGAATTCTCCCTGGCTGATGATTTACACATTTTTTTCGATTGTGGGAAATTAAGGGCCTTCTGGCAGCAAGTGGAATATGCACTCCATGCCATTTTCAAAGTCAAGATCAACTTGAACCTCCTGTTAGTAATTTTTGGCATTAATAATGATTTGATGAACTGGATGTCAGCAACACAAAAAGGTCTGATTATGTATTTAATCCTTATTGCCAGAAGGGAGATATGTAAGCTGTGGAAAAATCCATCACCCCCACTGTACGAAAAATGGTTGAGGGCCTCATTCAGTGCTGCCTGATTAGATCTTGGACATTTGGATGGTATGGAACTTAGCATTTGGTCACCACTTGTAATTTGGGGTAGAGACTTGAGATTGATCTAGTACCCCCAGGTCCTATGATTACACCTAGCTTCAAAAGAAGTTGGCCTGGGCAGGTCTATAGCTAATGCAAAATGCAGATGCCAGGGGGAGTTCAGGTCCAAAAGGATGGCTTACTGCTCTTTATTGCAGGTGCTATATGGTGAGATGAGGAAAAAAAAAAGTAAACCTGATGTTCTTCAGTCAAGTATTCCTTAAATGCTTCACGTTCTAACATTATAGCTTTCAACCTCCAAATAACGTATGTGTTTCTATTGGCCCCCTGGTTTAGGTTGATTATAGGTCCTGTACTATTAATATCAGAAAAATTGAAGATTTTATAAATATTCCTAATCCCCCAATATCTCTAGAAATTATAAAAATATATTTTCCTGTTAACTTTTTCAAATGGTTTCTAGTGTAACTATAATGTTCCAGAGCAAAGTTTTTGTATCTCCATATATCACTTACGTGATATATTTGAAAAAATACCTTTAAATGACCTTTAACTGAGTTCCTCCATCTATTTCCCACTGAGGAGTTGGTTGAATCTTTCTTTTTCAGGGTTGCGTTAACATTGCCCCCCCCATAATTATTGAATTTTGGTACCTGATTAAGGCTATTTTGAATTTCATCAATGCCTCAGAATCATTTGTTATAGGACCATAACCAAAGTATGGTTGATTCCTTACTGTTAACTGGAGGACCAACCATCTCCCCTGTCATTAATCTGACCTCCTGCCTTTCATGCAATACACTTATTAAATTAGCTGCTACTCAATGGCTCCAAAGTCAGAGGAAAAAAACGGATCACAGTGTATATTCTTTTACAGTAAAAAGTTTTTTTTTTCTTGTGTTGAGTGGAATTCCTGCAATTAAATGATATGTGCTTAGAATCTCCTATGTAGGCTAATATTTTACCACACTTGCCACAGTTATTTAAACCATTCATGTTCATGGTCCCTATACAGACCATGCTCCTATTATAAAGTCAGCATGTAACCCTGTGTCTTTTCTTTTTGTCCTAGTATCTCTCTGTCTTCCACCTGAAGTTCATTCCCTCCTTCCGCTAGTGTAAATATTTAAGGCAACAATAATAGTGCAGAACAATAAACATTTGAATGATCAATAACAAAACAACAGAAGGATTGGTTAGAAGAAAGAACCAATGAAACTATTTGTCTTCAAAAAGTACAAAATATATTTTATTAGTAATCATTTCAATAATAAGGAAACCCGAACATACTGTTCCAATCGTATCTACAATCACACATCTCATACAGTCTACACTCAATTTAAAAACAACATTCTAATGACAAAAGATTGTTCATAGATATTGATATTTAGTGTTCATTTTTATAGGCAAGCCATGTGGCACAATAGTATATACACCTCTCACATCTATAACAGAATCTTCCAGACACTGAGGCCGAGTGAAACCATGTACTATACCCTCCCTACTGATAAGTAGGAATGTGGCTGTTAGCCATCCACAATGATAGGTTGGAGTGCTACCGGAGCTATTGCTAGAGGTTAGGCTAATATGAAGCAGCCACCCATTACCTTTTGTGTGTTTAATAACACCGTTCTATGTCCGAGCTTCAACCTCATCCCTTATTATTCTAACTTGTCATTTAATCCAACAGCATTAGTACACTCAAAGCCATTTTACTTCTTTTCAATATTATCATTAAATTTCTGTATTTCATCAGCTTCTCTTAAATAGGCTTTTGCACTGGATAGCAACTTTTAAGGCAGTAAGTGCCATGATAGAGGGTGAGATCCCACTTAAAAAAAAAATTATATTGACAAGTTGTCATCAATTTCAAACATTTAGCAATATATAAAGAATAATCTGGGAATTTAATAAAAGAAAAACACTTCATATTTTTTTAAAATTACGTTTATTGTGTCATCGATAGAATCTTGGAATCTTTAAAATACCAAACTACTGTTCTTGAGAGATTATCTTGTTTATGCTTTGAAAAAGTGACTTTGTGGCTGTAGCAATCAATAACAATCTTGGATAAGAATCATAGCAACTCTCACTTCCTTCAAAATGTTTGCCATCCACATCATCATTTGACCTACTTTGCTTTCTCCTGCCGGTCTGTCTAGGAGCCCTACGGTCTGATCATTTATCTAGTATATACATTTCCCACATCTTTAAATTTATGCTTTAGGTTTTTAATCTGAGGTTTGTCTCCTCCTTGATTCTGAAATTTCATGTTTGTAATATATTATTTTTTAAATGGTCTTAATTTTCTGTACTTCTTTCAGTACAATTCTCCTGAGGGCTTTGGCGAAATGTCTTCTTAATCCAGAGAATGTTCTGCAGGTCTCCCCTCTTACAATTGCCTGACATTTTTCCACATTTCCTTAATGGCGTGACTCCTCATGATCACTACTTTACATAATCTGTAGAGTGCCACAGAGCTCATAATCTAAAGCCTTCCTGGAAAAGTGTCATAATCTAGAAGATGGTTAAGTGTGTTTCTTTTTTTGGTTTAATTCCCCGGCCCCAGTCCCAGTTTATACTCCCATCATTGAGCTCCCTCTGTTTTCAGTAATGTCAACTTACTGTTAAATATCTTAAGGGCGCTTCCCTTTAATCTTCATACTTAAGTCACGCTTTCTATTCTCATGAATTTCTGGCTCTTTTCCAACATGTTCATTTTCTTTATAGATCTTCCACCATGCCCCTTTTGCTTTTAATTATGCAAGTTCCTAACGGAATTATTAGTAATACAGCACAAATTAATCCCTCAGTTTTGACCCCTTTTCCTTGAGCATTAGCCACTTATGTGTCGTGCTTTATTCCATAGATGATTTTGTTCCTATCAGCTGGTCAATTCTTCTCTGGGCGCTCCACTGATCTTTTGTTATCATCGCCTCTGTTTTGCAACATTAGTCCTTCTTCCTTATCATCAGACACCTCCTCTATCAAATCGCCTGTAACATTGACTTAAATAGTAGCAAGTTCCTCATCTATTGATCTATTTCTGCTATGTAGGAAGTTGTCCTGCTACTTTAGTCTGGTGTTTTCCATGTCTTTAAGCAGACTTCCTTCTCCACTCTACCCTCCAATCATCTGCACATTTCTTATTTTATATCTCTGTTATCAGGAGTGTTTTAAGAGACTTAAGGTTTGAGTTTTTACTTTTTTTTACCACTGCTAACCAGTGCTAAAGTGCCTGTGCTCACTTCGCTAAACAAGGTAAAATTAGCTTACACCAGATTGAAAATATTCTTTTACAATAAGCCACTTGTAGATTGCTATATCATATGCCCAGAGCCTGTAAAAAAAAATGCTACTCGTGGACCTGCAGCAATTATTAGGCCACCCACTTAAGTAGCTCCTTAAAGCATGTCCCCGGCCTGCCATTGCAGCCCGAATGCAGTTTTAAACTGCCATTTTGACTTGGCAACATAACCCCATTATCAAGCCTTAAACTCCCCCTTTTATTGCATATGGATAGCCCATTTATTTTTCAGTACGGTGAGGTTTATTTTCCCGATAGGGTGACAAAAGTTTGCTTTATTACATTAAATAGGAGCTATATTCTGATAGTGGACAGATAAGCAGTTTATGTTCGACATTTATAAAATTGTAATTAAAAATCCTCTTAAATGTTAAAGTCAGATTTTCCATTACAATTTTGAAAATGCCACTTTTAGAAAGTTGGCATTTTCCTGACCTTTGCAATTTGATGCCTGCAGACTCCCATGGGTGACATGGCAAGGTGTAGTTGGCAGTCAGGACTTTGGGAATTCCTCCGAACTAGTCACACAATAACGGGGTTAGGTGTGCCTGTGTCTGTTGGCAGGCTGGGGGGACGAGCTGGGGACTGTCCATTTGCAACTGTATAGGCTGTGCACTGCCTTCACACATAGGGCTTGTCCTCATTGCATTGTCTCTGCAAGAATCTTAAAGCCAGGGCAGGGGAGTCAGGAAATTTTAAGCACTTCAAATAGAAAACACTAGAAACTTCTTGTACACCAAAGAAGGCACCAGGGATAAAATAGGGCCCTCATACCCACTCTTCAGTTCAATTTCTGGACCTGTTGAAGGACTTTTCAGAGTACTGCCTGTTGCTGTGGCCAGCCGTGTATTCCACAAGACTGCTTTGCTGTACCTGGAAGAACTGCTATGCTTTCTGGTGTCTCTCTTGAACCCTCAGGGGCCTGCACAGCTGCTTCAGCCGTGCTTCTTCAACTGAATCCAGGACTACCAGGGTAACCCCAACAACTAGTTTGCTGGCATCCTGTTCAAAGCCACAGGGGCACATTCAACTTGCATCATCATAAACCCACACCATGACCCAGTCTCAGTAAGTTTAAGACCCCAGAGTTATTCCCGCATGTTCTGGACCCAGGATGGCGGACCTAAAGCTGCCCAGATGGCCAAAATTCCAACTTTCTGTTTTTTTTACTACAACTGCTCTGAGAACTGATGGAAGTCTGGGGCCAACCTGCTTGTTGATCCGCCTGAGGTGCATCGTTGGTCAGCAGGACTTTGTGGTAGCTCCTGTTACATTCTTCTCCACAGCAGCAAATCTTGTTCAGCAGTCATTGGTCAAAGGGGTTTCCAGCATCCTGGAACTCATTGGCAGGAGCCTCCGGCCTCGCACTGCGAGAGGTTGTGGGCTTCCATAAAAGTGACTTAGGCTGAACGTAGAAATCTTCACCCTGACTTCGTCCAGCAGCTCCAGATGACAACACTCCTTACTCGGACTCCGCCTGCAGCCTCGTCCCACTGAACTTTACCTCCTCAGAACATTTTTCTTAAACATTCTCAGAAGGAACTTGGGGATATCTTTACGTGATTTGCATAGTGTATGCACCATGCAATGTGGTACATGTGCGAAGCAAACCTTAAGTAAGATTTATGAAGCCAAGCAAAGTCCCTTAGTGTGGCCATGAGAGGGTGTTTCCATGGTTTTTGGTGCATTCCCAAATTTACCAGAACTGGTAAACCTGAAAATGCGCCAAAAAGTTAAGCCTTCTCAGGGAAGGTGTATGGAGGAATAATATCTCTCTTTCTTCTTGGTTCTTCCTTTTTCTATGCATTCTGCAGCACACATAGAAAGAGGAATATGCATCCCAGGATTGTTTATGTGCAGGAAGGTGCATGCAACAAAGGCGCCCTTGCACCATAGTGCAAGGGGCCTGTGTTGGCGCTTGGCAGCCCATTGTGAACCAGCACATTGGAAAGAACATGAATGTGCTGTATATTGCCTTAAATGTGACACATTCCTGCCCATTCCCTGTCACACAGTGCAGATCAGCAAGGTGACCTGTTTCCATAAATAGGCCCATTGGCTTCTGGGACTTTGATTTTATTTGATTTCCTTATGAGGCGTGCTAAAAACCCAGTCACTTCACAAATATTGCCTACTTTGAAATCAACTAGAACAGGATTTGAAATCACCTGATTTTAAAACTACAGAACTCAATTTCAAGAGTATAGAAGCTATGTAACCGTGTCAAGGCTACTGCAACTTCTCTGTTCCTCTAGGAGCCAAAGTTGCAACAGTGTCAAGGTAAACTCTCTCCTTCCAACCATTGTTCCTTGGTGCCAGAGCTTGTGCTTGAACTGGAGTGCTGCCGTTTCTTCTGAAGACTGAACCACCTTTAACCTTTGGCTGCCCCCTCTTATTTCCAATGTCAACTTGGAAAAGCTGAGCAGGAGAAATGAGCTCTCCTTTGGTCTTTGTCGCAGCAGGGCCCGTTAAGTAGGTATCTGCTTGCACCTCCCCCGTCACCAACTGGTGATAATGATTGCAGCTCTTCCTGAATGATCTACCAACACTGGCAGGAACTCTGATTCTGCTTCTCACCTCCGCATCTCAGCAACCCTGGAAGTACAATCCATCATTCACTTGCGGGTGCAGTCCTTACACACGCAGAACTGCCAGGAGCTGAGCATCCTGCTGCCACTGGGCGTTGCTCTCAATGTCCACGTTTTCGGGGAAGGAATTCTTGTGACACCAACCCACAAAAGAAATATATTGAGTGTATCAGCAGATAACACTATTCAGTGGTGGGCGCCTTGATTATCCTGATACTTCCCTACCACGCCTAGTACTGGCATCAATATTGGTTTGACCAGCTGGGATAGGATTAATTCTTTGGAAACATTCATTGATAAAGCAATGTAGAGCTAAAACACCTACATTTAAGTGAAAAGAGGGCAGAGTGGGCGGCGGGTGAAGCCAGCTAATTGCCCACACCATCTCGGTCACTCCTAAAACCGAGTTTTCCATGATGTACAAAAAGTGATAGCTCGAATATGCTTCATTGATTACAATCCGATAGAGTGAGATATGAGGTAAAATAATACTCATTCTTCTCAGTGATGCGCAGCCACTACTTTGTTTACATGAATTGCCATAGAGTTCTATTTTCCCGTTTCCTGACTTGCATTAATGTACTTTACTTCTACTTGTCACTCCAGTATTGAATATGCTATTTTTTTTTATGTTTTCTGGAAGCATATTGTCTACATAAGCATGGACATCATGTAAATTTCCAATTTTTGCATCACATTCAATTTGCACATGCGCATTACGCATATGTTTTTCGGGGGGAAAAATCTATCTCGGAGCAAAATATTCTAATCAGGGCCATACATTGGATCATCACAATCCCAAAAAATCTATTGGTGCAAAGAAATATCTTTCAACTAGCAAGTTAACACGACCATAGACACAAGAACAACTATATCTTTAAACTGGAAATCAAATCTGTAAGCTTTCTAAGGAATTTGAAAACGGTACACAAACCATTCTAATGGAGATTCTAATTTTATAATAGGCTCTAAAACAATTTACAACTCTGCAGGGTTGATTAAGATACCTAATTGCACATGTAATGATAAATGATTGAGTCATTACCATAAATATGTGACAAGAAAAGTTCAACATAAAAAAAAACTATCCGTATAAGGAAATTCATCAGCGATGTATATTTTAAACAAGAACAAGTGATGGTTTTCTCATGCTCGCTATTTCCCTGGCAACAAAAACAGGGCTTACTCATTAATAATGAATAGAGCATTCTAGTAAAAAAGCACCTGCCCGTCACTTGAGCGTGATGTTTATTTTCAATTTACAAACAGAACAGCCATGAGAAAAAAAGAAATGCATGGTGCTTAACACTTCTTTTGATAGGGAGTGTCTTTTAATTAGTTGAGGTTTGAATAATTGTTTATTTAAATTTATAGAGGGAGTACAAATAAAACTATTGCTGAGACAGTTTTTTAGAAATTTGTGTTGTCAAATAGAAAATAAATATTATGAAATTTGAAATCTTATACGTCTGAAGCGTTGTGCAAATGTCTTCAAATGACAAATGTGAACAATGCAAGACAATGACAGCTTAAGCCCTCCTTCTTTACGTTGCAGATATGAGCAAGACTTACTTAATATTCTATGGCCATTGCTAGGGTTTTTCTAACTTTAGAAATTAAAACAGTGAGGAGAGGCAGTGTAGAGGGAAGACATGACATTTTTTTAAGTAATTGACAACCTTAGCAACAGATTAACTATCCTTGAAAGATAAACAACTTCTATCCTCAGCTAGAACATGTACAAATGACCCACATAACGTAGAAAGAATTTGTATTTGTTTACTTACAAAGTGGGTTAAGATTTAATAGAACAGGTTGTAAGAAATGCAGTCCCCGCAGAGTGGGGGGCCCCCAAGCTCTAGAAGGGCCCCTCCAGCACTGTGCATAAGCAGCGGGCCCCTGGCCTTAGAGCCTCTGACTAGGACCTGAGCGTGGGGGCCAGGGCTGGACTGGGAACATCAGCCAGCTCTGGCACTTCTGCTGGAACGGCCCTGGGGTTGGGGTTTGGGGGGTGTGGGTGCTAGTGAGAAGCAGCACTGCTTCAGCCTTTGCTGTATGGGGCTGATATTGCAGCACTGCTGCAAAACCGTCTCCCAGTAACAAAACCCCCCACCACTCAGAAACCAGCCCCCACCCCTCCTGGCCACCGGGAAAATGCCTGTGCCCTGGTGGGGGCCTCCTCGTGTACTTTGTAGGTGGAAACATATTTCACCCTGCAGTCTCAATAACGACTAGCCTTTACAACACAGTCTCTACCTGACTGTAACACTACCACGCATTACATTAACCCACAAGTCATTAAAATGACTTGCTGTGGGGGGTGTGTTGTTGGACTGGTGTTGGATTTTTAAGACCAACACCTTCCCTAACTTTGCGTAGAGTGAAGTAATTTGTACTATTTCAAAGTACAGCGCCCCCAAAGCAAGACGTATTAACAACTTGCATGTAACATGTGGTAATGACACAGTTAGAGTAGCAACTGCGTTGTAAAGGCATGTGGAGTAAATGCACACGGGGTTCCATCATACAACCCTTTGTAGGGGGGGCCTCCTCAAATTTTGTTACGCCACTGGCTGGTCAGAGGGACCTAGGGCAGATAAGTGGGTACAGGGAACCCATGAGAAACATCTGTTGGATTTTTCCACATTTTCCTGATGTCTTTGTACAGCAGACTCCCATACGTGTAACAAAGTACTCCATGTTACCACTAGACTCTAAGTGTAGAAAGCCAAAGAACTCCAAGGCTTTCTCTGGGGAAATGCTCTGGGATAGAGACACAAACAAACAAGTACATAATCATTTTCACACTAGCCTTTTACTTTTAAATATGAAATTACTTTATTATACACACTACTAAATACTATGCACAAATAAACTAATATTTACAGGAAGGCAGAACGAAGTAATTATGGTGACACCATCTAAAGGGATTAACAACCTACAGGTGCTCACAGTAAGGAAATGTCACGTGTGCTTCTTAACCCCGACTTGTACACTGCACCCACAGCATTGGAAGCATCGCTAACAGTCTGCACACCAGGGGCCATATCACAAAAGGGGACACTGTCCCTGTTGAGCAATGAGGCACCTTCAAATTGGTGTGCAGGGTGAAAACATGGATAGAGCACACAATTCCGAATAATGTGCTGCCCTCAGGGCAGCTGCAGACTCAGGGCTGCCCTGGGTGCAGAGCGTTAATAAAATAAGAGCGGCTGCTTCTACTGTGCATGGACTTCATTTACCCCCTTTACAGGGCTTACCTCAGGAAGATCATTGACTGTGCATCACCTTTTTATGGTGGAGTCAGTGCACCTTCTAATGGTCCTTTTGCCTCTGTGCCTACACACATAATGCTGAGCAGGAGCATAGGCAAATTGTTTTCTGCATTTGACTGGGGCAACATCCTCATATAAATGAGGGAACGTCCTCTTAAGAGAGCAACAAAGCCATATGTGCACTATTGTTATCTGTATTCGAGCAGGAGAAGCATAAGTGTCTCCTGCCCCTTCTATAATATTATAGTTCCCCAGGGGTGCAATAAATAGGTACACACTCCCATTGCACCCGTGCAGCACACTGTGTAATATGTCCCAGGATGACCCACCCCTAAAAAACCAATACGTTTAGCCAAACCTATAAGCATATGTCTGAATGTCACCACATACCCAATGCAGAATATAAACTCATGCATAATACTCCTCAATAAAGAAATCCTTTTATGATGGTTCCACTTTTCCTCGACATAAAAATAGATTTGCATCTATTTGCAACCATAGATATCAATAAAGTTTTAACATTCAACATATACATTATTGGACTCTCTTTATTTACAATTAACACGATTACTAAATAGAAAGAATGTCAACATAAATCTATGAACACCAGAGCCTGTGATCAAAAGTCTATGCTGCAATAATACCTGGGGCCTTATTACACATAGGGCACACTTTCCCTGATTGCTCTGCGGCGCACCCTAAAACAAGTGAGGTGGCCGTTAGCACGGAAAGTGGGCATATTACATTGAATGCGCTGCCCCTGGGGCGGCTACGAAATCGTGCTGCCCTGGGGGCAGCGCATTCAAGTGAAAAATGGAGGCGCTTTGAAGCAGTTGCTCTGTGTTTCACTGTACAGGCAGCAATCTACCTGCACTTTTAAGAGGGGAGAATGATCACCTTGCGGGTGGGTGCAGTGAGTGGTGCACCTTCCTGCAGGGGATGTCTGACCCCTTTTCCCCCATTCAGAGGGCTGCCATCAGGGTCGCACTGACATTGAGACACTTTTTAGCTGGCGCACCCAGTGCGCCTCCTAACAGCTTCTTTGCCTCTGTGGCCACGTCTATAATATGGCATGGGTGAAGAGGCAAAGGCATCTCCTCGTCTGAATGGGGCCATGCCCTCAAGAAAATGATGGAAAACCCTCCGGTGATAACATCTGTGCTAAATGCACTGCAGCTCTATCTGTGTTACAGAAAGGGCTGCACAAACATCTGTGGCCCTTTTTGAAATACCTAAGTGGCCCCGGGGTGTGCCCGTTGTACTCTTGGGGGAATTTCCATAACATGGCCCCTGATGGCAGAGAGAGAAAAACTCTCCCAGATCACTCCATCAAGGGCCTACATAATAATCGGCACTGTTTTCAAATTTAAACTAAGTCTCCTTTGCCATGGCAGGTGGGTGGGGGGGCACTGCTCTTGGTTGGCCCCCAGTCCCACTGGAATGGTCTATGATCTGGTAGCTATTGCAAAGAGTAAATAAGCTTACCTTAGAAGACATAGCTAAAGCATTTATTAAGTTAAAAAACAGCAACAAAGTCAAAACACAACACAAGAAAAAATCAATTTGAAGAACTTTAATAAACATAATGCCACTAAAATGACACATATCCAATAATGGAAATTAAATTTATGAATTCATAAATTTTAAAGTTAAAAATAGCACCCAAATACAGTAGGCATTCATGTGGATGTGCTTGACAGAATATGGAATACAGAAACAGGTTTGACACGTCAGAAGCAGCTGGATGAGGTTTGGTGAAGTTGTTGACTTTTGGTGGGAAAGCTCAGAGTGGGAGAAATTCGTACTCCACATCCCGAGAAGATACATTGCTGGACAGATACTTTTGGCACCTTCAGCCAATGAAGATTCCTATTTTTGGACTTATTCACTTTTTGGAAGCTTAGATTCTTTCTAAGGGGCAAGGCTGCAGTCTGTTGCCATAGATCCACAAAGCTGGTTACCTTCACCCAAAGGACCTGTTGAATTGGATTTCCTGCCGCTGAAAACCTCCAAGTGGGAGCAACCTGAATCTTTAGCCCAGCTGCAATTTACCTTCATCTAATTTGTTTAGCAGATTGATCCCGGTCCTTCAGATGTCTTTGCAACCCAAAGGTTTCTAAGTTTCAAGTTTCAGGACATGTTAGGAGGTGTTATCTCTGCCACCGGCCAAGGATCTAGCCACTGGAACACTTGGGGGTCAATACTCACCACAGCGGAGGCCAGGAGCAGGGTCCAGGGCAGGTCTAGTTGTAACCTGTCAACTGGGCATTAGCAGGAAAGGTCTATTGTAGCTTGTTGTTTCCATGGAGTTTATACAAGAGGTTCCTTAGTGTCAACACCATTGTCCTTGGTACAACAAGGAGAGCAGTGTCTGTCATCTATGCTCTTCTCAGGTCACCGACAGCAGGTTCATTGCTCTAGTATTCTTTTAAAAGTCTATAAAGTCTTGCGACGAGGGTGCTGGGTGCCACATACTGGGGGACTCCTGCCCCCTCTGTTCTCATTGGCAACCCTACCCACTTTTGCAGCACATCCTGTGTACCCTACTGCAAACAATCCCTCAGTGCTCCTGTCGTGAGCGTGCAGAGGCCCGGGGCACAGAATTAAACTTGTGTGTAAAACTCTGCTCCATTCGAAGAGTTTGCCAAATTCGGCAACTCTGAGTTCTGTGAAGAACGTGGAGTTAACATTAAACTACAAATCTGGAACGCATAAAATCTACAGTGGTGGCAATCTGAGAAAGATTATTTCTTTGAGCAGCATCAACATCTTCCCAAACTGAGTATTTGGAGTTAAAAACCTCCTCACATTGACATTTGGTGGTGTGTTTTTGTGTGAGGAGTCTCTTTTTTTCAACTTTTTTTCAACTGGAAGAACGTTTCCCAGAGTTTCCAACTTCCTGTTCCTATCCAGCAGCCTCCTTCCAGTGGTTTGTCCATCTCTGGTCACTTTTCAATTTGATTTGGAGCTGTAAGGATCCCTCTTTGTGTCTGCTGCATATCCCATTGGATTTATAGACTTTGAATTTGAGATTTCACAAGTAAGTTGAAAAACTGGTGTTGTTTGTTTGATTGGGGCCATGCACCTATATTTATTGTACTTTTAATAGATTTTTAAAATATATGGTGGTGCGTTGCCTGTTGTTTCAGTAGGGGCCTAGTGATTTCTTTGCATTTCATTTTTCTTCTTTTGTAAAGGAAAGATGTTTCACAGTTTACTGCATTTTCTTCATGTATTTTTATACATTTGATATTTTGATTGAATTCACAATGTGGCCTAGTCTGCCAATTAACCTTCCAGGCAGCAGGCCCAGTACTAGATATGGGTGCAAGAAACAACAGTTTCTGAGGTGTTTACAGCATTTAGGCCATGGATGGATTTGGATTGAAATACAAAATGTCTTTTTTTGTTGTATTTCATGTTGTGTTGTCATGCAAACAGTGTATAGGAGTCAGGACGAGGTGAGGTAATGCCTTTGAAGGATGTGTTTTGTTGTAAAAAAAAAATGTAGCCGAATAACTTTCGTTTTTGGCATTGCTGAATTAATGATGGTTTCTCTGTTTCACCATGCCTCCTTTGTCTAGCCAGTGGGCCTCCAGCTTCTTTTTATGACCATGTGCCTTGCGGCCAATTTGTGTAGGCAGTAAGTGTGCTATTGCCATAGGCCTGCATGCGTTCTTTTATCTAGGTTTTCAGGTTCTTGTTGTGACCATGTGGCTGGCGGCAACTTTGTATAGGCAACCGGTGTGCTTTTGCAATAGGCCTGCATGCATTCTTTGTTCTAGTCCTCCAGCTTCTTACCATGTGGCTGGTGGCCACTTTGTGGATCCAGCCAGTGGGCTTTCCCTAGAGTTCCTAATGAACGCCTTCCTGTTCAGTGTTGTTGTTAATGACAATGAGGCACTGGTTGGCAGCCATTTTGTGATCCAACCAAATTCAGCCCTTTTTGCCATAGGCTGCATGGATTGTTGATCAATGAGATAGCAGTTTAATAGTAAGTTAGTATTATATCTTTGAGGATAACTTCACTTATGTTTAATTATTTACACTTTTCAATTTTTTTAAGGAATTGGTAAGTATTTTCTAAATGTTTTTGTATAATAATTTTGTTTTGTTTTGTTTATAGCATTTCCCACTACATCTTGCATCAATGAAATCAACCCCATGTCTGCTATAGGTGCACAGCAGCATTCATTGTCTAGGGATTATTCCTTCCATTGTCATTTGTCAGGTGCACCTCCCTCAGTGCCACATCACACGTTGTCAGATGTCGCACATAAAGCAAACAGTTTCATATGTATGTTGTTGTTTTTGTTCCCTCTTACTCTTTCTGAGTGGTTAGTCACCATGAAAGTATATGTTGGTGGGGTGTTCCATTTTACGAATGAGTAGATATATTTACACTGTATTGTTAATTAAGAGGGTAGCTACAGTGACAACACTAAATGATATTTTTTTGTTTGTGCTACTAATTAAATAGCAGCAATGCCACATTTCAATGATGTCCTTCTTTCTTCTTATCTTTTAGGTGCGCGACAAGAAGACAGCAAGAGACAACAACACATTTCTCACAGTACTGCCAGAAAGAAGGCCTGTGCACGGAGTGAGCATGACACGTGAGTGACCCACACATCAGACATCTCTTCAACTTATAAAGCTAAGTGCCACTGATAACTGACAGCTTCAAGATGGCCCCAAAGAAAGGTGCCACTACTAAGCCTAAAACTGCTACCAAGAAAGTAGCCAGTGGAACGAAGAAGGATTTTACCACCACTGGTATGTCGCCCCACATGTGTTTTGGAAAACACAAAACTGTGACTGCCGCACCGGCCTCTGGGTAGAAAGCTGGAAGCAGCACCTCCAAATCAGTTGACCCACCCCACAGGAACGCCGATGAGCAGTGATATTGATATTGAATTATCTCTATCGCAAAGTAGTACCCAATCATTGCAGGACACTCAGAGAAGTGGACAACAACAAGAACAGCGGCCACAACTGCCAATAGTGGTTCCTCCTGAGGTAGAAGCAGTTCAGAGATTGAGATTCATGCTGAGAAAGTAAAGCAATCTGCTCCAGAAGATCCATTGTCTTCCAGATCTCAAGCTAAAAATAGGAGGTTTAATGGTGCATTTTCGTCTTTTTCAAGCCACCTTTCTGATGATCTAGACGCCACTTGGATCCCGCCTCAGTCTGAGACACATCATGAGATGACTCAGACAAGGCTACGGAAAAGGAAGGTTCATGAAAGCTTTAGAGTTATGGAGGCAGATGTAGAAGAGGAGGATGACAACAAGCCAGCCCCAGTGGAGACCAATGTTACCTTATCCCAACCTCCTGGGGCGATGTGGCAGTGGCACCACAGATCCAAACACCACCAGCTGCCATATTTGCAAAGTCCCGGCAATGACCTACATCCACAACCACCTCAGTAGAAGTAGGTACTGCAGAGCCAGAGAGTCACATATCAAAATGCTCACCTACAGCCAGTTCATCCGACATATGCAGTGGAACAAGCATCCAAAAGATGAGGTCCCCAGTTTGGGATTTGTTTCGGTTAGCTAGAAGGAGGCGAACATTGCCATATGCTCTGTTTGCAGAGCAAGTGTTAGTTGAGGTATGCTTTGTAGAGACTATGGAACTGGGGGCCAAACAACCCATTTGAGAAAGCACAATATGTTCTGTTGGGAGGCACACCTTAGAAGGGAAAAAACTGCAAGTTTTGTTGGAGAAGGGGGCAAAAGCCGGCTGAGCAGAGAATCTGAATCTGATCAGATCACAGTGGAAGGAGAAAAAGAGGGAGACATTTTCATTATACAAAGCAGCCCTCTATTCAGCAGTGCAGTAGTATTACCCACATCAGCAAAATCACAATGTCACAAGACTCAGGTCGAGACACCAAGGCAACAGAGGACAGTGACTGCCCCACTGAAAAGCAGTTTGAGCCTACCACGGCCTGCTCTCAAGAAGTAACCTGCGTCAGTGGCATCAGGAAAGAAAAAAATTCAGGCTACTATTCCTGCCATGGTTAGGCCAGAGGGGCAAAATGAATGCAACCACCCAACGGTACGTGTGTACAACGCGAAGCTGGCTAAAATTTTAGCGCTCGACCTCCTTCCTTTTTCTTTTGTTGAAGAGTAGGTTTTCTTGAATTTGTGGCATCTGCCCGAAATGGAAGGTTCCCAGCCGGTCCTATTTTTCCAGAGTTTCTGTTTCAGCACTACATCACGATGTGCTTGAATTGCTTGGACAAGCTTTGCAGCAAAGTGCTGTCCACACTATTCACCTGACAACAGACATGTGGACCAGTTGCCAAGCGACTGATTACATGTGCATCAGTGCACACTGGATCTCTCTAGTGGAGGCTAGAGAAAAAATATCTGCAGGTGTTGACACTGCTGAGATTCTAAATGCTGCTCGGAAGCATGCAAAATCCCACACAGCTGCAAATATTTTAGAAGACTTTAACAACATGGTCTATAAATGGCTGCAACCAACAGGGCTTAATATTGGATTTGTTGCCCAGACAATGGCAGTAATATAGTTAAGGCCATTGCCGATGGTGGTTTTTTCAGGGTCCTATGTTTGATGCACTGCATCAACATCATAGCACAGGACTTTCTCAAAAAAGAAGACCAAGTAAACAACTTACTGTCCACTTGCAGAAGAATCTGCACTCATTTAAGCCATTAAGTTAAAGCCCGGACACAGCTCAGGGACATTCAGTGTGATGATAGAATGCCTGTCAAAGCACCCATACAGGAGAAGCTAACATGCTGGAACTCCACTTATCACGTGTTTGAATGGCTGTTTGAGCAGTACAGACCTATCAATGAATATGTCACACAAAGAGGAGATGCATCTGTAAAAGGCATGATCATTGAGATGGACAAATAGGACATAGTCAAATGCCTGACAGAGATGCTGCTTCCTTTTGAGTTGTTTACACGGGAAGTCAGCAAAGAGGAGAGTACCATGGACCAAGTTATCCCATTGATGCACATGCTACAGGAACGGGTAAAGGAGGTGTCTGCAATGTACGCAGGTGTGTAGGAAAAAAAAATGCATATGACTTGGTGGAGAACTTAATCCTTCGCTTGTCTGCTAATACCAGCGTGCAAAGAGACATTGTGTCCTCCAAACATTACATCTGTGCCACAATTCTTGATGCTCGGTACAAACTATTACTGTCCACTTTCATGCCTTTTTTAGACACGGATGTTAGAAAATACAAAACATGGATAGCTGAGCAAGGCAGTGAGCTAGAAAAAGAACGCAGAGAATTAGAGGCCTAATGGTCCAGGGCACAAGTCCTGTGGTGCAGCCTTCAGGTTCAGAGCCTGAGGGCAGTGCCGTTGGCTCACAGCAGCCAAAACCAATGACAAGAACACCATCAACAACACCAAGACCAGGATCTGCAACTGAGTGGTTTCTACTGGCAGGGCTTAAGTCCAGCGCAGCGGCAAAGGCAAAAGACATCGAGCAAAGTGGAGCACCTACAATGAACATTGAGTGAATGGTCCATGTCTATCTGGATGATGCAACAGAGGTCTACCTTGATCAAAACCCATTTATGTATTGGTATGGGAAGAGGTGCCAATGGCCAGTGCTCAGCAGTCTGGCAAAAAACGATCTGGCTTGCGCTCAAGCCAGTATCTCCGCTGAGCAAGTTCTCAGTGCTGCTGGTGCCGTTGTCACAGTGAGAAGGACCAGTCTCTCACCCCAAAACATGGAGAGATTAACAATGATCTAAATGATTGTCACTTTATACCAACGAATTACACCATACATGAAGCACTACAGAAGTGAGATAATGTAGACTCAGGTCATGGAAGTAGTTTATTAGATGACCAACGTCTGGGTAAACCATCAGAGTTTGAGGACAACCTCTACTTCCCTGGCTACTAGGCTTTCTTTCTTTGATTCCCCAAATATATATTTGGCTAGAGAACATTGTTTACTCTATTATTTATGTGTCTGGCTGTCTAGTTGACCAGTTCATCCCCACTGACTTACTCTAACACACATTTTTATTGCCGGATCGGAGTTGCAACTGCATGCAGTCAGTGAAGAAATCTGACTCTCAACTCGCCCTCCAAAGCCATTTCCCTCAAGCCAGACATTGCAAGGAGAATTCAAACAAATGTGTGCCTGCCTCCAACCCAATTGGCCTTGACTAGCTATGCTTTCCTACCCTAGAGGGACTGCCCCACCCACATGTGACATTTATAATTCTCTGCTGCTTGACAAATGGAGGATCTGCGTTCTGCAACGTACCACCAATCGATCATGGTGAGAACACCAGAAGAACAGCTAAATGCTGGCATGCATTGCACACTGAGTGATTGTTGTTTGTTGTGATGTATGAACTTGTTGTGATATGTCATCATCAATGTGTTTAGAATAGATTGAGAAGAGATGAGATGATTCATGTGCTGGCAGGCAGTGTGAGACTGGGTGTTTGTTTGTTACGCTTAATCTGTAAGCGATGAATTTGAGATTCCCAAAATGTTGGTGGCCTACCGGAGGCTGATCAAGAATTGTACATTTTCCCCTGAAGGTTATTTTTTTTTCCTTCCCCTTTCAAAGATATGATAGCGAGATTCCTTCACCGGGTCCAATTCCACTCCACACAGTCCACACTCCACACTGCTTTGTTTTTTATTGTTTTAGGCTTTATATTTATAATTCTCAAAGACTCAGACCTGAACAGTTCCTTAGATAATGCAAAGTTTACAAACACAAATCTAGTCTACACAAAACGTGACTCAATCTTTCCCTACTTGATGTTCAATAACAAAATTGCACTACTACAGGCTGATCTATTGCATTTTGAGTCTGGACTCTGGACCCTGTTGGTATGGAGTTGGATACCATCCTCATGGTCAGACTCAGGCAGATCAGAGATGATGCAATGACTCAGGGTGTGGGTGTGAGCGCGACTACTGCGAGAATTGCCACCAGAAGAAGATAGAAGTTTTCAAGTTCACTGAAACCAACCAACTCGGATGATGATGATTTTGAAGTGGCCCAAAGGTGAGCAACAGCACCAGACCTACACAAGTCTGTGTAGAGGTGGTGGTGAGTGGTGTGACTGACAGCGGTGCATTGATTTTCAAATTGATTGGGAAAATGCTATGTTGCTGTGTGTGCTCACTGCTCAGTGCTGTCTGGTTCCAATTTGTTGTTTAATCCGAATCTAAGTGGTGCCTTGGGTGGGGGGGCTGTTGTTGAGGTAATTGCAGAAACAGACATTTAGCCATGCTGCCTCTGAGTCTTCTCTTCTTGTTGCACTGCTCCTTATGCAGTTTAACTTTTCTCCTTGACTCTTCAATATCATTTTTGCTTTTCAATCTACAGGCCCTGGCTTTTATTCTGCGCCATACTGTGAAAACAATGTAATATACGCACACTTACCTTCTGAACCACATCTGGCAGCCACCCAAGATTGACGGACAGTCCAAGAGGAATGCAGATGCAACTCCCAATTTGGCAAAACAGTATATATTTTTTTATCATTAAATTCTTTGTGTTGTTTATGTTTGTTACTTGACTCCTACTGATATTTAAATTTTATTTGATAACTTTCTTAGCTTGGTACAACAGTTACAGAACATAATGTAACTTGGGTTTCACTGGG
This sequence comes from Triturus cristatus, assembly GCF_964204655.1. Taxonomy (NCBI): domain Eukaryota; kingdom Metazoa; phylum Chordata; class Amphibia; order Caudata; family Salamandridae; genus Triturus; species Triturus cristatus. The sequence goes on from NC_140591.1 coordinate 498,484,395, forward strand.
GCAGATGGACAATTTGATTTGGTTTAACTGTACTAGTTCTCATCATCATGCATGCATTTCCTTTTCCTCCCGGAACAGATTTATGATGGTCGGCTGCCAAGATGAATGTGTTGTCTGTGTGTAGTGTTTGTCTTTGTCAAACCTTTCCCTCAAATCCCCTTTCCATCCATTCATAGAACCCCTAACCCTCTTACCTTGGGCTGTGTGATTTTTTGAGATGTGACTAAATTAAATTTACACCATTAATTGATCACACACTTGGTGAGGGGGTGTGGTGAAAGCAAAACCAACTCAAGGCAGGGCAATGATCTTCTTCTCTCTAAATATAGCCCACACTGGCAATATTATATTTATTAGATTGCCCACCCATTCACAGTATCCGATATTTAGATTTTTTTTCAGAGGAACATAATTCATATTTGCCAGCGTCATCATCCTTCCAGCACTAAAGGTTACGCTTGTCCATTCATAGCTCGAGTTGACTTCAGTTTGTAACTTTTACTAGCTCCCCATTCTGATTATTTATTTTTCTTTAGCATTACTTATCATGTTTTCTCATTGGACAGTCTTCTTCTTGTGTACTACTACTAGTTGTACTCTAGTCTCCCTCTGGTGACCGTCTCAATTTATTTGCAAAGCCTGCATATAAATCTGCATTATCTCAGTTTTTCATTAAAATTTCATGAGTTCCCTGCGAAGAATATTCCTCATCCTATAGTTTGAGTTCGGCTAGGAGGGAGTGGAACCTCGCTTCTGGATCTGGTGCTTTCACTAGTATTCAATGACTAGTCCGCAGGCATGCTGCTACTGTCTACTTCAACCACCATGGCACCTTAGGAAACCATGCAGCCATCGTTTCGCCTGATCAAAGGAAAGAGAAGAACTGTGGGGGATTGTTGAGCTACAATAATCTATGTACTAGAGAAATTCTCACACCCACTTCGAGTCTTTAGGGGTTGATATAGTTGCAGACTGCAGTGACTAGGAGGAGAGAGTAGTAGGACAAGTGAGGGTATCACATTACTATCTGTTGGTGTGTTACACCATCAGCAGATTTTAAAAACTGGCTTTGGGCCTTCACAGCAAACAAAACAATGCGAAGCAAAAGAGTAACCCCTCAAAAAATATTTCAATCGTAGGTACAACCATGAAAAATGTATTTCCCTAACAAATAAGCTTGAAATCCCACAACACCTGGCCCACCCCTCTCCCTAACTCCAGCCAATGTCCAACGTAAAGAAAGTCCAAATAATTGTCCATAAATCAAAATGCCAAAAAACCCAAGATTTACCTAACTTACACACTCCCACCCTCTCCTCAACAAGTCCACTCACCAAACAAAAGATTAAAAAAGGAGCAAGAGAGACGTAGCAGCAGGCTATGAGCTTCCTCTCCAATCTTTTGAACCGCTCCTCTAGCCTGGCTTCCGTTTGCGCCTTCCCCAGGAGCATGCAGTACTGAAAGTCTTTACAGAGTCTATAGGGGGAAGCAGCAGTGTTTGAATAATGGCGCAGCTGCCTGACCACGACAGCGTACAACTGGAGGCACAGGGGCCTGGCTGGGGCCAGGGCATTGGAGGCTGCAGCTGCTGCCACCACCTCATTCTCCTCTTAGGCAACCAGCTGCTGATATTTGGCCCTGATGGCCCCCAGCTTCCTTTGCTGGCTGCTCTCTCCTGCCTGTTGAATGATGTTGGATTGGCAGGAGTAACTATATCAAGAAAGAAAACAAATGTCAACCAATACTTTAGGCAAAACATTACCAAATAAATGATATAGTGGCACAGTAGCACTAGCAGTACATACCATTTGCTGGTATCCTCGATTCCTCAGCCCATTCAATTTTGATGTGATTACATGGATTAGACAAGTATTCTTCTTCTCTCTTGTTCAGCTAAATGAATGTAGGCATGCCAGCTGACTTTGCTCCCTAGACAGACATACTTGTGTCATGTTATACTTTGCTACTGTCTGCAGGTGGTACAGCTGTACTACACAATTATCTATTTTCCTATCATGGCCATGCTCTGTTAAATCAAATGCTCACTTTTAGCCTGACTACAACAAGGCAGATGAATAGTTACTAATATATGAATTATATATGGCACGACGTGAGGAACTACTATTGTAACCATGCAGCTGATAGGCCACACATGGCGGACACTGTCAAAATACCATGGGTAAGGAATGGGCCTCGGAGGGAGGAAATTGATGATGATGGGTGGATAGGGGAGCATAATATATGTTGTGCTTTAAAAATACTGTAAGTCAAGGGAGGAGGCTGAAATACAACCTTGCTCAAACCTTTGAATCAAAAAATCCTTATTTACTCTTCTTCCCAAGGATTTTTCCATCTTTCAATGCATTTTTCTTCTATCATTATTTTAATTCTTCACCCTTGGCTTTGCTACTCAGTCACCATTTAAGTTTCATCCAATCTTCACTATGAATACTAGTACCATCCATCCATCCAAACATGGCTATCATGGGAGCCTGTATTCCGAATGGGAACGCAGGCTCCCATTGAAGAAAGGGGGGTTTGGGGAAAACCTTGCAGCCTGTGGAGAGCACCCCATGGTGCCTGCAACACTGTGCATGGGGGTCCCTTGGGTACCCTCACTGGCCCCAACCAGAGACCTCAGGTTGAAGGGGGGTCTGCTACAGGCCCGCAAAGTCAGATTCCGACAACCGTTTCATGTCGGGCAAGCCGAATCGGAACAGCTGCCTGAATCGGTCATCGTAATCACTCATTTGGAAACCATGTCCATAGTACTGTACAAATCAGCTCCGAAAGACTTGGGCTGTTTGAATGCCTTTAGGAACCGATTCAGACAGCCTGAACGGTTTCCATGAATCGTAATCAGTCGGTTGGAAATGTGTACAATCCGGTCAAAAACATAGGTTTTGATTCTGATTTTGAGATTCCAAATCCCATTCAGAGCCTATCCGAATGACATCGTAATCAGCCCCTTAGTCTAACTCTTACAGCAAGTATAGAAATTGTCAATAAGCAAGCAAAGCAAAATGACTTACCACCGCCCGCCACTGCAACTGCTGCTGTATCACCCCCTGCAGCTTCCACATCTGCTCCCTGGATGGCACCGCCACCTCCACTGGCCCTTGCACTGGTGGTCGGTGCGGCAAGAAAAACCATTAAACATTTTTAGATGCCATATGCGCCTCCTCCTATTAATATTTTCAATAGCAAAATTGAAAATAAATTCCTGGTTGGCAAATGTGTGATGGTGCCATCCTCCCCCTCTCATACTCCCTTCCAGCCATGGTGCACGGTAATCAGTTCACCATCAACTGCTGCTAATAAATACTTGGCCTAGATAAGAAGAAGACACGACTTTGGGGTGTCCAATGTGACCATGGCTACTCTCTCATTTGTATTGATTGAGCATGAGAAAGTAAAAGAAAGCCTTCTTCTCATCTCAACAAACATGCGTAGAAAACCTTACTTGGGCATGCATTCTACTTGGCAGAGTAGTAGCAGTAGTAGTACTAGTAAAATAGTAAGGAACAATGGGTTCTCTGAGACTTATAGTACCACCATAAGGCTGCCCACAAAATATACATGGGGAGGGGGAAAGCTGACTGAAAAACCAGAAGAAAGGAAGCTACAGACAGAGGACATTTGAGGTGAAGTATGGAGACTAGATATATAAAATAACTAAATAATAGGATAATGCTGGGATAAACGGATAGATCAAAGAGGATTTGGGAAAAACTTAATTAGGAAACAGGTAGAAAATAGTTCAAATTAAGGAGCAGTAAAAGTTAGGGAAATATATATTAGTATTAAATATTAACAACAGGAGGACTTACTGGGGCAAGCAGAGCCATCACCGTTGAGCGTTCTTCCTGCTGGAAGGCACCTCCGGCTACCTCACCTGCCTCCAATGATCTCTTGCCCCTGGATGCTGATGCATGTAAGACATAAATAAAGAGACAAATAAAAATTGGTGGTAAATAAATATTCTATCCAAAACAATATTTGGACTGGATACGGCAAATGTAATAACATTGAACTTTCCTAAATCTTATCTATTAGTAGTAGACTAGTATCTCGGACCATACTATCGATTCCACATGTCCTAAATCTACCTAGCCCACGTATCCCAAAGAGTTTGGAATAAATTACAATGAATGATATTTGCTTCTTAGTTCCGATCTCATTCACAATCTTTCTCAACCCCCTTTGATGGGCCAATTTACTAGGTCTGCATTTTGTCTTTAAATGCATAGATGGATGCATGCATACACCAAATTGGTTGGTTGCTTGTCACTGTATGAGCTACAAAAAGGTTCTAAGAACTGAAGTGAGAGGATGCGCGCCACTAAATTGCTAAAACTAACTACCACTATCTTAGCAGTGACAGGACACAGGAAAGGAGTCTCTATCTATTCTGCATTACTTAAGTTCTTACATAAACACCTGAAGTGAGCGCAAAGTTGCAAACAATTACAATACGGTAGCTCCGAGCACCTGTCTAGAATAATGATCACATGATGCAAGATTTGTAAACGTACTTTACCTGCATGTGAGCGGTATGCTTGCTATTTGGGAAAAAATATTAGTAATAACATAGAACACACAAGTAATAATAATAATAATAATAATAATAATAATAATAATAATTAGCCACTCACTAAGCCCCACAACCTCAACCCCTAGCAGGTCCAACAGGTCCAGCTCTCGGTCCAGGCTGTCAGACCAACGGGGTGTCAGCTGATTGTGTTTGCGCCGACACCAGAGCAGCGATGCACTGCCCGGTGCACCTCGCCCACCGCTGCTGGCACTCCCGGAGCCCGTACCTGGACCCAGGCCTGACGCCTGCTGCTAGGGTGGAGGGGAGGTGGTGCTGTAGAAAAAACAGCGCTGCCACCTCCACCCCTGAAAACAAGGCCCAGGGCCGCACCCCTTCTGGACGGCTCTTCTGTAACACTATTTTGGCACAGGTCTCTGCCATGAACCTGGGAGGGCAGAGGGCGATTAACAAAATGTAGAAAGTATAAAACAGTATATAGGGAAGGAAGTAAAATAAATGAATTAGTAAGAAAGTAATATAGAAAAACGTGTGCTAAGGAATTGTGCTGAATTTTTGTTGCAGCCTAGGCTGCTGTTTAGGAGAGGTGGGTGGTTCTCTCCTCCTTGTGGCACCGTAATAATTGTTTAAATTTTAATAACCTAAGTGAATATTTCTAGCAGCGCCCTCCCTATGCCCCATACCACTAATCTCCTGTATAACTAGACTCTGCTTTTGAACATGGAGTGAGCTTTGACTATGATGGACAGCACAGCAGAAGTCACAATAGTTTGCCAGAATCTTATACAATGTCTGCTGGCAGCAGTCACTAATGACTATGTCCAGGTGGAAACACCAGACAAGAGACTAAGTGCTTAATTTAGACCGTGTCCCTCCATGGCAGCGTTTACAAGTACTCCATAGAGCTGACGGACTTCAGCCCGCCTTATTTAGATGCAGGCTGGCTGATCCTCTATCCATGTTCAAAGAGTGTTTTCTGTCATGTAAGTGGCTCACCGCTGTCGACGTAGCAGACTCGTCTGCTGGCTAACATTACACTGTCGTCATCAGCATGGCGGGATTGTGCCGAGCCTATTTAGGTTTCACAGTTGTACTGCCATTGTCCTACTGGCAGATTGCCAATTGGAGGGATTCCGTTGTGGGACAAGTTTGACATTGTATTATTCCTGAGGCTTTTGGATGGATGCTAACATCACACTCCTGATATGTTATGGCTAATAATTTTTTCCCAAATACCACACTGTAGAACACATTGCAACCCAGACCATGATCCTTTGCCATTCCACTGCAGCAGAACAGTGTACTTGAGCATTTTGTCAGGGAATTCAGTATTATTTTTCTTGCTTTCTCTGTTTCTTGCAGGTTGTCAAATGTATGTATGTTTTTTTTCCCATAATGACAGTTAGGAGAAAGCCCTGTTTTACTGAGAGATAATTGTCTGTCACAATGGATAAAAATATTACAATCAAACCACAATTGTTTGGAGCCAAAGCACAAAATAAAACTATAGCTCAGAAGAGGCAAATGTGGCCTAGAATAGTTGACAGAGTGAATGCTGTAGAAAGCAACCTGTGCACACAAGAGGAAATTAGGAAGAACTGGTGGTGGTTCTCCCAGCTCCCCCATTACAAAGTTATCCCTGGGAGGAGAAAGTCTTGCAGATCCTACATCCTGAAGGCTTGACATAAATTCCTGGTGGAGTGAAAACTGGTGAGTTCAACTTTTGAATATGTCACTAAACCTAAATATGGTTTTTACTTTGAACTTAGCTATTGCTAATGTGACACTTTGGCTCAATTGAGGTGGGGTGAGGAAGGGGCATTGACGTAAACCATATACATCAACCAAGGGGTAAAGCAGAGGTGTGTAATGGCACCAATGCTGTTTACTTATTATATCAATTGTGTCATTGAGTTCTTGAACAAGGATGGGTGCGATGCACCTAAAATAGGAGGAAGGATTGTCCCTGCACTCCTTTTTGCAGATGACACTCTGTTGAGTTTAAAGTCACCCTAGCGGCTCCAGCAGCTGAAAGATTTTCAGGTGTTTTGTCTTGAGCAAGGTTTGGAAGACCAAATGCATGATCTTATCCTTCCGGTCGACGACCCACTGCAAGAGAGGGATGTTTGTGGGTGACACACCTTTAGAAGTAGTGGCTGAGTTTGACTACTTAGGTATAAAGCTAACAAGAAACCTATGCTGGCCTCCACAAGTGGAAAGGACACAGATGTCCTTAGTGCAACACACAGCAAACATAACAAAAATCCATTGCAAAATTATATCTAGAAGGGTGGCTCCTGTACAAGATATCTATAATATCAAGGTTCTTGGGGCAGTCTTATATGGTGTGGAGCTGTGGGGTTGCACAAAAAAATAATAGTTTGACAGTGGTGGAACATTGAATTCTTAGATCCATATTTAATCTTTATATGAGCATCCCACTGATCCCCCTCTATTGAGAATTAGAGCAGAAACAAATTACCCATAATATTGAACATTAACTCCTTATGTTTTGGCACCGACTATGGTCAACAACAGCCTTAGAATGTTACAGGGTGGGTCTCCATGACCTCATGTCTCCAAAATCTGCAAGTAAGATTCTATGGCTCCATACTGTAAAGGCTCTACGTCCGTGGTTAGTCCTTTACACATATTGGGACTTTCCAGAGACCCTGAGACCCTAAGTTTAATTCAAAACCCTAGTATTTCAGCTGTCTATTGGGTAAGTGTTGCAGTGGACAATAGTTGAAACTGCAAAGGCACATTGTCGGTAGATTTTACTGATTTTAAATCCACCCAGTTATACAAGAGTACCACTGATGAAATTGTCCCCCCACTAGTGAGGAAACCATACTTACAGTTCAGGTTTGGATGCCTACCTGTCAATACCTTTAAAAGTAAGTGCAAAGTGAAACAGATATGGTGGATGAGTCTTGTACCTGCTGCCAAAGTGGTCTTGAGTCACTAAAGGATGTTGTATTTTTTTGTCCCCTTTATAATCAACCCTGAACCAAATGGTTTGTCCATTTGTACAGGAAATTGGGAACCAGGAAGCATCAGGAGGCATTCAGAATATTACATATTGTGGAGGAGTGTGGCTCAATGGTTAGAGCGGCAGACCCTGAAGCAGAGTTCTGGCCAGGGACCAGGGTTTGATTCCCACCTCGGCGGGGCTCAGGCTCAATTTCCTCGGACCTGTCTATTCTCACCTCGGTGCCTATTCTAATCACGGGCCCCACGCTGCAACTCTGGGCAATAGCTTGATTAGCCTCCACGCCGGCCCCAACAGCGCTAAGGATGCCTGGCTTCACCCTGGGGGTGCTCAGGAGTGGACACTTCACAGGGAAAGCCAGGAGGGGTTCCACAGCGGTATGAGTATCAGCGCCAGGAAACCGCAAAAGGCGACACCGCAAGGTGGCCATCTGGAGACAGTGCGCTCTATAAGTACCTTGACATTTACATATTGATTCAAATTGAATCGTGGTAGTCTGTATGACCAAATTCCTTATGGAAATGTGGATTAGACGTGCAACATGTGTACTTGGTGGTCTTTAAAAGTCACCTCTCTTTGGTTATCCCTTTCCCTTATGCTGCTATTTGGATGCCATGCTGCTGATAAACATGTTTTAGTATTCATAGAAGAAATTGTATTTTTATATTCCGTTATTGCAATGAGTATTTTAATAATGGTCCTTTTAAATGAAATTTCTCTTTTATGCTGCCACTGAAATGGACTGACAAATGAGCATTTAAAGTTGTATATGTTTTATGTAGCTAGTCATATTTCATCAAAAGAGTTATGTTGTGATATTTGTTGTCTTTTCTCTTTCCTGTAGTACTTTTTTGATCTAAAGTGATTGAAATAAAGTTTTTCTGGCTGACTGACTGAATGAATTTTTGAGAACCTGGTATTCTCAATACATTGGTTAGCAATGAGCACTTTCATAGTGTGGTGACCTCGCAGGAGCTGGTGTTTGAATGAAACTTAGCCACAGTTATGATGTTAATGATTGCATAATTGATTTAGATGTACTAATCTTTCTTTTAATATCTTTATTTCGACTACAATGAGTCATAAAAGAAAAACACAGAATAAACAGAAAATACAAATAGTAGGATCAAAAATTTAGAAATATATACCAGAATACACTTTATAGCCGGAAAATGAATACTGTCAGTTTAGCAGTGCACATAAGATGACAATACGACCAGTCACCTAAGACAAACAGGAAAAAATTGAAACTAAGTGATCTCAAAATTACAAAGACTTTCTTCTAGTTTTCCACATTGCGTCTAGAAATTTGCTAACACCAAAGACGGTTAGAGGTGATAAATCCGTTTTTAGTATTCGATAAGCTTCCAAGTGTTTCCTAAATCCCCATTTTTTACATAGGGGGACAATTCACTTTTTCCTAGATGCTGCGTACAAAGGACAAAAGAGGATTACATGGATATCATTTTCGGGCTGGTCAGTGCAAAAGGGACAATTAACAATAGATGGAGGGTGCCATCTGCTTGTGAGTGCGCGAATTGGAAGCGAATTATATCTCCATTGGAGATATAATTTTCTGAGGGTAGAAGGATAAATATCATTCAGCACTATCTCAAACTTATAGTAATCTTTTATTAAGATGAATGAACTTGTCATGGAACCCAATTTATCAGAGGCCAGCCAAGCCGACCGATTACTTTCGTGGTACATTTTAACCAAAACTTTACGTGTTATAATCTTAGAAACGTGTTCTGGAGAACTCCACAGAGAAGGGCAACCCAACCTATGAAACTCTTCCTTAATATATTTTACCCAGGGAAGGTTTTGTATAGTTTGGTACTTCAATAAATCCAAAAATTCTAATCTATAGGTATTAAGTTCGAGGGTTGCCCAAAGACGCCGCCAAAAAGTTAATGGATTTAGTCCTAGTTCCTCCTTGATAGATCTAATTCCTAGATCTAACCTAAGAGGAAGAAGGGGAGTACTGGTAGGAAGGGATGACAGCTGGCGAAGAAATTTATTTTCAATGGCCACCATTTCTTGCGGGCAATTGTGACCCCACAGTTCCACGCCATAAATTACTGCCCCTCTGGCCTGCACTTTGTAGATCTCTAGAGGGGGGCCAATAGGTTTTATATAGGAATTATTCCAGAGTTTAATAATCCCCCCAGTTTTCTGTGTTAATTTTAGTTGGGATTTGGTCTGGTGTTGAGTCCATAGGAAATTTTCATTTATGGTCACTCCTAAGTACTCAAACATCCGAACTCTCTCCAAACTAACACCGTCGATGGTCGGATTTGGGCGGGATTTTTTAGGGGGATTCAAAATCATAAACTTAGTTTTGGTCGTATTAATTTCCAGCCCCCTATCTTGACAAAAAGAGACAAAACCGTCCAAGACTCGTTGGATGCCCATGGGGGACTTGGCGAGTAGCAAGGTGTCATCAGCAAACATAATCGCCGAAATCCCCACACCCGCGAGCTTGGGCGCGTCTCTATTAGGAACCACACTTAGATAGGGGATAACTCCATTTACATACAGGCAGAAGAGGGTAGGTGCCAGAACGCAGCCCTGGCGAACGCCCCTGTTGACAGGGAAGCTAGATGATAAGTTTCCCTCTCTCCCACATCTAACCTTGGCAAAGTTATCAGTGTGTAGTCGAATTATAATGTCAAGAAGGGGGGGTGGAATTCCTAAATCACAAAGGACAGCCCATAGCTTGGTGCGTGGGACCAAATCGAATGCTGATCGGAGATCTACAAAAACAGTCTATAGGGATCCGCCCTCAACCATGACCGTCTTCCAAAAGAGCATATTAAACCTGAAGATCTGATCAATGGTAGAAACACATTTCCTAAAGCCAGCCTGGTAATGGCTCAGGATCTCAAACTCATCAATCCAATCCATTAGGCGATCCAAAGTCAGCCTGGCAAAAAGTTTTTGGGCTACATCAATTAAACTAATAGGCCGATAATTGGCTGGGAGAAGAGGCGATCCCTTCTTATAAATTGGGACCAACTCCGCACCGAGCCAAGTAGAAGGAATCTTCATACCCCTAGCAATTCCATTAAATATAGTTAAAAGATAGGGAGCCCAGACTCTTGGTTCATGTTTATAAAGGTCACCGGGCACCTTATCAAGACCAGGGGCCTTTCCGACAGGGAGTGCCGAAATGGCATCCTGGACTTCGACAAGAGTAAAACTAATTGAATCAAGCGCAGAGTTAACACTTTGCGACAATTCAAACAAAGGGGGAACCGTACTAGGGGACTGGCACTTGTATAAAAGACTGAAATGCTCCTCCCAAACTTGTGGGGCAATATTTGGGCTGATTGCAGAGGTTATCTCGGTCGAACCAGCAGTCACAATCTTCCAAAATCTGCAGGAGTCGCAATCCGACAAAGCAGATGTTAGATAGGCCCAGTTCTGACTACTCCACTCAAGCTTAGCATGGTGGATTATATAACGGTAAGCACGTCGTTTAGAATTAATAAGGTCTCTACTATCATTTGCCTTTAGGGCTGTCATTAATTCTGCTTTTGCCAGTCTACAGGCCCTATTAAACCATGGATGCTTTCCAGGTTTCTGTTTCTTCAAGGGAGCTAGGGGATTCAATATATTTGATAAACTTATGTAAAGTGCATTATTAAGAGCAGCAATTTCCCTGTTAATATCTGAAGATGATTCAGAGTCAATGAGGCCAATCAATTCATCCAAAGTTGAGCTGACACTCACGTAAACTCTGGAAATATCCTCTGGATTGCTAACCAGTTTGGGCCATTTCACCCTTCGTCTGTTGTTAGAGAGGGCAAGAGTGCCTAATCTATCCAAATACGACACAGGTTCAATCGGACCCAACTCAGGTAGAGCGAAGTCCAAGATCAGGGGGTTATGATCACTTTCACCCCTAGAAAGCACCTCAAAATCCTGGACTCGCTTCCATTCCTTGCACTGGACGAAGATATAGTCAAGTTGAGCCTCTCTACCAGATATATTAAAGGTAGTCTTCGGGGGGTTATCAGATTTGGATCGCCCATTGCATGCTCTAATAGAGTGAGCGAGCGATAAGGAAGTAATTTGAAGAGCCAGGGGGGTCCAAAATCTTACAGTGGGGCCAACCACCTGTGGAATTTCCCAAAAGTCATCCTCCTCCTGGTTTATAGCATCTAGTAGACCCTCAAGAGGTTCAAAGTGGGAGTTAAAGTCTCCACCTACCACTAAAAGGATACCCTCAGGTAATTCCGACAATACCGTAGATAGCACATCCACAGCCCTTGATTCAGCCGATAATCTAATCGGTCTAGAATAAATATTGATCAGGGCCATTTGTGTCCTAGCCTGCCATTTCAGTATTAAGCCCTGGACATCATCAGACCCTGTATCCAGGAGAGTAGCAGTACACCCCAAATGGGTTGCAACCCAGATAGAAAGGCCACCGGAGGGTCGGCCCTTACCTCCCCAGGTAGCCGGGAGAGAAAAGGAAGCGAAGCCCGCTCGATGGTAGTCAACCCTGGCCCATGTTTCCTGAAAATAACATATGTCGTGCAGATCTATAAAAGAGCCCCATTCTGGACAATTAAGCTTGTTATGGAGGCCCGCAATATTCCAGGAGAGAATCTTTATTGATGGGCGGACACAGGGTAAGTCAATAGATATGACATCATTGTCTAAAGTGGATAGAGGGTCATTATAAAAGATGTCATTAGTTGGAGTTGCCACAGTCTGGGCTGGACCAGGGGATTCGCGCTTTTCTCCGTTAGATGTAATTTCGAGTCGCAGTCAATCCACCTCTTCAAGAGGACTAAACCTATTTTGGCAAGGAAAATCATGTACTACAGACTGGTTAAGCCAGGAATTATCGTAATTTCGACTGTGAGAGGATGGACCCACCCTTGTCCAGTCATCAACATTCTTGGTGTATACATAGTTATTGGCTGGGGGATAAAAAAAGGAGAGTGCAAGAGGTTGAATAGATGTCTCTCTCTGCTTCCCCTTCCAAGCAAGAATATATGACACAATCTTGGGGTTTCTAAAGTTCACCACAACGCAATCACCCTTATAATGTTTAATTGAGTTGCCCAGCCAATTGATCCTCCTAACCATCAGAATACCGGCAATTACAAATGGTGGAAGTGGCCTGTGAGTATTTAACCAACTGGTGACTTTATTTTTGAGGGAGTCATAAGTTTCTGAGTCAGGATTAGTGCACTTAGGGACTCCAGCCAAGACTATTACATAGGGAGCCGCCTCGGGAGGTAAGTTCACTACATCCTTCCAACTTGGCTTCCCCTGTACATTATTGTTGGTTACCCCGTTAGTACTAAGAATATTCAGTTCGCTAACAGTTTCCGTAGGCCTGGGTTGGTCGGATGGGTGATTCTGTATTAACAGAGAACAACAACATTGGGCTGGGGTGTATTAGAAGATCGTGGCATATCATCTGTAGCCATTTCTCCCCTTGCTCTTGTGAGTTTGGAAGGGCCACCTAAATTAACAGTAGACAAAGACTGGGGGTCTGGGAGTTGTAATTGCTGCACATTATCAATTTTAAGGATAGAGCTATCTTTGTTTGTTAAGCAATTAGTAATAATCCCTGTAGCTTTTTCTATTTCTTTTAGTGTATCATTAATAGAATCAAATCTAGCCAATAGAGGATCGAAAAAAGTCTTCAGCGCATTTACTAAAGAGCTAATTAACATATCTGTCTCTCGGGCTGGTCCCTCAGCGGTAGTGGAAGGGGAAGGATGATGGGATATTTGATCGCATCTTGGGGTGGGTAGTGGAGTAAGGATTTCAGTGGGGCCAGACGGTGCCTTAGATGGAACCTCAGTTGGTGGTTTACAAATAACATCAATTCTGGCCTTTTTCCCACCCTTCATCTTCCTCACACATTTCCTTTTAGATACCGCCCCCTCCCGTGAACTGTGGGCTGGTGTCACAACTATTTCCTCCCCCAGATTCGGAGCAGCAGCGGATATCAGTACAGTAAAGCTCTCGGGAATAAGTTGGAGGGATTCACGCCGAGAAGCTATACTAGTTCTTAGGTCCTGGAGAACTGAATCGATCGTTTCGTCGATGCTGTTCATTAGGGCGGTATGCGAATTATTCAATATCTCCGGAGACCTGACAGATGCGAGTAAACCAAGGGAAGATCTTCTAGTGTTTTCAATGCCATCCGAGAGTCTCTGTTCTAGCATAAACAGCTCATTGTTGACCACCGAATTAGCCCTGATAAGAAAATTATCCAATGTACCTGGTAGCATCGGGGTTAGTGTCTGTATTTTCTTCCGTGTAGCCATTAGATTCCTCTGTGGGCGATGAGGGGCAAAAGAGGGGGGGCCCGGTCCGGTCTTGACCGTGCTTGAACGGGCTTAAACGGGCCCGCCCTTTGCCCGGGCTTCGCCCCAGACTGCCCCCCGCACGCGTCCCGCTAACGCGTAAGTGAGTAGTGACTAATGTAGAGGGAGTAGGAGGAGCCGGAAAGAGGAACCAGGTGCGTTGGAAAGCAAGTCAGGCAAGGCACACTGGTCCTCGCAGTCCCGGTAACAGGAGAAGCCCCAGAAGCAATTCAGCGCCGTGAAAGTTTGTCAGCCAGCAGCTCCGTGACAGGTGAGGTTAAAAGAGCACTTTTAAAAATGAAGAAATTCCCTCGCCTACGAGCGGCCCCGCGAAGCGGGGGCCACGAGGCTTAATGTAGTAGTGCTGGGAGGAGCCGGGAAGAGGAACCAGGTGCGGTGGAAAGCAAGTCAGGCAAGGCACACTGGTCCTCGCAGTCCCGGTAACAGGAAAAGCCCCAGAAGCAATTCAGCGCCGTGAAAGTTTGTCAGCCAGCAGCTCCGTGACAGGTGAGGTTAAAAGAGCACTTTTAAAAATGAAGAAATTCCCTCACCTACGAGCGGCTCCCGCGAAGCGGGGGCCACGAGGCTCAATGCAGCAGCGCCGGGAGGAGCCGGTAAGAGGAACCAGGCGCAGTGGAAAGCAAGTCAGGCAAGGCACACCGGTCCTCGCAGTCCCGGCAACAGGAGAAGCCCCAGAAGCAACCCAGCGCCGTGAAAGTTTGTCGGCCAGCAGCTCCGTGACAGGTGAGGTTAAAAGAGCACTTTTAAAAATGAAGAAATTCCCTCGCCTACGAGCGGCACCCCTGATGTACTAATCAGATTTCATGGCTTTATATCCTGCTCTATGGAGGGTGATGGGACTGGAATGGTGGCCACCACCTCATCATCTTTTTCTGAGGCTTTCATATGTGACAAGTCCATAGTGAGGGTGGACCCTACCGGAACTTTACCAACATCATCCTTGTCTATTAACTAGAGACACATTTCCACCCTCCCTTTTGCCCCCCAATTAGCCAAACCCATACCCTAAAAGAGCTGGGGTCTCCTTTGCCACAGGCTCCTCACCCCCTGCCCCTGTCACCCCGGCTGTGCTGACTGAAGAGACTATTGACCTCTTATTCAGCATCTCTTTAGGCCAGACTGCGATAGTGAGTTACATCCAAGGGCTATCCTGCCAAATGCAACAGATAGTTGCATTTCTGGATGCCATTCACAATCCAATGTCTGGCATCAGAGATTGCTTGCCAAAATAGCAGCCTCCTCACTCATTCCAGCCTCTCAACCAGCCCGACCTTCTATCCCAACTCAGTTCCCTTCCTCAACCGCAATCCACACCCCCACTCCAATTCAAAGCACACTCACTTCATTACAGGCACCCACTCCAACAGACACAAGCAGCACAATCACACACACATAAACACAAACGCAGAAAGAAACACACTATTGAAACTACACCCACAGGCACCAAAAGTACAACACCCACAACCACCACCATACCCATAACCACCGCAACCACCACCATGCCCAGAAGCACCAAAACCATCACCACACACACAACTACCAGCATAACCACAAGCACCACAACCACCACAATGCTCACAACCCCCAGCACACCCACAAGCACCACACCTACCACCACACCCACAACCACCAGCACACCCACAAGCAATTCAACCACACCAACTACCACAAAAACACACTAATCAAAATCAACACACTCACACAAATGCACTCCTACACACAACACCACCCAAAAGCAAATACACACACTCACCATAATATCAAACACACCCAAACAACAAACATCCAAACATACTCAACAAATACAAGACCCACATGCAGCTGCCTAACATATAAACATATAGACACAACCACATCACTCACTCCAGCTCCCTCTACCTTCTACACCCAATCCTCTACCACCCCTCCTGCCCTTAATCCTCCTTCAGAATTCACCTCTTACCTGTCCTTAACCCCTACCAAACTTAAACCGACCTCTTCCAAGAGTACTCCTCGAGGTGCCTGCTCTATGCCCAATAGATGCCCCTGCATGAGGAAGTTACCCTGTAGAGTCTATTTGGGAGGCAAGTTATGGGCAACAAAGCCACAGCCTGTTTTAGTGTAAACCCTTTTGTTCTCCTCTTGTCTTCAAATTTGAAAACAAAGTTTGACCAAAAATAGTATTAATTTACAGTTCACTCATTATTAAGAATGTTAATGATGAACTTATTACTTATACCAAAGACAGAAAATACAAACTTTTTTTTAAAATGACGTTTGTACAGTCCAAACATTAGTGATGTAAAAATTGAAATAGATATTTAAATTCATGATTATAGACACACCAAAAAAAAAGTTTTTTTCCTAACTTTTATTAGGGGTGGGCGGAATTTGAGAAAGTGACTTTTGCAAATTATCGCGAAAGTGTTAAAAATCTCTGCAAACACGCGGAAATATCGCGAAGATGCGGAAGTTTTTTTCCCGCCCGTTCGCGGTATTTTCTGCGTGGTCGCGGCTTGCCAACTTACCCATGCGGTTGCTCGCGGGCGCGGCCATCTTGTTTTCACACTTCTCGCGGTGCATGATCGCGAGGAGAAAGACGTGATCGCGCGACCAATGACATTACTGCGGGCGCGAACTGTCGCGAGACAGCGCAAATGGCTACCAACAATCCAACATCTCGTGGAGAACGCGCCCGGATCGGGAAAACTTGTCGGCGAACGCGGGGATTCAGGTAAGGCGATTGCGCGCGCACGTGAATGTATTATTTTACAGCGCGAGCAAGAAACAAATTATCGCTAAGCTGCGGGATGCGGAAATTTTGACATTTTTGTGCTTTCCGCAGAACGTGAACATGTCAAATTATCGCAATTTCCGCGAGCGGAATGGAAATTTAGCCCAGGCCTAACTGTTATTAAAGGGTGCTTATTTTAACTTAGTAAGTGAAAAACACAAATGTAGTACACCTTTAAATAAAAGAACATTAAAACATTATAACATACAGGCTCTGCACTAGACAAGGTGAAATATTACCTAACTTATTATATAAATGATTTAGAACTAACATTGATTTCCCATTAATTTTTTAATAAAAGTTTTACCTTATCTAGTGTAACTACTAAATTATATAACATTGTAATATTTCAAAATGTGTGTAACACATAAGTTATAATTTGATAGTTTATAAAAATAATTAAACACATCTGTATGAATACATTATAAATTTTGATTTATCTTAATTGTTATGTGTGTCCATTATCATGATGGTAGCTTACACCAGATTTGAAAACAAAGAAATACATAATACAGGTGTGTTTATTTAAATTTCTTAAATGACAACATTGCACACACGTATGCATTACACATTAGAAAAATCATGCTTGTGAGATATATTTATAAATGCACAAGTCCAGAGCTAATGTAAACAGTTTTGCCATAAGGGTATAAGAATAGCTAACGAACTCTTGGAGATGCACTTGTCTGCCAGGGTGAGGTACAGAGACCTAAGAGGATTGTGGCAGCTTTCTCAGCAACCCCAGATGAATTTTGTTTTTTATCTCTACTGATGAAGGAAAATATCCAGAAACGAATGTGTCTAAGGATTCACAGCACTAACCTGCACCAACTTTGGTGAGACACTTAAACAAACATTCAAGTAAGCATTTAAACTGAACTGCATTTACCAGGATTCTAAGGAGCGAACTGTGCTGGAAGGTGAAGCACTGTGCTCCCATTCCCCTTTTGTATAAGAATAGCCCGTGTTGTTCTCGGCCGTGTAACAGAACTGTTACAATCCTTTGACACTGAAACTCTTTTTGTGGAACATCTGCGGTTTCAGTAGCAGTGAACATGCACTTGCTGAAGGTCTGCATCCTCTGATAACTTTATCTTTTGTGCCGGATATATGGGGGTCTTGAAATGTAGGATTTTATGAGTCATGCATGCAATCTTTAGCTGTATTTTTGCTTCATACGGCACCCAGTTTAGGGTTTTTAGTGCTCGGGATATGTGATCATTTCTTTTTGTACCGCATATTAGTCTGGCCGCGGCATTAAGGGAGGCCCGCCCTTAGCGGGCCCAAATTGTATTTAGGAAGATTGCAAAGATTGGAGCTTACATATTCTAGCCTCAGCAATACAAGAGATTGTACTGCCAGCTTACAGTCGTCCTGTGGTAGGAATGGTGGGCCCGATTCACAGAACTAACTTAAGACAAAATCCTAAACTTACTACTTTTGGTATTCACAGAAGGCATTTAGTAGTAGTAAAGTTAGGATTTTGTCTTAAGTCTGTCTTAAGTCTGTCCTAAGTTTGTCTTAAGTCTTTCTTAAGTCTGTCTTAAGACTGTCTTAAGTCCGTCTTAAGTCTGTCCTAAATCTGTCTTAAGTCTATCTTAAGTCAAACTTAAGACAAAATCCTAACTTCACTACTACTAAATGCCTTCTCTGAATACCAAAAGTAATAGGACAGACTTAAGACAGACTTAAGATAGACTTAAGACAGACTTAAGACAAACTTAGGACAGACTTTAGACAGACTTAAGACAGACTTAAGACAGACTTAAGACAAACTTAAGACAAGACAGACTTAAGACAAACTAAAGACAAACTTAGGACAGACTGAAGACAGACTTAAGACAAAATCATAACTTTACAACTACTAAATGCCTTCTGTGAATACCAAAAGTAGTAAGTTTAGGATTTTGTCTTAAGTTAGTTCTGGGAATCGGACCCAATGTGAGTTTCCTTAGTAGACTTATCTGGCAGTTAGCTTCCTTGGTCGCATTGCTGATCTGATTCAGCATATTCAAATGTTTGTTTAGTGTGATTCCAAGGGATTTAGTGGACACAATAATGGGAGGAGAACAGTTGAAGGCTGTTAGATGCTCCATCTAGAGGTTGATCTTGGGACTGTGATGAGGAGGAGCAAAGAGTTAGAATTCAGTTTTGGCAGAGTTGAGCATGAGAAGGTTATCCGTGAGCCAGTTTTGAATGTTCAGCAAGGTCGGGTTGAGTGAAATGAAATCTTCTGGGGAGGAGATTTTCAGATACAATTGAGTTTCATCTGCACACATGTGATAAAGAATGTTTGCTGAGTCCAGTGCAATTGCAAGAGGTTCCAGGAATAAATTGAAGAGTATGGGTGAAAGGGCGGACCCCTGTGGAACCCCCATATTGAAAGTGATGGGGTGAGAGAGGGATTGATTCACCTTGACTCTTTGGGTTCTGTTGTGGAGGTATAAAGTACACCATTGCAGGACATGCCCTGATAGGCCCATTCGTTGTTCAAGAATGGAAAGTAAGCTGTTGTGTTTAACTGTGTCGAAGGCAGAGGATAAGTCAAGTAGAATCAGAAGACATGATTCATTTTGGTCTGGCATTTATAAAATGTCACCCATGATGTGATTGAGAACAGACTCAGTGCTGTGACCTCGACGAAAACCGGATCAATGTTGACCCAAGAGTTGGAATTTCTCAATGTGAATGCAGAATTGAGTTTGCACACACTTTTCTAGAAGTTTTGTCAGAGTGGGGATGTTGGTAATAGGGTAGAAGTTGTTAAAATCAGAGCTGTCTGTATTCGTTTTTTTTAGAACGGGGGTTACCTGTGCTATTTTTAGGCATTCAGGGATAGTGCCTTGCGATAGAGAGGTGTTAAAAATCTTTGACCATAAGGAGTGAATGGCACCTTTTATTTCTTTGAAGATTGGAGGTGGTAGTGGGTGGTTGAAGTGGTTAGATGGGTTTATCGCTAAAAGGATGTTGTAGATGTCACTTTCGCTGAGTGGAATGAAGGTGTGTCAGGAGACATTGTTCTTAGGTACATCTCCAGGGAGACCGAACCAATCAGGGCCCAGAGAGGTGAGGCGAGAAGTGATCCCTATATTTGGAAGAAGTCCCTCTTTGATTCTAGGTCTACTTCGATGCTTTTTGTTCTCTCCACAAAGAATGCAGCCAATTCCTCGCATGTTGTAATGCTGTCACCATGGTCTGGCCAGTTAGGAGCACTGAGCGATTGTTACTTAACAATTTCAAAAAGATTTTGGGGATGGTTTTTGGCTTGGTTGAGTTAAGTTCTAAAGAAGTGAGCTTTTTCAGCTTAGATTTTACTGTTGTAGGAGTTGTTAACTGATCTAAGGTATTTTAGGTGTTTGGTGTAGGTTATAGATCTCCAAGTTCTTTCAGCTTAAACAGCGACATTTAGAGTTTAGGTTGTCATTGAATCAAGATTTAAAGATTTTGGTGGAAGCTTCTGGCCCGATTCACAAAAGTACTCTGAGACAAAAACTAACTTTATGACTTTCGGTATTCACAAAAGACATTTAGGAGTAGCAAAGTTAGGATTTTGTCTTGAGTTTCACTTAAGTTTTGGTTTTAAGACAAAATCCTAACTTAAGTTAAACTTAAGTTAGGATAATGTATTAAGACCCAAACTTAAGAGAAACTTAACACAAAATCCTAACTTAAGTTTAACTTACGTTTAACTTAAGTTAGGATTTTGTCTTAAGACCAAAAATTAAGACAGATTTAAAACAAAATCCTAACTTTACTACTCCTAAATGGGTTTTGTGAATACCAAAAGTCGTAAGGTTAGGATTTGTTCTCAGATTACTTTTGTGAATCGGGACAATTGTTTTGTTGCAGAGAGGCAATAGAATCAAGGATGCCAGAGATAGAGAAGTTATAGAAGTCTGTGAGGTCATGTACATCTTTCATGCCAGCTTGGGGAGGATAATGATATCAAGCTCATTTGTAAGGATGAGATCGTAGATATGAGTGGCATGTTTACTAGCTGATCTGCAGTTGAGAAGTATGCATTTCAGCTGGCAAGTAGAATGGCTAGTGGGAGTCAGAGGGATGTTAACGTGCTTGAGGTTGTCGTTTATTATACCTCTGAGATTGTGGGTGAGTTCTCTGTAGGTGTTAGTTTGAATGGCTTGGATTTTACCCCGGAAGGTCTTGTTAGCATCCATTGAGTTGGTATATGATAGGAGTAGGTCACTAAAGTCACAGTTAGATAGATCAGCCTTCAGTCTTGTGGGACAGGAGAAGGCATTTGGTAGGGGTAAAGTTTTTGAGTTAAAGTGAGGGGTGTGTGGGTCTTGGGCAGGATATGCACCAATTTGGGAGTTGGGCCAGGTCCCTTTGTTACTAGTGTTTCTGAGCAAGAGAAGATGCTCGGCCGTGATGGCTGTCAAATTCTGGATTTCTTCCGTGAGGTGACGCAGGCAGATAGAGATCTCATGAAGGTGTGCGGCCCAGTTATTGTGGTGACAGTTGGTTAAGGATTGTAGTGAGAGTTCCGGTGGGGGGATAGGCTTTGTGGGAGAATTGGTTGGGCAGTGCAGCATTATTATGGAGAGAGATTGAGTCAGGGAGGTCTTGTGGAGGACCAATCTCTGTGGAGAAGGAAGCTGGTGTTGGGGGAGGATAGGGGGGCATATGGGCAGCAGGTAAGGTGTGGGCGATAAGAGTTTGAAGGAATTGGGTGGTATAGGTTCCAAGGATGGTGGTTTCCTGGCATCAGTATGGGCTGATGGCGTTCTAAGATGGATCTAGCAAGGTAGCTCCACAGTAGAGTGATAAGGTGGATAAGCGGGAGAGGTTACATCATTGGGGGACCCGTAGTATATCCGCGTAGAGGCCGGGGACTATCAGGCAAAGTAGGGCAACTAACCATTTGATTCAATGGTCGTGTTGGGGTTGAGAGCTCTGGTGTTGCTATTTCAGGAGACTGGATGGGGTAGAGATCGCTTAAGGTATTGGGAGGGGTAGGAGTAGTTGGAGTCACCCAGGATGTTGAGGTTTGAGAGTGGCATCATGGCAATTAAGGTGATATGAGGGGGGATGTGAGCTCTTAATAATCGCCGCTTTCTTGAGTGTAGGGAAGATATTATCCATTTTAGCTCAATTGTCATTCAAAGCTTGTATTAGGATAATACTGCTGTTGTGAAGGGATATGGTAGTGTTCGTATTGTAGAAGGGCGAAGGAGAAGCAGATAGTTTGAGGCCATAAGGAATTTTCCTGGTGCCAGTGATACAAAGCATGGAATAAAAGACATTTCTCCATTGTGCATGTTTTCTGGAGTAGAAGATGAGGTCATTGGTTAGTTTACCATTATTGGCGCAGAAATATATATCAGACATAATTGTTTCAGGGCGGGTTTGAGTAGCTGATGTTTGTGCTTTTTAGCAGTATTTTTAGATAGCTCAGTTGGGTAGTTAATAGTGAAGACATGGAGACCTGTGGATCAAGTTTTATGCCCATTATGTGAGGGGTGAAGGAGTTGCTGGGGGGAGAAGAAGCGCCCATAGGAGAGGGAGAGAAGAGAGGAGGGGGAGATGGGCTTTCATACCCTGTCTTCCCTTTTTTTCTCTTACTCACACTTCCTTCATATTTCCTCCCTTTCTTCTAATCACTTCCAAATGTCTATCTTCTCTTCCTTTATCTTATCTCTTCTCTCCATAATTCACTTATATCGTAACTGTTATAGGCCGTCACAGATGGCTGGCACATTAGCAGTGTTGTGTGTCAGAGAGAGCTAGTCCTCTTTTAGCTTCTGTCTAATTCGGGGGCCAAGACAAGGGGCAAAATGGAGGTTTGGACCTTGAGGGCCCTGAAGACCAGCAGTGCCGGATCAGTCACGACACAGAGCTTGCCTCATATTAACCTAACGAGGGTGTGCAAACTTCCCAGGATTTCCCATTCCCCAGCCTCACTCCACAATGCAACTAGTAAGCAACAACCTTGGGGGGCTATGGCTCCCTGTTGCTTGGTTCCAGAGTATGTGAGGGGGATGTGAGGCAAGCGTGCCCAGGAGTCACTGGAGCTCGTCTGCTCTAAAGAAAGCGCCTAGCTGCGACCATTCCGGCAGACTCTTCAGAGTTCACCCGACTCGCAGGCAGGTCAGCAGGGGGGGCCCGAGTACAGCAGCCAGCCCAGCATGTGGTGAACTCAGCATTCGTAGTCTGGGCGAGGCCGACCCAAGAGGGCGACGCAGTCACTCACCGGGTCACACAATCCAGCAGCTCTTGATCCAATTGGTGACTCACTCGAATCTAGCTCCCTCAGCGGCGGCCATCCGTCATCATGTATGCTGCGGCTCTTCCAACATGTGCAGTCAGACAGCGCCTTGAAGCTGAGACCGCATTCAGGCCATCAGGCACGTGGTTGGTTGTTGTGAGTGATTGCGGCCACTGCAATGTTCGCTCTCGTCAGTTGGTTTGGGTACAGCAGCCAGCCCAGCATGTGGTGAACTCAGCATTGGTAGCCTGGGTGAGCCCGACCCAAGAGGTCAGGCGGCAACAGAGGGGGACGCAGTCACTCACCCAATCCAGCAGCTCTAGATCCAATTGGTGACTCACTCGAATCTCGCTCCCTCAGTGGCGGCCATCTGTCAGCATGTATGCTGCGGCTCTTCCAGCATGTGCAGTTAGACAGCGCCATGAAGCTGAGACCGCATCCAGACTATCAGGCAAGTGGTTGGTTGTTGTGAGTGATTGCAGCCACTGTGATATTTGCTCTCGTCAGCTGGTTTCTCCAACCTAGATGGAAGGGGTAAACATGGGATTTGACCCGAAGGGTTATCCCAAACCCCGGGAGTTGGAGCCAAGAGCTCCTACACCGCGGCCATCTTGCGATATTTGCTAGTTTCAAAACACTTACACACACGTTTTAACATCACAAACATGGTGATACACGTGATCGTGAGGACCTCAAGTTACAAATATTTCTCGTCATTGAGGGTGACACTGTCCCAATTTTATATAAATCACATTTATATTGTAATTCAGAAATGCGTTTTGCACAAACGGAAAAGATACTGATGGCAAAACAGACAGCTGTACGGAAAGAGAGATCACTGGCTCAGGGAAAATGCAGAATTGTCATAACTCAATTCCAACCCTAGAGGCTGTCACAAAGGCAAGGATTCCTAACTATGAAAATCATCTGTCATGGATACAGTGGGACAACTTACTCACAGCAACAGACATAGACTATGTCTTTGACTATACATTACAAACACAGGCATACCTGCCATATGAGCAAAAATCCCCTATGCCCAATGAAATAATGTATTTAGATCAGTACGACCTTAAAGTTTATACAAAACACCATACTCCACCGCTTGCACAGCGGTAAATGGTTAAACAAGGAAGGGAGAATTCCAACCTCTTGAAACATTCATGCAGTGAATAGGTGACTGCACTGCACAACTGGCTGAACTGAAAGCTCTAATTCTGGCACTTGAGAATACTAATACTGAATTCCCCACACTTACAGTGTGTGATTCATATTATTGTTTCTAGTCTTAGAATAAGTACTTGCACTTTTAGATCCAGAATGGATTCAGAGATAATAAAGGGTGCATGATCAAGCTGAAGCCTCAAAGGCAGCAATGCAAACTGATGTCGTAGCTGCAGTGACTCATTCTAACAGGAGGACAAGCAAAGCAATGAGCTATATGAGCTTCTGCCATTGGCTAAGTGCAGGCACTATCAGTAATTCTTGGCTGGGTTCCAAAGATCGGTGATCTGGTACGGGAGAAAATCATGGGCAAAAAATAATTTGGCCCATCTTGCTAGGTGCCAGTCCTCACTGTTGACAGTACCAGAACTGTACTTTTACCGCCAGTTGCTGGTATTAAACACAAAGGTTTGTGTCACTAGATCTGGTCAAACCTCACCGTGTCGCTGGTTCCCCATAGTAGGCCACTTTGCCTCCTCTGTAGTTACCTACTTCCTCTCACTACCATACAAGAACTCCAGTTACAAGCTTTAACCAACAGTGAAGTTTCTTCTCCCTGGATGGGGACAGCAGAAACTGAAATTTCGCTACTTTCAGTTACATCTAACAAAACTATAAAATCATTGGGTGCAAATTCACAGATTTCAACACCACAAGCAAACAATTACTATACCCCACCATTGGAGTTGACTACCAGTTCTACACAGCTCAATGAGGCCCCTACATTTGCGCAAACTGCCTCAGGTTATTAACCAACATTGAAGACTTTTTTTTCAGACTTGTCAGATCCACCACAGCATGGAACTCTTGCATTTTGAATTTGGCTTATAAAAAGATATACTTTATTCCACCTATATCTTATATTTGGATTTTCTATTCCTTTGGATGGGTTTTGTGACAGTATTGTTCTTGCTTCTGAATGGACACTATCTCCCACTACACTCTGCTGTTAACCTGATAAACAAGATAATGAAGCCTCATTCTTCATCACACAAAGTGCGAAGAGACGTGTCCCTTGTGAACATTTCAGCGGTTCTGGTAATTGATAGAATTGTTTGGGATAGGGTACTCTATTTTTTGTTGGATCTGTTTATTGAATTTTCATATTTTAAGAGACATATTACCTTGGCATATAAATTGTACAGAACCAGTACACATTTACGACAATCAGGTCATTTGCAACTAACTTAGCATATTATAAGCAAACATCAGCCAGGTTGTCCACGAACATGTCATGCAGTGAATAAAATCCAATACAATAAAGCTAAATCATATCAATTAATACCATTCAGTATTCTGGTGAATTAACAAGATTACAGGCCTTGTGCTATAAATAGTTATGGTCGACTTACATTTCTCCCAGTGACTACAGCCGGCCTGCCTGTTTCCTCGGGATTATTGATCAAACAACTTTAAAGATAACAATTAAACTTTAAAAAATAATCCAATAATTAAAGACAAAAAGGAAGTGAAAAAGGAAGGGAAGACAGAAGCGGCACAGTAAGATGGTAGACATTCCAAGTCCACCATAAAAATACCAGTATGACAAATCTAGATCTACCTGCTTGAGTCACGAACTGCATCACATTGGGTCGGTACTCAGTAATCATTTAAAAAATCTCTTAGTATTCCATTAACCGGACATACTGGAGTGTGTATATATCCCATATTTAAGAAACATTGGAAATGCCTAAGGAGTCCGCCTGAGTTGTAGCCACTTGGAGCGGTGTCAAAATTGTGCTACAGCCAGTCAAGATAGGATATTTGCGCAGCCTAAGTGTATCCTCCCGCGATAAAGATACAGCCTCAGCTTTGGTTCAATTTAGTATGGATTGTATCCAGGCTTTAAGTGGTGGGGGATCTTCTGCTTTCTAATGCCTCGTGACGAGCCACTTAGCCACTGTCAGCCCCAGATCCAGGAAACAAGAAGATGCTTCATGTTTTATATCTCTAGGAAATATTCCCACAATACAATCCTCCCATGTATGCGGTAGCGCCCTATCAGTGCATGTTTGTAGCATTCTAGTACCACCCTGCCAGAAGTCTCGAAGCTGGGGACACAACCTAAGCATATGCAGGAGGTCCGAATCCAGTAATTTGCAGCATAGACATCAAGCGTATGTTTTATTAAAATACCTTTTGGGGTTAAATACGCCCTGTGAATAATGTAAAATTTAATTAACTTGAACCTTGCCTTTCTCAGAATATTTTAGGGGCTCTCCAACGGTGTGTCCCATTCTTTAGACGTGTAAGGCCGGGCAAGTCTGCCTCCAATTTATTGCGCAGTGATGTTACATCAGTCATGTATGCTCGCGAATTGGCTCCACGAACCATTTTGTAAGGTGTCGCCCCGTGCCCATCACGTGTATGTACTGAATCAGGAGATGCATCGGGAGCTCTTGTGAAATGCTGCCCCAATGTCGCACCAGCATCGCCATTCATGGTGCATTATTCAGGAACTACCCAGGTTGGATACCCTATTCGTCAATCAAGGAGAGAAAGGGCTGTAGTAAACCTCCCTCTTATAGATCACCTAATGTGCAAATGCCTGCATCCTGCCAGTCTGCGAGATCTCCACATTAACCCTACCACCCTCTCTCAGCATTACCAATAACAGGAGCATTGGTGCATAGGGTGTGACATGTTTTGTAAGACGTAGGGCTTTACAGAAGCATTTCTGAGCTACTTTCACCAGTAAGGGAAGAGAAGTGTGTGGTCTGGTGCAAGGATGAAAAAGAAAGAGGAGCCTCTCTGGTGTATGTGGAGGAGAACATTCAGCCGTAGCCCCGAGATGTAACTCTGCTGCCCATTTCACAATCCATTGTATCTGGGATGCCAGGTAATAGTGTTCAAAGTTAGGTAGGGCCAATCCTCCTCACGCTCTTGGCAAATAGAACTTAAATAATGCCACCCTACAATGCGTATTACTCCATATGAGATCTCTCATCATGCCCTCTAATGGTCAAAAGAACGATACTGGTAGATCGAGTGTTTACCAAAAGTCTAGCTGAGAGCGCAGGGCAGCAATTGCTCTGGATAGATTCCCATCCAGAAGGTCCCAGTCGGTATGATAAATCTGGATTCCTAATTAGCAGAACACAGCCGCCTGCTAAGCCACCAGCGCTCCGTCCACCATCAAGTGAGGGGTATCTGCATGAGGAGTGAAGAAAATAGCCATGATTTTCCCCAATTCACGCCAAGGCCTGACACCGAAGCAAACTGCTTGAGTATATATGTTATGACCAGGGGAATCGCCCGCAGATCCCTAAAATAAAGCAGAATATCGTCCGCATAAAGTGATACAGCATGTGTTTCCCCACCTAGTGGTATACCCCAATGTTCTGCTGATCTGCGCATTGCCATAGTCAGAGGCTCCATGACCAGGGAAAAGATCAATTGGGAAAGGAGACAACCCTGTCTAGTCCCTCTCCCTATCTGGATGAGTCCAGAGAATAAAGTTCCAAGATGGACCCGCACCGAAAGAGCACCATACAATAATTTAACAAGACTGAGAAAATATGGCTCAAACCCAAAACGCTGCAACACCGCAAACATGTAAGGCCACTTCCAGGTCTAGAACCATGGAACACACTACGGGCCATGTTGCTGCTGCACTACGCATCACCATACAGAGCCTAGAGATGCCCAGAGTTGTGTTACGGGCCAGGACAAAACCATTTTGGTCTGGATGATCCAGATGTGGAGTAAGGAGTGCCAAACGACCTGCTAGAACACCTGCCAGGACCTTATAGTCTCCATTCAGCAATGCCAATGGCCTGTCGGTGCTTGTTTGTGTGGGCTCTCTGTCTGGTTTTCAGAGTGTAATTAGCGTCCCCTCTGTCAGGGAGGCCGGGAGCAGAGCGCCTTCCAAGTCTTCGGTATATACCTTTGGGATAATCTACCCTATGATATATTTGGACTGCCTAAGACATTGCAGATTCCATACATGATTAAAATTTCTGTTAGTGATGTTACCACTCCTGACAGTATCTCTGAAGTATATTCATACAGTAAAGTAAATGATTGATGAATTAGAGCATTATATTGTATTTGAAAGTGAAGATATGTATAGCGGAACATCTAACTATGATTAAATGTTTTCTTTTCAACATTACTTACACAAAACAAGTACTCCACATCCAGTATTTAATTTCACGCAATGGAAACACTGCCCTACACTACCAGTGGGTAGCTCAGCTCCAAGACATTTGCACAGAAGGTTGTATATTTTTTTGTTCACAACCCCATAGACCTATTCTTAATATTATAAAAGTATTCTGTCCCCAGAGACAAACATTGGATAAAAATCAGTTTGGTGAACTAAAGATCAGAAAGTTCAGAGTAACGGGTCTTTGTTTAGAGCATGTCGTATACCAGGACAAATGATTTTCCTGTACAAAACAGTGCAGCAAACATTATGTCTTGACCTGGCCAGGATAAAGGATATGAATACACCAAATATTCCCACATTTGCACATTTTGAGAATTGGCAGCAATTCAAAAAGTACACAAAGGAAATATTTAACTAGGCCTGGGCAAAATTTCCGTTCCGTTCGCGGAATTTGCGATAGCGCGGAAATGTCAAAATTTCCGCATTCCGCAGCTTTGCGATAATTTGGTTCTTGCTCGCGCTGTAAAATAATACATTCTCGCGTGCGCGCGATCGCCTTACCTGAATCCCCGCTTTCGCCGACAAGTTTTCCCGATCCGGTCGCGTTCTCCATGAGATGTTGTATTATTTTAGCCATTTGCGCTGTCTCGCGACAGTTCGCGTCCGCAGTGACGTCATGCGTCGCGCGATCACGTCTTTCTTCTCGCGATCATGCAACTGAAAACAAGATGGCCGCGCCCGCGAGCAACCGCAGGGGTAAGTTAGCGACCCGCAACCATGCAGAAAATATCGCGAATGGGCGGGAAAAAAACGTCCGCATCTTCGCGATATTTTCACTTGTTTGCGAAGATTTTTAACATTTTCGCGATAATTTGCGAAAGTCGCTTTCGCAAATTCCGCCCACCCCTATATTTAACAACATGTTCAAGAATCGTACATACTATTCTTCACATTCCAATCCAGAGGGTTGGTTAGTGTGACCATTAGATACTAATGGGTGTCATGCACGGTTTCTCAACAACACCAAAGGTTTTAAGATAAGCCAGATCCACATTACACAAAGACACAACACTCAGGAGTGGTAACAACATATAGCGTTGAAAAATTGTGCGCACAATGGCTAAAACATAACACATTAGATGAGGTGAAAGAACACTTGTCGCTACTTTCTCATGAAATGGATTTACAGGATTTCCTGTTAGTTCCTAGAAAGACACGTCAAAAGTGTGTCCTGCATGCAATATACAATGAAGTGTGGAAGGTTTCACTGTAGAAAACTGCTGAGCAGATACATGAAATTCAGAGAGCAAATTTAGAAAAATCTCTAACAGTTGTTGACAATGGTATGACCACATTATCAACTAGGATTTATTCTCTAAGTAACATTGTGTCATCTGCTATTGACATGATATTGCGTGACATGTCCCATTAACAACATAGACAATTGCAGATTAGGTCTACCGGGCCACTGAGCTGGACTTTACAGATTTTGTGCAGTGGTTGTGTTGCCTGGAAGTATTTAAACGCCGCAGATTTGTTTCTGCCATACAATTTATTTAAATAACAGAAAATTATGGCAAGGAAGGATGAGACATACGCAATGTTAAATATAAAACATCTAGAGAAATTACTGTTCACTACAGCAGAAACACCATCTGCCGAATGGATAATACAACAGTTTATAACTGCCAACTGTAACGTTCCTCTTTAAGAATATCTTACAACACTATCAAGAAGGCAAATATGAAGATCTAGGCGAGAGATTTGTCATTAGGCATGGGTCCTACCTTTCAAGTACTCGTGGAGAAATGGAGATACTGAGGTTTTTCATAGCGGCACAGACATTATTTTGAAGTGAGGTCATGTGGCAGTGATTCAGCACATACACAGAACTATGAGCAGGAAAATTGGACCTCGGTGTATAAGGAGTAAGCCTTCCAACCACCTTAGTGCCCACGAACCAAGGACCGACTAGCTATGTATCTCACTCAATCTCCTACACACTCATGAAGATGTAAATGATTAGACACACCAGAACACAACACTCCTGGATAGCTCAGGAAACACAGTAACAAGACACACCTTTTCATTCACACTCTCGTACCTGTCCACAATAAGAACTGACTGAAACACAAATATAGTTTAAAGTGTTTATTTCAAATACTGTACTCTAAAATGCAGTATACGAGCCACAACCAGCAGCAACATGCATATTATCTATACAGTTAGCATTGCGCCAAGGCCATGTATCATTAAGGGAGATGTCATCATATAAAGACAGTGGGGAAAGGGCTATAAGGCCTAACCACACTCCCCTTGGTAAAAAGAAGTATTAATATATAATAAAAGATCTCTGGGCTTTGTCAGCAGACCCCATACCTTAGTGCCTAGATGGTATATCTATATCATAGGAACCACATTTCTCTTCTCCCTGGAAAGCTCCCTCTCGAAGTGTGTGTTTCCTAAACATGCATCCCCAAAACATCAAAGTACGAGTTTCCAGCAGCAGCTGTGTTAGCATCTTTTGTCTAGGTGCTAGAGACTGCCCAGAACAGAATAACAAGAGGCATTGTTTATCGACCTTGCTCACAGTGTTCAGACTAAACTCCAGGAACAGGCAGAGAACGACCAAAGCAGATGGTTCTCTTGTGAAAGGCATAAACAGAGTCTTGCAAAAACAAAGCCATGTAGTAACGTGCACAAAAGCAGCATCATGGTTGCTGGGCTCATGCTAACTTAGTGATGTCGTCAATGTCCCTATCAGCCATGTGACTGTCATACTTCACAGAGCATTTAATGCATCCAAGGCAAAATTGTGCTGTTATCTGAAAGTTTTGCAAGTTGCTGTTATTTGGCTGCATTCAGATTACTTTCAAATGGGAGTTTTGTTTTATGTTGAAGGACCAAGGTTGCTTGGGATGAAACTGGGAGTACCCTATGTTTTGACAGTTTCTAAGGTTGTGACCTCTTGTAGAAATGTGCTTTTTCCACCTGCCTGTCCAAATAGGGAAGTGACAATTTGGCCTTCAATTTCAATTTAAAATGTGAACTTAGAACCTACTTAGTTTAAACAGACTGAAAGCCTCATTGTTTCAGAAGGAAGTTTACCTAACTTCTGCATGTGAGACGTTTGATCTTCAATTTGCAAAGTATTCTGAAATCAAGTCACCACTACATGCTAACCCCCCACAACACATTTCGGAGAACTTATGCACCATATTTTTAGTGCCTCAAATACTGCGGTTATAGTACACTTTTTTTAAGTGATTGAGTTTGAGTTTGTTAACAACTTCTTTTATACACTCCGTGCTAGGAAGCATTTTTTGAGGGGTACCCCTTGAACTGTTTCTAATTGTCAGAATATTTGTCTTATTGTTGCTGCTCTGCAATGGATGTTCCGTCACACAGCTAAATGGGATAGCACTGCCACATGTGCTACTGTGTGGTAAATGGATGATGCAGTATTTCGGTGCACCCTTGATTCAGGAACTTGATGATGAGTGGTTCTTGTCATTTCAGGCTATATGGTTGCATTATATATAGGCTGTGTTCCACTGTCTGCTTTGCACTTTCGAGTGTGCCCTGGATATATGTTTAGGAATGCAACCGATCCAATCTGAAGACTTGGAATTGCTGGTGGGTCTGTTGAGAATATCAATGATTAACACCATTTCTAAAACCTACCCAGAAACCCAAATTCAAGGTTGCTCTTTTCACAGGCATTTTGGTGAAAAATTCAAAAAACATCCTTAGTTGAGGATTAAATATCTGACAGTAAATTGCAATTTGAATTAAAAAAAACTTACAACAGTGTGCTTTGTTCCCCCTGACAGTGTGGATGAATAATACACGCCAATTACCGAATCACAGTATTTTACTGCAAATGAAGACAAATTGGGCACTCTACTAAATTACTTCGAAGGCACATGGATTGGCAATCTAAGCAGGTCGGGTCGCAGAAAGAATCCAAGCTTTCCTGCCAAGTGGTGAAACTGTTACATGACCTGCTTAGAGGGAGGAGCTATTGACCAATAATGCCATAGATGAATGGCACAACTCCTTTAATAAACCAATTGGCAAACCACACCCTAACATTTATAATTTTGGGGACATATTGAGGAAGGAGCAAAGTTTCCAATCATTGAGAATGTCCCAATCATACGAATTACAAAAAAACAAAGGAAATCTCTGAGAAAATATTTGGACAAATTCAACAGTTTCGTTGATGGTAGCTTCAGACTACCTAGACAGTATTGCTCACATACTACATTATTAAAACATAATAAACACCTATTCTACCTTACTTGCCTGTTTAGTGTTTTTTTTTTATTAACTGTAATTGGATTTTATTTTTCAAACACATTTTTTAAACAATGATTCGAATAAACGGGTTCCTACCTTCAGAGGTCTTCTTTCTTCAACTCTTGTTCCTCTCTAATAATCCACTTCCCAGCAAGAGTCTGCAGCTCCCCAAATGTCCAAAGTGTTTTTCCATAATCCACAAAACGCATCCATGCCCGCGATTAAGTTAAAAAAACACAGTTTGTCATAGCCATAACTTTTTTGGGCAAATAAATCTGTGTACCCACTAAAAAAACACATCCCCCCAAAAATCCCCAAAAGAAGATCAATTCTGGAAAAAAAACGCATCCAGATATCCACCATTGCAATCCTCTTTCGATCTTCTTGGCAATCCAAAATGTCCCCAATCTCCAATAACTAACGAAAAAATGGTCACATTGAAAAGCTTTTCCCAAAAGAAAAAGTTTCCTAAAAAAAACGATTCAAGTCCAAAAGAATAGTAAAACAAAAAAAAATGTTGTCGGTGTACTGCAAAGATCCAGGTGTTTTGCGATCCTTGGAAATGCATAACTTTTTAAAAATGATGCCACGCTGTAAAAAACTTTATATCTAAAAAAAATTACAGGTTATACACTTAGGCTGAACAAAAAAAGGAAAATCTTTAACAAACAGAGTTCCCTTTTATATTAATCCAACATTGAATTAAAAAAACTCAAAAAGCCCTTTCTTGCGTAACCCAGCTACATGCATAGGAATTAAAATGGTCTTAAAAACATTAAATTACACAACTACATCTAACTACCTCTCTCTACTCTCCTTAAAATAAGAAATCCTGCCACATTGTCTAAAAAATAAGAGAAAATTCCCTTACCCGACTGCAACTCTTCCTTGCATCTGTCCCTCACCGCAACTCTTCATCAGCTGTAGAACGTTACATTCAACAGCGTACGTCATCTGAAAATGTAAAAAAGAAAAAAGGACAATTTCGGTCACTGAAATCTATTGTAATCCATGGGAAAAACTATTTAGAAATGTATTAAAACATTTATGTACTTTTTTTAAAAAAATAATCTTGATAAAATGTAAACAATTACTGTTTAATGTGCATTTTAATAAAAAAAGTGTATATTTTTAAGTTTTAAAAATATATATTTTTTTAAATAAAACAAATATGTTCTTTGTGTTGTCGTTATTTACAATATATTATATAAATGCAAGTTAAATGAAATATTTAATCTAAATTTTTTGGAGAAATTACCTGTACATCTTTCTCATTTTACTATAACTTGGAATTATTTATTTTAATTGGGTACATTTTAAACTATTAACCCATGTTTTGTATTGATTGAATAACCCAGCCTTTATTTGCCAGAGAAGTATTTCGTAGGTAATTTCAAGGTTGCCCCATGCTGGAATTCCAGCCTAGCTGAGAAGGATGGGCCTGCTTTGCAGTAAGACGGGCTACCAGATGACACATACCTTCAGATGAATGGGGAGTTTAACCACTTTGGATAGGAAGCTCTCGGTAGGAGTATAGATACGATTAGATGCAATCATATAATCAACATAACAGCACAATGGCAAGATTCCATCGGCTTGGAAAGAGGCCCAGGATATGCCAGTTCAAAAGAAGGCACATTTGTCTTCCTTAATCCTCACAAACTACCATCCAATTTCACTGTGCCCCTTATTGGGTAAGTTGCTAGAAAGTCAAATAAACAGGCAGCTCATGGACATTCCTGAGGCTGATCAGAATCTGGACCCATCTCAATATGGGTTTTGCTATTCTCACAGCACAGAGTCAGCCCTGTTAGCTGTTCCTGGTGACACAAGATACGCCCTTAATGTCAACACTCCTTCCATTCATGCTGCTGGATCTATCCGCAGCATTTGATATGGTTTCTCATCCCAGGCTAGTTCACAGGCTGTAGGAGATCGGAATCCAGGGCCTGGCAGTGCAGTGGCTTAAGGATGTTCTTTCCAATTGTACCCAAACTATTACATTGGATTTTATAAATTACGCATTATGCCATTGGACAATGGTGTGCCACGGGTCACTTGACTTAGCCCCACCTTATTTAACATCTATATGGCCCCCCTTGCTAAGATCATCAAAATCTTTGGATATGAGGTCACATCTTATGCAGATGATACTCAGTTAATTATCTCATGTGATGAAGACCCAGCTAAAACTGAAGAGTGGTTCTCAGCCACGATGATAGCAATTGCTGACCGGATTGTTGAAAATTGAAACAACGATGTGATTAAGCATTCACCAAAGACATGAATTCCCTTATCGCCGGGCCAAGTTTCCCTCCTATGTTGACTAATGTTTGGACTCCATTTTGTGTTGTCATGTCTCCACGTGCTTTGCACGAGACGAGTCCTATCTTTCTGCTAGTTGCTCTACAATCTGCCCAGTAACAGGCTATAAATAGCCCCTTTGTCCGTCTGGCGCATGCCCAGACTTGACCACATCTGTAATCAGTTAATCCTTGTTTGACCATGTTTTCGCGGGCTCAGGAAATTAGTTACTCCGCCCACATATTGATTCTGTATCGAAAATGCCCATAAAAGGTAATGTATTTTGCTCCATGTTGTATCCACCCACTTATGAGCCCCTCTATTGTGTATAAAAGGGGACTATGTACGCAAGTTCTTTGTGCTACTCTATGCAATACTGAAGAGTGTTGTATGGATTGTAGGACCACCCTTAAGGGTTAATAAACTTTGTCTTTGTACTTTGCAGTTTCCGTGCCAACTTCCTTCTAGCTTCCGTTACAGGAGAGCGAACCCTTGTATGCTGCGGGCGTAGCTGGGGCTTGTATTCATCAATTGGCGCCCGTCACGTGGGGCTCATCGGCGACTCGGATGCTCGAAGGATTGGTCGTGGCGAAGGTGAGGAATTTGGCCAGGGATGTGATCACTGCCAGCGGCGTCTTTTAGCCCTGGCATCCCGAGGTTTTCTTCCTTCCCTTCCGAACTGACCTTCTGGGTGGCGCCGGTCCTCGACTGAGATCTCTTCTGTCGGTTTGCCGCGATAGCCGTTTGGGCGAATTGTGGAACTTGGCAGTTGGAATCTGGACACTCTTGATTGGTAAGAACCGTTGTACGGTACTTGCTTCGAGTTTTGAAGCCTGGGTTGGCTATTTGAGTTTGGTTTTGTGATGACCGGTCATATTTTGCATTGATTATTGTGAAAATATATGCGTTGCAACACATATAGGCAGGTAATGTGGAGATATTTCTCCGGAGCTGTGTCAATTTGAACGGCGCAAAGTTTAAGTGCCATTTTTTTGATAATACTGCATATTTTGCATTATTTTTGAGCATGCCTGCTTTTAGCGCACTCCGTAAGTGGTGCTGCTGCTTTGGAAACCGGTTAAACCTCGAGGAATCTGCTCCAGCCCCCCCGGAGGGGACTCCTAATAGGGATATGTATGTGAAGCATGGTCTTTCTTCTATAAGGTACAGCACAGTATGGAGGAAATACACCAAAAAGGATCCTGAGTTGCGCTGGCCTTTGTATGGATCGTTTGATATGCGTAAGATTGAGTATGTGGAACAGTGCATGTGTAAACGGCGTGCTCGGCAAGACATGTTTGAGTGTGTGCGGTTATGGGTGAAGGAAGTGCGTGAGCGAGAGAAACGTGAGAAAGCGCTGATCGATAAAGAGCAACGGAAAAATGATCATGTGAGAGCGCAGGAAGCGAAGCGCCGGGAGGAAAGAGAATTGGCGGAGAGACAAGAGAAAGAGCGTAGGTTGCAAGTCTGGGGCCAATATCCTGTCCTTACTAATCTCGAAGATGATTTTTATTTGTTAGATCGCTCTCCGCCCCCTTATGTTGGCGCGTCTGCCCCGAGATCGCAGGATTCTGGAGTGGTTTCCGATAAGGTAGACACGCGGTCTATGTTATCAGTTGATCGTATGGGTGAGCTTCGGAAAATTTCTCTTCGTGCATTTAAGGGCAAGTTATCCCTTACTGAGTTATTGGATTCTTTGGAACAGTGGCAGGACAGGGAGAAGTTGTATTTTTTGGGCGCCTTTTCTGATGAAGTGATTACTGCCTTTCGGAAATATTCAGAAGTTTTTGAGCCTGATGATGTAGTATTAGATGCTAAAGCATTACGTAACGGTGTTTTTTCTCCCTCTAGGGCACCTGATGCGGTTCGACGGCTGTTTGCATTGCGAGACGCGGCGAGTGACCTTAAAGAGAGAGCGCGCCTAAAGGCAGGGGAGCAGGAGCAGTCGAATCCACGTATCGGCGATGACCAGTCATCTACCTCCCACTCAGATAAGGGCGAACTAGTGCATGCTAAACCGATGCGAGAGGCAGCCCCTTTGTATGTTCCTCCTGAAGGAGCGGGAACTAGTTCGGATATTACTTCCGCCGATGCTAAGGGATATTTTGTGTATAATTGGGTCTATACTCCCTGGCATAGGGCTGATGTTATGGCATTAAAGAATGCATTGCCTGACCCCCGCAAGAACCCAGCGGCCTTTTATGAAGAGGTCGAAGGGGCCTTGAACTCTTGTACTATGACTTTAGCAGATATAGATTTGTTCTTTGGGCTCATATTACCCCCGGATATGTGGAGATCTGTGCGGAAGGTGGATGATGTTCCCGCTTTTAAGGCTAGGTGGTCCGAGATTGAGGATGAGGATAGGGAGAGAAAACCCGCGCAAAAACCACCGCGGATTATTTTAGATCTTCCTGCTGCTATCTTGACTAAGTTGAAAACGATTATCCCCCCTAAAAAGATTGACTGGAATATGTTAGCATCGTGTAAACAGAAGGTTGATGAATCAGTCTCAGATTTCTTAACGCGCTTTGAGGAGACGTTTCATGATTTCAGTGGTCAGTCACTTACTGATGATACGGGTTGCCATCTCTTTGTGGATAAATATGTGGCAAATTTATTACCGGGAATAGCAGCTCGTTTAAAAGCGAGTGAAAGTTCTTTGTCCACCTCGTCTCCGGCATCCCTCTTGACTATGGCTCAGTATTATGAGCGTCAGGAACAAGAAGCGAAGGGGCAGGAGGAGAAGAAATCGAAAGATTTGAAAACAAAGGTGATGTTAGCACAAGTGTATGGTCCGCCTCGTCGGGGTGTCGACAGACCTAGGGGAGGATTCTATGGTCCCCCTTCGGGTCGGTCAGATGTAAATAGGAATCAATGTGCGTATTGTAAACAGTCGGGCCATTGGGCCAGAGATTGTCCGGCGTTGTATGCATCTCGTCAGGGACGTGGTCAGGGACCACCGAGAGGTAGAGGGGGCTTTTCGAATTTCAGAGGGAATTCTACTGACCGTGCTCGTTTTGAACCTAACGCGCAGCAACAAGATAGACCCAATGTATTTGATCGACAGCACCAGTATCAAATGTCAGGGACTGACCGCTTTGGGTACCATGATCCGCAGCACGCATAGGAATGCGTTGGATGGGGGTTAGAATCAGTTGAAGTGCCGGTTGATCAGAGGGGTCCTTATGTTTCAGCAAAGGTTTTGGGTTCTACTGATCGGTTCCTAGTTGATACAGGAGCGACCCGCAGTGCGCTGTCAAAACAATTGGTTCCGAGGGCTCCCCCATCTGGCTTAATGGTTACATCGGTAGGGTTTGATGGTACACTCTCTCGAAGCCCTCTTTCCCGACCCCTTGCATTCCATGTTGATCCCTTTTCTGCACCCCGTCAGTTTCTGCTTGCCCCGAACACGCCTGATAACATCATGGGTCTTGATATGCTCAAGCACTTCAGAGCTACGATCCGCTGCTCCCCCGCTGGAGTACGTGTGATATTAAATGATAATCACCCGATGACAGACCGGATGTGTGTGGTCGTGGAGGATACTGTGTTAGCTTCCCTTCCTCATTCTTTGTGGGCTACTTCAGATACTGATGTGGGACAGATGGTGATTCCACCGGTCCATATTAGTGTCCAGGAGGGTGCGGTGTTACCGCGCCTCCCTCAGTATCGCATTTCCCAGGAGGGGGAGGAGGCACTCATTCAGATCGTGCAGGATTTGATTAAAGTGGGAGTAGTGGAAGAAGTTCCCTATAATGTTTGCAACAGTCCTATTTTACCCATTTTGAAGAAGGATACGGATGCCAGTGTTTATCGGTTTATCATTGATTTAAGAGAAGTGAACAAGATTGTGATACCTCAGTACCCAGTGGTTTCTGATATCACGACATTGCTCCCTTTGGTCCCGCCAACGGCGACCACGTTTTCAGTTATTGATATGAAAAATGCCTTCTTTTCGATCCCTATTCATCCCGATAGCCGATAACTTTTTGGTTTTACTTTGAATAATAGGTCTTATAGATTTTGTAGAGTTCCTCAGGGCTACACCGAAAGCCCTAGCATTTACAGTCAAGCATTGAAAAGGCAATTGGATTCCTTTGTTCTGCCTGAGGGTGTCGCCCTTATACAATATGTCGATGACATCTTGTTGGCGGCTGACACCCCTGAGCTGTGTGAGAAAAGTACGTTATCCTTGCTTTCCTTTTTGGCATCTCACAATCACAAAGTGTCGAAGAAGAAATTGCAATTCTGTAGACCAAAGGTGACTTATTTGGGTCACCTTTTGCCTAAGGAGGGGCGTGCACCCACGCCAGATCGTATTCAAGCAATTTTGGACACGCCAGTGCCTTCCACACAGAAGGACGTGCGTGCATTTTTGGGTCTTGTTTCTTTTTGTAGGCAATGGATATTGGGATTTTCACACATAGCTAAACCATTGTTAGCCCTGTTGACAAAGGACACACCAATTCCTCTTCCCTGGTCAAATGAGTGTGAAATTGCATTTCAGCAATTGCGACAGGACCTTTGTTCAGCACCAGTGTTAGGGACCCCTGATTATATGAAGCCCTTTTCACTGTATGTGCATGAGAAAGATGGATGTGCATTATCAGTTTTAGTGCAGATGCACGGCGACAAGCAGCGCCCTTGTGCATATTTTTCGGCTGTACTTGATCCTGTTGCCCGAGCATTGCCTGGTTGTTTTCGCTCGGTTGCGGCGACAGCTGTGTCAATACGTCAAAGTGAGGGAATTGTGTTATCTCGCAAAATGTTGGTATTAGTCCCCCATGCTGTTGATGCCCTGCTTAATCAGACAAAGACGCAGCATTTGACCAGTGCCCATTTAACGGAATATGAGTTGACGCTTTTGGCTCCTCATATTACGTTAAAGAGGTGTGTAACGTTAAATCCGGCCACATTGTTGCCGTTCCCGGAAACTCAGTCTGAAGCACGGAAAGCACACGACTGTATTCTTGTGACTGAGGAACAGACAAAGGGTCGTATTGATCTCCAGGATACGGCCTTTACAGATGTAGATGGAGAACTGTGGGTGGACGGATCATGCCTGAAGCTACCAGATGGTACGACTTCAGCAGCGTATGCAATCACCACACTGCAAACAATAGTGGAGACAGCACGCATACCGCAGAAATCAGCTCAGGCAGCGGAACTGATAGCATTAACACGAGCATGTGAGCTCAGTGCAGGATTTTGTGTGAATGTTTATACAGATAGCCGCTATGCCTTCGGAGTAGCGCACGATTTCGGCCTACTCTGGAAGGAGAGAGGGTTTCTAACGTCACATGGAGCGCAGATAATGTACGGGGAGTTAGTTCACAACCTTTTGACTGCATTAACATACCCAGAGAAGATTGCTATAATTAAATGTAGTGCCCATAAGAAAGTGGTTGATAGAGTTGGAGAAGGGAATGCTTTGGCAGACCGGGTGGCACGAGAGACTGCGATGCAGCCGGGTGCTACCGCAATGTATGTTGTGAAGTCGCAGGCAGAAAGATGGCACGATGCTAGGAGAGATGTGCTGGAAATACAGAGGACCGCTTCCGATAAGGAACGGGAGCAATGGTCCAATGATGGAGAATTAGATGACGAAGGATGTTGGAGAAATAAGCAGATGGATAAATGGAAGTTACCCACAGCCTTCGTACAACCTATGGTTCAGATGGCACATGGACTAGCGCATGTCGGAGCTTCCGTAATTGTTAAATTACTCACACGAGTTTGGGAGCATCCGGAGATCGCTAGTACAGCAAAGAGGGTAGTGCAGACCTGCATGATTTGCCTGAGATATAACCCGGGAAAGGGTACCCGGACTCCAGCAGGAGGATTTGCGACACCTACTGCACCCTTTGAGGTTTTGCAGATGGATTACATCCAGCTTGAGCGCTGTAACAATCTGAAGTATGTTCTAGTAGTGATTTGTGCCTTCAGCAAATGGGTTGAGGCATACCCTACGAAAGACAATACTGCAATGACTACAGCCAAGATGCTATTGAAGGAGTTCTTCCCTCGATACGGTGTTTGCAGATTGTTGTGGAGTGATAACGAACCTCATTTTATAGCAGACGTTATAAAGTATGTCCTGAAGGGTCTAGGCATTACCCAGAAGTTCCATGCAGTATTTCACCCTCAGTCTGCAGGATTGGTTGAGAAGTATAACGGTACTCTGAAGCTCAAGATCGCTAAGATCCAAGCTTCGACTTCTTTGACTTGGCCAGACGCTTTGCCGCTGGCATTATTGTAAATTAGATCGATACCGCATTCTCGAACCGGTCTCACACCTTATGAGATCATCTTTGGACGCCCAATGAATATTTGGGGTCCACCAAAACCTAAGTCCGTGTATGATGTACCTTGTGTAATGATGAATGACTATCTGGCACAGTTAACGGATAACTTGGCTTCTATTCATCAACAGGTTCGAGAGGCGCTCCCTGATCGGTCCACCGGTGAAGGCCATAATCTCCGACCTGGTGATCAGGTGATGATCAAAGTCTTCGAAAGGACGAACAGTTTGGAGCCGAGATGGGTTGGTCCTGAGCAAGTCTTGCTCGCAACGAGGACAGCTGTGCGGGTTTCCAATCGGAAGAACTGGATCCACTCCTTGCACTTTCGCAAAGTGCCGTCTGGATTGGTGGAGCCTGCTGTGTTGACTGACCATCGAGAAATCCTGACTGCGGAGAAAGGCCGTGCTGTGGAACCGAACGACACTGAGGAGCTCTTCCCGAACCAGGTGATTCCTGGAAGAAGAAGATATCACCTCAGATCAAGAAAGTGATTGCTGTATCCAAAGTTGTCAGAACGGCCCTTAGGTTAGTGAAACGGAGAGCCAATGTGGCAAGTGGGGGGGATCAGCCCTGCATTAGTATAGCGACACCCGTCTTGGCCCGCTGGTGAAGAAATCAACGGCTGCCTAAGGGGAAGAGTTCTGACAACCTTTTAGTTTCAGGAAGATATTGACTTCTTACTACAAGATGGAGACGAAGAAGATTCTTTGTGCGACAAGCTTTATTATCATTGTGGCTATTGTTGGTATAACCACATGGTTTATTGAGGATGTGACTCCTGCCCGTGAGTTGCTTGTTTTGACCACTCCAGTGCCTGAAGAGCACTACTTTTATACCCTTCCGTATCAAGAATTGAAGCATCGGCAGTCTTATCTGAATAACACTTTCATCCAGATGTTGCATCATACCCATGTTGCTACAAATGCTACGAACTGTTGGATATGTGGTATGATGCCAGCTCATCAGAAGAAAGGAGGAACGCCATTCATACCTCTTCCCTTTTCTCATAATGGCTCTTGTAGAGCATGGTATACTTTGCTTTGCGCCACCCGGAAACCTACAGTGGGACGATTA
Organism: Triturus cristatus; assembly: GCF_964204655.1. NCBI lineage: Eukaryota > Metazoa > Chordata > Amphibia > Caudata > Salamandridae > Triturus > Triturus cristatus. The sequence continues at coordinate 498,526,617 of NC_140591.1, forward strand.
CTCTTTAGACTCAATAGGGAATGTCATCAAGATAAAGATGGTTACCCACAAGCGAATGGGACGATATGGGAATGGGAAGAGTATAGACCAGACAATGAATCGATCCCCTACATTTTCACGAACACTAGAGACACTGTAGGGAAGGAACAATTTGTGATTCAAGTGGCACAAGCTCAAGCGGACCTGTGTGTCCAGAGTGTGGGTTATATTCCTGTTGGTGTTAGTGACTGTATCATTATCCTGAACATTGATGGATTGAATAACAGTACTTTCTTACCATCCCATAACACATACTTCGTATGTGGGAATAAGGGTTATTATCGTTTGCCAGCCGGTTGGTCCGGAGTATGTTATGTAGCATTCCTATTACCACCTGTATTCTTGGCACCTGCATCTTATCATAAAGATTTGAAGTTGTTGAATAATGTGACTGTAAATAGGTATAGACGTACTCTATCTATTGATGATGTCGATCAAACTGATACGAGTTTGCAACAGTATATTGATTTCAATTTAGGATTGTTTTTCTTTGTTGGAGCTGCCCTAAATAGTAGGAAAGTTCGAAGATTAACAAGAGTTGTAGAGGCTGTGACAAATCAGACCGCTGCTGCTCTTGGGAATCTTACGGAAGAATTGCAAATTACTAGAATTGTTGCATTACAGAATCGTATGGTATTAGATGTTCTGTTAGCTGACCGAGGTGGAGCATGTAAAATTATTGGAAGTAGTTGTTGTGTGTTTATTCCTGATCACACGCCATCAGTTTATAATGCTATCAATAAATTGCATAAAATTGCAGCTGAAATCCATACAGAAAATGGCACTTGGACCTTTTCTGGATGGTTTTGGGCATTGATTACTACATGGGGATGGAAGGTTTTAACTGGTCTCTGTATTATCGTAGCAATTCTGTTTTCTTGTTGCATTTGTATCCAATGTGGTCCTTTACTCTGTTCCCTATGTGTGTCATTCTGTATTCCTGATAAGAAAGCTATTGCCAAAGTCACCTATCAGAAACATTTAACTCAAGAAGTAGAAGAAATGATGAAAATTGACATATATGATGATTATCCTAATACACCGAATGTCTTCAGTGAATGCTGAAACGGTCGTCTGTTGAAAATTGAAACAACGATGTGATTAAGCATTCACCAAAGACATGAATTCCCTTATCGCCGGGCCAAGTTTCCCTCCTATGTTGAATAATGTTTGGACTCCATTTTGTGTTGTCATGTCTCCACGTGCTTTGCACGAGACGAGTCCTATCTTTCTGCTAGTTGCTCTACAATCTGCCCAGTAACAGGCTATAAATAGCCCCTTTGTCCGTCTGGCGCATGCCCAGACTTGACCACATCTGTAATCAGTTAATCCTTGTTTGACCATGTTTTCGCGGGCTCAGGAAATTAGTTACTCCGCCCACATATTGATTCTGTATCGAAAATGCCCATAAAAGGTAATGTATTTTGCTCCATGTTGTATCCACCCACTTATGAGCCCCTCTATTGTGTATAAAAGGGGACTATGTATGCAAGTTCTTTGTGCTACTCTATGCAATACTGAAGAGTGTTGTATGGATTGTAGGACCACCCTTAAGGGTTAATAAACTTTGTCTTTGTACTTTGCAGTTTCCGTGCCAACTTCCTTCTAGCTTCCGTTACAGGAGAGCGAACCCTTGTATGCTGCGGGCCTAGCTGGGGCTTGTATTCATCAGGATGACAGTTAATTGTCTCCAATTGAATGTGAGCAAAACTGAAATCATGCTATTTTGTAAGGCCCAACAGCTTTAGTCTCCTGACTGGTGGCCTCCAGAACTTCGCTCAGCCCCAAGTTCCAAATAGTGGTAAAAAATCTGGGAGTCAAACTGGACCAAACCCATGTTATGAAGGAGCAGGTTTCATCCACTGTCTGCACATGCTTTTATATATTACATTAATTGAGGAGACTGTTCTCCTTCCTCCTTCTTTTTGAAATAAGAACCGTGGTACAAATGTTGGTCATAAGTTGTTTGGACTATGGTAATGCCCTATTGGTTTCTTCAAATGAGACGTTGCTTTCCAAACTTCAAGTGGTGCAAAACACCACCACCCATCTTGTCTGCAATCTTTCAACCAGTGGTGCATCTTTCCCTTTTTTATGTTCAGTGCACCGGTTACCAATCTGTAAAAGAATTATCTTTAAAATTTGCTGTCTGGCACACAATTCCTTGCTTGTAAAATGTCCCAGTTATCTATCGTCTAGACTATCGCACTACTGCCCTCCTAGACTGCTTAGATCCAGTGACAAAGTGCTGCTTACAGTTCCACGAGTCAGAAGGACCTGCACCGAAAGCAGATCCTTATCCTACTTAGCCCCTATGTACTGGAATAGGTTACCTTTGCACATCCGCATATGTATGCATCATCTCTAATTCTGAAAATTACCGAAGACATTGCTCTCTTAACACAGCAGTAGTCTCTTGCTTATTTTCATGTTCTGTAAGATACCCAGATGAATTTGTGAACCATATATAAATTATATATAAACATGGTTGAATTGTTTATCTTTTTTACCATTCTCGTAATGCTGATTACTCAGTTATTGCTTCAATAAATGTTTGTAATGCAGTTTTGAGTATTTCTTATGTCTTCCTTTGGGCATGCGTGAGTTACTAACGAATGGGCTAGAACAGCTGTGAAGATTTCCTTGAGGAATCAGGGTTGTCATGTTCAGAGGTTCACATACCACCGGTACCTTGTAAGGTTAGAGTTCCAGACGGTGCACCGTGAGCTAGTCAGGACTAAGATCAACAAATTCTGGTCATGAGCGCAGCCTCCATGCCATGTAGTTTTAAAGTTTATGTTGCAAAAACGCACAGTCTTAGTGAAATAGTATGAACCATACACAAGGATACTGGGTGCCACATTAAAGACTGGCACTAGCCTGTAGATAGGGGTACTCCTGCCACTCTCGCTAACCAACTGGATAAAAGCTCCCAGGTACAACCCCACCCACAGAAGGTCACACAAGGTAGTGGTGGATATACTGTCGCACTTCAAGAAAGTATTATCAGACACTGGTATGTTTGGATCGATTTAACATAGTTACGCTAAACATCAAAGGTCTAGTAGGTGCCACTCAGGGTAAGATACCACACGACCCAGAGTATCAGTAGACACAAGGCACCAAGTGACTTGTTCAAAGTATACAAAAAATGGGAACCCCGGCACTCTAATCATTTATGTGTACAATTTTGTATCTGAGTCTCTAGAACAAGGAAACACCATAATTGGGGAGATACCTTCTATCACAGGAATCATCTGAGAGAACAAAATTCGGTCATTTATTGCAAAGATTTATTTGCTAATAAGTAATATAAATATAATATAAATATTGGCACTACATCCAATATCATAATATTCATAAACAGAGGTTTTGTGATGTGCTCAAAATTCCAGTCCTTTGTCAAGTAGAACAACGGAAACAGCCAACATGCGTTTCGTCACCACCGTGACTTCCTCAAGGCTTAAATCATGTTCACACGGGGGCCTGAAAATTTTCTTTGGCTCAGTTGTCCCGTATAAGTGAAAGTTTCTGAGTCCTTACTCGAATCTTTAAATAATTTAATTCTAATAACTGCTTCTGGTCCTTTTCTTTCTTTGTTATATCTTTGTCACAGAAGCCCAGTCTTCCCAAATGTTGTTAAGACGTATAAACATTCATTACAATTAATTATTTGTCGCCTTAGCTGACGTCGAATTGTATAAAATAGGAAATAAAATCCAAAATCTCATAATATTGAAAACGATCAATTGTCAGAAAATAGACCTAATTACGTTGTCAACCAACAGATAAATGTCCAAATGTTAAGGTACCGTAGTAAGACCATTAAGCAAATAAGATTTTTATATCGTATTTTCAAGAAGAGTGGACTCCAATATTCAGAGTGCTGTGATAAGACCCTGAAATACTGCTCAAAAAGGCCCTAGCAGCCTGCTTTTCCCCGTCCGTTCCACCGAGACCTGAATGGTCTTACTACGGTTCGCGGACCGTCTAAATTTATTGCCGCTCTAACACATTGCCCTTCTATGACTGTGCGCAAGCCCCGTGGTGTTTTGCTCACTACGATCTCTTTATCTATATGGACTGATGCCATGAAAGTATAACATACTGCGTACTATTCAAGACGGGTTGAAGTTGTCAACTTTTGATTTTTTGAGGCAGGATGAAGCTATATCCCCCCATTTTATTGATGTGATTAAACTGCTTTTGGAAAAACTGAAGTAATTAAGGGTGCAGTCCTTCGTTCTAATAGATATTGAATGGTTTATAAGGCTCAATGGAACTCCTAGTCCTGAGGATGACCGTGTAATTCTACAGTGGTCGAAACGCTGTCGACGCTTCTGTGGCCTAAATCCGTGATGGACACATTCATTTTTGTATATGTTGTACCTTTGTTGTAACGTACATTTTTTCGTTTGCCACTTGTCTGGTTTGTGATTTATATTGTTTGTATACCAGCACACTGTGTTGAGTGTTATTGTCTCAATTGTTTTAGTTTTTGGAATACATTTACAGTGATTGTTCTTGTACATATGGGTATTTTTATTTCTTTTGTGCTCCTTCCCTCTTTTTCACTAATGTATTATTTGCTTTATGTCTGATCTGTAAATTGTATATTGTGTATTTTTAAACAAATTGTCTCCTGAACCTTTTGTTAGGAACAGATATTAGACAGGGAAAAGGTAACTTTCTGAAATGTATTACAAATCCAACTTCATCAGTGTATTGGCCTTGTAAAAAATATTTAAAAAATTCCAAGAATTCAAGTGCTTCCTAACCGGAGATAACAATAATACATTTGATACAACAATTGTCTTTCAATGCTTCACTGTGTGGCGGTCAACCTTGCTATAGTGAAAACAGCTTTTATGGGTTCTCCACAGCAAGGACATTTTGGTTCACTGACAGAATATCGATGTAAAAAACTATAGAAGTAAAAACTATAAATGAAAAAATATAGAAAGCCAAAATATCGACTCCCTATACTTAAACAGGTAAGTAGAAAAATATTGAGAAAAAGATATACAGTAATACAAAATATCGATGTTTATATATTTATATATATATATATATATATATATATACATTCACTGAAAAAAACATAGGTTTCAGGGGCCTTATAGTTAGCTGGACTTTTCACTCATACAAAACCATTGAAATTCCCCCGTTATAGTTAGCTGAACTAACTATAACGGGGGAATTTCAATGGTTTTGTACGAGTGAAATGTCCAGCTAACAATAACGCCCCTGAAACCTATGTTTTTTTCAGTGAATTTCTAAGGTTTTTTAAATGCTAATTCCTAACTATAACGTGCCTGAAACTTATGGTTTTTCAGTGAAATTCAAACGTTTTTTTAAATGCTAATTTCTAACTATGCCTACAGAGATAGGACATGTGAAGAAAGAAGAAAAAACGCACAGAAAAAAAAGAAATGCAGAAAGAAGCAACAGAAGTCCTCAAACACGAAGAAAAGTGCAGGAAGAAGGATAACGTGCAGAAAGAACAAACAGAAGAGCAGAAAGAAGCCTTGTTGCAAAATCATCCTGTACCCTCAACTTTTTCAGATGGATACTGGTGGTAACTGAGTCTGACTAACCAGTCCTAGAGCCAGTGCTATGTTAAAAGACACTCAGAATACAGTAAAAACACCTACATACACTAGAGACCACTATGCGTTGGTGTCCCCCTGTGATTAGCATGACCTCCTCTGTAAGCCCCTAGTATATAATAGGGCAGGGGATTAAAACTACCTCTTAGAACGCGCCACAGGGTGTGTTTGCACACGTCACCTCAGGCCCCGTCCCCTCCCTTCCCCACTGTGTAAACACGCCCTGTGGCCCCTTGAATACTGAGGGTCCCTAGGGTCCAACTAGACCACTAGGTACCTCCAGTAAGCGCCACAGAGCTGCGTTGCAGAGAGATGTAAAAAGGGGCACGGCCTAGACCACCTCTCTGCAATGCAGCTCAGTGGCGCTTACTGGAAGCACCTGGTGGGCTAGTTAGCCCCCAGGGGCCCTCAGGATTGAAGGGGAATTATTTCCCCAACTTAAAACGCGCCACAGGGTGTGTTTGCACATGTTACCTCAGCCCCCGTGCCCTCCCTTCACCACTGTCTAAACGCGCCCTGTGGCCGTTCTAAGTTGAGAGATTAAGTTCCCTTGAATTCCATCAAGAAGGCATTCAGATGTGTCACACATTTGCCATAAATTCAGAATGTTAGCACTGTAGTAAAGCTACTGCTCACCAGGGAAGTCTGCTGTTGGAATTGAAAGTGCATGTTTCAGTCTGCATGTCAGAATATTTTAATGAAATAGAAGAGGATTTGAGAAGTCACTCAAAATGTGCCCTAATTTTTCTTTCTGTAGCTCTAATCATACTTTCTATGGCAAAATGAACCCCCTCATTTTGTTCCTTTTTAAATTAAATGTTTTAAGAGTTACCACTTTATTCCAATCAAGATGGCTTCAGGTGTGCAATACGTTTGTCATAAGTAGGACTGTTAGTGCTCTAGTTGTTCTTTAGAACACTCTGGGAAGCTGCAGTAGAACACAAAGGAATCAACTGACAGTCTCTGCCCTTCTTGGATGTACATGTTTTACTGAGAATGTCAGACTTCATTCTCGCATGACTGAGAAAGATAATGTGAATTTACAGAAAATATCAGTTTAGCTTATAGATCACCTTCCAAACCTCTGTGGGAAAATCATGAGAAAATAGTTTTCTCTCAAACATGATTCATGATATCACAGCAGAAGGCTTTTTCACATGGTAAAATCACCTTAGAACACACCACAATTCCTAAAATGAGTATGGTACCATCAACAAATGATTTAAAATGTAACTAAAGTCTTAAAACCTTCTATTAACTGCAATGCTTTTTAATGTGGTGCTATCATGTATGTTGTTCCCAAGATGGCTGCCAACCCTTCTTGGATGAAGTACTGACAGCCAATCAGATCTCACAATGAGATGTGTGGTTAGGCTCCGCCCAGATATATCTATCTTTTTAACTCTCATTTTCTCAGGAACTACTGAACGGATTTACACCATTTAAGCAAAAGGCACGAGTCTGAACTGAGGACTACCTCTTTGCCAAATTTGGTGTAATTCCGTTCAGCAGTTCGGGCTGTAGCTGCGTCAACAGGTCCTATGGGAAAATGCATACGGAAAACGTGTTTTGGGACCCCCCCTTTTTTCTCGACCCCCGCTTGACGAATCACTGTGAAATTTTCAGGATAGGAGCGGACCGGAGCTGGCGAAAAGTTTAGAAAATTTCACGAAGATTCGTTAATCGGCGCCAACGTTATTCCAAATAGAATGTTGCAGATTTCCTATGGAAAATAGGTCCTAACTATAACTACCTACTGGCGACTGCCAGTAGGTAATATTTATATATATATCCCACTCGAGAGTCCAATGAATGCGCACACTCAGAAGTTGTTTACTACGTGCAAGAGTTTATTCCTCAGTTTGCTACGCGTTTCGACAGATGGACTTTCTTGATCACACGCTGAGTCTTGGGAAAAAAGCATTACATAGACATAAACGTGTGACTCACAGCGAAGACCATGGCACCAAGGGGAAAATACCTGGTGGCCATCTTAGAGCTGGTTGTATGTAGCATTAATACAAAGTAAATGGCACAAGTAAACGTTATAAATCACTCATATGGGTGTGCACGTACATGTTATTATTACACAGCATAAATGAAACATATTCAATAAAAATGTAATGCAGCATGGTGCACCTCAAAGTAACCTTGTACAAAAGAAAGAAGGATCTCCAAGGATCACCAGCAAACGTAATTGGAAGTGTCCCATCCCAGGCAGGCTCATAGCGCTGATGCACAATCCTCGGGCGATATTGGCAGGGTAGTGACCTCATGGTGAGTGAACAGGGGAAGGTCAAAGGGTGATCAATGGCCCAAAGTCAGCCATCATGGAATGAACGGAGTGCGGCCATCATGGAAGGTGCATAGTGCAGTGAGAGCGGTGGCTGTGTCAGCCTGGGAAATGGAGGTAGGGTACCTGTGTGAGTGCCCAGGAAAAGCCGCCTAATCACCCAGACCCGGGCTATGCTCAAGAAACAGGAGTGGTGGAGGAACCCTGAAAAAAGAAAAAAACCCGCGATTGAAGCCACAGGAGGCCTTGTAAGCCAGGAGGCACTGATCAGAAATACATGCTCCAAGTGGTGGATACTGTGCTGGTTCAGTCTCCAATGCAATGACAAAAATACAAAAAAAGTGAAAAAAGTGAAAGTTCTTATCTATGCAGGTCCTGCAACCTGATGCCGGGGAAGAAAAGGGTAGGGAACCCGTGAAGTGTCCATCAGCGTACGGTGGGTCCCTTCGTTTCCTCCTGTGGACAAGAGAAAAAAAAAAAAGAGAGAGAATATGTTAGTTTAAAATGCAAAATGCAAAATGTGAACACAAAAGTGCACAATAAAACCAAATCACTGTACATAATGAAGGAGAAACTGCATGTAGAAGAAAAACAACACAAAAGTGGTCTCACCTGTAGGAACAGTTAGTCATCATGTAAGTGTGTTGCTAATTCCTCATCAAGGTTGTGTCCCATAAGGTACCTGGTCTCGAGATCAAGGATCCACTTGGATTCCTTTTTTCGAAGTTTCAATTCTTTATTGCCACCTCTGGGACCCAATTGTATTTGTTCAATGGCGAAATACCGAAGGAGGGAACTGTTGGACAAATGATAGTCCTGGAAATGCCTGGCATGGGATAGTGTGGAAATTTATTGGTGATGATTCGAAGCTGTTCTAATATTCTTTTCTTGGCCATCAAGGTTGTGCTCCCTACATACCTCTTCTTACACTGATATTCCAGGATGTATATCACAAAGGTGGAGTTACATGTTAAGAATTGTGTGATTGCTCTGGTTTTATTGGAGTCAGGTGTGCTAAACTCTTTCAACATGTGGCTGGTTTGGCACGCCTTGCAGTGTCCACACAGATAGAAACCTTTCAGATTGTCTATCCCAACGTTATGAGTTTCTGTTATGTCTCCATGTACTTGAATGTCCCTTAGGCTGCAGCCTTTCCTGTATGTTATTCTGGATCTATCACTGATGGTCTGACCCACAGTGGTGTCGCTTTTGAGGATGTCCCAATTGTCTTCTAAAATATTTTGTATTCTATGGGAATCCCTGTTGTAAGTGAGAATAACTCTGGTATCCAAAGGTTCGTTAGTCTTGGCTTTGGTATTCAATGTGTATTGTCTACTCATCTTGGATAAGGCATGGTTGAGTACCCTATCGGGTTATCCCCATGCTTTCAACCTAGAGATCATGACCTCCTGCTCACTGTAGTATGCCTCATCACTACTGCAATGTCTTCTTGTCCTCAGCAGCTCTCCGTAGGGGAGGCTCCATTTGATAGCATCCGGGTGGCTGGTGAGGGCATGAAGGAGGCTGTTCCCTGCTGTGTCTTTACGGAATAGACTGGTCTCTAAGGTACCTTCCCGAGCTCTGATCCTGACATCTAGGAAAACGATGTGTACACTGCTTATGTTGTGCGTAAGTGTTATGTTGTAGGAGTTGTTGTTGAGTTTATCAATAAACTCAGTGGCTTGTTGATTGCTTCCCTTACATATAACAAATGTCAATATAGCGTAACCATAATACGACTTTCTCAATATCTGGGACAAAAGTAGCCTCCTTGCGTATCTCCTCCTCCCACAAGCTCAGAAACAAGTTGACGAAGCCTAGGGCAAAACATGTGGCCATAGCTGTGCCAAGAACTTGTTTGTAAAGGTTTCCATTAAAAATAAAGATGTTATTGCGTAGACATATGTACATCATTTCAAAGAGCATGTTAGAGTGCGCCAGGTAGCTTATCTGTTTGTCGTTCAAAAAATGTGAGCAGGCTCTGATGCTTTGGTCATGGTTATTTTTAGTGTAAAGGGAGTTCACAGCAAGAGTGATAAACATGTATTTGTCCTCCCACACTATGTCCTTCCACCATTTTGACGTGTCTGATTTTTTAAGTTTTTCATACCTCTTGAATTTGGTGTTCAATGAGGTGTCCAGGTCTTGCGCTGTGCCTGGGTTTTTGGCTTTGTAGATGTTGATATTCTCATGACCATGCAGTAACGAGAATCTCCATCCCAGAGGTTGGAACTGAGGATTTGCCCACCACCAACTTGTTTTTGGATATCACAACTGACAGAGCAGCTTCCACCCCTTTCAAACCTCGGTCTCTCTTCTACCTCAAATTTAAACATCAGAAAGGCTCCAAAGGGTCCTATAACCTATCGATCAAACATAACCTATCGATCAAACAGAAGAACATCATTATATCCTTGGCGAATTATACCAAAATTGTAATATGTCCCGCCGACAAAGACGAAAACATTGTGCTTCTCAGCAAAGAAATGAACATTGCTGAGGCACACAGACAATTGGATAATAGCAGATTCAATTGCAGCTGCAATACCACAACCTACAGTGAAAGTTCTTGCATACTTGGGGAAAACTTTCTGATTGGCAGCAACAGGGTATCATCACGTGGGAGGAGTACCTTTTTTTTAAAAGAGATTTTCCCAAGCTTCCCATCCTGTATCTCCTCCCCAAGATACATAAGAACCTGTTGGTCTCTCCCAGCAGACCAATTGTATCATCCCTTCGAAGCGTGTTTGACAACATCTCTAAATACGTCGACCATTTCTTGAGAGAATACATGACCACATTGCCATCTTATGTCCAGGACTCTAAAGTCTTTCTATGCAAAGTATTTATTTTTAACATATTTTATTGATTTTCTTAGAATAATCAGTTTCAGCATCTTTACAACATATATTATATCCATACAGTATTAAGAATTCAATAAAGTCATCATAGACATATACATAAATAGTACGATTCGACAGTGATAATATCCAATTGGCTGCATGGTCTGGCTTTTTTTTTCACTTTCGTACATCGTCTGTGAGAGTTCTAGTGGTTTGTTCTATATAGTATAACATAATGCTATAATAAGCTGATCAATTCCCCTCTCCCTATTATCTTTAACAAAAAAACTATGTCCCACCCCTGCCCCTTTCCCCACGCACAGCTCTTTTTTGCATTTATCTGATTTAGTCAGCATTACAGTACAGTACAGTTATAGGCATTTAGCACATATCCATGAGCAATCTCCTTTAATATGATACAATGAGATAGCAACCTCTTCACATCTCTTATGTTTGTTACCCGTTCTCAGTAAATGTACACTGATGTCTTTCCTAATTTATCTATGACTCAGTCGCTATAAATTCTTCTAGCATTACATTACATTTCAACAAAATAGTTTTTTTCCATAATCATCTCTGCTCCTCACGTATGAGTATTGCACTTTCAGCTCAACCCCACCGGACCACCTCATAACACCAATCTAATACTGTGGGCGGTTTTGCCGCTTTTTAGCGCATTGTTATTGTTCTTTTAGCCAACAACAATGCCATGTTTGCAAATTTTTCTTACATCTGGGGTTCAATCCCAATATACAACTTTCTAGTGAGTCTCCTCCGCCCCCAGGGGCAACCGCATTTAATATGGTTTGTACTATTGTCCAATAATGTGTTATTTGTGGACATGACCATTAACATAGGAAGCATGCATTTTGGGGCATGACATTTAGGACATGTGTCTACTGTATCTGGAAACATCAAACTTAGTTGACGGGGAGTCAAGTATGCTCTGTGTGTTATCATGAGTTGTATAAATTTAAACTTTGTTACGTGATACCCTTTTCGCATATTCCAATCCATATCCCCATTCTTTGTCCTTCAGCTCTCGGCCTATATCAGCATTCCATTTATCACAAAGTGTTTTTAATGAGGTGGCAGCATGTGTTCGGATTTCCCAGTACAACAATCGGGTCAGGTGGCTACCATTCCCCATTAGATATTGCATGTGCACTAGTTTGTGTATCGGGGGTTCCGCCCCATCCGGTGCCCATGTGGTCCAAACATATCTACTAATATTTGCATAGAGCAGGAATGTTGTATAAAGTACACCTTCTTCCCTTACAAATGTGTCATGAGTCATTAATGTATTATCAATTAATAACATTCCCACTGTATTTACGCCCTCGTTCATCCATTTATTTATATGTTGCGATGTTACTGTACCCAGCGGTATAGGAAGGCCCAGTAATGGGATGTTGGAAGCATAGGGGACTAATGCCTTTGTATAACGAAGTGCTTTCTTCCAGTACTTCAATGCAATGGTTAATAAAGGGGGCGCATTTGTTGGGATTTTACTGTCTGGGAACAAAAGCATATGCAATTCCCCTCTCTCCCATTCGCGTTTAGTCATAGCTATCTCCATCAGGTTGCGCCCTGTTATCCAATACGCAAGCCGCTGCAGTTGGCTTGCATAGCGTATGCTTTCAGATCAGGGACCCCATTCCCCCGGGGAACAACCTTTACTACGCAACTTTTACAACACACTACCATTACAACGAAACTGTTACAACGCAACTGGATTTACAACGCATGCCGTTACAACGCAAGTCTTTACATCGACTTGCGCTAGATGGCGTGCTAACATTACAAAAGGCGTAACATTACAAATAGTGTAGTTTAATATCCCAAAACCTTCCCTACTGTTAAGTGAACTGGAGTTGGAATGGTAGATTACACTTTTCTAATGTTAGCACGCCATCTAGCGCAAGTCGATGTAAAGACTTGCGTTGTAACTAAAATATTTTGTATTCTATGGGAATCCATGTTGTAAGTGAGAATAACTCTGGTATCCAAAGGTTCGTTAGTCTTTGTTTTGGTATCCAATGTGTATTGTCTACTTATGGTTCTCATCTTGGATAGGGCATGGTTGAGTACACAATCGGGATATCCCTGTGCTTTCACATAGAGATCATGACCTCCTGCTCACTGTAGTATGCCTCATTACTACTGTAATTCCGTCTTGCCCTCAGCAGCTCTCCGTAGGGGATTCTCCATTTGAGAGCATCCGGGTGGCTGCTGAGGGCATGACGGAGGCTGTTCCCTGCTGTGTCTTTACAGAATAGACTGGTCTCTAAGGTACCTTTAGAGCTCTGATCTTGACATCTAGGAAATCGATGTGTACACTGCTTATGTTGTGCGTAAGAGTTATGTTGTAGGAGTTGTTGTCGAGTTTATCAATAAACTCAATGGCTTGTTGTTTGCTTCCCTTCCATATAACAAAAAGGTTGACAATATAGCGTAGCCATAATATGACTTTCTCAAAATCAGGGATGAAAGTAGCCTCCTTGTGTATCTCCTCTTGCCACAAGCCCAGGAACAAGTTGGCAAAGCTAGTGCAAAACATGTGCCCATAGTTGTGCCCAGTACTTGTTTGTAGAAGTCGCCATTAAACATAAAGATGTTATTTCATAGACATGGGTACATAATTTAAATGAGCATGTTGGTGTGCGCCAGGTAGCTTATATGTTTGTCATTCAAAAAATGTGGGCATGGTCAATTATAGTGTAGAGGGTGTTCACATCAGGAGTTTGCATAGATGGGGCGTGGCCAACTGCCAAGCATGTTGGACGAGAGGTAGCGGAGCTCCAAGCTAAGCCTCGACAGGGAAGCAAGGGAATACGGCGGCGCTTCAAAAGGTGAAATTAAGTGCGGAATCATCGATGGAGGCGAAGCAAATCACCTGACTACGCAGCAACACTGGGCGAGGCTATCTGACGGTACCGGAGGGGAAGCGCCGTGGAAACTGTTGGAGGTGCAGCAGAGATGACAAATAGAGGCAGTGACTCCAGACCCGGTCTGTACTGGACGCGATTGACAAGGACATTTCGCATGCCCTAAGAAACCGTGCTAAAGGTATGGAGTATACTGTGATGAAGGACAAAATGGTGGGCGCTACTATGTCAGGAAACACCAGAGCCCAGGCAAGCATGTAACTTCCCCAGTGCCAACTGAACTGAGACAGACTGTGGCTGCAAGGGCGCCCCAGAAAAAATATTGATGCCGGTACACTGCAGGAATATATAGAAAGCTGTGAGAAATTAAAAACAAAGTTTACCCCCTCCTGTCGTTATTGACCCGCGTCGCCTGAAAACTTGGAAAATAGATCCACATTGCAGGAAATGGAGGAGCACAAACTCAACATCTCGGTTTCTCCTATCTTTTTGGCGGAATGAACATATGTGCTGCATTCTAATTTACAGCGCAACTTTGTCAGATGCCCTACTGCATACAGTCTGAGCAGTGTACAGTGATTAAGGGTAAGGGCTGCTTGGGCTGGTAACCAGAGCACGCTACAGCCGAACTTATGCGACATGGTGAACACCTCTGAAACTGCTGAGTGAAATAGTATATCAATAGGCATATAGGGGAAACACAGAAAAAAATGCATGTCGCATTCTTCCTCATACCTAACATCTTGAATCCACATGGTGCGGAGTATGGCAGGGAAGAAAGTTCTACTTTCAGCTATACACTCTGTTCAGAGGGATAGCTACTCCATGCACTGCTGCACAGTGGAGAAGGGCGGACTGTAGTAGTAGCAATAGGTTTATTTTAGAGACGAAACAGGGAAAGCGAGGAAGAGAGAAACAAAAATGGGACGTCCTAAAACCAAGCAACCGGACCCCCCATCCTCTGAAGTAATGGAACACACAGCTAATAATGAGCAAACACAAACCTCAGACCAGGATGTGATACCTCCTACTTATCCCAGACAACCTACCAATAAACTAGATATGATGTTACGAGAAATTAGGCAATCCCACGCAGCTACTTAAACACAAATAGGTACATTGACCACTAGCTCTACTTTACTAAAGGTGGACCATACAAATCTAGCGGAAAAGTATAAAACTAACAAAATAATGCTAGATGATCTGACAGCTCAACAACAAACTCACACTTCCCAAATAGAGCAAGTATGGTGACAACTGGTGGGATTACAAGAAAGGGTGGATGATGCGGAAGGAAGATCCCACTGTAACAATGTTCGAATTCTTGGCATGCAGGAATCAATCACACCCAATTTATAGAGACATGGATACGGATCATGTTGTACCAATGGGACTTACGGACATGTATAGCGTAGAGCGGGCACATAGAGTGCCGCCAAGACCTCCACTTCAGGGTACGCCTCCAAGACCAATAATAGCGCGTATACTGAACTATAAAGACCGGGACCTGCCAGGGATTATGCTCCAAACCACTTAGTAAATACCCATATCTCACTATACCCAAACTTTACCGTGGCAGTGCAGAAGGTTAGAGCCACATTCCAGGAGGTTAAAAAGATGCTTCAAACCCATAATCTAAAGTATGCACTACTTTTCCCTGCCCACTTAAAAGTTATCTATGGTCAGAAAGCCTTGTTTTTTGATTACCCGGATGAAGCAATGGACTGGGTAAAAATTACTCTGACACCAAATGAGACAGCAGAATCATCCCAAG
Source organism: Triturus cristatus (assembly GCF_964204655.1). Classification (NCBI taxonomy): domain Eukaryota; kingdom Metazoa; phylum Chordata; class Amphibia; order Caudata; family Salamandridae; genus Triturus; species Triturus cristatus. Next base: position 498,542,063 of record NC_140591.1, read on the forward strand.
CAAGTCAACAGCTGCTGCCTTTATCGCAAAAACTACCAACAACAAGAAGAACAAACCAGAACAAAAGCCAGAATACACAAACTGTCTCAGATCAGAACCCTACACCGGCACAGATCTCAGTAAATCAAAAGGACGCTATACGTACTGCAGCAGCAATGTTAGAACAAGACACAACATCTATCACTGAGTCAGTGGATTCTTCAGAAGATAACACTATCCATTCAGACTCTGAAAACAGTTTGGCGTTGTTCCCTCTGGTTACTCCGGAGACTGCAAATGAATATATAGGATGAACGCTACGAATTTCCAATGTTGATCATATGCCTTAACAGGTGAGTATACATTACAATGTAGTATGATTGCGGATGAGACAAGTGTACCTTGTCGCCCTACTAAGATTGGGCCTGAGCTGGGGCGCCGCATATGTATATGTTGTGCATACGATCATGCACGTAAATAGATTTGTGGTTACCATGTCCCCCGTGGCGAATGCACTCTGTTACAAAGTTTACAAGTTGCAGGTTGAATTTGTTGTCATCGTTTGGTCCTCTAATGTTCTAAGGGGGAACCTAGTATTGAGAGTTTTCATGTGGTATATATGCACAGACTCAGATACTGTCCAGTCTTCTTATGGTCAGTAGGGAGGGTTCAGGACCCTATACTTCACACCACATTATGCAAAGACAAATGGCTCAACCTGGTAAATATACATTCCTGTGCCTGGAATGTAAGGGGTCTTGGCTCTGTACACAAGAGACGCAGAATACTTGCACAACTCAACCGCAGAAGGGTGCATATTGTTTTTCTTCAAGAATACCATCTTACGCACACAGAGGCCATAAAGTTACAAAAGAAATGGAGAGGGCAATTATTTTTTACCTCCTACTCAGCATTTGCCCACGGGGCTTTGATATGGTTAAGAAGCAGAACCCCCTTTTCACTGATAGAACAAAGAATAGACTTGTATTGTAGAAATGTACTATTGCATGATATCCTAGATGGGGAACATAAAGTGTTAGGCAGTGTATATGCGCCAAACTCGGAACAGGATACATTTTTAGGGATACTTACCAATGCACTGACGGGCCGGGACACTTACCCTTGGATTATAGGGGGGATTTTAACGCTGTAGTGGATGTGGGACTAGACCGTTTGCACCCTCCACTAGAGGGATGGCAGACAGTTGGAACATTGATGATGTTTGGCGTAAGTGTAATCCTGACAGCAAAGAATTCCCCTTCTTCTCACCACCAAATGGATTACACACGCGTATAGACTGAATATTTTGCTCTACGCATTTACTTACTCATGTAACAGACACAACATAATAAGGGAAAACATTATTGGATCACAACTCACTTGAAGTCACGCTAACATGGGGGAAGATTCCCACACCAATACCTACCTGGAAATTGCACCATTCATTACTTGAAGATCCGGTTTTTCATTTCTCCATTTCCACAGGAATTACTAATTATTTTGCAGAAAATGCAGGCACGGCTAGTACACACCAGATGGAGTGGGATGCATTTAAAACTGTAATAAGGGGGACAGTTATAAGCATGTGAGTAAGGGCCTGGTCTCTTCAAATCAAAGAACTAACGGCAGTGGAAAACAGCCCAGGTGAATTAGAACGTGGGGCAGGAACAAATGACACCAATAGAGATAAATTCCAGGAAGCGCACATAAAACATGCTGAACTAGTGGAGGAACTTCGAATTATAGACCACCGCGCATATGCACAAAGGCAACATGCTGAGGCAGACAGGGCAGGTTCACTCCTAGCTCGGATTATTAAAGACAAACCGGGGGTAACACCTATTACTGAACTTACCATGCATGAGGGACCCCCAGCCCGCACCCAATTAGAAATAAATGCAGCCTTTAAGAAATACTACAAGACACTATTTGCAGCGCCAGTAGAACCGTGCAAAGCTGACTATGAGTTCTTTTTTGAGGATTTACGGTTTCCACAATTAACAGCAGATCAAAAGAAAAAACTGGAGGAACCAATAACAACAGCGGAGATTAGGGCAGCAATTAAACAACTTCCTCACAACAAAGCGCCAGTTATAGATGGATCACCAATAGAGTTTTATGCAAAGTATATAACGATACTAGTTCCTCACTTACAAAGCCTATACCAAGTCTCACTTGACACGGGCTCCCTCCCACCCACTACAATGAAAGCAGTGGTGGTTTCGCTGCTGAAACCATGCAGGGACAGTAAGGATGTGGCAGGATATCTCCACTTCTCACTGTTAAATATGGATTATAACATTTTAAGAAGATTATTAGCAAACAGAATCCTTCAATTTATACCAAAATTAATACATATGGATCAGTGTGGGTTTGTACCTGGAAGATGCACGGCCCTTAATATTGGACGTCTGCACCAAGTCATGACGAGAGCAACAATAACAGACAACAAGCAAGGGTGTGTATCTTTAGACTTACGCCAGGCGTTTGCTCCATTACAATGGAGCTATATATTACGTGCAATCTCGAAGTTTGGCATACCGGATGCTTATGTTAGATGGGTTAGTCTTGTATATACAAATCCAAAGGCCCGTGCTCATACAGGTGCTCATATTTCAACACAATATACAGTGGAAAGAGGTACTAGGCAAGGGTGCCCGCTGTCACCTTTATTATTTATACTAGCCCTCGAGCCACTAGCTATTAAACTACATACTGTGGTGGAGCACAAAGGAATATGAATAGGAAATTACACTCATCTTATCTCTGCATATGCGGATGATTTAATGATCTTAAAGCGGACCATGAACCGATCCCTACCACACTCTATAAATTTCAATTACTCTCTGGGCTAGCACTAAATGAGAAGGAATCATATGAGAACTTGCGCTAGATGGCGTGCTAACATTACAAAAGGCAAACTGAGAAATAAACTCTTGCGCTTAGTCAACAACTTCTGAGTGTGCACATTCATTGGACTTTCGAGTGGGAATCATTGGCCCGGTTTGGCTCTACCGGCACATGCGCACCACCAGACTACGGGCAGGGATTCCAGGAGGAGCTTTCTAGTCTTTAGAGAGTATATATATATATGGCAGCGTTTGCACTTTTTAAATCTAAACTTTTAAACTTTGGAATTGCTGTTGGGGGGAATTTTCTGTTTGTTCTGTATTTTTTAACTGGTGATTATTTGCATAACGAAGCCGGTCCGCGGTCCACCGCGGTCTCTAAGTGACCGATTGTTGTGGAGGGATGCGGCTCCTCCCCCTGCCTCTGTCATTTCCGCTGACAGCTCAGCACTTAAACAAGATGGTCGCCCGGCCGTGCAGTGGACACGCGCAAAGTGTGTGCTGGCGGCGCACCAAAGGCAAGCCCGTCTGCGCCCGTCCGCATCCCGGAGGCGGCCGGGGTCAGATTTTCTGCCGGTTTGACCCAAGCAGCAAATAAAGTACTTACATACGACAGGGAGACTCTCATTGAGCTGGGCTCCTCCTGCCAGTGCAAAAAGGTTATAAATATTGAGACTAGCGCTTTTGTTATAGGGTGTAAACATTGCAGCTGGGGTGACACTAATGACACCCTAAATACCATGCCCAAGCACAATACACAAAGACAGGAGGAGCAGGGTACTATAGATAAGGAACAAAAATACATTGAGGCTCTACTGTTAAACTGTTGATCACTTAATAAACATACCTTGCACATTTCTGATATACTATCTGAGACCAAACCTGATTTTTTGTTTCTGACTGAAACTTGGCTCTCGGATTCGTTCAATCCAACCATAGCTTCAGCCATCTCCTCTGGCTACTCTATTATATAAGGAAAGATCGGGTTGCAAGCAAGGGAGGTGGAATCGCTATTACTAGCAAAACGGACATAGCCATTACTTGCATTCCCCTGGAGGAAATAGAAGGGGCAGAAAGTCTATGTTTTCAGGCTACCCTGTCCCCCCATCAGTGCCTGGCAGGAGTCCTTTTGTACAGACCCCCAGGGCCGGCGGGGGTTTTCTTGAAGTCCATTGGTGATGTCATTTTGCCTGTGGCCTCCAGATTTAAACACTTCCTCGTCTTAGGGGATTTTAACATACACATGACACCTCAGACACGATTTCCTTGATAGAATCACTGGGTGTGCTCACTATCATTCCATGTATATCTGCCCCCACGCATGAGAAAGGTCATACCCTTGATCAGGTATTTGCAAATTGTTCAATTCAGACAGAGCCTCCTCTACCCCTTCTCTGGTCAGATCATTATCTGATCAGTTTCAGGCAACTAAATTGTTAAAGCACTTATTGACTTAGGTTAAGCAGTCATCTTCCACCTCCAGACCTCCTCATAAGATTACTCCGGATGCTCTTAAATATGAATTAGACCTACATACCCCCATACTCACTGATGACATAGAGCTGGATGCAGAGGCTCTTGTAAAGTGGATTGCACAGGGTACTTTGACCCTTGCCCCCCCATCCCATGCCCTATAAGAACAATCAGCCGTTCATCCCCTTGGTTCAACAACACTTTACGTCAGAGTAGAAAGGACTGTAAACGCCAGGAATGAGTTTGGAGGAAGGATTTTAAGGCTGAAAATAAAAGGAACTGCAAAGAGGCCCTAAGAGACTACTACAAAAAGATACAGGTAGCTAAGAAGAACTTCTTTGCTTTTAAAATCGGCAGGAAAAAAAAGTAGAGACATTTTTGACATTGTCAAAACTTTCTCCTCACCTAGGGCTGTGTCCAGGTTATCCCATCCTTCCAACGAGTGGATTGGTAATTTAGCCAACTTCTTCTACACGAAGATCGTGACTATACAATCCTCGTTTGACAGCCCAAGTGTGAATGATGGGTCGGCCACTCTTCAGACTGCCACTCAGTGCCAGGACGAGAGGGCTCGCCTTTCCATCTTCCCGCCTATGCCTTTAGAGACATCAATGGCAATAATGAAGGGTTTGAAATCTGGCTCACCAGTAGACCCTTGCCCGTCCAAATTCTTAGCATCCATGGCAGAGATTTTGAATCCCATTGTCAACTGTGTGGTAAACACGTCCCTCCTTAACGGCCTGGTACCAGTATGCTGGAAGAGCGCGAAAATTATTCCTTTATTTAAAAAACCTACGGCTGACCCCATGGTCTTCATTAACTATAGACCCATTTCTCTTTTGCCTTTCTTTGCAAAAACAGTTGAGAAATACATTCATACAGTGATCAGCAATTTTGCAGAGGCATATAATCTGCTTCCCTCTAGACAATCTGGCTTTAGGCAGAATTTCAGTACAGAGACAGCACTGCTGGAGGTATCTGAATCTATCAAAGAGACCTTGGATGCTGGTGGCAAAGCAGTCCTGGTTCTCTTAGACCTCTCTGCGGCTTTTGACACCGCGCCCCACGACCATCTTCTTCAGAGGCTGAGGGTGGGTGGGTTTGAGGGCACGGTGTTGAAGTGGTTTGCCTCCTTTTTAGAGGATAGAAATCAGGAGGTCTGATCACCCCCTTTTTCGGCCAGCATGCCATCTTTGAGTGTGGGTGTGCTGCAGGGCTCTATTTTGAGCTCCGTACTTTTCAATCTGTACTTGGCCCCCCTGGCTACTTTGGCTGAAGAGAACGAGGTCACAATAATATCGTACGCCGATGACACTCAACTGCTGTTCAACTGTAGGAAGGGAGAAGAGCTCTTAATGGGGAGAAGATCAACAAGTGCCTAAACGAAAACATTTCTGGGTTTAACCATAACCATCTCAAATGTAACACAGACAAGTCCGAGATCATTTTCTTTGGCTGCCCCCCGCTGGACGCCTGGAAACAATGATGGCCACAAGACCTGAATCCTCCGCAGGCTGCTGTTAGGACTGTGAAGAACCTGGGAGTAAAAATGGATGACGCCCTTTCTATGGTAGCCCAGGTGCAGTCAGCAACTGGGACCTGTTTTGGTCTCCTGAAGATGCTTCGGAGGTTTTTATTTCTATTACAGACCTCGCACAGAAAAATAGTCATTCAGGCCCTTATCATCTTTAGATTGGACTATGCCAACGTCCTCTATCTAGGCCTCCCGGAGTTCTTACTCAACAGATTGCAGTTGGTACAGAACGCGGCAGCCAGGGCTGTTCTGAGTCTCGGGCTTAGAGAGCGGATCTCCAACCATCTTAATATTCTGCATTGGTTACCTGTTCGCAGTAGAATTTGGTTCAAAGCTCTGGTCTTGGCCTTTAAGGCCCTACATGGTGTGGGAGCAAAGTGCATATGTAGAAGAGTTTCTTTTTATGTACCCCACAGATCTCTTAGATCCGCTCATTTACATCTTATGGCCACCCCTAATTACCTTAGAGCTAGCAAATGCGGTCGCTCTTTCCAAGTGAAAGTGTCCGGACTTTGGAATAAGCTACCTCTTCCACTTAGGCAAGTTACCAACCTGCTTGCTTTCAGGAAACAACTGAAAACCTGGCTGTTCCCAAAAACTATTTAATTAATTTTTTCTCTATTCCCTTTCATTTTCCCTTCCTCTGGTTTTTTGTTTGCTTTTCTGTCTTAGCGCCGGGACACTCTTCTGAGTAGCCATGCGCTCTATAAATCTACTTTAACATAACTTAACATAACATATATATATATTGCACACACAAGATGCTCCTGCCAGGACCTTTAGCCCTAGGTAGGTGGCGCGTGATGTCGACGGAGCCAGCCGACACAATCTGCCACACAAAGCAAAGGAATGTCCACACTCTCAGGAAGTGCCAATTGCAGAATTTATTGCATAGTGTTTACGCATTTTGACAGACTAGCTGTTTTGATCACACCGTGTGACTATGGAATAAATTCTGCAATTGGCACTTCCTGAGCACAGACATTCCTTTTCTTTGTGTAGGGCATAAACTGAACACACATATATATCTATATATATATTCACTGAAAAAACCATAGGTTTCAGGGGTGTTATAGTTAGCTGGACTTTTCACTTGTACAAAACCATTGAAATTCCCACGTTATAGTTAGTTCAGCTAACTATAACTCGCGCGCCCGCAATGCACTGCTGATGACATCACATATTACATCACTCATGACATGGTCAGTGACATCACTCATGACATCAATGATGACATCTCAAATGACATCACTGATGACATCATCCAGTGAATGTGTATTTTTCTGAAAATTAAATATGTTTTATATATGTATATCTCAAGGTCGATGGAAGAATAAATGGGTATATAAGAATCTAAATGGATGATTTGTTTTTGAAAAATTGATTGTGTAACTGACTGATTAAGTGTATCATAGTGAATACATGGCTTAGTGAGTAATGTTTAAATATGTAAATATCTGCATCAGTCTCTCACTTTGTGTATAAGTGGCTGCATGGGTTGGTGAGTAGCTACATGGGTGTCTATATAGGTTATTAGTTGTTTTTTTGAGTATCAGTCTGAGTGTCTGCATGGTTCGGTGGGGGGTATTACGTAGTGCATAGTTACATGAATGAGTGACTCACTGTTTGTATGTGTTGAAGACAGCATGTGTGCAGGACTGTATGGGTGGATGAGTGTGTGTATGGGTGTGTTAGTGAGTGAATGACTGTCTCAATAGTGTCTTTATGAGTAACTACATATGTTGTAAACTAGTATATGTGGCTATTGGTGTATATAAGTGAGTATATGTGAGAGTGAGAGATTGAAAGAGTTCCTGTATGAATAAGTATGTGTTTCTATAAGTGATTGTTTAAAAGACTAAGTATGTGTGGTGGTGTGTGTATAACTGTATATGCAAGTAAATGTATGTTTGATTCTTTATTAGCATGAGTGAATATGTGTGTGAGTAACTCTATGGATGAGTGGCATTGTGTAACAGGATGTATAGGTGTATGAGTACATATGATGAGTGAGGACATGTATGAGTGACTGTATAGGACTGTTGGTGAATGAGTGGATGTGTATGTGGATCTTAGAATTACTGAAGAGGTTGTTGTAACTGGTATTGGTATGTACATTGTTTTGAAAATTGTAGTCTCTATTTTTGAATATGTGTATCAAAGGTTATATTAGGGTGAGAGGAGGTCTGCCACTCTATCACAAGGATGATGTCATCAGTGATGTCATGAGTGATGTCATTTGAGATGTCATCAGTGATGTCATGAGTGATGTCACTGACCATGTCATGAGTGATGTAATATGTGACGTCATCAGCAGTGCATTGCGGGCGCGCGAGTTATAGTTAGCTGAACTAACTATAACGGGGGAATTTCAATGGTTTTGTACAAGTGAAAAGTCCAGCTAACTATAACACCCCTGAAACCTATGGTTTTTTCAGTGAATTTCTAAGGTTTTTTAAATGCTAATTCCTAACTATAACGTGCCTGAAACCTATGGTTTTTTCTGTGAATTTCAAAGATTTTTTAAATGCTAATTTCTAACTATGCCTACAGAGATAGGACATGTGAAGAAAGAAGAAAAAATGCACAGAAAGAAAAAAAGAAGTGCAGAAAGAAGCAACAGAAGTCCTCAAAGACGAAGAAAAGTGCAGGAAGAAGGATAACATGCAGAAAGAACAAAAAGAAGAGCAGAAAGAAGCCTTGTTGCAAAATCATCCTGTACCCTCAACTTTTTCAGACGGATACTGGTGGTAACTGAGTCTGACTAACCAGTCCTAGAGCCAGTGCTATGTTAAAAGACACTTAGAATACAGTGAAAACGCCTACATACACTAGGGAACATTATGCGTTGGGGTCCCCCTGTGATTAGCATGACCTCCTCTGTAAGCCCCTAGTATATAAAAGGGCAGGGGGATTAAAACTACCTCTTAAAACAGGCCACAGGGCGTTTTTGCACACGTTAACTCAGGACCCGTCCCCTCCCTTCACCCCTGTGTAAACACACCCTGTGTCCATTTTTAGTTGGGAGATTAAGTTCATTTGAATCCTGAGGGTCCCTAGGGTCCAACTAGCCCACTAGGTACCTCCAGTAAGTGCCACAGAGCTGCGTTGCAGAGAGGTGTAAAAAGTGGCATGGCCTGGACCACCTCTCTGCAATGCAGCTCAGTGGCGCTTACTGGAAGCACTTGGTGGGCTAATTAGCCCCCAGGTGCCCTTAGTATTGAAGGGAAATTATATTCCCAATTTAAAACGTGCCATAGTGCGTGTTTGCACACGTCACCTCAGGCCCGTCCCCTCCCTTCACCACTGTGTAAACACGCCCTGTGGCTGTTCTAAGTTGAGAGATTAAGTCCCCTTGAATCCTAAGGGTCCCTAGGGTCAAACTAGACCACTAGGTACCTCCAGTAAGTGCCACAGAGCTGCGTTGCAGAGAGGTGTAAAAAGGGGCTTAGCCTCAGAACACCTGTCTGCAGCGCAGCTCCCTGGCGCATACTGGAGATGCCTGTTGGGCTAGTTGGTCCTCAGGGACCCTCAGTATTGAAGAGGAATTAATTCCCCAACTTACAACTCGCCAGGGGGCGCGTTTGCAGAGTGCTGCAAGGAGGGGGCGTCGCCTCCGGCACGATGCCAGTCTTTTATTTATTTTTTAAGAAGGGGGCTGTGTGGTTCCCCTTCTTATTCTAATTTATTGACCCTGATGACCCCATCCCCCAGGGCCTGTCTCCTAATTATATTTTTTTGACCCCAATCCCCAGGGCCGGCCACTGTTTTTTAATATTTAAAAAAAATATATATTTATAGACACACCTAGGACATGCTGGACAAACCGTACGTACCCATCACCATGACAATTTGCGTGATATTCATTAAAAGGCGACTATGCAGACAATGAATCCACGTGGAATGTATTTACACCACTAGTGAAGCTCTGACATGTCTGATGCCCTACCGTGCCTAATCCCGGTAGACACCCTTGTCGTTTATTTATACAAACATGGGTAGCTATTGACGGGCACATTTAATACACATGCACACCAAGCCATTCAAAGGGGATTAGACAAAAATTCGACCAAAGCTATGCAAGAAACCCCCCTTACGATTATTAAAACACACATCCACTGCCGGATGTGTAATACTTTTTATTTCACTCTCTGGAAAGGGGACGAACATCACTTGAGAGTCACAGCGCGCTCCTGGCAGAGCCCAATGCTGTGTTACACCCACCATTGCCTGCTGAGTGCCACACACCTCTGTGTTGTATTCCACTAGCTAGTGCATATGCTATGACACTCTCTAGCCCATGTGCACTGTAACACCACCCCGTGAATATGTCATGCCACACTTGTCTTCGCACGGGTTATATTGCCCCATCTAACCTGCCTTCCTCGATGCCTATGTTATAACGCACAGTGCTATGCCATACATATTACAATCTGGGATCCATATCAGTGCATATGCAACGTTACACTCCCCAGCACATATTTTATATTACAACTTTAGAGACTAGTTAGGTTACATAACACTGCCCTGTGCATATTACACTCCAAGGCGCATATCGCATAGCACGCGCTAGTGCCTGTGCTATCTCGCGCTCTCCAATGAATCTGTCACTGCGCACAATGTATTGCATATTATATTTCACGCCCAGTTCATCTTATATCACACTTTTTGGTGCATAGTTTATACCATACACTATATCTAGTTTTCATTTTCAATCCTGCTCTCAGGACTATGTTCTATATAACACTGTATTCACCTACCCTTTTCACGGGCATTACATTTTGCGATAGGTGGTGGAGGGTCAGGGGGTGTTTCTGCCAAGTGAGCCCGGAGTCACAGTCACAAACGTCCTCTTCTTCCTGAATAAAAGTGAGATTATGCTGCATACTTGTTCATATTTTAAGTAGTTCGCACAGACACACGTTTTAAAAACAATAAAGTTCCTAATACCCGCCTTCTCTGAACAGTTAGCTTGCTGCCCCATCCCCCTCCTCCCTATCCTCTGTTGTGTGAATCCAGTGACTAGCCTCCTCCCTCCTGCCATGCATGGTCTGATGTGCTGCCACTGCCCTCAATTTAGTATGATGTACCAGTCCACTCCTCCTGCCCTGCATTGCCCAATTCTATGTCCCATCATTGACCTCCTGCTTAAACTCTGTGCTTAGCTTGCTGCCCCTATTCTCCTTCCCTCTGCCCTCCGATGTCTTTGTGCATGCCCCTGCTCCATCCTTTTTGCCCACCATGTTCCATGGACCTGCCACTCCTATCTACTCTGAGTGTTCTGTTGAGCTGCCACTCCCCTCCCACCTGCCTAGCCTTGTCAGATGACTGTAACCTGTCCCTGCCACCTCCACCCTGCCTGTCCACATGCCATGCCCCTAGCCTCTTCCTCCTGTCCACATGGTCCATTGTACTGCCACACCCTTCTGCCCTCCCTGGTCTGTTGTGCTGCAACTGCTCCTCCTGCCTGCCTGTGCGGTCTGTTGTGATGCCCCTTCCCCTGAACTTTCTTGTCTGTGCACAGGTCCTGACCCTCCCTTCTATCCTCCATCGTCCTTTGTGCATGCTCCTGCACCCTCCTTCTTGCCCATCATAGCCATTGTGCTGCCACTAACCCTCCCACTTGCCATGCATGGTCTTCTGTGCTGCCATGGCCCCTCCCACCTTCCCAGTGTGGTCAGTTAGCTGCCCCTGACCCCCTCCCAACTTCCCTCCATGGTCTGTGTGTATGCCATCACAGTCGCACTGTTGATCTTCATGGTGTGTCTTGCTTCTAGTGCCCATCCTGCCTGACCTCCATGGCTATCTTGCTGCTCCTGCCCTGCCCCCTTGCCCCCAGCCCCCTGTTTACATGTGCAGACCCCTACTCCCTCCCTCCTGGATTGTCTGTTCCATTGTAATGCCCGTGATCTGTCCCTCCTGCCCTTTATGGTCTGTTATGCTGCAGCTTTCTCTCCTGTCTGTCCATTATGGTCAGCTAGCTACCATTGCCTCTTGCCCCTCTGTTCTCTGTTGTCCATGTGCATGGTCCTGTCCCCTCCCTCTTGCTTTCTATGGATTTTGTTGTGCTGCACTCCCGTCCCGCATGCCCTGTGTGGTGTATTGTGCTGCTGCAAACCCTGATGCCTGCCCTGCAGGGTCAGTTTGGTGCACCTCTCCATGTCCCTCCTGTCCTCTGTTATCCAAGTCCATGTCCCTACCCCATTTCCTTCCATGATCCAATGTACCATACTTGCGAATATTTTGAACTTGGTAAGAGGGAGATTTTGAAAAAAAGCTGGGGTATTGATTTTCCCCTTTGAGTTACATTGAAAAAGAGGAGATTGTAGACAGGAGACAGATCAAATAAAGCCCATTTGAGCTTAAAAACATTGGATGTTTCCTGGCTGAATCGGGTCTGTTGTAGGGGTGGGCAGAATTTGCGTAATCGCGTTACGCAAAGCTCCGCGAAATGGTAAAAAATCTCCGCGAACACGCAGAAATTCCGCAAGCACACGGAATAGCTTGTTCGCGATACTTTTTTCCTGTTCGCGATCGCTGTTTGCGTGCTCGGGGTGAAATATCTCGCGAACACGCATATTGAGAACGCGAACAAGCAAAAAATTTAGCGAAGTCGCGGAACGCAGATTTTTGGCCAATTTCGCGTTCTCCGCGGAACGCAAAATTACCCAAATTCCGCAAATTCCACGAACGGAACGGAATTTATCGCCCAGGCCTAATCTGTTGGCATGTATGGTTGTACTACCATTGCCTCTTCCTTCTGCCCACAATGGTCTATTACATTGCCACAGCCTCTCTTGCAAGTCCTGTATTGTTGGATTGTTGCCCCTGTCCCCCTTTCCACTGCCCTCCATAGTCTGTTGTGCTGCCACGGCCCTTCCTGCCTGCTCAGTGTGGTTAAATTGTTGCCTTTGCACCCTCCTACCTGCCTTCAATTTTCAGAGTCCGTGCCCCTGGCCTCTGCCTCTCAACAGTATCCTAATGAACAACTAGATTGCTAACATTCTATATTTATTACAAAAGCGTGGAACGCCTGACGTCATCTTGATGTAATCAAAACTGTAATACCTAGAGCATTTCCTTTAGAAATTACATATATGAGAGGGTCTTATTGCCATCAAAATTATGGTTAGTGCTCTAAAAGACTAAAATAAGGACATATTTTCTGAGTTTTCAAATAGCGACAAAGCACTTTTAAATTATTTGTTATCTTTATGTTTTTTTATCCAGTTGACCACTTGATTAAATGTTGCACTTAGGGGAGAGGATGTGGTGTTACTTCCAGAACTGCAGACTTTGCAACTGGGGAACCAGGTTGGAGTTTTTGCTTCAGCTCAACATTCTGTGATTCTGGTCAAATCACTTAATCTCCCCATGTCTTCAACCAAAATGAATTTGTTCTTGTGTGATGCAACCAATGCTCATGTAAAGCACTCCAATACCTGACAAGTCTGCACTATATAACACTGCAAAAACACAAAATAATAAGTGTTTTGCACACTTCTGTCATTGGGCTATATTTGGGCTACATCTGGGTGATTTTGGGCTACATTTGGGCTCTTTTGTCTCCGGTGGCCATCTTGGGAGATTTATTTGTTATGAAAGTTTCTTAATTTCCTCATGTACTACAGTCTCCTCAGTAGGAAATACTTTCAGTTTTTTACTTTGATTCCATCAAGAAGGCATTCAGATGTGTCACACATTTGCCATAAATTCTGGATGTTAGCACTCTAGTTGCTCATTAGATCACTGTAGTAAAACTACTGTTCACCAGGGAAGTCTGCTTCTGGTATTAAAAGTGCATGTTTCAGTCTGCATGTCAGAATGTTTTAATGAAATAGAAGAGGATTTGAGAAGTCACTCAAAATGTGCCCTCATTTTTCTTTCTGCAGCACTAATCATACTTTCTATGGCAAAATGAACCCCCTCATTTTGTTCCTTTTTAAATTAAATGTTTTGAGAATTACCACTTTATTCCAACCAAGATGGCTTCAGTTGTGCCATACGTTTGTCATAAGTAGGACTGTTAGCGCTCTAGTTGAAGGTGTGAAAGACAATTGTGTAGGTGGTTAGATGACGTCAGATATTACATCACTGCATTTAGACACTTATTTACCCATGTCTTCTTCCATTAATCTTTAGCTATACATATATTACAAATATTTATTTTTCATAAAGACACACATATCATCAGTGATGTAATATCTGACGTCATCAGCAGAGGATTGCGGTCGCGTGAGTTATAGTTGCCTGCACTAACTATAACGGGGGAATTTCATTGGTTTTTTACGAGTGAAATGTCCAGCTAACTATAACATGTGGGAAACCTATGGTTTTTTAAGTGAATTTGCAAGGTTTTTTAAATGCTAATTCGTAACTATAACGTGTGTGAAACCTATGGTTTTTTCAGTGAATTTGTATGTTTTTTTAAATGCTAAGTTATGTATTTATTAATATTTTTTTTCAGGTTTTTTACCGTGCGCGCACCGTGCACGCGCTGTGGGCGCTCGTGATTTTTAAAAAAAAATAAGATCGTTTTTTTCGCCCTTGGGGGACCTTCTGTGACCCCCTGACCAAGGCTAGGGGGTCAGGAACTGTCCACTCTGCCCCCTTTTCACGTTCTCCACCTTTTTTTTTCACTCCCTCAGACTGCGAGAGACAAAATGGCGGCCGACACTTCCTGGTTTCGACCGATTCGAATGTTTACTGACATCTAACAACCAATCAGAATTGCGCTCGCGCACGGCAGGGTGCGCGCACAGTGTGCGCACGGTGAGCGCGTATAGATATTGATATGCTTTTAAATGCTATTTTCTCAGGAAATACTGAACAGATTTACACCAGACCTGCAAAAGGCACTTCCTTGACCTTATGGCTACCTCTCTGCCAAATTTCAAGTAATTCTGTTCAGCCGTTCGGGCTGTAGCTGGGACTAAAGGTCCTATGGAAAAATGCATAGGGAAAACGTGTTTTGGGACCCCCCTTTTTCTCAGCCCCCGCTTGACGAATCACCCCGAGACTTTCAGGGAAGGAGCTGAACGGAGCGCCCCATTAGTTTTGAAAATTTCGCGAGGATTCGTCAACCAGCGCCAAAGTTATTCAAAATAGAATTTTGAGATTACCTATGGAAACTAGGTTGTAACTATAACTATCTACTGGCGACCGCCAGTAGATAATGTATATATATATATATATATATATATATATATATGCACGCTCACTCCCAGTCACTTTCAGGAACTTGGAAAAGCACTCAGCGGGACACTCCTGCAGTTATTTAATCATTTATTGCATTGCGAGCATGAGAAAACATGACGCGTTTCGGCGATGCCTTAATCAAATGTTTTACAAAATTCGCGCCAGAAAACGGCATATTTAAAGATTACCTGTGGATGCGATTGATGTGTTCTCGGAGGCAGTCAATAAAGATCTTTTGGCCCTTCGAGGAAAACTTCAACATTCGGGCACCAAGCAAAATATAACTAAAGAACAACGTAAGGCGATTGACACTTTGGGGAATGATCACACTGTAATCTGTAAACCATCGGATAAAGGGGGGAACGTGGTTCTCCAAACAAGGGCGAATTATGAGATGGAAGCCATTAGACAATTGTCAGATGCAGAGAACTATCAGAAAATTTCTAAGGATATATATCTGGACAGCATCAGAAGATATCATGACATGATTAAGATATGGCTTGATAAGTCTATGCTCAGTATGGAAGAGTATCTGTTCCTCCGCTGCTTGAATCCGGTGGCTCCTACATTTTACCATATCCCCAAAGTCCATAAGAATATTCATCACCCCCCGGGCAGACCTATTGTTTCTTCCCAAGGGGGTCTAACCGAACATTTATCTATTTTTGTTGACTCCTTCCTTTTTCCATTAGTAAAAACCTTACCGGCGTACATCAAGGATTCACAAGACTTTTTAAAGCGTATTGAAAAACAACAATGGAATCCTGATTTCAAACTCATTGTGCTAGATATTACTAGCCTGTACACCAGGATAAGACATGAACATGGCTTAGAGGCCGTAGCCCATTTTCTGAAGAGAAAACCTCTGAAATTTATGGAACAAAATGCAATGATCCTTCAATTTACTGAGTTTTGCCTTAAGAACAATATTTTTGTTTTCGGTGATGATTTTTACCATCAAAGATCCGGTACTGCGATGGGCACCTGTTTCGCCCCCAGTTACGCAAATTTATTCGTGGGCTGGTGGGAGGAGCAGGTGTCCAGAACACCCGGACTGATTGACTACAACAGGGTGGTCAGTTGGTACAGGTATATAGACGATCTTTGTATTATCTGGGATGGTTCCTCTGAGTCAGCCTCTACCTTCATTGATAGTTTGAACAAAAATGCTGTCAATTTGGAATTTAGTGGGGAAGTCAGTGCGGAAACTGTTAACTTCCTCGATTTAAAGATCAGAGTAGTGAATAATCAATTATCTGTATCACTGTACCGTAAACCCACAGCCGGAAATTCGACCCTGCATGCTACCAGTAATCATCTCCCCGGGCTAGTAAGAAATATCCCTTATGGTGAATTCTTGCGGCTCAAGAGAAACAGCACCAGGGTGGATGATTTCGAAAATGCAGCTAAAGACAGTATCAGTAGATTTGTAACTAGAGGGTACAATAAAGTATTCCTTGAGAATACTCTCCAGCGAGTAAGGAATATACCCAGGGCCACTCTGTTGAAAGAGGACCAGAAAGTGGATACACAGGAAAGGAAAAAGAAAAGTAAAATGGATGAGTTGGATACCAATAAATTTAGAATGGTAACTACCTTTTCAAATGGTGCCAATCAACTGAAAAAAATTTTGAGAAAAAACTGGCACATCTTGAAAACGGATCATGTTATTGATCCAGACATTCCTTCTGCCCCTCTAGTAACTTTCAGAAAAGCAAGATCTTTAAGGGACAGTCTGGTTCAAAGTCATCTATCTACTAGCCCCAAGGTGATGGGAACCCTAAGGGACCTTAGAGGTTTCTTCCCATGCGGCAAATGCAAAGCCTTTGTAGGCAGTAGAAGGACATTAACCTATCAGGTTACTGGTCTAAAGAATCCTCGACCCATCAAGAAGTTCATAACGTGTAACACAAACTATGTAGTTTATTGCCTGGAATGTCCGTGCGGCCTACGATATGTGGGCAGTACGATCCACTGTGTTAAGATTCGCATCCTGGAGCATATGCGAGCGATAGCTAAGAATGACATCACCTACTCTGTCGCGAGACATTACTCTGAAAAACATAATAGCAATAGGGAGCTATTACGCTATTATGGTTTGGACCAAGTCCCTATAAGTATCAGGGGGGGAGACAGAATTAAACAACTGCGCAGGCTTGAGTCACGTTATATTATAGATCTGGGAACAAAAAATCCCGCAGGCATGAATGTGGGCGAGGAATTATCGGTCCATCTTGGAGATTAAATAACTAAAGGTATAATGACAGAATAGGAGAATGTGGTCAAACTATAGGGTTCAGGAAGATAAGATTTTGTAAGATGTTGCATTTATTTAAGTGGTACTGTTTCTGTGTGATGACTGTTAATGTATCTTTTTTGAATTTATATAATGATTGTGATAGAGGCTTTTGTTTATGGGTCATACATTTGCTTGAATGGTAGCGATTACAATGAGGTTCAGGCCGATACACGGCATTATGTTAGCAAATCTTCTTTGCATACATGGCAACCGATTTACAGTTACATGCTGTTCCTCTGAAATGGAGGAATATATCCTCTTTATGTTTTACGGCTCAATTATGGCCAAGTTTGGGGGACTTCGTGAGCTGATACACGGCATAATATTTGACAAGTTATTGCACATATTTATGAGAGCAATTGTTTTTTAAAATGAAGGCTAACATTGGGAACCCATTTATGGTGAAATGTTTACCAATTCGAAATCTGTATTTATACACTTTGACAATTGTTTCTCCCAATGTGGCGGCCGATTTTTGAAGGTGATTGTCCCATTTTGCTGTCCATGCAAAGAAATACCATGTGACTCTTGCTCTGCCTCTTTAAATATGCCGTTTTCTGGCACGAATTTTGTAAAACATTTGATTAAGGCATCGCCGAAACGCGTCATGTTTTCTCATGCTCGCAATGCAATAAATGATTAAATAACTGCAGGAGTGTCCCGCTGAGTGCTTTTCCAAGTTCCTGAAAGTGACTGGGAGTGAGCGCGCATTTTTAAACGCGATTGCACCTTCGCGTTTCAAAGCACCCGTCTACTGAGTGCGCTGGTTTGAAGGTGCAGACGGAGCAATGATATATATATATATATATATATATATATATATATATATATATATATATATATATATATATATATATATATCCAAGGTATGAAAAAGTACATAAATACGCTCTCAGGAAGGAAAGGCAGACACGATCGTCCCAATCACCAGTTTAATGCACACGACGCGTTTCGGCAGAAGCCTTGTTCACGTGTGACATGCTGTCGATATTCCACACTGATAAAGTTAACACGATCCAAAGTAAAGTCAACAAAATGAACATAGGACAATCCCGTAATACATGGCGTCCATCTTGGAATGGGTAAAATACCCTTCCATACAGTAGGAAACAAAACCAACCCCTGGCCAAAGTTCTGATCAGTTGTGCAAGATGAAAATCAAATATACATTGCCTGGGGAAGGAAAACATATTATGCATTCACGTATGGAGATACATTGGAATTAATGCTGAGAGCAATGTTTTCAACTAACCAAGCTCAGGTAAAAGATATTCCCTGGACATGCTGTCGATATTCCACACTGATAAAGTTAGCACGGTCCAAAGTGAAGTCAACAAAATGAACAAAGGATAATCCCGTAATACATGGCGGCCATCTTGGAATGGGTGAAATACCCTTCCATACAGTAGGAAACAAAACCAACCCCTGGCCAAAGTTCTGATCAGTTATGCAAATGAAAATCAAATATACATTGCCTGGGGAAGGAAAACATGGTATGCATTCACGTATGGAGACACATTGGAATTAATAAGTGCTGAGAGCAATGTTGTCAACTGACCAAGCTCAGGTAAAAGATGTTCCCTGGACAGAGTGAACACATAGTGTGTCACAAATATTGTACAGTTCCGCATAATAGCGGAAAAAGGGGAACAAGAGAGTGTAAACCAAGTACAGCATCTAATCTAAGTGCAGAGATAACTGCATAGACATAGGGACTACGTGGACCAAATATAGTCAGTGGCTTAGTGCCTAAATGAGTGGCTGAGCGAAGGTAAACATGTAGTGTATACAAGTAAACCAGGAACAGTCCATGCTGTGAGGATAACGTAAGAAAGTAATATAAGCACACGGAAGAACAAAGAAGTCCCAAAATTGTTCCGCATTACAGAACTACCTGGCCAACCTGGAACGTGTCAATATCAGTGGACATGGTAGGTGACAGCATAAATGAAGATGTGGCAAGCGTGTAGGTCATACCGGATGAAAAGGGTAGGTTGCCCGTGCAGGTGAATACGTGAAAGTGGGCCCCTTCCTTTTCTCCTGTAAAGAATAATAAAAGATAATTAGAATACAAAGATATAAAAACAAATTACATTTGTTGCACATCCTAACGAGGAGTGGAAGAAGCAAGAAGGTTAAGTAAATGTACTGACAACCCAAGACAGATACTGAAGAGTCCTAACATCCTGTAAGACAGAGGCATACATAAGGCAAGTCACGATCATACATGTTGGTCTATACATCACAAGGGTTATGGCACTGTCCTTGTCCTGGTAATATACCAATAAACACAATTAGACACAATTATGAGCTTTCTTTGAGGTGAATGGATAACGCTTCATCCATGTTCAACCCCCCAGGAGTCTTCGTATGAAAATCTATGATGTATCTAGATTCACGTTGTCGTAAAGAGAGTACCCTGTCACCACCTCTAGGATTTCTGGGGA
Source organism: Triturus cristatus (assembly GCF_964204655.1). Lineage (NCBI taxonomy): Eukaryota > Metazoa > Chordata > Amphibia > Caudata > Salamandridae > Triturus > Triturus cristatus. The sequence goes on from NC_140591.1 coordinate 498,561,842, forward strand.
CATGTTCGAGGATGGTGAAACTGACATTGGAAATGTTGGAGAAATGGAATTCTTCAAAATGTCGTGCCACAGGATACTTGGGGTCATGATTAGTAATGGCTCTTAAGTGTTCTAAGATCCTCTTTTTCGCTGGACAGGTGGTGCTCCCAATGTACCATAATTTGCAGGGACACTCAATAGCGTAGATCACAAAGCTGGTACTGCATGTAAGGAATTGTGTAATTCTTTTCGTTATGCCATTGTAAGATAGAGTGCTCTTGAACTTACTATATTTACACGCCTTACAGTGACCACATGGATAAAATCCGATTAGACCATGACCAGTGGTGGTGGGAGATTGTGTGATATCATTCCTAACCACCAGATCGCGGATATTCTTGTTGCGTCTGTAAGTGATGGTGGGTCTATTGGGAGTACTGCTTCCCAGGACACTATCATTTTTCAGAATGTCCCAGTGTTTGACCAGTATGTGTTTAATTTTGTGTGAGTCGGAATTAAAGGTAAGGATCATCCTAGTGTTATCCGAATCTTTGTCAGTGGGGGGCTCTATGGGATCAGATAGTGTGTTCTTTCTCTCAATCAATTCAGCCCGAGCTGTGGCTTTTTTGAGAACCCAATTGGGGTAACCCCTGTGTTTTGAATCTTTCAATGATGTTATCCCTTTCTTCTGCATAAGATTTCTCATTGTTGCAGTTTCTCTTGGCCCTGAGCAATTCCCCGTAGGGTATGCTCCATTTCAATGCTTCCGGGTGACTACTGAGAGCATGTAAAACACTGTTACCCGCAGTAGCTTTCCCAAAGAGGGAAGTGCAAATCTGGCCCTGTTTGATTTCTAGGCAAACATCAAGGAAATCAGTCTGTCCCGCACTGATGTTACCCGTGAGTAAGATGTTGTACTTATTCATATTGAGTTGCTTGATGAAATGTTCAGCCTCCCCTTTGGTACCATTCCAGATAATGAACAGGTCATCTATGTAGCGGAGCCACATGATGACCTGTTCAAAATCTCTTGATATATATATATATATATATATATATATATATATATATATATATATATATATATATATATATATATATATATATATATATATATAAATATATATATATATATATATATATATATATATATATACACTGAAAAAACCAAAGGTTTCAGGGACGTTATAGTTAGCTGGACAGCCACTTTCACAATCACACACTCTCACATATACCCACTTATATACTCTTACACACATTTATACTGTCTTTCACATATGTAGTTAGTCACACATGTACCACTGAGATATACATTCAATCCCTAACACACCCATACATACACTAACCCAACGATACAGTCCATCACAGATGCACTCTTAAAACCATGCACCCAATGACTCACCCGCTCACACATCTAGTCACAGAGTCACACACACCCTACCCACACAAACACTCAGGCACCCATACAGATACTCAGACAACCAATCAATAACCCATATAGACACTCATATATCTATTCACAAAACCACGCAGCCACTTATACACCAGCACACAGACACATACGGACATTCACACAGTTTAGTCACTAGTCTGCAGTAAGATACATTTAATGACTTACTTAAAGAGTCAGTTACGCACCTACAAAATCATCCATTCACACACTTGTACACCCACTCAATCTTCAACAGACCTTTCCCTATATATATTAAACATATTAAAACTGTACAGAAACACATACCTACTGGATGATGTCATCAGTGATGTCATTTGAGATGTCATCAGTGATGTCACTGACATGTCATGAGTGATGTAATATGTGACGTCATCAGCAGTGCATTGCGGGGGCGCGAGTTATAGTTAGCTGAACTAACTATAACCGGGGAATTTCTAGGGTTTTGTACGAGGGAAATGTCCAGCTAACTATAACCCCCCTGAAACCTTTGTTTTTTTCAGTGAATTTCTAAGGTTTTTTAAATGCCAATTCCTAACTATAACGCCCCTGAAACCTATGGTTTTTTCAGTGAATTTCAAAGGTTTTTTAAATGCTAATTCCTATCTATAACTTAACTCTGAAGATATCATGAAAAGCATTCTTTTTTAAAAGTAGTGTGCACATTAGTTTTGTGGAAAAGGATCTTTGTGATTGGTTAAGAAAAAGCAGTTTCAACGTGGAGTACATATCAAAGGATAAAATTTGCTCAGATCAACCACACCTGCTACTTGCATTTGAAAGGCACTGTTCGAACTTAAAACAATTGTCAACTTTTAACCTGCACGTGTCGTTAAATATTCAAGAAAATGTTACAAAAAAATATCGTTAAGTTTTAAAAAATTGATGAACTTTTAACCTGCACGTGTTGTAGAATGTTATAGAAAGTGTGTTGATAGAATACGTTGCACTTCTGACTTCTATGTGTTGTTCAATATTAAAAAAACGGTTCATATGGAAAATTAAAAGGAAACCAATAGAGAAGTTTTGAAACCTAAAAGAATCAAGGAACTATTCTAATTTATTCTTTACATGTATTTATGTGTGCTGTAACAAAATTATAGACACAACAGCACTAGGAAGAGGAAGAAGCAGGGAGTGGGGGGAGGGGGGAGATGGGCAGAATGGCACACATGCACAATTAAGTACAACACACATATAGACGAACAATGGCCAAAATGAAATACACCAAAAAGCAGCACAGGTCACACAACCCGCCAACATCACACCACTGAACGAGCATAGAAGTGAAAACCACGCTGCATTCATACAGGATGTGTACAAAGGCCAGTCATTGGTGTTGTGGGATGTCTGCGACCGTGGTCATCAGGGATTAGATGCCCAGCATGTGGCACATGGTCGAGTTCACTGTGTGTTATGTTGCCAAACGGCTGCACCTCCCTCCCATGAGCCCCCACACTTTTGTACGGTGCGCTGTTGTATCTCGTGCACTCGTACAGCACACCATTGTAATGCCTATTTGCACATGTCCTGCTACATTCCAACTACAACATCACAGTGCCGTTTAGAGGTGGTGCATGCCAGCTTACAACATCAACTGCTGCGGCTCTTGTAGCAGGCCACACCAGAACACAGAGACACACTTACCGCACTTCCTGTACACGGACATGTCCGAGACACCCCGTTCCCCTTGCCGGATAGGCACACCCCTGCACTGACCTGTGAACCCCAGACCAGCACACGCCAGTTGTGCATGCAGGAGGATGCGTGCGTAGCTACACATCCAGGCTCACTGCCAACGCTGAGGTGACAGCACACTGTGATGTTGCAGGGCTCGTGCCTATCATGCTAAGACAATGACCACAGGGACACACTTACTAAGATGTGGGTTTGGGGGGCATTGGCGGTCCTGGAGTTGTTGAGATGAGTCTTCTGGCCCTCATGGGTATCCCTGTATCATGGTCATTGACTCTATGGTACCTGTGGGTGTTCTGGTGTGGCTCTTGGCTGTGTTCCCTTTCATGGTGCAGGTAGTTGTCCTGCTTAACACCAGCAGAAAGGTGTAAAATCCCTGGTGCTAACGTGTCTTATCGCCGGAATTTGTTTCGCATTGCAATTGGTGTGAAAGTTGTGATGTGATTTTTTTCATGTGCAGAACAATATACGAACTGAGCAGTGTATCTCATCAAGATCCAGCACCTGACACACTATTCCCAATCAATATAAATACAATGAGATTTCTCAATAGATTTTGTGTGTACACTGTAAGTGCAGCCAATACCTCAGTGCAATTCAATACAGGATTTTAGTATTTCGAATAAATCGGAAAGGTGCACCTTGTGTCTTTTTGCACGGGAACGGCTACTCTCCATTTCATTATCAGCTTTTTAACGGGAGTAAAGTTGAGATCAATCTAACACACTATTCAGAAGTTGGTGCAAACTGCAGATATCACCAGTATTCAAGCGATAAGTCCCCCAAAATTTAACACCATGGTGGACTCCCTCAAATAACAGTAATAAGAACAAGAAAGAGTCACACAGCAGTTAAGAGAACAACTAAAAACTTTATAAAAAAACATTTCAAACTTTATTTTTTATAATATTAAATATATAAACGAAAAACTATTTTCAAACTTTATTTTTTATTAACATATACATGAACAATAAACTAATAAACAAAATGTAACAACAATAATAAAAAACAACAAGGCAGAACACTACTGTGGGGACAATGGATGTTGATGACAGACCTGGAAAATAAGAAAGATTGTTAAAAAAAAAACAACATGGTATTTTCAACAAAATACCACAAGAAACAAATCACAGATATATAAAATGCATACAGCTAACAAAATTTTATAAGTTTAACTTACAAAAACTGTAAATGTTGCCGCTTTAAAATATTTACCGAATCTGCAGAAAATGTTTTGCAGAAGGCACCACACAAACAACGTTTTTCTTCAGTGGTGAGGAAATTTTTTACTTTTTCCAAGGAGCAAACAAAGACCAATGCCACCAGGAGATTCTAACAAAAAATACTCGTGCGGCACAGCAAGTATGATGAAACACCTAAGGACCCTTCATCCAAACAATCTTGCACGAGAAGAGTGCAAACAGATGAGAAACACTCCTGTTCTGTATCTGTAAAAAAGAATCACAAATAAATGTATATTAATAACTTTCAAATGTATACTATTCCATTACTGTAAAAACACATTTTATATAAAATCTGACTATGAAACTATAGCCCTGAACCACAAGTGTGACGATCATTAAAACACTACATGCATAGTGCATATTACTTTGAAGCAGTTCATGCCCTAAAGCCTACCTCACTAAAAGACTACATGCTAACTGACTAAATGATTACAGTAGTATAAGGAGACACACTTGGTGACTCACAGGGTGTTTGCAAGAAGAGTATGAATACTAACTAGGGAATGGAAGGTGTGAAACACAACTGTGTAGGTGATTAGAGGACTGCATCCATACTGCATAGGCATTTAAAGCAGTCAATGTGCTAAGGCCTGACTCACTGCATGACTACTTGGGTACTGACTGAATGATTATCGTACAGCAAGGAGAGTGCCTAGGTGAATTTATAAGTGCTAGGCTTTTCGCACAGGGGTTAGATTAGTACTCGGTACTGAATGGGTCACTACAGGAGTGCAAAGGCAGTGACAAGTGCTGGACTGTATGGATACTGACTAGGAAATTGAAAGTGTGAAAGACAAGTGTCTAGGTGGTTAGAAGACTGCATGCATAGTGCATAGGGGTTTGAAGCAGTCCATGTGCTAAGGCCTGGCTCAGTGTATGAATACTTAGGCACTGACTGAATGATTAGAGTACTGCAAAGATAGTATCTTGGTGAATTTATAACTGTTTTGGTTTTAGCACAGTGAATGGATTAGTACATGGTGCTGAATGGGTCACTAGAGGACTGCAAAGAGAGTCACAGGGTATTTCCTGGAAGTGTATGGATACTGACTAGGGAATTGAAGGTGTGAAAGACAATTGTGTAGGTGGTTGGAGGACTGCATACATAGAGGATAAGGATTTGAAGCAGTCAATATACTAAGGCCTGGGTCACTGGATGAGTACTTGTGTACTGACTGAGTGATTAGAGTACTGCAAGGAGAGTGCCTGGGTGAATTTAATAAGGTTTGGCGCTGTGAATGGATTAGTACATGACGCTGAATGGGTCACTAGAGGAGTGCAACGGCAGTGACAGGGTGTTTGCTGGAAGTGAACGGATACTGACTGGGGAATTGAAGGTGTGAAAGACAAGTGTGTAGGTGGTTAGAGGACTGCATGCATAGTGGATATGGGTTTGACGTAGTCCATGTGCTAAGACCTGGCTCAGTGCATGAATACTTAGGCAGTGACTGAATCATTAGAGTACTGGAAAGAGAGTGTCTAGGTGAATTTATAAGTGTTTGAGTTTTGGCACAGTCAATGGATTAGTACATGCTGTTGAATGGGTCTCTAGAGGACTGCAAAGGAAGTGACAGGGTGTTTCCTGGAAGTGTATGGATACTGACTAGGGAATTGAAGGTGTAAAAGACAAGTGTATAGTATGTCAGAACACTTTTATTTGAAGCAATCTATTTGGTACTTAGAAACTGACTAAATAATCAGACTACTTCTAGGACAGTGCTTAGGTAAAACTTTTACATTTTCAGTTCTGCCACAGTGAACAGAATAGTACATGGTACTGCACCTTAGTGTCAAACCCTGACTCATTTTATCAATGCATAAGCAAAGACTGGCTTCTAATGCTACTAAAACTTGACAACATGAGAGGTTTTAAATTAGTTATCTGTCAGCAAATACACGATGTTACCAAATGCTTCTCTCACAGTGGTTCTCAAAGGCACACAGACTCACAGTGTAATTCTAGACAACAACCACTATACCTAAGAGTTTACCAAAAATCATTCACTACTGTGGAAGTGGTAAGCGAACTGCACACAATCTTCATATTTCAGGACTGTACTTTTGTGTCAATGCCTGACTCATATAATGAAAGCATAAGCCATAACTGTCTTCTAATGCTACTAAAACTTGACAACATGACAGGTTTTAAAACAGTTATCTGTCAGCAAATACACGATGTTACCAAATGCTTCTCTCATAATCCTTACCCAAATGCACACAGACTCACAGTGTGATTTTAGACAAGCAACCCTATCCTAGGAGTTTACCAAAACTCATTCACTAGTCTGGAAGAGTTAATGGTACTGCACACAATCTACATATTTAAATACAGCACATCAGTGTCAAAACATGACTCATTTAATCAACATATAAGCAAAGACTGGATTCTAATGCTACTAAAACTTCTCAACATGACAGATTTTAAAACAGTTATCTGTCAGCAAATACATGATGTTACCAAATGATTCTCTCACAGTGATCCCAAATACACACTAACTCACAGTGTGATTCTAGACAAGCACCACTATCCCTATGAGCTTACCAAAACTCATTCACTACAGTGAAAGTGGTAAGGGAACTGCACACAATCTACATATTTCACAACTGCTATTTACTGTCAATGCCTGACTCATATAATGAAAGCATAAGCCATAACTGTCTTCTAATGCTACTAAAACTTGACAACATGACATGTTTTACAACACTTATCTGTCAGCAAATACACAATGTTACCAAACACTTCTCTCACAGTAGTTCCCAAATACACATAGACTCACAGTGTGATTCTAGACAAACAACACTATCCCTAGCAGCTTACCAAAACCCATTCACTACAGTGGAATTGGTTAGGGAACTGCACACAATCTACATATTTCATGACTGCAATTTACTGTCAATGCCTGACTCATATAATGAAAGCATAAGCCATAACTGTCTTCTAATGCTACTTAAACTTGACAACATGACAGGTTTTGAAAAAGTTATCTGTGAGCAAATACACGATGTTACCAAATGCTTCTCTCACAATCCTTACCCAAATGCACACAGACTCACAGTGTGATTTTAGACAAGCAACACTATCCTAGGAGTTTACCAAAACTCATTCACTAGTCTGGAAGAGTTAATGGTACTGCAGAAAATCTACATATTTAAGTACAGCACATCAGTGTCAAAGCATGACTCATTTAATCAAGATATAAGCAAAGACTGCATTCTACTGCTACTAAAACTTCACAACATGACAGATTTTAAAACATTTATCTGTCAGCAAATACATGATGTTACCAAATGATTCTCTCACACTGATCCCAAATACACACTAACTCACCGTGTGATTCTAGACAAGCACCACTATCCCTATGAGCTTATTAAAACTCATTCACTACAGTGCAAGTGGTAAGGCAACTGCAATTTACTGGCAATGCCTCACTCATTTAATGAAAGCATAAGCCATAACTGTCTTCTAATGCTACTAAAACTTGACAACCTGACTGGTTTTAAAACACTTATCTGTCAGCAAATACACGATATTACCAAATTCTTCTCTCACAGTGGTTACCAAATGCACACAGACTCACTGTGTGATTCTAGACAAACAACACTACCCCTTGCACTATATCAAAACACATTTCTTCACCTAGAAGTAGTACTACATTTTAGTATAGAAATATAACATAATTCATTTCACAAATTCATAAACAATGACTGGTTTCTAATTCTACCAAAATATAAAAACTGCACAGTTATCTGTCTACAAACACATGAAAAACACAAATGCCAATCACAGAATGGTTTCTACATGCACACACATTGTAGAGAAAAAAAGTAAGCAGGAAAAATACATTAGTCTGATTAAAATCAAAATAGTCCACATACATCCCCTCACAATTAAATAACTCATCTTTCAAGTTCTTTTGTAGATTAAGGAGTATATCAATCACTCACCATATTTTCTTTTACAGAATCTCTGCACTGTGCACCTCTCAGCAAAAGCAAAGAATGGAAAAGTTCCCCTTTCATTTTCCACACATATACATGTAAACATCAAATCACAATCCTTCGCACATAAACTCAAAATCAAACACACATTTCTATTGGTTAAACATTTCAACCCTTTCCAACTGAAATAAATGTCGACCCTTCCCCCAATCTGCCTTCTGCCTGTTACCATAGAAACAGGTCATGGAACACTGCACTGAGCTCACAGGTCACAAGTTCAGCACACAATGTTCCTACACAAGACCGGAAGTGTGCTTGATGTTTCAGCATATCAGCTTATCATATATAATGTTCCTTACAATCTGTTTCTGTTAACCAATAACAATCATACCTTTAAAAAACAAAAATATACACCCTACCTTTCAGTGTAGAAAGTTGTTATACAACCAATGATTTCTTGTCGTTTTTCAAAAAACATTGCCGTGGACCCGCGCACCCACCGCGAGAGAATCCGTGCATCCAACGCGATAGGATGCACGCACTGTGCGTGCATTTTGCCGCTTTTTTTTTATTTTAAAAGGGGGACCACAGGGGGTCCTTCTGGGACCCCCTAAGCAGATCTAGAGGGTCAGAGTATTTCCACTCTGCCCCCTTTATATCTTTTACACACTTTTTCCCCTTCCATCTTCAGCCTCGCTTCTACCGAGGCAGAAAATGGCCGCCAACAGTTCCTGGTTTTGAATGTAGAGAGACGCTCGACAGCCAATTAGCATTCAGCGCGCGATGGGGAGGGTGCGCTTACGGTGCGGGTACGGTCCGCGGATCCTCCGCGGCCATAGATATCACTAACTTTTTTACCCTAATTTTCTCAGGAACTACTGAACAGATTCACACCAAATATGCAAAAGGCACGAGTCCGAACCTCTTTGCCAAATTTGGTGTCATTCCGTTCAGCGGTTCGGGCTGTAGCTGCGACAACAGATCCTATGGGAAATTGCATGGGGAAAATGCATTTTGGGACCCCCCTTTTTTCTCGGGCCCTGCTTCATGGATCACCGCAAAACTTTCAGGGTAGGAGCGCAGCAGAGCTGGCCAAAAGTTTGGAGAATTTCGCGAAGATTCGTCAATCGGCGCCAAAGATATTCCCAATAGAATGTTGCGGATTTCCTATGGAAAATAGGTCCTAACTATAACTATCTAATGTCGGGTGCTGTAAATGCGGCGGTGCCAGCCGCATAACATTATCGCTCCAGAATTCTCTAGTCGTAAAGAATTAGGCACTCACGGGTAGCGTGTCAACGAGATTTATTCCCAGAACAGACGCGTACATGCAAATTAATCCAAATTGCAGAATCGTCAAAATTATCAAGTAAAGAGTTGATTATGGTAACAGTAACATCATCGTTTTTCAGTTATTTTTTCTGCTTTTGTAGAAAATTAGTTGGGCAGTAAAGCTGATTCACGGTTTGATCGATGGCAATGCCGATACACGGCTTGATTTTGTGCAGTAGAGCAGATGCCAGAAAGCATAAGCCGATACACGGCCTTATGAATTAATATTTACGCAAAATTGTTGTTCAAAATATTGATGTGCTGGTACTTGAGACAATATGCCTTTATTATGTTTGATAATTTTGACGATTCTGCAATTTGGATTAATTTGCATGTACTCAGTATGCATGTGTATATGTTTATTTATTCATATACTTGATTTTGAACACATTTCAAAATGGCGCTGTATTATCTGTGCACTTTACGCTGTCCTCTTTCTATGTTAAAATCCATGATGCATTGAAAGATTCAAATAATGGCGCTTTACGGTGTGCTGTGAACACCGAGGAAGGCAGATCGCCGAAACGCGTCTGTTCTGGGAATATATCTCGTTGACACGCTACCCGTGAGTGCTTAATTCTTTACGACTAGAGAATTCTGGAGCGATAATATATATATATATATATATATATATATATATATATATATATATATATATATATATATATATATATATCTCCAACACAACAAGTCTCCGAATAAAAGAGCCTCCAACTCTGCAGGGCAGCCTGGCGTTCACAGGCACGGAGAAGCCTGTATTTCAATCCAACAAAAAGACAGCTGCCAGGCCCAATTCGTAAAGCACAATGCGTTTATTTCTGGAACACAACTTGCTCCCAATTCCCTAACATTTCGGCTCCAATGAGACTTGCTCACAGGTGGGGCAGTTTGTTGTTAGGCGGCTGCATGCTTCCCTTTAATGCTTGCCACCACGTGACCTTTCATTTGCTGCATACATGTCCCATAATGCACCATGAAAATGCAAAAATCTGATCTCCTAACTGCGATAAAAATTCAGGTAAGTCAATGATGTAATCTCACTTCTGCAGTTATAAACATTTCAAGTTCTGTAGCGTGGTACAATAGGGGCAGTAAAGATTGTAGTGATGGAAAAAAGAATTGTGATATCATACCCCAGTTTGGCAAGCATAAATGTAATTTTGAGCACAGCCTAGAACACAGTCTCTAAATGCATTTCCTCAATAGTGCAAAGTGTTACGAAAGTCAAGAGAAGAGAACTGTTCCCCCTCTCTTGTTCCCTTTCTCACCGTAGCCGTCGTTATAGGGTAAATCCTTTTGTGGCATCACAGCGAGCGGGTTATGCTCTCAATTCATATCCAACACAACAAGTCTCCGAATAAAAGAGCCTCCAACCCTGCAGCGTGGCCTGGCGTTCACAGGCACGGAGAAGCCTGTATTTCAATCCAACAAAAAGACAGCTGCTAGGCCCAATTCGTAAAGCACAATGCGTTTATTTCTGGAACACTATTGCTCTCAATTCCCTAATGTTTTGGCTCCAATGAGCCTTGCTCACAGGTGGGGCAGTTTGTTGTTAGTATTATACAGCTGCGTGCTTCCCTTTTATGCTTGCCACCACGTGACCTTTCATTTGCTGCATACATGTCCCATAATGCACCATGAAAATGCACAATCTGATCTCATAACTGCGATAAAAATTCAGGTAAGTCAATGATGTAATCTCACTTCTGCAGTTATAAACATTTCAAGTTCTGTAGCATGGTACAATAGGGGCAGTAAAGATTGTGATGGTAAAAAGTCTTGTGATATCATACCCCAGTTTGGCACGCATAAAAATAATTTGAGGCACAGCCTAGAACACAGGCTCTAAATGGATTTCCTCAATAGTGCAAAGTGTTACGAAAGTCAAGAGAAGAGAACTGTTCCCCCTCTCTCGTTCCCTTTATATATATATTTTATATATATATATATATATATATATATATATATATATATATATATATATATATATATATATATATATATATATATATATATATATATATATATATATATATATATATATATACATATATATATATATATATAAAGGGAACGAGAGAGGGGGAACAGTTCTCTTCTCTTGACTTTCGTAACACTTAAGTATGTGGGCAGTACCAAATTACCGGTTTTCAATCGCATTTTGTGACATCTTCGTGCGATTGTTATCTCGGGTTCCACATATCCTGTTGCCCGACATTTTAAAGCCATTCATTCCAACAAAATCAGTGACTTGAAATATTTTGTCATTGGGGCAGTGCCCCCTTCAATCCGTGGGGGTAACAGAGAGAAACAACTTTGTCAGTTAGAATCCTCCTTCATCCTCTTACTTGACACTAAAATGCCAAATGGGATGAATACAAGTGAGGACCTGCACAATTTTTTATAAATCTGTATCTGATCCTTTGGTCGTTTTTCTATGCTGATGTGCAAAAAAACTTTTTGATTAGTCACTTACTCATCTAGTTGTTTTATGCTTCTCTGGCAGCTTCAATATCAATTCTATTTTTTAGGGATATTTTCCTTTTCTGTCTTCTGCTTTACCTCATTTTTTCTTTCCTTTTTTTTACCGTTTTTTATTATTTGTTTGACTCTCTTTTACTGTTTAAAATCTTTATATTTTTTGATTCAAAGAAATTATTGTTTGCTTAAATTTTTTTTTTTTTTATTCAGAGAACATGAGCATAAAACTATGTTATAATTAATCAATTTACCATGGATCTTGTAACTTAGTACATTTTAATCTTGATTGAGATTTATTACTGCATCTAATTAATTCTGGGGCACTTGCCGGATATTTTTTGTATAGCCAATATATGTTTAATATTGTGATTTGTACTATCCATTGTGATTTTTTGGAGTGTTGAATTCTTTGAAATGAATTCACAAAAGTTTCATGGGGATTTCTCAGTTCTCTAGTATTTCGTTTATGTTTATTGAGCACAAGAGAATTGATTGGGTGTTACTATCTTTTTAAAGGAAGGTCCGGTCTCAGCGCGTCAGGTGATCAAGATCGCGGAGGCGATCGAAACGCGTCTGAGGCGGACACTTGTCTGACTATATGGAATAAAGTCGGAAATGAAACTTTAAACCGCTTGGTACATTTTCTTTGGACAACAGCAACGTGTATGGTTTGAGGTTCGTACCTGTTTTCTAGACTCCCCAGCTTGGATTGGGAGTTCAGGACTTGTTTGATATATATATATATATATACACACATATATATGTTTACCAATGTGACCCATGGCTCGGCGCACTCACCAGCTGGTGCTCTACGTGGGTATCGGATCCAGACCCAATTCTATGAAACAGAGCAAGGAACGTGGCACTCTGGAACTGGTTTTGAGCATATATTTTGTCTTTTCACAACCTCCACAAACCAACGCGTATCAGCCCCTCTGCTTTTTTCACGGTCAGTGAGTCCTTTGTCTCTTTCACTTATATATACCCACTTTTGCCACAATGATGCATTGTGGGATCTTTAGTGTGTATTGGACAATTTATATTAACAAGTGAATGAATTATAATAAAGAATCAATTACATTTTTAACAAATTGTGTTAGGCTTAGGATTACATTATCCTCCTGATATTATTAATATCAACGGATTTTAACATTGTATCACATATTTCTGTGTTTAACGACTAGGCATTGGTAGTGCATCTGTATAGTACATTATTCAATTCGATTCAATTATGATTTTCAGTTCCTTCGGTATAGTACCGGTATTGAACCCACTTTCTATTATATGGTGACTTAGTTCTTATATACTACCAACCACTTAACACTTCAGTTCAAGACAACATTTTTCACTATTTTCTTTTCCTTAAATGGTATAGTGTATATTACACCATTCATAATTCAAGTGTTCACTTTGTTCATTTTTGCTAAATTGTCTTTACATTCCTAGAGATGTACAAAGAGTTCCTCATCATTATTAATTCCTTTCGGGGCCTTTGTTCTGAGTCTTATTATATATCTGGATTCCATTTGTCGAAATGATTTTGTTCGATCTCCTACTCTTTCTCATGCCGGTATCATGTGACTGCCATAGTAGCACATCTTTTTCCAGTCTTCATTTTGACATTTTTGCATGTGTTTCGCAGTGGCATATGTGATATCTCTGTTCTTCACAGCACGTATGTGCTCCTGTATTCGTTTCTTTAACATTCACGTTGTACTTCCGATATATTTCATGCCGCAATCGCATTCTATCACATAGACTACGAAGAGGGAAGTACAAATGATGTTCTGATCTATGTTTGTTACACATCCATCTGCGTCATTAAAAGTTTTCATATTTTTCCCAATTTTACATGCTTTGCATGCATTACATTTCCTGAATCCTTTGTTTTGATTCACTAGCCTGAGGTTCTGTAGCGATCCGAACCCGTGAATTCGGTATCGTAGTACTGACACGATTTCGGTACCAATGAACCGCAAATGATCCATTATATGCATGACAGTGTTTTCGCTACGCAACTAGCATGAATTCACTGAGAAATAGGGCATTCTGTTGTAAAGTCATGGCATCCTTTTTAGTTACGGCATCCATTTTGTTTCTTGCCCTCACATAGTCAATGAGCGGACGATGACCCCGGCAGAGTCACCTTGTTAAGGACACGTAAGCTCGAGCCCCGAGAAAGGCTGACGCTGCATGACTAGGCAGAATCAAGCTGCCTCCCTTGCCTGAGGCCAGTCCTGCTATACTGGTTCTCGTGTCCGTTGTCCTTACTGAAAGGCCGAAGACGGTAGCCATGCCCGTTTATGATCCATAAACACCTCTTATCCTATTTATCAATCCTTTGCACCTGGCTCTGCTCCTCTCCTTCTGGGCTTTTACTATGGGGAGGTTACGATTTTTATGATGGGGAGGATCGGGCAAAGAATGGAAAACTGTTGAGGGGACCTGATCGAATACCGAAAACCTACGACTAATTATTGTTTGATGTCTATTTACTGTTTTGTTTGGGATACCGGGTTGGGCATGAGAAATATTCGTGTAATGTTGCCTAAAGACATTTTGCGTGTATTTAAAGAACAACCCACTTAATGCAATTTGAACAGTCTCGTAGATTCTGCCTCTGTGTGGTTCCTATGACTTCTGTGTCCCTGCAGTGAATAAATCTTGGTCTCTGACGCCACCATCGAGAAACCCGCGTCTCTGTTTATTTGTGCACCGAGACAGGAAGGAACTCAGGGGTCTTCGGGTGTTGTTTCCCTGACACCTCTGAACTCTTAAAAGTCCAGAACCTCAAGCCAATTGCTTTTTGGCCTCTCCTGAAAATGACTTGATGTTATCATATCTTGCAGAGACTTTGTTTTCCTATATGTAACTGCAGGTTTCTGGCATAAGATTTTTCCAATGTCTCCATCCCCAGAAATGAGGTGCCAATACTTTCCTATTTTGTTCAGTATCACACCACTTTCTTTACTGTAGGTGGTTATAAATATCGGTGCTTGTTGTCTTATATTTTCCTGTCTTACAGTCTTTGGAATCAAGATATCTGTCCTTGATTTTTGGTCAACTTTTTCTTTACATTTTCTCAAAGTTCTTTCATTATATCCACGTGTTCTTAGTCTAGCCATTGTTTGTGATATTTTTTTTTCTTCCTTCTTGGAGCAATTTCGTTACATTCGTATAAATTCACCGTATGGAATGCTGTTTTTCAAGGGAGTTGGGTGAAAACTTGTCCCGTGCAGTAAGTGGTTGGTTGCTGTCTCTTTTCTGAACAAAGTTGTATGTATTTGGTCATTTTCTATAAAAACGTTTGTGTCCAGAAATGCGATCTCTTGGTTACTTGTTATGTACGTGAAAGATGGTCCAATGTTGTTCATTGACAATTTCTCAAAGTATTTTTTGAACTCTTTCTCCGTACCATTCCAAATTAAGAACAGATCATCGATGAACCGGACCCATACCACAAATTGTTCCAGGTCTTCTTGGAAGTCCGGACATCATGCAGTTGTCTTTTCCTACCATCCCATAAAAGTATTCGCATAGTTCAGCGAAAATGAGATGCCCATGGCAGTACCACACTGTTGTCTAAAAAGCTCTTTGTTAAATAAAAAAATGTTGTTGGTAAGACATGTCTCTATTATCTTCAAGAGCATCTGTTTATGTTTTAGATCTTTAACGCTTCTTTGTTTCAGGAAGTAGCTGCATACTTCCATTCCTACGTCATGTCTGATGGAGGTGTATAACGATACCACATCTATAGTGACTAAGAGGTACTCGCTGTTCCAAAATATTCTGTTTAAAGTTCTCAAGAAATCTCCTGTATCCTTTATATAGTAACTCATGCTTTGAGCTATCGGTGCCAAAAATGTATCAACATATTCAGATGGATTCTCATATAATAAATCGCATGAGCAAACAATAGGTCTTCCCGGTGGCTGTTGTAGAGTCTTATGTATTTTCGGTAGAAAATATATAGTAGGTGTTTGGGGGAAGTCCTTCATAAGGAACGTGAGTTTGTTGGCACTTAGAAGACCATCATTATGCCATTTCTGCAGTTGTGTGTTAAGTTCAATAATCATTGTATTGATTGGATGGGTCTTCAATCTACAGTAGTTCGTTGTATCATTCAGCTGTCTCATGGCCTCTTTGATATACTCTGACGTGTCCATGAGAACGATAGTCCCCCCTTGTCAGCCGGTTTTATTGTAATTTCTTCATTCTCAATTAATTTTTTGATTGCTCCTCTTTCTGCTTTAGTTAGATTTTCTCTTTGTTGATTCCTTATTTTTGGCATTTTTTCTAATTCCTCTATGATGGCATCAGAAAACAGATCAAATCTATTACCTGGAGATAGTACTGGACAATATTTAGATTTTCTTTTTAGACCGCTCTCCGGCCTTTTATCAACTTCAATATCGAGATGAGATAGTATTTGTTCCTCTGACATCTTTTCTTCATCCAGATCATATAGTAGATCAAACATTGTTTTTAAATCACTCATTTGATCGATCGAAATTGGAGGATCTGATGGTATTTGTTCGGTTATGTTTTCATTAATACATTGTTCTTGTTTTGAGGCATGTATTTTTGCTAATTTCAGGTTTCTCACATATTTGTAACACATATATATGTATACATATATATATTCACTTAAAAAACCATAGGTTTCACACATGTTATAGTTAGCTGGATATTTCACTCATAAAAAAACAATGAAATTCCCCCGTTATAGTTACTTCAGATAACTATAACTCCCGCGACCGCCACTCTATCACAAGGATGATGTCATCAGTGATGTCAAGAGTGATGCCACTGACCATGTCATGAGTGATGTAATATGTGACGTCATGAGCAGAGGATTGCGGGCGCGTGAGTTATAGTTATCTGAAGTAACTATAACGAGGGAAATTCATTGGGTTTTTTACGAGTGAAATATCCACCTAATTTCTAATTTCTAATTTCTAGGTTTGGTGAAGAGCGACAGCTACCCCAGCAATGGGGCGTCCCGGCGCTAAGAGACAAACTCACACCTGCTAGACGGGGGGGTGGCTAAGAACCCTAGAGAGCAGGAAAGAGGAGGGTCTTGATTGCTTTGCGAAAGGTTGGAAGGCAGTCTAACGAGCGAATACTTAGCGGGAGATCGTTCCAAAGTTTGGGACCGAGGACGCTAAAGGAGCGACCTCCAGTGCGGCAGAGCTTAGTTCTGGGTACTTCCAGAAGAAGTTGGTTAGAGGAGCGTAGTTCACGGCCAGGAACATAGGGTCGGGCCAAGTTTCACAGCAGAGGGGGATTTCCCTGTTTGACAATTTTAAAGATCGTGATGAGAGCTTTAAATTTAACTCTGTGTTCCACGGGCAGCCAGTGGAGTTTGCGGATGGTGGCTCTGGCTGAGCATCTGCGTGGGAGACCGACCAGCGTTCTAGCCGCCGTGTTCTGGATTCGTTGGAACCTAGCCGTTTCAGCTTTGTTTGCTCCCAGGAGGAGAACGTTAGCGTAGTCCAGGCGTGACAGGATGGTTGCCTGGATAATTAACTGGCGAGCCTTTGAGTCAAAGAGTCCGAGTATAGGCCTGAGGTTCCTTAGGAGACCTATGCAGGTGGCTGCCACCTTTTTAGTGTGTGACTGGAAGCTAAGGTTGGGATCCATCCAGACCCCCAGGTTTTTTACGCACTTTTTAGGGAGTGGGGTGGTACCAAGGGATGACGGCCACCAGTGCTCGTTCCATAGGCTGGTGTTTCGGCCAAGGAGGAGCACCTCGGTTTTCCCGGCATTAAGTTGGAGGTAGTTATCTGTCATCCATTGTGCTACCGCTGCTATGCCCTCTCTGAACTTGGATGCCGCGATGGACGGGCTCTCCGAGAGGGTGACGACCAGCTGGGTGTCGTCGGCGTATGAAACCAGTGTAAGCCCCCACTCTTTGGCTACTACCGCAAGCGGCTGGACATATAAGTTAAAGAGGGAGGGGCTCAGAGCCCTGGGGGACTCCCTGAGTTATGGGATGGGATTTAGAGAGAAATGGGGGGGCTGACACCTTGAAGGATCTGTCCTTAAGAAAGGATTTGAACCATGCAAGGGCGAGGTCAGTCACGCCGGCCCTCTCCAGGCGTTTCAGAAGAATGTCGTGGGAAACCGTGTCAAAGGCTGCGCTGAGATCAAGAAGGATCAGCGCAGCAATTTGACCGGAGTCTAAAATCGTCCGGAGATGTTCGGTGGTGGCCAATAGGGCAGATTCAGTACTATGGCCCGCACGAAAACCATTTTGCGATGGATCCAGGATACCGTGGTGGTCCACATGTTTCGAGAGGATGCCATTGACATGGGCTTCTGCTATTTTAGATATCCAGGGGAGGAGGGATATTGGTCGGAAGTTTTCCGGTTTGGAAGGGTCCAGGGTGGGTTTTTTGATAATCGGCGATACCCACGCTTGCTTCCAAGCTATGGGTACAGAAGCGGAGGTGAAGGAAGAGGTGAGGATATCCAGCATGGAGGGTAGAAAAAAGTCAAGCGAGTCCAGGAAGTGAGAGGGGCTCATAGGGTCAGCTGGGGATCCAGACTTCACTTTCTTGCAGAGCTTGGTCAGGTCAGCAGCCGTGAGTGCAGGGATTTGGGTAAGAGGGGTGATGGTGGAAGCTCGTGTCTTAAGTTCTTCAGAGTGAGGAGGGTACTGCAGAAAGGTCGCATACATTTTTTGGACCTTTTCAACAAAGTATGTAGCCAACTGCTCGCATTGTTCGTTGGATGAGATTTTGGGAGAGGGCGACCTAGGGTTTTGGAGCTCTTTGACTAATTTAAAGATCACTTTAGTAGGGTTCGGGTTGGAGCAGATTTTGTCAGCATAGAAAGTAGCGCGGGTAATGCTGATGGCTTTGTGATAGGTTTTAAGCTTGGATAGGTAGTTAGCCTTATCCTGATTGTCAAAGTTTTTCCTCCATTGACGCTCTGCTTTTTTACAGTCTTTACGCATCGCTTTAAGGGTATCATCGTACCATGGATTGGAGGGTGTGTTACGTCCTTTAGTCATCTTGGCTGGGATGAGATTGTCAAGCCCCTTAGTAATCCAGGTAGTGAATGAGGTATAGGTCGTATCTATCTCCTGGTTGGTTTCGCAGAGGAAGTCTCCTAGGGTTTCATGAAGAGCGGGGATTGAGAGTTTGTGCCAAGGTCTTTTTAAGCGACGGTTCGATTCAGTTTTATACTGACGTTTTGGTGCTGGGACCATTAGTTTGATGAGGTAGTGGTCCGTCCATCCCATAGGAGTGGGAGTGTCTGTAACTGCCTCTTGGATGTTGGTGAAAATTGGGTCTAGAGTATGGCCGGCTGTATGGGTAGGAGCATGGATAAGAGAGTTGAGTTGCAGTGCCGAGAGATCTGCTAGAAGGTTAGCGATAGTATGGTCATTAGTTAAATCCATATGTAGGTTAAGATCGCCTAGAATCACGAAATTGGCGGATTTAGTGATGAGCGTCGTGGACGTTTCGAGGAGGGCGTCAATGAACCTTGAGGACGGGCCTGGTGGACGATATATGTAAGACCAGATATCGTAAACTGAGGGCTAGTGCTGATTTTAAATTGGGCGCATTCACAATCTGGGAGAAATTCTTTGGTAAAAGAGCAGGTGAAGTGCTTTTTATAGATGACTGCAATGCCGCCGCCTCGAGTTTCACGGTTTATAGTGGCCAGATGAAACTCATCTGGGAGCGTCAGGTTAGGGATAGTAGTTACGCCGTCTCGTAGCCATGTTTCGCAGAGAAAGAGGATGTCAGGATTTTCCTCCAGTAAGAGTGAATTTACCTCTTGATGGTGTTTAGAGAGGGATCTGACATTGAGCTGTAGTATCGACAGAGGCGGGGTTGTGGTTTTGGCACGGCCTCCCCACACGCGAGTAGGCATGCAGGTGGAAAAATGGCATCGACTGCAGTAGAGTTGCGAGTGGACTAGGATGCCAGTAGCAGCAGAGCATCTTTGGCTAGGGTTCATGCCAAGGAGTTCTTCACGGTCGTATCGTATGAGCAAGTGGGGTCTGGTTAAACCAGGGGGACTGGCGACTGGCGATGTCGTGGCGATGACGGGCGCAGACGGGCTTGCCTTTGGCGCGCCTTCGGCGCACAAACGGCGCTCCCGCTGCGCTCGTCCGCTGCGCTTCCAGTGACAGCACATGATGTAGGGGGATAGGGGGGCGTGGCCACATGTTATAGTTAGGCCTTCAGGGGGCCTAACTATAACATGTGTGAAACCTATGGTTTTTTAAGTGTGTGTGTGTATGTGTGTATATATATATATATGTTCACTGAAAAAAACATAGGTTTCAGGGGTGTTATAGTTAGCTGGACTTTTCACTTGTACAAAACCATAAAATTCCCCCGTTATTGTTACTTCAGATAACTATAACTCGCGCGCCCGCAATCCTCTGCTCATGACGTCACATATTACATCACTCATAACATGGTCAGTGACATCACTCATGACATCACTGATGACATCTCAAATGACATCACTGATTAAATCATCCAGTGAATGTGTGTTTTTCTGAAAATTAAATATGTTTTATATATGTATATCTCAAGGTCGATGGAAGAATAAATGGGTATATAAGTGTCTAAATGGATGATTTGTTTTTGAAAAATTGATTGTGTAACTGACTGATTAAGTGTATCATAGTGAATACATGGCTTAGTGAGTACTGTTTAAATATGTAAATATCTGTATCAGTCTCTCACTTTGTGTATAAGTGGCTGCATGGGTTGGTGAGTAGCTACATGGGTGTCTATATAGGTTATTAGTTGGTTTTTTGAGTATCAGTCTGAGTGTCTGCATGGTTCGGTGGGGGTATTACGTAGTGCATAGGTGCATGAATGAGTGACTCACTGTTTGTATGTGTTGAAGACAGCATGTGTGCAGGACTGTATGGGTGGATGAGTGTGTGTATGGGTGTGTTAGTGAGTGAATGACTGTCTCAATGGTGTCTTTATGAGTAACTACATATGTTTTAAACTAGTATATGTGACTATTGGTGTATATAAGTGAGTATATGTGAGAGTGAGAGATTGAAAGAGTTCCTGTATCAATAAGTATGTGTTTCTATAAGTGATTGTTTAAAAGACTAAGTATGTGTAAGTTTCCGTAGAAGTAAGTGTGGTGGTGTGTGTATAACTGTATATGCAAGTGAATGTATGTTTGATTCTTTATTAGCATGAGTGACTATGTGTGTGAGTAACTCTATGGATGAGTGGCATTGTGTAACAGGATGTATAGGTGTATGAGTACATATGATGAGTGAGTACATGTGTGAATGACTGTATAGGACTGTTGGTGAATGAGTGGATGTGTATGTGGATCTTAGAATTACAGAAGAGGTTGTTGTAACTGGTATTGGTATGTCATTTGAGATGTCATCAGTGATGTCATGAGTGATGTCACTGACCATGTCATGAGTGATGTAATATGTGACGTCATCAGCAGTGCATTGCGGGCGCGCGAGTTATAGTTAGCTGAACTAACTATAACGGGGGAATTTCAATGGTTTTGTACAAGTGAAAAGTCCAGCTAACTATAACACCCCTGAAACCTATGGTTTTTTCAATGAATTTCTGAGGTTTTTTAAATGCTAATTCCTAACTATAACGTGCCTGAAATCTATGGTTTTTTCTGTGAATTTCAAAGGTTTTTTTAAATGCTAATTTCTAACTATGCCTACAGAGATAGGACATGTGAAGATAGAAGAAAAAATGCACAGAAAGAAAAAAAAGAAGTGCAGAAAGAAGCAACAGAAGTCCTCAAAGACGAAGAAAAGTGCAGGAAGAAGGATAACGTGCAGAAAGAACAAAAAGAAGAGCAGAAAGAAGCCATGTTGCAAAATCATCCTGTACCCTGAACGTTTTCAGACGGATACTGGTGGTAACTGAGTCTGACTAACCGGTACTAGAGCCAGTGCTATGTTAAAAGACACTTAGAATACAGTGAAAACACCTACATACACTAGAGAACATTATGCGTTGGGGTCCCCCTGTGATTAGCATGACCTCCTCTGTAAGCCCCTAGTATATAATAGGGCAGGGGGATTAAAACTACCTCTTAAAACAGGCCACAGGGCGTTTTTGTACACGTTACCTCAGGCCCGTCCCCTCCCTTCACCACTGTGTAAGCACGCCCTGTGTCCGTTTTTAGTTGGGAGATTAAGTTCATTTGAATCCTGAGGGTCCCTAGGGTCCAACTAGCCCACTAGGTACCTCCAGTAAGTGCCACAGAGCTGCGTTGCAGAGAGGTGTAAAAAGTGGCACGGCCTGGACCACCTCTCTGCAATGCAGCTCAGTGGCGCTTACTGGAAGCACTTGGTGGGCTAGTTAGCCCCCAGGGGCCCTCAGTATTGAAGGGAAATTATATCTCCAATTTAAAACGTGCCATAGTGCGTGTTTGCACATGTCACCTCAGGCCCCGTCCCCTCCCTTCACCACTGCGTAAACGCGCCCTGTGGCTGTTCTAAGTTGAGAGATTAAGTCCCCTTGAATCCTAAGGGTCCCTAGGGTCAAACTATACCACTAGGTACCTCCAGTAAGCGCCACAGAGCTGCGTTGCAGAGAGGTGTAAAAAGGGGCTTGGCCTCAGAACACCTGTCTGCCACGCAGCTCCCTGGCGCATACTGGAGATGCCTGTTGGGCTAGTTGGCCCTCAGGGACCCTCAGTATTGAAGAGGAGTTAATTCCCCAACTTACAACTCACCAGGGGGCGCGTTTGCAGAGTGCTGCAAGGAGGGGGCGTGGCCTCCGGCATGATGCCAGTCTTTTATTTATTTTAATTTTTTAAGAAGGGGGTTCCCCTTCTTATTCTAATTTATTGGCCCTGATGACCCCATCCCCCAGGGCCTGTCTCCTAACTATATTTTTTTGACCCCAATCCCCAGGGCCGGCCACTTATTATTATTATATATTTATAGACACACCTAGGACATGCTTGACAAACCGTACGTACCTATCACCATGACGATTTGTGTGATATTCATTAAAAGGCGACTATGCATAAAATGAATCCACGTGGAATCTATTTACACCACTAGTGAAGCTCTGACATGTCTGATGCCCTACTGTGCCTAATCCCGGTAGACACCCTTGTCGTTTATTTATACAAACATGGGTAGCTATTGACGGGCACATTTAATACACATGCACACCAAGCCATTCAAAGGGGATTCGACAAAAATTTGACAAACTATGCAAGAAACCCCCCTCACGGTTAATAAAACACACATCCATTGCCGGATGTGTAATACTTTTTATTTTACTCTCTGGAAAGGGGACGAACATCACTTGAGAGTCACAGCGCGCTCCTGGCAGAGCCCAATGCTGTGTTACACCCACCATTGCCTGCTGAGTGCCACACACCTCTGTGTTGTATTCCACCAGTTAGTGCATATGCTATGACACTCTCTAGCCCATGTGCACTGTAACACCACCCTGTGAATATGTCATGCCACACTTGTCTTCGCACGGGTTATATTGCCCCATCTAACGTGCCTTCCTCGATGCCTATGTTATAACACACAGTGCTATGCCATACATATTACAATCTGGGATCCATATCTTTGTCACAGTGCATATGCAAGTTACACTCCCCAGCACATATTTTATATTACAACTTTAGAGACTAGTTAGGTTACACAACACTGCTCTGTGCATATTACACTCCAAGGCGCATATCGCATAGCACACGCTAGTGCCTGTGCTATCTTGCGCTCTCCAATGAATCTGTCATTGCGCACAATGTATTGCATATTATATTTCACGCCCGGTTCATCTTATATCACACTTTTTGGTGCATAGTTTATACCAAACACTATATCTAGTTTTCATTTTCAATCGTGCTCTCAGGACTATGTTCTATATAACACTGTGTTCACCTACCCTTTTCATGGGCATTACATTTTGCGATACGTGGTGGAGGGTCAGGGGGTGTTTCTGCCAAGTGAGCCCGGAGTCACAGTCACAAACGTCCTCTTCTTCCTGAATAAAAGTGAGATTATGCTGCATACTTGTTCATATTTTAAGTAGTTTGCACAGACACACGTTTTAAAAACAATAAAGTTCCTAATACCCGCCTTCTCTGAACAGTTAGCTTGCTGCCCCATCCCCCTCCTCCTTATCCTCTGTTGTAGGAATCCATGGACTAGCCTCCTCCCTCCTGCCATGCATGGTCTGATGTGCTGCCACTGCCCTCAATTTAGTATGATGTACCAGTCCACTCCTCCTGCCCTCCATTGCCCAATTCTATGCACCATCATTGACCTCCTGCTTAAACTCTGTGCTTAGCTTGCTGCCCCTATTTTCCTTCCCCCTGCCCTCCGATGTCTTTGTGCATGCCCCTGCTCCATCCTTTTTGCCTACCATGTTCCATGGAACTGCCAATCCTATCTACTCTAAGTGTTCTATTGAGCTGCCACTCCCATCCCACCTGCCTAGCATTGTCAGATGACTGTAACCTGTCCCTGCCACCTCCACCCTGCCTGTCCACATGCCATGCCCCTATCCTCTTCCTCCTGTCCTACATGGTCCATTGTACTG
Source organism: Triturus cristatus (assembly GCF_964204655.1). NCBI lineage: Eukaryota > Metazoa > Chordata > Amphibia > Caudata > Salamandridae > Triturus > Triturus cristatus. Next base: position 498,586,510 of record NC_140591.1, read on the forward strand.
CCACACCCTTCTGCCCTCCCTGGTCTGTTGTACTGCAACTGCTCCTCCTGCCTGCCCCGTGGGGTCTGTTGTGAGACCCCTTCCCCTGAACTTTCTTGTCTGTGCACAGGTCCTGACCCTCCCTTCTATCCTCCATCGTCCTTTGTGCATGCCCCTGCACCCTCCTTCTTGCCCATCATAGCCATTGTGCTGCCACTAACCCTCCCACTTGCCATGCATGGTCTTCTGTGCTGCCATGGCCCCTCCCACCTTCCCTGTGTGGTCAGTTAGCTGCCCCTGACCCCCTCCCACCTTCCCTACATGGTCTGTGTGTATCCCATCACAGTCTCACTGTTGCTCTTCATGATGTGTCTTGCTTCTAGTGCCCATCCTGCCTGACCTCCATGGCTATCTTGCTGCTCCTGCCCTGCCCCCTTGCCCCCTGCCCTCTGTTTACATGTGCAGACCCCTGCTCCCTCCCTCCTGGCTTGTCTGTTCCATTGTAATGCCCCTGATCCATCCCTCCTGCCCTTTATGGTCTGTTATGCTGCAGCTTTCTCTCCTGTCTGTCCATTATGGTCAGCTAGATATCATTGCTTCTTGCCCCTCTGTTCTCTGTTGTCCATGTGCATGGTCCTGTCCCCTCCCTCTTGCTTTCTATGGATTGTTGTGCTGCACTCCTGTCCCACATGCCCTGTGTGGTGTATTGTGCTGCTGCAAACCCTGATGCCTGCCCTGCAGGGTCAGTTTGGTGCATCTCTCCTTGTCCCTCCTGTCCTCTGTTATCCAAGTCCATGTCTCTACCCCATTTCCTTCCATGATCCAATGTACCATACTTGCGAACATTTTGAACTTGGTAAGAGGGAGATTTTGAAAAAAAAACTGGGGTATTGATTTTCCCCTTTGAGTTACATTGAAAAAGAGGAGATTGTAGACAGGAGACAGATCAAATAAAGCCCATTTGAGCTTAAAAACATTGGACGTTTCCTGGCTGAATCGGTTCTGTTGGCATGTATGGTTGTACTACCATTGCCTCTTCCTTCTGCCCACAATGGTCTATTACATTGCCACAGCCTCTCTTGCAAGTCCTGTATTGTTGGTTTGTTGCCCCTGCCCCCCTTTCCACTGCCCTCCATAGTCTGTTGTGCTACCACGGCCCTTCCTGCCTGCTCAGTGTGGTTAAATTGTTGCCTTTGCACCCTCCCACCTTCCCTTCAATTTTCAGAGTCCGTCCCCCTGGCCTCTGCCTCTCAACAGTATCCTAATGAACAACTAGATTGCTAACATTCTATATTTATTACAAAAGTGTGGAACGCCTGACGTCATCTTGATGTAATCAAAACTGTAATACCTAGAGCATTTCTTTAGAAATTACATATATGAGAGCGTCTTATTGGCATCAAAATTATGGTTAGTGCTCTAAAAGACTAAAATAAGGACATATTTTCTGAGTTTTCAAATAGCGACAAAGCACTTTTAAATTATTTGTTATCTTTATGTTTTTTTATCCAGTTGACCACTTGATTAAATGTTGCACATAGGGGAGAGGATGTGGTGTTACTTCCAGAACTGCATACTTTGCAACTGGGGAACCAGGTTGGAGTTTCTGCTTCAGCTCGACATTCTGTGATTCTGGTCAAATCACTTAGTCTCCCCATGTCTGCAACCAAAATGAATTTGTTCTTGTGTGATGTAACCAATGCTCATGTAAAGCACTCCAATACCTGACAAGTCTGCACTATATAACACTGCAAAAACACAAAATAATAAGTGTTTTGCACACTTCTGTCATTGGGCTATATTTGGGCTACATCTGGGTGATTTTGGGCTACATTTGGGCTCTTTTGTCTCCGGTGGCCATCTTGGGAGATTTATTTGTTATGAAAGTTTCCTTATTTCCTCATGTACTGCAGTCTCCTCAGTAGGAAATGCTTTCAGTTGTTTACTTTGATTCCATCATGAAGGTATTCAGATATGTCACACATTTGCCATAAATTCAGAATGTTAGCACTCTAGTTGCTCATTAGATCACTGTAGTAAAACTACTGTTCACCATGGAAGTCTGCTCTCGGTATTAAAAGTGCATGTTTCATTCTGCATGTCAGAATTTTTTAATGAAATAGAAGAGGATTTGAGAAGTCACTCAAAATGTGCCCTCATTTTCTTTCTTCAGCATTAATCATAATTTCTATGGCAAAATGAACCCCCTCATTGTGTTCCTTTTTAAATTAAATGTTTTAAGTGTTACCAGTTTATTCCAATCAAGATGGCTTCAGGTGTGCCATACTTTTGTCATAATGAAGACAGTAACGCTCTAGTTGTTTTTAAGAACACTCTGGGACATTCTGTCATTGGGCTATACTTGGGCTACATCTTGGTGATATTTGGGCTACATTTGGGCTCTTTTGTCCCTGGTGGCCATCTTGGGAGACTTATTTGTTATGAAGTTTCCTAATTTCCTCATTTACTGCAGTCTCCTCAGTAGGAAATACTTTCAGTTTTTTACTTTGATTCCATCAAGAAGGCATTCAGATGTCTCACACATTTGCCATAAATTCAGAATGTTAGCACTCTTTTTGCTCATTAGATCACTGTAGTAAAGCTACTGCTCACCAGGGAAAACTGCTGCTGGTATTGAAAGTGCATGTTTCAGTCTGCATATCAGAATTGTTTAATGAAATAGAAGAGGATTTGAGAAGTCACTCAAAATGTGCCCTAATTTTTCTTTCTGCAGCACTAATCATACTTTTTATGGAAAAATGAACCCCCTCATTTTGTTCCATTTTAAATTAAATGTTTTAAGAGTTACCACTTTAATCTAAGCAAGATGGCTTCAGGTGTGATATACGTTTATCATAAGTAGGACTGTTAGCGCTCTAGTTGTTCTTTGGAACACTCTGGGAAGCTGCAGTAGAACACAAAGGAATCAACTGACAGTCTCTGCCCTTGTTGGATGTACATGTTTTACTGAGACTTCATTCTCACATGACTGAGAAAGATAATGTGAATTTACAGAAAATAAGCTCTCAGTTTATCTTATAGATCACCTTCCAAACCTCTGTGGAAAAAGCATGAGAAAATATTTTTCTCTGAATCATGATATCCCAGCAGAAGGCTTTTTCACATGGTGAAATCACCTTAGAACATACCACAATTCCTAAAATGAGTATGGTACCATCAACAAATGATTTATAATATAACTAAAGTCTTAAAACCTTCTATTAACTGCAATGATTTTTAATGAGGTGATATCATGTATATTGGTCCCAAGATGGCTGCCAACACTTCTTGGATGAAGTGCTGACAGCCAATCAGATCTCAGGATGAGATGTGTTGTTAGGCTCCGCCCACATATATATATGATTTTACTTTTGATTTTCTCAGGAACTACTGAACAGATTGACACCATATATGCAAAAGGCACATCCCTGAGCTGAGGACTACCTCTCTGCCAAACTTCAAGTAATTCTGTTCAGCCGTTCGTGCTGTACCTTGGACTAAAGGTCCCTATGGAAAATTGCATGGGAAAAACGCGTTTTTGGACCCCCCTTTTTTCTCAGCCCCGGCTTGATGAATCCCCCCGAGACTTTCAGGGTAGGAGCGGAGCAGAGCGCCCCACCTATTTTGAAAATTTCGCGAGGATTCGTTAACCGGCGCCAAAGTTATTCCAAATAGAATGTTGCGGATTTCCTATGGAAACACGGTCCTAACTATAACTATCTACTGGCGACCGCCAGTAGATAATATATATATATCCCAAAGGTGACCTTCACTCTGCCGTCACAAAAAACAAAACATATATATTTATATATATATATTCACTGAAAAAAAACATAGGTTTCAGGGACGTTATAGTTTCAAATTAGCATTTAAAAAACCTTTGAAATTCACTGAAAAACCCATATGTTTCAGGGACGTTATAGTTACAAATTAGCATTTAAAAAACCTTTGAAATTCACTGAAAAAACTATAGGTTTCAGGGACGTTATAGTTAGTTGGACATTTCACTCATACAAAACCATAGAAATTCAGCCGTTATAGTTAGTTGAGTTAACTATAACTCACGCCCCCGCAATGCACTGCTGATGACGTCACATATTACATCATTCATGACATGGTCAGTGACATCACTGATGACATCTCAAATGACATCACTGATGACATCATCCAGTGAATGTGTTTTTCTTTAAAATTTAAATATGTATTATATATTTTCCAAGCTGTATTGAAGAATGAGTGGATGCATAAGTGTCTGGATGGAGGATTTAGTAGTTGTGAGACTCACTGTTTCAGTGAGTGATTTAAATGTGTCTTACGAAATATATGGGTTAGTGACTAAACTGTGTGAATGTCTGTATCAGTCTGTCTGTTTTTGTATAACCTGCTGCATTAGTTGGTCAGTATCTCCACGGGTGTCTATATGGGTTATTGATTAGTTGCCTGAGTAATTGTATGGGAGACTGAGTGTGTGTGGTTGGATGGGGGTGCGTTCATAGATGTGTGAGTGGTTAATTGACTATGTGTATGACTTTAAGGGGCAGATTTATGTGGGACTTGCGCCCCTTTTACGCCGCCGTTGCGTCACTTTTGTGACGCAGCGGCGGCGTAAACCTTGCGCCACGTTGCGCCCCATTTACATCGTGACGCATCTACGGAGATGCGTCACGGTGTAAAGCCCTGCGCCATGTGATACCTGCGTCAGGTTTCACGTTGGCGTTTCGACACAGGGGGGGGGCGTTCCGTCGCAGGAACGCCCCTGAAAAGTGACTCAGTGAAATCTATAAGATTTCACTGAGCCACTTTCCCAACGCTGATGCTTCAAAACCCTGCGCCTGCTTGAAGCAGGCGTAAGGCTTGATGCACCATGTTAGGGATAGGGTAGGTTGGAACAGTGCTGGAGTTGTGTCTCGCTTGCGACACAACTTCAGCACTGCGCCAACCTTACGCCGGCAGATGCGTCACGTATCTGCTTGTCCTTGCGCCACGATGCACCGCATTGTAAATGCGGCGCATCTGCGGTGGCGCAAGGACAAACTTGCGTGACGCATCTTCCCTGGCACATCCATGCTGATTTGCAGGGATGCGCCAGGGAACATAAATCTGCCCCTAAGAGTGTATGTAGAAACAGTTGTAAGTGTGAGTGAGTGTTTGGTTGGATGTGTTGGTGAGTGATTGGATGTCTCAGTGGTAGATGTCCAAGTAAGTACAAAAGTAAAAGGCAGTGGATGTGAGAGTTGGAGTATATCAATAACTATATGTGAGAGTAAGTGATTGTGAGAGTGGCTGCATGTATGAGTGCATACTTGTATTAGTGATTATATAAGAGAGTAAGTATGCGTTAGTATCTGTATGAATAAATGAGGTGGTGTGTGTATAACTGTGTAGGTGAGTAAATGGAACTGTGATTGATTCTTTGCATGACTGACTAGGATGAGTAGTGGTGTCTGAGTGTCTGTATAGTTGTATGAGTGCATATGATAGTGTTGTATTGATCAGTGACTACATGTATGAATGGTTGTATGGGTGAATGAGTGGATGTGTGTAGACCTAGGAATTAGTGAGTGCGTTTGTAGTAACTGGTATTGGTGTGCCGATGGTTTTAAAAATGGTAGTCCATATTTTACAGGGGGTGTATCAAAGGTTATATTAGGGTGTGAGGAGGTGCATCAGATTTTCACGTGGATGATTTCATCAGTGATGTCATCAGTGATGTCATTTGAGATGTCATCAGTGATGTCATCAGTGATGTCAATGACCATGTCATGAATGATGTAATATGTGCAGTCATCAGCAGTGCATTGCGGGGGCGCGATTAGCTCAACTAACGATAACGGTGGAATTTCTATGGTTTTGTATGAGTGAAATGTCCAACTAATTATAACGTCCCTGAAACCTATGGTTTTTTCAGTGAATTTCAAAGGTTTTTTAAATGCTAATTTGTAACTATAACGTCCCTGAAACTATGTTTTTTTCAGTGAATTTCAAAGGTTTTTTAAATGCTAATTTCTAACTATATCCTCACTGAAAGCTACTATTAAAAATAATAGTGGATACTTGTGTAAGCAACTAGTCCATTCCATCAGTACATGACTAGTAACTGGAATAATGACAGTGCTGCAAACAGAGTGCATGGTGAATTTATAAGTGCTTACGTATTGCCTGGATGGGTGATTGGAGAAGTGCATCGGACTCACAGAAGGATTCCTACACTGCATGTGTAATAACTTCGAATTTAGAGGAGTTTATTAATAGTATATAGGTGGTTAGAGATCTGCATTGATAGTATACAGAATATTGTAGCTGTACTTGTATTAGTAATTAGGCCATTCCATAAGTAAGTGATTAGTAACTAGATGATTATAGTGTTGTAAAGAGAGTGCATAGTGTATTTATAAGTGCTTGGATATTAGTGGACATATTGCATTAGTATATAGTACTGGCTGGGTGACTGGAGATGGGCATGGGAAATGACAGTGTCTTTGATAGACTGCAAGGGTAGTACCTGGGTGAATTAATCTTACCTGTTTTCAAGTAGATATCAAATTAATAGTAAATTATATTCACTTCTTTTTTAATGCAAATTTAAAATATTTTCAACTTTAGTAATAAGGTCTGTAAAAGAGAAGAAAAAGATCCTATTATTACATATAATTTTATCATTTTTGCAACACAACATAAGTATACAATTACATCACATATTCAATTTGCCTTTGCTGTCTTCAGATTGTATTGAATTTCAGCATAAACTGTGACTTCAATGTTAATCATCAGATGACAGCGGGCAAAAAACATACAATTAAATAAGATTGTTAAAAAAACATATTTCTCTTCAAAATATCTACAACAAACGCAGTTTGGTATTTACATTTTCACTAATGAACATCCTTAATAATATAGTATATAATACAAAGATCAAATATATGACCACCTTCTTTTAAACACAATTTTCCAAATGCAATATGAAAGAACAGAATCAATAATTGAATCCGTAATTACCAACATCTTCCCAACTGGCCGAATGATGTTTCTGAAAATATTTCCATTAAGTATATCAAAAATACATTTTTGAATTCATATACACACCTTCCCAATTGGCAGAATGATGTTTCTGAAAACATTTGCAATGAGAATATCCAAGATAGACTTCTAAAATCATATTTACATGCTTCCAACAGGGTAAATGATGTATCTAAAATCATTTGTAGTGGATATATCCACAATATAGTCAGTTATTCATGTTGAAACCTTCTCAGAATTTTGACATCAAAAATATTAAATATGAATTCGGTAATTCATTAGGCAACTGAAATGTATACTCTAAATGTGCATCATTACATACTGTCCATCCTTTATTGCATTTTAAATATACAGTATAGTGTCCAGATGTTGAAGTAGTTCCATCATGGAAAACAATAGCCACTGTTTTAAAAGTTCTTCCTGAAATTGAAACTTGACCTGCCACCAAAAAAATTTATTTTGGTTTCCAATTCTGTTCCATCCATATTATATTGTCCACATCTTTGTATAAATAATGTTGACAATATTTCTGATTTGCACTGAGTACATTCCATATGTTGATTAGCTGATTTTACTAAATCATTGAAAGACACTGTTTTCAAATCTGGCATTGTCAAATATATGAATCGTTCAGTGTCTATTTTATAGTAGATGAAAATAAACAGCTGTCGCATGTATGAACCCATCTGAAACATAGTCTAAACAGATTTTCAATTTGTATACCTTCAACTTCTAATACTGCATGCATAAACATAAGAAATTCCTGAGCATCTTGCTGTACATTCTGTGTAAATTGTGAAGATCCAGAACATATATCCAGAAGATCCCGCGGAATCAGTATGGATTTTCGTTTTATCAGTTTTCAACTTCTCAAAAATATAATGTAATAAAGAACAACATCTTTTTTCTCGATTTTCCGTAATTGCATGCTGTAGATTTTTAAAAAAAAACACAACGTTGACGATTACATTAGCATAGCAGTTGATGCCTGAACTATTTTCAAACTGATAACCTACAATATTAGCAACCGTGTTCCCTTCAATTTTCTTTCCAGACTCATCATTCTTTTCAATTCCTTTTTACTTTGCAACTTCTGTAAAATATTTATATGTTTTCGTTTTGGACGTATTAAAGATTTTTCATAAATAGGATATGCACCTAAGCTAGGAGCATAGAGTCTTCTTAACCTATTGTACTCTTTTACACAGTATACATCTGCACTAATCTTTTCTTCATCAAAATCAATCAAATACAATCCGGATAACGTTCTTACTCGAGATAATGCAGCATACGCCTTACCCTCCTTAAACACAGAACTTCCAACATTTACCAAAGCACTGTCTACACTTAAATAAGCCTGGGCGAAGCACTACGCTACACTCGCGTAGTTTGCAAAGTTCTCGCTACTTCACACTACGCGAACTGCACATAGCACAAGTGCGAACACGCGTAGCGTAGTGTTGCGAAGTGCTGCGGTCATTTTTTGCTTGCTCGCGGTCCTCAACGTCAAGTTGGTGACCGCGAGCAAGCAAAATGACATCCCGGCGAGACTTTTTCCTTGTTCGCGATCAGCAACTTCAAGTTGGCGATCGCGAGCATGGAAAATAAACCTCCCGGCGAGATTCCCAACGCGAGGATGTCAGGTTTCTCATTGCGAGTGGTCGCGTATGCTCGCGACCGCTCGCGATGAGAAACTACCAGTTTGCGTTGAGAAAGCTGAAGCTCGAGTAAAAATCTACTCGAGCAGCAGAAAACTACAGCTCGCACTGTGCAAGATGCCATTTTCAATGATTGCACAATGCCGGTTGCTTGTCCGCACTGTGCAATCATTGAAAACGACATCTGGCACAGTGCGAACAAGGTACTACACAGTTCGCGAAGTGCTACGTGTAGCTCGCGTAGTGCGAACTTCACTTTGCGTAGCTTCGCGAAGTGCTACTTCGCGAACTACGCCCAGGCCTACACTTAAACCTTGAGATTTATGAATAGTCACTGCATATGCTAAACAAACAGGAACCTGTTTTCTACGAACATACAAATCTTTTACTAGCAAGAAACAAACAGAACAGCATCCAATCGGTTTCACCTCTTCAATCTGAGGAAATTTAATCTTCAAAAATTAAATTCCATTTCTATTTGCATAACTAACAAAGTCGACAACTTTCCCCATTGCTCCATTTACTAATCCTTTCTCAACATCTAAATTGTGCCGTAATATTACCCAGCAGTTTAGAGATACTTATAAGGTCTTTTCTAAATAAACAGTCTTAGATATTGCTTTTTCGAAAGAGTCTAATTTTAATTGAAATTTCTCTGACAAAAGAATAGTTACTCCTTCATGTTCTATTTTATCAATAGCTAACATTTTCATTATCGGTTTATTCTCCAGTTTCAAGAGTTCTTCATTGAATGCAGAGCATTCTTTCAGTGTTGGCATAAGGAAATTATAGATTTCTTTTCTGCAATTCTTCAGTACATTGTTTCAGCTGCAATATTTTCTTTTGAAAACAAATTTCTTAGTAGCCGACTTTCTAAAGCATTTTTTCCATCCTTTGTTAAGACACCAATTCTAATATTTTGAAGAATATTTCCATAATCTTCATCATTTGCTTGTCGCATGTTCTTGATAATTTCCTTACATTCAAAATAACTCTGAATGTTCACATTTCCAATACTTCCCAAAGATTTTTTAGTGTCTTCATGAAGAAGGGTTTTAACAAACTGGTTGGCCTTTCACAGGTGTGAGTTGTAGTAGATCACCAAATACAATTAAGGTGCCGATTCCGATCCATCAAAAAAATTACCGTCCGACTCGCATCCGTATTTTTTTACGTATGAATCGTACAAGTCCCGTACAAACGGCGAAGCACGATTCGTACGTGAAAAATCCATACGAATGACTTTGGGAAAAGTCTACGAGACGTCCCCGGATATTTTTACGTACAAATTGTAAAAGTAAAGTCCAAGCGCGCAAGTACGATCCGTATCGGCCGTCCGAAAACACAAGTGCATGGGAAAGGCTCCGTACGGATCGAACGCCGTACCACTCGTATCCGGGTAAACTTGTGCCCGGGATACGAGTTGTACAGCCCCCCCTCCCCTCCTCATATCTGCCTCGTACCCCCCATGTCCGCACTGTACCCCAGCCCCGTACGTGTACGCACCGTACCCCACCACCGTACCCCACCACCGTAGCCCAGCCCCGTACATGTATGCACTGTACCCCACCACCCTACCCCAGCCCCTAACGTGTACGCACCGTACCCCACCACTGTCCCCCATCCCCTTACTTTTACGCACTGTACCCTACCACCGTACCCCAGCCGCGTACTTGGACGCACCGTACCCCACCACCGTACCCCACGACTGTACCCCAGCCCCATACATGTATGCACCGTACCCCACCACCCTACCCCAGCCCCTTACTTGTACGCACCGTACACCAACACCGCCCCCCAGTCCCATACTTGTACGCACCGTACCTCACCACCGTACCCCAGCCGCGTACTTGGATGCACCGTACCCCACCACCGTACCCCACCAGCATACCCCAGCCCTGTACATGTACACACCGTACCCCACCACCCTACCCCAGCCCCTTACTTGTACGCACCGTACCCCAACACCATCCCCAGCTCCATACTTGTACGCATCGTACCCCACCACTGTACCCCAGCCCCATACATGTACGCACCGTACCCCACCACCCTACCCCAGCCCCTTACTTGTACGCACCGTACCCCAACACCGCCCCCAGCCCCATATTTGTACGCACCGTACCCCACCACCGTACCCCAGCCTCATACTTGGATGCACCGTACCCCACCACCGTACCCCACCACTGTACCCCAGCCGCGTACTTGGACGCACCGTACCCCACAACCGTACCCCAGCATCCCGTATGTACGAACCATACAACAACATTGCATATGTGAGCACTGTACAACAACATTGCGTATGAACGCACGTTACATACGCTAAAACGACTCGTACAGAACCAGGACACTGCAAAACAGCACAAGGAGGGTCAATTCGAATTGCACAACACCACAAAACACATCTACATTACTAAAAACATCTAAAAGACTGACCTGGCACATCCAAACAGGCAAACAGAGGCCCAAACTCACAACCACCTCTTATAACACACCCACCAAAATTTCAAACCCAGCCACACCCACAAATGGACCAATAAAAAGGGCCCACACTCACAAACCATGAGCCTTTGCAACAGACTCACTGCTGACAGACATCACACACAAACAACAGCACCCATACACCTTAACTTACACACCATCACACAACCTCCTTCACACATACCCCCTCTACACATTCACACACACACCTACACATTCACACCCACACACCCATAACCATCCACACCCACACCCCACACCATGCCCACAGACAAGAATCCAAAGTTCACAAGGGAGGAGCTGGACATCCTTGTCAACGAAGTCATCAGAGTCGAGCCACAGCTCTTTGGAACATTGGTCAGACAGACCAGCATAGCTGAAAAATCACGCCTGTGGCAGAGGATCGTCGATCGGGTGAATGCTGTTGCGCCCATCAGAAGGATCAGGAATGAATGCCAAGTCAGGTGGTATGATCTGCGCAGGGCAGTCAAGCGCAAAATGAACGATGACTACGCCCAGAGCAACATCACAAGAGGTAGGCTGCCCCGCAGACCGGTAAATTACCATCCCAGGGAGGAGAAGGAGATGGCCCTGCTTCCGCCGGTGGGAATACATGGAGTCGAAGAAGTTGCCAAGCCTGGTGAGTACACAAACTAATGTAACATGGGGGTAGTGGCATCCACACCCCAACTACAACAATTGCACACACCTACCCCCAAGCCCTCACTGGACACAACCACACTCAAAAACAACGCTCATGTCACTAACATGTGTATGCCTCACAAAGCAAGGCCATGCCATGTCCCAGCCTACACAATCCACAAACCCAAGACTGGATGTCCGTGATGCTGGGAGGGTGGGGATCACTAAACATATTGTACAACTCAGAAACAGACACCATTGCCCTCAGCCCATATGGCCCAGGTACATACCCATGCACCATGCACAATGCACAGGGACTGGCAAAGTACTGACAAGGTAGCTGACTCTTGGACGTGCTGTAGGCAGCACAAGGCCCTCCTGTAACAACTGCAAAATCTAACACAAACACAACCAGCTCAGATATCTAGGACAGGAACTCACACTCACTGACATGGCAGCATGCTCCATGGGGGGACAGATACATCACCTGGGAGACCCACTGCCAAATCACACTACACCCACGAGCAGGCACCGTCAATCAATTAACAATCAATCAGGATACTTGTAAGGCGCGCTACTTACCTGTGAGGGTCAACAAGGTGCGGAGGGGGGGGAGTTCCACTACTGCTCGAAGGGCCAGGTCTTGAGGAGTCATCTGAAGGCAAGTAAGTCTTGGGTCAGTCGCAGATGGGTTGGGAGGGTGTTCCAGGTCTTGGCGGCGAGGTAGGAGAAGGATCTCCCGCAGGCGGTCATACTTTGGATGCGTGGGATAGCTGCGAGGGCGAGGCTGCCGGAGCTGAGCTGGCGGGTGGGGTTGTAGAAGCTGAGTCTGATGTTCAGGTAGGCTTGTCCGGCGTTGTGGAGTGCCTTGTGTGAGTGGGTGAGGAGCTTGAAGGTGATCCTCTTGTCGATGTGGAGCCAGTGCAGGTCACTCAGGAGGGGGGTGATGTGGCTGTGGCGGGGGGCGTTGTCGATCAGTCATGCGGAGGCTTTTTGGAAGCGTTGTATCCGCCGTTGGTGTTTGGATGGGAGTCCTGCGTAGAGTGCATTGCCGTAGTCCAGTCAGCTGCTGACGGGGGCCTGTGTCACTGTTCTACTTGTTTCGGTCGGGATCCACCAGTCAATCCAGCGGAGCGTGCGTAGGGTGTCGTAGCAGGAGGAGGAGATGGCGTTAACATGCTTGGACATGGAGAGGGAGGATGCGAGGATCAATCCTAGGTTGCGTGCGTGGTGGGTGGGTGTCGGTGCTGTCCCCAGAGCGATCGGCCACTAGGAGTTGTCCCAGGCTGAGGGTGTGTCCCCCAGGATGAGGACCTCCGTCTTGTCCGAGTTCGGTTTCAGATGGCCGCTCCGCATCCAGTCGGCGATGGACCTCAGCCCTTGTGGATGTTTTTTTTGGCGGTGTGAGGGTCCTTGGTGAGGGAGAGGATGAGCTGGGTGTTGTTGGTGTAGGAGATGGTTTTGAGGTGGTGGGGGTGGGCCACTTGTGTGAGTGGGGGGCCATGTGGATTTTGAACAGCGTCGGGCTGAGGGATGATCACTCACCCCTTACACAAGCACACACCCCCGGGGCAGCCAATGGAGTTACCCACTCTCACAATGGACATGTGACACAACAAGACCAAGCCACAGCCAAAGAAGCATCCAAGGCCAAATTCAGCATGTCAAACACCGTGGAGAACATTTCAATCAGTCCCCTGCAACATACCCATCCACAAGTGAATATTGATGTGAAAGCTAGTCACATACAACTACCTTGAGGAACTGTGGCAAATAAAATATGTGTGAAACATGGATGTCGCATTAAACAGCATAAACATTGTCTCTCTCTCACACACAGGGCAACGTCATGGATCTCCCCCCAACAATGGGGGAGAAGAACCACAGTCCCAGGCTCGGGAGAAACCTGATCCCACCGGCAGCGACACCTCACAACACTCCGCGGATGACCCCAACCCACCTGGCCCCTCTGGTGTCCAAGCCCCTGCAGCACCTGCTTCAGGTACATCTGTGCCAACCACCACCACCATTCCTGCCACATCCCAGGAGACACCCAGGAGACAACTGAGCCAGTCTGACCTGGAGGGACAAGGTTCGCCAGGCAACCAAGTAGGAGGCAGCCAACACCGACACTGCCATCCCTCAGGGGTCCCGTAGACCCGATGTGCCGACAACGTCAGGCCAGGCCCGCGTGGGCAGGGGTGGTGGGAGTGGAGGCAGGCGGAGGCGAGACCCTGACCAGCCAACTGAAGGGACCGGTATGTCACACGTCCGTAACATCATGGAGGCATACCGGCGTGGCACCAGGTCCATCAGTCAGGTAGTGGTGACCCTCACAGACATTAAGAATCAGCAGGCCGAGCAACACACCAGTCAACAACAACACCAAGGACGGATGGAGGCAAGACTGGCTGAGCTTGTGGCAGTGCAAAGGGACATAAGCCATTCACAGGGAGGGAGGAGGAGGAGGAGGATTCGTCCCACGGAGTGTCCCAAACATCGTCAAGGCCTGCATCTGAGGGTCCCCGGAGGAAGGTGTGTCATCCACGGAAAAGACCGTGAGAGGCAGCAGACCATCCACATCTCCCAGGTCACCTGGCCTGGCACCTGGCCTTCATGCACAACAGCAGCACATCATTCACTGACATTCTCTGCTACATGGACTTGCTGGTCACAGTCTGACCAATGATGACCAACACTGTGGTCTGGACTCTGATGACTTCAAATGCCAAAGATAGCATCTCCCCCTGTGAACTTTGGATTCTATGCACCCGGTAGAGCACCTTATGTTATCTACCAAAACACGCACCCCACGGAGAATAAAACAATTTTTTTGTCATGAGATGTTGCCGTCATTTTGCATTAGTCCACAACATACGTGTGTGTTAATGTCAAACTATGCCTGAGTGTTGAACTAACTTCAGCCATCCATACCCTGGGATCTGAGTCCGGTACAGGACACACATGGGTCACAATGTATCATCCAAAACAGCCTGGGAGCCCAATACTCACCCGTGATGGCCTCAAGCTGCTGAGGGGGGGCTTGAAGTACTGTGCGCACACACCAATCAGGAAGACGATGATGAAGGCCTACAGGTCATGGCTCATGTGGAGGTTCCCGGGGAGTGAGTCCCAGGTATGTTTGGCCAGGTGGGAGAACCATCTCCTTCAAGCTGGAGTGTTGTAGATGTGAAGAATGGTGGCCAGGCCAAGTTCGGATGCATTGAGTTGGGTCAACGGGGTCGTGGATGACAGACGTACAAGGTTGGTATTGGGCTCTGGGGGTGTTGACTGCCTCCTGAGTGTGTGTGAGGAGTGTGAAGGTCATCCTGCAGCACACAGTGATCCCTTTCAGCTATCTCAGGTGGACGGTGATGGTGATGGGGTGTGGGATGTTAAAGCTGAGTTGTGCAGATGCACCCTGGATGTGGACAATTTTCCCCTGAGTTAGGGTGTACTTGCTCCGTAGAGGGCGGGGCAGTAGTTGACACAGCTGGTGTCGTGGACCTGGGGGATGGTCTGTCTTTCCTTGGTGTGGATCTATCAGAGGATCATGTGCATCATGTAGAGGGTGCTGCAGCATGAGGTACAGATGATGGTGATTTGCATGGCAAATGTGAGTGACAAATCCATGATGCACAGCATCTTGTGTGCGTGGCCACTGGGTGCTTGTGTAGGGCCCCTGCGGGTGGGACACAAGGAGTTGAGCCAGCTGTAAGGGGACAATCCTCTGATGCTTACCTCAGTCCTGTACAAGTTCAGCCTCAGGTGGCTGATGTTCAGCTATTCATCCACGGACCTCATGCCTTCTTGAATGTTGGAACTGGCAATGGCTGGGTCTTTGGTAAGGGTGAGAAGCACCTGGGTGTCAATGGCATACGACATGATGATGAGGTTGTGTGCTGGTGATGGTGGAGAGGGGGGTCCTGGACACATTGAAGATTGACACGCTGAGAGATGAGCCCTGGGCCATGTGCCAGATGACGCCACTATACCACATGCTGAAGGCCTGAGTCCCCCTCCCATGGCCTTTCTGGTGTACGGAGCCGGTGTGGAGTAGGAGGGACATGATCTGGTTGGTGTGACAGGGCCTGGAAGGAGAGGCAGCGCTGTGTAGGCAGTTGGAGTTGCACACTCAGCATGCAAAGGTGTCATGTGTGCGCTTAGGGCATGGCTGAGAGCAGGCGGTTGAGTTTCGGATAGACATTGATTGGAGGGTGGCTACAACCTCAGACTGTAGTGTGATGTGGGTCATGCAAGGACATGAGGGTCATGCTTTTGGCACCGCGTGTACCCAACAGTGGCACAGACAAGGTGATGACAGCCAAATGAATGGCTGGAGGTAGGCAGGGAGTAGCATCTTTGAGGCATGTGTGTTGCGGAATCCCGCCACTTTGTGGGCCCTTGCTGCAGGGGCCGCAGCAGCAGGTGGCATGTCCTTGAAACTATGCCAAAAGTAGCACACAAAGACAAGGATGTCAGAAACGACAAATGCAACAGGCGTAAGTAAAGGAAGGAGTGTCCAGTTACCCATGGAACACCCAGAGAAAATGGATGCACAATCACCAAAGATGACTGACACAGGATCAGGAAACAGAAGGCCGAGCAGCGCACAGGAGACACACCCTCAGCAGGCGTTGACGGCCCGTCGTGGGGACCAACATGCCCAAATACATACACAATCATGGACTTCATGCACAATAGAGATTCTGAACCATGAAGACCTGCATGCATGTAGCCAAACTACACATAGACTCATATGCACAATCTTTGACAACTATGCCAGAGATGCTGCATGCAAAGTGGCAAGAGAACTGCATTGACAGAGATGAGGCACCTTGGAGGGTGAGGAACCCCTTTATTACTCAGACTCACACTAAGGGAAAAGCATCAATATGAACAGACAGACAGGTCATTTGGCTGAACATGTGGAACCTACACTGGACACCCCCTTCACAACACAGATGTAGTAAATCCTAATGGCCTGGCACACAAGTTAAGGGGATGAGCCAAACACCCCCTTCTGCACACGGAGAGGCTGCAATTACCCATTGAGCCTGTTATGGGGATGTCCCACACCATGTCCACCCGTAGCATCCCGTATGTTTCTGAGGGAAGTTATACACCCATTGATGCCTTCATCAGAATCCACTAACCAGTAGAGATGACTGTCACGAAGGTAGACTATCAATTCATGGGAGTCATGCTACATGTAATGTGCCCCATGGTGAGTCGACATGTATGTATGGTAACCCAACATGCAAAGGAGCAGTCCCCACACATTCCAAACAACTAACAAACCCAAAATGCCTTGCTGCAATCCTCACCCAAAATGGCTTTTCCACATGTCCGTGCATGGAACGCTGATTCTGCACACGTTGCAATACTCATGAGGAATAGCAGGAGGCCAATAATGACACGACCAGACAACATGCGCAAGAACCTGTGGATGACAGACACACAAGCAGTCAGCTAAAAGATTGTTATCCGCATACATGGTCATTTACTCTACAGGAATAATGTTGTCACCATGCAATTATAAAAATTAGGGTCACAGCTAAAATGATTGGAATGACATCATCATGCAAGTGACACATCAGAACAAACATCTAAGTCACTTAGCATACAGTCAGCTGGACACACACATTCCAACACATGCCACACAAGGCTCCAAGCGTGCACACTCAGACTCAGTGACTCACCATTATGAGAAGAAGTTGCGTATGAGCTGACTCCGGATATCCTCTTCCTCCTCCTCCTCACATGCCTCGTGACCAAGACCTTCATCCTCCACAGGTGGATGTTCCTGCTCATACTGCTCCAGGATGAGTGGCACTGCCTTCTCCACTGCCATGTTGTGCAGCATGCAGCACACGAAGAAGATTTTGCAGACCTTCACCGGTGCATATGGGAGGGACCCGCCTTTCTTGTGAAGGCACCAGAATTGGCTCTTCAAGAGGCCAAACGTCCTCTGAATCACTCGCCTGGTCTGCCCGTGTGCAGCGTTGTAACGGTGATCTGCAGCTGATCTTGGGTTGCGGAGAGGCGTCATCAGCCATGGCATGTTGGGATTGCCAGAGTCACCTACATGGAAACATCATGTAAAAAAGTGGCTCAGGAGATGCCGTAAGATACAAAGATACAGCAAAACACAGGACAAACAGAGTATACCCATCAACAAGACATGCTCGTTCGTTGTGCAGCCGCAGCATCATTTCTGGCACCCTGCTACGCCTCATGATGTAGGCATCATGTGCTGACCCTGGAAAACGTGCACAGACATGGGAAATCAGTAGGCCTGGGCCAAAATTCCGTTCCGTTTGCGGAAATTGCGATAATTTGGCATTTTCGCGTTCCGCAGCTTATCGATAATTTGTTTCTTGCTCGTGCTGTAAAATAATACATTCTCGCGTGCGCACGATCGCCTTACCTGAATCCCCGCGTTTTCCTGATCCGGTCGCGTTCTCCACGAGATAATGGATTGTTGGTAGCCATTTGCGCTGTCTCGCGACAGTTCGCGCCCGCAGTAACGTCATGCGTCGCGCGATCACGTCTTTCTTCTCGCGATCATGCACCGCGAGACAAGTGAAAACAAGATGGCCGCGCCCGCAAGCAACCGCATGGGTAAGTTGGCGAGCCGCGACCACGCAGAAAATACCGCAAACGGGTGGGAAAAAAACGTCCGCATCTTCGCGATATTTCCGCGTCTTTGCGGAGATTTTGAAAATTTTCGCGATAATTTGCAAAAGTGAATTTCGCAAATTCCGCCCACCCCTAGCAATCAGCATGTTAGCAAGACACACCACAAGGGATTTATAGAGTGGTAATGTTTACGGTTGCGATAGGCGACCTCCTGTGCCTGTGGTGGTACAAAAGCCACATGTGTCCCATCAATGGACCCAATGACATGGGGCATCCCTCCCAGGGCAAAGAAATCCCCCTTGACACCTGTCAACTCCTCAGGAGTCGGAAATGGATTAATTCATCCAGGTGCTCCAACATGGCTGCCAAAACATCATGCAGGACACGGCTGAACATCGTCTGGGACATGCCACCAACATCAGCTATGGTGAATTGAAACGTACCTGTGGCAAAAAAATGTAGGGCTGCCATCACCTTCATCTTGGGGGTCAGCGCAGTAGTATAACTGTGTCGCAGTTGGAGGTGTGGTGCAAGCCTGTTTGTCAGGTCCTCAATCAACTGTTGGGTGAATCTGTAACGGCGTATGCAGTCACGTTCCCTCATGGCACCCAAGTCTGGCATTGGTCTGGGGACAGGCGGTGCCCTGCAGAAATTGGGAATAAATAACGAAGAGTGAGAACATAACAACATCAAAGTCAATGA
This sequence comes from Triturus cristatus, assembly GCF_964204655.1. Taxonomy (NCBI): domain Eukaryota; kingdom Metazoa; phylum Chordata; class Amphibia; order Caudata; family Salamandridae; genus Triturus; species Triturus cristatus. The sequence continues at coordinate 498,605,628 of NC_140591.1, forward strand.
ACTAAGCACATGCTCAACTGCTAATACACATCTACTAAATGCAGAGTCTGGTCTGTGCAATACATCCAGGATACTTATGCCAGCCAGGTGATACTCCTACGAAAATCCAGCTACACCCGTTGATTGGCAAGTGTACATGACATGCCCTGAAACGAGCTGTGGGCCAGTGTCAGTGAATAGCCAGAGAAATCACAAGAGTGACATACATCCACATTTCTGCATTGTAAGGATGTCATCTCATACAGACAGCTGATGGCAAGCTAGACGCACAGATCACATGGAAGGTCAAATGTACAGATTACACACATTGAGATGAAGGGGTACACGTGAAAACAGAAAACACAGACATTGAGACGACGCAGATATTTCCTCATGTCAAAATATCAAGTTCGATGCATACAGACACACGTTATGTGATGAAATCCACATGTGCCATGGTGGCGTAGATGTGTGCCATGCCCATCTAGACACAGACACATGTTGGATGCAGGAACAGCAGATGCAGTGGACGGGATACACACATGACATAGTCACATCGGTGCACGCTGGTCATTAAATGTAAGTTGTCAGTGTCCCTGTCCCTGGCATCAGGGGACAGTTGCGGGTGGTGGTGACTCTGCCATACCAGTGATGCTGTGCGTGACACGTTTGTACTACATGCACACATGTGCAAAGTGTGAAGGGGAAGTGTGCCACATAGTGCCCCATCACACATGACATGTGTACAGTTCATCACACATCAATTGTGCAAATACATGAGGAGACACGTGCAATATCACTGCCTGACACACCTAGGCCCTGCACATTTAGGACAGCAATGACAATGACTTGATGTACATCCTTCTGCGGGTCTGAGACCTCCATTCCTTTCGTGTGGGCATCCTATCAACAGTGTAAGCGTGTGAAACGCACCATGCACACGCTCTGAGGGCGTGTGTATGGTCCGTATCACTAGAGTTGTGTGCCCGTAGGAGCACTCGTGGTACGGACCGTACACACGTACGTGTACTACCAGTGGCTACATGTAAGTGTAGGCACTGTGCATACACGTATGTGTAGGCACTGGTAGGACACGTACGGGTACGTGTACTACCATTGCGGACACGTACATGTAGGCACTGGTAGTAAACGTATGGATACATGTACTACCATTGCGGACACGTACGTGTAGGCACTGGGAGTACACGTACGTGTAGGCACTGGGAGTACACGTACCTGTACGTGTACTACCATTGCGGACACATACGTGTAGGCGCTGGGAGTACACGTACCCATATGTGTACTACCATTGCGGACATGTACGTGTAGGCACTGGGAGTATATATACCCGTACGTGTACTACCTTTGTGGACACATACGTGTAGGCGCTGGGAGTACACGTACCCATACGTGTACTACCATTGCGGACACGTACGTGTAGGCACTGGGAGTATACATACCCGTACATGTACTACCTTTGCGGACACGTACATGTAGGCACTGGGAGTACCCGTACGTGTAGACACTGGGAGTACATGTACCTGTACGTGTACGACCATTGCGGACACGTACATGTAGGCACTGGGAGTGCATGTACCCGTACGTGTACTACCATTGCGTACTACCAGTGCCTACACATACGTGTCAAAGGCACTGTGCAACTGGTGCCATAGGGGTACATGTGAAACGCACCGTACCTGTGTGTGGAATTGAAAATTACATAGGGGACACATAAGGGACAAGTATTAGGCACTAAATGCATGCTGGTTGTCATGGATACAGAGTTTTCTGTTCAAATTTTCCATCAGGTGGCCTGGAAAAGTCAGTTGCCCACAAAATACAATGTTTCAAAGTGGTTGTTGACTTGACATGATTCTGAAATGTTGAACAATGCAAATGCTGTCACTGGTGTATGTGGAAAGGGATTGGAGCAAACGTAAGATGCAAATGAATCTGACCAATCACTATGTAAAATGAATGCCTCTAAGCAAGACAGATATAAGTCAGCCAGAACCCATGAGAGGGCACTTGCCTGCACAACTTTCCTGTCGACAACACTGCTGCTGTCTGTGCTTCCTCTGGGACCATGTCATGGTCTGTGGAGAGGGCCCAGCCATTCACCCAGGAGGAGAATGAGGTATTGCTGGATGTCATCCTCCCACAGTACCCCAGCCTGTATGGGAGACCAGGGGAGCAGGTGAGTGCTGACTCCACTAGCTTTGACTGTGCACCTTCTTTGTGACTGTCACTTCTGGCGTTGTGTCCAGGTGTGACAGACATGCAATGTTGTTTAGAGTGGCTCCCAGGGGGGGAATGGCTTATGTCTCCCATGCAGAGCATGATGTAGTTCATGTGTGCACTCCTCACTTGCATTGTGCTTACTGTGACACTCACTGCATAGTGCATGACACATTCAGCCTGGCTAATCCTTTGTGGCATTTTTTGTCTATAGTCCCGAGGTGATTCAGTGGTCCCCCCGGTGTGACAGGTGACTGTACCCACAGATGTGTGTGAGTTGAGTGGAGCTGTGGTGAGAGTGTCCAAGTGATGTGTACGCCCCCTGGACATTGATGTGTGTGAATGTTCCTTGTCATGTGGGTGAGTGTCTATGTGAAGTGTTGCACCACAGCAGCATGGAGGAGGCAACAGCTCTACCCATCTGATGTGAGAAGTAAGCCGTGCTGTGTGTCTGACTTGCTGAGCTAGCCCCACACCTGTGACACCCTACAGGCAAGTGGCACATGTGCAGAGTGAGGTTTGTATCCGCTGTTGCCAATGGCATGTGATTGATCTGTGCCTGTGTGTGTCTGAGGTTTAGTCAGTGCCCTGGGGCATGTAACTGCTTGGAGGTGCTGTCCATTAGCCTGGTGTTGCTTGTGATACACAGTGGGTGCCATGTTCATGGAGTGTGTCGCACCCCTCATGCCACCTGTGTACTTTAGATGCCATGTAGTGAATTGGGGCTTCCACAGAGGCCAATGTCCATATGACCTAGATGCTATTCCTTGGCAGCATCCTATGCCCTGCTCAACATATCAAAAATGTTCAAATGTGTGTCTCTCTGACATGGAGCAGGTGTAGTGATGTTGGATCACTTTGTCATCCTCACAGGTAACTGCCTACGCAAAGAGGGAGATCTGGAAGCAGGCCGTCAGGGCCGTGAGATCGGTGGAGGGTCACATTCGGCGCCTAGCACAAGTAAGAAAACGGTGTCAGGACATCCGGTGCTGGACACGGAGGATCGCCCGGGTCCTGCTGAAGGACTCACCTCTACGCCTCCACGGCGGGTGCCGACGCCTGACCCACCAGATGAAGCGTGTCCTGGCGGTGGTCTTCCCTGACATGGATAGGCGGTTACAGGAGATGCAGCAGCAGGAAGGGGGTAGGTACATGTGTGTTTGTTGTGTGTCACCAGCTTTTGGAAGTGCTCAGTCGCCTGGATACACTGCCAGGGTTTATATATGCAGTGAATATCCTTTTCCCCCAAGTCAACCGGTGCTGTTCTTCCTCTCTTCCCCTCCTTGACATGTGTTCTCTGGTCTGTGTGTAAACACTATTGCACATGGTAATCTAGGCTGCCAGTTAATCCAAGTGCACATTGCTTTCTGCATCATGTGTGGGGGTGGTGTGTGACATGTGTTGGTACCTTGCCTGTGCCCTGTCCTGTTCAGTCATTTGGGTGTCCATATTTGTTGGCTCTGAAGCTGAGTCTCAACATAGGAGTGTGAGGTTTCAAATTAACAGATTTGCAGCATGCATGACCGATGTTGTGGCCTCAGACATGATGTGCATGAGTGGGAGATATGCATAGTGCCGGGACGGTTGCTCATGTTAAAGTCAGATCATTCCAGGACCATGGAGCAGTGTGCCCACTACAGTCCCCTGAGACACCCTTGCCTCGGAATCATGTGTGTCATCCAACACTGTGCCCATTCTTTGTGTGTTCAGCATAGGTTGGCCTCTGTGGCATTGTTCCCTGGCCTCATTTGTATTTATGTAAAGTGTGCTACATGTGTCCACTGGACAGGGTGACCCCATTTGGCTTGTGCATCCTCACACTGGGCAGTGCCTGTGTGTCTATGTACAACTATCTGTTGATGTTGTTGGCAGCCTCACGAGGTGATGTGGAGTACATTTGGGATTTCTTGATGCACATTTTAGTAAACCCAGATTAAGAGGTGTAACTTCTTGATCTGTCTCAATCACATTGTGTCAGGTATGGGGGGTTTGTGCGGGCAAGGCCTACATGTCCAAACCTTATGGCTCCTTGCCAGGTCTGACCTGTGTGTGATAATTTTCTCGACAGACACTCAACATGCAGTGACCCAGTCATGTTGTGCAGGGTTTAATTATAGTGCTTTGCTGCATGTGTCAAAAGTTTAAATACATGATTCCTGCTCATCCATTTTTGGCACCAGTGTGTGGTCCAGATGCTACGTAGTTTGTTCTTTGTGTGGTTACATCTGTGTGGACATTCTTGCTTGCCATGAGAGGAGACAGGTGCCCATCTGTCCCCCCAAGGACTTCTATTCTGGACTGGCCATTGGCCTTTGTATATAGTGTTGTTGATACAATTTTTATCTTATGCTGATTAATGCATTTTCTTATGACTTTGCACACTATTGCATTTCAGATATTGATGTTGGTGCTGATGCTCCAGGAGTTGGGGTTGTGGTAATGTGTTATGTTTCGGGCAAAGGTTCGAGTCTGATGGTCAGGAGGTGGCCCATGGGATCTGCGTGCCTTCACAAGGTCTCTGCAAAGGATCTTTGGTTGTGTGTGTTATTTGTTTTTTGAGACATTGTGCCAAGATGTGTCCCTTCCTCCGTGGCACCTGACATCTTCCCTGCAGAGAGTTGCACAATTGTTGTGCTGACCTGTGTATACATTCCCTTTGTTGGTGACGGATCCCTTCAACTATGGCCATGCCTGCTCAGCAATGTCTCCGGCTGCATCGTCTGTGCCATCCTTGCTAGTCGCTGTACTTGTTTATTGAGTATGTTGCCATGCCTTCAGGGAGTAAATCTCCCTTTTCCGCACTATGCATGTGTGTAATCCCAGCCTAGCACACATATGGTACTTGTTCTGCAGGGTATTTGGGCACCTGACTGACAACTGTGGGCATTGTATCTGTGGGAACTCCACCCTATTCCTTCCATGAGAGACAACATCTTGGTGGCTGTCCTAGCACCTGTACATTCCTATCAGTCCTGGGATGTGCGTGACTGTGTGTTCCCTTTGGCTCTCTTAGTTTAGAAGGCATTGACATGACTATAAAGTCTTGTGGCATGATCCATGTGTGTGTATTGTGCTGCATCCGCCAGGGGTGGGTATGCATGTGTCATTTGTCCTCACACCCACATGTGGTGTGTCATGCAGTGGGGGAAATACATCTATCCTCATGGGAGTGGGACACTGCTGTCAGTGATGTGTTGTTATGGCACTTTCGACATAGTCGAAAATTAGGGATGCGTACATTCACCCATGGAGTTGTGGTCATCTGATAATGATGTACACACCCCATGTCTCTGTCCACTGCTGGTATTCCTCTGCACCCACCCCTTACATGTCTCTGTCCACTGCTGGTATTCCTCTGCATCCACTCCATGTCTCTGTCCACTGCTGGGAGTACTCTGCATCCACCCCATGTCTCTGTCCACTGCTGGGAGTCCTCTGCACCCACCCCCATGTCTCTGTCCACTGCTGGGAGTCCTCTGCATCCACCCCCATGTCTCTGTCCACTGCTGGGAGTACTCTGCACCCACCCCTCACATGTCTCTGTCTACTGCTGGGAGTGATAGGCACCCACCACTCAAATGTCTCTGTCCACTGATGGGAGTACTCTGCATCCACCCCCATGTCTCTGTCCAGTGCTGGGAGTCCTCTGCATCCACCCCTCACATGTCTCTGTCCACTGCTGGGAGTGATAGGCACCCACCCCTCACATGTCTCTGTCCACTGATGGGAGTACTCTGCATCCACCTCCATGTCTCTGTCCGCTGCTGGGAGTCCTCTGCATCCCCCCCCATGTCTCTGTCCACTGCTGGGAGTCTTCTGCATCCACCCCCATGTCTCTGTCCACTGCTGGGAGTACTCTGCACCTACTCCTCACATGTCTCTGTCCACAGCTGGGAGTGATAGGCACCCACCCCTCACATGTCTCTGTCCACTGCTGGTATTCCTCTGCACCCACCCCTCGCATGTCTCTGTCCACTGATGGGAGTGGTAGGCACCCACCCCTCACATGTCTCTGTCCATTGCTGGTATTCCTCTGCACCCACCCCTCACATGTCTCTGTCCACTGCTGGGAGTGATAGGCACCCACCCCTCACATGTCTCTGTCCACTGCTGGGAGTACTCTGCACCCATCCCTCACATGTCTCTGTCCACTGATGGGAGTGATAGGCACGCACCCCTCACATGTCTCTGTCCACTGCTGGGAGTGATAGGCACCCACCCCTAACATGTCTCTGTCCACTGATGGGAGTACTCTGCATCCACCCCCATGTCTCTGTCCACTGCTGGGAGTCCTCTGCATCCACCCCTCACATGTCTCTGTCCACTGCTGGGAGTGATAGGCACCCACCCCTCACATGTCTCTGTCCACTGATGGGAGTGATAGGCACCCACCCCTCACATGTCTCTGTCCACTGCTGGTATTCCCCTGCACCCACCCCTCACATGTCTATGTCCACTGCTGAGAGTGATAGGCACCCACCCCTCACATGTTTCTGTCTACTGCTGGGAGTGATAGGCACCCACCCCTCACATGTCTCTGTCCACTGCTGGGAGTGATAGGCACCCACTCCTCACATGTCTCTGTCCACTGCTGAGAGTCCTCTGCATCCACCCCCATGTCTCTGTCCACTGCTGAGAGTCCTCTGCATCCACCCCCATGTCTCTGTCCACTGCTGGGAGTACTCTGCACCCACCCCTCACATGTCTCTGTCCACTGCTGGGAGTGATAGGCACCCACCCCTCACATGTCTCTGTCCACTGCTGGGAGTGATCAGCACCCACCCCTCACATGTCTCTGTCCACTGCTGGGAGTGATAGGCACCCCCCTCACATGTCTCTGTCCACTGCTGGGAGTACTCTGCACCCACCCCTCACATGTCTCTGTCCACTGCTGGGAGTGATCGGCACCCACCCCTCACATGTCTCTGTCCACTGCTGGTATTCCTCTGCACCCACCCCTCACATGTCTCTGTCCACTGCTGGGAGTGATATTCACCCACCCCTCACATGTCTCTGTCCACTGCTGGGAGTGATAGGCACCCACTCCTCACATGTCTCTGTCCACTGCTGAGAGTCCTCTGCATCCACCCCCATGTCTCTGTCCACTGCTGAGAGTCCTCTGCATCCACCCCCATGTCTCTGTCCACTGCTGGGAGTACTCTGCACCCACCCCTCACATGTCTCTGTCCACTGCTGTGAGTGATAGGCACCCACCCCTCACATGTCTCTGTCCACTGCTGGGAGTACTCTGCACCCACCCCTCACATGTCTCTGTCCACTGATGGAAGTGATAGGCACCCACCTATCACATGTCTCTGTCCACTGCTGGTATTCATCTGCACCCACACCTCACATGTCTTTGTCCACTGCTGGGAATCCTAGGCAGGTCCCCAACCTACCCACCCGCACCCTTGGTGCAGTACACTGCTGGCCTGGCCAAACACCCCCCCCTATGTACTGGTTATATGCTGCACCAGGCCCTAAACAAACATTTGTGGCGTGTGTACGCCTTGTCTCACAAATGTACTGGTGCCCTAGGGGTATGGGTGATGCGGTCCGTACCCCCGCATTCATCGGTTGGGTATGGTCCGTACCACGCGTACCCCTACATCACCACTGCAATGGTGGTACGGACCATACCCACACTCTGAGGGCGTGGGTACGGTCCATACCACGCGTACCTCTACATCACCACTACAATGGTGGTACAGACCCCCCATGCTCTGAGGGTGGGTACGGTCCGTACCACCATTGTAGTGGTGATGTAGGGGTATGCGTGGTACAGACCGTACCCACGCTATGAGGGCGTGGGTATGGTCCGTACCACGTGTACCCCTACATCACCACTGCAATGGTGGTACAGACTGTACCCATGCTCTGAGGGTGTGGGTACGGTCCTTACCACGCGTACCCCTACATCACCACTACAATGGTGGTACGGACCATACCTACGCTCTGAGGGTGGGTACGGTCCGTACCACCATTGTAGTGGTGATGTAGGGGTACGCGTGGTACGGACCGTACCCACACTCTGAGGCCGTGGGTACGGTCCGTACCACCATTGTAGTGGTGTTGTAGGGGTACGTGTGGTACAGACTGTACCCACGCTCTGAGGCCGTGGGTACGGTCCGTACCACCATTGTAGGGGTGATGTAGGGGCACACGTGGTACGGACCGTACCCACGCTATGAGGGCGTGGGTACGGTCCATACCACGCATACCCCTACATCACCACTGCAATGGTGGTACAGACCGTACCCACGCTCTGAGGGCGTGGGTACGGTCTGTACCACGTGTACCCCTACATCACCACTGCAATGGTGGTACGGACCGTACCTGTCGCTCTGAGGGCGTGGGTACGGTCTGTACCACGCGTACCCCTACATCACCACTACAATGGTGGTACGGACCGTACCCACGCTCTGAGGCCGTGGGTACGGTCCGTACCACGCGTACCCCTACATCACCACTGCAATGGTGGTACAGACCGTACCCATGCTCTGAGGGCGTGGGTACGGTCCGTACCACGTGTACCCCTACATCACCACTACAATAGTGGTACGGACCGTACCCACGCCGTCAGAGCGTGGTTACGGTCCGTACCACCATTGTAGTGGTGACGGGTACGCGTAGACGTCCACTACCGTTGTGGCGGTACGCAGGGATTGGTGGACACGCCCCCCGAAGTGACCAGACCCTGGAGGTAATGTATGTACAGGATATATTTTTGTAACTTGGGTAGGAGTTATGTTTCCTGCGCCTGGGTGTTGTTCTGACCTTCTGCGGTGTGTGCGGCGGTTTTGGTGCACCAGGTCGTAGGCTAGGAGGGCCGGGATGACACATGGATGGGGTCCATGGCTGTCCATCGCCTACCGGTGCTCCTTCTTCGCGTCGTCCTCAATTTCCTGGGAGTTTTTGGCTGCCATAAAATATTAGCCGTGCGGAGTGACATAGGCACGAATCGTACTTGCTGGTCCGTAAAACGCTGCCTGACTCCGTCCGGACGTCACGTACGCGATGTCCCGGATCTGAATTGTGGGTATTTTTTTGCCGCACGTAGTCTTTTACGATTCGTACGGAAATGGTATTTCTGTACGAATCGTACTTGCTGCTTTGTAAGGAGGATTTCCCGGATACGAGTCGTATGGAAATGCGCTCCGTACGATCATTCGTACCCGGGTTTTACAGGATCGGAATCGGCACCTAAATGTTTTCCTCCAAATAAAACAACGTAATTTCTTTTTAATATCTGCTGCATCCTCAAATGTACAAACACAAGAATTAAGTTTGAGACCATGCGTACTTCATCAATTACCAGAAGTTTCATTTTCTTCAGTGCTCTTGAAACTTCGAAACAAGCTTCTCCAGATGGCTTGTGGTATTTCAACTTATTTTCATGTTCTACTGGTAACATAAGTAGAAAAAGTAATGTAATCCCTTTAATGTTGTGTGTTGCTAAACCAGTTGGAGTAGTTACAACACAAGATAAATGTGAATCCGTTGTTTTCTGTAGATAACTTGACAAACATTTAATCTAGAAACTTTTCCCCATTCCAACTTGTCCACTAATGTACATAAGATTAGGTCTAAATGATGTACATTGGCAATCATTTTTCTTATGTAGTAATCCATGTTGTATCTGTTGTGTAATTTTCTAAATCAATATCCTCCTGTTGTGTTTGCTGCATCACCGTTTCCACTTCACTCATTGCTATTGCCGCTTCATTTTCAAGTATGGCTTCTCCTAGTGGATCTTGACTTTGTGGAGCCTAACTCTGACTATCTTGAGAACTATCTCTTGCAATTTCAGCTGCAATAGTTCTCTTCCTTCAAGATTTGTAGATAATTTGGGAACATTGTACATTCAATACTATCTTTACATGCATTGAAAGAATCTTCATAGCAGTGAAAATCTCCAAGTAATTCCATTTCAGTCCGCCAAGGTTTGAAGAGTTGCAGAAGAGCTAAATAGAAAAACTATCTTTTATCTGGAGTATCACAACTTAATTTCCTGTGATAAATCAATTTTCCTTTGTCATGCTTTACCAAACATCCTTAAGATCCAATTACAGCGTATTTTCCTTCATTAATTTTTCTGTAACATTTTTTTTTAAACTATAATGTTGTAATATTTCATATAGACATATGTTTTCCAGGTATGGACTTCTATTTGATATTATGTATCCAACATATTTGATTTCAGAATAGCTGTACTTTCTGGTTCATTCAGTGCCAAGTATTCAATTTCTTGTACAGATTTCAAAACTCGATTTTGTGCTGCAGCAAGGCCTAGACTTATCCAGATGATTCCTCTTGACTTTGAATATAAATTTGCAGATGTCAATTGATCCGAACATTCGGAGGATCCAATTTCTCGATGTGAAAGCATTTTTAAGCTTAAGTTGTTCAATTTTTTACTAAGTGTCTTCTCCTGTGAAATTTCCTCCCACATTTCTTTCAATTCTGTCTTCTCAGAGTTCATAATATATGACATGACATAGCGAGCAACAGCAAATGAGTTATCTGCAACATATTGTATGCCCATATTTGCATTACACATCTTTAAAATCACTGGATTGTAATCATTGGTGTACCCAAGAGGTAATCGTAATAGCCATAGCGAAATTCCTGGGATGGGCATGGAGAATAAGACAACAGCTGGAAAAAAACAAGCAGACTGCGACAGTAAACCCTAGCGTTCTGTCTTCTGCTTAGTTTCCTTCACCTGGTATTGTTAAAACTGTGATTATATATATTCATAAATGGTTTATATTTGTATAATTGCACAGGGGCATCTTGGTATTTTCTACTTCAAGAAAAGCTCCCTTTGGCACCGGTTTTATTTTATTATTATTTTTTTTAAATTTATTTTATTTTATTTTTTTCTCGTGGTTTATTTCGGAGTGGATCCTGACTGATTTTAATACGTTTTTAATATATGTGTTATTACATTTTTGTAAAAGTCCCTAAGGAATAACGGATTTTATCTTGTGATGTTGTAAATATTTGTGTCTTTTATGATCAATTTGGTTGAAATAAAGACTAATAAATGAAAATGAATCATTGGTGTATTTCTATTCTTCTGTTCTTTTTATATCATAAGTATTTTTGGGTGATTTTCGAGTGATATCATGCCTCACTGCAGACATAAAACTGTTCACTCTTCCTTTGTAAATTACTGGACGTGGAAAACCAAATCGACATTTTGTGTAAAATTTTTCCTTTGATTTGTATTTCCGTCGACAATATTTTCCACATCGATGACTTTTAAATCGTAAAACTTGCTGTCTAAAGATATTTTCTCCTCCTGTTTTCGGAATCGCACAGGTAACATAGTCTTCAATAAAAGATAAAACAGTCTCATCCGAATCAGTTGCAAATTTGGGTGCATCCTTGATCCATAAAAGCATATGTATATGAGGAGCACCTCTAGCTTGGTATTCCTTTCTCCAAAAGAAATCAGTAACTTCACCAATAGGTGTATTCTTTTTATTACAGATGAAAGACATCATAGCTTCAAATCTATGATTGAAATATCTGCAGACATTTACAGGATCTAGGGAACACAGTTCTCCAGGTGTCTTCAATTCAATATTTTCTATATGTGAATTTGCTTCTCTTAAAATATCCAGTAAATCATCCCATGAGTACTCAGCACAGCTAAGTGTAACAAACCACGTAGGGGTTCCTAAGTTTCTTAACATACATTTTAGTTCCCCATTATGTCGATACCAATATTCATTAGTGCCACGCTGACATGCCATCAAAATAATTAACTGTGTTTCTAAATGTTTGTCTCTTTCTTCAACTTTGTCCATAAATTGCTTTGCAGAAACATGTGAAAGATGCATTCCAGTTTTTAATATATGGTTGACTGCATATGAAAGTGCAGACAGATCACTCCCAAATAAAAGATAGAACAAATATGGAATACACTGACGAAATCTTGGTTCTTCTGAGTAGAGTCGTAAAGTACAATATTCTGAAGCTGGAATCTGAACTAGTCGTTCACCATATCGCCCACCTTTTCCAGTAGGGAACAGCTGTGGAAAACAAAGAGCTTCAAAACTTTTTTCCCACACACTCATGGGAGTTCCTTTTGCTTTTTTCATCTGGAACAATTCAATAGTATCTCCTATCAGTTATTTTGAATGTCGAGGGTGTATAGTATAATGTTCATAAATTTCTTCTTTTCTTGAATTCGCCACGTTTTCTATTTGTCCACTTGAAATATCTGTTTCATTTTCTAAAGTAATTTCTTCTTCTTCTGCATTTACAATTTTAATAGTAAATATTGTTTTGCCCCAGATATAATGTAGGCTTTTGGACTTTCCTCACATCTACAAACTCTTGCCATATTTTCTGACTCTTTGTGGCTACACCATTAACAAGAATGACTACAGGTTCAGTATCCTCTCTTTCTACACCTACAGTTTCAACATTTTTCTTAAAATCTAAAGGTAAATACACAACTCTTCCTTTTACACCTCTTTGTAGATCTGTTGGAGGCAGCTTACCTGTTTTAGGCTCCATACGAATTATAGCCTGAAAAGCGTGCACAGATTGAATAAGGATGGCCTCATATGTATTTAAATCTTTAAGTTCAGGCGGTATAGCTACTAATTCTAAGTCATTATGGACAGCTCTAGCTGGCATTTTGAATTCTTCTAATTTATTGTAACAATATTTACAAATACATTGTACAGTACCAAACTCAAAATGACCTTCCACAAACAGATAAGCATCTACATTCTTAGTTTGAATTTGAAAATGAGTACGTTGACAACAAATACAAACATAGTTGGGATTTTCACCAGACACTACTTTAAACGTTGGTATTTATTTTTCAAACTTCACATCAGTACTATCTTCCATCGCTTCTTCAACACCTACACTTATCAAACTCTCACTTTCTCTACACTCCTCTTGACCAGCAAAGAAATGTAACTCTATATCATCACAAACTTTTTTTACATCCAACACTGAACCATGCAAAAGAGCTGTATTAAATTCTTTTAAACATAATGCAGGACTTTTCAGGTACTATAATCTGCTAACTAACTTTCGCATTTCGAAATGATGTACTGCTAACATTCTTAAATGATGAAAACGACTTTGACACACTTTCATAGAAAGACAAGGATCCAGTCCTTGTAATATCTTAATATTCTGTTTCACAGTTTTTCTTCCATATTCTCTTAAGAAATCAAGTAAAATATCAATAGATTGTTGACGTATACTACAAATACTACTACAATCCCATGTAAACACTGGAGCCTGGGTACGTCTCCCTTGAACTTCCTCAGCTATTACTTGTTCAACATTTCTAGGAACTATCTTTTCTTGTTCAATTGGAAAGCCATTTTTCACTTCATAAGAACAACCACAGGTATCAACTGCATGCAGTAATCTATTTTCTTGAAAATAACTTTCTTCATTAAAAAAAGGTTTCGTACTAGAAGTATGCTTCCATTCCCCGGAAAATATTTTACAAAAATTAGTTCTATTTACAATTCTTTTCCTTTAACATTTGTCTTTCATACGCCTCATTATTGCATTTAAAGCCTTTAATCATTTTATAATTAAGATAAATTATTTTATTTTCAATTTAAAGGCTTTTTCAATTTCACTTAGAATCTCCATTTTTTATCTGTAAAATGCTGATCTCCTTTTATTTATTTTACATCTTTTTAGTAAATTTTGGAGTACTCTACTTTTATAGATTCTTTTTTGAATTTCTGAAAATAGTTTTTTCCTGCTTCCAACATAATTCTTTTCCCGATAATCCAATTTTCCACTTTTTGTACATTTTTCTTTTCCTTTTGTTTCACTGTCCTTGTTGTATCTGCCTGTTTTTTATTTTTTAAATTAGAAACTGTTTTTACACGTTTTTAAAAAACATCTTTACCTTTCTTGTAGTTGATCTAATACCTCTTTCCTTTTAGTTTTAAATAAACCTCTTTTCTGTGTTCTCTTTTTCTTTGCTCTTTTCTTGTCATTTTTACTCTTTCTTAAAATTATGCAAAATATCTGTAAAATAAGAAAAGTTTTGAAAACATTTTAATATAATTCAAATAATTATATATAAATATTCACATATATAACTATAAAAATAGATAGAAAGAAACTAGATCAATGATTTCAGCTATGGAACAGTGCTACCTGCATAATTGTGGTAGTGTATGAGTAGTGTGAAAGATACTAGATGAAGGACTGGGTTATTCTTAAGACCCAGTCCTTGTTGTATCTTCCTGTTTTTTATTTTTTAAATTAGAAACTGTTTTTACACGTTTTTAAAAAACATCTTTACCTTTCTTGTAGTTGATCTAATACCTCTTTCCTTTTAGTTTTAAATAAACCTCTTTTCTGTGTTCTCTTTTTCTTTGCTCTTTTCTTGTCATTTTTACTCTTTCTTAAAATTATGCAAAATATCTGTAAAATAAGAAAAGTTTTGAAAACATTTTAATATAATTCAAATAATTATATATAAATATTCACATATATAACTATAAAAATAGATAGAAAGAAACTAGATCAATGATTTCAGCTATGGAACAGTGCTACCTGCATAATTGTGGTAGTGTATGAGTAGTGTGAAAGATACTAGATGAAGGACTGGGTTATTCTTAAGACCCAGCGGTGCCAGGGAACAACACCTGAAACCTTCGTGGGTTACCTGTTCTGGCGTACTACACACAGAGACACGGGACACTTCCAGCGACGTCAGAGATCAGCGTTTATTTACTGCAGGGATACAGAGGTCACAAGAAGTACACAACGTGTAGGTTCTTGGAGACTGCTTCAAATTCGTAGAAGTGGATCAGTCCTTTTATACAAGTTTTTGCCATAGCACAGTATGGCAAACAAAGGTTACAACTCAGTTCCCACAATAAACTTCAAAAGGGTCGCGTTCATGTTTCAGGATGCCGGAACATAATTACAACAGTCTTGCCGGTTCCCAACTGTAAAAACATATTTCCTCCGCAATAAACACATTTCATCCCAACCGTAAACACATTAAGAGGAAGAACGAAAAACAGATGCAAGGAAAGGACAAGGATGCACAACAGGTTAGAAAAGAGTGTTAGGGGCAATAAAG
This sequence comes from Triturus cristatus, assembly GCF_964204655.1. Lineage (NCBI taxonomy): Eukaryota > Metazoa > Chordata > Amphibia > Caudata > Salamandridae > Triturus > Triturus cristatus. The sequence continues at coordinate 498,620,944 of NC_140591.1, forward strand.
GAAACTTGATAGAAGGGTCAAAGACCTCGTGTCTAATGTATGCGTGGCTGAAACAATAGACCGGCGCGGCAAGATGAGCCTTGAGCGGGGCCATCTGCCTCAGTCGTGTCATTTCCCTCATCGTAAAAGTCACCTCAAAGGAACACGTGTCCCTCGTACAAGCTCGAGAGTCCCAGGGTCACGAAGCGGACAAAGCCCGTTCGCTGACTACCTGAGGGCAAGAAACAAAATGGATGCTGTATCTAAAATGGAACCCAAAGGTTCGGATGAACAAACACAAAAATGAGACGAACCATACGTGGCTGCATAGCGAAACTTCGTACACCCACTATACTCGTCATTTGCGGTTCGTAGATACCAAACTCATCCATATTCGTCACTACTCAAAAGTGCCGTCCCGTCTCACACGGAACCTCAGATGCTCCTTTTGCCCTCATGTAGGCAAGCACTAGTCAAGATCGGAGTCTATGTCAATATTCATCAGATCGTTCAGCTGCTGCTGGAACATCATTCTATTCATCAATGTCTCCTTGGTAACAGATGGCCGCCTTATACACGTTGTAGCACATAGGCCACATAGGGCAGGACCACACTGTACACAAATACAACACGTGAACAGAAACGCTACAACAGCCCCTACGATCATTAGAATCTCCCAACCCCAGGTTGACATCAGGCCCCAAAACCATCCTAGGAGCGTCCAATTGCCTTCGTCCACGTGTATGGACTCGGAAATCTTGTGCAACTTCGAGATGGCTTGGTATACAGTTGGAGCATTGTCAGGAATAAAAATGCAACAACTCGAATGGATGATTTTACACACACCCCCTCTATCTGCAAGAACAACGTCTAGAACCATACGGTTCTGCAACGTCATGAGTCTATCCGCCTGTAGTTCAGCTGTTAGATTACCAAGGGCATTTGCAGTAATATTAGCAGTCGACTCAACCACACGGGTCAACTGTCTTAGGTTCCTACTATTAACCATAGGTCCCCAAAACGGCAAGAAACCCTTAAAGAAGTCTCCTGCTTCTTGACCAGCAGTATCCTCTTTGCTAATAACGCCTCTCACAACTCTGGTTTTGTGGTAGTCTGAAGCAACTGTGAAAGTTGGAGGTAAAAGATTCGCAATATAACAGGTACCGGAAAAGTCGCGGGGTAACCATGTATATGCGCGTTCATAACATACAAAATAGGTGCCCTTGGCAGTCAGAAAAACAGGGGAGGAGAGCATCGGTAGAACATACGTATCAGTGCAAGCACTGTTCCCAAGTTGTGCTCTCGGATTTCGACCCAAGCCTTTCAAGCAGAAATTACCAAGGTGCGGTACAATCCATATCGGGGACGAGCTCTTAAGTTGTCTATCACCCACTGACGTACTATACTCAGCCTCGCCCAGATCCTTATAGGCCTGCACTTCTTCATCCGGAATGAGTGATGCATCAAAAACATCTCTATCCAGATCCGCTATTGCTATAGCCAAAGGCTTGTGGTACGGCCCAGGACCAAAATTTACAGATCGGGGCTCTCGACTGGGGTAGGAATCTAGTGCACTACGGAACATAGTTTGGAATGCTCGAGCTGAACCCTGGGAGCTGTAAGGAAGGACCAAGTACGGAATACCCCTATCCATGGTGTGTGGCATTAACCCACACACCCAACAATTGGTAGTATTCACCACCAACTGATGCTGATGTAGGAGTTGAACAAAGGAATTATTCATAAATTCCGCACGTCTAACCTGCTCATGTTGAGGCAAAGGATGAAAGGAATGTGGGGAGACAGTGGTGAGGGAACTTGAGTTAGGAGAAAAGGTAGGTGAAACAGAAGGCAAAAACAACTGTACTCCAAAATACACTCCACCCACCAATAACATAGATACGGTTAGGAACAGTAAAAATACCTGAAACAAAAAACATTTCGTTCGTACAACCCTCCATAGCTCTAATCTCTGTGCTGACACCCTTTCTTCTTCCACCAGCTTAGAGAATGCCATCCTCTACAAACCGTCCGTGACGTACTTGACGCACTTCGTTCTGAGTAGCGATTATCAATCCCCAGGAGTTCCCAGGAATCGACAAAAGTAACCGACCTAACGTCAGAAACCTGCTAAGCAGAAAGGAGTACCCGCACGGCCCTACGGTAACCCGGATGGAGAGGTTTCCTCGAAACGTTCAGTTCTATTACAAATCTCTTAGCAGTGGAAAAACACATGAAAACTCAAAAAGAAAGGATGTAATTGTCCATAGTATTCGTAACGTCGAAAAAAACAATTATACTACTAATTTTTATTAGTCCTTGAACGAAGAAAGTATCGACTTCTTCCAGGTCGAGTTTGCTCTACAAACAATTGTTCAGCTGGCGCAACAGTGTTCGATGAAGTGGACAACGAGTCAGACCTTGTGTTCTCTGCTACTGATGACTCCACATGTGGGGTTGGCAGTGACGAATCCTCCTCCACAAGTTGAGCGTCACTAAACGGCACAAAGTGCAAAGGAGTCTCAGTTTCTGTGGCCGAAATCCCAGTCCTCACCCAACCGTCAGTTGGTAAGGGGATCGGTACCTTCTTTGTGTGGCTCGCATGGACCCAATGTTTCCGGCCCTCCAGTCGAACCGCTGTCCTCGTCGTCAACAAAACTTGATAGGGTCCGACGAATCTTGGCTCCAAGTTACGCTTCCGACCGAAGTTTCGGGTAACAACCCAGTCCCCTGGCCGGAGCTGGTGCCCAGGACCCTCTTTCTGCGCCGGTAGAGCTTCAAGGACCTGTTGATGGATTAACCGTAGTTTAGTGGTCAAATCATGCAGATAATCAATCAACATTGGATACTCAAGACTATCAAAAGCCCTCGGCCTTGGGACACCCCAAATATTTGCAGGGCGACCGAACACAATCTCATATGGGCTAAGCCCTACTCGAGAGTGTACGGTCGCTCTGGTCGATAGGAGAGCCAGAGGCAAGGCATCAGGCCATGACAGTCCAGTCGTAGCTTGGATCTTAGCGAGTTTCAGCTTCAGGGTACCATTGTACCCTTCAACCAAACCCGCTGCCTGAGGATGGTTAGCACTGTGGAATTTCTGTCGAATTCCAAGGCCCTTACACACACTCTGCATCACACTTCCCACAAACTCGCTTCCATTATCCGACCACACAATCCGTGGCATTCCGTACCTAGGAAAGTACTCCTTCAGCAGGATTTTTGCTGTGGACAGGGCAGTATTATCCTTAAGAGGATAGGCCTCGATCCATCTGGAGAACGCGCAAACCACAACCAAAACATACTTCAGGTTATTGCATCTCTCCATATGGATAAAGTCCAACTGGATAACCTCAAAGGGACAAGCAGGAGGAGCGAAATGACCAGGCGGAGTGGGGGTGCCCCTTCCGGGATTGTGCATCAAACACACCATACAATTCTTAACCACTCTCTCAGCACATTTAGCAATACCATCATTCCTCCATACAGGAGACAAGAACTTACATATTCCTTTCGCACTAATATGTGACAACCCATGAGCCATCGTCACAACAGCTAATACATACGCATCTGGTAACATCCACCTCTGACATTCCGTCAGGTCAACCCAACATCCATGCGTATCCAATCTTGCTGTGTTTTCTTTCCACTTGGTCTTTTCAGCGTCAGTGGCCTCGTTCTGAATTGCTTTCACACTCTCAACAGTATTCTCACACATACCAGTCTCCATCAGCCACCTTGCTGAACTCGTGACATACATTCGGGTCGCAAGATTCTTAGCCGTTTCCTTAGCAATTTCATCCGCAAACGCATTACCACGGCCAACATCATCCGTCACTTTCCGGTGTGCACTGCATTTCACGATCGCCACTTGTTTAGGCAATGTAAGTGCATCCAAAAGATCATTCACGATCTGCCCGTGTTGGATCTTTGTACCATGCGATGTCATGAATCCTCTTTCTCTCCACAGTCTTCCAAAGTTGTGCGCAACACCAAATGCGTACTGACTGTCAGTAAACACATTCACTCGCTTTCCCTTCGACAAAACACACGCTCTCGTTAATGCAATTAATTCTGCCGCTTGTGCTGAATTCTGGTTCAATCTCGCAGTTTCCACAACCGTGCTCAACGTCACTACAGCATACGCAGTCGTCACATCACCATTCGACAATTTGAAACACGAGCCATCCACATACAAGGTACCATCGGGATCCACCAAAGGAGTGTTTTTCAGGTCCACCCGACCTTTTGTTTCTTCCTCAGTCCGTAAATAACAATCATGTGGCAGCACATCATCTGATTCCATATTAATCGTCAACAATGTCGCCGGATTCAGTACATTACAACGTTTGATCTGTATATGACTTGCCAAAAGGGTCAGCTTGTACCCAGACAACCTTGCACTCGTCAGATGTTGAGTCTTTGTCCGATTCAAGAGCGTATCAACTGCATGTGGAACCATCACTATGAGCATATTATCCATGACCAGACCCGCGGATTGTCGAATAGACACCGCCGCTGCCGCTGTCGCCCTCAAGCAACTCGGCAACGCTCTAGCTACCGGGTCTAAGGTGGAGGAAAAATATGCACACGGACGCTGCTTATCACCAAATTGCTGCGTTAAAACACTCAACGCACAACCGTCCCTCTCATGGACGTATAATGTGAAAGGCTTACTGTAATCAGGAGTACCTAACACAGGAGCCGAACACAGTGCATCACGCAGTTCAGAAAAACTTTTCTGACATTCCTCCGTCCAAGGCAAAGGAGTTGAAACGTCCTTGCACGTGAGAGCTACCAATGGCTTTGCTAACAGTGAAAAGTTCGGGATCCACTGTCTGCAGTATGACGTGATACCTAGAAAGGCACGCACATCTCTCTGAGTTGTTGGCACAGGCATTCGAACAATTGCTGCAATTCTTTCAGGGGTCAACCTTCTTCCCGCCTTTGACAATAAGTGACCTAGATAGGTTACTTCTTGACAACAATATTGTAGTTTGGAAGGTGACACCTTATGATGTAAGTCACAAAGATGCTGTAACAGTGACACTGTAGCAGCTCTACAAAGCTGTTCAGTGTCAGCAGCTACCAACAGATCATCAACGTACTGAATCAAAGCCGCACCAGCCGGTAACACAAACGCATCAAGTTGACTCTTAAGAGCTTGGCTGTAGATTGATGGACTCTCATAGTAGCCCTGAGGTGCGCGTTTGAACCTGAAGCTGCGACCACCTAAGGAGAAACTGAACAAGTCTCTGCTTTCCTCAGCGATCGGAATGCTAAAGAACGCATTCTTCAAATCGATTACCGAGAACCATGATGCAGTGGCTGGAATCAAAGTCAGTAAAGCTGTAATGTCTGGCACCACAGGAAATTGTGGAACAACAATTTTATTCACCTCCCGTAGGTCGATAACTAGACGATACACGGGAGGCTTGGAGGGATCCGTTCGTTTCAGAATAGGCAACACGGGACTATTGCACACATTACCCCGTGTCTCCTCAATAACATCTTTACCGATCAAATCGTAAATGATCGCTAATAGTGCCCGTTCACCATCAAGGGAAATACGATACTGGGGTATGCGCGGCAGGCGCGCACCAACTTTCAATTGAACAACATAAGGTGGGATATCCAGCAGGCCCACATCGTTGGGACCTGTCGCCCACAAGGAGTCCGGAAGAGATCTCAATTACGATGGGAGCTTATCGACCGATAAATACATAGAGGAAATCACGCTCTTACCCAACGTAAGCTCCACACCCGTAGGAGAACAGTACAAAGTCGCATGCAACCTTTTCAACAAATCTAAGCCCAAAAGATTCTCACCACAACCAGTAGTCAAAATCAAAGGAGCCTCTAGCTCATGGGACCCAATCGTAAGGGGCAAAGGGCTAGAAACTGGATTGCTAACGGGGGCGCCAGAAAATCCAACGAAAACATTCGTTAAGCCAGACAAAGGCGCGCCAGGGAGTTTCGAATGCATGATGGAACTTTTTGCTGCACCAGTGTCCAACAGAAAAGGCTCAACGACGCCCAAAGTGGCTACTGCAACATAAGGCCCTCTCTGATCAACCGGAACTGATACTTCTCCCTTCCTTTGTCTATGGCTGTCCTAGTAGATATCATCCGTATCAACATCACACCCAACATAACAGTCATCCACATGATACTGTGCAGACCGACCGGACGACGGGTCGCGCCTATCGAAACAATTTTGCGAGTCCGCAGACGTTGAAAAACGTTCAGCCTGATTCTGAGTAACTCCACGACCTCTACCACGGGAAGCCTGTTGAGGGCCACTACGTCCTCCTCGAGCCGACACACCATTGTTCCTATCACGGAGAACCGGACAATCAAACTTCAGATGGCCCTCCCCACGACAATATGCGCATTGATTATATCCCAACACAAAGCGAGGTGCGGGAGGGGCATTTCGCGTCTGCGATCTGGAGAACTGTGATTGTGATCGATTTAGCTGCTGTGTATCACTGAAATTCGAACGCGGAGGATAGGCTTGCTGCAACAAGACCTTGGTTTTAAGATCCTTCGTTTTCTTATCTGCACGCTCACTTTCCTCCTTTTCTCTATTTTCGTAATATTGGGCCGTAGCCAATATTTGAGCGGTGGTAGAAACAGCCCACGAACTCTCAGAATTCTTCAATTTGTTGCTAAGCTCGGGCAACAAGTTCGATACAAACTTATCGACAAACAGCCGCTGACCACCCTCGGAACCCATGTCCTGACCACTATGATCAACAAACGCTTCCTCAAATCTCGTAAAGAAATCAGAAACGCTTTCATCCCTCTTTTGCTTGCAGGCTGATAACTTGTCCCAATTGACGCGCATTGCTGGCATAAGCGTTTTCATGAGAGTAATTATCCTCTGAGGCAAAGCCACAATAAGCTGTTCAGGCTTAGCCCCACCGACCTGCTGGGCGTCCGCCGCCGTAAGGGCAGCCCAGTCACCGCCTAACTCAGCTACATGATTCTCGTGACGAATTTTCGCCCAAATCGGCTGAGGCACCACATTGCCAAACAACATGTCGATATCAGCCAGGTTCATAACAGTAGGATCCACCAATTGGGACAACTCCTTATAATAACCTGCAGGATTCTTCCGGGGATCAGGCAAAGATTGCTTCACTTGCAAAACTTCCGATCGTTTCCAAGGGAGGTGTATCCACACTCGCTGGAAACGGCCTGGGACAGCAGGGACAGCAGTAGGATCACCTGGCATCCACACTGGGGGAACTTCTCGCATAGGATATTGACCAGGTTGTGCCATCCATTCTGCAGTCTCGTCCTTAAACAACGCACGAGGTTGCACTGTACATCGAAAGGATAACAAGCGTTCTAGAGCCTCTCGAACCTTATCACCTATGATTACACCCGTGGCAAACCGAAGCTGTAGCTCGGAAACCTCAGGTGGTATATTATCAGCCATATCATCGTCCCACTCCTCTTTCAACGATTTACACAATTCTTCAAACACAAATCGTTGCGTGGGCACATTAAACTGAGAAAACGTTTCAAACACTATACGTGAGGTGTATTTAACAGGGTTACGAATCCATCTACGTGCCGTTTTCACCAACGATTCACGTTCCCTACCATCAGGAAGCTGACTGCGTCTTTGAGCAACATCTGAAAGAGTCGAGCCAAGTATCGGCCCAAAAAGCGGAGAATAAAGAGAAGCAACCGCCGTCAGGAGACGACTACGAACAGAAGGAGAAGAGGAAGAGGATGCAGACGCAGCAACAATAGGGGTGGAAACAGTAGAAGTAGACGCGGCAGCAGGAGTAGCGGGAACAACAGGCACTTGGAAAGGCGCAGTAGGGAGAGAAAGCGGAACAAGAGGATGCACAATCTGTGGCACAAGGGGATTTGGGAGAGCGGGAGGAACGGCGGGCTGACCAGCAGCCGCCACAACAGCAGGTTGAGGAAGGGGTGGATGTACGGGACCCATAACATCGGGAGCATAGGGAGGTGGCGATTTCATCAAATAAGACAAGAGCGAATCCTCCACCGCTTCTTCTCCTACTTTGTCGATATTAGAAGGTAGCACCGGATAACACTTATCCACTGCCATATGGTGAAGCCGAGCACTAACTTCCTGCTCTTTCTCATCTTTGTCTAACTGATACTGTTCTTAATTTCGCATCACCGTAATAACACCTTCTCTCTTATTTTTCTTATTCTGTTTGATTTCTTTCTGTTTGGCCTCTTTCCGCCATACTTGGAAGGAATCAAACATGGCCGGCCTAGCTTTCTTTTTAAACAATTTAGCTTCCAAATTATCTAGAACGGCAGCCTCGAAACTACCATGAGATGGCCAACTAAGGACGCCATCATTTTTAGTGTAACGGACCCAATATTCATTATATATGATAGGACCCACGCCATGACGACTATAGAGCTCGTAAATCGGAGTTCCAACCGGAGGTATCGGACATGAATCCTCCAGCCGGGAATCCATGGTACAACATTTGAGAAACCCAAACAAAGTACTACGGCCAGGCATCGTGCACACTAGCCGAGTATACAAACTTCAAGGGCTATCGAATTACGATGTCCTCGCAAAAATGCAAGACCCTCGGTTTTTGGCAATTGCAATCGTCAAATAAAACAAAACAACTAAGAACCACGAATGCTATGGAACCATGCAAACAACAAAGCAACACTGGGAGCGACCCACAAATACTTAACTGAGAGAACAATGGCGTCACCAGGAAGGCCCGTCGATCGTCTCGCCGTACAAAGGACTACGCCAGGCGCCAAAACAGGTCGACAGTCAGGGCATCGGTCCGTCGCAGCCGTCAGGAGGCGGAGATCTTTGCGGGAAAAGACGTCGGGCCACTTATTTCGACAACTGGATCGATGAAGCGGGGTGCACCTTCCCTCGGAGATTTCACACGAAGTTCCTCACGATCGTCGGGCTTTGGACCGGTACCGTTGATGTCGCCCTACGTTGGGCGCCAACTGAAGGACTGGGTTATTCTTAAGACCCAGCGGTGCCAGGGAACAACACCTGAAACCTTCGTGGGTTACCTGTTCTGGCGTACTACACACAGAGACACGGGACACTTCCAGCGACGTCAGAGATCAGCGTTTATTTACTGCAGGGATACAGAGGTCACAAGAAGTACACAACGTGTAGGTTCTCGGAGACTGCTTCAAATTCGTAGAAGTGGATCGGTCCTTTTATACAAGTTTTTGCCATAGCACAGTATGGCAAACAAAGGTTACAACTCAGTTCCCACAATAAACTTCAAAAGGGTCGCGTTCATGTTTCAGGATGCCGGAACATAATTACAACAGTCTTGCCGGTTCCCAACTGTAAAAACATATTTCCTCCGCAATAAACACATTTCATCCCAACCGTAAACACATTAAGAGGAAGAACGAAAAACAGATGCAAGGAAAGGACAAGGATGCACAACAGGTTAGAAAAGAGTGTTAGGGGCAATAAAGGAAACTTGATAGAAGGGTCAAAGACCTCGTGTCTAATGTATGCGTGGCTGAAACAATAGACCGGCGCGGCAAGATGAGCCTTGAGCGGGGCCATCTGCCTCAGTCGTGTCATTTCCCTCATCGTAAAAGTCACCTCAAAGGAACACGTGTCCCTCGTACAAGCTCGAGAGTCCCAGGGTCACGAAGCGGACAAAGCCCGTTCGCTGACTACCTGAGGGCAAGAAACAAAATGGATGCTGTATCTAAAATGGAACCCAAAGGTTCGGATGAACAAACACAAAAATGAGAGGAACCATACGTGGCTGCATAGCGAAACTTCGTACACCCACTATACTCGTCATTTGCGGTTCGTAGATACCAAACTCATCCATATTCGTCACTACTCAAAAGTGCCGTCCCGTCTCACACGGAACCTCAAGCACAGCATTAATAGTACACATCTAATTATGAATCTGCTTTGTAACAACCTCTATCATTCCATGAATACATGGCTAGTGACGAAAAGATTACAATACTACAAGGAGAGTGCCTGAGTGTATTTATAAGTGCTTAGATATTGGTAAAGTGATAGGATAAGTAGATAGTGCTGCATGGGTGATTGGAGAAGTGTATAAGACTGAGAGGAGGATTCCTACACTACATAGGTACTAGCTGGATATTTACAAAACTGTACCAATAGTATGTAGCAGGTTAAAGCTCTGCATGGATAGTGCACAGAATATTATAGTTCTACTTGTATTAGTGGCTAGGTCACTCCATAAGTACATGACTAGTAATTGGAATGATTACAGTGCTGCAAAAAGAGTGCATGGTGAATTTATAAGAGCTTAGGTATTCGCGAAGTGATAGGATAAATAGATTGTGCTGGAGGGTTGATTGGAAAAGTGCATGGGATTCCTACACTGCATGGGTACTAACTGGGTATTTACAAGACTATATCAATAGTATGTACCTGGTTAGAAATATGCATGCATATTGCACAGAATATTGTATCTATAGTAGTGTTAATGGCTAGGCCATTCCATAAGTACATGACTACTAACTGGAATGATTATAGTGCTGTAAACAGACTGCATGTTGAAATTATAAGTACTTAGGTTTTGGTGCAGTGATAGGTTAACTAGATAATGCTGAATGGGTAATTAGAAAAGTGCATGGGACTGACAGCATGATTCCTACCCTGCACAGGTATTAACTGTGTGTTTATAGCAGTGTACCAATAGTATGTATCTAGTTAAAGGTGTGCATAGATAGTGCACAGAATATTGTAGCTGTACTTGTCTAATTAGCTACCCAATTCCATAAGTACATAGCTACTAACTAGAATGATTACACTGCTGCAAACAGAGTGGATGGTGAATTTATAAGTGCTTAGATATTACCGGAGTAATAATATAAGTATATAGTGCTGAAAGGGTGATTAGAAAAGTGCATGGGACTGACAGCATGACTCCTAGACTGCATGGGTACTAACTTTTGTTTTATAGGAGTGTACCAATAGTATGTATCTGGTTAGAGGTGTGGATAGATACTGCACAGAATACTATAGCTATACTTGTCTTAGTGGCTAGGCCATTCCATAAGTACATAACTACTAACTAGAATGATTACAATGCTGCAAACAGAGTGCATGGTAAATTTATAAGTGCTTACGTATTGGCCGAGTGATAGGGTAAGTGGTTAGTGCTGGATGAATGATTGAAGAACTGCATTACACTGACAGCAGGATTGCTAAACTACATGGCACGCAGAGGGAGAGCTGCATACCGGCTAACAGAGGAACAGCTGCAAACCAAATATTATAGTGATAAGTTCGGGCCGTCGCCTTGCAACGAGATAGCTACGACCGCTAATGTAGGAAGAGGGAGCATGAAGGAGATATGGCGCAGACAGAACTACGGTATAGATCCAGTGTTGGCTTGCAGAGGTACAACTGCGGGTCTGACGGCTCGCAGATGAAGAGCTGCGAGCCCAACAGTGGTTTGCAGAGGGTCAGCTGCGAACTGGCGAGCTGGCTCGTAGAGGGACAGCTGCAGCCTGTGGGCCCGCAGAAAGATAGATGCGGGCCAGCTCGCACAGGAACAGCTATGGGCTGACTGCTATAAGAAAATGTGCATGCAGGCCGTCGGCTTGCAAATCATGCATGTGGGAAGGTGATATGGGGAGAGGAAGTGTGAAGGTGGTATCTCGTAGACACACACCTGCGGTATATTTCCAGTCTTGGTTTGTAGAGCTACAACTGTGGGTCCGACGACTCACAGATGAAGAGCTGCGAGCCGACTAGCGGTTCGCAGACAGAGAGTTGCGAGCCGGTGGGCTAGCTCATAGAGGAAGAGGTGTGAGCCCACCAATAGTTCACAGAGAGAGAGCTGCGGGCTGGCAGGCTGGCTCGTAGAGAAAGAGCTCCAAGCTGACTGACTGACTCGTAGAGGGAGAGCTACGGCCCGTCAGGTCACAGAAGCAGAGCTGCAGGTCGGCTCTCAGAGGAACAGCTGCGGGCAAACTGGTATAGGGAGAGGTGCCGGCTGGGAAGGAGGAGGTGCGGGCTGGCGGGCTGGGTCATAGAGGAAGAGCTCCGAGCCGACCAGTTGGCTCGTAGACGAATAGCTGCGGCCCGTTGGCTCAAAAACCAAGAGCTCTCAGCCAGCTCACACAGGAACAGCTTCGGGCCTACTGCTATAGGGAAAGATGTGGGTCGTCGGCTTGCAAATTCATACATGCGGGACAGTAATGTGGAGAGAGGGAACGTGAAGGGGATATCTCGTAGAGAGACAGCTGCGGTATATTTCCAGTGATGGCTTGCAAAGGTACAACTGCGGGACCCAAGGCTGGCAGACAAAGAGCAGGGAGCCGACCCGTGATTCGGAGAGGGAGACTTGCCAGCCGGTGGATTAGGTCATGGAGGAAGAGCTATGAGCCAACTGGCTGGCTCGTAGAGGGAGAGCGGTGGCCCATTGGCTCGAAGAGGGAGAGCTGTGGGCCGGCTCACAGACGAACAGCTGCGGGCCTACTAGTATAGGGAGAGGTGCGGACCGTCCAGTTGTAACGAGATAGGTGCAGGACAGTGATGTGGGGAGAGGGAGCGTAGAGGGGGTATCTCGTAGAGAGAGAGCTGTGGTATATTTCCAGTGTTGGCTTCAAGAGGTACAACTGCGGGCCTGAGGACTCGCAGAGTGAGAGCTTATTCCTAAAACCATGTAATCTTTCAAACACATCACGGCACTTTTGTACCATTGAAACTGAGTACGACCTTCTCTTTACACTACACATCCCACAAATCTGCCAATAATAGTATAACTACTATTTTCATACTAGATACAGCTCTATCACTTAATGTTTACAAACAATACTGTTGGGTGCACAAAATGGGCGTGGAAGATAAGGAGAGTAAACAGAAGTGTAATTCCTAAACATGTATTGTACCATTCCTTTAATATACATATATTCATGGCTTTAAGTGGAGTAAAAAAATGGCGGGTGTCTGAAAGGTGTAGCAGTGTTCAGCACTGGTAAGACCCGGTCCACTTAAAGGCCTGCATATATTCACCAGACAGACACAACCTAACAATTTCCATCCACAAAAGATCGTACAGAAAATTTACTAAGAACATTTTTTGTTCTTTTTTTATCTCTCACACATTTATAAAATATCTCTTGAAAGAAACGCCCCTCTCCACCTTTATTTCATAAGAACAAGCAGTAAATAATCCCTTTAGCAGCAGCTAGTCACTAACTACTAACACGGTGCAGTGTACCCAATTATAAACCACAAACACTGTTTAGATTATATCTCAAAATATCATCAAATGATTCTAACCATGCATACATACAGAAAACAAGGTGCACATTTACTTTGTCCATTTACTCTCCATGTAATCTGTGCACATTCTGAACGGGTTCGCAGTATAACACCTGTCCTCACTTATATTCAAATGTACCTCACAGTATAAAATATAACATCACAACCTATACATATGTAATGTTTCCAACATAACACAGTGCAGTTTTACACCATTAAAACTGATTACAACATTCTCTATATAGTACAAGCCCTACCAATATGTCAATAAACTTAGAACTGCTATTTTTATAGTCCTGCTGGGGGTACAAAATGGTGGTGGGAGCTGGACAGTATAACTAAAGGTGTAATTCGCAAACTTTTTATGTATCGTCCCTTTACTATACGTATATTAACAGCTTTAAGTGGAAAGAAAAATTTGGCAACTGTCTTAAATGGGTGGCGGATCCGGACCACTTAAAGGCCTGCGTAAATTCAGCAGACAAACACACTCTGACAATTACCTTCACTAATAATCACATTTATTTTAGCACTGTGAACAAAATCGTAATGAAAAATATACACAGAACATTTTCATTTATTATATATCTCTCACATATTTACAAAAAAACGTCTTCTGAAGAAACGCTCCCCAACAAATTCCATTTGATAACAACACCAAAATCCAAAGCCTGCCAGTAACACATCTTGTCCACATAACATTTCTGGATTTTGTTCCATCTCTGTTAATAACACATGAATTTTCTACTCTTAGCCATTTCCCATTATTTCCACACTAAGCATAATTTAGCTTACGTTCGTAGTTGGTATGCAGATTCCAAATGTCACAAACGCATTTAATTCTTTCTTTGTCAAACAGTACATGTACTGCACCGCTCTCATCAAGAATGGAACCAGTAATGGCACAATTTCCCTGTTGCTCCACACATAAATACATGTAAATAATTCCTTGATTTTTTCAAATTGCAAAACTTCTCTCTATTGGTTATTTTTCAACTTTCCATATAAACAGTTTCTTAAAAAATGTAAGAACACATACAGATGAGACATTCAACGTATTCCATCAACACACTTTCTAGAACATTCTACGACACCTGCAGGTTAAAAGTTCATAATTTTTTCAATCCTACCGATTTTTTTTGTAACATTTTCTCGAACATTTAACGCACCTGCAGGTTAAAAGTTCACGATTGTTTTAAGTTCGAACAGTGCCTTCCAAATGCAAGCAGCAGGTGTGGTTGAACAGAGTAAATTTTATCCTATCATATGTACTCCATGTTGGAACTGCTTTTTATTAACCAATGACAAAGATGCTTTTTGACAAATTAATATGCACCCTACTTTTTAGTAAACAATGCTTTTCATCACCCAATCAGTTATCCTTTTGTATGAGACTAAAAACTAGTACCGCATCTTTAAACATATCTCTTATTCTACGAACAGACTGCATGAGCTACAGACATCTATCCCTATCTTCCAGCTATACCTTCAAAATGCTAGTGTGGATCGTAGGACATAGCTATGTTTTCTGGTGCAAGAGGTATGCAGAACAGAGACGTATTGACTTAGACCTAGGTTTACAAAATTTGGACATTAAATGGTTTGGACAAAGAGGAATAAAGTGGCACCAATTGCTCCCTTTGGTTAAAACCTCTTTGCATCTCCAACATCCTGACCACATGATTGTGCACTGTGGTGGTAACGACCTAGGCACATTGACTGGGGTAGGTTTGGAAATGCTAATGAAGGACACCTTTAGACAGAGGTGGAATTGGTCAAACCAATTTTGTCATCAGATTGAAAAATCTAGGAAGAATGTCAACAAAGCTGTCTCTGCAACCTCAGAGACCATAGAAACAACAACATACGTTTTCATATGGATGATATCTACAGAAGTGATGGAGTACACTTCACAGATCAGGGAAATCGAGTTTTTCTGAATAACCTGAAGTTGTGCATCCGCACTTATATGTAGCTCCAACTAATAAACAAAAAGGCTCTTTTTAGAGCCGCCTTATATTCCCAATATTGGTTCGCAGAGTGACAGCTGCGATCCAGCAACCACATGGAGTCCTGCGGGCCGTCGAACAGCCTTGCAGAGGGACACCTGCAGCCCGTGGGCTCGGCTCGCACACAGAGAGCTATGGGCCGTTGGCTTCCAAACGCAAAGCTGTGAGCCGACAGACTACTAGTGTTTTATGGTTTAGGGTAATGCAGTGCTCTTGGGGTAGTGTAGGGGGTCGAGCTGGGGGTAGATTTAGGGTTTACAGCAGTGCAGTGGTGTTTCTGTAGTGTAGGGGATCGTCCTGTGGTAACTGATTTAGGGTTTAGGATGGTGCAGTGTTGTATGGGTAGTGTACGGGGTCGTGCTGGGGATAGCGTTTTACGGTTTAGGGTAGTGCAGTGCTGTTTGTGTAGTGTAGGAGATCGTGCTGGGGGTAGTGTTTTAGAGTTTACAGCAGTGGAGAGGTGTTTGGGTAGTGTAGGAGGTCGTGCTGGAAGTAGTGTTTTAGGATAGTGCAGTGGTATAGGAGGTCGTGCTGGGAGTAGTTTTAGTGTTTAGGGTAGAGCAGTGGTGTTTGGGTAGTGTAGGGGGTCGTGCCAACGGACTGACTCACAGAGCTCCGAGTCTACGGACTGGCTTCAAAAGGAATAGCCGCGACCTGGTGATGTCGGTAGAGGTAGTGTGAAATAGGCCTGGGCAAAAATTTCGTTCCGTTCGCGGAAATTGCGATAATTTGACATGTGCGCGTTCTGCGGAGAGCGCGAAAATGTCAAAATTTCCGGATTCCGCAGCTTGGCGATAATTTGTTTCTTGCTCGCGCTGTAAAATAATACATTCTCGCGCGCGCGCGATCGCCTTACCTGAATCCCTGCATTCGCCGACAAGTTTTCTTGATCCGGTCGCGTTCTCCATGAGATGTTGGATTGTTTTTAGCCATTTGCGCTGTCTCGCGACAGTTCGCGCCCGCAGTGACGTCATGCGTCGCGCGATCACGTCTTTCTTCTCGCGATCATGCACCGCGAGACAACTCAAAACAAGATTGCCGCGCCCACAAGCAACCACATGGGTAAGTTGACGACCCGCAAGCATGCAGAAAATCTCGCGAACATGCGGGAAAACAAATTCTGCATCTTCGCGATATTTCCGCTTGTTTGCGATAATTTTAAACATTTTCGCGATAATTTGCGAAAGTTGATTTCACAAATTCCTCCCACCCCTAGTGTGAAAGGGGTATCTCACTCAGACACAGATACCAGTGTTAACTCACAGAGGAAAAACTACAGACCCAATGGCTTCTACAAAGAGAGATACGAGCTGACGGACTAAGTCACAAAATGTCTTCCAACACTTCCTAGTTTCAACCATTCACAGCCAATGAGCAGCAAGCTCGTGCTTGTAACCCCTCAGCCAATCAGATGTCAGAATACTCAAATATCGATATCTGTAAAATTTGCTATTTCTCAAAAACTATTGAACGGATTTACACAATTTTAACAAAAGCGTGCTTTCTGGACCACGACCTTTCTCCCTGCCAAATTTGGCTTAATTCCGTTCAGCAGTTTGACCTGTAGCCTTGTCTAAAGTTTCCTATGGAAAATGCATTGAGAAATCACATTTTGGGACTCCCCTTTTTTCTAAGCCTGGGCAAAGCACTACGCTACGCTTGTGTAGTTTGTGAAGTTTGCGCTACTTCGCACTACGTGAATTGCAAGTAGCACAGTACAAACATGCGTAGCGTAGCATTGCGTATTGCAGCGGTCATTTTTTGCTTGCTCTGGGTCCTCAACATCAAGTTGGCGAACACGAGCAAGCAAAATGACATCCCGGCGAGACTTTTTCCTTGTTCGCGATCAGCAACATCAAGTTGCCAATCGCGAGCATGGAAAATAAACATCCCGGCGAGATTCCCAACGCAAGGAGGTCAGGTTTCTCATTGCGAGCGAGTAAAAATCTACTCGAGCAGCAGAAAACTACAGCTCGCACTGTGCAGGATGCCGTTTTCAATGATTGCACAGTGCCGGATGCTTGTTTGCACTGCGCAATCATTGAAAACGGCATCTTGCGCAGTGCAAACAGGGTACTACGCAGTTAGCGAGGTGCTACGCGTAGCTTGTGTAGTGCGAAGTGCACTTTGCGTAGCTTCACGTATTGCTACTTTGCGAACTACGCCCAGGGGTACTTTTTTCTCAGCTCCCCTTGACCAATCACCCCCAAACTTTCAAGATAGGAGCAGATTGAAAAAGAGAAACTTTTGGGAAAATTTTGTAAAGTTATAAATACATGGAGAGCTCAAGGAGAGGGGCCACGCAACCCCCATCCCAACATGAGTGAAGCCCCGAGTCTGCGGGGAACACAGCGGGCCCCGACAGCCCCAGCTAGCCCCCGCTAATATTTTTTAAGAAATGCCCCCGGGACCTAGCCCACCCCGGATTCTAATTAAAATAAAACACGGGAACACGCGACCCCAGTGCCAATTGCGCCAATTATTTATTTTTTAAATGTTTTTTTTGGCCCTGGGGGACCTTCTGGGCCCCCTGAGCAGGCCCAGGGGGTCAGGGTGTTTCTACCCTGCCCCCTATTCTTGTTTTATACCTTTGTTTCTATGTTTTCTAGTGACTCGCTTCTACCGAGTCACAAGATGGCTGCCAACACTTCATGGTTTGGAGTCTTGACAGCCAATCACTGAAGCTTGTGCACGGTACTTAGGCTCCGCCCAGATATCAACACTTTTAATTTTCTAATTTCTCAGCAACTACTGAACGGATTTACACCTTTTATAAAAAAGGTCGCTTTCTGATCCAAGCACTACCTTTTTGCCAAATGTGGGGTAATTCCATTCAGTAGTTTCGGCTCTAGCCCTGCACAAAGTTTCTTATGGGAAATTGATTTTTTGACTCTGATTCTTTGAATTTCTCAAAAACTACTGAACGGATTTACACCATTTAAAAAAAAGGTTGCTTTCTGAATCAAGCTCTACCTTTCTGCCAAATTTCAAGTAATTCCGTTCAGCAGTTCGGGCTTTAGCTCAACGCAAAATTTCCTATGGAAATTAACATGGGGAAAATGAGTTTTGGGACCCCCCTTTTTTCTCAGCCCCCGCATGACGAATCACCCCCAAACTTTCAAGATAGAAGCTAACTGAAAAAGTGCAACTTTTTGGACAATTTCATAAAGATTCTTCAAAGGACGCCAAAGTTATTAGCAAATCAAAAAATGCTTTTCTTATGGAAACTAGGTTGTAACTGTAACTACCTACTGGCGACCGCCAGTAGGTAAAAAATATATATATATATATATATATATACAATAACAGTAGGAAAAGTGTTGGATAGCAGTGGGGTAAAAATGACTATTTCCACTACAGTGAGTGCAACAATAGGTATAGTTTTTGGATAGCGGAGGGGTAAAAACTACTATTCCCATTTCAATATTTGTAACAGTCGGAAAAGTGTTGGATAGTGGAGGGGTCAACATTACTATTCCCACTCCAGTGAGTGTGACAGTAAGGAACGTGTTGGATAGCAGAGGGGTAAAAATTACTATTCCCATTCCAATGAGTGTTACAGTAGGGAAAGAGTTGTATTGCGGAGGAGTAAAAATTCATTACTATTCCCACTCCAGTGTTGGTCAGGGAAGGGGTAAAAATTAGCATTCCCCCACCAGTCAGTGCAACAGTAGGGAAAGTGTTGGATAGCAGAGGGGTACAAATTACTATTCCCACTCCAGTGAATGCAACAGTAGAGAAAGTGTTGGATTACGGAGGGGTAACAATTAATATTCTCACTCGTCAGTTCAAACCTAAAAACATTAAATATTAACATGAACAAAAATATTTAACAAATAAAATAAATAAAAAAATATAAATGTGTTAGAAATTAAAATGCAAATATATTTAATATAAAACATTAAACATATCATAATGTTAAATACATATGGCAAATACCTAAAAATATTATATTAAATAAAATCAAAAATAATTTTCAAACAAAGTCAAAGTCAAAAAATTCTTTATTTCGGCCAATTTGGCCATAAAAGAGTACAGAGTAAAACAGAAAGGGGAAGAAGGGGAAAAGGGAAGGCAAGTAACATTTAAAATCCATTTGTATACAAATGGCAATATTTTCGTACCGGCAAAAATACCCTCTCATTAAAAAATTTAAAAATGCGTCAGGTTCCAGACACTCATTTCAAAAACATTAAAGCTAGCAATCAATATCGATTAATTTACGCCGCTTGCACCACATAGCTAGCAAAAATTTAGAGAGTGCAAAAACAATAGGGCTCGATGAACTAGATTTAAAAATTCTAAAAGCATTCAGGCAATGTTTAAAACCCAGATTTCTGCACAATGGGATCAGCCAATATTTTCTTGGTTTGGTATATGCTGGACAAAAGAAGAGAACATGAAGCTCATCTTCTAAATCGCAGCTACAGCCCAGACAAGACTTATTAGAGGAGGCCGTCCACTTGCTTGTGACGGCCTTGAGGGGTAAAGTGCCATGTCGCCATTGGATAAAAAGTTTACGTGCTAAAATCGGGAAGACAACATCCATGAAGTCCTCAAAATAATAAGAATTTTTAAATTCTAAAAAAGAATTAGTGAGGGAACCCACATTAGGGGCCGTGATTAAAAGTTCCAGCTTTTGCCCTTTGTAAATTTTGGTAAACATCTTTCGTGATATCCGGCCACATGCCCTATCTGGGTCTTCCCACATGGGTTGTAGTCCTAGACTTAGAAGTTCACGCCTAATAAACGCAAGCCAGGGGATTTTGCTTACACAATTGAGACTAAGGATCTGTTTAAGTTCGTCCCTATAGTTTACAAGATCTGGAGTGGTCCATAGTCTGTGCCAGAACCTTAAGGGCTTTACTGCTAGCTCGTTTGCAATAGGCGACAGTCCCAGGTCTAACCTCAGCGGTGTTAATGGCCTTGCAAATTTGGACTCAACTTTAGTAATTTCAGGGGCAGCACAGTGACCCCAAAGCTAACCCCCATAGAGAGCAGCTGCCCTTGCCTTGCTTGCGTCTTATAGACCTCCAGGGCAGGACTCACTGGTCTAAAGCTTGATGAGTTGGAAACCTTTAAGATAGCACCCGACAGCTGTGAAAGTCTCATGTGGGATTTGGCCGTTTGCGGACCTCATGACAAATTTTCATGAATTGTAACACCCAGGTACTGGAAGGTCGTAACCCTTTCCAAGCATACATCACCCAGTGATGGATTAGCGCGAGTATACACTGGCGGGTTAAAGATCATTAATTTTGTCTTGTCAGTGTTGATCTCAAGGCCTCTGCTCCGACAGAAGTCCCCAAAGCCGTTCAATATCCTCTCAATCCCCATGGGAGATTTGGAGAGCAGGAGGGTGTCGTCCGCGAACATGATCGCCGGCACCCTCCTGCCAGCCAGTCTTGGTGCGTCATTGTCAGGGACACTGTCCAGATGAGAGTTTACCCCGTTGACATAAAGGCAGAACAGGGTCGGTGCTAAGACACAACCCTGTCTCACCCCCCTACCAACGGGGAACCTTGGTGACAGCGTCCCATTCTTGCCACAGCGAACCTGGGCAAAGCTCCCCTCATGCAATCTCATAAGTAGCACTAAAATCTGGTGCGGGAGGCCCAGATCCTGGAGGACAGCCCACAGTTTCCCCCTAGGAACTAGGTCAAACGCGGACCGGAGGTCCACGAAGACCACATAGAGGCTGCCACCCTCTACCTTTACCGTCTTCCAGTACAGTAGGATCAGTCGGAAGATTTGATCCATAGTGGACGTATTCCTTCTGAATCCCGCCTGGAAGGGGCTCAGTACATCGTGATCCTCCATCCACGTCAACAAATGGTCCAGAACCAGTCTTGCAAATATTTTTTGTTGGACGTCGATTAAGCTGATTGGCCTGTAATTGACTGGGAGCAGAGGTGACTCCTTCTTAAATATCGGGACTATCTCTGCCCCCAGCCAAGTACTGGTAATTCCCATGCCTCTCGAGATAGCGTTAAATACGACAAGGAAATAGGGGCCCCAGATTTCAGGTTGATGTCTAAAAAGATCCCCCGGTAATTTATCAAGTCCCGGGCCTTTCCCACTGAAAGTTTGCCTATTACACTTATCACCTCCCCCAAGGCAAACTCCCGGGGCTCCTGCTGATCTTCTGGGACTTGTGAGTCGGGCAAACTACACAACGCAGCCTCCCCCCATATAAACCTTTAAAATAGGCCTCCCATGCTGATGGCGCAATATTCGATTCAATGGCAGATTTTAGGTCACCCGATCCATGGTTAACAAGTGACCAAAATCTGCGCGCATCTTTTGTGTCCAGGGCTACCTTTAGGTTCATCCACCTTTCCATGTCCCATTCTTTTCTTGCATGCCCCATGACCTCTTTGTAAAGCAATCTGTAATCTCAAATCGCCATTTTGCTATGCCCTGCCTTAATTGCTATAACAAGATTACTCTTTGCTCTCCTGCATGCTGAATTGTACCAGGAAGAGGCAGGTTGTCTGGGCCTTCTCCTGGGAGCCTGGGGGTAGAAGATTTCAGCCAGGTTATTGGCCAAATCTGAATGGATTACACTAAATTCTCCATTGAAGTCACTGGGAACATCTTGGGAGATTAGAGTTTCGACCTCCAGGAGTTGTGGTAGAACTATGTTGTAGACTTTAGCTAAGTTCTCTTCCGAACCTACTATTCTCCCCCACTTTACCCTACGCCTGTTACTTGATAAGATCAAACCCAGACCCTCATCATCTCCTCCTACATTAGGTGAGTCTGTTTCTTGTTGGCCTGGATTCACCAACTCCAGGCGTAACGCGTTGGGGTCACTATCAACCCTCTCAACTACCCTAAAATCAATGAGCATTGACCACATCTGGGTTTCCACCATAATGTAATCGATCCGGGACTCTTGCCCCTTCTTGTTATAGGTGCATACTGACGGGCTATCGGACACTGAACGGCCATTACAAGCCCTAAGGGAATTATTTAATACAAGGGATGTGATCTGAGTAGCCAATGGGGACCACACCTTAGGGCGTGGGGACTGACATTGGGGGATCGCCCAGTAGTCATCCTCTCCCATAAGCGCACCTTCGCTACTTCCAAAAAAAGGCTCATATTGGCAATTCACATCCCCTGCCACCAAAAGCCTAGAATCCCCTGGCAATGTACTCGAGAACTGGGATAAATCATCGATTGTGGATGACTCAAGCCCTATCAGAACTGGCCGCGAGTAGACATTCACAACCGCCAGTCCATAGCCATTGGGCCATTTTAGCACTAAACACTGCACATCCTCTAAATGGGTGGGCATATTTTCCACCACGCAACCCAAGTGAAGAGCAAACCATATAGCCAATCCCCCAGAAGGTCTTCCTTTTCCTCCCCACCTTGCAGGTACATGATAAGTGGCAAATCCCACTCTTGAGTGTTCCTCCCTGGCCCAAGTCTCCTGGAACAAACATAAGTCCATCTGGTCTACCAGGGCACCCCACTCTGTGCAATGTAGCTTGTTTGTTATACCCGCCACGTTCCAGGACAGTATTTTAATTGAAGTCAGTGCCGTGGCTGCTTTGGTTACTGGAGCACTTCCTAGTGTCTCACTCACACTCTGTGCCCCACAATCAAGTTGAGCTTGGTGCTGTAGCAGGACACTTTCTTGAGTCGCAAGCCCCTCTACCGTTTTAGGTACCCAGGTCTGGATAGATGGAAATGCGCTTTCTGGACCACCCTCAAAATCCTCTGCACTTTCAGTAGTATTTTTAGGATCCATAGTCTGGTAATTGCCCACCCTCAGCTCCCTATCCGCATAAAGTCAGTCCACCATTTCAAGGGCACTAAACCTATTATGGGTCACAGGGCAGTTTTGGGTGGTTAGGTCTCTGTGACCGCCCCTGTTCACCCTTTGACCCCACCTTTGCATCACCAGTGACCAATCCGATGTGCAAATTGGCGTTGCAGGTCGAGGGTAAAAGAAGGACAGGGGATAGGGTTTGATCCTTGAGCCTACACTGTCGTGAATCCAGTTGCAAATGTGTTCAACTGTGCGTGGGTCCCTAAAATGAACCAGAACACAATCGCCTGGGATGGTTTTTCTACTGCATCCCACCCAAGCTATCCTACGTACCATCAGTACTTCACTTTTGACATTGTGCGGTAGGGGCCTGTTATGATTAAGCCACTGGGTCACTTTATTTTTTAAAGACATGAATGATTCCTGACCTAGATTGCTAATTTCAGGAATACCTGTCAAAACCACCACATACGGACTGGTTTCAGGCGGTAAATCAATTCTTTTCGCAACCTGGGGTATAAAATTGGGTAGAGACTCTCCCTCCTCTAGTGCTATCGCGTCTGGGGTGTACGTGTTCAAGTTGGCTGCCCCATCAGCCACTCCTGCGGCCGCAGCTGTCATATTTGCAGCTGTGATAGGAGGCCCGGCAGTAGGAGAATGAGCAAGACTCACAACCCCAATGGGCACAGAACTGGGCACAGAACTGGTTTGGGCTATGTCCGTCGACTGCATTTTTTTCTTTCTTTTTACCCCATTCCCAGCCATAGCCTGTTGTAGCTGGGAGAGCTGAGATTACATGTGAGCAAGTCTCTGATCTAACGGATCAAGCGCTGTCTTTAGTAAGGACCCTGGTCTCTCTACGAGGATATTGTCCTCCCTCTTAGCCTCCCCCATACACTGAACCTGCTCCGGAGTCATGGGTCCTTTTGAAGCTGGAGGTAACAGGGATAAGTCAGTGTCCGAGCCAATTGAGTCATTCAAGGTAGGACCACCCTTGGGTTTTAAGGATGCAACACTGCTAGTCCGGCCTTTCGCTGTTCTGGTCTTCCTGTGACAAATCACTTTAGTGGCAGCCCGCTTCCTCTTGCATTTTGCCACTCTTTGATCCCCCTCGATGGATTTGCCGGTGATTTCACGGGCGTGGTAGGCAAAGATGAAACTTCTGGTACCACAATTGCCGCAGTTGCCTCTGGAATTGGGAAGCCTATAGTTGAAAAGATGTGGCCGTCGTCCTGAGGAGCATGTACCAGGGTTGGGACACAGGTAGTATTGATATGATTGTCATGCACAGGCGTCTGAGCACTGGCAAAATGGCCCAAGGAAGATCGTTTAGCCATTGCTAGGTCCTGAGACACTCTGCGCTCCACAAGGATAATACCCTGGTCAATCACTGAGTTTGGTCTAACGATAAAATTGTCTAAAGTGCCAGTAACCAACCCTCTACTGGCCAATGTATTGCTCCTTGTTCCCCGAGCAGCCATATTAGTGATGTCCCCAGCAACACTTACTGTGGCAGATGTAGTACAGTTCTGAAGCCACAGGCCAAAGGACAATGGAGAATAGGGAATGGCCCAGCCCGGCCTCTCTGACCCCCGAACGGCCCGCAGACGGCCCCGTCCTTGTCCCGGGCTGCTCCCGTGCGCTCCCGCGCAGCGGAAGTAGTGATGGAGTAAGTAGAGTCAATAGGGGAGGCGTTGCTCCATCCCAGGGGCAGGTGTGTACAGCAAAAAGGATTCCTGGGACTTCAACTCCTTAATTAAAATGAGCGCCCCTCTTGTCTTTCGTGCAGCGGTCCCCCCCAGTGATCTCCACTCCACCTCCACTCCACTCCACCTCAGCCGCCATGTCAGGCAGTCACCTCGAGCCCCCGCCGGCCTCCTCGCAAATGCAATGGGCAAACGCTCAAACACCAAGCCACGAGGAGCCGCCCCAAACAGCAGAAAGGGCGCCGCGGACCCGGGACTCGGGACTCCCCAGCACGGCCAGGACAGCGGCAGCAACGATGCTCCTCCTTCCCAGCACCTGCAGTAGGTCCCGCGGAGTCTCGCACGCTCTTCCAAACAAATATATATTTTTAATTAGAAATGATTTAGAAACAAAAACATTCATTATCACATAAATCTACTATTTTTATTTCCTACTCTATAACACCACACAATTCACAACCAACATCTAAATTGTCTTAAAAATGTACTTCCTTAATTAACATAATTATTGACCAATTATAGAATATTACTAATTAAAAAACAAATTAAATCTCATAAAAAGTCATTAACTTCCCGCACTTTACCCCTATAATCCCCACAACCCACAGCTAAAATTAAACTGTAAAAAAATGAATTACACAATTAAAACTTATTTTCAATTAAAAAACGAATGTGTCATTACCATACAGAATCAGCAGGGCACATCATTTGCTGCTGCCCAGTGCTGCAGGGTCAAAGGCAACTATATTTAGGTCTCTGTTCTTGCAAAACCACGTAAGAACCTGAAAAGAGGCCCTAAAGCTCATCTTTACCATAACCGATCCACCGGCCCTCACACGTATTGGCAAGTTGCATTCAAAAGCAGAAAGGATCCTAAGCACTACCCAAGCAATGGAGATGAAAGTCGATAACTTACAAGCCGAAGCTCCCTAAGGGCCATGGCAACTACAATTGGAGGTGCATCTCATACGAACTGGCCACGACGAGCAAAGCTATGTATAATGCACTTCTGACAGTTAAGGAGGACTGGCCTGCATGAAGGACAGTTTATCTGAAGGGCCTGTACAACTCATAATGCACGCGCTGGCATACATCAGCATGGATAAAGGTCTTACCACTCTAGGGGCCAGCACACGGTTCTGTTTCCATTTAGCAACCATTTATAATCCCTTGCTGGGGCCTTCTGCACAATCACTTGCCAAATAGATTGCCACTCCACTGAGCACCGATTTGGCGAATTCCTACCACTCTAGGGGCTCACAAACAGTTCTGTCCTAATACTGCAATCTTACATAGTCTCTTTGTGGGGTCTTCTGTAAAACCAAGTTCCAAACTGCCCGAATCTCTGGGTGGGGCTGTCTGTACTACCATGCAAACAGGCCGATACTCTACTGAGGAAGGAATTGGCGCTGGGTAAAGCACCGCTCCTGCAGGTTGAACCAATCATTGACATCTGCTCTGTACATTCAATCTCATGCATCCTTGCATGGTATAATATTGCATGCTCGTGCACTGCATAGCTTGGAGTTCGCGCAAGTGCTGCTTCACCTCACAACGGTCATATAAACCACCACGACAGTATACCTGGGGTGGTTGTTAACCTCGCCCTGCAAATAATATAACGACATTTAAAAAAAAACAATATATCACACAATGTTATGGCATAGTTATGACATCATTTGCTTCTATATTAATTGTTTTTTATTCTAACGTTTTGTATAAGATTTTAGGAATCATACAATAAAGATTCATTCAGTCATTCATTCATAATCATATTTAACAACTAATTATGAAGTAAAATTAATTTACTCCCCACACTGTACCCCTATAAAAGTAAAACTACACACAAAAAAATACCCTAATTAAATGTCAATTCAATAGTTAATATTAATGATCAACTAATTTTTAATTAATTAAACATAAATACTTCCCACCGTTCACCCCTATAAAAACTACAACCTGCACCTAAAATCAGTTACACAATTTCCATATTTAATTTTCAATGACTTAATTAATATTAATGATCAACTAATTATTAATTAATTAAACATAAATTAATTACCACCTTTTATCCCATAAAACCCCACAACACCCACCTTAAACTTATTGCACAATTCCCATTATTCATTTTCAATAAATTAATTAATATAAATTAAAAACTAATTATTAATTAATCAAAAATTACATTCCACCCTTAACCACTATAAACCACACAACCCGCACCTAAAACAAATTACGCAATGTCCATAATTACCAATTAATTAATTAACATTTCTTAGAAACTAATTAATAATTAATTGCAAATAAATTACTTCCCACCCTTTACCCTATAAACCCCACAACACGCACCTAAAAAAATTACACACTTACCATAATTAATTACCAATTAATATTAAGTAACAACTAATTATTAATTAATTACAAATAAATTACTTCCCACAGTTAACAGTATAAAAACTCACTAAATTATTATAATTAGAGGTAGAGTCTGAAGGCGGAAAATTAGAGGAGGAACATGGCGGCGGCAGGCTGTTGCCCGTCGCAAGGGCTCCGAGGCGGCGTAGCATGTAGGCGATTTTAGGCGATTGGGCGATATGAGAGGGGGCTTTCTCGATTCGTACCGGTGAGCAGATGTTGGCCTGGTTCCCCTCATCCCTTGACTTGCGGGTAATTTGCCTTTCTCTTCCCTTTATGTAAAACGCCATGAAACAAGGCGGTTTTCGTAGCGCTCGGTGGCGCTAGGACCCAGAGGAGACGGATGCACGGCGTAGCGGCAGAAGCGATCAAGCCCTCTAGGAAGTGAGGAACACATCAGTACGGTGGCCCGGAGGATGTCGGAGGGATCTCTGGTGTCGGGCACCGGCTGCGCTGGTATCTACTCAGTTCCGTGGGCCAGTTTGCAGCAACCTTCTCTATTCTTACCCCATTTCTCAACCGTTGATCTCAGTAAGGAGTTTCCAAGAAGGGGAGGTTCACCAGTGTGATTTTATGGATCAGATGCTTGTTGAGATTCAATCAGGTATCCCCTGTAGTGAGGAGGGAGTGGCTGCCCTGCGAGGAAGAAGTTCGGAGGTGCAGGCGTCTATTTTCTTAGGGTGTAAGAGTAGCAGAGACCCTTCGGGTGTGCAAAGAGCGCTGTCAGTCTCACCCTCAAAAAATAGAAATAGATACCAACTAAGGTCACAGCAAGAGCTTAGAACAAAAGGGGTGTTCGATCCCGTGGCTAGGGAGGGCCCAACTCCGCTTACCTCCCATAAGAAGAAGAGAAAGCCAGGAGATATTAAAAGGGCAAAAAGTCCTAAGGGCTCAACAACCTCAGAAGAATACTCCGTCGCTTAAGACCTTCTTTAAAATTATGGAGCAGGTTGCAGGCTCTGAGG
Source organism: Triturus cristatus (assembly GCF_964204655.1). Classification (NCBI taxonomy): domain Eukaryota; kingdom Metazoa; phylum Chordata; class Amphibia; order Caudata; family Salamandridae; genus Triturus; species Triturus cristatus. The sequence goes on from NC_140591.1 coordinate 498,649,071, forward strand.
GGGGGGTGAGTTGGCTGTATCTGCCCAGGTGTGCGGTAATCCTCCCTTAGAGCTGGAGAATGGGTACGCACCTTTGGAGAACATGCTAGACCTGGGGGGTGAGAGTGTGAATCAGGCCCTTTCGGTAAGCAGCCCGCCTTTGTCTCAAACTCCACAGCTCTCATTGGGGCCCTGGTTCCTTTGCCTACCCAGCCCACAGTGGACCCTGATGGGCATTGTCAATCTCAAGTCCTAGCCCCACTACACTCGCAGGCTCTGGTTCAGAGGAGCCCTTTGATACCTGATAACCACGATAGTGAAGGGGGTATGTTGGATTCCTTATTTCAGTCATCGAGGGGGGATCTTATGGCTAAGTTCGAAATCTCCGAGAATAACCAAAAGAGTATTCACGATAGATTCAATCTTTTAGAGTCCAGGCTCGATGATATCTGTGCACGAACTGGATCATTGGAGCTTAAAGTTACCGCCCTGTCAGAGTTTGTTCAAGTTAACTCTAAGGACATTGACACATTAAAAACTCAGAATCGGTCTCTCACAATGGACATGGAAAGGCTAGAAATGCAAGCCCGTAGGAACAACCTTAGAATTCTGAAGATTCCTGAAGGTGAAGAGTTGGAGGACATTAAGGGTTTTGTCTGTAAGCTTCTGAGGGATGGGGTTTTGAAAGACAGGCCTGACATTGACCTGGAGGCAGAGATTCAAAGGGTGCACAGGGACCCTTTCAGACTACACCCAGATAGGAAAGCACCAAGAAAAATCCTTGTTAATTTTCAAACATACAGCATCAAAGAACTAATTTTAGGTAGATGCCTATGCCATTCTACTCTTCATCATAAGGCACATCCGTATCAAATTAGATCTGATATCGGGGGAAGAACTGCGCAGAGAAAGTGGGAGCTGGGCTCTAGAATGCCGGAATTAAGGTCTCTTGGTGCACAAGTCCAAATGAAATTTCCTGCTTTTTTGAAAATAATGTGGAGGAACAAAATGTATAATTTTAGTCAGCCAGAAGACGTTGATGTCTTCTTACCCCAGATGAGATTGTAAAAAAAAAAATCTACTTCAGGCTTTAAAAAAAAAAAAAATTCACATTAACTACAAAATAGAGTAAAAAAAAAAGGGGAGTTGGCGAATAGGAACATTAAAAGATCTTTAGTCTTAAGAAGGAGGGGGCGGGGGGGAAAAATATACAAGAGGTGTAGGTTAAAAAAGAAAATATATATATATATATATAAAAATATTACAGAGTGGAATATAAATGGAACATACAATGAATCAATCTCTGCTCATGGTGCGAACTGTGGGTGTAATTACCCCCATCATGTCGCCTTTTAGAGTTTTGATTTTGTGTAATAATTACATGGCTATGTCGCCGGGGAGGGGCTCCTGAAAGGCGACACCAACACCAGGAATGAAGGGAGGGTTCCTCACAGGAGGGTTTGGGTGGGGTCACAAAGGGGTTAGCAAATCTGGAAAATTGTCCTCACATTATGCAAGATGGTTTTTTCGTGCTAATTGCTCTAGATGTATGGCAATACGGGTAGATCATGAGTGGATTGAGTAGTATAAAATTCCTCTCCTGGAATGTTAACGGTTTAGGGGGGCGGTAGGAAACAATCGAGGGTCCGTGAGCATCTAAAAAGTACGGAAGCCCACCTCTATTTATTACAAGAAACACATTTAGAGGCTAAAGTACGTGAACAAGCTTTTAGTAAACTCGAGTGGGTTCAGAATATACTATTTTCACGCTAGAAAGGGTGCACAAGAGGCGTAGCTATCATTGTTAGATCAAACAGAGGGATTAAGGTTCAGAAATGGGAAACGGATCAATCGGGCAGATGGCTCGTGGCAGCTCTCTCCTTAGGCGGTTTAGCCTTTACTTTTGCAGTGTACTACGGCCCAAATGAGGATAATCCAGGTCCCATCTTAAAACTTAGTGCATGCCTTTTACAAAATCCAGCCCCGGTTATTTTAGGGGGAGATTTTAATCTGTTTTTTGACGGGCAATTGGACCGGACCTCTAGGGTCAAATATTGTGCTCCCACCAAAACTTTAGCATCACTGAAGAACATCATGAAGGACTAATCTACTGGACCTATGGAGAGTGAAATATGCAGCCAAAAGAGAGTACTCTTTCTACAGCAAAAAGTACAAGTAATTCTCTAGAATAGATTTCTTCTTGGCTGACTAAGCTCTGCTTGCAAACATTGTTTCGGTTTGTTACACCACGGTGGGTATCTCGGATCACTCAGCGGTCGAACTTGCACTCAGCTTAGGATCCAGGAATACTGCAAATAGATGGACACTTGACAGAACACGTCTTCTGGATGAAAAAGTCAAGGTAGAGGTAAAAGTAAGGATAACGGATTTCTTTGATTTTAATCTTGGCTCCTCTACAGTGCAAATGGTTTGGGAGTCCTTTAAGGCTTATGTACGGGGGCTGTTAGGTTCGCAAATGACATACAGGAGGAGAATCAGTAAGAAAAAAGAAATTGATGATCTTAAAGTTATAAAAAAGAAAGAGTTAGATCTACAATTGGCTGCCCTGGAAGACAGGGAGAGTATTTCTAAACTAGAGAGAGAGTTGTTGGAACTACAAGCAGCATTTAAAGCCAGGAGTGATAAGATCATTAAGGAAAAGGGAAGCCAGCAGACTTAAGAACTTCGAGTATGGAGAAAAATTTGGTGCTCTACTAGCATGGAAGTCAAGGGCGGATAGGGTTAGGAACAACATTAAGACGTTGGTACAAAGAGAATCTGGATTATTGATATCAGAGGATGAGCTGATTAAAGAAGAGGCCAGGGGATTTATGTCGGCTTTGTATCAAGAGGACACCAGAATTGGATTGGAGGAGGTGGTTGACTAGCTTAATTTGGGCAATCTGCCCCAACTGCCCGAAGCAGATAAGATATATTTAGCCAGTGAAATTAAGGATGGTGAAATACAGGAACAACTCAAGAAAATGAGTAGAGGTAAAGCCGCTGGCCCGGGCGGTCTGCCGGTAGAAATTTATTCTGATAACTTTGAAACAGTAGTTCCAGTGCTCAGGTTACTTTTCAACAGAATTCTTTTACAAGGAGATAGTATCCCCCCATCCTGGGCTGAGGCCACCATAACCCTGATAGCCAAGCAAAATAAAGATCCACAAAAAATCGAGTCGCATAGACCCATCTCATTGTTAAATTCGGATTTAAAGATTTTTTCAGGGATAGTGGCCACTAGATTAGCCAGATCCATTAAAACAATTATACATTCAGATCAGAGAGGGTTTATACCAGGGAGGCAGCTCAATGAACTTACGTTTTAGGCAATAGGGGCAATCGATCATGCAGAAGAGAGGGGGCTGCCTCTTGCTATTATAGCAATTGACGCAGCCAAAGGCTTCAATCAGGTTAACTGGGGGTACCTCTGGGCTACCATGATGAAGTTTGGCTTCCCTTTAATTTTTATCGAAGCTGTTAAATCTTTATATCGGAATCCTAGAGCAAAGGTCTTAGTGAATGGCGGCCTATCAGAATGGTTTAACATCACTAGAGGTACAAGGCAGGGATGCCCCCTGTCCCCCTTATTGTTTGACGTTTATATAGAGCCTTTTGTTTGCACACTTAGAAGGGATAATATAATCATACCCTTTAAAATAGGAGAGCTAGCGCTGAAAACCGCCCTGTATGCTGACGATCTCCTCCTGTACACTTCCAATCATGTTGAGGCAATCCCGCGGCTCTTTGAATTAGCGGAGGAATTTGGAAGAGTATCGGGGTATAAAATTAATAAGGAAAAAACAGATATAATGGGCTGGAACAATTTAATCCCTATAGATGGGGCTAAACAAAAAATTAGATATCTCGGAATACACCTAACTCAAAAACTGGCTGACATCTCAAAAACTAGTTGGCAGAGAGTTGCGAAGGAAGCCTGTAAGCTAATGTTAAGATGGGGAAGTATCCCGTTCAATATCTACGGGAGAGTAAATATTGTTAAAATGATTATCCTTCCCAAAATAACGTTTCTCTTTAATTCTATCCCATTATCATTCAATCACAAAGATATTGCTATTCTTCAAGGGAAGATTGGATCGTTTATATGGGCCACAAAATCGCCTAGGATAGCTTGGTAGAAACTGAGGAGAGGTCTGAATGTAGGTGGTTTGGCTCTACCCGATTTGTTTATATACTGCCATGCCTTTCATTTAAAAAACTTTAGAATTTTGGCCAATAAGTTGGACTTCTCTTCACAGGGCCGTCTTTTCCAGGCAATGTTATATGACCAGCCACAGGGCGTTGAGTTTTTCCTTCTTAAATTTGGAGATCAAAAATTCTTCAAGAAAGTCCGCCTTAAGATTCTACAGACGGCGCTTAAAAATTGGGGATACATCCGGAAAACACTGGGGATACCTTATTATAATCTACATGCCCCAATCTGGGACTCTCCAGGCACTCCTGAAAGCCTTTTAGATCAATTGTACCAGCCTCTTAAGGTAGCAGGGAATAAAATATGGGGGGACCTTTGTCTTGATTCTAGGCTTATGGACTGGGAGTGTCTTGCAAATTTAACCAAAAGGTCCCCAACCAGGTTTAAGTTTTACCAACTGTCCGCATGGTGGGCAAGACAATCTTGGGGGTCTGCAACGGACATCCCGATCCTAGATTCCATCTGTAGGGAGGGAGGCTGGAAACGAGAAGTTTCCTTTTGGTATCAGACACTTATTGGGTCTGAGGATTGTTTAGATTTAGAGATAGGGAAACTCTGGGGCACTGGTTTAATAGGGAACATAGAGGAGGTACAGAAAATTTGGAGGGACTCTTTTTCCATGTCTCCAAGAGTAATCAAACCTGCCAATTTGAGGAGGAACCACCTATTTACAGCCTATAGGGTTTATTGGACTCCGGCTAAACTATCCAGGGTTACGTCAGATAATTTCTACTGCCCTAGGTGTAAATTTCCAGCAGCGGACGATCGACATATGTTTATTGACTGTCCAAAAATCTCTAGCTACTGGGGGTCTATATGTAGCTTTTTTGAGGAGGTCTTACATGTACCGATCATATGCTGCCTTAGACTGTTTTTTGTTGGTCTTCTACCGGAGTATAATACGAATGCTGCCTCACAATTTGTGTTTTATGTGATAGTTATAGCCAGAAGAGAAATCTGTAGACAATGGAAGTCTGAGGCCCCACCTAGATTTGCGGACTGTCTAAAAAACATCACAATGATTAGTCAGTCAGACATGGCCTGTGACGATGCGAGTACCAATAAGATCTGGTCTCCACTAATGGCCTGGGTGAAGAAATAACAACATCGGTCCAATGATTATGCCAGGGGTCTGTGGTCCGGTCCTCCCTAGTACCCATTATGTTCTTGGTAGGGACCAGGAGTTGGATAAGGAGACAGCCTTCCTCTGGGGGGAACCCGGTTTGCTGTACACAGTCCCCGAGGGCGGAAATCGAGCTGGTCTATGTGAATGGTACGGAGAGTTCCCATCTAGAGCAAATATCATTTGGTGGCACATATGAGGACACAAAAAAAGAAAGAAAAAAAAATTATTATAATTAAATTACTTTCCACCCCATTCCCCTATAAATCCACAACCTGCTACGATACTAAAAACGGAAAATGTACTTAAAAGAATATCGATAACTACTAAAAATGTAACACCTATATTAAAAACAAACAATACTTATACAAAAAACATACATTTATAATATAAAATAAAATACATAACACTAAACAAAAAAATCAATATTTGAAACAACTATATTTTGCAAATGATATTAATGACTTCGATATTTTTTGAAAATGATATTTCTTACCTCAAATTCGATATTCTTGACCATGATATTCTTGCTGTCAATATTTCTGTGTGACTATATTTCCAACTCGATATTTTTGTAAGTCGAAATTTCCAAATCAATATTCTGTATGAATACCTACATGTTTAACATTAAAGTTTAACATATCCTAACTTTAAATACCATACACCATGCCTTATAGGCAGTAAGGCCTATTTAGTGTTCCTGTATAAAAGAAAGGTTTAGGGCTATCAAAAAGATTATTTTGAGAGGTCGAATTTGCACTTTACAACAGGACAGCCTTACTACACGTGGTAGACATGCAGTCAAGTTTTCACCTTCACTGTAATGGATGCCACACCGGGTGCTGCAGTACACTTGTGACATTTAACTTACAGGGCTGTGTACATTTTCGTACCATATATTAGGATCTGAAGGATAAGTTAAACCTTCAGTTCAGGAATATGCCACTTTCATCGTGTTGAAAGGGGTAACACAGGCACTCTACTACTGGGTAGCTGGGGTTAAGTACACAGACTTCTACAGTCAGCAAAAACCGTCAGTGCACAAATCTGGGACGATACCAGGCAAAATATTGTCATTTTCAACTTTAGATCACTGCAAGGTAAACATGCAAACTTTGAAAAACCCGGCAAATGTTTATGGTGTTTACTTTCCAAGTTCTTTGAAACAATCATGGCCAGGCCCATAAATACTTTGTTTTGGAATTCTTTTTTTTATTGAGTGCTCACTGGTGTGTTCTTCCTTTTGTAGAATCGGGGCTCCTCTTCCAAGAGTGTTTCACCTGGTGCCCACAAACATGCAATCTGGATAGCTCTCCACTCAGCTAGCTCACTGTCCATGGAGCTGTCGGGGGGCTGGACTACATTTTATTTTCTTCTCCATTTGGGGGAAGTGACAGCACTTTCTCTCTCTAGCTCCTGAATGGGAAAGCACAATAGTGCAATGGAATTAAACAGCTTGATGTATTTTTCCTGAATGCCCTTCGGCTCGGGCCCACTCTATCCAAACACAAGCATGGGGGGCAGAGGCAAGGTGACAAGGAGGCTGCATTGATCTCTCAAGGTATAATTGCTAATCAGTATTGGTTCACCTCTGGGGCATTAGCCCTCCCTGAGCAAAGTTTCTTCTTTGTGGGGCAGCTCTTTGAGCACTACTTGATCCACATTCACTGGCACCTCTGTGGCTCTGGCCTTCAAAGGGGGCTTGATTTAATAAACCACCAGGTACTGAATGGCTCTGCTCAGCTGGCAGCACTCGGTATTTACAGGGAATTTCACAAAACGAGCAAGAGGAACAAGTAAAGATATCTTGGGCCCCATTGGGCCACTTTAAATTGGGATTGTTGCATTTTTCTTCTTGTTGCTTGCTCCAGCTACCCGGATTGTTAAGTCATCTAGACTCTAATTTTTTTCAGTGTTGTGTATCTTGTTGAAGACTGTTCTTCCCCTTCAGTGCCCTCATCTCGTTACCTTTTTTTTTTATAAAGCTTTTATACAGTTCCAAAACCTAGCTACCTCCTTCCGGCAGCATGAAGCTGCAAAGAGCCCAGGCCAAGATCTCCTGTTTGGGGTTCTGGTAATCTCCTTGCCTGAGGTCTTTCTTCAGCTGCACTCCATGTACTTTAAGGCAGGTTATAATAATACCTTCATGCGGGGCGTGGCGTGGACGGCAGAGCCGATGGATGCCTGATCCAGTCGCTCTGTCGAGTGTGGAGCTCCAGCGCTTGATTTTCCTTCAAGACGGCACTGGATATGCGAGACAAAGGTAGAATTGATTGCCAGAAAAGTGGCAGCATCCAGTGCTGTCCCTATTTGAATGTGATATTGACAGCTTCATGAGTTTGGCTCGTGTTGCCTTTAACTGAATTTCGGCATCTTAAAATGGCGGCGGAGCCGACTCTCGGCTAGAAGCTGCAGCGTACAAACGAGGACTCTTTTGAGCCCAGCAGAAACGTGGATCCTCATGCCTGCATCATTGCCTGAGGTCTGGTGAGGCAAGTTAATATATGTTTTATGTTGGAGGGACAATAAACTTACTACACAACATTTAGCCTGAATCTAAAATGGCGGCATTGCGCTCCCGACGGGAGTGCTCTTAGTCTCCTGCGGTAATGCATTCAACCACTGAGTCTTTGCTTTGCCCGCTATCTGCAAGTAATAAATTGGAATGATAGATGCTGCAACAGAAAGAGTGATTTATCAGAAGATTAACGTCTTTGGGCTGTGTTGCCTTTCAACCAAATGCGGCTTCTCAAAATGGTGGAAAGAGCTGCTTCTCGGCTAGTGACGGCGATGGGCAGATGAGGTCCCTTTGAGCCCAGCTGTGGTTTGGACCCTTATGCATGTATCGGGACCTGTGGTCTGGTGAGGCATTTTATTTTATGATCCATGCCAGAGTACCAATAAAAGATCTACGCGACTTCCTGCCTGACCTTAAAATGGCGGCATTGCGCATCCGACTGAGAAACTCTTTGTCTTCTGGGGTGAGTCATTAAACCACCGCATCTCTGCTTTGCCCGATTACCTTAGGTAATAGATTGAAACGGCAGTTGCAGTGAGTACGGTCTGAGCGGACAAGTGTTGACCTGCGATCACGGCAGGCTGAGCCCAGCGATGGTGAGAGAGATACAAACTGGAGACAGAAATGTGTGTGGTATCATCGGAGAGATGCTAGTGAATAGAACAGCCCAGAAGCACCGTGTGTAATGTAAACATGATCTGTCACTGTTTAGAGAGGAAGCTGGTGCTATATATTTGGATTGCTTCCACGTAGCACTGTTCTGTAATATTTAACATTACAATGATGGTCACTGCTTGATCTAGACTTGGTGCCTGCTTGAGGGAAATTTGCATCTTTGTATTGTGATCTAACTCCTACTAGTGTCTTTATTGCTGGGAGTTCTCTGTTGACATCTCATGATGGGAGTAGCCGCATGTTTCAATTTTTCAGGTGGGGGGGCCTTATGATGTTACATAGGTGAGTGCCACCATTAGCCATACTTAGAGATTATCTCTAGAAACAGTCGCTAAAGTGAGCCAGTCCACCCCCTTTTCACTGATTGTGCCTCTCAGTGGCACACATACTCCGAAGTGAGGTTTATTTTAGTACAGCGATAGGCTGATATAGTTGGCACTGGCTGATTACATGAAGCTCTACTGCTAGCAGCCTGTTGACTCACCTTTTCTTGTCTTGTACGAATACACCTATTCTGAGAAGGATTCTGTCCTTCCCATTAATCAGCATTATAATGGCTGTGAAAGAATCTAGGATGCAATTAAAAAAAACAAAGGTGAACCTTCACCATCCGATTCTTCCATCAAAGCAAAAGCGGATGTAAGTAGTACAATGGATATGATCCTTAAAAAGCTTGCAGAAGTACATGATCTTGCTAAGTCTACAAAACAAATTACAGACACCATGCAGTTAGAACTTACAGCAATTAGAGCAGACATGAGTGCAATTCATACTAAAGTGACAGCAGCAGAACAGAGAATCAGAAATGTGGAAGATGTTTCTATGAAAACTAAAAAAGAAATGAGATCCCTCATGGACATTACAGCCAATCTTCGGAAACAATCAGCTGAATTTAAAGATAGAAATAGAAGAGGTAACATTAGGATTTTAGGTGTTCCAGAAGGATCAGAAGACTCAGTGGATTCCTGTAGGCCTTTTTAGAAGAATGGATATCTCAGTTTACTGGTATAAAATGTTCAAATCCTTTTGAGCTGGATCATGCCCATAGGGTACCTACTTTCAATTGTTCTTCACGTCAAATAACCCGTCCTATAATCTGTAAACTATTGAGATTCCAGCATACTGAAACTATACTCAGCGTTGCTCGTAAAAGTCGTCACCTGATTTGGAATGGACGCAACATAATCTTTACGTAGGATTTCTCCAAGCCTCCAATAGATACTAGAAAGGGATTTCTCAGCTTGAGAGACAAACTCAGAGCCAAGAGCATTCAATTTTCCTTTGTAGGTCCAAGTAAATTTAGAATTATAGTCAATGATCACCAACACTAGTTCACAGACCCTAAAGACTTACTGAACTTTCTAGAGGGGCCCCCACCTCAAGACATAGACTTTGCCCAATCTGCTTCTATTAAAAGAAAACCATGATACTCTTACATTCCTCCTATCCGGATAACAGTTTACACCAGTTTTAGCTTTTAGTTAATGAGGGTAATATTGTCTAAAAATATCATTGTTAACCTAGCTGCTTAGCTCGTGTGATGTTTAGAATCTTGAGGTCAGATCTTTATTCCTAGATTTGTTCTTTTTCATAATATGGAGCTTATTTATAGCCACTACACCTATGGCGATATAAGATACTTAAAAGGTGGTGCATCTCCCTCTGTTTTTCATCTAATTAGTAGCCTTGCATATGAGTTGGTTTGTTCCTTAGGAGGATCCTAGGTACTACTTCAATTGATTCACTCATTAGGAAATCTTAACAATGTTGATTTTATTCGAATACCCGCTCGATGGGTTGACGCTCCTGTCATCGCAACTCCTACATTCAAGGTTTGCAGGGTTGGGCGGGGAGGGAGGGTGATGAGGGATATTTTGGTTTGGCTTTTGGAAATTCCCAGACCATGAGCAATGTCATTAGTTGTGCTGTGTTTTGCTTCTGGGGGATTCCCTATTGATTTTTTTATTGTTTTGTGTGCTTTATCTTTTTCTTCTCTTTGCTGTCCTTTATCTATTATTTGTTGGGCAATGCTGTGGCCCTATCATACAAGAGTACCTATGGGTTTTTCCGTATATAATTATGGTTGACACTTATAGCGTGTTTCTTGCCATGTTAGGTTATATCCATGTTGTGATGATGTTTTCCGATTTAGTATTCAGTGTGGAAGTCAGTTATTATTTTATAAGGTACGAGCTTACAACAACCTGTTTTCAAATTTATTTCTGATGGCACAACCTAGATCACGTAAGGTTGCTGAAGATCTCAATGTAATATCACTGAAAGGTAAAGGGCTTAACCACCCAACTAAACGGAGGCAATTATTTGACTATTTAGCTAAAACTAAAGGGGACATCATCCTAATACAAGAAACAAAATTATCTAAAGAAGATTATTAGTTATTAAGAATAATAAAATTTCACAAATTGCTTGCTCCCCGGCAGATCATAAGAGGAATGGGGTGATTACGCTGATAGCTAAGAAAGCAAATATTTTATTAGAATCATAAACTCATGACTGTGATGGTAGACTTTTAGTTACCCACCTAAAGAAAGGAGAAGACCTTATACATGTGGTGAATATATATGGCCCTAACATAGATGACCCAAAGTTTTGGCAGGGTATATCTAAAACTATAGAGGATCTTCCCCTGGAGGATCTTATCATTGTTGGAGGAGATTTTAATATCCCATTCGATCCTATAATTGATAGACAATCCAATTGTAAATACCATCCTACCAGATTGCATGCCATAGTTCACACCATATGCTCTAAATGTAATCTTAAAGATGTGTGGCGTCTTCAACACCCGGATTCTAGAGACTACAATTTTTACTCTACCCCACACAATTCTTATACTAGAATTGATTATATTCTCATTTCAGGCTGTTCACAACTTTAATGGAACATTCAGACATCGCCCCTAAGCTAGTGTCAGTTCACTTGGGTATTCCTCAAACTGGCAGGTAGCCATAATGAACCGTCTCCAAAAAGATGGTGCTTTAATAATGATGTCTTATTAGACCCTGAGGACGAAAGGAAAATTGAAGAGGCGATAATAGATTATCCTAAACATAATGACACTGCTGACACTAATGTCAATACTCTATGGGACGCTTTGAAAGCCACTATTAGGGGAATAATTATTGAGATTAAAACGAAAATAAACAAATGTATTAATGAGGAATTCGTTAAATTTGAGATCGAAATCAAAACCCTGGAATCTTCTCATGCCAGCTCTTTAAATGATAACTCTCTTCTTTCATCACTTACACAAAAGAAATATGCTTACAATAAAATCCTGAGTAAACAAGCGAGAATTTGGGTTAATACATTTAAAGCCCTTAATCTTTGCAAAGGTAACAAGGCGGGTAAATTGCTTGCTTCATATGTTAAACATAAACAGAACCAGAATGTGATTTCGGCCATCAAGGATACCAGTGAGCAGGTACACGCAAAACGGAAAAAAATATTAAATACATTTAAATCCTTCTACGAAGATTTATATTAGAAGGGTCAAGACCTTAATTCCGAGAATTGCACCTAATACCTGAACCGACTTAGCCTACCCCAATTGTCGGAGCAAGGCCAACTAGCGTTAGGGAAACCGATCGAGGTAGAGGAGATTACGAATTTGGTTAAAACCTTGAAAGGTAATAAAGCCCCAGGTCCAGACGGCTTTACCAGCCAAATTTTATAAAACCTTCCGAGATTATCTACAACCGACCATGTTGCGAGTTTTTAACAATATATCTAGTGAAGAGCGCACTACAGACTCCATGACAGAAGACAACATAGTTGTTATACCTAAAGAGGGGAAGGATCCACTACTTCCAAAGAATTATAGACCGATATCCCTCATCAATTTTGATTGTAAAATGTATTAAAAAATTTTAGCTACTAGACTTAACATTGTTCTGCCATATCTAATAAGTAATTCTCAAGTACGGTTCCTTAAAAGTCGCATGTCTAATGACAATACTCGTTTGTTATGTCATGTCCTGGAAAATGCTGCGTTTAATCCAGATCCAGCTATCGCTATCATATTAAATGCAGAAAAGGCCTTCAACAGAGTTTCTTGGGTCTTTTTAAAACAATGCATGTATACATTTAATTTAGGAGATTCATATATAAAAATGGTAATGTCCCTCTACCTTGCACTATCGGCCCTCATTGCGATTAATGGTTCTCTCTTGGATTCCTTTTCCCTTCATCGAGGCACTAGACAAGGTTGCCCCCTGTCCCGATCTCTGTTTTTGTTAGCAGTGGAACCACCAATTCAGGACATTAAATTGAATTCGGATATAAAGGATGTAGGTTTTAAAGACACTCAAGTTAAATTAGCTGCTTCTGCGGATGATATCCTAATAATGACTGAAAATCCGGGCCCATCAATTACGGCCTTGATGGCTGCTATTGCGGAATATTACGTACACTCAGGCAACAAACTTAACAGGGACAAATCAGAAGTGAAACCCTTGATTGTGCACTGCACAAAAGACGTTTTAGGTAACTCTGGATTTGCTTGGCAACAAGGATATATAAAATATTTAGGGATCAGATTTGGTTGCAATATCATTGATACTATACATCGTAACAAGAAGGTAACCTTGGAGAAAATCCCCAAACTCATGGTGGGGAAGGATAGAAACTATAAAAATGATGATCACACCTTTGGTTAACTACCTTATAAACATGCTTCCTCTTCTCCTGAAGGAGGACTTTCATCATAAACTGGACATCATTCTTACAAACTTTTTATTTCGTGGCAAAAAAGCTTACATTTCCATTAAAAAATTGAGGCTTGATAAATCTTTGGGGGGAGTCAATTTAGCGGACTTTAAAATGTATCAATTAGCATTTCTTGCAAAACAGGGTTCCTATTGGATTTCACCTCCAGCTCATTATAGCCCGGTGTGGTTAGATGTAGAAAAAAACATTCTTGATAATCTTAATCCTTTGATATTACATACTTCTAACCAGCTTCACCCAAACAGCTCTAAATCTATTTTCAAAAATACAAAATTGGCACTTCTGTTGATAGATAAGAAATTAGATGTAAGCATAAAGGGTTCAAAGATGGAGTCTCCATGGTTTAATCGTAGGGTACTCTACAGAGGGAAATCATTAAAGCTTGATGAGTGGATTAAAAAGGGTAACTTTTTCCCGCATCAGTTGGAGTGCTCTTTGTATCCAGTGACTTTTGCAGATCTTCAAGCAAGTTATAAATTAGATAACATCGAATTTTATAATTTCTTAAAAGTAAGAGCTGCAATAACCAGAGCCAAATTACATAATGGGCCTCCATCTTTACCAATGTTTGTGACAAATATTAATAAATTAGGCCACTAAGTGTCACATATCTATAAACTTCTTCGACCTAAATCTTCTAAACTCCATGATAATCTGGTCGCTTTTTGGGACTCTTACTCTACTGACCCAATACTGGATTCTTCATGGCCACAAGTTTGGAACTCGATAACTAGCAAAAAAATATCCCCAGTATTATCGCAAACTAAATATTAGCATTTGTATAAGGCATTTTGGACCCCAGCTCGTATACATTCTTTGGCCATTTGAGATGATCTATTATGCTGGAATTGTTAAGAGGAAACTGGGGATTTAGCCCATCTTATTTTACATTGTAATGCTGTGTCGTCCTTTTGGTACAAGGCTTTGTTTCCAAATTCTTTGAATGCGAGTTAAAAAGAGAGTTCTCTGTACTAACTACTGGTTTTTAAAGTGTTATTTGTGTACTGACACAGACAGAGATCTTTTAGACCTTTTGCTTACGTTAGCAGTGAAGATGGTTCTTAACAATTGGAAAGATACACACAAGACCTCATATAAAGGATGGATGAACCGAGTTACCCTTCTAAGGGGTGCAGACAACATCATGCTACAGAACTCTCCTTGGAAACCCTCGTTTCAATCCTTATGGAACTCCTTGGACATTTACTTCAGTACACACAAACCTCCATGATTATTCATATTATGTGTGTATTCTCTGTAATATTATGTCTATAATATTTGAGGCTCTGATTGTTATTATTTTATATCAGTTCCCTAATACAGGATTCTCTTGTTGTTTAACGTGTGGTCTTTATCTCTTTTCTTTTGTTTCTGTTTCATTCTTCTTTTTTCTTCTTTCTTCTTTTCCTTTCTTTTAGTCCTTCTAGTGTAGCATTTTGGGTTTACAAGTTTTGGATTATTAACATTACTAGGTTGCAAAGTGAATGTGATGATAGATTGTTATTTTACCATAATATTCAGTTTATACATTGCTCCAAACTTGTCTTTTTGGTTGTTTTGGTATATATTTGGAAAATTTAATAAAGTATTTGAAATAAAAAAAATAATAATCCCTTCATGCAGTCTACTGGTCCACAGCCTTATAGGCATTTGCAGAGAGTCTGCTTATTCAGTATGAGTCATGGGGATTCTCTCCATGGCTACTGACCACAAGACCAGCCCACAGATTTTCAAAAGGACCCTCGTCTTCAGTGTCCCCAGCACGTTCACCCTCTACTGTCCTCCTGAGGGAGTAGGGAAGCAAGTGCAACTGGTCTTGGAAACAAAACCCCTAGAAGTACAAGTTCAAATTGTCTTTTCAATTCAGACAGGGCTTTGTCCAGAAGGAAGATTTTTTTCTTTCTCTGCAGTTTGTATTCTTCTCAGGGTTTTCTCTTATGCAGAGTTTTAAAAGGGAAGGAAGAAAGTTCCATAAGTGGGTCTCATTGCCCAGTACAAAGGCACTTCATTGCTCCACCACTAGCAAACACTTTCTAAGACCAGACCTTTAGCTCACCCATCCCATTGCACAACATTGTTGGTATTCTCAAGTGACAGCTTACAAGAGCTCTCCCTGGGCCAATAACTTGGCCCTTAACTGGCACAGCAAACTGAATGCCTTCCTTCCAAGATTTCAAAGGAATCCCCTGTTGAGACTGGTGCTAGAAGTCTGCCTGCTCAATGGTGTTTCTGTGAAAAAGGCCTTCCCTATGTTTGTCAGTGGAGTGTGAGTGCAATTAGCCTATGTGTATACCTCTCTCATCGTCTTCGTCTACTAGGAGAAAGCTAATTCTCCCAAAATGGGCCTATTGTCTGGAAAAGGCTTTGATCTACCTGCTGGCCAGAAGATACTCATTGAGGACTAGCTCAGGGGAAAATAGCAAACACCAGTGTATGTGAAGCAAGGCAACTATGACCAAATTAGATTTATATTTGTGCTTGAGTTCTTTGGAAATTTAATGAAAACTATTTTAATCATCTCTCTATGTCAATGTATGTTAATATGTTGGTGCTGTGATCACATGGAGTTTGGATACATTAAAGCACCACTAATTTACAATAAATCACCACAGACCCATACTGTAGTCATCAGAAAATGTCAGTATTTCTTTTTGGATGCCCAATTGAATCATAAGGTCCTCACATGGCATAGATCAATTTGCGCAAGATCTTGCCTGTGTGAAGATTTAAAGCTAAGTAAGACAGCAGTTCAACTCACTCAGCTCGCAGAAGTGAACACAAAAATGTGCACACCTGACCATGTGTAACCAGTGCACAGCCTTCTACCCTAGCTGCACAGGCAGTCTTTTAAAACATGCGTATTGGCATTTTTCCATTTAAAGCATTATACAGAAGCTTTCAGTGAGTGAGGCTCGATAGGTGAAACCTACAGCAAAGATCCAAAAATCAGAGGTCCAAATTCTAAAACATTTACTGCGGTTTTGTGGTTCGTGCCTCACAGTCTCACATGAGTCAACTGATCAATTGATAAAGAATACAATTTTGATACGTAAAATTTCATTATGTGAAATAACCTTCATATTATCACAGTTGGCTTCATATTTGACCTCAATTAAGATACACACTATTAGCCACAGATGCAGTTTGGGATGGTTCAGTCATTGTTCTGCTAAGGACATTCTTTGTCAGTCATTGTGATTTAAGTAATCTTTTCTCAAAGGGACTGCTATGCTGGGCAAAGGGAGATAGGAGATGGAAACTTCTTTTTGATGTCTATGTAAATATGTCCTCACTTGCTTGCATGAACGACATAGTACTATAGAGAAGGAACAAAACTTAATCACAGAGATCTTGATACTCCAAGAGCTTTCCATTGTCACATATAACTGGATCAACACTTAAAATAGAAGAAGCAGACAAATAATGAAACTATGGGTTGCAGTGTCATTAGTCAATGCATCAATGATGGCAGAAGGACAGGGAGGCAAACTAAATATGTCTTCATAAATTGAATGGCCAGCATGCATATTAGTAAATCAGATATTTCCACATTATGCACTATTATTTCAGAGAAAGTGAAAAGAACAGTATGGTCCTGATTTAGAAAGGACATTTTCTGATTTACAGATGGAAAATGGTGTGAATTAGGTATGCAAAACATAGGACCAATAAACAAAGACCCCCTTTCACAATAGCAGTCAGAGTTGTATATGGGTTGAGAAAGTATGACCATGTTTCACAGTCTAGGATCGCTCTACATTGGCTGCCTGTCAAGGGGAGGGTGGTCTTTAAAACTGTGTTTTCAATGTATGAGATCCTTTATGGTTTGAAAAAATCTCCCCATGTCACTTGTTTTTAGCATTATAAATTACCCGTAGGCTCCTACTCACAGTTACTGTTTTTGTAACCAATCTTAATGAAATCTAGGACTGGAGATAGAACCTTCTTCTATCTTAGACCTCAACTCTGGAATAAAATACCTTTGTCTACCAAGTCATTGGTTCCTATTTATCCTTTAGGAAAATATTAAAAATGTAACTCTTTTGTAAATAGTTTATATGCTCAGTTTTAATTTTGTTGGATGGTTTGCTTCTGTTTTCGTTTTCCTGTGCAAAGACGCCTTTCTGGGGTGAGCATGTACTCTATAAATGTCATTCCATTCCATAATGTTCCATGGTATGGCATAGCTGGAAATCAGCCGCATATTGGCAGCACTCCTACCTTACCAAAGGTAGGGTTTTCGCGCCTCATTTGGAGTTGGGGAATTCCTTGATTTATGACAGTGGAGTCTCAGCTGATTCTGCAAACAGAAGTCCTTGACCTGTCAACCTGTACTCCAAAGGACCATGAGCTCACAATTATGGCCTCATTACCCCTATTTAACTTGGACTGACCATCACTGCTGTTTCCATCCTGGACATGGCATGCAATGCTAAAAGCCCTGAGCAAGAAAAATAAAATAAGCAAAGACCACCAATCACAGGGAGAAAACTCTTTAAGTGTCAGGGTCATTGGTACTTCCAACTTCCTACTTTGTGAGTATGCTTATGTATTGCTGGATCCACTTAAGGCTCAGAAATGCCTAGCAGGCAGGAGAGTCACCTTTTGAGGTTACGCAAATAGGGCTTCTGCTCACCTGGGTGCATAGCAGGCTATCTGCAGTAATTTAAATGAAGCCCAACATCATTTACAGGTGTAACTTACATGCATCACCCAGGATTATGTTTACGAGGAAATACATTATGCAAATATAGAAATTGGGAGCATATTGAAAAAAATAAACTGGCACACCAATTGTGACAATAATAATGATAATATTATTAGCATTCCATCAGGAAGCTGCTGTTGAATAATGATGACCATCAAATGTAATCAAGGATCACATAACCTAAAAAGGAAATAAAATCAATGGCCTTGTGTAAGAAAGGAATGAATTAATAAATGGACAGATGGATGAATGGGTTAATCAAGTATTTATTTCTTTATTTCTAAATATGAATGTGATCTACTGTCTGATATAGCACGACGGAATACGGGAGTTGTCAAAAGGGCTAGAAGACCTAGGCACCTATGCTACATAGTTCTTTAAGCAAGAACAATAATAGGTACAACTAAGTGAGACAGCATTATGGACAATGAACACGAATTTAAAATGAACTTAAGGAGATATCAATAAAACACAAATAGATAATGTTTTTTACTCATTAACTTCCCACTCAGTTGCAAAGTATAAAATAAGCTTTATTTACAGGAGAAAGTTTTACCAAAATGCAATCTCAAGGACTGCTTGACATTGTCCTGATGCTAAATGAGAAGGCAGATGGTGTTCGTTGGAGGCGATGGAAAGAGCAGGTCCAAATGTGAGAGTAGACTCTCCTTTGTATCTTATAAAAAGAGGTGTAGTCTGATGTTTTGTTTCCCTGCACATCTCAAGTGACAGGCACACAGAGGGGATATAAGATATGGCATCATTGTCTATGTTGGACAGCTGCATATCAGCATATATTATAGAATGGTATTGCCTAATATAGATATTGCGTCTAAATAGCGTCTTAAAACACATTGTCCAGTTCAGTTTAGAGTTCCTATTATCAACTCCAATGAGACACTATTTTTGCATGTGATATTTAAGTCACAGTATTTTTGTCAGAAGATATTGTGACAACAATATTCTGGTACCACTCTGTGCAGGACTGGGAATGGATGCACAACGATTACATATTTCTATTGTGTTTCCAATATACTTAGTGCAATTGGTTGCAAACGCGAGACACTGAATCCCTAAAAGACAGAAAAGACTTGTACTGAATTCAACAACCATGGGAGTCCATAAATGTTAATATCATATACAATGCTGGAGGTCATAGAATGTTAATGCGCACAGTATTTTCCCAAAGAAACATATGATGGTTGGATATTTTAGCAGTCACAGGCTCCAGGCTAGTGACTATAGCCACAGTTGGCTGAATTGTATCTATACAATATTGACATATTCGGAAAAAGACATATTTGTACAAGAATTGTGCACAAATCTTTAACGTAACAAAATACAGGTTCTCGTGCATTCTTCGTATGAAAGAAAGGCGCATGATACTCAAAATGTGTGTAATACAAGTCTATCAGCGTCACTTTTTGCCACATAGATGAAGGCATGCCCTGTGTAACCACATCTTTTGACATTCTTCCAATTTCCACTTACCATGGAGCATATTATCAAGACAGGCGATAAAATTATCGCCGATTTAGCGGCAGAAAACTGCCGCTAAAACGGCGATAATGGGCTTGATAATATGCTCTACGGAATTCCAATTGAAGCCCATGCTAGACGCCCTTCACATCTAACATGGGATTCAAATGGAATTCCATAGAGCATATTATCAAGCCCATTATCGCCGTTTTAACTGCGGTTTTCTGCCGCTAAAGCGGCGATAATTTTATCGCCTGTCTTGATAATATGCCCCCATATTCCTCTAGAAATATAAGACATCCAACTCAGCTAGCTGACAGCTGGAGCAATCTGAAATGGAACTATAAAATACTGCTGACCTTTTTTGGTCAGCCCAAATACACAGCAGAACTAAAAATAACGTTATCCACACAAAATGCCACCTAACAAAATATATACAAATGTTCTTGTGACACATTACCACCTCCAGAACCCTGCTTTTATGATACGGTGGTAAAAGGAGATTGGAGTAAGCACTGCCTTAACTTATCAATATAGACATGAAATAGTGGGAGTCAAAATCCTTTTGTGAACCGGACTAGAGCTGTATCATGACTCCTTTTTCTGCGTTGCGCCGGCGCAGAATGTAACTGTGATTTGTTTTTGAAATATTTAGCACATACTTAACTGTACATATCTACGAGGTAGTGCATGTTTTGGCGATAGGAAGGCTTGGAAACATGGGGGCATATTTACAAGGGCTTTATCTCTGCTTTTTTGGCTATTAAAGCAAAAAAAGCGGAGATAAAACTGTCTCCCTATTAACAAGAGGGTGCTAACATACATTAGCGCATGTTAGCACCCTTTTACCCAACGCCTCCCTTTGCATCTCTAATGAGATGCAAAGTGGGCGTCACTGGGCAGGACAACCTTGTAAATATCGCTGATGTTCACATCGCGATATTTACAAGGCTGCCCCAGCATTTTAGCACACGTTAGTTTTTGGAGAAAACCGCTGTTTTCTCCAAAAACTAACGTCTGCGAAAATGAAGACTTACCTACCCCTAACATTGGGGTGGATTATGCTGATACAACCCTGTGGGTCGTATCAGCAAGGTTATCGCCATTTTGCAGGGAATATCGCTGGAAAACCAGCGATGTTCCCTGCAAAACGGCTATAACCTCGCTATCTCTGGAATTTTTATCGCCCTGGAGAAACGCATTGTTAATAACGCGCTACCAGGGCGATAAATTCCAGAGATAGCCTGCGATAACTAAATTATCGCTAAGCGCGGCCAGCGATAATTACCGCTGGCCGTTGATAATATGCCCCATGGGGCGGTATTTGCCTCTTTATGCTCACAAGGTCTGCTGCCTTCAAAATATGCACTCACTCAGAGATATTACGAGCTGAGGTATGTACTGAAGATGCCTAAGAGAGAAACACTGATCGCTTTAGAGATGGCACAGTGCAGAAACCGGGCTCATGGCATGTTTCATTTGCCTTAAATTAAAAGTTGCATTGTTCACTTTACCTGATCCGACCCACGGTTTACCTGGGACAAATTTGCACACTAAGCTCTAGGTGGTTTTGCATACAGGTATTCTCAGGGTGTCCTTAATGAGGGCTGAAGCGTTCTAAAGATATACATACATTCGCACATCTTGAAAACAAGAAATCGTTCTTGACCAGAAAAGACCGTTTATAAATAGGCAGACATGTAGAAATAAAAATCCACAAGAAAACAATGTGAAACAGAGTTGATATCTCAGCATGCCAATCACAGAAAGAGGTGATCTAGAACTTAAAAAACTTCTGAAAATAGATGAGAATACTGTTAAATCCAAGCATCATTATTAGTCAGACGCTGCTGTCGCTTTGCATGTTTTCAAAAAATAAAAAAATGAAGTAGCAAGTGTGTTCAAAGTATTTTAAAATACAAGCTTTTGACGAATTAGCACACCATTTCTATGCTGTGAGTGGCAGAACAGGCATGTGTTAGACTACACGTCTAAATCTCCGAGCATTTAAGAGGATATATCACATGCAGATAGACAAGGAAAGGAAAAAAGACTAATTAGTTTGAAATCCCGTCGTTTTAAAAAGAATACTCGCCTTCGAAGGCTTTAACAAGCTTTAGCGTAAATCCAGCTTTTCTGAGAGCTTACAGAATCAGACATAATCATGAACTGTTTACTTGAAGTCCGCCTTGTGAAAATAAGTAGGATTATTGTCGTTTAATGTAGCTTTGGAACTAGGAGGCATATTATCAAGACAGGCGATAAAATTATCGCCGCTTTAGCGGCAGAAAACTGCCGCTAAAACGGCGATAATGGGCTTGATAATATGCTCTATGGAATTCGAATTGAAGCCCATGTTAGACGTCCTTCACATCTAACATGGGCTTCAATTGGAATTCCAAAGAGCATATTATCAAGCCCATTATCGCCGTTTTACCGGCAGTTTTCTGCCGCTTAAGCGGCGATAATTGTATCGCCTGGCTTGACAATATGCCCCTAGGAGAGCTTGACTTGAGAAATACAAAATCTGTCAAATAAATAAAACACACGAAGGCAATTACAGATCCCTTCAGCATCAGTTATAGACAACATCAATGTTATAAAAGTTCTTCAAAACTATAATATGATGTCTATGTCTCTAGTCATATTCAAGAGCAGGGTAATCTGCGTTTATTGTTTTTAAAGATAAACATACTGATATTTGCTAACAATTTGCACTGCCATTTTCACATAGCAAAGTGAGCTTACCACTCCATTGAAGAGCATCATGGGAAAGCCAGCGCAAATCTCAGCATTCTAGGGAATGAGAATACTGTGGTAACCTTCTATAAAATCATATGGTATTGTTTCATGCCTGTTGGAAATTGGGCTACTTGTTGAGTGGGGTGAAGCCCTACTCAAGCAGCAACCACAATTCTTATCAGGGTGAAACACAAGCAAACCCCAAATTAACCTTTAGCCTTTGGTATCTTGGTATAAAAGCAGCAGGTTTAACTTAAAGGCAATATGTAAAGTATTTATGCCGCCCTTCAAAGAGTAATGAAGTGAAAACACAGCACAAGAAAAATCCCACACCAATTTAGGAAAATAGAGTAAAATGTAATAAGTATTTGTGACCAAAACCACAAAAAATCCAATAAATAAAACCAAAGTTATGCATTTTTTAAAGATTTAAGGGAAAATAGAGCTAAGAAGCACAAAGTGCCAGTTGTGGTATCTGCTCGCTCGGGATCGGGACAAAGTCACAAGTTCAGGCCAACAGCAATGGAGTGCAGGCCGGATACAGGGAGCAAGTTTGGCCCGATGAACAAACTACCTGAAATCCTGATGTGCAGTCTGTGCAGGGTCGCTTTGCGAGGCTTCACCTCATCGGTTCCGAGAAGCTGTGAGGTCCGCAATACGAAGTCCTGAGTTGGGCTGTGTCACTCTGCCTCGGTTCTGGCAAAGCTGTGTGGCAAGGCTTTACGAGGCGTTGTGTTGAGTTGCGTCAGTTCGGATTGGCTGGTATTTCCTTCTTTCCAGCCCTGACCCAAGCCTGTCTTGGGACATAAAAGACTGGTGTCATAGGGCAACAGATTCGATTTCCATTTTCATTGATGTGATCCTTACTTACAATGGCCCTGCAGTACTTATTGTGTCACCCATTAAAGTGGTATTTTAAAACTGCCAATTCGACCTGGCAAATAAACCTTTTTGCCAAGCTGAAAGCTTCGTTTTTAATACATATAAGTCACCTCTAATATAGGCCCTAAAATGCCCATAGAGCAAGGTGCATTGTATTTAAAAAGTAGGACGTGTTTTTAAGTTGTACATGTCCTGCTAGTGAAAAATCCCTAACTTTGTTGTAGTCCACTCTTTGGTGCAGCCTCTTTTTGCCAGGTCCGGGTAACAGCAGGGCAATCCTTCTAGTACTCATGTAATTGGAGGTCTAGGTGCCAGGGGCACCCTGCTCGAGGAAAAGTTGTTTCAGATCCCTAGACAGAAGAAGCGAATTCAAGAGTTGCAAAAAAGCCTGACTGGACTGGACCCATTTAACTTAGGCTAGTGTCAATCTTGGGCAACAAAATGGCACTTTGATGACTCTCTTGGGTCCAGCAGACTTGGGTGCAACTTTTGAGCATCAAGACTTAGTCATCCAGGCTGCATTTCAGCAGTTAGTGAGGGTCAAGCGATTGTGGCTGCCAACTAGCCTAGACAGACGTCTTCAGCTTTTGTGGCTTTGTAGCTGTAACAGTAAGTCATCCAACTGACCCTTTCAGTCACTTCTTCTGTCTGGGGCTCTGGGACTACTAGCTTTTCTTCAGCAAAACAACAATTTGAGTTTTTTACTGTTAGGACATATACAAATCAAATATCCTACTTTTTAATATACAGCACCATGCACTAGAGTTCGATAGACCTACCATAGCAATGACATATGTATATGTTGAAAGGGAAGGTCTGGACATTAGTTTAAATGCCAAAGTCGAGCTAGCAGTTTGAAAACTGCTCTGCAAGCCTGCAATGGCAGGATGAGAGCCCTGCTTTTTTGTCACATTCGTAGGGCCCACTAGGTGCTGCAGCTCACAAGAGCCATTTTAACTTACAGGCCCTGGGTAACCCTGGTACCACATATTGGGGACTTATAGGTAAGTTAACTTTTAGAAACTGTTGATAAGCCAATCAGACATACATGATTTAAGGGTCAGAGTAATGGTGAAAAGGCATTTCCTCCCAGCTAGACTGTATCCTGTGGACCATTAAATGTTTTTTCCTTTTGCATTTAATGCACAGTAAATTGTGTACCACCATGGAATATTAACACTACATAGAAATACAAAACATTGGGCCTGATTACGATGGCGGATGGACTTAAGTTTGTCTACCATCGGTCCGGGCATTGGGACCAACCGCCTATATGGCGGTGGTCCCGCACATGACATTACAATGCAACCGCCACTTTGGCGGATGCATTGTGCATGTTTACCATTGCGGCGGGAGCTGCTCGCTGCAGCAGCCGCCGCAATGGTAAAAATGCATGTTGTGCATTTCCCTGCAGTAAGTGGCAGGAACCACGCGCTGCCTGCCACCTGGTGCAGAGAACTGTAGGAGGGCACCATAGGTGTCCCCCAAGTGCAAATTTCACATGCCTCTAGACAAGGGGGGCTCACAACGGGCCACCAAAGTACATCCTCTCCAGCCTTTCAATAGCGGTTGAACCTCCATAGACAGGGATCACCACCATTTTGTGGATGCAGGATGAGTCCGACAGGCAATCACAACGATTGCTTCTGTCGGACCCGTGGCAGACAAGCTTTCCACCCGCCAGGCACCCCGTCCGCCATCCTGATCTGGAGGGCAGAAAAAGGCCTTACGAGGGAGGTGAACCCGCTACCGGCAGCCTGCCGGTGGTGGATTCACTGCCATCTTAATCAGGCCCATAGATTCTTCCATTTGACTGTGGAAAATGTTTAGAGCACCATTTCCTAAACTGTGGCACAAGACCCACTGATGGTTCGAGCCAATTTTTGGTAGGTCTGGAAAGTCCAAGCAATAAATGAAGTTGTCTTTAAATTCGCTGTTTATCTAGTCACATTTTCCTGTGCTTCAAAGACAGAAGTCAAATATAAAGCTATGTTGTCTGACAAATTGCTGTTTATTCTTTTGACATGGGAATTGCTTTTCTGCAAAGTGAGAGGAATTTTTAAAGTGAACTATGTGACAATCTTGTCAGAGTATAGGGAGTGTGAAAGAAAAGGCTGTAGGAAATTGTCTTTTTGCAACATACAAAAAAATGAAATGTAAGCACCTATAAATGAACAGTATGCATTCAGCAGTTAGATAAGCAAACATGAAGCACTGTTTTGTAATTCCGAAAAGTGTGGGAACAGATTTAAATAGGATCAAAATAAATCAAGACACTTTACTTAGTGATGCACAAATGATAAATATTCACAGAAACCCGATTTCCACATATTATAATTTGTGTGCTAAATAGTTTTATCAGCAAAACTGTATCTCTGCACAAATTTAGTGTCCATTTAAATGGAAAAATTATAATGCGCTACCGCACAATGCTTCAGTTACATTCAAAACTCGCCCCACCTCAAGTCTATTAAAGGTAAGTGGGTATCGAAAGTTTCCTGTTCTAAAAATTGGATTGCGGTTTAGAAAAGTTTGGGAAGCACTGTTTTAGAGTATTTGTGGTGTGCCACAATACACATCTTGCAGCAAGGTTTCTCATATGTTGTGAAATATGTCAGGCAATATTCACTGTATATGTGTAGCATACTCAGTACTTGGTTTGTGGCAGTGCACTAGGGAAATTTATAAAACAATTCATAAAATACTGCGTGGAGTACATAAAGCCATACACCATACTTACTATGCTGTTACTTGAGAGTATTTTCCTCAGACCTGATGGTCAAAAATTAAACAGTTAAAGTATGACACTTCTTAAGTCTATGGGCATTTACATATTTTAATTTAATTAACTAATACAATGCATAAAAATAATTTTTAATTCTATGCTGACTGACACATTGTAGTGTGCTTCATGGGCTAAACAGGCAACTACACACAGGTGAAGAGTTCATACATGGTGAGTATGAAGAACACAACACATGGAATAACCACTGTTGTTTACAAATGACACATTTTAGCATGATAATACAATGTGATAACAGGCATGACTTTTCCTGAATAATAATGGACACAATAATTACCTTCCTGCTTGAAAGAATTTGGGGAAAAGCACTGGTCTCTTGATGTACAGTTGGCACTCCAATTAGAACTTGCAGTCAGAAAGCATGACAAAATATACATAAAGTCACTGACCATACTGACAGCGGCATGTTATATCTGGTCCTTTTATGAGACTAGACAAATGTGTGTTCAGGATCCATAAGCATGCTCTTGTGGCATGTCACAAAAAAATCTCATGAACAAATTACTATTGCGTACAAATGTACTTTAATTATTATTGAATTTACTCTCTAAAATTGGGTTCTGATGCCACTGCTATATTGAAATAGCAATTTAGATTAGATTAGATTAGATTAGATTAAAAAGCTTATATAGGCTGACAGCTACCAACTCGGTGTTTCCCAGTGCTTTATCAACAGGCAAGAGTGCTTCCGGCCAAGCAAACTCAGAACTTCTATGTCTTTATGTGTCTGCAAAAGGTGGTCATTGAAGGGCAGAATCTCAGATGTTTCAGTAAAGTGTTCCATAGTTTTGGGCTGAGGTATGTAAAAGAGCGACCTCCCATGCAGGTTTGTTTGATCCTGGAAAGGTGCACAGGGAGACATTGAGTACAGCTGATGAACAGGCTGGTGCAATTTTCTCAGGCCCACGATGTGGTGGGGACAACATCTGCCCTTGTTTTGAAAATGTAACAGAGCGCCTTAAAGTGAATGCGTTTCTCCACCCTTAGCCAGTGAAGCTCATGGAGAGGAGGAGGAGCCCAAGCATGTTTTGGCACTCTATAAATAATCAGTCTGGTGGCTGCGTTCGGCAGCTCCAGCACATGTTTTATGGTGGATTTGTTGACCCCAAAGTACAGAATGTTGCCATAATCCAGGTGGGACAGAATAAGTGCCTTGAGAACTGCTCTTTGAGAAGATATAGGAAGAATCCAGATGAATTCCCAAAGCTATTTTAAGGTAGAAATGCAGGCCTCTGACACCTTCGCCACCTGAGGCTTCAGAGAGAGCTTGGTGTCAACTAAAAAGTCAAGATTCTTAAATTTGACAGCAGGGACATGAATATTGCCCAAACGCGTCCAGCCAGTGCTGAGGTTCCCACAGTTGCGGGTTCCTTCCAAGCACTAGCACCTCCATTTTTCCCCATTCAATTTCAGTGAGATGTTATTTGTTCAAGATGTTACAAGTGCCAGAGAGGAATTCAATGACGCTGAGATCTGGTCCTGATTGGATGATAACATAAACAATGATTTGAGTGTCATCCACAAAGGAGAAAAGCATTAGACCGCAACAGTCCACCATGTCATAGATTTTGAATGTGGCTAACCCTGCGGGACCCCAGAAGTCAATTCATGACACTTGGAAGAAGAGCTGTCCAAGGAAACCTAGAAGGATCAACCCTTTATAAAAGAAGATAGCCAGGCAAGTGCAGGTTACCTGGAGTCCCAGTTGTGTCTGCCTCAGAATGAGCGTATCATGGGACAAAGAATCAAAGGCAACTCTGAGATCAAGTAAAATTAGCACTGTTGTCTCGCCCTTATCTAGGAGCCACCCAAGATGTTTAGTGACCCCAAGGAGGGCACACTCCATGCTGTGCTCAGCTCGGAAACCTGACTGAGAGTCATGTAGAAAACTTTGCGTCTCCACAAAATTAAAAGCTGTTTACAGACATGCTTTTCTCTGACTTAAGATAGAATGGGAATTGGCAAGATAGGTCTATAATTGGACCAGATGGAAGGATCCAAGTTCGGTTTCTTCATAAGAGGAAGAACCGTGGCATGAAACCATAACTGAGGAACAACTACCTCCTGTAATGAACAGTTTAGAATCCTTACCATAAAAGCATGGCATCAGGGTACAGGAGACATAGCTTGACTGGAGGAATGGGATCTTTAGGAGAGCCTGATCTTATAGCTTTATCCAGGCCTACAAATAAAGGCAGATCCAAAGAGTCCCAAGTATCTAGTACCTGGTGGGCATTATAAGTGGTAAAGTCCTCAGAAGCCGAAGGTGACCAATTATTAGCGAGCTTAGAAGGTTCCCCATATGTCTCCCTCAAAGAAGAGCACTAATTCCTCAGATTGGCTCTGAGATAAAGTAGACACAGGGGCAATCCTACGGGGGTCAGACAACTCACCGACTGTTCTGAAGAGCGTCTTGTGGTAGTGTTGTGCCAAAAAGATCTGATCTGAGTAAAAAGTAGCACATTCTGTCCTACAAAGGCTATGATACTATTTCAAAGCCATTTTATATTTAAGCTTGGAGGAAAAATCACAGCTGATCCTCCAAGCTCTCTCTAACCTCTGAAAGCCCGTTCTTTCTGCCAATAGTTCCTCAGTAAACCATAGGGCAGGGCTTGTAATCTGTTGGAGTGACGGATTTTCAGGGGCAGAATATGGTCTAGAGAGCTTTGGAGACAGTCATCAATATGAGGCGCGTCTAGCCTAACCTCTTCCAAAGCCCCCGATGGTATGGGGCCCTAAAAAGGACAGCCATATGATCTGACCAAAAAAGCCCTATCAGAAACAGGGAATGTACATTTTCTGTGTTGGAAAAAACTTGATCCAACAAGTACTCTGCTCTGTGTGCTGGAGTATAGTTCATGAGATTAAGTTTCAAGGCCCCTAAGTCTTGCCAATTCTCAAGGTGAATATTCAAGTCAACTAATCGTGCAATGTTGGCTGACGTAAGCATTAAAGGGGCTAAAATGTCAGCTAGTGACTTTCCCCTTAACTATTAAGGTTTGGCACTAAGGTGTTTTATTAGGTAGCGTTCAAGTCTCTCACATGGAGGAAATTGCTCTTGGTCCTTGCATTAGAAGTTGGAACATTTTTTATTTTGAAGCCGGCTCAAATTGTGTTTACAATATCTCTGTTACCCAGTATTCACAAGAATGCCGGAACTAGAGGACAATTGTCTCTGCATTACTAAGCAAACAAATACATTCTGAGGTTAAGGCAACTCCTATATACCAACCAGAGACTTTGTGGCTTGTCAACACTCCCAATGTTAAAGTTACCTGCCTTTAGATTTTGTTGACTCTTTTAGGAGATTATTTCTAATTGAAAGAGACATCTGTTTTTCACTTCAGAAGTGTGTGCAGAACCTGCACAGCTGCTTCTCAGGTTATCTCCTGGTAAACATTTTCCACATTCTTTTCCACCGTACAGTTCTGTTGCATGTGAACCTTTGTCCTGAAGCAAACTCACTCTTCTGCAGCAAGAAAAGGCAGCAGGAAAAAGCCTCACTCCCATACATCAGAGCTGGCTGCCGTTGAAGCAGGATCATTGACAAGAGTGGCATGGCAGAGGGACTGAGTAACTTAGCAATAATGACTTCAAAGAAGAAATCAGGATAGGTACTCTAAATTGTGGGTGTATTATGTTATGCTATTGTATGTTATGTTATGTATGTTATGCAGGTGTGAGCCTAGCCAAACCTAGGGCCTAGTGGGAATACTCAAAAAGCAAGGTTTTCAGCTTCTTGTGGAATGTAATTAGTGAGGAGGGGGCTCCTATGAGTAGCAGCAGGTTGTTCCGCACTGTAGGAGTGATTTAAGAGAAGGCTTGACCATTAGATCTGGGTTTCCATATGCATTGGATGTGTGTAAGTAGAAGTCCCAACAAGCAAGGTGTCTAGAAGGTTTGTGAAAGCAGTTGCGATTGCAGGCCCAATGTTATGTAGTGCCTTGTAAAAGTGGGTAAAAATTGGGAATTGTTTTTGTTTCTTCATAGGGAGCCAGTGGAGTTCCATCAGATGTAGTGTGAATGTGCCATGGGAAGTTGAGAGTGATTCTGGCTGCCGAGTTCTGAATGGTCTCATGACTCCTCCTGTCATACAATAGACCAAAAGAAATATTTTTGGACAAAGACTCAATTTACAACATGGAAAACTGTAATTTAAGCCTTCACAGGGCTGTCCCCTACATATGGAATGGCTTACCAGGAAAATCAGACTTTCAAGTCCGTATTTACCTTTAGGAAGGAACTGAAAGCCCACCATCTCAAATGCAACACAAATTTGAAATGTGTGTGTGTAATCCACTTTAATTTTCTTTATAGTGCAGGCTCAACTTCCTCTTCTCCTCCGTCATTTCATTCCAAAATAATTACTGCCCATCGGATATAGGAACTAAAGGAGAATGGCAAGGATTTGTTGCCATTCATTACCCACACTTCTCATTTTATGTTGTCTCAGGCTCTCTGGTGACAACATGTATTGCCACTGCAGATCTATCTTTTTGATGCAATATGACAAAGCAGCACAAGGTTAAAAAACTACTCAAGGTGAAAGAATGTCACAGCCAATTGCTACAGCTTATTTTACAACTGTAACCTAGTTCTAGGACACCCCCGCGCCGCACGGCCACCAGCTGCTGCGTGTGCCTCCCCGCATTTGTGCCTCGTTGCCCGGCTGCCGCCGCGCGGCCACGCCCCCTCCTTCGAGCGGCGTGGTCCGCTTCTCTCCCTGTGCCCCTGCTGTCTGATTGCTTAGTATTGTTTGCATAACTGAATTCTTGCCTTCTGTATCTTGCGTTTCTTATCCCTGTGCCCCTGCTGTCTGATTGCTTTGTATTGTTTGCATAACTGAATTCTTGCCTTCTGTATCTCGTATTTCTTATCCCTGTGCCCCTGCTGCCTGATTGATTAGAATTGTTGTATAGTTGTTTCTTTTGCCTCTGTATCACGTGTTTGCTGCCCACGACTAGCCTTCGACTTCCCTCCCCGCTCCCCGCTTCCCGCCACCGCCGCTAACCACGCCCCTTTTTCCCTTCTGTATCCCTCCCCGCTCCCGCCTCCCAGCTGCCCCGCCCACCCGCGCACTTGGCCATATATGGCGACCGTGCGACGCAGGTGAGTGTGACCTAGTTCTAGGACACCCCCGCGCCGCACGGCCACCAGCTGCTGCGTGTGCCTCCCCGCATTTGTGCCTCGTTGCCCGGCTGCCGCCGCGCGGCCACGCCCCCTCCTTCGAGCGGCGTGGTCCGCTTCTCTCCCTGTGCCCCTGCTGTCTGATTGCTTAGTATTGTTTGCATAACTGAATTCTTGCCTTCTGTATCTTGCGTTTCTTATCCCTGTGCCCCTGCTGTCTGATTGCTTTGTATTGTTTGCATAACTGAATTCTTGCCTTCTGTATCTCGTATTTCTTATCCCTGTGCCCCTGCTGCCTGATTGATTAGAATTGTTGTATAGTTGTTTCTTTTGCCTCTGTATCACGTGTTTGCTGCCCACGACTAGCCTTCGACTTCCCTCCCCGCTCCCCGCTTCCCGCCACCGCCGCTAACCACACCCCTTTTTCCCTTCTGTATCCCTCCCCGCTCCCGCCTCCCAGCTGCCCCGCCCACCCGCGCACTTGGCCATATATGGCGACCGTGCGACGCAGGTGAGTGTGACCTAGTTCTAGGACACCCCCGCGCCGCACGGCCACCAGCTGCTGCGTGTGCCTCCCCGCATTTGTGCCTCGTTGCCCGGCTGCCGCCGCGCGGCCACGCCCCCTCCTTCGAGCGGCGTGGTCCGCTTCTCTCCCTGTGCCCCTGCTGTCTGATTGCTTAGTATTGTTTGCATAACTGAATTCTTGCCTTCTGTATCTTGCGTTTCTTATCCCTGTGCCCCTGCTGTCTGATTGCTTTGTATTGTTTGCATAACTGAATTCTTGCCTTCTGTATCTCGTATTTCTTATCCCTGTGCCCCTGCTGCCTGATTGATTAGAATTGTTGTATAGTTGTTTCTTTTGCCTCTGTATCACGTGTTTGCTGCCCACGACTAGCCTTCGACTTCCCTCCCCGCTCCCCGCTTCCCGCCACCGCCGCTAACCACGCCCCTTTTTCCCTTCTGTATCCCTCCCCGCTCCCGCCTCCCAGCTGCCCCGCCCACCCGCGCACTTCGCCATATATGGCGACCGTGCGAACGCGCAGCGGTCACGCGCAGCGGGCGCGCCGATTGTGCGCCGAAGGTGCGCCAAAGGCAAGCCCGTCTACGCCCGTCCGCGCCTGGACCGCGCCCAGTGCCAGGACCCCTGGCCCACGAGGACCCCGGCCGACCCGCCTGACGTACACCGCCGCCACCCTCATCGCACTCAACACCGGCCGATTCCCAGGATGCCACCGAGCCACTCCACGACGCACCCACGGACCCTTCAGCTGCCACGCCTGCAAGTTCTCCTGCATCCAGACCTGCCTCGCTCCAGCACCCGCCAAGTCGAACACCAGCAGCACCCACCTCAAGTGCATCCTGCTCAACACCCGCTCCGTCCACAGACACGCCATAGAACTGTGGAACCTCCTCGACACCACAGCTCCAGACGTTGCCTTCCTCACGGAGACCTGGATGAACGCCTCTTCAGCTCCCGACATCGCCGTCGCCATCCCAGAGGGCTACAAGATCACCCGGAGGGACCGCACCGCCAACCAGATGGGAGGAGGCATCGCCATCATCCACAGGAACACCATCCGTATCACGACTAGCACCGACAACACCCTGACCACCGCCGAACACCTGCATTTCCAAATCCACACCGACCCGAAGACCACCCTCAGAGGCACCCTGATCTACCGACCTCCGGGACCACGCACCCAATTCAGCGAGGACATCGCCGACTTCGTCAGCCCGCATGCCCTCCCCTCCGCTGACTACATACTCCTGGGGGACCTCAACTTCCACCTGGAGAACAACAACGACCGCAACACCAGCACCCTGCTCGACAACCTCGCCAATCTTGGACTCAAGCAGCTGGTGTCCACCCCCACCCACCTCGCCGGACACACACTCGACGCAGTCTTCTCATCCAGCACAGACATCGCCTTCAGCCACGCCACAGAGCTTCAATGGACGGACCACAGATGCGTCCACTTCACCTTCAAAAGAACGACGACCCACCACCACCAGCAACAGGCTGCCCGCAGAAGCTGGAACAAGATCACAGCCGACCAGCTCACCACCTCCCTGAGCCAGCACCCTCCTGCCAGCTCAGCGAACCCCAGCCAGGCCGCCGACAACCTCACGAAGTGGATCAGCGACTGCGCGGACGAGCTCGCCCCGCTGAGGACCCCGCCCAGCAGACCCGGTAGCAAGAAAGCCCCATGGTTCACCGACGAACTCAAGAGCTCCAGGAAGAACTGCCGAGCCCTCGAGAAAGTCTGGAGAAGGGAACCAACACCGGACAACAGGACCACCCTCAAGCTTGCCACCCGGAAGCACCACCAGCTGATCCGCGCCGCCAAGAAAACTGCATTCAAGGACCGGCTGGACAACAACGCACACAACTGCAAGGAACTCTTCAACATCGTGAAAGAGCTATCCAACCCCAACGCAGGAAACAACGACATCACCCCATCGCAAGACCTCTGCAACTCCCTCGCATCTTACTTCCACAACAAGATCACGGACATACACAACAGCTTCAACAACCAACCAACGCACACCACGACCGAACAACCACCCCCCACCACCACCCTCCACGCCTGGACTCCGATCAGCACCGAAGACACCATCCGCACGATGAACTCCATCCACTCCGGATCGCCGACCGACCCCTGCCCTCACCACGTCTTCAACAAGGCCGACGCTGTCATCGCACCCCACCTGCGAGACATCATCAACACATCCTTCGACACCGCCACCTTCCCTGAGAGCTGGAAGCACGCCGAACTCAGCGCTCTTCTCAAGAAACCCACAGCAGACCCCACCGAACTCAAGAACTACCGCCCCATCTCGCTCCTCCCGTTTCCAGCCAAAGTCATCGAGAAGACCGTCAACAAGCAGCTGACCGCCTTCCTTGAGACGAATGGATCCCTCGACCCCTCACAGTCTGGCTTCCGAGCCAACCACAGCACCGAGACCGCCCTCATCGCCGCCACCGATGACATCCGAGCCCTGATGGACAATGGAGAAACAGCGGCCCTCATCCTCCTAGACCTCTCCGCGGCATTCGACACTGTCTGCCACCGCACCCTAGTACAGCGCCTCAGCAACGTCGGAATCCAGGAGAAGGCTCTGGAATGGATCATCTCCTTCCTCGACAGAAGAACACAGAGAGTCCGCCTACCACCGTACAAGTCAGAGGCCACCGAAGTCATCTGCGGCGTCCCTCAAGGATCCTCGCTGAGCCCCACCCTCTTCAACGTTTACATGAGCCCCCTCGCGGCCATCGCACGCCAACACAACCTCAGCATAATCTCCTACGCCGACGACACCCAGCTGATCCTCTCCCTGACCGACGACCCCGCCGCCGCCAGAGCCAACCTGCACGAAGGGATGAAAGAGGTAGCCGAATGGATGACGACCAGCCGCCTGAAACTGAACTCAGACAAGACGGAGGTCCTCATCCTGGGCTCTTCACCCTCCGCCTGGGACGACTCCTGGTGGCCTCCCGCCCTGGGCACCGCACCCAAACCGACAGACCACGCACGCAACCTGGGCTTCATCCTGGACTCCTCCCTCTCCATGACCAGGCAAGTCAACAACGTCTCCTCGGCGTGCTTCAACATCCTACGCATGCTACGGAAGATCTTCTGGTGGATCCCCACCGAGACCAGGAAGACCGTCACCCAGGCCCTCGTCACTAGCCGACTGGACTACGGCAACGCCCTCTACGCCGGTACCACCGCCAAGCTCCAGAAGAGACTCCAGCGGATCCAGAACGCCTCAGCCAGACTCATCCTCGACATCCCACGAACCAGCCACATCTCCGGACATCTGAGAGACCTACACTGGCTCCCCGTCAACAAAAGAATCACCTTCCGCCTCCTCACCCACGCACACAAAGCCCTACACGACCAAGGCCCGAGCTACCTCAACAACCGAATCAACTTCTACGCTCCCAAACGCCACCTCCGATCAGCCAACCACGCCCTCGCCGCCGTCCCCCGCATCCGAAGAGCGACTACAGGAGGAAGGTCCTTCTCCTACCTGGCCGCCAAGACCTGGAACTCCCTCCCGACCGACCTACGCCTGACCCAAGACCACCTCTCCTTCAGGAAGAAGCTGAAGACCTGGCTGTTCGAGCAGTAGCGGCACCCCCCTCCCCCCAGCGCCTTGAGACCCTACGGGTGAGTAGTGCGCTCTATAAATGTCTGTGATTGATTGATTGATTTGAAGAGAAGTGATTCTTCAACCAAACACAGTGGCCTCTACCATTTTGGAGAAAGTCAAGAAATGTGGTCTTAGTGTGCTTACAAGGCTCTCACTGGCCCACATGTGTGGGCCATGCAGTCTTACCCCATCTAGACTCCCATGGGCAGGATTGTGCCTCTGCCCTTTTGGCTACCCGCCCAGAAGAAAAACATCTGTTACAGCTGCACTACTCAATCAGGGAGCTGTTAAGCAGCAGGCATACTAAGAGGACTTTCTCTATTGGATCAGAGTGAGTGGTTTCTCTGGTGGACAATACACAGATTGTGTATCACTCCAACAACAAACAAAGACCCAGATTAGCAAACGCTTACCCAATGGAGCCCTGTACCCAAATTTGCTATGCTTCATTGTGTGAGAGGAAGAGAGCAGGAAAGAGCCACATCTGGAAAGATATGGCACTATCCTACTCTCCCCAGTGCTGATGCACAATTAGGCTGCCGAGCTCTACACACACACATGTGAGCTATAGTGCAAAGGTGTCTGTCTGACTCTAGCATAGGTTTTGTACTGAAAACATGCCTTTCCAGTGAAAAATGCTATGACTAGGCTAACTTTAAAACTTTTGCCATGTTGGATATGTGCTTTACAGCGCAGCACACATCCAAAGTGGGAAACGTTAGGGGGAAAAAGTATGTTTCCTTCCTAACTCCTGCTTTCAAGTGACATATCATTTGGCACAAAACCCTGTCTACTGTTGCTAGTAGAAAAATATCCTGCACAAATCACATTTTGCGCTGGAAAATAAATCCCCTAAAAAACATTTGGCCAGATTTACATCACTTCTGTGATGCAAACCCAGCACAAAATGCTTGCTAATCTGGGCCCTCGAGTTTAAATAATCTGAATGTCCAATGAAGTAATGCAATTAAAATCAGAAAAGAAAAGCAGTCATCTAGCTTACAGAGGAAAGTCTAGACCTTATATGCACCATTGTGAGAAAAGATTTAAAAAGAAAGCAATATCACAATCCAAACAAAGAGAAATAGAAGCGGTCAAAATGCAGTTGCTCAAATTGCTGGACATTTCAAGAATGAAGCTGAGTACATTGTAACACCACTGCAAACAAGTGGAGAAAAGTCAATAATAGCCAATCTCTCTTATTTTTTATTTTTTTGCTGGGCAGATCAGAGAGCAAAAATAACATAGCATTGATCATCAGGAAACAACAACCCTCATGCATCCAACTTAAGCGTACGTACATGTATAATATATACATATATATAATATATACATTTAACAGCTCAAACCCTTCAAACCGGGATGGACACATCCTCAATCCTCAAATCCGTACACCGTATATTCATAAACATCAAGAAAGCAATTACATCTTCCACATCCTAAACTAGCCTAAAGAGACTAGTGCCTAATAATCATCATGAATACGAGAAATATTAGTTTTATTATCTGCAACTTTTTTTCTTTTTTTTCATGTGCAAAATCTTGGCATTATTAGAATACAAAACGTTTTCCCCTGTTAGGGGTTTAAAGTGCAGTGCATTAAAGTGCTACATTTTCAAAAGTGCAAAGTGCTAAAGTGCTAAAATTCCTGTAATACAGCCAAATTGTCAAAGAACTTCCAAACCACTGCAAACTCTTTTGTTGCGCCAACCCGTTTAGCATATACTTCCTCAAATCTCCTTATACTTGACATTTTATTTACCCATTTAGGATAAGATGGAATCTCTTCCGACCGCAAATTTTGGAGAATTAATGAGCGTGCTACTGTAGAGCAGATTGAGATGTACGTCTCTTCGACGGGGAACAACCTTTACAACACAACTTTTACAACGCACTACCTTTACAACGCATTTTTTACAACGCATAATCCATTACAACGCATGACATTACAACGCATGACACTACAACGCATTTTTAAAAACTACCTTTACAACGCATTCCATTACAACGCATACTACCATTACAACGCATACCATTACAACGCATAATATTACACTACACTATCCAACACTTACCCTACTGTTGCACCCCCTGGAGTTAGAATAGTAATTTTTACCCCTATACTATCCAACACTTACCCTACTGTTGCACCCCCTGGAGTTAGAATAGTAATTTTTACCCCTATACTATCCAACACTTACCCTACTGTTGCACCCCCTGGAGTTAGAATAGTAATTTTTACCCCTATACTATCCAACACTTACCCTACTGTTGCACCCCCTGGAGTTAGAATAGTAATTTTTACCCCTATACTATCCAACACTTACCCTACTGTTGCACCCCCTGGAGTTAGAATAGTAATTTTAACCCCTATACTATCCAACACTTACCCTACTGTTGCACCCCCTGGAGTTAGAAAAGTAACTTTTACCCCTATACTATCTAATACTTACCTTAAATGCAATTTAATATTATGCGTTGTAATGGTATGCGTTGTAAAGGTTGCATGCGCTGTAATGGAAATGCGTTGTAAAGGTAGTTTTTAAAAATGCGTTGTAGTGTCATGCATTGTAATGTCATGCGTTGTAATGGATTATGCGTTGTAAAAAATGCGTTGTAAGTGCATGCGTTGTAAAAGTGTGCGTTGTAACGTCATACATCCCTCTTCGACTTTGGTCAGAGCCCAAAGAGAGCCAGTTCTGTCTCGGGGTTGATCTTTTTTTTAATTGACTGGCTCATTGCTAAAAAAATGTTTTCCAGAAGACTTCAAGCTTCAGGCATGTGGAAAATATATGGAGCCAGTCTCCCTCGCCAAGGGAGAGAAAAAAGCATTTATTAACCACTTCCGGATGACATTTGTTTAGCTTTTTCGGAGTATAATAAGTCAGCCACCGTGACAAGAAGGCCATCCTTTTAAAATTAGCTGCTCTCAGGGCCTTACTTCCTAGCTGGGCTATAGCCTGCCATTCCTGATGAGAGAAGGCGCAATTAGTCTCCTGATTTATTTTTCCCAAGAATTCATCAACCAAGGGAAGTGCCTTGTGTTTCATAATTAAGGAGTACCAACTTCCCACTCCCTTTAATTTTACTTTATATAGAGCATTAACCAGGACAATTGGAACCCCGCTTAACATGAGATTATATTTTTTAATAAAGTTTATGATCTGCATATATTCCAAGAACCCTGGCTTAATTCGATTCCTTGCTCTACCTAGTACTCCTTCCCAAGAAATCACTGTATTTACACTGAGAAAATGCCTCAGATTCTCGAAGCCAATATCCTTCCATCTCTTAAGACGACTAGAATGAATATGCAGGCCAAACCCCCTCCATTCCTCCAATTTCAAAAAGGCAAACCCAAACGATCAGAATAGTCACGAACAGTCTTATAACGGGACTTTTTTGGTAGTTTTGATGTTTTTTTAAAAACTGGAATTTTTGTGCCAGACTCATCAATCATTCTTTCAAAAAAATATGTGTCCATCTGGTCATTAGGTTCCAATAGGCGTGCCGTAAGATCTAATAACGCAGCCTCGTAGTAAGTGCGGATGTTTGGTACGGCTAAACCCCCTTGATTTATCTCTAATTGTATTATGGGCAGTTTAACCCTTGACGCCTTTTTATTCCTAACAAATTCCCTAAACATAGAGTCAATTTCCTTGAAATATTTAGCATTAATTTTTAAAGGTACATTAACAAACAAAAATATTAAAAGAGGAAGAATTTACATTTTTAAAAGTGCTACACGACCG
Organism: Triturus cristatus; assembly: GCF_964204655.1. NCBI lineage: Eukaryota > Metazoa > Chordata > Amphibia > Caudata > Salamandridae > Triturus > Triturus cristatus. The sequence continues at coordinate 498,687,979 of NC_140591.1, forward strand.
ATCAAAGTCAATGGCAGAAGGGACCATTTGTCCAATAGAGCTTTAATTTTATTTCGCCCAGCTATATAGTTCAGGTTGAATAATTGATCTATGTGGCACGAGACATTAATACCCAAGTATCTGATTGGCTCTTCTTTCAAGACCTGGGTTCTTAAAATTGTGGGTAAAAAGTTGAAGTTCGTGTTAAGCACTAAAATTTCTGTTTTATTTTGGTTTATTTTATAGTCTCCTATTTGTTCAAATTTACTAAATTCTAAAAGAGCTTCTTCCACGATCTGTTTATCCGAGCAGAGGTACATAATTATATCATCTGCAAATAATTTTGACTTGGACATTCTTTCGCATGGAGCTCTAATTAGGGGATTTCCACGGATTCTTACAGCAAGGGGTTCAATGAAAAAAGTGAAAAGTAGGAGTGACATTGGACACCCTTGTCTAGTACCGCGGTTTATTTCCACGGTCCCTATTGAGTCCCCATTAACAATCACCCTAGCTTGAGCCCCTTGGTAAATATTTTTCAGCATGTTTAAAACTTGAGCCAAAATGCCGAATTTACCTCAACTGAAAAAAAGTGTGTCCCAATTTACCAGGTCGAATGCTTTTTCGGCATTAACCATGGTAAGGAGGGTAGGTATTTTATTATTTGTCACAAAGTCAAGAGTTTGAATTAAAAACCCAGTATATGTGGACATGGACCTTCCAGCTACAAACCTGGTTTGGTCAGAGTGAATAAGCTCCTGGGAGATAGGAGTAAAGCGTTGTGCCCAAATTTTCATTAATATTTTAAAATCCGCATTCAGAAGACTAATAGGCCTATACGAATTATTATCTTTGCCGTTTTTCTCCTTTTTAACAAAACTAACCAATATGGATTCCTTAAAACTTGGGGGAACACCACCTCCCTGAATGATGTTGTTAAAAAGGTTTACCAAAAAAGGGATCAGCTCTCTCGAAAAAGTTTTATAAAACTCAATAGGTAGACCGTCCGCTCCGCAGGCTTTTGCTCCTGAAATAGACTTTATAACACTTATAATTTCTTCTTCAGAAATGTCTAGCACAAGCTGTTCCACCATTGGCCCTGAAAGAGTAGGAAGCTCGACCCCATCATAATAGTTGTTGATTTGAGTCACACCAGCTACATATCTAGTGGTGTATAACTGGGCGTAATGATCTAGAAAGACTTCAACTATCTCCTCTTTACCGGTTAAAGACAATCTAGTTTTGGGGTCTATAATTTCCGTGATAGTGGCTGCCTCCTGTTTGGTTTTAGTACTTCCAGTGAGCATCTTGCCAACCATCTGACTCTCCTCATATACTCGCTGTAGATAAGTTCTGGAGCTGGCAATCTCTTCCAGAGTAAAAAACACCTTTAGCTCGAATTTGGCCCTGTCTAGCTTTGCTTTAGCGTCCCCCATACCTGCTGACTGTGCATATCTAAATTTTGTTGCTTCTGCTACGGCCTGCTGGAGTTTAAAATTGTTCTCTTTCCTCGATTTAACTTGAGAGGCGGATAGTGCAATCATTCGTCCACAAAGGGCAGCCTTAAACCCCCCCAAACTGAGAAATTTCTGCCGTATTCTCATTGATCTTAAAAAATTCTACAATCCAATCTTTTGTATCAGCCACCCATTGATGGTCCTGCAGAAGTAGCCGATCTATCTTCCACCTGGTTCTTGGCCTCCTATTTACCCCTATTTCTATATTAAGTTTAATAAGAGAATGGTCGGAGAATGGATTCATATCTATATCTGAGGTAGTACAGCCCAGGGATTGTGATATTTAAAAAAAATCAATTTGAGAAGCCGTATGGAATTGATTCGAGTAACATAAAAATTCCAATTTCGATGGAGTGGCAACACGCCAGGGATCCACCAAAATATGCTCCTGTTTTAAAGCCTCGATCACCTTTTTAGTTTTGGGTTTCAGCTCTTTTTTATTTTTATTCGAGGTATCTTTCTTTAAATCCTGAATGAAATTAAAATCACCTTCAATAATTATTTTCCGGGGTACCCCCCTTAATAATTCACTAATTCTGCACAGGGCAGTAGTGTCATCCACAATTGGGCCATAGTAGTTGATGAAATGCAATATCATGCCATTTAATTTAGCCTCGACCCACACCCATCTCCCCTGAGGATCTCTCTTCACTTGGCCAAACTCCCATGGGAGACCCCTGCAGAAATATATCGCCAATCTCACAATATTATGTACTACCACATTATTGGGAAGGAATAACTATTAAAGTGGGGAAAAAATGAAGTTGTTAAAGGTAAGATGACTACAAGTTCTCAGGTCCCAGACATAACAGGAACTAACTCCTTCTTAGATGTGATGGTCTTAGATTTTTTGGAGGGGTTTATATTTTGTGAAATAATAATGTTGAATAATGGTTTATTTCCCCTTTCAATGAACCTTCTCCTGGCTCCTATGATGTGAAACATTATCATGGTCCCTTCCGCTGCCTTCCGTTGTGCATATTAGTTCATTAATTTACTGAAAGTTCTATTATTTAAATGTTTTATTTTTGTTAGAACATCTCTGGATGCAGCAGCGTTCCGTGGAGGGAGTTCCGTGGGGCGGAAAGGCGGGGCGGGGGAAGGGCAGGTGGGGGGTACTAAACACCAGAACATGGATAATTGGAGGTAAGAAAACAATTAAATAAATAAAACTAATTTCGTAGCGCGCGCTGCACCGCATTTTGTGATGCAGGGTGCGCTACGAAATTCGTTTTATTTATTTAATTGTTTGCTTACCTCCAATTATCCATGTTCCGGTGTTTAGTACCCCCCACCCTGCCCCTATCCCGCCCCACCTTTTTGCCCCACGGAACTCCCTCCACGGACCGCTGCTGTCTGGATGGTATTAGCATAGAGGGTGCTGAATACGTTTTTTTTAATGGCATAGTGCTTATGTGTTAAGGCAATGCTGTGTCATTTTCCTTGTGATCTAATTTGACAAAGAAAAAATGATTTGCTCAGACAACATCGATTTCCTAGTTTGCCTGACTTGTTATGCAAGAATTGTGTATAAGAACCACTGGGTTTTGGGGGTGACCCTAAAGACTTCCCTGTTCTACTAGTGATGCTGTCCGACTTTGAATACTTTCTGTAACTTTGCACTTGAACACCTTTGTTGCATTTACCCTGTATTATTACATTGAATTTTGTTTTAAAACCCTTTTACTTTTTTCTGATTTGGAACACAAATTATTGAGTGGGCCTATTATTTATTTTAACTGTTTCACTCTCCTAATTGATCTTTAAAGGGCGCCTTAATGCCAAATTTGATTAGTGCGAGAACCAGACGAGATCAATATTTTGGGGTGTAAGATTGTGGAGTGAGTAAATTTTGGTTTCAAATTTTGCTCCTACAATGGCATAGAAGTAGATAAAAAAAAGGCTGAAATGTTGGAAAATTATATAAACAGACAGACACAGTCAGAGGTAGATCCTGAAGGATCAAACCAAATGGGCGATTTCCACACCAATTATTTTTTAAGAGGGTCCTGCAAGTTAAGCAGAGTCTACAGATGAAACGTTGAGTCCATAGTCTCTAGTTACGTTGTGCCAATAGCAGTGTCTCTTTGAAAGCACCTGCCAATGAACGGGTCCCATACGACCCCACACACATACAATCACGCTTAGGTAAAAGTTGCATTAGCGCAAAAAGCATTCTGTTATCTTCGGGCATGTCTGCCAGGAGAAGCAGAAGCGTCAACTCCGGTGATGGGCTTAGTAGCTTATTCAACATGTCAAACACTGTGGAGAAAACGGCAGTCCAGTAAACTGCAATGGGAGGACCTAGCCTGGCAAAGTGCATGAAGTCCACTTCTCCCCCATGGCATCTGTCACACTCATCGCGGGCACGCAGCTGATATTTGTATAGTTTGGGCAGGATGTAATAAGTCTGGTGTAGAAAATGGAAATCTATAATGTATAGCTTGGCATTTGGGGAAAGGGTCTGGGTCAGACTCCATGTGCTTCCCCACTTCATATCAGTAATGTGTTTGCCCAAATCAGCCTCCCAGGCAGCTTTAGAATGCTCTGAGCCTAGCATCATCTCAGACTGCACTGAGGCATAATGGGGAGAGTGCCTTAAGAAGGAAAGTTAGGGGCATATGCACGAGGGGAATTGCACAGCCAGAATATCCCTTTCAATGATGTTCCGGTGGTACAATGCCCTGCTCCATATTTACAAAGTGGCGTTGAGCCACTTTTTGTGGTTTAACGCCACTTTGTACATATGTTACACTCTCACACAGGTATCTGCATGAAAGTGGCATGCCATGCTAGTTGCTGTGGGCCTTCCACCTCAAAACCCATTGCGTTTTGATGCTGCCCCAGATTTACAAGGATCTGTAAATATGAGTCAGCACCAAAAACCAACGCTGTGAAAAGCAGGGGTTAGAGTAGCGCAACTTGGAGAAATACTTTCAGTTTTCCACATTTTTGCTTTTCATATATGTGCTGAATTCTGAAGCACACATAGAAAGAGCCAAACACCATTGATTCACAAAAATAATCATTAAATAATGGCGATTTGCTACCTTTATGTGTGCTGCAAAATGCAGCAAATATAGAAGTAGCAAATCACCATTAGTGATTGTTTTTGTGCAGGAAAGGATACCTTCCTGCACATAAACAATCATCCATGCAATGCAGACACCCTTGCACTATGGTGCAAGGGTGTCTGTGTTGGCGCTAGGCAGTTTTTCTTTAGCTCTAGGGAAAACACAGAGCACAGTATTCTTGTAAATACAGTGCCTTCCTGCATTTTGGAAATGCAGCAGCACGGTGCTGCAAAATTTGCCACAGCGCTGCGCTGTGCCATTTCCCTGTATGCCCCTATGTGTCTTGCATTCAGATGGTGCTGCTGGGAAGTCAGGATAGTGTTGCCTGAGCAACACTCTGATACAAAAAAAATTGAAAATATCCAGCTAATCCAATAAATAACCAGTATCAATTATCTATTGGAAAAAAAAACACCCGTCTCTGTTATTTCCCAGCATTACACTCTCTGAGCAGCCCCACCCTCCCTTAGTTTCCAGTATAGGGGGAGCTGAGTGACATTCTGCAGCGGAGAATATAATATTTTAAGGCAAATTCTAGCTTGCAATTGGACCCAGGGCTGTTGTATGCAAGCTACTGTGTCAATTTTGCAGTGAGATTGTCGTGGTGCTTGGCCAATCAGGGCTGGGAGGGGAGTGTGATACACCAGGTCATGTTTAGGTGCATAGTGCACCAGATAAGGGGGAGCTCTGAACCAAAAGTGGGCGAATGAGGCTTGTGCACAGATATAATATGGCTCAGAATCTTGGGCTTCGAGACCGCCACTATCATAGGATAGGGTAAGGTAAAAGTTGTCCAACAAAGTCTAGATTGATGTCCTGGTGAAGCAAGGTGCACCATAAGTATTCATAAGCTGCAGTGGAGTGACACGCATATTTGTGGAGAGGTAGTGCAGCCATGGAAGTATGACCAGTTTCATGATGGCAATGCGTACCATTAGGGAAAAGGACAAATCATTCCAAACACAGATCTGTTCCTCCAGAGCATTTAGTACTGCCCCACCGTTCTCTGCCAAAATGCATGTAGTTTACTAGCACTGACCTGGATCCCGAAGTATTTGAGAGAGTCGGTCATCCATCGCAAAGGCAGTAACAGTGTGAAAATAGCAGTGGCCAGGGTGAGTGGGAATATATAAGCTTTAGTGATTTTTGTTTTTACCAGATACCACCTGGAACTGTGAAAATTCTTGTATAACTGGGTCAAGTTTCTCTACCGGATTATTTAACTAGAGGGTTATGCCATCTGCATATAGAGGGATCACTATGTTACATTGCGAAAAGGCCAGAACCCTATGGCTGTGTAGTTATCGTATGGTGGAAGCCAGTGGCTCAGTCACTAGTGCATAAAACAGAGGTGACAAAGGGGAGCTCTGACAAGTTGCTCTGCCAAGAGGAATAGGGTCAGTAAGTAGGCTATTTAGAAGATGGACTAGAGTCCATTCCGGTCTATCAGAGTTCCCGTACTCATGTGCTTTAGCACACTGATGCAAGAGTTTGCTCTCACTGTCCGCAAGGGTGTGATATTCAGTTAAGACAGATTGAAGTACCATCACCAGGTGTGGATGATAGACAGTCTCTATGTCACACTTGAGTTGCCAAAGACCTTACCCCAGCAGATCTAATTGATGCCGTAGAGAATTCTTTAACATATACATTACCCTAATGTACACTTTAAATGTTTCCCATACTGCAACCACTGAATAAACCGAGCCCTTGCTTGTCACAAATTTGGTAATGTTTTGGTGTAGTTCAGATTTAAACACTGGATCTGTTAGTGCCTGATGAGTATGTTGCCATGTAAACACAGTGTGTTTTAATTCTGGAAAGGCTAGGGTAAGCAGTAAGCGAGAATGGTCTGATAGGTTTCTCGGGAGGTGTTCTACCATCAGGGTACAACTGCATACATCATGGGCACCCAGCCAGTAGTCCAGACTAGCCCAAGACCCACGGACCGTGGATATGTGTACGCCCACCTTGATTCTGGGATTTTGAGCACTTAAGATATCAATTAGGTCATTGGTCTTCATGAGGTGGTGCAATGCAGTGGCAGCAGCGCTGTGGTAATCCGCATTAGAACAATCAGTGTCACAATCTGGAACTAAATTAAAATTGTCACCCAAGACAACACTGTCAGATGAAAGAGCTAGACAGTGCTTCTAGATTGCCCACAAAAATTCTGTGTCATCTGTATTTGGTCAATAGGTATTGATGATGGTGAGGTGTTAACCTTGCAAAAGTAACTTCCACATAACAAACCTTCTCGGGTGGGGGTGGGATATCTCCGCCAGTAGCAGAGCGGAAGCTCTTTCTTTATCAGTAGGACCACCCCCTGGCAGAAGCAGAGAAGATGGCAAATATTCTATGAGAGGCTCAATTGCTTACAAAATGGCTTCTGCCTTGGACTTTATGCAACTTATGCAGTAGAGCGATATGAATGTTATGGCAATTCAAGAACACCAAACACTTTCCGTATTTTTTGAGGGTTGTTAGGACCTCACACATTCCAAAATATGAGGTTAATATGAGACCTCATATTTGTGTTATGTGCCATGAGAAGCAGGGTATGATAACATGAGCTGAAACAAGGGCCAAAAGAAATGTGTACATCGCAATCCAATCGTAAGCAGGCTAGCACTCAGATATCCCGTTATTAATAGGAGGACATTTGCCATCTCAATGAACAATAAAGAAAACATAGTGTTTAAATCAAAATCCAACCCACACTGATCAACCCTATTATCAGTGAAAACCCTTGGAAAATAAACTATACCATTGGTATGGACACAGAAGAAGAATATAACTTTGAATAGACCAGTGAACCAAACATGCAGTGCACCGGGGGGAAGCTAAATGCATTTAACCACCCCACCCACACAGCAAGAAAGAGGGAATTATCACCATCAAGTAACATATTCTTAACAGCGGCTCTCAGAAAGTAGTATTGATTCATTCTCTAGCGCCATCAGTACAGCACACATTTCCATAGGCAAAAAACACCACAAAGCAAACAACATAACAGTGTGTAGATGGACGGCATAAAACTGAAAGTACAGTTCTGGAGCGCTGATGTAAATGTGCAGGAATTTATATAGCGCAAATCACAAAGCGCTTGCTTAGGGAACCCGTCCTGGTATTCCCCTGTGAGATAACCCAGCAGGGCCTCCGCAAGGTGAAAGCCAGGCATCCCGTCGCGAGGGGCCATTGTGGAGATTAAGCAAGCTATTGCCCAGAGTCGCAGAGTGTGAACCCATGAATCGAGTATGCACTGGAGCGAGAATTATCGAGTCCATGGACATTTTATGGACTCAAGACCCTGGCGAGCCAGGAATTGAACCCTGGTCCCAGGCTGACCTCTGCTTCCAGGTCTGCCTCCTCTAACCAGTGAGCCACACTTCTCCACAGGATACCATCCACCTAGCCAATGGTAGGAGGTTATGATAGAGCCTATTATAAGCAAGTGTCAGGACCCATAGTGTCTGAGATGCCAGTGTTACTGCCGGTCATAGAGGACTAGTTGTTGTGCGAAGTCGAGTACGCACCTCAAAGGCACTCATGATATCTCGTAGGGTCTCTGAGGTAGATGTGAAAAGAGTTACCTTACAATTAAGCTTGCATCAGAGGCAATCCCGATATAGCATGGCATAAGGTTCATTATGATCATGTAGAAGAGCTTTTGCCTCCTCAAATGCACGCCTAGCCTCCTGCCTTTTCAGGGTAAAGTCTGGGATACTGGAGAGTTTAAAGCCCTGGTAAGTGAAAGTCCCCCTCTCCTGGGCCAGGTAAACTTCAGTGTCCTGATTGTGGTAGTTCAGAAACCTGGCAGTGAAGGGGCATGGAGGGGCACCAGGTACAGAGCGTAGGCCCAGTGACTGATTAGCATGCTCTACAAGGAACCATTTGGAGAAGGAGTCAGTGGCGAATAGTTCACACACCAATTTTTCAATTAATGTTTCCATCTTCCCAGTGTTGGTGGATTCTGGGTTGCCCACAAGGCCCAAGTTATTCCTTCTGGAGCAGGCCTCCAAGGCTTTGTTCTTGGCTGCTACATTAAGGAGTTCAGTGCAGAACGTTTAGTAATTGGATGCTGATGTGGTTTGATCCACTCCCAGTGAGAATATGGGGTGTTCTACGTCAGTGGTTCACGTTTCCTGTCAACCAATCCAAAAATCCAGTTTGTCCAGGTGGCCAGTCAGGTTATCAGTTTTAATGTGTTTACTAGCACTCACCTGAAGCAGCAAGCCATGAGTGTCAGGTTCACTGGAGATTTTTCTGACATTCCCCATCGCACCCCGACCGTCTACATTTTTGCAGTATGCCTCCTTATGGAGTTCAAACCCTAGCTTGGGTTGCTTCAGGTCACATTTACCCATAGTGGGGAGGATGAATGTAAAACAAATCCCCTACTTAGCTTAGGCATGGCACTCCCAGTCTGATAGGACAGCAGATGGCAACAAGGTCAATATAACAGATCAGTAACCATTGGGGAATGTCAGCAGCTAGCGGCGTTCGCTGCAGCAATGAGATGCCCTCAGCAATACTCTGAGGGGCCGCCATCTAGCAAGTGACACTTAAGTCAACTCCACCGCTGGACTGGTTATATACTCCAACAAAACTGGGTCACCAGGAAATGCGGACCCAGTGAATACACTGGAGTCTATAGTCATCAGTTCATCAGGCGTGTGCCCCGCATGATTCACCCACTCTGCCACCTCCGCAAGTCAAGCATGTCAAGGGATGTGCAGTCTCCATAGTTAATGGACCCCACAGACCTGGATTCCAGCAAGAGGAGGATTGGGCGCACCAGCAGGAGCAGGTCAGGTGGGTAGTACAGGAAGCAGTAGGGTGGATCCCACAGGCTACAGTTCAGGACATCCATTGATAGAGAACGTGCTATTCTCTAGGGCCCCATACATCAGGATGATGGCAGTCCATATATTACCATGATAGGTGAGGGATGAACCATCTCCGCTCGCCTGGGGGCAGTAATGAGGAGGAGTGAACCGCTCGGGGGAGACCAACTAATAAGGTCTTTGAGCTGGAAAGCGTGGCTGCACCACAGCAACCAAATAGCACCTGCCAATCTTCTACCGGCTCACCAGTGCTCCCCGGTTGAGCCACACGTCAAAGGTTTCTATCTTCAGGGTGCCCTTATGGGAAGGCCAGAGCAGCGCACCAGCCATGGCCAGGACCCGAAAGCCAGCCGCAGCTTGCTCAGCACAGAGGAGGTCCAGGGCTCACTGGGGGGCCCACGGTCAACCCTGTGCAGTGCAACAGACCAGGCTGTGCACAGGCAGCAACCAGAGGCCAGCCTCCCTACTACAGGCCATGCCCTATGTCCCCTATCAGGCTGCAGGCAAGGAGGACACCATGCACCAGGCGCTCAGGGCAACAGGGGGAGAGAGATCCTGGGGCCCCTCTCAGCCAGTCCCTCCCCCGCTTCTGCCTATTTTTAGTTGGCTCAGCCCCACAGTCACACCTTCCCTGCTGGTAGAACTCCAGGTTGGCAGAAATGTCAGGCCCGGAGAACCCCGGCTGATGGGGGCACAGCTGCAGACAGGGCAAAGGGTCCTTATGACCCCTGGTCCGCTCAACCACACTGCAATTACAGTCTCAAAGCAGCCAGCGGCCGTGCAGGCTGCAGTCCCTGAGAGCATGCCCCTAGCCCTTGCAGTTCCTGCCACACTGTCCTCAGCAGAGTAAGTTCAGCAATTTTCATTTGGGGCTGGAGCTAGTTGCCACCTAAACTCCCAGATAAGAGGTATGCATGTGATCATCTCACAGGAAGGATGGATTCCATCGGATTCCATTGGTAGGAAGTGGAGCTACCTTTACAGGCAGCCAACCCCCCCCCCCCCCAATGAAAATTGCAATGCTTTAGGGAGAATTTATATGAAGGCGTTTATGAAGCTTAGAAGACATTGTTATAAGGGCTAAAATTAAGCGTGTAATGAAATTATCATTAAATAAGTTGTTATAGTTTATTTCAATTTTTCAGATTGTAATACATTACTTTCTGGCAAATAAAATTACATTATGAAAAATCTACGAAAACTGATATTTTCTTCCTGACTCACAGAAGTTACATTGAACTCTACTCTTTACCCACAATTCTTAGCCCTGTAAAATGAATCTGCTTCTTTAGTTCTGTCCTTTGCATTGTCTTTAGCTACCTTCTCACATAATCCCTCTACCCACTGCTCATTTACTTTCTCAATATTTATTATCCACTTCAATTTCATGGTGGTTATAGCTTTGGCTTCTGATTCAGTGTATTTGATACTGATCATCTCCATGTTGCTCTATGTACAATGCTCTCATACCCCAAGGCAGAAATGTAAAGATAAAGAAACACATTATATATTAACTTCTAACCATCTTTCTGTTTTTCTATTCCTTATGGTAAAAGCTTTCAATTTTCATGTTTAACATGTTCACTACCAACTTGTCAACCCAATTGTCTGACTAAAAGGTAATGAGTGATCTTTTTAGGTGCATGTTAACACAATCAAGAAATCAGTTGTGTCTGTATATTTTGCTCTACAGGGAGATGTTTTGGGTCAAGCATTGGGGTAAAAGAAACATTTTCTAATTCACGGATTAGATCCACTGTGCAGAGACTAAAAGTTAGGGATGCAAACATGCAACACCACCTGGGACCCTAAATAGTGAACAATTAGTTTCAGACAGCCAGGTTGCAATCCAGCACATGCAAAAAAGAAACTAAATCCTTTGGCAATGGAAAGAAGAATGATGAAGTACTGGGTTTTTCAGAACCAACCCAGCGGTGCAAGGGGACACACCCGAAGACTTCGAGTTCTTCCTGTTTCAGACTACAGAAACACAGAGTCTTCTAGGTGAAGTCAAAGATCGTATTTATTGGCTGCAGACCAATCACAGGTATCCGAGAAGTACAGCACGGTGTATGTTCTCAGGAGACTGCTCCCGAACCATAAAGCAGTCTTTTCTTATATACAGAATATTACGCTCTGGGCAACACCGCCCCTATTTTACAAGTGGTCATTCACATATTTTCGCTTCAAAGAAAGAGCAAAGTCATGATGATAATCCCACATTTCAGCTCGGTCAGCCCATAATTATTTACCCAGCGAGGCTCAGAACCCTCATCAGATATCAGCAGACCCCAATAAAACGGGCACCCCCTTCTCGTAAAACAAGCCATAAAGTAGGAAACAGAGTCAGGTGTGAAAGAGATTAGTCAGGATTCGTGTGGGATGCACGACTTTATGATGTGTCGGGCCCTGATGCTAATCCCATTTGGCCGCAGTAAAAGGAACCGGCCGGACAGGACTGACCTCGGGCAGCGGAGTCAGTTTTCACAGGTCACAAAGAAGTCACAGGAGGATTGCGTGTCCATTAGGCCTAGGCATGACCTTAATGCTCAGCCTATGTGAGGGCAACCACAAAATGGTTACCATTCTAAAATGGAACCCGAGGGTCTAATATGTAGTATCGTACACACGGTGAATTAATCGAGGAAACATGACGAAAACACTCATACATACCGCATTAGTCATTTGCGGTTCGCTGATACCAAAATCGGCATGGTAGGACCATGCTACCAACATGGTTCCGAAATTTACAGTACCACAGACCCTCCTTTTGCCCTTACATAGGCAATAACTATACTCATACTAATCTGTGTCCAGGTCTATATTCATAAAGTCATGAAGATGTTGCTGTAGCATCATCCTATTGCTTAGCTCGTCCCTTGATGCAGGTTTCCTTACACATGATATAACACAGAGGCCACAGATTACAGGAGCACACTGTATACATAGACAGAACAGGAAAAGAATGGCTAAGTTCGTCCCAGTGACTATTAGAATCTTCCATCCCCAAGCTGATATCAGTCCCCAGAACCACCCCATCATCGACCAGTCTCCTTTATCTACATGAATGGATTCGGAAATCTTATGCAGTTTGGAAATGGCCTGATAGACTGTCGGAGCGTTATCTGGTATGAAAATACAGCAGCTTGATTGGATAACCTTACATACCTCACCACGATCTGCAAGTATGACATCTAGAACCATACGGTTCTGCAACATCATGAGGCGATCCGCTTGGAGCTCAGCTGTCAAGTTACCAAGGGCACCAGCCGTTACATTAACAGTGGATTCAACTACACGAGTCAGTTGTCTCAGGTTCCTGCTATTGACCATTGGTCCCCAAAACGGCAGGAAACCCAGGAAGAAATCTCCCGCTTCCTGACCGGCAGTATCCTCTTTACTAGCAACGCCTCTCACAAATCTGGTCTTGTGATAATCAGAGGTGGCAGTAAATGTCGGCGGTAGCAAATTTGCAACATAACACGTGCCCAAGAAATCAGGGGGTAACCATGTATATGCTCGGTCATTACAAACAAAGTATGTACCCTTGGCAGCCACAAATGCAGGGGAAAACTGTGATGGAAAAATGTACGTTTCCGCACAGTCACTCTTCCCTAATTGAGCTCTTGGATTCTGACCATTGCCTTGTAAACAGAAGCGACCTATGTGGGGTATGACCCAAATCGGAGATGAACTTTTACGCTGTTTCTCGCCCAGACTAATGCTATACCCCGTCGCATTCCAACCCACATAAGCTCGCAACTTATCCTTGGGAATAGATGAATATGCATCGATATCTCTACTCATATCAGCAACTCCTCTCATCAAGGCTTTATTGTTCGTGCTAGGTCTATTGGAACGCGGTGGTCGTGGGGAATAGGTCTCAAGTGCAAAAAGAAACATAGTCTGGAATGCCCATGATGACCCATTATAACTAAACGGCAGCACTAGATACGGGCTACCCTTATCAATGGTATGCGGCATCAAACCACACACCCAGCAATTTGTTGTGTTCATAACTAGTTGGTGCTGGTGCAGGAGTTGAATAAACAAATTGTTTGCGAACTCAGAACGTCTAGCTTGTTCGTGTTCAGGTAGAGGGTGGAAAGAGTGTGAGGGAACAGTAGGAGGAGGTATAGGCTGTATAGTGGGTGCAAACGGCACTTGAAAAGACAATAATACATAACCTACAGAAAACATCATCATGCTAAATAGTACAAACAGACATAATATTACAAAACGTTTGCTATTCATTACTTTACATATTCTGCTCTTAAATTGTATTTCCTCAGCGGGTCTCTCCATCTCGGAAAACTCCATCCTCTAATCGTGCTGTTCGCGGCGGATGAGTGTCTTCTGCTAAGGAGTACACCTGTCAGTCCAGGGAACGCCCTAGACCAACCAAACCGTTGACCTAACGTCTCTGGCTTGTACCCCAAAGTCTTGGCACCGCGACCCTACAGCTGAACCCGCATGGTGGTTCGAAAAAGAAAAAATCAAAAATAAAGAAAGTCCTCCAGATGGGAGAGGTGTAATATTAAAAAAAATAGCAAGGGAAAGGAATTTTTTATTTGTCCATAGTCTTTGACCTCAAATTGTAATGGCTTTTCCCAGGTACTGTTTGGTCTTGAAACAAAAGTTCAGGTTCTGTAGTGTCCAATCGAATTGACGGTGGCACAGCTTCTTGCAAAATGTCAGCGCTTTCCTTCTCAGAAAGCGTTCCTTTCACTCGTGCATCACTAAACGGCAGAAAACGAGGCACAGTCTCAGTCTCTGAGTCAGCGATTCCTTCCTGGACCCACTGGTCGTAAGGCAAAGGCAAAGGGACCCTCTTGCAATGAACGCCGTGGATCCAGTTCTTTTTCCCTTTCACTCGAACAGCTGATCTCGTCGAGAGAAGGACGAGATGGGGGCCGGTCCACCGGGGCTCATCATTTTTCGTCCGCTTGAAGTTTTTGATCAGCACCCATGATCCAGGATTGATGGGGTGTCCTGGAGCTTCAGAGACCTGAGGCAGAGTATCATGCACCTGTTGGTGTAAAACACGCAATTTAGCCGTCAATTCATACAGGTAATCAAGCAGTACTGGATGTTCAATTTAGCTGAATTTTGTCGGTCTTGGCACACCCCATATATTGGCCGGACGGCCAAACACAATCTCGTACGGACTAAGTCCCACTCGTGAATGCACAGTCATTCTTGTTGATAGGAGTGCTAAGGGCAGAGCATCAGGCCATTTAAGACCAGAACTCGCCTGAATCTTAGCTAACTTAAGTTTCAAAGTGCCATTGTAACACTCTACTAGTCCAGCTGATTGGGGGTGATTTGCAGCGTGGAATTTCTGCTCAATACCTAGTCCCTCACATACATTCTTCATCACTCGACCTACAAATTCACTCCCATTATCACTCCATACCATTCTTGGCATTCCAAACCTAGGGAAAAATTCTTTGACAAGGGCTTTAGCTGTGGATAAGGCAGTATTGTCTTTTAGGGGATATGCTTCTATCAACCTTGAAAAAGCGCAGACAACAACAAGTACATATTTCAAATTGTTGCACCTTTCCATGTGGATGAAATCTAGCTGCAAAACCTCAAACGGATACGTTGGAGGCGCAAAATGACCAGCTGGAGTTGGGGTTCCCCTACCAGGATTGTATTTCAAACATACCATGCAATTTTTGACCACATTCTCCACACACTTGGGAATTCCAGCATTCTGCCATACTGGAGCCAACAACTTACAAATCCCTTTCACACTGATATGCGCCATTCCATGTGCCATCGTGACAACTGGAAGCACATATGCATCAGGTAACAACCATCGTCGGTGTTCTGACAAATCAACCCAACAACCATTTTCATCCAATTTACCCTTACTTTCTTTCCATATGCTCGATTCTTTCTCTGTGGCTTCAGCTTGAAGGGACTTCACACTCTCTATCGTGTCTTCACACATTCCAACATCACCAACCCATCTTGCAGGGCCTGCAACATACATTCGAGTTGTAACATCTTTTGCTGTTTCTTTCGCTATTTCGTCAGCAAAAGCATTACCACGACCAACATCATCGGTAACCTTCTTGTGTGCACTGCATTTTACAATCGCAACTTGTAACGGCAAGGTCAACGACTCAAGGAGATCATTCACCAACTGACCATTCTGAATCTTAGTTCCATGCAAAGTCAATAACCCACGTTCTTTCCACAAGCGCCCAAAACTATGGGCCACGCCAAAGGCATACTGACTGTCAGTATATATGTTCACTTTCATTCCTTTCGACAACACGCATGCTCTTGTAAGTGCAATTAATTCTGCTGCTTGAGCCGAATTATGTGGTATGCGTGCAGTTTCAACAATCGTGTGCAAAGTCGTGATAGCATATGCAGCAGTCGTATCACCATTCGGAAGCTTGAAGCACGAACCATCCACCCATAAGGTACCATCACTCTCAACCAGGGGAGTATCTTTAAGATCCACTCTCCCTTTTGTTTCTTCTTCTGTTCTGAACAGACAATCATGCTGTTTAATCTCATCTGTGTCTGCTGAAATCGGCAATAATGTAGCTGGATTCAACGTATTGCACCTCTTTATGTGCACATGACTTGCTAATAGTGTTAGCTCATAACCTGACAATCGAGCACTAGTTAAGTGCTGTGTCTTGGTCTTCTTTAACAATATGTCCACTGCATGCGGAACCATTACAATCAACGTGTTATCCATCACTAACTCAGCAGACTGTTGAATAGACACAGCTGCTGCCGCTGTGGCTCTCAAGCAACTCGGCAATGCCTTAGCTACCGGATCCAAAGTCGACGAAAAATACACGCATGGACGCTGTTTGTCTCCAAAAGACTGTGTTAACACTGACAATGCGCAACCTTCCTTCTCATAAACATACAATATAAAGGGTTTACTGTAGTCGGGGGTACCCAACACCGGAGCTGAACATAATGCATTACGCAATTATAAAAAACTTTTCTGACACTCTTCAGACCACGGGACGGGATTTGGGGTATCTTTACATGTTAATGCTATCAAAGGTTTTGCCAGCAAAGAAAAACTCGGGATCCACTGCCTACAGTATGAAGTAATACCCAAGAAAGCACGCACTTCTCTCTGTGTTCTTGGCACGCTCAATTGTGCAATGGCCTGAATTCTTTCTGGGGTCAGTTTTCTTCCCTCTTTCGATAAGAGATGACCTAAGTAGGTCACTTCTTGTCGACAATATTGCAGTTTTGAGAGAGACACTTTGTGATGAAAGGTAGACAAATGACGCAACAATGACAATGTAGCTTCTTTACAAATCTCCTCAGTATCCGCGGCGACTAGTAAATCGTCAACATACTGAATGAGGCTAGCACCACTAGGTAAAACAATCGCATCAAGATGCGCTTTTAAAGCCTGACTGAATATTGATGGACTTTCACAGTAGCCCTGTGGAGCGCATTTAAAACGGAAGCTTGAACCTCCTAGACTAAAACCAAAAATATCCCTGCTCTCCTCTGCAATCGGGATGCTAAAGAAAGCATTCTTTAAATCGATCACTGAGAACCAAGCAGCGGAAGCTGGAATCATAGTTAACAAGGCAGTTATATCAGGGACAACTGGAAACTGTGGCACAACTATCTTATTGACCTCTCTAAGATCGATCACAAACCTGTAAACAGGTGGCTGAGAAGGGTCAGTACGTTTTAAAACAGGCAAAACAGGACTATTGCAAACGTTGCCTCTTGTCTCCTCAATTACATCCTTTTCAATCAAATCATAGATGATCGCTAACAACGCTTTCTCACCTTCATTAGAGATCTTTTACTGGGGAATGCGTGGCAATTTAATATTGGCTTTCAAAGTGACCACATATGGCGGTATTTCCAAGAGGCCCACATCATTAGGACCAGTAGCCCAAAGGACATCTGGAAGAGACGACAATTCAGCTGGCAGTTTATTCTTTGACAAATACATTGGAGAAATCACTTTCCTACCCAGTGTAAGTTGTACTCCTGAGGGAGAACAATATAATGTCGCATGTAACCTCTTTAACAAATCCAATCCTAACAGGTTTTCACCACAACCTGTCGTTAGGATAAGGGGTGCTTTCAGCTCACAAGGTCCAACAGAAAGGGGCATTGGACTAGAGATCGGGTTCCTAACCGGGGCGCCAGAAAAACCTACTGAAACATTCATTTCGCCAGACAAAGGCGCGCCAGGGAGTTTTGAGTGCATAATAGAACTCTTTGCAGCACCAGTATCCAATAAAAAAGGCTCTGACACACCCGCTGTAGTCACCTTGACATACGGTCCACTCTGATCCACTGGCACTGAAACAACTCCCTCTCTTTGTCTATGGCTGTCCTAGTAATCATTACCTTCCGCATTTTCATCTTCTGCATAATAGTCGTTATTATAGTACTGAGTCGTCCTACCAGTTGCATTGGCTTGCTGATCAAAACTATTCACCGTATTTTGAGGCGGAAGAGGACGCGCGTTCTGGGGAACATTTCCACGCCCTCTACCTCTAAGAGCTTGCTGACCACCTCTACCTCGTGTGCCATAAGCATTATTCGTACGCTGCAACAATATAGGACAACTGTACTTAAAATGACCTTCTTGTTTACAATACGAACATTGATTGGGACCTACAGGAACACGCGGTTGGGAATATTCAAACCTTTGCATGTTTCTTTGAAACTGTTGAGGTTGCTGATAGTTACTCTGACTACCGCGTGGTGGGTAGGCCTGCTGTAACAAAACCTTCGTCTTTCATTCTTTTGTTTTCTTGTCTGCTCTATCCTTCTCAGCTTTATCCCTATTTTCGTAATACTGTGCAGTAGCCAGTATTTGCGCTGAAGAGGAAACAGCCCAAGAACTCTCTGAATCTTTTAATTTCTTGCACAACTCGGGAAGCAAATTATGCACGAATTTATCAACATATAACCGTTGACCACCTTCCGTACTCATGTCTTGACCACTGTGGTCGATAAATGTTTCTTCAAACCTGGTGAAGAAATCAGACACTGACTCATCTTTCTTCTGCTTGCATGCGGATAATTTATCCCAATTCACACGCATCGCGGGCATTAAAGTTTTCATGTAGGTAATAATTCTAGCAGGGAGTTGTGCTACTAAGGGCTCAGGTTTCGCACCACCAACTTGTCTAGTGTCTGCCGTAATGATATTAGCCCATGTGTCATCTAGTTCTGCAGCATGATCTGTATTACGAATCGATCCCCATAAAGGCTGCGGAACAACATTCCCGAACAACATATCTATGTCAGCTAGATTCATGACACACGATTCTGCGGTCTGTGATTACTCCTTATAATATCCTGCAGGGTTTTTACGGGGGTCAGGCAAGGTCTGCTTAAGGGCTAAAACTTCAGATCGCTTCCAAGGAACATGTACCCAAACACGCTGGAAATGAGCTGGCATAGCAACAATACTGTTAGCGGCATCAGCCGCAACCCCGTCCTTCCATACCGGAGGGACTTCTCTCATAGGGTATTGTCTTACCTTTTTATCAGATGGGTCATGTTCAAACAATGACTTAGAAGGGCCCTAAATCCTAAAAGACAACAATGTCGCAACCGCTTTTTCAACATCGGGACCCACAATCGTGCCCTTTTCAAATTCAAATCGTACACGGCACAACTCCTGCGGGCTTGAATCTAAACCATGATCTTCCAATTCCTCACAGAGGAATTCACACATTTTCTCGAAAACGTATCTCTGTTTTGGTGCTTCCCATTGATGAAAAACATTAACAACAGACCTTACATCATATCTTGAAGGATAAACAATCCATTTATGCGCCATGGGGTCTAATACTTCTTTCTCTTCAAAACCAGGCAGCTGACTACGCAACTGCTTACGTTGTGAACCAGGGGTCGTACTAGATGACCCTAAGAGAGGTGATATGAAACTAGTGACCGCACTAGCTATTCGTTGTCGTGTAGAAGGTGAAGTTGAGGCAAGAACAGGGGGAAAGACAGAGGGAAGAAAAACCGGTGCAGATACAGGTACAGGGGCCGTATCAGGCAGAGTGCCGAGAGAGGCAGCTGATGTACCAGGTAAAGTCGAAGGAAGCGCAGAAGAGATAGGTAGCGAAATCGGCGGCCCGTGAGAGGGCTGCGTTGTAGGGATAGGAGCCGGCTGAGGAGGAGCTGGCGGCTGCGGGAAGGCTTGCGGCAAATTAACTCGAGGCTGTACATTTAAAGGTTGCGGAGGCGCTGTAGCACTCTGCGCATACGGGAGTGGCGAACTCAGCAAATGTGACATTAGGGGATCTTTCTCCTTTTCTTTTGATGCATCTTGCTGAAGGGGCGGCAAAACTGGGTAACATTTATCAATCACTAGTTTACGTTGCCTTCGCAACTGCTCATTCATTTGTTCTTCTTCATTATCTTTAAACTGCAAAGCTGCTTGCATTATCGACTTTCCTTTCTCTCTTTTATTTTTCTTCGCTAATTTGATTTCTTTCTGTTTGGCTTCCTTCCACCATAGGCGGAAAGAATCAAACATCGGCGGCCGGGCTTTCTTTTTAAATAATTTAACCTCCAGATTATCCAGAATCTCTGTGTCGAAACTACCATATTGGGACCATTTTAAATCACCATCTTTCCTGGTGTATCGGATCCATACTTCATTGTACGTAATGGGGCCCACGCCATGTTTCACATAAAGCTCATAAGTTGGAGTTCCAATTGGAGGAAGCGGACACGAATCCTCTAATCGGGAGTCCTTATTACAACCCAGACAAAACAAATTTCCAAATATACTAGAACCAGGCATCTTCGCTCACTAGTCTAGTTTCAAACTTCAAAGGATTATCGAATACGATAGTCTTGTGAATACACGAGTCCTTCGGCTTTGGCACTTGCAAGTTCCAAATCAAAGCGATCCCAAAGGGATACCAAACTAAGAACCAAACTAAGGACTGGGAGACGCTCCACTTATACTTAACTGAGGTATCGATGACGTCACCAGAAGACTCGTTAAATCGTTTCGCTCTACCAAATCATCAAGGGTCCAGGACACGGAGAACCTCGCAGTAAAGACTTTCGGACCACGTCGACATGCAGGGGTCGATGAAGTGGCGGCCTTCCTCCAGAATTTTCACATGAAGCTCCTCACGAACCTCTGGCTTGGACCGGTACCGCTGAAATCGCCCCACATTGGGCGCCAACTGAAGTACTGGGTTTTTCAGAACCAACCCAGCGGTGCCAGGGGACACACCCGGAGACTTCGAGTTCTTCCTGTTTCAGACTACAGAAACACAGAGTCTTCTAGATGAAGTCAAAGATCGTCTTTATTGGCTGCAGACCAATCACAGGTATCCGAGAAGTACAGCACGGTGTATGTTCTCAGGAGACTGCTCCCGAACCAAAAAACAGTCTTTTCTTATATACAGAATATTACGCTCTGGGCAACACCGCCCCTATTTTACAAGTGGTCATTCACATATTTTCGCTTCAAAGAAAGAGCAAAGTCATGATGATAATCCCACATTTCAGCTCGGTCTGCCCATAATTATTTACCCAGCGAGGCTCAGAACCCTCATCATATATCAGCAGACCCCAATAAAACGGGCACCCCCTTCTCGTAAAACAAGCCATAAAGTAGGAAACAGAGTCAGGTGTGAAAGAGATTAGTCAGGATTCGTGTGGTATGCACCACTTTATGATGTGTCGGGCCCTGATGCTAATCCCATTTGGCCGCAGTAAAAGGAACCGGCCGGACACGACTGACCTCGGGCAGCGGAGTCAGTTTTCACAGGTCACAAAGAAGTCACAGGAGGATTGTGTGTCCATTAGGCCTAGGCATGGCCTTAATGCGCAGCCTATGTGAGGGCAACCACAAAATGGTTACCATTCTAAAATGGAACCCGAGGGTCTAATATGTAGTATCGTATACACGGTGAATTCATCGAGGAAACATGACGAAAACACTCATATATACCGCATTAGTAATTTGGGGTTCGCTGATACCAAAATCGGCATGGTAGGACCATGCTACCAACATGGTTCCGAAATTTACAGTACCACAATGATATCTCATATGTGCATGCTAAGGCTTTAGAAAGAAGAGCACTCCCTAGCTGATACTAACTAGAAAATTGCAGGCTATGCGCAGCAGAAATATCTTACAGACAAGCCCCGTTATGACTTCAGGAAGATTTAAAAAAGGAAATAGAAATCCAAACTAGATAGTCAGAGCTGTGCAACAACATCTTTCTTATTTCATTTGGTATGTAGAAGGCTTTGATTTCCCCTTTATGACCTGAGGTGCTTGTCTATGTGGGGTTATTTATAAAGTGTCGCTGTTATTCCAAGGGGTGTCCTGGCGCTACTGCCAAAAGAGTGTCCGCGGGGGAAAGAAGAGAAAGACCTAGGGACTGGAAAAAAGCCAGGTCTTAAGCCTTTTCCGAAATACAGGCATTGGCTTGATGCTTCTGGGAGTCAGTGGAAATTTGTTCCAGAGGGAGGAGCCCAAGAAAGAAAGGGCTCTGCCCCCTGACCTTGCCTTCCTGATCCGCGGAACTCTGGCAAGAAAAAGATCCGCAGAGTGAAGGTTTCTCTGCTGGGTGTAGAACTTAATTCTGTCTTGTAAATAGGCTGGGCCAGTTCCATGGAGGGCTTTCTGGGTCACAAGCAGAGTCTTAAAAGTAATCCTCTTCCTCAAAAGAAGCCAATGAAGACTCTTAAGAAGATCTGATGCATGGGAGTTACGGGGGAGCCCCAAAAATGTTCATGCAGCTGCATTCTAGACCAGCTGAAGCCTATCTGTCAGGTATTTTGGCAGGCCTGAGTAGAGTCTGTTCCAATAGTCAAGACGTAAAATATTCAGGGCTTAAATCAATTGTTGTCTAGGCGTAAAGGACAATAGAAGCAGAAATAGTCGAAGAAGGGCAAAACAAGTGCCTGCTACTGAGTTGACTTGGGAGCGAAATAACAATTGTCCATTAAATTTGAGGCCTACGTTTTTCAACACCAGAGTTTGGGAAATTGGGGGAGGGGGCATTTGTTTCATTATTTGTTGGAATTTGTTGGCATCACTCTACTAGTTTTGATTGATTCTTTTACCTAATTTACATAGAACTATATTTTTAGTTTTGTCTTTTTTTCTACATCATTGACTCCTGCTTGACTGACTGATCATTTGCCTGATATTAATGGAATGCTTCACCTATCGTGCTTCATGTGACTTTGAGGTCACTACTGGATATGAGCTTGCACTTTATCCCGCAATTTGCTTAATTGGTTATTGTGATTTCTCTTACTTTATTTTCCTTATATTCCACAAGGTTGCCCTGCCTCATTTCGATTTTAACTTATTCCCTTACATATTTTAGTTGGTAGTAAAACATTTTTATCCAGTTTTTCCCATTTTGGGAAACCATGCCTGACTGCTTGACTGCCTGAAATGTAGAGGGCCGTTTCTCCTTCCAAATGTGATGAGAACTGAGGTTCACTATTAGAACGACAATATTCATGTGCATTTTACACAATGGGCATGTAAATAGCGTATTGCTATCTCTGGAAAATTGTGGAAGGGATTTGCAGATGGGTGGACAGTACTTCTTGGCAGTTCAGTGTTAGTGATCAGTTAGGTAGTATGGCTTTAGTTGGTCATGTAGTTTACATTTCCATTTTGATGACATGCAATTTAAATATTTGTTCATTCAATTAGCGCTAGATTGTGTAGATTGCATATGTGATGTGGACGAAACCTATCTGCATTAAAAGGATGCCTCACACTGTACATTTGTCATGCATATGAATAATATATTTCAATCTGTGTTGGGATAAAAATTGCTATATAGAGTGATAAAAAGCGATGCTTAGTTTTATGAGTATTCACATTTAGTCATAGCACAGAATCATGTTTGGATGAACTGCAAAACCATGATTTAGGAAGAAACAATCATGCATAATTTAAGTACAAATAGATTCTAGCAGGACCTTCTTTGCAAATGATATGCCATGGTCATGCAGGCGTAAAAGTAAGCAATAAGTATTTTAGAATTTCACAGACAGCTGTACAAAATGTTGTATTAGAATTAAACAGAGGAACACTCTGGATAATCACTTGTTCATTTAGTTTTGGTTATTTTTGTGATTACTGTCATTTCAATTGTTTTGGAAATGGTTGGCATTGTCATTGAGAATAAGATTCTCGCAGTCATTTCCAGCTTGTATGTTTGATAATGTAAGATTATTTAGACTTGTATGTGATATGCATAATTTCCTTTACTGACATTTCAGCTCTCCATGACCAGTCAAGTGAAAGCAGTCTCCGTCTCCTGCTTCCACCTAACAAGATGCTCAAGAAGATCTTCAAATGCCTCCAAATCTTTACTCCCAGAACCATCACCCAGGCACTCTTCAGAAGCTGGACTACGGAAATGCACTCTATACTAGAATCAATGCTCAAATGATCAGAAGACTCCAGCTGATACAAAACGGAGTAGCCAGGCTCACTCTCAACCTCCAACACCGCACTCACATCACCTCGCACCTCAAAGAGCTCAACTGGTTCCCACTCCACCAACAAGCACTCTTCAAACTCCTCACCAACACATACAAAAACAGAACATGAGCTCCAGGTCCTTAACAACTGCATAAACGTCCCCAAAACTACTAGACACAGCTGCTCAGCCAGACTCCTAATTGTCCACCCCCTGCATATGCAGAACCAGAATCGCAGTCGTGCCTTCTCCTACCTTGCTCCTAAAGCCTAAAACAACTTCCCCATGGACACAAATCAGAGCAGCCTTCTCAATTCTTGAATTCCACAAGAAACTGAAGACCTGGGGCCATATGTAGGTAAAATGGAATTTACGAATCGGAAATTGCGATTTTTCGCGAATCGCATTTTCCGAATCGCAAATAGCTATGTAGGTAGATTTTAGCGAATAATTAGCGATTCGCAAAAATTCGCAGAATTATTTTGCGATTACCCTAATAGCGATTCCTTAATTGCGAAAACGCTATTAAGGAATCGCAAATCTGGGAATCTGCAATTCAGGTGCAGAATGAGGACATCACAACCAGGAAGTGTGACTGCCCATGCTGCACCTGATTGCCAGCAGCTGTGTGTGAGCCAGTAGCTGTTTGAGAGCCTGTGTGGAGAGGAGAACAGTGAAGCTCTGCATTTGAAAACCAGCCAAATGGATTCCCAGGGGACTGAAAAGCAGCAGGAGGAACCAGCAAGGAAGAGGAAACAGAAATTCAGTGAGAGGGAGCTGGAGGTCCTCACACAGGAGGTGGTCAGCAACCATGATCTCCTATTTGGTAAAAGTTCCCTGAGAGTACCTGAGGCCAGAAAGCGCAAGATTTGGAGTGACATCCAAGAGAAAGTGAATGCCATTGGTGTCACACACCGCAGTGTGGAGGACCTACGTAAAAGATGGTATGACATGCGGCAGAGGTCAAAGGAGAGAGTGGCAACAAGACTGGCAGAGGCAAAAAAAACAGTGGGGGCCCTTCCACTGCAACCGAACCGACGCCCCTGGAGGAGCTGGTGGAGGGCACACTGCAGCCTGAGAGCGTGAGTGGAGTGGCTGACCTGGACAGCTCAGAACACACAGACACCAGACAAGGTAAGGTGCATGCCAAAACCCCCTGCTACATCCCCAAACCACCCACATCCCCCAAAAGGCAACCTGACTGCAACTCCAGTAAATGTCACACAGCACACACAGTAATGCATTATGGGAAACGTAGTCACATGCACTGATAACTGTGCCAGTGAGACACAGACAGGTGGAATAGGAAGGACTCCATCATGCAGAGATAGAAAAAGACCGATAGTACCCATGAGATTCTATTGCTTGAAACTAATGCATGACAAATACCACACAGGACACAGTACTAATGTGTGTCATTTAATCCACAGCACCACCACCAACACAGGATAGTGAGGCTGAATGTGAGCCAACAGCTGAGATGGAGGACCAGGCATGCCAGAAGGATCAGGGCGCAGCCACAACTGCCGACACAGCACCATGCAGGCGTCGCATAATTGTCCCACCACTACCACTGTTGGAGACACAGGCACCAGACACAGCAGAGGAGCAACAGCCAGTGCACAGGCAGCGTGCAGGACTGCAACAAACACAGTCCCCTGAACAATCAAGAGTAGGGAGAGGGATGAGACGCAGGGAACGGCCGTCCACCAGCACTGCTCCTGTTGAAGAGGACACGGTGTTCTCGGGCCTGGAGGGCAGCATGCTGAAGCAGCAGCGCCTGCAAGTGAAGGGAATCAGGTCAATACAACGGCAGCTGACAGCACATAACCACAACATGACCGAGTTGCACGCAGGAGTAATGGCCATGACTGGTGCATTGGAGGGACTGTGCAGGGAGATAGCGAGGGACAGGGCAGCGTGGCGCCGGGACAGACATCGCCTTCACACACGGCTGGACCTATACACAAGGGCTGTGAACCGCCACATAACCGCCACATCCCTGCAGGCCAGAAGATGTGTTGGCATGCAGCGCGAGATGGCCCACTGCTGCCAGGACGTGGGCAGTGTCTTGGTGCAGGTCACACATGCGGTGGACCAGATGCGCGCAACCGCCACAGGTGGCATAGGTGCACTTGCAGCCACGGACACTGATGGACAATCGAGCAGGAGCAGCATCACTCCCCCAATACCACAGGAAAGACGCAGGAGTGGACGACAGAGCACAGTGGAGGATGAGTCAAGGGAGGGCACAGCGTGCACACAGCGAGGCGCACCAGGCCGTGCACGTAGGAGGTGAAGGGACACAAGGGACTAATGGCCATGTGTGATGCAACACAGTCCATGTAGACTCAGTGTCTGTTGTTATTCTTTGCACTGTGACACAAACAAGTGCATGCAGGGACTTTGACGTCACAACGTGAGATCACTCAATGCCTGATGACACAGAAATAAACAACCCTGTCAGTCACCAATCAGTGTTATTGTGTCATCATTACTCACTTAGAAGTAGTTTTGGGTGATCTCATCACGTCTCATACGTCCGGCAGCTGCACCAGCACCTCCTGCGGGAGCGCGATGTGGTGCTGCTCCATCCTCATCTGATGATTCAGAGTCTGTCAGGTCCACTGGGGTTCCTTTCTTGGTAGCGATGTTGTGTAGCATTGCACAGGCAACCACTATTTTGCAACACGTCTCAGGGCTGTACTGTAGCGCTCCACCACTCTTATGGAGGCATCGAAAACGGCTCTTTAGGATTCCAAAGGTCCTCTCAATGGCACAGCGTGTAGCTCTGTGTGCGCTGTTGTACCCCCTCTCACCTGCAGTTGATGGATTCAGGTACGGTGTGAGGATGTAGTCTCGTACAGCATACGCACTGTCACCTGCGGGGTATAAGCAGATTAATGTTCAATAGTGTCCTGCCACTGCATCACTCTACTGCCTCTGCGTGTGTTTAACAGGCATCTATGCAGCCAATGACATGGGGGAATTGTGCAATTTGGTAGAAATCTTGCTTGGTCTGATCCAGTGCCTGTGCTGTGCTAGGAAATTGTATGTGGTAATGCAGCCTCTGTACCATTGCATCCAGGAAAGCGTGGAAGAAGCGCGAAAGTGCACTTTGGGAGACACCTCCTGCTGTGGCAATGACCCCCTGGAAACTACCTGATGCCAGGAGGTGCAGTGAGCACAGCACCTGTACATGGGTGGGAATAGAGTGTGCCCTGCGTGTGGGGTGGTCAAGTATGGGTGTCAGTTCAGCAATTAAATCCAGGATGCTGTATGGGTGCAGCCTGTAGTTGACATGGATCTCCTCATCGGTCACTTGGAAGAGGGTGATGCGTGCTCTGTAGATCCTTTCCTGGCGTCTCCTTCTCTGTGTGGCATCCCTGATTCGCAGCCTCCTGGCTATCACGTACAGCCCAGCCATGGTGGAAAGGCCATGTGGCATTGTGGGCCTGTTTAAATAGGTTGCAGTTGATTACCACCTGCTCAGTGTTGATGGTAATTGGGAAGTGCAAAATTGCGAATTTTGCATTATCGCTATTTGCGAATTTTCTGAACATGTCATTTTGCGAAATCGCTATTTGCGAGTTCGGTAACAGCGATTTTCGCAAATACTGGTGCGCAGACTGCGATTACGCTGATTTATTCGCAGACTCCACTTTCCACAAAATAGCTAATCGCTAAATTTGCGATTCGCACAGCTCTTCTGCGAATACCTTTCCTACATGGCTCAAGTATGTTTTGCGATCGCAAACACCCAGATTCCTGCGAATCGCACTGTTTGCGATCGCAAAACTGTTTCCTACATATGGCCCCTGGTCTTTACCTAGGTTAAATCTTGGCTTGGCCCATACAGCCCCTGCTTAAGGGCCAGATTACCCTCCTGGGCGAGTTGTGCGCTATACAAATACACATAGCATAAGATAAGGTAAGTTAACATAACATCGGTCCCCGGTTCATCAACTATGTGTGCCTTCTATATACAGAGCTCTGCGCTCAAGTTTGACTGGGTATGTTTGCATCTTCCCCTTTTCCAGTAGAGAAGGGGATGCAACAGGGGTGTCGCCTTTCCCCGCTCCTTTATGCTTTGGCCTCAGATCCTCTAGCGAATTAAGTTAATACGGATGCACAGCTACGGGGGTTTAAATGGGTGTGGGGCTGGACTAGAGAATTTCATTGTACACTGATGACGTGCTTATCTTCCTGACCGATCTCCGTACCTTGTTACTGCGGAGGCTCCAGATCCTGGAATTATTTGGGCGGTTTTGAGGACATCAGGTTCGACATACCCAGTGAGTGGAGTGAGAGGGGCTGTCCTGAGCTTTGGGGATTCAGATCCTATTGCAGGGGTTCTGCTATCTGGGGGTCTTTCTCATGGACAACGAAGCCTGGGCATGTGCCCTGATCATACAGCCGCAGATAGATAGGCATAAGGGTGACCTGGCAGACTGGGCAATGCTACTCCATCCCCTTCTTGGTCGTTCAACCGTCTTTAAGATAGCGGCCTGTCCCCAACTCTTGTACTTACTCCAGAATGTCCCTTTCCCCATGCCTGTATTTCTCTTCACCTGTATTGATTCTCTACTGCGTGGCTTCCTGTGGGCTTTGGGCCCATCCAATATTTCCCTTTCCAGGTGCTATAAGTCCACTTATGACGGGGGCATAGCTACTCCTGATGTGTGGTCCTACTACATGGAGGACCAGTTTGCAGTTTTTTAATTGATTAGTGGTTTGATGGCTGTGCCGATCCCACAAATGCATCATTGGAGCGGTAGGTTCTGGGCTTGCGGTCCCTGTTACATCTGTTGTATGGTGGTAATCACTTGCACATTCCCCCGACGGCTTAGGCCATGCTTCAAACGTGGAGGCTGGCGAGTAGGTCTATGGGGAGGAAAAGGCTCACTAGGGAGGTCCCTCTGTGGGAGGGTATGTTTTTATTCCAGGTGGCCAGGCTGAAGGAGTTCTCTTGTTGGGACCTTATAGTCATTGCAAAGTTTGGGGACGTCCTTGATGGGCAAATGCTCAACTACTTTGCCTCCCTCCAGGAGGAGTTCCAGTTGCATTAGAAGCAATGTTATAGATACTTGCAGCTCGGGCATGAACACTCTCCCCCTATCTTACACACTTAGATGAAATTCCTGAGTTCAGCCCCTTAGAAGTCAAGATTTGTTGACTGACATTACCCGCCATAAGGTTTACATTGCTTACCTCTCCTTGGTAGTTAATGCACCATACACCTTCTTTCCGGCCGTTAGGGAGGCCTGGGCTTGTGACATGGGCTTCTTGGAAGATGGGAACTGGGGAGAGGCACTTGCCTCCCCTAGTGAGGTGGCTATTCCATGCCTCATTCGGCTGTGCTATCTGCATAGGGTCTATTACATCAGGAAAGGGCCTCATAACTTCTGCCAACTATTTGCAGTGCCAGTTTGCAGCAGGAGACTTCCTACACATTGTCTGGGATTGCGCTGTTCTGGCTTGTTGGAAATAGGGTTTTCTAGTTGGCAGGTTGCTACCCTGTCCAAGTAGTGACACTTCTTCCTAGTTAGGATAAGGAGCTACAGTACTGGAATAACCCCTGCTCATCCCCTGGGTAGCTTGGCATGAGCAGTCAGGCTTATCTCAGAGGCAGTGTGTAAAGCATTTGCACATGACCAGTTTTAGAAAAATGACCAATATTTATTTTTGTAAAACAAGACGAAACGATAAAAATCCAACATACAATAATCCGAATATGCACTTTGCAAGAATGCCCTTAGAAATGCAGGTCAATTAAGTCAGTAGCTTCGTCCGGTGCTACTGCAGTGCTGAAAACCACCGAATCCAACAGTGTTGGTCGACCGCATCTGTGCAGACCAGCGTTGGTGTCAGAAGACTTGTAAACAGTACCTTTTGTTCCGGCCAACCATGGCTGTGTGTTCCGGTGGTGGGAATAGGTGAGGCTGCGGTGTGAAGCGGAGTGGTGCGGCATGTGGTGCCCTCAGGTCTTGGTTCCTGCAGTGGCTCCGTGGTGATCGTCCAGCTGCGTTGGTGAGACCAGGGCTGCAGTGCGAAGTGGGGCTATGCTCATCGCGGTGCTCACAGTCATGGTGCAAGCAATGGCGTCCTTCAAAGATCGATGGGGCTGGCAGGTCGATGGGGCTGGCATTGGTGGGCCATGGCTGTGGTGTGAGTTGGGGGGTGCTTCATGTAGCTTACGAGCTGTGAGAGAGGCGGGCGGAGTGCAGTGCCCACATGTCGTGGTGCAAGCAGCGGGTTGGTGGCGACGGCGGTAGTTGTCATCGGTGAGACCAGGGTTGTGGTGCAAAGTGCGGCCGTGTCCTCTGCGGGGCCTTCAGGTCACGGAACCGCCTGCGGTCTTGGGGAAGGTGTTGGGTTGCGGTTTCCCTCTGTGGCAACTGAGACACGTGGTCCTGGAGGCGGTACCCAGAGGAAGGTGAAGTCTTTACTGTTCCTGAGCATTCTTGGGCTGGGGCAAGCTCTACTTCACACCCTTGGAGAAACTCAAAAAAAGAAGTTGTAGAAAGTTCAGGCCAGTTCTTTCTCTGCCCAAGACAGAAGCAGCTACTGCTGGCCAACCTAGCAAAGCACACATCAAAGTGGTAGTTTCTCCATACAGCTTCTCCAGCTCTTCATCATGGCAGCTTTTTAAGTGCAAAAGAGTTCTAAAGTCCTGGGGTCTGGGCCCCAATATGTATACCCCATTTCCGTTTGTTCTCTTGTGGCACAGAGTCTCTGTGCTTAGTCCAAACCAGTTCTGTCCTCTCTGGTCCAGCTTCCTGACAGAAGGTGGAGACAGTCTTGTGTAAGGTAAACCAGGTCTATTCAGGTGCAAGGAAATCTCCTCCCACTACTCTAAATACAGCCCAGATCTATTCAGCCCAGCACTGACTCATCCCGGAGAGTCAGGACACATCTCAACCCCCAAGTGGCTGTCTACTGCGAATGCATATCCCAAGCCTCTGTCATTCCAAAGCCAGACGGTCAATCCACACCCCAGCAGAGGCACACAAGTAAGAAATGACTACTTTCTAAAAGTATATGTTCTCACATGGACAACCCATTTTCCGTCCACGTGGACTGGGGTCAATGTACTTTATATACAAGACAGTGTCCACCATAGGACTCCTTTTCAAAAGATGTGCTGGCAACCCCCTAGTATCAATCCGGGGAAGCCCACCATTTGTCTGCACTTATGTGATCTATTTTGTTTATTACCTGTATAGCAAAAAATCTATGAGTGAATGGAACTATATAAGACAATAGATATATTACCACAGAAACCTTGTGTAATGGCCGTATCATATAATACAGCAACAGTGTGTGTAGGTACCACCTGTTTGGTTTGGAGTTGGAACATTGTATAGTGGGCTTCCCCAGATTGATACTAGAGGGTTGCCAGCACGTCTTTTGAAAAAGAGTCCCACAGTTGAAATTGTCTTGTATATAATGCACTTTCTTCTAAAAGTGGCATTTTCAAACACACAAATTCAAAACCATCTTTGCTAAAAGATGTGTGATTAAAATCTGAGTTCAGGCATATTAAACTCCATTCTCCTTTCTTGTCCCAGTGGGAAGTTATACTTGTAAGATGTTGCAAGGTAGCTCCCATTCTCTCCTATGGGACAGATAGCCTTTCAATTGCGAAACATGAAATACACAGTATTTCACTATCAGGGCATGTCATACACGACTATACACTACCCCCTGCCTATGGGGGTACCTTGGACCTATCTTAGGGTGACTTACATGTAAAATAGGGGAAGGTTAAGGCTTGGCAAGTGGGTGCATTTTTCAAGTCGACATGGCAGTAAAAACTGCACGCAGACCCTGCAGTAGCAGGTCTGAGAAACCTTTACAGGGCTACTTCTGTGGGTGGCACAATCAGTGTTGCAGGCCCACTGGTAGCATTTGATTTACAAGCCCTGGCACTCTCAGTGCACATTACTAGGGACTTACCAGTAAATCAAACATGCCAGTCATGGAAACACCAATCCATAAACACAATTTACATGGAGAGCATATGCACTTTAGCACTGAATGGCAATGGTAAAGTGCCCAGAGTCCTAAAACCAACAAAAACAGGGTCAAAACAGGAGGCCAAAAAGTAAAAAGTGTGGGGGTAAACCCTCTTAAAAAGCCAAGTCTAACATGCCTTTTTTTGGAGTGGGGTCTCTTTGATGTTTTTAGAGCGGGGCCTAGGCCTTTCTTTGACATGCACACCTCGGTGTGCCATGCTTCATATTTCTGATGATGTTGACAGTAGTGCTGTGGTTGGGGCTGGTCATTGCTAAGAGCGGCATGGTGAGGTCCTGTAAAGGGCTTCTAGCTTCCTCCTTGGAGGTTTGGAAATAAGGGATGCGCCATTGCCTAGGTCTTGAATGCCCTGTGTACACCTCTAGGGGCTGTCCTAAGAAGTATTATAGGATTGGGAATAGTGGGTGGGTTATCTTGAGATACACTGGGAGCCAAGTCCACAGGTTTTGTTCTCCGTGGAAACAGATGTCAGGTCTTTTGTAACCTGAGTGCTGTATGGGGTAGAGGGAAAGTGAGGGGAGTGGAAGAGTGGTGCATGTCAGCTTTGCTCTGGTGGCATGTCTATTTTCAGGGGTGATGCTGAATGTCAATGTTTTGTGGTTGCCGGCTTTTCTTTTTCTTCTTATATATTTTCTTAGCTTTTTTGTTCTTATTTTGGCGTCGCTATTGGCCTGCAAGCCACAATTGACCGTCCTGTTATTCTGGTAATTTCTGCGATGTATTTATTGCAGATTTTGCTCTGTAATGTACCGTCCTTTAATCAAAAAGACCCAAAAGGTTTTCTGCAAAAAAAAGAAAAATGGAAACGTTTAACCTGAGACATGAATGGTTAAAGGTTTAAGGCAAAAGTGCTTAGAAAACATATAGTGCCATTAAAGAACCACAGTTTGTAGTTGACAGGGACCCAATATCACACTCACTTAGATGGAGAGGATTTTAGATAAATCAAGCATGTTTTCCCAGTAAAAATGTTTTCCCTTGAACTCACTGAAATGGAAGTCAAACTTTTTCATTGGAGCAAAGTCCAAGGCTGTCCCTTGAAGTGGGATAATTCATCACTGAGCTGCTGCTAAAGCTACTGGTTTGACAGCATAAGCTTGGAGTGTGATAAAACTGGATTTCACGGCTGGAGCTGGAGCTTTGTGGATCAGATATTTTTTTCCACCTAGATCTGGTCCAAAGTTTTACCTTTGGACTTTGTCATGTTTTTAGTTCTCAAGTTCCTCCAACTAGGGTGGTAAAGTTACTTCTGATCAGTCATTTAGTCTGTAGCTTCTCAGGGCAGGCTTTTACACACCTGCTCTCTCCAGCTAGATCTCAAGCATGGCTGAGTCCTCTGTGGGTACTCTTGAAATCAGGATTTTACCTGGCTTTTGTGTCCCTGAAGCAAGCAAACAGGAGTCCATGCACTTGACTTCTGAAGGGCAGTTTCCGTCCCTGGGTGTAAACAAGAGTTAGGAGTCCTTGAGTCCTTATGAAAGTAATCTTCTTTAAGCAGCAGTCATGTGTACCAGAGTCCTTCTTCCAGTAGGTCTCTCTTCTTCAGATTTCTCAGCCAAAGCTGTAAACTCTCACAGTCAAGGATGTATATGTTACCTATGAAGGTGTGATGACTGGCAGAACTAGTTTTAAGCCAGTTCAGGCCCAGACAGCTTAAAGAACATTTTTATAAAGGTATTTTCCCACCAAAAAAATCTGATTTTGTCAATAAACATCTTGGAAGTTGCATGTTTTTGGTGCATATGTAGGTGATATACTTACAAATTGTAGATCACATATAAATGAAACTTCCATTTAATTGGCACATTTTTGAGCCATCTAATAAAGCCTTCAAATAAGTTAAGTAGACCTTTTGGGTGAAACCAATTTTAGCAATACTGTTGGACCTCACCCTCTCTGAAAGGGTACCCTCATACATTTTGCCGTCACCACTTCTATTTTGCTGAATTTGTTTCATTTAGTCATAGGGCTCTATGCACTTTACCACTGCTAACTAAGCCTGGGCAAAGCAGTACGCTACGCTCGCGTAGTTTGCGAAGTTCGCGCTACTTCGCACTACGCAAACTGCACGTAGCACAGTGCGAACATGCGTAGCGTAGTGTTGCGTAGTGCTGCGGTCATTTTTTGCTTGCTCGCGGTCCTCAACGTCAAGTTGGTGACCGCGAGCAAGCAAAATGACATCCCGGCGAGACTTTTTCCTTGATCGCGATCAGCAACATCAAGTTGGCGATCGCGAGCATGGACAATAAACCTCCCGGCGAGATTCCCAACGCGAGGAGGTCAGGTTTCTCATTGCGAGTGGTCACGTATGCTCGCGACCGCTCGCGATGAGAAACTACCAGTTCGCGTTGAGAAAGCTGCCGCTCGAGTAAAAATCTACTCGAGCAGCAGAAAACTACAGCTCGCACTGTGCAAGATGCCATTTTCAATGATTGCACATTGCCGGTTGCTTGTCCGCACTGTGCAATCTTTGAAAACGACATCTGGCACAGTGCGAACAAGGTACTACGCAGTTCGCGAAGTGCTACGCGTAGCTCGCGTAGTGCGAACTGCACTTTGCGTAGCTTCGCGAAGTGCTACTTCGCGAACTACGCCCAGGGTTACTGCTAACCAGTGCTAAAATAATTGTACTCTCTCCTTTAGATATAGTACAATAGGCTTACAACTGATTGGCATATTTAATTTACTTTATTGGTATACCTTGTACCCAAGGTCTGTAAATTAAATGCTACGAGTGGGCCTGCATAATCTATTGTGTCACCCACTTAAGCAGCCCCTTAAAACATCTCCCAGGCCTGTCGTTGCAGCCTGAGTGCAGTTTTAAACTGCCAATTCGACTTAGTAATATAAAACCTCTCCATGCCAAGTCCTAAAGTCTTCTTTTACTTCATGTATGTCACCCCAGAGGTAGGCCCTGGATAGCCCATAGGGCAGGGTGAATTGTATTTGTAAATACATGCTTGGACATATACTTTTAAGTTGAACATGTCCTGGTTGTGAAAAACTCCTTAATTTGTTTCCCACTACTGTCAGGCCTACCTCTCCAATAGGATAACATTTGGTTGCCTTATTACATTTAATAAGTGCTAACATTTGATTGGGAACAGGCAGACTTTTCATGTTTTGTTTCTGAGAAATTGCAATAAAAAATCCTCTTGAATGGTAACGTCTGATTTTAAGTTACAGTTTTGAAAATGCCACTTTTAGAAAGTTGTGAAAAGAGAGGTAGGCCAGAACCTTTATAATTCTTAGCGTTTTAAATTACCTCTAGACCAAACTTTATTATTTACATTTGATCTGGTACTTTATTAGTACATATTTTTCAACTTTTTTTGCTCTTTTTAGTATATTCAAAGCAGAAGAGACATTTAAGTCTATATACAGAAAATTCTTTTGTGCAGTGATTCATAAAACATTTAACAATAATATTGGGTATGTAATACACAATATAAACAAACATAAGTGATTAACTAATAAACAAAACATCCTACTATCACAATTTTCTTGTGTTGTCTTTTAGTATCACAACCAAATTATTTCATCTTTACATACTACTTGATGTCACATAATTCATCATGTCAATTAAGAAAGAACTGGGGGAAAAAAAAACTTATTTTCATAATACATAGGATTTTGCTTCTATATATAGACTGAACCAATTTTATTGTTCCTTCGTGTTCATATTCTGTGTCGTAGTAAAGCCAACGCATTTTGAGTCTCTTATATTTAATAAATGGACTCTCATCAGGGCTCTTAGTTGTTTTTGCAGCACTGTTGGTTTTCTGGACAGCGTTGTATTATTTGCAGCTCGAGTGTCTCTAACGTAAAGAGTTTCAGTCGACTTTTTGCAGCCGGATTCTCTGGCTATTTTTCATATCTGAGAGTGGCATTCACTTGTTTAAGTGCGGCGAATTTCTCTGGCTGTGCTTAACCCTTAGTCGTTTTTGTTTACTCTTTTAAACGAAGTGTTCTTCTTCAAGCAACGTTGCTTTAATTAATCTCTCAGCGTGATTCCCTGCCTTTTCTTTGTTTACTTAGATCATATCTGGTAAAAGCAGACCGTAGTGATGACACATAGAAATATTCCATATTGTGAAATTCCTGATCCAGTCTCAGGCATGAAATCAATGATAGTCCTGCAATATGATCAGTCCAAGATATAATTCACGCAAGACAGTTGGGTTATAACGTGGCATTAAGACATCCAAAGGAATTGTCTCCGCGACACCTCCTGATTCCAAATCACGTGTTTCTTTTAATTACTTAAATCCCTGCCCGCTCCTCTCGTCACTACATCCACTCAATTTGGATGCAGTGACAAGGCCCACCTTGGCAAAATTCAAGAGGAAGAATTTATTTTGTTTGTTTTGTTTTTGTAATTTGACAAAGTTGTCTCTGTATTTTTTTCTTTGCCATTGTGTTTGTTTACACCTAAGTTTGTCCCCTTTTTTATACATGTATGTGTAGCATTATGAACACCATTGTATTATTGTGTATTTGACTATTTCATATCTGTTTATTAACAAATAACTTTGTGATATATACTTGTAGGTACTTAATTGCTAATTTTTGTGTTCTATGAATGGACCATCATATGTTATAAACTGTTACGTTTCTTTTTAATTAGTTCCTGAACCATTGTTGTGTTTATATTGTTTATTAGCCCATGGTTTGGGTTACAGGGCTGCCCCTGTTTGTTGCAATCACTGGTGTATGATATAAGCACCACAATCTTACCTGTTAAGGGGAAGAGACAGGGTTTCTGGCATAGATGGGTGCAGGCGGCCTTTGGTGCACCTGTGGTGCGCTGGTAGCATGCCCGCTGCACGACAGCTGCGCAAGTCCGCTGCAAGTTGGCACAAGGGCTCTACTTAAATATCCTTACCCCAGCCCATGAGGCACGCAGGAATGCACAGTCCATCAACCCCTAAAAATAGCAGCTGCTAATGTCCTTCACGCTCCGTATTGGGTTTGGTATTGCCTAAAGTGTTGTCATGCTTTCTAGACACTGAAGTACTTACAGTAAAGTGCAGGTGCCTGGATTAGCATGTCAGACATTACCAGTCTACTGGTTTCGATACATTTTCAAAAGCTTTAAAGTTTAAAAAGCATTACAAGAATTAAAAATATGTTTAAAACAAATGTGAATGTTTAAAACAAATTAGCAGGTTAATAACAGCAAAAGGGTTTTAGCAGCCAAATTACCTGTGTAGTGCCTTCACCAAACGTTACCATGGTTTTTTAATGGAAAATGGTGTAATCAGGGTCTCGTCACTAGCCCTTGGGGAGACCCACTGGTCCTGGGGACAATTGGGCAAAGTCCTTATTCCTGATTGGGGTCAGTGGGTTCCTCCTTCCAGTTCTCCATAGTGGTCCCAGGATCCAGCAGTGAAGTGTAGAACAATTGGCCGGCAAGATAGAGTCTCCCCCTTGTGCAAGAAGTTTAAAGGGGAGAGCAAGGTTCCAGATGTTAGGCACCCCTGGCCAATCATAGGGTGTCATCATCCAGGAGTCATTGGTCACAATGCCTCCTGGGGTCTCAGCTCCACCCAATGCTGATATCACTTCCAGGGACCTTTACACTAGACGTTCGAAGAGAGACACCCTTTTGAGTTGTCCCCATTTGTCTGGGCAATCTCCTTTGTTCAGTGGGCTTGGGCAGGCCCAACCCTAGTGCAGTGTGACAGCTGAGTGATTGATGTAGATCAGTTCGCACCACCCCTTTACTCCTCAGCTCAGGAACTAGGAGAAATACTGTTAATTGCTCCTTCCGGCTGCTGGAAAGAAATGTGATTATTGGACATAGCAGAGTGTCTAAAGCCATGGGATCTGATCCTGAGCTGAGCCAGAGAAATATGACAACTCTGGATAATCAATAAGGTGTGCAGATATCAATTTGGAAATTACATGATTAGTTTTTTTTGCACCGGTGACACTCTGATTCAAGACGTCAATGGTTTCTATAAGCAAAAGGGGAGTGAAACTGCACTCTAAGGAAGTGCTCTCTAGTGTGTATAAAATAGAGTGTCACTATAGACAAAACAGTAAACCACACTGACTTTCCCAATTAGGGTACACTAGCATTATTAAGCCTATCCCAGGTGATCCTCCCATCCTCCAGAGTCCCCATTGTGCCATTGTGCAGTTACTGGTCTGTGCATAGCAGGAGTCTCCCAAGAGTAGCCAACACAAGCGTGTCCACACATGTTTACTTGCAACCGGCCAAGTGCCCCTTACCCTTTCTGTGTTGCAGCAGCCTTATCTTAAAAGTAGGACACTGGTGGTAAACATGCGCAGTCCATTTACCAAGTGGTTACTGTGGATGAAACACATGTAATGAGACTGACCCACAGTAGAAAGTTCAAAACAGAGTGAAATAAAAGCAAAAGATCCGGGCATACTGACCATGCAGAACCCAATTGCTACCCGTACCACTGCCAGCTGTAAGTAGGGAAGGGATAGCCGTCACTCATGGGTACTCTTACCTAATCAGTGGTTAACAAATGGCAATGGGTTCTGACCAGACACACAATTCGCCAGTTGTCCGCTATCACTGAGAACTTCCACTGGACCTCTTAAGCTAAGACTACTCACCTAACTCAACAAAGTGACTGCTGATCTCTACGGGGAGCCCAGACTGCACTAAGAATCCTTCTGGTTCTAGATCAGATGCATCCAGGACACTAACCAACTATATAGACTTGGCAGGTTTAGGTCCCCTCTTGCACTGGGCCATGCAAAACTGCGTCCACGTCATAATCCCAAGAAAGGGTACAGTGCACCAGCACTGACGCCAACTCAACAGACAGGTTCAAAACCTGTCCCATGGGTCACTGGTTGTCCCCCCTTTTGATAATACACAAGCCAGTACCCTCACTCAACTGAGCCATGCAGGCCCCTTGAACAAGCTGCTGACCCTCACACACATTAGTTTCTCTTGGGTCTACGCTGCTGACACGCCCTCTCGGGATGACTGTGTCCCATAAGGGGACTCCAGCCCAATCACAGAGTGTTCCCAGATAAGAGTCACCTCCAGGCAGTTTGCATCACAAGAACCCCTCACCCACAGACTCCCTGTAGCCCCACCAGTTCAACAGAAGCACCGCAGGACACTGTGAGTGGGACATGCCTGAGTCAGGCCCCTATGAGTCCAATTCCCAGCCTACATGTCACAACCATGAAGACCAACCAGGGACCACATTGATGCCCCAGAAAAAGGTTCAAAAAGTCACCTTGAGGTTCGCACTGCCTGTTTGCACCACACTCAGCAGAGAGCTTGTCGCCTCCTATGGAGTCCTTGCCTGGCAAACCAGGACTTTGAGGGTCCCCAGGGTTTCCACCCCAAGGCTCTTATACCAATAATGCACCAGGCAGGGACCTGCTTAGGGCAGCAATTCTTGCACACCCTCACCAGTGGCATCCACCTCTCTGGCTCACCTAAAGTGGTCCCGCCAGAAGTCTGTCAGGCACAACAGCCTGCCTCACTGGTAGCTCAGAGTAAGAGTCCTAGACAGAAGTTACTACACTTACCCAGTCTGAAGATCATGGTCCCTTCACTTAAGATCAGCCTCATCTGGCACCCTCGTTTGGTCACTGTACAAGCTGGGGCCACACCCACCAGGGAAGTCAACGTCTGGCAACCCAGGAAGTTGAAAAGTCCCAGATCATCCACTCTAGGCTAGTACACCAAAAATGCATCAGTAGGTAGGGGCATGCCTAGGGCAGACCCTCCTGCCCACTCTAAAAGTACTTGGGGATGCGGCACCCACCAGTCAGACCAATGCATTGTGAGACAGGACTTTGAGGGGCCCCAGGGCATCCACCCCAAGGATGGTACAGAACCTCCTGTGCACCCTCACATCATGTTGGGGGCCTTACCCACCACTACAGGGCCTCTGCTCTCACTCCTAGTATCTGATCCACAGGACCTACCTGATTGGCCAACCAGCTGGACATCACCCCAGCCGCCACCTCAGGTATAGTAAAATAACAGTTCTAGTATGACATCCTACACTGCTCTCTGGACTTTCACAGTTAGTGTACACTAACATTATAAGACCTATCCCAGGTGAATATTTAGTCTTGCAGAGTACCCATTGCACCAGGCAGTTACCAGGATGTGCACAATAGTAGTCTCCCATGCACAGCCCGCACACGTGTGCCCCTTAACCTTGCTGCTTCTCAGCGCCCTTACCATAAACGGCAGACACTGGTGGTAAACACATGCAGTCCATTTGCCAAGTGAATACTGTGGGCGAGATACATGTAATGAGACTGACCCACAGTAAAAAGTCCAAAACCAGGTGATCTAAAAAGCAAAAAAATCCATGCATACTGATTGGGCAGAACCCAATTGCAAAACCCATCATATAATATCAAAACTAGATTAGCTACATGGAGATGTACCCAGTGTCAGTGTTGTCTTAAGAATTATTGGGGACCCTGGCGAGACATATTTTGGGGCCCCTCATTCATAAAAACTTTGAAAAACTTTATTAAGAACTTTACTACCCACTTGTGTGCTAATTGTAGCCTGCATGATGCCAAACGCCTGGAAATGGTTTTCACAGAAAAAATAATCTGGAATATGTCTTTTTGAGCCCCCTAAAATCCTTGAGATGTCCGTGGGCAATGAGACACAGTGGCAGAGAGAAGAAGAGAGGTTCAGATATAAAAACGGACAGAGGTGAGATAGAGAGTCAAAAATGTTTACTTTCCCTTGGGGCCACCTTGGAAGGTGGGGGCCCTGGGCAATTGTGCTCTTTGTGGATACCTTAACATACCTCTGGCAAGGGTGCCTATGTTAACTAGATCTGTGCATCTTGCATGTTTGTTGTTTGAGGTGTTATAGTTTAAGTTCTGATTTCTTTTCACATACAAGGTTGCCAGACTTTGCTTCACTCTGCTATCTGATTTTTTATTGTTGGAATCATTTAGCTTCTTTTATGTCTTCAAGTTGTCTGGGTCTGCTTTTACTTGTTTTAGCACACTATTGTGCTGGCAGTAACATGTTATTACATTTCTTTTGTTACATACTTGCACACTTTTTGCTGACTTCTTTGTTGCTTGAAAAAAGGAGGAGCCTTCTCTGTATCACGTTACATTGGTATCACTAACTGTTCGAAAATATGAGTGTTAGGGAAACCCACCTGAACAATGGACACACACAATGAGTGTGCCTACAGCAAGCCTGTGAGCGTCCTTCCTCAGCAAACCATTGGAATCTTCCAGAAACCCTTCCTTTTCTGTTGTACATAACCACTACTATTGCAGTAAGTCTGTCACCAATAACGTTTCTTTAAGCTATTTTCCATCTCAGAAGAGAAACTGCACATTGCAACTGAATA
Organism: Triturus cristatus; assembly: GCF_964204655.1. Taxonomy (NCBI): domain Eukaryota; kingdom Metazoa; phylum Chordata; class Amphibia; order Caudata; family Salamandridae; genus Triturus; species Triturus cristatus. The sequence continues at coordinate 498,729,248 of NC_140591.1, forward strand.
GCCTTTTTACATGCACGATTGATTAAAATATGTTCCAACTTCCATCAGAACTTATGTTAATTATAATTACAGCACATTCCACTTATAGGGTTCTGATTGCTGATCTCACTGCCCATTGGTTCAGATATTGTTTCTATGTTTGAAATGCACTTTTAAAATATTAAACCAAGACCACCTTTCCTAAAAAGAAAACAGATGAGCCCTTATAGTTACAAATAATATCAAGAACTAAACAGCCCCCAGATTTCCAATTTCGAACTGCTGACTGTCCTTTGCAAGGTGAATACTTCACAAATTTTTAATTTTAGGATAACTTACTTATTTTCTGAGATCTTACTGTCTCCCTTTCCTGTCCTCTTAGAACTATTACATCTTCTTAATATTTCGCCTAACCAATTTTTGATTTGTGTAAACTTCTGGTTTTCCCATGCCATTGATCTTAACATTACAGTAGATAATGGCTTGAGTTTTGCTGATTGGAGATTTAATAAGGGATCCCAAGCAGGTTAAATACGTTTACTTGCACACCACTATTTGGTATATTTACACAAAAGTAATTCCCATGAATGGGATGGGAAGTGGGCCTAAGAAGGCGAGATTTGCCTTTTGAGTTTCTAAAAGCTTAGAAACAAAGCAGATTGGGGCAATCAAAATACCTATCTGGAACTTCACTAGAAATGAGTAAAGATTTACTCTTGCAAATTATTTAGATTATGTCCCCTTCTAGGTTTGGGAATGAGACCAGAAAACCATTAAACCTCTTGGAGACATAGGTGAAAGGGTTTTTCTAGAGGGAAATTACTTTACAGTTGAGAAAAAATTGCACTTATACATCACAGCTGCATCCACTTAATAAAGAATTATGTTGTGTGTGCATTTTCATCTCCGGAAAATGCTTGTACCTGAAAAAGTCCATGGACTTCCGAAGAATATGTATGTGAACCTTCAAATACTGCTGTTTGTGAATTAGAAAATTACGTAAAAGTATTTTTAAGTAGAGGTGTAAAACTCCTTACATATTTCTACACTTTTTGATGAACCTGGATCCCTGTGTTATCAGTAGTACCAGAAATGCACGGAAGTTATGTTATGTTAAAGAAAATGTATAAAGCGCACGTTCACCAAAGGTCTCTTGGCACAATAAGAAATACACCGTTATTGTGGATTATCGTCTAATCCAATTAAATCGAAAAGGCTTGTTTGTACAGCCAGTTCCTTAAATGTTTTATCAAGGATTGAATATCTGCAGCTTGGTGAATTGTCCAAGGTAGAGGGTTCTAGATAGTGGAGGATAACACTACAAAACTATTGCCTCCTGATCTTCTCTTCCAAAATTGGGGAACAGCTAGTAATAAGAATGAGCAGATCTTAAGTTGCAAAGAGGAGCATACTTGTTCATCTTATTTGCAGAAAATGTCAGTGCTAGAGTTGTCAATAGTCTCCTAATGTACTTCATAATAGAATGTGTCTATGCCACAAACCCTAGATACCTTTGCTGCAATGTTTGGTCCTGATTTGCACCAAATTTATTGGTGAACCTTTTCCCCACCCCTGTTTGCACTGGAGCTAATATGTCAAGCTACAATATATAAAAGTCAAATGTATGTTTCTATGTAAACATAACATAGCATGATTCTTCGCCTCTTCTAAGGAACATTTACTCTTAAACAGAACTTGTTACCAATTTATCAGGTTTTAGATCTAAGTTAAGGAAGCCATGGGGTTGGTGGAAAATGTGCATTATAATGTGTTGGGATGTAAAAGTCCTCTTTATGGTAATATTTGTGCACCCCTGCCCTGATACCTCAACTGTACTGATATTTGGATCCCTAATGCTGATTGTTGTAGTTATAGGTAAACACGGATCATGTGTGCGCATGATGACGTAGGCCTGTTTTACTGATTGCTGGACTGAAAGGGGTGCCAAAAGCTCTACTCTCATAGTGATGGAAGACTACCGCCTTCACCAGGAGTTAAGCAGCACAAGTGCAATGATGACAGCATACTGTGTAGTGATCAGTAGAAGTGAATAGGTCCTTTTTAGGTCTCGCCTGAGACAGCGCTTTAGCGCTGCTCTGGCAAGACTTATAGTAAGCGACTTTTGGAAGTGGAAACGAGTGCATTTCAGGCCGCCAACTACAGTGCATGTGCTCCGGGCGCGCGCACCATTTGGCAGCCTGAAAGCATTCGTTTTCTTTCACTTTCGCGGCCGCACGGCCGCCCGGCCGCCCGCGAGAAAGTGCTCACCATTTGCCAGCCTGCATTGCCTCTCTCCCCTACCCCCTCCCTTATCCCACTTCCTGCTTGTTGTTCTTGTTTTTACTGTTTCAGAGGTTAGTTTCTAAATCCTATCTATGGCACCATCACTGTTCGTCCTGAATTATTCTAAAAACAAAGCGTTGTGGTTTGTAACGACCATGCTGCCATCTCTTTCATGTCCGTAAAACCTTTATTTAGATTGCGAACAGGAAGTGGGCAGACTGGAAGGAGCCTTAGCTGCATCTGCCCGTTATTTCTTGGTTGTTTTCAGTTCGCTGGCTTCATTTTCATCTTGCTCTCTTTCAACACATCGCGGCGGTTCTTTCTTTTCAAAGTGCCTTTTCAGATCTTCTTGGCGCTTTTACTTGCGTTTTATTTTAAGTGTGTAGCTTCCCAAATTTTCATGGGGCTTTTGCTGTTACTACATTAGCCCATTGTTTCAGGTTAACCCACACAGCAGTTCTGGCTGGTGTTTCTTCTAACGTGTCTATATGCGGCGCTCTCATAACTTGCAGGGATATTAGCGCTATATTATGTATGAATACAATTTCTCATACTACACACAGAGAAACACACAGAGGCAACATCTATCATTTGTTATTGGTGGCTTCTGCAATATTTGACCTCGTACTTGTGTGCGCCTGATGTGCTGTGCCACATAAGTGTTTGTACTTTATACTTACTTGGGGGGACAGCCTCAGACAACATTTGCCTGTTCTTGGTCGCTTTTGCGTGCAGTATCTAGAACGCGCTGTTTCCAGGTTTATAGCGCTCCCACATTGGCGCATTGCAACATTATTATTTATATGTGCCTTTTTACACCTTTTAATTTTCACTTAACCTAATAGTGGCACATTATTTAGGTGTATAGCTTCTGAAATATTTTAACATTACTGCTTTAGCGGCAATAGGCATAGTTTCAAATCACCTCTTGATATAGGCCCGGATGCTGTCATTCTTATCCTACCTATATACAGTGCTCTCTAAACGTACAGTCAGATCAGGCGTGCAACACCCATTGGACTCACAGGGCTTCAGCCACCCCCCCATGTCGTGTGTGGCAGCCCGGGATGAGACACCTTCCCGGGCAAAAAATCAGCCGCACCCGAGCACTTCACAGGTCTTTAAAAGACCATTTGCATGTTAATGAGGCCTCACTGTTGTTTCACCCCTTCTTAGAGCCCCTGCAGCTCCACTCTGCCTATTGCTTAAAGTTCAGCCCCCCCCGAAATTTTTGCTCACCCCCCCCGAAATTTGGCTCTAGTTGCGCCTCTGAGTCAGATTACACATACTGTACAGGGAAACAAACAAAAGCGACATCTGTTCAATAGTTACCGATTACCTCTGCACTAGTTTACAAGCAGTAATATCGCGAGATGTGTATGTGACAGGCTAATCACTTAACGCAGAGTACCGCCTGAAAATAATAAGGCACCCCATAGATTGGCAGAACTGTTCCAATATCAAACACTCAAAAAAATATACGATGAAATAAAGCTTCACTCTTGATGAATACGATTTAGTGGCTTGTCGTTTTGTCAGCAAACAGAGCAAAGCTGCCTTTCTGATTTATCTGCTGTGGGAATGCAGTGTGCTGTTCCTGCCACCCCGGAGCTGTATACGGGTTCAAGGACCGTATACTAACTCGTGTGTGTCTGGATACGGCCCACTGCCAGCGCTATATGTGTACTGGGAACATTCCACCTAACGGACAGTACTAGGGTGTACAGAGCTTTCATAGCTGTGCGTGTGCTGGACCAGCTGGTGTAGTGAGATCTTGCCCATAGGGGTATACTGGCTGGTTGTTTTTTGTTTTGTTTTGCAGTTTTATGTAGTGCGAACTACCCCCAAAAGTAGTTGCGAGCTTTACAGGAGAAATAGTTATATTACACAAAAAACACATAGATCATAGCGTCTATGCTGTGGTATACCAGTTGTTAGCGCTCCATGTAATTGTTTGTCTACTTAAATACTTCACACGAGGCAGACACATGCCCTCCAGCACTTTTTTTTACTGTTTCGGGGGTTAGTTTCTAAATCTTATCTATGGCACCATCTACTGTTCGTCGTGAATTATTCTAAAAGCAAAGTGTTGTGGATTGTAACAAGCATGCTGCCATCTCTTTCATGTCCGTGAAACCTTTATTTATATTGCGAACAGGAAGAGAGCAGACTGGAAGGAGCCTTAGCTGCATCTGTCCTTTATTTTTTAGTTGTTTTCAGTTCACTGGCTTCAATCTGCCTGCTTTCATCTTCATCTTGCTCTCTTTCAATACATCACAGCAGTTCTTTCTTTTTAAAGTGCCTTTTCGGATCTTCTTGGCGCTTTTACCGGCTCATATCGCAGCGTTTTATTTTAAGTGTGTAGGTTCCTAAATTTTCATGGGACTTTTGCTGTTGCGACATTAGCCCATTGTGTTGGTTGTGTAGTGAGTTAACCTGGACCAAACATTAAGCAATTTTGTGATTACAATGCCAATAACTCCAACTCTAACCGATGCGAGACCTGTTGCATTGCAAATGCTTGTTAATCTTTGTCACTGGGGGAGGCATACAGGCTTAGTGACGTTTTAAAGTTCTGCTGCTGTGTGCTTAACTCACCCTTGTGGCTACATAAGGTTGGTGTGAAGCACTGTGCAGCACAGAAGTGGTGTATCTGTGCTGGATGTATGTGTGCCTGGGAAGGGTTCCATGCGAGAATAATGCAGTACAGAGAAGTGTGTGCATGGTGTATGCATGTGCTGGATGTAAATGTGCCTATGAGTGGTACAGTGCCTGAAGGATGTTGTGGTGTACAGCGTGTGCAGGATAAATGGATGTGCTGGTTGTAAGCGTGTCTGAGAGTGGTACAATACATGAAGCGTACAGTGTGTGTAAATTAAATTCATATGCTGTCTGTATGTGTGCCTATGAGTGGAATAATACATGAAGAATATAGTTCGGGCAGTGTGCATATGTTAGATGCAAATGCTGGATGTATGTGTGTTTCTAAATGCTACAGGAATTGGAGGATACAGTACTGCTCAGTGTGTGCATGCTGTAAATATGCACTGGGTGTATGTGTGCCAGTGAATCGTACAAAACGTAGAGAGCCCTGGGTTCCATTTTGGGAGTCCCAGGCCTGCATGGTGAAATTGAAATATGGACTGGAGGTACAGATATCCACCAAGACAAATTTGCGGATTGCTGCATATCTGTAAGCTGGGTGGGATACACACATGATAGGAGAGGAACAGGCCTCTCTTGTACACTTCAGAGAGTGCTCGTTGATTCCATCACAGGCCACAAGGAAGGGGACTAGGAATATCTCAGCAAGGAGAATAATTTGATGCACATATCACTGTGGTTGAAATCCATATGGGAACTCTAGTCACTCCCATGACCTGTGCTGTGGGACTATCAGCTTTGGAGACACTCCTGCTGTGACAGAATTTGGTGTCAGGAAATTAGCTATAGGAAGGGGAGGTTGAGACCCCAAAGTTGTCATCTGCCAAGCAACCAGATGGGCTGCATGAGGAGTGCTCTTGTTGTTATTTAAATATGCATGTGGAGGGGAAGCACAACTAGAATTCTGTCCCTGACCAGGACTGGGGTTCAAGGCCTGCTAGTCTTCCTGCTGAGAGAGGGGACATACCCCAGGGAATCCAAGACTATCTGTCCCGGCGCCTAGAACACCAGCAGCTGCCTGTTTTCCAAGACTATTGTGCCCTTTGAGGAAGAGGATAGAGTTGGAGGAAGCAAGGTCAAGTAGGGAGCCCTGTCAACTGGACTCCCTGTGCCGTGGTTTAAGGAAATGGCTGATGCATCGATCGGTCATTGCCCATGTGCAGGACTGAGCCAGTGACCCCTATATGCTGGAATGGTGGCCTCTGTCAAGATAGCCATGTTAAGAAGACCTGTGTAGAAATGGCAGAAGCCTTGTGCTGTAGGAGTGCAGTGAACCCATCAGCCAAGAAGGACAGCTGAGGTAAAGACTGCCATGTGATGAGGGCCAAAGACTTGTCCAGCAGCTGTGAAGTGTCCACAGATACCAGGAAACGTTGCCGGTGATAAGAGCACTCTGCTGATCATTCCGTAGCCCAGTTACAGTCAGTTGCAGTGACCCCTTATGCGAATGGGGTCACCAGGAGCACCAAAGACTGCAACTTGTTTTTTTCCCCGCCACAGAAGTGAGAAAACCATCAGATAACCCATGCACCTTCACCTGAGTGAGGGATAGGATAGTCATAAGCACCCCCCATCAGGAACTGAAGGAACACTTACCCTGCAGGAGGAGCTGCAGGATACCACCGGTAAACCGCAAGTGAAAGAGTCTGCACTGGCTGAGTGCAGCCCTCTGGGCCACGTGCAGCTGAATTACTCGAACTTGATTGCAGCCGCTGAGACTGCTCGTGGACTTGACCCACTCTGGAACCTAGGCCCTCCACAACTGCCGGTGCTGGTAAGACTTATTTCAGGCCTGCTGGACCCTGACAAACTTGATGCTAATTCGAATGCACTTGCACTGGAACACTATTGATTTTAAATCAGAGTCATAGTGTACTCTGAGACTTGGACTACTAATGGGGTGGGGAAAAAAACACAATTGCTATTTACGAGGATTTAGTGGGGCAGGGAACTTCCAAAGAGACACAAGAGCTCCATCATCAGTGGAGGACTGTGTAATTGTTTGTGAATGTTGTATTCTTCCTTTGTGTGTGTGTAGCAGTAGAAATAAAACACTTCTCTTCTTTTCATAGAAGTCAGTATTTGGCTGGACAGTGATTTGTTGCTGCTTCTGCGTGCATTTTGAGTTGTTAGCCCGTGTTCACTAATCTGTTAGTACACTCACCTCCCCGAGGGAGCCTTGGACTGCTTGACCATACTTACCACTGCAAGGGGTACTTGATCCTGCTGCTCAGAATCCACAGTAGGCCGGGACATAAAAAGTAAAAAGACTCAATTCCCTTGGTTGGGCCCAGTAGCCCCTGCATGACCCATGCCCCTCTGAATGGGGTCCTGACATTTTTTTTTTTTACTTTATGATGGTAAATTTAAAATCCAATTAGATATTTCAGGTCCTCCGTCCAATTATGCTACAGTTGTAATAAAACCTGACAAGATATATTTACTTTTGTATTTTTAACATACCTCTCCACTCAGTCTGTCACCCACCCTGAGGATCTCACACCAGCCCATCCGCAAGCTTTCCTTCCTAACCTTCCTGGGTTCCCTTACTGCTTTTTTCTTAAGTCTGACACTGCAGTTCCGAGGCTCTGACACTGAACAGAGTATAAAAGCAACAAAGTTATTTCACCTCTATGCATGCCCTTAAAAAACTTTGTAGATAACAGGGCTCAAGTTGGGGTACCACGCGGGTGGACGGCATCCCCCCACTTATTTTACCGGGAGCGTCGTAACGTCAGCGTCCCCCCACTTCTTTTTTTAGGACTTATGCCCTGGTAGATAATAAATACAAGAACTGACCTATACAGGAGCTGATGTAAGCAAGCTAGAAATGGGCACAGTGGCTGCACTTCTACTATCTTGCACTCATGGGTTTTCTGCTGATCAATGTTCTGTAACTTTATGCAACAGCTCACTCAACCATTATGTAAGTAATAGAAATGCAACACGTGCGTGTTACTTAACTCATTAGCTGAGCAAAATGATCCACAAAGAAGTTGGAGAACTGGGTATGCAGGCAGAGTTGAAACTGAAAAGCAACCTTAGGGACATTTTATATACGATATCAGCTTTGCTTATGGTCTACTTCTGTTCCTTGGAAAGGTTTAATGCACCATTCTTCAGGGGTGTGAGGATGGCCCTCACAGGCTCCGTTGGCCCCATTCCGCCTCAGGACTATGATTGATACATGAGAGCCCAGGATCGGACTGTCCTATGGGGCAATCAGCCAGTTCCCCATGGGCTGGTCTCACAGGTCAGTTAGTGTGTGGGTCGTTTTATTAGCAGTTTGTGCACCTGTTGTATTGCCTAGTGGGACTTTTTTTTTTTACTGTGATTTCCTGGGTATAACTTGCATGCACTAAACCCATATACTGCAAAATACCAATACAGCGTGGGGCAAATTTACAAGCCCCTTGCGCCACTTTGCGTCACTTCTAACATGGGAAAAGTGACGCAAAAGTTGCGCAAGTGGCTTGTAAATCTGCCCCCGTGTCCTTAAAGTTCAAAACAGTCCTGATTTTCAAATGTGGGACTTTTTTTTTTAGCTATCTGGTTCACTAATGGGGAGGCCACTTTTATTTTGGTACCCGGGCCTATCTTTTGTTCCAGTCCGACCCTGTGAGAGCAACAGGGACCCATCAAATATTCCGTAGATTATTCAACTTTTAGGCTACCCTCAATCAGAGGCACGAGGTGAATGAACTAAACTCCGGTTTAACAGCAGTGGGCGCATTTAACCTTCTGCCGAAGACTGCATTTTCCTCTTCCCATTGCTCCTTCGTCACTTCTTAAGCAGCATTAAAATAAATTAAAGTGCGTTCCCAATGAGCTTTGATCGTGGGCCTACTTCCAACAACGCATAAGAATTAACGTCGGCTAAAACGCCGAATCTGTTGAAGGAGGAAGATTAACGGCTGCGCGAGATATTTCTGTTGGATAAACCGTTATTAACCATCTGTTCCAGCACGCAAGTAAAATGTCAAGCCTGCGAATAAAACGTGTTTATTTTAAGCTGGGTGCCTGGCTAGAGACACGCCTCTTTTTAGGCGGCAGCGGGGCTCCTCCGCGCCTCATTGAACCGTTGAACTTCCACTTGCCTTCCCTCTCATCCCAGGGTTACTGGCGGGAAACTATCTGATCTCAGATTATGCATAAGGCTTTCAGGGGCTGGCAAGCTATTTTAGAATTTTTTGAGACAAAAGATAACAACCTCCGAGGCAGATGAACGCTAATCCTTGTATCCGATCAATACACTCTAGTGTCCGCGGTTTTGATATTAATCATATCAAATACATTTCCAAACGTAGACTTGATCATAGAACTCTAATCCTGTGGCTGGGGAGTCAGCAAGCATCTGGTTTGTTCTTGTTCTTAGTGTATAGCAGGCAGGGTTTTAAGGCTGCATTGCGTTCCTACATGAGCTCAAGAAATAAAAGAAAAACTGCTACTACAATCTCACAAATGCACACTTTTTGCAAATGCATACTTGAACTGTTTTCTTAACTTATCAAATTAAAATAAATACAGAATGTTAGCTATATTTACCATGCGGTGCCGGAGCAACTTTATTTAATGAAAGTCAAACGCACACATAAGCAGACATTGAGAATCCCAATTATTGATTATTTTCTCTAGATGGTAGTGATTCTTTATTAAGTATTGGACCCCTCATAACAACTCTACCCCATAAAAAGTTAAATAAATACCACTCCACATAATAAGAATTAACCAAACCAAAGGACAACATGTTTATAGCTCTGTAACCTTGCTGTACTGTCTGTTCCCTTCTAAAAGTAAAATATCACGTGAGACATACTTAAGGTACTGTATATGAGCTCAAGTAATTTTATAACAAATAAGCTACATAGAACAGCAAGAGTTGTGGCCTAAAACCCTGAGCTGCTTATTTTAAAACTAGGAAAAAAGGTTTGAGTGCCGGTGTCGACTCAACATTCTAGGCCACATGTATCAAAATAGCATTTTGTGTTTACCAAATAGTGATATTTACCGAAACGCTATTTGGTAATAGCAAAATTCTATGGAGCAGATTTATGTTTTACTTTCGCCTCATTTACGCCGCCGTTGCGTCACTTTTGTGACGCAGCAGCGGCGCAAATCCTGCGCCATGGTGCGGGGTATTTACAACGTGACGCATCTGGGAGATGCGTCACGTTGTAAAGCCCTGCGCCACATGCAGGCGTTCCAGGGCAGATGGGGGCGTTCCGGCGCAGGAACGCCTCCTAAAAGTGGCTGAGTGAAATCTACAAGATTTCACTCAGTCACTTTTGAGCCCATGCTGCGTCAAAACCCTGCGCCTGCTTGAAGCAGGCGTAAGGATTGACACAGCATTCACAAGATAGTGCCCCCAGAGCATTGCTGGAGCTGCGTCGCGCTTGCGACGCAACTCCAGCAATGCGCCACTTTTACGGCACAGATGCGTGACGCATCTGTGCCGTTTTTGCCCCATGGTGCGCCGCATTATAAATGCGGCGCATCCATGATGGCGGAGCTGGGGCGCAAAATAACTGGCGCATCCCTGCTGATATGCAGGGATGCGTCAGTTATTATAAATATGCCACTCAGTATGTAAGGAATCGCCAAAGATTTAGAGATACCTTAAAATTACCTAATATCGATTCGGTAAATAGCGAATAGATATTAGGTAATGTTAGGCCCCCCTGAAGCACCCAAAAAAATGTAATGTGCACATGTAAAGTGCACATATGCCCTTGGGGCATGTGTGTGCTAGACGGCACATTGAAAAATTCAGTTTTGTAAATTTTTCAAAGTTTGCACATGGTTACCTTTAACTTGAAGTTGATGGTAATTGCATTTGCCTAAATGCACTGTTTGCATTTGGATAATGATTCATACATATGGTTACAGAATAGAAAATAGTGATTCCCTATTTGCATACACAATTTTAGGCAATCACAAAAAATTGCGATTACCTAAAATTGTGACTGCTAAGCCTTTCATACATCATAAAAGGCTCTTTTGCATATGCAAACAGTCGAATTTTGAGATTCGCAGCGATTGTAAATGCAAAATTGTTTCATGCATGCGGCCCACTGTGATTCTGGGCAAATCACTCACTCTTCCTGTGCCTGAAAAATAGAAAAGGTTAGTTTGTGTAATGAAATCTAGTGCTCATCTAGAGTGCTCTAATGCCGTTCGGCTGAGATTGCACTATGTAAAACAAACATAAAGCAGTATAAATATTTACCTTAAGCCTAGGCTGCATTTTAAGTACACACAATAAATTGGTGAATTTCCTGAATAGTACGTCATCAAGTTCAATCAAAGCTCCCTTTCCTGGCTCCAGTCCGGGTCTTGTGGTGGTCCTGTGGTTTTGCGCGAAGGAGGCAGCAGTAGCAAGCGGAAAGCGGACCGCTGGAGCTTGGAAACGCGGGCCGCAAACCGAAAGAGAACTGTGAAAGGGAACGGTGAACCACGATCTGCAAGCCCAGAATCTGAGCCCTGAACTGCTCCTGAACTGCTCCAGGGACCCGCGGGAGTCACAGGAAGCAGCGGGGGTCAAGCAGAGCGGCGTGAGCGGAGAGCGGTGAGTGGAGTGGGTAGAGCCGCTGGGGGGGGTGACAGCGGCCCCGGCGCAGTCCTGCCCGTGTAGCCCGCTCTAGTGTGCTCTACTCCTGCCCCACTCCTGCCCCACTCTTGCTCGCACACGCCCTGCTCCAGCTCTGTGCACATGTACATGGTTTCTCCACTCCTCCTCATTACTCTTGGTTGGCACTTGCTTCAGTGTGCTCCAATGTGCCCAGCTCCAGTGGTGAAAGGAGCCGCAGGGAGCCGCAGGGAGCCAAGTGGTGCTGAGTGGTGAGTGGCTCTGGGGGGTTGAGTGGAGCCAAGCGGCTTTTCTTGTTCTAGTGGTCTCTGCCTACTGAGCGACCTTTGACCCTGCCAGCAGGTAGGTCGCCCCCCCAGCTGCCACACGGTCCTCCTGTGCTCTGCTGCTGCTTGCCAGTAGCCGCCGCTGCCTAGCAAGCCCCCTGCGCCTGCTGTCCTCTCGCTTCTGTTGTGCCCCTGTGACCCGTTCTCTTCTGTACCCCGCTCCTGCTCCCCCATTTTTCTCCATTGTCGTGCCCCTGTGACCCGTTTTTTTCTTCTGTACCCCGCTCCTGGTCCCCCGTTTTTCTCCATTGTTGTGCCCCTGTGACTCTTTTTTTTCTTCTGTACCCTGCTCCTGGTCCCCCGTTTTTTTCCATTGTTGTGCCCCTGTGACCCATTTTTTTCTTCTGTACCCCGCTCCTGCTACCCTGCTTTTCTCCATTGTTGTGCCCTTGTGACTCGTTTTTTCTTCTGTACCCCGCTCCCAGGTCCCACGCTCCTGCCTGTGCCCCCCTCCCCCGGTCCACCTTCCCGCCGCTGCACCCTGCGGCCACGCCCCCCGCTGTCCCATTCGCCACCCGGCTCCCGCCTCCCAGCTGCTCCTCCCTCCCACTACCACTTATATGGAGGCCGCGCAGCGATGAAGGGAGCGACCTTTGACCCTGCCAGCAGGTAGGTCGCCCCCCAGCCACCACACGGTCCTCCTGTGCTCTGCTGCTGCCTTCCAGTACCCGCCGCTGCCTAGCAAGCCCCCTGCGCCTGCTGTCCTCTCGCTTCTGTTGTGCCCCTGTGACCCGTTCTCTTCTGTACCCCGCTCCTGCTCCCCTGTTTTTCTCCATTGTTGTGCCCCTGTGACCCATTTTTTTCTTCTGTACCCCGCTCCTGGTCACCCGTTTTTTAGGTCTCGCCTGAGCCAGCGCTTTAGCGCTGCACTTGTGAGAGCTTTTGTAGAAGGGGGATCTGGAAGTGCAAACTAGTGCTTTTCAGGCCTCCAAATACAGTGCATGTGCACCGGGCACGCGCACCATTTGGCAGCCTGAAAGCACTAGTTTGCACTTTCAAATCCCCTGTTTACAAAAGCTCATTTCGCGGCCGCTTTGATGAGAACATCTAAGCGGCCGGAAAGTGCTCACCATTTGCCACCCCCTCCCTTATCCCACTTCCCTCACAATGGCGACAGCTTGTTTCACTTGAGTCAGGGCTGAATCTTTTTAGTAGTCTGGGCATGCCTGTTTTTTTAAAAGCTGGAAACCTCAATTGCATTTTCTGGTTCTACTGCCAGTGCTCGGGTTGTTTTGCTTGTGCTTGCTTCTACATTAGCAGCGATGTGGAATGGCCGGATTGCACGTAGGGAGGGATTCTTGGGTGATTGCATTTAAGCTCGGAATTCGCTGTGAAAATAAGCCACCGGGCTAAGCATAGACGATCCAATCTCCCCCGGAGGCATGCACGCAGCCTTGTGTTTCTTTCAACAGGGCAGGCGTATCTTTGAAAAGAATATTCCCTTTCCTGCAGTCTGGCAGCCGCTGCCGGGCAAGGGGTGTAGGCACCGAACTGTCCCAGGCTCGTAGGCAACCGCAGGCCTGCTGCTCTTGCTACAGTAGAAACACTGAAGGGTTCTAGCCCTAAAAAGCAATGCTAGGCTAAAATCAATACGTAAGAAACAACAAAAATGCTCCAATTTTGTTTTTACAGTCTCAGTCACGTGTGATTTTGTATAAGAAGACTGTTGAGTAAGTATCAGCATTGGCATTTTTGTTGTTCCTTACGCGCTACAGGCAGCTCTGCCTCATCAGTAAATATTTTCCCGAAATCGCTTCCGGAGATTAGACATATGTTCAGTAGAAAAATACACCATGAGCGCAGCCTCACACTAAATGCTGTCGCTGTCATCCTTCTTTTTTTTTTTTTTTATGAAATGTGGAAAACCCACCAGACTTTCAGGTTTCCAGTCTAAAAATTCCCCGGTGCCTTTGGAGTGGAAAGCCTGTCATTGCATTCATTTTTTTAACGTAGTCGAACTTTTTTGCTGGCAGGTCTTTGAATGTGGTGTCTAACTATGAAGGCCGCAGACGGCACTCTGCATCTGTTTTTCCTTTTCACCGTAGTTTGGTGTCTTAACAGTTTCAGAGCTGTGTGGGGAGAGGGTGTGCTTGGCTTCGGCCCATTCCTGTGGATAACAAGAGTGTTGGGCTGCAGCTTTGTGTGCTCGTGGTGTAGACTGTAACCATGAATCTGTTGCCGGTGCCATACTGCACGCAGGAGTGCTGTGTGTTGCTGCGCTGTTCACTAAGCCCGTCGGGTTGTGGGCACTGGCTATCTTCTCATGCTAATGCGAGCAGCCCGTGAGAGCCGCTCTGCTTGACTTATTGATCGTCTCTGGACAAGACTTTCAACTTCTCGTGCACGCCAAGACAACCATTTAATGCTGCGATTCAGCTGATCTGCGGTCAGAAAAGGCCAGACTTCTCAATAATTGGCGGGCGGGTGGTCGCCAGCTTTATGTGCGGGTCTATTTTTAACCGTAAACTGCTTCCTAGGCGTTAGAATTCGGTTACAGCCCCCCTCCCTCCAAGATTTGACCGGCTGCCATTTGCTTCTGGTAGCTTTGTGTTTTTCATTTTAGGTCTGGCGTTAGGCAATTAATATTAGTAAAATCAAAGGTCCTTGCGTTATACAGAACCTTTTTGATTTTAATAAAGCTATTTGTTGCTGAGACCAGCCTCTCTTCCCCCATTGGTCTATTGCTGTATCATTCTCATTTTTCTTCTGCCTAAGGTGTGGGGTAGTGGGTCTTATGTGCCCGTTGTCTAACTCCACTGTGAGTGATGGCCTTCTACTTTCTCAAAGAGCACATCTGCTCAGTTAGTTCACTTCAGGGCTAGTGACTACTATTGCAATGTGTGCTTTGAAGACAAAAAAATTACTTTTTCTATTGGTGAGGGACCGGTCAGCTCCCACAACTTTTTGCAAGAAACATGGCAAAGCGGATAAGTATTGACCGCAACACTAGGCCAGTTGGTTTTGCCAATGCTTGTTTATAGATCACCATGTGCTTGGAGCCTGGCAGTGCCTGTCGGGAATGAACATGGAGGTGTAAAATCGCTTAGTGCTCAGGGTGGAGATTTGGAGGGAGGCTGATGGCATGTATGATACTTCAGTAGCAACTTGATTACCAGGATACCCAGACTCCTGAGTAAACCCCAGATATCTATCTACACACACACACATTCTCCCCATTCCGTGCTATTTGGGTGGCAGAAGCCTCGTCACTGCATGGGCTCTGTACCTCAGTGCTGCTTTTAAGCTAGGGTAGCACACTCTCCTGCCAGTCATTTTACTAGGAAAGTCGCGCTTTCAGTCCTTCAGGTACATCACTGGGTGGGACAAGCTGTGAAGGCCCTACAGAATAATTTCACCATCTCTAGCCGTGCATACAGTCCTTACACTGCTGACTTCACCTGCTTTCTTAATGTATATATTTTTTTATTTTGTAGAATCGTTGAAGAAATAGTTATTATTTTTTTTTTCCCCTCTTCTATGGAATAAGTTAGCTCTCATTACTATTGAATGCAATAGGTTTTGAATGCAGTTGTGTAGCAGACATACATACTAAAGTCTGCAAGTTAATTGCCCATTTCGTTATAAGCTTACTGCAGCTTGGCACACCCCTTACCCATAGCGAGCCAAGTCAAGTTTGCTAGTTTCATTGTGTCCCACCTTGAATCCCCGTCGTACTTCACTTTCTATAAAACACAACTTGTTGCTTTATATTTATCATTTTGAGTATCTACAATGTTCCCCATAGTCACTACTTTTTTTTTTTTTAACATGTGTAGGTTCAATGCTGCAGAGCAAGAGACTTCCCTAATGTCTTTCTTTGGAAACCGTTTCCTGTAACTAGGTTCTGGTGCGTGGATCCTCTTTGGCAGCATCTGGGTTATGACTCACAATTCATTGTGAAAGACCACATTACCTAGACTGGAATTTCACACTTTGGCTCTATAGTTGGATCACCTCTTAAAGATCACACGAAGGACCACTTTCTATACCTCGTGGCTTCAGGTCTCGTATGAGAAAGTTTAAACAACGTAGCTGCACAGAGTATTGGCAGTAAATGATTTGTGAACAGATAATTGGGCTTTTATGATAAATGTAATATTCTTGGACATCAGTGAAAAATGACTGTTTCCACTAGATTAGTCAAGGCACTATGCAGATATATTTACAGAACCTCGGCAGCACTTTTACAGGATCAATGTACTGATAAGAAAACCGTGAAATAATAAAGGAAAAATAAGGGGGTGCAAGAGACACTAGTATATAGTTATACCAATGTGACAAGTAAGAACAGTGTTTACATCCTAAATGTGCTTTAAATTAGTCACGAATACCATAGTTCTCCAACAAAAGTAGGGAAGACAACTTGGTTCAGTATTGTATTGTAACATGAAAAAACACACTGACATGACAGCTGGAATCCAGCAGCTGAACTAGCAGTCCAGTAGACACTCCCCAGCCCATGGGATCTAACCACTAGGAAAGCAAGCAACCAGAACACCACACTTAAAATACGCTAGTCGAACAGCCATGGTAGATCTCAAGATGAAATCATCCTGAACTTAGAAGTCTGTGTGAGAGCAGCAAGAATCTTAAACCCCTCAGCCCCACCTCGCTCTTAGTAGGAGTCCACATGGTGGAGACGAGAGTAAAAAAAACAAGCATTTGCAATGCAATAGGTCTCGCATTTACGCGAGTTTGAGCTATTGACATTGCAAATGACAATGCCTTTTATTTTTGTTTTTTGAACATAAATAAAACGCATTGTCATTTACAATGCCAATAGCTTAAACTCTTATAAATGCGAGACCTATTGCATTGCAAATGCTTGCTTGTCTCCATTGTTGTGCCCCTGTGACCCGTTTTTTTCTTCTGTACCCCGCTCCTGCTCCCCCGTTTTTCTCCATTGTTGTGCCCCTGTGACCCGTTTTTTCTTCTGTACCCCGCTCCCAGGTCCCACGCTCCTTCCCGTGCCCCCCTCCCCCGGTCCACCTTCCCGCCGCTGCACCCTGCGGTCACGCCCCCGCTGTCTCTTTCGCCACCCCGCTCCCACCTCCCAGCTGCTCCTCCCTCCCACTACCACTTATATGGAGGCCGCGCAGTGGGCGCGCAGCGGGCGTGCGCAGCAGGCGCGCCGCTGGCGTGCCGAAGGCGCACCTAAGGGAAGCCCGTCTGCGCCCGTCCGCGCCTGGACCGCGCCCAGGGCCTGGACTCCTGGCCCCCGCCGGAGCCAACCCACCCGACTGAGATACAGCGCCACCGCCCTCCACGCTCTCAACACCGGCCGACAGTCAGCCTGCTTCAGAGCCACCCTGAAACGCACCCATGGAGCCTTCACCTGCCACGCCTGCAAGTTCACCTGCCTCCGGACCTGCACCGAGCCTGCCAGGACAGGCGCCAACAACAACCACCTCAAGTGCATCCTGCTCAACACCCGCTCCGTCCACAAGCACGCCGTCGAACTCTGGGACCTCCTCGAGACAACAGCGCCGGACGTCGCCTTCCTCACGGAAACCTGGATGAACACCTCCTCAGCCCCTGACATCGCCATAACAATCCCGGACGGCTATAAGATCACCTGGAGGGTCCGCATCAACCAAGCCGGAGGTGGCATCGCCATCGTCTACAGAAACACCCTCTGCATCACGACCAACACCAACGACACCCTCACCGCCGCCGAACTCCTCCACTTCCAGATACACACCGACCCCAAGACCACCCTCAGAGGTACCCTCATCTACAGACCCCCGGGACCACGCACACAATTCAACGAAGCCATCGCAGACTTCATCAGCCCGCTCGCCCTCCCCTCCACCAACTACATCCTCCTAGGGGACCTCAACTTCCACCTGGAGAACAACAAGGACAACAACACCACCACCCTGGTAGACAACCTCGCCAACCTCGGACTCAAGCAACTGGTCAACACCCCCACCCACTACGCCGGCCACACGCTTGACCCCATCTTCTCCTCCAGCAACCACATCTCCTTCAGCCACTTCACTGGACTTCACTGGACCGACCACAGCTGCGTCCACTTCAACTTCAGGAAAACCACGACTCACCACCGCCCGCAACAAGCTCCCCGAAGATGCTGGAGCAAGATCACCACCGACCAGCTCACCACCTCCCTGAGCCAAAACCAACCCTCCTACACTACGGACCCCAACAAAGCAGCCCTCAACCTCACACAGTGGATCACCAACTGCGCCGACACCCTTGCACCACTGAGGAACCCTCCAAGAAATCCCGACAGCAAGAAAGCCTCATGGTTCACCGACGATCTCAAAGACTCCAAAAAATCCTGCCGTACCCTCGAACAAACTTGGCACAACGACCAGTCAACAGAAAACATGACAGCCCTCAAGACCGCCATCCGCAAACACCACCAGCTGATACGCACCACCAAAAGGATAGCATTCAGAGACCGACTGGACAACAACACCCACAACAGCAAGGAACTTCAGCATCGTCAAAGAGCTCTCCAACCCCAGCGCCAGCAACAACGACATCACGCCATCGCAAGACCTCTGCAACTCACTCGCCACGTTCTTCCACCGCAAGATCACCGATATACACGACAGCTTCAGCGCTCAGACCATGTACCCTTCCACCAAGTCTACGCCCCCCACCACCACCCTTTGCACCTGGAACCCCGTCAGCACGGAAGACACCACCCACATGATGAACACCATCCACTCCGGCTCCCCAGCGGACCCCTGCCCACACCACACCTTCAACAAAGCCGACTCCATCATCGCACCCCAACTCCGGGACATCATTAACAACTCCTTCACATCCGCCACCTTCCCAGAGAGCGGGAAGCGTGCGGAGATCAGCGCCCTCCTGAAGAAACCCACCGCGGACCCCACAGACCTCAAGAACTTCCATCCCATCTCGCTCCTCCCCTTCCCAGCAAAAGTCATCGAGAAAACCGTCAACAAACAGCTGACCACCTTCCTCGAGACGAACAACTCCCTCGACCCATCGCAGTCCGGATTTCGAGCGAACCACAGCACTGAGACCGCCCTCATTGCAGCCACCGACGACATCAGGACCCTGCTGGACAACGGCGAAACGGCCGCCCTCATCCTCCTTGACCTGTCGGCCGCATTCGACACCGTCTGCCACGCACCCTGTCAACCCGACTCCACCACGCCGGGATCCAAGGAAAGGCCCTGGAATGGCTCACCTCCTTCCTCTCCGACAGAACTCAGAGAGTCCGCATCCCGCCCTTCCGCGCAACGCCCATCAAGATCATCTGCGGCGTACCCCAAGGATCCTCGCTCAGCCCTACCCTCTTCAATGTCTACATGAGCCCCCTCGCAGCCATTGCATGCAAACACAACTTCAACATCATCTCCTACGCCGACGATACCCAACTGATCCTCTCCCTCACCAACGACCCCGCCACCGCCAGAGCCAGCTTCCAGGAAGGAATGAAAGACGTCGCAGAATGGATAAAGCTCAGCCGTCTGAAGCTGAACTCAGACAAGATGGAAGTCCTCATCCTCCGACCATCCCCTCCGCCTGGGACGACTCCTGGTGGCCCCCTGCTCTGGGCACCCCCTGAAGCCCACGGACCACGCACGCAACCTGGGGTTCATCCTTGACTCCTCCCTCACGATGACCAAGCAAGTCAACGGCGTTACTTCTTCCTGCTTCAACACCCTCCGCATGCTCCGAGAGATCTTCCGATGGATCCCCACTGGAACCAGGAAGACGGTCACACAAGCCCTCGTCACCAGCCGACTGGACTACGGGAACGCCCTCTACGCCGGGACCACCGCCAAACTACGGAAAAAAATCCAGCGCATACAGAACGCATCTGCACGACTCATCCTGGACATTCCCCGACACAGCCACATCTCTGCCCACCTGAGAGACCTGCACTGGCTCCCCATCAGAAAGAGGATCACCTTCAGACTCCTCACCCACGCACACAAGGCTCTTCAAGACATGGGCCCCGAATAACTCAAAACCCGCCTCACGTTCTACACACCTACCCTCCAGCTCCGCTCCGCCAGCCTCGCCCTCGCCACCGTCCCACGGATTAGCAGAACCACCACTGGAGGAAGATCTTTCTCCTACCTGGCGGCCAAGATGTGGAACTCCCTCCCCACCCACCTACGTCTGACCCAGGCCCATCTCTCCTTCAGGAGGCACCTCAAGACCTGGCTCTTCGAGCAGTAGCGGCACTTCCCCCCCCAGCACCTTGAGACCCTCGCGGGTGAGAAGCGCGCTCTATAAATGTTCCTGATTGATTGATTGATTGCCCTACACCACCTGTCCCCACTGTGAAACACTACGGGGCGAGGATTGAACAGCCCCAACCCCGGGCCAGCAGTACACAGACAAGCAAACAAGCACTATCAGCGTCACAGCGTCAGTCAGGCAGACCCTGCTGAGCAGCGAGGAGCAACGAGTGGCGAGAGGAGCCTGAGCTCTGAGCCCTGCGCCCCGAGCCCGCACCCGAGCCTGACCCTGTACCTGAGCCGCACCGGAACTTGAGCAAGGCAGCCCCCGAGGCGAGGTGAGGAGCCTTGGGAGAGGAGCGAGGTGAAGAGCGACAAGCGACAAGGGGGCGGGCAGCGAGAGTGGTGGGGGAGCCTGAGCCCTCTCTCCCGCTGAAGTGGATTTCCCTCCACACCAAGGATTAAATTAAATTAAAGATAACCCAACTCAAACAGGGCTCAAGCGGGACTGTCAACTGTTAGATCATTTCCAATCACGCAGGATTGAGCAAAAAATAGAAGTTAGAAGCCAGAAGCTTTAAATTACAAATAACACAGACTATCATTTATTCAAGCAGCCCTATCCATCCCTCTATTCAGTGTTTTCAGAAGCAAACAAATAGATAAATAGACATGAGGTCGGGCAAAGAAAGGCAGAGCATCACAACCGTTATCAGCAATCGGAAAAAGAAAAATAAGATTCTTAAAGTACCGACCAGTGTATCTGCCAGTGCCCAGGAGAAAACAACCACAACAACAGACGCTACGGCCAACATGGAGTACTAAGCGCTAGTGAAATTAGACAGTGAAACAGAAACAGTGGCGTCATTGCTCACGAAAGCACCAAAATCTTCCTATCAACCAGAAATCTACATTAAATTCTCCTTTGTAAAACATGCAGGGGCAGTGTTGAATTTTACCAGCGACACACCAAAGGGACCCCCCTCCCCTTTGTGCCCAGAAAAAACTTCTTCAAAGGGAAACGAGAAAGATGAGAAAGATGACGAGAAAGGAATAAATGAGAAAGGAATCAATGAAGCCAAGCAAACCTTAGGAAACTTGCACATTATACGTCCCCTGGAACCCCCAAGAGTCCCACTGGAACCAAACATCAAAATTAAATCCCGTCAACATGGATCAAATACAATACGAGACATAGCGGTACTAACCTCAAATGCACCAGATTCGTTTCTATCCCCAATAACCCAATAGAAAGGCAAGATAGCAATTCTGACTCCGCAGAATTACCAATAAAAACCGGTGAAGAAAGGACCCTATAAAAAAGCACAGACAATCCTTCTTAGATAAAACAAGGCCTGCTCCGAGACAGAGAGCACTCTCTAGCGGGGATAAGGGACGGGACCCAATAATCACGGTCCCTATTCTCCAAGTCTCAGAAGAACACTGGTTATCTCCCACGACTGCAACCTCAGACAAAGGAATTGAGAACTCTGGTGTCTCACAAGAAGAGACCCCCGGTACTGCCGGAAGTAATATATCCTTCCTTACAATGGAAGAGTGGGAAAAAAGGTTTCCACATACTCCCAGGGAAAGAGCAATACCTCACAGCAGGACACAGGAAATGCAACGAAGAAGAGATTGAGGACTTAACAACAGAAGAGAACAATCTATGGGCGTCTCTACTAAATACCATGAATCTTTCAACAAAGGCTATGGAATACCACTCTGACAAGATGGACATTCAATTAAATCTTCTAAACTGTCTAGCCACGCATGTTACAAACATCGATAACAAACTTTCAGAACTGAACAACTTGATTAAGAGAGCCCAATCCGAAACGATATTAAATCCACTAAGTTGCACCTGCTACTCAATCATCGACAAACTAGCCACGCTACCGGCTGTAATGGGCGATCTCCTAACAGATATAAAGAATGCAAATAATATCAAAAGCAAGGGAGTCGTAAATGCCGGCGGAAACGTAGAAGGTATAAGTGAAGGAAACACACCAAAAAGGGGACTCAAAAACAACCAATAGAAGAGGCACTGAACCTATCTGACCTAATTAAAGAAGGAAACAGCATAGAGGTACCGCATGAAGAAAGGAACAAACTGAAGACAGGAGAAGGAGTCGCCCAAGGACCGACGCAACAAGAAAAACCTGAGGGACGCGGCAGGCCCAAAGTGAGTAAACACATGGGATCAAACCAAACAGGGCCCCCAGACATACACCTACCAGGAGAGCAGCACCAGAGCAGCCCTACCGAGCAGTTAAGCAACTTAGAAGAAGGAGACCAACAGTTTAGTATAAAGCAAACATCGAAACAACAACGGAAATTGAGGAGAAAAGGGAGGAACAAAACCTCCACTATAAAGTCCTTCTTCCAACCGGCAAGCAAAACCGCAACAGCGATTCAGACGGAACAAGGGGAAATTAGAGATGAATTAAATCTGCATGAGAAGCAGAAAATCATAAATGAACTTTGGCAAAAGGGACCAGAAAGCATGCCCCTGCATACCAAATGCTCACCAACACTAACAACAAGAAATGAGAACAAAGGAAAAGAGGAGGAAACGGACCTACAAGATGCTCCAGGAACAAAAATAAAGATCGAAGTGAATACTTTAGGACTCAAAAGAACAGCAAACCAAACCGCTGAAAGTACGGAAACACAAAAAAGGGAAAATAGACACCCAGGAATTCACAGTTGCAATAGTACCAAAAATACAGATAAAAGAATCTGATGCTAACCTCAAAATGGAGATATGGAACAAGGGGGAAAAGATCCTCAAGTACCCAGGAGATTTCAGAGGACAGAAACAGAATTAAAGACCGAAATATCTCAGGATACCCCCGACCCCAATTACCTCAAAACAATTCTGTTTATTCCGGAATATAGATCAAAGGGTCGAGAGGACATCTTAAACAGAAGTAACATTCTTTGAGTATTAAACTCTATTAGTGACCTGACAGGATTAGCTACCCAAGATCTGGAATCCGTAGAATTCAAAAGATACAAGCACCTGTCAGAACAGGAAATAACAAAAACTACCTGGATCACAGGAAACCTAGCGGAAAAAGTTTTTAAAAGAGGAACACCAACTACAAGTATGGGGGATCCGTATAAAACCTTACTACAAAGTTGGCTAACCAGAACCATTAATTTGACATTTCCAAGATCATAATGACAATACACAAAAAAAGAGATCGGTCTGGTGCACCCATAAAATCTGTGCTAAAAGGAGCCCGTGGAGTCTCAGTTGAACCAAAGGCTAGAGACACCCCGATGCTCAGGGACAAAGGTGAGAAGGACACAGGGAAAGACTGGACCTGGGTAGCAAAAGCCATTAACACCAGATCTATAGGTACGTGACAGATCGAAAAACAAAACAGGAACTCGTCGTCGTCAAAGTTAACGTTAAAACTATGTTCCTGGAACATAAACTTCCTAGGATCCAAAACTATGAACAAAGACCTATTGACGTACTTTCAGCAGTAGGACCTTTTCACCTTCGAGGTTATAAATCATACCACATTCCAGCCAGCAGAAATTAAAAGTTTGGTCATCAGAAAGGAGGCCTCACCACGAATGACTCAATAAGAACAATAAATACAGTTAAAGAACTGCTGAATAAAAATATATCAAACAACGGTATTAACGTAATACAGTTGGAGATTGTAGCCCCAGGAAAAATCAAACAACAGGTAATTCTGGTAAATACATACCTGCACCCAAACGGGAAAAATGCCGGCGCAAAATCCCTGTTGTAAGAACTGACCAAACTTATCACTGAAGTGGAAACACCAAATTACATCGTATCAGGAGATTTTAATATGTTCCTCTCAAGGAGCCCCCGGACACGATCAGCCTGCAGACAACCAATTGCTTGAAAGGGGGGTTCCATCTCAGGAAGAGTGTATGTAGGGAAAACAAACTAAGCTATCTAAAGACCTACTAATGGACTTAACGAGTTTGGGCCTGATATCATTAAATGGGCGAACGCCTGGCGATCGGCCCCATGCAGCAACTTACCATAACTCCACGTCTAGTACTGCGATAGACTACACTTTCTTCTCATACCCACTTTTTAAATAAGTAAGCAATTTTAAGATTGGAACGTCAGATTGTAGCAACCATCAGCCACAAGAGCTGAACCTGACGGTGCAGGGAACAGCACTTACTTTCCCAATCAAATCCCAAATCTTAGCGGTCACATCAAACTGCAAAAGAATCAAATGCAAAACGAGTGACCCGGAAAAACCTGTGACAGAGGCCAAAATCTGCTGGGAAGAAACTAAATCATAGAATGATAATAGTATAAATGCCTGGGAGGATTTTTTGAAAAAGTTTGGACCAGCCAATTCCAAACTAAAATCATCAAAAACAATTAATAGAACAAACATCCAAAAGGAATCACCCACCAGGCCCTTAAACAATCAAAAAATCCACCCACTGACAACCCAAACAAGCAAATTAAGGCAAATAAAAAGCGATATCCACAGAACACTCCTCAGACTCTGTAAAAAGGGCCAAGACAGTAGCATACAGATGGAGCTGAGGAAGCTAAAGAGCAGTAAGATTAAGATCATTTGGGGAATAAAACAGGAAAACGGGGAAAAAATATGGGCAAAACTGCTTTATGACGCTATAACTAACAACAGCACAAGATTCTGGCTCACAGTAAACAACATAGAGAATCATAAGGCCCCTGGAATCAATTCCCACATAACTGAGGAGGCCTGGGTAAAACACATAGTGTACTACTTCAATAAAGAACCTTACGAAACAAAACAAGACGCTATGGTCAGTCAGCTACACCCGGAGGCGATATACATCTAGTCAAGGAGACCATCTTCCCAGGCACAACAAAACAGATCAAGAAAAGAATTGTGAAAGGCAGGAAAGAGGGGGCCCATGGGCCAAATGGAATACCCCCAATTCTTTACAAGCAGGACGCAACTTACTGGGCAGAGCAACTGCACCCTCTCTTCAAGAATATCTGGGAGGCGGAACAAATCCCCAACTCTTGGAAGGGATCAATCATTGCCCCGATCTACAAAAAAGGCAATAGGAGCAAAGCAAAGAACTACAAGCTCATCGCTCTAATAGTTATAGATGCCAAATATTTTGCAGGCCTTTTACTGGAAGAACTCTCCGAATGGGCATCAACGAAAAACTTAATCCCCATTAACTAGACAGGCTTTCAAAAATGTACAGGGACAATGACAAATATTCTCGTTCTCTCTCTCTTAATAGATGCCACCATAAAAATAAACAAACCACTATTTGTTTGTTTTATTGATTAGTCGTCCGGATTTGACAGTTTAGACAGAGGGAAACTCTAGGCTAAATTATCAGGCTGGGAAATAGACCCCAAAATGTTTAATCTATTAATTTTACTCCACTCTGAGACATGGATTCAAATAAAGCTCGGGACAGGCAATTGTTTATCAAGGGAAATACCAACTACAAAGGGGTTGAAGCAGGGTTGCGTCCATGCCCCGACCCTGTTCAACCTCTTCATGTCAGACCTCTCAGCAGAGCTTGATAACTGCAACCAATACACCCCAAATCTAGGGGGCCTTACACTGTCAAATCTTCTGTACGCGGATGATTTAATACTGATTAGCCGAACCCCAGTAGGCCTCCAACACCTTATTATCACGACAAGCAACTTTTCTGAAAGGAACGGGTTAAGTATAAACCTAGAAAAATCAAAGGTGATGACAATAAACCAAAAATACAAAAAACAACAACCTCAGTTGTCTCTACGGGACCAGAGGATGGAGGTCGTCAAAGAATATAAATATTTGGGTATAATCTTCGACAGGAAAGGAACGTTTAGGCAACTAAAAACGGCGATCAGAAACAGAGGTATATCTCTGGCCGTTGCATTAAAGAGCATTAAGCACAAAATAACGGGCCCAAACTTAATCCCTTTGTTAGAAGTATTACAAGCACGATTATTACCGTCAATAACTTATGGCAGTGAATGTATGAGAGGGAGAGATGAGACCACCTTAGATAAGGTGGTGTCTAAAGGAATGCAAATATTATTCAACCTCCCACAGTACACTTCGCCAGCGCAACTAAGGCTTGAGTTCGGTCTCCACAAAAAACAAATAGCACGCAAGGGTGCCTATGACCAATGTTGGCAAAAAATAAAGGTTGCTGAGACAGGTACTTTGAATTCATATCTATGGAAAGAGCTGAAAAGGAATAAAGACTGCCCAGCAACGGTCTACCTTCAGTCAGCAATAAGCTCTCTCACACTACAAGAACTCTGGGAAGCGAATGGGACTCACAAATATTTTAAGCAGCTCGTAAACAAAACAGTGAAGACACTTCCCTGGAAGAAGATAAAACCACAGTTACCAGGAGGGCCCATGGGTGGTTTGTCATCCAGAGCTATATTAGGTCTCTACTACAAGGATACCTGGGAACAGGGTTTTCACGGGCTGTGAAGGAATCTTTTTTGCAGTTGAGGATGGGAGTTATACCAGCAAAAGAACTTCTCCCCCAATGGAAACGCTTGGAAATTACAATGAACTGCAGACTTTGTGATGACCAAAAAGAGGATGTCTTGCATTTACTGTGCAGTTGCAAAGGTCTAGAAAAAGAGCGAAGGCTATTATTTAGACGACTCTGGAACAAAATATGCTTGCGAACCCGCCGACAAACATTAAAAGCCTGCTTTACAGGAGGAGACATTCAAATAGCTTGTAGATTGGTCCGTTTTATGAAAATAGCAAAAACTATGCTAAACCCTCCTGCTAGTACATGAATCGTCTAAAAACACCAAAACCCAACATTCAATTCTTAATGTTAAGCAGTCTTCTTGTTAGATTTGTTGTGAATCTTTAGGGTATAGTAAGAAGAAAGAGTATAAATTAACGTTTGTTAAATGGAATCCCTTGGCTTTCAATTTTTAATCTAGGCTAGTTTAAAGAGATTTTACAATTTTCGCTTATACTAAATAGTACTAACTCAAAAGCATAAACACATTGTTACTTTTTAAATGGTTTTAAACTAACCCCATCGTTATGAAATGAGTTGTTTTATGGATTTTGTAAAGGTGCCTTCTTAGCTCAGTTGCAAAGATTTTTATCAATCACGCAATAAAGAATTTCAACGTTTCAACGTCATCAACTTTCACATTATCACATTTTTCATGCAGGAGTCTGATTCCTGTGAAAAATATGGCACTTAGAGACATTTTTCCTCAAACGAGTCCCACAAGAATTTCTAATGCAGAGTGCACGTTTATATAAAGAAATGTCACACAAGATACTGGCATACCACAGTTTGCCCTAAAAGCATAATTGTGAACAATTTTTCAACATTTTCATGGAGTTTTGGGAAACAAAATAAGAAGCACATGATTTAGCACCCTCCTATCGTTTCTTTAGCCACATGGTGAGAGCTTGACATCAAGAACAACACATAAAAACAATTTTACTTATAATCCCCTTTAAGCACAATGGGTCTGATCTAGCAAAGAGTTTAACCCATTCTGGGGCGATGGATTAATGTGGCGATGCATAAGGGTAATTGTTGTTTGTGTGGAACACTTAGTTATGAGTCTAAAGAAAGGCGATCAAGGAGCGGAATAGTCATATAATTTGAGTCGGCTATGTTTCTCCTCTCGAGGTGTTCCTTTCTGCCTTCCAATCAATTGCTCCAGAGGAATCATACCACTCTCTGTGCTATTTGCATGCTTGCTTGTGTCATGCCTTCGCGGTAGGGGCAACACACCATCAAAGCATTTAGTTTCCCCATGTCGTTAATGGGGGGTGACCAACAGCAATTTGAAGTTAGCTTACTTTTGCGGCAGGATGCTGTTTGTGCCTGTCCCTTTTTTCATGGGATATCTGCTTTTACATTTGGGGTTAGTGCTCCTGTGGGTTACAACCTGATTTAATCAAGCATCATTTCTGCTTTTCATTCCCTATATGGCCTATTTAACTTAAACAATGTTTCTGAATTAGCCCTGAGTAAAGAATGTGCTGCTAACTTTATTTCCACTGAGCATTTTGCCAGCATAGGGGTGCTTAACAGTTGTTCAGAAGTCACCCTCCAAATTAAAATGTAATCCATGATTATTTTTTTACAGGATTGATTTGGCACGGATTACCAACATTTGGCTTAGCCCTACCAGGTCTTATGAGATTAACTCTTTGCTGCGCCAAGACTACATCCATCAAAATGAAGTAAATGACCAAAGGGTGCATGTTCATTCATCAGCAAAGACTTCAACCGCATTCCCAAAAATGAATCAGGGAATATTGTTCCATTGGGTTTTAATGGCAAATTCACCAAACGATCCTTGTTACTTTCCACCAGGGTATATCTAGGGGTGAGCGGTAAACTCTGCTCCTCCAGCGGAGATCGTAGAGTTTTGCCCACTCTGCGCTCCGCTTCGAGCGCGCAGTTCTACAAGAACTCCCCCAACCACAATGTGGTGGAGTTTCTTCTCCTGCGCGGCTCACCAATGTTAGGTTGGTGAGTGAGAACAAGAAAGTCGAGCACTAGACCACCTAACAGCAAGATTTCTCAACGTGGGCGATTGCGGCAGTTTGCTACCGTTCATGTTGAGAAAGCACCCACTTGCATTGAGAAAGCTTCTGCTTGAGTAGAAAATGTATTTACTTGAGCATCAGAAAGAAACAGTGCCCTCTGGCCCGCCATGTGGTGCCGTTTGCACTGATTGTATAGCGCCGGACAAGCTCCAGGTGCTAAAAATCAGCACAAGTGGTTTGATGTACCGAATTTCGCTGCTCGCAGAGTTTTTAAAGTAACTTCAAGAAATTCACCAGAGCAAAACTCTGCGAGTTCCACCCACCCCTAGTTGAATCATAGAGGCCCTTCCACTTTGGATTTTGTCAATCCATTTGTATTTCAATGTTTGCTTTTTATCTTTTATGCAACCTAAATATGTGGCAACATGTATTTTGTAATCCTTTGACAGCTTTTTGGCTAATGTCCTTTTGCAGTTTATCCTTTGCCGTTCAATTAAAAAAATTATATACATGTAATGCCATGCATTGTAGTTTTTTTTTTATGTGATCCCTCTCCCAGTAACCACAAGAGCCTACATTTATCCTAAATGAGCACACTAGACCTCGGCTCCCCTTTCTTGACCAAATTAGTGAGCGAATGCATCCAAAGTAAAATTATTACTATAGAAGTTTCTCCTCTACTGGATACATTTTCCACTCTTGGCTCATAGAAGGACAAATATACAATTGCTATCCTTTTCTTTTTAGATTGTTATCTGGATTTGTAATTAAAGTAGCCCCTACCTCTCCAGTCCAAGAATTGAACTTATTCTACCTTTAAGTCCGGCCTACAACAATAATTGATGAAGCAGATCAGACACAAAATAGAAGCAAAGTGGATAAATGTCAGCAATAAAAAGGCACATTACTTTTGTCTGTCCATCTTAAAAAAAAAATGTGTATTTACGTTGATGAAATGTCTAAAGACCTATTGCTTTCTTACTTACAATACGGCATTCTGGCAGGATCTTTGTGACAAAATGACCTTTTATTTTGAAAATCTCAACAATATGGTACAACCTGAACAAGATATGAACCAGCCAGTCACATCATATGTAGTCAACCTTGTATCAAATGTAATGCTGACTACATTCTTGCTCTCCCTAATGAATGGCCTATTGATATTTGAATTTCTGTCAAAATTTAAGTTGTCTTACTTAGTCCCAAATTCGGCACCTTTAATAGTTTTAAAAGTGCATTAAATGATGCTGTGGACTTCTTTGCCAATTTTGTTAACCAATTGCTGAAGAAGTATGTATGCACCCCTTGGCAAAAGCTGTTACCCATCTCGTACCCAGAGGCGGAAGTTTACCACAGGCACCACACTCCAATAACAACATTCCATGTGTCTCAGAAGCTTGTGGCCATGGTGATGGTCTATCAAATTTACAGCTCTCTTGACCAATATCTGTTCCTCCCATTCGTACAGTCTTGATGTAGACTTATGAATCCAACCCAGCCTTGGTTGACTTCTTAGATGATAATTTTAAACCTATTGATAGAGAAATGCCACTCTGCTGGTCATGCCTGTGATACTGCACAGTGTAATCAACCACACTGCACATGGTGGGGGATGGCCATCCAAGGAGAACTGATTCCAGTATCTTCCTAGAGGCCTTAGGAGTTAGCTACCTGTGAAGAGTTGGGTGCATTGGCTGGCCGGGGACAGCTCCCTGCAATCAACACCACTGCAGAGAATCAAAGGTCAAACACTGCACTGGTTGGCCACCTGGGATAAACCCCACTACGAATGACTGAAGGCTGTGAACTGCATATGTTGACAGCCTGTGGACAGTTGGTGTAATGACTTGCCAGAGCGAAGGCCCAGCAGTCAACCCCCCTGCACATGGTCAAATTCTGAACGGTATCAGAAATTTGCAGTCTATGGCCGGTTGAGTGCAGGACCTGGCTGGAGTACAGGACTTTTCATAAACCCCCGCTCAAATGGACAAAGATTAAGAGGTGTGGATGTTGACTTGTCAAGGAGGGTGAGGGCAGGACCTGGATGGTGGCCAGGAGCTGTGACCAACCCCATCAGGGCATGGCTGAAATCATGCACAGCTGTTGTTGTCCACCCACTGTGTGTTGAGTGCAGGACCTGTTCAGAGGCCTGGGCCTTAGACTAACCTCCTTAATGCGCATGGCTGAAGGCAGTGAGCTGTAGGTGCTGGCTACCCAAAAAGCATTGGGTGCATAGGCTGGCAAGATGTCAAGGTCTATGGCCATCACCCCACTAAGCATGGCTTGAGGCTGGGCACCGGGCCATGCCAGAAGCCAGGCCTTATGTCTAAACCCCAGTGCACATTGCCAAAGGTTATGTACTGAGGGTGTTGGCCATTTATGGAGAAGTGAGCACAAAAGCTGGCCAAAGGTCTCACCCTGCACTCATCCCCACTGCACAAAAATGAAGGCCTGTAGGCCAGGCCTCTGCAGACAACCCCGCGGCACATGGCCTCACACTGCACAGTTGGCTATCCACAGTATTTTGGAGATAGTTAGTGGGCTAGTGCCACCACCTATGGCCAACCCCCTCTGCCTATGGCTGATGGCCATGCACTGTGGGTATGCATGGAGAGTTGGCCAAATGGGATGGACAGAGTCTAGGCCCTTTTTCCAACCCCTGTGCATGGCCAAACACTGTGTGCAGTGGTGGATGGCCACTCATAGAAGGTTAGGCACAGATCCTGTGACCAACCACACAGCACAAGGCTGAAGGTTGTATGTTGTTGGTATAGGTCACCAGCCATGAGTTGGGTGCTCAGGCGAGCCAGTGAATAGTTCTGTTGGCCAATCAAGCTGCTCACTACCGAAGGTCTTATAAAGTTTTTGTCAATGCCTTCAGAGGGTGGGGCATTTGGGCCTGAAGGCATAGCCCTATGACCAATCCTGCTCTGCCTGGCGTTCAGCTGTGCGCAGCAAGGGTTGGACACCCAGAAATTGTTGGTTGTAGGCCCTGGGGAGAGGCCAGGCCCTTAGTCATACCCCACTGGGTATGGCCAAAAACTGTGCACTGTGGGGGTTGGATACCAGTGAATGTTTGTGCTCAGGGTCTGGCTAAAGGTCAGGGCTTGTAGTCAAACCACCCACTGCTACCTGAAAAAGGCTGTGCTCAGTTGGGGATATCTGCTTGCAGTAGGTTGGGTAAAAGGAACCCATGGATATTGTAAATGACCAGAAAAGAAAGATAAAAACGTCACTGAAAACCCCAAACATTGAAGTGAATTTATGATTAGTTTTGGGTGATTATACCTCAACACATGTTCAAAAAACCTAGGAAATGCATCTACAACATAGTTAAAATGCAGAAATGACCACAAATTGAAACCAAAAAACCAGTGACATTAAGTATTTATGTTTTTAAACATAATCTATAACTTGCGCAACAGCCATGCAAACCATAACTCACACACCAAATTTATTGTTAATGATCTCACAATATTTATACAAATAAAAGACAACACCTAAAAGTGAAATTTAATTAAACAGCAAAACATTATCAAACCAATTAATGATTCTAGATTCATAGTTGTCTCGTCAAACTGGTAAGGGTAATGTGATATGCAATTGCACATGTAAGTTGATTTACAATTATAATCAAAATGGATTTAAACAAAAACACATAATCATATTATACCAATGATACAATATTCATAGTTGTCTCTGTCAAACTTGTCAGGGTACATGTGCTGTGTAATTACATCAGTAAGACGATTTACAATGTTTCTGTTTCCATGAGGGTGCAGTCCTCAGATTTGCATCTCCTGTATAGAAATAAATAAATAATGGATATACGTATGTGTGTGTGCATGTTTACAAAATACACATACACATACATGTACATTATCATACAAATATGTATGCAAATATAGATTTAAAATGCTAACGTTAGGTGACTTAAAACGAAATTACCTGTAAAGTAAAAATGACTTGCGAAGATATTGACTCCCGATGTAACTCGATGTAATGACTCCTGATGTGGACCCCACGTAGTAAAAGCTGCATACCACATTTAGTATGTTTATTCTTTAAGCTGCTTTGAGAGAAAAGGCTAGCCACGTTTTGCATCATG
This sequence comes from Triturus cristatus, assembly GCF_964204655.1. NCBI lineage: Eukaryota > Metazoa > Chordata > Amphibia > Caudata > Salamandridae > Triturus > Triturus cristatus. Next base: position 498,761,908 of record NC_140591.1, read on the forward strand.
GCAAGCTCAGATCTCTTTTTGTAGTTAACATTCACAATCCCACAGACAAAATTTACCAATGAATGCCTGCTATAATAAATCCTACAAACAAAATTCACCAATAAATGCCTGCTATAATACATCGAACGTTCTTGCAACCTAAAGCATGAATAATAAAATGGGATAATACAACCCCCTTGTAAATCACACTTGTCTTTGAGCATAGGGTTAATTCAGACAGTCCAAAACTATCCTCTTGGTTAACATACTTTTTTTCAATCTTGAAAATGCACCCAGTAAAGATTATACAAAATGAGCTTGCTGTCTCCAATATAAATGGAAATGCAGCTATAATATTGTACAGTAAGATATACTCAAAATGAAATGAAATGCCAGAGAAAACAAATGAGGTGCCAAACAGCATCTTGCTCCCCTCCTCCTTTATTACTTCAAAGTAATTTGTTTGTCAACATGCTTTGCTTCCAAGATCTAATCTCTCTTTTCTTCCGATGTGCTATCCTTAGAGGATATTTTTTCAATATTGTAGTTTTAGTAAGTGTTCACTTAATCCAAAAATACATGAAAAGGGAAAATAATCTTTTCTGGTTGTAGATCTCTTTTGTTTGTGTTTTTCAAAGTTTAGTCAAATATTCTGGACACAAAAAGGATGTAAGTTACAAAACCAACAGTGAGTAATAATTCCAAAATTATTAGACATGTTCTTACATTGGCATCTCATTTAAAGTAATTCACTGACGCATCCTTTTATCCGAAGAATGTTCTAATTGTAAACATGTTTTTTAATGAAGGGAGTTGTATGGCACCTTCTAATAAATGCACTGGTACAAGAAAGTGTGAAATTGAACGTACACTTTTTGCAATTACTCTACCATTATAAATTCATGGAGTAAAGAGAGAAATACAATTTAGATCTGGATTTTTGAGCTGCAGGCACTTCTGTCTGCTTGACGCATTTAACTCTGTTCTTTGTAACTCTTAACTTCAAACAACCCCACCTAGAACCCCCTCAAGTTGTACTTGTGAATGACGTTGTATTTATTGTGCAATCCATGCCCATCATAGTGTCTTGAATAGGGCTAATGATGCCACCTCAGTTTTCATTCCTTTTTTTATGGAAGTGACACGGCCATATCCTCTCGTGTGCACGAACACAGCCATCCCTATCTACTTCCAAATTGGCCTTTTTCAAACTTAATGGGATATCTTGAATCATGAGCATACAGCTCCCCATGGTCGCTCTTTCTCAGCATTTGCTCCAATTTCATTTCTTGATTCTGAATGGAAAAAATGAGTTTGCCAAACTGCGTTCAGTGCAATCCTGAAATAAACAGCTGTGCTGCACAAAATATCTTTTTAGCACAAAAAAATACTTTGTGCTAACTGAAAATGATGACATCTCCCACACACCTCCTCATCAAAACTTACATCATCATTCTGGAGAAAAATTTTGAGGCAAATACATTCTGTGGGTTGCACACGAAGGACTGTGGATCAACTCAAGAATTACTTGCATGATCTGAAGCACTGTACCAAACAACGTTTTTCCTGAAACCGAATGAATCCATGAGTAGGGAACCAAAGACCCACTACAACAGAGAAGGGCGTGGCTTCAGGCTTTGCAATTAAGGTGGTGTGTGATGATTTTGATCAACATACAACCCCATGAAATCATTCTAGTGTAGAATCATGTGTAGCTAGGAGGCTTCTTGATCACACACATGCATGTGATGTCATATGTGTGATTCCAAGCTGAGGTCTAAAAGCATACCCTTCCATAAGTACAACCTTTTCTTTTAAAAGGTGCTGTCCTGTATCTGGCACGCATATCAAAATGAAAGGGAGGGTGTCTGATCGATGTTATTGAGCCTGAACCTGGTGCCCATGGTCATTTGAAATCTTACATGCTGCACAATGTGTAACTCAGGTCAATTTACATTGTTGTCTGTGTAATGTACAGAGAAGCTGCCAGCTGTCTGTCCAGTAAGGCAGTTATTGAATGTCTGAGCATGAAAAGTCCTCTCGCATATCAAAGTGACTGAGCTATACATATTCTCACAACAGATAGATTGCCATTGCATGTGTCATGTTACACTCCCATGGGACGTAAACTTAACTACTGTAGCACAATAAGTATGCTCTATTATGTACATGCAATGCAATTACTAGGAATCCTGTTTAGAGTTTGGTGGATAAGTCACCGTTCTTCTGCCTGGCAGTACAGAGAAACTGTTAGACTTGGCATCCTTGGTGTGGTTTTCGCCTATATTTTTGCGTCTGCCTCCTGTGTTTTTTTGCTGTGTGCTGGACTTCTTTTTTCCGCGTCTAGATGCTTTGGGCACTATTGATCAGCGCCAAAGTGCAAGCGCTCCCTCTGAAAATTGTGACTATGGGTTGGTGTTTCCATGATTGACTTTTTTGACTTACTACCAAGTCCCTAGTACAGTGCACTGGGTGTGCCCAGGGCCTGTAAGTCAATTGCTGTTAGTGGGCCTGCAGCACTAATTGTGACACCCACACAAGCAGCCTTGCAAACGGTTCTGAGACCTGCCATTTCAGTGTCTGTGTGCAATCTGGTACTGCCATGTCAAACTGGCAAGTGCACCCACTTGCCAGGCCCTAACCTTCCCTTTTCTTACATGTGAGTCACCCCTAAGGTAGGGCAAGGTACCCCTGTGGGCAGGGTGCAGTGTATTTGAAAGGTAGAACATGTACTGATGTGTGTAACATGTCCTAATAGTGAACTACAGTGAATTTCATTTCTTACCATTGAAAGGCTATCTGTCCTATAGGATAGAATGGGAGTTTATTTATAACATCTTATAAATATAACTTTCCATTGGTACAAGATAGGAAAGTAAAGTTTATTATGCCTTAACTCAGAATATAAAGATGAATCTTTTAATATGGATGATTTTTACATTCTGTGTTTGAAAATACCGCTTTTACAAAGTAGGTATTTTCTTGCTTAGCCATCCTGTGCGCCTCTGCTGGTTTGTGGATTGGCTGTCTGGCGTTGGAGTGACAGAGGCTGGGGATGTGCATTCACTGTAGACAGCCACTGGGGGGTTGAGGTGTATCCTGTCTCACCTGTATGAGTCAGGGCTGGGATGAATAGACCTGGTCTGCATTCAGAGTAGGAGAAGGAGATTTCCTTTCACCTGAATGGGCCTGGTCCGCCTTACACAATGCTGTCTCCACCTCATGCCTGGAAGCTGCACCAGAGCGGACAGCACTGGTTTCGACTGAGCACAGAGTTTTTCTGACAACAGTGAACAAAGATAAATGCTGTATAAATATTGGGGCCCAGACACCAGAACTTTAGAATACCTCTGGAATTCAAGAGGGACCTCTGCCAAGGAGAAGAGCTGGGAAAACTGAAAGAAAAGTACTGCCCCTTTGCTCTATGCTGTTTGGCGTTGGCCTTCAGTGGCTGTTTCTGCCAAGTAGAGGACAAAGACTTTGCCGCAGCCTCATCAAGAACGATGCATCCCCGATCCCCACGCATCACATTGGGGCGCCAAGTCTACAAGGACACTGGGGCTACAGTAAGAAATTGATGCATCATCTCCCCACACAGTAAAAAAAACTGACGCATCACCTCCCCTTCGGTAAGGAATCAAAGCATCACATCCCTTGCGTGGCAGTAAGGAACCGATGTATCACCTCCCCTGGAGTAAGGAACCAACACATCACCTTTCCTGAGTGTAAGGACCCGGCACATCACCTTCCCTGTGGCTGATTTTGTTTATGATTGAGACACATCCAAGGTTCTTTCTTTTGAAACTGTTGCATCTATAGCTTGCTAAGGACAGAATTGTTTTTACATTCTAAATGTTATATCTTGATAACTGTTTAGATAAAGATTACTTATTTTGCTAAACTGGTGTGGTGTCCATTTGTAGTGCTTTTACTGAATTACTGTATGTGTGCAAAAATGCTTTATAGACTGCCTCTGAGATAAGCCTGTCTGCTCGTGCCAAGTTACCAAGGGGGTGAGCAGGGGTTATTTTAGAAGTGTATCCCCTTACCCTGACTAGGAAAAGGGTCCCTCATTGGACAAAGGTGCAAACCATTGCCAACTAGAGACCCCCATCTCTAATATCGGAGGTCAGCAGTGAGGATCTAGACTTGCATTTGTGCCTTACATAGTGACTGGTGTACACCACTAGTATAGTGCAGACCATTACACAACCACATATTATTGGTGGAACGTTTTCTTTTTGGATTTTTTTTGCAACTAGTGAGCTGCCAATGTTTACCATGACAAAACCAGCATCAATTGCATCTGTAGATATTGAGTTTGAAGAGGATAGGGAGGAAACCTACACTGTGCCACAATTGAAAGCCATCTGCAAGAAATGTAAAATCTCAGTAAGAGGCCTCTCCAGGATGGAGCAAAACCAAAAAGCGCTGAGGGCCTGGTTGGAATCAAGGAATGGCAGTGGGTAGACCGAGGAGACTGTGGAGGAGGCAGAGAATTTAGATGGGCTGCAGGATGGGCTTTCGGTTATGCCTGGAGGGAGGGTGCTTTCCAGGAACGCCAGCATTGTATCTTCAAGAGGACTGTCTCCAGAAGAGCTGGAGGACAGAGAGAGAAGCAGAGTGCATACATTGGAGCTTGTAAAGCCCAGGTTGGGGAAAGAGGATTAGGAATTGGAGTAAGAGAGGAAGAAAATAGTCCTGGAATAAAAGAGGATGCTCAAAGAGCATGAGAGAGGTTTGAAGGAGTTGGACATAAAAGCCAACAGTGTGGAGTCCAGTTCCAATGATGGCAGCTTGTCATCAGTGCCGGTATGAGGGAGGGCATACATCCCTAAGGAAGTGATCAAAGATTATGTGAAAAGTGATGGCATTTTTCAGTGGTTCAGGGGGTATGTGGTAGCAATGACGTCCCACAGAATCCCTGAGAGAGACTGGGGAGCACGGTTGCAGACTCACTACTACATGGCATAGGGGGGATACCTTGCAAGCCTTACCAGAGGAGGATAAGATGGTTTATGCTCCTTTGAAGGAAGCCTTAATCAGGAGATATGGCTTGTCCCCTGAACTATATAGGTAGAAGTTTAGGGCCTGTCAGAAACGTGAATAACACACTTGGGCGGAGTATGTTGCCTATTTTTCCACAGCACTGGATGGCTGTGTGAAGGGTAGCCAGGTAAATGATTTTCAGGGGCTCTATGATTTGATGACATGAGAGCACTTGTCTGCTAATAGTTTTCTGGAGCTCCCTCAGCACTTGATTGACAGTAAGCCGGACTGACCCCAGAAAGCTTGCTTTGGAGGCGGACCGCTGGTTCAGCACCAGGGTCCACAAGGGGTATGTGGGAGACTACGCCAAGGGTGGGCAGGGTCCCCAGCAGAAGAGTGGGGGGACAAGGGCAAACAAAAGGAGTTCCAAAAAGGGCCCCAGAGTAATTCCCAAGGGAACCAAGGGAAAGGTTCCCAACCCCCCGGTGAAAAGAAACCCTAAGGAGCCCTAACTTTACTACTTCTAAACTGAGAAAAATCCTAACTTTAAGACTTTCGGTTTTCACAGAAGGCATTTAGGAGTCCTAAAGTTAGGAGTCCTAACTTTACTACTCCAAAACTGAGAAAAATCCTATTTTTAAGACTTTCGGTATTCACAGAAGGCATTTAGGAGTCCTAAAGTTAAGAGTCCTAACTTTACTACTCCTAAACTGAGAAAAATCCTAACTTTAAGACTTTCGGTATTCACAGAAGGCATTTAGGAGTCCTAAAGTGAGGAGTCCTAACTTTACTAATCCTAAACTGAGAAAAATCCTAACTTTAAGACTTTCGGTATTCACAGAAGGCATTTAGGAGTCCTAAAGTTAGAACTCCTAACTTCTGTGAATACCGTAATGAGTAAGTGCCTTCTGTGAATACCAAAATGAGTAAGTGCCTTCTGTGAATACCAAAATGGTACTAAGTTTAGGATTTTGTCTTAAGTTAATTCTGTGAATCGGGCCCTATGTGTTTTCACTGTATTATTGTAGGTGTGCGCAAATGCTTTACAGACTGCCTCTGAGATAAGCCTATCTGCTCATGCCAAGCTACCAAGAGGGTGAGCAGGGGTTATTTTAGAAGTGTATCCCCCTTACCTTGACTAGGAAGAAGGGTCCCTACTTGGACAAAGATGCAAACCATTGCTAACTTGAGACCCCTATTTCTAACAGAAACCATCTGGCTTGAGGTTGAATGACTTCCATATTAGGAGCTTTAACAGTAGTTTCTGCCATTTTCCATAGCAGAGTGACAGCTATAATTGTTTTCTGCATTGCAGTTTCTTCTTTCCCCATTTATGGACTCAGTTTTACCAAGGTCGAGGTGGCGGTCCATCGTCAGCTGTGTTTAGAGTAACCCGCTACCATGGAGTGATGGTGGAACCACTGTGACAGACATGTCTATGACAAACATGAATAAGAGATATGGACATCTGTCAAATTGTGAGGGACAGCACAACAAGACACACCCGCATAAGTACAAACAATTACAAATCCCCTGTTTCCTCTCCTACAAAGCTGCCAAACCACCATAACGAAGTAGTTACCCCCATTCTGCACACCCTTGCCATGCACAAAGACTCATAAGCCACAGCAAGCCGAATAGCCCCTTGCTTCTCAGAAAATGAGCTGCTATTAATGGTGAATGAAATTGTTGGTGGGTGCACAGGTGCAGACTACAACCATAAGTCAGTATAGCGAAATGTTGACCTGCTTTGTGGAGAGGGTGAATACTGCGTTCATTGACCAGATGTCTCAGGATGACATCTGAAGGAGGTAGAACAACTTTTGTAGGTCGTTTTTTCGCTATACTAATTCTTCACAGCATTCCATGGAAACAAGTAGTGGGTTTTCAAGTCCCCTTATCCTACTGCTCTGGGAGGAGAAGGTGTTGGTGATACTGCAGTTAAAATAGCAGTTTGAAAAATCTTTATCAAAACCTACATATAAATAATTCACCCCTGATTGAATGCATTTGACTAAAGTGACACACTCCCTGTAGAAGTAGTAATCATTTATTGCAAAGATATATGAAACAGTTTCAATGTGTGGACTTGGCAAACAACATAACATAATTTGAAATAGCAATCACTTTGACGATCATTTTCTAACATAACAGCCTTTTTTTAAATAATATTTCACTCCTCCAGTGTAAGTGCCACACCAAGACAACAAAAGAACTTCACTTCATTTCTGTCCAAATTGACAGAATAAGTAATTTTGGATACATTCACTTTAATAAGCATACATACTGCCTTAACTGAAAAAAAGTTGAAGCACCAGGACCATCAGGTTACTCTTACCAACCCCTTCTACCTGATGACAACAGAACAGTAACATCCAGCAGTGTCTTGTCTTACCCTCCAACTACTAGCACTGGGCAAGCTATATCTACCGGTGCTCTGACTCCCATTACCTCACATTTGGCAAATATTCTGACCTTAACAACATCCTGCCACATCTCAACATCTGTATCGGTAGGACAAGACACATATATGTTCACCTTATGTGATTCTCATGGCCCTACCCAAACTGTTGTTAGCAGGCAGGTCCGAGGTACAGGAATAGGTGTAAATATCATCCATTAAAGTATAATGGCACTACTTTGCTTCATGAGGCACAGTAGAACAAGGTCATCTATCTACAGGAGATGCAGTATGACTTTTTGTCACAGCAACATGATTACAGGAGGCTGCAGTCCAGGTTGTTGCAAGATGACCTTTGCATACTAAGGGCAGCAAGATGTGACCTGAAAGCAGCTCTCCATGACCAACATCATATTTTCAGTTCCTTCCACTACTACATCAATGGTTTTAAGTGTTATGGAGATGCCATACAAATCAGAAGCTGTGGGCTCTAAAACCCAATATTAAAACATTTTTTCTGGTTGGCAGAGGTATGCATCCTGTCCTAGCAGGAACCACAATCCCAGTCAGGGTAAGTCACAAGAACACCCTAAATTAACCTGTTCTCACTCCCTGGTAGCTTGGCACAGAGCAGTCAGGCTTAACTTAAGAGGCAATAAGGAAGCTGCAACACTTTGAACAGTGAAACAGTAAAAACACCACACACAAAAATACCACACCTGGTTAGAAAACTAGAGCTTCATTTAATAAAAAAACAAGACCAAAACAACAAACACCCAATACGTAGAACTGGCAATATGAATAAAATAAAAAAAATGAAATGTAGTGCATAAAAGCATAATGCTGGTGGGGGATCTGGACACGCTAGACTGGGTTAAATCCAAAAGTTCAGGCTGATCGCAATGGAATGTGCTTTGGATACAGGGACTGGCCTTGACCTGCTGTAAAGTCCCTTGGTTGCTTTATAGTCGAACACGAGATGATGGGTGCACGTGAGGCGATGTGTTATCGTTGATCCACAAAGTAATACAAGTGTCAGTTCTGAGCCACACAATGGCGATGATGCATCAAGAATGGAGTTGATGAGCCATGCAGGTGGCAATGCATCAGAGTCAATCCTCGCACAGCAGTGATTTGTCCGCAGTGGAGGAGATGCGCCGGTTCCGAGTTCTCGCATCAACTGCGGTGCTTGGATTCTTTCGAAGCAGCACTTCAAACCCCCTTCCAAGGGCCCATGACTGTGTTGGCACTACTCAGAAAACTCACAGACGGCAGAGTCCAGGTGCTGTAGCAAGTGAGTTGGGAGTATCTTATGTCCCTGAAACTTCAATAAGTAGGCAAGTCAGCAAGCCCTTGGAGTCACCCTGGTTCTGGGTTCAAGTGATGTGGGTCCAGTCTTTTCAATTTGGGAAAAAGGGGGTGGTGATGGACAGAGTTTCTGAATGATGCAGAATACTCTTACCAAGTCAAGAGATCATGGTTTTAATCCATCACCGTTTTTTAGCTCACTGCACCATCCCAGCTCAGAACCAGGCTACATGCAAATTAGACTGTACCTGTCCCAGTGCATGATGGGAACAGGGCAAACCAAACTACCAAGCCAATTCTTATACTGGGAAGGAAACAAGCTTCCGGGGACCGGTTTCTGGCATCACAGCCTTCGTCGGCCCGGCTTGCTTGAATCCTGATGGTGCAATGAGCAAGGGACTCACGTCTGAGCATACCCTCCCACACTGAGTGTGGATAAAATCGATTTGGGAAAAAGGGGGTGGTGATGGACAGAGTTTCTGAATGATGCAGAATACTCTTACCAAGTCAAGAGATCATGGTTTTAATCCATCACCGTTTTTTAGCTCACTGCACCATCCCAGCTCAGAACCAGGCTACATGCAAATTAGTCTGTACCTGTCCCAGTGCATGATGGGAACAGGGCAAACCAAACTACCAAGCCAATTCTTATACTGGGAAGGAAACAAGCTTCTGGGGACCGGTTTCTGGCATCACAGCCTTCGTCGGCCCGGCTTGCCTGAATCCTGATGGTGCAATGAGCAAGGGACTCACGTCTGAGCATACCCTCCCACACTGAGTGTGGATAAAATCGATTTGGGAAAAAGGGGGTGGTGATGGACAGAGTTTCTGAATGATGCAGAATACTCTTACCAAGTCAAGAGATCATGGTTTTAATCCATCACAGTTTTTTAGCTCACTGCACTATCCCAGCTCAGAACCAGGCTACATGCAAATTAGTCTGTACCTGTCCCAGTGCATGATGGGAACAGGGCAAACCAAACTACCAAGCCAATTCTTATACTGGGAAGGAAACAAGCTTCCGGGGACCGGTTTCTGGCATCACAGCCTTCGTCGGCCCGGCTTGCCTGAATCCTGATGGTGCAATGAGCAAGGGACTCACGTCTGAGCATACCCTCCCACACTGAGTGTGGATAAAATCGATTTGGGAAAAAGGGGGTGGTGATGGACAGAGTTTCTGAATGATGCAGAATACTCTTACCAAGTCAAGAGATCATGGTTTTAATCCATCACCGTTTTTTAGCTCACTGCACCATCCCAGCTCAGAACCAGGCTACATGCAAATTAGTCTGTACCTGTCCCAGTGCATGATGGGAACAGGGCAAACCAAACTACCAAGCCAATTCTTATACTGGGAAGGAAACAAGCTTCCGGGGACCGGTTTCTGGCATCACAGCCTTCGTCGGCCCGGCTTGCCTGAATCCTGATGGTGCAATGAGCAAGGGACTCACGTCTGAGCATACCCTCCCACACTGAGTGTGGATAAAATCGATTTGGGAAAAAGGGGGTGGTGATGGACAGAGTTTCTGAATGATGCAGAATACTCTTACCAAGTCAAGAGATCATGGTTTTAATCCATCACCGTTTTTTAGCTCACTGCACCATCCCAGCTCAGAACCAGGCTACATGCAAATTAGTCTGTACCTGTCCCAGTGCATGATGGGAACAGGGCAAACCAAACTACCAAGCCAATTCTTATACTGGGAAGGAAACAAGCTTCCGGGGACCGGTTTCTGGCATCACAGCCTTCGTCGGCCCGGCTTGCCTGAATCCTGATGGTGCAATGAGCAAGGGACTCACGTCTGAGCATACCCTCCCACACTGAGTGTGGATAAAATCGATTTGGGAAAAAGGGGGTGGTGATGGACAGAGTTTCTGAATGATGCAGAATACTCTTACCAAGTCAAGAGATCATGGTTTTAATCCATCACCGTTTTTTAGCTCACTGCACCATCCCAGCTCAGAACCAGGCTACATGCAAATTAGTCTGTACCTGTCCCAGTGCATGATGGGAACAGGGCAAACCAAACTACCAAGCCAATTCTTATACTGGGAAGGAAACATGCTTCCGGGGACCGGTTTCTGGCATCACAGCCTTCGTCAGCCCGGCTTGCCTGAATCCTGATGGTGCAATGAGCAAGGGACTCACGTCTGAGCATACCCTCCCACACTGAGTGTGGATAAAATCGATTTGGGAAAAAGAGGGTGGTGATGGACAGAGTTTCTGAATGATGCAGAATACTCTTACCAAGTCAAGAGATCATGGTTTTAATCCATCACCGTTTTTTAGCTCACTGCACCATCCCAGCTCAGAACCAGGCTACATGCAAATTAGTCTGTACCTGTCCCAGTGCATGATGGGAACAGGGCAAACCAAACTACCAAGCCAATTCTTATACTGGGAAGGAAACAAGCTTCCGGGGACCGGTTTCTGGCATCACAGCCTTCGTCAGCCCGGCTTGCCTGAATCCTGATGGTGCAATGAGCAAGGGACTCACGTCTGAGCATACCCTCCCACACTGAGTGTGGATAAAATCGATTTGGGAAAAAGGGGGTGGTGATGGACGGAGTTTCTGAATGATGCAGAATACTCTTACCAAGTCAAGAGATCATGGTTTTAATCCATCACCGTTTTTTAGCTCACTGCACCATCCCAGCTCAGAACCAGGCTACATGCAAATTAGTCTGTACCTGTCCCAGTGCATGATGGGAACAGGGCAAACCAAACTACCAAGCCAATTCTTATACTGGGAAGGAAACAAGCTTCCGGGGACCGGTTTCTGGCATCACAGCCTTCGTCGGCCCGGCTTGCCTGAATCCTGATGGTGCAATGAGCAAGGGACTCACGTCTGAGCATACCCTCCCACACTGAGTGTGGATAAAATCGATTTGGGAAAAAGGGGGTGGTGATGGACAGAGTTTCTGAATGATGCAGAATACTCTTACCAAGTCAAGAGATCATGGTTTTAATCCATCACCGTTTTTTAGCTCACTGCACCATCCCAGCTCAGAACCAGGCTACATGCAAATTAGTCTGTACCTGTCCCAGTGCATGATGGGAACAGGGCAAACCAAACTACCAAGCCAATTCTTATACTGGGAAGGAAACAAGCTTCCGGGGACCGGTTTCTGGCATCACAGCCTTCGTCGGCCCGGCTTGCCTGAATCCTGATGGTGCAATGAGCAAGGGACTCACGTCTGAGCATACCCTCCCACACTGAGTGTGGATAAAATCGATTTGGGAAAAAGGGGGTGGTGATGGACAGAGTTTCTGAATGATGCAGAATACTCTTACCAAGTCAAGAGATCATGGTTTTAATCCATCACCGTTTTTTAGCTCACTGCACCATCCCAGCTCAGAACCAGGCTACATGCAAATTAGTCTGTACCTGTCCCAGTGCATGATGGGAACAGGGCAAACCAAACTACCAAGCCAATTCTTATACTGGGAAGGAAACAAGCTTCCGGGGACCGGTTTCTGGCATCACAGCCTTCGTCGGCCCGGCTTGCCTGAATCCTGATGGTGCAATGAGCAAGGGACTCACGTCTGAGCATACCCTCCCACACTGAGTGTGGATAAAATCGATTTGGGAAAAAGGGGGTGGTGATGGACAGAGTTTCTGAATGATGCAGAATACTCTTACCAAGTCAAGAGATCATGGTTTTAATCTATCACCGTTTTTTAGCTCACTGCACCATCCCAGCTCAGAACCAGGCCACTCAGTGTGGGAGGGTATGCTCAGACGTGAGTCCCTTGCTCATTGCACCATCAGGATTCAGGCAAGCCGGGCCGACGAAGGCTGTGATGCCAGAAACCGGTCCCCGGAAGCTTGTTTCCTTCCCAGTATAAGAATTGGCTTGGTAGTTTGGTTTGCCCTGTTCCCATCATGCACTGGGACAGATACAGACTAATTTGCATGTAGCCAGGTTCTGAGCTGGGATGGTGCAGTGAGCTAAAAAACGGTGATGGATTAAAACCATGATCTCTTGACTTGGTAAGAGTATTCTGCATCATTCAGAAACTCTGTCCATCACCACCCCCTTTTTCCCAAATCGATTTTATCCACACTCAGTGTGGGAGGGTATGCTCAGACGTGAGTCCCTTGCTCATTGCACCATCAGGATTCAGGCAAGCCGGGCCGACGAAGGCTGTGATGCCAGAAACCGGTCCCCGGAAGCTTGTTTCCTTCCCAGTATAAGAATTGGCTTGGTAGTTTGGTTTGCCCTGTTCCCATCATGCACTGGGACAGATACAGACTAATTTGCATGTAGCCAGGTTCTGAGCTGGGATGGTGCAGTGAGCTAAAAAACGGTGATGGATTAAAACCATGATCTCTTGACTTGGTAAGAGTATTCTGCATCATTCAGAAACTCTGTCCATCACCACCCCCTTTTTCCCAAATCGGTCCAGTCTTTTCACACAGGCAAGGAGGGCAGCAGGGCAGCACCGCAAGAAAGCAGATCTTCAAGAGCAGAAGTGCAGCAGTGTGGCAGTCCTTCAGCAGCACAGCAGTCCTTCTTCCTGGCAGACTAGCCACAGTTCCAGAAGTGTACTGAAGTTGTAGGGTCAGAAGTCCAGTTCTTATGCCCACTGGTGCCTCTCACTGATAACTGAAAGAATAATTTTAAAGTGCACAGAGGTCTTCACTTACCTGGCTCCAGACTCACCACAGGGGATTACGCAGTCCTTTGTGTGGGGTAAGGACACAGCCTATTAAGGTGTAATTGTGAGGCTGTGTCCAGCTTCTCCCTCCAATCCTGACCAGGATGGCTCATCATGGAGGTAGATAGACCATCAAGTCACACCTAAGATTCCTCTGTGTGTGGCTGTCTAGACGGAATGCAGAAAGTCCAGCTATCACCCACCCCAGTAATGTATTAGAGACAAGCTGCAGGCAGTAAAATGGCATCTTTCTAAAAGTGCCATTTTTAAAATTGTAATGATAAATTTGACTTTACCAGTAAAGAGGAATTTTCATTACTATTCCATAGGTACTAAATATGACAGCTATACCTCCTCCCAATTGGGAGTTATAGATGATTAGATATAATAAGGAATCCCCAACATTAACCTAAGGAGGGGTAGGCCTCACAGTAGTGAAAAACATGTTAGTTAAAAGCACATGGCCTACCTTTTAATTACACATCACTGCGCCCTATCAGCTACCTGGGTCGACTTACTTGGCAGTATAAACTGCATGCACAGGGTCAGCAGTGGCATGCTAGAGACATTTCTAAAGGACTATTTAAGTGAGTGGCCCAATCAGTGTAGCAGGTCCTTTGGTAGCATTACATTTACAGGCCCTGTGCACAAAAAGTGAGAACAGGTAAATCAAATATGCCAAATTGTGGATAATCCAATAAAACCATGTTTAGGGAATAGACCACAAGCACTTTAGCACTGGTTAGCAGTGGTAAAGTGCACAGAGTACAAAGGTGCACAATCAATATTAAAGAAAACAAGAGCGACCCATATGTCCTTGTGAGCTGGGTAAGTACACTAGTACAAAAAACAATGTTCACAAGGAACTCATTCCTCTGAATAATTAAAAATCTGCAACGAAGGTGATTGCTCAGATTCAATCATAAACAAATTATATATATTGTATACAGATTTGACCCTCTATCGAGTCTAAGTGATATCTATATTAATTTGATACCAATTAATCAAAACAAACCATACACTTTTTTTGTCAGCAAGACTACCTGACTTCAGCCGAAGTAGGTAATTTAATTATACAATATCAAAAAATATTTACAAATAAATCCACATAAAATATTTCAGTGTGTGCTCAAGTGAAGTGACCATAACCTTTTAAGTGAATATTCTGTGACAAAGTGAGCAAACAAGTGAAAAATAGGTCATTGGTAAAGTACAACAGGATGAGCTGGATACATGTATAATTATTTCATTTTTTAAGCTCTCTCTTTTGTCTATAGTCGACCGCATTTCGACCTTCTCTAGATACGGGGTCTCATCAGGACCAAGTTACTGGGGTACTATGAAAGTAAAAAAAATGTGTATAAATAGATGTAGGCCTTTACAGATAGTCATGAGGGGCTGTGTAGTTGATGCAGTTTAGCAAATTATTACATCAATCGCTTATTATACGGTACAGGTATTCCTGACCAGTGTTTAAAGACATTTATTAAATATGCCCATGTAATACTTGTCAACAATTGATGTAATTACGTACTCACTATAGTGTAGCTGTGTACTCTCAACGTATTATCATCTGCAGCAGATCAATACTGTCATATTGATTTCGCTCTTAATTCTGAAATTCACATACTGGCTCCATCATAATATTCGATGATAGCAAGACCTGTATTGGTAAACCAATATTGTGTCTAAGAAACTAAGCTGTACATTACAGGAACACTTATTATCTCTGAGAAACTAAGCTGTAATCTTGGAGACTATTTAATACAATGTGCATGGCACTTACTTAGTCAGAAGGTGCTCTAATCCTTGATAGGGATTTCCGAAGTCGATTAGCGAGACACTTAATAATGTAAAGCCGTGGATAAGCTCAATTAAGCTGGCGGTGACCTTAGTAAGGAGAGGGCAATGTAAACAAAGTTCGCTATTCCCAATATAAAGCGATGCTATCACGCGGTGCCTGCACTTACTTAGTAACACACCGATGGTGTAGTCACGCTCGACTGCATACCGTGAGTCGGCGCCGAGTCTGGATATTAGGCATGGAGGCCGGAAATGGGAAACACCAGCATCACGTTGCTAGGCAACTCAGCAGTAGTGAATGCGGCGGCCATCTTAAAATGATAAAAGTAGCCTGAACGCCTACTCAGTGTTAAGAACTAAACATTTACTAATCCGTAGAGACGCTATACGAATCCTCCCAAAGTAATTGCTTTATAGATTTTTAAGGGCCAGAAGTACTATCGGTCATTGGAACTATGTTTAAATATAAACAATGAAAACAATAGAATAGTGAAAGCCATACACAATACAGGATATGTAGTTTCTTAGACACAATATTGGTTTACCAATACAGGTCTTGCTATCATCGAATATTATGATGGAGCCAGTATGTGAGTTTCAGAATTAACAGTGAAATCGATATGAGGGCATTGATCTGCTGCAGATGATAATATGTTGGGAGTACAAAGCTACACTATAGTGAGTACGTAATAACATTAATTGTTGACATGTATTACATGGACATTTTTAAATAAGTGTCTTTTAACACTGGTCAGGAATACCTGTACCGTATAATAAGCGATTGATGTAATAATTCGCTAAACTGCATCAACTACACAGCCCCTCATGACTATCTGTAACGGCCTACATCTATTTATACACATTTTTCTTCTTTCATAGTACCCTAGTAACATGGTCCTGATGAGACCCCGTATCTAGAGAGAGTCGAAACGCCGTCGACTACAGACAAAAGAGAGAGCTTAAAAAATGAAATAATTATAAATGTATCCAGCTCATCCTTTTGTACTTTATCAATGACCTGTTTTTCACTTGTTCGTTCACTTTGTCACAGAATATTCACTTAAAAGGTTATGGTCACTTCACTGGGGCACACACTGAAATATTTAATGTGGATTTATTTGTAAATATTTTTTGATATTGTATAATTAAATTACCTACTTTGGCTGAAGTCAGGTAGTCTTGCTGACAAAAAAAGTGTATGGGTTGTTTTGATTAATTGGTATCAAATTAATATAGATATCACTTAGACTCGATAGAGGGCCAAGTCTGTATACAATATATAATTTGTTTATGATTGAATCTGAGCAATCACCTTGGTTGCAGATTATTAATTATTCGTAGAAATGAGTTTCTTGTGAACATTTTATTTTGTACCAGAGTACAAAGGTGAGCACAAATGGGACAAGCATAATTGAAGGCAAGCAGGAAAAAAGTTTATGGGAAGACTATGCTAATGCTGACAGGTCTAACACCCAACCCACTGTTCCTTATATGGCTACTCCACCAGTAATACACAGCAGTTGTTCTGCTATCTAAGAACATTCCAATAGCAAAAACCCACCACTAACAGGGAGCATAAACAACGCATCCTGTGCACCTTGCACTCCAGACACTATCCCATCGGTACTTTGATGTCTGCTCTTAGGCTCTACACAATTATTGGTTGAGTCTCCGAAAACTATAACCATTAATTACACTTACCAAACTCCTCTTGTTATTATGACTCAAAATTAAATTTCAATTTGATACTAAGTGCATCTGTTGTTTACCTTTTTCTTTGCCTTACATTTATCAGTGTATTCAAAGTTAGAATTGCATATGAAGCACTTTCTTGACTATTAAATTATTTCTTACAAAAACATGTCTGCAAGATCAATCCTGCAATATAATTAAGCGTGGGTGGTATGTTTCATTACGCCTGCGTAATTGGGAGGGTCAGACTGGGAACCATCAGCAGCCCTTAAAAAATTGTTCAAATCGTCCCTGCACCCTTCCTCCTCCCTCTTCCCTCTCTCTCCGGTCTCCAACTTTTCTCTTTTTACTCTTTTTCTCTTGAGATGCCCCTCCTGGGTCTCTGAAGCAATTACCTGGGAAAGTTGGAGAAAGTGTCGGAGGCACTAGCAGCAGCCCCCTGCCCTAAAAACTGGCCTCCAAATGCCCCAGCTCTTCAAGGAAATGCCTGGTGGAATGAACAGGCTGCCTTGTTTTGCAGAATCACTCAACTTGCTGTAAAAAACTGTTCTTACTTCTGGAGAACTCCCTGCTGGTTTGGCCAATAAACTGGAAGGTGCATATTTTAAAAGCAGTCCTCTGACATCAAGACATTGAGACATTTGAACACTTGTGTTTATTCGACAATTGAACTTCCTTGAAATGTGATTATGCTATTCTCTCAAATGCCTATGATTGTATTATTAATAATTAAACAGTTAATGTTGTTGATGTTTAAATCTATCTATTTATTCATTGAAATGCTCAGGAATGTGTTATATATAATATTGAAAATAACATTATGATGATTAGAAAATCATACTATATTGTTTTTCCGAATAGTAATGTTTTTAGTCTGTCTTCCTGATTCATTGCAATAAGGCACGTGACGAGTTCCAAATGCGAGCACTAGCACTTTAAATACTGCACTGTTTTGAACTTACCATTGTCATGTGATCAAGGCTCAAGAGAGCCGAAACGCGTAATGGTAACTGGTGAGGAGCAATAAATCATCGTTTCTGCAACGATTTTGGGTCCGTGTCCCTCTTTTGAAGAGGATTCTATAAACGCACGGAAGAGTGTGATATATATATATATATATATCCAAAACGCAGGGTTGCCCTTGTGAGGATGCCACATACACCAGGGTTGCTTCACTCGACGCCGCAGGCAGCAGTGAAAAACGAGGCTGCCTCCCCCCTTCTACGGCCAAACGCGTTTCGGGCTCCCATGAGCCCTTGATCACTGGCTGGAAGGAAACAGGATGCGGGAGGAAGGAACAATTAATTTATTATCAATCAGAGTCCCGCCCATGTTGGCCAAGGGCATGCTGGACAAGGTAGTTCAAAGTGCTTCCCCTGGACTCGCACTTCCTCTCGCCAAGTGGAATCCGCTCCAGCGCCTCAATCAAATGAATGTTCCTCGTTAGGAGAATGGTTTTGGCAGCAACGCTTCACACTGCCACTGTAGTCCTGCGGTTCAGGCCCCCGATGTCCTAACAGCACCTGTGGTTGTAAGTGCCCAGGATCCGCCGAACAGCGTCAGGGCATCCTCGCGACCGGACGGGGCCGCATATTGATCCAAAACGCAGGGTTGCCCTTGTGAGGATGCCACATACACCAGGGTTGCTGCACTCGACGCCGCAGGCAGCAGTGAAAAACGAGGCTGCCTCCCCCCTTCTACGGCCAAACGCGTTTCGGGCTCCCATGAGCCCTTGATCACTGGCTGGAAGGAAACAGGATGCGGAAGGAAGGAACAAATAATTTATTATCAATCAGAGTCCCGCCCATGTGGGCCAAGGGCATGCTGGACAAGGTAGTTCAAAGTGCTTCCCCCCGATGTCCTAACAGCACCTGTGGTTGTAAGTGCCCAGGATCCGCCGAACAGCGTCAGGGCATCCTCGCGACCGGACGGGGCCGCATATTGATCCAAAACGCAGGGTTGCCCTTGTGAGGATGCCACATACACCAGGGTTGCTGCACTCGATGCCGCAGGCAGCAGTGAAAAACGAGGCTGCCTCCCCCCTTCTACGGCCAAACGCGTTTCGGGCTCCCATGAGCCCTTGATCACTGGCTGGAAGGAAACAGGATGCGGAAGGAAGGAACAATTAATTTATTATCAATCAGAGTCCCGCCCATGTGGGCCAAGGGCATGCTGGACAAGGTAGTTCAAAGTGCTTCCCCTGGACTCGCACTTCCTCTCGCCAAGTGGAATCCGCTCCTGCGCCTCAATCAAATGAATGTTCCTCGTTAGGAGAATGGTTTTGGCAGCAACGCTTCACACTGCCACTGTAGTCCTGCGGTTCAGGCCCCCGATGTCCTAACAGCACCTGTGGTTGTAAGTGCCCAGGATCCGCCGAACAGCGTCAGGGCATCCTCGCGACCGGACGGGGCCGCATATTGATCCAAAACGCAGGGTTGCCCTTGTGAGGATGCCACATACACCAGGGTTGCTGCACTCGACGCCGCAGGCAGCAGTGAAAAACGAGGCTGCCTCCCCCCTTCTACGGCCAAACGCGTTTCGGGCTCCCATGAGCCCTTGATCACTGGCTGGAAGGAAACAGGATGCGGAAGGAAGGAACAATTAATTTATTATCAATCAGAGTCCCGCCCATGTGGGCCAAGGGCATGCTGGACAAGGTAGTTCAAAGTGCTTCCCCTGGACTCGCACTTCCTCTCGCCAAGTGGAATCCGCTCCTGCGCCTCAATCAAATGAATGTTCCTCGTTAGGAGAATGGTTTTGGCAGCAACGCTTCACACTGCCACTGTAGTCCTGCGGTTCAGGCCCCCGATGTCCTAACAGCACCTGTGGTTGTAAGTGCCCAGGATCCGCCGAACAGCGTCAGGGCATCCTCGCGACCGGACGGGGCCGCATATTGATCCAAAACGCAGGGTTGCCCTTGTGAGGATGCCACATACACCAGGGTTGCTGCACTCGACGCTGCAGGCAGCAGTGAAAAACGAGGCTGCCTCCCCCCTTCTACGGCCAAACGCGTTTCGGGCTCCCATGAGCCCTTGATCACTGGCTGGAAGGAAACAGGATGCGGAAGGAAGGAACAATTAATTTATTATCAATCAGAGTCCCGCCCATGTGGGCCAAGGGCATGCTGGACAAGGTAGTTCAAAGTGCTTCCCCTGGACTCGCACTTCCTCTCGCCAAGTGGAATCCGCTCCTGCGCCTCAATCAAATGAATGTTCCTCGTTAGGAGAATGGTTTTGGCAGCAACGCTTCACACTGCCACTGTAGTCCTGCGGTTCAGGCCCCCGATGTCCTAACAGCACCTGTGGTTGTAAGTGCCCAGGATCCGCCGAACAGCGTCAGGGCATCCTCGCGACCGGACGGGGCCGCATATTGATCCAAAACGCAGGGTTGCCCTTGTGAGGATGCCACATACACCAGGGTTGCTGCACTCGACGCCGCAGGCAGCAGTGAAAAACGAGGCTGCCTCCCCCCTTCTACGGCCAAACGCGTTTCGGGCTCCCATGAGCCCTTGATCACTGGCTGGAAGGAAACAGGATGCGGAAGGAAGGAACAATTAATTTATTATCAATCAGAGTCCCGCCCATGTGGGCCAAGGGCATGCTGGACAAGGTAGTTCAAAGTGCTTCCCCTGGACTCGCACTTCCTCTCGCCAAGTGGAATCCGCTCCTGCGCCTCAATCAGATGAATGTTCCTCGTTAGGAGAATGGTTTTGGCAGCAACGCTTCACACTGCTACTGTAGTCCTGCGGTTCAGGCCCCCGATGTCCTAACAGCACCTGTGGTTGTAAGTGCCCAGGATCCGCCGAACAGCGTCAGGGCATCCTCGCGACCGGACGGGGCCGCATATTGATCCAAAACGCAGGGTTGCCCTTGTGAGGATGCCACATACACCACGGTTGCTGCACTCGACGCCGCAGGCAGCAGTGAAAAACGAGGCTGCCTCCCCCCTTCTACGGCCAAACGCGTTTCGGGCTCCCATGAGCCCTTGATCACTGGCTGGAAGGAAACAGGATGCGGAAGGAAGGAACAATTAATTTATTATCAATCAGAGTCCCGCCCATGTGGGCCAAGGGCATGCTGGACAAGGTAGTTCAAAGTGCTTCCCCTGGACTCGCACTTCCTCTCGCCAAGTGGAATCCGCTCCTGCGCCTCAATCAAATGAATGTTCCTCGTTAGGAGAATGGTTTTGGCAGCAACGCTTCACACTGCCACTGTAGTCCTGCGGTTCAGGCCCCCGATGTCCTAACAGCACCTGTGGTTGTAAGTGCCCAGGATCCGCCGAACAGCGTCAGGGCATCCTCGCGACCGGACGGGGCCGCATATTGATCCAAAACGCAGGGTTGCCCTTGTGAGGATGCCACATACACCAGGGTTGCTGCACTCGACGCCGCAGGCAGCAGTGAAAAACAAGGCTGCCTCCCCCCTTCTACGGCCAAACGCGTTTCCGGCTCCCATGAGCCCTTGATCACTGGCTGGAAGGAAACAGGATGCGGAAGGAAGGAACAATTAATTTATTATCAATCAGAGTCCCGCCCATGTGGGCCAAGGGCATGCTGGACAAGGTAGTTCAAAGTGCTTCCCCTGGACTCGCACTTCCTCTCGCCAAGTGGAATCCGCTCCTGCGCCTCAATCAAATGAATGTTCCTCGTTAGGAGAATGGTTTTGGCAGCAACGCTTCACACTGCCACTGTAGTCCTGCGGTTCAGGCCCCCGATGTCCTAACAGCACCTGTGGTTGTAAGTGCCCAGGATCCGCCGAACAGCGTCAGGGCATCCTCGCGACCGGACGGGGCCGCATATTGATCCAAAACGCAGGGTTGCCCTTGTGAGGATGCCACATACACCAGGGTTGCTGCACTCGACGCCGCAGGCAGCAGTGAAAAACGAGGCTGCCTCCCCCCTTCTACGGCCAAACGCGTTTCGGGCTCCCATGAGCCCTTGATCACTGGCTGGAACAGCACCTGTGGTTGTAAGTGCCCAGGATCCGCAGTGGCAGTGTGAAGCGTTGCTGCCAAAACCATTCTCCTAACGAGGAACATTCATTTGATTGAGGCGCAGGAGCGGATTCCACTTGGCGAGAGGAAGTGCGAGTCCAGGGGAAGCACTTTGAACTTCCTTGTCCAGCATGCCCTTGGCCCACATGGGCGGGACTCTGATTGATAATAAATTAATTGTTCCTTCCTTCCGCATCCTGTTTCCTTCCAGCCAGTGATCAAGGGCTCATGGGAGCCCGAAACGCGTTTGGCCGTAGAAGGGGGGAGGCAGCCTCGTTTTTCACTGCTGCCTGCGGCGTCGAGTGCAGCAACCCTGGTGTATGTGGCATCCTCACAAGGGCAACCCTGCGTTTTGGATATATATATATATATATATATATATCAGTTTCAGTCAGTATTATCTTATATACATAAAATGTTTCTGCTACGGTCCCAGGATATGCATGCCTCAGTCTTCTTTGACGTCTAATGTCACAGGTTCTAAATACTACAGTGCAGCAGGCAAATGAAAGAAAAGCAATAAAACAATGTGATAACCGTTCCTTTCTCGATATGTACCATGCATGAAACAAAGGGGGATGTTTACAATAAAATGTCGGAGCATGTTTTTACTCCAAAATTGGTAACGTCGCGATCCGACATTTGTTAAATGCACGGATGCATATTTACAAACATATGGTGCACCCCTGCGTTTCCCCTAGCGCTTGCACTAAAAATAGCTTCCTAGCTCCAGCGCAGGAAGCATTGTGCCATGTGTCAAGGGGCGATTGTTTATGTGCAGGAAGGAACACCTTCCAGCACATAAACAATCTTTAAAGTTGATTTGCTGTTTCTATGTGTGCAGCACACATAGAAAGAGAAAAATGTGAGGAGAAATGAATAATTTCTCCTCGTTTCGCCATCATAAGAACAGGTTTTACCTGGCTTTAGTTGCTGGCGCTGCTCCCTCCTTCTAAATATGGGGCGCCGTCAAAAAGCAATGGGTTTCGCAGCAGAACGTCCACGGCAACACCCATCGCACACCCCTTTTTCGCTAAATGAAGGGAGAAAAGGGATCTTATTGACAAGGCATGGTTAAAAGTGACGTCCTGGTGGTGATATCCCCTTGTAAATATGCTCCAAAAAGTAATGACAGTTATAGAATGGTTTAACTTCTTTTTGACTTCTATCACAAAATTTAGTAGAGTCATTTAAATTTTATGTGCATCATACTTTCACTTTTTTAATATTACACATTCAGTACTTGACGCAAAACACCTCAATGTATAGTGTTTTATTTTACTACAACATACCTTTGATAGAGCGCTCAATGCTCTTAAATTTGGAGGGGTGCATTATACTCATGAATAGCTGGCAACCACATGTATCCTGTTATTTTGCTGTAATCAATGTTATTAGAATAAAGCTTATGTCACTATATAAAGACATTAGAACAAAATCTGTAATGTTGCATAAGAGAAATTATTACGTTATGCATGTGTTTGAAGAAATAATATATTAATGTGTATTTTACGAATATTACACAATATAGAATGTATCCATGTCGAAATAACAGTCCAAGTAAAGATTCATGTAGCATGTGTGTATTAATGGATGTTCTTAGGTTAGTCAAACCTTGGTAGGCATAACTTTCCTTTCCTCAACTTTCGTTCCTCCCTGTTTGCTCTTGTGTTAGGAATCTAATTAGAATGAATGTGTTTGTAAAGTGTTTTTCTTTCTTTTCTCATTGCTACTGCAGGTGCACTAATTCGACCTCGATAATTAAGAATAATGTTTGTGCTTTGGATTTAAGAAGAGACATAGGGAGGAAAGGAAGGAATGCCTTTGAAGAGTTTGAACAGATAGCAGGGGGATGCCTTTCAAGTCTAGTGAAACCTGTGAACAAGGGTAGTTGGACAAAGAACTGGATGAGCAAATGCCTCATGGAAAATTACCTAAAGGAGATGTTCTTGAAGCAGGCTACCATGTGGCCTGTTAGAAGTGTAACTTTGTCTTTTTGTATTAAGGTCAGGGACAGATTCTGGGGACTTTTGCTTTGACTAAGGAAGGGGAGCATCTTCGAATGAGCTCCATAGCTTTGCGTTACTCAACCCATTTAACGTGAGTGTACTTCTTAGGAAGTCTTCATGTGCTGACACCTTTAGAGGGGAACTAACTGGGATGCTAAGTATGGATGTCACCTCAGAGATAGAGTAGGGACAGATTATTCTTTTGATTCCAAAATATAAATGAAGAAGGATTTGGACACAGCGTCTATACTCAGTTGTGTCCTGATTTTGGAATCCGGAAAATCTAGAATAGGATCAGATCCAGAGAGTCAAAAATAGAGCCCCATGATCGAGTGCAGAGTGCGATGGGCATTGACAGAGGTCGGCGGAAAGTAACATTGTGGGGAAGACAGCGGTGAATGGTGGCATGAGTATGAACAGTGATGTGTGTGTTAGATTGCAGTGATTTGGTTGTATGATGTCTTGCGGAGTTGCGATGACAGTCGAGTGAATGTGGGTTACTGGGCCGAACACGTGCGGTCCAAGTGTTTTGGCTATTTTGGTTATCGGGCTCAAGAGTAGCCTAATGTCCCCGGATAGGTTTGTGGTGTAAAAGGCTCCACTTGGCTGTAATTGTCTGACCATTGGGTGTGGGTGTCATAAAGTTCTATTGACAACTCACTTGGGACAGGGAACTTTGTGTGAGTGGATTTAATAGAGCTGTGTGTAGAAAACCTTGTGCGCAAGGGCTAGACTACAGCAATTTGAGTGACTGACACAGGTCGTGGGTCACTAGGGTGTGAATGTTCTTGAGAGAGTGAATGCTATTGATCTTATAGAAGGCAGATTATTACTTGGTTTACTGTAACTGTAAGGTAAACAGTTACTTGGTTGTGTGAGTGAAAGAGCAAACGTGGATGGTGAGATTGTGAAGGAGGGTGAGCCACTGCAAGGAGAAGGTGATGTCAGAATGCGGCACGCTGTGATAGGTCTGTTGGTGAAATGCCGCGCTGGGATTGGTGGGTTCTCAACACGAATTAGAAGAGGGAAAGTTGTATTTTGTTATAATTTGATTAAAAATTAGATGTTTTATGGTATTACGAGATCCGTGCGGAGGAGATTCAAGTGTGGTAACTCAGGTAGGGAAGGAAGCCCCACCAGATGAAACTCCAACACACTATATGGCAACAAATATAGGACTTCACACTATATTGTCGCTTCAAAATTTACATAAGATTACTGAAAAAGAGGGGGAATTGACTTTTCCACGTTATGGGTCACATCAATTGGATGTGTTGTATCAGTTTAACGAGTGATGTCTTCATTAAAACCTCCACCTAGACCCACAACATTTGAGGCATTAGATGCATGGATGAGAGCAGCACAAGCTAAATGAAGAGAACAAATCTCAGGGTATGATGAAATAGGCAATGAAAGCATATCAAAATGCAAGGTGGAATGCTCAGTTGAAAAGATGGAGGGTGGATACCATCGAGAGGAAAAGATTGTACCCATTATTGTTACAAGAAGCAGGTACTTGAAATAGGAATACAGAGGATGACAGTGACACAGATGACAGTCTGTTAGACAGACTATTGGCAGATTGTCCTCCACCCTACAACCCACTGTCAGAAGGGGGAAGACGAGAACTGACAGGGGAAGGAAACCCAGAAAGAATGGGCTCGTCTCCAGTAGGACTTAGTGCAAGAGTAGTGGAAATGACCCCACCGGGACCAGAAGGGACAGGAATGCCAGTAATTGGAAATACTGAGATGAGTGGAGTAGACTGTGCCATACGGTTGCCAGAAGCCCTTTTGGTTCCTGTTACCATTGGACCTGTGGTCTCGTTATACATTACAAATGTGGGGAAATGTGGTGGTCAACAGCAGACAGGAATGGGAGAAGAAATTATCTCTGTAGGAAGTATAGTGATGGCAGGAGTGAATATATCCTTGGTGCATGTGGAAGCTAGTACTCGACTGACAGCGACGGCGGACCCTTCAAGGGGGTGCATTGGGTTTGATACATGACGGTCAGGTTCACTGGCAAACTCTCGGTCCGAAATAAGAATGCGGGTTTCCCCAGTGAGGGGATCTAAGGGGAGGATACCAGAGGTGGAAATGAGCAAGAAGTGCTTATAGCACAACCCGTCCTCCAGAGTACAGGAGTGGAAAATTGATGGAGGAGTCAGAGTTGCGAAAGGAAAGCCCAGTCCACCGTTCAAAGTACAGGGTTGGAGGATTGCTGGAGAGTTGTGAGAGGGAAGGCCGATGTAATGTGACAAATCAGGGAACACTTTAGGCTGCAATGAAGGCAAAATTGCTTAATGTGCTGAAATTGAAAGCAGAGGCAGATCAGGTAATTGATGGGAACTTGCCGATGGAAAGGATAGATTTCTATAATTGTGATGAGCTGTTATTTGTGGCAAAGGATATTTCTCATAAGGCAAAATGAGCTCATGAGATGTTAGTTCAATTGGCACGGAAGTACGATGTGGATTTGACTAAAACCAAATGCTGCAGGAAAATCACAGGTTAAATTACACTGGCCAGGAATTGGAAGAGAAGAGAATAGTAGGTTTGAAAGCTCATATTCAAGAATTAGTCATATGAATGCTTGCATGGAAAGATGTGGACAAATGGGAAGAGAAGTGGTCTAAGAAGAAGGGTA
This sequence comes from Triturus cristatus, assembly GCF_964204655.1. Classification (NCBI taxonomy): domain Eukaryota; kingdom Metazoa; phylum Chordata; class Amphibia; order Caudata; family Salamandridae; genus Triturus; species Triturus cristatus. Next base: position 498,788,393 of record NC_140591.1, read on the forward strand.
CCAAGAAAGAGATAGGAGACACTCCACCTCCTGGAGGGGAGCAGAGAGGGTAGGAAATTACCCATTGTGAGAGGTGCCGAATGGAGTGTATGTGCCTTGGAGCAGGGGTGATTTAGCTTCTTTCTCAAATGATTTTCCTCGGCTGAGGTAAAAGCCTGCTGAATGGTACAAACAGCTTGATCGCTTTGTGAAAATGTAATTGTACTGTGGGTAGGTTTTAACACCTTGTTTGATATTGTGGTCCCAGGTGATCTATGGACTGCTTGCAAAATTTCAGTTGAGTGGCCCACCGTAGAACCAGAAAGAGACCCTGTAATGCAAGGCCCTTAAAATTGATCGAACTACCCAAGAGCCCAAGGAGTCGGTGCATGCTTACAGGCTTTCAAATAGTATAACGGGCTGGATGCATTGGAACAGAAGGATATGGGACAGTTCCTTTCAAAATTTGTGCTGGGAGTAAGGCCTGAGATTAGTTTTATGATCCAGCAACATTTGATTTGTTAGCAAGAAGTCAGTGGATGGGATTCTGTGTTATGCCAGGTATTGTGGTGATGAAGTGGAGGCCAAGCATAGGAAAATGAAGAATAAGTTGATGTTGGTACTTTGAGGAATGCCGAGAGACCAGACTTAGCACAGGTGAATGGAGGAACAATGGGTTGGAGGCAGGGGAGCGGTAGAGGAGTAAACCAAAATGTGTCAGATCCTGCAGGACAGGGGAGAGGAAGAGGAACAGATTCTGGGGTTGGGGTGGATTGGGGTAATGTGAGGAGGAATACTGCCTGCCACTATTGTCATAAGATCAGTCATTGGAAGCGCGATTGTCACTCAAATCCAGCTAATCAGATACAATTTGAGGAAAATATGCAAGTGTCTGACGGCTTGAATACCATTGTGGTAAATAATTTAATTACCGGAACTGAATTTGATACGGAATCTAGGAAACATAGCTCAGTAAAATAAGAGGCAGAATCCGTGGTATAAGAGGTTTCTGAATGGGCTTTATTCCAAATGGACGACTCGAGTCGTGGCCTCCATGTTCCGTCACCACGGGGGTTCAGGAAGTGAAGTACAATACTTTATTGACAAGAAATTGCTTTTATAGAACATACATTACAATGAAACCAATGTAAGAGGCGTAACAATTGATAAGGAAGATAACAATTCACATGCGTAGCCGAAAATGGGCGTAATGAGGAGTAAAAAGAAACGTTATTGGTTATGATGTCACATATAGGTGGATCTATAAGATAATACTTGGCAGAGATGCGCGCGCAGCAGCATGACGTGTAATTGACGTGATTGACGTGCAACTAGGGGGTGAAGGGGACTTGACATTTAGCTCTACATGTGGAGACAAGAAGTCTGGGGGGTCAAGTCAACCTAATCCCAAATCATATCTAACATCCTATGTTTAAAGAACTATGTTATCCACAAAGGAAGGACTCTTGGACAAAATCTATTCTATACTGACTGTGTATGCGTGCACAAGCGTCTAAGTGTCTGAGTGAGATGCAAGGGGCAGAAACCTTTCCATGGTAACAGGGCTATGAATTACTTGCATGAAGACAGAGAGGCTGGGCCCTTTGCTCGGTAGCTGAAGGAAATGTTTACCTAAAACTACTAGACAGGAATGCATCGGCTGAGGAGCGAAGCAGATAACTCGAAGGTGAAATACAGTTTTTGGCAGGCAGGCAAACCGGCCGAGGCAGGCACCGTTAGCCGCACAGGGAGTAGGACAAAGTTCATGGATACAGATGCGAGCTCAAGCTGAAGCTGTCAGAGGCAGAGAGCAGGGAAAGGCTTGATGGCAGAATCAGGGCCTACTCGCCTGAACTGCAAAATGGAGTAACTGAGCCGTGTAAAGTCGGTGGCCTTTCGTACTTAGGAATCGAATATCCAGCCCATTCCTGGCGGATCTGACAGAGGACATGTTGACGGTGGACGCACATGTGTTTGCGTCTTCAGAACTGGAACTAGAGGGAACATACATGTACTTGTAACATGCATATAGAACCGTTGGGGTCCAAGATAGGGGACATAACTGATCATAAAAATCCATATTTCCACATTCCCTCCTTGTCCCCTACTTGCCCATCAAGAGACATCAATCTTCATTAATCCATCGATCTGTTCATTGAGCATCATTTGTTCTTCTTTCTTCTTCCGGGATCTTGAGTGAAAACCTTGATGTGGAATACACGATGTGGCACACAGGCCGCAAATCGCTGGTCCACATTGCAGGCATAAGCAGCAACTGAATAGTATAAGAAGGCCAATACCTAGGAAGGATAGAACTCTCCATCCCCAGGCTGATATCACGCTCCAAAACCACCCGGACCAAGTCCAAGTGCCTGGATTCTGGTGTATCTGGCTCACAATCTTATGAAGGCGAGTTATAGCTTTATATACAGATGGCGAATTTTCTGGTATGAATACGCAGCAGCTTGATCCGATGACCCTACAAGCTCCGCCCCTATCGGCCAGGATGACGTCAAGGACAAGACGATTTTGAAGAACAACAATCCTCATCGCAGACTGCTCCTCTGTCAAGTTGCCTAGGGCGGCAATAGTTTCATTCACTACAGCTTCAAGAGTCCTGGTTAATCTACGTATTAGCTTACTATTTGTAACTGTACCTATATAGGGAAAGAGGCCTTTATTAAAATCTACATACTTTTCCCATGCCGTCTCAGTGTAATCGACAATTGGGAGATCTCTCCTTTCTCTATTGTGTACTAAATGAATATTTCTGTGGTAGTCTGGAGGAGCTAGGAAAACAGGTGGCAAAAGGAATGCAATGTAACAGGTACCATCCCAATCTAGAGGCAGACGCATATATGCAGTCTGACCACATATGAAGTAGGAATGGCGAGAAGCTCTAAATGAAGATTTGCCTTGATCACTGAATTCTACTATAGTAGTGCATTTACTATGGCCCATATGTATGGAACCATTCTTTCTTACACACAATTCACCCTTAGCTGGGAATACTGACATGGCGGGCAAAACTAGTTCAACTTCGGATTCGACATTCAGAATCATGAGATTAAGTGTAAAATTACCTAATCCATATACTTCATTTTCTAGATCAGTTCCTGTTCTTTTGGGGCGACCCTCCTTGTCAGGGTAGCAGACTTTGAGTAAAACTAGGTTCAGGTTTCCCCATATCCAATGGTCTTGATAAACTGCTGTGTTTGAGTCTATGGAATTGATTAAACTAAACCATGCTCCACAGGAGCCATTATGTGTAAACGGATATGGAAAGAAAGGCAGAACTCCCTTATAATTCTGATAGGGAGGGAGTCGGCCACACACCCAACAATTAGTAGCATTACTAGTCTGATGGGAGTGATGTAACATACTAATGAAAGTGTTATTGCGCAGCGCAAGTCTATAGGACAATTCATGCGGGGGTAGGTCACTAAAAGAATGTTCATCAGTTACATTGAAAACATGTTTAGAAATAGGATAATATATATGCAACAATATACTTGCAGTGATTATTATAAGACTCAAGAAAAACAAAATTAATAACGTCACTATACAGTGGCTACGCAGTGATTTACAGTACGCATGTCGTTTCAACATTTTCCGAGTTTTTCCTCGATTCAGGTCTAAGGGATACATGTCAGAGACAAATTCAACCGCTTCACCTTGGAGAGGACTTAAACAATCAAATTGTCCGACTGCCTAGACCTAAGTTTCAATTTGTAAAGTTCCTGGCTACTGGCCTCAACCAAAGGTAGCTTTGAGTCAATGGGTGAAGACACACGAGGTGTGCTATTTACATCCGAAGGAAGTCCATGAAATTTCTTGATATGACTTGAATGCACCCATCCTTTTCTGCCCTCGATCTTCACGGCTGTCCTTGTAGTGAGCAGGACGAGTTGAGGCGTCTTCCACCTAGGCTCCAGCTGAGTCTTTCGGTCAAAATTCCTCACTAGAACGAGATCCCCCGGAACTACGTCATGGGGTTTCACCTCAGTATTGTCAGGAAAGGCTGCAGCTACCTGTGAACGACAAGATTGTAGTGCAGACATCAAGGAAGCCAGGTAATCTGTCAGCATATTACAGTCAACATCAGTTATTTTACGGGGTATAGGCGTCCCCCACATATTCGGTGGTCTTCCAAAGATCACCTCATAAGGGGATAGCCCTGTTCAAGAGTGTGCTACCATTCTCATGTAAAACAGTGCAACTGGTAAGGCTACTACCCAATCAACACCTTTCTCCCTACATATTTTGGACAATCTGATTTTCAAAGTTTGATTATGTCGTTCCACGAGACCTGCTGCCTCGGGGTGTCGGACACAATGAAACTTCAACTGATATCCTAGCAAGAGTGAAACATGTTTCATCAGTTCGGATGAGAACGGCTGGCCGTTATCTGAATAGACAACACGTGGTAAACCGTACCGTGGGAAGAATTCCCGAACTAGCTGCTTGGCAGTAGTCGGGGCAGTGTAATCTGATACTGGGTACGCTTCAGTCCAACGGGAAAGAGCACAAACAACTACGAGAACATATTTGAATCCTCGACATCGTTCCATCTGGATATAATCCATCTGGAGGACTTCAAAAGGGTGATCAGGAGGCTGAAATCCACCCTGCTCTACGGGGATGCTTTTACCTGGGTTGAACTGACAACATATCATACAGGTACGGACTTTTTGCTTAGCTGCTGCTCGTAAATGTTTGTTGAACCAAATGTGTTGAATGCTGTCTAGCATAGCTTTCTCTCCTAGATGTGCCGGACTGTGAATTGTAGTTATGATAGCTTGGACCATAGAGTCAGGAAGAAACCATACAGATTTCTCCTTCGTCATCCATCCCTGGTCTGTTTGGATCCCTCCTAATTCAGTCCATTTTTTTATTTCGTCTGCTGTAGCATGTGTCTGTATGTCAATTACGTCAAGTGCGGGATCCTTAATCGTCATACAATGTGTTGGTGTCGGAACTATTGTCTTTGTCATGTCGGATGTGCGAGTTTGAGCAGTCTGTTTAGCTGTTCTGTCAGCTAAATCATTGCCTTGAGAAATGATATCAGTGACTTTCGTATGCGCTTTGCATTTCATAATCGATATAGCAGTGAGCAGATGGATTGCGTCTAACAGAGCATGAATGAGGGACCCGTGCTGAATGTGGGTGCCATGAGAAGTTAAATAACCTCTCTCTCGCCACAGCACACCGAAGTCATGTACAACTCCGAATGCATAACGTGAATCAGTGTATATGTTAACTTTCTTATTTGTGGCTTGGATACAGGCTTGTGTCAGAGCAGTAAGCTCTGCTGCTTGGGCTGACAAGGTATTTATACAGTTTGTTTCAATGACTTCCGTATCTGTTGTGACTGCATACGCGGCCACTAAATCTCCTGTACTTGTTCTCATACATGATCCATCTACATACAACGTCAGGTCTGGATCTAACAATGGAACGTCTGTCAAGTCTTGTCTGGGTTTCGTCGTTATTGTAATAACTTCAACACAATCATGAGCTAGTGGGTCTGTTCCGATTACAGGTAAAAGTGTAGCAGGATTCAATGTATTACAGCGTCTGATTTCTATATGTGGCTGAAACAATGTTAATTCGTACTCTGTAAGTCTTGCTATGGTCAAGTGTTGTGTTTGCGTTCGGTTCACAAGAACCTCTACTGCATGCGGTACTTGTACTGTCAACGGATGTCCTAACACTATGGCATCACTTTGGGCCTCATGTAGGTAAATAAATTTTACCGGTTCTTAAATACCGAGCCGTACCGAATCGGTAAATTAGAATCGGTAAGTTATATGTAGGTAAAAATTCGGTAACAGTTACCGATTCGGGAACATTCGGTAAATACGAATCGGAATTCACCGAATCGGTAAATACCGAGGTGGTATTTACCGAATCGGAAAATACCGAGGTGGTATTTACCGAATCGGAAAATACCGAGGTGGTATTTACCGAATCGGAAAATACCGAATCGGTATGTACGGATTCGGTAAATAAAATCACATGACTTGCCGAAACAGCTAATCCTGTGCAACGACAGCCCACCCAACCAGGAAGTGCCCACCCCCAGGCAGGTGTACATAATTAGCCGAAGTGGCCACACCCAGGCAGGTGTACATAATTAGCCGACCCTGGAGAGGCTTGGAGTGCAGAGGAGAGGCAGGGAGCCGTTGCATGTGCGCGCGGGTAAACGAACAGCATGTCCAGCCAGAGAACACAGAAAGACGGAGGGGAAAGGAGGAGGAAGCTGAAATTTAGCCCCAAGGAACTCCAGGTGCTGGTGGAGGAGGTGGTGAAGCAGCACCAGAAGCTGTTCGGAAGGCAATCCCTGCAAGTGCCTGAGGTGGAAAAGCGCAACATATGGCTGGCCATCCAGGCGCAGGTCAATGCTGTGGGAGTGACCCACAGGGACATTGAGGTCCTCAAAAAGCGCTGGTATGACCTCAGGATTGTAACCAAGAGGAAGATGGGCGACATCCAGAAGGAGGCCAGCCAGACCGGAGGTGGAACCAACAGGGCACCTGCCCTCACCGAACTGGAGGAGCTGGTGGTGGCCACAATCGAGCAAGAGAGCGTCGTGGGTCTTGGGGACGCCGACAGCTCTGCCAGAGCCGCAACACACCAAGGTAAGACAAAAGCACAGCAATGTAGCCCCCCCTACCCCATCCCACATCCCCCAATTGTGAAACGACAATCACACTGCAGTCCACACGTGTCAGTGCAGACAGGCAATGCATTCCGGGAGACGTAGTCAGGGCAACACTAACCATGACGTAAATGTTACAGGGCAACAAGGCATGTCACGCACTCGAGGCACAGGGAGACAGGGGACATATTGGAATGTGAAATGATTTATTGTGACGCTTGCAATGCAGCCCTTCGGGGACACTGAGCCAATGTTGTATTTCTGTCCACAGATGTGACATCATGCAGGACAGGGCATGCTGCAGGAGAGACGGCACACCGGCCACATAAATCACCTCTAGCCAGCACAAGTACAGACCAGGGAGCAGGCCCACTGGCAGCCGCACCACCAACACAGCCAGCCTCGCCGCACACAGAGCCAGCATCACCTCACCGAGAGCCAGCATCACCACCACCAGAGCCAGCATCGCCACTCATGTTCGAATCACCGGCCACATCTCCGCTTGCAGGCGTGAGAATGAGGAGGCGTCCAGCAGCCAGGCTACGAGCCTTAGACACCTCGTCAGACGACAGCATGGGCACAGAAGACCGCACCGGGCCCCAGGAAGGGAGCCATGCCACTGTGCCCCACACCTCACAGGCAGCACAGACGGAAGCAAGAGGGCGCCGCAGGTCGCGTGTCCAGAGTCCACCAGCACCCACTGACGGCCATGGTGTCTTCTTGGGGCTCGAGGGCCAAATGTTGAAGCAACAGCGCCTGCAATCAAAGGCAGTCATGTCAGTCCAGAGGCACATGCGGGTGATGAAGACAACATTGGTCAACATGGACACTAACATTAGCGGCATGGCTGCGGGCATTCGGGACATGTCCCAGTCTATCCAGCAGTTGTGCAGCAAATTAGATGCTGACATCGAAGCACGGCGCCGGGAACGCCAGAGAAGGGACACTACCAGCAGGGCACTCAACCGTCTGGCAACTGCCACTTCTCTACTGTGCCGGTGCTCTGTGACGATGCAGGAGGGCCTAACACAGTGCTGCAGCGACCTGTCTCGGGGGATGGTGCAGGTGACAAGTGCACTAGGGGTGCTATTGACTAGTCAGGCGTCGACAACTGCTGCAGGGGATGCTGCGGAGAGCATCGACACCAGCAGCAGCATCACACCTCCCGTCCCAGAAGCACGCAGGAGCAGCAGGCGGCTTGGGGTTGGCTCTAGTGAGGATGCACAGGCCGTGCAATCCACCACTGCAGCGCGTATGCGCAAACATTTATGTAGCCCTGCTTAGCCACTTCCCAATGGGTGATGTAACCCTGGACATACTATAGATGGTATATTGCCAGATTGGCCTGTTCATGTGTTCATGGCGTGGTGCCACATTAAAACTACGTCAGGACTTCTCACAACTCGCTGTGTCCCCTTACTTACTCAGAAATAGTTGGATGTGATCTCTGCCCGTCTCTCTCTCCCATCGATTGCAGTTGGCACTCTAGCTGCGTTGCCCTCTGGCTGGCCTGACTCATCCTCGTTGTCCTCAAAATATGTTAGTTCCACATCTGTACCTTTTTTCGTGGCAAGGTTGTGCAGCATTGCACAAGTGGCAATAATCTTGCAGCAGGTGATGGGTTTGTACTGGCGTGCGCCTCCGCTCTTGTGCAGGCAGCGGAACCTGCTCTTCAGTAGTCCAAACGTGCGCTCCACCACATTGCGTGTTGTTTTGTGTGCCACGTTGTATCGTCTCTCACTCTGGGTTGCTGGGTGTAGGTAGGGAGTGAGGATGAATGACCGGCATGCATAAGCACTGTCGCCTGGATGAGTAAAAGGGAACCATCAGTAACATGCCTCTAAACACTATGATTTGCAGGTTTCAAGGGGCATCACTGTTACTTACCTAGCAGGTATCCCTCTCCGAATTCTCCGGCACTCAGTCGTGTGTATATCCCACTGTTCTGGAACTTTGCAACAATATCTGTGATGATGTTCCCTGCATCACAGATCACCTGCACATTGATGGAGTGGGTGGACTTCCTGTTCCTGTAGATGTGCTCTGTATCAGCTGGTGGACAGATTGGGATGTGTGTACCATCAATACAGCCGATGACATGGGGGAACTGTGCCATGTGATAAAAGTCAGTTTTTGTTTTCTGCAGTGCAGCCTGTGTGTTCGGGAAGCTTATGTAGTGGTGCATTCTCTGCATCATGGCATCCAGGAACTTCCTGAAGAAACGTGACAGGCAACTCTGGGATATCCCACCCACCGCAGCTATCACCACCTGATAACTGCCGGATGCCAACAGATGTAGGCTGCAGAGCACCTGCACATGTGGGGGTATGGCGTGCGCCCTTCTTATTGGATGGTCCAGGAGTGGGTGTAGGTCCCTGATTAAGTCCATGATGGTTTCGGGGTCTAGCCTGTACCTCTCATGTATCTCTGCATCAGTCAGCTGGAATAGTGTGATGCGCTGTCTGTAGATTTGTTCCTCCCGTCGCCACACCCTCAGTCCTGCTGCCTGTAGACGTAGGCGCCTTGCAATGACGTACATAGCGGCCATGTTGTCCACGCTGTTGCATTTTGGGTTTGCTTTTATCCATTGTTGATGGTTACCACCTGCTTTTAATCCGTGTTAATTACCGACTCTTATTTACCGATTTTACTGGATTTCTTAATTACCGAGTGCTCCTACATGTCATTTTAAATTTTACCACTTCATATTTACCACTTCATGTTTGCCGATTCGTTAATTATGTCTTCGGTAAATATGAATCGGTATTTTAGAATTCGGTAAATATGATTCGGTATTTACCGCCTCATATTTACCGAAAAGTGGTTTTTGGACTCCTACATCTCACTTGTCTGAATACCGGTCGGTAACGGCATATTTACCGAAAATCGGCCGTTACCGACCGGTATTTGGCTATCTACATGAGGCCCTTTGTCTGATTGCTAAAGCTGTTGCTGCCACTGATTTCAGGCACGCAGGCAAAGCCTGGGCTACGGGATCTAATGTACTAGAAAAATAAGCACATGGCTTGCGTGATCCTGCTTGTTCCTGAGTGAGTACTGACAAAGCAGTACCTTCACGTTCTGTAACAAAGAGTGTAAAATGTTTATAGTAACATGGTGTCGCTAAAACAGGTGCTTGACATAGAGCTTTCTTTAAGCTTTCAAAAGCTAGTGTGTGTTCCTGAGTCCAAGGGAGGACAGTCGATGTGGCCGCCTCCTGTGTTGTCAACTGAATGAGTGGTTTTGCTAAAAATGCATATTGAGGGATCCACTGCCTACAGTATGAAGTGAGGCCTATAAAAGCCCGCACCTCCTTTTGTGTCTTGGGTATCGGCATGTTAGCAATTAACTGAATGCGGTCGGGTGTAAGCTGCCTTCCCTCCTTGGACAGCGAGTGACCAAGATAAACAACTCGCTGGACACAGAATTGCAGCTTAGAAGGGGATACCTTGTGCCCCTTTTCGGCTAGAAATTGTAAAACCGTCAGTGATGCTTTTTCACATTCAGGTTCGCTTCGGGCGGTGATCAGCAGATCATCGACATATTGAAGTAGTGCAGTGCTAACTGGCATATGTATACTGTCAAGTTCTCGTTTCAGTGCTTGGCTATAGATGCTGGGGCTTTCTGTAAATCCTTGAGGAGCGCGTGTGAATTTAAAGCTTCGTCCATTTAAACTAAATCCGAACAAGTATTGGCTTTCCGGATCTATTGGGACGCTGAAAAAGGCATTCTTGAGATCAATTACTGTAAAGAACGTTGCTTGTGAATCAATGGCTGTCAGTAATGATGAGATATCGGGGACCACAGGAAATTGTGGCACAATGCATTTGTTTAGTTCGCGCAGGTCAATAACCAATCGATATACTGGCGGGGCCTTTGGATCAGTTCGTTTAAGAATCGGAATTATCGGGGAATTACATACATTGGAGTCAGTTTCTACAACCACTCCTTGGGCAATAAGCTCGTCAATGATTTTCAGTAAGGCCACTACAGCATCTGGTGGTAACTTGTATTGTCGCATTCGTGGTAGCACCACTCCTGCCTTTAATGTGACTCGGTATGGTGTAATGTTCATGCAACCAACATCAGTAGGGCCTTGTGCCCATAAATGTGCGGGTAAAGTCTGCAATCGGTGATCCATGTCTCTGGACACATAGTGACCTTTGAAATCACGTAAAAACAATCTTACTCCTTCCGGAGAACAACATATAATAGCCCCTAGAGCTTTCAATGTCTTTATACCTAACAAGTTTTCTGGACATGATTTGGTAAGCAATAAATCTGTAGTTCGTGTCAAGGGACCAATCGTAAGTGGAAGGGGCTGTGATACTTCATTAACAATAGGTTTTCCTGAAAAACCAAGGGAAACATTTTGTGAGCCTGAGAGGGGTGCCCCTGGAACTTCACTACGTTTTATTGTTGTTCGACTTGCCCCTGTATCAAGTAAAAATTTTCTGTCTTGACCTAATAATTCACTGTGCACATAAGGTCCTTCTTGATCTACTGGGATCTCAATAAGGGGTAAGTCAACTTCCCTCTCTAGGCTTGTTCATGCGTAACGTTGATACTCAGGATATTCATACTGTGCGGTCTGATACATTTGTCGTGTTGTTGTTTGTGTGGCAGCAACAGGCAGCGCTGGTACAGCTGGCACAAACTGTATAGACTGTTGTGAGGCTGGCATGGACTGCTGCGGAGCTGGCATGGACTGTGCATGCTGCGGAGCTCCTTGTTCATTCTGATCCTGTCTGAGTGGTCGTGGTCTTTCTTTTGCAATACCTACAGCGATATTACGCTTCAGGACTGGACAATCGTGTACATAATGACCTAGTTGTTTACAGTAATTGCATGTTCCTTTTACAGGAACTGCTGAATCTCCGGAATGTGTCACACCCTTTTTGTGACCATCCGCTGGAACTGTCTGGGAAACTAGCATTTTCATTTTAGTGTCCTTCATACGTCTTTGTTCGTGTTCTTGTTCATCTCTAATTCTATTGTGATGATACTGTAACATTTGTAACATTTGTGACGGAGTGTTACCTTGCCATGTACTCTCGAATTTCAATACTCTATTCTTCACTTGAGGCAAGGAGTTTTCCACTAATTTTGTCACAAACAAATGGATATGACTCACTATTTGCTTTTATGCCACTATTTATACCAAAACATTTTTCAAATCGGGCATAGAAATCACTGGTGTCTTCATCTTGTTTTTGTTTACAGGCTGAGATTGCACCCCAATCTTCCTTTTTCGTAGTTAATAAACGTGGCAGTACCTGTACTAGTAAACCTGGTAGTGCTTTAACTTTATCCCCAAGCCCTGCTCCTGCAGTTCGGCCCCTTTCTTCAGCTTCTAATGCTGTCCAGTCTATCTTTTGGTCTCCCACTTCCCACTCTTTTTCCTTAAGTTTTTCATAAATGCCAGCAGGCATTAGCACCTTTAATATCGTCATAATGTCAGGATAGGTATACTCTCCCATCAGTAACATGTCTTTAATTTCTCGGTGGAAACCCGCTGGGTCCTTGTCATGACTGGGTACCACTTTTTTCATTTCTAACAATTCCATTTTAGATATGGGTGTGTATACAAATACACGTTTAAACTGATTGTCCTCGCCTTTTATTGGGTGCACTTCTCGCAAGGGATTCTGTCTATCCATGTAATACGGCGTTCTTTCCTTGTTGGGCAGTGAGAAAGGGTCTGGGCTTACAAAAAGAATGTACTGCTTTCTGGATACTAGTATTTCTTTAATTAACTTATTACCTGAACCTCTCCATCTATTCGTGAGTAATTCAGTCAATATATCAGGTAAGGGACCAGGATCGGAATGTTGGTTCTTATATAATATAAGAAGTTGCTGAATCATATAAATTCCAGCTAAACGCTGTTCATCTGGGCTGAGGTTCAAAAACGTGTGTGCTACTGTGTCATCACCATATTTTCCGGGACTGTCAATCCAGTGAACGGCTGACCTAGCTAATTCTTGTTCATCCATAGAATCGAGGAGGTGATAACCCCTTCGTTCTCGGAGTACTTTGTCAGCAGCTTGGAACGAATGTTCGGGAGACCTCATATTTATTATAGGTGTCGGATAAGTTCTGTTATTATCTGGACATATCGAATGCATCGGATCAGTAAAACATCTAGTATTATTACAGGACCTTCCTCTACCTACATAGGCTATGGTGTCCGACTGTCTTGCGGGATCTTCTGATTCTCCCCCCTCGTTTTGCTCAAACTCGTCTACCTCCAATCTCTCTTCATGTATTCGTTCTATTTCTTTCCTTATTTTTCGGCACATGGCCACTATACATCCTTGCTTATCATGTCTCCCGTCTGATATATTCTGGCTCCATCTCGTAAGGGTTTGCATTACCTCCGGGTTTACCCCCGGTCGGTCTTGATTTCTGATCACACAATTTACGAGAAAACTTAACAATTCCCCTTGTATCTCCACTTTCTGATATTCCATAGCTCTGTTAATGCATTCAGGATCTCTCCCTGTTTGGACAAAATGATATATGTTATCCAGATGCATAGTCATTCCTGGTAGCTTCCCTAAAAACCCTGCAGCTCTTCTGATACGTAATGATGCTAGGACCATTTTGTCCTCTTTGCCGGGCACCGGGTCATATCTACAATCTACTAGAAGGTCCTTAAGCATGCGGGGATTTATAAGTTTGGGCGTACGTGAATGTGCTTGTTCTTGAAAAGTAAGTTTACTTATTCGGGGTGGTGTAGAATAAACGCTGGTAGCACCTCCGGTAGCCCCATCTGGGGTACTGGGCGCGAAAGGATTCGTTGAACGTGCTACAGCAACTACAGGTGTGGACACAGCTGTAGAATCGACTGTGGAAACAGATGCGGAAACAGATGTGCTTGCCGAAGCTTGTGTCGGAGTTTGTTGTTGCACAGATACAGACACCTGATCTTGACGTTGAACCCCCCCAGCAGACGGTCTATGTGGTGCGGGGTTAGCATACTCGGGAGCTGCGTCATCTAAATATGAGGAAAGAAAAACATCTTCTGCGGTTCTGGGATGCCCTTTGGGATGTACTTTTATTGGAAACAATGGGGGTGGCAAGTCTTTTGGTATCTCCGTAGTAGCCTTAGGTAATCCTTCGGCCAGAAGGGGATACATACCTTTCATAAGGGCATTTCTTTGTCTATCGGCTTGTTCTGCTTTTACTCGTGTACCCTCTTCAATCAACAGATTTTCTCGGACTTTATTTGCACTTTCTTTACTTCTCTCTTCCTGTCTTAGTGCTTTTTCGGTACGTCTATGCGATTCTTTACGCCATAACTCAACAGCGTCTTTCTGTGACTGTCTAGCTTTCCTTTTCCACAACTCTTCTTCTACTTTCATAATGCACTCTGCATCCCAGGTCCCAGCTGCGGGCCACCTCTGACTTTCTGGTAATTCTTTGGTGTAGTCCACCCATAAATCAAGAAATAATATGGCGTCTAAGCCATGTTTGTGATACATGAAATGCCCTGGAGTGTCCCTAGGAGGAATAGGAACAGCTTCTTCGAGTACCCCTTTTCTAGTTGTGATCTGTCTTAGTTTCGAAAAGAGCGGCATATTGACAACTGATCTGATACTTAATCTTGAACACACTTAATACAGAAAGCACAATAATGAACAATCATTCATACCACAATATGCAGGACGTTTTAACACATTAAACATTTAACATTTGAATGAACAACAATGATGATCGTCTGCACAACTAATCACCAAGCATAATTCTCGACAATAACTAGATACTTCGGAATACTTGATATACTGCTAAACAGTACATATACACTGCTGAAACAGTGCAGACCGGATTTGTGTACCCAAATCCGTCTTGACCGGCACAACCTATGTGCACGTCAGAACGCCTCCCCAGCAATGGTACTCACCGGGTAGCTCGGAGCGGAAGGCCTCGGAACGGGACTGAACTGGACTCGACTCGACAACTTCGGAAACTGCGGACATCGGACCCTCTGGACGTCGGGACTTCGAGATCTGGTGGGCCTCTGTATACCTCGGATCTTGCTCTCTCAGCTAGGCTCTGGTCGGGATACTTCGCACTTCTCACCGCCTCGTCTGGGTTGATCGCAGCCTCAGTCGCCCCCGCTTGACCGGAGGGAGATACAGGAAATCCTGCTGGTACGCGTTATTGTCCGTCCAGCTGTGGCAGGAGACCGGGCCTGCAACGCACCACCGGCGCGTGAGATGAGAAAGTGTCCCTATTCGGGCGCCAATCATGTGGTAAATAATTTAATTACCGGAACTGAATTTGATACGGAAAATAAGAGGCAGAATCCGTGGTATAAGAGGTTTCTGAATGGGCTTTATTCCAAATGGACGACTCGAGTCATGGCCTCCATGTTCCGTCACCACGGGGGTTCAGGAAGTGAAGTACAATACTTTATTGACAAGAAATTGCTTTTATAGAACATACATTACAATGAAACCAATGTAAGAGGCGTAACAATTGATAAGGAAGATAACAATTCACATGCGTAGCCGAAAATGGGCGTAATGAGGAGTAAAAAGAAACGTTATTGGTTATGATGTCACATATAGGTGGATCTATAAGATAATACTTGGCAGAGATGCGCGCGCAGCAGCATGACGTGTAATTGACGTGATTGACGTGCAACTAGGGGGTGAAGGGGACTTGACATTTAGCTCTACATGTGGAGACAAGAAGTCTGGGGGGTCAAGTCAACCTAATCCCAAATCATATCTAACATCCTATGTTTAAAGAACTATGTTATCCACAAAGGAAGGACTCTTGGACAAAATCTATTCTATACTGACTGTGTATGCGTGCACAAGCGTCTAAGTGTCTGAGTGAGATGCAAGGGGCAGAAACCTTTCCATGGTAACAGGGCTATGAATTACTTGCATGAAGACAGAGAGGCTGGGCCCTTTGCTCGGTAGCTGAAGGAAATGTTTACCTAAAACTACTAGACAGGAATGCATCGGCTGAGGAGCGAAGCAGATAACTCGAAGGTGAAATACAGTTTTTGGCAGGCAGGCAAACCGGCCGAGGCAGGCACCGTTAGCCGCACAGGGAGTAGGACAAAGTTCATGGATACAGATGCGAGCTCAAGCTGAAGCTGTCAGAGGCAGAGAGCAGGGAAAGGCTTGATGGCAGAATCAGGGCCTACTCGCCTCAACTGCAAAATGGAGTAACTGAGCCATGTAAAGTCGGTGGCCTTTCGTACTTAGGAATCGAATATCCAGCCCATTCCTGGCGGATCTGACAGAGGACATGTTGACGGTGGACGCACATGTGTTTGCGTCTTCAGAACTGGAACTGGAGGGAACATACATGTACTTGTAACATGCATATAGAACCGTTGGGGTCCAAGATAGGGGACATAACTGATCATAAAAATCCATATTTCCACACCATGACTAGACCTAGATCCATGTATGGAGGCGGTCTAGATCAGCTGGTACAGGTACCCCAACCTCCGAGAGTTCCCCAAGGTAATTGTGTTTACCAACAGATGCCTTTCATTGAAACATTCGATAATTTTGACCCGGACTTGATGCAATGACGATGCCAGGGGGGGGATACTGTACTCTTGGGGCAGCCTTAGAGGTAGACCAGAGTGCACCATTTGTGGATGCAGATGTTGACGGTCATCCCATTACATTCCTGATTGATACTGGTGCTACCGGCTCTACTGTGAGATCAGCAGTTGTTCCCAACCTACCCCTCTGGGGACATTCGATCCAAGTTGTAGGAGTTACTAATTAGAAAATGACCAATCTACTGACAGATTAGTTACCTGTCAGAATAGGAACATTTCAGGATCACACCAGTTTGTGGTGTGTGACTCAAGTCCAGTTTGTTTGTTAGCATGGGGCCTTTTGTGTAAGTTGAATTGCACCATTAATTGTACTCCGAAGGGAGTAGAATTATAGACACATGACGTTGATGTGACCATTAAATTGGCAAGTCAGAATGTGTGTGCAGAGATGTTCCCTGTCCTAACTGCGGATGAGTTCCAGTTCATGTGAGGGATTTAGTACCTCCCGTGGTATAGTATTTTACTGGAGAAGAAATATGACTGATTTGAGGAGTTAAACCAGTTAAGATACAGATTAAGACAAATGTTGAATTTCCAAGAATGTTGCAGTATAATTTAACAATGGAGACAGTGGCCTGAATAAGACAAGTACTTGAGTCCATGATTACACTAGGCACCTATTACTGAGATTGTGATTCCATGTTGTCCTGTGGTACCGAAAATAGCAGTAATTTAGTTTCAGATACCTTGTTAGGCGGAATGGTTTACAGTTGTTGACCTATTCCAAGCATTCTTTTTGAACCCGTAAATGAAGAAAGCCAATTTTTATTTGCATTCTGGTTGGAGAATCGTGTGTTAACGTGGTGTCGTATCCCACAAGGGTATAATAAAAGTCTGTCCATTTTCAATCAAATTTGAAAAAGAATCTTGAGAGTCTGATACTGATGTAGAATTCAGTTCTTGTTCAGTACATAGACTATTTCTTGGTTGATTTGGAAACGGAAGATGCTTGCAGAATAGATGCCGTGGCTTTGATGAGTGATCTGGCCGAGAATGGGCACAAGGTGTCCCCAAGCAAGCTTCAGTACTGTTTGCCTCAGATTGAGGGGCAGATTTACAAGGAAATGATGCATCTGCATAGATGCGTCAGTTTCCTTTCGCCAGTGCCAAATGTCCTTGAGCCACCATGGATGCGCTGTATTTACAATATAGTCCTCCATGGTGCAAGGATTAACAGCTGCGTCCTGAATACTGACGTATCTGTTGACAGAAAAGTGACGCGTTGTTGGAGTTGCTCATGAAAGTGACGCTACTCCAGCAATGTGCCACAACAGATAGGTGAGTCCCACACAAAAAGCCCTGCATTATTTTTTATGACTGGTCTGAGAAGACATAGGGATTTTGACACAGTGAAGGCGTAGAGTGATGCAGTGAAATGTTGTAAATTTCACTGCGTCAGTTCTACATGGTTTTTTGCATGGGAACGCCCACCCTGCATACATTATACCTTGTGCAGGTATAATGTAAAGCAGGGCTTTACAACGTGACGCATCTCCATAGATGTGTCACATTGTAAATTGGCCGCATTGTTTGCACCACGGTTGTGTCAGAAAAAGTAACGCAATGTTTATGTAAAGAGGCGCAAGGGACTTGTAAATCAGCGCCTGAATGTTTTTGAGAATTGTCGGCTACCGTTGACAGTGTATTCCCAATTTCTATCTGAAGGCAAAACCCTTGTTGAGGTTGACTTGTAAGGATATAAGTGATCTGGTACCATTGGATAACAACTGTCTGGTTGCCTTCCTGGAGGTGAGAGAGAGTCTGTCGTACTCCAACTTTAGGAATGCCTGATTACAACAAAGTGTTTTTACTCTTTGCTGTGAGAGGGATGGTTGCGCACTAGCAGTACTCATTCAGGCACATGGGGGTGTCCGTAGACCAGTGGCTTATTTTACATCTGCCTCAGACCCGGTAGCTTTTGCGTTGCCCGGATGGCTCAGATCCGTTGCTGCAACAGGTGTCAGCATTAAATGATGTGAAAGCATCGTGATGGGTCACCCTCTTTCTGTTTATGTTCCACACTCAGAAAAACTCCTGGTGACTAAAACCAAGACACAGCACTGGACAAATAACAGGCTCACTAAGGATGAGCAAGTTATTTTAGCATCTGAAAATGTTACTTAAAAAAGATGTTCTATGTTTAATCCTTCTACGCTGATGCTATTTCAACACAAGAAGGAAAGGATTGTGAGGAACATGACTGTTTGGATGTGACTGAACTTTCTCCCCAACCAAGACCCGACAATGTACCTGAATCAGATGTGATCCTTTTTGTAGATGGTTCATGCTTAAGAGACAGTGAGGGTCGGTTGAGTGCAGCATTTGCTGTCTGTACTATTTCTGGAGTCATGGAAGCTGCTTGTTTACAAGGAGTACACTCCGCACAAGTGGCTGAGATTATTGCCTTGATACGTGCATGCCTTATTTCTGATCAAGTCTGAGTGACTATCTATACCAATAGTCAGTATGGATTTTGGAGTGGTTCATGACTTTGGACAGTTGTAGTTATAGAGGGGGTTCTTAACATCATCAGGATCTCCTATCACGAATGGGGAAAATGTGAGACAACTGTTAGAGGCACTGCAGAGGCACAAAGAAGTGGTGGTGGTGAAATGTACAGAACATGGAAGGGGAGAAGATTTTGTATATCAAGGAAACCGTTACAGTGATGAAGTAGCATGCTTTTGTGCCATACATGCTTGTAGTTTCAATGGAAACTATGTAGGAGAGAGCACAAAAAAGACTGAGCTCAGCATGATGAAAACCATAGCTGACACGTGGGATGAGGTGAAACATCTGCAAGGAGAGGTTTCAGAGCAAGAGAAAGCTGCTTGGATCAGGGCAAGTTGTGAGAAAATAAATAATGGCATTTGGGTTTCAGTGGATGAGAGAGCAGTGTTACCAGACTGTTTGTTGAACTCTATGGTGAGATATATTCATGGAGCAGTTAATCTTGGGAGAGATGCTATAGTAAGGGTGCTTCGGACAGACATGGTTCAATCCAAGGTTTCAAGTGTTTGCTGAAGCAGTGTGTCATAGGTGTGCTAGGTGTCAACAAATGAATGCAGGAAAGAAAACTGTGGTTGCTTTGAGTCATATTGGGAGATCAGGAGGTCCTTTTAACTGAATTCAGATGGACTTCATTGAGATGCCCAGATGCAATGGACTGAGGTATGTTTTGGTAGTGGTGTGTGTCTTTTCATGTTGGGTCAAGGCATATCCAACTAGGCGGTTTGACAGTCTTACAGTAGCAACGCTGTTGCTTAGAGAGTTGATTCCACAGATCGGATTTCCAACATCATTGGAATCAGATAGAGAGGGGTATGTGAGCAAGATGGTGCCTCAGTAGTTCACCTCGCCTCCGTCACCCGTGCTGTGCCTCTCTGTTTTTTAGCCATCAGCTATGTGCTCTGGAGTCTGGCCTCTGATCAGTAAGCTGCTGCTCTTCGCGCTGGGCAGGCACTGGTGTTTTCCTCGCAGATTTGAATCTGAGCCAAGGGGTGGCAGCCCGCTCTCACTGGACTGCCTCCTTTCTTCACTCTGCGGCTCCCGCCGAGCCCAGGCAGGCTGCATCAAAAAGTAAAAGCACCATACAGAGGTGCAACATGGCAGCCTATGGCATGAGGGGAACCAAGATGAGAATTTTGCCAGCAAATGCTGGAGCTACAGGAACGGCTGCATCAGTGCTAGACTCCGAAAACTGCGCCAGCAGTAAAAGGGACACTGGAGGATGACCCTGAGGGAACAAAAAGCTTGATAGCTCCCGCAAAAGGTGGGACAACCAACTCTTTGGCCCTAGTTGGGAGGCCCCTGGTTGAACCAGAACTGGAAGAAAGTATTCCTTCTGCTGCGGTCATCATAAAGGGTACGGCAGTCAGAGGGCAGTATCTACATCGGATTTCTTCTCCAGAGCTGGCAGGAGAAAACTTATTTTCCGTCACCAATGGATCAGATACCTTGGTTGGCGGAAACTCCTCTTCAAGTGATGATACACAGTCAGACTCAAACTGCAGCCTCGCAGCGCCGGATGACCACCACTAACAAATGGAAAGGGAAATGGCAGGAAAATCACATCCAATTGAAATGGGATTACTCTGGCTTGCAGCTTAATTTTCCCAATTGAGAGGAACCGCCCAGAGCCAGGGTAAGCACAGAGTTAGGAGAAGAAGCCTCTTTGTTGGCCATCCGGCTGTCAATTGAACAATTTGAAGAAGAAGCTCGGTCCTACAACTGACAAGCAAAGGGTGTGGCCAAAAACTACGAGGGGGGGATAAGAAAGTTGAAAAAGACGTGCTCAGATATTGCAGAACGCGTCACGATGATCGAAAAATGTACTGAGAGCCTGAAAGCTGAAGTTACTTCTTTAAAGGTGCAGAGTTCCCCGCAATGCGCCTGCATGACGGATGTCATGTGAAAGCAGGCGGACCAGGAGATCAGGGAGCGCTAGAATAACCTCAGTCTTCTGGGGATCCCCGAAGGAGTTAAAGGAGATGAACCTCGATGATTTATTTTGGTGTTCTCATGGATTTGTTATTTCTTGGATACAAGAGCTCCAAAAGAAATTAGCAAGTGCTGAAGAAAAGAAAAACTTATTGGGGCAGTTGAGCAAAAGAGGGAAATCGAGCCAGGACACTTGGAGGCTGCAGCAGCTAGAGCACCAATCAGCTAAATTTTTGCCGAAAAAGCCGCTTCCAAGCGGGCGCTGCTCGGCAAAAGGTTTATAAATTTAGTGAACAAATTGCCCACCAGTTAGCCTTGAGAACTAGACAGCACACAAAAAATAATGGTATGCATTCCATCAGAGACCCGGCTGTCAGGATAATCTCTGAGTAGGATAACATTTGAACTGCTTTCCTCCAGTTCTACCAAGTTTTGTACACTGAGGAAGGCACCGCCGGCAAGGTAGCAACTGGACAAAAAGCTATCAATAACTTTTTCGACCCAATTTTGATATCAAGTCTGAGCCCGGAGGATCGCAAACTTTTAGAAGGTTTGCCTTCTTGGGAGGAGATTGCCACCGCTATAACCAGTTTACCGGATGGCAAGGCCATAGGCACTGATCCTATTCTGGTGGAATTTTATAAAGTATTTATCAACCAGATTAAAGTAATATTTAAAAACCTGCTGGAACAAATTTTTAATGGCTCGGACCCTCCTTCTTCTTGGTCACTGGCAAAAATCATTATTTTTCCAAAAAAGGATAAACCTCCCCAGAAAATGTGCTCTTATTGCCCAATAACCTTACTCAATGGAGACTCCAAAATGTATTCTACAATCTTAGCTTCACGACTATCGGTAGTTATTGAAAGACTAGTCTCAAGATGGCAGCATTGATTACTTCCTAAAAAAGGACTACTGACCATACAAGGAGATCAATTACACTGTTTGATGCTACACATTTTACAGGAGACCCGATGGCTCTAATACTTTTAGACGCAGAAAAGGCTTTTGTTCGGGTCTCCTGGTCTTCTTGTGGACCGTCATGCAGAGAATGGGGTTAGGGCCTGGCTTTATTCAGGCTATTAAAGCCTTATGTATAAATCCCATGGCTAGGGTCGTGATCAATGGAGTGCAGACAGAACAATATGCAATTACACTGGGGACCCGTCAAGGCTGCCCCTGTTCCCCATTGCTTTTTGCAATGTACATTGATCATGACATCAAGAAGTTAGAAAACAACCATGAAATTCACTGAGTACATAGACGATTGAGCGCTTGTGAAACCAGGTCCCGCAAAGGCAATTGAGGCAATTGGGGGAATAGAACGTGAGGCTACAAATGTTTGGGAGGTCTCGGCCTGTGCATTAAATAAGGAAAAAACTCAGATAATTTTCAATGAGAAAATCAAATGGACAGACCACAGAGTGGTTACCAAGGCTAGATATCTGGGGGTGAATATTCTGGCTGATAGTAATATGATTGTTGAGGAACATCTAGCCCCTTTAGCCTCCGTGATGAAGAAGTCATTGCACCGGCTAAATGATCTACATCTTTCTTTAGTGGGCCAGTGCAAAGTTTTGAAAATGATTTTCTTTCCGAAGAGTTTATATTTTTGTAGAGCTATCCCCCTCAAATTTACTAACCTAACGATAGAAAAATTTGAAAATATTTATTCACACTTTTAATGTGCCTATTCCCAGCTTAGAATGTCTTTAAAGTATTTATCACTCCCCAGGGAGAGAGGTGGATGGGCGCTCCCAAATCTAAAACTATATTCTTGGGCCACCATCATGCAGATATGTCCTTTATTGCTGCATGACCACCGCCAAGCATGAAGAACAGAACCTCCCTCCCCCTTCGAGCTTTTAATCGGCTCAGAAGCTTGGTGATGTTTGTGGTAACAACTAGAATATGGATATTTTAAGAGAGTAAGGTTCAAGACCCTTATGGGGACCTACAAGGCTTTCACTGCCGTCCATAAATACTTAGGGATTGGGAGACTGAATTATTATACTCCCACAAGAAACAACGAGAAGCTGCCGGACATATTTGGGGGCCACTACTTTTCAACTTGGCTCTAAGCAGGAGTTCATAAACTGGGGGCTTTCTACTCCTCTGAAGGGGTTTTGGCTTCGAACACTTTAAAATAAAATGTGGTTGTTAGACCTGACATCCTTGGCGTGGGTTTTTCCCCTATCTTTTGCCTCTGCTACCTGGATTTTTGATGCTGTGATGGATTTCGTTTTTGCTGGTTTAGATGCTTTGGACACTCTGCCACTGCTAATCAGTGCCAGAGTGTAAGTGCTCCCTGTGTAAAATATCGTATTGATTGGATATACCTGATTGGCATATCTGTATCACCATGAAGTCCCTAGTAAAGTGCACTGTGTGTGCCAGGGCTGGTGATGACAAATGCTACTAGTGGGTCTGCAGCGCTGATTGCGCCACCCACCTGTGTAGCTCTAAAACCGTGTCTCAGGCCTGCCGCCGCAGGCCTGCCTGCAGTCCCCGGACTGCCATGTCCTCCTGGCCAGTGTCCACACTGACCGGGCCTAACCCTTCCCTTTTTATACACGTCAGTCATCCCTATGGAAGGCCCAAGGTACCCCCCTGGGCAGGGTGCAGTGTATGTAGAAGGTAGAGCATGTACTAGTGCAGGTAACATGTTCTGGTAGTGAACAACGGCCATTTTGTGTGTTCACTGCTGCAAGGTTATCTTGTTCCATAGGCTAACATGGGGGAGGCTGGTGCCAATGGCTATCCGCCTATCTTCTCATAGGAACAAGATAAGACATGAGTGTTTGATATCCCTGAGCTCAGCATTTAATAACACATCTTTTAGGAGAGGTTGTTTTTAAATCCTGAGTTGGAGAATAGTACTTTTTAGAGAGTAGCTGTTCTCTTGTCTGACCCTTCTGTGTGCCTGGGCGTGCTTGTGGATTGACTGTCTGGCTTGAGAGTGACAGGGGCTGGGGATCCCCCGGGAGGTCGGCTGAGTCAGCCCTCTGCTGAATAGCGACATTTGCAAGGAGAGTGGAGGGAGGAGATAGCACCTGGGATTGAATAGGGCTGTGCCTGCCTGCCACTCTGCTGGCTCCACCTCCTGCTGGGCGGCTGACGACTCTGCCCCTCACTCTGAAAAGAATGTAGAGGCCAGGAAAACAAAGTGCTCCAGCAACACCCAGAACTGGATCAGACCGGGCTCAGGACCCACTTGCACAAAGACTTCAAAGACTTTTAGGGGTATAAGTATACGACCCCTGACAACAGATTTTTAGATTCGACCATCAAGAGGAACCTCTGCTGAAAGACGGACCGCTGAAGAACTAAAGGAAGATTGCCGTGCTGTGTGCTCTAAAGGCTGACCTGTTTTGCTGTACAACTGAAGCTGAGGAGGAGAAGGGGTCTTGCTGTGTGTTGACCCTACCCACTTGACCTAACAAGACTTTGCTGTGTGCTGTGTCTTCAACTGAATCTCCAAGGGCCTGAGAAGAGCTGGCCTCCTGTTTCGCAACCCAGGGATAGAAAGGTTGCCAAGAACTCAAGACTCTGCTGTGTCCCCCCTGCGCTGCTGTGTGCCGCAGGGACCGTGGACTGTTCTACCAATCTTCTCAACATCTGCCTGTGAAGTGGGCTGGCTGCTCTCTGTCTTGCTGGAGAGTACCGCACTGACCCGGGCCTGACACCAGTTGCCGCATCAAGAAGATCGACGTGCTCATCGGCACGTGCCTTGCCGCGACCCGGAGGCCTGAAGCAGATCGAGAGTCGTACTTCCCTTCTCTACGAAGCCGCGCTGTGAGTGGCTGACTCCGGTGATGTCGACATCGTCACTGGGGGCTCGTCGAGGGAGTTGTGGAATCCTTGCACCGAACAGCCGAGGAGCGCTTGTACAACGAGTGCAGCGACACCGCCAGAGCAACGTAGCTGCCTAAACATCAAGAGCCTACAAACTGATTCCTTCTCAGTGAGTATCGAATCACACAAGAGACTAGAGACTATCGTCTTACGATCCCGACCAACCAAGAAAGCGAATATTGTGTAAACCTGTGACGCTTGACTTCAACTGCGGAAACTAGATAAAGATATATTATTTTTGATATAACTCACCTGTGTGGTCTAAGTTTGTGGTGTGCGGAGGGGGGATCATTGTGGTGTCTACGTGCAAATACCTTACACATTGCCTTGGGGATAAGCCTGTCTGCTCGAGCCAAGCTACCTAGAGGGTGAGCAGGGGTTATCTACCGTGTGTGTCCCTGTACCCTGACTAGAAGCAAGGGTCCCTATTTGGTCTAAGGTGTATACCTCTGCCAACTAGAGACCCCCAGATCTAACATTGGTGGCAGCGGTGGGATTAGAACCAGTATTTGCACTTGACCTGCAGTGATTCTTCGTACATCACTAATCTAGTAAGCAGTTGCATCGCACGAAGTTTTTGCGAAGACTATTCTTGGAGGATCGACGAAGCATCATGTCTCTGAATGGAGTAGGTGAGGAGTCGGAATTGCAATTCGAAGTGAAAAAGTTGCTCGAATATAAGAAGGAGCAACTAAAGCAATTCTGCAAGCAGCTTGGATGCCAGGCGAAGGGCAGCGCCAACAAGACGGAGCTACAGAAAGCTCTAAGGGCCTGGTGGGAGGCCAAGAATGGCGCAACCGAGGAAACTACTGAAGGGGATGGCACACTGGAGCACGGATTTGGATCCGATGATCTGCCAGTGAATAGGACAGCGTCTAGGGCTGGCAGCGCCCATTCCAGTAGGAGCCTCTCTCCAGAGGAGCTGGAGGAAAACCAGAGGGTTAGGGCCCATGAGATTGAACTTTTTAAACTCAAAGCTCAAGCGGAAGAAAGGAAACTGCGCCTTGACAGTGAGAAAGAGGCGGAGGAGAGGAGGAATGCTCTCGCTTTGGAAGAGAAGAAACTCCAGTTGGCTCATGAGTTGAGCATGAGGGAGCTGGACATTAAAGCCAAACAAGTGGCGTCCAGTCCGAATGGTGGCAGCGCACAACCAGTACAGGCGGGTAAAGTATACATACCGAAAGATTTGGTGCAGAATTATCAGAGGGGTGAGGATATCTATGCATGGTTTAGATCCTATGAGCTTGCCTTGAAGATGAATGAAGTGCCTGAGAAGAGTTGGGGAGCAGGTTTGTGGAAGCATTTTGAGGCCTCTGGGAGGGATGTCTTAGCACCCTTAGAAGCAGCAGGGACCTTAACCTACCCCACTATTAAGGAGGCCTTATGCCTCAGGTATGGGCTTACACCAGAACAGTACCGCCAGAAGTTTAGGAACTTCAAGAAACTTGACTCGAGTACGTGGGTGGAGTGTGTGAGTATGTACACGCGTGCACTGGAAGGTTGGATAAAGGGCAGCAAAGTTACTGATTATGTGGGGTTGTGTCACTTGATTAGTTGGGCGCACTTGAGTAGTCTATGTGTTCCAGAGCTGCGCCAGCATCTTTTAGACAGCAAGTTAACTGATCCCAGTGAGCTTGCTAAAGAGAGAGCAGAAAGGTGGGGAGGACAAGGGTAACAGTAAGGAGTTCTCTAAAGGGCCCCAAAACAGTTCCCAGGAGAAGGAGTCCCAAGCCCCCAAGCCTAAGAGGTCTTGGCCCCCTAAGGGCAACAGACCACCGCCTACTTGCTATGCTTGTAGGGAAGTGGGGCACATCGCCCCTAAATGCCCCAAGAAACCCCCAGCACCAGCTGCTGCTCCAGTCCCAGGGTTAGCTAGTGTAGCTTTGGGAGGGGATTTGATTTCCAGTGGGGAAGAGGGATTAGCTATGATGACCCTTGTCTCTTTAGGAGACCAAGAGATGGTCCAGGATACCTTGATACCCGCTAACACTAAGAAATACGGGCAAAAGGTGACCATCAATGGGAGGGAGATAGAGGCTCTGAGAGAAACCGGGGCTAGTGTGACATCTGTCAGGTGTCAGTGGGTGTCTGAAGAGCAAGTCATTCCCAATGTGCTCCGCCCAGTAGTGGCCGCTGACACCTCAGTGCGCCTCTGCAAGATGGCGCGTGTTCCCTTTACATGGGGGGGGAGTCTCTGGTACCTTGGAAGTCTGTGTCAGTGATACCTTGCCGGTAGATTGTCTGTTGGGTAACGACCTGGAGAGTTCTCCATGGAAGGACGTAGAGCACAGAACTCACTTGGAGATATTAGGACTGCCACCGTGGATCCGTGTATCCACACGTGCCATGACAGCTAGTAAGGGTGGATTAGTAGAACTGGAGCCTGGAACAGTGGCCCAGGAACCTGCCAGGAGAGGAAGGGGCAGAGGGCGCGGGAAACCGGCCCCCACTGTTCCCACGGTCCAGGAGGAAGCAGAACCTGAGGGGGATGCCCTGGAACCTACAGGGGAGCAGGTGGCCGAACTGGGGGAGTTGCCTGAGCTGACCCATTGGCAGCAAGAGGGTGGCCCCTCTAGGGAGGAATTCTGCCAGGCTCAGAAGGAGTGCCCTTCTCTCGCTGGTGTGCGGCAGCAGGCTGCAGACCAGGCAGCAGGCCTAGGGTCCAAGGAACATTTGATTTACTGGGAGGATGACTTACTGTATAGTAAGCCTAAGTTCGCTGAGCCCGGTGCAGCCCGTGTGCTGGTGGTACCCGAGCGCTTCAGGAACTTCTTACTGGGTCTGGCTCACGACATGCCTCTCGCAGGACATCTGGGGCAAGACAAGACCTATCACATGCTTGTCACCCACTTCTACTGGCCCCAGATGAAGAAGCACGTTGGTACCTTTTGTAAGTCTTGCCAAACCTGTCAAGCCAGTGGTAAGAGCGGAGGGAAGTGCGTGGCGCCCCTCCAGCCGTTCCCTGTAGTGAGCACCCCTTTCGAGCGGGTGGGCATTGATATCGTAGGGCCCCTGGATCCCAAGACCGCCTTAGGCAACAGGTTTATCCTGGTCTTGGTGGATCACACCACTCGGTACCCGGAAGCAGTCCCTCTCAGAACAATCACAGCACCCGTGGTGGGCCGTGCATTGATGGGGATCTTTTCCCGTGTGGGGTTCCCCCGAGAGGTGGTCTCCGACCGGGGTACCAACTTCATCTCTAGGTATATGAAGTCTCTGTTGGAGGAGTGTGGAGTAACTTATAAGTTCACCACTCCTTACCACCCTCAAGGAAATGGGTTGGTTGAAAGGTTCAACCGCACCCTGAAAGGTATGATTATGGGCCTAGCGGAGCCCATGAGACGGAAGTGGGACGTCTTGTTACCATGCCTGTTGTTTGCCTACAGGGAGGTGCCTCAGAAGTCCTTAGGGTTCAGCCCCTTTGAACTGCTGTATGGCCACCCTGTTAGAGGACCTCTCACACTGGTGAAGGAGGGGTGGGAGAAATCCCGTGGGAAAACCCCCCAGGATGTGTTCAGCTATGTGCTGGCCATCCGCAACCAAACGCAGCGCTTCAGGAAGCTCGCTCAGGAGAACCTAGAAGCCAGCCAGGAGGAGATGAAAAGATGGTACGACCAGAATACCACTCTGGTAGAATTTCATCCTGGGCAGAAAGTGTGGGTAATGGCGCCGGTGGAGCCTTGTGCGCTCCGTGAGAAGTGGACTGGGCCATACGAGGTGGTAGAGCGCAAGAGTGAGGTGACCTACCTGATCAACATGAAGACTCCTAGGCAGCCCCTTAGAGTCTTGCATGTGAACCGCCTCAAACCCCACTTCGAGAGGTCTGAAGTGACGATGCTCATGGCTACAGATGATGGTGGGGAGGAGGATAGTGATCCTCTCCCTGACCTCCTGGCAACCAAGGAGCAAGACGGGTCAGTGGATGGTGTGGTCCTCTTGCCCACCCTGACCCCAGAGCACCAGAGAGACTGTCGCCAGGTGTTGGGTCAGTTTGCCTCCCTGCTCTCCCTGACCCCAGGTGTCACCAATTGGTGCGTCCATGATGTGGACACTGGAGATAGCCTGCCTGTGAAACAGAATTTTTACAGAGTAGCTGACAAGGTCAGGGCCAGCATCAAGGAAGAAGTTTCCAAGATATTGGCGTTAGGAGTAATTGAGCCCTCTAGCAGTCCCTGGGCTAGCCCAGTGGTCCTCGTTCCCAAGAAATCTGCTACACCTGGTGGCCCGTCAGAACTTCGGTTCTGCGTGGACTACCGCGGGCTCAATGCGGTCACCAAGACTGACGCGCACCCCATCCCCAGAGCTGATGAGCTCGTGGATCGGTTGGGAGCTGCCAGGTACCTCAGCACCTTCGATTTGACTTCGGGGTACTGGCAGATTGCCTTAACTGAAGGGGCAAAGGAGAGGTCGGCATTTTCCACGCCAGAGGGGCACTTCCAGTTTCGCGTCATGCCCTTTGGATTAAAAAATGCCCCTGCCACCTTCCAGAGACTGGTCAACCGGGTACTGACCGGGCTGGAGCCATTCAGCACCGCGTACCTGGATGACATTGCTGTGTTCAGCTCCACTTGGGAGGAACACTTGCAACACCTCTGTGAAGTGTTGAGGGCGCTGCAGAAGGCAGGCCTCACTATCAAGGCCAGTAAGTGCCAGATAGGGCAGGGATCGGTGGTGTATTTGGGACACCAGGTGGGGAGCGGCCAGGTGGCGCCCCTACAGGCGAAGATCGATACTATTCTGGCTTGGGAACCCCCCAAGACGCAGACAGAGGTGAGAGCCTTTCTAGGACTCACCGGGTATTACAGAAGGTTCATCAAGGGATACAGCACCATTGTTGCCCCCTTGACAGAACTAACCTCTAGAAATCAGCCCAGGAAAGTGAATTGGACTGAGGCCTGTCAAACTGCTTTTGATGCCCTGAAAACTGCAATGTGCACAGCACCGGTGCTTAAGGCGCCTGATTTTTCGAGTGAGTTCGTAGTGCAAACAGACGCTTCAGAGCAGGGTGTGGGAGCAGTACTCTCACAGATGGACGACGAGGGCGGGGACCAACCCGTAGCTTTCATTAGTAGGAGGCTACTTCCCAGGGAACAGAGGTGGAGCGCTATTGAAAGGGAAGCATTTGCTGTGGTCTGGGCCCTGAAGAAGCTGAGACCCTACCTGTTTGGGACTCACTTCCGTGTTCAGACCGACCACAGGCCCCTCAGATGGTTAATGCAGATGAGGGGTGAGAATCCAAAACTGTTGAGGTGGTCCATCTCCCTACAGGGAATGGACTTTACGGTGGAACACCGTCCCGGTACAGAGCACGCCAATGCTGATGGTCTGTCCAGGTTTTTCCGCCTTAGCGATGAGAACTCCCAAGAGGGTGGGTAGTTCTCCCCACTTTCAGCTGGAGGGGACACGTGTTAGACCTGACATCCTTGGCGTGGGTTTTTCCCCTATCTTTTGCCTCTGCTACCTGGATTTTTGATGCTGTGATGGATTTCGTTTTTGCTGGTTTAGATGCTTTGGACACTCTGCCACTGCTAATCAGTGCCAGAGTGTAAGTGCTCCCTGTGTAAAATATCGTATTGATTGGATATACCTGATTGGCATATCTGTATCACCATGAAGTCCCTAGTAAAGTGCACTGTGTGTGCCAGGGCTGGTGATGACAGATGCTACTAGTGGGTCTGCAGCGCTGATTGCGCCACCCACCTGTGTAGCTCTAAAACCGTGTCTCAGGCCTGCCGCCGCAGGCCTGCCTGCAGTCCGCGGACTGCCATGTCCTCCTGGCCAGTGTCCACACTGACCGGGCCTAACTCTTCCCTTTTTATACACGTCAGTCATCCCTATGGAAGGCCCAAGGTACCCCCCTGGGCAGGGTGCAGTGTATGTAGAAGGTAGAGCATGTACTAGTGCAGGTAACATGTTCTGGTAGTGAACAACGGCCATTTTGTGTGTTCACTGCTGCAAGGTTATCTTGTTCCATAGGCTAACATGGGGGAGGCTGGTGCCAATGGCTATCCGCCTATCTTCTCATAGGAACAAGATAAGACATGAGTGTTTGATATCCCTGAGCTCAGCATTTAATAACACATCTTTTAGGAGAGGTTGTTTTTAAATCCTGAGTTGGAGAATAGTACTTTTTAGAGAGTAGCTGTTCTCTTGTCTGACCCTTCTGTGTGCCTTGGCGTGCTTGTGGATTGACTGTCTGGCTTGGGAGTGACAGGGGCTGGGGATCCCCCGGGAGGTCGGCTGAGTCAGCCCTCTGCTGAATAGCGACATTTGCAAGGAGAGTGGAGGGAGGAGATAGCACCTGGGATTGAATAGGGCTGTGCCTGCCTGCCACTCTGCTGGCTCCACCTCCTGCTGGGCGGCTGACGACTCTGCCCCTCACTCTGAAAAGAATGTAGAGGCCAGGAAAACAAAGTGCTCCAGCAACACCCAGAACTGGATCAGACCGGGCTCAGGACCCACTTGCACAAAGACTTCAAAGACTTTTAGGGGTATAAGTATATGACCCCTGACAACAGATTTTTAGATTCGACCATCAAGAGGAACCTCTGCTGAAAGACGGACCGCTGAAGAACTAAAGGAAGATTGCCGTGCTGTGTACTCTAAAGGCTGACCTGTTCTGCTGTACAACTGAAGCTGAGGAGGAGAAGGGGTCTTGCTGTGTGTTGACCCTACCCACTTGACTAAACAAGACTTTGCTGTGTGCTGTGTCTTCAACTGAATCTCCAAGGGCCTGAGAAGAGCTGGCCTCCTGTTTCGCAACCCAGGGATAGAAAGGTTGCCAAGAACTCAAGACTCTGCTGTGTCCCCCCTGCGCTGCTGTGTGCCGCAGGGACCGTGGACTGTTCTACCAAGCTTCTCAACATCTGCCTGTGAAGTGGGCTGGCTGCTCTCTGTATTGCTGGAGAGTACCACACTGACCCGGGCCTGACACCGGTTGCCGCATCAAGAAGATCGACGTGCTCATCGGCACGTGCCTTGCCGCGACCCGGAGGCCTGAAGCAGATCGAGAGTCGTACTTTCCTACTCTACGAAGCCGCGCTGTGAGTGGCTGACTCCGGTGATGTCGACATCGTCACTGGGGGCTCGTCGAGGGAGTTGTGGAATCCTTGCACCGAACAGCCGAGGAGCGCTTGTACAACGAGTGCAGCGACACCGCCGGAGCAACGTAGCTGCCTAAACATCAAGAGCCTACAAACTGATTCCTTCTCAGTGAGTATCGAATCACACAAGAGACTAGAGACTATCGTCTTACGATCCCGACCAACCAAGAAAGCGAATATTGTGTAAACCTGTGACGCTTGACTTCAACTGCGGAAACTAGATAAAGATATATTATTTTTGATATAACTCACCTGTGTGGTCTAAGTTTGTGGTGTGCGGAGGGGGGATCATTGTGGTGTCTACGTGCAAATACCTTACACATTGCCTTGGGGATAATCCTGTCTGCTCGAGCCAAGCTACCTAGAGGGTGAGCAGGGGTTATCTACCGTGTGTGTCCCTGTACCCTGACTAGATGCAAGGGTCCCTATTTGGTCTAAGGTGTATACCTCTGCCAACTAGAGACCCCCAGATCTAACAGTGGTCTTAGTCAAAAAGAGTTTTTTAAATACTTATCAATTAGGAACATTTACAACAAAAGGCAAGGGGACCTGCGGGGTGCATCAAATATAGGCTTATGGAAAACTAGCCAAGCCAAATGCACCCTAAATTGGGACTATCTATGGCATTCTTAATAGCTTAATGCCAGATGACTTGATTAGTATTTCTGGCAAATGGCTGCTGAAATTAGGCTTTAGGGATAATGTTTTCCTGTCAGCTCTTCGCTGTGCACAAAGTGATTTACTTTCGGCCAACTTGCAAGCCAAATTATATAAAAACTATTTTTTTTGTATTATACCCAGAGTAAGATTGAGAAATGGGGGTTGGCAAATGTACTAAGTGCCCCCGGTGTTTCGACCAGGGTGTAGACTCTGCACATATATTTGCAACCTGTGTGAAGCTTGGTCCCTTGCTGGAAGATATTGAAGCATTCTAAAGGTGGTTTTATCCAGAGACGTCCTGTTAACACCTTCTACTATATTATTGGGAGTACAGGATACTATAGAAAGAAATAAAGGAGGGGCCCTGATTTTATTGCTATGGCTATACTTAGGTTATGTATCGCTTTGGCATGGCTGTATCACAATCCCCCTTCTTTTCAGCAGTAGTTGGCCCGTTTACTCTCAATTTTCAACCTGAAAAAAGCAGTATATGCCAAGAAGGGCATTCGCACCAAAAAGAAGGGATTGGTAATCTGATAACCACTGTCTAAATGGTCTCGCCAGGTGTGATCACAATGAAGGAGGGGGGGGAATCATTGCTGCTGAATCAGGAGCCGGGGCAAATAAACCCATAAGTACTGTATATGTTTAGAAATGAATATTTACATTTGTGCATAATAGTTTATTTACATGTGTGAGATTCAAAGATTATTTTTTGCCTTTAAGGTGCCGTACTTGCACTTTGCAATTTTGAACAGGTCACTTTACATATCGCTAGGTGCATATGTAGCTGGTTATTAGCACTCAGCACTTTAGGACTCCGGAAGTTTCATGAACTGTTTTTTTAAAACTATTTCTATTATTCCTGCTTTCTATTAATTTGGTGGTTAATATGAGATGGAACAATCTAAACAAAAAGATTTCCCCCAGATTGTTGTTAATTACTGTTGACATGTGTGGGGCCAGGTGGGTTACAGTGGGAGGGTGGGCGTGGGCAAAAAATAATTAAAAGAAATCAGACAGAGGGACTTACTTCCATTGTGAGAAAATGAAACTGTTTTGTGCCACCTTGCAAGTTGGCCATAGACTGCATTGTAGTTATAGGCCAGAGGCGTGGAACAGATAAATGTTACCCTTAAGATAAGAATGACAAAGGTCTGTTCCTCAACGTCCTTGAATTGGCACGATGCACTGCCCTTGGTGCTGATGAGCTTGAGTAGCATTCTCAATTGGAGAACAGTACTTTTGCCCCACAAAATATTGATGGGGAGGGCGATAAGCTTGCCTGCAGTGCTAGCTACAGCATTGATAAACATCACCGATGATTTGGTCCTCGATCATTGCAAAGGATTGGCTGATGTGGCTAATTCTGTGTCTCACCAGGTTGAAGCTGCAACCGCACCAACATCAAAGAACCTCTTGCATGACCAATGCCCGGGTGACTGGGTGTTGATTCACAAACACGTGAGAAAGAACTGCCTTGATGCATGGTGGTGAGGTCTATATCAAGTGATTGTCAATATCAAGCACTGCTGTTAAGTGCGGTGGCTTACCAAACTATATCCACTCCTCACACACCCGTAATGTTCCACAGCTCCTCTCACTCAAAGAAGTCTAGCTGTGATCAAAAGGTAGGAAGAGAGGACAAGCCAAGCTGTGAGGGATCCGGTCGAGGCTGAAGTCTCACCAGGTTGAGCTGTGGGGGGTTAAGTTACACAAGACCCAGGTACAGACTCTGAGGGAGGCGGAAACATTGTGGTTGGTACAGAGTCATACTCAGCTGAACAGACTGGTGTGGTGAAGGCCCAGGTAGTGAGGAGCAGAACAAAAGCTGAAAGAGAATTGTGGTCGGTGAGAAAAGAAAGACTGAATCTGAGCAAAGTGACCAAGAGCCAAATCAAGAAGGCTTGAGGAGATCAAGGAGAGTGAAAGTACCGTGCCAGAGGTACGCTGCACCCAGAGTGGACGTATCTGATCACAGATGAAAGGGACGGTGAGGTCTGGGAGGCTGAGATCTGGATGTGTGAGACACGGGAGACAACACTGATTATTGACATTGAACTTTTGGTTCCTGGAGTAGAGGCTCTCGGGGTTTTGACACTGACTACATCAGATCCTCCAAGGCTGAGTCGGTTGTGAATTCTGATCCTGAACCAACTCTCATTTCCAAGGTTTGAGCATCAGCCTTCAGCTCAAGAAATGGCAGCTTTTCATATGGCGATCTTACAGCTCGTTGTTGGTGAACTCTGCGCTGATCTCATCCATGATGTAAATGAAACTGTATAAAGAGAAAAGAGAAATATTGCTTTGAAAAAAGATAACTTAGGTCAGAGTGGAAGAAGAATAAACTTAGGGATTTTCAGTAGAAGAAGAAAGAGGGCTAGGGTAGACTGTTGATGAACTGTAAATAATTAGTGAAGAACTGAGTATGGAGGATTTCTAGCGTTCCGAAGACATTGAGTACAAACTTTGCAGGATCACTACGTGAGAAGAAAATACTTTGCTAATCTGGTTGCTGAACATGGCAGAGAACTGATGCAAGATGGAGCCTGGAAATTCGAACCGTAGGCAGAAATGCATAATAGGTACACTCATAGTAGGAGTGATTGTAGATATTAATATAGTAGTTATCACATCCATAGT
Source organism: Triturus cristatus (assembly GCF_964204655.1). NCBI lineage: Eukaryota > Metazoa > Chordata > Amphibia > Caudata > Salamandridae > Triturus > Triturus cristatus. The sequence continues at coordinate 498,823,332 of NC_140591.1, forward strand.
TGATTTCAACTCTAATGCAAAAGAGGTGTTACAGGGGATTCCTTTACCTCCTACTCCAGACATAAGGGAGGGTGCACCAGAATCCGATAGATCTATAATAAAGGAAACCAGCCGCTTATTACATGTAGATCTGTGCAAGGGTGATTTCACATTAAATGCGTATGCGAGGTTGTTGAATGAATATTTGGACACAATGAATGTGATTGATTTTTATGTGCGCATGCAGTTACCAGCATCTGTAGAGAAGGGCATTAGGTATCATCACTTGGCTTTGACATATGGTATCACCTGTAGTATATTGCTTAGTCTGTTTTATGGAAATTTTGAATATTATTTTTCTAACTGCGATTACGACATAGTACTTCTAGAGGTTCCGATTCTTATATACCTGATTAAGTATGATTATTATAACCAAGTAGAGAAAATGTTGAAATATTTTGTGCCCATAGTCAATTTGGATGGCGTGTATGCACACAAACACAATTTGACGTGCATGCTATCTGACATAGAAAAGAAGTTTGTGGACCAGATCGAAGATAGACATAGACAGATAATGTTTACGCCTAACCCTAAACATGAGGTTATCGAATGGACTCAAGAGGAGTTGATCACAAGGCTAAGGGAAGTTCTCGTCCGATAGCTCTAGATTTGCAACAAAAAGGGAAACTTTGCATTAGACAGATACTGACATATTATGACAAAGTATTTGTGGGAGAGAGTGTATGTGAGCATAATTTTCTGATTGAGGAATCGGTGAAGAAGGCGTTGTTGGACAAGTTGACCATAGTGCCCAACGTATATTTTGTGTACGGAAGGAAATCGTATGTTCGGGTGCAACAGAATTGGTATGGAATGTGTTATCTGGCTGTTGTATTTCCTAAAATATTCCATGTGGAGGATTTGTGGCCATTGGAAGGGAAACTGCCTCATAGAGAGAAATGTGGTATGAGTGCCAAGAAATTCTTGGGGACGTGTTTGGATCAATGATACCGATTTTGGGTTTAGTTCTGAATGATGTGAAGATTAGAAGGTTGTCAACTCTGGTGGATAGGCTGTCAGTGAATACAGTCCTAGCCTTGTTACTTGTAGATGGAGAGATGGTCTTTATAAGGGCTATGGTGCTCCAAAACCATCTTGCATAATAAGTATTATTGGCAAAAGAAGGCGGAGTCTGTAAATTATTGAGGGTCCAACAGTGCTGCACGTATATTCCTGACAATAATAATGATCTGAGGAAATATATAAGTAACAGCACTGAGATACATTACGACATACATGATTTAGCTACAGAAGGGATTTGGGATAAAATTGGCCAAGGGTTTGGAAAGGTTGGAAGTTGGTTTGCAAGCCTGATTTGTATCATCGTTTTGTTGGGTGCTTTTAGAGCTTATAAGTAGCACAGGGCAAGACAGGCTAAGAGTTCTCTTAAGAGACAGGAAAGACAGATGGAAAGGCATCAGGACAGTCACTATCAGAAACTTATGAATTTGGAGAAGTTTAGACAGGGAAAGCAGGCTACAACTTCTGTTTAGGTCGGTCGTGTGGAATGTGGAAAGAAAAGAGTGTTGGATTTGATGAGACTAGTCATCAGAGGGGGGCTGATAAAGCGCTCAATGTTCTTAAATTTGTAGGTGTGCATTATATTCGTGAATAGCTTGCACATGTATCCTGTTGTTTTGTCGTAATCAATCTTATTAGAATTAGGCTTATATCACTATATAAAGACATTAAAACGAAATCTGAAATGTAGCATAAGAGACATGATTACGATTTGGCATATGTTTGAAGAAATAATGTAGTAATGTGTATTTTATGAATATTATACAATTTAGAATGTATCCACATCGAAATAAAGGTTCATATAAAGATTCATGTAATGTGTGTGTATTAATGGATGTTCTTAGGTTAGTTAAACCTTGGTAGGCCTAACTTTCATTTCCTTAACTTTCATTCCTCCCTGTTTGCTCTCGTGTTAGGAGTCTAATTAGAATGTATATGTTTGCACAGTGTTTTTCTTTTTTCATCCCTACTGCAGGTGCAGGAATTCAACCTGGTTATTTAAGAAAAATGTCTTTGCTTTGAATTTAAGAAGAGACATAAGGAGGAAAGGAATATCTTTGAAGAGTCTGAGAGATAGCTGGGAGGATGCCTTTTGTGTCTGGTGAAACCTGGGAACCAAGGTCTTTGGACAAAGGCCTGGATAAGCTAATGCCTCATGGAATTTTACCTAAAGGAGATGTTCTCGAAGTAAGTCACCAAGTGACATGTTAGGAGTGTAACTTTGCCTTTTTTTATTAGGATCAGGGACAGATTCGGGGAACTTCTGCTTTGACTAAGGAAGGGGAGCATCTTTGAACAAGCTTGGTAGCTTTATGCTATTATGCCCATTTAATGTGAGTGTGCGTCTTAGGAAGTCTTCACGTGCTGACACTTTTAGAGGGCAACTAACTGGGATGCTAAGTAGGGATGTCACCTCAGAGATTGAGTAGGGACAGATTATTCTATTAATTCTGAAATATAAATGAAGAAGGATCTGGACGCAGCTATACTCAGTTGTGTTCTGATATTGGAATTCATTTTTCTGTGTTTGTTGTGCTGAGTGAATTATATTCATATGCTTGGTTCTGCATTAGTGTGTGTGTACCTTTATATACTCATATTGAGGTGTACTTATGTTTTTCTCTTTTAGGCCTTATAATAAATTCAGTAAGCTAGGATCAAGAGTCTGTGCTCCTTTAGCGCAATGGGAAAGGGTAATGAATAATTATCAGGAATTGCTTTCTCCCTTCCACACTTACCTAGCAGGCAACAAAGACCATTGGCCAGAGGTTCCTGAGTATATCCAGAATGTGGAACCTGGCTCCATCACCTTCCACAATGAGGATGTATGTCACGATTGTGTCTGCACTCACCAGAGACTACAATAACATTAAATTCATTACTTCACAGTTTCATTGCCTCAACTAAATTTTGTTACCACCCTACAACACCAGTGTGTCAAATATATCACTACATTGTCCTTAGCACTACTTTTCTTCCCCACTACCATGTAAATCTTTAATTTCCAGATTCCCTTTTTCAATGTTAAACTACCAATGTACCAATTCTTATTTTCACTACCCTCTTTGTCTGCTTTCTGTGCTCCTTTCTTTTCCTCCCCTTATTCTTCTCCCTCCATTCTTCTCTTTTTCTGAAGCATTGGAATAAATGTTTACTTTGTGGGTGTAGGATTTGTCACAGTTAGTGTATTTAAGGGATCAGAAACTGGGATTTGATATCAGACCTTTGTGCTTATGTTAAGGCAAGCTATATGCAATGTTAGTTTAGTAGCCTATCATTGCAAAGGATTTGTAGTGCTGGTTTGCCATTGTGGTATGCAATGAACAACTGTTAAAGTTTCTATTTTGTCACTTGAGAAAGGCCTATAGCGAATAGCACTCTGAGCTCTTCAATGACATGGAACATATATCATACGTGTGATGTGTAATGTCCAGTGGCTTTGTATGAATGCTGCTGAAGATCTTTCGTTTTGAGATAGCTCTCTGGTTTTGTCGAGGTGGGATTTGCTCATACACACAGTGGAGAGCCAGCACTTGTTTTATGTGCCTGAAGTGCATTAAGACAATTTACTTTACCCCATGGTTCACTGAGTTAATCCTTTATTTTCAACGTGAACTGTCTGAAAATAAAGGCGTTCAGAGAAATATCAAGGTAAATGAATTCACACCCATAAAAACAGGAGCTTGGCTTTGCCCTTAGTGAGGAAGACCCTTTATGATACAGATGTTTACATAGCTACATAAGCAATACTGTCTATCTTTGAAACATGGAGCACAACATGATTCTTTTTTACCTTAATTATAAAACAACAAGAGTGAAGGATGGAAGTTTACCTTGATTTATTCAGTTGACCTTAGACATCTCTGCGGGCTGTGTGAGCTTTCAGTTGCGAAGATGCGCTATACACCGATACACTTGCCAGGGTTCCTAAAGTATATCTTTTTAAAAATAGGGAGGCATGATATCTCTGATTTTCTCTTTCCCATCTTAAGTTTGGATGTCTGCGGAGGATGGTGTGCCTACTGAGCACAATGATATATACGATCCATACTAATTACTGTTTTAACTCAAGGAGTAGTGATGTGTACAGTGATGCTTCCAAGCGGTGGTCCAGCTGCAAAGCGCAGATAAAAGAAGCAAAGAGGAACTCGAAAACAGTTCAAGATGAATAAATTGCAATGCAAGTACATCTGTAGAATTGCTCTTGAAAGATAAAGAAAGTAAAAACCAAAGTGGGCACATTCTTTTTTTGTTCTTGATGCAGCAAATGTGCTAAGAATATGTGCATAGTTTTGCAGACAGGTTTGCCATACTTTTGCATATATCACTTGCGATGGGTGTGCGAAAGTTCCAGACATTTTGCAATTTTTCTTTATTACTTGATATGGAACAAAACAAACTTGTTTGAACCAGGGCAATATGGGGGTATTACAGGGTGACACCCCTGCACGGAGTACCCCGTGATGGATGAGGGCCTGTATCATGGGGGCTATGCCTTCCTCTGCTTCCATGGACAGTGGTAACTGTTTCACTCTGGGGAGGATGGCACCTTCCCTGAGTGTGATACTAACTGGTTCAGTGGTGTTGATGAGCCCCACGTCATGTGGACCAGTTGCTAATAGCTGTGGGGCACCTTTGTGAAGTCTTAATCCCTGACGGATGTTGCCGTCTTGGGAAGCGCCAGGGTTCAGTCGTGCAGTTTGCCTCTGATGTCTATTGGATCTTAAAAGATTATTGTTGAGGCTTCTGGGTAGTCGACGAACAATTGTTCTTCTGATGTGTTCCGTATATGGAGACCTGGGTCTAGGAAATAGATGCATGCCCATGGGGCTTGATTGTCGCCAGAGGCCATCATGACCCTGAAAATTGGTCTGATCTGCATTGCCTCACCTGTTACTTGCTCCTCTTCCTGGGGCTCCCACTCTTGGTGCCATTCCCTACAGAATAAGAATTCCTTGGGGAACTGTACTTGTCTCCCTGATAGAGTTGGGTGTTGATGATTAGGATCAGGACTGCCTTGGAGAATGTGGCCTGGTCTGTTAGTGAGGCCCACACTGTGTCACTCTTAACACAGTTGAGTTTTAATGTCATTGGGGAGAGGATGTAGCCTTACGGCTAGAGAGGTTGACCATGAAATTGGGGAACTGGGGTCGAGTCTCGGCAACAACGCTCAACATCCTGTGATTCTGGGCAAATCACTTAATCTCCCCGTGCCTAAAAAAAATGAACGTGTCCTCATGTAACAAAACTGGTGCTCATGTGAAGCGCTCTGTTACCCGGTGTCTTGGGTCTAGTTCGAGCTATATAAAAATAAAAATATGGGGGGACCCCAGGGATTGAGCAAGTAATGGCTCCATCCTCTGAAAAGTGGATGGTCATGTTTAGTTTGGCCCTTACATCTCCCCCCATAAAGTTGGTAGGGGATGAACGAGATATAATAGTTGATGCTGGATTTGGTTTCCATCTATCTCTAAGTCAGGTATTTTGGCCCCGGTGTCCACTAGGAAGGTGTAAGGGATGTTATTGATGGCCACCGTCATAGTGGGTTCCTCTTCTGACCTGAGTGTGACCAAAAATGTGGGACACACAGGGTATCCTTTGCATCTTCATTGGACCAAGGGCAGGTTCTGGGACTGGAACAATGCGCTCCCTTTCAACACTGTTGCTCTTGCTTGTGCAGTGGGGAAACCTAGGCCCTTTGCTAATGCTAGGGATGGGTTCCCTGCTGCTTGATGATTATGCCATAGTTGCGGCCCTTTCCACCCTTGTTTGCTGTGAGAAGGCTGCCCTCATTGGGGTGGGGTCCACAGGGGGAGGCTTACATGTACTGCTTCTCAGGGTAGTATGAGTTGCTATTGGGCTGGGGCCGGGTGTTGTATGTGTTCCTTGCTTCCCACCTAGGTCTCTGTTGTTCATGATACATTTTGGACCTACAATCTCCTGCAAGGTGTCCCATCTTATGGCAGTAGAATCATTCTCTATTGTCTTTCATTGGACCTCCCCTTCCTCTTTTATTGAAACCTCCTCTTGCCTTTTGTTCGTGAGTTTGGAATCTCTGCAAGTTCTGTGTGTCTCTTCCCTTGTTGATCGTGGCCATCTGCGTGTATTCAGCTACAACTGCTCCCTTTAGTGTTGCCTTTTTTTATATGTGCTGTACCAACTTGAATGTGTCCCTCTCTACTTTGTCTTTTTTCTAAGTTCTTCTAGTAATAATGTAGGATGTGGGTCTGTATCTCTAGCCATGGTTTTGTGTCAAACCGAACTCTGTTGTCCAGTCTGTTTTATACTTCTGTGGACAGTCCCTTTTTAAGGATATTGAAGAAAAAGGTGAGATGCGGCCTGCATTAAATAAAAAAATGGCTGTCCTGTCTCCTGGCCCTATCTTTCCTTCATTCTGCTGAGGTAATTGTTTATCCCTTCAACAGTCTTAATAGTTTCTACCATCCATTTCCCTATGTGCAGGTGGTCGGGGATCATTTCTCTTAGGGCCGTCCAGATCTGATGTCTATATGTGTTAAACACTGCCCTATCATGTTGGGTATTGGTCAGAGTTATTGCTGGTATGCGAGCTAGGGCAAATATGGCATTTGTTTGGTCCCTATCGGGCTACTTAGTAGGACTTTAATGTCCCCTATAGTGAGTGTAATACCTGCTGTATTATTTTCAAAGCAGGTTACCCACTCCTCTGACACCCTCAAGTAGTGATGGAAGCTTAGTCCTAAGCCCTTCCTTGTACAGCTGGGCTAAAGGGACATAAACAATCCCTGCAGCTCCCGGCCGAAGCCCCTGGCCCTTGTCCATTGAGCTAGAAAACTACAAAAAGGCTTCATGTAGAATTTTCCTTCCTTCAGTGCAATTATCTCCTTTGGTGTGCAGTTAACCTTCTGAATTGCCCGTGCTGTGCCATTGGTTGCTGTTTCTGGGGAGGTGCCACATCCCGGTGCTATAAGTATATGATTTTTGGAGCATCAATGTTCAGAGAGGATCAGATGACCTTGTCTCCTGATCTCTTCCTTTTGGCTTATCTCTCAGGGATTTGGACATAGGTGGTGGTCCACTGTGTAGCGACCCTAGGCTGATGAGTATCCTCTCATCATTCAATTCCTTCAACCCTTCACTCACTGCACTTGGCCTCACTTCTATCTTTTACTTCCAAGGTGTTGATAGTTCTCCTCTCCTCCCTGAGTCCCCTAGCAACATCCCTGTGTTTGGATATGCTTACCTTTGCCCTAGATCTTCCTGTGCTCCTCCCACTGTGTGTTTCTTCTTCTGTTACTCTTATGTCCACTGTGGCTCCACCTTTGCTTTATGACCCTAGGGAGCTTGAGCTTCCTTTGCCACCATAGCTTGTGGGTCACTATATAGGATGGCTAAGAATCACCCAGAAGCTACCATGCCTCATCTGACGCAGGAGGGGCTGAATTCCAGCTCCACCATGGTGCGCTGCAAGTTGGTTTTCTGCTTGGGGTAACCTTGTACTCAGAAGGCCTATGCAATGTGGAGTAGTTAGGAGTGAGGGTGATTGGGATCCCCTTTTAGTGGGTGGTTCCTCTGCTTCCACTATGAGGGTTTGCAGTACCTCAAAACAGGTGTTGCAGGGGTAATCACATACATGCCTGTGGGTGAAGGAGGAGGTGCTGAAGCCTCAACAGTAGCCTGAGCTGCGTGGTCCTTTACTGTCCTTACTCAGAACAGAGTCCAGAGGTGAAGGAGTGCCTCCCTCCTTTACCTCTTATGTGCTTTATGTTTGGTAATTATGTATCTTTTGGTATGCTCAATTATTTTGTGATCAAATGTTCTCTCCTAGGCCATGGGTACATGTTTACAAATGTTTGCCTTTAGTTGGGAAAGGCTACCTGCATGTGCTCTGGAGGAGTATACGTTGTTGTGGCTTGAGGGGCTATGAGATGGGTGGGGGTTTGACCCCGGTTGGCGGTGGTGTGGACTTTCAATGGTGCCCTGGTGGTCTGAATGGGCAGGGCCTTGAGTGGACATGCCCGTGTGGGCATGTTTTGTTGGGTGCTAGCAGCTAAAAATTTGTGTAGAAAAAGGAAGTTCACTTTCCAATCTGAGGCAATACAATGGCAATCAAGAGCACTCTTTTCATGCATATAATCATCAGCATTTTCAGAGACAATAAATCCTTTTTTTGTTTTATATTAATAATAAAAGTGGGCAGAAAGGGGAGGCATATGAGAGAGAGAAAATTGGTGGGGTAGAGTTCAGAGGTGCAGGATTCAGTAACGCAGATATAACATAAGTTGCAAAGAGGAAAAAACTGTTGCACACGCACAAGGGAGAGCATGTATGTGCAATGCAGAAGAATATTTTTAAAGAGGGAATGTGCACACGAGTGAAGGTGTGCATGAGTACAGAGAGTGTGCGGATTAGCAGGATGCGTGAAGCAACCCTCAAGGAATCGTGTGCACACAAGAGAGTTTGCATCTTGGAAAACCTGGGGTGGGCGCATGCAATGAAAATTGAATTAGGAACATGAAGTCAATGTTCGCATCAGAGCAGAAAGGGCACGTAGAACCTAAATTCACATATGGAGCCACCCACAGAGACTAGCTTGCACACAAGAAAGTGCACATTTTGAGAGCGGCACAAACAGTGTAACACCAATCAAATTATGAGAATGTAGTCAATACACACAAGAGAGCAGAGAGTGGCCAAATTGACCAGAATTAACATACGAAGCACCCCTAAAGAATAACACGCACACAAAAGAAAATGCTTTTTGAGGGCAGGGTGAACAGTGAGACAACAATCTAATTATGAGCAAGTAGTCAATACGCACAAGAGAGCAGAGAGCATGCATATTTATCAGAATTCACATATGGAGCACTGCCAAAGATTAACGCTTGCACAAGAAAACATGCATTTTGAGAGTGGGGCGAACAGTGCAACCTTCTGTAAAGTATCTCTTATGTCAGCTGGGGCACGCTCTTTAAGAGTAAATGAGAGGGCTTGGTGTGCAGCTGGCACATAAGAAAAGTGGTTCACAAGAGTGGGATGTGCTAGCAGGGTGCACCCATGGTAATATAAACAGCTGAATAAGATAACATTTAAAAGCGAGCCACAACCACAAAGCTCCTCTTGAAAACAGACAGCGATAATGCAAAGTATGAGAATGTGCTTTATCAGCACGGGCTTCTGTTTTTCAGACAACAATGATGTGGTAAATACCAATGAGCTACTGCAGTGCAGGCTTCTCTAATTCAGACAACACTCATATTTGTTCAGACTGCATATATGTTCATAATTACATTAACTCAATGGCACAATTGTCGTAAGCCCCTCCTGGGCTCTTCTAGAATAAGGCCTACTCTCCAAGCTACACTGTCCCTGGCCTGAATTGAAAATGCACTAAGCTCGCGGTTAACTAAAAATAAGACATTAAGGCTCACATACCTCCCGGCCACTCTGATCAGGAGCGCCGGGTGAAACTATTTTTATGCTTAAAAGTACCTCCAGGAACGTCTGATCAGGAGTGCTGGGCGAATCTGTTTTTACGCTTATAGTACCTTCAAGCAACTCTGCTCAGGAGTGCTGGGTGAATCTATTTTCATGCTTAAAGAGCACCTGCAGGCCACTCTGATCCTGAGTGCTTTTTGACCAGTCCATAACAAATAATAATACAAAATATACCTCCAGGTCACTCGTATCTATGAGTGCTGGGTGAATCTATTTTCACTAAGGGTGGGCGTAGTTCGCGAAGTAGCACTTCGCGAAGCTACGCAAAGTGAAGTTCGCACTACGCGAGCTACGCATAGCACTTCGCGAACTGCGTAGTAACATGTTCGCACTGTGCAAGATGTTGTTTTCAATGATTGCACAGTGCGGACAAACAACCGGCACTGTGCAATCATTGAAAATGGCATCTTGCACAGTGCGAGCTGTAGTTTTCTGCAGCTCGAGCAGATTTTTACTCGAGCGGCAGCTTTCTCAACGCGAACTGGTAGTTTCTCATCGCGAGCGGTCGCGAGCATACGTGACCCCTCGCAATGAGAAACCTGACCTCCTCACGTTGGGAATCTTGCCGGGAGGTTTATTTTCCATGCTCGCGATCGCCAACTTGATGTTGCTGATCGCGAACAAGGAAAAAGTCTCGCCGGGATGTCATTTTGCTTGCTCGCGGTCGCCAACTTGACGTTGAGGACCGCGAGCAAGCAAAAAATGACCGCAGCACTACGCAACACTACGCTACGCGTGTTCGCACTGTGCTACGTGCAGTTCGCGTAGTGCGAAGTAGCGCGATCTTCGCAAACTACGCGAGCGTAGCGTAGTGCTTCGCCCAGGATTAATTTTCACACCTACTGCTTCTGTTTGCGATGATATGCTGTTTGTATTATTTAGGAAACAAAAGCTAATTGTGGTATCTTACCCTTTCCTACAGCCACCAGTGGATGGATGCAGCCTGGCCCAGGGCCTGCAGATTTACAGTAAATTGAGTTGCCTGTGGCACCTTTTTCTTCAGAAATGTGTACAGAGTGGGCTCGGGTTGCTGGATCCTTACGTCCCCAGGCTGCAATTTAGGTATCCACGGTGATCAGCTCCTATCTGGCTCACCAAATGTTGTAAGCAGGTTCTGAGTATCAAAAAGGAGAACAGCCAGGCTTGGCAATCAGTAACAGTTTAAGTTTAATTAAACAATTAGAAGGCCAGGAATAACAGCCACATCTCTTACGAATGCATGCTGAAATTCAACTCACATTAGGTACACAACATGCTTTTGGGTGTACAGTGGATGCAACAAAGACAAGCTCATCCCCTGTTGGGTAAGAACTATTGGTACAGTGGGCCATAAATGATCTGTTAGAGGCTTGACCTAACGGGATTGAAGGTGCACAAAAACCAACTCGAGATCACATTCTGAATTGGTCCTGCTGGCTGCGTGTGTTGAGTGGGTGTAATCTAGGATGACACTTGCTACTGGGCATTTCTTGGGGCTTTATCTGATGAATGTAACTGGCCGGTTGCTCTGGTATCACATCCTTGGGCCTTTTCTTAGGCATTAGATCCTTGGGCCATATGTGGTTTTCTGCTGCAGTCTTCCAGTTGTGTTTGAGGCTGTTCCATCTGATGTGTCCATAACAGGAAGTGCTAGAGATGGACAGAGGGCAACTGTGGTATGTTGATCTGATAAAGGGTGACTCCGAACCTGGGATGAGTGTTTTATTGTGAATTTGGGTAGCATAGGCAACAGTTGTTCTGCGGTGTGCTGGACTCATAAAAGCTGGACCTTATTATAAAACTATCTGATGCTCACAATGTCATTAGGCTCCACTACAGTGAGCCAGGCAATGTGCTCAGCATCTTTTTTTCTGAAACCCTCCCAGATATGGCATTCTGTTTTGCCCAGGGGGTTATCTTTTCAGGGCCCCTCCAGGACTCTCTTAAGCCTTACATGCAGAGCCCCCTCTCCACAGGTTCTCCATTGGTCATGGCATTTGGATGTTCCCAGAAGGCTCTTCAATGTATGCCTAATGCTGCGCACAACACCATTGTCTCCAGACCCAGTAAGAAAGTCCTTCGTCCATGACCTTCATGTTTACCCTTTTACCAGACCGGCACCAAATCCTTTACATGTATACAGGAACTTCACTGTTTTTTAAAGTAGGTAGACTGTTTCTAGGAATGCACATTATCTTTCAAACATGTTTACCACCTCATGAAGTGATTGTGCAGAACAAATCTTAAGAAGTGTAAAAACCTGATCCTAATCCAGTGTATGGACTTTAAAAATAGAAAAGTCACTTCACCTCAACCAAGTAAGGGTGGTATTGTATAAATGGTTTGCAATTGTTGTAAAAACACTTGTTTGTGTCTCACTTAACCTAATTTGGTTATTGATTTAAATGTTGTTTTTTTAGCAGGTTCCTTTAATCGAGCCGTCATCGTAGCACAGACTCTCATTATTTAAGAAACTATACCAGAAGTTTACACTGACTTTCAAATGGATCTGTACTAATCTATAAACTTTTGTCACCTTTTGCCTCCTTGACCAAATAGTGAATTTGTTTTCAAAACAATTAGAGATAGCCAAACAAATGTTCAGCAAAACTTTTGTGCAGACCTGTCAAACAGGACCAAAGTTATTAACCATCAAACATACCATTCCTTTTATAACTGCAACTCATCTATATTCAGAGAGTTGCAAACCCTTGTTAAGTGAGAATTTGTGTTAATCTAAAATACATATTTTGTGTGAGTTCCTTATTACATGACAAACATTGGCCACAGACTCTGAATATCTGTTTAAAAAACAATATTGCAGCAGAACAGTTTGTTTCTGCTCAATGTGCCAGACTGACTTAACGTTTATCGAACAGACTGCAGGTTTTGGCCCAATGTTTATAGTTATGTACTTAGATACACAATAGATAAAAATAACATTTAGGTTTCCTACAAAGTTTACAGTTTTAAAGGTTCTTCAGACCAATAGGTGCGGTTGAATTACCATAAGTTAATTTAAGAATTGTTATTTTTTCTACTTTTTGTGCAACAACTAGTTTTCATGAGGTAACAAAACTCTGAAAAAAGACATCACACCTCTACATGGCAGATTGACAATGTGTGGCTTCATTCCAACACCGGACGCAGTAGGTGTTTATTCTTAATTAGAACATTTGTATTTCAGGAATATAGCTAGTACGGTGTCATAGGTCATTACAGCTTGTTAATTCCCCTGTGTGGACATTTTGTGCATGACAACAGCATGATAAAGGGGATGTTAGCATACACTACACAAGTTCAAACATTATATAATGCAGGTGTAAAATGCAAGATATTCTGCCATATGATCCCAGCCCGCTGATATAATTATTCGTAAAAAAACTGTTGTCAAAGATTTTCATTTTTGATTTATGTTTTTGGATCATTAGAGAAGTAATTTAGCTGGGGTATACATTGCTGATTGGAGCTGAATTTTTCTGGATGAAATTTTTAAAAATAGCAGATGTGTTGCAGTGATGATGTAATATTTCAGGAACCATGAGACCTATATACTTTATTTTGGCATCAAAACATAGGTTTTGGGGATGAAGTGGTCTCATAGAAATACAAAATAACTCCTCAGAGCAACCCTTCTGCCATTTTCCAAAATCGCGCCTATAATAGAGGAAGAAGAGACATATATAGAAATGAAACAAATAATAATGGTTTTTATTCCTTTTATGTATACACCAAACAATGTTTATGGTATGAATATGAAAAAAAACAATGTTTATAACTCCTGTTTTAGACACATTTCCATAGTTCACTTTATGTATTTACTTTGTCAATCGCTTTTCGTACATTTGCAGTACATGTAGGTGTAAGTGCTGTGTTTAGAGGCTTTAGAAGTATTGCAGGTCTTCGCACCCCATCAATATCTTCCCAACCAAATTCACACAGATTTCACTACATATGCATGATCCAAAACCTTTACAGATCTTCTGATCAAGTAGGACGCTCTATAAATGTGTCCACTCACATAATATGATGTCAGTGAATGGTCACTTAGTAGGACTGATCTCTTGAACTCACTGTATCAAAGATCGTCAAATGTGTGACAGTCAGAACTCGTTTTCCCCAAAATCACAAGGTATTTTTCTACGTCTTTAAAGTCAACTTCTTCTTCAGTCTCAGCAAATCCTTTTAGAAACTTCCTAGGTTCAGCAGTTAAAGCTCAAAGCTTTGTTCCAATGTTGCTCATTGTGCCATCACCTGTAAGAATATGTGCCTTGACAAGATCACTAGGCATCTTTGGGTCAAGTTTCTTGTACAGAATATGAAGCGGGATTAACTGTTCTTTCTCCCCTGTTCTATAACGTATCCATAACTGTGACAATCTTTGACTTATGAACATTACAACAAGTCTAAGTAGCACAATAATAACATCTGAGTCATTTTACAGTACAATAACTTAATTGGAACCATTTCAAACAGCCCCCTCAACATGTGGCACAACACGAAGGTTTGCTTCCTCCAATTTGCTGTTAAGTTATTGAACAATATGGCCAGTACCTTTTGAATAAATCTCCTCATTGACAATCATTCCACTTGCAATAAGTGTTCACGGAAGATTCAGCAAAGTTTTGGTGAGTTAACATCTCCAATTTGATCTTGTTCAATGTTGATAAAACAGAGGGGCATATTCTCAAGGATCTATCGCCGAGTTATCGGCACTTTATCGCAGCCAAAGTCGCAGCAGGAATTTAACACCTGCTCTGACCTGGTGCAAAGTCGGACAACAACCTGCACCAGAAAAGGGAGCCCAGATCCACATCTGAAGAACAACAGATGCCATGGAGCCAACGATCATGCAGCTCAGACCCCCAAGAGGGCCACAACACCCACTGCCACCCCCCGGACCATCCCCCACACCCCCAGGGCCCTACCCCGGGCACCCCCCATCTCCCCCGGACCAACAGATTGTACATCAACGTCAGGAAATCATGAACAAAATCATTCGCCTAATGTCGAAAAATTACAACAAATAACAGTCATGTGAGTACAGAAAAAGCAGAATCAATCATTCACCATTGAAAGTCTGAACAAACTATCACAATCAAATTTGTCTCTAAACAACTATTTGGAAGTATCATAGCGGGTCATCCTTGGACAAACTCGAAGTGACAGCCTGCAAGACAATATCCAAGATAAGAAGGTGTGTCAGGCACCCATCAAAGGACAGAAAGAGAGAGAAAGAGAGAGAGAGAAAGAAAGAGAGAAAGAAAGAGAGAGAGAGAAAGAGAGAGACTGAACAAGGAGCGCAAGGCCAATCGGGCCCTTGGCTCATACATGCAAACTATTGCGTGTGTTTTGCAATTGGTGCACTCTAAATCTAAGGCCTGGCATCAATTTCAGCATGAAGGCCACATCACATTTCAGAAAGACAAGCAGTAGTCAGAAAAAAATTAGGCATGAAAGCTCCTTTGTCTCAATACACAAGGCGGAAGGACATCCGAACCTCAGACCTTGGTCTTGAATGTGGCCAGCACCCCCTGAGTGAGATACCAAACCAGACTCTGATGACTCCCACACCCTGAACTGCGCTAATGAAAGACAACATGTCCACACCCCACACACACTTGTCCCTGCTCGAGGTATACCTGCATGGGATGCCCTTGACACCCTGGTAAAAAACAACCCATACATCCAAACATTGAACCTTCATATGACTCATTGCTCTAAGCTGTGGCATATCGTCCACAGAACTGCTGCCGGTCTGAGGAGTGCAGGTGGTACGAGACCAACAATCATAATGGTAGGCAATCCCGGGCACATGCACAACCGCTGTCAAGTGGAACTGTACCGTGCACGAATACTGTATCTGTTGGAATCACTGCCGCTGGCTGTTTTGCGAATCAGTTACCGTCTGAGTTTCCGTCTTGCGTATGTCACATGCGTCCAGCACTGGTTCCACTGTCAATCATGCACATTCGAGTGGCCCATGGAGGTCTGCCTATTCAACACAATGGTAGCTGAACTGGATTATGACTTGTGTGTGCGCCCCCTGTTGGCACACGAACAGGAGTACAACCGGGATACCCATGCATGGCATGCCTTGATCTGTGGCGTATGTGCTGGCAGTTGTGGATGGGAGATTGCACAAGTCATTGTGTGCAGTGGCCACATCTAGGCGCTCCCCTATTGGGCTGGGTTGTGTATTGGTGAAACTGCGGGGACAGAGCACATCTGTCCGGACCAGTTCATGGATTGGCTCGCCCTCGTGTTCCTTGAACTCGAGAACAACGTACTTCTGGAACTGATTGCCTATGAAGCTGTGCTTGCATTCATGGATGAGTAACTACGTTCCTGCAGCCACAACTGATTGACACCCAGAGCACAGGTCCCAACACCTTGTTGCATTGTGGAGGAATGGTCACATATCTCAGAACAACAGTGAAGATGTCTGCATTCACCCGGACTCAGAAAGCATGTGCGTGCACCGATGCATGCTGTCGCACACCTGTGCAAGGTCATGCAGCCCCAGGGGCAGAGCTGCACAGCGTCGTTTGGCAACGTTCCTAAATCTGATATACTGCTGGAGGCAATGTAGCACGACATGTAACCTTGTTGGTCCCTTTCACCTGCTCACTGTTAGCTGAGCACACAGTCGGTGCAGTCCGGTGGAACAGCTCAATGCAGATCTCATGGGCTGTGAGTCGTGTCCCCTGACACGGGGCAGTGAGCAGATGCCAAACATCACATGACTCATCCAGCAAGGCAAGATGGGCTGAGACCGCTGCTAACCGTAATGTTTTGTGTTCATTATTGCCTCCCCATTTCTTGCACCTCGACATGTTAGTTAAGTTAAGCATTTGTCTGCATGTTGTGGCCCTTTCCTTGCCCATACTGACACTCATATGCTAATAAAGTCTACTGCATGTACATTGGTGGTGAGTCCCTATTGGCAGCTCCACCTCTGTGAGCCAGACAATTTGGGATAGTTGCTGGTAGACCTGTGCTCTTACGTGTCTTCAGCAATGTGAGTATGGTGTCCAACTTCTTGCCATGTGGATCAATGTGATCCATCAAAACAGGCTGTGTCCACACTGATGTTTATGAGTAGGGCATGCGAAGAGATGTTCTGTAGCTACATGCGATGGGGGACACTACTTCAGGCGTGCTATCGATTTTGACATTTCTACACACAGAGCTAATTAATACATGGAACTGAGGCTATGTTGGGGGGTTGCAAGACTGTTGTTCATGTGCAATGAGGCCAAAGCTAGTTCACACCTTCACAGTCATCTAATTGGTCATGTGGGTCAGAGTCAAACATGCGCATTGGTGACATTTACAAGGGTGTATCCTTTTGTGCAATCAATGTCCCTACATTCATCCATACTTTTATATGTGAGTGAACATAGACATGACACATCTGTGTGATTTGGAATAGTTTATTCACATTCTGGGGAGTGTCAGAACTGGAGCAGTGCATGGCCATTTCAAGCCCACATGACATGGTTGCCCAGTGGTGGGCCAACCAGAGTCCTTGGGGGAATGCAAAGTTAACCTGAAGAGGAAGAGTTCAGTCCGCATCCGGATTGCTGTGTCATTGGTACCAGAGCAGATATGGCAGTCTGTGTCGGGGTCCAGGTGAATGTTGCAGAGTGTTTTGGGGGACAGTGGGAGGTGTTGTTTCAGGGCATGATGCAGGGAGCTGAAGCAGGCAGGGACAGGCCATGTAGCGGGGACGGCTGCTACTATCTCCTTTCTTACACAGTCATAACCCTACACATCTTACTCCTCTGAGACGTCTTCTGTGTCCGGTGTGTCAGGTGTATGTGGTGGTAGGGGTGGGCGGAATTTGCGAAAGTGACTTTCGCAAATTATCGTGAAAATGTTAAAAATCTCCGCAAACACGCGTAAATATCGCGAAGATGCAGATTTTTTTCCCCGCCCGTTCGTGGTATTTTCTGCGTGGTCGCGGCTCGCCAACTTACCCATGCGGTTGCTCGCGGGCGCGGCCATCTTGTTTTCACTCTTCTCGCGGTGCATGATCGCGAGAAGAAAGACGTGATCACGCGACCAATGACATTACTGCGGGCGCGAACTGTCGCGAGACAGCGCAAATGGCTACCAACAATCCAACATCTCGTGGAGAATGCGACCGGATAGGGAAAACTTATCGGCGAACGCGGGGATTCAGGTAAGGTGATCGCACACGCGCGAGAATGTATTATTTTACAGCGCGAGCAAGAAACAAATTATCGCTAAGCTGCGGAATGCGGACATTTTGACATTTTCGCGCTCTCCGCTGAACGCGAAATTGTCAAATTATCGCAATTCTGCGAGTGGAACGGAAATTTAGCCCAGGCCTATGTGGTGGTGTTATGGTTTAATCACTGTGTGCCACTGACACATCAGGGTGCGAAGGTGATAGGGCTGCATCACTGTGTGCCCATGACACATCAGGCTGCGAAGGTGATAGGGCTGCATCACTGTGTGCCAATGACACATCAGGGGACGGAGATGTGTGTGCCAAGGTTCCTGCAGCACTCATCTGGTACAGGCTCAGTGGCAGCAATGGCAAGATGAGGATCTGCAAGGCATGGAAGATCCCAGATACGTCTCGCTGGTGTTCAGCCGTGGTAGCCATACTTCCAGGCTGCATCGGCTCCATGGTCTCCATTGTCCTCCACATCTGTGCCAACTCTGTGCTGTCATCGTTGGAGCCTGTCTCACTAGACAGTTCTTGTATCTGAGTAATGTCCCCAGTGAGGTCAGCCAAGGATTATTGGTGAGCATGGTGTGGAAAGTGGATGTCCGTTAGGGACTGTAAGTGGTCCCTAATGGGACTCAGACACCTAGGTATGGCATTGAGTTTGGCTGCCATAAGGTCAAACCCCACCCACAGTTGATCAGCCATCTTCTCATGGCACCCTAACACACGGCGTTGGAATTCCATGTGCTGGTTGTGGGGGTTCTGGGCACCAGCCGTGGTGGTGTGTGTTTTCTGCTGTGTGGGGTCACCGCGATGCAGCTGGGCTGGCCTGCACCTGGGGGTGGTGTGCAGATGATGTTCATTAGCCGTTGGAGGGTGTCTGGGCAAATGTGCAGGGTGTCCTCTACATCATAACTGTAGAGATGCGTGGTCTACTCTGCAGGAGGAGTTGATTGTCCCTCTACAATGTAACGGGGAGATGCAGGTTAACAGTGTGTTTCATGTATGTTGACGCATTGTAGATGTTTACATTCAGACTACATGACAATGTACATTGTGACTGTTTTGGTGAAGCTGCCTATTTGAATAGTCTGAACGACCTCTCTGAAGTTTTTCTGAATGACATTTTGACCATTCGCAACTGTGACATATAGTCCACAACAAGAGCAGTTTTCAATGAGGACAACTTTTTGAATTGAAATTCTTCAGGTGAAAGTTTTTTTTGAGCTCTTGTACAAGTTTGTGCTACACTGGTTTGGTTGCAGCATCTCCATCAAATAATGCGTTTGTTTGAAAAAGTTCATGCAACAGAATGTCCTTGGTGAATTCACCCCTTTCTTTTGTTACATCCATCTTTGTGCTTGCGAAAGTTGTTTTATTGTAACTTGTTTTGAAGTGGCTGGTTGGACAAAAATCTTACAATGGGAACTAAAGCGAGGAAATTTAACTTTAATGATTATGTCTAACATATGTTTAACATGCAGTTAAGGTGGGCATACAAATCTGCTGCAAATACGTTCAACTCTCTGTTTAGACCAACTACGCGGCAGAAAACCTCATCTTAGAAAAAAATAACTGCTGATAAAAACATGTTTGCCATTTGAGACTTTGTTGTTGTGTCAATCCCTTTGGCCCCTGTACTGGCTAAACCACAGATAACACATAGAAGATCCTCTGCTTTTTGATCAGTTGTTGGAGGTGGATGAGGGCTAGCCATCGATCTTCTAAGTGGATGGGCATTGGGTTTGCTTGTTGTGACTTTCTCGGAAGACTCAGATTCTTGTTCTGATTTACTGCTTTCTGATACTTTTCATATTTTTTTCCAGGCTTCTTTCTATTGTATATGACTTGTAGCACTTGTTATTACAATGATAAAATATCAGTTTCAATCTTTTGTGAACTTCGTCTTACCATGCTCTGCAGCATCTTAAACTCTCTTCTGTTCACCCGTAGTTGATGTTAGCTTTTCTTTTGGTTAGTTTGGAATATGACAATTTTTTTGTTTGTTGGAGGAGTCCTCAGATTTTGTAGTTAGCAACACTCTATTACTGGTAAAATCCTCTGCAACGACCTGTTTCGTTCATGTTTACGAACTTGAATCAACGGAAAACCTGAAATAAAAACAATATTAAAATAAATTATCAATATGATGGCTAAAACACACCATTTTGGAAAATAGCAAAAGGGTTCCACTGAGGAGTTATTTTGTCTCTATACGACTACTTGGCCCACATAACCTATGTTTTGACACCAAAATGAAGCATACAAGTCTCAGTGGTTCCTAAAATATGATATCATCACTGCAACACATCCACCATTTTAAAAAATATTGTCCAGAAAAATTTGACCCAGATTAGCAATGTCTACCCAAACAAAATTTCTTCTCCAATGATACAAAAACAGACATCATAAAAAAAAATCTCTTGACAACATTGCGTTTATGAAGGTATATCCACTGGCCAGGGCTAACAAAGGCCCACAATACACTTCTCTTGACCTAGCACATGACATCAGCCCATGCGAAGAAACCTGTAAAAATTAAATAACAGATGATATTGACTATCACATGCTCATTTTCATCATAACTGACATGGTGCAAAAATGTCATTTTGTTTTGCAAGAGCTGCGGGGGTGCTGAACATTTCTTTCCTCTGTGCCCTCCATATGTGTTCCCTTGTATTCCCATCTCCAAGGAAATGTTCAGTGCACACATACACATCTACATTTTCTCCACCAAAGTTATTTCTTGTTTATATGTTTCTCTTTCTGTTCATTTCTAAATTGCAAATCTGCCAGTTCCCATGTCTGGATCTTCACTTGTTCAAATTTTAAATGTGTCCGCAAATGCATCATAAACATATGCAGATTTAAACAATAGAAAAAAAGGGAGGTTGTCTACATTTCAAGTGAGCATACTGTGAATGGTATGTAAAATACATTATTGATGTACAGTTTTTTTCTCCTCTTAGATTACTTATCAATTTCATGTTTTAAAATAAATAAGCAACATTGTACATCACAGACTCTGGCATTAGCACCATAAAGAAAGTGATATAGACTAGCGATTCTTAACCTTTTAACTTTTATTGACCCTCACTTAATCCTAAAGGGAATCCGCAGCCCACCACTGATTCATTATTGGAACCTGGGGACACCTTCTGAATTATTCTTAAAAGCTAGGGGCCCAGGCCTGAGCAATTTCTACTATTCAAACTTCATAATAATGCACAAAAAGACAGAAATGAGTATACATCAAACTAATACTGCAGAAATAAAAAATATTATAATTAATTTACAAACAGAAAAATAGAACTTTACATTACATTTTATTGGGACTTTTGGAGTTTTTCTAATTATGTTTATCAATTAAAAAAGACAAACAATATGCTAAAATCTAGCATATAAGTTTGTCATTTTTCTTCCTAATGCCTGCCCTCTTTTTATCAGTGCTTCATTTGAGACCACTTATCATCCATACTGTTAGAAATGGGATTTCTGGTTGGCTAGGGCTTGCGCCAAAGCCAGGCAGAAACCACCACTCTAAGTCAGGGCTGGGGAGTTACACGCCAAAGATAACCCCTGCTCACCCCCTTGGTAGCTTGGCACGAGCAGTCAGGCTTATCCCGAAGGCAATGTGTAAAGCGTTTGCGCACGCACACAGCAACAACACCCTAGGCCCACCACAAAAGAAACTCCACACAAGGTTATATATAAAAAATAGCCTTTGTATTATAATAAACACATTAGATGATAATCACAAAATTCGTCCCATCTATGGCAAAGACATCTGAGGAGCCTAGGGCTGGTATTTCTCAACTGTGTTCTATTAATCTCCCCCCAGAGGCACAACCCTATGTAGTGGTGCTAGTAGGTGTTCCAACCCTCTCTAAGGGAAAAAAAGAATATGATAGCGATCTGAAAAATAAATGTATCCAATGGCTAAGTAAAAATAGACCTCTCCCCCCAAATTTGACAGGGGAAATTCTGGTGGTGAGAAGAATTGATTGGATTGGAAGGGGTCCCAAAACAGTGGCAGGAGATGTCATAATAATTATTTTTAGTGTCCCTGCTGTAGTGGATTATATCTGTAGAATCCCTCCTTGGTGGAATTCTCAGATATTTCCCCTGCATCTGTCTTACTTCTACCCCATTCAAAGCCCAAATTTAACTTATGCACAGAGGCCCCAAGGCGATAGAAATTACTTCCAGTTACCCAAAAGGACATGTCAGTGGAAGCCATCCATGGAAGGTACTTTAAATCCCATCCCCCCCCTTCAGATACATGCCCATAGGAATAGATTCAGCGCCTTAGAGGAGGTAGATTGACTGATCCATGGGGAAACCCCTACCACGGAATGCACTCATAGTGACCAGAGGGGTGGCTCCGGATCGACGGTGACTACTTCTTTTCAATCCCTCGGCGCCGATTCCTTTTGTAATAATATTGCGAGGGCACAAAAGGGAACTGATGAAATTTTAGCGCAAACTCCCCCAATAGAACAGGGGAAGGAGGTGCACGGCCTAGATAAAGGGAAGCAGGGATGTGTGAAGATTCTATCATGGAACATTGCTGGAATAAGGAGCAAATTATTGGAGCCAGAGTGGCTTACGTTTATGATAGACCACGACATTTGCATTATGCAAGAAACTTGGGCCCTGGAAGGGAGTATATGCCATGGTTTTGCGACCTTTGACATCCTCGCAGTATCTTCAGGCAAGGGCCGCCCTTCTGGTGGCCTGTCCATTTGGGTAGGAACACATTTGGGGATTCAAGCTGTTGCACTTGGAACAAATTCCTTAGACATCCAATGTGTCCTACTGACTCTACCAGACAAGTCACAAGTGGCTCTTATAAATATTTATTCCAGACCCACTTCAAATGGAAACGAGTCAAATACTATCACCACTCTTGATTCCTTTATCCAGTCCCTTGACCCCACTATATCAATTATTTTGGCCGGTGATCTCAACTGCCAGTTCGAACCCTTGAGTATCCCTCATTGTGACGATTCCAATGAAGTGGACTCGTCGGGATCTATTCCATCCCCTGCGATAGCCCCTGTAAGGGCATGGACTAAGCTTGTTTTACAAATCAAATCCTTCACACTTGCATTGTCCTTATGGGCTTGCAATGGAAGGTTTGACAATCCTTGCTCCGGCCTACCAACATTTAACAGATCCAATAGCACTTCTATTCTAGATTATATTTTAATAGAAGCCAAACATTGGGACAAGCTCAAAGACTTTACCATTGTAAATAGGCAAGATAGCGACCATAATGCCTTGGTGTTATCACTTAAGCCCGGTGCTTTTGGTCTATCCAACACAGATCTAAGTACATCGCCAGCCCCCCCATCATATATCTTGTCTAATAATAGGAGAAGGGTTAAATGGCCAATATGCTTGAACTCACCAACACGACTCGCTAAAATTTATCAGACTGCCACCCCATTAATCAGTGAAATGGCGGACCTTCCCTCACCTACTCAGGCTGTAGTAATCCATAGGAAATTGACTACGACCCTCGGAGAAATATTTTTTCCAATGGCCAGGCCTCGGTGCCCAAGGGCTAAATCTCATCCCTGGTATGACCATGCCTGTAAAATTGCAAAGAAAGACATGCTTGCTGCAATTAAGTCAAAGGTTATTTCTAATATTAGAACACTCAGGTTGGCCTACAAGAAGGAACTGAATAGGGCTAGGAAAGAGTGGGAGGAAACCAGATGGAAGGAAATGAGACAGGCACTCCTTCTTAAGGACTACAAGAATTTCTGGGACATTGTCTTCCTTTCATCGAAAGGTGACCAAGAGGAGGGGGTATCCAATATTGCCCCTATGGTATGGGAGACACATTTCAATGAACTCTATTCCACTCCTGATTTAAGGACCACTGACAATTTGGCCCAGAACTATACACCAGCCCCAGAGATGGTTGTTCCTCCAGACCCCTCCTTATCCCAGAGTAATTTAGGACCAGGGACATTAGGTGATTTAATAGATGGAAATGGGGTCGATTATTATTATTCTGATTGCATTTCCCTAAAAGAAGTTGAATCTGCAATCAAGGGTCTACCCTTAAACAAGGCGCCTGGTCTTGATAAGATTCCTGGAGACCTTTTTCGCTCCGAACCTAAAATCTGGGCACCATACCTGACCGTCTTGTTTAACGCGGTCTTACAAGGTTCAGCGTTGCCAGAGACATGGCTTGGAGCCGAGATTGTTCCAATATTTAAGAAGGGCTGTCCACTTACCCCATCCAATTATAGACCCATCATTTTATTGGATACCACCCAAAAACTGATGGGTAGAATACTTCTTAATAGAGTACTTGATTGGATGGAAACGAATAAAATTTTGACGCCTTTGCAGGCCGGCTTTCGAACAGGAGTTTCTACCCTTGACCAGATCTTTCGGCTCCAGGTCCTTTATTAGAAAACCACAAGAGTGGAGGGTGGCAGCCTCTATCTCATTTTTGTGGACCTGCGAGCCGCTTTTGATCTGGTCCCTAGGGAGAAACTATGGTCGGTCCTGAGGGAACTTGGCTTACCAATGCCTCTTCTTGACGTCCTGGTTCACTTTCACACAGGGAACTTCGCACAGGTGAGGTGCGGGAAGAATGGGGAACTGTCAGCCCGCTTTCCTGTAACTCGCGGGGTCCGACAGGGATGTGTACTGGCTCCCACACTCTTCAGTTTATATGTAAATGGCCTGATTAAGGAATTAAACAACATCAAGGACAGTGACGCACCGTTTTTGGCCTCTGGCAGGGTGCCCGCTTTGATGTTCGCTGACGACACTTTGTTGTTGTCGCGGACATCAACGGGTATCCAGCGGGTTTTGGACGGTTTCATGATCTTCTGTGCCTCGAGGGGACTGGAGATTAATTTGGGGAAAACTAAGTTCATGATCTTCAGTCCCCCTAGGCGAACCCGTCCAAACCCTACACTAGCTGGGGTCCCCCTAGAAAGAGTCAAGACCTTTACCTATTTGGGAGTCACTCTAACTGAGCACTTTACATGGGATGCTCATGTAGCTAAATCTTCCTTGAGACTCTCGCAGATAGCGGGGGGAATTGGAAGGTCTCATAGAACTTCCATATTTAAGCCAATCACCCCCGCGCTGGAAATTTATAAAACTCAGGTGAGGTCAGCGGCTTTATATGCCGCAGAATTGTGGGGCCATACAAACACTTCTAACTTGAAGAAGATAGAACATGCTTTTATGCGCGGGCTGGTGTCCCTTCCCCAGAGTACTCCCCTATTACCATTACGTCTGGATATGGACCTAGAATCCGTAAGTGACCTGGCGGCTCTACGACCACTACTTTTTTGGAAAAGGTTGTGGTCTGTCCCTGAACTCACAACTTTTAGAAAGGAATTCATAGCGGTATGGAGACAGTTAAATTATAAGGAAATATCATGGCTTCTCCATATCAAGACTTCCCTGTACTTAGTCGGTCTATCCCACCTTTGGGATACTCCGGCTATAAGCTGTGTGAGGACTCAGAAGTCAGAGATACGGGCAGCTGTAAGATCCTATAACTCTAAAAAAGTATGCTGCTCTACCTCTCTGGGGAGGCTGACCTCTGAGTTCCTAATGGTGAAAACAGATTCTGCTTTTGAGATATTTTTGGATTTAATCCAGCCTCCTTTAGCTAGAAAACTATATACTCAGTTGAGGCATGTGTCATTGCCAATCGGGGCATTAACATCCAGATGGGATAAAACAAAGGAGGGTACTTGTCCAGCCTGTCAAACCTGTCATGAGGACATTATTCACATTATGTTCTTTTGCCCAGTTTATTGTACAATCCGAAAATGTTGGCTTGTCCCACTGTGCAAAAACTTGGGCCTTAGACAGTGTGCTCAAGCATGTAGAGTCCTGACGTATGACACCAACCCTCCCATTGTTTATGCTGTGTACCGTTTTTTATATGGTATGTGGCGGAGAAGGATGAGTTTTAACTAATGGAATGATTTACTTAGTTCTCAATGATAACTTAATGTTTAATAATTGTCTTAAATCAACTTCTATTTATGGTCTTATTCTCGTACATGTATATATTTTATTGTACTTTTATGGTCTGATGACCGAAATAAAGTTATCTTGATGATGATGATAATCACATAATTTACACTGTGCCAACTGGCACTGGGCAGAATTTTACAGGGGACTATTTACACAAGACAGGGCCACATGGACCACTGTCAGAATTAGCACAAATCACCAATGGTA
Organism: Triturus cristatus; assembly: GCF_964204655.1. NCBI lineage: Eukaryota > Metazoa > Chordata > Amphibia > Caudata > Salamandridae > Triturus > Triturus cristatus. Next base: position 498,849,286 of record NC_140591.1, read on the forward strand.
AATGTAGAATATATACCAACTGTAACACAAATTATAACTGTAGAGCACAACCAGTAACTACTGGCGCAAATATGACCTCAGCATTATCACAGGTATAAAACCTATCCTGTATACATCACAGGGGCATAAAGACATTATGCAATCTCTCACAATTCTAACGCATTAGACCCTACCTCCTAAGTATAATTACACTAGGGGCGTACATCACACAGGGAATTATAATCTCCCTAACATAAACCTTAACAGGTAAAACAACCTCCTATGCAGAAATCATATCTAGAGGTATGAAACACAGGGTGCTCAAAACATACTACCCATGGTACATTCCCTAACACCATAAGCATTAACACAGGGTGCGCACAACATACTACACACAGTACATTTCCTAACACCATAAGCATTAAAACCCAATAGTACTTCAATCACATTAGGGTCCAGGTTGCGCAAGAACCTAAACGTAGCAGCTGCCCACTACTTGCTGGGCAGCTGGGGACAAGAACAGAACCTAAACGCTGCAGCTGGCACTAAGTGCTGCGCAGCTGTGGAGGTCAAATGTGAGGAAACCAATGTGCCCCACGTTGGAGCCATCTGGCTCAGAAAACAAACATGTCCCCAGGGAGCGCACGGGCTCCTGAAATCAATATGCGCCAACACAGCAAAAGAAGGACTGGTCCTGAGCACTGGGGCGCGTTCTGGCATTTTAAATAAATGCAATGTGCAATTGTTGGAGCCACGGAGGCTCTAAAAATAACATGCCCAAAACTGCGTCACGCACTAAAGATAACTGGACCCCCAGCGTTGGAGTGACCCCCTATCAGGCGGGGGCCACTCAGAAAATAGTCCAGGACACAGAGAAAGACATGGGCCCCTCTGGCCCTCTATAAACAATGATGCCCAGTTTTGGAGCCACTCGGGGCTCTAGATCAATAAGGAATGCCACTTTGGAGCCACGCAGGCTCAGAAATGCAGGCGCTCATCGTTGGAGCGGCCGACTGCACACACGGGGCCACTCTGACTCGGTGCCCCGTACGGGTGCTTTAACAGAACCTGCTCCCTCGAGTAGGGGGGAGCCAACTGCCCATGTCCCCTGCCCAGCCCTCACTCACCGGGCCCCGGCACAGGGGATTCTTCTGGTCGGGCGGCCGCCGCGCTTCACTTGGTCCCCCATCTCGGGACCGGGACTTAAGGGATGGAGCCCTCATGGCTCCTGCAATGTTCGAACAAACACAACTGCAAAAACAACAATTGATGGACAGAATGCAGAACAATGTCATACATTCACCCCAGTACAGAGATCTGGGCCTAAATCCATCGTTTTTTTGCTCACCATGCCGTTCCAGTTTGAACCCAGCCATATGCAAATCAGTCTTGACCCTGTGCCTCATGGGAACAGTCCAGCCCGAACTGCCAAGCCAGGTCCTCCCTGGACTGGAAACAAGCATCCTAGGACCGGTTTCTGGCTTTTCAGCCGTCTTCAGCCAGGCTTGCTTGATTTCCAGTGGCATGGAGAGCAAGGGACCCACGTCTGGGCATACCCTTCCCACTCGGGGTGACAAATGCAAAAACAACAATTGATGGACAGAATGCAGAACAATGTCATACATTCACCCCAGTACAGAGATCTGGGCCTAAATCCATCGTTTTTTTGCTCACCATGCCGTTCCAGTTTGAACCCAGCCATATGCAAATCAGTCTTGACCCTGTGCCTCATGGGAACAGTCCAGCCCGAACTGCCAAGCCAGGTCCTCCCTGGACTGGAAACAAGCATCCTAGGACCGGTTTCTGGCTTTTCAGCCGTCTTCAGCCAGGCTTGCTTGATTTCCAGTGGCATGGAGAGCAAGGGACCCACGTCTGGGCATACCCTTCCCACTCGGGGTGACAAATGCAAAAACAACAATTGATGGACAGAATGCAGAACAATGTCATACATTCACCCCAGTACAGAGATCTGGGCCTAAATCCATCGTTTTTTTGCTCACCATGCCGTTCCAGTTTGAACCCAGCCATATGCAAATCAGTCTTGACCCTGTGCCTCATGGGAACAGTCCAGCCCGAACTGCCAAGCCAGGTCCTCCCTGGACTGGAAACAAGCATCCTAGGACCGGTTTCTGGCTTTTCAGCCGTCTTCAGCCAGGCTTGCTTGATTTCCAGTGGCATGGAGAGCAAGGGACCCACGTCTGGGCATACCCTTCCCACTCGGGGTGACAAATGCAAAAACAACAATTGATGGACAGAATGCAGAACAATGTCATACATTCACCCCAGTACAGAGATCTGGGCCTAAATCCATCGTTTTTTTGCTCACCATGCCGTTCCAGTTTGAACCCAGCCATATGCAAATCAGTCTTGACCCTGTGCCTCATGGGAACAGTCCAGCCCGAACTGCCAAGCCAGGTCCTCCCTGGACTGGAAACAAGCATCCTAGGACCGGTTTCTGGCTTTTCAGCCGTCTTCAGCCAGGCTTGCTTGATTTCCAGTGGCATGGAGAGCAAGGGACCCACGTCTGGGCATACCCTTCCCACTCGGGGTGACAAATGCAAAAACAACAATTGATGGACAGAATGCAGAACAATGTCATACATTCACCCCAGTACAGCGATCTGGGCCTAAATCCATCGTTTTTTTGCTCACCATGCCGTTCCAGTTTGAACCCAGCCATATGCAAATCAGTCTTGACCCTGTGCCTCATGGGAACAGTCCAGCCCGAACTGCCAAGCCAGGTCCTCCCTGGACTGGAAACAAGCATCCTAGGACCGGTTTCTGGCTTTTCAGCCGTCTTCAGCCAGGCTTGCTTGATTTCCAGTGGCATGGAGAGCAAGGGACCCACGTCTGGGCATACCCTTCCCACTCGGGGTGACAAATGCAAAAACAACAATTGATGGACAGAATGCAGAACAATGTCATACATTCACCCCAGTACAGAGATCTGGGCCTAAATCCATCGTTTTTTTGCTCACCATGCCGTTCCAGTTTGAACCCAGCCATATGCAAATCAGTCTTGACCCTGTGCCTCATGGGAACAGTCCAGCACGAACTGCCAAGCCAGGTCTCTTGACTGGGGGAGAATGTCTGCATTGCCAGAATTCCGTCCATCATTTGTTTGTTGTAACGCTTTTTGCCCTAAGTGGGATGGGTATTCCCAGACGTGGGACCCGTGCTCACTACGCCACTGGAGTCAAGCTATCCTGGCTGATGACGGCTGATAGCCAGAAACCGGTCCTAGGATGCTTGATTCCGGTCCAGGGAAGACATGGCTTGGCAGTTCGGGCTGGACTGTTCCCATGAGGCACAGGGTCAAGACTGATTTGCATATGGCCATGTCTGAACTGGGGTGGCGTAGTGGGCAAAAGAACGATGGATTTAACCCAGATCTCTTGACTGGGGGAGAATGTCTGCATTGCCAGAATTCCGTCCATCATTTGTTTGTTGTAACGCTTTTTGCCCTAAGTGGGATGGGTATTCCCAGACGTGGGACCCGTGCTCACTACGCCACTGGAGTCAAGCTATCCTGGCTGATGACGGCTGATAGCCAGAAACCGGTCCTAGGATGCTTGATTCCGGTCCAGGGAAGACATGGCTTGGCAGTTCGGGCTGGACTGTTCCCATGAGGCACAGGGTCAAGACTGATTTGCATATGGCCATGTCTGAACTGGGGTGGCGTAGTGGGCAAAAGAACGATGGATTTAACCCAGATCTCTTGACTGGGGGAGAATGTCTGCATTGCCAGAATTCCGTCCATCATTTGTTTGTTGTAACGCTTTTTGCCCTAAGTGGGATGGGTATTCCCAGACGTGGGACCCGTGCTCACTACGCCACTGGAGTCAAGCTATCCTGGCTGATGACGGCTGATAGCCAGAAACCGGTCCTAGGATGCTTGATTCCGGTCCAGGGAAGACATGGCTTGGCAGTTCGGGCTGGACTGTTCCCATGAGGCACAGGGTCAAGACTGATTTGCATATGGCCATGTCTGAACTGGGGTGGCGTAGTGGGCAAAAGAACGATGGATTTAACCCAGATCTCTTGACTGGGGGAGAATGTCTGCATTGCCAGAATTCCGTCCATCATTTGTTTGTTGTAACGCTTTTTGCCCTAAGTGGGATGGGTATTCCCAGACGTGGGACCCGTGCTCACTACGCCACTGGAGTCAAGCTATCCTGGCTGATGACGGCTGATAGCCAGAAACCGGTCCTAGGATGCTTGATTCCGGTCCAGGGAAGACATGGCTTGGCAGTTCGGGCTGGACTGTTCCCATGAGGCACAGGGTCAAGACTGATTTGCATATGGCCATGTCTGAACTGGGGTGGCGTAGTGGGCAAAAGAACGATGGATTTAACCCAGATCTCTTGACTGGGGGAGAATGTCTGCATTGCCAGAATTCCATCCATCATTTGTGTGTTGTAACGCTTTTTGCCCTAAGTGGGATGGGTATTCCCAGACGTGGGACCCGTGCTCACTACGCCACTGGAGTCAAGCTATCCTGGCTGATGACGGCTGATAGCCAGAAACCGGTCCTAGGATGCTTGATTCCGGTCCAGGGAAGACATGGCTTGGCAGTTCGGGCTGGACTGTTCCCATGAGGCACAGGGTCAAGACTGATTTGCATATGGCCATGTCTGAACTGGGGTGGCGTAGTGGGCAAAAGAACGATGGATTTAACCCAGATCTCTTGACTGGGGGAGAATGTCTGCATTGCCAGAATTCCGTCCATCATTTGTTTGTTGTAACGCTTTTTGCCCTAAGTGGGATGGGTATTCCCAGACGTGGGACCCGTGCTCACTACGCCACTGGAGTCAAGCTATCCTGGCTGATGACGGCTGATAGCCAGAAACCGGTCCTAGGATGCTTGATTCCGGTCCAGGGAAGACATGGCTTGGCAGTTCGGGCTGGACTGTTCCCATGAGGCACAGGGTCAAGACTGATTTGCATATGGCCATATCTGAACTGGGGTGGCGTAGTGGGCAAAAGAACGATGGATTTAACCCAGATCTCTTGACTGGGGGAGAATGTCTGCATTGCCAGAATTCTGTCCATCATTTGTTTGTTGTAACGCTTTTTGCCCTAAGTGGGATGGGTATTCCCAGACGTGGGACCCGTGCTCACTACGCCACTGGAGTCAAGCTATCCTGGCTGATGACGGCTGATAGCCAGAAACCGGTCCTAGGATGCTTGATTCCGGTCCAGGGAAGACATGGCTTGGCAGTTCGGGCTGGACTGTTCCCATGAGGCACAGGGTCAAGACTGATTTGCATATGGCCATGTCTGAACTGGGGTGGCGTAGTGGGCAAAAGAACGATGGATTTAACCCAGATCTCTTGACTGGGGGAGAATGTCTGCATTGCCAGAATTCCGTCCATCATTTGTTTGTTGTAACGCTTTTTGCCCTAAGTGGGATGGGTATTCCCAGACGTGGGACCCGTGCTCACTACGCCACTGGAGTCAAGCTATCCTGGCTGATGACGGCTGATAGCCAGAAACCGGTCCTAGGATGCTTGATTCCGGTCCAGGGAAGACATGGCTTGGCAGTTCGGGCTGGACTGTTCCCATGAGGCACAGGGTCAAGACTGATTTGCATATGGCCATATCTGAACTGGGGTGGCGTAGTGGGCAAAAGAACGATGGATTTAACCCAGATCTCTTGACTGGGGGAGAATGTCTGCATTGCCAGAATTCCGTCCATCATTTGTTTGTTGTAACGCTTTTTGCCCTAAGTGGGATGGGTATTCCCAGACGTGGGACCCGTGCTCACTACGCCACTGGAGTCAAGCTATCCTGGCTGATGACGGCTGATAGCCAGAAACCGGTCCTAGGATGCTTGATTCCGGTCCAGGGAAGACATGGCTTGGCAGTTCGGGCTGGACTGTTCCCATGAGGCACAGGGTCAAGACTGATTTGCATATGGCCATGTCTGAACTGGGGTGGCGTAGTGGGCAAAAGAACGATGGATTTAACCCAGATCTCTTGACTGGGGGAGAATGTCTGCATTGCCAGAATTCCGTCCATCATTTGTTTGTTGTAACGCTTTTTGCCCTAAGTGGGATGGGTATTCCCAGACGTGGGACCCGTGCTCACTACGCCACTGGAGTCAAGCTATCCTGGCTGATGACGGCTGATAGCCAGAAACCGGTCCTAGGATGCTTGATTCCGGTCCAGGGAAGACATGGCTTGGCAGTTCGGGCTGGACTGTTCCCATGAGGCACAGGGTCAAGACTGATTTGCATATGGCCATGTCTGAACTGGGGTGGCATAGTGGGCAAAAGAACGATGGATTTAACCCAGATCTCTTGACTGGGGGAGAATGTCTGCATTGCCAGAATTCCGTCCATCATTTGTTTGTTGTAATGCTTTTTGCCCTAAGTGGGATGGGTATTCCCAGACGTGGGACCCGTGCTCACTACGCCACTGGAGTCAAGCTATCCTGGCTGATGACGGCTGATAGCCAGAAACCGGTCCTAGGATGCTTGATTCCGGTCCAGGGAAGACATGGCTTGGCAGTTCGGGCTGGACTGTTCCCATGAGGCACAGGGTCAAGACTGATTTGCATATGGCCATGTCTGAACTGGGGTGGCGTAGTGGGCAAAAGAACGATGGATTTAACCCAGATCTCTTGACTGGGGGAGAATGTCTGCATTGCCAGAATTCCGTCCATCATTTGTTTGTTGTAACGCTTTTTGCCCTAAGTGGGATGGGTATTCCCAGACGTGGGACCCGTGCTCACTACGCCACTGGAGTCAAGCTATCCTGGCTGATGACGGCTGATAGCCAGAAACCGGTCCTAGGATGCTTGATTCCGGTCCAGGGAAGACATGGCTTGGCAGTTCGGGCTGGACTGTTCCCATGAGGCACAGGGTCAAGACTGATTTGCATATGGCCATGTCTGAACTGGGGTGGCGTAGTGGGCAAAAGAACAATGGATTTAACCCAGATCTCTTGACTGGGGGAGAATGTCTGCATTGCCAGAATTCCGTCCATCATTTGTTTGTTGTAACGCTTTTTGCCCTAAGTGGGATGGGTATTCCCAGACGTGGGACCCGTGCTCACTACGCCACTGGAGTCAAGCTATCCTGGCTGATGACGGCTGATAGCCAGAAACCGGTCCTAGGATGCTTGATTCCGGTCCAGGGAAGACATGGCTTGGCAGTTCGGGCTGGACTGTTCCCATGAGGCACAGGGTCAAGACTGATTTGCATATGGCCATGTCTGAACTGGGGTGGCGTAGTGGGCAAAAGAACGATGGATTTAACCCAGATCTCTTGACTGGGGGAGAATGTCTGCATTGCCAGAATTCCGTCCATCATTTGCTTGTTGTCCTGCAATGTTCGGGCGGCCGCCATGCTTTACCACGCTTCACCCCATCCCCCATCTCGGGACCGGGACTTAAGGAATGGAGCCCTCGCGGCTCCTGCAAGGACTCTTTTTCCGGGGCTCCCTCCAGCCAATGGGAGTCCCGCAACGCTCGCTCTACTTCCTGCTTCGCTGACCCAGCCACAGGTCCTTCCCACGTCACAGGCAGACTTACCTGACTTCCGGGCGGCCGCGGCTGGGCAGCGGCGGCAATTTCTCTGGGCACAACGAGGGGTAGGCTCCCTCGAGAGGGAAAATAAATGTAGAAGCGGGGTGGGCACCCGCATTGGACTCCAATAAGCCGGGTGGGCACCCGCATTGATTATGAAATCAAAAACGAAGACGCTGGGTGGGCACCTGAATATGATTAAAGCAAAAGAAGTGGGATGGGCACCCGCAAGGCTCACGAGGCGGGGGTATCCTTACGAGGGGGATTCCCTCGGCAAGGGCTGCTGCTTGGCGCGGCTGAGCCCCCCAGGCTCCAAGGCGACACCAAGCCTTGGCAAAAGCGAAACAAAAGGAGGCAATGGTCCAAGAAGTCCTGGGCATAAGGAAATGGAGCAAAAAAACTCCCAGCAAAGAAAAGTCCTCCAGGCATCCAGGGGCAGGACAGGGCCCAGGGAGGCAAACCTTCCCCTGAGCCCCAGCAGCAGCACGCCCCTGGTAGTTTCTAGTCCAAGAACAAGAACATTTTCATGGGGTCACAACCCCTCTTTTATACACAAAATCCTTTGTCTGCAAAGGTGCAGGGAAGGGGTGAACCAGATGCAACTGGTTCCTGAGCACTTTGTTTTGCTCAGCCCCTCTCCCTATTCACAGGACAGGCCAGGGACATCAGACGCACCACAGGGGGTGGAGCCAGCATTGTGTAGGGAAAGCCCAGCCCTATTCAGGTCCCAGGTGTACTCCTCCCTGCCATCAACATGCAGCTCTCTCCACTCAGCACCGGGGCAGACCCATCCTGACTCCTGGAGACAGACACACCAGCCAATCGCAAGCCAGACAGTCACTGCACATTTATTATACAGACAGGCCAGCTTCTAGAAGTGGCACTTCTACACGAGACACCGTAACGCCGCACACATCATTGCGCAGCATTCACTCTCACGAGTTCGCACATACCAAACTCGACCCTGAACTCCTCTCACATCAGGACGTAACACGGTCACTCAGATCCCCCATGCATTCCTATGGAAGGGCAGGTCAGTCTCACTAAAACATACACAGAGTGCACGCACTTTCCACTGGGACACAGTGTGAAAGCGCCTAGAGGCCTAAAACCTCTAGTACAACATAGGAAAAAGGCTAAGATAATGCAAAAAGTTCTAGGGGTGAACTGGCCAGAAGGGCCAAGTCCAACACATACTATTAGAAATTGGGTTACTGGTTGAGGGGAGTGAAATCCTACTCAAGCAGCAACTCCAATCCTTGTTAGGGGGAGGCACAAGCAAACCCCAAACTAACCTGTGCTCAACCCTCTGGCAGCTTGTCACAGAGCAGTCTGGTTTAACTTAGAGACAGTAATAATGTAAAACAAAACACAAGGGAAAATCCCACCACAATTTTGAAAAATAAAATACATTTTGATAAATAAATTAAGTCCAAAATGACAAAAAGCCAATCAGTAGAACTGGAGATATGCAATTTTGAAGATTTCTGTGAAAATAACGATTAGAAGTACAAAGAGCCAACTATGGATATTTCGTCCTGTCGGACTGGGACCAAGTCATAAGCTCAGGCTGACTGCAATATAGCAGGGGCACCTACAGGGACTCAACTCAATTCAAAATATTTATTCGGCTATTACAAAGTAAAACAGACATAAAAGTACACACAGTACAGTACATTTAAAAATGTTGTACATTTAAAAATACCAATTAGTTGAAACAATTCAAATCTAATTTAGAGCACAATTATTTTTCTTAATCGATTTCAGAATGAACACAGCAACATTATAGCATGTTAGTGGATTCTCTAGAGTAACTGGAAATTTAATTGAAATTTTGTGGGACTTAATATTATGGGCAACAAACAGAGGCTTAAGATAAAAACATGTAAAATTACAGTAAAATTTACAAAATAATAGAAAGTGCAGTGTGCTTTGTTTGCTGTTATTGTCACAAGGATATGGTATCGGATCTGGGGGACTTGTTTTCATTTTAGGAAATGTGACAGAGTAATGTTCAATGCCACATCTCAATCTCAATAAAACTAAACGAGGCTGTGCATAAGTCATGTGTGGCAAATAGCTGTTAACTCCCTCTTCTAACATAAAAGATTTATGTAAGACCACTGTCGGTTTATTTGAATTCGATTTTGCTCTGAGATTCTGTCTTTGTAGGGAATCTTTGATCTCTTTCTTTGTGATGGTCAATTTTTTTTTCAAGTTCCAGCAATGCAGACATATTAAACAAGTTCCCCAATGTGGCACTGATATAAAATAACAATGGAATTTTCAGGGCATTATCCAAATTTAAGCAGTCTAAAATATTTGACCTAATAAAAGCTGTCTCTTCCCGCCTCCAGATTGATGCCCATATTAACAGGGGCCCTACCATCAGGTTATCCCCTAAAAGTTGCAACCCCTCTTCATGGTGTACGATGGAATTTGATAAAGATGATGGTAGAAACAGCAGGCATTTTAGGAAGCAGCTTTCTTCCGTTTGCAGGGCCATACTATTGGTGTATCCCCAAAGACCTGCCCCATATATGGAGGTACTTACTCCTTTAGCTTTATAAATAGTTACCATCACCTTGATTGGTCGATTACCTAATTTAGCAGCAAATTTAAAAATGTCTTGGTTGGACCCACACATTTTTGCTCTTGTATTTACAATGTGTTGGGTCTATTGAGGTATTTTCTTTCCCCTGTAGGAAAATGTTTTTTAGGTGGATTAACATGATTTTACATTTGAACGTTGCAGCAGTCAGGCTACACAGGTAAGCCTGAAGCATTGTTTTCTTTGCCAGCCTACCAGATGGTACAACATGTGTTGCAGTCCACAGGTGACAGACATTTAACCTTCCCGGCAAATTGTGTACTTTACTTGCACGATATACTGTGGTCTTACTGGAAAGTTAAAGATGCCAATTGGGGATTAGCTAATTTTATCATATTATAAGGCTAGAGAACATAACTGTCAACTGATCAGGAGTGCTACAGTGTGCGGATCAAACAAACCAACAATACAGTCTGCACAAAATCGGGGTTGTGATGCAAAAGAGGCTTATTCATATCCCCATACTGTGATTTTACACAGGTTGTGAAGCAGAGTCAAAACTGAAATCCCGGCTCAAACAGAATGAGTATGTAAACGGTTAAAATAATTGACCTAATAAAAGCCAAACAGAATGAGTATGTAAACGTCTAAAATAATTGACCTAATAAAAGCCGTCTCTTCCCGCCTCCAGATTGATGTCCATATTAACAGTGGCCCTACCATCAGGTAATCCCCTAAAAGTTGCAACCCCACTTCATGGTGTACGATGGAATTTGATAAAGATGATGGTAGAAACAGCAGGCATTTTAGGAAGCAGCTTTCTTCCGTTTGCAGGGCCATACTATTGGTGTATCCCCAAAGACCTGCCCCATATATGGAGGTACTTACTCCTTTAGCTTTATAAATAGTTACCATCACCTTGATTGGTCGATTACCTAATTTAGCAGCAAATTTAAAAATGCCTTGGTTGGCCCTACGAATTTATGCTCTTGTATTTACAATATGTTGGGTCCATGTACCATTTCCTGACAATAGGATACCAAGGTAGCAGAAGGAGTTTACTGTAAGTATTGGGGTTCTATTATAAAAAAGGTTTTACAGGATTTCCGTTTGGCCCCACAAATCATGATGAATGTTTTCAGTTTATTATTTACCATCTTCCTTTGTTTCACAAACTCTGAAAAACCATCCATCACTCTTTGTAGGCCTTCTGGAGTACATGCCAATAGTACTGCGTCGTCCGCATATAACAGTACGGATATCGGACGACCGGCCACCCTCAGAGCATCAGCCTGTATTTTCTGTAAATATTTAATGTCAACCTCCTCAATAAAAAGGGAGAATAACATTGGTGCTAACACGCATCCTTGTTATATACCCCGCCCTACTTTAAATTTGGGTGAGCATTCAGCCTGGGGACCAAAACAGATCTGACTAGTTCGTTTTTCATATAGGCGAGAAAGGAAGCTGATAATCGCCCTAGAAGCTCACAGGAAGGTCAGAGTTTGCCAAAGTAAATTGTGGTCAACTAAATGAAAAGCTCTACTCAAATCGGCAAATCATAAGTATACGGTACCTGTCTTTGCCCTAGTGTATTTACTGATGAGTAGCTCCAAATTAAGGCATTGTTCAATTGTCCCCAGGCGTTTTCTAAACCCACACTGCACAGGCGTTAAAATAGAGAACTCCTCAGCCCATTCCTCAAGCCTTTTTATTAAGACCCTACTCATAACTTTTAGAGAGGTATCTAGGAGGCAAATGGGGCAGTGGTTTTTAGGGTCATTTTTTTCCCCTTTCTTATATATCGGGACAATAATAGACTGGCCCTATGTTTGTGGTGTTGTGTCCATTACAGCTGAGTTAAACACTCTTGTTAGAATAGGTCCCCATAATTTAGGTTCAGATTTAAAGACATCAACTGGCTCTCCATCAGGACCTGGTGCCCGTCCCCCAGCACTCTCCTGGATGGCCTGGAGAACTTCTTCACAGGTAATGTTCAGGACATAGAACCTCCCTTCATGGGACTCCTGATCTGGTCCTCCAGCATCTCCTTGTTATTGCTAAAAATTCCAGTTAAATGTGTCACCCATTTATCTCCCAAAATGAAGGAGCAAAACTCTGGGATTTCATCATTCTTTCGAAATGGGGCATTTACTGTATCCCAGAAAAGTTTATTGTTCCTGGTTTCTGATGAAATTATCACATTTCCCATGCTTTTTCCTGTAATTCCTTTTTCCAGGCTACTAAGGCTATTTTATACTCTTGTCGTAGGGATTTAATCGCCAGCGTATCTTGCTGTGTTTTGGTTAGTGCATACTTTAGCAACGTAATGTTTTGGTGCAGGTACCGTCGAACCACCACTTTTTATTTTGGGGTACTTTATCAAAATGCTTAGTTGAAAGTGATTTAATAGGTGTAGTAATACGATAAACATTTCTGATTCCTGTATTTGGGGAGATCTCATCCTGAAGACAGTAAGCTATTTCTCGCTGATTGTGTGTTAATATTTTCTGTAGTATCCTACTTGGATCAACACCTGTCCACTTTATTCTAATGCCATTAGTCCTAAAAGGAGCGATATGGTCAGCTAAATCAAATACTTCACCCCGGGAGCCCCAAAAAAGAAAAGATAGGGCGAGTAAATTGTGGTCACTCAAAATAGAAGGAACAACACTAGGGTTGCCACACCTTAATATATCCGTGGTAGACACTAATATATGATCAATTATAGAGTACATATTTCTCCCTATAAAGGTTGGAAATATGACGCCATTTTGTCCACAGCCCCTCTAAGTAGGTGGAGATCATATTTTGATATCATCCAGTTTAGAGCTTCTCCGTACTCGTTATGGCAAAAGTGATCAGTTCCCTCCCCGTCTCCATAAGTGGGGCTGCATGCCTGAATATTGGGCATATCATATGCCTGCATATTAAAGTCTCCTGCCCACAGCAGAACAAAATCTGTGCTAATTAAAGCTAAAAATATTTCAAGTGCCCAGTCAAGGGCTATTACCATGTTAATATGTGTTTAATCAAAAATGTTATTATAAAAATGTTATTAAATAAGATCTTTCCCTCCCTTTTTACTTAGCCATAAGATCTGTGCATGAGGTTCCACTAATGTAACTTTTTTAAACCTTCCAGAAATTTTATTAGAAAGAAGTGTTTGTAGACCCCCTTTTGCTCGACCTGCTTGTGACCCAACGACTGGTAAAAAATAGGAGGAATATCCATCAATATGTACAGGATTTATGCACCAAGTTTCCTGTAGGCATATAATATCATAACTGGATATAAAATTGACCCAGTCAATATTCTCAACCTTATTTGTCAGCTCATTCACATTCCAGGTTGCAATTTCAAACCATTCCCTAGGGAGTTGTCCTATCGGTCCACTATCTATTGTACTGACTCTAAGGGGATCTTCATCAGGTGTCTGGTATGCCTCCACTGCCTCGGATGCCATAGTTTCAAACCACCCACTCATAGAGGAAGACTCAACTGTGTGTGGGCCAGCCCTGGGCCCATATTTACTGAGCTGACTATCTATATGAGACAAAATGGGCGACCCTTTCTGATAGCTCTTGGGGTCCTCAACCTGGGCTTTGTTAAGTCAATCATTATCATTTAGTATACTCAATGTTTTGTATCTATTGGGGGCAGCAAAATCTTGAGCATGTTGTGGAAATGAACTTGTAGTGTTCCTCCATCTCTGAATATTGGGTACACCCCTTTGACACTGCTCCCGTCCCCTCAAATGGCGGTAAATACCCAAGAGGGAGTATACTCATTGCCTGTCTATCTATATTTAGCGCCCCTGTCGCTTTATGGATACTGCCAGCTGTTCTTGAACTATTAAAATTAATTATTACACAATCACCAGACAAATCTTTATCTAATGGTCCAATCCACCCCACTCTTCTGGTAAACGGAATTTCCTGTGCTCTGTTTGGAGTGAATAAGTGCCTAGAGTTTAGCCAGTGAAACACCTTATTTTTCAAACATCCCGTTGTTTCAATAGCACCAGGCTTCAATGGGGGTACGTTAACTAATGCTGCCATGTACTGGCAGCTAGCAGGTGGCAGGTTAATGGTGAGTATCTCTTGGGCAGACGCATTGGTATTATAGGTTTCTTTATTTATAGTTGACTGGTTTATGTTTTTGTCACAATTACTGATAGGTTTACTTAGAGGCTCTTGTGTATCCATATTCATCATCCCCTCTTATCTCGGGTGATTTAGGGTTTCGACATGGGTGGAAGTGCGGCCTATATTACTACTCATACCAGTACTTGTGGCCCCTGATTCAAATACATTTGGATCTGATCGACAACCTTTCTCAGGCCCTCCTCTACTTTGGATAACCTTCCTCTAAGTGGGGTTAATAAACTACTAGCAACCATTGTTAATTTATCAGAGAAAGGTGCCTATATGTGATTCTCTATATTGCTCGGACCTATATTGTTCGAGCCAATGCCTTGTTCCCCCCCAACAGGATCATTTCCTCCCAGTTTTTTGAGACAACAGATATATCAACTTGCGTCTTCCTTTTATGTTTGGCTGCAGGCTTACAGGCAGTATTAGAAGTTTTTGTGGCTTGTAAGGATAAAAGTCCTGAGGCATCAAAAGTGGGGCCCCGATCTAGTACAGTTAGTGTCAATATTTCACCCACAGCTTCGCTTGAGCATCCAGCGCTCTGGGTATTATGAATGCTGCCAGTCTTGGCTGTCCCCTCGGCTGTCTCCTCAGTAGATGTTACCAATTGTGAATCTCAGGTTTGGCCTGTTCTGGTGAGCGACATACGCCCAGGGGCAGCTCCTTGAGGGAGTTCTGCGTGGGAGGGGCAGGGTGGGGGGTAGTAAAGTCCAGCATATGGCCAAACGGAGTTAAGTAATTAAATAAATTAAACAAATTACATTGCGCGTGCTGCGGCTCCAAATGGCGATGCAGCACGTGCAATGACATTTGTTTTATGTATTAATTTATTCATTTACTTAACTCCGTTCGGCCGTATGCCGGAGTTTACTACCCCCCACCCTGCCCCTCACCCGCCTCGCCGCCCTGCAGCACTCCCTCGAGGAGCCACCACTGCATACGCCGTTCTGCCAGATCAATTTCTTTGTTCGGAGCCCCAAATGCTCGTGCTAAAAAAGTGTATATGCTAGTTCCTTTGGCAGGCTGCTCAGTCAATGGCTTTGCAACCCCCGCCTTCCATTTACCCATATTCCTTATAATGGTATTATTGAATCTTATATGGGGAAATAGAGACCCGTCAAACACACATGCCGCATCAAAAGAGAAAGGAAAACATTAAGCTCGCTCCTTACATGGTGCCTCTTGGCTGTTCTCAGACCACATGTGCAGATATTGATGTTCCAATGACCGTCCCTCATTAGTAGATGAAGCTAAGGGACCTGACCCATCCCAGCCTCATCCGGCCCAGGACGGGTGCAGACAGGCCTGTCCTTGGCCCGGGCTTTGCCCAGGTGCGGCACGGACACGTCTGTGCACGTCATGCTCTGCGGGAGCCCTGGACGATTTTTTAGCGTGTCCTGGCGCGATCACAGTACCTCAGCAGCGGCATCCTCGCCGCAAAGTGGGCTGGGGGTTGTAGTTCCTGTCCCCCCCCACAGACACAGCAGCAGCCGTAGCGGGATTATGTGCACACGGGCTCCCCCGCAGGCCCCCGCATACTATATTATGTTTGCCATATTTCTATTATTCCATCAAATCAAGCTAAATATGCCAACTTAAGTTTTAGCCTCCAATTTCACATCCTTCACATTTAAAAACATTTTAAAATGTTGTAAAGTATTGGATGTTTAATTTTCCAGGTCATTCTCAAGAATTTGCTAACCACACATGGCTCCAAATACAAGCTGTCCATCTAGGATCAGGAATTTTAGGGAATATTCAAAGCTGTGGCATTAACACATCATTACGAATATCCGTAGGTTGGGAATGAGGGATAAGGAGATAATAATACATATTTACCACTGCTTCATGCTGCACAGTATGGAATATTGAGGTATTTTAATCCCCTGTTGGAAAATGTTTTTTAGGTGTATTAACAGGTTTTCACATTTGAACGTTGCAGCAGTCAGGCTACACAGGTAAGCCTGAAGCCTTGTTTTCTTTGTCAGCCTAGCAGATGGTACAACATGTGTTGCAGTCCACAGGTGACAGACATTTAACCTTCTAGGCAAATTGTGGGGCATATTATCAAGACAGGCGATAAAATTATCGCCGCCTTAGCGGCAGAAAACTGCCGCTAAAACGGCGATAATGGGCTTGATAATATGCTCTATGGAATTCCAATTGAGCTCAGGTTAGACGTCCTTCACATCTAACATGGGCTTCAATTGGAATTCCATAGAGCATATTATCAAGCCCATTATCACCGTTTTAGCGGCAGATTTCTGCCGCTAAAGCGGCGATAATTTTATCGCATGTCTTGATAATATGCCCCTGTGTACTTTACTTGCACGATATACTGTGGTCTTACTGGATAGTTAAAGATGCCAATTGGGGATTAGCTAATTTTATCATATTTTAAGGCTAGAGAACATAACTGTCAACTGGCCAGGAGTGCTACAGTGTGCGGATCAAACAAACCAACAATACAGTCAGCACAAAATCGGGGTTGTAATGCAAACTGTGATTTTGCACAGGTTGTGAAGCAGAGTCAGGCCCAAAACTGAAATTCCGGCCCAAAAAGAATGAGTATGTAAACGTTTATTTATACTTCTTACTGAGTGTACCTGGTCCACGGGATGAATTTGTGTTTCATTTTAAGGCCTCAGGCCTACACAGGAAAACACATGTTAAATATACTGATCAGTGTTTACCTCTTTTTTTCTGTTTTTTGTAAGATGACCTTCTACACGCCAACAAGTGTTAATATAAAATGTATTTATCACCTTTACTATTATCGGTGGAAGTTAAAGCATGTTCCATGGTAAATCTATTATCAGATGTTACAAGGTCAGATAAAAGGGTGTTATCTTTAATCATGCACCAGTCTGAAAGG
The DNA here is from genome assembly GCF_964204655.1 of Triturus cristatus. Lineage (NCBI taxonomy): Eukaryota > Metazoa > Chordata > Amphibia > Caudata > Salamandridae > Triturus > Triturus cristatus. Next base: position 498,866,376 of record NC_140591.1, read on the forward strand.
GGCAGATTGCATGGATTTTTTTTCTTTCACAGAGATCAGTCACCACAGAAAGCACCATCCATCTCTTTCATGCGGGATCAGAGAGATCACCGGGTCGGACTCAATTTACTTTAATTTTAACACAGGGCGTCTGTATCAATTACACGGAACAAACCGTCCTCTGCAAAGAAATTAGATCCCAAAACAAGTCGATTTTAATGTTTACCTTCATTTCGTCTTTCAACTTCCCATTAGTGCCCAAACAAGAAAGCGATCCCACAGACTGAATTACGATTGCTTCTCTATAAACAAGTTTTTCTAAATATATATTAAGATAGAGATTATTTTAGAACGAAGAAAGGCATGACGAAACAAAAGCTACTTGGCATTAAAATGGTTTATTATTCTGAGCAACTGCACTGGAAGAATGAGGCTATAATTCAGCCAAACGAGAAAACAAACATTAACAAAAACTGGGGCATGAGGTAAACGGAATGAGGTCGTCCATATTGGCCCAGATTTACAAGCACTCTGAACGAGGTTTGTGTCACAAAACTGGCATAAACCAGCGTAAGGGTTTGGTATTTTGCAAATCTTGTTTTGTGCTGGAAAGTAGCGCCCAGTAGACCCATGTGCTACGTTGCACCGCTTTGCAGCAAAGGGTATGCCATGTGTGGTACATGGTTGTTCCTGTGCAACCACCCATGGGGGCAGAATTACAAGCCCCTTGCGTCACTTTTAACATGGAAAAAGTGACGCAAAAGTGGCGCAAGGGGCTTGTAAATCTGCCCCTTGGTTTTTATTGGATGTCTCTGTCTGCTAAAAAACTTAGCTAGGGATTTTCGTAAAACATTACGGGGCATGTTTACAAGAACTGACACATCTCTGCATTGTATCAGAGATGCGTCAGTTCAATAGCATCACGCAAAAAAAACTTGTGCCTCCATGAATGCGTCGCATTTACAATGCGACGCACTGTTGCGCAAGGATTGACAGATGCGTCACGCATCTGTTGGCGTAAAGGTAACGCATTGCTCGAGTAGTGTCGCAAGCACGACGCAACTCCAGCAATGCTCAGGAATGCCTATTCCAATTGTGTTGCGTCACTCCTTACGCCTGCTTCAAGCAGGTGTAAGATTTTGACGCAGTGGCGTCATAGAAGTGACACAGTGAAATCTAGTAGATTTCACTGCCTCATTTTTATGAGGCTTTCTTGCGTCGGAACACCCACCCTGCATACATTAAACCTGACGAAGGTATAATGTGACGCAGGGCTTTACAATGTGACACATCTCCCCAGATGCGTCATGTTGTAAATATGTCTCAACGTGGCGCATTGTTTACGACGCCGCTGCGTCACAAAAGTGACATACGGCAGCGTAAAAGTGTTGCGTGGGGCTTGTAAATCAGCCCATACGTTTCCTCAAGGCAGGCGTAATGTGTGAGAAATTTTTTATTTTCTCCAAACCTTTCTAAGTTTGTATATGTTCTGTAATAAACAGCACACATACAAATTTAAAAAAACATCTTATCTATGTCTAAACATAGTATCTTGTGCAGGAAGCGTACCATTCCAGTACAAAACCCAGCTGCTGCAGGTAAGAGCGGTGAGGCCGCGTGGTGTTGGAGGTTTCGAGAGAGGACCAGAAGGGAAAATTAAATGTTTATTTAATTTTCCCTCGTGGTTGTCTCTCAAAATCCCCCCCCCCCCCCCACCCGGCCCCATCGCTCTTACCTGCATCAACCGCAGCTGACAAAACCTATAATACAAATCACACACATACCCTTGCACTATGATGCAAAGGTGCACATCTGGTGCAATGCAGATAAAAGTCCATCAGAGCTGAAAGAGGGAGAGAAACAACATCATATATCTTAGTAAATTTGGCACTGTTCTGCACTCTCAATTTAAGTCAATGCTGAGCAGCAACTTTGGCCTCTCTTCTTTGCATCAAATCTGACTCGTTACATTGAACTGATTATATATGTAAATAAGCATATACACCTACTATCTTTTTAACATTTATTTATGCTTGGCAAGCAAGCTTACACTGCTGCTATCCATGGAACGCAATAACTATTTTTTCCGTGAACATCGGTTTATATTTATACATTTAAAAAAGCCACCATGATCATTGACTTCTAAAAGGGGACACAGAGGTGGGAGGGAGAACAGACTCTATCGGGGAAGAGCACATGGTTTAAGGGGCAAAAGATACAACTGGAGTGGAAAAAGGTGCAGAGGGAGCACAGGATACTTGTGGGACCAACAGATGTGCAACTGGGCGAGAGTACAGAGGGGCATCATTGGGTTCAAGTGCTGGTTGCAAGGGGATAAAATAGTTTCAAGTGCTAGGATAAGTACTGCATGGTGTAATGTATTGGAAGTGCAATGTACATAAGTGGAGAAGTGCAGAGCATTATTGGAAGGAGAGCAGACTCAAAGGGGAAGTGGCCATGGTCTTAAGTCAGTTCAGTACAGGGTGAAAGCAAGCATCACAGAATGCAAGAACGGACAGTATAGAGCACACAGGAGAGCAGATTATGAGCCGGAAAGGGATAATTGAAGATGCCAGTGTGGCAGTGTGTGGAGTGAAGAGAAGTAGTGCTAGGTGTATTGTTAGACCTGACACCCTGCCTTTTTGTTTTCTGACCTCCCGGTTTGACACTGTTTTTGCTGGTTGAGTGTCTCTGTGCACTTTCTCACTACTGTTCTGTGTTAAAGTGCATGTGCTCCTGTGGTAAATTGTACTATGGATTGGTATGTCCATGATTGACATATTTGATTTACTAATAAATCCCTAGTACAGCGCACTGAGAGTGCCAGCGCCTGTAAATCCTGTAAATCAAATGCTACCAGTGGGCCCGCAGAACTGATTGCGCCAGCCACAAAAGTACCCCTGCAAAGGTATCTCAGACCTGCCACTGCAGAGCCTGCGCGTAGTTTGTAACTACTGTTGTGACCTGTCAAGTGCACCCACTTGCCAGGCCCTAATCTTCCCTTTTCTCACATATAAGTCACCCCTAAGGTATGCCAAAGGTACCCCTGTGGACAGGGTGCTGTGTATGTGAAAGGTAGGCCATGTACTGGTGTGTCTGACATGTCCTGGTAGTGAATTACAGTACATTTCATTTTTCACTATGGAAAGGCTATCAGTCCCAATGGATAGAATTGGAGTTTTACTTATAACATCTTATAAGCATAACTCCCATTGGGACAAGATAGGGAAATGGAGTTTAGGATGCCTTGAATTAGAATGCAAAAATGCATCATTTAGTAAAGATGATTTTTATGTTCTGTGTTTGAAAATACCACTTTCAGAAATTAATAATTTTCTTGAATGACTATTCTTTGTGCCTCTGCTGTGTTTGTAGATTGACTGTATGTGCATTCTCTTCAGACAGCCAAAGGGGGCGGGTTTGAGGTGGGTCCTGCCTTTCCTGGATGAACAGACCTGGGCTGCACTTAGAGTAGTGGGAGTCGATGTCTTTGGACCTGAATGAGCCTGGTCTGCTTTAGACAATGCTATCTCCATCTTCTGCTTGGAAGCTGGGCCAAAGAGGCCCAAACTGGTTTGGACTAACCACAGACACTCTCTGCCTAACACAACAAAGTACCTTTGAGTATAAATATTGGGGCCCATAACCTCAGAACTTTAGAACTCGCTGAAATCAAGAACCAGCTGGAAGAGCTGCCAGGAAGAGTACTGCCCCTTTGCTGTGTTGTTGATTTGTTGGATTGGCCTGCAGTTGCTGCTTCTGCCTTGGGCAGTGAAAGAACTGGACGGAACATTCTTTACTTGTGCTGAGTATCTCCAAGGGCTTCAAGTAGAGCTTGCCTCCTGTTCTGAAGTCTCAGGGACAGCAAAGACTTCACCAGCCTCTGGGTATCGCTTCTGGAACCATTGTTTCAGTTGCCACAGAGAAGGAAAAAGCAACCAACACTGTTGCTGGTTCCGTGTCCTGAAGGCACCGCAGGAGGCACCGCCACATCTCACTCAGCAACCCTGGTCTCACCAACGACCGCTGCCGCTGCCACCGTGCTGCTGCTTGCACTGTGACCTGTGGGCACCGCACTTTCAATTGTCTCGCTTCACTTGCCTGCCCTGGTCTCACTGATGCCGTCACAGCCTGCTGACTTCAGCTCCCGTGACCGCATTGTGGCTGGGGGCACCGCTCTTAAGTTTAATGAGGCACCACCTCGTCCCACACCACAGTCTGGGTCGACCTATGCCAGCTCCTGCTAACCAGCTCTGTCGCTTGCACCGTGACCTGCCCGCACCGCAACAAGCACCACCTCACTCGTAGCCCTGGTCTCACTGATACCACTGGACGACCGTCACCGAGCTGCTGCTTGCATTGCACTTTGAGGGCAACGCACGCTGCACCGCTTCACTTCACATCACAACTGTGTGAACAGCACCGGTATGCACGGTACAAACTTAAGAGATACCTGGCATCACAAAATGGATGCTGCAGTCACAGACACGAGTCTGGCCTCCTGATGCTGACCGAAACTCCGGAAGGGAAGGCCTGGACAATAGGTTTCCTGTCACAGGGAGGTGTCACTACCTTCCAGACAGGCTTTAGCGTATTGGGGCTGGGTGGGTGCACTCTGAGAGTGCTTTGAAGTCCTGCTCTGGGGGCACATTTGGTGTCCCTGTGCATCGTCCAGCTCAAATAGGTTATGGTGCTGCCAGCCTCTGGCGTGAAACTGGACAAAGGAAATGGTTGTAGCCACCCCTCTTTTCAAACCCTCCCATAGGTGGGTCCCCTGAGTTAGTCCAACCCCTTCCTTGGGTATAAAGTAGGAACCCCTGGCAACAGGACTTTATGCATCACTGGACAAAACTCTGAAACTGAATCCTGGAACTTCGATGATCTGTTCAATGCCAGATGACTGAAGAATCTCCCTTGGAGTAAAGGAGCTACTCCCCTGCTTGGCAGGCACCAAAGACACATCTGTCCGGTCTGCATCTTTGAAGCTCCCGCTGGACGCTGAAGACTTTGCAAGACCAGAGGTGGATTTCCAGACTTCCCAGAGGCCAAACCAGGTTTCCAGCAAAGCTGACACCCGTAGCCCTTGTGGGTACCGTGGAACCTGAACCCCTGGACACCGTGCACATTTGCAAGTGCATCAGCTTCTCGATGTCTCCTGAGGCTGTGCATTGGGTTACTTGTAGCCCAGACCCCGAGCAGAGAATCCACTGATTATTGTTGGCCTAGTCACCCCGAGTAATCTGTGGGCTGCCATTTTGTGATTCCTCTTGAGGTCCCTTTGCGATCCCTGGTCCGTCAACTGGTGGGTCCCTGTGAAGGTAACTCTGACTTTCTTTGGGCTTCCCTGGTGTCTCCAGATGTGCCCTCACTCCTCCTTGCTGGGGGAGTCCCTCGCACCTTGCTGGTCCATACCGAAGCATCTTTCTCCTTTCTGCGTGGGTTACTTTTGCCAAGGCTTGTTGTGTCCAATCCTGGCACCAATACTGCAGCACTTGACTTCCTTTGTGGGACAGCTCGAATCCTGCTCCTGGTTGTTCTCAACGCCTCCTGGTTCTCGTGGCTGAAGAGTCAAGCTTCACCTTCTTCACCTTAAACACCCGACATCGATGGGCATTCGTCTATTGTGCCCCTGGTCACTGGCAAGTGAGCCAGACTCTGTCCCCTCTGCTTTCAGGTTCTTCTCAGCTCTGATTCAGGCTTTCATCTCTTCGGACAATTCGCATCTTCCCGGCAGCAGCACTTCTTCGCCAGCTTCCATTGAAAACGACGACGCGACCCAACACCATTTGACACCTATGCACCCGGTTTCCCGGGGTGAGGTAACCCGAGTACTCCGGTGCTCCCGTGGGTGTTGACCCTAGAACTATCTAAGTCCAAAAGGGTTTAGTCCCAGTTCATCTCTAATTTTACCCATAGAAGCTAACAGGAGCTCGTGGCTGTGTTCTCACACTGCACACGGCACCCGTGGGTCCCCTGTGTCACTACCTTGGGTGTTTCCTTGGGGTCCCAGCGATTCTACAGGCTCTAGGCCTTGTGTCTAGTTAAGTCGTTGCTCTTATACCACTATTTTAGTATATGGTTTGGCTCGCCCCTAGGGCCTAACGTGTATTTGTGCTACTTTACTGTAATATTTGAAGTGTAACGTATCTGTTTTGATGTCTAGCCTCATAAAGAGACTAGTAGGGTGTGTTTAGTAATAAATACATATATTTTATATATATACCTGGTATGGTTTCCTTTCATTTAGCCTTCAAGAGAATATAGACTGGTAAAACAAGCTCCTTTACATTACTGCAAGACTTAACCTGAAGGCTGCTCTCCATAGCTACCACTAGGATAGCTTTCAATAAAGGTTGTCTTTAACCTATCATCAATAAGGGGTTATTTGGACTGGTGCAAGGTGCCCACTATAACCAGCGAACAGCATATACCAGGCCAACTTCTCACATAGTCCGAAGTGAAATGTGTTTCCCTTTTCAGCTTCACATGCTCTGCTGATCTGCTCGCTGATCGCTCTCTCTGAACATGTATCAGATGAATCCTGAAAGGAACAAGACGAATATGTACAAGTATCCTGATACCTGTCAGGATATCTAATATTATCACCGTTCCTTAAATTATATTTCTTGTCGATTATGTCTTGTTTATTTTCTTGTTTATTGTTTATTGTCCCATTTCTTTTTAGAAGAATTGAATGCTTGCTTAGAGTTATCCTTTCCAGAATTACTCTTAACCTATGGTTTACCAGGTCTGGCTCTCAGATGATCTCCATAGCAAAGGTTTCCGCAAGAATTTTAGGCAATTCCTGCTCCTGCTGTGCAGGAGTGAACTCCCTAAGGCATTGGTGTATAGTTGATGCTACTGCTTCCCCCTTTATTTTGCTTAACATAACGGCTTATACTATGGAAAAATTGGCCATCAATTTCATCCCAAGTCCAGGGAAGGTGCAGCCCCGTACTCATTGTGTACTTCATTTAAAACTCCTTTTAAAACGGTAACAGGAATTCTGGTGTAAACTGTAGCAAAGACTGTACCCAAGTGGCACAATCTTCCATCAGGGGAGCCATCACCATCGGCAAGCAAATTGTTAATATTCTGTGTTTGTTCTGCGGGCCCGTATTGGGAAAAACGCTTTGTGGTGGCTTGTTTTTGTGCTATTTAGAAGGGAATTTGCTCTCAACTGGTGGGAATCTTTCCCATTACTGTATTCAGTGTTTGGGGGCTGATATCCGTGGTCGCTAATTGTGATTGTACAACCTGAGTGGTCCACGCTTAGTAATTGTGAGTGTTCGCATCATAAACTGTGTGAGATTTCTGTAAATTTTTACTAGATCTTTGTATAGTGTTGCTAATTCCACTGCATCTATATTAGCAATTTTAGGCTGCAGTGTATAAGCCACTTGGACCGGCCAGGTTGGTCCTTCTTTACTGAGCAGAGCAAGTCTTATAATGTCTATAGTATGGGGGGGGGTGCCTTTAAACCAATTTATGTGTTCTTGGTAGGCTAACTGAATTTCAATGTCCACATATGGAAAGTATTCCTCTGGTGTTCATCTTCAATCTAAGTGTGAAACAATTGTGTACATGCATCTGCAGCCAGGAATTTAACCCAAGATATAATACCTCTGTTCTAAATGATTTGTGTGCCACAACCACAAAGGTTACATCTCCAACCATTGCCGGGAGACCATATTGTAGTAATTTAATAGTAAATGCATGTTTGCAATTTTCTTTAATATTTAGAGTAATTACTTTTTCTCCATTGTTTTTTCCCTGCTAGGACATTTTGTGAACAGTATAGAAATTTAGCAAATTAAGTTATGGAAATAGGATTTAGACAATGTGTGAACAATTTTTATCCTCCAAGCTTAAATAACCTACAGCCAATACATAGGGTATACCTATTCATCTGAGGTAGATTTATCCTCTATCATGGATGTCTCCAATTTGGAGGTGAGTAGGGGTCTCTGAGAAAAGCATAACTGAACTACTCAGATAGACCATTAAATAAGAACCCAACCAACGTTGTCAGTGCCATGTCGTGTAGTTCCCACTAATCCATATGATCTGCGCATTTGTTGGACAACGTAAACTTTCGGTCAGGTGCCTAGACTGATTCCAAGCACCACAGGATATGTTGGCCCAGAGATCAGCTAGCTCACAGTGCCACCATAAGCCCCCCCCTAATCTTACCAAGGAGCGAATGGTTTCTGGCAACCACTGAACATGACAACCCTGACCCTTCTATGATCGTGGAAACAGATCAGAACTTTTTGCTCACTCACTCGTGCATATTTGTGCTCAGAGAAATATACAGAGAATACACAGAGAGACATTTTCAATATATTTATTGAACCAATGTTATTCTTGTATAGAATACATGTGCTGCTATAATCAGTAGACAGAATCAGATGAGAGTGATTACAGGCACCAAAAGAGTAAACAGTAGACATAGTTCTACCATGGTGCTAAAACAGTATATATATGCTGGCATGTAAACAAGGCAGTAATCAGCTATGCAAACCCTACTCTATGTGTTCCTAGACTGTGTGTAGGTGTGAAGCCAAGAATCCTCTGAAGGGATGATCCAACCCCTTACTTGGCAGAGAGAATGTAGGAGCCCGTCTTGGTCACAAACTGGACACCCCCCTCACGGAGATGTCGGACCACAGCGTGGTGAAGTCGCAGCATGCAGGGATCCTTGGTGTTAGCTGAAGTGCCTCCTCTGCAAATCTTTGGGGATGCTCATTATTTATAACAGAAAGTATCCTTATAAAGTGCATATAGATTAGCAATGTTATGGATATGTAGATAGCCCTGTTGCCCCATGGATGAAGATAGAACGACATTTGTACATAGTACGTCAGGAGTCCTTGTACATGGTGTTAGAGTAATTGTAATAAAGTTATGCGAAGCAAGCGGTGTAAATAAAGTAATTGCAGAGGACCTAATCCAACATTGTCACGCACTCAAAAATTTGCAAAGGGTCACAGTAGAAATGTTTATTGTACAAAATTAGGAGAATCTAAGACAAATGTGTTGCTCCGGTACTTGGGCACATAACATTAGAAACTGTGATAACACTAGGAAGCCTAAAAGGTATCAGAATACTGATATACATTCCTATTGGCCCCTTCAGGAGTCATCCTTTACATGTTTGGAGAGAGGTGGATGGTCAGAGAACAAATCGAATGAGCACATGAAGCCCAAGAAGCAATCAGAGCACTTGTCTGACTACATCATTAACAAAGAGGAAAAACCAAAGAATAAAAGACTTCACTTCAAAAGGAAGGTAGCTGGTATTAATATTAGGCATGTCCAGACTAATGAGGGCTCTGCTTCTGAATGGGGAACTGGCAGGTACGATGCTGAAGAGCATGGCAGAAGTCACAATAGCTCACCGGAACCTGATGGATTATCTAGCGACAGTAGCACTGAGTGAACATATCACGTGGAGACACCGGATACTAGTGAAATTGTTCCCCATCATTTATACGAAAATATGCTCTAATTGGAGCGGCACATGCCCAGAAACATCAAGGCTCTGATTGGGAGAACTTGACGTATGGTTACAATATTCTTTTGGCTAAAAAAGGCTGGCCACCTGAGTTCGTATGGAATGATCAAACTGGGAAATGGGAATTTTACTTGCTTTGTCCGATCTTGTTCTGCAATCAGTTAAACATTCTTACGCCAAGGAGTGAGCATTATTATTAGCTTTTACACTATACAGCAATCATGTGGGGTTGGATTATGAGAACCCGTTAAAATCAACTCCTCATCCCAAGAGACAATACACAATAAAACATGAAACTAAAAAACAAGTTAGGGAAATACTAGAACAACTTGAATACCAGGGTGTAATAGAAAATTGCACCTCATCAATGAATAATCCCTTGTTTCCTGTAATGAAACCAGACAATTCATATCATATAGTATTAGACTACAGATATTGAAACACCTTTACCTGCACATTTGCAATACAAAATGCACACAGTGCCGCAATATGGAATAATATTGTGCTGAAAAAATACAAAACAACGCTAGATATCTCAAATGGATTCTTCTGCCAGAATATAGCACCTGGAAGCAGATAATTGACTGTATCCTCAGAGCGAGGCTTATAGAGGCAATTTTGTGGTTTGCCCCAGGGGTAGAAGAATAGCCCTGTACTGTGTTCTGCCAGAGTAACAGTTACTTCAAAATTTTGAGTGAAAAGGTATTGTTCTCAGTAGATAATACCTATCTAACGGATGATGGAATTAATGGAATACCTGGACAGAGTAGATCGCATAATTCTGGGATTTGCTCACCTGTACTACAAATTTAACTTCAAAAAATCAAAGATTGCCTATCTCAATGCCCTATTTTTAGGATACAATTTGTCAAGTGAAGGCAAACGCCTGGCAAAATATTTTTTAAAGAAATGTGTGTTGTTCCAAACCTCCAACAACTTTGAAAAGATTACAGTCCATTTTAGGATTTTTAATTTTTAGTAGAACATACATTTTGGATTACTGCAGAATAGGTAAAATCATTCTACCATTTAATAATACAATGGACACAGGAACATACAAACATTTTACGTTCTGTACAAGCTGACATGATAGCTTCCAAACATTTACATACACCTTTAAACAAGACCAACCTGGAGTACCCATTGCATACAAATCACATTTGTAATCGAACGCAGAAATGCATCTTACATCGGCTGACAAAGATTCTCACAGCATTACAGACTGCTGTAGTGAGGTAGAGAGCACTATCTCAGGATAAACGAATAATTGTCGTAACCCTGGTGCCAAACTTAGAAGAAGTCACCAAAGCAAGCATTCCAAATGGTAAAGCTTTAATCCACGATGGATACAATTAGGCCTAGGGGTAAAGCTCCACTCTGTTTGCGGAGTTTTGGGAATTTGGCAACTCCGCATTCCGACGAGAATGAAGAGCTACTGTTAAACTCCGCACTCTGCAGCGGAGCAGAATTTTTGTTGTTATTGACACACTCAAAATGTCGTGTCACGTGTGTGGGTGTGACTTGCCGGGCACTCGTGATCACCTGAGAGATTAGCAGGGCAGTTCGCAGGCGCCAAGAGATTTGCAAGCAGTTTGCATGCTCCTGCAAGATTTTGGGGATGCCAACACGTCATTCAGACACGCCAGCGACTTCTGGCATATGTTTTCTGTGGTACGCGATCCCGAACTTGCAGGATTTCCAGTGACTGCAATCTGCAGACATTATTTCCTGAAGAAACATCAAAAGCTTCCCGAAACTGATGATTTGGAGTTAAAAACATCCTTGAATTGACATTTGCTAGTTGTGTTTTTTGAGTGAGGAGTCCATTTTTTAAACTTTTTTCTAACTGGAAGGAAGTGCCCCAGAGTCTTCAACTTCCTGTTCCTGTCCAGCAGTCTCCTCCCAGTGCTATGTCCATCTCCTGGTCACTTTTCATTTAGATTTGGATCTGGAAGAATCACTCTTTGTGTCTGCTGCTCATTGGATTTAAGGACTTTGTATTTGAGGTTTTACAAGTAAGTTGACGAACTGGTGTTGTTTGTTTGATTGTGGCCATGCACCTAAATTTATTTGTACTTTTACTTTTTTGAATTTAATATGGTGAGTGGCCTGTTGTTTCAGTAGGGGTCTAGTGATTTCTGTGTATTTAATTTTTATTCTTTTGTAAAGAAAAATGTTGCACAGTTTACTACATTTTCTCTATGATTTTTTTAATACATTTGCAAACTTGATTTAATTCACTTCGTGGCCTAATCTGCCAATTGGCCTTCCAGCCAGTAGGCCCAGTGCTAGTCATGTGTACATAAAACAACTAACTGTTTCTGTGGTGGTGTTAAATTTGAAACAGCATTTAGGTCATGGATAGATTTGGATTGAAATACAAAATGGATTTTTTTTGTGGTATTTCACATTTTTATTTCCTACAAACAGTGTATAGGGATAGGTGGGATAAAGCCTTTGAAGGATGTGTGTTGTTGTAAATATGTTTTTTAGCCCTGTTAACTTTTGTTTTTGACTTTACTGAATTAATGCTGCCTACTCTGTTTTACCATGCCTTGATTGTCTGGCCAGTTTGTGTGCGTGTGTGTGTGTGTTAGTTTGCCATAGGCCACCATTTGTCTTTGTTCCACGTGCCATGTGGCTACTGGCCAGAGGCTATTTTGTACAGTCAGTGGACTGTCCAGAGGCCTGTAGGTTCTCTGTGTTTTAAAGGCCTTTTCCCTTCTTGCTGTGAGGGATGTATGATATTACAACGCGGGTTTTTACCACGCGTGCAGTTACATCGCATGCGTTACAACGCATGCGATGTTACAACGCTATGCCATTAGAACGCAAGTCTTTATATCGACTTGCGCTAGATGGCGTGCTGACATTAAAAAAGTGTATTTTACTATTCCAACTCCAGTCCACTTAACAGTAGGGAAGGTGTTGGGATAGTAAACTACACTATTTGTAATGTTAACACGCCATCTAGCGCAAGTCGATGTACAGACTTGCGTTCTAATGGCATAGCGTTGTAACATCGCATGCGTTGTAACGCATGCGATGTAACTGCACAGCGTGGTAATAACCGCGTTGTAATGGCTGTTCCCCGCTGTGACCATGAGGCGGGTGGCTATTTGGTGTATCCAGGCAGTGTGATTTTGCCATAGGCCTACATGTCTTCTTTGTTGTGGCAATGCTTTCTTGCTGGTTGTTATTGTTGTGACCATGTGGCTATCTGTCATTTTGTGTAGGCAGTCAGTGTGCTTTTTCTATAGACCTGCATATGTTCTTTGTGTTCTAGGCCTCCTGCTTCTTGTGAGTCTGTGACCATGTGGCTGGCAGACATTTTGTGTATCCAGCGAGTGTACTTTTGCCATATGCCTGCATGTCTTCTTTGTTGTGGCCATTCCTTGTTGCTACTTGTTGTGACCATGTGGCTAGTGGCCATTTTGTTTAGGCAGTCAGTGTGCTCTTGCCCTAAACCTGCATGTATTCTTTGTTCTAGGCCTCCTGCTTCTTGTTGTGACCATGTTACTGGCAGTCATTCTGTGTAGGCAGCCAGTGTGCTTTTGCCATAGGCCTGCATGTCTTCTTTGTTGTGGACATGCCTTCTTGCTGGTTGTTGATATTGTGACCATGTGGCTGGTGGCCATTTTGTGTAGGCAGCCAGTGTGCTTCTGCCATAAGCCTGCATGCATTCTTTGTTCTAAGCCTCCTTCTTCTTGTAGTGACCATGTGACTGGTGGTCATGCTGTGTAGGCAGCCAGTGTGCTTTTGCCATAGGCCTGCATGTCTTCTTTGTTGTGGCATGCCTTCTTGCTGGTTGTTGTTGTTGTGACCATGTGGCTGGTGGCCATTTTGTGTAGGCAGTTGGTGTGCTTTTGCAATAGGCCTGCATGCATTCTTTGTTCTAGGCCTCCTGCTTCTTGTTGTGACCATGTGGCTGCCAGCCATTTTGTGTAGGCAGCCAGTGTGCTTTTGCCATATACCAGCATGTCTTCTCTTTGTTCCCAATGTTGCCTTCCTGCTCAGTGTTGTTGTTGATCACAATGTGGCACTGGCTGGCAGCCATTTTGTGTGTCCAGACAGTGTGGCCCTTTGCCATAGGCTGCATGGATGGTTGAGCAATGAGATAGCAATTTAATAACTTATTATATCTTTATGCTTAACTTCACTTGTTTAATTTTTTTTATTTCATTTTTTTAATTTTTGTAATTAATTTGTAAATTATATTTTAAATGTAATTTTTTTTTTAAATGTTATAATTTTTTCATTGTTTTTAGTTCATACTGTTTTTCACTACATCTGGCATCTGGCATCAATCAACCCCATGTCTGCTATAGGTGCAGAACAAAATTAATTGTCTAGGGATTATTCCTTCCAATGTCATTTATCAGCTGGACCTCCCTGAGTGCCACATCACATGTGAGTGACATCACGTGATGCACATAAAGCAATCTCTCTCTTATCCTTCCTGAGTGTACAGTCAGTCACCATGAAAGTTTATGTTGGTGTGGTTTTCCGTTTTACGAGTAGATACACTGTATTATTGATTATTTAATAGGAAGTAACCAGTGGCAACACTAAATTATATTGTGTTTGCTTGAACTACTAATTGAACAGCAACAATGCCTCGTTCACTGATGTCCTTCTTGCTTCTTTTCATTTAGCTGCACAAGAGACAACATCACCCACAGTACTACTAGGAAGAAGGCCTGTGCATGGCGTGACACGTGAGTGACCCACACATCACTGACATCTCTTCAACTTGTGAAGCTAATTGCCACTGCTAACTAACAGCTCCAAGACGTCCCCAAAGAAAGGTGCTACCAAGAAAGTGGTTAGCGAAAAGAAGAAGGAGCTTACCCCCACTACCACCGCCACCACTGGTATGTCTCCCCAGGTCTTTTTAGGAAAACAAAAAACTGTGCCTGCCGCACCAGCATCTGTGGAGCAAGCTGAAAGCAGCACCCAGTGGACCCACCCAATTTAGGCCCAATCCCATGTCTTTCACAGAGGCAGCCAGGCGAATCACGGCAACACAGAGGAGCGGTCATGTTGAAATTGACCTATCTCTATCGCAATGTAGTAATCAATTGATGGAGGAAACTCAGAGAAGTGAACAACTGCTCATAGTAGTTCCTCCTGAAGTAGCAGCAGTTCGAGAAATTGAGCTTTCTGCAGAAGAAGTAGAGCAAAATGCTCCAGAAGATTCTTTTTCTTCCAGATCTCCAGCTAGAAAAAGGAGGGTTAGTGGTGAATCATCTTCTTCTTCTAGCCCCCTTCTCATGATCTAGACACCACTTGGATCCCACCTCAGTTTGAGAGTGAGACACGCTATGAGAAGAGGCTAGGGAAAAGGAAGGTATCAGAAAGTCTTAGAGTTATGGAGGCAGGTGTAGAAGAGGAGGATGACTACAAACCATTCGTCATGGATGTTAGCCCAACCCTAGTGGAGACGGACGTTACCCCTCCCAAATTTTCCATGGATTTGTGGAAGTGGCACCACAGATCCAATCACTTCCAGCTGCCAAATATTCAAAATCCCAGCAGCGACCTACATCCACAGCCACCTCAGTAGAAGTAGGCACTGCAGAGTACCAAACATCAAAATGCCCACCTACCGCCATCTCATCCAACATTGGCAGTGGCACCAGCATCAGAAAGTTGAGCTCCCAAGTTAGAGACTTATTTTTGGTTAGCCAGAAGGAGGCAGACATCGCCATATGCTCCCTTTGCGGAGAGAGTTTTACTCAGGGTAAGCTTGGTACAAACTATGGTACCAGGCCCAGACAGCCCATTTGAGAAAGCACCATACAATCCGTGGGGAGGCGTACATTAGCGGCCCAAAAACTGCAAATGTTGTTGGTGAAGGGTGTGAAAGCTGGCTGAGCAGGGAATTCAAATCTGTTTCAATCACGTTGACAGGTGAAGAAGAGGAAAACATCTTTGTTACTCAAAGCAGCTCTTTCCACAGCAGTGCAGGCGGTTGGCAGAGGAGGTGCTTGCGCTGCCATCAAAAGGATCTGTATATTTTGGCCTTGCCTAACAGCTTCCAGACATCCCCATGAGGGGTGTCCAATTCGTGACCAAGATGGGGTTCTACATTCCTTCCAGCCAGGTAATGGGGTTGGATAATCCAGTGGAGGGATTTTTGGCTCTACACCTACATACACTCTAGACATACACAGTGTAGGGATTGTATAGTAGGAGTATGCCTGATTACTACCTTGTATTATATGCCTGCATATAGACACTGTCTTACAAAAGGGGGTGGTGATGGACGGAGCATCAGAACCAATCAAACACTCTTAGCACCATGGTGGAACTGTATCTGCTATTTACTCTTTTGGTGCTTGTAATCCATTTCATCTGCTTCTGTCTACTGATTATCGCAGTACATGGATTCCACACAAGACTAATGTTGGTTCAATAAATATATTGAAAACGCCCCATTGTGTATTCTCTGTATATATCTTTGAGAACAAGGGTGCACGAGTGACTGAGGAAAAACTTTGTGATCTGTTACCATGATCCCTTAGGGATCAGGGTTGTCATGTTCATTGGTTGCCAGAAACCATTTGTTCCCTATTTAGACTTCGGGGCTTATGGTGGCACTGTGAGCTAGCTGGTCTCTAGGCCACCATATACTACGGGGGTGCTTGGAATCAGTCTAGGCAACTCACCTCATAGAGAGAAATATAGTGAGGACAGGAGCCAGGCCCATCCCTACTTCTTGCACCCCCAGCCAGATGAGAGCCCCTGTAATTGAATTTTGAGATGGGCTGGAAGGGGAGTGTAGGGAATGTTACCCAAACATGTGGGTGGGTTTAGCCAGATCTGAAGCTCTAAGAGCGATTTTTCCCATTTTGATTTTTGTTCAACTGTGCTTTCTGGGAATGTCACACGTCAGGTGAAGTGATCATCACAGAGGGTTACACCCTGTACCCCATTGGTCAGGGGTACCCACCTTCTTGCTAGCCCATAAACCTGGATAAATATAGGAGAGCAGACCAGCAAGTCAGATACCTGCATGTAATCAAGAAGAAGAAAAAGGACTGCCCTGCTGAACCCCTGGTCTGCACCAAAGAGGACTGCACTTACAAGGACTGCACCTGCTTCACCCTCTTCAAACGTTTAAATCAATGCAAAGTCTTCTTTTGTAAAGACTTTGCCTTGCTTTTAAAGTTTGAAGAGTGGACTCCCAGACAGCAACAGGTGTTAGAAAATGTCAAGAAGTCACTTGCATCAAGTCCACCCAAAAAAGTCCAGCTGTCCAGTAGACTTTTAAGGATTTGTCCAGGTGTATTGTGTGAATTCTAGCCCTGACTCTGCAAGGGGCAACTCAGAGGATTTTGAACCTTGGCTAGTGTTGTGGACACTTCAAGACCCCAGCTGTTTGGAACCATGTGGAGAATTTTTGATAAAAAGCTCCATAATGTGAGGGCCCTTTGTCAAGAGTAAAGCTGGCGATAATGAACTGTGGCTCCACCTGAAATCCAGGTTTGCCCCGCTGAAAGCTCCAGAGCTCTTCGCCGTCAAAAACAAGAACCAAGACCTCCCGGAGTGACCAAAACATCATAGGGAAACAAGCCGCTGTTATCAAAGTGCAACCCGGCCTATCAAGGAACAATGCTTGACGTCTAGGGAAAAAGCCCTAAAAAGTGACTAAGTCAGAAGGTAAAAACTTAACCGGGCCCTATCGCTCATTGTATCCGATCCACGACTCCATTCGGGTTGATCTGAAAGTTTGGCTTTATACCGGTCAAGTGCGACCACATGTCCCAAGTTGGCACTTTTGGCTTTCAGGCACTAGAATGAAAATAATTGCATTTCAACTTTACGCATGTATATCTCTGGTTCCCTACATTGGATTTTTGTCCTTTTGTTGTTATTTTAATCATAAAACAATTCCTATTTGTATACATTGGTGATGGGATTTTATTGTGTGTTGTATCTTCCTTATTTTCTATTACGGGTGCTGCTCGTGAGCCAAGCTACCAAGGGTTGAACAAGGGTTAATTTATTGAGACTTGTCTGGACTTTATTTGTGTTTGTGGTGTATAACTAAGTGTAGGTACCTATATGCCTTACTAAAGATCCACCTTCGAACAACACCACAATGTAAATATGCTATAACTTGTATTCTGACATATGTAACCACAAAATCAATGTGAAAAAATAAAAGTATTGGAGTTTGTGAGAAAAATAGGTCCCCTGGTAGGTAATTGATTAACATCTTACGTTTGACTTTTCTTGCAATATTTTTAGACAGTAGATAATTCATTTCGGAAGGGGAGACTGATTCCATTTTATTAATCAAACCCTGGCTAGGTCTCAACACAAGACTTAGTAAAATCTCATAACCTCATCGAACCCAAGTCGCAAGTAGCAGCCAATTCCAGGGAGAAATGAGTGTAAAGCTCAAGTACTACTCCCAAATTTAAAAAGAAAAATACACCATAAAATTACCATTCCAATATAAGAAAAATAGAAAATAAATCTCTAAACATATATTTACCAAAACAATTACAAGCAGAAAAAGAGAAACACATATATAAAGATTTATGGTAAAAAGGATCCAGAGCAATGCTGGAAGCTTTTGACAGACAGGGCTCCACAAGACTGGGTATCTTTTTTGCGATGTCATTTTAAAAGCATTTTAAGATTGGCATAGAACTCCAGGTGGCGAACAACATGGTTTGCTTGTGCACCTTGGTATCACACACCCGCGGAACCCTCAGCCTCTTGTCCTTGTCATACGGAGGTGAAAAAAATAGATTAGGATCCTTTTCCTCCAACTACTGGGCCCAGTTCTTCCCAATCAGTCCTACAGCATTCAGGTCACCAGGTAGGCCTTTAGGTACCAAGTTTTCTCTAGCTAGGACTTCTGTAGTCAGTATTCTATGGTCAGATGAGCCCTCCTAGATTCAGAAATCCTTCTACTATTTGTGTCCCTGGAGCGGGTCAAGAGGAGGTGCCTTGGAGACCAGCTCAAGTCTCTGGGAGTCAGGATTCTTTGTTTCTTCTTCTTTTTAGCAGGGCCTTCTTTTTAAGTGTTCCCTTACTAAGTTAAAAAATATTCAGAGGCAATGGCGAGGTTCCATTCTTATCTTTAGTTATAGGGAATTTTTCCTAGTCAATCCTATTTACTTTCTCACCCTATGTGCACTTCTTTAGCTGCATATCCTCTTTGCTTTGCTGTTAAAATTCCAATAACACCAAAATTGCAAAAGGGCCACCCCTTCATCCATCAGAAGGGACTCTGGATATTCCTGAGCTACTCTAATATTTAGATGAGGTCTCTTGTCTCTAACAAGGCTAACAACTGTCTTCCCTGGAGAAAAGAGTGGAGTAAAAATGTCTAGGAGGTTCTTGGGAATGAATCTGAGTTAATCCTATCAGCCTCAGTTGGTACCTCAAAGTCAAAAGACACAAAGCTTCCTTGTGTTCTGTAATTTTTTGCTGGCCCTCTCTCAAATAGACATTTCCTATTAAGTGGCCCGTTGTTGACAATAGCCTTGCCTTTCGTGGCACTGAGGCCAAGCTATTGTACTTTGGAGGGCAACGTCATTAACTGCAGTTAGGCGTCTGAATTAGGCTTCTGGAGGAAAGCTGAATAGCAAAATTGGTGTAAGTATTTTTTTTTTAAGTTACTTTTCCACTAGTTATAAAAATCTGATTCATCATTCAATATATTTTTATAAAAATGAATAGAAAAAAATTATAATTTTGATAGCATTTGTCCAAGCGAAGATATTAAGTAAAGATTGTAATTATGTAAAAACGTATTAATGTAGAATATAACTAACCACACAGTGAAAGCAGCTATTGGGCATTTAGAGCCTGATAAGGAATTTGTTGGTCTTCCCTTCGGACCGCCAATGCTCCGGTCCCAGGAAGACTGACATGCCTGTGGTCTCCTGCCCACTGGATTACAAGTTTAATCCATGGCTGTTGGTGTGGCAGAATAATGGTGGTGATATGTTTAGCCCATAGGAGATCTTCAAACCCATACATCAGCAGTGACTACGCCTCCAAGTCATCAGTGCACGGTGTTGCATGCCCCATGTCATGCATGCCACACAGTGCATTCACAAGAGTGCACTTTTGGGGAAGCAAATAATGTGCCCCTCCTGCAAGCACACCCATGGGGAGATTCATTCAGTGGCACTGTTGAGGGCCACTTTCCATTCCTTTCTACCAAGCATTTCATGAGGGACCCTTCCATGAATTGCTTGGAGGAAAGGCAGGTCATTATCTGGTCCGCAGTGCCTGCCTTGGCACCGCTGCCATTCACGACCACCCATCCGACCACTTCACTGTTGAGATCCTAGATCCTCGTAGTTGTGGTGGTGAGTCGTCGCACTGGTGATGGTCCGACCGCCGTATTTGAAATACTGAAGTTGGACCGAAGAACTGGTGGCAGTGCGACCATTGAAGTCATAATCAGGCCATAGTGACAGTGAGAGCACTTATTGCAAACATGTAGCATGCCACTTTTTTACATATATTAGGCACCTAGCCCTAATTACGTACAAAACTCGTCTTAGGAGTAGCTTATTTAATGTATAGCAATTGGTTTTCCACATGGCAAAAACACATATGAAATCTATTTGCCACTGCAGTGCTTTTAAACTACAACTCTTGAGAGTGCTCTTGGCAGTCATGTATTTTTTACATAAATGTGGGCGGTGTAACTTTGCACTACAACCCACAATTGACATTTAACATTCATGCTACTGGTGCATTTTCTGAACATATTGCTTTGAGTCCTAAAGTCATGAAAACCAGAAAAAGTTGGGAAATAACAACACAAATTATGACTTTTCTTATTATAGTCAGGCAGGCACTATAAAGGTTTGGATTAACTATTTGGCATGGTTTAGTTGCATAAAGATAAAGAGAAAAAATGCAATAATTTGCAACTTGTTATGCTGCTGGATGCAAATCCCCCAGAATGCGATGCTAAATTGTCCAACAAAGTTAATTTGTAATATAGGGTTTCAATATAACTTATGACTCATGATTCCTATATATGTTGTAATCTATTAGTTTAAAATCTTCCAACTTTCTTCAACAAAAAAACAATAAAAATACAAAGAACATGTAGTAACTCATATTTTCACTGAAATTACCCTCTGAAAGCTGATTTCAAGATCTCTGTGAGAGGACTTTGACATTTTGACACAGTAAAATGCTGAGGCATCTGCTGGTCACCATGGCTGCCAAGAGAGCATGATAAGAAATTTAGGGGCATATGTACAAGCATTTTTTGCCACAGTAACATCAATTTTTGTAACGTTTTTGTGGCAATAGGGCCTTCACCTTATTTACAAGGCAGCGTTAACTACTTAACGTGGCTTAACGCTGCCTTGTAAATAAGACCCCCTTCCATGCTATGCTTAGTGTGAATGGGGTTTGCAGTGGGTGTTGTGGTGGGCGTTTCACCGCAACACTCATTGATTTTGATACTGCCCCCTATTTACAAGGTCAGCGTAAATAGGAGGCAGCGCCAAAATTAAGACCAGGGAAAACCTAGTCTTAAGTTGGTGAAACGAGGAAAAATGCTTAAATGCTTTATTTCTACTCTATTTTGCTTTTTCCATGTGTGCTGCCTTGCCTTGTGCATATAGTGCGTAAAAGAAAATCGGAGAATATGCATGCCATCACGAATCGTGATAAGCACTTTCTGGTGGCCTGTCATTTTGAACTATGTCACTTTAGTAACTATAAATATTTGAGCTTCTTTGGTATAGCATGAGTTGAGGTGGATCCTAGGGAAGAACACAGAGTAAACAAGTTGAGAAAAAGAGACTCATGTAATCAAGAGAATCATGTAATCATGTAACCTTGTGGTTGCACATAAAGCCAGGTGCGGGCAACAGCTGAAATGGGGAGCTTGTCCGGGTGAAATGGAATTGTGGCAATGAGTCTGATTTTCTAGCAGAAAAAAAGATTATGATAGAGAGATTTTGTCTGTAGGGATACCCTAAATGCTTATTGAGAAAGCGTTACACAGAATAAAAATGTAATCTAGAACTGAGGTTTTGTATGGCCCCATGAGAAAAACTGATGATGTAAAGGAAGGCCCCACTAAGATGATAACGACTTTTAACGGCAAATGAAGCACAGTGAATAAAATCTTAACAAAAAAACAGAGTTTGTTACAATATGACCTGGTGATAGGTAATCTTGTGGGTGACAAACCCTCAGTTATGTATTGTAGAAATAAATCCTTAAGGGAAACCCTGGTCCAGAGTGATATTACAATAAACACAGTAGATAATATGACACATGGTCTTAAAGGCTTTTTCATAAGTGGCAAGTACAAAGCATGTTTGTACTAAAACAACTACTCAAAAAAGTACTCAGAAAAGTGAGGTATGTTCCACATACCTCACAACGGAGAGAAATTTGACAATTCATCACATGTAGTACCAGCTTTTTTTATTTAAGTGCTACAATGTCCTTGTGGCCTTAACTATTTTGGAAGCACTATGCATATAGTGTGCAAAATAAATCGGAGAATATGAGTGCCATCACGAATCGTGATAAGCACTATCTGGTGGCCCATCATTTTGAACTATGTCACTTTAGTAACTGTAAATATTTGAACTTCTTTGGCATAGAATGAGTTGAGGTGGATCCTAGGGAAAGACACAGGGTAGTCAAATTGAGAAAAAAGAATCATGTTTTATCATTGATCTTAATTCAAAATACCCCAATGGTCCTAACTCTGATGAAGAGTTAATCAATCAACGATTTCAACCAACCAGCGACTTTTTGACCGCTGCTTATCACCCATGAGGGTATCCAGGCACTCTGGAGGCTGCTGCTGGGAGTTGTCAGTCAGAAGTACAGGTTTTTAGGCCTTGACTGAACTTCTGTAGGGTGGATGCAGTCCGGAGGTGGATTGGGAAGCCGTTCCAGGTCTTGGCAGCCAGGTAGGTGGAGGTGCGGCTGCTGCTCCAGCTTTTGTGAAAGTGGGTGTGTGGGCAAGGGAGAGAAAGGCATAGCCTAGTTGTCTGTTATGTTGCTGAAGTTCAGTCTGTGATTAAGGTAGGCTGGTCCTTTGTTGTGCAGGGCCTTGTAGCCATGAGTCTGCAGTTTGAACTTATTTGGATGGGGAGCCAATGGAGCACTTTGAGGTGGGGGTGATGTGGGCTATTCTCGGGAGGTTGAAGATGAGCCTGGCTGCAGCATTTTGGATGGTTTGCAGTCAGGTGGTGCTCATGTAGAGGTTGTTTCTGTTGTCCAGGCAGCTGGTAATGAGGGCCTGGGTGACAGGACACCTGGTGTTGATAGGTATCCATTTGAATATTTTCTGGCGTATGATGAGGGTGAGGAAGCAGGCTAAGGAGACTGAGTTTATCTGCCTCTTCATACTCAGCTTGTTGTTAAGTATGATATAGAGATTTCTGGAGTGGTCTGTGGGAGTGGGCAAGGTGCCCAGTTCCACTGGCCTCCATGACTCGACCCGTGGGGAGGTGTTTCTCCTGAAGATGAGTACCTCTGTTTTGTCTGTGTCAAGTTTAAGGCATTTGTTTTCCATCCAGCTGGCTACACAAATCATAAAACTGTGGAAATTGGTTTTAGTTTTAGTTGGGTCTGAGGATAGGGAGAGGATGGGCTGAGTGTCGTCAGCATATGATATGGTGTTCGTACCATATGAATTGACCAGAGGGGCCAGGGGGGCGGCCATGAATGTATTGAACAGGGTTGGAATCAGTAAGGACCCTTGGGGAATGTCACAGATGATGTTCTTTGAGCCTGAGGTGGAAGGTGGGAGGCAGACTCTCTGGTTTCTTCATGTGAGGAAGGAAGCAATCAATTTAAGGGCATTTTCTTGAATCCCCCTTGTTTGAAGGATTCAACTATGTCGGGGCATTCAGTAATCTAGGTGTTAAAATTCTGGAGAGCCACCTTGAGATCAGTTGTGGTGTTCAGGGGTGAGGTGTTGGTCAATAGATTTTCTGTTATCTTGCTCCAGCTCCTATGGGCAGTGCTGGTCCAGACGGTGGCAGTTTTGGGGTGGTGGAGATGGCGATGTGGACAATTGAGTGGTTGGACCAGATGATCTTTGAAGTGTTGCTGTATTTCACTCTGTTGCCGGCTGTGAAGATCGGGTCCAGAGTGTGTCCAGCTATATTTGTGATAATTTGGGTGAGGTCGAGGTTGTTTAGGCTCTCTATTAAGTTTTCTGTGTTGGCGCAGCTTGGTCATCGATATGGAAATTGAGGTCTCGGAGGAAGATGAAGTTCTTAGAGCGGATGGCTTGGGGGGCTAGGATGTCCTTCCAGAAGGATGGGTGTGGTCCTGGTGGGCTCTATGCCAGGGTGTCCCTGATGGTAGACTTGCTGTCTGTGTTGAGTTTGAAATTGAGGTGTTCCATAATAGGGGCAGTGTCATCAGCTTCTGCTGTGCAGAGGAAGGACTCTTTGTGGATGATGGCCATACCACCTTGGTGTTTGTTGACTAGGTCGTGGTGTATGCTCTTGTATTCACTGGGAGTGGCAGTACATTGTCTGAAGCAGAAGCAGGGTTGAGCCATGTCTCGGTTAGGAAGAGGATGTCAGGGGTGAGGGAGGTGATGGTGTCCCAGATTTCTGTTGCATGTTTGTGGAGTGATTGGAAGTTGATCAGGAGGAATTGGATTTCTCTTTTGTCGGATGATATGGGCTAGGTTCTGAGGGGGTGGGGTGACATTGCAGGAGAATCTGCAATGTCGGCAGGAGAAGGGTCCTGCTGTTGATTGAAGGGAAGTGAGGCTGCAGACGTCACTGTGAGGTCTTGGGATCAGGGAAGCTAACTCAGCTCTGGAGTAGCTGTGGGTGGTTAGAAATCCAGGGGCTGGGTGTGGTCCAAGAATGGATTGACACTAACCGGCTTGTCTTTGGCCCACTGGCAGCCTCCATTAGGTAGGTTCCTAGGAGGGGACAGGGCACCGGACAGTGTTAGGAGAAGATAATTTTATGGGTATGTAAAAATTGTATAAACATATTCAAATTATAATTCTTTATACAATTACAATATTTTCAGTCATAATGACATAAAGAGCAAGCCATATCACTGCATAGAAAGGAAAGTAATAATGAAGTCACATGGGCTACTACAGCTACAAACTAGAAAATAGATTGAAAAAAAACTGAAAGGAAATATACTAAATATTATTCTAATGCATGCTATGGGTGTGCTACTACAAATGATATTGTAATTAACTTAAGAGAATACAATCTCCCCCAAATTTGACAGAAATACGGGAGGTATTGTAGGATACAAGAGATGTACGTTCAAGCCCACAACAACATTTCTGAGAGATATACTCCCTAAAGTCCCTGAACATATCAAAGGCCATCTCCATCTAAACCCACAAACTAAAAAAGCAACCAGTGTTACACCTCCTGCCCCATAAAGATAACAAGATTCTGAAATACCTGTACACTTAAAAATCACACATAATAAGGAACCCTCCCTGTTACATGACAGCCTAAACAATGCTTGACAAATCCTAATATTTTCTACACCAGATAACTTACTATAATTAAGCCATTCTCATAACCTGGATGATGGATGGGACCTTCAAAATGTGCCCCAAATTATTCACTCAGATATATACCATACATAATAAATATAACTACTCAAATACCCCTTTTGTATATGCCCTACTGTCAAATAAACCAAGTAGCACTTACTATGAACTCTTAAACCATATTAAACAGACAACACATAACTACTACCCACAGAAAATAACCACAGACTTTCAAGAAGCACTTTAGCACTGGGTAGCAGTGGTAAAGGGTGCAGAGTCCAAAACACCAATATAAACAGGTTCAGAAAACAGAAGGGTGAATGCAAAATGTCTGGGGATGACCCTGCTGAAAGGGCCAATCCTAGTATCACCCCCTAGAGTAAAAGAGAGGGTAGACTAATCAACACCTTGATGGGCTTCCCTGCTTACATGATAGAACATGGCAAAGACCTTGTTATGCAGGGGCACTTGTCAGTTCTATGCCTCTCTGAACTCAGTTGTCTACATTCTCCTGAGTTAGTGAACTGACCTATGGGTAACCCTTCTCCTCACTTGTGGACCACATTGGTGAAGCACCTGACCTTAACTTACTAACTAATGCATCCTAGTAGGCAGACACTACCACCATGGCTAGCATAGTATAGTAAATTAAATATGATAATTGTGTAAAAATCAATTCTACTGTGTTCTAAAGAGAGAGCACTGGTTAGCAGTGGTAAATGGCACAGAGTCATAAAAGCCAACAAAAAAGGGTTCAGAAAACAGGAGGGTGAAGGCAAAAGGTCAGGGGAAGAAATGTTTTATTCAATTTTCATTTAAAGAAAATATATATTTCTTTCCGTATTTCTATAATTACAATAATTCTTTTAATATTTAGGGCCCGATTACAATCTCACTAGGAAAGCCCTCCATACGACTCGGATCCGGAGGGCTTTCCAAGTGAATTGCGCTGTGTGAGTCCGACTGAATGAGTAAGATGCAGCCGTATGCTGATGGACTCGGTTTCCTCGGACTCCCATTGAACTCTATGGAAGCCTGTGTACCAACGCATACACAGGCTCCTATAGCAAAAAGGGGTGGGTGAGGAAAAGCGTACATACTGAGGCGGGCACCCCATGTTGCCAACCACACTGTGCATGCTTGGATCGGGCGACGGATGTGCACCCCCTGTGACTGATTCAAAAGGCTCCCGGTGAAGGGGGCATGCTATGGCTACCCGAAGTCTGATTCCGACAGCCATTTCATCTTGCTAAGACTGAGACAATACAGCTGAATGAATCGTGCATCGTACTCGCTAGGTCGGAATCCAGCTCCATTGCGTGGCACGATTCGTATGCGAACGAGACGGTCTGACAAGATGGGTTCCGGAAATGATTCGGTGGACGCAGACGAGATCTTCACATTATACTTGGTCATTCGTAGCGGGTGACGACTATGTTGGAAACATAGGCTCCGAATCAGATTTGCACATTCCGTTACCCGTCTGGAGGCCTTCTTAACGAGATTGTAATCGGGGCCTTAGAATGTAATATTATTGATGTTTAAAATGTACTAAGATTTAGGTCATTATAAAATATTGTTAATTTAAACTAATAATAAAAAATACATTTCTTAGTTATGCAATATATTGTTTGCATAGCTATAAAAAATAAACATTATATTTAAATTAAAATATTACACATTTAAAAATCTCCCCATCCCACTCCCTAAACTGCCAACATCCTACTACTATAAAAAAATACATATACATTAATTTTACCCATTAATACAACTGAAAATTCTAGATTAATTATTGATCTTTCTAAACAAATAAATACAAATTACCAACACATATAATCAAACAAACTACAATAAAATACAAGTAAATTAATACTTACAAATGATATTGCATACAATAATATTTTTGAAAACAATATTTTGTACTACAATATTCAAAACAACACATAGGGCCTTATGACGAGTTTGGCGGTCCGTGAACCGCAGTACCGGTCAATCTCTGTCCAACTGCTGTGGGCTCAGTAGTCCGACAGCCATATGACAAGATGGGAGGATTGCTATTGCAAAGACTACAGCTGAACCGCGACACTGCCAGCACACCGCAGACTGCTGGTGTCATAGTTGGGGAAAAGCAGCTCCCATTGGGCAGTACAGAGGAGTTTCACCTCCGTCTGTATTACAAGTTGGCTTTCCAATGAACCGACCACAGCTTCACGTAGGCAAAAATGAAGGATTTGAGGTACATACTCACACCTCTCCTTATCTACCCGTCAGAGTTCGACATGGATCCCTTTTTCTAGGGCCCCCCCTTCACAGCAGCTTCTTCCCCCCCGAAGAATATTACCCTGTTTGCAGCAAAATCCAGGTAAGTCAATTTTGTAGCATATACCCAGTCCCTGGACTGGCCACATATGGGCCGACTCCGGCAATGGGTTTATGGCATTTTTCCAAATGTATCATGCATATGTGTACATTCGACAATTGTGCAGTCAAAATGTATACACAGTCATCGATAGATAAGAAAACCCATTGCCCACCATCGCAACTCCAACGGAGCCACACCGCAGGCCCTGCAGTCAATTCGTAATACGGTGATCGGAAGACCGACAGTGCTGCAGTCGTTTAGCAGCCACTCTGTTCCTGAAGTCGGACCACCAAACTTGTAAGAAGGCCCCTGGAACAATACTCCTGTCTTCGATATTCCTGTCCATAATATTTTTTCTAAGTCCAGATATTCTTGACCGGATATTTTGGTATCAAAATATTTGTATTCTATTTTTTGAACAAACACTTCTTGGACTCCCCTATTAGCCAATAACATAACACACTCAACAGTCAATACCATGGATGTAGTTTTATACAGCCATGAAAAGGTTATAACTGATGCCTAATTATTGCTAACTTCTTCAGACCACTTACTTATTTAGCGTAGGCCAATATTTCTCCCTCGGTTCTGCAGCAAGCTAAGGCTGACATCCCTTTTTCATCCCATCCTCTGGGAAAATTTGGAGGTTTTGGGCTCAGTTTTAAATGCTAATTCTCTGCTATTCCAGTTGATATTATGATTGTCTCTACAAGTTTTAATTCATGGACTGTGATGGTTTTTGACACTGTTGCTCCTTAATATACAAGCACAATAGAGACACCCCTACTGACCCCGATATACTGAAGAGCTTTGAAATATGAAAACCTCTTGCAAAAATCTGGGTTGCATTTGGAAATGAAACCATGATGTGGAATCTAAGGCACATACAAAACAGCCCTGCAGGAATATAAGTGCTTTATTAAATAAGCTAACTCATCATATTATTCTTTCCTAATTAGTTCATCCAAAAAACCCACATATTAACTATTTAATCTGGTACATCAACTCTGTCCTGAGGCCAGTAAGAGCTCTGTCGTATCCATGCAAGCTCTTTGCAAAACCTTAACCATCTTATTCAAATGAAAAAATTGAAAGGATCTACTCATGCTTAGCCAATTGCACTGATATGGTACTGTGAAAGCTATTTGAAGACCCATGTATCACCGCCATGGGTTCTTCCTCAGACAACTTTGTACCTATTGATGAAACTCAGATTACTATCAAGTTTGGACGTCTGCTCTTCCCATATTCTCCAACAAGTTATAAAACAGGTTGGGTCTCCCATGGCTAAATAATGTACAGTTCCTTTGGTGTGCGTGACTGTGGCTTTCAGTTTGAAACAGACACATATTACCTCTCTTCTGAAAAACCCTATGCTTGCCCTACTCAATTCTCAAAATATGGCCAATTTTGTTGCCTCCCTTTCAAGCAGAAATTGCTGGAGCAAGGAATCAATGCACCAGTATCTGCCCATTCAGATAACTATGTTTTGATTGGCCCAGCCCAATCAGGCTTTAGACCATCTGACAGTATAGAATCTGCACAGCTGCCGAGGGCATATGGCATTAGATTGATCTTAGATAATTGCATCTCGAACACTTTGATATTATTGGACCTCAATGGCAATTGATATGGTGTCACGTCAGTGGTGTAACAAAACCTTCAGGCGTGCTCCTGCTAGGTAGGGTGAGGGGGCCCCCGTTACCCATTTCCTAAGTGCCTTGCTACTTCTGGCTGCTTTATTTGTTTGCATCTGGTCAGCCTAAGGTGCCCCCTTTGAGGTGAACAGTGTGGGGGCCCAACGCACCAAGGGGGCTGTGTGGGCCTCCATTACACCCCTGGGTCATGCACCTGTCACTTAGCTATTCAATTCTGCTATTCGATCTAGGTATCTGTAGGAATGTTCTCAGATGACTATCTTCTTTCCTTACCAATAGATCTCAGTCCATAATTTTTTATCTTTTTAGGTCAGCCCTGTACACTTTAAACTGTGGCGTCCATCACGGCTCCTCTTTGAGCCTGACACTTTTTAATATATTCATGGTCACATTAGTTTCTCTAGTCTGGAAGTTTAGCTTCAATTTAGAAATACATGGGGTGACATGCAAATTCTACTGATCATTTCATATAGTCTCTTCTCAGCAAAGAAAAACCTTTCACCAGTGCATGACTACAATAGCCAGATGAATGAATCAAAGCTGTCTTAAACTTGACATAGACAAAAACAGAGAACGTACTACTGAAGAAACAATCCTCTGTGTGGTTGTGGCATGGGTGACCAGTCGCTTTCGGTATCCTCCACCTCTGTAAATACACTGAGGAATTTAAACATCTGCTTCAACAACAAAATCATGTTTGTCACTCAAGTCTATTGGGTAGCAGCAATGTGTGTTTTTATTCTACGTATTCTATAAAAAAATTCTCCGCTCCCAATTACTGAACATAACACAAAAATCAAGCTCTCATCGCATCCAGACTGAATCATTTCAACTCCCTGGTTCTGAGATCACTATAATATATTTTAAAGTGTTTCAAGCTGGCACAAAACATAGCTACCCGCCTCATACTTAAGGTACACAAAACAGAATCTATGAAATCCCTTCTGATCTTTTCGCATAGAATCCCGGAGCTGAAATGGACTACTTTTAAAGTATTATGTCTCGCTCATACAGCCTTCTTGAATACTGGTCATGAATATCGTAAAAATAAATGTACCTACTATAAATCTTTAAGACTTCTCAGATTACCGCATGGTTTCTGTTAGTGTTGCCAACTGGTCTAGCTAGGGTGGAAAATCCTTCACCTATCTTGCTGCCAAAGCTTGAAATGATCTTCCTCTTGATAATTGCAGCATTGAAAACATCAACTTTATAAAAAACTTAGAACTTAGTTATTTCAACTTCCTTAACTAAGCATTCTGCTTCCGTGGCCAAATTCCTCAGCACCAGGATGCCCTATGGGTAGCAACCATGCTCCACAAATGGTTATTCATTCATTCACTCTTTTGTTTGCCCAATTGTTCATATAGTATTCAGTATTACATATTATAAGGCTCAGCAGTTCACCAATTACAGGTTTCGCCTCTCTGCCAATATATTCCCTTGGCATAGTTCTTTATGTATGTATGTATTCAATTTGTGATGCTTCTTTAGCAATTATTTCCAAAGCACTCTTTACAACATATTTGGGATTGGACAATGGTTGCTTAGATGATTATCTATGGATACACACTTTTTCTAAATGTAATTGTCAATATTTGTAAATTGCAGTGTCTAAACATATTTGTATTAAAAGATTAAAGTAATTCAATAAATGTATTCTATGACTATGCTTTGCTGCCCATTTGTATTTCAGGAATCCTCTGCAAACAGACTACTATATCAGGTAGTTATATGAGTAGTTTCCATATCTTCCCAAAATTATATAATAAGTTTCCTAAATGTGATATGTTGAGAGGATGACCGTATCTCTTTGAATTGTTAGTGTGTAGCATGTGCTTCATTGCTGATCTGGAAGTGCTACAGTACGGTACGGTGTTATAATATTGTGGACTATATTGCCAGTAAATCCTAACTACATATCTGAGCTTCTAGAAAGAAAACCATTTAAAATATTGTGTGAAAGCAACACAGCTACAAGCTCATGGTATATAGGGGCTTACCAGTAGCCCCACCAACTTCTATCTCTAGGTGATAAAGGAAAGCTGAATCTCAGCTGATGACATCTACCTACCGGTGCTTGAGTTAGTGGACACTCCGCTGGGCATTAAAGATGGGAGACAGTTGAAAGCGTACCTTATCCCACCGATGACACCTCTCACGGGTTGGGTAGCCTTGACTGACCCTGCCTCCACTGCTAATCATGTTGGATAGGTACCTGACTAACAGCCATAGCAGGCCCCCATGCTCCTTCTCCTTTCAGATTCTTGATTCTGCCCCTGCCTGTCATCTCCCTACCCTCACTAGCCACCCTAAAACTAACAACAGAAACACTATGGGTCAGATTCACAGAACTAATCTGAGATAAAATCCTAAACTTACTACTTTTGATATTCACAGAAGGCATTTAATAGTAGTAAAGTTAGGACTCCTAACTTTACTACTACTAAACTGAGATAAAATCCTAAATTTACTAATTTTGGTATTCACAGAAGGCATTTAGTAGTAGTAAATTTAGGACTCCCTTATTTTTTTTCTAAATTATCTTATTTTATATATAAATCAATATTTTGTACATTGATAGTTTTGATTCCATATTTTTGTACTTACCTGTGTAGGTATGGGAGTCGATATTTTTGTATTCTATAATTTTTTAGTATATTTTTAACTTCAATGGTTTTGTCATCGATATTCTCTCAATGAACTGGCTATTTGGAGATGCTCCTGCCCACTCTGTTATGTGCTCACAATACATGTGTGAAGTGAAAGATTGAATATCAGATATTTAGCTAGTTGTTCCACTCTAAGTAGGTGGTGACATAGCAGACAAGCCTTGACACATGCATATGTCAATGGTAAACCACAGATGTCAGTGGTTGGCTATATGACATTGGAACAGGCCTTTAAAGGTAAATTGCTAGCCCCTGCAGTTGATGTGGTCACATCCAGCCACACAGGATGAATGGACACATTGCAACTGAGTGACGTAATGTCCCTACTGCCACTGCCAGATCAATAAGTGCATGTCAAAGTGGCAGAACATTGTGTACCTGTTGAATGGCATTGTTCCCACTATGTGCACATGACACATGGATCCTGATCATTTAAGAGTGGCACTCTGCAATGCAGAAAGGTACCTTTCTTCACTGCACAATGTCACTGAGGGAGGGCAGCGGTGCACAGAAATTAGGCCATACTGCACATTCCAGTTCATTCAGACAAGTTGCCTAGCAGATGCACATTCACACTTTGTGGCCTAGATTGCATGCAGAATTGTTCTTGTGTATGATGGTGTACCTTTCTGCACAGGGTGCAGCCTCAGAGGCCTGATTGTCTATGTATGTATGCCACAGAACATAGCACACATAGAACATGGGAGTGAATTGGATGACGTTTTTTCTTTTTGACTGTTATACATCACCTGGGCATACCACTTGATTTGTCACACTTTTCCTGGGGTGGGATACATGAAATGTTCAACAAACCATGGTAGTGGTATAGCAACACCCTCACGATGCCCATGGAACACTTCCCTTGCACACAGTGATGCTACACAGCATTTTGGCCAGTGATGATTTGCTCTGTACCTTTACACCATTCAACAGTAGACAAAGTGGCTTTGCCTGTTTTAAAATGTATGACTTAGGAGTTTGCATTACACATATCCTATGGGGCGTGGTGCATGGATGGTTGTATGATGGAGGCCTGCAGGCATTTACCCCACACACCTTTACAACGCAGTCAGTCCCCTGCGTGCAACATTGCCAGGTACTTTAGCAAGCAAGTCCTTAAAACTTTGGAATAGCATAAAAAACGAATCCAACTCCAGTGTATGCACCAGTAGGGAAGGAGGTAGACTTAAAAATCCAACACCAGTTCAACAACGCACCCCCTGCAGCAAGTCATTGTAATGACTTGCATGCTAAAGTAATGCATGGTAACATCGCATTGTGGGGTTCCAACCTCGTTTTAAAGGCTTGTTGTTGTAAATACTTAGAGGTAAATTATGTTTTCCATAGTGCATGCATGAGGCACACCGCTCAGTCTTATTTCACTATCTGCATTGATAGACACAGAGATGAGTATTGTGGCATTCATTTCTAACTGTTAATGAGTCCATTAATTACGTGAGTTTTCCTTACCTATAAGTAGGCCATTTCCATATCGGCCATCCTGGAAGCAGTCATTTATTATTGAGTTCCATAATAAGTATGCATCATAAACACTGCTGGGTTATTTGGCCAGCACATTTGTAAGCAATCCATGATGGTCAACAATGGCCTGCACATTGATGATGTGAGTGTATTTCCTATTCCAGTAGAGATGGGATGTTGTAGCAGAGGGGAAAAATTGCACATGTGTGTAGTCCATGGTACCCTGAACGTATGGGAAACCAGCAATGGCATAAAACCCTTGCTTTGTCTCCAGATGCAGTTTGTGGGTGTTGAGGAAGAGGACATAGCAGGGTGTCAGATGGATGATGGCATCCAGGATAGAGGGAAGGAATCAGGAGAAAGGTGGCTGGGAGATTCTGGCCACTCTAGTGGCTGTTATTTGGAAGGACCTCCATGCCAGCATGTGTAGTACCGCAATGAGCTTCACCTGTGGAGGGATGTTGGTAGAACTGGTAGCTGTTGGCTGGATCCTTGGCACAATCAGGTGTAGCAACTGCACAATGGACTCCATCTTCAGCCGGTAATAGGTGATGACCTCATTGTACCTCAGTCCAATTAGGCAATAAATGTTCTCCCTCCTCCTGAGTTGCCTTTGTGGTGGTTAGGGAAGGTGAGTGTGGGGGTGGTGGTGGTTATTGACTCCTCGCGACTCTTAGCTGCGAAATGAGCACCTCCATCGTGCAGTTGTGGTTGCCAAACTGTTCTGTCAGGCTTCTCTTTATGTACCAATGTCAATGTGTCAATTCGTATGTGCATGTTTCACAGGCGCTGGATTTTTAATGCTATGGGACCTCTGTGCGACGCTAGCTCACGCTGTGTCACTTTGGTCAATTCTTGTAAATATCCATCCATCTGTTTCACAGTGGAAATTAAGATGGAACACCTACCTTCATATATTAGAACTTACATGATGCAGGCTTTTCCGACGCAGCTTCCTTTTGAAGTAGGATCCTAAAAGTGATGCCTCCTCCAAGATACATACATCACCTCGTAAATATGGAGTACTGGCAGCGCCGCCAACGCGAAAAAATGCTGCATTGGCAGTGAAAGCTCCTTGTTAATAAGCCCCTAAGGGGCAGATTTATAACGGACTTGTGCCACTTTTACGCCGCCGTTGCGTCACTTTTGTGATGCAGCGGCGGCGTAAACCCTGCGCCATGTTGCGCCCCATTTACAACGTGACGTATCTAGGGAGATGCGTCACGTTGTAAAGCTTGCGCCACATGTGGGCGTACCTGCACAGGGGGGCAGCGTTCCGGCGCAGGAACGCCTCCGAAAAGTGGCTGAGTGAAATCTACAAGATTTCACTCAGTCACTTTTCCGGCCATGCTGCGTCAAAACCCTGCGCCTGCTTGAAGCAGGCGTAAGGATTGACGCAGCATTGTAACAATAGGGCACCCCCGTGCATTGCTGGAGCTGCGTCGCGCTTGCGATGCAACTCCAGGAATGCGCCAAAATTACGCCATCAGATGCGTCACGCATCTGTTAGTCCTTGCGCCACGATGCGCTGCATTGTAAATGCGGCGCATCTATTGTGGCGCAAGGGTAAACTTTCGTGACGCATCTTTCCTGGCGCATCCCTGCTGATTTGCGGGGATGCGCCAGGAAGCATAAATCTGACCCTAAGTGTTTTAGTCTCTTTGCCTGGAGCTTTAGTAGCTGCTTTCCTTTTGGGGAGATGTAATCTGAGATTCACCCCTTCTTTGAATACAAAGGAGAATATTCTTTACAGCTATATGGAACTTGCATGGAGAGTACCTGTGCTCCTAGCCTGATTGCATTAGAAGAAGAACCAGCAATAGTGAGACAGATGATTGCAGGATCAATGTTGAGAAAGTGAGACAGGAATAACGTTGTCCATAGTCACATTGGTCATTGTATCTTTCTCCCTATTAGGGGGCAGAAACTCAATGCCAGTATAGCTGGAACAGGACACTAGGGCCGGACTGGGAACCAAAAACGGCCCTGGCAAACTGCTTGGGCGCCCCCCCGGGGGGCTAATGCGGTGCAGCCGAGCTGTTTGCAAGGGCCAGATCAAACTGATTTTGCTACAGGGGATCTGATATTGCCAGCACCGGTAACAAAAACGGGCCCCCAGGGGTGCCAAACCGCTCCCCACCCTGGCGGCCCACCTGGGAAATTCCCGGTGCCTGCTACGGCCAGCCTGGTCCTGCAGGACAAAGGGAAGAGCTGCAGGTAGACCTTTATAGAAAAGCTTTCTAAAATTGCCCAAACCTGCAAGGGTATACTTGGTTATCTCACTTTACCGTTTTTTATAGAAAAGCATCACCCTTGTAATGTTGTGGGACCTAGGCCCAGATTAAAGCAAAAGATGACACAGAGACAAGAGTGCCGTTCAGTAGCCTGAGTGGCAACATGTGCTGATGACCCAACTGATTTTTATCTCCAGGGTCTCCTGACTGGTGATGTCTGTGAAGGGATAGGTATATGCTCAGTGTAGGACAACCCTCTGGTAGAAGGGGTTGC
The DNA here is from genome assembly GCF_964204655.1 of Triturus cristatus. Classification (NCBI taxonomy): domain Eukaryota; kingdom Metazoa; phylum Chordata; class Amphibia; order Caudata; family Salamandridae; genus Triturus; species Triturus cristatus. Next base: position 498,902,071 of record NC_140591.1, read on the forward strand.
ATTGAAGTGTCACGAGACCCTACAAATGGCTGTGAGCACCTATATCACTACCCATTGCAACTTGCACACTATTTTAAACACTTGAATACGCTCTTTGACATTAGGAGATTAGATAGAAAGTAGGAGATTGAGCGTAACGCATAGGGGTTGGTAGGCAAATGTGTGGGTATTTAGACATTGACCACTTTTCAATATTTTAATTAGGGAAATAACCTGCGCCTTCAGTCATGGTCAGCTCCATGTTTTGATCTTTATTAATTATTTTACCATAATTGTTTTAGGAGCTGAAGTGTATGTTTCTTAAACCTTTCATTGTGTTATGGCTGTTCTTGTACACCAGCCTTCTCCAATGAGTAGTTTGTGAGGTACTGGGGGCTCTCCAGTCATATGTAAGTTGCTCTTTTGTGTGTAGCCCAGTCTCATAAATTAGAAGCTTTTGCTTAGTAGAATTAGTGTATGCATACCAAAATTAAAAAGTGTGTATTCAAGACAAAAATGTGTGCCGTTTTAGAATGTATAAGCTGATATTTGGAGAAAAATTGTTGACTTTCCAGTTGAATTTCTAATTCAAGTCTTCCAACAGGATACTTCAGCACCAGGATGCCCTTTAGGGTGAACATGCACTTTAGAAATGCGTAGAATATTTTCTATTGTATTTAAAGCTGGTATAATCATGCAGCATTGGAGAGACTTCTTGTTACCTTGTTATATTGCACTTCTGGCTGTTAGGTATTACTATTCAGAGGTATTCCAAATGATTTTATGATGAAATCACGCATGCGTTTAGCATGCTTGCCTTTTCATGCAGGCATTAGAACCAACCCGGGGTACGATGCCTTCCTTTTCCACGAAAGTCGTTACAACAGTGAGGCACTGAACTTTGGATTAGTATAATTTACTATTTGAACTCTAGTTTTTGAAACAGTAGGGAAGGTCTTGGACTGTAAATCCAACACTACTCCATCAATGCGCCCCCTAAAGCAAGTTGTAACGACTAGCGTGCTAAACGAAAGAATGGTAATGAGTCACATTGTGATTCCAGCGTAATGTGTAAGGATGGTTCCTGTTCCAAATTGATAAAGCCTTCTTTACAATATTGCTGGCACCCCAGCCTACTGCACTAAGCTGACATCTACTAATAATCTTGCATGGGTTGGCCACAAATGTCATCTTTTCTGATGTGCCCACTATTAAAACACAATTAATACCAGTAGTTTGGTATGATTTTAATTGAAAATAACTAGATCGCATTACAGAAAAGTTTGGAGATCTCTGTTCTACACCATGATAAATAATGTATTTTGCTATGTATTTGTAGTTTAAAATTGTGTTTCTGATTGAAAATTCATTGTTTAGGTTCTCTGATAGTATTTAGTCTACTTCATGGTTTGGAATACATGAGTTATCTTCGGACAACCCTTTATATTAAAAGAATGATATATATAAATTTGTCAGCACAACTATTTCTCATTGATAGATAAATAAAGTCTATTTTCTGTGCAACTGCACATAGTGAACCTACCCCGAGGCATCTGAACAGGACTTGATAAGCACTGTGGTATAGTTAAGCCATTTTGCAGTTCTTTTTCTGTAGTACACTGCAAGGGTCTAATATCTTGACATTGCATCTAATAAAGCAAAAAGGTGCAAAAGATATTATAGAGACAAATTTTCCTTGCGATAGGAAAGAGTCAGAAAGACGGCTGACAGACCAGTAGGGATCATGACAGTTCTGGTAAAAAATTCAATTTCATTTGATTAAGAGATACCAAGTAAACCCTACTCAGTCAGTCTGCAAAGCTTTTACAAGTCGCGTTAAGCTACCGAATACAATAGGTACTGCTGATGCTTTCCTTTTAAGCCAAAGGCAATAAGAAAAAGAGTAGCTAAGAACTAGAAGCAGCTTCCTAAAATGGCAGTAATAAACTTTATTGCAAGATTAATCTATGGCTAAGGTTGGAAAATAAGCCAATAAGTTAAAAGAATTGTTTATATAGCAACAGTTTGTTTAATTCTCCCCATCCTTCAATACAGTGAAAGTAACAGTTTCAAGAGTTAAATAGATAGAATGTAGGAACCAACATGGGAACATTTGGATACAATGACCTTCTTTCTAGCTGGGCTGATAATTCCAAGATTTAAACAGGAATTTTAGCACTTATCAGGATTATAAAAATAGTGAAAATACCACGCTTTTTGGGGAAAATGCAACAATATTCTGTGTTTTGCAGCTCGAAATGCTGAAAACATTAGCTTATTATCCACCAGTCCGACCTGAAATCAGTGGCAGCTCTTCGCTAAGGTGAAGCAGCGTCGCCCCACTGCTGCAAAGCAGTGAAAGAAAGAACAAATACAACGGTAATAACGCGAGGCTATTACCATTGTATTTGTTCCTGCTGCGCAGCTTTGCGGGGTGGGCGGGCTGCGCTGCTCTGAGTTTTATCGGTCAGCATAGATATTATTGTGTGCTTGAAGTTTTACCAAATATTACATTTACGTGCTTGAAACAATTTGCACTGCAAAATAAACAGGTTCAGTGCAACAAATTCACACAATATAGACGTGCTCAATTAGATAGTTATTGGTTAGTTTTGGCGGAGGGCCGTGGTTTGCTAGTCCTTGGGTAAGGAGGAGCGGCTTGAACTGTTTTAAAATTGTAATCAAAAGTAGCAGAGTTTAATATAAGAGCAAGTCATACTGGTACCTGGGAATGAGGATTCTTTAGATGCGGGTTCCATGAGGATATTTCAATGCATCTAGAACTTGCTGTACTGTGATCTTAAGAAAGGTGGGAGTGTGTATTGCATGAGAGTGAAATGTATAGAATAGGGAAGAACTTTAAAAATAAGGAGCACCCATATTGAGGGTTGAAAGAAGGAAGTAATAGTGCATGAAGAAATAAAGTGATGGAATAAGGGAGTGCTTCAGGGAATGACGACTGTAAGAAGGACTGAGGGATAAAACCATTGGTCGAAGTAGGTAGGATCGGCAAGGCACAGTGTGCCCTTACTTCTTTAATCCTATAGATTCCGTTTCCCTACTTTTTATTGTAAACATGCGTCCCCGGATGGCAGAAATAGTCAAGGTCTACAGATAAGGATCGGCATTCGTGGCCGTTCGAGGACGGACAAGTGGGCAGAGAAGGACTTTGTCTTTTCCTTCTTGCCCACAGAAGATAAGGACAGTGTCCCCTTCTGCTTTTCTCTGGAAGCTGCCCCCCCTCTCTCTTTCCTCCTCCTATTCCCTCTCTTTCTGTCTAGCTCCTTCCAACGTACTGAAAAACGTGACTCAAGAAACGGTTCTCTACCTCTCTTTCCTTCTTTCATTTATTTGTTCTCCTGTCAAATGGATCCAAAAAAGAAAAACATTTTTGTTGGAAATGCCACCTTTTTTTTGGAATTTTTCTATCCCAAAGTGAAGCCTTGAGATGAAAAGGTTCAAAATACGAAAAATAAATAAATATCTAAATAAAGCAAGACAGAGTGGTTGCAAAATGGCCAGAATGATTTTATTCACACACAAACACATCAACATCACTTAACAGAGTTTTTCCAGTGAAGCACTACTTTTATTTTCTTGTCCTTCTTTGAAAAGCATTGTTTTACCAAGGTGGGGAAGTGCACCAGTGCTGGAGGTACTGCAATGCCTGATGAGTGGATTGGAAAACAAAATGTGTACTGCGGCTCTGTGTTCATGGATGTGGTCTTTTTAAACCATACTGCTTGCGTTTTGTAAGGATATTAGCAATGGACATTAAAACGCGACTCTTCCTGCCCTTATCGCTTCAGGCGAAAACACTCACTGATTTCTGATTAATGAGTGTAAAAGCATTAAGGTAACCATGTTTTTCCTGCTTACAATTTCACATGCTTTACTTAATCTTGCATCCTTATGAGTGTTTGCTTTTTCCAGGATTTTGTTACCTTTTTTTTTAGGCAGCATATTACTCTTGTTTAGTGCGTAATTTGAATCCAGTTGCATACAGGTGTTTATTGTGGGCACAATTGGGTTGTAGTTGAAGGCAGTGCAAGTTTCTTTCAGTGGGAAAGTATGGTGTTCAGTGGGGGAGATGATATGGCACTAAAGTCAGAGCTGCAGAGTTTGGAACTAGGAAACCAGGCTCAGCCTTCATGACCAGTCCACCGGACCACTCACCCGGGGGAGCACATTTCAATGCTAGACGTTAGAAGGCCTGCAAGGCCTTAGAAGCCGTGGTTTCTTAGCACCAGTGGAAGGACCCTAGCAGGGGCAAGCATGGGTTAACCTTGAAGGCTAGTCCACCATAATCCGAACTGAAGTTCACCTCCAGTCTAGCAGGCAGGCTGTGAAGCAGCACACTCTAGAGCGACAATGCCCCTGTCACTGAGGTCACAGGACTCTTGAAAAGGGCCAGCTCTAGGGCAGTGAGACCGGTGTGACTGCACCGGGTGCTGACTTTGGGTGGGGGTGTCAGCAACAATAAAAATATCATAACTCCAGAGATTAATGTTCTTCCTTGAGAGGGGTCAGAGTTTTGTCTAGTGGAAGTGTTGGTTCAAAGAAAGGTAGTGCAGATGGTTAATGTGCCTGCTGCAAAGAATATGTACCATGCAGATCACAAAGTGCACATAATGTAAATAGGTCAGTGGGTTACAGCTTTTGTCAGAGAGATCATTTTGTTATTTGCAGTTTTTAAGTTAAAATCCTAACATAGAACAGTGAGCTATTAATTGTCATCTAAGAGCTTCCTGGTATAAATTAGATTGATAAAGTAGTTTTCCCCCAGTCTTCGATTATCCTAATGTTGCAGAAAGTGTTAATTTAGATATAAATCAATTCTAATTATTAAAGAGAACCCCACCCATAGTGTTATGTTTTAAATTCTGAGTTTGTGTTTCTCCAGATCAATCACTATTTAACTATACTGCTTACTTGTGTGGTTGTCATGTCACTCCTACACCCTGTAGTCTTTAGTCTTATGTAACATTTCCTATACAGTGAATTACACACATATAATTGATTCTCTCCTTGCAATGTGTGTGATGTAAAGTGCTCTGACACCCTACACTGGTATGAGTGGCGCTGTAAATCAAATTGAATGCTTCTGAGAGAGAGTGTGGTTATGTAGACTTGAGGGGCACTGTTAAATGGTGGTCGTGAGGGAGTCCATGGAGGAGGTGGTCATTGGGGGCACCGACAAACATTGTTGCACAGGGAGCTGCCAGCGTTAAAGCTGGCCCTGCCCTTGAGGCCAGTCCACCTCACCCATTGGTACCTTCATTGGCCTTGTTTCAGCAGAATTGGATGCAACGCACCAGGGATCGGCAAAGCAGGATTTGCACTCACACCAAACTAAGTTCGCAAACTTCACAGTATCTCTGCTTCATGCACAAGTACTTTAAACAGGTGCTGCCTGCTTTGGGGGAACTGGAATTGTCCAGCAAAGGAGGCCATAAATGACGCCGCAGTGTTGTCTAAATTATGCAGCAAAAAATGGCTGCAGCGTAATGCAGTATGTTTTCTGATACTTTATTCTGACACATGTTAACAGTCTGTGGAAAGATTATGCCTTATTAGTACCAGTGTAACATACAAATGCATCAGTGAGAAAGGTGATCAGTGAACCTTTGCAAGGGGCCATCCTCTTCGCAGAAACACATCACTTTTTTAGTAACTTTGAATCTGTTTGAGCTATAAACAATTTATTAGTTAAAATTTTAAGATTATGTAGCAGATGTTGTATTATGTGGCAAATATGGCAGAGTCATAATTATATAGAAACCATTTGATAACTAGGATATTTTGCCATTCATGTTTAAACTGCTCTTGTGGAAAAATGGAGCAGAAGTGCTGATGACAGAAACTCCATGGCTTGTAGACAAATGCTTGTGCTTCCACTTGTAACAGTATTTGGGACATTCTGTGATTTTAAACTCATCCCACTTTAAGAATGTAATATAATGTCAATAACTCATATTAAACCTAAAATAATAATGTGTATCCAGTGATTGAATTAAATAACATATAAGCTGTAACTGGTCAATGAAAAGCCAAACAAACTCTAACCGTTTGAATGCTTTACACATTTTGGCCACACCTCTGACTCCACCCACTGATCCCAACTATGCAAACAAATAAAGGGTGAAACAGGGCAGTGAAGATAGAAGGATAAACATAAGTTAGAAAGGACAAGCATTTGCAATGCCACAGGTCTCGCATTTGCGAGAGTTTGAGCTGTTGGCATTGTAAATGACAATGCCTTTTATTGATGTGTTTTGAGAACCTGCAAGCGGTGCGTAAACACGCAGTTTGTACTTATAGGCTCTACTTATGAGAAGTAAAAGAGGCGCAGTTACTTACAGCCTTGTTTCTCGTCAACAACGAAAATAAGTAGAAAGAGCGTGTTTAGGCACGGCTTGCAGGTTTTTGAAAACACATAAATAAAAGGCACTGTAAATGACAACACTGAACAACCGCTACAAGGCTGACATACATTATGAAACACCAGACTTTAACACTGGTGAATAAGGCAAGTGTAAAACAAAACCTGCAAAATGGCCAGACAGAAAAACACTTTGTGACGGCTAGTTATGAACCTATGCAAGAGTACATTTAATATGCTAACCTAGCTGTGAATAGGTGTAGTTCAGCTGTTCTTTGCCTGCGGTCTATGACGCCTACTCAGGGAGTCCGTGTCTACTTGGAAAATTAATTATTATTAGATTAACAACTTGTATATGAATAAACAAAAATTTGAAATGTTCTGTAAATATGAAAGAATTGCAATTGGAGGACCAACATTAAGTTGATATCCTCAGATTGATTAGTCGGAGTAGTGTAAATGCATCAAACAGAAAATAGCATGTACGATGGGTGGCTTCAATTGAACTTATAAAAGCTCCCACATTTTCTTTAAAATGTTTTTTTTTATATTTGATTGTGGATTTTATTAAATATTTCATAATTTATGTTTTGCTTCATTCAGCCTTGTTTCTTTATGTGTGCATGTTGCTTTGTGGTTCAAATCATCAAAATTGAGACGGGCAGGGTCTCCAGGCTTCCAGCGATTGACTTAGTGGGGATGAGGGGTTGGGGTGGGGGCTTTGGATTCCATTAGAGATTTAGTGGAGATCCACAAAAGTCAAAGGGGCATATGTACAAGCCCCTATCGCCATGGGAACGTGCGTGGCTTAACACATCCTTTTACATAAGGTACCGTTTCACGCTATGTTTAGTGTGAAAGGGGCATGCAGTGGGTGTTGTGGTGGGCGTTCCACCTCAACACCCATTGTATTTGACGCTGCCCCGTATGTAGAAGGGTGGCGTACATAGGAGGCAGCGCCAAAATTAAGACCAGGAAAATCTTGGCCTTAAGCTGGGCGAAACAAGGAGAAATGCATTATTTCTCCTCGTTTTTGCTTTTCCGTGTGTCCTGCCTTATGCAGCACACATGGAAAAAGCAAAATGCCATGGTTCATTTATGTACAGAAACGTGCCCTGGACATAAACAAACCTGTTAGATCTGGGGGTCTCTAGTTGGCAGAGGTATTCACCTTAGACCAAATAGGGACCCTTGCTTCTAGTCAGGGTACAGGGACACACACGGTAGATAACCCCTGCTCACCTTCTAGGTAGCTTGGCTCGAGCAGACAGGCTTACCCCCAAGGCAATGTGTAAGGTATTTGCACGTAGACACCACAATGATCCCCCCTCCGCACACCACAAACTTAGACCACACAGGTGAGCTATATCAAAAATAATATATCTTTATCTAGTTTCCGCAGTTGAAATCAAGCATCACAGGTTTACACAATAGTCGCTTTCTTAGTTGGTCGGGATCGTCAGACGATAGTCTCTAGTCTCTTGAGTGATTCGATACTCACTGAGAATGAATCAATTTGTAGGCTCTCGATGTTTTAGGCAGCTACGTTGCTCCGGCGGTGTCACTGCGCTCGTTATACAAGCGCTCCTCGGGCTGTTCGGTGCAAGGATTCCACAACTCCCTCGACGAGCCCCCAGTGACGATGTCGACGTCACCGGAGTCAGCCACTCACAGCGCGGCTTCGTAGAGCAGGGAAATACTACTCTCGATCTGCTTCAGGCCTCCGGGTCGCGGCAAGGCACGTGCCGATGAGCACGTCGATCTCCTTGATGCGGCAACCGGTGTCGGGCCCGGCTCGGTGCGGTACTCTCTAGCAAGACAGAGAGCAGCCAGCCCACCTCACAGGCAGATGTTGAGAAGCTTGGTAGAAAAGTCCACGGTCCCTGCGGCACACAGCAGCGCAGGTGGGACACAGCAGAGTCTTGAGTTCTTGGCGACCTTTCTATCCCTGGGTTGCGAAACAGGAGGCCAGCTCTTCTCAGGCCCTTGGAGATTCAGTTGAAGACACAGCACACAGCAAAGTCTTGTTTGGTCAAGTGGATAGGGTCAGCACACAGCAGGACCCCTTCTTCTCCTTAGCTTCAGTTGTACGCCAGAACAGGTCAGCCTTTAGAGCACACAGCACGGCAATCTTCCTTTAGTTCTTCAGCGGTCCGTCTTTCAGCAGAGGTTCCTCTCGATGGTCGAATCTAAAAATCTGTTGTCAGGGGTCTTGTACTTATACCCCTAGAAGTCTTTGAAGTCTTTGTGCAAGTGGGTCCTGAGCCCGGTCTGATCCAGTTCGGGGTGTTGCTGGAGCACTTTGTTTTCCTGGCTCCTACATTCTTTTCAGAGCGAGGGGCAAGGTCGTCAGCCGCCCAGCAGGAGGTGGAGCCAGCAGAGTGGCAGGCAGGCACAGCCCTATTCAATCCCAGGTGCTATCTCCTCCCTCCACTCTCCTTGCGATTGTCGCCATTCAGCAGAGGGCTGACTCAGCCAACCTCCCGGGGGATCCCCATCCCCTGTCACTCTCAAACCAGACAGTCAATCCACAAGCGCGCCCCGGCACACAGAAGGGTCAGACAAGAGAACAGCTACTCTCTAAAAAGTACTGTTCTCCAACTCAGGATTTAAAAACAATCTCTCCTAAAAGATGTGTTATTAAATGCTGAGCTCAGGGATATCAAACACTCATGTCTTATCTTGTTCGTATGAGAAGATAGGCGGATAGCCATTGGCACCCGCCTCCCTCATGTTAGCCTATGGAACAAGATAGCCTTGCAGTAGTGAACACACAAGATGGCCGGTGTTCACTACCAGAACATGTTACCTGCACTAGTACATGCTCTACCTTCTACATACACTGCACCCTGCCCAGGGGGGTACCTTGGGCCTTCCATAGGGATGACTGACGTGTATGAAAAGGGAAGGGTTAGGCCCGGCCAGTGTGGACACTGGCCAGGGGGACATGGCAGTCCGGGGACTGCAGGCAGGCCTGCGGCGGCAGGCCTGAGACACTGTTTTAGGGCTACACAGGTGGGTGGCGCAATCAGCGCTGCAGACCCACTAGTAGCATCCGTCATCACCAGCCCTGGCACACACAGTGCACTTTACTAGGGACTTCATGGTGATACAGATATGCCAATCAGGTATATCCAATCAATACGATATTTTACACAGGGAGCACTTACACTCTGGCACTGATTAGCAGTGGCAGAGTGTCCAAAGCATCTAAACCAGCATATCGAAATCCAGCACAGCATCAAAAATCCAGGTAGCAGAGGCAAAAGATAGGGGAAAAACCCACGCCAAGGATGTCAGGTCTAACAAAACCTTTTTAAAAAATCCCATTTTGCAACTTTCATGTGTGCTGCATGAAGCAGCACACATGAAAGTTACAAAATGGTATTTTAGGATTGGTTATGTGCAGGAAGGGACACCTTCCGACACATGAACAATCCTCCCCTGCACACAGACACCCTTGCACTCTGGTGCAAGGGTGCCTGCGTTGGCACTAAGTTGTTAAACTTAGCGCCATCACAGGGGGAAACGCAAGGCTACACCACACTCTTGTAAATATGGTGCAGCCTTGCGTTTCCGAAGTGGCGGAGTGTGTCGTTAAGCGCAGGAGAGTAACGACACGCTCCGCCACTTCAATGTACATATCCCCCAAAATGTTTAGAACCACAGGTCTAGTTATTAAGTCTTTTTTCGTGGTATCTCAAATAGCAGTTGTGTTTCTTGTGGTTATGTAAGTTGGGAGTATAAGCAATGTGCTCTCTCCCCAGTAAATGGGTTACTCATAAAAAGAAAGAGAGAAGGATTACCTGATGCTAATCCATATGAAGTTTTGGTATGCTGCAGGCAGTAAAACTTCACCATAAAAAGAAAAAAACACAAAGATCGCTTTTAAAACCATAGAGGTTGCCTATTTGGAGATATAAATGTAACCTCTGAAAAACAACTCCGCCAGTTTAGTGATACTGCAGAACAGGAACCAAAACATACCTATCCAGGCTCCCATTAATGTAACACAAAAATAACAAAATACTTAATCACAAAAGTAGTTACATTTGCATACAAGGAATGTTGAACTTTAAAACCACCCATCAAAAAGGGCCATTCACTTAAAGGCAAGAAAAATCTTGAAAAAGTAATAGAATGGATGCTTTCATTGAAACAACACTAATCAGTATATGGGTTAGAAGTGAAAACAGACTTAAGTGAGACTGAAGCATAGAGCTAATATCTAATGGCTTTGACACGTTATAACTTGTGTCTCTGTCAAGTAGAGGAATTCCTCATCCCAAAAACGTTTCCAGTTGCATAAATGAGAAGCGCTTACACTATCCTATTAACTTGGAAACTAAATCTAGTCATCTCTGTTCTAATTCTGTGGTAAAAAAAAAATCCCCATACCACCCCAAGAGCCCTCAAAATGTAATTGCCATTTATGAATGCCCTGGATAGAATTAAATACTAGAAAAAAAGCCCAGAAAAAAAACCACCCACAGGTAAACAGGCAGCTGTACTCTACTATCTCACATACCTTTGACACTGTATGTAATACCAGGAATTCTTTGAAGACTAAGTGGGCTCAAATCACTTCCATTAGGGCAGACTTCATTCTCTTTGGCAAAGAATCATCAGGTGATCAGCTCTGGGCTAAAATTCTTCTCTTAGAATGTCCCCCACAAAACGTCTGTATGACCTGAGAGGCTGGGCCATGATGGGTGACAGCTTGTGCGGGCCCAGACCCGCAGAAGATGTCCAGCTGACATGGCTAACAGCGGCTGCAACAGGGAGGATTGGGCTGATGGCTGGGATTTGCTGGTCACTCGTTCCTTGAGCCTATGGTTTAGGTGGAACGGGGCTGCCATGACCAGCTGCTGAGGGAGACACTGTGGGCCTGTCGGCACCTCTTGGTGCTGTAGCGGCTGCAATAACGGTGTAGTCAGAGTGGGGGACACCGTGTTGCATAACGGAGGGCATTCCTTGGATAATAGCTGCTGGTGCTTGCTGCGCTGTGGAGGGTAGATTCAAATGCTGACCCACTGCCACATTATGACTGGACTGTGATGCAGCTGGCAAAATTCACGGATTGACCCACGCTGTGACAGACTGGCATTCCAGGGTGAAGATTTATTTGCTGGGCCGCACTTGGACTGCTGGCCACTGGGGTGGACATCATCATGGGTACGTGTGCAGCAGTCAGAGCCGAGGACATGGGCTGTGCTTGTGCAGCTGTGTATTGCATGTGTGCCGACAGAGTGTGCCCAGGGGACTCTAGCCCTTGCTGTCATGAACATAATGAGGTCTGCTGCTTCTGGGGGTGCACAAGTAATCGGCCACGCTCCCTGTAACAGTAGTTTGAGCAGCTGTTATGGCATGGGTCTTAGGGATGAGTACCGAGGTTGTTCATCATGTTCACATTCACTCCAGCCATGCCCCAAGACAGGACAATATATATGTGCAGAAAATCTAAGGAAACATCCAGATACACAATGTCACTCATACTGTAAGCATGCAAACAGAAGGACCAAGAGGATAGTACTGAAGATTGTTTTCAAAGTGATAGGATGTGCCATCATGGAGCCAACCAGGCTGTGAAAGGGAAGGGTGTACACTAGGGCTATCACATAACCTTACCCGTTATCCTCGCCATCAACAACAGGCAACGTCTTCAAGGGAAGAACCTGACCAGGACCCGCTGGACTGCCACCACTAACTTCCAAGGAAGACAAGCCTATTCCTGAAATGCCTGTCGTGGGAGGCCTCTTCGCCTAGATTACTGATGATGCACCCAACAGAGGAGTTCTTTTCCTTCTCCTGTCGAAGCCCTTTTGGAACAGACACACGTCCTTCCCCTTAGATTGATGCAAGCATTGCCCCTCCTTAATCCAATAAACTGTTATTTACACATTTGTAATTTAAGTTCTATTCTCAAAAGATGGCAACATAAAAATAATATAACGAGGATTGTACGGGAACCCAACAGTCGAAGGAATGTGGTGCAGTTATCAAGACTGCTCTTGTATGGAAACCAAATAAAAAATAATGCGCAGGAAGGAATATAAAACAAGTTGCTGTTTGGGTGGGGATTATGCGCTGGCGCACTCACGCAACAGATGAAAGTGTAATAATGAAGCAAAACACAAATGTTTCAATGCCTCCGATCTGGGGTGCAGGGTAGCAGGAGAAAAAAAGTTCCACAAAAGAACAGATGATCAGCAAAGGCGTTAGGAAACTGTACTTGACCGGTGCTCCTTGGCCTTCACCAGACTTGACGTGTTGGCTATTGGAACCAGTTAGGAGCTAGCAAAGAAGAGTGGCATGGGGGTCAAAGATAGTTAGCAGCAGGCGGAAATAAAGTGGTTTTATTGAAAACCGCAGGTCTTGCAGACAGCGTATGCATGCTGATGCTCGACCTAAAAAAATAAAGTCCTGTGGCTGGGGGGAAAGAAGATATGAAAGAAGAATTGAAAAGAAAAAAGAGGAGAAAGGAAATAAGTAAGAAAGAATTTGTGGTAGGAATGACTTATGCAAGAAAAACAGAAAGGACTAATGGGAGGAAAAAGATGATGGAGGAAGAAAGCAGGTCTGTCGGACATTTTTGCAAGATGGGAGCAAAACAATAATCCAGGGCCTTGCTGGATGATTTTGTAGTTTTTGCCTGGTGTCATAAACGCCTCCTTCTAAATATACAAAAAAACGTTCACCAGTGAATGAGAATTGCTGTAGCTCTATGCATCAGCACCATCTAATGGTTGAACGGGTAAGTTGCCTCCTATTGCTAAAAAGGGGAAGGTTGCTTCAAAAATCTGAAAATAGATTTTGCTGCAGGAGTAGGGGGACTAAAAGCAGATAGTTCGAGTCATGAGGCCAAATCTGGCCCTGGAGGTAAAAGCAAGGAGGAAAGGAAGAAAAGAAGGAAGGAATAAAAGGGGTAAGGAAGAAATGAAGGCATGAATGAAGGAAGGAAAGCAACAAGGAAGGAAGTAGGAAAGGAAGGAAGGAAACTATAGATATTGATTTACAGTTGACATAACAAGCTCGCTGTGGACTACCGTTTTTCTGAAGTCACGGTACGTATTACAACTTTGTGAACCTGCTGGAGCAGAGTTTTCTGTTAGAAAATTCTGGGCCTTTTGAAGCTCTGGCATGTCTATGCGTTTTATTAATTATTAATAATTAACAATTAATTATTTGTCTTGTGCAAGTGTGTTTCATTAACCAACCTGTTTGTTCTAACATAAAAGAAGGTTACACATGGGTTAGCGTGTTTGTGCTGTATTTGTATTCATCATAACGTGCAAGTTTTACATGTTTAAACGTTGCTGTGTGCTATTTATTTTGAGCACAAAACGCTGTCTGAAATTAATGCTCTGTATGTCGCAAAGCTAGATAAATGCATACACATAAGGGTATTAGTGGGGTTAACACTGTCTAATCATTATGATGTGGTAATCTTTATTTTGTCTCTTTAATTAAAGATGGTCTATTGTGGCCTATGGAGGCCTTTCGAGAATAATTTGAAGCCTGGCTGAGCTGTGATTCAGGCGTAGAAATTTTGATGTATCAAGAGAGACCCCTGCCGGTGTTCAGCTAACAGAGAAATTGTCGGCAGTCCTTATAAGGAAGTTTCCGGGAGGACATCAGCAAGTTTGGAGGATCTCCAAAAGTAATGCTCGTCCTTAGGGAGACAATGGGTCTTAGAGAACTCTGTGCGAAAACTGGCTTGTCGGAGGAAACAAATATGAACAGTTGCGAAAAATTAATTCTTTCTCCGAGGATTTTATAGTTAAGACTTTTCTTGAGCGGAGTTTCTCAGGATGTAGTCAAGATACATCCCATCCTTCTTGTTTTACTTGGTGATACAAATTTTATATGTGGGTTTTCATTGTATTTTATGGTATAAAAATGTTAGCTTAGGGAGGGCTCTCCCCACTCTTTCTTTCGTCGCCTTGCTGCGTGAACTTGCGTTGCAGATGACCAATGCTGAGGACTTTATCCTGAAAAGACTTTACAAGAGACTGGTCCTGACCCGTTCTGACACTAGTTAGAATAGGTAACTATGAGAAATGATTTATTCTGATTTCATTCTGACTAATTTAGATAAAGCATATAACTTTTGAACATGGTGTTGGTTGTTTCTTTCCTTGTCATTTATTGAATTATTATTGATTATTGTTTATAGATTGTTTATATTGTGTTGGACAGCCACTAAAACTGGTCCTATCGCCTAGATGCGGATGCAGGGTGTTTAGGTGTTTTCTTTCCACAGGTTTGCTGCTGGTAGAGTAACGGAGCATATGTGAGTGAAATGGGCCCTAGTGTATGATGAATGTATGTGCGTGCAACTGTAAAAATTACTCTATCTGTGGTAGTGGATACAATTTTATCATCCTGATCTGCATCAGATTCTCTGGTAGCAGAGGATGGTTTTAGATGGTTGTCTTGATCTGATAAGATAAGATAAGATTGCTTGTAAACTAGCTTATTGATTATTGATTTATTTTGATGTTTTTGGTATATGTACTAATACTAAATGTTGGAGTCGTCATGTTGAGTTAAATGCAGTGCTTCTGGAACTTGGAAGCTGGAAGCAGTTCCGTAGTAGAGCAGAGAAAGGTGTATATGCTGCTCTCGGGAAAGACGGAATTGTAAGGAATTACGTGTGACAATAGAAGTTGCGCGTTCATTCATTGTCTGGGTTCGGAATCAGTGACATTGTATGTTGCTATTAGAAATTTCTGGTATATAAGGAGTGTGTATCGTAGTGAAGGTTATCTGTGAAACTCTGGTCTTAAGTCCCAGGGATCCGTAAAGATTGCCGTTAAAGCTTATTGCGGGAGGAGTAATAGGTATTCTCTGAGCTTGTTTGCAGAACTGGGCAGAGGTAAGCTGCTTGGTTATTGTGAGTTATAATTCTGTGCAGAGGCAGATTGTGCGCTGTTCTCAAGAAGCAGGATTCTGTGTGTATGTACTATTTTTTCACTCGTATGATTGTGCGTGAATGCATATACATTTATTGATTGTAAGACTCTTTTGGATACGTCCTAGAGGAAACAGTTATGAGATGTATGTAAAATTGTTGACTCTTGAGAAATAGACTCTTTTACTATTCTGTGGTTAGCGAAGCAGACAATGGAAATGTTTTTATGTAGTGACTAACAGATTTTGTAAAATTTTGATACACGAAGTCTACTGAGAGTTTTTGTAAAGGAGGGGTAGACGAGTGACAGAGACAGGAGACAGAGACTGCAGCGGCTGCTGACGTCAGGAGGTTCGCGCACTGATTGGATAGAGACACAGAGAAGGGTTCGCGCTAGGATTGGTGCGTTAGTGTGAGTCGCGCAAGGATTGGTAGAGCTGTTTAGTGACGTAGACGTTCTAGGACTGGTGCGTTAACAAGAATTAAGTTTGCAAATCTTTAAAAGTAGAGAGTTTTAATAAGAATTAGCTAAAATGTATTATCAAGAAGAGAAAAAGAAAAAGACGTTCTTTGGAAAAGTTAAGAAATGGTTTAGTAAGGATAAAGAGGTTAAGACAAGAGAGGGCGAGTTGTTGCCTCCACCGAAAACACCTGCATCCTTCATGGTTGCAAAATATGGATTACATACCTGTGTATGGTTACAGAATTGGGTAAGGTATACTAAAGAAGATGGTGTTCTAGCATTCCCGGAACATGGTTCATTTAATATGGCTGTGTTGAGAAATTTACGGGAAAAGATGTTATGCTTAGACCCGAAGCCAAGACCTACACAGTTCGAGGCTTTAGTGGAATGGGAAGAAGAAGTTCATGACAGAGAGAAGCAAAGGTCTAGAGGGTACCACAGGTACATGTTTGGGAGGAGACATGATAGTGAGTCACATCAGGAAAGGATGAAAAGATGGCGGGAAGCTTGTATGACAGAGGGATTATACCCAATGAGAACAGTTGAAGCTTCTGCTCCTGCAGAAGAAAGAGGTTCTGAGACAGAAAGGAGGAGGTATGGAGAGTATGAAGATGAAATTTTAAATGACATGATGTACAAGAGACCACCTCCATATAGATCAGAATCAGAAGACAGTACACCAGTTATTTCTCCAATAAGAGATACAGTTGAGAAAGGTAAAATGACACCTGAATCAAGAAATAGTGATTCTATAAGAGAGGAAAATGCCAGAAATGCTAGACAATTAGCAAAGACGACAACAGAACTGACTGAAAAGATTAGAGAGTTAACGATGAACATGGAAGCTGTGACAGTACCAGTTACTATAGGTCCGATAATTCCTATGATTGACGGAAAAAAAGCAGGTGAAAGTGGCCTGGTAATTCCATATTTTCCAGGTAATGCAGCTGGTCCTTCAGGAGATTCAGGTAAAAGAACAGGGAAAAATGACCTGAGACAAACAAGACATGACACAGATAGTGAATTAATGGAAGTCAGTGATTCCAGTAGTTCAGGAATGCCAATTTTAGAACCACAAAGAAAAGGGGTTCCAGTGAGACAGACAACAGAAATAACAGTGAAAGATTTAAACGAATGGATGAAAGTTCTTCAGAAAAAAGACAAAGATCAATCAATTGTTGATGTGGGTAAATTACGTGTAGAATTAGAAGAGCTTGTGACAGGAACAATCCCGACAGAAATTTTAAAGAGTCACAATGATGGTGAGTTATTATATATGTGTAAGAGCATTACATGGAGAACGAGGAATACACATGATAGACTGAGAGCGATAGCAAATGAGCAGGGAATTGACATTGACAAAGTGAAAGCTTTGCAGAAAACGTACAGGATGGATTTCACAGAGAAGGATATAGAGAATTTGAATAATTCTGGTAGAACAGGACAGATTAAAGAAATGGTGGCATTATTGCGTAGATGGGGTGATGTAGAAAAGTGGAAGGATAGGTGGTATAAAAAGAGAGAGGAATCTGAAGATAGAACAACTTATTCAGCATTTCCAGTAAGAGAAAAAGAGAAACCAGTGGAACAGTTTCCCATGAGAGAAATACCTGGAGGAGGATATGTACATGTTCCGTGGACCAGACAGGATATTTTATCATTTACGAATGATTTCCCTCGATTGAGAGAAAAGCCCGTCGAGTGGTATAGGCAGGTAGACAGGTTTGTGAAATTGTCAAAAGTGCTGTGGGTTGACCTGATTAGTTTGTTTGACATAATTGTTCCAGGAGACTTGTGGACTGAGTGTAAAATAGTTGTGAGTTGGCCTAGCGAGGAATATCCAAGAGATCCGAGAACAGGGGCACCAGATCCAGAAGTGATGAGGAAATATGATCAGGTGATGGTATACCTGAAGAGTAAAGTTCCCCCAAAAGAGACAGACTGGGTTAAGATAGATCGAACACAACAAGAACCAAAGGAATCAGTTCATGCTTTTTATGAAAGGCTGATACTGGCTTTTAAACAATTCAGTGGAGATGAACACCTGGGTGACAAAGATCTGAGCCATTTTGTGTACAGATTAGTATATGGTCTTAGACCTGAAATTGGTGAGAGAATTCGTGAAAATACAGTGGATTGGCAGAGTAAGAAAGTGGATGAGATTCTGAGACATGCAAAATATTTCAGTGATGAAATTGAAGCAAAGCAAAGAAAGCTGAAGGAAAAAGCAATGTGGGCACAGGTGAAAGTTGCAGAGAGACAAGAAGCACAGTTGGTGGAACAGGCAAATAATCCAGGGAATAATACAGGGAATAGACCAAGATTTACAGGAAAGGGAAGGGGAAGTCTTGAGGAAGCAAAGAAAAAGTTCCCATGTCACAACTGTGGCCAACTGGGACACTGGAGATCGGAATGTCCTAATCCACCATTAAATGAGGGTAAATTATTGAATCAACAGGTGCAGAATGAAGGGAATAATCAGCAGCAACAACAACAACAGCAGAAAGTTGTGAAACAGCAGCAGAATCAAGAGCCAAAACCACCGTTACCGCAGAATAGAGGGGTACAAAAGTACAGTCAGGATTCGGGATTCTTCAATGATGAGCAGGTAAACAAACAAAGACGTACTAACAAGGTACAGCAGTACTTGTTAAAGAGTGAAGGGAGTGAGTCTGAAGGTGATTACTGACGGTGCCGAGGAGAGGAAGAAGAGTGCATACTTGGTGCATCTCTAGAAATAGACCAGGCAGGACCATTTGTGGATGCGAAAATAAATGAAGAGGGTGTTACTTTTTTAGTAGACACAGGTGCAACGAGATCAACTGTCAGGTCAACAGATGTTAGAAATCTTCCTCTCTCGGATGAAGCAATCCAAGTAGTTGGTGTAGCCAATACACAGATCAGAACACGTCTTACTGAACCAGTGAAAGTGCAGATAGGGAAATTTTCAGACATGCACAGATTTATAGTCTGTGACACGAGTCCAGTGAACCTGTTAGGTAGGGACTTATTGTGCAAAATGAACTGCACGATTTTCTGTACACCAGATGGAATAGCTTTTGAGACACCAGATGATGATGCTTTCTATCGAATGACTTTGGAGACTAGGGAAAGTGAGTTAATTGGTACATTTCCAGCGTTCAATCCGGAGGATTTACCTCAAGTACTGAGAGACACAGTGAAAAGAGTAGTTTGGGATTTTACAGGAGAGGATGTAGGATTGATGAATAATGTAGATCCAGTAAAAATTGCAGTGAAAGAGGGAATTGCATATCCTAACATTCCTCAGTACAAAATGACACCAGAAATAATTGAAGGGATAACTCCTATAATTGAGAAAATGATTCAGCAAGGAGTCCTGAGAGAACTATTGAGTAGTCCGTGTAATTCACCGATAATGGGACTGAAAAAGCCTAATGGTAAGTTCAGGATCGTACAGGACCTGAGAAAGGTTAATCAGATTGTGGTGGCATGTTGTCCCATCGTGCCAAATCCATCAGTGATTCTGTATCAAATTCCACATGATGCTGAGTGGTACACAGTGATTGATTTGTGTCATGCATTCTTTTCAATTCCATTGCATCATGACAGCCAGCCGATTTTTGCATTTAGGTTTGGCCAGCGTATTTTAGCATGGTGTCGTATCCCACAGGGGTATACGGAGAGTCCTTCGATATTCAATCAGTTATTGAAAAGATCGTTGGAAAGTCTGATCATGCCTGAAAGCTCAGTGCTAGTGCAATACATTGATGATCTGCTTGTGGCATCAAAGACACGTGAAGCTTGTGAAGTGGATACTATAGCTTTACTGAATCATCTGGCAGATGGAGGGTTAAAAGTATCCCCAGCCAAATTGCAGTTTTGTAAAAAAGAGGTGCATTATCTTGGACATAATATTGAGAAAGGTCTGAGAAAAGTGACTACTGACAGGATTAAAATAATCAGAGAAATGAAAGCTCCAAAAACTCAGAGAGAAGTGAGAATGTTCCTGGGTATGGTGGGGTATTGTCGTCAGTGGATAATTAATTTTTCCCTGATAGCAAAGCCATTGATTAAATTGACAAAATGTGACATGACAGATCCATTGGATCTAGATGCAGAACAATTGGCAGCATTTGAAGAGCTTAAAACAAAAATGTGTGAAGCTCCAGCTCTGGGTATGCCAGACTATGAAAAATAGTTTGAACTGTACTGCAGTGAGAGAAATGGATGTGCACTTTCAGTGTTAATCCAAAAACATGGGCAATTGAGAAGGCCTATTGCATATTTTTCATCGACACTTGACCCTGTAGCTGTGGGTTTACCAGGTTGTCTAAAATCTGTGGCTGCAACATGCAGAAGCCTGGAGCAAAGTGAGGGGATCATAATGGGATATCCTGTAAGGGTATTCGTACCTCACAATGTGGCAATTCTTTTGACAAGAAGCAGAACTCAGCATATGTCAAACAGTAGGCTGACTAAATATGAGAAAGTGATTCTGGGAGCATCGAATGTGACTCTTGAAAGATGTACAAATGTGAATCCAGCGACACTCTTGCCAGACATTGAGAATGTGGGAATAAGAATGGAAGATGATCATGATTGTTTGGATGTGCTGGAATACTGTACGAAACCAAGACCAGACATCAAAGATGTTCCTTTGCCTGAGAATGATCATGTGCTGTTTGTGGATGGATCATGCCTGAGAAATGATAGTGGTGTGCTATGTGCAGCATATGCAGTGTGCAAGGTTTCAGAGGTTATGGAAGCATCACCGTTGAAAGGAGTGAAATCTGCACAAGTTGCTGAATTGGTGGCATTGACAAGAGCTTGTGAGATTGGGAAAGATTTGAGAACAACTGTGTTGACTGATAGTCAGTATGGGTTTGGAGTGGTGCATGATTTTGGCCAATTGTGGCTACAGAGGGGTTTC
Source organism: Triturus cristatus (assembly GCF_964204655.1). Classification (NCBI taxonomy): domain Eukaryota; kingdom Metazoa; phylum Chordata; class Amphibia; order Caudata; family Salamandridae; genus Triturus; species Triturus cristatus. The sequence continues at coordinate 498,922,721 of NC_140591.1, forward strand.
TTGACATCGGGTGGAACTCCGATAAAGAATGCTGAGCTGATTGGGAAATTGCTTGAGGCGATACAGCTGCCTAAGGAGTTAGCAGTTGTAAAATGTGCAGCACATGTTTCAGGAGAAGATTTTATCACTGTTGGCAACAGATACGCAAACGATGTGGCGCAGTATTGTGCCAAGACGAATCAATCAATTAACAAGGACAGGATGGAGGAAATGTCTTTTCTTTCTGTGATGTTTACTAATGTCTTAGAAACATGGGATGAAGTGAAACAGTTACAAGATGAGGCAGAAGAAGAGGAAAAACAGGATTGGGTTAAAGCAGGTTGTGCTCCAAGAGAAACAGACCATGTTTGGGTCTACAGAGATGGCAGACCAGTGATGCCAAACTCAATTTTGTCGTCAATGGCAAGGATGTATCATGGCCAGGGACATCTGGGGAGGGACGCGATGATTAGGTCCTTTAAACAGACCTGGTATAATGCAAAGTTTAGAGCAATTGCGGAAAGCATTTGTCAGAGATGTTTAATTTGTCAGCAATTTAACACTGGGAAAAAGACAGTGGTGAGTCTGGGGACAATTGGCAGAGAAGGAGGTCCTTTCACAAGAATGCAAATTGATTTCATTGAAATGCCCCAGGTGAACAGACTAAGGTATGTCTTAGTGGTAGTCTGTTTGTTTTCAAGGTGGGTGGAGGCCTACCCGACAAGGAGGAATGATGGATTAACAGTGGCAAAATTACTGTTGAGGGAGTTGATTCCTAGGTTCGGGTTTCCAGTCACAGTTGAATCTGACAGAGGTAGACACTTTCAAAATGAACTCATTGGTTTAATTTGTGAAGCATTAAAAATACAACAGAAGCTACATTGTGCATACCGACCAGAGGCTTCTGGTGTGGTTGAGCAGATTAATGGCACGATCAAGAACAGAATTGGAAAGATGTGTTTAGCCACTGGCATGAAATGGCCAGACGTTCTTCCTCTAGTCTTGATGACTATGAGATCTACTCCAGACAGAACTACAGGTTTGAGTCCACACGAAATAATTATGGGACGTGCTATGCGCCATGCATTTGTGCCTGTGAATAAATTGATGGCAATAACTGATGACATGATTTTGGATTACTGTAAAGGCCTGGCTGACGCAGTTCATTCTGTGTTTCACCAGATTGGAGAAGAAGCTACCACACATGAGAAGAAGCAAGCCCATGATCTAAGTCCAGGAGACTGGGTGAGGATTAAGGTGCACAGAAGAAGAAATTGCTTGGTTCCAAGGTGGGGAAGACCAAGACAAGTTATTCTGACTACAACGACTGCTGTAAAGTGTGCTGGAGTGAGACACTGGATACATGCAAGTCATACTCTGAGGATTCCAAGTCCAAGAGAAGGGACTGGTGAGGAGTATTATGAAGAGTCAGATTCCAGTGATGAAGAAGATCCTGAAGATACAGAATCAGTGAGAAAAGAAGCAGAGAGAGCTTCAAGAGATTCACTGCGAGTATCAGAAGGAAGACCAGATTCTGATTCTGTGAAAGAGCCTAAAGTTTCGAGTAGCAGTGGTGGAAAAAGAAAAGAAAAGAGAAAGCACATAGAAACTACTCCTGAATCGGAAGAGGAGGAAGAGATCGAAGAACCACTTGAGATTATTCTTGAAGAAACAGGGTCAGAAGAAGATAGAGAGGGACAGATTGCGGAAGACCCCCGAGGAGGTGTAGGGAACATTGATGAGGAGCTAGGTAAAGGGACAAATAGACAGCAAGAAGATTGCGTGTCGGAGACTCGAGGAGGGACAGAAATAGGGAAGTCTCAAACAGTGGTGAAAGAATCTGTGCAAGAAAAGAAAACTGCTAAGAAACGAAAGCAAAAGGCAATTGAAACAGAATCGGATGATGAAAATGAACAAACGGAAGGTCGAGTTCTGAGAAAGAGAACTTTGATTGGAAAGAAAACTGTCAAAGAAGTGAAGCCGAAAAAGGTTGTGAAAGGAGATCGTTGGCCTAACAACAGAGTGAAAAGACTGAGATACAGGATAATAAGAGCAAATACATCGGAAGCTGAACAAGTGAATGAAGTATCCAGTCAAACTTCAAAGGCTGAAGAAGGAGGATCAAAAAGTACAGAAGAACCAGTGGAAATAAAAAGAGTTAAAAGACCCAACCAAAAGTACAGATCACCGGAATGGTCTTATGTGACACTGTCTGAAGGAGGAGAAGAAGAAACAGTGACTCGAGATAATCCGGAAGTGGTCTTGAGAAAAGTGGTTGAGGAAGAAACTGGTGAAATTCTGAAAGTATTCTTGACTGACATCAGAGAAGAATCAGACACTGAAGAATCAAGTGTTGGAGATCTGATACAATTTGATGTTAAAGAAACTGGAGTGAAAGATGATGAGCATCCAAACTGAGTGAAAGAAGGATTCACTTGGACTGAGTGAACAGAAAGATCTTTGAAAAGCTGAAAGTTTGGAACAAACGTTGGAGATTTGAAAAATTCTAATCACTGTAGTGGAGTAGAAGTTAAAGCAGAATGGCTAACACAGAGAATAACCCAAATAGATGTGCCTTCCTGAAAAGGTGGTGCAGGATGTGTTTCTGTTGTACTGGAATATTGATGCTTCTTTGGGGTGTTTTAGTTTTATTAGTTACTTTTAAGGTTGAATTTGGGTTGGATGAAAAAATGACTAATATAGAGAAGAATTCACAAAAGGTAATTCCTAGTGGTAGTTACATACACAAAGATAGGTCAATTAACAATTTTTCTAGTAATGTTTTTTCTAAACTGTTATATGAATATGTGAAAACAATGGAAGTAAGGGATTGCTATGTTTGCATGCAATTACCTGCATCTGTTTCAGAAGGTGTTACTTATCACCATTTACCAGCTACATATGGTATTTCTTGCAGTATTTTAAGTAGTGTATTTTATTTGTTAGGGAAAGTAGATTATAAGATGTCTAACAGAGATAGTATTTTTGGGCACTTGCCAATGAACAAAGAGCTGAATCCAGCTAAAGAAGCTAACACTTTTGGTGAGATTTTTATTGAAGAAAAAGGACTAACATTAGATTACATTTTTAAGAATAATTTAACTTGCAGTTTGAAAGAAGAGGAGAAAGCTTTCCTGGACATGGTAGAGGAAAGGAGAGTGAACATGCAGGAGAAAGCGGGAAAATATGAAATGAGTGAGACAATTTGGGACATTGAGATGGGAAAGGAGTTGAGGAATGGGGTTAGTCCAACTTTAGCTTTGGATGCACCGCAGAAAGGTAAACTATGCATTACCAGAAGGAAATCCCAATATGATACATACTTTGTGGGAACTAGTGAGTGCCATGATACATACTTCGTTGCGACTGGTTGGGGTTTCAGAGGTGGAGAAGATACTATTTTTCCAGGAGTGTACTATGTGTGTGGGAACAAAGCTTATTACAGATTGCCTGACCATTGGTATGGCACATGTTATGTAGGTTTAGTTTTTCCTAAGATTTTTCATACAGATAAAATAGGTGATGTACAAGATATTAATGTACTAAAACGTTTTAAAAGAGAAACTTGGTCTGAAATTGTGGGTGACATTTTTGGGGTTTTGATTCCAGCAGTGGGAATTTCTTTAAATGCTTATGGAATTCGGAAATTGTCCACAGTGGTTGATCGTTTATCGACAAATACCGCAGGAGGATTTCTTTTGGTAAATACGGAACTGAGTGCCGTACGTGCCATGTCTATGCAAAATCGACTTGCCCTTGATATTCTTTTGGCCAAGGAGGGTGGAGTTTGTGGAATTTTGAAGGTTCAACATTGTTGCACTTACATTCCTGATGAAAGTAGAGACCTGAAGGTCTATATTAAAAATATTACTGATTTGCATGAAGATCTAGTACCACTTGAAACTGGGAGTATATGGACTAAATTAGCTAATAAGATGATAGCTGTTAAGGATTTCATTACTAAAATAGGTAGTACTATTGTAGGTAGGGTACTGTTTCCTTTGTCTTGTATAATTGTTGCTGTGTTGATACTGAGATTGGTGTGTGTGTGTTATAAAAACAGGAGAGGGAAAGAGAAAATTTTGGAAAATAAAAAGAATAATAAGAAAAATAAGATTTTTAAGAATTCAAAAAGAGAACCAGAAGAGATTGAATTAGAAGAATTGAGGGAAAGTGTTTATTTAGAGACTAAGAGAGATGATGAAAGAGAGACTGGTGTTTAATGTTGTGTAAGGGGAAAAGACATTTCTGATTTCTCCTAAAATGGGACTAAATTTTCACTAATTTTTTTTTGGGTTTATTTGGTGATAAAATCACCAAAGGGGGGATTGCTGGAGCAGAGTTTTCTGTTAGAAAATTCTGGGCCTTTTGAAGCTCTGGCATGTCTATGCGTTTTATTAATTATTAATAATTAACAATTAATTATTTGTCTTGTGCAAGTGTGTTTCATTAACCAACCTGTTTGTTCTAACATAAAAGAAGGTTACACATGGGTTAGCGTGTTTGTGCTGTATTTGTATTCATCATAACGTGCAAGTTTTACATGTTTAAACGTTGCTGTGTGCTATTTATTTTGAGCACAAAACGCTGTCTGAAATTAATGCTCTGTATGTCGCAAAGCTAGATAAATGCATACACATAAGGGTATTAGTGGGGTTAACACTGTCTAATCATTATGATGTGGTAATCTTTATTTTGTCTCTTTAATTAAAGATGGTCTATTGTGGCCTATGGAGGCCTTTCGAGAATAATTTGAAGCCTGGCTGAGCTGTGATTCAGGCGTAGAAATTTTGATGTATCAAGAGAGACCCCTGCCGGTGTTCAGCTAACAGAGAAATTGTCGGCAGTCCTTATAAGGAAGTTTCCGGGAGGACATCAGCAAGTTTGGAGGATCTCCAAAAGTAATGCTCGTCCTTAGGGAGACAATGGGTCTTAGAGAACTCTGTGCGAAAACTGGCTTGTCGGAGGAAACAAATATGAACAGTTGCGAAAAATTAATTCTTTCTCCGAGGATTTTATAGTTAAGACTTTTCTTGAGCGGAGTTTCTCAGGATGTAGTCAAGATACATCCCATCCTTCTTGTTTTACTTGGTGATACAAATTTTATATGTGGGTTTTCATTGTATTTTATGGTATAAAAATGTTAGCTTAGGGAGGGCTCTCCCCACTCTTTCTTTCGTCGCCTTGCTGCGTGAACTTGCGTTGCAGATGACCAATGCTGAGGACTTTATCCTGAAAAGACTTTACAAGAGACTGGTCCTGACCCGTTCTGACACTAGTTAGAATAGGTAACTATGAGAAATGATTTATTCTGATTTCATTCTGACTAATTTAGATAAAGCATATAACTTTTGAACATGGTGTTGGTTGTTTCTTTCCTTGTCATTTATTGAATTATTATTGATTATTGTTTATAGATTGTTTATATTGTGTTGGACAGCCACTAAAACTGGTCCTATCGCCTAGATGCGGATGCAGGGTGTTTAGGTGTTTTCTTTCCACAGGTTTGCTGCTGGTAGAGTAACGGAGCATATGTAAGTGAAATGGGCCCTAGTGTATGATGAATGTATGTGCGTGCAACTGTAAAAATTACTCTATCTGTGGTAGTGGATACAATTTTATCATCCTGATCTGCATCAAACCATTACTGAGGCGTGTTACTACTTTTAAAATGCATGTCATCAAAACCGTTTTGAAAATGTCCCACTCTATTAAGTGCTATTTTCTATAGCTCTGAGAATGACATAAACAAAGTCTGTCATCTGCACAGGTGATAGGGTGCCACAACAGCCATTTGAAGGTATCGGCTGCATCAGACATGCAGTTTTAATTTCAAGAGATGTGTAACCTCAGTGGATGGCATATTTAATGTTGCAATTATGTTTAGAAATCTTCCCAACTCGCATTACATGTCACAGGCATTACATTCTCAAATGAGCTTGCCACCAGGCACAATCATGTGCCCCTTGTAAATGATAACATTAAAATAGCTGGTAAGTAATTACGCCTTTATCACATCTTCCCTCTGTCTTTTGTGTGAGGCATTAACTAACACACGGAGCCATTCTTGGGCCGGAGACTGCTTCAAAACAATGCTTTTCGTTATACAAAAAGTTGTACTACTATTTGTCAAGCCAGCAGCTTTGTTTTAAATCAGCAAACGCGGTTATTTACTGGTCTAGCAACGTGTTTTTTCTCAAAGTTAGGCGCTAGAAAAGTATGCCGTTGTTACTATAGTTCGCAAATGCCAGAGACAGCAAGGACCATTGCAACAACAGAGGGCAGCAGAGCCTTGCATGAAAGAATGTAGTGCAGACTGGCTTCTACAGTTAAAAAATATTGTTGAACTATTAATGACACACTGGTAACACACAATCCAACACCCAGATTTGGGCCCAGATGCAGCGGAACTGGAGTGGCAGTGATGTACTCTAATGATCTCTGCATTTAAAAACAGCATTCAAAGAGGGTCAGTTCCAGTATGATGTATTAAAGTTTTGTATACATACAATCCTTGGGAAAGAATGACATTTTTGCGAGTCGAGTGACTCACCTAACATTAATCATGTGCATGTAACAGGAATCCAAACATGTACAGCTAAAGTAGACTGGATTCTGGTTAAAGGGGACCTAATAAACACCAGACATAATTCATTAGATTGGAGGCTAGGGCCCAGATTTACTAAGGGCGAGTCACAAAGCAACGCGAGCCGTACTTATTAAGCCTTGGAAAGATACCTTGCGTGGCTTAGTAAATCTGGAATAACGCAAGCCAGCGCATGTAACTGCCTTGCATTACTCTGCATTGGGACGGCATTCCATCGGTGAGTGTGGGCGTTCCAATGCATCCGCACATGGATTTTAGCACATTCCCAGATTTGCCTAGAATACTACATCTGGAAATGCATCAAAACAGTTCGCCTTCCATCAGGGGTGTAATGAGGAGAAAGATGTTTATTTCTCCTCGTTCATTTCTTTCCATGGTACAAGGGTGCCTTCAGTAGTGCTAGGCAGCACTCATTGCACCAGTGCAGGGCAAAAGCAGAAATGCATCATATGTTAGTAGGTATGTGGTTTCACACAGCACACTCAGTATGCCCTCTTAAGAGGTCAGCTCCTTAGTGCAGTATTCTGGCACACTCACCCGTTCCACTCTTGGGGACCCCTCGTGGGAGTTCCTCTATTCCGGCGATCTCCTCATATCATTTCCAGCACCTGGGTACTAGTGTCAGGTACCAGTACCTGCCCCACCCAGGTGCTGGCCTCTTTGTTCCCCGCTGGACATGCTGTCACCCACCCTATCCATACTAGGCCTGGGCGAAGCACTACGCTACGCTCGCGTAGTTTGCGAAGTTCGCGCTACTTCGCACTACGCGAACTGCACGTAGCACAGTGCGAACACGCGTAGCGTAGTGTTGCGTAGTGCTGCGGTCATTTTTTGCTTGCTCGCGGTCCTCAACGTCAAGTTGGCGACCGCGAGCAAGCAAAATGACATCCTGGCGAGACTTTTTCCTTGTTCGCGATCGCAAGCATGGAAAATAAACCTCCCGGCGAGATTCCCAACGCGAGGAGGTCAGGTTTCTCATTGTGAGGGGTCGCGTATGCTCGCGACCGCTCGCGATGAGAAACTACCAGTTCGCGTTGAGAAAGCTGCAGCTCGAGTAAAAATCTACTCGAGCAGCAGAAAACTACAGCTCGCACTGTGCAAGATGCCATTTTCAATGATTGCACAGTGCCGGTTGCTTGTCCGCACTGTGCAATCATTGAAAACAACATCTTGCACAGTGCGAACATGTTACTACGCAGTTCGCGAAGTGCTACGCGTAGCTCGCGTAGTGCGAACTTCACTTTGCGTAGCTTCGCGAAGCGCTACTTCGCGAACTACGCCCACCCTTAATCCGTACCCAGCATGCTAGCGGCTGAGTTTTGCTTCCTGTGCTGAGCTTGTTGATTGGTTATTCATGTTGCTGGAGGATTTACAAGGTGATCTGGAGGAGTTTGATACATAAGGGCACCAACTAAGGGAACACTGCAGGGGTGCTCTATGTCAAACTACAGTAATCTTTACTGCTGGACCCTGAGATGTAAGCGATTGCATTCTTTTAGTCCCTTGGGCTGAGCCTGAGCAACTGGGGGCTTGCCTGGTGACGCTCGGTCCCTAAAAAGGCGTGAGTAATAATTCAGGACTGGTGATCCAGGGTATTCAAGAGAAAAAACTCCCCATAATAAAATTGTGGCACCAAATGGGTTGGCCCATGGGTCGGTTTGGTTCCTCAGGCAGGGATGCAGCTTTGGTTACTCATTGCTGCCTGCCCTTGGATCACTTGTAAGTTAATCCACCACGTTGGCATATTTCATTTATGAAATATTAACCTGCAGTAAACTGTTGTCCACCAAACCATGTGTTGCGTGATTTATTTGGTTCATGTGTGGTAAGTAGCCACGGACCATTTGTTGTGTGATTTAGGTGATTCATTGTGTGCTGAGTAGCTATTTACTATTTTGCATGGGAGTGTTGCCGATATCGGCACTATGGCGCATTCCCACTCGCAGAATGTCACACAGTGCACCAAGTTTTCCTGCTGCAGTGCGTTGCATTATTTTCCCCTACTTTTGACAAGGACTGCATATCTTACCTTACCCACCTTTCAATTTCATGGTGCTGTGTATCATGTGTGATATAGCAGCACATTGAACTGAGCATCCATTAATACATGAATTTTCATAAAAAGCAAACCACCGGTGGATTACCTATTTTCATTCTGCAGGACTTAACACGTGCAAATAGGCATGTACCCACTATCCAGCATGTCTTGACTTCTAATCAACAAGTACATTTCAAATAATTCTAATTACTGTGGCGTGGCTGCTGGGCAGGTCAATTGGAAAGCTATGCTTACAATTTCTTGTCTTTGAGATATCTCAGGGGACAGACCCCCTTGTATGGAGGCTAACTTAGTTTCCCATGCTTCTGGGGTTCATTATAGAAGTACCTAACGAGTTGAGTAAAAGTAACACAAATTGAATAGTCATCAAATTGATTGACAGCAGCATGCTGTTTTCCATGAAAGGTGCTAGTTTCTTTCATGAATATACCATCATTTACATGAAATTAATATAGAAAAAAGTCTCTAAATTTTTTTTGTGTCATATATTATTTTCCTATTGCAGGCACTTTATGATGTCAGAATGCATCTGCAATAAGAAAATGAAGGTAAAAGTCAAGTGGTCATCTAACAATGTTGACTCATCTCAACATCTGCTTGAGCTTACCTCTACCCCCTTCATGGCCACACTCGTGAGAGGAGGGATCCCGTTCAGCAGCAGAAGGGATGGACTTTCCTTCCAGTTCTGCAACCTCAACTGCAGAATGAAGGAGCACTCGCAAGTTATATATTCTATTAGTAGCAAACTTTCTTAGCTATAGTGTGCAGGGTGTCTAGCAGTCCTTCTTTAGTCTCATCCGATGTCACTAGAACTTGAAAGGCCAGACTACAAATGCTCTGTCATTATCAACCATCCAAGGCCCTTTCTATTGCCTACTTCCAATTCCCACTTCCACTTGAAGAGGTGAAATGCTCATGTAGATATATAAAAGAGTGTATAAACACCTTGTGCAGCAAATTTGCATTTTTTGCCTGGTCACCCATGATTTTTCACTTTTCATGGACCCTGTTTTTGGTGATCTTAGGACTCTGTCCTATGAAAATGCTGATCAGTGCCACAGTGTGTTTGACCCTAAAATAGTAGTGGTAAAATTGGTTTTGTCTACCTAGTCTACTTAACTGTCCTATGAGGCCATTGTAGATCTGAAGAAAGGTACCTAATTTCAAAACATGTATTAATTGTTAAATCTGAGTTTGATAACTTAACAGGAACTCTGCAAACTTAACGCTTGGGGAGGAGCAACATTTTAATCAAGTTTACTCGTCCATAGATTGTTAATGATAAATTATTCCATCTAGCGAGTAATACATCCACATCCTTTGCCACCTTCCCTAGATTATAGTGTGGTATTACCTCCAGGGGGTTGGCAATAACAATACCCAGTTCATCTTTGCCCGTGACTCCCCAGTCCAGTCTGCTACATTCCGACAAAGCACCTTCAACTTAGAATTGTTCACTAAGCATCCTGATAAGACCCCAAATTCCTCTGACAACCTTCCCACCCTAGGGATAGTCTGAGCATAGTCTGATGTATAGATGACTAGATCATCTGCATATAGCATGATCTTACTGCTAAAATGGAAGGAGCATAAGTGAATTACCTGAGAGCCCCTTCTGAGTAGCCAGGCAAACTGCTCGATGTAAATATCAACCAGGATAGGAGACAAAGGGCAACCTTGCTGAGTGCCTCTGCAGATATCAAAAATTCTGGTCTATGACCCATTAAACAATATTTTAGCCAATGAGTTCTCATATAACCTTTCAAGCATTAAAATATAATAAGGACTGAGACCCGAAACTGCCCGTACCTCTCACAAGTAAGCCAAACATACTCAATTGAATGCCTTGGAAGTATCTATTGTGATCACTGCCAAGGAAATTGATTGAGCAGTGGCTAAATCCATAGACTCAATCATCTGTTATGTAAGCTCATGAATATGCCACATTGGTACAACGTTTTTCTGATCTGGATGTATTAACTGAGGGGCTAGCTTGGCCAATCTTCCGGTCAAAATACTCATAAACACCTTATAATCTGCATTCAGTATTGATATTGGTTGGTAAGAATCAGCCTTTCTAGGGTCCTTGGCAGGCTTTAAAATCAATAAAATTGTAGATTCCTTCCACGAGTCATGAATCTGCACATTCCCCGGTTAAAACAAATTAAGCAGTATTTACCACACTGGTGTAATCTACTCCTGTAAATGCTTATAAACCTCTGAGGGGATGGCGTTGGAACCTGCAGCCTTCCTATTCTTAATACGCGACAGGTTCTTCCTGATTTCCTCCTGGGAAATCTGTGCCTCCAAACACTCTTTGCCCTCCACTGTGAGCCCAGGAAGGTCGATGCCCCCCCAACCAATCTCTAAGCCTAGCAAGATCCAGGGAGACTTTTCAATATAGAATGTTGAGAATAAAGAAACTAGATGCCCCTGCATATCTTCAACCTTGTTTGAGACATCTCCCTTAACGACCAATTCCTTAATGATGTTCCTGGATCTCTTAACACTTGCCTTCCATGTCAGTAGTGCACCAGCTCGCTCCCCATACTCAAACTGTCTCATGCATCCGGTATGCCACCTTTCCCTTCACTTCATATTCAGCTTTATTTTATAATTGAACTGCTTTGCCTCCAACTGTTCTAATACCCTTTCCTTGTCCAGATCCACATGTTGCATCTGCAAGGTGGCCTTCAAGTCCCCCACTTCTTGCTCCAATCTGGCCAGTTCCGCCCTTTCTGCCTTAATCTGAAAATGTACATGACTCCGCAAAACCCCTCTTTAAAGGCATTTCATATTACCCCACGGGTAGCTAAGTCAGCATGATTAAAAAAGAAGTCAGCACTAGCTTTTTTCAATGCAGATACAACAGCTGCTTCAAGGAGCATAGCTTGTTTTAATTTACAGCTTGAATTTTGCCTACTTCCTCGGCATCGGAGTAACATAGTAACAGCAGAGTGATCCGAAATATGCCCAGAAAGATGGTTAACCTCTTTTATTTTAATCTCCAAATTTCTATCAGCAAAGAAGCATTCCAGCCTGGAGTAGTGACCATATGTTTTACTATGGAATGCATACCCTTTGATCGGGCCCTTTAGGTGTCTCCATACATTCATCAAACCTAAGTCCAGGAGCATATTTCTAAGAGCATGTCTAGTCCTTGGTGCTTGAACGTAGTCTCTTTGGGTATATATTTTTAAGGTGGCGTCCAATAGGGTATTGAAATCACCAGTGAGGACCAATGGGGCTGTTAACTTCACTAGATTCCACTCCAGATTCGCAATATGGCGGGAGGTCATCCAAATTCAGATATAGAATCCTACACACACAAACTCAAAGCTGGCACATCTAATGCCTGCCAAGGATCATCTACCAGAGCTATCTGTTTTTGAGAATGTGACCTCCACCCCAGCAACCTTCCTTACCAAAATCCCGAACCCCTTACAATACTCTGCTTTATCTGAGACCATGTAGCTCTCCAACCATCTAAATTCACGGTATGGGCAAGGCTCTGTTCAAGATACTGCATCACCAATCTCTGTCTACCTCTTATAACCACCACACATAATTTTCAACAATATTTAAATTCCTCTTACAAGGGGTTATCTGAGGCCTGTGAACATAAAACATACTGCTTGGAAGGCCAAGGACATTTTTTCCCCCACCGCTCCACACCCTGTGCCCATTTTCACACCCACCCCATTGCTCCATCCTGGGGAACCCTGGTAATAATTGTAGGCATAGAGAATGCCTGATGACCTTTCCCAGGAGACACTAACATACCACACTAAAAACTTCTTAGCTGCAATGCACCCCCTCCGCCTCACAACCTAGCAAACCTGGAATTCAAGGACTTTGAAAGAATCAGAAAATAGCCCCCTTTTTAATTGTATCAATCAATGCATCTACATCCTCCAGAACACAGTAGGTATACATCTGGTTATTCCACATGATGCGGCGCATTGCCGGAAATGTTTGTTGTACCTTTGACCCCAGTTTACACAGCTCCTCCAATCTCATTCTGAGCTCCCACTGATGCTGGTCTGTCACTTTGCACTCATCTGATCTAATAGTGAAAGATAACCAAATAGTCATGAAGGAGCTACTCCTTGTAGTTATACTCAATATTGCCTCCTTTACTGCATATTAAAAGAAACTTACCAAGATCTTCCTTGGTTTCGGCCATTGAGGATTCTTCTTGAAACGGTCTCTGTGCGCTCTCTGTATCTCCTGCTCTAAATTGATATGTGACCTATGTGTTAAAATTGTGTCCCGCAGCGAGAGATTACAAAGGGACATTATGTCAGCTCCTTCATCAGCTTTGGGCACGTTCAGAAATCCGAGGCTAGTCCTCCAGGAGTGGTTTTCGATCCTCTTAAGATCTTCCCTCAATCCTTGATTTTGCTTGGTCAGCAAGCTAATCCCGGTGATTTTTTTTATAACATCCTGTTTAATCAAGTCAACCTCCTCCTCTAATGCTCTAGTACGCTATGCAACTTCATTGAGCTTCATGTGAAAAACAGAGCGGCAGCTTTGGAGCAGCTCCATGTTTGACTGTGCAGGTGGCAACCCGCCTGCACTTTTAAGAGGGATTAGAGATCCCATTTCTGGTGGGTACAGTGAGAGACTGCACCCACCTGTAAGGGGATGTCTAGGGGGGCAATAGCCCCCCCCCCCAGAGGACTGCCATCAGGGGGAACACTGACAGCTTCTTTGCCCTTGCACCCGCGTCTGTAATACAGCACGCAAGCACAGGCAAAAGGATTCCCTAATTTTTATGGGGCCACGCCTCCATGCAAATGAGGTAATGGCCTCTGATGATAGCGCTGGCACTTTATGTGCGCTAACGATATCGGTATTAGACAAGGGGATGAACTAGCACCTGCGACCCCTTCTGTACTACCAAAGTTTCCCCCGGGCATGCAAAGCAGGTGCAAACGCCCTTTGCGCCCCCGGGACACTTCTGTAATACGACCCCTGGATGGGCTATAAATGAACTGTGTTCAGCCACATACAGTAACTGGAAAAATACTTACATAAATTCTTATACTATATATATCTTATTTAAGATAGTATGTAAAGAAAAACTTCACGTATGACTCTATAACTGAAAGATGCACCATTTACTCCTAGATGTCAATATTACATTGAGTGACAAGTGCGAGGTCTTTTTGTTCACATTTTATATGAAAAATGTGCATGTATGCATTTGAAATACTCAAAAGAAATACTTTTATTCAGTGAATGGTTATGAGTAGTCATAACTTGCCACATATTTCCGTAGCAGTTTCCTCACCCAATCTATAAAAACTGGCACCTACATGTGTACAACCAGCGTAATTGATGAACATTATAAATCTGCAGGTTTGTGACAGATAATTATAGGGTTCATTGAATCGATATGTTTTTAGGCAATGCTTGCTTGGTACTGTGTCATAATTTTAACATTTGAAATATATTACATTGAAAACACAATTATTGAAAATTCAACCTGACAGGTAGGGCTAAAATGAGTCTTAGACTCAGCGTTATTGTTAGGGAAGGTTCAAGGTAAAGATTAGGATCAGGTCATTGTCAAGGTTAGATTTAAAAGAGGATCAGTAACTGGTTTTGGATAAGGTTACGGTTATTGTGTGGTTTATCATCAGAGGTACTTGGTAGGGTTTCAAATTTCATGAAAAAAATCTAGAAATGCAATTTTTAATAGCCACTGCAAACAGATTTAATTGTTTTTTTTAAATTAATTATATATTTCATCTTGTTTTTCGAAAAGATAGCTAGTATATTGTCCATGAAAAATACAAGTAAAGTGATGTTATAGCGAAAAACCTAAAAATCAACTACTTTTCCCATTTAAAGTTAGATGCGGAAACTATAAATTACCCCATGGCATGTGTTTCTCATGACCTCACGGATGACTTCATTGATTACATCTCAAATATCATCAGTGATGCCATCAGGATGGCATCTCAAATTATGTCATCAGTAAAATCACTGATGGCATCGCACATAATATCCTCAACCATGACATATTAAATCATTCAAAAGTTGGTCGCACTCTGCTCGTCACACCAGCAAGTTGCCTCAATGAACTGTGGTAGATGTAGTGGCGACGGCGAGTACGCCTATGCCACGATGTATGTAGAAATGTATGTGTATGCATTAGCCATCCCTGGACACGTGCTTCGAGGTAGTTGCCTCTCGTCAGCAGGGAGCAGGTCAGTGTAAAGGGGTGCCACGTGGACTGCCAAAATGTAATTAAAACAGGTGAAGTACCTCTCATGGCGCGCAGGTGCAGGTCCAAGGCTTGTCAGCCCGTTGGCTCAAGGGAGCCGTAATAAATGATTCAAAAGTTGGTCGCACTCTGCTCGTCACACCAGCAAGTTGCCCCAAGGAACTGTGGTAGATGTAGTGGCGACGGCGAGTACGCCTATGCCACGATGTATGTAGAAAAGTATGTGTATGCATTAGCCATCCCTGGACACGTGTTTCGAGGTAGTTGCCTCTCGTCAGCAGGGAGCAGGTCAGTGTAAAGGGGTGCCGCGTGGACTGCCAAAATGTAATTAAAACAGGTGAAGTACTTCTCATGGCACGCAGGTGCAGGTCCAAGGCTCGTCAGCCCGTTGGCTCAAGGGAGCCGTAAAAAATGATTCAAAAGTTGGTCGCACTCTGCTCGTCACACCAGCAAGTTGCCCCAAGGAACTGTGGTAGATGTAGTGGCGACGGTGAGTACGCCTATGCCACGATGTATGTAGAAAAGTATGTGTATGCATTAGCCATCCCTGGACACGTGTTTCGAGGTAGTTGCCTCTCGTCAGCAGGGAGCAGGTCAGTGTAAAGGGGTGCCGCGTGGACTGCCAAAATGTAATTAAAACAGGTGAAGTACCTCTCATGGCGCGCAGGTGCAGGTCCAAGGCTCGTCAGCCCGTTGGCTCAAGGGAGCCGTAATAAATGATTCAAAAGTTGGTCGCACTCTGCTCGTCACACCAGCAAGTTGCCCCAAGGAACTGTGGTAGATGTAGTGGCGACGGCGAGTACGCCTATGCCACGATGTATGTAGAAAAGTATGTGTATGCATTAGCCATCCCTGGACACGTGTTTTGAGGTAGTTGCCTCTCGTCAGCAGGGAGCAGGTCAGTGTAAAGGGGTGCCGCATGGACTGCCAAAATGTAATTAAAACAGGTGAAGTACCTCTCATGGCGCGCAGGTGCAGGTCCAAGGCTCGTCAGCCCGTTGGCTCAAGGGAGCCGTAATAAATTATTCAAAAGTCGGTCGCACTCTGCTCGTCACACCAGCAAGTTGCCCCAAGGAACTGTGGTAGATGTAGTGGCGACGGCGAGTACGCCTATGCCACGATGTATGTAGAAAAGTATGTGTATGCATTAGCCATCCCTGGAAACGTGTTTCGAGGTAGTTGCCTCTCGTCAGCAGGGAGCAGGTCAGTGTAAAGGGGTGCCGCGTGGACTGCCAAAATGTAATTAAAACAGGTGAAGTACCTCTCATGGCGCGCAGGTGCAGGTCCAAGGCTCGTCAGCCCGTTGGCTCAAGGGAGCCGTAATAAATTATTCAAAAGTTGGTCGCACTCTGCTCGTCACACCAGCAAGTTGCCCCAAGGAACGGTGGTAGATGTAGTGGCGACGGCGAGTACGCCTATGCCACGATGTTTGTAGAAACGTATGTGTATGCATTAGCCATCCCTGGACACGTGTTTCGAGGTAGTTGCCTCTCGTCAGCAGGGAGCAGGTCAGTGTAAAGGGGTGCCGCGTGGACTGCCAAAATGTAATTAAAACAGGTGAAGTACCTCTCATGGCGCGCAGGTGCAGGTCCAAGGCTCGTCAGCCCGTTGGCTCAAGGGAGCCGTAATAAATGATTCAAAAGTTGGTCGCACTCTGCTCGTCACACCAGCAAGTTGCCCCAAGGAACTGTGGTAGATGTAGTGGCGACGGCGAGTATGCCTATGCCACGATGTATGTAGAAAAGTATGTGTATGCATTAGCCATCCCTGGACACGTGTTTTGAGGTAGTTGCCTCTCGTCAGCAGGGAGCAGGTCAGTGTAAAGGGGTGCCGCGTGGACTGCCAAAATGTAATTAAAACAGGTGAAGTACCTCTCATGGCGCGCAGGTGCAGGTCCAAGGCTCGTCAGCCCGTTGGCTCAAGGGAGCCGTAATAAATGATTCAAAAGTTGGTCGCACTCTGCTCGTCACACCAGCAAGTTGCCCCAAGGAACTGTGGTAGATGTAGTGGCGACGGCGAGTATGCCTATGCCACGATGTATGTAGAAAAGTATGTGTATGCATTAGCCATCCCTGGACACGTGTTTCGAGGTAGTTGCCTCTCGTCAGCAGGGAGCAGGTCAGTGTAAAGGGGTGCCGCGTGGACTGCCAAAATGTAATTAAAACAGGTGAAGTACCTCTCATGGCGCGCAGGTGCAGGTCCAAGGCTCGTCAGCCCGTTGGCTCAAGGGAGCCGTAATAAATGATTCAAAAGTTGGTCGCACTCTGCTCGTCACACCAGCAAGTTGCCCCAAGGAACTGTGGTAGATGTAGTGGCCACAGTTCTTTGGGGTAACACGCAGGTAGGTCAGCAGTGTGCGACCATTTGGATTTAGTTATTTAGTGGCTCTTTGAGCCGGGGAGTCGACGGGCTCAGGTTACGTACCTGCGTTGCTACGAGAGGTACATACCTGATAATGATTTTAGCAGCCTACACAGCAACCCTGCACTCTTTCCTACTCCCTGCTGACGAGAGGCAACAACCTCGAAACACGTGTCCAGGGATGGCTAACGCTATTCACACTTGCACTCACGACACGAGCATAGGTGTATCCGCCGACGCTTACTACAGGGACCACAGTTCTTTGGGGTAACACGCAGGTAGGTCAGCAGTCTGCGCCCTTTTGGATTTAGTTATTTAGTGGCTCTTTGAGCCGGGGAGTCGACGGGCTCAGGTTACGCACCTGCGTTGCTACGAGAGGTACATACCTGATAATGATTTTAGCAGCCTACACAGCAACCCTGCACTCTTTCCTACTCCCTGCTGACAAGAGGCAACAACCTCGAAACACGTGTCCAGGGATGGCTAACGCTATTCACACTTGCACTCACGACACGAGCATAGGTGTATCCGCCGACGCTTACTACAGGGACCACAGTTCTTTGGGGTAACACGCAGGTAGGTCAGCAGTGTGCGACCATTTGGATTTTGACATATTAAATCATGTTACTGAATGAACAAGCAACATTTATTTCTAGAGAGTGTGCCTATCAAGTAAGCAGAGAAAATAATTTGACCAAATGCTGTGGATGCTCAATTCAATGGGGGGGGAGGGGTGGGGGTCAGTGTGTGATTAAAGAATGTACTACTTTCATAATATGCCACATACATAAAAAATGTATGTTTCAGATTTGCACTTGAAGTATTGCATATCAGCAACAGGCACATGTATAGTGTACTGATAATCTGTCTCAAATTTTTCACCTGCTGAACCTTGAGCAGTCATTTACGGGAGAGCTAAACTAAGAATATTATTGCGAAGAATATCGTAAATTGATTATAGTGCCTGCTGACAAACATGTAGCCTGGCACAAAAAGCGGAGTGTGGCACTTTCCAGCTGACTCTGAAGCGAAGAGCAGCTTGGAATGAAAAGACACATAATATAAAAGAGAATGAAAACAACAAACTCTATAAAGTAAAACTAATTAAAATAACAAAGTGCCCTCATGCCTAACCACGTTAGTGCAGAGAGTGATATTCACATTCTTCCCCCTATCTTTTTAGTGTAGAGAGCTTAATGTTGAACCCTAACACCAGGGGCATGGTATTTCTCTGATGCTTTGTGTCTTGGCATCAGGGTCCAAGCCTGGGGACCAGTCTGTCTGAACCCTGAGGAAGGACGAATGGGTGGTTCACCACATCTCTGCTGGACCACATGTCAATTTTTGGCACAAACACATCAAAGTATGCTGCCACTTACCATTGTGGAGTACTGCATTATTTGGTCTCTGAGTTGGCTAATGACCCTGGGATCCTCTTTTGCCTGAGCATTTCAGCGAAATAGACACACAGGGGAATCCAAGGTCTTGCAGAATAACGTGGCATTGGCACTTCTGTTTGCACATTCCTGACCTTCAAAAGGGGGAGCTATGTGGGTCACATCAGTCAATCATCTACCCAGTGGTGGTTGGCCTGCTTACTGAGACAACGTGTCACATGCTGCTGAAGGAATTTAACTAATAGGCCCTCCTCTTCCAAAACACATGCTTCCTGCTTGCAATGTTTGTGGGCAGCGTTATCAGGAGGTGTTGCCAGTTATAGGCCCTGAATTTGATTGTGGGCGGTGGGACCTCTGCCCACTATCAAAGCAGTCAAGAGACCACTCGACAAGCAGGCTGCTGTCCGACCTTCCAATTATGATGCGACCACTGGGCTGGTGGTCGCAAAGTGCTCCTTTACATGGCAGCGTGTGCTGTGGTCCAGGAAAAAGGCTGCAGCACAAGCTGCCACAGAAAGGAGCACTTCCTGTACCTCTGTGCAGCATGTGGTGCATGGTGCACGGTGCATGGGGGCACTACATGAGGCCCCTTGGGCCACTTCCCACTCGACAGAAGGGGACCCTGTTTGGGGACTCCAAAATCCATTTATGACAGCCTTTTTCATGGTGGTCTTTCCGACATGAAAAGGCTGTCAGAAAGAGATATCTTAATTCCGACAGCGGTGCCTACCTCTGTGCTGCCTTCATTCAGGATTGCAATTACGACCGCTGGCCCAACAGGACCACTGATCCTGTTGGAGGCGGTGGCATTCCCCTCAACCATTTAGAGCCCGACAGCCTACATTCAAATGCAGTGGTTGGATTGAAGTCCTTTCAGAGTTCGAACCGCCATCAATGGTCTGTTGGTGTGCAGTCCGACCGGCATCAAAATCATGCCCATATTGTACAATTACAACAAACTAACAGCCCTTGTGATATGTGCCATGTTATTACTGGTCTGTCAACGAAATATTAAAGAGAGAACATATGGAACGTAAGAATGACAGGCGAGAACTAACCACAAAGTAGGGAACATAACTGACGTCTGTGGATCAAGTGGACATCTGGGGTCAGAAATGTGAAGAATGAAAGTCCAGGAAGTTTGGAAAAGTGTACTTCATTGAGGGTGTAAATATGTTTCAAGCAAACATTTTGAACATCTTTGTATGCAAATATTGTAGATGGTAATAAAGAAAAAGAAATCGTCTTGAATGTCAAAATGTCACAATGTTTACCTGAGACTCCCTACAATTAACCCCTTCCCTGCTCATGACGGAACCACTCCGTCATGAGCCACGGGCGCCGTGTGCTCATGACGGAGTGGTTCCGTCATGCTGCGGCCATTGGCGGCCGCTCCGCCCACGCGGCGCTGATTCCCCGCCTGGGCGGGCGATTAGCACGAGTGGGCGGAGTCGTGACGGAACCACTCCGTCATGAGCACAGCGCGCCCGTGGCTCATGACGGAGTGGTTCCGTCACGAGCATGGCGGCGCCGCGCTGCCCCCAAACCCCCCCAGCACCGCGGCAAAATTCGTGCCGCGGCGAAGGGGTTAAGATCTGAGCTAACTTGCTTGTTTACCATGTTTTTCAGTAATCATCGCAAAGTCGAAAAGTCATGCTCTCATTTTCAAGACTGATTTAAAATGAGCTCCAACTTGAAACAAAACAAAAATTACTATTTACCATATCCTTTTTCCCTTCTTGAGATTGCTTCAATAAAACACAATGGGCCCGATTCATAAAGGAAACTGATGTGAAAGTCTCACTTTGCGACTTTCGGTATTCACAAAGGGCATTTATAAGTAGTAAAGTTGGACTTTTGCATATGGCTGGGTCTAAATTGGGGTGGCGTGATGAGCAAAAGAACAATGGATTAAACCCATATCTTTGTGACTGGGGGTGAAAGTTTACATTATTCGGTATTCAATCCATAATTTGTTCCTTTTGCTTTTGTCACCCTAAGTGGGAACGGTATGCCCAGAAGTGGGTCCCGTGCTCACTGCGCCACTGGGTTCAAGGTAGCCTGGCTAATGATGGGTAATGCCCCGAAACCAGTCCCAGGATGCTTGTTTCCAGTCCAGGGACAACCTGGCTTGGCAGTTTGGGCCGGACTGTTCCCAAGAGCAGCAGGGTCAAGACTGATTTACATATGGCTGAGTCCAAACCGGAGTGGCGTGGTGAGCAAACGAACAATGGATTAAACCCAGATCTTTGTGACTGGGGGTAAATGTTTGCATTGTTCAGCATTCCGTCCATCATTTGTTCCTTTTGCTTTTGTCTACATTAACCCTGACTGCACTATGCCAAATGTCAGAGGGTGAGAACAGGTTAGTTTATGTCTTGCCTTGACCTCACCCTGACTAGGATTGTGGTTGCTGCTTGACCAGGGTTTAAACTCCAGTCAACCAGTAACCCAAGTTCTGACACCCGTGACTAGAAATAGTTTTCACTTTTGCGTCCATCCTTTACTGTGATTTTATGGTTCAAAACTGTTTCAGATAGCAACGTGTTCATTCTTAATTACAAATGTTTCTATCCTTATTACTTTGCTTGTTTTCGACCAAACCTGTTATCCATATTTCTTTGTTATTGAGAGACTTGGAAACAATATCAATTGTTCTCTAAGGTTCGATTCTTGGCCTCAGTAAAATATCAATTGTTTAGTGGGCTTAATTCTTAGCAATCGTCACTAACAAAGAAAAAATATTCATAATATCTTTTCATATTACGCAATATTTTCCTTTAGAAAACTATGATATCATCAAAGAATAAAAACAAGCATTAAACATCTGTGGCATTACTTTGCAGGATCTACCTTAAAATATATTCTCATCCATAGTAAAACAAGCAATTTCATATGTTAACTAAATTAAATGGCACACGCACGAGAGTTATTTTAAAGCGTTTCACATTCCACTGGGGTGTGTTTTTAAATTATATTTAATAAAAAGCGTCTTATGCATACTGTCCCTAAGAATCAGAGAAGGAATGTTTTGAATTACATTTCAGTATTGGACAGCTGGGAAGATTAGCGAAGTCCCCTGAGAGCTGTGAATTACTATCTCCAGGTACCCAGGAATGAAATGCCTTGTAGGCAAGCTCATTCTTCATCGAGTGTCTGACAGAAATTGAGAAATGAAGATTAAAAGACAGACTCTACTTTAGAACGAATCTGCAATTATTGATAATGAACTTACATGTGTGATCATCAAACTACCAGGGATAGCGCTATCAAAAGCCAAACACGATTAAACACGGAAACCAATGATGATGAACCGGACATGTGTCGGTTTCATACTTTGTTAAGACTGGAGAAGAAAAACCTTTAAAATATCTGAAATGATCACTGAAAACGTGAAGGCCCATAGAAAATAAATAACACACAATGGAAAAGTAAGCAGAAAAACAAATGAATGGACCGTTTTTCGTCCTGAGAGGACTTTTTACCTTAGAAAGTGTATATACTGCATTGTGTAGAACATAGACTTGTCAATAGAATAAATATATGGCACATATGTTCATGTTTGCTCATACTCTCCTGCATCGCACTCAAAATCTGGAAAGACCTCCCTCAAGCATCAGAGCCTCCTTCTTGCTTCCTGAATCCCACTTGAAGCTGGAGATCTGGCTTTTCAACTAACATTGGGTGGCCTAGCAGCTGCCGGCACGGATCAGAGGTAAGGGGGTGGGAGCGGGAGGGGGGAGGACGCATGCGGAAGCGGGTATAAGAAAAAAATAATAAAATAAAAACGAACCTTCTCGCTGCTTCTTCGCTGAGTCTCTGCTACATATTCCCCCCTCGCTCTGCCACAGGAAGCACACCCAGGCTCCCAGTCAGCCAATCACAATGCTGTCTTAGCAGTGTTGTGATTGATCTGAGCGCCGAAACACGACGCTCAGGCACTGACCCCAGGCATGAGAATGTTTTCCATGTAGGCTGCGATGCAGCCTGTATGGAGAACATACGCAGTGCACAAGACTATTTTGGGCGGCCCGAGAGAGTCGGCCAAGCAATCATTGCGCACTTAGGAGGGTGCTGCCTACCACTCCTTCCCTGCCCCCGCGCCCTCACGCAAATCTGCATACGTAGGAGAAAATAAAATGATAATAACGCAAGTTATTATCATTTTTTTCCCTTTGTTTCCCTGAAAAAAAGTAATGGGGCGACGCTCCTCTGCCTTAGCAGAGGATCCGCCACGGCTTGGCCTTTACACCTGCTCAAGTGATTGGATACCTTCAAAGGGGATAAGCGTGTTGCACAAGTCCACGTAACATAACATAAAATAGCAGTTGTGTGTATGGTGTTAACTGGTATTGACGTGTCTACATAATGTGGCGTCAATTTTGAAGGGTTGTGTAAGATTAGACTGCTACTTTCACTTGACCAGTTGCAGCCTCGCGAACCAAGAGGTAACGTCAATAACAATGGATGATCCGGTACAAAAACATTTGTAAAAGCTAGTCTTTCTCTCCTTGCAAATGTGGTCTACAGGATTGTCACTATTCTCCTTTAGTCACCGATTCCATATTATTGTCGTAAAATAATCCTAATAAGCAAAAATGTAGAGAGTAAAGTTTTGAGGAATTTACACATGTAATCTAAATTTTTAATTAAAGTTTTAAACTTTTATTTAAAGTTGCTTTTTTTGAGCTACTAAAGATGAAAAGATATCCAGAAGATACATAGACTAAATGAGAGCACTGCCAAATATTCTTTATGTGCTGTGCACAAAAATCTCTGGAGAACAGTGCATATGACATTTTTTAGTATTACACATTACGCCGTTCATTTGGTTATTAATCATCCATACACATTATATTGCTGTAAGTAAATATTTTAGTATGTATAAACATGCATTAAAATGATATATTTGCTATTTCGGGGGTCCTAAAAATTATTTTAAAAAAACTTAACACTGTGATCCTTCCATGCAACAAATCTGTTTAGAGGGGGTTTTTGTCCGTTAAACGGAAATACACTTTCAAACCGCTCTCTCCTTCCTTCTCGCTAGGTTTGTTCACTCTCATTTATTGTGTGTACCTTGTACTGATTAGCAGGACTTCTCCTCGCAGGAAGAGAGCACCGGTGCTCCTAGGGGCCAGGCCTTGCACAGTGGAGGCCTGGTCAGCGCTGGCACTAAAGCGCCAGAACAGCAGCTCTTGCCACCAGGACACTGCAGTCTGCATGTGATACTAGCGAGCCATCAGAGCAGGGGTGTGGCGACAGGCTGTTTGGTTTACCCTTTGATCTTTCACATGTTTGACTGTAAAACCTAATGGGCAGGGGTCTGCGGGGCATTCTTCAGGGCAGTATAGATTTTTAGCATGTCCGTTGTTTTAAATGACTGAAAATCTTTGCTCATCAGCAATTTAAATTACGCATTTTTACTTTTTGTAGAGTAGTTTGGTGCATTTGAATCCTGCAACTTCTTGGTTCGTATGGGAAATCAGACATAAACCAAATGTGACAGGGGGCCCCATGGAATGTGTGACACTTTCAGACAGTTCTGGATTTTAGTTGTCAATGCTTTTGCATTCTGGGACTTGTAGTTTTCTTTTTTTATTATAAGCAAGGTTTTTTAAACATACCAGCATACAAAGCTTTGATGGCAATAATCAGAGACTGGTTGAACATAGATGTCAAATAACATGAAGTCTATATATATGTCCATATATTATTTGGGTGTTTGTACCCATCATCCATATAGCCAAATAACAATGACCATAGTTATGACTTTTTTTTATAGCTAATAAGGAATCCTTTCAGAGCACTGCATCGCTCTATTCACTCATCTAGGCTGGCAGTGATTTCTTCTATCTCTTGAGATCTGTTTAGATAACAGATACATTTCATCCTGGCAGAATATGCATCCTCCACACCAGAGGCCCTTCTGATCCCTGAAATGGAAACATTATGCCAGAGGTGGCTAATGCACTTGCTGAAAAGAGTCCATTCTAAGCAAAGGTTCACCTCACCATAAAATTACCTGCTGGACAAGCGTTAAAATCCTTGCCATAATGCGTAGTGAGTTCCGACCATAAATCAAGAAGCTGCAAGACATACATTTGGAACCTAACTGATTTTGTTCCTCAATCTTTTGTTATTTTAAGGTTGCTATCAAAGAGGGTCCCTTTGGGTAGTGATAAACACGTATTAGTAAATGCTGTGTAAATGGTTATTAGTGGCATAACTATCGGTCAGGTACTTCTGACTTTCTTATGCTGCATGTAGATTTCTTGCATACATAGCTTGGAAAGGTCAAAAGCCTAGCCCAACCCCTTGCTCTGCCCTTAGCCCCTCCCTTATCCCCCACCCACACTCCGCCACAGTCCATCGCTCTATTTAGTGAGTACCTGCACTTATCTTTTCCCATTTAAAGCACTGGTTTTAAGGAAACACATATTTCTTTGCACCACACATTCTTGGAAGAAATACTGAGTGTGATTTATGTATGAATTGTATTTATAAAGTGTGAACCTCAGCTTCAAGTTAAGTAGAGCATTGTAAATAAAC
This sequence comes from Triturus cristatus, assembly GCF_964204655.1. Lineage (NCBI taxonomy): Eukaryota > Metazoa > Chordata > Amphibia > Caudata > Salamandridae > Triturus > Triturus cristatus. The sequence goes on from NC_140591.1 coordinate 498,947,911, forward strand.
AGCAAAGACATCCTGCAAGTGATAACATTTGTACATATTGAAATATCACTCGAATAGAAAATACAAGACACTTGAGAATGGTATTTGGTTGGAAGGGTGGTGAGCGTTATGAGCATATATTGTGCTTTATAGATAGGTGTAAAATAAAATAGAATTAACTGCCTACTTGGTCATTTCTCTGCATGCTCTTACAAAAAGTGGCCTGAGGTCATGTGAATGCAAACACGATAATATTTAACCACTTGGATCAAACTGATTTGAGGAATCTGAAAATATGCATGTGGTTTTTCAGCAAACTGTTATTTTAGGACACAGGCCTTTGCCAAGATGTTTTTCAAATACTTTTTTAATAATGTTAAGTTACTAGTTTTTGTTAAAACGTACTGCCTTTTGTCCTTATTGTGTTATCTGTAATTTAATGACAATTTTACTTTTTTTAATGGTTTATTACTTATTATTTATGGTGTTCAAGTGGGCCACCAGAGAATGATGTCTATTAAAAAACTGTCATTGATGTTTCTTTGCTTTTCCATATTTGTGATGGAGAATACCAAATAAAATTTAATTACCACGGAGTCTCGGTTCCTTGTCCCTTACTAAATACATGATTCGAGCCCTCATCCAGTTAAAAGACAACTCACCTTCCCAAAATGTTTGTAAAAATATTTTTAAAAATCCTCTGTCCTTCCCCCTGGATTACAATTTCCTCTTCTGCATATAACAAGGTTTGTAGGCACTAAGCTAATGCCACCGGAAGTTCAAGTTGATGGAGGGTGTAAAACAAAGGCAGAGGCAAGGAAAGCTTGACTGGTAGTAATGAAGATTACTGGTAAGTAATCAGGACATTGCTAGTACTTTTCTAATAGGAGATGGATATTAAAGAGCTGAGATTTGAGACTTGTGTTACAATAATCAAAACTGTCTTTAAGAGAAGCAGCAAAGCAAACAAGAGGACTTAATTTTCCTTCACCCATCTGCACAGGAAATGAAAGTGACATTGGATTTCCCATCATTCACCTGCACAGAAAGTTACATCACTGGATATTTCCTCACCTATCCACACAAGAAATAACATCTCTGGTTTCCAATCAAAACTGTCTTTAAAAGAAAAAGCCAAGCAAGAGGATTTAATTTCCCATCACCCATCTGCACATTAAGTGACATCAATGTATTTTCCATCTTCCATGTGCATAGAAATTGACATCATTGGATTTCCCTTCACCCATCTGCACAGGAAGTGACATCTCTGGTTTCCTGCCAAATCTGTCTTTAAAAGAAGTCAAGCAGGAAGACAATTTCCTATCATCCATCTGCAAATGAAGTGACACGACTGGTTTCCCAGCCCCAGCACCCTGTGTTAATTTCTCTCATTGGGCATACTTAATAGCGGCTGCAGAACATGTGCAGCGATGCGCTCAGTGGACGAATTGGTGGCATGTCAAAGGCACCCCATAAGTAAGCCTATCTGCCTCCATCTGTGCCTGGCCTGCACCCATTCCCAGGCACCCTCGTTCTCCCCATACCCACCGCTTGGCTGCTGCTCTCTTCTGTGCTTTCAACACCAGCTGCTTCTCACCACTCTGCTGCCACACTGCACCACACAACATGGAAGGAGCATTCACATGCACCTCCTGTAAGTTCTCATGCACTTTCCCAAAGCCTATGCCCACCACACCTGCACCAACGTCACTCAGCACCTCACACCACACAAACCTGCTACACACTCATGCTCAGACAGGCCATTAACCATCCACATACATGCCATACTTGCATGCATGCTCCTCATCACCTGCTGGCTCACCAAACATGCCAATGACATATGGGACCTACTGAACGACCACGACATGGACCTGTTCTTTCTGTCAGAGACATGGCTAAACCCAACCTCCGCACTGGACATTGCTGCAGCTATCCCTGTCTGCTACAAGATTGTCAGTCAAAACTGTCAGCACAAACTCAGGGATGGAGTCATCATCATATTCAAAGATACAATCAACAGCAACACCTACACAGACAACCCCACTCAGTACGTGGAACACCTCATGTTCAAGATACATATCACACCCAAGTTCTCCCTGGATACAACCCTTGTATTTAGAACAAGAGGAGCCAGCTCCAATTCTGCCAGCAACATCATAGTCTTCACAGCACCCCTCATCCTCAATGCCAGATTCTTCCCCCTCCTCGGAGATCTTAACATTCCCCTTGAGGATCACATTGGCCCAAACTCTATGGCTCTACTAGACAACCTCAGAAACCTTGGCCTCGGTCAGCACTTTACCAAACCCACCTACACCACCAGACACCTATTCTACCCAATGTTCTCCTCAATCAGGAACATCACAGTCAATAACCAGCAACCATGATATTGACAGACCATGCACTTAGTTTCAGTATACCCATCTCCCACCACCACAGACCTACCACCACTAGAACTGCCCATCGCAGCTGGAGAAGCATCTCAGAAAAAAGATGGGCATCCACACTCTTCATGCACACAAGCAACTTGCCAAACAAATATTTAGGAGTTGAACATCAGAATGTTTTCGATCACTTACCAGAATATGTAGGAGGGGAGGATGATGAGTATGACAAATTTGAACTGCTGTCAAACAATTAGAGAATCACTTCTAATGGAAAGTAGAGTTGGTGGTAGGTCAACACAAATTCTTTACATGTGTACAGGCTCTTAATGAATCTTTGAAAGTGCTTGCAGCGTATTGATAGATTGAAGATTTCACTTCACAATTAATAGGGGATCAGTTTGTAACAAGGTGTCGTTATAAGAATATACAGCAAAAGTTATTAGCATGCAAGAACACCTTGCTTGAAGAGGCCATTGATATTGCAAAGAGTACAGAGGCTCCTCTGAAAGACTCTAAACTGCTAGGAACAGAAAATAAGCACTTATGTATGGCAAAAGTTAATTCTTAAACAATTCTTCACAATAAGCAATCAGTAATGCAACAGTTCTAGTGGCAGTGTTAATAGAGGTAATTTCCGCCGAACCAAGAACATCTATGTATTTTAGGTGTGGATCTTCATCACATTTATCTAATTTAAAAAATTGTCCTTCCAGTACACAAGAGTGTTAGAAGTCTAAGGAAACCGGTCACTTTGGGAACATATTCAGAGTGAGTAAGCGTGTAGGGATTAGAAGTGTACAAGACTGGGTGTTGAATGATAAAGATGACATCAACAAGAGGGTGGAAGAATTAGTTCTTTCCATTGATTGTATTGAAGTTGGTTGTGTTCACAGCAATAAGTAGTACAGCAGCATGCATATTCTCATTTTAATTGATGGCATTCATATTAAGCTATTAGCAGATTTTGGTGCATAACTTACAACAATGTCTTTCAATAAATACATGTAACAGTGGCCTGACAAAAAAGTATTGCCTCTTAATGTCAATACAACTGCATTTGAAGTTAGGAGGATTGAGTTAGAGGGAAGACATTTTTGGAAAGACATTACTTTTAAGACCAATACTGTAAAGGGAAATTATATGCAGCCCACAAGGGCATTCATGTTTTGGGCTAGTGGTACCAGGCAGATTATATTTCATGATCAGACCTGCTCAAAGGCATCCTGTTACTCTTATCAATGCTGTTGCAGAAAAGAAAACATGGAAAGAGACATTCAATAATGTATTCAAGGATAAAGTTGGAAAAAACTAAAACTTTGTCCATATTATCAAGGTCAAAGAGGATAACATTTCAGTCAAGCACAAGATGTTCCTCATAATGTAAGAAAGGAGTTATCATCAATTTTACAGACAATGCAGCATTATAAGATAATCGAACATGTCAATGTCAGTTTATGGCTTTCACCATTTTTGCTGGCTAAAATTTTTTTCTGGTGAAGCGCATCTTTGTGTTGATTTAAAATCACTTAACGCTGCAATTTGGGGGGAATATGTTCCTCTTCCATGCACGGAAGACTTAATCAATGCTGTAGGTCAGTCCAACTGCTTTTCAAAACTCGACCTTAGGGCAGCTTACCATCAGGTCATTCCAGATGAGAAATTCCTTCATCTCACGGCTTTTGTCAAGCCTGTTGGAGTGTTCTAGTTTTGTTGTATGCCATTTGGGGCTGGCCACACCTGCATCAATATTTCAAGAAGTAATGATGAGAATGTTTGAGAACATGTCAAATGTGGTATTATTTCAAGATACAATTTATCTTTGCTGACACTGTACAGGAGCATGATAAATGTGTTGAGGAGGAATTGTCCATTGTGGAAAATAATGGTGTAATTATCAGAGCAGACAAATGTGTATTTGGTGTAAATAGAATACTTAAGACATGTTTTGACTTCTGAGGGGGGTGAAGTTAATCTCAGTATTGATGATGGCATTGTGAACGCTCCAAACCCACCAATAGGGAACAGCCTGGATCTTTTTAAGGGCTATGTGAATTTTACACCAAATTTATAAAAGAAATATGTGGATCTGACTGAGTGTTTCAGGAATCTGCAAAAAGAAATTGCAGTTTGTATGTTCAGGTGCATGTCAAAAAATGATTTGAGTGTATTAAGCAGTGCATTTCGGGGTACTTGCTTCAAGCTATTTGGCTATCGTAAACGTTGCAAATCTGAAAAATTGTCCGTTTGCGATCTCAAAATAGCCATACGCAATGCATGAAGCAAAATCGCAGAATAGTCCATAAATTTGAATTTTTTTGCGATTACCTAAATACCGAATCAGAATTTGCGCTTCCATAATAGGTAATCGTAAATTGGTAATCGCAAAACCTATGCAAGAAAAAGCCACAAATTGTGATTCTGCTGGAAATCGCAAATTGCAATTCTTAAATAAGAACAAATTGAACCAGGGCGGTAACAATTTCAAAGTGAACAAATCAGGTGGTAACCATTACCAAACTACTTAAAAGTCCCAGAAGGCATCAAAATATTTCACAATGGCAATGCTCTACGTCATGGCGAGGAGGATGAGGCTACAAGCAGCAGCACAGAGAAGAAGGAGGATACAGGATCACATTTTCAGAGTGCGGGTTACATTGTTAGGGCAGGCAGAAGTAGAGAAATTTGACAAATATACGTTGAATTCAGACATAATCTATGATCTCAAAGCTGCATTAGATCCACTGCTGTGCATCATGTTTGTGTGTGTCATGGACATCACCAACATCACTCTCCTGCACAGCTGCATCTGTGATGTTAAACAATGCACGTTCAGTATTTTTGGCGTACATGTATGTCACATTGCGAATGGCATTGCTTAACCCCTTCAGTGCCACGCCCTTTCCCCCTCCTGTGCCGGGCGTTGCACTAGTGGGTGGGGTTCATGACGAGATAGTCTCGTCATGGGCACAGCGCAACCGTGCTCCATGACGAGACTATCTCGTCATGGGCACTGAAGAGGTTAATAAAGTTATTTAGTTACGCACAAAGTCTAGTTTAATCACTTGCTTTGTGTACTATGATGAACTAATTCTGTTTTGATCCTTCCTTGCCTTTCACTTACATTGTTTTGTATACTACGATAATGCATTTGGGTGTGGCAAGTAAAATGTGGACCGGAGTAAGATGTGCTAAACTAAGCAATGATCTGCACTGGGGGCTAATTTTTTAGACTAAACTATACATGATTATTTGCATAGATTCTTACCTTGTGAGGTACCGGCCTGTTCAGACGTGTAAATCTGTGTGATGCCAACAACTGCTTCTGGCTGCAGTGTTGACTCCACCATGTCCTTCAGCGGTGTGTTGGCACGTTCTGTACATGGTCCCCCTCCAGTTATTTTGGCATTGGCTAGCCTTGCAGCCACCTTTTCTTTAGCACGGCTATGCAGGTCATACCAGTGCTTGCGCAGGTTGGATATTGAGCGCTGTGTGACGCCCACTGCATTGACCTTTGATTGGACCCCAAGCCAAATCTTACTTTTAGCAAACTCTGGGACCTGCAGTGACTGCTTTCCAAACAGTTTGTCATGGCTCTGCACAACTTCCTCAATGAGGACTTCAAGTTATTTGTCTCTGAATTCCAGTTTCCTCTTATGCCCTTCAGCTTTCTTGCCCCTATTTCAGAAGCCATGCTGGTGTTATTCCACAGATTCTGCTCAACTCCAACAGTCAGCCTCCTCCTCTGCCTCTCTCAGTGAACAGGTGTGAGCAATCCCAGAATCACTTCCAGGTGTTGATGTCATCACTCTGCATCGATATGAAGAAATCGCTATTTGCGAATGTGTATTTGTGGATTCACTTTTTGCGATTCGGTAATACGTAATCGCTATTGGTGATTGTGATTTTTACCAAATCGTAAAAATACAGCGTTTTATTTTATGCATAGACTTTTGCGATTCCTAAATAGCGATTACCGAAAAGTCGCTATTTAGAAATCGTAAAAGGGATGCTTGATGCATGTGGTCCTTTATCGGGTCCCTCTTTGCAACCTTATGTTGAAGGTCGCAACATTTTTGTGCCTGTAAATGCCGGTGCACATGGAATGGGAGCTGTTTTGTCTCAAGTAAAGACAGGCGTAGAAGTCATAGTAGGGTTTGCATCTAGAATATTGAGGGACGTGGAATCGAGATTTCTGTGATTGAAAAATAAATTTTGGCTTGTGTATAGGGAGTGGAGAACTTCAGGCCTGATCTCTGGGGAAGGACATTCTGTCTGATAACGGATCAAACACCATTGGTAGAAAAAGATAAAAAACACAGCGAAATTGGCTAGGTTGTCAACAAAATTATTAGAATTCAATTTTAAAGTGACCTACATTGCAGGTGGGAAAAATTTCAAGCACATTTCCCATCTTGCTCACTGGTCGAGGAAGATACTGGCAAGGATGAAGTACACAAGGAGATTGAAGAGTGTATTGTTGCTAAAGTTAAAGATCAAGTAATCTGTTCTGTTATGAATGTATGGTGCAAACATTTGAAGGAGGATGCTGTTTTGAGCATGGTTGTAACATTAGTAAAATAAGGATGGCCGAGAGAAAGAGCTCTAGAAATATCATCTGAACCTTATGAAAAATAGGAGGTGAAGAGTTATCATAGGAAGGTGATTTATTGGTAAGAGGGACAAGTTAGTGCCACTAGATTGTTCTCGTCAATGAATTTTAGAAACAGCACATGTAGGGCATCTTGGTATGAGTGCAACCAAGGATAAGGAATGATTTCTGGCAACCAGGTGTGGATGTGGATGTAGAAAGGTTGGCAAGGAGTTACGTGCAGTGCTGTTACAGTGATAAGCATTTGGTAACCGCCATGACACAATCTTGCTCTTTCTCCGGAAAGACCCCTAACATCTGGAATGCCCTCCCTAAAGCCATGCATTGTAACCCCTCCTACATCAGCTTTAAGAAAGACCTCGAACTGCAACTGCTCAACAAATATTGAGGTCCATAATCCTTTTCATTCCTCACTTGTTCGACCCTCTCCCTTGCCCCTCCTTTCCCCTCTCCACCATCGCCTTTTCTTACCCTACCCCTCCTTACTCCTTCCCCTTAGTTCCCACCTTCCCCTCCTTTATCTATTCTTCACTCCACTACCCTTGCCCAACCACCTACTACCACCCTATCATTGAGATACCTCCATCTTGTGTTTCTGTACAGAATGCAACTACCTGTATCCATGTCAATTATGTAGTTAGCTCAGTCTTGTCTCTGACATATGTAAATTGTAATTAATCCATTTGCTCTTTTTTTACTCTAACCTGTTTGAATTCTAAGTTGTGTACAATTTGTGTTTACTTCTGTACTATACTCATAATCATCATGTTAAGTGCTCTGACACCCCCGGGTCTAGCCAGCACTATATAAAACCTTAAAATAAATGTATTTATTTTTTATTTATAAAGTTTTATATAGCGCAAACAAGATCCCGAAGGATATCAGAGCGCTTTACAAAAGGATGGAAGAAAGGTAATAAATGCAGTAACAACATCAGGTAGGAGTAGAAACAAGAATAATCACATAATTTAACTACGAATGGGTCAAAGGAGAGTAATACAATAAACAAGTGAATATGGGAGTATAGGGGGGAAATATTATGCAATAAAGAAGAGCAATATCCAATGATGGTCAAGTGGTTGTAGGGGCAATGGCTTGAGCAGCATTAAGGTAGGAATTTGTTCATTAGAAATCTTTTGACTTCTAGCTTGAAGTCGGTCATTGAGGAGATTCTGCATACTTCCGGTGGCAGAGAATTCTAAATCTTTGGAGCAGTGCCAGAGAAGGCTTGGTGGCAAGTTCTCTTTTTGTTAAAAATTTACGGTTTTAGGAGGAAAGTGTTAGCGCTTCTTGAAGCTCTACCATCACAGGATAATTCAAGCTTTTGCGCTAGATACCTGGGGGTTTTGAAGTTAAGGGCTTTGTGCGCCAGAACCGCTATCTTTAACTGGATTCGAGCTTCGTAGGGCAACCATTTGAGAGATTTTATGACTGGGGATATATGCAAATTTCATTTGGTACCTGTCACCAGTCTAGCTGCAGCATTCAGCGATGCCCTTAGAGGAGCCAGGGTGTATTTGGGGAGACCACAGAGCATAGCACTGCCATGTTCTAATCTTGGTAAGACAAGCGCCTGGTCCACATGCTTGAAATCAAGTTGCGGAAGGAATGTTTGATATTTCTAAGCGTTCTCATCAAGTGATTTGTTTCCTTACACACTTTGCTGATATGATTCTTCATGTTCATGGGCTTGTCCAGGGTGATTCTGAGAGATTTGGCTGAGTCTATAATATGGGGGGTGCAGTTGAAAGCCGTGAGGTGATTTAGCCAAAGGTTTGGCTTAGGGATGTGGAACGGAGGCGAGATGAGAAGGAATTCAGTTTTGGAGGTGTTGAGCTGGAGATGGTTCTCAGTTAACCAATTTTGAGTAGATGTTAGAGTAGAGTTGAGTGATATGATGTTATTCGGGGCAGAGATTTTTAAATAAAGTTGGGTATCGTCCACATACATATGGAAGAGAATGTTCATGGAATGTAATGAGTTAGCTAATGGTTCCAGGAAAAGGTTGAAGAGTATGGGAGATAGGGCGGACCCTTGGGGTACCCCCATGAGAACTGGGGAGGGTTGTGAGAGAGAATGGTTTGCCTTGACTCTTTGTGATCTGTGGTGAAGGAAGGACGAGAACCATTGTAATACCAGACCAGAGAAACCCATCCTGTACTTCAGGATGGATAGGAGGTTGTCGTGATTGACAGTGTCGAATGCGGAGGAAAGGTCAAGTAGGATTAGGAGGCATGATTCATTTTGGTCAATTATTTTTAAAATGTCATCCAAAATATGAGTCAGCGCCGATTCAGTACTGTGCCCCTTCCAAAAACCAGATTGATACTGGTCAAGGAGTTTGAAATTCTCAATATGTACACAAAATTGGGATTGTATGCATTTGTCTAGTAGTTTGGCCAGGGTGGGAATGTTGGAGATAGGGTAAAAGTTATTAAGGTCGGCTCTATCTGCATTAGGTGTTTTTAGTGTAGGTGATACCTGAGCTGCCTTTAAGCAGTCTGGGATTGTGACTTATGACACTGAAGCATTTACAATCCTTGTCCAGGTGGGGGTGAGGGCATTCTTGATTTCTTTGAAGATGGCCGGGAGCAGTGGGTCGTTGAAGTGGTTAGAAGGGTTGATATTTTGGACAATCTTGTTGATGTCTTGTTCACTGAATGGGGTAAAGGTGTCCCATGATGCATTGTTCTTGGTGTTCATGGTGATAGGTTTGCAGTTTTCTACAAGATCAGAGGGTGGTGCGGACAAGGAGAATAGCGATAGAGTCTTCTTAGAGGAGAGCTCAATGGAGATGAGTCTTGATTTCTCAGTGAAGAAGACAGCCAGTTTGTCACAGGAGGGTAGGCTGCCTCCAGAAGCCGAGTTATTTGGTGCTACCACTGATTGCTGCTTGACCAATTCGAAAAGCTTCTTGGGGCGGTTTTCAGCTTGATCCAGTTGGTGTCTTATGTATTCTGCCTTAGTGGTCTTGATTTGTTTGTTGTAGAAGCTCCTAACATCTCTAAGGAGCTTTAGTTGTTCCGCGGAGGGTTTGGATCTCCAGGCGCGTTCAGTAGCCTTAAGGTTGCGGCGTTCCTTATTGAAGTTGTCATTGTACCATGGTTTAGATATTTTTGAAGAGGCATTTATTTGTTGGAGTGGTGCAATGTCATCCATGATGTTGTAGATATTAGAGTTGTAGGAATCGGTGAGTAACTGTACCTGGACCATGTCAGCTTGGGAGGAGAGGGCAGATTTACAATGGGCTGCTACTTCATCTGGATTTATTGATCTGAGGTCCCTTTTCCATATCTTTGATTTCGTTAGTTGAGCCTTCCTCAGGGATACCTTCCTGTTAATACAAAAGAGGATGCTATGGTGGTCGGGCCAGTCGCAAGGGGTAATGGAGTCCAAAGGGATGACAATCAAAATGATGATGCCCTGTACTTGTTGCTACTCCTGGCAGAGTGTGGCAGATATATATATATATATATATATATATATTTCATATTTTACCATCTAGCGTGAGATATTTAATTGGTGGACTATTTATCAAGCTGGGTGGAGGTACGTGTATGTCTAAACGCAACACTGATTCGGGATTCATTTCTTCTATGAGGTTTTTGCTAGGGAGAGGACTGCGGAGCAATTTCTTATGGATAATGCAGTCCAGTTTATTTCAGCAGCGATGACGGAATTTCTAAACAAGTGTGAGGCGAAGCATTTACGTACACCATTGCATCACCCTCAAGCTAATGGAAGGTATTCAGAGTGCTGTGAATTATAATGTGGCTTGTGAAACTGCTGTCAGAGAATTGATTTGGACTTATCGGTCCACGCCTCACTCGATTATGGGGGAGGAACCATTTGAACTTACAGGGAGAAAAGTGGTGTCTTCTTTATGTCCTTTTTGGAAAGTGGCGGTGATGGGTCAAACATGTGACATGACTGTGGCCAGCGACTATGCGAAGTTATTGATTGGCAAACACAGAGTTTGTCATTGTCAGACATACTTGAAATGCAAAGATGAGAAGGTCAGGAAAACCAGAATTAAGGTAAGAGATGTTGTGTGAATTAAAGACCCTGTATTGTTAGGAAATGGCTCTTCCAAATTCAGAGACCTGGTCACAGTTATGGATGTAAGAGGTAATGCTATATGGGTATCGAACAGGCAATGGTGGAATTTGTCGAGACTTGCCAGAGTAGGAAGAGATTACATGCAAAGTAGACATTAGAGCTCTGTGAGTAATCCAGGAAGTTCCGGGTTAAGAAACAGTGACATGGAGAGCACGTTAGAGCTCTGCAAGTAATCTAGGAAGTGCTGGGTTAAGAAAAACTGCTTGATTAAACAAATTGACCAAGAGGTATTCTGACTGATTGAATGTTCTGGTGTACTATTATTACACTTTAGGCAATGTTTTGACATCGATAGAGATAATTTGCTCAATCAATGTTTTCTTTTTCTTTTAATTTTGATTTATTGTTTTTCTTTGTTGTTATAACAGCAGCAAGGAAATCTTCGCCATTTTTGAAGATTTCATCACACCTCCAGCTGCCTCCAGCCTAATCACCTCGTTACGTGACCCCAAGCTGTTGGAATTCTTCTGTAACAAAATCATCTCTATATACAGCAACTTCAACCCTCAATAGGACACCATCATCATCACAACTCAATTTCCCTTCATGGCCGAACAATGAACCCTGACCTCGTGGCTCACCGTCACTAATGTAGAACCAGCTTCTACTATCAAGAGCATCTTTGTTGGGCCTCATTGACTCTTGCCCTCACCACACCTTCAACAAAAGACACTACTGATCAGTGAAGCACTAACACCAATTATCAAAGCCTCTATTGACATTTCCGGACAGCCCGAAACATGCAAACGTGATGTCCCTGCTAAAAAAAACATCTGCTCACACAGCTACACTTTCTAAGTACAGACCCATCTCCCTCTAACCATATCAACACTAGAAAAAAAACTGTCCCTCATGCCCTAGTCATCTGTAAGTTAGACTAAATGAACACCAAGCAACTCGCTAGAAGGCTACAAACTATTGAGTGTCTGATAGAAACCGAGAAATGAAGATTTAACGACAGATGCTGCTCAAATTATTGATAACAAGCTTACATGTATGATCACCAAACTACCAGGGATAATGCTATTAAAAGCCAAACATGATTAAATATGGAAACCACAGATTATGTGCCAGTCATGTGTGAGTTCATATTTTGTTGGCACTTAAGAAGATCTTTTTATACATATAACCAAAATGATCACCGAAAACGTGAAACACAGTAGTAAATAAATATCCTTGAAGGGAAAATTAAACAGAAAAAGAAATGAATGGAGAATTCGAACATTTATAAACCTTTTTTCGTTCCTGAGAGGACTTATTTACTTTAGGAGGGTTATTTACTGCTCTTATCTATATATTGTATAGAATATATGCCTATCAATAAAGTAAGGATCTGGCACGTATGTTCATGTTTGCTCATAGTAGTTGTGCATACGGTGTTGACCAATATTGACTTTCGTACATAATGTGGCATCAAGTTTTGAAGGGTTGTCTAATAAAACACTGGTATTTCAACTCATCAGATACAGGCCTCGTAATCCAAGAGTTTATGTCAATAGCGATGGATTATCTGGTGCAAGAAACATTTATAAAAGCTATTCTTTCTGTCATCCAAATGTGGTCTACTGGATTTTCACTTTTCTAGTTTAATCACCGATTACAGATTATTCACAGAAAATAATGCACAAAAGCAAACTTTTAAGCAAAATTTGTTTGAAGGGTAGTTCCATATACAGACTAAGAGGTATATTCACAAGAACGTGTGATAACTACCGCAAGAGTAGCCTAACTCAACTCTCAAAATCGCAGCCTATCGCGGGAAGATTTTGCCGTGCCAACTAAGTATGCACACAGCGGCGGTAGCATGCAATAGTCACCAGATAACATGTCAAATGTCAGCATGAAAATCAACGCCATGCCGCAGAAATGCGAAACACAAATTCAAAAAATAATGTGATGAGGCCAATCGCAGGACAAAAAGTAGCAAAAACCTGCCACAAGCTTGCAAATCCCACGCGTCTGACAGGAGAATGCACCATATAAACCACAGAAACAACACACCAGAAACAAGCCAAAGCACGTAGCAACATGGATGCACCCTGACCCAGCGGAGAGGCCAACGCAAACCCAACAACCCCCCACAGACCACCAGCAAGGAACAACGGGGACGGCCGAGGAGGAGAGGGAGAGGAAGACGGGGTGCAGTCTGCAGCAAAACCAGATCAGCGTCACGGAGGCGACAGAACACTACCAGCAACTGACCCACAAGTTGACCAACTGGAATGCAGTCGGAGTGCCGAGGAGGCCAATCGAGGAGGCCAAGAGGCGCTGGCATGATGTGACAACCTAAACCAGGCACACACCCGCTGCCAACAGGAAGGCTACAACAGCGACAGGAGGTGGCAGTCCTGCGCCACAGGAGGAGCTAGAGGAAACCGAGGCCACAGTCATCAGTGTGGAGACGGTGCAAGGAGTAGGGAGTACGGACACAGCTCGAGAGGATCTGACACAACATCAACAGGGTGAGTAACGACCAGGGACTGGGGGGACGGGGAGATGGGCACAATGGCACACATGCACAACGAGGTGTAGCACACTGCACACCACAATTACCCTGGATCATGTCCCTCATCCCCTTAGCACACTGCATCACACACACAGCAAGACCAGCACACCCACATTGACGACAATGTAGTACCATGTGCAAAGCCGACACTGCAGAACAGAGGACACAACTGGCTCCACACATGCACAGAAACATGCCTACTACATCTGACAGAGCAGGAAATCTGAAATGGAAATGTACGCGTACGACCTCACATCTGTCGTGTAGTCCAAATGTACACCGTCCCGCAGCAGCAGTCAGCACCTCCCAAACAGTCACAATGTACATTGTGATACAGTCTGCATGTAACCAAGAACAATGCGGCAACATACATGTCAAAGTCAACATGCATCTCCCCTTCTCATTGCAGAGGGGCACACAACACCTCCAGCAGAGCACAGAAGACAAGATATCTGTGATTCCAGAGAGGACCACCACACCTTTGACACCGACGCCCTACAGCAGCCTATGGACATCCCACGCAACCCACCACCAGGACCAGGGCAGACAACCCACTTAGAGGAGAACACAGATCCTGCAACAGACCACATAGCAGGAAGCACCCGCAAGCACAGCTGTCTCACAACACTTCAACCACCCACACAAGGCACCCCAATGCTATGTGTCAGCACGCCAAATGGAGGTGGCCCAACAGGTGTGAGTGAGGGCCAAACCCATGGAAGGCGAACTAGATCACATATGTTGGTGTCAATTACCCTTCAGGGACCACCTACACCCCACTAAGGAGACCCACACTGCCATAAGGGCACATGCAGATGCACATTCACAGTACGCAACCATGCCCAGGGGCACGCACATATCAGTCACACACCCACATTGGCCCTGCGTACGACGGCCCAGGCCACTCCCCTTATTAATTGAGTGGGTGATTTCAAAGCTATATGTCCAAGCTCAAACCCGATGCCTGCGGTGACATGCCTGCATCCGCTGTATACAGCACAAGGTAATGTCGCAGGGCCCTGCACCCCCATGCATACAACAAGACCACAGGGACACACGCAGACATGATGTTGAACTGGCTACGGACACGTGCACCCGGCCCCTTTATTGGCAGGGCCACATGTACAGTGATGCCTGTGCTGGATGTGTGTGGGGTAGGTGCAAGCCAGCCCTCAAGGAGTTGTTGGTGCTGGCAACAAATTCAACAGTTAACACAATGAATAAGGAAACAGACAACACCAGCATCACAGGGACAACTGCGGAGCATCATGGAGGTAGCCTGAGCAAGTCCTGAGGGCACATAATGAGCAAACAGATGTGTCCGTGAGTTGCAGCACACTGTGGTCTGAGCACTACAGCTGAGCGCGCCCATGTGAAGAAAAAATCTCCGATTGTGTCCCTTCGAGATATTCCTGATGCAGATGCAGTGGGGTCTGTTACACTTGCATCATCTTCCTCATCAACATCCCAGGACTCCCATACTGCTTGTGGTGACATTGCTGCGCAACCTCTCCACAGCACAAAACTCAATCAGTAACAGACGATGGCTTGCGATGCACTGAGTCAGTGGCACCTGGAGTGCCAAGCAGGGTATCAGTCTAATGATGGCATCCACGACAGGTGTGAGCAACTCCATAAGTCTGTCAGGACCACCGTTTCGACTCTGGCAGATGGTGGTTGGAGGTGGTCCTGCCGGTGGTGGCGTGTGCCTCCTGCTGTGATGTGACGTCTGGGCCGGTCAAGATTCGATTTGGTGTGCGAGCCCTGGTGGACCACAGTTGAGGCGGGAGGCAGCAGACAGCGCAGGGCCACAGACACATGGCGTTGATGACTCTACGGCCATCACCTCAGAGGCCATCGATTATCTCAGAATGAGTGGTCCCAGACCTGACCAGCACAGAGTTAGTGGCCCCGGCTGCACAGCGGCCGGCACAGGCACCCTGCCACGGGACAATGACTTCTGGTGCACTGAGGAAGGTCCACGTGTAGTGAGCAGGTCCTCATCGATGTCGAAGGTGAATGTGGCGGAGTCTTGCTGGGAACAGAGGAAGGAGTCCTCCAGGGCATGATGCGGAAGGTCTGATGTTATCCGGAAGAAGCAAATGGTGGAGTGGAATGCGACAGCCTCATTTTCACCACCAATTCGGTGTCAGCTATATGAGGATGAGAAATAGCCCCTATTCCATATACTCAGATGCCACAAATGTACGACCAGAGAGTCTCCATGAATGTCGGAGAACAGACTTAGTGGCACCGGTGCTGAGAGGGGATGCAGTCTGAGATGATGACGGTACACTAATATGAACTCCGCCATCGCTAAATCAAGACTCTGTGACCTACTGGACTGCAGTGTAGGCCGGAGGCAGCGGTCAGCAGTGGCCCACACTCACCTTTCGTTAGCTAGCGATGCACAGAGTTAGTGACACCGGGGCAGTTGTCGGTAGTGTTCGATCACCTCCGTAACGATGATCCTATTCCCTCCGGACTGCAACTCATTGTCCACTTATGCGTTGCCTTGCGTGCGATGATATGTTTTCTGCCTTTGAGTAATCGATGTTCAGTTCCACTTCTGTGGCCAACTCTTGCGCAGCGTTGGCCGAGGGCAGTAGTCCGCGTAGGCTCACAGACACGTGTGGTTGTAATGCTATGCACAGACCTGGTGGCACCACATCGAAGGGAGTATAGTGACATGAACACTGCCTTAAATAATGTTAATTGCCATGGTGTAATCAAGACTCAGTTCCAAATGTGTGACCTACTTGACCGTAGTGTAGGCCGGAGGCGGCAGTAGAGTCCGTCAACAAGAAAGGTCTATTGCGGGCTTGTGTCGTGGAGGCCGTGATGGTCTGAGAGGCTGCCGCACAGGATCGCAGGCAACTCTGCTCACGAGGAGGCGTCGGCCTCGTGGCGTGGTGAGAGGTGCCACCCTGGCATAGATGTTGGGCTTTCCGGAAGAGGACCACGCCAAGGGCTACGTGCTTTTTTTTTCACACCCCTATGCTGGCCTGCCATACGCCGGGCTATCCCACTCCGCTCATGCTTACGGGGGAGCATAACAGGCAAAATTTCTGTGAACTCCCCCACTGGCCAGGGTGACATGGTTGCGTCCACTGTCCACTACTGCAGTCTGTCCAGCACATCTCTGCCACTCTTGGCATTGTGTGCTTTCCCAGTCATGGTTCTCCTGCATCCTTCACACATGCCTGGTTACCACCTCTCCCCACATTCGACTAGTGTGTGCCTGAGGTGCCATGCCGTTGAGGGCTCATGTTCACGGCTTGCCCAGGTTACCATTGTGAGTTGTTCTGTCGTGTCTGGTAGGTGGGCATGTTGTTTGGCATGTTGGTTTTGATTGTGTGACATGTGCATTGCCAGAGTTGTGAGTTGCATGGTTGTGGAGTTGAGGTGAGTGGGGTGTTCATATGTAACTTCCCATGGGTCTGTGCATTTCCCTTGGTGCCATCCTGGGTACGCTGTTTGCTGCTGCACTGTCAGAGGATGGAGGAATCGTGCACAGTGGCTGGGTATTTGGAGGTGAGATTGGTGGAGGTTCCACGGTGTTCGGTTGTTGCCTGCACATTGATGTGAGACGTGTACTTTCTGTTGCAGTGATTGTGTGCTGCATCGGCAGCGGGCACAGGTATGAAATGTGTGCTGAGGATTGCCCCCGACACGTGTGTGCATCCAGCTATGGCGTATGGGCCTTGCTTGGTGTCCCGCGTATCCTGCGCATTGTGTTGGACGTATAGGGACTGGAGTAACAGGCTGATGGTGATATCCAGGTTAGGTGTGAGGGACTTGGATGTAGCTGGCTGTGTGTCTCCTCTGACTCTGGTGGGTGTTGGTTGGGGGTACCAGGGGCCAACCAGCACAGCCAGCAGCTTTGTGTGGGGTGGGATGTTGGTTATCCGCTGTGTTGGTGCCGTCGGCCTGTTGGGCGTTGTTGGGCAGGATGCGTACAATGGTTGTCCTTTTTAGCCTGTGGTGGGTAATGACATTGTCAGGTCTGTGTGGCTGGTGCGTTTCCTGGGGGTCTGCTGTCTTTGTCTGCGCTGCCTGTGTGGTGTTCCGGGGGGGTGTTACGGGTGGGTGTTGGGGTCCTGGGGTGGTGGCAGTGGGTGTTGTGGCCCTCTTGGGTGTCCGGGCCGCATGACCGGTGACTCCATGGCATCTGTTTCCTTTCTGATGTGGCTGTGGGCTGTGCATCCTTTTGTGGTGCAGGCTGTAGTCAGACTTGACACCAGGTCAGAGCAGGTGTTATTTTCCTGCCGCTAACACGCCTTATTGCCTGTTTTGTGTACTTATTGCAGTTCTGGCTGGTCGTTGTGAATGTTGTGGAGTGGTGTTGTCAGGGCTTTGGGCACGGGAACTCTACATCTCATTCGCGATAATTGTGGGGGTCTTCTGTAGCGATGTTTTTTGCGGCTGCTATCGCAGGTAAACTGGTGCTGTGGGCTTTTAACTCCAGCTTGTGAATGGGGCGATCGATTTGTCACAACTTTGGCTGCAATAAAGTGCCCTTAACTTGGCGTTAGCTCCTTGTTAATATCCCTCTTAATTGCGTATTAAATGCATGCTGTTTTATTGAAAGTTGCTTTTTTGACCCACTGAATGAAGAACAGATATCCAGAACATACATAAACTAAATGAAAACGCTGGCAGGTTTTCATTATGTCCTACACACACAAATCTCTGAACTGCAGTGCGTATGAAAATATTTAGGTGGAAAGTGAAGGAGATGGCATTATATAATACACTCACAAAAAGAGGAGAAAAAAAGGGTTAGGGAGCGTTCGGAAATGAGAATTTCACATGTACAGGAGTAAACCGTAATGAAAATCCAGTCTGCAGTGGTAGCTAGGCGAGGTGGTGTTGGCGGTAGAAAGAAAAGATACAGCATGAGTAGTGAAAATTGAACATATGAGTTAAAAGGAATCAAGAGGTGCACACACCCAGACTATCTGCAGTGGAAAAGTCGCAAAGGTGCGGCAGAAAATGTGGTCTAGAGCCTAATGTCAGGTGAAGAAGGTGAACATAGGAATAGACCTAAGAAAGCAACCTGGTGGTGATCTGAATCAAAAATCACGGGTGTAATATGGGCAAGTGCAATAGAGGTGGAAAGTGAGGGAGATGGCACCATATAATACACTTACAATAGGGTCACAGTAGACCTTGCCTGAAGAGCAAATATCAGGAGAGGAGGGACCAGGTACAGGTGTACCGACCAACACCCCCTACCAGCAAACCACAGCACACAACAGTAATAGGCCTAGAGGGACAAACATTCAAGGTCAAAAACCGTTGTGAGCAGATGGTGTGGTGATCGAGGTGGAAGTGCGGATAAAAAAGCCCTCACAATGGGGTAACCATACCGCTGCCTGAAGAACAATGGTCAGGGAAAGGATGTACTGGTAGATGCCCCCTCAACACAACAGGTACCAGTTCAGGAAAAGCTTAGAGGGACATAACTAAACTCAACTAATGCTGAATACACTCGATGGCGTGGAACCACTCGTGGCATGCATCAATTTGCGCTTACCTTCTTGGACGAAATGGTGAGAAACTGCAATAATTCTGAAGTGGATGTGATGTCAAGAGAGCTGAGGAGTGCCGTGTTAATGCCATAGTGCATGGCATTCAAAGGGTAACAGCTGTAAGTACCGCGCATGCATGAGAGCAACAAAGGTCAATATGGTCCAGAGCGCAGTGAGAGCGCGGGTGACATATTGAAAGAGGTAGCAATAGAGATAAAGAGCTGAAGTTAAGGGCAGACAGGGTCATGAAGCGGATGGAAATAGAAAGATATCGAGCATAATACAGTTTGCATTATTTATCTATCAGAGTTTAACATTTATAGTGAGAATATAAATCTCGATGAACAATAAAACAATTGTGGCAAAATTAGCATTGGACCAAGGATCACATAGAGACTGCTCCACAAAATGCTGTAAAACATCCTAGTGCAAAAACAACAGTTGATGGACAGAATGCAGAGCAATGTCATACATTCACCCCAGTACAGAGATCTGGGCCTAAATCCATCGTTTTTGTGCTCACCATGCCATTCCAGTTTGGACCCAGCCATATGCAAATCAGTCTTGACCCTGTGCCTTATGGGAACAGTCCAGCCTGAACTGCCAGGCCAGGTCCTCCCTGGACTGGAAACAAGCATCCTAGGACCGGTTTCGGGGTTTCACCCCTCATCAGCCAGGATAGCTTCATTCCAGTGGCATGGAGAGCACAGGACTTACGTCTGAGCATACACGTCCCACGCGGGGTGACAAATGCAAAAACAACAGTTGATGGACAGAATGCAGGACAATGGAAGAACAGTGAATTATCAAGGCACAGACACGTATGATTATAGGCTGGCTGTGAGAATTTACGTGCATGAAAAAAAGGGGTTCACATATTTGGTAACAAGACAGGTGAGAGAAACACTTACGAGAAAAGTGTAATCCAGGCACAGAGTACGGATTAGATCAGGTTGGTCCAATCCTCCATTCGGTTAAGACCAGTGTGTAAGCTGTTGGTTCGCAAGATCAATTTCAATTCCTCTTTATTCAGGATGGCGCTTGTAGGACTTGGCCCTTTTTGGCTAAAGTCCCCAAACGTTTTGCTTTCCCCCTAGACCTTTTTTCTGACATGGTGTTGCCAACTTAGATGCTTTGGACACTTTGCCACTGTTGATCAATGTCAAAGTGCAAATGCTCCCTGTGTAAAGTGTAATGGTAATTGGTTGTCCATGATTGGTATGTTTGCCTTGCCAGTAAAGTGCATTATGTGTTCCACGGTTGGTAATGCAAATGCTACTAGTGGGCCTGCAGCACTATTTGTGCCAGCCACACCAGTAGACATAAAAAGGGAACTCAAGCCTGCCATTGCAGGGCCTGCATGCAGTTTGTTAAACTGCCATATTGTTCAGTCAAGTGCACTCACTTGCCAGACCTTACCCTTCCCTTTCTATGCACATCAAACACCCCTATGGTAGGTCTAGGGTACCCCCTGGACAGGGTTTAGTGCATGTGAAAGGTAGGACATGTATAAGGTGTGTGTCATGTCCTGAAAGTGAAATAATCTCCATTTTGTTTTTCACTGTTGAAAGGCCATCTTGCCCATAGGACAGAATGGGAAGGCTGTGTAATATGTTTTCCAGCCTACCTTCCCAAAGGCTTAAGATGGAAAGGTGAAGTTTAGTATGCCTGAACTCACAATGTAATAACACTTCTTTTTATGAAGGTGGTTTTGCATTGTGTGTTCAGAAGCCACTCTTTTAGAAGTGGCTGAGTTTTTGTGCTCTGACATTTCTGTGTGTCTCTGCCTGGATGTGGATTGACTGTCTGTATTTGGAAGCGATAGGATCTGGGGAATGTCTTGACCCAGGGGAGGAGGTGAGACAGCAGCAGGCTGACCTGCATCTGAATGGTGGGGGAAGGAGGAGTCCCTAGGGGTGAAGAGGCCTGGGTTGCTGCTATAAAACAATTGGCCCATCTCCTGCTGATTGATTGAGAATCCAGACCCCCTCTAATCAAAGGAAGAAAGGTGTCACTGGCAGGGAGGCACCCAGAACTGGTTTGAACAGGGGTCAGTGCCCCCTGAAGAACAAAGACTTCAAAGCCATTGAGGGCTATAACTATGAGAGCTGAAGCCCCTGAACTTTGGATACTGGCGTGATCAAGTGTGAACAAGACTGGAGCTACTTACAGGCACATGCATCAAAGGAAAAACCGGTCGCAAAGGGGCAGATTCTCAGAATCTGCCCCTTTGCGACCGGTATTTTTGCATTTGGAATGCATCATCCCAAATGCAAAAATCACAATTTAAGGAAACTCTAAATTGTGATTACTTAAATTGCGATTGCATTTAAGGAATCCCAAATTGAGATTCCTTAAATGCAATGCATGAAAGTAAAAAAAATAGCGATTTCGCTAATAGGGGGAGCAAATTAACATGAAGTTGAACTTCATGGTAATTTGCAAAAACTTTGAAAAATGCACTTTTGTACATTTGTCTAAGTTTCATGTTGCGCACACACATGCCCTTAGGGCATGTGTGTGTGCAACATATGTGCACAGATCAATTTCAGGGGTGCAAAAGGGTGTCATTTTGACACCCTTGCACCCTTGAAATTGCATGAGCAATTTGCGAGTACCTACTGCTACTTGCAAATTGCTCATGCAATCTCCAATTCATTCCTTTGGGCCAGGAGGCCCACAGGAATTAATGGGACGGCATTCCCTAATTGCAACTCGCAATTTGCGAGTAGAAATTAAGGAATGTGTAGGAATCGCTATTTTTATAGCGATTCCTACATGCATAGGCTTTTGCAATTCCTTAATTGCGATTCCTTAATAATCGCAATTAAGGAATTGCAAAAGCCTACGTTGATGCATGTGCCAGTTTGTGGTCAAGAGCCTTTGCCAAGGAGGAAACAACTGAAGAGACTGAAGGATATGACTGACCCTTGCTGTGTGTTCTGGGGCTGGCCTGCAGTTTGCTGTTTTATCCAACGAAAGGCTAAAGGGACTTTGCTGTATGAGGTGTCGCCCTGCTTAAAGGACTTTGCTGTGTGCTGTGTCCAGAAAGAACTTATCCCCACGGGCCTGAGGTGAGCTGGCTCCCTGTTCAGAAACACAGGAACACAAAAGTTTCCATGAGAGTCTCGAGAGTCAAAGTGGTGCTGTGAGAGCGTGCTTGTTGCAGCCTGAGATCCTCGTAAGAACTGCCCTGTGATCGTGGGCACCTGGAGTCCAAGTGAGTCTCAGCGATGCTGTGTGCGTGTGCTAGGTGCAGCCTGAGACCTTCAGGAGGATTGGTCTGTGATCGGGGGGGCACCTGGAGTCCAAGCAAGGGTCAGAGGCGCAGTGTGCATGTGCTTTGTGCAGCCTGAACCCCTTTGTGAGGATTGTCCAGTGATCGTGTGCACCGGAATCCAAGTGAGTCTCATCGACGCTGTGTACATGTGCGTTGTGCACCGTGAGACCTTCGTGAGGATTTACCTTGTTATCGTGTGCACCGGAATCCAAGTGAGTCTCATTGACGCTGTGTGTGTGTGCGTTGTGCACCGTGAGACCTTCATGAGGATTTGCCTTGTTATCGTGTGCACCGGAATCCAAGTGAGTCTCATCGACGCTGTGTGCGTGTGCGTTGTGCACCAAGAGACCTTTGTGAGGATTTGCCTTGTTATCGTGTGCACTGGAGTAAAGTGAGTCTCAGCGATGCTGTGGACATGATCTTCGTGCATCCTGAGACCCGTGTGTGGAGTGCCCAGTGATCATGCACCCGAAGTTGAAGGAAGACTAAGCGACGCTGTGTGCGTGTGCTTTGTGGCAGCCTGAGATCTTCGTAACTGAAGCGGCTCGGACCGGCAGTCCCGGAGGAGTTGAGTTGCCAGCCCGAGCTGCCATTGCCAATTCACGAAGCTGCATTAGAGGCCCAGCTGCTAGACGAGGAGAGGAGAGTGAGTTTGCACCCCCTAGGTAACATGCGTCGACTCCTGGGGCGGGGCGCAGGCTCGGAGGGAGACAGTGTCTGCCTCTCTCTTGTGCTGGCAGAGCGAGCCTCTGCTTCGGCTCGTATCGCGGTCTGTATTGCCAAGGGAGTGGCGGTACAGGGGCCGGAGTGCGAAGCTGCACTTTTCAATTACATCGTACCGTGTTTGGTGCAACTGTGAGAGGCTGACTGCAAGTCAGTAGGAGAGGCGGAGGGACCGCCTAAGGTCCGGTGATCGGGCCTGAGTGCATTAAGCATTATCCCATTTCTGCAGAACGGAGTACCTGACTGTCGTATTACACATTTCATAATTTCTGCATACCGGAGTACCTGATTAGAGTATTACGCATTGCATTATTCCTGCATAACGAACTACCTGATTAGTGTATGACGCATGGCATTTTATCTGCATAACAAGCTACCTGATTGTGGTATGACGCATTGCCTTATTTCTGCATAACAAACTACCTGATTAGCGTATTGCGCATTGCATTATTCCTGTATAACGAATTACCTGATTAGTGTATTACGCATTGCCTTATTTTTGCATAATGACAAATCTGGTGATTGTATTACGCATTGCATTATTTTACCTTGCAAAGTGCCTGATTGTTGCATTACGCTGTGCATTCTTTTCATTGCAGAGAGTCTGATTGCTATGTTACGCATTACAATATTTTTACATTGCAAAAGTGCCTGATTCTAGCATTACGAACTGTATGACATGATATTAGGAGTACAGGAGAATGTTTAGAAGTGCTCATTAGCGAGAACTTACAAGGGCTGGCTGGCCTAACAACCGGCCAGGAGAAATATTACACAACCTCATTGTTGGATATATATCATGTTGTCTTATCGTATATATTTTTACATAAAGTTTATACATGTTTTTATAAAAACTCTTGTGGAGTCTATTTGTGGTGTCATCATTAAATTATTGTGAGCGTGGTTGCAAATACTTTACACATTTGCCTTGAAGATAAGCCTGGCTGCTTGTGCCAAGCTACAGAGGGGGTGGAGCGGGTGAACTAAGAAGGTGACCTTCCTTTCCCTGACGTTGGAACGCGGGTCCCTACTTGGCCTAAGGTGCCTACCTCAGCCAACCAGAGATCCCGGGTCTAACAGCGCTAATGTCTGGGCTGCGTGGTGGCAGATGGATCACATTAATAACTTGACATTTCAGATCATCCTCCTTATGCCCCAAGTTTGTGAAGTGTTCCACCAATGGTGCATTCGGTGTTTGGCACCTGAGACGACCACGATGTTGGCAGATCCGAATTCTAATCTTTTGATTTGTCTAACCTAAATAAAATTAGGTTATATAGGCACAAAATAGCATATACAACATTGTTCGTATTGCAATTAGAAAAATGGTTCAACCTTACATCAATGTTTTCAAAGGCAAATTTCTTGCTCTCAATTGGGAGATGAAAAACTACACCCTCCACATTTGAAATGGTCTAGTGTGAGTGATAAGCCCCACAGTTCGGTGATTGTTTGGGAAGTCTTTTTGGTGGGTAGGGCTGCTCTGACCAAATGGTCGTTGATGTTTTCGTTTTTTCGGAATGCAAAGAGTTGGCATTCCAGTGTCATACTACCTGCGTTAAGTACTGGCCGCTGTTTCTGAATGCATCTCTTCACCTGATTTGAAATGGGCAAAAAGGTGGTTACACAAACCAAATGATCACTTTCTGGTTTAGATTTTGGAGTCAAAAGTGCCTCGTGTATATAGTACCATGCTCGTTTTAGTGATCTTTTGATCAGTTTGCGGGGATAGCCCCGATGAGAAGTTTGTTTGTGTTAGACTTGGCATCTTTTGGCGTGTTTTCCCTGAGTTTTTTCTTTCTGACCTCCCGGTTTTGACTCTGTTTTTGCTGGTGTAATGATTCTGCACACTTTTCTCACTGCTGATCAGTGGTAAAGTGCAAGTGCTCCTGTGGTAAAATGTGTTATGGATTGGTATTTCCATGATTGGCCTATTTGAATTATGTGTCAGTCCCTAGTAAAGTGCACTGCGAGTGCCAGGGCCCATGAATCAAATGCTGTTGGTGGGCTGCAGCACTGGATTGTGCCACCCACGCAAACAGCCTGTAAAGTGTAACTCTGGCCTGCCATTGCAGAGCCTGTGTGCATCCTGGGGCTGCCATGTCGACTTGGCAAGTGCACACACTTGCCAGTTCCTAAACCTCCCCTTTTCTACATGTTAGTCACCCCTAAGGTTGGCCCAAGTTACCCCGGTGTGCAGGGCGCATTGTATGTGAAAGGTAGGACATGCCCTGGTGTGTGTGGCATGTCCTGATAGTGAATAAAAGCCTACTTCATTTTTCACTATTGCAAGGCTACCTGTTTTCAAGAGGCCAGAATGGGCAGTTTGATTATAACATCCTATAATCCTAACTGACCCAGGGAACATGGTAGAAATTTGAGTTTAGTATGCCTGAACTCAGAATGATAGAATACCATCCAGCCTGCCTCTGCTAGCTTGTGTATTGCCTGTCTGGTTTGTGAGTGACAGGGGCTGGGGAAGACTCCAGGAGACAGGGTGAGTCAGCACAGGGCTGAATAGACCTATCTGCAAGTAAATGGGTAGGAGGAGTAGCACCTAGGTCTGAATAGAGCTATGCCTGCCTTCCACAATGCTGGCTCCACCTCCTGTGGTGCATCTGAGGACCCTGGGCCACACTGACAAAGGAAGAACGTGCACAATGGCAGAATGCACCCAGAACTGGATGGAACTTGGTACAGGACCCTCTGCCTTCAGAGTAGAAAGAATTTGCTAATATAAATATTGGGACTCAGACCCCAAAATTTCAGAACTCTTTTGGATCAAGAAGATTGCCAAGAAGAAGAGCTGGAGAAGCTGTGAGGAGGAACTACCACTTTGCTGTGTGCTTTGCTGTGTTGGCCTGCAGTGGCTGCTTCTGTCTTGGGCAGTGAAAGGACTGGACTGAACTTTCTGCTATCTACGTTTGTGAGTTTCTCCAAGGGCTTGAGGTAGAGATTGCCCCCTGTTCAAGAAGTCTCAGGAACAGCAAAGAGTTCAAGCTCGACGCCGTCTATGACGCCGCTGCCAACTTCGTGTCCTGAAGGCAATGCAGAGGGCACTGCCGCAATGTCGCACCGCGATCCTAGTCTTACCGACGAGCCTGCTGACGCCGCCACCGAGCCGCTGCTTCACAACGATGCCTTGGTATTCCCAAAGACGCCGCTCCAGGCCGGAATTGACGACGCTGCCTACACCGTGGGTCGAGGGCACCGCTCGTAAAGTTTCACGACGCACCGCCCTCATCCCGCACCGCAGCCTTGACCTACCGACGTCGGTGCCATCGACTCCAGTTCATCAGCCGACAGCGCTCCAGCCATGACGACGCCATTGCTTGCACCTTGATCGGCCAGCACCGTGACGAGCACTGCCTTCATCTCACACCGCGACCCTGGTCTCACCGACGACGCCATCTGACGCTGTCACCAAGCCGATGCTCACACCGCGACCTGAGGGCACGGCATGCCGCACCACTGCACTTCACACTGCAGTCCACGACGCCTGCCGATGCCAGCGCTCCTGACTTCAACAAAGAGGAGTTCGACCTGCAATGCGTGTGACTTTGAGGGCCCCGACAACTCCTGCACCGACCTACAGAACCGACGCCTGCGGATGCCGTGCTTTTGGAAGCTCAACGAGAGGTCGCCGACGCCCTGCATTTCTAAAAGGTACTGTTTGCGGGTCGACACCGTAGCTGGCCCGCGATGCCAGAACTGTTTGGATTTGATTGCTTACGACGCCGTGATAGCCCCGGACGGAGCTATCGACATCAAGGACCTGTTTTACAAGGTTATTTGATAACTGAAGATTTTTAAGTACTGCATTGTGGATTTTTATCATTTTGGTCTTGTCTTAAGAATATAAAAATGTTGGATATTTTTCTAAACTGGTGTGGTGTCCGTTTGTAGTGCGTACACTGTATTACTGTTGGCTATGTGCAAATGCTTTACACACAGCCTCTAAGATAAGCCTGACTGCTCGTGCCAAGCTACCAAGGGGGTGAGCAGGGGTTATTTTAGGAGTGTAACTCCCTTACCCTGACTAGGAAGAAGGGTCCCTATTTGGACAAAGGTGCAAGCCCTTGCCAACTAGAGACCCCTATTTCTAACAGTTTGACAACTTACCTGCTTCCTGAAAGTAATCCTGTTTGAAGGAACAGTTCTTTCTTATGCATAGGAATTGTGAAAAAGGTAGGGAATCTCTTAACGCTTCGGTGCTCATGACGATTCCAGCTCGTCATGAGGCACAGTGGAGCTGTGCTCATGACGAGCTGGGCTCGTCATAACCGTCGCGGCCCGCCCATGCGCGATTGATTCCCCGCCTGTGCGGGAGAATCAATCAGTGGGCGGGGTTGTGACGAGCTCAGCTCGTCATGAGCACAGCTCCACTGTGCCTCATGACGAGCCGGGCTCGACACACTCGCAAGCACAGTGCCACCGCCGCCGCCCCCCCCATACCGCAGGGGAATTACCCCCGCGTGGAAGGGGTTAATGCACGTGGATGATGGCTATTGTAGGCAAGTAAGGTGTTCCTCTCAGTAGTTTTGCGGAAGAGTGTAGTGTATAATTTGTCCTTGTGAGAGATAATAAGTGGGTCCAAGAAAGCAATCTGGGTTTGGCTATGTGTGAATGTAAATTTCAAGCCATTACAATGGCCATTCAGCCACTCATGGAACATGATCAAGCTAGTCTCAGGTCCTTTCCAAATCAAGATAATATCATAGATATATCTATTCCATTCTAAAATATTAGACTTGAAAGGGTTACCTACGGACAAAATCCTACTAGCTTCCAGCCAATCCATATATATAATGGCCAAGTTGGGAGCAAAAGCTGCTTCCATAGATCTACCCTTCATTTGCTGGTAAAATTTGCCATCAACAGAGAAGAAATTGCGGGTCAGGCAAATCTTAAGAAGATGGAGGATAAACGTGTCGGGACCGAGCGTGGACGGCTCCTTAAGTCAAGGGTATTCTGGATGACATCAATTCCTTCTTCCTGCGGGATGTTGGTATACAAGGATTCGATGTCCAGAGTACAGAGAGTACAATTGGCAGAATCAAACTGTAGGCTTTCAACTAGGTTGATCATGTCCATGGTGTCTTTTATGTAGCACTGTGTGGTTGGAACATAATCTTTAATAAAGTTGTCCACATAGCGTCCAAGTGGTTTCAAGATAGAGCCACACCCAGACACAATGAACGTCCCGGTGGGGCATTTCCGTTTTCATGTATTTTGGGGAGTGTGTAAATACCGGTGTCCTTGGTGTTTTTGTGTTGAGATAGAGGAATTAATTTTGAGTGATAAACCCTTCTGCTTTGCCTGCCTCTGTGATGTCAAGAATGAGTGCTTGAATTTCCTTTGTGGGATCTGATGCTAATCTCATGTAATGGTCTGTGTTAGACAATTGTCTGAGGACTTCCGTCTTGTATGTATCAATGTCCTGGAGGACAATTCCCATGCTCTTGTATGCGGGTTTAATCACCATTCTGTCATTCAATTTCAATCCAAGCAGGGCATTTTTCTCCTGCAGTGGGAGGTTATATGGAATGAATCTACGTTTCTACTAAAGTCCTAGGGCTTCCTTTAAGACAAGTTTCTCAAAGGTCTGGATCTCAGTTGGTATGCTGCTATGAGGTGGTGAGAATGTGGATGGAGGATGGAATGGGGAATAAGCCATATTAGTAGTTGTGGTGTTATCCTGATAAAAGGCCTGTAGGCGAATCTTTCTGAAAAACCTTAGTAGTTCAGTTTGTAGATCCAGAAAATTGGGTTTGACAGTGGGGAGAAAAGAGAGGCCCCTACTCAACAGAGAGATTTCTTTTTCAGAAAGTTAGTAATTAGAGAAGTTAAAAATAGGTATGGTCTTATAGTTTGACATACTGCGGGTATGGGCAACGGATACACTGTTTCTGTTTATCACTGGTAGTATCTCTGCCTCATTTGCCGGTCTACTGGTGTGCTGTACCATCTGGGGGGGGGGCTGTTCCACGATTGGGGGCGCCCCTGTTCGGTTTTTTAAAATTGCTGTTGGTGGTATTTCTGTTTTTGGTGGTACTCGATCCTTCAACTGAGTCAGAGTTCTCTGATGACTTCCAGACATGTCTGAAAAACCCACAATGGTTAGTTGTCTGTTATATCTGCCCCAGAGGCAAGAAGGATTGGGAATAGTGTATGCCCTGTTGGTATAAAAATCCTAGGTAAGTGTAGGTTCTTTCAACCTTATAGTTCTTCATATCCCTTTTGACTTTAGTCGTTTTTTATTTTGTTCTATCCTGTGAAATTACAAAATTGTTTTCTCTACCTTTTCAATGAGACTCTTTGCGTCTGCAATAGTACTGTCTTCATTTATCTGTTTCTCTTTATTGTCTATTCCAGCTAGGACCATGCTGATCTCTTCTGTAGCTATGTCAATGCCTAGTACCATCCAGTGCCTACAGAAGCTTCTTCCAATGTAGCTAAATCTGTTAAGATATTTTTTGTTATCAGTGAAAACACCGGGGATATTTCTTACTTGGAGGCCAACTGGTACTGTGTCTGCCTTGAGATATTCAGTGAGCATGCGAACCATTAGCTGACACCTAAAGAGGTTTGTTTTGGACACTCTAGTTGGTCAAATATTGAGCTGTCTGTTGACTTAGAGGCTTCTGTAGTCTCCGAGAAGAAGGAGGGGCCTTCAAGAATCTTTTTAATTTATTCATCTGAATACAGAGGGGCATGATTTGTCAATGAATATTGTTGGGGAGCCGACCCCAGGGGAGAAAAAAATAAAAAGGGAGGGGGACGCGTGCCTCAAGCATGATGCAAACCTCTCATAAATATGCCCCTAAGTGTTCATAATTACGTCCTTCGTGGTTTTAATAATCATGCTTAAGCAATATACTGTTTGAAATAAATATTTTAGCATGCATAAACATACCGTAATATAATATCTTTACTATTCAGGGGGTGCGAAAATAACTTTAAAAAAATAACATTATTATCCTTCCATGCAACAAATTTGTTCCTGGGGGATCACTGTCATTTAAACTCAAATATGCTCTCAAACCTCCCTTTCCATCTCGCTCGGTTCATTCACTCTCTTTTATTCGATATACATTTTCACGACCGTATGCTAAGGAAACATATATTTTTTAGCACCTCACATGCTTAGCAGAAATTCCGAGTGGGACTTATGTATGAATGATATTTATAAAGCGTGAACCTAGCTGCAGGTGAAGTGGAGCGTTGTAAATAAACAACGAAGGCGTCCTGCAAGTGATAAGACTCGTACATAATTGAAATATCACTGGAATAGAAAATATAGGACACTTGAGAATAATGGCATTTGGTTGGAAGGGAGGCGAGAGTGATGAGCATACATTTTGCTTTATAGATATGTATAAAGATGAATTGGAATTAGCCGCCTACTTGGTAATTCCTCTGCGTGCTCTTATAAAAAGGGGCCTGGGGTAATGAGAATGGAAACACAATTATATCTAACTTGTTGAGTCAGATTGATTTGAGGAATCTGAAATGCGCATGTGGTCGGGCAGCAAACAGTTATTATAGTATACAGGCCTTTGCCAATTGTATTTTTTCGATGAATTTTTGAATAATGTTAAGTTATGAGTTTTTGTTAAGCTTTAATGCCTTCTTGTGTTGCCGGTAGTTTAATGACACTTTTACTTTTTGAAATGGCTAATTTAAAAAAAAAAATAGTTGCAGATTTATATAGCTCGAGCCTCGAACTCTACCTGAAGGTATCAGAGCGCTTTACATAAGCACCAGTTACGCTGCACAAGGACACATGCATTTTTTTGTTAGGCACGGGGAGATTAAGGGGCATATGTATCAAGCCCTTTTCCCGTTCGCAAATGGGCCGATTCTCAGAATCAGCCCATTTGCGAACGGGAAAAGGCCTTTTGGGATGTATCATCCCAAAAGGGCATCGCAAATTAGAGAATCGTAAAATTTGCGATTCTCTATTTTGCGATTACATTTAAGGAATCGCAAATTGAGATTCCTTAAATGCAATGTATAAAGCACAGAAAAAGGGTGATTTGGCCTTAAGAAATTGCAAATTACCACCAACTTCAAGTTCGTGGTAATTTGCGATTTCTTTGAAAAATGCACTTTTTTGCATTTTTCAAAGTGCCATGCGGCGCACATTCATGACCTTAGGGCATGTATGTGCGCCACATGTGCACACATACATATTTCAGGGGTGCAACAGGGTGTCCTTTTGACACCCTGGCACCCTTGAAATCGCATTCTCATTTTGCGATTCTCTAATTGCGAATCGCAATTAAGGAATACCTTCCCATTCCTTCCTATAGGCCTCCTAGCCCATAGGAATGAATGGGAAGGTATTCCTTAATTGCGATTCGCAATTTGCTAATCACAATTAAGGAATGGCAAGGAATCGCAAAATATTTGTGAATTTTTTATTACATTCCGTTTTGCGATTCCCAAATAGCGATTCCCTTAAAATCGCTATTTGAGAATCGCAATAATGGTATTGGATTCATATGCCCCTAAGTGATTTGCCCGGAGGCTCAAATCCTGGTTTACCGTCTACAAAGTCGGCAGTCTAGCCGTCAGACCACATCCTCTCCTAACTTATTGCTGTGATAGGATGTTCAAGCCTTTCGTCTGAGAATAACGTTTATTGAAAAAAATGCCATTGTTGTTTGTGGATTTTTTTCCTAATTTTAATGAAGAATACCAAATAAAATATTGTTACCACCTCGTCTCCGTTTCTAGCTCCATACCGAACACCTGGGTCGAGCCCTCAGACTGGTAAAAGGCTACTCTCTTTCGCAATACTTTTGAAAAAACACCTTAAAAAAAAAATGTCGTCGTCCCTCCCCCGGGTTACAAAGCCGGTAGGGACTCAGCCCAGGACACCGGGAGGCCAAGCAGGTGAAGGGCGGAAATCAAAGGCTGAGGCAAGGCAAGCTTGGCCTGGGACACCTGATATTTCTTCATCTGGGTTGAGAAATGCATTAGCACAAAGGACTGCTGTGTATTTCAGCTCGCCCTATATAGACAACAAAGAGTTGCCAAAATATATACCTGTAGTAGGTTAAGAGATGGGACATAGTTGAAAAGCAGGAACTGTAAATGTCACCTATGTTGGCAATATGACGTTTCACCTGGCAAAATCTTTAAAGTGCTTTTACAGATGTGCACAAGCATGTACAGGTAGGTGATGTATACCAAATACAGTGGTAAAGTAGATGTAACTACAGTGAGTGAAATACCTAGAATGTCTAGATGTCCGGTAATGGTGAAAAGAAAGTGTTATATTAATCAGGATAAAATACACCTAGGCTCATATTTACTTTTCGATAGCCATTTGCTTGGCATCGTCTAGCTATCATTCTCAACAGGAGACATGCAGAGAAACTAACAGATCGCCCTCTGTTGAACAACACTGTATTCTGGTGTGTCACAACACTGGTACTGCATGCACAGTGAGCACAACCGCGCATAGAGAAAGCAATGTTATTTGTACATCAACACAAATCAGCATTTACTAACCTCACCCACTGTAGCACTGCTTAAAGCTGGTGAAATTAATGCAACAGTCTTGCACCAAACGAAAATAGATGAACACCATGGAAACAATCAGAAGCCTATTCATGTCATCTAGAATTTCCCAATTTCTCAGAAAAGTCAAAATGGATGTAGTCATAAAGTGACACACAGAATGACTGATCCAACTAGCTTGAAATAACCCTAGGAGAAAGCTGCCAGTTAAAGAAAAATATACACAATGAGGGTGGATCTGTTTGGTCAACGTGAGGGGGAGATCAATCAAAGATATGAATCAACCTGTGATATCATATTAAGGCATCCTTGAACCAATAGGACTTTTCCTAGAACCAACAACAGTTCGGTCACTAGAAATATCATTATATGTCATATTACTAGCAGCACTACATTTGCTACCATCGAGCTCTTTACAAAGTACAAGTACATGAGTAGGACATGTATGTCACAAACTGCACCTTCTTCATTTGTGGCCCATATATTGTAGACAAACTTGCCCATTGCATCATAGCACTTCAGGCCACCACAACTAGAACAAATCTGCAACAGGTCAAGGCTAGCTTTTAGGCTGGATCCAAATTACCATACATCACATGTGCCCTCAATTACACACGTCACATCTGTACTACCTACCAACACGACACACGTTTACAGAGACATGAATAGTGCCCACTCATCTCTGAGCAGGCACTCTGCGATTGAAACTACTGCTTCAGAGAATGTAGCAGCCACGTTCCCAGAGAGTAAACGGGATTCCTACATTTTTAGGCAATGAACGTTCAATCAATGCTATGAAAGTTGTGTGTGCAATAAAAAAAGATGAATAAAACATTTTTCAGATATAGAAATTGTAGACCTATCATCATTATACAACTATCATTTGTAACAAACAAAAATCATTTTGACACGTATAACCTTTTATTGATCTTTTAGAGCATTTTATATCCTGATTTCATGAGAATATTGTATTAGGAAGCTGCTTCCTCGTCGTCACGGGCCTGACACCCTGTGGTTGATGCTGTCTCACAACCGGCGTGAAGTACAAGGTCTGCACAGCTTTCAGCCTGTCTGCCATGTGCTACAGCGTCATTGGGTGCTCACAATCTGCCGGGCTAGGGCTCACATGTTGCAAATGGCATACTGCTCACTTTCACACTCACTGCCAATCGTGATTTTGCGATGACTGTAGGCAGCTGAACATTTCAATGTCTCACACCATCAGATATTGTGATCACGAGATTTCCAGCCTCGCAGGCATTTCGCCTGGGGTCTTCTAACCGGTCTCTCGTGCTGTGTTGTCACCAGGGCCTCCTTGATGCCCATCAAGGTATTGTTTATTCAAGACATAACGTTGCTGATGCACATTGGAAGTCTGGTCACCGCTGGCAAGCGTTACAACGCATTTGTTAGGGATGGCTTTCCAATCTGCATGGGCGCGTGCTCGGCCACCTTCGACAGCAGGGGCCCTGTGTCTGAAAAAGTATCCTGTTGCCACAGTCACTCAGATGCTCGTGTGCGAACGGAGCCGTCGCTTCTATTGTGCTTTCTGCACCGGAGGCGGACGTGGATATTGATTTTGATGCGAGCCATGGTGTCTTGTTAGTGTTCATTTTCTCCTTTGATGATTTAGTGATGTTCCCCAGCGGTAGCATTACAGTGTCCACATTGTGTTACCGTTCGATCCTGGACTGTGACAGGCCACCTGCTTGATATGATATGGTGCTGTGTCCAGCTGCACCTCTTTGAACTAAATACAAGGTGAATGAACATGTTGTTTCATTATGCATTAATATTGGCAAGTCACAGCCAAAGATGTTATAATATGTGAATGACCTATTCTACCTGAGAGACCATTATTTACCTAGAAAGGACCAAGAGGCACTGGGACCAGAGGACATTGCATCACATGTATTCGAAGGGATGCACGATTTGTGTACAGCCTATGATGATGCGTTCCATTTGATCATGGCATTAATGATACACTGCGATACCAAAGGGGACGATGGATGGAGCGCTTTAGCAAATCAAACACTCACTCCCAGTCAACTGATCTAGGTTCTTTAATCCATCATCGTTCTTTAGCTCACTCCACCACCCCAGTTCAGACATGGCCATATGCAAATCAGTCTGACCCTGTGCCTCATGGGAACAGTCCAGCCCAAACTGCCAAGCCATGTCTTTCCTGCACCGGAAACAAGCATCCTGGGACCGGTTTCGGGTTCATAACCCTCAACAGCCAGGCTATCTTGAATCCAGTGGGAAAGTGAGCAAGGGACCCACGTCTGGGCATACCCTGCCAAATTAAGGCAAACAAAGCGATACCAAAGGGGACGATGGACGGAGCGCTGGAGCAAATTCTGGCTGGACTGTTCCCATTGGGCACAGGGTAAAGACTGATTTGCATATGGCTGGGTCCAAACTGGAATGGCATGGTGAGCAAAAAAACAATGGATTTAGGCCCAGATCCCTGTACTGGGGTGAATGTATGACATTGTTCTGTATTCTGTCCATCAATAGTTCTTTTTGCATTTGTCACCCCGAGTTGAACGGGTATGTTCAGACGTGAGTCCCGTGCTCTCCATGCCACTGGAATCAAGCTATCCTGGCTGAAGAGGGGTGAAACCCCGAATCCGGTCATAGGATGCTTGTTCCCAGTCCAGGGAGGGCCTGGCCTGGCAGTTCGGGCTGGACTGTTCCCATTGGGAACAGGGTCAAGACTGATTTGCATATGGCTGGGTCCAAACTGGAATGGCATGGTGAGCAAAAAAACGATGGATTTAGGCCGAGTTCTCTGTACTGGGGTGAATGTATGACATTGTTCTGCATTCTGTCCATCAATAGTTCTTTTTGCATTAATGCTACACTGTCATTGTGAATAAGAAGTAGAAATGAAAGGAATTATGAATGCTGAGGCTTATGCTGAATACCCATGCCCCTGTTCAGCTCATGCGCAGCAGTGCATTGACTGCCACATTACAGATGTGTGCCTCAATATCAAAGCACATTGATTGCAAACGTAATGTTCTTTGCTGTCTCGGTGTAACACATGCAATGATAGGTAGTTACATGCATGTCACTTCTTCTGCAGATACTCATTAATTCTGCACCTTTTTGTTTTTAAAAAAAAAACTTTTATTTTCATTTTTTCAATACAATTTATAAGCGGAAATACAGGCACGTATAGAGTCAGCCGCAGCATCTTACCTGGCACTGTTATGCTGGATCTGCGTATGTCTTGGAGCTCTACCGATCTCAACGTGCATACATCAACCATCCCCCGACAGTCCTGTCAAAGACACTTCCTGCCAAGCCATGGATCAGCCATGGTTACTCCCAGTCTTTTTTCCTCTTGAGGTTTCTGACTTTATTCTCACTCTTAATTGGATTCTGAGGGTCGCCCAGCATCTGGGGGTGTCCTGGAAACTTTGGACCACAGCCACTGTTGCTTATGTTTACTGCTGTTGCTGTGCGCTCCATACTTACTGAATCTAAATATGTAGCAGACAATAATATTAGATATGGACTTGGGAAGGCACCTCTGCCTCTCAAAATAAAAGTTAGTTCGATATGTGTATGAAATGGAATTCTGACCTGCTGTTGAATTCCTGTCCCATCCAACTATGTCTGTTGCACCTTTGAAGCCGAAGACCATTTTTGGTGCAGCAGCATAGCTACCACCTGTTCCTCAATTACAGTGAGTCCTTCCTGGGAACCTGGACCCCCACCTTTGCTTGTGATGGATTCTGTTCTTTTCTATTTTTTTCTTTGTCGAGTGCTTGTATCAGGCCATCTTTTTTGTTTCTCATCAATCCTTTCTTAGGTACAGTGTAATGACTGTTTGCAAAATCTCAACTCACAGTGCAGTTTTCTTCTTGTGTACAGATTTTGGGGCATATTATCAATACAGGCGATAAAATTATCGCCGGTTTAGTGGCAGAAAACTGCTGCTAAAACGGCGATAATGGGCTTGATAATATTCTCTATGGAATTCCAATTGAAGCCCATGTTAGATGTCCTTCACATCTAACATGGGCTTCAATTGGAATTCCATAGAGCATATTATCAAGCCCATTATCGCCATTTTAGCGACAGTTTTCCGCCGCTAAAGCGGTGATAATTTTATTGCCCGGCTTGATAATATGCCCCCAAGTTCTTATGGGGCATATCAGCAACAACCGGCGATAATTATCGCTAAGCGCACTTAGCACTAGGATAATTATCGCCAGCTAGCGTGGATTTTCATCGCTGAGATAGCGTGCTATTAGCAACGCTTATCTCAAAAGTGATGAAAATCCTAACGCTAACTGCCTAACGTGAGATTATCGCTGGAAACCCAGTGATAATCTCACAAAATGTGGCGTTAGCTTATTGATAGGGACTCACAAACTAAGCCATGATATCCACCTTCCATAGGATATCATCGCTAAGTCAGTCCTGAAGCAGGCGTAAGGAAAGTAGCGATAACAGGGGTTATCGCTACTTTTCCTGCCGCTATGCTTCATAGCGTGGGACTTGATGATAGGAGAAATGTCGCTTAGCGAGTTTTCTCCTGTCATGTCAGGTCAGGAACGCCCACTTTGCATCTCATTAGAGATGCAAAGCTGGGCGTTAAGAATAGGTGCGCTAATGCAAGGTTTCACGCGTTAGCGTGACCTTGCTAATTAGGCGATAAAATTATCTCCGCTTTTCGGCCAAAAACAGCCGCAAAAGCGGCGATAATTTTCTATCGACGCTTTGTAAATATGCCCCTTTGTTTGTTCACTTTTGCATTGCGATTTTCACCTCCTCATCTCTGACCCGCAGTTTCCTTATCCTGTCATCACTGTCTTCAAGTCCCTGGCTCCCTCCCTGGTACTCTCTCTCTTTCCTGGCTCCTTGATGTGCTGTTTTCGGTTATGGAATCTTCCATGTGTGTTGATGATATGAGCTGTCTTCAAAGTGTTTTTTGGGTTCCTGGTTTCTCTGATACAAAGCTACATAGCAGGTATTTCATATTTGTGCCATTCACTGCCTGGTATCCTTTTCATGCGCTCAGTTGCTGTTATCAATAGCATGTTCTAAATTAGGTAAGAGCTGAAGACACACTTTCTTTCAACAAACACTACATCATAAACCCTTAACAGTCCACAAAGCAGCGACTGCCCTCTCCTATCACTCAATGATTTTTATTCGTCTTTGACCCGTACTGGGCTCCATTTCCTCTTCACTAGGGTAGTGCTATAGAAAAAATGCACACATGCATACAGCTAACTCAAAGATCATTAAGAGTACAAGGAGGACTAACAGACAGACATTATCATAAACAAACATGCAGGATACAGCGTCAAGGACCTGTTGCTCAAGCAGTGCTTTAAAGTAGTTTGGAGCTGAAATGGTAGTGCCATGACATTTTGAAATTGTAAGTGCAACTTTGAAGTTGAAGCGTCACTGTTAGAAATGAGGGTATCTAGTTGGCAATGGTTTGCACTTATGTTCGAATAAGGACCCTTCCTTCTAGTAGGGCTGTGGGGGGATACACTACTGAAATATACCCTGCCCACCCCCTTGGTAAATTGGCAAAAGCATTCAGGCCTATCTCAGAAACAGTGTGTAAAGCTTTTGCACATAATCAACAGTAATACAGTGACAATACTACAAAAGAACACAACACCAGTTTAAAAATAACCTATATTTATCTGTGCAAGCAAGACCTTAATGATAAAAGACCAACATTCAGTAATCAAAAGTAGGTTCTTTGGATGCATGACTTAAAAATACAGTTCCTTGAAGCTGGTAGCTATGTCCAGTGCTACAGCTGTGCTGAAAACATCAGAATCCAACAGTTCCAGCCGACTGAGTTGGTGTGGACCGGATTTAGTGTCAGCAGACTCATAAACAGTACTTTAGTTTCTGGCCGAATGTGGTGGTGCTGGCCAGTCGTGGCAACTGTTGTGGTGGCGATGTGAAGTGTAGTGGTGCCCTCAAGTTGCGGTGCAGGTAGAGGCTCTGTGTCGGTCGTTCAGCGGCATTGGTGAGACCAGGGCTGCGGTGCGGAATGAGGCCGTGCTCGTGGCAGTGCTGACAGATCACAGTGTAAACGACAGTGCCGGTTGATGGGAGCTGGCATCGGTCAGTCCAGACAATGGTGTGGGACAGGGTGGTGCGTCGTGTGACTTACAAGTGGTGCTCCCAAATCACGATGCGGTAACTGGTGTCGAGGTCAGTGGACAGGGACATCATTGGTGAGACCAGTGCGATGCTCACAGGTCACAGTGCAAGCAGCAGCTTAGTGGTGATGATGGTCATCATCATCGGTGAGACCAGGGGTGTGATGTGAAGTGCGGTGTTGCCCTCTGTTGATCCTTCAGGACACGGGGCCAGCACAGTGTCAGTGACCGTGTTGGCTGCTTTTCCCCTCTGTGGCAACTGAAACCCATGGTTCCAGAGGAGGTACCCAGAGGTAAGTGAAGTCTTTGCTATCCCTGAGACTTCCCGAACAGGAGTCAACCTCTATTTCAAGCCCATGGAGATACTCAGCGGCGAGTGATGAAAGTTCAATCCAGTTCTTCCACTGCCCAAGGCAGAAGCAGCAACTGCAGGCCAACCCAACAAAGCTACAACACAGCATCAGTATCAGTAGTCCTTCTGGCAGTTCTTCAAGCCCTTCTTCTTGGCAGATTCCTTGATCCAAGTGAGCTCTCTGAAGTCTTTCATCTCCCTGAGACTTCCATCAGGAGGCAAGCTCTACTTCAAGCCCTTGTAGAAAACTCTACCAGCAGGATGATGAAAGTATAATCCATTCTTTCCCTGCCCAAGACAGAAGCAGCAAGCAGGAGGCCAACACTGCAGAGCACACAGCAAAGTTGCAGTTCCTCCTGACAGCTTTTCCAGCTCTTCTTCCTGGCAGGTTCCTTAGTTCATCAATCATCTAAAGTTCTGGAGTCTGGGCCCCAATATTTATACTCAGTTTCTCTTTTTTCTTTTGGGTAGAGAGTGTCTGTGCTCAGCCCAAACCAGTTCTGTCCTCTCTGTTCCAGCCTCACAGCAGGAGGTGGAGACAGCATTTTCCAAGGCAGACTAGGCCCATTCAGATGCAAGGGAAATTTCCTCCCACCACTCTAAATGCAGACAAGGCCTATTCAGGTGCTGGTGAAATTCCTCCCACTACTCTGAATGCAGCCTGGGTCAATTCTACCCAGCCCTGACCCGTTCAGGAAAATCAGGACACAACTCGACCCCCCAGGGGCTGTCTAATTTGAATGCACATCCCCAGCCCCTGTCATTCCATAGCCAGACTGTCAATCCTCAACCCAGCAGAGGAACACAGGATGGCTAAGCAAGAAAATACCCACTTTATGAAAGTGATATTTTCAAACACAAAACACAAAAATCATCTTGACTAAAAGATGCATTTTTGCATTCTGAGTTCAGACATACTAAACTCAATTTTATTATCTTGTCCCAATGGGAAGTTATACTTGTAAGATGTTACAAAGTATCTCCCAGTCTATCCTATGGGGTAGATAGCCTTTCCATTGTGAAAAATGAAATACTCTGTATTTCACTATCAGGACATGTCACCCACAGCAGTACATGCCCTACCTTTTCACTTACAATACCTTCTGTCCAGATGGCTACCTAGGTCCTACCTTAGGGGTGACTCACATATAATGAAAGGTAAGGTTAGGGCCTGGCAAGTGTGTGCGCTTGCCAGATTGACATGGCCGTATAGACTGCGTGCAGACACAGATGTGGCAGGTCTGAGAACCCTTTAAAAGGCTGTTTGTGTGGGTGGCACAATTAGTGCTGCAGACCCACTAGCAGCATTTGATTTACAAGCCCTGGGCACACACAGTGCACTATACTAGGGATTTAGTAGTAAATCACATAAGTCAAAAATAAAAACACTAATCCATTTGCAGAATTTACATGGTGAGTATATGCACATTAGCAGTAAATAGGAGTGGTCAAGTGCCCAGAGTTCTATAACCAAAGCAAACGGTCAAAAACAGGAGGCCAAAAAGCAAAAAGTCTGGGGGTGAACCTGCTGAAAAAAGCCAAGTCTAACGGTCACAGACTGTCTAAAAACGTACCAAGGTGTGATAGGATGTTTATAATTCTGGCTCAATTTGGGAATTTTAGGCAGACGTAAAACCTATGTGTTTGGGTAAATTGATTTCACCTAACAAGAAATTTGCTACTACTATCCTCTTTTGTCCTTACTTCAAGATGTTCAATATATGTAGTAGAACATTCAACATGACTGGAATTTTCTAACACATCATCGTAACGTTATACTTTTTTGAAATCACAATGATGTGGCTTTGAATTTTGTTATTATGTTGACAGCGTAGGAGAATGTCAGTCCTGAATCATGTATCATGAATCACTGTGATTTTGTCCTCACCTTTGGACTCACAGACTGCTGAAAATAGAGGGCCAAGGAAGCATTACGTTCAGCTGTTCATTAGAGTAAGTTAGATGAGACAGACACAAAGAGTGTACTATTTATAACATTTTAATAGGAATATTTATCCTAAAACTTGATGTTGTGATCCATTACTGTGTACATCAGTGGTAAGAAGCAAGGTCGATATTTTATGTTTTCCACCTCTTTCTCTGATTCTTAAGTAGGATACAATCAGGTTGGATTATACTAATATCAAGTGTTTGGTTTAGATGATAGCTGAATTGTAGAAGTTACGTGAGTATGGATAGGCAGCTCATACGTCATCTTTGGCTTCCTCCAATTCTGACACAGTCTTCCTTTAAAACTGAATTGTATTCGGAGGTATGCTTTGGAGAACTAAGTTCTTTTATTTCTGAGCTGTATATATGAATTTTGCTTTCTTATTCAATTTAATCAAATATGCTGTTTACAACCTTATTGGAGACAATAACCCATACTGGGAGGTGGACAATGTTGAGACACTTTTTGGTTATTGCTGATCACGAGGTTTGAAAGACCTAGAAGCTTACTTTTACGTTTGGGAAATTAATTTGAATTTGAAGTAGATCATGAGAGAATTGTTAATGAATATTTGAGAAGCCTTGAGGAGATGTGAAATTAGACAGCACAAATTATCACTGTGCTGGATGAGGAGATATTAAAGAAGGTAGATGTGAGAAATACTGTTGACTGCACGACTCATGTTGTGAGACTTTAACTTGCTTTAAAAATCTAGCAAATGTCAACTCATTGTATTAAAATTCTCAAAGTTGATTGATAAGAGGAAGGTCTAGGAAGGTGCTTTCAGTCTAATCAGTCTGTTTATAGTTATTTAGTGCTTAAATATTGTATTTTGGAGACCCTTTCAACAAGGCAAACCTAATGTCCTGGTTAGTTTTTATTGTTTTTTTATTAAAATTGCAAAACATTTACCCTCATAAAAATATATTTAAGGTATCCTGAAGGGTGATACACACCAACTCCATCCTCTGAATTTACATTCTCCTAAACACCAATGCAAAGATATTCTTGTAACCCTCTCTGTTCACCACATCATCTAGAGTGCAGTAAATCTGTTTCGCCCTTTCCTTTTAAGTATCTCAGTACTAACAATTGCCTGCATTTCTGTGTTAACTTAAAAGCTCAGTGTTCAATAGTTTGCTTGCACATCTACAATTTTTACTGTTCAGTTTGTTGATCTTGCTCATGAACTCTGATGAACGCAGTTAATTTTCTTAATGTTAGGTACTCTATTCATCATCATCATCATCATTAAGTCTTTATTTCGATTAAAATAATCATAAAAGACAGCACAAACAGTATTGGGTTAAAATGCTTAAAATAAGAACACAGAGCCGTAAATAGCAATCATAAGAAATATCGCTAAAAACATTAATTAGTACTAGAGTTTGTATCATATAAAAAGGGTCAAGAATACAAAAACGACAATAAAACCATAGAAATACATCGATAAAATGTGTGAGACAAAATAATTCAACACCATTGTAAGTTCATTAATAGGGCCACACTAAAATAACTTTATGTAAGAGTAGTTATAACTAGACTTGGGTTTCTCTTAGTTTTTAGGAACGGATAAGCCAAGCCCATTTAAAAAATTTCGCCGTAGCAATAACTATTGGTTCGTTAGTGGATGTCTGCAGAATCCTTAGCGCCTCCGTGGCAGATCTAGTACATAGGTTCATACAGCTATGTTTCAACCATTTAGTCCTGGGTAACTTATAGGCCGGACACACAAAGAGAACATGAGATATGGATTCCGTGTGGGCCAAGCAAACAGGACAGTGATCTGGCCCATGCAGAAGCCATTTACTTGTAAAGGTGTTGATCGGAAGAGAGCCAACCCTAAACTGGTGGTATAGTTTCCTATTCATTGGTTTTAGGATGACATCCCAGTAGGCTTCAAGCACAAAGTCCTGTTTGTGCATCAAAAAGTCCCTCGACAGGGTAGGCCTAATAGTAGAGGAAAAATATTTACTCTTAACTCTTAACCATATCCCAATAGGCAGCCTTGAACTCCCTTTTTGTTGGGAATGGGTTTTCTTCAGGGTGCTCCCATAGACCACTCATCCCCATCCCACACAGGGTGTTTTTTACGTTCTGTAGCCATTTGATCTTACCCAAGCAACCAACTCCCCTGAAATCCAGAAGAGATTTGGCATATTGGGAAAGCTCGGAGTGACCCAGAGCCGTCTCCAGAATGCTACTGGTCTATATCGGGCTAAATCCTCAATACGTAAGCAACCCAAATCCATAAAGAGGGGCAACAGTGGTGAAGATTGTGGAAGACTCGTGATAGCTCTGACAAATTTATTCTGGTCTCGTACCAAGATGGAGATGTTCTCATAACCCCATAATTCGGCACCATATTGGATTGAAGTGGTGACCTTGTTGGTATATATTTTAAGAACAGGGGCTATGGGCTTGGTAAACGAGCGGCTATGTTCTTTCACAAGAGCTCCTGCCAGCTGTACGTGTTTTAAAGCTAGCAAATCAATGTGAGGTTTCCAGTTAATCTTCCTGCCTAAGGTAATCCCCAGGTACGCAAACGCATCTGTCAGTTCTAAAAGGGCATTGTTCATGTACACACTGCTTTTAATGATCTTGTGTTTGTGAAAAACCATGAACTTTGTCTTGTCCACATTTACCACCAGCCCATGATCTTGACAGAACACCTCAAACCTGGATAAAGCAGCCTGCAGCCCCTTCTGTGTCTTAGATAGGATCAAGGAGTTGTCTGCGAACATGAGCAGTGGTATCCTCGGCCTCGCCAAACTCGGGGCATCAGTATGACATGTGGAGTAATAGTGGACCACCCAGTCAATAAACAGGGAAAACAATGCGGGCGCCAGGACGCATCCCTGGCGCACCCCCTTTAGGACAGGGAATTTATCGGTCTCCTCACCCTTTGAGCCCCACCTAACCTGTGCATAGTTCGATGTGTGCAATTTGATTAACATGGCTAATAGCTCCTGTGGCATCCCTGCGTCCTAGAGGACGCTCCACATTTTATTACGTGGGACTAAGTCGAATGCAGACTTAAGGTCAATAAAAGCTGCATAAAGGGATCCTCCCCCTATGTTAGCTACTTTCCAGTAAATCATAACGAACCTAAAAACTTGGTCTATGGTGCTAGTAAAGGGGCGAAAGCCGGCCTGCAGTGGTGATAAAATTTCATACTCCTCAATCCACACTTGGATTCTACTGAGGACCAACCTGGCAATTAGTTTCTGCATTGAATCAATAAGGCTGATAGGCCTGTAATTGTCAGGTAGCGAACGATCGCCCTTTTTAAAAATCGGAATAATAACTGCTCCAGACCAGGTATCAGGGATGGGTGCACCACTAGCTATGACGTTGGCTAAAAAGGAGATATAGGTGACCCAGTTCTCTTTGCCGGTATACAATCCGGACCTGGGGCCCTTCCTTTCGGTATCAATGGGAGAAACTTCTCTACCTCAGAGCTGTCAAACGAAAAAGTTGTAGGGGTGAAACCAAGTTGGGGGTGAGTCGAGACATTGTTTGAATTAGAAAATTGTGCTTCGAAGCACTCTATTCTTATTGCTGCTATGTTATATGTGGAGTACGCTTTAATTAGCAAGTGCCATGAGCAAGAGCCAGTGATATGGAGAACCACTCTGTCCACCCTTATTAAACTGTATTACCTTCTTGGCATATGATCAATCCACTAACTGGTTATCATGAAGTAGGGTGTTTCAAAAGAAAAGGGATGTGTCTTTTAGACTACTCACTGTGACTTGAGACACATATTTTCACATTGAGTGCAATAATTATAAAGCCCGGGGTTTGTGATTTTCTGATTTTAGATG
Organism: Triturus cristatus; assembly: GCF_964204655.1. Taxonomy (NCBI): domain Eukaryota; kingdom Metazoa; phylum Chordata; class Amphibia; order Caudata; family Salamandridae; genus Triturus; species Triturus cristatus. The sequence continues at coordinate 498,992,858 of NC_140591.1, forward strand.
TGGACAATTTTCTACGATATTTTGAAATGGTGGGATGAATTTAAATGTTCACTGTTTCTAGCTACACATCTTTATCATACTCCAAGCTTAATGTGAAAGGAAAAGTCAAGAAAATGCACCAACCTAGCAGGCAGCGCTCTACCCATTTAATATGTAAAACGAGTAGCGGCTGCTAAGCACTGGTGGTGGGGAGGACACAGAGGGGTGAAGTATAAAAATAAATATACACTCACCTACCTGAATGCCGCCTAGTGCTTATGCCTCTGCTCATTCTCCTCTGCGCCAACAGGAGGCTCCCAGCCTCCCATAAGCCCCTGTGCAATCACAACGCTGTCATAAGCAGCGTGGTGATTGGGCTGAGCACCGTGGTTCCAAGCTCAGACAGGGGCTTGGAGGCTTTGCATGTTCCTCACCAGGCTGTGTAATGCAGCCTGGTGGGGAAGATGTGAAGTGCGCATGATGGTTTGACCGGCCCTTTATAGTGTGCTTTAAATCTCAACCCCTGTCCCCAGCCCGGCCACCCACTTGCCCCCCACCCGAGCGGGAAGAAAAACAACAACGATGATAACGTTAGTTATTATTGTTTTTTTTCCTTTTTAGACTGCTTGCAGAGCAGTGGGGCGATGCTCCTCCACCTCAGCAGAGGAGCTGCAACTGTGTAAATCATTCCCTTATAAAATTCCCTTCTCAGTCATTTCCTGAGAGGATAACTCAATTTCTTATCCCACCCTTGAAAGTCCTTCTCCTTCCTATTCTGGTATTATTATTCACTGATAAATCTTCCTTCTTCAATCTAAGCGTCCCCTTCCAGAACTGTTCCTCTCTAATTCCATACAGTCCAAACGTCCCCCCTGAAAGACCAATCTTTTAAAATCAGTATTAGAGTAAGTATAACGAGAACCCTTCCTATTCAAGGAGAAATAGTCTGAGCCGAGCTGTATGGGTTTAATGTTCCATGAGCTTAATGTATTTTTTTGCACAATTTACTGAAACTGGAATGTGGACAGTCATGAGGCAAACGTGTGCAAGATCATTTAGTTTTGTGTGCAGATGATGAGACAACATCTCGTGATGAAAAGCATCAAAAGAATCCATGTTTTCACATTGATAGTTCTAGACTCTCACACCATGTATAACACATGTAGTTTTGTGGAATAGTATGTGTGTTTTGTATGTATGTACATATGATTATGGAACTTTTATAGCACAACTCAAATCAAAAGGCAGCGGGTAAAAACAAGCATAAAGTCAACAGAAAAGAGGAGAGGAATTTAGGTTATGGATGGCTAATACATTGTGATGTGTTATTTAAAGAGGTGAGTCTTCTGCTCTTTCCTAAATTTGAGCAGTTTTGGTGTGGTCCTGAGAGATATCGAGACATTGTTCCAGATTCTGGATGCGTAGAAGGAAATGTTTTTTTACATTTTTTATTGAAGTTCTTAGACTACTGTCTAATGGTGCCCTGGCTGCGTGTTTCCTGAGAGCCACTTAAGATGGTGAGCTTGTCTGCAAAATAAGCGGAGTGCTGGTCAAGATAGCTTTGTAAAGATTTAGCTGTTTTTGAAGATGGTGCAGGCCAGCAAGAGGAACCGATGGAGTTTCATTAGATGTGAGTGATGTGATCATATTTCTTCAGTTCTCGGAAGAGATTGTCTGTGGCATGTAGGATCTCCTTAAGGGTCCCGGAGTAGAGTCTGGGAGGTTTTCGAGTAGGACATTACCACCATCTACATTCGTGAGCAGGAGGGTTAAACAACAGATTTGAAGTCGCTCCCTGGGAGAAATATTTTGACTTTCTTTAGTTTTTGGGCAATTTGATTCATGAGGGTAAAGTTCAAAGGACTTGGCATTCGGTGAAAGCTGAGCTTCAAAGACTCCAAGATTCATATCATGGAGCTAGGTTTGTACTGTATCTTGTTTTGTTTGCATTTTTTGTGAAAAACAATGCAACTTTGCAAAGCTTTACTTAAAACCATAAAAACGGCTATGCTCAAGGAAGTAAATACTGATTTATAAGTAACACTAAATATTTTTCTGTAAATGCACATTTAGTCAGATTTCAATAAAAAAAACAACTTCAGAATGTTTTTTGGCTCTAATCCCATAAAGAGAGCAATTAAAACATTATTTTAAGACTGGTTGGTGCCACTGTTTTGGTCTGACCAGGGTCCAAAACTACTGGAGCAATGCTATTTTATCATGCTAGATAGTTGTAATTTTTTTGTCACTGGAACTTTAAATGAACATCCTAATTTTATCTTGGAATGTTACAACTTTTGTTGGCATTATAAAAGGTCTAAAGAGCACAGCACGATAACATAATATAAAACAAAATAACAACATAACAAAAATACAACAAGGCACACTACAATAAAACACTCAAAACAAAACACACCAACCACACAATCATAACAAAATGAACTAATGCAGCACTAAAACAAAACAGCACAAAACAAGATTACACATCAGACCTACAATAAACTGTGTCAAAACAAATATGCAGAATTATACGTTCTACACACTACCATCTCAGAAATATGCTTTGTTAAAAAAGTAGTAGAAGGTGTTTGCACCAAACACTACCTAACTCACCACCAAGGACATTTATAGTGCCAGCCAAAAATGTTTTCTGAGCTGGCATTTTGTGTGCAAAATAAGGCTTTGAGAAAACATTAGCAACCTGCACAGTGGTGGCTGGCATGTAAGGATGGTGGAGGTGTGGAAGCGAAAAAAATCAAAGTTATAAAAATAAAAATAAAAATAATTACACTTACCTTCAATCCTGGTGCGACATTCTCCTTGCTTGGGTCTTCTGTTCTCCAGGCATGCAGGCTCCAACGCAGGACCAGGAAGCTGCGCTAACCAATCCTAGTGCTGCTTTAATGCCGCATAAACGTGGTGCCAGGATTGGAGGGAGCAGAGTCTCTCTCCCGAGGGCACTGGAGCCCTATGCTGTCTCTAATCCAGCAATCTAAGACAGCTGAGTTAGAGTAGCTTAAACTGTGCATGTCTGACTGGCTGGTGCAAGACGGTCGCCAAAAAGACATGCGCACTTTAAACATAAGTGCCCTGCTTGCCCATCACTGCTTTCTGCTGCTGCCTGAGTGGCAGCAGCAGAAATCCCCACTCCCCATCCTGACGCCCGGCATGTGACGGGGTTTTGAAAAATAAAATAGTAACTTAATACCATTTTATTTTTCTATCCCTTGGAGCATTTGTTTAGAGGGACGATGCTCTTCCATATTAATGATGGCGCAGCCCCTGAACATGCATGGAGTTTAGCACAAGCTCTTCATGTAGTGCTCATAATTCATTTGATTTAACGTTATTTAGTGCCTGAGATAAACATTAATGGACTGTGCTTAGTGAATACAAAGATTAATATTGTTCTTTATATAAACCTTAGGAAAGAAAATCACAGAATTAAGATTGTTTCTAGTTTTTAAATGACAAGCTGCCTATGAAATTAAATGGCATATTTGTGTGTTTAGACATCAGGCAGTGCTCGTTGGTAAGGAACCCAGGCAGGGTGAAGTACAGGAGCACCCAAAAACAGAGCAACTGAAAGCTACAGATTATTAATTATAAAACTATGTATACGGTGTCACCACTGGGTGGTTATATCGTGCACAGAGTCCAGAGGTTCCCCAAAAGTATACAGGGCTCAATGTAAAACCCAAAGTGCTCTATTAGGGGTAGTGTGGGCGAGCAGCCTTAGGCCTAACACAGAGGAACATCAGACATTTATTGCACAACAGTGATCAATAATGGACACATGACTCAAGAAGGAGATCCAGACCAATTTTAGAAAAATATACTTTGTATTTTATTTTAAGTCCAAGATCTTTGTAATAAGCTAAGTAAGTTTGTATTTCAAAATACTTTTCACTTTGAAAAATCAAAACTTTTCAGCACAGTTCAAGGTTATCCTATAGGGAAAACAATATTGCGGTTAAACAGGTGTGTACTGCACTTACAATCCCAGTCTTCGGAGGCAAAATTCAGTTAGGGGCAATGGTCAGGTGAGTACCAAAACTGCACCACCAGCGGCACATTGGCGGCCGGGTGTAGAGATCAAATTTGGAGTTTGGCCCAATGATTTTCAATAGGGATTGGGGGGTGCCTGGAGCCACACTGCTTGAAGGTAAGTAGATTGGACAAAACTTTGGTTGTTAGGTTAAGAACAGGGGAGTCCTCAAAGCAGCACCAAACGTACACCACCAGCAACACAGGGGTGACTGGGTGCAGGGTGAAATTTGAATGTCCAGTGTGGATTTATTGGGTAAAGTTGTTTGGTACCAAACACTTCAGTGTTCAGTGAAGCCTTCATGGTGCTGTGGAATTCGAGTTGTTGAGTTTCCAGCCCATGTACTCTCTATGGCTTTCCTGGCACTTAAAATATTGTAGGGGCATATCTGCTTGTGCAGATATGCCCTCATCTGTAGTATAGTGCTGTGGTATAGTGCACCTTGCCTTAGGGCTGTGAGGCCTGCTAGAGGGTGGCTTACCTATACCATCAGACAGTGCTAGCTGGTAAGGAACCCAGGCAGGGTAGCATGTCAACTGTCATTTTTCCTCTCATATGGGCCTGTAAGCTTCAAGGGCATTGACAAGTTCCCAGTGAGGGGGGGTCCTAGGTGACCCTATTTAGCTCCCAGGCTCTAGGTACTCAGAGTACTATTTACTAGGGAGTTACAGGGTGTAGAAGTACCAATTGGGGATTTGCTTTTAGAGAAGACTTACTGGCATAGGGGACCTGGTTGGTAGGGACCATGTGCACTACAATTGAAACCACACCAAAACCAGGCAAAAGTGGGGGCTAACCATGCAAATAATGTGGTTATTTATTATGTTTGGTTATTGGGGATAGTCATGTGTTATCAACGTAAACCATTCAGTGAATTTACTCCTGTTTCTTTATGGCAGGCTAATTGGAGTTGGATGTGATCTTTAGTGCGAGCTATGCAGGTTCATACAAATATTTGGTAGGGCAAATACATAGTCTAATGGTGATTAAGTGTTGTTAGGTTGCAGGAATATGGTTTAAAAGGAGATAGGTTCTTATCCATGAAATGAGTTGTAAATCATTTACAGAAATAAAATAATAGACACATGCAAACAGGCATGCAAGCGAGAGGACGTTATACTCAGAGGCATGCGCAACATGGAAGGTAAGGAAAGAGTCAAAGGGAAGAAAGAGAGGAGAGGAAACAATTGATAATTTTAACTTAAATGGGATTTTTCAGGCAGGTTATAGGAATATAATGGGAAGAGGTCTTTTGAGACACCGTGCAATTTGAGGAATTAAAACTGTAGAAAGTAACAACATTAAATAGTTCTATGTCTAGGGCAGATTGCTTAAACATACAAGCCTGATATGCAGATCATATATGCATTAGGACCCCGAGCGTGCTATGTGAAAGGATGGGGTAAAAAATTACAGTCTGCAGTGTCCCATCCTTGATACAGTGTGTATATACTGCACCAGGTGAGGTGACAAAGACTCCTTTGTTAGGAAAAGTCTTATTTAATGTAAGCCTGGGTGGAGTTCGCAGAGTTCCGCATACTGGAACTGCGCTGAGTTACAAAACAATTCCGCAGAGTTCCACATGTGGCAGAGTGCAGTGAAAACTGCCATTCACACTGATTTTCCTACCACTTGAGTAGAAATTCTACCCGAGTGGCAGCTCGGGCTCGCCAACTTACAGTTGGTGAGCGCGAGTTTGAAAAACCTCTGCTACACTACGTGGAGTGGAGATTTCTGCACCCAACGAGCTTAGAGCGCAGAGTGCAGAAAACTCTGCAAACTCCACGAACATAGCGGAGTTCAGCGCCCAGGCTTAATTTAATAACTGTTGCTCACTATTCTAAATAGGACCAGACTGGGGCAGAAAATAGGCCAGGGCACCAATATAAAGAGGCCCCCATTGGCGAATCAGATAGCTAAGAAAGTGGCCCACATTGGCAAATTGGTGAAGTTTTTAACTTGTAAAAACTCACTGTATATGTGTTTTACAAGTTATGGAAGGCTAAATGCATTAGTGTTTGCTGCAGGAAATGCATGTCATAATATCAGGGATTTTACTAATAAAAACTGACCATAAAACTGTCCAGCAAAGAGACAAAATAGCAGTTTTAAGACTGACCTTTCACAATGCCCTAAAGGGCAGCCTAATCGTGAATCTTACATCATTGCTTTAGAGGGTAATTTCATGAACTAAAACTACTTCTCTCAAGAGAAGCAGCTATCCCTGTACTAAATCCTAAATTGCTACATCACTGTAGCAATGACTAAAATAAAACATGTCTTGTTTTCACTGGCTAGCCCCTTAAGCGGGGGTTGCATGCATATCAAGCTGCTAATGGAGTAACAACAGAATCTAAGAGTGTTGTTGTTTCTCAGAGGTCTTGCAGTCTGGTGACGGTTGTCGAAAGAGATCTGTATTTGGGAACTGTTAGACCTGCCAGTCTTAGGGTGACCTCCCCACAATATGTTTGCTTTTTACCTCCACGTTTTGCTGAATCATTTTGTTAGCTTTAGGATTCTCAGCACTTTACCACTGCTAATCAGTGCTAAAGTGCATGTGCTTCTTCCTTAAACATATGTGTAATTGGTGTGTACCTGATTGATATTTTCAATTTACATGTATGACCCTTGTAAGGTGGTATACCACATACCCTGGGCCTGTAATTTAAATGCTATTAGTGAGCTGCAGCACTGATTGTGCCACCCACAAAAGTAGCCTTTCAAACCTGTCTCAGGCCTGCCACAGTAGTGCCTGTGCGTGCAGTTTACTGCCACTTCGACATGGCATTTACAACTACTTGCCAGGCCTTAAATTTCCCTTTTACTACATATAGGTTACCCCTAAGGTAGGCCCTAGGTAGCCCTAAGGGCGGGGGGCTATGTAAGTAAAAGGTTGTGATGAACTTGCATGATTTGCATGTCCTGGTAGTGACAAACAGTCTATTTTGTTTTTCACTAGTGTGTGGCCTACTCCTCTCATAGATTACCATTGTGAGTTCCTTGATACACTTTTAAGCTGTAATTCCTGATCATAGGGGAGTAGTGTTTTCATGTTTCATATGTTTGGAATGGTATTGATGAATACTACTCATGGGTGAAGTTGGATTTAATATGACTGTTTTAGCAATGCCACTTTTAGAAAGTGGACATTTCTCTGCATCTACTCTCTGTGTGCCTGACTGCCTGGCTCCAGTACACGACAGGGGTGGGTGACACCTACATTTTGTGCATTCCCTCTTGACAGCCACAACGCAGGATGGATAGGTGTATGTGTCCATCTACATACCTCTGCATTCTGTTGGCCTTGCCTGGGAGGATGGATTGAGGGGAAGGTCTAACACTTCATTTAAATAGACCTTTCCCCACAAAAAGGGCTGATTTACCTCCCATAGAGAGCCTGGCAGACTGGACTGGGCTACAAGAGGAACCTGTGCACTTCACAGAACTGTTTCAAAGTCACCCCCACACCAAGCATACTTTTGGGTGTAAGTATTGGGTCTCTGACCACCTAAAACCAGACACTTATGGACCTTGAACTGAACCTATGTCAGACGGACTGCTGTGCTGCTTAAAGACTTATCTTTGGACTGCAAACTTTGAAGATCTGCTTTTCTCTTGTACTGCCCTGCTGCCTGCTGCTCTCAGACTCTGCTGAAGTAGAGCTGGAACCTTCCTTCACTCCAAGTGATCTCCAAGGGCTTGATGGATTGACTCGTGTTGCTCGAGACTCAGGGAAATCAAAGTCTCTACCACTGCTCCTGTGCCTAGCTCACTGGAAGTGGCCCATTTACTTGCAACACAGATTTCAATGCAATTCCTGTCTGTGTGTTATGGAATGGGTGCATAAACCCAGTTGTGGGAGTAAAATCATTGCATCGCATAAGAACGAGTGCTTTGCCTCCAGAGATTGACTCACCGGACAGCATATCGCCGCCTCTGTAGCTTGGTGAGAGGCACCTGTCTTCAAAACTGATGCATTGCCTTCATTGCTTGGAGAAGATAGACGTATCTTGCTGTTTGTGACTAGGAAAGGTATTTTGTTCTCCGGACCCTGTGTGGGTTCTGTAGCTGGCCTGCGCTTCCACTAGGTCGGCCTGAACTTTGACTTTTCCCCAGTCCAGCGTGACCTAAGTAACCGTTTAGCGCCTCTTACTTCTAAGTGCTTTACTGCATTTATTCTTTTAAAATTCAATATTTCAACTTGGATACATTGATTTTTCATCATTTTGGTCTTGTTTTGTTCAGAATATAATAATCTGTTTTTCTAAACCTGTGTGAAGTCTTTTTGTAGTGTATTCATTGTGCTGCTGTGTGTGTGTTTTTTTACTTTACATATTGCCTCTAAAGTTTAGCCTGATTGATCTGTGCCAAGCTACCAGAGGGTGAGCACAGGTAAATGTTTATTGTGTATCTTACTTACCCTGACTAGAATTATGGCTTCTGCTTGGACTGGGTGCATATCTTTGCCAACAAGAAATCCAATATCTAACAGGAGCCATATGGAAAAGATAAAATGGGTCTGGATCATCTTGGTCAGAGACATCAGACCCTGCTTCAGCCATCAGTAAATTACATTTCAAAAGGCTGTGGAGACAATGTGGCCATTTCACACCTCCCAAGACATCAATGGTCTGTAGGAAAGCTCCCCTCTCTAGCCGTTTGAGGGGCAGGGAGAAAGCAGGCTGCAGGAATAACAAAAGGTTTTCTACATGTTTGTTTCCAGAACAGATTTCACATCACCTTATTCAGAAAGTTTAATTTGGAATTCGGAACCCTCCTGTGCATTCAACCTACTGACTCACACATCAAACCCTGTTTCATCGTTTTTAAAAGGCCTTCATAAAAGTGAACAGCTGGGGTGTTACCAGTGCCTGTCTGATGCTTCTAACTACAATTCAAGCTGTGCTGAGCTTCAAAGAATGGCAAATGCTCTCATGCATCATCTGACACAGGCAGCTAGTACCCCAACGCTTCCAGGGGGGCGATATCATTCCCTGCAAAGGGATGTAAACAAACTGACTGAGTTTACGTTTTAAAAATTAGCACTGTGTCACTTAAAAGCAACACCACAAGCATCAGATCAGAAAGGCGTCAGAGAAGAAGCACTGCTTTGCATTATCTCCTGACTCTGCATTTGTGGACTATTGAGAATGTTGACTCAGCAGCAGGCCCTTCAAACAAATAGGTCCAATGGCATTCATTAATACTAAGGTGATGAATTTTCCACAGTTGCTTAAGCAGGAAAACAGGTACTGCTTGCTGATTATTTTGTGGAATATGGCTCATCAGGAAAGTCAACAGATTGACAGCGAATGCAAGTAGGGGCACGATTAAAGTTTTCTAGTGTGGTTCAAAGAAATATATACACATAAGCAACATAATAGTTTACATGTGCAGTTCAATTAAGCAGTACTATGATTTGTTTGCCTTTGTTTAGTGGCTGAGGCTCGGTGGGGAGGGAGGAGGGATCCATTGCTGTTTCTGCATGGGACAGGTTTTTGTTGTGAACAGGCAGTATAATAGTAAGCTCCTCATGTTTTCTCACAGAATACCTCCTCCTGTTCCCCCACCCCATCTACCCTTCCCAGCCTACAACCCTCTATGCCCTGCTCTTTCTATCCACCTTAATTCAAACCCATGTCTACAAACCCTACAATATAAAGAAGCATCTCGGCGCTGGTAGCAAGTGACCAATAAATTGAAGAGATTTAGAAGGCAGCGTTAAAACAGAATGGAAGTTCCAGAACCTGGCTATAAGGTACACTGATACTTTTCCAACTCTCCTAGTTTAACGCACCTAGGGAATTTGAAGAAGTTTACAACCATTAGATCTCAGGGATCTAGTTTGAGAATACATTTTGATTCTCTTTCTAAGGTAGAGGGGGCCTTTAAGTTCATGAGCTCTATAAGCAAATGTAAGAGACTTGAATTGAATTCGCTTAACAACGGGTAGCCAATGAAGTTGTTGCAGTTGGGAAGACACAGATTGGTGTGCTAGAGTTTTCAAGATTAGGCGTTTTGGATAATCTGAAGGCACTAGATGAGATATGCCAGAAATCCCAAGTATAAATATCAAATTCGAAGTCACCAGAGAATGAACAACAGTCCTACAGGGGTTCTCATGTACTAAATGCAACATCCACCTGAAATATTTAGGAGTTGCAAAACAGCTGGCAGATATTGCTTTGGCTTAGGGTTCAAATTAGAGTTCTGGATCAAATATAATCCCCATGTTCCTGGCGGTAGAGGCAGGGGAGGGTGGAGGCCCCAACTCCGATGGCCAACAGTTGCACGTGTCAGGGTAGCATTTAGTTCCAAAGAAAAGGACCTCCATTTTATCTGAACTGAACCTAAGGCAATTATTGTTCATCCAGTTGCCCACAAATCTAAGATAAAGTTTTAAAGAATTAAGGGCTACCATATCATTCTCCTGAAAAGATAGGAGAAGCTGGGTATCATCTGCATAGGATATCATCTGCTAACTCCAAGATTCAACTAGACTCACTAAGGTAGTCTAGTTGAATCAGCTAGATATTAAAAAGAGTGTGACTGAGGGCAGAGGCCTCCGGCACTCCACAATCAAGAGGTTTTGAGGAGGATGTGAAAGGGGAAAACAGAACAGACTGTGTCCTCTCTTCTAATAAAGACTTTGACTAGGACAAGGTTTGACCTTGGATTTCTCTTTTACTGAGCGAACTTAGGAGAATCACATGAGATACCCTATTAAATACGGAGGATAGGTCAAGAAGCGCCACTATCGCCAAGGAATTCTGATCAAGATAATCCTTGATAAACTCTGAGATTTACAACAAGGCAGATTCTGTACTATATCCTGATCTGAATCCTAATGGCAAATCATGTAGGAGTTGGTTAGATTCCAAAGAGTATGATCGTTGTCCATCATCTAACTTCTCGAGCATCTTCGCTCTTGCAGGCAGAATAGAACTGGATCTGTAGCTATTTAAGATGCTCAGATCGGCATTGGATTTCTTGAGTTAGGGCAGCACAGACCTTGTTTCCAACTCCTACAAACATGCACTGATTCTAAGAGGTAATTCATCATTTTGATAATAATATGGTTAACAATAATGGCCATTTTTAAGATGCCGGGTGGACATTGATCATATGATTTGATTTCCTCCATAAACGTTGTAATAATTTATATTGAGACTTTTCCTCTTTTAAGAAAGTCAAGAACCAAGGAGCCCATGTTTTAGACCTTCTTCTACCCGCATTTCGTTTTGGAAAAATAAGATCAAATCCCTTGGAAAACCAGTTGTTAAATCTTTCTACTTCCAAATCGATGGAGCCCGGTATCTCCAAATGCATAGATTTGAGAATCTCTTTTACAGTAGGTACAGAAATGTTATGCTATGCCCTGGAGGATTGTTGATTGAGCTGCAATAGTGGAGAGAGTGTATTGAAGTCACCTTAAACTATAAAGTTAGAGTGACATAGTGACAGTTGACCCAATAATGCTCAGAGTAGAAGGAGAGAATCATTAGGACCATCATGAGGTTTATAAATTAGGGCTCCAGAAAGGGTCAAGTTTGGTCATAAAGCATTAGAAAAGGAGATCGATCAATCAATCAGGTGTTTGTTAAGCGCAACTACTCACCCGTAAGGGTCTCAAGGCACTAGGGGGTGGGGGTGTCGCAGGTTCCATTCCATTTAGGAGGGGGTCTGTCGAAGAGCCAGGTTTTGAGGTTTCTTGCGTAGATGGGGAGCGATGTTGTCTTTCTGAGGTGGAGCGGAAGGTCGTTCCAGGCTCTGGCCGCGCGGCAGGAGAAGGAGCAGCCTCCCAATCTTGTCTTTCTGGTGCGGGGGACCACGGCATAGGAGAGCTGGGCTGATCGTAGGGTCCTTTTGGATGCGTGGAATTTGAGTCCGCTGTTTAGGTATGCTGGTACGGTGTCATGGAGGGCCTTGTGAGCATGGGTTAGCATCTTGAAGGTGACTCTAGCTTCGATGAGGAGTCAGTGGAGTATGCGCAGGTGCTGAGAGATGTGGCAGTGTCTTGGCAGGTTGAGGACCAGTCTTGCGGCGGTGTTTTGGATGTTCTGTAGCTTGTGGTGAGGTTTTTGTTTATTCCGGCATATAGCGCGTTGCCGTAGTCAAGCCTGCTGGTGACCAGGGCGTGAGTGACGGTCTTTCTGTGTTTGAGGGGGATCCATTTGAAGATCTTACGTAGGAGGCGGAGGGTGTGGAAGCAGGAGGACAAGACAGAGTTGATCTGGTGGTCCATTTTGAGCTCTGAGTCCAGGAAGATTCCCAGGTTGCGTGCGTGGTCTGTGGGGTGGGCAGGCTTCCGAGAGCGGGGGGCTACCCGGTGTCCTTCCAGGCATCGTGGTTTGGGCCCATGATGAGTACTTCCGTTTTGTTGGCGTTTAGTTGTAGGCAGCTGTTTTTCATCCATTTGGTGACGGCTTCCATGCCTTCTCGAAAGTTGTGTCTGGTGGTGCTGGGTTCGTTGGATAGGGAGAGGATGAGTTGGGTGTTGTCTGCGTATGACACAATGTTGAGTCCGTAGGTTCTGACAATGGGGACGAGCGGAGCCATGTAGGCGTTGAAGAGCGTAGGGCTGAGGGAGGACCCCTGGGGGACTCTGCAGGTGGTAGGTGTAGGGCCCGAGAGGAAAGGGGGAAGTCTGACCCGCTGCATTTTGCCAGAGAGAAAGGAGGGGATCCAATCAAGGGCCTTGTCTTGGATCCCTGCGTCGTGGAGTCTGCGTATTAGGGTGCGGTGAGAGACTGTGCTGAACGCCGCTGAGAGGTCGAGGAGAATGAGGGCTGCTGTTTCTCCTTTGTCCAGCAAGGTACGGATGTCGTCTGTTGCGGCGAAGAGGGCGGTTTCCGTACTGTTTTTTCTGAAGCCGGATTGGGAGGAGTAGAGGATGTTGTGCTCTTCGATGAATGTGGCGAGTTGGCTGTAGATGGCTTTCTAGATGACTATCGCTGGGAATGGGAGCAGAGAGATGGGTCTGTAGTTTTTGAGGTCGGTGGGGTCCGCCGAGGGTTTCTTCAGGAGGGGGTTGATCTCAGCGTTTTTCCAGTCATCAGGGAATGAGGCGGTTGCCAGGGAGTGGTTGATGGTGTGGCAGAGCATGGGTGCAATGGTGTCGGCGGCTCTGTTGAAAATATGGTGGGGGCAGGGTCCGTAGGGGCCCCTAGTGGATTGACTTCTTCGTATTCTCAAAGCAGGTGAAAAACGAAGACTAACTGGCAATAAGACTTGAATATCAATTTCCAAGAGAGATAACGTCCTATTTATTTGAGCATATGTCACTGGTCTATTCAAACTGAGGAGCCTGCTCATTTTCAGCTAGGTGTTTCAAACATTTCTAAACCTCAAGTGTTTTTCCACAATATAAGCAGGCATATTCCTCATGCCATCTATTTCTTTACATGAGACTCAAGAGCTCTTTAATACCTTTGTTTGTGAACAGTTTCTAATGTTAAGATAATACAGTAGACAGCATGATGAGTTTAGGATCTTTATTCCACCTACAGAGACACAGTCTAATGCTTCCTTCTAGTCACAACTCCCCCCACAACATTCCAACCAGTTGCCTAGGCACTCTTGGAGCATCTCTGGTGGAACACCTAATCAATAACATTCCAAGGACAAGCCACAACAAATCCCCCCTCTATAAAGATTAAGAAAAACTACTAAGGAAAAACTGAGTTTCAGAACCGGGAATAGTGCCAGAAGAGAGGTAAAAATAAAAATGTTAAACAAATAATGAATACATATCCTTTACAACAGATAACAAACAAATGCGCACCACATCCTAAGTTCCTTTAAAATATCAAATGAAAAAGCTACTTCTGCGCTGGGTACAAAAGAAAAATGTTCAGCTCTAATATCTAACTTCACTAGTTGCCACTCAAATCATTGCCCAACCAGTAGGAGGGTGATTTCTTTGGATGGAGACTGCGAAGACTTCCTCTAGTTGTCTCCTTGGCCCCCTTCTCATCTGACTTGGGATTGGTGGCAAGTTTAACTCTTCCATCAGACCTTGCCAGTCTGTACATATGCCAAACGCTACCATCGCACACAAAAACTACATTTATCTTCACCCGAACAATTCACCTTGGACTCCAATATTTAGATCTCCCTTTGGGTGTCCATCCTGGCCACTTCAAAAAAACATACTCATCAGCATGCCACTCTCACTCACACATGTTGGCCCCAATTGACAAAGGTAAACTGAGAGGAATGTCAAGCTTTATGACTTTCGGTATTCACAAAGGACATTTACTACGTGTAAATGTGTTTTGTGAATACGGAAAGACGAACTTTACGACTTTTGGTATTCACAAAGGGCATTTACGAGTAGTAAATGCCGTTTGTGAATACGAAAAGTCGTAAAGTTCGAATTTCCTCTCAGTTTACCTTTGTGAATTGGGGCTGTTGTGTTTATCGTCAACGAGCTGCTTGTATTTCACATGACATCTTTCCACCTCACTTTAATCAAACACACTTTGACCAAACAAGATTAAGTTTGGACCACGCAAGCCTTCCCCCAAATATTGCAAAGGTGATAATTTAGTCATCATGTTGAATGTATTGCGGTGCAAACAACGTTTCTTCCTGAGCATAGCTTTTAGTGGAATACTTCTATTGAATGCTAACTGGGCGGATGCCCAAATGAACCTGTTCATGGATTTAACTGGGCCAATGGCCTGTGGTGAGTACAGTGTGATCCGTAAATGAGTGATATCTAGTTCCTCCCGAAAATTCCTTAATCTCAACTGAAGGAAATTGAATGCCATTGTCCTTGACAACAGACTTGGGAATCTCCTCTGAAGGAAAAACATCTCTTAGGAACTCCAAAACTGTTCTGGTCATCACAGTGCTCACACAACATGGTGCAACTCATTTAGAAGTGTGATCAACTAACACAAACCTTTCTCTTGGTGAGAACAGGTCATAAGGCCCAACAATATCAAGGCCCAATTTAACCCAGGGTTCTTCTGGAACCGCTACTGGTGACAACGGAACTGCCCTGGTTACTTTAGACTTGTCACTTACTGCACCCTGGATGCAAACTCTCACTACTCCCTCCACCTGACTATCCAAACTTGGCCACCAGTATCGTTTTCTCTGACTCTTGCTTTGGTCAAGTTCCTTTGTAAGAGTCCTTTGTGAACAAGATTAACAATCTTGTCCCACAAACCTGCAGGGGAAACCATCAGACTGCCTTGGAAACGATAACCATCTTCAGTTCAAAGTTCCTCCTGAATATTCCAAAACCCCCTTGCTTCCACCATAAGATCCTTGAAATTCGGCCATCCTGACACCACCAAGATTCTGACTTCTTCTCTTACCTAATTTTGGCAGCTTCACTGTCCCACTCATCCTTGCCAATAGCGGCATCCTTTTCCCACATGACAGGGCCTACATTTTCCCTGACTGATCTGCTGGTGGGCAGTCGCGAACAGACGTATACTGGGACATTCTTGACACCTGGCAGATATTTAGCTTAAAAATAGAATTCCATTAAACTTGTACCCACCTCTATATTTGTGGAGAAATGTTATCCACACTCCTGCAAGCCAACAATTGCACAAGAGGTCTATGATCTGTACGGAATATAAATGTTAGGCTCCATAGAAAGAACTTAAAGGGATGTATCACCCAAGTGCAAGTCACCGCCTCACGCTTAATAACCGAGAATCTTTCATCAGCGCATTTCAGCGAGCACAAAGCAAAAGCCACCTATTTTTCCTTTCCATCCTTCCTTTGCAACAGAACTGAACCCAGTCCCATTAAACTGGCATGAGTCATTAGAAAAGTCTTCTTCACTACACCAAAATGACCTAGGGTTGGAATTTTTGCAATCTCACCTTTACAAGTTTGAAAGCCTCCTCCGATTCCACTGTTCACTCAAATGGAACTCCCTGTTTAAGCTTCAATTGGATGGGCTGTACCACACTAGCAAAGTTCTTAACAAATTTGGAGTAATACTCCGCCATACAAATTTTTTTCCTGATCTGATCTTTATTGGATGTGGACGGTGCATCAATGATGGAGCTAGCCAAATAAATCTTGGGAAAGATTACTTCTCCAGTGTGTTCCAGGTATTCAACTGACCCTACCCCAAACTTGCACTTTTCCTTCTTCAAAGTCAACCCCTTGTCCTTCAACCTGGTCAAAAACACTCTGTCATAGTTAAAGGTGTGCTGTTCACCAGTTGTCATAAAATGCACCCGTTTCTTTATGCACCATAGCGCATTCGGCACTTCCTGAATGTCTTCCAAAATCACCAAGAAACGCACTCAGGTGATTAGCGCATAACAGCCAATCAATCACTTCTACTGGCACACACCAATCACCTGGTCGCTAAGGAGGGCCAATGCGGTTCTGTCTTACAGTTTCTTGTGCATGCATTACACAGTCATGAGGCTAGAGCTTGCCAATCTGCACGCTCTGCCCTTGCTCCACAGCATGCTCTGCCCTTGCACTTGCTCTTCACTGTGTTGCCAGTTCACTTCAGGCTCTAGAAGCATGTTTTGCCCTCACTCCACATCCCAGTGACCACACACATCAGGGAACCAATAGGCACTTCAGTAAGGTTTCAAAATAGCCAAGTTGCGCTTAACAGACTAAGGGCCTGATTCACAACACACACCTAAAGATGCTTCCCCTTTGTTACTCTAAAAAGTTTGGAGCCAATCCCAGGATCGGAGGAAAAAATAGACCAATGCGCCATCTCTCACCAACACGTTGGTACTGGGGATAAAAATAACACCTTTAGAACCTCTCCTTGGAATACTCCTGGACATGTGGAAGATTTAGAAGAAGGACTACCATGCTGTCTGACAAAAAGAAGACTGGACCTGCTTGTCTTGCACCCCAGAAGTAACTCCAAGGGTCAGATGCCTGACCTCCTGTTTGAGCTACAGGACACAATAAGCTTTGAGAGGCCTCCCTGCAACTACCTAGCTCCACAGCACCAACAATATCTTCCTGGACAAGCCTGAGGCCTTCTTCTGGCCTCTGCTGGAGTGAGTCCTGATCCCCAAGATATGCCCTGCAGGTCCTGGACCGTTGAGCAGCATCATAGTGACCTCCTTTCTCAAAACTACAAATCCTCAGCTCCAGGTAAAGATCCAGAAGCTTTTTGAGCTGTTCACAATTGTGAAGTGACTACTTGCATCACCTGATGACCCTCCACGTCGACCCCCAATGTGTAGCTCCAGCACTGACTGACACTTCGTGCCAAACAGCAACCATGTAAAACAACCAACCTGTTCCTTGTGCTGACAACAGTCTCCTCACGTCTACTGCCAACGCTAAGCTGTACTGCAGCTCCCCACATGGACTTGGACTCAGAGAAGGTGACATTTGCAGCGTATTAAACCAGGTCCCTGTATCTGACCTGTGCTCAATCGCAGTCGACCTGAACATGTGACTTTGAACTAGCCCAGTGCAACTAGTTAACCACAATTAGTCAATTAGTGGTTTGTGTTATTTGGCGCTATTAGTACTAGAAGCTTAAAACATTCCTAACTTTGGTTCCCCCGGTTGGATCTTTGTCATTTTATTCATTAAAACATTTCTAAATTGGTTTTGAATTTTTTTAATGTTGTGTTTTCACTTTATTACAGTGTTAGTGTTGCATAAATACTTTACACATCACCTCTCAGTTAAGCATGCCTATTTTTGTCCCAAGCTACGAGAGAGGTAAGCACAGGTTTATTTAGTTACTTTTGTAGTTCACCCTCGCAAAGATTATGTTTCTTTTTTTAGTAGGACTTCCATTATCTTACATAAATCCCTTCTATAATACCGGTTGTGGAAGTGCAAAATGTGATGTTCCATAGTATGCATGCAGAATATTCCTATGCATATGAATGAGTAACTTTATCCCTGTGTCATATCTCTAGTTGGAACACTGAAAAAAAACATGATGTTGGGAGGCACACTAACTAAAGTGCTGCACAGCCAGTGTGTCCGCAAGGCTGTCTTTTTGAATGTCACACTTGTGTCCTGTCAATGTTTGGTGTGTTTCTTATTATCAATAATTAATTTGGTATTTTTCCTCTTTGTTGGCAACAGTGACATAACAATTGTCAAACCTGTAACATCAAATGAACATTTGGATTAAAGCCATTTGTATTCATACCTTTGGTAAGAGGGTATCTATAGAATAATGCCTATGACTAAATATGTTCATACATTTTCTTTGCTTTATTAGTATATTATCAGCCTAACCATTGGACCTTGTTTTATGGGCCCAACACCCCACCCTTCCTTTTAGTAAATAATTTGTGAGAGCGAGCACTGGCTCAGTAGGCGTTTTCTCCGTGGACAACTCAGGGGCTAGGAGGGGGCTTTACTATTTAAGGTACGCCACTTTAAGGAGGTCTGACTATGTCAGAAAAGGCAATGCTAAACTACGCAGGGGAACAGATCCACAATCTACTTGACACACCTTCCATTTGTCAACCACCAGAAGCACAATAAAACTGAGAAACATACTGGACATAAAAAGATAGGTCAGAACAGATTTTCATCGGCATATCCTGCTCGAACATTTAAGAGCTAGTGAATGTTGTTGTTACATATCAGCGAGCTGGGGTTACTAGACCACAACAGTTCCCTGAGTAGGCCTTGGACTACTGTGCTTCTCTATCTTGAGAGAAGGAATTGCTACAATGAGAGTCGAGTGCTACAATGGGGTACTTGGTTCCCAGCAAAAAGACAATTGCAAACTTATTACATGTGAAGGACTCGCACACTTCACAACTAATAACCCAATTTCTTACACACAGCTATGGTTTTAAACTTCTATCCCAATTCAGGAGGCTGTAAGGGACTGCCTATATTTCTCTGTATATCATGCTCATTTCATTCAGTGAAGGCCACACTTGATTAATGTGTACCTGGCCCACTTTATAAGATTGCTTCTCAAAATCAAGAAACTTTAAAAGTTTGGTGAATGCTTGCTAAAACTATTGACTGCCATCCGCCAAGCTTTTTGTACCTTGAAGGGAACCACCATGCCAGCAATTCCTTTTAAGGTACAGAAATGACCATTGGGCTGGGGGTCATCTCTAAATTTGGGGGGCTGTAGTCTATCACGCGGATTTAATTTACTCCAAGGTCCTAACCGATAGGGCACGATCTGCCAACCCCTAAATCAGGCCCTAAGTCTTTCTCTGATTTATTCAGTAGCACATGTACCTATGACTTCTTCAGATTAAAAATCACAAAGGTAGCCATTGCACCATCCTTCATTATCCATTCATGAGCCTTTTCCCAAATGTATTTGGTACAAATCATTTTGGAGTTCCTGATTAACTTTATACTATTGGAAATATCGCCCAAATACATGCTTTATAACTATTGACATCATTTGTTACTGGATTTTGGTTGATACTTCTTGTGATTTAGACAATAGATTCTGCCTTTCACTATTAAAGCTACTAAAAGATTAGCCATTGTCTATGAACCAAGATGTTCCCATCAGTTCCAAAACGTTTAGTTTCAACAGATATAATGAACATCAGATTTTGGAACAATTTATTTTAGTTGTTGTAATGCACTGCACAGTGCATTTCACACCACCGAATCTTAGGCCATCCTTATTCCAGGGTTACCTTTTACAAGCAAGAGAAGCTGTTAAGGAATTCAGGGAAATTCTTTGCTAAGGCAATGAATGCCATTTTCTGCAAAAGGCAAACATGATAACATTCTGGGATCTTCCACATTCTGTATGATGATGGATGGCCGAATAGTAATACGTTTGCTCAACTGCTGTCTGCACTGCATTCATGCCTCATCACATCAGTTCCTCTGCATGTTATTGTCATAAAATTGGTCAGCCTAAGGAACAACCTGCAATTTCTGCAACAGAGGTAAAAATATCACTACGGCAAACTCAAAAATCTTCACCAGGACAAAGGTGCAGGCTGTACTGACAAGGGCTCCACAAGGCCTGATACCTTTTCTGTGATGAGTGGCTGAACAGTATTTGCTGCTCTGAAGAGGAACGTAGTGCGAGCTATCGCAAAGTCAGGCTGACCGGCGATGCACAGTGGGCAGATCAGCTAGCAGGTAGGTTCAGGTCTCCTCTCGGTTCTTAGAGCAGTTTCTGGCAGAAGATTTTCCAAGACCCAAGTTTTGGATTTGCACTATCTAGGCATTTGTAGCACCACTTCCAAGGGTCCAAAACTGGAGGGTCAGGACTTAATCAGGCTGGTTCCAGGTGCTGGTTCAATATAATTGGAGGATTTGTTGTCCCTGAGACTCTGATCTGGACGTCAGCCAACTAACCCTTGGAGTCACTCTGAAAGTATTGGGTTCAAGCAGGAAAGCAGGTATCAGACAGCAGCAAAGTCCTCTGAGGGAATAAGGCATACTTCAGGCAGCAGGGTAGTCTTCTTGATGCAGCTGGGCAGGTCTGTAATACGCAGCATGCTACAGGCACCAGGCCAGTCCTCTGAGTGTCCTTTCAGAGCTCCAGAAGATATCTGAATAGTGTGTCTGGGTGTTGGAAAGTGGATTATTAGTAGGGGCAAATGTATATCTACCACTGGCTATTAGGCCACTAACACAGTATAGGGCTCACAATAGGTCTTAGAAAATTATTCACACGCTCAACCCTTGGTAGCCTGACTGCGAGCAGGCAGGCTTAACTTTAAAGACGGGTATTTAAAGCATTTAAAAACACCAGTTCAGTAAATAATTAAGACACAATACACAATAAAAATCCAACACCAATTTATAAAAATAGGAAATATTTTTATCTTTCAAATGCACCAAAATGTCCAAAATCCAATGTAGAGAACTGTTGATATGGTTTTTTAAAGATTTATCATTATATAGCACATAGAATCCTATAGCGCCTTATCGGGAATTCTGGTTGCGATAGACCGGGTCAAAGTTTCAGGCCGACCACGATGGAGCCCTGCATGGCTACCCCTCTCAGTAGATTTTGGTCATAGTTTTCACTTTCTGACTTAGAAACTTTTCTGGAGTTTTTCTTCCCGGGATCTATCGAAGCTCTCAGTCAGTCCGGATTCGGTGAGGGTTTGCTGGACCGTTCAGGCGGGATGTACCAAGGATCCAGGCCAATTTGCGGTTAAAGGCAGGTGGCTTGACTCTCGCGGTTGCTCCCGTTCACCTTTTCTTTGTTCGGACTTAGAAACTTTTACGGAGCTTTTTCTTGCGGGGTCCCTCGATGCTCTTCACCAGGCCAGATTCGGTGAGGGTTCGCTGGTCTCAGATTTTGCCTACTCCCAGTCAAACCCTGGAAGTCGGACCTATGGAACTTTTCAGCGCGATGAACCTGGACGGCAGCTGACTCGCGGTTGAAGGCAGGCAGCTTGGCTGGCAGGTTGAGTCGGTCCACTTATGGAGCTTTTTCCTAAAGTTGCTCCAAACATCTGGAACTTCCTGAAGTTCCCCAAAGGATCCCAAAGTGTCTCAAACTTACTCCAAGCGTCTGGAAACTCCAAGATGGTCCTTGAAATTTGAGGACTTCAGTTCCCACAATCAACTTGGACAAAACCCTTACAAATCCACTGGTAGTGCACCAGGTTGAGGATTCTTGGTGGTGATGTTCCAGGTGAGCTCTGTTAAGTTGTAGCGTGCAGGGAGTCCACTCTATAGTCCCTTTACAGCAAGCTAGTTCACAGGTCTATAGTTCCAGATGGTGCAGAAGGAACAGTCTTCAGATTGCAGGCCTTAGTGATTTCACATCAAGCTTCTCAGCATGGCCCTTCTAGGTTTCAATCAGCAGATCTGAGATACTCTGCCCATCTCTCAGATATGTGTTCCAAGTTCTCTGGGTCAAGCAGGAGGGAACTCCTGTCCAATGGGGGCAGGGTAATGCCCCAAGGTATGACCACATCCTTCAGAGTGTGACACTAAATTGTCCCAGAGTGCACCAAATCTTCATCATGGTTGATTTTCCAACAGGGAAAGAAGAGCTGGCTAAACACACCCCTAGGATAGATAATCTCCATAGTCGTATCCCCTGGTATCTGTTCATTCCTTCCTTAAGCCTAGCATCAGGCTGGGTTCAAAAGAGTAGAGTTTTAAATGACACTGGTATCTTCCCCTTCCATTGAAGTCCATTGTTTATGACTTCTCTCCCTGCTCTGGCATTCCTGTGTAACAGAACACTGCCCTCCCAGCAGAGCTGGTCAATGCCAGGGGCTCTTTCTCACCTGTTCAAAGGAGCCTGGCTAATCCAATTAACTCTGACCAATCAGGACAGACCACTGGAAGGCTAAATCTGGGCTTATAGACAAGCAAGTCTTATAACTTCTTGTCTGTACATTTTTGGAGGAATCCAACAATAATATATTGTTGGATTTATCAATAACATTCTGGGAAGTCCTTGACTGCTATAATCATACTCCTTGCAGGATTTATCAGTTAATAACTTCTTGCCATGTTAACCTAAGTGGCAGGGGATTTGCAATGGGAAAAATGACTTGGAGCATTTTTCCAGCACCAGGGCTTATAAAAACATATTTTAAAAGTGCTCTGCCTATATCTACAGTACCCCTACCACTAGAACTCCTAGGGGAGACTTTAGGGGTTCTGAATATGTACAAATATTGCAGATCCTCCCTCCACAGTGCTCCTAGCACCAAAGTTGATTTTGTTCAGCACTGTATCACAATTTGGGGAGTGAAATGTGCAATTTCACTTAACCTAGTGCATTTAAAACTCATTTTATAAGATAAGGGTCCTCCTTGTAAATACCTGACCCCCGCCCACCCATGGGACACCTAGGGGAGACCCTGGGGGTCCTCATATGCCCAGACATTCTAGGTTATACATTTTTAAGTGCCCCAAACACCAAAGTCAAGTTTGGGCACAATTTACTCTTTAAAAGCAGTCCTGCAACACAGAGCTACTTTTAAACTGACCCCAGGCTTCAGAAGTGCACACATGCAAGTGCAGAAAGGGCCACTGAGCTCTAAGCTGCCATGCCCTATTATATACTAGGGACTTAGAGGTAGTTTCAATCCCCCTGCCCTATTATGTACTAGGGTCTTATGGGGTAGGTCATGCCAATCACAGGGGTACCCCAACCCATAGTGTACCCTAGTATATGTAGGTGTTCTCACTGAATTCTCTTTGTCTCTTTCAGCATAGGACTGGCCCTGGGCCGGGTTAGGCATATCTCAGGGTCAGTCAGAGTCAGTTACCACCAGTACCAGTCAGCAAACGATGGGGGGTGCCCAGGGCACAGGATGACTTTGCAACACTGGGTTTCTATTTGTATACCTGGTGTCAGCTTTAAAATAAAAGAAACACCTGCAGTTTCCCCCACAAAAGTGTCTGGAATTCTGACTCCCTGGTTCCAGTCTGTCTGCAGTCACAATAGGCTGGTGTGAGGTTATTTGTGTGTGTGCTAAAGCAGTGTCTTTGAAGTGCAACTGGTCCTCTCCATCACTCCGTTCCCTATCCTGCCTGGGTACCCTAACCTGCCATCATCCAGTCCCTCTATTGCGTGGCTATCTTAAAGGGATACACAAAGGTCAACAGCCAACTACACCTAATAATGTGACCCAAAGAATCAAGCTGCAGGCACCAAATGGTTACAACAAGAAAATGACAACTGAGTTTGAAACCGATACGAGTCACACTACGGACAAGATGCTGGAGAAGTGAAGCCCATCTCCATTTAAGAATCGAGAGTGACTCAAAAAAATTAAAATAGGTCCGGAGCAAATTGAACATAGCGGTTCTTCTGGGGCTGTGTTTGAAGAAGCGGCTTCTGTTGATTTGTGTACATTCATCAGAAAAGTGTGGAAAGTTTTTCTTTCCAGCACTTGTTACTTGAATGTTAAGTAAATATGAATTGGTAACAGTTCTGAGTCCAGAAGAGAACCCAAAAATAAAGTAACGGGTTCAAAGTGTGTTGACATCAGTGGAACCAACGAGCATTACTAAGTGGCACTGGAAATCAGGGTGGAAGGGGTTGAATAATGAAGTCACAGCTCTCCTGCTGTCAGTAGCGCAGCATTGTTAGGTTGCATTGCCCATTGAATAAGGAGTGTATAAATGAATTGTAGTTTTGTTTGAAAGTAACCAACATCTCCTGTTTGGGTAATCAACATTCAGAACTGATATATTTGTTTGTTTTCAATATTTATAAACTAGTGTTTGTGTCCATTGTCTTGGCTGAATATGTCTATTGGGAGGGATCAATGAATTGTTATTTTATTATATTTTCATATTGGACTTCTGTATATGATGAATTTCAAAAAGTATTATGATTAATGATTGAAAAAAGAAATGGTGACCACTGCTATTCAATATAGTGGTCATGAAAGAAACTAAGTGTGTGCAAAATGATAGTCAGTATTTCCATTGGTTTGGTGTTTTGAATATCTAGTGGCTTAGTCTTGCTGATAGAAAGGGCCCATCCCCTATTAAAGGTGGTAAACTTTCTAAAAATTGCATTTTCAGAATTGATACTTAAAATACAATTTCCCAATAAACAGGATTTTAAATTGCAGTTCCTTAGACACCAAACATGACTTTTTTACCTGCTCCCAAACAAAAGTTATGACTCATTATATATATTGTGAATTGAGGGGGGGGGATGTCATCTTCAAAAATTCCTTTGAATCCAATATTCCAAAGTAGAGTAAGATATCTCATTCTGAACCCATATTGTGATGGCCAGAGACGCAAGCCCTAGTGGGAAAATAGGACATCAACATCACTGCACATATCCAACAATTTACCTAATGTAATGAAATACATTATTAAGACTCAATTAAGGATATTGGCAAAGATAGATCCAATTGGTATCACTGGTGCAGTTGTGTTTAAGACAACTTCAATAAAAATGAATATGTTGGTGAGGAGCCACTAAAAATAGTTAGGTCAACATGAAACAATGACTGAATGAATGAATTAATGAACGAAAGAATGGTGGAATGACAGATTTCTATTGTATAAAGCAGTCACTTCAATGAGTATCTTGCTACTGAAAAGAAAAATCATAGGGCAGTTCTAGAGACCAACTCAAAGAAAAGCCAAGTTGTGAAGAATTTAAGCTATATATTCAACTGATGTACTGCATAGATTTCACGTAATGAATTCAACATGTTGGCAGTTTTGCCTCAAGAACATTCCCTGTGTTAGAATGGAAGTTAATAATGGAACATAATAATTAATAAATTGTGGTTCAACAATATGGTCAAGCTGAAACATGAGCACTTTTAATTAAGAGCTTTGTTAAGATTTGGGAAGACGGAGGGACATTAGATCAATGAAAAGTAATTGATACTGTTAGAAGCTGAAGTATGGAGGGCAGAGCCTGGCACATTCCTTCATCTTCTTCATTGACAGGGGAACCAATGAGGTTTTCGGCAGTTTTGGAGGGTCTAGTAGTGTTACTAGTCAGTGGGGCCGCAGTGGACAGCACTGCCAACCTTGGTGGTGGAATTGATGTTATGGACTTAGATGGGGTGGCTCTACATTCTGAGGGAACAGACATTTGCAAATCATCAACATACAACTTTGACAGATGGATCAAGGACGACATTATCAATCAATAAAGAGAACTGTTTAGATATTTGGATAGATATATCAACAAACATACTTATCTTACATGTTTATGATTCCCTTTGGAGGTGCTGAGACACATGTGAATAGAAGTGCCCAAGGAAATCAAATGGCAACTTCTAATTTTACCTTATAATACCTTTGAACAGCTTGCCCCAGCAACTCTTTGTACACTATGAGGCTTATTTATGAGAGCTTTACGCCGCCGGAGCATCACTTTTGTTTAAGTGCTGGCTGTGCACGCCTCTTAATCATATCTATGAGGCAACGCAAAGCTACTCTGCGTGGCTTTGCATTGCCTCATAGATATGGAGTAAGACAAAGCAGCGCAAGTCGCCATCTTGCCTTACTCTGTGGCCAGGAGGCATTCCATGGGTGTTGCAGTGGGTTTTCCCTTGCAACATCCATGGATTTTGACGCTACACCCGATTTCCTTAATCATGTAAACCTGGGGCAGCGACAAAACCTTAAGCCTCCCCAGAGCAGGAATAGCAAGGAGAAATATCTGTATTTCTCCTCTTTTTTCATCTTTCCAAGTGTGCTGCATTCTGGAGCACACATAGATAGATGAAAACGACTCTCAGGATTGTTTATGTGTAGGAAGGTGCCCTTTCCTGCACAAAAAAAATTCTGCCTTCAATGGAGGCACCCGTGCACCATGTTGCAAGCGTGCCTGCATTGGTGCTAGTCAACAAATTTTGCACCACCACAGTGGGAAAGGACAGGAATGCACCACACTTCGTAAATGAAGCCCTAAATGTTCAGACTTGGATTTGTGGTTCGTTACTAGTGACTCTGGCAAACAGCTGTTCCATATGGCATCCAATGCCATAGAGAGGTTTATTTGTTGAGAAAGGCTACTTGACAATGTTCACTGCCATCATTTCAAGATTGTGTGTCAGGGTGAGAAAAATCTTAAGGTTCGTGTCCTGACATGTAATTGAGGAGAATTTCATAATCAATTGTGGTTGATCTGGCTGTTGTAGGCTAAAACTTTTTACACTCCCAATAGAGCATATTATCTAATAAAACCCGATCAGATAATGGCCTGTACATCCAAACCAACCAAAACGTGCTAGAACATGTCTCATTGAACAGCTTACAGATGCCGATAGATGAACAATAGGGAGCCTAGAAGTTCAGTGAGCACCAATAGCATCATAGCCATCATACACGATTGAACAGTCACAGATTGCACATGGCATTTGACTTAATTTGCAAGATATTTTTCTGACTTTACCAGAAATGAAGTTTACGTGCCCATGGCAACTGTTCCCTGCAGTTGACACACAACACGGGCAAGGGAGATGAGAAATTCCAGACAAGAAGTATAGTCTACCAATAAAAAACATTGAAAAATAGAGGCGCATATTATCAAGACAGGCGATAAAATTATCGCTGCTTTAGCGGCAGAAAACTGCCACTAAAACGGCGATAATGGGCTTGATAATATGCTCTATGGAATTCCAATGGAAGCCCATGTTGGATGTGAAGGACATCTAACCTGAGCTTCAATTGCAATTTCAAAAAGCATAATATTATGCCCATTATCGCAAGCGGCGATAATTTTATCGCCTGTCTTGATAATATGTCCCTAAGTATCGCTGCTTGTCTCTATTTTACCACATTTTGTGCTTGCATTTAGTTAGATATTTCCCATATTGGGGGTTGTTCCTAAAAGGATGCAATCCTTGTGCTCATACATTGATGACCTGCTTCCCCATGGGGACAACCCTCATGAGCAATGAATGTAGCACATTCAACTTCTCACCAGCACTTTTTTGTTTCAGATTGTGTACCTGCTGTTTCATAAAAGGGATCATTTGATGTCAAATCTGGGTATTTTGAGGTAGTTTGCTGGTTTTAACTTTAAGTTTCCGATATCACAAGGTTAAAGACAACAGAAATTGGGTTGGGAAATCATGCTGTCCTTGCCAATTTACTTTTTAATTGGTGAATATGTTTCTGCCTTCTTTCTTATGTATTAACTGTCATAGGCATTGTTCGGAACCAAAGAAAAGTGCCACATTTTTTCTAATACTAAACTGTAAAGGAAAAATGACAAGAAACCACCTAACCCTGAACAGTATCAATTAGTTCCTGTTGAAACATATTAGCTTAACAAGTTTACAAAGGATAAAAATGACCTTGAAAGCTTCTCTCTTCCGTTATCATCCACTTATAACCGACACATGTTGAAAATCTTTTGTGAAAATGCTCAGTGTTTCACTACTGTTCTCATATTTACTCACGCTTATACCCCTTAGTCAAAGGGATGCCCAGTGCTAATAATTTCTCGACTGCACTAGACAGCTGCAACACAAACCGTTTTTGTAAATCTGCATATTCATCAAGCTTTATCTTAAAAGTTGCCGATGCTCAACTATTAGCTTTGAGAAATGAATCTGGAACACAAAGCTATGTCCTCCTCTGACCCAAGGGGGACTTGAGCAGCCTCTGTGTATGAGGGCAGCAGTCCCTGTGAAGATAGGTGGTCTATTGTTCTTGTCGGATTGCAGTGTATGTGAGGGCATTACATATGTGCGCGGTCTTTCACATCATTATGTTGTTCCGATGAGTATGGGAAAGCGAGTTCTGTTATTTGCATCTTACAAACCTTACACATCTATCCTGCATTCGAATGTGCCAACACTGATCATGTTCATCAGCATGTCTGGGAAACAGAGTCTACTAGCTGCTCTCTTGAAGTGTAAGTCTTTGCTATTAAACTGATGCAAATAGTTCATACGAAGACCTCATTTGTCCCCTTATAGAACCGTGGAATGTGGTTACATGATGTTTCTTTAATTCACTTTATTAATCTTAACAATCATGTATGTATGTATGTAATGTAATACTTTGTTATGCTCAAGATGCTACCAATCAGTCAATTCCTAATTGGTTTGTGTGTATTTCAGCAGTAATATATACCTTGCGTCTGTGTAAATGATTTCACTCACAATACCATTGTATGTGAGTTTCAATTGGCTGTACGGGTGGGCGGAATTTGCGAAAGTGACTTTCGCAAATTATCGCGAAAATGTTGAAAATCTCCGCAAACACGCGGAAATATCGCGAAGATGCGGACGTTTTTTTCCCGCCCGTTCGCGGTATTTTCTGCGTGGTCGCGGCTCACCAACTTACCAATGCGGTTGCTCGCGGGCGCGGCCATCTTGTTTTCACTCTTCTCGCGGTGCATGATCGCGAGAAGAAAGACGTGATCGCGCGACCAATGACATTACTGCGGGCGCGAACTGTCTCGAGACAGCGCAAATGGCTACCAACAATCCAACATCTCGTGGAGAACGCGACCGGATCGGGAAAACTTGTCGCGGAACGCGGGGATTCAGGTAAGGCAATCGCGCGCATGCGAGAATGTATTATTTTACAGCGCGAGCAAGAAACAAATTATCGCTAAGCTGCGGAATGCGGAAATTTTGACATTTTCGCGCTCTCCGCAGAACGCGAAAATTTCAAATTATTGCAATTTCCGCGAGCGGAACGGAAATTTAGCCCGGGCCTAATTGGCTGGATAGGGTTGGGCGGAATTGGCGGAGTTCCATTCAGTGGAAAACTGTGGATTACATTCCATGGAATTCCGCCAATGGGCAGAGTGGGCACCCCCAATATGCAGTGCAATATCCCTCGTGCCCTTACATGAGTATGTGAGGGCACTGGGCGGTATGCAGTGCACTCCGGTGCACCGCATACCCCTCTGTGCCCTTACATGAGTATGTAGAGGCAGCGCGGGGTATTCACTCCAGTGCATACCTACAGTGCACTTACATCATTATATAAGGGCGCCATGGTGTATGTGCCCTGCAGTGGTACTTAAGCAGGGATGGAAGAGGGAGCAGTCTGTCAATGTTTACAAATCACTGCAGATTAAAGTATAATCGGCAGTGGTTTTTAAAAATAGAGGAACTGCTCCCTCTCAGCCCTGTTTAAGTACCATAAGTCTCTCCAGCACAACATGATTAGTCACCTAAATAATGTCAGTGAAAAGTCATGTTACACTGGAGTCATCGCCTGGTCCCAAGGGCATGACAGCTGTTGTTTTACATCACTGCTGACAATCGGTGCTGATATAATTCTGCCGGTGGATGACACAATTAATTAGTAATTCCATGTTACATGAGAGAATTACTCCAATTTCGCCGACAGAATAAAACATTCCTCCCACCCCTACTATTGAGGTCAAAATGCTCCCAGTCTCTTAATCGCTCATTGGTTAGTGTGTGTCCAAGGCTCATCGTAGATCCCATTAGGGGGGAGAAGCTGCAAGTCAATGGATCTAGCATTGTTTAAGTATAAGTCATAGTCTCATGAGATAGGTGAAGCTAAAGGTTCACTTGGAGTTATAGAATAGTCATACAATTGTATATTACTTCAGTAATGGTGGATTCTCTGTTCTTTATATTACTCTATGATGTTTTAGAGGGGTGTGTCACAAGCCCCACAGCCGCATTTATCAGCTCCTATTTGGCATAACATAAGAGAGTGGTTAACTAAACATTTTCCAGCTGCTTTCATCATTCAAATCGAGGGTGTACATTGATAATTTGAAAAGAAATCTCTAGCCTGGCAGTTCCGGCTGGACTGTACCCATGAGGAGCAGGGTCAAGACTGATTTGCATATGGCTGTGTCCAAACGGAGGGCCCGATTCACAAAGGAATACAGAGACGAAAGTCTAACTTTATGACTTTTGGTATTCACAAAGTGCACTTACAAGCATTAACATTAAACTTTGTCTCAGTTAAACTTCAGTTTTGGTCTTAAGTTTGACTGAGAATAAAACTGAGACAAAGGACTAACTTTACTACATGTAAATGCCCTTTGTGATAACCGAAAGTCATAAAGATAGACTTTCATCTCAGTTTCACTTTGTGAATCGGGCCCTGAGGTGGCAAGGTAGGCAAAAAAATGATGGACTGAGATGCGGCATGAGGAGATCATCAGTGACGTGTTCCATCTATCACTGGAACTAAGCTACACCTGGCTGAAGAGCCTAACTAGTGCATAACCTGTCCTAAGTTGCTTGTGTTCCGGTTCAGAGAAGATCTGGCCTGGCAGTCCGGGCTCGACTGTTCCTATGAGGGGTAAGGTCAAGACTCATTTGGATATGGCTGGGTTCCACTTCAAACTGAGTGGGCATAGTGGAAAAAAACAATGGATTGGAATGCAGCCCGAGCAATTGCCTGTGGCTGAGAGGAATTCACGCATTCCATCCTGTACCTTGTTGTTTTGCATGTGCCATGCTATGTGCACCGGGTATGCCCAGACGTGGGTCCCGGACTCACTGTGCCACTGGAAATCAGCTATACCTGGGTGAAGAGCCCTAACTGGGGGCGTGGCTTGACGCGAGGCAAGATGGCCGCACGGTAGTGCTGCTCCGCCGGCCACCGCCAATATCCTGCACTATCCTGCTCCCTGATCGCCTGCCCACGAGCGCCGGAGTGGGAGATCGAGCCCCCCTGGATCGGGCGCTAGCTGGGGATGTGATTCCGGCGCGGCTCGGTGCCCTGTAACCGTGCCTTTGCCGCGGCGCCGGGCGGAGCCGCCATCTTGAGACGCCTGAGGGACTCGGAGCGGCTGAGGCGGTGCGGAGCGACATCACGCTGCAGCCCTCCTGAGCTGCTTGCCTGGAGCCGGCACAGCGTACGTCCGGAGAGCGGAGTGGTGGACGCGGGGCCGACCCCGGAGCTGCCCGTTGTTACACGCACCAGCGGGGGAGAAGTGTGGAGGATCGGCCGACGAAGGCGAGGAGCGGGCGGCGCTGCGCCCACGCAAGCTGCCGGCTTCGGACGGGTGAGTGGGCCCTTTGGCCGGTTGGCGCGCTCCTCCTCCTGTGTCCGATCGAACTGCCTTGTGCTGGACTGAGGGTGCCTGATCGCTCACACTCGCTGAGGGCTCCGGGGGCCTGCCGAGGGAGGGGTGGCTTGAGGCCTGGACTTGCTGTCTATACTTCGACGGGAGATTGCCGGATTGTCGGTCCGGCGGTGGCTCCCCTCCCTCCCCCCCCCACCTGCTGGGTGCCTCTTCGTCGGCCTTGCGGCTGGATACCGAGCTTCGGAGGACTAGACACATACGCTTGTGGTGAGGACTTTTGCTGGGAAGTCTGTGTGGCGAGGAGCGGTGCGGGGTCGTCGTGGGACATCCGGCGGTGTGGTCGTTGATGGTGGCGGGGGGACCTGCTGTACTAGACCTGTGAGGTGCATACTTGCTGGCGTTGTGTGGGGTGTGCAGTGTGGCCCCCCCACCCCCCCGCCTGGAGTGGTCACTATCTGCGGACGCTGCTCACCTCCCCCCCCCTGTTCGGATCCTTTCGCCACCTGGAGTTCGGCTCCTTCCTGACTTGAGGAGCGCTTCCTTCACCTGTTGACCCTCCTCGGCGCTTGGGCTGGCGAGGGCTTGAGGGGGCGATCATGGGCAAGCCGGACAAGTCCCAGGCGCGCCTCACGTTCGAGCCGCGCAAAGGAGGCAAATCGTCGCACTCGCTGGCTTCGGATTCGGAGTTGGAGACCGCCTCGCCGCCCCCCACTGCCCTAGAGACGACACTATCGGCAATTCAGGCCAGCCTGCAGTCCATAGATGGGAAGATAGAGGCTCTCAATGGCCGCATGGACTCCATCTCCGCCAAACTGGACAGGCAGGGGGTGCGCCTGGGCGAGGCGGAGCAGCGCATTTCGGATACCGAAGATGGCCTCAAGCAGGTTTCCGACAAGACCACGGACATGGCGAAGCTGCTGGCGGTGATACAGGCCAAGAACGAGGACATTGAAGCGCGTTCTCGGCGCAACAACGTACGGATTTTGGGTCTGCCAGAATCCACAAATGTGGGCAGGTTTGAGGACTACATAGAAACCATGATTCGGGACATCTGCGAGCCCACGAATCTTTCCGCCATGTTTGCCGTTGAACGCGCTCACAGGTCCCTAAATGCGCGCCCGCCGCCGGGTGCTCCTCCGCGCCCCATCATAGCTAGACTGCTGAATTTCAGGGACAGAGACACACTGCTTCGTATCACTCGCCAGAAAGGCACGATCAATTACCAAGGCAATGTCCTTTCCTTCTTCCCTGACTTCACTGCCGCAGTCCAGTCGGCTCGCAAAGAATTCCTAGGGGTTAAAAAACAACTCATGAAAGACCATATCCCCTATGCGATGGTATACCCGGCGCGCCTTCGCATTGGCACAGATGAAGCCTCGAAAATCTTCACCAGTCCCAAGGCCGCAATGGACTATGCAAGGTCCTTGAGGAAAACGCACCAACATACAGCTCCTGCCTCCGAGGCTGATGACTGACTTAGGTTTCCCCTCACTGATGCCGGAACTGTGCCGAGACCCACCCGCCTTGCCAGCTCGGTGGTCGCCATGGGCTGCGTGTCTGCAGATTTTTATTCACTGGCTGGGGTGTTGCCCTGTGGCGATCACACTGCCTCTCCCGTGATTTCCTGCTAACTACAGCATGCACTGTTGCTGGGGTGTGGGTGCGCGACTGATCCGGGGGTATGTTGATTGTCTTCGGAATGTACTTCCAGCCCCTGGCTGGCGTGATGCGGGGCGGGCTGCTGGGTCCCCTGGCTTGCTGCATCCGTGGTGACACTGTTGTACGACGCCTTGGAAAAATGGCCGCACGATGGGCAGACACATGGCGCATCGGGTGGTGGGCTCATCACCGGGAGCACTGGACACGACACGGTGGCCCCCTCCCCAAAAGACTGGGAGGTGTTTGCGGTCGCTACGTTCCCCCAATGGGTGTTCCCCACTTTTCGATCTCACCATTGTGCATTGGGGTTGTTTTGGGTTTTGTTTTTATGTTGTGTTGTGTAGGGGCAGGGATCATCTTTGGCAAAGTTGGGCTGCTGAAGTGGGTGGGGGGTGGGGGTTTATTACAGTACCGGATACAAGAGGAGTGCGAATCTGGAGTGTGTGTTTGGATGACGGCGCGCAGTGCGAACGGTGGTGCGCTGGGGGAGTTGGTAGCTGAGATTGCACTGGGGCCCCTACTTGGTGACAATGGGTGAAGACTACAGATGTTTAACCTGGAATGTCCGCGGCCTTAATACCCCCAAGAAAGTCAGGCAAGTCCTACACTACTTAGATAGGCACAATGTTCAGGTGGCGTTGCTGCAAGAGACACACCTCACCAAACACACTGAGACCGCGGTGGCATGTAGATGGGCGGGGTTCCGGCTCGCTTCATCATACTCAGCCTACGCGCGCGGGGTACTCATATTGATTAAAAAAGGTGTTCCTTTCCGACCCATGCATACGGCCACTGACGCAGAGGGGCGCTGGGCAGCGGTACAGGGCAAACTCGGCATGACCTACGTTACGATTCTCAATATGTATGGCCCTGTGGTGGACGACCCCTCTCCCTTTGCGCAGATGCTCGCTGCGGTGCGCTCCTGGCCGGATGCTGCGGTACTCTGGGGGGGAGACCTCAACACACACCTCAATCCACAGGTTGATAAGTCAAACCCGGCGGGGGCGCGCACGCTTAGAGTTGCTCAATGCGTTCGTGAGGCCATGGGGGAGTGGGGACTGGTGGATGTCTGGCGGTTGAGGAATGAACGTACTTGTCTAGGCACGCACATTACACCGGCACACAATAGTTGGTCCCGACTGGACTACTGGTTATTGGGAGAGGAAACTAACAGATGGGTGCTCGACGTCCGCAACTTACCACGCACGCTGTCCGACCACAACCCTGTATATCTGCACCTGCGGATTCCAGCGTGCCCCCACCGCCCCTTCACCTGGCGCTTCCGCGCGGAGGCACTGCGGGACCCGCTTTACCTAGACGCGATCAGGGAGGCCATTGTCAATTATTTTGCTGAAAATACGGGCACGGTGGCTAGTCAGGCGTCTCTCTGGGAGGCGTTCAAGGTGACGATCCGGGGGGTGTGCATTGGCACCACCGCTGGCATTCTGAAGGACATACGGGGGCAGCTCGCAAAACTTGAGACTGCTCTTGTTGGGTTGGAGATGACCTATGCCGAGACGCCGTCTGCTGCCACGCTGGCGCGTATACGTGAGCTGCTGGTGGAATATGACAAATGGGCGGACACGGAGGTCAAATACAGGGGGAAGCGACACGCGGCCAGAGCGTACGGAGAGGGTGGGCGACCGGGTAAGCACCTGGCCACCAAATTACAATTTCGGGCGCATCATCAACACATATATAAAATTGTGGATGCTACAGGCATAGAACACTTCACACCGCAGGCCATTGTAGACCAATTTAAGGATTGTTATCAGTCGCTGTACACGACGCAGGGGGAGGTGGAAGGGTCAGCCATGACGGACTACCTGTCGGACATAGCGTGTGCGTGGCTCTGTGATTCCCACCGGGAATATCTATCACTCCCGATAGATGAGCAGGATGTCCGGCACGCTATTCATTCTCTTCCCAATAACAAGGCACCTGGGCCTGACGGCCTGTCGGCCGAATTCTACAAGGCGTATACCGACCTGCTTGCCCCGCGCCTCCTAGAACTGTATGCTGAGGCGCATGAGACTGGCGTACTGCCTCCAACTCTGCGCCAGGCCATGATTATTACCCTCCTTAAAAAGGACAAATCGCCCTCCAGCTGCGACTCATATCGTCCTCTATCGCTGATTAATCTGGACGCGAAAATTTTGGCTAAAATTCTGGCCACAAAACTACAGCCGCTTATGACCCGCCTGGTGCTCCCAGATCAATCCGGGTTCATACCGGAACGATCCACCTCGCACAATCTGCGGACTATTTTCTCCATGTTCCATGTCCTTAATCCTGAGCTGCCAGCGGCTGCTGTCATGCTGGACGCGGCTAAAGCCTTCGACTCTGTCGAATGGCCATACATGTTTTATATACTGCATAAGATGGGCTTCCCAGAAGTCATGCTGCAGTGGATTCGGCTTTTATACACGGACATATCGGCGGTGGTGCGCGTGGGCAACCACACGTCCGGGCCGTTCCGCATTGCAAGGGGTACGAGACAGGGGTGCCCGCTGTCCCCTTTATTATTCGCTCTTGTTCTTGAGCCGCTGGCTTGTAAGATTCGACAACGTCACAGAGAATCCGCCCTCAACTTTAACCACCGGCCGGTTGGGATATCGCTCTATGCGGATGATATGGTCCTGTTCGTCAGACACCCGCAGACGCACTTATCCCCGGTCCTCCGAGAATACATTAAATTTGGCCTGTACTCGGGACTCACGATAAATTGGGACAAGTCGGTCGTGATTCCACTCACGACGGTTACATCCCGGCCTCACCTGGAATACCCTCTGATCTGGACGTCCGACCCAGTAAAATATCTTGGAGTGTGGGTTCATCGCGATCCCGAGGTAGTGATCAGGGAGAA
This sequence comes from Triturus cristatus, assembly GCF_964204655.1. NCBI lineage: Eukaryota > Metazoa > Chordata > Amphibia > Caudata > Salamandridae > Triturus > Triturus cristatus. The sequence continues at coordinate 499,028,789 of NC_140591.1, forward strand.
TTACGGTAGGGCTTATGACGCACTGGTGCAGCAGGTGGACGGTTGGCTGCGTCTCCCCTTGTCCCTGGCAGACCGAATCGCTGTGATCAAGATGGTCGTCCTGCCGCGCTTTCTATACCTATATTGCAATATACCGATAAAATTAACTCAGCATTTTTTCACGCTGCTGCGTGCCCAACTCCTGCGCTTAATTTGGGGGGGACGGCAACCTAGAATTAGCTGGAAAACACTGACCCTGTCGTACGACAGAGGGGGATTCGCGGCGCCAGACTTCTACGTGTATTATCTGTGCGCACAGGCGCAGTATGCATACTATTGGTACGGACCACATAACTTTATTCCACATGTGGCGGTGGAAGATGGGGACGCCCATCCCACCCCGCTTCGAGGTATGCTCACGCACACTGCCCGACATACGCCACGCGCTGAAATTAACACGTTGGACATGACAATTGCTGCCTGGCAGGCAATAGGCCGCAGGACACAGAGGCTGCCGCTGTATGCGCCGGCCCTACCACTGGCACACCACGCCGCTCTGTCGGTCACCCGTGAGGCGGGCCCTCTAGTGTCGCTCAAGGAAGCTGGTATCACTCATATGCAAGACTTATACCCGCAGGGACATTATCTAGCGCAGAATGATCTGGCCTACATACAAAATCCCACGCCACTCTTTGTGTATACATGTCACCGTCTTAAAAAGGCCATACAGGCTCACTACCCCTGTTTCCCTGCAGAGCCCCCCACACTCAAGGCATTACAGCTGCTGCTGGTAGCTCCGTCTAAAAAGAAACTACTTACTAAATTGTACAGAGCTGTGCAGGAGGAGACGGTTACCGGCCCTGATGCTAGCCTTGCCAAATGGAATGCTATTCTAGATCCCCCACTCGAAGCTGCGGACTGGGAGCGGATTTGCCAGTTGACGGGTCGCCTCACCCCCAATGGCAACCTGCGCATTATCCACTTTAAATTCTTGCACCAAGTCTACTACACCCCGGCCCGCCTGCACAGAATGGGATTGAGAGAATCGGCTCGATGTAGACGGTGTGGCCAAGACGAGGCAGACTTTCTACACTTAGCGTGGGGCTGTGGGCCAGTATTTGAATTCTGGGGGGCGGTGCTGACCCATATTCACAAAATGACGGGGGCACTGCTTCAATGTGTACCAGCGGTGTGTCTGTTGGCTCATGTACCTCAGCTGAAGGGCGTGGTGGGCAGATTTGTGAGGGTTGCCCTTCTGCTAGCTAAACGGCGCATTCTGTTCACATGGGACGGAGTGGCCAAACCTACGTTACACAAGTGGTTGTCAGACATGGTATATTGCAGGGAAAGCTTGGAACTGTATGCAGAGGAGCTGCCCGCCTCCTCCCAACCGAAGGATATTTGGGGGCCACTCAGAAACTTCCTTGCCGAGAAAATGCTGGCTGATAATGAGTGAGTGCGATTGTGTCACGTTTATTTCTAGGGGTGCTGCTGTTCGTGGGGCCTGCCCACGGTAAGGCACGCGCCGTGTCTCCAAACTGAACAATGTAATTCTTTACTCTGTCCGGAACTGTACTGTTGTTATAACGTTTTGTTCTTCTGTATGCTGCTCACTGATGATTGTGAAACGTATTCTCATTTACTTAATAAACAGATTTAAAAAAAAAAAAAAAAAAAAAAAGAGCCCTAACTAGAGTGTAACCCCTCCTAGATTGCTTGTGTTCTGCTTCAGGAGGACCTGGCCTGGCAGTTCGGGCTGAACTGTTACTATGAGGAGAAGGGTGTGTAGTGAGGGCTGCAATTTATAAACGTACATTTCCAAGTTAGAATAACCGCGTTAGATGTTAGAAAGCCATCTTGACACTTTTGCTGCTTTTGCACACGACACTGCAGTTACTTGTTATTATTTGAGAAATGCTTGCTTGCCTTTTCTTCACATGAGAACTGTCTGTTGTTCACATCCCTAGCCGTGAGCTGCGACCTTGGTCTGAACATTGTGTAAAGAAACAGTCTGGGTCGCTAGACGGTGCATGTTTTTGGGTACAGGTTGATCGGCCCACTATTTAGCCATAACACGCACACATCTGCAAATACCTGAGAGTCAAGCACTTTTAATATTGCAGGCTGCATGCTTGATTCACACATTCGGAAGAAGAGCTTTCCCAGGAGCAGAGGAAACCTGATCCTGTGAGGTGATTCCACTAAGCTGATCTTTACGGTTCCCCATTCCAGCCTAGAGACCTTCTATTAGTCTAATAATATTAGTTTACTAGCGAAAGGAAGGTGGCTGTATTCCACTGTCATTATTTTATGATTTCTCCTTTCATTTTCTCTGGTATTGCAACTATGCTGATGGTTTAAATTTTAATCATTTGTCTGCTTATGTTAGCCAAAGTACTGCATCTTAGGACACAAGGTTTATAAAATAAACTCTTTAACCTTTACCGTGTCTCTGTTTACTCTTGTTGTGGACTGATATGAGAATAATAACGAACAGGTATTTCTGATTCCCACCATTCCTGAGAATACACTAAGTCGCTTGTTCTGGGTTGTCTATACATTGGGACCGCCGAGATAAATACGGATAACGAATGGGACACTGATGCTGGTTGGATAGGGTTTCTGGGTTCTGAGGTGAGTTTTTGGTACACCACAATTCACTGAGGTCCTGGTTTCCTGTGCATAGTTCTGTGCATGAGCAGAATCCCTGCAACAGGTGAAGACGTCACTTAGGTGGCATGGTGGGCAAAAAATGATGGATTGGGATGCAGCATTGAGTGATTGCCTGTTGCTGAGAATAATTCAAGCATTCCATTCATCACCTTGTTGTTTTTGAACTTTCTAAAAGTGGCATTTTCAAAATCAGACTATACCATTAAAGAGGATGTTTAATTACAATTTCATAGATATCAAACATGGCTATCTGTCCCCAATCAAAAGTTAGCACTCGTTAAATGTCCTAAGGCAACCCAATGTTATCCTATACTACAGTTAGGCCTCACAGTATTGAACACAATTTTAAGAGTTTTCACTACAAGGACTTGGGAAGCTAAAAATGTAATGTCCAAACTTTTAATTACAAGGCACCCTGCACCATGGGCTACTTAAGGACTATGTTACAGGTGACATATGTAATAAAAGGAGACTTTAAGGCTTGGCGAGGGGGATGTATTGCCAAGTCGAATTGGCAGTTTAAAACTGGATTCAGGCTGAAATGGCTGGCCTGGACCTTGTTTTCAAGGGTTCCGTAATGCGTAAAAATGTTACACCTTCCCTGGGAGGCATAATGTGGGGAAATATCTTTATTTCTCCTTGTTTTTTCTTCTTTCTACTTGGGCTGCATTCTGCCTCAAAGGATTATTCTTGTACATGAAGGTGTCCCTTCCTGCACCAAAACAATCCTGCCTGCAAGGCAGGCACCCATGTACAATGGTGCAAGTGTGCCTGCATTGGCACTAGGCAGCACAATTTCTCCAGAGCAAGTAGAGGACAGGAATGCCCCTAATGGAGCATTCCTACCCTCTCCCTGTCACACAATGCAGTGAAGCAAAGTGTCTTTCTATGTTGCATTACATGACATTTTGATAAATCTGTCCCTCACTGTCTAGCAACATAAACACAGATCTTGCAAAAAAATTGATACTCGGATAGATCACAAAAAATGTGTCCCAAATCATGCTTTACACTATTTGTGTGCTTTATATTTATGTACAGCTTTGTATTTTGTGCCATATTCATTGTAAAGAGAGCATAACAAATAGTACAGGGAGTCCAGAATAGCGTTACTAAAGCACAATATCTTTCCACCAAACATGTTGTCTGTAGATTTTTCTTTAAATATGTCTTGATTTCTTCTTTCTGTGCTAGAGAATACAACCTTGAAATTATGTTAATTAATCTTCCTCTGGCTTAAAACTTCTTCTTTCCAGTGCAAGTTATTCTAGATATTATGTTCACTCAAATGTTTTCTCCAAATATCTCTCCTAAGTCTTGCCAAACTTTGCAATGTATGTTGCGACGTTTTTTAATTTAATTTTCCACAAACCCATGTTTTGAACTTTAACTTTAAGGGGCTTATTTTTGAGAGACCTGCATCATTTTTGCACCATGTAAAGTGATACATTTGAGATGCAGGGCTCTCATAAAGATTTCTGAAACCATGCAAAGCCACCCTCCATGGCTTTGAGTGGCCTCATAAATCATGAGTAAGGCAACGCAGGGCAGACCGCTGCGTCGCCTTACTCTGCACCCAGGAGGCATTACATGGTTGTTGCTGTGGGTTTTCCCATGCAACATCCATGGATTTTGCTGCTGCCACAAATTAACAAAGTGATGTAAACTTGGGAAAGCATCAAATACATACACCTCCCGAGGTGGGCGTATCAAGGAGAAATATGTTTATTTCTCCTTGTTTTTTTCTCTTTCTATGTGTGCAGCATTCTGCAGCACACAGAGAAAGAGGAACATGTCTTGTTGGACTGCTATTGTGCAGTAAGGTACCCCTTCCTGCAAAAAAACATTTCTGCCTGCAATTGAGACACTCTTGCACCATGGTGCAAGGGTGTCTACGTAGGTGCTAGGCTGCCAAAACAGCACCTGTGAAGGCAGAAAGAACAGGAATGCACCATATTGCTTAAATACGGTTCATTACTGCCCTTTCACTTTGGCGTAGGAGAGCGCAAGGTGCCTTGATGCACTGCACTATGCCAAAATGCCATAATTTAGGGCCTATTATCTACTGGTGGTCGCCAGTAGATAGTTCTAGTTAGGACCCAGTTCCCATAGGAAATCTGAAAATTCTATTTTGAATAACTTTGGCGCCGGTTGACTTATCTTCGTGAAATTTTCAAAACGAATGGGGCGCTCCGCTCAGCTCCTACCCTGAAAGTCTCGGGGTGATTCGTCAAGCGGGGTCTGAGAAAAAAGGGGGTCCCAAAACGCGTTTTCCCCATGCATTTTCCCATAGAACCTTTAGTCGAAGGTACAGCCCGAACGGCTGAACAGAATTACTTGAAATTTGGCAAAGAGGTAGTCCTCAGGTCAGGCATGTGCCTTTTGCTTAAATGGTGTAAATCCGTTCAGTAGTTCCTGAGAAAATCAAAAGTAAAATCACATATATATCTGGGAGGAGCCTAACCACACATCTCATTGTGAGATCTGATTGGCTGTCAGCACTTCATCCAAGAAGTGTTGGCAGCCATCTTGGGACCAATATACATGATAGCACCTCACTAAAAAGCATTGCAGTTATTAGAAGATTTTACGACTTTAGTTACATTATAAATCATTTGTTGATGGTACCATACTCATTTTAGGAATTGTGGTGTGTTCTAAGGAGATTTTACCATGTGAAAAAGCCTTCTGCTGTGATATCATGAATCATGTTTGAGAGAAAACTATTTTCTCATGCTTTTCCCACAGAGGATTGGAACGTGATCTATAAGCTAACTGAGAGCATATTTTCTGTAAATTCACACTATCTTTCTCAGTCATGTGAGAATGAAGTCTGACATTCTCAGTAAAACATGTACATCCAACAAGGGCAGAGACTGTCAGTTGATTCCTTCGTGTTCTACTGCATCTTCCCAGAGTGTTCAAAAGAACAACTAGAGCGCTAACAGTCCTACTTATGACTAACGTATGGCACACCTGAAGCCATCTTGGTTGGAATAAAGTGGTAATTATTAAAACATTTAATTTAAAAAGGAACACAATGAGGGGGTTCATTTTGCCATAGAAAGTATGATTAGTGCTTCAGAAAGAAAACTTAGGGCACATTTTGAGTGACTTCTCAAATCCTCTTCTATTTCATTAAAAAATTCAGACATGCAGACTGAAACATGCACTTTCAATACCAGCATCAGACTTCCCTGGTGAGCAGTAGCTTTACTACTGTGATCTAATAAGCAACTAGAGTGCTAACATTCTGAATTTATGGCAAATTTGTGACACATCTGAATGCCTTCTTGATGGAATCAAAGTAAAAAACTGAAAGTATTTCCTACAGAGGAGACTGTAGTAAATGAGGAAATTAGGAAACATCATAACAAATAAGTCTCCCAAAATGGCCACCAGAGACAAAAGAGCCCAAATGTAGCCCACATATCACCCAGATGTAGCCCAAGTATAGCCCAATGACAGAATGTCCCAGAGTGTTCTAACGAACAACTAGAGCGCTAACAGTCTTACTTATGACAAAAGTGTGGCACACCTGAAGCCATCTTGATTGGAATAAACTGCTAACACTTAAAACATTTAATTTAAAAAGGACCACAATGAGGGGGTTCATTTTGCCATAGAAATTATGATTAGTGCTGAAGAAAGAAAAATTAGGGCACATTTTGAGTGACTTCTCAAATCCTCTTCTATTTCATTAAAAAATTCTGATATGCAGACTGAAACATGCACTTTCAATACCAGCAGCAGACTTCCCTGGTGAGCAGTAGCTTTACTACAGTGACCAAATGAGCAACTAGAGTGCTAACATTCAGAATTTATGGCAAATGTGTGACACATCTATTCTGAATGCCTTCTTGATGGAACCAAAACAAAAAACTGAAAGTATTCCCACTGAGGAGACTGCAGTAAATGAGGAAATTAGGAAACTTCATAACAAATAAGTCTCCCAAAATGGCCACCAGAGACAAAAGAGCCCAAATGTAGCCCAAATATCACCCAGATGTAGCTCAAGTAGAGCCCAATGACAGAATGTCCCAGAGTGTTCTAACGAACAACTAGAGCGCTAACAGTCTTACTTATGACAAACGTATGGCACACCTGAAGCCATCTTGATTGGAATAAAGTGGTAACACTTAAAACATTTAATTTACAAAGGAACAAAATGAGGGGGTTCATTTTGCCATAGAAATTATGATTAGTGCTGCAGAAAGAAAAATTAGGGTACATTTTGGCTTCTCAAATCCTCTTCTATTTCATAAAAAAAGTCTGGCATGCAGACTGAAACATGCACTTTGAATACCAGCAGCAGACTTCCCTGGTGAGCAGTAGCTTTACTACAGTGACCTAATGAGCAACTAGAGTGCTAACATTCAGAATTTATGGCAAATGTAAGAAACATCTGAATGGCTTCTTGATGGAACCAAAGTAAAAAACCGAAAGTATTTCCTACTGAGGAGACTGCAGGAAATTAGGAAACTTCATAACAAATAAATCTCCCAAGATGGCCACCAGAGACAAAAGAGCCCAAATATCACCCAGATGTAGCCCAAGTATAGCCCAATGACAGAATGTCCCAGAGTGTTCTAACGAACAACTAGAGCGCTAACAGTCTTACTTATTACAAAAGTATGGCACACCTGAAGCCATCTTGATTGGAATAAAGTGGTAACACTTGAAAATTTAATTTACAATGGAGCAAAATGAGGGGGTTCATTTTGCCATAGAAATTATGATTAGTTCTGCAGAAAGAAAAATTAGGGCACATTTTGAGTGACTTCTCAAATCCTCTTCTATTTCATTAAAAATTCTGATATGCAGACTGAAACATGCACTTTTAAGACCAGCAGCAGACTTCCGTGGTGAGCAGTAGCTTTACTACAGTGATCTAATGAGCAACTAGAGTGCTAACATTCAGAATTTATGGCAAATGTGTGACATATCTGAATACCTTCTTGATGGAATCAAAGTAAAAAACTGAAAGCATTTCCTACTGAGGAGACTGCAGTAAATGAGGAAATTAGGAAACTTCATAACAAATAAATCTCCCAAGATGGCCACCAGAGACAAAAGAGCCCAAATGCAGCACAAATATCACCCAGATGTAGCCCACATGTAGCCCAATGCAGAAGTGTGCAAAACACTTATTTTTTGTGTATTTGCAGTTTTATATAGTGCAGACTTGTCAGGTATTGGAGTGCTTTACGTGAGCATTGGTTACATCACACAAGATCAAATTCATTTTGGTTGTAGACATGGGGAGATGAAGTGATTTGACCAGAATCACAGAATGTTGAGCTGAAGCAGAAACTCCAACCTGGTTCCCCAGTTGCAAAGTCTGCAGCTCTGGAAGTAACACCACATCCTCTCCCCTAGGTGCAACATTTAATCAAGTGGTCAACTGGATAAAAAAACATAAAGATTACAAATAATTTAAAAGTTCTTTGTCGCTATTTTCTGTAAACTCAGAAAATATGTCCTCATTTTAGTTTTTTAGAGCACTAACCATACTTTTGATGCAAATAAGACCCTCTCCTATATGTAATTTCTAAAGGAAATACACTAGGTATTACAGTTTTGATTACATCAAGATGATGTCAGGCGTTCCACACTTTTGTAATAAATATAGAATCTTAGCAATCTAGTTGTTCATTGGGATAATGTTGAGAGGCAGAGGCCAGGGGCACGGACTCTGAATATTGAAGGCAGGTAGGAGAGTGCAGAGGCAACAATTTGACCACACTGGGCAGGCAGGAAGGGCAGTGGCAGCACAACAGACTATGGAGGGCAGTGGAAAGGGGGGCAAGGGCAACAAACCAACAATACAGGACTGGCAAGAGAGGCTGTGGCAATATAATAGACCATTGTGGGCAGAAGGAAGAGGCAGTGGTAGTACAACCATACATGCCAACAGACCCTTTTCAGCCAGGAAACGTCCAATTTTTTTTAAGCTCAAATGGGCTTTATTTGATCTATCTCCTGTCTACAATCTCCTCTTTCTCAATGTAACTCAAAGGGGAAAATCAATACCCCAGTTGTTTTTCAAAATCTCCCTCTTACCTTGTTCAAAATGTTCTCAAGTATGGTACATTGGATCATGGTAGGCAGGAGGAATTGAGGTAGGGACATGGACTCGGATAACAGAGGATAGGAGGGACATGGAGAGGTGCACCAAACTGACCCTACAGGGTAGGCATCAGGGTTTGGAGCAGCACAATACACCACACAGCGCATGTGGGACGGGAGTGCAGCACAACATTCCATAAAAGCAATAGGGAGGGGACAGGACCATGCACATGGACAACAGAGAACAGAGGGGAAAGAGGCAATGGTAGCTAGCTGACCATAATGGACAGACAGGAGAGAAAGCTGCAGCATAACAGACCATAAAGGGCAGGAGGGACAGATCAGGGGCATTACAATGGAACAGTCAAGCCAGGAGGGAGGGAATAGGGGTCTGCACATGGAAACAGAGGGGTGGGGGCAAGGGGGCAGGGCAGGAGCAGCAAGATGACCATGGAGGTCAGGCAGGTTGGGCACTAGAAACAAGACACACCATGGAGAGCAACAATGAGACTATGATGGCATACACACAGACCATGGAGGGAAGGTGGGAGGGGGTCAGGGGCAGCTAGCTGACCACACAGAGAAGGTAGGAGGGGCCATGGCAGCACAGACCACCATGCATGGCAAGCGGGAGGGTTAGTGGCAGCACATTGGCTATGATGGGCAAGAAGGAGGGTGCAGGGGAATGCACAAAGGACAATGGAGGATAGAAGGCAGGGTCAGGACCTGGGCACAGACAAGAGAGTTCAGGGGAAGTGGCCTCACAACAGGCCACATGGGGCAGGCAGGAGGAGCAGTTGCAGCACAACAGACCAGTGAGGGCAGAAGGGTGTGGCAGTAAAATAGACCATGGAGGACAGGAGAAAGGGGATAGGGGCATGGCATGTGGACAGGCAGGGTGGAGGTGGCAGGGACAGGTTACAGTCAACTGACAATGCTAGGCAGGTGGGAGGGGAGTGGCAGCTCAACAGAACACTCAGAGTAGATAGGAGTGGCAGGTCCATGGAACATGGCGGGCAAAAAGGATGGAGCAGGGGCATGCACAAAGACATCGGAGGGCAGGGTTAAGGAGAATAGGGGCAGCAAGCTAAGCACAGAGGCTAAGGAGGAGCTCAATGATGGGCCATAGAATTGGGCAATGGGGGGCAGGAGAAGTGGACTGGTACATCATGCTAAATGGAGGGCAGTGGCAGCATATCAGACCATGCATGGCAGGAGGGAGGAGGCTAGTCCATGGATTCAGACAACAGAGGATAGGGAGGAGGTGGATGGGGCAGCAAGCTAACTGTTCAGAGAATGTGGGTATTAGGAACTTTATTGTTTTTAAAATGTGTGTCTGTGCAAACTACTTAAAATATGAACAAGTATGCAGCATAATCTCACTTTTATTCAGTAAGAAGAGGACGTTTGTGACTGTGACTCCGGGCTCACTTGGCAGAAACACCCCCTGACCCTCCACCCCCATTGCAAAATGTAATGCCCGTGAAAAGGGTAGGTGTACGCAGTGTTATATAGAACATAGTCCTGAGAGCATGATTGAAAATGAAAACTAGATATAGTATATATTATAAACTATGCACCAAAAAGTGTGATATAAGATGAACCGGGCGTGAAATATAATATGCAATACATTGTGTGCAATTACAGATTCATTGGAGAGCACGAGATAGCACAGGCACTAGAGTGTGCTATGCGATATGCGCCTTGGAGTGTAATATGCACAGGGCAGTGTTGTGTAACCTAACTAGTCTCTAAAGTTGTAACATAAAATATGTGCTGGGGAGTGTAACGTTGCATATGCACTGTGACAAAGATATGGGGGCATATGTATCAACATCACCATTTGCGATTCTCAAATAGCGATTTTTAAAGAATCGCTATTTGAGAATTGCAAAACGGGATGTATTTAACAAATTGCAAACTTTTTGCGATTTCTTAAAATTCCTTAATTGCGATTAGCAAATTGCGAAATCGCAATTAAGGAATACCTGCCCATTCATTCCTATGGGCCAGGAGACCCATAGGAATGAATGGGAAGTAATTCTCAAATAGCGAATCACAATTTGCTAATCGCAATTTGAGAATAATTTCAAAGGTGCAAGGGTGTCATGATGACACCCTGATGAACCCCTGAAATTAGCATGTGTGTGCATATGGCACACATACATGCCCTAAGGGCATGTATGAGCGCCACGTGGCACTTTGTAAAATTCAAAAAAGTGCTTTTTGAAAGGAAATCGCAAATTACCACCAACTGGAAGTTGGTGGTAATTTGCGATTTCTTAAGGATAATTCGCACAACTTGGGTGCTTTTTACATATCATTTAAGAAATCGCAATTTGCGATTTCTTAAATGCTTAAGCAAAATTAAGAAATAGCTAAATTAGCAATTCCTTAATTTTGCGATGGGATTTGCCTCATACATCCCGATTACCGATTTTTTAATCGCAAACGCTGTTATTTTGCGAATCGCAGCGGTTGCGATTAAAAAATCGTTTGATACATATGCCCCATGGATCCCAGATTGTAATATGTATGGCATAGCGCTGTGCGTTATAACATAGGCATCGAGGAAGGCACATTAGATGGGGCAATATAACCCGTGCGAAGGCAAGTGTGGCATGACAAATTCACGGGGTGGTGTTACAGTGCACATGGGCTAGAGAGTGTCCTAGCATATGCACTTGCTGGTGGAATACGACACAGAGGTGTGAGGCACTCGGCAGGCACTGGTGGGTGTAACACAGCATTGGGCTCAGCCAGGAGCATGCTGTGACTCTCAAGTGAGGTTCGTCTCCTTTCCAGAGAGTAAAATAAAAAGTATTACACATCCAGCAGTGGATGTGTGTTTTATTAACCATGAGGGGTGTTTCTTGTATAGTTTGGTCGAATTTTTGTCGAATCCCCTTTGAATGGCTTGGTGTACGTGTATATTAAATGTGCCCGTCAATAGCTACCCATGTTTGTATGAATAAACCACAAGGGTGTCTACTTGGAGAGTACCCACCGGCGGGGGCACCGGTATTAGGCACAGTAGGGCGTCAGACACGTCAGAGCTTCACTAGCGGTGTAAATACATTCCATGTGGATTCATTCTATGCATAGTCGCCTTTTAATGAATATCACGGAAATCTTCATGGTGAAAGGTACATACGGTTTGTCCAGCATGTCCTAGGTGTTTTTTTATAAATATATATTTTTTTTAAATAATAGAAAACAAAGGCCGGCACCGGGGGATGGGGTCCCCGGGGCCATAAGTGGTCTAAGGAGGGGGGCAACGCAGCCCCCTCCTAAAAATTTTTTTTTTAAAAAGGCCATGACCCGGGGGTTGGGGTCCCCGGGGCCGATTAAGGCCTTGGGAGGGCCAAATTTATTTTTTTCAACAAAAAAAATTAGGGTGCGGGCCCTGGGGGATGAGGTTCCCAGGGCCAGTAAATTAGAAAAATAAGGGGGGCCACACAGCCACGCCCCCTCCTTGCAGCACTCTGCAAACGCGCCCTCTGGCCAGTTGTAAGTTGGGGAGTTAATTCCCCTTCAATACTGAGGGTCCCTGAGGGCCATCTAGCCCAACAGGTATCTCCAGTATGCGCCAGGGAGCTGCGTTGCAGACAGGTGTTCTGAGGCCACGCCCCTTTTACACCTCTATGCAACGCAGCTCTGTGGCGCTTACTGGATGTACCTAGTGGGCTAGTTTGACCTTAGGGACCCTTAGTATTCAAGGGGACTTAATCTCTCAACTTAGAACGGCCACAGGGCGTGTTTACACAGTGGTCAAGGGAGGGGACGGGGCCTGAGGTGACGTGTGCAAACACGCCCTGTGGGGCATTTTAAGTTGGGGAAATAATTCCCTTTCAACACTGAAGGACCCTGTGGGCCAACTAGCCCACCAGGTGCTTCAAGTAAGCGCCACTGCTCTGCGTTGCAGAGAGGTGGTGCAGGCCGTGCCCCTTTTTACACCTCAATGGTGCTTACTGGACGTACCTAGTGGGCTATTTTGCCCCTAGGGATCCTCAGGTATCAAGGGTATTTAATCCCCCAACTTAAAAAACGGACGCAAGGCGTGTTTACACAGTGGGGACGGGAGGGGACGGGGCCTGAGGTGACGTGTGCAAACACGCCCTATGGCACATTTTAAGTTGGGGAAATAATTCCCCTTCAATCCTGAGGGCCCGTGGGGGCTAACTAGCCCACCAGGTGCTTCCAGTAAGCGCCACTGAGCTGCGTTACAGAGAGTTGGTCCAGGCCTTGCCACTTTTTACACCTCTCTGCAATGCAGCTCTGTGGCGCTTACTGGAGGTACCTAGTGGGCTGGTTGAACCCTAGGGATCCTCAGGATTCAAATGAACTTAATCTCCCAACTAAAAACGGCCACAGGGGCAGTGGTGAAGGAAGGGGACGGGGCCTGAGTTAACGTGTGCAAACAAGCCCTGTGGCACGTTTTAAGTTGGGGAAATAATTTGCCTTCAATCCTGAGGGACCCTGGGGGTCAACTAGCCCACCAGGTGCTTCCAGTAAGCGTCACTGCGCTGCGTTGCAGATAGGTGGTCTAGGCGTTGCCCCTTTTTACATCTCTCTGCAAAGCGGCTCTGTGGTGCTTACTGGAGGTACCTAGTGGTCTAGTTGGCCCCTTGGGACCCCCAGGATTCAAGGGGACTTAATCTCCCAACTTAAAACGGCCACAGGGTGTGTTTACACAGTGGGGAAGTGAGGGGACGGGGCCTGAGGTGACGTGTGCAAACACGCCCTGTGGCGCGTTTTAAGAGGTAGTTTTAATCCCCTGCCCTGTTATATACTAGGGGTTTACCGAGGAGGTCATGCTGATCACAGGGGGACCCCAATGCATAGTGTAGGTGTTTTCACTGTATTCTGAGTGTCTTTTAACATAGCACTGGCTCTAGGACTGGTTAGTCAGACTCAGTTACCACCAGTATCCGTCTGAAAAAGTTAAGGGTACAGGATGATTTTGCAACAAGGCTTCTTTCTGCTCTTCTGTTTGTTCTTTCTGCACGTTATCCTTCTTCCTGCACTTTTCTTCATCTTTGAGGACATCTGTTGCTTCTTTCTGCATTTCTTTTTTTTCTTTCTGTGCGTTTTTTCTTCTTTCTTCACATGTCCTATCTCTGTAGGCATAACTAGAAATTAGCATTTAAAAAATCTTTGAAATTCACTGAAAAACCCATAGGTTTCAGGCACATTATAGTTAGGAATTAGCATTTAAAAAACCTTAGAAACTCGCGCGCCCGCAATGCACTGCTGATGACGTCACATATTACATCACTCATGACATGGTCAGTGACATCACTCATGACATCACTGATGACATCTCAAATGACATCACTGATGACAGCATCCTTGTGATAGAGTGGCAGACCTTCTCTCCCCCAATATAACCTTTGATACACACATTCAAAAATAGAAACTACAATTTTCAAAACAATGGACATACCAATATCAGTTACAACAACCTATTCAGTAATTCTAAGATCCACATACACATCCACTCATTCACCAACAGTCCTATACAGTCACTCATACATGTACTCACTCAACATATTCACTCATACACCTATACATCCTGTTACACAATGCCACTCATCCATAGAATTACTCACACACATAGTCACTCATGCTAATAAAGAATCAAACATCCATTTACTTGCATATACAGTTATACACACACCACCACACTTACTTCTACAGAAACTTAAACATACTTTGTCTTTTAAACAATCACTTATAGAAACACATACTTATTCATACAGGAACTCTTTCAATCTCTCATTCTAACATATACTCACTTATATACACCAATAGTCACATATACTAGTTTAAAACATATGTAGTTATTCATAAAGACACTATTGAGACAGTCATTCACTCACTAACACACCCATGCACACACTCATCCACCCATACAGTCCTGCACACAAGCTGTCTTCAACACAAACAGTGAGTCACTCATTCATGCCCCTATGCACTACATAATACCCCCTACCGAACCATACAGACACTCAGATACTCATACTGATACTCAAAAAACCAACTAATAACCTATATAGACACTCATGTAGCTACTCACCAACCCATGCAGCCACTTATACACAAAGTGAGAGACTGATACAGATATTTACATATTTAAACATTACTCACTAAGCCATGTATTCACTAAGATACACTTAATCAGTTATACAATCAATTTTTCAAAAACAAATCATCCATTTAGACACTTATATACCCATTTATTCTTACATCGACCTTGAGATATACATATATAAAACATATGTAATTTTCAGAAAAACACACATTCACTGGATGATGTCATCAGTGATGTCATTTGAGATGTCATCAGTGATGTCATGAGTGATGTCACTGACCATGTCATGAGTGATGTAATATGTGACGTCATCAGCAGTGCATTGCGGACGCGCGAGTCATAGTTAGCTGAACTAACTATAACGGGGGAATTTCAATGGTTTTGTACTAGTGAAAAGTCCAGCTAACTATAACTCCCCTGAAACCTATGTTTTTTCCAGTATATATATATATATACATATTAAAACAATACCCTTTCAGGCATGGAGTGACATAAATTATGCAAAAAAGAAGCAGAGAACTCTGGATATTTCTCAAGTTTAGGTGGAAAGCAGCTCCTGTATAGAGCACTCTTAACACCAGCGACACTCTAAATTTGCTCACCTCAAATGTCTGCTTTTCTATCAAAATCTTTAAGCATAGGATTAGCACAGTGCCATCCAAGCCGAGATAGTAAGGGACAAAGTATTTTGCCATTTCTACAGCAAAGTCTTTAAGTATAGGATTAGTACAGTGCTGTCCATTCCGAGTTGTAAAATTACCAAAGCCTTTTGCCACTATATTGCAGCTGTGGATTGGTAAAATAACATCCAAGACAACCTGAAATTTAGAGGGTCGCTGGTGTTGAGTGTGCTCTATACAGGAGCTGCTTTCCACCTAAACTTGACAACTACCCAGAGTTCTCTGCTTCTTTTTGTATATATATTACCTACTGGCGATCTAGGACCTATTTTCCATAGTAAATCCGCAACATTCTATTCCCAATAAGTCTGGCGCCGGTTGACGAATCCCTGCGAAATTATCCAAACTTTTTACCAGCTCCGCTCCGCTCCTACTCTGAAAGTTTTGTGCTGATTCGTCAAGCGGGGGCCGAGAAAAAAGGGGGGTCCCAAAACACGTTTTTCCCTTGCAATTTCCCATAGGATCTGTTGTCGCAGCTACAGCCCGAACCGCTGAACGGAATGACACCAAATTTGGCAAAGAGGTAGTCCTCAGTTCAGACTCATGCCTTTTGCATAAATGGTGTGAATCCGTTCAGTAGTTCCTGAGAAAATTAAAATTAAAAGTACAGAAATATCTATGGCCGGGGAGGATCCGCGGCCCCACCCGCACCGTAAGTGCACCCTCCCCGAACCGAGCGCGCACCCTCCCGATCGCGTGCTGAATGCTAATTGGCTGTCGAGTGTCTGTCTACATTCGAAACCAGGAACTGTTGGCGGCCATTTTCTGCCTCGGTAGAAGCGAGGCTGAAGTAGCAAGCTGAATAAGTGTGTAAAACATATAAAGGGGGCAGAGTGGAAATACTCTGACCATCTAGAGGTGCCCCTGGGGTCCCATTTTCTTTTTTTTTAAATGGAGGAATGCGCGCACGGTGCGCGCATCCTACCGCGTTGGGTGCACGGATTCTCTCGCGTTGGGTGCGCGGATCCACGGAATTTTTTGGGGAAAAAAGACAAGAAATCATTGGTTGTATGACTACTTTCTACACTGAAAGGTAGGGTGTATATTTCTGTTTTTTAAAGGTATGATTCTTATTGGTTGACAAAAACAGATTGTAAGGAACATTATATATGGTAAGCTGATATGTTGAAAAGTCATGCACACTTCCAGACTTGTTTAGCAACATTGTGTGCAGAACTTGTGACCTGTGTGCTCAGTGCATTGTTCCATGAGCTGTTTCTATGGTAAGAGGTAGAAGGCAGATTGGGGGAAGGGTTGAAATGTATTTCAGTTGGAAAGGGTTGAAATGTTTAACCAATAGAAATGTGTGTTTGCTTTTGAGTTTATGTGTGAAGGATTGTGATTTGATGTTTACATGTATATGTGTGGAAAATGAAAGGGAAACTTTTCCATTCTTTGTTTTTGCTGAGAGGTGCACAGTGCAGAGATTCTGTAAAAGAAAATATGGTGAGTGACTGATATACTTTTTAATCTACAAAACAACTTGAAAGGTGAGTTATTTACTTGTGAGGGGATGTATGTAGACTATTTTCATTTTAATCAGACTAATGTATTTCTCCTGCTAAAGTGTAGGGAGTACTTTTTATCTCTACAATCTTATTGACAGTGTGTGTGCATGTAGACACCATTCTGTGATAATCATTTGTGTTTTTCATGTGTTTGCAGACAGATAACTGTGCTGTTTTGATATTTTGGTAGAATTAGTAACCAGTCATTGTTTATGAATTTGTGAAATGAGTTATGTTATGTATCTATACTAAAATGTAGTACTTCTTCTAGATGAAGCAATGTGTTTTGGTATAGTGCAAGGGATAGTGTTGTTTGTCTAGAATCACACAGTGAGTATGTGTGCATTTGGGAACCACTGTGAGAGAAGCATTTGGTAACATCGTGTATTTGCTGACAGATAACTGTTTTAAAACCTGTCATGTTGTCAAGTTTTAGTAGCATTAGAAGCCAGTGTTGGCTTATGCATTGATAAAAAAAGTCATGCTTTGAGACTAATGTGAGAGAAGCATTTGGTAACATTGTGTATTTTTTACCAGATAACTCTTTTAAAACCTGTCATGTTGTCAAGTTTTAGTAGCATTAGAAGCCAGTCTTTGCTTATGCGTTGATTAAATGAGTCATGCTTTGCCACCAATGTGCTGTACTTAAATATGTAGATTGTGTGCAGTACCATTACCTCTTCTAGACTAGTGAATGAGTCTTGGTAAACTGCTAGGGATAGTGTTGCTTGTCTAAAATCACACTGTGAGTCTGTGTACATTTGGGTAAGGATTGTGAGAGAAGCATTTGGTAACATAGTGTATTTGATGACAGATAACTGTTTTAAATTTGGTCATGTTGTCAAGTTTTAGTAGGTTTAGAAGCTACTCTTCGCTTATGCATTGATAAAATGAGTCAGGGTTTGACACTAAAGTGCAGTACCATGTACTATTCTCTTCACTGTGCCAGAACTGAAAATTTAAAAGTTTTACCCAGGCACTAAGCTAGCAGTAGTCTGATGATTTAGTCAGTTTCCAAGTACTCATCTTGTGAACCATACATTACCACATAGATTGTTTGAAATGTCTATGTAGTATGCATGCAGTCTTCTAACATACTATACACTTGTCTTTCACATTTTCAATTAGCTGGTCAGTATCCATACACTTCCAGGAAACACCCTGTAACTCCCTTTGCAGTCCTCTAGTGACCCATTCAGCATCATGTACTAATCCATTCACTGTGCCAAAACCCAAACACTTATAAATTCACCAAGATACTATCTGTGGAGTACTCTAATCATTCAGTCAGTGCCTAAGTATTCATGCACTGAGCCAGGCCTTAGCACATGGACTGCTTCAAACCCCTATCCACTATGTATGCAGTCTTCTAACCACCTAGACACTTGTCTTTCACACTTTCAATTCCCTAGTCAGTATCAATACAGTCCAGCAAACATCCTGTCACTCCCTTTGCACTCCTCTAGTGACCCATTCAGTACCAAGTACTAATCCATTCACTGTGCGAAAAGCCTACCACTTATAAATTCACCTAGGCATTCTCCTTGCTGTACTCTAATCATTCAGTCAGTACCCAAGTAGTCATGCAGTGAGCCAGGTCTTAGCACATGGACTGCTTCAAATGCCTATGCAGTATAGATGCAGTCCTCTAATCACCAACACAGTTGTCTTTCACACCTTCAATTCCCTAGTTAGTATTCATACACTTCTAGCAAACACCCTGTCACTCACCCAGTGTGTCTCCTTATAGTACTGTAATCATTTAGTCAGTTAGCATGTAGTCTTTTAGTGAGGTAGGCTTTAGTGCATGTGCTGAGAGAAGTATGTGGTAATATTGTGTATTTGCTGACAGATAACTGTTTTAAAACCTGTCTTGTCAAGTTTTAGTAGCATTAGAAGGCAGATTTTTCTTATGCTTTGATTAAATGAGTCAGGCTTTGACACAAAAGTGCAGTCCTGAAATATGTAGATTGTGTGCAGTTCCCTTACCACTTGCACTGTAGTGAATGAGATTTGGTAAACTCCTAGGGATTATGGTGCTTGTCTAGAATCACACTGTGAGTTAGTGTGTATTTGGGAACCACTATGAGAGAAGCATTTGGTAACATTGTGTATTTTCTGACAGATAACTTTTTAAAAACCTGTCATGTTGTCAAGTTTTAGTAGAATTAGAATCTAGTTTTTGATTATGCTTTTATTAAATGAGTCAGGCTTTGACAGAAAAGTGCAGTCCTGAAATATGTACATTGTGTGCAGTTCCCTTATCAGTTCCACAGTAGTGAATGATTTTTGGTAAAGTCCTAGGTATATTGGTTGTTGTCTAGAATCACACTGTGAGTCTGTGTGCATTTGGGAACCACTGTGAGAGAAGCATTTCATAACATTGTGTATTTTTTAGCAGATAACTCTTTTAAAACCTGCCATGTGGTCAAGTTTTAGTAGCATTAGAAGCCAGTCTTTGCTTATGCGTTGATTAAATGAGTCATGCTTTGACACTAATGTGCTGTACTTAAATATGTAGATTGTGTGCAGTACCATTACCTCTTCTAGACTAGTGAATGAGTTTTGGTAAACTGCTAGGGATAATTTTGCTTGTCTAAAATCACACTGTGAGTCTGTGTACATTTGGGTAAGGATGGTGAGAGAAGCATTTGGTAACATAGTGTATTTGATCACAGATAACTGTTTTAAATTCGGTCATGTTGTCAAGTTTTAGTAGCTTTAGAAGATATTCTTTGCTTATGCATTGATAAAATGAGTCAGGGTTTGACACTAAAGTGCAGTACCATGTACTATTCTCTTCACTGTGCCAGAACTGAAAATGTAAAAGTTTTACCCAGGCACTAAGCTAGCAGTAGTCTGATGATTTAATCAGTTTCCAAGTACTCAAGTTGTGAACCATACATTACCACATAGATTGTTTCAAATGTCTATGTAGTATGCATACAGTCTTCTAACATACTATACACTTGTCTTTCACATTTTCAATTCACTAGTCAGTATCCATACACTTCCAGGAACCACCCTGTAACTCCCTTTGCAGACCTCTAGTGACCCATTCAGCATCATGTACTAATCCATTCACTGTGCCAAAACCCAAACACTTATAAATTCACCAAGATGCTATCTTTGGAGTACTCTAATCATTCAGTCAGTGCCTAAGTATTCATGCACTGAGCCAGGCCTTAGCACATTGACTGCTTCAAACCCCTATCCACTATGTATGCAGTCTTCTAACCACATAGACACTTGTCTTTCACACTTTCAATTCCCTAGTCAATATCCATACAGTCCAGCAAACATCCTGTCACTCCCTTTGCACTCCTCTAGTGACCCATTCAGTACCAAGTACTAATCCATTCCCTGTGCGAAAAGTCTACCACTTATAAATTCACCTAGGCACTCTCCTTGCTGTACTCTAATCATTCAGTCAGTACCCAAGTAGTCATGCAGTGAGCCAGGCCTTAGCACATGGACTGCTTTAAATGCCTATGCAGTAAGGATGCAGTCCTCTAATCACCTACACAGTTGTCTTTCACACCTTCAATTCCCTAGTTAGTATTCATACACTTCTAGCAAACATCCTGTCACTCACCCAGTGTGTCTCCTTATAGTACTGTAATCTTTTAGTCAGTTAGCATGTAGTCTTTTAGTGAGGTAGGCTTTAGGGCATGAACTGCTTCAAAGTAGTATGCACTATGCATGTAGTGTTTTAACCATCGTCACACTTGTGGTTCAGGGCTATAGTTTCTTAGTCAGTTTTTATATGAAATGTGTTTGTACAGTAATGGAATATTATAAATTTGAAAGTTATTAATATACATTTATTTGTGATTTTTTTTACAGATACAGAACAGGAGTGTTTCTCATCTGTTTGCACTCTTCTCGTGCAAGATTGCTTGGATGAAGGGTCCTTAGGTGTTTCATCATACTTGCTGTGCCACACGAGTATTTTTTGTTAGGATCCCCTCATAACAGAACTCTTTTGCAAATCTTGCGTGTGACGAAGGTGGCATTGGTCTTTGTATGCCCCTCAAGAAAAGTAGAAAATTTCCACATCACTGAAGGAAAACATTGTGGGCATGGTGCATCCTCCAAAAATGTATCCTTAGATTCAGTGAATATTTTAAAGTGACAACATTTACAGTTTTTGTAAGTTAAACTTATAAAATGTTGTTAGTTGTATGCATTTTATATATCTGTGATTTGTATCTTTTTTTTTTTTTTGAGAATAGTATGTTGGTTTTTTTTTAACAATCTTTGAGTTTTTTTTTTTTTGCCCGCTGTTAAGTGATGAGTATGATTGAAATCACTATTATTAGTGACATTTAATATATTGTGAGAACAGCAAAAAAGGCAAAAAAATTACTTTGTGGAAACTATGCTGTGTTGTGAAAAATGTATTATTACATGTTATATATTTTTTTCCTTTTCTTTCACAGATCCAAATTTTAAAATAAGCTATTTTTATGAATTTAGATTGGAATGAAAATGTGAAAAAAATGTGTACCATTTTTTATTCCTATTACTGTGAAGGTAAGTTTAACTAAAAATCATTAAACATGATATCTTCAGAGATAAGTTACAGATAGGAATTAGCATTTAAAAAACCTTTAAAATTCACTGAAAAAACCATAGGTTTCATGCATTTTATAGTTAGAAATTGGCATTTAAAAAACCTTTGAAATTCACTGAAAAAACCAAAGGTTTCAGGGGCATTATAGTTAGGAATTGGCATTTAAAAAACCCTAGAAATTCACTGAAAAAACCATAGGTTTCAGGGGTGTTATAGTTAGCTGGACATTTCCCTTGTACAAAACCCTAGAAATTCCCCTGTTATAGTTAGTTCAGCTAACTATAACTCGCGCCCCCGTAATGCACTGCTGATGACGTCACATATTACATCACTCATGACATGGTCAGTGATCATCAGGGATGTCATCATTGATGTCACTGACCAGGTCATGAGTGATGTAATATGTGACATCACCACCAGTGCATTGCGGACGCGTGAGTTATAGTTAGCTCAACTAACTATAACAGCGGAATTTCTATATGAGTCAAATGTCCAACTAACTATAACGTCCCTGAAACCTATGGTTTTTTCAGTGAATTTCTAAGATCTTTAAATGCTAATTCCTAACTATAACGTCTGTAAAACCTATGGTTTTTTCAGTGAATTTCAAAGGTTTTTTAAATTTTAATTTCATATTTCAATAATTATCAAACCTATATTTTTTTCAAATTTTTTTGTAATATTTTGGAACCCTATTTCTAATTTTTTTGTAATATTTTGGAACCCTATTATCCTTTTTTTAAATTTGAAAAATTATGTTATTTTTTATATCTTCAAAAAAAAGTATATATATATATGAAAAGAAAAGGTTGCCCTTGCAGTGAGAACGCTCAAATAGGTAAGTAATCCTCTCTTTATTGAAGTCAGAAAAACAGAACACCACTCGACTTTGGATCAAAGTTCATCAAAGCCTGACCGGTTTCGGACTCCCCGTCCTTGTTCACAGGCATAATCAAGTAACAGCTACCTTGCAGCACACCTGCTTTTGATCTTAAACAGTCCCGCCCCACAAGGGCTTTTGAGGCAAGTGCATTATGGTATCAGCAGTTCTGCAAAGTCCGTAACTTTAAACATCAATTGAAACATCACATACCCCAGTGGGTTGATTGCAAGTCCCAGTTCGCTGCTCCATTCACCATACTTTGACCTTCAATCCGGGCTCACCCATTCCGACCGCGCCTCAAAACGAGACACACCAGATCCGCTGTTGCTCGCGGCAGAGCGTTCTCGCGACCAGGGCCGGCCGCTTAATATGAGATGAAAAGGTTGCCCTTGCAGTGAGAACGCTCAAATAGGTAAGTAATCCTCTCTTTATTGAAGTCAGAAAAACGGAACACCACTCGACTTTGGATCAAAGTTCATCAAAGCCTGACCGGTTTCGGACTCCCCGTCCTTGTTCACAGGCATAATCAAGTAACAGCTACCTTGCAGCACACCTGCTTTTGATCTTAAACAGTCCCGCCCCACATGGGCTTTTGAGGCAAGTGCATTATGGTACCAGCAGTTCTGCATAGTCCGTAACTTTAAACATCAATTGAAACATCACACACCCCAGTGGGTTGATTGCAAGTCCCAGTTCGCTGCTCCATTCACCATACTTTGACCTTCAATCCGGGCTCACCCATTCCGACCGCGCCTCAAAATGAGACACACCAGATCCGC
Organism: Triturus cristatus; assembly: GCF_964204655.1. Lineage (NCBI taxonomy): Eukaryota > Metazoa > Chordata > Amphibia > Caudata > Salamandridae > Triturus > Triturus cristatus. Next base: position 499,052,030 of record NC_140591.1, read on the forward strand.
TGTTGCTCGCGGCAGAGCGTTCTCGCAACCGGGGCCGGCCGCTTAATATGAGAAGAAAAGGTTGCCCTTGCAGTGAGAACGCTCAAATAGGTAAGTAATCCTCTTTTTATTGAAGTCAGAAAAACGGAACACCACTCGACTTTGGATCAAAGTTCATCAAAGCCTGACCGGTTTCGGACTCCCCGTCCTTGTTCACAGGCATAATCAAGTAACAGCTACCTTGCAGCACACCTGCTTTTGATCTTAAACAGTCCCGCCCCACATGGGCTTTTGAGGCAAGTGCATTATGGTACCAGCAGTTCTGCAAAGTCCGTGGTGTTCCGTTTTTCAGGTGTTTGTTTCAGGAGGTTTGTTTTGGTGGATCAGTATAGTAAAAGAGGTGTCAGATGATGCAAGGAGGGGTAGAGTAGGAGAGAGTCTAGAAAGGGTTATTTTGGGGATCATAGTAGTGGTCTGGGGTTTGGGATAAATGAGAAAGTGAATGTAGGGGATGTATTGATAGATGTATAGGGTGAGCGATAGGGTAGTGCATTGGAAAGAGTAGGAGAAAGAAGTTTGAGATGAGTCAGAAAGTTTGGCTAGAAGATATATTGAGAGAAGTATAGGCTGAGAAATAGGGTAGTGCATTGGAAATGCCATATTAGAAGAAAGTGATAAATATTAAGCCTGGGCAAAGCACTACGCTACGCTCACGTAGTTTGCGAAGTTCATACTACTTCGCACTATGTGAACTGCACGTAGCACAGTGTGAACACGCGTAGCGTAGTGTTGCGTAGTGCTGCGGTCATTTTTTGCTTGCTCGCGGTCCTCAACGTCAAGTTGGTGTCCGCGAGCAAGCAAAATGACATCCCGGCGAGACTTTTTCCTTGTTCGCGATCAGCAACATCAAGTTGGCGATCGCGAGCATGGAAAATAAACCTCCCGGCGAGATTCCCAATGCGAGGAGGTCAGGTTTCTCATTGCGAGTGGTCGCGTATGCTCGCGACCGCTCGCGATGAGAAACTACCAATTCGCGTTGCGAAAGCTGCCGCTCGAGTAAAAATCCACTTGAGCAGCAGAAAACTACAGCTCGCACTGTGCAAGATGCCATTTTCAATGATTGCACAGTGCCGGTTGCTTGTCCGCACTGTGCAATCATTGAAAACAACATCTGGCACAGTGCGAACAAGGTACTACGCAGTTCGCGAAGTGCTACGTGTAGCTTTCGTAGTGCGAACTGCACTTTGCGTAGCTTTGCGAAGTGCTACTTCGCGAACTACGCCCAGGGTTAATAAATCTATAGATCCATAAGTACATTGAAAGTATATAGATGCAAAGGAGGTAAGTATATGTAGATTGAAAATATTGATAGAGGTACAGGACGAGAAATAGGGTAGTGCATTGGATATGCTTTTTCAGGAGAAAAGTAACAGACACAGATCCAAGTACATGGAGGTACATAGATGCACAATGGAAGCAAGTACATGTAGACCAAAGATGATATGTATATATATTTTTTTAACAAAATAATTATTCTACATGTTAAGACAAAGCAATACACAACGATAGGTATATATCTATAGTGAAAATAAATGCTTATATACAGAGGGATATGCTGTAAATTCCTGTTTGCGTATGGTGCTTATGTGGTGAAGAACCAATTCTTGAGTAGTTTTCTTAAGATAAGGTGGGTGTCGGTGGATCTTATGTTGGTGGTAAAGAATTCCATAGTTTTTCTGCTTAAACAGAGAAAGATGTGCCACCCATGGTTTTTCCTTCTATCTTGGGATTTTGAAGCAAGATGCCCCTTTAGAGCGGAGGTTCCTTTGTTGAATGTGTTTGGTGATTTTATTCCTGTTGAAGAGCAGCCACATTCCATGTATTGCTTTGTGGGTGATACAAAACAGCTTGAACGTGGATCTTCTGGCAACCAGTAACCAATGCAGAGCTTTCAAGGCAGGTGAGATGTGGTCTCGCGGTTTGATATGCAAGAGTAGTCTGGCAGCCGAGTTCTGAATCCGTTGTAGTCTTTTCATGGTCGTTTAAGGTGATCTGTGGGAGAGGCTATTGGTGTAATTGAGTTTGGACAGAACAAGGGAAATGGTATCTTGGACTTTGTATGGAAATCCCAAATGAGGGAAGATTTGTTGCAGTGTTTTTATAGTGACAAAGCTTGATCATGCTAGTTTTTCCACTTGGGCATTCATCAACAGCTTGGTGTCCATGGTCATTCCGAGGTTTCTTACTTCCTTAGATACTTTAGGCATGATCCCAATTCATCAGGCCAGGCGGCAAGCGGGTCATAATGTTTCTAATCACCACACGTGAGTATTTCCATTTTGGAAGCATTCAATTTGAGATGGCTCCAAGTCATCTACTGATCCACGGCTCTGAGACAACTGGAAATTGGAGATTTCCCAATGTCTTTGGGGCATTCCAGTTGAAGGAGTATTTGCTTGTCATCTGCATAGTTATAGCAAGTGAGGTGAAATTGATTGATCTGTCCCGCTAATGACCATGTAAATGTTAAAAAGCATGGGTGAGATGATAGAGCTTTGAGGCACCCCTGCTTTTGTGAAGTATGGTCTGGACGAGAAAGGTGGGGTATGGATGACATTAGTTCTGTTTTGAAGGTAGGAAGCAATCCAGTCTAGAACACTTATCTCTATGCCGGCTTCATAGAGTCTTTGTTTCAGAGTGTCATGGTCAACCGTGTCAAAGGCAGCCGAGAGGTCCAAGACAAGTAGCGCAGCAACTACGTTGCGGTCTACTGTATTCTTCAGGTCATCCCAGATGGCAAGGAGGGCAGATTCAGTGCCTCTTCCCTGACGGAATCCTGTTTGGAAGTCCTAAAGTATGTCAATCTCTTCAATGCATTGTGACATCTGGGCGAACACTGCTCTTTCTATCAGTTTGCCAAGGAAAGGTCCATTTGTAATGAGTCCGTAGTTGTCAGGGTTCAGCGGGTCCAATTGTTTTGTTCAGTAAAGGGCGTATGTGTGACTTTTGAGTTCTTCTGGAAATATTCCGGTAGTTAAGGAATCGTTGATGATTCTTCTTACTGGACTGGCAGCAAAGGTTGCTAAAAAAAATTGTCTTGAAAGTTTGTGGTGAACAGGGGTCAGAAAGACTGCCGGCAGGCCTGCTTGCTTTGACCAGGTCCATAAATTCCTTGTGTGAGATGTGTTGGAAGGAACAGAGAGGCTGGGTTAGAATATTCTTGGATTGCTGTTTTGTACAAGGGTTAGTGCTGGTGCTTTTTTCTGTTTTAAGTAGGAGTCCAATGTGTCTGCTTTGACCGTGTAATGATTTGACAGTTTGTCTGTGAAATCTTGAGTAACAGGATGAGTTCCTTCTAGGCAATTTGGTTTGCGAAATTCTTTGAGTATTTTATAGAATTCTTTATTTGCACATTTAGCATTTTGAATTCTATCTGAATAGTGCCTTTTCTTAGATTTTTTGATAGCTGACTTGTATAATCTGTTAATTTTCTGTAGGTGAAGTTTGTCTTGTTTGGCATTTGTTTTGAGCCAGGTACGATGCAGCTTTCGAATTTGTTGATATATGTCTTTTATTTCTATGTTTCTCCAAGGCACTTTTTTTCTTTTGTTCTGTTGTGTGGTTTTGAGTGGTATCAGGATGTAAAAATCTTCCTGTAGCCACTCATATAGATTTTGAACAGAATTTATTGTTTCCAGATTTTTACTGTATGTTAGTTGTGTTTCTAAGTGTTTCAAATTGAGTTTGTTCCACAGCTGATAGGTGGATAGATGTAAGGTAGTTTTAGGTGAGTCGCTTAGTGTTGTTTTATGTTGGAAAGCAAGCAAGTGGTGGTCTTACCATTTGACTATAATTTGAAAGGTAACTAGTTCAGTATTAGCAAAAATGACATCTAGGATATGTCAAGCAATATGTGTGGATATGTGGACAATCTGTTGTAGGTTCAGTTCATCTAGACCACTGATTATTGTTTCTGGATGGGTCATATTGGGATTGTCAAACCAAATGTTGAGGTCACCCAGAACACATAGGTTGGAGTGTATTGTTATCAGGTTTGAAACTGTGTCTAGAATTGCATCTGGGAATATCGCCGTGCTAGGTGGAGGTCTGTAAAGGAGCAGCAAGTTAAAGGAGGAAGACAGTGTAGGATTGCATCTTGTTAGAAGAGCCTCATAATTCTTTATGGAGATGTCGCCAACTTTAGTGATATGTAATGTTTGCCTGAACACAACAGCTAGACCACCTCCTTTTTTGCCTATACGAATTTGGGTGATCGTTTGTTAGCGGAACGGCTTCATGAAGGACTGGAGCCATATCATATCATCTCTCAACCATTATTCAGTTATGAATAGTATGTCTGGTTTTGTATCTGTGAGAAGGTCATAAATGTGAAGTTTGTTTTTAGAGAGGGATCAAGCGTTTATTAGTGATCACTATGCTAAGAAGGCATTTTGATGGGTCTGTGTGTGTATGTGGTGGAGATGGTGTTTGAGAGTGAGTTGGTGTGCTGTGTTGTTTTCGTGGTGTAACCTTGTTGTGCAGTAGACATGGGGAAGCGAAGTTGTGAGTTATGGCACATTGCTTATATTGTTTGCTTGTGTTTAGGGCAGAAGGTGAATGAGTCAAGTGCGGTAGTGCAGCATCTGGGTCATGCATTAAGGTTCTAAATTGTCCAATGGATGATAGGCAGTTAGAAGAGAGTTGCTGTTTTGCTGTATCTGTATTAGGTGTGGTGGAAGAGAGAAAGCTTGGCATTGGAGTTTGCTCCTTTGTGTGGTTTGAAAGGTGGGTGTATGTTTGTGTTTTGTGATGGTAAGTATTATGAGGTGTTGCGCTTTGAAGATCTTGTTGTGCTGATGTGTGTGATATGTTTTGTTTTTGAGGCGTAGTGAAAAGGGGAGCTGGTTCATACATTATCCTACATAAATCAACACATTCTCCACTTATAGAAGCCATATAAGAATAACTTCTTACTGCAGAAATAAAGCAGCTTGGATAAATGGGATGCACATGCTTGTGCTGCAAATTGCCCTCTTGAAGTAAAGCCTGCCAAACCCTATATAATTGTTATCTATCAAACTAAGCAGAAAAAGTAAATACTTTTTTTTCAACGAACTGTGGGAGTTTCAGAATTAGTTCACCATCCAAAACTAATCCACAATCTACTTTTCAAAATGTGTGTGACATATAAAAATGATAGGGTGCATTGCTCTCATAATTTCTTCCACTAATACTAGGCTTCACATTGCATTATACAACATCTCGGGCAACTTTGTAATAGGATGCGAGCAGTTTTAGACAAAAGATTTGTAAAAAGATTCATCTTTTTTTTTAACGGGCCCTTTGAAAGAAACCAATATCTGCATTTTCAAATTATTGAGGCGTTTTGATACTTGAGATGAAGGTTAAACAATAAAACAAAGGACAATCTTAACATTTTCTGAAGAAAACCACATGGGCGAGCGCAAAAAGAATAATAATTTGTGATTTTTGAGTAACAGATGCGTTCCCATTCACCTCGATACAAATAGACATATGTACCCATCTCGGGATGTTCAGTGAAAAATGCAAATTGCAGACGATAATTACATGAGCCATGTGCTTGCTGCTATAAAAAAAAGAGTAATATCCTTTGTTTGTCCAATATGGGCATGCCAACCCATCTCAATTGACAGAAGCCCGCACCTAATTCATACAGTGTCAATGAGACAGGCCTGTTTGCTGGAAGAATCTGTCCTGGCTCAAAGGACATACCTAGAGGAGCATGGGTGCTGGGTAGGTTGAGTCTGGTATGTGTCACAAAGGAACTAATCAGACAGAGCTAGTGAATTGGGTTCAATGAGACCTTAATTAAACTTAAAAATGTGCTGGTTGTTTTTGCAACTTTTTCTATAGAGTTTTCAATCACTGGGGACTCCTTGGCCCAGAGCTGCTGCATTGTGCTGCGTGAAAGGGAGAGGGCAGGAAAGCAGCAAATCTACTAAGAAATTACACTGCTCTCTCACTAGCACTAGCGTGCAATCAGGCATCCACGCACAGTGCACTCCCCTTTGCACCATAGAGAAAATGTGTCAGAGTGAGTCTGGCATAGGGTTTGTTCTAGAAGGCTTACCTGCCAGTTAAAATAATATGCCTAGAGTAACTTTAAACCTATTACTACATCAGATGTATGCTGTACAGTACTGCACCCATGCATACAAAAGTTAGGAGAAATAGAAGCATTGTTTATTTTCAATGTCTGTTTCAAATTATTTGCTGTAAAACACTGTCTACTATTGTTAGTAGATAGGGCTTTGCATAAAAAACCATGGGTGTGAGAAAGCCATCCTTTTGCCCTGTTCAGCCCCATTCCTGACTGATACTGGTAGTGAATGACTCTGCTCTGGGTTCGGCTAACCAGTGCTCTGATGAAAAAGGTGCTTGGTAATTAGATATAATTACATTTGGCAAGGACAGATTCTGTAAGTCCACAGTATATAATAGGGCAGGGGAGATTAAAATTACCTATAGGTCCCTAGTATGCAATACGGCAGGGGGTTTAGAGGCCCAGTAGATTTCCTGCACTGGAGTGTGCACTGCTGCACATTTACACATGTCATCCATAATGCCTCCCATAGCTGCCCCAGGGGTGGGGTGCCTTGTAACTATAAGCAGGTGCATTATAAAAGGTGATTTATAAGCCCTGGTGAGAGAATAATTACCAAATTCATTTGAATACTCAAGAGAAACTTCAGGAAGAAGTTCCAGAAGTTTGGACAAGTTTGGAGGAACTTTAGGATAAAGCCCAATAAGTGGACCTGCACGACCTAGACAGTCATCTCCGACCTGGCCTGGATTTCAGGCTCATCCCGCTGAAAGCTCTGAAGTGCCAGACTTCCGGGATTTGACCAGTGCCTTGTGGAAAAGCAATCTGATGATGCTGCATCAAAATCTGCCTGTTGGAAGGGACCGCATGACGTCCAAGGAAGTTCCTCCAGAAAAGTTTCTAATTCTGAAGGAACATTTTTGACCGGGAACTCCCGCTTAGTATATCCGACCAGGGCTCCATCAAGGTCAACCTCAAACTTTGACTTTGTCCATAGCAAGCATGACCAGATGTTCCAAGTTGGTGCTATCTGTTTTTGAGCAATATAAAGTGGTTAATCTTTAAAAATTCATATCTCCAGTTCCCTACATTTGATGTTTGTTGTTGTGGTGTCATTTTAAAGATCAAAATATTTCCCATTTTTCTAAATTGATGTAGGATTTTTATTGGGTGTTGTGTCCTACTTATTTGATGTATTGGTGTATTTAAATGCTTTACATACCTGTCTCCTGAGTTCAGCCTGCCTGCTTGCAGCCAGCTACCAATGATTAAGCCAGTAGCTAATGTATTGAGACCTTGTCTGGACAAGATTTTGCGGGGTGGCCTTATTGATAGTGGTTGGTGCATGCTTACCCCTATCAATAACCCATCCTCTAACAATGGGTCATTGCATGTGAATTCCCACATGCCACCCACAGAATGTCCCTTGAGTCAGAGTGATGCATTACTTTGGCCCAGATTTACAAACATTTAGCACTGGGTTTACTACACAAGAGTGATGCAAACCTGCACAAAATGTTTTTTTTAGATTTAGGACCAGCCATCTTTACCATTATATCATGCAGTAAGTCACCTTGCTGCGCTGCACTGCGTGATAGGGAAAGGGCCGCCCTTAACATTTTACACTGCATTCCTGCCTTTTCCCAGTGCTGGCACACAATGTGCTGCCTAGCACCAGCTCAAGCACTCTTGCACCATGGTTCAAAGGTGCCTGCGTTCTCAGCAGAATTGTTTTTCTGCTGGAAGGGACACTTTCCTGCACAAAAACAATACTCTGAGGCACTTTTCCCTTTCTATGTGTTCAAAATTCTTGGAAATTGAAAAACAAAGAGAAATAAACATATTTCTCCTAGTTGTATCTCCCCTGGGGATGAGCACCAGTTTTAACACATTCCCAGGTCTACCACTTATGGTAAATTTGGTAAGCCATCAAAATCCATGGGTTTTGCATGGGAACACACACGCACCACCCATGAAGTGCTTCCCTGGGGCAGAGTAACTCAATGCAGCAATTTGCACTACATAGCATTGCTCTGGATGTATCAAGTCACTCAGGGCCACTAAAGGTAGCCTTGCGTGGCTTGATAAATTGCATCTCAAGTGCTGCGTGGTGCAAAAGCGATGCAACGCTTGATGAATATGGCCCTTCATTTCTAGCCCAGGACTTGTCTTGCATGTTCATGAGTGGACTTGAGATTTCTGTAAACAATGCAGCAGTAATTGTTGTGGCACCAACATAGTGCTGCTCACTTCTTGCCTGTAAGAAATCATAGTCAGAGGGGCCCCAGTTATTACAACTGGGGTTTTTGGCCACTGGTGTCCTGGGGCTCCCTACTATGTACCCCCCAACTGGGAACAAAGTACTTGTTTTTGATCTTGACTTGCAGAGTAGCAAGACAAAGCAGTTGAATGCTTCCACAAGGGAGATACTACGGGTAGAGACGGAGAACTCAGCAACAAAAAGAAAAACACTTAGGGCAGATTTATCATACTTTCACACAACATAGCGCAGCAAGCCACCTTGCTCCACTGCGCTAAAGGGCATGAACTCATCATATTTAACATTATACAGTGCATTCCTGTCCTTCCCTTTTGCTGGTGCACAAACTGCTGCCTAGGGTCAATGCAAACACCCTTGCACTAAGTTGTACCTTCCTGCACAAAAACAATCCTCTGAGGCATTTTCCTCTTTCTATGTGTGGTGCAGAATGCACAGCATTTTGACGTATATCAAGTCCTACCAGTCCTACCAGTAATACTAAATCTGGGAATGCAGCAAAATCCATGGGTGGATGTGTGAGAACACCCACACTCTACCCATGGAAAGCCTCCCTGGGGCAGAGTAATGCAATGTAGTGATTTGTATTGTGCTGCATTACCTTGGATTTATCAAGCCACGCAAGGTGTCCTTTTGTGGCTTGATAAATCTAACTTAGTAGTTGCATCACCCTTGTGCACCATTTTGTGGTGCAAGGGCAATGCAACTGAATGATAAATCTGACCCTTAATACATAGCTGTCCAGTCTGTGCTTTTTCTTATAATTGTAAATGTATTTTACTTCACACACAAATTAATACCCCACATGGATAGGTAAATATGTATAGCAAGTCATGTGATGCTGGTGCTGACACTCTCTAATGACACTCTCTAATTTGCCTCATAACTAGGCCTGGGTCTACGTTTAAGTAATTAGAGCACTTCGGTATTTTCATGTAATGTATGTTCCACATAATTACAGAGTTTAATGCCACATTGTGTAACCAATTCTCCCGTTCGGGGAAAATTGGACCACAATACTGAAATAATAGGATTCCACGAATGCTTACATGCTTATTCTTTTGGCAATCACAATCAGAATGTTCAGCAATGTTTTTGAAAGTGAGCCGCACTCCATTAACACGGGCAGTCACCTGTCAGCATTTCAGGAAAAAATGTTTTTCGGGTAGATATTTCCTTGGTGCATGATGCACCTTTTAATTTGTTTCTATGTTTAAATAGAAAGGAAGTGCCACACAGATTTGGAGGTTACTGTACATACAGTAGCAACTTCCTCTTCATGTCCTGAAGATTCCTCCCTCTGCTTTGTTCATGCCTGGGTCTTTTTGGGTTTGAATATTAGGGAAATCATGACTCTCTTTGTCTGCAAGCTCTGCTACATCCACACCCTTGAAATCTATCTTTTTAGGAACAAGTTTAATGTGGGAGTATGGAAAAGGTTTGTTGTTTGAGGGAGGGCATGCACCAGTATTTTTGTTGTCTTTTGTTATATGTTTTATTTTTGGGTGAAATTAAGTATTTATTGACGCTATCTTGAGGTGTTCTCTGTCATTGAGGAAGGCGGAAGCTGAAACGTGTCTGAGAGTACAATCACCCTAATAAAATCAGGGTGAACTGCTCCAGAGAGTGCTGGTGTCTTTATGCCGTGCAGCTAATATATATATCACCTACTGGCAGTTGCCAGTAGGTAGTTATAGTTAGGACCTAGTTTCCATAGGAAAAGCGTTTTTTGTTTTCCCAATAACTTTGCGGCCGGTTGATGAATCTGCGCGAACGTTTTTGGAGTGTCGCTGGTATTGAGAGTGCTCTATACAGGACCAGCTTTCCAAATAAACTTGATAACTACCCAGAGTTCTCTGCTTCTATTTGCATAATTTATGCATCACTCTATGCCTGAAAGGGTATTATTTTGACTTATACTTTGTGCTCCCTTGTGTCTGGACAAAGCTATACCTCTCTGAAGAGCTCCTAAGTAGAGCAAAACACTGTGTCAGGGGGTTGCTTTTACTCATTTCAGGTTGACTTGGTTGGTATTTTACCAATTCAAAAATGTAATACTGTGCCTGGAGTGGTAAATGGCTTTTGTCAGTTTACAGCTAGGCATGGAGAGCACTGTGCTAGTCCTATGCTTAAAGACTTTGCTGTAGAAATGACAACTTTTTCCCTTTCTATCTAAGCGTGGATAACACTGTGCTAATTTACCCTGGGCGTAGTTTGCGAAGTAGCGCTACGCGTGGCTACGCTAAGTGCACTTCGCGAGCTACCATAGCTTCTCCAACTGCGTAGTGCACTGTACAGGATGCTGTTCGCACTGATTACACAGTGCCAAATGCTTTTCCGCACTGTGCAATCAGTGCAAACTGCATCTTGCACAGTGCAAGCGGTCGTTTTCTGCCACTCTAGTAGATTTCTACACGAGCGGCAGCTTTCTCAACGCGGACTGGTAGTTTCTCATCGCGAGCGGTCGCGAGTATACGAGACCACTTGCAATGAGAAACCTAACCTTCCCACGATGAGAAGCTCGCCATGAGGTTTATTTTCCACGCTCGCGATTGGCAACTTGATGTTGCTGATCACGAACGAGGAAAAAGTCTTGCTGGGATGTCATTTTGCTTGCTCGCGGTCGCCAACTTGATGTTGAGGACCGCGAGCAAGCAACAAATGACCACTGCACTACGCTAAGCTCCTCTATGCTACGCGTGTTTGCACTGTGCTACATGCAATTCATGTAGTGCAAAGTAGCGCAAACTTTGCAAACTACGCGAGAATAGCGCAGTGCTTTGCCCAGGTTTAGTGCTAATCCTATGCTTAAAGACTTGATAGAAAAGTAAACATTTGAGGTGAGCAGATCTAGAGCATCGCTGGTGTTGAGAGTGCTCTATTCAGGAGCTGCTTTCCACCTAAACTTGAGAACTACCCAGAGTTCTCTGCTACGTTTTTGCATATGTATACATATATATATATATCCCCAAAGTAATCCTTACATTCCGAAAGCGCTCCACAGAGGGTGCTCTGCATGGGGGCTGGATCCTGGCCCTGAATAATTTTCAAGCACAAAGGATGCGGCACTGTTGAGCAGATTTTGCTTAGTTTATTGGTAAATGCTCACTCCACCAATGCCTTACTCTGCTTTTTTCACGGTTATTGAGTCTTTCTTCACTTTTACTTTTAAACTGCCCATCTCTGCCTCTAAGTGGCATTATGGGAGTTGTAGTGTTTGGTTACAATCAACATTGTATCGAAAACTTTATACATATTTCCAAGAAAGACAATTGCGCGTATGTCAGGTATTTACATTTTCTGCGCTTTCTATCTTTACGCAGCATAATTGTCTGTGACACTTATATTTAAGCCATGTTGCTTAAGCTTCGTGCATTTTAACCATTCTATATCCAGTTAGTATATCTCATTTAAGGTATAGTACCAACTTAAATGCTATGGATGCATACTTTTTAAAAATGTTACGCTACATGCAACTTCGCTTATTACGTAGCATCAGTGCTCATGATCCGTGAGTGTAACCTTCAATACCTATATTTCATTTACCTACTATTTGGGTATAGTACCCAATTCGTAAATCTACAATGCAATACTTCATTTCTAGAACGGCAAGTGGCAGTTACATGTCAATGATCTTACTATTCAAGGTGTACAAAAAGTTCTTCGTCATTATTTATGCCTCTTGGGCTTTTGGTCCTGAGTCTTATAATGAGACGAGATTCCATTTGGCGTAACAGCTTGACTCTGTCCCCACCACGTTCTCTTTGGGGTATCATTTTGATTCCATAAAAAACCATTGAACTTCAATCACCTTTTTGGCAATTACTCTTGTGTTTCGCTGTCGTGTATGTCATGTCCCCATTCTTTACTGCACAAATGTGCTCCAGGATTCGTTTTTTGAGTGTACACGTGGTGCTACCTATATATTTCATACCACATTTGCATTCTACAATGTATATTACAAATTTCGACGTACAGGTGATGTTCTGATCAAAAGTGATTGATTTGCCATTAGGTTCGAAAATGGTGGACATCTTTTTTCCTATTTTACAGGCTTTACATGAGTTACATTTTCTGAAACCTTTCCATTGATCTGTTAGCCAGTTGGTTTGTTGTTTTGGTTGCAAATAGCTCTTCACTAATAGGTCTTGACGAGACATAGTTTTCCTATAGGTGACAACTGGCTTGGTGCCAAGCAACTTCCCTATATCTGAGTCTCCGGAAATTCGATGCCAATATTTTCTCATTGTATTTACAATTCGTCCACTTTCTTTATTATATGTGGTCACAAATCGTGGTACTTCACTTCCTTGGGGAATTTTTGGTTTTTCAATCAAGGTGTCTTCTCTCGTTCTTCTGTCAATTTGTTGTTTACATTTTCTCAGTGTTTGTTCATTGTAACCTCTCATTTTGAAGCTCCTTTTACTCTCTTGGATTTTTTGTTCTGCATCTGCTTCCTTAGAGCAGTTTCTCTTCATATGATCAAAATCTGCTCAAGAGTGCTGCATCCTTTATTCTTAAAAAAAAAAAAAATATATATATATATACATACATACATATATATATTATCTACTGGCGGTCGCCAGTAGATAGTTATAGTTAGGTCCGAGTTCCCATAGGAAATCTGAAAATTCTATTTTGAATAACTTTGAAGCAGGTTGACTTATCTTCGTGAAATTTTCAAAACTAATGGGACGCTCCGCTCAGCTCCTACCCTGAAAGTCTCAGGGTGATTAGTCAAGTGGGGGCTGAGAAAAAAGGGGGTCCCAAAACGCGTTTTCCCCATTCATTTTCCCATAGGACCTTTAGTCGAAGGTACAGCCCGAACGGCTGAACAGAATTACATGAAATTTGGCAAAGAGGTAGTCCTCAGGTCAGGCATGTGCCTTTTGCATATATGGTGTTAATCTGTTCAGTAGTTCCTGAGAAAATTGCAGTTAAAAGTACATAAATATCTATATGCGCGCACGGTGCGCGCACCAAATGTCCGCAAGCGTAATTCTGATTGGTGGTTAGATGTCAATCAACATTCCAATTGGTCGAAATCAGGAGGTGTCTGACGCCATTTTGTGTGTGACAGTGAAAAAGAAAGGTGGAGAACGTGAAAAGGGGGCAGGGTAGAGAGTTCCTGACCCCCTAGCCTTTGTCAGGGGGTCCCTGAAGGACCCCGAAGGGTGAAAAAAACATATATTTTTTTTTAAATCGCGGGGTGCGCGCACGGTGCGCGCACCGTGAAAAACCCTTAAAAAAAAAAACATTTTAAACTGTTTATAAGTTTATAGAAGATATTAACTAAGCTGTTCAACTTTATCCAAATTAAAAATAAGAGAGCTGAGCCATTCCATATTAAAGGATACAGTCAATCTATAACTATATACATAGGTAGTTTATTGTAAAATAAATATATAAAAAATATAATAATACATACATAAATTAGCATTTAAAAAAACGTACAAATTCACTAAAAAACCCATAGGTTTCACACACGTTATAGTTAGAAATTAGCATTTAAAAAACCTTGCAAAGTCACTTAAAAAACCATAGATTTCACACACGTTATAGTTAGGAATTAGCATTTAAAAAACCTTGCAAATTCACTGAAAAAAACATAGGTTTCACACACGTTATAGTTAGGAATTAGCATTTTAAAAACCTTGCAAATTCACTGAAAAAACTATAGGTTTCACACACGTTATAGTTAGGAATTAGCATTTAAAAAACCTTGCAAATTCACTGAAAAAACCATAGGTTTCACACGTTATAGCTAGCTGGACATTTCACTCGTACAAAACCATTGAAATTCCACCGTTATAGTTAGTTCAGCTAACTATAACTTGCGCGACCGCAATCCACTGCTGATGACGTCACATATTACATCACTGTATTCACTAAGATACTGTTAATAAGTCAGTTATACAATTAATTTTACAAAAAAAAACATCCATTTAGACACTTATTTACCCATTTATTCCTCCATTAACCTTTAGATATACATATATAAAAAATATTTATTTTTCAGAAAGACACATATTCACTGGATGATGTCATCAGTGATGTCATCAGTGATGTCATTTGAGATGTCATCAGTGATGTCATGAGTGATGTCACTGACCATGTCATGAGTGATGTAATATGTGACGTCATCAGCAGTGGATTGCCGTTGCACGAGTTATAGTTAGCTGAACTAACTATAACCGGGGAATTTCAATGGTTTTGTACGAGTGAAATGTCCAGCTACCTATAACATGTGTGAAACCTATGGTTTTTTCAGTGAATATATATAAATATACATACATACAGACATACAGACATACATACATACATACATACATATATATATATATATATATTTTTTTTTTTTTTAATTACCTACTGGCAGTCACCAGTAGATAGTTACAGTTAGGACCTAGTTTCCACAGGAAACATTTTTTTTACTTGGCTATAACTTTGGAGTCATTTGATCAATCTGCATGAAATTTGGCCCAAAAAGTGTCACAGTGGGTATTATTGATTGGGAAAGTTTGGGGGCGATCGGTGTAGTGCAGACCGAGAATTTGGGGCGTGAAATAAGGTTGCATTTGTAATGTTAATTTCCATAGGAACATTTAGCCACGACTACAGCCCAAACCGCAGACTGGACTTACACCAAATTTGGCAGGGAGATAGATGTTGGCTCAAGGAAGTGCCTTTTGCTTATTTAAGTTTAAAATGATAGTGATATCTCTAGCTGCAGATATTTTACAGTGGTTTCGTGATGAATCGTGAATGCACATGCCAACAGGAAAGCTCTGATTCGCTGGACGCCAACTGAATAGAAAGTTGCAGCGACCATTTTATATATTAGGAATAGTTCCAGGGGCTGAAATTTTGTGTGAAAGCCCACATAAGGGGTCGGGGTGGAGATACTCTGACCTCATGGTTGAGAATTGGAGGTGTTAATGACACACTTTAAGTGTCCAAAATGTATTTTTTTCATTTGTCCATGATAATCATAATAACGCCGCGACTGCTAGTGTGACCACCCCTGTGTACCATGGGGACGTCGCAACTACCGACGTCATCGCGAATATTGGTGAATCATTATTGCGCATTCTTATAGAGATATTGAGATTAGGCCTGGGCGGTAAATTCCGTTCCGCTCGCGGAATTTGCGGAATTCGCGTAATTTCGCGTTCCGCGGAGAACGCGAAATTGCTCAAAGGTCTGCTTTCCGCGATTTCGCGAAATTTTTGCTTGTTCGCGTTCTCAAAATGCGTGTTCGCGAGATATTTCTCCCCGAGCACGCAAACAGCAATTGTGAACAGGAAAAAAGCATCGCAAACAAGCAATTCCGCGTGTTCGCGGAATTTCTGCGTGTTCGCGGAGATTTTTTACCGTTTCGCGGAGATTTGCGTAACGCAATTACGCAAATTCCGCCCACCCCTAATTGAGATTCTGATAAATGTTTTTATAAAGTTATTTATATAGTGAGTTATCTACTGTGATGGTTAGAATTAACAATATAGTTATCATTTTTAACATGGTAGTTGCCATTGAAATCCTGCTTATGCTTTCCGCTTTCGCGATATAACCGCGGGGACCGTGATGAGTGATGCCATCACGATCTCCGGAGTCACAGCGAAAACGAAAAATAGGTTTTAGATATGGTTGGTCTAGAAATACACTGGAAAAACATGAGTTTAAAGTGTACAGTAATATTATTTTAATGTGTGTGCATTTATGTGTTTTCACTTTAGGTGAAAGGTGCGATCGTTGCGGTTAACAACGGCATCATGACATCCCAAATGACCTAAAAAACTGGAAAATAGGTCTGAAAGTTTGTTTTTGAAGAAGCTTAATACAAAAATATGAATTTAAACATGCTTTGAAAGAAGTATGTATATAGTAACGAATGTAGGGCAATGTTCAGAATAGATTTTTTTGCATATTATTTTTGGATGTGTTGGTGGCCATTGAATGTCTGCTTTTGTTTTCCGTTTTTGTGAAGTGTCAGCTGGGATCGTGATGTTGTCGCAAATTATCCCTAAAAACTAAAGCGAAAAAAAATCCTTTAGTGAGAAACTTCACAATATTTCAGGTACTATGGTGGCTCTGACAAGAGCCATTGTGTTGGTTGTGTGTATTTTGTTGCCTTCATCTATAAAGTGCACTCCATCATTTCTATGTATTTCATGCATGTCAAAATGCAGATTGTTGTTATAGATACAGCCCATGCGATGGTCTCTGAGGAATTCAGAAATAGTTTTATTGACATGTTTCCTGGCTTTGTCAATCTATGGACAGAATTTATTTGACCACTTACATTTCTGTCTTTGGCATATATTAGAGTACATAAAGACAGTGTGAGGGAAAAGCGACCATAGTTCTGCAAAGGTTTCTTTCACTAGGATTTCTAGGCCTACCCCAGTCAATGTGTGTAGGTCATTGCCAACACAGTGCACAATCATGAGGTGAGGAGCTTGGGAATCCACAAAGGATTTAGGATTTAGTCAAAGCCAGCAACTGTTGAAACTCTAAGCCTCTCTGGTCAAACCAAGTAATCTGCACATTTGGGAAACCCAAGTCACTGTCAATACCCCTGTTTCTTGAAGCCTCTTTAGCCCAATATATATATATGTGACCAAGACCACTGACATGGTCAAAACACGTCGTCCTTGTCTGCGAATTGATTAAAAAGCGTACCTGCAGAAATTGATCGTATGGGCTCATCTTACTCTGCAATCGCCAGTAGGTAGTTATAGTTAGAACCTAGTTTCCATAGGAAAAGCATTTTTTGATTTGCTAATAACCTTGGTGTCGTTTGACAAATCTTCCTGAAATTCTCCAAAAGAAAAATCTATCCAGGTAAGCTTCTATCCTGAAAGTTTGTGGGTGATTTGTCAAGCGGGGACTGAGAAAAAAGGGAGGTCCCAAAACTCATTTTCACCATGTTAATTTCCATAGGAAATTTTGCGAGGAGCTACAGCTCGAACTGCTGAACGGAATTACCCCAAATTTGGCAGAAAAGTAGAGCTTGGTTCAGAAAGCGACCTTTTTTTTAAACGGTGTAAATCCGTTCAGTAGTTGCTGAGAAATTTGAAAAATAAAAGTTTTGATATCAGGGCGGAGCCTAAGTTGCGTGCGCGAGCTTCACTGTGATTGGCTGCTAGCACTCCAAACCAGGAAGTGTTGGCAGCCATCTTGTGGCTCGGTAGAAGCGAGTCACCCGAAAACGGAGAAACAAAGGTATAAAACAAGAGAAGGGGGCAGGGAAGAAAAACCCTTTAAAAAAAAAGAAATCGGCAAAAATTTGCGCTGGGGTCGCGGGTTCTCACGTTTTATTTTAATGAGGCCCTTGGGTGGGCTAGGTTGCGGGGGTATTTCTTAACCCCTTCGATGCGCATGACGGAGCGGTTCCGTCATGCGCATCGGTTGCACTGTGCGTATGACGGAACCGCTCCGTCATGGCCCCACCCGCGCAATAGAACCTTCAGCACAGCGCGGTAATCCGCGCCATGTTGAAGGGGTTAAAAAATAATAGCACGGGCTCGCAGGGGTTGCGGGGGTCCGCTGGGGTCTGCACAGCCCCGGGGCTTCACTTATGTTGGGAGTGGGGTTGCACGGCCCCCTCCTGCAGTCTTCTATGTGCTTGTAACATTGGCGTCGTTTGACGAATCTTTATTAAATTATCCAATAAGTTTCTCTTTTTTTGATTAGCTCCTATATTGAAAGTTTGGGGGTGAATGGTGTAGGAGGGGCTGAGAAAAAAGAGGGTCCTAAAACGTGTTTTCTCCATGGAATTTCCATACAAAACTTTACAGAAGACTATAGGTGAAACTACTGAACAGAATTATGCCAAATTTGGCAGGGAGAAAGTTGATGGTCCAGAAAGCACGCTTTTGTTTAAATGGTGTAAATCCGTTCAGTAGTTTTTGAGAAATATCAAATTTGACAGATATCAATATTTGAGAATTCTGACATGTGATTGGGTGAGGGGTTACAAGCACGAGCGTGCGGCTCATTGGCTGTGAACTGTTCAAACAAGGAACTGTTGGCGTCCATTTTGTGATTTACTCCGTCAGCTCGCATGTCTCTGTGTAGAAGCCATCAGGTCCGCAGTTTTACCTCTGCGACGCAACACTGGCATCAGTGTGAGATATGCCTTTCACACTGCCTCTCCTTATATCACTAGGTCGCGGCTAGGGCTTTAGAAGTCCATTCGTCAGCTCCCACGTTGAGGTTCTGGACTTTTAAGAGTCCAGAGGTGTCAGGGAAACAACACCCGAAGACCCCTGAGTTCCTTCCTGTCTCGGTGCACAAATAAACAGAGACGCGGGTTTCTCGATGGTGGCGTCAGAGACCAAGATTTATTCACTGCAGGGACACAGAAGTCATAGGAACCACACAGGGGCGGAATCTACGAGACTGTTCAAATTGCATTAAGTGGGTTGTTCCTTAAATACACGAAAAATGTCTTTAGGCAACATTACACAAATATTTCTCATGCCCAACCTGGTATCCCAAACAAACAGTAAATAGACATCAAACAATAATTAGTCGTAGGTTTTCGGTATTCGATCAGGTCCCCTTGTCATTTTTCCATTCTTTACCCGATCCTCCCCATCATAAAAATCGTAACCTCCCCATTGTAAAAGCCCAGAAGGAGAGGAGCAGAGCCAGGTGCAAAGGATTGAAAATTAGGATAAGAGGTGTTTATGGATCATAAACGGGCATGGCTACCGTCTTTGGCCTTTCAGTCAGGACAACGGACACGAGAACCAGTATAGCAGGACTGGCCTCAGGCAAGGGAGGCAGCTTGATTCTGCCTAGTCATGCAGCGTCAGCCTTTCTCGGGGCTCGAGCTTACGTGTCCTTAACAAGGTGACTCTGCCGGGGTCATTGCCCGTTCATTGACTATGTGAGGGCAAGAAACAAAATGGATGCCGTAACTAAAATGGATGCCATGACTTAACAACAGAATGCCCTATTTTTCAGTGAATTCATGCTAGTTGCGTAGCGAAAACACTGTCAGGCATATAATGGATCATTTACAGTTCATTGGTACCGAAATGGTGTCAGTACTACGATACCGAATACACGGGTTCGGATCGCTACAGAACCTCAACGTCTGTACGTTTGCAAGCTAGTACGCTGCAGTGGGGCGCAGGTTTTCCTTTGCGAGACTGGGTGCGAACTGTTGATAAGTCACACTATATGAGAATTGAAAAGCCATTTTGTGATTGAGTCTGTCAGCTTGCATCTGTCCGAGGCAATACTGAAAACAAACCAGAGGTCTGTCAGTGCTTGATACCCCTTTCATGCTGCTTCCTTCCACATCAGCATGTAACGTACCCTTTTCCTATATCACCAGCATACCCCCAACAACCTTATAGGGCACGGAAGTCTCCCTTTGAGAACCATTGGTGGGCTCGCTGCTGTTCCGGTGGGACTTCTCAGGGCTGCAGTTGTATCTGTGAAGCCAAGACTGGAAATATGCCGCAGGTCTCTCTCTGCGAGATACCCCCTTCACGCTCCCTCTCTGCGAGATACCCCCTTCACACTCCCTCTGCCCAAATGACCACTTCGCAGCTATGCTTTTAGAACCCACTGCGTCGGCTTGCAGCTCTCTACCTTTTCGAGCTAGGCCGCGGCTGTGCCTCTTCGAGCTACTACGCTGCTGTTCCTTTGGGAACGGACGTCCCGTAGTTCTCCCTCTGCGAGTCGAGCCCAGGGGCCACAGCTGTTCCTCTGCGATCCTGGGTGCGAACTGTTGATAAGTCACACTGTATCAACATTGAAAAGCCATTTTGTGATTGAGTCCGTCAGCTCATATCTGTCCGAGGCAATTCTGAGAACATACCGTAGGTCTGTCCGTGAGAGATATTCCTTTCATGCTGCTTCTCCCCACATCAGCAAGTAACGCACTCTCTTCCCACATCACCAACATACCCTCAACAACCTTCTTGGGCCAGCAAGTCTCCCTCTGCGAAGCAGCTCCTTGTCCACCATCCCCATTCACCCCCCACAAACAAATGTGCCAGGAACGTTTTTAAATCTTGAGCCTAACAAATTGGCTGGTGTTGTAGTGTATTAAAAAAGATACTTTTGTGGTTGGACAAATAAGAATCTTAGTCATGTATGGATTTACATATAAAATATTTTATTAAAACAAAACAACAACAAATAAAACTGTGTGTAAAACTTTTTATTAAAACAAAACAACAACAAACAAAACTATGTACAGCGATGGCGTGTCATCCCTCGACAATTTGAGAATCACAGCCTGCAAGACAAAAAGAAAGATAAGATGGTGCGTCATGCGTCCAGCAAAGGAGAGAGAAAAAGAGGGAAAGAGAGAAAGAGTGAGATACGAGGAAGATAGAAAGAGAAAAACAGTGTGAGAGAGGAAGATAGAGAAAGAAAGAGTAAGACAGAGAAAGAATGAGAGAGATACAAGGAAGAGAGAGAGAGAAGACAGAGAGAGAAAGAGTAAGATAGGAAGAGAGAGAGAGGAAGGGAGAAAGAGTGAAAGGGTGTGAGAGAGGAAGAGACATAGAAAGAGTGAGAGAGAGGAAGAGAGAGAGAGAAAGAGTAAGAGAGAGGAAGGGAGAGAAAGAAAAAGGGAGAGAAAGAAAGAGTGAGATACAAGGAGGAGAGAAAGAGAGAAACAGTGTGAGAGAGGAAAGAGAGAGAAACATTGTCAGAAAGAGGAAGAGAGAGAGAGAGCAAGTGAGAGAAAGAAAGAATGAGAGAGAGGAACAGACAGGGGGCATATTATCAACAATGTGGCGAAGAGAGTCGTTAGCCGTCTTGGCTTAATGCCTCTCTTCGCCACTTCGGAAATGCTAGGCGGCACCATATTACCAAGGATATGGTGCAGGCTAGGGTGGCGATAAGTTTTACAAGTTACCGCCAGCGAAGGTGTCTGCGAGGAGGGAAGGTTTGTTTATGTAGAAGAAGGAGTTTCTTACTGCACATAAACAAACCTTAAATGCCATTTTGTAACTTACATGTGTGCTGTTTCATGCAGTACACATGTTAGTTAGAAATTGACATTTTTAAAAAGAGATTTGTTTATGTATAGAAAGGGACACTTTCCTGTACATAAAGACTCCTTGGGATTTTGCTTTTTCCATGTGTGCTGCATAAGGCAGCACACATGGAAAAAGCACAAACGAGGAGAAATGAAGCATTTCTCCTCGTTACGCCACCTTAAGACCAGGATTCTTCTGGTCTTAAGTTCGGCGCTGCCATCTATTATCGCCAAGCTTGATAATAGGTGGCAGCGTCGAAGTGAATGGGTGTTGCGGTGTACGCCGCAACACCCACTGCCCGTCCCTTTCAGGATAGGTTTATCGTGAAAGGGGCCCTATTACCAAGGCAGCGCTAAGGCAATTAGCGCGATAGTAGAGCGATGCACATATTGCCGCGTTATCGGCAGACAAGTGCTGATAAGGCGGCGATAAGGGGCTTGATAATATGCCCCAGGGAGAGAGAGAGAGAGAAAGGGTGAGAGAGAGAAAGCAAGATATGAAGAGTGAGTGTTGACACTAGAGAAAATCTTCGCAGCTCACCTTTGTGCCATCGGTGTGTGTCTAACGAGGTGCCGAGTCATAGTGTACCCTCAAGTTTAGTGATCTGAAAGATAGTATAGAATTAGTAATTGTAGAGTACATACAACTGCACAAGCGTAATTCTCTGTGTCGCATGTGCGCATGCAGGCTGCTGCACCCCATCCACTCCCACTGCAAGAAGGTGTCTGTGTGCTCTTTTGCACTCAGGGTGCTGTACCCCATCCACTCTCACTGCCCAGAGGTGACTTCCCATTCCTGCGCACCCAGACTGTTGTACCCCATCCACTCCCACTGCCCAGAGGTGTTTGCCCGCTCTTGTGCAGCCAAGCTATCCACTCCCAGCGTCTAGAGGTGACTGCTCACTGCTGCGGAAAGAAGCCTCTCTGCTAACCTTCCACCACCGGTGTGTGCTTAAGAGGGTCCACCACGTGCCAAAGCAACCTTCTCAGGTGTTGAGGATGGCCACGCATCATCGCAGGTTCAACAGGTGTTCAGCTCTGGTGGTGTTAGGGGGGGGCAATTTATGAAATACAGCCTGTAGATAAAAAGGAAGATAAGATTGTGCATCATCCTGCGTTCATCAAAGAATAGAGGAAGAGAGAGAGAGAAAGAGTGAGAGTGACACTGGAGAAAATCTTCGCAGCTCACCTTTCTGTCACCGGTGTGTCTCCAAGCACGTGCTGGGACATAGTGCACCCTTAACCCCTTGGATGCCCATGACGAGCTGGACTCGTCATGGCACACAGTTCTTGTGTGCCCATGACGAGTCCAACTCGTCATGAGGCATCCCTTGGGAAATACCTCTGGTGCGGGCACCAGAGGGATTCCCTTTAATTCAAATAGCCTCGGGAGCTGGGGAAGAGCTTCCCCAGCTCCCGAAGCCCTCCCTGCGTTCCCTGTAATGACGATCGGCGCGCACGTCATGCCGACATCATTACAGTGAAACCGAAACTGAAATGAGCCAAGAAGCTCATTTAAGTTTCACTTTCTACGTGCTCAGGGATGCTATCTCAGCCCCCTGAGCATGTAGAACCCTGCTTGGGGATCACCACAGGAGGGCGATCCCCAAGCAGGGATCCACCCACTAGACACCAGGGAGGGGGGAGCGGCCCCTTGGGCAAGGGCCTTTTCTCCCCCTTGATTATTTTGGCAACATTTCCTACCACCCAGCATTCCCACGGATCTCCCGATAAAAACAGTGCCTCACTTGTGTGGGAAGCCCAAGTACCCGCGACAGGCAAGGGCCAAAACGTATTTGCAAGCCAGAAATCTCCCAATTGGTGCTGATTTTTCATATTGGCATGGCAGAGGACATACTCGTGCACCCATCATTATCGCAGGTTGCTCATCCACTCAGTGCTTGCGGTGCCACTAATTCAGTGACTAGTTAGGGCACGCATGTGGTGGTACGCCCCCCGGTGCATGACTCAGGCCTACACTGCGGTCGAGCAGGGTACAAAATAGATGAGGTGTGAGGACCACCGGGACGAGCCATCACCGCAGGCTACACACCCGCTCAGCACTTACAATGCCCTTACCTCAGTGGACCGAAATTCACTGTTTTGTGACTGCGTGCCTGTGCCGGCCTCAGTGCATCTGCTGCGAGCAACTATAAAATGGCATTGAGCACGTTCGCCTGGTCTTTTTTATTGACAGTGTCACATGTCCTGTGATTCCTGTGCTAGTTGGGTGTGGTGTGGGTGTATAGCAGCTGTGAGGGAGTGGTGTGCTGAGAACTAGACCTGTGACCAGCAGAACACTATGATGAAAATGTGGGCCATGGAGTGTTGTTGTCCTTTTTTGTAAGTGTAAGCGGAGTGGGCTGGCGTGGTGTATGCCAGTGCTGCGTGAGACTGTGAAAAATGACTGCGGAGCTATGGGCATGGCTCCGTCGTGAGGTATATGAGGAATTAACTGGTGCGGGTGTCCATGTTGTAGTGCTGCCGTCAAATGGGTTGTAAGTGCAAATGTGTCATTCTGTGAGTGAAGTCTCACAACATGGCCAACATGGAAGGTATGGGGAATCACTGACCCTACATTCATCCATAGTCCCACACATGAAAGATGGTGGACATGACGCATTTCTATGGATATGAATGTTTATTGCATATTCACTGCAGTGTTGTAGCTGTAGCAATACAGGGCCATGGAAAGTGCAGGTTGCAGTTTTTAGGACATGGAGGGCAGCTAATTAGACCGAAGCTCATGTTCGGAGTTAGGCTATGCCAACACATGTACTTATGTGGTCCGTCAGCTAGACTGCCAACCTTGGTGGTGGAAACCAGTGTTCGGGGTTGTGTATACATCCTGTGATTCAGGACAAATCACTTCTTCTCTGCGTGCTTCAATGTATAATGTAAATACGGTGCTCATGTAAAGCTCTCCAATACCTTTGGGTGGAGTTCGCGCTATATAAATATGCAACAAAAAAAGAAACAAACTCTGCCAATCCCCACACACTTATAAATTGACTACACACTCTCCTTGCAGTACTATAATGATCCAGTCTCTACGTACGTACTTGTACAATGAGCGAGACAAAGTTACATAAGCGAAGTTTTCCCCACTGTTAGAGGTAACATGGTTGCATACACTGTCTACAGCACAATGTAATGTGGTAGGGTCCATGGGCAGTATCTTGCATACATAATGAACACATGGACCTAGATAGATAGTTGAACTGGGTACCGGGCATGTGCGCTTGACTCCTTTTTATTACCATGGTCACATGTCCAGTGACATGTGTGTTGGGTGCATGTGGGGTGAGTGTAAGCCAGTGTTCTGGGAATGGTTGGTGGTTGTAACAAGTACAAAAGTAATATTGGATCATACACAGAGATTCAATCATAAAGGGTCTATGACTTGTGCTGCAGTAAGGTAGGGGCACTACATGTGAAATAATACACAAAAGATTGTATCGTAAAGAGTCCATGACTTGTGGTGCACTGAGGTAGGGACGGCAGATCTGAAATCATACACAAAACATTCTATCATAAAGGGTCCATGAGTTGTGGTGCATTGAGGTAGGGGCATCAGAAGCAATGAGCTTGTGCAGAGCCAGCGATGATACGTGGTACGGG
This sequence comes from Triturus cristatus, assembly GCF_964204655.1. Classification (NCBI taxonomy): domain Eukaryota; kingdom Metazoa; phylum Chordata; class Amphibia; order Caudata; family Salamandridae; genus Triturus; species Triturus cristatus. Next base: position 499,077,005 of record NC_140591.1, read on the forward strand.
CTGGCTGCACTGGGAACAATGTCTTTTGCGTACTGGACTGCATCATCTGTAATCTCGACTCGAACAAGAGATGAAACATCTATGGAATACATTGTCGAAACATGTAGGTTTCAGGGACGCTATAGTTCAAATTGTGAGCTGTGCTGTCCGCAGTGTAGAGTGCCATTCAGTGTTCGTTTGGACTTGCAAGATAAATTTGGTTATTGTACTAAAGTTATAGCTGATATAAAACAAGTTCTTGAAGCAAGTGACGTCACTTGAGATGTCATCAGTGATGTCACTGACCATGTCATGAATGATGTAATATGTGACGTCATCAGCAGTGCATTGTGGGGCACGAGTTATAGTTAGCTCAACTAACTATAACGGGGGAATTTCTATGGTTTTGTATGAGTGAAATGTCCAACTAACTATAACGACACTGAAACCTACGGTTTTTGCAGTGAATATATATATATATATATATATATATTTTTTTTTTTTTTCCAGTGAAAAAAACATAGGTTTTACAGACATTATAGGTAGGAATTACCATTTAAAAAGCCTTTGAAATTCACTAAAAACAACATAGGTTTCAAGGATGTTATAGTTAGTTGGACATTTGACTCATATAAAACCATAGAAATTCCCCCGTTATAGTAAGTTGAGCTAACTATAACTCACGCGCCCGCAATGCACTGCTGATGACGTCACATATTACATTACTCATGACATGGTCAGTGACATCACTGATGACATCATTGATGACATCTCAAATGCCATCACTGATGACATCATCCAGTAAATGCATGTTTCTGTAAAGTTGAAATATTTTTCATATATATCTATGCCAAGGTGTATTGAAGAATGAGTGGATTTACAAGTGCCTGAAGGGATTATTTGGTAGGTGCGTGACTGACTGTATAAGTGAGTGATTGAACATGTTTTACTGAATGCATGGGTGAGTGACTAAACTGTGTGAAAGTCTGTACTAGTCTCTCAGTTGGTGTGTAAGCAACTGCATGGGTTGGTGAGTAGCTACATGATTGTCTATATGGGTTATTGATTTGTTGTCTGAGTATCTGTATGGGTACCTGAGTGTCTGTGTGGGTGGGTGGGGGTTGTGTGACTCTGTGCATAGATGTCTGAGTGGGTGATTCACTGGTTGTATAGATTCAAAAGTGCATCTGGAAACGGCGGTATGGGTGTGTTAGTGTGTGTATGGGTGTGATGGTGAGTGAATGAATGTCTCAGTGGTATATGTGTGACTGACTACATATATTTTAAGGCAGTATATGTGAGTGTTGGAGTATGTAAATGACTACGTGAGAGTGAGTTATTTGAAGAGTAGATGTATAAATGAGTGTCTGCTTATATCAGTGATTGTATAAGGCAGTATGTGTTAGTATCTGCATAAATAAGAGATGTGGTGTGTGTATAAATAACGATGTTTTTTTAGTGAATTTCGAATGTTTTTTAAATGTTAATTTCATATTTTAATATTTATAAAACCTATATTTTTTCAAATTTCTTTTGTAATATTTTGGAACTCCATTATCCTTTTTTATTTTAACTTTCAAAATTATGTAATGTTTTATATCTTCCCCCAAAAATATGTATATTTTATATTTTTTTTTTTAGAAATCTGGAGTCCCGTATTGGTAGTGGACCAAGCTCCATCAGCACGTGATTCCTATCCGCCATATTGCTAAACTCGTAAATTATGTGCGTTTCGTATCCGACGGGTTCGTGGCACCGCGACCCGCGTAACATCATATACGTATGAGGTCGCACCAGCTGCTAATTTGGTATGCGAAGGGTATGCAGTACCAAGCCACGCATTACGTCATGTACATATGGGGTCGCGCCCGCTGCGCGTTGCGTATGCAACGAGTGCACTCTGCCAGGCCCTGTGTTACATCATAGACATATGGTGTCTCGCCGGTTACGCCAGTCTCTCATTTTTTTTTATGTCTCAAAACTATATCTAAATAAGTTTAAAGTGTATATGAGAGCAAGCGATAATCTAAAATATTTTAAACATTTATATATTTCTAACTGTAATAAAATCGCGTTGGGTACGTCCTCCTTGCGTGCTTGGTGCGCGATTGCCATGTGATCTTAAAAAAAAGCATTTGACCCCACTGATTTTAGTCATTCTCTCTACAGCGTTTGATGAGAGACACTACTTCTGCTTTGAGAGCTTCTTTGAAAAGTTTTTTGCTGTGTACACATATCTTATACTACACACAACATACAACGATCATCTTAATCAATATTCATGATCTGTACTGTAGCCTTCCACATGTGACGGCCATGCATCTGAAACGTTACATCAAAAACAAATGTGTGTTACACGATGCCCCTGGTGTGTGTGTGTGTGCATTATTGTGCTGCCTTTCGACCTGGGTATTAGTGGCTGGAAGGGGTATCATCAGCCACGGGCAGAGTGCACATCCTAGATCACATGTGACAAACAGTAAAGAGTAATGTGTATATTTATGTTGCAGTATGCTCTGTTGTCAAGCTTCACCAGTATAGTAGTGTGTCATATGTGAGACTTTCAGATTCACGTATGACATGCATTGCTTGACTGTAATTTGCATTATCACTGTGTATGACGTAGCCTCACTGCTGATCGTCCCTCCATCCGAGCACATTCACATGTGTGCGCTTCGCGATAGCAATACTTTCAATAATACCGCACACCATTGACATGCGTCTCTGCGCATATCCACAAGCTTGACAACGACATGTGATGTTGGCCATTCAATGTTTTCGGACAGCATCTCATTACCGATAGTTGCCGCCCTCCCGGTACATGCTACATTAATGTAAATTGTGGATTGTGCGACGTCCGAACTGCAACAGGGACACATACATAAGTACATTTCCTGGCCAGGCAGGAACTGAACAACACCCAGGTCCCCGGAATAATTATTCCCACCACTATGCTGGCCTGGCGTACTCAAGCCCAGCCCACTTTGCATACGTATAAATAGGATAACGACGATGCCACATGTCCCAGTTCTTCCACACTGCCTCAGGTGATATGGCCGCATCCACCTCGCACATCACAATGCGCAATAAAAAAAGGGATCCATGAGGTGTACACCATCCTGGCAATCAAAACTCCATTTGAATTTTGAACCCTGCTGGCCATCGTGTTTGGACACAAAACAATGACAGCAGGTGAGCAGTGGGGCCTGGGTGCACAGGAACTTCAATTGAGCGCGGTGCTGCGAGAGGGGTGGAGTTCATCAGCCTGGGTGTGCAGAAGCGAACAAGCGATGTTGCCGTGCGTAATGATGTGATCTCTGACCTCATTCAGTCACATCTCTGTCTCATTTTAAGGACCTGCTGGACCGTACTGTAGGCCTGAGCCAGCGGGCAGCACTGCCCTACAGACACGTGGCGTTGTCTTTTGGGGCACTGTTGTGAGCTGATTACTAAGTGTACATGCACACAGGCTTGCGCCACTGCATTACATACGCACATTATGCTTCTAGCATGCGCTCTGTTCCTTTGTATGTGAATGTTGGCATAACATATTATTATTTAACCTTGTGTAATCTGGTACACTCCAACTCCTCTTTGAACCATGATTACCACTAACAGTTGGTAGATCGTACTTCAAGAAGGAAGGATGCACTCAACTGGTGTTCTCTATTAAGCTTGAAATAAAACCTTCATTTGCCTCAAGACGTTTCCAGCATGATAATATTTGTCCCTTTTTAGACACTGAGTTAGTTGCACCAAAATGCAAGCAGCAGGTGCTCAACCCATAATTATGCCCTGGGCATTCTGACGCCTTCCATCGTGGTATCAAGACACCGTTCCAGATGGGAGACCTGCTGTGCCACCCTCAGAGAGGCACCCCGGAGTCGGAGCTTGCACCGGCACGTCGTTGGACACGCCGGTGGTGGCAGGTGAGCAGTGAAGCCTCGGTGCGCAGGAGCTGCAATTTAGCACAGTGCGGGGTAAGAGGCTGGGGTGCAGCAGCCTGGGTGCAAAGGTGCAGGCAAGTGATGTTGCCATAGATAATAATGTCATCTCTGGCCTCATTCATATCTCTGTTTCATTTTAAGGACTTGCTGGGCCGCACTCTTTCTCGCAGACCCCAGCATCCCCGACACATGGGTGACGGGAGGTGAACAGTGAGGGCTGGGTGCAGTAGGCCAATGCTCTGTCTCCTCCTCCCTCTGTTCTTTTGACTCTCCCTCCCCTTCTCCCTTCCACCCACTCACTCTCTGTCCCATTCTCACTTTCTTCCTTTCATTCTGACTACCATTCTTTTTCTCTTGGACATGTCACACACATGGCACGCACTGCTTCCGGAGGAGTCCCACCCACTTATTTCATGTTATACTGTTGTTTCTTCAAATAAAGTTGTGTTTCCATTTATTTGTGTTGTTTTAAGAAAGGTTATTTTTTACCAATAAATAAGTGAGTGTATGGGTCTTCTTTTTCTGACAGCACTTGTCTGTAGTTTATTGTGAAAATCGGCAGTTGGTAGGAGGTTATGAAGAAAAACATTTTTAATTTTGCAGTGCACCTACCAAATATAAACCAACAAACTATCACATAAATGAAGCCTGGCTAATACTACAACTGCTAGGGTTCTATGAGTGTATCACTTTATCAATCAATCAGTCAATCAATCATAGCATTTGTATAGCGCGCTACTCACCCGGAGGGTCTCAAGGCGCTGGGGGAGAGGGGTCCGTTACTGCTCGAAAAGCCAGGTCTTGAGTTGCTTCCTGAAGGAGAGATGGTCCTTGGTCAGCCGAAGGTGGATGGGGAGGGAGTTCCAGGTCTTGGCTGCCAGGTAGGAGAAGGATCTTCCTCCGGTGGTGGCTCTGTGGATGCGTGGTACGGCGGCGAGGGCGAGGCTGGTCGATCGTAGCTGGCGGGTGGCCGTGTAGAAGGTCAGGCGGCTGTTAAGGTACTTGGGGCCCAGGTCGTGGAGAGCCTTGTGGGTGAGGAGTCTGAACGTGATCCTCTCGCTGACGGGGAGCCAGTGCAGGTCTCTCAGGTGTTTGGAGATGTGGCTGTGTCGGGGGGTGTCCAGGACGAGTCGTGCAGAGGCGTTCTGGATGCGTTGGAGTCTTTTCTGAAGTTTGGCTGTGGTTCTGGCGTAGAAGGTGTTGCCGTAGTCCAGTCGGCTGGTGACGAGTGCCTGGGTCTTCCGGTTTCGGTGGGGATCCATCGGAAGATCTTACGGAGCATGCGTAGGGTGTTGAAGCATGATGATGAGACGGCGTTGACTTGTCTGGTCATCGAGAGGGCGGAGTCCAGGATGAAGCCCAGGTTGCGTGCGTGGTCCGTTGGCTTGGGAGTGGTGCCCAGGGCAGGTGGCCACCAGGAGTCGTCCCAGGCAGAGGGCGATGATCCCAGGATGAGGACTTCCGTCTTGTCTGAGTTCAATTTCAGGCGGCTGTTCTTCATCCAGTCGGCGACATCTTTCATCCCTTCCTGGAGGCTGGTTCTGGCAGTGTCGGGGTCGTTGGTGAGGGAGAGGATCAGCTGGGTGTTGTCGGCGTAGGCGATGATGTTGAGGTTGTGTTGGCGTGCGATGGCTGCGAGGGGGCTCATGTAGACGTTGAAGAGGGTTGGACTGAGGGATGATCCTTGTGGTACGCCACAGATGACTTCGGTGGCCTCGGATCTGAACGGGGGGAGACGGACTCTCTGAGTTTTTCCGGCGAGGAACGAGATGATCCACTTCAGTGCCTTCTCTTGGATCCCGATGTTGCTGAGGCGTTGTACTAGGGTGCGATGGCAGACAGTGTCGAACGCTGCAGAGAGGTCCAGGAGGATGAGGATGTCGTCGGTGGCTGCGATCAGTGCGGTCTCGGTGCTGTGGTTGGCTCGAAAGCCGGACTGCGATGGGTCGAGGGATCTTTTCGTCTCGAGGAAGGCGGCGAGCTGTCTGTTGACGGTCTTCTCGATTACTTTGGCAGGAAAAGGGAGGAGCAAGATGGGGCGGAAGTTCTTGAGGTCGGTGGGGTCCGCTGTAGGTTTCTTTAGGAGGGCGCTGAGCTCGGCGTGCTTCCAGCTCTCCGGTAAGGTGGCGGTGTGGAAGGAGGTGTTGATGATGTCCCGTAGTTGGGTGCGATGATGGAGTCGGCCTTGTTGAAGACGTGGTGGGGGCAGGGGTCGGTTGGTGATCCGGAGTGGATGGTGCTCATCGTGTGGGTGGTGTCTTCGGTGCTGACCGGGGTCCAGGCGCAGAGGGTGGTGGTGGAGGGTGTAGGTGCGGCGGTTGGGTGTGTGGTTGGTGCGCCGAAGCTGTTGTGTATGTCGGCGATCTTGCGATGGAAGAACGAGGCGAGAGAGTCGCAGAGGTCTTGTGAGGGAGTGATGTCATTGTTTTTGGCGCTGGGGTTGGAGAGCTCTTTGATGATGCTGAATAGTTCCTTGCTGTTGTGGGCGTTGTTGTCCAGTCTTTCTTTGTATGCTGTCTTCTTGGTGGTGCGGATCAGCAGGGTGGTGGCTGCGGGTGGCATGCTTGAGGGCGGTCATGTTGTCTGTGGTCTGGTCGTGGCGCCAGGCTTTCTGGAGGGTGCGGCAGTTCTTCTTGGAGTCCTTGAGTTCGTCGGTGAACCAGGGGGCTTTCTTGCTGCCAGGTCTGCTGGGAGGGTTCTTCAGTGGTGCGAGGTCGTCGGCGCAGGCGGTCAGCCACTGTGTGAGGTTGCTGGCTGCTTCATTAGGGTCCGTTGTGCTGGCGGGATGGTTCCGGCTGAGGGAGGTGGTGAGCTGCTCGGTGGTGATCTTGCTCCAGCTCCGGCAAGGAACCTGTTGCGGGTGGTGGTGGGTCGTGGTTTTTCTGAAGCTGAAGTGGACGCAGCTGTGGTCAGTCCAATGAAGTCCGGTAGAATAACACCATGAGTACTGCCCGTGTGATTACAGAACCAATAAGTCACTGCCTTGGGCCACCGAGTCTTCAGGGACTGGCGAGGCCCACCCTGCATATTTAAGTAAAGCTCTGGAGGTTGCCGATCCCCGGACTTGAGTTGGCCTCTGAGCCCCCTGAGCAATTAGTAAACAATACCCAGGGAGGTGGCGATCCCCTAGGCTGCGAAACTTCTCTGTGCCCTCCCGCGCCTAATTTACATGTGAGATTAAGGTCCCCAGTGCTGCAGAGACCCCGCAATATAATAATAAGATTGGCCCCGGAACATTACCCATCAGGGGACTCATTTAAATGAACGGGTGAGACCTCGCTTAATTTTTTTTTCTCAATTTTTACCATCCGGATCTGCTTTATTCAAGCGATACAAGGTTTTCCTCCTCTCGCTTCAATGAGGCAAACAAGGATTTGCTGTCACAGGGTGGAAGCCATGCTCCCGCCCTGTAATAGCAAATATAAATGTCCCATGGATGCACACCCTGAGACATTGTATGAGCTGCACCTGGGAGGTGGCGCTCCATAGGGCCATGATCCATTGGTTACTGCATAACTACAGAATTAGTATAAACGCGTACTATCACTACTTTCACACGTGTAGTACAGCGACCAGAGTGTAGTGAAGAGGCAGAGGAAGCCCAAAATAAAATAATAAAAATCCTACCAGAGGTCGGATCACATAGTTCTATGAGCTGACGATCCTGGGATGAGTAGAAACAGCTTTACGAAGAAAACGGGTCTTCAGCAGAACGCAAGGAAGCTTGAAATATTGGTGAGTGCTGCCTTCTTTTTACCTTCTCCCGCTCCTCGCCAAATTTATGAAGTGAAGAGGCAGACAGCAGTGGAATAAGTATATTTATTACAGGAAAAGAAGAGAGCTTAAACGGCCACCAACAGGAGCAGACAGCAAGGCAACCGTCTTCTCCAGCACCGTGTACAAACTCCCAAAGATTCCCCTCATGACAGCCCTACATTCTAACATGACATACTTACATTCTAGTAGCATTACATACTAACATTCTACTATGACTTACATTGGAATACTACACAGAGCACATGACTTTACAGCAATGAGCTCATGGTTTCATCCACGAGTCTTGAGACCTGTAGGGGTGAGTAGTTCGCTTCCCACTCCCTGTATTGTATAAACGCAAACTAACACTACTTCCACAGGTATGCTATAGCGGCCAGTATGCTACAGCGCCCAGAGCCCATCGCTTTACAGCAATCAGCTTGGTTTGATCCCAGAGTCTTCACACCGGTAGGCGTGAGTACTTCGCTTCCCACTTCTGGTTTAGTATAAACGCACTGTAGGGGTCAATAGTTCACTTCCAACTCCCTGTATGGTATAAACACCTACTAACACTACCTCCACAGGTATGCTACAAAGATCAGAGCACACCACTTTACAGTAATGAGCTCACGGTTTAGGCTCTAGGTTTCATACCCAAGTGTAGCAGCATCTCAGCACAGCACCATGTCACTCTGAGCAACACCGCACTTTCAGACCGGTAGGAATGAGTACTTCGCTTCGCACTCCCCCACAGAGGTTACAGTGCTCCTATCCTCCTGTTTCCTGCTCTTTTTGCCCTTTTTTCCCCTTACTCATTTCAACTGAATCACAAACTGGTTGCCAACACTTCCTATTTGCAACAGCTCGCAGCCAATAAGCAGCAAGCTCGTGCTCGTAATGCCTCAGCCAATCAGATGGCAGAATTCCCAAATACCGATATCTGTAAATTTCAATATTTCTCCAAAACTACTGAATGGATTTACGCTAAATGAACAAACGCGTGCTTTCTAGACCAAGACCCTTCTCCCTGCCAAATTTGGGGTAATTCCGTTCACCCGTTCTACCTGTAGCCTTGTCTAAAGTTTCCTATGGAAATTGCATGGAGAAAGCACGTTTTGGGACCTCCCTTTTTTCTTGACCCCCCCTTGACGAATCACCCCCAAACTTTCAAAATAGGAGCTGATATGAACAAAGAATTAGTTTGGACAATTTTAATGAAGATTCATCAAACAGCGCCAAAGTTATAAGCAAAACAAGAAATGCTCTTCCTATGGAAACTTGGTCCTCACTATAACTACCTACTGGCGACCGCCAGTAGGTTATATATATATATATATATATATATATATATATATATATATATATATATATTACCTACTGGCGGTCGCCAGTAGGTAGTTATAGTTCGGACCCCTTTTCCATAGGAAATCCGCAACATTCTATTTTGAATAACTTTGGCGCCGGTCGACGAATCCTCGCGAATTTTTCAAAATAGGTGGGGCGCTATGCTCCGCTCCTACCCTGAAAGTCTTGGGGGGATTCGTCAAGCGGGGGCTGAGATAAAAGGGGGGTCCCAAAACGCGTTTTTCCCATGCATTTTTCCATAGGACCTTTAGACAGGGCTACAGCCCGAACGGCTGAACAGATTTACTTGAAATTTGGCAGAGAGGTAGTCCTCAGGTCAAGGAAGTGCCTTTTGTAGGTTTGGTGTAAATCTGTTCAGCAGAATCTGAGAAAATAGCCTTTAAATCAATATATATATCTGAGCCAGCTTACGGTACGCTTACCGTACGCGTACGGTGGCGTGCGCGAGCGCGATTCTGATTGGCTCTTAGATCTTAGTAAACATTCGAATCGGCCGAAACCAGGAAGCGGCGTCCGCCATTTTGTCTCTCGCACTGAGTGTATTTTTTCAAATATGAAGCCCAAAAACATGTAAAGGGGCAGTTTTGACAACTCCCACCCACATAGCCATGTTGAGGGAGTCCCCAAAGATCCCCCAAGACCAAAAACGTTTTTTTTTTTCTCGGCAATTTCGCCGATTACGCGTACTGTACGCGTACGGTAAAAAAATAGAAATAAAAAAAACACTATCCACACTCACCCCACCCCCTGTGCTTTTGGTGGCCGAAGACCACCAAAGTTACTGGGCTTATCATAGGTTGATAAAAAACTATATATTGTCTACATGGAATTATAAAATCGAAATAAAAAAAACACTATCCACATTGACCCCACCCCCTGTGCTTTTGGTGCCCGTAGGCCACCAAATTTACAGGGCTTATTAAAGTTGATAAAAACCGTGCACGGAACGAACTGCGTTAAGTGGGCGCGCACGCCTCGAATGGCGTAAAGTAACTTAGCATTTAAAAAAACGTACAAATTCACTGAAAAAACCATAGGTTTCACACACGTTATAGTTAGGAATTAGCATTTAAAAAACCTTGCAAATTCACTGAAAAAACCATAGGTTTCACACATGTTATAGTTAGCGGAAATTTTACTGATAAAAAACCAGTGAAATTGCCCCGTTATAGTTAGTGCTGGCAACTATAACTCACGCGACCGCAATCTTCTGCTGATGACATATGTGTCTTTATGAAAAAAAAATATTTGTAATATATGTATAGCTAAAAATGTATGGAAGAAGACATGGGCAAATAAGTGTCTAAATACAGTATTAGCATCAGCAGAGGATTGCGGTCGCGTGAGATATAGTTGCCAGCACTAACTATAACGGGGCAATTTCACTGGTTTTTTATCAGTAAAATTTCCGCTAACTATAACATGTGTGAAACCTATGGTTTTTTCAGTGAATATATATATATATATATATATATATATATATATATATATAGTAAACAAACTCCCCTCCAGTTCGAGGAGCACTCAGAAACAGACTAAATTACAGGCTGCCAGCATCTGCAGTTCAGAGCTTGTTATCTCGGCCTTACGCGTTTCAGAGTATGACCTCCTTGCTCACAGGCATCACAGCAGCTGATACAGATTGAAAGGAGGCATATGTCCCAGTCCGCCTTTTCTTTCAATTGACCTCCTGTGAGACACACAATTGAAAGTTAATTACAATGGATTCTGGGATGTATAGTACAGTTCCTTATTTACTCAAGGACGCCTCTTAACAGTCCCTTTTTACCTTAGTAGGTTCTGTGCAGATGTTGAATTAAAAGAAATTGTTGCCCTCTGGTGGGCCTCCGAAAAACAAATCCCAGCTAATCAAGCGAGTCTGCTTCCCAAACAGGCTTGAAAATGTTTGTGTCCTTGGCACCTTGATATCAAGGGTGTTGCTTCCTCACGACTTGGAACGCCATAGAAATTTTGTAAAGAAACTCCCCTCCGGTTCGAGGAGCACTCAGACTAAATTACAGGCTGCCTGCATCCGCAGTTCAGAGCTTGTTATCTCGGCCATACGCATTTCGGAGTATGACCTCCTTGCTCACAGGCATCACGGCAACTGACACAGATTGAAACCGGCATATGTACCAGTCCGCCTTTTATTTCAATGGACCTCCGGTGAGACACACAATTGAAAGTTCATTACAATGCATTGTAGGATGTATAGTACAGTTCCTCATTCACTCAAGGATGCCTCTTAACAGTCCAATTTTACCTTAGTAGGCTTAAATAACATCACATGGTCCTCCTCCCAGGAAATGACTGTACAGGGAATGAGTGATGGCCATATTAGAATGGTGAAAAGTAAATACGATATATAGATACAATGTGTCAATCTATACATTCAAAGACATAAATACATGTGTAAATAATATGTTGTTGCAAAACCTTAAAAGTGCATCATGCTTGATAAAGAAAAGACCAGCGCTAAAAAAATCCGCACACAGTGCGATATGGAAGAAAGCATAGTCCCGTAACTTCATTCCACAAAAGATACACATATGACAGGCCATCAAGTGAAAAAATGTTGCCCAAGTGGGCGTTGAAAATATCACATGGGGTCGGTAGACAAGCTGTGACAGCAGCCCAATGAACTGCAGTAGAGGCCCTGTAAGTTGCAAGCAAACCGTGTAACTGCAAGACATCATGAGCCCATGTGGGCAGGTGAGATGACGTGTAAAGTAATTATAACAGATCGGACAAAGTATGATGGCACAGATCAGCCCCACAGTGGATAACGGGCAAGTGCCCAGGTGTAAACAGGGTTGCGGGGAGGCTATGATCAGCCAAGGTGTAATCATTCAAATACAAACTAAAACACATAGGGCCATATGTATGAAGCCAAATTGCGATCACAAACGCTGAAATTCACAGAATTTCAGAGTTTGCGATCGCTATTTGGGCAGTGTGCAATGTAGCACACAAAAACCCACTCGCAAAATAAGGAATCGCAAAATTTGCGATTCCCTATTTTGCAAATGCATTTAAGGAATCCCAAAATGCGATTCCTTAAATGCAATGTAGGAAGCACCCAAGTTGTGTGATTTTGGCTTAAGAATTGCAAATTACCACCAACTTCAGGTTGGTGGTAATTTGCGTTTTCTTTCAAAAATGCATTTTTTGCATTTTTCAAAGTGCCATGTGGCGCACATGCATGCCCTTAGGGCATGTATGTGTGCCACATGTGCACACATGCTTATTTCAAGGGCACAACAGGGTATCCTATTGACTTGACACTCTTGCAACCTTAAAATTGCATTCTCAATTTGCAATTCTCTAATTGGGAATCGCAAATTGAGAATGTCTTCCCATTCATTCCTATGGGCCTTCTAGCCCACAGGAATGAATGGTAAAGTATTCCTTATTTACGAATCTCAATTTGCGATTCGCAAATAAGGAATATGTAGGATTCTCAAAATATTTAGCAAATCCTACATACATTGCATTTTGCGATTCTCTAATTGCGATTCCCTAAAAATCCCCAGAGAAGGAGATAGAACACTGAGACTTAGACAAAAAGAATCCAAATACATAATCGTTCTCGGGGGGCTTGAATCAAGACGAGGAATTTGCCATACACCTCAAAACAGAATGGTTTGTCACCTGCCTTTAGCTGTCCATTCCACCATAGGCTCTATACTTCTTGTTTTGACGTCTCGCCCAGCTATTGTTTGTTTACATGAATTTATGTGTTTCTAACCTACATTTTTCAAAGTAGTGCATTTGGAACTGTATTTTATGTAATGACCATTGCTTGTTATGGTCCATCATTTTAATATTTGTATTTGTCTTGTTTCTTTAGCAGGAGGAAAGGAAGGGGTCCACATCACCACATATCACGAGCACGGGCGACCCAACCTTTTCTTCATTTTTACTTCACTTGGCTACTTCCTCACATGGTAAACTGTTTCCAGTATTGTCAGGCGGGGCATCAATATGGTGGCGTTCTCTCCATATACATATATATAAATTCACTGAAAAAACCATAGGTTTCACACATGTTATAGTTAGCGGAAATTTTATTGATAAAAAACCTGTGAAATTGCCCCGTTATAGTTAGTGCTGGCAACTATAACTCATTTGCCCATGTCTTCTTCCATACATTTTTAGCTATACATATATTACAAATATTTTTTTTTCATAAAGACACATATGTCATCAGCAGAAGATTGCGGTCGCGTGAGTTATAGTTGCCAGCACTAACTATAACGGGGCAATTTCACAGGTTTTTTATCAGTAAAATTTCCGCTAACTATAACATGTGTGAAACCTATGGTTTTTTCAGTGAATTTGCAAGGTTTTTTAAATGCTAATTCCTAACTATAACGTGTGTGAAACCTATGGTTTTTTCTGTGAATTTGTACGGTTTTTTAAATGCTAAGTTACTTTACGCCATTCGAGGCGTGCGCGCCCACTTAACGCAGTTCGTTCCGTGCACGGTTTTTATCAACTTTAATAAGCCCTGTACATTTGGTGGCCTTCGGCCACCAAAAGCACAGGGGGTGGGGTCAATGTGGATAGTGTTTTTTTTATTTCGATTTTATAATTTCATGTTGCCAAAATTTAGTTTTTTTTACCTATAAATAAGCCCTGTACATTTGGTGGCCTACGGCCACCAAAAGCACAGGGGGTGGGGTAAGTGTGGATAGTGTTTTTTTTATTTGTATTTTTTTACCGTACGCTTACGGTAAGCGTACGGTAAGCGTACTCGGCGAAATTGCCGAAAAAAAATAAAACCGTTTTTGCTCTTGGGGGATGTTTGGGGACTCCCTCAACATGATTATGTGGGAGGGAGTTGTCAAAACAGCCCCGTAACATGTTTTTGGCCATCATGTTTGATAAACAACACTCAGTGCGAGAGACAAAATGGGGGACGCCGCTTCCTGGTTTCGGCCGATTCGAATGTTTACTAAGATCTAAGAGCCAATCAGAATCGCGCTCGCGCACGCCACCGTACGCTTACGGTAAGCGTACTGTAAGCGTACCGTAAGCGGGCTCAGATATATATATTGATTTAAAGGCTATTTTCTCAGAATCTACTGAACAGATTTACACCAAACCTACAAAAGGCACTTCCTTGACCTAGGGACTACCTCTCTGCCAAATTTCTAGTAATTCTGTTCAGCCGTTCGGGCTGTAGCTCGTTCTAAAGGTCCTATGGAAAAATGCATGGGAAAAACGCGTTTTGGGACCCCCCTTTTATCTCAGCCCCCGCTTGACGAATCCCCCCGAGACTTTCAGGGTAGGAGCGGAGCGTAGCGCCCCACCTATTTTGAGAAATTCGCGAGGATTCATCGACCGGCGCCAAAGTTATTCAAAATAGAATGTTGAGGTTTTCCTATGGAAAAGGGGTCCTAACTATAACTACCTACTGGCGACCGCCAGTAGGTAATATACATTGGATGTGTCAACATGAAAGTGAATACAATTAGATAGTGTGTTAGAAGCCTTAGCAAGAAGTCTTGTTATTGGCTGTTGTTTTGAAAAAGAAATGTAAGACATACATGAATTTGCCTTTGAATCTATTGAGTAAAGCACACTTACTGTATCTCATTTGGAAGTAGCATGTTCCTTCCATAATGTGCTGTGAACTTGTGACCTACTGGTTCCACTGGGTTGCTAGGTACACTGAGCTGAGACTGTATTGGGCGGCAGGGTGTTAAAGAAACATAATTATTTTTTAAAAGATGAGGAGCAATTACACAATGTGAGAAATGTCAAGTTTTAATTTCAAACTCGGGACTATGTAATAAACTGTTGTATAGTATTTACATTTCTGAAAAATTAAGCGAGATATAGGTTTGAACTCCTGTTTTTTCACGATTATTCAGCGAATATCGTGAAAATGCAGCGACAAGAACCTCATTTTGAAAGAGAGGGAAACAGATGTTAATCATTCACAAGTGGAGATGCAGTAGTCTAAAATGAAAGACATGATTTAATTTGCTGCCTTTCTCATGATGATAGAGTTGAAAGTTTAAGTGATTGCCATTTTAGACTTGCTTTGTATGAGAGTGGTTTACCATTATTGTGCTTAGTTTTTACAAATCTTAACAGTGTCAAATCTATGCAGGTAAGCTAAAACAACAATATAATCTACAAACTGTATTCCGTAGTATGTATATAACTTTGTAATTACATTAGAAATTTAGATGTATATGGGAGTTTGATTAAAAAGAGTATCACAGTGATGAGAAAAAATATATGAGATTAACTGTATCTATTAGAAGGTATGTGTTTAAGAGGTTAGTGGTGAATGTTTTGGGAAGTAAGAGAAAAAAGAATGAGTGCCTCTTTATTACATTGTGTATTTTATTGGAAAAACAACAGTATAGTCTTGTGGAAAGTTGCAATAAGGAACTAAGAATGTTTTAAATGTCTAAACATCATGTGTAGAATAGATACATCGGTCATTTTCTTTCTTGGAGTTGTAGTACTTTTAGTAACATTATTAAACAAGAATAGTGTAGTGAGAAATAAAAGATGAGAACATGTTGTCTGCCTATATATGAATTAGAAAGAAGTAATACTTGTTAGGTATGTATTGGGAAGTATTTGTCAATGTGGTTCCGATCTTATAAGATCGCTTTGCATATGCTTTGATGTTGAGATATGGTTTTTGTGCTTGCATATAGCTATATATGTGGTAGGACTTTTGTATTTGCTTTTTGTAAAGCTGCAGAGAGGTATATATTTTGGGAAAGATGGCTTGAAGGTGTACATCTAATAAGAAATCACATATATGTTTACATGGTGATCTATATTCAGTAAGGCCAATGACATTTCTTGTATATGGTGAGGGTAGTGTTTTTCTTCAAACATGGGTTGCATAAAATTGAGAAAGATTAATAGTGCAGAATGCCTCAAGAGTTCTTGTGCTAGCATCATTTTGAGTGTAACTTTTGTTTGAGATATGCTGAATATATGTTTTAGAAGCAAAAGTATTTAAGAAATGATGTAGGTATGCCATTAGCAAAACATTTAGTGCTTTGAAACATTTCAAAATGGTGTTTTCCGTTTCAGAAACTTACTTATGCATGTGCACTCTCAGTAACAAAGCAATGTATTTTTCTAGAGGGCCATTATATATTAAGTGTGATACCTAGATTTCACCCTCACATAGCTCAGAAGAAAAGCATGTATACATTAAAACAGGTCATTTGAAAATGACAGAAGGAGAATGATTCATAGATATAGTGACAACTATTATGTATCTAACAGCAATTAAGGTACTTTCTCAGTCAGTCAGGCAGTATTCAGGCACTCATGGAATCACACAGCCACTACTCAGGCCTCCGTAATCAGTGATTCACTATCCATGGAGTTATTCAATTATCCATAAACTATACATGTACTCTTGCAATCAGGCAGGCACACATTATGTAGTCATTGAGGTAAGGAGCCACTATGCATACATTCATCTAATCACCTTGGTACTATATGTTGACTTATGCAATTAACAAGGCTGCAACTATGCAATAATTATAATATTTGAGCAGAAACTATGCTGCCATCTAATCACACACTTACAACCCATGCAGTCATTGAAATACTGAGGCACACACGTGCACTTATTAAACACTCAGGCTCTACTCATGCACTAATGTAATTACGTAGAGAGTATAATTGCAGTAATTCTATCGCTTGCACTAATATAATCACTCCAGCAATATACTAACTTCCATCCAGTTTCTCAGGCTTTAACAATAAAATCATGCAGTCACTCAGACACTAGTCATGCACTCATCTAATTAGGTAGGCACTATTGATGCGCTTATTCAATTCTCCAGGCACTACCCATGTAGTTATGTAAGCATCCAGGCACTACCTGTTCAGTCAAACAAAAGAAATGGGCAGCATCCAATCGCTGAACCACTATTAATTAACTCATCTAATAAGCTAGGTGCTGTGCTTGGGCCTAAACAATCATGTATACACTATCCATGCACTGCATAAATCACCTATATACTATGTATGCACTCTTCCAATCATCCAGGTACTAACTACAGTTTCACTCATTTAATCACCCTTCCAGCATCTATGCATGTATTGAATTATTGAAGCATTAGTCACGCACTTGTCGAATCATTCAAGCTCTACTCATGCACTCATGCAAGCACTCAGATGCTAGTGGTATACTCATGCAACCATGCAGGGAGTAAGTATGCAGATATGGAATGACCCATGGAGTTATGGCATAGTCAGGGAAATAACTAGGCCCTACTTGTAGCCTCAGGGAATCACCTAGGCACTACCTATGCACTCATTCCATCATTCAGGGAATATTGATGTATTCAACCACAAACCCATGTATTTACAAGTTTTACTGAGGAATATGTAGTCTTTCTAACATATGGGTGAAAGGGTTACTACAATAATACTCTTTACGTAATTACATGAGTGCTTGAGTACAGCCTGAGTGTTTCATTAGTGCATGCGTGTGCCTCAGTATTTCAATGACTGCATGGGTAAGAAGGGGGTGATTAGATGGCTGCATAGGTTCTGCGCAAATGTTATAATGATTGCATAGTTACAGCCTTGTAAATTTAGTGTTACATTTTAAAAAGTGTAAAAGAAGGAGAGATGTAGTGAAAAAGAAAGAACGAGTTGAGAGAGTAGTTGATAAGGCCTTTGCTTTGAAGAGGCAGCTTTTCATTTTGATTCTAAATAGAATGAAGAATCTTGACAAAATAGTATTGTGCATGAGGGGACAACATCAGAAGAAAAGATTAGTGAATAGAAGTAATTGTTGTCCAGTTTTTAGTGGCCAATGGATACATACTTCTTGTACAGAGGCTTTCTTGAATGAAGAAAGCTATCTCCAGGATAACAGGCTAGTTCATGCTATTGATTAAAGAGGACAATGTTATGAAATGAAGAATGGTATTCCTATAGCAAAAGAGGTGATGGTACCTAGAAATGTAGAAGAAGTTATTGCAGAAAATGTACAAGGAAGGCGTAGTCGGGTACTGTATACCAATGGAATTGTAGTAGTGTTTCTAGTCTTAGAGTGCAATCCATTGATATATTAAGAAAATGCCTACACGTCTTTCCAAGGCGAAGTTTAAAACACAAAATAAATTATACCTCTCAACCATGCCAACTTTCGGTAGGAGGCTGTATTATGTGAATTCTCCTGTTTTATGTTTAGGAGAAGTAAGTAGAGCACTTTTCCATGGTAGTGTGACACACATAGAAAAGGTTTGTGGTGATGTGCAGTTTTCTTTCTTTGGTCCTGAGCAGGATTCTAGGGAAAGTGAAGAGTTGTTAGGAGGAGCTGCAGAACAAAATACATATATTACTTGATAGTTTTAAAGAAGAGATTACAAAATGTAACACAGTCTTCAGTAAAAAAAAGTATGTTTGTATATGTTGTTGATGTACTTACTAGAAGATTTAAACACAGACTGTTGAGTTATATTTGAAAAGTGAAAAAGTAAACTGTAAAAAGTTACATGTGTATTTATTTGTAGAGGGAAGGTTTGACTTGTCAAAAAAGCAAGTCATATGTAAGTAGTGTTACAATAAATTGGATGATAATAAAATGAACAACACATAGATATTAGATACCCATTTTGTAGGATACGAAAATGGCTGATAATGAAGAAGAACTATGAAGGGCCACACATTTTAAAAAATCAACATTCATTATTCTTTCCAGCATTGCGAAGGGCCGTTATGGACTGCTCTACAGCACTAACTACAACTGCACAATCCATGCAGTATGATGCCACCGGATTACAATTCTTGTGAATACACAGAAATTGAACCGCAGAGGTCCTTCCGACTCCGCCAGGAAATATTTGCTGCAATGACATCGGAAAAGACGAAAGGAGCCAGTGGGAGAGCAGACCGCCTTACCAACTGCCCGCTCAATTACAATGCGTCTTTCTGACGAGCCAACCGTGGTGGTCCAACCACCTCATCTGAGCTAGCGGAAAGTGAGTGATTGAAAGCCGACACTCACCTGTACACAGCTTCTCACATCCTGTGCCGACATGGAGCCTATCATACATGTCCTGCCGCTGCTGTATCGGCTTGATGATGTCCAAAATCAACACTGTTGGGGACGCAACTGCCGGGAAGTTGAACACCTACCTGTTTAAATGGAGTCTTCAGCAACAAGTTGCACCACCATGGAAAAGCAGGGACATAGCTTGCTCAGTATGAGTGGAGAGGAGTGAACAACATGTTTTCAAGTTCTTACGCTGGGACATCTTGCCAATACATATTTCATGAGAAGAAAACATGAGGGGGACTGAAAAGATATTGAAAAGAACGAGTTGTGAGAGTTGTGTAGCAGGGCTTGAAGTGGTTCAGGGTCTACCAGGTCGAAGAAGCAGATGAAGAGACGGGTTCCATCGGACTCTACATTTGCACTCACCCTCAGTATGCAAATTAAATTAAACTCTGCAGCACTACCACCTTCCACTGCTGCAGATGTAACTGCATAGAAGCTCGTAATACTCCATTCCCAGTGTTTCAGGTCAGAACTGAAGCATTATCATAATATTATGCAATGAAGTCACATTTGTTCCTCCAATAACTAATGTAACAATCAACCATTGGCAAATACAATAGTCCTGGCTTCTTGTTGTAGGTGCAATGTAACGTGTTGCATTAGATAACTTGACAGAAGTAGGAATGTATTGTCCGCATGTGACAATATGCCAATAACAGATGTACAGCTTGCATGCTTGTAGGCCACACCCTCATGTACATCAGCCACGCCCCTGTGAGAGACCCCCCAGTACAGCCATCCCATTCAAAGTCTTCACAGAATGCATGTTCCCATCACATCTGAATGATGCCATCTATGTCCTGGTCAATGACAATGTACAGGAACACTTTTGCAAACTCTACATGTGTGCACATCTCAGAAGCTGGTGTACTGATGTGTGCAATGAACGGTGTCACAAAGCAGCGCCTCCTCCTGAATAACATAGCAATCATCTTCTGTGACACCCTCACATTGCTCATAAGCAAGGTCCTGTTGTGACATCGAACATACATCAGTATGGATGTATATGAAAATATAACACACCTCCACTGGTATAGCACTTTAATGGGCCTTCACACATCACCCACATGACAAAGTAAAGTCAGGTAAATGGGATCACTAAAAACCACGGTCTCATACATGTAAAGGCCACAATGTAAAGACTCCATGCAGATTCCTAGAAGGCTACAGGCCTAGGCAACAGTCCATACTGCTTCAATGTCTTCATGTGCACATGACCCATGCCATGAGGTATATCAGGGACAACCAATATTGTCACAAAGTGTCATGCACATGTGGTAATGTGTAAGTTCAAGTCCTGAAAAAAACACTGCAGCAACAGCAGTTGTCAGACATCTAGTAAAGGTATGTGGAAAGAACACACATGAAAAACTACATGTGCATCCAAATTACCAAATGGGTATGACAATATAACACCCCCATGTGTGCAAAAACAAATGCCTACGTTGCACACATTAAACACACATCCATCCAACATCTCAGGTGGTACAGCAAGCCAAAAGCCTCAGACATTAGCCAAGTCAAGCTGCAACACTTGCCATAGCTGATAACACCTAATGCAATGTCAGCCCCAGTTGGAAATCTTCCCACATATACAGCCAATGAACATTGACCATCATCCTCTGTAAACCATAACTTGTCTCAAGGCTTAACCATACTTGCCACCACAAATGGATCAGCTATCATGTAAGGGTGGGCGTAGTTCGCGAAGTAGTACTTTGCGAAGCTACGCAAAGTGAAGTTCGCACTACGCGAGCTACGCATAGCACTTCGCGAACTGCGTAGTAACATGTTCGCACTGTGCAAAATGTTGTTTTCAATGATTGCACAGTACGGACAAGCAACCGGCACTGTGCAATCATTGAAAATGGCATCTTGCACAGTGCGAGCTGTGGTTTTCTGCTGCTCGAGTAGATTTTTACTCGAGCAGCAGCTTTCTCAACGCGAACTGGTAGTTTCTCATCGCGAGCGGTCGCGAGCATACGCGACCCCTCGCAATGAGAAACCTGACCTCCTCGCGTTGGGAATCTCACCGGGAGGTTTATTTTCCATGCTCGCGATCGCCAACTTGATGTTGCTGATCGCAAACAAGGAAAAAAATTTTGACGGGATGTCATTTAGCTTGCTCGCGGTCGCCAACTTGACGTTGAGGACCGCGAGCAAGCAAAAAATGACCGCAGCACTACGCAACACTACGCTACGCGTGTTCGCACTGTGCTACGTGCAGTTCGCGTAGTGCGAAGTAGCGCGAACTTCGCAAACTACGCGAGCGTAGCGTAGTGCTTCGCCCAGGCTTACTATCATGGTCAAACAAACACAACTGTAGTCACACATCCCAAATGAGCCATAAACAAGTAGCATCAGTAGCAATGGCCATACAAAGGTGTTATAAACTATGCAAATTGTTTATTATGGAGTACAAATTGGGATCCAAAAACAAAGGCCAGTGGCCAGTCCAAAATCCAGGATGTGGTCCAGCACACTGCTGTGCCACCTAACAACACTGCCAGGGAAACCTCCGCAGGAAAGGGCATCTAGTGGGTAGTCCAGGCACCTCTATGATGTTATTAGGGTGGGCTGGGGTTGGGATCGGGGGAGCTGGGGTTGGGATCGGGAGGGCTGGATTAATCCTTGAGAGGGATGGACTCTGGATTGGGAGGGTTGGATTGATCTGTGGGAGGACTAGGTTTGTATTTGGGAAGGCTGGGTTTCATCATACTGGGGATTCAGAAAGCATGAAGGGTATCGATGGGCATAGGGAGGGTGGGAACAGTTTTTTAGTTTTTTGTTTGGCCTTAGAAGATTTGCGGTGGGGCGGGAAAGAGGTCCTTTGGGATTTGGGATGGGGTTGGTCAGTTTATGGGGGTGGGTTTCCTTTTTTATGGCCTTGTGGGGTAGGGAGTGGTTTAGGGAGGAGCTGGTGTTTTGGGGATGGAAGTAGAAGGGCAGGGTAGGGGTGGGAAAAAAGATCTTTTGGTTTTGGGAGGGGGCAGCTGTGGCAGGAAAGAGGTCAAGGGCAAACAGCTTAAGTTCTTTGTTAGACTGGGGAGGAGGAAAGCCAAGGTGTTGGGTGTTTGGAGGTAGAGGGATCTGAAGTCTCAGGAGTGGATGAATGTGCTGTTGGTGCATGCCTCTGTGTGTGTTTGGGTGATGAATGTTCCTGTCCCTTGCCATGTGTTATTTGGCTGGTGGTGTATGTATGTGATGGATGTATCTTGTGGCGTGGGGTCTGCCTGTATATGTGAAGGGCCTGTGTTTGCTGGTGTGGTGTCTGGGTCTTAGTGTGTTGTGGATGTATGAGGTGCAGTGGGTATGGTGTCTAGATGTATGTCACTGGATGTGGTGGTGAGGGCGTTGACTGTCTGGTGAGTGAATGCATGTCTGTCTTTTTTCTTATGTTTCTGTTGTTGTGTGTTGCGTGTGGATGTTGACGTGTATGGGTGCTTAAGTGTGTGTGCTTTCGATAGGTACATGAATTGGGAATGTGGATGGGGAAGAGGCATGAGATAGGAATGAAAGCTGGAATTGGTGGAAGGTTGCTGTGAGTGTAGACGCCAGAGCCTGAAAAGATCGTTGTCAGTCTGCGTCAGCTTGTGGCTTTGTACCTGGATGGCATTCAGCAGTGCAGTCTGACCCATAGAGATCTGCCTCAGAATGTCAATTGCCTCCACAGTGCAGCAGGGGAGAAATGGGCATGGGTTGAGGTGACTGGTGCAGAGGAGACTCCACCCTTCTTAGAGGAGCAGACCCAGACAGCTGGCTGGGGAGAAGCAGGAAGCGTGGAGATGGAACAGGCTGGCAGACATGGATGATGCGGACAAAGGTCGAGGGGGGTCCACCACCACCAGGGAGTGTCTAAAGGAGCTCAACTCAGATGATGACAATGCTGATGGGTTGTCTGGCTTCTCCATGGCACTCCAATCACCCTCTGGGCTACTGGTCCCCTCTGTATCACTGGTGCGACGAGAATCACTGTGGCCATCTGCTTCCCCAACTGTCTCCTCCGCTGTCCTGGGTTCATGCTGAAATAATATTGGAAATAGGGTAATTGCAATTGCGTGAACACACTGGGCAAAAACATACAAACACAACACATTACACAATTGCACTGATCCGAAACATGTAGCAGGACGGCTACAGTGCCTCCCACATTTGCATGAGCACATGCATGAAGGCTACATGATCTGTGCACAGTCACACATACTGGTGAGTAGCTTAGCTAGGTGTACAAAGTAGTGCAGAAGGGTAGAATGGAGAGAATGTGGCTCCAAGTCGTGTGCGATTTCAGCACAAACAAACATTGCACATGAGATGTGGGAACATCCCCAGTCAAGATTGGTTCATGTGAGCACCCCTTTTTCACATTGCAATTGTCCATGCCATTAGAACACTGAAAGTACATGAGACTCCAGTCCATAAAGAGGTCTTACTTGTGTCCAAAAGGGAAGGGAATACATTGTACCTTTCTTGTCTCACATACACAAACACCAATGTACTACTGAGTGCTGATACATACATATGACCCCAACATGTCAGCATATCACTCCTTGATTTATGTCACCTGCCACACAATGATGCTCAACAAATGCATATGTGCATCACAACTAAGTGAAAACACCCTTCTCAATGTCATGCAAGGCATGTCTGGCTTCTCCATGGCACTCCCATCACCCTCTGGGCTACTTGTCCCCTCTGTATCACTGGTGCAACGGGAACCACTGTGGCCATCTGCTTCCCCAACTGTCTCATTTGCTGTCCTGGGTTCATGCTGAAATAATATTTGAAATAGGGTAATTGCAATTGCATGAACACACTGGGCAAAAACAAATACAAACACAACACATTACACATTTGCACTGATCCGAAACATGTAGAAGGATGGCTACAGTGCCTCTCACATTGGCATAAGCACATGCATGAAGGCTACATGACCTGTGCACAGTCACACATAATTGTGTCATAACCACGGTCTGCTCCAACTGCATGTGTGACCTTGTCCCAAATCCAGCCTCATGTTGGTAGCAGGAGATGTCATGATCCTGTCAACCTTGGCCCTTGCAGCATACCATTGTTACTTGATGTCATCAAAAGGGATGTCCACATGGAATGCATCATTACCTATCCACACAAGGCCTTGTAAACAGCAAATGGTCAGGTGTCTTTCACCCACAACATGTAGAACTGCTGGGTACCTGCTACAGCTAAGTTGCAGCAATATGTGATTAAAAAGAAGAAAGTGAAATGGAATTGCCAATTCCACATTGTTCACAGTTCCCATGTGACACTTTCACATCTGTCCGCTGCCAGATGATGCAGTTGAAAGCTGCACATGAGTAGCTTAGCTAGGTGTCCAAAGTAGTGCAGAAGGGTAGAATGGAGAGAATGTGGCTCTAAGTGGTGTGCGATTTCAGCACAAAGAAACATTTCACATGAGTTGTGGGAACATCCCCAGTCAAGATTGGTTCTTGTGAGCACCCCTTTTTCACATTGCAATTGTCCATGCAATTAGAACACTGAAAGTACATGAGGCTTATGAAATCTCCAGTCCATAAAGAGGTCTTACTTGTGTCCAAAAGGGAAGGGAATACATTGTACCTTTCTTGTCTCACATACACAAACACTGATGTACTATTGAGTGCTGATACATACATATGACCCCAACATGTCAGCATGTCACTCCTTGATGCATTTCACCAGCCACAGAATGATGCTCAACAAATGCATATGTGCATCACAACTAAGTGAGAACACCCTTCTCAATGTAATGCAAACTCACAGTGCCAGTGAGTACTGGATGTCTTCAACCATGTGTGTCATTGCTTCAACAACCTGGCTAATGGCATCCATCAATATCATTGGGTATGTGTGACTCACCCACCAAAGTCAACACACCCCTGTATGTGGTTACATCTACTCTGTATACCCATCGAGGAATACTATTGTAATGTACACATTGGCCAACACATACAAATGTGATGCAATCAGAACGAAAACCTTGTAGACCCTCAGATCATGTATGTAGGTGGTGGGGAAAAACCCCTGCAGAGTGTGGTGTTAATGTACCTCAGTACCCCTATGATTAGGCCCATGTTATCATTGTGGGTGTCCAGCTTCTGGTATAAAGACTTCTGCAGCTGCTTCATCTCTCGGAGTTCCTCGAGTACCTGGTACATCACTCCTTGGGAGTCCTCATAGGCTTCCAGGACTCAGGAGATGTTCACCTGGGTGTCAGTGGCACCAGTGGCCTCAATTTGCGAGCCCACAGTACCCTCCCACCACTCCTGCCCCCACAGGCCTGTGACCTTGGGCCAGCCTGCCCCCTCCCACTGGCTCCTCCATCCTCAGGGAGAATGTTGTTAATCCTCACCTCCAGAAGTGTGACTATGGTACAGAAGATGTTGCTGACAATGCTAGGTCTACCAGTTGTTGGGGCAGAGGTCAGCTGAAATGGTGCAGCTGGGGTGGGAGGTGCGATTGTGGACACAGTGAGACTCACTATTTCTGTCTGCCCAGGCTGTCCAGATGGGCTAGGTGGGCCCTCCTTGTCCATGGGTCCAGGAGATTATGCATCACTGGAGGACTGATCCGGGGAGTAGGTGGAGTCTGGGCGGTGTCCTGGGTCTGGCAAGATGTTGTGCCGGATCGACCTGTTCAGACATAGTGTAGATTGTTATTGTTGTAAGTGTGGTATGTGCATCCATAACTTTTGCTACACATTGAGTTTAGGCCTGGGAGTGACAAAAGGGGTGGAGATTGACATTATGAACTATCCCCATTGTTTTTGATGTGTTTGCAAGATATTGGGAGACATCCTTTACATGAAGTGGTATTGGCCTGATCATTTGCTTGACTGATATGC
This sequence comes from Triturus cristatus, assembly GCF_964204655.1. Classification (NCBI taxonomy): domain Eukaryota; kingdom Metazoa; phylum Chordata; class Amphibia; order Caudata; family Salamandridae; genus Triturus; species Triturus cristatus. The sequence goes on from NC_140591.1 coordinate 499,102,980, forward strand.
TTCATGATGATATGAGGGATGGACATGACATTTCCCATTTACTTGAATCCGACACAGTGTCGAAGTAACATGTGTATTAATAAATTCCATGTCCTAGAAGTGTACACTACAGGCATATACACATTACTTGGTAGCAGATTTAGAATTGTTAATCATGAGTGCTTTGTAGTGTCAATGAGTCACCCGCCATTTTCAATCAGCTCGGTTACCTGCATGTATTACTGATATATGAAGTACACACTTGATAAGGTGTCACTCATGGCCTCATTCTTTTCATTTATGGAGATCAGGGTAAGTTCAGGCTGAGTAGGCAGTTGTGTGCTTGAGCAGAGCATTGTGTGTTAGGTGCTTAATTCATATGATTTGGGGATCAGTGTTGACATGGCTGGTAGTCATTTCAATCTCTCCTACTCCACACTTGACTAACGGCTAATTGCCTGTGAAGTAAACTTCAGTAGTCACATGGTTGACAAATGAATAAGTACAAACAACACAGGAGCCTCCAGTTCAAAGTTAGAGGTAGCAGGCCTCATGGTAGTTGTAGTAATTGCAATCACTCCTACCTTACACTTGACCAATGGTTAACTACCTGTGATGTGAACCTTAGTAGTCACATGGCTGACAAGGACAAGCAACACTGGTGCCTCCTGTTCAGAGTTACTGGTAGCGGGTATCATGGTAGCCGTAGTCATTTCAATCACTCATACTCCACACTTGACCGATGGTTAACTGCCTTTGAGGTAAACCTCAGTAGTCACATGACTGACAAGTGAGTAAGCACAAACAACACTCCTGCCTCATATTAAGTGTTCAGGCAACAGGGCCTCAATGTACTTGTAGTCATTTCAATCTCTCCTACCCCTCACTTAACCAATGGCTAACTACCTGTGAGGTAAATCTCAGTAGTCGCATAGCTGACAAGTGAGTAAGGACAAACAACACTGTTTACTCATTCACTGCTCAAGTCTTCACGGGAACTCCCAAACTTGCAGTTTTGTGCATGGTCTGCCACCCACAACCTACCCCTTACCCTGCCTTCCTGTGGATAAGGTGCTTGTTAAGTGGAAGAAGGTTATATGCCAGGGTGGGGCACACGTTTCCTGGCCCTGAAGAAATGCCGAGAATCAATTTTTGGACCATGAGGGCATGAAACATGTCGACCTGAATTGTGAAACTTTGACAGTTCACTGCATCACATACACTAATTAGTGGCGCTTCATAACTCAGCACACACTACCCTGACCTACTTTTTAACCTTACCAAAGGAGCTTTAAATAAAGTTTCCTTTGGTTTCCTGAAGGTAATTTTAAATAACCCTTTCCACCTCAAATATATTGCTCCACACACCTGCACACACCATCATGGCTGATACAAACAGATCTCCAATAAAGAGTCCTCTCGTGGGGCCCATGGGGCATTGCCGTACCAGCTCAATGATGAGGCATGATACCCACATGGGTGTGTGAGGGCAACACTTCCAAGTAAGTAAGATCCCCCCCAGAGCCATAGATTCCTAACATTCATATTTTTCTCCCCTCCTTTTTCTCTTTTTTCCACTAAGGAACAAGTACCCATATTGATTATAAATATCATTTCTAATTAAGGAGCATGGGTACTGGACCTTTGTCTTGCTCCTAGTCCCCCTCAATGTGATTAATGGGTGAGAGAGTAGACGTGTGTGTTTGTATGAATGTGTGAATGGATATGTGAGTGGTTGTGTGGGTATGTAACTGGATCTGTTGAAAGGTTGTATGGGTGAGTGATTGGGTGTATGAGTAGCTATATTGGTGAGTGAGTAGATGTGTGTGTCTGTATGGGTGAGTGAGTAGCTGTATGAGCAGGTATATCAGTGAGTGAGTGGTTGTTTGACTAGGTATATGGGTAAGTTAGTGACTGTGTGAGTGGCTGTATGAGAGAGTAACTGGGTTTGTAAATGGCTGTATGAATGAGTGAGTGGCTGTTGAGTGAGTGTATAATTAACTAAGTAGGTGTATATGTGGCTGTATTGGAGATTGAGTGTCTGTGTGAGTGGCTATATGGGTGACTGAGTGGGTGTGTGACTGCTTGTGTGGGTGTGTGAATGGGTATGTAAGTGGTTCTATGTGTGAGTGAGCAGGTCAGTTGAGGGGATGTATGGGCGAGTGAGTGGGGGAGTTAGTGGCTCTATGGGTGAATAACTGGGTTTATAAGTAGCTATATGGGTGAGTGAGTTGATATGTGAGTGACTGTATGGGTGTGAGTGGCTGTGTGAGTGGCAGAATGGGTGAATGAGTGGGTGTGTGAGTGGCTCTATGGATGAGTGAGCAGGTGTGTGAGTGGAATGAGTTAGAAATGGGGGGTCTAGTTGGCAGAGGTATGCACCTTCTCCATGTAGGGACCCTTCCTTCTAGTCAGGGTAAGGGGATACATTTCAGATATAACCCCTGCTCACCCCCTTTGTAGCCTGGCACTAGTAGTTAAGCTTTCTGAGAGGAAATATGTAAAGCATTTGCATATAAAAGACAGTAATACAGTGAAAACACTACAGAAGGACACCACACCAGTTTTAGAAAAATAGTAATATTTATCTGTGTAAAACAAGACCAAAACAATATTAATCTATCATACAGTAATCAAAATACAAATATTGCAAAAATAGACTTAAGGTACAGTTCCTTAAGTTGACAGCTCCGTCCCGGCAATCACGGCATCATGAACAAATAAATCCAACAGTTCATGCCAACAGCGGCGTTGCGGGCTAACTATGGCATCTGGAAGACCCGCAAGCAGTACCTTGGAAGCGGAGGGAGCCGTGGACTTGCGATGAGCTCCGAAGAAGCGTCATGGGCAGGCGTCAGTCCCAGAGGATGGTGCAGGAGTCATAGGGCCCTTGAAGTCACATGAGTTGCAGATGGAACTCCGCAAGGTTGAAGTCAGGAGCACCGGCGATGGCAGGAGTTGGGGCTGTGGTGCGAAGTGGAGCTGTGCGGCATGCCGTGCTGGCAGTTGATGGTGGAAATATCATCATCGCTATTGCTGATGTGCTCTCGTTGGTAGACGATCTGGAGTCAATGGCGCCTGCATCAGTAGGCCAAAACTGTGGTGTGGGATGGGGTGGTGCATCGAGTAACTTACAAGTGGTGCCCTAAGGCCATGGTGCAGGCAGTGGTGTCGATGTCAGCGTGGAGTTGCATTATGGGGCATACCAGGGATATGATGTGAAGCGAGATGGTGCAAAGTGCCGTGCCCTCAAGCCACAGTACCACCAGCAGCTCGGTGGCATCGTTGTGCAGTGTCGTCAGTGAGACCAGGATTGCAGTGCAAAGTGAGACAATGCTCTCTGTAGTGCGAACAGGTCACGGAGCCAGCCGCGGCGTTGTTCACACCATTGGGTTGCTTTTTCTTCTGTTACAGCGCAAAACACACAGTTCCTAGTGCTGAGAGCAGATGATCTTGAAGTCTTTGCTGTTCCTGAGGCTTCTTGAACAGGGGGCAAGCTCTACCTCAAGCCCTTGGAGTAACTCAGGAAAATAAGTTTCAGAAAATCCAGTTCTTTCCCTGCCCAAGACAGTGGAGCAATCTCACTGACATTGTTAGTGAAGTGCATCCCTTCCCACACAGCTCCGCCTGGTAGCTGCTGCTCCTGACCCTTGTAGGTCTGTGATTTCAAGGCCCTCTTCCACTCACAGGCACCTGTGCCTCATCCCTCGTTGCCCTCTGTCTCTCTGCTTTCTGCCTTTTTCCCTGATCTCTTTTTTTACCTTTCTTTCACTTTTGTCACTTTTTCACTTCATGCACCTTACCCCCTCCAGTGCTGGATTGTTACTCTTTCCTGCCTCCCATTTGTCCAGGTCACACCCTCACACTGCATAATTGCGGCTGCTGTCAGTGAACTGCTTCCCTCCCTGCACAGTCCTGCCTGGTAGCCGCTGCCCCTGACCCTTGCAGGTCTGTGAGTTTGAGGTTCTCCTCCAACCACAGGCACTCGCCTGTGCCTCATCCCTGGTGGTCCAGTGGGGAGCATCTCTGCTCTGCTATAGCTCTGCCCTCTGTCTGTCTGCTTTCCTCCTTTTTCTCATCTGATCTGTGTTTTACCTTCCTTTCATCTTTTCTGATTTTTGTCACTTTTTGTCACTTGTTGTCTTGTTTGTCATGTTTTCACTTTTTCTACATTTCTCTTCTCTGTGTCAATGCTACTGCTCATCCCCCACAGCCTGCCCCTTCAATCGCCGCATTCCTGCCTACCACCTGTCCTGCCCTGCCCCTCATACTACTTAATTGTGGCTGCTGCGTGGCCGTCCTACTGGGGCACCGAAGGCATGCCAAAGTCAAGTCCTTCATTGCCCATCCACGTCTGGACCACACCCTATCGCATAGACCCTGGTCCTTGGACCATCCCCCACTACAACGCCAGCACCCTCCATGCTTTCAACACCGGATGCCTCTCTGCCTGCACCCTTGCATCGCCGAGTGACATCTAGGGTCCTTTCTCCTGTCGCAACTGCAACAGCACCTTCGGATGCCACTGCACACCAAACTGACCCACCACACGACCACCCGCAAAAGCCGGACCCGATCGCCTCAGCTGTATCCTAATCAACACATGCTTCCTCCACAAGCACATTGTGAAGATCTGTGATCTGCTTGACTCCATCTCCCCGACATCGCATTCTTCATGGAAACCTGGATGAACTCCACCTCAGCCTCAGACATCGGCATTGCTACAAAATCATCCACAAAGACCGTTCCACCTGACCAGGAGGAGGCATTGCCATTATATACAAAAAGACCCTCCTCATCACAACTAGCTTGGATGAGAACTCGACCCCCATCGAGCACCTCCACTTCCAGATCCAAACGAACCAGAACACCACCATCCATGACACCCTCATCTACAAACCTCATGGACCTGGCCCCTCATTGAGTGAATCCCTAGTCGACTTCATCACCCACTACGCTCTCGCCTCCACAGTCTATATCCTCCTCCGAGACCTCAATTTCCAACTGGACAACCTCGGCGACCACAACAGATTATCCTTATTGGAGAATCTCGCCACCATCAGACTGAATCATCTGGCCATCTCTCCATCCTACTCAGCAGGGCATACACTCAACCAATCTCTTCTCCGCAAGCAACAACATCTTCTTTAGCCACACCTTTAAACTAAAGTTGATCGACCACCACTGCATCCATTTCTCCTTCAACAAGCCCACCGTACACTTGCATGCTCACCCTCACCCATGCAGAAGCTGCAATAAGGACACTGAAGACCAGCTCACCACCTCCCTCACCGCAACCCCACCACCAACATCCACGGACACCAACGCCTCTGCACGAAACCTCCACTCATGGATCTCCAACTATGCCAAAACACTGGCCCCCTCAAAAAACCCTCATGCAAGCAACGCTCCAAGAACACCAGCTGGTTCTCTCCCGCCCTACAAGATTCCAGGTGCACTTGCATATGGCTCAATGAAAGATGTAAGGTCCAGTTCTTTGAAGATAATAGCCCTGTCTGGGGCTATCACGGCATTGTGAACAAAAAAATCCAACAGTTTAGGCCGACCATGGTGGCGTGGGGCCAGCTACAGTGTCAGGAAGACCTGCAAACAGTAACTTGGAAGTGCAGGGCACCGTGGTCTTTGCAATGAGTTCTGAAGAGGCAGCGTCGGCAGGCGTCAGTCCCAGAGATTGGTGCAGGGGTCTCAAAAACTATTTTACTACAGTATGCCACTCACTGTCAAGCTCTACTTGTACGCTGATAATAATCAGTTCTGTAAAACTGAAATTTGAGGTATAACTTTATTCTTATGTTTCTCAGTGTGTACACAATATGTCCTATACATTTACTTTCTGTAACCAGTTACCTTTATGTACTTCAGCATGGTTCCCCCATTTATATTCATAAAAGTCCGGGGCAGGTGGCAGACCCTGGGGCTGCGGGGTGGGCTGGTGCAGTGTGGCCACCCTGCAACAGCTAAACACAAAGCCCGGTGGCATTTCCCGGGGCACGGGTGGCCAAGAGCCCCCTCATTTATAAAAAAGGGAAGCCTTGGGAGGTGGTTGTCCCTGGGGCAGCAGGGGAGGCTGTACGGTCCAAGACCTGGCCTAACCGGAGGCCGATTAGAAACAAAGCGCGAGAGCCCTCCCTATGTTATTTTTTTTCAATTTTGGCAGGAATCACGGATCCAGCATGACTGAAAATTGAAAAATTAAAGTTCTTTTTCAGCCCTGCGGAGTCCCTGTTGCCCCCCCCCCCCAAGAGGCTTAGGGGGTCAGGGTGTTTCTACCCTCCACCCTTTTCTTTTTATAACTTTTTTTTCTGTGACTCAGTTCAACCGAGTCACAAGATGGCTTCCTGATTTGAAGTGTTGGCAGCCAATCAGATCTCAGGAAGGGTCGCAGATCCTCCGTGCCCCCAATTGATTAGCTGAAAACCCTTAAATAATTCTACAACTACCTAACAGATTACACCATATCGTTACAAGGCACTTCCCAGGACCAACATCTACCGTTCTGCCAAATTTGGTGTAATTCCATTCAGCATTCGGGCTGTAGCCTTGTCTAAAGTTTACTATGGAAATTAACATTGGATAAAATGTGTTTTCAGACCCCCACCTTTTTCTCTGCCCCGCTGGGTGGATCATTCCAAGACAGCAGCTGAAGTGAGCTTCAAACTAGTTTTGAAACTTTTGCAAGGATTCGTCAATCAATGCCAAAGTTATTGGCAAATAAAAAAAACGCTCTATTTCCATCACCTAGCCCCACCACTTCGACACCAAGCATGTCCAGCAGGTCTTGCTCCCTGTCAAGAAAGAGGGCCAAGCGGATTGTAACTTGCTGCTGGCACCCGGAGATCTGAGTGTGGTGGAGCTTGGAGCGTTGCACTTGTCTCCTCTGCAGCCGTCTCTCCTCCAGGCTATTTTCCTTCCAGGGCATTCGGTCTGCTGCCATCACAAGGGGTAGTTGTGCGAATAGAATTAGAACAGTCAACTCCACAACAGAAAAAAAGGAGACATGGCATCTCGCCCTCACACAGCTGTCACCCACAGGAGGTGGGGGATACAACTGCAGCACTGCCTGCCTCTAATATAGATGGGCTGAATCGGATGGGTAAAATACAATTAAAACAAGACAGTAAATGAAAATGTAACATAAACATAAGGGAGAATGGGAAACTAATACAAAAGTGAGTTCTAGATGGTACACGTTCAGAGTATTCCACCTCTACAGACATGGATTGGTTCACACCGGGTCCATATTTCCTCTTCTTCTGCATCTTCTTTTTTTCTCAAAGCGTCTTCCTTGTGCAAGGATTTAAAAGTGGAGGTGTATGGTACTAGAAGGTGAGCATCTCTGCCCGATCCAGAAATACCACAGCATCTCTCTACCTTTGACAGACACTTTCTAGTAGCATATCACTGACTGGGTCACCCCCATGCATTACCCAATAGGATTTTCGAAAATAGCAGTATCAACTCTTGGTTTGCAAAAGCCCTATCCTGAGTCTCAGCACCACCCCTAACTTGCCACTGCAAACAGTTTTTCCCTCAATAGAGAACCTAAAGTGTGACTGGTGCCTGGTGTCTGCCTGCCCACCTTTGTCCCTTTGGGAAAGGCATGCCCTGGCTTGCCAGAGAGGCATCACTGAATCATACTATGAAGATTTCTACCCCGCTAGAAGGCTAAATGGACCTATTGTCATGGGGAGACATTGATCAACCTGCTGACCAGCAGAGTAATTAACATGGCTATACAGGGCAGTTGAAAGCTCAAACTGAATTGAGAGCTGACTCCATGAAGAACTCTAAAACACAAAAGCATCTGAAGAAACGTAAAATTGGTAAATCAATATCATATTTGCACTTGAGACCTTTTTAAATATAGAAAACACAATTTTATAACTTGATTCATTTTTATCTGTTGAGCAATACAGAGTTACCATTTTGGTTCAGTTTCCACCCAAGGTGTGAATAGAGTAAAGCAATACAAACTCACAATCATATGACAAAGAAACGGGGATGTTTATTTTGGATGCCCAACTAAATGATGACGCTTTTGCAGACCATAACTAATTTACGGATGTCCACTTCTGAGACAAGCTACCTATGAGGAGATATTGGGCTGAATAAGTCGGTAATCTTATTTGCACAGCCCACAAATATGTACACAATTGTGATCATATGCATGCATGTAACCAGTGCAGAAACTCTGATCTCAGCTATGCAGCAGCAAGCACTCTTCAGTCACTTAACCAGAACCTCTGGTCCTGAGCTGGTGAATCTTCCCCTACATCTTAGTCAAAGGGTGTAGGTGGCACACATTTACCGGCTAGAGTCACCTTCAAGTTGCTCACCCATGCACACAAGGCCCTCCATGACACCGGACCAGCATACCTGAACAGCCAACTCAAATTCCACGCACCTCAAAGGACCCTACGATCAGTCCAGCTCTCCTACGCCGTGGTCCCCCACACCAGAAAGACCAGATCGGGAGGATGCTCCTTCTCCTTCTTCACGGCCAGGGCCTGGAACACCCTTCCACTCCACCTCAGACGACATCCTCACTCCCCATCTTCGCAAGAACCCTCAAAACTTGGCTCTTTGACAGACCCCCTCCTTGATGGACTGGAACCTGCACCCCCGGACCCCCAGCGCCTTGTGACCCTTACGGGTGAGTAGTCGCGCTTAAAAAACTCCTGATTGATTGATTGATTGATTTACCATTCTGAACATATTGGTATAAAAAACAGGCTCTATCCTGCCTTCATATACAATGTCATTGAACAAGTGATCGTCCTATTTCCAATAACAAAATTGGTGAGTAGGCTTGCAATCAGGAAGCCATTCTATCTTTTACAATTCTTCCTAGAAAGGCAAGCAATGCTAAATTATTGAATTGACTATAGAATATTCTAGTACTGTAGGCCACAATTTTCAATCTTTTAGGGGAACATGCATGGTTGATTAGCTCTGGTATTTGTCCTCTACACTCATCATTCATGGTTTTCATGGGAATGGGCAAATGTAAGTCAGTCCACTAACACATTTATTTCTGGTAATGTTCAATACATTCTGCAATATAGTACTGTATTATTGCTTGGTTTCTGGAGGTAGAAATGGAATGGTATCATTAATGTAGAGAAATGTTGTGTAGGGTTTGAGTAACTATTCTTACGTATAACTTAGGGCCTGATTTAGAACTTGGCGGACAGGTTACTATGTCACAGCGGTGACGGATATCCCGTCTGCCGAAATATACATCCCAAAGGATGTATTGGGATTTTTATTTCAGCGGATGGGATATCCGTCACCGTTGTGATGTAGTATCCATCTGCCGAGTTCTAAGTCAGGGACTTAGTTCAAAGACAAGGAATCTTTTTGAAACTCTTGCTAATCTTGCTCAAATGTGTGAGCAACACATTGTCAGTAAGATGAGATAATACTATCACTCAACATATTTACTGTGTTCCTTCTCTCTTTTTGTCAGAATAAATTAGATATTTACAACTGAGAGTTTTTGCAAAAATGTCTCACTTAGGATTCATTTACGTCACATTGAAATGAGTACTAATGGCTCCATTATAGATTGGCAAAATGGAACTCCATCACATATGTGACAGAGTACCTTCTCCACCAAACTAAAGGTCCTCCCACCTCATTTAGCATCTGGTGGACCTTCAGTATGTGGACAGCAAAGTCTACTCCATCCATGCTGCTGACATACACCTCCAACCGCCTGACAGAGAAAGGGCGATCAGAGCTTTGGCCATATGTCTGCCCACCCTCGCCCTGCAAATCACATGCGAATGGCACCACTGCTTCTCATGTGTGTTCTTGTGTTACAAATCATGCACGAACGGCACCACACAGTTCCCACGGGTGCGGCCATCTTGTTTTCTAGTGATTGGACTAATTTTTAATTCCTCTTTAACCTCTTTAATACTCCCTCGAACAAACTTAGCTCCCCATCCATTTTATTTATGTATTTTACATTTATTTGTAATTTCTTTTGGTGTTTTCCGTGGCTGTTTGTACTTCATTTATTTTTCCCCTTACTTCCGTATTTCTTATTTCCTTTCCTTCCTTTTCCTCTTTCTTTTTTTTCTAGTCTTTCCTTACCCCACCCAATGCCACGGCAGAAGGTCAACTACCTTGCGGGCTGCACCACCACTCAGGTGTGCAGACCTGGGTGATCGTCAGTGAGTAGGAGGTGGCAGCACTAGATTTTTTTGTGCAGCACCAACTCCCCTTGATGCTGGCAGCAGTCTGGCAGGCCCAGACGTGGATACCCCCTGCAGGAGCATTGGCTGCACAGGGGGAGGGTGCACCGCATGTGCGGTGCACCATCCAGGTTTGGCGCGCCGGGCGGATATTCTTGACCGGGAGAAGGACTTGCTCGACCTGCTTGGTGTCGAGATTCTAGTGCCCGTTGAGTATTAATTGGGTTGCTTTTCTGCAATGCTAAGATTTTGTATCTGAATTTGAGGTAAGTTATGTCAAGTTTACGTTAAGAATATTAATATTATTATGTGATCCAGTTTCTAATTTCTGGTAGGCAGGTGTTCAGTGCTACTTAATCGTACTCATTGCTCTTGCTGTGGCAGATTAATTAAGAAACCATTGCAGACTGTCCTCTGAGTTCTGTAACCATAGTGAATTAGTTATAGCAGTGAGTTAGCGTTCTCTCTGTGACTTTGTTTATATAGCTAATACAGTTCCAATCTATTTCACACTGATGTGTAGTATGAATTAGGCCTGGGCGGTAAATTCCATTCCGTTCGCGGAATTTCCGGAATTTGGGTAATTTCGCGTTCCGCGGAGAACGCGAAATTACCCAAAAATCTGCGTTCCGCGACTTCGCGAAATTTTTTGCTTGTTCGCGTTCTCAATATGCGTGTTCGCGACATATTTCACCCCGAGCATGCAAACAGCGATCGCGAACAGGAAAAAAGTATCGCGAACACGCAATTCCGCGTGTTCGCGGAATTCCTGCGTGTTCGCGGAGATTTTTTTACCATTTCGCGGAGATTTGCGTAACGCGATTACGCAAATTCCGCCCACCCCTAGTATGAATCCATGCATTGCAAAAAAAGGGGACTGAGTTGGTCCATCAAGGGGGTTCAGAAATGAGAATAGAATCAAAGATCATTCATTGTAATGCATTAGTTCCAAATTCAGTTATTTTGAAGGAAATTTGGAATAGAGATTTTAGGATTAGTATGGGCAACTCAACAATAGTCGATAGACTCAAAACTAGTACTATAGGTGATCTGTTTTAGAGAAGTACAATAGTATCACTGCATTTGCCTGTCATAATAATTTTGTTGAGATCAACTGAATCACTAATCTGTTTTTTTTATATCTTCTTCATTTCTTACATCTGTAGCCAATGGCAAGATGAGGAATGTTGCATAGAGTTCTGGAGTACATGGTCAGCAGGATGTGCGGACCATCAGCGCTGATACCGAGGGCTCTGCTAACCCCAGTAGGTCCTATTATTTATTATTATTTATTTCCTATTTTTGGGTTTTATGATTGTTGTGGGCTAAGGGTACAATCTTGGTGTATTGAAAGGTTGGTGCTGGGACTTTCTGCCTGGAGGCTGGTGTTGCTGGTAAGAAATAAAGGTGCTCTGTCACCCTTACCTGCTGTCTTCCTTTCACATGGTAATGGCCATGAGATACAACCCCACTCAAGCAAAGCACAATTGATTCCATTTTTGTTTCATTGCTGTTATCCCTGCATTATCTTTTTCTTCCTTACATGATATGTTTTTTTTGGGGAAGTTGACTTTGTCTGGTCTCTAGTCTCTGTTTCACGTAATTTCTGGTGTGTTGCTAATCTTTCCCTTACTTCTATCTATCTTGTGGTGCGGTAAGAGAAAGACTAGGACACATGTTTGGTACTCTACTGTCTACCATGAAGATTGGAGGCCCAAGTAAGCTGGTATTATAAATAATATTCACCATGTATGTTTCTTGTGAAGGACTTCTTTTTCCTGCTCATGCTCTAACAGTTGAGTTGCCAAGAGAGTAGCCATGAACTTGTACCACCTCCCCCAATGTTGTGTGTTGTGTAATTCATTTATACAGTATAACAGCAGTTTCCATGACAGTGCAACATGGCTGGAAACAAAACGATGAGGTCTCACCATTGCATATGCCAACCAACACCATATGTCTTCATTGACTATTATTCCACCCCTTCATTGCACTTCAATGACTGAGTCATAATGATTCATGATCATCATAGGTTATAGCTCTGCCCCTATATTACAAAACATTTTTAGTTTGGCGTCACTACCTGACGTGTCTAACATTGTCAACCAAACAAATGCCCAGAGTAATATTTTTGTTAGAAGGTACTACAGTGTTAACCGAACTGGTGATGATTTGCGCTTGTATTTTTTGGAGTAAAAGAATTAAGGGGAGGCGTATCTGGCATTTCAAATATTATGTATAATGTTGTACTCTAGCCACACATACCTCCAGTGATGCCGGCTCAAGTAGTGCTGCTGCAGGAGGAGAGTCAGTTAGAGGGGGAGAAGTAGTGACAGGGACAGGCCCTGGTAAGTCCCATAATTGCATGCTCATTTACAATTGCTAATATACTCACTAGTTACCAGGGTGTCATCAACTCATGAATGTGAATCCCCCAACTTTACCAGTTGGAGCGGTGGTTGAGTTATTATGGAATCTTCTAACTGCAACTCACCAAAAGCTCACATAATGAGCGTTGAGTGCTTGTGTCACGATTTGCTCCATGCACTATCATGCCCACCACTATGAGGCATAGTGTGAATTTCCAGTGTTCTAGTAAACTTCAGGACACTCCCCTGCATGCCTATCCTGACTTCCAGCTATTTGGACACTGTTAGGGAATTGACATCCATTCCCAATCCATGACCGGAATTTTGTGGAAGCCAGTCTGCTCATGCTGGAAACTCTATTTCCTATAATACCCTGCTTCCTGCTTCATCTCCACCCTCAGGCCAAGGATGGGTGGAGGAATTCAGTTCACCTGTGGCTGGCTGCTGGTAGCCTGCTCAGACCTGATGCACATGATTACAGTGAGCTCTTTTAAGCCCCAGCTCCCTTTAGTCCAGGCTTGTTCATTGTAGCTGTGTACCAGTAAGATGGACCCTTCTTTTCTGAACTTTTGTTGTCCTTGTTTCCAGAGCTCCTGAGCTATAGCTATTCTGTGTGCCTTAATTAGCGCTGCCAGCAGTGCTACCTTGTTTCCTGAGTTCCTGAGCTATAGTTATTCTTTGTTCCTGTCCCTGAGCTACAGCTATTTTTTGTTCCTGATTTGCACTGCTTGCAGTGCTCTCTTGACTCATTGGACTCATTGTTTCCTGAGCTTTAGCTATTTCCTGTTTCCAGAACTAGCACTGCCTTCCAGTACTACTTATATTCCAGAGCTACAGCTGTTCATTGTTCCTGAATTTGGACTGCTTGCAGAGCTTCCTGGATTACTTGATCCCAGAGCTATTGCTATTCCTTGTTCCTGAACTAGCACTTTCCTCGATTCCTGATCCGGTACTACTCTAGTGCCCCCGTGAGCCTCTTGAAGTACTGGGTATTTTAGTCCCAGCGGTGCAGGGGCACACACCCTATGACTTCTGGGTTTCACCCTGTTCCGGACCAACAGAAACACAGAGTCTTCTGGGTGAAGTCAAAGAATCGTTTATTGGCTGCAGACCAATGACAGGTATCCTAGAAGTACAACAGCGTGTATGTTCTCAGGAGACTGCTGAAAATCATGGAAACGGACTTCGCATTAAATAGGCCTTTTCCGGCCTCAAGCATACATTCCTGGGTTTTATGATACGGCAATATACAAGGATATGTTAAAAAGAAAAGGCAAAGTCATGATGACCATCCCACATTCCAGTTCGGCCAACTCACAATGATTTACACAATAAGGTTCAGATCCCACGTTAGATGTAAGCAGACCCCCCAATAAACATGAGCATCTCCTGTTTTGGGAAACAAGTCATAAAGCAGGAACAAGCAGGTGTGGAAGAGATTAGCCGGGGGTTTGTGTAGGATGAGAAGGGTTTTATGATGGGTCGAGCCCTGATGCTAATCACAGGTGGACGGAGGAAGGGGAGCTCGTGAGACCAGTTTGACCCGGGGCAGCAGAGCCAGCTGCCCAGGTCACAGAGAAGTCACGGGAAAGCACATGTACTGTGAGGCCCGTAGTTGCTCCATTATAGCCTATGTGAGGGCAATGACAAGATGGCCACTGCTTCCAAAATGGAACCCGCGTAGTGCAGCAGAATAACGTGTACGCAGTGCATTCAGAGCTAGAACGACGAGTAAAGCACTCGTACATGCCGCATTTACCATTTGCGGTTCGCTAATACAGAGATAGACAGGGGTAGGGCCTTGTCCCCTACGCGGTGGCAGATATTAAAGTACGACAGACCCTCCTTTTGCCCTTACATAGGCAATCACTATACTCATCTCAATCCGAGTCTAGGTCAATGTCCGCAAAGTCATGGAGATGTTGCTGTAGCATCATCCTATTACTTAGCTCGTCCCTCGATACAGGCTTCCTTACACACAAGGTAGCACAGAGGCCACACATCGCAGGAGCACACTGTATGCACAGACAGAACAGGAAAAGAATGGCTAAGATCATTCCAATGACCATCAGAACTTTCCAACCCCAGGCAGATATCAGTTCCCAGAACCATCCCACCAGTCACCAATCTCCCTTATCCACGTGTATGGCTTCAGATATTTTATGGAGTTTGGAGATGGCTTGATACACCGTTGGAGCGTTGTCTGGTATGAAAATGCAGCAACTGGATTGGATAACCTTGCATACTCCACCGCGGTCTGCAAGAATAACGTCTAGAACCATGCGGTTCTGCAAAGTCATAAGGCGATCCGCTTGGAGCTCAGCTGTCAGATTACTAAGGGCACCAGCCGTTACATTTATAGTGGATTCAACCACACGTGTCAGCTGTCTCAGGTTCCTACTATTGACCATAGGTCCCCAAAAAGGCAGGAAACCCAAGAAGAAGTCTCCTGCTTCCTGACCGGCAGTGTCATCCTTACTTATCACACCTCTCACAACTCTGGTCTTGTGATAATCAGAGGCAGCAGTAAAGGTCGGCGGTAGCAGATTCGCAATATAACATGTGCCCGAGAAATCAGGGGGCAGCCATGTATATGCTCGATCATTACAGATGAAATATGTGCCCTTGGCAGCTAGAAACGCAGGGGAAAACTGTGACGGGAAAGTGTACGTTTCAGTACAGTCACTTCTTCCCAGTTGAGCCCTAGGGTTCTGACCATTACCCTGTAAGCAGAACCGACCCATGTGGGGTACGACCCAGATTGGAGATGAGATTTGTCGCTGTCTTTCACCCAGACTAATACTATACCCCGTCGCGTTCCATCCTACATAAGGTCTCAACTCTTCTTTGGGAATGGACGAGTATGCGTCAATATCTCTACTCATATCGGCAACTCCCTTCATCAAAGCCTTATTATTGGTGATGGGTCTGATGGAACGCGGTTGGCGAGGGGAGTACGTCTCTAGAGCATAAAGAAACATGGTCTGGAATGCCCA
Organism: Triturus cristatus; assembly: GCF_964204655.1. Classification (NCBI taxonomy): domain Eukaryota; kingdom Metazoa; phylum Chordata; class Amphibia; order Caudata; family Salamandridae; genus Triturus; species Triturus cristatus. The sequence goes on from NC_140591.1 coordinate 499,118,547, forward strand.
TGACGATCCATTTGAACTATACGGCAGCACCAGGTAGGGAATACCCTTGTTAATGGTATGTGGCATTAACCCACAGACCCAGCAATTGGTCGTATTCACTACTAGCTGGTGCTGGTGCAAGAGCTGGATAAACGAGTTATTTACGAACTCCGATCGTCTGGTCTGTTCGTGCTCAGGCAAAGGGTGAAAAGAGTGAGAGGAGGCAGTAGAAAGTGGTGCTGGCTGTTGAGTGGGTGCAATGGGCTTTTGAGCGGAGAAAAACACAAATCCTACAATGAACATCATGATACTACACAGTGTAAAAAGGCACAAAAAGACAAAACATCTACTTTTTACAATTCTACACATCCTGGCTTTAAAGTTCATTTCCTCAATTAGTCTCTCCATCTTAAAAAACTCCATCCTCTACTCGGGCCGCTCGCGGCGGATGAGTTTCTTCTGCTGAGGAGTACGCCTGTCAGTCCAGGGAAACGCCCTAGACCAACCAGAACCGTCGACCTAGCGTCTTCGGCCTGTACCCCAAAGTCTTGACACCGCGACCCTGCGGCAGAACCCGGATGGTGGTTCGAAAAACAAAAAATCAAGAAAGTCTTTCAGATGGGAGAGTAAAAAATGTCAAAAAGGGAAATAGTAAGGAAATCTTTATTTGTCCATGGGCCTAGGTCTCAAATTATAACGTAGACGGCCAGGTGCCGTTTGGTCTCGAAACAAAAGTTCAGGCTCAGTGGTGTCTAGTCGACTTGACGGTGGCACAGCTTCCTGCAGAATATTGTCACTCTCTTGGTCTGAAGCTGTGTCTCTTAGGCGTGCATCACTGAATGGTATGAAACGAGGTACAGTGTCTGTCTCAGAGTCGGCGATATCCTCCTTGACCCACTGGTCATATGGCAAAGGCAAGGGGACTACCTTGCAGTGGGTACCATGAATCCAGTGCTTCTTCCCTTTTACTCGCACTGCTGATCTTGTCGACAGTAGAACAAGATGAGGGCCGATCCAGCGGGGCTCGTCGTTGCTCTTGCGCTGGAAATTCCGGACCAGGACCCACGTACCAGGGTTGATAGGGTGTCCAGGAGTTTCAGAGGCTTGAGGGAGAGTATCATGTACCTGTTGGTGCAAAACACGCAGTTTAACAGTCAAATCATACAGGTAATCGAGCAGCACTGGATGCTCTATTTCACTAAACATCGTGGGCCTTGGCACACCCCATACGTTAGCCGGGCGGCCAAAGACGACCTCGTAGGGACTAAGTCCCACTCGTGAGTGTACGGTCATTCTGGTGGACAGGAGTGCTAGAGGCAGAGCATCAGGCCATTTAAGACCAGTGCTCGCCTGAATTTTGGCCAACTTGAGCTTTAAGGCTCCATTGTAGCGCTCTACCAATCCGGCTGATTGGGGGTGATTTGCAGCGTGAAACTTCTGCTGGATACCTAATCCTTCACATACATTCTTCATCACTTTACCCACAAACTCACTCCCATTATCACACCATACCATTCTCGGCATTCCAAACCTGGGGAAGAACTCTTTCACGAGGGCTTTGGCTGTGGACAGGGCAGTGTTATCTTTTAGAGGATAAGCCTCTATCCATTTTGAGAAAGCACAAACAACCACTAGTACATATTTCAGGTTGTTGCATCTTTCCATGTGAATAAAGTCCAGCTGCAAAACTTCGAATGGACATGATGGGGGTGCAAAGTGACCGGCTGGAGTTGGGGTTCCCCTACCAGGGTTGTACTTCAAACATACCATACAATTCTTGACCACATTCTCTGCACACTTGGGAATCCCAGCATTCTGCCATACTGGAGCCAACAACTTACAAATTCTTTTCGTACTGATGTGTGCCATTCCATGTGCCATAGTAACTACTGGAAGCACATATGCATCAGGCAACAACCATCGCCTATGTTCTGTCAGATCAATCCAGCAACCATTCTCATCCAACTTACCCATACTCTCTCTCCACTTGCTTAACTCTTCCTCTGTGGCTTCAGCTTGAAGCGACTTCACACTCTCTATTGTATTCTCACACATTCCTACATCGTTAACCGATCTTGCGGGGCCTGCAACATACATTCTAGTCTTCACATTCTGTGCCGTTTCTCTCGCGGTCTCATCAGCAAACGCAATCCCACGACCAACATCATCAGTAACTTTCCTGTGCGCACTGCATTTCATGATCGCAACTTGCAACGGTAGGGTCAGTGACTCAAGGAGATCATTCACCAACTTGCCATTCTGGATTTTAGCTCCATGCGACGTCAGGAACCCACGCTCCTTCCATAATCGCCCAAAATTATGAGCCACGCCAAAGGCGTACTGGCTATCTGTGTATATATTCACTCTCATTCCTTCAGACAACACGCATGCTCTCGTGAGGGCGATTAACTCTGCAGCTTGGGCCAAATTATGTGGCACTCGTGCAGTTTCCACAACCGTATGCAAAGTCGTGATAGCATATGCAGCAGTCGTGTCACCATTAGGGAGCTTGAAGCATGAACCATCCACCCATAAGGTACCATCACACTCAGTCAGGGGAGTATCTTTGAGATCTACTCTTCCTTTCGTCTCTTCTTCCGTTCTGAACAGGCAGTCATGTTGCTCAATCTCATCTGAGTCTGCTGGAATCGGCAACAACGTAGCTGGATTCAGCGTATTGCATCTTTTTATGTGTATATGATTCGCTAACAGTGTAAGCTCGTAGCCCGATAAGCGTGCACTAGTCAAGTGTTGTGTCTTGGTTCTATTCAATAATGTGTCTACAGCATGTGGAACCATAACGATCAATGTGTTGTCCATTACCAGACCAGCAGATTGTCGGATAGACATTGCTGCAGCAGCTGTCGCTCTCAGACAGCTTGGCAATGCCCTCGCTACAGGGTCCAAGGTGGATGAAAAATATGCGCACGGGCGCGGCCTGTCGCCAAAAGGCTGTGTTAACACTGACAACGCACATCCATCTTTCTCGTGGACATACAATGTAAAAGGCTTACTGTAGTCAGGGGTACCCAACACAGGAGGCGAACACAATGCATTGCGCAATTCCACAAAACTTTTCTGGCACTCTTCAGACCATGGGATAGGATTCGGTGTGTCTTTGCATGTTAATGCTAACAAAGGTTTCGCCAGCAAGGAAAAGCTAGGGATCCAATGCCTACAGTATGAGGTAATGCCCAAGAAAGCACGTACTTCTCTCTGTGTTTTTGGCACACTCAACTGTGCAATGGCTTGAATTCTTTCTGGGGTCAGTCTCCTTCCCTCCTTCGACAAGAGATGACCTAAGTAGGTCACTTCTTGTCGACAATATTGCAGCTTAGATAAAGACACCTTGTGATGAAAAGCAGATAAGTGGTGCAACAGTGACAATGTAGCTTCTTTGCAGATCTTTTCAGTATCCGCAGCAATTAGTAAATCATCCACGTACTGAATCAGGATAGCGCCACTAGGTAAAACAAGTGCATCAAGCTGCGCTTTCAAAGCTTGACTGTATATGGATGGACTCTCACAGTAGCCCTGGGGAGCGCGTTTGAAGCGGAAGCTTCGGCCTCCCAGACTAAACCCAAAAATGTCTCTGCTCTCCTCTGCAATTGGGATGCTAAAGAAAGCATTCTTTAAATCGATCACTGAAAACCATGCAGCCGAGGCTGGAATCATCGTTAACAAGGCAGTTATATCAGGGACAACTGGAAACTGTGGCACAACAATCTTATTAACCTCTCTAAAATCAATCACAAATCTGTAAACAGGTGGCTGTGAAGGGTCCGTTCGTTTTAAGACAGGTAAAATCGGGCTATTGCAAACATTGCCTCTCGTTTCTTCAATCACACCCTTATTAATCAAGTCGCCGACAATGTCTAACAATGCTTTCTGGCCTTCATTAGAGATTTTGTACTGAGGAATACGTGGCAGTCTGACATTAGCCTTTAAGGTCACCACGTATGGCGGTATCTCCAAGAGGCCCACATCATTGGGACCAGTAGCCCAAAGGGCATCTGGAAGGGATGACAGTTCAGGCGGCATTGTATTTTTGGACAAGTACATCGGGGAAATCACTTTCTTGCCTAATGTAAGTTGTACTCCTGAAGGAGAACAATACAGGGTAGCATGCAATCTTTTCAACAAATCTAATCCCAGTAAATTCTCACCACCACCTGTCGTCAGGATTAGAGGTGCTTTCAGCTCGCAAGGTCCAACAGAAAGTGACATAGGACTAGAAATCGGGTCCTAACAGGGGCGCCAGAAAAACCTACTGAAACATTTATATTGCCAGACAAAGGTGCGCCAGGGAGTTTGGAATGCATGATTGAACTCTTTGCAGCACCAGTGTCTAGCAGAAAAGGCTCCGTTACATTTGCTGTAGTCACCTCAACATACGGTCCGCTCTGATCCACTGGCACTGAAACAACTCCCTCTCTCTGTCTACGGCTGTCCTAGTAATCATTACCTTCTGCATCACCGTCCTCTGCATAATAATCATTATTATAATACTGGGCCGTATTACTAGTCGCGTTAGCTTGCTGATCAAAGCTATTAATGGTATTTTGAGGCGGCAGAGGACGCGCGTTCTGGGGAACACTTCCACGCCCTCTACCTCTAGGAGCTTGCTGACCACCTCTACCTCTTGCGCCATACATATGACCATTCCGCTGCATTAATTTAGGGCAACTATATTTAAAATGACCTTCCTCCTTGCAGTATGAACATTGGTTGGGACCTACAGGGACACGTGGCTGATAATACCCGTTCATTTGCTGATTGTTCTGAAACTGTTGGGGTTGGTGATAGACACCTGGGGGCTGCCTTAATTATTCTGACCTCCACGTGGTGGATAGGCCTGCTGTAAAAGGACCTTTGTCTTCAATTCCTTCGTTTTCTTCTCTGTTCTATCTTTCTCATCTTTATCTCTGTTTTCATAATACTGTGCAGTAGCCAGTATTTGTGCTGAAGAGGAAACAGCCCCAGAACTCTCCGAATCCTTCAACTTTTTACACAGGTCAGGAAGTAAATTCTGCACAAACTTATCCACAAATAACCGTTGGCCACCCTCAGTACTCATATCCTGCCCACTGTGATCAATAAACGTTTCCTCAAACCTAGTAAAGAAGTCTGACACGGTCTCATCCTTCTTCTGTTTGCATGCAGATAACTTGTCCCAATTTACGCGCATTGCAGGCATTAATGTCTTCATATACGTGATGATTCTACCAGGGAGTTCAGCTACTAGAGGCTCCGGTTTCGCACCACCAGTTTGTCTTGCATCAGCAGCAATAATGTTAGCCCATGTATCCCCTAGTTCTGCATCATGATCCGCATTACGGATTGACCCCATAGGGGCTGTGGAACAACATTACCAAACAACATGTCTATGTCGGCCAGATTCATAACACATGATCCTGCCGTCTGTGACAACTCTTTATAATAACCCGCTGGGTTTTTACGGGGATCAGGTAAGGACTGCTTAAGCGCTAACACCTCAGAACGCTTCCATGGAACATGCACCCAAACACGCTGGAAATGTGCTGCCACAGCGGGGTTACCACCGGCAGCTGCAACCGCTTCCTTCCATACCGGGGGAACTTCTCTCATGGGGTATTGTCGCGCTTTTACCTTTTTCCCCACAAGGACATCCTGTTCAAACAATGACTGTTGACAATCATCATTCCTGAAGGACAATACAACTGCAACTGCTTTATCTATATCGCGGTCCACAATCATACCAGCTCCAAAATCAAACCTCACTCTACACAATTCTTGCGGCCTCGGATTTCTACCACTATCCTCCAATTCTTCACAGAGAATTTCGCACATTTTCTCGAACACATATCTCTGCTTCGGGGCATCCCACTGATGGAAAACACTAACAACTGATTCCACATCATACAAGGAAGGGAAAACAATCCATCTGCGCGCCATGCTGTCTATTACGTTCTTCTCATCAGGGGTAGGCAACTGACTACGCAATTGCTTACGCTGCAAACCAGGAGTCGCACCAGACAACTCAAAGAGAGGCGACATTAATGAAGTAACCACATTAGCTAAACGCTGTCGCGCTGAAGGAGAAGCTGAGGCAGAAACAGGGGGGAAAACAGAGGGAAGAAAAGAGGACGTAGAAACAGGTACTGAAGTGGTGCAAGGAAAAGTGTTGGGAGAGGCAGCTGCTGAATTAGGCAAAGTCACAGGAAGTGCGGGGGCAGTTGGAAGCACAACTGGCGGCCCTTGAGAGGGCTGCGTTACATGAATAAGAGCCGGCTGTGCAGCAGCTGGTGGTTGCGGCAAAGCTTGCAATATATTAACTGGAGGCGGCATATTCACAAGCTGAGGAGGCGCCGTGGCATTTTGCGCATATGGGGGTGGCGAACTCAACAAGTGTGACATTAGGGGATCTTTCTCCTTGTCTTCGGACTCATTCTGCTTAGAGTGTGGTAAAGCCGGGTAACATTTGTCAATCCCTAACTTACGCTGCCTGTGCAATTGCTCGCTCATCCGCTCCTCCTCATTGTCTCTAAATTGTACAGCTGCCTGCATTACTGACATACCTTTCTCTCTTTTATTCTTTTTCGCTAGCTTAATTTCTTTCTGTTTGGCTTCCTTTCGCCATAAGCGGAAAGAGTCAAACATCGCCGGCCGGGCTTTCTTCTTAAACAATTTAATTTCCAAATTATCTAAAATATCGGTATCGAAACTACCATTTTGGGGCCATTTTAAAACTCCGTCTTTCCTAGTGTAGTGGATCCATACTTCGTTATATGCAATGGGGCCTACGCCATGTTTTACATAGAGCTCATAAGTTGGAGTTCCAACCGGAGGAACCGGACATGATTCTTCCAGCTGGAAATCTTTTCCACAACCCAAACAGAATAATCTACCAAATATTCTAGAACCAGGCATCTTCGCTCACTAGTCTAGATCCAAACGTCAAAGGATTATCGATTACGATAGTCTCGTGAATACACGAGTCCTCTGGGTTTGGGGTTTGCAAACACCAAATCACCAATTACCAAATCAAACCAAACGATCCCGAGGGATACCAAAACAAATGGGAGACGCTCCACTTATACTTAACTGAATATTGCTGATCGATGATGTCACCAGAAGACTCTCTCGATTGTTTCGCTCTCTCAAACTCGTCAAGGGTCCAAAACAGGTCGATTAATCAGGGCAGCAGTCCTTCGTAGCCGTCGGGACGCGGAGAACCTCGCAGAAAAGACTTTCGGACCACGTCGACATGCAGGGGTCGATGAAGTGGCGGCCTTCCTCCGGAATTTCCACACGAAGCTCCTCACGAACCTCTGGCTTGGACTGGTACCGCTGAAATCGGCCCCACGTTGGGCGCCAAACTGAAGTACTGGGTATTTTAGTCCCAGCGGTGCAGGGGCACACACCCTATGACTTCTGGGTTTCACCCTGTTCCGGACCAACAGAAACACAGAGTCTTCTGGGTGAAGTCAAAGAATCGTTTATTGGCTGCAGACCAATGACATGTATCCTAGAAGTACAACAGCGTGTATGTTCTCAGGAGACTGCTGAAAATCATGAAAACGGACTTCGCATTAAATAGGCCTTTTCCGGCCTCAAGCATACATTCCTGGGTTTTATGATACGGCAATATACAAGGATATGTTACAAAGAAAAGGCAAAGTCATGATGACCATCCCACATTCCAGTTCGGCCAACTCACAATGATTTACACAATAAGGTTCAGATCCCACGTTAGATGTAAGCAGACCCCCCAATAAACATGAGCATCTCCTGTTTTGGGAAACAAGTCATAAAGCAGGAACAAGCAGGTGTGGAAGAGATTAGCCGGGGGTTTGTGTAGGATGAGAAGGGTTTTATGATGGGTCGAGCCCTGATGCTAATCACAGGTGGACGGAGGAAGGGGAGCTCGTGAGACCAGTTTGACCCGGGGCAGCAGAGCCAGCTGCCCAGGTCACAGAGAAGTCACGGGAAAGCACATGTACTGTGAGGCCCGTAGTTGCTCCATTATAGCCTATGTGAGGGCAATGACAAGATGGCCACTGCTTCCAAAATGGAACCCGCGTAGTGCAGCAGAATAACGTGTACGCAGTGCATTCAGAGCTAGAACGACGAGTAAAGCACTCGTACATGCCACATTTACCATTTGCGGTTCGCTAATACAGAGATAGACAGGGGTAGGGCCTTGTCCCCTACGCGGTGGCAGAGATTAAAGTACGACACTCTCTCCTTCTGTATTTACCTTTTCCCAGACCCTGCCTTTCTTCCCATTACCTTTGTTCCAGTTCCTAGTTTGCTGATTTTCTATTCCTACTGTCTTGCTTCTATTACCTTGTATGTTTGTTACTTGCTTTCTGCCAAGTATGCCCTTTTGATTTCCTTCTTTTCCTGTTAAGCACTCCTCCTTGCTAACTCCTTGTCTATTGTGCTTGTGTTAGTTCTACCCCCTTGCTGTTACTGCCTTGCATGTTCCTGTTTGATCGCCAGAATCCGTTGGCACAGCTGACAACCTAGGAGGTGTTACTTGCTCACTGTGAGTATTGTCTTTGAGTTACATTTATAACATTGCCATAGATATCAGCTTCACAGACCCTGCTTTTGAAGGGCTGAATGGGAAAAAGGATGGCTGGAAGAATGGGTGGGTATTGAATGGATGGATAATGAATTGGAAAATGTGGTGAAAGACTGGGTGAGAGAACGTAAACCTTAATCATGGTGGGTATGGGTAAATTAGAACTAAAGCATCAATGAGTATTTAGATTGCTTTGATCAATAAGCAAGGCAGCTCTTCTCATGGAGAGGGGCATGCTGCTCATTTTTTATTTAGGGTTATCAAATCTATGGTTTAAAGTGGGGGGTATTTTTTAATTTTTGTTCTACTGCCTTGACTCACTGTATTTGTTAAGCGAGGAAGATATATCCCACCCATCATTCATCAACCCCGTCCCCAACCATGGCATTTTGCCACCTATGACTGAAGTGCAGTATGGTTCAATTCGGGACTGCAGTGTTGGCTGTGCAGTGTGCATCTGCTTCAGCTAATGCAGCATTTCTAAAATGTTCAATGCATTACACACCAAACACACAAGGTATGTTTCTCTTCACCCACTCAGCCACCTCTTAGTACTTCACTCCTTTATTGTTTCCTAAGTTCTTCCATCCCAGACTACCAAAAAATTTGAAAATCCATTCTCTGCATGTGCCACATTTGATTTTATAACCATGTGAAGTGATTCCTAAATATATTTTCTTGTTTCACATAACAGATTTATTTTACACCTATTCAGATTTTTCCCTTTCTACTTCTGTCAACTAGTACAGTGACTGAATACGCCAAAGATGACAAATAGATGAGCATTGTAGTGATCCATCTATTCTTTATCAAATCTCTACCCTACCCACCTAATCCCTCTTCCCTACCGTGGAGTAGAGTAAGTCAAGTTTCCTTTCCTTACTGCCAAACGAATGTATTTGTTGGAAATAAAATGTGGTGGTGAGTGAGGCCAGTAAGTAAAGTGGGAGTAAGTGCATGATTTGATCATGTCTAGTTTGGCTTATGGAATACATTGTGATAATCATGACAAATGCAATCTATGTAGCCCGTTCCTTTCCCTGTAGTGCAGTGCATCATTTTCCCCAGTATCTACCTAAGGATGTTATCCACGTGAGACGTAGCATCTGATTTATAATTTATCTGCTTCTTTAGAGTCAGGGTAGAAAGAGAACAGATTAAAAATAGATGATTGTCAACCTGACCTGCCCTAGCTGCAGACAGTACCAAAATTCCTGACGCCCTGACTAGCAAAGAGCATGGCTCCATTAATTTAGCACAACACACAACTTGTACTTAATAGTGCATAATGCCTTACTTATTAATGAGAGGTAATTTATTTTTCCACTCAAAGTGCCTATTTAGTTACTTGTAAAGCCTTTAGAAGAAAAAAAAAGTCAAATCACAGTTTTTTAACCCAGTGATATTCCTATTCTGCCTAGTTATTTTCTGCCACAGTCAGTGTTTTTTTTTATGTGAAACATAACATAAAGTTAGCCATGCGAATAATTATAATCTAATCAAGTTCCAATGGCCCCGGAGGACTAACAATGTTCTGCTACTGCATCACCCCTTAATTTAAAACAATTGTTTGCACAGAGCACTATTTACAATTTGTCTTTTTGTGTTTCTCAATATAGCTACTCCTGCTGGTCCACCCGTAGCACCCAACAGGCAGGAGATAGCGGCCTATCTGCCGCGGTAGAGGCTAGGTCATATCCAGCAAGAGTACCGGCAGCTGGTAGTCCTGGAGGAAGAAGAGTCAGAAATAGTCTCATCTGGTCCCCCTCTGCCTCCCGGCTATCTCATCGCTGACGCCGCAACCAGCTGACCACAACTGCTGCTGTCACTCCCGCCTTGACAGGCCACTACTGCGGAGCATCCTGTATTGGCAAGGTGCTATTGAGAGCCGGCTCGTCAGGCTGGAGCAGAGCCTGGACCAGCTCCAGACCCAAATATACAATACCACCTTTTAGTCCAATAGTCCATTTTTAAATGTCTTGTTTTGTGTGGAGGGACTGGTTGGGGGTGAAGAGGAAGGGAAGGGAGTTGGGACTGTTTTTTTTATTTGTTGCACATTTTGATTTCAGATTTTTGGATAGGGATGGTTGGGTCAGTTTGTTTGGGTAGAGAGGTAGGTATGTTGTGGGTGGAGAGGGTGGGTGTGTTTACAAAAAGAAATAAAGGGGAAACTTACTATATTTTATAGAACTTTATGCCTGAAGTAGTCTGTTCTACTTTTACTGTGCACTGCTGGCAGTTGTTTATGTGCTTGTAAGAGTGTACTGCTTAGTTATAGCGTTATACCTCCCTTGACCATTAGGGGAGATGCTGCCATTGCCTATATTGTCTACAACAACCTAGATAAATGAGTACTTACAGTAGCAGTTAGTTACTTACTTACTAACTTAACTAGTTCACTTTATTCCATAGTTGTCTTACCTGAATATAGATGAAGCAATAATAATCAGATCACTCATTGGCGCAATGGTTACCTGTTCCAATCCAAGCCCGTGGTAGGTACACTATTTAGACTGGAGTTTGGCAGTCTTGTAAATCAAATGATCATCTGGGGCAGCCTTCTTAGGTGATGAATGAAAAAATAGAAGGAACATAAGAGTGGACGGTACATGGTAATTAATTTTCACTAAGTAAGTTTGTAAATGGCAATCACCTCCAGGAAAAATATGATTGCTTATCACTCAGGCCCCAAACATTACAAATCATCTCAAGCAAGTTTCCAAATCACAGTTCAACAACACCCTTCCTGTCTGCCAACACATTAATCATCAATTGTCATCACTCACACAATCACCCACTGACCATTGCAGTAGTTGTTGTTACCTCTTCCAATCCAAGTACAGGTATGTTTGGTGGTAGGTATTCATCTTTGACAAAAGCAACACATTGAAATTTGATATTGGCATTCTTGTAAATCAATGTTCTTCTGCGGCAGCCCGGCTAGTGCTAAGTGATGCAAAAAAGGATAGGCATGCAAGGGGGGCAGACATTGTCTCCAATGTCATGAAGGAGTTGTGGAGGCTTCTTTAATGAACTCAGGTCCGACCAACAGCAATCCAACAATATATGTGACTAAAAATTGATGGGGCAGCAAAGATCTGACACAAAAATAATAATGTTCTGCAAGCTACTTTTTCTTTTTTCCAAAGATAGAAGTTCACCTAGAAATTGGTCAGCTAACACACTTGATTATGACCAATCATCCTCCTCCTCCTGTGCTGTTTCAGGAATGGTGTAAATGTGTGGTATGAAATGTTGGTTCATTTTGATTATAGTCAATCTCACCATGGTTTGAGGCAACAGATTGGTCCTTCTCACTGTAACAACTGCACCAGGTGCACTGAACACACACTCAGCAGATACTCTGGCTACAGGACATACCAGATACTTTATTACTGCCTGCTGAGCTCTGGCCATTGGTGCATCCTGCCTTACTAACACATCAATGGGTTTTTAGCCACATAGACCCCTTCTGGAACATCCAGATACTCCTGGAACATCATGTAGATGGTCATTGGTGCTGCTCCTTGCTCAACTTCTTTTGTCTTCACCCCTTCTCAGTACTTAAGCCCTGCCACTTGAAACCAATTCAATGGAGCGGTTGTGTCCAGTCCTCCTGTTGCTGTTGTTGCTCGTGTTCTGGTTGTTGGTATTGTTGGCTGCTGTGAGATAAGACTGCCCTCTCTGGAAGTTGAAGGCAGCACCCCGGAACTGTAGGGTGGGACTCTAAGTTCCAGACATTCTTCTCTGGCTTTCTCAACAATCCACCTCTTGTACTTTGAAACATCCCCTTCAGAAAAACGAATGAAAGTGGGTGGACTTTTTTGTACTGTGGATCAAGCAGTGTGGCACAGAAGTACTGTTTGGACGAGGTTATATCATTTTTCAGCCTTCCATCACAAGCCAAGCCTTGGAGTAGGCTCTCAGCCAGTTCATGTGCCTCTGAGTCTTCATTCCCACCTGTATGGAATTTCCCAACTGAATCCTTCCTCTTAGAATGACATAGTCATTGATCTTGTTGCACTGCTCAAACAGACATTGCAACATGTAATAGATCGAATTCCAACATGTTGGCACCTCCTGTATCAGGGCTTTAATTGGCGTTCTATTAGTACGCTAAATAATCCACATCTGTTCCTAGGCTTTAAAAGAATGGCTGAAACGAGTGCAGATTCTTCTCTAGGTGGTCCTTAAATATTGCTGAATATGTCTTCTTTTTTGAGAAAGTCTTGCACCTCCAGGGTGATGCACTGGGGCAAACACAGGGTCATGAAATAACATCGCTTTGACATGGCATTGACTATGTTACTGCCATTGTCTGTGGCAACAAATCCAGTTCTGAGACCTTTTGGTCGCAGCCCTTCATACACCTTGCTGTTAGATTCTTCCAAGATGTTTACAGCTTTATATGATTTTTCCATGGCAAACAAGTCCACATTTGCATCTCACCAAATTCTCTTAAAACTTTCTTCAGGGCCAAGACCTGAAGATATTTTTTGCTTTTCTACTGGCTAAAGAGATCCATGGTAGAGTGATGCACATGTAATTAGTTGCCTGACAACTGTGCCCCATATTTGTTGTCAGGTGGATAGTGTGAACAACACTTTGCTGCAAAGCTTGTCCAACCAACTGCAGCACATCAGGATGCAGTGCTGGAACAGCAACTCTGGAAAAATAGGTCTGACTTGGTACCTTCCATTTCGGGCAGATGGCTGCTACATAGTCTAAGAATCCCATTCCTTCCACAAAAGAAAAAGGGACGAGGTCCAACACTAACATTTTTGCCAGCTTCCCATTGTACAAATGTGCGGTTCGGTGGTTCCACTCATAGGGCCACTCCTGCCTAAACATGCATGTAATAGTAGCCTGGATGTTCTTCTTTTCTGGAGCCACTGACACAGGTGTCTTTTGAGAAGTCGATGGTGGTAGACTCAATGTGCATCATGGTGGAGTAGTCACTGTGTGCTTTGGTGTCTCCATCACACTCTGAGTCTTCTTGTGCCATTGTGAAGATGTTGAGGTTGGTGATTCTGCTGGGGGACTTCTGGGGACAGGGCTGCTTTGCATGAGGATGTCACTCGCTATTTTCTTTGTCATAACCTCCACTGTGATCAGACTTGTAGCTGCTGTTCCCTGGCTCGCTACACCACCACAACCATGTTCAGAAATTTTTTATAAGGTGGTCCTCCCACTGGATTGCTTGGTGTTTTTTCATATGTGTTATTTGGCTCCAGTACCATAATGTGAACCAGGCTTACTTCGATTAACGTGCGTGTTGCAATGCTGCAAACTACAGTGTGCTCCCCTTGTGTGCTAACTGTGAAATTGTCCCAAACTGGGCAGAAGTACTTTTTTACTGTGCCACTGCCAATGCCTGAAGAAGAACTGAAGGTAGATGAGTATGCCTTTGATTGCCCCTCTGCAGGGGATACTTCTCCTGAGTTGGAGGTAGGTGCGGGTCTCAACTGGGGCTTTGCAAATATTGAAGCTGTCGATGCTACCTGTGCCACTTACCACAGAGCAGGTTGAATCGCAATGTTGGACTCGTTTGTCACCTTCAACAATGACTGCCTCATTAACTTCATCCTCATCATCATTCCCTTCCATAAGTCTAAGGCTTCCAGGAGCTTTTCTTTTCTCTTGCCTCGGCTGTTGTCTCCTTGAATGTGCTGGGGTCTACTCCATGTCCCTGTCATTATCATCAGATGTGGTGCTTGGAGAAGATGGTGGAAAAGTTCCCTTCCATTTCCTTACTTGAGATCTGGGAGCCAATGATTCTAAAAGAGGAGGTTCTTGCTCAGAAGGAACCTCAACCCCAGTTCTGCTCCAGCATATTTCTCTGGGGCCATTTTACTGCTCTCAGCTGGCAGTTGCACTAAGCTGCAGAAGAGATTGGATTACTGTTGTGTGACTGCACAGGCCTTCTGTTTGGCAGGACTGCAGGTTATGTTTCTTCCCTTGTGCACCGAAAAGCAAAAAAACCCATATAGTGTGAAAAGTCATGTGGCATTTCTTTTTTTACGGAGTTTTATATAACGCGAACTTGACCCGAATTGTATATCAGAGTGCTTTACATAGCACCAGTTGCGTTACATGAGGACACATGAATTTTTGTTAAGCACCGGGAGATTAAGTGATTTGCCCAGCATCACAGGATGTTCGGCGTCATTGCCGAGACCCAAACCCAGTTCCCTGGATTCGAGGTTGACCGCCCTAGCCGTTAGGCCAACTCCTCTCCTGCATTGTTTGCAGTTTGAATTAGTACAGGTAAAGGCAATGTTAGTGTGGTTGTTTACTTAAGCAATAACTAATAACCACTTTAAAGTCACACCACACCACCATATGATGACATTTAATTTCCCATCAGAATAACACACATATTATACAGATTGATAAAGCTTATTCCTTTATGTCCACCATATATTCTAAAGGAGACACCTGGGGCACTCAGGGATCTGCATAGGTAAATGGAATACTAATCTTTTAATAAAATTGATATCAATATGTGTCCAATGGCAGGTCCAGGGGGAAATGGAATAATCATCATTACACAAATGTATGATGTAAAAGTGTCTAAATGTGCATGGCAGCCAGGGTATCCAGGAGGAAATGGAATTTTATATCTAAAAAACTGAATGATGCTATGTGTCTATTGTGGATGGATGGATGATAGATCAACCGAGGCAAAATGGGGAAAACATATTAAATAAAAAAACTAAAGAAATGTAAATAAAAAATGTACATATAAACTAAATTGAAAAAAATGCAAGCTAACAAACATTAAAATGGCAAAATAAATACAATTAAAATAAACATTAAAAACTCTAAACAAAAAAATTAAAAATAAATAAGTGAAATTAAAAACAAGTAAAATAAAAAAATTGAAATTATAAAATAAAAATTAGAATTAAAAAACTCTGTAATTGCCAATGTTTGTTTATATGGGAAGATGAGAAGAAACCTATTGGGGGTGCAAAATTTAAAAGAAGCAAAAAATGCATGTAATATATATAAGCACTGTTTATCGAAATCATTATATATATTAATAATATATATACTACAATGATCCTCAAGCACATTATTAAACTGATATCTGAAATCCATCCATGCAAGCCTATGGCAAAGGCACACAATGGCTGCCAGCCTGTGCCACAAGGGCACACCAACAACCACCAACAAGGAGGCATGGCCACACCAAAGAGCTCATTGCAGGCTATGGCAAATATACACATGCTGCCAACACAAAATGGCCATGGCCACATGGTCAAACAACAACAACAAGCAAAAAGGCGTGGCCACAACAAAGAACACCTGCAGTTCTATGGCAAAAGCACACTGGCCGCCTTCACAAATTACCCACTAGCCACATGGTCACAACAACAACAACCAGGAAGGCATGGCCACAACGAAGAACAAATGCAGGCATATGGCAAAAAACACTGGCTGTCTTCACAAAATGGCCACCAGCCACATGGTCAAACAACAAGCAGAAGGTATGGAAAACAAAGAACGCATGCAGTCCTATAGCAAAATCACACTGTCTACCTAGACAAATTGTCCACCAGGCAGATGGCCACAACAAACAGCAAGGAGGTATGGCACACCAAAGAACACATGCAAGTCTGTGGCAAAAGCACACTGGATGCCTACACAAAATGGCTTCCAGCCACATGGTCACAATAGCAACAACCAGCAAGAACGCATGGCCACAATAAAGAAGACATGCAGGCCTATGGCAAAAGCACACTGCTGCCTAAACCGAATGACCGCCAGCCACATGGTCACAACAATAACAACCAGCATGGAGGCATGGAAAACAAAGAACACTTGCAGGCCTACGGCAATAGCGCATTGGCTACCTAGACAACATGGCCACCAGCCACATGGTCAAACAACAAGCAGGAGGCATGGAAAACAAGGAACACATACAGGCATATGGACACCGACTATACAAAATAATGGCCCCTGGCCACATGGCATGGGGAACAAAGACAGATGGTGGCCTATGGCAAACACACTCAAACAATGACCAGACAAAGGAGGCATTATAACACAGGAGAAAACAGCATTAATACGGCAATGTCAAAAAGTAAAACATTAACTAGCCTAAAATATGTTACAGCAACACACATCCTCTAAAAGCATCACATATATTACCCCACCTATCCACTGCAGAACAAAATTTGAAATACCCTAAAAAGCTCATTTTTTTCTTTAATCCAACCATCCATTGACCTAAATGATGTTTCAATTCAACAGACACCACAGAGACAGTTTTTTCATGCACCCATGACTAGTACTGGGCTCACTGGCTGGAAGGCTCATTGGCACACTAGGCCACATACTGAATTAAATGAATACTGCACATTTATGAGAAAAAAAACTTGGAGTAATGTATTAAACTGTGCAACATTTTTTTTTCTTTACAAAAACAAGAAAAATTACATGCAGAAAAATAACCTGGCCCCTACTGAATCTGCTGCCCACCCACCATAATAAAATGTAAAACACGTATAAAAGTACAAATAAATCCTGATGCATGCCCCCAATCAAACAAACAACACTCTTATACACCAGTTTTTGAACTTACTTGTGAAGTCTCAAATACAAAGTCCTTACATCCAATAGTATATATGCAGCAGACTAGTGAAGTGATCCTTCTAGCTCCAAATCCCAATGAAAAATGACCAGGAGATGAACAAAGAACCGGGAGGACCCTGCTGGACAGGAAGAGGGAGTCTCTGGGGCATTTCCTTTCTGTTGGAAATAAAAGTTAAAAAAAGGCTTCTTGCACGAAAAAACAGCTTGGTGAACCAAATCCATGCGAAAAGCCTATCAGCTGCTTCTCGAGCACAAAAGCTGCTCAAGCGATGGATTTGTGATCAGCACTACATTGGCTCCATCGCGGCCAAAAGCTGTGCAAGCAAGTGCAAAGTTTTGTGCAAGCAAGCTAGCTGCCAGAGATTATTGTGGCACTTGTGAGGACCAAAACAAATATATAGAGTGCAGTGAAGTTTACCGTCCGGGCCTAATCACAAAATACTCACCCCACTCTTGGGGACTGTTTTTGCTATAAAAGTGTGTGTTGTATGTGCATTGATGTTAAATGTAAAACACAGTGTTGTTGCATGCAACTGAAGAAATATATTCTTATTATTAAAAACACAGAACTTTTTCGATTTAGGAAAGCTCGGAGCATCATGGTCAAGGTAGGGGGGCACTGCCCTTGTAGTGACACACTGGAAAAAGTTTTAGAAATAGGCAATGGAAAGCATTGAGAGGCAGTTGTTATCCACATCAGTTAACCCACACCAAAACAACTGGAGTTTTATGCTATTTTTATCCAAACCTGAGAGAGGTGATCTCTAAGCTGGTACTGCATAATGGTGTGTCTTTCTACCTAATATGCTCAACATGTAGTGTGAGAACATATACAATGTTGAACAATGTATAATCCCATTTTACTGAAAAAAGTTTGTTCCACCTCAAACCAAACAACAAGTGCCTTAATAACATAACATTGTATCTATAGCTCTTAAAAGTTGTTCCACCTCAAGCTTATGAGCAAGTGTCTTAATGACATAACCTTGTTTGAGTAGGTCTTAAAAGTCTTGTCCAAAATGATCGGGAAAAGGTTTCATGCAAACACACAAAGAATAAACAAAATACGTGGTCAAAACAGGATCGTGTCACAATACAACTATCCATGGAGAACCTAGCAGGCTGCCATCACATAATGGTACTACATTCTCAAATGATGGTCTAACTTTATAAACCCATTTGTGCCCACTGTACTTCTGTTCGATTGTATAGGAGTTTCTTACTAAAGTTTACAATTCTTGATGACATCTGTTCAATAACTGTCTGTTATGATGAAAATAGTCAGGGAGCCAAAGTATACTTCCCTTACTTTACTAGTTTACATTATGGTATTCCCATGTACCTTCATTGGTCTCTCCCTCTCTCTCTCTGTCCCCTTCCTCCTCCCACCCATTGGAATGTTCCTACAGTTGAGCCAGAGGCTGCCTTGGAATGTTGCCAAGAGCAGCCTGACTGGCAGAGTTCGTTGGCTGTGCTTGAGAGCGACGTGTTAGAGGTTCCAGAGTGGAGGCCGTAATAAAGAGTTACTTAATATTGACCTACCTGTTCCAGGCGTCCTTATAACACGGGCGACGACTGGTCTGCATAAGGGAGCAGGATGGCCCTCCTTCCCTTCTGCCTTCATCCTCAATGTCAAGTTCATTCAATACCCTGTGGCCCACAAGGTTGAGGTACTGTTTCCAAGCGTTTCCACCCAGCTCTTTGCTTTCATCCTATCATCGTTTCCTTCTGCGTGGGAATACGGATTGTGTCACCTGCCAGCTGCCTTCTGTGCTGACAGGCACATCTCCTTGCCTCTCTACAGAGACATTTTGGCACCATCGCTGCTGTTCCATGATCGCCCTGTTATCAGCTTTCCTCACTCAGGACGCAATTCACTTCACACTTATCTTTGCTGCTTTCCTTCCTGCTGTGCTCTTGTTTGTGGACTCACGTCGCCCCAGGGTGTCTGTCTTTCCTGAAAGCTGGTGGTCATATGTCAACCCCCTCTGCCTTTGTCATTTTAGTGCTGCTTCGCAATTCAGGAAACCCGCCCCGCGGCTGGACTTTGTTTCATGTTCTACTGCTGGTATTGGTTGGAACTAACGCGCCGTTTCTGTGCCTCCAGAAACCTGTCCCGCGGCTGGATTTTCGTCAAAGCTGGCGCATGGTTTATAACTGACGCTGTCTCTGTTGTCAATTTTGCTTTTATGTAAAGGATTCTCTCAAGTGTGGCGCAGCTCTGTCATCGTAAGCATTCATAGCTGCCCCCAGAGAACTTATCAGCTAGAAACGAATGCCTGTTCTCCTTGGCAGGGACACTGGGGGAAGCCACCTCAAGTTCATTGTGACTCTGGTGTGTTATGCGCGGCATCTCATTTTCTGCCTCTGCCCGGTTGTATTCACGGAAGAATTTAGTCATGCACAGTATATATCAGAGCAGCTCTGTGTGAATCGCCCCTTTCTCTCATTTCCTTCCTCTGACTTTTCCAATTGGGTTTACCGGACGGGCTGACAAGTAGCAGGGAATTTCAACCGCTTTCCTGAAGCACACAGAATTCTCTCAGCAATTGCAGTTCCCTGGGAGCATTCATTAGTTTCCACTGCCACCTACTGTCTTTCATTGGTATTACCGCTGACTTGCGACCTGCCCTCTTCTGTGGGTTTCTCTCAAGTGTGGTGACTCACCCTCCCCCCAACTGCTTCTACATTCTCTCCCACACCGGCGTGCTGTCTCTAATGGCTGCATTTTAATTATTTCACGCTGCCTGGCTCAGTTTGAATTGGCTGTGTTTCAACCTTACTCTTCTGCAATCGCCTGCCTGCCTGCCTCGTCCACGCTGACTGGCACAGCTTTCACAAAGTTTTTTTTTTCAGTCTTGTCCTTCCAGTACTAGATGCTCCCTACTTGGTTTTCACTGCCAGTGCGCTCACCGCTGACTGGCACTGCTCAAATCGTGTCACCTATTGCTTCCATGTTCTTCAGCTACTCTTCTAGTTATTTACATCTCAGGTGACGCCCACGCCATTTTGGCGTGTCTGCAGTTCTTCAGTGACACACTCACTTTATTCATTCATATTACATTCCATGGTGACATGCACACCTTCCTTGTGTGCCACTCCTCCTACAGTGATACACACAATTTCTCTTCCCTCTTGCTAATTTTCCTGCAGTGATACGCACACTTCATTATTTTATTTTGCGTGTCATCTCTTGAGCTTCGGGGTTAAGTTTTCCAACATGGCGGCTGCAAACATGTCCCAGCCACCGCCTTTTCTAAATGAATGTGGGGAACCCAACCTTCCTTGGAAAGAATGGGTCAAGATCTTTGAGTCGTACCTGATTGCTATGGGGGGGGGAAATTCAGTGCGTTAAGAAGACACCACATTCTCCTTCACAATCTGAGTACCCATGGGAGGAAAGTCTTTGATACTCTACCAGAACCTGACCTAGAAGAAGATTAAAACGCTTACGAATCATTTTTAATAAAATTGGAAATTCACTTTGGGGACAAAGTCAACATTGTGGTGGAACACCACAAGTTCTTCTGTAGGGTCCAAGGGAAACATGAAAGCATCTCCAGCTATGTAGCTGTGCTGAGAGGCCTAAGTGAGATATGCCAATTTGGAGATCTCAACAACTCCCTTATTAGGGATCAGATGGTGAGGTGCACCAATAATAGTAGAATCCAAGACAAATTACTGCAAAAACAACCTAATTTACAAGAAGCGATCGAGTTGGCTAAATCTATTGAACATAACGCCCTCTGCATGAAAGAGATTAGACCTAATCCTGTCCTGCCCGATCAATCTCACTCAGTCCAGAGCCAGGTGTCAGAAATCATTGAATCAGAGAATGCTGATACTAACGATCAAACCATTATTTGCAAAATCAAAAATACTAAAACCCCCAGCTCTACTCGCGACAACAAACCATGGGAAAAACTAGCTGTGGACATCATCGGCCTGATCAATAAGAGAGGTGTCACTAAAATATTTGCGTTTGTCATGACGGATTTCCACTCTCACTGGGTTGTCATTAAAATGGTGCACCAAATAACTACCAAATCCCTTATCAACTTCCTACGAGATACCTTCGCCACCGAAGGCATTTCGGCCACCCTGGTCACGGACAACGGTGTCCAATTCACCTCGTCAGCTATGTTCCACTTCCTAAACAGTTTAGCCATAACCCACCAAAAAACAGCTCTGTACTGTCCTCGACCCAACGGCTTAGTCGAAAGAGTAAACAGAATGGTAAAAGAGAACATACAGCTGGCTTGCATCAACAACCTACCTGTTGAACGCTCTATTCAAGATATGCTCTGGGCATATCACACCACCCCCAACCTAGTCACAGGCATATCCCCATTCTCATCGCTTAGGAGAAGAAAACCCAGTACAAGGTTTTTCCCCAACTGGATCTGGGGTGGAGAGGTAACAACACACTCTTATGACAAGGCCAAATCAAGCCAACTAGAAAGAGCGATATGATCAAAAGCATGGAATAAAAAAACGTGAATGGTCTGCGGGCGATTGGGTCGCTGTGAAAAAACCCACACTCGCAGGGGATCATGAATCTAAGAACCCGGAAGAATAGTGGACATCAGAAACAACACTGTGGTCCTTGAGAATGGCCTAACTGGAGCATTGACCGGTTGGCAAAATGCCCGAACCCAGAGGACACCTCCCATGAAAACTCTCTTACATCTGGTGGTCCCGAAAACTCTGTCACTCCTCCCAGGAGCAGTACTAGAAGACCTACTGTTTCACCCAAATGGCATAAAGTCTTTGTTATGCAATAGGAATATATGTTTCTCTTTTATTGTTTTATGGGGGGAAGATGTGTTATAATTCCCTTACTTTACTAGTTTACATTATGGTATTCCCATGAACCTACTTTGGTCTCTCCCTCTCTCTTTCTACCCCCCTTCCTCCTATCACCCATTGGAATGTTCCAGAGGCTGCCTTGGAATGTTGACAAGAGCAGCCTGACTGGCGGAGTTCGTTTGCTGTGCTTGAGAGCGACGTGTTAGAGGTTCCAGAGGGGATGCCGTAATAAAGAGTTACCCAATCTTCACCTACCTGTTCCAGGCGTCTTTATAACATATACGCTATAAATGAAGGTCTTATTGATGATATAGCTGTCCGATGGGAAGGATACTGGTGGGGCTGCAGGGTATTGAATTGCTTTTTCCAGGCTCTTGACTTAATCACCTCCAAAGTTTCTCCAGAATAGTTTTCTTTATAGTTACTTAAAGTTGCTGCTCAAGCGTAGTTTCTGTAGATTTTATTCCAAATCAATGCCAAAATATGTTATGGTGAAAATAGTCCGGTGGCTGAGGTGTAGGTTATAAATTACGTTTTAAAAGAAACTCAGTTGCAGGTAAATATATAGCTCAGTCCTTATGGTAAACCCCACTAGGAGCAGCCTCCCTGCTGCTTAGCCCACACCAACATTCCACACAGCACATTCACAATGGTTGAGCAGCAAGGACCAGAGCATCAGGAAAGATGCATAATATAACACACCAGATATAACACTGTCATATTAGATTGTCTTCAGAATGATTTATGTCCAGGAAATGACGCATCAGTCTTGTGGTCTTCTTTTTTCATTGTATAGTTTTCCTATTTTCATTAATTCTAATCTTTAATTTGTGAGTTGTCCCCCAAATGCACTTTAAGCCACTTGGAAATGTGATCATGTACAAAATGTTAGCAGAGTCACAGCTGGAAAATTGCTTCTGTATCCAAGGGGATTTTGTTCCTCTAGTGTACCTGCAAATGTGACCGCACAGTGCATGACCTGTGACGTGGGCGATTCCATGCAGCTGCTATCATATTCTAGATATTTTATCTTCTTGGCCGTGTAAGGATATAACAAAACACAACATAATAATGTAACATAAGTGGCACGTGCTTCTACATTATTGTATTCCGTCTTCCAGTCCGTGTGGCTCTCCAGTATGCAAATACTCATATGCACATATATGGATACATACATTCACACATGCAAGCATATGACACGTGCACTTCAGCTTTTTTACTACGTAGCAAATTTTAATTCCAAAGTCTCACCAATTGTACAATTTGTTGGATTGAAAAGCGGTCACACAGTTTAGAGTTGTGTTTAGGCCTAACCAGAAAGAAAATATTATCAAGAAAACTGCCATCGCTTTAGGATCACAGTCATGTAAATGGATTCCTGAAACCAATTACATGAAAAATGTTTTTAAAAAAGTGTTTTTAAATTTAAATATGTGTTGTTTTTTCTCTTCCGGAGACTGACTGAACATAGGTAGCGTAGCTAAGAAAAAAATCTATTACCATATTGCTATAAGTCATAGGTATAGATTTTAGCAAAACGTTTGAAAAAATGTAAACTCATTACTAAAGTCAAAATACGGGAGTTGCATGAGTTAAAGGTCATATGCTGCGAGTACCTTGGGTTGCACACCTTCAATGTACTTACAGTGCTGCCATAACTCAGACAGCATATGATTAACATTCGATATAGAATGCAGATGATTAACATTCTTGAAAAGTAAGGTATATTTAAGAAAATAATAACATAAAACATCAAACTGTAATGCATTATCGTGTTGCAGAGGTGGAATAAGTCCTCTGGATACAACAGTTTTCTGACTGGTTCTAAGCCTTTTTTCCCATTTTGCAGTATGAGGGGAAGAATTCCAGAATAAATCAGTGAACTTTGGGTGATCAGTTTGTGCCTCCCAGGGACGATAAAAAGAGGGTGCAAACTTATATGGGCGTAGCTTGTTCAATAAGATTGAGGGGGTGTGAGCTTCATATTTCCCAACAATCACGCTGGTTAAAATACATCATATGAGAAGCAAGGCAGTGGCTAAACCCGTTCCATGCGTCGAGCATGTGCATGTGCGGGGGACGCCCACGCCCACTCATTATTTCTCCCGCAGCGCGGTGGAATTTGCGCCGCGGTAAAAGGGTTAAAGAGCAGAAGGAAGGTAGAGGAGAGTGGATTGTGAAGGGTATTTAAAACTCAATATTTTGTAAAATAACCACATTTTAAGACCTTAAAAACAGAGATGAGTGTGTGTGTGTGTGTGTGTGTGTGTGTGTGTGTGTGTGTGTGTGCGTGTGTGTGTGTGTGTGTGGGTGCGTGTGTGTGTGTGTGTGTGTGGTTGTCTCCATGTGTATGTAAAAATCCGAAGTGAAGCCCGTCAAACACCTCACCATACATGACTTAAAGCACCTGTACCCAACTATTTATTTTATTATATATTTAATAGGTGGACATAACACCCCACACCCTCCCTGGAGCTACACCTGTGCAAACATGTATGGTTTGTGGGCGCTAGATAAAGCTTGCGGTTCGCCTTAAAAGACTTTCGCTGTCAAACGACAACCGCATAAATGATAAGAAAGAGTCCAGCAGAGACGGTCCGGATAGGTTTTATTTGCCAAAATTTGATCCACAAGCAAATTGAAAAAAGACCACATTTTGCGGTTTAAGAATTCTGCATTGTTTTTCCCATAGGCCTGGTTCTAAGAGATTGGTTCAAATATTACAAAGGTATGCCGACATCATTGCTGATGACAGTTTTAGGCATGGTGCAGGAATTTCCTGTACAATAGAATATTGCATTGCTCTGTCCGATTTCAATTACAAATGTCCCCACACTAGGGATATTTATGAAGAATTTACGCAATGCACTGCAGCAAAGTAAGTTGCTGTTCTGCATTGTGTGAGCGGGCGAGAGCTGAAAAGCTCTCCTGCTCTCTCCCTGCGCTGATGCACTGGAGACTATACCATTATGCAAGGGGGCTTACATTGTTGGCAGGATTGTTTTCGTACAGGAAAGGATACCTTCCTACACAAAAACAATGCTAACTTGTGATGTAGAATGTATCAAGCATAAAAAGAGGAACTAACGAGGAGAAAACAAGGTTTTTCTCCTCATTCACGTTTCTGTGGTAGATATACCAAGTTCACACAATACCAGCTTTACAAACCTTAGTAAATCTGTAATTGCATAGAATTCATGGGTGGATGCATGGGAATGTCAATGCTCCACTTATGGTACGCGTGCCACTAAGAAATTAAACACACTGCACTACAAGCTGCAGAATTACGTTATATTTATTTACAAAGCCACAAAAGATCATGCAATTCAGGCTTTGGATTGTTTTGTAAACTCCTAATAAACCTTTGTGCTGCCCTGCATTGCCTTTTCATGACGCAGGGTGAAGCAAGGGGTAAGTGAATCTGCCCCTATGTTTCCAGTCTATCCCCCCTTTTGATAGATCCATAACAATGTGACATCTATGTTTCATGAGACGCTTGAAAACTGTACTCATTAAAATAACATCCTGTCAGATAGTATTCTTTTCCCAACGTAAGTTTGGGCACCATATAGCAAGGTTCTGACATTTATATGAAATAGTGAATAGTGGCTCATATTTGTTAATGTTTCTATTCTACGTCATAGAGTAAAAATGATAGAAAAGGCTTTTTTCAGGTGATATTGAAAAGGAAGGATCCTTGCTAAACATGAGCAAATCATTTTACAAACATTCGTTAGTTTATCAAAGATATGGGGAGCAAGGCATTAATGTTGCTCATCATTAGCTGTAAGGCACAGATAAATATTGATCAATATGATTTACACAGTAATGAATTGAGCCATGTTATGGCATATTAAGAAAGAGAAGGCAACAAAACATTATGAAGAAGGTTCTATTCCCCACTCCCATACTCACACAGCTAGCACCCTTCTGTCCAACAAAGGGTCAGTCATGCAAAGTACAAACTTATTTCCTATAGAAACGCTGAAATAACAGAAGTATATGTTTACCCAGATCGTTGCTTCTCATTTTATCAACCTGAGAAGAATGAAAGCTTGTGTTGACTTAATGGGATTCAGACCTGTGGCTGTCAGATCAGAGACAGATTCAGTTGGTGCATTAGTCCTCTCAGCCACCAGAATAACAACGTTGGTACATAACAAGTTATTCACTCCTATTTCCGTCTTTTTAATATTATTATAGAATAATATAACCATAACATAAGTTTACTTGGAGAACATATTAAAGAAATGAGAAAAAAGACATTGCCTGCAAATAAATTCTTTGGTAAAATCATTTGAATAAGCTACATCTCTTTTGTTCCATTTGCTTATGGTATCTGAAGAACCAACAGAGTTGTTTGTTCCCATCGGCAGATCCATTTAATACATTATTTAACATTCCTAAATTGGCTGTCCACTTTCACAGCATTGCCACAAATTTCTTCATATACGTTGGAGGGAAAACTTTGTCATTCTTTTCAGTAATTGATGGGGATTTTTCAACATCATCCTGTCACCCAGCGTAAATCTGTTGGAGATTGTGTTTTATGTGCATCCTACCTCAAATTGGCACTACATCGACTAATCCTTATGTTCCTTTAAGACTTCTCTCGCACTTCAGCAATCTCTATTATTATGTATTACAATTATATGTTGCTGAATGGGGAGTGGTTCTGTAGAACCAAAGAAGTAATCTGAAAGACACCATGCAAATGAGACCTGTTGGATAACGTCTGTCATCAAACTATTGATACATTCTATCAGCCCATTGGACTGGGGGACATTTTTCTATCAGTCGTCACCTGCGGTACTTTATCTATGCAAGTTATGTTTACTAGAAATATCATGAAGGTGCATGGCCAAAACTATGTATGCACGATACATAGTTTCGCATAGTACTCTTGAATTGCCCTAACATTTTGGGGGAAGATTGTGTAAAGCACATTTCTCACAGCCTAATAATTACCCATCTTGCTGGAAATGGTCACGATGACTTGGGCGTGGTGGGATTCCCTAACCGATGATAAATATTAATGAGGTTTGGCCAGCTATCAGCAATGCACGTTTTTTTTTATAGCTGTTATATTTCAAATGAAGATTTGAGCGCTTGATCAGTTTTCTGTTCCAGGTTAAGTTTCATACTCTTTGCTCATTGCTTCGTTCACCTGAACTACCCACTTCACTTCAACTTATATAGGTTAAATGTTTGTTGGAAGAAACAAATTCCATTCAGGCAATACACAAAGTTCGACGTTTTACTTCTAAGTTTCCAGATTTAAACACATATGTAGCTAGACTGCCTTACTTGAGCATTTTGCTTTCTATACAAGGTACAACTTCAGATATTCTTTTAGTTTGGCATTATGATATCTGTAATATTTCAACGGTAATGTTAGTCAATACTTCAAAGGCTACAAGTTTTCGCAGCTGACGTTCACGTTTGCGTTTTAATATGCTGTCTTTTAGTAGATTCCGTGAACAGATGTTCCCTCTATTTCCACTGGCATTGGCTCCACATGTCGCCGCAAGTACTTTCTTCTAATCTAGTCCTCTCCTACCTGCTTTGTCCCCAGAGGGTGAATGTTTATTGTTAATTAAAATATTAGAGACATCTGCATGCTTGCACTGCGCTTTCACATATGTGGTGGGGAATTTGCCTGGCTACCAGGGCACATTTAACGGTTGGTCGCCGAAGCATAGAATGACAGTTTAAAGCGAAATTTGCTCTCACAAACAGGTGCAGCACATTGAATGTTTATAATTCGGTGCCCGTTTCAGGCTTCTTTTAGGCAATGCAGCCCGCCTGGAAATCATATAACACACAAGGGTGGCGCATTCTGCTACTTCAGCGCTAGAGAATGCAATACAGAACGACTATTCCTATTTAGAAAGTGCACACTAAGCTTACAGTTACAGGTGTCCTAAATGCATTTCTCAGATGACTATCAAGGAGAATGGCGACAGTATTCTGACAAATATCTCCTGTCGGCCCCGATTACTTCAATTCCCCTTCATAATTCATTTTATTAAATCCGCTGCATGAGCCAGGTTCCATGGATTTTACACGTGAACTCATGATAGACATTTACAATTTTTAGGTGCCTAATTCAATAAATTACAATCCAGTCTTGCATTTGGAAAATTGTGCTTATCAGCCGTAAACTAGAATTCTGTTTCTGTCCTGCTGGTGTTTTTCAATGTATATGAAAAGTACAGGCTCCTTTTGCCTTCAGTGGTTTAAAAATCAAATCGAGCTGCAATGGGCTCCAGCATTGAACATTCATATTCAATATTACTTTTATTATTAAAGTGATTACTTACACAGTCGTGTTTATTTAGGCATTGTTGTCTCTAGAACAGTTTCATATCAAAATAGCGTGCGCCAAGATTGTAACTTTTTAAGAACATAATACGTGTTTTGTGGTAAATAAACATTTACTCAACAAATTAAAAATCCATGGGGCATATTATCAAGCACGGCGTTAAAATGATCGCCGCTTTAGCGGCAGAAAACTGCCGCTAAAACGGCGATAATGGGCTTGATAATATGCCGCAGAGAATTCCAATAGAAGCCCATGTTAACACCAGAACATGGGCTTCTATGGGAATTCTCAAAAATAGATAAATAAATAAAACAAATTTCATTGTGCGCGCTGCATCGGCATTTGGCTTTTCAGCGCGCGCAATGAAATTTGTTTTATTTATTTACTTATTTACATTACTCTCGTCTGCCATGAGCTGGAGTTTGCTACCCCCCACCCCGCCACACCGCCCCACAGCACTCCCTCCACGAGCCACTACTGACACAGAGGAACTCAGACTGACTGCAAATGCAGAAAGAGACACGAAAATGCTCACATAGGCACGTTCAATTCCACCCTAAGACTAAATGATCCAGACCACAAAATGCACTACTCTGGCAGACTGCATCAATGCCAGCACCAACAGAAGCAAAGAAATCTTCACCATTGTGCCACCTCCAAATCGATTACTTCCTGGCAGGTCCTATGCATCAATCTCTCACAATTCTCCAGCAACAAAATTGTTGCTATTTACATAAACTTCAGCCCGCGTCCCAGCCCGACAGACCTCGTCAAACATCTCCTGATCTTTTCCAAAGTAGCACTAATAATCACATGGCCCATCATCACCCCAGAAGAAACCATCGCCACCATTAAGTCTATCCACTTGGGGGCCCATTGGACTCCTGCCCCCACTACGACAACACCAGAGGGCTCAACAGTGCCATGCTTACACCCATTCTAAATGCCTCCACCCCTCTGGAACTTTCACAGATGCTTGGAAACATGAAATTGTCCATCCATCACTTAAGAAACCCTCAGTGAACCCTTCAACTCTCACCAGCTACAGACCAATCTCCCTACTACCATTCCCAACCAAGGTCTCAGAGAAAAACAGACAACTCACTCAACATCTCTATGGCCACCAACTTCTCGACACCACTCAGTCTGGTTTCTGACCCAACCACAGCACATAAACTGCCCTCATCACTGTCACAGATGACATCCACATGACTCTGGACGATGGAGACACAGTGGCCCTCATCCTCCTGAACCTCTCTGCAACGTTTGACTGATCTTAGTGAGCAGGAAGAGCAGTATAATTTAAAAATCTGACTAAAAAGTGTACAGTTTGGTTCATATATCACCATGTACAACAAATACAATAATTTGAACAACACTCAATTCAATTTGATTAATAGCTTTATTTGGCAAATTAGAAAAACATACATTAAAGTACAAACACAATAAAAATCAGTTAAGAAAATATAAAAACATGTGAATACACAAATTAGTTAAAACATTAGTTAAAACAGCCACATCTCAGCCATCCTTTACCTGAGTTATATTGCCTTCATAATAAATTGCATACAGATATGTGGATCCACAAATATAATAAAACTTTAGATTAAAAAAATCATCTCAAACCATCCTTTTCCTAAGTTGTATTGCCTTCATAATGAGAAAGCAAAAAGAACTGATGATGGTCAGAATGTTGAGCAAATCGAACATCCACCTTCAGTCACAGTTCTGGGTTAAATCCATTGTTTGTTTGCATGCCACATATTCCAGTGTAGACCCAGCAACATGCAAATCAGTCTTGACCCTGCTCCCCATGGGAACAGTCCAGGCCAAATCCTCCCTGGACCAGAAACGAGCATCCTGGGATTGGTTTCAGGTTTATCACCTCTAATCAGCCAGGCTAGCTTGAATCCGGTGACATAGTTAGCCCAGGACCTACTTCTGGGCATACCCTTCCCACTTTGTTATAAAAAAGAGCAACATTAAAAAAACAGGAATGGGTTGTCATGTGCAAACAGGTAGCTTAGCACAGACTTCTAGTCTCTAATTTTCTGTGACAAGAAGATTGTTTTAACATGGTATCTCCTTAAATGTGTGTAAATGCCACAGAATGACATAAAGTGCAGGGTGCTTTGCTTCTTCTGCACATCACAAGGGCAGAGTGTCATATCCGGGGAGGGGGGGGCATACCTTCATCAATGGGAAAGCAACTAAATGATATGCTGTGCCAGCATGAAATCTAAATAATACAACCTAATGCTGAATATTGGTCACACAAGATAAATAATGTTGACAAGCAACCTGTAAGGCAGATGGCATGTTATAGGCAACAGTCAACTTCCTTAACTCAGCACACATTCTACTGTCCTACTAATAATTAAGAATACATGTCTTGATAGAACTTTTATCAAGGGTCAGGGATTTAAGGGGATCTTGAAAACAGAAATATTAAATAAACTACTAAAGAAGGCACCAATGTAAGAGAGCCAAGGGATATTTAAAACAACTTCCAGGGCAAGACAGTCCGAAATGACTGATTTGGTAAAACCAGTTTCTGCTTTGGACCAGATAGGGAACCACAGTAATAGGGATTTTACAAGGAGCAGATCTTCCAGAAGTTCCCACTAACCTTCCTGTGAATAATCACTAATGAGACTGAGGCTGGCAGGCATAACAGTCACTTCAAAAAGGAATTCTCCTCTACCTGGAAGGGGCTAGAAGTATAATCCAACAGACCTTCTTTGCCTCTTCGACCCGCACAACATAGTAAATGTTTTGGATTTATTGATAAGCATTTTTTTTGGAAACCCTAAAATCCCCAAATACATTAATCAGTTTCTGGAGGCTGTTTGGTGTCCTATATAATAACACAGCAGCATCAGCATTAAACAACACTGGAATAGACCTGCCTGCAATGCTCAGTGCATCGGCCTGCACAGTTTGGAATGCACCATCCACCCCATTAATAAAGAGGGAATAAAATAAAGCAAGGGAGATCAAAGTAGACCAAAGGATAGAATGGTCAACTAAATCAAAGGCACTACTTAAATCAGTGAAACAAAGATAAATGTACCCAGAGTTAGCCCTGGTATATTTGCCAATCAGCAGCTCAAGGTTCACACATTGTTCGATTGTACTCAAATCTCTCCAGAAACAAGATAATTTCATTTAATGGCAGCCAGTGAAGTTAGCCAATACTGGAGCAAGGTGGGAGGTATGTTTTACACCGGTGCCTAGTCTAGCTGTAGAGTTCTGAATCAAGTGTAATTTCTTTATGGAATAACTTGGAAGATCAAATAAGTAGAGTTTCAGAAATCCAGGTGTAATGTCAAAAATACCTTTAAGCTTGTAATTTTTGGCAAAGGAAAAAAAACATGCAGCACTCGCTTAAGGGAGTACAATCAAAATAGGCCGTTTTTGGTCACCATTTTTACATGGTCTGCAATCGACAGTGTAGAGTCAATTTCAATTCCAAGTCTTTTTACTGTTGACACCAAGAAGGGAGGCGATCCTAGACTTTACAGCCAAAGCATTTATGTTTCCCCTCTTGTTAATTTAATAAGGTGTTTTTGATTCTCTCTGACCACCTACGCGGACAATACCCAAATCATCTTATCCCTTGGAAATGACGAGGCATGGATCGGGGTCAGATTTCATGACTGCATGCAGGCTGTCCTTTATTGGTTTAATTCAAACTGGCTTAAACTTAATGCAGGTAAAACAGAAGTCCTGCTATTTGGAGCCCAATCATTCTTATGGACTCAATCCTCTTGGTCGGCAGTAATGGGCCATATCCCAACGCCAGTAATGAAGGTTCGGTATCTGGAGGTGATCACTGATGATGAACAGAATGTTTCTGACATTTTCTACCCTCAGAACTGTTAAACAGATCTTGCCTCTAATTTCTGATAACTTTCAAAAGTTTCTTGTCACCTCATTGATTATGTAAAAACTAGACTATTGTAATAGCCTATTTCTCACGGCCCATAAATACATCGCTAAAAAACTACAAGTTCTTAAAAACTCCACTGTTAAATAACTATTGAAAATACTTAAATTCCACTCTGCCTCTCAGGTCATTAAAAAGTAGCACTGGCCCCTTCCCAATCAAGCAAAGAGTCACCCTCAAGGCACTTTGTCTATCCTATAAAGCTTTCCATGATCTTGGCCCTGATTTTCTTAATCAGAGCTTCAAATGGTACTGTCCCAACAGAAGTCTACGCTTTACTAATGCCAAACTATCGGTACTTCCCAGGATTAAACAAGCCAGGTAGGGCAACAAGAACTTTGTGCTGGGAGCATCCAAGGCATGGAATGCTCTACCTCTTTTCATTAAAGTGGCACCAAATATTCTCGCTTTCAGGAAAGCCTTGAAGACCTGGCTGTTTAGGACTCTTGTAATTCTGAGGTCTGATGTGCTAGCCAGGTCTAAACTGGGGTGGCATGGTGAGCAAAAGAATGATGGATTTAACCCAGATCTCTTGACTGGGGGAGAATGTTTTGATTTGTTCTGCATTCCGTCCATTAATTGTGTGTCTTTTGCTTTCTCGCCCTAAGTGCACCAGGTATGCCTAGACGTAGGTCCCGGGCTCACTGTGCCACTGGAATCAAGCTATCCTGGCTGAAGAGGGGTGAAACCCTGAAACCGGTCCTAGGATGCTTGTTTCCGGTCCAGGGAGGACCTGGCTTGGAAGTTCGGGCTGGAATGTTCCCATGAGGCACAGGGTCAAGACTGATTTGCATTTAGCCAGGTTAGCCAGGTCTAAACTGGGGTGTTATGGTGAGCAAAAGAATGATGGATTTAACCCAGATCTCTTGACTGGGGGTGAATGTTTTGATTTGTTCTGCATTCCGTCCATCAATTGTGCGTCTTTTGCTTTCTCGCCCTAAGTGCGCCAGGTATGCTCAGACGTGAGTCCTGGGCTCACTGTGCCATTGGAATCAAGCTATCCTGGATGAAGAGGGGTGAAAACCCCGAAACAGGTCCTAGGATGCTTGTTTCCGGTCCAGAGAGGACCTGGCTTGGCAGTTCTGGCTGCACTGTTCCCATGAGGCACAGGGTCAAGACTGATTTGCATATAGCCAGGTCTAAACTGGGGTCGCATGGTGAGCAAAAGAATGATGGATTTAACCCTGATCTCTTGACTGGGGGTGAATGTTTTGATTTGTTCTGCATTCCGTCCATCAATTGTGTGTCTTTTGCTCTATGTGCTCTCTTCCTTGCTTTAACTGTTAGTGCCCTAGACACCTCCGGGCATTTGCGTGCTCTAAAAATCCAGTTAACATAACATAATACAACAAAAACTTGCTGAAAAAGTGTCATAGGTTTAGCCATACCTCGGGTCTCTGTGTTGGAGCCATTCAGTTTTAAATGGGTCGTATTCATCAACCTCTGCTTTTTCTCTAAACAATCTCTTGTGTTTGCCGCTGCATTTGGATAACTTTCCTTCAAACTGGCTATGATCTGTGTGCCATCTGCATGAAGGTAGATTTACAACCCATAGGATTCCAGGAATCATTTGGTGCAGTCAATGGAGTTAGATGCAAATTAGGCAATAAAGGGGATAAGATGGAGCACTGCGGGACCCCACGTGTTATGTTTCTATAGCGACTCATATGATGATAAATTGACATGGAAAGATAAAACAGAAAGTCCTTAAACCAGTTTATGGCTTTTTTCTACTTTTTTTGCTAATATTCTCAAGAGTAGTAAGCAGAATTTTGTGATTCATGGAAACAAATGTTGCCGTTACAATCAGCAGTAATAAGACTGTTAGTGTATCCTTATCAGTCATAAGCCATCATTCATCCAAAATAGGTATCATTGTTAGCTCAGTGATATGACCATCATGAAAACCTTTCTGAATGGGATGCAAAAGGTTTTTTACAGAGATAAATTAAGATATCTGGATTTTACTGAGGAAAGTTAGTTGTGAAACTGATCTATGGTTTGAGGATACTTCTGGACCCAATCCTGGGCCCGATTCACAAAAGTAATCTGAGACAAAATCCTAACTTTACGACTTTCGGTATTCAAACAAGG
Organism: Triturus cristatus; assembly: GCF_964204655.1. Taxonomy (NCBI): domain Eukaryota; kingdom Metazoa; phylum Chordata; class Amphibia; order Caudata; family Salamandridae; genus Triturus; species Triturus cristatus. The sequence goes on from NC_140591.1 coordinate 499,152,873, forward strand.
CATTTAGCAGTAGTAAAGTTAGGATCCCTAACTTTACTACTACTAAACTGAGACAAATCTTAACTTCACGACTTTCGGTATTCACAAAAGGCATTTAGTAATAGTAAAGTTAGGAATCCTAACTTTACTACTACTAAATGCCTTCTGTGAATACCAAAAGTAGTAAGTTTAGGATTTTGTCTCATATTAGTTCTGTGAATCGCCCCCCCTGTCTTTAAATAGAGCGATTAAAGACGCAGGGAGATATTCAGAAGAACGTGTGATAACTACCGCAAGGGTAGCGTAACGCAACTTCCAATATCGCAGCCCATCGTGGGGAAAAGCCCATCGTGGGGAAATAACCCTGTGTCAACGTGGAATTCACAACAAGGTGGTAGCATGCGATAGTCTGCCGACACTGCGGACAATACTAACAAAAACCACCTGCCTATATATCAGAATTACAATATGCCCCAAGAAAAAGGGGTCAAAGTATTATGCAACAACAGCTAGGGCTGACAAACACATATATCCAAAAAATTCAAAGGTAGACAAATGTATTTTGACTGTTGGTTATGAATGTTACATGTGGGACATGTATATATTTATTGATTATACTTTATGTATTTAACTATTTACTATGTGAAAGTTTGATAAAAATATTTGAAATAATGACAATAAAAGAAAAATTAATTTGTCTACCTTTGAATTTTTGAGATATATGTGTTTGTCAGCCCTAGCTGTTGTTGCATAATACTTTGACCCTTTTTTCTTGGGGCATATTGTAATTCTGATATATAGGCAGGTGGTTATTGTTAGTTTTTACTCTGCTATTTTCCCCTGTTCTTCCTGCCTAGCATTCACTCTTAGGGGTCCCCCTTTATATTGGTGACACCGCGGGCAATGTCAGTGATACAACCACCACGACGGAGATAAAAACACAAACCACAACACCAAAAAACATGTGATGGGCCAAAGCGTGATGAGGAAATCAGCGATAAGCAGCGCCAGCTCTGCAACACACACCTGGCAGGCTGAAAACATCACCATAAAAGTAGAAATAACACCCACACTCAAACTGACCTACACCCAAGCACCATGGAGGCAGCCGGAGCAGGCGCAGAGGATGAGCACAACCACACAAGCACCCCGGACGACCAGCCCAGGACATCGGGACAGGGAAGGGCAAGGACAAGAAGATGAGGAAGACGAAGTTCAGGTGAACAGGATCATAGTCACGGAGGTGATGGAACACCATCAACAACTCTTCATCACCTCCAGCGTATCATTGGGCACTAAAACTGTAATATGGCAGGACATCGTCAACAAGATGAATGCCGTCGGAGAGCACAAGGGGACAATGGACGAGGTCAAGAGGCGAGGGAATGACATCAAGCGGAAGACCAAGGAGAAACTCTCCACCAACCAGAAGGCAGCAATGCAGACTGGAGGTGGGGGCCCAGCGCCACAGCTGGAGCTGGATGACATGGAGGAGCTGGTGTCGACAGTCATCACTGTGGATACTGTGGCCGGAGTCGGGGAACCAGACACTGCTCAACAGGACACAACACAACCGCAAAAGGGTGAGAGACCACCAGGTACTGGGGGGATGGGTGGAGATGGCCACGATGGCACACATGCACAATCAAGCAGGGCACAGTATACACCCACAATGACCCTGGCTCCTCGCACAGACCCACAGACTGTCACAATGTACAATGCCATGCTGTCAGAATGTCAACCTGTACCATGCGGCTCCATACATGTGGACACATTGTAATAACCATCTCCTCTTCACATTGCAGGTGTATCGTCATCATCTCCAGCAGAGCAGTCCTAGCCATTCTTCACTGATAACAAGGAGGACAACACCAGCATTGAAACACAAGCCCTCCTAGACATTATTGACCTCATCCGCGACTCACCTCCAGGATCAGGGCAGCCCAACTACATCGAGGAGACCCCACCCACCATCCAAACAACCCAGCAGGATGCACCCACAGCCCCAGCACCCTCCAAAGTCCCCCAGGAACAACAAATGGCCTTGCAACACTGTGTGCTGGAGGGCCAGAGGGAGACGGCTGAGCAGGCGCGGGTGGGGTTCAAACTCATGGCTGCCAAACTGGACGCCATCCTTGGGTGTCTATGTCCGCCCATGGTCTCCAACGAGCCCTGACTGACATTGCTGGAGTCATGACGCAGAGAGTAGAACAACTGTCCACTCAGGATGGCTCCAGCAATACCAGTCGTGAGCTGGCACACATGCGGAGGCTCATGGAGGACATGGTGCGTATGGAAAGCCCTGCGCTGGTCTGGCATACGGCAGGCCAGACCACTCCGATGACGCACCGGGGGGGGGCAATCATTGCTACCCGTTGCAGGCGTACTCGCTGGTGGTGTGCAGGTCACTGGTCTAGTTGTCAGCATGTCACAGCCACTCCCTGAGGGCAGCTTTGCACACACACCACACCCATCCGGCACAGGCATCACTGGCCATGTGACTCCACCAACATAAGGGGCCGATACGTCACATTCCCCTCTTCCGGTGGTGACTGGATGATGGCCGCTCCACGCTTCGCATTCATAAAGGGCCCATGAGTTGTTGCGCACAGGGTTGGTGGAATCTGAGGCCTGGCGCACAACACGGGCCTACCGCCACATGTCGCTGACTGGGGTTGCTTGGGTTAGTGGCACCCGAGGCCTTGCGGCTGGCACGGGCCTGCCACCATGTGGCTCTGAATGGGGTTGCACAGTGTTAGTGGCACTAGGAGCATTGTGGCCGGCACAGGCACCCCACCACTGGACGGTGACTTTAGGTGCACTGAGTCAGTGGCACCTTAAGCTGCTGAGCGGGTGTGCAGCCTGCGATGATGCCCTGTCCTGGCGGTCTGGACAGCTCCTACCAAGTGGTGTCGCTTCCAGATCCCAAAGTTAGTGGCACCCATTGGGCTGTGCGAGTGTGCAGCCTGCAACGGTGCCGGGTGCACTGGTAAGTCCTCTGCAGTAGAGTAATCAAGACCCAGCACCAAACGTGAGACCTGATGGGCTGCGGAGCGGGACTTAATGGTGTAGAGGGTGCCATGTCCGCGGGCCCCTGGCTTGTGGCTTCCAGTGGCACGTGGTGGTACCTCCCATCTATGCGTCGGTGGCAGAAGGTGAGCAGTGAGGCCTGAGTGTGCATGGGCTGGCATGCTCCGATGGGTGACGGGAGGGGTTGGGGTGCCTCTGCCTGGGTGTGCATGGGCAGGCAGGCGCTGTTGTTTTGTGCAGGTGTTTGTACTGTGCCAGTCATGTATCTGGACTCTGTTTCAGCTGACTGCTCTGACTCAGATGTGTGACCTGGTGAACTGCGATACATACCGGCACGTGGTTGAAGACACACCGGTGGCAGCAGGTGAGCAGAGTGGCCTGGGTGTACTGGGACGGCACTCTCTCTCTCTCTCTCCTTCTCTCTCTCTCTCTCTCTTCTTCTCTCTCTCCCTCTCTCTTCTTCTCTCTCCTTCTTTCCTCCTCCTCTCTGCCCTTTGATGTGCGCAGGACACACCTTCTCATCATGATTTTTGTCTTGCAGGCTGGGACCTATGGATTGTCCCGAGGGGAGCGGCCATCTGTCTTCATTTCATTTCAGTGTTCATTTTAATACATTTTCATTTGTTGATTTGAAAGTGAATGTGTGCTGCTCTTTTCTGTGTTGACACATGCATGTCACCAGTTGTGATTGTGCGATGTCAGCCGAATTATTTTGTGCATGTTTGGGTGTAGCTGATGTGGCATGGCCTTGGTCGGGGGGTGCAAGGGAAGGGTGGTCCTGGGGGTGGTGTTGGTGGGTATTGTGGCCCTCCTGGGTGTCCGGGCCACATGATGGGTGGCTCCATGGCTTCTGTGGCCCTGGGCTGGTCTCTCTTTTGTGGTGCAGGCTGCCTCCGACTTTACACCAGGTCAGAGCAGGTGTAGATTTCCTGGTGCTGACGCACCTTATCACCTGTTTTGTGTTTTTATCGCTGTTCTGTCTGGTCGTTGAGAATGTTGAGTTGTGATGTTGTCACAGCTTTTGGCACTGGAACGCCCACTCTGCATCTCATTAGCGATAGTTGCGCGTGTCCTCTGTGGCGATGTTTTTTGCAGCTGCTATCGCGGGTAAACTGGTGCTGTGGGCTGTTAACACCAGCTTGTGAATGGGGCAATGGATTTATCGCCACTTTGGCTGCGATAAAGTGCAGTAGAATCAGCGATAGTTTCTTGTGAATATGCCCCACATTTTTTAGTATGTCTGGGATCTCCACTTTCTACAAGGATGAGTTTACTGATGCTATCATTCAGCTAGGATGTGCTTTTAAATATTCTTTACATATTTCACTGGTAGTGGAACAGCCAGAGAAGTTGTCCATTGTATCAGTAATGTACCACCATCTGCATTTGTAAGATGTTTAAATTCTCTGAACCTAGTTTATTAGCAAAAATCATCCCATCATCTCTGGCTTTGGATCTCGCTCCAACCAACAATGCTTGGATAGTATTTGTCGTTTTACAAAAATAATGTGCCACCATCTGATTGCATTTCTCCTCAGAGTCTGTGTTAGGTTCTTGGACAGGAGGAGTTTGCCGCCCCCCTAACTACTGAAGAGGTTGCCAGATATAAATATAGTGCCTGTAGAATTTTCTCTGTGTAGAATTCAGCTTTCCCCCATTTGATAGCTTTTTTGCATGCCCTATTGATTTTTACCCATGCTGACGTTTCCTCCAATACCCATAGATGAAGAGAGTGTTGAGACTATGAGTACATCAGATGTGTATTTTAATCCAATGTATCTGTCAGCAGAAGAGACAACTGCCTTCTTCCTCAATGATGAACATCATTCCCATTGATCACCATTTTAGCATATTTAAAAAAAAAAGTACCCTTTATACATGGAGAAACAACAGATACCTCCAAAGTAACTATGGAAAGCAGACTGCAAACATGTCTTCTCTTACAGAGACCAAGACCATCTTAAAAGAACAACTGCAACACATGCGAATGGCTCTCCAAGCAACAGAGTGACAGAGACAACAACAGTGATACCAAGCACATGCCTTTAACAGGCTTATTGCATCACTGCCTCACCTCAAGCACGCAGTAGACAAATGTTGGAAGGACAACATTTTAGTACATAACTGATGAACTCTTAGAGCCTCAATTATGGGGATTTGGTTTAGGGCAGCACACGAAGTTACCTTGCGGCACTGCACTAGGTCAAAGTGAAAGGGCAGTAAAGCACCATATTTATTTATTATGGTGCATTCCTGTCCTTTCCTCCACCACTGGTGCCTTTTCAACAGCTTAGTGCCAATGCAGGCACCGTTTCACCATGGTGCAAAGGTGCCTATAATGTCAGCAGGAAAATGTGCACCTTCCTGCACAAAAACAATGCTGGGAGGCGTTCTCCTCTTTCCATGTGTGCTGCAAAATGCAGCACACATGGAAAGAGGAAACAATTAGGAGAAATAAAGTTATTTCTACTCGTTGCACCTTCCCTGGGGAGGCATAAGGTTTTGGTGCGTCCCCAGGTTTACATGGTTTTGTAAACCTGGTGAACAGTCAAAATCAAAATCCATGTGTGTTGTGTGGGAAAACACACCTCTTGGTACATGGAACACCGCTCTAATGCAGACTAAGGCAATGCAGCGATTTGTGTTGCCTAGCCTTAATCCAATATCTTTGAGGCCATTCAAAGTCACGCAAAGTGGCTTCGCGTGACCTCATAAATATGATTTTGTGATTTGCAACACGAGAGCGTCACAAAAAGTGACGCTAAAGCAGTGCAAGGGCATCATAAATATGTCCTTTACAAAAGTAGTAGAAACACTAACAATCTCCCTGTGTCAAGTAGCCCACTTTGGCCAAATAGAAAATGCTGCACCATCAACCACAAAATCAACTAATACAACATCACACTTGTTAAATATCTCAACTCAAATGTATTGTAGATGTTGAACACTTACAACATTGCTACTGGCCCCTCTTGAGGAGACTGCACACAAAAAGGAAACTTAGTTGTGTTTAAAACTTGTACAAAGTTGCATGATGTATCATTTTTATATTAAATGCAGTAGCTTAATTTTACCCCTGCTTCAGAGTACTATATGCCAGTTATGCAATACCTATCATGCTATTTGCAATTTGGAACAAGTAAATATTTAAATGGATGACCTCATCTAGTTCAAAAGTCAGAAGTTCCATTTTGAGCTTACCATATTGTGTAGGTTTTGCATCAGAATAAAAATGCTCATTATGCATGAAATTGTCTGGTTTTGTTTCCAAAAACGTATGTAGTAATTGCTCTCTCTCTATTCTGGTACACTAATTTTGTAAGAGGTTGTCTCATAATTGTGTTCTTATAAAGAATCTCTCGAAAATCTTGCCTTAATTCAGATGCTGCAGTACTTGTGATGCATTATACTCAATCAGTAGATTTGTAGAGTGCTTTTTGTCACCCGTGAGGAATGTCAGTAAGCCTGAGTGAAGTACAACAAAAACTCTGCAGCGCTACGCAGAGCTCTGGGAGCAGCATTCGATAAATTCCGTTGGCAGTGATTTTCAGTGCAAGGTGCTTGTTCCCACTGTGCAATCATTGCGAACTGCACCATGCACAGCACAAGTGGGTGCTGCTTCCTTTCTACTGCTCGAGTAGATTTTTACTCAAGCGGCATCTTTCTCAACAAAAACAGATGGTTTCTCAACACAAGTCACGAGCATACGCGACCACTCGCAATGAGCTTGACAAACGTGAGCAAGGAAAAAAGAGATCACCTCCCAGACTTAGTTGTCAGGCGCTGGGCAGGGTCCACTTGATTAGTCAAATACCCAGTCTTTAGGGACTTTCAGAACTCTAAAAGAGATAGGGAGGTCCATAGATGAAAGGTAAACCTCATTCCATGTCTTCACAAGTGGCAGGATGATCGTCATCCACATCTGCTACGTCAGATGCTGAGGATTAGAGAATGGGATGCAGAGTGGATGTGTCTGGTGGACTGATGGAAGTTCAGGCAGTGGTTCAAGTAGGCGGGTCCGCAGTTGTAGAGGGCCTTGCATGCATGGATCGGTAGCTTGAACTGGCATCTTTTCTGTACAGGGAGCCAGTGGAGTTCCCTGAGGTAGGGGGGGATGTGGGTTCATCTAGTGAGATCCAGGACACATTTTCCGGTGGAGTTCTGTATGGTCTGTAGTCGTCAGAGGAGGTGAGCTGCGATCCCTGCTTGTAGAGCATTGCTGTAGTCCCATTAGCCGGAGAAGAAGGCCTGGAAGATGGGGCACTTTGAGCTTTGAAGTAGCCATTTGAATATTTTATCGATACCAATGGAGAATGAAAAAACAGGAGAATGAGACGAAGTTGACCTGAGTCATTATAGTTAGCTTGTTGTTCAGACTGACGCCTAGGTTCCTATGGTAGTCAGCAGGGGTAGAATTAGGTCAGAGTTCTGAGGGACATCAGGATGCATCCCGTGGGAAGCTTTTGTTTCCGAAAATAAGTACCTCTGTCTTGACCAACTTGAGCTTCAGGCAGTTGCCGTTCATGAATTTGGTGAAGTTTTTCATTCGGTTTGGAAGTTGGCCTTGGTGTTTGCAGTGTCGAGGATGAGTTGTGTGTCATAGGCATAGGATATAATGTTGAGTCCATGGGTTTGGCAATGCTGGCCAGAGGTGCCATATAAGTGTCAAAGAGGGTGGGGCTGAGCGAAGATTCTTGGGGTACTCCACAGATGATTTCCTTGGGTTTTGAGGTGAAGGGGTATCATAATTGTAGGACAGGGCTAATTTAACATCCCAAGGTAGATTGTGACAAATGGAATTGTTACTCATGACCCATTGGCAGAATCATTTTCTTTCAATAAATTCATACATTTGATTTGGAATAAGTCCTAATTTACCACCTGCTGTCAGGTGAAGATAATTTTCAGGGGAATTTTCCGCTGATTTAGATTGAACCAGCAAGCTTTTAATTGCATTTTTAAATTCCAAAATTGCATGCAGTTTTTTTATCACTATAACCACTGTTGAAAATCCTATTCCCACAATGCACTCGTTTCATGCTATATCAGGTTAGTAATGTGTGACTAAATAGACGCCATTTGTTTTCACGTTATGCAACCCACTGAGTTATCCCATAATGTGCAGGCTTCAGTTAGCAAGTGTGACTACATTTTGTATTTCGTAATCCCTATTAGACTGCCTAGGCTGTGCCCATACCGGGCGTCATTATTAAGTGTTGCTTGCCTCAGCAGAACACTGTACTTTTTTATTTTCTCTCCTGTCCAAGGCTGCGTCCCGACTTACTAATGAATAGGCCGTTCTGCCTTTGCATACCTATCCGATTGTGTAGTTCTGCTCCCACGTTGAGAGACGATTAGACTCGGCGCTGTGGCCTTGAATCGTAGATAGCATGTACCCATCTGGCAGGTGGTAGCTCATCACCTTCCTCCTTTGTTCATGTTCGGCCCAGGCCGGTTTACTTTCCATTGTGGGCGTGGTTGGAGGCTCTTGGGAAGAACCACTACGTGTTGCAGACTGTTGGGGGTCAGTACCTCGGCAAACATCTTAGGGTGCAGGTCGGATCAGACTCCTCTGCAGAGTATTGCTAATAAATGATGTTTGTATTCTCTACTGTCTGACCGACTCTTTATTCTTGGGAAGGCATAGCAGGTGGTTGTAAGTAAACTGAGTGGCCCCTAAGGACCACTTCCTTCACCACTTGCAAACTTTCTTTGCATGCTGATTTTTAACAGTTGCAGACACTGCATGACTCATTGTAATTCTGCTCTACTGTCTGACCGACTCTTCATTCTTGGGAAGGCATAGCAGGTGGTTGTAAGTAAACTGAGTGGCCCCTAAGGACCACTTCCTTCACCACTTGCAAACTTTCTTTGCATGCTGATTTTTAACAGTTGCAGACACTGCATGACTCATTGTAATTCTAGATTCAATGGTGGAAGTTCTCTGTGAACGAATTTAATGAAGGAGAATCTCATTTGCAGAGTTTCTCATGCTTGCAATGCATATGAAGGTTACTGCTCTTGCACCAAGTGTCACATTACAGAGTTTGCATATGAAGAACTGCAAATCTCTTGGAAAATTTGACAATTCAAGCTCTCCAAATAGGGACTTCGGCAGCAGGCTAGAAGCGTGACACCCACCCACTAGGGTTTCCACACAGTGAGGGGATGTCAGAGACTAAAATCAATTGAGAGGAAGAGGGATGGCCTTGCCCACTAATAATCAGTCCAGAACCAGGCGGGTGATAATGTGCTAAACTCATCAGTCTTTTTGTTACAAAACCTGTTTTACATGGGCGCTAAGGGCTCCATTAAGGATAAATGCTGTAAGGGAATGCATCAAGTCCCACCAAGTGGTGGCTCTGTTGTATTCACAATAGCATAGAGCAGTCAACCACTAGTGTGTCAAAGTGTGGAAAATGCTGCCAAAGGCAAACATAGTGCCAAGACAAGTGCACTTACCATGTGCAGTAGGATGCACAATAAGTTATAGGGTTTACATCTCTGTAGTGGGTCTGGTGCAAGTTTGTCTGTCCCTCAATTGGTGTAATATAGGGACTGGGATAAAATAAGCAGTACAGCTCTATCTTTTATTACAGCTATAGAATGAGGGTGGAATGTAACTGGATGCATGGATTTTTGGCGACGCATTGTCCTAAATATTGTGTCCTGTTCCATAGACTTAGCACCTGATTTAGATTTGGATGGATGAGGTAGATCTGACGCAGTGCTAAATCTAGTGGACAATAAATCAGTGGAATTTTCTCCATAAGATTTCACCAGTAGTAATCACTATCTGAATCTTTAGTGACCAATTATACTTTTTATCCTTTATCTCAATTTCTAATTTTTTCAAACCCAAGAGATGATGAGATACTATATTAAAGTGATCCTCTCACTGTATTGCTCTTAATGAATCCCAACCATAAATACACATTTCAAATAAGTTAGTTTCCGTATTAGTTTTCAGATGATAACTTTGAAACAGATTTTGCGTTTTATTAATTGACAAAAATATAATTCTGGCAGCATTTATTATGAATACCTCCCCATCTGGAAGAAAATGGATAATAATTTTACGTATATCCAATGCCTTGTTGGGCTAATCCGTTTGGAAGATTTACTAAGTCTGATAACTTATTTTTATGACGATTGCCATTTCTTCGATAACCCAAAAAATGGCTACTATCATATTTCAGGGGTACAACAGTACATTTAACACTTTTAAAGGTACCTGTCTTTCTAATTGTATTATAGACATTTTTTTACATTCCATGGGAGCATGCCTACCTAAGGGGAACACGGTTGTCACCTGGCAGAACAATCCTCCCATCAAGTATCATCAAACGATGTCAAACCATCTATTGCTCCAGTCATCACAAACCTGGCTCATCCTTTCCTAATCTTAAGTGTGTTTTTCAAGAGGCAAAATCACGCAATGCTAACATCACTATTAGAGAAAAGTCACAGGCCCTTACTAACTAAACGTCTGTCTCTGGCCTGAATAGCTTTTTGAAGCAGTGGTCACCTACCACTGTGTACTCATCTGGAATAAAAAAAAAAATATCTTCAGATATTTAAATTTGGGTTTCAGATATTACAGGGATAAAAGTTGTACCATATTGAACCTTGTGGAGGAGCTGCCTATGGCTGAAGATAATGGCCGGGACTATACACTAATTTTGATTGACCTCTGCATGATTGTTGACAAGGTTTACCTGTGTATTCTCCTGGTTAAACATCACTAGCTGAAACAATAAAGATTGATTGATGCTAATCACTTAGAGAATTGATCATCAGCATTGAGTTGGTTGGCTGCAAGCACTTGAAACGTTCTTCCCTCTTCTCAGTGATCACAAGCATGGCCTGTGTGGCATCTTAGTGATCCTGAGCATAAACAGATATATTTTATTTTTATATCAATCCTTTTTCAAACATCTTGAATAAACATAGCGTTTTCTACCACCCATATACTAACTATACCCAGAGTCATGTCAGGTCAGAGGGAACATTTAGATAGATCTGTAATTGTGGGTTGCCTTTAACAAGGTAAAGAAATGATGGGCCAAAATTGCCTTTGCCTCATTTGAGCCCTTTTAGCTATAAAGGTGGAAAAATAATATATAAAGAAAAGCCCAGTGATGCTGGGCATTGTCCTCTGCTGGTGATGATCATCAATGACACAAATGAATGCTGTCCGCTCCATGTGAATATCATTTTGCTCTTTTTGCTAATGCAATGCAAGGCTGAATGTGAACTAGATAACACTACCAACATCTAGACCATCATGTTGTTGATCTAAGTTTAAGCAATATGTGTAAGAGGTCACTATTGAGCCTTACAGAGACTGACTGGGTAGCAATTTCTGTCTGGTGCGCCTCTCAAATCCAGCCTGATATTTAATTTTATCTAGTATTGAGCTACTAGTTCATGCATGTGAGCCTAATACAGTTGCCTCTGAACTCTATCATTAATTGTAACACTAGCAGTGATAATATAATTAGTTGAAGAATAATACAGGATCTCCAAATGAGTAACAATTCTGTTACACTGGAATGCTCAAATAATTCAATATTGAAAAAGCATGGCACCAAAAAGACTTGAGTGCTTGATTTCCAATTTCCCAAAACATAATGGATTATCAACAGACTGAGTTAAAATTCAGGCATCAATGGTATCTTATTTTGATTCATATCGGTGAGAGTAGCACTTGCCTGTGCCTCACATGTGAATGGTGGATAGTGGAGATTGTCTTGTTGTTACATTTCATCAATCCGGCCTCACATGACTTTTTGTTCCTTTGGAGGTCAGATTCAGCAAACTAGTCTACAAGGAATTTGCAAAGACATAGTGAATGAGGGTGACTCACAGGTTCCTCAATGATCTATCTCACCTAAAAATATGATTCCATTGTGAATTCTAACTTGCAAACGTAGAACCCTATCCTGAATTCCATTAATTTACATATGCCTATTTTCCCAATGGTCTTTATTCACAGTTCACTCTAAATTCATAAAGATAAGTGATTTAATATTTATTTTTGTATTCATAGAAAATTAGATCTAATCAACACATGAGGCCTCTTTACGATGTGACTCGAAAAAAGCCTCTGACCTGTGGTCGGAGGCTTTTGCGAGTCACATCGTAGGTTTCACTTCCAACCGCCGCATTACCAAGCAGGCAGTGGAAAGAGAAATTGGCCGGTCATTCCAGCTGTATTTCAACAGGCTCCTTGAGTCCATCGGCCAGTAAGAGGCTCCACCGTAATCCCTATGGATGGTGTTTTTGCCGTTGAGATTAAGATGTCATTTTCCGGTAGGCTTTTAATGCAGGGCTTTCCAACATGGAAAGCCTGTCAGAATACAACCTTGGGTGGCTCTATCAGGGCCCCCTTCTCCCTGCGGCTTTTGGTTGGGGGCCGAGGGGGCAGGTAATTCCTGCACTGTGTGCCACACAGTGTGGGGATTACCAGTAATTCCCATTTCTCTATGGAAGCTTGTGCTACGGCTGGTTTACGGCTGCAGCACAAGCTCCCAAAGGGAGTATTCATGTCAACGTTTTTACCGTCAATCTTAGCATCTGATTTAGAATTTGGCAGATAGGATATTCTGGCACAGATGTCCCACATGTGATTGATGTCTCCTACAAGTTCATCATATCCTTTGGCAATTATAATATGCCGGATAAGATATCAGTCACATTTCTCACAGAGTATCCAATCAACCAAACTGTAAATGCGGCCCTCAGTCTTCGAAATGTAGTCAAGCTCTTCCAATGGGTCACATACATTGCCATTTAGCTCCCAGTGAAGCTGTTGGCTTTGGTGAAAAACCTCTGAGCATGGCAAATCTGTGTGTCAAAGCTGCTGAATTCACTTTGTGGGTGGAACAGATTTGGAGCCTTTCCCTGGTCCCAAGTTTTACCTGAGACTTAGGACCCCTGAAAAAGATTTGCTGCTTCGGAGAAGAATGCGGTGGGAGAAGCTGTGAAGTCAATCTAATTGGCAATGCCCCTTTGGCTGATATACGAGCCGGTTGGTCCCGGTCTTCTCCCGTTTCTCAGAGCAGTGTTTAACCGAAACCTTTCTAAATCCTCAGTTTTGTCAAATGGTCATCTGAGCACCTTTAGCATCACAACCTCGCAAACAGGACTGGCGGGACACATCTTGGGAGTGCAAGACTCACTCAGGCTTGGTCCTATTTACCTTTTTCCGATTCACCTTGCACGCGCTGCATCGACAACTCGGCGATGCATCGCATGCAAGGTAAATAGTTCTATTTATTTATTTACTTAGCTTACTCTGTTCCGCCATATGTCAGATCCACCATCCCCCTACCCTGTCCCTCTCCTGCCCTGCCCCACTGCCCCGCAGCACTCCATCGGCGAACCGCCACTGATCAAAACATTTCCTTTCTTAGTTACACTTTCATTATTTGTTTGGAAGTTAAGTTGGTTGTCTATATGCCAACCGAGGTACTTGAAATTTGTAACTGCCTCCAGGTTCGTGTTACCAAGTTTAAAAGGTAGTTGTTTCTGGGGACGATGGCTTATGGTCATAACTTTTGTTTTTGCTATGTATATTTCTAATAAATGTTTCTTGGCTAAGTATGCCAGTTCATTAATCGGTCTTTGAAGACCTACTCTTGTGTGGCTTAGCGGAACTATATCATCTGCATAGGATAGATGCGTAAGTCATAGTGGACCTAGGCATGGTGGAAGTTTACCTGATCTCACTTTGAGGAGAGATCAGCCATAAAAAGGTTGAACAAATGAGGGGCTAACATGCAGCCTTGTTTTAGTCCAGCTTCAATGTGTATTTTCCTCATGAGTGTAGTGCTATCTGATACTTTGAATTGCAGCCACATATTTGTGTATAACTGCTTTATGAGTCAGAGGGTTGGTCCTGCCTTAATTTGCTCCATAACAGGCATCTATTGACTTGGTCAAATGCTGCCTTGAAGTCTATGAAAAATAAATGTAGATTTTTTTCACAGTTTCATGCTCTTGTCTGCCATTAATCCGAAGGCTAGAATATATGTGATAGTGCCAGGGCCCCTGAAAAATCCAGATTGATTAATAGGGATTTAATTGCTGTTATCTGACCAGTCTACCAGGTCTCTAAGAACCAGTTAGGTGTAGTATTTTGCTTCCGAGTCTATTAGACCAATCATTCTATAGTTTGCTGGTTCTGTCCGGTCCCATCCTTTGTACACTTGGTAAATTATTGAGCTTCTGCAGCTCTTAAGGAAGTGTGCATGATCTGCTCACTTTTTTGAATAAACAACACAATGGGGATGCCTAAAAGTCAGGATCCGATTTAAAAATCGCTTGGGGGATATCATTTGGACCTTGTGTCCCGTCCATTAGGCCTGATCGGATTACTTTTGATACTTTGTCTTCTGTGTATTTTAGTGAAGATATTTCTGCTGTGTGATTCAAGGCCTTTGTGGCATATCCGGCCTCTTTGACTATCTTGATAAGTGTGTATACGGGTTTGGCCTGTTTTCTTGAACTATTCGAATTTGGATGGGTAGTATTGCTATTTGGCCTTCTTGTAGTTGAGTATTTTGTTGTGTTCTGAGCTATCGTTGATAGATATTTATTGGTACCTGTAACTTAATCGCTTCTGTGTTCCACTTTAACAAAGGTGTTAGTTAAGTAAAGTACCCATGCTGGCTCAGTAACACAGGCAGCATTATTTATTTTTGATGGACTTGTGAGGCCATGTACTATCTCCCAAAAATCTCTGGTGTTTGGGTGCTTTGAGTTAAAAAGGAGTTTAGACCAAAAATTATCTGTTTGCATTTTCTTATCTTCCCAAATTAGCTTTTGTACTAGGTCTCGAGGTTTTTAATTTTATCCTCAAGTACTTTTAGATACAACAGTGTCCCTTAGGGATCTAACTGTACCTCTTAATTATTTTCTTATATTCTGAGCTTTTTTCCCCAGACATTTGAACTGCGTATGCCGTTGTCTTATGGTATAATTTATGGTGGATGCATCATTGAGCAGGTTTGCTAGAAAGGCTACCCAGAGTCCTAACTGGGAGCCCTCCATAGCGTCGTAATTTATTATCAATTCCTTTGCTTTGGTGGCTATTTCAGGGAGGGTGTTGCACAGCCATCTTACACGCTTCAGATTGATCATTGATATATGTTCTGCCTCTGTTCTGTTGTTATATAAATTTTTATTTGGCATATATAGCCATAAAAATTAGCACATTACAAACAATTAAAATGTATCATATAAAACCCAATAAAATCCTAATAAATTATATAATAAACAATCACTCCACCTATAAATAGCTCTTAATTCATCACCAAGGCGGGGAAAAGGTCACTTATACATTAGCTATACATTTGTACATCCGTACATATTGCCAAGAGTCAGAGATAATCCACAGACCAGAGGTAAGGATGAATTTCTATCACGTGCTAATTTCCAACAATAGTACCATTTCCTCTAACGAAACCTGTATTGCAGTTAGAAATTTTCCTATTGCACATGTAACCTTTAAACATCTCATATTTATCAGTAAATGAAGTGCTTGGTCCTTACTAAAAGTTTTATAAGTTAAAAAAATGGGTTTTAAAATTTGTTTCCGTTCTTCCTAAAAACCACAAACAATCCATCAAGATTTTTGGACTATTTCATTTTACTTGTAGACCACAGGGACACAGACCTTGATCATTCGTCATCAAAGATTTTATCTTCCAATTAATATCACATGGGTTCATGCCAACTCTAAATTTCAATATTACCTTTCTAAATTTTGAGTTAGGCATGGCCTCTATATATAGGAAGATATTATCATTAGCCCACCCATTTATCAGGAACTGGACGGATGATTTATTCTCCAAGTAGCATAAATCTTCTTCTCTGGCCTTCATATCTATAATGGTCCGTAATACAGACTTGGAGATCTGCTGCCCTGATTTCCATTGGTCTGGTTCTAGGGAGAGTCTAACACATAACCTGTCTAATTTATTTCTAGCTGGGCGCACCCAGTTCAGTTCACTCATCTCTATTTCTTTTGATCATCAATATGCTAATTTTAAATGTCCTTCCCCCTTCATTCTCTGCCAGAAGTTAAATGTTGCTTGCATTCCCCAAAAATTCCATGCTACAAGGTGACATTCCACTCGCACAGCCTGTAACATAGTTGAAGAAGGGAGGGCAAGAAGCTGTTTCACGCATTTCCCCTCCTCTAAATTCCAATACAATTTGCCCCCCCAAAAATAATACCTCAATGCCATACTGGAATTGTGGGTGGACCAATGCATTAAAAGCTGATTATATTGGCCTCGGCGAGGGACCTCCATACTTCTGGTTAAATTGTTTAAGGCCCCATACTGAAGAAAGAGCCTTTGTTTTTAATGACTGTATGTGATCCTTCTAAGTTAACGTACTGTCGAACCACATATTCAAACATTTATCCACTTCTTCAACTCTTACCTCACCCAGTTTCCAGTAAAAAAAAGCTCTTTCTTTTATTAGGTACCATTATTTTTGTCTTTTCTAAATTAACCGTGAGGCTTTGTTTTTTTACAGTATTCATGAAAGGTATCCAATTTTTTTTGCAGGCCCAACTCTGTCATGTCTGTTATCACTAAATCATCCGCGTAAAGCAGACATAATATATGGGTTCCCACCATCTTAGTGCTTAATCCTCCGACTTTACTCAGTGTAGTTGGCAGGTCGGATAGGAACAGAGAAAATTACAATGGGGCCAAAACACACCCCTACCACAGGCCATTCATCGTCTGAATTTTCTTAGATAGATTCCCAAGGGTATCCAAGATTACTCTAGCCCAATACTTTGAGTGCATTTTCTGGATTAGAGAAAGTACTGTCTTGTTGATTCCGAGCTTTGCCAGCATAATCCACAATGTTCTACGATCTACTGAATCAAAAGCTGCTTGGAAATCAACAAAGCAGCAAAACAAGCCGCTACACACTTCCATTACCTTTTTTGCCAATGCCCATAGACTAATGCAGTGATCAATGGTCGAGTGGCCCTCTTTGAACCCCCCTTGTTCTATTGGTATCTGGTTGTGCTGTTCTGCCCAGGACCTCAGTACCGCTAAAAATATCTTAGAGAAGACCCTACCCCCCCACGTCCAGCAAGCTTGTAAGGCGATAGTTCTAGGGCAATGTAGCATCCTCCTTTTTTTAAATTGGCCTAACAATAGCCCCATTCCAACTTTCTGGGAAAATACCAGAAACTAGAATATTTTGGAAGGTCGCTTTTAGGAAGCTTGCCCACCAATCAGTATTATTTTTTAATATAATTGCAGGAAGGTTATCTGGCCCTGCGGCTTTAGTTAGCTTTAAAGATTTAATAGTTTTTTACATGATTTGAAAAGAAAAGTGCGGCTTTAATTGTTCTATCTCCTCGGGCCTTAGATCCAGTGTCATCTACAGATCTTTACCCTTATACAAATTACTCAGGTAATTTACCCAATCATCTTCCCCCACCAAACAGCGCATTTCCCCTTGTAGATTTCCCTCTTTTACCAATTGCCAGAATAACCTTATATTATTTGTATTTATCACTTCTAACATTGTTTGCCAATTTTTTG
Organism: Triturus cristatus; assembly: GCF_964204655.1. Lineage (NCBI taxonomy): Eukaryota > Metazoa > Chordata > Amphibia > Caudata > Salamandridae > Triturus > Triturus cristatus. The sequence goes on from NC_140591.1 coordinate 499,170,464, forward strand.
ACTTATATTCTAATTTCCTTTCTCTTATTTTGTTTTTATATTCCAGTTAAGCCACTCGGAGGCTCTCCATTGTCCCATTATCTGCTTTTTTTCTTAACTGTCTTTCCCATTCTCGTGCCCACAGTTTCAAATTCCTGCATTCATTGTTAAACCAACCATTTATTCTCTCTTTTGTTTTTTGGGCGGCCCTGCTTTTACTTTTGTCTTTAAACAATTTACCACCTGCTTAACTGTCTGCTCATACCATGCTAATTTTTGCAGTAAATTACCAAAAACCGTATAATTTATTAGCAAATTATTAATCAGTTGCAGTTTATCCTCGGTTATACGGGTGGTTATACCTCTAGGCTGTTCAATCTGAAGGGGGACCGCTCTTTCTCTTTCGACTCCTGTTCTATCTTGAGTAATAATTGTAAAGGCCAATGGGCAGTGCCTTCACTCTGCAATACCTCAAAACGTTCTACATCTTTAAAATACCATGCATTTATAAAAGCATAATCAATTGGGCAATTCTGATTTCCTATTCAAAAGGTCTACCTTGCTGGACCGTCGGAGTTCGTCCGCCCATTGTCACTGAATAGTCCTACGGATCCAAGGAACTTTACTAAATATTTATCTCGTGAAGAGCTTCCTACTCCAACAAACTTTGCTTGGGGTATCTGTGTGATGGCTAAAAGATCTTTGAGCATTTTATCACTGAGGGAAGGGTCCAATTTGTGATTGAAGTACCCTAAAATCCTTATCAGATATGATTCTTTTATTATACAAATAGACTCCAAATCTTTCTCTAGCAACCTCACTTGTTCTTCATAATCTATTTTTGCTCCTGGCTGAATATATACAGTAATCACTATTATTTGTCTTTGTCCCTGCCTCCCAATATAAAGGTCTACCTGGATGGCTAGTAGCCACCTACATTTCACATTTAGCTTGGTTATTTTATTAGGTCTTTTTACTGATACCAGTGTAATCAAGTCCCCCAATGGTCGGCCTAAGTTAAATCGTACTGCCTCCTTGGATAACATAAAAAAAACATCTTTTGGATCAGGTACCTCACACAGCCAGGACTCCTGCAGGCACAAGATATCATTGATACCCAGCATTTCTTTAAAGTTGTCTTGCGTTAACTGTCTCTTATAACCCTCTATATTCCATGACTGTGTCTGTAGGCTGTGCGAGGGCTCCGAATCCTAATCCAGACCACTCAACCCTTCAGTCATATTCCCCGCCCAACTGTTTGGGGATTCGGCTAGGAGATCGAATCGGTTGCTCAACATTGACCCATATGCGGCATTTACTATTTTTACTTTTATCCCTCCTTGGTTTTTATCTGTACAAATTCTTCCATGTTGAGCGCCTAATGCATCCTACTGTATTTGCTCCAGGCAAAGTCGTGCATGGTAAGTGAGGGCCCCAAAGCTCCCAAGGTTATTCCCTTCTATACCAAGTTTGTTATCATGCACAAGTCTTATTCCCTCCTTTTCGAGATCTCTCTCTGCCCTTACCACTGACTGCTTTACAAATTCAGAATAGAAAAGCTCAAGCTCCTTTGTTACCTCATTTCCTTCAAGATTTGTTACAAAGCCTATTAGCCTTATATCTTCAGATGTCACCTCCCCCAATGTAGGACATTTAACTAATATTTGTAATAGGTTTGCATGATTTAAGAGTTTTATTTTCTTTTGTCCCTTCCTCCCCACCCTTTGTCCCCATGGTTCCACAAATACCCATAGGTCATCATTGTTATCATACATCCTAGTGCTTCTTTCCACTATGGGAGTGAACTCAGACTGTGGGCAGGCTCTTAACCACCCTGTTTGATCTAAAGAGGGCTCCCCTCTTATTCTTATGCCAGATGGTTCACCCCCCCCTGCTCCGCGTACTTTCTTTTTTCTTCTGTATTGTGAGATCTTGGGTTTGCGTACTTCCAAACAAGATAATCATCCTCTTTGCTGTACTAATAACCTTTCTATTTCAATTCCTCCCTGATCCCCTTTTCTTTATGGTCCCGTCTATCGGTGGCCTCTCTTGACATAGTATTACCACACTCTGATTTTTACTCTGGCTTGTATGTACCTCCCTTGTCTTTTTCAATATTTTCAGCATTTCCTGCAAATTCTTTCTGATCTTTGTGATCTTATGCTCAGGACTATACCATTTAGATCTCGTATATATGCCCCCCTTTTTGTTACCAACATAGGGCACATTGAGATTTATACTGTCGGGGGGGGGTTTCAGTCTGTATACCTTCATTCAACTGAGTCGTTTCGTTCTCATTGGTAAATGGAAGTACATTTACCTCCTGATCCCTTGTCTCCACTACTGGGTGTACTATAGTTGGCATGCAATTATTAATTTGTTTGAATTCCTCTGGAGTCTGTTGTAATTAGGTTTTATGGGTTTTTCCTTGTCCATTATTCTCGACTAAAGCTTCTAATATTGCCTGGAGAGTTTATTGCATTAAAAACATCACCTCTAGTAATGATGATTCTGAAGACGCTATGATATCAAGTGCCAAGGACGACTGTAGAGTATCTGGGGAGATAAAGCTTTGCTGGGGGTTACAATTCCCTTTTTTCCCTGTCTATTAGCTACATTTTGTGATACTTTATCTACCGTAGGGCTGTCCCTTCCACTGTGGAAGAGACGGGGTGATGATGATAATCTGGGTTCAAACCTTAACATCCCCCCTTCTTTTGTCCCCCCTTGGTCCAAATCTAGTGGGAATAAAGAGTCATTGTTGCAATCCTTTGGCTGCTCATACCGTCTCTATGTTGAGTTACCCCCAACAGGGGAATGTTCACAAACATCGAGATTCTTTTTGAAATTCTTCCCTACAATATTTTTTATAGATTGCCCTAGAGAAGTCCCGCTTGTTTCTTCTGCTGGAAACAACGGATGCTCCTGTCTACTAGGTGTCAACATTTCCTCCAGTGGGTCCATACTTATGTTCTCTAATGTCTCCAATGTCTTTTGATGCTGACCCTTTTTGCCCTTTATTGGTGCAATGGCTTTCGCAATGGCTTTCGGTCTCTTTTTAACCTCACGAGGTTTCGCTTTTGGGGCCATTTTTCCTTGTGCCCTGTAAGTTTTTTACTTTTCTGCAATCTCTTGCTTCTCCGCTGCTCCTCAATGTAGTTAACCTTAGAATCCACGGTCCTAGTTGGTAGCTTGTCCTATGCTGGGCTTATGATATATGTACTATTCGTGTCTTCTCCTCTTTATTCCTCTGGATAGCAACCAGCGGAGAGAGGCTGAGAGAGGCTGAGCATGCCCAAAAACCTTTTAAAAAAAGGGGAGGAACCCAATAACCCTCTGGCATCTGGGTATGTAAACGATATGTGGAAAAATATAATGCCTAGGGACTAATACCAACATATACATTCAGGTGAAGAGATCGATAAATTATCTCCTCTCTAGAGTAATATTTTTTCTCCAACAAACAATGTGTTGCTTTATTTTATGACCAAGTCAACGGCGATTCCAATAAGAACAAAAGGTATATAGAAAACTTGACTTTTTTGTAGGAATAAGTATATTTATTTTATACCCCACTTTTTCAGAAATTCTTTTGTTTTTAAACATATATATACAATAAACAAATACAATATTTACAATACTTACATATAGCTAAACAACTACACATATACATATCAACAAACGCCCTTTGTTTATACCAGGATGCTTCTGGGCTTATTTTAACACAGCATTCCTATATATCGAAGATCACTGATCCAGAGTCACTACGCGATTTTATCGTTTATAATCTCCTAATTATTTTGAGTGCTCTTTCAACAATCATTCCAATCCACAAAGCAAAATCCAACGAGTGTCTTCAAAACAAATGTCGACGCGTTTCAGCCTAATAACTCTTTCGGCCTCCTCAGGACTAGGGCATCCGAACAAATAATTTTCAACCTATAAGCACAAATCGATTGTTCTTATTACTATATACATTATATACACAGGAACAAACGGAACAATATTAAATGCACTATTTTACAATTATTTTACAAGGAACTAAAAACTGAAAACTGAAGTGGCGGCCCATATCAAACAAGAAAAATTTTAATTAAACACCCAAAGTGTGGGTCAACCTTATTATCCAATCTATCATATCACCGACAGTGAATGTAAAGAAATTGAGTGAAAGAAATGCATAATTATGTTGAATAAACCTAAAAATACGTATAACTCCTTATGCCAGGAGATGCCTATTACCTCTTGTCCAAATAGAATCTTTTGGAACAACTGGTCGTCTTTTCTTTAAGTTATTCTTGTATATCTTGGTGGGCTAAAAGTAACAAGAATAAATATCACTAAGGCAAATCATTCTACCTGTAATAAATATATCTACTTTCTAATCCCAAACTTATAGGTCAGTTTCTTATTATATCGGAATCTGTATTATCTCCAAATAAACCGATGAAATCGTTACATAGAGAAAGAATCCACAAATACCATTAACACCATAAGTTGCACCTAGCATTGATTGAACATGCGTGTCACTAAAAATATGTAAGACATACCTTTTAATTCACTATTTTCTGTCCAAAAAAAAAAAAAAAAAAAAAAAGCAAAAACATAAATCTAAGACCAGGGCCTCATATGCCTTATTTACGTTTCTTCGTGTTTATACAGTAGTAGTCCCTTCTGCAGTTAAAAATAGTCCTTTTACTAGGTTTACGGCTTGTAACGCTGTCGTCTCCTTTTTTTTAAAAAAAAATGTTTCTTATTTTTTTCTTATTTTGAAAGAAAGTGGTCCTTCTATTGTGTTTACGGCTCGCTTTGCCGTGTTTAAATAGACTTCCGTATCACGTGACTGTGGACGTGATCCTTTCAAACTGGAGAGAGGGAACGGTAGAAGCTGGTCCCGGGTATAAGCTTGGAGGTAAGAAGACGGGCATCCGGGTACGCGTTAAGAAGGCTTTAGTAAGGCATATGAGGCCCTGGACTTAGATTTATGTTTTTGCTTTTGTTTTGTTTTTTGACAGAGGTGAAGTGCTAGAATATCATAAATGCACGCAAATGCCGAAAGATAGAACCGAGTAATGAATGGTTTCGCTATGGTTGAATAGTGAATTAAAAGGTATGTCTTACATATTTTTAGTGACACGCATGTTCAATCAATGCTAGGTGCAACTTATGGTGTTAATGGTATTTGTGGATTCTTTCTCTATGTAACGATTTCATCGGTTTATTTGGAGATAATACAGATTCCGATATAATAAGAAACGGACCTATAGGTTCGGGATTAGAAAGTAGATATATTTATTACAGGTAGAATGATTTGCCTTAGTGATATTTATTCTTGTTACTTTTAGCCCACCAAGATATACAAGAATAACTTAAAGAAAGACGACCAGTTGTTCCAAAAGATTCTATTTGGACAAGAGGTAATAGGCATCTCCTGGCATAAGGAGTTATACGTATTTTTAGGTTTATTCAACATAATAATGCATTTCTTTCACTCAATTTCTTTACATTCACTGTCGGTGATATGATAGATTGGGTAATAAGGTTGACCCACACTTTGGGTGTTTAATTAAAATTTTTCTTGTTTGATATGGGCCGCCACTTCAGTTTTCAGTTTTTAGTTCCTTATAAAATAATTGTAAAATAGTGCATTTAATATTGTTCCGTTTGTTCCTGTGTATATAATGTATATAGTAATAAGGACAATCGATTTGTGCTTATAGGTTGAAAATTATTTGTTCGGATGCCCTAGTCCTGAGGAGGCCGAAAGAGTTATTAGGCTGAAACGCGTCGACATTTGTTTTGAAGACACTCGTTGGATTTTGCTTTGTGGATTGGAATGATTGTTGAAAGAGCACTCAAAATAATTAGGAGATTATAAACGATAAAATCTCGTAGTGACTCTGGATCAGTGATCTTCGATATATAGGAATGCTGTGTTAAAATAGGCCCAGAAGCATCCTGGTATAAACAAAGGGCGTTTGTTGATATGTATATGTGTAGTTGTTTAGCTATATGTAAGTATTGTAAATATTGTATTTGTTTATTGTATATATATGTTTAAAAACAAAAGAATTTCAGAAAAAGTGGGGTATAAAATAAATATACTTATACCTACAAAAAAGTCAAGTTTTCTATATACCTTTTGTTCTTATTGGAATCGCCGTTGACTTGGTCATAAAATAAAGCAACACATTGTTTGTTGGAGAAAAAATATTACTCTAGAGAGGAGATATTGTATCTATCTCTTCACCTGAATTTATATGTTGGTATTAGTCCCTAGGCATTATCTTTTTCCACATATTGTTTACATACCCAGATGCCAGAGGGTTATTGGGTTCCCCCCCTTTTTCGAAAAGGTCTATATTTACACCTGGTTAGGTGTGAGGGTACTGAATAAATGAGAAATACATCCTTTGAGAGTATTCAATCGAAAGAAATATTATAGATATGAGTTAACTGGCTTTTCCAATCTTATGAACAATTTGGTATTAAATACACAGGAACAGGAATACATTAACCACAGATATTCATTGACAATACAGAACCCCTATTAGTAAGTTACACGGAAGAAGAAATAAGTGCCTTATGCAAAATTCCATCATTACTAAGTGGTGACCAAATAGTGACGCAGGTTTTGAATATAGATAAAGTTGAACGATTGAAACAACTGAAAAAGAAAAACATCAGAACTCAACTTCATGCACAAGTGCTGTTGGAACATTTTAAAAACAACACCATCCCAGTGGGACTCCAAGTGAGAAATATTCCAGTAATCTTTATCACTGATAAGGCTTATTTGGGTAAATTTGGTGGAGTAGGCACAAAATGTTCAAGAGATTGGATGGCATTATCAATAGAAACTGCCCTTAGACTGAATGAAGAAGAACTTAAAGAAATTCAGCTATTAGAACAAGAAATTTTAAGAGACACCACCATAAAAGATTCTAAATCTCTGTTGGAATCAGTCGAAAAAACAATATCGGATTTCAAAATTCACACTACAAATCAAAAAACCACAAAAGTGGCTAGAGATATAAAAAGCTTTAAATTGGATGAGATTTACCCGTATTTAAAAGAAGACTTTTTTCTGAACAACAACCCTACTTCCCTAAATTTACAATATAGGGGCAGGTCACGAAATAAATTCATTACTTTTTCTGACACTTCTTCTGATTCTGACCAGGGGTCATACAATAATTATCATCCAAACCCCCAATATCCTAGATCCCAACCTTTTTTTGGCAGAGGCCGGTATCGAGGCAGAGGAGGAGGAACAAGATGGAGAGGTTACAATGCACAAATTGGCCAATATCACCAACAGGGCCAATATCAGACCCCAGAACAATATCAAAACCAAGATTCGGAAACCTTCAGAACCAGGAAGAAAACATACAGGCGCTGAATATAAACAACATACAGAAACAAGACAGATTAGAGACTATACCTATCTATAATCTATCAAATTATACGCCCACTCAAACGGAACTATTGGTTCTAAATAAAGGTTTATCATTTGTTCCCACAACCTTACAAAACCCTGTAGACACTAAAACTGAGATTTTACATTTTTTAAGAAAGGTGAGTCTTCAAGCCTTCTTCTTAGAAAAAGAAAAACACGAACAGCTGAATATTAGTGGTTTAAGAAATAAATCGAAGTTCATCCCAGAAAGCACTCTTCTGCCTGCAGAAATTTTGATCTTTGAAGAACAAATTCTAAGGGAACTGGATGCATTACAAAACAAGAAAGTTTTTTTCAATGCCAATTGCAGCAAACAGGAAATCCAAGCCCTTAAGGATTTAGCCAATAACCCTACAATAATAATTAAGCCGGCTGACAAAGGGGGGGGAATTGTCTTTTGGGACACAGACAAATATGACCAATAAGTCACTCGCCAATTGTCAAATCCTATGCATTATAGATTATTGGAAACTAATCCTACACTCGAGTTAAAATCCGAGATCTTTGAGATTACCAAAGATGGTTTACAAGGGGGATGGTTGTGTAAAAATGAATTTGACTTTCTCAATAGTGATAAAACTAAGGTACCAAGCATATATATCCTACCAAAGGTGCACAAAACGTTGATAGATCCACCTGGTAGACCTATCGTGTCTGCATGTGGTTCTATTCTAGAACCATTGGCTAAATACATTGATACCTTTCTAATTCCTTTGGTGCAAAACACTCCATCCTATGTCAGGGATACAATGGATTTGATATCGAAGGTAGAAGGATTACCTTACAACAGAGAAAAACAACTTTTAGTTTCCTTCGATATCGAATCCTTGTACACCAACATCCCTCAAGATGAGGCATTGGCTGTCATGGAATACAAACTAGACGAAAGAGATCGCCCCCATCAAGTCCCTACTGAATTCATAATAGCTCTAGCGGCTTTATGTCTAAAAAATAATTTCTTTAATTTTAAAGAAAATTTGTACCTGCAAGTATCGGGAGTTGCAATGGGTTGCAGTTTTTCACCCGAAATAGCCAATTTAGTTATGGCAGAATTTGAAAACAGATGGATATATTGCGACACCAACCCATTTTTAACCAACATTGGGTTTTGGTGTCGCTATATAGATGATATCTTTATGATTTGGGATGGAGATGATACATGCCTTGTTGATTTCCACAATTGGTTAAACTCGAGAACAGCTGAATTTAACTTTACAAAAAATGCCGACCATGATAAAATCAACTTTTTGGATGTATTTATCCAACAGGAGAATGAAGTATTAGGGGTTTGTTTATACACAAAACCGACAGACCGAAATACTCTTCTACACTTTACAAGTAGTCACCCACGCACTTTAAAAGAAAATTTACCGTATGGGCAATTTCTCCGAGTAAGGAGAAATTGTACAAACAAAAAAGACTTTTTTACTAATGCAGAGATATTGAAAGATAAATTAATAACAAGAGGGTACCCCAAAAAATTAGTGAAAGGTGCACTGAAAAGAGCGTGGTACACCCCTAGGGAAGTCTTACTAGTTCCAAAAACAAAGGACAAAACTACTCCATTGACATGTGTATTAACTTTTGATCCGAAAGCAAATAAAGTAAAGAAAATTGTCCAAAAAAACTGGAAAATAATTGAGACTTTGGGAATTTCTAAACCTTTATTTGCTTTCAAAAAAGGTAAAAATATCCGCCAACAACTCGTAAGGGCCACAATACAGACAGAAATACCCAGAAAAGATCTGCGGAACCTCCTGAAATTGCCACCTGTAGTTGGCCACTTTCGTTGCCAAAACTGTTTGGCATGTAACCTAACAGAAGACTCCAAACAATTGGTGATTAATGGCCTTGTACACTACCAAAAGTCATTTTCCAATTGCAATTCCAAAAATGCAATTTATTGCATAAAGTGTCCTTGTAATAAATATTACATAGGCCAAACGATACAGCATGTAAAGAAACGTATATTGCAACACAAATCAAGGATTAAATGTAATGTCCAGGGGGCCCCGTTGGTACATCATTTTCAGAATCATCAACATTCAGAGAATGACTTGAAATGGTCAGTAATGTGTTTAGTTGGTAATTTTGAAAAAACTGAGTTACAAATGAAACTTAACAGACTAGAGGCTAGGCTGATAGCAAAATATCATACTACAACGTTAGGCCTTAATGACAAAGATGAGATCTGGGCTCTGCTACAATAATGGAGCTGTTCAAATGGCTCAAATGTTCTTCAGACGATGTTTCTTGCTATAGTTGGTTCGTACTAATTTGCAACAATGTATTATGGATGGCCAGAATGTAAGAAGTGGTGGTACCATACTGGGTTATAAGGTGTTTATTTGGTTTAATTCTACCTCAATAGGTACAATATGACTACAAGAAAGACGTACCTTTAACACATAGTATAGATTTAGTGTATTCGATATGATTTAGCCAATATTCTTTTGGGAGGTAGCATTTAATTCAGCCTCAATCTCCTTTAAATTGAATATAGGAAGACTTCAAGAGGTCTCCTATGTTGGGGGTAATATCAGGTGTTAGTAATTATTTTATTTTATTGCAAAGGTTTCCTTTATATTCTTGGTAATTATATTTGTTATGGTTATTTACGTTTCTTCGTGTTTATACAGTAGTAGTCCCTTCTGCAGTCAAAAATAGTCCTTTTACTAGGTTTACGGCTTGTAACGCTGTCGTCTCCTTTTTAAAAAAAATAAATTTCTTATTTTTTTCTTATTTTGAAAGAAAGTGGTCCTTCTATTGTGTTTACGGCTCGCTTTGCCGTGTTTAAATAGACTTCCGTATCACGTGACTGTGGACGTGATCCTTTCAAACTGGAGAGAGGGAACGGTAGAAGCTGGTCCCGGGTATAAGCTTGGAGGTAAGAAGACGGGCATCCGGGTACGCGTTAAGAACACTTTAGTAAGGCATATGAGGCCCTGGACTTAGATTTATGTTTTTGCTTTTGGTTTTTGTTTTTGACAGAGGTGAAGTGCTAGAATATCGTAAATGCACGCAAATGCCGAAAGATAGAACCGAGTAATGAATGGTTTCGCTATGGTTGAATAGTGAATTAAAAGGTATGTCTTACATATGTTCAATCAATGCTAGGTGCAACTTATGGTGTTAATGGTATTTGTGGATTCTTTCTCTATGTAACGATTTCATCGGTTTATTTGGAGATAATACAGATTCCGATATAATAAGAAACGGACCTATAAGTTCGGGATTAGAAAGTAGATATATTTATTACAGGTAGAATGATTTGCCTTAGTGATATTTATTCTTGTTACTTTTAGCCCACCAAGATATACAAGAATAACTTAAAGAAAAGACGACCAGTTGTTCCAAAAGATTCTATTTGGACAAGAGGTAATAGGCATCTCCTGGCATAAGGAGTTATAAGTATTTTTAGGTTTATTCAACATAATTATGCATTTCTTTCACTCAATTTCTTTACATTCACTGTCGGTGATATGATAGATTGGGTAATAAGGTTGACCCACACTTTGGGTGTTTAATTTAAATTTTTCTTGTTTGATATGGGCCGCCACTTCAGTTTTCAGTTTTTAGTTCCTTGTAAAATAATTGTAAAATAGTGCATTTAATATTGTTCCGTTTGTTCCTGTGTATATAATGTATATAGTAATAAGGACAATCGATTTGTGCTTATAGGTTGAAAATTATTTGTTCGGATGCTCTAGTCCTGAGGAGGCCGAAAGAGTTATTAGGCTGAAACGCGTCGACATTTGTTTTGAAGACACTCGTTGGATTTTGCTTTGTGGATTGGAATGATTGTTGAAAGAGCACTCAAAATAATTAGGAGATTATAAACGATAAAATCTCGTAGTGACTCTGGATCAGTGATCTTCGATATATAGGAATGCTGTGTTAAAATAAGCCCAGAAGCATCCTGGTATAAACAAAGGGCATTTGTTGATATGTATATGTGTAGTTGTTTAGCTATATGTAAGTATTGTAAATATTGTATTTGTTTATTGTATATATATGTTTAAAAACAAAAGAATTTCAGAAAAAGTGGGGTATAAAATAAATATACTTATACCTACAAAAAAGTCAAGTTTTCTATATACCTTTTGTTCTTATTGGAATCGCCGTTGACTTGATCATAAAATAAAGCAACACATTGTTTGTTGGAGAAAAAATATTACTCTAGAGAGGAGATAATTTATCTATCTCTTCACCTGAATTTATATGTTGGTATTAGTCGAGCATGCCCAAAAACAACACCACTGATCGCACCCCGACCTAGGTGAGCCGTCTCCATGGGGACGTGGGCAGCGCTCCACGAGAAATACTACCCACTCCTCCCTTAGGTAAGGTGAGGAAAGTTAAGGTTCTGGGTTGATTATTTGCCCTGCGTTGAGCAGGGCTGGCAGAAAACAGGCAAACGGGAAGTCAGGGAGACCAGTTTAGGGGTAAATGCCTGTTCTAAGGGAGCAAAATAAGGATCTCCTCGCTCCCCCTCGCTCAGACCCCTGCCTCACCGTCACCATCGGCAGTCAGCGTCGATACTCCACTTCGAGGCTCCAGCTCCCGCTGCGACTCAATATCAGCCCTCCTGTCTGCTCTGTGCAGCTGCTGGAATCACAGCTGCGGGCTGCAGTCAGCGGTCGGCGGCTAGGGCTAGGCTAGGCTCGCATGGGAGCTTGAGAACAAACACAAGCCTAAGCTTGACCTCAGCAGCACAGGGCCCTGCAACGCAGTAGCAGCCGCGGCTCTCACTCCCGCTTCCAGCTTCGTGGACGCGCTTTCCGGCTCCGCAGTGTTCACTGTCCTGCTGCGTCCGTTCTCCGCGTTCTCTGGAGGCACTGTCATGTGCCTTGGTGGAGAAGTGATTAATTCAAGATGCTGGTATGAATGATCAGTTTTAATGGCATATTTGATAGAAAACTCCTTTATTTGAGCAAGCTATGGTAAGGTAACTATTGTATAGTCTATTATAGACCGGGCATTCACACCATGATATGTGCAGTTCGGAGGTCTGTCCTGTTGGGTTCTACCATTTATTACTCTCATGCCAAGGTACTCTAAGTCTATTGCTAGCTTCCATCCTCTTGAATCATATCATTTAAGGGTTTGATATGCTTGGGGTTGCACTGCCCATATCGCATTTTCTGCCATTAAGTGGTCATCTTCCTCTGGTGTGTATAATAGATTAGAATTAAAATTACCAGTAACAATTATTTCCCAGGACGGGTTCTCAAACCTAATTTCCATTATTGCGGTGGTCGGTTTGTTGTAAAGGGTACTTTTTCCTCACTGCTTGGATGTGCATAGATATTTATAAAAATGATTGTATTTGCTACTTTACTGTGCCCCAAGTTGATTTTAATCATTTGCATATAAGTTGTGGTGTTAGGCATTTGAACAGATGTAATATTTAGTGCAGTGGAGATATAAATGACTCTTTGGTCGCCATGTCATAAGGATCTTGTTGCTTTTACACGGAGGAGAATGTAGCCTGCTACTGGGATTGGAGTGATCAGGCATATTTCTTGAAGTGCAATTAGTTAATAATTTTTCCATTTATTTGGTGGTGAGTTATGCTGGACCTCGTGCTTTGCCCCTATAGAATTCCACAATAAGAGATTTAATGACAACTGGGTCCTTTTGTTTCTATGGGTCATTCCCTTTGTGGAACCACCTGGTGCCCGCTGTGTTCATACTGGGTCTTCCCTTGTGTTTTCAATTTTAACTGGATACCACTCGAGTTTCCTCTTGCATTTTGTAATACAGGGTATACTGGAGTTATACTGTGTTTATTGGATCGTATGTTATGTAGTCGTTAAAAGGGGTATGGGGTAGCATCGCTTTATGTGCTTTGAAAGTGTTATGCCCCAGTCCTTAAACTATTGCGCTGCATTTAATTTTTTTAAACATTTTTTATGGAGCAATAACAATCAATAACAGGGAATTTAAAAAATATTATTTGATCAATACATGCATGTTATGCATAGAACCAACATAAAATAAGTACAGAAAAACAAATTGAAACAATAATCTGGCTGCATCCTCAATTTTCACAAGTGCTTTAGTAGATAACCCAACTTTTTATGGATGTGCAGTTCTAACATACTAAAGTGTTGAAGTGCTAAAGTCCTGCAATACATGAAAAAAAACAAAACAGGCTATCTTTCACCAAACAAGATAGCTCCACGTGATAAGCCAGAATTCAAGTACGTATACTTTTTAAAATATTTTTTAATTTTCATTTAATTTTTGTATAGATATTAGCCCCAGCACTTAAAATTAGTTAATCCTACTTAAAATATCTAAAGAACTTCTATTACCACCGTACTTTCAAGGTTCACTAAGTATTTCCAAACCTCAGTGAACTTTCTTGTAGCGCCCACCCTCCTCGCATATGCTTCTTCGAACATCATGGTTCGTTTCATCTTATTTAACCATTTTGAGTATGAATTTACTTCCGCCGACCTCCAATTCAAAAGAATTAAGGAGCGAGCAACAAGGGATGAAAGTCTCCTCTGCTTTTGTCAAGTTTTCCCTAACTCTGTTAATGCCAAAAAGGGCTACCTTAACCTCTGGATATAAGGTTATGGCTGAAAAAATCTTGGCCCAAAATGGCCCTAGAATTGGACACATGAAGAATATATGTAGTCAGGCCCCTTCCCCTTGTGCCTGACAGCGGAAGCATTTGTTCTCTACTGCAGGATATTTTTTGTTAAGTATTTTAGGTGTATAGTATGCCACCCACCGAGACAAGGAGGCCATTCTTTTAAAATTGGCAGCTCTTAGGGCATTGCTCCCCAGCTGGGCTATGGTATGCCACTCCTGACTTGACAGAGTGCAATTAGTTTCCCGGGTTACTCTTTCTATGAATTTTTCGACCAGTGGAGATTCATTTTGATTGCACAACTGAGAGTACCAATTACCCACCCTTCTTAGTTTGGCTCGAAATAGAGCGGTCACCAGCTTAGTTGGGGCGCCACTAGACGAAAGGTTATATCTAATTTAAAAAGTATATAGTCTGTAAATATTAAAAAAAGCTAGGCTTATTCTGTTCACCGCATCACTTCTGAACTTCTTGTCAGTTAATTATTTAATTTTTCAATAAAAAGCGCCACAGCTCTTCTAAACCACATTCCTTCCAATTTCTAAGGTGACTGGATTGGATTTGAAGATCCAGACTTTTGCATTCACCTAATTTTAAATAGTGGAATCCAGAAAAACCAGCTTGCTTAAAAACAGACTTTAGTCTAAAAGCATAATCCTGCAGAGTCTTATATCTAGTCCTCTTTGGGAGTTGAGTTTTTTTAAAAAATATCGGGATTTGCAAATCAGATTCCTACAAACGGGCTGTTAGATCTAAAATAGCCACTTCATAATATGTTCGGATTTTAGGCAATGCTAACGCACCCTGATTAATATCAAGTTGTAGTGCTGAGAGTTTAATCCTAGATGCCTTCCTACTCCAGGCAGACTCTCTAAACATAGATTTTAGCTCTTTGAAATAACTAGTATTGATGTTTAGGGGTATATTTATACAAAGAAAATGAGTAAAGGCAGTATGGACATTTTGATGAGGGCTACACGGCCTATCAAGGTTAGAGGTAGAAGTGACCAATTATCCAGCAATGTTTTAATAGCTTCATAGTTCAATTCAAATAGCTGCCCATATTGATTGGAAACAAATATCCCCAAATAGCATATTGGTTCTGGTTTTAGAGCGTGATGTTTAAGATTTGAGGAAAGAAAATCACAGTCAGTATTTAAAGTTAAAATCGCTGTTTTATTTTGATTAACTTTATAACCCCCAATCAATTCAAATTGACTAAATCCTGTTAATACCCGATCTAGATTCAGGCTCTTAGGACTAAGATATAAATATTATCGTCCGCGAACAACTTCAATTTTGCCATACCAGGAATCGGCGCTCTGATTGCCTCATTGTCACAGATTTAAATAGCCAGGGGTTCAATAAAGAAGGTAAACACTAGGGGGGACAGCGGACACCATTGTCTAGTGCTGCAGTAGATATTTACTATCCCCGCGCTTATCACCACCTGAGCATGGGCCCCCTGGTAGATATTCCTAAGCATTTGTATGACCTGGAACGGGACACCGAACCTGCCCAGACCATAAAAAAGTGTGTCCCAATTAACCAGGTCAAACGCTTTTTCGGCGTCCAACGTCATAATGAGCGCTGGAATACACTTATTGTTAATAAAGTCGAGAGCCTGAATTAAAAACCCAGTATTAGAGGACCTCGACCTTCCGGGGATGCATTTAAAATTAATGAGACGATCTCTGGTGTCTTCCAGGTGGAAAGAGTTTGCTCATTTTGATTCGGATATCCCTGACTCAATCGATAGCTGAGTAGAGAGACGGTTTACAGTTGGTATAGCTGCCATTAAACTCAGGACATTTCCTCTATTCAGGTAATCAAGAGGGTTCTGTGATGTGTACTGTGGTGTTATTACGATGTGAGTATGTAGATTTTGTGTTTGCTCCTTTTTGGCTGCAGTAAGGGATACGAACAGGGCTCTAACTTTTCTGGTTGTTGTTTTAATGTATGGTGCATTGTGTTGGTGTGGTGTAAATTTAAGTTTATTAGTATCTGTTCATTTTGGCCTCAGTTTATTTGAGTGCATTTCTGTAAGACCACTTCTTGTTAATTTATATTTTCCTAGTGAGTTGATAAGCCTGTATCCGGACTTTTGCGGTCATCTATGCCTTCATTTGTCGCGCACGATGTTTCACGATTGTTTATAACCAGGCCTGTATGGATTTTACTGCCTCTTGTCCCCAATAGTATTTGCTGCACTTATAGAGTGCTGTGTCCTTCGATCTGTGTGGTTCTTTATGTCCATTAGCATACTCTTTGTAGATGGTCTTATTAGCTTCTCCTGTAGTTTATGTACACTATTTAACCCAACAGTTTCTGTAGTTAGTGAGTCTAATGAGTCCATTGGCGAGCGTTCCTCATAAATGTATTTTTGATCTTCCTCAACTTCTTGCTTTATTGCAGGTGCAGTTGTTGCTCCTTTGGTTTTGAGTCAAATATTGGGTATAATCTGTTCCACGGTTGGCCAACATTTCCTTGGAGCTGTACATTTTTTCTGGCCTTCTGGCACGTTTCCTCTGTCTTTTTGTTTGGTGAATGGCCAGAGGTTTGTCTTGATCATTCTGCTGGTTAATTGATTGCTTATTTGAGACTGTGTTACTGTTAGCTGAAATGTTGGGTGGTGATAGAAGGTTTTCTAAATTAGATGCTTTTGTATCATTTTTGCTGGGTTCTTGAGTAAAGTTACTGATACCTGGCTTGTTTTTATTTGGCATTGTTAGTATTTCTTGAGATATTGTTGTTTTTTCTCATTTACTGGGTCCCTCTTCAGGGTCCCATTTGGTACGGGTACGCGGGTACTCTGTTTGCCTTCATTCAGTATGCTCATTAGGCTGGTTGGTACTGCACTTAATTTGTTGACTATAGGACCATATGCACAATAAGCTTATGGTGCGATGGCAGAGATTTTGTTTTTCTGTATTATAAGATCCGTCAGCATTTCAAGTTTTGAATTCATACCATTAATGTGCGTCCATTATATTAATCTGGATGTTCAGTTTGTCTAACTGCATGTTAAGGATACTGATTGAGGATTGCGAGCAGCGGCGGCCAGCACAGGTAAGCGCAGTGAGGCAGGGCAGGGGCTGGGAGGTGTGGGAGTGGGAGGAAGTTGATAGATGGCGGAATAGGTATAATTAAATAAATACATATCACCTATTCCGTCTTCTGTTAGCTTCCCCCCCATCTGCGCCCCACTGCTCTTACCTGTGCCGGCCGTGACTGATTGCAAGATGTTTATTTGTAGGGTATGCAAATTTAAAAGACCCTCCACCTTTATTCCCAGCTTATCCTCTTTTACCTTTGTCATTGTTGTAATGATAGGTTCTTTTTTTCTAGTTATCTCCTTTGGCCACCTTATTCTGTCTGGCGAGCCATCGCTGCTGTACTTTTGTGCAAAAAATTTTGTTGTCTATTTTTTGCCTAATTTTTATGGATTGAATTCAAATCGTCACTGCTTGTTTGTTCCAGTAAGCTTGATATCTTAATTATTGTTCATTGATGGGGTTCCAGTTGTTCTTTAAAAGGTTAGCTGATTTGTTTTTCATCTGGATTCTTTGTTGTAATTTCTAGTGCCTGCATTAAATCCATGTTATTTGTCAGTGAGATTGATTCAAGCCATGAGTCATTTGCTTTGTCCATGTTGGAACCGTCTTGTTGTGTACCACCATTCAGTATCTTCAATCGTGGGGTGGAATGAACTAGATTCCTAGTAAGTAATTCAAAGTTTAAAAAGCACTCGAATGCCGAGACATCTTGGCGATGGAGAGACCAAAGGAGAAAACGTGGAGCCCGGAAAGTCAGATTGTTACTAAGTGGGAAAGAGCCAGGTTTTCAGTAGGCCCCGGAATTTTGACCGAACTGGCTGTGATCTGATGTGTGGAGGCAGCTTGTTCCAGAGTTTGGGAGCTAGGTAAGAGAGGCATCTACCTCCCCATTTAGCTTTCTTAATTTTAGGGACATTTACCAGTGCCTGATGGGCTGATCTTAGTGAGCTTCTAGGGGTGTACCACTGGAATAATTTATGGTATTCCATTGGAATGCCTCCATACAAGGTTTTATGAATCAGACACAGTGCCTTGAATTATATGTGCTCTTTGACTGGAAGCCAGTGAAGGTTCCTATTGGCCCCTGTTAGATCTGGGGGTCTCTAGTTGGCAGGGTAGGTACCACTGTCCAAGTAGGGACCCTTGCTTCTAGTCAGGGAAAGGGGGATACACTGTTAAGATAACCCCTGCTCACCCTCTAGGTAGCTTGGCCTGAGCAGTCTAGGCTATCGAAGGCAATGTGTAAAGTATTTGTACCAACACTCACAGTAACACAGTGAAAACACCACAGATTTACTCCACACCAGTTTTAGAAAAATAAGGTATCTTTACTAAAAACTTCACAAGACCAAATATTACAGACAAACCAACATATACTTCAAAAGGTTACTTTAAAGATAGTTCAAGAGTTTGCAGAAAGTACTCCAGGATGTCAAAATCAGTGTCCTGCACAGTGCAACTCTCAATGCACAAAATGCGACACTCTCGTGCCCAACAGTACCTGTAGTTGCGATAAGGTTCCCAAAAGCTATAACAAGGAAGATGGCAAAGGCGATGCGATGCTCCTGAGATCCTGGGGAGGCTTTGCAGCAGCCCTGCTTCACGCAGCAGAGGTGGATGCGCCGGCTCCGATCTGTAGGGGGAGGATGCGATACCTTTGGCTTTCGTTGCGTAGGTTTCTTAGGGGGAAGCTTCACGCACAGGTTCGATGCGACACTCTTTGATGTGGTGCGATGCGTGGCGCAGCGTTGCCTTCCGGCGCCGCAACTCTCGATGCGCCACGGAACGGGACTCTGCGTCGACGCACGCAGCGATTGGAGACTTTTCACGCACCGGCAGTGGTGCGGCCCGCAAACTGGTTCTGCGACAACCCTCGCAATGGCAGGAAGCTTCACGCTTCGGGACGATGCTCGACGCACTCGGCGATGCGGAGACCCTGCGTGTTGCGATGGTGCCGCGATGAAATTTTCCACGTACTCTCGTCTTGCGACACGCAATCGGATGATGCGTTGGGTACCAGTCACTCTTGTTCACGCTTCTGCTTCCCAGCTCCCTCAACACAGCAAAACGACCTCCTGAAGCCCCAAGACTGGGCAAGCACTCCAAGGCAGGTCAGAACTCTCTCAGCAGAGTTCCAGGGGAGCTGGTGGTGAAGTCCTTTTGTTCCTGGGACTTCTTAACAGGGAGCCAGCTCTTCTCAGGCCCTTGGAGATCAGAATCAAAAGAAGGGGACACAGCAAAGTCCTTCCCCTCTCCTTGGCAGCAAAGCAAAACAGCAAGCAGGCAGTCTTCTCCTCTTCAGTTTCTTCCAGCTTTCTCCTTGGCAGAGGTTTCTTCTTAGTTCCAAAGTGATCTAAAGTTTTAGGTGTCTGGGGTCCTCTTCTTATACCCCTCCAAGTCTTTGTCTCTTGTGTTTCAGTGGGGGGATTCCCCTGCTCAAACCGGTTCCTGGGTGTGCTCTGCTCTGGAGCACCTGGTTCCTTTCAGAGTGAGGGGCAGGGTCGTTAGACGCGCAGCAGGAGGTGGAGCCTT
Organism: Triturus cristatus; assembly: GCF_964204655.1. Taxonomy (NCBI): domain Eukaryota; kingdom Metazoa; phylum Chordata; class Amphibia; order Caudata; family Salamandridae; genus Triturus; species Triturus cristatus. The sequence continues at coordinate 499,190,094 of NC_140591.1, forward strand.
CTTTGTGCCAGCAGAGGCAGAGTCCTCAGCCTGGCCAGCAGGGGGTGGAGCCAGCTTTGTGTTTGTCAGGGGCAGCCCTATTCAGACCCAGAGACTACTCCTCCCACCCATCTGAAGCAGATCTCCCTATTCACCCTGCTGCTGACTCATCCAGGCTCCTGGAGCCACCTAGCACATCACCTGACACCAGTCAGCCAACCAGCACACAGGCACACAGGAAGGTTAAACAGGAGAATAGCTACTTTCTAAAAAGTGCTATTCTCACACAGTGAATTTAAAAACCATCTTGCTAAAAAGATGTATAATTAAATTCTGAACACAGAGATACCAAACTTGGATTTTCTATCTTGCCCTTATGGGAAGATAGGCATGTAAACAGCCTTCCCCATTCTATCCTGTGGGCAAGATAGCCTCTCAGCAGTGAAAAACGAAAATGGCTGTAATTCACTACCAGGGCATGTTACACACCTCAGTACATGCCCTACCTTTCAGATACACTGCACCCAGCCCAGGGGGGTACCTAGGGCCACCATAGGGATGCCTGACATGTACAGAAAGGGAAGGATAAGGCCTGGTCAGTGGGTGCACTGGCCAGGTCGACATGGCAGTCCTGGACTGCACATAGGCACTGCAAGCAGGCCTAAGACATCATTTTAGCGCTACTCCTGTGGGTGGCACAATCAGTGCTGCAGCCCACTAGTAGCATTTGAATCACCAGCCCTGGCACACGCAGTGCACTTTACTAGGGGCTAACAGGTGAAACAAATATCCCAATCATGGATAACCAATCAATACAACAATTTACCAAGGGAGCACTTGCACTTTGCCACTGATCAGCAGTGGCAAAGTGCCCAAAGCATCTAAACCAGCAAAATCGAAATCCAGCATAGCATCAAAAATACAGGAGGTAGAGGCAAAAAGTCAGGGGTAACCACGCCAAAGATGCCAGGTCTAACACGTGTCCCCTCCAGCTGAAAGTGGGGAGAACTACCCACCCTCTTGGGAGTTCTCATCGCTAAGGCGGAAAAACCTGGACAGACCATCAGCGTTGGCGTGTTCTGTACCGGGGCGGTGTTCCACCGTAAAGTCCATCCCCTGTAGGGAAATGGACCACCTCAACAGCTTAGGATTCTCACCCCTCATCTGCATCAACCATCTGAGGGGCCTGTGGTCCGTCTGAACCCGGAAGTGAGTCCCAAACAAGTAGGGTCTCAGCTTCTTCAGCGCCCAGACCACAGCAAAAGCTTCCCTTTCAATCGCACTCCACCTCTGTTCCCTGGGAAGTAGCCTCCTGCTAATGAAAGCTACAGGTTGGTCCAAGTCCTCATCATTTAGTTGTGAGAGCACCGCTCCCACTCCATGCTCAGAAGCGTCTGTCTGCACTATGAATTCCTTGGAGAAGTCAGGCGCCTTGAGTACAGGTGCTGTACACATGGCCTCCTTCAGGGCATCAAAAGCTTCTTGGCAGGCACTGGTCCAAATTACTTTCTTCGGTAACTTCTTGGAAGTTAGTTCTGTCAAGGGAGCCACAATGGTGCCATACCCCTTGACAAAACGGCGATAGTACCCGGTGAGTCCTAAGAAGGCTCTCACCGCTGTCTGGGTTTTGGGGGGTTCCCAAGCCCGGATGGTATCTATCTTGGCTTGTAGGGGCGCCACCTGGCCGCTTCCTACCTGGTGTCCCAAATACACCACCGAACCCTGCCCTATCTGGCACTTACTGGCCTTGATAGTGAGGCCTGCACTATGCAGAGCCTTCAACACTGCGCAGAGGTGTTGCAAGTGTTCTTCCCAAGTGGAGCTGAACACAGCGATGTCATCCAGATATGCGGCGCTGAATTGCTCCAGCCCGGACAGTACCTGGTTGACCAGTCTCTGGAATGTGGCAGGGGTGTTCTTCAACCCAAAGGGCATGACACGGAACTGGAAGTGCCCCTCTGGCGTTGAAAACGCAGACCTCTCCTTGGCCCCATCAGTTAAGGCAATCTGCCAGTACCCAGACGTTAAATCAAACGTACTGAGGTAGTTGGCAGCTCCCAACCGATCCACAAGCTCATCAGCTCTGGGGATGGGGTGTGCGTCAGTCTTCGTGACAGCATTGAGCCCACGGTAGTCCACACAAAACCTAAGTTCTGGAGTGGCACCTGGCGCAGCAGCTTTCGGTACAAGTACCACTGGGCTAGCCCAGGGGCTGCTGGAGGGCTCAATCACCCCTAGCTCCAACATCTTAGAAACCTCCTTCTTGATGCTGGCCCTGACCTTGTCAGCCACCCGGTAAAACTTCTGTTTCACAGGCATGCTATCTCCCGTGTCCACGTCATGGACACACCAGTTGGTGATACCGGGGGTCAGGGAGAACAGAGATGCAAACTGACCCAACACATGGCGACAGTCCCTCTGCTGTTCTGGGGTCAGGGTGGGCGAGAGGACCACTCCATCCACTGACCCATCTTGCTCCTTAGCTGCCAGGAGGTCAGGAAGAGGATCGCTATCCTCCTCCATACCTGCATCTGTAGCAAGTAGCATTGTTATTTCAGACCTCTCAAAATGGGGTTTGAGGCGGTTCACGTGTAGGACCCTCATGGGGTTCCTGGGAGATCGCAAGTTGACCAGGTAGGTCACCTCACTCTTGCGCTCCACCACCTCATATGGCCCAGTCCACTTGTCCTGGAGCGCGCAAGGCTCCACTGGCGCCATCACCCACACCATCTGCCCAGGTTGAAATTCCATCAGAGTGGTATGCTGGATTGCTGGTCATACCACCTCTTCATCTCATCCTGGCTGGCTTCCAGGTTCGCCTGAGCGAGGGCCCGGAAGCGCTGTGTCTGGTTGCGGATGGCCAGCACATAGCTGAACACATCCTGAGGGGTTTTCCCCGGGGATTTCTCCCAACCCTCCTTCACCAGACTGAGAGGTCCTCTAACAGGGTGCCCGTACAAAAGCTCAAAGGGACTGAACCCTAGAGACTTTTGTGGTACCTCCCTGTAGGCAAATAATAGGCATGGCAAAAAGACGTCCCACTTCCGTCTCATGGGCTCTGTCAGCCCCATGATCATGCCTTTCAGGGTCCGGTTGAACCTTTCAACCAACCCATTTCCTTGAGGGTGGTAAGGAGTGGTGAACTTATAAGTTACCCCACACTCCTCCCACAGAGACTTCATATACCTGGAGATGAAGTTGGTACCCCGGTCAGATACCACCTCCTTGGGGAAACCCACACGGGAAAAGATCCCCATCAACGCACGGCCCACCACCGGGGCTGTGGTTGTCCTGAGAGGGATAGCCTCCGGGTACCGGGTGGCATGATCCACCAGGACCAGGATGAACCTGTTGCCTAAGGTGGTCCTGGGGTCCAGTGGCCCCACAATATCTATTCCCACCCGCTCGAAAGGGGTGCTCACTACCAGAAAAGGCTGGAGAGGGCCTTTGCATTTTCCTCCAGCCTTGCCACTTGCCTGGCAAGTCTGGCATGATTTACAAAAGGAAGCGACGTCCGTCTTCATCCCGGGCCAGTAAAAGTGGGTGGCAAGCCTTTGTCGGGTCTTGTCCTGCCCGAGATGTCCTGCAAGCGGCACGTCGTGAGCCAGACCCAGTAGGAAGTCTCTGAACCCTGCGGGTACCACCAGGGTACGTGCTCCACTGGGCTCAGCAAACCTAGGCTCGCTGTACAACAAGTCATTCTCCCAGTAGAGAAAAAAGTTCTTCGGATCAGCACCTGCTGCCTGGTCTGCAGCCTGGTGCCGCAGACCTTCAAGAGTAGGGCATGTCTTCTGCGCACGGCAGAACTCCTCTCTGGAGGGACCACCCTCTTGCTGCCAATGGGTCAGCTCAGGTATGTCTCCCAGCTCAGCGACCTGTTCCCCTGTAGGCTCCAGGGCATCCCCGTAGGTTCTGCTCCTTCCTGGACCGTGGGAACAGCGGGGGTGGACGCACCACGCCCCCTGCCCTTCCTCTTTCTGGCAGGGACCTGGGCCACTGTTTCAGGCTCCAGGTCTGCTTCACAACCCTGTCTGGCTGCCATGGACCGGGTGGTCACACAGACCCACTCAGGCAAACCCAACATCTCCAAATGAGCCTGGCGTTCCACCTCCTTCCACGGGGAACTCTCCAGGTCATTACCTAGCAGACAGTCTACTGGCATGGATGGACTCACAACAACTTTGAGAGGACCTGAGACCCCCCCCCACTCAAAGGGAACATGTGCTACCTTGCAAAGGCGCACAGAGTTGTCAGCTGACACCACTGGGTGAAGTACATCTGGAATGATCAGCTCCTCAGGGACCCACTGACACCTGACCGTAGTCACACTGGCTCCAGTGTCCCTGAGAGCCTCCACCCTCCTCCCATTGATGGTCACCCACTGCCTCTACTTCTTAGTGTTATCAGGGACAGGGGTTTCCTGGACCATCTCTGTGTCTCCTAAAGAGACAAGGGACATAACTGCTAAACCCTCCAAATCACTAGAAATTAAATCCCCCCCAAAAGCTACACTAGCTATACCCGGTGTTGGAGCACCAGTGGGTGCCTGGGATTTCTTGGGACACACAGGAGACTTGTGACCCAATTCCTGACAGTGATAACACTTAATGGGACCCTTGTTATCCGACCTGCCCTTAGGGGGCCAGGTTGGTTTGGGTTTGGACTTGGGGGGCTGGGACTGGTTACCCTGGGAACTATTTTGGGGCCCTTGTGAGAACTCCTTTTGGTTACCCTTGTCCCCCCCACTCTTCTGCTGGGGACCCTGCCCACCTTTGGCAACGGTACCCACAATTCCTCTGTGGACCCTGGTACTGGTCCAGCGGTCCGCCTGCTTAGCAAGCTCAATGGGGTCCGTCAACTTGCTATCTAAAAGATGCTGGCGCAGCTCTGGAACACATAGACTACTCAAGTGCTCCCAACTAATTAAATGTAACAACCCCTTATAATCAGTTACCTTGCTGCCCTTCATCCAACCTTCCAGTGCCCGCGAGTACAGATTCACACACTCCATCCAAGTCTCAGACTCTTTCTTCTTGGAATTTCTAAACTGCAGTCTATACTGCTCTGGAGTAAGTCCATACCTGAGACATAGGGCCTCCTTCATATTGGGATAGGTCATGGCACCTGCTAATTCTAAGGGCTCTAGAGCACTCCTCCCAGAAGCCTCAAAATGTTTCCACAGGCCCGCCCCCCAATGCTGTTCAGGCACCCCATTCATCCTCAATGCAATTTCATATGATGTGAATCAGGCATAGATATCCTCACTCCTATTGTAATTCTGTACTAAATCTTTGGGGATATATACTTTACCCCCCTGCACTGGCTGTGCGCTGCCACCATTTGAACCGGACTCCACCTGCTTGGCCTTGATGACCAGTTCTCTCATGCTCACTTCATGAGCCAGAAGCAATTTCTTCTCTTCCAAGGCACGGGCATTCTTGCTCTCCTCCGCCGCCTTGTCCTTCTCTACTTCCAATTACTTCATTTTCATTTTCATCATTTCCATTTCATGGTTTCTCACCCTTTGATTCTCCTCCAGCTCCTCTGGCGTGAGCCCCCTACTGGAATGGGAGCTGCTAGCCCTTGAGACTGGTCTGCTCACAGGCAGATCTTGGGGAACAAAACCATCCTCTTCATTTGCATCACTTTCCTCTTGGGCCTCCCACCAGGCCTTCAGGACTCTTTGTAGCACATCTTTTCTAGCTCCGCTTTTAAAAGAGCAACCACGGTCTTTGCAGAATTGCTTGAGATCTTCAACTTTGTATGAATATAAATCCGCAATGGAAAACTCCAATTCTGCCTTCTCGCTTGTTGCCACCTGAGACATGATGCTCTTGAAGAGTTACTCAAAAATAGAATAAAAAAAAAATATAGTATGTGGTTGTCTATTGGTCTGCACTTAAACTAGTGATGTACACCAATTACTGTGGGTCAAGTACAAATACAAGTTCAATCCTCACCGCTGACCACCAATGTTAGATCTGGGGGTCTCTAGTTGGCAGGGTAGGTACCACTGTCCAAATAGGGACCCTTGCTTCTAGTCAGGGAAAGGGGGATACACTGTTAAGATAACCCCTGCTCACCCTCTAGGTAGCTTGGCCTGAGCAGTCTAGGCTATCGAAGGCAATGTGTAAAGTATTTGTACCAATACTCACAGTAACACAGTGAAAACACCACAGATTTACTCCACACCAGTTTTAGAAAAATAAGGTATCTTTACTAAAAACCTCACAAGACCAAATATTACAGACAAACCAACATATACTTCAAAAGGTTACTTTAAAGATAGTTCAAGAGTTTGCAGAAAGTACTCCAGGATGTCAAAATCAGTGTCCTGCACAGTGCAACTCTCAATGCACAAAATGCGACACTCTCGTGCCCAACAGTACCTGTAGTTGCGATAAGGTTCCCAAAAGCTATAACAAGGAAGATGGCAAAGGCGATGCGATGCTCCTGAGATCCTGGGGAGGCTTTGCAGCAGCCCTGCTTCACGCAGCAGAGGTGGATGCGCCGGCTCCGATCTGTAGGGGGAGGATGCGATACCTTTGGCTTTCGTTGCGTAGGTTTCTTAGGGGGAAGCTTCACGCACAGGTTCGATGCGACACTCTTTGATGTGGTGCGATGCGTGGCGCAGCGTTGCCTTCCGGCGCCGCAACTCTCGATGCGCCACGGAACGGGACTCTGCGTCGACGCACGCAGCGATTGGAGACTTTTCACGCACCGGCAGTGGTGCGGCCCGCAAACTGGTTCTGCGACAACCCTCGCAATGGCAGGAAGCTTCACGCTTCGGGACGATGCTCGACGCACTCGGCGATGCGGAGACCCTGCGTGTTGCGATGGTGCCGCGATGAAATTTTCCACGCACTCTCGTCTTGCGACACGCAATCGGATGATGCATTGGGTACCAGTCACTCTTGTTCACGCTTCTGCTTCCCAGCTCCCTCAACACAGCAAAACGACCTCCTGAAGCCCCAAGACTGGGCAAGCACTCCAAGGCAGGTCAGAACTCTCTCAGCAGAGTTCCAGGGGAGCTGGTGGTGAAGTCCTTTTGTTCCTGGGACTTCTTAACAGGGAGCCAGCTCTTCTCAGGCCCTTGGAGATCAGAATCAAAAGAAGGGGACACAGCAAAGTCCTTCCCCTCTCCTTGGCAGCAAAGCAAAACAGCAAGCAGGCAGTCTTCTCCTCTTCAGTTTCTTCCAGCTTTCTCCTTGGCAGAGGTTTCTTCTTAGTTCCAAAGTGATCTAAAGTTTTAGGTGTCTGGGGTCCTCTTCTTATACCCCTCCAAGTCTTTGTCTCTTGTGTTTCAGTGGGGGGATTCCCCTGCTCAAACCGGTTCCTGGGTGTGCTCTGCTCTGGAGCACCTGGTTCCTTTCAGAGTGAGGGGCAGGGTCGTTAGACGCTCAGCAGGAGGTGGAGCCTTCTTTGTGCCAGCAGAGGCAGAGTCCTCAGCCTGGCCAGCAGGGGGTGGAGCCAGCTTTGTGTTTGTCAGGGGCAGCCCTATTCAGACCCAGGGACTACTCCTCCCACCCATCTGAAGCAGATCTCCCTATTCACCCTGCTGCTGACTCATCCAGGCTCCTGGAGCCACCTAGCACATCACCTGACACCAGTCAGCCAACCAGCACACAGGCACACAGGAAGGTTAAACAGGAGAATAGCTACTTTCTAAAAAGTGCTATTCTCACACAGTGAATTTAAAAACCATCTTGATAAAAAGATGTATAATTAAATTCTGAACACAGAGATACCAAACTTGGATTTTCTATCTTGCCCTTATGGGAAGATAGGCATGTAAACAGCCTTCCCCATTCTATCCTGTGGGCAAGATAGCCTCTCAGCAGTGAAAAACGAAAATGGCTGTAATTCACTACCAGGGCATGTTACACACCTCAGTACATGCCCTACCTTTCAGATACACTGCACCCAGCCCAGGGGGGTACCTAGGGCCACCATAGGGATGCCTGACATGTACAGAAAGGGAAGGCTAAGGCCTGGTCAGTGGGTGCACTGGCCAGGTCGACATGGCAGTCCTGGACTGCACATAGGCACTGCAAGCAGGCCTAAGACATCATTTTAGCGCTACTCCTGTGGGTGGCACAATCAGTGCTGCAGCCCACTAGTAGCATTTGAATCACCAGCCCTGGCACACGCAGTGCACTTTACTAGGGGCTAACAGGTGAAACAAATATCCCAATCATGGATAACCAATCAATACAACAATTTACCAAGGGAGCACTTGCACTTTGCCACTGATCAGCAGTGGCAAAGTGCCCAAAGCATCTAAACCAGCAAAATCGAAATCCAGCATAGCATCAAAAATACAGGAGGTAGAGGCAAAAAGTCAGGGGTAACCACGCCAAAGATGCCAGGTCTAACAGCCCCCGATATGTAATTGAATTTAGGGATATTCAACAATGTACGGACTGCCGCATTCTGCAGAGATTGCAGTTTGGTTAACTGCCGTTTATCAACCCCAAGGTAGAGGGCATTACAGTAGTCAATCCGGGACAACACAAGTGCTACCACAATGGTTTTCCTCAATTCCATTGGAAGAAATGGTAGGATCTTTCGCTGTATCTTTAGTGTGAAGTAGCAGGCTGAAGTGACCTGGTTAATCTGACCTGAGAAGCTGAGCTTTGTGTCGCAAACAACGCCCAAGTTTCTTACTTAAACCACCGGTGTAGGACAGGTTCCTGCTGTTGCCGGCCACCACGCAGATTTCCAGATGGGAGAGCCAGTACTGAACTCCATGATTTCAGTCTTCTGCGACTTTAGTTTGAGGTAGTTGAGGTGCATCCATTGTACGATGCGATCGTGGCAGCTATGGAATCTAGCCGACAGCGCATCTTCCCTGGAAGCTATGGAAATTATGAGTTGTCAGTGTAAGACACCAGCGAGAAGCCGTGGCCTTTCAGTAATTTGGCCAGTGGAGTCACGTATATGTTGAATAGTGTAGGTGAAAGCACCGACCCCTGAGGGACTCCACAAGGGAGATGAAATGTGTTCTATTTAAGATTCTACCAGCTGACCTTATGTTCTCTGCCTGACAGGAATGAGGTGAGGTGGGCCGGTGTGCTGTCTTGAATCCCAATTGCCTTCAGCCTTTGCGTTAGGACTGAGTGATTAACCATGTAGAACGCGGTTGATAGGTCAAGTAGGATCAGGACAGCCCTGCCACCCCTGTCAATTGGCCAGTGGACTTCCTCCATGGCTATGACCTGTGCAGATTCAGTGGAATGATCTGAGCGGAAACCATGTTGTGAGCTATCGAGCACATTATTGGAGTTTATAAAAAGATTCAGTTCATGATTTGTAGCTTTCTCCAACACTTTAGCCACGAGCGGCAGGCAGGAGATTGGCAAATAGCTTGTGACGTCTCCTGGGTCCAAGGAGGGTTTCTTGAGAATGGGTCTAACTCATGCTTTTTTCCAAACTGATGGAAAAGTCCCAAACTTTATGGTACTGTTTGGGAGGGGGGTGTGTGGTGTGCTGATTAGTTCTTAGACCCCGTGAATGATATTCGGTGGGCATGGGTCCTCTGGCGAGCCATACTTGGTGGTCAGTATGAGATCATTCACAGAGTCTGGAGTCAGTAGCGAGAAGCTAGTCAGGAGATTGGGGGCTACTGATTCCTCCACCGTATCCCGTAACAGTGAGGTATGGGGAGTGGAGTCCAAACTTTCCAGTTCCCTGCAAATAGTTTGGACATTCGATTGGAAGAACGAGGCCATTTGATCACACAGGTTTTAATCAGGGGAGAACTGAATTCCCTGTTGGAGCTTAGATACATCTGAGACAGTCTTAAAGAGCTCTCTAGTTGAGTTCTTAGCCTCCTTTATCTTACTCGTATAGAATACCTGTTTGGCTATAATAATAGCCACTTTGTACTCAGTTAGTGTCTTAGTATAGTTCTTTTTAGCCTCAGCGCTGTAGTCCATCCTCCACTCGCGTTCACTGCGCCTACATTTAGATTTTAGAGCTTTTAGCTATAAGAAGTACCAAGGTGCAGTGAGTTTGTGTCTCTGTCGGGGAGATGATCTTAAAGGAGCCAGTTGGTCTATGGCCGATATGACATAGTTATCATATTTTTCCCCGTCAGTGTTGGAGTTAGATGCTAGCATCGGTACATTTGTGGCCAGCAGGTTGTTAAGAGCGCCAGGGCAGATATTCCGCCAGGACCATGTGAGGATGGGGGGTGGATGCCTTACTGAGGGGGTCAGGGTGAGCTCAGCAGGGAGATTAAAAAAAAATTGTCCTGTGGTCTGTCCAGGAGAGCGACAATATTCTGTCAATCTCAATGGCGGTGTGGTTGGTGAAAATACCATCCAGTGTGTGTAGCACATTATGTGTAGGGGCCACTACTATCTGAGATAGACCATGGCTCTCAAGGTTATCTAGAAGTGTCTCAGTTGCTGGGTCAGTGAGAAGCTCTAGGTGAAAGTTAAAGTCACCAAGTATAGTGAAAGAAGGGGTATCTATGCAGGACTCCAGGAGGGCGAGTGAGCCCTGAATAAAAGGTGACTTAGGACCTGGTGGCCTATAAAGGAGCAGACCTGGAAAAAAAGCCATGTTATTGATCTTGATGGAAAAGGTCATGGCTTCAGCTCCAGGAAGGGGTACTTGCTCAAAGTTGACATGTTCAGCTCTATGTATGATAGCAATACCTCCTCTCAGTTGTCCCACTCTGGGCACCGAGGCGAGCGAGTAGCCAGGGGGCAAAGCTTCTACCCAATCTGGTTCGGACGTGGGCATAGCCCAGGTTTCAGTGAGGAAAATCAGGTTGGGACTAGTTAGTTGCAACAGGCATTCTATCTCCAACTTATGTTTAATGAAAGTTCTCGCAATAAGTAAAATGGCCTTAAGTGTCACTGTTTTTGTTGATAGCTGGTTATTGTCACGTAAAGGGGTGATGGATGATATGTCTTCTTCTGCCAAGTTGTTGTTACTAAGGCTAGAGGTATACAGAGGTTGGAGGACCTCAACAGGAGGGCTTGTGTCCTTGGCTGAAAGTAACCGAGTGTTATTGACCCGGAAATATTTACATTACGGACAGATAAAGGGAGCCGTAAGTGGACTGTTTGTGTCCTGGGAGTGTTTCTTACACTTACCATTGCTCAGAGCCAATAGTTGGTTCCTTGAGTAGGTAATTCTAGAAAAACGGGCAGGGGTTCTGGCACAGGGCGCACTCCGGACACCAACGGGCGAAGACAGGCTTGCCTTTGGGTTGCCTTTGGAGTGACGGCGGCGCACCCGATGCGCACATCCGCTGCGCGGTTGCGTCAGCATTCCTTTTCATCCTCCCTTTACGCTGCCACAGCCACTAGCATGCTGACTGGTTTAAGGCGGACTCGCTCTTACATACAGGCACCCCAGTCAGAGATCGGCTGACTGGCTGGCTACAAACAATCTTAAGTGCAGATGCAGGTAGGACTAAGCCTTTTAAAATGAATTAGTACAGCAAGTAGAAATAAGTTAAATGGTTAAAAAAGAGCACGCACTTTTAAACAGGCTAGCGCAAGGCAACAGTGCTTCAGTACCAGTCTGTTTCTGGTGTCCACATTAATCTATGCTGTGCACTTGGGCATGAATCACTTGACTATTGCTATTGGAGTTAATCATTTTTGATTCCTCATTCTGAGTAACTATTGCTATTAAGCTCTGCTTTATATTGGGATTTGAATCCCTTTCTGTTGCGGTTAAACTCTGATCTATGTTTAAGATTGAGTCCTCTCCTGATGGAGTGCCGAGCTTTTGTGGTGTCAGCAGTTTTGGGAGAGCCGTAGTTTTATCTGTCATTGCATTGATAACCGTTGTTGAATCCTTTAGGAAGGTACATTTTCCACTGGGATTCATTGTCCCAAATATTGATTGAATGGGTGACATTAGTGTCGCACCTGGCTTTTTAATTGATTTTATCAGATTTTTTGTGAGGGTTTTGGCATTTTTTATCATATTTTGTTCTATTTTAAGTTTTTTATGTTGCTTGTTTTCTGACCCTTCCTGATCTTATTTTTCTGGCGGTGTGAATAATTCTGTTTTTGCTGGGGTTAGTTTGGCTTATGCTAGTTTGCCCACACAAATCTTTGCAATGACAGGCACACACTTTACTGTACTTCCGTCTGTGTACGTTCATGCCTGTTTTTCTGGGTCACTCCTTTGAGGCTTTGGGCGTTCCACGTCTACCAGCAAGTTGGTTCTGTCTATTGATACACTGGGGTAGAACTGAGAGATAAGGCTGAATGGGAACACATAAGGCCTTTTGCAAGCCACACCCTGACCTGGCTGGATACTTCCGTGGGGGCCTGTGTTCACTCTTAGCAGACGGTAGCTACTACCACTGCTCTAGTGTCCTGTACCTGCACCGGAACCTCCCGTTATCTCGCTAGACTGCTGCAGTGCCTACTGCCATCTCTCCATGATGCAAAGACTTGTAGAGAACTGAGCCGGGCTTTCTATCTCAATTGAACGCTGCTGCACTCAGTTTCGACCCCCCCCACTCACTACACTGGGGGACGAGGGTTGGTGGTAGGTAAGTGTGGATGGCTCATCTCGAGTAGCAAGAAACAGGGGCCAGGTAAAGAAAGGTAAGGAGGCATGTAAAGGCAGGCACCACAAGCCTCGCTGGAGCTTGCAACACAGTCTACTGCCCACCCGCCCACATTCCTGCAGTCACTGTTGTTCCCTGGTTACCTCCACAATCTGGTTCAAGACTGAGCAGGGCTTCAGCCGCCGCTGCCACATCGAAAACAGTGGTTCTTGACCAATGATCAATATATCTGAGACAATATGCTTCGCTTAGTTAATTGTTTAGCTAATCCTGAGCCCAAAAAACAGAAATTTTCTTTAAGAACAATGGCTCGCAATATTCAATAAATAGTTCAAACTGAAAAAGGACAACATCCAAAACACTGTGAGATGATATACATACGTTTATTTTTGGCAATTTTTAATATTAGGACAGAACGAGGTTGCTCCAAAGAGAAACGTGCATTAGGGGAAGGTGATAAAGGAGTGAGTGAATGAGACAAGAAATGAAAGATACATAGTAGTGAGAATATTCAATCAATTTTAGGCAATGTGGTTCGGTTGTGATTCACCGTCCAGAATCCAAGTAATCTGGTCACATTCATTAAATACAAAATTATTAGTATATTTCAAACAATGACCCCATTGATGGTCTTGCACGGAGAGATGAATATGTGTCCCAGGTAGTTAAGGGCAGGCGTCGACGTTTCGACCCGTCTTGATGGCCTTAGGGATTTTTAAGCCTTGGCCTTGCGGGTCTTCATCAGGACCAAAGAGGGGGCAACCTGACTGGAAGGTGGTCTTAACTGAAACACCTGTAACGTTAAAATAAGGGGGTGTGAGGATGTTGTCCTATTTAAAACATAATTAAAAACATGGTATGTTGTGTTAATCACATACCTAATTGATTTAAATCACAGGAAGAATCCCGGATTCCAATGAATGGAGGGCTTGATGTCACAGGTCAATTAATTCGTTCTAGGTAAAAGGAATAATACTGAATTAAATTCCAAGTATCAACGAAAACCTCAACACAAAACTTATCATATCAGAGCACCGTGAAGAGTAACTCTAAAAACCCATCAAGCTGAGAGGAATAGGCTGTGACTGTATAGCAGGCCGTTTGTGGGTAATAGAACAGCAGGAGGGGCATCTTACCGCATCGGGAAAACGTTAGCGATGTGTCTGCCGTTATTCAGAAATTAGTACTGTTAGCAATGTATCTGCCGTTATTCAGGAATATTCGCCGAGGCGTAGGAATTCAATCAAGGCTAAGAACAAAAACGAAGGGCAAGGTCACTAAAAACTCAGCCTATGTGGGTTAAGGATCTACGGTGTATGGATATGGGCAGTGGAGAAACTTACCAAGCAAACACAATAAATGTGCAGAACCACGGAGCTTCTGTCTACGTTCGCGCCTCAGTGCAAAGTGAGCTCGACCGCGGCTTAGTGCGGTTACCAAGGCAACCGTATGCGAGTTAATGACGGTGGACCCGGAAAGAGTAGAAAGACTAGTATGAATAGTCAAGGCACAATATCGCACGCGGGGTTGGGGGGGGCTCATGATGAGTACATGCACTGTCTGGGGTGAGGGGAAACAGCAGATCCTCGTCACCTACTAAATAACGGAGCGTCTGTCTCCGTGCTCGCTCCAAATGCAACGCGGGCTGCGCCGCTATTCCGTGCGGTTGCCAAGGCAACCGTTTACATGTGTTAGGTAATTAACAGCAATAAACAGTATAGGAGACTACCATACACTGAGAAGGTCCCATTACATCATGAAACATAAGGGAAAAACAATTGGAACCCTTAACAAAGACAATGGACATATTTAACCACAAAAATTACAACAATTGTGATGGGCGATTGCGGTAATTCAATGACATACAGACAATACATAAAACAACAATGTAAATTAACAAATCATATATCCACATATATTGACAAATTATAAACCATAATTATACAGTAATGCAATTATACAGTAAACGGGTGTCCAGATGTAAAGTACCCTCTACTCTAAACCAATAATTAGTGCTAATTAAAGAGCCCTTTAATCATGGACTAAAATATTGTGAGTGTAGGGCTACTAAGGGAGGGATACAATCTATCTGTGATTCATAATGGAAACTTGTTTGTTGGTTTCCTCAAGTTCGTTCAAACCCCTGGTGACCGTATCTAAAGAGTGGATCCATCTATACCCCCGTTTGTTGAGTATATCAGTGAAATTACCTCCTCTTGGGTTGGGTTTTACTTTTTCCAGAACCCACCATCTCAGGCTGTCTGCTGTATGTTCGAAATTGGTAAAATGTTCTACCAAAGGGGCACCGGGTGTCTTGCAGCGAATGTGGCTGCAATGTTGCAGTATCCGGCACTTCACCTTCTGGACAGTTTGGCCCACGTATAAAAAATCACATGGACAGGTGATTACATAAATGACCCCAGATGTGTTACAGTTGCTATGTTCTTTTAATGTGTAGGTGTGGTTGTTATGTGTGAATTCGTTGATGGTTCTGGTTAAGGCACAAGCTTTGCATGAACCACATTGATGGTGTCCCATGACCGGGGTACCCCATAGTGTAGTCTGTCCTACCGTCTGACTGGAAGGTAGTAGGGATTTGATCAAATGATCCCTGATATTTTTACCTTTTCTGAAAGCGTGTAGTGGGGTAGGCATGTTCCCTAATTCGTCAGCCACTAGGTGCCAATGCTGGTTAATGGCTTTCTTAATGGCATTACTTTTAGTGTTGAACATAGTCACACATACCAATCGTTCCTCGTGGGTCTTGTCTTTAATTTTGGGGGTTAGCAAGAGTTCCCTGTGGTTATGCCACGCACGTTTCCGCGCTTTCTTCAGAAGTCTGATTGGGTAGCCACGGTCTATCAGTCTGGACAATAGACCTGCCGATTCCTCCAAGAAATTTTCTTTTTTTGAACAATTTCTACGGATGCGTAAAAACTGTCCAAAAGGTAAGTTATCACGTAAATTGCGGAGATGGTGGCTTGAGTAACGCAGTAATGTATTTCTTTCGCTGCTTTTCCTAAATAGTGTCGTGTATAGTTTACCTGATTCCGAGTCTGATTTAATTGTGATGTCAAGGAAATCAATATTTAGTCTACTGTAATTCATCGTGAATTGTATGTCAGTTGAACATGTGTTCAACCAAAGGTGGAATTTTTTGAGATCCTCTTCGTCACCTCGCCAAATAAATATAATATCGTCGATATATCGATGCCACAGTTCTATACACTCGCTATATGGGTTTAATGGATTGAGGACATATTGATGTTCAAATTCACTCATATAAATAATGGCCAAATTTGGGGCGAAGCTGGCCCCCATCGCCACGCCTTTAGTTTGTACGAAGAATTGACCCAAGAAGGTGAAATAATTTTGAGTCATTGCAATTTTGAGTAATGCCACAATGAATTCAGTGGGGACCAAATGTGGTGCAGGTCTGACATTGAGTACTGATTCAATACATTCGAGGGCTGCCAGTTGTGGAATGTTTGTATAATGTCCATAGTGACTAATAGGTGAGTGTCAGGGTCATATGGATATTCATCCAGGAGTTGTATAGTTTGCATGGTATCCCTTAAATAGGTGGGAGTCTGTTCCGCAATGGGTTTTAGAAATACATCAATGTACTTGCATAGAGGTTCTAGGACCGAACCACAGCCAGACACGATTGGTCTCCCTGGGGGATTTTGCATCCGTTTATGTATTTTAGAGAGGGTATAGATAGTGGGTAGTCTGGGATGTTTATTATTCAAGTAGTCATGTTCTAGTTTGTTAACAAATCCATTTTCCATAGCAGTACCAGTAAGGCTCCTTATAGCCTTACTTATGTCTTGATTGGGGTCTCTACGTAATTTCACATAGTTCCCTTCTACAGTTAACTGGGAATCAATCTCTCTCTTGTAATCCTCTGTGTTCTGTATGACAATGGCACCGCCCTTATCCGCGGGTTTAATCACGATATGGGGATTATTCTTTAATGTGTCCAGGGCTGCACGTTCTTGTTTGCTTATGTTATATTGGACATACTGTCTGTTAGTTAGTATGTTGTCCACATCTCTCATTACCACCTTTTCATACGCCAGAAGTTTATGTGGCATAAGGGACATAGGAGGGTTACATTTAGATGGTGGTCGTAGTCCACTAGCAGAGAAAGTAGGATTGCTAGGGGTTTTCAGGAAATGATATTTTAGACGTAACTTGCGAAAGAATTGGTGTAATTCAATCTTCAAGTTGAAATTATTGGGGAATGTTGGTCGGGACAAAGGACAAACCCTTTTCCAGGATTCCTTGTTCATTGGGTTCGAGTGTATAACTTGACAACGTGCCCCTCCTGCTGTTCTATTACCCACAAACGGCCTGCTATACAGTCACAGCCTATTCCTCTCAGCTTGATGGGTTTTTAGAGTTACTCTTCACGGTGCTCTGATATGATAAGTTTTGTGTTGAGGTTTTCGTTGATACTTGGAATTTAATTCAGTATTATTCCTTTTACCTAGAACGAATTAATTGACCTGTGACATCAAGCCCTCCATTCATTGGAATCCGGGATTCTTCCTGTGATTTAAATCAATTAGGTATGTGATTAACACAACATACCATGTTTTTAATTATGTTTTAAATAGGACAACATCCTCACACCCCCTTATTTTAACGTTACAGGTGTTTCAGTTAAGACCACCTTCCAGTCAGGTTGCCCCCTCTTTGGTCCTGATGAAGACCCGCAAGGCCAAGGCTTAAAAATCCCTAAGGCCATCAAGACGGGTCGAAACGTCGACGCCCACCCTTAACTACCTGGGACACATATTCATCTCTCCGTGCAAGACCATCAATGGGGTCATTGTTTGAAATATACTAATAATTTTGTATTTAATGAATGTGACCAGGTTACTTGGATTCTGGACGGTGAATCGCAACCGATCCACATTGCCTAAAATTGATTGAATATTCTCACTACTATGTATCTTTCATTTCTTGTCTCATTCACTCACTCCTTTATCACCTTCCCCTAATGCACGTTTCTCTTTGGAGCAACCTCGTTCTGTCCTAATATTAAAAATTGCCAAAAATAAACGTATGTATATCATCTCACAGTGTTTTGGATGTTGTCCTTTTTCAGTTTGAACTATTTATTGAATATTGCGAGCCATTGTTCTTAAAGAAAATTTCTGTTTTTTGGGCTCAGGATTAGCTAAACAATTAACTAAGCGAAGCATATTGTCTCAGATATATTGATCATTGGTCAAGGACCACTGTTTTTGGTATCAGTTATTCACCCAGGTCCTTTTACCATGGGTTACCCCATTTTTGTAATGGCCGCCTCTGCCACATCAGCTGCTGCTCTGGTTTGGTCCGCACCAGCTCTCACACCAGCTTACAGGACAGTGGGGCAGCAGGGCGGCGAGACTGTGAGTCAGGAACTCCACTCCAGGAAACACCAATCCGCAAGGCTAATGTGGCAGATGGGGCTGGTAAGGCCGGTGAGGGCTGATGAAGAGGTCAGACTTAGGTGCATCCCCGCTGGGTCCCTGCTGGTTCCCCAGAGCAGAGAGGGTTTACTCTGTGGCTCCATGCTCCGACAGCTCAGTTCAAATGGCTTAGACTCGATCAATCAATCCTGTCACAGTCACCACATTGAGGCTGACAAGGATGGCACAGAAAATTTGAAGATCGCTTGCAAGTCCAAGAACTGAGTAGGCAGTTCAGCCACTCACATTAGAAAAACCACTATTACATCAGCTTGTCTTTGCTCCGCAGAATCTTCCCAGGACAATTACTGCTCACAGCGCATCCAGCATTGTGTGGTAGTGACTAAGATAGTCATAATAGCCAGTCTTAGGGATCCATTAGCCCTGAAGAATGCCCCAGACCGTTTAGGCCAATATATATGGGTAGAAACATGTTCGCAGATAGCAGGTGGGTTTGATTCATTACTCTCAACATAGCTATTCATTTTTGGTTTTTAGTCTTACCTAGTACTCTGCTGAATAATGGTAATAACCTAGGAACACTAAGGTATTTTTAACTCAATCTGGATCCCCCCTTTTTACTTTGTCCAGTAGTATTTTTCTAAGAACTCTCTCCTTCCCGTACAGTCTTCGAGGAGGTTGAGTCTGCCATGGTGGCGCAGCTCTACCAGGGTGGGAAGAAGATACTGATGATACTGATGATGAAGCATTCTACTATTATGTGTGTGAGGTTTCCTCTTCCATAAAGGATGACTTTTCCTAGATAGGAGACAACATTTTAGTCACTTCCATCATCTGAATTCTTGTACTGGACCAAATTTTGGTATACTGTACACCGCTTACTTTGTTTCAATTGCCACTGTACTCTTATTTGTGTTTGTTCCACTGTAGGAAGTTGAAACCTATCAACAATTTTGTATTCTCACCCCTCATTTGCATTATCCCCCTGATGGGCATGTAGTCTGTCTGAATCTGGAAGCCAGTTCCAAACAAGTATGGTCATAGCTTTTTCAGTACCCAGGCAATCATTCAATCAATCAAAGAATTTGTAAAGCACGCTACTTACCCGCAAGGTTCTCAAGGTATTGGGGGGTGCCGCTAGTGCTCGAATAGCCAGGTCTTGAGGAGTCTTCTGAAGGCGAGTAGGTCTTGGGTCTGCCGTAGGTGGGTGGGGAGGGTGTTCCACGTCTTGGTGGCGAGGTAGGAAAAGGATCGGCTGCCGGAGGTTGTTCGTTGGTTGTGGGGGACCACGGTGAGGGCGAGGTTGGCAGAGCGGAGCTGGCGGGTGGGGGTGTAGAAGCTGAGTCTGTTGTTCAGGTAGGCTGGTCTGGCGTTGTGGAGTGCTTTGTGTGCGAGGGTGAGGAGTTTGAAGGTGATCCTCTTGTCGACTGGGAGCCAGTGCAGATTTCTAAGGTGGGGAGTGATGTGGCTGTGGCGGGGGACGTTCACGACGGGCGAAGGCATTTTGGATGCGTTGTAGTCGTCATTGGAGTTTGGCGGGGATTCCTGCGTAGAGTGCGTTGCCGTAGTCCAGTCTGCTGCTGACGAGGGCTTGTGTCACCGTTCTTCTTGTTTTGGTCGGGATCCACTTGTAGATCCTGCAGAGCATGCGGAGGGTGTTGTAGCAGGAGGAGGAGGCGGCGTTGACCTGTTTGGACATGGAGAGGGAGGAGTCGAGGATGAATCCTAGGTTGCATGCGTGGTCGGTGGGTGTCAGTGCTGTTCCCAGTGTGGTCGTCCCAGGCTGAGGGGGTGGGTCCGAGGATGAGGACCTCCATCTTGTCCGAATTCAGCTGCAGCCCGCTGCTCCTCATTCAATCGGCGATGGCCTTCATCCCCTCATGAAGGTTGGTTTTGGCGGTGTGTGAGTCCTTGGTGAGGGAGAGGATGAGCTGGGTATCGTCGGCATAGGAGATGATGTTGAGGTCGTGGTGGCAGACCACTCATGTGAGGGGGGCCATGTAGACGTTGAACAGCGTCGGGCTGAGGGATGAGCCCTGGGGGACGCCGCAGATGATGTCGGTGGCTTCGGATCGGAAGGGTGGGAGGCGGATGCTCTGGGTTCTGCCGGAGAGGAAGGACATGGTCCAGTCAAGGGCCTTCTCTTGGATTCTGGCTTCTTGGAGGCGTGTCTTTAGATTGCGATGGTAGACCGTGACGAAGGCGGCTGACAGGTCCAGGAGGATGAGGGCTGATGTTTTGCCTTTGTCTAGTTGGCGCCTGATGTCGTCTGTGGGGAGATGAGGGTTGTCTCGGTGCTGTGGTTTTGTCTTAATCTGGACTGGGACGGGTCCAAGATGTTGTTGTCTTCGAGGTGGCGGGCCAGTTGCATGTTGATGGTTTTCTCCATGACATTTGCTGGGAATGGGAGCAGGGAGATGGGCCGGAAGTTCTTGAGGTCCGTGTGGTCCGCCTTGGGCTTCTTGAGGATGGCGTTGATTTTGGCGTGCTTCCAGTCCTCCGGGAATGTCGCTGTATCAAAGGAGATGTTGATGACCTTCTGTAGTTGGGGTGCGATGGCTGCGTCTGCTTTGTTGAATACGTGGTGTGGGCACGGGTCGGACGGGGATTCTGATTGGATGGAGTTCATGACCTTGCGTGTCTCGCCGTCGTTGACGTTGGTCCAGGAGGTCAGGTGGTTGGTACTGGTGGTGTTTGCAGGGGGGTTGAGTCTGGCGTAGTTGGGGTGGTCGTGGTGGTGAAGCTGTCGTGGATGTCAGTGATCTTGCGGTGGAAGTAGATGGCTAGTGAGTTGCACAGTTCTTGTAAAGGCGGGATGTCGTTGGCGTTGGTGCTGGGGTTGAAGAGTTCCTTTATGATGCTGAAGAGCTCTTTGCTGTCGTGTGCATTGTTATCCAGGCGGTCTTTGAAGGAGGATCTCTTGGCTAGTCTGATGAGGTGGTGATGTCTGCGGATGGTGTCCTTGTGGCTGCGTGGTTGTCCGGTGTGCGCTCATGGAGCCATATCTTATCCAGTTTCCGGCAAGCACGTGTGGAGGTCTGGAGTTCGTCAGTGAACCAGGTGGCTCTCTTGCTGGCGTGACTGTTGGAGGGTTTCTTGAGCAGGGCGAGGGTGTTGGCGCAGTCTTCGATCCACTGTCTGAGGTTGCGGGCTGCGGCGTCTGGGCTGGTGGGGTCAGTGGGTGGGTTCTGGGCGAGGGTGGTGATCAGCTGGTCTTCGGTGACTTTGCTCCAGCTGCGGTGAGGCATCTGTTGGGTGCAGTGGTGCGTAGTTGGTTTCTTGAAGGTTAAATGGATGCAGCGGTGGTCGGTCCAGTGGAGTTTTGTGGTGTGCAATAGCAATAACACTCCTCTTCTGTTACCTGGGAAGTAACCTTCTGGAGATGAAAGCTACAGGCTGATATATGCCCTCTTCCTTGATATGTGGTAGAACTACCCCTATGCCATGAGCTAAGGCACCTGTTGTGACTATAAATGCCTGAGAAAATTCAGAGGCCTTGAGGACAGGGGCTGTTCACATGGCCTGTTCGAGGGAGGCAAAGACTTTCTGGCAAACCTCAATCCAATGTCAGCTCAGTCAATGGGGCAACAATGGTGCCATACCCCTTGAGAATCTTCCTGAAATATCATGTGAGGCCCAGCAAGGCCCTCACCTCAGTGTAAGTTTCTATTTTAGCCTAGAGGGGCTACACCTTAAATCTGCCCACAAGGTGGCCAAAGTATACCACAGACCCAAGCCCTATCTGGCACCGACTGGACTTTATAGTCAGGCATGCGTGTTATAGTGTCTGAAGCACTTCCTGCTGGAAAAAAGGCAGTCCCCCCAGCTTCTACAGAAGACAGCGATGTCATTCAAGTAAGCAGCAATGAAGGACTGCATATCAACCAAGACTGGGTTCACCGCCTCTGGAAGATGGCAAGGACATTTTTCTTACCGGAGGGCACCTCCTTAAACTAAAAGTTGTCATCTGGTGTGGAAATGGCTGACCTCACTTTAACCCATTCAGTTAGGGCAACTTGCCAGTCCCCTGAAGTTAAATCAAATGTGCTCACAAACTTGGCAGCCCCTTACCTGCCAATGAGCTCATCAGCTCTGAGCATGGAGTGAACATACGTCTTGGTGGGTGAGTTGACGCCCCTGTAGTCCATGCAGAACTGGAGTTCTGGGGAGGTGCCTGGTGGGGCAGCTTTTGATACCAGGACCACTGGGCTGCACCAGAGGCTACTGGAGTGGTCGATCACACCTTGTTCTAACATCTTAGTGACCTCCTCTTTGATGCTGGCCCTCGCTTTTTCAGACAGCCTGCATATTTTGCTTTTGACAGGGGGCTGTCTCTACTGTCAATATTATGGTTACACAGACGTGTAAGCCCAGGAGTGAGGAAAAACACAGAGTCAAACTGTACCAATAACTGATGGCAGTCCATCTGCTGTTCTGGATGCATGGTAGGGGAGAGGTTGACACCCTCCGCTGACCCATCTTTCTCTTTTGACAATAAAAGGTCAGGGAGAGGGCCACTCTACTACTCTTCATCAAGTGTCATCAGCAGCATGGTGACCTCAGATCTGTCATAGTGTGGCTTGTGGCTGTAGATATGGAGGACCCTTACGGGGTATCCGGGGGTCTTGAGGACCACCAGGTAGGTGGTTTACCACTACCTCATAAGGCCCAGTCCAACGATCTTGGAGGTCCCTAGGCTCCACAGACTCCATTAGCCACACTTTCTGCCCAGGCTATAAAACTAAAGGGGTAGCTATCTGGTCATAGCACTGTTCGTAACCACCTGGATAGCTTCCAGTTCTCAGAACTTGGGCATCTACTTCTTGAGGGCTAGCATGTAGCTAATCACATCTTGGGGGGTTCTTGGGAGTTTGCCCCACCCCACATTGACCACATGAATAGGTCCCTTAACAAGGTGACCATACAAAAGTTCAAAGGGGATGAATCCAACCCCCTTCTGTGGCACGTTCCTGTAGGGAAGGATGAGGCATGGCAAGAGGACATCCCACCTCTGCCTCATGGGCTCAGGCAGGCCCATAATCATGCCCTTCAGTGCCTCTATAAATCTCTCAACAAACCCATTTGTTTGGGGATGGTAGGAGGTAGAGAACTTTAAGTTACTCCACACTTCTTTGACATTGACTTCATGTGTACAGACACTAAGGTGCCGATCACGATCCGGTAAAAAAATTCCCCGTGCGACTCGTATCCGGTCTTTTTACCGTACGAATCGTACAAGTGCCGTACGAACTGGCAATCACGATTCGCATGGGAAAAAGACCATACGAATCGCATTGGGAATAATTCCCCACACGTCCTCGGGTCGGAAAAAGTGTCCGACACGTCCTCGTACGATTTACCGTACAAACGTGAAAAGCGAAGTCCGACCGGGGAATCACGATCCATCCCGGGCATCCGAATGTACAACCGTATGGTTAAAAGACCGTCCGCACCGAACTCCTATAACAACCATGGAGACGTCCAAACAGGTGCCCGGTACGTGTCGTACCCCCCCCAGCCCCCGCATGTACGCGCCGTACCCCCCCAGCCCCCGCATGTACGCGCCGTACCCCCCCCAGCCCCCGCATGTACGCGCCGTACCCCCCCAGCCCCCGCATGTACGCGCCGTACCCCCCCAGCCCCCGCATGTACGCGCCGTACCCCCCCCAGCCCCTGCATGTACGCGCCGTACCCCCCCCAGCCCCCGCATGTATGTGTCGAACCCCCGTGTATGTACACCCGAGTACGTGCCGAACCCCCCGTGTATGTACACCCGAGTACGTGTCGAACCCCCCGTGTATGTACACCCGAGTACGTGTCGAACCCCCCGTGTATGTACACCTGAGTACGTGTCGAACCCCCCCCTGTATGTACACCCGAGTACGTGTCGAACCCCCCCGTGTATGTACACCCGAGTACGTTCGAGTCGTACCCCCACCCGTGTATGTACGGTGCGTACACCCAGCGCTACGCGCTGGGGGTACGCACCGTACATACACGGGGGGGGGTACGACTCGAACGTACTTGGGTGTACATACACGGGGGGTTCGACACGTACTCGGGTGTACATACAGGGGGGGGTTCGACACGTACTCGGGTGTACATACACGGGGGGGTACGACTCGAACGTACTCGGGTGTACATACACGGGGGGTTCGACACGTACATGCGGGGGCTGGGGGGGTACGGTGCGTACATGCGGGGGCTGGGGGGGTTCAACACGTACATGCGGGGGCTGGGGGGCTACGGCGCTTACCGGGCCACCTACTCTGGTCGTTTCACGCCGTACTTCGCATTTGCAGCACTTTTTGGGTGCCGTGAAAATATTGCCGTCCGGACTGCTGTCGGTTCGAATCGTAATTCCTGGGTCGTGAAACGCTGCCTAGAAGCGTCCCGACGTCACGTCGCAGCATTCCCGGATCACATTCGTATGCATATTTTCGTCGGTCGGTGTTTTTTACGATTCGTACGGAAATGGTGTTTCCGTGCGAATCGTAATGCCATGTTTGTAATGTTTTACAACCGGGTACGAGTCGGACAGAGAATACGCTCCGACCGACGGTTCGTACCCGGTTTTTACCGGATCGTAATCGGCACCTTAGTTGGTGCCTCTGTCAGAGACCACTTATTTGGGGAAATGTACTCTGGTGACGATTTCTATCAGGGCCCTAGCCACTGCAGGCACAGTTACAGTCATCAGAGGTATGGCATCTGAGTATCTAGTAGCCTGGACCACCCACCAAGTCCAGGTTAAACCTGTTGTCCAAGGCTGTCATGAAGTCCAATGGCCCTACAAAGTCAAATGCCCACCATTTCAAAGGAGGTAGCAAGAACAGGTAAGGGTTTCAGGGGAGCTTTAAGAATTTTTACTGCTTTTCCACTGGCCTGTCAGGTTAGGTAAGTCCTACAGAATGCATCAGAGGAAATCCTCATCCATGGACAATAGAAGCGGGAGACAATTTGGTCAGATGTCTGGTCCTTCCCTAAATGTCCTGCCAGGGTTATTCTTCTTGACATTGACTTTCTGCTTGAAGCCCTCCGGTGTTGGCCACTCTTTGTGTGCCTTACAGAATTCCTCCCTGGCGGGTCCTCCTTCTGCTTGCCATCCAGCAAGCTCAGGCAGGTCACCAAGGGCGGCAATGTACTACCTGTTAGGCTCTGGGACAGCCTTCTCTGGCATCCCATCCACTTGTACCATGGGACATACAGGGACTGATCTACTATGCCCCTTGCTTTTCCCTCTCTTCGCAGCTGTCTGGGCCATGTTTTTAGGCTCAAAACCTCCTTGACTCTCCTCCTGGACAGACATGGACCTGGTGGTCCCACAGACCCACTCAGGAAACCCCACTATTTCCAGGTGTGACCTGAGCTCCACTTTCTTCCAGGCAGTGTGTTCCACATTCATTCTCTAACTGACAATCCACGGGCATGGCAGGGCTCACAGCAACTTTTAGAAGACCTGAGATCCCCCTCTCCCTTTCAAAGGGAATCGGAGCCACAGGGTTGTGGGTCTCCTGGTTATCTGCTACCACACACAACCTGATAGAATTCAGTGGGATTCACTTGATCTGAGGACAGCAGGTGACACCTGACAGTAGTCATATTGTCCATGAGGAATTTCAGATACTGTATGACTCGTTATGAGGGACCAAGTGTGTTGTACTAAAGTAGTGCTTCAACAACACGTCTATTTTCTTTTCTGCCAAGCCCTTATCTGAAATGGACTTTATTGTGATGATTTAAAACAGATGTTTAAGGACCACTATTATATGAAACTTGTCTAACACTCAAAGCACACAAAACATTTACCTGACTTGGTTTAATGATTTCTCGGTGCGCCTTTGTATTACATATGCACTTTTGTAACTCTAGATTTGCTGTTGTTCGTTCTCGGTGAACCAGTTCAATGAAGGAGTTCCTCATTTGCAGAGCGGTGCTTGCTTTACATATAAAGATCACTGTTCATGCACCAACAAGTTTCAAATTACAGAGCATGCATCAAATTTCAATACATGCATAAGATGAAGTACATATCTCCTGCAGAATTGTATAATTTAACTACTCCTTATAAGTGTTTTTGTAGCAAGCTAGAAGGGTGATACACACCCTCCAGGGTTTTTACACAGTAAGGTGATGTCAAAGACTGCAATTACTCTCTGGCTCATTAACAATTATTCCAGAACCAAGCAGATGATAATGTGCTTAGGTTGTGAGTGGGTTCTGATAGCTTCATTGAGAGTAGATGCTGTCAGGCAAAGCATCAGCCCCCAAAGTGGTGGCTCTGTTGGATACACAATAACAAAGGGTGGTCCACCTCCAGTTTGGCAATGTATGGAAGATATAGGGGCTCATTTACAAGCCCCTATTGCCACAGGAACGTCATTTTACTGATGTTCCTGAGGCGATATGTGCTTTGTCTTATTTACAAGGCAGCGTTAAGCCACTTAACATGGCTTAACATTGCCTTGTAAATAAGGTATGCATTCACGCTAAGCTTAGTGTGTAAGGGGAGGGCAATGGGTGTTGCGGTGGGCGTTAAACCGCAACACCCATTGATTTTGACGCTGCCCCCTATTTAAAAAGGCAGCGTAAATAGGAGGCAGTGCCAAAATTAAGACCAGGGAAAACCTGGTCTTAATCAGGTGAAACGAGGAGAAATGCTTAATTTGTCTGTTAAAAAATCTCATATAAATATAGATATAAAAAAATCTTTTAAAACTACTATTTGGTGTTGGTCTCACAAATTTATATACAATATTGTTGGATAAGATATATAAATCCAGGAGAGGGATTAATTGATTTTTTCCTTCAACTTTAACGATTGCGAGTATCCATTCCAATGCATTATTGTTGTTCTCAAAACTGTTTGTTAGCCCAGATGCAGTTGGAGTAACAGGGCTTACCGCCTTTATTTTGGCACAATTTCAAAAGCAGCATGAATCTTTGGCGAGGTGTGTCTCAAATATTGTGTCCTAGACCATAGACTGTGTACCTCATTTAGATTTGGGTGGATGAGGAAAATCTGGCAGTAGTGCTAAATCTGATGGAGAATGCTTAAGTTGAATTTCCTCCATAAGATTATCCAGGTAGTGGTCAGCATGGGAATCTTTAGTGACTGATTAGACTTTTTACACTCTATCTCCCTTTCTCATTTATTTATTTTCAAACCCGAGAGATGATGAGAGACTATACGTGATTCTCTCGCTGTGTTGCTCTTAACAACTCTCAAGCATACATGCATAATTAAAATAAGTTATTTTCCATATTTCTTTTTAGATAATTAGTTTGAAACAGATCTTGCGATTTGTAGATTGACACAAATATCATTCTGACAGCAGGTATTATGAATACCTCACATCTGGAAAAATCTATTAATACCATTCTGTATATCTAATATTTCTATTGGCCTAGGTTTATTGGTTTGTCTGAATATTGTCATTTCTTTGCTGAACTAAAAAACCGGCCAAAGCTTTAATATCTCAGGGGTACCAAAGTAAATTCAACACTTTTAAAGCGGCCTTCGTGTCAATTTTATTACAGACACTTTTTTACATGTTATGGTATAGTACCTAACTAAGGGGATCAGGTTCACTGCCTGGCAGTACAACTCAGCATTGTCATGGGTTTCAGAGTCCTTAAACTAACAAAAATAGGGTCCAGGAAAGGGCAAACAATCGTGGGTGACCATGCAGAAAGGTAACTTTGCTACTCACAATGTACAAAATAACAAAAATAAATCAAAGATAAGATCATTGCAAACACTGAAGAGGAAGTATAGATTAAATATGACACTAGCAATGTCATGATCATCACCAGATATCCAGGTGTCAGTACTGCAGGACATCAGAATGTGTGTTTCCAATCATTTCCACGTAGGCATAGACCAAATGCTGAGAGATCAGGAAGACAGCTTGAGTGTAACTTAACTGATATTACAACCAAAACAAGGTTGATAAGGAATATCTGTGAGTCATGAGAAAAGAGACTGTGCGTGTCATTCTCCTTCTGACCAACAACAGTATAATAAGGACCACCCTCCAAATTTAGGCCCAGCTTTGCACAGAAGCACAGTGTCTGAGATTAATTCAAGCATTCACACCATCACTTTTCTATACTTTAGTATGTCACCCCAATTGGGATGGGTATAGCCAGACGTAGGTCCTGTGCACACTGTGCCACTGGAGTCACGCTATACCCAGCTGATGAGGCCATAACAAGAGTGAAACCAGTCTTGGGGTGCTTGTGTTCTGGTTCAGGGAGGACCTGGTTTGGCAGTTTGGGCTGAACTGTTCCCATTGGAGCAGAGTCTAGACTGATTTTCATATTGCTGGATATAAATTTAGGTGGCATGTGGCCATGAAAGATTTCCTGTGTCTAAGAGTAATTCAAGCATTCCATCCATCGCTTATTTTTTATATGTCATTGTTAACCAGAGTATATAGGCTCGGGGGCGGGGGAGACATGCTTAAAGCACCGGTACCTGTAGAGCCAGTTTGTCCCTGCCTGTCTAGACTGCCCGCAATGTGGACCTACACCATTTCTATGGCTGTCACAAGCTTGTCTGATCTTCACCCCCCCACACCCAAGTTCAAACTCCACTCTACTGTTTCCCTTACCAGACTCTCCATGCAGTAAATGCAAGCCTTATAAATTCAGCATTTGGTAAAGGAGAGCTCAGTGAGCCGGGTGTGGGGGTTGCTGCCAACTTTATTCATGTTAATGCTTGGTCAAACTGAGGATTGTGTACTTATTTGTTCTTTTTGTTAGAATTGTCATCTGTATGCCCCGAAATATTTAATGAATATTATTCAACACTAAATTCAGAGTAAAGGTTTCAAGTGCACAACACTGCAATTTCAAACCTCGGCTCCCACTACCTATAATTTTGTCATATGCTATATTTGCATAGTGAAGATTAATTAGAGGCTTGTTATACAGAGAATAATTGAAAAAAAACAATATAAAAGTTTAAAAGGCTGAATCTGCTGGAATGGGGAGATCCAGATTTATGACTGAGGAGTCAAAACCCCTTACAGTTGTGGCGACCTCCATCACTATTTTAAAATACATATTTGGCATATGAGTGATGCTCTTTCTCTTTTAGCCTGCATTAGCCACATCAACTTGGGTATAAGAATATAGGGGCTCATTACGATGGCGTAATGATCGCCACCACCGGGCTGGCGGTGGTGATCATTCCGCCATCATAATGAGATTTACCCACCACCATATTAGGATGGCGGTGGGTATTGCGACGGACGTAAAGTCCGTCTGCCACTTTTCCGCTGGTGGCAATCGTAACGATTGCCTGGCGGGTGGAGCAGGGCCACTAATATGGTGGCATTGCCTAGCAGGCACCTTCCGCCATATAAGGATGTGGTAAATGAAAGGCCTTTCCATGGTGGCAATGCCGCCATGGAAAGGCTGGCGGGGATTGGGTCAAGGGGCCTGTTGCGGGCCCCCCTTGTGTCTGAGGGAGGTGGGGTGCACTTAGGGGGTACCTATGGTACCCCCCTACATTTAACTGCACCAAGTGGCAGGCTCTATGTGGTGCCTGACAAGTGGTGCAGTGAAATGCTAGACATGCGATTTTAACATCGCGGCAGGTGCTGTTGTCAGCAGCACCCCCTGCAGTGTTAAATTGCAGAATGCGACCGCCATGCTGGCGGTCGCATCCTAATTCATGGTGCGGGACAACCACATGTCTGGCGGCCGGTCCAAATTCCACAGCGATGGCGGGCGGACATCCTCATGAGCCCCTAAGGTCCCAACACAGTCCACACTCAGCCTCACTGCATATGAGATGGAAACATGTACCTCGAACCTCTTCAGCTCTTTCCAGATGATAAGATTCCTCTTCTGCTCCAGTGTCTAAGGGATTAAAACTGTGAAGAGAAAGACATGATATCCGCCACATTAATCAGAGCCTTGTAGTCCTGCCTCTGCCAGAAGCCTTCAGACATGGCTGCTGATACAAGTCGCATTCAAATTCTGGTGTCGCTCCGTGAGTAGAGGACAGTTTTAGTATTGGTCTGTATATCCATTTCTAAAGTCCTCAGTGTCAATTCTACTATCCACAGACTTTGTCCACCCTGCAAATTATCAAATGCTTCTATTTTCATCATAATACACAGCATGTTTCCCCTAGGCTCGTCTTGAAGAAGTGATTCAAATATTCCAAAATTGCATGTGTTTCTCAACAGTTTTTACGATTTAAGTTAGGCCTTGACAATTCACTTACTTGCCCCACAGACATGCGGCCTCCTGTTCTGGCACTGAGACAAGATGTAGCACAATAATGGACTCCATAGGTACCTTTTCCTCAGACATAAACCCGACATCCACGTTATGATCTTTCCATGCTCAGTGTACCTGGGCTCAAAGAACACATCTTAGGTGTGCTTTTTCTCCACCTTTTTGCCATTTTGAGCAACAACCACTAACAAGCACTAACGAGCAGGAAGATCAACTTACAGTTAAAATAGGGAGAAGAGACACCCTCTACAGCCACCGTAGTTCTGATGTGTCCTTCGTGTTGTCGAGCAATCGTAAGGAAAGGAAAACTCACTAGGACTCCTGGAAGGATCTCACACTCATCCTTCTGTTGTGCGTTGCATTCTCCAGCATGCCCTCCCATTTAGCCTGTGCCACCCCAAGGATCACAACCAAAGGTGCCTCCTGGGCCAGTTCATTCCATGGAATATTGCAGTCATCACTATTCACTTCTCTTGAGTTTTCACTATAATGTCAATGCTGCCATGTGCTGATTTCACAGCGTAGGTGAAAACCTGACTTTCCGCCTTCCTACAGGCCCAACAGCACTAGGTTCCAGTGTAGCCAGAATAGTTGAACCTTCATGTGAAGCTGCCAAGAAATGTACCCATTCTGAACCATCCTCAGATGAGGCATCTAAATCTCACACACCTCAACCAGCACCTCCCATTTATGATAATCTACCACCAACGCTCCTTTTGACAAAACAACTTTGCAACACAATAAAGGGTATTAAATACTACCTAAATGATACAGTCAAACACACTACAAAAAATAAATAAACATAATTAGCTTTTATTCAGAAAGGTGTGCATTCTTCACCTCGGGTAAAAAAAAATATATTTTCTGTGTTTACTGTATACAAAAATAATTCTGGATCCTGCTTCTTCTCTGCATTTTGTGTGCGATAGTCATTAAATTGAAATTATGCATGCATTGAACATTATTTTAATTAACTCATGAAATTAGGATAACTGTGGTTTTGGTCTCTTTTTTTCCGTGATGTTTTCACCAAATTTGCTCATTCCCTCGCAGTATACAATATCGAAAGGTAGCGTGTAGAAATGTTCCCAGACCACATTGTATTCCGTACTGCCTAGGAAGAATGCAAACATTTGCGAAGTGCACCAGTGTGATTTTCCTGATGTGATCATATGGATGTATCTGTCCTCTTCACAATAATCAATTTTTATTAGTGCATTTTTGAGCACTGCCTGCCAGTCTCATAGCTTATTCCCAAATGTTAACGGGGCTGTAAAAACAGATGTGCACATTCCACTCCCACAAAACTCAGTGAAAAAAGTTTTAATTTGCTTCTTATATTTTATTGCCAACTAAAGTATTGTTAATTGTTTTACTCTTTCTCAAATTAGTATTCAACTTAGTTGTACTCATTTTTCATTGAAAGGCACAGACTGATGCCTATCCACCCCACTCCCCAAGGCATAGTTCTACTTGTACATGATTAAGCACAAACAGCAGAACGTCTAGCGTTTACAAGGAATGCAAGAAACAAACAGGCAACTATTAGAATTCACATTCAGAAGCAATGCAATTAAAAATTGAGGGTCATATGTACAAACCCCTATCGCCACCGGACCGTCACTATTTGTGACATTTCCGTTGCGATAGGAGCCTTGCCTTATGTACAAGCCAGCGTTAAGCCACTTAACGTGTACAAAAGGCACCCTTTCACGCTATGTTTAGTGTGAAAGGGGCGTGCTGTGCGTGTTGTGGTGGGTGTTCCACCGCAACACCCATTGTATTTGACACTGCCCCCTATGTACAAGGGTGGCATACGTAGGAGGCAGCGCTAAAATTAAGACCAGGAAAATCCTGGTCTTAAGTTGGCGAAACGCAAAGAAATGCATTATTTCTCCTCGTTTTTGCCTTTTCCATGTGTGCTGCCTTGTGCAGCAAACATGGAAAAAGCAAAATTCCATGGTTTGTTTATGTACAGGAAGGTGCGCCTTCCTGTACATAAACAAACCTTTTTTTAAAATGACATTTTGTAACTTTCATGTGTGCTGCATGAAGCAGCACACTTGAAAGTTACCAAATGGCATTTTAGGATTGTTTATGTGCAGGAAGGGACACCTTCCTACACGTGACCAAACCTCCTCTGGTGCAAGGGTGTCTGCGTTGGCGCTACGTTTAGTAACCGGTTTACCCCAAATCATAAGTGTCGATTTGGGAGAAACCGGTTACTAAAACCATTGACACTGAAACATGAAATTTGAATTTATGGCTTTTTTCCCACATACGCTGGCCTGTCTTTACTTAATGAGTGTTGATAATTTATTGAATAGAAATGTTACCGTCTAAAGACGAAAAAGAATAGGAATACTGAGAAGAATTGAAGAATTGCGGGAGTGACCTGGCGTTTCCTATTACGATCCACAAATTGTGTCAGTACACTACAGTGCCCTGAAGAAACCCTTATAGGGCGAAACACGTTGGCTGTGCCCATTGATTGTGAAGAAAAGGAAATAAAGAATTTTGTGTTCCCCCTGAAAACAGTGAATTGAATATTATCGCAATTTGAACGTCTCTTAAGATTATATTGCCTCTCATCTTTCTGTTCAACTTTTATTTTGTTTATGGCCATGTGGCAGCTAGTCATTTGAGGTGGGCAGTATATAATTTGTGACTTAGGATTGACTATACTGGGTGGTGCAGTAAGTTGTACCTTGCTGCCTTGCTTTGTCCTTAATCTAGAGATCTATGTAGGTCTTCTGTTATGCTCAGTATTGCAATCTCCGTACTGCAGCCTTTCCTGAACCCAAAATGTAAGGTGTCATGTAAGTTGAATTTTTGTTGTGGTTGTTAACTTGGGAGAGGACACATTTTGCAATATTTTGACAGGGAGAGGGTGTTGGTTAGCAGTCTATAGTTCTTGAGGTCATTTAGGTCTGGCTTTTTAATGTTAGGGGCCCTTGACCAAGTTTAAGGGAGGCCGACATAAAGCCACTAGAAAAGGAAGAGTTAATGATTTTAATCCATACTGGGGAAATTATGTGACTGAGATTTTTAGCAAGAGATGAGGGAAGAGGATCAGAGAGGTTGGTGTGAAGTCATTTTCATGCATGCAAGTATTTTGGAGATGTTTTCTTCGGAGATATTTTCAAAGTTGGTCATGGATTCATTGTTCTTTTTTTGAATGTGACTTTAGTTCAAGGCCTGGCTCACTGAGGAGATGGGGTTAGGGGGACCACCATTTATTTAGAGGAGTGGTAAGTTGGGGACCATCTTTGGGAGAAGGGGCACCTTTGGTGAGGGAAGAGAAGGTGGAGTGGTCCAGGGAATATTTGATGTTTATTATTTTTTCAGAGAAGAATTTTGTGAACTCTTTGCTGAGCTTCACAAGATCAACAGTTGGATGTTGTGGGAAAGAGGAAGTTTGCTGTTTGATAATATTGAGAAGGTCTTGAGGTCTATTTCTGGAGTGGTCAAGTCAGGCTCAGAAGAAAGCTGACTTTTCTTTGTAGTTCTGTTTTTTGTATGTAAGGCATTTGGCTCAGAGTAGAGAGAGATGGGTCAATGAGGGTTGTTGTTTCCAGGTTCTTTCAGTCATTCTCAGTTGTTTTCGCTCTTTGTTCAGGCCTTTATTGACCAGGACCTGTAAGGGATGCTTCTTGATTTCTTGAGTTTTAGAGAGGGCAATAGTGTTGAGATGGTCTGACATTTTTGTCTTATAATGTAAGGTAAGGTCATTGGGGGAAATGAAGTCGGGTGGTGATGGGATGTGAGAGTTGATTAGGGATTCTAGCTCTAGTTGTGTGATTTGATGCATGTTCCTTGCCCAGTGTTTCTGGCGATTGGTTTGGGTGTGTAGTTTAGATTGGTTGGGGTTGATCCAGCCGGTGGGTAGGATGGTGTGGAGAGATATGACATTAGGGCTGAAAATTTTAGTGTCGCGGATAGAGCCTTTATTGTGAGTTTGCTGTTTGCAATATTGAGTGAGATCTTTCATTTCCAGGAGGGTGGATAAGGCTTGAACTTTTGTATCTTTGACATTGTTCAAGTTCAGGTTTAGCTCCTAGTATTATGTCTGTGAAGCTACTAAGGAAGTTTTGTAATATTGGGTCAGTTAGGTCCTCAAGGAATTGAGTCTTTTCACCTGGTGGGTGATAGATGACGTGAAATTTGAGCAGTTGAGAGCCTTTGGGGGAGAGATCTACTCCTAGATATTCGAAGGAGGAGTATTCGACTGTGTGGAAGGGATTTAGGCCAAGATTGTTTCTGTGTATGATAGCAAGTCCACCCCCATACGATCCTTACAGTTGCAGCGAATGATGGAGAAGCCTGATGGGGTGAGGAGACAGATAATGGGGGTTGAGTGGCCCTTTAGCCAGGTTTTGCTGAGAAAGCAAATATTATTATGTACTAGGATGGTTTCCGCTATTATAGTAGCATGTTTGACTGCTGACTGACAGTTTAATAGCATACAATTTAACGGAGGTGATGTTTTCGGTTTATATTGGTTTGGCTGGATGGTAGTTGATTAGGAAGGAGGCCTGGTAGGGCACTTAGTAGTGGGTATCCTCCTAGTTCCAAGGATGATCAGAATCTTGTAGTAACAAGGTTGGGTGAGGGCGTTGTCCTATGTGTTGCTTGGCTTTCCTGTAGTGGAGAGTTTGGGTTTGAGGTGGTAGTGAATATTTGGGATAGGTAGCCAGGGAGAAGAGCATGGAGAGTTGGCGTGAATGTCAAGAACAGTGTTCATCAGGGTTTAAACTGTGGCAGAGGGTGGGGTGAACTGGTGGATGTAATCAGTCAGCGTGGGGGCTACAGTAGGGTCTAGCCAGATGAGGTTCAAATACTGTGAGGATTTTAGTGCGGTGGTGTGGCCTAACTGTGTGAGGGGAGACATTTCCCGGGGGATGACCATGGTATCAGGGGTTAAGGGATAATGGAGGGTGTGGGGGTGTGTAGGTGGAGTTGGAGTTGAATAAAAGGGTTTGGGGAGGGGGGTTCAATTGAGATGGGAGTGTGTAGGGATATGTTCAGTGAGGGAAGGAGGCAGAGTAGTGTTGTGGCGGGTCGCATGGAGGCACAGACCACTGGAAAATTGGTTTAAAAAATGGAGAGGTTCTGTAGTGAGGCTTGGATTAGGATGTTCCCACTTCTGTATATGGATATAGATATAGATAGCTTTCTGCTAAATTTAATTGGAGGGGGATATAGTGAGTATGGAGTCATAGGGGATTTTAATTGTGTTTGTTAATGCAGGTGCTAAAGGAAGGTTTTTCTCCATTTGGTGGGCTTGGTGATGTAGAAGAAGAAGTCTGTTATAAAGCCTATGTATGTTGAACTCAAGTAAATGTCAGTTAATAGTATTTCTAGGTGTTCTTGAAGGAATTTGTGTTTGTATGTTTTGGGGGTATTTTTGGAGAGATTTTACAGTAATGTTATGCAGACGGAATAGGGCCTGTATCTTCAATGACGCTGGTGGGTGAGGTCGTAGTTGGTTGCCTGGGAAGTGGATTTAGGATGGTGAGGTATTTGGGAAGGGGCAAAAGGGTAGTATTGGAGGTATTTATGTGTTGAGAGTTGCTAGGTAGAGAGAGAATCCGGTACCTGCAATTTATGGGTGGCGATTATTCTTTGAGACCAGGGTTTGGATCCCCTATTTTGTTAGGATGCAGAGATGGCAGCATATGGGACCGGGAGAGGTCCAGATACCAAGTATAAATGGAAAGGGTTCGACCTCTGAGGATAGTATGGAGGTTTGTAATTTAGGTTGCTCATGAAGGTTATTAGTGTAGATTGTCATTCCTACTCAGCCCACTAGGTAGAGCTCCAGGCTGAGGAAAGAGCATAATACAGCTTTGTTGCCCTCAGTGATGAGATCAAATGTGCTGATTGGAGTCCTTTCCTTTGTTAATGGAAGGATTGTAAGGATAGGGAGAAGATGGCTGCCATGGGTGAGGAAGCAGTGTGGCATGGCCGGGCAAAAAAATCTAAAATGGGGCGATCAACTCGGGCTTCTCTGGAGCCAATTGAGTGACTGCTCACAAGCAGCAAGAACAAGGCATTTGGCCTCAGCATTTTGTCTGAGTTACATCCCAGTTGAACACAGGCAGCTGAAGATACAGCAAAGGACAGTAAGTGGGTCTCAGAGAGCATGAAGTATTTACATGATCTACTCTAGAGGAATATGGGGCCCGGCTGACTCTGTGAGCAAAAGCTATGTCAAGTCCTACTTGCAACACGCTCCCACCCACAGCAAGTCCAGTGAGTTTATAATGGGGCATGGGTGGATAGGCAGGACTCAGTGGGTTAGTAGTTGAGGTGGGGGGATCGCTCGCTGGGTGAGGGGGGTTTCACATTTTTGTGATATGGTAACTCACAAGAGTTTCTGTGTTCTTGAGCCGTATCAAGGGCACCAAGGGTGGTGCAATGAGGCCACAGGTGGAGAGGTAGGTGCAGCTGATACCTGGGTACCGCTCATCCTGTTTCTGTTGTCGTGGAACATAGATCTAGGGCAGTTGGGGCCAACTGATGTATGTGAGAGGGATGCAGGGTACCCAAGGAAAAACACTGGTGCATTCAATGCAACAAGCCCAGGTCAGCGCGGCTCAGAGACTCTCGTTCTCAGTTGCTTCTGGATCTTGAGGGATGCCGGGTAAGCATAGAGGGCTGGGAGGCTGCACCTGGGAGCAGGGGGATAGTGGGCTCATCATAGTCTTCGACTTCTCAGTCATGGCACTCTCCAGGAGTAATGCAACACAGGAATTATCCCTGGGGACCGGGTGGTCTTTGTGGGTTACTTTGCAGTCTTACAGCTGTGGAGCATTTTGGGAATAATACCTTCCTCAGAGTTAACTACAATATGAAATTGTGGAAAAAAACTTTCAGAATAAATACTACATGACATTTTTCCCAACATTGATAAACAATTGATAACTAAGTGATGAATACTTGTCATGCAACTCTAAAAGTGTTGTCGCCTGCATATTACACCCAACTGAACATAATTTACTGATTGAAAAATAAAATCAATGCTATAAACCAACCTGAGTGCTGTGAATCAAACTAGCATCCAATGGAATCAATGGTCAGAGTTTCACAGTCCAGACGTGAGAGGGAGTTCATCCAAGACTAACATAAACTAAAACTTTGAAATATCAGTTTATATTCTGTTTTAAGCTGTTCAGTTCAGGAAGAGAGCCAGACCTGCACATTTTTATGAATAAATGTTGTTGTAGTGTGAGTTTCAGTAAAATACAGATGATATGATATTCAATGAAAATGTTGAGGCAGTTAGGGAAATTGCAGATTTTTGTGATTCATGTCTATTTACAAAGTATTAACATAACTATTTCTTATCCATGGTTGTAATTTAGGACTGGTTGCTAATTACTACAGAGTAAGTTGGACTAATGCCTACAGAAAGTACACCCTGTTTATATTATTAACATAATTGTCTTGTTTTTATTTACAAGCATTTACGCTACCTTTTCGTACATTATACATGGAAATGATAAAGTCAACAAACTCACATAATTTCGCTGTACATATTGTTTTACCAAAATTAAATCTCCTGACGCCCTTAACTTTAAAAACTGAACCAAGTGGAACACTGAGCCTATATATTAAAAAATCTTTAAAAATATTGTTTTTATAATGGATAGTATTTCCCAATGGCTTATATTGTTTTATTTTTTAATCTTAATTCTTGTTGGTTATGTGATTTTCCACAACACTAAGAAGCTTCACAAATGTGCACTAAACAAATAAACTAAAGTGATATAATATAACTTTTGAATACGACTTGTGCCATAATTATTCGAGTGCACTATTGTGTTGTGGAATGTGTGGTAAGCACATGACTAAATGCCAATAACCAAAAATAGTTATTGACCACCCATACCCTCCCCTGCGGAGCTCACCGAGTGGGTAATAGAGATTTATTTCACATGCTCTTAGTGCACAGAAGCACTGCCTAAATTATATATACATGTAGAAAACACACATACTTGCAGCTTGCACATCCATAACAAATTGAGAAAATCTGTGCAGTAAACAAAATGTGGATTCTTTAACCCCTTCAGCGCTCATGACGGAGCCACTCCGTCATGAGCCACGGGTGCCGTGTGCTCATGACGGAGTGGTTCCGTCATGCCGCGGCCGTTGGCTGCCGCTCCTCCCACGCTGCGCTGATTCCCCGCCTGTGCGGGCGATTAGCGCAGTGGGCAGAGTCATGACGGAACCACTCCGTCATGAGCACAGCTCAACCGTGGCTCATGACGGAGTGGCTCCGTCATGAGCACAGCGCCACCGCGCTGCCCCCAAACCCCCCCCAGCGCTGCGGCGGAATTCCCGCCGCAGTGAAGGGGTTAAATTCATTAAATTTGGCTTCAAGTAGTTGCCATTACCATTAGTTAATATCATGCTTTCAAGTCTACGTTTGCAGCTCAGATATATGTGGCAAATTCATGACAACCTTCTGGTTGGAAGTGCAAAAATATTTTGTGTTGGAGGAAGACAAGCGTGTCTTTCATTTTGCTATCAATTTTACTTCCAGCCCAATTTCCAGGTCATTAGGATCTAACTGGTCACCCACAAACCTTTGGCCCGACCCTCCAATTTTTTGCTGCATTCATTTTTGTTGACATTAGGACTACTTCTAACCAGTGCTAAAGTGCTTGTACTCACTCCCCTAAATCATGGGCTAATTAGCTTACACCTGATTAGCATATTTAATTTACTTATGTGTCCCTTGTAGTGTGTTATACCATATACCCAGGGCCAGCGAATTACATTTTATATTGGATTACACATACTAACAAATATAGGTGCCCGATAGTCAAGCCTGGTCTTTTAACCTCGAACAATAATTTTGACGCTGGTTCAATCAGAGATCAAAGACAGACCGCTTACAGAAAGCAAGGGATATTTAAGAACCATGTTCAACTCGGAAGACAACCAATTTATATGTCCACATACCCAATATGCAACTGAAATGGTTCCATACAGCTGCAGTGAACTAGACAGACTCAGCAGCAATGATGCTGCATTAGTAAAGCCTGGCCAATTCACCACCAAAAAACACCATCGAAATGGGCTTACCCAGAGACCCATGGCAGACCAATAACGAAGGAGAATGTAGATGAACTACGCTCAACCTGGAAGGCAAGTTATTAAAAAGGGTTTCGGCACGAAACGATGCAACGCTGTTTCAAATAAGCGCAACAGTCACTTTCCAATTTAGGGGCATATCAGCAAGGGGCGGCGATAATTATCGCTCAGCACTCTCAGCGTGAGGATAATTATCGCTGGCCAACTCTGAATTTTATCGCGAAGATAGCGTGCTATCAGGAACGCTTATCTCCAAAGCGATAAAATTCAGAGCGCAAGATGCCAATTGTTAGATTATCGCTGGAAATACAGCGATAATCCCACAAGGTTTGGCGATAGCTTGCTGATAGGGATAGACATACTTAGCCATGATATCCACCTTACATAGGATATCATGGCTAAGTCAGAAAAATACCAGACGTAAAAAAACAGTGTTAACCGCTGTTAGCGCTGCTTTTTCTATCACTAACAGGGTTAGCGATATCCTTAATAATAGGAGAAATGTCGCTTAGCGATATTACTCCTATTATTTTACTCTGGAACGCCCCTTTGCATCTCATTAGAGATGCAAGGGGAAGCGTAGAGTAAAAGGGTGCTAACATGCAAATTTGCGTGTTAGCACCCTGTTGTTGATAGGGCGCTAGTTTTATCTCTGCTTTTTTGGCTTTTAAAGCCAAAAAAGCAGAGCTAAAGCCCTTGTTGATATGCCCCTTAGTTTCAATGAGCAATTTTATCTCCCTTTCCGTAAGCATGCCTGTAAGGAAGTGAATTAGCATACGCTTACCGAAAGCAAAGCAACCCAATTACATCGGACATAAAAGGCAAGTTTCTTTACTGTAGCATGGGTAAACGTTTCTAACTCCTGCATGCATTTCATTTATTAGGAGCACCTTGAATTAAATAAAGATAGTGCCAGGGCGAGTCCGTATCATCAAAATTCTCATTGACAAGGACACACAATGGCAAGAGCAAATTGAAATAAAGTACAATTTCGATTGGACACTCACCGAATATAGGTTTCAGAAGGGTATGCATCACAAACCTGTTTACTGCCCCAATGATAAAACACTTTGCTCCTTCCACAGGTATGCCTTCACTAATGAGTGACAGGAGGCACACAAATCTACGAGTTGGCTCCAAGTTCATTTGAAAAGAAACGGCACCTGCTATTTAATATGAGGAAAATTTGAGGTATTTCATAGTATTGGAATTCAAGGTGGATTAAAAAGAGAGGGCATGTTCAGCTCCAAACTATTAATACACTGTTTCACATTACCTTTTGCAGAACCGATCAAGTCTTGGTCCTGAGGATAACCCCTTAAATGCAGAGGGTTCAAAACGCTTTGGCCTAGCCTCTGGAGGAAGAATATCCGCAAGAAATCAACCTGTTTGGGAGACATTAGCAGAATGCCCATCCCTAGTACAAACATTCATAGTTAGCGCCCCCCAGTAGCCTATACCGGCAGGATAAACTGTGTCAAAAACAGAAACTGATAATTCCACAGGGTGTTATTATTTCTGAATGAAGGACTGGCCTATGTAGGGTCAATCTTTGTTTATACAATTAAATTATATAACTTTATCGTCTTTGTCATTTCATGTTTGAATATTGTTGTTATGTTGATTGTCTAATGTAAATGAAGTGTACATTTAAACCCTTATTCTAAAAAAGATTACCCTTTAAAAGACTTGTGATAAGATGCTCTAAAAGCCTTAGAAACAAAGATGTCCCAAGGAGGTCTAGACAACTTTGGTAAGAGCTGGATTGCTGACATCATTAGCTAGTCCAGTGGAAACAAGAAATGCGGGGCAGCCACTATAACCTCGAAGAATTCTGGTTTTTCCACCGAATCACACTTAGCAGATGAGACCAGAAGATGGGTCGTATCTAAATTCACGAAAAACACAGGGCACTTCCATGTCCTTAATCTATACAGCCCGAACACAGATGACCCAGTTTCTGGGACTCAATAACCCTCCCCCTGAGCAAAATGACTAGCAATTACCTCATTATCATGGGAGGCGACTTCAACCTCTTCATGGATGTAACATTAGATAGACAATCCAGTTCAATCCTTAACCCCTCTGGAGCACATAGGTCACTACACAAACTCTGAAAAAGTTTTAGCTTACACGATTCCTGGAGGCTCCAACACTAAGACACCAGAGACTACACCTTTTTTTAAAACCCATAAGTCCTACTCCAGAATCGATTACTTAATGATATCCAAACTACATGTGCACCTAATCGACCAAACAGACATACTATCAAGATTAGTGTCAGACCACTCAGCCATAACTCTCTCCCTTAGCGGCACCAATACGAATACCCTGAGTAAGATCTGGAGATTCAGTGATTAATCAATCAGAGATGCTTCATCAAAAGAGAGGATTGAAAAAAACATTCTAAACTATCTAGAAGATAATATTAACCTTGATACCTCCCCCACCAACGATCGGGATGCCCTGAAAGCCACAGAGAGGGGCACTCTTATTAACATACAAACTAAGATTAACAAAGACCACAACAAAGAACTTCTAACTTTGGAACAATAAATTAAACATCTGCAGGCTGCCCACAGGTCCAATATGGATCCTCAAACCCTCTCAAAACTCTCCAACAAGAAATATGAATATAATAGACTTCTAAGTGAAAGAGTGGGTAAATGGGTCAACAAATTCAAAAGCCTAAACTTATGCGACACAAACAGGGCAGGAACAATTTTTGCCTCCAACCTAAAGATAAACAAAACCACAAGGGAATTGATTCCCTCATGGATAAATCTAACATTACACATACCAAACCACAGAAAATATTAGAAATACTTAAAGATTTTTATCAGTCCTTATACACAGACAACTCAGGGATCCAAGCATCAGCCTGTGCGGAATACCTCAGAGACAAACCACTTCCATCCATCTCTGAACAAAAAAAAGCTGTCTTAAGATCCCCATTCTCTATAGAAGAGATAGACTCAGCAATTTGTTAGCTAAAATCAAAACGCCCAGTCCAGATGGCTATACTGCCAGCTTTTATAAAACATTCGCCCATATACTCAAACCAACTCTTCTGTTCCTTTTCCAACACTTTCCCGACTCAGGCACTATATCCATTACCACCAGTGAAGCAACTATCGTCGTAATCCCCAAAGAGGGTAAAATCCATACACAAGTTAAAAACTACAAACCTATCTCTCTAATTAACCTGGATACAAAGATCTACACCAAGATACTTTGTAAGAGATTGGAACCTCTCTTGGTTCACCTAATGGGACACTCACAAGTGGGCTTCATGAAACACAGGCTATCCAACGACAACAACCGGCTCCTTTGCCACATTATTGAAAAAGCTAAATTGGCCCCCTCTGAAACGGTAGCGGTTACCCTTGGTGCTGAAAAAGCATTTAATAGGGTGTCATGAACTTTTCTCAGTGAATCTCTTAAGAAATTTAATTTAGGTGATACCTTTACTTGAATGATCATGGCCCTGTTTAGTGGTCTGTCTGCTAAGATCAGGTCTGGCGACTTACTTGCCTCTGCATTTAAACTAGAAAGAGGCATGAGGCAAGGTTGCCCCCTCTCCCTCATTATTCATCCTATCCCTTAAACCCTTACTTCACAAGATCAGATCCAACCCCATATTCATGGCATTGCATTCAATAATAAGTGAAAGTCGCAGC
Organism: Triturus cristatus; assembly: GCF_964204655.1. Lineage (NCBI taxonomy): Eukaryota > Metazoa > Chordata > Amphibia > Caudata > Salamandridae > Triturus > Triturus cristatus. The sequence continues at coordinate 499,233,083 of NC_140591.1, forward strand.
ATACGCTGACAACATCCTAATAATGTCTGAAAAGGCTAGTCAATCTATTCCGGCCCTACTCCAAACCATCAAAGAAGATGCCCAAGTTTCTAATTACAAATTTAACAAGCATAATTCTGAAATTCTCACTCTGAATAATCTCTGCTCCAGTGCCCTGTTTATCAACGCAGGTCTAACCTGACAACCAACATTTGTGAAATATCTGTACTTGGAATTAAACTCAGACTTCCTGGAATCCCTAAAACATAATGAGACACAAGCTCTAAGAAATGTATAAACCTTACTTGAGAGATTGAACCCCACATTTTGAACGTGGTGGCGCCGAATGGATACCATCAAAATGTTGATCACACGCGTTATCAACTACCTTACAAATATGCTACCATTAACTCTATCAGAGGACTTTCTAAAAAAGATTGACAAGCTACGAAGCAAATTCCTTTGGCAAAACAAAAGACCAAGAATTTCAATTAAAAAACTACGTTTCCCAGTGCATCTCAGTGGCATTAATCTTGCAGACTTCAAGAGTTAACAATCTGCCTTCCTGGCCAGAATCAGAATCCATGGCTTTCCTCCCAGCTGCTCCCAATGGGCCTCTAGAGGCATCAACTTCTTGAAAGACCTAGGGTCATCTCAATCTCCGCTAGCCTTCAGCAAAATGAAAAAACAGTTTAACCTACAGGACATAGATCTTTCTGATTTTTTAAAACTTAAGGTTTCTCTCTCTAAATTAAAACTTCCAAATAATGACCCTTCCCTTATTGAGATCATTTTATCCGTTAATAAATCCACTCTCCAAGCCTCTAAGCTTTACCATCTTATACAACCAAAGTCCAACACAACATCCTCAAAACTCTAAGCTAAGTGGGACCCCACTAAAAAGATTACGCCACAATCCTGGCATCAGATATGGAGATCAGTGGTCTCATACAAAATCTCCCCCACCCTTGCACAGACGAAATTTTGGTTATTACACAGGACATTTTGGACCCCCGCACGTCTCCACAAAGTCTCCCTTAGAGAGACACCAGCTTGCTGGAATTGCAATGACCCCATAGGTGAGCTCCTTCATTTTCTCTTCTATTATAGCGCAGTGTCCCCTTTTTTGGGACTCAGTGTTTAGCTTTATCTATTCCACCTGTGTAGTCCCTATAGAGTGGACTTTCCTAACACTACTCGAGGGGTTTTTAGACCCAAACATAAGATCTCATTTGCTAATTGGAAGAACACATCTGTCACCTCCTTCTGATCCTGCCTAAAGAGGGTCTCCTTCCTGAGAGAAGCAGATAAGATTTCACTGCAAAATTTCCTATGAATTGTATGCATCATGTCTATCTGGAACTCCCTGGACAATGATTTTGCCACCTGTAAACCACCATGAAAGCCTAACAGGAGATCCACCTCTACATTCCAAAATATATCTCCCCTTCTCGCACGTGCACAAACATGAGAGTAACTAGACCTGACAATGTTGCCCTCATAAACCCAGCGATGACTCCTTAGAGGGAACGGAGCACATACCCTGAACTCCATTTAAAAGTAATTGCTCTACGAGACCCCTAGATGTTACCCACAGATAGAGCGGGCTGATTCTATACCTACTAGCACCCCACCCTTCTCTTCTTATCTACCTCTATCATTTATTATAAGTCAGACCATTCCACTTAAGGGCCTGTTGAGACATCATATGTTGCTTTTAGTTATTTTATTTATTTATTTGTTGTTTTATATAGCGCAAACATGACCCTGAGTAGGGTGTCAGAGCGCTTTACGTTTTCATTTAAAAAAACAGTTATGTTACCAAGTCATCAGTTGTTGTACAATGATTTAGAGCAAAACATTAAGCTTAATATACATATTTACAGACCACAAAAAGGTTAATGTTCGAAGAAAGGTAGCATGTAAATGATCATGAAGGATCCATGATGATGACGAGTCTGTTGAGATTATGGGAGATATTTACTCATATAAAAGGATTTTGCTTTGTTTTTGAATGCAGAGATGGAAGGGATATTTCTAATGTTGGGAGGGAGAGCGTTCCAGATTCTAGGAGCAGTGCCAGAGAACGCTTGGTCATAAGTTCTTTTCTTACGAAAGCAGGCCGGTTTCAGCAATAGATCGCAATGGCTCCTAGAGATACTGCATCATCCTGATAGAGTGATTTTCTGGGCTAGGTACACAGGTGTTTTGTAATGTACTGCTTTGTGAGTGATGCATGCCAACTTGAATTGTACTCTTGCTTCGTTGGGCAACCAGTTGAGTGCTTTCAAATGAGGGGTGATGTGGTCGCATTTTTGGGATCCCGTTATAAGTCTTGTGGCCGCATTAAGACAAGCTTTCAGTGGGGCTGTTGAGGTTTTGGGAAGACCGGCCAGAGCTGGGCAACCATACTCTATCCTTGATATGACACGTGCCTGAACTGCTGTTTTGAGGTCTGACTCATTTAAGAATGGTTTCAGTTTTCTGAGGTAGCTTAAATGGAACCATGCGTTTTTTGCCATTGTTTTAATGTGTGATAGCATGTTCAAGTTTTTGTCCAGAATAATTGCCAAGGATTTAGTGGAATCAACAATCTTAGGGGTACAGTTTAATGCCGTGATCAGATTAGTCCACTCTATTATGTTTGTGGTGCTTTTCTGGGGGGAGATTTTATGTGGGTTAAGCTTCAGATGGTTACTGGTTAGCCAATGAATGGTTCTCTTTAGTACCTGGTTCATGATACCTATCTCTTCTGTCAATGTGACTTTGATGTACAGCTGAGTGTCATCTGCATACATGTGGAAAGAAATGTTTGCTCATTGTAGTGTTTCCGTGAGTGGTTCGACGTACAGATTAAGGGGCATATCAGCAAGGGCCGGCGATAGTTATCGCTCAGCGCTCTTAGCGTGAGGATAATTATGGCTGGCCAACTCTTAATTTTATGGCGGAGATAGCGTGCTATCAGCAACGCTTATCTCCAAAGCGATAAAATTCAGAGCGCAAGCTGCCAATTGTGAGATTATTGCTGGAAATACAGCGTTAATCCCACATGGTTTGGCGATAGCTTGCTGATAGGGATAGACATACTTAGCCATGATATGCACCTTACATAGGATATCATGGCTAAGTCAGAAAAATACCAGACATAAAAAAGCAGCGTTAACCGCGGTTAGTGCTGCTTTTTTTATCTCTAGCAGGGTTAGCGATATCCTTGATAATAGGAGAAATGTCGCTTAGCGACATTTCTCCTAAATATTTTACTCTGGAACGCCCCCTTTGCATCTCATTAGAGATGCAAGGGGAAGCGTAGAGTAAAAGGGTGCTATCATGCGAATTTGCGTGTTAGCACCCTGTTGCTGATAGGGCGCTAGTTATATCTCTGCTTTTTTGGCTTTTAAAGCCAAAAAAGCAGAGATAAAGCCCTTGTTGATATGCCCCTAAATTTCTGGATGAAACTGATAGAGTTTGGTTGACTATGAATTTCTGCGTTCTTTTTTTTAGGAAAGAGCTAAACCATTTTAGAACTGTACCCTCTAATTCCATTCTATTTTTCATGCGATCTAGTATTTTGGCATGGTTTACCGTGCCAAACGCCGCCGAAAAGTCAAGCAGGATTAGGAGACATGCAGACAACAAAAAGGCTTTTCTTGTGCTCATCAACTATTACCAATCATCCAGGTCTGTACGCTACAGAAATGTATATCCCAGATTGGTCCCTAGTATTCTTAGACTCTTTATTTTGTTTGCTCTTTATTGTTTATTGTTTATGAAAAATGCTCAATAAAATACTCCTGAAATAAGAGCCTTGGAGTTAATACTGAAGAAATGTGAAATAAATCACAAGGGCTAATGAAAATCAGAATATTGGTCCTTTTGATTAGAATCAGTACAACAAAACTTGGCAACTAGATATTTTATTTGGTTTTATAGTTCAAAGATGCCGACTCTAGTTTCCTGTTAAGGGCTCATCCCCCCGTCCCTTTCTTACAAAACCTAGTGGGCTTGCAGCACTTATTGTGCCACCCACCTAAGTAGCACCTTAAAACCTGTTCCAGTCCTGCCAGTGCAGCCTGAATGCAGTTTCAAACTAAGAATTCAACTTGGCAATATAACCCCCCTTGCCAAACCTTAAACACCACTTTTATTTCATTTAAGTCTCCCCACGCTAGGCCCTAGGTAGACCGTAGGGCAGGGGCATTGTATTTTAAAGGGTAGACATGTACTCTTAAGTCCTGGTAACGAAAAATGTCTACATTTATTTTTCACTACTGTGAGGTCTACCAGTCCCATAGGATAACATTGGGTTGCTTTATTACATTTAAAAAGTGGTAACTTTTGATTGGGGGTAGATGAGCAGTTAATGTTTGGCATCTATAACATTGTAATTAAAAATCCTCTTTCATGATAAAGTCGGATTTAAATAGCAATTTTGAAAGTGCCACTTTTAGAATAAGAGGCAGCACTATAGCCCTGGGAACCGGGGCAAATCAGTAACAGAACAAATCACTGGTCCCCTTGGGGAAGTGTCAGCCTCAACCTCCTTGCCAAAAATCAAATATATTTATTGTAAAAAGATCTCAAAAGTATTTGACCACATTGAATCACAACCTGGTGCTCAAATGAGTACAGCAGAGGAGTGATTTCAATTATGATGCTGTACACAAAATGCTCTGATTCAGAGTTGTGTTGGTGAAATTTATACTCATATCAATCCCTAGTTTTGTATATGTGCTTTGTATATAGAATTTGGGTACTTGTCATGCCCTCCTGTATTCAGGTCATGAGAGTTCCTAACGAATATAGGACACCTCATGCTATCTAGTTCTCCTATTCAGATGTATCGGAATGAAAATTGTTTGTTTCCACTGACTAAATGGGTATCGTTTGACTTTGTGATCATATGTGGGCAATTCTGTTACTGTAATAAGCAATAGCACCACAATAGCACTAATCCCTAATCGATAAATTGAAGGCTGCAGTTGCAATGATTTGGGACATATTACAGCACAGTAACAATGAAGGATATTACAGCCCATCTCACACTTCAAAGCTTTGGGAGTCCTTTTTCTGTGTTCAGAAGATGGCAGTATGTTGTCCTTTCTTCATGTTAACAGGGATGCTCTCAGTGCGTGCACAATGCTCTATGAATGGTGCAGTTGCACTGTCATCATCATAGCATCCATGGAGATGCCACTGGGTATAAAAGAGTGCCACACCCGGGATCGAGCACTTGCAGTAGATCCATCCAGACTTTTGCCAGCATCCAGAGAGATCAAGGACTCAAGAATTGTCGGACACAATAGGGTGTGTTGAACTGATCAACTTTTCAATTACTTTCAGTCCCATCGAGTACGCGTTCACAGTGAAGTAGTGTAGCCGTGCTGCACATGTTAAGCGGAGCATATTGTTGAATTGTATTATTACTGACGCGCCGATGGTGAAGTATTACAACAGTACTGTGCATTATATTTGGAGCACTGTTTATTATTTAGAGAAATCATAGTGTGTATGGAAACAGAGAGTGCATTGCAAACATTGGGAAGCACTTTAAAAGGAAAGTGAAACGGAAAACAAAACAAACATTGGCAAACTCTTTAAAAAGGTAAAGTGATTCAAGTGTGGCTTGAGGATAAGGCGGCATAGCAAAAACTCGCAAAGTAGAATTCCTCATAAACTGAACAAACACTGTTTGAGGCTCATAGTGAATGTATGGTGTTGTGCAAGTTTGTTTCTGGGTTAATCAGGACTGCACAAGTCTGGAGTCATAGGCTTATACAGAATTCAAGCATGTTACCAAAGTCTTTTATCAAGGTCTGAGAACAAATGAATATACCATAGTGAATTGAAAAAGAACTCTAAGCATTAACAACCATTGTTTGTATGAAACTGTCACAAAACTAATTTTGAGCTGCAGTTTATTAGCATTGTGTGTGATTTAGAGTACATCATTCAAAGTCTTTCCCTTCGGGTAAGACGTAACTTTGAATTGCTAAAACTGTGTCCATATATATGTACATTGTGCCAAGTCTTCAAGAACCCTCTTGCTAACTACGGACATTCTGTGTTCCAGATCTCCTTCCCTGCAGAACCCTTCCTAACACCCTTCGGCTTATCCAACTACTCCGATCCTCTGGTTGTTGCTAAAACACAGTCAGTACTGCTGGAGGGTGGGCTTTGAGGGTTCTACTCCGGAGGAACCGTGAGCCTGTTTGTCAGTACTTTAGTTCACTGATTCGCTTATCCACTTATTTATTAGTACACATCTACAAACAATCTCCATACAGATAACAGTTCTGGCCATTACAGATACACTATTAAGAAAAATCCAGAATCTAAAAGAAGCAGTGGTTTAGCTGCAAACTTCTTTAGCGCTAAAGATACATTTCACATAGCTATGAAATATGCAATACACATCTTATTTTCCTCAAATCACAGATTTTTATTAATGCAGCGTGAACAGAAATAACTAGCTTTTTACATGGTCTAGTTTAGAAGATGTGATCATTTTTAGCTTAAACAACATGGCCGTAATCTGAACAGCACAATAAATCTATGCAATGTCCATATTACTAAATCATAAGCTGCTTATCGAAATTTATTTTAAACCATTCACATTACCTGCATTGATTGAACCTGTATGATGACAATTTGATCTTTTTGACTAATCATCTGTAAAAAATGAGGCATTGATCATTCTTTTAACTCTATCTGGCAATTCTGCACTTTAATGGACTTGATTGTCTAAATAAAGTATTTTTGATTTGATTCAAAGAATACGGTGCATTCATGCCTTTGTCTCTACACTGATGCCATTTTGGCTGACTAACGCCAACGAAGGCACACTTGTACCATGGAGCAAGGGTACCTGCGTTGTAAGGACAATTGTTGTTGTGCAGGAAGGCTCACCTTCCAGCACAAAAACAATAATTTAAGGTATGTTCCTCTTTCTATGTGTTCAGCACACATAGCAAGAGGAACAATGAGGAGAAATAAAGATATTTCTTTGGAATGGGTATCTTTAATGGCACATTCCCAGACCTACTTGTTGGTAAATTTGGGAATGTGTCAAAAACCATGGGAGTTGCATGAAAACACACATGCAATGCCCATGTAACCACTTCCCATGGCACAGTAACGTAACGCAGTGATTTGAGCTGCGTTTCAGTACTCCAGATTTATGATGCCACTCAGATGGCCTTGTGTGGCGTTATAAATTGCATTTTGGGTTTCCATCGTGCATGTACCAGTTGTGTGGTGCGAACACAATTCAAGCCCCTACATAAATAGGTCCCTTAATAACCATTTGCAATTCTGCATTTTGACACAGATAAAGCAACAAATGGCTGACCTCTCTTTAACGGGTGGGTTTTAATATTTTATAGAGTTCTTTTGTCGATGGCTATACTCGAGGGGATAGGTTCTGGTGAGAAAACCACTCTATGAGATGTTGCAAGAATATCGGAACAATAACATGTACAATTCCAAACTTCACAGAGTCTACATCCTTGTTGTGATGATAGCAAAAACATATTTGAAACAGCCTCAGGTGGTGCTTTGGTTTTCGAAACTAATTAAGTTCTCGGTAACCACACAGATGTAATGTTTGAAGCTATGTTGATATCCAGGGAGAGCTCAGCAACGATTTAGAATTTCAGCTGTCATTTTAGGACATCCTACAAATGTTAAACATATCTGTTTTATTGGGTGAACTAGAAGTTTTCTTTGCACAGGGCATTGCGATGAAACTGAACCAATCACAATTAAAACTATGCGAAATTAAAGTGTCCTTGTTTCGCCCATTCCATTACTGACTTCTTAGCCTTGATCTGACAAAAATGAAAAAATATAGGTTTCTTATCTGAATATAAATGAATTGTACCTCTCTCTACAATTTAAATCATCTCTCTAAAATAATTGCAAAGTTCACATCCCGAGCTCATTACTCATACTATTCCTGTGACACATATTCCTTTGAATCTAGAACTTTCTGTGAAGTATTATTAAGTCAAATATATAAAGTAATCTCACCTAAACTTTGAAATTGTACTCACAGAACCAGGTACGTTTCGAACTTGCCGGTAGTTAAAAGTGGTTTATATCTCACAGCTAAGCTTTTTTTCAATTAGTTGTCGCCTGACATTAATTTTCAAAGTTGTTCTTGAGTCTAATGACAAGAATTCAAAACGAAACATTTGCTGGTGTATTGATTATTGCTATAGATTTCGAAACACTTTTTTGTGCACGTTAGTATGCTTGCCAAAAAGACATTACAAATTTCACTGCCAGAACCTTATGAAGAATTAGGAGAGTATCATTATTTTAGTTTAATGGAGAAAATATAGACAGGTTTGCTGCAAGTAGGGAAATATATTGCTAAGCAACTGAGTGAGGGGTGAAATGTGGCAGTGTTGCAAGCCATTATCCCTCCAAGTGAAAATCATTTTCAGCTAAAAAAAAATATACAGGTGCAGCCCTTATGGAGTGTCCAGGGATGGATTTCCTTTTATAATAACAAAAAATTCAAGATCCCCCGGAGAGCCTCAAATTCACAATAAATTAATTTGAGGATCAGAGGACACTTTTTATTCGCATCTGGTACATGTCTATTATAAATGATTTTTCATTGGATATACTTCATGTACTAGTTTGACTGTGTATATTGGATAGTCAGTTATCTCATCAAGACATACAAACACATATTTGTGTTTCATAAAGTGTTTGAGACATATTCACAGAATACAAGTAAAATGTATATTTTCATTTACGACCCAGAAAACACCAAATGTAAAAACACATTTTGCCAAGTGCAACGAATTCATCTATCCCCCTGAAGGTGCAGAAAAATGTCAGTCTACGGATGAATCAATTTCAATATTTAGACAATGGCGAGCATTCCTCAGAGACTTCACTCTATTCAGTTCTTTGAACCAACTCATCTGAAATGTGTTTACCATCGGTTCAAACTCTAATATGTGGAGAGCCCCTCGGACTGAAGATCTTCCACCAGTCGGGCAACTCCTACATGGGGCTTTACTACCTCAAGTTGAATAATCAGCCCCAAATTCCAAATGTCTGACAAATATAGAAAATGTAAGCTGCCCACCTACCCTGGAGGACCTTGAATGGTATTCTTTATTTATTGCACAGACCTGGAGAGGACACTTTTTCTATACAGAAGAAAATCAGAGAACTTAAAACACACTACAGTTGCCAGCTGCAAGTGCAGGGCCGATATGCTACAACACAAAGAAAATATACAATTTTCCTTCCTGCTTTGTGACAATATATGAGGAATCTACACTCAGATGTCAGATATACTTGACAACTATTACCACGGGTTAGTAAGTCAGAAACCTATGCATTGCATTTAATCAACATTGTCTCTGGCTACATGTAAAAAACTTTGGCTCTGATTATGAGTGGGTCAGTGTTTCCCTCCCACTTCCTAAACCCTTGCTTGCGCAGGGGTCAGAATTGGGTGATATTTAGTGCATCAGATAATTACCAGGTAAATTAAATATCTCACACTTCATTTAATTTTAGCATGTCAAACAATATTTACTGTACCTCGAAGATTTTGTTGCAGTAAATACCAAAGTCAGCATGTTATCACCCAATAACTAGTGCACCCCACCCCGAATATTATTATTTATATGGTGCAACAAAAAACAACTTGAATCCAACAAACTTAGAATCGAGGCCAATGTGTAAATGCAAGCATTAAACACACAAAAGGTAATGGGAGGAATGCTTGCATTAAGTCTCACCATTGGCAGCTGCTTGGGGTATCATTTTAACACATAATTGTTTTTTCCCACCATGACACCTCGGTTTAGATCCAGCCATATGTAAATCAGTCTTGACCCTTCTTCAATAGAAGCAGTCCAGCCCAAACTGCCAGGCGAGATTCACCCTGAACCAGAACACAAACAACCCAAGACTGGATGCACAATCCATACCTTAAGATCTTCAATGGCTAAAAAACAAATCACATTTATTTTTAAGATAGAATAATTAACACACTATTTGGCAGATAATGCAGTCTATAGCAAGTATCCAACTGTATGACCAGCAAACAATCACCAACAGTCATGTTTATCTTTCCATATATCCTATTCCGAAAGCAGAACACTATAACTCTGCTCATACCGATTTGGATTTCAATATCAAACTCTCTTCTAGCCATTTTGTATTTGTATCACTGAAAGATATTTGCATTTCTCCATATGAGTTCTCCAGGCTCACTACCATGGTACCATTCAGATGGAGGTTTAGTAGGTCAGACTTAAACAGGAGAGCCACCATTTTTGATGTGCATATCTTGTAGTGTGAGATCTCAGAAGAACTCTTTATTAAAGACAATGGTGGATAAGAACAATGAAGTGGCAGTGTGTGCCATTAGCCCCCTGGGCTTAACGACACGCTCTGCCACTTCAGAAACGCATGGCTGCACCATATTTACAAGAATGCGGTGCAGACTTGCGTTTCCCTCTGCGATGGCGCTAAGCTTAATAAAAATTAGCGACAACGCAGGCACCCTTGCACCAGAGTTCAAGGGTGTCTGTGTGCAGGGAATAATTGGCTATGTGTAGGAAGGAGCCCCTTCCTGCACATAAGCAATCCAAAAATGCAATTTTTAACTTTTATGTATGCTGCTTCATGTAGAACACATGAAAGTTACAAAATGGCATTTTTAAAAAACAAGCTTTGTTTATGGACAGGAAGGGACACCTTCCTGTACATAAACAAACCATGGCATTTTGCTTTTTCCAAAAACGAGGAGAAATAAAGCATTTCTCCTCTTTCCGCCAGCGTAAGCTCAGGAATTTCCTGGTCCTAATTTTGAGGCTGCCTCCTATGTACACCACCCTTGTACATAGGAGGCAGCATCAAATACAAAGGGTTTTGTGGTGGAACGCCCACCACAACACCCACTGCAGGCCCCTTTGACGCTAAACATATCGTGAAAGGGTGCCTTATGTACAAGGCAGCGTTAAGCCACGTTAAGTGGCTTAATGCTGCCTTGTACATAAGGGAAGGCCCCCATCGCCATGGGAACGTCACAAGAAGTGATGTTCCCACGGCGATAGGGGCTTGTACACATGACCCCATATTTATAGCAGAAAGAGGAAGAAAGCAAACCGCATGAATTAAGTCTAAGCTTCATTGTGACTGAAATATCTGAGGATATCTTTATTTGTGGCTCTTTCATTATTAACATGACCTGGGGCTCTATAACGATATTGAATAATAATGGGGACATGGACCATACTTGTCTTATGCCAAGTTCTAATGAAATGCTGCATACTAGTGACCGATCAATAACAAAAGCAGCACCTCATCCTTCATTTTGGGTTAGAATCAACCGTGTGAACTGTGGTAAAATGTTTATATCTTGCTGAACCATATCTAAATAGTCCCAGTCCACCAGTTAAAGCAGCTTTTTCAGATTTGAGAACCAGAGATGTTTTTTCTAAGTTTCACCCAAATCTAATGTTTCCTGCATGTAATGACTATTTAAAGCAAATAGGCAATTTGGAATAAAGCCAGTTTGGTTAGTATTAGTAATCATATTGATTGTCTGTCTATATGAATAAAATTATATATCTATATATATATATGTGTGTGTGTGTGCATGTATATATATATATATATATATATATATATATATATATATATATATATATATATATATATATATATATATATATATATATATATATATATATATATATATATTCACTGGAAAAACCATAGGTTTCAGGCACGGTATTGTTAGGAATTAGCATTTAAAAAACCTTAGAAATTCACTGAAAAAACCATAGGTTTCATGGGCGTTATAGTTAGCTGAACTTTTCACTCGTAGAAAACCATTGAAATTCCCCCGTTATAGTTAGTTCAGCTAACTATAACTCGCGCGCCCGCAATGCACTGCTGATGACGTCACATATTACATCACTCATGACATGGTCAGTTACATCACTCATGACATCACTCATGACATCTCAAATGACATCACTGATGACATCGCTGATGACATCATCCAGTGAATGTGTGTTTTTTCTGAAAATTGCATATGTTTTATATATGTATATCTCAAGGTCGATGGAAGAATAAATGGGTATATAAGTGTCTAAATGGATGATTTGTTTTTGAAAAATTGATTGTATAACTGACAGATTAAGTGTATCTTAGTGAATAAATGGCTTAGTGAGTAATGTTTAAATATGTAAATATCTGTATCAGTCTCTCACTTTGTGTATACGTGGCTGCATGGGTTGGTGAGGAGCTATATGAGTGTCTATATAAGTTACTAGTTGTTTTTTTGAGTATCATTATGAGTGTCTGAGTGTCTGTATGGTTCGGTGGGGGTATTACGTAGTGCATAGGTGCATGAATGAGTGACTCATTGTTTGTATGTGTTGAAGACAGCATGTGTGCCGGACTGTATAGGTGGATGAGTGTGTGCATGGGTGTGTTAGTTAGTGAATGACAGTCTCAATAGTGTCTTTATGAGTAACTAAATATGTTTTAAACTAGTATATGTGACTATTGGTGTATATAAGTGAGTATATGTGAGAGTGAGAGATTGAAAGAGTTCCTGTATGAATAAGTATGTGTTTCTATAAGTGATTGTTTAAAAGACTAAGTACGTGTACGTTTCTGTAGAAGTAAGTGTGGTGGTGTGTGTATAACTATATTCAAGTAGATTTAATGTTTGATTCTTTATTAGCATGAGTGACTATGTGTGTGAGTAACTCTATGGATGAGTGGCATTGTGTAAGAGGATGTATAGGTGTATGAGTACATATGATGAGTGAGTACATGTATGAGTGACTGTATAGCACTGTTGGTGAATGAGTGTATGTGTATGTGGATCTTAGAATTACTGAATAGGTTGTTGTAACTGGTATTGGTATGTCCATTGTTTTGAACATTTTAGTTTCTATTTTTGAATGTGTGTATCAAAGGTTATATTAGAGGGAGAGGAGGTCTGCCACTCTATCACAAGGATGATGTCATCAGTGTTGTCATTTGAGATGTCATCAGTGATGTCATGAGTGATGTCACTGACCATGTCATGAGTGATGTAATATGTGACATCATCAGCAGTGCATTGCGGGCGCGCGAGTTATAGTTAGCTGAACTAACTATAACGGGGGAATTTCAATGGTTTTGTATGAGTGAAAAGTCCAGCTAACCTATGGTTTTTTCAGTGAATTTCTAAGGTTTTTTAACAACCTAAATACCTGACAACTGCAGGGGCAGTGTTATGCTGTAGTCTGACTGAGCCTGTTCCGTAACCTCCTCGGTTTCTTCACTGACGAGGCTCTCCAGGCGCCGGTCGCTCTGGGGTGGTTAAAAGGAGGAATCCCTTCGCTCCAAGACCAAGGATGCGCTGAGGCTCGGCACTCCGGCGGGGAATACCTTCTGCTTGCCGAGTCTCAGCTGCAGGGCATGTCAGGCGGCCACAACTAAATGGACCTCAGGGGCTCCAAACTATTTGTGAAGCCGGGAATACTTAACACATCAAGCAACAGAGCGCCGCTCCGTCGAAACCCTGGCAGAACCTTCCGTATCCAGCCTTGGAGAGCGCGGGGAAGTTTGAAAAAGCCCCGATCCTCGGAGGAGGAGGGGCTTTGTAGGCTGCGTTTGCCAGAGCGTCGGAGCCGACTTCCGGCCCATCGCTTCCCACGATACTGGGGATTGTAGTTCAGTTCCTCTAGTGGCCATTCGCTAGTGACGCATGCTCTCACAGGCATTCTGGCTCTCCTAAAGGTACTGGGAATCGTGTGTCTAGATCGGTGTCCCCGTCCCTGATATACGAATGCGACACAGGGCTTGTTTGCACACATTAACTCAGGCCCCATCCCCTCCCTTCACCAGGGGGCAGAAAGATTGGCAGAGAGTGCAGGGGCCTTCAGGCTCCCCGTGGTCTCCAATGAATTGGCCAGGACCCGGGTGATGGAGTCCCCCGGGGCCAATATGAGCCCTGGGAGGGGAGCAGGGTGGACCCCACACCCCTGTTTTAAAAATATATAAAGGCCTGGCCCAGGGTCATTGGTTCATTTGAGATGTCATCAGTGATGTAATCAGTGATGTCACTGACCAAGTTATGAGTGATGTAATATATGAGATTGTAAGCAGTGCATTACAGGGGGAACATTATAGTTTGGTCTGGTAACTATCACTTCCACTGATTTTATATGAGTGAAATCTGACCCTATCAATAACATCCCTGTAACCTTTGGTTATTTAAGTGAATTTCTAAGATGTTATAATTTGATTTGCTAACTTTAACGTCCCTGTAAGCTTTTATTTTTACAGTGAATATATCAATATTTATATATGTATGTTTGTGTGTGTGTATATAAAATGTATTTTAACATATTTAATACCCTTTTTAATGTAACAATTAAAATAAATGTAACTATGTAACTTTAAATTAAAAAATGACATTAATTTCAATTAATGCTGTACATATTGTTTAGCATTTTTATAACATAATAGATATACACATTGTACTTCATGTGGAATTTTTTAACAAATCTTAAATAATGATTTTATTTTAATTTAGGAGATTTAAATTCATTAAAAATGTAATTCCATCTTAGGTTACTAGGTCTGTGGAGTTTCTTTATATTGTTCTACATTTAAATATAAATGTATAACATAAATTTACATGAATATTTAACACAGAGATTTATTTTACAGAGTTTTCAAAAACATGTAATTGCTTTTTCCTAAGTCTCCTGATACTTTATATTTGGAGGCAAACATCTCTGCCTGCATGTTAATATTTGCAAGTAGTAACTTCAAAATTGTAAATTTTCTCCACCCCCTTACTCAGAGGATTGAGACATTAAAGACAGTTTACAAATTTAAGTCTACGCTTGTAGCGATAGTGCACTTATAAATAAGGAATAGCCAAACATAGTGAATGTACTTCAAAGTTCCCAATGCCAACAAATAGTGATCTCTGAGCACCCCAGGAAAAATGTTACTCCAGGGTAAAAAGAAAATGCAATTCATTCTGTCAAAGTTATTTTAAACCCCCGGCCTGGGAATAGGTGGTAAAATTATTTTGTTCATCTTATTGACAAATAAAAGTCCTTGGCATATTGACAATGTTTTTTAGAATACAAACCATGTAAATTACACAACTATGTCCTCTTATAAACACTTATACATTTAAGACCGACATTTTGAGAGAAATAGTGGGGAATGATATGCTTACCACACCAGATAAAATCGAAAACCCTGGAGTTTGGTATTTATTGGGTACAATAAATACAGCATACTAGAAATGTAGCCCCTCAAATAGGTGCATTATGTCTAGGTTGTACTACTTAGTGCAGAGAAATCGGATGTATGACGTTACAACGCACACTTTTACAACGCATGCACTTACAACGCATTTTTTACAACGCATAATCCATTACAACGCATGACATTACAACGCATGACACTACAACGCATTTTTAAAAAATACCTTTACAACGCATTTCCATTACAACGCATACTACCTTTACAACGCATACCATTACAACGCATAATATTAAATTACATTTAAGGTAAGTATTAGATAGTCTAGGGGTAAAAATTACTATTCTAACTCCAGGGGGTGCAACAGTGGGGTAAGTGTTGGATAGTATAGGGGTAAAAATTACTATTCTAACTCCAGGGGGTGCAACAGTAGGGTAAGTGTTGGATAGTATAGGGGTAAAAATTACTATTCTAACTCCAGGGGGTGCAACAGTGGGGTAAGTGTTGGATAGTATAGGGGTAAAAATTACTATTCTAACTCCAGGGGGTGCAACAGTAGGGTAAGTGTTGGATAGTATAGGGGTAAAAATTACTATTCTAACTCCAGGGGGTGCATCAGTAGTGTAAGTGTTGGATAGTGTAGTGTAATATTATGCGTTGTAATGGTATGCGTTGTAATGGTAGTATGCGTTGTAATGGAATGCGTTGTAAAGGTAGTTTTTAAAAATGCGTTGTAGTGTCATGCGTTGTAATGTCATGCGTTGTAATGGATTATGCGTTGTAAAAAAGGCGTTGTAAAGGTAGTGCGTTGTAAAAGTTGCGTTGTAAAGGTTGTTCCCCAGAGAAATCCCATGTCCCACCATTTTCTCTTCATTTTACTCAAGTTATACAGTCTGGTTTGACCTAATGATGTGTACCTGGGGAAGAATGTAGGGGTGTAGACTAAAATAATCCCAGAATATACCGGGTGCAGTCCACTATGCAGAATTCACAATTCCAAAGCCCCAACATCGTTCCCTACAGGGGTTCGCGGTTTCTGGCCCAGTTGTAATCAGAATCTTGGAACATGTAATATTAAAGGCAGCTTTTTCCGCAGTTGCAATAGCT
Organism: Triturus cristatus; assembly: GCF_964204655.1. Lineage (NCBI taxonomy): Eukaryota > Metazoa > Chordata > Amphibia > Caudata > Salamandridae > Triturus > Triturus cristatus. Next base: position 499,249,436 of record NC_140591.1, read on the forward strand.
CGATGGCCAAACCATTTCCTTGTTAGCATTCATTCCTACACATTGGTTATGTACACTTTAGATGCCGGAGTGCCAATGTCAGTTTTTTTTGCATATTTATTTTAAGGTGCATTTTACAACTTTATGGACGACCTTTATTAATCCCCAAAGTGTATTGTTCTCTGTTCCTGTCCAGAAAAACGTGTTATCTCAGTAAGTACCTATTATAAGATACACGAATGAATTTTAAAATGCTTACACAGATATTGTAAAATGTCATTTTCTAGCTGCCAGATTGGTGTCATCTTGTCGGTGTTAACAACACTCTGTTCGGCACAATGTGCAAATGGAGTCTCTACACCTTGCAGATATTTTATTTCAAAGGGTAATGTGTCCACTGCGTGAAACTCTGCTTCTTCCTGTTTTCTTCTCCATTCATGTTTAGACATTGGATATAATCGTGAAATGTGAAGAACCTAAATTACTCATTTATTTAGCCTAGGTGGCATGTATATTTCAGAATTATTTAGGTTTATGAGTCATTTTTGCACAATATGCTTTACATAAAAGGGACTGCTAATACTCGCTAGAAAATACGAAGGCTCTCTCTTTTTCTCTCTACCAATGCAACAAGCAAGACATTTCCTTGCAACTTCATATCTGGCTCCTTTGTTCCCATCCTGAACAATTTCTTAAGTATTTTCCACGGAGAAATCACAGCGCAAGAAAAGGGATTCTTTCTTGCTCTCTAATGTGTCACTGGTTTAAAGAACATCGCAGTCTTCCCTCAAAGGAAGGTAATGGAATTAGATCGCTATCGCTGTTCCTTTCACAGTGCTAAATGAGCCGAGACCTCTGAAAATCCCTGTGTTCGCCAGTACAGCAGAGCCCAGTAGTGCTAATGCTGAGGCCTATTGTTATGTTTTTTTCTTCTTCTGATGTACCGGTTGTGTTCGCTTTTGTCATTATCTGCACCTTGACAATGAATGTGCTCACAATTAACGGAATTAGGAGGCCAGTGCTAGGCAAAGCGGCAATAAACGTAAACCAAGATTATTTTCTGAACAGCAACAGACTTACAATTACAACCAATGAACCCCATCATTGGATGTGAAATGTGCTCATTTTAAACTTTGACCTTCCCTTGATGTGCTCCTATTTTAATACAGATTAGACAAAACCACAGGAGTGTAACCCGTAGACCAAACTGAGATCAGGGTAGTAACAATGTAATTGTAACAATATCTCAGTAGGATTTATTGAATTATTTGTAGTCGTATGTACAAGACATTACAAACACACAGAGAGAAAAAAACCTGGCCACCACCTGCTCACGCCACTGGATGGTGCTAGGAATCGATACGGCTTTAGAACACAGCCAAAAGGAACTAGAAGAAATTGCCGAAATTGAAAAGCTTATCTTGGAAGATAACTCCATCCCTGAAGCCAAGAACCTTTTGGATAAAATCAACTCATCCATTGCCACTTTCAACACGTTTGAAGTGAACAAAAAAATTACTAAAATACAAAAAGACATAAAATATTACAATATAGATAAAACTTACCCTTACCTGAAGGAAGAGTTCTACAACACTCCTTATAATCCGCCAAGAACACGCAACTGGGGCAGATTTAGGAACAACCAACATATCACCTTCTCGGACTCCTCCAATACCTCAATCGAAGAGGTTGACTCAAACGAGGAACCCAGCACATCTAGAAACATCAACAGGCCTGCACCTCTTTTACCTCCCGGTTTTTTAGAGCAAGGCCGCGGACGCGGCCAGAACCGCCGACGGGCGCGCAATCACTACCAAAATCAATACTCCGGAGAGAGGCAAACCAGAAACAAATTCTACCGCTGGGGCCCCCAGCAATAACTACCCCAGAGATGCCGGTGAATGCCCCCATCATGAACTTGGATTCAATTGCTCCCGCCTCCAACACTAACATGGACCTGATCCCCATTTTCAACCTTTCCAAACACAATCTCTCCGAAAATGAGACCAAACTACTCAGTAGAGGCTTAAGCTTTGTACCCACGGAACGAAGCAACTTCTTTGAACTGCATACACACCTACTACAGTTCTTCCGACGAATCAGGTTACGCCAATTCTTTGCAGATAAAGCTGGACCGATTCATTCTAACACTACTCGCTTTCATCCCCCTTCCACTTTTAATCCACCCTCACACACCATGCCTCCAGAAATTCTATCTTTTGAGAGAATAGTACTACATGAAGTTGCAAATGTACAGAAAGCCTTTGAATTTGTTCCTTACAACCTCCCACTGGTCGAAAAACAGGCCTTAATCAGCCTTAAGAAGAGAACAGATTTAACCATCAAGCCAGCGGATAAAGGCGGAGGCATTGTTGTCAGGGAAAATGAAAAATATGATGTGGAGATCAAAAGACAACTGACCAACTCTGCTCATTATCGCAAACTCACTCATGATCCCCTCCCTGATCTCAAAATCAAAATCAACCACATTACTAAACAAGCACAGATCCAAAATATCATTTCACCTAAAGAGTTTATTTTCCTCAACAATGCCCATCCACGCACACCAGTGATTTATGTTTTACCGAAGATCCACAAGGACACCAGAACCCGCCCGGCAGACCCATTGTCTCCGGATGTGGCTCTTTTCTGGAACCCCTGGGTAAATACATAGATGCCATCATCAAGGAATTTGTTCCTCTCACAGACACCTATATACGAGACAGTATGGACCTGATCAGAACCATTGAAGATAGACCTTTTGATCCAGAAACTGAATTGATGGCGGGTCTAGACATCGAATCCTTGTACACTAATATTCCACACGATGAAGGTCTTCTAGCTATTCATGAATTATTGGAAAACAGACCAAGACCGACCCGGATTCCCACAGAATTCATCATGAGTCTCCTACGCATTGCCTTAGAGAACAACTATTTTCTGTATCATGATGATTTCTACCTTCAAATCAAAGGTGTTTCAATGGGAGCTTGCTTTGCCCCAAACTTTGCCATCCTGTTTGTTCACAAACTTGAAACATGCCTCATACTCAATTCCAACAATCCATTCAGACCTCAAATTTCCTTATGGCGACGTTATATAGATGATGTCCTCCTATTTTGGAATGGTGATGCCGACACTCTCACATCTTTTGTGAACTGGCTGAACAACTCCCAACCACATTTGAAGTTCACTTTTGAATACAAAAACAATGATCTTCCTTTCCTAGATCTTAACATACATGCGGAAGAAGGAGTAATTGGAACATCGCTCTATCGCAAACCGACGGAAAGGAACACCCTACTACACTATTCCAGCTACCATCCACGTGGACTCAAAGATGGCTTACCCTATGGCCAATTCCTCCGCATCCGAAGAAACTGTAGCTGGCGCAAGGATTATTTCAGGGAATCCGATGTCTTACTTAAAAAACTTATAGACAGAGGTTACCCTCGCAGATTGACCTCACGCGCTCGCAAAAGAGCTTGGTACTGCCATCGGGACATCCTTCTCACACCACAGATGAAAAAAAAAAACTCCTGCATTCCCTTTGTTTCTAAATTCAGCCCCAGCAGCAACCAAGTCAAAAAGATTATTTCAAAAAATTGGACAATTTTGAGAACCAACAAATCCTTCCAAGAGCCACCTCTCTTCTCATTCAAACGAGGCAATAATCTTTCTAACCATTTGGTACATGCCATCACCTGGCCCATCAAACCTGCTCACTCCACTGCCATCACCACCGCATGGGGACTACCGCCCGTACTAGGTCACTACAAATGCCAGTCATGCAGTGTGTGCGATCTTACCATCAACACAAAGGAGTTTAAATTTGATAATCAAACATACTCCCTAAACACGCTGACCAATTGTCGGTCACAAAACGTGATATACGCCATTGAATGCCCGTGTCATCTCCTCTACATCGGACAGACAACTCAAATGGTTAAGCAAAGGATTATCCAGCATAAAAGCAGGATAAACTGCAAGGTCATTACAGCTCCCTTCGTATCACACTATCTGGAGAAAAATCATGATGTACTTGACATGAAGTGGCAGGTTATTGACCAACCGCGGCTTCCGCCCAGAGGTGGTAATTTACAACAACTCTTGAACAAATGCGAATGTAAATGGATTACTCGTTGTAATTCTGTGAATCAAGGGTTGAACACTATCGATGAGTGGAACAGCACGATTTATCTTCCACCATGATCATCCAGTGGCTCTACACCTCATTTACCCCCTTTTCCCCTCCCCCCTATCTGAATTGGTCACGCTTAACATTCTCTGACCAGACACATTAACGTTTTTAATTTAATGTAAAACAGATCTTCCCGAAATGTATGATAATCATTTTTTTACATATGTTGTTTTTCATGGGTCCCCGCTGATACATAACATTGACCCGGCACCTCTAACAGAAGACTACTATCCTTTCCTGTCTGACCTTCGCCGTGAAATGTATATATTACTCTTAATTTAGTTTCGTACCTACATTGTGGACTATGACCTTGACATAACTCAATTTGCATCTGTTCCTTTCGCCACCCCCATTAGATCTATCCTTTACTGTTCCCACTTGACCGGTCCTCACACGTCAGCTTAATGCGTTTACAGTCTGACTAATTCTTTCAGCAGTCCCGTAACTCTTCTCTTTCCCTTGTATTCACGATCCCTAGGCGTCCTTGGTTACCAGCCCAGGTCACCAGCCCAGGACCCTATCACCTTCTCCTGCCCACTCCTCTTGCTCCCGCATTGGCTACTGTCCCAGCATCTGTAGCTACCGTCCCACCCCCTTCCCCACGGTCCAATCGGTGCCCGTTGCCACAACGCTGAATTTCCTTTATGTAGAAGGGAGCTCAGCTTCTCTTCACATGCTTCGGTTGAGCTCCGCACACGTCTGTGGCGGCTTGATGTACCTTCGTGAAATTTTGGACCATGACTCCCCTGACCTGCTTTCTGTAAGTTTACACCCGTCCTTTCCCCCCCCCCCTCCCTTCCCCCTCTTCATTTTCCTCATTCTGCTGATCATTGATTCGATCTCTCTACTCCCCATTCGCAGAAAACACTGAAGTGCCCTTCTGCGCCCCTCCGGTTCCGCAGCTCCGCTCTTGCCCGCGGTAAGTGAACTATACGTCACTGCTGTTCATCTTCCCCTGCTCAGTTACCCTCCCACTTCCCCCGCTTATTTTTCCCTCTTGTTTCCCAGAGACGCTTGAACTAAACTCGAGTCCTCTGATGTCTCTCCTGGACACATCGTGATCTTATCATTCTACCCAAAACCCTCCTTGACAGAGTCCCCCTACCCCGGGCCACAGGTAGACTCAAGTCTAGATTCCCCTGTTTCCTTCTCTTCCCAATGTCCGGTTCACCTCCGCTCTGATACTGATCTTTATTTTACACAGCACTCCCTGAAATTTACGACCCTGGTCCTGAGGATGATCCGAATTTATTAAGGATCGAAACGTCGTCGACCTGTGCCCATCAGCTCCAAATCCTTTTGGCGCTCTTTGATCTTTTGGTTCCCTTGTAAAAAACTCCTTGAGAACTTTCAAATGAACAATTGAAATTGTTGCTTGGAACCTTGAATTTGTACATACTCTGTATATATTGTGTTGCGCCCCTTGCTATGGTTTTCTTCACGTTGTCACTTGCGCCGTCACACTTATGTCACGAGCACATTGTACACCTTTTCCCTTAGGGTTGTTTTTGGTATTTAAACCGAACAGTGCTGTTATAATCTGTTGACTCTTTCGTTAATCTTTCCTAAATATATGACGCCCATGGGCGCATTAATCGAAATATTTGCAGCCTCTTTTTTCTCTCTGTGTGTTTGTAATGTCTTGTACATACGACTACAAATAATTCAATAAATCCTGCTGAGATATTGTTACAATTACATTACCCTATTTTAATACAGTTATCATGCAGAAACATTTATCTACTGTGCATCACTCTTCTAATCACGGTATTGATCAATGAGTCTTTGCGCAAAGAACAAAATCTTAGGGGCAGATTTATATCGGACTTGCGCCACTTTTACGCCGCTGTTGCGTCATTTTTGTGATGCAGATGCGGCGTAAACCCTGCATCATGTTGCGCCCCATTTACATCGTGACGCATCTATGGAGATGCATCACGGTGTAAAGCCCTGCGCCACAAGAAACCTGCGTCAGGTTTCATGTGGGCATTTCAACTCAGGGGGGGCGTTGCGTCGCAGGAACGCCCCTGAAAAGTGACTCGGTGAAATCTATAAGATTTCACTGAGTCACTTTCCCAACGCTGATGCGTCAAAACCCTGCACCTGCTTGAAGCAGGCGTAAGGCTTGATGCACCATGTTAGGGATAGGAAAGGTTGGAACAGTGCTGGAGTTTCGTCGCGCTTGCGACGCAACTTCAGCACTGCGCCAACCTTACGCCGGCAGATGCGTCACGTATCTGCTTGTCCTTGCGCCACGATGCGCCGCATTGTAAATGCGGCGCATCTGCGGTGGCGCAAGGGCAAACTTGCGTGACGCATCTTCCCTGGCGCATCCATGCTGATTTGCAGGGATGCGCCAGGGAACATAAATCTGCCCCTCATTCTGTAGGGTTTTGTGTGAGGATGGTCACTTTGATTTAAGGATGCTGATGCTGTCCTGTTTTTTTAAAATGTCTTTTTCCGAAAATACAGCTTGTGTCTGACCTATGCTTATGTGTGTTACAGGACAGGTGGATGAGCCAACAAATTGATGGAGAGAGCCGAGCCAAGGGCTTGTCAATGAGCCCGGCCATAAACTGTATTAGCCTTTTAATCATGGAAAAACATTATGTAAAAATATTATTAAAGATCCTCAAACTTCGAAAAAGTGATTTTTTTTTAACATGCAGAAGCGGTTCACCTCAGAATATATAATTTAATTAAGAGGCATTTATTGAAGAAAGTTTAAACATGAACTTAAAATGCTCAGCCCCTCACTCTGACGGTAATACTGTATTGAACTAACAAGCAAGTCTGTTGTCATATGTACCCTATTGTGCCCTAGATTCTTATTAGACCTGGAGTGTCAGACCTGGCGTCTTTTGGCGTGTTTCCCCTGTCTTTTTTACTTTCTGACCTCTTGATTTTGACTTTGCTTTTGCTGGTTTAGTATCTCTGCACACTTTCTCAGTGCTCCTACTGTAAATTATGTTATGGATTGGAGTTTCCATGATAGGCACCGCCGCACTTCATACTGCAACCCTGTTCTCACTAACGATGATGACTGCCACCACACCACTGCTATCACCGCGATTTGTGGGCACTGCACTTCGCACTGGCTTACTTCACTCTGCCACCCTGGTCTCACCGAGGACCCTGTAGCAAGCTGACATTGCTGCCGTGGTCTGCACCGTGGTCTGGGGGCACTGCTCGTAAGCCACACAAAGCACTGCCCTGTCCTACTCCACAACCACGGCCCATAGGCGCCAGTCCCATTGATTGCCGATCTTTGATGGATGCTGCCACTTGCACTGTGACCGTCAGCACCGCGACAAGCCCTTCCCTGCTTCGCACCACAGCCCTGGTCTCACCAACTTCACTGGATGACTGCCACCGAGCCACTGCCTGCACCTGGATTTAAGGGCACCACACGTCGTAGTGCTCTGCTTCACACCGCAGCCTCGACAACTGCTGCTGCCGGCCCACACTGCCGTGGTCGGCCGGAATGAAAGGTACTTTTGACAAGCCTTCTGACACCAACGCCATTCATCACCGATGCGGTCTATCAAAACTGTTGGATTTGGTTGTTTTCAGCACCGCGGTAGCACCGGGCAGAGCTACTGACTTCAAGGAACTGCATTTCTAAGGTTATTCTTGCAAAGTGCATATTTTTGATGATTGTTGGTTGGTTATATTTTTTATAGTTTTGGTCTTGTTTAACACCTATAAATATTTAATATTTTCTAAAACTGGTGTGGTGTCCTTTTGTAGTGTATTCACTCTATTACTGTATACACTGCCTCCGAGATGAGCCTGACTGCTCGTGCCAAGCTCCCAAGGTGGGTGAGCAGCGGTTATTTCAGTAGTGTATCCCCCTTATCCTGACTAGGAAGAAGGGTCCCTACTTGGACAGGGTAACAACCTGCCAACTAGAGACTCCCATTTCTAACATGAAGCAACATTATAATCTATTAAATGAAACACAAGAGAGGTTGGGTGGAAGCCAATCAGACCACACAGGCACACCAAAGCCATGACCCAACACGCACCAGGGCAGGAACAGGAGAGAAAAACCCTCAAGGCAACAAAGACAGACAAGGAAACCAGCCACAACCAAGGAAACAGAGCGCAAAAAGTGGCCGACAAGCCAGGGCCGAAGCCAAGCAACCCGCCCGGGAAGGAAAGCAAAGGACAGGGAGGCTGGCAGAGACCACGGCACATAACAGCCGGACCATGCAGGAACCTAAACCCAAACAAGGCTCCAGCCCAATGACCTGGACCAGCGAGGGCCGAAAACAGAACAGCCAGTCCCAAAACAGAGGCAACAGCCAAAGCCCCCCAACGAGGGAGCATAGGCCGGAAATCCCACAGCACAGGATGAGTCCCAAGTAGGCCTGGGCTAAAATTCCGTTCCGGTCGCGCAAATTGCGATAATTTGACATTTTCGCGTTCCGCGGAGAGCGCGAAAATGTCAACATTTCCGCAATCCGCATTTTACCGGAAATTTTTTGCTTGCTCGCGCTGTAAAATAATACATTCTCGAGTGCGCGCGATCGCCTTACCTCAATCCCTGCGTTCGCCGACAAGTTTTCCCGATCCGGTCACGTTCTCCATGAGATGTTGGATTGTTGGTAGCCATTTGCGCTGTCTCGCGACAGTTCGCGCCCGCAGTGACGTCATTCGTCGCGCGATCACGTCTTTCTTCTCGCGATCATGCACCGCGAGACAAGTGAAAACAAGATGGCCGCGCCCGCGAGCAACCACATGGGTAAGTTGGCGAGCCGCGACCATGCAGAAAATACCGTGAACGGGTGGGAAAAAAACTTCCGCATCTTCGCGATATTTCCGCGTGTTTGCGGAGATTTTTAACATTTTCGCGATAATTTGCGAAAGTGAATTTCGCAAATTCCGCCCACCCCTAGTCCCGAGCTGGCCAACCAGCCCAGACACAACAAGACTGCTGAGAGCAGGCAGCCATGAGGACAAAGAAACAGCGACACTCCGAAACTCTGAACCAGAAAACAGAGCCACCAGCAGAAAGACAACAGCCCATGAACAGGAGGGAGCAGAGAAACTGGAGGTAAAAGACCTTGCCCAAACCACAGCGCCAAGCACTGGGAAAACCAGCAGCAAGGCGGGCAGGCACCCAAAGCAGCAGGACAAACACCATGTGATCACACCCCCAACGGGTGGGCGCACGGCGACCGACTGACACTCTCATCAGGAGCAGGCCCATGGGGGGCATGCAGGAAAGTCAGGACAGGTCGCACAGGCAAAGAACAGCCCAGCCGGAACCAGAGGTCTAGGTCACAAATGGCAGGACCATCCCACCCCGCAAGGACCAGGACCCGACCACAGAGGAACCAGCCACCCATCAGGCTGAGACCTCGCAAGCCAGAGACCACAGGAAACACCCCTCTCTGAATCCACAGGTCCAGGTCAGAAGCTGCACATATATATCAAAAAGGGGGGGGGTGACAGGTAGAACACACCCCAGAGCCGGCATAAACCCAACAACACAGCCAGCCGAGCGCCGGGCAACTTATAGCACACAGCACCTGGTATTCCCAGTGGACATCCATTCAGGCAGGAACCAGGCCTGAACTAGCTGAACCTCAGAGATCAGAAGAGAGCAGGTGGGTTCATGGTGGGACGGTCATGAGCTTAGCCGACCCACCGGCTAGCCGGCCCACCATGGGAACTGCAGCACAGCCCCGGGACCGCCAACCACACAAGGGCCAAAGAAAGAAGATCACCTCACAGTAGAGTTATCGCAGGGGGAACCACAATTAGGCAATGACGGGACCTGGGACCCCAGCAACCACAGGACCCCGCCACAGAGCAACAGTCACAGATAGCCAATGTAAATTATGTCTATTTTTATTACAAAGCCTACAGTACCAGGCATTCCCAGGTGGACTCCCATACAGGCACTAACAAGGCCAGACCCTGTGTAACGTCAGAGAGCAGACACCTGTAGAAGGCATTCACAGGTGGTCTCCCATCCAGGGACGAACCAAACCTGACACAGTGTAACGTCTGAGTGCAGATGAAAACAGCCGCATACAGAGGAAGGAAACAGTAAAACTGCTATGCGGTACTCACCCAGTGGGGCCTGCAGACACTCCATACCACAGCATCTGCCTGAACAAGGTGCCCCCTAGCCAGCCCATGGCATACCACCAGCCCCCTCACCTGGGCAGCAGGAAAGCAACCAGCCCGGTTGCCAGGCACTCCATGGGCACCATCAGCACAGCCGAAGGAGCCATCCAGTGTCTGTGGTGAGTCTTCCACCCGGCCAGGCCTTAGAAAGATGTGCTCTACAACCTGGAACCTACAGAAGGCTGGTGCACCAGCCGCAAACTGCCGGCCGGCACTCACCCCAAAGAGCGGGCTAGAAACATCCAAGCCTCTTGGCAAGCCCGGCAGGCCGGGAGGCAGAACAGAACAACCCCCATCCAGGACAGCCAAGCAGCCAGATGGGGAGTGAAGAAGAACGCCACTCTAGCCCAGCAGGAGCAGCTCCTCGTTGCGTGCCTGTCGACAGACAAAAAAAAAGAACAGGCGGAATGCTGAGTAAGTACTGGGGTTGGGGTTAGGGTCCCAGCATTCCTACATTTTATTAACAGGCTTTCTAAGGAAACAGTGTTTGAATGAGTTACTTCAGGAACACGTATTTATCGAACTAGATAATGAAGTCAGATGAAGAACCCTAGTGGGAGTGAGGTACTTCTCGATTTAAATTGCCAATATTACAAGAAAAACCTTTCTTGTCAGTCCTGGCTGTTGACTGGTAGTTATTTTCAGGATCCAGTGTATACAGCCATGTGTAATGCTTACTGAGTTCTCCATCAAAAGGAAATCCAGTGGCCTGGGGCAGATAGTGAAATCTTTTTGCATATTTCTACTTTTAAGTTTAGAAATGATTGGTAATGTTAAATTATTTGTCTTGCTAAAATAATTGCAAACATCAGAACATATGCAAACAGGAGATAATCTTCAATCACCAGTGGTACTACAGTCATTATCATTAACTTTATTTGATGATAAAGATCCTTATATTTGGTACAATGGAGATTGTAAAATGGAGGATGGATGCTGCCATTTCACCATTCACTGCCTCTCCTTTCCCTCCTCTTCTGTCTCAAGGACCTGCAGGAGAGGAATAGAGAAGTTTTCCAACTAGAGCCAAGCCATTGAGTTTTACATTCCCAGCTGTGTTTAGACAGTGGCCATCACTGCATTCTATAACGAGGACAGTGAGCATCTTCCCAGAAGCATCTGTGAGAAGGAATTCACTGCATAGTGCTCATTCACTGGATTTACAATATGTTAAAGATGCACCAAACCTGGCTGTTAGTGGGCGCTACTCAACTGGCAGGTCTTGGTCAAATTAGCTGAACCATTCCTACATCTTCTTCAAATGCTTCTTTCAGATAACCTTGCGTGGGAAGTGCTGCCAATTTCCTTTTTTACAGAAAGCAAACCTGCAGGCTCTTTGAAAGATCTGCTGGCCTGCCCTTCTGTTCACCTTCCCCTGTGTGAAGGGCTCTAGCTAGCCCAATAAATACAGCAATCCAGTCTCAGCAAAAATAAGCCCTGCCCATGCCAATAGTTTGAAGGAGAGCTGTCTCAAGAATCTACCGCTGCTCGAAGAGTGGTTCTCCTTACCAGGAACTCTCACTCTCTGCTCTAATTTTAATCTGTGTTTGTCTCTGACCTTGTTTTGTATGAAAATGTCCAGGGCCTGGTTAGCATGGATGGTAGGCAACCATTGAAAAGCCTGGATGTCTAGAGTGTGCTTTTTGTGTCCTATGAGCACCTGCACTGTGTGGCTGGTTCAGACTGTGGTCTTACCTCCCACCCCCAATGCCTTTATGAAGCAGTTTTGGGTGTTGCACCACTGCCTTAGTAGATTTAGGGGCAGATTTACAAGCCCCTTGCGCCTTCTTTTGCGTCACTTTTCCCATGTTAAAAGTGACGCAAAGGTGGCGCAAGGGGCTTGTAAATCTGCCCCTTAGTGCCCTAGGTTGTGGAATGTCCCCATTTCAAGTGACTGACCACCCTTCACCCTAAGTCAGTAAAAATAAATGTCTTCCTGGTCCAATTTGTCTGCTTACCAAAATTCAGAGACACTCTTGTTTTGTCTTGCAGGGATACTGTGCCACTAATATTTCATTCACAGTGTTGCTTTTGCACTCGCCAGATTCATGGAAATCAGCGTTTGCAAACGTATAACAAGGATGTTTGGCAAAGGATTGAGGTTATTTTGCAGCGTGCTTGAAAGTGATATTTGTTAACCATTCTGTAAACCATTCTGCCATTTACAGTACATGTATCTTGATTTCTTTTGTATTTTTCATTTTTATAAATATTCTAGTGTTTGGGATCACTAAATAACTGTAAACGATATATAGTGTCCTATCCAGTTGCACTGGTTAAATCTAATTTGACCAAGAAAAGTTTATGATAGAGTTTGGCAGAGTCCAAACTAAGCTAAACAGTGGCATTACAATTGCCAGTACCATTGCTAACAGAACAAGAGCGACGCAGGGGGGCAAACTCTTAATTAGCTAAGCAGGCACTTTGGGAGCAGTGGAAGCTGCAGCAAAGGAGATATTAAGAGGGTGGGTGGGGAAACGCATCGCACCGCTGTTGGGGTGTGCCTAGTAAAGAACTCTGCGCCCAAGGACCCAGCGCCGACCGGAATGCTTGCCCCTCCCCCAGTTGAACGGGGGCTACAGACACCTCTCGCGCTTCCTGCTTCACGGGAAATGCATTACGCCGCTGTTGGGGTGTGCCTAGTAAAGAACTCTGCGCCCAAGGACCTAGCGCCGACCGGATTAATTGCCCCTCCCCCAGGTGAACGGAAGTACTTAATTGACCGGTTCCTCCCGCTGCGCGGGACGCGCGCGGGCGGGCGCCGGGCTAAGCCCGGGCAAAGGGCGGGCCGTCTGTGGCCGTCAGGGGCCAGAAGAGGCCGGGCCGAGCCTACCCCCAGGCTGGACAACATAGGGATTGAGGTGGTCGAATTGGACATATGAACTTTGGTAATGTTTTAACTAGTCAGTCAATTAATATTTCTATGATAACTCTTATTTGTTGACTTATAGTACGTTTATATGCTTTTTTCAATAGTATTTTAAGTAGTTTTTAATTATATTTTCTTTTTTTACATTTGGTGGGAACCTTTTGATCGGAATTATGGGCAAAACCATTCCCCCATCCACATGTCCTATTAACGCCAAACAGCCGTCTCAACAACACCACTCCCAAGCCTAATTGCAATAGACAAAATGCTTCAAAAGACTATTGGGGTGGTAGCTTCGGCCATAGAAAACACCGAAAGGCGCCTCTCGTTGACACCTACTATACTACCTAATACGCCACCTGGGAATGTCTCTTTAGCCACAGCTAACTCTCCTGACTCGCTGTTAGCAACCTCCTTTGCGGACCTTCCGTGCGCTCAGATAGAGTCAGAGGTAGGCTCTAGTAGTAATCTTCCTCCCCCTCTGACTCGTCAGGTAGTTAACAAGCCACCTAAGAACTGCCCTAGAAAAAAGAAGCCTAAACCACAAAAAAAAGCTGCTAGGCCCACCACACCTGCCCCTGACACTCCACAGCCAGATGCAGGGCTCTCTTTTTCCACTCTAGCTCCTCCTCTGTGGGCTAACCACTTAATAATTGATTTGCAAGCTCATATGGAACGACTTATCAAATCTCAGTTTAAAACCCTGATGAGTAGAATTGATAAAGTTGTGTCCATGATAAATACAAAAAGTGGCGTAGCCCCCCAGTTAACATCGCCGACTAGGAATATTTTCCCGACTCCGGACGTAGGCAATGCTAAACAGACAATCCAAGACCAAAGTCAAGGTGTAGGACCTCAACCAGATAAACGGGAACAAGGGCCAGGTCCATCGTCTATGACCAATTGTCCTACTGGACCTACTAATTTCTGCCCTGCCATTCTCTCTAGCGGACACTCAAGTATAGCAGGTCTTTGCACCAGTATCCCGACATCAACCTCAACGGGGATGAATAAACAGCTGCCAATTCGAGGAATGGTACCACATAAGTCTACACCTAAACTGCCAGTCAATACCCCCAAACAATTACTACCCTCCATCCAGCTACCTCCAGAGGCCTCACCCTACGTGGTGGTACAATCCGGGGTTCCGCCATTGGCAGAAGAGCGAGGCGAAACGTTCACCGAGCTAAAGAATAAAATCATATTCTGGTTGAACAAATGCAGGCCACTAACGAATTCAGGTCAAGGGGAAATATTATTTGCCAGAAGAGTTAGTTGGATAGGGAATAATACTAAAGATATTGGTGGGGATTGTGTGATCATTAATTTTAGAGATCCTGGCGTGGTTAATCATATACTAGAATGGGGCGGACCCTGTCATCAAGGTCCTATTACCCCCCTTCACTTAGGGTATTTTTACCCACAGGAAAGGTTCCCTGGTGGTTTTGGAGCACCCTACTATCATAAGGACGGTGAGAGGTCTAAATATAATATAACTGTGGAAAATAGATGTAGTGCTTTGAATAATGTGGATTGACTTGCCTCCTCCCCTTGGCACAATGATATAGATCGTATTCCAGCCGAGCGCCCGAAGGTGAAGGCGGGTGAAAGGAAAGGGGAGGAGCTCCCTCAGACCGCAGGGTAAACAGTACTTGTGGATCCACTGCCACCTCTACTAATTGTAAATCTTAAAGCTCGCGGCCAAGGAGATGGAAGCGGGACAACCATTCAAGAAGGAACCCCTTGTATTTGTTTGCCACTGCCCGCCATAGCCAATTCCACAAGGCCCCAGCTACGTAGCTCATTTATAGGGGCTTGAAATGTAGCGGGGTTAGGCTCTAAATTATCGAACCCAGATTGGGGGGAGTTGGTGGATCAATATGACGTGTGTCTGTTCCAAGAGACCTGGATGACATCCATCCCCCTCAGGTTGGGCTATGCATGCTACCACATTCTAGCTGCACAGGGATTGAGGGGTAGACCATTGGGGGACTTGTGCACATGGGTAGTTACTCATCTGGGGTGTTCAGTGACAGTGATCGATACACACTCCCCGGATCTTTTGGGCATTGCCCTTAAATATCTGGATGGCACGTCAGTAGTGATATTCAACATCTACCTGCGCCCCACTCCCCACTCCAGGAAGTCTCCCCTGATTGAGGCTATTGAAGAACTCTTAGCACTGTACCCCACTCCTATACATAGAATATTGGGTGGTGATTTTAATTGTCATTTTGAACCATTGGTGGGGATCCCGTCTGTAACTGCAGAGGAGGATTCTATCTGGCATATTCAGGAGTGCTTATTGTATCCAGCTAAGCGCCTGACTCCATTGACGCTACAGATAAATAAGCCTTTAGTCTCCCATTCCCTTAGAGCTTGCAATGGCAGACTTCCTGCCGACTCCCCAGGGAAGCCCACTTACAATAGAGCGGGGAAAACTATGACCATTGACTATATCATGGTCAATGTTGAATTGTGGTCCCAAATTAAGACCTTCACTGTAATTGAGAGAGTGGATAGTGACCACAATCTCCTGTCTCTAGAACTTCATTCAGCATTGGGCAGTAAACTTGGAGTGGGGAGTACGATCCTTATCCAAACCCCAATTTAATCACTGTGGCAGGAGGCAGACGTATTAAATGGGCTAAGTATGCATTGGCATCGGTTAAAGTATCTGAGCTCTACCAACTAGTTGCCTCGTCCTTTGCAGAGGCTTCCTTTTTACGGGTCACTTATGATTGCTCCTACTTTCGGGCGTTTGAGCTCATCCACTCTAATTTATTCACCTCCCTAACTGATTATTTTTATATCCCAGCTCACGGGAGGGTCCAGCCAAGAATCCAGGAGCAGTGGTTTAACAAATCCTGTAGGGAGGCAAAACGCGCCCTTGTTAGAGAGGTTAAAACTGGCACAGTTGAGAGTATAAGAGGGGCTAGACTAGCTTACAAAAGCATTACAGTGGAGTCTAAATCAGAATGGGAGGCCCGTAGATGGGATAACATAAAAGATGCCCTAGATGGATGTGATTACAGGGCATTTTGTAACCTGGCTAGATCAGGTTCGTCCGAGGGGTAGAGTGTTATTACACCTAATTTGAGTGAAGATGTGTGGATAGCGCACTTTAATCCCCTCTTCGCGCATACTAATACTGTGACCCCAACAGACTCAGTCACACCTGCTCCAGACACAAAGGTCACTACTGACCCAGACTACTATCCAGTAACCCTGCAGGAAACTCAGGGAGCCCTTAAAAGTCTGGCCACAGGGAAAGCCCCTGGACTGGACCGCATACCGGGAGACCTGTTTCTGAGTGAGTAGAAGGTTTGGGTCCCTTACATGTGCCTATATTTTAACGCCATACTCCTGGGTATGGAAATTCCTCTAACTTGGCTGGGCGAGGAGATTATTCCCATCCATAAAAAGGCATCCCCCCTGGACCCGGTCAACTACCGCCCCATCAGTCTTATTGACGTCTTCCAGAAATTAATGACCCGCATTCTTTTATCAAGGTTGCAGTGTTGGATGGACGATCATCACATCCTGACCTCCCTACAAGCAGGTTTTCGTGCCAAAGTTTCCACCATCGACCAACTGTTTAGATTACAGATGGTATTCTGGAAGACGGTGACTTTGGGGGCTGGCAGTTTGTATTTGATCTTTGTAGATCTTCGATCTGCATTTGACCTGGTCCAGAGGGAGAAGCTATGGGCCATTTTGTTGGAGATGGGTGTTCCAGCTTATTTGTGCCAATTATTTAAACGTTTACATCAGGGCACTTTTGCAAGAGTGAGGTACGGGAGGAATGGGGAGCTTTTGAATATTTAGGGGTAACACTGAATGACAAGATGGAATGGAGGACCCAAATAGCCAAGGCAAATATGAAGCTGGCCCAAGCAGCGGGAGGTATTCTAAAGGTACATATTGAGTGCACATCCAAATTTGCGGGACCTCCAGAAGAAATCTATAAAGCACACAAGCAAGAGGTGGGGCGCTCTACGTTGTAGAGCTATGGGGCCACGCCAATGCCTCCTCGCTCTCTATCTCTGAGAATAGTTTCATAAGGCGTCTGCTGAGACTCCCACAGAGCACACCGCTGATCCCGCTACGCCTTGACTTAGGTCTGGTCCCCATACATGAAGTTATCCCTAACTGTCCTCTATTGTACTGGAGGAGACTCTGGTCCACATCCGAGCTCTTAAGTTATCAGGAGGAACTTAGTCATCTATTGACGCTAAGGGGTGTGGGAAAAATCCCTTGGTTAAAACATGTTAAAGATCTATGCCTGGCCCTGGGGAAGGGAGATTTGTGGCTTGCCCCCGCACTCTCCTCTGTTACGACTTCCAAGAGGGCGCTGGTCAAAGCACTCAACTATTTCCGATTGGAACAGATGGCACTAAGACCATCGTTGGGTAGGTTGTCCAGTAGCTTTCTCGAAGTCAAGGACAGGTACCAATTTGAGAAACTCTTGGACGACATTCAGCCCCCACTGGCGAAGAAATTGTATGTCCAATTTAGACATGGATCTCTCCCAGTGAGGGCAGTAACAAACAAGTGGTCAATGGCTCACTATGCATCTAGCCTATGTCCGGAGTGTGAATACGCCGAAGAGACAGATCTGCACGTTGTGCTCTTCTGCCCCTCATACTCCACGGCTAGAGCCAAATGGATCTTACAGTTATGCAAGTCCAGGGGCTTCAGGGATTACAGGGTTGTGTTTAGATTGCTGAAATATGACTCTACCCCGTTGACTGTGTTTGCGACCTCTAGATTATTGTTCTCTATGTGGTGCTCTAGAGGAGCCAAACTTAAGGAGAAAGCTGCACTAACTGTGTAACTGTCAGTACCCTTCTGCATTTACTAGGGAATTTTAATACCACTCTGAATGGCCTGTTTATATCTGTTTTTATTATTTTAAATACTATTTATTATTCTAGGTGTATTGTTTAATCATGTACACTTTGTATTGCTGCTCATTGGTGATCAATTGGTTATCTTATGTAATTATGTATTTTTCGCTTTTATGGTTTTTAACCAATAATAAAACTTTTTGACTGACTGACTGACTAATTTGTCCAAGAATAGTTTATGATAAAGAGGAATTCTATTTGGATAGGATATCCATTTCACTCACTAAATATTCATTTTACAGACAGCACATCTTGCAAATTTTTCAGGGAAACAGATTAATTGTTTATTTATTTATTCAGTTTGAAGTTATACATAATGCAGACGATGCCAAATAGTCGTCAGTTTCTTACATTACAATTTTGTTTCATTTTATTGCAGTTTGCAGGGGATATGATCCAGGCTACTAGTTACATTGAAGCAAGAATAATTACAGCAGCTAATTTCTACGTTCACAAGCAGTTTCTCCATAAACCGCAGCATCGCTGTAAATAGCAGACAGGTGTATGTACATCTAAAATGGTGGCCCAGAGTCTCGAGAGTTTCAGTATGACATCTATTTGTTAATCTGCGTTCAAACTAAACAAGCATTTGCAATGCAATCGGTCTCGCCTTTGGGACCATTATGTATTTAGCCATGCGGCACATTAGCCTGGGTGCTGAAACATCTAGTGTTCTTTAACATGGAGGGTAAGGAAGCACCAAACTTAGGAACACACCAGGTATGGGAACACAAGGAGAGAAATATTGCCTTTCAGAGGAAAAAGATATAGTCAGAGCTTTGTTTTTAATATAAATCAGGGCTGTCAGTGGTCATATCACCGAAAATACAAGATTTGAAAAAAATATTATTGTCTACTGGTGCTCGTGGAAGACAATTTTTATGGACTGGAATATAGAGAATGCTGAAGTGATTCTGGTATTTTACTGACCACTTCTGGTCATTTTCTACCAAGAAAGGTAAATAGAGGCAGTTGCCAGAAAAATAAAAATAAAAATAAAAAGTCCCTCAGCAGAAAGCAATTCTGATATTTCACTGACCTCTGCTGGTCGTTTTCTATCAGGACGGTTAAATAGAGGCAGTTGAACAGAAATAAATGTCCCTAAGGGGAAACTGACAAGTCCTAGGTCTAATCTCCAGAGCCCACTAAGTATATAATAATAAGTATATACTAAAATATATACAAGAGGTCTTGACCTAAAAAGATGGACACCTTCTATAAGGAGCACTGAGCTACTGTACAGTCTTGCCCAGGCTGCTCTTTGAGCTCAGACACTTTTCATTTGGTCTTCTGAAGGTAAAGGAAGAGGGGCCCCTTGATGCAGGCTAAGGCATGAGGCATCTAGACAAACAGCCGTCCCTTAGCTTGGGGATTGGGTGGTCCTCTTATGGTACGGGTCTGCCATTAGCCTTGCACAATGAGCAAGATCTCACACCAATTGCTAATCTTCCACATTTTTTTAATGAGTTATACTTTTGCAAATATTCCTTAGAACGCTGACAGCTTAACATGATTTTATATTGGTAGATAGGTGAACTAAAACCTGTAGAGACGTCTCTGTTCTCGTCGCAGTAATGCCTGGGTCATGTTTGTTGTATTCACTGTTTCTATCACCGTCAATGTCAGATCATTTTCACTGTTGCCAGTACCTACAAAAGCAGGTATTTACCAGGATAAAATAATGTTAAGAAAGCAGCTTTCTTAGGGGCATATCAGAAACACCCGGCGATAATTATCGCTCAGCGCTCTTAGCGTGAGGGTAATTATCGTCGGGTAACGTGGATTTTTATCGCTGAGATAGCGTGCTATTAGCAACCCTTATCTCCTCAGCGATAAAAATCCTCACGCTAACTGCCTAACGTGAGATTATCGCTGGAAACCCAGCGATAATCTCACGTAGTGTGGCGTTAGCTTGCTGATATGGACTCACAAACTTAGCCATGATATCCACCTTCCATAGGATATCATGGCTAAGTCAGTCCTGAAGCAGGCGTAAGGAAAGTAGCGATAACAGGAGTTATCGCTACTTTTCCTGCCGCTATGCTTTATAGCGTGGGGCTTGATGATAGGAGAAATTTCGCTTAGCGACATTTCTCCTGTCATGTTAAGTCAGGAACACCCACTTTGCATCTCATTAGAGAGGCAAAGCTGGGGGTTAGGAATCCCCACGCTAAAGCAAGGTTTCACGCGTTAGCGTGGCCTAGCTAATTAGGCGATAAAATTATCGCCGCTTTTTGGCCGAAAACGGCCGCAAAAGCGGCGATAACCTTTTATAGCCAGCTTGTAAATATGCCCCTAAATGCGTTAGGTCAAACTGCAAGCACCAGGTACAACATGCAAATATTATATTTTGACAAAACCAATTACTTTGATGTTATCTGCTCTTAAATCAGTTAAGTAACATTGGAAACATTTTTTACATGATGTAATTATACCAATGTAACTCTTCCAAAGCTCCGTGACACCTATACAATCTATTAGAAGGACTATAGCAATTCAAAGACACAAACGATGGGCATTATAGCATGTTCTTTGCCTATTTGATGCATGAGTATTTCCGAACTATTACAATTATGTTATTATGAGTGTTGTGTGATAAAATAGCTGAATTTGCATTTAAGGTATTCCCGCAAAACAGATGAATTATTGTCGAAAAGCTGTAAAATATATGAACTTTGACCGAGAGGGTAAAAAACATTGGTACATAATTGTTGTGAAACGCTGACATTCAGAGGATATATCTGTTATCTGCTGTCATGCCCCAGTGCAGCCCAGTCCATTTAGGTGGTTACATGACTGCAGGCGCAACCAAACGGGCGAGGTCAGGCCGGGGTGTCAGCAGGAACACCCCTGCTTGGCAGGCCCCATTATATTCCTCCTTTATTATAACAAAAATAAACAAAAAAGGCTAACTGCCTGAACGGTGAGGTTCACCTCAACATATTGTGAGGACCTGGTCCCAAAGACAGGATCGCCCTATAGGGGTCTAAATGCTTTGATAGAGTGGACACAACAGGCACAGAGAGTGAGTCAAGAGGATACAGAAGGTTTACTCCCCTGCTCACATTGGCCGACTGCCACTTCTCAATCAGTCCATCATGAAGTACTGGAACTGTTGAGATGGTGTCGGGCTTTGCCAGAGGTGCTACTTCAGGAGCCTCGTCTCGTATCCATGCAACTCGGTCCAGGTGGGGGCCCTCTCTGTGCCTGGGGCCATGACAGCTGATTGGGCAGGTTCTCCCTCCATGTGGATGGGCGATGAAACAGAAAGTCTCTCAGAGAGATGAGGAGTGGGTTGTAGGTCAGCTCTCTTGTGGTCATCTTGTGACTCCAGCATGTCCTGATCTCCCTGCTCAGATGGGGCTGCTGGGTTTGCTCTGAACAGTTTGCAGTGGGATGCATTTTGTTTGACTGTCTCTAGCCCTCGAGATACAGTTGTCCTGGTCCTGTTGACTTTTTATATCTTCCACGTCCTCAGTTTAAGAGAAAGTCGAAACTTTCACCCTGGGTGTCAGTCCTTTGCGAGCACTCAGCCTTCGATGGCGAGCTTGGAAGTTTGCCCTCTTCTGCATTGTGATGCCAAGAGGTATTATTTCTCATGGTGATTTTGGTCATTGTTCTGTGGGTCAGGGGCTTACTCCCACAGAGGGCGATGGGGGATAACGTTGGTGACCTTCCTCCCAAAACATATTGCTTGGAGCCAACCCAGTGGTTGTGTGTGGCATCAGCCGGAAGTCTTTCAAAAATATGTAGACAGCTTTCTCGTTGCATTGCTGCTCGGCTTGTGCAGTGCAGATAGTGTTTGTGATGGTTTACCTGTACCATTTAACTTCAACATTAGATTGAGGCCAACAGGGAGTAATCTGGTGGTGTTTTGTTCTTCTGGATGAGAGAGAGCTCTCCAGTTCCTGGCCATTGAAAGGTGGGCCATTGTCTATGCACAGTTTTTGGATGAGGCCGTGGGTTGCCATCACTTTTTCTAGTTTTGGGATGGTTTTCTTAGGAGAGGTGGTCCAGACTATTCCCACCTCTGGGTGCTGAGAGTAGTCGCCAAAGACAACAAGGAGATGGTTGCCATCTGGCAGGGTGCCGAAGTCTGCACTGGCACGTTGCCAAGGGCGGTCGGGTGATGGATCTGTGATGATGGTTGGAGGAGGGTCACCTCTTTTGGTGGCATGACGGAGGCTACATTTTCTGGACTGTGCTTTTGATCTTCTCATCAAGGCCAGGGAGCCACACCTAGCTTCTTAGCTTGCTCTTGGTCTTCACATCCCTTTGGTGTGACCCTTGTGCAATGTCTTCCATCCGTTGGGTCAGGTTGGCTGGCACCAACCTGTAAGGTCCACAGAGCAAACAACCATCAGCTGAGACGGTGAGCTCCTCCTTCACATGGCACAGTGATTTGAGTGTGTTCTGAGCTTCTGCCATTCTCTTGGGCAGCTTCGCAATGATCGTGTTCCAGCATCCTGACTGAGTCGCTGCTATAGGTTGTTGGAAGCAGTCATCAGCTTGTGTAGCTTGAGTAGCTTTGATGATCTCGGCCAGTGAGATGGGAAGCGGGCACGATCTCTCTAACATGACTCTCACATACTTCTCGGCTTCACTGGCCTCTTGCTCTTCTCAGGGGGTAGCAGGACAGGCTTGTCTTGAGAGATAGTCCCCCAGGTTGTGAGATCCAGGTTGGTATTTCACAGAGAAATGGTACTCTTGGAGTTGTAGGATCCACTTCCCGATCATCGGTGGAGGCTTTGAAACTGAACCGTTGAAAAAAATGGTAGAAGAGGCTTTTGTCGGTGTTGACCATGAATGGGTGTCCATTGAGGTAGATATGTAAATGTCTGCATCCCCAATGGATAGTCATCACCTCTTTCTTATTGTGGGAGTACCTTTGCTCGGTGGGAGATGTTTTACCAAGGTGGGGGCATGTACCAAGATGTAATAGCTGATGTTCAGGACGCCAGTCAGGCCCACCAATAACCCTCTGATAATATCCTGGAATACCTCCACTGCACTGGAGGTTCCAAAATTGAGGTGTTTGCAAAGGCTTAGTCCCAGATGAGTGGAGAAATTGGTCACGTATGAGAAGGATCTGTTGGTATCCTGAACAAAGAGCTATCTTGGAAAACCACGGGCAGCCTGCCAGCTCCCCCACAATTTCATTCACTGTGGGTGTTATGTAGCATTATCTCTTGTTCAAAGTGTTTGGAATTCTCATGTAGACGCATATTCGTACCTCCTCTGGCTGCTTGTGCTTGTGCACGAAAACCATCTGCAACACCCTTGGCATCAGTCCCTCCACATTCTCAATGATGTCAGCCTTGCGTGCGGGAGAAATAAACGGCGTTCGGGAACACGACGTCTCCCGGCCGGGAGACGTCGTGCGCACGCAAGGGGTTAAGTAGTTCTGCCTCCACTTTGGGGTGTGGGTGGAAAGCCACTCACCGATGATGCAACATAACTGGTTGCATCATCAGGTCAATATGGCGGTGAACTGACAGTTCTTTAAGCATCCAATGCCTTGGAACAGTTGATGTGGACCCCAAATGTGAAATAAATCATCTATAATCACTCAAAATCATGGCAGCTGAGCAAGGTGTCCACCCCTCCTATCATGACGTAAACTTTTGTTTGGGTGGCTTGTCTCTGGTGGCATTGAAGACTCCTGCTAGTGGGAGACACTTAGAGGTGCCATAGGCATACACTCTTTTGGTGATTGGGTGCAAAGTTGATGGTGTGTCCATGTTCTTGTGTAAAGACAGGGGTAAGATATTGATCGAGGCCCCTGTGTCGCACCACTAGCGATTGTCCTTCAACCACGATTTGGGATCTAAGGCCCAGTGGACTCAACCCGGGCTTGGTTCAACGATGTGAATTGTTAGAACTGGGGATCCCTAGTTGGCAGAGGTAGGTACCAAATAGGGACCCTTGCTTCTAAGTCAGGGAAAGGGGATTACACTACTGGATAAACCCTGCTCACCCCCTTGGTAGCTTGGCATGAGCAGACAGGCTTATCTCAGAGGCAGTGTGTTAAGCATTTGTGAACACATACAGTAATACAGTGAAAACACTACAGATGGACACCACACAGGATTTATAAAAATAAGTATTCTTTATATAGACTTAACACAAGACCACAAATGACAAAAATCCACAATACTGTACTCAAATTTGACTTAAAGATGGTAGGATAAACTTATTTCAAGTTGGTGATAAATGTGACACAGTTTTCACAATAGTAACTGGATGCGTAACGCAAAATAAACAAAAGTCTCGCAGCGTTGGAGATGTGTCGGTTCCTTGCTTCGCGGGAGATGATGCGTCACGCCTCAATGCTTGCGCAGAGTAGGGGATGCGTCTTGATCCTTACCAGAGAGGAGGTGATGCGTAGATTCTCGTGTTACAGCCCGGCTGCCATGCGGCAAGACGGTGCCTCGATGCGATGCGACAATCTGGTGTGAAGCGATAAGATGGCGCCCTTGATGCGACGATGTTGAGACGATGCGGCAAGCCCTGGCAGCCTTGCGGCGACACTGTACTTTGGAGCCATGACAGGCCCTGCGACACGCTTCTCCGACGATGCGACGGCGACCCTCACGGTTGCGACGCACTTCTCCGGTGATGCGACAGCAGACAGCTGCGACAAAGGCACGCTTCTGGGAGATGCGACGGCGGCACACTTCTCCAGCCATGCGATGAATACAGCTCCGGTGGTGACACGTTTCTTCTCATTGCGTCACATTCCAGCTCCCAGTGACACATAGGCTTCTGCAGATAGAATTCCCAGCAAGGAAATTCAGAGGGGAGCTGGTGGTGAAGTCTTTTGTCCTTGAGACTTCAGCAGGAGGCAAGCACAAGTTCAAGCTCTTGGAGTAATATTCTGCAAGATGATGAAAGTTCTGTAAATGTTCCTTCTCCTCTCCTTGGCGATGAAGACACCACTGCAGGCCAACCCAACAACACAGCACACTGGCAGGGGGGCAGTCCAATTCCTACAGCTTCCTTTGGTTCTTCTCCTTGGCAGAGGTTTCTTCTTGTTGTTCCAGAAGTGATCTAAAGTCTTGGGGTCTGGGTCCCCATATTTATACTACTTTTCTCTTTGTTCTCTGAAGGCAGAGGGGCCTTTGCCTAGTCCAAACCAGTTCTGGTCAGTCCTGGAGCACTTTGTTTACCTGACTGCTTCTTTCCTTTCAGAGCGCAGGGCAGAGACATCAGAGACACCACAGGAGGTGGAGCCAGCATTGTGGAGGGAAAGCACAGCCCTATTCAGGTCCCAGGTGCAACTCCTCCCACCCATCTACATGCAGATCTTTCTATTCAGCCCTGTGCTGACTCACACTCTCCCCTGGAATTCCCAACCCCTGTCACTCACAGAACCAGACACACAATACACAACCTAGCAGAGGCAGGCTTGGACAGTTAAGCAAGAAAATACCTACTTTCTAAAAGTGGTATTTTCAAACACAGAATGTTAAAACCAACTTTACTAAAATATGTATTTTATCATTCTGAGTTCAGGCATACTAAACACGAATTTCTACCTAGTTCCCTGAGTCAGTTGGGATTATAAGATGTAATAATCAAACTGCCCATTCTGGCCTACGGGGAACAGTAGCCTTGCAATAGTGAAAACACAAAACTGGCTGTAATTCACTATTAGGACATGCCACACACACCAGGGCATGTCCTAACTTATACTTACAATGCACCCTGCCTTTGGGCCTACCATAGGGGTGTCTGATATGAAGATAAGGGAAGGTTTAGGGACTGGCAAGTGGGTGCACTTGGTCAGTCAGCATGGCAGTACCAAACTGCACATAGGCTCTGCAATGGCAGACCTGAGACACACTTTACAAGTTGCTTCTGTGGGTAGCACAACCAGTGCTGCAAGCCCACTAGCAGCATTTGATTTACAAGCCCTGGTCACACATGGTGCACACTGTACTAGGGTCTTTCAAATAAATCAAATAACCCAATCAAGGAGTCACTAATCAATACATCAATTTAACATAGAGAGCATTTGCACTGTGCACTGAATAGCAGTGCCAAAGTGCCCAAAGCATCTAAACCAACAAGACATATCAAAAACAGAGGAGGCAATCAGAAAAAATGGAAGGGACACTCACGCCAGGTCTAACATGAATGATGTGGACCGTGCCTTTGGACTCATCATCATCCATATCATCAAATGCGGCTCCGATTTCCACACCCACCTAGTTGGACGTCTTCTTCTATGGTCCTTTTGCAGCTGGCATTATTCTGCAGACCTTGGCAGAGTGGTTCATTTTTTCACAGGCAGAACACTTTTGTACTTTGGCTGGGCATTCTCATGCGTGTGGTGTTGGACCCCTACACCATCTGCATTGTCTGATGGCTTGCTAAGCCTTGAAACAGTCTTTCTTCGCCAGAAGCGAGGGAGCGGTGCCAACTGGAGCATGGCTTCCATGTGGACTGCTTGTGATTTTGACAGCTCCTTTGACCTGCACATGGTGAGGATCGGATACATTGTCATGCACAGTAACTGCAGGATATGTTTGCGCTGTTTCACTGCCGGACAACCCCAAATGATTTGGGCATGAATTTAATTCTGCTCATTGGGGGGGAGCATGTGGTTGCCAGCTCACAGAGACTTGATTAAAATGTGTCTACTTATAAATTCATAAACTTATAAATGTGTCTACTTATTTTTCGGGTGTCAGTCGGGCTTGCCTGAGTAGGAATCACTGGTAGTCTGGAGTGGCCAGAGGAGGAAAAGGAGCCGTGAGGGCTGCTTTCAGCGTGGCATAGTTGTGTGGGGTCCTGCTTCACCTACCTTCTTGGGAAGTTTGTGGGCAGCAGCACCACCATGGTGTAGGAACATTTGCCATTGTCTGTCTTCTTCGAGTGCCACTGGGGTGCAGTAAATCTGAAGACTGTCAAACCCCGTGGCATACTTGGCAGCTTGAGAAGGTGGTGCCTCTGCGACTACAAAAGGTTCAATGGTGGATATAGATGTCATGTTTGTGAAAGTTAGACACTTGCTCTGCCTTCAGCAGTGGTGAGGGCACTGGTGACAGTAGGGTGCCCTCCTTAGTCTTACTCAGGCGTGGTGCTGCTGGGAACAGGCTATGAGCAGATAGGGCTGTGCACTTGACTGGCTGCACTTGACAGGTTTGCTTGGTGCACTTACAGTCTCTTTTCCACTGAGTTTTCTTCATGGACAGGGTATCTGCATTAATTTCCACCCTAGGGGGGTATGAATATGGTATGAATATGCTGCTGGTTGGCTGCTGCCTCGTGGATGCGTGGCTCACAGGGATGGAGGCTTGATGTTTTCTTTCCCCTCACCTGACTTCTCAGGTTTCGCTTGCTGCTCACATGTCTTCAGACAGGCATGAAGACGCAGTGTAGGTAGTGGGCTATGAGCTGCAGGGCCACTGAAACTGCTGCCGAAAATTACTGGGATTGGGTGTAGTCAATGGGTGGAGCCACGCCATTACTGGTGACACTGTTTACTGCTGCCGAGGGTGCTTTCAGGGCAGAGCTTGCCCGCACTGTGTCGCGGGTGGTGGAGTCCATCCTGATCACCAGTTCTCATGTCCCAGGGACCTATATGCTGCAGAGCCAGGGCACACAGCTTGGCCTTGTGCTGTGTTGCGGCGTACAAAGCGGGAAACACACGCATAGTTGGATTCTAGCACAAAACTGTTAGCCCCAGCTCAGCCCCTCCATTTATTTATGTAGATGGTCACATGAATGCAGGAGCAACCAAATGGGCACAGTCAGGCCAGAGTGTCAGCAGAAACGCCCCTGCATGGCCGGCCCCATTACACCTGTCAGTCTGATAATTTACTTGTGACACACTTTTCTACTTTCGCTTTTGGTTTGCTACTTCTGAATGTCCTATGCTCTTGATGCTGTGCAATACTAAGTTTCAAAATGTAGAGTTGATAATTTTGTCTTAATCACATACATTTATTATTTATTCACCTTCAAACATCTATTGGTTGTTTGATCCTGCTTAGATAGAAGCTATAGTTTAATTTGTGCTGTAGTGCCAAGTGTTTTCTTGTTCTTTTAGTGAATCATGCAACCATTAGCGACCCTCATTAGAAGTGGTGAATTAAATGGTCTAGATTTTCCCAACCCCTAGAAATACTGGTAATGGTGTACCAGTAATTTTGAAAGCAGTGATAATCCTGACCAAAATAAGTTGGAACCCGAAGATCCAGTAAGAACATAGGGGCCGATTCACAGAACTAATCTGAGATAAAATCTTAAATTTACTAATTTTGGTATTCACTGAAGGCATTTAGTAGTAGTAAAGTTAGGACTCCTAACTTTACTACTACTAGACTGAGATAAAATACTAAACTTACTACTTTTAGTATTCACAGAAGGCATTTAGTAGTAGTAAAGTTAGGACTCCTAACTTTACTACTGCTAAATGCTTGTTGTGAACACCAAAATTCGTAAAGTTAGGATTTTATCTCAGATTAGTTCTGTGAATCGGCCCCTGAGAAATTATCAGTGGAATTGGTAATTACAGGTCTGATTCTCCCTGTAATTCTTCATTTTGGACTGGACTTTTACCAAGCAGTCGAATTCTCCGGATGTATGTGAAGAAATCTTCAGTGTTTCCTTAGATGTCATCATCCTGATGGGGCCAGCAACTGTTATTATGGGCTTCACCAGAAATAAGAGGTCACTCTTAATGAGGGATTATATTTTTCAATCAGTACTGGTTGAATTACTTTTATGCTAGTATGATGTGCTTTGAAAAAGACGAGAGGCACCTTTTAGTCACCGCTTTTTTTCTAGGATGCACTGTTAGGTAGCTAAGAGCACTAAATTATCACCTGCTGGTATCTGTGTTTGATATCATGATAATGGATTTAAACCTAGTGTATCTGTTCAGCCTTTTTCAGTCACTTGAGGTCAATAAAATCAGTACCACTCAATTGCTGAAAACAAATACCTGTTCCTTCAATAGTGTCAATACCCACTTTGGTTGGCTGTGCACCCTACTAATATGATATTGTATTACATAGTTACACATAAGACAATTGGAGCTAAACATGTCATACCTCCATATATCAAAACACAGTTAATCATTTAGTGAGGACTAAAAAGCCAGTTTTCCCAATTTAATGTAATCAAACAGTGACCACTACTTCTATGCATCACAAAAGACATGTAAGACACATGGATCACATGCACAAAATCCCTTCTTTGCGAATACCATTACACAATGCGATTAATATACGTAAGTCCCAGAAGTCAACACAGAGATGTAAAAAAAGACTTTGGAAAGTTCACGAGGAGGCATTCAGAGCATCTTCATCTGCCTCTGCAAAGTAAATGAAGAGATCATTATGCTCCTGATATTCCTTATTTTTCATGAAGACTATGCTTGAAACTTGCTTATATCTGAACAAGGTCATGAGCACCTGCTTGCCTGCTATCACATACATACTTTGGTTGATAACCCGAAGAGAAGCAGTGATTACACTTATGAGTAATGCAATGTCAATTTCAATGATTGAGAAAAAGGGCTTTCTTATAGTGCTTCTAAAAGTTTCATGTCATGTTATAGTTATAGGGACTACATCATGCATCTGTTGTTACGTGGCAGATTTAAATCTTTACAAATATCCCCACATTGTTACTCTAAAATCTTATTCTTGCCTTAAAAACAGTCTTTTATTTACTAACAATGAAATATGTTTGTGACAAAAGCTTTTTCTTTCTTTCTTTCTTTCTTTCTTTCTTTCTTTCTTTCTTTCTTTCTTTCTTTCTTTCTTTCTTTCTTTCTTTCTTTCTTTCTTTCTTTCTTTCTTCCTTTCTTTCTTTCTTTCTTTCTTTCTTTCTTCCAAGCCTCCTTTCACAATTAGCTGTACATCTCAGAAAAATCACTTACACGAAAAAAATATAAAAGTTATTGTGAAAATGTTGTTATTCAGATAAACGTTAATTAGATTATGTACTCTTTATTCTTCAGCACTGCTAAAACAGGTGACATGACGGGGATGGCAGGTGTTAATTACGGAAATGAACTTTCAGACAGCAACTAACAAAAGAGCAATTCTTGTAATAGAATTTGTGGCCAATTAATGTGCCATATTGCACACCATACCTTCGACTTCAGGGAATATTTGCCACAATGCACCTTTGTACTTGAGCGAGTCTTTGAATGTGTTCAATTTATTGTCAAGGCTACAGGATATCTGTAATGTTACAAAGGACAAGAACAAAGCCAACTTTGAAGAAATATTGTTTAAAAATCCCCTGTGCAGAGCTTACACATTATGAACTGAAAAAAAAACGCAAGTATGTTTGCTAAAAACAATCATGAACAAAGGAAACCTTGCTAATTAGAGTAAAATTAATAGGTTTGTATATGCCTACATTTGTGTAACATTTGAAAAAATTATAACTTTGATCAGTGCTTAATTTGCAAAAGAGTAAGAGTCAGGGCCTATAGTTTCATTTAGAAGCCTGCAACCGACGTTGAATTTCTGAATATTGATAATCTTGATTCCAACTAACACCTCCTTCATTCCCCACTAAATACTCCCTGCACATTTATCTCAAACATTCTGGTTCTTTCTCATCACTGCTATCATCCTTTGTCACTCTTTTTTCGATCTTTTTCTTCCTCTTTCTTTCTCTCTCTTTGTGCTTTTCTTTCTCTTGCTCTGGATTAAAGAGTTTTGAGGAAAAATACATGCCGGTGCTCAAAAGTGTGTGCTGGTGTGTGAACCACCGACTCTAATTAAGCAATGGCTTGAAGAAGGATTCATATGTGTGCTGAACATGTGTAAAATAACCTTTCAAAACATCACTGCACTTACTGTGAATATTGAAGAAAAAGGCTTGCATCTAAGATGCAAATCTTAATAAATATTGAGAACTTGTTAGTTGGAGAAAATCAGGAGATTAATTAAATTACTTAATTCACTATTTGCTGCAATCTAAATAAAAAAGTGTGTACATGTACAAAATGTCCCTGGCACAGTAACTAAGGAGAGTGGTTGAAGCACTGGATGATGGAAAACAGTTTAAAGCTCAACACTGACAAGACTATATGCTGAACTTTGGCAACCATACCTTCCTCTGGATGGACACCTGGTGGCCCGCCGAACTAGGACCCATCCCCATCCTGAAGTACCATGACTGCAACCTCTGCATCGTCCTTGACAACAAAGTCACCATGAAAGGAAAGATCAACATATTCTCCTCTGCCTGCTTCCATACTCTCTGCATGCTGCAAAAAATCTTCAAATTACTCCCCGTCAGCACAAGTAAAACAGTCAAACAAGCCTTGATCACCAACCGGCTGGACTACGGCAAAGCACTGCATGCAGATAGTAAACTGCTCAGTGGCCAGACTGTACCTCCACTGACTCCTCTCCCAGAAAAGATGCCAACTCAAGTTACTGACACACGCCTACAAATCCTCCCATTACTAAGGACCAGCATACATGAATAACCGCCTGAAATTCCACCAACCATCCAGAAACTAATGCTTCACCTTTCTCGCACAGACACCGCACATCTGCTGTAGCTTAAGCAGAGGCCGCTCCTTCTCCCTCTTCGCTTCGTTCTTGAATGCCCTCCTCCTCCATCTCCAAAAATCACCCTAGCTGAGGGGTTTCAAGAAGAGACACAAGACCAGGACTTTCAACTAAGTCCAGCAACCCAGCATCTGGATACCCTCAAGGGTGATACCTTGCAAGTGCTGATCAACTGATTGATTAATTAAATGGTTAGCAATCTTTGTATGTGCTTTTGATTGGAGTACGCACATTTTGCTCAATTTGCTTTTGTATAATTATGCAATTTAGGAGAAAAAGTATATAAAATTGTGCTTAATTATGAAATATGCAAATCCATCATGTACTTTAGTGCACACCACATCCTTGCATCATTTTTGACACAAGGATACATTTGGCACTTGAAAAACAGCACTAAAATCCCAACTGCCAGGAACAATAGCTACTCATGTTCTGTGGTTTACATTGTTTCCATGCTCCCAAGCTATAATTTTGCTATGCACCCCGGTGTAATCATGTGATGTGGCATCATTACATTATTTGAGGAATTTATGCATAACAAGTGTAACCCAAAATTCCCAAAATCATGTGAATTATGCTGGAGTAATTCAAATCTTCAAAATCCTAGCAAACCAAATGGTTTCCTAGAGTCAAAGCGTACAACTATGTAAGCCTGTAGATTAATCTTGACCAAACATATATATTTACACACCAAAAGTACTAGCAATCAATAGAAGTGATAATATGCATTCGAGATGTACATCACATAAAGATGATTTATTTATACATCATTGCTTTCTTTTAAAAAATGTTACTTCACATTAGTTACAACAACGTTTGCTTGAGATGTAGTTTAGTTTTGAAGCAGCGGCTTGCAGGTTGTTGCCCAATGCATTTTGGGTGATCACACCCTTTGTCACTGGTAACTATTGAACAATGTATTCATTAGCACTGTGTTACAAACATGCAAAATGCAATTGACAAGAAATGATAAATTTAGGAGACAACATGTTATAAAAGAAAGAGAATTAAAATAATGTACAGGTCAATGTCATGTAGAAATATTAAAACACTGGTGTTACCCAAATGTGCAATGTCTGGAAACAGAACCCTTGTGTGACATCACTCTTCACAAGTGTGTATCAATGCGAAAATGTTATCCTAACGTGGACTCAACCCAAGTGCCCAGTGTGGTGAGTATGCTTGTAGGTATTGGAAATACTGCATGTGTTTATGTGATAATTTAGAAGGTACCCCAGTGGACCGTAGACTCCACGCATGCATTTAAAAAAATATAATCACCAAGTTCTAATGAGCAAAGATGGGTGATTAGATCAGAACAAAACCAAGAAAGTTTTGTCAAGGATCAAACTACCTGTTACTATTTACCTTTATTGTAATTTCTGAGAAGCCTCCGCTACAAACCCTTGAATGTGACTTTCCTCATGCAAGCAATCGGCTACGTAACGTACGCCTTCTTAAAGCAATACACCTTATGTGACGTAATGGTAGTAAACACAGAAAAAAGACTGTTAAAACCAAATTGTGATCTTGAGGATACACTAATAAGTGTCATAAACTGAACACATAAACACCTGTGACATGAAAATAGATGTGCTCAAACGCATACCCAGACGCATAAGCCCTGATAGCCAAAGACAAAAGATTAGAGGCACATGAGAACGACAAGGTAATATAACACTGACGTATGACATCCTCCGTTATATTGAGTGCTGCACATGTATGTTGCAGTGCTGTAAATACAAAACACTATCATAGCATCAACACGTGACCTGAATACAGTAAGACAACCATAATACCTCACTAATAAAAAAAGTGCTGTCTTATGTAAGGTCGACGAAAGTCAGAATTATTTAGATTGTTCAAAAAGTCAGGTAAACGTTGACAAATGCGTTGAACCCAGATTTAATTACCAAGGACTAAGCCTGGGCAAAGCACTACGCTACGCTACGCTCGCGTAGTTTGCGAAGAGTGCGCTACTTCGCACTCGGCAAATTGCACGTAGCACAGTGCAAACATGCGTAGCGTAGTATTGCGTAGTGCAGCGGTCATTTTTTGCTTGCTCGCGGTCCTCAACGTCAAGTTGGCGACCGCGAGCAAGCAAAATGACATCCCGGCGAGACTTTTTCCTCGTTCGCGATCAGCAACATCAAGTTGGCGATCGTGAGCGTGGAAAATAAACCTCCCGGCGAGATTCTCAACGCGAGGAGGTCAGGTTTCTCATTACGAGTGGTCGCGCATGCTCGCGACCGCTCGCGATGAGAAACTACCAGTCCGCGTTGAGAAAGCTGCCGCTCGAGTAAGAATCTACTCGAGCAGCAGAAAACTACAGCTCGCACTGTGCAAGATGCCGTTTTCAATGATTGCACAGTGCCGGTTGCTTGTCCGCACTGTGCAATCATTGAAAACAACATCTTGCACAGTGCGAACAGGGTACTACGTAGTTCGCGAAGTGCTACGCGTAGCTCGCGTAGTGCGAAGTGCACTTTGCCTAGCTACGCGTAGCGCTACTTCGCGAACTACGCCCAGGTTTACCAAGGACTAAATCCGAATGTCTGCAGTATTAAAGAACAATGTGACAAGTATTATACAACATGGAGTGGAACATATTCACCCTAACGGTGAATGCTGAATCATAAGAAACAGAGCATTTCTAATTTATCGTTTAACCCATTGGGTAAAAAAAGTCCAGAATTTTAATCCAATAAATTTCTCTGTCTTCTAGTTTCTTCTGTATATTATTGTTAGAGTTTACAGTGATTTCTTTCAAAAGCTGTAAACTGTAACTGAACAATGTTATGGTTATGGTCTAGCCAATGGAACACTAAACTCAAGTTGTGATTTTTTGTTCTAATCATGCTTTTATGCTCTCTAATTATAACCATCACCTTTATGGCATTACTCAATTAGTCTGAATTTAAATCCGATGTCTGATGAAGTTTTTTGGGTTTGCCTGTCGACAGATGAGACAGGGTTTTTCCTGTGATTACATTACCACAGTGAATACAGTAATTAGATTTTTGCATGCCTTTATGGTTTAATACATGTGGCTTTGTGGGAGAAGTTAACATTTCTTTGAGATTCCTTGAAAGTGAGTGTGCAAAGAATGGTTTCTCTTTGAAAAGCCCTTTGAAATCAGGTTCTATTTGGGATAGTTTCATCTGATTACATATGCTCTGCTTAATTTGATTTAATCAGATTTAGTAGAGAATTATATGTCAAAAACTTCTTGTGACAAATTTTGGTTGTGTGACTCTTTCAACAGTGTAGTACAATTCATCGGAGTCACTTGCAGTAAAGCTTTGTCCAATTCTTTGTCTGGGTAACCTTGTTGTTCATATTGAGTCCCGTACTCTTGTAACATGGAACAATATAACGCTGGTTTGGATTTTAATGCAGAGGAATTGGGAGAAAGGTAGATGTTGCTTCAGTGAGAGAGGATGGGAACTATTGCAATTTAAAGCCTTGTTTTTGTCAATCACTTTTTTATAAACACAAGTGGATAATCCATATGGTGTCAATTCCGAATCTATGTCCACATAATTTATACTAAAATTGCTGATGTTATGGGTAAATTGTATGCATGGATTATGAATATTCAATTCATCTATGTTATGTTCCAGCTGAACATTAGCGCCTTTCCAGATAAGCAAGATATCATCAATGTATCTCATGTACAGAACTAGGTTGCCTGACAAAGCAGAGTTTTCAAAGATGAACAGGTGTTGCAGGTGTACATGAGTTCAGTGTAATACACTTATCAGTGTATCCTTGAGTTCACATTATGGGTTTTCACAGTCTTTTCTCTGTGCTTACTACCATTTACATCATGTGTGCTGTATTGCCTTAAAAAGGCATACCTTAGGTAGCCAGTCACCTCCATGAGGAATGTCACATTTACAGGTGTGTAGCGGAAGCTACTATGACATTACAATAAAAGTAAATAGTAACGGGTACTTTGACTCTTGAAAAACATTCTTAGGCTGATCTAATTGCATGCCTTTGCTCTTTAGAACACAGCATTGATATTCTTAATGTTATGTAACCACACCCTGTTGCGTAATCTGAAGAGCTTGATCAGATTGCAATTCAGACTGACTGATTTATGGCATATAATGCCCTTGTGGCCAACTTTATATAGAGAAAATAGAGCAAAAGATGAAGGTTAAAATCACAGAACACAAAAAGATGATTAGAACAAAAAAATTAAACTCAAGCTTGGTGGTCTATTGCCTACACCATAATATTGCTCATTACGGGTTACAATTATTGAAAAAATCACTGTAAACTCAAACACTTATATACATAAAACAATAGCACAGAGATAAACCTATTGAATGAAAAAGCTGGACAGTCTTTTACCCAATGGGTCAAAAAATAAATTAGAAATGCTGTTTCTTATAATGAAGTATTCACCATTGTGGTGAATATGTTCTACTTCATGTCGTTTCATGTACAATACCTGTCACATCGTTTTTTAACCCATTGCATGCTCAGGACGGAACAGTTAAGTCCTGAGGCCCGGTGCTCGTGTGCCGAGGACAGGAACCATTCCATCCTCTGCACACGAACACCAAATCCCTTTGCTGTAAACAGCAATTGGATTTTATTTTATATTTGTCAGCCTCTAGAGCTGAGGAAGAGCTACCCCAACTTCCAGGGGCATCTTTTTTGCAATGTAGTGATGATCACAGCATGGTGCACTGACATCATTACATTAAAGGTGAAAATGAAATGAGCCAATCAGATCATTTCACTTTCACTGCCTATGTGCTTGTGGGGCTATCTCAGGCCCGAGCACCTATACAGATGGGAGATGTATCATTGGAAAGGAGAGAATCTCCCCTTTCCAATTATACCCTTCCCTAGTGGATCCCTGCTTGAGGTTTGCCACAGGAGGATGATCCCCAAGCAGAGCACTACCACTAGACAACAGGGAGAGGGAGCACCCCCTTGGGTGAGAGCCTTTGCTCCTCCCATATTTCAATGGGCATATTCAGCCTTTTTGTACACCTTGGAGTGGCAGAAAACGCCAATAGCCCCCCATCTGCCCCGCCAATGTCCTTACCCCCCCCCAAAAGACACCGTTTTTCTGACCCCCATTGGGGTAGATGGAAGTTATCATCTCCAATCGTCACCCCAGGGGAGACAGAAAGCTCACTAGGCACCAGGGATTATTGTTTTTGTTATAAAGGAGGGGTGGGGCTACCCACAACGGGCATGACAATGCCACTACCCCTCAACATAAAAGGGATAGGGCCCGATTCACAGAACTAACTTAAGACAAAATCCTAAACTTACTACTTTTGGTATTCTCAGAAGTTAGGATATTGTCTTAAGTTTGTCTTAAGACAAACTTAAGACAGACTTAAGACAGACGTAAGACAAACTTAAGACAAACTTAAGACAGACTTAAGACAGACTTAAGACAGACTTAAGTTAGGATTTTGTCTTAAGTCTGTCTTAAATCTGTCTTAAGTCTGTCTTAAGTCTGTCTTAAGTTTGTCTTAAGTCTGTCTTAAGTTTGTCTTAAGTCTGTCTTAATTCTGTCTTAAGTCTGTCTTAAGTTTGTCTTAAGACAAACTTAAGACAAAATCCTAACTTCTGTGAATACCAAAAGTAGTAAGATTAGAATTTTGTCTTAAGTTAGTTCTGTGAATCAGCCCCATAGTCTCTGCTCCCCAACGGTGGCAGAAACCGCACTAGACACGAGGGATTAGTTTGTTTTATAAAAGGGGACTGGGGGCTGCCCAGAATGGGCATCATAATACCCCCACCCCCAATACAAAAGGGACCGTCATTCTTCTCCCAGGGAGGAGATGAGGGTTATTACCATCGATCTGCCCCTGGGGGGCTGAAAGTCCACAAGATACCAGGGATTTTCTTTTATAAAGAGGGGTGGCTCAGCCCCGAATGGGCATGTCAATGCTCCTCTAAAAAAGGGGCACAGTCTTTCTGACCCCTGGGGGAACATGGGGGCAACACCCCCTGATCTGCCTCCATAAGGAAGGCAAAAAGCCCATTGGACTCCAGAGACTACTTTTGCTTTGTGTAGGGGCTGCCCACAATGTACCTGTCAATGCCCCCACCCTCTCAAAAGAAAAAAAGTGGCCACAGTATTTTTGTCCACGGGGGCCAGATGGTGGTTATTACAACTGATTAACCCTATCGAGTGGGGCAAAAAGCCCACTAGGCACCAGGGTTTTGTTTATGGGCATGTAAGGGAGCAGCCCCATAGTTAAGGGTTGCTCCCCTTTTTAGATACACATTGTAGCCATTTCTGCCCCACTGGAGTCAGATCTGTGATATTTTTAGGCTTGCAGAAAACCACTAGATACCAGGGAAAATTTGTGTTTCTCTGTGAGTGTACTGGCTGTTTCTTGGCAGTGTGTGTGGACTCGCACTTGGCTGGTGGTGTGTCTAGACAAGTGCTTGCCTTGCTGTGTATGTGGACTGGTGCTTGGCTGGCAGTGTGCGTTGGATGGTGCTTGGATGGCAGTGTGCGTTGATGGTGTTGACTGGCAGTGTGTGTGGACTGTCGCTTGGCTGGCGTTTTGGCTTGCGTGAATCACCCAGCCTTCTTTTTCCCAGAATCCTCTGCAAACTTCAAATTTAGCTAAAAAGACACGTTTTCCTCAGATGTTTGTGTGGGAAAGTTGAATGATCATCACACCGGCAGAAATTTCCTAACACCCAGAGATCCCCTTGATCTCCTGATAAAAATTAAACCTCATTTGTGTGGGTGCCAAAGCAGAGTCACCCTAAAAATGTATTACAAATATATGCCCTTATAGACATGATTTGGTTCCCCCTTAGTTTTTCAATTTATACGTTTTTAGTCTAAGTCTGCCTTGGCCACCCACACATGTGAACTATCATTTCTATTGGAAGACAGAGAGGAACACTGGATGGTAGGAAATTTGTTCCAGCACACTGATCCCACACAGAAATGTGCGGTACCTGTGATTGTTAGACTGAATGTGAGGTTTGCAAGGGATCTTGGGTAAGAAAACGCCAGTGGATCCACGCAAGCCACACCACCTCCCTGGACTTTCCCAGGTGTCTCGTCTTCAGGAACGTCTGGGTTTTGGAGGTTTACTAGATGGTCATCAAACCTGGGGGAAAAAAACTGTCTGTTTTTGCAAAGGGGGCTCCTGCATTTTGGTCCTGGGCTTGGCTCCCAGACCCAGATATTTCTGAAAACTAGACACCAAGGGAAGTCCAGGGAGTTGTGGTTTGCATGGAAATTCCAATGTTTTCTTACCCAGAAGCCCCTGCAAACCTCAAATTTTGATTTTAAAAAATCACATTTTCATCACATTTCCATGTAGGGAAGCTTTGGGATACCCAGGACATCATAAATTTCCTACCACCCTGCATTCCCACAGGTCTCTTGATAAGGAAGCTACCTCGCTTTTGTGGGTGGGCCAAGTGCCCACGACAGGCAGGGGCCCAAAACATACTGTGGAGGCATCAGAATTGTCGATAAAAAAAAACTGGTTTTGCAAGGGGGCCACCTGCGGTTTTGGTCCCGGGTCCAGCTGCCATTTACGGAAACCTTCCAAATCCAGACAGTTCTGAAAACTAGATACCCATAGGAGCACAGGGAGGCGTGACTTGCATGGATTTACAAATGTTTGCCCTGTAAACCTCAAATTTAGCTAACAAAAATCACATTTTCCTCACATTTCCGTGTGAGGTCACTGGGCCATCACAAATTTCCTACCACCAGCATTCCCCTAGGTCTCCTGATAAGAAAGCTGCCTCACTTTAGTGGGTGGGGCAAGTGCCCATGACAGGGAGGGACCCAAAACATATTGTGGAGGCATCAACATTTTCTGCAAAACCCAGACATTTCTGAAAACCAGACACTTGGGGAGTCTAGGGAGGTGTACCTTTTGTGGATCCCCCAACATTTTTGCACCCAAAATCCACTGCAAAACACATTTTCCTGTGTGTGGGTTTATTGCATCGACACAAATTTCTTACCACTCAGCATTCCCCTCGATCTCCCAAGTAAAATGATACCTCACTTGTGTGGGTGGACCAAGAGTCTGTGACTGGGACTGGCCAAAAATGTCAACAGTGTGGGGATAGCACAGCTAGCTCTAAGCTCTATGGGGCATATTATCAAGAAACAGCGTTAAAATTATTGCCGCTTTAGCGGCAGAAAACTGCCGCTAAAGCTGCGATAATGGGCTTGATAATATGCCCTTAAGAATTCCCATAGAAGCCCATGTTCTGGTGTGAACATGGGCTTCTATTGGAATTCTCGGCGGCATTTTATCAAGCCCATTATCACCGCTTTAGCTGCAGTTTTTTGCCGCTAAAGCGGCGATAATTTTAACGCCATGCTTGATAATATGCCCCTATATTTTTTTATATACATTTCTCTGCATTGGACACCCACACAAGTGAAGTATAATTTTTATTGGGAGACCAAGAGGAACGCTGGGCAGTAGGAAATTTGTGCCAACGTGGTGATCCCAGACAGAAATGTAAGGAAAAAGTTGTTTTTTTTAGCTAACATTGGGGTTTGTAGGAGATTCTGGGAAGAAAATCATTGGGAGATCCATGCAAACCACACTTCCCTGTACTCCCCTGGTGCCTAGATTTCAGAAATGTTTTGGTTTGGTAGGTTTCCCTAGATGACCGCAGATCCTGGGACCAAAAACATAGGTGCACCCCCTGCAATACAAGGCCATTTTGTTATGAATAATTTTAATGTCTCCACAATACATTTTCTGCCTTTCCCTGTCACGTGTACCTGGCCCATCCCCACAAGTGAGGTAGCATTTCATCGGGGGACCTGTGGGAATGCTGGGTGGTAGGAAATTTGTGTCGGCCAAGATATCCCAGAGCTTTCTCGCACAGAAATGTGAGGAAAACCTGACCTATTTAGCAAAATTTGAGGTTTGCAGGGGATTCTGGGTAGGGAAACATTGGGGGATACATGCAAACCACACCTTCCTGGACTTCTAGTTTTCAGAACTGTTTGGGTCTGGTCGGTTTCCATAGAGGCCTGCCGATTCTGGGACCAAAAACACAGGTGACTCACTTGTAAAATCAGGTCTTTTGTGACCGATAATTTTTAAGTCTCCACAGTATGCTTTTAGCAATTTCCACAAGTGAGGTACTCATTTTCTTGGGATACTTGCAGGAATGCTTTGTGGGCAGAGATTTGTGACTCCCCATAGATACCTGAACTTTCCATCACAGAAATTAGGAAAGTGTATTTTTATACAAAGTTTGAGATTTGCAAGGGATTCTGGGTAACATAACCACACAATTCACCCCATCCTGGATTCTCTGGTTGTATAGTTTCCAAAAATGTACAGGTGTGCTGGGTTTCCCTTGGTGCTGGCTGAGCTAGGGTCCAAAATCCACAGCTAGGCACATTGCATAAAAAGGGTCAGTTTTCACTGGAAAAATGTAATGTGTCCTCGTTGCAGTTTGGGTTGTTCCCTGTGGCGGGTACTAGCTCTACCCACACAATTGAGGTACCATTTTTATCAGAAGGCTTGGGGAAATGCTGGGTAGGTGGACATTTGTGGCTCTAAAGAGATTCCAGAATTTCCATCACAGAAATGTGAGGAAAATGCGATTTTACAAAGTTTGAGGTTTTCAAGGGATTCTGTGGATCAGAACCTGGTGAGAGCAACACAAGTCAACCCATACTGGATTTGCCATGGTGTCTTGTTTTAAAAAATGTAGAGAATTTCTAGGTTTTCCTAAGATCTGGATGAGCTAGGGTCCAAAATCCACAGCTAGGCACATTGCAAAAAAAAGGGTTAGTTTTCAGTGGAAAAATGTGATGTGGCCATGTTAGAACTGGGGGTCTCTAGTTGGCAGAGGTAGGTACCTTTGACTAAATAGGGACCCTTACTTCTAAGTCAGGGAAAGGGGATTACGCTACTGGATAACCCCTGCTCACCCCCTTGGTAGCTTGGCACGAGCAGACAGGCTTATCTCAGAGGCAGTGTGTTAAGCATTTGTGAACACATACAGCAATACAGTGAAAACACTACAGATGGACACCACACAGGTTTTATAAAAATAAGTATTCTTTATATGAGCTTAACACAATACCAAACACGACAAAAATCAACAATACTGTACTTGAAATAGACTTAAAGATGGTAGAAGTCACTTAGTTCAAGTTGATGATAAATGCGACACAGTTCTCACAAAAGTACCTGGATGCGTAACGCAAAACAAACAAAAGGTTCGCAGGGATGGAGATGCGTCGGTTCCTTGCTTCGGGGAGACAACGCGTCATGCCTCAATGCTTGTACAGAGTAGGGGGATGCATCTTGGTCCTTACCGGAGAGGATGTGATGCGTTGATTCTCGTACTGCATTCCGGTTATGATGCGACAAGATGGCACCTCACTGCAATGCGACAATCCGGTGCGATGGGATAAGATGGCGCCCTTGATGCGGCAAACTCTGTAACTTTGGAGCCGAGACAAGCCCTGCGTCACGCTTCTCCGGTGATGCAACAACGAACTCTGCGACGGTGACACACTTCTTCAGCGATGCGACGGCAACAGCTGCGACTGCGACACGCTTCTTCTCGTTGAGTAGCGCTTACAGCTCCCAGCATCACGCAGGCTTCTGCAGACAGAATTCCCAGCAAGGAAATTCAGAGGGGAGGGTGGTGAAGTCTTTTGTCCCTGAGACTTCAACAGCAAGCACAAGTTCAAGCCCTTGGAGTAATATCCG
Organism: Triturus cristatus; assembly: GCF_964204655.1. NCBI lineage: Eukaryota > Metazoa > Chordata > Amphibia > Caudata > Salamandridae > Triturus > Triturus cristatus. The sequence goes on from NC_140591.1 coordinate 499,291,813, forward strand.
GCAAGATGATGAAAGTTCTTTGAAAGTTCCTTCTCCTCTCCTTGGCACAGAAGACACCACTGTAGGGCAACCCAGCAACACAGCATGCTGGCAGGGGGACAGTCCAACTCCTACAGCTTCCTTGGTTCTTCTCCTTGGCAGAGGTTTGTCTTGTTGTTCCAGAAGTGATCTAAAATCTTGGGGTCTGGGTCCCCATATTTATACTACTAAATCCTTTGTCCTCTGAAGGCAGAGGGGCCTGTACCTAGTTCAAACCAGTTATCGACAGTCCTGGAGCACTCTGTTTACACAGCTCCTTCTTTCCTTTGACAGGGTGGGCCAGGGACATCAGACGCAACAACGGAGGTGGAGTCAGCATTGTAGAAGGCAGGCACAGCCCTATTCAGACTCAGGTGCTACTCCTCCCACCACTCTACATGCAAATAGGTCTATTCAGCCCTGTGCCGACTCACCTGTCTCCTGGAATCCCCCAACCCCTGTCACTCACAAAACCAGACACACAATACACAAGCTAGCAGAGGCAGGCTAGATGGTTAGGTAAGAAAATACCTACTTTCTAAAAGTGGTCTTTTCAAACACAGAATGTTAAAGCCATCTTTCCTAAAGATGTATTTTATCATTCTGAGCTCAGGCATACTAAACTCGAATTTCTACCATGTTCCCTGGGTCAGTTAGGATTATAAGATGTTATAATCAAGCTGCCCATTCTGGCCTATGGGGACTGGTAGCCTTGCAATAGTGAAACATGAAAATGGCTGTAATTCACTACTAGGACATGCCACACACACCAGGGCATTTCCTACCTTATACTTAGAATACACCCTTCCCCTTGGGCCTACATTAGGGGTGTCTGATATGAAGAAAAGGGAAGGTTTAGGGACTGGCAAGTGGGTGCACTTACCAAGTAGAAATAGCAGTACTAGACTGCACACAGGCTCTGCAATGGCAGGCCTGAGACACACTTTACAGGCTGTTTCTGTGGGTGGCACAACCAGTGCTGCAAGCCCACCAGCAGTATTTAATTTACAAGCCCTGGGCACACATGGTGCACTGTACTAGGGTCTGACAAGTAAATCAAATAACCCAATCATGGAGTCTCTAATGAATACAACAATTTAACATAGGGAGCACTTGCACTGTGGCAATGAATAGCAGTGGCACAGTGCCCAAATCATCTAAACCAGCAAAACATATCAAAAACAGAGGAGGCAATCAGTAAAAAATGGAAGGGAGACTCACGCCAACTGTACCAGGTCTAACAGGCCAGGCAAGTTGTTGTAAATTGAAACAGAATGTGATTAAGCATTTACTAAAGACATTAATGCTTTCCCTTTAGATCATGTTTTCTTCGTTATGTTGACCGAAGTCCGGACTCCATTTTGTATTGACATGCTGCCATGTGTTCACCACGAGGAGAGTCCGACCTCTGTGTTAGTTGCTCTTGTAATCTGCCTAGTAACAGTTTATAAATAGCTCTCTCCTGTCCATCTGGCGCATGCCCAGACTTGACCACATCTGTTATAATTAGCCTTGCTTGACCATGTGTTTTCGCGGGCTCAAGGAGTGTGTTGGCTCCGCCCATGTATTGATTCAGTATTGAGAATGACCATAAATGGTAATGTTCTTCGGCCTCATGTTGTATCCACCCACTTATGAGCCCCTCTGTTGTGTATAAAAGGGGACTGTGTACGAATGTTCTTTGTGCTACTCCATGCAATACTGAAGAGTGTTGTGTGGATTGTAGGACCACCCTTAAGGGTTAATAAATGCTGTGTTTGTACTTTGCAGTTTCCGTGCCAACTTCCTTATAGATTCCGTTACAGGAGAGCGAACCCTTGTGTCCTGCGGGCCTAGCTGGGGCCTGTATTCATCAATTGGCGCCCGTCACGTGGGGCTCATCGGCGACTCGGATGCTCGAAGGACTGGTCGCGACGAAGGTGAGGAGTTTGGCCGGGGACGTGATCACTGCCAGCGGCGTCTTAGCCCTGGCATCCCGAGGCTTTTCTTCCTTCCCTTCCGAGCTGACCGTCTGGGTGGCGCCGGTCATCGACTGAGACCTCTTCTGTCGGTCCTGCCGTGAGAGCCGTTTGGGCGATTGTGGAGCTTGGCAGTTGGAACCTGGACTCTTGATTGGTAAGAACCGTTGTACGGTACTTGCTCCGAGTTTTTGAAGCCTGGGTTGGCTATTTGAGTTTGATTGATGATGACTAGTCATATTTTGAATTTGTCTTTGTGAAAATATATGCGTTGCAACACATATAGGCAGGTAATGTGGAGAGATTTCTCCGGAGCTGTGTAAACTTTGAACGGCGCAACGATTAAGTGCCATTTTTCCTTATAATATTGCATATTTTGCATTATTCCTAGCATGCCTGCTTTTAGCGCACTCCGTAAGTGGTGCTGCTGTTTTGGTAACCGGTTGGACCTCGAGGAATCTGCTCCAGCACCCCCAGAGGGGACTCCTAATAGGGATATGTATGTGAAGCATGGTCTTTCTTCCATAATGTACAGCACACTATGGAGGAAATACACGAAGAAGGATCCTGAGTTGCGATGGCCTTTGTATGGATCGTTTGATATACGTAAGATTGAGTATGTGGAACAGTGTATGTGTAAGCGACGTGCTCGTCAGGATATGTTTGAATGTGTGCGGTTGTGGGTGAAGGAGGTGCGTGAGCGAGAGAAACGTGAGAAAGCGCTGTTTGATAAAGAGCAACGGAAGAATGATCATGTGCGAGCGCAGGAAGCGAAGCGTCGGGAGGACAAAGAGCAAACGGACAGACAAGAGAAAGAGCGTAGGCTACAGGTCTCGGGTCAATATGTTGTTCGTCAGCCACTTTATCCTGTCCTTAATAATCCTGATGATGATTTTTATTTACTAGATCGCTCTCCGCCCCCTTATGTTGGCGCATCCGCTCCGCGGCCGCAAGATTCTGGCCCGGCTTCGGGTAAGGTAGACACACGGTCCATGTTATCGGCCGAGCATATGGCTGAGCTTCGGAAACTTTCCCTCCGTGCACTTAAGGGCAAGATGTCTAAGGAGGAGTTGTTCCATACTTGGGGGTCGTGGCAAGATAGAGAGAGGGTGTATTTTCTGTCTCATTTCGCGGATGAAGTAATTGCTGCTTTCCGAAAATATTCTAGTGTCCTTGAGCCTGACGAAGTGTCTTCGGATGCCGGAGCATTACGTAATGGTGTTTTTTCTCCCCCTAAGGCTCCTGAGGCGGCTCGGCGGCTGTTCGCTTTGCGGGACGAGGTGCTGGCCCTTAGAGAGAAAGCACGCCAACAAACGGAGGAGGAGAAGCAGTCGGATTCGTCTGCAGCAGGGGGCCACCCATCCGCCTCCCAGTCAGATAAGGATGACATAGTGCATGCTAAACCAATGCGAGAGGCGGCGCCTTTGTATGTTCCTCCTAAGGGAGCAGGGACTAGCTCGGATATTAACTCCGCCGATGCAAGGGGATATTTCGTATATAATTGGGTTTATACTCCATGGCATAAGGCCGATGTTATGGCGTTAAAGAATGCATTGCCTGACCCCCGCAAGAATCCAGCGGCCTTCTATGAAGAAGTCGAGGGGGCCTTGAATTCTTGCATTATGACCTTAGCGGATATAGACCTGTTCTTTGGCCTTATCCTACCGCCGGATACGTGGCGCTCTGTCCGAAAGGTAGATGATGCGGTTGCCTTCGAGGCCCGGTGGTCTGACCTTGAGGATGAGGATAGGGAACGGAAGCCCGCACAGAAACCACCCCAGAATATTTTAGATCTCCCTGCTGCTATTGTGACTAAGTTAAAGACGATTATCCCCCCTAAAAAGATTGACTGGAATATGTTAGCTGCATGTAAACAGAAAGTTGACGAGTCAGTTGCAGATTTCTTCACGCGCTTTGAGGAAACGTTTCATGATTTTAGTGGCCAGTCGCTTACTGACGACACGGGCCGCCACCTTTTCGCGGACAAATATGTGGCTAATCTGCTACCGGCAGTTGCGGCCCGGTTAAAGGCGAGCGAGAGTTCCTGGTCCTCCGCGACGCCGACGGCCCTTCTGACTATCGCTCAGTATTATGAGCGTCAGGAGCACGAGGCGAAGGGCCAGGAAGAGAAGAAATCGAAAGACCTCAAGACTAAGGTGATGTTAGCACAAGTATATGGCCCGCCCCGACGGGGTAATAATAGAGGAAGGGGCGGATCTTATGGTCCCCCTTCGGGCCGATCTGATTTGAATAGGAACCAGTGTGCGTATTGTAAGCAATTGGGCCATTGGGCCAGGGATTGCTCAGTGTTGCGTGCTTCACGTCAGGGGCATACTCCGGGTGGCCCGAGAGGTAGAGGGGGTTCCTCGAACTTTAGAGGGAATTCTAATGATAATGCCCGTTTCGATACTGCATAGCTCAAATGTGTTCGATCGCCAGCACCAGTATCATGTGTCGGACATCGATCGATCGGGATATCACGATTCGCAGCATGCATAGGAATGCGTTGGATGGGGGTCTGAATCAGTTGAGGTGCCGGTCGATCAGACGGGTCCTTATGTATCGGCTGAGGTTTTAGGTTCTACTGATCAGTTCCTAGTTGATACAGGAGCGACACGTAGTGCATTGTCTAGGTACTTGGTTCCGGGGGCTCCCCCATCCGGCTCAGTGGTTACATCGGTAGGGTTTGACGGTACACTCTCCCGAAGCCCTCTTTCACAGCCCCTTACATTTAAGGTTGATTCTTTTTCTGCGCCCTGTCCGTTTCTGCTTGCTCCGTACACACCGGATAACATTATGGGCCTTGATATGTTAAAGTACTTTAGGGCTACAATCCGCTGCTCCCCTGAGGGTGTGAGGGTGATCTTAAATGACAACTACCCCCGGTCTGGGCGGATGTGTACGATATCAGAGGATGCGTTGTTGGCTACCCTCCCCCGAGCTTTATGGGCGACTTCGGACACAGATGTGGGACAAATGGTGATTCCTCCGGTCCACATTAGTGTCCAGGAGGGGGCGGTGTTACCACGCCTCCCGCAGTATCGTATTTCCCAGGAGGGCGAGGAGGCTCTCATACAGATTGTGCAAGACTTGATCGCAGTAGGGGTAGTGGAAGAAGTTCCCTATAATATCTGTAACAGTCCGATTCTCCCTATTCTGAAAAAGGACACGGATGCAAAGGTCTATCGGTTCATAATTGATTTGAGGGAGGTGAACAAGATCGTGATACCTCAGTACCCGGTGGTTTCCGATATCACGACGTTGCTTACCTTGGTCCCGCCTACGGCGACCATGTTTTCGGTGATTGATTTGAAGAATGCCTTCTTTTCCATTCCCATTCATCCTGATAGCCGATTTCTTTTTGGGTTCACATTAAATAATAGATCTTATCGTTTTTGTAGAATTCCCCAAGGCTACACAGAAAGCCCTAGTATTTACAGTCAGGCTTTGAAACGACAGTTGGATTCCTTTGTTTTACTCGAGGGGGTCGCCCTCATTCAATATGTCGATGACATCTTGTTGGCGGCTGACACCCTGGAGTTGTGTGAGACGAGCACGTTATCCCTACTTTCCTTTTTAGCATCCCACAATCATAAAGTATCTAGGAAGAAATTGCAATTCTGTAGACCAAAGGTGACTTATTTAGGTCACCTTTTGTCTAAGGAGGGGCGTGCACTCACACCAGATCGTATCCAAGTAATTTTGGACACACCGAGACCATCCACGCAGAAGGATGTGCGTGCATTTTTGGGCCTTGTTTCTTTTTGTAGACAGTGGATATTGGGGTTTTCACACATAGCTAAGCCATTACTAGCTCTTTTGACAAAAGACACGCCTATCCCAATCCCTTGGTCAGATGAGTGTGATGCTGCTTTTCAGCAACTGCGACAGGCCCTTTGTTCAGCACCAGTGTTAGGGACCCCTGATTATGCAAAACCCTTTTCGTTGTATGTGCATGAGAAAGATGGATGTGCATTATCAGTTTTAGTGCAGATGCACGGCGACAAGCAGCGCCCTTGTGCATACTTTTCGGCTGTGCTTGATCCTGTCGCCCGAGCATTACCAGGGTGTTTTCGCTCGGTAGCGGCGACAGCTGTGTCAATACGCCAAAGTGAAGGAATTGTGTTGTCCCATAAATTGTTGGTGTTAGTTCCCCATGCTGTGGATGCCCTGCTCAATCAAACAAAGACGCAGCATTTGACCAGTGCCCGCTTAACGGGATATGAGTTGACGCTTTTGGCTCCTCATATTACGTTGAAAAGGTGCGTAACGTTAAACCCGGCCACATTGTTGCCATACCCCGAGACCCAGCCTGAGGCGCAGAAAGCGCATGATTGTATTCTTGTGACTGAGGAACAAACAAAGGGTCGTATTGATCTTCAGGATACGCCCTTTTCAGATGTAGATGGAGAGTTGTGGGTAGACGGATCATGCCTGAAGCTACCAGATGGTACGACTTCAGCAGCGTATGCAATTACCACATTACACACGATAGTGGAGACAGCACGCATACCACAGAAATCAGCCCAAGCAGAGGAACTGATAGCATTAACACGAGCATGTGAGCTCAGTACAGGATTATGTGTGAATGTTTATACAGATAGCCGCTATGCCTTCGGAGTAGCACATGACTTCGGCCTACTCTGGAAGGAGAGAGGTTTTTTAACGTCACATGGAGTACAGATAATGCATGGAGAGTTAGTTCATAATCTTTTAACTGCATTGACATACCCAAAGAAAATTGCTATCGTTAAGTGTAGCGCCCATAGGAAAGTGGTTGATAAAGTTGGAGAAGGGAATGCGTTAGCGGATCGAGTAGCACGGGAGACTGCGATGCAGCCCGGCGCTACTGCCATGTATGTAGTAAAATCACAGGTGGAGAGATGGCGTGATGCGAAGGAGGAAGTGCGAGAAATGCAAAGGACCGCTTCTGATAAAGAGCGGGAGAAATGGGCTAGCGAGGGAGAGTTGGATGATGAGGGTTGTTGGAGAAATAAACAGATGGATAGATGGAAGTTACCCACGGCTTTCGTACAACCTATGGTTCAGATGGCACATGGGCTAGCACATGTTGGAGCTTCCGCAATTGTGAAATTGCTTACCCAAGTCTGGGAGCATCCAGAGATTGCTAGCACGGCAAAGAGGGTGGTGCAGACCTGTATGATCTGTCTGAAGTATAACCCAGGGAAAGGCACTCGAACTCCAGCAGGAGGATTTGCGACACCTACTGCACCCTTTGAGGTTCTGCAGATGGATTACATCCAGCTTGAGCGCTGTAACAATTTGAAGTATGTTCTAGTAGTGGTTTGCGCTTTCAGCAAATGGATTGAGGCGTACCCTACGAAAGACAATACTGCAATGACCACGGCGAAGCTACTGCTAAAAGAGTTTTTCCCTCGATACGGCGTCTGTAGACTTCTGTGGAGTGATAATGGCCCTCACTTTGTAGCGGATGTTATAAAGTATGTCTTGAAGGGCCTAGGCATCACTCAGAAGTTTCATGCCGTGTTTCACCCCCAGTCTGCCGGACTAGTCGAGAAGTATAATGGTACACTGAAGCTTAAGATAGCCAAAATCCAAGCTTCAACGTCTTTGACTTGGCCAGACGCCCTGCCACTGGCGTTATTGTCAATTAGGTCAGTGCCACACTCTCGAACCGGCCTTACGCCGTACGAAATAGTATTCGGACGCCCAATGAACATTTGGGGTCTACCAAGGCCTAAGGCTGTGTATGATGTACCTTGTGTAATGATGAGCGATTATCTGGCACAGTTAACGGATAACTTGGTTTCTATTCATCAACAGGTTCGAGAGGCGCTCCCTGATCGGTCTACCGGCGAAGGACATGGTCTCCGGCCTGGAGATCATGTTATGGTGAAAGTCTTCGACAGAACGAACAGTTTGGAGCCGAGGTGGGTAGGACCTGAACAAGTCCTCCTTGCAACGAGGACGGCTGTGCGAGTCTCGAACCGAAAGAATTGGATCCATTCCTTGCACTGTCGAAAGGTACCGCCCGGATTGGTGGAGTCTGCCGTGCTGACCGATCAACGAGAAATCCTAGCAGCAGAGACAGGCCGTGCTGCTGAGCCACGAGACACTGAGGAGCTCTTTCCGGACCACACGACTTCTGGAGGAAGGCGATATCATCTTCGACCAAGGAAGTAAGGTTTCCAGTGCCGGGACATACTGTCAGAACGGCCCTTGGGTTAGTGAAACGGAGAGCCGATGAGGCAAGGGGGGGGGATCAGCCCTGCATTAGTGTAGTGACACCCGTCTTGGCCCGCTGGTGAAGAAATCAACCGCTGCCCAAGGGGAAGAGTTCTGACAGACCTTTTTAGTTTCAGGAACATATCAGGGTATTGTTTCTTTTGACATGGAGAAGAAGAAAATCCTTTGTGCGTTGGGGTTCATGCTAACAGTAGCTATTGTTGGGATAACCACATGGTTTGTGGAGGAGGTAACTCCTGCTCGGAAAACACTTGTGTTGACAACTCCGGTGCCTGAGGAGCACTACTTTTATACATTACCGTATCAAGAGTTGAAGCATCGACAATCTTACTTGAACAACACTTTCATCCAGATGCTGCATCATACCCACGTTGCTACGAACGCTACGAACTGTTGGATATGTGGGATGATGCCGGCTCATCAGAAGAAAGGAGGTACGCCATTCATACCACTCCCTTTCTCTCATAATGGCTCTTGTAGAGCATGGTACACTTTGCTTTTTGCCACTCAGAAACCGACAGTGGGTCGATTGCTTTTTAGACTTAATAGAGAATGCCATCAAGACAAGAATGGGTATCCACAAGCGAATGGGACAATTTGGGAATGGGAAGAGTACCGACCGGACAATGAATCCATTCCCTATATCTTCACGAACACCAGAGACACTGTGGGGAAGGACAAATTCGTGATCCAAGTGGCACAAGCTCAAGCGGACCTGTGTGTCCAGAGTGTGGGTTTTATCCCTGTTGGTGTCAGTGATTGCATAACTGTACTGAATATTGACGGGTTGAACAACAGTACCTTCCTAGCGTCCCATAATACTTACTTTGTATGTGGAAATCAAGGTTATTACCGTTTGCCGGCTGGGTGGTCTGGGGTATGCTATGTATCATTCCTATTACCTCCTGTATTTCTAGCACCCGCGTCATATCATAAGGATTTGAAATTGTTGAATAATGTGACTGTAAATAGGTATAAACGTACTCTATCAATTGATGATGTGGATCAAACCGATACCAGCTTGCAACAGTATATTGATTTTAACTTAGGACTGTTTTTCTTTGTTGGAGCCGCTTTGAATAGTAGGAAGATCCGAAGATTAACAAGAGTGGTAGAAGCTGTGACCAATCAGACTGCTGCTGCTCTTGGGAATCTTACGGAAGAGTTACAAATAACTAGGATTGTTGCATTACAGAATCGTATGGTATTAGATGTAATGCTAGCTGATCGAGGTGGAGCCTGTAAAATTATTGGAAGTAGCTGCTGTGTGTTCATCCCTGATCATACGCCATCCGTTTATAACGCCATTAACAAGCTGCATAAAATAGCAGCTGAAATCCACACAGAAAACGGCACTTGGTCCTTTTCTGGATGGTTTTGGGCGTTGGTTACTGCCTGGGGATGGAAGGTCTTAACTGGTTTCTGTATTATTATAGCAATTCTGTTCTTCTTCTGTATGTGTGTTCAATGTGGACCATTGTTCTGTTCCGTATGCATTTCATTCTGCATTCCGGATAAGAAAGCTATTGCCGATGTTGCTCATCAGAAGCGTCTAGCTAAAGAGGTTAAAGGAATGATGATAATTGACATATATGATGATTTTTGGAAACCGGATGTCTTCAGTAAATGCTGAAAGGGTCGTCTGTTGTAAATTGAAACAGAATGTGATTAAGCATTTACTAAAGACATTAATGCTTTCCCTTTAGATCATGTTTTCTTCGTTATGTTGACCGAAGTCCGGACTCCATTTTGTATTGACATGCTGCCATGTGTTCACCACGAGGAGAGTCCGACCTCTGTGTTAGTTGCTCTTGTAATCTGCCTAGTAACAGTTTATAAATAGCTCTCTCCTGTCCATCTGGCGCATGCCCAGACTTGACCACATCTGTTATAATTAGCCTTGCTTGACCATGTGTTTTCGCGGGCTCAAGGAGTGTGTTGGCTCCGCCCATGTATTGATTCAGTATTGAGAATGACCATAAATGGTAATGTTCTTCGGCCTCATGTTGTATCCACCCACTTATGAGCCCCTCTGTTGTGTATAAAAGGGGACTGTGTACGAATGTTCTTTGTGCTACTCCATGCAATACTGAAGAGTGTTGTGTGGATTGTAGGACCACCCTTAAGGGTTAATAAATGCTGTGTTTGTACTTTGCAGTTTCCGTGCCAACTTCCTTATAGATTCCGTTACAGGAGAGCGAACCCTTGTGTCCTGCGGGCCTAGCTGGGGCCTGTATTCATCAAAGTGAGGTAGCATTTTTATCAGAAAACATGGGGGAAAACTGGATGGGTGGAAGTGTGTGGCTCCCCACAGATTCCAGAACTTTCTATCACAGAGATGTGTGGAAAATGTGTTTATTTTGACAAAGTATGAGGTTTGGAAGGAGTTCTGGATAACAGAACCTGCTGAAAGCAACACAAGTCACCCCATCCTGGATTCCCTGGGTGTCTAGTTTCCAAACATGTACAGGTTTACTAAGTTTCCTAGGTGCCAGTTTAGCTAGGGCCCAAAATCCACAGATAGGCACATTGCAAAAAAAGGGTCAGTTTTCAAGGGAAAAATGTGATGTGTTCATGTTGCGTTTTGGGCGTTTCCTGTTGTGGGCATTAGCCCTACCAACACAAGTGACGTACCATTTTTATCGGGAGACATGGTGAAAGCCACACAAGCCACCCCACACTGAATACCCCAGATGTCTAGTTTCTAAAAGGTTTACAGCCTTGTTAGGTTTTCCTAGAGGCCCGTTGAACTAGGGTCTAAAATCCACAGCTAGGCACATTGAAAAAAAGGGTCAGTTTTTAGCAGAAAAATTGATGTGCTCACGCTGTGTTTTGGGCTGTTTCCTGTCACAGGCACTATGCCTACCCACACAAGTACACAAATGAGAAATGCTTTTTATCGAGAGACTGGGGGAAATTCTGGGTGGGTGGAAGTTTGTGGTTCCCCGCAGACTCCAGAACTGTCCGTCACAGAAATGTGAAGAAATTGTGTTTTTTTATGCAAAGGTTGAGGTTTGCAAGGGATTGTGGGTAACAGAGCCTGGTGAGAGCCACACAAGACACACCATTCTGGATCCCCTGGGTGTCTAGTTTCCAAAAATGTCCAGGTTTATTAGGTTTCCCTGGTGCTGGCTGTGCTAGGACCCAAAATCCACAGCTAGGCACATTGCAAAAAAAGTGTCAGCAGACAAATGTGAGTTTTGGGCAGTTTCTGTTGCAGACACTAGGCCTACCCAGACAAGTGCGGTAAACTTTTTATTGAGATACTTGGGGGAATGCTGGGTGGGTGGAAGTTTGTGGCTCCCCACAGATTTCAGAACTTGTCATCACAGAAATGTGAGGGAAATGTATTTTTTGTGCGCAGAGTTTGGGGTTTGCAAGGGATTCCGGGTGACAGAACCTGGTGAGAGTCACACAAGTCACCTCATCCTAGATTCCCCAAGGTGTCTAGTCTACAAAAATATACAGGTTTGCTAGGTTGCCTAGGTGCTGGCTGAGCTAGGGGCCCAAAATCCACAACCAGGCAAATTGCTAAAACTTTTCAGTTTTCAGTGGAAAAATATGATGTGCCCATGTTGGGTTTTGAGCTGTTTCCTGTCAGGGGCACTACGCCAGCCCACACAAGTGACGTCCCATTTTTAATGCTAGGAGGGTGGAAGTTTGTGGCTTCCTACAGATTTCAGAATTTTCCATCACAGAAATGTGAGGAAAGTGTTTTAATTTGTTTTATTTTTTTTAAAGTTTGAGGTTTGCAAAGGATTCTGGGTAACAGAACCTGATGAGAGTTGCACAAGTCACCCCATCCTGGATCTCATGGGTGTCTAGTTTCCAAAAATGTACAGGTTTTCACTGTGCCGGCTGATCTAGGACCCAAAATTCATTGTTAGGCACATTGAAAAAATGGGTCAGTTTTCAGAGGACAAATGTGATGTGTCCACATTGAGTTTTAGGCCGTTACCTGTCGCGGACAATAGGCCTACCCTAACAAGTGGGGCACCATTTTTATTGAGACACTTAGAGGAGTGCTAGGTGTGTGGTAGATTCCAGAACTTTCCATCATAGAAATGTGAGAAAAATGTGTTTTTTGACAAAGTTTGAGGTTTGTAGGGATTCTAGGTAACAGAACCTGGGGGGGGTCACACAAGTCACCCCATCCTAGAGTCCTCTGGGTGTCTAGTTTACAAAAATGTACAGGTTTGCTAGGCTTTCCTAGGTGCCAGATGAGCTAAGGTCCAAACTTCACAACTAGGCACTGTTTCCTGTCACAGGCACTAGGCGTACCCACACAATTGAGGTACCATATTTATAGAGCGACTTAGGGGAACATAGAATAAGAAAACAAGTGTTATTACCTTTCTACACATTTCTGCCTTTCAAATGTCAGACAGTTTGCAAAAAAGATGTAATTTTGAAAAATGCCTTCTAATTCTCATGCTAGTATGGGTACCCACAAATTCAGAGATGTACAAATAACCACTGCTTCTAAACTCCATATGTTGTTCCCATTTCAGAAAAACACAGGTTCACTCAATACCTATGTTTCACTCTTAACATTTTACCAAATGAATTGCTGTTTACCTAGTACAGAATGAAGCTGTGCTGTATGAAGTCATGGACATAGTTCCAGATGCCGCCTCTCTAATTTAACGGGATGGTGCTGACCTCCACGGCGGGGCACAGTGAGCCCGATGTAAAGAGGACTTTTGTGCCGGCAGTAGGATTCCACTAAGGAACATAAATAAATGCTTTTAAACTTCTAGGTATAGTGAACCAACTTTTGGGAACTAATGATATGGCTCAAAATGGACTTAATGTCCCAGCATGCAATGTAAAGTACGTAGCATCAAGTACGGCCCACTGGGGGCTTGTAGCCAATTAGAATTGATGAATAAATATCTTGAAATGTGAGCATGTCACTGCACCTTGATTAAAACAAGCACAGCCTTTGAGAAAGAGGCAAGGAAGCCTCAAAACGCATAATTCAGGCAAGAGAAATTACCTGCTACCGCCGAAAGCTGACCCGAGATGCTGAAAAGCAGGCGAGCTGTCGAGTGCGCCCCTAATGCTAAAGGGCAATTTGATGGAAATATATATATATATATATATATATATATATACACACACACACACACACACACACACGCACGCACATGAACGCACACACACACACACACACACACACATACATATATCACAGAATTATCTTGCATTCATTATTGTCGTTCTTCAAGTGTGGTTGATAACCCTGCAGGAGAGCTGACATTTCAACCCAAGAGGAATTAAGTCACAGATCTCATCAACACAGCGCCATCTGTCTAGTGAGCCTAATTCCATGAACTTCTTGTCAGTCTCCTATGGTCCACACATCGTATGGTTCTCCTGGTAGGGATTTCTAAATAGTGATCTAAACTCTGTTGCACAGCACATCCATTCACAATATCCAGAATCTTCTTACTGATGTGTCCGAAGAATGCATGTCACAAAATAGGCACTTTTTACACCTTGTGCTGTATGCACTAGACTTCAATATGTGCTGTTTGATGTTGATTGAATAATATATTCTATTTACAAATAGAGTCTTGCCTTAAATCACTGAATGATTCTTCTATAACCATAGAAGATTGGTCATGAGAGTGGTAGTAGATAGGTCAATGAAGTTTCACCCACTGGATCATGGTGTTTGATCAGGTAATGGATTTGTATCACCCATACCAGCTTTCAAATCCATTGTAAAGCTAACATACCTATCACCTGTCTTAGCTATCTCTCTATCTAATGCTACCATTTATCAACCACATACAAGCTTCCCTTGTGTGGTATCATTTGTTTGTTACAATTCATTAGGTTTTTCATATCCTCCTCTGTACTAAGATTAAAGGCTTCCTTCTTGTATGTGTACTACAACATTTTTGCTTCAAAACTAAAAGGACAACAGTATCTATGTTGAACCAAGTTTTAGTTACCTTCCAAACTCACCTCACTATTCAAGTTGGAGGAAGAACTGTTGGGATTCACATGGCAAATCACAATATCAGGCTGCTGTATTCTCTCAAGACAGTCCTTCTTCTTTTTCTTCCCCTGGGGCTCAAAGTATTTGTGGAAAGTGAACCTACACCGGCTTTTCAACCAACATGATCCAAGGAGTCAAGGTATCATTGAGAACAGATACTCTCATTCCATTAGTAGAAGCTTCCTTAAAGTCTCTGTGGGTAATAGCTGCAACCCTGTTTCACATTTTAAAGTCAGCATCTAATTCATTTAAGGGAATTACTAATAGCTCTACCCCCCTATTCCTACAAGATAATTACGGTCTGAGAACCCTAGCTAACTATATAAATACTGAAGGCTAGTCTGCCAAAAACCTGTGCCCTGCTTAAAAGAAAGGGTTGTAGAAGTCCATGTACACTCTGAAGGCCTCTGAAAAATGAGCAGGGTCCATGCAGAGGCACCTTCTGTTTTTGATCTGAAGATTATTTACCCTCCCAACCATATGAAGATTTTGAAGACATTCTTTAAGAATATTTTTTAGTTTTTCACATTGTACATCATTCTCAGGATCTAGATGAGAACCCTCCTCTTCCCCAAAGTTCATTGAAATCACCTTCATTTTGATATGCCTACATCAGGAAAACTTGTTTTACTCACGTCTTGTTATCGTCACTACAGATACTCATTCAATCAATAAATCAATTTTAACTTTATTCAATCTTAGAAAATAAGACCATAAAAGTACAATGCATCATAAAATACATATTCATTCATACAATACAGTTCCAATGGGTTTAAAAGAAAACACAGCTAAAAACAGATAAAAAGCATATTTGAAACTACAACTAAGAAACCCTCTGTTACACTATACTAAATTCATCCAAGTCACAGTGCAATGTGCCAAAAATAAATGGCATAACCATTTAAAAACAGAATTAAAAGGCAAACGGGCTCACATTACCTAAGATTAACTAAGATACAAAATCATCAAGATCTCGGTATAATGTGCAAAAAAATGCCATAACCATTTTAAAACAAGATTAAATGGCAACCGATCTCCTATTTGATAAAGCCATACATAAATAAGAGGCAAGAGAAAAGCATACGCATGGGTCAGGGACAATAGCGGCTCCTGGAGGAAGTGCTGCGGGGCAGTGGGGCAGGGCGGGGGAGGGGCAGTGTGGGGGGTAATAAACTCCAGCATACGGCTGACCGGAGTAATGTAAATAAATAAATAAATAAAACGAATTTCATTGCGCGCGCTGAAACGCCAAATGGCGACGCAGAGTGCACAATGAAATTTGTTTTTTTATTTATTTATTTACATTACTCCGGTCGGTCGTGTGCCAGAGTTTACTACCCCTTATTCTACCCCTCCCCCACCCCCACCCCACCGCCCCGTAGCACTCCCTCCAGGAGTTGCTACTGGTCAGGGAGCATTAGTGAAAAGGGTCAAAGCGGGGGGGCATTGTTCTAAACGATATTTCCATAGTAGGGGGAAGATATATTTTTTCGTTCATGCATATAATATTTACAGAAAAATATTAAATGTAAGTTTGACCGCGGAAAAAATAGCATCACATGAGCAAAATGGCAATTCATTACTTGAGTACACACAGGCCGGAAAACCCAACATAAATGGGATAAAATTCAACCTAAAATGCACCAATACATAGTAGTGCCGCATATTACTTACAAAGGACGTATATGTATTTGCCCCATCAGGAATTGCGGGTAGGCCCAAATAGATGGCTACAGTGGATTTAACCCTGTTTTGACCATGTCTTTTATTTTCCCGGTGTAATCTATGTCAAGATTTGAAATCTGCTTTAGAAGTTGACTGACACATAAGCGACTCATTAAAAAGGGAATCAGAACCCAATGTTGGCAGAGTATCTTTCTCGTTTTTCAGCCATGTTATATTATGGGCATGTTCGAGGGTCAGACAATCCTTAATAATATCTTGGGTAAAAATAACCGTCTCCCTTCGCCAAATAGAATGCCATAGTAATGCAGGTGCAAGGCAAATCAAATAAGAAATATATGGAATGTTCAGTTCTTGATGCATGTAAAATTTGAACGACTTTTAGGAAAAGATGAAACTTTCTTTTAAAAACCATCTTCTTACCTTTGTTAGTCATCAGCCTTTGCTGCTCCCCAAATCGCTAACCCATAGGTAGCTACTGCAACAGCTTTTGCGGCATATATCTTTTTGGGGGATCTAATTGCTTGGTACCCTTTTTTTTTTTATAAAAGAAAATATAGCCATGATGCTCTTTTCTAATGCATTGCCTCTATTTGTAATCATGTCTGACCATGTGCCCGCACTATTAAACAAGACACCAAAATATAAAGAAGTCTTAGACCTGGAGGTCTAGCAAAGCCATATAGGACACACAATTGTCAATAAGCCTTTGTAGTGCTAGATCAGTCCTGGCTATAAGTACAGCATAATCTGCGTAAAGCAATATGGGAGTGCGTTTTTGGTTTACCAAGGGGACATCAGTAACGAATTGGTCCACTGAATATTCTACACCATTAGTATAACATTTTTAAAAAAAGGGGGGCCAGGACACACGCCTACCTAACACATCTAAGGATAGGAAATTACCTTGTACGTTCCCCCTGGCTACCAAATCCAATGCATGCTGAGCATTGAGTATTCAATTGGCGTATAAAATTATTATATTTTCCTCTATGCCCATATCCTTCAGGATACTCCTTAGTTTACTATGGGAGACACAGTCAAACGCTGCAGAGTGGTCCATAAAGACCATACAAATATTTCCTACTTTAGCTTGGGTGTATTTATCTAAAATCAAATGTAAATTTAAGCACTGCTCCACAGTCTCCATCACTTTTTTAAATCCATATTGGGCTGATATTAGTATGCTTTTATCACTAGCCCAATACGCTAGTTTGTTTAATAACAGACTGCCAATTAATTTGAGTGTGCCATCCAAAAGTGAGATCAGCCTGTAATTTTTTGGGAGGGATTTGTCCCCTTTCTTGTACATTGGGACAATGATTGTATTTTTCCATGAGACTGGAGGAACTACTGCTGGGATTGCATTAAAAACGTTTGTTAAAGACTGAATCCAGAGATCAGGGTTTTCAAAAAAGAAATCAATTGGTGCCCCTTCTGGCTCTGGGGCTTTGGAGCTGCTACATTGCAGCAGGCCACATTTTACATCTGTCATAGAGAAAATAATGGGGGCGTACTGATCCATAGTAAGGACATCACCGGCAAAAATTCCCCTCCCTGAGATTGTGCCAAATATACTTGAGTAATAATCCACTCAAGCATCCTCTTCCCCCATGGATGCCTATTTATTTTATTTTATTTTTATTTCATTTATATAGCGCACGAATCACACCATGAGGGTATCTCAGCGCTGGAGCCACACAAGAGGATGAGGTGAATGGGAATTAGAAAAGAGAGGTCTTCAGCATTTTTCTGAAAGCCAAGTAATCAGTGCATTGTCGCATGCGGAGAGGAAGATCATTCCATAGGCGCGGGCAAGATGGTAGAAGGTCTTCCTGCCCTGACAAGCCTTTTTGACGCGAGGGACCTTGATGAGGGCTTTGTCTCCTGAGCGGAGGGCTCTAGGAGGAACATAGTTGATGAATTTGGCATTAAGATAACTTGGGCCTAAACTGTTTATGGCTTTGAATGCCAGGCAGCATGTCTTAAAGTGGATCCTTTTACGGATGGGAAGCCAATGTAATTTCAGCAACAAGGGGAGGGAGGCTGTTCTAGGGGGGGCATTGTCAACTAAACGGGCCGCTGTGTTTTGGATAACCTGTAATCTGTGTATGTCCTTATCATTGGCTGAGATCATCAGCGCGTTACAGTAATCTAAGCGGCTCAAAATGAGTGCTTGTACCAGTGTTTTCCTGGAGGACATAGGTAGAAAAGGGAAGACTCTTCTGAGCAAGCTAAGGTTATGGAAACAAGCTCCAATAGCGGAGGAGACATGGTCTCTAAGAGAGAGTTTTTGGTCAAGTCTAACTCCAAGGTTTTTAACCACTAGTTTCGGACAAGGGGTGGGACCTAGTTCCTCAGGCCACCACCTGGGTGACCACAACATGGTAGCGTGTCACCAAATAGCATTATTTCGGATTTGGTGGCGTTAAGTTGAAGAAAGTTCAATTTCATCCATTCAGATATGGATTTCATACCTGTGCTGAAGATGTCTTGAATGTTCGGGCAGGATTTATCAAATGAAAGGAGTAGCTGGGTGTCATCGGCGTAAGATATAGGAATAAACCCCAGTTTTCACAGCAGTCTAGCCAGGGGCGCAACATAGACATTAAATAAGGTAGGGCTCAAGCAAGAGCCCTGGGGTACTCCCTTGGTAACATTGGTTGTCTTGGAGTGAAAAGGGCCTAGGTTGACTGTCTGTGATCTATCAGATAGGAAGTTGGTAATCCATTTCAGGGTATTCCCTGTCATACCTATGTCTACCAGTCGATTGAGTAAAATATCATGGGATATGGTGTTGAATGCTGCGGAAAGGTCAAGCAGCACCAAAAGCACTGCCTGACCCTTATCCAACAGCATTCTGATGTCGTCTGTGACTGCCACCAGGGTGGACTCAGTGCTGTGTCTGGGGCGAAAACCAGATTGAGAAGGGTCCAGACTATTAGTGGATTCAATGAAGAGTGAAAGATGAGTATTGATATGTTTTTCTAAAATTTTGGTGTGGAGGGGAAGGAGCGAGAAAGGTCGATAGTTAGTGACATCATCAGGCGCAATTTTGAGGTTCTTTTTGATTGGAAGTATTTGTGCTGCTTTCCAATATGAGGGGAGAGCTCCATCCCTCAAGGAGTTGTTGAGAATATTGCATAAGGGGTTGGCAAGCTGTTTGGCCAAGGTGGAACACAGTTTCGCCGGTATTAAATCAAGCGGAGATCCCGATTTAGCACCTTTTAGGTGTGTTTCGGTATCTTGTTCAGTGAGAAGAGGGACATTATCTAGCAAGCTGGTAGCCAGAGTGATACGGGGAGCTTTAAGTGCTGATTTAGTACAAGAAAAAGTGGACGAGGTGATTTTATTGTATATTGTGTCAATTTTCTGGATGAAATGTTCAGCAATGTTATCGCACAGGGTTTGTGACGGTACGAAGGTCGTGTCGCAAGCCAAGGGGTTAGTGAAGGTTTTTAAAATCTGGTAGAGGCATTTATGGGAGCTTCCAGCTTGTTCTAGAGAGGCACTGATATGGGATTTCCTTGCATTTTTTAAATTGTAATGGTAGCAGCTAAGAGCCTTCTTAAATTTTTCTTTGTCCCCGGGGTGTTGGGAATGACGCCAACGGCGTTCGAGTTTTCTACGTGAGCTCTTTTCTAGCCATAGGGGGGTCGAGTACCATGGGGCCTGATGGCGTTTAGGGATGGTAGGACATATTTTCAGGGGGGCTAAAGTATCTAATGTTGCCCTCAGGCTGGCATTGAAGGAAGCAAGGCGTATCTCCACATTATCGGAGTCTGCGTACAGAGGAGGGTCAAAAGTACCTGCAAAGAGTAGGGGTGTGATAGAGTTCCATTTCCTCTACCTTTTTTGGGATAGCATTTGGAAGTGGAGAGGACATTTTGCATTTTTATCCGAAATTCGACCATGGAGTGGTCGGACCAGATCAAAGGGGTCGTGGTAACATAAGGTATGTCAGGGGAATTCCTTAGAATAATGTCTAACGTGTGCCCTGCCAGATGGGTGGGGTCTTTGTTTATTACGGTTAGGTCGAGTGCCGCTAGTTCGGACAAAAAAGATGAGGTGTCAGGATTGTCAAGAATTTCACTGTGAATATTGAAGTCTCCAAGGAGTAGAAACTTTTTGGATGAAATTACGTGCGGAGCAATGAGTTCGATGATCTGAGAGGTGATATTAATTAATGGACCAGGCGGGCGATATACTATAGCTCCTTTCCAAGAGAGATTATGGTCTAGTTTCATGCTAAATATCATTATTTCTAATTGATCATTACTTACTTGGTCAAAACCGAAATAGTAGCAGGATTTTTATATATAATTGCTATACCCCCCCACCACATTCTATGCGGTCTGTCTAATTTTAATATGTGGTAGTTTTCAGGGAGCGCAACTGCTATGTCAGGGTTAGAATGGGGCTTGGTCCAAGTTTCTGTAATGAACCCTACAGTTGGATTATGGGTAGACAACAGGTCTCATATATTGGTGGCGTGTTTAGGTAATGACCTCATGTTAGCCAGAAAGCAGTTCCAGTCTTTGCTGGAATCCGTGTAGTCAGAATGACTCCTCACTGTGTGATGGCCAATGGCATTTGTGATCAGTTTAGACTTGATATAAGCACTAATGAAGTGGTCAGGGGTGCTTTGATATTTGCATATGATGCAGGAGAAAGGACCCTCCATATCCGAAAGAGTGGAACAGGCGTGAGTGGATCTGTTTGCAGTGGGGCTGGAGTTCTTAAATGCCATTAACTCCCTACTAGTATATATAAAAGTAAGGGGTTTCTTCACCTGTTTAGACTGTAACAGGGTGGGAGCGACAGGGATTCCTGCTCCTGGCGGGGACGGGCGCGGATGGGCGCAGACGGGCTTGCCTTTGGCTGCGCATTGGGCAAAATAGTGAGGGATCTAGACTGCTAACCTCCCCTCGGGAATGGGAGGGAATCAGCCAAGTTTCACTTCCGGTGTGAGCCGCCTCCCTCCAGTCAATCGGAACAATCCGTGCTGGACCGGGGAAGATACCGGGTGAAAGTGAAGATAGTGCGCAATGGACAGTGAGTACACACAATTTAAAAGAACATAAATAGATACTAAAAACACGGAGCCCTTTACCAGGCGCTCACAATGATGTTGTGCAAAATAGCAGAAGTAAAAAATATCACTGAATACGTAGCCGGGAGCCCTTTACCAGGCGCTCCGGTAAAGCTTACAAGAGTCACCAAGTCTGCTTGAGCACGATCGCAGCGTGACTGCCTGGGCAGCAGCTTAAATAGTGAGGGATCTAGACTGCTAACCTCCCCTCGGGAATGGGAGGGAAACAGCCAAGTTTCACTTCCGGTGTGAGCCGCCTCCCTCCAGTCAATCGGAACAATCCGTGCTGGACCGGGGAGGATACCGGGTGAAAGTGAAGATAGTGCGCAATGGACAGTGAGTACACACAATTTAAAAGAACATAAATAGATACTAAAAACATGGAGCCCTTTACCAGGCGCTGACAATGATGTTGTGCAAAATAGCAGAAGTAAAAAATATCACTGAATACGTAGCCGGGAGCCCTTTACCAGGCGCTCCGGTAAAGCTTACAAGAGTCCCCAAGTCTGCTTGAGCGCGAGCGCGCCTAGAGTTTGCCTATATCTTGGTTTAAAAAAGGTGTATTAATTAAATCCCAGAAATCTTTAGAATTTTTTGAGGATGCCGCATGCTGCACTTTATCCCAAGCATCCTGCTTCAAAGTTTTAAGTCTACACCTCCTACATTCCCTATATTGGGAGTGGAGGTGGATAACCAGTGCCCTCTCTCTTGGCTTTTCCTTTAGTGCCGTATTTAGATTACTGAGTGCCTTGGTGCAGCTAGCGCCAAACTAACGGGAAGCCAAGATATGCTGCTTAATCTTTGTCGTCCGTAAGTCGCTTTCCACTACACTCAGTACTAAAACAAATGCCTGGACTATATCTGATGGATTCTATAGGGTTCCAAGCAGGTCCTTATTTCCTGCTGTGAGTGCCCAACTATTGTAGGTACCAGTAAGGTTTTATTTATCTTTGCCCATTTAAGGACAATGCCATTCCTTCTCGCTATGGTTGGGGCCGGGATCATCCTCTTAGGTGGGTTAAAAACAACTTTCCAAAATATTTGATAAGTGATCGTAACATGGTCAATAAAATCTGTAACGAAGGTTTCTATCTGATTAAAATATATTTTTAAGGGTAACGCAACCAGCAGGTAATCAATAGTGGTACCATGTATTTTATCTCCAAAGGCCTTTACTAAGGTACCCATTAGATCATCAATTGGGTTAAGAATTACCAGGTTTCTTGTGAGCAAAAGCCTATTTAGTTCATTGCCATATGTGGTGTAAGAAAAATGTAATTTTACCTCACGTTCTTAATAAGTTATGCCACATAGGGGAGTTCCTAACCTGCTATAGCCATGTAAATTAAAATCGCCGAGCCAGACTAAGATCAGGGGTTTATGATGAAACTTTATAGCCTTATCAATTGCGCACTCTAGTCACTCAATTACCTGGTACATGCTGCCCTCAAAGTTGTTATTATAGAAGCTGATGAGCAACATGTTCTCTGCACCCGGCCCATTACAGACTATAAGATATGGGGAATCCACATCATTTCTGAAAATTTTAAGATGTAGTGTGTTTCAAATTAGACTCAGTAATCACCCTCTTGCTCACCCTGCACTTGAAGGTGTTGCTGATGTTTGAATCGAGCAAAACCCATCAATGTAAAAAGATGTAACTTCCCAGGTTTCCTGCAGGCATGCTAGGTCATATTGTTGGATGATCCTAAACCAATCTTCGTTATACTGTTTGGCTCTCAAGACAGCAATTTTCCAACTTATGGATTTAATCAGATCACTTTTCTGGGTTAGTGGTGATTGAGCTGAGATAGGGTCAGCCTCCTGCTATGAATCACTATGTTGGGTGGGCTGGGCTGACCTACAAACCATCTGTCAATCACAAGTATCAAGCCCTTCCAAAAGCATCAAATTTATCAGTTAATGGAATGGCTGCCAGCTGGTTAGGTCTATATGGGAAAGCTGAACGTAGAGGAGCAGGTGTGTTATCCAGCTCTAAGCTATAGGACATAAAGCCCTGTGGTCTAAAAGAGAATCCTAATGGTAGAGTGTAAATGTGAGTCGATGCCAGAGGGCCATTAGGAATTATACCCAGTAGATGCTTCACAAGGCATGGATTGTTGAAATTAAGTACAATACAATTCCCCCAATTGATTTAGGGGAGTTGTCCTACCAGTGAACTCTTCTGGCCATAATATAAGCATCAACACACTTCAACAGCCAGTGTATCGATTTATTCAACAGTTGATGTGTGGAGCATATTCCAACTGCGGGGTGTTTGCCAGAATGATCACATACGGGTAGGCAGCTGGTGGGAGGTTTAAGTTAGGTCCATTTGGGGCTTAGAGGGCCTTACATGTATATTACACCCCTGCCTGTTAAGTAGGGATAAACTAGCTTCAATATGATTCAAACTATCCACAAGGGTTTGCAGAAGATGAGAGATAGTTTATTCTAATGCCATAGAAATTATACCAGACTCGGACCCTGCTGCAGACGAAATCATTAAAGAGGATCCTTTCACGGTACCAGTGTTTGGTTTAGTGAGTCTATGGGACCTACCGCCCCCCTCTTCTTTTTCACTGGCGGCTCACCTGGAGAGTCACGATTACCGGTACCGGTACCGCTTGCTGAAGTTTGAGGGTCCAATGCCATGTCATCAGTTAGAGACATGGGTATAGCAGCTCCTGTACTCGAGGTGACATCCGTAACTGAGGGCACTTAAGGGTTCATTAAGCTCACCTCTCCTCCGGACAGTCATCTTTCAGCCCTTTCGATTTCCTTAGATATGATGTCCGCCGCTCTCAGGAGGAAGGAGTCTAGAGTGTTAGAAACCTCTGGCCCTTGATCACATCATTTGTTCTTTTTTTCCCTATAATAACCACAGGACCTTTGTAAGAGAAGATAAGGGGGCAAAATAGAGCCACATTAGAGGGGGGGCCAGCCCAGCCTCTTCCGGGCTCTAACGGACGTAAGCGGCTCTTGGCCGGGCTTTGCCCGGGCACATCCCTGCATGCGTCCCACGCCGCAGTGCTGCGGGCTCTTTTTGAGTACGCTGTGGCTTGCAGAGGCTCCTGGTCAAGTGAGTCCTGGTGCGGGAATAAACAAACACAGCCCGGTAGATACTCTGTCATTTTATACAATTTCTGCTTAAACCTCACATGATTGTTTACATTTCATGTACTCTCCCTTATGATGAAGGAATTTTGCCCTGGAGCCAAAATATCTCTTCTTAATCAATTATATATTTATGTGAAAGCATTTTTGGTTGCAAATATATAATGATACCAGTGCCTACTCAGTGAAACTGCTCTGACTTCTCGGTCTGTCTCACAAATCCCCTCTTTTTTAGGGGGTCTGCTTTGTTGTGGTTCTCAATGATCTCAGGCTACTGGAAACCTTGTTGGGATTCAAACTGAGCTGCTTCTTTCTCTCAGCAAGTGACCTTTTCTCTCATAGAAGTCGTTTAGTGCCATAGTTTAGTTTTACATGTTATGTGGACACATAGGTGAACCCTCCAGTTTTCGACCAGGGCTAAGTTGATGATTTCTATTTGTTTTGTTTTTTCTATCATTTTTTTTTCCTTTGTTCTCATATTTACCAGTAACTGGAGAATGATTGAGACTGACCTACCAAACTTGGTACTACAACATTATGGATCTGATCTCCGGAACATAAGGCATGAATCCAATTCAGTAGAGTCATCACAGAACATCATTGATAAAAGAGAATCTGTCTCCCCGAAACAGTTTATTTTCATTATAATATTTATTTACACGTTTACCATTTATTAATTTCGATCAATATTACCACTAGTACTCGGAAAGTAAACACCCCGCTCTGGAAGTCATTGCCACTAACCTTTTAAAAAACCACAGTGCATTTGACATGAGAATCAACCATCTTGCACAGGGTGACTGACTCTTCACTAAGCCTTCATATAAAACGCAGGTTTCCTGAAAGAATCATCTATCAAATAGTTGTTAAATTTTTGATTGATTATGAAGAATCCAATCTCAAAAAGTATCAGTAAATGTGAATTGCATGGAGAATCAATTCAGGGCAAGTATATAAAAGTATTCCATGCTGGAGTATGAAAAAACAGAAAAATATATATAAAGAGGTGAACATTGGGTTACCTATATACAGTACACACCATATATGACAGACAGGTAATATGAGTAATTGTCCTTAAAAGAGACCTTGGGGCATATCATCTAGGGCAATAGCGCCGCTTTTGCGGCACATTTTGCCGAAAAAGCGGTGATATTTTTATCGCCCTTTAAGCAAGGCTGCGCTAACATGTGTTAGCGCCAGCTCTCCGGCGTTAGCTGGCGGTTTTCCTATCGCCTTGCATGACAGCGATAATTATCGGTAATGACATGCAAGGTAGGCGTTCCTTACCAATGGTTCAAGTTAAAAGTAGCTAACGCCACATTGCGCTATTATTAAAGAAGTCCCGGACCCCCGAAGCGAGAATAAAAGGTGCGCTAAACCACGTTAGCACCGGAATTTAACACCGGAAAAAATCCTGACTAACAATGATGTTACATGGAGGTGTGTAAGGGAGAGTATCAGTTATCGTGTTAAAAGGGGATTTGCAGACACTATTAGGGGCATATTTACAAGCAGCCGAAAAGCGGCGATAATTTTATCGTCTAATTAGCATGGCCACGCTAACGCACGAAACCCTGCTTTAGTGTCAGGATTCCTAACGCCCAGCTTTGCATCTCTAATGAGATGCAAAGTGGGCGTTCCTGACCTAAAATGACAGGAGAAATGTCGCTAAGCAACATTTCTCCTAACATCAAGCTCCACGCTATGAAGCATAGCGGCAGGAAAGGTAGCGATAACCCCTGTTATCGCTACTTTCCTTACGCCTGCTTCAGGACTGACTTAGCCATGATATCCTATGGAAGGTAGATATCATGGCTAAGTTTGGGAGTCCCTATCAGCAAGCTAACGCCACATTGCGTGAGATTATCGCTGGGTTTCCAGTGATAATCTCACGTTAGGCAGTTAGCGTGAGGATTTTTATCGCTGAGGAGATAAGCGTTGCTAATAGCACGCTATCTCAGTGATAAAAATCCACGCTACCCGGCGATAATTAGTCTCACGCTAAGAGCGCTGAGCGATAATTATCGCCGGGTGTTGCTGATATGTCCCTTAGCAACCTAGCTGAAATTATATCAGCGATAACGTGGTGATGCCAAGGTATCGCAACAATACCTATCGCCATCGCTGTGCTGTTAGCGGGAGTTTTCGCGTCCTTTCCCGGACACCATCGCATCTTACTGACGTGTTCATAATACATTGATAAGAATGCGATAAGTATCCGGGAACAGAAGCGATAAAAAAAAAGTGCGCTAACTTGCGTTGCCAATCATTATCGCCATTACTAGATAATATACCTGCTTATGTGGTGTACATTACCTCTCGGTCTTAGAGTACGTCTTAAGTAGAATAATAAATGATGCTATATATCAGTTTTTTAAGGGGCTTATTTGAATGGGTTGACGTTTTGGTCTCTGTAAGGCAAAAATCCATGAGACCATCCTCAGGAAAGCATTTATGGAAAAGAACCCTTAGGAAAACAGAAAATAACTTAATTGATTAATAATTATCAAATGGACAGAAGTACTATGTCAAACATCGTGCATCGCTGCAAACAACCTCTGCCTCCTAACCCTGATAGTGTTTGCCTATCAATAGTACTCATTCTTTTTTTAAATGGCTGCGTTTCATGCACACGTGATATTATGAAGATGCATCAAATTGTCATAATCATGCTTTATGTACATATTGTCTCAAGAGAAAAAAAGTAGTCTGATAATAGCAGAAAGGCGTCAGTCCAGTGTCATGCCAGATAATCATTAAACTAATTGTGTGATTGATTACATGGGCAGAGTTTTCGCGATGAGGGATAGCTACCTTCTAAGAACAGGGGGGACTTCTCAAAGAACTCACTAGCTATATTGACCTGCTCTAAAAAATAAATAAGGTATGAGTCATAAGCCTTAAGTCTGCAGGTACGTTAAGCAACAACTGATTGATTTGTATTCAATTATACACAATTAATATTAAAGGACCCTCGGGGAAATCAATTTTAGATGCCAAGGATCCAGAGGACCGAATGCAGTCCGAAAAAAATGATGTACAGGTGTTAACAAATCACTATTGTGATTAAACAGATATTACACTGGGTCTCATTAAGATAGAAACTTTCCAAAAGTGTATTGTGGTAGTATTTAAATTAGAGAAACTCACACAACAGTGCTTAATTCGATTATCTCCCCTGGTCTCAGAGAATCAGGTGCAAAAAAGTTCAGTAGTCAGCATGTTAAATCACCCGAGGAAAGACACAAAACATTAGCTAAATGTTTGCGTCCATTAAAATGATACAAATAGAAAGAAGGGATGAGCGAGCAACTGACCAAGGCACAGCAGCATATAAGTCATCTGTCTATGAATGCAGTATCCAGAGAACTAGGGGGCATATTTATGAGAAGCTTGCACCAGCATTGCCCCACAAACTGTGACGCAACCGCGGTCCATGTATTAAGTCATATGTATAAAATTACTCATTTGTAAAAATGCAAAAAAATATATGTGTTGCGTGGGGAAAAAGCTGTGCTGAAAGCAGCTGCGTCATGCAATATTTAATATATGTAATATAGGCATTCCCTGCAAATTCTGACGCAACTGTAACGCAGTGGTAAATATGGCTGTAGCACTGCATCACACATTGTGTGGAAGTGCAATGCAAAGATTGAAATGCATTAGAATTGCTGTCCATCGTCAAACCAGGAGTATAAAATAATGCAGAGGTTGTGGTATAAAAGCCTGAGCAACACAAAAATCTTTGTAAAGCTCAACTACACCATGGAGGATGTCATACTGCAACACGGAGTAGCTAGGAGCCCACCACTACCACCACATAGGAGCACAGGAGGATGCAGCATATTTTCCAGCAACACATATCCCTCATTGACCTCGGGAAGGAAGAGGTCATACAGTTTTACTGACAGTTTTACTGACTCAAGAGGGAATCCATCAAGGAACTGATGCAGGACATTGGGCCAAATCTCCAGCCACCAACTTCAAAGCTCAATAACATAACACCACATACAAAACTAATGGCTGTGCTTCACATGCTGGCATCAGGTACCTTCCAAAACACAACAGCCAGATTACCAGGAATCTCACAGGGAGCATTTCCTGCCTTCCTCTCCTCTGTTTTGGATGCTATAATTAGACTCACATCCCAGTACTTTCTCTTCCCCAAAACTCCACAACAACTGGCTGCCAAAAAAGTATTCTAGGTGATTGCTTTGTTTCCTCATGCGCTTGGTGCAATTGATTGCACATGTGCAACCTGTGCCCTCTGCTGCAAAATCTCACCTCTACAGACACTTCAGGCACTCATACTCCATCAATGTCCAGGCCGTAGTGGATCATATGAGAATATTCTTAAATGTGCTGGAAAAATATTCGTGGAGTGCACATGATGCCTAGTGTACATCTTCTGCCACAGTATCATCAATCAGCAGTTTCAGAATGGCACAAATGGGGATAGCCTACTCATTGGTAAGGAAACCACAAATATTCTTGATACAAAATGAGAAGTTGGAATGTATGACATCATTGCCATCTCTGTGTTTGTGTATGGATCTTGTGTTGTATGCACATAGTGGGAATAACTGACTCCAAACATTAGTCACTGATGCCCCATTATGTCATTCCCTCACTAATCCTGCATTGGAAGTAGGGAAAAATCAACTATGTGAAGTATTGTGCCAACTCACACCATGTAAGTGAACATATTAATTTTGTCTGTACTAGTCACCAAAGCAACACAATGTCAAAGCAAACTTTATTCGGTCGTTCCGACCATTAAAGTGCAAGTGTCTACAGTACAGAGTTTGCAAACATAGACACAATGTAATGATACATTTTGGATCGTAAAAGCGCAAATGCATACAGTACCGAACCTCAAGTTTGAGTGCATGACAAAAATGATCATTAAAACATTACTATAAATTTTTATCAGAAAAAATAGCAATCCTATTTGAAATAGTTAAAATACCCAGTTACATAAAATAATTCCTATGGTGGTTGACCAAAGAGAAGGCTTAATAAGATGCTTTAAAACTCCCACTGTGAAATCACACTAAGAGGATCGGACCAGAAACAATAAAAGCGTGCTGGAGCTGACCAGATATTGTTTAAAGAGTTTAGGAAAAGTGGAAAAGAGAAACTTCAGGGGGGACCATATAAGTTTATCACTTCTTTAGTGTGCCCCTTCTAATTATCCACATTTTTCATAAAAACTTAGCAACTGCACAAGCAATATGTGGTCTTGAATCCGATCTTAAAATACGCAGCACTTCCTGGTGACAGCGTGTTCCTATCAACCTGCAAACAGGAACCAACAATTCACATCTCGGGGAGTTATACATTGGACAAGCAAAAAGAATGTGTGGGATTGTCTCAACAGATTTGGGGCAACCAGGACAGTGTGGCTGTAAGACCGTCTCCACCCAGCAGTGAATGAGTTCACAGGTAGTGATCCCAGTCTGAATTCAATGTAGAGCTTTCTGTCCTGTGGGATTGTAATGGTCTCTAAGTATTGCTAGTGTACACTGTGTCTTAAAGTCCATAAATTCAATTGTAAGGGAACCACCTTGTGATTGTGTTAAATTAGATTGAGCCACCCAGTTCCTGTATTGGTACTTAAGCAGTCTTTTACTTGGTAAAGAACAGGGATCAGCAGTGTTACATATGGCCCCTAAGCCTATTGCTAATAGGGATCTGACTTCAGTAAACCACCCAATTTTGTTAAAACGATCAAGTTGAAAAACTTCCTCAGCTGCAGCAGCATAATGTGAAAGCTCAGGGGTTTGTTTCAGGCGCAGCTAAAAAAAGCAAAAGGCTAAGTCGTGCCTTATTCATAATGGATTGTCTGCCCATGTCAAGTCTTAGGGGATATAGGGGGGTGCTTTGGGGAAGAGAGCAAAGGGATCTCAAGAATGTATTTTCAGTAGATATGAGACCCTCTAATAGCTTTCAAACCCCCAGAGCTCAGCCCCATACAAAGCTGAGCTCACTACTTTGTGATCATATATCTGTAGGGGCTCTGCTATTGGTCTTGACTGAAAGCGTCTGTGCTCCGTCAACAGAGCCCCGGTGATTTGCTTCTGCTGGAGAACCTGCCTAGCAATGTGGTGCTTTGAGACCAATCCCTCAGAGAGGGTCACACCCAGATAGTCAAATGTGACTAGTCTCTCGAGGGGGTCGCCCCAAGAGTCAATTTTCCTTTGAAGGATTTGTGTGGGTTCATCAAAAGAAGTTTAGTTTTTGATGTATTGACCTCCAGGCCTCTCGACCCAAAAAAAGGAGTCAAAGTGGTCTAACAGCAGTTGAAGGCCACTGGGTACTTTGAAACCAGCGGAGTGTCATCTGCAAATAGCAGAGTTGTTATTTTGTCCTTCTCCAATGAGGGGGCATCAGCTGGGACTTCCATTAGGTAAACTTCTGGCTGTAGCCTATGCGTTTTTGGAGGAGCTCCTGGCTATTTTGAAATCTGATGCATTATTAGCTCTAATGGCTAAGGTCAGTTGTGATCTTGATTTCCTACATTCCTGGTTAAACCAGGAGGAATGAGGTCTGACTCGTTTCCGCTTGCTCTGAAGTCTAAGAGGAACGCTAAAAACAGAAGCTAACTGTTTAAAAAAAACCTATGTGGCACAGCGTGATCATGGTGAATTCGTTGTGTTGCTCGAGATAACTGATTAGCTGGCTGGTGTTCTCTAGCAATTTATTTTTTATAGTCTCTAGTTGAGTTGTATTGATAGCTACACATGCCCACTTAAGTCACCTGTTTCTGCAAGACAGGACTAACTCCTTAGTTGTAAGGCCTGTATACGACTGGTCAAAGTTGTTGTCCCAAAAGGGTGACAATACAAGCTCTAGAGGATTGTGGTCGCTGTTTGTGGTTGACCCACTACTATATCCAGCACCCCATACCACAATCTAACCTCTAACAGGATGTAGTCAATGCGGCTCATGTTGCTGGTTCTGTTGAAAGTGTTGGTCCCTTTCTTATAAGACTTAGTTTGGCCTTTAGGAGCTCTGAGCCTGTACTCAAGGGTCACAGAATGTAGCTGTAACGCTGCACAGGTCCATTTTTAAATGGATGGCAGATCTAATGAGGGAACAAGCCACATCTCATCCACCTTATCGCTATATGTTACATCTTGGGAATCCAGGGACTCAAAGGTGGTATTAAAGTCCCCATCACCATTACCGGTAACTGTTGGTCCCTCTCCTCTAGGGAGATTTCCAGATGTGAGATGGTGGGAGAGTATAGATATTATAGAGATCAAGTCCCTTGCCATTCCTGCCCCTTATATGAATAGCTAGGATGTCGGAGCTTTTAATCTTTAGTTCTCGAGAGTTACATTGGAGATTGATTTTTACCCAGATAGACAGCCCCTCTGCTGGACGTCCTGTTCTACTGGCAACAGCTGGGTGGCAATATGTGACATAGCCAGGGATAAAAACGGGAGTGGTGGACCAGGTTTCCTGCACACAACAAATGTCAAATTGCTCTATATACTGGGACCAATAAGGTAGTGCCAGCTTGGACCTTACTCCAGCGACATTCCATGATAGAATACGAAGGCTGAAAAGTGTTCTCCCATTTGATGGATGGGGGAAATGGATCTCGCTCGGTTTATAGCCTGGCACTTGGCCAAGAGTATAGTCAAAGCAATTTGAAGCGGACTCGCTAAAAATGGCAGTGGTGAGTTGTTGGAAGACATTTGGCCCTGAGATACTTGGCTCTGTAAGTGGTGGTGTTGAATCTGAACAGTCGCTTGGTATGATTCTTAGCTGCTCAACCTCTATATTGAGGGGGAAAGATGCATGAAATTGATTTTTTTGACTTACCAGTCAATCATTGATGACTAAGGGTGAATCAGAGCCTGGTGGGTTTCCTCCTCTAATACGTGTAGGCTGCTGAAGGGTGTTGAAGGGGTTGTATTTTAGTTTGATTCCCATTTGAGTGGGAGAACAAGATCTATCCTCAAGGGCTATGAGGTTATGAACTAAGTTTGCATCCTTAAGATGTAGTTCTATAGAATTGGTAGGGGGGTAGTGGTATGATAGTTTCTTTGCCCATACAATGTCCTCTCTAATGATAGATCTACACCCCTCACCTTGTGGATCCAATGTATGGATTTGTTTATCAGGGAGTCCATGTCCTCATGCTTCTTGTGTAAAGTAACTTTAGGTACATTTGTCATATAGATGGACCTAGTGCAGCTTTGGGCCTGGATGTTCGTATGTTTAGATTGACAACCACCATCTTCCTTTCCGCGGTCTCTTCTGTGCGCTGTTTCAGATCTACTTATAGCAGTCATAGATGTAGGAGGGAGGGTGGAAATGGACTTCAGAGTAACTATTCTAGTTGGGGTGTGATATAGCTCCTGTGTAGGTCCCTTTTCCAGCACCAGGCAGCGTTGATCTGTGGTGCCTCTATCTATCAGGAGTTTAACTTGAGCATTGAGTGCTAGAATTAGTGTTTTTAGTGAGGTTATTTCAGCCCTCAGATCAGAGATGATCCTAATCGTGTCCTCACTCTGTGAGGATATCTCCAGTGGGAGACTCCCACCCCGTTGCACGCAAGAAACTTTAAAGGATCTGTAGTCACCCTTAGCAAGTGAGCATCTCTCTCAGACTCCTGCACTTCCCCCTGTTGAAGACTCGGCTGAGCTTGAAGTGGTAGAAACCTATTAAATAGGGCAATGGTAGTAGAGCTATCAAAGTCAGTGCATGTCAAGGTTTTTTCTGCATTCATAGAGGGAATTGGAGATGGAGCTACCTCCACAGTGTCAGTGTTGTCTGTAGAATGTGTGAGGATGGTGGTATGAGGGGGAAATATGTTTCAGCTCCTTGTTCTAGCAAACATTGCAGGAATCTGTTAGACAGGAGTAGCAGTGATGCTAAGCCGATGGGAGGGCTCCTGGGTTAATTGTGGATTGGATGTAGTGGCCAAGCAAGAATCGGTAGTTAGAATTTCCTGGCATTCCACTATTAGATCGTCAATGCAATCGATAACACAGTTGTGGTTGTGGTTTTTTGAGCTGACTCACTTCTGCTAAATTTCCGACTGAATCCTTCAGGCCCGCCCCCTTCCCCACAATTGGACAATTTTCTCTTCCCCATAACAATAGGCAATGTGTTTTATAGTATGGATAATGGTTAATAATATCTACAGTAGAATAAATGTAGATGTACGTAAAAAGTATGTCACCTTGATATTCAATAAATACCTTCGGGTATTTGACCACTCCAGCTATTGCATAAATAGGTGACTTGCGAGTGTAGTACCCATATGGAGTGCCCAATACCCTCTTTCAAAATATGTAGATGGGCTCAGAGGGAAAGAAAAAACAATGGAATCACTTAATAATGTGCCTTTTAGAGCTTAAAGGTGATAATAATACCTATATATCGTGCTGTCATCTACATCCTAGGTTGTATAATTATTGTATGTAAAATATGGCCTAGTACGGTATATGAGGTAACAAGCCCTCCCAAGTCATAAGGGATATTTTGACCCCAATTAACAAATTCAAATACTGCAATTAAAAGCAAGTTGGTTCCTTGGGTGTGGGCGTTGTTGTCCAAGTCTCAACTTCTCAGAGACCCAATGTCAATAGAGGAGTTAAAGCGGTAGTTGAGATAGTGGAGGATCTACCCAAGGGCAGTAAGACAATCTCCTGTCAATTGACTATAGCATAAACGCTGAAAGAGCAAAGAAAATAAAATGATGGAAAAAGTTAATATTGAGGGGTAGCCCAGTTCTACTTTTGTTGACCAAAGGTTTATGCGCCTGTAAGCCCCTTGTAGTAGCGCATGGTACAAGCTTGGAGTAAGTCCACTTTGATACCGGGCTGCTGCAGGGAGGGTAAGTCCACAGTACCCTCTAACCTGAGAACTGCTGCAATCAGTGGCTATGCAAAACAGAGGAGAGCAAGCACACTCACCCAATTGTTCGCAGAAGGATTCCTCATTAGCGACAAGATGAAAGACTGGGGGCCCAGCCCAGCCTACTCCAGGCTCCGACGGGCATGGAGGGACCCACCCTTGGCCCAGGCTTCACCAGAGCACGGCCCTGGTGCGTACACGCACGTCCCGTGCTGCGTAAACCCTGGTGCAGATTTAAACGCCTCCTGGGAGGCTCGAGATGGGACGTGGCTTCCCTGCCACAAAAGACTATGGTTGGTGCAATCTGGGCAGCAGTGGCAGAGAGAAGTAGCACAGGAGTACAGGTGTCCCTTGCTGCGGGAGCCCTGGCCCAGATTTAAACGCCTTCTGGCGTTCTCGTAATGGGGCGCAGCTTACCTGTCGCAGGGAGCTCTGGTAGGTGCAGTCCAGGCAGCAGTGGCAGAGAGAAGTATCACAGGAGTGTGGGCGTCCCGTGCTGCGGGAGCCCTCGTCCAGATTTAAATGCCTCCTGGCATGCTGATGGTGGGAAGGAGCTTCAATGCCACAGGGAGCTCTGGTAGGTGCAGTCCGGGAAGCAGTGGCAGAGAGAAGTAGCACAGGAGTACGGGAGTCCTGCACTGCGGGAGCCCTGGTCTAGATTTAAACGCCTTCTGACGTACTTGTGATGGGTCGTTGAGTCCCTGCTACAAATAGCTCTGGTAGGTGCAGTCCAGGCTGCAGTGGCAAAGAGAAGTAGCACAACAATAATCATGTGGTTCACAAGTAATGTCAAAATGAGCAGTAAGGGACAATATTGTTAAAGTGTGAGATGTGTGTATGTGCAGTGGTGTATCTAGGATCGGTAATTTGTAAATGTTGCACTAAAATAATGGGTGTTCAACATATCATGTGTTCCTGATTAAGTGTGTCACACATGGCAGTAAACTTGTATGTTGACCAAAGTATCAGGAGCAATAATGGGAGAAGTAGTTGTAAATTCCATTTGTCATGCACTGTAAGTGTAGCCTCAAATCATGTGTAAATGTCAAATCCAGCTACATATGTGATACCAAAAGTACAAAGTACATATATGTGTCAGCCATTCTTACAGTCTAGGTCCAAACATACATGGTTATCAACCCACATTGGCATACTTCATTAATGCAACAGATGACCAGTCCGGTTGCTCAAGTTGCCTACATTCCCAGCATCTCAGTCCATCAATGTAAAACTGACACAGTCAATCAGTATGCCGTCAACCATACACCAGTAAATAACACAGAATAAATTACACCTGTGTAAGATATCACAGTGTACCCCAGGTCCCAGAATCAAAACTTTCTTGCCACATCAGTGTTATCATAATCAAGGCATATATTGACTGGACTGGACAGGACTCAATAACAATGTGCAACAGTATTTACTGTTCTAATTTTGTACTTTCAGGTGACCATGGATATAGATTGTAGTCATGGGCCATGTCCCCATTCACCAATCCCCAGATGGAGGGTACAAAACTCTATAACATGGCACTCACGAAGACAAGGACTGTTGTTGAGAGGAGTTTTGGGATATGTCAGACAGAAGGCTGTTGTACTCATCCCTTATAGTGTGCAAAATAATCCTTGTCTGTGCTATATTGCACATCTGTGTAAAAACAAATGTTCTGTAGCCTTCTGTGCCACTAAATCCAGAAGAACTGGATGAGGATGAGGACGATGAAGTAGAGACCCAGCACACAATGGCCAGACAGTGGAGGCATGACCACACCGTGGCCAATTGTTTTTAGTTAACCTGTATCACCTGATGGTAATTCTGACAGAAAATATCTCAACTTATTAACCTACAAAAACTTATGGAACCCATTCATTGTGTTGTGTATATGTGAAAGTCAATGTAAAATTCGACTCACTCACATCTTCTCAACTAGAAGTAGGCCTCATCTGCTTACAGTTGACAAAATACATATCTATCATGCTATGCACAACAATGCAATGAGGATCTAAGCCTAGAACAAAAAATGATAAACTGAAGATTTAGAAATGTGTGACATAAACAAGAGGAGATGTTTGCCAACCATCACATCAGGAAGACAGAGATGGTTAATGTGTGAAGATTCCATGTCAAGAATCACACAAATGTATGTGTAAATACACAATTTCATTGAACATGTTGCAATGGAGGTATTGGCTAGGAATGTTGCCCTGTATGGTTGCACTATTATACTCCTGTCTTGGTTATCCAACTACATAGTTGTGTGGCTCACTAATTCTTGTATAATCCCAAAGGCGAACATGGAATATGTGTGTGTGCTATGACATAGGCCTGTGTAGGGCCACACAAAGACCTGCCCTCTTAGTAGATGTTTACTACTGCCTTTGCTAGGAGCAATACCGAGCTTAAGTGGGGGTGGCAGCATGCTGTGTAGTGAACAGTAGTAGTGAACATGACCATCCAACCTTAGTTTACTGCAGTGAGGTCTGCTGGCTCACTCACCTCTTCAAAAGGTCTGCTGCTGTGTGTTACATTCATCCCTCCCCAACATTACGTTGATCATAAAATCTATGCATGATAAAAACCCTTTGCAGAATGCCTTTGCCTGTGTAAGACATACACATCGCATAGGTTGAAAATGTGGAGCAGTGTGCACATGGTTAATGTGGGTGTGCTGGTAGTGTGTGCTCAATGTGACACACTCTAGTACAGTTCAATGGGAGTTTGGAACCAAACACTGTTTGGTGATTGAGTGTGTGCGCTGCATGTCAGTTGTGCGTGGCCGCACAGTGCAGCATGTCACCTTACTGCACTGCTATGCTAAAGCAAAAGTGCAGGATTGTGCTCTATGTAATAGAACAGAATGCATTTATGACTTTTCCCCTGCGCCAGTGCTATTTTGGCTGCCTATCTCCAAATCAGGCTCCTTGCAGCATGGTGCAAGGGTGCCTGTGTTGCATACAGGAATCCTGAGAGGCATATTCCTCCATCTACATGTGCTGAGGAATGCATCACACATTGAAAGAGGAAGTAACAGGGATAATAATATGTTACATTCCTTGCTACGCTTCTCCTGGGAAGGTGTATCTTTCGAGTGCAATTCCAGATTTACTGGGTCTGTTAAGTCAGGAAGTTCATCTAAAACTATCGGAGTTGCATGGTTACACCCATGCTACATCTCTATGGAGCAGTGTAAGGCAATGCAGCGATTCATAATGCATTGCTCCACTCGAGATTTATGACACCAATCAAGGCTGCGCATGGTGGTCTTGGGTGGCTTCACCAAAAATATATTAGAGTTACATTGCAGATGTACCACGTTGCATGGT
Organism: Triturus cristatus; assembly: GCF_964204655.1. Classification (NCBI taxonomy): domain Eukaryota; kingdom Metazoa; phylum Chordata; class Amphibia; order Caudata; family Salamandridae; genus Triturus; species Triturus cristatus. The sequence continues at coordinate 499,329,118 of NC_140591.1, forward strand.
GCAAGTGCCACACAACTGGGGCCATACATATACCCCTGAATGCAGAAGTGCCAGCCCCGCTACATTACGTGGAGGACCATGGTTACCTTTGTGCAAAAGACATGGCTGCCTGGTCTAAACATTGAGGATTATCAACCTGTCTTGGTGATTCCGCAAGTGTGTCCTGCATCCGTGACAAATCACAAGGAAGGGGTCCTAACACATCACAGAAAGGGAGAGATTGAGCTGATTAGGGAGTTAAATAGAGTGGGGCATAGACCTCAGGATCAAATTTCACATGCAGATATGACTATTAGGGACATCCATGTGTGTGCCCTGATAACGCATGTGAAAACTGATGTGTGATCATTCAGCACTTGGTTCCTGCCTTACTGTGCTGTCATGCTGCCTGCTCTTCCCCTGGCTGGGTGATAAGGATAACGGATGCATTCCCTGAACTCAGACGGACTTCTCCTTTCACTAAGTCTCAGGGACATGAAAGACCTCCAACCACCCTGTTTCAGCATCAGGACACTTTTATTTGTCACTCTGATCTGCGGAAGTGGTGCCTCCCCAGTATTGGAACAATAGAAGTGAGCCTAAGGTGCTTGATCCAGCAGAACCCAGGCATCTACAATAGATCCTCTGCATCACTTCTGTTGCGTGTGTCAGAACCCGTGTGTCGGCTCTGTTGCGTGAGTCAGGACCTCTACATCGCCCCTCAAAAACCTTGCATCAATGCCATTGCAGAAGTGCTTCTGGGCAGTGCATCCATCATGCAATGTCTATTTGCATAGCAATGCGTCCTAAAACTTGATGCAAATGTCGGATGCGTGCTGGACACACCAAGGAAAGGATGCAATAGATGTTGTAGGCTGTATCATAGGAAGTGCGAAAGTTAATTTCACTTTCTTTGACAGCTTGTTAGTGTAATAAGATAAGAAACGCTGGGAAGGTAATTCAAACAAGCAAGACTTTAATGTCAACCCCATCCATCCTGGAGTTGCGTCAACTGTCACAGGCAGAACCCTCAACAGCCTAGGTTCCACGTGAAACTGAGAACTAAGACACATTACACTTCTCCCCCTTTACATTTGTCATAAGTTTCAATGAAACCCCACATACCACAGCCTTTCTTCTCTAAAAGATGAAAAGATCCCCAAACAACATTAATCAAGATATGAGGAACGTACCAGAAAACAGTTTTACATTTAAATGAATAAAAAACAAAATTACTTTCTCACAACATCCTTGAGAAATGCTGGGCTTCTGCAAATTCTAACACTTCTTCTGGTGGGCTTCAAACACCCCAAACAAGAAGAAACACCAGCAGAAGATTCAGCACTACATGCACAGACATATTTTGGCTTAATAAGAACCACACAGCTGTGATTCCAGATCCAACCATCATTGGTTTTAACTGCATTTTTTAACAATTTCACCACACTCTTTACACAAGTGAATTAAGTCCAGTTTTGACAGCCCACAGGTGCTTTGATCTTGACTTTGTCGCCAACCTGGAACACGGCTGTCTTAGCCGATTTGTGAGAGTCAAAATAGACCTTACTTTTCTGTTATAAAGCCAACTCTTTTGACCTCCACTGACCAATACCATTATCCTTGAAACCTTTGTCCAGAATCATCCACCCTGGACATATTATGGTGTTAGGAGATCTTCCTTTGAATTACTCAAAAGGAGACTTCCCCATTGAGGATTGAGGTGTAAATCTGTCATCTGTAATCCTTTTTTGTAACTCCTCCTTCCAATTCAAACTGTTCACCCTTGCCAATTGTATTCCTTCCTTCAGAGTCTTGTTCAACCTCTCAATGGCTCCATTAGTTTTGGGATGATAAAGTCTTTTTATGTTGAATCCCACACTTTTCAAAATGCTCTTCCATTTCACAAGAACAAAACTGTGGACCATTGTCAGATAACAAAGAACAAGGAAAGCTCTCACGCTTGAAAATTGCATCTAGGAACTTTATCACACATTGTGAGGTAATGTCATGCACAGAACTTACTTCAATCCAACGTGAATACAAATCTAACAGAACGATTAAATACAGTGTTTGCTGTTCACCGTGAAGAGGTCCAACAATATCAATGGCTACTTCTTCCGAAGGACACATGGGTAATTTCCTACATACCATGGGAGATTGTCTTGGCTTGAGAATCTTGTCGCTCAACGAACAAGGTATGCAATCACGCACTATACGTTCCACCATGAGATCCAAACCCGGCCACCAAAAATCTTGTCTGATGAGTTCTTTAGTATTAGAAATACCCATGTGCCCTTTGTGCCCTTTGTGAGCCATTTGAATAATGTTGTTCCTCAGACTCGCCAGAGGAACTAACCTCGTCCCTCTAGTTAGCATCTAATCTAATCTAAGCTTCTAATCAAATGATGAGAAAACCATTTATAGTTACTTGCACTGTATTAAAAAAAGATGGCATGAACAAACTGTGTTTCTATTTGTCTATAGCCATCTAGAAAATTAGACTCCTTACCACAATACAATAGTTCATCAATAATTCGCATTAATTCGGACAGCTGTAATACACATGCTTTCTTATACCTGAAGGTTATTGGGGCATTGTTACGCAGCCTCAAATGCAGAAATTAAGGGTGGGCGCAGTGCTCCGCTCCGCCCGCGCAGTGTGCCTAGTGCTGCCTACTTCGCACTTCGCAAAGTAGGCGTAGCAGGCAGACTGCGCACATGCCACGGCAGAGCAGAGTTGCCCGCCACCCGCCTCCCTCCTGCCCTCATTTTAAAATTACTTAGAACCTTAAGTAAAGAAAATTACTTACCTGAGTTGCGGCGTCCTGGGGCTCCATCTTCCTGCTTCCTCGCTAACTTCTTCCTCACAAATGCGCATGCGTGGGCGCCCGCGCATTTCTTGGGAGAAGTGCACATGCGCGGGCGCCCGCGCATGCGCATTTGTGAGGAAGAAGCCATCGACGAAGCAGGAAGATGGAGCCCCGGGACGCTGCAGCTCAGGTAAGTAATTTTCTTTATTTTTAAGGTTCTAAGTAATTTTAAAATAGGGCGGGAGGGAGGCGGGTGGCGCGTAGTGGGGCTACGTGGAGTGTGCGGGTGCATGTAGATTTGGGCACACTCCGTGATGCTCCACGTAGCCCCACTACGCCCACAATGCCCAGGGTTAGCAGAAATGTAACTCTTTGTTATGACTAAGCGCATGGGTTCAATACAAATTAATAAGCTTACAGCAATATATGTTTTAATTTATATTAAGGACAGAATGTTCACTAACTTTACTCTTGGTTCCAAAATACAATAATGCTTCAATTTCATTTCGCAAATTTTACCTTAAATGACTCATTTCATATACATTGTATTGTTTAGTGGGATTTTATTTTTTTTTAAACGAAAACAGACATGACCTTTAAAGATAAGAGATTTATCCCAACATCACAAGGGTTTCTGTTTTTCCCTTTTGCTCTCTTAAAAGTATTGTGCCGCCACAGTCGCTGCTAAATAAAAGGATTTGTTTTTTTCTTTTCTAAAGCAAAAATAAAGTTTCGTGCTCTAGGCACCTGCAAATGTCATTTCACTTATCCTGTTTAATGTGGCAGCAACCCAGGAGCTTGGTAAGTCAGCGTTCTTGGCAGAATTCCTTGACAGCTTGTCAAGCCTCAGGCTACTGCATGTAGTCTGTTCTCCCAAAGTTAATTTTTAATTAAAACATTACATTTTTAATGAGCGGTTATTTTGATTTTACAACTTTTGTTAACATTTTGTAGAGATAAAATAGCCAGTCTTTAAAAAAAGTGACTGCATAATGAAAGCGGACTCCCAGGTCAGGATTTGCAAAATTTCAACCATTGCATAATTATCCAGTGGAGATCATCGTGAAAAGCCATTTGATTATGAACAAGAGAGAAAACTGAGAGAATATCTCCGAGCTAGGTTTCAATTGGTTCCTTTAAAGCTTTAAGAACAGAAAACAAAGTGAAAAAAGTCCTTGCGAAAATTACAAATCTGAAGTAAATTGCCGTTGCATGGGCCATTTACTGCAAATAACAAAACAATCTTTGCTTAGTCCTGTGTCATTATGTACCAGCTTTGACATGTTCTGCCATACTACCACCTATCCACCTTGTACTGGCTCACTGCTCAGACAAAGCACAGGCCCCCCCAACACGAAGTAGATACATATATTGTTGCGAAACAAAAACAAAACTTTTCGGGTTGGGTTAAAAATTAATGGAGCTGCAAATGTAATAAACATGCCAAGGGAGTGTGTCTTACAACGTGAGGTTTAAATTCGGGGTCAAAAGTATTTGTTAAATATTTTGGGGCAGATTTAGAAGCCCCTTGCGCCACTTTTGCATCACTTTTAACATGGGAAAAGTGACGCAAAAGAGGCGCAAGGGGCTTGTAAATTTGCCCCTTTGTTTGCAGCTCCTGCTTAGCCAGCAATCACCCATTAAGTGGCACAGTACAGTATTATGAGGAAATTGCACCTCTCTGTGTTGGATGATCCAAACTCAAACCCTAAGAATTTGCATAGTTTGTTTAGCAGACATGAACCCGCAACCTAGGGATGACTAACTAAGCTTGACTGACTTGCTCTACCCGGTCAAAAGAGGTAGGTTACTATTTAGCTGCTCCAGTGGCACATGGAACACATAAAGCACTAACTACTCCTCAATATAAAGACTTTTGAGGGAACGACATGCAAAATCTGGAAATGTGTTGTGGAACAAAGAGTGACATAAGCCTTCACTAGGGCTTAAGCTAAGAGTGTGAGTGGAAACACGGCACAGCCGTGATGGTCCCCTTCTGAGATGTTAGCAAAATCCTCTAAGTTAAAAGGCATTGCCAGCTGCATGCTGTCAGCTGGTGCACTCTAAAACAATCTGTATGTGGTATTGAGGGAAGTCTGAAGGAGCAGCATCAGATCCACATCATCTCTGCCTGAAGTCCAGAGCAGCTGTGAAAAATATGCAAGCCAGGCAGCCTAAAGTCAATGAAAAAGTGAACCTCCCAGCCTCTTCATTTCGACATTCAAGAACAATGCCATTGGTTAAACATCTGTGTTAAGCAGCAAACTATGGAATTGTCTACCCACAAACATAAGCTCCACAGATAGCTATCTCCAATTCAGGAGATTAGTCAAGAGCTGGATCTATTCCACATGAAGATTATGCTCACAACTCAAAAATAAGCCACAAAAGAATACTCAGACAAGACAAACTATACTCTGCGCAGTATGGAAAAGAGCTTTTGTTATCCGAGTGCAGGTCATTGTACTTTGAACTATGCCTCCTGTTAAAAGCGAACATATTGATATAAGGGGAACATTAGATACATGTGTACATCAGACCATGCCAAACTTATTGCTTCTATGTACATGTAAGTGAGCATATTGACTACAACAAGTGACAAAATATGACAAACAAAGGAAAGAAGGGGCAGGATAGGAATACTCAGACCCCCTAGACCTGGTGGTGAGGTCTCATAGGAACACCACTGGAGGCCAAACACGTTGTTTATAATTTATTTATCATGAATTCAAGGAGGATAGCACATTTGAGGTAAAAAGAAAAAAAGGGTGGGCTCCCGTGCTCCTTTGGTATATGCCACCCAGGTGGGCCAAGTGACAGGGGTTTATTTATTTAAATAATTTGGGCACGGAGGTGCTTTGCGAACCCCCTCCCCATGCAGATTTCGACCTTGGGGAGCACAACCTCCCCATGGTCAGACCGTTATTGACAGGGGAAAGGGGGCCTCTCTCAGGGTTGTTTATGGCCCAGGGAACTGCCACACCCTGGGGCTCAGCCAAGTTTCAAAATGGGAACGGGGTCCCACTCCCGGCTAATTTAGTCCCCCGGGGACTGCCACTCATAAGGCACTAGCTAAAGACAGCTAGGGGGGAGGGGCTTTCCTGCCCAGAACAATTTAACCCCCATGGATCACCATGGCACGGTGCTTGACCAAGTACAAATAGGCACAGGAGGGCAACGCAACCCCCCTCTCTGGGACATTTATGTCCCCAGGGACCACAAGCCCCTGGGCTTGGTTGTGCCGTGAAAAAGGAAGGGCCACGCAGCCCACTTCCTGGAGCCATTAATAGCCCTGGGGACTAGCTTCTGCTGTATCCCATAGTGCCAACCCCCAGGATAAAGCGGTTTCCCTGCTCGCACTAGTGCAACAGCAAATCTGCTCCAGGCAGGAGCAGGGAAAATTCTCCCGTCCAGAGACAGAGAAGACTTGGAAACAGATGAAGAAATTGCTCCTGCACACAGGTAGCAGCATTTTCTTCTGCTCCCTGCGTGTAGGAGCAATGCTGGCTCCTGTTGGAGGTGGGGATCTGTCTGGGCCTGTGGGGGCATTGGAGCTCCCATGCGGCCTCAAAAAAAGAGGCAATGGGTGCTCTGGGTGGGGTCAGGGCTTCCACCATTAACTGGCCATACCCTGTGTGATGGGGGCTGAAATTGGTCTGGGCAGGTGGCCGCGCAGTCCCCTACCCCTTCACTAATTTTGGCTAGGACCTAGGGAATGGGCCAAGATTGGTCTGGGGGACATGCCCACTCCCCCCTTTAAATGCTGGCCAAGCCCCGGGTATTAGGTCCCCAGGTGAATATTGGCCCGGTGAGGGTGGCTGCATGCCCCTCCCCCTTTAGATGCTGGCCATGTCCTGGGGAATGAGGTCCCCAAGGCCAATATTGGCATGGGAAGGGGGGTGCATAAATAATTTAAGTGATGGGCAGCCCTGAGTTTTCCTGAATGCAAGTAATGGCATGAGTTCGTCCTAATACTGTGTCACTAGTCTTTATTGTTGTAGTGAGCTTTCTGAAGTGGGTATGAAGTGGATATGTCATTTGTCTGGTTTGCATTTACTGATTGGGTGATTGCGTGAAGGTATTAAATTCCTAGAAAGTTACCCCTCCCTGCCATAGCGGTGACCCTGGTGAAAGATGGTCTGGGTTCCTTTGCCTGCTACTCTGCCTCTTGCCACACCCTCATTCAGCTATCTGGTTCCTGCTGTAATAGGGAACCAGTTGCCCGATTTCCCTGAGGCTGATTGGAAACTGCAATGGTTGTGCCCTGGACTTGATTTTGTGGATGGGTATTTGGAGTGGGCTGTCCTGGGATTATGCCTTTTTGTTTGTGGTTGCTTTCAAGCAACAATTGTAGGCCCTGTGGTTTTCCCGGTAGCAATAGCAACTTTCTCTGGGATCTGGGGCTGCTGGCTTTGTTGTGCTCTGGTGCAAGACCTCTGTCGGATCCCTCTGGGGTTCCATGGCTGAGTCCTTCTCCAACCAGGTGCCATTTGCCAGATTGTGGCCACTCTAGTGTTTTTGAGGGCGATACCACCCGCTACTTGGTCACCCCAATGGGACCACTGGATGAGAAGTGGAGTTTGTAGCCTGTCTGCTTTGGGCTCTGGAGCTTTCTCCATGTGGCAGGTGAGGATACCTTCTTGTGGTGTTACCTTGCCAGTCAGTGTCCCAGACTTCTTCCAGGGGTCATTTGCTGGGGGTTGGAATTGACCCTTTTTACAGGCGTATCCCCAAACCTTTGGCTTTTTCCTCCTATATCTTCCTGACCTGTTTTTGTTGGCTATAGGACTCTGGCACTTTACCACTGCTGGTGAATTGTAATTATGATTGGTTATCCCTCATTGGCATATTTGATTTACTGATAATTCCCTAGTAGAGGGAACTGAGTGTGCCAGGGCCTGTAAATCAAGTGCTACTAGTGGGCCCGCAGCACTGGTTGTGCCAACCACAGGAGTAGCCATGTAAATGTGTCTCAGACCTGCCACTGCAGTGTCTGCGCACGCAGTTGTAAACTGCCATGTCTACCTGGCAAGTGCACCCAAGTGCACCCACTTGCCAGGTCCTACCCTTCCCTTTTTACACATGTAAGGCACCCCTCAGGTAGGCCTAAGGTATCTCCATGGGCAGGGTGCAGTGGTTGTTAAAGGTGGGACATGTACTGGTGTGTTTTAAATGTCTTGATAGGGAAATACTGCCAGTTTCGTTTTTCGCTATTGAGAGGCTATCTGTCCCACAGGTTTACATTGGAGCTGCATTGTATCATTTTACAAGTATACCTTTCCACTTAGAAAGTGAGCATTTTCTTGTTTAAAATTTCAGTGTGCCTCTGCCTGTTTGTCTACTATATTATAATGTTTTTATTTAATGTTTTTAACATTTATTTAGCACACAAATGCCTTAGGGCGTCTAGGCGCTTATACCAGCAAGTTCAGTAAAGTGCTGATGGAACTCTGGAAGAACATGTTAATTGCCACAGAGCCAGGTTTTTAGCGATTTCCTAAAAGCTAACAGCGTAGGGCTGTCCTTTACGCAGGCTGGAAGCGAGTTCCATGTTTTGACCATCCTTAACAGAAAGATTCTTCCGCCCCATTGAGTACTCTTGATCCGGGGAGTTTGTAAGAGTTTGCTATGTGCAGATCTTACATTTCTGGAAGGCGCATACCAGTTCAGGTGTTTCTTCAGGAATTGAGGACTGGCGCCATGCAATGCCTTAAATGGTAGAGATTGGATTTAACCTTGATCCTCTTGTCCACTGGGAGCCAATGCAGAGCTCTGAGATGGTGGAAAACAGTCCGGGTCCTAGGGATATCCAGTAGTAGTCGGGCTGCCACATTTTGGAGGTGCTGTAGCCTCTGCAGGAACTGTGATTGGATACCCATGTAAAAAGCATTACCACAATCTAATCTGGACAGTGCTAATACTGTTACAAGTGTTTTCAGGGAGTCGGGCGGGATAAATGGGGGACTTTCTGGATCATTTTTAAGATGAAAAAAATAATAGAGGTGTGTATATTGATCTGGTTCTTAAATATCAGTTTGTCATCGAAAATGAAGCCTATGTTTTTCACCTTCTGCACAGGAGCAGGAAAATCACCCACACTGGGGGGCCACCATCTAGGTGACCCGAAGGATGTATCAGTACCTAACAGTAGGACCTTCATTTTACCGCCGTTAGGTTTTAGGCAATTAGACCTCACCTACTGGTATAGCTGTGTCATGCAGCTGTTAAATTGATTTCCTGTCTCTTTGACATTGTTTGACACTGACACCACTAACTGGGTGTCCTCCGTGTATGATACCACTGAGAATATTGTAGCTATCAGGGTCACTTAAAGAATAAAAGGTGCAGGATTCAGGGACAAACCCTGTTGCACCCTGCAGGAGAGTTTAAATTAAATCTCTGGACTGCTAATTGAACCCTATCGGAGACAAATGATGTCAGCAACTTGAGGGCTGAGCCTCTAATTCCCAGCTCAGATAACCTGTTGGCTAATATTTCAAGGTTCACTGTGTCAAAGGCCGCCGATAGATCTAATAAAATCAGGGCGGCCTTACCTACAGCGTCCAGTATACCTCTTAATTTTTCTGCTGAAATGAGGGGTGCTAGCCAGCGCAACTCAAAATCGCCACTCTGTAGAGCAGCTCCACAGGCTGAGATGAACATCCAACAAATATCCAGATATCCTGAAGACATCGGCCCCTCTAATGCAGAGGTCCAGTACCGGAGTGAGAGGGCTACATATCGGCATGCTGCGCTACCCCTGCTGAGTGAAGCCTAGTGAGAGCGGAGCCGTTGAACTTTCAGGCCTGCAGCACCAACATGGAGGCCCGGAGCTGCATCTGATGGCGTAGACGCGGTGAGTGTAGCGTGGACTTAAATGCGGCCTGACCCGCGGGTTAGGGGGTGTCGCTGGCAGCCGGGTGTTGTGGGGGCTACGTGATTGGCGTGGGTTGAGGTGGCCGCCAGTGACGGTCGCATTTGCCTCCGAAACCGCGGCCTTCCCTGCCGAGCCCCGTGTGGGCCTCGGATCGCGGACTGTTGTGACTGCCTCCCTCCCGTTGTGTCTTAGTGGTCCGGCGGTTAGTTCGTGGCGGCGCGCCCACTCAGTCCCTGCCAGCGGGTGGCAGCAGCTCCGGGTGCAGATTGTGGTGTGTTCCCCCCTCAGCTATCGACCTTCCTTGCTATTTGTTGCGGCCTCCACACCTCTCCACTGACGGCTCCCTCACCCTGAGGTGCTTGTGAGCTCCCTGACTGTGGACTGGTGCTGGAGCCTTCTGACACTGTTGCTCCTGGCTGCGCAGCCCATTCACACTGGCCTATGAGAGCTTGCAGATACGTTGTGGTCCAACCCAGGGACTGCGGTGTCTCTGACCTCCTAAGACCGTTGGCTGTGCTGCCACATGCGCTGAGACCCGACGTACCTTCAGGCTACTAGCTTTGCAGACCCCTGGGCCTGTGGAGGGCCGGGATATCTGTCCTGCCCTGATGTCTACACAACCTCACTGCACTGTCCATTACCTCTCCACCACGCTAGCGGGCGGGCCGGCCTCAGCCACTATGGGATAGTACCTCCTGCCCTCCGTGATCTGCTACAACTTTATCTTTGGCTACGTGGCCCATCCATGGGCTCTGTCAGCCTTTGAGGGCTGAGGTTGGATCTAGTGTCCGGCCCACAACCATGGCTCATCCCTGGCAGAGCGAACTGGAGGGCTCTACCTGCCGCCTGTATAGATCTCTCACGGCCTACAGCTGTAGCCGCCACTGATCATCACTTACGAAATATCTGCTGGCATTGGGGGCGGACGTGCCCATGGCGCTGACCGTCTTCTGTACTGCTCTGATATCCATTCCAGGCGAGCTGACATGGGAAATCGGAACACACTCAACCGCGTCTCACCTTTGAGCCTCGCCGGTCCACCAAGACGTCCCAGCAGGCGATTTCGGACTTGGAGCTCGAAGGTCCTAGCGACCGGCTATCCAGTATAGACTAAACTTTTCTAGCTGTGCAATCAAGTCTTCAATCCATTGATGGTAAGATAGACAGCCTGAACCTCCGTATGGACCACATGTCGCAGAAACTAGATAAACATGCATTGCGGCTCCGGGAGGTGGAAACACGTATTTCGGATACGGAGGATGGTCTACAGCAGGTGACCACGAAGAAGGCTTCCATGGAAAAGGTGCTAGCTGTAATTCAGCCACAAAACGAAGATTTGGAAGCTAGATCAAGACGTAACAATGTGCGCCTTACTGGTTTGCCAGAATACACTAATACAGGCCGCCTTGAGACATATATTGAGAAATTACTTTGCGATATTTTTGGCGCAGAACATTTTTCCAAAGTGCTAATTGTCGAGAGGGCTCACAGATCTCTGGCAGCTCGCCCCCCACCTGGCGCACCGCCACGCCCCATCATAGCCCGACTTTTAAATTATAGAGACCGGGATACCATCCTTCTACTGGCTCTTGAAAAAGGGAATGTCACTCATGACGGTAATAAACTTGCCTTCTATCCAGACTTCACGGCGGTGGTACAAGAAGCTCGTCGAGAATACTTACCCGTTAAAAAGCTCCTCTTCTCCGCTAAAGTGTTCTATGCAATGCTGCGCATTGATGACAATGGTAGACCCTGGATCTTCAACACTCCTAAGGCGGCCATGGACTTTGTGAAGACTTTGACTAGGCGCAGTCGCTCCCCCATGGCGACGGAGGGGAGAGATGGCAGCTCAATAGATGCAGTGGTGAACAATTGACACCGATATCAGGATGTGTGATTGAGTACTACATTTCACCTCCTCGATGTGCTCTCTTTGGACTAGACAGAATACTTCCTGTTATATTGCTCCATATCTCTTCTTGCTGAAGTGTTAAAACTGCAAATTGTGCTGTGGGGCACTCACGGGACATGGTTCTACTGTACTACTCTTACTCCACTTATTGTAACCGGTACCCTACCATGGGGATTCTCCCTCTTTGTTTACTGTATTGCTACGGGTTGTTCACCAGGCAACTCTACTGAACTGCTCGGCCACCTCCACCCACATCAGGAGGAATGTTGTGTTCCTGCCCCCCCTATGGGTGTTCCTTGCTACTGTTTTCTCCCTTGGGCCGTTACTCAAGATGCATCTGGGGAGGTTCGGGATGGCTTTGGCATGTTGGGGCTGCTGAAGTCGGTGGGGGTGTTGGGGGGTTTGTTCTGTGACCACTTTGACAATCAACCCTATGATTATTGTATATGTGCTTTTGCATTACGCTGAATTGTCATGCTCATGCTATGTTCTGTTTCCACTCCTCATACTGACCACACTGTAGTTAACGGCCTAACTTGGAGTGTACGGGGGCTCAATACACCGCAAAAAGATCAGACAGGTCTTGCCATATCTGGACAGACATAAAGTCGCTATTGCCTTATTACAAGAAACACACCTCACACCCCAATCAGATGGTCGAGCTGGCTCACAGTGGGCGGGTTATCATATAGCATCCTCTTACTCCTGTGGTGTCTTCACACTAGTTAAGGAACAACTGCCCTTCACAGAACTTCATGCCTGTACTGATGATGCTGGGCATTTTGCTATGGTACATGGGAAATTTGCAGGCACTCTTATCACCATTGTAATACTTATGGCCCAAACACTGATGACCCTGGTTTTTTCATCTCCAAACTGCGTGTCTGGCCTGATGCTGTGATATTATGGGGAGGGGGGGTGATTTTAATACACATCTTGACCCGGGGAAAGATAAGGCAAGTGGCAGGGGGGGTTACTCACCTAAGGCGGCACAAATTATTAATGATGGGATGGCTGAATTGGGCTTGCTGGATGTTTGGAGACAGCGGAACCCAGAGGTGAGATAATGCACGCATGTTTCCACTGCACATAACAGTTGGTCCCGACTCGACTATTGGCTCCTGAGTGAGATAGCAAGTGGGTGGGTCTCCAACACAGCTGGGTTGCCCCGCACTCTGTCCGATCATAGTCCTGTACTGGTGTCTTTACACTTTCCATGCACCACGCGTCGCGCTTTCACATGGCGTCTCCGCATGGAGGCTCTCCTCGATCCTCTCTATGCCACGACCATTCGAGATGCCATTACACAATACTTTGAGGATAACAAGGGTTCAGTGGACAATGCATCGACCCTCTGGGAGTCCTCCAAGGCCACTATTCCAGGCAGGTGCATTAGCACGTCTGCCAGCATTTTACGGGATTTGCAAGGACAGCTTAGCAGACTGGAGGACAAGCTGTCTGAGCTTGAGCGGGACTATGAGACCCTGCCCTGCGTTCACCCGCTAGCAGCCATTAAGGAGGTCTCGTTAGAATACAATGACATGGCCGAAAGGGAGGTAAAATATATCTCCCGGTGACATGTGGCCCATGCTTTTGGGGAGGGTGTGTGGCCTGGATGTCACTTAGCTAGGAAAATCAAAGATCACACGACCCAACAGGTTATTTCCAAAATAACAGATACCTCCGGACAAGACCACTACACCACCTCAGAGATTCTGGAACAATTTAGGCTCACATACAAAGCATTATACACCTCACATGGGGGGAAAGATACAGATGACTTACATGACTATCTCTCTGACATAGCCATCGCCTGGTTATCGGACAGGCAGCGGGAGTACCTCAGTCAGCCAATCACAGAGGAAGAAGTTTGTGTGTTTATTGAGTCCCTCCCAAACAATAAAGCTCTGAGATACAATGGCTTCCCTAGCGAATTTTATAAGGAGTACGCGGAGGAGATAACACCTCACTTATTAGAAATGTACTCTGAAGCGTTTTACTCTGGCACACTACCACCCACCATGCGGGAAGTTCTGATCATCACGCTTCTTAAAAAAGATAAACCCTCACATAGCTGTGACTCATTTCGGCCGCTTTCACTTATAAACATCGACGCAAAGATCTTGGCTGAACTGTTGGCTACTAAGCTCCAACCATTGATGCAAAAGCTGGTCCTCCAAGATCAATCTGGTTTTATTCCCACTCGATCCACTTCCCACAATCTGCATGCACTTTTTGCTACGTTTTGCATACTAGACCCGAATCTGCCGGCGGCGGCTCTTATGCTCAATGCTACCAAAGCATTTGACTCTATTGAGTGGAGTTATTTGCTTGGCATTCTCCGTCGAATGGTCTTTCCCCAGATCTTTGTGCAGTGGATAACTTTACTGTACACCAACCCCATGGCACGTGTTCGGGTGGAGGACTGCACATCAGACCCAATCCGTATTACATGGGGCACGAGACAGGGTTGTCCCTTGTCGCCTCTTTTATTCGCTTTGTCTCTTGAACCTCTGGCCTGCATTATCCACCAGCGACATTGGGCCGCATCACTGCGATTTGCCCACCATCCAGTCAGTATCTCCATGTACGCATATGACATGCTGTTATTTTTACAAGCACCCCGCAGTTTCCTGGCACAAGTGCTGCGGGAATTCATCCGCTTTGGTCTGAGTTCAGGGCTGCATTTAAACTGGTTCAAGTCGGTAGTAGTCCCGCTTACAGAGTGCACTGCGCCCTTCAACCTGGAATATCCACTTGAGTGGTCTGTGGACCCCGTGAAATATCTGGGGGCATTGGTACACAGAGACCCCAACATGGTGATACGTGCAAACTATGGCCCTGCGTATGTCAAATTGGATCAAAAGGTGGATAGATGAGTGCGTGTTCCTCTGTCCCTGGCTGACCGCATCGTGCTATTAAAAATGGTAATTGCCACAGTTCTTGTATCTTTTTAGTAACATACAAATCCCGCTCACTCAACACTCCTTTCATACTATGCGCACACAGCTCCTTTGGCTGGTCGGGGGTTGACAGGCCCAGGTGTCATGGAAAACGCTTATCATGGACTACAAGCAGGGGGGTTTTAGAGTGCCCGGCCCATATCTGTACTATCCCTGTGCTCAAGCGCAATATGCCCACTACTGGATAGGCGCACATGAATTCATCCCACACATAGCGATAGAGGACGGGGACGCCCATCCGGTCCCGTTAAGCTCCATACTAATGCACGCTAAGAGAGAGACACCCCGTACAGAAACTAACATGATAGACACCACTATCAAAGCCTGGTAGGCACTCGGCCGCCTGGCTGGTAAGCTGCCACTGTACTCCCCTCTATTACATATTGCTTTTCATGCAGATCTATCGGTAACACATGAGACAGGGGCAGTGTGCACCTTCCGACAAGTGGGTATGGTTAAAATGCAGGACCTCTTTCCGGAGGGCTCCTTCTTGACGTCTGACGACCTTGACTACATACAGAACAAAACACCATTATTTATTTTCCTGGTTCATAAACTGAAAAAAACGCTGCAAACGCTCTACCGTACCTTACCCACAGAACCAACGACCCTGAATACTCTGCAAGTCCTCCTTCTTAGCCCAACACGTCGCCACCTACTAACCAGACTATATTGCGCTGCCAGGGATGGAAGACCACAGCCCCCCAACCATAGTTTGGAGGTATGGAATACTTATTTTGACCCACCGTTGTCATTGCCGGACTGGGAGCGCTGCTGTCAGCTCACAGGAACCCTGACCTTGAATTGTAATCTTAGAATCATACACTACAAGTATCTATATCAAGATACTATACTCCCAGTAGATTATGTAAATTTGGGCATCGTGACAATGACCTCTGTAAGCGGTGCGGTACAACAGACGCTGATTTTTGGCATTTATCGTGGGTATGCCCCAGGGTGGCTCAATTCTGGGCGGGGGTGATCCGAATACTATCCACAATGGTTGGTGTGCAGCTATAATGCTCTCCGCATATCTGTTTGTTGGGGTTGGTGCCTGCTGTGAAGGGAGCTTTGGGCAGATTGGTGAGGGTGGCTCTCCTGATGGCTAAGAGGCAGGTGGCAATGACCTGGGAGAGCACGGCAGCCCCAATGACTACACGATGGCTCCAGGACATGGCGAGTTGTCGGGACCGACTCGTTCTCTATGCGGAGGAGCTCCCCTGCTGATATATGGGAACCATTCCTACAATATCTACGATCTGTGGCAACAGACGAGCCCCCCAACAATGATGCAAGTTAACTTTAAGATGTATAGACCAACAGCATGATACTATCCTACTCATTGTAGATATGATCACATGTCAATATTTCATGGTTTATGATTTGCGCCACGTGTTATGAGATTTTTTTTTTTGTTTTGTATATGACCGTTGCTGATGATCTTGTGCATTGAACATGCCTATCTAAAAATCTCAATAAAAAAAGAAAAATCTGCTGCCATGACCGGAGCTGTCTAGGTGCTGTGTCCCTCCTGGAACCCATATTGTGAGGGAACTAGAAGGTCCATGGCAGAGATAAATGCCGTGAGCTGTGAATTTAGTATTTTTTCCAGCACCTTAGCTAGGAAGGGTAGTCTTGCAAAAGGTCTGTAGCAGCTTAGATTGGCTGGATCGATTTTATTTAGGAGTGGAAGAATCAATGTTGTTTTCCAAGCATCAGGGAAAGTACCTGAGCAAATGATCTCCTTGTATACAACGCCTAGTTGTTGACTGATAACATCAGGCACCAAGTGCAGTATTTTATGGTTTAAATCTGTTTTATTGATTTTCAAACAGAGAGGAGAACAACAAGACCTCCTGCTCCTGAAAGACAATGCAATACAGACAACAAGTGCCGGCCATGGTAGCATTATTAAGTAAAATGCAAGGAGCGGGTCAACAGAAGGAAACCCTCAGCAGCAGAAAGAAAAACCAAATAACAAAAACTCCCTGCTCGCCCCCACCTACTCACCCCTTGTCCACAAACCATAGGTAGGAGAAAAAGGGGATAATACCCATTGTGTACAGGTCACCGCGGACATTGTGGCTTGCGTTTCTCAGGGAGCTGAGTGTCCGCAAGGCGGAGATGCCTGAGGTATCGGGGGCATGCCAGTTCTCGGAACTCCGTTGTGAGCAGAGTTAAGAAGGGACGCCACAAGTCCGGAAATTCATCTCCTTTGCCCGCTAATGTAAGGGATAGTTTCTCCATGCCCAGAACCATCCACAGTCCCTGTAACCAGGCCGAATGTGGAGGAGCCTGGGGGGAGCGCCAGTGCGCCAATAAATTCTGGGTAGCTGCTCCTAGGGCGATGGTGATGAGGCGGCCTCTCCGGGATTTCAGGGGATATGTCAGCGGGTTGGGCAGGCTAAGGAGGATGTAGGCTGGAAAACAAGGGAGTTGTGTGTCAAGGTGAGCATCTAAGTCATCTAGAATTGTTCGCCAGTAGGTTTGGATTCGGTCACAACTCCACAGAATGTGCTCCAAGGTGCCCACCTCCCCACAACCCCTCCAGCACAGATCGCTAATGTGAGAGTCAAAGCGATGTCGGCGCTCCGGTGTATAATACCCCTAGGTGGCAACCTTGGTCAGCGTCTCCGTAAGCCCTGTGTGGTATGCCGAGTGTCGGGCTCTGTAGTATATGCTGTCCCACTCTTTGTGCGATAAAGTCCTCCCCAGCTCCCGCTCCCATCGCGCTCGTCCAGCATTATATGTGAGGGTAGTGGCCGCAATTAGGTGTTTATAAAGATCAGAAATGAGTTTTTTATCTGAAGATCGAGTAATCTGCCATTTCTCATATGGGGTTAAGAAGCGCTGAGCTCCGGGCTTAATTTGTGGTTGAGGTGCCCAATGTCTGAGTTGTGAGTATTGCAGCCTATCAGTCTCCGATACGCCATAGTGTGTTCTGACTTATGGGAATGAAAGAATGCCCTCTAGGTCAAATAGGTGTCCCAGCCTTAGGGTCCAACCCAGGTGTGAAATCGGGGTTATCAAACAGTGGGGTCACGGGGAGGGAAATGTAGTCAGCCCGTCTGTGGTAGCAGTGCGGTCCCAAGCCTCCAGTATAGTACTTGTGATGTAAGAAGCGTAGAGGTTGGTTGGTCTATGCCGCTTCCGGAGAAAGGGGATACTCTGCAGTGGCATTGCTGCAACCGCCTTATCCTGGAACAACCAGTGCTTTTCAGATTCTAATCGGCTCCACTCTACTAGATAGCGGAGCTGTGCCACGTAAAAGTAGAGCTGCAAAGATGGTATGTCAACCCCTCCATGTTCTGGAGGCAGGACTGCAATCTCCTGCTTGAAGCGAGGCTTGCGGCCCTGCCATATGAAGTGTGCCAAATCTGACTGGGTTTGTTGAATCCAGCCTGCGGGAGGGCGCGAAGGAAGGGTCTGGAAAAGGTAGAGGATCTGGGGAAGAACAGTCAATTTGACGGCTGCAATTCTGCCCAGCCACGAGAAGGGATAGTGCTTCCATCTACCTAATTCTCTGCGGATTTGGGTGCGGAGCCTGTCATAGTTGGCTGCTACGGTGGCCGGAATTGTGGGGCCCAACTGCACCACCAAGTAAGGGACTGTAGTGGCGCCCCATTGGAGAGGGTGTTCTTCTATTACATGGGCTAAAGTGGTCGCTGACAATGAGATGTTTAGATCGGTCAACTTGTCCATGTTGATCTTGAACCCCGAGGCCTGTGCGAAATTGTGGAGCTCAATGAAAAGGGCCCGCAACGTCTGGACAGAGACAGTGACGGAGAGCAGAATGTCATCCACATACAAGCTGATCGTATGCGTATCTCCCCCAAATTGGATCCCTGTGATGAGAGGGTGGTGTCTGATTCTCTGCGCAAGAGGCTCCATATAGAGCGCAAAAAGAAGAGGAGAGAGAGGACACCCCTGTCGAGTGCCCCTACCTATGGGGAAACGTGAGGACGTCTGGCTGTTTACTCAGACCGCGGCCTGTGGCAGGCGATAACAGTTCAGTATACGAGTGAGCAACTTTTCCCCAAAGCCAAACCTGTGCAGGACTTGTTCTAAATAGGGCCAGTGAACCCTATCAAAGGCGTTTTCTGCGTCAATAGCCAATAACATATACTCCCCCTGCATGCAAGACGCTTTTTCAAGGAGGTGTAGTACCCTCTTCTTATTGTCACTGGTTTGCCATTGAGAGATAAAGCCTGCTTGGTCTGGCTCCACCAGTTGGGGCATGTAAGGGGCTAACCGCGTCGCTAGGATGCTCGTATATAATTTGATGTCTATATTTAAAAGGGAAATCGGTCTATATGCGCTGCAACAAGTGGCGTCCTTACCGGGCTTCGGGATAACGATAATCGAGGCTTCCAAATTTCCGAATTGCTCCGGTTTGTGCAAATGTATTAAAGAGATCGCGCAGCAGGGGGGACACTTGGTTGCCAAAGGCTTTATAGAAGGCCACGGAGTAGCCATCCGGGCCAGGCGATTTGCCAAGCCGGAGGCGGGAGATAGCCGCAACGACCTCCTCTAACCCGATATCCCTGTCGAGATGGGCAGCCTGAACAGCAGTCAGAGCGGGTATCTGGGCCACTTCTAAATAGTCAAGGCTGTGCAACGTGTCAAGGGATTCCCCTGAGTACAGCCTAGTGTAGAAATCTCGAAAGGCCTCTGCAATAGCTACATCATCCGAGTTGAGCTCACCTTCAGACTGTTGGATGGCCTGCACCCCTTGCCGTTGCCTCACTTCCCTGAGTTTATGCGCCAGTAGCCGGCTGCACCTGTCTCCTCCGGTGTAGTAGGAATGGTAGAGGCGGAGGCCGCATATTCGGCTCTGTCTTGGTCTAGTGCCGCAAGCTGCTTCCGCTCCGTACAAAGCTGGCGCCAGCACCTGGCAGCCCCGGTGCGTTGGTGCATCCGTTCCAACTCCGCCCCTCTTTGTGTGAGTTCAGCCAGTTTCTGACTATGCTCTTTATTAACAGCAGTGGAGATGGCTAAGAATTCTCCCCTTAAAACCACTTTAAGAGCAGTCCATTGGGTCGCTATCGAGGTGTCTGGATTAGCATTAAGGGATAAGTAGTTCGAGATGGCGGATTTGATCTGATCGACCATGAAAGCCTGGTGAAACAGTGAGTCGCGAAGGCGCCAATGCCGCAGTGGTAACTGTATGCGTGGAAGCAAAAAGGAGGCCATGACTGGAGAATGGTCTGATAAGCACGCAGGGAGAACCTCAGCTTCAGTAGCTAGCAACTGCAATGGGGTAGAGCACAAGAAATAATCCAGTCTGGCGTAAGTTTTATGAGCTCCTGAGTAATAAGTATATGTGCGGCTCAAGGTGTGGAAGCGTCGCCACAGGTTGACCAGGCCCAAGTCACGAATATGGGTCAAACCAGACCGTGAGAGAGCCCCCACAGGACTACTGCGCTGACAGGATCGATCTGCAAGGTTGGAAAAGACAAGATTCAGGTCTCCCCCCAACAACAGGCACCGTTCTGAGTTAGCTGTCGCTTCAGTAAGTGCATGATGGAGGAATGCATTCTGTCCCTCGTTGGGAGCGTACACCGAGCCTATTATGAGGGACACCCCAGCTACAAGGAATCGGTATGTCAGAAGGTGACCCTTGATCTCGGCATCTTTCTGGAGGACTTTTCTGTGAAAGGAACGGGAAATGAGGATTGCCACCCCTGCCGACTTGGTGGAGCTAGAGGAGAACAGCTGTGTAGGGAAGGCTCGAGATTTCAACCTGTGATGATCTTTGGACAACAAGTGGGTCTCCTGTAAGAGACAGATATTGGCGGCCGAGTGTTCCAGATAACTAAGGACAGCCCTGCATTTAACTGGGTTATTCAAGCCCCGGACATTGAGGGTCAATACCTTAAGTGGCCTATGCAGCATCTAATGTACGAAAAGGGAGTAGGCTAAAAGGAGCGCTGTGTAGGCCATGCAAGGGAGGGACTGTGACGGCCCCTGGTGTGATCTGCACTACAATATAAGGAAAAATGTGGACAAGGGGGACCCACCTATTAAATAAAATAAAAAGAGAGGGGAGAAACAAGAAGACAACCTGAAAACCCATAGGAAGAAAATCCCCAGAACATATCCCAAACGGGGATCAAATCAACAAGTCCAATTAGTAAGAATAGTTCGTCGTCCCAGGACAACTGGTCAATCAGCAAAATAGGGGTCCGCGTGTGTCCGAGAGGAGGACTCTCTCCCCCCGCCGTCCCCCACCAGCAGCTAGGAAGCGAGAAGAAGATCCGGCAGGTCAGGAGAGGGCCTCAGTAGCTGTGAAAAGGGCTGCCTGCTGGCCTTTGAGAATCTCTGATCTGTACGGCCGCCGGGCACGGCTCCGTCCACCCTGACGCCGCCAACCCAATGTGGATGTTTCGGGTCTCAATGTAGAGCTGCGGACATCATCATTCTCGGAGGATTCCGCTAACCACAGCACCTGGCAGGCCTCCACAAGTGAGCGGATCTGATGGAGTTTCCCAGTATGGCGAAAGATGAGGCAAAAAGGATGTCCCCAAGAGTATGAGATCCCCTGCTGCCTTAGATGCTCCGTGACTGGGCGAAACTGACGGCGCCTCTGCAGTGTGATCAGGGCTAAGTCCTGGAAGTACACCGGAGAATGTCCCTGGTAGACAATGGGGGGGGAGGGACCTCGCTTTAGTGAGTGTGGCCTCTTTAGTCTTAAAGTCCTGGACACACACCAGGATGTCTGCCGGTGGTGCATTGGGGGCGCGACGAGGCCCCACTCTGTGTGCCCTGTCCAGGACAACCTCAGAATGGTGGGTATCCCCAAGGATGTGTCAGAAGAGGCCCTGAGCGAACGCAAAGAGGTCTCCGGTGTCTTCTGAGGCTTTTACCCCATGGATCCGGATGTTGTGACTCCGGGATCCATTTTCTAAGTCTTCCAAGTGGGTCTGGATGTTGACGTTTTGATCCTGAAGCCAAATCACCTCCTGGAGCATAGATAAGTCCGACGTTATGGTGTCACTCTTCTACTCTAGGGAGGCCACCCGCTGTCCCATGCCGTCAATATCTCGCGTATCTCCTTGAGCTCCATAGCAAAGTCCGCTTTCACTGATTGAATGTCCTCTAGGAGTGTAAGGAAGAGCAATTCCAGGAAGGCTTTAGTAATAGCTTCATCTTCAGTGGACGAAGGGCATCGCTCTGCAGTAGCCTCCGGGGGTGTGACAGCCATATTAGGAGTGGATTGCGCTCGGCAAAAGATGTCTTTAGGAGGCTTCACTTTGCCGGTTTTAGCCTTGGACATTCTGTTGGACCTACACAGGCAGCTGGTGTGCGTGCTCCGAAAGCAGATTGTGTATCCCCGACAATAATGCCAGTGCCTCCCAACAACCAAAGAGCCTTCGCTGGTCTCGGGGAGGTCTGGAAGTCTCTCTATCGCCACCACAGAGGTGACGCTTCGCCCACACCGCTACTCTCAGATGTACCTCCCCCACGTAGCAGTCGCTTTCATCGAAGTTGTGACACCTGAGTTCAATTTGGAGGGCATAGAAGAGGTGGTGGCCGAAACCCCCCCACTTCTGGTGCCACCAGCGTCCTCCACTATCAGGACCCTGCCGCCCCCCGGGGTCCACGGACCAACTCCAGTCCTCCGCTGTGATGACCAGATCATCAACGCGCCCTGCGGAAATGCCCCACCAGGCAGAGCAGAGGGAGTCAGAGCGCTCCGCAGCGCACGATGAGTGGCAACCAATGCAGATGTCCTATGCTAGTGGCCTGGGGAGGCCCCGGAGGTCCCGCAGTCTGCCCCTACCAACCAGGTATGTCCTGCTGTCTATTGCATGCCTCGCCGCCTGCCTCCAAAGCACCACGTTGCTCAGGCCCAACCGCTGGGTATCTCCTACCTCCAGCAGTAATTCGTAGCTGTCCCCCTCAGGGGCTCCGCCTCCGCTGCTCCAGAGGTCTCTGCCGCAGCCCCGATGTGCGCGGCCCGGTGTGGGCAGGGCTGCAGTCCTTCACGATGCCGCTACGTGTCAAGAGGCCCCGCAGAGGGACAGGCGAATGCCCCCAGAGGCACAGGGAATCCCATGAACCGCAGCGCAGGTGTATGGCGACTCGACACCGGAGGCCTCCTCCGGATCCTGTAGACTTGCGTTGGGCTCCGCCGGCCCAGTCGCACCTCCGGCGGGCTCAGGTTCACCACAGGCCGGGGATCGCTGCGGCCCACTTTGGCCTGAGGACCACCCAGCCTCTTCTCCGGCTACTGTGGGCTTACTGGCCGTGGGTCTTCATTATGGCCCCAAGCGGCCCTCAAGGGTGACAGCAACGTAGAGGAGCACCTACGCCCAGAGAGGAGCAGTTGTTTAGTCCATTGCTAGCGTCCATCGCGCCGGCACCGGATCGCTATCCAGGCGTCCGGCGCTATGCCTCCGGCTGGGCGGTGGGGCAGGAGACCAGTAGAGGGGAGGGTATGCTGGCCATGATGATCCGGGCCCGGACCACCTCGTTGTCAAGGCTGCCCTGTCGTGGGCAGCCGGGTCTGCCTCACCGCCTCTCTGATCCCGCCCCAACAGTCACCGCAGCGGGTCGGATTTAATGCTTCACCCGGGTCCGGGTGTGTGGGCAACAGTCGCGGGGGGCGGTCTACGCTAAGCGAGCCCACAGGGAGCCGAGCTGTGCTGCAACGGATGGACGACGGGCAGGAGCCAGGGAACAAGCGTCCTATCCCGCCGCCATCTTGGCCACGCCCCCAAGTGCAGTATTTTAGAGGGACAGGGATCGGATGGAGCCCCTGATTTGAAAGTTTTTACCATCTGGATAATCTGTTCTGTGGAAGGAGGGGAAAAGGACATAAGCGGATTGGGTGGGAGAGGAGATGCAACTGCTGTAGGGTTACCAGATAAGGTTTCATCAAAGACTGTCTCTACTTTGTCTTTAAAAGACTGAGCCAGTATGTTACAAAATACAACACTGCTTTCCATCCTTGGTGGCTATGGAAGCTTGGCTAGGCTTTTAACTGTAGCGAAGAGCTCCTTACTAGAGTTTTTTGCTTGTTGAAAAGTATTTACTTTTTTCTTCCATTATCGGTTTCTTGTAGTCTGTCAGTGATTGTGCATTGCATTTTTTTCGTAGGGTCGTAATCTGCTCTCCCTGCCGCTCTATCCTTCTACAGTGTTGTTTCTGTGCTTTTAATTTATCGGAGATCCATGGTTCCGGGGAATTTTTCCACCTGGTGAAAAAGGTCTTTATCAGTGCTAGTGGGTTGAACGTGGCTTTACTCCAGGTAGAGAGCCTGTGAGCAGCAGTATTGGCATCAGTGGTAAGGTTTGTCTTTTAGCAGGAATGGGACATTTCGAGAGTGAATGGATCAATCTTCCCCCATTTATGACCTTTGGAGGTGACTTGGGAACAGTCCAGCCCGAACTGCCAGGCCAGGTCCTCCCTGGACTGGAAACAAGCATCTTAGGACCGGTTTCGGGGTTTCACCCCTCTTCAGCCAGGATAGCTTGATTTCAGTGGCATGGAGAGCACGGAACTCACGTCTGAGCATACCTTTCCCACTCGGGGTGAAATATGCTGGCTGAAGAGGGGTGAAACCCCGAAACCGGTCCTAGGATGCTTGATTCCAGTCCAGGAAAGACATGGCTTGGCAGTTCGGGCTGGACTGTTCCTATGAGGCACAGGGTCAAGACTGATTTGCATATGGCCATGTCTGAAATGGGGTGGCGTGGTGAGCAAAATAATGATGGATTAAACCCAGATCTGTGACTGGGGGTGAATGTTTTGCCAATGTGCAACATTCTTTCCATCATCTTGTGTGTTTTGCATTAATTGGGTTTGCCAGAGAGGGTTAAAGTGCAATCAGTAGCTGCTTATGGTTGAACACACTGTGGATTGCCAACATCCAGACCTTGTGTTTATGCACTGTGGTGGCACACTTACTGGGGTAGGACTGGAAATGCTAATGAAGGATACCTTTGGTCAATCAATGGCACTTTTCCCTCACACTGCCTTGGTGTTCTCCAACATTTGCCAAAGGCAGAAATGGAGGTGGTCATACAAATCAAATTCTGTCCACAGATAGAAAAAAGCCAGGAAACATGTCAATAAAAATGTTTCTACATTCGGCAGAGACCACAACATGAGCGTCATCTATAACAACAATTTATGCTTTGACATGGAGGGTATATATAGAAACCATGGCGTTCACTTGGCATAGAAAGGCAACAGGGTGTTCCTCAAGAAATTCAAAGACTGCATCCTGTATTCTGCGTAGTTATCACTACCACATCACAAAGGCTCTTTTCAAATTTTTATTTTCAATTCCAAGTTAAATCTCATGTTGATCTATTGCGGATCCACAAACCAAAAGCGCTCATTTGATACACACCAGGAACACTACAGAATGTCTTATTGGAAATGTGAGTGGTTCATCACTCTAACACTAAGGGGCCGATTATGATGTTGGTCGGAAACTCTTCCGAACGTCTCAGTTTTGGAATCCGTTCTGACCGACTCGGGTTAGACGAGTCTGACCGACCGATTACAATGTTTCTGACACCGTTTGGTCAGATTCCCACTGACTTCAATAGGAGTCTGTGTTTCGAACTAGAACAAAGGCTCTCATTGAAACAAAGGGTGGTTGCTGTTAACCTTGCACCCTGTGGCAGGCACCCCCAAGGATCATGTAGGTTGTATCTAATCCAACCGCATTGACTGGATAACAATTTGTTGCATTTAGCTATTAAATTTCACATTCTTTTTTTGCAGTAGCGATTAATCATCTAGGTCCTGAGGAAGGCCGAAATCATAATATGATCGACATGGCTGAAACATGTAGACCTTATTTCGGACTAATGCAGTTATTTGTTTAAGCTGCACATGCACTGTTTTTAGTTTGACACCAGGGTAGATCTTATTAAAGGTGTTTGTCTTCCAGGTAGCCAATTTTATAGCACCAATTACTCTATCACTACACACACTGCAACCATCACCTTATAAACCATCTAGATTGATTCACCTCTATGGGACTTAGTAGAGCCCAGAATTGACTACTTTAAAACAGCCCTGAGCTCCCCCCTCCCAGGGAGGGGGTTGTAGCCCTTGGTTGCACTAGGTTTTACAACCAAGAGGAGATCCCAGATGATGAAGCATGCCACCTCTGTGGGTGATGGGATTCCGTCCTCTATAACGGACTCCTTTGAATTTTAGGAGAGAATTGATAATTTAAATAATGTGTGCTCCTTAGCTTGGTTAGACCTACGGTTTCTTTTTGGTTTTGTTTCTATAGTGTGTTTGGGGACTGATTCCGTAAAGGTCTATAAACTTTCTCTTAGACCCTCTTTAAACATTTTGTTATGATTACCCCATGGTGCCTGCCAAACTGTGCATGGTTTTAAAGAGGGGTCCCATGCGTACCCCCATGGACTCCAACCGGGGGCCTCAGGATTAGGCCTGGGCCAAAATTTCGTTCCGTTCGCGGAAATTGCGATAATTTGGCATTTTCGCATTACGCAGAAAGCGCGAAAATATCAAAATTTCCGCATTCCGCAGCTTAGCGATAATTTGTTTCTTGCTCGCGCTGTTAAATAATACATTCTCGCGTGCGCGCGATCGCCTTACCTGAATCCCCGCGTTCGCCGACAAGTTTTCCCGATCCGGTCGCGTTCTCCACGAGATGTTGGATTGTTGGTAGCCATTTGCGCTGTCTCGCGACAGTTCGCGCCCGCAGTAACATCATGCGTCGCGCGATCACGTCTTTCTTCTAGTGATCATGCACTGGGAGACAAGTGAAAACAACCGCATGGGTAAGTTGGCGAGCCGTGACCACGCAGAAAATACCGTGAACGGGCGGGAAAAAAACTTCTGCATCTTCGCAATATTTCCGCGTGTTTGCGGAGATTTTTAACATTTTCGCGATAATTTGCGAAAGTGACTTTCGCAAATTCCGCCCACCCCTACTCAGGATGAAGGGGGGCCTGCAACTGGCCCCAAAAGTCAGTTTACAACAGCCATTTCATGTCAGGCAGATCGAATCGGAACACCTGTCAGAATCTTACATTGTAATCGCTTGGTCGGAAACGGTGTGCATAGAGCTGTACAAATCGGTTCAGACTGACTCAGGGTCTCCAAGTGCCAATCAGAACCTATTCGGACAGCCTGAATGGTCAACGTTTATCGCAATCAATTGCTTGGAAATGTTTCCAAGTCAGTTGGAAACATTGATTCTGAAATGGTTTAGCAGAGTCCGAAGGCCGTTTGGAGCCTTTCTGACCGACATCGTAATCGGCCCCTATGTGCGCAAGTGAATATGTGTGTGAGTAAGTGTGTAAGGGTGTGTATATGTCTGTGAGTGAGTGAGAATTTGAGTGGGTCTATGAGTGGATGTCTGACCGCCTCTGTCAGTCTGTGAGAGGGTGTCTGAATGTGTGTGTGAGTGTATGTCAGATTGTCTGTTTGTGTCACTGGGTGTGAGAGTGTCAGCATGTGTGAGTGTATACTGGTGTCAGAGTGGATGTGGGAACATCTGTCTGAGTTCCACAGTGGGTATAACAGCATCAGTCTTGGTGTATGACTGGGTTTGAGAGTGACTGGGTATGATAGTGGGTTTGAGTGTCTGTATGGGCATCAGAGTGGGTGTGAGTGTGTCTGTCTGGGTGTGACTGGGTGTGAGAGTGTTTATATGGGTGTCAGAGTGGGAGTGAGACTGTCTCTCTGTGTGAGTGGGTATGAGAGTGTCTATATGGGTGTCAGAGCAGATGTGGGAGTGTCTGCTTGGGTGTCACTGTGGGTGTAAGAGCATCTGTCTAGGTGTGTGACTGGGTGTGAGAGTGTTTGTATGGGTGTCAGAGTGGGAGTGAGAGTGTCTGTGTGTGTGTGAGTGGGCATGAGAGTATGCCATGCTGGCAGGCCAGTTGTTTCCTGCCATCTGCCACTATAAAGAACTTACCTTTATCCACTCACACCTGGAGGGATTGTTATCACACACAGAAGAGCATGTGATTTTCATCACGGCATGGACACGAATAAAAGTGCTAATCACAACCAGGCGGGTTCAGATGTGCTTTGTTGCAGCCCAAGAAGAAGAGGATTAAGTCCTTGAAACGCGTTGGCAAAAACGAATTGCAAACGATTGTGAAAGGCGGCCTGCATCGTGAAACCAGATGGTAAAACGTTTGTTGAGTGACCACTCGCTTTACAAGGGTACTTTGGGAAACAAAATGACTCGCGGCGACCCAGCCGCAGAGGGGAGCAACATCACCAGCTGGTGAGAATTGGAATTGCCGGCTGTGTGTGGCGGAGGTCCTGCACTGTTCAGAACCGAACGCACAGCGTTTTCATGCTCAAATTAGTCTGCCCTCATGTTTGTACCTACGAAGGAAGAAAATAGCTTAAATTTAACATGGCGCATTTGAACGTACCATAAGTATACTTATGCTTGTGTTGGAAACTTCATGTCCCATAATGCATGCACTTAGCAGACGCCCACTGGGGGCGGCATGGACACAAATAAAAGTGCGAATCACAACCATGCGGGCTTCAGATGTGCTTTGTTGCAGCCCAAAAAGAAGAGTATTAAGTCCTTGAAACGGGTTGGCAAAAACAAATTGCAAACAAATGTGAAAGACGGACTGCATAGTGAAACCAGATGGCAAAACGCTTGTTGAGTGACCCCTCGCTGTACAAGGGTACTTTGGGAAACAAAATATATATATACACACACACTCATACACACAGTATTTATATTTTTCTATAAAAGAAAATCCCTACACCTGAGTACAAGCAAAATTCAATACATTCATGCATTTCCACTGTATTAGGCACAATTTGTGAGTGAAAGAGTGAGATTCCAGGCAGCATGATTATGAAACTCATGTACTTGGAAAAAGACTCTAACCAGAAAATATCATTTGGCACCTGCTGGCTAAGTCACAATCACTACCAGATGTGCTGTTCCTATGCTGTCTAATAGCTACCTTCAGAAACAATCCATTTCAGGATGAAACCCCAGTAAGTGGTGTTGATTGGCACACGTCCACTAGCAAGTAATGTATACCTCATTCTTAGCTGACCTGGGCATGTTCTACCTGATAACAATAACGTATCTGGGTCCCCCCTTTTTTACTTCAGGGCGTGGTTTGCAGTTTGGGTGTACTGTCCTTTCTTATATCACTATGTACCCTTAAATTAAATTAGGGAAGAGGAGTTGGCCAAACGGCAAGGGCGCTCGACCTCGGACCTGGGGAACTGGGTTCGAGTCTTTTTAATGACGCTGAACATCCTGTGATTCTGGGCAAATCACTTAATCTCCCTGTGCCTAACAAAACATGAATGTGTGTCCTCATGTAATGTAACTGCTGCTATGTAAAGCGCTCTGATACCTGATTGGATTTGGTTCAAGTTCGCGCTATTGAAAACTCTGCAAAAAAAACACAGCCTTGATTTCAAAGGAGGAATCCATGGGAGCCCATTGACACACTGTCAATAAGAGCTCTAAAGAGGACGAACTGACAGTGTACCACATTTTATGTGGCACACAATCAATACTTCACCTGAAGTCTTCTTTGCTCAGGTGCCTGTGTCTGGAATATAGCAGGGGTGCAAAGCAAGATGTTTTCTCACTTACATTTGACCCAACCCAATGAGGGAATCTTACTTGTACTTATGCTAGCACTATATGCATCAGTGCCATTTATATTGTAGAAGTGGCAGCTGAAGCATCTGCAATTGCTATCCTTAAAAGTTCAAAGGCGATTGGCTCAGATCCACCAACCACTGAATGAGGAACTCACCAATAGAAAAAATGAGGGCTACAAACTGAAAGGCAAATATTGCATTCCCTGAGTGAGAAAGTCAAAATACATAGCAAAATACAGATGAGATGCTACCATCACCAAAAGAAGAATGCGATTTTCGAATTAGGTCAGAACTTAGAAGCAAGTATATTTTTTTTGCAATTCATTCCAAAGTCTTTGGAATACACAGGTTATGTAGGTGTAGGATTCGGGAATCAGATTGTTTGTATGACAGGTTAATGTTATTGCAATTGCCGTTTCCTGCCCAAAATTCTTTTTGGAGCGATTTATTTTTTAACATCAGCCATTTTTTTTGTCTCTTTCATTATGTCTTACACGATCATTAGCATCCCGGGGCCAGAGTAAGATGCAGACGAGGTTGTGGAAGGTGGGTGCGGGAGCTGGAGGTGCCTCTCAGCAGGAACACTCCTCATCTAATGGAACAGCTGGCCCAGTAAGTTCTCCTGCTGTTAATATTATATAT
Organism: Triturus cristatus; assembly: GCF_964204655.1. NCBI lineage: Eukaryota > Metazoa > Chordata > Amphibia > Caudata > Salamandridae > Triturus > Triturus cristatus. Next base: position 499,358,908 of record NC_140591.1, read on the forward strand.
ATATTTCCCTAATTTTTACCGCTCCTTATTTTGAAAATCCTTTTCAATCGATCAACTGTTTCTCAATGGTTTCTAAATTCTTGTTATCCTGCATTATCCTATTTAATAACTTAGGGGCTGATTGCGATGGTGGTGAACCAGCCACCGGCAGGCTGCATGTGGTGGGTTCATTGCCATCGTACTGCATTTTTTTGCCTGCCAGATTACTATGGCGGGCGGAAACGTGGCGGTGAGAAAGACCAACCGCCATGGTTCCGACAGGCGGTCCTTTTCTGACCACCTGTCAAAGCAGCCGCATTACCCAGAATGATGTTAGTGCCTGTCAGGCACCGCCGGTCATATTAGGATAGTACATCCCTGCCAGCCTTTCCATAGCGGTTCATCCGCTATGGAAAGGCTGGCCAGGATGGACTTTGGGGGCCTGTAGTGTGCCCCCATTTCCCCTGGGCACATTGGTTTTACACTTCATTTACTTGCACCATGTGGCAGGCACCGCGTCGTGCCTGCCACGTAGTGCAGGGAAATGCAAAACCTGCATTTTTTCCATTGTGGTGGTTGCTGCAGCCAGCAGCACCCACCGCAATGGAAAACATTTACAATGCAACCGCTACAGTGGCGGTCGCATTGTAATCTGGTCTGTGGGACCCCCGACACTATGTGGGGCGGTCCCCATCTCCACATGTCTGCCCGCCATCCTAATCAGGCCCTTAGTTAGTTTATTTTTCAGTGTCTGTATTTTAATTTTTACCTCAAACTGCCTCTGTAAGTACTAGTCTGTCTTTAGCTTGATTTCTTCTAATTTTTTATTCAGTTTTCCCTCTCCCCCTACATATTCTGTGGACTGCCTAGTGGTGGTACAGTAATACTCAGAGAATCCATTGGTTATTACTACTACTAGTACTACTACTTGCATGCCCAAGTATGGTATTCTATGCATTTTTGTTGAGATGAGATTGAGAATGAGAAGGCTTTCTTTCACTTTCTCATACTCAATCAGTAAAACAACAGAGTGGCCATGGTCACTTTGCACACTCCAAAGTTGTGTCTTCTTCTCATCTAGGCATAGTATTATATACATTCACAACCATTGATGGTGAACTGATTACCATGGACCATTACCGAAAGGGAGTATTGAGGATGAGAACGGCACCATTAAATTTTCCAACCAACAAGACCCCAGGTCTGATTGTCCCCCCAGTTGCCCACTCTTATTTCTTTTCAAAAACTCAGATTCACAAATAGGCTAGACAATCAGAACAGACCTTTACAGGTTGTCTTCTTGAGAAGCATTAAAAAAATTGCTACCAACAAAATGCCCAACAGGATATTTTATTTTTGATAGGACATTATGCACTGTACCATAACTGTAGTGATGTGTGTGGTGTATGTATTTTCAATCTTGCTATGGAAAAAAATAAACAGGCGGAGGTTTATATATGCCATGCCATTTAAAATTGTGTAATGTTTTTCCAGGCATACCGCCACTAGTGCCTGAGCCAGTGGGGATGGCGACTCCACTATTCTAGGAGCTGATGTAGCAGCTGCAGGGGGTGAGTCAGCAGCAATGGTGGGCAGTGGTAAGGCATATTGCTTGCTTACTGCCAAGTTGAATTTATACACTGACTGTAGGGGTGTTCACTGTACACTGTACTGTGAGACTAAGTCGTGAACAGTTGAAGATGCCCTTTGCCTAGCATTATCATATACAGTGGGATTTGAGTAAATAATGGCCTCTTCTATCTTCAACTCAGCAGAGAAAGTTTTATGAAGAAGACTCTGACCTTGATGGATTGACAGAAAAGGGAAAGAAGGATGGAAGGAGGAAGGATGGGTGAAATGCAATATGACTGGCAGAGAAGGATGCATGGGTGAAGGCTGAAGGCAGTGGTTGATAGGATGCATGGGTGGTTGAAGGATGGGTGAAAGGTGAAACAAAAGATGCCTGCCTGTGAGGCTGAAAGTGTATGGGTGAAAGGAATCCTCTGGGGGTTAGATGGGTCAACCTAAAGCAAGGAGTAAGGATGCATGCCATGGTCGGTCAAATGACAAATGTATGTTGGTGAAAGGTTTGTTGAGAATGATAGCCATGTTTGGAATGGATGAATGATATTCAATTCAATCATAGGTGAAGGCTGGATAAAGAGAATGTAAAACTTAAACCGTGCATGAGTAACAAAGACACAGGTGATAAATTAATGCTAGAAGAACAATGCAATGAATAATGGAAAAATCCCTCAGAAGAAGAATAAACAAGGTATGTTTTTTTATCAAGGTTTTTGATTCAAAGGTCTGAGGTTGTATTTAGGACTATTCCCTTGACTCACAGAAGTTTTCAAGCACAACATGATATTATGTACCCTAATCACCCATCACCAATCGCCTCCCTCTGAGGCATTTTGACAGTGTCCGCCATGGGTGACCTATCAGCTTTATGGTTATCTTAGTAATACCTCACATTAAATTGTGCCATTTATCATCATTCACATTAGTAACTATTCATCTGCCTTGTTTTAGACTAGTCAGGATGAAAGTAAAATTGAGCATTTAACAGTTGTATAGTAATGCAATTCTGCAAAACAAGTATGTCTTTCGAGTGTGCAACTTGCGTAAACCAAGCTGGCATACCTACAAGATTAATTAAGCTAAAGAAGAGAGACAGAAGAAGAATACTTGTTTACTCCGTATCCATACTTTAGTTCCTAATGCCTGAAACTGGAATTTCATCCAAATCTTAGGGGCTGAGGAGTCGAGGATACTACAAATGTTATGTACTGCTAGTGCTACTATGCCACAATATAATAATTTTATGTGTTACTGTTTTTCTAAGAGTACTGCTTACAAGTTTTCTTTTTTCTTTCTTGATATAGCTACTCCTGCCAATCCACCATCCAGCAGGCGGGAGAGAGCAGCCAGGACCCGACAAAGGAAGCTGGAGGTCAAAAGGGATGAATAGCGGTGGCTGGTGGTCCTGGAGGAGGAAGAGGAAGCAGCAGTTGATCATGGTTAACCTCTCCACGTTTTGGGGTGAGAGACTGGTCCTTTTCACTATCAGATGGGCACCAGCAGCACTGAAAACATGCTCAGCAAAGACCCTTGCTACTGGGCTAGCAGGATAGTTTATCTCTAGCCTGCTGAGCACTGGCCATTAGTGCCTTTTCCCATACCAAAACTGCAATGAGTTTTGATAAAAGTAGACCTTTGTTGTGTCATCCAGGTAGGCCTGGACCATCCGCTCAGTGGTCATGAGTGCTCCGCTTTGCTCAGTCTCTTTTCCTTTTACCTCAGCAATGGATTTAAGCCTTGTCAGTAGAAACCCTTCATTTTCTGATGTTGGGGCTGATGCTCCTGTTGTTGTTGATGTTGTTCTTGTTGTTGCTGGTGGTTTTGGCTGCTGTGAGCCAACTGCACTGTCTTCAGGCTCTGAGGTTGAACTTGAAGGCTGCCCTGCAGTACTTGTTGTGCCCTGGAGGAGCGGGCCTCAAATTCCCAGGGTTCTTTTTATAGCTGACTGGCTTGCACAGCTATCCAAGTTTTGTAGTTTGGAACATCCCCGTCTGAAAAGGGAATTAATGTGTCTAGTAATGGTTTGTTCTGTGGATCAAAAATTGTGGCACAAATCTAGTGGTTGGATGACACAATGCCTCTTTGCACCCTTGTATTTTCAGATAAGCAAAGGATTAAGCTACCCATGAACTCATATGCTTCTTTGTGTTTCTCCATAACTACCTACATTGCAACAATGGGATAGCTTGGACCACGGTACAGTCCTCTTTGCCAACTTCACGTGTGAAGACTTCGAAAGAAAGCATAATCTCTGTCAGGCATTTAACTAGGCCCCATTGGTCCATATCAATGATCACGCCTTTCATAGGTGTGTCCCCTCTTTACATGACATATTCATTGATTGGTCTGTACTACTCAAACAGACATTCAAGCATGTAATAAGTTGAGGTCTAATGTGTTGGCAACTCCTGGATGAGTGCTTGAACTGGCATTCTAATAGCATGTTGAATGATCCTGAGCTGCTTCCGGGCTTTAAAAGAATGGCTGGCTGAAATGTGTACAGATTCTTCTGCAGCTGGTCAGTAAGTTGCTGACTTGGTCCTCTTTTTTCAGAAATTCTTGGACAATGATGCTAATGAGGTGCGCCAAACACAGGACCCTGATATAGCCACCATCGGCCATGACCTTAACTATCTTACTGCCATTGTCTGTGGCAACAAAACCAATGTTAAGCACTCTTGGTCACAGCCATTCAAAGACCTTAGTATTAAAGTCTTGGGATTTCCCAATGGCGAACATGGCTGTTGTAGAATGCTCTCGAGCACCATTAAAAATGTCAGCAGTGTCAATACCAGCAGATATGAATGTATGATGTTACTATGCATAAATTCTTTATGCATGGCTTTACAATGCAGTCATTACAATGACCGTGTTGTTACTACGCGTGCCATTACATCGCAAGTCGTAACAACGACTTGCTGTAGGGGGCGCGCTGGACTTAGGAATTGTATAAATTATTATATCTACTCCAATTTGTGCAACAGAAGGGAAGGTGTTGGATTTAAAATTCAACACATCCCCTGGTGTTGCACACCCCCTACGGCAAGTCGTTGTTATGTCTTGCGATGTAATGGAAAGTGTGGTAACAACGCGGTCATTGTAATGACCGCGTTGTAAGGTCCTGCGTTGTTGAAACAGCATTTTAAATGCTGTTTCCCACAGATATCTGCTCTCTAACCTCTACAAAAGAGATCCAGTGTGCAGTGATGCACATGTAATCAGTAGCTTGGAAACTGTTCCATATATCTGTAGTTAGGAGGATAGTGTGAACAGCGCTCTGCTGCAAAGCTTGTCCAAACAATTCCAGCATGTTGTGATGTAGTGCTGGAACAGAAACTCTGGTGAAATAGGACCGTCTGAGAACATTCCATTTCGGGCAGTTGGCTGCCACAAATTCGAGAAACCCCACCCCTTCCAGAAAAGAAAAAGGGAGGACGTCCAGCGCTAACACTTTAGCCAGATTCGCAATGTACAAACATGCCGTTGGGTGGTTGCGTTCGTACTACCTCTCTGGCCTAAACATGCTGACAATGACAGCCTGGATTTTTTTCTTTTCTTGTGCCACTGATGCAAGTGACCTCTTGAGACCAGATATTGTTGGGCTCAATGAGTGTTTTTCCATTGCCGTACTCTCTTTCCTGGAACCCTGGGTGTCTCGACCTGAGTCTTGTGCCATTGTGATGTTGCTGATGATAATGTGGGCGATACCACTGCACTGATGGGGAGAGGGCTGCTTTGTATACCGGAGAAAAGATCTCCCTCTTCTTCACCTTCCACTGTGATCAGATCTTCATCCCCTCCACTAAAAACACTTGCAGTTTTTTTGCCACGAAGGTGAGCCTCCCACTGGATCAAGTGTAGTTTATCAGATGGTTTGTTTGGCCTCTGGTACCATAGTTTGTACCAAGTTTACCCCGACTAAAGCATACTCCACAAATGGAGAATATAGCAATGTTCAACTTCTTCTGGCTAACCGAAAAGAAGTCCCAAACTGGGGAGGTCAACTTGGGATGGGGTAATGTCGGTCTCCACTGGGGCTGGGCTAACATCCATGATGACTGGCTCATCATCATCCTCCTCTTCTACATCTACCTCCATAACTCAAAGGCTTTCAAGAACCTTCCTTTTCTCTAACCTTGTCTCGTGAGCATGGCGTGTCTCACTCTCAGACTGAGAAGTGATCCAAATGGTGTCTAGATCATCAGAAGGGGGGCTTGGAGAAGAAGTGAATGGACTAACCCTCCTTTTCCTTGCTGGGGCTCTGGAAGACAGTGGATCATCTGAAAGAGTGGCTTGCTCTTCTTCCTCAAGAGGAAGCTCAATCTCCTGAACTGCCACTACTTCAGGAGAAACTACTACTATTGGTCTTAGTTGCAGCTGTAGTTGCCCACTTATCCGAGTTTACTGCATTGATTGGGTACTACTTTGCGATAACAATAGGTCAATTTCAATGTCACCGCTCGTCGGTGTTGTCATGATTAAACTGGCTGTCTCTGTGACAGACATGGGCTTGGGCCTAGATTAAACTGGCTGTCTCTGTGACAGACATGGGCTTGAGCCTAGATTGGTGGGTTGGTCCCCTGATGCGGGGGTTCTGCTCCCAGCTTGCTCCCCGGACAACGCTCCTGCAGGAGTAATTTTTGGTTTCCCAAAAAAGGTACAAGGCGACATACTTGTGGTGGTAAGTTGCAGTGCCTTCTTCTTCCCACTGGCAACTTAGACTTTCTTGGTACTGGTACCTTTCTTTAGGGCCATCTTGAAGCTGTAATTTAGCACACAGTGGCACTTGTCTTAGATTCACAAGTTGAAGAGATGTCTGTGGTCACACATCATGTGACGTCGTGCGCAGGGTGCCAGCCTTCTGTCTGGCTGTACAATGGGTGATGGCTCCTGCTCCTGTGCACCTAAAAGCCAAGAAGCAAGAAGCACTTCAGTTAAATGTGGCATTGCTGTAGTTGAATAATTACTAGTACAAAAACAGACATAATGTAAACAATTTAATGTGTGGTCATACTTTTTAATGTTACCTCAGTTAGTAAAAACATTAACAATACACTGTGACCATTTGTAAGACTTTAACAACAACAAGGGGTTTCATGGTGTGCTGTACAGTACAGTACACTCAGGAAGGATAGAAAAGAACAACCACAAAAATTGAAATGTAATGGTTTGTCATTGTGCATCACGTGGGATGCATCACTCAGGGAGCTGCAGCTGACAAATGACAATGGAATAGAACAATCTCTAGACAAAGAATACTGTTGAGCATGTCATATAGCAAACATGAGGTTAATGTTAATGGTTCATTGATGCCAAATAATGTTACTTTAAAAACTGAAAAGAAAAATTGAGAAAAATCTTTTTCAAAAAGTGAAAAAATACAGAAAATTGAAAATATAAAAAGTAACAATTAAATAAATTGGAAAAATTAAAACATTCAAATGAAAAAAAGAAATGTAAATAGACAAAAGCGAATATTTTTATATATATATATATATATATATATATATATATATATATGTTTTAAATAAATAAATATTTATAAGTTAGTAAAAAGTAAAACTTACCCTCAAGCATCTATTAATTTAGTAAGCCTTAGCTATTATCTCATTGATCAACCATCCATGCAAGTATATGGCAGAGGGGCACACTGGCTGAAGACACAAAATGGCAGCCAGCCACATGGCCAGGCCACAACAAGATGCATTAAGCCAAGGGGAACAAAGGGAAGACAATGCAGGCCTAATGCAAAAGCATACTGACTACCTTCACAAAATGGCCGCCAACCACATGGTCACAACAACAAGCAGGAGAACTAGAAAAGAATGAACACACGCAGGCCTAAGGAAGACACAGACTTTACAAAATTGCCCCGGCCTCATTGGGAACCAAGGTAAAGGCATTGCTGGCCTACTTGCAAACACACTCACACACTGGCCAGACAAAGGAGGCATGCTTGCTAAACAACACATCTTTAATGCAACAATGCCAAAAATGAAAATCCACATGGCTAAAAAGGTTTAAAGGTTACAACCACATACATCCAACAAAGACATTTAATTAATTTAACACACATTAAAAAAATAGTGAAATACCACAAAAAACATAATTTGTGTTTTAGTCCAATGCTATCCATGGTCAAAATGATTTAAATTCAACACCACAGAAACAGTTGTTTCATGCACCCATGAGTAGATTTGGGTCTATTACCTGAAAACCCCATTGACAGACTAGGCCACATACTGAATCAATTCAAATAAATATTGCACAATTATTAAAAACATGGAGAAAATGTAGTGAACTGCACTACATTTTTGCTGAATAAAAGAAGAAATAATTGCATGCAAAACAGCAACCAGCAAGAAGACATGGCCAAAACAAAGAAGGCATGAAAGCCTATAGCAGAAACACACTGGCTGGCTTCACAAAATGGCTGTCAGCCAATGGCCAGGCCTCAACAAAAAGCAATAAACCTACAAAGGGAAGACAATGCAGGCCTGTGGCAAAACACACTGGCTCCCGTCACAAAATGGCCACCAGCCACATGGCAAGGCCACCACAACAAGAAGCAATAAGCCAAGCAGGAGGCCTGCAAAACAATGAACAGAAGCAGGCCTCTGGACACATATTTTACAAAATGGCCCCTGGCCACATGGGGAGCCAAGTCAAATGCTGGGGCCTACCATTACAAACACAGTCACATACTGGCCAGACAAAGGAGGCATGCTAACCAACACTTCTTTAATGCACAATGCCAAAAACGAAAGTCCACAGGGCTAAAAGGGGTTGCAAGTTACAACCACACAGATCCAACAAAGGCATTAACAAACAAACAGAAACAGTTGTTTCATGTACCCATGAGTAGCTCTGGGCCTACTGTAGGCCTGGGCGGTGAACTTCGCTCTGTTCGCGGAGTTTGCAGACTTTTCTGCACTCCGCACTCCATGGAGTGCAGAAAACTCTGCTTTGCGATGTGCAGCGGAGTTTTTTTCCCGCTCGCAATCGCAAACGGTAAGTTCACGAGCGCGAGTTGCCGCTCGGGTAGAATTTATACCTGAGCGTCAGAAATACCAGCACAAACTGCAGTTCGCACTGCATCCGCCACACGCAAACCTTTGCGGAGTTTTTTTGTAACTTCGCGGAGATCCACGTTGCAAAACTCTGCGAACTATACCCAGGCCTGGCCTACTGGCTGAGAAAGGCCTGTTGGCAGACTACTTGGCTACATAGTGAATTAAATAAATATTGCAATTGATTTCAAAACATGTAGATTATGTAGCGAACTGTGCAACATGTTTCCTTTATAAATTACTTACAAAGAAACCCCTAGGCCCCACCTGAAACTACTGTTCACCACCACAATAAATTTTAAAAATATCAATGAAAAGTACAATTAAATTTAGGTGCATGGCTCCAATAATACAAATAGCACCAGCTTTCCATCTTACTTGTGGAATCTCAAATTCATAGTCCTCGAATCCTTCCAGCTACAAATCCAAATGAAAATTGACCAGGTGATGGACAAAGCACTGGGAGACGCCTGCTGGACGGGAACAGGATGTTGGAGACTCTGGGGCACTTCCTTCCTCCTGAAAAAAAAGTAAGGAAAAAAAAGGACTCCTTGTACAAAAAAGCATAACCAAATGTCAATATGAGGATTTATTTTACTCCAAAACGTCATTTCGAGAAGATTTTGATGCTGCTCGGGGAGAGAACCTTCTCCATATTGCAGTCACGGCAGATTCTGCACATTTGGGAGTGCGTTCTTCACAGAATCCCTGCCGGAGTCTGCTGCCACCCTGGAATTATGTATTGGGGACCAAACAATTCTCTCAGGACCATGCAGTCCCCTGGCAAATTACGTGGCGCTTGTGAACAGCTGGGAAATCTCTGCGGCGATCGCAGGTATCCGGTACGTCACATGCGCGTAAACTCATTTCCGGAGCGCAAATAAAAAATCCTCTCCGTTGTGGAGTTTTTCAGCAACTCCACTTTCTTGGTGGAATAAAGAGTTGCCAAAACTTCGCAAACTCTGCCAGCATAGCGGAGTTTTACACCCAGGGTTAATTGTGACACACAGTTGGTTGAGAAGAATTTTGAGTATCACTATATGCACAAACAGTACCTTAAAGTATTCCTGTGTATGTTTTCTGTACAAGCTGTTAACGATTACTTACTTTCACAAGAACAAACCCGTGGTAGACTTCTAGCAAAGAGCTAGGTGAATATTCTTAATGACAAACCAAGGGTGTAAAATAAATTGTTTCAAACTGCACGGAAAGCATTTCATGAGAGAGAAATTCCCTTGGTCCATCAGTGTAATGGTTTCTAGTCATGTTAATCCATGAAGACTCAACAAGTGGCTTGAGGTGCAGGCTGATGAACCACAATTACGCTTAAACTTGTTGCTCGGTTACCAACGGAGTTCCCCCACACCCACTGACCATGCAGCCGCTGAGCTAGGAACCCCCACAGACCCACCGAGCACGCACTAAACCTTGGCATTATACTCGACTTTTCGCTCACCTTGAACCACCAGATCACCGCCATCACCTCATCATGCTTCTACACTCTCCACCTACTTCAAAAGACCTTCAGATGGATCCCCACCAAAGCCAGGAAGATTGTCATTCAGGCACTCATCAGCAGCAGACTTGATGACGGCAACACACGCCACACAGGAGCCACCCATAAACTCATAAGGAAACTTTAGAATGTGCAGAAAGCTGCAGCTAGACTGGTCCTCAACATCTCCCACAGAAGCCACATCTCTGAAAACCTGCAAGACCTCCACTGGCTCCCAGTCATCAAAAGAGTTACATTCAATCTCCTCACACATGCCTACAAAGCCCTCCACGACATCGGACCAGCATACCTGAACAACTGGCTCTCATTCCATGTACACACAAGACGCCAATGCTCCGCCCAACTGGTACTCACCTCCATCCCATGGGTCCGCAAGACCAGGACCAGAGGAAGATCCTTCTTCTACCACACAACCAAATCCTGGAACACCATGACTCTCCACCTCAGGCTCTCCCCGTCTCTGACACAATTCAGGAAGGATATCAAAACCTGGCTTTTTGAATGATCCACAGCACCTAGTCAGACCTGCAACCCACCCCCTCAGTGCATTGAGACCCCCACTGGTGAGTAGCTACGCTTAACATGCGCGGTTTGATTGATTGAATGATTGATTGAGTGATTGCTTGAAACAAAGTTTGGAACTCAAAATAATGCCGTTTTGGAAGACTGGGTCTCATTGCTGGGATAAAAAAATGAGGTTTGACAACAGCTCTGAACATTGTGGGGAGATCAAGATAAGGCTCATCTGCTGCCCAAATACATGTTAAACACCACGCTATTCTACCTGTGAGCAATAGAGTTGCGTGACCGTCAATGTGCTGGATGGAGCCCGGGGCTTGATGGCTGTATCAAAGATCATCGCCAACATGTTGTAGTATGTTGATCAAAAAAATTGAGTTTCTCAACAGGTATTTATTGGCTAGATATTGGAGCCAGCCACAAAGCATGCAGTCAATCAACTGTCAAACATTCATGCTTCAACAGTCTAAATGTAACATAGCTCAGCAGAACACTGAGGAAGGTTCTATACTGAAACCTATGAATACCCAAGTGTTCATTTCTGATAAATCAGGCTGAACACTACAATAGCGCCTTGTGTTAAATTCAGAATGCTTTGTTGTACAGATAATTGGTTTAATAGATGTTATTGGTAGTATAGCTGTGAAACAAGTACATTTAGGACAAGGCCCATTTGGGATAGATGGGTGAATCACAAGTGATGCTTATTTGTGTTGGTTATGAAAAAGTATAGAGAATGGCTGGCTGGAGAATTACACAGGATGCAAATCCTGTAATATTGAATGATGCTCCCATTCTTTTATAACTAGTCTCGAGGTGTTCAACAACAATTTCAGTGTTTGAGAATTTCCTAAAGCATATGTTTTTTATGTACCTAAACTAGTGGATCTGGACACTTACAGTTCCTAAGCAGGGGGCTATGAACCCCAATGTCCTCTCACCAGATTTAAACTGGTGCATGTGTACAGAGTTCGATTATTGTGTATAGTACACTGTATTAGGAATTCCATTCCATACTTAAATGGTATCCATCATAGTGTTTTGTTTGGGTTTTGAGTAGAATGTGCCTATTGTATTAAGGCACAATGTGGGCATAAATAGTTCACCCTGTGTGGTATAGCTATGAAGATTTTGGTGCACCCACTAGAAATTATGTTTTGATACTCCGGTAGTGTCATGACAAAGTGGTTAAAAGCTCTACAGAGTATTCAGTTTGCAGGAGGTGGAAGAGCGTTCCCCACAAAGGAACTATGTGGGGAAATGTTCTACTTTCACTAGTGAATTAACCCTGGGGGCCATCAATATGTCTCCCTCAGAGGGGCATATTCTAAAGAACGTGTGATAACCATCGCAAAAGTTGCTTATCGCAACCTACAACATCGCAGTCTATCGCAGGAAATTTACGCCGTGTTAACCAAGTATTCACAACAGGGCGGTACCATGTGATAGTCACCAGATAACGTGCCAAATGGCCGCATTTAAATCAATGCCATGCCTGCAAAAATGCGAAACAGAAACACCTAAAAAGATGCGATGAGGCCAAGCGCAATACAAAAAACTGCGAAGACCAGCCACAGGCCTGCAAATCCTCCACGTCTGGCAGGAAAATGCACTATAAAAGCAGAACAAGAAAAACACACCAGAAACAATCCAAAGTGCGCAGCACCATGGATGCACCCTGACCCAGCGAAGAGGCCAACGCGAACCCCACAAGCCCCACAGATCACCAGCAAGGTACAGCGGGGACAGGAAAGGCCAGGGAGAAGAATGAGAGGAAGACGGGGTGCAGTCTGCAGCAAAATCAGGTCAGCGTCACGGAGGTGACAGAACAGTTCCATCAACTGACCCACAAGTAGACCACCTGGAATGCAGTCAGAATGCCGAGGAGGCCAATCGAGGAGGCCAAGAGGCGCTGGAATGATGTGACAACCTAAATCAGCCACAAACCCGCCGCAAACAGGAAGGCTGCAAAGGCGACAGGTGGTGGCAGTCCTGCACCACAGGAGGAGCTGGAGGAAAACTAGGCCACAGTCATCAGTGTGGAGATGGTTCAAGGAGCAGGGAGTACGGACACAGCCCGAGAGGACTGGACACAACATCAACAGGGTGAGTAACAACCGGGGACTGCGGGAACGGGGAGAGATGGGCACACTGGCACACATGCCCAACGAGGAGTAGCACACTGCACACCCTCAATTACCCTGGATCATGTCCCTGATCCCCTTGGCACACTGCAGCACACCCACATTGACGACAACGTGGTACAATGTGCAAAGCCGACACTGCAGAACAGAGGACACAACTGGCTCCGCACACCCGCAGAAACATGCCTACTACATCTGACAGAGCAGGAAACTGTGCAATGGAAAAGTACGCGTATGACCTCACATCCGTCATGTAGTCCAAATGTATACTGTCCCGCAGCAGTGCTCAGCACCTCCCAAACAGTCACAATGTACATTGCCAAACAGTCTGCATGTAAACGAGAACAATGCGCCAATATATATGTCAACACAATGTCAACATGATTCTCCCCTTCACATTACAGAGAGGCACACAACACCTTCAGCAGAGCACAGAAGACAACACATCTGTGATGCCGGAGAGGACCACCACACCTTCAACACCGACGCCCTACAACAGCCCATGGACATCCCACGCAACCCACCACCAGGACCCAGGCAGCCAAGCTGCTCAGAGGAGAACACAGAGCCTGCAACAGACCACACAGCAGGAAGCACCTGCAAACACAGCTGGCTCACAACACTTCACCCACCCACCCATGGCACCCCAATGCCATGTGTCAGCATGCCAAAAGGAGATGGCCGAACAGGTGTAGGTGGGGTCTGAACCCATGGAAGGCAAACTAAATCACATACATTGGTGTCTATTATCCTTCAGGGACCACGTACACCCCACAAAGGAACTCCACACTGCCATAGACACATGCAGATGCACATTCACAGTACAGAACCATGCCCAGGGTCACACAAATAGCAGTCACACACCCATGTTGGCTCTGTGTAAGACGGCCCAGGCCACTCCCCATACGAATTGAGTGGGTGACGACCAAGCTACATGTCCTAGCTCTAACCCTCTGCCTGTGGTGACATGTCTGCGTGCTCTGTAAAGAGCACAATGCAATGTCATAGGGCCCAGGGCCCTCATGCATACAACAAGACCATAGGGACACACGCATACATCATGTTGAACTGGCTACGGGCACGTGCACCCGGCACCCTTTATTGGCAGGGCCACATGTATAGTGAGCCTGTGCTGGAAGTGTGTGGGGTGAGTGTAAGCCAGCATGCACGGAATGCTTGGTGCTGGCAACCACTTGAACAGTGGACACCAGTGCAACGGAAACTGAAAACACCTGCATAACAGAGTCAACTGCTAAGCAACATGGAAGGAGCCGGAGAAAGTCCAGAGGACACCCAACATGCAAACAGAAGTGTCTGTGAGTTGCAGTGCACTGTGGATGGGGCACTACTGATGAGCGAGCTCATGTGAAGAAAAAGTCTCAGATTGTGTCCCTTCGAGATATTCCTGATGCAGTTGCAGTGGGGTGTGTTAGACCTGCATAATCTTCCTCATCAACATCCCAGGTCTCCCACACTGCTTGAGATGACATTGCTGCACAACCTCTCCACAGCACAAAATTCAATCAGTAACGGACAATGGCTTGTGTTGCACTGAGTTAGTGGCACCTGGAGTGCTGAGCATGGTATCAGACCGATGATGGCATCCCCGACAGGTGAGAGCAACTACGTAAGTCTGTCAGGACCACCGTGTGCCTCCTGCAGTGATGCGACGTCTGGGATGGTCAGGACTCAATTTGATGTGTGGGCCCTGGTGGGCCGCAGTTGATATCGGAGGCTGCGGACAGCGCAGGGCCACAGATATATGGCATTAATGACCTCAAGGCCATTGCCTCAGAGGCCATCTAATATCTAAGAAGAATGTGTCCTGGACCTGACCAGCACAGAGTTAGTAGCCCCGGATGCGCTGTGGCCAGTACAGACACCCAGCCACGGGACGGTGACTTTCGGTGCAGTCAGATGGACCATGCAACCTGAGAGGGTCCTCATCAATGTCCGATGTGTATGTTGCGGAGGCTTGCAGGGGACAGTGGACGTTGTCCTTCAGGGCATGATGCAGAGGGTGGAAGCTGTCCGGAAGCAGCAAATGGAGGAGTGGAATGCCACGGCATTGTTTTCGCCACAAAGTCAGTATCACCGACATGATGGTGACGACAAACCCAAGTCCATGGACTCAGCCACCAACAAAGTCCAACCAGAAAGTGTCCATGGGTCTCAGGGAGCAGGCTTAGTGGCACCGGGTCTGAAAGGTGATGCAGTCTGCGATGAGGCCTGTACACTGATATCAAGTCTGCCATAAATAAATCAAGGCTGAATTCAAAATTGTATGTGACCTACTCGACCGCAGTGTAGCCCGGAGGCAGTGGTCAGCAAGGGCCAGACGTGTTTCAGCAAGCCCCTCCTGGAACTCTAACACACAACTTTGAGATGACATTTGGGGTGACTTGTGGCTGATTGAGGCAAAAGCACCAGAGCGGAGCGGGTGTTCAGTCAGTGACGATGACGTGTCCTGCCTGGTACGTACTGGAGTGGATTGGCGTGAGGCCTGCTGGACCGCAGTGTAGGCCGACGGTGTAGTCATCAAGTGCCCACAGACATGTGTGGTTGGGAGGCCAGGCACATACTTGGTGTCACCACATCAAAGGGAGTACAGGGAAATAAACTCTTCATTAATGTGCATACTCGGATAATGTATGATCAAGACTCAGTCCCAAATGTGTGACCTACTCGCCCGCAGCGTGGGCGGGAGGCAGCGGTCAGCAAGGGCCCACAGCCATGTGTCGTTGGGATGCTTTGCACATGGTTGTTGCCACCTGATCGTAGGGGGTACAGTGAAGTAGAATCTTCTTTATAAATGACTGATGTGTTCTTTCTTGTCAAATGGCTGCTACGTGTTTCAAGTATATGGGGAACTTCCTAATGCCTGAAGCAAAATATTAGTTTTTTGGATAACTGTGCTAAGAAATGTCACAAACTTTGATAGAATATGTGTCTGTCCAGGAAGAAGAAGAATTAGATTTTCTCTGCTGAAGAGTGATGATGAATGCATATATCTAAACAAAGAACTTTTGAATGAAAAGAGAGATGGAAGTGGTGTGACTTGACACCCTATGCTCCTAGACCAATAAGAAGAGGCTTTCCTGCATCTTGGTTACCAAAAAGTAGGGATGGACTTTAATTGAGGGTATAACTATTAGTGATAGATGCCATGTTTGGAAAGAATGTGGAGAGGCATTCGTGTGAGCTGTTTCTACGAGATCCTTTAGCTAATGCTGTATTAACGCTGACTCCCTACCTTTGCTCCTCATACCTCATGAGGATTGTCCCAGCTTTCCCTTCTAGCTGGAGGGTTAGCTTTCCAACTATATGCATGCTGTGCTATAGATTTCTTAGTTTCGTATGTGATTCTATAATTGCATTAATCTTAAAAAATGCTCAATGTCCACTCAACTCATGCTCCTTAAATGCAATGGTATTAGGAATTACTGATTTGTGTTCGCTTATGTGATGATTCTAATTCGATACTGTTCCTGTGTTTGACTATTTCAAATGCTTTACAAAGAATAATAGATAAAGGAAAGTAACAGAGAAACTGGGTCTGCCATTATTGATTATTGTAAATAATGAGATTTATTATAGTTGTATATAGTGTGGTTTGAAAAATATTCCCTTTGATCTAGGTCCTCAGAGGGGAATATTCATCTGCATCTTTTGCCAAATCCCTGTCAACTCTCCGATCTGTTAGGATGGTTAGTGTAGATTGATTATATTGGCAATTGATTGAGATGAGAATTATTGTTTTGTTATTGTACTTTTTGTTACATGTAGTGGTTGCACCGGTTTGACCTTAAAGGAATTTGTTAGCAGGTCCAAAGAGGCCTAAGATCCTGTAATAAGCCCAAGGGCTTGTCTTAGTGGCATACACTAAGGGGCCGATTCCGATTCCGGCCGCAAAATGTACCGACCGACACGGACCCAGGACAGAGACGGACCGGAGCCGTACGACCCGTGCAGTACGATGCAACGCGTGTGAAATACAACCGATACGTACGGAATAAAAGCCATACGACCGAGCCATAGGGAAAACAGTGATTCGCCCAGAAAAACGGCGCGATACACACCGACTGACACGTACCAGGAATGAACCCGACCGACACGTACCCGCGATGTCCGATCCGCGCAGTACGATGCAATGTAAACACAGACCGACTCGCACGGAGCCCAAGCCGCATGACCAACACGCACAGAAAACAGGGACCTCAAGCAATAGAGATCTCCGTGACTGACGCGTATGAAACACAGAAGAAAGTCAGCGTGCATGGCCCGGAGACGCCCGCACAAGCCAACATCAGCGTCCGTCTCGGTCAGAAGAACGTCTCCTTTATGCCTAGAAAACCCAAAGGAAAAAAGACAAAAACAGGACCAAACAAGCAATGACAAAGTCAATAAATATATTTAAAAAAAAAACTGGAACAAAGACACACCCACAAGTCCACCTATATAAAGGATATCAATCACTACCATGATCCTTTGCAAATAGGAGACAACAGCCAGGAGAAGACATCCTTCACACAACAACCACAGACACACTCACAACTCACCCATCACACAACTTTCACACCATTAGCACCTCACCAAAAGCACCCACACATACAGCTAGCAAAACCAACACTAGCCCACCCTCACTTGCACCCTCACACACACATCACTCACCATCCATCACCATGCCCCCAAAGAAGAATCCAAAGTTCACAGATGATGACTTAGAAGTGCTGGTAGATGAGATCATCAGAGTAGAGCCACATTTGTTTGGTACATTTGTCCAAAGGACCCCCATGTCACAGAAAACCAAGATGTGGGCGAGGATTGTAGACAAGGTGAACGCACAAGCACCAACGTTGTGCACAA
Source organism: Triturus cristatus (assembly GCF_964204655.1). Classification (NCBI taxonomy): domain Eukaryota; kingdom Metazoa; phylum Chordata; class Amphibia; order Caudata; family Salamandridae; genus Triturus; species Triturus cristatus. The sequence continues at coordinate 499,376,586 of NC_140591.1, forward strand.
AGGACGATACCCAGAACAGGTGGTATGACGTGCGCAGGAGGGTCAAGAGACTCATTGAGAAAGATCACGCCTTGAGTCAGCGCACTGGCGGTGGCCCTCCTGCCAAACCCGTATACTTCAGGACCTGGGAGGAGAAGGTGCGGGACATCCTACCACCAGAGAGCGTCCATGGTCTAGCAGACATACCAGAGCCTGGTGAGTACACAAACAACATACTCAATATTGTGTGGCAAGGGGACAGTGAGACAATGCACCGTTAGCAAAGCCACAGTAACCAATAGATAATCATCCCCAGATGAACACAATACCTGTCATCACATGGTGACTTGGAACTGTGTCATGACATGTATCAACCTACAAACAAATAGAGCAAGGCAGTGGCACAACGCCAAATAAACACTGCCAGACAGTTTGCCACCACAAACACACTACCTCACAGTGCAGCTGACTGACAGGAAGGAATAGTGGGTATGCAGGTGAAGTGAGTGTATCCAAAAGCATGATGTGGTTTGTAGTCACAGATAATGCTCTCCCTCCAAATTGGCCCATCAAGACCTTTCTGAAGCATGCCCACATCACAGGGAGTGGAAAATGACTGACAAGATGGCTGACACTTGGTCCTGCTTTGCAGAGAACAAGGCCCTGGTAGGGCTTGTGCGCCAGTCAGAAGCAGGACACCACTGACTGACATCCTGAAAGACAACTTGCGCGCCCTCCAATGGAAGCACGTTTCATGGTGAGATGTCTGGCCAGGTGGGAAGGAGGACTGACAGCTCTGACAATACTTACCAGCATGTGGAGACACACACCCCCCTCAACACAAACTCCACACAACTCACCGTGTAGAATGCATTGACTCACACCTTAGTGAAATATCAGCCAAAGATACACCGTACTGGGTGCTGCTGTGTGAAGCACAGGGGCTCTTTTTGGACTTGTAGCCAAACAAACACAAGGACTTCACAGTCAACCATCTTACCATTGCTGTCACACGCCCTCACAGGGAAGCAGCGTCAAAAGGAAGGAAGTATGGGCATGCTGGGAAGGAGGGTGTAGCCAAGAGCATGATGGGAGTTGCAGTCACAGACATTCCCCACCCACCCACATACTTCTTGTTTTGTTGTAGTTCCACTCGGAAGGAACAGAAATCAATTATTCATCTAATTTTCTCTTGGCCACACCCCTGAAGAAGGATTTTCTTAAACCTGAAATGCATTGGGAATTCTTTTCACTGTGAAATGTTGACGAAACATGAACTTGATTTGACGCTTGTTAAGAAGTAAATTAGCGAGCACAGAAGATTTGTATATATTCACTTTAGAAACTTTCAGATTGGAATATGTTTATTTTTGTTTGAACAATGGAACTATTTGTTGCAATACATGTTGAAAATAATTTTTTTTTTAATATTTTGTCGTAATTTTGCAAAAAGTTCATACAAAAATTTGAATAATTAACATTGAAACCATAGGGACAGCAGCAGTGCATCTCACAGACCTGGGTGACCCCAGGCCTCGAAATAGCAGTTTATTCCACAAGGGTCAGGGCTGTACCCCTTTGTGAGGTAGCACGCAGACACATCACAAAACATTTGTTGGGATTTTTGATTACATACCACAACACACATTTTCTACTAGGTGTGCAGGCCCACTCTCACTCAAAGTACCACAACACATATTCACCATGTCCATGTAACTCATCACACACAATGATGTTGACCTGAAATACATTGGTATGCACAGGCACAACACCTATCCACAGTCAGTGGTAACAAGTCCACAGTGGAGGTAAGCAAATGTCAGACAGATGTGGGAAGACAGACAACGCACCTAACAAAGCATAGCACAGGTTCATTACACATCAGCAACATATTTATTCCACAACAGTTGCAAGGTAATTGTACGTTACAGTGGACACACGGTCACAAAGTGTTGGAGAATTGAAGTCCAGGGGTGTGTGGCACATCACTTGATGGGAATTGACAACTCCCACACTGGTGTTGGATTCTGGGTGTTGGGGGTCAGTGTTGACCAAACAACAGGCAGAGTACCCTGGGAAAGACAGTCACAAGACACAGTCAAAGGCACAGCAGAACAGGAGAGAAATGCAATACACATGCACAAAACATGTCACAAGAAACCTACACAGGAATAAGTTAGCAGTTCTACACTATTGTGGAGTACAGACCACCTGAATGGACATATCACTGCACACATCCAGTCAAGTGGCACACAGACACACTCAAACAGCAACAGAGCAGCCACAACACATTTCAGGCTAACTCCATACATTGACATAACAACCCTGTAAACTCACATTCAGGTGAAGAAGTTGATGAGCTGTGTGCGGATGTCACCCTCATTATCATCATCACTGGCATTGTGTCCCAGGCCTGGATCCTCCACAGGTGGCCGAGGTAGGTCATCGTCATCCTGGATGAGAGGCAACTTCTTCCGCACTGCCATGTTGTGTAGCATGCAGCATACAAGGATAATTTTGCACACCTTTGCAGGCTCATATGGGAGGGCCCCTCCGGTCTTGTCCAGGCAGCGGAAGCAGCTTTTCAGGAGACTAAATTTCCGCTCAATCACCCTCCTCCTCTGACCATGTGCCTCACTGTAGCGCATCTCACCTGGTGTCACAGGGTTCCTGAGGGGTGTCAGCAACCAAGGTATGTTGGGGTATCCGGAGCCACCTACTCACAAACAATTGAACAATTAGCAGAGTTTTGAAGGAGGGTGGAATACAACATTGCCAAACACACACAATGGTAAACAGTCAGTACATACCGACAAGCCAGGCACACTGGTCTGGCATCTGTGACATCAGCGTTGCAATGCGACTACTCCTCATGATGTAGGCATTGTGCGCAGAACCGGGGAAACGTGCAAACACATGTGTGATACACATGTCTGCAAGACATACCACCAGAGCATTGATGGAGTGGAAATGTTTCCTGTTCCGGTATGCCTGCTCATGTGCCTGTGGTGGTATCAGGGCCACATGTGTTCCATCAATAGATCTGATGACATTCGGCATCCTCCCCAGTGTATAAAAGGCATTCTTTATTTCAGTGAGTTGACCAGGGCTTGGAAACTTGATGTACAGGTCAATGAAATGCAACATCCTCTCCAAGACATCGCATAGCACACGACTAAACATAGTTTGCGACATACCACCAGCAGTAGCCACAGTGTACTGGAAGGTACCTGTAGCAAAGAAGTGCAGGGCTGCCATCACCTTCACCTCTAGTGTCAGTGCTGTAGGGTATGTCCCGGCCAGGTAGCAGATGTGGCGCCAACTGCTCCGCCAACTCCTCAATCAGTGGCCTAGTGAAGCAGTACCGTCTGATTTAGTCGTGTTCCTGCATGGTTTCAAGGGCTGTGAACGGTCTATGGACAGCTGGTGCTCTGCAGAACAGAGATGCACAAAGGAAGATTCTCGGTTCATCCACCCATGTGGCTATGACCAAACAAAATATCACATGATACATCATGACAATATACAATGTACTGAGGTGTGTGCTGTTGGGCATGGACACATATGTCACCTACATGCCCATCACCTCACATCTCAAGTCCACATGTCCATATAAGTCCAATGTAGTGCAATGGCCAATCATTGGGCTGTGTCACTCTACCTATGTACTGCTGTGACGTTACAAACACACACCACAGTGACAAGTGAGGCCTGATGTCTCCCAGGCACCACAGATATTTGCCATGAAGATACCCCGTGTCCCTGTATTGCCACATGGAGACTGGCATGACATGGTGTATCATGTACACGTCACAAGGCAACCGTGAGTCCCACAGGTAGTGGCCACTGTTGTCTCTGCAAGCCCAACATGTACGTCTCGTAGACACACACACATCAATGTTGATGCACAAACCACATGGATGTGGAGTCTGTCACCCATTGGGCACATTTGATCATCCACATCTGAGACACAACATGCACATAGACTGTGGGTGTACATGCCATCACCTCGAGGACTCAGGGTGTATGTGACATGTCCTAAACATATCCAACATGAAACTGTGTCCCCGACTCATGCCTATAACTGTACAGTTGCACATCACAATGGTAATGTGCACAACACACAAAGGATTCTGTCCCCATGAACACGTGCACAGCCTGGGAGTGGCTGCACAAAAGCGCCACACAACAAACCTAATGTTGCCCCCCAAACACACAGGGAATGCAGCCTTACATGCCATGGGACACTGTGTGGTCAATGCTGTAGTGTGGTAGGTGTGCACCTGAGTCCCTGGCAAGTAATTGTGTGTTGAAGCCGTCAAATAGTCACACCAATGAGGTCCGACGCGTGTGACAATGTGTACGCATTGCACAGTTCAGGACCGAGCCATGCGTACGCTTAGATATTGACTGCAATGAGGTCCGATGCGGGTGACAATGCGTACGCATTGCACAGTTCAGGACCGAGCCGTGCGTATGCTTAGCCATTGACTGCAATGAGGTCCGACGCGGGTGACTATGCGTATGCATTGCAGAGTTCAGGACTGAGCCGTGCGTACGCTTAGCCATTGACTGCAATGAGGTCCGACTCGGGTCACTATGCATACGCATTTCACAGTTCAGGACCAAACTGTGCGTACGCTTAACTATTGGCTGCAATGAGGTCCGACGCAGGTGACTATCATGCATACGCGTCAGGCAGGCATGGTCCGAGACCGGAATACGCCTTGGCCATTGAATCGTATGGGGACTAAGCATGGGCAAACCGCTATGCTACGCTCGTGTAGTTTGGGAAGTTTGCGCTACTTCGCACTACTCGAATTGCAAGCGTAGCGTAGTGCAGCAATCAATTTTTGCTTGCTCGCGGTCCTCAATGTCAAGTTGCCGAACACGAGCAAGCAAAATTACATCCCGGCGAGACTTTTTCCTCGTTCACGATCAGCAACATCAAGTTGCCGATCACGAGAGTGGAGAATAAACCTCCCAGTGAGCTTCTCAACGTGGGGGAGGTCAGGTTTCTCATTGCGAGTGGTCGCGTATGCTCGCGACCGCTCGCGATGAGAAACTACCAGTCCGCATTGAGAAAGCTGTCGCTCGAGTTGAAATCTACTTGAGCGGCAGCCTGCACTGTGCAAGATGCAGTTTGCACTGATTGCACAGTGCGGACAAGCATCCGGCACTGTGCAATCAGTGCGAACAGCATCTTGCACAGTGCACTACGCAGTTTGCGAAGCTACGCGTAGCGCTACTTCACAAACTACACCCAGGATTAATGGAGATGGGGGCATGTGTATTTTTAATCTACGCGTTGTACAGTCAGTTGACCGAGCCGGGCGCACCCATTGTCTCTGGACTGTCATGGAGATGGATGTAGATTCAAAACTTGTACGAAGCGTGCGCTGGAAATTCAGTTGGATGCCCACAACAATGTTGCAATTACTAGGGTTTATTGAAGGTGAAGATTTGAACAATGCGGAAGACGTGTACGAGTCGTACATTTCCATGGATTAGCCGGATTCATAGAATGCAACTGTGTTGGACCTATCACTTGGGACACATGGCACAGAGTCTGCCTCTGCAGCACGGATATAAGGCTGTCTGTTCCCCCGGGAGCTCACTTGCCTGCACTACATGCTACTGGACCACGTCCCTGCTACCACTGCTGCTGTCTCTGAATCCTCTGGCTACTGCTATGGCACGTACTCTGGAGAGGGCCCCAGCCTTCACTGAGGAGGAGAACCAGACCCTGCTGGATGGGCTCCTTCCACAGTATAGCAAGCTGGATGGGAAACCAGGGGAGCAGGTGAGTGTGCAGTCCACTGCCTTCCTAATTGTGCATGTTGTCTGACTAGCAGTACTAGCAGTGTGTACACCAGTGTCAAGCATAATCACTGAGTACTTTCATCCCCCAAAGTGTGTAGGTACATGAAATGAACATGTGTTCTGCAGCTAAATTGCATTTGTGCAAGCATCAACTTCCCCGGCATTTTTAACATGTCAGACATGCTGAGCATTTGTCCTTTTCCATGGTTGCACGACCTGTGTAACTCATTTTCCTTAGTGATGACGACATGTATATACAACTGTGTGCAGCACAAATATGGGGCAAGTGTGTTAATGGACTTTTAACTTTGTCATCCTCACAGGTTGATGCCCACCAGAAGCAGGAGATATGGCTGACCATTGCCCGGGCAGTTTGATCGGTGGGGGTCTACAAGAGCCGGATCCGCAACTGCCAGAAGAGGTGGCAGGACCTTCGGGCTGGACCCTGAGGATCGCAAGGGTCCAGCTGAAGCTGTCGCCTCCTCGCAGGAGGGGCGGACACTGGACCCTGACCCCCCACATGCTCAGGATCCTGGCGGTGGTCTTCCCGGACCTGGATGGGCAGCTGAAGGCCAGACAGCAGCAAGGAGGGGGTAAGTCCATGCCTAATCTGTGTACTATGTCTGACATGCTAATTGCAGTCTTTTAGGCCTGGTCACACTTCCACATTACGTAGGTCTTGTAGTCCAATACTCATGTACCTCAATTGTGTGATGCACCCTCCTCATCTGATCCACAGGTGTGGACTCTACAGTCTGTTGCTTGTGTCACTAGGGCACTGTGTCCCTGCAGTCAGCTATGCTTCAGCTTCTGGACAGCATGTGTTACCGTGACTCTGTTGTATGTTTCATGGGTGGGTCAATTTTTTACACAATGCCTGAGATCTGACATGTGATCTGTGTGTGCCTTTGATATGTGTTACAATTGCTGGTCTGACTCGCCACATGTGGTTGGGGTATTTCAAACAAACACATGCAGCAGGGGACTCCAATTTGTGTGCCTCAGGAGTATGTATGTCAAGTGTGTCACACTTGCTTAGCCACCCGACTACTGTCCAGGGCTAAACACTGTTTCACGTAGACCTGGGCAGTCATGCCTACTCAAGGGCATTTAGAAACACTCTGTAATACCACTCCTGTGTATCAACTTACAGGTTGTGCTTAGTGACATGTGCCTTCGGGTGTCTGCCTCTGTGTCATTGTGATGTGGCTTCCTTTTCCGTACAGCTATGGTGTTCATGAGTTTGAGGGTCAGCAGGACATCGGAGATGTGACTATGAGAGAAAAGACCTGTGTGACATATAGGTGTGTAATCACTTGACAGTGCACAATGGTGTATGCAACTGTGCACTTCATGCAGCTGTGTTTCATGCAGAGAAGAATGTGATGTGCTAATGTACTCATATGTCTGTTTTGTATGATGTGGGGTCTTCTGGGTCCGCGATATGTTGTTTGCAGGGGATGGGCAAGTGCACTTGTCAGCTGCAGAGTTTGCTTTACCCATGAGCTATGATTGTGACACAGTGCATACTGTTGTTGTCTGGATACCCTGCCCCTGTTACAGGAGACAGTGTTGACTGACTTTCCAGGCATGCCAGTGCCATGGAATTTAACTTGCTATGAGTTATCATGCATTGTGTTCAAATGTGCTCCATGCACCCCATTGTGACATTGACTATCAGGACATGAGAACATCATAGTGTGTGTTGCTTGCATGCATCACAAGTAGGGGTGGGCAGAATTTGCAAAATCCACTTTCGCAAATTATTGCGAAAATGTTTAAAATTATCGCAAACAAGCGGAAATATCGCGAAGATGCAGAATTTTTTTTCCCGCATGTTCGCGAGATTTTCTGCATGGTTGTGGGTCGCCAACTTACCCATGTGGTTCCTCGCGGGCGCGGCCATCTTGTTTTGAGTTGTCTCGCGGTGCATGATCGCGAGAAGAAAGACGTGATCGCGCGACGCATGACGTCACTGCGGGCGCGAACTGTCGCGAGACAGCGCAAATGGCTAAAAACAATCCAACATCTCATGGAGAACGCGACCGGATCAAGAAAACTTGTCGGTGAACGCAGGGATTCAGGCAAGGCGATCGCGCGCGTGCGAGTATGTATTATTTTACAGCGCAAGCAAGAAACAAATTATCGCCAAGCTGCGGAAAGCGGAAATTTTGACATTTTCGCGCTCTCCGCGGAACGCGAAAATGTCAAATTATCGCAATTTCCGCGAACGGAACAAAATTTTTGCCCAGGCCTCATCACAAACATGTGAAATGAGACTCTGCCCATCCCTTCTTCTTGACACCTGTACTGAGTCAGTGCCAAGAGATGTGATGTGTGTATAGTGATATACTCCTACATGTTCACTTGCATGTCCAACAAATGTGTAGGTGGTGCATGTCGGCACATTGGAGTATTAGCATCCAACATGCAACAGACAAATGGGTGCAAGTCCAGGAGGGATATGAGTGCCATGGTTGATGGTGAAACTGACAATTGGCTTATTATAAATAGTTTGAGCACTTTGAGCAGTGTTTACCTGATGATGCCAGGGCTTGCCCTGTGATGTGATGTACTCACGGTGGTGTGTGCAGTCAATGCAGGTGACTGATGTTGTTCTCTTTTTTCCTAATTTTATACAGATACATCCACGGACACAGGAGGAGACCGCTCCATGGACCAGGAGAAGCCACAAGGCCTGACTGGGACGGAAGGCGAGGAGTCAGAGGGACCTAGTGGCATGGAGGGCGAGTGGAGCCACACCGAGGAGTCCTCAGCACCATCTACCCCAGCTGAGGACCACAGCAGCTCAGATGATGACTCAGTTGTGGAGGTGGGTGTCAGCAGCCACCAAACCCCAGCTAGTGAGGCTGTCCCTGCCACCACCCCCTCCACTACCATCACCACCCTCCCATCGGCTCCCATCCCAGAGGTCCGTGGAGGCTCCTGTGTTCGGGAGCATGTCTCCTTTGTGCCAGGCACCGCACCCCCTGCCCCGTGTCCCCTGCTACACTGAGTGAGGAGTCTGTGGACTTGCTTCGACAGATCCATGTAAGGCAGACATCAATGCTGAGTGTCCTCCATGCACACACCAGTCTGTTGACACAACTGGTGTCGTTCATGGAGGGCATTTCATTGGGCATGTCTGCCCTACAGAGGACCAATCAGTCCGTGGCCTCTTCCCTGATGGAAGCAGTGTCCCTCCTCCAACAGTCCCGCATCCCTCCTACCCCTGCACCACCCATGATTCCTAGCACCCTACCTGTCCCAAGCACACACACACCTGCACATTCTCACAAACCCACAGACACGGGCAGCATACAAACACCCAAACCAAGGTCTAGACGTGCACACAAGCACGTGTTATGTTATGTTACAAAAATGTATAAAGCGCACGTATACCCGGGGGTGTCTTGGCGCTAGACATAGCAGTGACACGCTACAACCTTGCCCCTAATGCTGAATGAGCCAAGTTTTTAGTTGTTTCCTAAAAATCGTCAAGGAGCTGGCATTCCTGAGAGAAAAGGGAAGGGTGTTCCACAATTTAGACGCTCAGTAAAAGAAACTGCGTCCACCCTAGTGGGCTTTGAAGATTCTTGGAACAGCAAGTAACCGAGCTCCAGTGGAACGCAGCTGTCAGGTGGGACAGTACCAAGAAAAGTGATCCTGCAGGAAAGATGGACCAGTGCCATGCAAGGCCTTAAAAACAATGCACAAGGCTTTGAAAGCGATGCGCTGGGATACAGGAAGCCAGTGAAGATTGCGGATTTCATTTGAGACTGAGTGGTGTTTAGGGATTTCCAGTATAAGACGAGCTGCTGAGTTCTGAATTATCTGCAGTTTGCGCAGGTGCTGCTTCTGGGCGTTGAGGAACAAACCATTGCAATAGTCCAGCCTGGATGAAATAAGGCAAGAGACTGCTGTTCTCTTGGTGTGATCGGGGATGTAAGGAAAGATTTTCCAAATTTTTTTAATGAGAAAATGCGATGCCGACACTACCGCATTTGTGTGGTAATGGAAAGTAAGTTTAGCATCCATAAGCACACCCAAGTTCTTTGCCTTAACCACCGGTTTGGGCGGGGAGCCCAACTCGACCGGCCACCACAGATCATTCCAGGGGGGCTGCACCCTGCCGAAGATCAGGACTTCCGTTTTGCTGGAGTTAAGCCTCAGGCAGTGTGCTGTCATCCACTTCTTGATTGCACTCATGCAACTTCTGAACTGCGAGGCCGGAGATTGTTGGGATTTGGAAGCTGCCACCACAATCTGGGTGTCATCAGCATAGGTGGTCAGGCTGAAACCAAATTCCCGAATAAGGGGCGCTAGTTTAGAGACGTATATATTGAATAATGTGGGGCTCAAAGAACTACCCTGCAGAACACCACATGGAAGAGTGTAAGGATTTGAATTAAAGCCATCCATGGATACGGTGGAACTTCGATCAGTGAGAAAGGAGGCTATAAGTGCTCGTGCTGTATCTCCTAATTCTAGCCTTTCCAGACATCTCTGCAGAAGGCGATGATCCACTGTATAAAACGCCGCAGAAAGATCGAGGAGCACCAGAGCTGCTGCGCCTCCAATGTCCATAACTTCCCTGATCTCCTCGGAGGCTTTGATCAATGCCAACTCCGTGCTGTGATCCTTGCGAAAGCCAAATTGGGTGTGATCTAATAGGCCATTAGCGTTAATAAATAGGGACAATTGGTTGTTCATTATTTTGTCCACTATCTTTGCTGGCAGCGGCAGTCTGGCAATGGGCCGATAGTTGGTAGGGTTGGTCGCATCAAGAGTTGATTTTTTTATTAGAGGTAAAATGGATGTCTGCTTCCAGCTAATCGGGAAAACACCAGAGGAGAACATCAAGTAAAAAATATCGGTGAGTTGAGGACTCACCGAGTTTACCAGTTCTTGATAGAACCTCGGGGGGCAGGGGTCTAAAGGTGAGCCCGATTTAGCTTGGAGGACATAGTTCCTCACTGTGTCTGTCGAGATTGCAGAGAACGCAAATGGTGGGTGCTTGTTGATGCTTGGACTGTTTGGGCATAATAAAGGGCTTGAATCAGAAACCTCTCTAAAAGCATTAAAAATGTCTAGGACCTTAGATTTAAAAACATCGGCCACCTCGTTGCAGAATTCCTGGTTAACCCTCCTGCCTGAGTTGTTGGGTGTCAAGAGCTTATTGATCACTGCAAACAGTTCTTTGGAGGAGTTGGCAGCAGACTCGATCTGAGAGGTAAAATATCTTTTTTTTTCAGATATAAGAAGTTTTTTATATTTTAATGATGCTATTTTGTATGCTAATTTCTCTGGCTCATCATAGTTTATCCGCCACCGTCGTTCTAGACGACAACAGTGTTGTTTTTCTAGACGGAGACAATCGGAGAACCAGGGGGCGGATGGTGTAGACCTGTTAGCTGAGAGAGTTCTTTGTGGGACTGAAGCATTGACTGCATCCAGTATCCAATTAGTGTAACTATCCACGGCCAGGTCTACCTGATCCTGTGGGAAGGGGCAGGAGGTTTCTAACAAAGCATTAAAGGACAATAAGTCTACTTTGTTCCATGCTAGCCCAACAGAGGCAGTGTTTACTGGGGACCTCCTTGCCTTCACTAGGAATAGGGAGCGTGAATTTGATTAAGGAATGGTCTGACCAGATTAAAGGAAGTGTTTCCTTGATCATAAGACCCTGAACTGAGGAAAACACGCCATCTAGTGTGTGCCCAGCTGTATGTGTGGGGGATTGCACCAATTGAGAGAGTCCAAAGGAACTAAGGCTATCCAATAGTTTTGCAGTGTCTTTGTTAACTGCATCCTCTAAATGAAAACTGAAGTCCCCAAGAATGGTGAAATCAGAGTTTAAAATAACTGATTCAAATAAACTGTCCAAATTAGTTAAAAACATAGTGCGAGGGCCAGGTGGGCGGTAGAGATGAATTCCCTTAAATGTTAGTTTGGGATGAAGTGTATGCGAGAAGTGGAGGCCTTCATAGAGGGGGGAGGAGAAGGGATGATGAACTGCCGGGAACTGATCCCTGAAAATAATGGCAACTCCACCCCCACGCTTAGCAGACCTATCTTCTCTAATAGCTTTGCATCCCGTAGGTATGGCCGTAATAAAGTCGGGATCAGATGCAGTATCAGCCCAGGTCTCTGTTACAAATAATATGTCTAGGGCCAAGCACTCTATCATATGAGCAATTTCTTACTTGTGCTTGCCCAAGGACCTAGCATTAATGAGTCCGCCTTGAAAAACAGGCTGGGCCCGTGCCAATGTCTCCTCTAGCCGCTCATGAGCACGAGATGCCATCACTTGTCTGGGGAGGGGGAGAGCAAATCCACAAACACAACTAGTTGTAGCAGCCCCGGGATCTAAAATATAGCATGTCAACTCCTTAGGTTGTCCCAGGGCGTGCAGAGCACTACTAGTATATTTTAATATTGAGGATGCACAAAGCGGGGCCCTGGGCACGGACTTGGCGCGGACGGGTGCAGACGGGTTTGCCTTGGGCGTGCCTTCGGCGTGCCAGCGGCGCGCCCGCTGCGCGCGTCCGCTGCGCGTCCGCCCCATCGGTGTTTTTAAACCCTTCCGGTGTGCGCCAAAAGCGCGAACCACCGGAAGCGGAAGGAGGCAGTGTAACTGAGTGTTGCGGGGTCCGCCCTCCGCTCAATCGGCACAACAGCCGTGACGGAACGGGGCGGCCCCAACACCAGCAACAGTAAGCAGCACTAACAGTAAGTAAAATACAGAACTAAAAACAAATTTAAAACCGTAGTAAAATATTCAGTAAAAGATGCTGTTCATAGCCCCAGGCGGTAAAAGTCCCCCAAACTTCAAGAAAAGTGCAAAATGGCAGGTAATGTGCAAAGTAGCAACAGAGTAGCAGCGTAGTCAAACAAAGTAAGGCACAATAAAAATAGCGTTAGGAGGAGCGCGGTACGTACAGGGCAAAGTTATGTCCGCTGCGCGTCCGCCCCATCGGTGCTTTTAAACCCTTCCGGTGTGCGCCAAAAGCTTGAACCACCGGAAGCGGAAGGAGGCAGTGTAACTGAGTGTTGCGGGGTCCGCCCTCCGCTCAATCGGCACAACAGCCGTGACGGAACGGGGCGGCCCCAACACCAGCAACAGTAAGCAGCACTAACAGTAAGTAAAATACAGAACTAAAAACAAATTTAAAACCGTAGTAAAATATTCAGTAAAAGATGCTGTTCATAGCCCCAGGCGGTAAAAGTCCCCCAAACTTCAAGAAAAGTGCAAAATGGCAGGTAATGTGCAAAGTAGCAACAGAGTAGCAGCGTAGTCAAACAAAGTAAGGCACAATAAAAATAGCGTTAGGAGGAGCGCGGTACGTACAGGGCAAAGTTATGTCCGCTGCGCGTCCGCCCCATCGGTGCTTTTAAACCCTTCCGGTGTGCGCCAAAAGCTTGAACCACCGGAAGCGGAAGGAGGCAGTGTAATTGAGTGTTGCGGGGTCCGCCCTCCGCTCAATCGGCACAACAGCCGTGACGGAACGGGGCGGCCCCAACACCAGCAACAGTAAGCAGCACTAACAGTAAGTAAAATACAGAACTAAAAAACAAATTTAAAACCGTAGTAAAATATTCAGTAAAAGATGCTGTTCATAGCCCCAGGCGGTAACAGTCCCCCAAACTTCAAGAAAAGTGCAAAATTGCAGGTAATGTGCAAAGTAGCAACAAAGTAGCAGCGTAGTCAAACAAAGTAAGGCACAATAAAAATAGCGTTAGGAGGAGCGCGGTACGTACAGGGCAAAGTTATGTCCCTGCAGGGGATTGATGCCACACTCACAGGGGATGGTTTGCAGACACACACACAGTCATCCACAACCACTCTGCAGTCCTCCGATACCTCTCCTTCCCAGCCCCCTTCCCTTGCCTCACCTGCAACCCCATCTCTACAGAAGCTCTTCGTCTGTGACCTTGGCCTCTTCCCCACCGACCCAGCAGATCCATCTTACAAGGGGAAGAGGAAGACCCCACACACACAGGGGAGTACCCCTCACACCCGGACACCCTCCCCCAGGCGCAGTCATGATGAGGCCCCCACCCGCAAGTCCCCCGGAGCCGGAAGAGCTAGACCCCACCCCCACAGCTCCACAACAAAGCCTCCATCCTCCATTCCCCAGGCCACCACTCCAGAGGTTCCACAGCCACACCCTGCCCCAGGTTCCCCTACCCACAGCAACAACATCCCCAAAATGCTGAGGTCCTCCCCACTACCGCTTGCTCTTCCACCCCCAGTCAGACAGTTTGTGACACTGAGGTGGGTACCGTGTCCCCCCCCTCTGTCCTGCCTACCTCACCTGAACCCCATTCCACTCCCATTGAGTTAGGCACTGCAGTGAAGTCCACGACCACCCCGTCTGACTAGGCACTGCAGTGCGGACCCAGTCCACTCCATCTGACCTGCCCACTGCAGTTGTGCCGGCACACACCCCATCTGACTTGTGCCCCACAGTTGTGACTGCACACACTACTTCAGTCAGCTCCACTGCAGTTGCCAGTGACTCTCCTGCATCCAATACCCCTTCACTGCCTCCTTCTGCTGTGCCCTGATCCTGTCCCTGTGGTGCCTGTCCTGCCCCCATGTATGCCCCTCCGAGGGGTTGTCCCCTCTCCTTACCAGTGCAGGAAAACAACGTGTGACAGTTGTCACTCAAGTTAACTTTTTGTCATTTGGATATGGACTGGCCATTGGCCTTTGTTTTGAAAGGACTGTGCTTTTTAAAATTACTGAATGAAGCTTTTTTCTTTCTCCTTGTGAATTTGATTTAGCTGTACATTTTGTTGATGATGTTTAGCATGAACTTGCAGTTGTAATGCTGGATTTCAAATGTTGAATTCTGAGGTGTTGATGTGAGGTACTCCATGTGGTCCATGAGATATGTATCCGATTCTGGTCGTTATTCATATCATCCTTTGTAGCCAAATGGGTGTGTCATGATTAACAATTTGTGGGCATCTCTGTGAACATTCAATTTGCATGGTCACATCTGTGGCTTGCACACATGCACATATGATGTGCTTCCCATTGTCCAATTTGTCTATTTCCCTGACTGTGGGCGCATCTCCACTGGATATGTAAGTGTGGGCATCATTGGTGTAGGAGCAACTGGGTCCTCTGTGCAACTTCCTGGACATATGTATTAAGTATGTGCAGATGACTTAAGGGAGACTCCCGTACCCAGGCTGATGTGACTAGAGCCTTCATTGTGTGGTAACTGATGGCTGACTGACCAAGTGTTCTGCTGACATGACTGAGACCTGCTGGGACTATGTTTGGCACAGCTGAGCGTCCACAGGAGTTGAGTCCCCTCAAGTAAGTGTGTTGTTCCGTGACATTGCCTGGGCCCATGTTGTGTGTTGTGTGGGCATGTGTGTGTGTGTCCACATCCCTTTTCATACACAGGCAATGTTCCCTTGATATGCTCCTGTTGTTGATGCTTGCTGAGTGGTACTGTGTTCATCCCACAACTTTGACATGGGCTACCAGATGTGTGGGTGCATGACACACTACTGTTAATTGGTGTTTCATCATTGGGATTTGTCAGTTCTCAGTGGTGATGATGTGGTCAGACGCAGATGGGACACAGTCAGGGGTCCCCAAGGCACTTGTTTGTTCACAATATCATGTAGTTGTCCCTAGGTGGTACCTTTCAGTGATTGAGACATGTGTGTGTGTGTGTGACTGATCCCACTTGTCCGGTTCAGGGCTGCAATGTTTGCAGGTGTTAGCATGTGTGCCTTGTGGTTCTCCTTGGCTTCTGCATTGTCCTGGGACTGTGGCAGGTATTCAGAAGGTTACGTGAGCTTTGACGTCATGGCCATGTACTGCATACTATGCAGTATGTCTGTCATTCACCAGGGTTGTAAACTGTCCTTGTGTGATGAGTCTGTGCACCTTAGTTTCTCACAACATTACTGTGTTTGTCATGGGTGCATGTGCAATGTCACCTGTCCATGTGTGCTTCACAGATGCACATTGGTGCAGTTCAGGGTGTGTGGTGTTGAGGGTGGACTGATGTAAATGTTTGCATGGATGGGCCCCTAGCTCCCGTTTGTCCAGTGATTTGTGTTTGTGTAGGTGTGATGTACGTTTGTGGCACAGGACACATGTCTGGGTTTCACAGTTTGTACAACATCTACCTTTGTCAGCACAGTGGAAGTGTCATACATGCTTGTGTCACCCCAATGTCTGGTCCCTGGGGGTAGTGCTGTTGTGTGTCAGTCTCTTGCTGTGTTAGTTGCTGTTCATTCCAGCTTGTGTCACATGCGTATGTTGTGCTCCCTCTCATCTCACAATGCCTGATTGCCCACTAAGGGGGGCCCATTGATGGTTTACTTTTGTATGGCACTATGTCCACATCTGTCTCACTGTGGTTCAGCCCCCCTCATGTGTTGTGTAGTTGCCTGGGGATACTGAGACACACACACACATGTTGTATCAGATGTGCTGTGTGAGGTTGCCTGTTTGTGTTTGTGCATCTGCACCAGTGCATTGGTATTGCTGTTCTGGGCCATTGTCTGGATGTTGTTTTTGTGATTTACCCTGCTGTAAATGTGAGTTATATCACATCATTCTGCACATTCATACTGGTTGTTAGGTCCCATTGCTGGCATGGAATGGTAGTTTGTGACCTGACACCTACAGTCTACACAGGTTGTTTTGATTTGTGTGTCTACTTTCGAAATGTGTGTATGCTTTGTGATGGTCACTGCTTTTGTGTCATTGTACACTGTATGCATTGTCAGCCCCCATGGGTGGTGCTTGTCTGCACATGGCCGAGAGTATGTTAGGTTTTCAGAGCACTGTTAGCCTCACCACATCTCTGTGGGTATGGGACACAACCACTACTTTGCCCCAAAGGTGTTTCATGTGTTGGGACCAGAAATGATACATGCTGTTTAGCATTTGCAGCTTTGACCATGATGACACTTACCTTTTGGTCACTGTGATGAGGGGGATTTTTGACCCCATCACCACAATGCTCAACATTTGCTGCAGTTTGAAGCCACACACTTAACTTTTGTTCTACACAGTGAGGGGGTGTTATTTTTACATTGACACAGTGCTAGTTATGCTTGCCTTGTGTAGGCCACACTCAGTTTTTGGTCACACATGTGATGGTAGTTACATTGTATTTTCGAAGTCATAATCACTGTTGTGGACATTTGTCACAGACTACACCCTGTTGTCATGATGTTAGGGGGATATATTTTGCTGACATACCTAATGTTAGTGTATGATGGATGTGTGGCGCATCACCCATCCTATGAGTGGGGGTGGCAGTAGTGATGGGCAACATAAGCCCTATGTGAGGGGGTGGTAGTAGTGCTGGGCAAAAGGTCCCCTATGGGTGGGGGTGGCAGTAGTGGTGGGCATCAGGTCCCCTATGGGTGGGGGTGGCAGGAGTGCTGGGCAACAGGTCCCCTATGGGTAGGGGTGGCAGGAGTGCTGGACAACAGGTCCCCTATGAGTGGGGTGGCAGGAGTGAGGGGCAACAGGTCCCCTATGGGTAGGGGCGGCAGGAGTGCTGGGCAACAGATCCCCTATGGGTGGGGGTGGCAATAGTGATGGGCAACAGGTACCCTATGTGTGGGGGTGGTAGTAGTGATGGGCATCATAAGCCCTATGAGTGGGGGTGGCAGTAGTGATGGGCAACATAAGCCCTATGGGTGGGGTGGCAGGAGTGATGGGCAACATAAGCCCTATGGGTGGGGATGGCAGGAGTGCTGGGCAACAGGTCCCCTATGGGTGGGGGTGGTAGGAGTGCTGGGCAACAGGTCCCCTATGGGTGTGGGTGGCAGGAGTGCTGGGCAACAGGTCACCTATGAGTGGGGGTGGCAGTAGTGATGGGCAACATAAGGCCTATGGGTGGGGGTGGCAGGAGTGATGGGCAACATAAGCCCTATGGCTGGGGGTGGCAGAAGTGCTGGGCAACAGGTCCCCTATGGGTGGGGTGGCAGTAGTGCTGGGCAACAGGTCCCCTATGGGTGGGGGTGGCAGGAGTGCTGGGCAACAGGCCCCCTATGAGTGGGGGTGGCAGTAGCGATGGGCAACAGGTCCCCTATGGGTGGGGGTGGCAGGAGTGCTGGGCAACAGGTCCCCTATGGGTGGGGGTGGCAGTAGTGATGAGCAACATAAGCCCTATGAGTGGGGGTGGCAGTAGTGATGGGCAACATAAGCCCTATGGGTGGGGGTGGCAGGAGTGATGGGCAACAGGTCCCCTATGAGTAGGGGTGGCAGTAGTGATGGGCAACAGGTCCCCTATCGGTGGGGTTGGCAGGAGTGCTGGGCAACAAGTTCCCTATGGGTGGGGGTGGCAGGAGTGCTGGGCAACATAAGCCCTATGGGTGGGGTGGGAAGAGTGCTGGTCAACAGGTCCCCTATGAGTGGGGGTGGCAGTTGTGATGGGCAACATAAGCCCTATGGGTGGGGGTGGCAGGAGTGATGGGCAACATAAGCCCTATGGGTGGGGGTGGCAGGCGTGCTGGGCAACTGGTCCCCTAAGGGTGGGGGTGGCAGAAGTGATGGGCAACATCAGCCCTATGGGTGGGGGTGGCAGGAGTGATGGGCAACATAAGCCCTATGGGTGCGGGTGGCAGGAGTGCTGGTCAACAGGTCCCCTATGAGTGGGGGTGGCAGTAGTGATGGGTAACATAAGCCCTATGGGCGGGGGTGGCAGGAGTGATGAGAAACATAAGCCCTATGGGTGGGGTGGCAGGAGTGCTGGACAACAGGTCCCCTATGGGTGGCGGTGGCAGGAGTGCTGGGCAACAGGCCCCCTATGGGAGGGGGTGGCAGGAGTGATGGGCAACATAAGCCCCATGGGTGGGGGTGGCAGGAGTGATGGGCAACATAAGCCTTATGAGTGGGGGTGGCAGTAGTGATGGGCAACATAAGCCCTCTGGGTGGGGGTGGCAGGAGTGATGGGTAACATAAGCCCTATGGGTGGGGGTGGCAGGAGTGCTGGGCACCAGGTCCCCTATGAGTGGGGGTGGCAGTAGTGATGAACAACATAAGCCCTATGGGTGAGGGTGGCAGGAGTGATGGGCAACATTAGCCCTATGGGTGGGGGTGGCAGGAGTGCTGGGCAACAGGTCCCCTGTGGGTGGGGGTGGCAGGAGTGCTGGGCAACAGGTCCCCTATGGGTGGGGGTGGCACGAGTGCTGGCCAACAGTTTCCCTATGGGTGGGAGTGGCAGGAGTGCTGGGCAACAGGTCCCCTATGAGTGGGGGTGGCAGTAGTGATGGGCAACATAAGCCTTATGGGTGGGGGTGGCAGGAGTGATGGGCAACATAGGGCCTATGTGTGGGGGTGGTAGTGGTGCTGGCCATGCAACCCCTATGGTGGCCTGTTGCTAGTGGCCAGGATATGGATCCCCTGTGTGTTTGTGACATTTTGCGGGTACGTGTTGTTTGTTTGTATGGTGGGTATCTGACTTACCGTCTGCGCTGTCCGCGTCTGTTCCTGATCCGGTCATAGATGTACAGTACTGGTGTGACCTGCGTGATGGGATTCATGATGTGTTCATCTCGTACACGCTGCTTGTTGCTCCGGCTCGAACCCATTGCAAGCAGGTCCGTCTCGTAGACGTGGATTGAGTTCAGGCGCGAATCGTACCTGATATGCTTCTTTTCCGGATGCTGTGATGTGCCGTACGTGCCGATGGCGACCTGTCCGGCGCCTATGATGTGCGCATCGTACTTGTCCGGCCGGAAACTGCTATGGATACTGCTTCCGGGCGACTCGGTTCAGCGTTCGGAGTTACGGCTCGGACGGAGAATGAAGCTTGAATCACAGCCTACATGTCGGTTGGTTTTTTGTGAGTTAAGCGCATCGTATTTCATCGCCAGGACGGACCTGCTCAGGATACGAGTCGGTCGCAAGGTAAGGCTCTCGGAGAGCTGTCCAATCCGGATCGGAATCGACCCCTAGTATTGTGTTGTCTGCTGTTGATGCAAATATTGAGCAATGGCCGTATTGTCAGTATTGCACAGGGAACTTTGGATTTAGTATAGTAGAGACGTATTTGGGTACCTCTAGAAAGCGCATCTGGAGAAGTCCCGAAAGTCTTCGCTTGAATGAGAGTAGAATCATGCTGGTCAGAGATTTTACTAGTACGAAGAGAGTTTGTATCTATCTTCTTTTAGTGGAGCAGACAAGATGGAATGTCTATGTGTTCTAACCTTGTTTGTCTAAAAAGATTTTGTAAATAGTTGCTGATGATTTTTCTAAAGGGAGGGTCCGTTGTAGGAGTTCTACTTATGTCACAGAAAGCCACTCTACAATTGAATAGCTAGTGTGAGTCGTCAAAGAGGACTGTGCATTGCTATTGGTTAGCTAGGTTGAATTGTCATAAAGAGAAATACTCTGTTATTGGTTGTTTGGTGTGAGTCGCACTGCTATTAGACAGCGAGACAGCGAGAACTAATTGGATTTGTTAGAAGTACTGAAAGAATTACTTGGTTAAGAGTATTACCGATCATTCAAAACAAAAATGAAGTGATTAAAATTGTTGAACACTTTGTTTAGAAAGTATGAACCTATACCTATTAGGGAGGGAGCTCCTGTAGCTCCTGAGGGTACGCCTGATTCTTTTATGTCATACGTGTACATGATTGGAAAATTGGGTGAAATATACCAAGAGAGATGGTAATATGGCATTTCCAGAGCATGGTACTGTTAACATTGGGATTTTAGAAAATTTGAGATATAAGTTGAATGAGTTGGGACCTATGCAGTATGAAGCACTTGATGAATGGGAACATGAGGCATACAAAAGAGACAAGGATATAACTGAGAATAGATACAGAAACACTGTGAATAGATACTCTGACACAAAAAGGGATGACCAGATGAATAAATGGAGGAGAGATGCAGTGGCAATGGACAAAGGAATGTATCCAGTTGTACTAGTGGAGGATAATGAAGGAGGAAAGTGCAAAGAAAAGGAAAATAAAATTCCTGAAACAGAATCAGATCCAAATGAGGTAGATGATGAGTTGTTGGGTGAGTTATTAATGAATAGACCTCCACCATATCAGGAAGAACAAGAGAGACCATCACTGATGGCTCCATTGGTTCAGACAGAAGAGGAGGAATACGAGTGTAGTGAGTGAGGTGAAAGGAGAGCTAACTAAAATAATAAATCAGTTGAGTTTGAATGTAGATGCTTTGTTAGTCCCTGTGACTATTGGTCCTATGTTTTGCATTATATAATACAGAACAGAACATTTCACAAGTGCATGCTTTGACGGTTACTGCAGTTTTACAGAAGTCTTTATTTCCTGTAGCAAATGACAGAACTAGTGATGGAGCAAGTGAACAAGCATCATCGATTGATATTTCTGAAAGGTCAGTAGAAAAGCAAAAACGTGGATTATTGCAGAATACAAAGGGAGTGACACCTACACCCATATCAGGAGAATGTTTAGGACCTTCATCAGAGGAGTTGGATGAGTAGATTAGAGGGATAACATCTAATAAAGTGAGCATGGATATAGGTAGATTAAAAACGGATTTGGAAGAAATTATATTAGGTACGATTAGTCCAGAGAGATTGAGTAGGTATCAGGAAGAAGAGTTGTTATTTATGTGTAAAAATATCACAATGAGAGCGAGAAATCTTCACGAGAAATTTGCTGAAGTTGCACAGACGTATAGAGTTGATATAGAAAAATCAAATGCTTTACAGAAAACATATAGGCTGGATTTCAGTGACAAAGATTTTGAAAGTTTGAATGCTTCAGGGAAACGATTACAGATTAAAGAGTTGATTAACACATTGAGACGATGGGGTGAGTTAGATTGATGGAAAGGAAGGTGGGCTAAAAAAATGAAGAAACAACTGTAAATAAAGGTGCTTTATCAATGTTTCTAGTGAGAGAAACAGGTACAGAAGCGACTGAAATGATTTATCTCATGAGAGAGGAACCTGAAAGTGGATATGTTCATGTCCCATGGTCAAGACAGGATATATTATCTTTTACAAATTAATATCGCAGATTGAGAGAAAAAACGGAAGAATGGTACAAATAAGGTTTGTGAAAGTTTTAAAGTTTTTGTGGAAAGAGGTAGATGGTTTGCTTTATTTTGTGGTTCCAGCTGATTTGTGGGTTGAGTTTAAAATTGCAGTAGATGGGCAAAAACAAGAATATCCAAGAGATGCAAAAACTAGAGCACCATCAGATGAAGTGATGACAAACATAATCAGGTCATTACCTATTTGAAGGGAAAGATTTCACCAAAAGAGACAGATTGGGTTAAAATAGACAGAACCGGACACAAAACAGCATGCTTATTATGAAGGTTTTCTCCAAGTGTTTAAACAGAATAGTGGCATTGAGAATATTACTGACAAAGACATGGGTAATTTTGTATATAGGTTTGTGTTTGGCTTGAGACCAGAGATTAGCATGATGATTCAACAGCATTTGATCTGTTGGGAAACCTAGTCTATTGACAAGATATTACGTTATGCAAAATATTGTAGTGATGATATTGAAACGAGAAATAAGAAGTTGAAAGAGAAATTAATGTGGGCTCAGATGAAAGCAGCACAGAAAGGTGGATTTTTCTCAATCAGGTTTTCAAGGCAAAGATCAGGTTGTTCAAGATACTCAGAATGCTACTGCTACAAAGTGTAGTGGTGCGAGAGGTACTCTGTGAGATTCCTATGCATTTCGTAGAGTGGCTAATGTGATTGAAGCTTCATGCTTGAAAATAATAAAATCTACACAAATTTCAGAGTTGGTGGCTCTGATAAAAGTCTGCGCCTTTGGCAAGAATTGGAGAGGAACAATATTTACTGATAGTCAGTATGGCTTTGAGGTTGTCTATGACTTTGGACAATTGTGCTCTCAACGTGGTTTTTTAACCTCATCAGGTTCACCAATTTGAAATGGAGAATACATAAAAGAACTTCTATTAGCACTACAATTGCCCGAAGAAATTGGGGTTGTAAAATGTTCAGCACACAAATCTGGCAATGATTATATCACGGTCGGAAATAAGTCTGCTGGCGAAGTTGCACGCTTTTGTGCGCTAAATTCGGTTTCTATAAATAAACATGTACAGAAAACTGATGAAAAAGAATGCAATCTTATGTTCTCATCTGTTGAAACATAGGGAGAAATTAGACAGCTTCAAGAGGAAGCAAGTGCAGAAGAAAAAGACATTTGGATCAAGGCAGGTTGTTCATGTAGGGAAAAAGATGAGGTGTGGATTTATCCTGATGGGAGACTAATAATGACAGATAGTCTGTTGTCCGGAATCGTGAGGTTCTATCATGGTCCTACACATATAGGTAGCGATGGTATGATCGAGATGTTTAAGGAATCCTGGTTCAACCCTAAATTCAGGGTCATTGCATAAAGTCTTTACCAGAGTTGTGTGAAATGTCAGCAGCAAAAGGCAATGTGATACACTGTTGTTAGTTGGGGACGAATTGGAAAGGCAGCAGGTCCTTTTGCTAGATTACAAGCTGATTTCAAGGAATTACCCAGATGCAATAGACTAAAATATGTCCTTGTCATTGTTTGTTTGTTTTCTCCGTGGGTGGAAGACTACCCAACAAGATGTAATGATAGTCTAATAGTTGCTAAATTGCTTCTTAGAGAGATCATCCCAAGATTTGGATTTCCAATCATTTTAAGAATGAAATAATTCAAATGATTTGTTCAGCATTACAAATTGAACAGAAATTGCATTGTCCCTATCAACCAGGAGCATCAGGCATGGTGGAACAGGTCAATGGAACAATAAAAGACTTGCAAAAGTGTGTGTCTCCACTGCACTGAAATGGACAGATGCATTACCATTAGTTCTGATGAGTCTGAGAAGTATTCCAGATAGAAAAACTGGTTTGTCTCCACACAAGATCATCATGTGCAGAACCATGAGACAGCCAGTAGTTGCATTAAATTGACTAATGAATATAACTGAAGATTTGGTACTCGTTTATTGCAAAGGATTGGCTGATGTGGTGCGTTCTGTGTTTCATCAGGTTGGAGAAATTGCAACCACAACACAGCAAGAACAGGCACACAACCTGAATCTGGGAGAGTGGTTTCTTGTCAAGAAGCACGTGAGAAAGTTGTGTTTAGAACCTCGATGGCATGGGCCATATCAAGTGATACTGGTAACAATGACAGCAGCAAAGTGCTGTGGCTTGCCAAACTGGATACATGCTAGTCACACACGAAAAGTCCCAAGTGCACTTGAAAGTAAATAATCAGTTGAAGGTGATGAAGAAAAAGACCAGAAAGAACCTGAACAGACTGAGAATCAAGTAAAGTGGGCACCAGCTACTGGGTCTCGTGAAACTGCCAATGTCGATACAGTGAAGAAATTGATTCTAGAACGAAAAAGTGAAGAAGAGAAAAAGGATTCAATTAAAGGAAATACTGAGGCAAGTCCTTAATCAGATGATATTGAAGAAGTTCAAAAGAAGAAAGCGAGAAAAGGAGATGTATGGCCAAGAGGAGTGGAAAGATTGAAATACACTTTGAATGACAGTGTTCCAAATACAATAGTCAAAATATCTGAACAAAGTGCTTCAGAAAAAGATACAGTCTGAAGAGCAAAAAGAGCAAGAGTACCAAACAAGAAACGTACAGCACCTGAATGGACGTATTTGGTTGCTAAAACAGTTAACTAAGAAGACAACAGTGGAAAAGAAATTGAGCCAAATCACAGTGCTACGTGCTAACAGGTGCTTGTCACAGTGGTCCTTTTGTAGTTTGTCCATCCAGGAATACCCTTTCACCTGGGTTGGAACTATGGTGCAAAGCAAAGTCAGAGACTGAATTCTATGTGATAAAAAAATCCAACAAGGACACGTCCTATTTGACCATGGGTAATTCCACAGGAGTTTGGATGGTGCTATTGGCATACATGTCCCTAAGGAGGAAACAATGCTATCTCCCAAGTCCACATGTTCAAATGTCTTGCCAGCAGGACACTTGCCATATACCTGTCTACCATCAAGTAAGTCCCTTACATGCAAAGGTGCCCTGAGACTGACTGAACCATTGACACCCATTGTTCCATTGGTGCATGAAACATATTTAATGCAGGAAGATATTGAGCTGTTTTAATGGGTTTGAATATTTCTAGATTACATGTTCCGAATTGCTTTATAAACCTTTTTGCTTTCTCAAATTTGCTGCAAAAGGCACCATTCATGACTCTTGTTTATGAAAAATTCTGGGGTGAAACCCCCCACAACCCACTGTTTCTCTGTCAGGCTTGCTTGCTTTTCTCATTCATGATTTAACACTCATCACCATCTCTTACATCTTACCACTTTCAAAACTCACCAGCCACCACTGATGTGTGGGATCTTTATCTTAAAATCACAAAATAATTGACTGCTTGTGCAAAACTGATTTAACAGTTTACATTTCTAAATTCATCAATGGAAAATAATTATCTTATATGTATGGCATACGATTTAGTAAATCTAGTTGAAACAGTTTTACAATATTGTATGCAATAATCACATCATGATTGTTTGCAACTTTGTATGTAACATGAGCTAGATGGGCTAATGGATATAGGTATATTGTAGGAAAGTGGATTATTAGTTGGTGGGGGCATAGACCATCAGCTGGTAATAATACCAACATCCCTAATAAGGTCCAGTCAACTCTCAATCAAGTAATCCTTGCTCAACTCTTGTCAACGAGTAGTCAGGATTAACTTAGGAGACAGGTAAGTGTAAAGCCATTAACATCACTAAAAGAGTAAATAAGTAAAGAGATACAACACAATAAAAAGCTAACACCCATTTACAAAAAGAGAGATGATTTGTATCTTTGAAATGACACCAAAATGACATACCTCCATTGTAGGAAACCAGAGATATGAATATGTAAAGACTGAATAAAAAACAAATTGCCTCTGAGCACCAAAAAGTTTAAAGCGGCACTCACAGCTATCTGGTCGCACTAGACCAGGATAAAGTCAAAGCTTTAGGCCAACCATGATGGAAGGCAGGTTAGATAGGATGAGTCGCATGCACTAGTCAAAAGTTTACCTTCAGAATTAGTCTTTTTCTTGGAGCTTTTCACTGATGGATGGGCTTGTCTGTGGGTCAACGGCTTCTAAGATCCAAAGTTCAATACCAGGATGGCGGCCTGCAACAGTGTGATGCCTCGATGGGTCTCAGGAGGTATTTGCCCTCAACATCAAGGACAATGAGCTCTGGAGCTTTCAGCAGGACAAAGCAGCGTGGTGAGGTTGATTCTCGAGTTGACGACAGTGGTTTGACTCTCAACAATCAGCCAGTCTGCATTGAGTGAATACTCTCATTACTAAGAAAGAAAAACAGTCAGAAAAACCAAAGGATAATGAGATCAGACTGATATTAACATATAGTTAAAGAAGTTCCCAAATTAAAAATTAAAAATTAAAAATATTTGAACATCCTCAAGGAAGACAAAGACATAGGGAAGAAACTAAAACTAACAGTCTCCATTACCTGCAAAAAGGCTCCATCACTGAGAGATACATAAGTACAGAGCCTCTTTGAAGAGAATTCATAAGAAACTTGGCTGGGTAAAACAACAAATGCCTTCAGAAAATGTCTGAAATGTAAGGCATATCAAATAGGAAAGAAGATGAGAGAAATAAGATACTATAATGAAACACATATTTAAATAAATCAAAGGATTGCTTTCTTCACAAAATGTTCCTTAAAAATAGTTCATCCACCTCCTGGAACGTTTCAGGGTGATCCATCAAGTGAGGGCCAAGAAAAAAAGGGGGGTTCCAAAAGGCAATATCTCCATGCATTTTCCATAAATTTTCTTTAGAGAAGGCTGCAGTAAAAACTGATGAATGGGACTACACCTAATTCGTCAGGAAGCTATATCTTGGTCCACAGATTGTGCTTTTTATCAGTTGGCATAAATCCATTAAGTAATGTTTGAGAAATTTAGGATCAAAAATTATTGTTTAATTTGGTAGTTGCGTCTGCGAGAGCCTTAAGAGACTCTTGTGGGAGTGGCAATTTAAAAATAGAGCATTCTGATTGACCTTGGACTAACTCGTTCCATGAGAGTCAGACTCCTGCCAAAGCTCAAATTGTCTGTACCAACATAAGAAAAAGGTTGCTGGCAGCCATTACAGGACTTGGGGACCTAACCCCAGCCTAAAGTTATGAAAAATGAAAAACAAATGGGGGCACGGAAGAGATACCCTGACCCCCTAGGCCCATAGACGAGACACAGAGGAGCCCCCTGGGGCCAAAATGGAAAAAGAAATGTCACAGGTGCATACTTGTAATTCTAATTGGGCCAACCAAGCTTATACAGTAGAACTGGGAAAATACCTTGCTGAATGTGCACCAATGGGTTGATAATACCTATGAATAGTACGAGCAGTGACTGGCTCCTTAGTTCTTCTCAAATGGTTTCTGCCACTTCAGAGCTGGAAGTGCTGACCACAGCTCTTCTGTTTAAAGTTCACCATCAAATCATAGGTAAGTGAGGGAGAGTCAGTAGTGGTTTCCAGTTGAGTCCCGTGCAGGTTAGCTTGGTGGAGGGAGGGCGGTGCATGATAGGGAGGGTGGGAGTGACAAATGATGGAATAGGAAAAAAAAAAAAAAAACCATTTACTTTGTACTCTCCAGCACAAGGTGAGTGGTTTTATGTATTTAATTATTTTATCAGCCATAATTTGTCACTTCCACCCCCATGCCCCACCGCCCACCTCACTAACCTGCACGGGCTGCGACTGGTGGTTTCTGCCAATTTAGAGCTGGCAGTTTTGACCACAGCTCTTCTGTTAATGTTTACCAGCATGATGTAAATTTGCCAGCAAAGATTCTTTCCCAAATTATTATATAGTAGGATTTTATGACTGGCAGGATTTGACATGAGAGTCAGTCTGCGGCAGATGCTAAGAGGCTTTTTCTCTCATCTTCTTTTGGTTGGATTTATGTTGCATGGGCACTGCAGTTTACCAGGTAAAGGCCAAAATCTTGTTCTACCGCACTTACAGTAGTGACTCAAGGTGTACTTAAAGCCACATTACACATTTCTTTAGAGCTGCCACTTAATTTTCATGCACAATTTGTTCTTTCAAGTGTCAAATATAATGCGATGCCTTTATAATTTTGGTCAGGAGTTTACCACACAGGTCTTGCATGGGATACAGCTGTAAATTCCTACACAAATATGTTTTTGGCTAAAGGGCTTTGCTGTGAACCTTCTCAGGGCTGAGTATTGCACTGTTCTAAATTTGACTCCTTTCTTATGTGCTGTGACTACTTGGGTACATGCTTGCAGCCTTGGCCAGTCCAAAAAGGGGAAGGCGCAATGCACCTCTTTTTCCCGTCAAGAAGAGTATCTCTCAGGCTGGGCAAATGTCAGTCTGACAGACACTATTCATCTTCAGACCAGGCAGCCAGGATCTAGACATGTGCTAGATGTGCAGGCTCCTGCCTGTCTGAGCTCAACTTTGCAGGGCTGAAGATATCACAGCTCCTGTGGGTGTGACCTTTTCAGCCTGTTGAAGCACCTCGAGGACCTTCCCATCATGATGAGGGGGCAATTACTGACGTGGGTGCTTCAGTTTTAAGACCTGAAGTGCCCATAGATGAGTGTCTATCCCTGACACCTCATTAGAGTGGGGTGTGATCAACAACTGTCACTGACATCATCCCACTCTGCAATAAGGTAGAGACTGTTGCCTCCCCTGCCATGAAAACAGGGCAGCAGTCCCGTCCCTCATGGAACATCTGAGGCTTTCATTCCTGAGAGCTCCAGCAGGTAAGTGTAATTTTTTTTTAAGTTTGGTGTGTGTGTGTGTGCATACATGCATACATGTGAATGTTTGGGAGTGAGTGTTGTGAATGAATTTGTGCATGTGCTTTTGTGTGACTGCATCGGTGTGAGGGAGTAGGTACATGTGCCTGGGTGGCCTGCCCACTCTCTCCCTGATTACCGGCTGTCGCTGCCTGCTTGCCTCATCTTTGTATATCATGTGACAGGCCAGCCAATACATTTCGGGGCATATTATCGAGAAAAGCGTTAGAATTATCGCCTCTTTAGCTGCAGAAAGCTGGCGCTAAAGCGGCGATAATGGGCTTGATAATATGCCCTAGAGAATTCCAATAGAAGCCCATCTTCACACCAGAACATGGGCTTCTATTGGAATTCTCAAGGGCATATTATCAAGCCCATTATCACCTCTTTAGCGGCAGTTTCCTGCCGCTAAAGCGACGATAATTTCAACGCCGTTCTTGATAATGTGCCCCTTCGTTCCCAGAGCTGTCTCTCTGTGAGCCTACATAGTACCAGTTTCCAAGATCATGGTCATTTCATTTGAAATGAGATAACGGCAAAGAAAACAAAAAAAAACTGACAATATGTACAGATAACCACATCAGTTTCAAAAGCTAAATCTGACCTTACATATAATATATTCATGCTTTTGGTGCTTGGTGCGCATTTTCTGATGGATAACTGCTCAGCCAAAGGTGAAATATAATCTGATGCCAGCCCTTTTCAGATATTTTGGCATACTTACATTTTGTGAATTTCAAAAGTATTGTTGCATTCTGATATGCAGCGGGAGAATGACATATGAATTGAATACTCATTTGTTACCAATACTAGTAAGTAGCATGCCCTTCCTTTCACAACCTAGAAAACCACAGTCAATTGGAACAGAAAGATCTCTGTGAAAGAAAAAATATTCTTATTGGGTTGCTAGAAAACGAAATATGAAACTGATATCTAAGAGAAAAAAATTATTTCACATTTGTCAGACGCTGAATTTCACACCACGCAGGATTTTAAAAGGTATTCGACTTCCTAATTGAAAACAGAAAAAAACGATCATCTTTAAGTCAATACGCAGCAGATACAAACACTGCGGTGCAGCTGCACAATGTCCAACTAAGAATCCCCACATATTTGCTGGTCATGATCTGATTCACTTAGACCACAGTCATTGTTACCTAGGAGACAGAGTCAAAGAGGCAAGCCATCATTTGGACAGAAGTCCACCCTAAAGAAGAGTAACAATACAAAGTCATTCATAGGATTTTAAAACAAACCAAAAAACACTGCATCTGCGCAGCGTGAGGTATCTGTTTTTATTACAATCAATAATACACATAATAATCATTACCTCTTAAAATAGATGATTCTAGTTCGAACTGCTATAGTCACTTTGCGGCATGACAGTATGTTATAGCTAATTATATGATAATGCATTCCCACTATATTTGACTGGGCCAATGAATACAAGACAATGGGCTAAATGCCTTTACAGTTTCAAACATCAGATTGCTGTTTGCACTAGCAAAATCATTTTCTGCCATGTAGTAAAGGTATTTTAGAAGTTGGTACAGTTTTACTGAATCATAACAAACTGTTTGCTACTCCATTCAAATTGTTGTGTGGCAGGGAATGTGTTTTAGGTGTTTCTTCCAAATAGTGAAACATTATGAAATGTATTCGTGTTTTGCAACTGAAATCAGGTCGCAGAACATTGAAAGATTACCGACTTCAAAGATGGGGCGGTAATCCTATTTGCCAAAGTGATGGGGACTCCTTCCCCTTTGTAAATAAAATCAAAAGGGGATCACTTAGAGGTTATATAAGGAGTTGATATTTTACTTTCTGTGATTAATTTTGATTTAGCGAGAGGGGTGCCTCTTGTGGGCTGTGCAATAAAGCACCAGATGGCGCTTGTTGAGAAGGGTAGGTCCTAAGATATGGGTCTAGTCAGAACTGGCCAGGGAGGGGGGGCGTGGATTAGCACCTGAGGAGCATGGCGGCGTCCGGCTGAGATTCTCTGGTGAAACGCTATGGTTTCGCGCTACCAGATTAGGATGTACGTCGAGGGTCGCTGAAGGTCTTCTTCCAAAAATGCAAGCCCCGTTGTTCCTGTCTGAGGCAGCAAAGTGGCACATTTCTACAAAGTGAGTTTTATGATCTCCCCTGCCTCACGGAGCTTTCCCCGGCTGACAGAGAACTAACGTGCGGCTGTTTACCTTTCAAGTACTTTACATGGAGCTCTTTTAACATGCTGCAATCTTTCTGGGACTTTGGGGATTGGTCCATGAACTTTGTTTTTCAGGCAGCATTTTTGTGAAGAATTTCGGGAGAAATGTATATGGCGGCCATTTTGTGGAATACCTCACTTTGACTTTCGGTAAAATTTACGCTAAGTCTCTCAATAAGTTTGCAGTATTTTGCATGACTCTGGACCTGCCAATGATTTAGCTAAGGTGTATGGAAATGTGACCTCTTGCCTCACCCTTTTTGGACATATTGGTTAAGAATGAAACCTTGAGTTTACTATGGTGTTACTGTCTCTAATCCACACGTGGATGTTGTTCCCTGAGAGACTCTTGCTGTACTACTTATTTGCTTTGTGACATTTGTTCGGCGCAATTCCCATGTGACTTACATTTCTATTTTGATAAAGCTGTTATGCGTCCATTTTTTAAATTTTTTTATTGGTAGTTGTGTTTACCCTGTGATTTATGGGCAGATTGAAGAAGGCCCCTTCTACGCACTCAACACCAAGGCATATTTTCATCAAAAACGTTTACTGCATTTTCAAGGTTAGAAGATTCTTTGGGTCTCCAGCCTCAGAACTCTTTGGCAGCAATGGATCCCACATTTACTCAGCCAGGGAAGTCACTTATTAAACGTCAAAAAAAAGAACCTTCCTCTCCACCTAAATCAACCTCGCCTGTTTCTATGGAGCTACTACTGGAGGAAATCAGAGCCCTGCAACCCTTTGTGGAAGAAACTAATGCGAAAATACAGGTCCTTACTGAGAATTGGTCTCAACTTGACACAAGACTCACTGCAGTTGAACACAGCATGTCCTCCTTTGATGAAACCAGTGCCAGCATGTCTCAGCTCAAATCTCAAAGGACCTTGAAAATCACAACAGGCGGAATAGGTGGAATAACCTCTGTATTTATGGTCTGGTGGAAGGGACGGAAGGGACTGATCCTCTTACCTTCTTCAAATCTTTCATCCCTAAGCTGCTCCACTTGCCTGATGATACTTCACTTAACATTCAACATGCGCATAGACTGGGTCGCCTTCCTTCAAATGCCTCATCCTCACAACGCCCAAGAGGCGTCATCTTATACTTCCTTGAATATACGGACTTGCTCAAAGTTCTGTCAGCGGCTAAGTCCGCTCAACGCATCACTTGGTAACGTTCAACCTTATTTTTTGCACAGGACTATGCTAAAGCCACTGCCAACAGACGTAAGGCATTTCTCAACATGAGACCTGATCTTCGCTTGATGAGAGCACGTCATGGTCTCTTTCATCCGTGTCTTTTTATGGTCACGCATAACAACAGAACAACAACTTATGAGGATCCACTGCGCCTGCAAAGTTTTATAAATTCATGCAGGATGGATGCTTCGGACTTTTCAGGAACTTCGTCCTCGAAAAATGCTTAATCTTTTTGTATTTCTCTTACAGGGTACTTATGTTTTCTGTATTTTATTGTAGCATTGTTCATTCAATGATTGTTCATCTATAGATTTAGACAGACTCAGTGTTTAGTTAACATGTTTGTATGTTTGGTTACTTGTGTTCACTTTATAGTTCTCTTTTTTATTGTATGTTTTAATATTTGTCTTAATACTTGTTATTTTTTGCTTTCACAGTTGTTCCACCCTTATGGCCTGTTTACCCCATGTTCCTCCGTGTGATCTCATCCGGATGTTCCATCTGGTCCATGTGGTTGCACCTCCCCTCGTTCCCTTGAACCTTCTTTGTGTAGGTATGTTAATCATTTCAATTTGTTTCTTTTTTTAATTTTTTTTATTAGCATTTGACAAAATACAAAAACTGTATTACAACATAACAGGCCAGTTCGTTATTGCATCAAAATGGATTATAGCTCAATGTCAGTTTATACATTGAAATGCAAAGCTATACGTGGTCTCGTCAAGCACAAGTCTTAAATACATAACAGTACTAATCCCATACATGAAGGTTCACCTCGATGGTAGTTTGCGAAACCAAAAATGCAGTCCGCACAGCATAACATACAGCAGAACAAATATCTCTTGGGGCAGTTGAACCTTATAGAGTTCACAGCTCATGCCACAGGGTGCGATGGTTTAGGGGTCGCACCCAGCATTGCGTTGCCTGCAGGTTAGACCCTAACTAAGGTTCATCACGTGCATTCTCACCTAGAGCTTCTCCAGCCAATTCACTCTGTCCCCTTAACCACGTCAGAAAAGGGTCCCAGATATCCCGAGGTCGTGAGGTAAGGGGCACCAATTCCCAGAATGTACTCAGCTGCTCATTACCATCATTACCATAGGTGACATCTGCAAGCCACCTCTTAAACACTGGCACCCTCCTTCTCCCCCAATGTACCGCCACTTGCCGTTTCGCGTAGAGGAAAAGCAGGGCATGTAATGTGTGCAGTTTGGGCGGGGTGTCTTTAACATAGCCCAGTAAGCCTAAAAGAGGCAATGGAACATCCGGTACCCCAATAATTTGACTAATCGAGGTGAACAATTTTGACCAATACTCAACAAGCATAGGGCAGTCCCAAGCCATATGCAAAAATGTGGCAGGGGAATATCTGCAGCGCCAACAACTATCGTCTTCTTTTAACCCCATGCGATGCAGGCTGATGGGTGTTCTATAAAATCTATTTAAATATTTAAAATGCATCATGCGGAGTCTGTAGTTGGGTGATAGGTCAGTCAGTTGTCCGCAACAAAAATCCCACTGTTAATGGGGTGGGAAGATCTACGTTCCAATATTGAAAGGATTTGGACTCCACCACCGGAGCTGTGTTTTGGATGTGTGTATATAAACGTGTAATCAGTTTGTGTGGGGAGGGGAATTTCAATAGATTTTCCAGTGCGTGAAGTTGTGGAGGGGCCACTGGGAAATCCCTAGACATCGCACGACATGTAGCACGCAACTTATGATATAGGAATAGCTCAGAAAAGGGTACCATCTGGCCTTCCTCTGCCGACGGGGGCGGTCTGAATTCATGGTCGGGGAATATATCGTCAAATGTGCGCAGTTGTAATTTCTGCATTAGACGCTTACCAACCCCGTCTTCAAGACAGGCCATCATAGGATTCTGTGCTAATGGGATGGAGGGGGCATACAGCAACGGGATCTTCGCCCATTTTCGCAACTCCTCCCAGGCCCACCGCAGCGAGTCAGCAGTATCAACGTCTCCATGTGGGTGCCGCGACGACTTGTAGATTGCAACACGTAGTGGGATAGGTGCAACCGTGTCAATCTCCACTGCGACATGGGGCTAGAATGGCCTGGGGTGTACCCAAAAGTGTAAAAACTGGGCCTGGGCACACAATGCATAAAGATGCATGTCCGGAGCGCCCAATCAGCCCTGTCGCAGCGGAAGTGTGAGCATGTCCCAAGAGACCCGCGCCTGCCCACCCGCCCAAGTCACCGATATTAAGTGCGATTTAAGAGTGTTAAAGAAATGTGTTGTGAGTGGGATCGGGATATTTACAAAGACATATAAGAATTTGGGTAGGATGACCATTTTGGCCAATGCTATCCGCCCAGCTAAGGAGAGTGGTAGTTTAGACCAGATCCTGACCTTCTCCTCCAACCATTCAGTCGCACGTCCATAATTTAGATTCCATATTGCCTGTGTGTCCCGACTGATCCATATGCCCAAGTATTTGACCTCTTCAGCCTCCCATTTCAGGGGGTATTCAGAGTGCACCTACGACGTGCCATCAGTTAGTGGGAATATCACTGATTTTGCCCAGTTTATACAGATCCCAGAGATTCCTCCAAACCGGATGAATTCCCTCAAAACTGGGTCGAGGTTTACCTCTGTGTTGAGCAAATATAGAGTCACGTCATCGGCATATAGAGATATTAGTAGACTCCTGGAGCTAAGCTCTATGCCCCTTGCAGTGTGGTGTTGCCGGATGCGAGCAGCCAGTGGCTCCATCGCGATTGCGAACAGGAGTGGGGAAAGAGGGCATCTCTGCCTTTTGCCGCACGATATGGGGAAGGGATCAGATAACATTCCATTTACCCTGATTCGGGCCCTGGGCGAGGTATACAACAACCGTATCCAATTAAGTAGAAGGTGGCTAAAGCCCATGCGGCCTAGTATAGCAAACAGATATGGCCACTCAAGTGTTTCAAAGGCCTTAGTTGCGTCCAGAAAGACCACTGCGGTGCGCACATCAGGGTGCAAATAGTGCAGGATTGAGAATATAGTGCGCAGGTTATGAGATGTGGATCTCCCAGGGATGAACCCTGATTGATCCGGAAGTGCAACCATAGGGATCAATGGTTGTATTCGATTGACAAGCAACTTAGCTAATATTTTGGCATCAACATTTATCAGCGATAGAGGCCGATATGAATGCACTTCCGTGTCTAGCTTCCCCGGCTTTAATAGAGTGATTATTATGGCTTCCCTCATTGACGCAGGCAGTACCCCCACCTCCAATGCTTCCTCATATACCACCAGTAACCTAGGTGCTAGCTCGTCAACGTATGCCTTATAAAAGGAGGTAGTTAGGCCGTCAGGGCCAGGGGCTTTATCAAGTGGCATGCTTTTTATTACCTGGGCAACATCCTCTACGGTGAACGGGAGGTCCATATATTGCCTGTGGGCGTTATGAAACCAGACTAGGGCAATCGAGTCCATAAAGGATTGCACCCCCTCCGGGCACGTGTCTTGGGTAGCAGTATATAACCCCGAATAGAACTCGAAGAACACATTTAAAATGTCCTCCTGACCCCTGATTACTGTGTCCGGTGCAGTGTGTATTTCATGAATAAAAGTAGTGGACCTGGGAGTCCTATTTCCATTTGTTTCTTAATTTTACTTCTTCTCCTTTGTAACTTTCCTCCTGTTTTCTTCGTAGGTGTCGTTCATTCTCTTTTCTCTTACCTTCTTTTCTTGTACATTTCTATTATTATATATCTACTATTCCATGTACCCTTCCTTTTCTTTGTCTTCTTTATTACAAGTTTTTACTTGGATTGTTGTTTCTATTACTTTTATTGCTGGATTTTATTGTCTTTTCTTTCACTTTTCTTGTGTTTTATGGTAAGCTGGAGCACTTGCTTGTATTTGTATCCTTCTCTTCACTTATGCTTCTTTATTGAATTAGATTGTCATTTGATTTTCTCTCTTTCTTTCATTTGTATCATTTAATGACGCTGAAAATAATATCCTGGAATGTTAGGGGAATAAACTCGGCCGTTAAGAGGCAGAGAGTTTTAAGTTATCTTGCTAAACTAGAAGCAGACATAGGGCCCGATTCACAGAATGAATTTAAGACTAAATCCTAAACTTACTACTTTGTGGTATTCACAGAATGCACTTACTACTTTTGGTATTCACAGACTGCACTTACTACTTTTGGTATTCACAGAATGGATTTACGACTACTAACTTTACGTCCGCACTCGGGACGGAAATTCCGGCCCGGAGGCGGAGCTTCCGGCCCGGAGACGGAGCTTCTGGCACGGAGGCAGGGCTTCCGGTCCAGAGGCGGAGCTTCCGGCACGGAGGTGGGGATTCCGGCCGGTGGCGGAGATTTAGCCATGGCCGAAAGCTCCGCCTCCGGGCCGGAATTTCCGGCCCGAGTGCAGACGTAAAGTTAGTAGTCGTAAATCCATTCTGTGAATACCAAAAGTAGTAAGTGCATTCTGTGAATACCACAAAGTAGTAAGTTTAGGATTTAGTCTTAAGTTCATTCTGTGAATCGGGCCCATAGTGTGTCTACAGGAATCCCATCTTACAGTTGATGAGTCACTAAAACTCAAGAGAGGTTGAGTGGGGGATGTTTTCTTTTCTTCAAGTGATGGGAAACGTAATGGAGTCATGCTACTTTGTCGTAAATCGCTTCCCTTCAAACACATTTCACAAGATGCAGATGCAAATGGACATTGGCTAAATGTTAAATTGTTGTTGGGAGATGCTCCGGTCTCTTTTCTTGTTGTTTACTCCCCTACTGGTGGTGACTCTTCATTTTGGTCCTCACTAGCTCAACAAATTACTCTCTGTATTGAAGATAATTTTATATTAGCTGGTGATTGTAATCAGGTCTTTGACACATTTTTGGATCAAAACTCAAAGATCTCATTCTGCCCTAATTAGCCCCATAAATCCTTTGTACACACGATAACTCAACACAAACTTTTAGATGCTTGGAGACTTTGCAATCCTGTGGCTCGGGAATATACTTTTTACTCCCCGGTTCACCACGCCCAATCTAGAATCAATAATCTTTTTGTTTCTCATAGTGTGTCCCAGGCCCTTATGAATGCAGAGATTGGCTCCATCTTATTGTCAGATCATGCCCCTGTTTCCATTCAACTTGATATCTTATCAAAGACCAATGTTCCTAGAAGGTGGCGTTTTAATAATGCTCTCCTTTTGTACCCCACATTTGCCTCTTCCTTCACTGCCTTTGTTGAAGAATATTTTTTATTGAACCAAAATGAGTCTATACCATTTTTGACCATTTGGGATGCTTTCAAATCTTCTGCTTGAGATTTTATTATTGGATTTGTTTCCAAAAAACACAAGAAAGCTCGCCAAAACACCAATAACCTTTTATATGAGATAAAGAGACTGGAGCAATCCTATTATTTATCCAACTCGCTAGAATGTTTATCTGCCCTCATAAAAGCTAAGCTTCAATTTAATAAGGAATCTACAGAAAAAGCCTCACTATTGAAGTCCAGTGCAAACTTTTATGGAGGTCAAAACAAGGCAGGGAAAATTTGGGCCAATTACTTGAAAATTAAACATAACAAGCTCAATATTGACTCTATTTATGACGAGCACTCTGTTTTAAAATTTAAGGACACAGACATATTAACTGAATTCTCACTTTTCTACAAATCTTTGTACACTGAAGAGGCACACCCCACTGAACCTCAATTGTCCCAATTTTTCTCCACTATTCACAAACCTTCCCATTCTTCTCCATATCTATCCTCTTTAGAACTAGATCTAAAACAGCAGGAATTACTTGATGCTCTCCAGCGTCTTAAAAAAGATAAAGAACCAGGACCCAATGGTTTTACAGTTACATTTTTTCTTTTTTTTCTTTAAATTACTGCTTCCCAAATTGAACTTTCTGGTACATTCTTTTTGTTCCTCAAAAAGCGCTACCGGTTCTTTTTCTGAGGTGCATATTTGTCTGATCCTCAAGGAGGGTAAAGACCCAAAATACTGTAAAAATTATGGACCTATCTCCTTAGTTAACATTGACTAGAATTTTTTCTAAAGCTTTGGCTCTCCAGTTAGAGTCTTTTCTACCAAATTTACTGGGAAAGGAGCAATCTGGTTTTGTTAAAGGCAGACTTTTAATAGACAATACACAACTTTTTTTTGACGTTTTATCCAAATCTTCATATTTTAAGGACTCCCTTGCAGCAATAGCGTTAGACGCAGAAAAGGCATTCGACAGAGTTGAATGGTCATATCTTTTTTATGCCCTTAGATCGTTTGGTTTTGGTCCCAAATTTCTTTCCTTAATTTCTCTTCTTTATGCAAACCCTTGTGCTGCTGTCTGCGTCAATGGTCTTATTTCTCCTTTTTTTGATTTAGGGAGAGGTGTACGCCAAGGCTGCCCTTTATCCTCATTCCTTTTTAATTTGGCTTTGGAGCCCTTCCTTTAAAAAATCCATCAAAATAAAAATATCCATGGATTCGAGGTCAAAACTTCTAGCATTAAACTTGCGGCCTATGCTGATGATATCCTGCTTATTATTTCACAGCCACTGACATCTATTCCTGCTTTTTTAATGGAAGTGCATTCCCTTTCCTCTATTTCTGGATATAAATTAAACACTGATAAATACGAGATCCTGCCCCTTACCAAGTACACCTTTAAGACTGATTTTGCGTCCTCCCAATTTACATGGAGTCCGAATCATATCAAATACTTAGGACTACATTTTACTTCCTCAATTCCTGGCACAGTATCCTTATTATTATTATTATTATTATTATGTTTCTTATATAGCGCCTGAATCGACCCCCGAAGGGGTATCTCCGCGCTTGCCTTGGGAACCCGTCCTGGCTTTTCCCTGTGAGATAGCCCCTACAGGGCATCCCCAAGGTGAAAGCCAGGCATCCCGCCGCGGGGGGGCGTTGTGGAGATTAAGCAAGCTTAATGCCCAGAGTTGCAGAGTGTGAACCCATGATTAGGTCAGGCACCGAAGCGAGAATTATCGAGTCCATGGACATTTTGAGCTCAAGACCCTGCCGCGTCGGGAATTGAACCCTGGTCCCGGGTCTGACCTCTGCTTCAGGGTCTGCCTGCTCTAACCAGTGAGCCACACTTCTCCATCTTATGTATGAATAAATACATCCAGAAGATCTCCGACCTAGCTACTAAATGGCATCCTCTTTACATGTCCTGATGGGGCCGCCTAGATACGATAAAGATGATGCTTTCCCCTATAGTGTTATTTATTATATCCAACATACCAGTTCCTATTCCTGTGAAAGTGTTCAAGGAGATTAACTCCGTCCTTTCCTCCTTCTTACGGAATAATAAGAGAGCCCGATTATCCCTAGCCAAATGAACTTGCCCTAGAACTGAGGGAGGAGTTAATGTTCCCAACTTCTCCATGTACCACAACTCTTTCCTTTTACGCCAATCTGCATATTGTCTAAGTGATTCAATATATGAATGCCCTCTATGGACTTTAGTCGAGAGCTTATTTTTATCTCCATTTACCTTTCAAGAATATCTCTCCTTTACTCGCAAGCCACAATCTCTTTCTACTCCTATAATTAAACTCACCTCTCTACTTCTAGGTTCCAAATCCCCTTCACTTAATCCCTTCTAATGCACAATAAACCCTTCTACTGGAAGTCTTGGAGGCAGAAGTATTTAATTTTGGTTTGTCAGTTGTTTTCTCACTCAGAACTCATCCCTTTTTCTCGACTTAGTCAACTATTTGGTCTCCCCATCTCTTTTCTCCCTAAATATAATCGTCTCAGAAGGGCTGTACTAGACACCTACAATCAAATTGACAATGCACCTGACACTGCCCAGACTTCTGCTTCACTTGATAAATTTCACACCATGCTTCATATCATGCCCAAAGATTACACTTTTTATACACATTTGAACTGCCCTCCAGACACTAGACAAAAATCTAAAATTGAGATTGCATTGGAACAAGACTTTAAATCCTCTTGGCCAGTATCTTTTTGGGAGAAAGTTTGGACCAAGAAACGTAAATCCTCACGAGCTGCTAATACAACTCAAACATTGTTTTGTATTTATAATAGGCTTTTGTACTGCCCGATTACTTTAAACAAGCGATACTCCTTGACATTAGACTCTTGCTGGACCTACTCATCCCCGAACTATTTCATATGTTGTTTTCATGCTCAGTTGTTCACAGCTTTTGGAAACGTGTATGGTCTCAAGTTAATTCCATTTTTGGCACTAACTTTTCTTTTTCATTAACTCATGTGTTTTTGGGGAGTCTCTCCCCCATCTGGATGGATTACCCGTCTAGTGTCAAAATTATTGATTTATTATTGGCAGTCGCATTCCAACAGATTACTAAAAACTGGAAAGATTTTACTAAAATCTCTTACAAAGCTTGGTGGTATGCAGTCTGCCCCAACCACAGAATGGATACTTCTTTTGTTTACCCTATATCTATGGTGGTAAAACGTTTGAACTTATGGTCACCTGTTACGATATATATTGATGTCAGTGCCAAGCGCTCTTGTTTGCTTACACCATTTCAACAAGAAGTTCTAAAGCCACCATGATTCCCCTGAGCACTCCATTGTTTTACTTTGCAATTAATTGTATTTTTTTATTTTAATTTTTTTATTATCAGTGCATATTATTCCAATTCATGTATTTCGTTTAGATCTTTTTTGTACTTTGATGATCCATGCTTGAACTTATATATTGTATGTTGACACCTTTCTTTTCTCAATAAAAAATCTTCTTGAACTTAAAAAAGAACTGACCAGGGAGCAGGAAGTGAAATAGGGAAGGCTGACTTTGGCACTCAGTGAGGAAGGGGTTGGGTAAAGTAAGAAAACAGGTTTCAGGAAGTTTCCATTTCACTGCATAAAATAAGCAAGAGCTAGACACGTTGGAAAACAACAATTTCCTAACTCACCTACTGGCCTACTGTAATTGGAGGCAGATACTATTTTACTGCCACTTTTTAATAATGCTTTAGAAATGGCACAATGATATAGGGGCTGATTTAAAGTTGGTGGACAGGTGCCCAAATTTGCAAAGGTGATGTACTACCAAGGCTGCCATAATCTAGGTCCTCATTTAGAGATGGGCAATATGTAAGCTTTTTGTTGAGGTTGCCCCAGTTGTCTCGGTCAACGGTAAGCTTACACCTATGGCTCAGTGGAGTAGGCGCCGTAAAGTAAAGCCACTACACCGCCCACTATATGCAGAACAATGCGGTGTTTTTTTTTTGCTTCATTGCCACCAGGAAAAGCCTAGCAGGGAGGGACAGTAAAAACCAATATCAACCCCCATGCCCTTGGAGAAAACACCCAGGTTGTGTAGATGATAATGG
Organism: Triturus cristatus; assembly: GCF_964204655.1. Classification (NCBI taxonomy): domain Eukaryota; kingdom Metazoa; phylum Chordata; class Amphibia; order Caudata; family Salamandridae; genus Triturus; species Triturus cristatus. The sequence goes on from NC_140591.1 coordinate 499,417,971, forward strand.
CCATCAACCAAACATTTTGCACCTTGAAGGGAACTGCCATGATGGTAGTTCCTTTCAAGGAACTGAGATGACCACTGTGTCAGCAGCCATCTCTAAACTTGATGGAGGGAGTATCATCTGCATGGCAGACCCAATGTCCACAACCATTCGATGGACACAGCTCTGTCTATCAAACAATAAGTCAGGCTCATAATCTTATGATATGAATGGACTGAAAATAAGCAAAAGCTGAGAGCAATTTCATCTTTGCTGAGAGCAGAAAAAACTATCAATTGTTTGTTTACTGGAAACCCATCTTAATCCAGTGACAGAAAAACGGTTTCATTTAATTTGGGTAGATCACAATCATGTTGTCTCTGTGTGCCAGGTATAGAGGAGTCACTATATTATTTTGTAAAGGGATATAGATAAGAATAATACAATCTGGAGCAGAGTAACAAGGCACATGATAACAGGTTTGTTTTGAGTTGGCAGGAAGAAAATATGTAAAGACAGACAAAACGTCCCAATTGGAAACAGTCCGGCCCAACTGTATGATATTGTTTTTAAGTATATTGCAGTGAAGTTCAAAGTAATAATTAAAGGCAATTTTAGTTTTGTCATGTCACCCTCTCTTGACTACACAAATATAGCTGAAAGTCACGCAAAACCAAATCCTCAACTGGCTTTAAGACATCTGCATGCGGAAATAGACAAGGTTGATCTGTGGACACAATCAATCATAGGAGCATTTGAGTAAGTAAGTAATATAAGGTTATTGTATTAAAAGATTACAATAAAATGTATAAAACATCATGATCAGTAAAAGTATTGGAAGATGGGTAAAAGATGCTAAAATATTAGTGTTCTAAAATCAAGGCACAAAACAAACCAGTTTCCTTTCATATGAACTCAGATTAATACTATTTAGAGTATGGACAGTATATTTAAATCAGACACTCGAGCATTTTAATTTACTTTCATATCCGATATATATAAAACTGTTTCTTGGACTCATCATTTATAACCCACATGGTTTACAACATGGAACAATTACAAGATTCACAGTTAGTTTAGAGGATCATTCAGTCATAATGTTGCAGAACGGAGGCCAGAAGGCAACCTCATCTAGAGGTCCTAATTAAACAATTATTACAGGAGATAGCGTTCTAAGTAATAATATAAAGGATTATGGGGCATATGTACAACCCCCTATCGCCACCACAATGTCACTTTTACCAACATTGTGGTGGCGATAGGGGCTGTACAAGGCAGTGTTAAGCCACTTAAAGTGGCTTAACACTGCCTTGTATATAAGGCCCCCTCTGGTTAGCTATGGTTAGCGTGAAAGGGGTGGACAGTGGATGATGCGTTGGGTGTTCCACCGCAACACCCATTCATGTTGATGCTGCCCCCTATGTACAAGGGTGGCATACATAGGAGGCAGCGCAAACTTAAGACCAGGTAAATCCTAGTCTTAAATTGGCAATACAAGGAGAAATGCATTATTTCTCCTAGTTTTTGCTTTTTTTCATGTGTGCTGGCATGTGCAGCACACATGGAAAAAGCAAAATACCATGGTTTGTTTGTGTGTGGGAAGGTGTCCCGTCCTGTACATAAACAAACCTCTAAAATAATATGCCATTTTGTCACTTTAATGTTTGCTGCATGATGCAGCACACATGAAAGTGACAGAATGGCATTTTAGGATTGTTTATGTGCAGGAAGGTACACCTTCCTAAACATAGCTAGGGTGCCTACGTTGGCACTAAGTTGCTAAACTTAGCGCCATCGCAGGAGGAAATGCAAGGCTGCACCACTTTCTTGTAAGGAAATGCAAGGCTGCACCACTTTCTTGTAAATATGGTATAGTCTTGCGTTTCAGAAGTGGCGGAGCACGGCATAAAGCCAAAGAGGCTAATGCCGTGCTCCACCACTTCCTTGTACATATCCCACTATGTGCCCCATGCCATACATTATAAGGACATTAAAAGTCATCAATGAGTTCCATAACCCTACAGAGGAATGAGGCTGATGGCTGAGTTCCTTTATAAGGTTATGGAACTCTGAGGTGACTTGCAATATCCTTATCATTATGCCAAGAAGTACTGTATCCCACATATTACATGGTCACACTTTCACCTTTCCCACAAATCACTTAAAGAGTTGGTGCATAGCTCTTTCATATGGAAGATTGATCATGTTTGCAAACATGAAGAATAAAAATAAAACCTCTAGTACAAAATTAAACACATCAAAAACATGTAAGTTATTTGCTACAAATACGGATTAGCAACAGTTTAATAGAAGTCAGTTAAAAATATAGCGGCATTAGATCGAAATGTTAGACCGATGCAGAAAGATAAAAAAAATTCTCTATCTATCAATCATAAAAAAAATATGTTCTCTCTGCTTGTCATTGTAAGTCCAAAAATAGAGCGTTCGAAGGAAAATAAATGTTCTGTTTGCAACCCATGTTTGGCCTGGGCATGCATATTTAAGTAGAGAGTCAGTGTGTTTGTGCAGGTAATTACAGTATTGGAAGGCTTATCTGCCACACTATTGTTGCTTTAAAACATTTTTTAGCTGAATAAATGTGTGTTTGATCATTTTCCTTTTTATTCACGATGAATATGATGAACTGGGAGCATTGCTAAATATTTTCAAATTATTGTATAAGGCACTTTCTTTATTGTGTACCTCACTCGTGAGGTCTGTGGGGCGTGGGGCAAAACAAGTTCCTTCCTGTGTGCTGCTGCTAGCAATCAAAGCGAAGGTTAGAGCTCTTGGCTCTGTGCAACCCATGATTGGCCTGAGAAAAGTGTATATAAGGAGAGGGTCAGCGCGTCTGCGAAGCCCATCTACACCCATTCGTGCCTAACTGTGACCAGGTGTCAGTCATTATGCCCCTACATTGACCTATACTTTGGCTGATGATGCAAATTTATCAAGGTAGGCTCACAATTACTTCCATCTTATACGTTCAGCTTAAAGTGATAAAGTTGTTAAGATCCCCCGAATCCCTGTCTGAAGTTAAAGAAGACATATTTTGGTGAATTAAGCAGTAATCCATTAAGTAAAGCAGGTAGTAATTCTCAAAGTCGTACAACTGATGTGACTTACTTAAACACTTTCGGCAGATTTACAAGAACTGACGCATCTCTGCATTTTAGCAAAGGTGCGTCAGTTTAATTGCGTTACACAAAAAAACAATTGCGCCACCATGGATTTTTCGCATTTACAATGCGGCGCACCGTGGTGCAAGAATTGACAGATACGTCACGCATCTGTAGGCATGAAGGTAACGCATTGCTGTAGTTGTGTTGCAAGCACCACTCAACTCCATCAATGCTCAGAAATGCCTATTACTATTATGCTGCATCACTTCTTACGCCTGCTTCAAGCAGGCGTAAGGTTTGATGCAGTGGCGTCGTAGAAGTGATGCAGTGAAATCTTGTAGATTTCACTGCATCACTTTTACGAGGATTTCTTGCATCGGAACTCCCACCCTGCATACCTTATACCTGACGCAGGTATAATGTGACGCATTTCCCTAGATGCATCACGTTGTAAATGTGTCGCAACATGGTGCATTGTTTATGGTGCCGCTGCATCACAAAACTGAAGCAACAGCAGCGTAAAAGTGTTGCAAGGGGCTTGTAAATCTGCCGACTTCGTTGTTGAAACATAAGACGTAGGGTGCATGGATACATTACTTGTTACAAACTCGAACAATGCCTGTTGACAGAATCCTGGCAAACATGGCAAGTCAGCCCCTGAAATAGTAGAAGTATTCCCTGAGGGCTATGTTGTGCAAAATATAAATATAGAGAGGGCAAAAAGAGGCGTGGAGAGAGTCACACTCATTTTGGGTAAATATATACAACAAACTTCAAACTTCAATGCAACCCTATAAAGTCAGTAGCTCTATTACTATTTAAATTCAATTTCGGTAAAAATTCAATAGTTTGACTTCTGGTTTATCGCCCACTGTGCTACAAGGCTAATTTCAATGAGTAGATGTTTGAACTATTGTATCCACTGGTTGTGTAATACTCCCAAATATTGATTTCTGGAGATCTTGATTTTAGAACTGACTTAGAGGGCACCGACAAACATGGTCAAAGATTATACGAATATATCAGAAATTTCTCAGATAGTCAACACTAAAATAATTCCTTGCATTTGGTCTGCTCGTTTTCTAAATTGCATTTATACTCCCAAACCTGAGACAGGCATCAACCTAGTTCTCTGTGACCAGGAAAGTAAGCAAGTGGCACACTGTAACTGAATACATCGAAGGGGAGTGTTGTTGTCCAGTAGGCTGAACATAAAGTCACACACTGGATAATGGCTGCGGTTGACCTCAATGTGCCACTTCTCAATCAAAGAACCTCGGTTAACCATAAATCAGCCCCATATTTTCCAGAAGAGTTAAAGGAGGCTAAATTCAAATTAAGATAGCTAAAACAGTGGTGTAGAAAATATGAAGAAGATACTAAAGTGAAATATAAAGAGGGTATAACTAAATAAAAAACATTACTAAACATAAGCAAATCGAAATACAACTCTGTTAGGATCCTGGAAGCCACAAACAAGCAAAAGGGAAACTCCCTTCCAATGAAGCAGTACAAATTTAAATGATTCCTACTCAGGACCATGAATATCACAAATAACGTTGCTCTATAAGTTGATAGCCTTGGTACTTGGAAAAAAATGTGACAAAATCTGCTCACTATGTTACCTTAGTTGTAAAATATCTTTTCAGTTGCTTATTCTTTCCCCCTTTTATTACTTTTTTTAATATGTTATGTGAATAAATAAATACCTGTATTTTTCTAATTTAAAAGCTTTCTGACATAGAACTTATTTATCTTCTATGTTCATTGTTCTGTGCAAATTCATATTAAGGGACCGCCTGTTCCTTTATCCAGTTTTAAAAAGTTGTAATTTTCCTGCCTTCAGCCCTTTTGTGTCTGGTGCGTGGACTGGGGCACATAACTGTGTGTAACTGACAGTTAGACTTTGTGAATTCCTCCCGCACAGTCACACAATAGAAGGATTAGGTGTGCCTAAATGGGCCATCTCCTGACCGAATGGGAGGTGGAGCTGAGCACAGCACCACTGGCATCTGCATAGACTGTGCTCTGCCTTCACACAAAAGGCATAACAGCCCTCACATTGTCACTGCAGCCAGTTTGAAGTCATTGCAGATGAGGCAGAAAATTCTACACACTTTAAAGCCACAATCTAGCAGATTCTCCCACCTTACAGAACCAGGGCACCAGGGTATAAAAAAGGGGTATGGGACACCAAATCTTCAGTAAACTAGTGGACTTGTGCATATTCGGCCAGGAAGGACTTCTGTCCTGCAGAAAGGACTGCTGACCTCATACTACCTTGCTGAATTGCTGCCGTTCTGCTCTGCTGCTCTCTTGCCTGGGGAAGAAGAACTGGTCCTGCAACTTTATTTTTTACCTAGGGCTACCACAGGGATTCCAAGGGCTAGTCAGCTGGCCTCCTGATTTGAGCCTTTGGGACATAAATGCTCCACAACACCCTACATCAGCATGTGGACCCAGCTGAAGTGAGTTCCTGACCCACAAGTGGTGCCCCTCAGGTCTGGGACAGTTTGTGTGGCTCAGAGAGCTTCATTCAAGCTTTTGGGCTCTCTATGACCACATATGGGCCTGTTTCCACTGATACCTCCCAACTCACACCACAATTCAAATCAAAGGTCCATCAGCCAATCCTTTCGCATTACAGTATCGACTACTAGCAGAGCTTGCCAATGCGAAGTTCCAGCAATGCCCACCCACAGCTCGTGGTCTGCACTTCGGGTGATGCAGGCAGCCTAACATAATGCGTTTTCTGCTCTTCACGACCCCCTCCATTGAAAATGTAGGTAAAACGTCAGCGGGCCAAACCTGGTGACTGTAGCCAACCTGCACTCAAACAGGGTCAGCCTGAACTTGTGACTTTGACCTGGTCCAACATGACCAGATACCCATAGTTGTTGCTTTGTGCTTATTGGTTCTATTTTTTTACTAACATTTTTACCAATTTATAACTCTACTTCTACCAATTACAATTTAATGAAAGTTACTTTATTTCTCTAATTTGCTTGGGGATTTTTCTTGTGTTGTGTTTTCACTTTATTGCTGTTTATGTTCTGCATAAAATACTTTACACATTGCCTCTAAGTTAAGCCTGACTTCTTTCTGTGCCAAGCTACCCAGGGTTAAGCACAGGTCAATTTAGTGGCTTTTTTGTAGTTCACCCTGCAAGGGAAAGTGGCTGTTGCTTGACCAGGGCTCACACCCCAGTGAATCAAAACCCCAATTTTTAACAATCTCTTTATGCAGGACGGTGTTGCTGCATAACATTTTTATTAGTAATCCAAGTTCCCTCCCTCAAACAGTTGTACAGTAAAATAAAATGATTAATTTTGTTGTTTTATTATGTGTGATATCAGTTTTTCTCCATCCATTATTTTACAGATCTTCAGCCACTAGAAAAAGTTGAGCAGATTTTCCAATTCCTCTTCCCATAATCTTTTAAGGAAAAATGGGATAAAAGATAACTTTATTGTGCCAGTAGAGAGCCACTTACTTTTTATAAGTCAGAATGGGCTCAGTTTAAATATCAATTCCTCCGTTGTCCTAGGTATGGACACAGGGTGGCAGAGTTGAGCAAGAAGCTAGATGTGTGATTTGTGAGCTCTGTGAAAGCCAACCCATAAAGACAAAAATATTTTTACAAATTACTGCACCCAGTGCCATTTACTTCCAATCTTTACCTGCTGAATGCTGCTATCCTGTATCAGTGGAGACGAGTCAGGGGGGACATTTGGTACAGGGACATGAACCATCCCTGCCGTGGAAGTAAAATAGTATCCAGATGGGTTGATGGTGATTCCCCTAAGACCTTGGGCAATTGAATCAAACAAGTGTGCCACTGAGATTGGTGATCCCAAAGGGCACGGGCTTCCCGTGAATGGAGAAAGAACCTGTGGAAAAGGCTGCTAAAGTGGGTTGCCTGAACAGTGGGATGCACCTTAACCTATGTGGGAGGTTAGAGACTTAGCTGAACGTGCTCCCAGGTAGAGTGGGTTTCCCAGGTGCAGCGTGGAGCTATGGAACTGAGGTAAAAATATAAATGCCTGCCTGGCAAGAGGCATGCGTGGAAACCCCCCAGGAGGTCACAACACATGCTGACATAGATGAAAACAAGCTAGGAAAAGTGCTATCTTAAGGGTGCTCCAAGTGGACACTGAGCACAAAACTGGGATGTAGGTCCTACTAAGCAGGGGGAAATCCAAGACAGATGTAAACTCAGACAAGTTAGACAGGACCCTATAAGTCATCATAGAACCAAGGACTGCCCAAGAGTCCAAAATTGACTATGTGGCCCTAAATATTTGCTTGTTATGGGCCGATTAAAAGAAGTTAGAAGACTGGGTAGCAGACTCCAAATTGACACAGTCGATCGTTATTTTCATATTCTTTGATAGGCAGAAACAATAAGCTGACCTATATGACAGAACTTAACACTTTGAGAAATGAGCTGGGCATGCTAAAGGGTGCTTCTGGAGTAAGAATATCCATGTTTTAGGATTTCCAACATGTCAGAAGGCTGAAAGCATGGAGGGCGCACCAAATGCCTGTGAGGCTATCTGCACTTGGAGGCCCATCCAAACAGATTGTTGTGCAAGTGCTCATCTTCAGAGACAACCAATTGGAAGTGGCTAGGTGCCAGGAGTCATGGGTCTTGAACAACAAAAGCATCTTATCTTTTCTGAATATGAAGCCATTGCACAGAGATAATGCAGCTCCCTTCAGGTGATCAAGTGCCAGCTCAATCAAATGGGCCTGACCTATGGACTTCTATTCCAGGTCAAACCAATGATCAAACACAATGACACCATGCACTCGTTTAAGCCACCTTGGAGGCCAGGTACAGGCTAGAGAGCAAATGAGTGTCAGTAGCAGGGCTCCTGGGGTGTGGGCCAGGATTAGTGCTTTCCCCACACAATGAAAAAATAGGAAGAACAAGAAAATGTGCAGTCCAGGATGACCCATGAGGGAACAGACAATGACTGAACAGGCACAGCTGTGGCTGATGTCATTCTGCACTGAGAACCATTCGTCCTAGTCCCGGGAAACAAGCAGGAAACATATGGAAATTAATAAGGGCTGGCCTTGCAGCTATTAAAGATGGATCATGAACTTTTTCCCCAGGGGTCATCCCTATGGCAGCAGACAATATATTATGAGGATTAACAGCACAAACCCCTTTGTAGTTGATCTACTAAAACACACAGTGTTCTTGTTTATGCATTAAGGCTGTAAAACTGAATAGTGGGATGGCAGCTCATGCAATGCACCACACCAGGGCACCCATTGTTCCAGGATACAGCACTCAAATATGAAGCTTTTTAAAGATTTTACTCCTAGGGATATGTATTAAAACCTCAGATTGATACACATTTTCTTGCATACGGTTTGGTCCCAGATTAAGACAATTTTTGGTTTGGATCATTCTTTTAATATTCTTTACATTTTTCTAGGCTCCTTAACTAATTCCTGCTTCCCATCATTCACTAAGCATAAATTATTAGATATTTTATTAGCAATTACTTTTCAGCAAATTGTTTCTCCTTGGAAGTCATCAACTACGTTATCTTACAAGGAGTGGTGGGAATTGGCATGTTCGTATCATAAGTTGGATACTGTGTACACCATTCAATTTCTGTCTTCTCATAATGGTGAATTGTTATGGTTACATCTTACTACATTTCTTAACCAGGTTGGAAATGTAATATTAAATACTATCCCTGTATTATCTGAAACTTTTTATCATTCATAAATTTTTTCTCTTTTATATTTGAAAGTAGATGGAATTTTTAATAATTCAGTTCCAGTTTCATTTATTAATATTAAGCTGTAGATGAGAAGGTGTTTTTTCTTCTTCGGTCAACATATTTATGAGAAGAATTATTTTCTTTTTATCCTTTATGTTTTTCCTTTCCCACACGTACAAAGTTATAAAGACTACTGTTTCTCCCAAGTTCTTAATACAGTTTATATATTGATGATTGTTTATTTATAATAGCACATCGTTTTTATGTTTACTGTATTTATTGGCATTATATAAAGTCTTTTAAACTTTTTTAAAAAACTCTCATCTGGTCAATGGGGTCCTTAAGTGTGATATCCTGGTCGTGGAACAGACAATATATGACCAAGAGATTGAGAAACAAAGTGACAGGCAGGTGTTTAGCACCTCCTAGAAGTCAGATGGGAATATGCTTCCTTAATGGAGAGAATCAGATTTTTAGACAAGGAAAGTATAGCTATATAACATTCTGAACCAATAAGGCAGGCAACTTATTGGTGTGGTTGTTCTTGTCTGAGAACCACAGATCACTCATCTGTGCTATATATGAGAAAAAAAATTATAGACCTGAATTCACACATAGACATAACTGGGCTAACCTCTCATTATTACCCACAACTATATTTTGCTCCCTCCCATGAACCAAGGTAGCTGTAGAAAAACGTGCACTCTGTTACAGTGGACACTATATCACAACACCAAAGAGGTACTCTTAAGAAGTCCCTGTCGTCATAAGAGATAAATCTGGATATTGACCAATTGGCCAGAGATTAAATGCCTGAGTCAGACGGGTTCCCTATTGAATTTTATGTCACAGGACATTGATCCTAGGAGGCGTAAGTACGGCACAGCCGGCAGGTGGAAGGTCAACCTTCTAAAAATGACAATGGGAGTACATTTTCCTCTCTCTCGCTATTTAGGTAGCCTATTTTGGCACTTCAACCACCCGGTAAATGAGCTCATGAGGAAATTATCCTTTTTGCAGCAAGTATGTGTTCATTTCTCTGCTTTGTTGGGCATGCAAACAACCACAAATGACATTTTCGCCCTACAGGAACTTCGTTTCCTTTATGAGTAGAGTGTGTGTTTTCTGTTGTTTTGTTATTGTGTATTTTAAATGTAGTATGTCACACTATGTTTTTTATCACAGATCACGTGATAAGGCTAGAAGACGATCATTGCTCACTTCCTTTTCAGATCACTGTTTTAAACACCACGGAATGAGCGTCTGTCCTTATAACAGTAATGTCCTGTATATCTCTCATATCATACCATTTTCTCCATTTAGGTTACAAGGAGCACGTAAGACCCAGTGGGGCGGTACCAACTTTTGGAGGCTATTTACCTCCTATGTTTATTTATTTATTTTTTCACCCACTATTTCTCACCACATCACAGTGCATTGTTGGAAGGGATCTTCTTAGGTCCTGACGAAGAAGCTTGGGGTAAGCTTCGAAACATGTCGACACCAGGAGGTCAAGCTCATTGAGGCATACACCCTCCATCCCCACATTTTTATTAATACCAGCTTAGATGGCAGAATAAAAATTTTTTCCTAGTCCAGTAAGCCAGGTATTTTTTAACATCACTCTCCACTCACTCCTGACCCTTCCTTGCACACCCCTGCACTACACATAGTAGTCCTACCAAGAACAGTGCTCCCACGTACACGCTGGTCGTAGCACGCCCCGTCCCGTAGAGGGGCGGGAAGACCCCTATGATGAAGCATGACACCAAGGGCCCTTTTGGTGTGTGAGGGGTATTTTAACAACAGATGTGTATTCTCCACGACCGTGGGACACACATGGTATGAATGGGAATCTCTTGATATGTTATACATGCGGGTGGATCCCTTTGTTTAAGTACGCTTTGCTGGGAGGAAGTATCCACCTCCACCACTCGTTGAGTGGAACCTCTCTACTTCCCCCCCCTTGTTTCTCTTTACATACAGATCACCGCAAGGGCACGCTGACTCAGTCAATGCAAGAGACGCTCATAATCATCATATTGAAACAGGGTTGGGACTCCCTGGATGTTCTATCATATTGCCCCATCTCAAAGCTCAATCTAGATTATAAAACACTAGGGAAGGTATTGGTGGATACATTGCTGCAGTTGTTTCCAGAGATGGACTACAACCAGAATGGATTCATCCTTCCTGTCACAACCCTTCACAGAGGCCCTCACCTGGGGGCTATGAACAGTATCATGAACCCTGATTTGAGGTCTGTGGGGAATCGGAGTCGAGAATGACCTCAAACAATACAGCGAGCAATGCCGCAACAACAAGAGTCCTGAAGTCCTGAAGTTACCTGGTGGAACGGCTTAACCACCGGGGGCATACATGATGACCACAAAGTAGTTCAAAAGTAGCCAAGGTGGAATGGAATTACACATCCCATGCAGGGCCGGACTGGCAGCAGTGGGCATCAGGTGTTTTCCCGAGATGCTGGAAGGGTGGGGGTCGGGTTTGCAGCAGTTGGGACCGCTTTTTGTTACTGTGGGCCAGTTTTGCAGCGGTGCTACAATTTCAGCCCACAGTATCTAAAGCAGTAGTGCTTCACACTTGCCCCCCCCTCCCACGGGGCTGGTCTTACAAACTAGCCAGAGCTGCTTTGAGTTCCAAGTCCGGCCCTGGTCCGATTAGTTAAAAAGTTTCCAGGTGTGCAAGTGACATCATCGAGGGGGTGAGCCAACTTATATAGGCATTTCCGCATTACCGCAAGCTGCCGGTTATTCATTGGAAGCAGGTCAAAGTTCTGGAATCGCACATTGCGGTGGGATAAGGGTGCATGTGTACCAACCATAGTTTACCCAATTGGGCTGTTGTACAGGCGTTCTTTCTATTAAGAGTGTGATAGCCTCACCATGCTTCTGTGCAACTGCAAGAGCAGTAGAGTTGGACGGCAGCTCCTTTCTGTGTTCAGAGTAAATTGCCTTATTTTTCAGTTGGTGAGTCCAGCGTATCTTTACAGACTCGTTCTTAAGGTATGAAGAGCTCATCTAATTGAACATATGATACTTTCCAGCCTGTTTTGATTAATATTATGAAGAGGATCAGTATGCTGTGTACGTAACTCTATACTTTGGAAAGGCTATGTTTCAGACGATGTTTGTTTGAATGGAGCGACTAGTATTGCAAACACATATTCATCAGAACGGAAAGCGACAAACATTGGTTATGGTATCTCTTGAGATATATTACTTTGAGCTTTTGTCAAAATCAGGTCTTCCTTTCATTTGTGCTATCATGAGAATATGCGTTGTTATAGGAAGGAGTGGTACAATCCTGCTTGCTTTGTTTTTGCTATTTTAACATGGGTTTCCTTGAGAGTTCCTGGGTAATCTGTTATGGTAGGTGCTTGAACAGAATTATAAGAATATCATCAGGAATCCCTTATCTCATGTGAATTCCAGAGAAGCATCATACAAGACATTGTGAAAGCCCTCATACATTTCCAACGATCTATACTTGATTTATATTGTTTTTCTTTCAGGTACAACATATAGTATAGACATAAATATGTTACATGTTAGAAACCCGAATCACTTATTTTGTATGTTGTTTTTCCCTCACTTGATCGCCTCAATAGTCTTCACTATAATAGCTGTCAGGTTCCACCGTCCTGAATCCTCGGGGTTGTGCTGATGCTCAAATGGGTCCACCTCTCGACTGCCCCAAGTCCGGAATACAAATATACTCGGACTGGTGAGATAGTTAAGCGAGGGAAGGAAAGGATAGGGACCGCATGGAGGGTGATCTGGGGAGGACACAATAACACACTGTTAGTTTTTGCTGTTAGTTCACTACCACCTAATCATATAAGGCACATCAAAAGAATGACTGCAATGGCAAAACAAACTACCTGAAATAAAGAGAGTGAAGAAACGACACCAGAAGAGAGAAGAGGGTGATTTGCAAACCTCCAGCATGGAACTAGTAGGGAGAGAGATCAAACCATATAAGTATCTCTTGTATTCGTAACAGTTCCCCTACGGTAACCCACAGAGAGATTTCCCTTAACCTACCCAAAGGTACATGTGGATCTGTTAAATGTGCAATACTGCAGCTTCCTGCACACCCTCATAAGACTCTCTCTCGCCTAGGAAATAATATATAATGAACAAGATAATGTGAATAAACGTAACGTAGCAGCTAAGGTACATTCACCATCTGTACAATGCCGAAAACAATATAAAGCTGACGTGTATTATCACCATGAAAATCCAAAGGGATAAGTTGATTTCTTATTGTCCCCCAATTCAGATTACTGCATAAAACTCCACAGACTTTCCTATGCAGCTTTTCAACAGTTTTGTGGTGGTCTACCCAAGAGGAGGAATTGTCTGTGAACCACTCAGTGAATATCCACCATAAACAGTCATACCTTGGCAAGTAAAGTTTCCGCAAGAAACCCCATTGATATTGGTTTGGTTTCTATTAATTGGCAAAGGCTCAGAGTACAGCATGTTTCTTTCCTCTAAGGAGCATGGAATGGTCAAATTACGCAATATTCCTCTCTTGTGTCCCTCCTCTGCAATGAGACAGAGAACCTTACTGTCTCTTCCAACAGAGGAGCGTGAGCAGGAATGCAACAAATACCAAGCACTATTATGTTCCTCTGCAAGAGACGCTGAAAGGCGTCTCGCCAACAGAGGAACAAGCGATTGGTGCCTTAACAAGAACTGGGCACACAGAACTCCAAAAAGTAAAGCAGATAGGAAGCGCCTGCGTGTTCCTCTGCAAGAGACGCTGGGAAGCCATCTCGCCAACAGAGGAGTGTGCGGGGTGCGAAATCCACAAGGGTCAAGAACACGGATTCCCAGGCAAATACTCACGGTACCCCTGCAGCAGCGATAGATCCTCACGCCGCCGGGCCTCCTGGAATCCAGAGCATCTAACGCACCACCAATCGGCAGTGCCAAGTCTTTCAGTCTGCGCCTATATCCAGTTTCCTGCATTGCATCACGTCACGTGGGGCGTGACTCTGCTACGCATGTTGGGAAATGTAGTTTTTAGAAGGGCCAACTCGGGTCCTGGTGGCCCTTCTGTGTGTAGTCAGTGTTTGCCGGAGCTAGGGTCTGACAATAGCATACAGACTTGAGCAGTAGCGGCTCCTGGAGGGAGTGTTGTGGGGCGGTGAGCGGGGCGGGGGAGGGGCTGGGTGGGGGTATACCCACCGTGTCCCTCCACCGCCCCCCCCCCCCGCAGCACTCCCTCTAGGAGCCGCTACTGGACTTGGGGCTATTAGAAGATGGACCATTCTGCGCACCATTCCAATCTTGAGGATTTGACAAGCTTACACTGTCTCAGAATATTTTCTCCAAATTGAGGGAATTAATTCAAGAAAGGCCCAATCTTGATTGTGGTATTGTTGAATACAAAAATGGCCTTTGACGCTCCTTTTCGGCATCACATGCTCACATTCCTTAGAAAAATGGATGTTGAAAATCCTGAAATTGATAATTCTACTATACTCACACTCAGTTGCAAAAGTATGCATGGGCATTTATTTCACATATTATAGACACGGTCCCCAATAAAGGCTTGATTTTGATTGTGGCATCGTTGAATACAGAAATAGTCTTTGACACCACTTTTTGTCATGACATGCTCAGATTCAAAATGGGTGCTGGAAATCCTGAAATTGATAGTTCTACTATACTCGCGCCCAGTTGCAAGAGTATGCATGGGATGGTTTATTTCTCTGGTCTTGCTTATTCATTAAACAAGAGACTAAGGGGCAAATGCATCAAACTTCATTTCTGCGATTACCAAATAGCGATTTTTAAGAAATCGCTATTTGGTAATCGCAAAATGCAATGCATTAAAAGAGGGTGCAAATACCGATTCTCTAATTGCGATTCCTTAAGAATCGCAATCGCAATAAGGGAATCCCTATTTGCTATTGTGACTCCATTCTTTCCTATGGGCCTCAAGGCCCATAGGTGGGAATGGTCATGCAATGCCTAAATTGAGATTGCCTAATTGGTAATCACGAATTAGGTAATGCAGAGGCAAGTGTGCCATGGGGCCTAAGACCCCCCTGAGGCACCTCTAACCAAAAAATGTGCACATGTAAGGCAGACACATGCCCTAGGGGCATGTGCGCGCCACATATCACTTTGAAAAATGCAGTTTAGTGCATTTTTTAAAGAATGCACATGGCTAACATCAACTTCAAATTGCTGTTGATTAGCAGTTCCTAAATGGACAGTTCGCATTCAGGAAAGCCTTCTTGCATGTGCATTAGGGAATTGCAAATTGCAATTCCCTATTTGCATTTGCAATTTAGGTAATCTCAAGATATTGGGATTACCTAAATTGCGAATCCAAAAAAATTCATGCATATCACAAGGCCATTTTGCGATTGTAAACGGCCGATTTTTGCGAATCGCACTGTTTGCAATCGCAAAATTGCTTAATGCATGTGCCCTTTAAATGTCAAGTTCAAAGTCATTTCTTGCCAAAACCTAAACATCATTGTCGTCTCTTCCATGATCAACATGCTTCATTCAATTTATTTTTCAAGATGAGAGTGGATCATTATAAACATGTTGATCTAACTTAACTATGCCAAAGTTTTCACCTTGTGATGAGTGTGTCAGATTTGCTAGCAATTGCACTCCCCCTATCATCCATTTGTAATTTGAAGGAATCAATTCTATCCATTTCATAAATAGGTTACCCATGCTCACTTCTGATTACTTTAATTCTTCCTTTGTTGTATATTTGCAATTAAGTTATTGCATTTGTTTTAACTATTCCAGATGTAATAACATGTGCATTTGTAAAGCACACGTTCAGCCGTAGGCATCTTGGTGCTGAATAACAGATGTTTATTGTTAACCAACTCAATAGTACTCATTGAAGGATCCCCTTGTTTGCTCTTAATCTCACTTAATACTGATTCCCAATAGCACGCAAAAATTGACGCAGCATATATACTCTCTGTAATCCAGACCAAGTCCGTTCCCAGCGGAAGGGAGAAGTCAATAAAAAAGGGAAATGACGTCCTTTGTTCAGTCTGGTCACCCTTTTCTTGGATACAGATTAAACCATCTGCTCATGAGTTTACCTTCTAGTTGTTATCAAGATTATGTATGTGTGGATCTACGTAAAACAAAAGAAATTGTGTAAACTGCAAAGATTAAAACATAACTCATGTTTGAAGTTAACTCTCACTAACACTTTCCCTTGCTTACCCATTCTGCCCATTTTGGGTTCTTCTATGAACATAAATTGGAAAAAAAACACATAGAAGAAAAAACAGATGTACCTAGTTAATGAGTTTAATTCAAAGCAAGATCGGTTTTTAGATGCTATTGTGATAGCAAGTTGTCCTTACAACTTTAAGGTCAACTTGATAAACTCTCTCGCGCTCCTGCGCGTGTGTCATGTTATCTATCAAATGGAGTTGCTGCAGAAAGTCAAGACCTCACTACTTATATTACACCATTTGGAGCCTTTACATTTTTATGCATGCCATTTAGTCTGGCTTCTGCATCAAGTGTATTTCAAAAGTTTATGGACATAATCTTAAAAGGCGTTCATGGAGTTCAGGCATTTCAGGATGATGTACTCATATTTACTGTAAATGCAAGAGAACATAATTTAATTATTGACAGAGTTTTAAGTGTATTTGAACAAATTGGGATTACAGTAAGGAAAGATACAAGCAAATTCTTAGTTAACCAACTGGACTACCTTGGGCGCAGCTTCACTAGTTTGTGCCATTCAGCACATGTCTCCTACCTCTACCTCTGAGTCTTTTACTAAAATAAAAAAGCGTATTACTTCTGCGCCCATTTTATCAGCTTTCCTAGTTGGACAACCAACCATGTTTTGTAACTGTGGATGCCAGCCACTTAGGGCTGGGTGCCATTCTTTCTTAGGGGGTTGGTAAGAAGGAACAGTCAATTGCTTTTGCTTCACGCTCCTTAAGTCCGGCTAAACTTAACTATAGTACCATTGAGGAGAGACTTTAGCGTGTGCCTGGGCATTTGAAAAAATTAACAAATACTTGTGGGTTGCGCACTTTCAAGTTTTTACAGATCACAAGCCTCCTATCTATTTACTCAGTGATAACAGCACGGGTAAGGCATTTGCTAAACTAGTTAGTCTTTTATCAAAATTGCTAGAATACAACTTTACCATTCATTATCTTTCAGGTGGTAAAAATACCCTGGCCTATTGTCTGTCTAGAATGCCCCTTATCAATGATCCATCTGGTGAATCTGAGGAAGAAGTTAAAAGTGTAGTAGCTTTTGTTGGGGATTTGGATTAGAAACAAAACCCTATTTCAAGAGAGTCTTGGTTAAACGCTATCAAAGATGATTTATTTCTTTAAAAAGTCATTGAACATGTAAAAAGAGGTTGGCCACAGGATGGAAATCTAACACCAGGATGTAAGCAGTTTGCTCATGTCTCAGATGAGTTGCCTGTGGTTGATGGATTTTTACTTCACCAGAGGTACAGAAGCAGGCAAGAGGGGTACAAAAAGAGGCAAGAGGGGTCCCGATATTTGCAAGAGAGGTCCAGAAAGAAGCAAGAGCAGTGCAGAAAGAACCAACTGAGGTGCAGAATCAGACAAGAGGGGTGCAGAAAGAGGCAAGAGAAGTGCAGAAATATGCGCCAGAGGTGCAGAAGGAGGCAAGAGAACTGCAGAAAGAGGGCAGAGAGTTGTAGAAACAGGCAAGTGAGTTGTAGAAACAGGCAAGAGAGGTGCAGAAAAAAGGAACAGTGCAGGGGTGCAGAAAGAGGCATGCAAGGTGCAGAAAGAGGGAAGAATGGTACAGAAAGAGGCCAGAGGGATGCAGAAAGAAGCAAGAGAAGTACAGAAAGAAGCAAGAGGAATGTAGAAAGAAGCAACAGAGGTGCAGAAAGAGGCCAAAGGAGTGCAGAAAGAAGCAACAGATGTGCAGAAGGAGGCAAGAGAAGAGCAGAAAAAGGCAAGAGAGTTGCAGTAAAAGGTAAAAAAAGGTACAGAAAGAAGCAAGAGCAGTAAAGAAAGAACCAACAGACTTACAGAAGGAGGCAAGAGGGGTGCAGAAAGAGGCAAGAGGGTGTACAAATTTATAAGAGAGCTGCAGGAAGAAGCAAGAACAGTGCAGAAAGAAACAACAGAGGTGCAGAAGGAGGCAAATGAATTGTAGAAACTAGTAAAAGAGGTGCAGAAAGAGGCAGCAGGGGTACAGAAAGAGGCAACAGGGGAGCAGACAGAGGCAAGAGAGGTGCAGAAAAAAACAACAGAGGTGGAAAAAGAGGTGAAATGGGTAGTGAAAGAGGCAAGCGAAGTGCAGAAAAAAGCAAAAGAGGTGCAGAAAGAGGCAAGAGGGGTGCATTCAGAGACACGAGGGGTGCAGAATTTTGCCAGAGAGGTGCAGAAAGAAGCAAGAGAAGTGCAGAAAAAAGCAACAGAGGTGAAAAAAGAGGCAAGAGGGGAGCAGAAAAAGGCAAGAGAAGTGCAGAAAAGAAGCAACAGCGGTGCAAAGAGAGGCAGATGGGGTGCAGAAATGTGCAAGAGAGTGGCAGACAGAAGCAAGTGCAGTGCAGAAAGAGGCAAGAGAAGTGCAGAAAGAAGCAACAGAGGTGCAGAAAGAGGCAAGAGAACTGTAGAAAGAGGCAAGCGAGTTGCAGAAACAGGCACGAGATGGAACAGGGGTGCAGAAATAGACAATAGAAGTGCAGAAAGAGGGAAGAGAAGAGTAGAAACAGGCAAAAGAGGTACAGAAAGAGGGAAGAGAGGTGCAAAATAGGGAAGAAAGGTACAGAAAGAGGCAAGAGGGGTGGAGAAAGAAGCAACAGAGATGCAGAAAGAGGGAAGAGAGGTACAGAAACTGGCAAGAGAAGTGCAGAAAGAGGCAAGAGAAGCGTAGGAAAAGGAAGAAAGGTACAGAAAGAATTAAGAGAAATGCAGAAAGAGGCAAGAGAGGCGCAGAAACAAGCAAGAGTGGTTTGCACACCATTAGTACCAATCTAACACCCACATTTAGCAAGAAGTAAGAGGTGACCATTCTAGGTTTGCAAAGGGCCTTCCACCACACTATACCACTTGTCACTGCATTTTTGGTAACGTTTGAGCCGTTTGAGCTAGAAACAAGGTTTTTTTGTTCAAATCTGCAGATGATGCCATAGATGGTGGATTGTGTGCCAAAAGCAGAAAATGTATAATAGTGAGAAAGTTGGTGCAGTGGCCCTGCCCATACCTCTGACTAGGTCCAAAAGTGTTCCACCGTGGTTCCTCCTTTTTTATCTCATTGATTTTATAGTTTAGCTTCTATGGAAATGAGGAAGACTAAACCTGAGGTTACCACTATACAACACAGACTACCATACCACATAATTACTCCCCATAGCACATAATCCCACTCTACATAATTCCTATACATTATATACCACATACATTCCATCCACATAATTTCACTGCACAACATACCACATCATTTCACTACACACAACATACATCCACTCCACTCCAAAAAACAGTAGCAAAAAACTTTTACATTTACAACGCCAATAACTCATACAAATGCGAGACCTATTACATTGCAAATGCTTCTTTAACTAGTAGTCGTATTTGCAGAGTGGTGGAGAAAGGGGGCTAGGCCTCCGACCAGCGCTCTGGAATTCCACTGTGTAGGACTTACAGGAGGTACCAGGAGGGCTTCTTGGCCCCCAATGTCCCTGAGGAGTAAAGTGGACTTCATCTCCCAACCAGTACTTTGCCAGGAGGCACGTTTGCAGAGTGGTAGAGAAAGGGGAGCGTGGCCTCCCGAAGAACTCTTAGCAATCCCACTGCGTGGGACTTACTGGAGGTAACAGGAGGGGTAGTTGGCCCCCAAGAACTACCTTGGGGGCAACTACCCTCCTATTACCAGTAAGTCCCACACAGCAGTATCGATAAGTTCTCTTAGTAGGCCACGCCCCCTTTGCCCACCACTCCGAAAACACGCTCCCTGTCACGCTCTTGGATGGTGATTAAAGTCCCCTTCACTGCTGGGGGTTCTTAGGGGCCAACTAGCCTACCTGATACCTCCAGTTAGCCCCAGATAGTGGGATTGTTGAGAGGTGGACACAGGCCACGCCCCCTTTTTCCACCACTCTGCAAACGCACCTCCTGGTGCAGTTTGGTTGGTGGATGAAGTCTCCTTGCCTCCTGGGTGTCCCTGGGGGCCATTATCCCTCCTGTTATCTCTAGTAAGCCCCACACACCTAAATTGCTAAGAGTGGTCTGCGGACACGCCCCCTGTTTACACCACTCTGCAAACGTACCTCCTGGCGCACTGCTGCCTGGGGATGCAGTCCACCTTAGTCTTAAGTTCCTCAGGACACAAGAGGACCTCATCGCTCCACCAGCAGTGCACCAATAGGCGCGTTTGCAGAGTGGTGTAAAAAGCGGTGTGGCCTCACACCACCTCTCAGCAATTCCACTGTGTGGGGATTACTGGAGGTACCTGGTGGGCTAGTTGACCCCTGAGGACTCTTAAGATTCTGGGGAACTTGATCCTCCAACCCAGAATGCACCAGGATGGGCATTTGCAGTGGTGTAGGGAGGGGCGGGGCCTCCAGCGAGATGCCAGATTTTTTCCCTTTCTTTGTTAGAAGGGGGACTGTGTGGCCCCCCTCCTCTCAATATTTTGTGGGCCCTGGGAACCCCATCCCCCAGGGCCAGTGGCATTTTATTGATTTTTTTTAAACAGGAAGGGGCCGCGTGGCCCCCCTCCCTAGGCCGCTTTAGTCCCTGGGGTCCACATCCCCATTGCATGGCCAGGCCACATATTTATTTTTTGTTATTAAAAAAAATATTTTTAAGGAGGGGGCCGTGTGGCCCCCCTCCTGAGGCCATTATTGGCTCCAGGTACCCCATCCACCGGGGTATTGCCTCGTTTCCTTTTTTTGTTGTTATTTACAACGGAGGTGGGGCCGCATGGCCCCGGGGACCCCATCGCGCAGGGCCTGGCTTCAACGTTGGGGACCACAGGGAGCACTAATGCCCCTGCGGTCCCTACCGACTCCCTGCCTCCTGCGGGAGCCGGCATTGCCTTTGGACAAGGGGAACTGATGACATGCAGCTCCACTTGTCCAAAAGCAATCTGCTTTGCTTCATGGAAGCGAGAGCAGAGTTAGCAATAACAGGGCGGGAGCCCCCCTCCCAACTTATATAAAGCCCCATGGAGGTGGTGGTCCTGGGGACGGGGGTCCACAACGGACCCCACACTTAATTTAAAAGTGCCCCAGGGAGGTGGTGGTCCCTGGGGCAGTGTGGGAAGGAGCAGGAGCCCCCACACACTTTCTTATTTAAATTTAAGCCCCAGGGAGGTGGCAGTCCCCGGGGCTTGGGAGGGTCCTCAAGGTACCCCACCCATAAGCAGGAATGCCCCAGAGAGGTGGCGGTCCCCAGAACAGTGTGGGCAGCAGGAGCCTCCCTTGCATTTTAAAAACTAATGGGGTGTTCTGACCAGCTCCTGTCTTGAATGTTTCAGGGTGATGCATCAATCAGGGTCCGAGAAAAAATAGGGGTCCCAAAATGAGTTTTCTCCCTGTTAATTTCCATAGGAAACTTTAGACAAAGCAACAGCCCGAAATGCTGAACGGAATTACACCAAATTTGGCAAAAAGTTAGCTCTTGGTTCAGTAAGCGACCTTTGTTTAAAATAGTGTAAACCCGTTCAGTAGTTTCTGAGAAATACATACTTAAAAAAATATTGGTATCTGGTGACCGCGGTGGAAACGCGAACCCTCCTGCACACGATCTTAACTCTAATTGGCTGTCAACACTTCAAACCAGGTAGTGTTGTCAGCCATCTTGTCACTCAGATCAACCGAGTCACAAGAAAGAAGGTAAACAAACTATTAAAAATAACAATGGGGGCAGGGTAGAAACACCCTGATTCCCTAGGCTTCCTCACGTGGTCCCACAGGGACCGCCAGGTCCAAAAAAAGCATTTTTTAAATTTCAACAGGATTTGTGTACAGTACGCGAATCCAGCAGGAATTTTTTTTTAGCGCAGTCTCCTGTGCTTCGTTTTGTTAAGCCCCTGAGTGGGACATGTCCTGGGGCAATCCTTAATTATTATGCGGGGTCCTGTGGGAGCCCCCGCAGCCCTGGGAACCACACCCTCCGCGGGGCTTTATTATTAATATGTGGAGGGCACATGGCCCCCCACAGTCCTGGGGACCACCACCTCCCCGGGCTTTAATAATGATGGGGGCCACGCGGCCCCCTCCTGGAGCCCTCTATGGCCCTGGGGACAGCCTGCCCCCAGGGCCGGCTCCAGCAATGTCCCAGGATGCCTACCCCCGGGATATTGCAGTTTGCTATGACAGGGCGGGTGAAACTTCCCCTCCTGTTACCTTCAGTAAGTCTAACACAGTGAGATTGGTAAGAGGTCTTCGGATGCCATTCTCTTCTTTCTCCCACTCTGCAAACGCACCTCCTGGCACACTACTGGTTGGGGGATGAAGGGACTTTGGAGGCCCAGAAGCCCTCCTGGTACCTCCTGTAAGTCTTACATAGCGAATTCCTGAGCGCTAGTCGGAGGCCCAGCCCCCTTTCTCCACCACCCTGCAAATGTGACAACTAGTTAAAGAAGCATTTGCAATGTAATAGGTCTCGCATTTGCAAGAGTTAGAGCTATTGGCATTGTAAATGTAAAAGTTTTTACGAAGGTTTTTTGGAATGGTGAGGATGTACGTTGTATGTAGTGAAATTATGTATTATGTTGTGTAGTGAAATTATGTGGATAGAAAGTATGTGGTATTTAGCGTATAGGAATTATGTAGAGTGTGATTATGTGTTATGGAGAGTAATTATGTGGTATGGTAGTCTGTGTTAACCTCAGGTTTAGTCTTCCTCATTTCCATAGAGGCTGGACGATAATCTGAATGAGACAAAACAAAGAAGGAACCACTGTGGAGCACTTCTGGACCAAGTCAGATGTATGAGCAGGGCCACTGGAATTATGTAACTGGTTGGCCGCCTTTCGTGCAATTATACATTTGCGCATTTGCCACATAATCCATCTGCTGCATAATCTGCTGATTTGATTAAAAAAACCTTGTTTCTAGCTCAAACTGCTCAAATGTTGTCAAAAATGCAGCAACAAGTGTTATAACATAGTGGAAGGACCTTTGCAAACCTACAATGGTCACTTCTTACTTATTGCTAAATGTGGGTGTTAAATTGGTACTAATGGTGTGCAAACCACTCTTGCTTGATTCTGCACCTCTCTTGCCTCTTTTTGCATTTATCTTGCTTCTTTCAGAACCTTTCTTACTTTTTTCTGCACTTCTCTTGTCTTTTTCTGTACATCTCTTCTGCTTTCTGCACCTCCCTTCTTTCTGCACCTCTCTTGCCCCTTTCTGCACCTATGTTGCCTCTTTCTGTACTTCTCTTGCCTCTTTCTGTACCCTTTACTCTCTTTCTGTACTTCTCCTGCCTCTCTCTGCACCTCTCTTGTCCCGTTCTGCATCTCACTTGTTTCTTTCTGTACTTATCTTGCCTCCTGCTGCACCTCTGTTGCTTCTTTCCGAACTTCTCTTGCCTCTTTCTGCACCCCTCTGGTTGTTTCTGCACTCTGTTTGTTCTTTCTGCACTTTCTGCACTGCTCTTGCTTCTTTCTGCACCTCCCTTGCAAATGTCTACACCCCCTTGCCTCTTTCTGCACCCCTCTTCCCTTTTTCTGCACCTCTCTTGCCTCTGTCTGCACCCCTGTTCGCTCTTTCTGCATCTCGTTTGCCTGTTTATGCAACTCTCTTGCTTCTTTCTGCACTTCTCTTGCCTCTTTCTGTACCTCTGCTGCTTCTTTTTGCACTTCTCTTGCCTCTTTCTGCACCTCTCTTTCCCCGTTCTGCACCTCTGTTGCTTGCTTCTTTTGTTCTCTTGCTTCTTTCTGCACCTCTTGTGCCTCTTTCTGCACCTCACTTGCCTCTTTCTGTACCTCTTTTGCCTGTTTCTGAAACCCTCTTGCTTCTTTCTGTTCCCCTCTTGCCTCTTTCTGTACCTCTGTTGCTTCTTTTGGCACTTCTCTTGCTTCTTCCTGTACCTCTCTTACACAATTCTTTACCTCTCTTGCTTTATTCTGCACCTCCTTGCCTCTTTCTGTACCCCTCTTTCTGCACCTCTTTTGCTTCATTCTGCACATCTTTTGCCTCTTTCTGCACCCTGTTGCCTCTTTCTGCACCCCTGTTGGTTCTTTCGGCACTGCTCTTGCTTTTTTATTCACTTCTCTTGCAATTATATGCTACCCTCTTACCTCTTCCTGCACCCTTCTTCCCTCTTTCTGCGCCTCTCTTGCCTCTTTCTGCACCCCTGCTCTCCTTTTCTGAACCTCTATTGCCTGTTTCTGTAGTTCTCTTTCCTCCTTCTGCACATCTGTTGGTTCATTCGGCACTGCCCTTTCTTCTTTCTGTGCCTCTCTTCCAAATTTCTGCACCCCTTATGTCTCTTTCTGTACCCCTCTTGCCTCCACCTACACCTCTGTTGGTTCTTTCTGCACTGCTCTTCCTTCTTTCTGCGCCTCTTTTTCCTGTTTCTGCAAATCTATTGACTCTTTCTGTACTTTGCTTGCTTCTTTCTGCACTTCTCTTCTATTTGCACCCCTCTTGCTTTTTTCTGTACATCTCTTGTTTCTTTCTGTAACCCATTTACCACTTTCAGCACCCCTCTTCTTTCTTGTTGCACCTCTCTTGCCTCTTTCTGCTCCTCTTTTGCCGTTTTCTGCACTTCTCTTGCCTTTCTACACTTCTCTTGCCTCTTTCTGTAATTCTCTTTCCTCTTTCTGTACATTTCTTACTCTTTCTGCACCCTCTTGCCTCTTTCTACACCTCTGTTGCTTCTTTCTGTACTCTCTTCTTTCCGTGTCTCTCTTGCTACTTTATGTCCCCTCTTACTGCTTTCTGTACCCTTCTTCCCTCTTTCTGTTCCTCTCTTGCCTCTTTCTGTAACCCTATTCCCTTTTTCTGAACCTCTCTTGCCTGCTTCTGCTACACTCGTGCCTTTTTCTGCAGATCTCTTGCCTCCTTCTGCACATCTGTTGCTTCTTTCTGTACATCTCTTGCCTCTTTATGCACCACACTTGTCTGTTTCTTCACCACTGTTGGTTCTTTCTGCACTGCACTTGCTTCTGTCTGCAATTCTCTTGCCTCTTTCTGCAACTCCCTTGCATCTTTCTGCACTTCTCTTGCTTCTTTCTGTACCCCTCTTGCTTCTTTCTGCACTTCTCTTGCTTCTTTCTGTACCCCTCTTGCCTCTTTCTGTACCCTTCTTCCCTCTTTTTGCACCTCTCTTACCTCTTTCTGCTCCTCTCTTGCCTCTCTCTGCACTTCTCTTGCCTTTCTACACTTCTCTCAACTCTTTCTGCAGTTCTATTTCCTCTTTCTGCACATTTATTACTCTTTCTGCACCTCTCTTGCCTCTTTCTGCTCCACTGTTGCTTGTTTCTGCTGTTTTCTTCCTTCTTTCTGCTCCTCTCTTGCTTTTTTCTGTACCCCTCTAGCATCTTTAGGCACCCTTCTTCCCCTTTTGTGCACCTCGCTTGCCTCTTTCTGCACCACTGTTGCTTGTTTCTGCTGTTTTCTTGCCTCTTTCTGTACCCCTCTTGCGTCTTCCTGTACCTCTAGTGCTTCTTTTGGTACTTCTCTTGCTTCTTTCTGCACCTCTGTTTCTTCTTTCTGCACATTTCTTGACTCTTTCTGTACCTCTGTTGCTTCTTTCGGCACTTCTATTGCCTCTTTCTGTACCTCTCTTACAAAATTCTGTACCTCTCTTGCTTCATTCTGCACCTCCTTGCCTCTTTCTGTACCCCTCTTTCTGCACCTCTTTTGCTTCTTTCTGCACTTCTCCTGCCTCTTTCTGCATCCTTTTGCCTCTACGTGCACCCCTGTTGGTTCTTTCTGCACTGCTCTTGCTCCTTTCTTCACCTCTCTTGCAATATTATGCTCCCCTCTTGCTTCTTCCTGCACCCTTCTTCCCTCTTTCTGTACCTCTCTTGCCTCTTTCTGTACCCCTGTTCCCCTTTTCTGCACCTCTCTTACCTGTTTCTGCTACTCTCTTGCCTCCTTCTGCAGTTCCCTTTCCTCCTTCTGCACATCTGTTGCTTAGTTCTGCACCTCTATTGCCTCTTTCTGCACTTTGCTTGCTTCTTTCTGCACTTCTCTTGCTTCTTTCTGCACCCCTCTTGCTTCTTTCTGCACTTCTCTTCCTTCTATCTGTACCCCTCTTACCTCTTCTTGCACCTCTCTTGCCTCTTTCTGCTCCTCTCTTGCCTTTTTCTGCACTTCTCTTGCCTTTCTACACTTTGCTTGCCTCTGTCTGTAATTCTCTTTCCTCATTCTGTATATTTCTTACTCTTTCTGTACCCTCTTGCCTCTTTCTACACCTCTGTTGCTTCTTTCTGTACTCTGTTGCTTCTTTCTGCATCTCTCTTGCAACTTTATGTACCCCTCTTACTGCTTTGTGTACCCTCCTTCCCTCTTTCTGTACCTCTCTTGCCTCTTTCTGCACCCCTATTGCCTTTTTCTGAACCTCTCTTGCCTGTTTCTGCTACACTCTTGCCTTTTTCTGCAGATCTCTTGCCTCCTTCTGCACACCTGTTGCTTCTTTCTGTACATCTCTTGACTCTTTATGCACCACTCTTGACTGTTTCTGCACCACTGTTGGTACTTTCTGCACTGCACTTGCTTCTTTCTGCAATTCTCTTGCCTCTTTCTGAAACTCTCTTGAATCTTTCTGCACTTCTCTTGCTTCTTGCTGTACCCCTCTTGCTTCTTTCCGCACTTCTCTTGCTTCTTTTGGTATACCCCTCTTGCCTCTTTCTGTACCCTTCTTCCCTCTTTTTGCACCTCTCTTGCCTCTTTCTGCTCCTCTCTTGCCACTCTCTGCACTTCTCTTGCCTTTCTACACTTCTCTCAACTCTTTCTGCAATTCTCTTTCCTCTTTATGCACATTTCTTACTCTTTCTGCACCTCTCTTGCCTCTTTCTGCACCTCTGTTGCTTGTTTCTGCTATTTTCTTGCTTGTTTCGGCTCCTCTCTTGCTTCTTTTTTTACCCCCCTAGCCTCTTTATGCACCCTTCTTCCATTTTTGTGCAGCTCTCTTGCCTCTTTCTACACCCCTCTAGCCTCTTTCTGTACCTCTTTTGTCTGTTTCTGCAACCCTATTGCTTCTTTCTGTATCCCTCTTGTTTCTTTCTGTACCTCTGTTGCTTCTTTCGGCACTTCTCTTGCTTCTTTCTGCATCTCTGTTGCTACTTTCTGCACTTCTCTTCCTTCTTTCTGTACCCCTCTTACCTCTTCTTGTACCTCTCTTGCCTCTTTCTGCTCCTCTTTTGCCTGTTTCTGCACCTCTATTGCCTCTTTCTGTACTTTGCTTGCTTCTTTCTGCACTTCTCTTGCTTCTTTCTGCACCTCTCTTGTTTCTTTCTTTCTGCACTTCTCTTCCTTCTTTCTGTACCCCTCTTACCTCTTCTTGCACCTCTCTTGCCTCTTTCTGCTCCTCCCTTGCCTTTTTCTGCACTTCTCTTGCCTTTCTACACTTCGCTTGCCTCTGTCTGTAATTCTCTTTCCTCATTCTGTATATTTCTTACTCTTTCTGTACCCTCTTGCCTCTTTCTACACCTCTGTTGCTTCTATCTGTACTCTGTTGCTTCTTTCTGCATCTCTCTTGCTACTTTATGTACCCCTCTTACTGCTTTCTGTACCCTCCTTCCCTCTTTCTGTGCCTCTCTTGACTCTTTCTGCACCCCTTTTGCCTTTTTCTGAACCTCTCTTGCCTGTTTCTGCTACACTCTTGCCTTTTTCTGCAGATCTCTTGCCTCCTTCTGCACACCTGTTGCTTCTTTCTGTACATCTCTTGACTCTTTATGCACCACTCTTGACTGTTTCTGCACCACTGTTGGTACTTTCTGCACTGCACTTGCTTCTTTCTGCAATTCTCTTGCCTCTTTCTGAAACTCTCTTGCATCTTTCTGCACTTCTCTTGCTTCTTGCTGTACCCCTCTTGCTTCTTTCCGCACTTCTCTTGCTTCTTTCGGTATACCCCTCTTGCCTCTTTCTGTACCCTTCTTCCCTCTTTTTGTACCTCTCTTGCCTCTTTCTGCTCCTCTCTTGCCTCTCTCTGCACTTATCTTGCCTTTCTACACTTCTCTCAACTCTTTCTGCAATTCACTTTCCTCTTTCTGCACATTTCTTACTCTTTCTGCACCTCTCTTGCCTCTTTCTGCACCTCTGTTGCTTGTTTCTGCTATTTTCTTGCTTGTTTCTGCTCCTCTCTTGCTTCTTTTTTACCCCCCTAGCCTCTTTATGCACCCTTCTTCCATTTTTGTGCACCTCTCTTGCCTCTTTCTGTACCCCTCTAGCCTCTTTCTGTACCTCTTGTGTCTGTTTCTGCAACCCTATTGCTTCTTTCTGTATCCCTCTTGTTTCTTTCTGTACCTCTGTTGCTTCTTTCGGCACTTCTCTTGCTTCTTTCTGCATCTCTGTTCCTACTTTCTGCACTTCTCTTCCTTCTTTCTGTACCCCTCTTACCTCTTCTTGTACCTCTCTTGCCTCTTTCTGCTCCTCTTTTGCCTGTTTCTGCACCTCTATTGCCTGTTTCTGCACTTTGCTTGCTTCTTTCTGCACTTCTCTTGCTTCTTTCTGCACCTCTCTTGTTTCTTTCTGCACTTCTCTTCCTTCTTTCTGTACCCCTCTTACCTCTTCTTGCATCTCTCTTGCCTCTTTCTGCTCCTCCCTTGCCTTTTTCTGCACTTCTCTTGCCTTTCTACACTTCGCTTGCCTCTGTCTGTAATTCTCTTTCCTCATTCTGTATATTTCTTTCTCTTTCTGTACCCTCTTGCCTCTTTCTACACGTCTGTTGCTTCTATCTATACTCTCTTGCTTCTTTCTGCATCTCTCTTGCTACTTTATGTACCCCTCTTACTGCTTTCTGTACCCTCCTTCCCTCTTTCTGTGCCTCTCTTGACTCTTTCTGAACCCCTATTGCCTTTTTCTGAACCTCTCTTGCCTGTTTCTGCTACACTCTTGCCTTTTTCTGCAGATCTCTTGCCTCCTTCTGCACACCTGTTGCTTCTTTCTGTACATCTCTTGACTCTTTATGCACCACTCTTGACTGTTTCTGCACCACTGTTGGTACTTTTTGCACTGCACTTGCTTCTTTCTGCAATTCTCTTGCCTCTTTCTGAAACTCTCTTGCATCTTTCTGCACTTCTCTTGCTTCTTGCTGTACCCCTCTTGCTTCTTTCCGCACTTCTCTTGCTTCTTTCGGTATACCCCTCTTGCCTCTTTCTGTACCCTTCTTCCCTCTTTTTGCACCTCTCTTGCCTCTTTCTGCTCCTCTCTTGCCTCTCTCTGCACTTCTCTTGCCTTTCTACACTTCTCTCAACTCTTTCTGCAATTCTCTTTCCTCTTTCTGCACATTTCTTACTCTTTCTGCACCTCTCTTGCCTCTTTCTGCACCTCTGTTGCTTGTTTCTGCTATTGTCTTGCTTGTTTCTGCTCCTTTCTTGCTTCTTTTTTTACCCCTATCCTCTTTATGCACCCTTCTTCCATTTTTGTGCA
This sequence comes from Triturus cristatus, assembly GCF_964204655.1. NCBI lineage: Eukaryota > Metazoa > Chordata > Amphibia > Caudata > Salamandridae > Triturus > Triturus cristatus. The sequence continues at coordinate 499,447,408 of NC_140591.1, forward strand.
CCTCTCTTGCCTCTTTCTGCACCCCTCTTGCCTCTTTCTGTACCTCTTTTGTCTGTTTCTGCAACCCTATTGCTTCTTTCTGTATCCCTCTTGTTTCTTTCTGTACCTCTGTTGCTTCTTTCGGCACTTCTCTTGCTTCTTTCTGCATCTCTGTTGCTACTTTCTGCACTTCTCTTGCCTCTTTCTTCACTACTCCTGCCCTTTTCTGCACCTCTGTTGCATCTTTCTGCACTTCTCGTGCTTCCTTCTGTATCTCTTTTGCCAATTTCTTTACCTCTCTTCTTCTTTCTGCACGTCTCTTGCCTCTTTCTGTACCCATCTTTCTGCATCTCTTTTGCTACTTTCTGTACTTCTCTTGCCTCTTTCTGTATCCCTCCTGCCTCTTTCTGCACCCCTGTTGGTTCTTTCTGTGCTGCTCTTGCTTCTTTCTTCACCTCCCTTGCAAATGTATGCACCCCTCTTGCCTCTTCCTGTACACTTCTCCCTATTTCTGCAGCTCTCTTGCCACTTTCTGTACCTTGTTCCCGTTTTCTGCACCTCTGTTGCTTCTTTCTGCACTTCTATTGCCTCTTTCTGCACCCCTCATATCTGTTTCTGTACCTCTGTTCTTTCTGCACTGCCCTTACTTCTTTCTGTGCCTCTCTTTCAAATTTCTGCACCCCTGTTGTCTCTTTCTGTGCTCCTCTTGCCTCCTTCTATACGTCTGTTGGTTCTTTCAGCAATGCTCTTGCTTTTTCTGCACCTTTTTTGCCTGTTTCTGCAACTCTATTGCCTCTTTCTGCACTTTTCCTCTTGCTTCTTTCTGCACGTTTCCTGCTTCTTTCTGCACTCCTCTTGCTTCTTTCTGTACCCCTCTTGCCTCTTTCTGCACCCATCTTCCATCTTTTTGCACCTCTCTTGCCTCTTTCAGCTCTTGTTTTGCCTCTTTCTGCACTTCTTTTGCCTTTCTACACTTCTCCTGCCTCTTTCTGTAATTCTCTTTCCTCTTTATGCACATTTCTTACTCTTTCTGCACCCTCTCGCCTCTTTCTACACCTCTGTTGCTTCTTTCCGTACTCCCTTGCTTCTTTCTGCATCTCTCTTGCTACTTTATATACCCCTCTTACCGCTTTCTTCATCCCTCTTCCCTCTTTCTGCCCCTCTCTTGCCTCTTTCTGCACCCTTATTCCCTTTCTCTGAACCTATCTTGTTTCTTTCTGCTACACTCTGGCCTTTTTCTGCAGTTCTCTTGCCTCCTTCTGCACCTCTGTTGCTTCTTTCTGAAGTTCTCTTGCCTATTTCTGCACCACTATTGTCTGTGTATGCACCTCTGTTGGTTCTTTCTGCACTGCTCTTGCTTCTTTCCGCAACTCTTTTGCCTCTTTCTGTAACTCTCTTGCCTCTTTTGCACTTCTCTTGTTTCTTTCTGCACTTCTTTTGATTCTTTCTGCACCCCTCTTGCTTCTTTCATCACTTCTCTTGCTTCTTTCTGTACCCCTCTTGTCTCTTTCTGTACACTTCCTCCCTCTTTTTGCACCTCTCTTCCCTCTTTCTGCTCCTCTCTTGCCTCTCTCTGCACTTCTCTTGCCTTTCTACACTTCTCTCAACTCTTTCTGCAATTCTCTTTCCTCTTTCTGCACATTTCTTACTCTTTCTGCACCTCTCTTGCCTCTTTCTGCACCTCTGTTGCTTCTTGCTGTACCCCTCTTGCTTCTTTCCGCACTTCTCTTGCTTCTTTCGGTATACCCCTCTTGCCTCTTTCTGTACCCTTCTTCCCTCTTTTTGCACCTCTCTTGCCTCTTTCTGCTCCTCTCTTGCCTCTCTCTGCACTTCTCTTGCCTTTCTACACTTCTCTCAACTCTTTCTGCAATTCTCTTTCCTCTTTCTGCACATTTCTTACTCTTTCTGCACCTCTCTTGCCTCTTTCTGCACCTCTGTTGCTTGTTTCTGCTATTGTCTTGCTTGTTTCTGCTCCTTTCTTGCTTCTTTTTTTACCCCTATCCTCTTTATGCACCCTTCTTCCATTTTTGTGCACCTCTCTTGCCTCTTTCTGCACCCCTCTTGCCTCTTTCTGTACCTCTTTTGTCTGTTTCTGCAACCCTATTGCTTCTTTCTGTATCCCTCTTGTTTCTTTCTGTACCTCTGTTGCTTCTTTCGGCACTTCTCTTGCTTCTTTCTGCATCTCTGTTGCTACTTTCTGCACTTCTCTTGCCTCTTTCTTCACTACTCCTGCCCTTTTCTGCACCTCTGTTGCATCTTTCTGCACTTCTCGTGCTTCCTTCTGTATGTCTTTTGCCAATTTCTTTACCTCTCTTCTTCTTTCTGCACGTCTCTTGCCTCTTTCTGTACCCATCTTTCTGCATCTCTTTTGCTACTTTCTGTACTTCTCTTGCCTCTTTCTGTATCCCTCCTGCCTCTTTCTGCACCCCTGTTGGTTCTTTCTGTGCTGTTCTTGCTTCTTTCTTCACCTCCCTTGCAAATGTATGCACCCCTCTTGCCTCTTCCTGTACACTTCTCCCTATTTCTGCAGCTCTCTTGCCACTTTCTGTACCTTGTTCCCGTTTTCTGCACCTCTGTTGCTTCTTTCTGCACTTCTATTGCCTCTTTCTGCACCCCTCATATCTGTTTCTGTACCTCTGTTCTTTCTGCACTGCCCTTACTTCTTTCTGTGCCTCTCTTTCAAATTTCTGCACCCCTGTTGTCTCTTTCTGTGCTCCTCTTGCCTCCTTCTATACGTCTGTTGGTTCTTTCAGCAATGCTCTTGCTTTTTCTGCACCTTTTTTGCCTGTTTCTGCAACTCTATTGCCTCTTTCTGCACTTCTCCTCTTGCTTCTTTCTGCACGTTTCCTGCTTCTTTCTGCACTCCTCTTGCTTCTTTCTGTACCCCTCTTGCCTCTTTCTGCACCCATCTTCCATCTTTTTGCACCTCTCTTGCCTCTTTCAGCTCTTGTTTTGCCTCTTTCTGCACTTCTTTTGCCTTTCTACACTTCTCCTGCCTCTTTCTGTAATTCTCTTTCCTCTTTATGCACATTTCTTACTCTTTCTGCACCCTCTCGCCTCTTTCTACACCTCTGTTGCTTCTTTCCGTACTCCCTTGCTTCTTTCTGCATCTCTCTTGCTACTTTATATACCCCTCTTACCGCTTTCTTCATCCCTCTTCCCTCTTTCTGCCCCTCTCTTGCCTCTTTCTGCACCCTTATTCCCTTTCTCTGAACCTATCTTGTTTCTTTCTGCTACACTCTGGCCTTTTTCTGCAGTTCTCTTGCCTCCTTCTGCACCTCTGTTGCTTCTTTCTGAAGTTCTCTTGCCTATTTCTGCACCACTATTGTCTGTGTATGCACCTCTGTTGGTTCTTTCTGCACTGCTCTTGCTTCTTTCCGCAACTCTTTTGCCTCTTTCTGTAACTCTCTTGCCTCTTTTGCACTTCTCTTGTTTCTTTCTGCACTTCTTTTGATTCTTTCTGCACCCCTCTTGCTTCTTTCATCACTTCTCTTGCTTCTTTCTGTACCCCTCTTGTCTCTTTCTGTACACTTCCTCCCTCTTTTTGCACCTCTCTTCCCTCTTTCTGTACCCATATTTCCTTTTTCTGAACCTCTCTTACCTCTTTCTGCTACACTCTTGCCTTTTTCTGCAGTTCTCTTGCCTCCTTCTGCACCTCTGTTGCTTCTTTCTGTTCTTCTCTTGCCTATTTCTGCACCACTCTTGTCTGTTTCTGCACCTCTGTTGGTTCTTTCTGCACTGATCTTTCTTCTTTCTGTAATTTTTTTGTCTGTCTGCAACTCTCTTGCCTCTTTTGCACTTCTCCTGATTATTTCTGTACTTCTCTTGCCTCTTTCTGTACCCTTCTTCCCTCTTTTTGCACCTCTCTTGCCTCTTTCTGCTCCTCTCTTGTCTCTCTCAGCACTTCGCTTGCCTTTCTACACTTCTCTTACCTCTTTCTGCAATTCTCTTTCCTCTTTCTGCACATTTCTTACTCTTTCTGCACCACTGTTGCTTCTTTCTGCGCTTCTCTTGTCTCTTTCTGCACTACTCCTGCCCTTTTCTGCTTTCTGTTGCTTCTTTCTGATCTTCTCATGCTTCTTTCTGTACCTCTCTTGCAAAATTATTTACCTCTCTTGCTTCATTCTGCACCTCTCTTTCCTCTTTTTGTACCCCTCATTCTGCACCGCTGTTTCTTCTTTCTCCACTTCTCTTGCCTTTTTCCGCACCCTTCTTTACTCTTTCCGAACTTCTGTTACTTCCCTCTGTACCTCTCTTGCTTCTTTCTGCATCTCTCTTGCTTCTTTATGTACCCCTCTTACCTCTTTCTGCACCCTTTGTCCCTCTTTCTGCACCCTTTGTCCCTCGTTCTGCACCTCTCTTGCTTCATTCTGCAACCCTGTTCCCTTTTTCTACACCTCTCTTGCTTGTTCCTGCTACACTTTTGCCTCTTTCTTCAGTGCTCTTGCCTTCTTCTGCACCTCTCTTGCTTCTTTCTGCACTTTTCTTGCCTCTTTCTGCACCACACTTGTCTGTTTCTGCACCTCTGTTGGTTCTTTCTGCACTGCTCTTGCTTCTTTCTACACCTCTCTTCTAAATTTCTATACCGCTCTTGTCTCTTTCTGTACCCCTTTGCCTCCTTCTGCAACACTCTTGTCTCTTTCTGCACTTCTCTTGCTTCTTTCTGCACCCATCTTGCTTATTTCTGCACCCCCTTTCCTCTTTCTGTACTTCTCTTGCCTCTTTCTGCTCCTATCTTGCCTCTTTCTGCACTTGTCTTGCCTCTTTCTGCACATTTCTTACTCTTTCTGCACCTCTCTAGTTTATTTCTGTAATTCTCATGCTTCCTTCTGTACTTCTCTCGATTCTTTCTGTATTCAAATGGGAAGTGTAAGGTGTCAAGTTTAAAGGTTTGCGTGTTCTCGTGACTGAAGTTTGTTTATACTTGTACATGTATTCTAATATGTATTATGCATCTGAAGATGGTAGCTTAAAAAGTGGGTAGCTTCTCCTATAGGTGGTCAAATCTTCTTAGTTCTGCTCTGTCATTCGGTTGCATTGGCATACATGTCTTATGTATATAGGTGTTATAGAGCCCCTCAAATATACTATTCAATACCCATGTGTCCTGTATTTTGAAAGAAATGCATACACCTTTTTGTATACAAATGTACAGAGTATGCTGCTTGAAACACAGGTATTTAAGTATTTGTATGTTTATTTATATGTAACATGTCACTAGGTCAAAGCAGAGACACGCATGCATACCTTCACAAACTTGGTCAGACTTACAACAGTGATATGCTTAGGAATACTGTTTTATATTTGGTAGGCCTAACATTCTGAGCAGTTGATTAATAGTGAACCTTCAAGAGAAAAGTGAGGTTTAAGACATCTTGGGAGAAGGATTAGTGATTAGGCTACTTTGTATGAGTCTGTTGTAAGGCATAGTCAAAATAGGCCTCTTTCTGCACCTCTGTTTGTTCATTCTGCACATCTCTTGCTTCTTTCAGCACATTTCTTCTTCTTTCTGGACATCTGTTACCTTTTTTAGCATTTCTATTGCTTCTTTCTGTACCTTTTTTCTTCTTTCTGCACCTCTCTTGCTTCTTTCTGCACCTCTGTTCTATATTTCTACATCATTCTTGTCTCTTTCTGTACCCCCTTGCTTCCTTCTGCACCTCAGTTGGTTCTTTCTGAACTGCTCTTGCTTCTTTCTGTACCTCTTTTGCGTGTTTCTGCAACGTTCATGCTTCTTTCTACACTTCTCCTACTTCTTCCTGCATCCCTCTTGCCTCTTTCGACACCCCTCTTTCCTCTTTCTGTGCCTCTGTTGCCTCTTTCTGCTCCTCTCTTGCATCTTTCTGCACTTCTCTTGCCCCTTTATGCAATTATCTTTCCTCTTTCTGCACCTTTCTTACCCTTTCTGCACCTCTCTTGTTTTTTTCTGCAATTCTCTTGCTTCTTTCTGTACTTCTCTCAATTCTTTCTGTATTCAAATGGGAAGTGCAAGCTGTCAAGTTTAAAGGTCTGCGTTCACTCGTGACTGAGGTTTGCGTCTATTTGTACATGTATTCTCACATGTGTTATGCATCTGAATATGGTAGCTTCAAAAGTGGGTAGCTTCTCCTAAAGGTGGTCAAAACTACTTAGTTGTGCTCTGTCATTCGGGCACATTGACAGACATATCTTGTGTATATAGGTGTTCTAGAGCCCCTAAAATATACTATTGAATATCCATGTGCCCAGTATCATGAGCAGAAAGAAATGCATACACCTTTTTGTATACAAATTTACAGAGTATGCTGCTTGAAACACAAGTATTCAAGTATTTGTATGTTTATTTTTATGTAACATGTCACTAGGTAAAATCAGAGACAAGCATGCATACCTTCACAAACTTTGTCAGACTTACAACAGTGATATACTTAGGATTGCTGTTTTATATTTGGTAGGCCAACATTCTGAGCAGTCGATTAATAGTAAACCTTCAAGAGAAAAGTGAGATTTAAGACATCTTGGGAGAAGGATTAGTAATTAGGCTACTTTGTATGAGTCTGTTGTCATGCAAAGTCAAAATAGGCCTCTTTCTTCACCTCTGTTGGTTCTTTTTGCATTTTTCTTGCTTATTTGTGTACCTTTCTTCCTCTTTCTGAACCTCTCTTGCTTCTTTCTGCACTTCTCTTGCTTCTTTCTGCACCTTTCTTCCTCTCTCTGCACATGTCCTACCTATGTAGGCATAGTTTGAAATTATCATTTAAAAAACCTTTGAAATTCACTTAAAAAACATAGGTTTCAGGGACGTTATAGTTAGTTGGACATTTCACTCATACAAAATCAGAGAAATTCGGCCATTATAGTTAAATGAGCTAACTATAACTCGCGCCCCCGCAATGCACTGCTAATGACGTCACATATTGCATCATTCATGACATGGTCAGTGACATCCCTGATTACTTCACCTATGGTTTTTTCAGTGAATTTCAAAGGTTTTTTAAATTATAATTTCTACCTATAATGTCTCTGAAACCTATGTTTTTTTCAGTGAATTTCTAAGGTTTTTTAAATGATAATTTTCAACTATGCCTACAAAGTGGAAGAAAGGCACAGAAAGAAGCAAGAGAAATGCAGAAAGAGGCAACATAAGTCCAGAAAGACGAAGACATGTGCAGAAAGAAGCAAGGGATATGCAGAAATACCCAACAGAGGTGCAGAAAAAGGCCTTGTTGCAAAGTCATCATGTGCCCCCAACTTTTTAATGACTGGTACTGGTGGTAACTGACTATGACTAACCAGTCCCAGAGCCAGTGTTATGCTGAAAGACACTTAGAATACAGTGAAAACACCTACATATACTAGGGTCCACTATGGATAAGGGTACCCATGTGATTGGCATGACCTCCCCTGTAAGGCCCTAGTACATAATAGGGTAGGGGGATTAAAACTACCTCTAACTCAGAGGTGCAGAAAGAGGTAAGAGAGGTGCATAAACAGGCAGGAAAGGTGCAGAAACAGGGAACAGGGGTGCAGAAAGAGGCAAGTGAGGTACAGAAAGAGGCATGAGGGGTACAGAAAGAAGAAAGAGCCGTGCAGAAAGAGGCAAGAGAATTGCTGAAAGAAGCAACAGAGGTGTTGAAAGAAGCACAAGAAGTGCAGAAAGAGGCACGTGAGGTGCAGAAAGAAGCAAGATCAGTGCAAAAAGAACCAACAGAGGTACAGAAGGAGGCACAAGGGGTGCAAAAAGAAGGGAAAGAAGTGCAGAAAGAAGCAACAGAGGTGCTGAAAGAGGCACGAAGGGTCCAGAAAGAGGCAAGAGATGTGCAGAAAGAAGCAACAGAGGTACAGAAAGCGGAAAGAGTGGTGCAGAAAGAGGGAAGAGAGGTGTAGAAAGAGGCATGAGAGTTGCACAAATAGGGAGGAGGGGTGCAGAAAGATGCAGGCGGGGTGCAGAAAGAAGCAAGAGAGGTGCCGAAAGAGGCAAAAGAGATGCAGAAAGAGGAAGAAAATTGCTGAAAGAAGCAACAGAGGTTTAGAAAGAAGCAAGAAAAAAACAGAAAGAGACAAATGAGGTGCAGAAAGAAGCAAAAGCAGTGCAGAAAAAGCCAACAGAGGTGCTGAAAGAGACAACAGAGGTGCAGAAGGAGGCACAAGAGGTGCAGGAAGAAGAAAGAGAAGTGTAGAAAGACACAACAAAGGTGCTGAAGGAGTCACAAAATGTGCAGAAAGAGGTCAGAGAAGTGCAGAAAGAAGCAACAGAGGTACAAAAAGAGGCAAGAGTGGTGCAGAAAGAGGGAAGAGAAGTGTAGAAAGAGGCTAGAGAGTTCCACAATGAGGGAAGATGGGTACAGAAAGAGGCAAGAGGGGTGCAGAAACAGGTAAGAGAAATTCAGAAAGGGAATTGCTGAAAGAAGCAACAGAGGTGTAGAAAGAAGCAAAACAAGTGCAGAAAGAGGTAACTGAGATGCAGAAACAGGCAAAAAGGGTAAAGAAAGTGGGCAGAAAGAGACAACAGGGGTACAGAACGAAGCAAGACAGGTGCAGAAAGAAGCATGGAAAGTGCAGAATGAAGCAACAGAGGTGCAGAAGGAGGCAAGAGAACTGCAGAAAGAGGCAAGAGAGTTGCAGAAATAGGCAACAGAAGTACCAAAGAGGGAACAGAGGTGCAGACAGAAGCAAGAGAGGTGCAGAAACAGGTTAAAGAGGTACAGAGATGGCAAGAGGGGTGCAGACATTTGCAAGAAAGGTACAGAAAGAACAAGAGCAGTGCAAAAGAACCAACAGAGGTGTAAAAATAGGCAAGTGAGGTACAGAAGGAGGCAAGAGATCTGCAGAAAGAGGCAAGAGAGTTACAGAAACAGGCAAAAGAGGTACAGAAAGGGAGAACAGGTGGGCAGACTGAGGCAAGAGAGGTACAGAAAGAGGGAAGAGGGGTTCAGCAAAAGGCTAGAGGGATGCAGAAATTTGGAACAGAGGTGCAGGAAGAAGCCAGAGCAGCCAGAAAGAACCAACAGAGGTGCAGAAAGTGGCAACAGAGGTACAGAAGGAGGCACGAGGGGTGCAAAAACAAGGGAAAGAAGTGCAGAAAGAAGCAACAGAGGTGCTGAAAGAGGCACGAAGGGTCCAGAAAGAGGCAAGAGATGTGCAGAAAGAAGCAACAGAGGTACAGAAAGAGGCAAGAGTGGTGCAGAAAGAGAGAAGAGAGGTGTAGAAAGAGGCATGAGAGTTGCGCAAATAGGGAAGAGGAGTGCAGAAAGATGCAAGAGGGGTACAGAAAGAAGCAAGAGAGGTGCCGAAGGAGGCAAGAGAGATGAAGAAAGAAACAAGTGAAGTGCAGAAAGAGGCAAAAGAGATGCAGAAAGAGGCAAGAAAATTGCTGAAAGAAGCAACAGAGGTTTAGAAAGAAGCAAGAAAAAAACTGAAAGAGACAAGTGAGGTGCAGAAAGAAGCAAAAGCAGTCCCGAAAGAACCAACAGAGGTGCTCAAAGAGACAACAGAGGTGCAGAATGAGGCACAACAGGTGCAGAAAGAAGGAAGAGAAGTGCAGAAAGAAACAACAAAGGTGCTGAAGGAGTCACAAAATGTGCAGAAAGAGTCCATAGAAGTGCATATAGACGCAACAGAGGTACAAAAAGAGGCAAGAGTGGTACAGAAAGAGGGAAGAGAAGTGTAGAAAGAGGCTAGAGAGTTCCACAATGAGGGAAGATGGGTACAGAAAGAGGCAAGAGGGGTGCAGAAACAGGTAAGAAAAATTCAGAAAGGGTGTAGAAAGAAGCAAATCAAGTGCAGAAAGAGGTAACTGAGATGCAGAAACAGGAAAAAAGGGTAAAGAAAGTGGGCAGAAAGAGACAACGGGGGTGCAGAAAGAAGCATGAAAAGTGCAGAATGAAGCAACAGGGGTGCAGAAAGAGGCAAGCGAAGTGCAGAAAGAAGAAACAGAGGTGCAGAAGGAGGCAAGAGAACTGCAAAAAGAGGCAAGAGAGTTGCAGAAACAGGCAAAGAGGTACCAAAGAGGGAACAGAGGTGCAGACAGAGGCAAGAGAGGGGCAGAAACAGGTAAAAGGGGTGCAGAGAGAGGCAAGAGGGGTGCAGAAATGTACAAGAGAGGTACGGAAAGAACAAGAGCAGTGCAAAAGAACTAACAGAGGTGCAAAAATAGGCAAGTGAGGTACAGAAGGAGGCAAGAGAACTGCAGAAAGAGGCAAGAGAGTTACAGAAACAGGCAAAAGAGGTACAGAAAGGGGGAACAGGTGGGTAGACTGAGGCAAGAGAGGTACAGAAAGAGGGAAGAGGGGTTCAGCAAAAGGCAAGAGGGATGCAGAAATTTGGAACAGAGGTGCAGGAAGAAGCCAGAGCAGCCAGAAAGAACCAACAGAGGTGCAGAAAGTGGCAAGAGGGGTACAGAAAGAGGCAAGTGAAATGCAGAACGAAGCAAAAGAGGTGCAGAAAGAACCAACAGAGGTGGAAAAAGTAGCAAGAGGGGTGCAGAAAGGGGTAAGAGAGGTGCAGAAAGAGGCAAGAGAGGAACAGAAAGAGGAAAGAGGGGTGCAGAAAGAGGAAGAGAACTGCTGAAAGAAGCAACAGAGGTGCTGAAAGCATGAAGGGTGCAGAAGGAGACGAGACAGGTGAAGAAAGAAGGAGCAGAGGTACAAAAAGAGGCAAGGATGGTGCAGAAAGAGGGAAGAGAGGTGTAGAAAGAGGCACGAGAGTTGCAAAAAGAGAGAAGAGGGGTGCAGAAACAGGCAAAAGGGGTGCAGAAAGAAGCAAGTGATGTGCAGAAAGAGGCAAGAGAGGTACACAAAGAGGCAAGAGAGATACAGGAAGAGGCAAGTGAAGTGCAGGAGGCAAGAGAACTGCAGAAAGAAGCAAGATAAGTACAGAAAGAAGCAACAGAAGTGCAGAAAGAGGGAAGAGGGGTGGAGAGAGGGGCAAGAGGGGTGCAGAAAGAAGCAAGACAGGTGCGAAAGAAACAAAAGAAGTGCTGAAAGAAGGAATAGAGGTGCAGAAAGTGGCAAAAAGGGTTTAAAAAGACATAAGAGGGGTACAGAAAGAAGCAAATGAGGTGCAGAAAGAGGCAACAGACGTGCAGAAAGAGGGAAGAGAGGTGCGTAATGTACAAGAGAGTTGCATAATGAGGCAAGAGAAGTGCAGAAAAAGAAAGAAACGTGCAGAAAGAAGCAACAGAAATGCAGAAAGAGGCAAGAGAGGCACAGAGGTAAGCAACAGTGGCTTGCACACTATTAGTACCAATTTAACACCCACATTTAGCAATATGTAACAGATGACCATTTTAGGTTTGCAAAGGGCCTTCCACCATGCTATAACACTTGTCGCTGCATTTTTGGTAACGTTTGAGCTATAAACAAGTCCTTTTTTGTTCAAATTTGCAGATTAGGGAGCAGATGATGAATTATGTGGCTAATGCGGAAAATTTATAAATGTGCCAAAGTCGGTGCCGCCAAACAGTCGCATAATTCCAGTGGCCCTGCTCATGCCTCTGATTAGGTCCACAAGTGCTCCTCAGTGATTCCTTCTTTTTTGTCTCACTGAGTTCATAGGTGAGCTTCTATGGCAACGAGGAAGACTAAACCTGAGGTTACCACTCCACAACACAGACAATACCACATAATTGCTCTCCATAACACATAATCCCACTCTACATAATTCCTATACACTAAATACCACATACTTTCTATCCACATAATTTCACTGCACAACATATCACATAATTCCACTACACACAACGTACATCCACTCAACTCCAAAAAACATTAGTAAAAAACGTTTGCATTTACAACGCCAATAGCTCTAATTCTCGCAAATGCGAAACCTATTACATTGCAAACACTTCTTTAACTAGTAGTCACGTTTGCAGAGTAGTGGTTTAAGGGTGCTGGGCCTCCAATCAGCACTCAGGAACTCCTCTGTGAGGGACTTACAGGAGGTACAAGGAGGGCTTCTTGGCCCCCAAAGTACCTCAGGAGTAAATTGGACTTCATCCCCCATCCCGTAGTCTGCCAGGAGGCGTGTTTGTAGAGTGGTGGTGAAAGGGGGGCATGGCCTCCGAAAAGACGTCTTAGCAGTCCCACTGTGTGGGACTTACTGGAGGTAACAAGATGGGTAGTTGGCCCCCAAGGACATCCTTGGGGGCCAACTACCCCTCCTATTACCTCCAATAAGTCCCACACAGCAGGATTGCTGAGTTCTCATAGCAGGCCACATCCTCTTCGCCTACCACTCTGCAAATGTGCTCCCTGACGTGCTCTTGGATGGGTGTTGAAGTCCCCTTTCGCTGCGGGGGGTCCTTTAAGGGCCAACTAGCCTACCTCTTACCTCCAGTAAGCCCCACTCAGTGGGATTGCTGAGAGGTGGACACAGGTCACGCCCCCTTTGTCCACCACTCTGCAAACGCACCTCCTGGTGCATTTTGGTTGGTTGGCTATGTAGCCCCCCTTCTCAGGGCCACTTTTGGCCCTGGGACCCATGCCCCTGGGGCCTGGCAGCCTTTTTGTTTGTTACAAAGGTTTCGGGGAGGGGGCCACGTGGCCCACCTCCAGAGGCCAATTGTGGCCCCAGGGACCCCATCCCCCAGGCACCCTATCCCCCATCCCCCAGGCCCTGGCCCCAGGGCCTGGCCAGCCTTCTTTTTTTTATATTTTTTAGGGGGGCCATGTGGCCCCCTCCCCAGGACAATTATGGCCCCAGTGACCCCATCCCAAGGGCCGGCCTTTCCATTAAACATAAATAAATTGTAATTAAAAGGGGGGACACGTGGCCCTCTCCCAGAGCCAGCCCTTAGTGTTGGGGACCGTGGGGGGAGCCCCAATGTCTCCACAGTCCCTGCTGGCTCCCCAGCCTCCTGTGAGAGCTGGCATTACTTTTGCACAAGGGGAGCTGCTGACATGCAGCTCCCCTTGTGCAAAAGCAATTCTGCTTATCTTTTTGGAAGCAAGTGCAGGTTTACTGCTCTCGCTTCCAAAAAAACAAAGCAGAGTCTGCTATGGCAGGGCAGGGGCCGTGCTCCCGCCCTGCCATAGCAAACAGCAATGTCCCTGGGGTGTGCACCCCGGGACATTGCTGGAGCCAGCCCTGGGGGGCTGGCTCCCCAGGGCCATCGAGGGCTCCAGGAAGGGGGCCGGGCAGTCCCCCTCCCTTCATTTTCAAAGCCCTGGGGTCTGCTACGGACCCCTGCATTTGAATAATTAGTGCCCTGGGGAGGTGGTTGTCCCCGGGGCAGTTGGGGGGGCAGGAGCCCCCCCCACTTTTTTAATTCAATGTAAGCCCTGAATAAAGCCCCCGGGATGTGGCGGTCCCCGGGGATTTGGGGCCCCCGCTAATGAACTACACATTGCCCCCAGTACCTGGCTCACCTGGGAGCTTATACAAAACGAAGCGCAGGAGCCCGCGCTTAATTTTTTTTGTTTTTCTCCTCCGGATTTGCACACCCAGTGTGAATTCAGCCGATTTTTTTTTCTAAATGCTTTTTTTGGCACAGGGACCCCCTAAGCAGGCCTAGAGGGTCAGGGTGTTTCTACCCTGCCTACTTTTCTTATTTTTCAGCTTTTTTTCTGATTTCTTGTGAGTGTTGACAGCCAATCAGAAGTCAGCTCATGCTCGGGAGGAGTCACAACTGCTCCTCAGTGCTCACATATCGGTATTTTTATTTTTTGAATTTCTCACAAACTACTGAACGGATTTACACCATTTTAAAACAAAGGTCTCTTTCTGAACCAAGGGCTACCTTTTTGCCAAATTTGGTGTAATTCTGTTCAGCAGTTCGGGCTGTATCCTGTTCCAATTTTTTCTATGAAAATTACAGTCACTCCCACACTCAGCTGCAGACCATCTCAGAGACGTATGGACTCAGTCAGTCACTTATACACTCAGAAACTCACACACCCACTCAGAAACTCACTCAGATATACACACACCCACTCACCCAGTCAAGGCTCATGCATCCACTCACAGACCCACTCAGACACTTGCTCTCCCAGTCACAGACCCACTTAGACACTTGTTGCAGGGATTCTGCTTATATACAGAACTATGCGTAGAACCCCAGGACCTCAGTGAATTGTGGTGTACCAGAAACTCACCTTAGAACCCAGAACCCAGTATCCGGCTAGCATAAGTGTCCCATTCGTTATCCGAGATTTGGCTCGGCGATCCCAATGAAAAGACAACCCAGAACAAGCTACTCAGTGTACTCTCAGGAATGGTGGGAATCGTAAATACCTGTTCGTATATTATTCTCACATCAGTCCACAACAAGAATCAACAGAGACACGGTGAAAATAAAAAGAGTTTATTTTTATAGACCACGTGTCCTAAGATGCAGTACTTTGGCTAATACAAGCAGACAAATGATTAGAATCAAAACCATCAGCATCGTTACAATACCATAGAATATAAAAGGGGTGATCATGTTATAATGACAGTGGATACTACCACCTTCCCTTTACTAAGAAGCTAATATTATTATTATGCTAATAGAAGGTCTCTTAGGCTTGAATAGGGGACCCCATACCTCAAAGATCAGCTTAGTGAAATCACATCACAGGAACATCAGGAGTCTTCTCGCAGGAAGACTCGTCTTCGGTCTGAATACTAAACATGAGTGCTGCAATATTAAAAGCACCAACTTTCAGGTATTTTGCAGCTGCCTGTGTGTTATGGCTAAATAGTGAGTCGATCAACCTAGAGTGGAAAACATGCATTGTCTAACAACCCAGACTGTTTGTCACATCATGTACAGACCAAGGTCGCTGCGCAGAGCTCTGGATGGTAACAACAGATTGCTCTCGTGTGAGGCAAAGCTCGAGTCAGCAGTTTGTTTAAGCAATAACATGTAAACGCAGTGTCGTGCGCAAAAGCAGCAAGATGGATTTCTAACATCTAACGTGGTTATGCTAACTTAACAATGTATGTACGTATTAAGGGAGTCCTTACTACACACTCATGCAGGCCCCCATTCACTCACCAACTCAGAGACTTATGCTGTCACTCACAGACCCATTGAGACACAAACACACCCATAGAGTCAGTCACACATCCACTCATAGATCCACTGAGAGACTTATGCACTCAGTTATTTATACACTCAGACACTCATGTACCCACTCACAGTCACACTCACAGATTCATGCAGCCAATGACAGAACCACTCATGCTTCCAGTCATAAACCCACTCAGAGACTCATGCACCCACTCACAGAACCACTCAGATACTCATGCACTCATTCACTCACCCATTCAGACACCCTCTAAGACACACTCATATATCCACTCACAGCTCCTGTCAGACAGTCATATACTTGCTTAAAAATATAGAAAGGCACTCATGCACCTACTCACAGATTGAATAAGAGACGTGTGCAACCAATCATAGACCCATTGTGACACTAATGCACCCACTCATAGATGTGCTACGGCACTTATACATTTCGTTATAGAGGTATTGATTGACTAATTTATTATCTCAGAGATCCCCTCAAATACTTATAAAGTGAATGAGAGACTTAGTGATACAGTGATGTCTGGAGTCATAGATTACACTGACAAAGGTATCCACTGTGTTATAGCCATATTAAGGGAGTTGTGCATGCTATTATACAGTCGTTTGGATAATGTGTTTAGTGTGTTGGTTATAATTCATTTTGCAGTTATACGTTTTGAATGGCTATTGAATGCCTGCATTTGTTTTGTCATTCCGCGACAGATTCACGGTGATCGCAGCTACCGATATCGGTTTGAATGGTTGTTTTTATGCAAACTCCCTTAAAGAAAATGACTTTAAAAAGTGCATTAATAAACCACTAGTGTCAAAAATGCTGTAACATGTGTGCATATATGTGTTTTGAACCCCCTTATATAGGCACTATTGTCGCGGTAAACAGAGTCATTGCTTCACTTGGTGTAATAGCAAAAATGGTAAGTAGGGTTCAAACACAGTTTTTGAAAAGTTCCTACAAATATATGTGGAGAAATATGTTTTTAAAGCAATGATGTGCAACAAATTGGTGCAAGATGGCGGCTGTCTGATCGCCTGGACGGAGCTGCCCTGTGCCCTGCTCTCACCACTGAGAAAAAAATCCCACTCATGCAGAGTTATTGAAGGGCAAGCAAACAAATATAATGCCTGAATACTGCAATGCAAAGACCTGATTATTTGTACCTGGTTGGGTGCAGCACTTTGGGGTGGTGGAGAGACTTCGGGTGGCTGGAGCAGCGTGTCACTCTCTTTAGCGAAGGCACCATAAGTTTGGTGGTCCGCACCCGTGGGAAGCTACTGCAGGTTGTGGCTATGGCCCCCAAGGCGAATAGATCGGCAAAAGATGTGGCAATGTGTCCGGGAAAGTGGAAGACGCTGATCCGAAGCCTGCCAAGGAGTGGGTCGCAGATGAGCGGACTGGACGCTGAATAATCTTCGAAGACCATGCTGGACAGCCTCTTATCTCAGAGGTGTTCTCTGGGGGTGCAGCAGTGAGCAAGGCTTCTCTACTTACACCTCAGGTGGTGCCTTTGCCTATGCCCACTTCAATGGAGATGGAGGGTGTCGGAGCTGACTCCTCCAATCCTGAACCTGTGATCTCAGGCCCAGCAACAGACGTGCTGGCACAACCCTCGGCAGCAGGGCAGCGTGGAGATCAGAGTGAGGATCAGCCGGAGCGGCATCAATCCACCCAGCAGGAACAAGACCAGGGTTTGAGGCCACCGAGAGAGAAATTAAGAGGAGACATGTCAGTTAAGCAGACAGGTACTGGGAATCTTATGTTTGATAGAAATAATTTGGTTGCATTAACTGAAATAGAGCCCACTATTGGATCTAGCATTATGAATGAGTCTATAAGTGTAACTGTGGCACCAGATACCTCCTCAGCTGCTTACCAGAATGGGGCAACAGCAATTCAAGTGGAGCTAGGTGAGGTTTGGCTGAGAAATCCAGCGGTTACACCAGATTATGGGGGGGGGGGCAAATGTTTTTTTCCCTCACAGATGGGTCCGAGCTCTCAACGTCTTCTCCCGAGCTCACAGAAGACGAATCAGGGACTGATGATTCTTTAACTAACATAAGCCGGGATAGGGTAGCTACCCTAAAATGCAGATCAAAAGCTAGGGGGAAAAGCCTGCGATTGGATAGTAATGCTGAAACCACTCATAAACTAAAATGGGATTACTCTGCCACAAGTCAGGTTTACAGTGAAGGCTCATTAGGCAACACCCAAATGTCACCTAGTGCTTCTCCTGCCTCTAATGCTGTTCCTTCAATGGAGTTAATTTACACTACTCTCAAACAAATGCAAGGGGAAGCTCGCCAAGAAAACCGCAGAGCACACCAGGCTACAAAGAAACTACAGAGCTCCATCCAGAAGGT
This sequence comes from Triturus cristatus, assembly GCF_964204655.1. Classification (NCBI taxonomy): domain Eukaryota; kingdom Metazoa; phylum Chordata; class Amphibia; order Caudata; family Salamandridae; genus Triturus; species Triturus cristatus. The sequence continues at coordinate 499,464,737 of NC_140591.1, forward strand.
GAGCAAAATGTGCTCAGATATCCAAGAGAGGGTATCACAAGTCGAGGAAAGAACAGCGACTCTCGAGGGTGAACTAGGGAAGATACAGAAACATAAGGAGAAACAGGAGAAACAGGCAAGTAACATGATTTGAAAACTTGAAACTTTGAAAATCGCCAGCATCGAAACAGCTTACGATTTCTAGGGATTGCGTAAAAAGGTGAAGGCAGCGATATAAGAGCTTTTATGGTAAACCTACTGAAAGGAGCCTTCCCCGAGCTTTCAAGCTGGAATTGGGACACTGAGATTCAGCTGGCTCCTCGCTTCCCACTGACCCTGAGGAAAAATACCACGGCAGGGCAATCCGAACGGCCCAGACTGATCCGAGTTTTCTTTAGGAATTTCCTCTTTTGGCAGTCGATTTTAGATAAGGCAAGACCGGATGCAAAAAGATCTTACAATGGCCACACTTTCTTCGTGTGCCCAGACTTTTGCCACACTACGGTGGAAAGGCGGTGGAGATAACGCCAACTAATCTCTCCATTTCAGGCAGTTGGCGCCGAAGCCTATTTGCTGAGCCTTGCACGCATTAAAATTATACACAGAGGAAAAGTCAGGGTGCTGACTTCAGAAATTAAGGCTCAAGAATACCTGAAGAAGCTACAGTAGACAAGAGGACAGAGGGTGGCTGGGGCAACAGAAAGATAAAGTGGGCCATTTTCGACACTCAGTGACTAGGTGTTACGGGTACACATGTGGGTATCACCTGCACAAAATGGAATGTGGAAAGGGTGAAATAATCATTGGCATAAAATGGCGGGAAATAGCAGAAAAAAACAGAAAATAAGGGGGGCGGTTTGTTTTGTCTTTTCCTGAATTATTACCATGCACTCTCTTTGGATTTTACAAGTGGGGGCAGACGGTATATCATCTGGAAGCTGATTAATGCACTGGAGCGGGGGGATTGGGCATGGGGGCCCCTCGGGCAGCCATACAGGCGACATCACATGGGTCCCATTGCAACCCATTTGCTCAATTTGGGGGGGTTGGGTGGGGGGCTGGGTGGAGGTGGAGCAGGGGGAGGGAGGGTTAGAGGGGGTGTTACTGGGAGAGGAAGGGGAGGAAAACAGGAGGGGAAAATTGGTTCATGAGGATCATAGAGGATATAATCCAGTTGTAAACAGCACAGGTATGAAACAAATGGAATTAATTGCAACTTAGGGAGATATAAAAATAGGGAAACATTTTCCGAACATCACATGATGGAGATACGAATAGCATCAATTAATGTATGCGGTTTGAATGATCCAGATGCAATAGAATTGAAAAGGCTATGGGCTGATATTTTGTGCCTACAGGAGACACACATTGAGGGTTCCAGGGCTAAATTAATGGAGCAGCTAGGCTATAATTTAGTCATGAATACACTGCAGGGGGCCAGGACTAAAGGGGTTGCTATACTGTCACGGAGGAGTGATGTAAAATGGAAAAATTGCCAGGCTGACAAACTTGGACGAATGGTGATGGTAGAAGGCTGCTGCCGGGTAGCTAGGTTAACCCTCTGCTCAGTATATGGATCTACGGGTGATGACCCGGAGGTCTTACTGGAGGTAAACTCAGAGTTGGCTTCATGAGGAACACCAGACAAACTATGTGGTGATGTAAACATTAACGGATTGGGCATAAGATGTGATGGGGACACCAGCAAATATAGAGGCCGTACAAATAAGGTTTGCAGGGCTTTGCTGTCATTGACCGAAGATAACGGCCTGAAAGACATATGGGCCCTGACCAGAGCATCTGATCCTGAGAGCACGTACTACTCCGCACTACACAAACTTGTAGCAAAGCTTGTCTATTTTGTTTACCTCAGCCCATTTGGCAATAGATTGTACTACAGAAAAGTACCCCAGAGTGTTCTCATATCACAATCCCTTAGTATTAACCCTTAAGCTCAGGGGGTAGAGAGGGGGAACACACACCTTGGACATTTGAGAGAGGTCTGTTAAAGGACCCAGACTATATTGCACATATGAATATCTGCATCGAGGGTTTTTTGGAAACAAATAGAGCCAGTATTAGCAGTGGGGTGTTATGGGATGCATTTAAACCTGAGGTTTGAGGTGAGAAACTTAGTTATAGTGCCAGAGGTAGGAAAAATGAAATACAGCGAGTTAACACACTGTATGAAGCAATGGCTGTTTTTGAAGAGGAGTTGACTAGGGTAATAGCACAAGGTACATCATTAGAGATTCTGACGCATAAAATTGCGGTGACCAAAGCTGAGATTGGGTAAATCTCAGCGACTAAGGCGGCTGAAAAATATCTAGCATGGCGCGAGGGGTGCCATGAACTCAGCAAGCAAGTAGGGCACATACTAGCAGTTCGGACGAGACACAAAAGGGTGATGGGGAGATAGTAGAGATACAGGACAAAGATGGGAATGTGATCAAAGAAACTACTGCCGTAAAATTAGTATTTCATAAATATTATAGTGATCTGTACCGGGAGGAAAGTGAGCTGTCCTGTCAATCAGCTAGTGAATATCTGAATGATATTCAAATAGAGCAATTTGCCACTCAGGATGTAGACCCTATGGAAATGATCGTATCAGCGAGGAACTATATAGTGCCCTGATGAGACTTCCATCCGGTAAGGCTGTGGGGCCGGATCAGATTCCTTTGGAGTTTTATACTTTTTTGTACCATTTACTTTAAAGGGACATGATAGGAATGTTTAGAAAAGCGCAAGGTGGGAACTCAATATCCTGGGTTCAGGCGGTAATAGTCGTTTTCCGTAAAAAGGTAACCCCCCAACAGAAAGTGCATCATATAGACCCATCACTCTTATGAACAGTGACTCCCAAAAAATGTAATCCATCTACGCCAGCATGGGTTCATACCCAGAAGGGGAACCACTGAACATGTTCATAAGTTATAGCACTCTTCGATGCAGCAGTCTCAGGAGACCCTAAGGCACTCATTTTACTTGATGCCGCAAATGCGTTTGATAGGGTCTCCTAGGACTACTTGTGGGGCACCCTCGAATGACACGGGCTAAGAAAAGGATTTATAAAGGCAATTAGGGGTCTATACAAGAGCGTAAATGGGGAGTACAAGGAACCAATACAGATTTCAAGGGGAACCAGACAGGGGTGTCCCTGCTATCCTTTACTTTTCAACATATATATTGACCCTTTGATACGAAGAATAGAAGGAAATCGTGCAATCCAACCAATGAGATTTCAGGAGCGGGAGACAAAAATCCTAGCTTACGCGGATGTCTTGGCAGTTGATACACCCGATCCCCAAACTGCAGTTAATGAAATAGGTAAAGAAGCAGCAGCATTTGGGCTGGGGTTAGGGTATAAGCTCAAGCAACAGAAAACCCAAATTGTTGTCAATAGTGTGTCTGCCTTTGGGGATACAAGGGTCACAAATATGGCTACATATCTGGGGGTAAAAATAACATTGGATCTGGAGCAATTAGAAGAGGCTAACATTGTTCCAATAATAAGGCAAGGGAAAAGTGACTTTGATAAGTGGCACAATCTTCACCTCGCTATTGTAGGTAGGTGAAATATAATAAAGACGCTATTTCTCCCCAAGATATTATACCTCTTCAGGACAATACCCCTGGAGTTTGGAAATTCCTGGTTCAAAGAAATGGAAAGTATGTTCAATCGGCTTATCTGGTCACATGGTAGGACAAGAAGGGCATTAAGCTCATGAAACTAACAAGGGAGAAGGAAGGATGGGGAGTTCCTGATCTAAGTCTTTATTACTGGGTGGCCACCCTTTAATATATGTGGGTGCTGCTGGGAGGGAAAACAGAAGAACAGAGGAACCAACCCGGATCAGAGGATGTGTGTGAATTACTAATAGGGGAGTCCACTCAAGGCTGCTTCCTGAACTATAGTGAGCCAAGCTACTATAAAAGAGTTAGGTTCAAAACCCTGCATGCAGCTTTTAAGATTTGGGCCTCTCTTAAACGTAAAGTCGGGCTTGGTCAGCTGAACTATTATACACAACTTTTGAAAAACCCAACTATGCCAGAGATCTTCCAAGATAGCATCATATCAAGATGGGAGGAAGCAGGACTCCGCTCAATAGGTGATCTTTTAGACATATCAGGCATACTAACATTTAGAGACATACAAACTAGATTTGGGATACATACCAGAGATTTTTTTAAACACTTGCAAGTCCGGAGCTACCTAACCCAAAAGAAAGGGGGTCTAATATTATGGATGTGGTCGGCTCTGAAGAAGGGTGCACAATTAGTCAGATATACTCTAAGCTGACGACGCTTAATGAGGATAACCTAGAACAACATGGGTCCAAATGTGAACAGAATATATTTTTAGGGTCCCTTGAATTGGGGAGGACAGTGCTTCGATCAGCAGGGTTGCAGGCTCAACACTACAAAACACTGTTTTCGCTGTATCACACTCAGGTTAGAATTGACCAATGGGGGTCAGGACGGGATTACATGTCCGCGTTGTAGTAGCATGGAAGCCGATTTGACACATATGTTTGCGACATGCCCTATTCTAGCTACTTGGTTAGGCGAAATTGAAATATTTATGAATACTTCATTGAAAATAAGAATGAGTCTAACAGCCCAACATATGCTACTGGGAATCAGCAACAATGATGTATCAGAGGATCATCGCCTCTTTCTTTTCATAGCAATGGCAGTGGCAAGAATTTTCATTACATCAGCCTGGTTCGATCCTCTGGCTCCTGGATTCCAGCAATGGTTGGGGAGATTATTAGCTACCTACAATTTAGAAAAAGGGATATATGAAAAAGGGCCTAAAAGTAAGAAGAATGGGTGAAAACATATGGGCCCCTCTCAAAAGATGGAAGGAGGGTAATAAGAATGCATAAAAGAGGCATTGGTATGTTATGTGATTGTTTGAAATTAACAGTTTTTTTTATTTCCTTTTATTGATATGATCATAGATTGGGTATTTATGTATTTTTCTCATAATAACGATGAAGCTGTTATTCTGTATTCAGGCCACATGTTTCTGTTGCAGTTTAATATCTATTTTCATGAAATCCTCTTGTATTCAAAGTATCGGAGATGATTTAATAAAAATATATATTTTTTTAAATAAAGCAGTGACGTGCTTAGTAAGGTGTGTATCGTAATAGATGTATTTTTTAAGTTAAACTCTTGAATGCAGTGGTGGTGGTTAAAAGTCTGCTTTTTGTTTTGCAATTTCGCAACATGATTGCGACCATCATGACGTTGTGCGGATTTTTACATAAAAAAAAAATATTTGACAATAAAATGATCAAACTTTTTTCTCTTGGGTGGCTCTGATTTTAAAAATGTCTTTAAGTGTATTTTTCAGTATGCAAAATACATTTGCTGATCACAGATTATCCACAGTAAATGCGACAATGTTGTGCCGACCCCAAAACATTCTTAAAGATAAAACCAGTTATTAAGGTACTTTCTGAGAAAAAATACCAAATTAAAAAATGAGTGGTATATAATATAAATATAATATACAATATACAATTATAGAAAGAAAATAAGAAAATGTTCGATGCTCACTTAAAAAAATAGATGTAACAATTAAGAAATAGAATTTTTTTAAAACCTTAGAAATTCACTGGAAAAAACAAAGGTTACATGGACGTTATAGTTAGGAATTAGCATTTAAAAGACCTTTAGAAATTTACTGAAAAAACAAAGGTTTCAGGGACTTTATAGTTAGGAAATAGAATTTGTTTTAAACGTAGGCTGACATTTCACTTGTAAAAAACAGAGAAATTCAGCAGTTATAGTTAGCTGAGTTAACTGTAACTCGCACCACCACAATGCACTGCTATGACCTCACATATTACATCACTCATGACATGGTCAGTAACATCACTGAGGACATCACTGATGACACTGATGTTAGGTTGGTTGGTGTAAAGCCACATTGTTATTGGATGTTCGCATAACCAGGTACTATGCGGTGATATTGATTGTTGATTTGGGATAATATTTTTAAGTAAAATATTGATTTTTGTGTTGAAATGAATACAATGTAATTGAAGATGAAATGCATTAAAGTTGCACAAGATTTTTTTAGAGTCCTTGAGAAAGAGGGTGCACTCGTGTTTCTGTGTTATGCTATATTTAATTTGAGAATTATTGAAAATGTGAGAAGCATTCTATATGAAATTAAGCCACAATTTAGACCCTCACAATTTGAAGTGCTTAATGATTGAGAGCATGCGGCTAACATGAGAGAAAAAGAAAGACATCAGGGTCAAGTGAGGCAGTGCGTACTTATGCAGATGCAAGGTCGGATGCAGAGCAGAAAAGATGGAGAACTGACATGACAGAAGGTGCAAAATAATATCCATTATTGCAAAGTGGAGAAGTGTAAAGAAGGACTGAAAAGGGAAGTAGGATGAAACAAGAGAATCCGGAGAGAAAAATTGAGCTAGCGATAGTGATACGAGTGACAGTTTTCTAGAAGTATTAATGTCAGAATGATCACCTCAGTATAATGAGATTCGAACAGAGGGAGGAGTGAGTGATGCTGCAGGTGGGAATACTGGATTGCCTACTGTATCAGTGAGTAGGATTTCTAATACAATAGGGATTTCTCTTGTAAAGAAGGACCAGAGTGTGATGTGGACTATTATAGTGAATCAAAATATGATGGGAGGAAATGCAGGGGCTTCCACTGTTTGTACAGTCTCAGATGTACATACAGTTCCTCTTACCATTGGACCAGTGGTTTCTACATATAAACCTGGTTCGAAGGGAAATGGGATTCAAAACATAGCTGTCCCCACTAAACAACAAGCAGCATAATTTACACCTATCAGTCAGAAGGTGGGAGTATTAATTCCTTTAAGTCCAATTAATGCAAATTTTCTGTGTGGTGCAGGTGCAGACTCACCTGTGCATCAGACTGGATTTGAACATTTAAGGTAGTTCCTGGGGTTACCAGATCTGGGATCACTTACTTGGGAACCACCTTTATATATGCAAAGTAGCACACCTAAAATAAAGGTAGTATCTAAAGCCCCTGAGGTACTTCCTGGTCTTTATGTTCAAGAACTGGAAGACTTTTTGAAAGCTTTTAATGCCACATTGAATGTAAGTGGGAGTATGCAAGTGAGTCAGGGAACTTGTTAGTCCACTTTAAAAGTACATTTGATGGATGTGGGAAAATTAAAGCTGGGATTGGGTGAGATAAGTTGGTTGTCTTTTATTGGATTGGATAAAATCGTATCAGCAGTGGGAACTTTTGCTTATGAGTAAGGATGTTACTAGCCGAACAAGACAAGCCCATGATAAATTATCTGAATTAGCTTAGAAATATGAGGTAGATTTGGAGTGGCCAAAGGCTTAACAGAAAAGCCACCAACTCGCTTTTAGAGATCAGGACATAGAACATATGAGATTACCAGGGTTGAAAATGCAAATTCAGAAATTAATTTACACTGTTCATATTTTGAGTAAACTTGAGAAGTGGGAAGTTAATTGGTCAAAGAGAACGACTCCCAAGAGAACGAAAGGTGAGCCGCCTCCTCTCGGAGGGGGGGGAGATGGGAGCTACAAGCTTTCCTTTCAAAGGAGGTACCTAGTGGAGGTTATATATACACCGTGGAGTAGGAATGATCTTGCTTCCTTTACAAATACATTTCACAAATTAAGAGAGAAGCCATTGGAGTGGTACTAATAAGTTGGGCAGTTTATGAAACTGTGAAATGTTTTGTGGACTGATTTGAATACCTTGTTTGATATTGTGGTCCCAAGTGATTTGTGGACAGCGTGCAAAATAACCATAGAATGGCCAGAGAGAGAGGTGACAAGAGATTCTGTGACTAATGGACCTTCAGCTATAGTGATGAAGAAAAATGATCAGGTAAAGTCATGGTTGAAATCTGAGGTGCCAGCCCAAGATATTGACTGGGTCAAGATCAATGAGACGACTCAGGAACCAAAAGAGATGATGCTAGCATACTGTGAGAAATTCTTATAGGCATTTAAACAGTATAACAGAATGGAAACACTGAAGTCTAAAGACATGGAACATTTTGTGTCCAGGTTTGTGACAGGATCGAGGCCTGAGATTAGTAGGATGATTCAATAGCATTTGATTTCATGGCAGAATAAGTTGGTTGACGAGATTTTGTGATATATTAAATATTTCAACGACGATATTGGAATGATGCACAAAACGTTTAAGGAGAAATTGTTGGTGGTACGACTGAAGGCTGCTCAGAGAGGAGTTCAAAATCCACAGTTTGTAGGGAATACCCCTCCAATGAAGGGAATGTATCAACAGGGAGCTCTGCTGGTGCAGAGTGGATGTGGATTTCAGTCACAATGTAGAGGTCGGGGTGTCCCTTATTGATCCGAGTACTGGAATTGATGTGGCTACATTGAGGAAGACTGATCCATGCCACAACTGTAATAGGTTGGATGATGGAAGTGGGAATATCATCTTAATCCTGCAGATCAGGGCCAAAATTCAGAACAGTAATTCCATGCAGCAACAGAATGTACCCAAACCAAGATCTCAGTATTTTAATGTGCCACAAGCCCCAGTGATGCAGATTCCCCAAACTCTGAAGTCACAGCAAGCTGCTAAGGTTCCCAGATTTTCTTCAAACCAGATCCAGAATTTGAATCTGAATGATGTCCATAGTAATAATTCTTACCAGCGATTTCTTACGTTTGAGACAGGTGAAAATGTTGTCATCGGTCAGTCTTCCTGACGGTGCCTGAGAGGAGAGGAAGATTGCATGCTTGGTGCAGTCTTGGAGGTAGACCAGAGTGGTCCATTTATAGATGCACAGGTAAATGGCTACGATGTATAATTTTTGGGTGATACTGGTAGTACCCATTCTACTGTGAGATCAGTGGAAGTTCCAAACCTACCCCTCTTGGGAAGAACTATCCAAACTGTTGGAGTTGCTAATCAACAAATGAAGAACCCCAATCCTGAGGATGATAGGACATTTTGAGGATGATCATCAATTTCTGGTTTGAGATTTGAGTCCTGTGAGTTTGTTAGGACATGATTGGTTGTGCAAATTGAACTTGCCGGGTAGGGCATTGTAAAGGAGACTCACCGAAATTAAGTACGATGGAACGTGTTGTCTACTTTATGCAGATGACGCTATCCTATTGGATTTAACTCCAATAGGTTTACAAATGTGACTTAATGAGCTAGGTCATTACTCTGATAATCATTTAAAAAGAAATATCTTAAAAAATAAAATGATGTTTTTTAGCTCTAGGGGATGTAGGGTTAGGAAAAATATCCATTGGTTTTTAGGGAAAGATAAACTTGATGTAGTGAAGCAGTACCCGTATCTGGGAAGAATTTTTTCGAGCTAGTGCTCTAACAGTGATCATATTGGCCAGTGCAAAAGTCAGGCTGTATCCCAGGCCTCTGCACTTGGTAGGCTATACAAATGTTATGGGCAAAGACATTTTGCACATTTTTTACCTGTCTATAAAATCAAAATCCTGCCAGTATTGATTTATACGTGTGAATCGTTGGATGCACAGCAGTGGGATTTTTTTGAGAAGGTGGAAGGGCGCATTTGGCACCAAATTTTTACCTGAACTGTGCAGTCAGCATAGCGGCCCTTCGGCTTGAATTTGTGCTTCTCTCAACTAACATGTTTGCCATGGCAGCATGTTTAAGGTTGGATAGTGATGTAAGTTCTATACAGGCTGCGCTAAGACAGGAAATATTTTCAGCTTAAAGGGGAAAAGCGTTGTTTTTAGAAACTATGTGAAAATCTTAGATTTATTTGAAATCAGGCACAGCGGTGTATGCTGTCTCCGAAAACCTGTGTTGAAAATTCTAATAAAAAAAATAATTTACGAAGTCAGTCGCAAAAGAGATACTACTTTGTGTTCAGGGCATTCTAAAAACAACACAATAGTGTGGAGTAGTATGTATAAAAAGCCCCAATTGTACGTAGTATGGAATCTCCCCCATGGAGTGCGTAGAACCATTCTGTTGTTAAGGTTGAATTTGCCTCCTTTGCGAATTATAACCGGGGCATGGGAGGAATTACCTAGGGAGGACAGACTTTGTGACCTATAAGGAAATTGGGTGCAAGACTTAACTCATGTGTTATTTGTCTGTCTCCCAATACAACCGCTATATCGCCGTTTATCATGACCTGTATTTTTAAAGCATAACATCACCATTGCAGAAGAGTCCTGGGCCTGTCCGTTGTTAAACATGCTCCCAGCTGGGTAGCATAGATTGCATATTGTAAACTGAAACTTAGTGTACTTGAATTGCATAAATGAAGTTGTTAGAATATTTATTGGGATAAAGCAATTTGTAGATTTCGCATTATATGCTAACCTAGTGTGAAAAGGTTCCTAATATGCACACATGCACTTTTCTACATTAGATATTGTAATTCTACATGGAGTCATTTTTGCTTATTCTTAATATTGCTTACATGTTGTATTGCTTAGTAAAATGTGTAATTGTCAGGTCCCCGAATGTATTTTATTATGTTATTAAGAACAGTATGATATGATATATTGGAAATGTTCTTTCTTTTGTATATGTTATGAGGAACTCCTTGGAGTTCAAATCATAATATGAATTGGAATTGAACTGCACCATATAATGTACCTCAAAAGAAATAGAACAGCAAACTCATGATGAGGACATTGCCTTTAAGTTGGCAAATCAAAATGTAATTATTCGAATTTATTCGCTGATGACAACAGAAGACTTGCCTTTAGATCTCAGAGAGTCATTGAGACCCCGAAGTTTGGGATTTTTCAGGCATGGACATTGGACTATTTAAAGAAGTTGAGCCTGTTTGTATGCTGGTCATTCCTATATATCGCAGTCTGTAGGGGCATGTGATCATATAAATGATATTAGTAGAGTTGCAATTTGTGTGTTTCTTTAGGTGCCACGTTTTGTCTTATTCCAGTTTTTTTGTTTTGTATGTGAGATGGCATACACTACAACTTCCACAAGGGTAGTGACTTGTTATATTTGGCAATCTCCACGTACTTCAGACTGTGATTTCCATAAGTGTCCTTTTTGGATGTGTGGATACCAGGTGATCTTTTAGGCTACTTGCTCATTTCAATGAAAATAACATTTTTTTCCCCATTTTAAGTTTCAAGTCTGTATGATCTGGCAATTTCTTTTATGGTCTTCATCGTATGGTTAGAGATAGTGTCATAGGCTGTAGCACAGATAAGCAGTGGATCCGTTGTGTTTTTTTGATGATATTCTAGCAATGTATCCCTATTCTGACTACAGGCCCTTTTCTTTGTAGGGATACATTGCTAGAAATAATGGAGATGGAACCGGACAAACCGTGGCACCTAAAGAAACACACAAAGTGCAACTCTACTAATGTCATTTATATAAATACATGCCCCTGCAGATTGTGATACACAGGAATGCCCAGAAGAAAGATAAAGACCAGAATTTGTGAGCATCGCAGCAATATTAGATGCAAACGGAATACCACAAAGATTACTGACCACTTTCTAAGAACAGGGCATATGACCAATGGTTTTCAGTGGGTAGTAATAGAACAAATTGAAACATTGCTGGACAATCCTCAAAACATACTCCTAGAGAAGTAACAGAGATGGGTACAAGATTTAAATGATGAAATACTATGGAACATGCTTATCCTTAGATGTTAAACATAGGAGTGAAATCATGGGGGGTCATGGCTTGCAGCTGACCAAGATGCCCATGCACTGAGCGACCTCAGCTAGCCGACACTGCATAGCCCCCGTCAAATATCTGAAATATTCTGCAGGCAATTGAGAAATTTATCAGGCTACCTCAGCAGTACCTCCTGGGAGAGGGGGAAGTTTCCTCCAGGGTGCAGGACTGCCACGTAGAGACGTCAATCCAGACGGCTTGCAATGGGCGTGACCCAGGAGGCCAGAGCGGATTCCCTAGAAGAGATGGAGGGGCAAAAGGTATTTGTGTAGCTTTGAAGCGATTGACCTGGGGCCTGGTCAGGCCTTGGTTGGCGGTGATGGAGTCCACTGCATCCCCTGAGCCAGATGCGCCGCAAGTGTGCTGAGCCCGGGCTGCGCATCGGCAGTCAGACCAGTGGTGGGTGCAGCTCCCGGGGCGCGGCCTGGCCCAGAATGGACTCCCGGGGGCTGGGCGATGCACGAGGCCTGTAATATCAGTGAGGCCCGAAACATCAGCTAGGGCAGCCTGCCATGAGGAGAGCTGTGGTGGCAGCCTTCAATTACCACCTGAGACGATTGCTCTTTAGGGGCCCAGAGTCGCAGGTCATCTGACTGGCATTGCGGTAGGAAGACTGCGGGGTATGGCTGTGGCAGCCTTCCTCGTCCGGTGCCCCTGGGGGCAGCAATACGGTAAGAGAGGTGGCGGTGCACAAACTCAATACTGCGGCCTGGCGATTTGGGTGGTGAAAGGCACAGAGCCCCTGAGACAATAATATCCAGGTTGGGGAGGTGTGAAAAACAATTGAGGGAAACAAGGAAAATACTTAAAATGCAGGAGTCTCCCTCCCACTAAAGGTGAGCAGCATCGGGACAGTTGAGTGAGGAGACTGGATGACCAGGGCCCCCAGGAGGAAGATAGTAGTGGCCAAGTAGACCCCGCAAACTTTAATTGGAAACAGACTGGTGCCACAGAACTGGAACTTGGTGCGTGGAAGTAGGAAACTAATCAAACATGCCAACTCAAATTGACTGTGTTGCTCCCGGAGTGCTTCTGAGCTGGAACGTAGTTTAGCACCTGGGATTAACTGGAAGCGTACACCAACAATGGTCCATACCAAAGGCGCACATTTGGTCAATCCAATAAGATTGAGAAATACACTGTCGTGATGGGTCAACTGGGAGGGGGGGCGGAACTCAGCTCGAGGACTCCCCTGGGAACATTGCGAGAGACCTCATACTTGAACCCTCCTTGAAGGATATAATGAAAGCAATCAGAGAATTGTGGAGCACTCTGGAGCCAAAGCTGGATACAGTAACCGAGGAGATGAACCTATTGCGGGCTGACCTACACAGGATGGCAGGCAAGGTCTCTGAAGCAGAAATGTATATAAGGGGAATCAAAAGCAAGACCAAATGATTAGAGAAACAGGTGGCATGCCTCACGAAGCAACAAACTAACATGTTGGCCTGTATCAAGGACCAGGAGGGAAGGGCCAGATGCAACAACATCCACGTAGGTGGGGTCTCGGAAGGGGCAGAGGGCCTATAAGTAGACCTTTTCCTGGATGATCTGATCCATACTCTCCGACCCAAGCACCTGTACACCTACTTCTCGGTCGAGCGTGTGCACAGGGCTTTGAGACAGCCGCCGTGCATGGGTGTACACCCACGTACCATAATTGTCAGAATCCTGAACGTTAGTAATCACAACGCAGTCTTGCAGGTGGCGCGATCGCAGGGAAATCTACAAAACGAGAATGCAATAGTATGTTTTTTCCAGACTTCACCCTCTAGGTACAGTGCCAAAGACGATCATTTGATGCGGTAAAGAAAGCCGAGAGACAAAAATCTCAAATATATGATGCTTTTCCCGGCAAAGCTCAAGGTTCTGAAGAAGGGGAAACAGCTCTTCTTCACAACACCAGAGGAGACATGGGTCTGGCTAAAGGCCTGGAGGGTGGCCGACAAAGGGAAACACCAGAAGAAACCAACCAACTTACAGACCAGTCCCCAAAAGGCAGGCAGACAGCACAGAACATGGAAAAAGATGAAGGGGCCGATTCACAGAACTAATCTGAGACAAAATCCTAAAGTTACTACTTTTGGTATTCACAGAAAGCATTTTGTAGTAGTAAAGTTAGTATTTTGTCTTAAGTTAGTATTTTATCTCAAGTTAGTATTTTGTCTTAATTTTTGCAAAATACTAATTTAAGCCAAAATCCTAACTTAAAACAAAATACTAACTTAAGACAAAATCCTAACTTAGGACAAAATACTAACTTAAGACAAAATACTAACTTAAGACACAATCCTAACTTACGACAAAATACGAACTTAAGACAAAATACTAACTTTACTACTACTAAATGCCTTCTGTGAATACCAAAAGTAGTACGTTTAAGATTTTGTCTCAGATTAGTTCTGTGAATCGGCCCCATGGTTGCTAAATGGCACATGACATCATTGAGAATTTGGTACATCAGAGGGGCCCAAAGGGTTTTTAGATACTGAAAATGAGGTGAGGTTTCCAAGGAACAACTGCCTGTGAGGCACTGCAGCTACATATCAAGGTCTGGCCTATCATGATAAGGGCCGGGGCCAGAGGTTTAGATAAGTTCATCATAATTGCTAATTAAAAGGTCAGCGGTGTACCACCCTCCAATTGCTTAATGCAAAGTTTAGGGCAACACGCACTCTGCAAGTTGGGGTGTTCGGGGAATTTTCTCTCGCTAAGCAGGGATGCAGGGAGGGGGGTAAATGTTTTTTTTATTGTTCCTGTAGTTTTTACTGTTTATAGTGTTCCGCTGCACAGTTATGCTCATAAATATACCAGTACATGTACACTGCAACCTACTGACACCTTATCCCCAGGGGGTGGGGAGACTGAGATGGAATTAACAACCACCAATGGGTATCTCTAAACAAGCAGGTCTACGCATTTGGTCATGGAATGTTGATGGCCTGGGGAACAAAATTAAACAGACCCTGGTTCTGCAACACATTAAATTTCACCTCCCCGATATAGTGGTGATGCAAGAGACGCACTTGAAAAGGAATAAATACAAGGTCTTGGACAGATTCGGGTACATGTTAATACCCCACTCAGGATTTCCATCCAACTTCCGGGGTAGAAAATAAGTGCCACTAACGACAAGGACAATTTGGTCCAACACGCTGGGGTGCCACGTGGCCCTATTGTGCACCTGGGAGGGCCAAGCCATAAAGCTTTGTTCCTGCTGTGTTCCACCTAAATTGCATGCTACGGTTCTGCCACAATTCAGTGCCCTACTTCTAAAATTGCTCCTGGGAACTCTCCTGGTGGGGGGGGGACATGAACGATGTGATGAAACCATAACTGGACCGCTCAAGTTTAGCCAGAGATCAGACTGTAGAGGGGACCCTCACTGACCTCTCCTCTGTATTAGGTCTGATACACATATGAAGAATCCAGTACCCCCTCCTGTAACGATCCACATACCACTCAGAATCACACAGGTCTCTGTCCCACATTGATTACCTGTTGACGTTTCGTGATCAAGTGGAGAGCTTCCGAGGCGTGAAACACTTAACGTGCGGCAAATCAGACAACTCACCTGTGGGTGTGTCACTCAAGGGGCCGACGGTTCACACCAATAGTTATCTTAGACTAGAGCCCTGGTTTTTGAAGTACAAAGGCATCAAAGACAAATTGATCCCTGAGGTGGAGTTATACTTTCAAGAAAATAAGGGCTCTGTTTCCCCCAAGCATTCTCTGGGAGGCATTTAAGACTGTAATTCGGGGACAGACCCAAGCCCTGATAGGGGAGAAAAAAAGAAGACACAAATAGCGTGCAGCACGAGTCAACAAGACATTTGAAGGCTGGAGGGGAAAGTCGTAGAGGATTCCACTGACGCTGCTCAGCACAGACTAACACTGTGGCAGCAGGAACTGAGAAACAAGCCAGAGGAAACAGCTCCTTCCAGGTGTTGGCCATGCAGCCACAAATATACGAAGTCAGGGTAAAGGCATTAAGGCTTTTGGCCTGGCTGGACAAGAGAGATAGAGACAGGTCTTGGATGGCAGGCGTCAGAGACCACGAGGAAGTCCTATTGACCACAAGCACAGCAGTAGCAAATACATTCGCCTCATACTATGAGGATCTTTATAAACCCAGGAGTAAAAGATCATACTCGGACTGCAAGGAACTTGTGAATGAGTTCACAGTCCCGACAGTGTCAGGAGATGCCAGGGACACTTTGGAGGCTGGATTGACAGAGGAAGAGATAGCAGCAGCTATGGGTTCATTGCAATCCGGTAAGGCCAGGGGGCCTAACAGGCTGCAGATAGAGTTATACAAGAGGCTCTCTAGTAAAATCTCACGCCAGTGTTGGCGATGTTCTGAGCCGCGGCAGAGGCAGGATCCCTCCCAGAAGAACAAAGAAGGGCCACGATAGTATTGATCCACAAAAAGGGTAGACCTCCAGAGGAGTGCAGTTCTTACAGACCAATCTCCCTCCTGAATGTCGAGGCAAAGGTCCTAGTGCAAGCCCTAGTGACTAGACTGACGACAGTCCTTCTAGACATTATACACACAGTTCAGTCAGGCCTTATGCCCTGGAGCACCAGACTCAATCTGTGGAGCACCAGACTCAATCTGCGCTGGATGCATGGGGTTCTGCACATGACCAAAAAGCTTGCAACCCATCAGACGGCATTGATGGCCTCAGACGCATCCATGGCATTTGAGGTTCTGTGCCTGGGTCAGATTACTGTACCAGGCCACACTAGCCAGGGTGCGGGTCAACAGCTTGGTCTCAAGTGTTATATCGCTGGGCAGAGGCACCAGGCAGCGATGCCCTTTGTCACCCCTCCTCTTTGCTTTGGCTCTGGAACCACTGGAAGTGTAGATACACGGAGACCCATTGCTATGGGGCATCCCGTCATCTGACGGTTGGGAGGAATGGATCTCCCTATACGCAGAAAATAGAGTCCTCTATTTTTCCAGACATTATGCTTCTAAAGCTCGTATCCTACATATTTTTAAACTCTTCGGAAGCTATACGGGATTCAAAATAAATTGAGACAAGTCACTAATACTTCCCCTGTCGGGGCCTCCAATGAGGCTCTTGGCACGCGGCCCCAACAACACCAGAGGGTTTCAAGAACCTGGAGATCTATATCACCAGAGATGAGCAAGTATTCGTAAAATGAGACCTCACCCCTCAATTACTCTGCCTCCTGGTGGATGCAGTACACTGGCGCAATCTCCCCTTGTCAGTCACGGGCAGAGCTGCATTATATAAAATGATACCCCTCACTAGATTATTATACGTTTTTCAGAACACGCCATTTCGGGTTCCACCAAACTTCTTAACAAAATTAGCCCATGACCTCGAATCACTGCTATGGAAGTGGGGAGCCCCACAAATAGCCTTGAGCAAGCTACAAAGACTCATATATGAAGGTGGCCTAGCAATCCTGGATATCAGGAATTACTACTGGGCCTTGCAGCTCTTGATAGTTCATGACTGGGCATACACAGACCGGAACGAACTGGCCTACAGGGTAGATTGGGCATCCATGCCAGCCGGTAACCATGAAATGATCTTATACGCAGGCAAAAAAGTCATTGGGATTGCCGACACATACCGAGACAACGGTGAGATGCTGGACAGAGGCCAGTAGATATCTCGGTTGGCAATCCAAATTGACGGCTATGACACCACTATGGCATTGTGAAGAGTTGAGGGAGGTATCGGGACTGCAGGGGTCTCCGGTTGGAGAATGATAGGGATTGAACACCTGGGAGATGTAGGGAGAGGGGGCCCATTGCTCTCATTTGCGACCCTTATCCAGGAGTTTGACCTTTCTCCCCCACACAGAGACTTCACTACTTTCAGCTCCGCCACACGCTCAGGAAGCATATCCTAGAGGGTACATGTATTCCAGATTTCTCCTCGCTGGGGGAAAGACTGCTAGTCCTGAAAAAGGAACATCACTGATATACCAAACACTAATAAATCATTTCTCAGACCCATGGGATGGCTTCAGCAGACATGGGCGGACGACGTGGGAGACATAACCAACGAGGAATGGGTGGATGCCTTGCAGAGCACTCGGGACATAGCAATTCGGCCCAAATTCAGGCTTATACAACAAAAAATCCTACATCGCATGTATTACTCAGGCACCCTGCTACAGAAATTGTGAAGGGTGGCATCAACTCTGTGTTTAAGAGGCTGTAAAAAGTAGGGATCCTTTTATCACAACCTCTAGGACTGCCCGGTGATCCAAAATCATTGGAGAGGGTGACAGACAAAATGGCCAGGCCATGGTTATGAGGGTACCAATGTGAGCAAATGGGCTAATACTGATGATTCAAGGGGAAGACAAATGGCCATGACACACCAGGATATGGTTGGCACTCACAACTGTTGTGGCCAAGAGAAATATAGCAAGGAAATGTGGGGCCTCACATCTCCCGACAGTAGCGGAATGAGTAGCAGATATGGACTGGTGTCAGCAAGCAGAGAAAGTGATTAATAAAGCCAGAGGTGCCCCAAAAAATGGGAAAAATGTGGTCCCAATGGAAGAACTACAGAGGGCCAACACTTGGGCCAGGATGCACCTAAGAGGTTCTGCTACAGTCTACGCTATAATAAGGACAATGAGAAAAGGTTTAGATCCACTTACACAACACAAGAGATCACTCCTGGGGAGGTTTACAGTGTCAATGATGTGATGATGTGTCTACTGTACGATCAACAAACATACTGTAAAGTGAGCATTGTTAACATAATAAAAAGATTTTTTTTAAATAGTGAAATCATGAAGAAATTCCCTCATTTACTGCTTTTTTTATGTGTCAGTTTTAAGATAGGTCTATAGGATTATGAGGAACAAGATTCACTCCTCGTCCTTTTTAATTAAAAACCTCCTCCCTAATGATGGTGATCAGAAAAGTCATTTTGTCATTTTCTCATTAGATTAAACAAAGCGGGCACGATTCTTCAAAGTTCATCCATAAGGAAAATGGACACAATTATGCACAGATAAAGGTTCACCTAGTTCAATGAAGAAGCATCTAAAGTAAAAAACAGTCAGTCTCTGCCAATCCCAAATTGATAACTGAAGGCCGTGTTCTTGGATAATAAAGATCATTGCACTATACTGCTCCTCAATTCAGAGTTAGGAAATTTGGCTTGCAAAAATATGGCCCAATCAACAAAGAATGAAGATTAGTGAAAGAAGGGAAGTTCAAGTAAAAACAAATAGGGCTGGTCTGTCTCCACCAATGAGAGATCACACCCTTATCGCGTCACGTCAGCACGTCATGCCATAAGTTGACTAACACGGAAAGGTCTTCACTACTTTACCAGCCTTCATCGGGGACTCATTCAACAAACAATAGGGTGACACTGTGTCCCTCAGAACCTGGGTATGATATATAAGCAAGCAATAAGTATGCAGTTCCTAATGGAAAAAAATGACAGTTAATAACTGTGGTGTTGAAAACAGTACTTGCTTCAAAAAAGGGAGGAACCAAGAGCTTTTTTAATGAGGTCCTGCACAGTGCTCCAAGGTATCGAGAACAAAACCAGGAGTGCAGTTCCTCTGGGAGAGGGGAGGATAAAGGAGGAAGGAGAGCGATTAGTCTCTATAGAATGCCCTCACACACCTAGCAAGGTGTCATGCTTCATCATAGGGCTGTGCTCCTCGTCGGGCCGGCGCTGCAATGCCCTACGGGCTCCCGCAAAGGGGCTCTTTATAGGAGATCTTTTTAGAGACAGCCGTATGGGTGCGTGGGGGTAGGTGCAACAAGTGTAGTGAGTGATAGTGAGGTGGGTTAAAATAGGTATGGTATTGCCAATCAATGAACCATTTTATTCTGGTGGTATACCAGCCTAATTAAAATCGGTGATCCCCGAGGGATTATAATGCTCCCCAGGGAAGTAGAAAGGTCAACATGTTTCTTGCTCTATGCCCAAACGAGTCGGTGGCAATTCTTCAGGACCAAGCGAGAAAGTGCTCCAAAATATAAACTCTACTACATAATGGGTGATTGAAAAATTATAAGTACATCACCAAGCAAATCCATTGGGTTCCTAAGGGGAGTGGACCCACTGTTGCGGTACCTAAAAGAAAAGAGAAAGAGAAGGACAACACAAACACATAACAATTTCAGCATTTAAATTGGGTGCTGTCTGGCTCCCGTGGGTAACCGTGCACCTAATGTGATTCATCTTAGCCAGTATAAATGGGTGCTCACACAACTGTCCGGAGGAGATCGTGCTGAATCGCATAAGTGTTACCAACTACATAATACTGTGCAACCACCATATGTGCCAAATGCTATGAAATGCTTCACGAAGTGCTATATGGCATGGGATCGCAATATGTGGCCGGGCAAGTTATAGTTACAGTGCACTGTCGTCCCCAGGTCTATGAGCTCATTTGTAAGCGTGGTAAACGAGGGGGAAGGCCGAAATACGTGTAACATCGCAGCCCTCAAAATTAGGGTAGCGGGTGATTTTGCAGGAGGTGAGGTTTAAAATGCAAGTGCCGATGGCTACGAGGCCCATGTGGGGAGACTCACCCCCTGGGGAACAGAAAATGCTGTACGGGTTCACCTGGAGGCCGTAGAGGGCTCGCCCTGAAAAAGTTAAGGAGAGCAGTGAGTACCCTACAGACTGCCGTACACTATTACCGACATGGAAATGCAATGTACTCACAGAGTTGGAGCGAACACACAACCGAGATCCTATCGAGGCTCCGGCTTCCGTAGCAAGCCGGCAGGGGTGTGTGCAAGACAAAGGAAGTGCTCACACGCACGGGAGCAAACGACTAGACGGCGAACTTGTGCAGCCATCTTGAGACTGACAAAAAACTTTATTGCGCGGTCAATGCGCGGAAGGGACAAAGCTAGATAATGTCCCACAGAAGGGGTAGTTGAGCATGCAAAAACAAACGTCACGGAAACACGCGTTGGGGAGTGACTCAGCGGGCTATATATTGCAATAAAGATTGCAAGCAAGTATCTGATGCGGTGACGCGTGGGTGGTGTAAAGCAGCCTCAGAATCTTAAAGAAGGCGAAAGATCAGTAATTTAAGCCTGTGGGTCTTGCCCAATGAGGTCTAAAAAGCTACAAGACTATTGTTGTTATTTATGGTGTCATCAGAAAATCACCTGTATGTAAGCTGGTGAGATCACGATATTTACTCCATCTGGTCATCTCATGTATGTGAGGTGAATCATGTATTGTTAAGGGTGGCCCATGGTATATCATCGTTGAGGCCGACAGTATGGCTAGAAATTTTGAAGATCCACTGCTGTTCCTTTCGGAAAAGGGCCTCCTTGCTGATCACTGGAAAGGCCTGCAGAATTGTCCACGTTAGGTCATTGGCAGTATGGTTCTTCTCCACAAAATGAGTGCACATTTTGGTGTTAATCTTTTTGCACCTAATGTTGCTTCGGTGTTCGGAAATTCTGATCTTGGCTGGGCGTGTCGTCATGCCGACGTACATAAGGTCACATGGGCACTGAATTAAATAGATACAATTGCGGGTATTTCAATTGGTATGGGATTTTTGTTGCCAAATTAAGGTTTCTGAAAAATTAATGTACTTGCTTGTTTTAGTTAGAGCGCAAGCGGTACATTGTCCGCATGGGTGATGGCCTGTAACAGGTGGAAGGCCCCACAGTCGCTGGTTGGATGGTGGGGATAATTTGGGTCTAGTGCTAATAAGCAAGCTTTTCAAATTGTCGGTCCTTTTGAAAGCAAATCGGGGCTTGGGGACTTGCCAGTCTCCTACCGACAGCAGATTCCAATGTTCTTTGATTATTTTTTGGATGGCGTTTGATTCATGCGTGAAAGTGCTTACACACGTAATTAGATCAGTTTTGATTTTTTCTGTGGAGGTAAGCAAGGCATCCCTGTTAGTATTATGTGCTCTTTTGTAGGCCGTTTGCGTGATTGCCCTCGGAAATTCTCTTCGAGCCAAATGGCCTGTAAGGTCATGTGCCTGTATTTTGAAGTCCTCCAATGTACTGCAGTTACGTCGGAGTCTAAGATATTGTCCATATGGTAGGTTGTTACGTAAAGCCTTGGGATGGAAACTACTAAAAAGTAGTGGGCTATGGCTGTCGGTGGGATTTTTGTAGGTTTTTGTGTTCAAACCTAACGGGGTTTTGAAAATGAGCAAATCCAAAAAAGGAAGCTCATGGACTGATGAATTGGCTGTAAAACGTAGATAGGGGTTCAGGTTGTTGACCCAAGCTACAAACAGGGGGATGGCGTTCAATTCCCCTTTCCAGAAAATGAGAATGTCATCGATATACCGTCGCCAAAGGGTGACGTTCTCCTTATAGATGTTAGTCTCAGTTAAGATGTGATTGGCTTCAAAATGTGCCATGTAGAGGCATGCCAGGCTGGGAGCGAATGTGCTCCCCATCGAAGTGCCCTGGACTTGATGGTACATGCGGTCTTCGAATTGGAAGTAGTTTTTTGTTAGGGCAATCTCTGCACTCTCCATGATGAAAGAAATTGGTGTGGGCGAGTCCCATGTTTGTGCTCGAAGTACTTCTTACACAACATCCAGGGTGGCCCTATGAGGAATGTTAGTGTAGAGGGCCTCTACATCCAAGTTAATAAGTGCATCCACACTGGTACCAGTCTCATTCGCTTGTTTAATGATGTTGAGGACATCCCTTGTGTCGAGTAAAAAAGTTGGGGTCTTTTGTACCAGGGGGCGTAGGAAGTGATCACAGAACCGCAAAAGAGGTTCCAGAGCAGAGTTGATTCCTGACACAATGGGCCTCCCAGGTGGAGGTAGAACACCTTTGTGGATTTTTGGTAATGTGTAAAAGTACGGTATATTGGGATCATTGTTCATTAAGAATTCTGACTCGTTTTTCGATATCCAGCCTTGTGTTAAAGCACTGGTCACTAGTGTTCTTATTGTAATGATCAGTTTTTTTGTAGGATCCTCTTTAATTTGGACGTAATACCGTGTGTCACTCAGTTGTCTTACAACAAACAAATGATGGACGGAATGTTGACAATGCAGACATTCTCCCCCAGTCAAGAGATCTGGGTTAAATCCATCGTTCTTTTGCCCACTACGCCACCCCAGTTTAGACATGGCCCTATGCAAATCAGTCTTGACCCTGTGCCTCATGGGAACAGTCCAGCCCGAACTGCCAAGCCATGTCTTCCCTGGACCGGAATCAAGCATCCTAGGACCGGTTTCTGGCTATCAGCCGTCATCAGCCAGGATAGCTTGACTCCAGTGGCATAGTGAGCATGGGTCCCACGTCTGGGAATACCCATCCCACGTAGGGCGAAAAGCGTTACAACAAACAAATGATGGACGGAATGCTGACAATGCAGACATTCTCCCCCAGTCAAGAGATCTGGGTTAAATCCATCGTTCTTTTGCCCACTACGCCACCCCAGTTTAGACATGGCCATATGCAAATCAGTCTTGACCCTGTGCCTCATGGGAACAGTCCAGCCCGAACTGCCAAGCCATGTCTTCCCTGGACCGGAATCAAGCATCCTAGGACCGGTTTCTGGCTATCAGCCGTCATCAGCCAGGATAGCTTGACTCCAGTGGCGTAGTGAGCATGGGTCCCACGTCTGGGAATACCCATCCCACTTAGGGCGAAAAGCGTTACAACAAAAATATGATGGACGGAATGCTGACAATGCAGACATTCTACGTGCCAATATAGCCCCCAATGGGCTTATTGTCTCGAATATGCCAAGAATTTTTCTTGAGGACTAGACCGCGAACTTGTGCGGCCATCTTGAGACTGACAAAAAACTTTATTGTGCGGTCAATGCGCGGAAGGGACAAAGATAGATAATGTCCCACAGAAGGGGTAGTTGAGCATGCAAAAACAAACGTCACGGAAACACGCGTTGGGGAGTGACTCAGAGGGCTATATATTGCAATAAAGATTGCAAGCAAGTATCTGATGCGGTGACGCGGGGGTGGTGTAAAGCAGCCTCAGAATCTTAAAGAAGGCGAAAGATCAGTAATTTAAGCCAGTGGGTCTTGCCCAATGAGGTCTAAAAAGCTACAAGACTATTGTTGTTATTTATGGTGTCATCAGAAAATCACCTGTATGTAAGCTGGTGAGATCACGATATTTACTCCATCTGGTCATCTCATGTATGTGAGGTGAATCATGTATTGTTAAGGGTGGCCCATGGTATATCATCGTTGAGGCCGACAGTGTGGCTAGAAATTTTGAAGATCCACTGCTGTTCCTTTCGGAAAAGGGCCTCCTTGCTGATCACTGGAAAGGCCTGCAGAATTGTCCACGTTAGGTCATTGGCCGTATGGTTCTTCTCCACAAAATGAGTGCACATTTTGGTGTTAATCTTTTTGCACCTAATGTTGCTTCGGTGTTCGGAAATTCTGATCTTGGCTGGGCGTGTTGTCATGCCGACGTACATAAGGTCACATGGGCACTGAATTAAATAGATACAATTGCGGGTATTTCAATTGGTATGGGATTTTTGTTGCCAAATTAAGGTTTCTGAAAAATTAATGTACTTGCTTGTTTTAGTTAGAGCGCAAGCAGTACATTGTCCGCATGGGTGATGGCCTGTAACAGGTGGAAGGCCCCACAGTCGCTGGTTGGATGGTGAGGATAATTTGGGTCTAGTGCTAATAAGCAAGCTTTTCAAATTGTCGGTCCTTTTGAAAGCAAATCGGGGCTTGGGGACTTGCCAGTCTCCTACCGACAGCCGATTCCAATGTTCTTTGATTATTTTTTGGATGGCTTTTGATTCAGGCGTGAAAGTGCTTACACACGTAATTAGATCAGTTTTGATTTTTTCTGTGGAGGTAAGCAAGACATCCCTGTTAGTATTACGTGCTCTTTTGTAGGCCGTTTGCATGATTGCCCTCGGATATTCTCTTCGAGCCAAATGGCCTGTAAGGTCATGTGCCTGTATTTTGAAGTCCTCCAATGTACTGCAGTGACGTCGGAGTCTAAGATATTGTCCATATGGTAGGTTGTTACGTAAAGCCTTGGGATGGAAACTACTAAAAAGTAGTTGGCTATGGCTGTCGGTGGGTTTTTTGTAGGTTTTTGTGTTCAAACCTAACGGGGTTTTGAAAATGAGGAAATCCAAAAAAGGAAGCTCATGGACTGATGAATTGGCTGTAAAACGTAGATAGGGGTTCAGGCTGTTGACTCAAGCTACAAACAGGGGGATGGAGTTCAATTCCCCTTTCCAGAAAATGAGAATGTCATCGATATACCGTCGCCAAAGGGTGACGTTCTCCTTATAGATGTTAGTCTCAGTTAAGATGTGATTGGCTTCAAAATGCGCCATGTAGAGGCATGCCAGGCTGGAAGCGAATGTGCTCCCCATCGAAGTGCCCTGGACTTGATGGTACATGCGGTCTTCGAATTGGAAGTAGTTTTTTGTTAGGGCAATCTCTGCACTCTCCATGATGAAAGAAATTGGTGTGGGCGAGTCCCATGTTTGTGCTCGAAGTACTTCTTCCACAACATCCAGGGTGGCCCTCTGAGGAATGTTAGTGTAGAGGGCCTCTACATCCAAGGTAATAAGTGCATCCACACTGGTACCAGTCTCATTGGCTTGTTTAATGATGTTGAGGACATCCCTTGTGTCGAGTAAAAAAGTTGGGGTCTTTTGTACCAGGGGGCGTAGGAAGTGATCACAGAACCGCGAAAGAGGTTCCAGAGCAGACTTGATTCCTGACACAATGGGCCTCCCAGGTGGAGGTAGAACACCTTTGTGGATTTTTGGTAATGTGTAAAAGTACGGTATACGGGGATCATTGTTCATTAACAATTCTGACTCGTTTTTCGATATCCAGCCTTGTGTTAAAGCACTGGTCACTAGTGTTCTTATTGTAATGATCAGTTTTTTTGTAGGACCCTCTTTAATTTGGACGTAATACCGTGTGTCACTCAGTTGTCTTACAACAAACAAATGATGGACAGAATGCTGACAATGCAGACATTCTCCCCCAGTCAAGAGATCTGGGTTAAATCCATCGTTCTTTTGCCCACTACGCCACCCCAGTTTAGACATGGCCCTATGCAAATCAGTCTTGACCCTGTGCCTCATGGGAACAGTCCAGCCCGAACTGCCAAGCCATGTCTTCACTGGACCGGAATCAAGCATCCTAGGACCGGTTTCTGGCTATCAGCGGTCATCAGCCAGGATAGCTTGACTCCAGTGGCATAGTGAGCATGGGTCCCACGTCTGGGAATACCCATCCCACTTAGAGCGAAAAGCGTTACAACAAACAAATGATGGACGGAATGCTGACAATGCAGACATTCTCCCCCAGTCAAGAGATCTGGGTTAAATCCATCGTTCTTTTGCCCACTACGCCACCCCAGTTTAGACATGGCCATATGCAAATCAGTCTTGACCCTGTGCCTCATGGGAACAGTCCAGCCCGAACTGCCAAGCCATGTCTTCCCTGGACCGGAATCAAGCATCCTTGGACCGGTTTCTGGCTATCAGCCATCATCAGCCAGGATAGCTTGACTCCAGTGGCGTAGTGAGCATGGGTCCCACGTCTGGGAATACCCATCCCACTTAGGGCGAAAAGCGTTACAACAAACAAATGATGGACGGAATGCTGACAATGCAGACATTCTCCCCCAGTCAAGAGATCTGGGTTAAATCCATTGTTCTTTTGCCCACTACGCCACCCCAGTTTAGACATGGCCATATGCAAATCAGTCTTGACCCTGTGCCTCATGGGAACAGTCCAGCCCGAACTGCCAAGCCATGTCTTCCCTGGACCGGAATCAAGCATCCTAGGACTGGTTTCTAGCTATCAGCTGTCATCAGCCAGGATAGCTTGACTCCAGTGGCGTAGTGAGCATGGGTCCCACGTCTGGGAATACCCATCCCACTTAGGGCGAAAAGCGTTACAACAAACATATGATGGACGGAATGCTGACAATGCAGACATTCTACGTGCCAATATAGCCCCCAATGGGCTTATTGTCTCGAATATGCCAAGAATGTTTCTTGAGGACTAGACCGCGAACTTGTGCGGCCATCTTGAGACTGACAAAAAACTTTATTGCGCGGTCAATGCGCGGAAGGGACAAAGATAGATAATGTCCCACAGAAGGGGTAGTTGAGCATGCAAAAACAAACGTCACGGAAACACGCGTTGGGGAGTGACTCAGCGGGCTATATATTGCAATAAAGATTGCAAGCAAGTATCTGATGCGGTGACGCGTGGGTGGTGTAAAGCAGCCTCAGAATCTTAAAGAAGGCGAAAGATCAGTAATTTAAGCCAGTGGGTCTTGCCCAATGAGGTCTAAAAAGCTACAAGATTATTGTTGTTATTTATGGTGTCATCAGAAAATCACCTGTATGTAAGCTGGTGAGATCACGATATTTACTCCATCTGGTCATCTCATGTATGTGAGGTGAATCATGTATTGTTAAGGGTGGCCCATGGTATATCATCGTTGAGGCCGACAGTATGGCTAGAAATTCTGAAGATCCACTGCTGTTCCTTTCGGAAAAGGGCCTCCTTGCTGATCACTGGAAAGGCCTGCAGAATTGTCCACGTTAGGTCATTGGCCGTATGGTTCTTCTCCACAAAATGAGTGCACATTTTGGTGTTAATCTTTTTGCACCTAATGTTGCTTCGGTGTTCGGAAATTCTGATCTTGGCTGGGCGTGTCGTCATGCCGACGTACAAAAGGACACATGGGCACTGTATTAAATAGATACAATTGCGGGTATTTCAATTGGTATGGGATTTTTGTTGCCAAATTAAGGTTTCTGAAAAATTAATGTACTTGCTTGTTTTAGTTAGAGCCTAAGCGGTACATTGTCCGCATGGGTGATGGCCTGTAACAGGTGGAAGGCCCCACAGTCGCTGGTTGGATGGTGGGGATAATTTGGGTCTAGTGCTAATAAGCAAGCTTTTCAAATTGTCGGTCCTTTTGAAAGCAAATCGGGGCTTGGGGACTTGCCAGTCTCCTACCGACAGCAGATTCCAATGTTCTTTGATTATTTTTTGGATGGTGTTTGATTCAGGCGTGAAAGTGCTTACACACGTAATTAGATCAGTTTTGATTTTTTCTGTGGAGGTAAGCAAGGCATCCCTGTTAGTATTACGTGCTCTTTTGTAGGCCATTTGCGTGATTGCCCTAGGATATTCTCTTCGACCCAAATGGCCTGTAAGGTCATGTGCCTGTATTTTGAAGTCCTCCAATGTACTGCAGTTACGTCGGAGTCTAAGATATTGTCCATATGGTAGGTTGTTACGTAAAGCCTTGGGATGGAAACTACTAAAAGGTAGTGGGCTATGGCTGTCGGTGGGTTTTTTGTAGGTTTTTGTGTTCAAACCTAACGGGGTTTTGAAAATGAGCAAATCCAAAAAAGAAGCTCATGGACTGATGAATTGGCTGTAAAACGTAGATAGGGGTTCAGGCTGTTGACCCAAGCTACAAACAGGGGGATGGAGTTCAATTCCCCTTTCCAGAAAATGAGAATGTCATCGATATACCGTCGCCAAAGGGTGACGTTCTCCTTATAGATGTTAGTCTCAGTTAAGATGTGATTGGCTTCAAAATGTGCCATGTAGAGGCATGCCAGGCTGGGAGCGAATGTGCTCCCCATCGAAGTGCCCTGGACTTGATGGTACATGCGGTCTTCGAATTGGAAGTAGTTTTTTGTTAGGGCAATCTCTGCACACTCCATGATGAATGAAATTGGTGTGGGCGAGTCCCATGTTTGTGCTCGAAGTACTTCTTCCACAACATCCAGGGTGGCCCTCTGAGGAATGTTAGTGTAGAGGGCCTCTACATCCAAGGTAATAAGTGCATCCACACTGGTACCAGTCTCATTGGCTTGTTTAATGATGTTGAGGACATCCCTTGTGTCGAGTAAAAAAGTTGGGGTCTTTTGTACCAGGGGGCGTAGGAAGTGATCACAGAACTGCGAAAGAGGTTCCAGAGCAGAGTTGATTCCTGACACAATGGGCCTCCCAGGTGGAGGTAGAACACCTTTGTGGATTTTTGGTAATGTGTAAAAGTACGGTATACGGGGATCATTGTTCATTAAGAATTCTGACTCATTTTTCGATATCCAGCCTTGTGTTAAAGCACTGGTCACTAGTGTTCTTATTGTAATGATCAGTTTTTTTGTAGGATCGTCTTTAATTTGGACGTAATACCGTGTGTCACTCAGTTGTCTTACAACAAACAAATGATGGACGGAATGCTGACAATGCAGACATTCTCCCCCAGTCAAGAGATCTGGGTTAAATCCATCGTTCTTTTGCCCACTACGCCACCCCAGTTTAGACATGGCCCTATGCAAATCAGTCTTGACCCTGTGCCTCATGGGAACAGTCCAGCCCGAACTGCCAAGCCATGTCTTCCCTGGACCGGAATCAAGCATCCTAGGACCGGTTTCTGGCTGTCAGCCGTCATCAGCCAGGATAGCTTGACTCCAGTGGCGTAGTGAGCATGGGTCCCACGTCTGGGAATACCCATCCCACTTAGGGCAAAAAGCGTTACAACAAACAAATGATGGACGGAATGCTGACAATGCAGACATTCTCCCCCAGTCAAGAGATCTGGGTTAAATCCATCGTTCTTTTGCCCACTACGCCACCCCAGTTTAGACATGGCCATATGCAAATCAGTCTTGACCCTGTGCCTCATGGGAACAATCCAGCCTGAACTGCCAAGCCATGTCTTCCCTGGACCGGAATCAAGCATCCTAGGACCGGTTTCTGGCTATCAGCCGTCATCAGCCAGGATAGCTTGACTCCAGTGGCGTAGTGAGCATGGGTCCCACGTCTGGGAATACCCATCCCACTTAGGGCGAAAAGCGTTACAACAAACATATGATGGACGGAATGCTGACAATGCAGACATTCTCCCCCAGTCAAGAGATCTGGGTTAAATCCATCGTTCTTTTGCCCACTACGCCACCCCAGTTTAGACATGGCCATATGCAAATCAGTCTTGACCCTGTGCCTCATGGGAACAGTCCAGCCCGAACTGCCAAGCCATGTCTTCCCTGGACCGGAATCAAGCATCCTAGGACCGGTTTCTGGCTATCAGCCGTCATCAGCCAGGATAGCTTGACTCCAGTGGCGTAGTGAGCATGGGTCCCACGTCTGGGAATACCCATCCCACTTAGGGCGAAAAGCGTTACAACAAACAAATGATGGACGGAATGCTGACAATGCAGACATTCTCCCCCAGTCAAGAGATCTGGGTTAAATCCATCGTTCTTTTGCCCACTACGCCACCCCAGTTTAGACATGGCCATATGCAAATCAGTCTTGACCCTGTGCCTCATGGGAACAGTCCAGCCCAAACTGCCAAGCCATGTCTTCCCTGGACCGGAATCAAGCATCCTAGGACCGGTTTCTGGCTATCAGCCGTCATCAGCCAGGATAGCTTGACTCCAGTGGCGTAGTGAGCATGGGTCCCACGTCTGGGAATACCCATCCCACTTAGGGCGAAAAGCGTTACAACAAACAAATGATGGACGGAATGCTGACAATGCAGACATTCTCCCCCAGTCAAGAGATCTGGGTTAAATCCATTGTTTCCAGTCCAGGGAGGACCTGGCTTGGCAGTTCGGGCTGGACTGTTCCCATGGGGCACAGGGTCAAGACTGATTTGCATATGGCTGGGTTCAAACTGGAATGTCATGGTGAGCAAAAAAACGATGGATTTAGGCCCAGATCTCTGTACTGGGGTGAATGTATGACATTGTTCTGCATTCTGTCCATCAATTGTTGTTTTTGCATTTGTCACCCCGAGTGGGAAGGGTATGCTCAGACGTGAGTCCCTTGCTCTCCATGCCACTGGAATCAAGCTATCCTGGCTGACGAGGGCTGAAAGCCCAAAACCGGTCCTAGGATGCTTGTTTCCAGTCCAGGGAGGACCTGGCTTGGCAGTTCGGGCTGGACTGTTCCCATGGGGCACAGGGTCAAGACTGATTTGCATATGGCTGGGTTCAAACTGGAATGGCATGGTGAGCAAAAAAACGATGGATTTAGGCCCAGATCTCTGTACTGGGGTGAATGTATGACATTGTTCTGCATTCTGTCCATCAATTGCTGTTTTTGCATTTGTCACCCGAGTGGGAAGGGTATGCTCAGACGTGAGTCCCTTGCACTCCATGCCACTGGAATCAAGCTATCCTGGCTGACGAGGGCTGAAAGCCCGAAGCCGGTCCTAGGATGCTTGTTTCCAGTCCAGGGAGGACCTGGCTTGGCAGTTCGGGCTGGACTGTTCCCATGGGGCACAGGGTCAAGCCTGATTTGCATATGGCTGGGTTCAAACTGGAATGGCATGGTGAGCAAAAAAACAATGGATTTAGGCCCAGATCTCTGTATTGGTGTGAATGTATGACATTGTTCTGCATTCTGTCCATCAATTGTTGTTTTTGCACTCAGTTGTCTTGGGCATTCCGTTCTGTAGTCAGGGGTGGACATAATCACTATAGCTCCCCCCTTATCTGCCTCTTTGATAGTGATCGTCGTGTCTTTGCTGAGATCAGTTATCGCCAAGTTTTCCAGGCGGGAATTGTTATGGAAGGTTTTTTTCTCTGTCATGGCACTGATGTCCTTGATGACTGCTTTTTCGAAGGCCAGAATTTCCGGTGGCACCATTGCAGATGAGGGCGTGAAGGTGGAGGGTTTTCGCATGCCTGAATCCGATTGGGAAGAGAAATTTTGGCCTGTAAGAAATTTCTCAGACGGATTTTTCGAAAAAGATCATGTATTTCGCATTGAGTCCTGAATTCATCGCGTCGTGGTGTGGGCACGAATCCAAGCCCCTTAGTAAGGACCTTTTCTTCTGTCTGGTTTAGTTGCCGATCTGATAGATTCACTATCAATTTTTCTTCCCTCTGTGACTCCTGAGTCCCATCGGGCCTTGGTCTGTTTGGTCCTGCCAGTGGACCTGTTTTTGCTGATTGTATCCGCCTCTTCTTCTTCCTCTGCCCCTGCCCCAGCCTCTGCCTAAAAAAGGTTGTGGTATAAAGGGGTTGAAAGGTAATGGTCCCTGTTGGAAACCAGGTGGTTGCCACATATGTGGACCTGGAAAAGGGGGCATAGTGTAGGTGTACTGTGGGTTAGGCGGGCCGTGTTGTTGGTAATGTTGTTGGCCTCTCCAACTGTCGGTGCTGGAATTACTACTGTTGGAGGTAGTTCTTCGACGGGAACTGGTGCTGTCATCTGACGAATAATCACTTTGTGCTTGTTGGAAATCATCTTTTAAATATGGGTAGATTTTTTCTTTATTGAAGCGCCCAATGTCTTTCTGAAGTTTGGTAATTTTTTGTCGCATTAGGAAATCCTTATTTTCAGCGATTTCACTGTTGATTTCAGATAGCTTGGCCTTGAAGGCCGTGATAGTTATAGTAGCTTTCAGTGCTCCTTCGGCAACGGTAATCTGGATGATTAAATCGTCAGCCAGGCGTTTTGCTGTCTTGATAATCAGTATCAACCAGTCCCTAGTGCACTTCCAGGCAACTAGGGACCATTCCTCCTTAATTTGCTTATCCTCAAGAAAAATTCTTGGCATATTCGAGACAATAAGCCCATTGGGGGCTATATTGGCACGTAGATATTCGGTCATGATTGCCCCGTGCATGATGATCTTCATCAATTGGCGTTTCATGTTGGTGATGCTGTTCCAGTCGCTGCCCAGGCTAGTGGTGGCCATAGCTCCGTCTGCATCTAGTAGGGACGGTGTTCTTAGGATTTCAGACACAAGGTCATCATCAAAGGATAGTCTCTGGTATTGTTCCATGGTCGTGGGTGTCCAAGGGAGGAAAAAAATAAAAAAAAGGGGGGAGAAAAAAGCGGTAAATATCCGCTAGCCAACATGGGCTGAGGTTCCACGGCTGAGCCGCCGTACGTAAATGCTTCAAAAAAGGGAGGAACCAAGAGCTTTTTTAATGAGGTCCTGCACAGTGCTCCAAGGTATCGAGAACAAAACCAGGAGTGCAGTTCCTCTGGGAGAGGGGAGGATAAAGGAGGAAGGAGAGCGATTAGTCTCTATAGAATGCCCTCACACACCTAGCAAAGTGTCATGCTTCATCATAGGGCTGTGCTCCTCGTCAGGCCGGCGCTGCAATGCCCGACGGGCTCTCGCAAAGGGGCTCTTTATCGGAGATCTTTTTAGAGACAGCCGTATGGGTGCGTGGGGGTAGGTGCAACAAGTGTAGTGAGTGATAGTGAGGTGGGTTAAAATAGGTATGGTATTGCCAATCAATGAACCATTTTATTCTGGCCCGCTGAGTCACTCCCCAACGCGTGTCTCCGTGACGTTTGTTTTTGCATGCTCAACTACCCCTTCTGTGGGACATTATCTATCTTTGTCCCTTCCGCGCATTGACCGCGCAATAAAGTTTTTTGTCAGTCTCAAGATGGCCGCACAAGTTCGCGGTCTAGTCGTTTGCTCCTGTGCGTGTGAGCACTTTCTTTATCTTGCACACACTCCTGCCGGCTTGCTACGGAAGCCTGAGCCTCGATAGGATCTCGGTTGTGTGCTCGCCCCAACTCTGTAAGTACAATGCGTTTCCATGTCGGTAATAGTGTACGGCAGTCTGTAGGGTACTCACTGCTCTCCTTAACTTTTTCAGGGCGAGCCCTCTACGGCCTCCAGGCGAACCCGTACAGCATTTTCTGTTCCCCAGGGGGTGAGTCTCCCCACATGGGCCTCGTAGCCATCGGCACTTGCATTTTAAACCTCACCTCCTGCAAAATCACCCGCTACCCTAATTTTGAGGGCAGCGATGTTACATGTATTTCGGCCTTCCCCCTCATTTACCACGCTTACAAATGAGCTCATAGACCTGGGGACGACAGTGCACTGTAACTATAACTTGCCCGGCCACATATTGCGATCCCATGCCATATAGCACTTCGTGAAGCATTTCATAGCATTTGGCACATATGGTGGTTGCACAGTATTAGGTAGTTGGTAACACTTATGCGATTCAGCATGATCTCCTCCGGACAGTTGTGTGAGCACCCATTTAAACTGGCTAAGATGAATCACATAAGGTGCACGGTTACCCACAGGAGCCAGACAGCACCCAATTTAAATGCTGAAATTGTTATGTGTTTGTGTTTGTGTTTGTGTTGTCCTTCTCTTTCTCTTTTCTTTTAGGTACCGCAACAGTGGGTCCACTCCCCTTAGGGACCCAATGGATTTGCTTGGTGATGTACTTATAATTTTTCAATCACCCATTATGTAGTAGAGTTTATATTTTGGAGCACTTTCTCACTTGGTCCTGAAGCATGACACCTAGCTAGGTGTGTGAGGGCATTCTATAGAGACTAATCGCTCTCCTTCCTCCTTTATCCTCCCCTCTCCGAGAGGAACTGCACTCCTGGTTTTGTTCTCGATACCTTGGAGCACTGTGCAGGACCTCATTAAAAAATCTCTTGGTTCCTCCCTTTTTTGAAGCATTTACGTACGGCGGCTCAGCCGTGGAACCTCAGCCCGTGTTGGCTAGCGGATATTTACCGCTTTTTTCTCCCCTTTTTTTTTTTTTTTTTTTTTCCCTCCCTTGGACACCCACGACCATGGAACAATACCAGGGACTATCCTTTGATGATGACCTTGTGTCTGAAATCCTAAGAACACCGTCCCTACTAGATGCAGACGGAGCTATGGCCACCACTAGCCTGGGCAGCGACTGGAACAGCATCACCAACATGAAACGCCAATTGATGAAGATCATCATGCACGGGGCAATCATGACCGAATATCTACATGCCAATATAGCCCCCAATGGGCTTATTGTTTCGAATATGCCAAGAATTTTTCTTGAGGATAAGCAATTTAAGGGGGAATGGTCCCTAGTTGCCTGGAAGTGCACTAGGGACTGGTTGATACTGATTATCAAGAAAGCAAAACACCTGGCTGACGATTTAATCATCCAGATTACCGTTGCCGAAGGAGCACTGAAAGCTACTATAACTATCGCGGCCTTCAAGGCCAAGCTATCTGAAATCAACAGTGAAATCGCTGAAAATAAGGATTTCCTATTGCGACAAAAAATTACCAAACTTCAGAAAGACATTGGGCGCTTCAATAAAGAAAAAATCTACCCATATTTAAAAGATGATTTCCATCAAGCACAATGTGATTATTCGTCAGATGACAGCACCAGTTCCCGTCGAAGAACTACCTCCAACAGTAGCAATTCCAGCACCGACAGTTGGAGAGGCCAACAACATTACCAACAACACGGCCCGCCTAACCCACAGTACACCTACACTATGCCCCCTTTTCCAGGTCCACATATGTGGCAACCACCTGGATTCCAACAGGGACCATTACCTTTCAACCCCTTCATACCACAACCCTTTTTTAGGCAGAGGCTGGGGCAGGGGCAGAGGAAGAAGAAGAGGCGGATACAATCAGCAAAAACAGGTCCACTGGCAGGACCAAACAGACCAAGGTCCGATGGAACTCAGGAGTCACAGAGGGAAGAAAAATTGATAGTGAATCTATCAGATCGGCAACTAAACCAGACAGAAGAAAAGGTCCTTACTAAGGGGCTTGGATTCGTGCCCACACCACGACGCGATGAATTCAGGACTCACTGCGAAATACATGATCTTTTTCGGAAAATCCGTCTGAGAAATTTCTTCACAGGCCAAAATTTCTCTTCCCAATCAGATTCAGGCATACGAAAACCCTCCACCTTCACGCCCTCATCTGCAATGGTGCCACCGGAAATTCTGGCCTTCGAAAAAGCAGTCATCAAGGACATCAGTGCCATGACAGAGAAAAAAACCTTCCATAACAATTCCCGCCTGGAAAACTTGGCGATAACTGATCTCAGCAAAGACACGACGATCACTATCAAAGAGGCAGATAAGGGGGGAGCTATAGTGATTATGTCCACCCCTGACTACAGAACGGAATGCCTAAGACAACTGAGTGACACACGGTATTACGTCCAAATTAAAGAGGATCCTACAAAAAAACTGATCATTACAATAAGAACACTAGTGACCAGTGCTTTAACACAAGGCTGGATATCGAAAAACGAGTCAGAATTCTTAATGAACAATGATCCCCGTATACCGTACTTTTACACATTACCAAAAATCCACAAAGGTGTTCTACCTCCACCTGGGAGGCCCATTGTGTCAGGAATCAACTCTGCTCTGGAACCTCTTTCGCGGTTCTGTGATCTCTTCCTACGCTCCCTGGTACAAAAGACCCCAACTTTTTTACTCGACACAAGGGATGTCCTCAACATCATTAAACAAGCCAATGAGACTGGTACCAGTGTGGATGCACTTATTACCTTGGATGTAGAGGCCCTCTACACTAACATTCCTCAGAGGGCCACCCTGGATGTTGTGGAAGAAGTACTTCGAGCACAAACATGGGACTCGCCCACACCAATTTCTTTCATCTTGGAGTGTGCATAGATTGCCCTAACAAAAAACTACTTCCAATTCGAAGACCGCATGTGCCATCAAGTCCAGGGCACTTTGATGGGGAGCACATTCGCTCCCAGCCTGGCATGCCTCTACATGGCACATTTTGAAGCCAATCACATCTTAACTGAGACTAACATCTATAAGGAGAACGTCACCCTTTGGCGACGGTATATCGATGACATTCTCATTTTCTGGAAAGGGGAATTGAACTCCATCCCCCTGTTTGTAGCTTGGGTCAACAGCCTGAACCCCTATCTACGTTTTACAGCCAATTCATCAGTCCATGAGCTTCCTTTTTTGGATTTGCTCATTTTCAAAACCCCGTTAGGTTTGAACACAAAAACCTACAAAAAACCCACCGACAGCCATAGCCCACTACTTTTTAGTAGTTTCCATCCCAAGGCTTTACGTAACAACCTACCATATGGACAGTATCTTAGACTCCGACGTAACTACAGTACATTGGAGGACTTCAAAATACAGGCACATGACCTTACAGGCCATTTGGCTCGAAGAGAATATCCGAGGGCAATCACGCAAACGGCCTACAAAAGAGCACGTAATACTAACAGGGATGCCTTGCTTACCTCCACAGAAAAAATCTAAACTGATCTAATTACGTGTGTAAGCACTTTCACGCCTGAATCAAACGCCATCCAAAAAAGAATCAAAAAACATTGGAATCTGCTGTCGGTAGGAGACTGGCAAGTCCCCAAGCCCCGATTTGCTTTCAAAAGGACCGACAATTTGAAAAGCTTGCTTATTAGCACTAGACCCAAACTATCCCCACCATCCAACCAGCGACTGTGGGGCCTTCCACCTGTTACAGGCCATCACCCATGCGGACAATGTACCGCTTGCGCTCTCACTAAAACAAGAAAGTACATTAATTTTTCAGAAACCTTAATTTGGCAACAAAAATCCCATACCAATTGCAATACCCGCAATTGTATCTATTTAATTCAGTGCCCATGTGACCTTATGTACGTCGGCATGACGACACGCCCAGCCAAGATCAGAATTTCCGAACACCGAAGCAACATTAGGTGCAAAAAGATTAACACCAAAAGGTGCACTCATTTTGTGGAGAAGAACCATACGGCCAATGACCTAACGTGGACAATTCTGCAGGCCTTTCCAGTGATCAGCAAGGAGGCCCTTTTCCGAAAGGAACAGCAGTGGATCTTCAAAATTTCTAGCCATACTGTCGGCCTCAACAATGATATACCATGGGCCACCCTTAACAATACATGATTCACCTCACATACATGAGATGACCAGATGGAGTAAATATCGTGATCTCACCAGCTTACATACAGGTGATTTTCTGATGACACCATAAATAACAACAATAGTCTTGTAGCTTTTTAGACCTCATTGGGCAAGACCCACTGGCTTAAATTACTGATCTTTCGCCTTCTTTAAGATTCTGAGGCTGCTTTACACCACCCACGCGTCACCGCATCAGATACTTGCTTGCAATCTTTATTGCAATATATAGCCCGCTGAGTCACTCCCCAACGCGTGTTTCCGTGACGTTTGTTTTTGCATGCTCAACTACCCCTTCTGTGGGACATTATCTATCTTTGTCCCTTCCACGCATTGACCGCGCAATAAAGTTTTTTGTCAGTCTCAAGATGGCCGCACAAGTTCGCGGTCTAGTCGTTTGCTCCCGTGCGTGTGAGCACTTCCTTTATCTTGCACACACCCCTGCCGGCTTGCTACGGAAGCCTGAGCCTCGATAGGATCTCGGTTGTGTGCTCGCCCCAACTCTGTATGTACAATGCATTTCCATGTCGGTAATAGTGTACGGCAGTCTGTAGGGTACTCACTGCTCTCCTTAACTTTTTCAGGGCGAGCCCTCTACGGCCTCCAGGCGAACCCGTACAGCATTTTCTGTTCCCCAGGGGGTGAGTCTCCCCACATGGGCCTCGTAGCCATCGGCACTTGCATTTTAAACCTCACCTCCTGCAAAATCACCCGCTACCCTAATTTTGAGGGCAGCGATGTTACACATATTTCGGCCTTCCCCCTCGTTTCCCATGCTTACAGATGAGCTCATAGACCTGGGGACGACAGTGCACTGTAACTATAACTTGCCCGGCCACATATTGCGATCCCATGCCATATAGCACTTCGTGAAGCATTTTATAGCATTTGGCACATATGGTGGTTGCACAGTATTATGTTGTTGGTAACACTTATGCGATTCAGCACGATCTCCTCCGGACAGTTGTGTGAGCACCCATTTAAACTGGCTAAGATGAATCACATTAGGTGCACGGTTACCCACGGGAGCCAGACAGCACCCAATTTAAATGCTGAAATTTTTATGTGTTTGTGTTGTCCTTCTCTTTCTCTTTTCTTTTAGGTACCGCAACAGTGGGTCCACTCCCCTTAGGGACCCAATGGATTTGCTTGGTGATGTACTTATAATTTTTCAATCACCCATTATGTAGTAGAGTTTATATTTTGGAGCACTTTCTCACTTGGTCCTGAAGAATTGCCACCGACCCGTTTGGGCATAGAGCAAGAAACATGTTGACCTTTCTACTTCCCTGGGGAGAATTATAATCCCTCGGGGGTCACCGATTTTAATTAGGCTGGTATACCACCAGAATAAAATGGTTCATTGATTGGCAATACCATACCTATTTTAACCCACCTCACTATCACTCACTACACTTGTTGCACCTACCCCCACGCACCCAAACGGCTGTCTTTAAAAAGATCTCCGATAAAGAGCCCCTTTGAGGGAGCCCGTCGGGCATTGCAGCGCCGGCCCGACGAGGAGCACAGCCCTATGATGAAGCATGACACCTTGCTAGGTGTGTGAGGGCATTCTATAGAGACTAATCGCTCTCCTTCCTCCTTTATCCTCCCCTCTCCCAGAGGAACTGCACTCCTGGTTTTGTTGTTGAAAACAGTACAACACAGGAGAGTAATCTCCTTATTGGAAAAAGACCCTCACACACCTGACAGGAGGGTGTCTTGCTTCATCATCGGGTCTGCTCCTACTCGGGCCGGCGCTGCAATGCCCGATCGGGCGCCCGTGATGGGGCCTACTTAACGGAGATCTTTATTCCAAAGCCGACAGGTGAAGTGCGAGTAAGGGTCCTAGTGTAGGTGAATGTGGAGTGTAAAGTGAAGTTAAAATAGGGAAAAATAGTCCAATCAAAAATAATTTTAATGCAGTTGGCTACTCCCCTAATTAAAATAGAAGAGTCACGTATAGTCACTCTATGTTGTGCATTTATACGCTAAAAAATGAGGTCGACATGTTTCTTGCCCTACGATCAATTCGATGGTAATTCCTCAGGACCTAATTGCATACTACCTACACATTTTTTTGGTGGTGGACACCCAACACTAACAGTGAAAAGTGGCCACCCTTACAGCACCCTAAAAAATGTGGGGGTACCTCTGGTATCAACAAAGATTATCAAGTGGTAACCCTTATTGCGTATGTTCCGGGCCATAACAGTACCGGTCGCCGTCGACACTGAATTCTAGTGCCGGTTCCCTAGGCTGTATCAAAGCGTGGACCGGCCGATCCGTCTGGGTAGGATTAACTGTTTGAGCAGAACATTAGTATTGGGTAAGCGCACGATGTGTTAAAAGAGATAAATATGAAATATGAGTTACAGGAGATGGCAGATCCATGTTGTCAATTACTTTCCCGTCATATGTCACACTCCACTACCCCCACCAAGCCCCGCCCCACCCCACTGCCCCACAGCATTACCTGTGCGAGCCGCCACTGGCAAATGCTCTTGGGTGCATTACTGATGATCTGATAGTAAATTACTGCAAAAGGTTGGCTGACACTGGTGACGAAAACTGAAGTGCAGTGCAGTGTGCACTGAAGTACAGTTTGAAGTGCAGGGGTCTCCCCAGTTAGATCCATGCTGCCCAGACTCGCAGGGTTCAAGGTCCCATTGATGAAATAACAGCACCTTGTCCAGAAGAGCCAATGGT
The DNA here is from genome assembly GCF_964204655.1 of Triturus cristatus. Lineage (NCBI taxonomy): Eukaryota > Metazoa > Chordata > Amphibia > Caudata > Salamandridae > Triturus > Triturus cristatus. The sequence continues at coordinate 499,504,842 of NC_140591.1, forward strand.
GGTTGAGAGATCACAGTAGCAAGTTAGCAAGCTGTAGGTGAACAGTCAGAAACTGAAATAGCACTTGATCAGCCGGGCGAGGGTTCTGGAGAGTTGAATGATGAGACTGGTGAAAGAGACGTCAATCCAGTGGTCGTAACAGAGATAGACTCAGACCCTGATGAACGGTCTAGTGCTAGAGAACCACGAGGGGCAGCAGGAGACCATCGGCCAAGTCAGCAGAAAAGAGGGAGACTGGCTCTGCAAGGAGAAAGTAATTTACCAGATATCCCGGAAGACAAAGAGGATTCAGACCTGAGTGAAGAAGGAGAAGAGACAACATTCAGTAGGTCGAAGCGAGCAAGAATGCCCTGCCAGAGGTACTCAGCACCTAAATTAACATATTCTTTTGCAATTGGCCAGGAGAATGACTTCTGGGAAGTTGGGATCACTGTGAAAATTCAATTGAAACTTTGGGAATTTTTTGTTGACAACACTGAGTGCTTTGAGACATCTTATCTTCCAAGTGGCTGAATTTCCTTTTCTGGATGCAAATGAGTTTCCTGTGCTAGTGTATGAACTGAAAAATGTCATAATGGGAGTGAGAGTTGGTTAATTGGAACCATTTATTATTAAGGACATTCCATAGGTTTTTGTAGGGGAAAAAGAAGATTCATAAAGACTTTGCACATAATTTCTTTTGCAAAATCATTCAAACTTAATTTTGCAATTTGCACAGGTGGAAGTCGACAGAGTAGTCTTTGCAGCTGCTATGTTCCACCCATGGTTCAGATTCCAATCGAGGAATGAAAGCCAATCTTAATACTAGTAGGCGTAGTTACATCATAATAGGCATGTTTTAGTTATAGTTATAGTACTCACGGGGCTATATTCAACTGCAGATACCTCAGTGGAAATATCATTATTATTTGGAGCTTATTAAGCGCTGCAAAGGATGATTTCCATTTAACATAAGTAGCTCTTAGTACAGAAGAATTGGAAACCCTGTTGTGTGTAGATTTAGATTCCGTATAAAGGTTTTCCCGATTTATGCCCTTATATAGGGACAATTCACATTATCCTTATTTGGACATAGAAATCCGGCCCTTATTTAGACATTGTCCGTACAAACCAAATACAGGCATGGCCACCTACATCCGTCCATCCACGTCACAACGAATTCTTGGAAAACCAGACCCTTAAGCCTTTAGGAATTTCCCTCAGCTTGAATATTGATTTCTCCAAGAACTCATTAAGTATGCATGAACATCTATTCCTTCGGGGTTCATTCATGACGTTCCTCTGCCTGACTTTTACGTCAATACTGACATTCCTAGACACCTTCAAGGTATAAATATACCAGCACTTGCCCTGGTAAATTGCAGTTCCCGGAGGATTCGATCCAACCTAGATTACGCGGTTCACCACGGCAAGTTCAGAAGGAGTTCGAATTCCAGCCTGATGCACTGACCTGACGCTGTCATCCTCCTCACAGAGAATCCAGCTCCAGTGCTCTCTGACTTCCCTTGCAGGGGGTTAGACTATCGAGTCCAGAAAAGAGATTCCAACCTCTCTCATTCTCAGGTATGGAACTGACAACTCTTGGCTAAACTAAAATATAGCTAGCCATACTTTAGAAATAGCACCTACTTCATACCTCGTACTGAACTTAGGATAGGTACACTGGGGTAGAACAATTTAGAAGCATCAGATGAGTATCACATTTTAGCTTATGTTATTTATGTATGTATTTTGATTAATATATGTCATAGATACAAGCCATGCTATTGCAGTATTATTTTATCTTACTGCTAACCTCGTACATATTGTACTTCGCAGACTGTCTTACGATTGTAGCAATTCATATCTCTTGCACGAGAAATAATACTGTTCAATAAACCCTTTTATTGAAAACGCCCGTCTCTCTATTTCTGTGCAACTCTGTAGAAACGAAGCATGCACGATTGACTGAGTGAAACTGTTATCTATTGTTTGCACGATTCTGAGACTGTTCCGATTCTAAAGGGAAACAAAGTTGTCATGTTTATGCGGTTGTCAGAGACTAATCCCTTCTTGTAATTTCGAGAAGTTTCTAGTGACCTCTGAGTGAGCTGGCACACACAAGTAATTAAGTTTAATATACTCGATAGAGACATACTGACCTTAATCCTATGTCAAATCTATAGTGTATGTTATTCCAATGCGCAGAGCCTATCAGGGATATAGGAACTACACTACATGGCGCCCAACGGTTTGGTAAGGCACTCATTTAATGCTAGATACTGAAGTAACTCTGTTGTGCTTTTCTCAGAGACCCTCTACTCATAATACTCCATAAGACGTCTGTAGTGGGTTGGGATATTATCCGCCATAGCTGAGTAGGACGAAAGTGCTATGTGTTAGCTGTTTGGTTTTGTTCAACGTTGAAGGATACAGTGTTCCAAAATATTGTGCACCTTATCTTTGTTTCCTTGAAACTTGCTCTGCAATTTTTCATTAAACCATGTCCGACCACGGTGATGTGGTCATAGACAACTGTCAAGCTACGGCTGATCTTACAGGCCTTAATGAAAACGAGTTGGGTGTTATACACATCCCACCAAATTTAAGGAGAGCCATCACTCTAAAACGTATCAAACATGGTCTGACACCAAGAGGTGGTAGAGAAGTTTTTGTGATAGAGGCACATGAATCTCACCAGACTGAGGTATTCTATTCATGGATAGTATTCCCAGAATCAAATCCAGTAACACATATGTTTCACTTCCACAAAGAAGATGAACCACCTGAGGAATATATTCCTTTCGATGATATTGAAATTCCACTCACATACCAGAGGCATGTGCTCTGGTTTAAAGGCGCCCTAAAACTTTACAATCACATTACCAGGCTCGGTCCACTAGGTAGACCAGGAGCAACATGGCCGACTTTAACTGGCTACACACCTGACCCTGACATTGAATCAATGTCAGACGAGGAATTACTTAATAACATACAAAAGCTAATAGAACTATACAGTTAAGCCACAACTGTCTGAAAGAACTGATAAGGTCTTTCCTAAAAATACTCCTACCTCTTCTAAAAAGAAGTGGGAAAATAGTAAACAGAATTCCAAAGAGAAGCGTTATCATTCCCGAGGCTGGTCTACTCCACAGAAGGAGTCCTCTGAAAGGAGGTACAACCTCAGGAATAGGGATAATTTGAGAAAACCTGACAGATATCAAGATAAAGATACACGTTTCTCTCGTACCTTTCAGATATCGTCACAGACATCCGAAAGAAGAGGACGGACAGAAAACAAGGAAGAACGCGTGGAGTCCAAAGAAGATCAACATGTTCAGAAAAACAAAGCAAAACCTCAATTCACCAAGAAAAAGGTAGCAGGTCTGAAGATCTGACATGCTGAGAATACTGAGAACCCAACTCAGGAACGGAGAATGGGCCCAGACCATGCTGGACAGTGCAGCAGAAGTTACAATAGCTTGCCAGAACCTAAAGGGACTTCTGGAGACAGTGGACTTGAATGAAGATACACAAGTTGAGACTGTAGACACCAGGGTTAGTTCTCCACATAAGTTATATGAAATAACACTCCGGATGGAGGGAGACATATCACAAAAAGTGAAAGCGCTCTTTTGGGAGCATCTTTCAAGGGTTTATGATATACTTCTAGCAGAACGGGACTGGCCACCATAATTTGTCAGGGAGTGCCCACATGGCGAGGCCATCATTATGCCTGCCTTCTCCAACCATGTTCCAATTCATTTAAAATATACATTAGCCAGGAAATGGGCAGTAGCCCAAGCTCCAGCACTGTATAAAAATCATGTAGGATGGGATGAGGACTCACCTCACCATAAAATCCAGTTAAAAAATATCAACCGACTGCACAAAGGCAGTACCCAGTTAAGCAAGAAGCTCAAAAACAGGTCAGGGAGATTTTAGATCAACTTGAATATCAGGGGGTGATTGAAACATGCACCTCGTCAATGAACAATCCTTTGTTTCCTGTCTCCAAACCAGACAATACATATCGTCTAGTTTTGGATTACAGACACTTAAATTCTTATTGCAAAACATTTGCAGTGCAAAATGCACAGAGTACAGCATTAATGAATAACATTGTGCGTAAAAAATATAAGACTACATTAGACATTTGAAATAGTTTCTTTTGTCAAAATATTGCACCAGAAAGCGATATTTGACCGCTTTCTCAATAATGGGGACCCAGGGTCAATTTTGTCGACTGCCCCAGGGATTCAAAAACAGCCCGGGGTTATTCTCAGCAAGGGTAACAGAGTTACTACAAACTTATGATGACGAGGCATTGTCATATGTCGATGATATATATCTTCACACACCAACCTAGTTGGTGTCATGCTTCATCATAGGGGTCCCAACCGGGTGGCCGAATGCCCCCCGGTTGTGCTACGACGCCTGACTACAGCGGAGCTGGTGTGGTGCAAAGGTGTGATGTAGTGAGAGTTTAAAAATATCTCTGAGAATCCTTGCCAGAGAAATTTTATTGATGGCGGCTCAGGATATGATAAAAACTATGTGATGCAACTACAAGAGAATTTTAGTTTCTGATAGTTGTCTATGTGATTGGTCTACATTTTTCAGCCCGCGTCGGTGTAAGGGGCTTTCGTCAGGACCAGTGAGTGCAGTGAGTGGCAAAGTGAAGCCACGTGAATAGTGAAAAAATCAAAAAAGGTAATTTACCTACACACTCGGTAAGGTGTGAGGAACCATCCGGGATCCGGGAGACCACAGTAGGTGCCTTGCGGGTGCTGCTTCCTGACCAAAATTTGTGTTCCGAGGAGCGCACTCCTCCCTCATCCTGATCAGCGATCAGACTCAGCCATAGTGTCGCTGCGGTGTCTGCCATTGAGCTGATACCGGTTCCTCACACCTTAGCGAGTGTGTAGGTAAATTACCTTTTTTGATTTTTTCGTAGCACAACCGGGGGGCATTCGGCCACCCGGTTGGGACCCCTATGATGAAGCATGACACCAACTAGGTTGGTGTGTGAGGGGTCTTTTAATTACCTAGTGGGTTCCCAAGCACTGCTTGACAGTGGTTGTACCAACACTCTTGGGTTCGTCCAACTTTGATAAAACCTATACATACCACAGGGGATACGGACGCACCCCATGCCTCCCTAGCTCTCTCATTGTTCTTTACATTAGATGATATATATCTGACAGACGATGACCTGGATAGGCACTTGAACAGGGTGAGCACCATAATATTGGTCTTCACCTCAGAGGGTTACAAATTCAACTTTAAAAAGTCAAGAATTGAACACCTCAACGTCCTTTTTCTATGATATGAACTATCAAGTGAAGGCAAAAGCCTGACAGCCAACTTTTTTAGAAAAGTGTGCGCTGCTCCAACCTCCAAAAACAATGAAGAATTTACAGTCGATTCTAGGTTTCCTGAATTTTGGAAGAACTTACATTTTAAATTACGCAGAAAGGGTTAAAACTCTCTACGAATTAATCAAACCTGATTTTAAAATCACATAATGGACACAAAAACACACAGAAATTTTGCGTTCACTCCAAACAGACATGTTAGCAACTAAACTCTTGCAAACATGCGTAAACGTACGCACCTTAGTGATCTGGATAATTCCGGGTCAATGCGGATTCACCTACTTAACTTTTAACGAAGGTGAAAAAGTACCAACTGCATACAAATCCCACATGTATACACAAGCAGAAAGGAAATTCACTTCTACAGAAAAAATTCTGACAGCAGTTCAAACCGCTGTAGCAAAAGAAAGAGCCCTAGCACAGGGGAAACGCATTATGATTGTGACTCCTGTACCAGCCCTAGAGGCCGTTACAAAGGCTAGCATTCCGAATGCAAAAGCTTAACATCCGAGATGGATACAATGGGTTAATTCTCTTGCTGCAACTGATGTTGAATACATTTTTGATCCATACTTAAAAACACAAGCATTCCTGCAATATGAACACGAATGTCCTCTGTCTAGTGAAATTCTCCCTCTTGACCAGTACGAATTTATAATTTATGCTGAGGGATATGCACAGCCCGCTACAGAGAGTTTACAATCTTCCAGTGCAGTGTGTACTATCGTTAAAGGTCGCATGCGAGATGGCAAATTCAAACCAATGGTCACAAAAACCCAATCTCTAGGAGATTGTGCAGCTCAGCGAGCTGAACTACAAGCATTTAAGATGGCACTTGAAAATACAGTTTGCGAATTCCCCACACTAAAAGTGTGCGATTCTTTTTACTGTGTTCAATCTTACAATGAATATTTACAGAATTGGATTCAAAATGGTTTCAAAGATGCAAAAGGTGGCACAATCAAGCACAAATTGCTTTGGGAACAAGTAGTTCAGTTGCGAAACGGACTACAGAACACTCATGTGATACACACGCTGAGTCACCAAAGTGATGGCGTTCACGTTGAAGGGAATTCATCGGCTAATGAAGCCATGAAAGGGGTTGTGCAAACGGCTTCCGTAGCTGCAATCACTCATTCACAAACGAAAATAGACAGCAAAATAATGCTGGCTGTCAATGCATCAAGCAAAGGCAAATACTCATATATAATTGATGCGAACAATGTTCCGTTTGCTCATATCCCTGGAGTGGGGGATAGGGTAATACCAAACATGGAACATAGACTAGGGCTAATCCTAGCAGCACATGAAGGGTTTGCCTCTGCCCACGCAGGTGTTTCAGCCACAATGGTTTTACTAAAACAAAGGTACTGGTGGCCCGACATTAGGAAACAGCCTAGAAATTATGTTTTGGACTGTGAAATATGCCAAAAGATGGAAGTCTCTACCGTGAAACGTCTTGCGCAGATGCCCCTGTTAATTTCAGATAAACCATTAGCTTGTGTTTACCTGGACCACTGCGGTCCCTTACAAAGGGATGGGAACTATAAATATATCATGGTCGCAGTGGATTCATGCTCTAGGTTCCTATGGATGTGGCCTCAGTGCTCGGCTGACACTCGAACTGTTATAAAAGATTTGCGAGTCTTTATTGGAACATACACAATAGGCACACTACATTCGGACAAGAGTCCTGCGTTTAGCTCTAGGGCTTACAAAGAAGCCATGGCCAGTCTGGGCGTAGCATTGTGTTATTCTTCTCCATTCCATCCTGAGGGAAATTCTGTTGTGGAAAGAAAAAAACGGGACATAAAACAGTTTATAACAGCAAGGGTATTAGGTTCGGGTGATGGGTGGGTCAAACATTTATATGGGGTCCAGCGTGCACTAAATAACTTGCCAGGAAGTTCTCTAGGGGGTGTCACTCCATATGAGGTCCTGTTTGGGACTAGAATGTGGTTCCAGACTTATATATGAAAGGAACAGTGGTGGAAAACAAACAATTTGATATCAAAGATTGTTTGGCTGTTTTACAGGACTTAAATGACCTAAGAAAGCAACAAAGCAACGTGGTCCTGAAGCCAACCACCACTGAGAAAACTCCAGCCGTCCCTGCAAGGCCTGTCTGGATCCCAAAGCTTGGGGATCTAGTCAGAGAAAAGATCGCAGATAAGAAGTAATTTGGACCTTCATACAGACAACCGATGCCTGTCCTAGTAATCCACGGATCAAGAACAGTACTTTTGCCGCCCCTTGCTGGTAAAAAGGCAAAAAGATTTGTATCCATCGACCTGATCAAACCATACTATGTGGCCGATTCTGAAGAGTAGGCCAGGTGGACTCCGCCAATGTAGCAGACACACTCCTCCAGCTACAATCCAATATGTTCAAACTGAGAGACTCATCACCTTTGAAGATTCAACAGTAAGAAATAGAGGACTAAGCAACAATGCTATGGACCTTGTACCTCTTGAGACCCAAATAACAGTTCGTCCAGATACACCCGTTTACAACGAAGTAACAAGTGAGCAACTATTTCCAGCAATTTCATCAAATACAGATGCAATTCCAACCATTACAGAACTGCTTCTGGCTATTTCATGAACTTTGATACGTTTTCTGAGGATCCCAGCGAGCCTGAAACTACGCCAGCACAAAGAACTTTCAAAGAACAAGCAACAGACTTTTTTCATCTACTAGAATAAACGTATCTGGTTTCACCATGGATTGAACCATGGATTGTTTTGGGAATATTCTTCATTCTACTTTGGTTAGCTCTGGTAATAACTCTGGGTATGCTAATTAATGGAAGATGTATTCAAATGGGCACAGCAAGTAAAAGAGTGAACTTACTTCTCCAGCCACACAAATCAACCCATCGTGAAGCAAAAGATTTGTCAGCAGTGAAAATCACAGCGATTCCTATACCTGATGGTATAGTTTGAGACAAAACCGAATGTGACATTTTTGGTCCGTCGGAGCTTTTGAAGATTCCACATTTATTTAAAATTTAATTAAGTGACTTTATTACCTCCAGTACCTTTTCTGATGATTGGGACTTTGAGGCTGTTAATAATATGATGTCTGATCTAGAGATGTCAACTGAATTTATTAATAATGAATATTTACAAGGTTCATCAGACTATGAAGAAATGCATTGTTATAACCACTATGGTCAGCATTTCTTGCATAAATCTGCAATGCCTAGAAATTTATTTATGTATAACCAATGGGAACATTGTCCTACGCCACCAAAAGGTAGCTCGAAAACATTTGCAATGAAATGTCCATATTTTTCAGGGTTTAATATCTCGAATGCTGAGACATTTTACTTTAAGAATGTCAACAAGACAGGAATGAGAAATATGTTTACGAATACCAAACAGATTTATTCTACAGCCTTTATTGCCCAACTGTCTAAACAGGGTTTCGACTTTTGGAAAGACAACATTGAGACAAAAACTGTGTGGGGTACTAAAGATTGGCAAGTACAGGGAATAGAAGGTTTGTTTAGAGCCTGTATTATCCCTGAGCGAATTATGTTTTTGAACAACACTGTCCAACAAACATCATGCCTTGGAATAGCCAAGATAAAAGACATGAACACTCCGTCTATACCTGCACCTACAAGTGAAAGCACTACAAAGGGGGAGGTCGACGTACATACTATTTTGAATAATAACGGATCAGATCCTGAATGGAAAAAATGGTTGCTTTGGCCCTTAGACACAAACAACTGTGAAGATAGATTCCTGAACAAAACACAAGGTTTTACCTTTCATAGGCTAGACCCACGTTATGTCCAAAGACAGCATCCGGGGGTAGTAACAACTTACAGTGTAGGGAAACTTTGCCTTGATTGGCTACAGAAAGCTACACTAGAGGATGTAAAACAACACTTAACTTTACTTCAAGAAGACGCAGACCTTAGGGAATTCTTGTTAGGACCAAGAAATCCGCGTCAAAAACGATTCATATATGCCGGTATCTACGCTGCTTATAAGAAGCATGGAAGGGCACACAAGCAGAGACTGCAGAATGAATACAAGAAATTGATCGTATTAATTTAGAGAAATCTCTCTCTGTAGTAGACAATGGGTTAACGACTCTATCTTCCAGGATATATTCTTTGGACAGCATTGTATCCTCTGTCATAGACATCATGGAACAAGACAGTCACAGCTACGGTCTATCATGCTATTAGGTTGGACGCTTCAAAACCTGCGTTCTGGCTATGTGCCTTGGCGTTTAATCAATACTACGTCACTGTTTGCAGAATTCAATCTCACTGAAAGACAGATCAAACTGGCACAAAGGGGAGCAGACTATACGGTGCTGAGCATTGAAAAACTGGAGAAATTACCATTCACAGTGGCAGAAAAACCAGCTACTGAGTGGATCATACATGGTAAGATTACTCTGCCTGTTACGAATTTCCATTTTCAGTATTGCCTAAAAAATATACCAGCAGGCAAATATGAAAGGCTGGGTAAAGAATACATCAATATATCCTGGGATTTTCCTTACACACACAGATGTTGGAGTGGGGGACGTGAAGTGTTTCCTAGTGGTGAAAACTGTGAACACGCACTAAGCAGTTCTCTCCTTTGTCCACAACAAACTTATCCTGCCACCTGCACGGTTCGCTGGCAGCAGTGATTAATCCAATCTTTGGTCAACTTTCAAATGGGAGTTACATTATGATGAATGATCACAGCTGCTGTGGCATGCTGCCAGGTATCCCATATCTAGTAACGGTTACATCCAGGGTCACTGCTGTATGCAAGTCTTGTTTCCCCAAATAGACCTAGTCAGGGAGTCGCCTTTATGGCCTTCACTGAATATCTCTTCTATACGAGTTGATACTCTAAGCAGAGTGAAAGCAATTCTTTTGCAAAAAACTGTGCCTTTGACCTCTGCGAAGGAAACCTATGCTCTCCAAGTCGCAAGGACTTCTGCGGAGATACATACCCTTTTGTATACAAACTGCCCTGTGCATTTCTCAGAAATGTTAGGTCATATCTTAAACATGTCTGATACAAGCGGTATTGTACATGTATTTAAGGACGCGTGTGCGAGACGGTTAGCAACTTTTCAAGCAGTTCTCATAATTTTTCCAAACTTCGTGCACTCTGTATTTGGCGGACTGCCACTTCTTTTTGCACTTGTTGCAGGGATACTATTTTTGCTCTTACTGCTATGATATGGCAAGCCAATTCACCAGCGATACTCAGTTCAGCATGGAAAGAACTCTATTGGAGATGAGGTGTCGTGAGCGCATCGTCCCAATTCTGGGTTTACCTCGTCTACGAGAATTAAACACCACTTGGTTTCTATCATTCAGACCAATTTGGCAAGATTTTATCTTACCTGTTCTATGCTGCCTGCTATGCGGTGAAAAATGCATGCTGGACATTTGTCTGACACTCCCATCATTAATGCCTACGGATATCCATACTCTGCTGGACTCGATAACGGCCTATTATATGTGTTGTCCCCAGCGGCTACCAATCATGATGGCGGCAATCATTGAGATCTCACAGACGCAACATGATACTGCTGAGGTACGAGAGGAAACTCCAGGCGCACAGGTAAAATCCAATCCGGACGTTGCTGATTCTTCCCATGCTGAAGGCAATAGTTCGCATCTATGTGCTGTTGATCTTCTACATAGAGTGTTCCAACTCTCACCCAAAACGGTAGACGACTTGTTGTCTACAGGATTAGAAATGTTTATGTTTTCTCCATCCCCACACACTGACTTTTGATTCTAGTACACGGTGTTCCGGAGAGACTCTGAATTTGGCCTTCATTCTTTTTCAAACGTAATACTGACTTTGGAACTTTTTCTAGGATTATGTTTTTTTTTTCACCCCGTCCTAAAATTGTTTTTTCATTTTGGGGCACAGTAATCTGCTTATAGTAGAACTATTCACAGAGAACACAATTCTTTGATAACACTTCCAGGGACAGTATGCCACCTTGTCATGAATAACAAATTGACTTGTGTAACCTGATATTAAATGGTTTTGGCCCCTTTTCTCTTCTGTATTTACGAGCCATTTCAACAAATGTATATATTTTTGTTCATTCGTTTAGCAGTCCAATGCGATCCTATGCTTAGAATATAACATTGCCTTTAATATGTACAACACTTTATGCATAGCAATGGTTTTTTAATGTATTTTTAGAACATATGTTTAAGATATGTTTTTAGCTTATTTTAGCAAACCCATGCGATACTCTGTTTTAAGATATGCTTAGAACGTTTAGGATTTAGTAATGTCGTTCATACGAAACTGGAGTGGGTGTTGTGTGTAGATTTAGATTCCGTATATAGATTTCCCGATTTATGCCCTTATATAGGTACAATTCACAATACCCTTATTTGGACATAGAAATCCGGCGCTTATTTAGACATTGTCCATGGCCACCTACATCCGTCCATCCACGTCACAACGAATTCTTGGAAAACCAGACCCTTAAGCCTTTATGAATTTCCCTCAGCTTGAATATTGATTTCTCCAAGAACTCATTAAGTATGCATGAACATCTATTCCTTAGGGGTTCATTCATGACGTTCCTCTGCCCGACTTTTACGTCAATACTGACATTCCTAGACACCTTCAAGGTATAAATATACCAGCACTTGCCCTGGCAAATTGCGGTTCCCGGAGGATTCGATCCAACCTAGACTACGCGGTTTGCCATGGCAAGTTCGGAAGGAGATCGAGTTCCAGCATGATGCACTGACCTGACGCTGTCATCCTCCTTGCAGAGAATCCAGCTCCAGTGCGCGCTGACTTCCCTTGCGGGGGGGTTAGACTATTGAGTCCAGAAAAGAGATTCCAACCTCTCTCATTCTCAGGTATGGAGCTGACTATAACTTAGAGAAACTTTTGGCAATTCTTGGCTAAACTAAAATATAGCTAGCTATACTTTAGAAATAGCACCTACTTCAAACCTCGTACTGCACTTACGTTAGGTACACTGGGGTAAAACAATTTAGAAGCATCAGATGAGTATCACATTTTAGCTTATGTTATTTATGTATGTATTTTGATTAATTTATGTCATAGCTACAAACCATGCTATTGCAGTATGATTTCATCTTACTGCTAACCTCGTACATATTGTACTTCGCAGTCTGTCTTATGATTGTAGCAATTCATATCTCTTGCACGAGAAATAAGACTGTTCAATAAACCCTTTCATTAAAAATGCCTGTCTCTCTATTTCTGTTCAACTCTGTAGAAACGAAGCATGCACGATTGACTGAGTGAAACTGTTATCTATTGTTTTCACGATTCTGAGACTGTTCCGATTCTAAAGAGAAACAAAGTTGTCATGTTTATACGGTTGTCAGAGACTAATCTCTTCTTGTAATTTCGAGAAGTTTATAGTGACCTCTGAGTTAGTTGGCACACACAAGTAATTAAGTTTAATATACTCGATAGAGACATACTGACCTTAGTCCTATGTTAAATCTATAGTGTATGTTATTCCAATGCGCAGAGCCTATCAGGGATATAGGAACTACACTACAACCCTAGATCGAGAGATTATCAGGAAATACCATGAATCCTTTTTTTTTTAAACTTTGTTTATTGAGATTTTATGGTTCAATTTCACGTACATACAGAGAAACATATGCAGGTTCAAGTGACAATGTGGATTAGTCGTCATATGAGCATCATATTTACCTCTTCCTCAGGGGGCGAGCGAGTCACTTTACACAGTAATGCGTATGGCCAGTGGCTTATACAGATAATGAAGACATCAGGTAGGGGAACAATGTACATTGTATTCATCAGGAGTCGGCATGGGAGCCCCCAGGCTGAGCGTCTCATTTTTTTTTCCCATCCCTTCCAAGGCACGGCCCCCTCCCAGAAATCGTACACCTTCATCACATAAAAAAAACAATCCACTTGGAACACAATATCAGAATCTCGTCACTCACAAGGCAACACACAGGGGAACAGGAGATACACAGCAGATGCACCTACAGTGCCATAGCAGTTCACCTCCCACCCTATGCAGGATGCAAATCGTGGGTACTGGAATTAGGGCCATCAGCGGCCAGAGGGGGAGCGTCGTCCGCCAGAACCTCTGGGCTCCGCAACAGATAACTTTGCAATGGTCCCCAGATATCGGCAGGGTGGGACCGGGTGGGAAGCAGCTCGGAGTATGTCAGTACTTGCTCTTGACAATAGATAAGATCTTTGAGCCACTCCTTGAATTTCGGGGCACGTCCCCGTCCCCAGTGGCAAGCAATACGCCGTTTCGCTAATAAAAGCGCAATCGTGACAAACCTACGACAGGAGCGTGGAATTTGTTTGGTATATCCTAGTAACGCCTGTACCGGCTCAGGTGCAAGAGGAAGTTCTATCATTTGCGCAATGGCAGAGTACACCCGCCCCCAGTAGCTCTGAATAGCGGGGCATGCCCAGGATAGGTGGAGGAAGTCCGCCTGAGGGGCGTGACATCTCTCGCAATCATCAGAATCCTGCAGTCGAAATTTGTGCTTGGTCACCGGAGTGCAGTAGAGGCAGTTCAGAAATTTAAAATGAATGATCCGGTGCCTACTACTCGCCGAGATTTGCTCCGTCTGCGAACAACAGTAGGCCCACCTGTCCTCTCCGAGCTCCATCCCCAACTCCCGCTCCCATTCCCCACGAGCCCTCGAAACATCGATAGCCGCATCCGAGCGAACCGCATGGTAGAGTATCGAGACCAAATGGGAGGGTGAGGCTGCCTGTAGGAGCCTATGTAAGGGAGCGAGAGTCTCGGGCTCAGCCGGGAACGTCCGCAGTATGGCCTTCATGCCATGTCTCAGTCTAAAGTAAGTGAAGAGCTCCAGAGGGGTGGGTGTGTAACCAACAAAGAAGTGGTCCCTGTCACGAAACTGCCCACCTGTGAACAGATCACCCCATGTCAGAATTCCCAATTTGCGAAGCAAGTTTTGGAACAGCCTCTCCTGTAAAAGGGGAAGCTGAGGGTGGTAGGCAATGGGGAGGAGAGGCGAGTACAGAAACAAGCTCCCTACACGCTTTGATATCTCCAGCCACGCTCTCACCATACCCTGGAGGGCGTTGTAATTTGCGTTGGTATATGGGAGCACACTATGCAGTAAGCCAGGCAAGGGCAAAGGCGCCGCCAGCCAGTCCTCAGCAGCGAGTTGGGGCATGAATTCAATGGGACGGAACCAGTAATACGCATAATGCGCCTGGGCACAGTAATAGTATAGCTCCAAATTTGGAATATCAAAGCCACCGCGGGAGTAAGGGGAGGTCATCACAGCCCACTTCAATCTAGGTCTCCTCCCCCCCCACACCAGACGTATCAATTCTGAACGTAACCGGGAAAAGAAGTGTCTCCCCGGAGGAAAAGGAATGTTCATGAACAAATACAGGAGCTTGGGAAGCACCACCATCTTGATCAGAGCAGCATGCCCGGCCATCGATAGTGGGAGCGTAAGCCAGCGGTCAACACAAGAGGAGACATGCATCAGCGTCGTACCATAGTTCAATCGCATTAGCTCCTCCCTATCTCGAGAAACATTAATGCCAAGATACTTGACTTCGGACTCGCTCCATTCTATGGGATAGTCAAGCGAGAATTTCCGGGAGCCATCTGTCAGATGGAAAATCTGTGACTTAGACCAGTTGATCCGTACGCCCGACATCTCCCCGAAGACTAAAAATTTCCGAAGTAGGGGGTTCAGATTATTCTGAGGGTCCCGAACATATAAGGTAATGTCATCTGCATACAGTGACAGCAGAATCTGTCTCTGCTCGCAGAATAGCGCCCTGTTCTGATGGTGTTGTCGCAGCCGCGAGGCAAGTGGCTCAATCGCCAGTGCGAATAAAAGTGGGGAGAGAGGGCACCCCTGCCTGGTCCCTCGAGCAATCCCGAAGGACTCCGATACTCTGCCATTGATTAAGACCTTAGCGCGCGGACTACCATAAAGGATAGCTATCCACCTCAGGAATACCAGAGGAAAGCCCATTTGGGACAGCACAGCCACCAGGTAATCCCATTCCAAGGAGTCGAATGCTTTCGTGGCGTCCAAAAAGACTGCCACCATCTGTAAATCGGGATCCACATTCAGCAAAATTGCGAATAACGTGCGCAAGTTGTGCGACGTCGCCCTACCAGGTATAAATCCCGATTGGTCCGGGAGAACCAGTCCCTCCATGAGGAGCGTCAAGCGATTAGCCAAAGTTTTAGAAAGGATCTTCGCGTCGCAATTAAGGAGGGACAGTGGGCGATAAGAATCCGGGGAGGTTGCCGGTTTACCCGGCTTTAAAAGGGAAGTGATCAGCGCCTCTCTCATAGAAGGCGGAAGCACTCCCAGCGTATGGGCCTCGTCAAACACCACTTTTAAGATCGGCGCAAGAATATCAACATAAGTTTTATAAAATTCTATCGGGAAGCCATCGAGGCCAGGGGCTTTTCCCGAGGCCATTTGCATGATAGCCTCCCGAATTTCGTCAAGGCCCAAAGGAGCCATAAGGAACTTTCTGTGCGCGTCAGAGAGCCATCCCAGTGTGATCTCTCCCAAATAGTGGCCTAGCTCCGGTCGATGTGTATGAGCGGAGGAATATAAATCAGTGTAGTGAGTAACAAACGCATGCATTATGGACCGGGTATCTCTGTGGAGGTCTCCCGAGCTTCCCCGTAGTTCGAGGACATTATTATTAAAGCGAGGCGGCCGCGTCGCCCAGGCTAAGAATTTACCCGGCCTTTCACCCTCCCCATATCGTCGGGCCTGAAAGTATTTCCCCCTGAACCGGACCTCTCTGTCTGCGGTTGCCGTGTAGTCAGACAGCAGGTCTCGAAATTTGGCTTGCGCTTCAGCATCACTGACGAACGTGGGGCGGGATTCCAGATCCCTAAGGTCGGATTCTAATTTACGAAGGGTGTTACGTAGGTCCTTGAGCACTCCCACCCCCTTTGAGATGCACAGCCCCCTAATGGTGACCTTAAAGGCCTCCCAAACTACCGCCACACTATCCACCGTCCCACCATTTCGTTGAAAGAAGCTCTCAATTTCCTGCGCTATTTCAGACCGGAAGACTTCGTCTAGCAGGACATTAGGCTGCAACCTCCACGCCATTGGAGAGCCAACTAGGTCCATTAAGTTCATACCCATCGAAACAGGGGCCTGATCGGAGTATGTGCGAGCTAGGTGTTTTACCCAACAGAGCCTGGGAGCGAGCCCAGGAGAGACCAGTATGTAATCCAATCGTGCCCACGTGGAATGTGCAGCTGACCAATGTGTGCCCTCGAGAGTCGCAGGGTGTATATGGCGCCATGCGTCCAACAGATGGCGATCAGTGAGGAGGCCGTGGACATACGCCTGTGAGCGGGAATAGTGTTGAGGGCCAGGGTTCGCTCTGTCCCTTGTGGGGTCAACAACTGTATTGAAGTCTCCCCCCCACACTAGATAAGTGGAGCCAATGCTTAAAATCTCAGTCCAGAGCGTCTGGAGGCAATGCGGATCATCCGAGTTGGGGCCATAATAACATGCTAGAGTTAGCGTGTCCATACCCATACGTCCCCAAATGATACAATACCTGCCCTCTCTGTCAGTTCGCTCTCCCATGTACGCAAAGGGGGTGTGTTTCCGAATAAGGATTGCAACGCCTCGCGAATAGGTGGAATATGAGGAAAAAGTACGGTGAATGGCCCAACGCGATGCAAACAGCGAAGGTCTGGAGGGGTCGAGGTGTGTCTCTTGAAGGAATGCCACCCCAATGTGATGTCTATCTAGGTATGCCAGAATTTGCCTACGCTTTCTAGGGTCTCCCAAACCCCTCACATTCCACGTTAGGAAGTTGAGCTGTCTAGTACAGTCCCCACCTGTTTGCGGATCACTCATTGTTAATCACAATATTCAAATAGCACAACACAATGTGCCCGCCACCCCCTGAATGATGCAAGGAGAACGATGCAAATGCCACCCCCTGCCAGTCAAAACCATCAGACACCATAAATCCCCAGCTCCCCCCTCCTCCCCCCACCCACAGCAGCATCCCAATCATGCCATCTGGATCAACCCCCTGCCCCCCACCCTTCAACAGAACTCCCCCATAGCATGTGCCATAAGGGATCAACATTTAACCGTGAAAGAACAATGGGGTAATACCCTTGAGGGCGCAGTCTAGGTGGAGACACTGTATCCCCCTGAGCCATTAGAGTATACCCAGTAGAGAACCGAGTCCTCTCCATGGACAAAGGGTGCCCAGCGAAGCATAATGTCCTGAAAGTCTGGCGCGCAGTGAATAGGAGCAGGACTCCGAGTACTGTCTCCCAGTACAGTTCAGATAGGCCCGTGGACCATCGCATCAGCATTCACGCGCATCATCTTACCAACCGCTGAGCATCCGGTCCCGGCGTTGCACGATGAGGACTCAGCGCCGTCATTCCGAGGCCGGCGTGGAGGGGCGCTCTAGCTCACGCCTCTTGACACGTTTCAGGAATTCCTCTGCTTGTTGGGGACTAGTGCAGAAGGTCTGTTTCCCCTGATGCGTGATGCGCAAACGGGCTGGGTATAATAGCGCATAGTCAATTTGTGCAGCACGTAGTTTTTGCTTGATGATAATGAACTTCTTTCGCTCGTCTTGGACCACGGGGGTGAAGTCCGGGAATATAGTGAAGGTGTTACCCTCGTAGGATAGGGTCTTCTTTTCCCTCGCCGTCCGAAGCGCTGCGTCGCGGTCCCGAAAGTTCAGCAAGTGAGCGATGATGGGGCGGGGGGGAGCCCCCGGCGGCGGCCTCGAAGCAAGCGATCTATGCGCCCTCTCGACAATGAACTGAGGAGAGAGGGAGTCCGTGCCCACCACCGCTCGCAGTAGACCCTCCACATAATCCTCCATCTTACCCGTGTGGGTCGATTCCAGTACGCCGATGATGCGTATGTTATTTCTGCGACTACGCGCCTCCAACTCCTCGTTCTTGGCCGCTATTACTCAGAGGACTTTATCCATGCGCGTCACCGTAGCCGTTAATTGTGTTGTTTGGTCTTCTGAATCCGATATACGCCGCTCCGTCTCTGTGAGGCGTTCACCATGGCTATCCACCTTGTGGACTATGGAGTCCATACGTGACTGCATAGAGTCCATCTTATCCACGATAGTCGCCAGACTCTGCCTCATATCAAGTAGTATAGATTTGACATCATCTACCGGCAGTACGGCTGATTGGTTCGACCCTCCCGCGCCATCCTCGGGCTGGGATCTAGTGGACTTTTTTGCCTCAAAGGTGAGGCGAGGCTGGTGGCTGTCCGGCTTCCCCATGACAGTACCGACAGGCAGACCACTGCAGGCGCGAAGTCAGAGGTACACGGCCCAGTGTGTCGTGGGCGCAGAAATATGGGGCAGTCCGCCCGTGCCACAATGATCTCCACAACAGTGCAATCGGATCCTCTCCACAGGTAACGATAGGGCGGCGTCCTTCACCGGCCCCTGCGTCGGGAATCAGCCGCAGTCACCCGGACAGGCCACGCACCTCTTCAGCAGGCCATCCGCCGCCGGGATATCAGGAGTGAGTGTGTCCTCCGGGCCCACAGTCGCCAGTAGCCAAGGAGGGGGAGGTGGGGCCGGAGCGACACAAGCCAGGTCCCCCCGGATCGCACAGCAGGCCCCCTACCTCCACGGCGTTACTCTCAGGATCCAGTCGAGGGAAGAGCACGGCCCTCCGGCCAGTGACCCCAGGCAAGCGGCAACCGCCTCAGACAAGACAAGACTCCCTCGCGATCACCGACGCGGGCCCCTCGGGTCTAGCACCAGCGTCCTCCAGGCAGGGGCAGTACAGCATCAGCCGCTCCCTCCAGGCACCATCTCTCGGCCACGGGTCGGGTAGGCAGGCCGCCAGGTCCAGCAGGAGCCAGCCGGTCACAACGGTGCGGGACAGATAGGGCCACGTCGCGCCGTTCTCCGTCCCCGGGCAGGAAACTCGCGTCCTCACCTCCAACACCCGTAGTGTTCACTCGGCGCGCCCAGCATCCCGACGACTGTAGTACCACCGGGTACAGGCTTCAGGCAGGGCACCACAGATTCACTGTGCCTCCGATGCAAGTCTGATCGTCCGGGTCCCAGAGGCCGAAGCCGGGACTCCCCGCCCACGTGTGCAGCACCGGCCTCGCGTAGCGGCCGCAACCCGGCTCCGGCTCCAGCAAGGTTCTCGCGCCAGCCGGCGTCGGCAGCAGCAGCCTCACACCCAGAGGCCACCGGGTCGCCCAGGGTTACGAGGGTCGCAATCGGTGGCGGAAGCGGCAGTCCACCCACAGAGACCAGTTTTGGCAGGATTTGCGACGTTCAGGGAGGATTTATTCAGGATTTCAGCGCTAGGCAGCGGGAGCTTCACCCAGAGGCAGCCATTCCGCTGTGTGCCACCTAGCGCCCCCGGAAATACCATGAATCCTTCACGCAAGGATGTCATCATTGCTATCATTAATTTGCTCAGTTTCCCATGATACATCACGTAAAATACAATTTTAAAGTACAATCCTACTTTTTTTATTCAAATAGATTTATAGTATGAAAATTATGGGGAAAACGTTCTTTATATAGTCCTTGTATTTCCTTATTTGCAGACCACTGACGCCCATTTTTGCAAGTTCTACATGTTTTCTTGCTTGTTTTTGGGTTTGAAGCATGCAGCTACTCCAGTAAAACAGCTGCTTAAGCTTAAATGTAGTAATCAATTACAAGCACAAAGCTGTATTCAGTGCCTAAGAGTTTTTGTTGAATCAAGATGTGTGTACTGTGGTATTTGGGGTATTTGACTCATCTCTTTTATTGTTGATGGAGTAACACTAAGGTTAAAATTGGAAAGTGCTTATTTACATGGCCTTCATTAACAACGTGTCATTATTCCAAGATGATATGAGCTTGACTTGTCAAACACGATTTTATCTGGATGAATTGTTTGCATGCTTCACATGCTTGGATTGGCACCCTGCAACATGGAATGTCATCCGTGAACGCGCACAGAGAATAATTAAGGGTTTCCAATGAAGAATACTTGGCGTTCGTGGTCTGCGTTAACTGTATGTCACTGCTTGTGATGAACAGAAAAATGTATACCTCACAGTTAGAGGTTCAATAAAGTATACAATATGAAATATATAAAGTGATGCTTCTTCGACTGCACACATGACGTCCTGTTTAATATGAACTTCCATTACAAAAATGGGATAACCCATGGTGAAAAGGACCTGGGTGAATAGCTGATACCAAAAACAATGGTCCTTGACAATTGATCAATCTATCTGAAACAATATACTTAGCTTAGTCAATTGGTTTGTCTATTCCTGAGCCCACAGAGAAAACACATAATTTTGTTTAGGAACAAAGGCTCACACTATTCAATAATTAGTTCGTATTGAAAAAGTACAACATCCAAAACACTGTGAAATTAATTACATGTGTTTAATTGAGCAATTTGAATATTTCGAACAGAACAAGGTTGCTCCAAGGGGAGACGTGCATGAAGAGAAAGTGATAAAGGAGTGAGTGAGTGAGACAAGAAATGAAAGGTTGCATAGTAGTCAGAGTATTCAATTAATTTTAGGCAATGTGGATCGGTTGTGATTCACCGTCCAGAGTCCAAAAAACCTGGTCACATTCATTAGGTACACAATATTTAGTATATTTCAAAATTAGACCCCATTGGTGGTCTTGCACGGAGGAATGAATATGTGTCCCAGGTAGTTAAGGGTGGGCGTCGACGTTTCGACCCGTCTTGATGGCCTTGAGGATAATTAAGCCTTGGCCGTGCGGGTCTTCATCAGGACCAAAAGAGGGGGCAACCTGACTGGAAGGTGGTCTACGCTGAAACACCTGTAATGTTAAAATAGGTGGATAGTGAGGATGTTGGCCTAATTAAAACATGATTAAAAGGAGGTATCTAGTGTCAATCACATACCTAATTGGTTTAGAATCTCAGGACAAATCCGGGATACCAATAATTGGAGGCCTTGAAGTCATAGGTCAATTAGTTCATTCTGGGTGAAGGGAACCATACTAAGTTCAATTCAAGTTATCAGCGGCGACCTACAACAAGAGAATTTAATCAGAACACCGTGAAAATTAACTCTAGGGACCAACAGACTAAGCGGATTGGGCTATAGCTGCCGTATGTAGGTAGTGAATGAGCCGAAGTGACATCTTACCGCATCAAGAACCGTTGGCGGTGTATAAGTCGTTAGGCAAAAATTTGTGCTGTAAGCGATGTATCTGTCAGTTATTCAGAGTTATTCGTCGATACACAGGAATGAGTCAAGGCTAAAAACAAAGTTGAAGGGCATGGTCAATAAAGCCTCAGGCTGAGTGGTTTAAGAATCTACGGTATGAGTATACGGGTAGTGAAGGCTTACCCAATAAACACAGCAAATGTGCAGAGTCACGGAGCGTCTGTCTCCGTTCACGCCTCAGTGCGAAATGAGCTCAACCGCGGCTTGGTCCGGTTACCAAGACAACCATATGCCGGTTAGTGACGGTAAGCCCGGAAAGGGTAGAAAGACTAAATTGAGTCGCACGCGGGGTAGGGATCCTAATAAGTGTATGCAATGTCTATAATGAGGAGAAAAATCACCATAGCCTCTTGAGGAACAGGAGCATATATCTCCGTACTAGTTGCAAAAATAACGTCGTTGTTACGGTCTGGTTACCAAGGCAGCTGATATCCATGTGTTGGATTATTAACATTGTGACAACCATACACTGGGAAGGACCCATTAGAGCAGTTAAAAGCAAACAATGGACACATTAAATAACAACATTTTGGATGTACGAGTGAGGTAACTTAGTGACATACAGACAATACATAGAACAACAATGTAGGTTAACAAGTCATATATCCACATATATTGACAGTTTTAAAACAGTAATGCATTTTCCAAACAAACCGGCGTCCAGTTGCTCTCGAACAATAGTTAGTGTTGATAAAGGGGCCCTTTATACATGGACTAGATTATTATGGGTATAGGACCACTAAAGGAGTAATACAGTTTATCTGTGATTCATAATGGAGACTTGTTTGTTGGTTTCCTCAAGCTCCTTCAAACCCCTGGTGACCGTGTCTAAAGAGTGGATCCATCTGTATTCCCGTTTGGACAGAATGTCAGTGAAGTCCCCACCTCGTGGGTTGGGTTTTACTTTTTCCAGGACCCACCATCTTAGGCTGTCCGATGCATGGTCACCAGGGGTTTGAACGAGCTTGAGGAAACCAACAAACAAGTCTCCATTATGAATCACAGATAGACTGTATTACTCCTTTAGTGGTCCTATACCCATAATAATCTAGTCCATGTATAAAGGGCCCCTTTATCAACACTAACTATTGTTCGAGAGCAACTGGACGCCGGTTTGTTTGGAAAATGCATTACTGTTTTAAAACTGTCAATATATGTGGATATATGACTTGTTAACCTACATTGTTGTTCTATGTATTGTCTGTATGTCACTAAGTTACCTCACTCGTACATCCAAAATGTTGTTATTTAATGTGTCCATTGTTTGCTTTTAAGTGCTCTAATGGGTCCTTCCCAGTGTATGGTTGTCACAATGTTAATAATCCAACACATGGATATCAGCTGCCTTGGTAACCAGAACGTAACAACGACGTTATTTTTGCAACTAGTACGGAGATATATGCTCCTGTTCCTCAAGAGGCTATGGTGATTTTTCTCCTCATTATAGACATTGCATACACTTATTAGGATCCCTACCCCGCGTGCGACTCAATTTAGTCTTTCTACCCTTTCCGGGCTTACCGTCACTAACCGGCATATGGTTGTCTTGGTAACCGGACCAAGCCGCGGTTGAGCTCATTTCGCACTGAGGCGCGAACGGAGACAGACGCTCCGTGACTCTGCACATTTGCTGTGTTTATTGGGTAAGCCTTCACTACCCGTATACTCATACCGTAGATTCTTAAACCACTCAGCCTGAGGCTTTATTGACCATGCCCTTCGACTTTGTTTTTAGCCTTGACTCATTCCTGTGTATCGACGAATAACTCTGAATAACTGACAGATACATCGCTTACAGCACAAATTTTTGCCTAACGACTTATACACCGCCAACGGTTCTTGATGCGGTAAGATGTCACTTCGGCTCATTCACTACCTACATACGGCAGCTATAGCCCAATCCGCTTAGTCTGTTGGTCCCTAGAGTTAATTTTCACGGTGTTCTGATTAAATTCTCTTGTTGTAGGTCGCCGCTGATAACTTGAATTGAACTTAGTATGGTTCCCTTCACCCAGAATGAACTAATTGACCTATGACTTCAAGGCCTCCAATTATTGGTATCCCGGATTTGTCCTGTGATTCTAAACCAATTAGGTATGTGATTGACACTAGATACCTCCTTTTAATCATGTTTTAATTAGGCCAACATCCTCACTATCCACCTATTTTAACATTACAGGTGTTTCAGCGTAGACCACCTTCCAGTCAGGTTGCCCCCTCTTTTGGTCCTGATGAAGACCCGCACGGCCAAGGCTTAATTATCCTCAAGGCCATCAAGACGGGTCGAAACGTCGACGCCCACCCTTAACTACCTGGGACACATATTCATTCCTCCGTGCAAGACCACCAATGGGGTCTAATTTTGAAATATACTAAATATTGTGTACCTAATGAATGTGACCAGGTTTTTTGGACTCTGGACGGTGAATCACAACCGATCCACATTGCCTAAAATTAATTGAATACTCTGACTACTATGCAACCTTTCATTTCTTGTCTCACTCACTCACTCCTTTATCACTTTCTCTTCATGCACGTCTCCCCTTGGAGCAACCTTGTTCTGTTCGAAATATTCAAATTGCTCAATTAAACACATGTAATTAATTTCACAGTGTTTTGGATGTTGTCCTTTTTCAATACAAACTAATTATTGAATAGTGTGAGCCTTTGTTCCTAAACAAAATTATGTGTTTTCTCTGTGGGCTCAGGAATAGACAAACCAATTGACTAAGCTAATATGAACTTCGGCCGATTCTTCAAAGTTTTATACCTCT
This sequence comes from Triturus cristatus, assembly GCF_964204655.1. Taxonomy (NCBI): domain Eukaryota; kingdom Metazoa; phylum Chordata; class Amphibia; order Caudata; family Salamandridae; genus Triturus; species Triturus cristatus. Next base: position 499,529,234 of record NC_140591.1, read on the forward strand.
GGGTTTAAGTTAGGTGCACAAAAATACATTTGTGAAGATAATGTCTGACATTCCTGATTCACAGAATGAGGAATGCCAGACATTTAGCTGGCAAGTGGAAATTTAAAGTATAGAAATCATGCCAATGAGCTGTCATTTGGGCATCCACAAATCGGGCACTGAGGGATTAATAATTGTATGAGCTTCTGGATACAATCGGAAAACTAGTGAACATGCACAATTTTACAAGTCTCTGGTTATTTACCAGAATTTTGCATGTAGCTTCTGAACACAAATACTTGCCATATTCTCCTGTAAAGCAACAAGGAAAATGTGCTTCCAAGGGGCATCAATGAATCAATAGATCAATCAATATTTTAGAAAGTGTGGCAAATCACCTGTGAGGCTGTCAAGGTGCTGGAGTTGCTAGCTGCTTCGAGGTGCTCTGTTAATTTGAACAGCCACTACTTGAGACCTTGCCTGAATTCCTGGAGCAGTAAGGTGGTCATAGGGTTGATGGGTGCTAAACAGATTTCTCCATGAAGCTAAAAACAATGTTTCTCTACTGCTCAGTTTGCACACAAGGTATTGTACACCTGTTACAATAATGAAAGTGCACCTACTTATGAATTTGTTCACCAAGATATTAATAGATGTCACACCCGGTAGATTCCCTTGGTCTCAAAATGAAATGTGCACGTTTTAGAGAAAGAAGAAGCAGGTAGATGCTCTTTCTTTCTCTCATGTGGGTTATGCTTTATTAGACAGGACTTTTTAGGAGCAGGGCAAACCTGTCAGAGACTCTCTTATCCGCAGGTGATGCTGAAGCAGACCCCTCTCTTGTGCCCTAACATAGGTCCACCCACACAATGAATTGTACTTTACTAATATGTGAGAATTTATTATGCAAGATTTGTCTACAAATCATGTGTTTCAAAATGATCCAAATTATTATAAACACTCAGTTTAAGGAAAGAGCACAAAGCAAGTGAGAATAGAAGACACGCATATGCATTCAGAATAAAATGAAGAGGAGTCATTTGGGATGATCTGCCTATGTGGATGACCAATAGCTGAGATGAGACAAAACAATATATAGTGTGTTGCATCCACACCAGCCTGGGTACCCAGCAATGAATAAGCCGCACACGGAACTTAGCACTAAACATCTTTATTCTTCTGCTTGTCACAGCGAATTCAACACTCTAAACCAAGAGTTCATTGCATTCCGCTCTAGCACTTACGTCACAGCTCTACAGTGTGCGGGAGGAACCAAAAGGGTTCCATCATAAAAACTTCATACTACAACTCCGCCTTTGTTAAATAAAAACGTACATTTTTTTTTCTTTACAATCAGCATATATATACATACACTTACATCTTTTTAATTAGGGGCGATGCCGGTTGGACTGGCTTCCGCAGTCCTGTTGGAGGCGGTCAGAACGCCTCTGTCTCATCAGTCTCATTGGAGGCATTCGCTCCAACCGCCAGATTCCAATGCATGGGTGTAGCCAAAAATTCGACCGCTGTGGTCCCTCCTATAGGATATTCCGACTGCAGTTGGAGTCGGAAACGACCAATGGAGCCAGTTGGAAAGTGGACCGAATTACGAACCGCCCGCCCTATTATGATGCACTCTTCTAATGATCTGGCAGTCCAACCACCTCATCTGATCTGGCGGAAAGGGAGGGACAAAAGGCTGATGTGTGTGGTTTGCGTGGGACAATATGCCAATCACAGATGTACAGCTTACATGCGTGCACACCACGCCCTCATGTACATCTACCATGCCCCTATGAGAGAACCCCCCAAGAACATCCCATTCAAAGTCCTGTTGTGGCTGTCTCACCTCTAGAGTGTCAATAAAAAAAGTAGATATGAAGATCATATCATCTAATTAATAAAGACTTTACTTAAGATAAAAACAGGAAAACTGTTTTCTTTGGATAATATTGACTTAAAGAAACATTGTTTTCGTTACTGCTCAAAATATCTATACTATGCAAAGAGGAGCGAATGCTCAATATCTAAAAAAAACACCACGCCCTCATGTACATCTATCATGTCCCTGTCATAGAACCCCCCAAGAACATCCCATTCAAAGTCCTGTTGTGCAGAACACAACAATCCTAATTAAACACACATTTCTCAAACCTGTACAAGTCAACCACAACATAGAAGACAGAGAGCGTGTGTGTGTATGTGTCAGTGTGGGTAGGTGAAACATCACTGGAAACACTGATATTCACCTAACTAAAAGCTTTCCTAGCCAATTTAGACCCATAGTACAGATCAATAATGCGGTTGGAACACTACGCACACCCCACCTAGAGCCACAACACCGTGGATAAGGCTAGGGTCATTGTTTCCCTGTTCCAAACATATCTTATGGGTCCCTGTAGGTTATATATATCAAAGGTTGTTCCCATCCTATCTGAATGGTTCCCCCTGTGTCCAGATCAGTGACAATGTACAGGCACATGCTCACAAAATTCAACCTGTGTGGACATCTCAGAAGCCGGTGTAATGAAGTGTGCAATAAACAGTGTTACAAAACAGCCCATCATCGTAAATATCATAGCTATCATCTCCTGTGATACCCTCACATTGTCCATAAACTAGGTCCTGTTGTGACAATCGAAAATACATTAGTATGGGTGTGTCAGGAAAATTAAGCACACATCCAGTGCTAAAGCACTGTACTGGATCTTCACACATCACCCACCTGAAAAAAGGATAGTCAGGTAAATGGGATTCCCACAGACCATTGTCTCATATATTTAAATGCCACTCTGTAAAGACTCCCTGCAGGTGTGAGTTAGCCAAACCTGGGTGAATCCTGGAAGGCAACAGACCAAAGCAAAATTCGAGACTGCACCTGCATCAATGTCTCCATTTGCATATGATCTGTGGCATGGGGTATAGTAGGGACAACAAATATTGCCACAAAAAATTGCATGCACATGTGGCTAATGTGTAAGTGCAAGTCCTTCAAACAAGACTACAGCAACAGCAGTTGTCAGACTGCTATGAATATAAATGCTTACATGTGCCTCCAAAGTAACAAATAGCTATGACAATACTACACCGCTATGTGTGGTGTCACAAATACCAAATTTGCACTCGTTAAACACATATACAATCAACATCTCAGGTAGTACTGCAAGTTTGAAGACTTGGGCATTGGTCAAGGCATGATGCTATACTTCCCATAGCAGATAGCACCCAAATCAATGTCTGTTCCAAACAGAAATCATCACCCACATATAAATACATTGAACATTGACCCCCGCACTCTCTGTAACTCCATAACTTGTTCAAAAGTCTGACTATACCTACCACTGCAGATGGATCAGCTATCATGGTGAAACAAACACCACTATTGTCACCTATTACAAATTATACAATGAAAGCAATTAGCATCAGTAGTACAGGCTTGGACAAAGGTCTACATAAACTATGAAGTTTTTATTTTACTCAACATATCAGTGTCTGAAAACAAGGGCAATAGCCAGTACAAAACAGGTGATGTGGCCCAGCACACTGCAGTGCCACATAACTTGCCAACCAGATCACTGTCAGGCAAAGAAAAGTGCATCAATTGTGCAGTCCAAGTCATTCGGGGTGGGCTGGCATTTGGATTGGGAGGCTTGGTTAGTCCTTGTGAGGGCTGGGCTTGGGATTGGGAGGGTTGGGTTGGTCTGTGGGAGTGCTGGGCTCAGGATGGGGAGGTCTGGTTTGGGATGTGGTAGGGCTGGACTCGGGTTTGGGTAATTTGGGTTGGATCATGCCAGGTATTTCGTAGACTTGAAGGGTAGTTTAGCATTTTGTACGGCTTAGAAGGTCTGGGGTGTGGTGGCGAAGAGGTCCTTTGGGTTTTGGGAGGGGGCAGGTCAGTTTCTCATTTCCTTTGGTGGTAGGGAGTGCTTTAGTGGGGGGTTGGTTTTGTGGGGATTGACGTAGAAGTGGAAGAGTATGGTAGGGGTGGGAAACCAAATCTTTTGGGTTTGGGAGGGTGGCAACTGTAGCAGGAAAGAGGCCAAGGAAAAACAAGGTAAGTTGTTTGGGAGACTGGGGAGGATGAAAAGGAAGGGGTTGGGTGTTGGAGGTAGAGGGGTATGAGGTCTGAGGTGTGGATGTCTTTGTGTGTCTGATGTATGTTTGGGTGTGTAGACTTTGTGGTGCTTGGTATTGCGTGATGTGTCTGTGGCTGGTAGTGTGGGTGTGGTCTCTGGGTGTGTGATGTCAGTAGTGGATATGGGTGGTGTCATGAGTGTGGTGTCTGAGTGTGTGTGATGTCGATAGTGATTGTGGCAGGGTTTGGGTGTGTGGCATCTGTGTGCATGTCACTGGATGTGGTGGTGAGTGTGGTGAGTGCCTGGTGAATGGTTGTGCTGACTTATCTCTTCTTATGTTTGGCCTTGTGTGTGCTGCATGTGGATGTTGAGGTCGATGCATGGTGATTTGTGTGTGTGCTTTGGGCAAGTATGGGAATAGGGATAATGGATGGGGAAGAGACAGGAGATGTGGTGTAAAGTTGGAAATGTTAGAAGGCTGCCATGAATGTGGAAGCCAGAGCCTGAAATGATCTCTGTAGCCAGACATGTCAGCGTGAATGCCTTCTAGGTACAAGACTATCTGAGTGAGCTGGAGGTTTGCACCAGGCCTAGGCATAGTTCACGAAGTTCTGCTATGTGGAACTCCTCAAAGTGGCAGAAAAACTCTGGCAAGCTATGCGGAGTTCCATGATGAGCGATGTGTTTCACCTTGTACCTTTCACGCTGATTTTTAGTGCTGGGTTTTCATCCAGCGCGAACGGCATCAAGCGCAGTGCAAGAGGTTGCTTTTTCTTTATGCTGCTCGAGTAGAGGTTCTACTTGAGCAGCAGCTTCCTTAATGCAACCGGAAGGTTTCTCAACGTGAGCGGTAGCAACCATCCATGACCGGCTGCGTTGAAAAATCTCTCCAGTAAGCGGTCTCGAATTAGATTTTCCTCAGTCGCCAACTTACTGTTGTCGAGCACGAGCGAGGAAAAAACTCAGCTCCGCTATGTGGAGCAGAGTTTTACTGCACAAGCTCCACAGATCACGTTGTGCAAAAAACTCGGCAAACTCTGCGAACAGAGCGGAGTTCACCTCCCAGGCCAAGTTTGCAACTGAATGGCATTCAGCACTGCAGTCTGACCCACAGAGATCTGCCTCAAGATATCAATGGCCTCTACACTCAGGGCAGCAGGGGAGAGAGGGGCAGGAGGCAAGGTGCCAACGGTGAAGGAGACTCTCCCTGTCTTTAGAGAGCTGGCACGAAGTTGTTTGGGAGCAGCAGAGAGATGGCCAATGAAGCTTGTCAATGACAAAAATGATGAAGACTCATCGTGTTACACCTTCATGAAACTCCCATCACCCTCTTTGTTACTGGCTCTCTCTGTGTCGCTGTGGTGAGGGGAACTACTGTGGCCATCTGCTTCCCAAATGGTCTCGGCCCTGTCTCCTTCGCTGCCCTGGGTTGATGCTGAATTAAGAGTGGAAATATGTTCATTGCAATTGCCTAAACACACTAGGCAAGCATATCATAACACAACACATTACACAATAGCATGGATCACAACTTGTACAGGGAGAACTACATTGGCTCCACCATTGGCATGAGAACATGCATGAATGCAACCTGACCTGTGCATAGTCACTCATAATCATGTCATAACCACAGTCTGCACCAACTGCATGTGTGACCATGTCCCAAATCCAACCTCACGTGTGTAGCAGCAGCACTCATCACCCTGTCAACCTAGGACCTGGTAGCAGACCATAGTTACCTGATGTCAACACATGGGATATCCACATGGAATGCATAACTACCTATCACAGCCTATGACAGCCTCCAGTATTCAGTCCATTTCCAAACCCACAAAGTATGGAAGAAAGAGACGTCATCAGGAGGTTTTGTCTCAACAGGCAGCCAATATAAGATCTATGTGACCAGTTGGAGCCTCATTTACGTCTTCGAAGGACCTCTACCTCAGCTCTAACATCAGTGGTGAAATTCATTACAGCACTGCATTTCCTGGCCACTGGTTTATTTCAGTATACTCTGGTTATATCAGGTAGAATATCGTGACCTATTTTCAGTGGGGTGGTACGTGATGTGCTTTCAGCAATGATAAGACAAATGGGCAGCTACATTTGGTTCCCCAGACATGAAGATTTGGCCAATGTAAAGGGTGACTTTTATGGCTTAGGTCACATCCCACATGTTGCTGGAACTATTGATGGCACAGTGTGCAGGTCTATAGGAACAGGAAGCACTTCAATTGTATCAATGTGCAAGTGGCATGTCTAGCGGATTAATACATCTCACACATCTGTGCCAGATTCCCAGGATTTGCTCATCCCAACCAGCCATGGTTGTTGGCACCGCTGAGGAATCCCACAACGCCAGGGAAGTCTGCTTCAATTAGACCCATGGTAGAAAACAGCAGCCAATGGAGCAGGCTTTTGGGTGCTGAAGGCCAGATTCAGATGTCTGAATAAGACTGGGGAGCTCTCTTGTACTCACCCAGCAAGCTGTTTCAGATCACATTACCCTGCTGCATGCTCCACAAACTCGCTATGCAATGGCACATCCCTCTAAAAGCAGACAATGGTGCTAGCAGGAGTCACCGGATGAGGATCATGAAAATCCAAATGATGATGATTCTAGTAAAGAGGAAGGAGTGGACATGCTTCTAGGGCTCATCAACAACTTCTTCTTATGAGTGTAATTATGCTGTGAGATGTCATGACATTCACTGTTACATTGACTGTTGTTGTGAAGCTGTGAGGAGGACGTTCATGTGCACTTGTTAGGTTTGGACATTTGTGGAAAACTCTGTGCACAGCTGTTTGTGGAAGAAGGTATTGACACATGCACATGTGTTGCTTGGTGTAGTTGAAATTTACCCATGTACTGTGTACTCCAGAAGTGGACTGTCATTGGTGTCATAAGCATAGTTTCCTTGCTAATCTCTTGGTATTCGTCTGTTGTCGGTACCTTTGCCATGTCACCTTCATTTGGACTTTTCTGTGTTGTGACATCAGTAGGTATATGATGCTGAACTGCTGTTCAAATTGGACATAGAATATTCCTGGGAATGTCTGGCACAAACTTTGGGTGTATGACTCCGGTACCAAGCCAGCTTGCTGAATGAACGTTGTTGATACTCCATAGAACTTGTTACTTGTTGTGTGATGGTCCTTTAGCAATATGTGTGCCATCATGTTCTCCAACACAATGTTGTTGTGCCAAATCATGCTAATCTCCCTTCAAATTGGCTCAGTCCTCAATGTGTATGAACTAGATGTAGGGTTTGATGTGTCTCATAATTATATGATGCACAAAGAGAGGGGCGGGAGCTAAGGGAAATAGAGGTCCAGTACCGGTGCTCCCAAGGTAAGACGTGTCAATCACTGGAAGGTAACTATTCCTATAACTGATAGCTCGCCCATTTGGCATTGTGAAATATAGGTAAAGAGGTGCCTATCTTCCTTTGTGATTGAAGGTTGGATAAAGGGGAATTCCTCCTATTTGGAGAGTTGCACTCAGGGTGTCATACTTCATCATTGGGTGTTTTGCTCCTCATGGGGGTGGCACTGCAGTCGTCCATGGGCACCGCGAGAAGGCTCTTTGGCAGAGATCTTTTTAGAGGAACGCTGCAGTGGTAAGTGTGGGTGTTTGGGGATTTCTGTGGGTGTGTTAAAAATACTGTGATTGTACCCTCAAAGGTATTTATTCTTGGATCTGTATGATATATTTAAAATCAGGCAAAAAATGAACTTGTGACCCTGCTATCAATAGGTGGGTTTGTTCGTTTTTGCAAATTTGAGTGAATGGTGGTGATGAATGGATAATTAGGTCTAATATGGTCGACATGTTTCACGGCTATTTGGTCCCTAGTGGATCCTATGGAGTTTTGTCAGGACCAGGGGAGTTTTAAGAAGTAGAAAAATGTGGCACCAGGGTTCGAGACAGAAACACACAATACACTCTGTGATATGACCCTGATTCAGGTATGTGGTCTAGGCAGCTCTGCACCCAATCGGTATCGACCACCTTAACGTGGAAATCCTACCTAGAGAAATAGAGAAACACTTTTTTTAGAGTTTATGCTGATGGCTCTATGAAAGGCGAGTCATGTCACAGGTTAAACGGTGAGCAACACATCCACATAAACACTCCATGCGCAATCGCAGCGGACTTAGTGAGTCATAGTATAGCAATAAATACTTAGAGGTGTGCTTTTGTGACAGGTTACACGGCCATCTTTGGGAGGGCTGGGCCGCGTTGCCGTGGGTCTTATGGCACAGACTGTTATTGAAAACAAGGATTATTATCAAATTTTAAAAAAAATTACGGACAAAAACTATAGTACAAAGGATATTCAGAGACAGGATCAAACTGTGTGAAATATTAGTCTTGCTAAGATATCAAGACAGGAGTGTGTGGGATCATGGACATGTTCATCCAAACTAGTCAGCGGGAGAGATCCTGACAGGGTTATGACAGGTCAAATGTTTCAACTTGTCAGGTATGAAGACCATTAATGACAGGAGGTGGCAGTGGCCCGAGGCTGTCGGAGACTTTAGTTGAAGTTAGAAACGGGCCTCCTAATGATCCCTTGCGCCAAAACACTGTTGACAATAGGGAAAAGAAGGATGGGTGGAGGTGCTCAGATAAAAGGAGGGGTGAAGTGAGAAAAGCCCTCCTTAGTAAAGTATCTGTATTGGCAATGTTTGAGGAAGGTGTGGGGGTAAAGGTGTCATCTGGGTCAATCTCACCCTGTAAGTGTGAAAATGTCCCTAGTTGGTGTGGTCCAAAGGCGCTGACATTGAAGAAGAGAGACTGAAGGAGAAGGAATCAATTAATGAATTTAGCCCAGGGTATGCTGCCATTCAATCCCTGAGTGTTGCATCTCAAGCAGAACACCTAGCTTTGTACCTGAGTGAACAGAGTTCTCACTGGCCAGCTAGGGTTGGAGCCAATAATGGTCCAACACAAACTATCCGGTGTGTGGTGTGCCTCAAGGAAATGTGAGCACATTTAGTATTTATGTTTTTTGCAGCAGAGAGTGCTACGGTGCTCGCTGATCCGTGTCTTGATAGGTCTGGTCTTCATCCCCAAATAACAAAGTTGGAATGAGCATGTAATTAAGTAGACACCATTTTTAGTATTGTAATTGGTGTGCAATATCTAACCTTCAAACACAAAGGAAGATAGGCACCGCTTTACCTATACTTCACGCTGCCAAATGGGCATGCTATCATTTATAGGAACAGTTACCCTCCAGTGATTGACACGTCTCATAATTGTATGCCACAGAGGTTGTGGCACAACACTGACAAATATTTGCGACATTCCACCAGATACAGCTACACTGATTTAGTATTAATCTGAGCTCAGAAACTGGTGAAATGCCATATTTAGGTTCCTTGTTTTCAATGAATTGGGATTCCTATTGTGAGATTGTCAATATGGCTCCAGCTGATTCCATGACCCAATTGTAATTTGGCTACTCTATTTGGCACTGTCAGTTGTATCCGCATCAACAATATTGTTGATGTCTGGACATGCCATTTGTGGTCACTGACTCAGATCATTTCAGTGATGTATTGTTTAACTCTGTTTCTGACATTATGCCGACCTAAGGTTGCAGCAATGGAATAAAGATGTCATGAGACTGTACACTTGTATGTCTTTTTTGGGGTGACATAGTTGTGATACTCAGTTGCAAAGTTTAGACTTTCAACATGTCCATGCATACACAAGTAGCCTCTACTTACATGTGAGTGGTACAATAGGAGATAACTTTATTATTTTCTAGATGTGAATGATACTACATGAGCTAATGATTCTTATGAAATGTGTTTTTTTTTGCCATGTATATTGTGAAAGATATACAATAAACAGAGTGAAAAGGTGACTACACAGGAGTGTGGTTGTCAGTGTTTGGTGGATGAAACCATTTTTGTAGGACCCGCACTGTCTGAGGTCCAAAGTCCAGTGGGTGGTCTTGCACTAAAAAATTGCTAGGACTGCTAGCTGCAGTGCTGTAAGACGTTTTAGCGTTTCATACGATACCATTTTTTAATTAAAACAATTTACAGTTTCCATAAGCATTTTCTTTACTGTTTTTGACAGAATCAAAATTATTATTAGCAAAATTCCATGCTTTTTAGTGAAAACAAAATGTAGAATCATTAAAAAACCCAATGCATTTCGGGACTTTCTGTCCCTTCGTCAGGGGTATGTTGCAAAGAAAAAGGAGAACATTTCAAAATCAGCACTCTCTGGATCAGATTTAGTATTCTCGTTTGTGATTACTAAGTGCACTGTGCTCCCCTCACCAAAGTGCTCAGTACTATAAAAATGTTAGGGTACCTGGTTGTTGTGTACTAATATTCATTGCAAAATTCCACCACTAAGAAAGAAAACACTGTATTATACAGATGAACGTTTCGCTGTCATTGCGAAAACTATCAGATGTGTTTATAACTGGGTTCTTTCATACCTGCTCTTTGTATAGCGAAAGGTTACGCGAAGTACTCTCAGTAGTGGAAACAAAGTATTCCTGCAATCCAAAATGGATCATGTATAGGAGAACATCAGGGATTTTTTAAGGAAAAAAGCGTTCAAGAATGAAATCTTAGCTCACCTCAAAAGGAATGAAGTGTGAATATAGTTGAGACTGAGTAGTTCAAGCTATCGTCGAAGCCGGAGGCTCCATATTGCTCCTCACAAGAAACTATCAATGAAAAAACGATGTGAATGAAACTGATTTCTGGCATATTATGTCGTTTCAAATAACAAAACGAGAATACATTTGTTACCTGCTATGTAGAAAATCGTGTGTGGCAACTTCAAACCGCGTCCGCGTTCGCGTGTAGCGTGAAAGTCCAGATTGAACCTCCAGGTTTTAGCCGTCGTCGTAATGACGTATAGTCCGTGTGAGTGACACTGAGAACGGACCAGCCGCTCGGCCTTCAATTAGTATTGAACTTTCTGGTTTGAGCCGTCATCGTAGTGACGTGTAGTCCGTGCAAATGACACTGAAAGCGGACTTACCGCTCAACCTTCAATTAGTTTTTAGTTATGTGTATGCTATTTGTGATTACAAAGAGACGCTGTCTCAATGTACTGTAGAAATAGTGGATGACTAGGAAATCTAATTATGGCGCATTGCGCTTGAGAGTATCGATGTTAAACTGAGTTAACTGAGTTGATCCTATAAAATGCTATTTGTTCTCAGTGATGCTGAAGGCGGAGATAGAACGTCGGAACTAAATTCTGCACGTGTAATACGTGAAATGTAGGAAAAATAATGACGATGCCTGTATCAAGGTTGAATCAAGCTAAAAAAAATAGAACGTCAGTACTAAACCCTTTATATGTAATACGTAGAGTGTATGAGACGATGGATGGCGTTGCCTGAACAAAGGTGGAAGCGAACTCAAATATCTAGATTGATCATTGGACCTAATAGTGGAATGCTCTGATGTTTGTTGACAAAAATACATAAATACCTTCACCACAGTGCTCTTGTGAAATTGTCTGAATTCTTCAAAATAGAAAGTGAATAGTAACATTTTTGACACAATGCAAGTGTGATAATAATGTACTTCGACATCCTAAGAATTATATATAAACTCTGTTACATCTGGTTACAATTAGTGTTCTAGATCTAACTGTGAATCTTAGTGAGAACCTCACGGATGTAGGATTGTGTTGTGAAGATTCTGCGTGTGGATCCTTAAGTGGTATGCAGATTGCGTATACGTGTAGTTAAAGGAAACAGGTCATTTCCAGTTTGTCGTTGAGACCAAAAGGGATTAAAGTTTGCAATTTTTTAATCCAAAATGCTTCTCTTTGTAATAAATGTTTAGAATTGTCTCTGCCTGGAAGTTTGGGTACTTGTTCTATGATTTGGAATTTGAGTTGGGAAATTTGATGGTGTGATTCTTCCCAGTGTGTTGCTAGACTTGAAGTGATGTTTTTGGTGCGTATTTTGCTTTTGTGCTCCGTTAATCTGATCTTCATCTTCCTTTCAGTCTTGCCGACGTACAGTAATCCACACGGACATTTTATGGTATAAATGACATTTTCTGAGTTGCACGTTGTACTGCTTAAAATTTTAATTGGTTTGCCAGTTCGAGGGTGTGATAGAACGTCTCCTGGAATGATGATATTGCAATGAATGCAATTCCAACATTTGTGAGTGCCATTGTTGATGATTGGAGATTCCGTCATTGGAATGATTTCTTTTTCTTTGATAGCATCTCTTTCAGATTATGTGCTCTTGTATAAGCAAATAATGGTTTTTCAGAAAATAATCCATGAAAATCAGTTTCGAGTTCAAGTAAATCCCGTCTTCTGAGGATGATCTTTTTAATGTTTGATGATGCTGTTGAATATTTTGATACAAACACTGAGCAAATGTTAGGTTGTTTAGGAGTTTTGACAAGTTATTCCTTCCGAGATCGATTTTTGATTTTGTTGAGTTGTTGTTGCAGGAGGTCTTCAGGATATCCTCTCTGGGTGTAATTCTTCAGTTGTTGTTGCCAAGTCTCTTCACAAGCTTTGTCTGTGGATGAAATTCGACGAGTTCTTAAAAATTGAGAGACTGGTAGATTTCGAATTAGTGGAGATGGATGAAAGCTGCTGAATAATAAAGCATTGTTTTTGTCTGTGGGTTTTTTGAATACGCTGGTTTGTATTTCTCCCTGTTCAATGTTAATCCAAACATCCAGAAATGAAAGTTCCTTTTTGCTGATTGTGTGAGTGAATTGTATTCTGGGATCTATTGAGTTCAATGTCCGTATGTTGTTCAATAATGCTGGTTCTGATTTGTTCCAAATGACGAAGATGTCGTCAATAAATCGTCGGAAGAATATCAATCCGTCTTGCCATGTCAAATCAGACATAATGTAGTCATTCTCGAATTTGGCCATGTATGTGTTGGCGTAAACTGGTGCTCCCGGAAAACCCATGGAAGTTCTATTAAGCTGTATGTAGAACTTCCCGTTCCAGTGAAAGTAGCTGTTCTGTAAGCAGAATTCTAATAGTTGTAGAATGAAATATTTTGGTATGTTCAAATTTTCAGCTTGGAGTAAAGCCCATTCTACCGCTTCAAGTCCGTTTGCGTGGGGTATTGACGTATACAGTGCCACTACATCAATAGTGCAGAAGATCCAATTCTCCGTAGATTGATTTTCAATTGTTTGTAAACTTCGCAGGAAGTCTGTAGTGTCTTAAATGTAAGTTTTCCATTTCTGTACAAATGGTTGGAGAAAAGCATCTATGTAACGTCCTGGTTTCTCAAATATAGGAATCACATCCAGAAACAATCGGTCTAAACGGAGGATTGACCAAACTTTTGTGAATTTTGGGTAGTATGTAAATTCTGGGTCTCCGTTGAAATTGAGGACTAAGATAATCTTTTTGTCGAGGAATCAATCCAATTCAGTTCCTCTGCTTTTTCTAGGATCAGATTGAGAGTTTTTGTAATTTCCATGGTAGGATCCCTGGTTAAATCCCTGTAGGTTTCCTTGTTGTTAATGTGTTCAAGAACTTTGTCTTCATAATACTTGGTCTCCATAAGTACGAGTCCACCCCCTTTGTCCGCTTTAAGGAATGTGATATTGGGATTTCTCGCCAAGTTTGTTAACGCATTGTATTCAGCTCGGCTTAGATTTTTTGACTTTTTGAAATATTGGATCTTTTTTTAAATGTTGTTTGACAAGCAATTCAAAAGTGTCCAGAGTTTTGTGTGACACGGGTGCCACGTATGTACTTTTGGGTTTGAAAGAAGTAGATGGTGCTGCTTCTCTGGAATCTTGTGGGCAAATGTTGGTGAAAAAATTCCGTAATCTTAGGATTCTCATAAATTTATAGAATGCCACTTCTGTCTCTAGTTCAGTAGTATTATAAGTGCTGACGAATGATGTACCTTTATTTAACACTTTTTCTTCAAATGCTGTCAATTGAACAGAAGAAATGTTAATTATGAGGTTTTGGTCTGACTCCTCAATCCTTTCTTGCTTTTTTCTTTGTCCTTTTCCTCTCCTTGTTTTGCCAATCCGTTTGTAGTTTTGTTGTGTCTCTTGTCGGGTGGTCATCCTAACTCCTTGCCTCCTTCTAAAAAAGAGGAACCACTTGGTGTTGGTGCAGATGTGCTTTATTCTGATGGCATGCCTGTTGTTTTATCACCTGTTGAGGTTTTAAGGATGCTCTGTGAGTGTCTATATCTGATTCAGAGACGACACTTTCTTCTAAAGATGCTTGGGTCATTTTTTTTGTGAATCGTCGTTGCGAATAGACTTCTGCCCATGTATAGGCTTCGTTTAACTCATAATCAATTGTGTCTCGTTTAAATTTTCTTAGCTGTGTTTCTTGAAGTTCTTTGCCATATTTTTCTAGTTTTAGATTGAGATCTTCAAGGAATTGGCCCCATGGTTCTACATCCATCCTCTCAGATAAATCTGTTTTCAAGGTATGTATTTCTTCTTCTAAATCGTGAATAGTTTTCGACAATTCCTCAATTATTAACAAAATCAGATCCAGCGAACATTTATTTAATATGGAGTACCACTTCTCCATAAACTGCTGGTTGTTTTGGAGTCTAAAAAGCATAGGACGTATGGCTAATCTGAGTCCACGGGGGATCCTTTTCATGCGGTGGTATTGTATGAGTGTTGACGCATGCAACCATTGGTTAAGTTCCCTCCTAGTAAGGTATTCTAATTGACGTCAATTAGAATACCTTACTAGGAGGGAACTTAACCAACGGTTGCATGCTTCAACAGCATCATCAAACATTAAAAAGATCATCCTCAGAAGATGGGATTTACTTGAACTCGAAAGTGATTTTCATGGATTATTTTCAGAAAAAACATTATTTGCTTATACAAGAGCACATAATCTGAAAGAGATGCTATCAAAGAAAAAGAAATCATTAACAATGACGGAATCTCCAATCATCAACAATGGCACTCACAAATGTTGGAATTGCATTCATTGCATTCATTGCAATAACATCATTCCAGGAGACGTTCTATCACACCCTTGAACTGGCAAACCAATTAAAATTTTAAGCAGTACAACGTGCAACTCAGAAAATGTCATTTATACCATAAAATGTCAGTGCGGATTACTATACGTCGGCAAGACTGAAAGGAAGATGAAGATCAGATTAACGGAGCACAAAAGCAAAATACGCACCAAAAACATCACTTCAAGTCTAGCAACACACTGGGAAGAATCACACCATCAAATTTCCCAACTCAAATTCCAAATCATAGAACAAGTACCCAAACTTCCAGACAGAGACAATTCTAAACATTTATTACAAAGAGAAGCATTTTGGATTAAAAAATTGCAAACTTTAATCCCCTTTGGTCTCAACGACAAAGTGGAAAGGACCTGTTTTCTTTAACTACACGTATACGCAATCTGCATACCACTTAAGGATCCACACGCAGAATCTTCACAACACAATCCTACATCCGTGAGGTTCTCACTAACATTCACAGTTAGATCTAGAACACTAATAGTAACCAGTTGTAACAGAGTTTATATATCATTCTTAGGATGTCGAAGTACATTATTATCATACTTGCGTTGTGTCAAAAATGTTACTATTCACTTTCTATTTTGAAGAATTCAGACAATTTCACAAGAGCACTGTGGTGAAGGTATTTATGTATTTTCGTCAACAAACATCAGAGCATTCCACTATTAGGTCCAATGATCAATCTAGATATTTGAGTTCGCTTCCACCTTTGTTCAGGCAACGCCATCCATCGTCTCATACACTCTACGTATTACATATAAAGGGTTTAGTACTGACGTTCTATTTTTTTGAGCTTGTTTCAACCTTGATACAGGCATCGTCATTATTTTTCCTACATTTCACGTATTACACGTACAGAATTTAGTTCCGACGTTCTACCTCCGCCTTCAGCATCACTGAGAACAAATAGCATTTTATAGGATCAACTCAGTTAACTCAGTTTAACATCGATACTCTCAAGCGCAACGCGCCATAATTAGATTTCCTAGTCATCCACTATTTCTACAGTATATTGAGACAGCGTCTCTTTGTAATCACAAATAGCAAACAAATAACTAAAAACTAATTGAAGGTTGAGCGGTAAGTCCGCTTTCAGTGTCATTTACACGGACTACACGTCATTACGATGACGGCTCAAACCAGGAAGTTCAATACTAATTGAAGGCCGAGCGGCTGGTCCGTTCTCAGTGTCACTCACACGGACTATACGTCATTACGACGACGGCTAAAACCTGGAAGTTCAATCTGGACTTTCACGCTACACGCGAACGCGGACGCGGTTTGAAGTTGCCACACACGATTTTCAACATAGCAGGTAACACATGTATACTCGTTTTGGTATTTGAAACGACATAATATGCCAGAAATCAGTTCCATTCACATCGTTTTTTCATTGATAGTTTCTTGTGAGGAGCAATATGGAGCCTCCGGCTTCGACGATTGCTTGAACTACTCAGTCTCAACTATATTCACACTTCATTCCTTTTGAGGTGAGCTAAGATTTCATTCTTGAACGCTTTTTTCCTTAAAAAATATCTGATGTTCTCTTATACACGATCCATTTTGGATTGCAGGAATACTTTGTTTCCACAACTGAGAGTACTTCGCGTAACCTTTCGCTATACAAAGAGCAGGTATGAAAGAACCCAGTTATAAACACATCTGATAGTTTTCGCAATGACAGCGAAACATTCATCTGTATAATACAGTGTTTTCTTTCTTAGTGGTGGGATTTTGCAATGAATATTAGCACACAACAACCAGGTACCATAACATTTTTATAGTACTGAGCACTTTGGTGAGGGGAGCACAGTGCACTTAGTAATCACAAACGACAATACTAAATCTGATACAGAGAGTGCTGATATTGAAATGTTGTCCTTTATCTTTGCAGCATACCCCTGACAAAGGGACAGAAAGTCCCGAAATGCATTGTTTTTTTTAATGATTCTGCATTTTGTTTTCACTAAAAAGTAACCCTGGGCGTAGTTCGCGAAGTAGCACTTTGCGAAGCTACGCAAAGTGCAGTTCGCACTACGCAAGCTACGCGTAGCACTTTGCGAACTGCGTAGTACCTTGTTCGCACTGTGCCAGATGTCATTCTCAATGATTGCACAGTGCGGACAAGCAACCGGCACTGTGCAATCATTGAAAATGGCATCTTGCACAGTGTGAGCTGTAGTTTTCTGCTGCTCGAGTAGATTTTTACTCGAGCGGCAGCTTTCTCAACGCGAACAGGTAGTTTCTCATCGCGAGCGGTCGCGAGCATACGCGACCACTCGCAATGAGAAACCAGACCTCCTCGCGATGGGAATCTCGCCGGGAGGTTTATTTTCCATGCTCGCGATCGCCAACTTGATGTTGCTGATCGCGAACAAGGAAAAAGTCTCGCCGGGATGTCATTTTGCTTGCTCGCGGTCGCCAACTTGACGTTGAAGACCGCGAGCAAGCAAAAAATGACCGCAGCACTACGCAACACTACGCTACGCGTGTTCGCACTGTGCTACGTGCAGTTCGCGTAGTGCGAAGTAGCGTGAACTTCGCAAACTACGCGAGCGTAGCATAGTGCTTTGCCCAGGCTTACTAAAAAGCATGGAATTTTGCTAATAATAATTATGATTCTGTCAAAAACAGTAAAGAAAATGATTATGAAAACTGTAAATTGTTTTGATTAAAAAATGGTATCGTATGAAACGCTAAAACTTCTTACAGCAGTGCAGCTAGCAGTCCTAGCAATTTTTTAGTGCTAGGCCACCCACTAGATTTCACTTACATGCCATGCAGGCACATTGCCATACTGCACGCATATCGTTGAAACAAACAAATCTGTTTACTAGAGTGCGCTCACCACCTACAATAAATATCTAATTCACTGCACCAGTGGAGAGCAGCACCACTGAAGAAAAAAGTCAAAATGTCTTTTGAATCCATAGCAAATATTACGGAAAACCGCGCATCCACCAAAGTATACACAACGGAAGAGGCCAAGGAAATTTATAATTTGATAAAGGAGACAAAATCATTTGATGCACAATGTGGATCAGTTACTCAACAACTACGTCAATTAGAATACCTTACTAGGAGGGAACTTAACCAACGGTTGCATGCTTCAACACTCATACAATACCACCGCGTGAAAAGGATCCCCCGTGGACTCAGATTAGCCATACGTTAGCCATACGTCCTATGCTCTTTAGACTCCAAAACAACCAGCAGTTTATAGAGAAGTGGTACTCCATATTAAATAAATGTTCGCTGGATCTGATTTTGTTAATAATTGAGGAAATGTCGAAAACTATTCACGATTTAGAAGAAGAAATACATACCTTGAAAACAGATTTATCTGAGAGGATGGATGTAGAACCATGGGGCCAATTCCTTGAAGATCTCAATCTAAAACTAGAAAAATATGGCAAAGAACTTCAAGAAACAAAGCTAAGAAAATTTAAATGAGACACAATTGATTATAAGTTAAACGAGGCCTATACATGGGCAGAAGTCTATTCGCAACGACGATTCACAAAAAAAACGACCCAAGCGTCTTCAGAAGAAAGTGTCGTCTCTGAATCAGATATAGACACACACAGAGCATCCTTAAAAACCTCAACAGGTGATAAAACAACAGGCAAGCCATCAGAACAAAGCACATCTGCACCAACACCAAGTGGTTCCTCTTTTTTAGAAGGAGGCAAGGAGTTAGGACGACCACCCGACAAGAGTCACAACAAAACTACAAACGGATTGGCAAAACAAGGAGAGGAAAAGGACAAAGAAAAAAGCAAGAAAGGATTGAGGAGTCAGACCAAAACCTCATAATTAACATTTCTTCTGTTCAATTGACAGCATTTGAAGAAAAAGTGTTAAATAAAGGTACATCATTCGTCAGCACTTATAATACTACTGAACTAGAGACAGAAGTGGCATTCTATAAATTCATGAGAATCCTAAGATTACGGAATTTTTTCTCCAACATTTGCCCACAAGATTCCAGTGAAGCAGCACCATCTACTTCTTTCAAACCCAAAAGTACAGACGTGGCACCTGTGTCACACAAAACTCTGGACACTTTTGAATTGCTTGTCAAACAAGATTTAAAAAAGATCCAATATTTCAAAAAATCTAAGCCGAGCTGAATACAATGCGTTAACAAACTTGGCAAGAAATCCCAATATCACATTCCTTAAAGCGGACAAAGGGGGTGGACTCGTACTTATGGACACCAAGTATTATGAAGACAAAGTTCTTGAACACATTACCAACAAGGAAACCTACGGGGATTTAACCAGGGATCCTACCATGGAAATTACAAAAACTCTCAATCTGATCCTAGAAAAAGCAGAAGCACTGAATTGGATTGATTCCTCGACAAAAAATATATCTTAATCCTCAATTTCCACGGAGACCCAGAATTTACCTACTACCCAAAATTCACTAAAGTTTGGTCAATCCTCCGTTTAGACCGATTGTTTCTGGATGTGATTCCATATTTGAGAAACCAGGATGTTACATAGAACCATTTGTACAGAAATGGAAAACTTACATTGAAGACACTACAGACTTCCTACGAAGTTTACAAACAATTGAATATCAATCTACTGAGAATTGGATCTTATGCACTATTGATGTAGTGGCACTGTATACGTCAATACCCCACGCAAACGGACTTGAAGCGTTAGAATGGGCTTTACTCCAAGAAGAAAATTTGAACATAAAAAAAAATGTCATTCTACAACTATTAGAATTCTGCTTACAGAACAGCTACTTTCACTGGAACGGGAAGTTCTATATACAGCTTAATGGAACTTCCATGCGTTTTCCGGGAGCACCAGTTTACGCCAACACATACATGGCCAAATTCGAGAATGACTACATTATGTCTGATTTGACATGGCAAGACGGATTGATATTCTTCCGACGATTTATTGACGACATCTTCCTCATTTGGAACAAATCAGAACCAGCTTTATTGAACAACATACGGACATTGAACTCAATAGATCCCAGAATACAATTCACTCACACAATCAGCAAAAAGGAACTTTCATTTCTGCATGTTTGGATTAACATTGAACAGGGAGAAATACAAACCAGCGTATTCAAAAAACCCACAGACAAAAACAATGCTTTATTATTTAGCAGCTTTCATCCATCTCCACTAATTCGAAATCTACCAGTCTCTCAATTTTTAAGAACTCGTCGAATTTCATCCACAGACAAAGCTTGTGAAGAGACTTGGCAACAACAACTGAAGAATTACACCCAGAGAGGATATCCTGAAGACCTCCTGCAACAACAACTCAACAAAATCAAAAATCGATCTCGGAAGGAATTACTTATCAAAACTCCTAAACAACCTAGCATTCGCTCAGTGTTTGTATCAAAATATTCAACAGCATCATCAAACATTAAAAAGATCATCCTCAGAAGATGGGATTTACTTGAACTCGAAACTGATTTTCATGGATTATTTCTGAAAAACCATTATTTGCTTATACAAGAGCACATAATCTGAAAGAGATGCTATCAAAGAAAAAGAACAGAACAAAGCACATCACTTCAAGTCTAGCAACACACTGGGAAGAAATCATTCACAATGACGGAATCTCCAATCCTCAACAATGGCACTCACAAATGTTGGAATTGCATTCATTGCAATATCATCATTCCAGGAGACGTTCTATCACACCCTCGAACTGGCAAACCAATTAAAATTTTAAGCAGTACAACGTGCAACTCAGAAAATGTCATTTATACCATAAAATGTCCGTGCGGATTACTGTACGTCGGCAAGACTGAAAGGAAGATGAAGATCAGATTAACGGAGCACATAAGCAAAATACGCACCAAAAACATCACTTCAAGTCTAGCAACACACTGGGAAGAATCACACCATCAAATTTCCCAACTCAAATTCCAAATCATAGAACAAGTACCCAAACTTCCAGGCAGAGACAATTCTAAACATTTATTACAAAGAGAAGCATTTTGGATAAAAAAATTGCAAACTTTAATCCCTTTTGGTCTCAACGACAAACTGGAAATAACCTGTTTCCTTTAACTACACGTATACGCAATCTGCATACCACTTAAGGATCCACACGCAGAATCTTCACAACACAATCCTACATCCGTGAGGTTCTCACTAACATTCACAGTTAGATCTAGAACACTAATAGTAACCAGTTGTAACAGAGTTTATATATCATTCTTAGGATGTCGAAGTACATTATTATCATACTTGCGTTGTGTCAAAAATGTTACTATTCACTTTCTAATTTGAAGAATTCAGACAATTTCACAAGAGCACTGTGGTGAAGGTATTTATGTATTTTCGTCAACAAACATCAGAGCATTCCACTATTAGGTCCAATGATCAATCTAGATATTTGAGTTCGCTTCCACCTTTGTTCAGGCAACGCCATCCATCGTCTCATACACTGGTAAAGGGTTTAGTACTGACGTTCTATTTTTTTGAGCTTGTTTCAACCTTGATACAGGCATCGTCATTATTTTTCCTACATTTCACGTATTACACGTACAGAATTTAGTTCCGACGTTCTACCTCCGCCTTCAGCATCACTGAGAACAAATAGCATTTTATAGGATCAACTCAGTTAACTCAGTTTAACATCGATACTCTCAAGCGCAACGCGCCATAATTAGATTTCCTAGTCATCGACTATTTCTACAGTATATTGAGACAGCGTCTCTTTGTAATCACAAATAGCAAACAAATAACTAAAAACTAATTGAAGGTTGAGCGGTAAGTCCGCTTTCAGTGTCATTTACACGGACTACACGTCATTACGATGACAGCTCAAACCAGGAAGTTCAATACTAATTGAAGGCCGAGCGGCTGGTCCGTTCTTAGTGTCACTCACACGGACTATACATCATTACGACGACGGCTAAAACCTGGAAGTTCAATCTGGTCTTTCACGCTACACGCGAACGCGGACGCGGTTTGAAGTTGCCACACACGATTTTCGACATAGCAGGTAACACATGTATACTCGTTTTGTTATTTGAAACGACATAATATGCCATAAATCAGTTCCATTCACATCGTTTTTTCATTGATAGTTTCTTGTGAGGAGCAATATGGAGCCTCCGGCTTCGACGATTGCTTGAACTACTCAGTCTCAACTATATTCACACTTCATTCCTTTTGAGGTGAGCTAAGATTTCATTCTTGAACGCTTTTTTCCTTAAAAAATCTCTGATGTTCTCTTATACACGATCCATTTTGGATTGCAGGAATACTTTGTTTCCACAACTGAGAGTACTTCACGTAACCTTTCGCTATACAAAGAGCAGGTATGAAAGAACCCAGTTATAAACACATCTGATAGTTTTCGCAATGACAGCGAAACGTTCATCTGTATAATACAGTGTTTTCTTTCTTAGTGGTGGAATTTTGCAATGAATATTAGTACACAACAACCAGGTACCCTAACATTTTTATAGTACTGAGCACTTTGGTGAGGGGAGCACAGTGCACTTAGTAATCACAAACGAGAATACTAAATCTGATCCAGAGAGTGCTGATGTTGAAATGTTCTCCTTTTTCTTTGCAGCATACCCCTGACGAAGGGACAGAAAGTCCTGAAATGCATTGGGTTTTTTAATGATTCTGCATTTTGTTTTCACTAAAAAGCATGGAATGTTGCTAATAATAATTTTGATTCTGTCAAAAACAGTAAAGAAAATGCTTATGGAAACTGTAAATTGTTTTGATTAAAAAATGGTATCGAATGAAACGCTAAAACTTCTTACAGCAGTGCAGCTAGTAGTCCTAGCAATTGTTTAGTGCTAGGCCACCCACTAGTTTTCACTTACATGCCACGCAGGCACATTGCCATGCTGCACGCATATCGTTGAAACAAACAAATCTGTTTACTAGAGTGCGCTCACCACCTACAATAAATATGAGGTCCAAAGTCCAACACGTTCATCGCATCAGAAATTAAATGTGTACAGGAATAGTCAACAAAGTCAGGGTGTTGCACATAAAGGAGGACATAGGGTCAACCCTTGTTCCTGGTGGTGGTGGTTGCTTTGCCAACTAAATCTCCTGCTGTTTTTTTTGTACTTCCCTACTGACAAAAGCAGAGGGATCCACTGCTACATGCTCTGCGGAGTCTGAGGAGATTTCATCTTTCAGTGCTTTCCTTCCTGTGGCTGCAGCAGATGTTGGATGGCCAGATGTAGTTAGACCACAGGAAGAGATAGGTGGTGAGGGAAAGCCCTGCAGAATGTGGTGTTAATGTCCCTCAGCACCCCAATAAGCTGTCCCATATTTTTGTGGTGTGTGTCCAGCCTCTGGTCTATCTCCCTGAGTTCCTCAAGTACCTGGTCCATCACTCCTTGATTGTCCTTATAAGCCCCAATGACTTGGGCGATGTTGGCCTGGGCTTCATTGGCACCAGTGGCCTCATTTAGCCAGCCCACAGCTACCCTCCCACCAACCCTTTCCCCACAGGCCTGTGGCCTTGGCCCAATGTGAACCCCCTCCCTGGCTCCTCAATCTTCAGTGAGAGTATTGTCAATGCTCACCTCCAGAAGTGGAACTGGGGTGCAGGAAATGTTGCTGCTGGTGCAAGGTGCACCAGTTGTTGGGGCAGAGGTCAGCTGAGATGTTGCTGCTGGGGTGAGAGGTGTATTTGTGGGCACAGTGAGACTTACTGTTTCCATCTGCCCAGGCTGTCCAGATGGGCCAGGTTGATCCTCCACATCCGTGTGGCCAGGAGATTCAACTTCACAGGAGGGTTGATCCAGGGGGTGGAGCGGGTGGACTCTGTTCAGTGTCATGTGTCTCAGCAGATGTAGTGTGGGATCAACCAGTTGAGACATAGAGTAGATTGTTATTGTTGTAAGTGTGGTATGTGCATTCCACATCATTTGGTACACAGTGAATGCAGGCCTGGAAGGGACAAAAGTGTTGGAGGTTGACATAGTGAACCATCTCCATTGTGTTTGACTGTATTGCAAGACTTTGGAGGGGTTATTGGCCTGATCATTGGCTGTACTGATATGCCTCATGTTGACATTAGGGATGGACATGGCATCTCCTGATAACTTGAAGGAAAGACAATGTATAAGTTACATGTGTATTAGCAAATACCAAGTCCTATGGGTGTACAATGCAGGCAGAAACACTATTCGGTAGTAGATTTAACACTGGTAATCGTGTGTGCTATGCAGTGTCAATGGGTCACCAGCCATTCGAATTAAGCTGTGTTACTATCACACATTACTGATATTTCAGTTACACAATTGATAGGGTGCAACTCATGTTCTCTTTCTTTTCATTTATGGAAACCATGTGAAGTTCAGGCTGAGTAGGCAGCCATGTACCTGAGCACAGGATTGTGTGTTAGGTGCACAGTCCATATGACATGGGGATCAGTGTTGACATGGCTGACATTTGACTATGGAGAAACCGCACTAGTACATAACATTAAGTGTTGCAACAACAGGGCCTCATGGTAGTTGTATTCATGCCACTCTCCCCTACCCCACATTTGAACAATGGCTACCTACCTGTGAGGAGAACCTCAGAAGTCACATGTCTGTCAGGTGAAAATGGAGAAACAATATTGGTGCCTCTTGTCAAGTGTTGCAGCAATAGGGTCTCATGGTATGTATAGTCATATCAATTCCTATTTGCCAACACTAGCAAAACTGCTTGGTTACATACCGGTTTGCAAAATGCTGTTGTGGTGGGCCATTCGATTATAAATGTGCACATATTATTGGTACTGGGATGATGAGTTTATGGGAATGCACTTACAGACAGCATTCCCACATGTGGGATGTAATGGAGGGTGATACATCTGGACGTTTGTGCAGGGTTACTGATTGTAACAGCCAATTACACATATCTGATACTTTCGCTACTGCATATGGAAAAATGGGCTGAGTTAGACAATAGCAAGAGGCAAAATGTGGGAAAACAGTACATTGATATATTGTGAGAGTTGGTGTGGTATATCTTACCAGTCTCCATCCCCCCCAGGTATTCCTGTCAAGTCCTCAGAATGCAGGTTGACATTCAACTTCTCCTCCCTAGGTGTTAGTTATAATGGTGGGCTGGGAGGGCCACTGCCAGTCTTCTGGACTGCCAGGTGGTACCTGGAGACGAATCTCTTCACCCTCATGCTCAGGTCATGCCACCCTTTCTTATGTGCTGGCTGGTCCCTACAGCATTGACTTTATTGACTACTGTGCTACACATTTCATCCGTCCAAGTGATAGAAGTTTGTAAGACATGGGATCCAAACAAATGTGGCTCTATTCTAATGATTTCATCCACCATCACTGACAACTCAGTGTCAGAAAACCATGGATTTTTAGCATGTGACATGTTAAATGAAATCAGTGGGTGTCAGTGAAGATAACACAAAATGGATATAAAACAAGTAATGACAAAGACTCATTTGCAATTAAATGTTTGTGGATATGTGTAATTGTGCAGTGTAGTGAGGGATGCCTTCTTCTCTTGTGGAGTGTGTCACAGTGCTGCAGTGTAATGTCAGAGGATCATTGTGAGGGATGGGGGGTGTTTTATACTTTGAATTGAAGGTGTGTCCACTTTGGCAATGGCCATTAGCTGTGTAATTATTTTCAGCATACAATGGACACTGTTGTAGTGTTTCACTGTATCAGTAGGACAGCAATCTGTCACCATGGTGAAACAACAGATTAGAGACCACCAGTACAACTGTTTTAATTGTAATCTGCTCAGCTGTTGTAGTGCAGATCTGTCGCCATCAGAATCCTGAACGGCAAGCTTTCCAACTGCTGCCGTCCATGCTGAGAGCTTTCTGACTGCAGCAGTCCATGCAGAGAACACTCCAAGTGCCGCGGTCAGAGTTTCAGACTGAATGCATCGTACTACTGCAGGGGCAAGATCATGGCCAAGGCGGTCGGAATCGGACCGCAGCCATGGCAGTCAGATGTTTGGTCCAACTGGCATCATAATGAGACCGTCAGTCTTTTAGTGTTTTAGTCATACAACCTGATCTGGATGCTGGAAGCTGGGATCTGGTGTCTTGAGTGTCAGGGATCTCCAATGACAGTGAAGAAACAACAACAGTCATTGGCTTTTCAGACTCAGTCTTTCGTTTACTACTTCAGTCATTCGACTGCATAGTTAAATACCTAAATTGAGAAGAGTCTCTGGTTCCAGACTTCCCATAACCATGGGCAGTCACCACATGTCCCTTGGTGGATATCACACGGAAGGGTTTAACATCATAAAGAGCATCAAACTTCCTTCATCACATCTGCCTGGCGATACCAAGATCTCCTTCTTAGAACATCAGTTTCTTTCCTTCCACTTCTTTTCCCCATAGACTTTCCTTTTCTGCTCGTCAGTCAATTCCTTCATCTGAGTGGTATTTTCACTGCTTTCTTGTTGGTTGATATATTGAGGTAAGTTGTTTGTCATTGCTCTCCCAAACATCAAAGTCACAGGACTTTTGCCGGTGGTCAAATGCGGTGTTGAACGATAGGCTTGTATGGTAGAATTTGGTACCATTTTCTACTTGAGCCCTTCTAGAGTTGCATGCTATATTGCTTTCATTAGCATAATGCTGAAGAGTCCATTGGCCTACGGCCACAGAGGTATACTCTTATGATTCCTTATTTTCAGATGCTGTAGAAAATCCTTCAACTCCCGACTATTAAAGGGCGGGCCATTATCAGACTTCGCAATGGTTTCAATGCCCCATGTCTCAAAGATGCTATCCAGTTTTTTGATGACGAGGTCATGAGTAATGGATGAAACATCTTCTCTGAGTGGGAAGTAAACATATTCTTTCTTTATTTAAACAATTTTATATAGCGCTGACTAGACCTAAAGGTATCAGAGCGCTTTACAAGGGTTGGGGGAGAAACAAATTGCAGTATAACATTATTAAGAGGAGGTAAGATGCAAGAAAATGATAATAATAACAATATGTCAAGAACCATAATTACATGAACACGAAAATAAGGAATACATTTAGGCAGTAACCGATTTTGAGTAATTAAGCTAGCTTGGGTGAATCAGGTCTGAGGGGGGAAATCAGGTCTGAGGGGGGGAAGTGTGGGGATATGGAGGAAGTGAGGTGGGTGATGGGAGAGGTGAAAGCATGAAGGCATAGGCAGTGATTATAAGAGAACTAGAAGGGGGAGGGTGGAAGTATAAGAACGGAACAGAAGAGGGGGTAGTAAGTCAGGTGTAAAGTGGCGGGAACATAGAGCCTTCATGAGCAGGTTGAGAAACCCAGAAGTGAAAATATTCACCCACAATTACGAGAAAATGATATCCGTTATCAAGTGTACCAAAAACATATTATTTATTCTCTCCCAAGCATGTTGTGGGAGTTCTGAAATATTCAAAATATGTTGAGTTACATTTTTAGAAAGGCAGGTGCATAGATGACATGCCATTAATTCATCTTTAACTTGTTCATTCTAGGTATGGGAGCCAAACTCAATCTCAAACAGCTTACTTTGTGGCAATTAACCATGATGTCATTCATGAGCCACTTCAATCAATCTCTTTCACAAACTCTCTGGAATTATGATTCTCGACCCTCGTAGTATGACTCCTTCCTGAGTTATGGACAGTTCTTCTTCAACGCTCTTGTATTTTTGATTTTCATCATCATTGGTGAGGAGTAAAGTGTGGCAGTTCCATGACTGGTGTGTAATTATCTCTTTTAATATCAGTATGTCAGTATTTTGACTTGTGGCAGTGATAAACTGGGCTAATGACAATGCAACTGCTGTATTTGTTTTGACACTGTAATTGATATAGGCTGTACCCTGACCTTGGATAGGCAGTCTGAAAAAGTAGTCAGTAGGATTCTGATCCTTTGCGGAATGCAAGGATTCATCTTTGCTTTTGCATTGCCATATATCGTCTGTAAAGCCTGATGATCAATTACCAATGCAAAAGGTTTCCAATACAGGAATAAATGGAAGTATTCACTAATAACTCTCTTTCTCAGGTTGTGAGTAAGCATGTTCTATCTGGGAGAAACTTCTACTGGCATAGTCTACAATATGCCTTCATGCATTTGTATGTGCACTGTACAAAGCAGGGAAGAGCACCTAACCCAACAGGGATAGCATTACCAACATCCTCTGTATTAAGCTTTGGAGTGAAGTTGGTCATTTCGGTAGCACTTTAAATGGCTTGTTTAATTTTCGTAAAACGTTTTGTGCATTCTTGCAACCACGCAAATGAAACATTTTTCTTCATCAACTCTCGTAATGAAGCACTTACAGTAGCAAAGTCTCTTATGTATGGTGAACAGTAACTGGCCATGCCAAGAAATGAAGGTAGCATAGAAACATCTTGTGGGGGGATCAACATTTGATAGTGCTTGTACTTATACAGGATCAGGTGTCATGACCCCATCTGAAAAGATATAGCCCAAGAATTTTAACTTTGTCTAGTGGAACTCACATTTGTCCTTTATTCAATTCAATTCAATTCTCACATTTGTCTGCATTTAATGTCATACCTGCATCTGTGAGTAAACAATACACTTGTGTAAGAGCTTTGTCGTGCTCCTTCTGTGTAGATCAAAAATCAATATGTCCGCTCTATAAATGAATGCATTCACAACAGTCTGTATGATACGCCGAACTGTCTTGGAACATTTCTGCAGTCGATGACAGAACAAAAAAGAGCCTCTTGTAATGAAACAGACGAACATGTAATGAAAATGTTGTAATGTACCTGCAGTCTTTTTTGAGTTCCAACTAATGATAACCGTTTTTAAATTAGGTGAGAGAACGCTTTGTCACCGCTTTACTGGGCTATCATGTCAGCAATATGTGGACATGGATGTTCTCTTTCAATTGCCCTCTTTGCCTGATACATGTCAACGTGTATGTGTACAGCTCTTTCACTGTCCTTTTTGGTCACTGCCGCTATGGGAATCACGGTAATAGATACAGTTTATTATATTTCTCTTTAGGCATTATGTTTATTGAGGCACCACTGTTGATGATAAAAGGTATCGAACATCCATTTACTTTGAATGTAATCTTTGGGCAATGTTTATAAGACTTTGGTGCTTTAGCATGTCTACTTGTATGGTACTGACTTACCATATTGTCCTTGTGCCATGACACACTTACCCTTTCCTTTGCTAACTGTCAAAAAATGGTTCTCCTTCCCACAGCCTTTACATATCTGTTCATTGGTGGGAAACTTTACCTTCGTGTGGAAATGAAAATCCACATCTAAAACATAACTTCTTTTTATGTGTAGACATCTCCTTGTGTCCTTCTTTCTTTTGCTTTGTCTGACTTTTTACAGTCATGGCTGATTCACTCGGAGCACCTTCAACCTCCAATTCAGCAGCTTGTCTTTCAGCATGCTCTTCAGCTGTGGCAGCCATCAACGCTCACTCCAGACTAAGAGTTCCTATAAGCATTTGTCATCTGAATGAATCTGACAAACATTAATCCATAGCTCTAATATGCTGAGCTTCTTCATCATTGAATTAATTGAACTTACCGTGTTTGATGAGCATCTTGAGTCTCTACACAGAGTCATCAATGGCTTCACGATATCTTTGTCATTCTTGACTGAAAATATATTTTTTGTAATCAACATTTTGTACTAGATTAAACTAAGGGTGGGCGTAGTTCGCGAAGTAGCACTTCGCGAAGCTACGCAAAGTGAAGTTCGCACTACGCGAGCTACGCGTAGCACTTCGCGAACTGCGAAGTAACATGTTCGCACTGTGCAAGATGTTGTTTTCAATGATTGCACAGTGCGGACAAGCAACCGGCACTGTGCAATCATTGAAAATGGCATCTTGCACAGTGCGAGCTGTAGTTTTCTGCTGCTCGAGTAGATTTTTCCTCGAGCTGCAGCTTTCTCAACGCGAACTGGTAGTTTCTCATCGCGAGCGGTCGCGAGCATACGCGACCCCTCGCAATGAGAAACCTGACCTTCTCGCGTTGTGAATCTCGCCGGGAGGTTTATTTTCCATGCTCGCGATCGCGAACAAGGAAAAAGTCTCGCCAGGATGTCATTTTGCTTGCTCGCGGTCGCCAACTTGACGTTGAGGACCGCGAGCAAGCAAAAAATGACCGCAGCACTATGCAACACTACGCTACGCGTGTTCGCACTGTGCTACGTGCAGTTCGCGTAGTGCGAAGTAGCGCGAACTTCGCAAACTACGCGAGCGTAGCGTAGTGCTTCGCCCAGGCCTAGATTAAACTTGAGATAAAATGTTTCCCTAATCTGACGGTATTCGATTTCTTCATCAGTTCATGGCATTTTCTTTATGACTTGTTTCGCAAAATCAACTGCAAGATTTTTGAGATACTTGATAATATTTTTGTTATCAGTCTCTTCGAGGGCATCAATGAAATCATCAAGTGTCTGTTACCAAGCAGTTCATCTCTTGGCGATATTTTGACTATATCAACAGGTGGTGGTAGTTTGAGGAAATCAGCAGTGTTACAGACCAGTGTGGAACTTATTGACACTCCCGGTGGATTACTGAGACTTGGTGTGAGTAATCATGAGTGAGACTTTGCGACGTACAAGCCTTTAACTCATCTTTAATGATAGCAGATAAACATGACTTTCTTCACAGGTATCTGAGAAATGTCACTATTCCAAAAGGCATTCTCGGGTCTTTATTCCTCGATGACCTGTGAATTGTTCTGAGCCTTACTCGGTTATTTTGGTGGCTGGCCACTTCAGGTATGGATGGCTCCGTAACCACAACCCCTCCTCTTCTCCCTGAGCCACTTCGCAGCTTGCTGTGGTATGATGACTCACTTTAAAGAATTAGGTAAGTAATTTAATTCTTTTCATTGGAACATCAGTTTGGATTTTCTTCCACCTGGTTAAACCTGCCTTCAGCATTAAACTCTGTATAATGTACAATTCTATCTTGCATGGCAGTGCAGTACCTTTATATAAGGTCGGACCAGCAGGTTCTCGGCCAACGAAGTGTAGATTCTTGTCACTGTTTTCGTAAACTTCAGCTGCTTCACTGTGATGTAACTGCGCTTTGACTCCACATTCATGAAGCTTTTATTCTGTACTTTGGCAGCAAAACACATGGCACACAAAAGCAGTCTGCCTGGACCATGGCAAACTCTCTGAGAGAGCACAGTCATTCTTCGGGCTACTTATCCCGTATCTCTTCGTCAGTTGTAGTATCTACCCCAGCCTGGGTACTTGCCAATGACTACACCACACATGGAGCTTAGTATTACACATCTTTATTATTCTGCGTGTAACTGAAGTCAACATTCAAAACTTAGTTTTCATTGCATTCTGCTCTAACACTTAAGTCACAGCTGCGTTGAGACTGGGAGGAACCAAAAGGGTTCCACCCTAAAAACACACAGGACTCTACATAGTGGAGCAAGGTAAGCAAAGAAAAAGGAATCAATTAGGATTACATATGGCATAGAGGTAAATGCCACAAGATTTGACAGTAGAGTTGGTCTTTAGATAAAAGTTCAAGAGAAAAGTTTCAAGAAAATCCCAAATTCTCAGGAAATAAAGAGTAAGAAATTGTAGTAGGTGGAAAAAGATGGGAGTGAAGTTGAACAGGAAGACTGAGAAGGAAAGGATGGAATTGGAGAAAGCAGGAAGGTATCCATGCATGTAGCAGCATGTATAGATGAAATAATGAAAAAGTCAGACAAGGAGGGAAAATAAAAAGAAGAATTTATAACCATTAGCATAATTGGGAGAAGCAAAAGCATGAACATAGATAACATAATTAAAAGGAGTAATTTAAAGAGAAAAGAGAAATAACCGCAAATCCAATCTTTGTGGTACCCCGACAGTATGTAGAAACCGAATCTTTCCAGGAAACTAAGAAAGAATGCCTGGAAAGTTAAAAGAAAAAAACAATGAAGGGCATGACCAATTATTCCCAGAAATGAAAGAGAGGACATAACAATACGGTGACCAGGCATGTCAAAACCAACAGAAAGATCAATAAAAATTAGACCAGGGTATTGTTTATTGTAGCCTGAGTGAAGAACAGTATTAGATAACAGAGCAGTTTCAGTAAAGTAGCGGTCTCTGTGCAGCATGTGTTTATCACATTCAACACACAGTGGCTTATTTATCTTATTTTCTTGATAGTTGTAAAGCACACTATCACTCACAAGAGTATTCTGCCATTGAACAGGTGTGTGTACATAGCCCTATCTACGGTAGGTTGGTAAATTGAAAAGCCAGGTCTTCGGTCTCTTGCCGAATTCAAGAAGAGAGAAGGAGACTATGATGTGGAGAGGAAGGTCATTCCATGGTTTTGGAGCAATGTAATAGAAAGTTTGTCCTGCTGTGTATGTGTTGGATGTTGGTGAGTAGAAGTCCTGTGGAGCAGAGGTGTCTGGCAGGTTGGTGAAAAGAGATGCGACAGTTCAAATAGGTGAGACCTGAGTTGTGGAGTGTCTTGAATGTGTGTGTGAGCAGTTTGAATTGAGCATATTTGTGTAGTGGAAGCCAGTGTAGTTCCCTAAGGTGTAGTGTATTGTGAGTTCCGTGTGGGAGGTTGAGGATGAGTCTTGCTGCCAAGTTCTGGATGGCCTGTTGTAAGTTGCTTAGTGATCCTTGCATAGAGTGTGTTCCCATAGTCCAACGTACTGGTGACTAGGGCGTGATCGACCCATTTTGTTTTATGTTTCTTGGGAGCCATTTAAAGATCTTCCTCAGCATCTTCAGGGTGTGGAAGCCGGATGCACTGACAGCATTGACACTATGTTTCTGACAGGCACTTTAAGAGCATCTCAAATGTGGAGATAACAGAGACAAAAGGTACGCACTGACCTGGGGTAATAAACTAACATAAGTTTATATTGCATGTAAGTGGCCTTTGTCATATTCCCTCCTCCCAGCTTGCGTGAATCCTGTCTCACCTTGAGGCTAGTTACGTGCTTTCCTTTCCTGACACACTCCATGCATCCTCGAGGACGTTCCGTCCGTGATACATGGTGAACTACACATCCCGTGATGCTTTGCAGAAGGCACGCTGCCGTTAGGGAGAGCGGAAGGAGTCATAAGTACGTCCGCTTCCCCGCCGCACTGACGATAATTCCAGGAGCTACCAGGAAGGAGTTTGGACGCTTTGGGAGCTGCTTCTTTATTTTTCCTTGTGTGGGTCCGGTAAGGGTGTCACAACACCATTATTACGTTAGTTTGGGGACCCGATTATTTGGTAAGCATGGACTTGGTCACGCCGTTGGAGTAATCTTGTTTGGAAGGCATTTCAGCCTCATTTTCATAATGCGGTGTGCCTCCCTGTTGGTGAGACACGTGTTTGTCATCTCGTGCAGGTGGTAGGGATACAGGCATTTCTCCTCAGTTCCTTAATGCGGTGTTCCTCCCTGTTGGTGGAACTCATGTTTGTCGTCTCGTGCAGGTGGTAGGGATACCAGCATTTCTAGGTGCGAATATCACTTTCACCATTTGGCCCTTCATATGCCTGGACTAAAAAAGAGGCATTGACAAACACTTCTACAACTTGTGCCCTTTTCGAAGAGGCGCTTTTCCTATGCTGTATTTTTTTTGTTTGTTTGTATTTTACATGCTCCTCGTGGTAATTTGGAGATGTGTATCATAACATGAAGAGCATGAGTGTTGACAATGCATAGCATGCACAGAATATCCTTATAGTATATTTCACTGCAAGACAAGTGAAAAAATGAATTACGTTTATGTATATATGAATTATATGCTTGATCACATATGTTTCTCTATGCTCAGGCGGCACACAATAGCAGGAAATTGTAGAAGAGCCATTGTTCCTATCTCTTACTACCCTGTGACGCAAGGCTTGATGATAATTGGGTAGGTCTGGATTCAGTGAGGAGACTATTACTGTTGGAAACGTATACATACCTCAATAGAAAGAGCGTATGTTCTAATGGTTGCATGTATCCTTTGTGCTCCCATGTATCATCATTAGTGTGCCCTCACAAGAAGGAGTATGGTTATGGTCCTATGCTGAGTAAATGGGAGCAAGATCTTCTTCAAGGGCTCATCTATAAAGATCACCTTATTTTTCTTTACAGGTACTTGATAGACTGCATAGTGGTTATATACTTGATAAAATACACTTCATCCTGTTACTCATTGGATTATCATTTACTGTAATTTCAGGTCTCCTTCCCTGCAGTCCCCACCCTTTCCTTCCCTTGCTCGATCACCTCACTGATCTGTGCTATAACAGCATACAGACTTGAGGCTAACGAGAGGTGGACCATTTTTGAGGATCGTGCCGATCCCGTGGAGTTGGTGACACGACAGCCTTAACATAAATTCCTTATCATATTGGTGCAATACATAAGCCATCAAGTCAATAAACCTGTAAATTTCCTGTTACCCTACTTCCACTTTCCACTGATGAAACATGACTAAATATTGGGAAATTTGGTAATGTGACAGCCAAAGCCATACATGTGCTTTGAAATTCATAGCGACCAATGCTCTTATTCCATTCAAGAGACCAATCTTCAATTTCTTTCTATTCCCTTCAACTTCAATTTCCCACCTTCTTTTTCCTGCTGATCCCTGCACGGAAAATAGTCCTTCTTGTGTGCCACCTATTTAAACTGGACCACTGCAGGCGAGGTACATAGTGTGCAAATCTTCATAATGTATTGTTCATCAAGAATAGGAAAGTATATGACTGGCAGAATACCGTCAATTGTACTGTCTCGGAAATGTGTGCGATTTAGAATCTAAATCTACCATACTTAGGGGGAGATTTACAAAATAGTCACGCAACATAGAACAACCCCACATGAGGCTGCACTGCGTTGCGTGACAGGGAGAGAGCAGGAGAGCACCACCATATCTTCAGCGATATGGCTCTCTCCTCCCCTTTCTCTTGCACCAGTGCTGATTTCAGTATCCTTCCTGTACAAAATACTATGCCTAGGCATGATGGAAAGCTTTTCCTACTTTGCATGCGTGCTGTACAGTGCAGCACGCATGCAAAGTGGGAAAAGCATGGAGAAATGAAAGGCTGCTTTTAAGGGGCGTTATCTTTAGGTGCAAAACCATGTCTACAGATCTTTATACATATGGTTTTGCATCAAAAGGTATGGGTGGTTGCATGGGAATGACCATATTCCACCTAAGTAATGCCCCCTCTGTGCTAAGTAAGGCAAAGCAGTGCCTTGCGATGCTTTGCACTACTTTCGGGGTGCGTTCCAGTGCAAAACAACTTTTGTGCTGGGAGTTCAATAACAAAATAAATAATTTTGCGCTGGTTAGCGTCACTTTTGTGACTCTAACTCAGCTCAAAATGTTTGTAAATCTCCCCCTTAATTTAGATTCACAATCTTAACACATTACGTGCTGTCCTGAGTTGTCCTTCAAGCAGAGACTGTCACCAGAAATATACACATCTGTACTTATATTTACATACAGATGATATGGCACAATTTCTGTTGTCATCTGTGTTCTACATATTTGAGAGACAGATAAAGAGCTACAATGAAGAACAAAAGAGAAGATACATTATTAGCTGTTTTTAAAGGTGAGAAATGTTGATGCTGCTAACATGTACTTAAAGCTTTAAAGATGCAGTAAAAAGATAAATTCATGCACGGGCAAGCAAGTATCGCTTGTTGCAGACCAAGATCTTCTTTTTCAAGTGTGGCTGTATGGAAGCACAATCTGACTGAATAGGAGATATAATTCTTCAGTAGAGGCAAACAATATTCACAAATAAAAAAGTCTGCAGATTAAAATTGGAAATGAGGTAATTACATACATTCATCCGGAATGAAAAGAATATATTTCAATGGGTCTAGGAGAATGAAAAAAAGTTGATGTTTTCTGTTTGTTTGTCAGTGTAGTAACTCCTCGTAACCTTTGGAAATGTTTTGGGAATTTTGAGGATTTTAAGGGTAAAAAGTTGTAAAGCTGGTTGGTTGTAAGGTTGCCTGGTTGTAAGCTGGGTGGTCATTAAACTTGTCCAGGTCGCCCATATTGTAGCAGGTCAAGCTCATTTGAAGCATTACAGAAAATTAACAAACTGATGGGGAATTCTGGCAGACATCTTGCACGACTCCAAGGGTTTATGGTTGAACCATAACCTGATAGTTTATGGTCTGCATTACAGCATTTTACCCAGATATTAGAATAGCTGGAAAAAATGCATAACAGGGCCTTGGTTGAACTCCTTCAGGCATCGCTTTGTTGCATAAATCACATTTTGGATCAGGCCACAACATACATATAATAGGACAATGGGTTAGTCCCCTTCAGCAGTTTATTTTTTAGTAGTGACACTCAAATTTGTAATTGTCCAACAAGAAAGCCATCATTAGTGAGATCATTTTGACTCTTTACTTCTTAATCCACATGGAGCAAGAGAAAGCAGTGGCACGCAAGAGTTCACTGCAGGGACAGTTTTAACATCCATGTAAATCTGTGACCCCACTCTCTTCACCAGCATTTCCACTTTATGATATTATCCTCAAAAATGTCTATGTCTATCATCAGAGTTACTCGCAGAGAATGCAATGCATGTTTCATTGTAGAGATCCTTTCTGCAATGCTAGACAATCTGGTCTCACGTGCAGCTCATGAAATGGTCCACAGTGATAAGGGGTACAAGTCGCTGGTGCCATTGGGTTGCCAGTTAGGGCTTCCAGTCCATGGTGTTATATTTGCTTACCAGGGTCATCAGAAAAAACATCTTTCTGCTATGGTAGAGTGCACCGTGGAGATGAAGTAACTTCAAATAACTGCAAGCCAGCTCATTAATGCTGGATAAGGCATAAAAGAAAGGGAATACACACTTCCTGAGTAATCACTTATTTACAAAGCCAGTAAATAATACACTTTGAACCAAGAAAACATTATTATTAAATCATAATTTCATAATAATATACACAAGTAGAACAGAAGATGGGGGTAAAAATAGGAGACACCTATCATGAATATAACCTGCCTAGCATAATTCCAGATCCTTGTTTCCCTCATTATCCATAATTTGTAGAGCCATACTTTTAATTTGCGGGGGATGCAATGACATTGACGATCTTACAAGATTTCAGTCAACCTCTCCTCCTCTACTCACACTCTATTTTGTAACCCATAAGTACTTTTTCAGTCAGTGATGGAAGTCACACAACATAGCTCAGTGCACAATAGATTATATTTTTCTTTTGACTGTATGCTAGGAGTTTGCTTTAACATGTTTCCTTACGGCTAGAGCTGTTGATCTCAAATCTGGGGAACCAGTTTCGAATCTCGACAATGACACACAACATCCTGTGATTCTGGGCAAATCACTTCATCTGCCTGTGCCTAACTAAAAAATAAATGTGTCCTTGTGTAATGCAATTAGTGCTCATGCAAAGTGCTCTGACACCTTCGGGACAAGTTTGCGCTATATAAAACTACCAAAAAAAACCCAACATATTTTTGCAAAAAATAGCTATTCGGTGTAGGCTGTTAATCTGTAGATATTTTGACTGTTCCCCAAATGTAATCCAATATAGATGCTTCATCAAGACAGGGGGAAGATAGGATCATGTACTATTATTGTTTAATAAATGTAGCACAAAGGTACGGCCACAAATGCTGTCCCCGACAGAGCAACAAAGGCACAAAATGGCATCCACACAAAATCACTCACAGTATCTGCAGTCAAACAAAGGCTTCAGATGATAATGGCAGAATCATTTAAAGTACTTTATTCAGTAGAATTAAGTACTCTTGCCAGAATTGAACAATCAATTCAAACCTATTTTTAAAAATATCATTATTTATTTATTTATTCATTTATTAATCCATTTTTTTACTCATTCATTCATTTGTTTGTTTTTCATTTGCAGTTCTATTTGGTAAGATGGAAAAGTCTGTGATCTCAGAGTGAAGCACCGGGGTGCTCCTTGATTTTGAATAACAGTGCCGTGTACGTTGGAGCTGGAGATATTCAAGGAAGTTTGCGGGACATCTTTTCATGCTTACTTACCCATTTGCGTCTGAGCCACATCTGCTAAGACTAAGTGGATGCAACAAAACTGCAAATATAATCATAAAAGGGTGGACGAAACCACCATGATACATACAATGTCACACAATTAATCTGGATTAAAATTGCAAAAAAAATTCATGTGAATAGTGGACCGTAAATGATTTAATTGATTCTAAGGGCCTACATTTTTGTGATAAGACACTTCAACTAGTATTCTTTAAAATTGTTTGTAAGCATATCTGTTCCTCTGGCATGAAATAAGGTGCTTGTGCCTATAGGAAAAAAGTGCTGGGTCTGGTGAGATGAACTTAACGAGTCTGCATGGTAAGATACAGTTCATCTATCATTCTTCTCTAGTTCTTTTGCCGTTGTGTTCAGAAATGTTATTGTCTTACAGGACAGTTGAACAGAGGAACATCCAAGATAGTGTTTGTGGTGACAGTATTGCCATGGCAATGGTGAAAGAAGTGGGTTTTACCACAATGCTGAGCTGGAAATGTTGTTTGACCCTATTATCATTGCCTTTATATAATGATATCCAAAAT
Source organism: Triturus cristatus (assembly GCF_964204655.1). Lineage (NCBI taxonomy): Eukaryota > Metazoa > Chordata > Amphibia > Caudata > Salamandridae > Triturus > Triturus cristatus. The sequence continues at coordinate 499,567,849 of NC_140591.1, forward strand.
ATTGTCTTCTAGAACATCGAACATAAGAATATTATTTTGTAGTTGTATTTCACATAGTTGTATGTAATATTGTTTTTTCTATGTTATTGTAGTATATTATTTTTTATTTAACTGTTTAAATATTTTAGGAGTGGGATGTAGGGGTATGATATGGGTAGATTTTTAAATTTTTGTTTGTGTCTTTTGAATTACGTTGGGTGTGTTTAAAATATTTTTATATTAATTATTATATTACTTTGATTTGTTTTGATTTTTTAAAATATCGTGTTAATGTATTTTTTAAATGTTTATGGTTTTATTAACAGCCTGTAGGCTGTATAGCTGGAAGGGACCGGTAGTGATTTAAAATGCATTGTTTACATTTAAAAAAATATATATTTAGTAATGTGATTTTATGTCTATATTTATTTAAAAAATGTAGAAAGTAAATATGTTTTAAAAGTAGATTTAGAAAGTATGTTACAAATATTTTATATTGCATATTTAATTTGTAGGATTTTTAGTAGTTTTGAATATTCAGTATGATTTGTTTTAATGTTCTTTCAATCATTTGAAGTTTAAAGAAATTAAAATGTTATGATTTCTTTATTTTTTAATTATACTTTTATGGAAATGATTTTTAGCGTAAATGTTGATGTTATTTTTAAAGTTCTCTAGTAAACGTAGCTTTGAGTTAATTTTTAAGGCTAATATTGGGGAGAGAATGTGGCCTATCAAACTAGGGTGGTTGACCTTAACTCTGGGAAACCTGGCTCGAGTCTCAGCACGATGCTCAACATCTTGTAATTCTGGGCAAATCACATAGGAGCTGATTACAATAGCAGGGAGACTGCCACCAATAGGCTGTCGGTGGCAGTCTCCTTACCATTGTAACCAACTTTACCGCCCGCCATATGATGATGGGGGGCAGACGTGTGGCTTTTGTAAAGACTGACCACCATGCATCCGACGGGCTCCTTGAGCCCGCTGGTGCAGCGGAGGGGCTCGAAGTCCCGGCACCACCATAGGGATTACGATGTCCCTTTCCACCAGCTGTTTCATGGCGTGTTACCAACCATGAATACACTGGTGGAAAGGGACAATGGGGGCCTGTGGATGGCCCCCCTGGCCCTCTGTCCCTTGCTTGTGGGTGCTGGGGGGCACCTATGGTGGCCCCATACATATCCCTGCACCACGTGGCAGGCACCATGCCCCATTTTTACATTGCGGCGGGTGCTGCAGGCAGCAGCAACCACTGCAATGTAAAATATAGGCTTTGCGATCGCCGTGGTGGTGGTCGCATTGTAATGCCTACTATGGGACCGCTGATAGAATGTCAGGCAGTACCAATCCCTGATAGGATCACAACATGATCCCAGGGATACAACCATCCACAGGAGCAGCGCAACACAGTTTGGGCAGTTACTATTTAAGGTGGAACCACTTTTAAATGTCTAGGGATCCATGTTTACAGGAGCAGTGCGGATACTATAGACAGGAATGTGGTTAGAACTATTAACTCACTCTGTTCTCAGATCTCCTTTTGGAATACCTTACCATTAACAGTGGCGGGTCGTTTGGCCGCGTCCAAAATGGTCATGTTACCTAGACTCCTATATCACTTTGTAGTTGTATTTCACACAGTGTTTGTTTTGATATCCTCTGAGGCGGAAGCCGGAGGACTGTGCCCACAATTGATTTTAAAAATTGTATTTCTTTCGTGTGTTTGATTTTAAAAATATCACGGAGCTCACCTGCACTGAAACGCTGAGTTATTAGCGCTCTCACAGCCCTCCTAGCCCTCCCCTGACACAGCGACCCCAGCGCTGTTGCTGGGAAACGCCCACACCGCCAGCGCGGTCAGAACGCGGAAGCCACGCCCACTGCGAGGCCACGCCCGTATCACCAATTACAAATGTGCCGGTCATACCAGCGCAGCGGACGAGCGCAGCGGGAGCGCCGTTTGCGCGCCGAAGGCGCGCCTAAGGCAAGCCCGTCTGCGCCCGTCCGCGCACGACCGGGCCTAGGGCCACAATCCCTGCCGGATACAGCTGCCCCTAAGGTAAGCTACTCACGTCGGGAGCTACTAAGCCTCAGACCCCCCACCTCCCCTTGTGAATACATTCATGACCTAAATGGACCTTTCATCCGCTGTTCCCTCTGCAAGCCAGTCCAGCTCAAACTACCTATAAAACCTCACAAGCCCGCTGCCCTGAAACTGGCATCGTTAAACTGCCGATTGCTCCCTAAACACGCGACGCAGATTAACCACCTTATAGAAGACCAGGAGATTGACATCCTCTTCCTCACGGAAACCTGGCTCGCCCCACATTCGGAGTCAGACATGGTAATAGCTACCCCACCGGGCTTCCTAATTCAGTCCCTACCCCGCCCCTTAGGCCGAGGTGGTGGTGTTGCCATCATTCACCGGGACTACCTTCACTGCAAATCCGGTGATGCGCAGATCCCTGACTCTGAAAGCCTGCAATTTACAATCAAGCTAGACCCGACCAACTCACTGACAGGAGTCCTTGTTTACCGCCCTCCCGGGCATCCAGGCCCTTTCGCTAGCTCTCTCCTGGACACTGTAGCGACCCAGGCCCACTCCATATCAAATTTCCTGATCGTAGGGGATCTAAACATCCATCTTGATAACCACACCGACCCGGCAGCAGCTGACCTGATCTCCGATCTGGCAGCACTTGACATCCACCTCCTTAATTCTGGAGCCACTCATACTAAGGGTCACCTGCTGGACCCGGTGTTCACTAGCACCCCTTCGATGCAAGTGAAGGAGGCCTCTCCCTTACCCTGGACAGACCATTTCTTAGTCTCCTTCCTACTACCAGGATCTTTCAGGAAACCTCAAAAACCGCCTACTTACATCAGGGACAGGACCTGGTCCAGACTTCCCACCGAAGAATGGGCCAGGAATCTTAAAAACACCATCCCTGCACACGCAGAAGACCCGGTTGTCGCCGACAGCAATTTCAGAGAGTGGATCACCACCTCCCTGGACTTCGTACTCCCACGAAGAACCAGGGAGGACAAAAACGGAAAACCCGGGTCCGCCCCGTGGTATACCTCGGACCTCCGACTACTCCGTAAAAACTGTAAAAGAGCCGAACGGCTTTGGAGGAAAGACTGGCAGCACACCAGCAAGGAAGCATACCATAATACAGTCAGACTCTACAAAGATGCCATCAGGCACGCCAAAGCTTCCCATTATGACTCGCGGATAACAGAATCCTCCAATTCGGCCAGGGAATCCTTCCTAATTGTAAAGGAGCTGCTTAAAGTACCTAACCCTCCTTCCTCCAGTTCCCCCCCTGTGGACCGAAGTAATGATCTAGCCACCTATTTCGACGACAAAATCGCCCGTATTCTAGCTTCCCTCCCCTCTCCTGGTCCCGCCAGCCATTTGGACAATCCTCCACCTCCCAGCCAGACCGAAAGTAATCCCCGCCCTCAACTTGCGACATTCAGGCCAGTAACATGCGTAGAGGTAGAACGAACCATGACCAAAATGAGAAGCGGATCACCTCTGGATCCGGCTCCCATTAGATTCCTCAAAACCGTGGCCCCTGTCATCGTCCCCACGGTCATGGAGCTCATTAACAGCTCACTTGCCCAGGGATCTGTTCCTGCCAGCTGGAAGAGCGCGGTGGTAAAAGCACTCCTTAAAAAACCCCAGCTCGATCCAGCAGATATGGCAAACTACCGACCAATATCACTCCTCCCGGCAATCAGCAAGGTAGCTGAGAAACTGGTCAACGGACAATTGTCCCAGTTCTTTGAAACAAAGAACGTCCTACGGGAATCCCAAACTGGATTTTGCCCGGGTCATGGCACAGATACTGCCCTCCTCGCCGTCATCGTGGAGGCAAGGCGCATACTGGATTCAGGAGGGTCAGTGGCAGTGATCCTCCTGGATCTCAGCGCAGCCTTCGACACAGTCAACCATCGTGTCCTTCTCCATCGACTCGCGGCAGCAGGGATCACCGGGACGGCACTCAGCTGGATAGAATCCTTCCTCACCGGACGCACGTTCCAGGTATGGGACGGCAATTACCACTCATCCACCCTCCCCCTCACAAGCGGGGTCCCTCAGGGATCTTCCCTGAGCCCGACGCTTTTTAATGCATATATGGCCCCTCTTGAAGACGTGGTGACACCATTTGACATAAAAATGGTAAGCTACGCTGATGACACTCAACTGGTCGTCTCCTTATCCCAACTAGTCGACCACCCAGAGATCCTGGCTAACTGTCTCACACAAATCCACAGCTGGATGAGTGATTCATCATTAAAACTAAATGGGTCTAAGACTGAAGTGATGCTCCTGGGAAAACAATGGGCGACCATTCCCCCAACAGTCTGGCCTGACGTGTTCGGAGAAATCCCCTCCCCGAAGCGTGAAATCAAGACCCTTGGAGTATGGCTCGAACCTGAGCTCACCATGAAGACGCAAGCGGCCAAAACAGCGGGCACCTGTTTTGGGCTCATGCGCACTATCCATAAGATCCTCCCCTTACTACCACCTGCTTCCAGGAAACTCCTTATCCAGGGACTAGTATTGTCCCGTCTGGATTATAGCAATATGGTCTACCTGGGAGCCCCAGAGGCCACCTTGACGAGACTGCAGCGGACACAGAACGCTGCGGCACGTCTGCTCATGAACCTTCCCTCGAGAGTGTCAGCTAAACCAGCCCTCAAGGCCCTGCACTGGCTCCCTGTGCGCCAAAGGGTGGAATTCAAAGCCATGTGCACGACACACAAACTGATCAACGGATCTGGCCCTGCGATCCTCAGCAGCTTGGTCACCCCCTACAAAGCATCCAGATCCCTCCGTTCGGAGAATGAGCACTTAGCCAACATCCTCAAATTCAAAAGGACACGCACAGGAGGACGACGATTCTCAGTTCAAGCAGCCACGGGATGGAACTCCCTCCCACGCACCCTCAGACTGGAATCCAGTTACCTGGTTTTTCGCAAAAAACTGAAAACGCACCTATTCCCGAAATAAATGTCCCTCCTCCCTTCCCTTCCCTCAATGGATAACAACCTTCTTACAGCACGGGGATGCCCTTGGGTCACCAGGCGCTATACAAATCGCTAAATAAATAAATAAATTTGTGAACCTCCTGGTGATTCTCCCTACATGAATATTTAAAACATTGGATACACTGTTAGTTTCCTTGCTGTGGTGAGTGGGGAGACATAGGCTGGCTTTAGCCAAAATGCAGTTGTCGAGTGCCGCAGTTGGCATGGGGTCTCTTGACTTTAAGCCTACTGTATAGTGGGGCAATTACAACGGCTAGCATATTGGTTGGTGGGCCGTAACTTATTTGAGATAGGATATACAACGAACCATCATTACCTGTTCTTTGTTCTCATCTTAAGCTAAGGGGCAGTCTCTCTCGGCTCGGAAAGGAGGATAGCTATAGTAGTCATCATGTTCCACTTCTTTTGGAGGGACTCGATGGGGCAACATTTTCTTGTACTATTCTCCATCCAATCATCTGTCTTAAGGGAAATGGATTTAAAGCAAGTCAGGAGGTTGGAGCAGGTATTGGGGGAGTGGACTTAAGTTGAATGCAATGACTCCAATATGGCAATAGAAAGACTAGAAGATGGGGGGCACTTCAAACACTCTCCCAGCGAAGCGAGAGGCGAAACAAGCACCTGGGGTCCTGTCCTGCTGCACCTGGGCTACCCACGCTGTGTGTTTCCCTGCCGCCGCCCTAACATCGCCGACCGCAGTGCGGGGACCACAGCTCCCAGGGTGCTGAGCGGCACTGGGGCACTTCCGCCCGACATCGCGCCCGGAGGCGCAGAAAAACGCGAGGCTTCCTCCGCGTCGCGGGACGCGCGCGGGCGACGCCGGGCTAAGCCCGGGCAAAGGGCGGGCCGTCAGAGGCCTTAGGAGGCTGGGCTGGGCCACGGATTTTGGCTCGCATTACTCGGATCCTGGACTTTCAGTAAGACATTACTTTTAATATTGGTTATTGTTTGTTTTATGTTCGTTGGCCCTATTGACATCATAGTTTTCTACTATAACTAGATAAGATATTGTTGTTCAATATACTCTGTAGTTAGTACTTGCTGGTCCTATTATGTCCAAGCTTAGGTCGTCAAAACCAGCGGCAATTAATGATACAAGGACAATGGACAACTATCTTGTTAAGGTAGTCAGCAAGATTAATAAGGATAGGAGACTATCACTAAGCAGGGTAAGCCCAGAAATGTCACCCACAAGGCTGAGTACGCCTACCTCTCCAGACAGTGGCTTGGCTAACTCTAATAATGTTGACACAAATAATGATGTATCCATCATAGTGACAACAGAAGAGCGGGAAATTTTAATTGAATCTATTCCAAGTCAGAGCCTGACACCCTCAATGTTCTCACCAACTCAATCTCCCGTACGGAGAATGGTGCGTGCATGTAGGAAGGCACCTGTCAAAAGGGTGGTGGGACGGAAGACTAAAAAGGCAGGTACAACATCACTCAGCAGGGGAGACACTCCGGAGTCCATAAACAATGTAGAGGGAAGTACCCTGTATCCAGCCCATATTGAACTCTTGGCAACCATCCTTGAGTCCAAATTAGAGGCACTGATTAGACCATTGGTGGCAAAGTTAGAACTAGTTGCTCAAGAGGTCACTAGACTGGAAGGTCTCCTAGATTCCTATATGACCCGGTCTTCTATCCTGACGAGCCCTCAACCTGGCCCATCGGGTCCTATGGGCAACAGTATAGCGGGACCCGTAGCATCTGTATCAGCTAGTACCAGGGTTAGTGGTACAGGGGCTATTGCTCAGGCTCCCTCAGTCGTAAACGCACTGAATACTCTACCTTCTAACCTACCACCAGTGGGAACTGCAATAGCACAAACATTAGTACTACCACAAATAGCACTAAAAGGCAGTCAGAATAACTTGGTAGGGGGAGATATTGCCGGGAGAAGTAGACCTAGGAGGAAAAACTTTGTCAACCTCCCACCGGTGTGTCCCATACACTGTGGTACTAACAAATGTCCCAGAGGTTGACTCTTCCATGACTGATCCTAGGCTAGAAAACCATGCTGCCCTAACAAATAAAATACTTGCCTGGCTGAATAGGAACTGTGGTTTTCCGTTTGCCTTTTCTAATGATATAATATCCACTCGTAGAGTCAGTTGGATTGGCAACGGAAGAAAAAATACAAGAGGGGATTGCATCATTGTAAATTTTAAACATCCACAACATGTTGCAACAGTCCTCCTTAGAGCCGCCTCTTTACCAACCCTGGAAAATTCTGTATGTGCTAGACCCCTTGGTTACTTCTATAATCACCTGGATAACACTCAATACCGATCGCCTCATCAGCAAAGGTATCCTGTAAATGGGCATGGAAGGGGGATGGCTGGTTGTGTTCCGAACGTACCTCTGAATGTACCTTTGCATCAAAATAGTGGGGACTTACATCGTTATCAGTTAGCTAATAGGCAGTTTGACAATACTTTACCTCTCTTCAATCGTTATACTGCTTTATCATCACTGGAGGAAAATTATTGACTGCCCGATGCCTTGGGGAATTTTATCCAGGTATCAGCATCGTCCCTTAATATTGCTACATGGAATATTGCCGGTATAAAGAATAAAATTGGGAATGCTGAATGGCTAATGTCATTAAAATCTTTTGATATCATTGCCCTACAAGAGACTTGGGACCATACGAACAGCTTCTCTTTGGATGGCTATAGCCACTTTTGCAACCCAGCTATTAATAGTGTGGCAGGAAGATCTAAGGGGGGCTTGCTAAGTCTATTTAAACTGGACATAAAAGGCACACTAACTCAGTGTTCTTCGGGTTCTGAAAACTGTTTGATTGTCAAACTTTCTACTCAAGAAAAGGCCAAGATTCTTTTTGTCAATTTTTATAATTCACATGCAAATGAGTGTACCAGTCAAAATTTGGAAGTACTGGATACATTTTTGTCAGTCTACAGTGCTAATGTAAATACTTTTGAATTAATATTATTAGGGGACTTTAATATACACCCATGCACCCTACCATGTATTAGCCAGGATGATGAAGGCCCCCCCCTCTCCTCTTCTGTTCATCTGGAACATACCAGGCGTGGAGAGCATCTTGAAACCTTTCTTGCGAGATGGAACTTATATGAGTCAGGCTGCGGGGATGGAAAAAATAGGTCCCCTACGTTTAAGGGTAAAGATATGGGTACCATCATAGATTATATTTTTGTGTCTTCTTTTTTGTTAAATAATGTGATAAATTATTACACTGAGGTATCATCTTTTAGCGATCATAATCCTGTTTTACTTGAAGTGAAGCATACAGATTTGATTTCCTTAAAAACAGTAAAAGTTAGAGGGGGAGTAAACCTCACGGTAAAAGACCAGAACCGTAGGTTGAAATGGACAAAAATAGTCCCTGAAACCTTTCTTCAAGAGGTTTTGTCCAAAGTAGAGGATGAAGTTGCAATATGCTTAGCGAATAGAACACAATGCAAAGAGGTTATAGCGACATTTGATAATATATGCATAGAATTTAACCGTAGCCTTCAGAATAAATCTAGGCAGAAGTCGCTAGTGGGCAAAAGATGGTTCGACAAGAAATGCTCAAAAGCGCATGGAGTACTACTAAAAGCCCTGAAAGCAACTCCCAAAATTCGTGCAGATATAGCTAGTGCAAGGATTGCGTATAAAAAAACTATCCTAGAAAGAAAGAGGGACCTGAAAGACAATGTTTTGGCCCAACTTCTTGATCCAGAAACTCTAAAAAATAGTGGCCTATTCTGGAAAATAATAAATCAGCCACTCTTTTCTGATGACCCAAACACCCCCTTAGAGGCAAATATCTCAGATGAGGGCTGGATCAAACATTTTAGACAGATATATACAGAAACTAGCAGTGCTGCCACCTCTGCTGTCTTTTCAGAAGTTGAGGTAGTGGAACTTTGTACTGCTGAGGCCGCCGTCATTTTTGTGGCAGCAGAAGTGGAAAGGGCAATAGATCTGACCCTGAAAAACAAAGCACCGGGTCCTGATGGGGTACCAGGGGATGTTTTCAAAAGTGCGCCGAAATTTTGGTCTAAAGTCTTATGTAATGTGTTCAATGCCCTTTCAAATGATAAAATCCCGGACTCCTGGAAAAAATCCATCATTATACCGGTCTTTAAAAAGGGTAACAGGCAAGATCCATCCTGTTACAGACCCATTTAATTGATTGACTCATCGGTGAAAATATTGGGCCGGGTTATCTTATCAAAACTGAATGATTGGTTAAACGAGAAAGGGTTCCTATCAAACGTTCAGTATGGTTTTAGATCAAAAAGGAGCACAATAGATCAAGGCCTTAATTTGCACTTACTAGTAGAAAAATATACGAGGGCCAAGGAGGGGTCCATGTACTTGGGGTTTATGGACCTCTCGTCAGCTTTTGACCTTGTAAATCGTTCCAAATTAAGGAAACTTTTGCTCGATACGGGACTGGACAGGGCCCTTGTTAGTCTTCTAGCAGACTTACATACTGATCTAATAGCTTCGGTTAGAGTTACCTCGGAGGGGCGTTGCACGAGTCATTTTAAATCAGAAAGGGGAGTTAGGCAGGGGTGCATTTTGGCACCCCTCCTATTTACTGTTTATATAAATGCCCTGGAACCTACCCTAAAAGAGGCAACCCTTGACATCCCACGTATAGGAGAACTTGGAATTGCAGTTCTTCTATAAGCAGACGATGCCGTCTTGCTCTCACGTACTGGTGTTGGTCTTCAACGTTTATTGGATGCTTTTGAGGACTTTATGGGTTCCTTGGACCTAAAGATTAATGTCAAAAAGTCTCAAATTATGATAATGGGCAAGGGCAAAAAAAATAATAAGTTGATAAAAATATTTACTTGTGGGAAACAAGAGCTTTGCAGAGTAGCCACTTTTCCCTACCTGGGGATCACTTTTGATGAGAGAGGCACTTGGGGTCCACAGATAAAAAATAGAAACATCTCCCTTGCTAGATCATCTTCTGCACTCCAGGGCTTTACAAAAAAATTGGGAGCAAGGCCAATAGTAACTCTGCTAAAAATCTATAAAGCAAAATGTCTTTCTGTTGCTACATATGGAAGTGCTATTTGGGGTAACTGTTCTACGGAAAATATACAGATCATTGAGAACAAATTTTTAAGATCTGTTCTCTCTGTACCACAATCTACTTCAACTTATATTGTTCACACTGAACTTGGTGTAGGATATATCGCAGACCTGATCAAAGTGGCCCCTGTTCTGGCTTGGCTAAAGACCTGGTTGAACCAAGAAATCCCCCTTAACCATATCATCCTAAAAGACTGTTTGCAGCTGGATAGAGTAAATAAAATACCGTGGCTAGTTTACATTAAAAACTGTCTTGTTAAGTTAGGGAGACCAGATCTCTTTTTTTCCCCGGCCTCGATAACTGCTAAAGACATTGTTCTGATTAAAGGTATGATGGGAGAATTGCTAAGTCTGGAAAGGGAACAAGTAGAACTTGAGAAACCAACGGTGCAGACTAGCATTATTTTGAGCTCTCATGCCGGCCCTGAACTATATCTAACTACTGTAAATCAACTCTATCATCGTTTTCTTTTAACTCGTTTTCGGTTTAATTTGATCCATTTAACCCTTGGACACTTCCCAACCTGGTATACTCCCGAAAATGTAATGCCGTGTAAGTGTGATAACTTTTCGACCCAGAACACATTGCATTTTCTGATGTTCTGTGATCACTACTCGGCACTAAGAAGGAAATATTTGATCCCGATCCTAAAGGAGGCAGGGTTTATACAGGTTAAACCAGCACTCCTGTTTTTACAGTTAATGCAGACCCCCAGGATCATGTTCCATGTTGCTAGTTTTCTAGTGGGGGCTGTTAGGATCAAGAAAAGGAAGTTGTCCAATAATCTAACTAACATGGTTCTATAATGGTTGAATTTTAATATTGTCCATATGAAATGCTTACTTCATGAAATTAATATACATATATGTAACATGTAAGTGATGTGAATAGATTGTTTTATTTAACTGACCTCTTTTTAATACATTTTATTAACTGACCTTTTTTTAATACATTTTAATAATTGAGTTTTTATAAAGAACATACTTCCTTTGTACTCTTTTTGTGTAAATAGATATAGTATGTAAATTTATCATGATTTGATTTTGTATTAATTATGAATTGATGATTGTGTGAAATTGTAGTGTTCCTATGTCTTTTTATGATATTAATTTATCGAAATAAAGTATTTTGACTGACTGACTGACTGACTAGAAGATGGTGGTGATGGATTTGTTGTGATTCGAAGTTTCAAACCAGAAAGACAGAGACACACACAAATGAAAGTAAAATAAGGAAGAAAGAAATATAAGAAGTTTAAAGCCAAGTTGTCAGGGAAGTATAGCTCGTCCTTAAACTCTGGTGGTTCAACCAGAAGTAGGTAATCATCTAAGACACTATTTCTGTCACCTAAGTCACTGTCTTCATCTTCCTGCATTGATTCATGTATTTTGTAATTCGGTGGTATAAAGTGCTGATTCATTTTGATCATGGTTAACCTATCCACGTTTTTCGGCGAGAAACTGGTCCTTTTCACTGTTACAGTGGCACCAGCAGCACTGAAAACACGCTCAGAAGAGATACTTGCGACTGGGCAAGCCAGATAGTTTATTGCCACCCTGCTGAGCACTGGCCATTAGCCCCTTTTCCCATAACAATACAGCAATGGGTTTTGATCAATGTAGTCCTCAGTTGGGTCATCCAGATAGGCCTGGACCATCCGCTCAATGTTCTGGGGTGCTCCACTTTGCTGGGCCCCTTTTGCCTTTGCATTAGCACTGGGCCTAGCAAGCCCTTGCTGAAAATACCAATCCCGTGTCGATTTTACTGGGGCTTGCTGTTGTCGATTGTGTGGGTGACAGCTCTGAGCCAAACGTACTGCCCTCAGGCTCTGAAGTTGAACTTGACACCGGATGCCCTGCTGCAGTACTTGCTGTGGGTTTGAGGGGTGGGCCTTTAATTACCAGCCGTTCATTTTCCAAGTCACTGGCTGCCTCAGCTATCCAAGTTTTGTACTGGGCAGCATCCACTTCTGAGAAAGGAAATAATGCCTTGGTGTTCAGTGCTGATTTGCACTGTGGATCCAGATTGTTGGCACAAATTTAATGTTTTTCTGAAGCAATGCGAGTTTGCACCCTTGTATTTTCAGCTAAGCGACGGGATAAGCTCTCCACCAACTCGTATGCTTCATTTTTATCCTCCACACCTGTGTACATTTCAGACACCTCCTTCAGCTGTTGCTCTAGCATGTGCAGCAATGGGATAGCTTGGCCCATAGTACAGTCCTCCTTACTGACTTCACGTGTGAAGAGCTCGAAAGGAAGTAGCATCTCTGTCAGGCATTTAACTAGACCCCATTGGTCCATCTGTAGGGTCATGCCTTTCAAAGGCGCATCCCTTATTTTTTGCATGACATAGTCATTGATTGGTGTGTACTGATCAAACAGATGATCAAGCATGTAATAAGTTGAGTTCCAACGTGTTGGCACCTCCTGGATGAGTGCTTTGACTGGCATTCTATGCTCATGTTGAATGATCCTCAGCTGCTTCCGGGCTTGCATGGCCTTAACTATATTACTGCCATTATCCGTCGCAACAAAACCAAGGTTAAGCCCTCTTGGGCGCAGCCATTCAAAGACCTTGCTGTTAAACTCTTCCGAAATGTTTGCAGCAGTATGAGATTTCTCCATGGCGAACATGGCTACAGTTGCATGTTTCCGAGTAGCAATAAAAATCTCAGCAGTGTCAACAGCACCTGCCTCAGATATCTTTTCGCCAACCCCCACAAAAGAGATCCAGTGTGCAGTGATGCACATGTAATCAGTGGCTTGGCAACTGGTCCACATGTCTGTTGTCAGGTAGATATTGTGAACAGCACTCTGCTGCAAAGCTTGTCCAAGCAATTCCAGTACATCGTGATGTAGTGCTGGAAAAGCAACTCTGACGAAATAGGACCGTCTGGGAACCTTCCATTTTGGGCAGATGGCTGTCACAAATTCAAGGAAAACCACCCCTTCCACAAAAGAAAACTGGAGAAGGTCCAGCGCTAACATTTTAACCAGCTTCGCATTGTACAAATGTGCCGTTGGGTGGTTGTGATCGTACTGCTCCACCGACCTAAGCATGCTGACAATGGTAGGCTGGATTTTTTTCCTTTCTGGTGCAGCTGATGCAGGTGACTTCTTGAACCCAATTAGGCTCAGTGACTTACTTTTTTTCATTGCAGTACTCTGTTGCCTTGGTGTCTCAGCCTGACTCTTACTACGGTGCCACTGAGATGTTGCTAAGGATGTGGGCGGTACCACTACTTTTCTAGGAACAGGGCTACTTTGTGTCTCCCTCTTGTTTACCTTCCACCGCGATCATATCTTCTTCTACTTCTTCATCCCCACCAATAGCAATGGTTGTAGTTTTACTTTTTTGTACGCTAAGTAGGTGTGCCTCCCACTGGATCATGTGGTGTTTCTTCAGATGTTTTTTTTGGCCTCCAGTACCATAGTTTGTACCAAGTTTACCCCAACTAACACCATGTCGACAAATTGAGCATATAGCAAATTTGTCCTCCTTGCTGCTGACCAAAAAGAAGTCCCAAACTGGGGAGGTGAACTTTCTTGTGCTGCTGGAGGTGCCACTTGCAATGCCGGATGAACTGGAGGGTGTGCCTGGAATTTGACTCTGTGCAGTTAAAGTACCACTACCTACTGAGGTGGTGGTTGAGCTGGATGTAGATCCCTGCCTAGCCGTTGCAAATGCAAATATGGAAGCTGGAGGTCGTGTTGGTGTTACCTGTGTTGTCCCTCACAGCAATTTGGGATGGGATAATAATGTCTGTCTCAATCTCCACTGGGGAGTGATCTTTATTTTGACTGGCTCGTCATCATCCTCCTCTTCTACATCTTCCTCCATAACTCTAAGGCTTTCTGGAACCTTCCTTTTCCTTAGCCTTGTTGTCACTCTCAGGCTGAGCTGGTGAGTTCCAAGTGGTATCTAGATCATCAGAAGTGGGGGCTTAAAGAAGAAATTGATGGACTAACCCTCATTTTCCTTGCTGGGGTTCTGGAAGACTCTTCTTCGTCTGCAGGAAGCTCGATTTCCTGAACTGCCCCTACTTCAGGATGAACAACTACTTTTGTGTGCTCTTGTTGTGGCTGTTGCTCCAGCTGTTGCTCCGGCTGTTGTTCTGGCTATTGTTCCAGCTGTTGTTGCCCACTTAACTCCTGAGTTTCTGCCTGCGTTGATTGGGTACTACTTTGTGATAATGACATTTCAACATCACTGCTTGTTGGCGTTTGCGCAAGTAGACTGGCTACCTCTGCGACACTCATGGACTTGGGCCTAGGTTGGTGGGCTGAGCCAGCTGCTGCGGAGGTGCTGCTCCCAGCTTGGCCCCCGAACACCGCTGATGCAGGCGTAATTTTTTTGTTTCCCAAAAAACATATTGGGCGGCACACCAGTCTTGGTAAGTGGTAGTACCATTTCCTTCTTCTGTTTCTTCTTCTCACTGGCAACTTTCTTGGTACTGGAGAACCTATTTCCTTTCTTTAGGGCCATCTTTTTCCGATGTCAGAAGGATGCAGGTGCACAAGTTGCAGAGATGTCTGTGGTCACATGTCACTTGACGTCGTGCGCAGCAGGACGTCTGTCTGGCAATACAATGGGTGATGATGATGACACCTCCTCCTCAGTCTTTTTGTGCTCCTAAAAGCAAAGAAGCCAGAAGAACATCAGTGAAATGTTGCATTTGTTGTTGTGGTACAATTACTACTAGTACAAACAAACAAATATAATATATAACTTAGTGTGTAGTGGTCACACTTGTTAGTGTTATGTTATTAAATGTTATTAACTCAGTTTAAGATATAAAAAAAAACATAACAGTGTAGCCATTTGTGAGACTTTGACAACAAGGGCTTTCATTATATACTGTGTACACTCAGGAAGGATAGGAAAGAAGAAGAACAAAAACAAAAATACAAATGTAATGGAAATGGAAACTGTTTGGCATTAATTTGTACATCACGTCATTCAGGGAGCTGCAGCTGGCAAATGGGATGTAAGCAGTAAGCAAAGAGGAACAAAGGATAAACATGCAGGTCTATATGGCAAACGCAGCACACTACTAAACCACCACCACAAAATGGCCAACAGCCACATGGGCACTCACAGTCACAACAATCAGGAGGCCTGGAAAACAATGAACTCAAGCTGGCCTATATGGCCAGACAAAGGAGGCATGCTAAACAACACACCTTTAATGCAAAAATGCAAAAACAAAAATCAACAGGGCTAAAAAAGGTTGGAATGTTACGCAACAACCACACCACACACACACATCCAACAAAGGCATTTATTTATCACACACCCAAACAGTTAAATGCCCCCAAAAAACACATTTTGCAATTCAATCCAATGCCATTCATGCCCTAAATGATGTTTACATTCAACAGACACCACAAAGACAGTTGTTTCATGCACCAATGAGTAGCTCTGGGGTTACTGGATGAAAGGCTTATTGGCAGACTAGGCCACAAGCTTGCAGGCCTATGGCAAAAGCACACTTGTTAGCTGCAAAAAATGGCCGCCAACCACATGGCCAGGCCACCCACAACAACAAGAAAGGGAAGACAGACAATGCAGGCCTATGGCAAAAGCACACTGCCTGGCTTCAAAATGGCCGCAAGCCACATGTCAAGTCTCACAACAACATGAAAGGGAAGACAGACAATGCAGGCCCATGGCAAAAGCACACTGCCTGGCTTCAAAATGGCCACCAGCCACATGGCCAGTCCCCCAACAAAAAGAAAGGGAAGACAGACAATGCAGGCTTATGGCAAAAGCACACTGCCTGGCTACAAAATGGCTGCCATCCACATGGCCAGTCCCACAACAACAAGAAGCCTAGGCCAAAAGGAACAAAGGAAACACATTCAGGCCTACATGGCAAAAGCAGCACACTTCTAAACTGCCACCACAAAATGGCCACCAGCCACTTGGTCACTCACAGTCACAACAAGCAGGAGGCCTGGAAAACAATGAACTGAAACAGGCCTATAATGGCCAGGCAAAGGAGGCATGCTAAACAGCACAGCTTTAATGCAATAAAATGCAAAAAATGAAAATTCACAGGGCTAAACAAGGTGTGCAAGTTACACAACAACCACACAACATACACACACAACAAAGGCATTTATTTAACACACACCCGAAAAGTGTAATACCCTAAAAAGTACACATTTTGCAATTCAATCCAATGCCGTCCATGCCCTAAATTATGTTTAAATTCAACACACACCACAGAAAAAGTTGTTTTATGCACCCATGACTAGCTCTAGGCCTTCTGGCTACCCACAATATATTTTTTTTAAACTGAATACAAGGACCAACATTGTTGTTGCAGCAACTGCAATGCCCCAATCAAACAAACAACTTACTTGTAAAATCTCATATCCAAAAGTCCTCAAATACAAAAGTCCTCACATCCAATGATATATGATGCAGCAGATCCTTCCAGCTCCAAATCCAAATGAAAAGTGAACAGGACATGGACAAAGCACTGGGAGGAGCCTGCTGGACAGGACAGGAAGTTGGAGACTCTGGGGCACTTCCTTCTGCTAAAAAAAAATAGTTAAAAAAGAAAAAGGACTCCTTGCACAGAAAAGTACAGCCACATGTTAATCTGAGTTTTTATCATCCAAATCATCATTCTCACGAAGGTTGTATGCTGCTCAAGAGATATTTTTCTCCAGATTGCAAAGTTTGCGTATTCGGCATCGCAAGCTTCACCAAACTTCCGCTGGATGTCCGATGGCGCGTCCGAATGACATGTTCGCAATCTTACACTTTCGCAGGATCGTGTGGCCGGCTGCCAAAATCTCGTGGCGCACGCGAACGGATTGGAAAACTCGTCGGTGAATGCAGGGATCCTGGTAAGTCGCTACATCGTGTGCGAAAACGCATTTTGAAACCGCGAACAAGGGAAAAACTCAGCTACGCTGCAGATCGCAGAGTTTTCCATAACTTTTCTTTCTATGCGGAACATGGAGTTGCCAAAAATCCGCAAACTCTGCAAGTGGTGCGGATTTTACCGCCCAGGGTTACTCCTAACAGGCCCCTTTCTTTCACCACCAAACCTATACTCAGCTCTACGTCATTTCATCCAGCAATCAATACTAACACAAGCGCTCATAAATCTTGTCCATCCCCTCTCCCACACCACATGCACTCATATCCGAAAAATATCACCACCCTCTTTACCATTCATCTTCCACTCAGCAACACTATTTTACATACAAATCATTCACAGAAAACCACTACATCATTTCCTCTCACTACAAACAAACTATAACACACACACCAGCACAACAAAATCTCTCACACACACACACTAGTTCATACGACATTCCATCACAAAGAAAAGAGTACACCCTCTTCCACCCTCCTGACTACACAAGCAATATAAATCCTAAACCATGTTTACTGCCAAGCTTTCTCTCGCCCCCCACACCTAACACAAATACATCAATACAACTCATTCAACCACCTGTCATCCATTGCACAATTCAGAGCCTTACAACAGGACCCACATGCTGTACCACCACCCCTAACTCATATACCTCTCACCTTAACCCCTTCGCTGCCAGGCCTTTTCCCCTCCTGTGCCACGCCCTTTTTTGGCTATTTGGGGTAGTGCGCGTGTAGGCCCCTGTAATTTTTTGACCACATAAGGTATCCACGCCAAATTTGCGTCCTTTTCTTCCAACATCATGGGGATTCTAAAGGGACTCAAAGTTTGTGGATTCTCCTAGAGGGGTCACAGAAATGAGCCAAAATACAGCAATTTTTTTTTTTTTCGGAAAAATTGGAAAAACGGGCTGCATTGAAAGCATCTGGGTTTTTCCCTGCAAATGTTATCAAAAAAGGGTTTGTGGAGTTGAAATCACCATTTTCCCAGCTTTTCGGGGATACCAGACTTTTGTCAGAAACCCAACATTTTTTACACAGTTTTGGCATTTTTCTGGGACTTAGCCTAACTTTGCTATTTTTTGTGCTTTTGACCTCCTTCCAGTTAATGGCAGAAATGGGTACAAAAGCAATAATGGATCCTGGAAAGCTATACATTTTCGAGAAGAAGACAAAACTCTGAATTTAGCAAGGGGTCATTTGTGTATATCCATCAAGGTTTTTTTATAGAAACTAACAGTTAAATATAGGATAAATTGAAAATTAGTTGAAAAAAACAGCCTTTTGTGTCAACGTTTTCATCTGTAACTTCTTCTAATTATGACAGCTCTTAGAAAGCAATATACCATTACATCTGCTGGACATTACCGGTTGTGGGGATATATAGGACTTGTAGGTTCACCAAGAACCCGACGAACCCAGAGCCAAAAACTGAGCAGCAACTTGCAATGGTTTTTTATAATGTACCGGGTATATAGTAATTATTCTGTAAAAATGTGTACATGGAAAAATCGGTATGAAAGACACCTATGTATTTCTAAAATGGGAACAAAATATAGAGTTTAGAAACAGTAGATATTTGCACATTTCTGAAATTGGGAATACTCATACTAGCATGAGAATTATCAGTCATTTTTTAGAATGACTTCTTTTTTACACAATATCTTTCATTTGGAAGGCAGAAATGCATCGAAAGTCAATAGATAATAACAGTTCCTTTGCAAATCTGAATTACCCTAAGTCTCCCGATAAAAATGGTACCTCACTTGTGTGGGTAGGCATAGTGCCCGCGACAGGAAACGGCGCAAAACGCAACGTGGTCACAACTCAATATCGCAGTGAAAATTTACCCTTTTTTGGCAAAGTGCCTGGCTCTAGTTTTTGAACCCTAGCTCTGCGGACACCTTGGGAAACCTAGTAAACCTATACATTTTTGAAAACTAGACACCCAGGGGAATCCAGGATGGGGGGATTTGACTGCCTCCTACCAGGGTCTGTTACCCAGAATCCCTTGCAAACCTAAAAAATTGACAAAAAAAACACATTTTCCCCACATTTCTGTGGTGGAAAGTTCCGGAATCTGCGTGGATCCACAAAACTTACGAGAAAAACGGTACCTCACTTGTGTGGGTCGGCCTAGTGCCCGCAACAGGAAACGGCGCAAAACGCAACGTGGTCACACCTCAATTTCGCATTGAAAAATGACCCTTTTTTGGCAAAATGTCTGGCTGTAGTTTTTGAACCCTAGCTCTGCGGGCACCTTGGGTAACCTAGCAAACCTATACATTTTTAAAAACTAGACACCCGTGTGCTTCCAGGGAGGCATGGCTTGCATGGATCCCCCAAAGTTTCCTTACCCAGAATCCCCTGCAAACCTCAATTTTAGCTGAAAAAATCAAATTTTTCACACATTTTTGTGTGGGAAAGTTGTGGCACCACCGGGCTCACTCAAATTTCCCACCACCCAGCATTCCCCCGGGTCTCCTGATAAAAACGGTGCCTCATTCGTGTGGGAGGCCCAAGTACCCGTGACAGGCAAGGCCCCAAAACGTATTGAGGCGACATGAAAATTGCCTACCAAAAAACGACCTGGTTTTACAAGGGTGTTAACCTGGGTTTTTGGCCGGTGCTCGGCGGCCACCTAGGGGAACCTACCAAACCCACATATTTCTGAAAACTAGACACCCGGGGAATTCCAGGGAGGTATGGTTTGAGTGGATCCCCCAATGTTTCCTTACCCAGAATGCCCTGCAAACCTCAAATTTAGCTGAAAAAATCAACTTTTTCACACATTTTTGTGTGGGAAAGTTGAGGCATCACCGGGCTGACACAAATTTCCTACCACCCAGCATTCCCTCGGGTCTCCCGATAAAAACGGTGCCTCACTCGTGTGGGAGGCCCAAGTACCCGCGACAGGCAAGGCCCCAAAACGTATTGAGGCGACATGAAAATTGCCTACCTCAAAACGACCTGGTTTTGCAAGAGGGGTCACCTGGGTTTTTGGCCGGTGCTCGGTGGCCACCTAAGGGAACCTACCAAACCCATACATTTCTGAAAACTAGACACCCGGGGGATTCCAGGGAGGTATGGCTTGTGTGGATCCCCCAACGTTTCCTTACCCAGAATGCCCTGCAAACCTCAAATTTAGCTGAAAAAATCACCTTTTCCACACATTTTTGTGTGGGAATGTTGAGGCATCACCGGGCTGACACAAATGTCCTACCACCCAGCGTTCCCCCGGGTCTCCCGACAAAACCGGTGCCTCCCTCGTGTGGGAGGCCCAAGTACCCGCGACAGGCAAGGCCCCAAAACGTATTGAGGCGACATGAAAATTGCCTACCTCAAAACGACCTGGTTTTGCAAGGGGGATCACCTGGGTTTTTGGCCGGTGCTCGGCGGCCACCTAGGGGAACCTACCAAACCCACACATTTCTGAAAACTAGACACCCGGGGGATTCCAGGGAGGTATGGTTTGCGTGGATCCCCCAACGTTTCCTTACCCAGAATGCCCTGCAAACCTCAAATTTAGCTGAAAAAATCACCTTTTTCACACATTTTTGTGTGGGAAAGTTGAGGCATCACCCGGCTGACACAAATTTCCTACCACCCAGCGTTCCCCCGGGTCTCCCGATAAAAACGGTGCCTCACTCGTGTGGGAGGCCCAAGTACCCGTGACAGGCAAGGCCCCAAAACGTATTGAGGCGACATGAAAATTGCCTACCTCAAAACGACCTGGTTTTGCAAGGGGGGTCACCTGGGTTTTTGGCCGGTGCTCGGCGGCCACCTAGGGGAACCTACCGAACCTACACATTTCTGAAAACTAGACACTCGGGGGATTCCAGGGAGGTATGGCTTGCGTGGATCCCCCAACGTTTCCTTACCCAGAATGCCCTGCAAACCTCAAATTTAGCTGAAAAAAATCACCTTTTTCACAAATTTTTGTGTGGGAAAGTTGAGGCATCACCGGGCTGACACAAATTTCCTACCACCCAGCGTTCCCCCGGGTCTCCCGATAAAAACGGTGCCTCACTTGTGTGGGAGGCCCAAGTACCCGCGACAGGCAAGGCCCCAAAACGTAGTGAGACGCACTACGTTTAGGACCCTTGCTTGTTGAGGCGCACCACGTTTTGCATGGGACCCCCTTTGCAAAACCGGGTTGTTTTGTGATAGGTAATTTTGATGTCTCCTCAATAGGTTTTGGGCCCTTGCCTGACGCTGGCACTAGGCCTACCCATGCAAGTGAGGTACCATTTTTCTCTGAAGACTTTGGGGAACGCAGGGTGGGTGGAATTTTGTAGACCTACGCAGATTCCAGAACCTACCACCACAGAAATGTGAGGAAAATGTGTTTTTTTGGACACATTTTTAGGTTTGCAATGGATTCTGGGTAACAGAACCTGTTGAGAGCCAGTGAAGTCACCCCATCCAGGATTCCCCTCGGTGTCTAGTTAAAAAAAATGTACAGGTTTGCTAGGTTTGCCTACGTGCCAACTGCGCTAGGGCCCAAAATCCACACGTATGCACATTGCTAAAAAAAAATCGGAGCCCAGTGGGCTTTCTGCCGCCCTGGGGGGGAATCGGCAAAGGGGGTTTCATCCTGATATGCCCCTAAAGGGGCAGAAAGACTGTGGCTATTTTTTGTGGGGGTGTGGGCATTGGTATGACCATTTTGGGCAGCCCACCCCCACGCATAAAAAAAGCCTCCGTACTCGCTGGCGCCTAGTGGGCTTTCTGCCCCCCAGGGTGCAGATCAGGGGCCACTGCCACCATCTGCCCTCCCGGGGTGGGCAGAAAGACTGGAATTTCTCTGGGGGTAGGGTGGGGTATTGTCATGACCATTTTGGGGAGCCCATACCCCTACACTAATAAAACAAAAAAATCCATGGTTTCTTGTGGGCATTCTGCGCCCCCAGGGGGGGCCAGATTAGGGGCTACAGCTCCCATCTGCCTCCTGGGGGGCAGAAAGACTGTCATTTTTGTGGGAGGGGGGGTGGGGTCATTGGCGTGCCCGTTTCGGGCAGCCCACACCCTAAAAACAATTGCGCAAACAAAATCCCTGGTGTTTAGTGGGCTTTCTGCCCCCCTCGAAGGGGCAGATTAGGGGCCAATGCCCCATCTGTAATAATTGGGCGGTGGGGTGGGGTGAGGTGGGGGTATGGGCCTGCCCGTTTTGGGCAGCCCCATCCCTATTTTTATTATTTGAAAAATTCCCTGGTGTCTAGTGGTCTTTTTGCCCCCCCGGGGGGACAGATTGGGGGCCAATGCCCCATCTGCACCCCAGGGGGGGCAGAAAGTCTGTAATGGTGGCGGGTGGGTGGGGGCATTGGCATGCCTGTTTTGGGCAGCCCCCACCCTAAAACAAACTGAAAAAAATCCCTGGTGTATAGTGGGCTTTCTGCCCCCCGGAAGGGGCAGATTAGGGGCCAATGCCCCATCTGCCCCCCTGGGGGGGCAGAAAGACTGTGATAATTGGGGGGTGGGGTGGGGGCATGGGCCTGTCCGTTTTGGGCAGCCCCCACTCCTATTTATTTATTTTTTGTAAAATTCCCTGGTGTCTAGGGGTATTTTTGCCCCCCCCCGGGGGGCAGATTGGGGGCCAATGCCCCATCTGCCCCCTGTGGGGCAGAAAGACTGTAGTAATTGGGGGGTGGGGTGGGGGCATGGGCCTGCCCGTTTTGGGCAGGCCCAACACCTATTTTTATTGCAAAAACAATTCCCTGGGGTCTAGTGGGCTTTTTGCCCCCCCCCCGGGGAGGCAGATTGGGGGCTTATGCCCCCATCTGCCCCCCAGGGGGGGCAAAAAGACTACATTTTGCCAAAGTTTCATGGGGGGAGCAAAGGCCCTTGCCCAAGGGGCCGCTCCCCCCTCCCTGGTGCCTAGTGGGTGGATCCCTGCTTGGGGATCGCCCTCCTGTGGCGATCCCCAAGCAGGGGTCCACTGGGGTGGAGTACCATTGGAAGGGGGAGATTCTCCCCTTTCCAATGATACCTCTCCCGTCTTTCTACGTGCTCAGGGGGCTGAGCACATAGAAAGAGAAACTGAAATGAGTCTCTTGGCTCATTTCAGTTTCACTTTCACTGTAATGACGTCGGCGCGATGTGCGCGCCGATCGTCATTACAGTGAAAGGGGGGGGGGGGCCTCGGGAGCTGGGGAAGCTCTTCCCCAGCTCCCGAGGCTATTTTGGCAGAGAGGGAATCCCTCTGGTGTCCGCACCAGAGGGATTCCCTAGGGTATGCCTCATGACGAGCTGGACTCGTCATGGGCACAGCGCGACTGTGCTCCATGACGAGTCCAGCTCGTCATGGGCATACAAGGGGTTAAACAGACACAAACAAATAAATACATGCCACACTTCACAACTTTGTCTATGACACAACAAGGCTACTCCACAAATCAACCCAGTTCATCAAACTCACTCTCAACCACCATCTCCATCACCTACACATGTACAACCATCAAAATGCCTTCTACGCCTGCTGGATGAGGAATGTAGCATAGAAAATCAACACTATTCCTATACGGATACAGTTAATACCAGCACTAATGATACACCTGCTACAAGTTAAAAAAATACTGCTTACTCTTCTACAAGTCACACCATCACCAAAACAAAATCACTAAACTACTCACTACTTAATTCTCAATCACTCTCTAAAAACAAGCATTACATCTATGACCTACTCACTGACACACAACCTGACCTTCCATTCATAACTGAATCATGGTTGGGAGATGACATGGCTCCAGTGTTGCATGAAGCCGCCTCTTTAGGCTATGAAACGGCCCCACAAAATCATATAGGCAAAAGAGGAGGTGGACTAGCTGTTATATTGAAGCAACAATAAATCTCACTAAAGCTCATGGGGGCATATCAACAAGGGCTTTATCTCTGCTTTTTTGGCTTTAAAAGCCAAAAAAGCAGAGATAAAACTAGCACCCTATCAACAACAGGGTGCTAACACGCAAATTTGCATGTTAGCACCCTTTTACTCTACGCTTCCCCTTGCATCTCTAATGAGATGCTAAGGGGGCGTTCCAGAGTAAAATAATAGGAGAAATGTCGCTAAGCGACATTTCTCCTATTATCAAGAATGTCGCTAACCCTGTTAGAGACAAAAAAAGCAGCGCTAACCGCGGTTAACGCTGCTTTTTTACGTCTGCTAATTTTCAGACTTAGCCATGATATCCTATGAAAGGAGGATATCATGGCTAAGTTTGCCTGTCCCTATCAACAAGGTAACGTGTGATTATCGCTGGGTTTCCAGCGATAATCTCACGTTAGCCTGTTAGCGTGTAGATTTTTATCGCTATTGAGATAAGCGTTGCTAATAGCACGCTATCTCAGCCATAAAAATTCACGCTAGCCGGCGATAATTATCCTCACGCTAAGAGCGCTGAGCGATAATTATCGCCGGTTGTTGTTGATATGCCCCATGATGTCTAAATACAATGGGGCAGATTTACAATAACTGGTGCATCCCTGCATATCAGCAGGGATGCACCAGTTATTTTGCGTCACAACAGACACCTCTTGCGCCAGCATGGATGCGCCGCATTTAGGCGCACCATGGGGCAAGAATAGACAGATGCGTGACGCATCTGCTGCCGTAAAGGTGACGCATTGCTGAAGTTGCGTCGCAAGCGCGACACAGCTCCAGCAAGGCTCGGGGTGCCCCTATGCCTAACATGCTGTGTCAATCCTTACGCCTGCTTCAAGCAGGCGCAGGGTTTTGACGCAGCATGGCCATTAAAGTGACTGAGTGAAATCTTGTAGATTTCACTCAGCCACTTTTAGGAGGCGTTCCTGTGCTGGAACACCCCCCTGCACCAGAACACCCACATGTGACACAGGGCTTTACAATGTGCTGCATCTCCCTAGATGCATCACGTTGTACATACCCCACAGCATGGCGCTGGCTTTGTGCTGCCACTGCGTCACAAAAGTGATGCAACGGCGGCGCAAATGTGGCGTACGGGGCATGTACATTTGCCCCAAGGTTGTGAGGCCCTCTTCACCAGATGCAACCCTAAACAATCTTTCTTCGATAATTGTCTCCTCATTTACAGACCTCCACGTAGCAATGCAACATTCCCAGACACAATTCTTGACTTAGTTTCAAACCTGATGACACTACGCTCCAACCTATGCATTCTTAGTGACCTAAGCATTGACATACTCAATATGCCCAATACAAAAACCATCATCACTGATCTAGGCACACTGAACCTACATCAGATTATCCACAAACCCACACACATTGCTGGCCACATCCTAGATGTAATTTTTGCAAATACAAAACTAGCTACCTTTCAAACGATGACTCCAGTCACAGGGTCAAACCACCATTTTCTACCTTTCCAACACACCAAACACCAAAAACCAAAACACCTAAAACCACATTACATGCATCCACCTATTGACCGTGGAACTGTTGATATTGATAACTATGTTAATGTTTATTTTGGCACACTTGTATACACACATGAAATCGCATCCATATTGTCAAATTCGCCCCTCATAAACTCTCCATCAACCCTGATTTAAAAATAGGTGATCAGGAAAGCTCTGTAACCCAGGCCCATGGTGACTGATTGACATGTCACAGTTGGTGTGGCACGTAGCTGGCAGACAAACACGCGAACAGGAAACTCTGGTCCATCCCCCAGATAAGTGCAGTGACACCACAATGGCCCAGGGAAATTGGCACCCAATAAAGTATACATGGCCAGAGGGGTGCGCACATTCCCAAAACACATCATAAAGTCAGATGTCACATAAAGTTAGTAACACACAGCATTTGGCATATGGCAAACTAGGAAGAAACAGAAAAATGTAACCTGAGCAACCTGCCACTGACAGAAATCTGGCATGTTACCTTTTTTATGTGCCCAAACTGAGTAGTTGCAAGATAATCTCAGAGACCATCCTGCGGAGGTTCCCTTTTTCAATAGTCAGGATGCTAAGAACGGCTACTTGGTTGTTGCTTGGACTGCTGAGCATAACACAGATGTTTTGCTTGTCCCTGGGTGTAATGGGCATGATTCAGATGATATGCTTGGGTGTGATATAGGGCCAGCACCTCAATCTTATTTTTTAATCTGAAAGGGTTTTCTCAGTGCTGCTGGTATGTTAATAGTGTTGATATCTGAAAGAAGTGAGAGTTGTTGTTTGCTTGGACCACTGGGTGTGACACATATGGTACGTATGAACCCTGGGTGTGATGTAGGGTGTAATTCGGATATTAGAAAAAATGTGGATCTTGGAAATTAGGGGTAGTTTTTGTTTGGCCAAGGCTGCCAATGTTTATCAGGTAGTTCCTTCTTTCTGCATAATTTGTTGTTATCTTTGTCCCAGAGCCAATATTAACAGACTATTGGGCTCACTTAGTCCCATGTACCATGCAGAGCCTCCCCTCGTCATCGGGTAGCATGAGCTAGGAGCGGGTTAAGGTATTTTTTGAAAAAATCATAATTTTTTCTCTGTCAGTTCTTTCTCTTTATCTTCATTGTGGTTTTTGAGTGATACATTCTTCATGTCTTGGTGCTGCTAAATGATTGCACTGTTTTTTTGCCTTTGATTTAGTGTTTTTCAATGACTCAATGTGCTTATGAAGGCATTGCTATTTTTCACAATCGTTATTCCATATCTATGTCTGCTTTTTTTGCTGCTAAATTCACTCGTTTTAACTAACAATTGAACTTACTTTCAGGTTGTGACTCTTCATATGCATTGTTATTTGTGTTTGTGAAATGTTTGTTCCAATGCATCTGTACATATCATTGAGCTTGTAGCAAAGTAGTTGTACTCAGAAATACTTGTGTAATTATTTTCCCACAAACAGAGAAGAACTTGAAATTACCTGATCCCGAGAATCTAGAGTGTATCAGTCCCTTAAAAAGTTCCCAACTTATTATGGAGTCGCCGCTAAAGACAGGCAAACATCATAGCACTGACCCTGCTGCTTAAAACTTTAAAAACAATCAAGCAACCACTTGACCTATGTTACACAGATTACGAAGCAGCCTTCTACTGTGTCACATGAAATCTGCTCTGGATCAAGCTGATGAACTGGGATGCACCGCCAATGTTTTGAAGAGCAATCAAAAACTAATTCACAGATACTTGGGTCAGAATAAAGTTGGGCAACAGGGCTAATCTTTCCATTGCCATCGCAACACCTTGGGGAATAGGTAGGAGTGTGTCCTGGCCCCAATGCTTTTTAATCTATTCTTGGTGGATCCTCTCTTCGTCCTTGGATTCCGTTCACTCTCACCCCTAAAAGCTTGGTACTATTCCACTCTCAAACTTGAATATGCTGATGACTTGGTGTTGATCTGCTGGACCGATGTGGGGATGCAGCACCTTTTGAATGCCACCCCCAACTACTCATTAAGAAACAGTCTGAAAATCAAAACAAGAAAAACAAAATCATGAATTTCTGCAGAAGAACACATGGCAAAATCAGCTGATTCCTTGCTTCAACAAAGGTTGAAGAAGTCACTGATGACAAATAGCTCAGTCTCACATTTGACAATAAAGAAAACTTCAAATTGTATATGGAGGCAATAAAGAGAAAAGAGCTCACCCTGGCAGAAAGTCTCAGGGTACTTTTCAGGAACCTGAATGAACTATCGTCTAGCCCCATTTTGGAAATAGTTACAGCAAAGATAGTCCTAACTGTAGCGTATGGAAGAAAACCCCTTCTATGGAGGGCCTCAACCAATCTGAACAATAAAGTCATTAGAATCTAAAGGAAAATATTCCATCAACCCAGACATACTTTGGCCTCCCAGATCAGGTTGGAACTTGGTCTAGCCAAACAAACATCATTGTGCTATAGGCTCTTGTCCGCTGAAAGGAACACCATAAATCACAACATCTGGCTGAAAATAATTAAACCCCACTCAACTGCCAGAAAACATCTCAAAGATTCCATTGACCATTGACCAGCTCAGACTAGCTCAATTATGATCCGCAATGCCAACCCTTGAGCCTTTTTGAAGGACAACCAGATAAATGTTGAAACTAATCTTATCCCTAGAATACAAGGCTTCTCTTGAGAACTGCACCAATGCACGGATGGTATGAAATAGGCACAAACTGCTAAAACCACAACCATATTTGGGTGAAACCTTCAGCAGCAAGATCGAATGAACCTTTTAAAAACATTGCTTGGTTTCCTCTCTATCAATGCGCACACAGCACCCTGGCTAAGGGCAGCTGGGGAAGCTCCCTGTAGATTGTTTGGTCAACCAAAAGAAGACGTGATTCACACTTTCTGCATCTGCAGGTTCACCTTAAATCTGCACCACCGCTGGCTCAGGGCTTTCTGGAATCAGGCTGGGGTGAGCTCTTGCAGACAAACAATAACATCATGTTCAAACTCTGGGGACTCTAGAGCAACCTCTTGAACAGTAAAATAGCTACAGGCTTTAAAAAAAGCACCCTACCAGCCTGCACTGTTTGCTCAGCCGTCATCTCACTTTACCCCTCTCTCAGGGATAGGGGTAAAGTGCCTCACTCTTTAACAACAGTACTGGACCTGAATCCCGGGGTCACTCACTGTACTTCAGTCACCACTTGCACATGTTTCTTCCTTGCACAAAGCGCTTTCTCCACCCAGACAACATGAACCATTTGTGTCCTAGGTGGAGCTGTTTGCCAATAATAAACTTAGCAAGTATTGCAATGAGTGGCACGCCCGTGAACTGCCAACAATTCACAAATCACATACTACTACCTCTCTTGAGCAAAGTCCTGGAAAAACACATCGATCAACATCTACCTACCCATTTCGAAAATACTGGCAGCCTGGACCCTTCTCAATCGGGTTTCAGGCCCAAATACAGCACGAAGTCTGCACAGTTGGAGGTCACGGATAACATCAGGATGACTTTAGACAGTGGCCACTCTACGATTCTCGTGCTGTCGGACCTCTCTGCCGCGTTCGACACGGTTTCACACCAGATCTTGCTCAGGAGATTGGAGGAGATTGGACTTAGAGGACCTGCCTTTCAGTGGATGACGAGCTTCCTGTCTTCCCGTACCCAGACTGGTAATCTAGGTCCTTTCCGGTCAAAGACGATGGAACTGACCAAGGGTGTCCCTCAGGGCTCTTGTTTAAGCCCTACATTGTTTAACATCTACAATGCCCCCTTGGCCAACCTCCTCAGGTCCTGCGGCTTCCTGCCCATTTCTTATGCTGATGACACCCAGCTTCTCTTTTCCTTCAACAAATCCTCCCCAATGGCTCTGCACACTTTTTTGGAAGGAATGACAGCCATCGCTCATTGGATGAAAAGTAATTTTCTCCAACTAAATGCAGGGAAGACGGAGATTATGCTCTTCGGAGATGCCCCTCTTCTGTGGACTCCAGACTGGTGGCCGGCAGCCCTTGGCGCCCCCCTGGCCCTAAGACCCTAGTCCAAAACTTGGGCATCTGTTTAGATCATGCCTTAACCTCAAAGGAGCATGCTGCTCACATGGCCGGCCCCTGCTTTCATGTGTTGTGCTTGCCATGACAAGTCTTTCCATTCCTTCCAGATCACACCCGTAAATCCCTTATTCAGTAGGTTGCAGGTGGTCCAGAACACCGCTGCACACCTTGTCATGAACGCCCCATTACAAAACTGCCTCCCTTCCCCTTCTTCAACAGCTCCATTGGCTTCCAATCCGCAAGCATGTAAAATTCAAAGTCTGCTGTATCATCTATAAGACCTTGCATAACAAAGGCCCTCTTTACATCTCTGGTATATTTAAGCATTACACTCCTACTAGGACCCTTAGGTCAGGAAGCAAATCACTTCTTTTAGTCCCCAGGGTCAGGAAAACAAGATGAGGTGGGGAGTCCTTTTCATACCTCGCTCCCCTTTACTAGAACCAGCTTCCCATTCACCTGAGACAATGCCCTGATTATTTGTGTTTCAGGAAACTTCTTAAGACCACCTTATTTTAACATTGCCCTTCAGCCCACTGAGCAGCACAGTTCAAAGCGCAGAGATACCCCTCAGGGGGTGATTCCGGAGCTATACAAAACCCATAAATAAAATAAATAAATAAACATAGAGGAAATATTAGACAACATGCCTCGCAATGACTCATACACTTCTTCTGGTACCAATCAAGAGGGATGGTTAGTATGGCCATTAGATACTAACAGATGTCAGGCATGTTTTCTTGATAACGCCAAAGGGTTTAGGATCAATAAGCCCGACCTACGTTACGTGCAGACACACCACTCGGGTGGTAACGACTTACAGTTTCAGGAAGTTGTGCCTTTATTGGCTTAAACAATCCACACTGTTTCAGGTGAAACAACACTTGTCCCTTTTTTCTGATGACATGGAATTGCATGACATTTTACTAGGTCCTTGAAGGCCACAATAAAAGCACTTTCTGTATGCAATAATAATATGGAGTGTGGAAGATTTCACAGCAGGAAGCTGCTGAGAGACTGTAAAACAGACATGGTGTCATGGCTCTCTACGACTTGCACAGGAGCAAAACAACGCTAAAACCCAACGGCCCTCTCTAAGGGGCAGATTTATGAGCCCCTTGAGCCACTTTTGCGTCACTTTTAACATGGGAAAAGTGACGCAAAAGTGGCGCAAGGGGCTCATAAATCCGCCCCCAAGTTCCCTGACATCAACATTAAACTTGAGCGACAAGGAAATTCAAAGGGGGGAAAGGGGATGGGGACAGCGAAGAGAAAACCATGTCTTCCTTCTAGTTCTTCTCTTTTCTTCTTTACAATCTCGACTCTCTCTGGTGTTTTTGTTCTTTCAGGTGTACTTGTAGGATGAGTGAAAAACTGCAATAAATAAGGCATTCAAAAACTTACATCTAATCTCCATTCAATTCTTGTTAAAACTTGAAATTCAATAATATCTACCTTTTAATCTTCTACATACCCAGAATTTACTTAACTATTGCCCCTCTTGTTTTGTTCTTGCCTTGAATATAGTTGCAAGTTCTGGCTTTTATAGTAACTAATATATTTT
Organism: Triturus cristatus; assembly: GCF_964204655.1. NCBI lineage: Eukaryota > Metazoa > Chordata > Amphibia > Caudata > Salamandridae > Triturus > Triturus cristatus. The sequence continues at coordinate 499,598,881 of NC_140591.1, forward strand.
TTTAAATAAACACAAAGATATACTTAGAGAATGAACTCAACCTCTTTTCTTCTTTCCTTTCTTTTCTTTAAATAGTAACTCTGCTGTCCACTGAAGGAGCAAGGAAACGCAAGAGCAACCAAAACTGCAAGTTGCTAAACAAGTAAGTGAGTACTAACTTAAATGTGATGTGTGATGAATATCAAAGAGACACAAATACCATTTCAATTAATAATGTCCTTACTCGTGTTCTCACAAGAGCCGCTACCAAAAAATTCGTTCCCCATTCACCAGAACAGACACTGCATTTAAAGTCGGTGAAAACGCTAATTAAACAGTATAGTATCACTGAACACAATGTGCACCAAATCCAATGCGCACACTCAGTGTCGAAACACAGTACATAAAAACACTGGGCAGACTCTAAATTTAGGTACTAAGAGGAAACTCAGACTCAGTGCAAACTCTAGCTTTTTGATGCAAGCATGAAGTAAGGTAACACTGCGCGCCCTCTATTTTAGAGCACTAACAAGAAGCGCAGGCTCTCTCAGAAATTAATAGGAAACTGAATACGTCACTAAAATTTTGGGGTTGTGACACTAGTCTCGAGGAAACTTCAACACACAACATGGCGATACTAAAATGTCGGGGGGGGACAAAACGTCCTACCCTGGCTACCTGGGAGAGGGTTCTTCTTGCCAGGAATCTCAGGTGAAGTGTGAGGTTCCAAAGGAGACTCCTTTGAACATTCCCAATCTGTTTTCTCTATTGCAACACTAAAACGCTGCACTGTCATTAAATTATTTGTGGCCATCTTGAATTTGTTTTTATATCTCTTCTGCATTATTAGTGCTTTTTTCTTGAATTAAAAGGGAGTATATAAGGAAATTGACTTTACTGATCCTCTAACCTTACTAGGATATTTTGGGTTCTGACACATGGCAAATTTAGAAAAGGCTATTGCAGTAGTAGATAATGGTATGACCATGCTTCCCTCCAGGATTTTCTCTTTTGGTAACATTGTGTCATCTGCAATCAACATCATCCAAAATTATATGTCTTCTTTACAACATGGGCAGTTGCAGCTTAAGGCTGTCATGTTACTGAGTTGGACTCTACAGACACTTTGTTCTGGTTGTGTGCAATGAAAACACCGTAATGCCACTAGTTTGCTTCTACCACACATTCTCACAAAACAACAGAGCATCATGGCAAAAAAGGATACAACATACCCCATGTTACATATAGGGAAGTTAGAAAAACGAACATTCACTGTTGTGGAAATACCTTCTGTGGATTGGATAATTCACAGGTTTATTTCTCTGCTATTTTCAAAATTTGTATGTATACAAATCGTGGATCTTATCTTTAAATTCGAATGCTGGAATGGGGAGACTGAGTATGTTCTCAGTGGCACTGACTGTGAGAGTACCTTGGGACATTCCTTAGTTTGCAGGGAACTTACCCTTCATGGTGCATGTCATAAATCTATGGCAAAATTGTCATGTTATTTGAAATGTTCTCTGGCTGCTGTGATCCGTCTGGCTTTCAGATTACTCTCTAATGGGAGTTGCTTGCTGCTCAATGATCAAGGCTGCTGTGGCATGATACTGGATATTGCACTCTGACAACGGTCTCTGCAGTCGTGACCTTTCGTACACAAGTACTGTTTTCACCTGCCCGCAATGTGAGGGATTCAACGTTTTGGCATTCAATAGAGCTTTAATGCTTTGAGCAGACTGAAAGCCTTATTGTTCCAGAAGGATGTTGCCTTAACATCTGCAAGTGAGACATTTGATTTCCAAGTTGCAATCTCTTCTGACAATCGCTACTCAACACTCATTTCCAACACCATTTTGGGGAATTTGTGCATCATATTTTTAACATGTCCAATAATGTCGGGGTAGTACACTTTTTAAGACAATTGGCTCTGGGTTGGTTAGCAACTTCGACATGGTCTTCAGACTTATTCCATCATTCATACACTCCGCACTTGGAAGCATTTTTGGATGCTTACTGCATGTCTGGTTCCTAGTTTATCAGGACTTTGCTTTATTTTTTTCTGCTTCATAATGGATGTCCCATCACAAGGCCAAATGGGGATAGCGCTACCCCACATGTTCCTGAGTAGTGAATGAATGATACAGTGCTTTGGTGCACCCCTACTTCAGGAACTGAATGACCACAGGTTTTCGTTCTTTCAGCTTGTCTGGCTACACTGTGTGCAGCCTGTTTTGTGCTGTCTGCTGTTCCATTTCGAGTGTGCCCTGGATATATGCTTGGGAATGCATCTGGTTTAATCTAGGACATTGACCCACTGGTTCACCACAATGGCTCACCTGTACCGTTGTTCTTAGTGCTTACCATTGCTCATAAATGCATACTACAAGCCCTCCTGGGATGCTTCAGCTCCTGATGATCCATATCCTGGCCCGTATTCTGTTGACTCAGCACATGCTGATCCTCCTTTGGCAGACGCTGAGGGGATGGACTGGAACAAGTTTGCTCTATAGACGTGATGCTTTCTGTGCCTCTGGGAACATCGCCTGCAGTTTCTGGGAACAGCAATGTTTTGTCTACTTCTTGGAACACATAAACAATCTGGCAGTTTTGAGTTGTGGCAACTCTTAATTCATGTTTTCAATATCCTAAATTGTTTTTAAATTGCACTGCTTTTGAACTTGCTTTTTAATGTGCTTTTACATTTTTACATTTTACTTTCTGAATGTTTTTACCTCAAAAATAGCATAATTCCTTTTAATAATTTTATGGTTTTATGCTTTTATCTATATGGTTTGCATTGTTTTTAAGATGACTTGTTAGTCGGCTAACGTCCAAGGAATGGGTGTCATGAGGTTTCATTAGGCCCAGATAGAAACACAATTTTACCTGCTCACATAATTAGGTTGCCTTCTTTCTTTAAACACAATGACACTTGACACACATCAATTTGCGTGCAAATACCTAATAATTTTCTTCGAACTCGGCTTTGCTCACTGGGTAAGTGGGTATCTAGATGACACTTACCCACAGGTAATGGGGAGTTAGATCACCTTACAGGGATTTGGCAGATACAAACATCCTAGATACTAAGGTAGGGATCATTAGGTAGGAGTACACTACACTAAAGTACTTATGTGCAAGTATGTATTCTCTGTTACAGCATGATGGTTGAATTGTTCATTTTTGTCATCATTCTTGTAATGCTGATCACATTATTATGTTTCCTCTTATTGATTATTGCAGCAAACGTTTGTTACACAAGAATCCCAATGTTTCAAAAACAATATTGAAACCCTTGCTGAATATTTCTTGTGCATCTTTTTGTGTATGCATGAGTAACCAAACAAAAGGCTTCTAGATCTGTTACCATGATTTCCTTAGGGAGTCAGGGTAGTCAATTTCTGAGGTTGCATATTCCATTTTTTACCTGCCCATGTTTAGCCACAGATGGTGCACTGTGAGCTAGCAGAACTATAGGCCAACATATCCTGAGGATGTGTGTTGAATCATTCCTGCACAATCCTGACTTTCATGTTGTCCAACAAACGCATCATTTCTACTGAGAAAGTATTAGCCAAACGATACCATGGCCATGTGAGATAAGCAAACATGCGGGTGCCAACATGCATTTCTGTGACAGGTGGACTGCTCACCTCCCACCTTCTTCAGGGCACAGTTATAAAGAACCAATTTAAAAGAACAGGGAAGAAAGAAAAGGGAAACTGTCCACTGATTCTCTACAAATAAAAGATAAAGTTATAATAACTAGACAAAAAAAGTAATCTATGCATAGCTAGATACCTCTGAATGACAGGGAGGGAGTAACCTCTCTATTATCACCCCTCCATAGTGTGACAAGGATGCACAGTATTGCATGTGGAGAGACTAGCCTTTCCTCTCAGATCATTCTCTTGGAAAACAGATGTGCATAGTAGCGAGTAAAGAGGAACTGACCTCTCCCTTCACATCTCTCTCTGAGATGGCAAGTGTGTATAGTAGTGTGTGGATGGACTGACCTCTACACAGAGACCTATCCCCAAGGTGACTTGTGTGCAGAGTAGGGCATAAGGAGAGACTATCCTCCCCGCTGATACCTCTTCTTAGTGGACCACTATGCATAGTATGGTGCGTAAAAGGACTCTCCTCTCAACTGAGATGCTTCACTTGGATGACGGGTGTGCATAGTTGGAACTGGGGAGGCATTGGCCTCTCCGCTGAGACCTGTCTGTCAGATGACTGTCAGATGTCTGTCAGATGACAATATGCATAGTAGCATATGGAGAGGGACTCACCTCTCCTTTGAGATCTCTGTATCGAATGACAAATGTGCATAGGAGGGTGTGTGAAGGGACTGGCTTCTCTTCTGAGATCCTCTCTCAGATGACGGTGTGCACGGTAGGGTGAGAGGAGAGACTAGCCTCTGTGCTGAGACCTCTATCTGAGCTAACAGGTCTATGCAGTAGGGTGTAAGGAAATATGTGCCTCTCTGCTGAGACCTCTCTTTGGAATGATGGGTGTACATAGTAGTTTGTGCAGAGGTACTGACATCTCTGATAAGACCATTTTCTGGGATAATGGGTGTTGGAAATTTGGGGGCAGATTTACAAGCCCCTTGCGCCACTTTTGCCTCACTTTTAACATGGGAAAAGTGACGCAAAAGCAGTGCAAGGGGCTTGTAAATCTGTCCCTTGGTCTTTAAAGGGCAGAGGTTTGCACCCTGTCCAATTAGCGACCAAATTCCTATTCAGGCTAAGTCCCAACACAACCTAAATTATCCTGGGCTAGCGTAAATATAAAGAATTTGTTCAATAACTCACACAGTAACACAGTGAAAAACACCACAAAAATAAAGTATGACTTTATAAATAAAACAAGACCAAAATCAACAAAAATCCAATGTATAGAAGTTGAGATAGCAAATAAAAAAAAAAAATGCAGTATAGCGCTTTGAAGCAAGTGTGTTAAAAAAAGTTACATTTGGTCATGCTGCACCAGGGCAATTCAAAGTTCGGGCCAACTGCGATGGAGCACCAGCCTGCTACAGGCCCCACACAGGCCCCGGTAAACAAAGTACCTTTCTTGGTCACAAGCAATGAGATGTGTTGATCTTCTCCTGAGGTTGATGCGTCAGTTCTGAAGACAGGTTACAGAGTCAAGAGGTGTCAAGTGAAGAGCCCGTTTCTGCCACACAGTCGAGGGGATGCATCACTCTCACCAAGCTGCAGTGATATGCCATCTCTCATCTATCTCTCGAGGCACAATGCTGGTTCTGATGTGATGCGCTGATTTTACTCCTATGACCGGGTTGATGCGCCGGTTCTGTTACACTCAGACAGTCAATGCGTTAAAATCCATATTGTACCTGGGCCACTTCCAGTTAATCAGGCACACGAGCAGGCGTAGAGACTTTGATTTTCCTGAGTCTGAAGCAATAAGAACAAAGCCACCAAGCCCTTGGAGATCACTTTGGGAGAAGGCAGAACCCAGCTCTCCTTCAGCAGAATCAGACAGCAGCAGGGGAACAAACAGAAAAGTCGGCTTTTCAGGTCAACAGTCCATTTGAGTCCTATGAGCAGCACAGCAGTTCTTCTGACAGAGGTTCAGTGTAGGTCCAGAAGTGTCTGATTTGCTGGGAGACCCAGTACTTATACACAAATATGCCTTCGAAGAGCGGAAGACTTCAAAATATGGCTTTGTATAGGGTTGGTTGGTAAACTTCACTCCACCAGTAGGGTTTGCAACTCTGTTATCCACTTGTGGTGTGTAGTTCTGCAAACACTCCCCAAATGCGGCGTAGCAGAGTTTTGCTGAAACCCACCTTTGGAAACCATCCTTGTGGCCGCTTCACAGAACCATCGGGCACTCGTAGGAGGTGTTGCCAGTCTCTCGCCAGGGCAATGGGCCCGGTACCCAGGGAATATTACCAGCCCTGCATTGCACCGCAGAGGTTGGGGAAGTCAGGGTACAGGCGGGGATAGGTGGACCTACCTGATAGTCAAGTTTAAGATGGCCACAATGTTTACAGTCATGTATGGGGCTTTAATAAATTTGTTCATTGTTGTCATTTTTGTTATCCTTTCTCTGAGTTCATGACACAAGACTCGGACATGTGCCTCCCCACCTTGGCCTGTGCCCAGCACTCTGACGGAGGTGACACTGCCTGCTAACTACCAGACAGACAGTGCACTTATGCACCACCACAACAATTTTGCATGTATATTACATAAATAAATGAATGAGTTGACCCCACTGCCTACCCAAGATCTGACCTCTTGGAATAGTACTGTTATCCACTCTTCCTAGCTTAGGCACGTTCCCCCTTTTGTTGCTGCTTTTTGGCATGCTCTCCTACATTGGACGCAGCTACCCTCAGAGGCCCAGACTGGCTCTGCTGAGCGAGGACTGCAGGGTGGAGCTGCCCGAGAAGATCATTGTGTGAACGAGTGTCCACTGGCAATGACTATGCACAGCTGCAACATTTAGTAAGTGCTGTTGGTGTGGTTTTAGCACATAATTTTGTGTTTGTGTTGTTTTTGCCCCATACATTGCTCCAGTCATTTTGTGCTTGTTTGCTTTTGTTTCGTATACTGCGTGTGTACACCTCTGCTTACACAAGAGAGCAGCTTGTGATACTCTGCTTGCTCGCAGAACTCCACAGAATTTTACAGTTGTTTGGCAACTCCAAAATTCCAAAGAGTGCAACTTCAGGAGCCCTAGCTTTGAAGGGGACCAGTATCCCTTTCAACCCAGTCCTGTCTACCAGGCTATCTTTGGGGGGAACAATACATTTTGTAGGTGGGGTCAGGCCACGACTCTTTGAAAGGTAAGTGTGAACCCTGTCCTCCCTTCCTGCCAAGTAAGGACCATCAGAATGCAGATGTATGTAGATGGGTACTCAGACTGACCTAGCCTTCCTGTGTTTGTGGTTGTCTGGAGGGAATGCACAAAGCGTAACTGTCACCCAGCCCAGATGTGTATTGGAGACAGGGTGCAAGGTACACAGAGCAGTTAGAGCTGAGAAATGTCCACTTTCTAAAAGTGGATTTTCTAAAATAGTAATGTTAAATCCAACTTTACCGGTAGAGAGGATTTGTCTTACTATTATAGAGATATGAAACATGGTGCAGCTTCTCCTTTCTAATCTGGAATTATAGCATATATGTATTTTAAGGAATGTCCAATGTTAGCCTCTGAGAGGGTTGAGACCCACATGGGTGAAATATGAATTTGGATGTTCGTCACTACCAGGATATATAAAACATACAGGTACATGTCCTACCTATTAGTTAAATATCACCCTGCCCTTAGGGCTTTCTAGGGCCTACCTTAGGGGTGATGTGTATGTAATAAAAGAAGAGTTTAAGGTTTGTCAAGTAATTTTAAATGGCAAGTCAAAATGAAAGTAAACTGCACATGCAGGACCTGCAATGGAAGACCTGAGACATGGTTAAGGGGCTACTTTGTGGGTGGCACAATTAGCGCTACAGGCCCACAAGTAGCATTGAATTTACATGCCCTGGGCACATGTAGTGCGCTTTACTAGGGATTGATACGAAAGTTAAATATGCGCCAGTGTTGCCATGTTTAGGGAGAGACTGCATGCACTCTTGAACTGGTTAGCAGTGCTAAAGTGCTCAGAGTCCTAAAGGCAGCAAAAATTAAGTCAGAAAAGTGGAGGAGGAAGGCAAAAGGTTTGGGGTGACCATTCAGAGAGGGCCATTTTTCAATGCAGCCCCCCTCCAGCCTGAACCCAGGATAGACTAATCAGTCCATTGATAGACTTCTCTGCTTAGGGTGAAAGAACATGGACAATGGCCTACTACTGCAGAGGTATCTGCCAGTTCTAGTCCTTTCTTAACCTAGTTGGCTCCAGTTGTCTATGTTCTCAGGGAACCACTGAACATGCCAATGGGGAACCCTTCTCCTCACCAGTGAGCCCCATCCCTGAAGCATCTTACTTTAATTTGCTCACAGATGCATCCCAGTAGGCAAACAGGACCGGTTCACTGACAGAATATCGACACCTAAAATATCCCCGTACCAAAATATTGTGTCAGAAATATTGATGTCACAAATATCAACATCCTATATGTATAATGGTAAGTACAAATATATTGAAAAATATATCAATGTCATAAATATAGTTGGACAAATATTGTCTTATATATAAAATAAAATAATAAATATATTAACTAGTAACATCATTAAAAATATAGATTTAATAAACATCTTAGCAAATATAACAAATAAACTTAATTAAAAAAAGGAATATATATATATATATATATATATATATATATATATATATATATATATATATATATATATATATATATATACAAGTTGTCTGCTAATAAGCAAAACGCACTCTCAGTCGCTGTACAGGTAACTTTTAATTAGCACTGTAACGCGTTTCGGGAGACACGCTCCCTTGGTCACACAGTGTGGCATCTGATCACACGCATCCATAAGTACAAGGTGAAATCAACATAGTCAAAGGACTGCCGGTTTACAGTGCAAAACAAATTGTGATAATAGCGGCCATCTTGAAGTGGTGTAACAATATACAAACCGAATGGTATACATATACATAAACAAATCAGACTGGCCTAATGTGCAAGGTGACAGTTATGCGTTAAACCCATGTCAATACAATTCGTCATAGTGACTGGTTAAAGACAGAAATAATGGTCACATATACTGTCGGCTGTCAGTGCAAAAATGTTCTTAGCGGCCATCTTGTAATTGTGTGAGATTAGAACCAAGTGGTATGCAATGTCACAGATCAAAACCAGATTTCCTCTCTAAAATACGGAGTTATGCATCTTAATCATGTCAATACATTATGTCATAGTCACCGATTTATGAGAGGAACTATCTCTTACATAATATGGCAAAAGTATATAGTAAAGAAATTAAAGTTGATTACTAGCTTGAATTCAGCTTCATAACTCTATATACAGTACGACAGTAATTCATCAAAGCCATGTCAATACATCTCGTCTTAGTGACCGATTGATGAAAAAAGGGGGCTATCTCATTCATAGTTTGACAAAAACACAAAAAGTGATTGCTTCAATAAATTGGAATATTCGCACCAGTTTGGATGTGCAAGTGCCGGGAGGAAGAGAATAAGGAGCATACATATTAACTGAACCGGCTTATAAGTCCAAATGTACTCTAAAGTGTACTACGGTGCAGGCGTGATCCCTACAATACAATTCAATAAGACGTGAAATCTAGAAAAAGAAAGAATATGTGAAACAATACTAGTGAAAAAGAGAGTAAATAAAATCCAAATAGAAAAGGGGTGTTTTCATATCTACTTATTTGCAGATTTCATTCCAATGGAACCGAAGAAAAGGGTAGGAGCCCGTGAAGTGCTCGTGAGGATATAAAGGGCCCCTTCCTTTCCTCCTAAAATGATAAACAACAAAGAAAAAATTGTGGTTAAAATATTGCCATTATCATGTTATCATAAACATCTACACAGACTGTAAGAATTACACATGCATACTACGATGAGAAACTACAGCAAGGAGGGCTAGTCCTCAATCAAGTGTGTTGCCAATTCCTCATCTTGATTATGACCTTTCAGGAATTTCGTTTCAAGGTCCATAATCCACATAGATTCACGTTTCCTCAAGGACAGTTCCCTGTTACCTCCTCTCCTCCCCACTCTCACTTGTTCTACAACAAAATAACTGAGTAAATTGCTGTTGGAAAGGTGGAATTCAGCAAAATGCCGTGCAATGGGGTAGTGTGGATCCTTGTTATTCACTGCTCTCAGGTGTTCGAGAACTCTCTTCTTAGCCATGTGAGTGGTACTCCCTACATATCTTTTAGCACAGGGACATTCAAGAACATATACAACATATGTCGTGCTACAAGTAAGGAAATGTGTTATGCTTCTTGTACCAACTCTGCCAGGTATACTCAATTCTTTAACCATCTTGCTGTTTCTGCATGCCTTGCAATGTCCGCAAGGATGGAAGCCTTTCAAATTATAGTGATATGGGTCCTTATTAATTGTAATGTCACCATGTACTAATATATCTCGCAAACTTTTACTTTTGCGGTATGTTATTTTGGGTCTGATGCTGATTTTAGGGCCTATGATGGAGTCATTCTGAAGAATATTCCAATTGTCAGTTAGGATTTTTTGAACCTTACTTGAATCTTTGTTGTAAGTTAGGATCACCCTTGTCTCATTATTTTCCATCATATTTTCATGTGTCTTAATTTCTAATGTTTCCTCTCTGGTTATCTTTTCGATTTTAGAGACAGCCCTGTTAAGCACCCAATCCGGGTAACCTCGTTCCCTGAATCTTTTTAGCATTATCTGTTCTTCCTTGTGGTATCCCTCCTTGTCACTACAATTCCGTCTTGTGAGCAGTTCCCCATAAGGTATACTCCATTTAAGGGTGTCAGGGTGGCTGCTGCGGGCATGAAGAAGGCTATTACCGGCTGTTTCTTTCCGGTACAGTTTGGTTTCTAAGGCATTGCCTTTAACTGAGATCTTGATGTCAAGGAATTCTATTTCTTCTTTTTGTAAGTTGTGAGTTAAAACAATATTATAGGAGTTGTCATTCAGGAGGTTTACAAATTCTGTCGCTTCCTGTTCACTACCTTTCCAAATAAGGAACAGGTCATCTATGTATCTTAACCAGGTGTCAACTTTGTTAAGATGAGTGGCATATTTGACATCATTACGCACTTCTTCTTCCCACAAACCTAGAAACAAATTCGCGAAACTAGGCGCGAAACATGTCCCCATTGATGTACCTGTGATTTGTTTGTAAAGGTCGCCGTTAAACAAAAATATATTATTGCGAAGACACATGTTCATCATCTCTGTAAGCATTTTAGTGTGGTCAAGATACATGATGTCTCTCTCATTGAGGTAATGTATGCATGCTCCAATTCCCTGACTGTGTTCAATGATAGTATACAAGGAGCATACGTCTAGGGTTAGAAACATGTAGTTTTCATGCCATACAATACTATCAATTTTGCGTAGGAAGTCTTTAGTGTCTTTGACATGTGTGGGTAATTTAAACACATAGTCTTGTAAAAAGTGATCGACATACTTAGATATATTTTCAAATACACTACCGATTGATGAGACAATTGGTCTACCAGGGGGTACAAGTGGGTCTTTGTGGATTTTGGGAAGAAAGTAAATGATGGGGAGTTTGGTATAATCTCTTTTGAGGAATAAAAATTCTTCCCATGAAATAAGACCCTGCTGCTGCCATATAGACAAATTTTCCCATGTTGTGGTAATACTTTCATTGTATTCTCTTGAGCTGCTCTTAGAATAGAATTTGTCATTTCCCAGTTGTCTGTATGCTTCTTTTAGATACATTTCTTTTTCTTGCAAAACTACATTGCCCCCCTTGTCAGCTGGGCGAATGACAAGGTTAGGGTCACTACCCAATGTAGTAATAATTGATCTCTGTTTCATGGTAAGATTAAAGGATTTGTCCTTCCCTTTATGTCATCCATGCTTGCAATCTAGAAGTGATTTGGTGACTATATCATGGAACGTATCAATGTTGTCGTGTGGGAGCATAGGATAGAATATGGATTTTGGCTTAAAGCCCGTCATAGCTGCTTTATCGGTAACAATATTGTTTATCTCTGCAAATGTATTTTCACTGCCTTCATCTGAGTTAATATCATACGCAAGATTCTGCATGGTTCGTACCATGTTGGCATCCCCTACAGTAAGGCCAGGTTGGTCATCAGGATTCAAGGATGTACTGCTAAAATCAGACGTACCACTTTTGAGGGTGTGCCATTTGGTAAGTTTCAGCTTACGGATAACTTTAAACATATCTACTCTTGTATTGGAGTAGTTAAAAGCTTCCGTGGGGCAAAAGGATAAACCAAGACAAAGTGTTTTCCTCTCGAGGTCAGACAAGTGTCGGGTAGTGAGGTTTATAATGGTTTTATTTACCATAGTGTCGTCATCCATCATTGATTCTTCCTGTAGCCTCCCCGTCTGGTTCCCATTGGCTCTGTGGTTCTTCCTCTTGATTGTTCTGTGCTTCCGCCTTGTTCTCCTTTGTTTGCTGCGCCCCTGCCTCTTCCTCGTCCTCTTCCCCTCCCACGGTTTCCTCTTCCTCTTCCTCTCGGTGTTTGTTCCTGTGGAGGGGTTGATCTCCCCGACTGCCGCCCCTTCTTCAGCACTCGGAATTCGTCCAAAAAAGTGGCCGGTCGGGTTATTACTTCAACTTCGGATGTAGTGCTGGTTGTTCTTTCTGAAACATCCGTATCCGAGTCATCAATTGTAGTGGTCGTTTGAGCCGTAGTTTCCGTGATGGTAGTTATATCCTTATCTGTGTTGGATGTTTGGATATCATACATATGATCGTACTTCCTGCTATAAGTTAATATGCGACCTGTTTCATAGTCTATGCAATCGCGATGCAGCTTTCTTTGTTTCCTTATTTTTATGTCCTCTTCATGCTGCGTGAGTTTTGTTTTTAATTCTTCCTTGAATTTTTTAATTACAGCTTGTTCATTGTGTGTTTTAAGTTCTTCTTCTAATTCTAGTATCTCTTTCATTATGCTCTCCCGATCTTCCCATGCATATTTGACAAGAATGCAGAGCATAGTTTTTGAGCTTTTCGTCGAGTTCTCAGACCACTCCTCCAACATACGTGGGTTAGGGGATTCATATGATGGTGTGGTATAAATTCTTAATCCGCGTGGTACCATCCCTTTGTCTATATAGTCTTGGAGGGAGATTGCCTCCCACCATTTTGATGTTTCAGATTTTTTTAATTTCTCGAATTTTCTAACTTTCATCATGAGGGTAGCGTCAGTGTTCGGTCTTATAATCCCGTGTTGTATTTTGCCTGGTGCCCTTGCTAAGAGCGTTTGTGCTGCCAGCCGTCTTTGCGAGTCCTCATCCATATCCATGGGCAATAGAACAGTCCGTGAAGAATGTAAGTTAGCTTATTCTTACACTTGAAAGTATAAAGTTTGTCAACAATCAGTAACCACGAAGCCTCGTTTTTACTAGATTGTATCTTTTGAAAACACCTGAAACTTTCTTCTAGTTTCTAAAAGTTACCAGCTCCCCTTCAACATATTTGAAGTTCCCAATGCCGCTTGAATATATTCCTTAGAGGAAACCGCCATCAAGGTTCTGCAGGGACCCAAAACCAGAAAGCGTAAAGTCAGCTTGCTGCTTGACACAGTCACGGTGAGGATAATACCCCGGTACTGAAATATATGAACACGAACTCCCAATGCCCTCCCGTAGAACAGCCAACTAGAGACGCCTACCTCCCACTCAGAAACGCAGCCGAACAAGTCAGCGCGTATCCCACGTTAAACTTTCGGATGCGATCTGCAGGGCTGGCTTACCTCTAGGACGCTGTCGGGATGGGTCTTTGATGACACAGGCAGGTTCCACTCGTAGTTGATTCCAATCGTCTCGAATGATTCGGCGGCCGGCAAAATCCCTCCGTTAAATTCAAAAAGACGCTGTGAGCTCCTCCTGGGATTTCGCCCGTTGTTGGGTGGTGCGCTACGCCGGTAGAGCCACCGCCGGCAAATTATATCCAAGTTGTCTGCTAATAAGCAAAACGCACTCTCAGTCGCTGTACAGGTAACTTTTAATTAGCACTGTAACGCGTTTCGGGAGACACGCTCCCTTGGTCACACAGTGTGGCATCTGATCACACGCATCCATAAGTACAAGGTGAAATCAACATAGTCAAAGGACTGCCGGTTTACAGTGCAAAACAAATTGTGATAATAGCGGCCATCTTAAAGTGGTGTAACAATATACAAACCGAATGGTATACATATACATAAACAAATCAGACTGGCCTAATGTGCAAGGTGACAGTTATGCGTTAAACCCATGTCAATACAATTCGGCTGTTCTACGGGAGGGCATTGGGAGTTCGGGTTCATATATTTCAGTACCGGGGTATTATCCTCACCGTGACTGTGTCAAGCAGCAAGCTGACTTTACGCTTTCTGGTTTTGGGTCCCTGCAGAACCTTGATGGCGGTTTCCTCTAAGGAATATATTCAAGCGGCATTGGGAACTTCAAATATGTTGAAGGGGAGCTGGTAACTTTTAGAAACTAGAAGAAAGTTTCAGGTGTTTTCAAAAGATACAATTTAGTAAAAACGAGGCTTCGTGGTTACTGATTGTTGACAAACTTTATACTTTGAAGTGTAAGAATAAGCTAACTTACATTCTTCACGGACTGTTCTATTGCCCATGGATATGGATGAGGACTCGCAAAGACGGCTGGCAGCACAAACGCTCTTAGCAAGGGCACCAGGCAAAATACAACAGGGGATTATAAGACCGAACACTGACGCTACCCTCATGATGAAACTTAGAAAATACGAGAAATAAAAAAAATCTGAAACATCAAAATGGTGGGAGGCAATCTCCCTCCAAGACTATATAGACAAAGGGATGGTACCACGCGGATTAAGAATTTATACCACACCATCATATGAATCCCCTAACCCACGTATGTTGGAGGAGTGGTCTGAGAACTCGACGAAAAGCTCAAAAACTATGCTCTGCATTCTTGTCAAATATGCATGGGAAGATCGGGAGAGCATAATGAAAGAGATACTAGAATTAGAAGAAGAACTTAAAACACACAATGAACAAGCTGTAATTAAAAAATTCAAGGAAGAATTAAAAACAAAACTCACGCAGCATGAAGAGGACATAAAAATAAGGAAACAAAGAAAGCTGCATCGCGATAGCATAGACTATGAAACAGGTCGCATATTAACTTATAGCAGGAAGTACGATCATATGTATGATATCCAAACATCCAACACAGATAAGGATATAACTACCATCACGGAAACTACGGCTCAAACGACCACTACAATTGATGACTCGGATACGGATGTTTCAGAAAGAACAACCAGCACTACATCCGAAGTTGAAGTAATAACCCGACCGGCCACTTTTTTGGACGAATTCCGAGTGCTGAAGAAGGGGCGGCAGTCGGGGAGATCAACCCCTCCACAGGAACAAACACCGAGAGGAAGAGGAAGAGGAAACCGTGGGAGGGGAAGAGGACGAGGAAGAGGCAGGGGCGCAGCAAACAAAGGAGAACAAGGCGGAAGCACAGAACAATCAAGAGGAAGAACCACAGAGCCAATGGGAACCAGACGGGGAGGCTACAGGAAGAATCAATGATGGATGACGACACTATGGTAAATAAAACCATTATAAACCTCACTACCCGACACTTGTCTGACCTCGAGAGGAAAACACTTTGTCTTGGTTTATCCTTTTGCCCCACGGAAGCTTTTAACTACTCCAATACATGAGTAGATATGTTTAAATTTATCCGTAAGCTGAAACTTACCAAATGGCACACCCTCAAAAGTGGTACGTCTGATTTTAGCAGTACATCCTTGAATCCTGATGACCAACCTGGCCTTACTGTAGGGGATGCCAACATGGTACGAACCATGCAGAATCTTGCGTATGATATTAACTCAGATGAAGGCAGTGAAAATACATTTGCAGAGATAAACAATATTGTTACCGATAAAGCAGCTATGACGGGCTTTAAGCCAAAATCCATATTCTATCCTATGCTCCCACACGACAACATTGATACGTTCCATGATATAGTCACCAAATCACTTCTAGATTGCAAGCATGGACGACATAAAGGGAAGGACAAATCCTTTAATCTTACCATGAAACAGAGATCAATTATTACTACATTGGGTAGTGACCCTAACCTTGTCATTCGCCCAGCTGACAAGGGGGGCAATGTAGTTTTGCAAGAAAAAGAAATGTATCTAAAAGAAGCATACAGACAACTGGGAAATGACAAATTCTATTCTAAGAGCAGCTCAAGAGAATACAATGAAAGTATTACCACAACATGGGAAAATTTGTCTATATGGCAGCAGCAGGGTCTTATTTCATGGGAAGAATTTTTATTCCTCAAAAGAGATTATCCCAAACTCCCCATCATTTACTTTCTTCCCAAAATCCACAAAGACCCACTTGTACCCCCTGGTAGACCAATTGTCTCATCAATTGGTAGTGTATTTGAAAATATATCTAAGTATGTCGATCACTTTTTACAAGACTATGTGTTTAAATTACCCACACATGTCAAAGACACTAAAGACTTCCTACGCAAAATTGATAGTATTGTATGGCATGAAAACTACATGTTTCTAACCCTAGGCGTATGCTCCTTGTATACTATCATTGAACACAGTCAGGGAATTGGAGCATGCATACATTACCTCAATGAGAGAGACATCATGTATCTTGACCACACTAAAATGCTTACAGAGATGATGAACATGTGTCTTCGCAATAATATATTTTTGTTTAACGGCGACCTTTACAAACAAATCACAGGTACATCAATGGGGACATGTTTCGCGCCTAGTTTCGCGAATTTGTTTCTAGGTTTGTGGGAAGAAGAAGTGCGTAATGATGTCAAATATGCCACTCATCTTAACAAAGTTGACACCTGGTTAAGATACATAGATGACCTGTTCCTTATTTGGAAAGGTAGTGAACAGGAAGCGACAGAATTTGTAAACCTCCTGAATGACAACTCCTATAATATTGTTTTAACTCACAACTTACAAAAAGAAGAAATAGAATTCCTTGACATCAAGATCTCAGTTAAAGGCAATGCCTTAGAAACCAAACTGTACCGGAAAGAAACAGCCGGTAATAGCCTTCTTCATGCCCGCAGCAGCCACCCTGACACCCTTAAATGGAGTATACCTTATGGGGAACTGCTGAGGGCAAGACGGAATTGTAGTGACAATGAGGAATACCACAAGGAAGAACAGATAATGCTAAAAAGATTCAGGGAACGAGGTTACCCGGATTGGGTGCTTAACAGGGCTGTCTCTAAAATCGAAAAGATAACCAGAGAGGAAACATTAGAAATTAAGACACATGAAAATATGATGGAAAATAATGAGACAAGGGTGATCCTAACTTACAACAAAGATTCAAGTAAGGTTAAAAAAATCCTAACTGACAATTGGAATATTCTTCAGAATGACTCCATCATAGGCCCTAAAATCAGCATCAGACCCAAAATAACATACCGCAAAAGTAAAAGTTTGCGAGATATATTAGTACATGGTGACATTACAATTAATAAGGACCCATATCACTATAATTTGAAAGGCTTCCATCCTTGCGGACATTGCAAGGCATGCAGAAACAGCAAGATGGTTAAAGAATTGAGTATACCTGGCAGAGTTGGTACAAGAAGCATAACACAATTCCTTACTTGTAGCACGACATATGTTGTATATGTTCTTGAATGTCCCTGTGCTAAAAGATATGTAGGGAGTACCACTCACATGGCTAAGAAGAGAGTTCTCGAACACCTGAGAGCAGTGAATAACAAGGATCCACACTACCCCATTGCACGGCATTTTGCTGAATTCCACCTTTCCAACAGCAATTTACTCAGTTATTTTGTTGTAGAACAAGTGAGAGTGGGGAGGAGAGGAGGTAACAGGGAACTGTCCTTGAGGAAACGTGAATCTATGTGGATTATGGACCTTGAAACGAAATTCCCGAAAGGTCATAATCAAGATGAGGAATTGGCAACACACTTGATTGAGGACTAGCCCTCCTTGCTGTAGTTTCTCATCGTATTATGCATGTGTAATTCTTACAGTCTGTGTAGATGTTTATGATAACATGATAATGGCAATATTTTAACCACAATTTTTTCTTTGTTGTTTATCATTTTAGGAGGAAAGGAAGGGGCCCTTTATATCCTCACGAGCACTTCACGGGCTCCTACCCTTTTCTTCGGTTCCATTGGAATGAAATCTGCAAATAAGTAGATATGAAAACACCCCTTTTCTATTTGGATTTTATTTACTCTCTTTTTCACTAGTATTGTTTCACATATTCTTTCTTTTTCTAGATTTCACGTCTTATTGAATTGTATTGTAGGGATCACGCCTGCACCGTAGTACACTTTAGAGTACATTTGGACTTATAAGCCGGTTCAGTTAATATGTATGCTCCTTATTCTCTTCCTCCCGGCACTTGCACATCCAAACTGGTGCGAATATTCCAATTTATTGAAGCAATCACTTTTTGTGTTTTTGTCAAACTATGAATGAGATAGCCCCCTTTTTTCATCAATCGGTCACTAAGACGAGATGTATTGACATGGCTTTGATGAATTACTGTCGTACTGTATATAGAGTTATGAGGCTGAATTCAAGCTAGTAATCAACTTTAATTTCTTTACTATATACTTTTGCCATATTATGTAAGAGATAGTTCCTCTCATAAATCGGTGACTATGACATAATGTATTGACATGATTAAGATGCATAACTCCGTATTTTAGAGAGGAAATCTGGTTTTGATCTGTGACATTGCATACCACTTGGTTCTAATCTCACACAATTACAAGATGGCCGCTAAGAACATTTTCGCACTGACAGCCGACAGTATATGTGACCATTATTTCTGTCTTTAACCAGTCACTATGACGAATTGTATTGACATGGGTTTAACGCATAACTGTCACCTTGCACATTAGGCCAGTCTGATTTGTTTATGTATATGTATACCATTCGGTTTGTATATTGTTACACCACTTCAAGATGGCCGCTATTATCACAATTTGTTTTGCACTGTAAACCGGCAGTCCTTTGACTATGTTGATTTCACCTTGTACTTATGGATGCGTGTGATCAGATGCCACACTGTGTGACCAAGGGAGCGTGTCTCCCGAAACGCGTTACAGTGCTAATTAAAAGTTACCTGTACAGCGACTGAGAGTGCGTTTTGCTTATTAGCAGACAACTTGGATATAATTTGCCGGCGGTGGCTCTACCGGCGTAGCGCACCACCCAACAACGGGCGAAATCCCAGGAGGAGCTCACAGCGTCTTTTTGAATATATATATATATATATATATTCACTAAAAAAAACAGGTTTCAGGGACCTTATATTTAGTCTTACATTTCACTCGTACAAAACCAGCTGTTATAGTAAGCTGGGCTAACTATAACTCACGCCCCCACAATGCACTGCTGATGACATCAGATATTACATCACTCATGATATGTGGTTTTTTTAGTGAACATCTAAGGTTTTTTAAAAGCTAATTTCTAACTATAGTCCCTGAAACCTTAGGTTTTTTTTTAGTGAATTTTATATATATATATGCAATCTCCTCTCACTCTTACAATGTAGGAATCAGCACTCAGGTTGTAGTTTGGAAGTATTTAAACTGCAAAGGATGCGATCCATGCAGTTTGGCTCATCCAATCCTTGATAACGATACAAGAGATCATTGTAGCTTCCTTATATAAATGTACAGATGCCTCCAGTTGCCAACATTAACAAAGGACTACATATTACATTAATCCAAAAAGCTAGTGGCCATATTGGCCTGGTCGAGATGCAAAAATTCAGGAATTTATACAAGAAAGAAAAGAAAACAACGGTTGATATGCACACAATGTCATTTCAGCATATCTTGCCGCGTGACAACGTATCTGTATGTTCGTCAATGTGACTTGTTCATACCAAACATTCTTATGATTGCAAACATCAACATAAACAATGAACTACACATTACTGAAATGAAACAAAATGCTATTGGCCATCTTGATCTGGACACTTTGCGTATTATGATGGTTCTCACATGAAAGAATAGTAAAACAAGGTGTTAATATACACACACTATCCCTAAATAGTT
This sequence comes from Triturus cristatus, assembly GCF_964204655.1. Taxonomy (NCBI): domain Eukaryota; kingdom Metazoa; phylum Chordata; class Amphibia; order Caudata; family Salamandridae; genus Triturus; species Triturus cristatus. The sequence continues at coordinate 499,618,604 of NC_140591.1, forward strand.
CTAGTGATTATAGTTCCATTCCATTCAAGCTCATTTGAGATGTCATGAGTGATGTCATGAGTGATGTCACTGACCATGTCATGAATGATGTAATGTCTGAGGTCATAAGCAGTGCATTGTGGGGTCGTAAGTTATAGCTAGCTCAAGTAACCATAACTGCTGAACTTCACTTGTTTTATACAAGTGAAATCTGAGTCTAACTATAACGTCCCTGTAATCTTTGTTTTCTTCATCAAATTTCTAGGTTTCTTTTAACGTTAAGTAAGATAACTATCACAATGGATGGTGGGGGGTTGGAAGCAGGGCCTGGCCTGGCCTGGCATTGTGATGTCCCCACCCAAGCTTGCTGCTCCTGCCTCCTCTTCTTCTTGCCATCCATTTTGCAAATCCATGCCTCACTTCCTCATTACAGCCCTGTGTGGCAGTTGTTCTGCCACTGGCCTTCCCGCCGTCTCTGAACTTTTAGCTTGCTGCCCCATTCACATCCTCCCTATCCTCTGTTGTCTGAATCCATGCACTAGCCTCCTCCCTCCTGCCATGCACGATCTGATGTGCTGCCACTGCCCTCCATTTAGCATGATGTCCTAGTCCACTCCTCCTGCCCTCCATTGCCAAATTATATGCCTCATCATGGACCTCATGCTTAGCCTCTGTGCTTAGCTTGCTGCCCCTACTCTCCTCCCCCCTGTACTCCGATGTCTGTGTGCATGCCCCTGCTCCATCCTTTATGCCCACCATGTTCCATGGACCGGCCCTCCTATCTACTCTAAGTGTTCTGTTGAGCTGTCACTTCCCTCCCACCTGCCTTGCATTGTCAGATGACTGTAATCTGTCCCTGCCACCTCCAGCCAGCCTGTCAGTGTTCCATGCCCCCACGCCCCTTCATCCTGTCCTCCATGAATCATTTTATTGCCACACCATTTGCCCTCCCTGGTCCGTTGTTCTGCAACTGCTTCTCCTGCCTGCCCCATGTGGTCTGTTGTGATGCTCTTCCCCTGAACTCTCTGGACTGTGCCCAGCTCCTACCCCTCCCTTCTATCCTCCATGGTCTTTTGTGCATGCTCCTGCCCCCTCCTTCTTGCCCATCACGGCCATTGTGCTGGCACCAACCCTCCTGCTTGTCATGCATGGTTTTCTGTGCTGACACAGCCCCTCCTACCTTCCCTTTAAGGTCAGCTAGCTACCCCTGACTCCCTACCACCTTCCCTGCATGGTCCGAGTCTTTGCCATTATAGTCTCACTGTTGCCCTCCACAGTCTGCTGTGCATCTAGTGCCCATCCTGCCTGACCTCCATGGCCAGCTTGCTGCTTCTACCCAGCCCCCTTTTACCCTGCCCTCTGTTTTCCATGTGCAGACCCCTATTCCCTCCCTCCTGGCTTTTCTGTTCTATTGTAATGCCCCTGATCCCTCCCTCCTGTCCTTTATGGTCCGTTATGCTGCAGCTTTCACTCCTGTCTGTCCATTATGGTCAGCATGCTACCATTGCCTCTTTCCCCTCTGTTCTCTGAAGGCCATGTGCATGGTCCTGTCCCCTCCTTATTGCTTTCCATGGATTGTTGTGCTGCACTGCCATTCCGCATGCCTGTGTGGTGCATTGTGCTGCTGCATACCCTGATACCTACCCTGTAAGGTCAGTTTAAAGGAGCTGTCCATGTTCCTCCTGTCCTCTGTTACCCGAGTCCATGTCCCTACCCCAATTCCTCCTACCTTCCATTATCCAATGAATCATACTAGCTAACATTCTGAACTTGGTAAAAGAGAGATTTTGAAAAACAAAACTGGGGAATTGATTTTCCCCATTGACTTACATTGAAAAAGAGGAGATTGTAGACAGGAGACAGATAAAATAAAGCCCATTTGAGGTTAAAACCATTGGGTGTTTCCTGGCTGAATCGGGTTTCTTGCATGTTGTTATTTTCATTAATTGGATTTCCCTATTCACTGTTTCAAGTCTTTTAAACTACGGATTGTATCGAATTATGAGTATCATTGAAATTAGTACATATATATTTTGAACGAATTGTTAAAATTGGAGTACGCCCTTTCCAGGGCATCACAGTAGTGCACCTGTCATTTCTAGACATCGGTCTAGAATTTTTTTCCTTTTGTTAAAATTTAGGTGGCTGGCAATGCCACTTGTACAAGTGCACACAACATTTATGATGGTATAAGGTTTCTTAAACTGTTTGAATCCATTTTCAAATTTAGTATACTTGAGTGCATGCCTAGCTGCTTCCACTTCTTGAATCGGGTCTGTTGGCATGTATGCTTGTACTACCACTGCCTCTTCCTTCTGCCCACAATGGTCTATTATATTGTCACAGCCTCTCTTGCCTGTCCTGCATTGTTGGTTTGTTGCCCCTGCCCCTGCCCCCCTTTCCACTGCCCTTCATAGTGTGTTGTGCTGCCACAGCCCTTCCTGCCTGCCCATTGTGGTCAAATTGTTGCCTCTGCACCCTTCAACCTGCCTTCAATTTTCTGAGTCCATGCCCCTGACCTCTGCCTCTCAACAGTATCCTAATGAACAACTAGATTTCTAACATTCTATATTTATTACAAAAGTGTGGCCAACCTGACGTCATCTTGATGTAAAAGTGTGGCACACCTGACGTCATCTTGATGTAATCAAAACTGAAATACCTAAAGCATTTCCTTTAGAAATTAAAGAAATGAGAGGGTCTTATTTGCATCAATATTATGGTTAGTGCTCTAAAAAACTAAAATGAGGACATATTTTCTGAGTTCTCAAATAGCGACAAAGGACTCTTAAATTATTTGTTATCTTTACTTTTTTTTATCCAGTTGACCACTTGATTAAATGTTGCACTTAGGTGAGAGTATGTGGTGTTACTTCCAGAGCTGCAGACTTTGCAACTGGGGAACCAGGTTGGAGTTTCTACTTCAGCTCAACATTCTTTGATTCTGGTTGAATCACTTAATCACCCCATGCCTACAACCAAAATTAATTTTTCCTTCTGTGATGTAACCAATGCTCATGTAAAGCAGTCCAACACCTGACCAGTCTGCACTACATAAAACTGCAAAAAAACAACAAAAAAGTGTTTTCCGCACTTCTGTCATGGAGCTAATTTTGGGTTACATCTAGATGATATTTGTGCTACATTTGGTCTCCTTTTCCTCTGGTGGTCATCTTGGGAGACTTCAATTCAATTCAATAAACTTTATTTGTTCTGATTTAGAAATATAGATCATAAAAGTGTACATAAAAATAGTAAATCCTCTTTCTTAATAAAAAAACCCGAGAATTAATTAAAACCAGTAGGTAGAAACGGGTGTTACAAAGCCGGGCTTCAGTTTAACAGAATAGTAAAGTTCGATGTTTCGCTAGATCAATCTCAAGTACTTCGTGCAAAATACGTAATAAAGGGTCCAAGTAAGTTGCAACGCTCCAATACCTGACAAGTCTGCACTATAAAAAACATGCAAAAAAAACGAAAAGTGTTTTGCACACTTCTGTCATTGGGCTATACGTGGGCTACATCTGGGTGACATTGGTGCTACATTTGGGCTCTTTTTTTTCTAGTGACCATCTTGGGAGACTTATTTATTATGAAGTTTCCTAATTTCCTCATTTACTGCAGTCTACTCAGTACGAAATGCTTTCAGTTTTTTACTTTGATTCCATCAAGAAGGCATTCAGATGTGTCACACATTTGCCATAAATTCAGAATGTTAGCACTCTAGTTGCTCATTAGATCACTGTAGTAAAGCTACTGCTCACCAAGGAGTTAAGTGGAATTCTGCTGCTGGTATTGAAAGTGCATGTTTCAGTCTGCATGTCACAATTTGTTAATGAAATAGAAGAGGATTTGAGAAGTCACTCAAAATGTGCCCTCATTTTTCTTTCTGCACCACTAATCATAACTTCTATGGCAAAATGAACCCCCTCATTGTGTTCCTTTTTAACATAATTGTGTTAAGTGTTACCAGTTTATTCCAATCTAGATGGCTTCAAATGTGCCATACTTTTGTCATAAGTAAGACTGTTAGCGCTCTAGTTGTTCTTAAGAACACCCCGGGAAGCTGCAGTAGAACACAAAGGAGTCAACCAAAAATCTCTGCCCTTGTTGGGTGTACATGTTTTACTGAGAATGTCAGACTTAATTCTCACATAACTGAGAAGGATAATGTGAATTTGCAGAAAATATGCTCCCATTTCAGCTTCTGGAGCACCTTCCAAACCTCTACGGGAAAAGCATGAGAAAATATTTTTCTCTCAAACATAATTCATGATATCCCAGCAGAAGACTTTTTCGCAGGGTAAAATCATCTTAGAATACACCACAGTTCCTAAAATTAATATGGTACCATCAACAAATGATTTATAATGTAACTAAGTCTGTCATCATCCTTTATACGTTCTCTTTTTGGTGACCCTTGATGGAGCAGGGTTTTGAAAAAATAAAACCTGCCCGGATTAACTCCTCAATAACATTTACTAAAGTGTACTGTGAAAATAATGTGCAAAAACACGAAAACACAGGGAAATGCTTATGCGCATACGTGCACTAATACGTGGAGTAATGCAGGAAAACTAGGGCTCATTTGTGTTCTGCTTGAAATAAAATAATAATAATGCTGCTTTTGAACATTAATGCTCTTGCTAGGAACACAACGTGGGATAGTGCAATCGTGGGTGGTACACAGTGAGAATTATATTTCATGAAATTAATAATGTTTGTATTTTGTTCATTATAGAGAAAGCAAATATGGGCCTGCATCGGTGAATCCCAGTGGAGGGTTAACCCCTTCGATGCTCATGATGGAATGGTTCCGTCATGAGCATTGGTGCCCCTGTGCTCATGACGGAACCATTCCGTCATGAGGCCAGGGGCACGAAATCCCTGTGCTGCAGACAGCAGAGGGATTTCTATTTAATGCCTTTGACCTTGGGAGCTGGGGAAGAGCTTCCCCAGCTCCCGAGGCCCCCTCCCTGGTTTCTGTGCAATGAAGATCAGTGCGCACGTCGCGCTGTCTTCATTGCATAGAAACCGAAACTGAAATGAGCCTTTAGGCTCATTTCAGTTTCACTTTGAATGTGCTCAGAGGGCTATCTCAGCCCCCCAGGCACATAGAAAGACGGGAGAGGTACCCCTCCCCCATGGATCCCTGCTTGAGGATCGCCCCAGGAGGGCGATCCCCAAGCAGGGATCCACCCACTAGACACCAGGGAGGGGAGAGCAGCCCCTTAGGCAAGGGCTTTTGCTCCACCAAAATATTTTTAGTGCCATTTAGCCTTTTTACCCCCCCTGGGGGGCAGAGGGGGGCAGTAGCCCCCAATCTGCCCCCCCGGGGGGGCAAAAAGCCCACTAGACACCAGGGATTTATTTTTTGTTGTAAATTGGGGTGGGGGCTGCCCAATAGGGGCAAGCCCATGCCCCCACCCACCCTCCGCAAAAATGACAGCCTTTCTGCCCCCCCTGGGGGGCAGATGGGGGCATTAGCCCCAAATCTGCCCCCCCGGGGGGCAGAAAGCCCACTATACACCAGGGATTTATTCTTTCTTGTAAATTGGGGTGGGGGCTGCCCAATATGGGCATGCCCATGCCCCCACCCACCCTCCGCAAAAATGACAGCCTTTCTGCCGCCCCTGGGGGGCAGATGGGGGCATTAGCCCCAAATATGCCCCCCCCGGGGGGCAAAAAGCCCAGTAGACACCAGAGATTTTTTAGGCAAATTTTAATTAGGGTGGGGGCATTGGCCTGCCCGTTTTGGGCAGCCCCCAGCCTAATTAAAATTTGCCCAAAAACTCCTTGGCGTCTAGTGGACTTTCTGCCCCCCTTGCAGGCAGAAGGGGGCATTAGCCCCCAATCTGCCATGCCAGGGGGGCAAAAAGCCCAATAGACGCCAGGGAGTTTTTTTGGGGGCAAATTTGAATTAGGGTGGGGGCTCCCAAAACGGGCATGCCCATGCCCCCACCCCCAACCCCCGCAAAAATAACAGCATTCCTGCTCCCCTGGGGGGCAGATGGGGCAGTAGCCCCCAATCTGCCCCCCAGGGGGGCAAAAAGCCCACTAGATGCCAGGGATTTTTTTGGCAAATTTTAATTAGGGTGGGGACATTGGCATGCCCGTTTTGGGCAGCCCCCAACCTAATAAAAATTTGCCCAAAAAACCTCCCTGGCATCTAATGGACTTTATACCCCCCCCCCCGGGGCAGAAGTGGGCTTTAGCCGCCAATCTGCCCCACTGGGGGGGCAAAAAGCCCACTAGATGCCAGGGATTTTTTGGGGCAAATTTGTATGAGGGTGGAGGGTCCCAAAAAGGGCATGCCCATGCCCCTACCAAAATTACAGCCTTGCTGCCCCCCTGGGGAGCAGATGGGACAGTAGCCCCCAGTCTACCACCCCGGGGGGCAAAACACCCACTAGACGCCAGGGATTTTTGGGGCAAATTTTAATTAGGGTGGGGGCATTGGCATACCCGTTTCGGGCAGCCCCCACCCTAATTAAGATTTGCCCCAAAAACTCCCTGGCATCTAGTGGACATTCTGCCTCCCCTGGGTGGCATATGGGGGCATCAGCCCCCAATCTGCCCTGCCAGGGGGGCAAAAAACCCACTAGATGCCAGGGATTATTTGGGGGCAAATTTGAATTAGGGTGGGGGTTGCCTAAAACAGACATGCTCAGGCCCCCACCCCCTCCCTGCAAAAATTACAGCCTTGCTGCCCCCCGTGGGGGACAGATGGGGCAGTAGCCCCCAATCTGCTCCCCTGGGTGGCAAAAAGCCCATTAGATGCCAGGGATTTTTTTAGGCAAAATTTAATTAGGGTAAGGGCATTGGCATGCCCGTTTTGGGCAGCCCCCACCCTAATTAAAATTTGCCCCAAAAACTCCCTGGCGTCTAGTGGATTTTCTACTTCCCCTGGGGGGCAGATTGGGGCATCAGCCCCCAATCTGCCCTGTTGGGGGGTAAAAAGCCCACTAGACGCCAGGGATTATTTTGGGACAAATTTTAATTAGGTTGGGGATTGCCTAAAACTGACATGCCCATGCCCCCATCCCCTCCCTGCAAAAGTTACAGCCTTCCTGCCCCCCGTGGGGGACAGATGGGGCAGTAGCCCCCAATCTGCCCCCCCTGGGGGGCAAAAAGCCCACTAGATGCCAGGGATTTTTTAGACAAATTTTAATTAGGGTGGGGGCATTGGCCTGCCCGTTTTGGGCAGCCCCCACCCTAATTAAAATTTGCACAAAAACTCCTTGGTGTCTAGTGGACTTTCTGCCCCCCTTGCAGGCAGATGGGGGCATTATCCCCCAATCTGCCATGCCAGGGGGGCAAAAAGCCCAATAGACGCCAGGGAGTTTTTTTGGGGGCAAATTTGAATTAGGGTGGGGGCTCCCAAAACGGGCATGCCCATGCCCCCACCCCCAACCCCCGCAAAAATAACAGCATTCCTGCTCCCCTGGGGGGCAGATGGGGCAGTAGCCCCCAATCTGCCCCCCAGGGGGGCAAAAAGCCCACTAGATGCCAGGGATTTTTTTGGCAAATTTTAATTAGGGTGGGGACATTGGCATGCCCGTTTTGGGCAGCCCCCAACCTAATAAAAATTTGCCCAAAAACCTCCCTGGCATCTAATGGACTTTCTACCCCCCCCCCCCCCCCGGGGCAGAAGTGGGCTTTAGCCGCCAATCTGCCCCACTGGGGGGGCAAAAAGCCCACTAGATGCCAGGGATTTTTTGGGGGCAAATTTGTACTAGGGTGGAGGGTCCCAAAAAGGGCATGTCCATGCCCCTACCAAAATTACAGCCTTCCTGCCCCCCTGGGGAGCAGATGGGACAGTAGCCCCCAGTCTACCACCCCGGGGGGCAAAACCCCCACTAGACGCCAGGGATTTTTGGAGCAAATTTTAATTAGGGTGGGGGCATTGGCATACCCGTTTCGGGCAGCCCCCACCCTAATTAAGATTTGCCCCAAAAACTCCCTGGCGTCTAGTGGACTTTCTGCCTCCCCTGGGGGGCATATGGGGGCGTCAGCCCCCAATCTGCCCTGCCAGGGGGGCAAAAAACCCACTAGATGCCAGGGATTATTTGGGGGCAAATTTGAATTAGGGTGGGGGTTGCCTAAAACAGACATGCTCAGGCCCCCACCCCCTCCCTGCAAAAATTACAGCCTTGCTGCCCCCCGTGGGGGACAGATGGGGCAGTAGCCCCCAATCTGCTCCCCTGGGTGGCAAAAAGCCCATTAGATGCCAGAGATTTTTTTAGGCAAAATTTAATTAGGGTGGGGGCATTGGCATGCCCGTTTTGGGCAGCCCCCACCCTAATTAAAATTTGCCCCAAAAACTCCCTGGCGTCTAGTGGATTTTCTACCTCCCCTGGGGGGCAGATTGGGGCATAAGCCCCCAATCTGCCCTGTTGGGGGGTAAAAAGCCCACTATACGCCAGGGATTATTTTGGGACAAATTTTAATTAGGTTGGGGGTTGCCCAAAACTGACATGCCCATGCCCCCATCCCCTCCCTGCAAAAGTTACAGCCTTCCTGCCCCCCGTGGGGGACAGATGGGGCAGTAGCCCCCAATCTGCCCCCCCTGGGGGGCAAAAAGCCCACTAGATGCCAGGGATTTTTCGGGGCAAATTTTAATTAGGGTGGGGGCATTGTCATGCCCGTTTTGGGCAACCCCCACCCTAATTAAAATTTACCCAAAAAACTCTCTGGCGCCTAGTGGACTTTCTGCCTCCCCTGGGGGGCAGATGGGGGCATTAGCCCCCAATCTGCCCCACCGGGGGGGGCAAAAAGCCCACTAGACGCCAGGGAGTGTTTTGGGGAAAATTTGAATTAGGGTGGGGGTTGCCCAAAACTGGCATGCCCATGCCCCCACCCCCTCCCCGAAAAAATGACAGCCCTCCTGCCCCCCGGGTGACAGATGGGGCAGTAGTCCCCTATCTGCCCCTCCGAGGGGCAAAAAGCCCACTAGACACCAGGGATTTCTTTAGGCAAATTTTAATTAGAGTGGGGGCATTGGCATGCCCGTTTTGAACAGCCCCCAACCTAATAAAAATGTGCCCAAAAACCTCCCCGGTATCTAATGGACTTTCTACCCCCCCCCCCCCCGGGGCAGAAGTGGACTTTAGCCGCCAATCTGCCCCACCGGGGGGGCAAAAAGCCCACTAGATGCCAAGGATTTTTTGGGGGCAAATTTGTATTAGGGTGGAGGGTCCCAAAAAGGCCATTCCCATGCCCCTACCAAAATTACAGCCTTCCTGCCCCCCTGGGGGGCAGATGGGACAGTAGCCCCCAGTCTACCACCCCGGGGGGCAAAACACCCACTAGAAGCCAGGGATTTTTGGGGGCAAATTTTAATTAGGGTGGGGGCATTGGCATACCCGTTTCGGGCAGCCCCCACCCTAATTAAAATTTGCCCCAAAAAATCCCTGGCATTTAGTGGACTTTCTGCCTCCCCTGGGGGGCAGATGGGGGCGTCAGCCCCCAATCTGGCCTGCCAGTGGGGCAAAAAGCCCACTAGATGCCAGGGATTATTTTGGGGCAAATTTGAATTAGGGTGGGGGTTGCCTAAAACGGACATGCTCAGGCCCCCACCCCCTTCCTGCAAAAATTACAGCCTTTCTGCCCCCCGTGGAGGACAGATGGGGCAGTAGCCCCCAATCTGCCCCCCCGGGTGGCAAAAAGCCCATTAGATGCCAGGGATTTTTTTGGGCAAAATTTTATTAGGGTGGGGGCATTGGCATGCCAGTTTTGGGCAGCCCCCACCCTAATTAAAATTTGCCCCAAAAACTCCCTGGCGTCTAGTGGATTTTCTACCTCCCCTGGGGGGCAGATTGGGGCATCAGCCCCCAATCTGCCCTGTTGGGGGGGGTAAAAAGCCCAGTAGACGCCCAGGATTATTTTGGGACAAATTTTAATTAGGTTGGGGGTTGCCCAAAACTGACATGCCCATGCCCCCACCCCCTTCCTGCAAAAGTTACAGCCTTCCTGCCCCCCGTGGGGGACAGATGGGGCAGTAGCTCCCAATATGCCCCCCCGGGGGGGCAAAAAGCCCACTAGACGCCAGGGATTTATTTTTTGTTGTAAATTGGGGTGGGGGCTGCCCAATATGGGCATGCCCATGCCCCCACCTACCCTCCGCAAAAATGACAGCTTTTCTGCCCCCCCTGGGGGGCAGATGGGCGCATTAGCCCCAAATCTGCCCCCCCCGGGGGGGCAGAAAGCCCACTATACGCCAGGGATTTATTCTTTCTTGTAAATTGGGGTGGGGGCTGCCCAATATGGGCATGCCCATGCCCCCACCCACCCTCCACAAAAATGACAGCCTTTCTGCCCCCCCTGGGGGGCACATGGGGCATTAGCCCCAAATCTGCTTCCCCCGGGGGGGCAAAAAGCCCAGTAGACACCAGAGATTTTTTTGGCAAATTTTAATTAGGGTAGGGGCATTGGCCTGCCCGTTTCGGGCAGCCCCCACCCTAATTAAAATTTGCCCAAAAACTCCTTGGCATCTAGTGCACTTTCTGCCCCCCCTGCAGGCAGATGGGGGCATTAGCCCCCAATCTGCCATGCCAGGGGGCAAAAAGCCCAATAGACGCCAGGGAGTATTTTTGGGGGCAAATTTGAATTAGGGTGGGGGCTCCCAAAACGGGCATGCCCATGCCTCCACCTCCAACCCCCGCAAAAATAACAGCATTCCTGCTCCCCTGGGGGGCAGATGGGGCAGTAGCCCCCAATCTGCCCCCCAGGGGGGCAAAAAGCCCACTAGATGCCAGGGATTTTATTGGCAAATTTTAATTAGGGTGGGGACATTGGCATGCCCGCTTTGGGCAGCCCCCAACCTAATAAAAATTTGCCCAAAAACCTCCTTGGTATCTAATGGACTTTCTACCCCCCGGGGCAGAAGTGGGCTTTAGCCGCCAATCTGCCCCACTGGGGGGACAAAAAGCCCACTAGATGCCAGGGATTTTTTGGGGGCAAATTTGTATTAGGGTGGAGGGTCCCAAAAAGGGCATGCCCATGCCCCTACAAAAATTACAGCCTTCCTGCCCCCCGTGGGGGACAGATGGGGCAGTAGCCCCCAATCTGCCCCCCCGGGTGGCAAAAAGCCCATTAGATGCCAGGGATTTTTTTGGGCAAAATTTAATTAGGGTGGGGGCATTGGCATGCCCGTTTTGGGCAGCCCCCACCCTAATTAAGATTTGCCCCAAAAACTCCCTGGCGTCTAGTGGATTTTCTACCTCCCCTGGGGGGCAGATTGGGGCATCAGCCCCCAATCTGCCCTGTTGGGGGGGTGAAAAGCCCACTAGACGCCCAGGATTATTTTGGGACAAATTTTAATTAGGTTGGGGGTTGCCCAAAACTGACATGCCCATGCCCCCACCCCCTCCCTGCAAAAGTTACAGCCTTCCTGCCCCCGTGGGGGACAGATGGGGCAGTAGTTCCCAATCTGCCCCCCCTGGGGGTCAAAAAGCCCACTAGACGCCAGGGATTTTTCGGGGCAAATTTTAATTAGGGTAGGGGCATTGGCATGCCCGTTTTGGGTAACCCCCACCCTAATTAAAATTTACCCAAAAAACTCTCTGGCGCCTAGTGGACTTTCTGCCTCCCCTGGGGGGCAGATGGGGGCATTAGCCCCCAATCTGCCCCACCGGGGGGGGGGGGCAAAAAGCCCACTAGACGCCAGGGAGTGTTTTGGGGAAATTTGAATTAGGGTGGGGGTTGCCCAAAACTGGCATGCCCATGCCCCCACTCCCTCCCTGAAAAAATTACAGCCTTCCTGCCCCCCCGGATGGTAGATGGGGCAGTAGTCCCCTATCTGCCCCTCCGGGGGGCAAAAAGCCCACTAGACACCAGGGATTTCTGTAGGCAAATTTTAATTAGGGTGGGGGCATTGGCATGCCCATTTTGAACAGCCCCCACCCTAATTAAAATTTGCCCTAAAAAATCCCTGGCATCTAGTGGACCTTCTGCCCCCGGGGGGGCTGATGGGGCAGTAGTCCTCAATCTGCCCCCCTTGGGGGGCAAAAAGCCCAATAGACGCCAACGATTACGCTGGCTTTTTTATGTGTGGGGGTGGGGGCTTCCCAGAATGGGCATACCAATGCCCCCACTCCCCAAAAAATAGCCACAGTGTTTCTGCCCCCCTTGGGGGCATATCGGTGCAACCCCCTCCCCCCCCGATGCCCCCCCGGGTGGCAGAAAGCCAACTGGGCACTGAGTTGTTTTTAGCAATATGCCTACCTGTGGATTTTGGGCCCTAGCGCAGCCGGCACATAGGGAAACCTACCAATCCCACACATTTCTGAAAACTAGACACCCGGGGGCTTCCAGGGAGGTATGGCTTGCGTGGATCCCCCAACATTTCCTTACCCAGAATCCCCTGCAAACCTCTATTTTAGCTGAAAAAATCACTTTTTTCACACATTTTGGTGTGGGAAAGTTGTGACATCACCGTACTCACACAAATTTACCACCACCCAACGTTCCCCCAGGTCTCCCGGTAAAAATGGTGCCTCACTTGTGTGGATGGCCCAAGTACCCGCAGCAGGCAAGGGCCCAAAACATTGTGAGGCGACATCAAAATGGCCTATCGCAAAACCACCTGGTTTTGCAAGGGGGGTCACTTGGGTTTTTGGCCCGGTGCTCGGCGGCCATCTAGGGAAACCTACCAAACCCATACATTTCTGAAAACTAGACACCCGGCGGCTTCCAGGGAGGTATGGCTTGCGTGGATCCCCCAACGTTTCCTTACCCAGAATCCCCTGCAAACCTCAACCTCAACAGAAATGTGTGGGTTTGGTAGGCTTCGTAATGTGCCGGCAGAACTAGGGTTCAAAAACTACAGCTAGTCACTTTGCCAAAAAAGGGTCATTTTTCACTGCAAAATTGAGGTGTGGCCACGTTGCTTTTTGCGCCGTTTCCTGTCACGGGCGCTAGGCCGACCCACACAAGTGAGGTACCATTTTTCTCGTAGGACTTTGGGGAACGCGGGGTGGGTGGAAATTTGTGGATCCACGCAGATTCCAGAACTTTCCATCACCGAAATGTGGGGAAAATGTTTTTTTGTTGTCAATTTTTAATGTTTGCAAGGGATTCTGGGTAACAGACCATGGTGGGAGGCACTCAAGACACCCCATCCTGGATTCCCCTGGGGGTCTAGTTTTAAAAAATGTATAGGTTTGCTAGGTTTCCCTAGGTGCCGGCAGGGCTAGGGTTCAAAAACTACAGCTAGTCACTTTGCCAAAAAAGGGTCATTTTTCACTGCAAAATTGAGGTTTGACCACGCTGCGTTTTGCGCTGTTTCCTGTCGTGGGCACTAGGCCAACCCGCACAAGTGAGGTACTATTTTTCTCGTAGGACTTTGGGGAACGCGGGGTGGGTGGAAATTTGTGGATCCACGCAGATTCCAGAACTTTCCATCACAGAAATGTGGGGAAAATGTGTTTTTTTTGTCAATTTTTTACGTTTGCAAGGGATTCTGGGTAACAGACCATGGTGGGAGGCACTCAAGTCACACCATCCTGGATTCCCCTGGGTGTCTAGTTTTCAAAAATGTATAGGTTTGCTAGGTTTCCCTAGGTGCCTGCAGAGCTAGGGTTCAAAAACTACAGCTAGACTCTTTGCAAAAAATGTGTACATTTTCAGTGTGAAAATGTGGTGTGTTCCCCTTAGGTTTTGAACCACTTCCTGTCGTGGGCACTATGCCTACCCACACAAGTGAGGTACTATTTTTATCGGGAGACTTAGGGTAGTTCAGATCTGTAAAGCAACTGTTATTACCTATTGATTTTTGATGCATTTCTCCCTTCCAAATGAAAGACATTGTGTAAAAAAAAAGTCATTTTGAAAAATGACCAATAATTTTCATGCAAGTATGAGTATTCCCAATTTCGAAAATGTGCAAATATGCACTGTTTCTAAACTCTGTAATTTGTTCCCATTTCATAAATACATAGGTGTCTTTCATACCAATGTTTCCATGTATACATTTTCACACTATAATTGCTATATACCCGGAACTAAAAAAAAAAACATTTCAAAATGCTGCTTAGTTTTTTACTCTGGGTTCGTTGGGCTCTTGGTGAACCTACAAGTCCTATATATCCCCAGAACCAGGAAGGTCCAGCGGATGTAACGGTATATTGCTTTCTAAGAGATGTCATAATTAGAAGAAGTTACAGGTGAAAACGTTGACACAAAAGGCTGCTTTTTTCAACTAATTTTTAATTTTTCCTATATTTAACTGTTAGTTTCTATAAAGAAACCTTGATGGATCTACACAAATGACCCCTTGCTGAATTTAGAATTTTGTATACTTTTCAAAAATGCATAGCATTCCAAGATCCATTATTGCTTTTCTACCCATTTCTACCATTATCTGGAAGGAGGTTGAAAGCACAAAAAATTGCAAAAATAGTGTATGTCCCAGAAAAATGTCATAACTGTGTAAAAAAAAGTTGGATTTCTGAGAAAAATCTGTCATTCTCTAAAAGCTGGAGAAATGGTGATTTCAGCCCCACAAACTCTTTTTTGATATCATTTGCAGAGAAAAACCCAGACGCTTTCATTTGCAGCCACTTTTCCCCATTTTTCACAAAAAAAACAAAATGTTGCTGTATTTTGACTAAATTCTGGGAACCCTCTAGGAGAATCCACAAACCCTGGGTACCTTTAGAATACGCATGATGTTGGAAGAAAAGGACGCAAATTTGGCGTGGATACCTAATGTGGTCGAAAAGTTACAGGAGCCTAAGCGTGCACTACCCCAAATAGCCCAAAAAAGGCTTAGCACAGGAGGGGAAAAGGCCTAGCAGCGAAGGGGTTAAATGAAATAACACGAATAAATAAACTTAAAAATCGAGCTTTAAGAAAGGAGAGAATGAATACCGCAAATGCTGATAACCTTCAAAAAGAATTTTATGCCAAGTAACGGAAAGACGGCTGTGATATCAATAAAAATATACATACTTCTTCCGCAGAAGCGGCAGAGGCGAACAATGGCAGTGTAGAGACTTGCAACATGTTACTTGTTGGAGGAAACGTGTATTCATGAGACATGGTTAGCGTAATGTAAAAAATATAAAACAAAGAATGCTATCAAAACATGGGCGTGACCATGGTGGTATGATAGCACACCCCCTAAACTGACCAATGAGAGTCTGAGTTTCTAAAAATGTTGCTACAATGATGGGATGGACATGTAGGCTTTTAGAGTATAATTAGTGTGCCTGGGGGGTGTGAGGAAGCACGCCTTGGGAGAAGCTAGAGAGAGGGCGATCGTCACTGTCCGTCAGTTTTGCTGTATCCAGATAGAGGTCTATCTATTTCCTGTTCCTGCCTTACTCTTTGTACCCTGAACCTTCTTGGGGGCCCCCATCTATTACCATCTATTCCCGTGGCCAGGGGGTAGATTTTCTACTGAATTACTTGGGTTAGTATAGCTAAATGATCTGTACTTTGCATAAATATTTGCAAATGTATTTTGTCTCTGAAACTACTGTCTCTTCGCCTATCCACTCTCTCATTTGCAATTTGTTTCCTTGATGTTGAGTTTGCCTTGATTAATGTTCTCTCTCTGATGCATTGTTTGCCTTGTAAAACTGTACTTGATTGGCATTTTACCTTCACATTATTTGAGATAAATATTGTCAACCTTGCTCTGAGTCTGTGATTTATTTAGTAGCATAGATCGATAGTGAGTGCTAATTATTACCATCAACTTCTCAACTTTAGGTCCATCAACCAAAAGAAAGGGAGTTGATATACAGGTTCAGTTATGTATTTAGCATTTTAGATATGAGCCTGTATTTATGAACAACTGATTAAAATTGAATAGGGATCCATTTGTTGGTTGTATGAGTATGGGCCATGTGTTTGTATTATTATTGATTATTGATCCCTGATTGGCACTGGATCCCCCTCAAAACCTTCCATTCACTACAATGCTTTTTAATGGGGTTCTATAGTGTATATTATTCTCAAGATGGCTACCAACACTTGGATGAAGTGCTGACAGCCAATCAGATCTCACAATGAGATGTGTGGTTAGGCTCCACCCAGATATATACATTAATTTTTCCTTTAATATTTAAAACACTACTGATCAGATTTACACCATCTACATAATATTCCATGGATCATTATTTGCATATATGTAAAATACACAATAATGGCTTGTATGCATATTTAAATTTGTGCATGTAGGTAAAACTGTGTATGTCGCCTTCTAATATGTACCATGAAGGCTCAAGCTCAAGTGGGCCTTCAAGTCCAGTGCCCTATATGCACAATTTTAAAAATGCATACAAGCCATTATTGTGTATGTTACGTATATGCAAATAATGATCCATGGAATATTATGTATACAATGGATGTGTCGCAACCAACCTGGTATGGTGGTTCCCAAGCACTAGCTACATGTTTAAATGTAGTGCCACATTTATGAATTATTGATGATTTATGTTTAGCCAAAAATGCTAAAGTAAGGTGATCTCGCTCTCTGTACCGATGGAGACAACACACATGTATTCAGTCTGCTATCTAGCTCCGTAATTGTACGCAATAGCATTGAGTCTGTTTTCTATTTTCACCATGAAGAGGTGTGTCACATGATATGTATAAACACTGTGAGAATTCGTACACTCGTACTCGTGAGCAAGGAGGTCTCCCTCCGAAACGCGTCAAGTGACTGGACGTTTGAAAAAGTAAAGACACGCTGACAAGAATTAAGTGGCCTGGACATCATTTCTTGGATGTTTGTGATGATCGTTTGGATATTGGGAGTCACGATTCCGTCTGGGCACGCCACTGTGAGTGGCCGGGGTTTCTGCACGAACTTGGCGGTGGAAAATATATATATATATATATATATTCAGTGAAAAAACCATAGGTTTCACACACGTTATAGTTAGCTGGACATTTTACTCGTAAAAAACCATTGAAATTCCCCCGTTATAGTTAGTGCAGGCAACTATAACTCACGCGACCGCAATCCTCTGCTGATGCTAATACTGTATTTAGACACTTATTTGCCCATGTCTTCTTCCATTAAATTTTAGCTATACATATATTACAAATATTTTTTTTTCATAAAGACACATATGTCATCAGCAGAGGATTGCGGTCGCGTGAGTTATAGTTGCCTGCACTAACTATAACGGGGGAATTTCAATGGTTTTTTACGAGTAAAATGTCCAGCTAACTGTAACGTGTGTGAAACCTATGGTTTTTTCACTGAATTTGCAAGGTTTTTTAAATGCTAATTCCTAACTATAACGTGTGTGAAACCTATGGTTTTTTCAGTGAATTTGTACGTTTTTTTAAATGCTAAGTTACTTTACGCCGTTCGTGGCATGCCCGCCCACTTAACGCAGTTCGTTCCGTGCGCGCACGGTGCGCTTCGCGCACCGCGCGCCCACTTTACGCAGTTAGTGCCGTGCACGCACGGTGGGCACGCGGTGCGCTACGCGCACCACATGCCCACGTTACGCTGGATGGGCCATGTACGCACGATGCACTTCGCGCATCGTCCGCACACGGAGGACATATTATGCGCTTCGTTGAGAAAATTAATCTATTAATTGTTCCTTGTTATTAATATGCCATGCACAAAAGGTGCCATGCGGGCACCTTTTGCACACGGGGGAGGGGTGAATGTGGATATTTTTTTTTATAATTAATTTTTACCGTACGCGTACGGTAAGCGTAATCGGTGTTTTTTCGAAAAAAAATAAAATGGATTTTTTTGCCATGGGGGGTCTTGTGGGTCACCTTAATCAATGCTAGGTGGTTAGGAGCTGTCTAACATGCTCCTTTACATATTTTCCAACTTTGTTTTTCCACACCCCTTCAGGGTGCGATACAGAAAATGGCGGCCGCCACTTCCTAGTTTCGACCGATTCAAATGTTTACTAAGATCTAACAGCCAATCAGAATCGCGCTCGCGCACGTCACCGTACGCGTACGGTAAGCTTACGGTAAGCGCACGGTAAGCGCACCGTAAGCTGCCACAGATATATATATTGATTTAAAGGCTATTTTCTCAGGAACTACTGAACAGATTTACACCAGACCTACAAAAGGCACTTCCTTGACCTGTAGACTACCTCTCTGCCAAATTTCAAGTAACTCTGTTCAGCCATTCGGGCTGTAGCTGTGTCTAAAGGTCCTATGGAAAAATGCATGGGAAAAACGCGTTTTGGGATCCCCCTTTTTTCTCAGCCCCCACTTGACGAATCCCCCCGAGACTTTTAGGGTAGGAGCGGAGCGTAGTGCCCCATTAGTTTTGAAAATTTCGCGAGGATTCGTCAACCGGCGCCAAAGTTATTCCAAATAGAATGTTGCGGTTTTCCTATGGAAACAGGGTCCTAACTATAACTACCTACTGGCGACCGCCAGTAGGTAATATATATATATATATATATATATACCAATAGGATAAAATCTATAAAAACAAAACATTCTAATGAAATTAAAACATGAACCTATTTCAAAATCTTTACATTTTGTAAAAAATATTTTTCAAATGACAAACAATAATTAAGGTGCCAATTCCGATCGTGTAAAATCCGGGTACGAATGGTCGTACGGAGTGTATTCTCCGTCCGACTCGTCCCCGGGTAAAACACCTTACAAACCCACAAGTACGATTTGTACAGAAATACAATTTCCGTACGAGTCGTACAAAAGACCGACCGACAAAAAAATACCCACAATTCCGATCCGGGACACCGCGTACGTGACGTCCGGACGGAGTCAGGCCCGTTTTACGAACCAGCAAGTCCGATCCATGCCTACGTCACTCCGCACAGCTCATATTTTACGGCAGCCAAAAACTCCCGGGAAATTGAGGACGACGCGAACAAGGAGCACCGGTACGCGACGGACAGCCATGGACCCCATCCTATGTGTCATCCCGGCCCTCATAGCCTACGACCTTGTGTACAGAAACCGCCGCAGATGCCCCAGAAGGTCAGAGCAACCCCCAGGGGCAAAGGGGGGGCAAGGGGCAGGAAACATAACCCACACCCCACAAAAAACATATATATCCTGCACATTAATTACCTCCATCGTCTGGTCACTTCGGGGGGCATGTCCACCAATCCCATGTCCCGCCACAATGGAAGTGGACATGGATGCATACCCGTCACCACCACAATGGTGGTACGGGACGTACCCACGCCCCTCAGAGCGTGGGTACGGTCCGTACCACCATTGCAGTGGTGATGTAGGGGTGCGTGTGTACGGACCGTACCCACGCCCCCCAGAGTGTAGGTACGGTCTGTACACGCGTACCCCTACATCACCACTACAATGGTGGTACAGACCGTACCCACGCCCCCCAGAGCGTGGGTACGGTCCGTAGACACGTACACCTACATCACCACTACAATGGTGGTACGGACCGTACCCTCGCCCCCAGAGTGTGGGTACGGTCCGTACACGCGCACCCCTACATCACCACTACAATGGTGGTACGGACCGTACCCACGCCCCCCAGAGCATGGATACGGTCCGTACACGCGTACCCCTACATCACCACTACAATGGTGGTACGGACTGTACCCACGCCCCCAGAGCATGGGTACGGTCCGTACACGCGTACCCCTACATCACCACTACAATGGTGGTACGGACCGTACCCACGCCCCCCAGAGCGTGGGTATGGTCCGTACCACCATTGCAGTGGTGATGTAGGGGTATGTGTGTACGGACCATACCCATGCCCTCCAGAGCGTGGGTACAGTCCGTAAACGCGTACCCCTACATCACCACTACAATGGTGGTACAGAACGTACCCACGCACCTCAGAGCGTGGGTACGGGCCGTACCACCATTGTAGAGGTGACGTAGGGGTACGCGTGGTACGGCCCGTACACACCCTATGAATGCAGGGGTACGGGCCGCACCACCCGTACCCCTATTGAAGTACTGGGTATTTTAGACCCAGCGGTGCAGGGGCACACACCCTATGACTTCGGGGTTTCACCCTGTTCTGGACCTACAGAAACACAGAGTCTTCTGGGTGAAGTCAAAGAATCGTTTATTGGCTGCAGACCAATGACAGGTATCCTAGAAGTACAACAGCGTGTATGTTCTCAGGAGACTGCTGCAAATCATAGGAACGGACTTCTCCTTAAGTACAAAATATCATGCTCCAGGCATACATTCCTTGGTTTACGATATGGCCATATAAAGGCATACATTACAAACGAAAAAGCAGAGTCATGATGACCATCCCACATTCCAGTTCGGCCAGCCCACAATGATTTACACAGGAAGGTTCAGATCCCATGTTTGAAGTAAATAGACCCCCCAATAAATATGAGCATCTCCTGTTTTGGGAAACAAGTCATAAAGCAAGAACAAGCAGGTGTGGAAGAGATTAGCCGGGGGATTGTGTAGAATGAAAGGGTTTTATGACGGGTCAAGCCCTGATACGAATCACAGGTGGAAGGAGGAAGGGGAGCTCGTGAGACCGGTTTGACCCGGGGCAGCAGAGCCAGCTGCCCAGGTCACAGAGAAGTCAGAGGGAAAGCCCGTGTACTGTGAGGCCCGTATTAACTCCATCATAGCCTATGTGAGGGCAATGACAAGATGGCCACTGCTTCCAAAATGGAACCCGCGTAGTTGAGCAGAATACGTGTACACAGTGCATTCGTAGCTAGAACGGCACATAAAGCACTCGTACGTGCCGCATTTACCATTTGCGGTTCGCTAATACCAAAATAGACAGAGGTAGGGCCCTGTCCCCTACGCGGTTCCGAATACCAAAGTACGACAGACCCTCCTTTTGCCCTTACATAGGCAATCACTATACTCATCTTAATCCGAGTCTAGGTCAATGTTCACGAAGTCATGGAGATGTTGCTGTAGCATCATCCTATTACTTAGCTCGTCCCTCGATACAGGTTTCCTTACACATAAGGTAGCACAGAGGCCACATATTGCAGGAGCACACTGTATGCATAGACAGAACAGGAAAAGAATGGCTAAGATCATTCCAATGACCATCAGAACTTTCCAACCCCAGGCAGATATCAATTCCCAGAACCATCCCATCAGTGACCAATCTCCCTTATCCACGTGTATGGCTTCAGATATTTTATGGAGTTTGGAGATGGCTTGATACACTGTTGGAGCATTATCTGGTATGAAAATGCAGCAACTGGATTGGATGACCTTGCATACCCCACCGCGGTCTGCAAGAATAACGTCTAGGACCATGCGGTTCTGCAAAGTCATAAGGCGATCCGCTTGGAGCTCAGCTGTCAAATTACTAAGGGCACCAGCCGTTACATTGACGGTGGATTCAACCACACGAGTCAGCTGTCTCAGGTTCCTACTATTGACCATAGGTCCCCAAAACGGCAGGAAACCCAGGAAAAAGTCTCCTGCTTCCTGACCGGCAGTGTCCTCCTTACTAATCACACCTCTCACAACTCTGGTCTTGTGATAGTCGGAGGCAGCAGTAAATGTCGGCGGTAGCAAGTTCGCAATATAACATGTGCCCGAGAAATCAGGGGGCAACCACGTATATGCTCGGTCATGACAGATGAAATATGTGCCCTTAGCAGCCAAAAACGCAGGGGAAAACTGTGACGGGAAAGTGTACGTTTCAGTACAGTCACTTCTTCCCAGTTGAGCCCTAGGGTTCTGACCATTACCCTGTAAGCAGAACCGACCCATGTGGGGTACGACCCAGATTGGAGATGAGGTTTTTCGCTGTCTTTCACCCAGACTGATACTATACCCCGTCGCGTTCCATCCTACATAAGGTCTCAGCTCTTCTTTGGGAATGGACGAGTATGCATTAATATCCCTACTCATATCGGCAACTCCTTTCATCAAAGCCTTATTATTGGTGATGGGTCTGATGGAACGCGGTGGGCGAGGGGAGTATGTATCTAGGGCGTAGAGAAACATGGTTTGGAATGCCCATGACGATCCATTGTAACTGTACGGTAGCACCAGGTAGGGAATACCCTTGTTAGTGGTATGGGGCATTAACCCACAGTCCCAGCAATTGGTCGTATTCATTACTAGTTGGTGCTGGTGCAAGAGTTGGATAAACGAGTTATTTACGAACTCTGATCGTCGGGTCTGTTCGTGCTCAGGCAAAGGGTGAAAAGAGTGAGAGGAGGCAGTAGAAAGAGATATAGGCTGTTGAGTGGGTGCTATGGGTTTTGGAGCAGAGAAAAACACACATCCTACAATAAACATCATGATACTACACAGTGTAACAAAGCACAAAAAGACAAAACATTTACTTTTTACAATTCTACACATCCTTGTTTGAGAGTTCATTTCCTCAATCGGTCTCTCCATCCTACAAAACTCCATCCTCTACTCGGGCCGCTCGCGGTGGATGAGTTTCTTCTGCTAAGGAGTACGCCTGTCAGTCCAGGGAAACGCCCTAGACCAACCAGAACCGTTGACCTAGCGTCTTCGGCCTGTACCCCAAAGTCTTGGCACCGCGACCCTGCGGCAGAACCCGGATGGTGGTTCGAAAAACAAAAATCAAGAAAGTCCTTCAGATGGGAGAGCAAAAAATGTCAAAAGGGAAATAATGAAGAAATCTTTATTTGTCCATGGGCCTAGGTCTCAAGTTATAGCGGAGACGGCCAGGTGCTGTTTGGTCTTGAAACAAAAGTTCAGGCTCAGTGGTGTCCAGTCGATTTGATGGCGGCACAGCTTCCTGCAGAATATTGTCACTCTCTTGGACTGAAGCTGTGTCTTTTAGGCGTGCGTCACTGAATGGTACAAAGCGAGGTACAATGTCTGTCTCTGAGTCGGCGATACCCTCGTTGACCCACTGGTCATATAGCAGAGGCAAGGGAACTACCTTGCAGTGAGTACCATGAATCCAGTGCTTCTTCCCTTTCACTCGCACTGCTGATCTTGTCGAAAGAAGAACAAGATGGGGGCCGATCCAGCGAGGTTCGTCGTTGCCCTTACGCTGGAAATTCCGGACCAGGACCCACGAACCAGGGTTGATAGGGTGTCCAGGAGGTTCAGAGGCTTGGGGAAGAGTATCATGTACCTGTTGGTGCAAAACACGCAGTTTAACAGTCAAATCATACAGGTAATCGAGCAGTACTGGATGCTCAATCTCACTAAACTTCGTAGGCCTTGGCACACCCCATACGTTGGCCGGGCGGCCAAAGACTACTTCATAGGGACTAAGTCCCACTCGTGAGTGTATCGTCATTCTGGTGGACAAGAGTGCTAGAGGCAGAGCGTCAGGCCATTTAAGACCAGTGCTCGCCTGGATTTTGGCTAACTTGAGCTTTAAGGCTCCATTGTAGCGTTCAACTAGTCCAGCTGATTGGGGGTGATTTGCAGCGTGGAATTTCTGCCTTATGCCTAAACCTTCACATACATTCTTCATCACTTTACCCACAAACTCACTACCATTATCACACCATACCATTCTCGGCATCCCAAACCTGGGGAAAAACTCCTTCACAAGGGCTTTGGCTGTGGATAGGGCAGTGTTATCTTTCAGAGGATAAGCCTCTACCCATTTGGAAAAAGCACAAACAACCACCAATACATATTTCAGGTTGTTGAATCTTTCCATGTGAATAAAGTCCAGCTGCAAAACTTCGAATGGACATGATGGGGGTGCAAAGTGACCGGCCGGAGTTGGGGTTCCCCTACCAGGGTTGTACTTCAAGCATACTATGCAATTCTTGACCACATTCTCTGCACACTTGGGAATCCCAACATTCTGCCATACTGGAGCCAACAACTTACAGATACCTTTCGTACTGATATGTGCCATTCCATGTGCCATAGTAACCACTGGAAGCACATATGCATCAGGCAACAACCATCGCCTATGTTCTGTCAGATCAATCCAACAACCATTCTCATCCAACCTACCCATACTCTCTCTCCACTTGCTTAACTCTTCTTCTGTAGCTTCAGCCTGAAGCGACTTCACACTCTCTATTGTGTTCTCACACATTCCCACATCATTAACCCATCTTGCGGGGCCTGCAACATACATTCTAGTCTTCACATTCTGTGCTGTCTCTCTCGCGGTCTCATCAGCAAACGCATTCCCACGTCCAACATCATCTGTGACTTTCCTATGCGCACTGCATTTCATGATCGCAACTTGCAAAGGTAGGGTCAGTGACTCAAGGAGATCATTCACCAACTTGCCATTCTGAATTTTAGCTCCATGCGACGTCAGGAACCCACGCTCTTTCCACAAACGCCCAAAATTATGAGCCACGCCAAAGGCGTACTGGCTATCTGTGTATATGTTCACTCTCATTCCTTCAGACAACACACATGCTCTCGTGAGGGCGATCAATTCTGCTGCTTGGGCCGAATTATGTGGCACTCGTGCAGTTTCCACGACCGTATGTAAAGTCGTGATAGCATATGCAGCAGTCGTGTCACCATTAGGGAGCTTGAAACATGACCCATCTACCCATAAAGTGCCATCACATTCAGTCAGGGGAGTATCTTTGAGATCTACTCTCCCTTTCGTCTCTTCTTCTGTCCTGAACAGACAGTCATGTTGCTCAATCTCATCTGAGTCTGCTGGAATCGGCAATAATGTGGCTGGATTCAGCGTATTGCATCTTTTTATGTGTATGTGATTCGCTAACAGTGTGAGTTCATACCCTGATAATCGCGCACTAGTCAAGTGTTGTGTCTTGGTTCTATTTAATAATGTGTCTACAGCGTGTGGAACCATGACAATCAATGTGTTGTCCATTACCAGACCAGCAGATTGTCGGATAGACATCGCTGCAGCAGCTGTCGCTCTCAGACAGCTTGGCAATGCCCTCGCTACAGGGTCCAAGGTGGATGAAAAATACGCGCATGGGCGCAGTCTGTCGCCAAAAGGCTGTGTTAACACTGACAACGCACATCCATCTTTCTCGTAAACATACAATGTAAAAGGCTTGCTATAGTCAGGAGTGCCCAACACAGGAGCTGAACATAATGCATTGCGTAATTCCACAAAACTTTTCTGACACTCTTCAGACCATGGGATAGGATTCGGTGTGTCTTTGCATGTTAATGCTAATAAAGGTTTTGCCAACAAAGAAAAACTAGGGATCCAATGCCTACAGTATGAGGTGATGCCCAAGAAAGCACGCACTTCTCTCTGTGTCTTTGGCACACTCAACTGTGCAATGGCTTGAATTCTTTCTGGGGTCAGTCTCCTTCCCTCCTTCGATAAGAGATGACCTAAGTAGGTCACTTCTTGTCGACAATATTGCAGCTTAGAGAGAGACACTTTGTGATGGTAAGCGGATAAATGGCGCAACAGTGACAATGTGGCTCCTTTACAGATCTTTTCAGTATCCGCAGCGATCAGTAAATCGTCCACGTACTGGATCAGGATAGCGCCACTAGGTAAAACAAGTGCATCAAGCTGCGCTTTCAAAGCTTGACTGTATATGGATGGACTCTCGCAGTAGCCTTGGGGAGCGCGTTTGAAGCGGAAGCTTCGGCCTCCCAGACTAAAACCAAAAATGTCTCTGCTCTCTTCTGCAATTGGGATACTTTAAATCGATCACTGAAAACCATGCAGCAGAGGCTGGAATCATCGTCAACAAGGCAGTTATATCAGGGACAACCGGAAACTGAGGCACAACAATCTTATTAACCTCTCTAAGATCAATCACAAATCTGTAAACAGGTGGCTGTGAAGGGTCCGTTCGTTTTAAGACAGGTAAAATCGCACTATTGCAAACGTTGCCTCTTGTCTCTTCAATCACACCCTTATTAATCAAGTCGCTGACAATGTCTAACAATGCTTTCTGGCCTTCATTAGAGATCTTGTACTGGGGAATACGTGGCAGTCTGACATTAGCCTTTAAAGTCACCACATATGGTGGTATTTCCAAGAGGCCCACATCATTGGGACCAGTAGCCCAAAGGGCATCCGGAAGGGATGACAATTCAGGTGGCATCGTGTTTTTAGACAAATACATTGGAGAAACCACTTGCTTGCCTAATGTAAGTTGTACTCCTGAAGGAGAACAATACAGTGTAGCGTGCAATCTTTTCAACAAATCTAATCCCAGCAAATTCTCACCACAACCTGTTGTCAGGATCAGGGGCGCTTTCAGCTCGCAAGGTCCAACGGAAAGTGACATGGGACTGGAAATCGGGTTCCTAACCGGGGCGCCAGAAAAACCTACTGAAACATTTATATCGCCAGACAAAGGTGCGCCAGGGAGTTTGGAATGCATGATTGAACTCTTTGCAGCACCAGTGTCTAGCAGAAAAGGCTCCGTTACATTTGCTGTAGTCACCTCAACATACGGTCCACTCTGATCCACTGGCACTGAAACAACTCCCTCTCTCTGTCTATGGCTATCCTAGTAATCATTATTCTCTGCATCACCATCTTCTGCATAATAATCATTATTGTAATACTGAGCCGTATTACTAGTCGCATTAGCTTGCTGATCAAAACTATTAATGGCGCTTTGGGGCGGAAGAGGACGCGCGTTTTGGGGAACACTCCCACGCCCTCTGCCTCTAGGAGCTTGCTGACCACCTCTACCTCTTGCGCCATACGCATTACCGTTCCGTTGCATTAATTTAGGACAACTATATTTAAAATGACCTTCCTCTTTGCAGTATGAACATTGGTTGGGACCTACAGGGACACGTGGTTGATAATACCCATTCATTTGCTGATTAGTCTGAAATTGTTGGGGTTGGTGATAGACACCTTGGGGTTGTCTATAATTATTACCGCCGCCACGTGGTGGATAGGCCTGCTGTAAAAGGACCTTTGTCTTTAGTTCCTTCGTTTTCTTCTCCGTTCTATCTTTCTCGTCTTTATCTCTGTTCTCATAATACTGTGCAGTAGCCAGTATTTGCGCTGAAGAAGAAACAGCCCAAGAACTCTCTGAATCTTTCAACTTTTTACACAGGTCAGGGAGTAAATTCTGCACAAACTTATCCACAAACAACCGTTGGCCACCTTCAGTACTCATATCTTGCCCACTGTGGTCAATAAACGTTTCCTCAAACCTAGTAAAGAAGTCTGACACTGTCTCATCTTTCTTTTGCTTACATGC
Organism: Triturus cristatus; assembly: GCF_964204655.1. Lineage (NCBI taxonomy): Eukaryota > Metazoa > Chordata > Amphibia > Caudata > Salamandridae > Triturus > Triturus cristatus. The sequence goes on from NC_140591.1 coordinate 499,645,633, forward strand.
AGATAACTTGTCCCAATTTACGCGCATCGCAGGCATTATTGTCTTCATATACGTGATGATTCTACCAGGCAATTCAGCTACTAAAGGTTCTGGTTTCGCACCACCCGTTTGTCTAGCATCAGCAGCAACAATGTTAGCCCAGGTATCCCCTAGTTCTGCATTGTGATCTACATTACGAATTGATCCCCATAGAGGCTGTGGAACAACATTACCAAACAACATGTCTATGTCGGCCAGATTCATAATGCATGACCCTGCCGTCTGTGACAACTCTTTATAATAACCTGCTGGGTTTTTACGGGGATCAGGCAAGGACTGCTTAAGTGCTAACACCTCAGAGCGCTTCCATGGAACATGCACCCAAACACGTTGGAAATGCGCTGGCACAGCGGGGTTATTGCCGACAGCTGCAACTGCTTCTTTCCATACCGGGGGAACTTCTCTCATAGGGTATTGTCGCGCTTTTGCCTTTTTCCCCACAAGGACCTCTTGTTCAAACAATGACTGTTGGCAATCGTCATTCCTTAAGGACAATACAACCGCAACTGCTTTATCTACTTCGCGGTCCACAATTATACCAGTTCCAAAATCGAACCTCACTCTACACAATTCCTGCGGGTTCGGATTTCTACCACTATCCTCCAATTCTTCACAGAGAATTTCGCACATTTTCTCGAATACATATCTCTGTTTCGGGGCATCCCATTGATGGAAAGTGTTAACAACCGTTTCCACATCATACAGTGAAGGAAAAACGATCCATCTACGCGCCATGTGATCTATTACCTTTTTCTCATCGGGGTTAGGCAATTGGCTGCGCAACTGCTTACGCTGTACACCAGGAGTTGCACCAGATGACCCAAAGAGAGGCGACATTAATGTAGTAACCACATTGGCTAAACGCTGTCGCGCTGAAGGAGAAGCTGAGGCGAGAACAGGGGGAAAAACAGAGGGAAGAAAAGAGGATGTAGAGACAGGTACTGGAGTGGTAGAAGGAAGAGCGTTAGGGGAGGCAGTTACTGAATTAAGCAAAGTCGCAGGAAGTGCGGGGGTAGTTGGAAGCACTACCGGAGGCGCTTGAGAAGACTGCGCTACAGGAATAGGAACTGGTTGCAAAGCAACTGGCGGTTGCGGCAAGGCTTGCAGTATATGCACTGGAGGTGGCATATTTACAAGCTGGGGAGGCGCCGTGGCAGTTTGAGCATACGGGGGTGGCGAACTCAACAAATGCGACATTAAGGGATCTTTCTCCTTTTCTTCCGACTCATCCTGCTTAGAATGTGGCAAAGCTGGGTAACATTTGTCAATCCCTAACTTACGCTGCCTGTGCAATTGCTCATTCATTTGCTCCTCTTCATTATCTTTAAATTGTACAGCTGCTTGCATTACTGACATACCTCTCTCTCTCTTATTCTTTTTCGTTAGCTTAATTTCCTTCTGTTTGGCTTCCTTTCGCCATAAGCGGAAAGAGTCAAACATCGCCGGCCGGGCTTTCTTCTTAAACAATTTAATTTCCAGGTTATCTAAAATATCGGTATCAAAACTACCATTTTGGGGCCATTTTAAAACACCGTCTTTCCTGGTGTAGTGGATCCACACTTCGTTATATGCAATGGGGCCTACGCCATGTTTCACATAGAGCTCATAAGTTGGAGTTCCAACCGGAGGAACCGGACATGATTCTTCCAGCTGGAAATCTTTTCCACAACCCAAACAGAATAATCTACCAAATAGTCCAGAACCAGGCATCTTCGCTCACTAGTCTAGATCCAAACGTCAAAGGATTATCGATTACGATATTCTCGTGAATACACGAGTCCTCTGGCTTTGGGGTTTGCAAACACCAAATCACCAATTACCAAATCAAATCAAACGATCCCGAGGGATACCAAAAAAAATGGGAGACGCTCCACTTATACTTAACTGAATATTGCTGATCGATGACGTCACCAGAAGACTCTCTCGATTGTTTCGCTCTCTCAAACTCGTCAAGGGTCCAAAACAGGTCAATTAATCAGGGCAGCAGTCCTTCGTAGCCGTCGGGACGCGGAGAACCTCGCAGAAAAGACTTTCGGACCACGTCGACATGCAGGGGTCGATGAAGTGGCGGCCTTCCTCCGGAATTTCCACACGAAGCTCCTCACGAACCTCTGGCTTGGACTGGTACCGCTGAAATCGGCCCGAGTTGGGCGCCAAACTGAAGTACTGGGTATTTTAGACCCAGCGGTGCAGGGGCACACACCCTATGACTTCGGGGTTTCACCCTGTTCCGGACCTACAGAAACACAGAGTCTTCTGGGTGAAGTCAAAGAATCGTTTATTGGCTGCAGACCAATGACAGGTATCCTAGAAGTACAACAGCGTGTATGTTCTCAGGAGACTGCTGCAAATCATAGGAACGGACTTCTCCTTAAGTACAAAATATCATGCTCCAGGCATACATTCCTTGGTTTACGATATGGCCATATAAAGGCATACATTACAAACGAAAAAGCAGAGTCATGATGACCATCCCACATTCCAGTTCGGCCAGCCCACAATGATTTACACAGGAAGGTTCAGATCCCATGTTTGAAGTAAATAGACCCCCCAATAAATATGAGCATCTCCTGTTTTGGGAAACAAGTCATAAAGCAAGAACAAGCAGGTGTGGAAGAGATTAGCCGGGGGATTGTGTAGAATGAAAGGGTTTTATGACGGGTCAAGCCCTGATACGAATCACAGGTGGAAGGAGGAAGGGGAGCTCGTGAGACCGGTTTGACCCGGGGCAGCAGAGCCAGCTGCCCAGGTCACAGAGAAGTCAGAGGGAAAGCCCGTGTACTGTGAGGCCCGTATTAACTCCATCATAGCCTATGTGAGGGCAATGACAAGATGGCCACTGCTTCCAAAATGGAACCCGCGTAGTTGAGCAGAATACGTGTACACAGTGCATTCGTAGCTAGAACGGCACATAAAGCACTCGTACGTGCCGCATTTACCATTTGCGGTTCGCTAATACCAAAATAGACAGAGGTAGGGCCCTGTCCCCTACGCGGTTCCGAATACCAAAGTACGACACTATGGCCCCATTACATGATGGATACAAGGCGTACACACGCCACGAATGTTGGTCTACCCCTTGGTGCAGCACATCAGCTGTAAATTGGGGGTGGTGTATGGCCAGGACAGCAGTGTACCACAGCAAGGGGGCAAGTGGATGGGTGGGTGCAGAGGAATACCAGCAGTGGACACAGACATGTGAGGGGTGGGTGCAGAAGAATACCAGCAGTGGACACAGACATGGGGGTGGGTGCCAATCTCTCCCAGCAGTGGGCAGACACATGGGGGTGGGTGCAGAGGAATACCAGCAGTGGACAGAGACATGGGGGTGGGTGCCTATGACTCCCAGCAGTGGACAGAGACATGTGAGGGGTGGGTGCCTATCACTCCCAGCAGTGGACAGAGACATGGGGGTGGGTGCCTATCACTCCCAGCAGTGGGCAGAGACATGGGGGTGGGTGCAGAGGAATACCAGCAGTGGACAGAGACATGGGGTGGGTGCCTATGACTCCCAGCAGTGGACAGAGACATGTGAGGGGTGGGTGCCTATCACTCCCAGCAGTGGACAGAGACATGGGGTGGGTGCCTATCACTCCCAGCAGTGGACACAGACATGTGAGAGGTGGGTGCCTTTCACTCCCAGCAGTGGACAGAGACATGGGGGTGGGTGCCTATCACTCCCAGCAGTGGACAGAGACATGTGAGGGGTGGGTGCCTATCACTCCCAGCAGTGGACAGAGACATGGGGGTGGGTGCCTATCACTCCCAGCAGTGGACACAGACATGGGGGTGGGTGCAGAGGAATACCAGCAGTGGACAGAGACATGGGGGTGGGTGCCTATCACTCCCAGCAGTGGACAGAGACATGTGAGGGGTGGGTGCCTATCACTCCCAGCAGTGGACAGAGACATGGGAGTGGGTGCCTATCACTCCCAGCAGTGGACACAGACATGTGAGGGGTGGGTGCCTATCACTCCCAGCAGTGGACAGAGACATGGGGGTGGGTGCCTATCACTTCCAGCAGTGGACAGAGACATGTGAGGGGTGGGTGCCTATCACTCCCAGCAGTGGACACAGACATGGGGGTGGGTGCCTATCACTCCCAGCAGTGGACACAGACATGGGGGTGGGTACAGAGGAATACCAGCAGTGGACACAGACATGGGGGTGGGTGCCTATCACTCCCAGCAGTGGACAGGCATGGGGGTGGGTGCAGAGGAATACCAGCAGTGGACACAGACATACATCCTTATCAGATGATCCTAATTCCATGGGTGTATGTACGCATCCCGATATTTGGACTATGTTGATAGTGCCATAATCACACATCACTGACAGCAGTATCCCACTCCCATGAGGATGGATGTCTTTCCCCCACTGCATGACACACCACATGTGGGTGTGAGGACAAATCACACATGCATACCCACCCCTGGCGGATGCAGCACAATACACACACAGAGATCATGCCACAAGACTGTATGGTCATGTCAATGCCTACTAAACTAAGAGAGACAAAGGGAACACACACTGTCACGCACATCCCAGGACTGATAGGAATGTACAGGTGCTGGGACAGCCACCAAGATGTTGTCTGTCATGGAAGGAATAGGGTGGAGTTCCCACAGATACAATGCCCACAATCGTGAGTCAGGTGTTCAAATACCCAACAGAACAAGTACCATATGTGTGCTAGGCTGTGATTACACACATGCATTGTGCGGAAAAGGGACAATTTCTCCATGAAGGCATGGCAAAATACTTTATACACAAGTACAGTGAGTACCAAGGATAGCACAGACGATGCAGCCGGAGACATTGCTGAGCAGGCATGGCCAGAGTTGAAAGGATCCATCACCAACAAAGGAAATGTAGACACAGGGCAACACAACAATTGTGCAGAGGGCAGGGGAGATGTCAGGTGCCACAGAGGAAGGAACACTCCTAGGGACAATGTCTCCAAACACAAAGAGCAGACACGACCAAAGATTCTTTGCAGAGACCTTGTGAGGGCACTGTTAGAAAGGATAGACGGACCGGGAGGGTCGGCCGGGGTCAGGAGGAGAGGTCTCCGGGGAGAGCCGTCTCCAGCGATCGTACAGACAAGTAACTTCCCCCCCCACAGACAGATACCACACACGGATAAGGTTCAGTGTTCTTTATAAGCACTTCTTAAGGTACGGTTGAAGGGTACAAGGAGGACTGGACTCAGGGGTCCCCTCGATTCAAGTCTCTCAAAGCAGGGTAAGGGGTAGCGGGACAGTCTGTCTACCAGTCAGGTAGTTTGGATGAGATGATGATTAGCTCACAATCCTCGAGCTCAGTTGGTGCGGGCCGCGGCAGCGCCAGCAGGTCCCGGAAATATGGCCGATGTACGGTCCGCGGCAGCGCCGGCAGGTCCCGGTGAGGATGGTCGTTACAACGGGCCGCGGCAGCGCCAGCAGGTCCCGGAAAGATGGTCGATGTACGGTCCGCGGCAGCGCCAGCAGGTCCCGGTGAGGATGGTCGTTACAACGGGCCGCGGCAGTGCCAGCAGGTCCCGACGAGGATGGATGTTGTAGAAGGCCGCGGCAGCGCCAGCAGGCAGGACGATGGTTCACAAGAGCGGGCTACGGCAGCGCCAGTAGTCCGTCAAGGCTGAGTTCTCTCGGTGTCTCTCGACTCCAGGATACAACTGCCTTCCTGCTCCGGAGTTGCCCCAGTTATAGGGCAGGCGCTCTTTGATGTCCGGACCCTCGCACTTGGAGGTCGGAGGGCCCGGGATGAAGGTGTCCAGACACCCAGCAGGGGGTGGGGCCAGCGCCTGGGGGAGCTGGAGGCGATCGGCACCTGGCGGGGGAAGAGCTCTTGACACTTCGTCCTCCCATTGACCTGCCAAGTGGTCCGCTCACCTCCCGGGTGGATGGTGGTGCCGGGATGTCGGGGCCGGTCAGGCCCGGGGTTAGGGTCGGGGCGAGGCCACGCGGCCTCGTGGTGCAGGGCCCAAGATGGCGGCTTGAACCGGCCGGGGGAGCCGGTGGGGCTGGGCCCCGTGATGAGTAGAGGTCCGAGGGCAGAAGATCCGTCGGGGGACGGGGTACGGGTGCTTTTCGTGGGTTATGCCTGGTGGGCCGGAGCTCGGGCCCTGTCGTGCGGGGAGGGAGCAAGCCCTTCGTGTGGCCTGTCCAACATGCGTCCCCCCCAGCTGAAGGCGGGGAGAGTCACCCATCTCCTTGGGGACTCTCTTCGTCGAGGCGGAAAAAGCGGGACAGGCCATCCGCATTGGCGTGGTCTTGGCCTGGTCGGTGCTCCACAGTGAAGTCCATTCCCTGCAGGGAAATGGACCAGCGCAAGAGTTTTGGGTTCTCCCCCCGCATCTGCATCAGCCACTGCAGGGGTCGATGGTCGGTTTGTACCCGGAAGTGGGTACCGAAGAGATAGGGCCGGAGCTTTTTGAGGGCCCACACCACTGCGAAGGCCTCCCTCTCGATGGTGCTCCAGCGCTGTTCTCGGGTCAGGAGACGTCGACTGATGAAGGCCACCGGTTGGTCATGACCTTCGGGGTTTAACTGAGAAAGGACGGCTCCGATGCCGTGGTCGGAGGCGTCGGTCTGTACCATGAATTCCCGACTGTAATCGGGGGCCTGGAGCACAGGGGCGGTGCATAGAGCGGCCTTCAGCTTCTCGAAGGCCGCTTGACAATCGGGGGTCCAGTTAATCCGCTTCGGCTGGTTCTTGGACGTGAGACCCGTGAGGGGCCCCACGATGCTGCCGTAGTCCTTCACGAACCGCCGGTAGTAGCCGGTGAGCCCCAAGAAGGCTCGGACCTCGGTCTGGGTGACGGGGGGCTGCCAGGACTGGATGGCAGCAATCTTAAGTTGTAGCGGGGCCACCAGCCCGCTTCCCACTTGGTGCCCAAGGTAGGTCACAGACCCTTGGCCAATTTGGCACTTGCCGGCCTTAATTGTGAGGCCGGCCCGCTGGAGGGCCTGTAGGACTTCTTGGAGGTGACGTAGGTGGTCGGGCCAGTGGTGGCTGTACACAGCGATATCGTCCAGGTAGGCAGCGCTGAACTCTTCGAGCCCCGCCAAGACCTGGTTCACGAGGCGTTGAAACGTGGCGGGGGCATTCTTCATGCCGAAGGGCATGACCTTGAATTGGTAGTGGCCATCGGGGGTAGAGAAGGCTGACCGTTCCTGAGCCCTGGGTGTGAGGCCGATCTGCCAGTAGCCCGCTGTTAGGTCGAAGATACTGAGGTAGCGGGCGGCCCCCAGCCGGTCGATCAGCTCGTCTGCTCGGGGGATCGGATGAGCGTCGGTCCGGGTGACAGCGTTCAAGCCCCGGTAGTCGACGCAGAATCTCAGTTCAGGTGCGGTGCCGGGGGCAGCGGCTTTGGGGACCAATACAACCGGACTGGCCCAGGGACTGTCCGAGGGCTCGATGACCCCGATTGTGAGCATCTTGGCCACCTCCTCCTGTATGCAGGCCCGTACCCGATCTGGTACGCGGTAGGCCCGGTGTCGGACAGGGGGACTGTCCCCGGTGTCCACGTCGTGCAAACACCAAGGGGTGACCCCGGGGGTGAGGGAGAACAGGGTAGCGAACTGCAGCAGGAGGTTCCGGCAGCCCTGGCGTTGCTCCGAAGTGAGGGCGTCAGAGAGCCGGACCCCGTCCACGGAGCCGTCATTCTCCTGAGTCTTCAGAAGATCCGGGAGGGGTTCGGAGTCTTCCTCTGCACCACTGTCCGTAGCCATCAGGAGGCTGAGTTCTGAGCGCACAAAGTGTGGTTTGAGTCGGTTGGTGTGGAGGACCCGAAGGGGGTTCCGGGAGGTCCCCAGGTCGATGAGGTAAGTGACGGGGCTTTTGCGCTCGACCACTTTGAAGGGCCCCGTCCACTTATCTTGCAAGGCACATGGTTCGGTGGGGGACATCACCCATACTTGTTGTCCAGGCTTGAACTCAACGGAGGAGGCATTGTGATCATACCACTTCTTCATGTCCTCCTGGCTGGCCTCGAGGTTCGCCTTGGCCATCTCTCTGAAGCGCCGGGTCTGATTGCGTAGGGCCAGGAGGTATTTGAAGACGTCTGGAGGGGTCTTTAGGGGGGCCATCTCCCAACCTTCTTTTACTAGGCTGAGGGGCCCTCGCACAGGGTGCCCGTACAGGAGTTCGAAAGGGCTAAAACCGAGGGACTTCTGGGGAACTTCGCGGTAGGCGAAGAGGAGGCACGGGAGTAGTACATCCCACTGGCGACGGAGGGGCTCTTCCAATCCCCCAATCATCCCCTTGAGGGTGCGGTTAAAACGCTCCACTAGTCCGTTCCCTTGGGGGTGATAGGGGGTCGTGAATCTGTAGGTGACCCCGCATTGTTGCCAGAGGGACTTCATGTATTTGGATATAAAGTTCGTGCCTCGGTCGCTGACGACTTCTCGGGGGAAGCCTACCCGGGAGAAGATCCCCATTAGGGCCCAGCCAACCACTGGAGCTGTCACGGTCCGTAGGGGCACCGCCTCGGGGTAGCGGGTGGCATGGTCCACCAGTACTAAGATGAACCTGTGTCCTTGTGCCGTGCGGGGGTCCAGAGGCCCCACGATGTCTATCCCCACCCTCTCGAACGGGGTGGTGACCACAGGGAAGGGTTGCAGAGGGGCTTTCAGCTTCCGACCACTCTTCCCGCTGGCTTGGCATGTGGGGCAAGATCGGCAGTGGTTCAGGACGTCGTTCCTCATCTTCGGCCAGAAAAAGTGGGTCACTAGGCGGCTGTACGTTTTATCTTGGCCCAGGTGTCCAGCCAGGGGGGCATCATGGGCCAGGTTGAGCAGAAAGTCTCTGAAGCGGAGAGGTACCACCAGTACTCGACCGGCCCCCAGCTCGGCGATTCTTTGCTCGCTGTATAGCAGGTCGTTATCCCAGTAGACCCAGTGAGTTCCGGTGGAGTCCCCTGCGTTCTGGGCGCTGGCTTGTTGGCGGAGTCCCTCGAGGGAGGGACAGGTCTTTTGTTCCTGGCGGAACTGTGCTTGGGTGGCCCCCCCCTCTTGACGCCACTGAGCCAGGTCAGGAAGGTCCTGGGGTTGCGCGTCCCCTTCGGCCGTCGGGTCTGGGAGGCTGGCCTCGTCGTTGTCTTCTACTGGGGCGACTGGGGGCGGAGGTGCTGGCCATTCTGGTTCTTCTGATCGAGGGACGGCACGGGCGGCCATGGACCGGGTGGTTACGCAGGCCCAGTCCGGGAGGCCCAGCATCCCCAGGTGCTCTCTTCTCTCAACGGTGGCCCACGGGGAACTCTCGAGGTCATTCCCCAGGAGGCAGTCCACGGGGGCATCGTCCCGGACCGTCACCTTCAACAGGCCGGAGACCCCTCCCCATTCGAATGGAACGCAGGCCATTTGACACATACTTTCAGAGTTGTCTGCCGAGCGGACGGGGCAGAGAATGTTCGGCAGGATCTGCTCGGGCTTCACCAGGTGACAGCGGACGGCCGTCACACTGGCGCCTGTGTCACGCAAGGCCTCGGCTCGCTGTCCATTAATGGTCACCCACTGACCGTATTTCCTGGTGTTAGCGGGTAGGGGAGCCCGCGGGACCATGTCTCTTCCCCCTAAGCATGCCAGGACCATGGCGGCCGGTTCCCACTCTTGCTGGGCCGGCTCATACTCCTCTGGTTCCTCCAATGATCGCTCTTCCCCCAGGGCGGCGGCAGCTACCTGGCGGGGCTTGGGTGTTTGGTTCTGCGGGCAGCTCGGGTCATTGGCGTAGTGGCGAACTCGCTGGCATCGGTGGCACGTGACGTTGGCTCGGACCCCAGGACGCCACGGGGGGTTGCCCCGACCGGCCGGAGCCGGGGTGCTGGCCACGGGTGTTGCGGGCAAGGCGTCTCTCCCTCGCCCCTGGCCCCCTCCTCCTCCCCGAGGACGGTGCTGGCCTTGGTTGTTTCTGTTCTGTTCGGGTGGCCCCCTCCGGCCCACTCGGGTGCTTTCCCATCGGTCAGCTTCGGCGGCGAGCTGCCGGGGGTCAGTCAGCTTACTGTCGAGGAGGTGCTGCCTGAGCTCGACGAAGCAGTTGTTCGACAGGTGCTCCCATACCATCAGGTTAAAGAGTTGTTCGTAGGTGGTGACCTGGCTCCCCTTTATCCAACCCTCGAAGGCACGGCTGAAATAGTTCACGTATTCCACCCAAGTTGTACCTGGGATCCGGGTGCAATCTCTGAACCTCTGGCGGTACATCTCGGGTGTGAGGCCGTAGCGGGTGAGGAGGGCAGCCTTCATGTGGTCGTAGGACGACATTTGGTGATCTGGGAGCTGCAGTAGGGCATCGCGCCCCTCGTTGATAAACCTCCCCCAGAGTCCGGCTCCCCAATCACTCCGGTCGATCCGGTGGGAGGTCATGGCGATCTCGTAGGCTTTAAACCACTGTTGTATGTCGTCTTCTCGGACATACTCGCGGACAACATCCTTGGGGATGTGGACTTTTTTCTCGATTGGCCCCGGGGTGTGTGGTCGCTCAGGCACCCCCAGTTCTTTATTCTGTTTCCGAAGTTCTATTTCCGCCAGTTTGCGCTCGTGCTCGAGCGTTATTTTTTTCTCCTCCAGCTCTCTCTGTCTCTGCTTCTCTTCTCGTTCATCTCGGAGCCGCATGTGCTCGAGGTTGAGTTTCTGTTCAGCTAACTTGAGTTCCCCATCCATCTTGTGTCGTGCCATTTCCAACTCGTGCAATCTGGTTCTTTCTCTTTCTCGGATCTCCTCCTGCGAGAGGCCCGTTCCCCGCTCCTCGGGAGCCGTGGCGTTCCCCTCTGGTGTGATGCTGCTTTGGTCGGAGGGTCCGGCGACCCCCGTTTCTGTCCACGACTCTAGGGCGTGCTTTAGATCATCTTTGGTACTCAGGCCGGTGGTAGCAATGCCAAGTTCTATGCAGAATTGTCTCAGTTCGCGGTGGTTGTATTCTTCTAATTTATCCATTTGGAATTTCTCGGTGGAGTTGCTATCTTTGGCTGACATCGTGTTGTTGTCGTGGGGTGAGCTACTCTCTGTACGATTACGCGTTGATTCGGATCGCGCCGCTGGCCACCAATGTTAGAAAGGATAGACAGACCGGGAGGGTCGGCCGGGGTCAGGAGGAGAGGTCTCCGGGGAGAGCCGTCTCCAGCGATCGTACAGACAAGTAACTTCCCCCCCCACAGACAGATACCACACACGGATAAGGTTCAGTGTTCTTTATAAGCACTTCTTAAGGTACGGTTGAAGGGTACAAGGAGGACTGGACTCAGGGGTCCCCTCGATTCAAGTCTCTCAAAGCAGGGTAAGGGGTAGCGGGACAGTCTGTCTACCAGTCAGGTAGTTTGGATGAGATGATGATTAGCTCACAATCCTCGAGCTCAGTTGGTGCGGGCCGCGGCAGCGCCAGCAGGTCCCGGAAAGATGGTCGATGTACGGTCCGCGGCAGCGCCGGCAGGTCCCGGTGAGGATGGTCGTTACAACGGGCCGCGGCAGCGCCAGCAGGTCCCGGAAAGATGGTCGATGTACGGTCCGCGGCAGCGCCAGCAGGTCCCGGTGAGGATGGTCGTTACAACGGGCCGCGGCAGCGCCAGCAGGTCCCGACGAGGATGGATGTTGTAGAAGGCCGCGGCAGCGCCAGCAGGCAGGACGATGGTTCACAAGAGCGGGCTACGGCAGCGCCAGTAGTCCGTCAAGGCTGAGTTCTCTCGGTGTCTCTCGACTCCAGGATACAACTGCCTTCCTGCTCCGGAGTTGCCCCAGTTATAGGGCAGGCGCTCTTTGATGTCCGGACCCTCGCAATTGGAGGTCGGAGGGCCTGGGATGAAGGTGTCCAGACACCCAGCAGGGGGTGGGGCCAGCGCCTGGGGGAGCTGGAGGTGATCGGCACCTGGCGGGGGAAGAGCTCTTGACACTTCGTCCTCCCATTGACCTGCCAAGTGGTCCGCTCACCTCCCGGGTGGATGGTGGTGCCGGGATGTCGGGGCCGGTCAGGCCTGGGGTTAGGGTCGGGGCGAGGCCACGTGGCCTCGTGGTGCAGGGCCCAAGATGGCGGCTTGAACCGGCCGGGGGAGCCGGTGGGGCTGGGCCCCGTGATGAGTAGAGGTCCGAGGGCAGAAGATCCGTCGGGGGACGGGGTACAGGTGCTTTTCGTGGGTTATGCCTGGTGGGCCGGAGCTCGGGCCCTGACGTGCGGGGAGGGAGCAAGCCCTTCGTGTGGCCTGTCCAACAGGCACGCAGATACCAGGTTCCACCCCATGAGATGCAGACTCCAACATTTCCATGAAACATAACACATTCCCACAACCCCAACTCCTGGAGCCTCAGCATCAACATCAACACATGAAATGCAAGACTTTTCAAAACGGAAAAGAAAATGCTTTATTCAGCATGAAAAAATAAGATGTAGTAAAGAACACTATGTACAAAGGCCAATAACCAGTCCAGATATGAAGTCCTTGGGGGGGACACATGGCCACGCGTCTCCCCTAGCTTGCCTGCACATACTAAACCTCTGGTTCAGCGACTGGGGGGGGCATCATGTGGGGAAGGACCAGGCACCGCAGGGACAGGAGGGAGAAGGGTAGGTGTGGTGGGTGTAGGGACGGACGACTCCACCACAGGGGGTGGGGCAGGCGCCAAAGGTGGAGGCAAGCTCGGCACTGCTCACTTCTGCCAGATCTTCAAGCGTCTCCCCTGCACCCGGAGAAACAACAGGCCCCAAGGAGGGGGGGGTCGGAGGGATGGCCTGCAGCGCTGCTGGGGGAGGTGGTGGACAGGCTTGGGGACTTAACTCCCCTACCCGTGGAGTGCCTTGACCGTTTGCGGCCAGGTGAACTAGTGGGGCTGAGGCCCAGCCCAGCAAAGAAGGCCTCCTTCTCCGATTCTGGGGCAGGGGAGCCAAGGGGAGTGACATCGGAGGGACTGGGGAGTGAGTCATGTGGACGAGGACTGTGGCTGTGTGCCTGCCTGTGTGCCCCAGACCCAGTGGGTGTGCCTGCTTCCCCCTGAGTGTGCGTGTCAGGAGGTGTGCGCTTGCCCTTATGTGGTGGTGTGCTGCTTGTGTCTGGTGGGGTGCGTGTGTGTGGATGTCTTGGTGTGCTTGGGACAGGCATGGGTGTGGGACTTGTGGATGGTGCAGGGGTAGGGGGGGACGCAGCACTGCAGGTGACTCACTTCTGCCGTCAGTGACGAGTTCAGGGACCTCAGCAACATGCGTTGGTCAGACATCGCTGATGACATGCCCTCCATGTACGACACCATCTGGGTCAGCAGTCTGGTGTGGCCATGGAGGACAGTCAGGATCGATGTCTGCCCAACCTGCAACTGCCACTGAATGTCCACAGACTCGGCAGTGAGGGCAGCAGGGGGGACAGGGGCAGGGGGTGCGGTGCCTGGCACGAAGGAGACATGTGGTCGCCTAGCACGGACAGAAGGGACCCGAGCAAGTGGGAGGGCAGTGATGGGAATGGAGCGGGCGGTGACGGATGGAGTGCTGCTGCCAGCTGTTGGAGCAGCCTCCGCCCCCTCAGGGAGTTCAGCCTCGAACCCGTCAGCCTCGTAGTCAGTGTTGGTACTGGGCAGGTCCTCCGCCTCACTCCCCTCACCCTCCGTGCCACTAGATTCCGCCAACTCCTCAGCAGTGGTGGCACCAGTGCTCGATCCCTCCTCCACGTCCGTGCCAGTGTCTCCCTCGGTGTCCTCTGATGATGCTGTGGGCAAGGTGAAGAGACAGGAAAAAATCAGTCACCTGTATACATCTGAAACATGAGTCCAAACAAAATAGGCAACAGTGCATAACAGGAAAGGCATCATGAGTAACATCTAGAATACTCCCCACATATGTAAGCCCTGCACTCCCCAGTTGGTTGACCCACCATGCCACTTGGAAAAAATGAAAATTAGGACACAACAGCAAATAACTCGAAATCCCAAGATCCTGAGAAGCTAGTGTCTGGGATCAGTTGAGCACAGCAAGACTATGAAGGCATGCCACCTCTTGTTCACTGTGAACCCAACAGTAATGTCGCACCCGAGGCCAAATACCACATGCCAATGCAGAAGGTGTCCCCACACTCAGAGACCTGTGAGAAACCCCAAAGAAATGCATTGTGATTCCTGGAGAATCACAACCCTTTACACAATGGACATGTCTAGAATGTGTGAATGTGCCACTTTGTGAACAGAACACACATGTGTCTGTATAACAGAAGTCACACAAGGAGGTGCACACCAAACTACATGTACACAGTCATTGTCTGAGCTGCCAGACTCATTCAAATAAGCCACTGTTAGGCAGAAATGGGGTATCAGTAAGTACATATACATGGCACCATGGTGGTCTGGATGACTTGACACTCGTAAGTTGATATCAGCAACAACCAAGGACTAATCCAAATGCAACCACACTGTGGGAACATGTATATGTATGAACTCTAAACAAGTTTTGTTCAAACTGTGCCTTACTTTAAAATGTGCCAGCGGGTCCCTGGAAAGTGTAAAGGTGGTGTCTTGTGCACTTCCTTGGGAGACATCTGTCATACAGGCACATTATTGTCCTTCACAACAAAACAACAAGGTCAAGCATATGAAACATTGAGACATGTTGACAGGTGTAGTGATTGCCAAGGGACAATTTCTCTAAGTAACAACTTTAATAATGTCATTTGTCACATGGCTATCCGTCACCTGATTACACAGTTGGCTACACATATGACCTACTGACTGTCATCTGGAATGGCACACATGTCCACACCCAGGACAATGAATAAGCTAATGGGCCTGCAATTGTTTTGTAAAAAAGCCTAGCTGTACTGTGGGGACACCCTCATGGCAAGCCAGAATGTACCCACAGATGTCAGCACACAAAGTCACAACTGTGTAGCATCTGAACCACACACAGGTGCAAAAAATGTACAAGCAGGATACATGATTGTCAAAAACTGACACAGGCTATGAAGCACAAACCACTAAGCACTGGCCAACATCACGGGGGCACTGCACGGTGATTTTCTGTACTGCGAATTATCACACACAAGTCAGAACTGGCAATGAAAAATCAGGGTTGAACATGTACGCCCCTCCCGCACACACCCACCCATACCTGTGTCAATGTGACTGATACCGATCAAGAAGTGACACCTCTTATTCATGGTTACAATAACTGTGCTTGAAAACTCGCTTCATTAACACAACATCACCTTGTAGGGCTGGCAATACATATTTGTTACAAACAACCAACAACAGATTGTTGTGAATAGCCACACTGGCACTGCCCAGTGTGAGCATGCACAAGCAAACTGGTGTATCCCTGTCCAGTGGACACATGTAGCAAACATTTGAAAAATACAACCTAGGCCAGGGAACAATGCCACAGAGGCAGGGCCATGCTGAACCCACAGTGAATGTGCACAGTGTTGGATGACACACATGATTAGGATGGCAGGCTGTGTCAGGGGACTGTAGTGGGCACACTGCTCCATGGTCCTGGAATGAGCTGACTGTAACAGGAGCAACCGTCCCGGCACTATGCATATCTCCCACTCATGCACATCATGTCTGAGGCCACAACATTGGTAATGCATGCTGCAAGTCTGTTCTTTTGAAACCTCACACTCCTATGTTGAGACTCAGCATCAGTGCCAACAATTATGCACTCCCAAATGACGGAACAGGACAGGGCACAGGCAGACCACCCCCACACATGATGCTGAAAGCAGTGTGCACCTTGATTGTACTGGCAGCCTAGATGACCATGGGCAATAGTGATAACACACAGACCAGGTAACACATGTCAAGGAGGGGAAGGGAGGAAGAACAGCACAGGTGGACTTGGGGGAACAGGATATGCATTGCACATATATACCCTGGCAGTGTCTCCAGGCGACTGAGCAGCAACAAACGCTGGCGACACACAACAAACACACATGTACCTACCCCCTTCCTGCTGCTGTAACTCCTGTATCCGCCTATCCAGGTCAGGGAAGACCACCGCCAGGACACGCTTCATTTGGTGGGTCAGGCGCCGGCGCCCGCAATGCTTGCGGGGAGCCTCCTCCTTCAGCATGACCCGGGCGATCCTCCGGGTCCAGCACCGGATGGCCTGCCATCTGTTCCTCACTTGTGGCAGGCACCGACTGCGACCCTCCACCGATTGAATGGCCTTGATGGCCTCCTTCCAGATCTTCCCCTTATGGTAGGCGGTTACCTGTGAGGATGACAAAGTGGGACAACATCACTACACCTGCACCATGTCACAGAGACACACATTTTAACATCTTTGATTTGTTGAACAGGGCATAGCATGCTGACAAGTAATAGCACCTTAGTCATAGGGACATTTGCCACTGTGGACGCACCAATGCACTACATGGCATAGTAAGTACACAGGTGGCATGAGGGGTGCGAACCAATCCCTGATCATGGCACACACTGTGCATCCCAAGCAACACAAGGCTGATGGCCAGCACCGCAAAGCAGTCACATGCCCCAGGCCACTGACGAAACCGCAGCAGAGTACACAGACACACACAGGCACAGATCAATCACCTGCCATTGTCAACAGCGGATACAAAGCTCACTCTGCACATGTGCCACTTGCCAGGGGGGTGTCACAGGTGTGGGGCTAGCTAAGCAAGTCAGACACACAGCACGGCTTCCTTCTCACATCAGATGGGTCGAGCAGTTGCCTCCTCCATGCAGCTGTGGTGCAACACTCCACATAGACACTCACCCACATGACAAGGAACATTCACACACATCAATGTCCAGGGGGCATACACATCATTTGGACACTCTCACCACTCTCACCACAGCTCCATTCAACTCACACACATCTGTGGGTGCAGTCACCTGTCACACTGGGGTGACCACTGAATCACCGCAGGACAATAGAACAAGAATGCCCAAGAGGATTAGCCAGGCTGAATGTGCCATGCACTATGCAGTGAATGTCACAGTAAGTGCAATGCAAGTGAGGAGTGCACACATGAACTACATCAAGCCCTGCATGAGAGACATAAGCCATCCACCCCCCCCCTGGGACCCACTCTAAACACCATTGCATGTCTGTCACACCTGGACACAATGCCAGAAGTGACAGACACAAAAAAGGTGCACAGGCAAAGGTAGTGGAGTCAGCACTCACCTGCTCCCCTGGTCGACCATACAGCATGGGGTACTGTGGGAGGATCACATCCAGCAGGGCCTCATTCTCCTCCTGGGTGAAAGGCTGGGCCGTCTCCACAGTCCTTGACATGGTGCCAGAGGAAGACAATACAGCAGCAGTGGTATCGACTGATATGTTGTGCAGGCAAGTGCCCTCTCATGGGTTCGGCCTGCCTTATATCTGCATTGCTGGCCTATTTCATTTACAGGAGTACAGAGTGATTGGTCAGACTCATTTGCATCCTATGTTTCCTCCAATCCCTTTAAACATACACCAGTGACAGCCTTAGCATCTTTCGAATTTGCAGCATCATGTCAAGTCAACAACCACTTTGCAACAACGTATAATGTGGCCAACTGCTTTTTCCAGACCACATGATGTAAAGTTTTGAACTTGAAACTCGGTTTCCATGACAACCAGCATGCATGTATGCCCTAATACTCATGTGTCCCCATTGTAATTTTTAAATACCCACACAGGTACGGCGGGTTTCACACGTACCCCTAGGGCACCATCACTACAGTGATACGGCCCGTACTCACGCGTGTACGGCCCGTACACGCGTGAGTACGGCCCCTATCACTATAGTTGTGTTACCGTAGGCCATAGTGATAGGGGCCATACTCACGCGTATACGGGCCGTACACGCGTGAGTACAGCCCCTATCATTATAGTTGTGTTACCGTAGGCCATTGTGATAGGGGCCGTACTCACGCGTGTACAGCCCGTACACGCGCGTGTACGGCCCGTACTCACGCGTGTACGGGCCGTACACTAAGGGTGGGCGTAGTTCGCGAAGTAGCACTTCGCGAAGCTACGCAAAGTGAAGTTCGCACTACGCGAGCTACGCGTAGCACTTCGCGAACTGCGAAGTAACATGTTCGCACTGTGCAAGATGTTGTTTTCAATGATTGCACAGTGCGGACAAGCAACCGGCACTGTGCAATCATTGAAAATGGCATCTTGCACAGTGCGAGCTGTAGTTTTCTGCTGCTCGAGTAGATTTTTACTCGAGCTGCAGCTTTCTCAACGCGAACTGGTAGTTTTTCATCGCGAGCGGTCGCGAGCATACGCGACCCCTCGCAATGAGAAACCTGACCTTCTCGCGTTGGGAATCTCGCCGGGAGGTTTATTTTCCATGCTCGCGATCGCGAACAAGGAAAAAGTCTCGCCAGGATGTCATTTTGCTTGCTCGCTGTCGCCAACTTGACGTTGAGGACCGCGAGCAAGCAAAAAATGACCGCAGCACTACGCAACACTACGCTACGCGTGTTCGCACTGTGCTACGTGCAGTTCGCGTAGTGCGAAGTAGCGCGAACTTCGCAAACTACGCGAGCGTAGCGTAGTGCTTCGCCCAGGCCTACCGTACACACGTAAGTACGGCCCCTATCACAATGGCCTACGGCAACACAACTATAGTGATAGCGGCCGTACTCATGCGTGTACGGCCCGTATACGTGTGAGTACGGCCCCTATCACAATGACCTACGGTAACACATCTATAGTGATAGGGGCCGTACTCACGCGTGTACAGGCCGTACACGCATGAGTACGGCCCCTATCACAATGGCCTACGGCAACACAACTATAGTGATAGGGGCCTTACTCATGCGTTGTCTCAATGTCTGGGTTATCAGCATTTGACATGTACCCCTTCATGGAAAGATGTGTGATCTGCCCTTTTTAAATGACATCTGACCTGTGCGTCTAGCTTCCCGCCTCCTGTCTGTATGAGATTACATCATTCAAATGCAGATATGTGGATGTCTGTCACTCCTGTAATGTGTCTGGCTGTTCACTTACACTGGCACACAGCTCGTTTCATGACATGTCACGTCGACCTTGCAAATGAACTATTGTAGCTGGCTCTTTGTAGGAGTATCACCTTGCTGGCATACGTGTGCTGGATGTATTGCACAGACCAGACTCTGTATTTAGCAGATGTGTATCAGCTGTTGAACATGTGCTCATTTCATTGACATTGTTGTTGTGATGTACTCGCTCATCGTTATTCCTTCCAAATCTCTGCAGGGTACCACCTCTCCCCTGACCAATGCCAGACCTGGGTGCCATGCGTGAACATGACTGCATCCGAAGATACCGCTTCTCGCAAGAGTTGATTGAGCGCTTCACCACCCGCTGGAACCACACCTCCAACCGCAACACAGGTATCCTACTGCTCTGACCCCCAAGATGAAGGTGATGGCAGCCCTACATTTTTTTGCCACTGGTACCTTTCAATTCACCATAGCTGATGTCGGTGGCATGTCCCAGGCAATGTTCAGCCGTGTCCTGCATGATGTTTTAAAAGCCATGTTGGAGCACCTGGATGAATTCATCCATTTTCCCACTCGTGAGCAGTTGACAGGTGTCAAGGGTGAGTTCTATTCCCTGGGAGGGATGCCTCATGTAATTGGGGCCATTGATGGGACACATGTGGCTTTGGTACCACCACAGGCACAGGAGGTAGCCTTTCTGAACCGCAAACATTATCACTCTATTAATGCCCTTGTGGTGTGTCTACCTAACATGTGGATTTCCCATGTCTGTGCCCGTTTTCCAGGGTCAGCACACGATGCCTACATCATGAGGCATAGCAGGGTGCCAGAAATGATGCTGCGGCTGCACGACGAACGAGCATGTCTTGTTGGTGGGTATACTCTGTTTGTCCTCTGTTTAGCGGTATCTTTGTATCTTATGGCATCTCCTGACCCACTTTTTCACATGATGTTTCCATGTAGGGGACTCTGGCTATCCCAACATGCCATGGCTGATGACGCCTCTCCGCAATCCCAGAACAGCCGCAGAACACCGTTACAACAACGCCCATGGGCAGACCAGGCGCGTGATTGAGAGGACGTTTGGACTCCTGAAGAGCCGATTCCTGTGCCTCCACAAGACTGGAGGGTCACTCCCATATGCCCCGGTGAAGGTCTGCAAAATCTTCCTTGTGTGCTGCATGCTGCACAACTTGGCAGTGGAGAAGGCAGTGCCACTCATCCTGGATCCCAATGAGCAGGAACATCCACCCGTGAAGGATGAAGGGCTTGGGCACGAGGAAAGTGAGGAGGAGGAGGAGGAGGACATCCGGAGTCAGCTCATCCGCAACTTCTTCTCATAATGGTGAGTCCCTGTGTCTGAGTGTGCACGCTTTGAGCCTTGTGTGGCATGTGTTTCAATGTGTGTGTCCAGCTGACTGTGTGCTAAGTGACTTGGAGGTGTGTTCTGATGTGTCATTCAAGAGATGATGTCATTCCACACATTTTAGCATGGACACTAATTTGTTAAATTAGCATGGTGACAACATCATTCCTGTCGAGTACATGTCCATGTCTGCCGATAACTAGCTCTTTGCTGACTTGTGGTGTGTCTGTCATCCACAGTTTCTTGTGCATGTCGTCTGCTCGTGTCTTCGTTGGCCTCCAGCTATTCCTCATGAGTATTGCAACGTGTGCTGAATCAGCGTCCCATGCACGGAAATGGTGAAAAGTCATTTTGGGTAAGGAGTGCAGCAAGGCATTTTGTGTGTGGTATGTGTTTGGTTTATGTTGGGACTGCTCCTGTGCATGTTGTTTTACCATGCATACCTGTCGACTCACCATGGGGCACATGACATGTGGCATGGCTCCCATGACTTGATATGCACCCTTCCTGACAGTCATCTGTAATGTTTTGTGGAATGTGATGAAGGCATCAATGTGTGTAAAACGTCCCTCAGGAACATACGGGATGCTGATGGTGGACATAGTGTGGGACATCCCCATAAGAGGCTCAAAGGCGAATTGCAGACTCTCCGTGTGGAGCAAGGGGTGTTTGGCTCACCCACTTCACTTGTGTGCCAGCTCAGTAGGATTTTACACAACTGTGTGTTGCAGGGGGTGTCCAATGTAGGTCCCACATGGTCAGAGGAATGACCTGTGAGTCTGTTCAAAAGGATGCATTTCCCTTAGTGTGAGCCTGAGTAATAAATGTGTTCCTCACACTCCAAGGTGCCTCATCTCTGTCAATGCTGGTCTCTTGTAGGGGTGGGCGGAATTTGCGGAATTAACCTTCGCAAATTATCGCGAGAATGTTTAAAATTATCGCAAACAAGCAGAAATATCGCGAAGATGCGGAAGTTTTTTTCCGGCATGTTCGCGCGATTTTCTGCATGGTTGCGGGTCGCCAACTTACCCATGTGGCTGCTTGCGGGCGCGGCCATCTTGTTTTGAGTTGTTCTCGCGGTGCATGATCGCGAGAAGAAAGACGTGATCGCGCGACGCATGACGTCACTGCGGGCGCGAACTGTCGCGAGACAGCGCAAATGGCTAAAAACAATACAACATCTCATGGAGAACGCGACCGGATCAAGAAAACTTGTCGGCGAACGCAGGGATTCAGGTAAGGCGATCGCGCGCGCGCGAGAATGTATCATTTTACAGCGCGAGCAAGAAACAAATTATCGCCAAGCTGCGGAAACCGGAATTTTTGACATTTTCGCGCTCTCCGCGGAACGCAAAAATGTCAAATTATCGCAATTTCCGCGAACGGAACGAAATTTTTGCCCAGGCCTAGTCTCTTGCCACTTTGCATGCGGAATCTCTGGCATAGTTGTGAAAGATTGTGCAGAGGAGTCCATGTGTAGTTGAGCAACATGCATGCAGTTTCTCATGGATTATGATCCCTATTGTGCATGAAGTCCATGGTTGTGTATGTATTTTGGCATGTTGGTCTACACAATGGGCCATCAACACCTGCTGAGGGTGTGTCACCTGTGCGCAGCTCGGCCTTCAGTTCCCTGATCCGGTGTCATTCATCTTTGGTGTTTGTGCATGCATTGTCTCTGGGTGTGCCATGTAAAACCGGACACTCCTTCCTTTACACACGCCTGTTGCAGTTGTCCTTCAGACTAGGGGTGGGCGGAATTTGCGAAAGCGACTTTCGCAAATTATCGCAAATTATCGCGAAAATGTTAAAAATCTCCGGAAATTTCGCGAAGATGTGGAAGTTTTTTTCCCGCCCATTCGCGGTATTTTCTGCATGGTCGCGGCTCACCAACTTACCCCTTGTTTTCACTCTTCTCGTGGTGCATGATCGCGAGAAGAAAGACGTGATCGCACGACGCATGACGTTACTGCGGGCGCGAACTGTCGCGAGACAGCGCAAATGGCTACCAACAATCCAACATCTCGTGGAGAACGCAACCGGATCGGGAAAACTTGTCGGCGAACGCGGGGATTCAGGTAAGGCGATCGCGCGCGCGCGAGAATGTATTATTTTACAGCGCGAGCAAGAAACAAGTTATCGCTAAGCTGCGGAATGCGGAAATTTTGACATTTTCGCGCTCTCCGCGAAACACGAAAATGTCAAATTATCGCAATTTCCGCGAGCGGATCGGAAATTTAGCCCAGGCCTACTTCAGACATCCTAGTCTTTGTGTGCAAATTGTGGAATATTTTCAAGGACATCCGCAAATCTACCGCATGCTGTCAGACATACCCTAAGCGCACACACAACAACTTTGCATGCTGAGTGTGCTACTCCAACTGCCTACACAGCGCTGCCACGCCTTCCAGGCCCTGTCACACCAACCAGGTCATGTCTCTCCTACTCCCCACTGGTTCTGTACCCCAGCAAGGCCATGGGAGTGGGACTCAAGGATTCTGCATGTAGTATGGTGTCGTCGTCTGGCACATGGCACAGGTATCATCTCTCAGCATGTCAATCTACAATGTGTCCAGGACCCCCCTATCCACCATCACATGCGCACAGCACCTCATCAGCTGGTATGCCATTGACAGCCAGGTGCTCCTCACCCTCACCAAAGACGCAGACATTGCCAGTTCCATTATTCCTGAATGCATGAGATCCATTGATGAATGGCTGTACATGAGCCACCTGAGGCTGGACTTGTACAGGACTGAGGTGATCATCTGAGGATTGTCCCCTTACAGCTGGGTCAAGTGCTTGTGTCCCACCCGCAAGAGCCCTGCCCCGGCACCCAGTGGCCACACACACAAGATGGTGTGCATCATGTATTGCTCGCACACATTTGCCATGTCAGTCCACAGCATCTGTACCTCATGCTGCAACGCCCTCTGCATATGCACATGATCCACAGATAGATCCACTCCAAGGAAAGACAGACCATCCCCCATGTCCACGACAACATCCGTGTCAAATACTGGCCTGACCTCTATGGAGCACGTACATCCAAACTCCCGGGAAACTTGTCCACATCCAGGGTGCATCTGCACACCTCAGCTTCAACATCCTGTGCCCCAGCCACATCACCGTCCACCATAGATAGCTGCAATGGATCACTGTCTGCTGCAGGATGACCTCAACACTCCCCACCCACACTCAGGAGGCAGTCCACAACCCCGGCACAAAACCAACCTTGTACGTCTTGTCATACGAGACCCCGTTGGGCCATCTCCGTGCATCCGACCTTGCCCTGGCCACCATTCTTCACATCCACTGTACTCCTGCATGCAGGACATAGTTCTCCCACCTGCCAACACATACCTGGGACTCCCTCCCCGGGAACCTCCACATGAGCCATGACCTCTACGCCTTAATGATAATCTTCAAAATAGGTCTGTCCGCTCAGTATTGCAAGCCCCCCCTCAGCAGCTTGTGGCCATCACAGGTGAGTGTTCTGCTCCATGCCTTCTTTGAATGATACCTTGTGACCCATGTGTGTCCTGTACCAGACTCAGATCCCAGGGTATGGATGGCTGGAGTTAGTTTAACACTCAAGCATAGTTTGACATTTACACACTCATATGATGTGGAATTAATCAACATGACAGCAACGTCTCATGAACCAAATAATATTTTTATTTGCGGTGGGGTACGTGTTTTGGTAGGTGAAATTAGGTGCTCTACCGGGGGAATAGAATCCAAAGTTCACAGGGGGAGATGGTATCCTTGGCATTGGAAGTCATCAGAGTCCAGAGCACAGTGTTGGTCATCATTGGTCAGACTGTGACCAGCAAGTCCATGTGGCAGAGAATGTCATTGTATGAGGTGCTGCTGTTGCGCCAGAGGGCCAGGTGCCAGGCCAGGTGACCTGGGAGATGTTGATGGTCCGCTGACTCTCACGGTCTTTTCCGTGGACGACCCACCTTCCTCCGGGGACCCTCAGATGCAGGCCTTGACGATGTTTGGGACGCTCCGTCGGATGAATCCTCCTCCTCCTCCCTCCCTGTGGCTGGTGCTGGTCTGCGCCTGCTGTCACAGGGAGGGCTGCCCATGTTGTCGGCAATCCGACGGAGTGAATGGCTCATGTCCCTTTGCACCGCCAGGAGCTCAGCCAGTCTTGCCTCCATCCGTCCTTGGTGTTGTTGTTGACTGGCATGTTGCTCGGCCTGCATGTTCTTGATCTCATTAAGGGTCCCTTGCATCTCTGTGAGTCTTGACACTACCTGGCTGATGCCCCTGGTGTCATGCCGGTATGTGTCCAGGATGTGGCGTATGTGGGACATACTGGTTCCCTCAGCTGGCTGGTCAGGTTCGAGCCTCCACTTGCCTCCACTCCCACCACCCATGCCCACTTGAGCCTGGCCTGCCGTTGTGGGCACATCGGGTCTACGGGACCCCTGAGGGATGGCATTTGCAGGGTTGCCTGCCTCCTCCTGGGTGCCCGGAGAACCTTGTCCCTCCTGGTCAGACTGGCTCTGTTGTTCAGTGTGAGCAGGGCTCCTGGGTGTCTCCTGGGATGTGGCAGCAATGGGGGTGGTGGTTGGCACAGATGTACCTGACGCAGGTGCTGCAGGGGCTTGGGCACCAGAGAGGCCAGGTTGGTCGGCGTCATCCACGGAGTGGTGAGAGTCGTCGCTGCCAGTGGGGTCATCTTCACGCCGAGCCGGGGACTGTGATTGTTCCCCCCCAGTGTTGGGGGGAGATCCACGATGTTGCCCTGTGTGTGAGAGAGAGACAATGTTAATGCTGTTTCATGTGACATCCATGTTTCATACATATTCAAGTTGTCACAGTTCCTCCAGGTAGTTGGATGTGCCTAGCATTCCTCTCAATGTCCACTTGGGGATGGGTGTGTTGCGGGGGACAGATTGATATGTTCTCCTGAGTGTTTGACCTGTAGAATTTTGGCTAGGATGCTTATTTGTCTATGGATTGGTCTTGTATCACATGTCCATTGTGAAAGTGTGTAAATCCGTTGCCTGCCCCGGGGGTGTGTGCTTGTGTAAGGGGGGTGTGTGTGACCGGGCCTGCTGTTGGGTGTAGTGTGAGTTGGCATTGGGTCTCCCAGGTGATGTGCCTGTCCCCTCATGGTGCATGCTGGCATGACAGTGAGTGTGAGTTCCTGTGCTATTTACCTGTGCTTGTGGAGTTGGTGTTTGAGTGTACAGTGGTCCCAGGAATGCCTTGTGCTGCATACAGCAGGGCCAAGTGTCAGCTACCTTGTCAGTACTTTGCCAGTCCATGTGCATTGTACATGGGTATGTACCTATGCCATATGGGCTGAGGACATTGGTGTCTGCTTCTCATTTTCACAATGTGTTGTGTGAGGCCCGCCCTCCCAGCCTCCCGGACATCCAGTCTTGGGTTTGTGGTTGGTGTAGCCTGGGACATGGCATCGGCTTGATTTGTGAATGGAGACGGTGGCATGAGCATGGTTTTTGAGTGTGGTTGTGTGCAGTGAGTGCTTGGGGGAAGTTGCGTGCATTTGGTGTATTTGTGGTGTGGACCCCAATGCCCACATGTTACATAAGTTGTTTGTGTGCTCACCAGGCTCTGCGACTCCTTCAACTCCGTGTACTCCCACCGGCGGAAGCAGGGCCATCACCTTCTCCTCCCAGGGATGGTAGTGTACGGGTCTGCGGGGCAGCCCGCCTCCAGTGATGTTACTCTGGGCGTATTCCTCATTCATCTTCCTCTTGACTGCCCTGCTCAGATCGTACCACCTGGCTTGGCATTCATGCCTGGTCCTTCGGATGGGCACAACAGCATTCACCTTATCGACGATCCTCTGCCACAGGCTGGTTTTTTGGGCTCTGCTGGTCTGTCTGACCAATGTTCCAAACAGCTGTGACTCGACTCTGATGACTTCGTTGACAAGGAGCTCCAGCTCCGCCCTTGTGAACTTTGGATTCTTGTCTGTGGGCATGCTGTGGGGTGTGGGTGTGGATGGTTGTGGGTGTGTGGGTGTGAATGTGACGGTGTGTGTGTGAATGTGAGTGGGGGTGTTTGTGAATGAGGTTGTGTGAAGGTTTGTGAGTTAAGGTGTAGTTAAGTGGTCAGTAAGGTGCAGTTGTTTGTGTGTGGGGTCTGGCAGCAGTGGGTCTGTTGCAAAGGCTCATGGGTTGTGTGTGTGGTCCCTTTTTATTGGTCCATTTTTGGGTGTGGCTGTGTTTGAATTTTGGTGGGTGTGTTATAAGAGGTGGTTGTGAGTTTGGGCCTCTGTTTGCCTGTTTGGATGTGCCAGGTCAGTCTTTCAGATGTATTTTGTCATGTAGACGTGTTTTGTGGTGTTGTGCGAGTCGAATTGACCCGCCTTGTGCTGTTTTACAGTGTCCTGGTTCTGTACGAGTATTTTTTGCGTAGGTACGGTCCGTACATACGCGATGCTGGGTGAGGGTGCTAGGGTACGGGGTTGGGGTGCTGCGCGTATATGCGGTGGGGGTACGCATACAGGTGCTGGCCTGGGGCGGTGGGGGTACGGCACGTACAGGTGCGGGCCTGGGGTACCCGTGTACATGGGGGGGTATGGCGCGTACATTTGGGGGATACGGCACGTACAGGTGCGGGCCTGGAGTACCCGCGTACATGGGGGGGTACGGCACGTACATGCGGGGGTATGGCACGTACTGGGGGGGTATGGCGCATACAGGTGCGGGCCTGGGGTACAGTGCGGACAGGGGGGTGTACGGTGCTGACATATTGGGGGTGGGAGGGCTGTACGGCTCGTACACAGGCAAAAGATTACTCATGTACATGTGTGCTACTGCGTTGGCTCCATACGGCGCCTTTTACATGCGGTTGTGTATTCGGACGGGCGGTACGAATCGTACTTGCGCGTTCAGACTTTTGTTTTACGTTTTGCACGTAAAAAAGTCTGGCTCCCTGATGTACACTTTTCACAATGCCATTCGGACGTAAAAAATTCCGACTCACTCTCGTAGACATTTCCCGACGCTATTCGTAGGTATTTTTCATGTCCGAATCGTACTTGGCCGTTTGTACGGTACTTGTACGATTCGTACGTAAAAAATATACGGATACGAGTCGTACGCAAAAAAAAATTCCCGGATCGGAATCGGCACCTAAATGTATTAGAATTTCAAATAAACAATACATAATAATATAAATTCCAACAATACTAAATAATATTGTAACATTTAATACACATAGTATTCCCACTAATAATAATTCTTTCTTTTGTTAGATGGAAATACATCCATAAAATATACAATAAAACATGCTACTTTGGCCTGCCTAAACTTCAGACTCTTAGGAAAGGCCGGAGAAAACATTTGCGAGGCACTGAAAACAATTTACACAATAAAACAAAACAAAGCGTGTCCTGTGGAGATCTGAGATCCCAGCCACAGGGGCCTCTTTGAATTAAGGAAAGAAATTCAGGCACAGAAGCTAAAAGGTGTTGAAGTTGATTCAATCTGAACCGTGTAATTTAAAATCGTTCTTGGGCACTAGAAAGTGCAAAAAGAAAGATATGGGTCCATACCCGACACAGATTTTAACATTACATAAGCCCCCATTGTAGGTTTTCTGAGCTCAATATTTTCACGTTGGGCAGTGACAAATTTATGGTGTAAGAATGTTGTGATGTTAACGTCCCCAGGGCTTAAAGTGACATGTGTGTAAAAAGGTCAGGCCTTCCTATGGCCTGATAGGAGTCCTTTTTATAACCTACAAGGGTATTTTATTACCTTGTTCCATGGCCAGATATTCTTCTAAAATCAGGCGGTTTAAACCCTAATCTTTGCATGTCCATATCTTTAGTCAGCAAGGTAAGGGCTTAATTGCCACCTGGTCCACCAAATAGTCAACCCCTAATTCTTCGTGCACAGACCGAGCTGGTGTGCCCGGGGTATGTGCAGGATCCGGCGCAAAAACTTGTTTTTTGTGACCTGTAACCTATGAGATGGGACGCCCCACTACAATTTAAACAAAACTACACAATCTAATTAAAGTAAATATATAAAAATTTTACCACTCCCACTTAGCGCAAAATATAAATATTAATGGCCAGATTACGATCTCGTTAGGGAGACCTCCTGATGGGTACCGTAACGTGCTAATCCGACTCGGCGCCTATATTCCCTACCGAGTTGTCACCCACTTTGAATGACCAGGTGCGATGCGAAGATCTGGTCTGTGTCAACTGAATCTTTTCCAGAACCCAATCCTGTCCAACCGACATGTTCACAGACGAATCGTGCCGTGCAAAGGACCCGGATTCCGACCGAGCGAGTATGATGCAGGATTCGGTCAGCTGTATCGCATCGGTCTCAGTGAGATGAAACGGCGGTCGGAATCAGACTTCGGGAGTTCGTAGCTGGCCCCCCTTAACCTGGAGCCCTTCGAATCAGTCACGGAGGGTGCCCATGGGTTCCCCCGATCCATGCATGCACAGTTTTGCTGGCAACATGGGGTGCCCACCACAGGGTGTGTGCTTTTCTCCACCCACTCTTTTTTGCTACGGGAACCTGTGTACACGTCAGTACACAGGCTCCCATAGAGTTCAATGGGAGTTTGAGCAAACCGAGTCACTCAGTATGTGGCTGACATATATTGGGCAGAGGAGTTGGCCTAATGGCTAGGGCGCTCGACCTCGGACTTGGGGAACTGGGTTCGAATCTCAGTAATGACGCTGAACAGCCCGTGATTCTGGGCAAATCACTTAATCTCCCTGTGCCTAACAAAAATGAATGTGTGTCCTCATGTAACGTAACTGGTGCTATCTAAAGCGCTCTGATACCTGATTGGATTTGGGTCAAGTTCGCGCTATATAAAACTCTGCAAAAAAAACAAATGGCTGCATCATACTCGTTTGGTCGGGGACACACGGCGCGATTATCCGGATAAGAGTCGTACGGAGAGCTTTCTTAGCGAGATCGTAATGTGGCCCTAAGACTGAATACAAATAAAATTTACAAATCTCTCTCCAACAAATGCAACAGTAGTAAAAGTGATAGATTACACATAGGTATTATTTACTGCACCCATTCCTTCCGATACAACACCAATGAAACTGTTGAAGAGCAGAGGGGTACAATTTACTGTCCACATTCCACTGAGTGTAACAGTAGAGAAAGTGTTGAATTGAGGAAGGATAAAATGTACTATTCCCACTTCAGTCAGTGCAACAGAAGGGAAAGTGTTGGATTGCAGAGGGGTAACATTTTATATTCCCTCTCCTGTCACTCTAACAGTAGGGAAAGTGTTGGATTGAAGAGGGGTAAAATGAGTGTTCCCACTCCAATGAGTGCAACAATAGGTAAATTGTTGGTTAGTGGAGAGATAAAATTTACTATTCCCACTCCACTCAGTGCAAAATTAGGGAACCTGTTGGATTGCAGAGGGATACAAATTACTATTCCTACTCCAGTGAGTGCAACAGTAGAAAAAGTGTTGGATTGCAGAGGGTTTAAAATTAAAAACAAACAAAATATCATGAACAAAATACATAACAAATACATAAATATGTTGAATAAAATACAAATATATTTAATAATATAACATTCAAAAAATTAAAACACATTATAATGTTAAATACATATCACAAATATTATAGAAAATAACATAAAAAATCATGTATTTACTTCCTACACTATAAAACCACAAAACTCACAAACCTGTTCTAAAATCAAAAGATTTGCACAACTAACATAATCAATTATTAATTAAACAAATATTAATAATTAAAAAAGCAAATTAAAAATCATAAAAATTAATTAACTTCCCACCCTTTACCCCTATAATCCTCACAATTTGCATCAATCAAATACCTAATTGTATTTAACAACTGATTATAAAGTAAGTAAAACTAATTCACTCCCAGCCCTTTGCCCCTATAAAACCAAAACCCATACACAAAAAAAACAATTATACAGTTACAATAATTAATTATCAATAAATTAATATTAATTATCAGCTAGTTATTAATTAATAGAAAATAACTTCCCACTCTTTACCCCTATAAACCCCACAACCCACATATACATTTTACCCATAAAAAATTAAAAGAACAATTTACCACCATAAAATATCAATACAATAATTATTAATAAATGAAAAATAGTCATTTATGTATTATAAATTAATTACTTTCCACCCTATTCCCCTGCAAACCTACATCCCACTACAGAAGTAAAGAATGCAAAATTTGATTAACATAAAATAAGTAACTCCTAAAAATGTAACACATATATTATAAAACATAAACAGTACTTATACAAAGAAATACATCACATGCATTTAAAATAAATACTAAAATACAGACCACTAATTAAAAAATCGATATCTTAAGCAACTACATTTTTGCAAGCAATATTAATGATTTCTATATTTTAAAAATCGATATCACTTACTCAAAAACTGATATTCTTATATTTATACCTCAATAATTGTGTCAGTCAATATTACTGACTCAATATTGTTTCTGAATACAGACAGGACCACCATGGCCAGAAGGCCCCTCACAGCTGTTAGTGTCAAGAGCCAGGCCCCAGACCATCCACTGCTAAGGGGAGGCCTTAACTGGGGCCATTTGGTAAGCTTCTATTCCTGCCTTAGGGCTGGCAAGGAGTTCCCCATGGGCTCAGGTAGTTTCTCTGACATCTGAGGCATCTCAAAGCATGGACCAGTAGTCCCAGGGGATTTGCACCCTACTTCAACTCTACCTCCCTCTACTACCGGAGTGGTATCCTGAGACTGGTCCTTCAGACCATGGTCTGTAACCATAGGCTGAACAAGAGTCACCCTCAATTTAAGAGTGGTACCCAGGTAACTGGACTGTCAAGGCACATGCGGCAGCCACCCCTCCCAGTATTCCTGACACCAGAGGCAACTCATTTGCTAGAAGGTAGTCTATGGGCTCCTGGGGACTAACTATGACCCTCCTATAGTTCATCTCCCCACCCCACTCTAGGGATACTAGGGCCATATGGTGTAAAAAGTCCAGCCGATGGGCTGTTGTCACCCTAAAGGTCTGGCCGGTGTACTGCCCCGGGGAGACTAGCCTCTCCACTACCATGGTGTGGCTAGCACCAGTGTGCAAAAAGATCAGTGACTGGGACCTGATTAACTTCCACCTGATGGAAATGATGACTTCCACCCTCAGGGATCACCAACTCACTCTCTGAGTCTATCTCCCAGCTGAAGAAGATCATTGCATGGTCTATGGCCTGTCCCTGGAAACTACTTTCCCCTACTTTCCTCTATGGTCACATTGTCCACCCCTGTGGAGTTTCAGTCAGTTGGTTCTTTCTTTGGAGAGACAGAGCCCCCCTGTTTGTGTCCTAACTGGGAACACTCAAAACCGCGGGGTTGGAAATGGGGCGCCCAGGACCACTGCCCACAAAAAACACCCCACTGTTTCTCAGATGAAGCTTAGGAACCATTACCTCCCCCCCTTACTTGGAATCTGTCAGGGTCAACTTTAACCTCCCCCTCTCTCTGTTGGGGGAACCTGAACCACCCTTCTCAGGGTCACTCCCAGGTACCTTTATGGACACCCTGGTGCTAGCCCAGAGGTCCGACTCCAGTGTGCTTCTGCCCAGGGCCTCAGCACTATTTGAAACTCCACCTTTTTGGTGGTTCGTCAGGCAGGTAAGTGAGGTATCCCGAGTACCTTGCTGAAGCTTTTCAACTGGTTTACTGTATAATCCTCCAGCTTGGCCAGCTCAGGTACAGGACCCATGCAGACCCCGGTCAACAAAGTACCTTTCCTGGTTGCAAGCAGCAATATATGTTGATCTTCTCCAATCTGTGAGGACGATGCATCAGTTTCAAAGATGGATGCTGTAGTATGGAGGCATTGAGCGAAGCGCTGGTTCCTGCCATGCAGTTGAGGGGATGCGTCGATCTCACGAAGCTGCAGAGACGACAATATGCTGTCTGGCGTGTCGTTCTCTGGAGACAATAAGCTGGTTCTGAGATAATGTCCCAGTTTTACTCCCTCAACAGGGTTGATGAGTCAGTTCTACATTACAGAGACAGAAGATGTGTTAAATAAGACATGGAATAGATCACATTGCATATATTGATTACATTACATCACAAAGTCTCATCCGTTAAGTCTATGTTTATCTATTATTCATTGTGTGGAATGCATAATGGCAAGTACATAGTGTATGGTTGGCTAGAGGAAAACAATTAGGTAGAGAGAGGCATCCAATGTAAACTGTGCTGCCCAAATATGTCCTAGGGATGAGCTAGTATTCATATATCAAATAACTATAATTAGTCATGTACATAATATACATTATTAATAGTATACAGTGGGTGAGTAGCAGAGAGAATCCAATGTAAGCAGAGGTGGCAGTATAAAGTCAAAGGGCTTCCCTACTCTGTTCGGGAAGAGCCAGCATTCATATTTATATTCATATTCATATTCATATTCATATTAATTCATATTATTTAGTCATAAATATGCATGATCATAGTTATGATCAGTGTGTGGTATCCATTATCATTTAGTGGGTGGTTAGCAAAACATGAGAGATGGGTAAACAAAGGCTCTGCATTTAAGTTAAGTGTCATCCCATTAAATTCATTCCAAAAACACCACATGTTTAAAATGCTGCATGATTTGTACACAATAACAAGATAAGTGAGTGAGACATATAATGTAACTTATATTCGTCTGTATAGGGTAGCAAAGAAAAGAATAGGAGAGAAAAGAAAGGGTAAACTGCCTGACAGTGCGCAAATAGAGAGGTAACCACACTCTACTCTAAGGGGGAGTTTATCGCCAGGTCAAAGGCTGACAAAAATATTATTTTTAAAATGCAGGTTAATGGGCTTATTTAGATAACTAGTGACAGAGATGGCGAGCTGTGGAAGGCAACACTAGATTAAAGCAGTGCAGGCAAAATTCTGCTTGGGTCTCAGTCCATTGTGCGTAGAATAAAAATACCAAAAATTAGGCAAATAACAGAATGGGGGAAAAAACCTGATTAGGTCTCTTACTGCAATCCATAGTACATGCAGGGACAAAACGAAGGTATAAAAACACATTGAGGGGTGAAAAAGTCCTGCTAAGGTCTCTTACCACAGTCCTTTCAGAAAAATACTAATCTGTGGCCATCTCTGCAGTCATACTATCTTCCCAAGAACCACCATTTAAAAATACGGGGCACATTGGACCTCATCATCAGATAACAAATGTGCATAGTAGGATGTGTTAGGGACGGGCCTCTCTGCTGAGACCTCTCACTGTAAGGATGGGTGTGTGTAGTAAGGTGAGGGAAGAGACAAACCTTTCCTTTCAGACCTCTTCCACAGATGACAGCTGTGCCTAGTAGGAATTGTAAGGGACTGACCTCTGTGCTGAGACCTCTCTCTGTCCTGATGGGTGTGTGTTGTAGAGTGTACGGTCAGACCCACTGACTGATTGTCAGGTGCAATCCTGACTGTAGCAATAGCAGTCGGCGGTCCCACTGTCGAATACCATAATCGGCCCCATAGTTTTTTTTACTTAATTCCCACAACACATGCAATTTTTCTCAGGAAAGAGTAATGGCGGCCATTTCATAAAAAAAATCATTTGAGATGTTATCAGTGATGTCATCAGTGATGTCACTGACCACGTCAAGAGTTATATAATATGTGAGGTTATAAGTAGTGCATTGTCGGGGATAAGATTTGTTATCAAGTAACTATAACTGCTGAATTTCTATGGTTTTGTACATGTGAAGTCTGACCCTAACTATACGGTCCCTGTAAACTTTGTTTTTCTCATTAAATTTCTATGGCTTTTTTTATTCTATTTTCTAACTATAACATTTCCTTGTAACCTCTGTTTTTTTCAGAGAATTTCAAAGTATTTTCAAATTCTATTTTCAAAGTATTAAGTCCCCGTTCTGCTTACTTTATTGAGTTAATTTCTAGGGTTTATGTTTAGTAATAAGTGTACTACAATTTACTTTGCTATTTAATTTAGTATTTATTTTCAAATTGTAGACATATTTGTGTTAGTAAAAATGTTTTATACATGTAAAAATCAGATATGTACCTAATGTAAAATATATAATGTTTTTATACATGTAATTGAACAAGTTTTTTTTTTTGGGTACCATGGTCCCTTCGTGGGTCCAAAAACATAGGCAGGACCACAAGCACTCTTTGGTTTATAATTCTTATCATGGGACTGGAAAGAATCGGCGAAGTTGGCTCTATTGAGTCCAACATTTTTAAAGATTATTTAATTTTCATTGATCACATCAGTGTGAAGATATTTGCAAGTACATATATGGCCCCTTATCTGTTTCTCCAAAAAGTTACTCATGCATGAGTTTTGTGAATCCATGACTTTAGAGACTGGATTAATAAATTAGCTCGATGTCTCACCCAAATCTTGCCTTTTGATTGGGTACATTAACCCCACTCATGTACATGTAAAACTACACCCCAAAACAGTTTTTTCTCCAGTGAACTCTGTAGAAAAAGGTTTGAGAACCAGTAGGGCTCTGCTTTCATAGAATGGCTGAATCTTCATCTTCTGTCCAGGATGAACATCCAGAGCCTGTTGAGGATGAGGAGGAAGAAACACCACCTCCGAAAAAGCAAAGAGATATCTAGAAGCATTTTACAATACCTTCAGTGGAAAAGAAGGTTACAAGTAAGGACCTCATTACGATGTCGGTCGGAAAGCATTCCGACTGACTCCTTGTTGGAATCCTTTCCGACCTATTCAGGTTCGGGGAGTCAGACAGACCAATTATGATGTTTCTGAACACCGTTTGGTCGTACTCCTATTGACTTCAATGGGAGCCTTTGTTTCCCCCGACAACACAGGCTCCAATTGAAGAAGGGGGTGTTGGAGGAAAACCTTGTACCCTGTGGTATGCAGCCCATGGTGCCTGCCACATTGTGCATGGTTGCAAAAAGGGTCCCAAGGGTATCCACACGGGCCCCAAACGGAGGCCTCCGTGTAAAAGGGGACCTGCTACAGACCCCCAAAGTCAGTTTCTGACAGCCGTTCCATGTCAAACCAAATGTGTCGGAAACGCTGTCCAAATACGAAATTGTGATACTTCCGTCGTAAATGAGGTCCATAAATCTGTACAATTCGGCTCCGACCGACTCGGTTTATCTGAATGCTGATCAGAACCGAGTCGGAAAGACCGAACGTTTAAATTGCATCCTAATCAGTCAGTCAGACATGTTTCCAGGTCAGAAAGATTGAGAAAAAACTGAACAAAATGTGGTGTATATAGGTAAGTGTTTGCATGTGTAAATGGGTGTGTGACTAACTGTATGGGATTTTGAGTGGGTGTGTGAGTGTATGTGTGTCAGTGTATGTGTGGGTGTGTCAGTATCTGTGTGAATGATGTTATAGGTGTGTGAGTTGATGTATGAGTATCTGTATGGGTGTGTTGTGACCCATAAGTTAAATTAGTAATATACATTTTTACAAATTTAAATTTACAATTTATTGACACATTACAATACAATTTAAAATAGTAAATTAATACATAAACATACAATATTTAACTATTTACACAAGTACAGGAACACACCAAACCTAAACTTTTGATTTGCTACACCAGGTCCCCATCCTTGTACTTGTAGTGCTGCTGTCTATTTACTTTAAATTGCTAAATTTTCTAAATTTAATGGCATGCCAACGTGGGACCACTGAGTACTGGGATCATCGTCATGGTGAGCTCAAGTGTATGTTGTGAAATTGGTTTCAAACCCTCAGTTGTGCAGAATATCCATGGGATGACTTACATGATTTTTGAGAGAAGGAAACTCTAACATTAAAGGCATCAAATTCAAGACACCATGAGAACTTAAAGATAGAGGGCCTTATGTATCAAGCCTTATTCCCATTCGCAAACGGGCCGATTCTCAGAATCGGGCCATTTGCGAATGGGAAAAAGCCTTTTGGGATGTATCATCACAAAAGGCCATCACAAAATATGGAATCTCAAAATTTGTGATTCTCTATTTTACAAATGCATTTAAGAATTGCAAATTGCGATTCCTTAAATGCTATTCTGGAAGCACCCGAAATTAGTGATTTCCCCTTAAGGATTCGCAAATTACCACCAACTTCAAGTTGGTGTTAATTTGCGATTTCCTAGAAAAATGCACTTTTTTACATTTTTCAAAGTGCCATGTTGTGCACATGTATGTACGCCCATGCATATTTCAGGGGTACAACAGGGTGCCCTTTTGACACCCTTGCACCCTTGAAATTGCATTTGCAATTTGCAAGTACCTAATGGGTACTCACAAATTGCGAATGACTTCCCATTCATTCCTATGGGCCTCTAGGCCCAAAGGAATAAATGGGAAGGTATTCCTTAACTGTGGATCACAATTTGTGATTCGCAATTAAGGGATATGTAGGAATCGCAATTAGCATTGCGAAACCTACATACACTGCCTTTTGCGAGTCCTTAATAGCGATTTGCTAAAATTCGCTATTAAGGACTCGCAAAACGGTTTATTGATACATAGGCCCCAGAGTTGTGTATTTGCCATGTTTGTGCACTGTAATATCTGTGGCAAGCAATTGCCAAGAGACACTGGTAAAACATTTTCTTCTGGGGCAAGTTCCATGTGAAAGCATCTTAAAACCATCCTATAAAGGACATACATTACTTGATGCAGGAGAAGGCAAGTGGAGGAGTACCTCACTCATCATCTGTAGTAGTCGTGGAACAACCTCCAAATGTTCAACAAATAACACTACCAGCTTACTGGCATATACGTTATTTGTGATGGTAACATTATTATACAATTTAAACAAAACAATTAACAAATAAAAATAACATAACTTATTTAGTTATTTAGAAATACACTTCTGTGCACAAGTACTGCAGATAGATGCAGGTATATATTTAGACCAGCAAGGATAACCTGACTCTGTACTGCATGAGCAAAAAGTGATGCCACCCCCATAAAAGGAGAGTACTGTTTGAAAACATTTCAGTATTCCTATGGGAGAGAAAATGTTTAGTTGCCAAGTTTGTCCATTGCAATGTCCACAGTAAGCAATTGGCGAAACAGATTGGAAAGAAGTATTCCCATGGGACAAGTTCCATGTGGAAGTGCAGCAAAACTATCCATCATGAAGCAGAAGAACAATGATTATCTGCAGTGGCCTTAGGGGTTTCATTGTCACTGGGCTGTCATAACTGTTCCAGCTGTCTCCGATAAGCTATCTGAGATAGTAACTCACTCTAGCAAGTGCCCAAACCGGCTTCCAAAGGGCTGCCACATTGAAGACAATCTGATCTGTCTAGCCCACATGATTGAGTGCACACTTGCTACAAAAGGAAAATCACTATATCTGGGGTCCATCAATTTCTGAAAAGCTTTGGCAGCATTGTTCTTCCCAGACTGCGAGAAAAATTAAAGAACTGTGTCATTCTGCAATCCCTATTGAATGCTCTCATCGCCCTGTACACTGACACCTGGGTAAAAATAAGAGTTTCCTCTGGATAGTCAACAACCAGTAAAATCATGACCAACAGACGCTTAAAGCAAGGATGCATATTGGCCCCTTTACTCTTTAATTTGTACCTAGCAGACCTGCCCGAGTGGCTGACTCTCTCTCTAGCATTTCCGCCCAGAATCACACCTATTAAAGTTCAATCAATGCAATATTCAGATGACACAATTCTCCTCGATCAAACCCAGGTGGGCCTCCAGAGGATCTTTGACTCTTTGGCCTCGTACTGCAAAACAAACGTTTTAGAGATCAACATCACCAAAAACAAGGTGATGATAGTTTTGAGACAATGAGCAAGAAAGCGCTTCTGGTATATCAAAGGGAAATCAATCGAGATAGTGGCCACATATAAGTATCGGGGAGTCTGGATAGATCATAGAGGAAGACCGGCTGCGCATATTGCTGCAATGCAAGGAGTGTCTCGGTGCCTGTAGGGGGCCTTCTTAAGAACCAAGAAAGGCCTTCATTCCCCTGATTTTGTATGAATTGCAATGATTTTAATTAATTGCGCAATAAAATGTATCTAATCTTATCTGGCAAATGCCAGATGCCTGTGGCTCTAAAGATGATGTCCTTGGCTGCATACCTGGATACAGTGAAGAATCAACACTATTAATTATTTTTCTGCTCCTCACTAAACCTTCATGTTTTTCACAGACTGAAGCTAGCTGTTTCTTCCCAATCATCTTCCATTACCCCTTGTAAAACCTTGTTTATTTTATTCCTTGAAATAAATTTGAAAAAAATATTAAACTGTTAGTGCCGCAGAACCACGTCGAGTATTTAATGTACAAGCCCCGGACACACTTACTGCACTCTACTAGAGCCTTACAGTTAAATGAAATATCATAATTGTGGTTAAGCCAACAAAACCATGTTTAGGGAAGAAGCACATATACTTTACAACTTTCTAGCAGTGGTAAACTGCTCACATTCATGAGGCACACTAGGTGTCTCAGTGGATCACTTGCAGAATATCGAGGAGCAAAATATCGACCCGTCAAAATATTGACGAAAAAATATAGAATGACAGAATATCAACTTCCTATCTACAAACAGGTAAGTACAAAAATATTGAATCCAAAATATCGTTGTAAATAATATAGTTTGTTCAAATATTGAATTTTTTACATGTCTTAAAAGTAATGTAAAATAATGAAATAATAAATATAATTAAGTAAAACATACTTTAAAAAAACTGAATAACCTTAAAATTAATAAATAATTAGGTGCCGATTCCGATCCTGGAAACACCGGGTACGAACCGTCGGTCGGAGCGTTTTCTCCGTCCGACTCGTACCCGGGAAAAAAACATTACAAACATGCAAGTACGATTCGCACGGAAACACCATTTCCGTACGAATCGTAAAAAACACCGACCGACGAAAATATACATACAAATGTGATCCGGGAAAGCGCCGACGTGACGTCGGGACGCATTCAGGCTGCGTTTCACGAACCAGGAAGTACGATTCGAACCGACAGCAGTCCGGACGGCAATATTTTTACGGCACCCAAAAAGTGCCGGAAAAGCGAAGTACGCCGCGATGCGAGCGGAATTGGGGGCCCGGTACGCGCCATACCCCCCCAGCCCCCTGTATGTACGTGCCATCCCCCCCAGCCCCCCGTATGTACGCGCCGCCCCCCCGCGGATGGACGCGCTGTACCCCCAGCCCCCCCGCGGATGGACGTGCCGTACCCCCAGCCCCCCTCCATGTATGTCCGGAGCGGACCCCCACCCCCGAATGTATGGAGCGTACCCCCATCCCCGTATGTACGGTGCGGACCCCCACCCCCCGAATGTATGGAGCGTACCCCCACTCCCGTATGTACGGTGTGGACCCCCACCCCACCCCCGAATGTACGGAGCGTACCCCCACCCCGTATGTATGGCACGGACCCCCAGGGGGTCCGTACCATACATACGGGGGTGGGGGTACGCTCCGTACATTCGGGGGTGGGGGTACGCTCCGTACATTCGGGGGGTGGGGTGGGGGTCCGCACCGTACATACGGGGTGGGGGTATGCTCCGTACATTCGGGGGGTGGGGTGGGGGTCTGCACCGTACATACGGGGGTGGGGGTATGCTCCGTACATTCGGGGGTGGGGTGGGTGTCCGCACCGTACATACGGGGGTGGGGGTATGCTTCGTACATTCGGGGGTGGGGGTACGCTCTGTACATTCGGGGGGTGGGGTGGGGGTCCACACCATACATACGGGGGTGGGGTACGCTCCGTACATTCGGGGGTGGGGTGGGGGTCCGCACCGTACATACGGGGGTGGGTGTACGCTCCGTACATTCGGGGGTGGGGGTACGCTCTGTACATTCGGGGGTGGGGGTATGCTCCGTACATTTGGGGGGTGGGGGTCTGTACCGTACATACGGGGGTGGGGGTACACTCCATACATTCGGGGGGTGGGGTGGGGGTCTGCACCGTACATACGGGGGTGGGGGTATGCTCCGTACATTCGGGGGTGGGGGTCGGGGTCCGCACCGGACATACACGGAGGGGGGCTGGGGGTACGGCGCGTCCATCCGTGGGGGGGGGGCTGGGGGTACGGCACGTCCATCCGCAGGGGGGCTGGGGGGGACGGCGCGTACATCCGCGGGAGGGCTGGGGGGGACGGCGCGTACATCCGCGGGGGTCTGGGGGGGACGGCGCGTACATACGTGGGGCTGGGGGGGACAGCGCATACATACGGGGGGCTGGGGGGGACGGCGCGTATGCGGGCACATGTCTCCATGGTTGCTATTGAGGTTCGCTCCGTGCGGTGTTTTTTCCATACGGTTGTACAATCGGACGGACTGGATGGATCGTACTTGCGCGCTCGGACTTCATTTTTCCGATTCGTACGTAAAATCGTCCGGGGACGTGTCAGACACTTTTTCCGACCCGAGGACGTGTGGGGGAATTTTCCCAATGCGATTCGTATGTATTTTTTCCCATGCGAATCGTACTTGCCAGTTTGTACGGTACTTGTACGATGCGGACGGAAAAAAATCCGGATACGATTCATACAGAGAAAAATTTTCCAGGATCGGAATCGGCCCCTTAATGTAAATAAAAAAAAAATAAACATGCAATTTTATTTTTTAATACATGTATATGTTAACTTAATATTATTAAAAAAATATATAAATATTTTTATTGTTGGATAGCGGGAGGGTAAAATGTACTATTCCCACTCCAGTGGGAGCAACAGTAGGGAAAGCGTTGGATAGCAAGAGGGTAAAAATTACTATTCCCACTCCAGTGAGTGCAACAGTAGGGAAAGCGTTGGATAGCGGGAGGGTAAAAATTACTATTCCCACTCCAGTGAGTGCAACCGAAGGGAAAGTGTTGGATAGCGGGTAGGTAAAAATTACTATTCCCACTCCAGAGAGTGCAACAGTAGGGAAAGCGTTGGATAGCGTAGGTGTAAAACATACTATTCCCACTCCAGTGAGTGCAACAGTAGGGAAAGCATTGGATAGCGTATGGGTAAAAATTACTTTTCCCACTCCAGTGAGTGACACAGTAGGGAAAGTGTTGGCTAGTGTAGGGGTAAAAATGACTTTTCCCCCTCCAGTGAGTGCTACAGTAGGGAAAGTAATGATTTAATAATTACATATATATAAATTAATTATCAATACCAATAAAAATGTAGTAAAAATTAATTACCAATTACAGATCATTTAATAATTAATTAAAAATACCATTAAATATTACTTATTAATTCAATACCAAAAATTAATAAGTAATACAAAATGTTTACCAATTGATAATTAACAGTAAATCAATTATCAATACACCAAAATATTTTCAATAATTACTTAATTACAATTAAATTACCTCCCACCCTATTCCCCTATAAACCCACAACCCGCTCTGAATATTAAATTAATAGAATTAATATAATTCTCAATTAATCAATTAATACAAATTACTTACCATTTAATAATTAATTAACAATAAATTAATTATCAATACCAATAAATAAAAATAAATAATTACTTAATTACATTTACCCTATTCCCCTATAAACCCACAAACCGCTCAGAATAATAAATTAATACAATTTATATAATTATCAATTAATACATTTATAAAAATTTATTACCAATTAATAAAAATGTTTTACCAATTAATAATGAATTAACAATACATTATTTGTTAATACCAATAAATAAAATTAAATATTTAATAATTACAATTTAATTACTTCCCACCCTATTCCCCTATAAACCCACAATTCACTACAGAATTAGAACGCAAATTTAAATTAAAAGTAATTATTAATTCCCCAAAATGTATATGTAATTTACTATAATTAAACTACTTCCCACCCTATTCCCCTACAAACCCACAACCCGCTGCGGAAAATAATGCATACTTTTAACACATATAATAACCCTTAAAACACTATAAAAAATTTGATATTTTTAACAACTATATTATGAATGTCGATATTACTATCTTCGATATTATGGCAATCAATATTTCATACCTGAAATTCGATATTCTGCACCACTATATTTTGTCAATTCGATATTCTGTCCATTCTATATAAAAAACTCAATATTCTGTCCAGTCGATTTTTTTTTCTCCATATTGTGACTAGTTACCGTCTCAGTACGTGACTGGATGTATTAGTGATTGTATGGGTGTTTACATGGGTATGTGAGTGACTGTATGGATTAGTAACTGACTGTGTTAGTGGGTGTTTTGGTGTGTAACTGTGTGTGCAAGTGTCTCTATTAGTAGTTGGTACATAGATACTGTGTGAGTGGATGTGTAAGTGATTCTGTCACCTGCTGGATGTGAATGTGGCTATATGGTTTTTTAAATAGTTATGTATGAAGCTGTGTAGGTGAGTTACTGGTTAAGTAACTGGGAATTTGGGTCTGTAAGTGTGTGCGTAAGTGACTGACATTTAAAAGTATGTGTCATACTTTTTAACTACAGAGCACCTTATCTAGAGCGTACATTTGGGGGTGACTTATCTATTAAAAGGAGAGTTTAACAATGGCAGAGGGTATTAAATGGCAAGTTGAAGTGACAGTAAAGTGCACACACAGGCTCAGCAGTGGCAGGTCTCAGACATATTTAAAGTTTACTTGTATGGATGACTCAATTAGCTCTGGAAGCCCACTACAAACATTTCACTT
This sequence comes from Triturus cristatus, assembly GCF_964204655.1. Classification (NCBI taxonomy): domain Eukaryota; kingdom Metazoa; phylum Chordata; class Amphibia; order Caudata; family Salamandridae; genus Triturus; species Triturus cristatus. The sequence goes on from NC_140591.1 coordinate 499,688,614, forward strand.
ACATGCCTTGTGCATTGGCAGTGCACTCTACTAGCAACTTATAGATCAATTGAATATACCAATTGTGGATAGGTCAATGAAATCATGTTTAGGTGAGGAGCACATACATTTTACCACTATGGGGCCGATTCCAATGTCGGTCGGACTCAGGTCCGTCTGACATCGGTCAGGAGCCGTAACCGACCAACCTGCTGTCGTGGTTATGGCCCTGCTAGTACGATGTGACCGAACAGGGTTCGGTCGCACTAGTATACAAGACAATACAGCATGCATTCAAAGCGGAATGCGTGCCTGCATACTTAAAAGCAGGGGTGCAGTTCATCCCTGCACCCTGTGGGCGGCACCCCAAGGTGCCTGCCACCGGGTGCAGGGATCCACAGAGGGGCACCATAGGTGCCCCCAGGATGTCATTCGGCAGCCTCGCACACATGGGGGCCCTACTTGGGGCCCCCAAAGACAGTTTTAGACTGCCTTTTCGTGCCGGAAAAACCGGCACAAAAAGGCAGTGAAAAACTGCCTTCGTACTCCCTCGGTCGCAAAGAGGCGGCCGGGGGAGTACTGGGAGATTTCCGGACGGCTGACGGGCTCTCCGAGCCTGTCGTCCATAATCCGGAAATCCGTGTCGGATTCCTTTCTGACCGAGTCCATCGGAATGGCTCGGTCGGAAAGGAATCCGGCCGACATGATCAGAATTGGTCAGAAGGGCTCCGACCGGTCGGAGCCCTTCTGACCGGAATCGGAATCGCCCTTAGCTAGCAGAGGTAACCTGCTCAGATTTCTAAGGTGAAACTGGCGTCTCAGTATGTGACTGGGTGTGTCAGTGACTGTATAGGTGTCTAAATGGGCATATAAGTGGCTGTATGTAGGGGTGGGCGGAATTTGCGGAATCGCGTTACGCAAATCTCCGCGAAACGGTAAAAAATCTCCGCGAACACACAGAAATTCCGCGAACACGCGGAATTGCTTGTTCGCGATACTTTTTTCCTGTTCGCGATCGCTGTTTGCATGCTCGGGGTGAAATATGTCGCGAACACGCATATTGAGAACGCGAACAAGCAAAAAATTTCGCGAAGTCGCGGAACGCAGATTTTTGGGCAATTTCGCGTTCTCCGCGGAACGCGAAATTACCCAAATTCCGCAAATTCCGCGAACGGAACGGAATTTACTGCCCAGGCCTAGCTGTATGCATTATTAACTGGCTGTGTTAGTCAGTGTTTGGCTCTGTAAATGTGTGCAAGTGGCTCTATTAGTGGTGGATACATAAGTGCTATGTGGGTATGTGAATGTATGTGTAAGTGCCTCGATCGCTCTATCACTGGGTGTGAGTGGCTGCATGATTTTGTAAATTAATATGAGAGTAGCTGCATTGATGGGTGACTGGATGTTTAACTGGATGTATAGGTGTTCAAGTGCATGTGTAACTGACTGTCTGAGAGCATGAATCTGAAAACATTACATCAATCTGGAAACATCGATGACTCAACTCAACACGCTCAACCTATCCCTATACTTACCCCCAATGTTTCCTTTCATTCCCAGAACCCAGCACTCTCTCCTTCTACAGACCCTAATCCTACACTGCCCCCTCCGAAGACTAGTAACTCTTTTAACTCCCTTACCCAACAACTGACCAGAATGGAGCAAACAATTGACACCCTAGATGCCGACATCCTACATCTACAACTAGACCGGCTCAACTTATTCAAGCCACCTTGCCCATGCTTTCTGGGGTGTAACAATCTTCCTCCCCACACAACTGCTTCCATGGCCCCGCCCGACCCCCCATGGTACACCATTTCCTTGGGGAGGCAGACTCATCGACCTTATCAAGCTCTCCGCACCCTTTCTATAATACAAACAGAGGAGATCAACAATGCCCACCCCGCAATAAACCAGAATACAGCTCCCGTCCCAATCCCAGATATTGTTGGTACAAGCAGAACGCCTAGAACAGTCCACTCGCCCAGACCTCCGGCGCAATACACCTCTATCCTTACAGCACCCCCCAACATTATAACGTCCTGCCCTTTATCTTGCATGCTCCTCAACTGCAGATCAGCAGTACAACACGCCACAGACATTGCCGAAGTTTTGCTTAGGGAAGAAATAGACAAAGCATTTATCACAGAAACCTGGCTCAATGATCACTCCAACCCCATTCTTGACCTACTCTCCCCTCCAGGTTACAATGTCATTAGACAGGACAGACCAAGCAAATTAGGTGGAGGGCTAGCAATCATCCACAAAGAAAGTATTATGATCACTGCATTAAAACCTGCAGAATACCTGACTCGGGAGTACCTTGGCATCGAACTTGCAGTCAAAGTCAACACCCCCATCAAATTTCACACCATCTACCACACCCCTGGAAAGCACACCCTCTTCGCCGAAGAACTAAACGACCTAATAACACGCGTCTCCCTAACAGACATGAAAGATGTGTTCCTGGGTGACTTCAATATCCACTGGAACAACACAGAAGACACCATTGTCCAGAACCTCTCCAGCTTGTTTGAAATAACCAACCTAAAACAACTCTGCAATTAACCAACTCACATCAAAGGAGCAACTCTAGGAGCGATCATCACCAGAAATGAACTAGTCTCTCTGAGATCAATCTCGCCCATTGACTGGTCTGACCACCATCTCATTTTGTTTAATATCAACTCACCTGTCAGACACCAACCAATACAATCTGACAAACCCAAGCACTGGATCAGGAACATCAATGAAGTCCCTATCTCAGAACTTGAATCCAAGATTCATGCCGATCTACAGTCCCAACCTACCACTATATCGGCCGATGACCTTACAGCTCACTTGAACTCTACAATGACGGAGGTGTTAGATCAAGTAGCGCCACTCAAACTTAAACAATTGGGATCTATCATATCTAAATCATGGTTCAATGTGGATCTCAACACCGAAAGACGACAACTCAGACGGGCTGAAAGGACTTGGAGACAAGACCCTTCAACAAGGCACCTAGCTCTTCTTAGGTCTGCTCTATCAGGATATAAAAAGCACATTTTCAGAGAAAAGTCCTCATTCTTCCGCAGCCAACTAGACCAGGCTAAGAATAGACCTCGAGAACTCTTCAATATTGTCAAAAGGCAAATGAACCGCGAATCCTCGCACGAAATCATAGCAACCAAGGAACGATGTGAAGAAATTGACAGCTTCTTCACAGACAAGATCACAAATAATGAGCATTCCTCCATCCAAACCTCCAATACATCTTCAATCTCAACCTGCCTCCCACTACTTGCCATCGACCAAGCAGAACCAGTTCACACCAAGGACAACCCGGTCCGCTGCCAACTGAAAAATGATGCGAATTGGTCAGACTTCGAGGTCTTCAATATAATTGCGAGCTTAAAGCCCACCTCCCTCCCACACTATGGACCCCCTTCCTGCCACTATTGTACAAAAACTCAACCACATCATTATCCCCTTCTGGACTAAGACCATCAACTCCTCCCTCACATCAGGCTGTGTACCAGACTCCCTTCAATTAGGACAAATCACACCCATACTCAAAAAAACAGGAGATGACCCTAATGATCTCAACAATCTCAGACCTATCTCCAACCTCCCGTTTCTGGCCAAAACCTTGGAGAAGTGCGTTCTCCTACAACTTTACAAACATATTGATGACTTCGACCTCCTCGACACCTTTCAATCAGGATTCAGGAAAGGGTGCAGCACTGAAACAGCCATGCTTAATATTTTGGACGATATACACAGAGCCTTAGACGAAGGTGAAGCCTGTCTTCTCATCCTTATTGACCTATCTGCAGCTTTTGACAATTATTGACCTAGGTTTACTGGAGACTCTGAAGGGCCGTTATGGCATTGGTACTAAAATGGTTCGCTTCCTACCTCAACAAATTAAAATCAACTCCTGTCTCTCTAAGCCAACACGACTGACACTTGGGGTCCCTCAAGGCTCGATCCTCTCCCCTGCCCTCTTCAATCTCTTCATGGAACCCCTTACAATCATTCTGAAAGAAGCAGGAGTTAAATATCACCTATATGCAGATGACACTAAACTCTATAACAAAATCAAATCACCCAGCGACATTCAACACCACAATGTCACACTAACCAAAATCCAATCCTGGTTTAACTCAAGCCACTTAAAGTTGAACCCAGACAAAACGGAATTAATACTGTTCGCTACAAAAAGCAACCACCTTCCTACCCATGACTGGCTCAAGAAACTGGACGCCCTAAACTGCTCCATCTCTATAAGCGACTGCTAATTCACTAGGCATTACCTTGGACAAGGACTTATTGATTAAGGACCACATCAAAAACTCTGCAAAAAGTGTGCTGTACTCTTTAAACCTCCTGATGAAAATGAAACCTTTCATTCCCCAAGACGATTTCAAGATTGTTGTTCAATCGCTAGTACTATCCATAATGGAGTACGGGGACGCTATCCTTACAGGGATGCCAAAATCTCACCTAGACCCTCTAAGGTCAGTCCTTAACATGGTTGCTCGACACATAACAGGAGTCAGAAGGTTTCATCACTTCACATCATCCCTCCATTCCCTCAACTGGCTACCCATTGAAGGCAGATGTATCTACAAATTTACCTGCATCACACACAAAACCCTGCACTCACATTCCCCCAACTACCTTAACAGCAAACTGGTCAAAGCTGGAAGATCCAGATCCCTGAGAAGTTCCAACTCACTTCTTCTCATCCCGCCGAAGTTCAAAAAGACAACCACTCAGTCCCAATTATTTTCTGGTAACGTACCCAGGATATGGAACTCACTTCTGATTGACCTCAGATGCAACCCCTCCTTCCCGTGCTTCAAAAGGGACCTGAAACTAGGCCTGGGCTAAAATTCCGTTCTGCTCGCGGAAATTGCGATATTTTGACATTTTCGCGTTCCGCGTAGAGCGCGAAAATGTCAAAATTTCCGCAATCCGCATTTTACCAGAAATGTTTTGCTTGCTCGCGCTGTAAAATAATACATTCTCGCGTGTGCGTGATCACCTTACCTGAATCCCCGCGTTCGCCAACAAGTTTTCCCGATCCGGTCGCGTTCTCCATGAGATGTTGGATTGTTGGTAGCCATTTGCGCTGTCTCGCGAGAGTTCGCGCCCGCAGTAACGTCATTCGTCACACGATCCCGTCTTTCTTCTCGCGATCATGCACCGCGAGACAAGTGAAAACAAGATGGCCGCGCCCGCGAGCAACCGCATGGGTAAGTTGGCGAGCCGCGACCACGCAGAAAATACCGCGAACGGGCGGGAAAATCTTCCACATCTTCGCGATATTTCCGCTTATTTGCGGATATTTTTTACATTTTCGAGATAAATTGCGAAAGTGAATTTCGCAAATTCCGCCCACCCCTACCTGAAACTCATTCTCCTCAAGAAATACCTTACCGTCCCGGTCAACGAACCAAGACTCCAATAACCTGGTTGACTCCCTGCTTAGTTGTCCATCATGGATAAGTGGAGACTGGACTGTTTTCAACCTTGTGACCTCCCCCTCTATCCTTCACTGCATGCCTAATTATAATGTGTTGCTTATATCCTCACGCACCGTTATGTCCTGCTATGCAATGTATGACTACTTATAATGTTTGGGTTTTATCTGTATGCATCCCTCTGTTATGCTATGCTATGCACCTATGTATGTAGAGTGCTCTGATACACCTGGGTCTGGCTAGCGCTATATAAAACTTATAGAATAAAAAATAAAAAAATAAAATGAATGGTTGTACAGGTGTGTGAGTGGGTGTGCAGTGCATGTATAAGTATGTAAGTAATTAGGTATGCATATGTATAGGTGAGTAAATGGATGTGGAAATGATTTTACGGGTGTGTGACTGAGTGTGACAGTTTCTGCCTGGCTATATGAGTGGCGGGTACATAAGTGCTTTATTGGGAGTGTAACTGGATGTGTAAGTGTCTTCCTGACTGTTTGAGTGGGTAGACATTGCATACTATTAAATGGCATACTATAAGCAAACACCCACTTCTAATTTTGAACACATTTATTCATACTGGCTCAATAAAATCACTATTTTCTCAGTATACCAATTCCTCTTTCTCCTTTCCTGCTCACTCTATTTTTATTTAATGTTCTCATCTAAGCTACCTTTTATTTGCCTTCTAGCATAGTGTATAAAAGCTACACAGTTTCTTTCAACGTATATATATTCACACATTTTACTTAAATATACCTTTTTTGTATTACAACCTAATTAACAGACCTGTAACAGCTGTTTGCTGTTCTTTAACTTCTTTTTCTGTTAACATCTGTTTTCATTAGAAATCTCAAGTCAGAACTATGGCAATCCTCCTCCGCTCTCAGTACAAAAGCAGATAATATGATTACTCTTCACCATGTGCTCCTACTTATACTCCTGTAGTTAACAAATTACAGACTTACTTCCATTTTTTATTTTTGCTATGCCACTTCTAAATGGTAAGTATTTTTTTTATTCCTTTCCATGTTTACTGGAAAGAAGCCCAATTTGTTTGTCTTTTCCCACGGATACATCATGGCACTCAATATGGCTCCCCCGTGTACCTTTGCGGTAGATCCGCAGATCCATATGGAAGCCCGTAGAAGCATTTAAAATTTTACTATTAAAAGTTTGCATTTATATCTTACTTAATTAAAAGCCAAACACTTTCTAACTACCAATATTTTCACACCACTCTTTTTGAGTTTCACAGTCCAATTGTTTGTGTACCCTTCCCCCATATTCTTATAACTCCTTGTCCATGGTGACCATGTTAGCAGCACCCTCTACCTACCTCTAGGTCAAAAGTACACATTGCTTTCTATAAGCAGCATACTAGCTTCAGCTTGAACAGCAGCAGGTGTGGTTGACTGGTTGCAAATTCAAGCATATCCCTAACATAATTTGGATTTTATTTTTTCAAAAGCAATCACAGATATAGTTACTTTTTTCTCTGAATCACTGCCTAATTTTAGTTCCCTGAACATCCCCACCATCCAATCATATATTTGTTCTTTTATATTCTAATTGCTGTCTTCTATTTTAGATCCTAATCACCTTCAAAACTGCCACATTCTGCTGTAGCCTTCTCCTCTGTGCTACTCTTCCTTCCCTAAAAATGGTCATATTGGGGATGGTGGGTCATAGTTTAGTGTTTGGAGCATCCTGGATTTTAAACCAAAAGCACACATTCAACAGCTAATAGCAACAGGTTTTCCTCAACCAAAACCCTTTATGTAAAACAACAATGCAATTAATACAGTAAGCATATAACTGGCTATATGAGCAACTAAAAGAGTGTGGTAGTGTCTGTAACGGTCTGTAGGTAGGTGTGTCAGTTATTTTAATGTTGTGTGCGTGGGTACCATGCATAACTGGGTGTATGCATGGTGCTATGGGTCGCTGAGTGAGCTTGTGAGTGTGTGACTGGATGAGTGAGTAGGCATTTGAATGGTTGTGTGCGTGTGTGTGTAGGTGTGTTACAGACTAGATAGGTGTGTGAGTGTGTGACTTGGTATGTCAATGGCTGTGTGCGTGGTAATATGGGTATTTGAGTCACTTTGTTAGTGGCTGTATGGGTGTGTGAGTGGCTGTTTAATGCTTGTGCAGGGGTGAGTAGCTGTGTCATTGGTTGTATGCATTTGTGAGTGACTGTGTGAGTAACACTGTGGGTAGATGAGTGGTGGTATGAGACTGGTTTTATGGGTGTGGTTGTAAGTGTGTGAGTAGCTCTGTTGATGTGCGAGTACTTCTTTCAGTAAGGCAATGGCTATATGAGTATGTGAGTTAGTGTGTGCGTATCTGTGTGGGCCTGAGAGTTGGTGTGTGAGTGGCTATCTGGATCTCTCAGTAGGTGTGTGAGTGTCTGAGTGCATCTGTGAATGGGTGTTTGAGTTCCTTCATGGGTCTGTGAGTGGGTATGTGAATGCCTGTGTGGGAATCCGAGTGGGTATAAAAGTGCTAGCATAGAACTGAGAGTGGGACTGTGAGTGTCTGTGCGGTTCTGTAGATGGGTGTGAGAGTACCTGTGTGGGTCTGAAAGTGTTTTTTATCAAAGTGTGTCAACATTCGCAAATGAGTCATGGATTTACATAGGGGCTGTGCTGAGCATCATGGAGGAGCCACACATTCCCAAAGTAGAACCCCCCCAAAATAACTCAATTTCTGACCCAACATAGTTCACTCTGATACTCCTCTAACACACGAATTGGGTCAGGGTCCCTCTACCATTAACCCTTTAATCATTTTTCAGAAAAGATTTAAGACCCCAGGACCATTCTCCAATGCTTAAAATGGCAGCCGCAACCTCCCGGTCAGGTTATGGTCAGCCAATCAAGGTGTTGCTGATGGCGCTTGATTCAGCAGATCAACTGCGGGGCATCAGCAGAGGTTCTGTGTCCCTAGATATACAATTTTTTTAACTTTAATACCTCTCCTACTGCTTCATGAATGTACACAAAATCACAAAAAGAGCTCTTTCTGGACCAAGATCTACCTCTCTGCCAACACTGATGAAATTCCATTCAGTAGTTCAGGCTATAGTCGAGTTTGAAATCCCAATAGGAAATTGCATGGGAAACACACATTTTTTTTCTCGCCCCCCGCTTGACGGATCGCTCAGAAACTTTCCATGCAGAATTAGACATATCGTGCCACAGTTATAAGAAAGTCATAAAACACTTTTCATTTAGGAACTAGGTCCTAACCATATATATATATTTGCAAATGCGTGTTTGAGTGCACTGAGAAACACCTTTAAATTCATGAGATTAGTGCCAGCACTGCGGGGCTTTATTTACACAAGGTGTGTTCCTGTCCGATGCTAATGTCAGCCACCGGGTGATCGTTATTTCTCCCAACCAGACTACAAGGCCCACAATCCATTTGGACGGCAGCGCAGAGTTCAAAAAGCCGTAAATACATGACCAGTGCCAGAATACGAATTGTCAATGCTCCATATGTGTGCTAGACCCTTAAACTAAAATCTGTATGTCTTTTACATGATTGATATTTTGGGAAATTTCTCAATGTCATTAACCTTCAGCAGCAAAACATGGATCTGTGTAATGGGCAACGAACAAGGTCGAAGGAGACTGATGCACACAAATCAGATATGCCAAAACCAACCTCACCGCTTTTGCATTGGCAACCACGGTGCCCAGTCACCAGAGGACGCCAGTATCCTGGGCAAGGCATTTTTTGCTTCAGAAACGTAGAACCAAGTGCTGGCAGTCAGCGAGACCACCCCACTGCTCTATCCAGGATCCCTGAAGCTGCTATCCTTGTTCCTCTTTCCGGCGCGCTCTCGGGGGCTCCACCGCCTAGCACTCCCATGCTGATCCTCCAAAAGTTGCGGCCAATGTTGGAGCCACAAGACGACTGATGGTACATATACAGTGCTGACCGTCAACGCTTAAATTGATCAAAAGAAACATCCAACTCCAATAATGAAGAGACACGTACTCGAGGTAGGCAGGAATAGGGCTCATTTATTGTATTTCAGGTCTCCCTTTAGATTGAGATACACTTGTCAGCAGCCTTTATCAATCTAATTGGTGACATCAACAATTCCAGTTAAATACCCCTTCCCCCATTTGAAAATGGATAGGCACAGAAGACAGACTTTGTAGTTATAATCAAATGCTGATTACTGCTATATTGACTGTTACACGTTAAACAGAAAATGTCACTGGCAAAACATTGTAATTGCCTAATAACTAAAATGCTGAATGCAACATGATTTTACCCATGAATAAAAGCATAGTGCATTATTCCACATAGTTACAACAAGCATTTAAACATAGTGTGCCTGCTGATATATATCATACATATGCATATTTCCCACTGGCTGTTGCCAGTAGGTAGCGATAGTTAAGCCCGGGTGGAGATGGCATAGTGCCTCTACGCCGAGTTGCACGTAGTAAGAAAAAAAGTCAGTGGAACTCTGCTCCACTTCCTCCCTAATTAATTATAATTTTACAAAAAAAGGCAAAAAACGTACAACGTACCGGTTTCCAATAGACCAGGACTGTGAGGACGAGGAAGGAGAGCGGTCATGGCGAGGAGGAGAAAGCCATGGCAGGCACATGCTTTTTTTACAAATTATAATTAATTAAGGAGGGGGGAGGGGCTGGCTAACTCCACTCCGCCATGGAGTCGGAGTTTTGCCTAAACTCTGCATTCGCAATGGAGTGCGGAGTAGGAAAAGCTCTGTAAAATCCGCTGGCAGAGTGGAGTTACCAACCCTGGGTTAGTTATAGTTAGGACCATGTTTCCATAGGTAAAGTGTTTTTTGACTTGGATATATATTTGGTGCTCTTTGACGAATCTTCACAAAATTTTTCCAAAAAGTGTCAAGTTGGGTCTTGTTGTGCATTGAAAGTTTCAGGAGGATCAATGAAGCAGGGGCCGAGAAATAAAGGGGCATAAACGTGCATTTCCCATGTTAATTCTCTTAGGGATTTTTTGGACACAAATACAGCAAGGATGGCTAAACAGCATTACACCAATTTTTGAAAAAAGTAGCTTTTGGTCTTGAAAGCACTCTTTTTTATTATTTGGTATAAATCTATTCAGCAGTTTTGGAGCTATTAACGGAAATCCAAATTGAGATATGGTTGTGAAGCTTTCGCAAATAATGAAGAGCCCATGCAGTGATCTGCAGAGCTCTGATTGGCTGCCAATACTTCAAACAGGAAATGTTTGCAGCCATTTTGGGACTCAAAATGCAAAAAGAAAAGAAAAGGGGGCAGTGTATGAATACCCTAACCCCCTAGTCTTGGTCTTGGGGTCACATGGGGCAAAAAAACATGTTATTTAATTAATCGGTAAACTCATGAATATTCACAAATATTCACGAATTTCACCATTAATTAATTGTTATTATTATAGCGCCCAGGTGGGCCAAATCCCGGGGGCACGCAGAGTTTATTTAAGAACTCTCCAAGGGCTTGATAATGCCACGGGGACCACCACCTCAATGGGGCTATTGGCAATCTTAAGCAGGGCGGCGTGCAGATCCCACCGGGTACCACAACCTCCCTGGGGCTATAAACAAAAATTATATGGGTGTCTGCATGGACCCCCTTGGGCCCCATGGGACTACCACCTCCCTGGGGCTAAAATAAACATTAAAGAGTGGGTCTGCTGGTACTCCTGGCCCCAGAAGCCCTCACACCCCCCGGGCCAATGAGTTTTTTAAAAGAAGGAGGGGGCCAGATGACTCCCTTGCAGTCCCCAACATGGACACTGGGTCCCTGGGTGGAGTCCATGGGTGGAGCCAGGGCACCCAGGGGCATGGATGGGGTCCCAGGCTGAAATCTGCCTGGGGAGGGGGGCCATGTGCCCCACATCTGTTTTCCTTAGTAGTATGCAAAGGTCTTACCCCATCCCACATTGATGGCAACATTAACAAAAGGCTCTGGAGTGCATTTCCAGCCTATTTTGGCTATGCATTACTGATGCAGGGGAATACGAAGCCAAACAAAGAAGCACTTACTTTATTTAGTTAGGGGAATATAACCCTGTATGGTGGAGATTCACCTCTTTATAGACTTGTTATCTTCTCTTTCCGAGGATTCACATTATTAGAGACTTGTGGATGAAGACACTTGAGGAACAATTTCATTGCCAAAGTTACATGCACACCTCTTGATCCTATACACAACCGTAGTGTAGAATATGCACAGACTTTTACCCAATGAGGTAGCACTTACTAATTGACCAAAAGAAAGTACTCCAGTTAGATAGATGTTTTTGGCAAAACTGGGAACTCTTCTTGTAAAAAATGAGGATCAATTCTGGCCCTTTTGCTGATATCACAGAAATTAAACCTCAACTGGAAGCACTTACAAATATAAACATAGCAGGTGCCCCAATTGTGACTGTGATGAGTGGTTTCTTTCTTGTTGTCTCCTAGTAAGAGAAGCAGAGTCCATGTTTCTCATTTTTAAATACCCTAAGTATGCAAATGCATAGCACCACTCACACACCCTCTCGCAGACATACACAGGCACTCACACACCCACTCACAGATCCACAGATGCACTAACAGACCCACTCATAGACCCACATAGGCATTCACACATTCACTCACACAGGCACTCACAAACCCACACAGGCACTCACAGGCCTACTCACAGACAAACATAGGCACTCACACAGATACATGAAACCCACTCACATACCCACACAGATGCTCACAGACACTTACAGACCCACCCACACACTCACACAGGCACTCACAGACCCACTCACAGACATACACAGCCACTAACTCAACCAGTATCAAAGGTGGCAGGTTACAGTTAGGATTAAAAAGTTACAAACAATAGAAATTCACTGGAAAAAACAAAGGTTGCAATGACTTTATAGTAAGATAAGATTTCACTTATACAAAACCAGTGAAATTCAGCAGTTATAGTTACCTGAGCTAACTACAACTTACACCCCCACTATGCACTGCTTATGAACTCACATATTGCATCACTCATAACATGGTCAGTGATGCCGCTCATGACATCACTGATGACATCATCACACACCCCTATATAGCCGCTCATATACCAACTCAAATATCCACACCATCACCTACATACCCATTCACAGACCCATAAAATAACTCACACAACCACTCAAATATCCATAAAGCTACTCACATACCCACTCACTCACTCATACAGCCACTCAAATAAACGTTCACTTACCCATATTGCTAGTCATACAACCAGTCACTCACCCATACAGGCACTGACACAGCCACACAATCACCCATACAAGCATTAACACTCACTTACCCACCCACACAACCACTTACATACCCATTCACCATCAATGCAAGCACTCCCACATCCGCTCACGCACTCATACAGCCATCCATACAGACATTCTCTCTCCAATACAGCTACTCACATACCAACTCACTAAATCAAACACCCACAAACAGCTACTTACTCATCCATACAGTCACTTATACACCCACTCACCCTCCCATACAGCCACCGACAAACCCACTCATTCACATATACAACCTCTGACACACTGACTCACTCACCAATACAGCCACTCACACAGCCACTTACTTACCCACACAGCTACTCGCACACCCAGTTACATACCCATACAGCCACTCACACACCCAATCACACACCCATACAACCAGTCAGACACCCAATCACACATGGACATACACACATTCACACAGCTACTCTCAAAATATTTGTTAGAGGTAGTATCACTCAGTAGAAGTACACCTAGCATACTAAATCAACTTGGTAGTAGCTTAGTATATATATTTAACAATCATAAATGCTTAGAAAATACCTATGCTCACTGGATGATGTCATCAGTGATGTCATTTGAGATGTCATTAGTGATCTCATGAGTGATGTCAATGACCAAGTCATGAGTGATGCAATATGTGAAGTCAGTAGCAGTGCATTGCAGGGAAGTGAGTTATATTTAGCTCAGGTAAGTATAACTGCTGAATATCACTGGTTTTGTACAAGTAAAATCTGAATCTGAGTATAACTATAAAGTCCCTGTGACCTTTGTTTATATTTATATATAAACAAAGATTACAGGGACATTATAGTTACGCTCAGATTTAGATTAAATACATATACATATTCACTGAAAAAAACACAGGTTTCAGGGGAGTTATAGTTAGTTGGAAATTGCACTCGTAGAAAACCAGAGAAATTCGGACGTTATAGTTAGTTGAGCTAACTATAACTCACGCCCCCGCAATCCACTGCTTATGATGTCACATATAACATCATTTATGACATGATCAGAGACATCACTGATGATATCACTGATATCTCAAATGACATCACTGATGACATCATCCAGTGACAATGTGTTTCTGTAAAGTTAAAATATCTTTTATAAATATAAATACCAAGGTGTATTGAAGAATGAGTGGGTGACTGTAGGAGTGTCTGAATGGATGATTTAGTAGGTATGTGACTGACTGTATAAGTTAGTGATTAAACGTATCTTACTGAATGCATGGTTAGTGACTAAACTGTGTGAATATCTGTGCCAGTCTGTTAGTTGGTGTGTAACTGGCTGCATGGGTTGGTGAGTAGCTATATGAGTGTCTCTATGGGTTATTGATTGCTTGTCTGAGTATCTGAATGTGTGCCTGAGTGTCTGTGTGGGTGGGAGGGGGTGGGTGACTCTGTGCATAGATGTGTGAGTGGGTGATTCACTGGGTTTATGGGTTCATGTGTGCATCTGTGAAGCGCTGTATGGGTGGGTGAGTATGTGTATGGGTGTGTTGGTGAGTGAATGGATGTCTCACTGATACATGTGTACGTAGCTACATATGTGAAAGGCAGTATATATGAGTGTTGAAGTAGATAAATGGCTATATGTGAGAGAGAGTGATTGTGATAGCGGCGGTATGATGTTTGTGTGCTTATATCAGTTATTGTTTAAGACAGTGAGTCTGTATTAATAAGTGAGGTGGTGTGTTTATAACTGAATAGGTGATTCTTTGCATGACTGACTAGGTGTGTGTGCACGTCTATGGATGAGTAGTGATGTGTGAGTGCCTGTATAGGTGTACATATGATAGTGCTGTATTGATGAATGACTGCATGTATGAGTGAAGGTATGGGTGAATGAGTGGATGTGTGTGAAGACCTAGGAATCAGTGAGTGGCTATTTAGTAACTGGTATTTGTGTGTCTATAGTTTTGAAAATGGTAGTTTGTATTTTAGAGTGGGTGTATCAAAGGTTATATTAGAGTGTGAGGAGGTGCGTAAAATTATCATGTGGATGATGTCATTAGTGATGTAATCAGTGATGTCATCAGTGATGTCACTGACCATGTCATGAATGATGTAATATGTGATGTTGTAAGCAGTGCATTGCGGGGGCAAGAGTTATAGTTAGCTCAACTAACTATAATATCCGAATTTCTCTGGTTTTCTACAAGTGAAATTTCCAACTAACTATAACGTCCCTGAAACCTGTGGTTTTTCAGGGAATTTCTAATATTTTTTAAATGCTTATTTTTAACTATAATGTCCCTGAAACCTATTGTTTTTTCAGTGAATTTCTAAGGTTTTTTAAATGCTGATTTCTAAGTATACCGTCCCTGAAACCTATGGTTTTTTCACTGAATTTCAAAGGTTTTTTAAATGCTAAATTCTAAGTATAATGTTCTAAAAAAAAATAAACTTTTTTATAGTTATACAAATAATATAGTGCTTTCTGTTTTCTAAAATATAAATGTTTATTTATTTTTTTAATTAAAATGTGGATTAGCGTACCGATCATGTACCTGTCTCAATGGGTGCCGAATCCAAGTATTTTGCCACCATATTGGTTAAGTCGTGTATGACGCGCGTTTCGTAAGCGACAGGTGTGCGGATCTTGGCCCCATGTAACGTCACATACATAGTTCTGGGGGGTCACACCAGGTACCCGAATCCATCACAAATCTTTGGGTTTTAAAAGTATTTGTATATAACTTTGTTACATATATTATACCAAGACATTATTTAATATAATTGTAAATATTATATATCTGTAACTGGAATAAAGATCTATTACTGTTAAATGTATTTTTGTAAATTGCTTGCAGTGTGCCTGGTGCGCGAATCCCATGTGAATTCAAAAGAAAGACTTTCATTGATTTAGAGGCTTTTGATTCTAGAACTGAAAGGACCACACCCATTTTTTTCATTCTTCCAAGACCATCTCAGAAGAGACAGCTGTTCTCTTTTAGATCTCTTCCTTAGATCTTTTTGGTGTTTTTTTTGTACCATCAAAAAATGGCAGCCGGAGATCCTTCACAGCAGCTTCCACCAGAAGGCGAAGAAGATTTGGAAGAACTGATTAAAGTGAGAAATGAGAGCATTGTGTGGGCTTTTATTCAGTATCCCACCTGGTGAAAAGAAGGTGAATGCCCGGAAGGTGACATGCAACATTTGCGAAAAAGTATTATCACAAGGGTCAGAGAAGAAGTACTCTTTTTGGACTTCTTTTATGCTAAAGCATTTACAGACAATGCACCCTTAATGTTTAGCAAGGGAACAACTGCGTTGTCAACAGGAAAAAGAAGCAACTTATGACAATACTGTTGGACCCAGTACCTCTTTTGCTGGCACAACTGCTGCAATAAACATTCATCCTGACTTAGCTCAAGTAGAGCAGTGTTGTTTGAAATGTAAAAAAACATTATGTGTTGGTGAGCAATCGGCGAATGCTATCCTGGTTACCATCCAGATCCAGAAATGTTAATTTAGTGGTTTTTTTTTATTTATGCAATGATGTTTAATTGCATAATGTTTTCAATGTTTTTCTTGTCGGTTCTGTTTTGTTTCATTTTTTAAGAAAAAAAAACACCCAAAAATATAAAAAATAGTTACAAAAATACAAAAAAATTATAAAACAAAAAAGAAAAAACAATGGTTCTTTTCGAAACCGCCTATTTTGTTTGAAAAAGAAAACATTTGCAAGTGTTGTATGAATTGTGGTAAGTGGAATATATGGAGATGTGTTTGGTTAGTGTATATATGATTGAAGCAATGCATGGGTAATGCCAGGGGGATTGCAGGAGTGCATGAGTAGTGCCTGACTGATTGCATGAGTGGAGAGGTAATGTGTAAGTTATTGGCAGAGTACATGGGTAATGCCTGACTGATTGCACAAGTGCTAGGGAAGTGTCTGGGTGATTGCATGAGAACAGAGCTAATGCCTGAGTGATTGCATGAGTGCAAGGGTTATGCCTCTGTGACTGCATGAGTGCAAGGGTTATGTTTGGATGATTGCATGAATGCAGAGGTAATGTGTGGGTGATTTGAGGACTAACTGCCTAATGCCTGAGTGATTGCATAAGTGCAAGGGAAGTGACTGAGTAATTGAAAGAGTGCATGCATATGCCTAAGTGATTATATAGCTGCAAGGGTAGTGCCTTGGTTATCGGAGGAGTGCAAGGATAGTGCATGGTGATTTTATAAGTACGTGGGTAGTGGCTGTGTGATTGGTGGAGTGTATAGCTACTGGCTGGGTAATTGGAGGAGTGCATGGGTAGTGTCTAGGTGATTGGATGATTGTATGGGTAGTGCCTGAGTGATTAAAGATGTGGATGGGTATTGCTTCTGTTATTCCATGAGCGCTAGGACAGTGTGTATGTGATTGGAAGAGGGCAAGAGTAGTCTGTGGTGATTTTATAAGTGCATGGGTAGTGGCAAGATGATTGGTGGAGTGCATGGCTACTAGCTGGGTAATTGGAAAAGTGCATGGGTAGTTTCTATGTGACTGGAGGAGTGCATGGGTGATTGGATGAGTGCATGGGCAGTGCCTGGGGTATTGCATGAGTGCATGAGTAGAGCCTGGGAGATTGGAGAAGTGGATTGTAATGACTGGGTGCATGGGTATTGCGTGGGTGATTTTGTAAGTTTATGGATAATGCATGGGGTTTGCATGAGTGCAGAGGTAATGTATGGGTGTTTGGAAGAGTGCATGGGCAATGCCTGGGTGATTGCATGAGTTTATGGGTAATGCCTTGGTGATTGCATGAATGCATGGGTAGTGCTTGGGTGATTGCAGGAGTATATGAGTAGTGCTTAAGTGTTTGAAGAAGTGAATGGGTAGTGCTTCTGTGATTCCATGAGTGCCATGATAGTGCCTAGGTGATTGGAAGAGGGCACTAGTAGTGCGCTGTGATTTTATAAGTGCATGGGTAGTGGCAGGATGATTAGTGGAGTGCATGGATACTGGCTGGATAATTGGAGGAGTGCATGGGTAGTGTATCTGTGATTGGAGGAGTGCATGGGTAGCGCATGGGTGATTGGAGGAGTGCATCAGTAGTGCCTGGGTTATTGCATGAGTACATGAGTAGAGCCTGGGAGATTGGAGGAGTGGATTGGTAATGGCTGGGTGATTTTGTAAATTCATAGGTATTGCTTGGTTGATTTTGTAAGTGCATTGATAATGCATGGCTGATTGCATGAGTGCAGAGGTAATGTATGGGTGATTGGAAGAGTGAATGGGTAATGCCTGAGGGATTGCATGAGTTTATGGGTAATGCCTGAGTGATTGCATGAGTGCATTGGAAGTGCATGGGTGATTAGAGGAGTGTATGGGTAGGGCCTTAGTGATTGAAGAATGCATGGGTAGTGCTTGTGTGATTCCTAGGTGATTGGAAGAGTACAAGAGTACTGTGCGGTGGTTTTATAAGTGTATGGGTTGTGGCAGGGTGATTGGAGAAGTGCAAGGGTAGTGTCTGCGTTACTGCATAAGTGCATAGATAGTGCCTAAGTAATAGCATGAGTGCAGGTCTATTGCATGGAAGATTGTAATACCGCATGGGTAGTGCTTGGTTGTTTCCATGAGTGCTGCAGAAGGGTATGAGCACATGTATGATTGTATGAAAAGTAGCCTGAGTGATTGAAGTAGTGCATGGGTAATGCCTGGGTGATTGTATGAATGCAGGGATAATGTCTGGGTGATTAAAGGAGTGCATGAGCAGTGCCCGAGTGGTTCGATGAGTGTATCGCCAGTGCCTTTGCAATTTTATGAGTGCATAGGTAGTGCCTGGGTGATTGGAAAAGTGCATGGATATTACCTGGATGACTGTAGGAGTACAAGCGTAGTGCCTGGGTTATTGCATGAATGGATAAGTAGTGCCTGAATCACTGCATGACTCCAGGAGTAGTCCACAATTAGTGCCTGGATAATTTAATGACTGCAAGGGTAGTGCCTGAGTGATCACTAACCGCTGGGTTAATGCATGAGTGCAGGAGTAATGTCTGGGTGCATAGAAGGGTGCATGGATAGTGCCTAGCTGCATGTAGGAATGCCTGGGTAGTTTGTGGGTGATTGGAGGAGTGCATAAGCAGTAACAGGGTGATTGCATGAGTGCTGTAGAAGTGCCTGGGCACGTGTGTGACTGTATGGTCAGTACCTCATTGATTGAAGTAATGCATGGGTAATGCCTGGGTGATTGCATGAATGCAGGAGTAATGTCTGGATGAATAAAGGACTGCATGGGCAGTACCAGAGTGATTTAATGAGTGTATAGGTAGTGCCTTGGTGATTTTATAAGTGCATAGGCAGTGCTTGGGTGATTGGAGGAGTACATGGAAAGTACCTGGATTACTGGAGGGGTGTAAGGGCAGTGCCTGGGTGATTGCATGAGTGAGGAGTAGTGCACGCATGATTAAAAGACTGCATGGGTAGTGCTTGGGTGATTGGATGAGTATATAAATAGTCTCTTGGTGATATTGTAAGTATATAGATTCAAGCTAGGTGAATGGAGACATGTTTGGATAGTGAGTGGGTGATGATAGTAGTATGATAATAGTGTCTAATTATATACATGGGTAGTATTTGAAAACATGAATCAGTGCAATAAAAATGACTGTAAATATTACTTCATATTATTATGCTTATTGCATTTTTTCACCTTACCTTCTTTATTGAAATACATACCAAAGTCAATTAAACTGTTTTATAGTTCTTTTGTTTTAAATTGATTTTACATTTTTTTCTGTAATAAATAAATAAATAAAAACAGTTTTTACACATAATATTATGGTTCTAAAACGCAACATAATTTTAGAATTACATAACATATTTAGTTTCCCTTTTACTGTTCTCAGATTCTATTGAATTTTCCTATACACTGATTTCAACGTAGATCATCATATAATAGCGGGGAAAAAAATACAATCAATGTGATCAAATGTGAGTCGAAAATATTTACAGCTAATTCAACTCTCTGTTTACCTATCTACAGTTTCTAAATTACATTCTTGAACTATATTAAATTATTTATTTTTCTGAAGTGCATTTTCTAAAATATACACTCTTGTTTACATCGCATGTAATATAAATATTAAATATATTAACTAGTTCCATGAAACCCAATTTTGCAAATACAATAAAAAAAAGTAGAAATAATAATCCAAACACTAATTGGTCACATCTTCCCAATAGGCCTAAAAATGGTTCCAAATCCAGTGGCATTGATAACATCAAAAATATATTTGTTATTTTGTGTTCACATCTTCTCAATAGGCCGAATGATGTTTTTCAAATTTTGGCATAAAAAATATCAGATATGAATCTCGTCATTGGTAAGGCAACCTACATTTGAATTCCAAATCGCTATTATTACAATGTGTCCATCCTTTATTGCACTTTAGATACACAGTAAAGTGTCCAGATATTGTAGTAGGTCCATTATGGAATATAATAGCCACTGCTTTAAAAAGTTCTTCCTGAAATTGACACTTGACTTGCCACAATGTTTTGTATTTTTGTTTCAAATTTTGTTCAATTTGCTCTACAACGTTGTAGCATCAAAATTACATATTTTCAAATATGTACTATATCATGTTTACAACATTTATGATTTACAATGAGAACATTTCATATCTTGATTGGCTATTTTTACTAATTTGTTAAAAGACACTGATTTGCAATCTGGTATTGTCAAATATATGAATCGTTCAGTGTCTATTTGAGTGGTAGAAAAATGAACACTCTTCACATTTATGATCCCATCTGTAACTTTCAGTTACAACAAATTTTCAATTTCCACTCCTTCATCTTCCAAAACTGCAAGCATAAACATAAGAAATTCTTGTGCATCTTGTACATTAAGTGTAAATTGTGAAGAACCAGAACATATATCCAAAAGATGTTGTATGCCAGAAACAGTATGGATTTTAGTTTTATAAGTTTCCAAACTTTCAAAAATGTAATGTAACAAAGAGCAGAATCTTTTTTCTCAAATTCCAAAATTTTGATGATGCAGATCTTCTAGATAAAACACAACGTTCACAGTTACATTAGCATAACAGTTGATACCCAAACTATTTTCTAACTGGTATCCGACAATATCATCAACAGTGCCCATTTTTATTTTCTACGCAGCCTCATCGTTCTCTGTTTTCTTTATTCCAACCTCACTAGAATGTTTGTCATATTTTCGTTTTAGACATACTACACGTTTTTCATATATGGGATATTCACCTAAGTTAGGAGCATAGTCTTCTTAATCAATTATACTCTCTTAAAACAATTTGCATCACCAATAACCTTTTTCTCATCAAAATCAATCAAATACAATCCAGAAAATGTTCTTACTCGAGACAATGCAACATATGCCATACCCTCTTTAAACACTGTACTTCCAATATTTGCCAAAGCACTGTCTACACTTAAAACTTGTGATTTATGAATGGTCACCGCATATGCTAAAGAAAGAGGAAACTGTTTTCTACGCACATACAAGTCTTTTACAAGCAAAACACGAATAGCACACTGTCCAATCTGTTTTACCTCTTCAATCTGATCAAATGTAATCTTCAAAATTCAATTCCATCTCCGTTCTGAAAACGTACATAATCAACAACGTTTCCCATTGCTCCATTTACTAAACCTTTTTCAACATCTAAATTATGTCTTAATATTACCTGGCAGTTTACACATTCATATAAAGTATTTTCTAAACCAGCAGTCTTAGATACAGACTTTTCCAATGAATCCAATTCTGACTGTAATTTCTCTGAGAAAAGAATAGTAACCCTTTCATGTTTATGTTCAATTTTATCAATGGCTTCCATTTTCACTATTGGTTGTTTCTCCAGTTTCAAAAGTTCTTGATTGAATGTAGAACACTCTTGCAGTGTTGGCATTAGACAAACTATAGATTTATTTTCTCAATTGTTTTGTACATTATTTCATGTGCAATATTTTTATTTGTAAACAAGATTGTTAGTAGTCGACTTTGTAAAGCTTCTTTACCATGTTTTGTCAAAAATCTATTCTAATATCTTGAATGTTCCCATAATGTTCATCACTTGCTTGTCGCATATTCTTAACAAGTTCTTTATATTCAAAAAGAGACCAAATGTTCATATTTCCAATCTTTCCCAAAGATTTCTTAGTGTCTTCATGGACAAGGAGAAAGTTGTCGTAGATAGCCGAATACACTTACATGTTTTCCTACAAATTAAACATCATAATCTGTTTTTAAAATCTGTTGCATTCTTAAATGTACAAAGGCAAGTATTAAGTTTATGACCATGCTCCCCTCATCAATGATCAGAAGTTTCATTTTATTTAGCACTTTTTAAACTTCATAACAAGCTTCTCCAGATAGCTTGTGATATTCCAACTTATTTTCATGTTCAACTGGTGGCATGAGTAATCGATGTAATGTAATTGTTAGACCTGGCATCTCTTGGCGTGATTACCCCTGACTTTTTGCCTCCAACTCCTCTATTTTTGGTGCTGTGATAGATTTTTTTTTGCCAACTTAGATGCTTTGGACACTTTGCCACTGCTAAACAGTGTCAAAGTACAAGTTCTCCATATATAAAATGTAATGGTAATTGGTTGTCCATGATTGGTATGTTTGCCTTACTAGTGAATTCCCTAGTAAAGTTCACTATGTGTGCCAGGGCTGGTAATGCAAATGCTACTAGTGGGCCAGCAGCACTATTTGTGCCACCCATTCAAGTAGCCTTAAAAAGGGAACTTAGGGCTGCCATTGCAGTCCCTGTGTGTACCCACTTTCCAGACCTTACCCATTCCTTTCTATGCACATCCGACACCCCTATGGTAGGTCTACGGTACCCCCTGAACAGGGTGCAGTACATGTGAAAGGTATGACATGTACTAAGGTGTGTATCATGTCCTGACAGTGAAATATTCGCCATTTCGTTTTTCACTGCTGAAAGGTCATTTTGCCCATAGGACAGAATGGGGAGGCTGTCTAATATGTTTTCCAGCCTATCTTCCCAAAGGCTTAAGATGGAAAGGTGAAGATTAGTATGCCTGAACTCACAATTTAATGAGACATCTTTTTATGAAGGTGGTTTTTGCATTGTGTGTTTAGAAGCCACTCTTTTAGAAGTGACTGAGTTTTTGTTCTCTAACATTTCTGTGTGTCTCTACCTGGCTGTGGATTGACTGTCTGGACCCAGGGGAGGAGGTGAGACAGCAACAGGCTGACCTGCATCTGAAGTGTATGGGGAAGAGAATCCCATAAAGGTGAAGAGGCCTGTGTTGCTGCTATAAAACAATTGGCCCATTTCCTGCTGAGTGATTGAGAAACCAGACCCCACTAATCAAAGGAAGAAAGATGTCACAGGCAGGGAGGCACACAGAACTGGTTTGAACAGGGGTCAGTGCCCAATGAAACACAAATACTTCAAAGCCATTGAGGGGTATAACAATGAGAGCTGTAGCCCCCGAACTTTGGAGAATGGCTTGATCAAGTGTGAACAAGACTGGAGCTACTTCGTGGTCAAGAGGACCTTTTGCCAAGGAAGAAACAACTGAAGAGACTGAAGGATAGGACTGACCTTTGCTGTGTGTTCTGGGGCTGGCCTGCACTTTTCTGTTTTAACCAAGTAAAGGCTGAAGGGACTTTGCTGTGTGCTGTGTCCCACTGCTTGAAAGGACTTTGCTGTGTGCTGTGTCCTGAAGTAACTTATCCCCACGGGCCCGAGGTAAGCTGGCTCCCTGTTGCCGAAACACAGGAACACAAAAGTTACCATGAGATTCTCAGTGATGCTGTGTGAGCGTGCCTGTTGCAGACTGAGACCCTCATAAGGTGTGCCCTGTGATCGTGGGCACCTAAAGTCCAAGCAAGGATCAGCGACACGGTGTGCGTGTGCTTTCTGCAGCCTGAACCCCTTTGTGAGGATTGTCCAGTGATCGCGTGGACCGGAATCCAAGTGAGTATCATCGACACTGTGTGCATGTGCATTGTGCACCGTGAGACCTTTGTGAGGATTTGCCTTGTTATTGTGTGCACCGGAATCCATGTGAGTCTCATAGACGCTGCATGCGGGTACGTTGTGCACCATGAGACCTTTGTGAGGATTTGCCTTGTTATCGCATGCACCGGAATCCAAGAGAGTCTCATCGACGCTGTGTGCAGGTGCTTGTGGCACCGTGAGACCTACGTGAGGATTTGCCTTGTTATAGTGTGCACCGGAGTTAAAGTGAGTTTCAGCGATGCTGTGCATGTGATCTTAAGCAGCCTGAGAACTCTGTGTGGAGTGCCCAGTGATCGTGCACCTGAAGCTTAAGTTAAAACTCAGCAACGCTGTGTGCGTGTGCTCTATGACAGCCTGAGATCTTCGTAACTGGAGCTGCCCGGACCGGCAGCTCCAGTTACCTGATTTTCGTATGACGCATTGTTTCTGTATAACGAACTACCTGATGAGCGTATTGCATATTGCATAATTCCTGGATAACGAATTACCTGATTAGTGTATTGCGCATTGCCTTATTTCTGCATAACGACATATCTGTTGGTTGTATTATACATTGTATTATTTTACCTTGCAAAGTGTCTGCGTGTTACTTTACGCATTGCATTCTTTTTACATTGCAGAGTGTTTGATTGCTGCGTTACATCTTACAATATATTTACATTGCAAACATGACTGATTCTAGCATTACGAACTGTATAACATGATATTAGGATTACAGGACAATGTTTAGAAGTGCTCATTACTACCACCAGAACTTACAAGGGCTGGATGGCCTAACAACCGGCCAGGAGGAATATTACAAATACGCATATGTTGGATTTATATTGTGTGGTCTTTTCGTATATCTTTTTATAGAACGTTTATACTCGTTTTTATAAAACTTGTGTGGAGTCTATTTGTGGTGTCATCATTGGATTGTTGTGAGCGTGGTTGCAATACTCTACACATTTGCCTTGAAGATAAGCCTGGCTGCTCGTGCCAAGCTACCGAGGGGGTGAGCAGGTCTATCGAAGAAGGTGACCTTCCTTTTCCTGATGTTGGAACGCGGGTCCCTACTTTGCCTAAGGTACCTACCTTAGCCAACCAGGGATCCCGGGTCTAACTGTAATCCTTATAATGTTATGTGCTGCTAATCCAGTTGGAGTGGTTACAGCACAAGATAAATGTGATTGAGTGGTTTGATGTAGATAACTGGTCAAAACTTTAATTAAGAAACTTTTTCATGTTCCAGCTTGTTCACTGCTATACATTCGAATAGGTTTAAATGATGTACATTGGCATTCTTTTTTTCATGCAGCAAACCATGCTGTATCTGTTGTGTAACTTGCTGATATATTTCTTTTTGTTTAATATTTAGCTGTTCTTTCAAGTCACCCAAATCAATAATATCATGTTGTGCGTGTTGCAGTGGCATTTCTACTTCATTCATAGTGATTGCTGCTTCATTTTCAAGAATTGGTTGCCCTAGTGTATCTTGACTTAGTGGAGCAGAACTTTGACTATCTGGAGTACTATCTCTAGCGATTTCAGCTGTAATACTACTTTCTTGTTCAATCTCTTCATTCAACATTTGTTAATATTTTGGAAAAACTGTGCATTCAATGCCATCTTTACATGCATTAAAAGAATCTTCATAGCAGTCAAAATATCCAAGTAACTCCATTTCACTACGCCAAGTCTTAAACTGTTTTAGAAGTACTAAATAGAAAAATTACCTTTTATCTGGAGTATCACAACTGAGTTTCCTGTGATTAATATGATTACCAAACATCCACCACATCCAATTACTGCATATTTTTCTTCATTTATATTTTCTGTAACATTTCTCTTAAAGCTGTAATGTTGTAGTACTTCATAGAGACATATGTTTTCCAGATGTGGACTCCTTTTGGGATAGTACATATCCAACATATTTATTTTAACAATATCTGTAGCTCATTCAAAGCTAAGTATTCAATTTCTTGTACAGATTTCCATACTGATTTTAGTGTTGTAGCAAGACCTAGACTTACCCAAATGATTCCTCTTGACTTTGAATATAAACTTGCAGAGGTCAACCGATCCGAATATTCGTAGGATCCAATCTCTCGATGGGAAAGCATCTTCAAACTAAAGCTGTACAATTTAGTGCTAAAAGTTTTCTCTTGTGAAATTTCTTCTCACATTTCTTTCAACTCCGTCTTTTTAGATTGAGTTATATATGATGTAACATAGCGAGCAACAGCAATCGAATTATCTGCAACATATTGGATATCCATATTTGCATTCCACATTGTCAAAATCACTGGATTGTAGTTATTAATATACTTTGAATATTCACTTCTTTTTATATTGTAAGTATTCTTCTGAGATTTCCGAGTTATAGTATGCCTTACTGCTGACATGAAACTGTTAACTCTTCCTTTCGAAATTACTGGACGTGGGAATCCAAAATGACATTTCATATAAAAATTTCCCTTTGACTTGTATTTCCGGCGAAAATATTTCCCACATCGATGACTTTGAAAGCGTAAAACTTGTTGTCTTAAGCTATTTTTTCCTCCTGTTTTTGGAATAGCACCGGCAACAGAGTCTTCAATGAAAGACAAAACAGTTTAATCAGAATCAGTTCCAAATTTAGGTGCATCCTTGATCCATAATAGCATGTGTATATGAGGACCATCTCTGGCTTGGTACTCCTTTCTCCAAAAGAAATCAATAACTTTTCCAAGAGGTGGATTATTTTTTATTGCAGATACAATACATCATAGCTTGAAACCTATGATTAAAATATCTACACACATTTACAGGATCCAAGGAACACAGTTTTCCAGCTGTCTTCAATTCACTGTTTTTAATATTTGAATTTGTTTCTCGTAGAAATTCAAGTAAATCATCCCATGCATATTCAGCACAACTAAGCATAACATATCATGTAGGGGTTCTTTAACATATATTTAAGTTCTCCATGACAATGATACCAATACTCATTGGTACCATGTTAACATGCCATCAAATTAATTAACTGAGTTTCTAAGTGATTGTCTTTTTGTTGAACTTCGTCTAAAAATTCCTTTGCAAAAAGATGTGTAAGATGAACTCCTGTTTTTAAGATGTGGTTCACTGCATATGAAAGTCCGGACAAGTCACTTTCAAACATAATATGAAATAAATATGGAACACACTGTTGAAATCTAGGATCTTCTGAATACAATCTTGTTGAACGGTATTCTGAAGCTAGAATCTGGCCGTTCATCATATCGTCCACCTTTTCCAGTGGGGAAGAGCTGTGGAAACCAACGAGCTTCTAAACTTCTCTCCCAAACACTCATGGGAGTTCCCTTCGCTTTCTTCATTTGGAATAATTCAATAGTATTTCCAATCACTTCTTTTGAATGTAAAGGATGTATACTGTAATGTTCATAAATTTCTTCACTCCTGGACTTGTCCACTTTTATGATTTGGCCAGTTGAAATTTCTCCTAAAGATATTTCTTGTTCTTCCAGATATACATTTTTATAATAAATATTGTTTTCTATGAGATATAACGTAGCCTTTTGAAGTTAGGTGACATCTACTAACTCTTGCCATATTTTCTGACTCTTTGTTGGTACACCAATAACTAGAATATCTACAGGTTCAGTTTCCTCTCTCTCTAAACCAACTGTTTCAATCTTTTTCTTAAAATCTAAAGGTAAATACACAACTCTTCCTTTTAAACCTCTTTGTAAATCTGTGGAAGGTAGCTTACCTGTTTTAGGCTCCATACGAACTATAGCCTGAAATGTGTGCAGCTTGAATTAGAATGGACTCATATGTATTTAAATCCACCAGTTCCGGAGGAATAGCTACCAACTCTAGGTTAATATGTACAACTCTAGCTGGCATTTTGTTCTCTTCTAGTTTGTTGTAACAATATTTACAAATACATTGATCACTACCCAAATCAAAACAACCTTCCACCAACAAATAAGCACCAAATTGCTCCCACTTATTTCGCTTTTTAAAAACACATTAACATTCCTAGTTTGACTTCTACAGTGAGTACGTCAACAACAAATACAAACATAGTTTGGTTTATCAAAACTTCCCAGTAGTACTATCTTCTACCTCTTCTTCAACACCTACACTTATCAAGCTCTCACTTTCTCTACACTCTTCTTCAGTACCAAAGAAACAAAACTGTATATCATCACAAACCTCTTTTGCATCCAACACTGAACCATGCAAAAGAGCAGTGTTTATTTCACTTTAAGATAATGCAGGACTTTTTACATAGTACAATCTTCTTACTAACTTACACATTTCTGAGTGATGTACTGATAACATTCTCAATTGATGAAAAGTACTTTGACACACTTTTCTAGAAAGAAAAGCCAGAGAATGACCCTGCAAGCCAGTATATTTTCTCACTTTACTAGGATCTAGTCCTTGCAACATCTTAATTTTCTGTATAACACTTATTTTATTATACTCTTGTAAGAAATTTCGTAAAATATCAATAGATTCCTGTCGTATACTACAAATACTACTACAATCCCACCTATACACTGGAGCTTGAGAACATGTCTGTTAAACTTCTTCAGCTATTACTTCTTCCACATTTCTAAAAACCGTCTTTTCTTTTTCAATTGGACAACCGTTTTTAACTTCATAAGAATGACCACTGGTATCAACTGTGTGGATGTATGCATTTTGTTGAAAATAGCTTCTTCATTAAAAAAAGGTTCTGAACTGCTTCCATTTTCCCAAATTGTTTTTGCAAAAGTTAGTTCTATTAACACGTGTTTTCCTTTTCCATTTTTCTTTCATAAAATGCATTGTTTTATTCAATGTTTTCATTCTCTTCAATACTAATATAAACAATCTTCTTTTCAATTCAAAAGCGTTTTCAACTACACGTTCAATGTTTTTTTGTTGTAATATGTGGATCTGTTTTATATTTTTTGCAATCTTTCAATAAGTTTTGTAGTACTCTACTTTTATACATTCTTTTCTAATGTCTTTAAATTCTTTTATCATTCTTTCACCATAGATTTTTTTCCCATAACCTAATTGTATAATATGATGTCCTTTTTAAGTTTCCTTCTGAATGGTTGTACTCATTTTCTTATCCTTTTCTCCATTTTGAAAATGTGTTATCTTTTAAAACTCTTTTAACAAATTCTTTAGTTCCCACACCAGAAGCCTTTTTCTTCAATGTCACATCTAATTTCTCCTGTTCTCTTTCCCTTAAATAGTACTGTTTTTTTCTTTTGGTCTTTTCTTGCCATACACAATCTTTATTACTAATAATGGTGAGTATTTGAAAAGAAAGAAACGTTTAAATAATTTTGTTAAATCATTTAATATTAATAAAATTATTATATAAAAATATTCTCATATATAAATAAAAACATATTTTTAATTGTATTCCAAAGGTATGTCAGACACTGCAGAATTCTTACAATTACTAGACATCACAACCTATACAACATAACCACAGAGCACAACTAAAAGATTTCTCTTCTGCTATGCAAATCAAATTTGAAGTGCACTCTGTAGTCTCTGGATGATTGCATGAGAACAAAGGTACTGCCTGGATAACTGGAGGAGTACTAGGGTACTGCCTGGGTGATTGCATAAGTGCATAGGCAGTGCTTCAGTGATTTTATAACTCCATGAGTACTGGCAAAGTGATTGAAGGAATGCATAGATCCCGACACAGTCATTGCAGGAGTGCAAGGGTAGTGCTTGGCTGATTTAAGTAGAGTATAGCTAATGAATTGGTGATTGCATGAGTGCAGAGGTAATGTCTGGATGATTAGAGGAATACATATATTATCTGGGTGATTGCGTGAGTTGAGGGGTAATTTCTTGGGGATTACATGGGTGACTTTATAAATGCATGGGTACTGCCTAAGTGATTGGAGGAGTGTATAGATCCTGACAGGGTGATTGGAGGAGTGCAAGGGTAGTGCCTGGTTGATTCAATAAGCGTATAGCTAATGCTTTAGGCTCAGCACTCTCAGCATTACTAGAATGCTGAAGCAGCAGGTCAAAAGTGACATTTAAGGCATGTAAGGAAATGGACTGCAACAGAGGTTCAGAAATAAGCAAGAACAGTGCAGTACGAAACAACAGAGATACAAAAGAAGGAAAGAGATGTGTAGAAAGGGGTAAGAGCATTGCAGAAAGAACCAATACATGTGCAGGAAAAGGGAAAAAGGGTGAAAAAAGAGGCACGAGGGGTGTCGAAATAAAAAAAAGAAGTGCAGAAAGAAGCAACAGAGGTACTAAAAAAGGCAAGGGAGCTGCAGAAAGAGGGAAGAGAGTTACAGAAAGAGGTACGTGAACTGCAGAAGGAGGCAAGAGAACTACAAAAAGAGGCAACAGAAGTGCAGAAAGAGGCAAGTGAGGTGCAGAAAGAAGCAAGATAAGTGCAGAAAGAGGTAACAGAAATTCAGAAAGAGGGTAGAAGGGTGGACATAGAGGGAAGAGGGGTACAACAAGAAGCAAGAGAGGTGCAGAAAGAAGCTTGAGAAAAGCATAAAGAAACAACAGAGAAGTAAAAAGGGGAAAGTGGGGTACAGAAAGATGCAAAAGGGATACAGAAACAAACAAGAGAGGTGCAGAAAGAAACAACATAAGTGCAGAAAACAGGAACAAAGGTGCAGAAAGAGGCAAGAGGGTGCAGAAAGAGTGAAGAGGGATATGAAAGACACATGAGGGGTGCTGAAATAAGCAATGGAGATGTACAAAGAAGCAAGAGGAGTGCAGAAAGAAGCAACAGAGGTGCAGAAAAAGGCAAGAGGGGTGCAAAACAGAGAAGAGGGGTGCAGGAAGAGGCATGACGTGTGCAGAAAGAAGCAAGAGATGTAAAAAAAACCAAAAGAAGTGCAGAAGGAATGAAAAGAAGTGTAGAAAGAGGCAACAGTGATGCAGAAAGAGGAAATAGGAATGCAGAATGACCTACAAGGGGTCCAGAAAGAAGCAACAGGTGCAGAAAGACACAAAAGAAGCGCAGAAAGAAGGAACATAGATACAGAGTCCATGGGTACTGTCTAAGTTATTGAAAGAGTGCATGGATAATGTCTGGGTGATTGCATAAGTGCAGGGGTAATGTCTAGGAGATTGGCAGAGTGCATAATTAAAGTGTGGGTGATTACATGAGTGCAGGAGTAATGTATGGGAGGTTTTATGAGTGTAGTGGTAGTGTCTGGGTGATTGGAGGAGTGCATAGATAGTGCCTGGGTGATGTTATAAGTGCATAGATACTGGTTGGGTGATTGAAAGAGTACAGGCCTAGTGCCTGGGTGATTTGAAGAATGGAAGGGTAGTGCCTGGGTCATTATATAAGTGTATATGTACTAGCTGGATGATTGTGCGCGCGCTGCATCGCAAAATGTGATGCAGCACGCGATTTATTTATTTAAATGTGTACTTACCTCCGTTCATCCATACTCCGGTGTTTACATTTCCCCACCCTGCCCCTCCCCCGCCCCGCCTCACTGCCCCACCGAACTCCCTCCACAGACCGCTACTGCTGATACACCTGGTCCTTTTAAACCAACAGCAAAGAAGAGATTGGCACAGAAGCTGTAATATAAAAGACATCTTTTTTATTATCCTCAGAAGAGGGAGATTGCGTCATACAGTAATCTCAAGTCACTGTAGAAGGCATTCTAAGGAGTACAGAGAACAGGGGCCTTATATACCCACACAGGGGCTCAAAAGAAGGCGGTACAAGTACACATGAGAAGAGTTACACACATAGATGGTCATACAGAAAATGCACAGTCAACAAGTAGGAGGAGTAATAAGTTGCTGACATCAGTTAGAACAGCCTGACATTTCTATACAAGGAACAGGTGCATTCTACTAGCTAGGCCCTTCTGAGCATGTGCAAGGCTCTGGAAGAGGGAGAAAGCAAATGGCTAGCACATAGCTAACTAAAATGGCTGCCAAGTACAAAATGGCTTTCAGCTCAGGCTAACAGATCCCTGTAATCTTTAACAAGCATATTTTCTGTAAATTCACATTATCTTTCTTAGTCATGTGAGAATGAAGTCTGACTTTCTAGTAAAACATGTACATCCAACAAGGGCAGAGACTGTCAGTTGATTCCTTTGTGTTCTACTGCAGCTTCCCAGAGTGTTCTAAAGAACAACTAGAGCGCTAACAGTCCTACTTATGACAAACGTATGGCACACCTGAAGCCATTTTGATTGGAATGAAGTGGTAACTCTTAAAACATTTAATTTAAGAAGGAACAACATGAGGGCGTTCATTTTGCCATAGAACGTATGATTAGTGCTGCAGAAAGAAAAATTAGGGCACATTTTGAGTGACTTCTCAAATCCTCTTCTATTTCATTAAAAACTTCTGACATGCAGACTGAAACATGCACTTTCAATACCAGCAGCAAACTTCCCTAGTGAGCATTAGCTTTACTACATTGATCTAATGAGCAACTAGAGTGCTAACATTCTGAATTTATGGCAAATATGTGACACATCTGAATGCCTTGTTGATGGAATCAAAGTAAAAAACTGAAAGTATTTCCTACTGAGGAGACTGTAGTAAATGAGGAAATTACGAAACTTCATAACAAATAAGTCTCCCAAAATTGCCACCAGAGACAAAAGAGCCCAAATGTAGCACAAATATCACCCAGATGTAGCCCAAGTATAGGCCAAAGACAGAATGTCCCAGAGTGTTCTAAAGAACAACTAGAGTGCTAACAGTCTTACTTATGACAAAAGTATGGCACACCTGAAGCCATCTTGATTGGAATAAAGTGGTAACACTTAAAACATTTAATTTGCAAAGGAACAAAATGAGGGGGTTCATTTTGCCATAGAAATTATGATTAGTGCTGCAGAAAGAAAATTTAGGACACATTTTGACTTCTCAAATCCTCTTCTATTTCATTAAATAACTCTGACATGCAGACTGAAACACGCACTTTGAATACCAGCAGCAGACTTCCCTGATGAGCAGTAGCTTTACTACAGTGATCTAATGAGCAGCTAGAGTGCTAACATTCAGAATTTATGGCAAATGTGTGACACATCTGAATGCCTTCTTGATGGAACCAAAGTAAACAAGCATTGAAATTGCAATATGTCTCGCCCTTGTTTAAGTTAAAGCAATTCTGTTTGTAATTAGGTGGCTTTTTACCTTTGCTTGTATTAGTACTTTTCAAACTTTCATGTACATAACATGCATATGTATGCATATATGCATATATATGCATGTATTTATATTTGTATTAATATATATGCAGATTATATAAATGTTTATATATATGTATATATATATACACATACATATATATAAATGCATATGCATATATATGTGCATATGTGTGCGTGTAGAGAGAGGTAGAAAGGTAGAGGTGTAGAGGTAGAGGTGTAGAGGTAGAGAGGTAGAGGTAGAGAGGTAGAGGTGTAGAGAGGTAGAGGTGCAGAACGGTAGAGAGTAGTAGAAAGAGGGGTAGAGAGGTAGAGAGTAGAGAGTGAGTAGTAAAGAGTAGAAAAGAGTTTTAGAGAGTGAGTAGTAGAGTAGTAGAGTGAGTAGTAGAGTGTGAGTAGTAGAGAGTGAGTAGTAGAGAGTAGTAGACAGTGAGAAGTAGAGAGTGAGTAGTAGAAAGTAGTAGAGAGTGAATAGTAGAGTGAGTAGTAGAGAGTAGTAGAGAGTGAGTAGTAGAGAATAGTAGACAGTGAGTAGTAGAGAGTGAGTAGTAGAGAGTGAGTAGCAGAGGGAGAGTAGAAGAGAGTGAGTAGTAGAGAGTGAGTAGTAGAGTGAGTAGTAGAGAGTGAGTAGTGAAGAGTAGTAGAGAAAGAGTAGTAGAGAGTGAGTAGTAGAGAGTAGTAGAGAGTGAGTAGTAGAGAGTAGTAGAGAGTGAGTAGTAGAGAGAGTAGTAGAGAGTAGTTGAGAGCGAGTACTAGAGAGTGAGTAGTGGAGAGTGAGTAGTAGAGAGCGAGTAGTAGAGAGTGAGTAGTAGAGAGTGAGTAGTAGAGAGCAGTAGAGAGAGAGTAGTAGAGAGTAGTAGAGTGAGTAGTAGAGAGTGAGTAGAAGAGAGAGAGAGTAGTAGAGAGTGAGTAGTAGAGTAGTAGAGAGTGAGTGCTAGAGAGAAGTAGAGAGTAGTAGAGTAAGTAGTAGAGAGTAGTAGAGAGTGAGTAGTAGAGAGAGTAGTAGAGAGTAGTAGAGTAGTTAGAGTGAGTAGTAGAGAGTGAGTAGTAGAGAGTAGTGGAGAGCAAGTAGTAAAGAGTGAGTAGTGGAGAGTGAGTAGCAGAGAGTAGTAGAGAGTGAGTAGTAGAGAGTGAATAGTAGCGAGTGAGTAGTAGAGAGAGAGTAGTAGAGAGTGAGTGGTAGAGAGTAGTAGAAAGTGAGTAGTAGAGAGTGAGAAATAGAGAGTAGTAGAGATTGAGTAGTAGAGAGTGAGTAGTAGAGAGTAGTAGTCAAGAGTAGTAGAGAGTAATAGAGAGTGAGTAGTAGAGAGTGAGTAGTAGAGAGTGAGTAGTATAGAGGAGTAGCAAGTGAGTAGTAGAGAATGAGTAGTAGAGAGAGAGTAGTAGAGAATAGTAGAGAGTGAGTAGTAGAGAGTGAATAGTAGAGAGTAGTAGAGAGTGAGTAGTAAAGAGTAGTAGAGAGTGAATAGTAGTGAGTGAGTAGTAGAGAGTAGTGGAGAGAGAGTAGTAGAGAGTAGCAGAGAGTAGTAGAGAGTGAGTAGCAGAGAGTAGTAGACAGTAAGTAGTAGAGAGTGAGTTGTAGAGAGTAGTAGAGAGTGAGTAGTAGAGAGAGAGTAGTAGAGAGTAGTAGAGAGTGAGTAGTAGAGTAGTAGAGAGTAGTGATGGTGATTTCAGCACCACAAACCCTTTGTTGATACCATTTGCAGGGAAAAAAACAGATGTTTTCCCATTTAAAAAAAAAAAAGAAAAAATGCTATATGTTGGCTGATTTCACCCAGACACTACCACTACACTCATACAACCTCCCATACATTACTCCTGCACTTATGCAATCACCCAGACATTATCCATGCACTCTTTCAATAACTTAGACAGTACCCATGGACTCTGTATCTATGTTCCTTCTTTCTGCACTTCTTTTGTGTCTTGTTGCTTCTTTCTGGACCCCTTGTAGGTCATTCTGTATCCCTATTTCCTCTTTCTGCATCGCTGTTGCCTCTTTCTACACTTCTGTTCATTCCTTCTGCACTTCTTTTGTGGTTTTTTTACATCTCTTGCTACTTTCTGCACACTTCATGCCTCTTCCTGCACCCCTCTTCTCTGTTTTGCACCCCTCTTGCCTTTTTCTGCACCTCTGTTGCTTCTTTCTGCACTCCTCTTGCTTCTTTGTACATCTCCATTGCTTATTTTACCACCCCTCATGTGTCTTTCATATCCCTCTTCACTCTTTCTGCACCCTCTTGCCTCTTTCTGCACCTTTGTTCCTGTTTTCTGCACTTATGTTGTTTCTTTCTGCACCTCTCTTGTTTGTTTCTGTATCCCTTTTGCATCTTTTTGTACCCCACTTTCCCCTTTTTACTTCTCTGTTGTTTCTTTATGCTTTTCTCTTGCTTCTTTCTGCACCTCTCTTGCTTCTTGTTGTACCCCTCTTCCCTCTATGTCCACCCTTCTACCCTATTTTTATCGGGAGACTTAGGGTAGTTCAGATTTGTAAAGCAACTGTTATTACCTATTGATTTTTGATGCATTTCTCCCTTCCAAATGAAAGACATTGTGTAAAAAAAAGTTATTTTGAAAAATGACCAATAATTGTCATGCAAGTATGAATATTCCCAATTTTGAAAATGTGCAAATATGCACTGTTTCTAAACTCTGTAATTTGTTCCCATTTCAGAAATACATAGGTGTCTTTCATACCAATTTTTCCATGTATACATTTTCACACTATAATTGCTATATACCCGGAACTAAAAAAAAACATTACAAAATGCTGCTCAGCTTTTTACTCTGGGTTCGTTGGGCTCTTGGTTAACCTACAAGTCCTATATATCCCCACAACCAGGAAGGTCCAGCGGATGTAACGGTACATTGCTTTCTAAGAGATATCATAATTAAAAGAAGTTACAGGTGAAAACGTTGACACAAAAGGCTGCTTTTTCAACTAATTTTTAATTTTTCCTATATTTAACTGTTAGATTCTATAAAGAAACCTTGATGGATCTACACAAATGACCCCTTGCTGAATTCAGAATTTTGTCTACTTTTCAAAAATGTATAGCTTTCCAAGATCCATTATTGCTTTTCTACCCATTTCTACCATTATCTGGAAGGAGGTTGAAAGCACAAAAAATTGTAAAAATAGGGTATGTCCCAGAAAAATGTCACAACTGTATAAAAAAAGTTGGATTTCTGACAAAAATCTGTCATTCCCTAAAAGCTGGAGAAATGGTAATTTCAGCCCCACTAACCCTTTTTTGATATCATTTGCAGAGAAAAACCCAGACGCTTTCATTTGCAGCCACTTTTCCCCATTTTTCACAAAAAAACAAAATTTTGCTGTATTTTGACTAAATTCTGGGAACCCTCTAGGAGAATCCACAACCCCTGAGTACCTTTGAAATTTCCACGATGTTGGAAGAAAAGGACGTATATTTGGCATGGATACCTTATGTGGTCAAAAAGTTACAGGGGCCTAAGCGTGAACTATCCCATATAGCCAAAAAATGCTGTCTGTGTTTGAATCTTGTAGTGAGTATGTTGACAACTTATATGAGCATACTAAGGTTTTTCAGAGGGCACTGTGTTACATTTTATAATCTTTTCTTCAAAACTATCAACTGTAATACCACTGTCCTGTTCTGCAACTCCTCCTGTTAACAAGTCTTCATTTTCCCTAGAGTTCTGCTCAGGACCAAAGAAACAAAACAGCACATCATCACAAACTTTTTCTCCGACTGCCACAGTATCATGCAAACATGCTCTACTCATTTCTCCTAAACATAAAGCAGGGGTTTTATCATAATACAGCTTCCTAACTAAAGTTTGCATTGTTAAGTGCTGTATAGCTAACATCCTAAAATGAAGAAAGGTGCTTTGGCACACTTTCTTTGATAAACAAGCTAGTGAGTGTCCCTGTAAATGTGTATGGTTTCTAACCTTGCAAGGATCCAGTCCTTGTAAAGTATGTATTTTGTGTTTTAAACTTTGCCTTGGAAAGGTACATAGGAATTTCCTTAATATATCAACAGATTTTGAATACTACAAACACTACTATAATTCCATTTGTATACAGGTGCCTGACTACCCCTTCCTTGTACCTCTTCTGCAATAACGTTTCCTGCCTTTCTAGGTACCATCACCTCTTTCGCTATAGGAGTGCCATTCTTCATTTCACCACATTGTTCTCTTTCATCAATAGCATGAACTAATCTATTATCCTGGAGATAGCTTTCTTCATTAAAGAAAGGCTTTGCACTAGACGTATGTATCCATTCTCCAATAAAAAGTGCACAAAAGTCACATGTCTTCACTAATCTTTTCTTCTGGTTTTGATTCGTTGTGCACAACACCATTTTGTAAAGAGTCTTCCCTCTATTTATAATCAAAATGAAAAGCTTCCTCTTCAAAGCAAAGATCTTATCAATTACTCCCTGAACTCATTCTTTTTGTTTCAGTGTCTTTCTCCTTCTTCTATACTTGTTCATAGTTCTCAGGAGATTTACATCTACTCTACTACCAAACATCCTGGCTCAGGTTTCCTCAAACTGCTATTGTCACATGTTTAAGGTGTGTCCATTTTTGTTACATTCTTTCCTGCATATACAATATACATTTTTTCT
Source organism: Triturus cristatus (assembly GCF_964204655.1). Taxonomy (NCBI): domain Eukaryota; kingdom Metazoa; phylum Chordata; class Amphibia; order Caudata; family Salamandridae; genus Triturus; species Triturus cristatus. The sequence goes on from NC_140591.1 coordinate 499,726,143, forward strand.
ACTCTTATTCTTTCTCATAGTTTGAATTTCATTTTCATTATTTTGTAGTCTTTGCAAATGTCAACATCTATTTTTAAGAATCTTTGTTGTCCTCTTACCAGTAGCTCTTTTTTCTTTCACTGCTTTTTCTGCATTTTGCCCATTTTGTTTCTCAGTTCTGCATGGATACTCTAGTTCTTTCTGTTGCTTTTTCCTCTGAGCTTTTGTAGGCATTCTAACTGTCTGTAGGTATGTAGTCATTGTTCTGTAAGAAAAAAGGTATATTTATTTTTTTAATCCAGCCAACATACCAATCACTTTACTAATGACTTACAAAAAATACAAAAGCAGGTTGTATGTCACGTTGCAGTTTTAAAATCACAGATGAACCTAGCTACATAAGTATGAGCACTTACTTCAATATACCAAACCCAATGCAAAACACAAAGATTAATTTATTATTTACCTTTTAATATTTTAGCACCCTCTCCTACAACAAAGTGGCAAAATATCTCAGTTCTCATGTATTCACGGTATCCCTTTTGTAGTAAATTATAAAATAAACATCAACCAAAGTGTACATACAGTGTCTCAATGCTGTAAATTGGAAAACACAACATAAGAGCTATTTCTCTGCCTCTCTACCACTGTGTCACTGGTAGATTTAGGGTGTCAGTACTTTTCTACTTAGATGCGACAGATTTAAATTTTGGGAAACAGTGCATAAAAAAATCTGCACATTAATCTCTATCACAGCATATAGATCACTAATTCTCCCACGTACATGCAAATAGTGTGTGACAGGTTACATATAATTCATCAGATGGTTATAAAAGAGTACATATGCCTCACTAAAACTTGTAAATACATGTGTTTGTGGTTGAATGCAATAATACTCCTTGGATGATTGGATGAGTTCATAGGCAGTGCCTATGTGATTCATTGAGAATATAGGTAGTGTCTGGATGATTCCTTGAGAATGTGGGAACTACATCGGTGGTTCCATATCTGCTTAGCTACTGCCTCTGTGTTTCCCTGAGTATATTGCTACTATCTGGGTGTTTGGATGGATGCATGAGTACTGCCTGAATGATTAGATAAGTGCATAACTAATACCTCAATGATTAAATACATGCATAGATAGTGGCTGGATGATTAAATGAATGCTACTCTAGTCCCTAGGTGATAACAGGAGTACATGTGTAGCATATACATGATTTATTGAGTGCATGGATAGTGGGTACGTGATTGTTTAAGTGCATGCGTAGCAGCTGGCAGATTGGATGAGTGCATGAATAGTGTTTCAGTGACTGCTGGCCATGTGCTTTTGGTTAAATTGAACAGGAAGTGCCTGGGTGCCCAGGTGATTTGATAACTACATGGGTATTGCCTGGATAAATGAATGAGTGCAACAGTAGTGCCTGGCTGATTACATGAGTGCATGACTAATGTCTGAGTAATTGCATAAGTCATTTGTTAAAGCTTGAGTGATTAGATGAAAGTAAGTGCATATATAGTGCGTAAGTGACTCAATAGCTGCCTGAGTAGTCCTGAGTGATTGGATGAGTGCCTGGGAGACTGTAAAGTATCTCCATTGCTGTTAGATACATAACTGTTGTGACTATATCTGTGACTCATTGTTTAATCATTCTGTCTGTATCAACTATCTAAACTTTTTTTGCAGTTTTATACAGTGCAGACTTGACCCAAAGGCACAACAGTGCTTCACATGAGCATCAGGTACATTACACAAGGACCCATTCATTTTGGTTTTGGGCATTGGGAGATTAAGTGATATGCCCAGAATCACAGGATGTCGAGCTTACGGCAAAACTCGAACCTGGTTCCCCAGTTAAAAAGTCTGTAGCTCTGGATGTATCACCACATCTTCTCCCTTAACTGTAACATATAGTCAAGTGATCAACTTGATTTTAAAAAACATAAAGATAGCAAATTATTTAAAAGTGCTTTGTTGCTATTTGAGAACTCAGAAAATATGTCCTCATGTTAGTTCTTTAGAGCACTAACCAAAATGTCTTTGGGAGTAAGACCCTCTCATGGAGAAAGGTGCAGAGGCAACAAGTTGATCACTCTGTGCAGGTGGTAGGGGCAGTGGCAGCCCAACGGACCATGGAGGGCAGGGAAAAGGGGGGCAGGGGCAACAAACCATTCATGCAGTACAGGCAAGAGAAGCTGTGACAATCTTAAAGAGAATTGAGGGCAGAAGAAAGAGGCAGTGGCAGTACAGCATACATGCCAACAGACCCGATTCAGGCAGGAGACTCACAATGTTTTTAAGCCAAAAAGGCCTTTATGTTACTTGTCTCCTGCCTAAAATCTCCTCTTTTGCAATGGAGAAAATCAATGCCCCAGATTTTTTTCAAAATCTCCGTCTAACCAAGTTCAAAATGTTGGCAAGTTTGGCATTGGATCACGGAGGACAGGAGGGATGGGGTAGGGACATGATATTGGATAAGAGAGGGCAGGAGGGGGATGGGCTGGGGCACCAAACAGACCTTACAGAGCTGGCATCAGGATTTGCAACAGCACACAGGACAAGCGGGATGACAGTGCAGCAAATAGACCATGGAAAGCAATAGGAAGGGAACAGGGCCATGCACATTGACAAAGGAAAGCAGAGGGGAAATATGCAAGGGCAGCAAGCTGACCATGGCTGGCAGACAGAAGGGACAGTTGCAACATAACAGACCATGAAGGGTAAGAGGGAGGGGGCAGGAGAATTACAGCGAACCAAACAATGCAGTAGGGAGGGGATAGGAGTATGCACATGAAAAATGGATGGCAGGCGGGCAGGAGCAGCAAGCTGACCATGGTGGGCAGGTGGGATGGGCTGTGACAGCACAGAAGACTATGCATGGCAAGCGGGAGGGTTAGTGGTAGGACAACAACCATGGTGGGCAAGAGGGAGGGGGCAGGGGCATGCAGAAAAGACAATGAAGGGTAGAAGGTCGGGTTAGGGGCTGGACACAGACAAAAGAGGACAGAGGAAGGGACTTCACAACAGACCATGCGGGCAGAGAGGAGGATCAGTTGCAGCACAACAGTAATGGAAGGCAAAAGAAAGTGGCAGGAAAATGGACTATGGAGAACAGGTGGGAGGGGATAGGGGCATGGAACTTGGATAGGCAGGGAGGAGGTGGCAGGGACAGGTAGCATCCATCTGACCATGCTAGGTGGGGGACAGTAGCAGCTCAACAGAACACTCGGAGTAGATAGGAGGCTGGCAGGTCCATGGAATATGGTGGGCAGAATGGAGGTAGCATAGGCATACACACAGATATCAGAGCGCAGGGGGATGGAGAGTTAGAACAGTAAGGTAAGCACAGGAAGACAATGATGCTGTATAGAACTGGGATACGGATTGCAGGAGGAGTGGGTAAGGACATCGAGCTAAATGGAAGGCAGTAGCAGCACATTGGAATACGTAGGGCAGGAAGGAGGGGCTAGTGCATGGATTCGGACAACAGAGGGTAGGGATGAGGTGGATGGGGAAGCAAGCTAATGGTTTAGGACAGGCAGGAAGGGCAGTGGCAGAAAAACAGCCACACATGGCTGTAATCAGGGAGCAGGGTCATGGACTATGGATGGCAAGGAGGAGGGAGGCAGAAGCAGCAAACTTGGGTGGGGGCAGCACAATGCCATGCTAGCGCATGTGTTCAACCCAACTGCAGATTGCAATGGGTATCTAACTACACATTAAAAAAAACTTAGAAATCCACTGAAAAAACAGAGGTTACAGGGATATTCTAGTTAAGAAATTGAATTACAAAAACCTTAGAAATTCATTAAGAAAAAAACAAAGGTTACAGTTAGGCTCGGATTTCACTTATATAAAAGCAGTGACATTTAGCAGTTATAGTTAGCTGACCTAAATAATACTCACCCCCTGCAATACACTGCTTATGACCTCACATATTACATTACTCATGACATGGTCAGTGACATCGCTGATGACACCTCAAATAACACCACTGATGACATCATTTACAAAATCTCCAAAGCCCCCACTCACACCCCATGGATCCTTTCATACACCCACTCCCACATATCCATTCATAAACCCATTCATAGACCCATACCACTCACTGATTCTCACAACTACACACAAATCCACTCATTCATCCATACAGCCACGCATGCACCCACTCACTAATACAGCCACTGACATATCCACTCATACACCGATACAGCCACTTACAGACTGAGCCGATCACCCATGGAGCTACTCACACACCTACTCACTCACCCATACAGTCAATCACACAGCCACTTACTCACCCATACAGTTACTAATTTACCCCATCATTCACCTATACTGCCTTTCACATACCCAGTTACTCACCCCTATGCCACTGACAAATCCACTCAGTCACACACACGGCCATACACACCCACTTAGCCACCCATGCACCCCCTCACGTATATACTCATTAACCCATATAGCCACTGATTGAACCACTCACTCATCCATACAGATAGTCACATACCCACACAGACACTCAGACACTCATAGAAGTACTCTGACAACCAACCAGTCACCCATACAGCAATTCAGGTACCCATTTACACACCCATTCAGCCACTTAGACACCTGACAGACTGATACAAACATCCACATAACTATTCACTCATGTGTCTTTCATATCCCTCTTCACTCTTTCTGCACCCTCTTGCCTCTTTCTGCACCTTTGTTCCTGTTTTCTGCACTTATGTTGTTTCTTTCTGCACCTCTCTTGTTTGTTTCTGTATCCCTTTTGCATCTTTTTGTACCCCACTTTCCCCTTTTTACTTCTCTGTTGTTTCTTTATGCTTTTCTCTTGCTTCTTTCTGCACCTCTCTTGCTTCTTGTTGTACCCCTCTTCCCTCTATGTCCACCCTTCTACCCTATTTTTATCGGGAGACTTAGGGTAGTTCAGATTTGTAAAGCAACTGTTATTACCTATTGATTTTTGATGCATTTCTCCCTTCCAAATGAAAGACATTGTGTAAAAAAAAGTTATTTTGAAAAATGACCAATAATTGTCATGCAAGTATGAGTATTCCCAATTTTGAAAATGTGCAAATATGCACTGTTTCTAAACTCTGTAATTTGTTCCCATTTCAGAAATACATAGGTGTCTTTCATACCAATTTTTCCATGTATACATTTTCACACTATAATTGCTATATACCCGGAACTAAAAAAAAACATTACAAAATGCTGCTCAGTTTTTTACTCTGGGTTCGTTGGGCTCTTGGTGAACCTACAAGTCCTATATATCCCCACAACCAGGAAGGTCCAGCGGATGTAACGGTGCATTGCTTTCTAAGAGATATCATAATTAGAAGAAGTTACAGGTGAAAACGTTGACACAAAAGGCTGCTTTTTTCAACTAATTTTTAATTTTTCCTATATTTAACTGTTAGTTTCTATAAAGAAACCTTGATGGATCTACACAAATGACCCCTTGCTGAATTCAGAATTTTGTCTACTTTTCAAAAATGTATAGCTTTCCAAGATCCATTATTGCTTTTCTACCCATTTCTACCATTATCTGGAAGGAGGTTGAAAGCACAAAAAATTGCAAAAATAGGGTATGTCCCAGAAAAATGTCAAAACTGTATAAAAAAAAGTTGGATTTCTGACAAAAATCTGTCATTCCCTAAAAGCTGGAGAAATGGTGATTTCAGCCCCACTAACCCTTTTTTGATATCATTTGCAGAGAAAAACCCAGACGCTTTCATTTGCAGCCACTTTTGCCCATTTTTCACAAAAAAAAACAAAATTTTGCTGTATTTTGACTAAATTCTGGGAACCCTCTAGCAGAATCCACAACCCCTGAGTACCTTTGAAATGTCCACGATGTTGGAAGAAAAGGACGTATATTTGGCATGGATACCTTATGTGGTCAAAAAGTTACAGGGGCCTAAGCGTGAACTATCCCATATAGCCAAAAAATGCTGTCTGTGTTTGAATCTTGTAGTGAGTATGTTGACAACTTATATGAGCATACTCAGGTTTTTCAGAGGGCACTGTGTTACATTTTGTAATCTTTTCTTCAAAACTATCAACTGTAATACCACTGTCCTGTTCTGCAACTCCTCCTGTTAACAAGTCTTCATTTTCCCTAGAGTTCTGCTCAGGACCAAAGAAACAAAACAGCACATCATCATAAACTTTTTCTCCGTCTGCCACAGTATCATGCAAACATGCTCTACTCATTTCTCCTAAACATAAAGCAGGGGTTTTATCATAATACAGCTTCCTAACTAAAGTTTGCATTGTTAAGTGCTGTATAGTTAACATCCTAAAATGAAGAAAGGTGCTTTGGCACACTTTCTTTGATAAACAAGCTATTGAGTGTCCCTGTAAATGTGTATGGTTTCTAACCTTGCAAGGATCCAGTCCTTGTAAAGTATGTATTTTGTGTTTTAAACTTTGCCTTGGAAAGGTACATAGGAATTTCCTTAATATATCAACAGATTTTGAATACTACAAACACTACTATAATTCCATTTGTATACAGGTGCCTGACTACCCCTTCCTTGTACCTCTTCTGCAATAACGTTTCCTGCCTTTCTAGGTACCATCACCTCTTTCCCTATAGGAGTGCCATTCTTCATTTCCCACATTGTTCTCTTTCATCAATAGCATGAACTAATCTATTATCCTGGAGATAGCTTTCTTCATTAAAGAAAGGCTTTGCACTAGACGTATGTATCCATTCTCCAATAAAAAGTGCACAAAAGTCACATGTCTTCACTAATCTTTTCTTCTGGTTTTGATTCGTTGTGCACAACACCATTTTGTAAAGAGTCTTCCCTCTATTTATAATCAAAATGAAAAGCTTCCTCTTCAAAGCAAAGAACTTATCAATTAGTCCCTCAACTCATTCTTTTTGTTTCAGTGTCTTTCTCCTTCTTCTATACTTGTTCATAGTTCTCAGGAGATTTACATCTACTCTACTACCAAACATCCTGGCTCAGGTTTCCTCAAACTGCTATTGTCACATGTTTAAGGTGTGTCCATTTCTGTTACATTCTTTCCTGCATATACAATATACATTTTTTCTACTCTTATTCTTTCTCATAGTTTGAATTTCATTTTCATTATTTTGTAGTCTTTGCAAATGTCAACATCTATTTTTAAGAATCTTTGTTGTCCTCTTACCAGTAGCTCTTTTTTCTTTCACAGTTTTTTCTGCAGTTTGCCCATTTTGTTTCTCAGTTCTGCATGGATACTCTAGTTCTTTCTGTTGCTTTTTCCTCTGAGCTTTTGTAGGCATTCTAACTGTCTGTAGGTATGGAGTTATTGTTATGTAAGAAAAAAGGTATATTTATTTTTTTATTCCAGCCAACATACCAATCACTTTACTAATGACTTACACAAAATACAAAAGCAGGTTGTATGTCACGTTGCAGTTTTAAATCCACAGATGAACCTAGCTACATAAGTATGAGCACTTACTTCAATATACCAAACCCAATGCAAAACACAAAGATTAATTTTTTATTTACCTTTTAATATTTTAGCACCCTCTCCTACAACAAAGTGGCAAAATATCTCAGTTCTCATGTATTCACGGTATCCCTTTTGTAGTAAATTATAAAATAAACATCAACCAAAGTGTACATACAGTGTCTCAATGCTGTAAATTGGAAAACACAACATAAGAGCTATTTCTCTGCCTCTCTACCACTGTGTCACTGGTAGATTTAGGGTGTCAGTACTTTTCTACTTAGATGCGACAGATTTAAATTTTGGGAAACAGTGCATAAAAAAATCTGCACATTGATCTCTATCACAGCATATAGATCACTAATTCTCCCACGTACATGCAAATAGTGTGTGACAGGTTACATATAATTCATCAGATGGTTATAAAAGAGTACATATGCCTCACTAAAACTTGTAAATACATGTGTTTGTGGTTGAATGCAATAATACTCACTGGATGATTGGATGTGTGCATAGGCAGTGCCTAGGTGATTCATTGAGAATATAGGCAGTGTCTGGATGATTCCCTGAGAATGTGGGAACTACATCGGTGGTTCCATATCTGCTTAGCTACTGCCTCTGTGTTTCCCTGAGTATATTGCTACTATCTGGGTGTTTGGATGGCTGCATGAGTACTGCCTGAATGATTAGATAAGTGCATAACTAATACCTCAATGATTAAATACATGCATAGATAGTGGCTGGATGATTAAATGAATGCTACTCTAGTCCCTAGGTGATAACAGGAGTACATGTGTAGCATATACATGATTTATTGAGTGCATGGATAGTGTCTACATGATTGTTTAAGTGCATGCGTAGCAGCTGGCAGATTGGATGAGTGCATGAATAGTGTTTCAGTGACTGCTGGCCATGTGCTTTTGGTTAAATTGAACAGGAAGTGCCTGGGTGCCCAGGTGATTTGATAACTACATGGGTATTGCCTGGATAAATGAATAAGTGCTAGAGTAGTGCCTGGCTGATTACATGAGTGCATGACTAATGTCTGAGTAATTGCATAAGTCCTTTGTTAAAGCTTGAGTGATTAGATGAAAGTAAGTGCATATATAGTGCATAAGTGACTCAATAGCTGCCTGAGTAGTCCTGAGTGATTGGATGAGTGCCTGGGAGACTGTAAAGTATCTCCATTGCTGTTAGATACATAACTGTTGTGACTATATCTGTGACTCATTGTTTAATCATTCTGTCTGTATCAACTATCTAAACTTTTTTTGCAGTTTTATACAGTGCAGACTTGACCCAAAGGCACAACAGTGCTTCACATGAGCATCAGGTACATTACACAAGGACCCATTCATTTTGGTTTGGGGCATTGGGAGATTAAGTGAAATGCCCAGAATCACAGGATGTCGAGGTTACGGCAAAACTCAAACCTGGTTCCCCAGTTAAAAAGTCTGTAGCTCTGGATGTATCACCACATCTTCTCCCTTAACTGTAACATATAGTCAAGTGATCAACTTGATTTTAAAAAACATAAAGATAGCAAATTATTTAAAAGTGCTTTGTTGCTATTTGAGAACTCAGAAAATATGTCCTCATGTTAGTTCTTTAGAGCACTAACCAAAATGTCTTTGGGAGTAAGACCCTCTCATGCAGAAAGGTGCAGAGGCAACAAGTTGATAACTGTGTGCAGGTGGTAGGGGCAGTGGCAGCCCAACGGACCATGGAGGGCAGGGAAAAGGGGGGCAGGGGCAACAAACCAACCATGCAGTACAGGCAAGAGAAGCTGTGACAATATTAAAGAGAATTGAGAGCAGAAGAAAGAGGCAGTGGCAGTACAGCATACATGCCAACAGACCCGATTCAGGCAGGAGACTCACAATGTTTTTAAGCCAAAAAGGCCTTTATGTTACTTGTCTCCTGCCTAAAATCTCCTCTTTTGCAATGGAGAAAATCAATGCCCCAGATTTTTTTCAAAATCTCCGTCTAACCAAGTTCAAAATGTTGGCAAGTTTGGCATTGGATCACGGAGGACAGGAGGGATGGGGTAGGGACATGATATTGGATAAGAGAGGGCAGGAGGGGGATGGGCTGGGGCACCAAACAGACCTTACAGAGCTGGCATCAGGATGTGCAACAGCACACAGGACAAGCGGGATGACAGTGCAGCAAATAGACCATGGAAAGCAATAGGAAGGGAACAGGGCCATGCACATTGACAAAGGAAAGCAGAGGGGAAAGATGCAAGGGCAGCAAGCTGACCATGGCTGGCAGACAGAAGGGACAGTTGCAACATAACGGACCATGAAGGGTAAGGGGAGGGGGCAGGAGAATTACAGCGAACCAAACAATGCAGTAGGTGGGGATAGGAGTATGCACATGAAAAATGGATGGCAGGGGGGCAGGAGCAGCAAGCTGACCATGGTGGGCAGGTGGGATGGGCTGTGACAGCACAGAAGACTATGCATGGCAAGCGGGAGGGTTAGTGGTAGGACAACAACCATGGTGGGCAAATGGGAGGGGGCAGGGGCATGCAGAAAAGACAATGAAGGGTAGAAGGTCGGGTTAGGGGCTGGACACAGACAAAAGAGGACAGAGGAAGGGACTTCACAACAGACCATGCGGGCAGACAGGAGGAGCAGTTGCAGCACAACAGTAATGGAAGGCAAAAGAGAGTGGCAGGAAAATGAACTATGGAGAACAGGTGGGAGGGGATAGGGGCATGGAACTTGGATAGGCAGGGAGGAGGTGGCAGGGACAGGTAGCATCCATCTGACCATGCTAGGTGGGGGACAGTAGCAGCTCAACAGAACACTCGGAGTAGATAGGAGGCTGGCAGGTCCATGGAATATGGTGGGCAGAATGGAGGTAGGAGAGGCATACACACAGATATCAGAGCGCAGGGGGATGGAGAGTTAGAACAGTAAGGTAAGCACAGGAAGACAATGATGCTGCATAGAACTGGGAAACGGATTGCAGGAGGAGTGGGTAAGGACATCGAGCTAAATGGAAGGCAGTAGCAGCACATTGGAATACGTAGGGCAGGAAGGAGGGGCTAGTGCATGGATTCGGACAACAGAGGGTAGGGATGAGGTGGATGGGGAAGCAAGCTAATGGTTTAGGACAGGCAGGAAGGGCAGTGGCAGAAAAACAGCCACACATGGCTGTAATCAGGGAGCAGGGTCATGGACTATGGATGGCAAGGAGGAGGGAGGCAGAAGCAGCAAACTTGGGTGGGGGCAGCACAATGCCATGCTAGCGCATGCGTTCAACCCAACTGCAGATTGCAATGGGTATCTAACTTCACATTAAAAAAAACTTAGAAATCCACTGAAAAAACAGAGGTTACAGGGATATTCTAGTTAAGAAATTGAATTACAAAAACCTTAGAAATTCATTGAGAAAAAAACAAAGGTTACAGTTAGGCTCGGATTTCACTTATATAAAAGCAGTGACATTTAGCAGTTATAGTTAGCTGACCTAAATAATACTCACCCCCTGCAATACACTGCTTATGACCTCACATATTACATTACTCATGACATGGTCAGTGACATCGCTGATGACACCTCAAATAACACCACTGATGACATCATTTACAAAATCTCCAAAGCCCCCACTCACACCCCATGGATCCTTTCATACACCCACTCCCACATATCCATTCATAAACCCATTCATAGACCCATACCACTCACTGATTCTCACAACTACACACAAATCCACTCATTCATCCATACAGCCACGCATGCACCCACTCACTAATACAGCCACTGATATATCCACTCATACACCGATACAGCCACTTACAGACTGAGCCGATCACCCATGGAGCTACTCACACACGTACTCACTCACCCATACAGTCAATCACACAGCCACTTACTCACCCATACAGTTACTAATTTACCCCATCATTCACCTATACTGCCTTTCACATACCCAGTTACTCACCCCTATGCCACTGACAAACCCACTCAGTCACACACACGGCCATACAGACCCACTTAGCCACCCATGCACCCCCTCACGTATATACTCATTAACCCATATAGCCCCTGATTGAACCACTCATTCATCCATACAGATAGTCACATACCCACACAGACACTCAGACACTCATAGAAGTACTCTGACAACCAACCAGTCACCCATACAGCAATTCAGGTACCCATTTACACACCCATTCAGCCACTTAGACACCTGACAGACTGATACAAACATCCACATAACTATTCACTCACCCGTACATTCACTGAGACATCTAATCACTCACTTTTACAGTCAGTCATGCATCAACTGAATCATCTATATGGGCACTCATATACCCACTGATTTACCAAAACACCTTGGTATATATAATTAACACTCAAACTTTTTAGAAACAGTCACTGGATGGTGTCATCAGTGATGTCATTTGAGATGTCATCAGTGATGTCACTGATCCTGCCATGAGTGATGTAATATGTGAGGTCATAAGCAGTGCATTGCTGGGGCGTGAGTTATCATAAGCTGAGCTAACTATAACTGCTGAATTTCACTTGTTTTGTACAAGTGAAATTCGAGCCTAACTATAATGTCTCTGTAACCTTTGGTTTCTTCAGTGGATATAATAATATATATGTTATAACTCTATGAAAACAGGTTTCTAAAGATACTATGAAAATGTACTGTATGGCACATCGCTAATACAGGAGCACATCACGAGAAACCACAAATGTAAGTGAGTCAGTGAATGCATGAGGATGTGCATGAATATATCAGTCAGTCCTAGGGTGTGGAATAATGAGTGTGTGAAAGTGATACTGAATGGATTGGCATATATTTGGTTATGCCAATGCAAGTATCAGTGGGTCCCAGAGTGTCTCAGTGTGTGTATGAGTGAGTGAATATGTGAGTGAATGCATCAAAGTGTGGCTGGGTGTGTCAGTGTATACTTCAATGAGTACTTGGGTTCGTTAGTGTATGCAGCAGTGTTTAACTAGGTGTATTTGTTACATTCTCATTTATGCATTGTAATTTAGCATGTTTAAATGTTTTCATACTTGATTCTTTGTTCTCACTGTATGTGCATTGCATGAGCTCTGTATACATTTGTATGAGATTCTATGTTCCAATTGGATTGTTATCATTTTATATTCCACACTGTTGGCTTTAGATTCTTCTAGAGATCAGCCTGGAAACATGTACTAGCCATGCTCTCAATAAACCTTCTTTATAAATTTGGATCAATTTACTTTTTAACAGTGTTTTATATACAACAGTGTGTGCAGAGGAACATTTTTACATTTTTAGAAAAATACATTACAAAGAACTGGGAATACCAGAAAAATAATAACATCATAGAAGAAAGAATTAATGGAAAAGATACAAAACAATGCAGTAAATAGAACTAATAAATAAAAAACAGATGACAAATGATTGACAATCAAAACAATATAAACAAGAATAATACATTTATTTGAAAAAACAATTAAACAACATTAATAATTTACATATAACTATTACAACTCAATTTGATTCTATAAACATATATTACAACTATTGTTACTCTAACTATTCTAACATATTATAAACTTTTTCAATGTAACGGTTCAATTTCCTAGGGAAATGAGCTGTGCAGCGGAATTCATAGAGTCAGCCAATAATAAAATTAAAAGCTTTAGTTCTATTGGTTCCTCTTCAACCCCACCCAAATTGTGGGAAATTCACATCCAAAACAGAGACTTTGATTCTGTGAAACTGTTTTGTTGTACCTTCAGGAGGAGGAAAGGCACTGCCAGAGATATTGATTTTCACCTCTGTGCGAAACAGCTTTCCAGAAGTATCCTCAATGTGGCAGCACATCAAGAGCAACCAGACCATGCATTTTAATAATCCTAAGGCAGAAAGCAACATCTTCTACTGATGTGAGAGCTTTGTTATCTACTCCCAAACAACATTTTGCAAATGTCATCATTGCAACAACTTGCATAGAGTTTGAAGAAATGATTGTTCACTGTTCACTGTTCTAAATAATATCTTTTGAAAGAAAATACTGACATTATCGCCATTTTGGAGACAATAAAGGGACACAGTTGTTAATTCCTTCTTGTTTGTTTGTTTCATTGTAAAAGCACAAGGAGAAATGCAAATGCTATCCTTGTTAAAGACACTGGAAGTTCCTTAAGTGATGGAGAAATTGGAAGATATACCGTCAGCCAACCATCTCTGAAAATTAAAACTTCATCAACCTGTATTGAAGTTTAAATAGTGATTTTTGCAAGGCATCATTTGAAAATTTGAGGACATTATTTTCTTGTTAAAGAAACATGAGTCTCTTTACTTACTTTGGGGCATATCAACAAGGGCTTTATCTCTGCTTTTTTGGCTTTAAAAGCCAAAAAAGCAGAGATAAAACTAGCGCCCTATCAGCAACATGGTGCTAACATGCAAATTTGCATGTTAGCACCCTTTTACTCTACGCTTCCCCTTGCATCTCTAATGAGATGCAAAGGGGGCGTTCCAGAGTAAAATAATTGGAGAAATGTCGCTAAGCGACATTTCTCCTATTATCAAGAATGTCGCTAACCCTGTTAGAGACAAAAAAAGCAGCGCTAACCGCGGTTAACGCTGCTTTTTTATGTCTGATATTTTTCTGACTTAGCCATGATATCCTATGGAAGGAGGATATCATGGCAAAGTTTGCCTGTCCCTATCAACAAGGTAACGTGAGATTATCGCTGGTGATAATCTCACGTTAGCCTGTTAATGTGAGGATTTTTATCGCTTTTGAGATAAGCGTTGCTAATAGCACGCTATCTCAGCGATAAAAATTCACGCTAGCCGGCCATAATTATCCTAGCGCTAAGTGCACTTAGAGATAATTATCGCCGGCTGTTGTTGATATGCCCCTAAGTCTGCTTTTTTCTTACTACAAAGGTAAACACATAATTAGGTACCTACATTACTGCAATAAATCATTCTTTGGATCTGTGATAAAAGAGAGAGAACATAGAGATAAGATAATGTTATACAATACAGATTTACATGGTAAAGTATACGTTTCTGCAATATAAATAGATTTGTTACTAAAGAAACATTAGAGAGCTACATATCTCTAAAGCAATTAAACATGTATCTTAAACATTTCATTTTTATTATTTTACTGTTCTCATGTTTCATACTAGTACACCTTAAACAATGTACTGTATGAAGTCCCATCACTGAATAGCAGGGGAAAAATAATCACATAGATTGTAGAAACAAAACTGACTTACACAGTATACAACTGTAAATATATCATACTATACATGCACTTACTATAAATCATTAAAAATGTATTTCTTTTGTACAACTCAACTGCTTTATATAAACACATAAAAAAGTAGTATGATATTCAAGTAGTCCATTTATGAAAATAGATGTAACACATATCCAAGTGTGAAACTCCATTTTCAAGATATTACCCTTACTAGGCCAAATGGTGTCTTAACGATTTTTCATTCATAAAAGAACAAACACAATAAACCACTTTTTAAAGAGAATTCCTGTTTAGAACTTTGGTTGCAAAAAGGAAAGATATGAATATGGAAGTTTGAAGGCAGCTTATGTTTAAATGCCAGGTTGCTGTCATTGCATTTCGTCCATTCACGCAGAGTTTTTAAGTACACATTATAGTGTCTTAATGCTATATGTACTCCTTTGTGAAAAATTATATCTAGTGTTGTTCACGCTCTTCCAGCAATTGGCACTTGCAAGCTTTACATTTTGAAATTCAGTTTCTAATTGTATCCATAAAGTCTACATCATTGAAGCATCAATATAATATATTTACCACTTCTATGTGTCTGTAACATACAATCAGAACTTCAATTTGGGCAGGTCATGTTCTGGTTTGCATTTCTTATCAGGCTCTCAAATGGTACAGTTTTCAATTCTGGTAATGTTTAATAGATGAACATTTCAGAATTCATATTAGTAGTAGATGTAAAAGAGAAAGCCAAATAATTATGATTCTGTTTGTAACTTAGACCAAATAACTCTTAAATATACTGTTTTTCTTCCAAAAGTCCAAGGATAACCATAAGAAACTCTTGTATGTCTTATTGAGAGCACTGAGAAAATGATTCAGATCCACTGATTGTGTCCACTACATGTCGTATTCCTGAAGCAGAATGTAGTATAGTCCTACCACTACGTAAATGTTACAGCAAATGATACAGTTCTGAGCAGAACTGTCTGTCTCCTTTATGTTCAATTACATTTACTTGATGTGGTAAATAAAAGGCTAAATTCAGAACTACATTAGCATAGCATTTGATACCATTTCATTTTTCCAACTGAAACCCCATGACTTCTTCATAGCCTCATCTTTATCTTTCTTTTGCTTCTTTTGCAGAGCATCTATTGAATGCGTAGTAAGTTTCTGTTTAGAAAAGATTGTCTCTTTTTCATAAATAGGATACTGTGCTAAGTGAGGATCATAGACTTCTCAACTGATTACACTCTGTAACACACCTAGTATCAGCACTAACTTTGTTTTAATCAAAATCAACTAAAACAAACCGGACAATGTTCTAACTCGCGGCAATGGGACATATGACATACCTTTTTTTAATACACTACTCCCAATACTAATAAAAGCTGCATCTACACTTAAACCTTGAGATTTGTAGATAGTTACAGCATACACTAGAGAGAATGGGAACTGGTGCCGCCTCACATATAAATATTTCACAAGCAAAAGCCATACAGCACATTAGCCAGTTTGCTTCAGACCATCAATCTGATCACATTTCACAGCTACGCGTCTGGAAACCTAAGAAAATCAATGACTATACCCATTAACCATTTACTAAGCCTTCGTAATATTTAAATTTCACAGCAACATTACTCTACAAGTTCAACAATCATGTAAGCACTTTTCTAATCCAGCAGTCCTAGAAAAAGATTTTTTTAATGAATCCCATTTTGCTTGCAGTTTCTCAGTCGACAGTATTGTTATTCCCGGGTGTTCCATTTTACCAATAGCTGTTAGTTCAAAAATGTAATTTCTTTCCAATTTCAGTAATTGTTCATTGAAATTGCTGCACTATTGATGGGTAGGCATTGAACACAGTATTGAGTTTCTATCTTCAATCAAATTGAACATGAGTTCTGTTGATGTCTTCTTACAGGAGAATAGTTTATTGATGAATCAACTGTGTAAGGTACTCTTACCTTCCTTGGTCAAAACTCCAACTTTAATATCCTTAAGAATATTTCCATGTACCTCATCAGATGCTTGACACATATTTTTAAACAGACCTTGTATTGGAAATTCAGCCATCTTTTATAATTTCCAATACTTCTTAATGAATTGCGTGTTCGTTCATAGACAAGGGTCTTGAAAACAGGTTCTCCTTTCATAGAGATTTGTTAGAGGATGTCATCAAACATAATTAAATGCTTTCATCTGTAGAGAACATCCTACTCTTTCTTAACATGTGTTGCATTCGAAAGAGAATAAAAGCAAGCTTTAAGTTTGAGACCCTGCTTACCTCATCAATGATTAAAAACTTCATTTTCTTCAAAACGTTTGCCACCTCATGACATACTTCAACAGATAATTTCTAGTGTTCCAGCTTATTGTTATGTTCCACAGGTAGCATAAGAAGTGGATGTAGAGTAATTCCTTTATTATTGTATGCAGCCAATCCTGTTGGTGCTGTCACTACACACACAAGTTTGATTTTTTTGTCCTCTGTAGGTAAGTGATCAGCACTTTAATTTAAAAGCTTTTCCCAGTGCCAGCTTGAGCACTAATGTATAATAGAACTGGTTTAAATGAAGTACAACTGCATTGTTTGTGCTCATGGAAACATTCATGTGTACTTTCTCTTTTACTTCCATATAAATGTCTTTCTGTTCATTGTTCAATTGTGCAATTAACTGTTTCAGATCTTCAGCTTGCTTTCTAGCTTGTTCCATTACAGTTTCCACCTCATTCATTGCTTTTGAAGCTTCATTTTTAATGACTTAGTGGTGAGGAACTTTGACTGCTTTAAGAAAGTTCCCTAGTTATCCCTGCAGCAATTGTTTCTTCTTGCTGAATCGCATCACTTAACATTTAAATTTAAATTTGGAAGAGTGGACACAGAATACTGTCTTTTACACCATTAAATGAATATTCACAGCAATCATAGTCTACAAATAATTCATATTCTGCATGCTAAGATTTGAAAAGTTGAAGTGCCAAGTAGAAAAACTCTCTTTTCTCTAGAGTTTGGCAACTAAGTTTCTTTTGGTTAATGAGATTTAATTTTTCTTGTTTTACTAAACAACCATCATGTCGAACAAATAGTAAAGTTGCTTTCTTCTACGTTTTCTTCTACATTAACTCTGCATCTGTACTACTACAATTTTGTATAGGCATATGTTTTCCAATTGTATACTTATTCTTGGGTAGTATGTATCCAACATGTTTGTTTTTACTATGCCTGTACTTTACATGCAAAATTCCGCGAAATACTTAATTTCTGGAAAATACATTAACACTGTATTTTCTGTACTTGCAAGACCTAAACTTACCCAAACTATTCCTCTTGACGTAGAGTATAAACCTGCTGAGTGCAACCTGTTCAAGTGTTCATTAGAACCAATCTCCCTATAGGACAGCATTTGTAAACTGAAGCTGCACAACTTTTTTATGAGACTGTTTTCTGCACTAATCTCCTGCCACATCTCAGTCTTCTTCAATTTTTTTAATGTAGGAAGTGACATATCAAGCAACAGCAAAAGAGTTGTCAGCAACAAATTGTATCTCCATATATGCATTCCACATTTTCAGAATGACTGCGTTGTAATTCTTAATTGTTTTTCAACGTTTCTGTTCTTCTCAGATTGTATACGCTTTTTGGGGATTTCCGTGTTACTGTATGTTTCCCTGCAGACAAAAAGTTATTCACTCTTCCTTGTGAAGTAACAGGTCATGGGAATCCAAGTCGGCATCTTGTGTAAAGTTTTCCTTTAGATCTGTATCTTCTACAGCAGCATTTCCCATTTCTCTGTGTTTGAAACCGCAGAACTTGTTTTCTCTAGGGGTGGGCGGAATTCGCGAAATTAACTTTCGCAATTTATCGCGAAAATGCTAAACATCTCCGCAAACACGCCGGAAATATCGAGAAGACGCAGAAGTTTTTTTCCCGCCTGTTCGCGGTATTTTTTGCGTGATCGCGGGTTGCCAAGTTACCCATGCGGTTGCTCACGGCCATCTTCTTTTCACTTGTCCCGCTCTCTCGCGATGCTTACTTCCTGTTCCGGGTCGCGCAATGCATGTTCGCGCCCGTTCGCGGTCGATATTTCCTGTTCGCGACCGCTTTTACTTGATCACGTTGCTTTTTGCTTGCTCGGGGAGA
This sequence comes from Triturus cristatus, assembly GCF_964204655.1. NCBI lineage: Eukaryota > Metazoa > Chordata > Amphibia > Caudata > Salamandridae > Triturus > Triturus cristatus. The sequence continues at coordinate 499,744,959 of NC_140591.1, forward strand.
AAATATCGCGCGAACGTGCGCACGTGGTCGCAATGGGCACGGCCATCTTGTTTTTCATTCTATTGCATGGTTCTGGGGCCTGTTTTTCAATCCTCTCCAAATCTTTTCAATCCTTGGTTTAAACCCACTTTTTTTTTTATCTTTCTTATTTATTATTTATCTTACTATTTTCCAGCTTCTATATTTTTGGTTTTTGTCTCCTTTTTTGTTTTTTAGCTACTTTTTCTCTTTCTATTGCCTGCTATTATGTATTTCCTTTACTTCTTTAATTTTATTACCTTTTATTACACCAGAACCATGTCTAAGGGTAGGGCTGGTGGACGACGCAGCCAGAGCCGCGAACGCCTCCCTTGCGGAAGGCGGCGCCCACAAGGGGTGCAGGCACGGGCCTTATTTGGGGAGGTGGGGTTGGCTGCACTAATTTTCTTTGTGCAGCGCCACCTCCCCTCAATCCTGGCAGCAGGTGGCAGGCCTGGGTCCGGGTACGGCCTCCGGGAGCGTCGGCAGCGGTGGGGGAAGGTGCGCCGGGCAGTGTCACGCTTCTCTGGGGTCCGGCGCACCCAGGCGCAGCTCACGCACCGGTGGTCCAACATCCTGGACCGTGAGCAGGACCTGCTGGACCTGCTAGGAGTGGAGGTCCCGGGGCTTGGTGAGTACCTATTTAATTATTACAACTTTGTGTCTGTTCTTCTGTTCTGTGTTATATATTGCGAATATCTTTTTTTTCTTCCAACCAGCTAGAATGTTGCTGCTTACATTCCAGGTTAATTACGTTTAAAAGTCTTCTGTGATTATGACACAGGTGCTCTTCTGCGCTACTACTAATCTTACTTGTTTACATCTTTGCGTTTGCACTTGCTTAGCGTGATTCTTTACGAGTTTATTTTAGAGAAATTAAGTTACGTAATGCTACAGTGACTCTAGTTCACTCCTTACTTTGTCCTGTCACTAATAGATAGGGGCAGATTGATACTTAGGATTAGGTACTTTGTATGAGCTTCTAATTTGTTAGTGGTATGCGTGATGCCCCCTCAGTTACGTGACGTGCTGCTAGTACGGCAGTCTTTATTAGAAGTTTAGAACCTTTTCTAGTTTGATCAATGAGTGGTGGTAATTGGCTTAGCACTAGCAGAACATCAGCATCAATCAATCAACCCAAAATTTGGTGTATACAAAAAATGTAGTCATGTGTCCTCCATGATTTGACCATATGCATTGTTGAGGAATACAGTGGAAATGCATACTTAATGTACAATTGGCATGCCTGGAATAGGTGGGCAAGGTTGGGTGGTACGTCGTACTTAGGCTTAGTTGTAACTTAGTATTCTGGAATCAGAATGGAAGACTGGATTACTGTTGATAAATAGTAACTTAAGTAGTCGATCTGCGAATTCCCCGATATTACTTGTTGACCAGATGAGATCGGTCAATTTAGTTATTGCAATTGTTGTTTACATAAGTGTTTTTTGACCGTTGTTGAAAAATATTGTATTTGTTTGACATCATCCATCAATGTTTGTCTCTTTCTTATATCTTTCCTGTTCATCATTCAGCACCCAGGGGCAGACAGACAGGGAGTGGGGGTTCGGCGGGACAACAGTCCGAACAGCACCAGGAGGACACCAATGACGGCTCCTCTGCTGGCCCCAGTAAGTCGTCTTGTTTTTAATAATATTTCTTACTCCATAACTTTTACTGCCCCATATTTTTCACGAACTATTGTTTGTTTCCAAATGCTATTTTTTTACCAACAATTATCCTTCGATCTGTACGGTTTCAAAAATCTTATCCCTGTCTCCGCTATGATGACTCTCAGTACTACTACTGCTCTCAGGACACCCCCGCGCCGCATGGCCCCCAGCTGTGTGAGCCCCCTCGTGTGCCCTGCTGCTGCTCGCAGACTCGTTTTGCCCTCTGCCTGCCTCGCACTGTCCCCCAGCTGTGTTCTAGTTCCTTTCTGTTATCTCTGCATTTTGTAATTGTTTTTGTGCATAACTGTTGTGATTTTAGGTGATTGTTGTGTCTGCCCCGCTCTCCGGTTTCCGCCGTCGTCCTCGCGGCCACGCCCCTTTTTCGTGCCCTCCCCGCTCCCGCCTCCCAGATGCTCCTCCCTCCCACTTGTCCATAAATGGCGACCGCGCGGCGCAGGTGAGTGTGACCTGTTCTCAGGACAACCCCGCTCCGCACGGCCCCCAGCTGTGTGAGCCCCCTCGTGTGCCCTGCTGCTGCTCGCAGACTCGTTTTGCCCTCTGCCTGCCTCGCACTGTCCCCAGCTGTGTTCTAGTTCCTTTCTGTTATCTTTGCATTTTGTAATTGTTTTTGTGCATAACTGTTGTGATTTTAGGTGATTGTTGTGTCTGCCCCGCTCTCCGGTTTCCGCCGTCGTCCTCGCAGCCACGCCCCTTTTTCGTGTCCTCCCCGCTCCCGCCTCCCAGCTGCTCCTCCCTCCCACTTGTCCATAAATGGCGACCGCGCGGCGCAGGTGAGTGTGACCTGTTCTCAGGACACCCCTGCGCCGCACGGCCCCCAGCTGTGTGAGCCCCCTCGTGTGCCCTGCTGCTGCTCGCAGACTTGTTTTGCCCTCTGCCTGCCTCGCACTGTCCCCCAGCTGTGTTCTAGTTCCTTTCTGTTATCTCTGCATTTTGTAATTGTTTTTGTGCATAACTGTTGTGATTTTAGGTGATTGTTGTGTCTGCCCCGCTCTCCGGTTTCCGCCGTCGTCCTCGCGGCCACGCCCCTTTTTCGTGTCCTCCTCACTCCCGCCTCCCAGCTGCTCCTCCCTCCCACTTAGCCATAAATGGCGACCGCGCAGACGCGCAGCGGTCACGCCGATTGTGCGCCGAAGGCGCGCCAAAGGCAAGCCCGTCTGCACCTGTCCGCGCCTGGACCGCGCCCAGTGCCGGAACCCCTGGCCCCCGCCAATGCAAGACTACCCGACGGACCTACGACGCCGCCACTCTCTACGCACTCAATGCCGGCCAGAACCCTGCCTGCTACCGAGCCACCCCGAGACGCACCCACGGACCCTTCGCCTGCCAAGCCTGCCGATTCACCTGCTACCGGACCTGCACCACCAAGTCGAGCACCAGCAGCAACCACCTGAAGTGCATCCTGCTCAACACCCGCTCCCTACACAGGCACGCCGTGGAACTCTGGGACCTACTCGACGCGACAGCACCTGACGTCGCCTTCCTCACCGAAACCTGGATGAACGCCTCCTCAGAGCCCGACATCGCCACAGCCATCCCGGACGGATACAAGATCACCCGGAAGGACCGCATCAACCAGACGGGAGGAGGCATCGCCATCATACACAAGAACACCATCCGCATCTCGGCTAACTCCGACGAAACCTTCACCGCCGCCGAACACCTGCACTTCCAGATACACACTGATCCCAAGACCACCCTCCGAGGCACCCTCATCTACAGACCCCCGGGACCACGCACACAATTCAGCGAAGACATCGCAGACTTCATTAGCCCGTACGCCCTCCCCTCCGCTGACTACATCCTCCTAGGGGACCTCAACTTCCACCTGGAGAACAACAACGACAGGAACACCACCGCCCTGCTGGACAACCTCGCCAACCTCGGACTCAAGCAACTGGTGAACACCCCCACCCACTACGCCGGCCACACGCTTGACCCCTTCTTCTCATCCAGCAAGCACATCTCCTTCAGCCACGCCACCGGACTCCACTGGACCGACCACAGCCGCGTCCACTTCAGCTTCAGAAGAACTACGACTCACCACCACCCGCAACAGGCCCCCCGCCGGAGCTGGAGCAAGATCACCGCCGAGCAGCTCACCGCCTCCCTCAGCCAGAACACTCCCGCCAGCACAACGGACCCCAACGAAGCAGCCAGCAACCTCACCAAGTGGCTGACTGCCTGCGCCGATGACCTCGCACCACTTAATAACCCTCCCAGCAGACCCGGCAGCAAGAAAACCCCCTGGTTCACCAACGAACTCAAGGAATCCAAGAAAAACTGCCGCACCCTCGAGAAAGCCTGGCGGCATGACCAGACCACAGACAATAGGACCGCCCTCAAGCACGCCACCCGAAAACATCATCAGCTGATCCGCGCCACCAAGAAGTCGGCACTCAAAGAACAACTTGACAACAACACCCACGACAGCAAGGAACTCTTCAGCATCGTCAAAGAGTTCTCCAACCCCAGCGCCGGATACAACAACATCACTCCCTCGCAAGATCTCTGCAACTCACTCGCCTCGTTCTTCCACCGCAAGATCGCCGACATACACAACCGCTTCGACGCACAGACAACGCACCCTACCACCGAACCAACGCCCGCCACCACCACCCTCTGCAACTGGACCCCGATCCGCACCGAAGACACCACCCGCACGATGAACTCCATCCACTCCGGATCTCCAACCGACCCCTGCCCACACCACGTCTTCAACAAAGCCGACGCCATCATCGCACCCCATCTCCGGGACATCATCAACTCCTCCTTCCACACCGCCACCTTCCCGGAGAGCTGGAAACACGCTGAGCTGACCGCCCTCCTGAAGAAACCAACGGCAGACCCCACCGACCTCAAGAACTACCGTCCCATCTCGCTCCTTCCTTTTCCGGCCAAAGTCATCGAGAAGACCGTCAACAGACAGCTTGCCGCCTTCCTCGAGACAAACGGCTCCCTCGACCCCTCGCAGTCCGGGTTTCGGGCCAACCACAGCACCGAGACCGCCCTAATCGCAGCCACCGACGACATCAGAACCCTGATCGACAACGGGGAAACAGCGGCCCTCATCCTCCTGGACCTCTCTGCGGCGTTCGACACTGTCTGCCACCGCACCCTAGTGAAGCGCCTCAGCAACATTGGAATCCAAGAGAAAGCACTGGAATGGATCATCTCGTTCCTCGCCGGAAGAACCCAGAGAGTCTGCCTCCCCCCCTTCAGATCCGAGGACACCGAAGTCATCTGCGGCGTACCACAAGGATCTTCACTCAGTCCAACCCTCTTCAACGTCTACATGAGCCCCCTCACAGCCATCGCACGCCAACACAACCTCAACATCATCTCCTATGCCGACGACATCCAGCTGATCCTCTCCCTCACCAGCGACCCCACCACCGCCAGAGCCAACCTACACGAAGGGATGAAATACGTCGCCGACTGGATGAGGAACAGCCGCCTCAAACTGAACTCGGACAAGACGGAGGTCCTCATCCTGGGATCATCACCCTCCGCCTGGGACGACTCCTGATGGCCCACGGCCCTGGGCACCACTCCCAAACCAACAGACCACGCACGCAACCTGGGCTTCATCCTAGACTCCTCTCTCTCGATTACCAGACAAGTCAACGCCGTCACATCTTCGTGCTTCAACAACCTGCGCATGCTCTGCAAGATCTTCAGATGGATCCCCACCGAAACCAGGAAGACGTCACCCAAGCACTCGTCACCAGCCGACTGGACTACAGGAACACCCTCTGTGCCGGAACCACAGCCAAACGTCAAAAAAGACTCCAACGCATCCAGAACGCCTCCGCACGACTCATCCTGGACATCCCCCGACACAGCCACATCACTGGACACCTGAGAGACCTGCACTGGCTCCCCATCAGCAAGAGAATCACGTTCAGACTCCTCACCCATGCACACAAGGCTCTCCACGACCTGGGCCCCAAGTACCTCAACGACAGCATGACCTTCTACACGCCCACCCGCCAGCTACGATCGACCAGCCACGCCCTCGCCACCGTTCCACGCATCCGCAGAGCCACCACCGGAGGAAGATCCTTCTCCTACCTGGCAGCCAAGACTTGGAACTCCCTCCCCACCCACCTTCGGTGAACCCAAGACCATCTCTCCTTCAGGAAGCAGCTCAAGACCTGGCTGTTCGAGCAGTGACATTTCCCCTTCCCCCAGCGCCTTGAGACCCTCCCGGGTGAGTAGCGTGCTTTACAAATGCCGTGATTGATTGATTAATACTATCAGTCTGTCTGTACTGTAGTAGCTAGTCTTGCCCAGTTGGCCAGTGCCACTCTTTATGTGAAAGGTTGTAATATAAAACTCATATTCACCAGTAGCTCGAGCCATTGAGTCCAATCCGTTGGGTCGTCGTCTTGTACTACTTCTACTCTTATTGATCTTGAGTCTTTGTTAATCTTGAGGCTTTGAAAATTCACAGCAACAAAAGCCCAACCAGATGTATTACTATTTTGATATGATAGCCTATAGGACATACTATTACTGTTGTAGGGATCTTGCACATACACAGACATTTGCACCAGAAAATAGGATGTTGGTGATGGTAGGTTGGACCTTCCTCACACATCTCAATCAGAAATTCAGCACCCACCACAATTCCACTGCTTGACTATAGTACTCTCTTGTCATATCTATTAGGTCTCCGAACCCTCCCCCCAAGATACCCAAAAACGAGACAACCCAGAACATAACACACCCAACCTCTCAGTCGTGGAAGCAATGCACATGCACACCCTTACTTTAATTTGCTCACTCGTGTAAGTTAGTCCACACCAAATACCACCAAGTCTATGTAAGTTCAAAATGTTTATTTTGAATTGAGAACGAAGCTCTGTACATTGTTTTATTATAAAATGCAGCACCAACCGGAAAATCAATAACATTAAAACAATATACATTGTTACACTTATACAGTTGGGAATTAAATCATGATAACTGAACAGTGGTGGAAGGCAGCACCACCATCCCCTAGGAATATAGTTGATATCAATTTATAAATGAAGATGTGAGTGAAGGGACCCCTCACCTTAGAAGAACCTAGTACTGGTAGTTGTTGCATCATTCAGAAGCTCTGGTTCGTAGAAGGGAATCTTCCGTCTATAATGCGAAAAATGAAATGGTGTGCGTTAGTATATTGCAACTTGCAAGCATTTCTCAGCCGTGCCAAAAAGTGTAGCATTTATGGATAAGCAATATGGACTAACAGTACACCAGTACTTCCTAAAAAAGTGGCTTGTTAATGTTTTTGTTGACCGCTTGTACGCAGCGCGTAGACTAGACAGTAGCAGTGTGAGGCCGGTCACGTGGGCTCAAAGGTGTCTTATACAAGAAGCTGCAAGGTAACGTCACATGTGCAAAAATAAAAGACACAAAGGTAAAATGGTAGCATGGCTAGGGCTAATTAAGCAAAGGCTAAAATGATCATATATAACTATTAGTGTCTACTCTACTACTACATGATTTGTACTAGTGATGTATGTTAGTATTAACTCATTTTTCATCCTTGCTACTGATCAATAGGGGGAGGTGTATATGACGCCTAATAAATGTGTAATGTTTTCTGGGCACACTACCGACCACCATTGCCGGGGCCAGCGAAGGCGACGCGGAGGGCGAGGATGCGGCAGTTGCAGCAGATAGCAACGGAGTGGTAGGGGGAGTGGCAGCACCAGTGGCGGGCGGTGGTAAGTTAGATTCATAATCCTTAACTATGGTTGAACTTGACAGTACACTCACTGCAGGGGTGTACTGTATGTATATGTATACTGTACAGTTGCGACTTAGGGCCCTATTAGGATGGCGGGCGTATTGCCCCCGCCGGGCCGGCGTTATTCGCTGCCGACATACCAGGGGCAAACCTCACGCCATCCCTGTATAAAATATTCAGACCCCCCACATGTCGACCAGGCGGAAAAGGGTTCAATATGGCGGTGGTGTCTCTCTGAACACACCACCAGCCATATAATCTGCATTTTGGAATGCCTTTGCGTGGCGGCATTGCCGTCCACCACGGAAAGGCATGCAGACATTGCAGAGTATGCTTGGGGGCCCCCATGGAGGGTACTACCTACCTATGCTATGGTACCCCCCCTGCCTTTCAAAGCAAAACGTGACAGGCTCCGTGCGGGGCCTGTCATGCTGTGCTTGGAAAAGCAGCACAACATGTATTTTTAGCATTGCTTTCAGCAACGCCAACCAGAATGTAAAAAAAACAGAATGCGCCCGCCACTGTGCCGGGCGCATCATCCTAATTAATTATCCCCACGGGACCCCGACCCTTTTTAGTGTGAGGATGGCGGGTGGACAAAGTCCGCCCGCCATCCGATGTCGTAAGTAAGTATGAGTTGTTGGGGACGTTTGAAGAGTGAACTAGAAGACTAGAATTCCCTTTAATTGGCATAGGAGCGGGAGTATTGAGTAACCAATGGCCTCATCTATCTGATTTCAACTCCGCTTTGAAAGTTTTATGGAGAAGAGCACCTGGTGCACTCACTGTTCAACTAAAAAGTGAAAGACGGGTGGAAGTAAGAAGGACGGGCGAGATTTAAAATGTTACGTACTACTGTGCTTTATAGTGCTATTCTACCATGTCACTATGTGTATAAATAACTAACTTGTCTTGCTGTTTTTCTAAGAGTATATTTTACAATTGTCTTGTTTTTTTGTTGTTTGATACACAGCTACTCCTAAACTAAACTGCAAGGAGTTGGCCGCCAAGGCACGGCGCCGGAAGCTGGAGGCAATCCAGCGGGAATACCGGCGGCTGGTGGTCTTAGCCGAGGAGGAGGAGGAGACTGCGGCAGCAATTCTTCAAGCCTCCTCCAGTGCCCCGGGCCCCAGCCACCGCCCTCCAGCGGTATGGCGCCACCATCTGGTGGCTGCCCGCCGCCACCGTAGTGCCATCTCCGGTGCCCCCTCACTGTGGCTGCAACTGCCGCGCACTCAGACGCCGCGCCGCCCGTTTAGAGGGCCAGATGCATGTCCTCCTTGATTGCCGCCCCACACCTTAGTCCCTGTCATCTTGTTCTGCCCCTTTTTTAATTCTTATTTAACTTGTTTGGGCGTTATGGACTTTTTCTCCTATGGACATTGGTTGGGGTTAGGGAGGGAGGTGGGTCAGCTTTTGTGGGTTTAGTTTATTTTTGTTAGGGTAAATTAAATATATTTTTCTATGTTACATGCAATGTTGTTAATGTTTTGTAGGTGGGGTAACTGTTTTACATCACACTATTTCCTTGCTGGTGCATGGCCGCCCATAGCCTGTGTTTGATTTAAATAATTGGCTGACTGTATAAGACACAAACAGATAGATGCGACACACCTCACTCATTGACTTGTCCTTCTAGTACTTTCAGTCTGTCCTCTAGTCTATGCATTCTTTATCTGGACTGGTGTGTCAAAATGAAATCAATGACAAGATGTCCATTATTAATTCTGCCTCCCCCAAACTTCTGTCTTACCGGTGCTTGATGTGTATGTCCAACTGTGGCACAGCAATGGCTGCATGGTGAAGATGGTTTCCTTTTTCATACATGCCATGATTGGGGTGGTGGTGGTGGTAGTATAGTAGTAGTAGAAACTGGCAGGGCGGCAGCATTTGCAAAAAAAGAAAAGGAGACAGTCAATCGCCTTTCAGAGACTGTTAGAGGAGTAGTAGAATGAAGTACAGTACAGAACTTACCGAGCAACAATAATATGCTCAAATTTTTGATAAACAAAACATAATGGTGGTTGGGCTGGCCTACTAGACAGAGTTACAAACTATAGTTGTGTCGAGTCACTTGACTAGGCCTACAGCCTAACAGTTAGTGCTGTATATGAGGAATGACAACAAACAAATCGAATCAATGGCGGCAATTCATGCTAAGGTATATGTTCCTTTGTTAAATAAAATAACCTCTGAAATATCCTACTCATGGGTGGGCAACTGGGCAAGCAGAAGAAGATCATCGCTCTGCCTTGAAATTGAAGTAGTGTTGCTTTTGCCACATCCGCCCCAGCAAGTGTGTGATTAAGTATTGGTGTACATTTAATTTAGTCACACCTCGACAATAAGTCACGCAGCCGGGGGGAAGAGGGTTAGGGTTTGTTGAATAGATGGGAAGGGGGTTTTTGGGAAAGGTTTGACATAGAAAAACAGTATGCATGGACAAACAAATGACAATCATTGAAGACTACCATATCCATATGTTAAGGGAGAAAAAGGAAATGCATGCATGATGATGAGAGACCCGTATTACATACATCTCTAGTTCTTCTTCTGTTGTTCCGGCCTCAATACTTTTACAGATAGCAAATAGAAATGTTAATTATTGGTAGGGAAGAATCGTAAACACAGAGCACACCTAATCATGATAATAACAACTCCAAGAACACACTGTTGTAAAGATTGTATACAAAATATTAATCAAATTATTTAAAAGAAGATTAAAGTGGATACTGTTACTGTGTTATCCTGGTAAAAAATGTGGACTGGATTTGCATCTCCGCATTCCTCTTGCTCCTCTCGTCCATCAATCTTGGGTGTGTCACCTTGCCACTCGCCACTGCGCTGCTGGAAAAAAATGTTGATTTATTGGTAAGGTAAGTGTGCATTGTAATGTTTTCCAAAGTATAGGGCAAGGCCCGGCCTGTAATTGTAGATGGAAAACCAAAGGGGATATTGAGAAACAAAGTTGAAACAAATGCACAAGTTATGGTGTAGTGCAACAAGAACACTTTCGAGGTGGCACGTATGCATCATCTCTACTCTAGTCTGTTTCCAGCATTGACCTTCAACAATAACAGGAGAGAGCAGGCCCACAGTGCTTAGCAGTAGCACATCCTACGTTAAGACTTTAGAGTACTTTTTTTTTTTTAAAGAGTTGGACAAACGCAAAGCACTTTATCCATTCCAAACATTGCATTTTACAGTTTAAGTTAGTAAAATCAATGCACCGCAGTCATCCCACCGCTACACTCTATTCCACTTCTACACAGACATTTGGGTCTGCTGTGGTTGTTGTGGACGTGTTTACCTTTAGACTTTTACGTTTTATGCCACTCATGAAACGTCCTCCTGACTTCATCATCATCTTCGATACTTTTACTGACTGACTGTGATGATCGGCCTGCAGTATAAGTAAAATTTTAGATACACAACAAGAGTAGAAATAATACTGACTTGAGTCATTCTTTAGTGTGTACAGAAAGATAGATTACTAGTACACTTTGACTTCACTTTGTGCACAACAAACAAACAACGAAAACACAAAGACCAATCGCTCAGAGTCAGGTGTCCAATGCATGCCATTAATTGTCAGTACCTGTTCCTTCTCATCTTAAGTTAACGGGCCATCTATTTCGCCATCATCATGATGATGATGGACGGTGCTGTTGTGTCAATCATACTCATTGCGCAGATTGAGTGAGTCCCCTTCCTCTATTGAATTAAAAGCAATGTATCACCTAGCTGTAGGAGAAATACAAATTTAATATTTGCAAGAAGGGGAAAATTGAATTTACCTTGAGTTAAGTTTAGTGTGTTCTGTAGAAAGTTGATTAGTGGCAGTGCACAATTACATAAATTCATGCACAACAAACACAACAAAATCTATGCGGCTCTGCGTCCAATGCATGGCATCAATCATTACCTGTTCCATCTTATTTTCAGTTAATGGCCAGTCTCTCTCGGCTCTGAAAGGAGGATATCTATAGTAGTCATCTGATTCATGCTCCACTTCTTTTGGAAGGACTAGGAAAGTTTGAATTTGTTGTTGTATTATTTACCATCATCCAATCATCATTCATGAGGGAAATGGAATTGAGCAGTAGATTCAGTATGATGGCGCGGAGGAGCTGGATTCGGAGGACTGTACTGTCAAATTGCAGACTCCTGAAACGTGTATATTAAATTAGAAGAGTAGAAGACGGTGGTAATGGATTTGTTGTGATTCACAAGTTTGTAACCAGAACGACAGACACACAAACAAAGGGGGGGGGGAAAGGGAGGAAGACAGTAAGTGCAAGCCTAATTGTCAGGGAAGTATAGCTCGTCCTCAAACTCTGGGGGTTCAGCCAGTAGTATGTAATCATGCGACACAATACTTCCGTCACCTGAGCCGCTGTCCTCATCTTCCTCCATTGCTTCATGTATTGTGTAATTCGGTGGTATGAAGTGCTGATTCATTTTGATCATTGTTAACCTCTCCACGTTTTTTGGCGATAGACTGGTCCTTCTCAACGTTACAATGGAACCAGCAGCACTGAAAACACGTTCAGAAGAGACACTTGCGACAGGGCAAGCCAGATAGCTTATGGCCAGCCTGCTGAGCTGTGGCCATTCAGACCTTTTCCTATACCAATACTGCAATGGGTTTTGATCAATGTACACCTCTGTTGGGTCGTCCAGATAGGCCTGGACCATCCGCTCAATGTTCAGGGTTACTGCTGGTAAGGTTTCGGGCTCTTTTCTCTGTGCATCAGCACTGTGCTTATTAATGCTTAACTTTACATACCAATCGTGTAATGATTGTACTCCGCCGACTGATCCAGGTATTGTTGCTGTGGTGGATAGTGATGGTGAGACTTGTGATCCAAACGCACTGCCCTCAGCCGACGAAGTTGCACTTGATCCTGCATGGCCTGCTGCAGTACTTCTTGTGGGTTGATTTTGCGGGCTTTTAATTAGCAGCCGTTCGTTTTCCAACTTACTGGCCGCTTCAGCTATGCAAGTTTTGTAGCGGGTAACATCAATCTCGGAAAAAGCAAAGAATGTCTTCAGTCCAAATTTTGCACGTGGATCCAGAATTGTAGCACAAATGTAATGTTTTTGTGACAAAATTTTATTTTGTATCCTTACATTTTCAGCTAAGCGACGGGATAAGCTCTCCACCAAGTCATGAGCTTCCCTTTTGTCCACTACAACTTTGTATGATTCAGACACATTATTCAGCTGATGCTCTAGCATTTGCAATAATGGGATAGCTTGGCCCATTGTACAGTCCTCTTTGCTGACTTCACGTGTGAAGACCTCAAAAGGACAAAGCATCTCAGTCAGGCATTTAATTAGGCTCCATTGCTCCAGCTCAAGGTTCATGCCTTTAACAGTAGCATCCCCTTTTCTTTTCCAGACATATTCATGGAGTGAACTGTACTGCTCATACAGACGATCAAGCATGTAATACGTTGAGTTCCAGCGTGTTGCCACCTCCTGGATGAGTACCTTGACTGGCATTCTATGTTCACGTTGGATGATCCTCAGCTGCTTCCGAGCTTTAAAAGAATGGCTGAAATGAGTGCATATTCTTCAGCAGATGGCCAGTTAATTGCTGACTATGGGTTCTTTTTTCAGAAAGTCTTGAACTATAATGTTTATGCAGTGTGCCAAACACGGAACCCTGAAATAGGAACCAAGTGCCATGGCCTTGAGTGCATTACTGCCATTGTCTGTGGCAACAAAACCAATACCAAGCCCTCTTGGCCGCAGCCATTCAAAAACCTTGCTGCGAAACTCATGTAAAATGTTTTCAGCCGTATGAGATTTCTCCTTGGCGAACATGGCTACAGTTGCATGTTTCCGAGTACCTTCAAAAATCGCAGCTGTGTCAACAGCACCTCGTGCAGATAGTTTATCTCTAACCCCCACAAAAGAGATCCAGTGTACAGTGATGCACATGTAATCTGTGGCTTGGCAACTGGTCCACATGTCTGTTGTCAGGTGGATATTGTGAACAGCACTCTGCTGCAAAGCTTGTCCAACCAATTCCAGCACATCATGATGTAGTGCCGGAACAGCAATTCTTGCGAAATATGACCGGCTGGGAACCTTCCATTTAGGGCAGATGGCAGACACAAATTCAAGGAAACCCACCCCTTCCACAAATGAAAAAGGAAGAAGGTCCAGCGCTAACATTTTAGCCAGCTTCGCATTGTACAACCGTGCCGTTGGCTGGTTGTGTTGGAACTGCCCCTCCAACCTAAACATGCTCTCAATGGTAGGCTGGATTACTTTCCTTTGTGGTGCTGTTTTCATTAACCCACTTAGGCTCAACGACACAGATTGTCTCATTGCGGTACTCGTCGCCTTGGTGTCTCAGCCTGACTCAGAGTATGGCTCTTACTGCGGTGCCACTCTGATGTTACTGAGGAGGATGTGGGCGATACCACTGCGCTACTGGGGACAGGGCTAGAAATACCTCCCTCTTCTTTACCTTCCACCGCAATAATATCGCTCCCTGATTCTTCCTGACCAACTTCAATGGGTTGAGTTTTTCTTCTTTCTTTTAACTGAAGTAGGTGATTCTCCCACATGATAGTGTGGTGTATTCTGAGATGACTTGCTTGTCCTCCAGTACCATAGTTTGTACCAAGCTTACCACACAGAACACCTTGATGACAAATTGAGCATATAGCTACGTTCTCCTCCTTGGTGCTAACAGAAAAAAAGTCCCAAACTGGGGAGGAGAACTTTCTGGCACTGCTGGATGTGCCACTTTCAATACCAGATGAACTGGAGGGTGTGCTTGAAATGTGACCCTGTGCACCTAGACTGTGACTTTTACTACCACTACCTACTGAGATGGTTGAGCTGGATGTAGGTCCGTGCCGGGCCTTGGAAAATATGGCAGCTGGAGGTAGTGGTGGTGTAAGCTGTGTTGGTGATATCCGTGCTACATCCCGCTCAGTAGCAGCCTTTCTGGATAGGGTGAGAATGTTGGTCTCCAATCCCTTTGGGGCGGGAGTAATGTGTGTGATGACTGGCTCGTCTTCATCAACATCATCATCATCACCCCCCTCTTCTACATCTACCTCCATAACTCTAAGTTCTTCTGGGACCTTCCTTTTCAGAAGCATTGTCTTGTGGTGTATATCACTCTCAGACTGAGCTGGTGGGACCCAAGTGGCATCACGATCATCAGAAGCGGGGCTTGAAGAAGAAGATGATGGACTAATCCTCCTTTTCCTTGCTGGTGGTCTGGAAGACAATAGATCTTCTGAAACAGTGGTTTGACTTTGCTCCACTTTGTCTGCAGGAAGCTTGATTTCCTGAAATGCCCCTATGTCAGGAGCAACAACTACTATGGTGGGCTGTTGCGGCTGCTGCTGTTCTTGTTGTGGCTGCTGCTGTTCTTGTTGCGGCTGCTGCTGTTCTTGTTGCGGCTGATGCTGTTCTTGGTGCGGCTGCTGCTGTTCTTGTTGCGGCTGCTGCTGTTCTTGTTACGGCTGCACACTTATCTGCTGAGTTTGTGCCTGCGTTGAACTTGATTGTGTACAACTTTGCGGTAATTACATTTCTTCAACATCGCTGCTCGTTAGTAGACTGGCTACCTCTGCGACACTAAAGCCCTTGGGCCTAGGTTGGTATGGTTGGACCGCTGTGCTGCTCCCAGCTTGGTTCCCGGACAACGCTGCTGCAGGCGTAACTTTGTGGGTGCCAAAAAAAAAACATTGGCCAGTGAGGAACTTCGATTTTCGATCACGATCGTATCGACCCGCCATTTTGTGGCCCGCCACCATTTTGTGTTGCCATCACTCAGGCAGCACGGCGAACAAAAGTCTATTCTGCTTTTTCTGTAGCCTGGTGTCGAAATACGCCCTCGGCCTCTATTTGCAAAGCTGGTGTTAGAACTAGCCGAGTACACTAATCCCTGTCTGGCTTTTCTGATCCCTGTCTCAACTATCTATTGGCTCACACTATTCTTTCCTGACCTTATCTTATCGACTGGCCTTCACTGTCTCCTGCTAGCATTCTCTTGTTTCACGACTGTCCTCCAACACACACAAACGTATCTCGCCACCTGCAAGTTAGTTATGAATCTGTTAATGTATTAGCTTGAGGGTGGGATGACAAACACAGTTGGAGGAGAGGTCTCTTCGAGTTATCTGACACTCCTGTTTTCAAACCTTTCTTATTGGTTCCACCTTGTTTTCCAACTTTCCTTATTGGCTCTTTCTTGTATGCTCTGGGAGGGCATTTTATTAATAATTGTGTCATTGTATGGTATTTAACTTGATGCGCCACAGAGTGAAGTGGCAGTCTCCTGAGAACCTACTTTGTGTACTTCTAGGATAACTGTACTAGCTGCAGTTAAATAAATCTGATCTTCTAACGCCGACAGAGTGTCCCGTGTCTCTGTGTAGCGAAGCAGGAGAACTCCGGAGACTTTGGGCGTACCCTGCGCCGCCAGGCCCAAAAGGTTCTGGTTCTTCAACTGGCGCCCACGTGGGGCGGCTTCAGTGGTACCGGTTCTGCTCGAAGGTCGTGAGGAACCCCGCAAGAAAATTCCGGAGGGTTTGCGAGCCACACTAAGCGACCCCTGTATGTCGAAAGTGGTCCGAAGGTCTTTTGCAGCGCGGTTACTCCTTCCTGACAGCTACTGACGACCGCTGCCCTGACTGTCGCCCTGCTTTGGCCCTTCCTTTGATGATGTATGGTAAGGCGAGATGATAGACGGGCCTCTGTTGGTGGAAGAAGACGTCCTTAGTTAAGTATCTTCGTGGGTCGTGCCCACAAGTTTGTTCTTTGATGTTGTTTGATTAATTTCTTTGGTTTCTTAGATTTATCCTTTGCAAAAGATAAAGCCGAGGGTAAGTGCATTTGTGCTGCGTAAACTGAGTTTTACTCCCTTGAAGTTTGTGAACAGTCCGGAGACATCTCGGGATGCCTGGTCTGACTAAGTTTGGAAGAATTTGTTGTCTTGGTTGTAATAGGGATTCCCGACTTGAGGACTCTTGTCCGATTCCTTCGGTTGGAACTCCCACATATGAGCTCTATTCGAAACATGGTATCGGCCCCATTGCCTTTAACGAGACATGGACCCGATACACGAGGAAAGATGGTGTTCTCAAATGGCCAGAAAATGGTAGTTTTGATCCTGATGTGCTAGATAATCTGGAAGCAGTTTTATTTAAAAGAAAAGCCCGGCCGGCAATGTTTGACTCTTTCCGCCTTTGGCGTAAGGAAGCCAAACAGAAAGAAATTAAACAAGCAAAACGAGATAGGAAAGCACAGGGTATGACAATTATACAGGCTGCCCAACAGTTCAAAGACGATGAAATTGATAATGCGACTGAAATTTCAGAAAGACAACATCGTATGGCGATAGATAAATGCTATCCGGTGTTGCCTGTTTCTCCTTCTAATAATAAGAAAGATATAGAAGAAGATCCCCTAATGTCCCACTTATTAAGGTTGCCTCCGCCCTATGCACAAAGTGCCAATGTACCTCAGCCGTTACAGCCTGTTCACCCACCAGTGGTTTCGGCTCTTCCGCATTTGCCTCCTCCAGTATCACTGCCCTTGCCGGTTTTACCGATAGTCTTAACCTCTTTGCCTTCATCTCCTAATCTTAGCTCTCCTTTGCCTTCTGCTCCTCCTGCAGGTATCCATTCTTCTCCTGTCAGTTTTCCTAATACTCTGTCTCCAATTCTTATGTCTAATTTTCCGTCTGTGCGTAAGCGTCTCACAGACTCTGTCACTAGTATTCTATCTCCTTTCTTTGAAGCTTTAAATATGTCTCCGGCTTTTGTTCGAAGACAATCTCGTAGTCAGTTTCCAGATTTTGAGGAACGAGAGAAGTTAGACTCTCTTGCACGAAAATGGGTCCACAACACAGTGTGCTTGATATTATGCCTACCTTTTTGCAATGGAATGCGCCTACGCAAAGATACGTTTTTAATGTAATGTGCGACATTCTCATTAAAGAATGGGAGGATGTGAGTTTGAGTCCGATCTCACAAGATCTGTTAAATGTTCAGATTGATTTTGAAAAAGGACTTATTGTGGGTTCTAAGGTTGAGGAAGCTGTAAGGACGCTTATCTCTTATAGATCCTTATTGTTTTCTCAGATTTTCCTTGATTCCGATCCGTCGGTTAGACTGACGTCGAAAAATTATCCTATGAGAGAGGTTCCTCCAGTATGGAAGGAAGAGGTTGCGGGAGTAGGTGGTAATGCACCTATTCCTGCTCATTTCCAACGTATATGGGTACATGTCCCCTGGAAGAGATCTGAAGTTTTGGCCCTTAAACAGACTCTACCAGATCCTCGTAAAAACCCTGCAGGTTACTACAAAGAATTATCGCAGGCAGTTGACGCTTGCATTATGAATCTACCAGATATTGACATGCTAATGGGAAATGTAGTCCCACAGACAATATGGGCTAAAATTCGTAGAGAGGATCACGCGCAGGAACTAGGTGCTACTTGGAATGTTGTAACTGATACAGATAGAGACCAAGTGGGTGGCGCAAAGCCTGACGCTCTGATCTCGGAACTCCCTGGTAGGATCATTACGTTAATGAAAACTATGATGCCTGCATTGAGAGTTAACTGGGATAAACTAGCAGCATGCAAACAAAAGAAAGATGAAAGTGTCTCTGACTTCTTTACTCGTTTCGAGGAGACATTTATCGATCACAGTGGTCAAGACATGGCTACAGAGGGTGGACAGCGATTATTCGTGGACAAATTTGTATTCAATTTGCTTCCCGAGCTGTCACACAAATTAAAAGATTCAGAAAGTTCATGGGCTGTTTCTTCTTCTGCCCAGATATTGGCTACTACACAATATTATGAGAATAGAGATAAGGAAGAAAAAGAAAAGCAAGAGAAAAAGACGAAAGATTTAAAGACGAAGGTTCTCTTGCAACAAGTCTATCCGCCACGTTATGCTCAGCCTCAAATTCAGCAGCCCCCGCAGTTTCAGAGGTTGTATCAAAAACCTGAGCCATACAATCCACGACCTTTGTTAGGTCCTAATCAATGTGCCTATTGTAGAGAGGAAGGTCATTTTAAGAATAGTTGTCCGGTTTTATTGCAGCGCAATGGAGCGTTATCTGCTCCACGAGGTCGTGCTGGCCTCCAGTCAGCAAACAGAGGTAGAGGTCGGGGTATGTTGACTCAAGAACAGCGTGCCCTTCCTTCTCCCAATTCCACGAACTACTTTGATCAGCAAACTGTGAGGACTACTCAGTATTACAATGAAGACCATTATGTCGAAGGCGAGAATGAGAGTCTTCATGCCAACTAGGACAGCCATGGACAAAGTAAGGGAGTTGTGCCAATCCCAGTAGATCAAAATGGACCTTATGTTAACGTCACTACAATGGGTGTTTCAGAGCCATTTCTTCTGGATACTGGAGCAATGAGAAGTTCTATCATTCATTCTAAACTCCCTGGGGCACCTTTGTCTGGCTTAACAAATGTCTCCGTAGGATTTTCTGGCGCCCCTGTTCGCAATCCAGTTTCTTGCCCTTTGTCTATTTCAGTTGGTCCTTATGATTTGGAAGCTCCACTTCTGTTAACGAATGGTTGCGGTGAAAATCTGTTGGGTCTAGACCTATTGAAAAGAATGCATGCTACAATATATTGTTCTCCTTCTGGTATACATCTTACTTTAGGAATGAAATTGGTGTCCCCAATGTATTTGTCCAAAGATCAGTTTCCACCTGAATTGCTTTCTCTTCCAACAGCACTTTGGGCCACGGGTCCGAACAATGTGGTTTGTCTTGAGATTCCGCCTTATGTTGTCACTCTCAAGCCCAATGTTGAATTACCACGCATCCCACAGTATAGAATTTCTACTGAAGGTGAGAAAGCGCTTTTGGGAATCATTCATGACTTGATTCAGAAAGATGTGGTTGAAGAAACAAGAGGTAATACATGCAATAGTCCCATTCTTCCTGTTCTTAAACGCACTGATCCTTCTCAGCCTCCTGTGTACCGTTTCGTAATTGATCTGCGGGAAGTAAACAAAATTGTGATTCCACAATTTCCTGTTGTTCCAGATATCACTGCTTTGTTGACAATGATACCTTTTACAGCGACTTGGTTTTCCGTTATCGATCTAAAGAATGCCTTCTTCAGTATTCCCATTGCAGAAGAGAGTAGGGACATTTTTGGTTTCTCTCTTGGAGGCCGAAGCTTCCGGTTTAAGCGCGCACCCCAAGGCTATTGTGAAAGTCCCTCTATTTACAGTCAAGCTTTAAAATGTCATCTTGATACTTTTCATTTGCCGTCTGGTGCTGCTCTTATCCAATATATGGATGACTTATTAGTCGCCGCTGGTTCAGAAGATATCTGCAAAGATGTCACTGTTGCATTGTTACGCCACTTGTTTAAACTGAATCACAAGGTTTCACCTTCCAAACTACAATATGTTTGTCGAGAGGTTACCTATTTGGGTCATCTCCTATCAAAGGAGGGACGACGATTGACACCAGAACGAATTCAGGCGATTGCGCGAATGTCTGTACCATCCACACAAAGGGAAGTGCGTGCCTTTCTGGGTATTACTTCCTATTGCAGACAGTGGATCCCTAACTTCTCTCTAATAGCCAAACCTTTGTTGGCACTCACTTTATAAGATACGCCTCAGCCCCTTCCATGGACTGATGAGTGCCAAAAGAGTTTCACTGACTTACGTACTGCTCTGTGTTCTGCTCCTGTACTAGGCACCCCAGATTACACTAAGCCTTTTACGCTCTATGTTCACGAGAGAGAAGGTTGTGCATTGTCAGTTTTAGCGCAGCAATTCGGAGACAAACAGTGGCCATGTGCCTATTTTTCGGCTACGTTGGATCCCGTAGCTAAAGCATTGCCCAGTTGTCTCAAAGCGACAGCAGCAGCAGCAATTTCTATTCGACAGTCTGCTGGAGTGGTGTTGGATAACACTCTTATTGTCATGGTGCCACATGCAGTGGATACTTTACTAAACAGAACGAAAACACAGCATCTTACGAGTGCTCGTTTAACTGGTTACGAGCTGACGCTATTGGCTAGTCACATACACATCAAACGATGTAATACCCTAAATCCAGCTACTTTGTTGCCCTTTCCAAATGAGGAGAGTGTTGAGGATCAGCATGATTGTTTCTTCCGTACTGAGGAAGAAACAAAAGGAAGAATTGACCTGAGAGACACACCGCTAGAGAATCCGGATGGAACTCTATGGGTAGATGGTTCTTGTTTTAAAATGCCTAATGGAGATACAGTTTCAGCCTATGCTGTAACTACTTTACATACGATTGTGGAAACTGCACGCATTAGACACAATTCAGCGCAAGCAGCAGAATTGATAGCATTGACAAGAGCTTGTGTATTATCGAAAGGGAAAAGAGTGAACGTATACACTGACAGCCAATACGCTTTTGGTGTAGCGTTCAATTTCGAGCGTCTCTGGAGCGAAAGGGGTTTTCTCACTTCACATGGCACCAAAATACAACATGGTCAGTTAGTGACTGATCTCCTCGAATCACTTGCCTTACCCACCCAAATAGCGATAGTGAAATGTAGCGCACACAAAAAGATTACGGATGATGTTGGTCGAGGAAATTCGTTTGCAGACGAAATAGCAAAGAAGACAGCGAGAGATTCAACGAGTCGAATATATGTGGCAGGTCCTGCGAATTGGGTCAGAGAGAGAGGAATGTATGAGAATACAGTGGAAAGTATAAAAGCGATTCAGAAAGAGGTTTCAGAAAGGGAGATGAGCAAGTGGAAAGAAAGTATGGGAATGTTAGATGAGATGGATTGTTGGGTGGAATTATCTGAACATCAACGTTGGCTGTTAGCAGATGCCTATGTTCTCCCAGTGGTTACTATGGCACATGGTCCAGCCCACTTAAGTGCAAAAGGCATTTGTAAACTTCTGGCTCCAGTGTGGCAGAATGAGAATATTCCAAAATGTGCAGACAATGTAGTAAAGCACTGTATTGTTTGTTTAATGAACAATCGGGGAAAGGGAACCCCAACTCCAGCAGGTCACTTTGCTCCTCCGACATATCCAT
Source organism: Triturus cristatus (assembly GCF_964204655.1). Lineage (NCBI taxonomy): Eukaryota > Metazoa > Chordata > Amphibia > Caudata > Salamandridae > Triturus > Triturus cristatus. The sequence continues at coordinate 499,766,472 of NC_140591.1, forward strand.
TTGAGGTGTTGCAAATCGATTACATTCATATGGAGCGATGCAACAACCTCAAATATGTTCTGGTGGTAGTAAGCGCCTTTTCAAGGTCTATAGATAACACAGGTTTATCTACAGCTAAAATTCTACTAGAAGAATTCTTCCCCAGGTTTGGTTTGCCGCGCATTGTCTGGAGTGACAATGGGAGCGAATTTGTTGGCCAAGTCATGCAGAAAGTTTGTGCAGGTCTTGGTATCAAACAAAAGTTCCACGCAGCAAATCACCCACAGTCAGCAGGTTTCGTAGAATGTTACAACGGAACCTTGAAATTAAAGTTAGCAAAGGTTCAAGCAAGTACAGGACTCAATTGGCCCGATGCTTTGCCGTTAGCTCTGCTATCCACCAGAACTGCAGTACACTCTCGTTTGGGACTTAGCCCATACAAAGTGGTGTTTGGCCGTCCGGCTAATGTATGGGGAATCCCTCGCCCTAAGAAATACTCAGACTTGCCATATCCAATGTTGATTGACTATCTGCATGACCTTACGACTAAATTGCGTGTTCTTCATCCACAGGTTCAGAGTGCTCTGCCGGAGGCTTCCACAGACCCAGGTCACTCCATCCGACCAGGTGACTGGGTATGTGTGAAGAATTTCCAGAGGTCCAGAAATTTGGAGCCCAGATGGCGGGAGCCCCGAATGGTCTTGCTGACCACGAGAACAGCAGTTAAACTCGAAGGAAAGAAAAATTGGATTCATGGTGTGCATTGCAAGAAAGTGCCTTTGCCTTTGCCTTTTGATCAGTGGGTTCGCAGAGGTATCGGTGACTGTGAAAGTGAAAGAACTCCACAATTCGTGCCTTTTAGTGATGCACACCTGAATGGTACACTGTCTGAGAAAGAGGACGACGACATTTTACAGGAAGCAATTCCATCGCATCGTCGCTTGGATACGACTGAACTGCGAACATTGTTTCAAGATCAGAATGTTCCGGGGAAAGAACAATACAATTTAAGACCCAGACCAAAGAACATTTAAGACTCTTCTCCCTTGTGTAGTATTCTGTCCCGGTTGCAGGGTCACGGTAGGAGTCTAAGTCACGACCTGATTAGTGGCAATAGGTCTGCAGGATCTTCAGTGTCATAGGATGGTAGAGCATCGTGACTTCAGTGATTGAGGAAGATTGCCGTGAGCATCCATTAATAAGATGGAAACTACACTAGGTCATAAAGAAAGAAAAGATGAAATGAAAAAGCATCATGTAAAATAATGTACAGTCGTTTTAGCATAACTTTATGTGTTATTATATCATTGTGTATTGTTTTGGCGTTTATTAGTTGGATAATTTATGCTTTGCAGCCAAAAGATGCCTCCCCTTCCTCTTCTTCTTTGTCTTCTTCTACTATCTCTCCACACCTCTTACTCTTCCTTCACATGAACTCGTCAGAAGAACCGAATACTATAACAATTCCTTTATCCAACTATTACATCAGCATCAATTAGTGGTTAATACAACTGATTGTTGGGTGTGTGGTCTTATGCCACATACCACAGAGAAAGGAATGCCATATTTAGTTCTTCCTTTTTCTTATGAGGGTTCTGCTTGGGCTTACTTCGTCATTTTCTCCAATGCTTATCAAAGCAAATTCAGATGATCTGTTAGTTCACAAATTAATTATCCGGATTTTAGTCATAGTTCTTTGATTAAGGGTATGGTAGTTATGGCTAAAATCATGGAAAACAGTAAAATCTCCATTGACAAAAGAAAAGCATACACTAATTGGAACATCACCCAATACATGTCTAGTCTTAATAGTAAGGTTGGAAAAGGAAAGTCCTCGCCGATTTGGACTATACCACATCAGGGCAACTTCTGCTTACAGATAAACGATCGCTCTTCTGACACTACACAAAGGAATAACTGCTCCTACACGTACGTTTATTCCTCTCAGAACTCGCCTCCTCTAGTGCCGTCTCAAGGCACCTATTTCATCTGTTATAATAGAGCTTATACTTGGTTACCAACGGGTTTCTCTGGTACTTGTTATATAGCCTTTCTTCTTCCCCCTACTTACACTGCTTCCGCAAATCATCACCGAACCCGATACGGCAGAGGGATTATTGATTCAAAGGACACAGCAGGACAAGAGGGAGGAGATTTCCTTAAAGGTTTTCTTCCCTTCTGGGGTCCAATGGCTAACAGCAGAAATATAAGGCAATTGGTCCGTGTCGTAGAGACTACAATAGACATCACTGTAGGAGCCTTAAGTAACATCATGGCAGAACTACAGGCGGATCGTCTTATGACCTTACAAAATCGAGTTGCCTTAGACTTTGTTCTTGCCGATCGTGGTGGAGTATGCAAATTGATTGGGTCGAGTTGTTGTATTTTCATACCTAATGACGCTCCGACAGTATACCAAGCTATCTCCAAATTGCACATAATCTCCGAGTCTATTCATCAGGACGAAGGAGAATGGTCTTTAACGGAATGGTTTTGGGGACTACTGTCTAAATGGGGTTGGAAAGCATTGACGTTTCTTGGTATAATCTTGACCATTATTTTCTCTTGTTGCCTTTGTATGCACTGTGGTCCCGCTATCTGTGATCTCTGTGCTACTATGTGCATCCCAAAACCCAAACCACAAGTAACAGAAAACATAAGAATGATGTTACAGCAACAGCTCGATGACCTCATGTCTATTGACGTGGACTCAGATTAACATGAGTCTATCTTGCCTGAGTTCTGGCAAAAGGAGGGTCTGAGGAACTTCGATTTTCGATCACGATCGTATCGACCCGCCATTTTGTGGCCTGCCACCATTTTGTGTTGCCATCACTCAGGCAGCATGGCGAACAAAAGTCTATTCTGCTTTTTCTGTAGCCTGGTGTCGAAATACGCCCTCGGCCTCTATTTGCAAAGCTGGTGTTAGAACTAGCCGAGTACACTAATCCCTGTCTGGCTTTTCTGATCCCTGTCTCAACTATCTATTGGCTCACACTATTCTTTCCTGACCTTATCTTATCGACTGGCCTTCACTGTCTCCTGCTAGCCTTCTCTTGTTTCACGACTGTCCTCCAACACACACAAACGTATCTCGCCACCTGCAAGTTAGTTATGAATCTGTTAATGTATTAGCTTGAGGGTGGGATGACAAACACAGTTGGAGGAGAGGTCTCTTCGAGTTATCTGACACTCCTGTTTTCAAACCTTTCTTATTGGTTCCACCTTGTTTTCCAACTTTCCTTATTGGCTCTTTCTTGTATGCTCTGGGAGGGCATTTTATTAATAATTGTGTCATTGCATGGTATTTAACTTGATGCGCCACAGAGTAAAGTGGCAGTCTCCTGAGAACCTACTTTGTGTACTTCTAGGATAACTGTACTAGCTGCAGTTAAATAAATCTGATCTTCTAACGCCGACAGAGTGTCCCGTGTCTCTGTGTAGCGAAGCAGGAGAACTCCGGAGACTTTGGGCGTACGAGACTTTGGGCGTACCCTGCGCCGCCAGGCCCAAAAGGTTCTGGTTCTTCACCGGCACACCACCAGTCGTGGTTAATGGCACTTCCTTTTTCTGTTCCTTCTTCTCACCGGCAACTTTCTTGGTACTGGACCTGGTAACTTTCTTTGGGGCCATCTTCTTCAGATGTCAGGCAGGATAAAGATGCACAACAAGTTCTGGTCACACGTGGACATGATGCGCAGCAGGACTTCTGTCTGGCTGGCAGTACAACGGGAAGCCGGGTGATGCTGATGACACCTCCTCCTCTGTCTTTTGTGCACCTAAAACCAAATAAGCCAGGAGAAGAACATCAGTGAAATGTTGCATTTGTTGTTGTCATTCAGTTACTTAGTACTGTACTAGTGCAAACAAAAAATATAGTCTAGCCATTTATGACTTTTTTATTTAACAAGGGCTATGTTATACTACTGTGTACAGTCACACATTACACTCTCAGGAAGGATAGGAAAGTTAATAATAACCACCAAAATAAAAATGTAATGAAAGTTGGGTGGACCCTATTTGCCATTACATTTTTTGAGCATCTCGGAATCCATGGAGCTGCTGCTGGCAAAGGGGGTGGATGGATGGAAGCAGTAAGCCAAATAGCCAATAGGAAAACCATGCACGCCTATGGCAAAAGCAGGACAATAATATCTCCCAGTCCAAACACAAAATAAGGCCACCAGCCAAATGGACACTCACAAAACACAAACAAGCAGGGGGCCTGGGAAACACCAGGAGCTGACAAAAGGCCTATAAAAGCCAGATAAAGGCTGCATGCTAAAGCACACTGCTCTGCCTTTTTAAAGCAACAAAATGGAAATACGAACAGTCACAGGCCCCAAAAAGGTCTGCAGGGTGCATGCATTGCACACCAACACACCAGACACATACAACAAAAGCATATCTTTAAGACAACCAACATCAGAAAGGCCACCCCAAAAAAACACACTTCCCCAACTCATTCCAATGCCATCCATGCCATAAATGATGTCTAAATTCAACAGACCACACAGAAAACACTTGATTAATAAAGCTGTGGCTACCCGCTCTGATCCTAGTGGATGTAAAAGCAGGCCTGTTGGCAGACAAGGCCAGGCAAGCTTGCAGGCCTAGGCTTCAAAATGGCCACCAGCCACATGGCCAGGTCCAACAACATCAGAAAGGCCACCCCAAAAAAACACACTTCCCCAACTCAATCCAATGCCATCCATGCCCTAAATGATGTCTAAATTCAACAGACCACACAGAAAACACTTGATTGATAAAGCTGTGGCTACCTGCTCTGATCCTGGGGGATGAAAAAGCAGGCCTGTTGGCAGACAAGGCCAGGCAAGCTTGCGGGTCTAGGCTTCAAAATGGCCACCCCTGCCAGCCACATGGCCAGGCCCAACAACATCAGAAAGGCCACCCCAAAAAAACACACTTCCCCAACTCAATCCAATGCCATCCATGCCCTAAATGATGTCTAAATTCAACAGACCACACAGAAAACACTTGATTAATAAAGCTGTGGCTACCTGCTCTGATCCTAGTGGATGAAAAAGCAGGCCTGTTGGCAGACAAGGCCAGGCAAGCTTGCGGGCCTAGGCTTCAAAATGGCCACCAGCCACATGGCCAGGCCCAACAACATCAGAAAGTCCACCCCAAAAAAACACACTTCCCCAACTCAATCCAATGCCATCCATGCCCTTAAATGATGCTTGAAAATGAAATACATTCAAAAAACACTAAAGGAACAGTTGCTTCATCATGCACACACACACACCCATTAGGCCATGCCCATGACTAGCTCGGGCCTACTACTGACTAGTACTACCCACAACATTTAAAAAAAAAAGGAATAATGATAGTTGCCAAAAATAAATTGTAGTTACAAGAACTGCAATGCCCCCAATCAAACAGACACAACAACCACTTACTTGTGAAATATCCAAATCAAAAAATCCTCAAATCCAATTGCAATGATGCAGCAGACAAAAAGAGTGATCTTTCCAGCTCAGAATCCAAAGGCAGAATGAGCAGGAGATGGACAAAGCACTGGGAGGAGCCTGCTGGACAGGAACAGGAAGTTGGAGATTCTGTGTCACTTCCTCCCTCTCCCCACCTTTTTAAAAAAGGGCTCCTTGCACAAAAAAGGACAGCCAAATGTCAATCTGATGAGTTGTTTTCATCCAAAAGCATCATTTGCAGAAGGTTTCATGCTGCTAGAGCTGATATTCTTCTCCAAATTGAAAATTTTACATGTTCGAGTTCTCAAGCTTCACATTACTTCCGCCGGATGTCGATGGCATGTAGAAAATGACTTGATCGCGTTCTCTCGCTCCCTGTCGCGTTGGATATGACGTGTTCGGTGTCTCTTTCTCCTTTTCGCGTTCGATTAGACGTGCCCGCGTCCTCACTCTCTCGCTCGCGGTGGAGAATGACGTGTTCGAGATCTCAATCTTCTCATACTCTCGCGGTGCATGATCGCGAGAAGACAGACGTGATCGCGTTACAAATGACGTGTTCGCGCGACAAATGACGTTAATGTGGGCGCGAACTGTCGCGAGACAGCGCAAAATGGCTATCAACATCCAACATCTCGTGAAGAACGCAACCGGGTCGGGCATGCTTGTCAGCGAACGAGGGGATTCAGGTAAGGCGATCGCGCGCACGCGAGAATGTATTTTTTTACGGCACGAGCAAGAAACAAATTATCGCTAAGCTGCGGAATGCGGACATTTTGACATTTTCGCGCTTTCCGCAGAACTTGAAAATGCCAAATTATCGCAATTTCCGCGAACGGAACGGAATTTTGGCCCAGGCCTAGTTTTCACAGGCCTTCATCATTAGCGTGTTTTGGGATGGAACATGTCACACATTGTTCTATGAATGAGAGCACAGACTCATCACTCTCTGTTCCAAATTTTGAAGCAAATTTTAACCATAGCAACATGTGAATATGATGAGCACCTCTTGCTTGGTATTCTTTATGACAAAGAAATATCAGTTATTTCACCAAGAGGAGTATTACTTTAGTTGCAGATGAATTACAGCATAGCTTTCAAATCTGTGGCTAAAATATCTGCAAACTTTGGCAGGATCCAAAGAGCAAAGTTCTCCTGCTGTCTTTACATTAGTGTCCTCAATATTTGAATTTGCCTCTCTCAAAAATTCAAGCAGATCATCCCATGCATATTCAGCACAACTAAGTGTAACAAACCATGTAGGTGCTCGTAGGTTTCTCAGCATGCATTTGAGTTCTACGCAATAACGATACCAATACTCATTTGTTCCCCATTGGCAAATTCATTAAGCTATATTCCAAGTTTTCATCTTTTTCTTGAACTTTATCAACAAATTCCCTTGCATTCACATTTTTAAGATTTGCTCCTGTCTTCAACATATGGATCACAGCATAGGAAAGTCCTGACAAATCACTCTCAAACAGAAGATTAAATATTTATAGAAAGCACTAATTAAATTTTGGATCCTCCAATTTTAATTGTGTTGAGCAGTATTTAGCTGCTGGCATCTGTACAGGGCGGTCATCCTAGCGTCCACCTACTCAAGTGGGAAACAGTTGAGGAAAACAATGTGCCTCCAAGCTTTTTTCCCAGACACTAAAGGACTTAATTTTGCTTGTTTTCATTTGAAACAATTCAATACCAATTACTTCTTTAGAAAGAAGAGGGTGGATGCTATCATATTCATAAATTTCTTCTGATCTCGATGGATCAACTTTTTCATTCTGTCACCATGATGGTAAGGTATCAGCTTGTATGCAAATTTAATTTTCAGCAACATTTCTATAGTAAATATTTTTTCCAGCAATGTATAATGGTGCTTTTTTAACTTTATTAACATCTACTAACTCTTGTCAGATACTTCTATTCTTTGTTGGAACGCCATCTACTCAAATAATAAGTGGTTCTTCTATCTCTTTATCTACTCCTACATATTCAATATTGTTATTAAATATAAATATAAATATACAACTTTTCCTTTTAGTCCTCTCTGTAATTCAGTTTAAGGTAATGTTCCTTTCTTTGGCTCCATATCAGCAATTGCTTGAAAAGGATGAAAGTGTTGTACAAGAATTTATTCATAAACATTCAATGCTGTAAGCTCTTATGGAATGGATACCAATTCTAACTTGTTAAGCATACCTTTAGCTGGCATTTTACTATTCTCTAACTTGTCATAGCTTTACCTACAGATAATATGTTCTGTGGATAAATCAAATCTTTTCTCACAAAATAAATATTCACTAAATTCTTGCTACTTGTCTCTGTTCTCTTTTTCAATTTTAGAGTATACAACTACATTTTGCATTTGTATTTTGTGGTGAGTGTGTCAACAACAAATACAAACAAAGTTTGGTTTTCCTGAGGCAACTGTGTTAAACTGTTCAATGTCTTGAGAAAAGATTCCAATTGTAGTTTCTGTATCTTGTTCTTCTACACCTCCAGCTACCAACTCTTGATTTTCCCTAAACACTTTTTCTGGACCAAACAAACGAAACTGAATATCTTCACAAACGTTCGCTACCTCTTCTATTGTGCCATAGAATAAACTTCTATTCATCTCTCTTAAACATAAAGTAGGAGATTTTACATAGTAAAGATTTCGGTCCAAAGTTGTTTTTTGGAATGGTGAACAGCTGGCATCCTGATATGATGAAACGTATGCCTAAAAACTTTCCTTGAAAGACATGCCAGGAAAAGTCCCTGTAAATTACTATATTTCCTATCTTTGCATGGATCTAATATTTGCAAAACAGAATTTTTCTTTTTCAGGCTTCTGCATGGAAAGTCTTGATTAAAATTTTGTAATAAATCAATTGATTCCTGAGAAATACTACGACAATTCAAATTTGTATACTGGGGCGTGTCTATCCCTTGCTTGCACTTTTTCAGCTATCTCTTCCTCTACATTCCTAGGAACCTTCTCTTCTTTTGCAACAGGAGTACCATAAATTAATTCATACCATCGCCACTTAAATCAAGAGCATGCACTGGTGTATTCTCTGGAAAATAGCTCTCCTCATTGAAATAAGGTTCTGTACTAGGCATATGATTCCATTCACATTTTAACAAAATTGCAACATTAGATTATTAGTAAACTTTTTTCCACCACTTCATTTTTTCATATGCAACACTTTTTTGTCTAGTGTCCTCAGTCTATTTAATAATAATATGTAAATACATTCTACTTCAAAGCATATGCTTTCTCTACAACACTGTCAATATGTTGCTTATGCTTGAATCCATCACTTCTCCTCTTCATTCTTTCTGCAGATTTTGTGACAACCTAGTGTGAAACATTCTAGCTCTTAACTCCTTAAACTGTTTCTGTCACCATGACAAACTCTCTGATTTCCTAGAACATTTCCTACCTCGTGAAACACACAATCCTTGTTTTTTTTCCAGTTGGTGAGCAAATGTATTTTTTAGAATTGACGGTACTCTCATTCTGCATTTTGCAATATCTTTTTTTGAGGATTTGCTAAGTACTCCGACCAGCTTCTCTTTTTCCTCTGGACATTCTCCACCTTGTTTTGTTTTTCTGTCTCACTTTGAAGTTGACAATACTGTTTCTTTCTTTTTTGTGTTTTGTCAGGCATTGTAGTTCTTCTATTCAAAACTATATATATGGAAAAGTGATAAACAAAGCATTAAGGTCCAAATGAAATATTCAAATTTTTAATTCACTAAGGGGTCGATTAGGTTGGCTGAAGGACCCCCACCGTTGGGCTGGCAGTGGCGGTCCTTCCGCAATCGCACAGGATTTACTTGCCATCCAATTAGAATGGTGGTGGGTACCGCGGCGGAGGGAAAGTCTGGCCTCCGCCTTTCCAACGGTAGTAATCATCACTATTGCCCGGAGGTGCGGTTAGCATGCTCAAAATGGCAGCGGAGCCAAGCAGACCCTGCCGGCACAATTATGATGCCAGCAGAAGCCAGCCTTTCCGTGGCGGTTGAACCGCCATTGAAAGGCTGGCAGAGAATGTCTTCTGGGGCCTATTGCGGGCCCCCTTGTGCTGGGGGGAGGTGTGGGTGCACTGGGTACCCCCCTACATTTCACTGCACCAAGTGGGAGGTACAGTGTAGTTCCGGCCACGTAGTGTAGTGAAATGAACAACATGTTCTTTTTAACATCGCAGCGGTACTGCTGTCAGCAGCAACCGCCGCAATGTTCAGGGTGCGGAAACCCCAAAACCAGTCCTAGGATGCTTGTTTCCAGTCCAGGGAGGACCTGGCTCGGTAGTCCGGGCTGGACTGTACCCATGAGGCACAGGGTCAAGACTGATTTGAATATGGCTGGGTTCAAACTGGAATGGCATGGTGAGCAAAGAAACAATGGATTTAGGCCCAGATCTCTGTACTGGGGTGAATGTATGACATTGTTCTGCATTCTGTCCATCAACTGTTGTTTTTGCAAGGGTGCGGAATCCGACTGCAGTGGTGGTGGTCCCATCATAATTGAATGGGCAGAACCGCCGCATGCATGGTGATCGAAACCAATCACCGCTACGGTGTCGGGCGCATCCACTTCGCCCACCATCCTAATGAGCCCCTAAGTAACGATTTTATTGATGAAACAATAGAACATATTAGGAGAGGGTGGAAGGGGCTGGGTATGGGTATGTGAATGGGTATATTAGTATGGGTATAGATATGTGACAGGGTGTGAGATTATCTTGATAGGTATGTGAATGGTTGTGACAGTGTTTGTGTAGGTATGTGAGAGGGCCTGACATTCTATGAATGAATATGTGAGAGCCTGTGCATGGGTATGGAAATGGATATAAGGGTCTCTACATGGGTATACCAGAGTGTGTGAGAGTCTCTATATGGCTATATGAAATGTTGTGACATTCTTTGTATGGCTTTGTGATAAGGTGTGAAAGTCTATTTAAGGGTGTGTGACAGGGTTTATGAATTTCTCTATGGATATGTGAATAGGCACAAGTGAGTCTAAATGGGTATGTGAGAGGATGTAAGTGTATCTATATGGGTATGTTAGAGTCTCTGTATTTGTATGTGAATCAGCGTCAAACTGTATGCATGTGTGGATAGGAAGAAATGAGGCCTGAATAGGTATTTGACAAGCTGTGAAAGTCTACATATGAGTATGCAAGACGGTGTGATAGTCTCTCTGGATATATGATAGGATGTCGGACTTCCTGTATTAGTATGTGAATGCATATAACAGTGTCTGCAAGGATATGTGAGAGGCTGTAAGAGTGTCTGTATGAGTATGTCAATGAATGTCACACTGATATGTATGTGAATACAAGTGAAAGAGGAGTCAAAGGGTATGTGAAAGGGTGTGAGAGACTCTCTATGGTTATGTGAATGGGCATAATGAGTGTGTATGTGTATGGGTATGTAGCAAGGTCTGACAGTCTATGTATGGATAGGTGAGAGGATGTGAGAGTCTGTCTATGGGCAGATAAATGGATATAATAGTGTCTACATGAGTATAAGATCATAGCCTACGCTGATGATACCCAGCTCCTCTTTACGTGGAAGGAAAACGATCTGTCCCCTGATTTAGCCAAAAACTGTCTTGCAGCAGTTTTGAAATGCTAGCATGGGCCCAACTCAAATGCAATGAGGACCTCCTCTATGGGTCCTTTCCTCCACACTTCAGGTATGACCTTTGGCCAGAGGGTTACCCCATGCCTAAGTCAACGGGGAGCCCATTGAAGAATCTGGGGGTCTGGTTCAGTGAGGACCTCAGATTCTCACAGCAGATAAATAAACTGGCCAGAGTGTGCTTAGGCAAACTCAAATTACTTAGGAAATTCCTGCCATTGCTGCCTAGATCAGCAAAGGAAATGGTGACAAGCACTCTCATCTTATCGCGCATAGACTACGCCAATGCTTTATACATCGGCCTTCCTAGCTATCCGCTGAAAAAGTTACAGACCATCCAAAATGTGGCAGCAAGAGCGCTGCTAGGCATTTCTGGTAGGTCTAGTACAAAGCAACATCTCCGGGATTCGCATTGGCTCTCAGTGGGTCAGCGTGCCCTGTTTAAGGCTCTTACCCTTGCCCATGGTGCCTTATACAAATCCAGGCCCCTCTATCTCAGGAGACGTTTTGATTTCTATGTGCCTCATAGACATCTACGCTCTGCAGGGCAATGCCTTGCCGTTATCCCTCGCTACTGCTTTGTTAGAACAAGGGCCAGCTCCCTTTCATTCAAGGCAGCCAAAGCCTGGAATGCCCTTCCCTACGAGCTGTGAAACACCCAAGACACTAGGCTGTTTAAAAAGCAGTTAAAAACCTTGCTCTTTAATTAACATCCAGCCTCGGTACACACCCTTCTGTCTCCTTCAAACTGGCCTCCGCGCTGGGACACTGTTGAGTATCCATGCGTGCTATAAATGTCGTATAACATAACATAACATAACATATAGGAGAGTGTGTGAGAGCCTCTGTATGGGTGTTTGAAAGAATATGACACTGTGGGGCCAATTACGATCTCGGTTGGAGAGCCAAGATCGTGGATTCTCTTCCAACCACCTAATACAATTTAGGCGGTCGGAAGTGAAACTGTCTGGTCATTCTGACTGGCTTCCAACAGGCTCAAGGAGGCCATCGGCCAGTCAGAGACTGGCCTGTAATCCATATGGATGACATTTTACGCTGTCCAGATTACGATGCTCAGTTTCTGTCAGGATTTCCATGCTGGGCTTTCCGACATGGAAAGCCTGCCAGGGAGTGAGTTTGGGGACCCTAGCAGAGCCCCCTTCTGTTTGCGGTTGTGGGCCGAGGGTTGATCCCTGCACCATGTGGCACATGTAGTGCAGGGATGAACACAACCTCCCATTTCCAAATGTGGGCTTGTGCTATGGCTGGTTTAGGGCTGAAGCACATGCTCCCATAGGGAGATGTGAGTATGCACTATATGTGGTCTCATCGTAATTAGGCAGTTGGGACTGCCAAACAGAGGTTGGTCGGTCCCATTTCCATGACGGTGTTGCGTCCGCCCGACATCATAATAAGCCCCAAAGTGTGTGGGTTTGTGAAAGGGTATGGCAGTCTATGTATGGGTATGTCACAGAGTGTGAGAGGAAAACAGTCAGAACACTGCGGCCTCAGTCACGCATGTTCCAACTACGCAAGCACTACCATGCTTGCGTTAACCATGCATTTGCCTTAAAAATGCATATGTGTAGTTAAGGCAGTGCGCTGTCTAGCTGCTGGCTGACAGAAGCAGGAAGCAGCAGGAAGGATCGGTGGAGGATGCAGCACTGTGAACTAATTGGGGCTGTGGCCGGGTTTTGGGGGTCCGGGTAGTTTTCGGGGCTGGATGGGTTTAGGGTAGTTTTCAGGGCTGGGGGATGGGGTAGTTTTCAGGGCTGGGGGAGTTGTGGGTAGTTTTCGCAGCTGGGGGGTCTGGGTAGTTTTAAAGAGCTTGGGAGGTTTTTTTTTAGGAGAGGGAAGTTTTAGGTGTCAGTGCAGGTGCTCTGGACTGTTTTAGGGCTCAGGTCGGGGACAGGGATTGTAATAACTTTTAGTGCTTAGGAGGCAGGGTCATTTTTAGGGCTCAGAGGGGGGTCGGGTAATTTTTAGGAATTTGAGGAGGGCAGGGTAGTTTTTAGGGCTCAGAGAGAGGTCAGGGTAGTTTTTAGGGCTTAGGGGAGGGTGGGGTCATTTTTAGGACTGAGGCAGGGAAGTTTCAAGGGCTCGAGGAGAGGGTGTTGGCTTTCAGGAGGGAGGGGGTAGTTTAAGGACTCAGCGTAGGGGCAGGGGTCAGGGGATAAGACTTACCTGTTTCGTTTTAACCACATATATTTCTTTACCAGACATGCCTTAACAATGCATAATTCATTGGAAAGGCATGCGTGGTAAAGATATATCCGTGGTTAAGACTTTCATTGATGAGACTGCATGGAACCGGCAAGTGCGGTAAACGCATGCGTGGTTCCATCACACAACCAGAGTGAGAATCGCTCTATAGGTATGTGAGGGGATGTCAGAGTCACTGTATCAGTATGTGAATGGGTATTATGGTATACGTATGTGTAAGTGAGAGGGTGTAAATGTGGATATGTGAATGGGTACAAGAGTGTTTACATGAGTATGTGAGAGGTTGTAAGAGTCTCTAGATGGATTTGTGAGAGGGCGTGAGAGACTCTGTAAGGGTATGCGAATAGGTGTCAGACTGTCTGTATGCATATGTGGATAGGAAAAAAGAAGGTCTGAATAGGTATGTTACAAGCTGTGACAGTCTATGGGTATGAACCAGGATGTCAGAGTCTCTGTATCAGTATGTGTATGGGTATAAAGTGTCTGTATGGATTTCTGAGAGGGTGTAACAGTGTTATGTGAATTGATGTCACACTATATAAGTATGTGAATGGGAATATAAGAATTCTAAACAGGTATGTGTAAGGGTGGGAGAGATTATCTATGGGTATGTGAATGGGTATAAGGGTGCATGTATGGGTGTACTACAGAGTCTGGCAGTGTATGTAAGGGTATGTGAGAGGGTGTGACAGTCTGTGTATGGGTATGTGAGTTTACATAAAGGTGTCTACATGGATATGTGGAAGTGTGTGGGAGTCTCTGTATGGGAATGAGGATGATTATGACACTATCTCTAAGGGTATGTGATGGGCAGTGAAACTTTATGTATGGGTATGTGACAGAGTGGGAGAGTTTCTCTATGGGTATGTGAGAGAATATCAGAGTCACTGTATTAGTTTCTGAATCAGTATTATGGTATCTTTATGGGTATGTGCGAGTGTGTAAGAGTCTCTGTATGAGTATGTGAATGGGTGACACAGTCTGTATACATTTGAACATTTAATAAAGGAGATCTGAATGGGCGTGTAAAAGGCTGTGAGAGACTCTCTATGGGTATATGAATGGGTATAAGGTATATGTGTGGGTATGTCAGAGGGTGTGAGAGTATCTGTACAAGTATGGTATGGGAATGTGAAAGGCTGTGACATTCTATGTATGGTATGTAAGATAAAAGGGTGTCAGAGTCTCTGTATGAGTATGTGAATAAGTATAAGAGTGTGTATATGGATATGTGAGAGGATGTGAGAGTCTCTGTTTGGATATGAGGGGTGTGAAAGTCTCTGTATAGGTAGGTGAATGGGTGTCATGCTGTTTGTATGGATGTGTGGGTAGGAATAAAGGAGATCTGGATGGCCATTTGACAGGGTGTCAGAGACTCTCCATGGGTATGCATTTGGATATAGGGGTATCTATATGGGTATCTCAGAGGATGTGAGAGTATCTGCACAGGTATGTAAATGGTTTGACAATGTCTGTATTTTGTTTAAGGGTACATTTTTTGAAATGTTATAATCTACTTTATAGTGGTTGTCCCTACATTACAGGACCTCTCACTACTTATATGTATGTCATACATGCATTACAAGCCCATTATTTTGTGCCTCTGTCTATAACTGTGTTACTGTATATATAATTCTGTACTTTAATTTCTCATTATAATTTCCCGTATCTGTACATGCCCTGCTATATAGTTCAATTTCTCTCTGATTACTTCAGCTTACATTTTACTAGTTATCTAAATGCATACATTAATAGCTCTCTGAGTGACTTACTGCACACACGAGTCTCCTTCTCACTCTGTGGATCTATGCATCACTGTCCCCTTTGCTCTGTTACTGTATGCATATCTATTGTATTATGTGTGACAAGTAAATATAATTAATAAAATCATCAGTGTGAACCAGTTCATCTTAATCTATATATCTATGTATATGTAATTGCATAACTGTATACATAATAAACTACCTCAATAGCTTACTGCATACATTAGCATTTCACTCCTTGTGTCACTCCTTACATTGGTGTATACCAGTGTTTTGTTTTTCTTCACCACTTTTTATTCATAGTTAATGATCAATACAATTTACTTTATTTTCATCTTCTACTCACTTTCAACATTTCTTTTTACTTCTCTCAAACATCCTGTTTACTTTCATCCATCTTACTCACACTCAGTTCTTCTCTATCAACTTTTTTATTCAACACCTTAATTATCATACCTGTTAAATTTGATTGTTAGTGAGTATTTTACTATCTCAGCATCAGGTTCTCAAACTTCTCAGAAAAGCACACAAAAACTGAACATAAGAATGGTAACCCACTCACCCACAAGGCAACCATTAATGACACCCTATTCAACTTTACTTACAATGTTACAGAGGCTGCAGACAAATAGAAACAGTGATTTCATTTCCTTTAATTTCCTTACTAATCATAAAACTGTTTTGAATGGTCACATTTCTTAACCCTTTGTCTGACTCCTTTATAGAGAGCCCGATTCTGTAGTAAGTTTGGGGATCCGTGCATCCATGGATCCACGAAGGGATGCGATGGTCTCAGCGTGGCCCCCCATGAAACCTTATGGAGAATCAGCAGATTTGAGCGGGAAACCAAAATATTTTTCTGTTACATGAACTCCTTTTTATGAGTGCTTTAAAAATCGATGATAACCTCGACATCGATAAAGAATGATCTTGAACTATTAACTGTTCGTTATTTAATTTCAACACTGAAGAAAGAACTGAATGAATCAAAGACATCATGTTAGATATTGTGGAAGCCACAATCTGTTGCTGGGGCACATTATCATCAAATTTGAAAAAAGAATTTATCCGCTCCAATATGAAAGAATATTTCATTTAAAGTGGATTAGAACAAAGTTATTCTTCCAAACAAATTTCAGATTTTTTTAAACATAATTTCTTATTTGACTCTGCAGAGATTCAGTAAGCTCCGATGCATCATGAACATTTATATCATTAAAGAGTGGCAGTGAGGAAACCCTCTGTCATGCAGTTTATTCAAATTTGGATTAGAGAAAGCGGTTATTGTCTGTGAACCATCCAAAAGGCAATTTTCTCCCATTACTGCACTCCTTGAAGAGGAGAATTTCAAGTTATGAATCATAGAATTGCATCTTTCCGGAGACTGATCCACATTCATCTGGGAAGGGTCTAATCAATGTTTCTTTAGGTTTCCACTCTTAAAAGGAGGAGAACCAAAGGTAGCTATATACTAGAAGATTGATATAAAATATTTGTATTCCATAATTCTTACGAACATGGACTCATATCCACTTATATTTGTAATCCAAGTGACCTTACCTCGTCACAGAAACAAAAAAGGAAAACAACAGCAGACAAAAACTTGGCCAAACCACCCTCTGCAGAAAATAAATTTGACAACTCATGAGGGCACACACTGGGTTTATCACGTGGACCAATCTTTCTCTTTTCAACTGAGAACAATCTCAACACCCATAACTACCACCCCTGATGGAGCTGAAAACAAAAGACGAGCTAGTTTAGATTTAAATGACAATATAATAGCAGTTTCAGGGGAGGCAAAACAGAAACCAAAGAGCACCGCAAGTGGCAAGCTCCACTGCAGAAACAAGTTGCACCGGCCTAACGCCTGCCAATTCTGCTTGCAGAAGGGAGCCGCCAGCACCTAGTGCTCTAGCCACAGGGTGGTACCAGAGGCGTAACGCAGGGCACGCAGCCCCCGCGTTGCGGGGGGTACCCCTCAGCACGGCACTATGGCTGCAGGGCTCCTGATTGAGCCCGGAGGGGGCCCCCACAGGTGCCTTGCAGGGAGGCCCCCTCAACATTCATTACGCCGGTGGGTGGTACAAGGCTGCATGGCCACAGCTTAGTCACTGAACAGCACCAAGCAGCATTGCCAGCAGTGGCAGTCCACAGCTCCAAATGATGCTGCACGCTGCTGTAGACAACACTCTGCCACAGCCGCCCCCCGCAGTGCAGCCATAGCCCAGCAATAGTAACCCGGGCGAGTGCACCCAGACTTCAGCACTACGGTCTCCCCTGCATGGCCCTGTGCTGATTTCTCATGGTCCCCTCTGCACGGCCTCCTGAAGGTGTCGCAACACCACTGACCTCTCAAGCCACTGAAAATGCCCCACCCTCTCACACCCACCAGTGTCTCTGCCATAGTTTGTGGCCAAACCAGTATCAGCAAGATGTATATTAATGTGTTATACCATAGAATATTAGGAGGGCATAATGTCTCTTTTTGAATCAATGTAGGCCTTTGTGAATAAGCCCTACTATTTGTTAATCTTTCACAGTACTTTAGTTTGTGATCTACATTACGTCTCCACTCAAACCTCCTGCAATAAAGCGTTCATCCTTAAATTATACAATGAAAAGGGAGATTAAAGTAGGCCTTTGTTTTCTCGGTTTTGTTTGCTTTGGTCAGATTTTTTTAAAAAATGACCTTAGACTAACCTGCACTTAATAACTCTCCCCTAGTAGCCTACAAGGGGGATTCTAACAATAAAGGAAATAAGGCTTAGTTCCACAACCATGCATGCATGAAGGTCCCTTAACCATTTAATTGTACTAAATATTGCGCAGAATGTTCTAGCACACCTGCCTCTTGTGTTTGGGAAATGCATCCCGTCTCTAGAGGATCAAGAAAAGAGTAGCTTACAAAGCTAATGACAATAAATGGTCTTACTGTTCCTGCTAGTTTTAACCTTATTTCAAACAATCAGCTATTGAAAATAAGACAATTTGTATTGGATCCTTGGAAAAAAAGACCACTCTTTTCACTTTAAGTTTCAAATCATGCAGCCTTGCAAGTTCGGGATATGAATAGAAAGAGGATGTATTCCCATCCCTTATCAAGATCTGATTTCTTCAAATGTTCCATCTTTTATTTAACTTGTCAGTGCCTGTTCCAGTCAATGTAGTGCCTCAAATGAGCAACCTGTATCCCATTTATTGTATTGTATTGTGTGTACATATATAGTCCTTCATAACTTATGGCCTTTAGTGCGATAATGTGCTAGGGTGCATTAACAGAGGGATAGAACACTACACTATAGGAGATCACTTAGTTGGAATACTGTTGAATTGCAGTTCGACCTACATCAGAAACTTTTTATTGTAGTGTGTGAGTTACCAGAGTCATGATCTTATCTTGTCTTAGGCTATATGATAGTGGAAAAAGCAGTGAGATAGTGAGGCTGTATGCAATTTACTTGAATTCATTATTGTGCCTGTTTGAGCGGGCCTCTTGAATCCTGCAATGAGCGACAAAGGAGCAGCCCGTGACAGGCACTCTAAGCAAGCAATCATGAAAGATGCTTTATATGTTCCCCTGCAGAGACAGATGAGTGATTTGTATGCATCCACTAAATGCTGCCGACCATGTTCAACTATCTGAGTCCTTCCATAGCAAAAAGGAGTGACCCAGAGAGATACATGGGGAAACACCATTGTAATGCTCTTTAGAGGCTGCCCAGGAGTGACAGATGGGACACCTACAGAAGTGCACTAGTTAGAGGCTGCTAGGATAAATGCTATATCGGATCCATCCAGGATTGATACAGCAGGTGTCCATAGCATGTACTAATTACAATCATCCAGGATAATTGTCCCATATGTCCCTTTCAGGAGTGACAGAGATACCTCCTACGGGCTGAACTGGTTACAGGCAGCCAGACTAAGTACTTCAAGTGCTGGCTAAGGAGTCAGACCAGGGAGACCCATGAGCATGTTCTGGACCCAAACATCTTCAAAGAAGTAAAGAACGTGCCCAGGATCGACAACAAGTGTCCTGCAGACATGCAGCTACAGTGAATGTGTTGTTAGAACCCACCCAGATGTGATACAAGGGTATTCACTGGTTCTAGGAAGTTATGGCCTCAGGTTACAGTAACAACTGCAGACCTGCAAACAAATAATTTAGACAATACAAATGTGCTGAGGCAAAGATGAAGGAGTCTATTGTTTAATTTTCATTTTAAGAAGTAAGAATCATTTAAATGGAGTCCATGAAGAGCTGGTGGGTGTGAGACTCAAAGAATACCATAGATTTAAGGAGACCACCCTGATGCACAGGAGGAGGACACTTTCCACAGACACCTAAGTGGAGGGTCTATGGTAAATTACCCAGAGGATATCTCAGTGGAAGGTCTAAACTGTATCATACAAAGTGACGAAAGAGCAACTCAAGGATTACTACATACACATCCATAGAGGATCCATAGGTACACCCAGAACTGGGGAACTCGCAACCGAAGGAGATTTACTGATACATCAGTGGAGGGTCTGTGGAGAACCAGCCAGAAAAGGTGGATGTGCAACCAAATATTGTTGTGCGATTGGGTGCACCTGTGGAAGGAATTGACTTAGCTCAATGAGAAGGGGAGAGAGCAGGGGGAGTTATTTATAAGAGAAGAAGAAACAAAAAGGAAAAGCCCAAGGTCTGCTCCAAGCTCTAACAGAACCGAACAGTGACGACACCACTGGGTGTCCAACCTGTACTCACTGGGTGAGCAATCTGGGGAAAGTTGATATGTAAAGTAAGACAGTCCAAATGTGAGGCTGCCAGACTAGAAAGGATAATGGACTCAGAGTACTTTTGGTGGAGGATATTACGTCAGAGGCAAGCCCAATGGTGTAACAAATGCCAGAACAGAATTGGAGCAAGCAAAGGAATAATAGGTACCAGACTCGAGATCGCACCTTGACATTAGGTCCAAACAGCGTAGTAGGTATGAAGAGGAATACATATATAACGACATTTAAGCAATACAGTAATCATTCAAACATTTAAACAGACTTTGTTGCTTCAAAGCCTGTCTCGGAAGGGGTGTTTCTTTGAGTGCTTAGACACAGGGTTGTACTTTCTTCTGAACCGCTAGTATGACATTTTGATAAAAATACACTCTTCAATGCTAAAGTTCACCTCATTGGTTTGTGATTACAGTGCTCCCGTTCTTTTATTTCGAACATTTCCATTCTGTGCATTTAATGTGCATTTGAAAACTAATTAGACCCAAAAGAACAAAACCTCATTCATTTCACGAGATGTATAATTTAAATTCTTTAAAACTGGTGATAATGAGCATGATAAACAGGCTAATATGAAGTTCGCCCTAAGCTGCTTAATTAGCTTGAGATACCTTGCACGGTTCAACATGTTCAATTAGGAGATAATTTATTAAATAGTCACAACATATGTGGAAAAGGGCAATGCTCACTGGAGTCTCTGCAGCCGTGACAACTGACTGCAAATGTAATGTATTGGTTTGAATTTCCGGCATGCATTTCATCCTTTTTAAGTTCTAAATAGTACTAGTTCACTCCTTATTCATTATAATTGGGGTGGGACAGCTCACGTTTTCCTCGGGTAACTAGGTCTTCATTCAGTGTCTGCTAATATTTACAAAGCGACAATTATTAATTTTAAGAACAAAGAAATCACTTCTCCTTTCTCCTTTTTTCTTTCCAAGTCTATTTCTGACATCCATGTTGATATTTACTTTGCTATGTTAATTATTCACATGACTCATTATTTTTTGAGAAACCAGTTTAGAACATCACTAAATATCATTTATAATTAGAAACACAAACATAAGGCCTGATTCACAAGTACTTTGCACTGCGTTAGGGCCTTATTTAGTTTGGCAGACCACATTACTCCATCACAAAGTCACGGATATCCCATCCACCGTATTACAAGCACATTATATCAAATGGCATTTGTAATATAGCGGATGGGATATCTGTCACGTTTATGATGAAGTGACCCGTCTGTCAAACTTTAAATCAGACCCTTAGTCTTGCACTACTTCTGACTTCCAAGGATAAACCAAGAATAAACCAGGCATATTCGCTGATTATTCCTGTGAAAACCAGTAAAACTACAATTCATTTTGAGTAATCCTTGTGTACAAGCTTTGGGCCTCATCAGTGAGGCCTCCAATGATGCCATTGTGTCACTTTTTGTGACACTGTGGCAGCATAAAAAAAGCAACACACTGTGCCATATTTACAAAGTGACGCATGTAGGTAAACCTCTATGCTACATTATACCTACGACAGGGTGGGCGCTCTGACGCAGAAAAGCCTCATAAAATAAATTTAGCACTGGCGCTAGTGAGAAGGGGGGAGAGAGGCATAGCTCAGTGGAAATCTCCTAATTGGTTTTGACGTAGTCTACCACAGTGAGGCACCTTTTGAGTAAGATATTTGGCTAATACACATGACCCTGCCTGGCAGTAATGTAGTGTCATTACACCAAAAGATGTTGTCATTCATGTGGAAGTGTGATTTATAGACTGATGAATGGCCTGGGTTTCAGTCTCTCGTTATATGCAGGTACTGAGCCAGACAGCTTGGTCCTGAAGAGACCCTTCCACTTAAATGGGGTCGAAACATTGACTTTTATCTCTCTTAGGGGCATATCAACAAGGGCTTTATCTCTGCTTTTTTGGCTTTAAAAGCCAAAAAAGCAGAGATAAAACTAGCGCCCTATCAACAACAGGGTGCTAACACGCAAATTTGCAAGTTAGCACCCTTTTACTCTACGCTTCCCCTTGCATCTCTAATGAGATGCAAAGGGGGCGTTCCAGAGTAAAATAATAGGAGAAATGTCGCTAAGCGACATTTCTCCTATTATCAAGAATGTCGCTAACCCTGTTAGAGACAAAAAAAGCAGCGCTAACCGCGGTTAACGCTGCTTTTTTACGTCTGCTAATTGTCAGACTTAGCCATGATATCCTATGGAAGGAGGATATCATGGCTAAGTTTGCCTGTCCCTATCAACAAGGTAACGTGTGGTTATCGCTGGGTTTCCAGCGATAATCTCACGTTAGCCTGTTAGCGTGTAGATTTTTATCGCTATTGAGATAAGCGTTGCTAATAGCACGCTATCTCAGCGATAAAAATTCACGCTAGCCGGCGATAATTATCCTCACGCTAAGAGCGCTGAGCGATAATTATCGCCGGTTGTTGTTGATATGCCCCCATGTTCCCAGATCAGTTGTAATCCACATTGTGCAACATTGTACCACCTGCTTGATAAAAAAATAACTGTGTAATTAAACCAGGACAATTTATGGTGTCTTTTGCACATATTGTATGCATTTATGCCCATACCTAAGCACTGGGTCATCTGCACTTTTTGTGTATTAAGTTGTACTGCCATGTGCATATATTTTGGATAATACATAACAGCAACAGAAAGCTTTTCAGTCTGAGTATTATTTTTGAACATTCAATCCAAGTGAGAACTTACCTCTAAACTACTTAAGTAATACATTGATTGATGGTCTTCCCATACTATTAATAGAGGCTGACCTATGTGTTAGAACGAGACCCACAGTAGACTCTGTTTATATAGTTAGTGTTTATGAGATGGGAGCACTAAGTTTGTTTTACCTATTTAGAGCAATATGTTCATAAGTGTAATTTACTGATTCATTATTTGTGAAAAATAACAAATCGATAATATTGAATTATTAAATCATATGTTTGAAAATTTAGACTCTTAGGGGGCATATGTATCAACATCACCATTTGCGATTCTCAAATAGCGATTTTTAAGGAATCGCTATTTGAGAATTGCAAAACGGGATGTATTTAAAAAATTGCTAACTTTTTGCGATTTCTTAAAATTCCTTAATTGCGATTAGCAAATTGCGAAATCGCAATTAAGGAATACCTGCCCATTCATTCCTATGGGCCAGGAGACCCATAGGAATGTATGGGAAGTAATTCTCAAATTGCGAATCGCAATTTGCTAATCGCAATTTGAGAATAATTTCAAAGGTGCAAGGGTGTCAAGATGACACCCTGATACACCCCTGAAATTAGCATGTGTGGTAATATGGCGCACATACATGCCCTAAGTGCATGTATGTGCATCACGTGGCACTCAGAGGCAGTGTGTAAAACATTTGCACATAACCAACAGTAATTCAGTGAAAATACTACAAAAGGACACCACACCAGTTTTAGAAAAATAACCAGTATTTATCTGTGCAAACAAGACCACAACGAAAAAAGAAAGACCAACATACAGTAATCCAAATTAGGCACTTTGCAAGTATGACTTAAAAATGCAGTTCCTAAAAGGCTGGTAGGTCCGTCCAGGGCTACTTCGGTGCTGAAAACAACACAATCCAACAGTTCCGGCCAACCGAGTTGGTGTGGGCCGGTCGTGGCATCCGTCACGGGTGCAATGTGAGCGGTACAAAGTGGGTGGTAATGGACGGAGCGTCAGAACCAATCAAACACTCACACCCAGTCAACCGATCTGGGTTTGATCCATCACCGTTCTTTAGCCCACTCTGCCACCCCAGTTCAGACATGGCCATATGCAAATCAATCTGACCCTGTGCCTCATGGGAACAGTCCAGCCCGAACTGCCATGTGAATGCAATGTGAAGCACAGCAGTGTTGCGTGCCATGCCCTCAAGCAATGGCTCGGTGACGGTTGTCCAGCGGTGTCAGTAAGACCAGGGCTGCTGAGGTGGTGCTCTTGGCTGTGCTGACAGGTTACAGTGCAAGTGACAGTGCCGGTTGATGGGAGCTGGTGTTGGTAGGCCCAGATTGCTGTGTGGGATGGGGCGGTGCGTCATGTGACTTATGAGCGGTGCCACCAAACCACGGTGCTGTCACGGGTGTCGAGGTCAGCGGTCAGTGACATCGTCGGTGAGACTAGAGTGGTGGAGTGAGGCGAGACGGTGCAGAGTGCGGTGCCCACAGGTTACAGTGCAAGCAGCAGCTCAGTGGCGGCGGTCGTCATCGTCAGTGAGACCAGGGTTGCTGTGCAAAGTGCGGCAGTGCCCTTAGCATTGCCTTCAGGACACAGAGCCTGCAGCTGTATCGGTGATGGTGTTGTATGCTTCCCCCTCTGTACCAACTGAAACCCACGGTTTCAGAGGCAGTACCCAAAGGTAAGTGAAGTCTTTGCTGTCCCTGAGACTTTGTGAACAGGAGGCAAGCTCTATTACAAGCCCTTGGAGATACACAGCGACAAGTGAAGAAAGTTCAGTCCAGTCCTTTCACTACCCAAGGCAGAAGCAGCAACTGCAGGCCAACCCAGCAAAGCAACAACACAGAAAAGGGTCAGTACTCCTCCTGGCAGTTCTTCCATCTCTTTTCTTGGCAGGTTTCTTGATCCAAGCGAGTTATAAAGTTCTGGGGTTTGGGCCCCAAAATGTATACTTATTTATGTTTGTTCTCTTGGGCAGAGAGTGTCTGTGCTCAGAACAAACCAGTGTGGTCCTCTCTGGCCCATCTTCCCGGCAGGAGGTGGAGACAGCAGTGTCCAAGGCAGACCAGACCCATTCAGGTGCAAGGATATTTCCTCCCACTACTCTAAATGCAGCCCAGGTCTATTCAGCCCAGCCCTGACTCATCAGCAGGGCACACCTCGCCTCCCCAGTGGCTGTCTAAAGAGAATGAACATCCCCAGCCCCTGTCACTCCAAAGCCAGACAGTCAATCCACAACCCAGCAAAGGCACACATGATGGCTAAACAAGGAAATAACTACTTTCTAAAAGTGGTATTTTGGAACACAGAAGATAAAAAGCATCTGTAGTAAAAGATGCATTTCTACATTCTGAGTTCAGGCATACTAAACTCCATTTCTCTATCTTGTCCTAATCGAAAGATATACTCATAAAATGTTTACACAGTATTCCCCATTCTATCCTATGGGACCGATAGCCTTTCAACAGTGAAAAATTAAATGTACTCTATTTCACCATCAGGGCATGTCACACAGACAACAGTACATGTTCTACCTTTCAAATACACAGCACCCTGCCCATAGGGGTGACTCACATGTAATAAAAGGGAATGTTAGGGCTTGGCAAGTGGGTGCACTTGCCAAGTCGACATAGCAGTAAAAACTGCGTGCAGACACTGTAGTGTCATATCTGATAACCCTTTGAGAGGCTGCTTGTGTATGTGGCACAATCAGTGCTGCAGGTCAACTAGCAGCATTTTATTTACATGCCTTGGTACTCTCAGTGCACTTTACTAGGGACTTACCAGTAAATTAAATATGCCAATCATGGAAACATTAATCCATAATACAATTTAGAATAGGAGCACTTGCAGTTTAAAACTGAACAGCAGTGAGAAAGTGTGCAGAGACACAATAAACCAGCAAAAACAGAGGTCAGAAAACAAAAAGACAGGGGAAACACGCCAAAAGATGCCAGGTCTAACATGGCCACATAACAAGGAAGTTAATTACCTGTTTACCTTGCTTGGTTGGTGCTTTAAAGACACACATCTCTGTGGAACAGGAGAGTATTGGAGAGTTGTTCCAGTGTTCAGCCACACTAAAGGCAAGGAAAATGGAGGGTGCACATCAAAGCGTTTTTCATATGTTGAACTGGGGATTTTGATCGAAGAATGGATCTCCAATAATAACAAACATTTTTGAGGAAAACATCTTTGACTATGCCGGAGTCCAAAAAGAAAATCTGGGTGTGAATCCAAGAAAAAAATAAATGTTGTTGGTGTCACCAACTGCACCATTGATTAAATCCACGAGCACTGGTATAATTTATGGTCTTGCACAAACGAGAAGCTTGTACAAAGACTGTTTGATGCTCGGTGTACTCAAGGTTGTTCTTCATCTGTGCCCTCTGCAAATCTGATGGAGGACCTGATAGAAAGCATCTTTGCCCTAAAAGCAGTGTCAGGAGCTACAGACATCAACACATCAAATCTTCCTCCGTCAAACACAGGTTAGAAAATCATATTTTTTAATAAAAAGAGCAATCAATTTATTGTGTGTTTGTTAACAATTAATAATTTGTATTCATTGTGCAAAACATATAGCTGCAATGTAATTCAAAATTTATTTTTTAATTTAAACTTGTCATGAACAATGTTAAGAAAATGATAACTAAACATTCCATAATGCAACGTTAAGGCATTAATCTGGACTTGTGAATGTTGTGGAGTGGAGTTGTTGCGGGTTTTGGCACGGGAACGCCTACTCTGCATCTCATTAGCCATAGTTGCAGGGGTCATCTGTGGCGATATTTTTTGCGGCTGCTATCAAGGGGAAACTGGTGGTATCGGCTGTTAGCACCAGCTTGTGAATAGGGTGATAATTTTATCACCACTTTGGCTGCTCTAAAGTGCCGCTAACTCTGCGATAAGTCCTTGAGAATATCCCCCTGCGTTGCTATTGATATTGATTGTAGGACAGACATCTTTCTCCATTATCCTGTCTGTGAAGGCCAGGAGAAATTAAGAAATCTACCTAGAGTTATACATACAGCAGCGGAGGTGGTCTGAAACTATTTTGATGAGAGACTGGAAAGATAGGATGAATACTTCAAACAGCATTTAAGCACAGAATTTGAATGATATCGTTTTATACTATATATATAGGGGATAATGAATCATTTGCTGAGTTTCTAACTGTGCTTAGAGGATTGAGTCTGAGGAGCAATTTTGGGGCATGTATCAAATGATAATGGGCCAATTATTGGCAATATAAAAAGTAAATAAAATTAAGAACCTCTTTGAGTGATTCTAAGCTGCATGAAGTAACAACTAAGAAAGCCATTGGGAAATGTATAACTTAGATGAAGGGGGTTTTAAAGAGGAAAAAAATCAGAATATTTATGAGATTTTCAACCATATGTACAAATGTGCTTAACGGAATTTGGAGAAAGAGAAGGAGATGAAGAGAGAGTACAGTTTTCATTGTTTCTATTGTGGCAGTGCTTTACAGGTTGCAGTATTTAAGGGATGTCCTGCTTACAATAAGGATTGCGCTTTCTTCAGAAACAAAGAACACTCTTTTAAAGTGTGCATGGAAAACAATCAAAAGTCACAAAAATGTGTTGCTTTAGTAAATGAAGATGCAACTGATGAATATTCAGAGGAATAGCTTAATGTTTGAGACATTTCTTAATGACAAAAAGTGTGAAATTCATGGGAGACGCTGACAAAAATGAATCCACTTTTCTGGTATTTATTGGTTATGAGAGTTGAACATTTTGTGCTGAATGATACTGCATCACTATATACGACTATCAGGAAACAAAGGTTTGAAACATTTTTGTAGTCAAAGTTCAGTAAATAATTGATCTAGATGTTTAAGCTGTTTCATTGGAAGGGGAACTTCAGAGGTTATTTTAACACTAGTGTTATTTTTAATGGTAGCTCAGTGTATATCAAACTATAGGGGTGATTGTTCAACTCATTGCCTGAAGCTTTTGAGGGAAAATTAGGCAAATAGAAATTTCAGCTATAACAATTCTTTTACAGCTAAACAGTAGCTGAATAGTGTGCCAATTGCTATCCACAAGCAGTCACATATTTTTCTGGAGGTCTTTGTCCAGAATGTATTGCTAAAAAGACTTAGGGTTTGATTATGAGGAGGTTAGGAAAGCATAAGCATTCCTACCAAATCGGTTTCAGAATGGTTTTCGACCGACTCGGATCGGGATAGTCCAACCAACTGATTACGAAGCAGATGCTACCAGATACGATTGGGTCGGACTCCTATTGACTTCAATGGGAGCCTATGTTCTGAATGAATGCATAGGCTCCCATTGAAGGGCAGCAGTGCATTGCGGGGGCGCGAGTTATAGTTAGCTCTACTAATTATAACGTTTGAATGTCTCTGGTTTTGTACGAGTGAAATGTCCAACTAAATATAACATCCTTGAAACCGATAATTTTTTCAGTGAATTTCTAAGGTTTTTTAACTGCTAATTTCTAACTATAACGTCCCTGAAACCTATGGTTTTTTCAGTGAATTTCAAAGGTTTTTTAAATGCTAATTTCTAATTATAATGTTCATTAAGCCTATAGTTTTTCCAGTGGTTTTAAATTATCATTCCATTCTCAACCTGGTGAAAACAGCTGATATCGCAGTTTTTCAGCAATAGCTTCCGCCAAAAAAATCGCCACAAATGAGAGCAACAACTAACGCTAATAACATGAGTAGGTGTTCCTGTGCAAAAATAACGAAAACACCACTTCCCGGTATTTTCAACGAGCAGCCAAATCTGCGGCGCGATCCAAAAACATGTGACAAGCTGGGTTAACAGTACGAATGTAACATCTGCCTTTTACTGGAGTAAAGTAGGATGACTACCTACAGTGTGAAAGGAAGCCCAGACTAGAATCACATCTGAAGACCAACACATGTCATAGAGCTACTGATCATGCACCTCCAACACCCAAGGAAGGCCACAAAACCCACTGCCACCACCCTCAGGACCTCCCCCGGACCACAGCTCCTACTACCACTGAGGCAGCACACAACAGGACAGCGGACCTTCCAAAAACGGCATGTCCCCTCAGCCACACAATAGCTGAATGTTGCGAGATGTGGCAACCAAACATGTGTGAAGGACGCAAGTCACCCACCAGTAAAAATGCACGCAATACCAAGTGTAGCGGTGATGTGCTGGACAGACCTCACTAAGCAGATCACAAACCTCTCCATGTGTACATATACTGCTGGTGCTTGTAGTGTTGTGGACAGTGGATGCAACCATGTTACCTCAGGCAGTGGGGAAGATCTTGGTCATGTACATGTGCCGTCGTCCCCTGTAAGCAGAAGCGCAGTGAGCTGGTCCAACGTACGGCACTCCAGCGTAGAAGTGCGAATAAATATGCCAAGGCTCTGGGCATGGTTCACTTGTGTAAAGGCCAATGCATCTGCCAGAGCGGGGACCCTCACCCTGCCACGTAGCTGCCGCCATGACCGTGGGCCTCCTTGACACATGCCCCCTGCAAACACAGTGGCGCAGCACGGCAGAGTTAAGTCTGTACAGACTACTGCCTTCGATCTACACTGCGGACAGCAGGGCTCACAGTTCAGATGAAGTTGTGATTGCAGATGACACAGTCCAGTAGACAAGACACATTGCTCCCAGTGCGGCCCGCCCAGACCATGCATCATCGCAGGCTGCGTACATGCTAAGCGCCAGAGTTACCACTACCTCAGTGCTCCACAAGTCAACGCCACGTGGCCTTTTAAAGGCAGAATTCATTAGACAAAATACATTGCTACCAAAGCGGTCCGTCCGGACCACGCATCATCGCAGGGTGCGCACACGCTGGTTGCTTCAGGTGCCACTAACTCACTGCACCATAAGTCATTGCCACGTACCCTTTTTAAGGCAGAATTCATTAGACTAAAGACATTGCTACCAGTGTGGCCCACCCGGACTATGCATCATCGCAGGGTGTGCACACGCTGGTTGCTTCAGGTGCCACTAACTCAATGTCCCTCACAATCTCTTCCTTTCTCTCCCTCACACTATTTCTCTCTCTCTTCCTCTCTCTCACACTGTTTCTCTCTTTCTCTCTCTTCCTCTCTCTCACACTCTTTCTCTCTCTCACTCTTTCTCTGTTTCTCTCTTCCTCTTTCTCACACTGTTTCTCTCTTTCTCTCTCTCTTCCTCTCTCTCAGTTTCTCTCTCTCTCTTCCTCTCTCTCTCACTCTTTCTCTCTTTCTTCCTCTCACTCTTTCTTTCTTTCTTTCTCTCTCTCTTCTTTTCTCTCTCTCTCTCTCTCTCTCTCTCTCTCTCCCTCTCCTTTGATGGACGTATGGTGCACAATCTTATCTTGCTTTTTATCTAGCTGGCTGTGATTCACAGATTGATGACCCCCCACACGGACCTTCCGCCACGAGGCAATGACTTCAGTTCCACTGAGTTAGTGCCACCAGAGGTAAAAGCGTTTGCAGCCTGCGATGATGCGTGGCCATCCTGGCAGTCAACACCCACTCTGAATTGTGAGCTCAGCTTGACCGCGTGTACGCAATGGCTGAGGAGGTTGCTTTGGCACGTGGTGGACCCTCTTACACACACGCCAGGGGCGGAAGGTGAGCAGAGAGGCTTGTTTCCGCAGCAGCGGGGAGTCACCTCTGGGCGGTGGGAGTGGATAGTGTGCAGCAGCCTGGGTGCACACGAGTGGGCAGACACATCTGAGCAGTGGGAGTGGATGGGGTGCAACAGGCTTGGTGTACAGGAGCGGGCAGACACCTCTAGGCAGTGGGAGTGGATGGGGTGCAGCAGTCTGGCTGCACAGGAATGGGCAGTCACCTCCGGGCACTGGGAGTGGATGGGGTGCAGCAGCCTGGGTGCACAGCAGTGGGTAGACACCTCTGGGCAGTGGGAGTGGATGGGGTACAGCAGCCTGGGTTCGCAGAGTAGGCGAAAAACACCTCTGGGTGGCACGAGTCGATGGGGTGCAGCAGCCTGAGTGTGCAGGGCAGATAGACACCTCTGGGTGGCGGGAGTCGATGGGGTACAGCAGCCTGGGTGCGCAGGGGCAAAACACGTGTGCAGTTGTATGTACTCTGCAAGTAAACAACAGGAGAGGAAGGGAACAACACGACTACTCCCCTCAAGGGAAAGGATACGAAACAACGAAGTCAGTGTGATGTGAACAAGGCACTTTTCATCAAAAGGGCATGGGTCTACAAGCTTGGAACAAACCAGTATGTTGTTGAGAGGAACGCAGACCTATGAAGATAATACAAGTTATGTATAAAGCCCTCACTCACCAACCTGGTTGGTGACATGCTTCATCATCGCGCTCCACTGGGTATGGCCGAATGCCATCCCAGTGTGCTGCAACGCCAGGTTACTGCGGAGCGGGGTTCATGTGAAGTGACAGTGAATTTAAAATTTCCAATTGAGTCAAAAAAGTAAATTTAATAGTTTCGCTAATTGGAAATATTAAAAAGGAGTGAAGGTCAAAAAATAGAAGACCTGTTTCACTCCATGGCGGTCAACATGTTTCTGCCTAAATGAATGTTCAACAGGCTTTCGTCAGGACCAGAGTGGGGGTGCAAAGTCCCGGTGGTATGAACGCGCTAAGGTTCACCCTACCGTGGGCTACTGTGTGAAAAATATATTTACAGTGAAAAATCCGCCAAGTAATATCGTGGTGGAGAGAAACGAGTTTATTCTGGAGTTAAGAAGACACATAAACAAAAGACAAAACATGAAAGAGTTGTAAATGTTGATGGTCAACTCGTAATCAAGCGCTGTAGAGTCAGGCTGAAAACATAGTGCTCAAATGAAGAAGTGCCATTAACATATACCTCAGGTGCAGCAATAGTGAAAACAGTGCACCTAAGACTAACCGGATATCGGTGTCAGGTAAGTAAATTGCGACTTATCCTGAATAGCGTGTCTAATAATGTATATCGGAACACACGTGGAATTTAAACTCTGTGTGACATTCTCGAGTCAAATATGGGCTGAGGCACGACAAAGCGTGTCCCTGTGTAAGTCATCGTAGACTTATAATGCAAGGAGAATGGAGAATCAATCTTACTAAGAGGCATATCCATTTGAAGACTCAGGGATCCCGGGGGGGGGGGGGGGGGGGAGCCATATGGCACACCCTGCAGAGGAAAAAGAGAAAAGGAAACGACCTCGAGCGGCTGAGCTCTGGGAACGCTTACCGTAAGAAACGGGAACAAAGGGGGGGTTACTCACGCCCTCGCTGCTCGGCACCCGTTCGGAACCTGGAGCGCCTCTTGCCACCGGGTCCAGGATGTGAGGATCCATGGTGCGGGGCACGTATAAGAGATGTTGTCCCGTGAGGCAGGGGGCAGTAAAAAAGAAAGAAGCACGGGGATAGGTCAGACTCTCCCGTGCTATGCTGTGATTAGTTAGAATGGCGGATGTACAGCCAATAGCGTTATGGGTAAGGGAAAGTCGTCCAAAGATAGTGAGCGACGTTTTTTTTTAAAAAAAGGGGGAGAAAATTAATTAAGTGTGGGAAACAGACTCAGGGCTCACAGAGGTCGCTAGGACAGAGAACCTACAAAGAGAGGAAACACAAACAGAGAGGCCCTTGACAATAGTACATACGCTGTGTACTGAATTGTAAATAAGGGGCCAGCAGCAGAATAAAGAGAACGAGTGAATGTCTCTCGTCAAAGGGGGTCTGATGTGCAAGGTAATAAGGACTTCCATAAGTGGGGTTGGGCACATATGGTCCATCAGACACGTAGGTATATGAGATGTATACAAAATGGAGCCAGTCCATGTATCCAATATAGACTCAGTCTTGACTCAGGAACAGTCAGAGAAATCACGAATGGTAAATACTCTGTATGTCTGACACACTAACAGCAGGAACTTATAGTATGGTGGTCCAGGGTATATTATCATTCAGGCCACGAAGGTTGGTTCCCAAACGGTAAACCCATCTTTGTTCCTTTTCAAAAAGGATTTTTGGAATGTTTTTGCATGCTGTGATCTCCTCAATGACAGTCCATTTTAAGTCATTTGTGGTATGGTTGACAGACAGGAAATTCTCACTCAGTTTGGTAGTGACGCGCTTGCACCTAATATTACTCCGATGTTCACATATTCGGAGTTTGACTTTCCTAGTGGTCATCCCTACGTATCGTAGACCACACGGGCAAGTGATTAGGTAGATGACATTAGGCGTGTTACAGTTGGTGTGTCCTCTTTGGGTCCAGATCCTGCCTGGTTCGAGATTCAGAGTGTTTGTATGTGAGGTCAGATGACATATGCTACAATCGGAGCAAGGGAAGTGCCCAGTGATCTTTGGTAGGCCCCAAGCTTCTGTGATAGACCTTTGGATTGTGTCAGGTTGTGCGGTGGGGCGTGTCTGTACCAGGCTGTTGCGCAGGCTCTGAGCTCGTTTAAAGGAGAACAACGGTTTCTCCCATTTGCGATTATTGCTATTGATAATACATCAATGTTTAGTGATGGCTTTTTTCATTTTATTGGATAGGGTACTGTAAGTGGTGACACATGTTAGTGGTATGGGCGTAGCCTCTTTCACATAGTCCACCAAAAGCACTTCCCTGGGTTGGTTTCTTGCCCGTTTGTAGCTTCTAGATAGGAGAGGGAGGGGATACCCTCTGGCTGTCAGTTTGGAAGTCAAATCATTGGATTGGTTTTAGAAATCACCCAGAGAGGTGCAATTCCGCCGAAGACGGAGAAATTGCCCATAAGCTAAATTTTTCCTCAGTGTACGAGGATGGAAGCTCGTAAACTCAAGAAGGTTATTTCTGGAGGTGGGTTTGTAGTATGTCTTGGTGTGAAGTGCTCCTTGTTTCTTTGTAATTACGACATCGAGGAATACTACTTCAGAACGGTCGTAAGTATGGGTGAATCTCAAATTGGGATCCAAGGTGTTAACCCAACCGAAGAAAGTATGGAGGGCGTTGGTAACGCCTTGCCAAATTAGAAGCACATCATCTATGTATCGTCTCCATAAGCCTATGGAGGATAGATGTGGATTGGTATCAGGGAGGATGAATTTTTGTTCGAAATCGTACACATACAATCCTGCCACACTAGGAGTGAAGGTACTCCCCATGGAAGTACCTGTGGATTGTAGATATAGATGGCCCTGATATTCGAAAAAGTTATTTTTCAATGCCAGGGTAGCACATTGGATAATGAAATCCTTAGTCGTTCTGTATTCCCATGGGTGGGAGTTAAGGGATTCCCCTAGGACCCTGATAGTCTCATCCTGGGGGATGCTCGTATAAAGGCTTTCGATGTCCAAAGTGACCAGAATGGTGTCCTCTGAGCATTTGATGTTGTTCAATAGCTTCAGCAGGTCCTTTGTATCTTTAAGATATGTAGATGATTGTTGGACCAGTGGCTTCAGGAAATGATCACAGAACCGTGATAGGGGTCCCAAAAGAGAGCCAATCCCCGAGACTATGGGGCGCCCAGGGGGAGGAAGTCTATCCTTATGAATCTTTGGGAGTGTATAAAAGTACGGGATGGTTCCCTGACTTTCGAAAAGGAATCGTGCTTCTGGCGTGGCGAGAGGGATCGCTGGGGAGTGGCGTGTAATTCTTACGATCACTGAGAAGTCTGAGGCACTCCTTATCGTAGTCGACAGTATTCAGTAATACCACTGCACCACCCTTATCTGCTGGTTTTATGGTGAGCTTGGAATCCTGGCGCAAGGAGTTAATGGCTCTAAATTCATCGGCACTGAGATGTTTTATGTACTCTGCCATTACTGATTCTATACTATGTTTCAGATGACTAAACTTGAGGGCTGCACTATGTCCCGGCACGTGGTTGGAGTCACACTGGTGGCAGAAAGGTGAACTGTGAGGATTTTCTCCACAGTGTCAACACTCACTCTCACTCTCCATCTCTTCCTTTCTGTCACTCACCCTCTTTCTCTCTCTCTCATTCTCTATCTCTTCCTTTCTCTCTCTCACACTCTTTCTCTCTTTCTCTGCCTCTTCTTCTCTCATTCTTTCTTTCTCTCTCTCTTCCTCTCTGTCTCACTCTTTCTCTCTCTCGCTTCCTCTCTCTCACACTGTTTCTCTCTCTCTCTTTCTTGTATCTCACTCTTTCTCAGTTTCTCTCTCTCTTCCTCTCTCTCTCACTCTTTCTCTCTTTCTCTGTCTTCCTCTCTCTCACACTCTTTCTTTCTCTTTCTCTTCCTCTCTCTCTCATTCTCTCTTTCTCTCTCTCTCCTTTGATGGACACATGACACACAATCTTATCTTTATTTTTGTCTTGCAGGCTGTGATTCACAAATTGTTCGAGGGATGACACTCCAGGCCTGTACCTACTTTTATTTTGTTGTTTTGTTTAAATAAAATGTTTTATATGTAAATCCCTAGCTGACTGACATTTTTATTTGTCCAACCTCACATGCATTTTCTTAAATATAATTGTGCGACATCAGCCAATTTGTTATGTTCCATATTTCCTAAGGTTGCTGTCACATTTGTTTTTGGGGGATGGAGGTGAGGGGGGATGGCGGACAAGGGGCTGGTGGCGGGGGTGGCAGAGAAGTGTTGGGTGTCCGAGCTGCATGATCGTTGGCTCCATTGCATCTGTTGTCATTCAGGTGTGGATCTAGGCTGGGCTCCCTTTCATGTTGCAAATTGCAGTCCGACTTTACACCAGCTCAGAGCAGCTAACTAGCCCACCAGGTGCTTCCAGTAAGTGCCACTGCACTGTGTTTCAGAGAGGTGGCCCAGGCCGTGCCCCTTTTTACACCTCTCTGCAACACAGCTCTGTGGCTCTTACTGGAGGTACCTAGTGGGCTACTCGGACCCTAGGGACACTCAGGATTCAAGGGGACTTAATCTCCCAAGTTAAAACGGACACGGGCAGCGTTTACACAGTGGTGAAGGGAGGGGGTGGAGCCTGAGGTGACGTGTGCAAACACGACCTGTGGCGAGTTTTAATATGGGTAAATAATTCCCCTTCAATCCTGAGGGAGCCTGGGGGCCAACTATTCCACCAGGTGCTTCCAGTAAGTGCCACTGCGCTGCGTTGTACAGAGGTGGTCCAGGTCGTGCCTTTTTTACACCGCTCTGCAATGCAGCTCTGTGACGCTTACTGGAGGTACCTAGTGGGCTACTTGGACCCTAGGGACACTCAGGATTCAAGGGGACTTTATCCCCCAAAATAAAACGGCCACAGGGCGTGTCTGCACACGTCAGCTCAGCCCCCCTTCCTTCACCAGTGTGCAAACGCGCCCTGTGGTGCCTTTTAAAAAGTATTTTTAATCCCCCTGCCCTATTATGTACTAGGGGCTTACAGAGGAGGTCATTCTAATCACATGGGTACCCCAAGGCATAGTGTTCCCTAGTGTATGTGGGTGTTTTAACTGTATTCTAAGTGTCTTTTAGCATAGCACTGGCTCTAGGACTGGTCAGAGTCAGTTACCAATAGTACCCATCTGAATTTTTTTTTAAACTGCACCAAAACCCAAAAACTTATAAATTCACCCAGGCACTCTCCTTGCAGTGCTCTAATCATTCAGTCACTACCGAAGTACTCATGCACTGAGCCAGGCCTTAGCATATGGACTGCTTCAAACGCCTATCCACTATGCATGCAGTCCTCTAACCACTTAAAACACTTATCTTTCACACCTTCAATTCCCCAGTCAGTATATATACACTCCAGCAAACACCGTGTCACTCCCCTTGCACTCCTCCAGTGACCCAGTAAGCACCATGTAGTAATCCATTAACTGTGCCAAAAGCCAACCACTTATAAATTCACACAGGCACTCTCCTTGCAGTACTCTAATAATTCAGTGAGTACCCAAGTACTCATGCAGTGAGCCAAGCCTTAGCACATGGACTGCTTCAAACCCCTATCCACTATGCATGCAGTCCTCTAACCACCTACACACTTGTCTTTCACACCTTCAATTCCCCAGTCAGTATTTATACACTTCCAAGAAACAACCTGTCACTCCTCTTGCACTCCTCTAGTGACCCATTCAGCACCATGTACAAATCAATTCACTGTGCCAAAACCCAAACACTTATAAATTCACCTAGGCACTCTCCTTGTTGTACTCTAATCATTCAGTCAGTACCCAAGTACTTATGTAGGGAGCCAGGCCTTAGCATATGGACAGCTTCAAACGCCTATCCACTATGCATGCAGTCCTCTAACCACTTACACACTTCTCTTTCACACCTTCAATTCCCTAGTCAGTATCCATACACTTCCAGCAAACACCCTGGCACTCCCCTTGCACTCCTCTAGTGACCCATTCAGCACCATGTACTAATCCATTCACTGCGCAAAAACCTAAACATTTATAAATTCACACATTCACAAAGGCACTCTCCTTGCTTTACTCTAATCAATCAGTCAGTAACCAAGTACTCATGCAGTGAGCCAGGCCTTAGCACATGGACTATTTCAAACCCCTATCCACTATGCATGCAGTCTTCTAACCATCTACACACTTGACGTTCACACCTTCAATTCCACTATCAGTATTCATACACTTCCAGCAAACACCCTGTCACTCCCCTTGCACTCCTCTAGTGACCCAATCAACATCATGTAGTAATCCATTCACTGCGCCAAAACCCAAACACTTATAAATTCACCCAGGCACTCTCCTTGCAGTACTCTAATCATTCAGTCAGTACCCAAGTACTTATGTAGGGAGCCAGGTCTTAGCACATGGACTGCTTCAAACGCCTATCCACTATGCATGCAGTCCTCTAACCACTTACACACTTATCTTTCACACCTTCAATTCCCCAGTCAGTATACATACACTCCAGCAAACACCGTGTCACTCCCCTTGCACTCCTCCAGTGACCCAGTAAGCACCATGTAGTAATCCATTAACTGCGCCAAAAACCAACCACTTATAAATTCACACAGGCACTCTTCTTGCAATACTCTAATCATTCAGTCAGTACCCAAGTTCTCATGCTGTGAGCCAAGCCTCAGCACATGGACTGCTTCAAACGCCTATCCACTATGCATGTAGTCCTCTAACCACCTACACACTTGTCTTTCACACCTTCAATTTCACAGTCAGTATGCATACACTTCCAGCAAACACCCTGTCACTCCCCTTGCACTCCTCTACTGACCCATTCAGCATCATGTACTAATCCATTCACTGCGCCAAAACCCAAACACTTATAAATTCACCCAGGCACTCTCCTCACAGTACTCTAATCATTCAGTCAGTACCCAAGTATTCATGCAGTGAGCCAGGCCTTAGCACATAGACTGCTTCAAACCCCTGAGGAACTTCGATTTTCGATCGTGATCATATCGACCCGCCATTTTGTGCTCCGCCGCCATTTTGTGTTGCCCTCACTCAGGCAGCACGACGATCGAAGTTTTTTTCTGCTTTTCCGGCAATAGTGTGTTGAAATAACCTTGTGGCTCTGTTTACAAAAAGCTGGTGTCGGAGACTGGCCGAGTACACTAATCCCTGTCTGGCTTTCCTAATCCCTGTCTCAACTATCTGTTGGTTCACACTATTCTCTTCTGATTTTTTCTTATCGTCTGGCCTTCGCTGTCCTCTGCTTGTATTCTCTTGTTTCACAACTATCTTCCAAAACACACAAACGTATCTCATATCTCGTCACCTGCAAGACAGCTACAAGTCAGTTAATGAATTAGCTCGTGGGGTGGGGTAACAAACACAGAGGAGAGGCTTCTGCGGGTTACTCGATACTGTATTTTCAAACCTTTCCCATTGGTTCTGTTCTGTTTTCCAACTTTTCTTATTGGCTCCTTTTATATGTTTTAGGTGTGTTCTTAGTTAATGTATATACCCCCGATGTACTATATAAGATTGTGTGCCACAGAGTGAAGTGGCAGTCTCCTGAGAACATACCGTGTGTACTTCTAGGACAACTGTACTAGCTGCAGCTAATAAATCTGATCTTTTACGCCGACAGAGTGTCTCCGTGTCTCTGTGTAGCTAAGCAGGAGAACCCAGGAGATTAAGGCGTACCCTGCGCCGCCAGGTCCAAAAGGTTCTGGTTCTTCAACTGGCGCCCAACGTGGGGCGGCTGCAGTGGTACCGGTTCTGCCTGAAGGTCATGAGGAACCCCGCAAGAAAATTCTGGAGGAATCGCGAGCCACGTCAAGCGACCCCTGTATGTCGAAAGTGGTCCGAAGGTCTTTTTCAGCGCGGTTACTCCTTCCTGACGGCTACTAACGACTGCTGCCCTGACTGCCGCCCTGCTTTGGCCCTTCCTTTGGTGATGTATGGTAAGGCGAGACGATAGACGGGCCTCTGTTGGCGTAAGAAGACGTCCTTAGTTAAGTATTTCGTGGGTCGCGCTCACAATTTTGGTTCTTTGCTCCTTAGTTTCTTTGGTCCTTAGATTCGACTATTGCAATAGCCGAAGCCGAGGGTAAGTGCATTTGTGCTGCGTAAACTGAGTTTTACCCCCTTGATGTTTGTGAACAGTCAGGTGAAATCACGAGATGCCTGGTCTGACTAAGTTCGGAAAACTTTGTTGCTTTGGTTGTAATAGGGATTCCCGGCTTGAGGACTCTTGTCCGATTCCTTCGGTTGGAACTCCCACATATGAGCTCTATTCTAAACATGGTGTTGGCCCCATTGCCTTTAACGAGGCATGGACCCGATACAAGAAGAAAGATGGGGGCAGATTTATGAGCCCCTTGCGCCACTTTTGCATCACTTTTCCCATGTTAAAAGTGACGCAAAAGTGGCGCAAGGGGCTCATAAATCTGCCCCATGGTGTTTTAAAATGGCCAGAAAATGGTAGTTTCGATTCTGATGTGCTAGATAATTTGGAAGCAGTTTTATTCAAAAGAAAAGCCCGGCCGGCAATGTTTGACTCTTTTCGCCTTTGGCGTAAGGAAGCCAAACAGAGAGAAATTAAACAAGCAAAACGAGATAAGAAAGCACAGGGTATGACAATTATACAGGCTGCCCAACAATTCAAAGATGATGAAATTAATAATGCGATGGAAATTTCAGTAAGACAGCATCGTATGGCGATAGATAAATGTTATCCTGTGTTGCCTGTTTCCCCTTCCGATAACAAGAAAGATTTAGAAGAAGATCCCCTAATGTCCCATTTATTGAGGTTGCCTCCGCCCAATGCACAAGGTGCTAATGCACCCCAGTTGTTACAGCCTGTTCAGCTGCCAGCAGTACCTCCGCCTTTGCCCCTTTTAGTATCTCCGCCTCTACCAGTTTTTCCTTTAACTTCAACTTCTTTACCCTCATCTCCTGATATTCAATCTCCTTTGCCTTCTGCTCCTCCTGCAATTACCGGTTCTCCTTTCACTAGTTCGCCTAATACCTTGTCCCCTATTCTTATGTCTAATTCTCCGTCTGTGCGTAAGCGTCTCAAGGACACCGTCACTGGTATTCTATCTCCTTTCTTTGAAGCTTTAAATGTGTCTCCGGCTTTTGCTCGAAGACAGTCTCGTAGTCAGTTCCCAGATTCTGAAGAACGAGAAAGGTT
This sequence comes from Triturus cristatus, assembly GCF_964204655.1. Taxonomy (NCBI): domain Eukaryota; kingdom Metazoa; phylum Chordata; class Amphibia; order Caudata; family Salamandridae; genus Triturus; species Triturus cristatus. The sequence goes on from NC_140591.1 coordinate 499,806,504, forward strand.
GGACTCTCTCGCACGTAAACGGATCAAGAGGGGTCCCCAGAATAGCGTGCCTGATATTATGTCTACCTTCTCACAATGGAATGCGCCTACGCAAAGATATGTTTTTAATGTAATGTGTGATACTCTCATTAAAGAATGGGAGGATGTGAATTCGAGTTTGATTCCACAGGGTCTGTTAGATGTTCAGACTGATTTCGATAAAGGACTTGTTGTGGGTTCTAAGGTTGAGAAAGCTGTAAGGACACTTATTCCCTTTAGATCTTTGTTGTCCTCTCAGACTTTCCTTGATTCCGATCCGTCGGTTAGACTGACACTGAAAAATTATCCTATGAGAGAGGTTCCTCCAGTGTGGAAGGAGGAAGTTGCGGCTCAAGGTAATAATCCAGCTATTCCTGCTCATTTTCAACGTATATGGGTACATGTCCCTTGGAAACGATCTGAAGTTTTAGCCCTTAAGCAAACTCTACCGGATCCTCGTAAGAATCCTGCGGGTTATTATAAAGAATTATCACAGACGGTTGATGCTTGCATCATGAATCTAGCTGATATCGATATGTTGATGGGAAATGTAGTTCCACAAGCATTATGGGCTAAGATTCGTAGAGAGAATCATGATCAAGCATTAGGTGGAGATTGGGCTGCTATAATTGCCGCGGATGCAGCTCAAGTGGGTGGTGCTAAGCCTGATGCTTTAGTTTCAGAACTCCCTGGAAGGATTATTACATTAATGAAAATGATGATGCCTGCCTTGAGAGTTAATTGGGATAAATTAGCAGCATGCAAACAGAAGAAAGATGAGAGTATCTCTGATTTCTTTACTCGTTTCGAGGAGACATTTATTGATCACAGTGGTCAAGATATGGCTACAGAGGGTGGTCAGCGATTATTTGTGGACAAATTTGTATTTAATTTGCTTCCCGAGTTGTCACACAAATTGAAAGATTCTGAAAGTTCATGGGCTGTTTCTTCTTCTGCCCAGATATTGGCTACTGCACAATATTATGAAAATAGAGATAAAGAAGAAAGAGAAAAGCAAGAGAAAAAGACGAAAGAATTGAAAACAAAAGTTCTCTTGCAACAAGCTTATCCTCCTCGCTATGTTTAGCCTCAGTTTCAACATCTTCCGCAGTTTCAGAGGTTCTATCAGAAACCTGAGCCATATATTCTGCGACCTTTGTTAGGACCTAATCAATGTGCCTATTGTAGAGCAGAAGGTCATTTTAAAAGTAGATGTCCGGTTTTATTGCAGCGCGATGGAGCATTATCTGCTCCACGAGGTTGTGGTGGCCTCCAGTCAGCAAACAGAGGTAGAGGTCGAGGTATGTCGACTCAAGAACAGCGTTCCCTTCCTCTTCCTAATTCCGTGAATTATTTTGATCAGCAAAATGTTAGGTCTACACAGTATTATAATGAGGATTGTTATGTTGAAGGCGAGAATGAAAGTCTTCATACTAACTAGGACAGCCATGGACAAAGTAAGGGAGTTGTGTCGATTCCAGTAGATCAGAATGGACCCTATGTTAATGTCACTACAATGGGTGTTTCAGAGCCATTTCTCCTAGATACTGGTGCGATGAGAAGTTCTATCATTCATTCCAATCTCCCTGGGGCACCTTTGTCTGGCTTAACGAATGGTTCTGTAGGATTTTCTGGCGCTCCTGTTCGTAATCCGGTTTCTTGCCCTTTGCCTATTTCAGTTGGCCCTTATGATTTGGAAGCTCCACTTCTTTTGACGAATGGTTGCGGTGAAAATCTGTTGGGCTTGGATTTATTGAAAAGAATGCATGCTACGATATATTGTTCTCCTTCTGGTGTACATCTTACTTTAGGACAGAAACTGATTTCTCCAATGTATTTGTCCAAAGATCAGTTTCCATCTGAATTGCTTTCTCTTCCGGCAACGCTTTGGGCCATGGGTCCGAACGATGTGGGCTGTCTGGAGATTCCACCTTATGTTGTCACTCTTAAGCCTAATGTTGAATTGCCACGTATTCCGCAATATAGAATTTCCACTGAAGGTGAAAAAGCGCTTTTGGAAATCATTCATGATTTGATTCAGAAGGGTGTGGTTGAGGAAACAAGAGGCAACATATGCAATCGTCCTATTCTTCCTGTTCTTAAACGCACTGATCCTTCTCAGCCTCCTGTATATCGTTTCGTAATTGATCTTCGGGAGGTAAACAAAATTGTTGTACCACTGCTTTGTTGACGATGATACCTTCCACAGCGACTTGGTTTTCTGTTATCGATCTAAAGAATGCCTTCTTTAGTATTCCCATTGCAGAAGAAAGTAGGGATCTTTTTGGCTTCTCTCTTGGAGGCCGAAGCTTCCGGTTTAAGCGCGCACCTCAGGGCTATTGTGAAAGTCCCTCTATTTATAGTCAAGCTCTGAAATGTCATCTTGATGCTTTTCATTTGCCGTCTGGTGCTGCTCTTATTCAATACATGGACGACTTGTTGATTGCTGCTGATTCAGAAGATATTTGCAAAGATGTGACTGTTGCATTGTTACGTCATCTGTTTAATCTGAATCATAAGGTTTCCCCTTCAAAACTACAATATGTTCGTCGAGAGGTTACCTACTTGGGTCATCTCCTATCAAAGGAGGGACGACGATTAACCCCAGAACGAATTCAGGCGATTACGCAAATGTCTGTGCCATCCAAACAAAGGGAGGTACATGCTTTTCTGGGTATCACTTCTTATTGTAGGCAGTGGATTACGAGCTTTTCTCTGTTGGCTAAACCTCTGTTGGCACTCACTTTGAAAGATACGCCTCAGCCCCTTCCATGGTCTGACGAATGTCAGAAGAGTTTCACTGATTTGTGTACTGCTCTGTGTTCTGCTCCTGTATTGGGTACTCCCGATTACAGTAAGCCTTTCACGCTCTACGTTTATGAAAGAGAAGGTTGTGTGTTGTCAGTTTAACGCAGCGTTTTGGAGACAAACAGTGGCCATGTGCATATTTTTCGGCTACGTTAGATCCGGTAGCTAAAGCATTACCTAGTTGTCTTAACCCCTTCAGCGCGGCGCAGATTTCCGCGCCACGCTGAAGGTTCCGTGCGCGGGTGGGGCCATGACGGAACGGTTCCGTCATGCGCACAGCGCAACCAACGTGCATTACGGAACCGTTCCGTCATGCGCGTCGAACGGGTTAAAGCAACAGCAGCAAATTCTATTCGACAGTCTGCTGGAGTAGTGCTAGATAATACACTTATTGGTATGGTGCCGCATGCAGTGGATACCTTATTAAACCGAACAAAAACACAACATCTTACGAGTGCTCATTTGTCTGGATATGAGTTGACACTTTTGGCTAGTCACGTGCACATCAAACGATGTAACACTTTAAACCCAGCTACTTTGTTGCCTCTTCCAGTAGACAAAGATGACCAAGAACAACATGATTGTTTCCTCCGTACAGAGGAAGAGACAAAAGGAAGAATTGACTTGAAAGATACACCGCTAGAAAATCCGGATGGAATTCTATGGGTGGACGGTTCTTGTTTCAAGCTTCCTAATGGAGATACAGTTTCAGCCTATGCTGTTACTACCTCACATACAGTTGTGGAAACAGCACGTATCAGACACATTTCAGCTCAAGCAGCAGAACTGATAGCTTTGATGAGAGCATGTGTATTGTCAAAAGGAAAAAGAGTGAATGTGTACACTGACAGTCAATACGCCTTTGGTGTGGCGTTCAATTTTGGGCATCTTTGGAAAGAGAGGGGTTTCCTTACTTCCCATGGCACTAAAATACAACATGGTCAATAGGTGACTGATCTTCTTGAGTCACTTTCTTTGCCTACCCAAATAGCAATTGTGAAGTGTAGTGTGCATAAGAAGATTACAGATGATGTTGGTCTAGGAAATGCATTTGCGGATGAAGTAGCGAAAAAGACAGCGAGAGATGCTACAAATCGAATGTATGTTGCGGGTCCTGCGAATTGGGTTAGAGAGAGAGGAATGTATGAGGATACAGTAGAGAGTGTAAGATCGATTCAGAAAGAGGCTACAGAAAAAGAATTGAGCAAGTGGAAAGAAAGTACAGGAATGTTGGATGAGATGGGACGTTGGGTGGAATTGTCAAAGCACCAACGTTGGCTGTTACCAGACGCTTATTTGCTACCAGTAGTCACTATGGCGCATGGTCCAGCTCACTTAAGTGCGAAAGGTATATGCAAACTTCTGGCTCCAGTGTGGCAGAATGAAGGAATCCCAAAGTGTGCAGACAATGTAGTGAAACATTGTATTGTTTGTTTGATGTACAATCCAGGAAAGGGAACCCCAACTCCGGCAGGTCACTTTGCTCCTCCGACATATCCTTTTGAGGTGTTGCAGATTGATTACATTCATATGGAGCGATGCAACAACCTCAAATAGGTTCTGGTGGTAGTATGCGCCTTTTCTAGATGGATAGAAGCATACCCTCTAAAAGATAATACAGCCTTATCCACAGCTAAAGTTCTACTAAAAGAAGTTTTCCCCAGGTTTGGTTTGCCGCGCGTTGTCTGGAGTGACCATGGGAGCGAATTTGTGGGCCAAGTCATGCAAAAAGTTTGTGCGGGTCTTGGTATCAAGCAAAAGTTCCATGCGGCAAATCATCCACAGTCAGCAGGTTTAGTAGAATGCTACAATGGAACTTTCTAGCTAAAACTAGCAAAAGTTCAGGATAGTACAGGACTTAATTGGCCCGATGCTTTACCATTGGCTCTTCTATCCACCAGAACGGCAGTACACTCTCGTTTGGGACTTAGCCCTTACGAAGTGCTTTTTGGGTGCCCAGCTAACATATGGGGAGTCCCTCGCCCTAAGAAATACTCACACTTACCATATTCAATGTTAATTGACTACTTGCATGACCTTACGACTAAATTGCGTGTTCTCCATCAACAGGTTCAGAGTGCTTTGCCGGAGGTTTCCACAGAGCCAGGTCATTCCATTCGGCCAGGTGACTGGGTCTGCACAAAGAACTTCCAAAGGACGAAAAATTTGGAACCCAGGTGGAGAGAGCCCCGAATGGTTTTGCTCACCACGAGAACAGCAGTAAAAGTCGAAGGAAAGAAAAATTGGATTCACGGTGTGCATTGCAAGAAAGTGCCTTTGCCTCTTCCGTTCGATCAGTGGGTACCTAAGGGCATTAGAGACTCTGAGAGCGAAAAGGTTTCACGATTTGTACCTTTCAGTGATGCATGCCTGAATGGAACATTGTCTGAGAAAGAGGACGACGACATTCTTCAGGAAGCAATACCACCACATCGTCGCTTGAATACAACCAATCCGCGAACATTGTTCCGAGACCAAATTGTACCTGATAAAGAACACTATAACCTAAGGCCGAGACTAAAGAACACTTAAGATTTTTTTCTCTCCTATGTAGTATTCTGTCCCGGTTGCAGGGTCACGGTAGGACTCTTGGTTGCGACCTGAGTAGTGGCAATAGGCCTGCAGGACTTGCAGTGTCATAGGACAGCAGACAATCGTGATTAAGTGATTGAGGAAGATTGCCGTGAGCATCCACTTAGAAAGATGGAGACTACATTAGGCAAAAGAGAAAGTAAAGATAAAATGAATCATTGTAAAGAAATGTATAGTCGTTGTGGTATTGCTTTATATATTATGATATTATTGTGTATTCTTTTGGCATGTATAAATTGGATTGTTATTGCTCTGCAGCGAAAAGTTGTCTCTCCTTCTACCTCTACCTCTTCGTCTTCTTCTATTGTCTCTCCACATCTATTTCATACACTTCCTCAACATGAACTCATTAGAAGAATTGAATATTACAACAATTCATTTGTCCAGTTATTACATCAACATCAATTAGTGACAAATACAACAAACTGTTGGGTGTGTGGACTTATGCCACATACCGTAGAAAAAGGAATGCCGTATTTACTTCTCCCGTTCTCTTATGAGGGTTCTGCTTGGGCTTATTTTGTTATCTTCTCCAATGCCTATCAAAGCAAATTCAGACGATCCGTTAGTTCGTATATTGGTGGTCCGGATTTTAGTCATAGTTCGTTGATAAAGGGAATGATAGCTATGGCTAAAATCATGGAAAATAGTAAGATTTCCGTTGACGAAAGAAAAGCATACACTGACTGGAACGTCACCCATTATGTCACTAGCCTTAGTGATAAAGTTAAATAAGGAAAATCTCCACCGATTTGGACTATACCACATCAGGGCAATTTCTGTCTACAGATAAATGGTCAGTCTGCTGACACCGTACAAAGAAATAGCTGTTCCAACACATACGTTTACTCCTCTCAGAATTCACCGCCTCTAGTACCATCTCAGGGTACATATTTCATCTGTTATAATAGGGCTTACACGTGGTTGCCAACTGGTTTTTCTGGTACCTGCTATATAGCTTTCCTTCTTCCCCCTACATACACCGCTTCTGCAAATCATCATTGAAACAGATATGGCAGAGGGATTATTAATTCCAAGGACACAGCAGGACAAGAGGGAGGAGATTTCCTCAAAGGATTTCTTCCTTTTTGGGGTCCAATGGCCAACAGCAGAAATATCAGGCAACTGGTTTGTGTCGTAGAAACCACCATAGACATCACTGTAGGAACCTTAAGAAATATCACGGCAGAACTACAGGCAGATCGTCTTATGACTTTACAAAACCGAGTTGCCTTAGACTTTGTTCTTGCAGACCGTGGTGGAGTGTGCAAATTGATCGGGTCAAGTTGCTGTATTTTCATACCTAATGACGCTCCGACAGTATACCAAGCTATCTCTAAGTTACATATAATCTCTGAGTCGATTCATCAGGACGAAGGAGATTGGTCATTATTGGAGTGGTTTTGGGGACTACTGTCCAAATGGGGTTGGAAGGTATTGACATTCCTTGGAGTAATTTGAGCCATCGTATTCTCTTGTTGCCTTTGAATGCACTGTGGCCCCGCCATCTGCGACCTTTGTGCTACTATGTGCATCCCTAAACCCAAGTCACAAAGAACAGAGAATATCAAAAGGATGCTACAGCAACAGCTCGATGACCTCATGGCCATCGACATTGACTCAGATTAATGTGAGTCTGTGTATCTTGCCTGAGTTCTGGCAAAAGGAAGGTCTGAGGAACTTCGATTTTCGATCGTGATCATATCGACCCGCCATTTTGTGCTCCGCCGCCATTTTGTGTTGCCGTCACTCAGGCAGCACGACGATCGAAGTCTTTTTCTGCTTTTCCTGCAATAGTGTGTTGAAATAACATTGTGCCTCTGTTTACAAAAGCTGGTGTCGGAGACTGGCCGAGTACACTAAGCCCTGTCTGGCTTTCCTAATCCCTGTCTCAACTATCTGTTGGTTCACACTATTCTCTTCTGATTTTATCTTATCGTCTGGCCTTCGCTGTCCTCTGCTCGTGTTCTCTTGTTTCACAACTATCCTCCAAAACACACAAACGTATCTTGTCACCTGCAAGACAGCTACAAGTCGGTTAATGAATTAGCTCGTGGGGTGGGGTCGCAAACACAGTTAGAGGAGAGGCTTCTCCGAGTTACTCAATACTGTATTTTCAAACCTTTCCTATTGGTTCTGTTCTGTTTTCCAACTATTCTTATTGGCTCCTTTTATATCTTTTAGGTGTGTTCTTAGTTAATGTATATATCCCCTATGTACTATATAAGATTGTGCACCACGGAGTGTAGTGGCAGTCTCCTGAGAACATACCGTGTGTACTTCTAGGACAACTGTACTAGCTGCAGCTAATAAATCTGATCTTTTACGCCGACAGAGTGTCCCCGTGTCTCTGTGTAGCTAAGCAGGAGAACCCAGGAGATTAAGGCGTACCCTGCGCCGCCAGGTCCAAAAGGTTCTGGTTCTTCACCCCTATCCACTATGCATGCAGTCCTCTAACCACCTACACACTTGTCTTTCACACCTTCAATTCCCCAGTCAGTATCTATAAACTCCAGCAAACACCCTGTCAGTCCCCTTGCACTCCTTCACTGACCCATTCAGCACCATGTACTAATCCATTCACTGCGCCAAAACAAAAACACTTATAAATTCATCAAGGCACTCTCCTTGCAGTACTCTAATCATTCAGTCAGTACCCAAGTACTCATGCAGTGAGCAAAGCCTTAGCACATAGACTGCTTCAAACGCCTATCCACTATGCATGCAGTCCTCTAACCACCTAAACACTTGTCTTCCACACCTTCAATTCCCCAATCAGTATCCATACACTTCCAGAAAACACCCTGTGACTCCCCTTGCACTCCTCTAGTGACCCATTCAGCACCATCTACTAATCCATTCACTGCACCAATACCCAACCACTTATACATTCACCCAGGCACTCTCCTTCCAGTACTCTAATCATTCAGTCAGTACCCAAGTACTCATGCACTGACCCAGACCTTAGCACATAGACTGCTTCAAACACCTATCCACTATGCATGCAGTCCTGTAACCACCTACACCCTTGTCTTTCACATCTTCAATTCCCCAGTCAGTATTCATACACTTCCAGCAAACACCCTGTCACTCCCCTTGCACTCCTCTAGTGACCCATTCAAGCACCATATACTAATCCATTCACTGCGCCAAAGCCCAAACACTTATAAATTCACACAGGCACTCTCCTTGCAGGACTCTAATCATTAAGTCAGTACCCAAGTACTCATGCAGTGAGCCAGGCCTTAGCACACGGACTGCTTCAAACGCCTATCCACTATGCATGCAGTCCTCTAACCATCTACACACTTGTCTTTCACACCCTCAATTCCCCAGTCAGTATTCATACACTTCCAGCAAACACCCTGTCACTCCCCTTGCACTCCTCTAGTGACCCATTCAGCATCATGTACTAATCCATTCACTGCACCAAAAGCCAAACACTTATAAATTCACCCAGGCACTCTCCTCACAGTGCTCTAATCATTCAGTCATTACCCAAGTATTCATGCAGTGAGCCAGGCCTTAGCACATAGACTGCTTCAAACCCCTATCCACTATGCATGCAGTCCTCTAACCACCTACACACTTGTCTTTCACACCTTCAATTCCCCAGTCAGTATCTATACACTCCAGCAAACACCCTGTCACTCCCCTTGCACTCCTCCACTGACCCATTCAGCACCATGTACTAATCCATTCACTGCGCCAAAACAAAAACACTTATAAATTCACCAAGGCACTCTCCTTGCAGTACTCTAATCATTCAGTCAGTACCCAAGTACTCATGCAGTGAGCAAAGCCTTAGCACATAGACTGCTTCAAACGCCTATCCACTATGCATGTAGTCCTCTAACCACCTACACGCTTGTCTTCCACACCTTCAATTCCCCAGTCAGTATTCATACACTTCCAGGAAACACCCTGTGACTCCCCTTGCACTCCTCTAGTGACCCATTCAGCACCATCTACTAATCCATTCACTGCACCAATACCCAACCACTTATAAATTCACCCAGACACTCTCCTTCCAGTACTCTAATCATTAAGTCAGTACCCAAGTACTCATGCAGTTAGCAAGGCATTAGCACATGGACTGCTTCAAACACCTATCCACTATGCATGCAGTCCTCTAACCACCTACACACTTGTCTTTCAGACCCTCAATTCCCCAGTCAGTATTCATACACTTCCAGCAAACACCCTGTCACTCCCCTTGCACTCCTCTAGTGAGCCATTCAGCATCATGTACTAATCCATTCACTGCGCCAAAAGCCAAACACTTATAAATTCACAAAGGCACTCTCCTTACAATACTTTACTCATTCGGTCAGTACCCAAGTACTCATGCAGTGAGTCAGGCCTTAGCACATGGACTGTTTCAAACCCCTATCCACTATGCATGCAGTTCTTTAAACATCTACACACTTGTCTTTCACACCTTCAATTCCCCAGTCAGTATACTTACACTCCAGCAAACACAGTGTCACTCCCCTTGCACTCCTCCAGTGACCCATTCAGCACCATGTAGTAATCCATTCACTGCTCCAATAGCCAACCACTTATAAATTCACCCAGGCTCTCTCCTTGCAGTACTCTAATCATTCAGTTAGTAACCAAGTACTCATGCAGTGAGTCAGGCCTTAGCACATGGACTGTTTCAAACCCCTATCCACTATGCATGCAGTCCTGTAACCACCTACACCCTTATCTTTCACACCTTCAATTCCCCAGTCAGTATTCATACACTTCCAGCAAACACCCTGTCACTCCCCTTGCACTCCTCTAGTGACCCATTCAGCACCATGGACTAATTAATTCCCTGCGGGGAAAAACAACCACTTATAAATTCACCCATGCATTCTCTTTGCAGTACCCTAATCATTCAGTCAGTACACAAGTACTCATCCAGTGTCCAAGGCCTTAGCACATGGGCTGCTTCAAACGCCTATCCACTATCCATGTAGTCCTCTAACCACATACACACTTGTCTTTCACACCTTCAATTCCCCAGTCAGAATCTATACACTCCAGCAAACACCCTGTCACTCCCCTTGCATTCCTTCAGTGACCCATTCAGCATCATGCACTAATACATTCACTGTGCCAAAACCCGAACACTTATAAATTCACCCAGGCACTCTTCTTGCAGTACTCTAATAATTCAGTCAGTACCCAAGTACTCATGCACTGAGCCACGCCTTAGCACATGGACTGGTTGAATTGCCTATCCACTGTGCATGCAGTCCTCTAACCACCTACACACTTGTCTTTCACACCTGAAATTCGCCAGTCAGTATCCACACACTTCCAGCAAACACCCTGTCATTCCCCTTGCACTCCTGTAGTGACCCATTCAGCACCATATACTAGTACATTCACTGCGCCAAAGCCCAAACACTTATAAATTCACCCAGGCACTCTCCTTGCAGTACTCTAATCATTACGTCAGTACCCAAGTACTCATGCAGTGAGCCAGGCCTTAGCACATGGACTGCTTCAAACGCCTATCCACTATGCATGCAGTCCTCTAACCACCTACACACTTGTCTTTCACACCCTCAATTCCCCAGTCAGTATTCATACACTTCCAGCAAACACCCTGTCACTCCCCTTGCACTCCTCTAGTGACCCATTCAGCATCATGTACTAATCCATTCACTGCGCCAAAAGCCAAACACTTATAAATTCACACAGGCACTCTCCTTACAAAACTCTAATTATTCAGTCAGTACGCAAGTACTCATGCAGTGAATCAGGCCTTAGCGCATGGACTGTTTCAAACCCCTATCCAATATGCATGCAGTCCTTTAAACATCTATACACTTGTCTTTCACACCTTCAGTTCCCCAATCAGTATACATACACTCCAGCAAACACTGTGTCACTCCCCTTGCACTCCTACAGTGACCCATTCAGCACCATGTAGTAATCCATTCACTGCGCCAAAAGCCAACCACTTATAAATTCACCCAGGCACTCTCCTTGCAGTACTCTAATCATTCAGTCAGTATCCAAGTACTCATGCAGTGAGCCAGGCCTTAGCACATGGACTGCTTCAAACCCCTATCCACTATGCATGCAGTCCTCTAACCACCTACTCACTTGTCTTTCACACCTTCAATTCCCCAGCCAGTATTCATACACTTCCAGCAAACACCGTCACTCCCCTTGCACTCCTCTAGTGACCCATTCAACATCATGTACTAATCCATTCCCTGCGCGAAAACCCAAACACCTATAAATTCACTCAGACACTCTCCTTGCAGTGCTCTAATCTTTCAGTCAGTACCCAAGTACTCATCCAGTGACCCAGGCCTTAGCACAAGGACTGCTTCAAACCCCTATCCACTATGCATCCAGTCCTCTAACCACCTACACACTTGTCTTTCACACCTTCAATTCCCCAATCAGTATCTATACACTCCAGGAAACACCCTGTCACTCTCCTTGCACCCCTATGCAAGAACCCCCCCCTCTCGGTTAATAAAACACACATCCACCGCTTGATGTGTAATACTTTTTATTTTACTCTCTGGAAAGGAGACAAACCTCACTTGAGAGTCACAGCGTGCTCCTGGCAGAGCCCAATGCTGTGTTACACCCACCAGTGCCCGCAGAGTGCCACACACCTCTGTGTTGTATTCCACCAGCTAGTGCGTATGCTATGACACTCTCTAGCCCATGTGCACTGTAACACCACCCCGTGAATATGTCATGCCACACTTGCCTTCGCACGGGTTATATTGCCCCATGTAACGTGCCTTCCTCGATGCCTATGTTATAACGCACAGTGCTATGCCATACATATTACAATCTGGGATCCATATCCTTGTCACAGTGCATATGCAACGTTACACACCCCAGCACATATTTTATATTACAACTTTAGAGACTAGTTAGGTTACACAACACTGCCCTGTGCATATTACACTCCAAGGCGCATATCGCATAGCACGCGCTAGTGCCTGTGCGATCTCGTGCTCTCCAATAAATCTGTCACTGCGTACAATGTATTGCATATTATATTTCACACCCTGGTTCATCTTATATGACACTTTTTGGTGCATAGTTTATACCATATACTATATCTAGTTTTCATTTTCAATCGTGCTCTCAGGACTATGTTCTATATAACACTGCGTCCACCTACCCTTTTCACGGCCATTACATTTTGCGATGGAGGGTGGAGGGTCAGGGGGTGTTTCTGCCAAGTGAGCTCGGAGTCACAGTCACAAACATCCTCTTCTTCCTGAACAAAAGTGAGATTATGCTGCATACTTGTTCATTTTTTAAGTAATTCGCACAGACACACATTTTAAAAAAATATAAAGTTACTAATACCCACCTTCTCTGAACAGTTAGCTTGCTGCCCAATCCACCTCCTCCCTATCCTCTGTTGTATGAATCCATGGACTAGCCTCTTCCCTCCTGCCATGCATGGTCTGATGTGCTGCCACTGACCTCCATTTAGCATGATGTACCAGTCCACTCCTCCTGCCCTTCATTGCCCAATTCTATGGCCCATCATTGACCTCCTGCTTAGCCTCTGTGCTTAGCTTGCTGCCCCTATTCTCCTCCCCCCTGCCCTCCGATGTCTTTGTGCATGCCCCTGCTCCATCCTTTTTGCCCACCATGTTCCATAGAACTGCCACTCCTATCTACTCTGAGTGTTCTGTTGAAATGCTATTCCCCTCCCACCTGCCTAGCATTGTCAGATGACTGTAACCTGTCCCTGTCACCTCTACCCTGCCTGTCAACATGCCATGCCCCTATCCCCTTCCTCCTGTCCTCCATGGTCCATTTTACTGCCACACCCTTCTGTTTTCCCTGGTCTGTTGTGCTGCAACTGCTCCTCCTCCCTGCCCCGCACGGTCTGTTGTGAGGCCCCTTCCCCTGAACTCTCTTGTCTGTGCCCAGGTCCTGACACTCCCTTCTATCCTCCATGGTCCTTTGTGCATGCCCCTGCACCCTCCTTCTTGCCCATCATAGCCATTGTGCTGCCACTAACCCTCCCGCTTGCCATGCATGGTCTTCTATGCTGCCATGGCCCCTCCCACCTTCCCTGTGTAGTCAGCTAGCTGCCCCTGACCCCCTCCCACTTTCCCTCCATTGTCTGTGTGTATGCCATCATAGTCTCACTGTTGCTCTCCATGGTGTGTCTTGTTTCTAGTGCCCATCCTGCCTGACCTCCATGGTCATCTTGCTGCTCCTGCCCTGCCCCCTTACCCCCAGCCCTCTGTTTCCATGTGCAGACCCCTATTCCCTCCCTCCTGGCTTGTCTGTTCCATTGTAATGCTCTGATCCGTCCCTCCTACCCTTTATGGTCTTTTATGCTGCAGCGTTCTCTCCTGTCTGTCCATTATGGTCAGCTAGCTACCATTGCCCCTTTCCCCTCTGTTCTTTGTTGTCCATGTGCACGGTCCTGTCCCCTCCCTATTGCTTTCCATTGATTGTTGTGCTGCACTCCCGTCCCGCATGCCCTGTGTGGTGTATTGTGCTGCTGCAAGCCCTGATGCCTGCCCTGTAAGGTCAGTTTGGTGCACCTCTCCATGTCCGTCCTGTCCTCTGTTATCCGAGTTCATGTCCCTACCCCAATTCCTCCTGCCTGCCATGATCCAATGTACCATACTTGTGAACATTTTGAACTTGGTAAGAGGGAGATTTGGAAATAAAACTGGGGTATTGATTTTCCCCTTTGAGTTACATTGAAAAAGAGGAGATTGTAGACAGGAGACAGATCAAATAAAGCCCATTTGAGCTTAAAAACATTGGACGTTTCCTGGCTGAAATGGGTCTGTTGGCATGTATGGTTGTACTACCACTGCCTCTTCCTTCTGCCCATAATGGTCTATTATATTGCCACAGCCTCTCTTGCCAGTCCTGTATTGTTGGTTTGTTTCCCCTGCCCTCTTTCCCCTGCCCTTCATAGTCTGTTTTGCTGCCACTGCACTTCCTGCCTGCCCAGTGTGGTCAAATTGTTGCCTCTGCACTCTCCTACCTGCCTTCAATTTTCAGAGTCCGTGCCCCTGGCCTCTGCCTCTCAACAGTATCCCAATGAACAACTAGATTGCTAACATTCTATATGTATTACAAAAGTGTGGAACGCCTGACATCATCTTGATGTAATCAAAACTGTAATACGTAGAGCATTTCCTTTTGAAATTACATATATGGGAGGGTCTTATTTGCATCAAAATTATGGTTAGTGCTCTAAAAAACTAAAATGAAGACATATTTTCTGAGTTTTCAAATAGCGACAAAGAACTTTTAAATTATTTGTAATCTTTATGTTTTTTTATCCAGTTGACCACTTGATTAAATGTTGCACCTAGGGGAGAGGATGTGGTGTTACTTCCAGAGCTGCAGACTTTGCAACTGGGGAACCAGGTTGGAGTTTCTGCTTCAGCTCAACATTCTGTGATTCTGGTCAAATCACTTAATCTCCCCATGTCTACAACCAAAATGAATTTGATCTTGTGTGATGTATCCAATGCCCATGTAAAGCACTCCAATACCTGACAAGTCTACACTATATAAAACTGCAAATACACAAAAAATAAGTATTTTGCACACTTCTGTCATTGGGCTACATCTGGGTGATATTTGTCCTGCATTTGGGCTCTTTTGTCTCTGGTGGCCATCTTGGGAGATTTATTTGTTATGAAGTTTCCTAATTTCCTCATTTACTGCAGTCTCCTCAGTAGGAAATGCGTTCAGTTTTTTACTTTGATTCCATCAAGAAGGTATTCAGATATGTCACACATTTGCCATTCATTCTGAATGTTAGCACTCTACTTGCTCATTAGATCACTGTAGTAAAGCTACTGCTCACCAGGGAAGTCTGCTGCTGGTATTCAAAGTGCATGTTTCAGTCTGCATGTCAGAATTATTTTATGAAATAGAAGAGGCTTTGAGAAGTCAAAATGGGCCCTAATTTTTCTTTCTGCAGCACTAATCGTAATTTCTATGGCAAAATGAACCCCCTCATTTTGTTCCTTTGTAAATTAAATGTTTTAAGTGTTACCACTTTATTCCAATCAAGATGGCTTCAGGTGTGCCATACTTTTGTCATAAGTAAAACTGTTAGCGCTCTAGTTGTTTGTTAGAACACTCTGGGACATTCTGTCATTGGGCTATACTTGGGCTACATCTGGGTGATATTTGTGCTACATTTGGGCTCTTTTGTCTCTGGTGGCCATTTTGGGGGACTTATTTGTTATGAAGTTTCCTAATTTCCTCATTTACTACAGTCTCCTCAGTAGGAAATACTTTCAGTTTTTTACTTTGATTCCATCAAGAAGGCATTCATATGTGTCACACATTTGCCATAAATTCAGAATGTTAGCACTCTATTTGCTTATTAGATCACTGTAGTAAAGCTACTGCTCACCAGGGAAGTCCGCTGCTGGTATTGAAAGTGCATGTTTCACTCTGCATGTCAGAATTTTTTAATGAAATAGAAGAGGATTTGAGAAGTCACTCAAAATGTGCCCTAATTTTTCTTTCTGCAGCACTAATCATACTTTCTATGGCAAAAGGAACCTCCTCGTTTTGTTCCTTTTTAAATTAAATGTTTTAAGAGTTACCACTTTATTCCAATCAAGATGGCTTCAGGTGTGCAATACGTTTGTCATAATTAGGACTGTTAGCTCTCTAGTTGTTCTTTAGAACACTCTGGGAAGCTGCAGTAGAACACAAAGTAATCAACTGACAGTCTCTGCCCTTGTTGGATGTACATGTTTTACTGAGAATGTCAGACTTCATTCTCACTTGACTGAGAAAGATAATGTGAATTTACAGAAAATATGCTCTCAGTTTAGCTTATAGATCACCTTCCAAACCTCGGTGGGAAAATCATGAAAAAATAGTTTTCTCTCAAACATGATTCATGATATCACAGCAAAAGGCTTTTTCACATGGTAATATCACCTTAGATCACACCACAATTCCTAAAATGAGTATGGTACCATCAACAAATGATTTATAATGTAACTAAAGTCTTAAAACCTTCAATTAACTGCAATGCTTTTTAATGAGGTGCTATCATGTATGTTGATCCCAAGCTGGCTGCCAACACTTCTTGGATGAAGTACTGACAGCCAATCAGATCTCACGATGAGATGTGTGGTTAGGCTCCGCCCAGATATATCTATCTATTTAACTCTAATTTTCTCAGGAACTACTGAACGGATTTACACCATTTAAGCAATAGGCACGAATCTGAACTAAGGACTACCTCTTTGCCAAATTTGGTGTAAATCCGTTCAGCAGTTCGGGCTGTAACTGCGTCAACAGGTCCTATGGGAAAATGCATGGGGAAAATGTGTTTTGGGACCCCCCTTTTTTCTCGACCCCCGCTTCACGACTCATCGTGAAATTTTCAGGATGGGAGCGGACCGGAGCTGGCCAAAAGTTTGGAAAATTTTGCGAAGATTTGTCAATCGGCGCCAATGTTATTCCAAATAGAATGTTGCGGATGTCCTATGGAAAATAGGTCCTAACAATAACTACCTACTGGCGACTGCCAGTAGGTTATATATATATATATATATATATATATATATATATATATATACATATATATATATATAACCTACTGGCAGTCGCCAGTAGGTAGTTATAGTTAGGACCTAGTTTCCATAGGAAATCCGCAACATTCTATTTGGAATAACGTTGGCGCCGATTGACGAATCTTCGCGAAATTTTCCAAACTATATATATTTCCCACTTACTTAAAGGGGATCCGCATATGGACTACGACTACCAGCATGCAGCAGTCCGTTTCAACAGCGCAAGTTGTAATATCCCTTTAAAGGTAAAGGAGGAGCCTCGAGCAAAACTTCAGGAGTGGTCAAGTGAATATTCAAAAAGCCACCAGGTGCGAGACTCTTTGTTTGTTTGTTTGTAACAGGCACTGAAGAAAGCTGAATTGCTGAAACGCGTCTGCCACATGGTTACCCAGTTTGCGCTGTGAATTTACTTTGAATTAAATCCTCCCGTATGTATCCTGGCGGTGTCGGACCCTTCTTTCATTGTTTGAGTGGGGATTTGGACTCTATGTTATGCCAGTATTGCAGGCACTGGCTTTCCGACACGCCCTCTCGATCAGGAAGCACTGCGTTAGCCAGCAACCTTTGGACTTTTGTTTAAATGCATAACGCGGCGCCCCCCTGCGCGGATCTAAACATCACAGAGTGAAGACACTACTGCGTGGGGAGAGAGGAGCAGCACTGACTGCAGGGAGCATCGAGGGGTCTCAGTGAGGACATTTAATTAACGGAAAGCTGTGGTTGGGTGTAGTCCAGAGGCCACATTGATGGGATGCCACTTGGTGTTTTCGGATTTCCCACTTACTTAAGGGGGATCCGCATATGGACTACGACTACCAGCATGCAGCAGTCCGTTTCAACAGCGCAAGTTGTAATATCCATTTAAAGGTAAAGGAGGAGCCTCGAGCAAAACTTCAGGAGTGGTCAAGTAAATATTCAAAAAGCCACCAGGTGCGAGACTCTTTGTTTGTTTGTTTGTAACAGGCACTGAAGAAAGCTGAATTGCTGAAACGCGTCTGCCACATTGTTACCCAGTTTGCGCTGTGAATTTACTTTGAATTAAATCCTCCTGTATGTATCCTGGCGGTGTCGGACCCTTTTTTCATTGTTTGAGTGGGGATTTGGACTCTATGTTATGCCAGTATTGCAGGCACTGGCTTTCCGACACGCCCTCTCGATCAGGAAGCACCGCGTTAGCCAGCAACCTTTGGACTTTTGTTTAAATGCATAACGCGGTGCCCCCCTGCGCGGATCTAAACATCACAGAGTGAAGACACTACTGCGTGGGGAGAGAGGAGCAGCACTGACTGCAGGGAGCATCGAGGGGTCTCAGTGAGGACATTTAATTAACGAAAAGCTGTGGTTGGGTGTAGTCCGGAGGCCACATTGATGGGATGCCACTTGGTGTTTTCGGATTTCCCACTTACTTAAGGGGGATCCGCATATGGACTACGACTACCAGCATGCAGCAGTCCGTTTCAACAGCGCAAGTTGTAATATCCCTTTAAAGGTAAAGGAGGAGCCTCGAGCAAAACTTCAGGAGTGGTCAAGTGAATATTCAAAAAGCCACCAGGTGCGAGACTCTTTGTTTGTTTGTTTGTAACAGGCACTGAAGAAAGCTGAATTGCTGAAACGCGTCTGCCACATTGTTACCCAGTTTGCGCTGTGAATTTACTTTGAATTAAATCCTCCCGTATGTATCCTGGCGGTGTCGGACCCTTCTTTCATTGTTTGAGTGGGGATTTGGACTCTATATATATATATATATATATATATATATATATATATATATATATATATATATATATATATATATATATATATATATATATACTGAAGGTAGCCCAGTTAAGGGCACCTTGTATATGTTACTTACATTAAATACACCTCTTGTGATGGTTACTGGGTAACTTAAGTGCCATTGAACATCTGCTGATTCAATAGCCCTGAGTTCAATACAGATAGACCCAGAGGTGCTCCGAATGGAAAAAAGAGCCTCTTCTCACCTAATCTCATGTGGGCCTGTTGGGCTTAATCACAGGACCAGAAGAATCCAGGGTTGATCTCTCTCCAGCTAATATATGGTGCCCAGCACTCAGCAGACCTCCCACTTCTTTTACAGTCCTGATCCTGTCCACAGACTGTATCCACTGAGGTCAATCAACTGTGAAAAGTTGGCGGACTGGGGCTAAGCTGGTTTATGCAGATTTTCCTCTTTGCCAGAAGGTTGAAGTAGAAAAGTAGTGACACCTGCCCAGGTGCTGCATCCTGGGCAAACTGGTCATTCGTTTCAAATGGAGTCAAAGGGGGACTAACCATTATTTGACTTCCAGTAACTCCTGAAAGCATACTCTGCACCCTTTCCCAAAAACCCTTCAATCCAGGGCACAGAGCAAACACATGGATATTGTCTACCTTTTCCTCACAGCAATGGTTGCAGCAGGGTGGGGGCTATACAACATATGTTGCTTGCCTCCTGGGAGTTGAATATATTCTGTGCGAGGTGAAGAGGAGATTTTCCCTGAGTGGAGCTGATTTCACAGTGGAGCATAAGAGGTGTAAGGAAGAATAACAAATATCTGGACATTCCTCTACCGGCTGATATCCACCCCAGTGATGTATAGGAATACTACACCTCTCATCGTCAGCCCTCACCAACTCCCAATACCTCATAAAAATCGCCTTTATCAATGGCCTAGGTTCTAGTGACATTTCTTCCATCCCGCAAATCTTCCCTATAGCCCATCCTTGCCCTGAGCTCCGTGAGGCCAATTGCATCTACTTATACCATTACATGATGCCCTTGTTACCTGTCCTTAACTCCTCCCACAAAATAAGCACTGCATCTTCCCACAGCTGACTCCAGTGATTGATACCAGCTGTGCATAGTGGGATGCCCAAATTAATCAATAAACAAGATGGGGATTCCAAACTGGAATTAAAGGATTTTCCTCATATGGTACCATACCTCCAGAAGTGCCTTCAGCACTTTCAGCCAGACCTTCTTGAAAACCTCTGGTCCCCAAACTTATACAAGAAGCCTTCCTGCCCAATAATTTTTAGCAAACCTGCATATATTCTCCCTCTACTAGAGTCATCAGGGGTCCCATATAGCATTCTACAATTTCTGAATTGGAAGGAGAGATAACACAGATAAACATTCAGGAGTGCTAATTCACGCTTTATCAACTTCCTTATCAACTTCTTTCAACTTAGTCTTGGACACTTAGAAGCCCAATTGACACTCCTTATTCTACCCTGTATCTTATTCAAGCTGCTGCTTGGAAAAGACAGTGGCATTGAGCCCTATGAATCACATGATTAAAGAATGAAGTTCGGCCTCCATGCGGATGATATAATTCTGTACACAAAAGATCCACAGAATTCCATGGGGCACATTGGTGACATAAAAAAAACCATTCGGGCCCTCTCTGGCTACTCTATTGATAAAGAGAAGACAGAGGTGATGGTGTGGAATCTGGCAAGAACTGGGTTGGACTGAAGACAGATCAGGTATTTAGGTATCACAGTTTTACATAAGCTGGATGTAGTACCAGAGTAACCTGAAGAGGGCGAGGTAGGGAATTGAGGTGTTAGTGTTGAGGTAGTGATGTCTCTCTTTGGCCCTTTCTGGTAGGGAAAATTTTGTAAAGATGATGATCCTTCTAAATTGAAAATATGTATGCTTTGTGACACTTTTGAGGACCACTCAAAGCTCCAAAGATAAGATAATTGATATGATTAGGTGTATACATTTAGTAGGCATGTGTAACATTGATCAATTAAGCTACATAACCCTTGACTATGAACAATGGGTCATTTTATTCAATTGTGGTAGGATCCTGTTTTCCTCCCTCATGATTCACACCAATAGTGTTGTCTATGATAATAAGGATTGTTGGATTACTTAGCAAATACTAGACATCTTTAAATTGTTACCCTGATTCTAACTAGAAGACAGTTATTCCCCTGTTTTCCTTTATTTACAGCAATGCTGTGTTTAATCTCTGTAAATTAATTACACCCAATCCCCACTTTGTGTTAGCAGATTGCCCAGTCTTGCACCTATAGAGTTGTTTGGTTGGCTCAGTGTCATTTAATCGTTTGGTAACTATTTGTAAAAATAAGAAAAACTAACTCAGTGTAATTGCTACACATTGGTTGAGGTTCACTTTTGTGTTAACCATGTCAGCTTTATTTTTTCTATTCACTCCAAATGTTTACAGTTATCGTGCCCTTTCTGTTGCATGTTTATTGTTAAAAATGCCCAGTGATGGGAGCCTTTCTCTAAATCCACCATGCATTGTGGTACAGTCTACCTGCTCGCTTTTTCTTCACTTTTTTAAATCAAAATCACCTTTTTCTAAATTCACTTTGGTTGGAGCTGCGGGTACTTGAAACAGAATGGCCTACTCCACATTGCTCCACTAAAAATCCTTTCAGATTACTACTTGTAAAAGTCAAGCCCTCTACAGAGAAAACAACTTGATCAGTCAAATATTTAAACCCTCACTCCTTCATAAAGCATTCTTGAAACAACAAATTATCAGACTGAGAAATTCTTCCTGGAGCTAGGCATTCAGGAGCATATTAACAAGGAAAGTGGTGGAGTGAGGTGTTGGTCTTCCTGGCTTAACGCCTCACTCCACCACTTCAGAAATGTAGGACTGCACCATACTTACAAGAATATGGTGCAGCACAGCGTTTCCCCCTGTGCTGGTGCTACACTTAGCAGCCTAGCGCCTCAGGCACCCTTGCACCATAGTGCAAGGGTGTTTACTTTGCATGCAGGGGAAGATTGTTTATGTGCAGTAAGGTCCCCCTTCCTGCACCTAAACAATCTTTAAACACCGGTTGTACCGTCTATGTGTCCTGCTTAATGCAGCATGCATAAATGTTGCAAAACTGCATTTTTTAAAAATTATTGTTTATGTGCAGGAAGAGGGACCTTCCTGCACATAAACAATTATTGGCCTTTTGCTGTTTTCATGTGTGCTGCACAACGCAGCACACAAGAAAACAGTAAAAAGGAGGAGAAATGAAACATTTCTCCTCGTTGTGCCAGGGTAAGACCAGGTTTTCCTGGTCTTAATTCTGGCGCTTCCTCCTATTTACGCCTCCCTTGTAAATACGGGGCAGCGTCAGAATCAATGGGTGTTGCGGTGGAACGCCCGCAGCAACACCCATTACCCCCCCTTTCACACTAAGCCTAGCATGTAAGGGGGCCTTATTTACATGGCATCATTGGTACGTGAAGTGGCTTAACGCTGCCTTGTAAATAAGGCAAAGCCCCTATTGCCACAAGAATGTCATGAAAAAAGTGACGTTCCTGTGGAGAAAGGGGCTTGTATATATGCCCCTAAATGCTTTCAACAAGTGGTACTCTGCTATTAAAAAGTAAATACTTCAACCGACTGCCCTGTAGGGAATTAAACAGTGCTTCATTTATTAATAAATTATAAGTGCCAGGGCTCTTGTCAGGAGGCTACTGCAGCTTCCATGACACATTGTCCTGCTATGTTGCCAATGATAGTAACACCATAACTATTAACCATCACGCTTCCACAAGTATGACTTTTCGGACTACTTCAGTCCACAAAAGTTATAAGATTCTTGGGTGCACTTGGTCTGTCGCCCTCTGGCATAAGCTTTGGTCCAGATCCTTAAAAATTTCTCGTTCAGCCTCTTTTACTCAATCTTTATTTTATCTATATCATAGACTTTACCTCTCTCCTCTATACTTGGCCCGTTTTACATCCTCTTTTGACTCTAAATGCTGGACTTGTGGTAGTTTGAAAGCTGATCTTCTTCATCTGCTCTTTCTTTGTCTTTCTGTCTCTGTCTTCTGGAAAAGAGTTTGGTCGTACCTCTCTCGCCTTTTTGCTTTTTCTGCTTCTTTCTCACTACCTGTCCTCTTTCTTGGTAGTCTTTCTGATTCTTTAGATATTCCGACACACTCACAGGGCCTTTTTGATCTCATGCTCGCTCTCGCATTTCAGCACATATCATCTAACTGGAAGACCCTCACGAATATCTCCATACCAGGCTGGTGGAATACTGTATGTCATTTTCACAGACTTGATGTTGCCTTTGCTTCTTCTTGTAATCCAAAACGCAATGTAGACTTTTTCTGGTTACCCCTTACTACCTACCTAGATCGCCTGGCTTTGAAGAAGTCTGCATATATCAATTCAGAGAATTTTAAACCCCCTTGAAGGTCTTCCACTCTCTCCTCCTTGTCATTTGTTATTTTTTACTGATTTCCCTGTTATACCAATTGTTATGCTGATCATTTTGTTTATTGTTTACATATGTTAGCTGTCCATATGCCGTAATTTTACTTTTAGTATTTTATATTTGATCATAATGTTTTTCCTCCCTTTCCTACCTTTCTCCCTCTTTCTTTCCTTCTTTCTCTCCCTTCCCTTCTCTTTAAAATCCTTACAAAATGTTTTTTGGTCTCCTTAATATGGATATTGGGGGAACAACCTTTACAACGCAACTTTTACAACGCACTACCTTTACAACGCATTTTTTACAACGCATAGTCCATTACAACGCATGACATTACAACGCATGACACTACAACGCATTTTTAAAAACTACCTTTACAACGCATTCCATTACAACGCATACTACCATTACAACGCATACCATTACAACGCATAATATTACACTACACTATCCAACACTTACCCTACTGTTGCACCCCCTGGAGTTAGAATAGTAATTTTTACCCCTATACTATCCAACACTTACCCTACTGATGCACCCCCTGGAGTTAGAATAGTAATTTTTACCCCTATACTATCCAACACTTACCCTACTGATGCACCCCCTGGAGTTAGAATAGTAATTTTTACCCCTATACTATCCAACACTTACCCTACTGATGCACCCCCTGGAGTTAGAATAGTAATTTTTACCCCTATACTATCCAACACTTACCCTACTGATGCACCCCCTGGAGTTAGAATAGTAATTTTTACCCCTATACTATCCAACACTTACCCTACTGATGCACCCCCTGGAGTTAGAATAGTAATTTTTACCCCTATACTATCCAACACTTACCCTACTGATGCACCCCCTGGAGTTAGAATAGTAATTTTTACCCCTATACTATCCAACACTTACCCTACTGATGCACCCCCTGGAGTTAGAATAGTAATTTTTACCCCTATACTATCCAACACTTACCCTACTGATGCACCCCCTGGAGTTAGAATAGTAATTTTTACCCCTATACTATCCAACACTTACCCTACTGTTGCACCCCCTGGAGTTAGAATAGTAATTTTTACCCCTATACTATCCAACACTTACCCTACTGTTGCACCCCCTGGTGTTAGAATAGTAATTTTTACCCCTATACTATCCAACACTTACCCTACTGATGCACCCCCTGGAGTTAGAATAGTAATTTTTACCCCTATACTATCCAACACTTACCCTACTGATGCACCCCCTGGAGTTAGAATAGTAATTTTTACCCCTATACTATCCAACACTTAGCCTACTGTTGCACCCCCTGGAGTTAGAATAGTAATTTTTACCCCTATACTATCTAATACTTACCTTAAATGTAATTTAATATTATGCGTTGTAATGGTATGCGTTGTAAAGGTAGTATGCGTTGTAATGGAAATGCGTTGTAAAGGTATTTTTTAAAAATGCGTTGTAGTGTCATGCGTTGTAATGTCATGCGTTGTAATGGATTATGCGTTGTAAAAAATGCGTTGTAAGTGCATGCGTTGTAAAAGTGTGCGTTGTAACGTCATACATCCTGGATATTGGCATTGTTACTCTCTGATGTCTTTCCCTGTTTCCCAATATTTCAATAAAGCTTCTTAAACATAAAAAAGTTATAAGATTGACTTTGGTGGCAGGTAACAGTAGTTTTTTTAATGAATATAGCATTAATAATTAACTGTTGTTGTGATCATCTCTAAATCAGCTAGCCAGAGTCACCTTGTGGCAGACTGTAACAAAGGCCGGCGCCGAGCAACGTAAAATCACCGGCTCAAATTAAGCACTGGACTGAAAAGAATGCAGCTGGTCAGTTTCACCTGTCTCATACTTTCATGTTTCCTGTACCTGCTGAAACCGTTTGCACGTTGCAGTGGCACTAAGAAATCACGAATAAATAAACCCCATGTCACTCTGGTGAAGCAATTTACAATGATTGTTGTGCTGCGTATCGCCTTACATCACTCCTCAAATAAACAGCACGGTGATCCCAAAGAAGGGATCGATTTAATGTAATCAACAAAACACTCGTCTCACTTTACGGATAACATGTAATTCAGAAATGTAATCGCATTGGATATTCATCCTTCCACGCAGTTAAGTGTCAATTTGCAGACAGTAACAAATCTAAAATCTAGACATCACGGCGAATTCAATAAAAAGTCATCCATCTTGCTTGTCGTTTGGATGAGTAAAACTCCCTGGGAGCTGTAGCTTCATCAACAAAGTGCAGTGATGAGGTTTTACTGCACTGCTCTGACTCTTCATACAATAGAAGTAAACATTGTTTGAGGAAGAAAAATGAATGTCCCCCTTCTCGGATTTCTAACGAGGCCTATTTTTAAGAGTTCTGTAGTCCTCGAAACGTTATCTCGCTGCTCTGCTGTTTGTAGCAGGGGTCTGTTTCAGAAGGCTGCCAGCAGCTAATATGCAATTACTCGAAAAAAATGCAGTATCTAGCATGATTTATGGGGATGGCAAGAAGACAACATGGATTTTTCTGATGCTGGAAGCACGTAATTGAAACTCCACCTTTGCGGAAATATCAGTCCTTTTCCAAAGAGACAGACCCAATGTATAAGGGATTGCTAATGTTCAGAATCTCACAAGATCCTGGATAAGAACTACTGTAATACTTTCTGTCTGTGGAAAAGAAGAAAACATAACATATCTCATGAGATTACTCAGTCTGCGAAACTATTGCGCAGTAAAACGTGCACATATTTTATGTGTAAAGGATTGTTTTAATTGCATTGAAGATGTTAATTAACCTCCTAGTTAGCAGGCATACAAATAGTAATCAATTTCAAATAGTAATCAATTGTTTGCATTTAAATTGGACTGACCTTCAGGGTAATCAGGCCCTGTCAGAAAGGGTAGTCTGACTGGTCAGTCATATGATTCTGTTATATGATCCTGTTTTTACTGTTGATTTCCCTGCTATTACCACAAATATTGCTTGCAGAAGGCACACATTCATAAAGACTCATATACCTTGCAAAACACCTGCACTGCTGTCTTTGCAAGTTCAAATCTGCCCCTGTTTGCAAATGTGGGACACTTGTTTGACTTTTCTTGCTATATGATTCTCTTTCATTTTTTTGGGTTACCAATCATGTACTTCTTTTCTCTGCAGAAGATATTTGTTTTGCTGTTTGTACAATAAAAGGCAAAGATACTGACCTGCTTGGAGTGTTGCTTCGATTTCTTCCAACACCTCTCCAGGAATAGTTTGTGATCGTTCTGTAAGCTAGTGTTTCTTTCTTACTGTTGTTCCATGAATGTGAAATACTCGTTTTCATGCTTCGACTCAAGATGTGGTGTCATCGTCGAAATTCCAAAGAAGTACAGACCTCTCTTTGCCTAATTTATGATCACCAATTATTACAGTCAACTTAGGCGCGTTCAATACATTTTTCTCTTGGTGATGAGTAAAAAATAATCACAAACAACTGAAGCCTTGATGTGCTTATCTAGTTCGAAAGTATCAGAACTTACTAAGAGTTAAAGGCCGAGGTAGTTGATCACATGTCCCCAATCTTTCCCAAGAACATAACATGCAACAGTCGCTTAGAGGTATACCATATCGGAAAGAAAGGGTGCAGGGAGGAAAAATGAGAAATGAGAAACATTTGAAACTGTGTAATCAAGTCTCAAGGTTCCACACAAGAGGTCAGTTGTGTGCAACAAGCATGATAGGGATGTGGTTAAATTCAGATGGTAACTGTTGTTGCCGTGAGATTTACCAGGGAGGAGCTTTGCCTCAGCACGCATGTTGGGAGCCAAGAGTACATGTTTTGATTGGGCAGAAGTTGTGTGCGTCCACAAAAAAGCACCTCCCTTCCACTCAGCTGAAATCATTGTTGCAAAGTCATCCTGTGCCCTGTGCACTCCCATCTTTCCTGACTGGTACTGGTGGTAACTGACTCGACTGGCATGGGGACATTGCTATTGTGGAAACACACACATGCATAACGGTACACTATATATTAGGGTACTTTATTTTTGGCATGACCTACCCTATAAGTCCCTATTACATAATTGGGCAGGGGGATTAAAATTACATTTAAGTCTCCAGTATATATAATGGCATGGCAGTTTAGAGGCCAGCAACCCATTCTGCACTTGCATGGGTGCACCGCTGAGAGCCTAAGGTCATTTTGAAAGCAGCCCTGTGTTGCAGCCCTTGTTCTAAATGTAAATTGTGCCCAAACTCGACTTTGGTGGTAGAGGCACTTACTAAGTGACAAACTACAATATGTTGGCATCTTAGGTACCCCCAGGGTCTTCCCTTGGTGTCCCAGGCTTGGGAGGTCAGGTACTTGTAAAGAGGGTCCTTATAAAATAGGTTTTATATGCCATGGGGAAAGAGCAATTTCAGATTCCACTTCCCCCATTGTAGGAGGGGTGGAGGATTATGTAGCTATAAGCTAGGTTATTATAAAGTATGTTTTATAGACCCTGGTGTTGGAGGAATTGTACATTTCATTTTCCCCATTGTAGATTCCCAGCCACATAGGTTAACATGGCAATACTTTATTAATGCATAACTATTGGCAGGAAAGAAAGAAAAATATAAGTCAAGGACTTAGGAGAATGGTATTGATAAATGCTACAATATGCTATTGGTGACTGTATCCTAAAGTATACACAAAAGCAGTTATAATATTTTCTTGTCTATAAGCCAAAATTCAGCCTCCCTGTGGTCTCCCCTGATTGGTCAGAGTTAAGAGAATTAGCCAGGCTGCTTTGATAAAATGATAAGTGGATCACCTTGTGAGAGGCTTTCTCTTAGAGAGAGCTCTGCTAAGCAGGAATGCCAGAGCAGAAGGGGGTCATAAACTATGGAGCTTTAAAAGGGGGATAGGACAGGCAGAGAATACTAGGTCCATCTACCCCCCAGCCCTCTGACCTAGCCAGATGGCAGGCTCAAGGCAGGACGTTGCAGGTGGTGGGAGGAGAGAGCTATGGAAATAAGTCACACTGGAAGTTGCTTTAACTAATTTTTATTCTTGCTCAGACATATTCAATTTTGGATAAATAGTGCTTTCTGGGAGAAGATTATGCCACACTTTTGGAGGAGATGGTCATGCTCTGGGGTGTTGTCTTGAACCTCATTGGACAGGAGTGCTCTCCTGCTTGACCCCAGAGATGACTGAATAAATATGTAAGAGGTGCAGAGCATCTCAGATCTGCTGCTTAAAATTAAGAGGAGAATGGTCCATGCTGGAAGTTTGATTTGCACCAACCAGGCCCTGCACTCTGACTGACTGCGCCTGCTGCACAATATGAAACTACAGCCCTGTGGACCTAACTTGCTTCTCTTACCTGGAACCGCCACACCCATTGACCTTTCAGCCACCCCCATGGGAACTGCATTCCTCTTGGTTGACTTCTAGGTTTTGGGGCATGTATGCTGGATCTACCAAACACCCCGTCCCTCCTAGTGTATCTACTCTTCAAAAACACATTATCTAAGTGAGAAATCTGGCTCAGAAATTCAGAGGGCAACCACAGTTACATTGCAGCAATTGGTGTCTTTAGCTTGGGGTGTTTTGAGAACCCACACTGTGGCCTTTCATACTGGGGACTTAGTACCCCTTTTAGCACTTGACTCTCAGCATACACAGACAGTAAAGTCCAAGGTTAAATCAGGGAGGCACTGTAGGCTAGACATTTTCGAACTCAACAGCACAGCAAATTGCTTTTAATAATTTAAGGCCCAGTGTTAAAAATTGGGTATCTGGATGGCAGAGGTATGCACCTTATCCAAGCAGGAACCACAAATCTAGCCAGGGTAGGTCACAGCACAACCTAAATTATCCTTTACAAACACTCTGGTAGCTTGAAACAGAGCAGTCAGGCTTAACTTAAGAGTAAGCCTGGGCGGAGACCTACGCTCCGCCGGCGGAGTGTGCAGGTATTTGCCTCCTCCGTGGAGAAGGTAAATCTCCGCACACTCCGTAGCGGAGCGGAGTTGGCCAGCCCCCGCCTCCACCCCTTATATTAACAAGTAATTCTACATTATTTAAAAGTAAATTAAAACCACTTACCTGTACTGCGGCGTCCCAGGGCTGCCATCCTCCTCTTCCTCCCCATCTGGGTAATCCTTGAGAAAACTGCACATGCGCACGCACCTGCGCATGTACATTTCTCGCAAGAAATGTGTTTGCAACTCCATGGACCTCCGTGTAGCCCCGCTATGCCCACTACGCCCATGGTTACTTAGGAGGCAATGTGTAAAGTATTTGTGTAACACTTCATGCAATAACACAGTGTAAACACAACAAAATACTTCAAACCAGATTAGGAAAATAGATTTTGATTTTAAAAATAAAACAAGACCAAAATATCAACAATCCATCAAGTAGAAATCGAGATATTAATTTTTAAAGAACACATGGCAAAATAGTGCTTAGAAGCAATAAGCACTCAAGTGAGCTATCTGGTCATTCTAAACTGGGGCAACGTCAAAAATTCAGGCCGACCATGATCAAGCACAATTTGGATACAGGGATCAACTTGGGCCCACTGAAACCAAAGTACCTTAATCCAGGGTACGATGCTGTCAACAAGTTTGGGCGTTGCAGCCAAGGTGATGCGTAGGGTCAAGCTACAGAGTGGACAAGATGCATCAATTTTCTCAATGCAACTGCGTTATGCATCGGATCTGAGTGCAAAGTGCTTAATTGAGATGCGATGCACAGCTGCTGCACCTGCAGTAGGCAATGCATTGTTTCCCAAGGAGATGCGCAGGTTCTGATGGTGATGTACCGGACCTGCTGCACGAAAAGACAAAGATGCACCAGTTCCAATGAGGATGCGTGGCTTCTGGATGAAGAAACACCTTAGCCCTCACGTCCAAGGATCCAGGACTGGGGTGGATTCACTTGGCACTTGATGGACTCACAGCTTGTCTAGGTGCTGATGAAGCTGGTTCAAGTTTCTGATATCTCTGAGACTTGGGAACAGGAGGCAAGCCAACCCACCTTTGTAGTCACTCTGAGTTCAAGTGATAGAGGTTCAGTCCTTCTCACCAAGGCAGGAGAACAGCAGACAGCAGGGCAGCTCAGTAAGCAAAACCGCAGCAAGGCATATTTAAGCAAATCAGCAGTCCAGCAGAGTAGCTGTCCTTTCAGAAGCACAGCAGTTATTTTTCCTGGCAGAGTAGTCACAGGTCCAGAAGTGTACTGTAGTCCTGGTGTCAGAGGTCCAGTACTTACACCCATTAGTGCCTTTGAAGTGGGAGAGAATTAAAAGAAAGCTTTGAAGTGCACAGAGGTCCTTCTTTCCTGACCTGGCTCAAGACACACAACACGAGGGCATTAAACCTTTGTGTGGGGAAAGGGCACAGCAGTTTCAGGTGTAAGTGTCATCTCCTTCCTTCCTGCTCAGGATGGACACTATGCATGCAGATGACTACTCAGGCACACATACCATTCCTTTGTGTGTGACTGTCTAGAGGGAATACAGTAAGCCAGCTCTCACCTCCCCCCCCCAGACAGGCAGAAGACACCAAATGGTTAAAGTAAGTAAATGCCAACTTTCTTAAAAGTGTCATTTGCTGGCCTGGTATTTAAAATGCAACTTCACCTCAAGTTGTGATTTTAAATTGTGAGTTCAGTGACGCCAAGCTTGTAAAGACTATCTATACACAATTGGGAATTACTCTTAAAACAGGTAATAAGGTAAACCCAATGTTAAGCTGTGGGAGAGATATGCCTTGCAGTAGTGGAAAACAAAATGAGTTTTTTAGTACCAGGACATGTAAAACCTCAAAAAGGTACATGTCCCACTTTTTAAATACATTGCACCCTGTCCTCTGGGGTGTCCAGGGCCTACCCTAGGGGTGACATATATGTATTAAAAAGCAAGGTTGAATCTGGCTAGAGGTTTCATTTGCCAGGTCAACATGGCAGTGTAAAACTGTACACACAGGCTCTGCAGTGGCAGGCCGGAGACATGGTTAAGGTGCTGCTTATGTGTTGTGCAGGCCCACTAGTAGCATTTAATGTACAAGCCCTGGCCACAAATAGTGCACTTACTAGGGAATTATAAGTAAATGGCAATTAAGTACAAGCCATTGTTACCATGTTTAGA
Organism: Triturus cristatus; assembly: GCF_964204655.1. Taxonomy (NCBI): domain Eukaryota; kingdom Metazoa; phylum Chordata; class Amphibia; order Caudata; family Salamandridae; genus Triturus; species Triturus cristatus. The sequence continues at coordinate 499,837,823 of NC_140591.1, forward strand.
GCAGAGAGCACATGCATGTTAGCACTAGTTGGCAGTGGTAAAGGGCTCAGAGTCCTGCAACCACCAAAACCTAGGTCAGAAAAAGAGGAGGCGAAAGGCAAAAGGTTTGGGTTGAACCTTCAGAGAGGACCATTTTCCAACATCCAGTGGTTTTCAAAAAGGAAAAGTATTTCAATAGATGCAAAATGAATGGCCCAATTTAGAGTTTGGCAGAGATGGTACTCATCACAAAGGTGATGGATTATCCTTTCCGCTAAACTGAAGGTCTGTCCACCTGAATTACAGTTTAGTGGAACTTCAGTATGTAGACAGTGAATACTACTCTGTCTCTACCACTTACATGCCCCCCTGATGGCCTGACGGACTGAGAACTAGTGGAAGTTTAGCCATGTGTTTGTCTGCCTGATTTAGAGTGGCAGACACATGTCCAGTTGCTATCCAAAATTTGGTTCTATATAAAATTAAAAACTTTTCAAAGATCCCACGCCATGGGAGAAAACTCCAATGGAAAAGGGGTCATTGCTTTTTTTATTTTCAAAAACAAAATCCACATTTAGCCTGAAAGTGTGCATGACAGCGCCGTTATGTTGACGGTGCCACATTGCACACTTTTAATGCATTGACAGGAACTATTGCCACGGTGGTTGAAGAGAATGCAAGAGATGTCCACTGGGCAGGCTCACATCTCTAGATTTAGCAAGCAGAGTACGCTCACCGTGGCAGGAGTAAATTACTCCGCCATGGCAATAATACTAACACCTTCCACCAAAGTCAAAACCAGGCCCTAAATACTATGCTCAAAATTACAAATGCAAAGAAAATTATGGATGCAGAAATACAATGGGAAATCCCTTAAACAGGAACTCAAAAAATACAGCTGGTGCGCAGTACAGGAGGCTCACAGAAGCCGCCTAATTCCCTAAAAGCATACCTCAATCTGAAGCTCTAAGGAACAAAATGGTTTTCTTGCCAAGAGACCCTTCTCCCTAAAACCACAATACCCACATACATGCCTATAACAAATCATGTAGTAAGTAATTATAAATAATTAGTCTCACTGGCTCTATCTAAGACTATTCACAATACATTCAACAATGAACAAATTGTCATTATTTATGCACAAACATTCCAATATATTTCTACAATTATGATCCAACTTAGCCTTTTATTATTGAAAAAGCCATAACTGTCAGCTTCGAACCATTTGAGCTCAATCATTCATTCCAAATGTGCACCAAAGGAAAAGCCATAGAAATCCATGAATAACCCCAAAACTTTGTACAGGGTGATTAATCAAATGCCCCACAAAGCATAGAATGTTGCTTTTTCCTCGTGCCTGGGGCACTTGTGGGCTCACGCACCTGGTAAGCCCACCAGAACAACCAAAACTATTTGGTTTGTGTTCCTACTCCTCTTCAGCCACCGCAAGGAGAATATGAAAATGTTCAGCCCCTGTTATGGGTTATGTGGTTCTCGTTAGAAAGTAAGATTTTTCTTTCATGTGGGGTGTAAGATAAGCCTTTCCTTCTAGGGAATGTTCTGGCATTCATTGTCACAAGGGGATATCTCAGACCTCATGGGGAACCAACGGTTAGACTGGAATCCTTGGCATGGTTTCTCCTGTCTTTTTGCCACTACTTCCTGTATTTTTTACTGTGTGCTGGACTTTGTTGTTGCTGGTTTAGGTACTGTGGGCACTTTACCACTGCTGATCAGTGCTAAAGTGGAAGTTCTCCCTGTGTAAATTGTAATTATGATTGGTTATCCATGATTGTCATATTTGATTTACTGGTAAGTCCCTAGTAAAGTGCACTGTGCGTGTCCAGGGACTGTACATCAAATGTTAATAGTGGGCCTCCAGCACTGATTGTGCCAACCACATGAGTAGCCCTGTAAACATATCCCAGACCCACCACTGCAGTGTCTGTGAGTGCAGTTTTAAACTGCCATATCAACCTGGCAAGTGTACCCACTTGCCAGGCGCTAACCTTCCCTTTTACTACATTGAAGGCTCCTCAACACTAGGCCCAAGGTACCCCCAGGGGCAGGGTGCAGTGTATGTGGGAGGTAGAGCACGTACTGGTGTGTTTTGCATGTCCTGACAGTGAAATACTGCCAATTTACTTGTTCACTATTGAAGCTAGAACTAGCACTCCCATAGGCGATCATTGGAGATGTCTTGTAACTTTTACAAGTGTAACTTTTTAATTGGGAACAGCTCGAGTTTTGAAGTTTGGGCTCCATGAGCTCAGTATTTCAAAATACATCTTTTAGTGAAGATGTTTATTTAAAATTGTGTGGTTGAAAATGCCACTTTTAAAAAGTGCAAACAACACACAATTGTCAATACTGACTCGTTTTCACCAATGCTACTTTAGTTCGTGAACACACAACCAAATTGTTGTGATCACCATTTATTTTCAAACTTTTTTCTTTTTAAAAATTCCAACACTTTTAATTTTTTTCATCAGTTTTTCAAGTTCTTGATCATATGATCATACACAGCACATACATAACAAAACTAACATGAAACTCTCAAATATATGGATGTTCCCCAACATTATATATAAAATATCATGACAAATCAAAACCATTTTGTGCCCATGTTCTGACTTTACCAAGCCTCCTTATTACATCATATATGTAATGCTCTTCACTTTGGGCTATGCAACCAAACAGTGCTAAAATGAAGACGAATTGTTCTAATAAACATTTTGATCAATTACGTCTCTGAGCCTAAATGTCCCTTTTTCGAATGCACTTGTTGACCAATAAACTATAACCCTTTTTGAACCCCTTCAATATTTTGGGGTTCTCCTCAGGACTCAGAACAAATGAGTACAGTGAACAAAAAATGAAACAATAGCAAAATTTCAATATTCTTTACATCCAACAGTCTCATTCACACACTCATACTACACCAAGCAGCTGTTACTTCATATTAATTATTTCCTGGCACATTCCAACTTCCAGAACACAAATTCGTAGTTGACCTTTTTTTAAAAAAAAGCAAAAGCATGTCAAACACAATAAATGCTTGCACATGTCTATCTTTCACTGACAAAATTGGGTATATAACTCTGTTTGAGCTACTCACTCAAATTAGCCTGGAGTTGGCTTGTATTACTTCAGGGCTGACCTCCCATTTCCAATCTAAAACCAAGGGAGAAAATAAATGTAACAGTGCCTCTATTTTTTAACAGGACATGTCAGTGGTGCTGCTCACCATTTACAAGCTTGCAACAATGTCTCGTTTTACCCCTTTCCCTTTCCAGCATAGCACAAGCTCTTCAATATGATCTAGACAACCCGTATCCCAACACGTACAGCATTTAGTGAAACATTTCCTCTCCCTGGCTTTTGGCTCCCAATTAGCCACAAATTGAGCTGTTGTAATCGCAAGAACTCGCTGTTATATTTTTGAAAATGTTGAGAACACACCATTTTCAAATCCAGATTGGTAGCACCACTTGGGGTGTTACCTTTTCAAAAGTACATCGACATCAGATGTAAATTATTCTGTTTGGAGCATTCTGGGAAAGGTAGTCCCAGACAGCAAAATAAAATGAATGATGCTTAAATTTGTTCACGAATAAGCAGATTTCACAAATTTAGAAGCTCTGTTAATTCTTTCACAAATACATTGTAGGATTTAATCATTGGCAGGAGAATCATATAAATAAGCGAACCACTGGTAACTTGAGTGATATGCAGAATTAAAGTTCACAGATATTGGCCTCCTAGCAGCACTTATACGCCTGAAAATTCAGGCTAGGCACTTGTTCTGGTAGAATCCAATGGATTCTTTTGGTCTGATGACCTTTGATCAAGACACTATGTAGTGATCTACCCCACGAGCTGGAAGCTCTCACCACAGCTAGAAAAGTCTTGTGAACCATGCCATGTGTCCCTGCTCTCTAAGAAAAAATACTGTTATTGGTAAGAGCTCCTCTATCCTTTATGTATAGTACAAACCTGTCTTACCTCTCTGAAATAATTTGAAAGGATCGGGAACAAATTCATCTGGGCCCCTTCCATTACCAATGCTTTATGCTGACTAAATATACTCTGGGACTCTTCTCAATATGGAAAAACTGCCTCAGGTTCACTTTTCTTGCATGAATCTACTTCCCTTCTCTCCCTCCCCTCCGGCGTCTTTTCCCATTATGTTTCTTCCTCTTATTTTTTTTCTGCCCCTCTTTCCTATATCTTTCCTCAGACACAATGTATGTATTATAATGACTAAATTTTGAACAAAAATAAATAAATGAATAGAACAAACTAAGGGTGATTTGTGGGACTTTAAGTGGTGATGTATGATTTAGCCACTCCTGCATTCAAATAAATTCCTATACATAATTGAAAAGAAGGCGTAAAAATATATTCTATGGCCTTATTTTTTAAACACACAACTAAAAAAAAATAAACTATGAGAATCAATACAGGGAACATAAATTAGTACTAATTATTGAATGTTAATGGGAATGAATGATTAGGTTAAGGATGCTGTTGTTACAAAGGTGGCTTATGACCTCGCATGACAAATAACAAACAATGGGCGCAAGATAAATATACTTGCACATGTGACATGAAATATGGCGTAAAAAGTTGGGTTACCTCAGGATTAGTTGATCCTCTGATGAGCTCTAATGGAAGTTGATAGTAATTAGTATTCTGTGAGTCTCTGTTCACTCATGGATTTCAGAGGACATCCATCAGTACATAATTTATGTCTGCAGTCTATCATATACAATTAGCCCAGTCTGGTTTTTCAAGACAAGTAGTGTTCGTGGCCATTTAGTCCTGGTGGTCTTTGAATCAGGACTCCACTCCATGCTCTTCTTACTATGTCAATTGTTGTGTAACACATGAGGAGTCAACCTGGTTGAGTTCCTTGCTATCTCCTGTTTGTGTTCAATTGTAAAAAATATGCAATCTCTTTAAAAATAAGTTAAAACATTTAATATGCTTACAGAACGATAACCCCAATGAGCAACATGCTGTGCACCTAATTTGAACTTTGTACACTAACTGGCACAGATTTACTAAGGCCTGGCATCACCATTGCATCACGCAAGGTGATACAAGGCAACACAATATCTTAAGTCAGATTTATGAAGCCATGCACAATCCCCTTGAATGGCTCCTTGTTGCTTAGTAAATCGGAAGAAACTCAAGGCAGCTCAAGTCGTTGCCATGTGTTACTCTGCATTGGGAAGGCGTTCCATGGGTGGAGCATGGGTTCCCATGCATCCACCCATGGTTTTTGGTGTATTCCATGGCTTAGTAAGACTAGCAAACCTAGGACAGTGTCAAAATGGTATGCCATCCCAAAAGAGGTATAACGAGATGAAATATGTTTAATTGTCCTCGTTATTTCCTCTTTATATTTGTGCTGCATTCTGCACAAAAACAATGAAGACACCCTTGCACCCTGTTTCAAAGCCTGCTTCCGTTGGTGCTGGGCTGCACACAGTGCCCAGCACAGAGAGTGAGCAGGAATGTCTGGGTGGACCTATTGTAACTTACAGGTACAGGCCATATATGTAACTGTGTGAAGTCAGTATAGTTTCAATGTGGTCTACATATAGTCACTGCTTTGCCTATTTGTGTCCCGCTAAATAGGCTCACCTACACATCTGGGTACTGGGTTGTTAGTAACTGTGGCACATACCTGCTCTCTCCGTTTGACACAGTTCAGCAAGTTGTTTTGCCGCGTTGCATTGTGCCAAATCTTAATAAATCTGAGCCACAAATCCCCACTGACTGAATCTGGATTGGCAGACTACAGACTTGGTTCAAATTTAATTGTATACCATCTCAAGTAACTAGGTCATATTTACTTACCGTTACATACCATTTACTATCGAACTACAGCAAGGTATTCAAGCAACCGAGAACTGTTAATGATAAACAGATGAGTTTAGAGCAAGGAAAGACTTATATTGTCAAACATGTTGGCTTAATGTTGAAAAGCGCAGGAAAGGAAAGATTGTACAGCCACCTGCTAATCATTTTTGAACGTCACGTGCAAAAGAGTAAATAAAATAAGTATTTCAAAAGTAATAGGGTACAACAGTCAGGTTTTTGACGTTTTATTGCTTGGCTTATTGCAGTTTTTTTTTTGTATTTACCTAATAAGCAACAGGAGTGAGAGCGTTTCTGCACACCTTTTATTTTAAATTTTAAACCATATTTAAATCTTGTCTATCTATTTTCTTAAACAGGCCCAATAATTTTTAGATATTTGAAATGTAATATTTAATTTCAAATGTCGAAAAAAGAATTGGCCTGTTTAAGATCATTCAGTTTGGAACTTTATACCTTAAACAGCGAGGACTGAACACTGCACGGCATTATTATATTTTGGTTTAGTAATTTTATGGTGACCATTTCAGACTGAGCAGTTCAAAAGTGCAGCATAAGGGATTTTGTAAAATGCCAAATGATTTCCCAGAATACATTTTCGAAAAGCCCATGAAGACGAACAATTCTCCTGATAATTAATGTTTTATTGCACTGAAATAATCATAAATAAATTATTAACTTTACTCAGCGGGCTGTGCTCAGGTAGATGTGAGAACATGATCTCGGCTTGAGAAAAAACGATTTCCATAAAAATATGTATGAGAGACTGAAACAAGGAGGTTATGTGAACCATATAGCTATTCCTTATCTTTTTCCTTCTGGCACATTTCATTTATTGTTTAAAAGCACACCATCAGGTGATACATTATATCTTGGACAATTAACAGACACGAGGATTAAGGAATTAGGGGACAGATTTACAAGCCCCTTGCTCCACTTTTGCGTCACTTTTCCCATGCTAAGGAATTAAGGAATTAGGTTTGAAACAAAAACAGAAACAAATGACATAGCTTTACAACGTGAACAGTGAACACTCAATTAATTTCTTACAGTGTAGTTTCGTCAGTTATACAAAATTGGTTGTAACTCTGAAAACAACAACAGAGTTAAAAAAGATTGGATCTCTGGAGAAGAAAAAGAACTTAGGGGCATATCAGCAACGAGGCGATATAAAAATATCGCTGCTTTTGCGTCCGTTTTCTGGCAAAAAGCGGCGCTAATTTTATCGCCTAATTAGCAAGGTCACGCTATCGCGTGAAACCTTGCATTAGCGCCCAGATTCCTAACGTCCAGCTTTGCATCTCTAATGAGATGCAAAGTGGGCGTTCCTGACCTGACATGACTGGAGAAATGTCGCTAAGCGACATTTCTCCTATCATCAAGCCCCATGCTATGACGCATAGCAGAAAGAAAATTAGCGATAACCCCTTTTATCACTACTTTCCTTACGCCTGCTTCAGGACTGACTTAGCCATGATATCCTATGGAAGGTGGATATCATGGCTAAGTATGTGAGGGCCTATCATCAAGCTAACGCCAAACTTCGTTAGATTATCGCTGGGTTTCCAGCGATAATCTCACGTTTGGCAGTTAGCGCTAGGATTTTTATCTCTTTTGAGATAAGCGTTGCTAATAGCACGCTATCTCCGCGATAAAACTCCACGTTAGCCGGCGATAATTATCCAAGCTCTAAATGCTCTTAGCGATAATTATTGCCGGTTGTTGCTGATATGCCCATCAATGTCGATATTTGATACTTCATTTTCGTTTACTATTCATAGATGCATTTGTCTCAATATTCATAACAAGCTGTATGATTTTAGGCAGCTCTAAATATGTCCTTAATATCTTCTTATAACCGTTGTCTTAGGAAGGAATCTGTATAACTTGTTAGGAAGGAATCGACCTCGGTGCGTGCATCCTATCGCGTTGGATGCACGGATCCTCTCGCGGTGGGTTCGCGGATCCAAGGGAAAAAAAATGAAATTGTTGGGAGATAAAGATTAAGCTTAAGTGTTTTCTTCTTGAGTGGCTCTAAAAAGAGCCGTTGTGTTCATTGAGAGTTTTTGGTACTTATAAGTAAGTACCTATACAGAGTCTAAAGTTGTTGAGGAAGACTCTGTTTCCTTCATAAGTAAAGTGTACTCCATCTCTCCTATACATCTCTTGCATATGAAAGAGCAGATTGTTATTGTAAATGGACCCCATTCTGTAGTCTCGGAGAAAAGCAGAAACAGATTTATTCACATGTTTCCTAGCTTTCTCAATCTGTGGACAAAAATGATCAGACCAGTTTCATTTCTGCCTTTGGCATATGTTAGAGTACACAAAGGCAGTTTTAGGGAAAAGTGAAATCAGTTCTGCAAAGGTGTCCTTCATAAGCATTTCCAGACCTACCCCAGTCAAAGTGCCTAGGTCATTGCCACGACAGTGCACTATTATGAGGTAAGGGTGTTGGATTTGCATGAAGGATTTCACCAATGGCATCAATTGGTGCCACTTTAACCCTCTCTGTCCAATCCATTTAATGTCTACATTTGGCAAACCTAGGTCTTTGTGAATGCCTTTGTTTTCTGCATACCTTTGGCTCCAGAAAATGTAGCAGTGTCCCACAATCCACACTGTAAGCATCTTGTAAGGATGCACTCAGATGGTCTCTGTAAATGGAATGGCAGTTTGGAAAGTAAGATGTTTCTAAAATGGTGGCTAAGATGCAATTTTGAAAAAAGACAAGAAATCATTGGTTGTTTGACAACCTTCTACACTGCAAGGTAGGGTGAATATTTCTGTTTTTTAAACGCATGATTCTTTTTGGTTAACAAAAACTGATTGTAAGGAACATTATATATGATAAGCTGATATGTTGAGAAGTCAAACACACTTGCTGTTTTTATTAGCAACATTGTGTGTGCTGAACTTGTGACCTGTGTGCTCAGTACAGCGTTCCATGACCTGTTTCTATGGTAATGGGCAGAAGGCAGATTGGGGGAAGGGTTGAAGTTTATGTCATTTGGAAAGGGTTGAAATGTTTAACCAATAGAAATGTGTGTTTGCGTTTGAATTTATGTGGGAAGGAATGTGATTTTATGTTTACATGTATATGTGTGGAAAATGAGAGGGAAACTTTGACATTCTTTGGTTCTGCTGACAGGTGCACAGTGCTGAGATTCTGTATAAGAAAATATGGTGTGTGTGACTGATATACTTCTTAATCTACAAAACAACTTGAAAGGTGAGTTATTTAATTGTGAGGGGATGTATGTAGTATTTTTATTTTAATCAGACTAATGTATTTCTTCTGCTTAAGTGTAGGGAGTACTTTTTTTTCTCTACAATGTTATTGACAGTGTGTGTGCATGTAGAAACCATTTTGTGATAAGGATTTGTTTTTTTTCATGTGTTTGTAGACAGATAACTATGCAGTTTTTATATTTTGGTAGAATTAGAAACCAGTCATTGTTTATGAATTTGTGAAATGAGTTATGTTTCTGCAGTAAAATGTAGTACTCCTTGTAGATGAAGAAATGTGTTTTGGTATAGTGGAAGGGATAGTGTTGTTTGTCTAGAATCACACAGAGAGCCTGTGTGCATTTGGGAACCACTGTGAGAGAAGCATTTAGTATTATGTTGTATTTGCTGACAGATAACTCTTTTAAAACCTGTCATGTTGTCAAGTTTTAGTAGCATGAGAAGCCAGTGTTTGCTTATGCGTTGATTAAATGAGTCAGGCAATGATACAAAAGTGCACTTTTCAAATATGCACATTGTGTGCAGTTCTCTTACCACTTCCATAGTAGTAAATAAGGTTTGGTAAACTCGTAGGGATAGTGGTTGTTGTCTAGAATCACACTGTGTGTCTGTGTACCTTTGGGAACCAATGAGAGAGAAGCATATGGTAACATTGTTTATTTGCTGACAGATAACTATTTTAAATCCTGTCATGTTGTCAAGCTTTAGTAGTATTAGAAGCCAGTCATGCGTTGATTAAATGAGTCAGGCATTGACACTAAAGTGCAGTCGTGAAATATGTAGATTGTGTGCAGTTCTCTTACCACTTGCACTGTAGTGAATGAGTTTTGGTAAACTCCTAGGGATAGTGGTGCTTGTCTAGAATCACACTGTGAGTCTGTGTACATTTGGGAACCACTGTGAGAGAAGCATTTGGTGACATTGTGTATTTGCTGATGGATAACTGTTTTAAAACATGTCATGTTGTCAAGTTTTAGTAGCATTAGAAGCCAGTCATTGCTTATGCTTCATTAAATGAGTTAGGTATTGACACTAAAGTGAAGTCGTAAAATATGTAGATTGTGTGCAGTTCCCTTACCATTTGCACTGTAGTAGATGAGTTTTGGTAAACTCCTAGGGATAGTGGTGCTTGTCTAGAATCACAGTGTGAGTTAGTGTGTATTTGGGATCAATGTGAGAGAAGCATTTGGTGACATTGTGTATTTGCTGATAGATAACTGTTTTAAAATATGTCATGTTGTGAAGTTTTAGTAGCATTAGAAGCCAGTCATTGCTTATGCTTTCATTAAATGAGTTAGGTATTGACAGTAAAGTGTAGTCATGAAATATGTAGATTGTGTGCAGTTCCCTTATCACTTCCAGTGTAGTGAATGAGTTTTGGTAAACTCCTAGGGATAGTGGTGCTTGTCTAGAATCACACTGTGAGTCTGTGTGCATTTGGGAACCACGGTGAGAGAAGCGTTTGGTAACATTGTGTATTTGCTGACAGATAACTGTTTTAAAACCTGTCATGTTATCAAGTTTTAGTAGCATTAGAAGCCAGTCTTTGCCTATGTGTTGATTAAATGAGTCAGGCATTGACACTAAAGTGCAGTCGTTAAATATGTAGATTGTATGCAGTTCTCTTACCTCTTCCACTGTAGTGAATAAGTTTTGGTAAACTCCTAGGGATAATGGTGCTTGTCTAAAATCACACTGTGAGTCTGTGTACATTTGGGAACCACTGTGAAAGAAGCGTTTGGTAACATCGTGTATTTACTGACAGATAACTGTTTTAAAACATGTCATGTTGTGAAGTTTTAGTAGCATTAGAAGCCAGTCGTTGCTTATGCTTTCATTAAATGAGTTAGGTATTGACAGTAAAGTGCAGTCGTGAAATATGTAGATTGTGTGCAGTTTCCTTACCACTTGCACTGTAGTCAATGAGTTTTGGTAAACTCCTAGGGATAGTGGTGCTTGTTTAGAATCACACTGCGAGTCTGTGTGCATTTGGGAACCAGTGTGAGAGAAGCATTTGGTGACATTGTGTATTTGCTGACAGATAACTGTTTTAAAACATGTCATGTTGTGAAGTTTTAGTAGCATTAGAAGCCGGTCTTTGCTTATGCGTTGATTAAATTAGTCAGGCATTGACATTAAAGTGCAGTTGTGAAATATGTAGATTGTGTGTAGTTCGTTTACCACTTCCACTGTAGTGAATGAGTTTTGGTAAAGTCCTAGGGATAGTGGTGCTTGTCTAGAATCCCAGTGTGAGTCTGTTTGCATTTGGGAACCACTGTGAGAGAAGCGTTTGGTAACATCATGTATTTGCTGACAGATAACTGTTTTAAAACATGTCATGTTGTGAAGTTTTAGTAGCATTAGAAGCCAGTCTTTGCTTATGCGTTGATTAAATTAGTCAGGCATTGACATTAAAGTGCAGTTGTGAAATATGTAGATTGTGTGTAGTGCGTTTACCACTTCCACTGTTGTGAATGAGTTTTGGTAAAGTCCTAGGGATAGTGGTGCTTGTCTAGAATCACAGTGTGAGTCTGTTTGCATTTGGGAACCACTGTGAGAGAAGCGTTTGGTAACATTGTGTATTTGCTGACAGATAACTGTTTTAAAACATGTCATGTTGTCAAGTTTTAGTAGCATTAGAAGACAGTTATGGCTTATGCTTCCATTAAATGAGGTAGGTATTGACAGTAAAGTGTAGTCATGAAATATAAGGATTGTGTGCAGTTCCCTTACCACTTCCAGTGTAGTGAATGAGTTTTGGTAAACTCCTAGGGATAGTGGTGCTTGTCTAGAATCACATTGTGAGTCTGTGTACATTTGGGAACCACTTTGAGAGAAGCGTTCGGTAACATCGTGTATTTGCTGACAGATAACTGTTTTAAAACATGTCATGTTCTCAAGTTTTAGTAGCATTAGAAGCCAGTCTTTGCTTATGTGTTGATTAAATGAGTCAGGCATTGACATTAAAGTGCAGTCGTGAAATATGTAGATTGTGTGCAGTTCCCTTATCTCTTCCACCGTAGTGAATGAGTTTTGGTAAACTCGTAGGGATAGTGGTGCTTGTCTACAATCACACCGTGAGTCTGTGTACATTTGGGAACCACTGTGAGAGAAGCGTTTGGTAACTTTGTGTATTTCCTGACAGATAACTGTTTTAAAACATGTCCTGTTGTGAAGTTTTAGTAGCATTAGAAGACAGTTATGGCTTATGCTTTCATTAAATGAGTCAGGTATTGGCAGTAAAGTGTAGTCGGGAAATATGTAGATTGTGTGCAGTTCCCTTACCACTTCCAGTGTAGTGAATGAGTTTTGGTAAACTGCTAGGGATAGTGGTGCTTGTCTAGAATCACACTGTGAGTCTGTGTGTATTTGGGAACCACTGTGAGAGAAGGGTTTTGTTAGATCGTGTATTTGCTGACAGATAACTGTTATAAAACCTGTCATGTTGTCAACTTTTAGTAGCATTAGAAGCCAGTCTTTGCTTATGTGTTGATAAAATGAGTCATGATTTGACACTAAAGTGCAGTACCATGTTGTATTGTCTGCACTGCACCAGAGCTGACAATTTAAATGTTTTACCCAGGCACTGTCCTAGAAGTAGTCTGATGATTTAGTCAGTTTCTAAGTACTTATGTTGTGAACCATTCATTACCAAATAGACTGCTTCAAATGTCTATGCAGTATGCATGTAGTTCTCTAACCACCTATACAGTTGTTTTCACACCTTCAATTCCCTAGTCAGTATCGATACACTTCTAGGAAACACCCTGTCAGTCCCTTTGCAGTCTTCTAGTGACCCATTCAGCACCATGTAGTAATCCATTCACTGTGCTAAAACGCAAACATTTATAAATTCACTAAGACACTTTGTGTATAGTACTGTAATGATTCAGTCACTGTTTAAGTATTCATGCACTGAGCCAGGCCTTAGCACATGGACTGCTTCAAACCCCTATGCACTATGCATGCAGTTTTCTAACCACCTACAGACTTGTCTTTTACACTTTCAATTCCCTAGTCAGTATCCATATAGTCCAGCAAACATCCTGTCACTCCCTTTGCACTCTTCTAGTGACCCATTCAGTACCAAGTACTAATCCATTCCCTGTGCGAAATCCCAACCACTTATAAATTCATCCAGGCAGTCTCCTTGCTGTAGTCTAATCATTCAGTCAGTACCGAAGTACTCATGCAGTGAGCCGGGCCTTAGCACATGGACTACTTTAAATGCGTATCCAGTATGCATTCAGTTCTCTAATCAGCTACACAGTTGTCTTTTGCACCTTCAATTGCCCAGTTAGTATTCATATACTTCTAGCAAACACCCTGGTACTCACCCAGTGTGTCTCCTTTTTTTTTTTTTTTTTAAATCTGTTTTTATTAGTTTAAAAAAGAACATTCTTTGGCATTTGACATGACAGGCAAGCAAATATACATAGGCATGTGCAGGGGATCAGCCCGTATCAGGGTCAATAACTACAGTCCTGATATGCATTCAAGTCAAATTGTGATCGCTGCCCACTTCGGAGCCAGCTGCAGTCTCATGGGCAGTTCCAGGGAGTCACATCAGAAGTGACAGTAGTAACTGTGAATCAGCCAGACTCCTTGCCTGTACACGGATGCCGCCCACCCCGTTCAGGTATTGTAAACAGGCAATTACCCACAATTCCCAAAGGTTATTCATAATAACAAACTCTAACAATGGCAGCATGAGCTATAGATACATATGTGTTACCCCCCGTCTGTCATGAACTCCCCACCACCCCACCCCCCCCCCGGGGAGCGCTTGTGTGTGCGTGCGTGCGCCTCAACCGTGATCATCACTATGCAAGTGCAGGTGTCGCGGCGCTGGGGGAAAGCAGGTAGAGGCCTATCGTCCTGACAGTGGAGCAGCCCCCGGTCCGCCCTCACCCCCGCCAACCCCGGTGGCCACCTCCTGCGACCCCACGCAACCCTCCGCGCTCAAGCGTCTGAGCTCCCCCAGCAACTGTCTCCAGCGGTCCGCCATGGGTTCCCTCCGTAGGCCCAGTGTTTCCTCCCTCTGGATAGCGGTCCCCTCGGCCCCGGCCCATGCCTGAAGTGAGGTGCTCCAAGCCTGCGCGTGCGGCGGTTCATGCGCTTTCCACCACTTCGTGATGAGCCGCGCCGCCACTACCAGCCCTAGGTCTATGAAGCGGGACGTCACCTTATCTTTTCGTGATCGTTTAAAGTGGTGCAATATGTGTTCGGGCCAGTCGAAGGGGATAGTACGACCCACACTCCCCAGCAACAGCCCACTGACCGTCCTCCAATAGGTGCCCAACCTCGGGCAGCTCCACAACATGTGTAAAAAACCCGCCCCCGGCTCTCTGCACCTAGGGCACACTGCATCAGTACGGTGGAAGTACCTGTTAATTAACTCTGGCGTGAGGTAGGCTCTGTGCACGATAAATAACTGAATTTGGCGGAACCGCTTGTTCCGGGGTATACGCACCGGGCCCTTGAGTATCCTTTCCCACTCCCGGTCCGCCATCGGTCTCCCCAGGTCCAGGTCCCATTTTGCCCGGAGGCGGTCCAAACTGGTGGACGACAGCTCCCTCAGCGAAGCCGCAAACCAGCGGATCAGGTGCCCTCCCCTCCCCATGACATGTAAATATTGCATGGTCAAGTGCTGGGCGGGTTCCGTGGCCATATCCCCCCATTTTGCAGTCATGCTCGCTATCAGCGAGCGATGTGTCAGGAACCCACCGGGCGGGAGCCCGTCCTCCGACACCAGGGTCTCGTATGTGAGGAGCTCGCCTTCCCGGTACAGATCCCCCAGCGTGCGTACATCTGCTCCCCACCAATCCGCCAGCATGGTGGCCGTGAGCACTCCTCCCCCACCAGGCGAGCCCTCCAACGGTATAGCCGGCGCGTACGGGTGAGGAACAAGGCCCTCCGAAAACACCTATGCGCCACGTCCAGAAGGAGTGGTAGCGGGCGCGTGACCTTATGGAGAGGGTGGAAAGACCTGGTAATCTGCTCCAGGGAATAAGGCGCCAGCTCCGTGGCCGTGTCGTCCCTGCCTCTATCAGCCAGCCAGCGGGCCACCCATTGTAGCTGGGCGGCCAGGTAGTAGTGCTCAAAGCAAGGAGCGGCTAAACCACCCCTTTCTGTCGGCAGAAACAGCTTCGCAAGCGCCAGCCTGTGCCTGGCAGTGCCCCAGATGAGTTCCCGCAGCAGCTGATTAAGCTTACCAAAAAATGCGGGGGGATATACATCGGCAAGTTGGCAAAGTAATACAGGAGGCGGGGTAGCATGACCATTTTAGCCAGCGCCACCCTGCCTGTAATCGTCAGCGGGAGCGCGCCCCAGAAGCGCACTTGCAGCCTGAGCGCCGCGACCGCCCTCCCCAAATTCCCGTCGAAAAGGTCAGCCGGGCATCGGTAAATTTGTATCCCCAAGTAGCGGAAGGTGTCATCCTTCCATTGGACCAGCGTGCCGTCCAGGCAGTATCTCGGATCCTCAATCCCGGCGCTAAAGGCGTACAGGCAGGATTTAGCTGCGTTCACACGAAGCCCCGAGGTAGCGGCGAACGTTCGCAACAGCTGCGGCAGCCCCTCCGGAACACGCCCCACATCCCGAACATAGACCAACAGGTCATCCGCGTAGAGCGACACGTGGTGGACGGCGTCCCCCAGCGGTATACCATCCCCCAGGGTCGTCCGCATAGCTGCAGCCAAAGGCTCGATTGCCAGGGCAAACAGGAGTGGGGACAGTGGGCCCAGCCAGACACGAACCGTGGGGCGCCTGTATAGCAGGTCGACCATCTTGAGGAATTCCCCGTCCAGCCCATATCGCAGCAACACCTCAGCCAGGTAACCCCACTCCAGGCAGTCAAACGCCTTCTCCAAATCCTGGATTAGGCACCCCGCTCTGGGCCACCTATGCACTGCCTCTGTGGCCACCCTGAAATATCGCCTAATGTTCAGCGACGTTGACCGTGCCGGGACAAAGCCATTCTGGTCGGTGTGCACCAGATGAGGAACCACCGGCGCCAGCCTCTCAGCCAGTACTTTTGCGAGGATTTTGTAATCCACGTTAAGCATCGCTAAGGGACGGTAAGAGCCCAGCGCCGTGTGATCTTTGTCAGGCTTGGGCAGGGAGACCAGAAACGCCTCCCGCATAGAAGGGGGGAGCGACCCCTCCTCCAGCGCTTCGTTGTAGAGCTCTCGCAGTAGCGGCGCCAGGGACTCACGGTATGCTTTGTAGTACTCCGCAGGCAGGCCGTCCAGCCCCGGTGTCTTCCCGGATGCCATTGACTGTATCGCCTCCCCGATTTCCTCCAGGAAGAGAGGCCCGGCTAGCTCCTCATTGTGTGCCGCCGTGACCTCAGCGAGCTGGACGGAGGCCAGAAAGTCCCCAAGAAGATGCGGGGGGCCGGTTCCCCTTGCTTTGTACAGTTGCTTATAGTGGTCAACGAAGGCCTGATGTATTTCACGCTGTGTGTAGACTAGCGCTCCATCCTCCCTGCGAATCGCTCCTATAGGGGCGCGTCGGTCCTCCTGCCGTATTAGCCAGGCCAGGAGGCGGCCCACCCTGTCCGCCCTAGCGTGCGTCCTGGCCGTATGCGCGGCGTAATTGTGGCACCGGAGCCTCTCCAGGAGGTCCGCATGCTTTCCCCGGAGGTCCTCCAGGGTGTGCGAGTGCCGACACCCTCCTTCTCCCTCCCTCTCGTACCGCTGGCGTTCATTTTCCAGGCTCGACAGGGAGTCTGAAATGCTTCTGCGTATGTTCCAGTTGGCCCCCAGGCAGTGGCCTCGGAAGGTCGCCTTATGGGCCTCCCACTCCACCAGTGCACCACTTGCCGTCCCTTCGTTCGCTTCAAAGTACGCCAGGATGGCCGTACCGAGGGAGGTCCGGCCTCAAGCGCGCTCGGTTGAAGCCGCCAGGTGGGCACCAGCGGCCGCTCCACCCCCAGCTAAGCCGGATGATCGGAGTGCGTTCGGCCCTGATATTCAGATCGCACTATAAGCGGGAGCAGTGACTGGGAGCCCACCAGCCTATCCAGCCGGACGTGCAGGTCGTGCACTGCCGAGTAGTAAGAATAGATCCTGTCCCTCGGGTGGAGGGTGCGCCACAGGTCCTGCAACGCCCAGTGTGCGAGCCAGTCCCCCAGCGCCCGAGTGTTGGACTCCACCATCGCAGCACGCAGGGGAAGGAAGGATCTGTCTAGCTGAACATCCAGTACCATATTAAAGTCCCCCCCCAGCAGCCAGGGGAGACCCGCATAAGGGTGCAGAAGCCGCGTCAGGCGCCCCAGGAAGGACGGCTGATCTACATTGGGCGCGTATATCGAACCCAGTAACATCTCTTGCCCGTTCAATTTCCCCCGCACTAGCGTGTACCTGCCCTCGTCGTCCACTACCACCTCCTCGCACCTGAAAGGAACTCCCGCTCGCACCCATATCAAGGTGCCTCGCGCATGCGCCGAGTAAGTGGTGCCATATGTGTGCCCTCTCCATCTTCTGGAGAGCCTGCCCAGCTCTAGCTGCGACATATGTGTCTCCTGCAGGAGGGCGATCCCAACCGAGTGTCATTGTAGGTAGGAGAAAATGGAGTAGCGCTTCGACGGTGTATGCATGCCCCGTATGTTCCAGGTCACAATGTTAGTGTGTGCCATCGTGGAGTAGGTGAAGCCAGCCGGGCTGGGAGTAGAGTGCTCGCACCCGGGGGGGGGGGGCGGCGGTGTGACCCAGGGTAACATAGGAATGCGCTGCCGTGTGAACAGTGTAACTTCTGAGAACAGTTGAACAAAAGGGGCGTATTCCCAACGGGGCATCCGTCCAAACTTTAAAAGAAGCTAATTAACAGTGCAGCGTGTCAGTGTAGTGCCTGATGGGGTACGCGCGGAAGTATCGACAATTTGGCACAGTTCCCCCCTCCCCGGCCTCCTCTAGGTGAAGGGAATGCAGCATCTCAACTAGCATGGAACTGCCGCGCTGTCCGAGCGCAGGGCGTAACAGCAGGGCCTCCCTGCTCGAACCCCCAGCGGCGCGCGCCACAGGCAAGCCGCCCTCTCGCAGCCGAGCGCCTCCAGCGCCAATTCTACGCTTTCCTCGGGATCCACCAGAACCCCACCCCTCTCCTCGGCGCACGGCTGCAGGGCAAAAGTGTGGGCATGTCTACCCCATGTGATTCTCACCCCAGTGTAGTGCGGTATCATCTCATCACACAATCAAGTCAGCAGTCTGTGGGGTCACCACTGGTAAAGCTGGTTCCTCGGAGATCGCCGTGGACGGGGACGAGGTCCCACTGGTCCCCGGAGCTCTATGCGCTCCGACCTCCATGCAGTCGCCGCTGTGGGGCGTTCCCAGCGTCGCCACCGCGTCGAGGACCTCCTGCCGCTCCATTCTGATCCTCTTAGGGCTGGGCGCCACCAGTCCCATCCGCGTCGACTGTCGAGCTCCCCGCCTCTTGCGCTTCCTGGGTCCTCTCTCTGGGCGGCCGTCAGGTTCTGTGCCCGCGGGCCTCTCCCCCGTCCACTGCCCCGTCTCCTCCAGCCAGTCCCAGACGTCCGCCGGGGAGTCGAAGAAGCGGGTCCCTTCCTTTGCCACCACTCGCAGACGGGCCGGGAACAGCAGAGAATAGGGCAACTCCAATTCCCGAAGTTGCCTCTTCACCACCAAGTAGTTGCTCCTGCGTCGTTGCACAGCCGCGGTGTAGTCCGGGAAGAACATAACACGACTACTGCCAACTGTCGGGTCCCCAGATTTGCGTGTTTCACTCATGACCGCATCCCTGTCGCGGTAGTTCAGGAGCCTGAAGAGGAATGGGCGGGGCCGGGCCCCGGGTCTAGGCTGTTGCGCCGGCACCCTGTGCGCTCTTTCCACCACGAAGTGTTGGGACAGCGCCCCCTGCGGCAAGAGGTTCTGCAGCCAGCGCTCCATGTACTGCTCTGGGTGCCTACCTTCCACGCCCTCTGGAAGTCCCACGACGCGTATATTATTGCGACGGGAGCGCCCTTCTGCATCATCAACCCGGTCCTCAAGTGCATTAACCCTATCCAGCACATCCTGCAGCGCTGCGCTGTGACTCTGGGTAACGGGCTGGAGCTCCCGAAGCGTCTGGCTCTGTACCGCAACCTTCTCGGCCAACTTACGGTGGTCCGCATGTAGGAGCGTAAAGTCGGAGGTAACCTTGTCGATCCTAGTTTCTAAGGACTCTCTCGTCTGTTCCAGGCTGGCGCTAAGTCTCTCCACCGCCGCTAGCATGACATCCATTTTGGCCGACAGGGCCGCCGAGTGCGGCTCCGCGTCCCCCCCTGGGCGGCCCTGCGCGGTGTCCAAGCTCCCCATGCGTGACTGTCCCTGCTGCGTTTTGTCGCGGAGCCGGCCCATCGCGTATTGCTGAGCAGTCGGCATCCACAGGCTGTCTCCTGATGGCGTGGGTGCAGCCGGATGTCAGTGCCTCCGCTCCTTCACGGCGCGCCTCTCCGCACAACAACCGGGGGCTCTGTCGCAGTCCCGGAGCGCAAGTGGCCAACCCCAGGCAGGTGGGCGGGGAGGCGGGCAGCAGGCCCCCAGGGGGAGGCATTGGTCCACTCAGGGGTGACGTCCCCGGGCAACCGGGCTCCCGGACCAGTGTGTCGTGTGTCTCTCCCCAGGTCAGCACACCACTGCCCTCGTCTTCTTGATGTGCCAGCTGGTGGGATCCCCCGCAGCTCCCCACGGCGGCTCCGGCTGCGACCAACCAGTCCCTCACCAGTCACGCCGGGTACGCCCGACCGGCGCCCGCCGGGAACGCACGTGCCTCCCCTCAGCCGCGCCGGCAGTGTTTAGGCCAGTGCCACCCCGGTGTCGCCGAGTACACCCGACAGGTGCCCGCCGGCCATGTGCTGGGCCCCCGGGCTCACTGAGCGTCACCGCTCTATCACCCAGCGTGCCTCAGCCAGTCACTCAGAGGGTCTCCTACCTCCCAGTCGCCGGGTCTTCGCCGCTGACCACAACGGTCGCCCCGCTCTCAGGGGCTGCCGCCGTCGCTCCCAAGATGGCGTCCCTCGCGAAATGGCGCCCGTCACCGCTTGCCCCAGTCCACAGGCTCCCAGCGGCGAGCGTCCCACGGCGGAGCCTCCGGGCCCGTCAGCCCGCCCAGTCGCACCTTCTCTCTGCCTCTGTGTCCCAGACGGCCCCTCCTCTCCCAATGCACACCGGCCTCGGGGTGCCGCCGGTCGGTTACCTCCTCTCGCTTCTCAGTGCAGGTGTGATCACAGTGCTCCCAGGCCTCCTCTCTCCCCGGAGCTGCAGCGCAGGCCACTCCACAGGTTCCACAGTCCTCAATAGCGCACCAATCACCCTGAGACCTCAGCGCTCGTCGCGTCAGTGAGGCCCCCAGCTCTCCGTCCGCTGCTGCCCCAGCAAGTGTCTCACCGGCGACGTCAGTCCCCTTGACTCCGGGTGACGAGCCTCGCTGCATGCAGGCTGCACAGGCCTGTGAGCCTCGGTGCTCCCCCGGGTCGCGGCTCCGCCCCTCACCGCCGCCAGTCTCCACATAGGCCGCGACAGGCCATCACTGCGCGGCCCAGGGTGCTGCCGCTCTTCAGCACTCCACTTCAGCAGACCCTCCGCCGCACTGTATCCTCCGGCCGGGAGCCCCTCGGCAGCCCCCGCAGCGATCTCACGGAGGCTCGCCGGTCGCTTGGCTCACCGTCCTCCGCTCGCCCGGCTCGTCCTCGGACCTGCTTCCGGCTTTGCTTCTGCCTCCGGCGGTCAGCTCCGTCGCGCGGGCAGCCACTCGCGCCCTCTTCTCGCCGGCCCCGCCTGGGAGCAGCTCCCCACAGCTCCCGGATCGCAGGGACCGTCCCTGCCGTCGCCCCACGCCCGACCAGCGCCCCACAGGCTAGGGCTGCCCCTCCACAGGAAAACTGGCAGGAGTTGTTGGGGGTAACGGTCGCAGCCTCAAGCACTGGCGTCCGCCATGTTAGCCGGTTGGCCACGCCCCCCCCCAGTGTGTCTCCTTTTAGTAGTTTAATCATTCAGTCACTTAGCATGTAGTCTTTTAGTGAGGTAGGCTTTAGGGCATGAACTGCTTCAAAGTAGTATGCACTATGTATGTAGTGTTTTAATCATCGTCACACTTGTGGTTCAGGGCTATGGTTTCTTAGTCTGTTTTTATATAAAATGTGTTTGTACAGTAATGGAATACTGTAAATTTGAAAGTTATTAATATACATTTATTTGTGACTCTTTTTTGCAGATACTGTTTTTCAACGTTAAAATCGAGAAATGATGCCAAAAAAAGGAAAAGAAAAGAACAGACACAGGAGGATTATTTGAAGAAACATCAACCACAAGTATTGAATGAACAAGATAATGTGGCTAAAAGGAAAAAAAATTCTGGTAAGATCACGAAGCAATTTATTAAAAATGTTTGTAGGAGCAAACGGAATGGAGAGAATGCTGCAACTTCAGAAAAATAAGAGGAAAAGTAGAAAAGCAAATGTTCAGTCAAAGGAGATAAAGTATGGTAAAAGAATACAAAATCAGTATAAGGAATTGCGCAAAAAAATATTTTACAAGAGAGTAGTGCATAATTTGCTAAAAGATGTGAAGAACAATTAAAAGAGAGCTTTATTTTATAAAAAGAAGAAGCATATTGAAAGCATTGTTGAAGTAAAAAGGAAACTGTTTATTTCACTGTTAAACAGAATTCGATCACTAGATAAACCAATATTTGTAATTAAGGCCAAAAGTAGGAGGAAAAGATTTATTAATAAAAAAAAAAATTGAGATTTTTTTTGGGAGAATGGAAACACAGTTCTAGTTCAGAGCCTTTTTTTAATGAAGAGAGTTATTCACAAAGTGAAAAATTATTGTATGCAGTTGACACCAGTGGTAGAGCTTATGAGGTTAGTGATGGTTGTCCAAAGGAGAAAGAGAAAATGGTTGAAAGAAATGCAGAAGAAGTGATAGCTGATGAAGTTTTAGGGAGACGTGCTAAAAACCCTGTGTACACTTGGGTTTGCAGTAGTGTTTGTAGTGTACGATAGGAATCTATCGAAAAATTATGTAGTTTTTTACGAGTCTATACTAAAAAAAGTGTAAGACAAAAGATTAAGCTGTTGCAAGGACTAGACCCTTGCAGAGTGAGAAAACATACTGGTTTGCAAGGTCATTCTCTGGCTTGTCTTTCTAGGAAAGGTTGTGAAAGTGTTTTTCACCATTTTAGAATGCTGGCAGTACATCATACTCAAATGCGGAAGTTAGTGAGAAGGTTGTATTATGCAAAAAGTCAGCACTAAAGTTAAGTGAGTTAACAATGCTCTTTTACGTGGGTCAGTTTCACATGTGAAGCAGGTTTGTGAGGATATTGAGTTTTGTTACTTTGGGCCTCAGCAAGAGAGTGAAGAAACTGACACATTAGTAGAACAAAATGTTGAAGACAATGTAGAACCTGTAATTACAGAAAAATTTGAGGATGAAATCACAAAGTTTAAGGTAATTTCAGGTGAAAGACCAAATGTTTCTTGTATTTGTTGTCGGCGAAATCACTGTAAAAATCAGACTAGGGGTGTCAATCTGTATTTAAAAAGTGAAATAGAAGATAATGATAAGTGGATGGAATTTGCAACTTATTTGTTGGTAGAGGAGTGTTTTGATTTGGGATGTGAGCAGCGTATTTGCAAATATTGTTATAATAAATTAGATGAGAATAAAATGCCTGCTAGAGCTGTTCATAATAATCTAGAGTTGGTTGCTATTCCTCCAGAGCTGATTGATTTAAATATGTATGAGTCTATTCTGATACAATATGTTCACCCGTTTCAGGCTATTGTTCATATGGAGCCCAAAACAAGTAAATTACCTCCATCAGAGTTGCAAAGAGGATTGAAAGGAAGAGTTGTGTATTTACCATTAGATTTAAGGAAACATGTTGAAACTATTGGTGTAGATCATGCAGAAAATGAGCCACTAGTCATTCTAGTTAATGGTGTTCCTACTAAGAATACGAAAATCTGGCAAGTGTTAGTGGATGTTAGAAAAGTGCAAAATGCATCATTGTATCTGATAAAAAATAATGAGTACTATAAAAATGTGTTTGTTGGAGAAGAAAAAATAGATTTAGCAGAAGATAGTGAAACATTAAGTGGACAAATTGAAAAAGTGGACATGTCCAGATGTGAAGAGATCTATGAACATTACAGTGTACATCCACTTCATTCCAAAGAGGTGATGGGGAATACGATTGAGTTGTTTCAAATGAAAAAAGCAACAGGAAGTCCCATGAGTGTATGGGAAGAGAGCTTGGAAGCTCGTTGTTTCCCGCAGTTGTTTCCAACAGGAAAAGGTGGACAATATGATGAACGTCCTGTGCAGATTCCTGCATCTGAATATCGGACAAGAAGATTATATGCAGAAGATCCAAGATTTCGACAATTTATCCCTTATATGTTTCATCTTCTGTTTGAAAGTGACTTGTCTGGACTTTCATATGCAGTAAATCACATTTTAAAAACTGGAATGCATCTGCAAAATGTAACTGCAAAGGATTTTATGGATAAAGTGCATTAGAGAGATGATCATTTAGAATCTCAGTTGATTAATCTGATGGCATGTCAGCGTGGGACTAATGAATATTGGTACCGTCGACATGGAGAACTGAAATGTATGCTACGGAACTTGGGAACTCCTACATGGTTTCTTACCCTAAGCTGTGCTGAGTACGCTTGGGATGATTTACTTGAATTTCTTCGAGAGGCAAATTCCAAAATAAAAAATATTGAATACAAGACACCTGGAGAATTGTGCTCCTTGGATCCTGTCAATGTATGCAGATATTTCAATCATAGATTTGAAGCTATGATGTCTTTCATCTGCAATAAAAAGAATCCTCCTCTTGGAGAAGTTGTGGATTTCTTTTGGAGAAAGGAGTATCAAGCAAGAGGTGCTCCTCACATACATATGTTGTTATGGGTCAAGGACGCCCCCAAATTTGGAACAGATTCAGATGAAACTGTTTTGTCTTTCATTGAAGATTATGCTACATGTGCTCTTCCAAATAGCAGAGAAGAGAAACACTTAAAACAACAAGTCTTACAATTTCAAAGCCACAGGTGTGGAAAATACTGTCAACTAAAGTACAAGTCAAAGGATAAGTTCCATACAAAAATGTCGTTTTGGATTTCCACGTCCTGTATTAGCCAAAGGAAGAGTGAACAGTTTATGTCAGCTGTACGACATTAGGCCTGGGCGTAGTTCGCGAAGTAGCACTTCGCGAAGCTACGCAAAGTGAAGTTCGCACTATGCGAGCTACGCGTAGCACTTCGCGAACTGCGTAGTACCTTGTTCGCACTGTGCCAGATGTCATTTTCAATGATTGCACAGTGCGGACAAGCAACCGGCACTGTGCAATCATTGAAAATGGCATCTTGCACAGTGCGAGCTGTAGTTTTCTGCTGCTCGAGTAGATTTTTACTCGAGCTTCAGCTTTCTCAACGCGAACTGGTAGTTTCTCATCGTGAGCGGTCGCGAGCATACGCGACCACTCGCAATGAGAAACCTGACCTCCTCTCGTTGGGAATCTCGCCGGGAGGTTTATTTTCCATGCTCGCGATCGCCAACTGGAAGTTGCTGATCGTGAACAAGGAAAAAGTCTCGCCTGGATGTCATTTTGCTTGCTCGCGGTCGCCAACTTGACGTTGAGGACCGCGAGCAAGCAAAAAATGACCGCAGCACTACGCAACACTACGCTACGCGTGTTCGCACTGTGCTACGTGCAGTTTGCGTAGTGCGAAGTAGCGCGAACTTCGCAAACTACGCGAGCGTAGCGTAGTGCTTCGCCCAGGCTTATACGACATACCATCACAAGAAAGTCTCCGAAAACACCTACAACTTAAGAAGAAGCGAAGAATCGAAATACATAAATAACTACAATCCAGTTATTTTATCCATGTGAGAACGCTAACATGGATATTCAGTATGTTGCGGACAATTCCATTGCTGTTGCTCGATATGTAATGTCTTACATTACTAAATCAGAAAAGACTGAATTGAAAGAAATGTGGGAAGAGATTTCTCACGAGAAGACTCTAAGCAAGAAATTATACAGTTTCAGTTTGAAGATGTTATCGCATCGTGAAATTGGAGCATATGAATGTTCAGATCGGTTATCATCTGCAAGTCTATATTCCAAAAGTAGAAGAATCATTTGGGTGAGTCTAGGTCTTGCAGGAATGCGAAATCGGGTACTGAAATCTGTTCAAGAAATTGAATATTTAGCAGAAAATGACCCTGAAAGTACTGATATTTTGAAAACCAATTTGTTGGACACATACTATCCAAAGAGAAGTCATCATCTTGAGAACATGTGTCTCTATGAAGTGCTGCAAAACTACACTTTTAAACGGAATATTACAGAGAACATCAACGATGGAAAATATGGAGTGATTGGTTCTGAAGGATGTCTGGTGAAACAAAGGAAAGGGAATTTAATTAATCACAGAAAATTGAGTTGCGACACTGCTGACAAAAGGGAATTTTACTATTTAGCCCTTTTGCAAATGTTCAAACCATGGCGTTCTGAACTGGAATTACTTGGAGATTTTCCCAGCCATGAAGATTCATTTAATGCTTGTAAAGATAACATACAATGCAGTGCTTTCGCAAATTATGTGAAAATGTTGAATGATGAAATTGATCAAGAAGCTACAATTGCAGATGAGATTGCTAGAGACAGTTCTCAAGACAGTCAAAGTTTTGCTGCACTGAGTCAAGATCCACTAGGACAACCAATTGTTGAAAATGAAGCAGCGATTGCAATGAATGAGGTAGAGACAGCAATGTATCAAGCACAAGAAGATGCAATACAGTTAGGAAACTTGGAAGAGCAACTAAATGTTGAACAGAAACAAATATATCAGCAAGTGAAAGAGCAGATTGACCATGGATTACATCATGAAAAGAAAGACTGCTCATGTACATCATTTCAACCTATCTGAATGTATGTGAGTGGTCAAGCTGGAACAGGAAAGAGTTTCTTAATTAAAGTAATTACAAGTTATCTGCAAAAAACAACTGAGTCGCATTTGTCTTGTGTTGTCACTGCTCCAACTGGGTTGGCAGCACATAACATTAAAGGAATTACTTTACATTGTTTACTAATGCTACCAGTAGAGCATGAGAACAAATTGGAATACCACAAGCTATCTGGAGAAGCTTGTTGTGAAGTTTCAAGAGTGCTGAAGAAAATGAAACTTCTCATTATTGATGAGGTGAGCATGGTTTCAAACTTGATGCTTGCCTTCGTGCATTTAAGAATGCAGCAAATTCTGAAAACAGAGTATGACTTGTTATTTGGAGAAAAACACGTCATAGTTTTTGGAGATCTACTGCAACTGACACCGGTAAAAGGACAACTGGTATTTAAAACACTTGCGCATGAAGATACCAGAAAGTCTCTTGGCAGTGTTGGTAATGTGAACATTTGGAGTAATTTTGAATACAAAGAACTGACAACAAATATGCGACAGGCAAATGATGCTGAATATGGAAGTATTCTTCAAGATGTAAGAATTGGAATTCTTTCAAAAAAAGGGAAAGAAGCTTTGGAGAATCCATTACTTTGCAATGTCTTTCCAAATGAAAATGCAGTTGCTGCAAAAGTGTACGTGGAAATTGCTAAAAATAAGTCAGTGATTTGCTTAATGCCGACACTGCGTGAGTGTTCAATATTTAACGAAGAATTATTCAAATTGGAAAATGAAGAAATTGTTAAAATGGAAGCCATCGATAAAATACTACATGAAGGAATCACTATTATTTTGATGGGTAAGTTGAGATCAAAACTAGATTGTTTAGAAAAAAAAATATCTAAAACCGCTGGTTTGGAAAAGACACTGTAGGTGTGTGTAAACTGTCGGGTAATTTTAAGGCGTAATTTGGATGTAGAGAAAGGTTTAGTTAATGGTGCAATGGGTAAAGTGGTGGATTTTGTGAATTATCAGAAAAAAGAAGGAATTTAATTTTTAAAAATTAAATTTGATCAGATTGATGAAGTTAAAGAAATTGGTCGTTGTTCAGTTCGTTTTTTGCTTGTTAAAGATTTATATGTCCGTAGGAAACAATTTCCATTTTCTCTGGCATATGCAGTGACTATTCCTAAATCTCAAGGATTAAGTGTAGACAGTGCATTGGTGAACATTGGATCTACTGTATTTAAAGAGGGTATGGCATATGTTGCTTTGTCGCGAGTTAGAACATTATCTGGTTTGTTTTTGATTGATTTTGATGAGACAAAGGTTACTGCAGATGCAAACTGTGTAAAAGAGCATAATAGGTTAAGAAGGGTGTATGCTCCATATTTAGGTCAATATCCTGTATTTGAAAAGCGTGTTGTTTGTCGAAAAAGAAGGTTAGAGAATATCTGTACTGAAGATGTCAAGAAGGGAAAAGAACAAGATAATGTTGCGATTGCAGGTAAAAAGAAATTGGACACTGTTGAAGAGATTGTTGGTTATCAGTTTGAAAATAGTTCTGGTGTCAACTGCTATGCTAATGTAGTGGTCAATGTTGTTTTATATCTGGAAGGTTTGCGAGCACAAATTATGCAGAATCGGGAAAAAAGATTTTGTTCTCTGTTGCATTCTGTTTATGAAAAATTGACAACAGATCGAAGTAAAATACAATCTGTTTCAGATGTTCGTAATCTTTTGGATGTGTGTTCTGGTTCTACACAATTTACACAAAATATCCAACAAGATGCTCAGGAATTTTTAATGTATATGCTTACAATTTTTGAAAATGAAGGTGTAGAAATAGAAAATATTTTTGGCCTTTCTTACAAATGGGAACATTATTGGGAAAATTGCATGTATACATGTAGCACCAATGTAGACACTGAGAGATTTCTGTATTTAACATTACCAGACTGTAAATCAGTGTCTTTCAATAAATTAGTGAAAGGTGCAATTCAAAACATGGAGTGTAGCCAATGTAAATCAGAAATGTTATCCACATTATTCTTAACAAAATATGGAAAATACATAATTTTAATGATGCAACGTTGTACAGCTGATGGAAGAAAATTGGATACTTTAATAAAGCAGTTTGTAGCAACACCAGTATCAATATCAGGAAGGACTTTTGTAGCAATTGCAATAATTTTCCATGATGGTCGTTCCACCACATCTGGACATTATACTGCCTATCTAAAATGTGACAAAGGCTGGACACCTTTTAATGATGCCCAGTTGGTTTTCAAACAACGTTTGCCTAGGGAATTACAAAATTCCTACCTAATATTTTTAAAGCCAAAGATTTAGGAAGATAATTCACTCTCTGAGGAATGTATTATTATAATTTAATAGGACTACCATTTGACAATTTACATAAAAAAGAAGTGCAAAAATACCATTTTGCCTCAAGGAAAGGTATATTTTTGAATTATGGACTTTTTGGTGGTCATTTATTCGGTGATTATTGTAATGCGGCAACATTTACAGTTTTTATAAGTTAAAGTTATAAATGTTGTAATCTGTAAGCATTTCATATATGTATGATTTGTATTTTCTGGTATTTTACTGAGAATAGTATCTTGTTTTTTTTTTAACAATCTTCCTGATTGTTTTTGTTTTGCCCGCTGTTAAGTGATGAGTACCATTAAAATCACTATTTCTAGTGAAATTCAATATATTCTGAGAACAGCAAAAAGGCAAACAAATGACTTTGTGGAAATTATGTTGTGTTGTTAAAAATGTATTATTATATGTTATAATTTTTTTTTGCTTTCACAGATCCAAATTTTAAAATAAGCAAATTTTAACAATTTATATTTGAATGAAAAACAGCAAAAAATGAATACCAATTTTTATTCCTATTACTGTGAAGGTAAGTTTAACTAAGTTTCAATATGCAGAATGAAGAGGCCTGCAAGAAGCTACAAAGTTGAAACACGTTTCTAAAAACACTCTGTTTATGTAGTTTTGAAATCTGACCATAATCAGATATCATGTGACCTGCAAAAAAAGAGATTTGAGGGGTTCATAATATTTCACATTTTTAGCTGTTGAAGGACCGCAATCATTTCAGTCATTCTTCTTTGAACATCTTTGCAGACAACACTCTGTGCTTACTTTTATCATTTGCAAGGAAATTTAAAAACATAATATGTCACTTTTTGGAACATAGTTATTGTGGAAGACACTATTTTATATTTACAAAGAGAGGAAAAGGCACTCTGTGCACTTTGTATACTCTATGTAAATACAACCTCATCATTTCGACCACTTTGTGTTGAAAGGGTGTTCTATAAGTGTTGTTGTGCATGATTGCACTTAATACTCATAGAACAAGACACAAGTCTAGATTTATCATAAATCATAAATCTCGATATGTGTGTGAATGGTGCACCATTCTACAATTGGTGTAGGAAAGCACAACAAAGAGAATTGTTATAATTTCTCCACATTTTTATATCTTCAATGCATGCTGAAATGTTCAGCATACATTGAAGGAGAAAAATGCATTTTCTCATTGTTTTTGTACAGGAAGGTGTGTCTTCCTGTAGAAAAACAAACAGCACATGACACAGATATCCTTGCACTATTGTGCAAGGGTGCCTGTGTCACCACATGGCTGCAGTTTAAGCAGCCGTGCAGACAGAAGCATAGATTTGCAACATATTTATGTACATATGTTGCATCCCTGTGCTTCGGAAGTACTACAGCACACTGCAGCTAAATAGGTTACTGTGTGATGCTGCAGCACTTCCTTATAGTTCTGCCCTTATACATTCACCATACGCTACTAATGCATTCATTCAGTCAATTACGTACTACACATACATTCATGTAAACTTTCACACACTAACAAAGAAATTTAGCTCTTTTTTTAAACCAGGAAAGTTAGTTCTCACAAGAACTTTTTTTTTTCTTCTTTCTTCTTTTATATTTTTGTTTGGGTTTTCTGAACAATTTTGTGATTTTTGGGGTTTTTCAGAAAAAACCCCCCAAAAAAACAGGAGAAACCAAACAATGAACTTCAGGGGACAATAAAAAAAAATGAAAAAAACCTAGCAAATATGACTTTCTTGGCAGCGGCAGATCAGATCGATTGACTGCTCGCCATAGCACAAAGTCTTATTGCACTTAGTTCAGAGCGCTTTTAAAAATTGAAATTGAGGACGGATGTCCAATGTTTGGTCTGATGGATGCACTCTTGCTGTGCTCGGCTGCGATGAGGTGGATGGCGCAGGAGCAGGAGTGTTTCTCATCCGTCGGCACTTTTCTCGTGCAAGATTGTTTGGATGAAGGGTCCTCATGAGCTTCATCATACTTGCCGTGCCGCAAGAGTATTTCTTGTTAGGATCCCCTCTCGATTGGACTTTTTTGCAAATCTTGCATGTGACCAAGGTGGCATTGGTCTTATTCTGCCCCTCGGGAAAAGTACAAAATGTTCACACCACTGAAGAGAAACGTTCTTTGCGTGGTAACTCCGGCAAAAATTCATCCTCAGAGGTTTGAGGTGATGCAGGTGATGCCTGCTGCCCTGAAGCCATTTATGGTTGAAAAAAATTAGAGCTAAGTATAAACTTAGTCTAAAAAATGTTCTTCTCTCCAAAGAGGTGGTTCTCCAAAGAAGCTCAAAGAAGAATCATTGAAATGGGTGGGGTCTTCCAGTAGTTAGAACAGGAAGTGTAATGAACCAATCAAATCTCTTTTTTTGCAGGTCACATGGGATCCGCGCACCATGCGCTTACGCAGCACGCACCCAGCACGCATCCGCGAAATTGAATTAAAAAGAAATATAAGATTAGATGTCAAAATATATTAGTTTTAAGACTAGTTAAGAGTTTGTCTTCAATTAATATTCACATGCAATACATAAATATGTTTTTTTAAATGTTAAATTTTTCGCAGGATCCGCGGACCTACCGCATCATAGACGCAGATGACGCATCGCGGAAGCGCGTAAACGTCGCGATACGTGCATCGAACGTGTCGCGTATAGGCTAGGAGTCGCATAACGGTCGCATTGAAATCGCGCACGAACCACGTTCCCGCCGCATACCATGCGCGGATGCTATCGCGTAGGGATCGAGAACGGTGCGCTTAGGGTGCGCAGATCTAAAAACATTGAAAAAAATATATAAAATAAAGTTTTGCACATATAGTTAAAAAAATATTTTGAAAAATATAAAAAAATATGTTTGAAAAATCCATTAAGTTCAAATAATATTTTTTAATTTTTAAAAGAATTAATTGAAAAAACACATTTAAAAATGGTGATAAAAAAGTATTTTAACAAAAATGTAATTAATGAAATGATACACTGGATTTGAAAAATATAGAAATCCAATCAAAATCATTAAACATGTTATCTTCAGAGATAAGTTATAGATAGGAATTAGCATTTAAAAAACCTTTGAAATTCACTGAAAAAAACATAGGTTTCAGGCCTGATATAGCTAGGAATTAGCATTTAAAAAACCATTGAAATTCACTGAAAAAATTAGGGGTGGGTGGAATTTGTGAAAGCGACTTTCACAAATGATCACAAAAATGTTTAAAATCTCCGCAAACACGCGGAAATATCGCGAAGATGCGGAAGTTTTTTTCCCGCCCGTTCGTGGTATTTTCTGCGTGTTCGTGGCTCGCCAACTTACCCATGCGGTTGCTTGCGGGCGCGGCCATCTTGTTTTCACTCTTCTCACGGTGCATGATCGCGAGAAGAAAGACGTGATCGCGCAACGCATGACGTTACTGCGGGCGCGAACTGTCGCGAGACAGCGCAAATCGCTACCAACAATCCAACATCTCGTGGAGAACGCGACCGGATCGGGAAAACTTGTCGGCGAACGCGGGGATTAAGGTAAGGCGATCGCACGCGCGCGAGAATGTATTATTTTACAGCGCGAGCAAGAACCAAATTATCGCTAAGCTGCGGAATGCGGAAATTTTTACATTTTCTCGCTCTCTCCGTGGAACGCGAAAATGTAAAATTATCGCAATATCCGCGAGCGGACCGTAAATTTAGCCCAGGCCTAGAAAAAATCATATGTTTCATGCACGTTATAGTTAGGAATTGGCATTTAAAAAACCTTTGAAATTCACTGAAAAATCCAAAGGTTTCAGGGGCGCTATAGTTAGGAATTGGTATTTAAAAAACCTTAGAAATTCACTGAAAAAAACATAGGTTTCAGGGGCGTTATAATTAGCTGGACATTTCCCTCGTACAAAACCCTAGAAATTCCCCTGTTAGAGTTAGTTCAGCTAACTATAACTCACGCCCCCGCAATGCACTGCTGATGACATCACATATTACATCACTCATGACAAGGTTTTTTAAATGCCAATTCCTAACTATAACGCCCCTGAAACCTTTGTTTTTTTCAGTGAATATATATATATATATAAATACATCACTGATGACATCTCAAATGTCACTTCTCTTGTTTCTTCTTGCACCTCATTTGTTTGTTTCTGCAGTTCACTTGATTCATTCTTAGTTCTCTTGCTTTTTTGAACTGGTCTTTTGCCTTTTTCTGCACCTCCCTTACCTCTTTCTGTACCTCGCTTGCAAATTTCTGTATGTCTCATTCTTCTTATCCGTTTATACACATCTCTTGCCTTTTTTGAATTCTCTGTTGCTTCTTCTACACTCTTCTTCCCTCTTTTTCTAACACTGTTGCCTCTTGCTGGATCTCCCTCACCTCTCTGAGCACCTCTCTTGCCTTTTTCTGCATACTTCTTCCCTATTTCTGCTCCTCTGTTGACTTTGTGTGTCAATTGGCTCTTTCTGCACCCCTCTTGCCTCTTTCTTCACCTCTCTTGCCACTTTCTGCACTTCTTTTGCCTCTTTCTAGACTTTTCTTGTCTCTTTCTACACTTCTCTTGTTTCTTACTGTACCTCTCTTGCCTCTTTCTGCACCTGTGTTAGTTCCTTTTGGACATCAGTTTCTTCTTTCTGCAACTCACTTGTCTCTTTCCGTACTTTTTTAGTCTCTTAGTGTACAATTGTAACCTCTTTGTTCACTTGCCTGTTTCAGTACTTATCTTGTTGTGTTTGCTCCTGTTTGAGCTTTCAGCAATCCGTTTGCTTCTTTCTGCACTTGTCTTGGCTTTTGTGTACCCCTCTTGCCTCTTTCTGCATCCCTTTTCCGTATTTCTCTACCTGTCTTGCCTCTTTCTGCTGTTGTCTTGCCTCTTTCTACACCTCTCTTGCCTCTTTCTGCACTTCTTTTGTTTCTTTTGTGCACTTGTGTTGCCTCTTTCTGTACTTTACTTGATTTTTCTGTACTTCTCTTGCTTCTTTCTCTACCTCTTTTGACTGTTTCTGCACCTCTTTTAGTTCTTTGTATACCTGAGTTGCTTTTTTCTGGAGATCACTTCCTTCTTTCTGCACTTCTCTTGATTCTTTCTATACATCCATTACCTCCTTCTATACCACTTTTATCCTTTTCGGTTCCTCTTTTGCTTCTTACTGTTCATCTCTTGTCCATTTTTCACATCTCTTGCCTTTTTTGCACCTCTGCTGCTTCTTTGTGCACTCCTCTTGCAACTTTTTGTACCCTTCTTCCCTGTTTTTCTACTTCTGTTGCAAATTTTGGTACCTCCCATGTCTCTTTCTTCACCCCTCTTTCCTCTTTCTACACCTCCCTCACCTGTTTGTGCACCTCTCTTGCCAAATTTGTGCATGTCACTTGCTTTTTTTTGTACGTCTCTTGTCACTTTCTGAACCTCTCTTGTCTTTTTCTGTTCCTCTTTCTGCACCTCTGTTGCCTTTTTGTGCACCTCTGTTGCTTCTTTCTGAACTCCTCTTGCCTCTTTATATTCCCTTCTTCCCTCTGTTTGCACTTCTGCTGCCTCTTTGTGTACCTCTCTTGCCTCTTTCTGCATCTCTCTTGCCTCTTTGTGCACATGTCTTTCTCTTTCTGCAGTTGTCTTACCTCTTTCTGGACTTCTCTTGCTTGTTTTTGAACATAAATTGTTTATTTATACCGTTTTCTTGCTTTTTTTACTGCTCTCAGGCTTCTTTCTGCACCTCTCGTGCCTTTTTCTGCACCCATCTTGTCAGTTTTGCACTTCTCTTGCCTCTTTCTGCATCTCTCTTGCCTCTTTGTACACTTCTCTTGCATATCTGCTCACCTCTGTTGATTCTTTGTGCACCCTATTGTTTCTTTCTGCACCTCCCTTGCCTCTTTCTGCACTTCTCACATTTTTTGTAGCTGTGTTGTTCTTTGTGAATTTATTTCGCTGTTTCAAAACCTTTCTTTTTATTTCTGTCCCTTTCTTTCGCTTTCAGCAAATACTTTCCTCTTTCGGCAGTTCTCTTGCTTGTTTCTACACTTTTGTTTTTGTATTTGTTATAAAGAGAATAGCAATGAAATTGCAAGTAATTGCTTACCTGTTAATAATGAATATTGACACGTAATTATTTAAAAAATGTTAACTGATGTAAGAAACTATTGAAACTGTTCTTTGTTTTTTAGGAAATAATTTTATTTGGATCACAAATTGCAGATGGCAAGAAAACTTGATGGAGAATACATCAAAGGAAACAGTACTACTTAAAGAAAAGTAAAAAGAGTGCATTAGTAAAAGACCAACATTTTACTCGGGATAAAATCTCTTCTGGTAAGAGCATTAAACACTTTCTTAAAACAGTTGCAAAGAGATTAAAGAAAGTCAATAATAATGAAAGGAAAATAAATCGTTTTACAACAAAGCGCAAGGAAAAGAAGAATTGTAATGGTAAAAAACATCGTTTTTTGAAAAACAACACGTTATAAGAAGACAAGCACAATTTAAAGAGATACGTATAAGAATGTTTAGAAGTAGTGTAAGTCAAAAAAATTTAAAGATTGCAAAAGTATAAATAAAAGATCAGCAGTGATTAAGAAGAAGCAACACATTGAAAGTGTAAGAGATACTGCTTTTGAATTGAAATGGAAATTATTTACATTAGTATTGAAGACAATGAGAACATTGGATAAAACAATGGTGTTTATGAAAGAGGAAAGCAAAAAAGAAGACTTGTTAATAGAAGTAATTTTTGTAAAACTTTTACTGGTGAATGGAAGCACACTTCTAGTACTGAGCCTTTCTTTAAAGAGGAAAGCTATTTTCAACAGAACACATTAGCACATGCATTGATACTAGTGGTTGATGCTATGAGATGAAAGATGGTTGTCCCATTTCAAAAGAAAAAATGGTTGTTAGGTACGAGAAAGTAGTACTAGCTGAAGAAGTTCAAGGAAGGCGTACACAAGCTCCTGTAAATAAGTGGGATTGTAGTAGTATTTGCAGTATTTGGCAGATATCTATTAACATATTACGATTTTGTTTATGAGAATATGCAAAAAAAGTGTTAAACAGAAGATTAATGTGTTACAAGGAATAGATCCATGTTAAATAAGAAACTATACTAACTTGCAGGGTCATTCTCTGGCTTGTCTTTCAAGAAAAGTGTGTCAAAGTACTTTTCATCATTTAAGAATGTTAGCAGTACACCACTCTGAAATGCGGAAGTTAGTAAGGAGACTCTACTATGTAAAAAGTCCTGCATTACATTTAAATGAAATGATCACATCTCTTTTTTATGGGTCAGTATCAGATGTACATAAAGTTTGTGATGATACACAGTTTTGTTTTTTGGTTCACTAGAAGAGCGTAGAGAAAGCGAGAGCCTGATAAGTGTAGGTATTGAAGAACACAGGAAAGAGATTAGTATTGATGAGTTTGCAGAAGAAATTACAAAGTTTAAGACAGTTTCGCCTGAAGCTATGTTTGTATTTGTTGTCGACATACTCACTATAGAAGTCAAACTAGGAATGGTGATTTATATTTAAAAAGTGAAAAGGAAAACAATGATAAGTGGCAGACATTTGGTGCTCATTTGTTGGTAGAAGGTCAGTTTGAGTTGGCTACTGATCAAGTTAGTTGTAAATACTGTCACAACATATTAGAAGAGAACAAAATGCCAGCTAGATCAGTACATAACAACTTAGAGTTGGTAGCTATTCCTCAGGAACTGGCACATTTGAATGCATATGAGACCATTCTTATTCAGTCTGTACACCCATTTCAGGCCATAGTTCGTATGGAGCCTAAAACAGGTAACCTGCCACCAACAGATTTACATAGAGGTCTGAAAGTAAGAATTGTGTACTTGCCTTTAGATTTTGAGAAAAACATTGAAACTGTTGGTGTAGTCAGTGAGGAAAATGAGCCAGTAGTTATTCAAGTAAATGGTGTACCAATATAGAGTTGAAAAATCTGGCAAGAGTTTGTATATGTTAATAAACTTCAAAAGGCTACATTATATCTGGTACAGAATAATAGTTATTATAAGAATATAAATGTTGATGAACAGGTAATATGCTTAGAAGATGAAACACAAATTGCAAGTGGCCAAATAGAAAAATACATCCTCTACATTTGAAAAAAATAATAGAAAATAGTATTGAATTATTTCAAATGAAGGAAGCAAAGGGAACTCCCATGAGTGTATGGGAAAAAATGCGTTGTTTTCCACAGCTATTCCCCACTGGAGAAGGTGGATGATTTGATGAGTGAGTTGTACAGATTCCAGCTTTAGAATACCACTCAAAAATATTGTACTGTGAAGATCCAAGATTTCGACAATGCAGTCGATATATATTTCATCTTCTGTTTGAAAGTGATTTGTCTGCACTTTCATATGCAGTGAACCATATATTAAAAACAGGAATTCATCTTCAACATGTTTCTGCAACAGAATTCATAGACAAAGTTCAACAAAAAGATGAAAATTTAGAATCTCAGTTAATTAATTCGATGGCGTGTCAATGTGGTACCAATAAGTATTGGTTTCATCATCACGGTGAACTTAAATGTATGTTAAGAAACTGAGGTACACCAACATGGTTTGTAACACTTAGCTGTGCTAATTATGCATGGAAAGATTTACTTGGATTTCTATGAGAAGCAAATTCAAATTTTGAAAATATTGAATTGAAGACAGCTGGAGAACTCTGTTCATTGTATCCTGTAAATGTCTGTAGGTATTTACAATAGGTTTCAAAGTATGATGTCATTTATCTGCAATAAAAATGATCCTCTTCTTGGAAAAGTTACAGATTTCTTTTGGCAAAAAGGGTACCTAGCCAGAGTTGCTCCTCATATACACATGCTATTATGGATAAAGAATGCTCCACAATTTGGAACTGATACTGATGAAACTGTTTTGTCTTTTATCAAACAATATGTTACATGTGCCATTCCAAGAGATAAACGAGAAAAGAGCTTGAGACAACTAGTTTTACAGTTTCAAAGTCATCGATGTGGGAAATACTGTAGACAAAAATACAAGTGTAAAGGGAAATTTTACAATAAATGTCATTTTGGATTCCCACATCCTTTAATTTCTAAAGGAAGAGTAAAAAGTTTTTTGTCAGCAGTAAGGCATACAATAACTAGGAAATCTCTGATGAATGCATACAACTTAAAAAGAACAGGAGACTCGAAGTACATTAATGACCACAATCCAGTTATTTTAAAAATATGGAATGCAAACAACGATATTCAATATGTTACAGATAATTTAATTCCTGTTGCTCGCTATGTTATATTATATATAACCAAATCTGAAAAGACAGAGATAAAAGAAATGTGGGAAGAAATTTCACAAGAGAAGAGTCTTAGCAAGAAATGTTAATGCTTTAGCTTGAAAAATGCTTTCCCATCGAGAGACTAGATCATATGATTGTTTGGATGGCTTGAGCTCTGCTAGTTTATATTCGAAGTCACGAGTAATCATTTGAGTAAGTTTAGGTCTTGCCTCCTCACGAAATAGAGAATTGAAATCTTTACAGGAAATCGAACACTTAGCACAGAATGAACCAGAAAGTACATATATTATTAAAACTAATATGTTGGATACATACTATCCCAAAAGGAGTCCACATCCCAAAAACCTATATTTGTATGAAGTACTTCAACATTACAGCTTTAAAAGAAAAGTTGCAGAAAATATATGCAGTAATTGGATTTGACGGATGTTTAGTAAAATATGCGAAATGAAATCTTATTAACCACAGAAATCTCAGTTACGAAAGTCCAGATAAAAGGGAATTTTTCTATTTAGCACTTCTGCAGCTGTTCAAGCCTTGGCATAGTGAAACGGAATTACTTGGAGATTTTGACTACTATGAATATTCATGTAATGCAACTAAAGATAGCATTCAGTGCACACTTTTCCCACCGTATCTACAAATGTAACATGATGAGATTTAACAAGAAAGTACTATTGCAGCTGAAATAGCTAGAGAAATTTCACAAGACAGTCAAAGTTCTGGTCCACTGAGTCAAGATCCACTGGAACAACCAATTATCAAAAATGAAGCAGCAATAGCCATGAATGAGTTAGAAACTGCAATGCAACAAGCACAACAGGACATTATTTAGTTGGAAAAGTTAGAAGAACATATTGGACGAAAAGAAATATATTTACAGGTCAAACAACAGATACAACATGGTTTGCTGCATGAAAAAAAAGGCTGCCAATGTTCATCATTTAAACCTATTCTGTTGTACATCAGTAGTCAAGGTGGAACAGGAAAATGTTTTCTGTACTCACACACACTCTTAGTTACTAATACAGCGCCACTGGCACCCATTCTACACATGTCTCAGGCCTGCTTCTGCAGAACCTATGCGTGCAGTTTCAATAGTAGGCCAAATGCACTTTAAATAGGGCTTGCCAAGCCTTAATCCCCTCTTCTATTACATATAACTGACCCCTAAGGTAGGCAGTAGTTCGGCCATAGGCACTGAGCTATCTGCTCAAAACCTAACATATATACTATCAAATTTGAGTGACAACTGCACTTTCTGGCCTCTATGCCCATTTACACATTCCGTCTGACACTCACATTACAACTAACATACCTATCTGCAAAAGGATAGAGCCACTAATACCCTCTGCCACTCACACATAGTAGCACATAAGCATTCACTCAGATATGCAGATACATCATATGTATCTAGGCCTAATGAGGGCAGTTCTGCGCACACAGTTGTGTACCACAATACACATTAAGACAGCCAGAAAGTATTTCATGCTGCCTCTTAGATACATATTTAGAGAGCCATATAGACACTAAGAATAGTAGTAATATAGGAACTTACTTCCAAAGATATATTTAAATAGGTACTGAGACATTTAGATATCTACTGAGTCACTAACACTAGCAAGTCAACCATATAGATAAGTGCCACATCAAACATGTCTCAGGTCTGGGTCTACAAAACCGTAGTGTGTGTCTTCAGCAGTAGGCTACATTTATATTAAATAATGCTTGTAAAACCTTAAACTTCTCTTGTATTACACATAACTCACCTGAACATAGGTAGTAGGTAAGCCATGGGCAGTGACCTACCTGCACACAATCTTACACATATCCTCTCAAATTTGAGTCACTGACTGAACTTTCAGACCCCTATGCCCAGTTGCCCATTCAGTCAGACATTCACATTGCAATTCACATTCCTATCTGTAAAAGTTTGGAATCGTTATTACACCCAACCACTTACTCACAGTAGCAGAGGTACTAACACACTCACTCACACAACATTTATGAAGCCAGTGATCCAGCCACTCACTCATCCATATACTCATTCATGCACCCTATGACTCACACATACAACCACTCACACAATTACTCACTCATACAGACCTGCAACAACCATTCAGTCACGCATAAAGCACTCACACACCTTCTCACATAGCCACTAACTCACTCATACAGTCACACAACCACTTACTCACACGAGCACTATGTCACTAATACATACACTTATCCAGCCTTCACTAATAAATATTGCCACTCATGCAGCCTCTTACTCACCCATACACCCACTCAACACCACTGACATACAGACAATCACACACCAACTCACATAGCTAAACAACCACTTATGCATTCACACACTCACCCACACAGTTACTCACACACCCTTTTATTCACTCGTACAACAAATAACAAACTAAATCATACAGCCATACAGTCACTTTCACAAAGACTCACTCAGACTTACAGGTACTCGTATATCTAGTCACTCACCTATAGCAACACTTACACATTCACTTACTCATCCATAGAGCTACTTACATAGCTACTCATTCAGCCATATACTCACTAATGCAACCTCTTACTCATCCACACATCTACTAACTTAACCACTCACTCATTCATACACTTCATCAGACATCTACTCCCTCACACATACAGTTACTCATACACCAACCCACCAAGCTATACAAACACTCATACTTATATATGCTCACCTACACAATCACTAACACATCCTTTCACTTACTTATGCAACAAATGC
The DNA here is from genome assembly GCF_964204655.1 of Triturus cristatus. Classification (NCBI taxonomy): domain Eukaryota; kingdom Metazoa; phylum Chordata; class Amphibia; order Caudata; family Salamandridae; genus Triturus; species Triturus cristatus. The sequence goes on from NC_140591.1 coordinate 499,878,267, forward strand.
CACACTCACTCATACTGTCATGCAGCCACTTTCACACATACTGACCCAGACATACAGACACTGAACACCCAGACACTCACACATACATCCACTTACACATTCACTTTATCACCCATACAACTTCTCACACACCCCAATCCTTCAGCTATATAACTATGAATGTAACTGCTTACTCGCCCATATAACCACCTAGGTATTCACTTACTTGACCACACAGTCACTTTTGTACCAACTCACTCACTCATGCTAGCACTCACATGCTCCCTAACTCACCAATTGATCTACTCACACACTCACTAAGTCACCCTTGCAAGCACTCAACATCTACACACTCACCCATACAGCCACTCATACACACTCTCACTCACACATGTAGTTAGTTACACAGTCACTCACTCACCCATAAAGACAGTCATATACCCTTTCATACACCCATGCAGATACTTAAACACCCACTTATTCACCCGTACAGCCACTCACACAGCTGCGCACTCACCCATAGAGCCACTAAACAGCCATATAATCACCAATACAGGAACTCATGCACACTCTCACTCACATGTATAGCCAGTTATGAAGTAATTCACTCACCCATACAGCCAGTCATATCCCCTTTCACACACCCATACACACACTAAAATACCAACTCACTCATGCATACAGTGAGACATCCACCCTCTCACTCAGTTATACAGGGTAGTAGTAATACATTTCTATAATTATTTTACCAGATCCTCTGCAATTGAACAGTTTGCCTCCTTGGATGGTTTTCTTGACATCTATAGAACATTTAAATGCACTTATTTGTCTTCTGGGTGATTTCAATATAAATTTGTGCAATCTTAACTGTATTTCAACCAAGGCCTCTGGGGACTGGTTATTTTGATATACTCACTTTGAACACACAGAGTCAGGCATACTTACAGAAGGACTTCTTGTTGCAAACAATTTGTATTGCTTAGAGAAAACGGGGTGAATACTCCTATTCCCACATTTACAGGTAGGGGATGCTCTAACATTATCAAATTTATAATGATTTCTGCATCTTTAGCACCTGTGGTCTGTACTTTAAGTGCTTCCTGGAGCAACTACAGTGATCATACCCCCTTACACTTGGTTTGTTATACTCATCTGCCTTCTACATGGTAGAGAGTAGGGATATCGCCAATTCTGATATTAGCACTAAGGATCAATCACGTAGACTGAACAGGACGAAAGTGGTATCGGAAAGGTTTCTAGATAATTTGTATGTAGAGCATGCCGCTGAAATTTCAGTATGTGTGGATGATATGGTGCAGGACAGAGCCGTATTTGACGCTTTTGGAATATTGACTAATCAGATTGCCACCAACCTAACTGTTCCGTGTAGGGGTAACGGATCTAAAGTGAAGAGGTGGTTTGATGGTACCTGTTCTACTGCACACAGGAAGCTATTGCTGGTTCTTAAACAGAAACCAAGAAATGAGAGTGAGATTAGGGCTTGCAGGGGGGACTATAAGAATGTCATCCAGGAGAAGAAGAAAGCTATCAGGGAAAAGGCCTGTGAGGTTCACAAAAGTCATTTAGGACTAGTAAAGTTACGTTTTTGTACGGTTTATGATCTGAAATATCACATGATATGGTCAGCGACATCACTGATGACATCACTGAATCTGAAATATTGTGCCTGAAGAGCTAAAAGACTTTTGCCATTTTACAGCCTGCCATGGAGTACTGTGCTAATACTATGCTTACAGATGTTGCTGTAGAAATGGCAAAAGGCTTTGCACGTTTCTATCTTGGCATGGATGATATTGTGCTAATCCTATACTTAAAAAATTTGATGGAAAAACAGACATTTGAGGTAAGCAAATTCAGAGTGTTGCTGGTGTTGTAGGGTGCTCTACTTCGGAGCTGAGAACTACCCAGCATTCTATGCTCCATTTTTGCATAATGTATGCGGCACTCTGTGCCTGAAAGGTAATTGTTTTGACTTTTACTGGGTGCTCCCTTGTGTCTAAACAAAGCTAAACCTCTCTGAAGTGGTATGATGATAGTGCAACACATGTCAAGGGTTGATTTATGCATTTCATTTTGGCTTGGATGGTATAGTACTAATCCAAAGCTGTAATACTGTGCCTGGAGTGATAAAAGGTACCTGTAGAGTAGACAATGTGCAGAAAAACTGATTTTACATTTGTATTAAATGTCTTGACTGCAAGCTTAAGGCCCAGAAACACGCCGACTTAACCTTTTTTGTTTAAATGCATTTTATTCCGCAACCTATATATATTAAAATAAATTAACTCTTTATTAAAGGAGTATACTGTACTAATACAGGTGGCACAGTAAACAAATACATTTTCTATTAAACAAAAATGACAAATGGTAATGATTTATAAAGAAAGCATTGAACACACATAAAATTCATTCTCAAAAATCCCTCACGCATGCACTTTCTTAAATGCATTTTAGCGCTTCACCTTACAATCCAAACCTATAGAAGATTGATCTCAACAATCCAGATGTTTCTGAAAAGGAAATGCATTAATATGCACCCATGTATATGTCTCAAATACACAATAAATGCACCTTCTTTACCTTTAGTGCACTATATCTCACTGGAATATTGCATCACATGAGTTCATAAGGCCAAAGGTAAATATATATATGACCAAGCCAATGGTATCAAGATGAGGCCAAAATGATGCTACTCGTCTCCCACCTCTGATGGCGATCAAGCCATCACAGGTTACAAATGTGCTCATTATCAGATTAGACCAATCAAAATCTAGTGGCCTTGAGCATCTTTCATCTGGATCATCTAGAAACTTCATATCATCATAATATCTGCTGTGACCTTCTTCTGACTCCACATCTGCTCTCTTTCTCTTCACTCCCTACACTCCCATTCTAATGTGTGCATTTTTATGATCAGAAATACGAATATTGCACAAAGGACAACATTCAAAAGGGATTTCAAAGCGGTGCCCATAATTTCACCTCCCAAGCTTCCAAACCATCGACCTATCAATTTGAAGCAAACTCATTTCCTATAGCTTGCCATCACCTGTCGCTTCCAAAAGTTTCAAATCCGTAAACCCCGATATATTCTTTTTTTTCAGTGGGCACTTCTAGTGTGGTTTAATGTAAAACAATTTGTGGTTGTGAGAAAATATTTTCACGGACACACACATATACATAAAAAAAAATAATAAAGAGTAAATAATAATATATACAATGAGACACAACATCACATACATGTATAATGTTTTGATTTTTCATCATGGTTCCTCCGGGGGAGAGGGAAAACTGTAGTCACACTCTGTAGGGAGAGAACAGCAGTACGAAAATGAAATGCTGTTTTATTTGTCTAGATAGTATCTCTGTTATCTTAGTATATACATATATATACACATCTCTCTTTGTCTCATCCTGCATAGCCTATAATCTGTATGAGGCTTACCACTATAGCGGTTTTAATGGTTAATTCTTGGAAAAATGGAGAGGAGAATCCGTATTTAATCCGCAACAAAGATAGTCTAAATTAGTCAAAGACAAGCTCCCGGCAGGGTCAGTGATATCAATTCCAGGACAAAAAGCATGTGCAGTGCCTACCACTTCAAGTTCACTCCTCTGCAAGATCACCTACTTGGTACTGCTGCCAGGGAGCACATATTGCCAATGTCGTGTCGTCCAGCTGGCCTGCTAAATCCTAGTGAAGGTGCGAGGAAGTGGTGTCCTCACGCTTGCTCTCAAAACTAGACAGTGTATTACAAACATAGAGGTCATGGATGGAAGATCCTTCAGGTTCCATTTCTAGTTTTATTTTATTACAGCAAATCAGTCAGCACATTACAGATATTACATTGTATCACAGTTGGTGGGTATTAGTCTGACATTCAATAATCAGTGTCACTCTCTTTATATAAACCGGTGGATATAATATCATCTTTATTACTGTCTGCTTGCATCACAAAGCGTTCTCTCTCAATATTGAGACTTGAGCAGTTTCACTAGGGGGAGGGCATGGGCTTCTCCTATATAAGTTCCATTTTCCCCTGACCCTCATCCACTTTTGGGGCATCCTTTACTTTTGTATACTGTTCTTTCAGCTACAATGCATTGATCCAAATTTCTTTTCCAACCTCTTAAGCTCGGTGCGGATATCACCCCCAAAATTTGTGGTATATTAGTTTGGAATATCATGCCCAGAGTGGTCCAGGTTTGTTTATCTCACGTCAAGTCTGTGGTCTCCCAAACATTAGGGGGGCACCATTTACCCAAAGGGAACATGGGCACTCCCAAGACCTCGCTCAAGCATAATATCACCTCTCCCCAAAATGTTTGGACTTCAGGGCAATCCCAGAGGATATGGAAAAATGTCCCTACTTGCTGAGACCCTGCATCTCTTGCTTACCCATATTTACCAGTGTGGTGTGGGAAATATAGACCCTGTGCAGTATTTTTAATTGCACAAAGCAGAAGCTTAGCTGGACAGATACCACTCGTGGTGATGCCAGTGCCTCAGGCCAATCTTCCTCCAGCAGGTCACCCAAGTCTGTCTCCCAATGTTCTCTTAGGTGGGTTAGAATATCAGGGGAACTATTTATGAGTTCTCAGTACACTAGAAAGATGGCTTTCTTATTGAGGTGTTCCTCTAGTAATCTACTATCGAGAGGGGGCGACGCTGGTAGAGTATTTCCCAGAGGAAGCGCTGCTGGAATTTTGTGTCAGATTTGTAGGTATGGGAAGGTCTCTGGGGGATAGGTCATATGTTTTTCGTAGGTCTGCAAATGAAATTATCCCCTGGTAGTGTACCTCTTCCAATGTTGATATTTCTATCAGGTCCAATTTATCAAACCCTTGCCTTTCCGCCATAGTGCCCAGGAGTTCCCACATACCGATACCCTCCCGGCTGTAGGACCAGGTGGTCCATACGGTAGGTTGGTTCCTCCTCAGGTTGGTGGATCCAGTGAATGATGGTTGTCAGTTGTACCGCCCTATAGTATGGCTGCAGATCTGGTAGCGCTATTCTCCCGTCATACCATCCTCTCATCAGTTCCACCAGGCTCCGTTCGACAGGGTTCTTATCTCGCTATCTATTGCCTTAAAAAATGCACCAGGGACCGCAAAGGGGGTGTTTTGTAATGGGTCAGTGGGTCCCCTCTAATCTATGCCGCCAGGGGCTCAAGAATCAATGGAAATATCAAAGGGGATAGGAGGCAGCCCTGCCTTGTTCCTCTGTGAAGGGAAAAAGTTCTAGACACTCTACCGTTTACCAATGCCTGTGCCAGTGGTTGTGTGCAGAACAGTTGCAGGCAGGATAAAAATCTCGGGCCAAAGCCCATGTGTTGAAGTACAGCAAAAAGGTATGGCCATTCCATGGTTTCAAAGGCCTTACGAGCGTCAAGAGATAGGATCGCTGCTCTTTACTGATTTGTGTGTGCACGGCCTAGGACTCCATGTAGTCGTCGCATATTAAGTACCTAACTTCACAGGGCCATGAATCCTGATTGATCTGGATGGACCAGATTTGTCATTAGTGGGGTCAGACGAAGAGCTAGGATTTTAGCTAAAATCTTAACCTCTGCGTTGAGTAAGGAAATGGGTCAATAAGATGCACAGCGTTTCAGTGGTCTGCCCTCTTTATGTATTGCAGCCACTGATGTGAGACTGTGTTCCTTAGGCAGAATACCCACCTCCCTGCTTTCTTCAAACATTTTAAGAAGGTATGGCCCAACGGTGTATGCCCTCAGTTTGTATGGTTCTATGGGCATGCTATGGGACCCTGTTGCATTGCCAGGTTGGATGCCTGCTACACTTCCTCCTCTGTGAGGTCGCTGTGTAATGATGCTACTTCTTCTGGAGAAAGAATAGGGAGTTGTCTAACAGCTAAAAAGGTCAGGACTTCCTGCTCCAAACTGGCTATACAATGAGGAAAAGAGCTTGATGAAGTAAGATGCAAATGCGTCTGCAATGGTTTGTGGGTCACTCAAGGATTGTACATCTGCAGATCCAAGTGTCGCTACCCAGCATCCAACTCGGTACCGCCTGTCCAACCAGGCAAAGTAGTTTGCCTACCCTATCTCCCAGTTCATACACCCAGTGCTGCATAGCTCTATATTTAATTCTAGCCACTTCTGTCACTGACCCGGATATATTCCTAATGTATTTCTCTTTGGCCCTACTTTCATCTGCAATATAAGTACAGTATTGCTGTACTTTAACATCCAACAGACTACGCCCTCTTTTGCAAGAAATAGGTCTAATACAAGTTGAATCTGTAATACCATAGACCTTATTGCAATCAACTCAGTATTTACAAGAAAAAGGAATTTAGCCAATTTATCCATTATTGTAGACAGTTTCGATTTTTGAAATCATTTAGAATTACTCTCACACACCCGATAATGGCACCAAAATATCTCCTACTACTTCTGCTGTTCTAACACCTTATTTAGTACTGATTTATCTACCAACACATGATCATTAAAATGTTCCACATGATAAATCAATCAATCAGGGGATGGTAAAGCACAGCGAGGGTCTCAAGTCACAAGCAGGGATGGTGGTGGCTCCGTTGAGTGCTAGGGTCATCCGAAGAGCCAGGTCTTGAGGTCCTTCCAGAACTGGAGCAGTGTAGGGACTTGCCGGCGGTGGAGGGGGAGGTCGTTCCAGGCCTTGCTGCGAGGTAGGAGATGGACTTTTCTCCCGTTCTGGTCTTGTAGATGCATGGGATGGTGGCCAGAGCAGAGAGAGGTCAGCCGATCGGAGTTGGTTCTTTGGTGCGTGGAAGGAGAAGCGGTTGTTTAGGTATGCTGGTCTGATCTTGTGGAGGTTCTTGTATGCGTGAGTGAGGAGCTTGAAGGTTATTCTTCTTTCAGTGGGGACCCAGTGGAGATCGCGAGGTGTTGGGTGATGTGGTTGTGATGGGGGATATCTCGGCTCAGTCTGGCTGTGGCATTCTGGACGGTCTGAAGTTTGCAAAGTAGTTTCTTGTTGATTCCGGCATTGAGAGCGTTGCCGTAGTCCAGTCGGCTACTCATGAGGGAGTGCATGACCGTTTTTCTGGATTTGGATGGGATCCGTATGAATGTTTTACGCAGTATCGAAGTAGGCTTTGTGCGTGGTCGGTCAGGGTAGGGGGGTTTCCGAGGGTGGGGCCACCAGGTGTTATCCCATGCAGAATGGGTGGATCCAAGGATGAGGACTTCTGTGTTGTCTGAGTTGAGTTTCAGGCAGTTCCTCTTCATCCAGGTGGCAACAGCTGTCATCCCTTCTTGGAAGATGTGCCTGATAATGTTGGGTTCTTTGGTGAGGGAGAGGATGAGCTGGGTGTCGTCGGCATAGGAGACAATGTTGAACCCGTGGTTTCTGAGGATGGCTGCGAGGAGGGCCATGTAGATGTGGAAGAGGATGGGGCTTTGGGAGGATACATGGAGCACTCCACATCTGGTCTCGTCTGGTTCTCAGAGGTAGTGCTAGAGTCTGACTCCCTGAGGTCTGCCTGTGAGAAATGAGCATATCCTGTCAAGGGCCTTGCCGAAGAAAGCCGGCGCTGTGGAGTCTGGTGGCTTGTGTGCAGTGGGAGGCAGCTGAGAAGTAGAGGAGTATGAGGGATGCTATTTGGCCCTGGTCTAGGAGGAGGTAGATGTCATCAGTGGCAGGGAGGTCTCAGTGCTGTGGTTGCTGCAGAATCTGGATTGGGAGATGTCCAGGATGTTGTTGGCTTCTGTGAAGTTTGCTAGCTGGGTGTAGACAGCCATTTTGATGACCTTGACTGCAAATGGAAGCAGGGAGATGGGCCTGATGGGTTTGAGGTCCGTCAGGTCTGCAGAGGGTTTCTTCAGGAGGGGGATGACATCAGCGTTTTTCCAGTTGTCTGGGAACTTGGCAGTTTCGAGGGAGCATTTGATCATCTAGCATAGTTCGGGTGCTATGGCTGTGGCGGCTCTGTGGAAGATGTGGGGTGGGCAGGGGGCTGAGGGTGCTCCGGAGTTGGCAGGGTATGTCCAGACGTAGGTCCCTTGCTGACTTGGCTACATGATTAAAGTGAGCCTGGTCCCAGGGTGCTTGTTTCTGGTCCACGGAAGACCTGGCTTGGCAGTTTGGGCTGGACTGTTCCCATAAGGAACAGGGTCAAGACTGATTTGCATATGGCTGGTTCTGCTCTGGGGTGGTGAAATGAGCTAAAGAACGATGATGGATTCAAACCAGATCTGTGACTGTGGGTGAGTTTCTGAAAAAGGTCAGTGCTCCATCCATCATTTCCTTGAGTTTGCTTTGTTCACACTAATTTGGCAGGATATTCCCAGATGTGGGTCCCTTGCTAACTTTGCCACTGGATTCAAGCAAGCCTCGCTGATGAGGGGTGTTACCCTGAAACCGGTCCCAGGATGCTTATTTCCAGTCCAGGGAGATCTGGCTTGGCAGATCATGCTGGACTGTTCCCACAAGGAACAGGGTCGAGACTGATTTGCATATGGCTGGGTCTGAACTGGGGTGGTGAGTGAGCTAAAGAACGATGATGGATTCAACCCGGATCTATGACTGGGAGTGTCTGAAAAGTTTCAGCGCTCCGTCCATCATCTTGTGTTTGAATAGGGAATGCTCTTCATGGTCTTTAGGGTGTCTTCAATTGTGAGCAGGGTCCAAGTGAACAGGGTCTTTTGGGTTGCGTTGCTGGGGGGGGGAGCTGAAGCGGTGCTGAGGTTTTGGTTGTCGAAGTTGTCGTACATCATCTTAATCTTGAGGTGAAAAAAAGATGCTGAGTCTGTTGCAGAGGTCTTGGGAGGGTGGGACGTCTATTGTTTCACTGTTTGGTGTGGTGAATTCCTTGATGATGGAGAAGAGTTCTTTGGTGTTGTGGGATTTGGTGAGTGTTCTGCTTGGAGGAATTTCTTCTTTGTGGATTTGATGAGTTGGTTGTGTGCTGTGGTGGCTGCTCTGTAGGCAGTGCATGTTTCTAGGGTTTTGTTGTTCCCCCACGTCTTTTCGAGTAATCAGCAGGAGCACTTGAATTCTTGGAGTGCAGGGGTGAACCAGCTTGCTTTCTTGATGTTTCATCCTGTGGCTGTCTTGAGGAGGGTGAGTGTGCAGGCACAGCTAGTGATCCTGTGGTGGAGGTTAGGTACCATTGTGTTAGCGTCTGATGTCATTGGTGGTGGGGTGCTGATGAGGGCAGAGGTGAGCTGGTCTTCCGTGACTTTGTTCTAGCTTCTACAGAGGAGGCGTTGGGCATGCTTATGTACTGTGGGTTTTCTGAAAGTGAATTGGATGTAGTGGTGGTTTGTCCAGAGAAGTTCCATGGCGTGGCTGTAGGAGACACTATTTCCTTCTGTGAAGACGGTGTTGAGTGTGTGTCCCACAGTGTGCATGGGGGCAGGGACCAGTTGCTTCAGTCCTATGTTGGTGAGGTTCTCTAGGAGGGTGGTGGTGTTGGGATTGTTGTGGTTGTCCATGTGGAAGTTTAAGTCTCTGAGTAGGATGTAGTCAGTAGAGCCAAGGATGTGGGGTGCAATGAGGTCGTCAATGGTGTCAGTGAAAGGAGTGTGGGGGCCAGGCAGCCTGTAAATGTGAGTTACATAGAGAGTCGTTTTATAGTTGGTCTGGATCTGGAAGTGGCAATGTTCATAGAGGGTTGTAGTGTTGTTCGGGCTGGTGGTTGTCATGCGGAGGGTGTTTTTGTGGACGATGGCGATGCCTTCTCCGGGGTGGGTGGGGCCGTCTTTCTGCAGGATCTTGTATCCGTCAGGAATGGCGGTGGTGATGTCGGTGTGGAGTTGGCGTTGGTCCAGATTTCTGTGAGGAAGGCGACGTTGGGCACGTGGGTGTTGAGGATGTCCCTGATTTCTACAGCATGCTTATGTAAGAAGCACACTTTGAGGAGGATGCAGTTCAGTGGTTTGTGAGTGGTGATGTCCTGTAGGCTGGGGGCTGCTGCTGGGGTCCGGAGGTGGGTGAAGGTTCAGTGGCTGAGTCAACAGGAGATTGGGCCTTGGGTGTTGCTTGGCTTCGAATGCTGGCACTTTTTGCTGCATCCGGGGTTGGGAGCGTGGAGGGTGCTGGAAACTTAGCGGAGGCGGGTCGGAGGGCCAGGGTCCCTGGTGCTGGTCGCGTTTGGGTCACTGATGAGCACAGATGAGCTTGCCTTTGGCATACCTTTGGTGCTTCAGCAGTACGGCTGCACAGCACCTGGCATTAAGTAGAGGTTGGGGAGTGTAGTCAGTTGGAAGGCGGGAGCAGGAAGGATGCACTGGATGGGGAGGGGCCGCGGGCCAGCAGCAGTGTGGACTAAGAGGGGAGCAAGAAGAGAGGAGAGAGAAAAGAGAAATAAGGGAGAAAGGAAAGCAGAGAGAAAAGAGGGCACAGAAAAGCCAAGAGAAGTAGAACAGCAGAAGAGCAGAGTGCTCTCCCACTGGACCACCAATGATGAGCCTGCGGGTAGAGGAGGGCCTCGAACACCCAGCAAACAGAGAGCTCAGAGGGCTCAGAGGGCAGCACCTAGTGGTGGAGCTGGTACCATCCCATCCATGTGGTAATTTGAAATATGCATTGTGTCCACAAATAAAATAGATTCCAGGAATCACAGGAACGTATCCCTCCAGAAAAAAAGACTTTTTACCCTCTCACTTCAAGTGTGCTCTCCCCTAGAAACAACGTACCTATATAACTCTGATAAACATATATACCCAACTTCCTTTATGTTTCCGATCTAAAACCAAGGCGGGTAAATTTCCTTTTTCCTGATAATCAATTTCTCCACTCCTCCTCTTGGGATTTTTAAGGTCCTTATCAGTTTCAGTTTGAGACTTTAATTCTCTTCAACTATCAAATGCCAAAATCAAACATTTATTTTTCACATCTGATATCAAACAATTTCAATTATTTCTATTTGCATACTCAGTATCTACTCAATTAAGGATACATAATATTTGCTTGACATTTCTGCACCTTTAAAATAAGGATTCTTTTTTAATTAAGTGATAAGGGGAACTTGTTGGAGAACTTCATCATAATTTAAAAAAAAAAAAGTGAAAACCACCATTTCCATGAAATATATTTATTAGAATACCACAAGAAATACCATATGTCAGAAGGAGATGATGATAAGTGATTCCCTCTGAAGCAGAAGTGAGTTCTAAGTACAAACAACAACCTTTAGCATTCATTGTGTCTATGTACTCATAAAGCAATGTAAAATAAACATTTGAAGTATAATCCCTCTTGATACATCTGCGTTTAATTTCTCGACCCCCAACAACTGCATGTTACTATCACACAAAAGTGGCATAGTAGGGGCAATAGTAGACTTATATTCCACTGAGCTATCTGTAGCTGAATATAGCCCTATAAGCACTATAACTAATACGACAACTAATGCCATTAGTGTGCATATTATGATTAATCTATGCCAACTATTATTGGGCTTGGTTTCCATTACTTCATTGGAATCTAATCCTTGGGTGGAGCGTAGTAGCTGCAGAGACTTAACTGCCGGTTTCCAACCTTGCAAACAGCAAAACCAATTTTCAAACAAAATGCAACAAAATGTATAGAAGAATCTTTATGAAACTTCATTAGCCCTTCTCTGTGTTCTTCCAAAAAACGTTAGGCTCCTTCGGTTCCCTTGAACCTTGGTACTCTATGAAATGTCTTTAATAATAAATACCTCTATTTCACTCACTATTATCCCAATATGAAATGCTTCAGTCCATCAACTAGCACAGAAAACTTATTTGCAACCAAAAAGGGAAATTCAGCAACATCTAAGATAAAATGTCTCAAGGCACTCAGCCTTGTTAAAAAAGAAAGTTCAAAGGTATGATCAAACTGGAGATCAAGATGCCAAAGTTTCAATTGAACTTTCACAGTGATCCCAAAATTCCCAGAACTTGTTCTCACTGTCATTTGCAAGAAGGTATGTCTGCTTAGGGGATGAGTGCATCTGGCAGGGCACTGGCACTCACTTCGACCTCCTGAGTGGTGTTGCTTTTCCTCATTCACTCACACCTGAATCCTCTATATTCTCTGGGATATCTGGGAGAGCACTTTCTCCTTGCAGAACCAGCCTCCCTCTCTCCTGCCTTCTCGACCAACATTCTTTTACTAACCCTCGCATTTGTCAGCATTTGAGTCTATCTTTGTTACGACCATTGGATTAGCCTCTCCTTTATCAGTTTCATCATCCAACAATCCTTTGCAGTAATCTAGCAACAGATCATTAGTATTGTTCACAAACACATTTGCAGGTACAGCTGGCAGTCTCATTGCCCTTCCTATGGTGATCACATGGGGAGTCAATCTTGTCCTATGATCGGGTGTGCTGCTCAGACTCATCAACACCAATGACAAAGCATCTGGCCATTACAAAGATGTAGAAGCACACACTTTGGCAAGTTTTGATTTCAATGTCCCATTGACTTGCTCCAACAGACCTGAAGCCTCAGGTCGATATCTACATTGTAGTCTGTTCAACCGGCCAGGCAGCACACAGCATCCTCAGAACTTCGCTATTGAAGTGTGTGCCTCAGTCAGGTTCCAAAGAAATCAGGAAGCCGAACCTTAATGTCAACTCCCTCAATAACAATTTTGCTACTGTAAAACTATCATTTCTTCTTTTGGGACATGCTCACCCAATGGTGAAAAGATGTACACAAGAACAATCACATATCTCAGCCTACTGCTCACAGGCATCTCAATATAGTCCATTGAAGGGACTACCTGACCTCACTATGTGGCTCAATATCCAGAGGTTCTTTTCTCTACATTGTTATGTTGGCACATAACACATCTGTGACATAACGCTTTCATCATCAATCTGAACCTTGGATGAAACCATGTTTGGCGAAACAATCTGACCAAAGTATCCCTCTCTACATGGGTCAGACCATGGTAATGCCTAGCCATTGGTGGGAACAAACTATTTGGCAACAAAGGTCTGCTCGGTATCTCACTTGTGTGGGTCGGCCTAGTGTCCGCGACAGGAAACGGCGCAAAACACATTTCTGTGGTGGAAAGTTCCGGAATCTGCATGGATCCACAAATTTCCACCCACCCCGCGTTCCCCAAAGTCTTAGGAGAAAAACAGTACCTCACTTGTGTGGGTCGGCCTAGTGCCCGCGACAGGAAACGGCGCAAAACGCAACGTGGTCACACCTCAATTTCGCAGTGAAAAATGACCCTTTTTTGGCAAAATGTCTAGCTGTAGTTTTTGAACCCTAGCTCTGCGGGCACCTTGGGAAACCTAGCAAACCTATACATTTTTGAAAACTAGACACCCAGGGGAATCCAGGATGGGGTGACTTGACTGCCTCCCAACAGGGTCTGTTACCCAGAATCCCTTGCAAACCTAAAAAATTGACAAAAAAAACACATTTTCCCCACATTTCTGTGGTGGTAAGTTCCGGAATCTGTGTGGATCCACAAATTTCCACCCACCCCGCGTTTCCCAAAGTCTTACGAGAAAAATGGTACCTCACTTGTGTGGGTCGGCCTAGTGCCCGCGACAGGAAATGGCGCAAAACGCGACGTGGTCACACCTCAATTTCGCAGTGAAAAATGACCCTTTTTTGACAAAATGTCTAGCTGTAGTTTTTGAACCCTAGCTCTGCGGGCACCTTGGGAAACCTAGCAAACCTGTACATTTTTGAAAACTAGACACCCAGGGGAATCCAGGATGGGGTGACTTGACTGCCTCCCATCAGGGTCTGTTACCCAGAATCCCTTGCAAACCTTAATAATTGACAAAAAAATCATATTTTCCCCACATTTCTGTGGTGGAAAGTTCCGGAATCTGTGTGGATCCACACATTTCCACACACCCCGCGTTCCCCAAAGTCTTACGAGAAAAACGGTACCTCACTTGTGTGGGTCAGCCTAGTGCCCGCGACAGGAAATGGCGCAAAACGCAACGTGGTCACACCTCAATTTCGCAGTGAAAAATTACCCTTTTTTGGCAAAATGTCTAGCTGTAGTTTTTGAACCCTAGCTCTGCGGGCACTTTGGGAAACCTAGCAAACCTATACATTTTTGAAAACTAAACACCGAGGGGAATACAGGATGGGGTGACTTGACTGCCTCCCACCAGGGTCTGTTACCCAGAATCCCTTGCAAACCTAAATAATTGAGAAAAAAATCATTTTTTCCCCACATTTCTGTGGTGGAAAGTTCGGGAATCTACGTGGATCCACAAATTTCCACCCACCCCGCGTTCCCCAAAGTCTTACGAGAAAAACGGTACCTCACTTGTGTGGGTCGGCCTAGTGCCCGCGACAGGAAATGGCACAAAACGCAACATGGTCACACCTCAATTTCGCAGTGAAAAATGACCCTTTTTTGACAAAATGTATAGCTGTAGTTTTTGAACCCTAGCTCTGCGGGCACCTTGGGAAACCTAGCAAACCTATACATTTTTGAAAACTAGACACCCAGGGGAATCCAGGATGGGGTGACTTGACTGCCTCCCACCAGGGTCTGTTACCCAGAATCCCTTGCAAACCTAAATAATTGACAAAAAAATCACATTTTCCCCACATTTCTGTGGTGGAAAGTTCCGGAATCTGCGTGAATCCACAATTTCCACCGACCCCGCGTTCCCCAAAGTCTTACGAGAAAAACGGTACCTCACTTGTGTGGGTCGGCCTAGTGCACACGACAGGAAAGGGCGCAAAACGCAACGTGGTCACACCTCAATTTCGCAGTGAAAAATTACCCTTTTTTGGCAAAATGTCTAGCTGTAGTTTTTGAACCCTAGCTCTGCGGGCACCTTGGGAAACCTAGCAAACCTATACATTTTTGAAAACTAGACACCCAGGGGAATCCAGGATGGGGTGACTTGACTGCCTCCAACCAGGGTCTGTTACCCAGAATCCCTTGCAAACCTAAAACAATTACAAAAAAAACACATTTTCCCCACATTTCTCTGGTGGAAAGTTCCGGAATCGGCGTGGATCCACACATTTCCACCCACCCCGCGTTCCCCAAAGTCTTAGGAGAAAAACAGTACCTCACTTGTGTGGGTCGGCCTAGTGCCCGCGACAGGAAATTGCGCAAAACGCAACGTGGTCACACCTCAATTTCGCAGTGAAAAATGACCCTTTTTTGGCAAAATGTCTAGCTGTAGTTTTTGAACCCTAGCTCTGCGGGCACCTTGGGAAACCTAGCAAACCTATACATTTTTGAAAACTAGACACCCAGGGGAATCCAGGATGGGGTGACTTGACTGCCTCCCACCAGGGTCTGTTACCCAGAATCCCTTGCAAACCTAAAAAATTGACAAAAGAAACACATTTTCCCCACATTTCTGTGGTGGAAAGTTCCGGAATCTGTGTGGATCCACAAATTTCCACCCACCCCGCGTTCCCCAAAGTCTTACGAGAAAAATGGTACCTCACTTGTGTGGGTCGGCCTAGTGCCCGCGACAGGAAATGGCGCAAAACGCAACGTGCTCACACCTCAATTTCGCAGTGAAAAATGACCCTTTTTTGACAAAATGTCTAGCTGTAGTTTTTGAACCCTAGCTCTGCGGGCACCTTGGGAAACCTAGCAAACCTATACATTTTTGAAAACTAGACACCCAGGGGAATCCAGGATGGGGTGACTTGACTGCCTCCCATCAGGGTCTGTTACCCAGAATCCCTTGCAAACCTAAATAATTGACAAAAAAATCATATTTTCCCCACATTTCTGTGGTGAAAAGTTCCGGAATCTGCGTGGATCCACACATTTCCACCCACCCCGCGTTCCCCAAAGTCTTACGAGAAAAACGGTACCTCACTTGTGTGGGTCGGCCTAGTGGCCCCGACAGGAAATGGCACAAAACGCAACGTGGTCACACCTCAATTTCGCAGTGAAAAATGACCCTTTTTTGACAAAATGTCTAGCTGTAGTTTTTGAACCCTAGCTCTGCGGGCACCTTGGGAAACCTAGCAAACCTATACATTTTTGAAAACTAGACACCCAGGGGAATCCAGGATGGGGTGACTTGACTGCCTCCCACCAGGGTCTGTTACCCAGAATCCCTTGCAAACCTAAATTATTGACAAAAAAATCACATTTTCCCCACATTTCTGTGGTGGAAAGTTCCGGAATCTGCGTGAATCCACAAATTTCCACCGACCCCGCGTTCCCCAAAGTCTTATGAGAAAAACGGTACCTCACTTGTGTGGGTCGGCCTAGTGCACACGACAGGAAAGGGCGCAAAACGCAACGTGGTCACACCTCAATTTCGCAGTGAAAAATTACCCTTTTTTGGCAAAATGTCTAGCTGTAGTTTTTGAACCCTAGCTCTGCGGGCACCTTGGGAAACCTAGCAAACCTATACATTTTTGAAAACTAGACACCCAGGGGAATCCAGGATGGGGTGACTTGACTGCCTCCCACCAGGGTCTGTTACCCAGAATCCCTTGCAAACCTAAAACAATTACAAAAAAAACACATTTTCCCCACATTTCTCTGGTGGAAAGTTCCGGAATCTGCGTGGATCCACACATTTCCACCCACCCCGCGTTCCCCAAAGTCTTAGGAGAAAAACAGTACCTCACTTGTGTGGGTCGGCCTAGTGCCCGCGACAGGAAATTGCGCAAAACGCAACGTGGTCACACCTCAATTTCGCAGTGAAAAATGACCCTTTTTTGGCAAAATGTCTAGCTGTAGTTTTTGAACCCTAGCTCTGCGGGCACCTTGGGAAACCTAGCAAACCTATACATTTTTGAAAACTAGACACCCAGGGGAATCCAGAATGGGGTGACTTGACTGCCTCCCACCAGGGTCTGTTACCCAGAATCCCTTGCAAACCTAAAAAAATTGACAAAAAAAACACATTTTCCCCACATTTCTGTGGTGGAAAGTTCCGGAATCTGTGTGGATCCACAAATTTCCACCCACCCCACGTTCCCCAAAGTCTTACAAGAAAAATGGTACCTCACTTGTGTGGGTCGGCCTAGTGCCCGCGACAGCAAATGGCGCAAAACGCAACGTGGTCACACCTCAATTTCGCAGTGAAAAATGACCCTTTTTTGACAAAATGCCTAGCTGTAGTTTTTGAACCCTAGCTCTGCGGGCACCTTGGGAAACCGAGCAAACCTATACATTTTTGAAAACTAGACACCCAGGGGAATCCAGGATGGGGTGACTTGACTGCCTCCCATCAGGGTCTGTTACCCAGAATCCCTTGCAAACCTAAATAATTGACAACAAAAATCATATTTTCCCCACATTTCTGTGGTGGAAAGTTCCGGAATCTGCGTGGATCCACACATTTCCACCCACCCCGCGTTCCCCAAAGTCTTACGAGAAAAACGGTACCTCACTTGTGTGGGTCAGCCTAGTGCCCGCGACAGGAAATGGCGCAAAACGCAACGTGGTCACACCTCAATTTCGCAGTGAAAAATTACCCTTTTTTGGCAAAATGTCTAGCTGTAGTTTTTGAACCCTAGCTCTGCGGGCACCTTGGGAAACCTAGCAAACCTATACATTTTTGAAAACTAGACACCGAGGGGAATACAGGATGGGGTGACTTGACTGCCTCCCACCAGGGTCTGTTACCCAGAATCCCTTGCAAACCTAAATAATTGAGAAACAAATCATATTTTCCCCACATTTCTGTGGTGGAAGGTTTCGGAATCTGCGTGGATCCACAAATATCCACCCACCCCGTGTTCCGCAAAGTCTTACGAGAAAAACGGTACCTCACTTGTGTGGGTCGGCCTAGTGCCCGCGACAGGAAATGGCACAAAACGCAACGTGGTCACACCTCAATTTCGCAGTGAAAAATGACCCTTTTTTGACAAAATGTCTAGCTGTAGTTTTTGAACCCTAGCTCTGCGGGCACTTTGGGAAACCTAGCAAACCTATACATTTTTGAAAACTAGACACCCAGGGGAATCCAGGATGGGGTGACTTGACTGCCTCCCACCAGGGTCTGTTACCCAGAATCCCTTGCAAACCTAAATAATTGACAAACAAATCACATTTTCCCCACATTTCTGTGGTGGAAAGTTCCGGAATCTGCGTGAATCCACAAATTTCCACCCACCCCGCGTTCCCCAAAGTCTTACGAGAAAAACGGTACCTCACTTGTGTGGGTCGGCCTAGTGCACACAACAGGAAATGGCGCAAAACGCAACGTGGTCACACCTCAATTTCGCAGTGAAAAATTACCCTTTTTTGGCAAAATGTCTAGCTGTAGTTTTTGAACCCTAGCTCTGCGGGCACCTTGGGAAACCTAGCAAACCTATACATTTTTGAAAACTAGACACCCAGGGGAATACAGGATGGGGTGACTTGACTGCCTCCCACCAGGGTCTGTTACCCAGAATCCCTTGCACACCTAAAACAATTACAAAAAAACACATTTTCCCCACATTTCTCCGGTGGAAAGTTCTGGAATCTGCGTGGATCCACAAATTTCCACCCACCCCGCGTTCCCCAAAGTCTTAGGAGAAAAACAGTACCTCACTTGTGTGGGTCGGCCTAGTGCCCGCGACAGGAAACGGCGCAAAACGCAACGTGGTCACACCTCAATTTCGCAGTGAAAAATGACCCTTTTTTGGCACAATGTCTAGCTGTAGTTTTTGAACCCTAGCTCTGCGGGCACCTTGGGAAACCTAGCAAACCTATACATTTTTGAAAACTAGACACACAGGGGAATCCAGGATGGGGTGACTTGACTGCCTCCCACCAGGGTCTGTTACCCAGAATCCCTTGCAAACCTAAAAAATTGAAAAAAAAAACACATTTTCCCCACATTTCTGTGGTGGAAAGTTCCGGAATCTGTGTGGATCCACAAATTTCCACCCACCCCGCGTTCTGCAAAGTCTTACAAGAAAAATTGTACCTCACTTGTGTGGGTCGGCCTAGTGCCCGCGACAGGAAATGGAGCAAAACACAACGTGGTCACACCTCAATTTTGCAGTGAAAAATGACCCTTTTTTGACAAAATGTCTAGCTGTAGTTTTTGAACCCTAGCTCTGCGGGCACCTTGGGAAACCTAGCAAACCTATACATTTTTAAAAACTAGACACCCGTGTGCTTCCAGGGAGGCATGGCTTGCATGGATCCCCCAACGGTTCCTTACCCAGAATCCCCTGCAAACCTCAATTTTAGCTGAAAAAATCACATTTTTCACACATTTTTGTGTGGGAAAGTTGAGGCATCACTGGGCTGACACAAATTTCCTACCACCCAGCGTTCCCCCGGGTCTCCTGATAAAAAGGGTGCCTCACTCGTGTGGGAGGCCCAAGTACCCGCGACAGGCAAGGCCCCAAAACGTATTGAGGCGACATGAAAATTGCCTACCTCAAAAAGACCTGGTTTTGCAAGGGGGGACACCTGGGTTTTGGCCCGGTGCTCAGTGGCCACCTAGGGGAACCTACCAAACCCACACATTTCTGAAAACTAGACACCTGGGGGATTCCAGGGAGGTATGGCTTGCGTGGATCCCCCAACGTTTCCTTACCCAGAATGCCTTGCAAACCTCAAATTTAGCTGAAAACATCACCTTTTTCACACATTTTTGTGTGGGAAAGTTGAGGCATCACCGAGCTGACACAAATTTCCTACCACCCAGCGTTCCCCCGGGTCTCCCGATAAAAACGGTGCCTCACTCGTGTGGGAGGCCCAAGTACCCACGACAGGCAAGGGCCCAAAACGTATTGAGGCGACATGAAAATTGCCTACCTCAAAACGACCTGGTTTTGCAAGGGGGGTCACCTGGGTTTTTGGCCCGGTGCTCAGCGGCCACCTAGGGGAACCTACCAAACCCACACATTTGTCAAAAAAATCATATTTTCCCCACATTTCTGTGGTGGAAAGTTCCGGAATCTGCGTGGATCCACACATTTCCACCCACCCCGCGTTCCCCAAAGTCTTACGAGAAAAACGGTACCTCACTTGTGTGGGTCGGCCTAGTGCCCGCGACAGGAAATGGCGCAAAACGCAAACGTGGTCACACTTCAATTTCGCAGTGAAAAATTACCCTTTTTTGGCAAAATGTCTAGCTGTAGTTTTTGAACCCTAGCTCTGCGGGCACCTTGGGAAACCTAGCAAACCTATACATTTTTGAAAACTAGACACCGAGGGGAATACAGGATGGGGTGACTTGACTGCCTCCCACCAGGGTCTGTTACCCAGAATCCCTTGCAAACCTAAATAATTGAGAAAAAAATCATATTTTCCCCATATTTCTGTGGTGGAAGGTTCCGGAATCTGCGTGGATCCACAAATATCCACCCACCCCGCGTTCCCCAAAGTCTTACGAGAAAAACGGTACCTCACTTGTGTGGGTCGGCCTAGTGCCCGCGACAGGAAATGGCACAAAACGCAACGTGGTCACACCTCAATTTCGCAGTGAAAAATGACCCTTTTTTGACAAAATGTCTAGCTGTAGTTTTTGAACCCTAGCTCTGCGGGCACCTTGGGAAACCTAGCAAACCTATACATTTTTGAAAACTAGACACCCAGGGGAATCCAGGATGGGGTGACTTGACTGCCTCCCACCAGGGTCTGGTACCCAGAATCCCTTGCAAACCTAAATAATTGACAAAAAAATCACATTTTCCCCACATTTCTGTGGTGGAAAGTTCCGGAATCTGCGTGAATCCACAAATTTCCACCCACCCCGCGTTCCCCAAAGTCTTACGAGAAAAACGGTACCTCACTTGTGTGGGTCGGCCTAGTGCACGCGACAGGAAATGGCGCAAAACGCAACGTGGTCACACCTCAATTTCGCAGTGAAAAATTACCCTTTTTTGGCAAAATGTCTAGCTGTAGTTTTTGAACCCTAGCTCTGCGGGCACCTTGGGAAACCTAGCAAACCTATACATTTTTGAAAACTAGACACCCAGGGGAATCCAGGATGGGGTGACTTGACTGCCTCCCACCAGGGTCTGTTACCCAGAATCCCTTGCAAACCTAAAACAATTACAAAAAAACACATTTTCCCCACATTTCTCTGGTGGAAAGTTCCGGAATCTGCGTGGATCCACAAATTTCCACCCACCCCGCGTTCCCCAAAGTCTTAGGAGAAAAACAGTACCTCACTTGTGTGGGTCGGCCTAGTGCCCGCAACAGGAAACGGCGCAAAACGCAACGTGGTCACACCTCAATTTCGCAGTGAAAAATGACCCTTTTTTGGCACAATGTCTAGCTGTAGTTTTTGAACCCTAGCTCTGCGGGCACCTTGGGAAACCTAGCAAACCTATACATTTTTGAAAACTAGACACACAGGGGAATCCAGGATGGGGTGACTTGACTGCCTCCCACCAGGGTCTGTTACCCAGAATCACTTGCAAACCTAAAAAATTGAAAAAAAACCCCACATTTTCCCCACATTTCTGTGGTGGAAAGTTCCGGAATCTGTGTGGATCCACAAATTTCCACCCACCCCGCGTTCCCCAAAGTCTTACAAGAAAAACGGTACCTCACTTGTGTGGGTCGGCCTAGTGCCCGCGACAGGAAACGGAGCAAAACACAACGTGGTCACACCTCAATTTTGCAGTGAAAAATGACCCTTTTTTGACAAAATGTCTAGCTGTAGTTTTTGAACCCTAGCTCTGTGGGCACCTTGGGAAACCTAGCAAACCTATACATTTTTAAAAACTAGACACCCGTGTGCTTCCAGGGAGGCATGGCTTGCATGGATCCCCCAACGGTTCCTTACCCAGAATCCCCTGCAAACCTCAATTTTAGCTGAAAAAATCACATTTTTCACACATTTTTGTGTGGGAAAGTTGAGGCATCACCGGGCTGACACAAATTTCCTACCACCCAGCGTTCCCCCGGGTCTCCCGATAAAAACGGTGCCTCACTCGTGTGGGAGGCCCAAGTATCCGCGACAGGCAAGGCCCCAAAACGTATTGAGGCGACATGAAAATTGCCTACCTCAAAACGACCTGGTTTTGCAAGGGGGGTCACCTGGGTTTTTGGCCCGGTGCTCAGCGGCCACCTAAGGGAACCTACCAAACCCACACATATCTAAAAACTAGACACCCGGGGGATTCCAGGGAGGTATGGCTTACGTGGATCCCCCAACGGTTCCTTACCCAGAATGCCTTGCAAACCTCAAATTTAGCTGAAAACATCACCTTTTTCACACATTTTTGTGTGGGAAAGTTGAGGCATCACCGAGCTGACACAAATTTCCTACCACCCAGCGTTCCCCCGGGTCTCCCGATAAAAACGGTGCCTCACTCGTGTGGGAGGCCCAAGTACCCGCGACAGGCAAGGGCCCAAAACGTATTGAGGCGACATGAAAATTGCCTACCTCAAAACGACCTGGTTTTGCAAGGGGGGTCACCTGGGTTTTTGGCCCGGTGCTCAGCGCCACCTAGGGGAACCTACCAAACCCACACATTTGTGAAAACTAGACACCCGGGGGATTCCAGGGAGGTATGGCTTGCGTGGATCCCCCAACGTTTCCTTACCCAGAATGCCCTGCAAACCTCAAATTTAGCTGAAAACATCACCTTTTTCACACATTTTTGTGTCGGAAAGTTGTGGCATCACCGGGCTGACACAAATTTCCTACCACCCAGCGTTCCCCCGGGTCTCCCGATAAAAACGGTGCCTCACTCGTGTGGGAAGTCCAAGTACCCGCGACAGGCAATGTGCCCAAAACTTAGTGAGGCGCACTACGTTTAGGACCCTTGCCTGTAGAGGCGCACTACGGTTTCTTTTTTTTTTAACAATTCCCTGGTGCCTAGTGGTCTTTTTGCCCCCCCGGGGGGGGGCAGATTGGGGGCCGATGTTCCATCTGCCCCCCGGGGTGGCAGAAAGGCTGTAATGGTGGCGGGTGGGTGGGGGCATTGGCGTGCCTGTTGCGGGCAGCCCCCACCCTAAAAATAAAACTAAAAACTAATCCCTGGTGTTTAGTGGGTTTTCTGCCCCCCCGAAGGGGCAGATTAGGGGCCGATGCACCATCTGCCCCCCGGGGGGGGCAGAAAGACTGTAGTAATTGGGTGGGGTGGGGGCATGGGCCTACCCCTTCTGGGCAGCCCCCACCCCTATTTTTTTTTTATTTTTTTTACAATTCCCTGGTGTCTAGTGGGCTTTTTGCCCCCTGGTGGGGCAGATTGGGGGCCAATTCCCCATCTGCCCCCCGGGGGGGGCAGAAAGACTGTAGTAATGGGGGGGTGGGGGCATTGGAGTGCCCATTGCCGGCAGCCCCCACCCTAAAAATAAAACTAGAAACTAATCCCTGGTGTTTAGTGGGCTTTCTGCCCCCCCCGGAGGGACAGATTAGGGGCCAATGCCCCATCTGCCCCCCAGGGGGGCATAAATACTGTAGTAATTCGGGGGGGGTGGGGGCATGGGCCTGCCCGTTTTGGGCAGCTCCCACCTCTATTTTATTTTTCACAAAACTTCTCTGGTGTCTATTGGGCTTATTACCCCCCCGGGGGGGCAGATTGGGGGCTAATGCCCCCATATGCCCCCAGGGGGGGAAAAAAGACTAAAATTGCCAAAAATGCACAGGGGGAGCAAAGGCCCTTGCCCAAGGGGCCGCTCCCCCCTCCCTGGTGTCTAGTGGGTGGATCCCTTCTTGGGGATCGCCCTCCTGTGGCGATCCCCAAGCAGGGATCCACTGGGGACGGGTACCATTGGAAAGGGGAGATTCTCCCCTTTCCAACGATACCTCTCCTGTCTTTCTACATGCTCAGGGGGCTGAGATAGCCCCCTGAGCACGTACAAAGTGAAACCTGAAATGAGCCTCTTGGCTCATTTCAGTTTCACTTTCACTGTAATGACGTCGGCGCGACGTGCGCGCCGATCGTCATTACAGTGAAAGGGGGGGGGGGGCTCGGGTGCTGGGGAAGCTCTTCCCCAGCTCCCGAGGCTATTTTTGCAGAAAGGGAATCCCTCTGGTGCCCGCACCAGAGGGATTCCCTAGGGTATGCCTCATGACGAGCTGGACTCGTCATGGGCACAGCGCAACATGGCTCCATGACGAGTCCAGCTCGTCATGGGCATACAAAGGGTTAAGGATACATTCTGGGCTGGCAGTATGGTTTACTCATACCAGATCAGGCTCCTTTTCCTGAGTTGCTGTGTCCTCATTCTATTTCATAAGGTTTTGACAGAATGAGGAACATATGCAGTTAAGGGATGACCCATTACTATACTTTCACACCTTTCAATGCTGACACCTGTCTCTACCATCACTTTAAAGCAGCCAGGCAGTGCTGTAGCCACTTGGTCACACATGGCTGACAAGTAAGCAGCTGGTCTTCGAGCAACTCAATGATTTTGTGTCAACACGGAAAGAGCACCGTCCTTTCTTTATCTGCAGAAAATAAAACATGCTTTGTTATATTCAGGAGTTCCTACTGTTGGGGCATGACAGAAACTTCTTGTAACTCTAGCAAGGCAACCAGACAATCATTGTCCCCAGGCACCAAATTCAACACATCCTTTTGTGCCAGCTTTTGTAAAGGCTTGGCCACTAGGGAAAGGTTAGGTATCCACTGACTACAGAAGTTCCCATTCCCAAAATTCATCCTGAATTCTTTCCGTGTTGTTGGCTTATTCATTTGAATGATCGCTGAAAGTCTGTCTTGTAACACCCTTCGCGCACCTTTCTCGACACAATGGCCAAGATATAGGACTTCTTTCAAACAGTCCTGCAACTCACTCGGATACACCTTTTGTCCATTCTCAGCTAAGTGGTTAAGCAATGCAAAAGGTTCCGTTTTGCATGCTTCACGAGTATTTGGCGCAACCAGCAGGTTGTCACTATATTGGGCTAAGACAGATTTCTAAGGTATAGTGATAGTTTCCAAATTCTTCTTAAGGATAAAATGGAGTGGCTCTCCGTATACCTCTGTGGGACTCGGCGCCATGCCAAACACGGTTCCTGAGCCTGAATGCAAAGAGGCAATGACTCCTCAAGCAAGGGCATGCAGACAAATACCTGGCACAAATCAATAACCGTAAAGCCCTCAGCCTCACATGGAATTCGAAACAATATTAAAGCAGGATTCTGTACCGCGGGACAACAGGGAATCACAATGTTATTGTTTTTGCAAAGGTCCTGCTCTATGTGGTAATTACTGCCAGGCTCCTGTAGACCCATAAGGGGTGAGTTGCATAACCCACCCTCTCATTATCTCCTTCATTATACCTTGTTGAATTGTTGTCTTGATCACTGGGGCTATTCCAGCAATCATTTCAGGAGTCAATTTATACTGTGGAGTTCTGGTATATTCCCCATTCAATTTATCTGAATATGCACAGGCTCAACTACTTTAATGAGTCCAATGTTCTTTCTTGAAAAATCCCAAACTTCTTGTCTCACTTAATCTTTAAGTCTTCTGTTGTCATTATTGAATTCATTCCAATAATTAGATTCTGATTTGCCAACTTAAAGACAATGTCCTCATTATAAGTTTCTAGTTCTATTTTTTCGGGGTTACAGTACATGGTGTATTACAGTTTGCACAACAAATCATGTCATAACAAACTCACAGGACTCAAATCACAAACCACAAATTGATACTTATCCTGGAAATGTCCTACCTTTATAGGGACATCCTCAGTAATGGGATTCTTCATTTATTGATTATCAACTCCAACAACTTGGATTGTTCTTCCTGAGAGGGGTAGGTTTGGGATTTCCACTGATCTCACAGTACCAGTATCAAACAAAAATTATAAATGATAGCCATTTACCTCAGTATCTATAAATGGGCCACTCCAGTCTGACTCCAAGACTTTGCCAAGGGCACAATCTCCCCCCACGGCAACGTCAGGAAGCATGATCGATGCCAACATTTTCACATGTCACGAACATGGGAAATTGTTGATAAGGATTATTATTCTGGAAAGCATTCTAATTCAAATCCAGGACTTTGAAGAAAATCTTTGAACATTAGCAGCTTGCTGTGGCATCAGATGTTGGGGAAACTGCATCACAGGGCTTGTGACACATAAAAACTCTAGGATCTAGGTCTGGGTATGTTCTGTTGCTACATGGAATTACTGTTCTGAGGTGGTACAAACCCTGGATTATGACCCTGATTTGTGGGTTTAAGATGGTATTCTCACTACCAATGCCCCATCCTATTACAGTAGTGGCATGGATTAGATGTCTTCATTAGCCACATCAATTTAATTATTCAGATCAATAGGGACACTCTGACCTTCACCTTGTGCCTGAAATCCTCCTCCACCCTGTATCACCGGAGCTCCCTGTTGATACATTTCCGGCATTGGAGGGGCATTCCCTACAAATGGTGGATTTAAAACTCAATTTTGAGCGGGCTTCCCTCTTAATTTAGGGAATTCATTTGTAAAGGAGGCAAGATCACTCCTATTCCACCATAGCTATATGTACCTCCTGAAAAGGAAAGCTTGTAGCTCACATCTCCTACCGTCAAGAGGAGGCGGCTCTCCCATCATTCTCTTAGGAGCCATTCTTTTGACCATTTAAGTTCCCACTTCTCTAATTCACTCCAAATTTGGATCCTGTGGATTAATTCCAAAATTTGTATTTTCATCCCTGCTATTATTATATGTTCTGTGTCCTGTTCAATAAAATTGAGTTGCTGGCTTTTCTGCAAATCCTTTGTACACTCAAAATCTACCTCATATTTCTCAGATATGTCAGATAATCTGCCATGGGCTTGTCCTGCTCTCCTAGCAACATCCTTAATCATGAGCAAAATCACTCCACTGATCCAATGCAAGACAACAACTTAGTATCTCATCTAATTCCAACATTATTTTTCCTACATCAACCAAATTTACTTTCAAAGTGGACTGAAGAGTTCCCTAACTCACTTCCGCACTCCCACTCTCATTTGATGTAGCATTAAGAACTTTCAAAAAGCCTTACAATTCCTGAACATTTAGACCAGGATGTACCTGACGGGCTTTAGACACTGCTGTTACTTTAGGCACCAGATATAGGAGACAGGGGACCACTTCCTCTTCATGTTTGGCAACACAAATATTATTTAATTGCAGCCAGTGGTCCCACTGACAACTGTCTTCCCTTAAAAAATGAAAAGGAAACTTTTTTTTTTAAATGCATCCCGATTTCCTTTAAGGAAAACAGGCTACATATGAAAGAAAATGTTGTTTCATTTAAAAAGCCAACACAGACATTGTGGTCTGCTGTCCCCAGCAGGCCACCATCCCTGTGTTATTGCCCATTCCCAATGAGTCGCAAATTGTGACCTACCTCACGTATGTTCATGAGGCAGGTCATTTGCGACTCCATTATAAATCGCTTATGTGTCTTAGGCCCATTAGTACATTCAATGTTGCAAGTTGCAAATTGCGATTCACAAGAAATCTCAATTTGCGACCCACAAAATGGAATGGTCATACATCTGGCACTAGGTGTGCTACCTGCATATTTAAGGTGGTTCCTAAGTAAGGGAACCCAGATCTGGTAACCCCGGGTATACCTTACAGGTCCAAATCCAGTCTGATGCACTGATGGGTTTGCACTTGCACCACAAGAAGAACGTGCATTAATTGGACTTGAAGGAATTAATTCTCAAACCTTCCAACTCAGAGAGGTATTTTATGATGCCTGTTTTTCAGCAAGGACAGTTATTTGTTGCATCCCATTTCCCCCAGAACCAGGTTTATATATAGAAACCACTCATTAAATGGCAACAGGAACTGTAAGTGCATCCGGGACTGTACAGACAATGGAGTTCCCAGGAACGCAAGACTCTGGATTTCCTCCTATCATAATTTGATTCACTGTAATAGTCCACATCACACTCTGGTCCTTCTGCAGAGGAGAAATCCCTATCATACCAGAACTCATAGTTACTGGTGCAATAGGCAATCCAGTATTACCACCTGCAACGTCACTCCTACCTCCCTTCGTTGGAATCTCATTATATGAAGGTGGTTGCTTGGACATTAATAGATCTAAAAGACTATCACATGTATCACTATCACTATTTTCATCTTTGTCTCCTGATTGTCTTATTTTATCCTTTGTTGTCTTTTTTTTAGTTTTTTTCCCTTTCTATGGTTTGCAATAATGGGTATAATATCACTCATTCTATCATGTCAGTTCTCCAGCTTTTCTACTCTGCATTAACCCTGGGCGTGACACTACGCTTCGCCCACGTAGTGTACGTAGCGCTGCCTGCTTTGCAGTTTTTGAAGTAGGCGAAGCAGGCAGCGCTACGCACACGCCAGGGCTAAGCGTAGCTGCCTGCCACCCACCACCCACCTCCCGCCCACCCTCCTTTTAAAACATACCCTAATGGTAAATTAAATAAAAATAAAGACACTTACCTGAAGCGCGGCGTCTCCGGTGCTCCCTCTTCCTGGTTTCCAACTTCTTCTGACAAATGCGCATGCTCAGACGCCCGCGCATGCGCATTTCTCGCAACAAATGCGCATGCGCGGGCATCCGCGCATGCGCATTTCTCGCAAGAAGTTGGAAACCAGGAAGAGGGAGCCCCGGAGACACCGCACTTCAGGTAAGTGTCTTTACTTTTATTTAGTATAAATTCAGGGTATGTTTTAAAAGGAGGGCGGGCGGGAGGTGGGTGGCACGTAGTGGGGCTACGCGGAGCACGTAGTGTGCGTAGATTTGGGCACACTACGCGCTGCTTCATGTAGCCCCACTACGCCCACTACGCCCACCCTTACTCTGCATCCCACCTTGTATCTGCTAAGTATGAACTGCCTTCGACACTCTGCCCTGATATCTCTCTTTTTCTCTTGCATGAGTTGCATGCTCTAAACCGTTAAACAGTTCAAATTGTGTGGGTCAAGGTTGTGTTTTGATTTCATATAGAATTCTCCTCATATTTTCAATAATTCTCAAATTAAATGTACAATAACATTGAAACATCAGCGCACCTTCTTCCTCAGTGACCTTGTGCCATTGTTCTATCTCATTTCATGTGTGTGCAGCCTGACATTTATCGCCATTTAATGTCCTGCAGTGTCATCAGGACTGGCTTCTTCCCGCACTCTAAGAGGTATCTGAACATCTCCTATAAACAAATCTTGTACAAATTGAAAACATTTAATGTTTGAACAAAAATGATAATTTTGAGACAAGAACTTATATTTGACTTACAATTTCATTCCAAATCAACAACCAATAATAAAGCAGTACCTTGTGATATAGACTTTCAGAACCGCATGGATCCACACCAACTGACCTATCCCAGCACGGCACGCTGTGACAACAATCTCACTCCTTACAGCAACTCATCCTCCTTTACAAATTTTCATGAAGGCACTCTTTTCAGCAATACATTTGCAACTGAACAAATGCAATTACAACAGGGAACAATTGTCTGCTTTACTAAAGTATCAACAGAAATCAATCATTTAAAGGTAACACAACCACGCATTCAAATGAAACCTCGTCCTGCGGGTAATCATTCTGATCAGTGTAGCTTTCTTCTACGCAAAAGGTTAGCCACACTAGTAATACCTTGATTTTACACAAAAAATAAACATTCCTTTCTCAATTGGGCTGTCAATGACATCCCACAACAAACCTCACAAAACATCAGCTGACAATTGCAATACAGTGTCTTCTACACTTTTTAATATCATCCCTGGATCTTAGGCCACATTAGACTGGATAATAAAGTCTCCACAATGAGTGCTAAACCCACACAATCATCTAAAACATATCACACCATATTATGCAATCTATGTAAGACACCTCATATGTTCTACAAACACCGCAAGTGAAGCATAAGCCACTTACACACAACCCTAATAATACTCACTCTTCCGCTCTTACAACTCACTCTCAGCCCACTGGATCATCACCAACACCGATTCTTTAAGTTTAAACATGGACACTATGGACTCAGATTGGATCTAGACTAATCTATAGTAACAGTTTCCGAAACCCTCTACTTAAGGTACTAAACATTTTCGGTATGCTGCCATATGCGAATGCTCTGGGCCATTCCTTCCAATACAACTCTGGTCAATAGACCTTTTTAGAAGCCTGAGAGGAAAAGAGCTTAACAACAATGTAAATCTTAAGGTACAGTGTGACTATTAGGTTAACACAACAAAAGTCAGTAACTTGAATTTAAAAGGTTTATTAAAAACTCAAAACCAGACTAATATACATCAGTCTCAAGAACTTACTATAAAAGTACAGGGTTATCAAAGAAGACCAAAGTGGCTTACAATATTGGTCCTCAACAGAAGGAGCATAAAACAATTTCTCTGGCATCTATGCAGAAAACAAGGAAAAAGATTTGATGACTAGAAAAATCGATCTTTTTTCCCACACATGGAAAAGATTCACAACATCTACTAAACACCAAACTAAAGTAAAGATAGGGGAACCCTATTGACTCAAGGAAACAAAAAAGATGTCAGCATCAGAACCTCTTTAGAAGTTCCTCAGGTAAGGAGTCATGTATAGCATGAGGTCATAAAATGAGAGATATCAAGAGAGGTCTGTGGGAATCTGAACTAACCCAAGGATCATTAAAAAATATGACCTAATACACATCATAGTGCTATTCCAGGTCCCAAGAAAGAACATGGGGGCATATGTACAAGCCCCTATCGCCATCACAACGTCACTTTCAGTGACGTTGTGGTGGCGATAGGGGCCTCGCCTTATTTACAAGGCAGTGTTAGGCCACTTAACATGAATTAAAGCTGCCTTGTAAATAAGGCCCCCTTTCACGCTCTGCTTAGCGTGAAAGGGGTGGTCAGTGGGTGTTGCCGTGGATGTTCCACTGCAACCCCCTTTGATTTTGAATGCCCCCTATTTACAAAAGCAGTGTAAATAGAAGGCAGAGCAAATATTGAGACCAGGAAAAACCTGTTCTTAACTTGGCGCAATGAGGGGAAATACTTTATTTCTCCTTGTTTTCGCTTTTTTCCGTGTGTGCTGCCTTGTGCAGCACACATGGAAAAAACAAAATGCCTTGGATTGTTTATGTTCAGGAAGGTGAACTTTCCTGAACATCAACAATCCTTAAACAAATGATGACATTTTGTAACTTCCATGTTTGCTGCATTAAGCAGCACACATAGAAGTGACAAAATGCAAAATGGCATTTCAAGATTGTTTATGTGCTGGAAGGGGGACCTTCCTTTACATAAACAATCTTCCCCTGCATGCAGACACCCTTGCACTATGGTGCAAGGGTGGCTGCATTGGCACTACACTGCTAAGTGTAGCGCCAGTGCAGGGGGGAATGGAACGCTGCACCATATCCTTTTTAATATGGTGCAGCCTTGAGGTTCTGAAGTGGTGGAGTGAGGCATTAAGCCGGGAAGGCTGACCCCTCACTCCGCCACTTCCTGGTACATATGCCCCTTGGTGTCTTGAACACTGCTCCCATATTCCAGTCTCTGCTTTCAAATTATCCTTGGATTCCTCCCTTCATCTGATAATACCAACTGTCAACACTCCCTTTGTTCTTCATTAAAATGATTTGACCTTGCCAGTAGACTTCCTCGCCTCACTATCTCTGAAATACAATGTGCTTTTTATGAACTTATGAATTCCTTTTCTTGGCACCTGCAGAGGGAAAAAATATGCAGAAAAACAACTTTCATATTAGTATTAAGTGTCTCAACTGTAAGCTTAATGCCCACAATCATGCTAACTTAACAGTTTTTCTTTAAATGCATATTAATTCCACAACCTACATATAATCCAATAAATGAGCTCTTAAATAAAGAAATCAAGCTTTATTTATACTGTACTATTAAATGAATCACAGTAAACTAATCTGTTTTTTATTAAATAAAAACAACAACTGGTCACAATTTATAAAGAAAGCATTGAACACACATAGAATTCATTCTCTTAATCGCAGGTGATTGCATTGCATTTAAATGCCTTTTAGTGCACCACCTTACAATCTAAACTTAGAGAAGATTAATATCAACCATTCAGTTGTTTCTAAAAAGGAACAACATTTACATGCACACACACATATATGTCTCAAACACACAATAAATGCACCTTCTATACCTTGTGTGCACCATATCTCATTGTTATGATTGCATCACACAGGCACATAAGGCCGATGGTAAATATATATATATATATATATATATATTACCTACTGGCGGTCGCCAGTAGGTAGTTATAGTTAGGACCCCTTTTCCATAGGAAAACCTCAACATTCTATTTTGAATAACTTTGGCGCCGGTCGACGAATCCTCGCGAATTTTTCAAAATAGGTGGGGCGCTACGCTCCGCTCCTACCCTGAAAGTCTCGGGGGGATTCGTCAAGCGGGGGCTGAGATAAAAGGGGGGTCCCAAAACGCGTTTTTCCCATGCATTTTTCCGTAGGACCTTTAGACAGGGCTACAGCCCGAACGGCTGAACAGAATTACTAGAAATTTGGCAGAGAGGTAGTCCTCAGGTCAATGAAGTGCCTTTTGTAGGTTTGGTGTAAATCTGTTCAGTAGATTCTGAGAAAATAGCCGTTAAATCAATATATATATCTGAGCCAGCTTACGGTGCGCTTACGGTACGCTTACCGTACGCGTACGGTGGCGTGCGCGAGCGCGATTCTGATTGGCTCTTAGATCTTAGTAAACATTCGAATCGGTCGAAACCAGGAAGCGTCGGCCGCCATTTTCTCTCTCGCACTCTGAGGGGGGAGCTGATAAACAAATGCCAAAAACATATAAAGGGGCTGTTTAGACAGCGCCCATGCACATAACCATGTTAGTTGAGTCTTCAAAGATCCCCCAAGGCAAAAAACGGTAAATTTTAATTTTTCGAAAATTTCGCCGATTACGCTTACCGTACGCTTACCGTACGCGTACGGTTAAAAATTATAAAAAAAAAAATTCCACACTCTCTCCACCCCGTGTGCAAATGGTGACCGAAGGCCACCATTTGTGCATGGCTTATAAGAGCACAGAATTTCCCCAAAAAATTTCAACAGATTACCTATCACAAGGAAGCGCATAATATGTCCTCCATGTGCGCACGGTGCGCGAAGCGCATCGTGCGTACATGGCCCATCTAGCGTAACGTGGGCACGGCACTAACTGCGTAAAGTGGGTGCGCGGTGCACGAAGCGCACCGTGCGCGCACGGAACGAACTGCGTTAAGTGGGCGCGCACGCCACGAATGGCGTAAAGTAACTTAGCATTTAAAAAACCGTACAAATTCACTGAAAAAACCATAGGTTTCACACACGTTATAGTTAGGAATTAGCATTTAAAAAACCTTGCAAATTCACAGAAAAAACCATAGGTTTCACACATGTTATAGTTAGCGGAAATTTTACTGATAAAAAACCAATGAAATTCCCCCGTTATAGTTAGTGCAGGCAACTTTAACTCACGCGACCGCAATCTTCTGCTGATGACATATGTGTCTTTATGAAAAAAAAATATTTGTAATATATGTATAGCTAAAAATGTATGGAAGAAGACATGGGCAAATAAGTGTCTAAATACAGTATTAGCATCAGCAGAGGATTGCGGTGATCAGGGAAGTGCTTCAGGCTCAGCAGAGGGCAGGCTTGACTATAAAGGCCAGTAAGTGCCAGACAGGGCAGATGTTGGTGGTCTTCTAGAATGTTTTTGAATCCCTAAAGCCCCTTACGTATCCAAATAATTATTCATACCGAAGCACGCCTCAGAGCATGACATAGGGGCAATACTCCCACAGCTAAACAAAGAGTGCCTGGATCAACTTCCCTAGGAACAGAGGTGGAGTGCAATAGAAAGGAAGGCCTTAGAAGTGCTCTTGGCATTGAAGAAGAGGAAACCATATCTGTTTGGTGCTGACTTTCAGGTTCAGACAATCCACAGCCCTCACAGAAAGCTAGTGCAGATAAGGATGAGAATCCCAAACCGTTGAGCTGGTCCATCGCCTTACAGGGAATGGACTTTACAGTGGAAAACTGCCCTGGAACAGGCCACAAAAATGGTTTTTGCTGACTTCATTTGTTGCTAGCTTTAGTACTCCGTGTACTTTACTACAACCAGTGCTAAAGGTCTTTTGCGCGCTCCTTAAAACCTGGTAAAATTAGCTTATATCCAATTGGCACATTTAATTTATCTGTAAATCCATTTTAGAGTGGCATTACCTGTGCCCAGGGCCTGTATATTAAATGCTACCAGTGGGACTGCACCGCTGATTGTGCCACACACTTAGCTCTTCAAACATGTCTCATGCCTGCCATTACAGACTGTATGTGAAGTTTTAAGCTGCCATTTAAACCTGGAAAAATAAACTTTCTGCCAGACACAAATCTTCCTTTTTAATACTTAAAAGTCACCCCTAGGGTCGGCCTTGGAAAGCCCAAATCGCAGGGTGCAGTATATTTAAGTATTTGGAAATGTACTTTTTAGTTTTACATGCCCTGATAGTGAAAAACTCTGAAATGTGTTTTCCTCTATTGCAAGGATTACCGCTCCCAAAGAATAACATTGGGGCTCTCAAATTACATTTACTAAGCTGGAACTTTCAAATGGGAACATGTAATTCATTCATGGTTGGCATCTTTGGAATTTTAAACAAAAATCTTAACTTTTGGTCGTCTGATTTTAAATTTCAATTTAGAAAATGCCACTTTTAGAAAGGTGGCATTCTCTGCCTTAGCCAGTCTCTGGGTAACATGTCTGGGTGAAGTTCATAATTGGGATTTGTGTATTACCACTAGACTGCCACTAGTGGAAAGTGCCCCTTTTTCCATGGTCACCCCACGTGTTGTGTGATATTTGATATAATTTTGATTTGAAGTGCACTGGGTTCCTGACAACCAGGTCCCCAGTGCCAGATCTCTTTCCCAAAACTGTACAATGATTTCCCCCAATTGGCAATACTTTTAGCCCTCTCTGTAACTCTGTAGTACATGGTTCCCCTGGTACCTAGGGCCTGAGGTACTAAAGAGGGTTCCTAAGAGCTGCAGCACAAACTGTGCTCCTTTAAGAGACCCCTCAACAAAATCATACAAGACTGTTATTGCAAGCTGCGTGTTTTGGTACAGACAAAAGTGAAAACATAACATGACACACATCCCGGTGTGCCAAGTGAGGAGGGAGCCCCAGTCCCCCAGGAACTGAGGATGAGGGTGGAGCTACAGGATTTGCCCAGGTTGCTGAGGAGAAAATGGAGGGTGAACTCGAAAGCTAAGTCAAAACTAAATATTATTTTTGTGATGCATTTTGTAACATTGTTCAGTTTTAAAAATATTTTCTCACACCAAATAAAAGTATTAACAATTTGTTGTTGTTAAATATACTTATTGTAAAAATATCCTCACCTTTATTTCATAAAAAACAAATATCCCACTTCTAAAGAAAAATATTTCTTACATAATATTGAAGTATGTAACTTAAAGAGGTCTGAGGGGCAAATGGGGCATATTATTTCCATATGGATAAAGAAAAATATTTAGCAATTATTTTAATACAACTAAATATACACATTTCAATAATGTCATAACTAAAAACACTAATCTAAAAAAATATAAACAGAAACATTTCTAGATCCTAATTGACACTTACAAATGATTTTACATGCAACAATGTTTTCTACATCAATATTTTTTACAATGATACTAAAAACAACACTAATGGAATGCATGCTCCCATTGTCACATCCTAATGGTCTGTTCGGGTGTCAGTTGGTCCTATGGTTGAGATGATGTTGGATAGAGGCAACTCCGCCTGACATCGTAGTGAGCCCCAAAGTACATGTCCTACCGGTATAACCCACCCATCTGAGTCTTGCTGGATATTCTATGCTAATGGTTCCAGTGCCAGGACAATTGAGAGCTGTGATATGGGGCAGCCCTGTCGAGTCCCATGTGCAACCCGGTATGTTTTCAAAATATGTGGACCCATCCTAGCCCTGGCAATCAGGCCTGTATACAAAAGGGTTATCCATCATATATATGACTGCGGGATGCCATAGCAGGCTATTCGCAATCATAGAATCCAACCCCAAGGTGCAGAAAGTTTGGTGTAAGTCCAGAGAGATGCAACCTGCAAACGGGAAACGATCACAAGATGCAGGTATGATATTGAACAGCTGGCGAATATTCTGCAAAGTATTGAGAGAGGGTACAATGCCACATTGATCATTATGAAATAACTACAGGAACAATCTATGGGCAAGGATTTTACTCAACATTTTATATTCGTTGTTCAGGAGGTAGAGGGGTTGGTACAAAGTGAGTTTCACAGGTGGTTTGCCAGTGTTCAGCAGTGAAGTTACTACTGCCTCTCTAGTAGAAGAAGGAACCATACCTTCCTCCATGTAAGAGTTATACAGTTTTTCCAAATGAGGCACTAATTTAGATGCATACATGGAGTAGAATTCAATCAGGAGCCCGTCTGGTCCTTGTGTTTCGTTTCTGTCAATTTCTTTAATATCCCCAACTATCTCTCCCAAAGTTATGGGTGCACTTAAGGATTCCCTCTCATCCTTCGGCTCTCTAGGTAGTGTAGCCCACTTTAAAAATGCAGCTGCCATTGCGGGACCATATAGAGAAGGGCATACAAGTCACCAAATGCCCCAATGATAGTCTGCTGGGTGTCCAGCAATCCATGGGTGCAGCCACTAATGCATAATACGTTGTAGGGTTAAGGCCAGAACATATCAGACAAGCTAATAATGGCCAGAAATAATCAGCTCTGCATGTATTTTCTGGATGTAAGCTTTATAAACTATCAGACGTAGACTCTCCAACAGTTCAGTATGGGTAATCCGAATTTCCAGCCAGCGCACCCTCAGTCTCGGTGTCAGTGAGAGCTTTAGTTTCCAGGGCAGCCAACCTGCTCTCAAGTTATGCTATTTCCTTTACAACCTCCTGTCTAACTCACACTATCCCACCAATGGAGGACTCATGAACCACAACCTTGAAGGCCTCCCATTCCACTAAAGGGGAAGAGGCTGTTCTATTGTTTTCCGTAAAATAGGTGTTTATGATGTTGGCTAACATCTCCTGAAAAACGGGATCCTCTAGTAGAGCGGGTTGCTGACACCAGGTAGGTATCGGGGTCAGCACTCGCCCCCAGGAGAGTGTTATTTCTACTGAATTGTCATCTATGTCTTGGCCAGTAATGTGGTCATCCCCAAGTGATATACCTAATATCCCTGAAAAAGTGTGTCAGGTTACAATGGAAAATAATTAACATTTAACCTTGAATACTTGGTCCAGCTCTTAACGTCTTCTAGACCCTACATTGAAATCAACAGCAACATATCATCTGTAAAAGAAAAACATTTTCCTTCACAAAGGGGATATAAACAGCAATACAAATGTGCAAATACCAGAGAAGGAGGTGGATCCATACCCACCATAAGAGCACACAGAGAGCAGGTCCAATCAAAGTGTAAGCCATGCACAAGCCAGTCAATACATAGGTAAGGTACAGTATTGTGGCATACATTTTATACCTGTTCACAGGCCAGAAGGTGGCTAATCAGGGAGCCAGCAATGAAATCAGTGCCTGACAGGGATATAAATAAACTTACTATGCTCCCTGCACACACCCATTATCCCAACACATTTTGAGTCATCTGCGGGGTGATTGATAGAAACACCACCATGCTTCCTGCAGAGTCCGATTTAGAGACACTACCTTGTGAAGAACTGAAGCTGATGTGGGTGTTGTTAAGTCTATAGGAAGTTGCTGAGGTGATCACTCCTCGCTGTCTCTCCTGGGTCTGTTGTGGGGAAGGAGCTGATCTTGGATCTCCCTGAGTGGGAGAACAGCACTTCCTTCACTGAGTATGCTGAGGTTGATGCTGCACCGTTTAGGATGCGCTCCAGCCTTGGGAGTCCGGTAAGGGAAGTTTGATCCAGTCCCAAGTTCCATCTGGGCTGTCAAGAAACATGCCTCATGGATCACTTTTAGCCTGTCGGGAAATAGCAAGGCATATTGAATACCCACAGATCCAAGCTGTTTTTTAACGTCTTGGAACAAAGAGTGCCTCCGCTGGACAGCCAACATCTAGCCCGGGTGTAGGGAGAACCTGGCTTTTCAGTAAGGATGGGTGCTTTTTCACGTGCAGCACGCAACAGCCTGTCCCGGTCTTTGAAGTTGAGGATACTCGCCACTAGGGGCCAAGGAGGTACCCCAAGAATGTGGGGACTCGATGTGCTGTCTCCACCATACCCAGCTCAGAGAATCTGGTTGGCGCCACCACAGTTTGGAACCAGTCCTCGACGAATTGAGTTGTGTTAGGGACTTCCACACCCTCCAGTGTATCAAATATACAGACATTAATCCTACACTCCCTATCTTCCGCATCATCCACACAGTCCTTGAGCTGGTCCAATTCTTGGTGCAGGAGGGTGAGCTGTGCAGAATGGTCTGCCTGAAAAGGGGCAAGGGTCGAGAGAGTTGCCTTGTTCATTTTGACTCTGTTGGACAATTTATGAGGATGATGATGTCCATCATAATCACCCCCTAGACAGTACTCAAATGCCACCATAGATTCCTGTATCTCTTGAAGGATGAGGTCAAGTATGTCAGCAAGAGCGAGCATTATGGTGGGGGTTTAATATCCTTAGGAGTCTGCATGATTGAGCTTTCAGAGGTTGTAGATCTGGTGTGCAAGTACGGGGTGTGTGTATCTGGCTTGTGTCTGGTGCGCCCAATGGCCATCAACAATGATGTCTAGAGAAGCAGGTGATCACTGCCCGAACGAGGGGCTGTTCTCATCTGTCGCACCTCCCAAAGGGTCAATCAGCCTCAGTAAAGCAAGCGGCAGGGGCTTGCACCTCTCACCACCACTGGGTTCACCACACCAGATTTTGAGTAGGCATGCCACCTACTGGGACGATCGTCACGCAGACACCCCACCAAGGGTGCAGTGTGTTACAGGTCCACGCACTTCAGGGTTCAGCTGCCAGGTACAGTACCCTGCCACAGGCTAGGGGAGGAAAGACGCAGGCCCCAAGCTCCAGGAAAACAGAGCAGAACAGGCAGAGTCAAGTCAGGGAGCACAATGTCAATAGGAACACAGGACTCAGCAGCCATTGGGATTCCAGAGTCAATCTAGCATCCGGGCCCAAATACTGGCCCACAGAAGTCCTCCTTCTGTCGTAGCAAAATGTGGGGCCAGAGATAGTAACAATAGGTGCCCCACTGTGGCAGCAACAGCAGTGCATGCACCTGAACCACTAGCCACTGACCACTCATTCCTCTGGCACAAATTCTGTGGCGGCATCAACGTAAAGCAATCTACCACATGCTAAGGTGTGGCTGCTGTCTTTGATGAATGGGAGGGAGGGGTGCTCCTCAAGTAAAAAACAAGCCAGAGTTCAGTGCCTACCGATCATTCCCCACAGTGTGAACAGGTGTAGCTGGCTGCCATTCTCCCCTGCCTCTGCTCAGGGCAGACCCAAGCTCATTGATCCAACCATGCTCTCACCCCCCCCCCCCACCATAGTGCAGCTCACAGGCTTGGGTCACTGCCGTCGGCCTCCTCCGCGACAGCATTACTGCTCCCGGAAAGTGCTCCAATACTGCCACCTGCTCCCCCTATGCAGAGACCTGAGGCCTTAAGCAAAAAGCAGCCATCTCTGGAACCTGGGTCAATGGCTCTGTCCCAAACCCATACCAGCCACCACAGAGCTCCAAAATGGATCCACGGGTGCAACACTCCACCAGGGAGAGGAAAGTGGTGAGTGAGGGCTTCTCCAATGCTGTCTGCTGTGGGAGCCACCAACAGGATTCCAGGTCTGGGAGCTTCCTGATTAAGTGCCCGCCATCTTATACAGTTAGCCACTCCCCTTCCTCTATGCACCTCCTTATGATCATAGTCTGTTTTTAACTGTGAATTACTGTACTGCCTAAATCCTGGTAGCCATCCTTGCGCACTGCACTGTCAGAGGTAAGAGGCCTACACAACAAGACTCCCAGTGGCCTGTCTTTAATTAAGGGTGAGACAGGGAGGGAGCAGCTGCATCCTAGCTTAATGGCCTAAGCGAGAACTTTAGCCAGCCTCAGCTCTTTAGCCAAAAATATTTCCATTATGAAGATGTGTACCCTCATACTAATAAGGGTAGTTGGGAAACAAGCCTCAGAAATCAAATTTATATTCATTCAAAATGTAGGACTGTTTGTAGGCATAACACATAATATGGGCCACTTGATCTGCATCTTACGTACCAGCAATTTTGTACAGTTTTGAAATGATCTCAGAATGTCATCTTGTTCATTACCTTCACCTAGTACTATAAGTTCTTATCAGTGTACAGTCACCAAACATTGCTGAGTCCAGAGAACTGTGAAGGACTGTAACATAACACAGTCCATATGTCAGTCTGCTACAAATATCTTGCTCTTCCATCATGTCGGCCCAACAGTGCATTCTCAATTCATTGGGGTCACAAGCCACCTTGCAGTGCTCACAAGCTAAAGCACAGAGGTCGCAAATGCAAACGCTGGTGACTTACTATGGCCTTCTAAACCATATTAAATACAAAACGAAGAAATACCACACCTAAAAAATATTCATAGACTTTCAGCAAGCTATAATTGAAAATATTGAAGTTGATGCAAGAAGAAAGGTAGTATCCTATCATGATCACAGTGTTACCCAGCCCTGCAACAGACAAATGCTGGAATTGCTGGCAGTATAAGTAGATGTGTGATGATGCTTGAGTGGACCAGACATTAACCCAGCATGGCCGATGGCATGCCTTGCCGCCAATTCCCCAGCTTAGTATCTCTCAGCTTACGCACATCCAGGGGACTTGAGACAAACACTGGCACAGCAAGAGGCCAGCCACTCACTGCATGGGACCAGCTCACCAATTAGAGCACTCCATTCACTCTAGAGCTCCTAAAATCCCTGCCCCTACCATTTCTTCAAACGCAGGAGTAAGGAAATCAGTGGCAATCTCACCTCCATTCTCAACACATTCATCACCGTCCCCACCCTCCCCGACAGATGGAAACACGCATAGGTCAGAACCCTTCTCAAGAAACCCTCCACAGACCCCAGTAATTAAAGAACTACCCACCCCATCTGTCGCCTTGAGAAGGCTTTCAACTGTCAACTCACTGAACAACTGGAGAAAACAACCTGCTGGACTCCCAATCTGTTTTCCATGCCAACAACAGTACTGAGACCACCATGATCACTGCCATAGAGGAAATCAGAACACTCCGTGACTTGGGTAAAACAGGAGCACTGATCCTCCTTCACCTCTCAGCAGCCTTCCACATCATATCCATCCACACACTCATCAGGATTCAGGGAGACTCCTTTTAAATGGACCACACCCTTTCTCACAGGATGAACCCAGAGAATCCTCCTACCATACTTCACATCGGAACTCAAGAGCACCATCTATAGCATACCTTAAGGTTCATCCTTCAGCCCCACCCTGTTCACCACTTGCATGATATCGCTGGCCAACATTGTCAGAACCCATGGCCTCAACATCATATCCTACACAGACAACACCCGGTGTATCCTCTCGCTCTCAGAAGACCTCTTCACCACCAGGGCCAACTTCCACAACTGTATGACAAGTGTCGCAGGCTGGACGAAGAACATCTGCCTGAAGCTCAACCCAGACAAGAAGGAAGTGCTGATTTTTAGGAACAACACCTCCCCATGGAACAACATCTAATGGCCTCCCGAATGTTGACCCACACCGACAGAACATGACT
Source organism: Triturus cristatus (assembly GCF_964204655.1). Classification (NCBI taxonomy): domain Eukaryota; kingdom Metazoa; phylum Chordata; class Amphibia; order Caudata; family Salamandridae; genus Triturus; species Triturus cristatus. The sequence goes on from NC_140591.1 coordinate 499,919,838, forward strand.
GTAACCTAGGCATCATCCTGGACAGCAACTCACCCTCAAATACCACATCAACACAGTCTCCTGCACTTGCTTCCACAATCTACGCTTGTTCCGAAAGATCTTCAGATGGCTCCCCATCAGCACCAGAATACAATCTCTCAAGTCCTAGTCACCAGCCAGCTGGATTATGGCAACACACTGTAGACAGGAATCACCACCCAACTCCTGAAGAGACTACAGATGACTAAGAACTTTGCTGCCAGACTCATCCTTGACCTTCCTAAACAGACCCACATAACTTCTCCCCTCAGGAACCTTCAATGGCTCTTCAGCCAGAAAAGATGCCAATTCAAGATGCTGATATATGCCTACAAAGCCCTCCATGACTAAGGATCGGCATACATCAACCACTACCTGAACTTCCACAAACCCTCCAGACATCTGCTCTCCACCTCTCTCGCACACATTCCACGCATCCGCTGAAGCTATAATGGAGGACGATCTTTCTCCTACCTTGGGGTCAAGTTCTGATATGGCTTTGCCCTTCATCTCTGAACATCATCCTCTCTCCCAGAATTCAGAAAGGGTCTCAAGACCTGACTCTTCGACTGATCCTACAAGAACCCAGTAACTGGATCCCCTCTTGAGCGTTAGCCATACTCTATAAATCCAAGATGATTGATTGAAGAACCTGAAGATGCAAAAGTCACAGGACTGCAGCTTTTACACTGCATTACCTTTACATGCCATGTATTGAGACAATTCTAACACTTTTTAAAAGGGCTTCAGTACTTTTAATGGAATGGCACAGCCACTTTCTATCAGAGGGCAGATACTATGGGGCAGATTTACTAAGATTTTGCATCAGGGTTCCAACACTTTTGTGGTGCAGCCCCGAGGCAAAATATTTTTGGGTATTTAATAGGGTACGGAAAGCGCTGCCTTGCATTGCTTTGCATTGGGAAGATGTTCCATCGGTGGACCATGGGGGTTCCCAAGCATTCACCAATGGATTTGAGCACAATCACAGATTTACTAAAGCTAGTAAACCTGAGAATGTGACAAAATGCTACGCCTTCCCCAGTAAGGCACAACAAGGAGGTATATCTTTATTTCTCTTTGTTACTTCCTCTTTTTTATGTGTTGCATTCTGCAGCACACATAGAAAGTGGAATATTCCTCTAAGAATTGTGTTCGTGCAGGAAGGTGTCCCTTCATTTTTGTGTGGGGAAGTGTCCCTTCCTCTACAAAAAAATGCTCTCTGTAAATTATATAGCAGTGCTTCATGGTGCAAGAGTGCCTGCATTGGCGTTAGGCAGCTCACTGTGCATCAGGTTTGTTACGCTGAGTGATTTTAAAGAGAGAGTGGCCAAGCAAACGATCAGGAATACCAACTAAGTTGTTACATGTGCTTGTAAAGCTCACTATCACCCCCAAGGGTGTCCTGTCACTGGTCAGGTATGTGTGTCTAGCCCTGCCTAGGCTAGGTTGGTTAACTGAAAAGTTGTGGCACTGACATATAAAGGTCCCAAAAACAAATAAAAAATTACAACCAATAACAATTTGGCAATTTTTATTGGGAATGTACTTACATTTTTGTTGTAAAAGTGATCACAATTTGATCACCAGCTTCCACTGTATGCATTGACATTTTGTGAACTGACTTCTTGTGAACCAACCTATGTACTAAGAGGTTGGTTCACAAATACAGCATTGTAGTGGGTCACAATTTGACCTCTGGCATCAATATGGGGTCAGCAGGCCACCACCATTTTATTTTAAATGCAGGCCATTTTTCAAGGTGAGTCTATCTTTTTGTGAATGGCTTACCACCTACTTTGAATTAGTAGTAAAATACTTATGTTTTGAGACTGGATTCAGACGTAAAGCATCATTACATGCCATAAGGAATCAGTATTTGGAAGCGATGCCCTTAACATGCCCCTTCCAAACAGTGACTCCTAATGATTTCCTAAACCCTTTTAATGATTTTGAATACCTTTTCATAATTGTTAATTGAGTTTTCTAAATTTAGAAAAGGGTTGTAGCATTTGCAAAGCCTCTGATTTTCTGAGTCAGAGGGTTTGAAAATGCTAATACCCTTTGTACATGAGGCCTTATTTTGTGAATTGATGGATTTCTCTGCATTTTTATCTTTTTCACCAAACTTTTTGTTTTTCTTTCCTTTGGAAGCAAGATAATTCACTCTAATAGCAGAATGTCTCCAGCTGGCAGTTTTGCCTATGGACAAACATTTTTGTAGAGTCACATTTTGTAAAGCTACACTTTCCAATAGCTTGCTTGACCACTTAATAACACCAAACGTTATTTTAATCTGATTCTTGGAATTGCATCTCTGCCCATTCCACAAACATCAAAGAAGAAAATTAGAGATTCCATGCACACATACTACAGATCGAAATACACTAGTACTGTTTATTCATCAAGGTAACTTTTTTCTGGTTTCAAATATCCTAAAATCCTTGAATGCTTTGCTAATGAGAGAGGAGAGTTTTTTTCATATGCAGAACTGAGGAATGGGACATATGCAGACTGTCCGACATGCTGTTGTCGGTCCTACAGGGTGAATTAGGATGCAACCGCCACTGTGACGGTCGCATTGTCATGATGGCTGCTAGCTGCAGCACCCATCTGAAATGTAAAAAAGGGATGTTTTACATACCCCTGCTGTACGTGACAGGCACCATGCAGCGCCTGTCACATGGTACAGGGATATGTAGGGTCCCAAATGACCCTGTCCGCCAGTCTTTTCATGGCGAAAAGGCTGGCGGGGAGAGACAGCGTTATTCCTATGGGGGTGCCTGGAAGGCCCCGCCACCATTCTGGGGATGCGGAGTGGTCCGACAGGCAATCGGAATGATTGCTATTGTCGGACCCGTGGCAGTTGGGCTTTCCGCCCACCAGCACGCCGCCCGCCTTCAAAATCTGGCGGATGGGAAAGTTGCTTACAATGGCGGTCTCCCTGCCATCCGAATCAGCTCCATAGTCTGAGGTGCTCAAAGGCTTTCATTAAACCCACATATTACAGATCTTGATGCGCAGAATGAAGATATGCAGGTCGAGATTTCCTAAGCTCTTGAGTTTCTTTGCGTCGTGCAAGGCGACACAAAGAAAATGCAAAGGTTTCAGTATGATTTACAAAGCCTTGCAAAGGGCAAATTATGCTGCCTTGCATGAGTTTATAAAGAAATGTTATACAACGCAGCGACTTGCTCTGCGTTGCTTTATATTTCAAGCTGGTAGACATGGGTGGACCATGGGCATTCCAGTGCATCGAGCCAGGATTTGAACAATTCCAGATTTACAAAGGTTTGCAACACTGGGATTGTGTCAAATCGGAATGTCTCCCAGAGGATGGTGTACGGAGGAAAAAAATATTTTATTCTCTTCATTTGTTCCTCTTTCTATGCATGATGCATAGTGTATCATGCTTAGAAAGAGGAAAATGTCTCTTTGGATTGTTCTTTGTGCAGAAAGGTCCATTCCTGTACAAAAACATTCCTGCCCATAAGGCAGCCACTCTTACGCATACTTGCATTGGTGACAGGCAGCAGTCAGTTTGCTAGTACTAGAAGAGAGCAAAAGTATGCCACATCTTAGTAGATATGGCACATTTCTATTTTCTCTGTTTCATACAGCACAGAAACGTTGCTTGCGGCTCTGCGTCTTGTAACACATTAGCAAATATGCCACCTTAGTTTTTTGGAGGCCCAGATGGCAGCAACTAATCCGTAAAACCTAATGGGTGTTGACATAAATAGGAATGCCACATCGAAAGGAAAGTTAATATTTCCAGGTGATTGACAGTGTGGTGAACACCCAAAAAGTCAGAAGTTTGTATATTTCATAAATATTGACAATGACTTCCCCCAAGTTCATTTAGTGGCAGATTTATGTTAACTGGCGCATCCCTGCATATCAGCAGGGATGCGCCAATTATTATGCGCCACAGCTGCGCCACCATGGATGCGCCGCATTTATAATGCGGCGCACTGTGGGGCAAAAACGGCACAGATGCGTGACGCATCTGTGCCGTGAAAGTGGCGCATTGCTGGAGTTGCGTCGCAAGCGCGACGCAGCTCCAGCAATGTTCTGGGGGGCCCTATCTGTACAATGCTGCGTCAATCCTTACGCCTGCTTCAAGCAGGCGTAGGGTTTTGACGCAGCATGGGCCTAAAAGTGACTGAGTGAAATCTTGTAGATTTCACTCAGCCACTTTTAGGAGGCGTTCCTGCGCCGGAACGCCCCCACCTGCCCTGGAACGCCTACATGTGGCGCAGGGCTTTACAACGTGACGCATCTCCCAGATGCGTCACGTTGTAAATACCCCGCACCATGACGCAGGATTTGCGCTGCTGCTGCGTCACAAAAGTGACGCAACGGCGGCGCAAAAGTGGCGCAAGTGCAACATAAATCTGCCCCTTAATTTTTAAACACACATCTACCTTAAGTAAATGTAAGTAAAAATGACTTACTTTTGCCGTGCAACTTTGATTTTCTGATCTGCATGTAATCCCAGTTGCATGTTTACAACTGAAACACTTATCTCATGAACCATAGTTGTCTTAGCTTCTACTGTCTCTTGTTAATAACGTCAGAAATATGACTAACTTTTGTAGTTCGCAGATTTACGCATTTACGCATTTATGCGCCTGAACTTATTGACAGATTTATGGGTATATGTGCCTGAACGTGTTCATATTTTGTTATTTAGGCTCAATTTTCACTTCATGCATTGCACTCAATATAGCACTACAATTGTATTACCATATTAAATCACTGATCCCTGAATCCTGTTTACATGAAGAAAAATGTCTGTCATTTCGAATTTAATTTAAATGAGCACAGCCCCATGCTGCAAATATTTTGAGTTGATTGCTTATTACTTAAAGCACAGTATTGATGGTGCAAACTTGCCTTCTGTCAGAATAATTTAGTGGGACCACCCGATAAAAGGGCGTAGTCGGGCCCTGCCAAGTTCCAGTGTGTTTTTAGTCCTGCTTCAAGCAGTAAACTGCTAAAACATGTTTGTGGCTAAGAAGAGCTGCGAAACTTTCCTGTCACATTATTCCATAGGGTCTTTTTCTGTCCGAACAAAGATTGACCCACCAACCAGCATGTAAGCCCCCTCTGTTAGTTACGGTTATTCCGTAATATGCCCCACAGCAACGTGAATCTCTCATATGCAGAATTGTGGGGCCAATTGAACTTGCACAACACTTTTAATAGTATATGTCACTACATCGATCTTCACTGCCATTGTCCCACCACAAATGACATGGTCACACCATTCGATCTGTACCAGCGTTCACTGTTGTGTCATGAAACTGTGCGCTAGGATCCTTGTGGTTCTGGATGGACTCAAGATAGGAATTACATAATTTGCTGGGAGGTGTTACGGTGTGATTATTAATGGTATGACATAATGAGTGTGCAGTGTGTGATCGTATGCTAAGGAATAAAGATGTCTATTGAGGAGCTCTGTGTCTGTCATATTCATTTGCATGCTCCCAAACTGGGGAGGATACTACATTTGGTGATGAGTTGGGAATACCTACCATGAAGAAATTAGAATACTGTCCCTGAGAGTACAATGGTACGGCAAGCTGCGCATACATGCCACATGCACCCAAAGTCAATGCAGCAGGCTGAAATTGGTGTATGTGGAGTCAAAGCTCCACTCCAGCCAGGACATGGCCGTTGAAGAGCTTGAAGTCCCTACTGAGAAGCGCATTTGAAAAGCTGGTAAGAATCCATCGGTAAGGCTGAAAGAAGAAATACGGCATCACAGCGTAACACAGTGCCATCATCTATACAAATCAAAGGCTAAAGGCAGTGACTACCTGGTACAAAAGTGCAAATGAACTTACCAGCACGAATAAGGGAATTGTTACACAACCTCGAATCAGGTGTGACGGCCCTGGCCCAGGGGAGAGGCCGATCCGTGCACAGTGGCCAGTGGCATCCAGTGCAACTAAAGCCATTGGAATATTAACATTTTTCAATGGCTGCAGAAGGGTGTATGAAGTATGATGCAACTGTGTTCTTATAAACCACCACCACTGTTAAACAAGGTCAAGAAGCAGAATATTGGCACCAGTGGACTGCATGGATCGAGATGTTCAATGACTTCATAGATGCCTTAGAAAATGAGGTTGATCGGAAAATAATTAAGTATTTAAAGAACCTTGTTGGTGACGGAGTGAAAGAAGTGCTGAAGGTAATCTTGCAGACTGATGCAATATCGTACCGTCAGATCAAGGAATCATTGGAAGCCAAGTTCACTCCAATGCTGAATGTCAACTATAAAATGTAAATTTTCAATCAAGCGAGACAGCAAGATGGTGAAATGATGGATGATTCAGTGAATTCAATGATGAAGAAGCCAAGCGCCTTAAAGTAATCAATGGTTGTATTTCATACTCTTTCAGAAGACACATGTTGAGAGAGACACTTAGTTTAGAGAAAGCGTTAATGACCGCAAGGGCAGAAGAATGTGCACAACAACATGCTGCTGATATGGAAGCTGGTGAATCAGTGTTGATTAGGAAAAGCATGTACATGCATAAGGTAGATGCACACAAGTCAACGTCGACAGAGAAGAAAAAGTTCTGTTTTTGATCTGGGTTTTCATTTCCCTATGAAGGTAAATGTCCAGCTATGGGACAGACACAAAAAGGTTGTGAGTCTACAAAGTAAAAGAGAAACCAAATGTGTCACAGTATGAAGAGAAAATGGGTGCCAGAAGGTTCCAGTAGCATTCTCGCCATGCCCACAAGGCCAAAAAGCAACATCGGTTATGACAAGTAGAAACCAGACAAGCACATTGTCATCAAGTTCATCCTACAAAGGCTATTCAATGTCATTATCCAGCACCATTGAAGAAGATAAATGTGCGAAGATATCGACAGACAATCGATAGGCACATATAGGTTTGGCTGCTTGCAAGGAAAAACTAAAGACAAAGGCAAACCACCAAATGACACAGCTGAATTCATTTGAACACTGCCCAAGATTACAATAAAAGTCAACGGTTGCCACATACCTTTTATCATAGACAGTGATGTGCCGATTAACATCCCATCATCTTGAAGGTATGCTCGTGAGATGCATCTAAACCGTTGCAGATTCAAGGGTCATTCACAGCGATGGGTTTGGTGGCTCAGTAGACTAATGAGACCTGTTTTCAACCTTGGGGTAACAGGATCAAAGGCTGAGTGGACCTGGTGGGTCCACTCAGCCTTTCATCCTTCTAGGGTCAATAAAATGAGTATTGTTTAGGAACAATAATCATCTGTTATTCAGCACCAAGATACCCTTCTGGGTGAATGCATGCTTTACAAATACACAGTGCTGGACCTGGCTCTTTTTGCAGGGTTATCCCTAAAACCTTTAGCCTTTCGCCTGTATTTTTTCTGACCTTTTTTGTTGATTTTATGACTCTGGGCACCTTACCACTGCTGTTCAGTGCTAAAGTGCATGTGCTCTCTTGTAAACTTGGTAAAATTGGTCTACAACTATTTGGCATATTTAATTTACCTGTAAGTCCCTTGTACAGTGGTATCTCATATACCCAGGGTCTGTAAATTAAATGCTACCAGTGAGCCTGCAGCACTGCTTGTGCCACCCACAGAAGTAGCCTTTCAAACCTGTCTCAGGCCTCTGCCACTGCAGGGCCTGCCTCCGCAGTTTAATGCAGCAGTGACTTGCCATTTAAAGTGTTTATCGTGTCTGAAACTCCCCTTTTATTACAGATAGGTCATCCCTAAGGAAGTCCCTAGATAGCCCCATGGGAAGTGTGCTGTGTAAGGAAAAGGTAGGACATGTACCTTAGCTGTGCGGCATGTCCTGGTAGTGACAAACAGACTATTTGGTTTCTCACTGCTGTGAGGCTGCTCCTCTCATAAGTTTTCATTGGGAATATCTTGATATGTGTTTCAGTGGTAATTTCTCATATGAAAGGGGTAGCGTGGCCATGTTTGGTATATTTGGAATAGAAGTAATAAATCCTGCTTATTGGTGGAAGCGGATTTGTTATTGCTATTTTAGAAATAGCACTTTTAAAAGTGGGTGTTTCTGTGTACTTATGGCTCCATGTGCCCTGTCTGAATGTGCATTCAACGTCTGGTTTAGACTGACAGGAGAAGGAATGTGAATTCACTCTAGACAGTCACAAGGGGGATTGAGGTGTGTGCTGCCTTTCCTTATTGACTAGGCGCTAGGCTGAATAGGCCTGGTCTGTATTTGGAGTAGTGGAAGAAGTTGCACCTGCACCTGAAAGGGTAGTGTCTGACTTTCACAAGGCTGTCTCCAGCCCCCGGTAATGTGTCCGGAGCTAGGGCTTGGGATTGAGTGGGGGTGTTGTGCACTTCTAAAAAGTGTTTTAAGTGGCCCCAAAACTAAGATTTTTCCAGTAGAAGTTCAGAGGCTGTGACCCCATGATGAGGGACACTGCTTGGGGCTTGTAACCAGATGCTCCTGGCTTTGCATGTTACCAGAGGACTACTGGACACATAGGAGGAACCGCTATGGGTCTTGATTATTCTGGAGTGCTTACCAGCTGCCTGTTGGCAGAAAAAAGGACTGCCATTTTTGCACTGAGGATCCTTGTGCAGGCCTGCCTGCTTGCCTAAATTCTGCTGGGCTGTCCCAGTGCTCTCCAAGGAGTGCTGTTATGCCCCCTGCCCTGGTAAGCTTGAGTGCATGCAGATCGCTTTTCCTCCTTTTTACTTTGGGGCCTGGCAGTGTTTTGAACGCTGTGGCCTGTTCACTGGAAGGGGAGCGCGTGGAGGGCTGCTCCCTGCCTTTCTTGGGTCTAGTGCAGGGGAGCGCTCCTTGCCCTGCTGAGACTTTCACTGGCCACTGGCCAGATGCTGCTTTTAATGGGCTGTTGCTGTGTTCACATTGCTGCCTCATGGTGAGAACCTCATTGGAGAGCCCCGCAGCTCGTCAAGGGAACCTCCCAGCGCAGCCTTCGTCAATATGGGTTGCCTGGCAACCCAAAGCAGCCTGGATATCTGGGACACGTTTGTCCGGCCCCACCCTCCTGGATTCAGGTGCGGGCCAGGAGAGAGAGAGACACCGTGGGTCCCAGTCGCGAGGCCGCAAATCTGACAGCAGCATCCTGAGCCGACAGTCATCAACTCCTGAGGGCGACGAGGGCCCAGGGGAGTTGGGAGTCTGCCCACACTGCCGACTACAAAGTTCACCAAGAGTGCGTGCGGAATTGGGCAGTTGCCCTTTTGCTGACACCCTTACAAGCTGCTTAATTTGGCCACGGCTAGGCAATTTTGAAGAGCTGCCTGGAGTCGGCAGCTGTTGCGTGTAATTTCAAGCAGCTGCCTTGTTTGTGCCTGAATGTATGCCCCTGGGCACCCACATAACTTGGGTCAGGGTATCTTCTTTTACAGGATGGGGTGAGACATCAACGGAAGCCCCTGGTTTCCTATGCAAGGTTTCCTCATTACAATAGTTCCCCTAATAGGTGAGCAGGAGTGCCTGCACCCACATTTGGAACTGGAATTACCAATAATTACCATATAAGCTGTAAGGGAAGCACAAGTGTGCTACATCTAGGAGAGGAATACACTATTATGGTGATTTCCTGTAATTTATGCCCTGCCTGTTATATTGTTATGACGTTTTGCACCCCATGTGTTTTTCCTTCCCACCTAACTGCAGTATTTATGCCCTAGTGTGATGATTTATTTCATGTATACCTTGCACGTGTCACGATAACAGGCATTACTGTAGGATTTGCAATTATGTGCTCAGTGATGGGGGTTTGATAACTTGTGCTAACTGCAAGTATTTACATGACTGCACTAGCTATACTGTTATGACCATTGCCTAGTGGCAAAGTGTTTTTATGACTTATGTGACATCATGACAAGTTCCTAGCGGCACAGTGATCTATGTGATCATGGCCTAAAGTGTTTTAAGTACAATACACCGTGTGTGGAGTCTGAATTTGTAGTGTGCCTAGTATGTCACTGGTGTTTGTGTGTTGCACAAATGCTTTACACATTGCCTCTGGGTTAAGCCTGACTACTCTGCCATCTACCATCGGTGTGCGCAAGGGTTATCTTATGTGTGTAACTCCCTTACCCTGACTAGAGTGGTGGGTTCTGCCTGACTTTGGTGTATACCCTAGCAAACCAGAAAGAACATTTCTAACACACATGTTATGTGGCATAAAGTAGTATCAGTGCAAGGACCAATCCCCATTCTCCAAGGAACTTCATCCAGCACATGCCTACTCAGTTTTGCTATGACTGCTAACATGAGATTGATATCTCTCAATTACAACCTGCAAACTCAATCTGAAAATGTGAGTCAATTCCCATCTTTGTCTCATGGCCTAGGAAGACTCAAGACAATAAACGTTAAACTTACCATTAGTGAGGACATTCATCATGTTGCTCAGTGACATCGCACAGTCGCTTTTCACTTGCAAGAAGCCATTGAGATAGAACTAAAAACACTGATGACGCATGACATCATTGAGCGATCCACCCGTCCTAGACCAAGGGTCTCGCTCATAGTGGTGGTGCAAAAAAATGGACAGTGGAGGTCCAGTGTGCATCTGTGTTGACTTGCGCCAAGCCAAAAAAGCAATCAAGAAAGACATCTTGGTCCAAACATAGCATACATGATAATGCAACTGAATGGTGCCAAAGCCTTCTCCCATCTTGACCTGAACTTGAGTTCAAAGAGAGCTATCAATCAATCAATCAATCACGACATTTGTAAAGCGCGCTACTCACCCGGGAGGGTCTCAAGGCGCTGGGAGAGGGGGATGTTACTGCTCGAACAGCCAGGTCTTGAGCTGCTTCCTGAAGGAGAGATGGTGTTGGGTTCGCTGAAGGTGGGTGGGGAGGGAGTTCCAAGTCTTTGCTGCCAGGTAGGAGAAGGATCTTCCTCCGGCGGTGGCTCTGCGGATGCGTGGTACGGTGGCGAGTGCGTGGCTGGTCGATCGAAGCTGGCGGGTGGGTGTGTAGAAGGTCATGCGGTCGTTGAGGTATTTGGGGCCCAGGTCGTGGAGAGCCTTGTGTGCGTGGGTGAGAAGTCTGAACGTGATTCTCTTGCTGACGGGGAGCCAGTGCAGGTCTCTCAGGTGTCCGGTGATGTGGCTGTGTCGGGGGATGTCCAGGATGAGTCGTGCGGAGGCGTTCTGGATGCGTTGGAGTCTTTTTTGAAGTTTGGCTGTGGTTCCGGCATAGAGGTGTTCCCGTAGTCCAGTCGGCTGGTGACGAGTGCCTGGGTGATGGTCTTCCTGGTTTCAGTGGGGATCCATCTGAAGATCTTGCGGAGCATGCGCAGGGTGTTGAAGCACGAGGATGAGACGGCGTTGACTTGTCTGGTCATTGACAGGGAGGAGTCCAGGATGAATCCCAGGTTGCGTGCGTGGTCCGTTGGTTTGGGAGCGGTGCCCAGAGCCGGGGGCCACCAGGAGTCGTCCCAGCCGGAGGGTGATGATCCCAGGATGAGGACTTCCGTCTTGTCTGAGTTCAGTTTAAGGCGGCTGTTCCTCATCCAGTCAGCGACGTCTTTCATCCCTTCGTGTAGGTTGGCTCTGGCGGTGGTGGGGTCGTTGGTGAGGGAGAGTATGAGCTGGGTGTCGTCGGTGTAGGAGATGATGTTGAGGCTGTATTGGCGTGCGATGGCTGCGAGGGGGCTCATGTAGACGTTGAAGAGTGTTGGACTGAGTGAAGATCCTTGTGGTACGCCGCAGATGACTTCGGTGGCCTCAGATCTGAACGGAGGGAGGCGGACTCTCTGGGTTCTTCCGGTGAGGAATGAGATGATCCTCTCCAGCGCTTTCTCTCGGATTCCGATGTTGCTGAGGCGCTTCACTATGGTGCGGTGGCAGACAGTGTTGAACGCCGCAGAGAGGTCCAGGAGGATGAGGGCCGCTGTTTCCCCATTGTCGATCAGGGTTCTGATGTCGTCGGTGGCTGCGATAAGGGCAGTCTCGGTGCTGTGGTTGGCCTGAAACCCGGACTGCGAGGGGTCGAGGGATCCGTTCGTCTCGAGGAAGGCGGCAAGCTGTTTGTTGACGGTCTTCTCGATGACTTTGGACGGAAAAGGAAGGAGCGAGATGGGACGGTAGTTCTTGAGGTCGGTGGGGTCCGCCGTTGGTTCAGGAGGGCGGTCAGCTCGGCGTGCTTCCAGCTCTCCGGGAAGGTGGCGGTGTGGAAGGAGGAGTTGATGGTGTCTCGGAGATGGGGTGCGACATCACTTCTTGTCCAACTCATGCTGGTTTGTTCCAATGCAAATGGTTGAGGTTTGGAGTATCGTCAGCTGCAGAAATATTTTAGGATGTTATACATTGAATTTTTTAACCTGCCACAAATGCTTCTAAGTTCAGTGATTAAATACTGGTATTTCGGACAAAGCTAAAGGAGCTTGAGAAGGCTCTTACACAAGTGTCCCAGTAACTTGATGATGCAGGTCTCACTCTGAATGCAGCAAAGTGTGAGTTTCACAAGACCAAACTCTAATTCTTTGAGCACATATTCTCTGATGGGATAATGACTCCTGACCCAAATATAGTAAAATCACTTTTATGCTACCTGCCCCCTACAAGATATCACCATGCTGCGATGCTTCTTAGGCAAAGACAGTTATTGCTCAAGTTACATTTGTGACTTTGCTACTGTGAGTGCCCCATTAAGGGACTTGACAAAATGAAATGTCTCTTTCCAGTGGTATGTTGAATGTGATCAAAGCTTCAAAAGAATAAAACATGTGATTGTGAATTAAACCAAAATGGCCCATTTTGACCCCAAGTTACATTTTTAGATCACAGTGGATGCAAGTCCGGTGGGGCTGGAAGCTATCCTTTCTCAACATAATGGTCATCTGAATGCTCAGAGACACAGCCTCTGTGACACAGAACATGCCTATTTTTCAGCTGGGGAAGGAGAGTCTGTATGTAGTGTGGGCCTCTAACCATTTTCATGTTTTTCTATATAGACAACATTTCACTATCATTACACACCATCAAGCGCAGCTCACTATTTTTAGAAATTCGAAGGCCAAGATGCCTCCTTGCATTAAGAAGTGGGGGCTGCGACTACAAGAGTACGACTATGCAATTGCACACAAGCCGGGCAAAGATCAGAATCCTGCTGATTACTTTTCAAGAGTACCACTACATTATCACAGTTCAACATACCAAATGGCTAAGGAGTAGTGTAACTTCATTGGGAGGACCAGCATTCCAGCAGTCCTATCCAGTGAACAGATTATTTCTTCTACTAATGATGACAAGAACATGCTTATCCTCAAAGACATCATTTCAACTCAATGGTGGAGGAAGAATGTTCAATCTTTTGCTGACAATGTTGAATTTCATAAATTCTACAATGTGCAGGATGAACTGTCCATTACCGGGGTAGCTCTTGTATTGAGAGGCACAAAAATCGTTATACCTGAGAGCCTGAGACAGCAAGTAATTAAACTAGCCCATGAAGGACATTGTGGCATTTTAGCTACTAAAAGAGCCCTATGGAACCGAGTGTGGTCCAAACGCTTAGATGAGCGAATGGAGCGGGAACTACAAAGTGCCATCTTTGCATACGTTTTTCCCCCAAAATGAAGCAGAATCCATTGACAATGTCTGACCTTCTTGCTCATGCCTGAGAAAGAGTTGCAGTTGATTTCTTTGGGCTGTTAGGTAACACACATCATCTCATTGTAGTCATTGATGAGTATTCATGCTTCCTTTTAGCAGAGGAGTAATATCAACAACCCATGGCAAGGTCATTGAGCGGCTGGATAACATCTTTGCCGTGTGGGGATTCCCCACTACTCTCAAATCTGGCAATGGTCAGTCATTCAATAGCAAAGAATTCAAGGAGTTTCTTGTCAGACTAAATGGCAAGCATCAAAAGAGTACACCTCTTTAGCCCCAACTCAGAACTGTTCTAGATCGATTCATGAGGTATCCTCAAACGGGTAATTCAGCAAGCATTAATGGAGGGAATTGAGTTGTGTGTATTGTTCAACTTCACACTCCCCAAATAATGAGATTCTTGTCACCTTGCTATTTGGGAGAGCCATCGGATCCAAACTACCACAGTGGACCTTAGACTTAGACACTCAAGGGAGTGCTGAGAAGATTTGTCTCAAATTCATTTCTCCAATTGCAAGATGAAAACATATGCCAGTTGGTGTCAACAAGCTCAGTAAACAGTATTTAATGAAGGTGACTAGGTTCTGGTCAAGCAGAAACAAAAGTGGAAAACAGATGCTCCATTTGCTGTCACTCCTCTGAGGGTTGTAACTAAGCCTGGGCAAAGTTCACAGAGTTCTGTTACATGGAACTCCGCAAATTGCAAAAAAATCTCTGCCGCCCTACGCGGAGCTCTGCAAGTGGCGGAGTGGGTTGGATAAATGTTGTTCTCAGTAATTTTCAGTGGCAGGTGCTTGTCTGCACTGTGCAATCATCGTAAATTGCCCCATGCACAGAGCAAGCAGGCGCTGCTTCCTTTGTGCCACTCGAGTAGATTTTTACTTGAGCGGCAGCTTTCTCAACGCAATCGGACAGTTTCTTAATGCAAGTGGTCGCGAGCCACGTGACCACTCGTAATGAGAAATCTGACCACCTGTGTTGAGAAATCTTACCGGGAGGTTAATTTTCCACGCTCACACTTGCCATCTGGATGTTGACGATCGTGAACGAGGAAAAATCTCGACGGGAGGTGAATTTTCCGTGCTCGCGCTCGCCAACTTGAAGTTGATGAATGTGAGCATTTTTCGGAACCCTGCGAGCTCCGCGTAATATAGAGTGCGGACATCTCCGCAAACTCTGCGAGCATAGCGGATTTCACCACCCAGACTTAGTTGTAACGTGCAAAGGACACAAGGTGACAGCACATAATCCCAGAAAGTCCATCACATGGGACTCGTCACACTTTAAGCACATTTAAGCACCCACATCAATGAGCACTGAACATCAGCCATTAGGGGTCACAAGCATGGCAGATCCAAAGGCGGGTATCTATCTATTCCACAGTTAAGCTACAAGGGACCATTGAGTCATAAACATTTGAGGAGAATTGGCTGTCTGTAGTCAAGATTAGTAGTTCAAGTTTGCAGTAATTGATATTATTGATGAATGTCTACATCAACCAAAATTCTAGAGAGAAAAGTTCCAAATTTAATCACTCAATACAAACCCTGTGCAACTTAGCCAGCGATTATCCTAAAGCAGCATGACTGATCACTGGGGACTTTAATACAAATCTTTTACAAGATCTTCCAAAAGACAACAAGACATTTAATCCAGGGAATGATCAAAACATAATTGAACAGGCCAAACCAAGTGGCGGCATGTGTAGGATGCTAGGCGAATATATGGTATTGCAAATTAGCAGCGTGGGATTCATAATGTTCAATGGTTGCTTCTTGCAGGACAAGAGGCCAAACTTGACAAGAACAATTGAGAAAATTTCTCCTTCCTCAATTACTCTTCCTGCAATGCTGAAATGTTCCCCTTGGTCGAAAATTATTATATCTCTCCGCAGACAGAGAGTGACCATTGCCCACAGATCATCATGCTGTCATTTAATTTACCTCCCATGCCGTGGCAAGGTAGTCAACCTGTGGAACATACACAGAGAAACTCAAATGGCTCAAATGAATTAATTTTTCTATTGGCACTATCATGGCCACATGCAGGACATGTTTAGACTAAAATATCACAAATAATGCATCTCCAACTACAGAATGGACGAACTTTACCATGCAATTGCTTGCAAAATTCCGCCAACCTACCCGTCATGTTGCAAACTGTGATGACATTATCACCTCAGCCATGATCGAGGCTCTCACACAACACAGCCTTGAGGTGAGGTCAGAAGTCCCCAGGGGACAGGGAGCTGGTTACTGCATTCGAGCAAGCGCAGATTGTTTACAGGCAGGCACATTGGGCCAAGAAAAGCAAATGATCAGAGCACTTCTGGACAACCCTACTCCATGCCAGTAAGAATTCAAATTCCAGGGGCTTTTGTTCTCTAGTGAACAAACATATGAATGGCTAATGGGGCCAGGGCAGTGCCAACATGCTAAAAAACAGAATGGGCATCTTTTCTAACTGTTCATGTTGAGGCCACTGAGGATGAAGTTAGCACCATGGACAACAGGGTGAAAACGGCACCCACAACTGGGATCGGAATCTTCCATCAAGACTTGGTCCCCTCTTTCCTGACTGCCACTGAGAAGGAAGGCAGATCCAAGGACCACAATGTTGGAATGACACCACAACAGACATTGGAGCCTCCCTTCAAGCCTTGGTCCCCCACATCCCAAGCCCAGTGACAAGGCCTCTCTATCATCCAGAATTGTACGTGCCATAACAAAAGGAGGAACGGTGTGCCACAGGCTCTATATAAACAAGGAATCCTCTTCTGGGTGGTAAAGTTTACCACACTCTTTGACCACTGACAGAGGACCTCGCAGATACCTGACTCATGGCGAGGTGCCATAATACGTCCGATATATAAAGCAGACACAAGAGCGGACCCAAAAAACCTACAGGTCGATAGCCCTCCTCGACAATGATGCTAAATTGCATGGAGGTCTGCTCCTGCAAGACCTATTGTCATGGGTGGAACAAAATTGGTTAATTCCCTTCAATCAAACAGGGTTTATGGTCAAATCAGGAATGATAACCAATCTTATGGCAATATCTTTTCTGAGAGATAAAGCAACAGTCTCAAAATCAAAGTGCAGTTGCCTATCTCAAACTGTGCCTCAAGTTACTGAGGTCCAGAGCCAGTAGCCTGGAGTCCCTGCCATGGTCTGAAATCAGCCACAGCCAGCCTGGTCAAGCACCCAGTAAGTTTTTAGAAGATTTGATGCGAAAGGCCTCTGGGCCAGCAACGCAATCCAACAACACTTCAAAATTAGTTTAAGAAAGTGAGTTCACCTCCGGTCATTCCATTTGCATAGAGAACAACTAGCCAAATGCAAGCATGCCTGGGCAGTCATCAATAGGTATCAGCCAGCCACACTAGCATCATATCTTTCCTGTACGTATGCTGTCTATTGGATGATAAGATTCATGGCCCTTAAGTTAGGGGAGTGGCCTTTCCTGAAACATCTAGCCTGCTGGCATCGTCCAAGTGAGAAACAAACCTTGCATCCACACTTTATCAGACCTTTGCTCTGTTGGTAATGAGGAACATCGCACTGCTATTCTGGCTCAAGTTAAACAGATGGAACACATCCAAGGCATAGGAATGGTACTTAATTCTTGTGTTGCTTCCAACGGAGAACATTTAGCAGATGTCCTCAGCTAGCTAAACTAATTATTGAATCTGATCAGCCACATAATATTTTGTAAAAATGGTTGTCTCAGTGCCCTTGCACTTTATTTATTTATTGTACTGCTTTAAATGAGGAATAACTAGCTGCTATCCTTGTGTTATTGACCAATGTGGTAACCTCAGTATGTTTTTTTAAATTGCCGAATATACTGTTTTAAAATGTATGAACTCAACTTTGTTTTACCAATTGAACTTGTTCCTTTATTGTTGGACATGGCCCTTTTTGCAGGGTCATCCCTAAACTGCGGAGTTTCTTTTGTAGTGTGCCTAGTGTGTTGCTGCTGTGTGTGTTACGCAAACGTTTTACACATTGCCTCTGGGATAAGTCTGACTGCTCATGCCAAGCTACCAAGGGGTGAGCGGGGGTTATCTTCAGCGTGTAACTCCCTTGCCCTGACTAGAGTGGTGGTTTCTGCCTGGCTTTGGCGCAAGCCTTAGCCAACCAGAAATCCCATTTCTAACATTTATATTGTAAAGATTTTAAAGAACCGTAAACAATAAAGCATTATTTTCTTTTTAAGCCCAAAGGTAAACCAAGACCAGGCTCAGTCCACTTCTTGTATTTGAACAATGCTCTTTTGCTGTCAGCCATATCTTTTGACTTTGCTCCGGTATCGAGGGACTAGATTACCCCGCATGGTACTCTTATATTTTAGGTGCTAGATTGCACACACAAAATTAAACATTCTTAACTTTTTTTCTATGTTTTTAGATTTTTGATGTTTTGGTGTCAAATAATTTATTACATTTTACCTTATTTTTTCCCCAAATTAGTTTGGGATTTTTATTGTGTTTTTACTTTATTACTGTTTTAGTGATACAAACATATTATCCACCTTGTTTCTAAGTTAAATTTGACTGTGTTGATGCCAAGCTACTAGAGTGTTAAGCAAAGGTTAATTTAGTGATTCTTGTGATTCACCCTGACAAGTATTGTGGCTGTTGCTTGAGAAGGGCTAACACTCCCTCAACCAACAACCCAATTTCTCATGCCAGATCGAAACCTTCATTTTTAATACTTATACGTCACCCATAGGATAGCCTCTGAATGCCCATAGTGCAAGGTGCATGCAATTTAAAAGTAAGACATATATTTTTAATGGTTTACCTGTCCTGGTAGTTAAAAATCTCCAAAGTAGCATTTTACTATGACAAGGCTGGTTCTCCCAAAGAAAAGCAGTGGGTTACAGTACACCTTCTTAAAATGCATAGGAGTTTGAGACTAGCTAAAAAAATTGTTTAAGGACTAATTTCAATAGGAATTTAAAATTCAACCTAATGGTCAAGTCGGGTTTCAAATTACTATTTTGAAAATGCCACTTTTATAAAGTAGCAATTTTCCTGTCTAAGCCAAATGTGCCTTACTGACAGTTAATGGTTTTCCCTGGTGTTATATGTATTCCTCCCAGACAGTGGACAAATAGCCTGGGCATGGAGAGTTGAGGATGGCTGGAGAGGAGCTATGCCCCAGCTTAGATTGCAGTTCACAAAGTATATATACACTGTCATCAACATGTTTACCTGAACAGGGATCCTCAAAGTAAAGATTAACTGAAATATGTTTCCAATTTCCCCTTTTACCTTTGTTATGGTGCTTCAACCATGATGTATTGCATCAGGTCACAATTAGTCACAACCATGTGAATTTGTTGGCTGGATTAAACGTACGTGTATGCCATAAGATCTCTTCTTTTAATTCAATAGTTAGACTCCCTGGGTTGGGTATATCTAGCGCAGGAAGCTACACACAAGACAGGCTATTTATTTGTTCTTTCCACTGCACCTTCTGAATTAGTAATTAATAATGTTTGGTCCTGTATGCTGGACTAACCATTAGCAATATGTCATATTATTAAAAGTGTATTTAGGAACTGATCAAATAGGAGGACTTTACCCCTTACCATAGAAGGATAAGTTAAACATACATGTAGTAATTTATTGCACATTACTAAGCCTGGGTCAATTATTACTAGATAGTGAGGATGAGATTTAGCCTTGCAGCTAGAACTACTGATTTCAGAAAGTGGAACCAGGTTTGAAACCCAGCCGTGGCTCAGCATCCTGTGATTCAGGGTGACTCACTTATATGAATTGTAACATATTCTGGTGCTCAGGTAAAGTACTTTAATGCCCTCTGCCTGGTTTGTACTGTATCAAATCACAAAATATAAAAAAGTAATTGTGAGAAAATGGTTCACTAGTTGGGGTGGATTGAGGTCCACTACAAGTAATAAAGGCACCATATTTGTTGGTCCAATTAACTGTTTCAGTAGTTTAAACCTGTGCTAAACCCTGGGTAGCTACCGCATAGACAGACAACCTGAACATATAGACAATGTGTAAAACATTTAGAAATGCCACAATGGTCAAAAACACTACACAATAAAAATTCTACTCCAATTTTTTTTTATGATATTAAATTTAAGGAAGAGAATGACACCAGAACGACAAAAATCCAATAAGGGACACAGGGGTTGTGAAACTTAAATGAATGAATAATAAAAGTTGTAAGTAAAAGAAAAACAAAAAGTGCAAAGCACAAATGTATGTCAATGGTCACTGTGGATCAGTACTGTGGCGGGATTTTAGGCCGACTCCAATTGAGTGTGTGTCACATACATGAACCAAGTTCAACCGTGGCAGATGTTTTAGCTTGGGACTTCGTTTTTTTCCGTCAAAGTCAAAATCCTTTATTGGAGCAAGGCAGCAGGCTGTATGTGGGGAGGGCTACACAAAATTACATAAGCAGTGGATGAGTTACCAGTGAAGTCACAGGTTTTGATACCGACAATGCAACAATTATCATTATAATGAATGCTTTTGATTAAAAATACTGTGACTATTGATTTTAATGGTGTTGCAATGATACACTATGTCATGTAGCTGTTTTTACTAATATGATGGCTCCCTGACAAAGCCTGAAGACCTGCCTTATTAAAATTATATATGCCATGGGATTCGAGCTAGCCTGGCTGATGAGGGGTGTTACCCCGAAACCGGTCCCAGGATGCTTGTTTCTAGTCCAAGGAAGACCAGACCTGGCAGTTCGGGGTGGACTGTTCCCATGAGGCACAGGGTCAAGACTGATTTGCATATGGCTAGTACAAACTAGGGTGGCGCAGTGAGCTAAAGAACAATTATGTATTGAACCCAGATCTGTGACTGGGGGTGAGTGTCTGAAAGGTTTCAGCACTCCCTCCATCATCTCCTTGTGTTTGATTTGTTCGCCCTAAGTTGGCAGGCTATGCCCAGATGTGGGTCCATTGCTCACTTTGCCACTGGATTCAAGCTAGCCTGGCTGATGAGGGGTGTTACTCCAAAACTGGTCCCAGGATGCTTGTTTCTGGCCCAGGCCTGGCAGTTCAGGCTGGACTGTTCCCATGAGGCACAGGGTCAAGATCGATTTGCATATGGCTGGGTCCAAACTGGGGTGGCGAAGTGAGCTAAAGAACAATGATGAATTCAACCCAGATCTGTGACAAGGGGTGAGTGTTTGAAAAGTATCAGCACCCCATCTATCATCTCCTTGTGTTTGCTTTATTTAAAATGTCACCCCCTTATATTGGGATGTTGGATCTAGAATAGGTGCTGTGGATTGTGCTTATAGGTTTCAGGGCACAACAGGGATGTAATGAGATGTGAGGGTGTCACCAAAGGAATTTTTTTTTACCTGATCTACAGATTTGCACTTTAGTTTGTAGTAATTAGCAATGTGTGTGTGTGTGTGTAACAGAAATAAAAACAAAAATTGTGAAAACACACTGCCTCGACCACCACTTAATTTCAGCAATCCAACCAGGAGCTCAGGAAAACATTGTCAGTTAGCTTATTCCACACCTGAAACCCTGGCCTATATTCTGAATCCAACCCTTGGTACCTCAATGGAGGCATACATCTGGGTTGAGATTTATATGTGAGCCCCATCGCATGGTGATACGATGCAACATGCATCAACCTACAAAACTCTAGCACCAAACCTCGGAGGATTACACCAGCACACCCACTGCATGCATGACATCTGAATCTTAACTTAAACATCCTAAAAGTGCATTTAATAATGGCTTGCATATGTATGTGAGGCTCATTTATTGTGCCTCTGTTGAAGTAGTGTGGTTCGATCTGTGAAGAGTGTGAGGAGATGTAGAGAGAGAGAATACCTAGCATCATACGCAATAAAGATGTTACATTTTAAAATAGGAGGCTCTAATTTACATTTAATACATCATCTCTACAAACTCAGTTGATGTTAGAGTAATGAGTGTGTATTGTCTTTTAGTGATTATTGAGTATGTTAGAGAGGCCATCTACAGATGCACATGTATGCCTAGTAAAAGGTTTTGTTACTTATCAATGAGCCACATGTCACCAAAATGCCCAGCAACCAAGCAATGTAGAAGAAGTGATTGCCGGAAAAGGTAGGTTTTTATATGCACTTCTGTGAAAGGCAGCGTACACATCAGTAAAGCTACCTCTTGGATCACAGAAAGCTTGCTCTTTGATAGGGTGTCAGTGGTGTCGGTTGTGGAAAAAGTGTGATATGTGTTGAAGTGGCTGAAGTGTCACGTGGATGCAGTCAGTGGCACCTACCACAAAAGAGAAGAGTGCGAGGGGATAAAATTACTTTGCCACTCTTTGCCTTTCAGCCAGTGAATGTGGCATGGTAATAAATGGGTGCATTCTTCTATTGATTCTTTTTAGTATCTAATGCAAACATTACCTTGCCTGTGAGATGCCAACGTTTTCAGTGGTGACTCTCTAGAAAGATCCAGTGGCCTGTAAGAGAATCAAGCTCCTGCTCTCATTCATGAACCATGTCAAAGATCATATCAGTAGAGAAGCAGTTTCTGGCAATGAAAGTTTTCATGGGCACGCCATAGGTTTTGTTCTTTTGCCTGTAAAATGCTTTCTTTACTTTCCTTCCCTTTACTTAATCTATCCTCAACATGAGGAGCAAACCAACAAACACATTCACAGACAGTAACTTTTTTTAGGCATGTGAGTTCGTTTCTTATGTGGTCAGCATCACTGTGATTGGTTAATGTTGAAATGTGTTTCAGCTGGAGATGAGTGCTGGAGTTCAGCCAAATCACTCCTTTCATTACCAGGTATTGTGCAAGTGTTGTAAGTACTGGTATGTATTTCAATAACAAATGTCTTACGGTAAAAGAGAAAAAAAACAGCCTTATTCTAATATTCACCTGGATTACTTTTTAAGAAAATAATTGATCTGAAAAAAATAAGGTTTGCTTTAAAATTTCACAGAAAATTAAAACAAAAGTTCAGTAATGAAAACATCATTACACAGGATACATTCAAAGGTTAACTAGGATCTTTTGAGGAAAATAAATGAACCATTAATTTGCAATATATTTATTTATTTGTTAGCTCCATTGTTTTCTATGGCAGTGTGTTTTAGTATCAGTGGTTGGCCATGTGTGGTGCTTGACATGCTCAAATGCTGAGCTGAAGCACATTTACCACTGTGTCCTTTTTGGGCTGTAATAACTTTAGAAGTGTATTTTATAAACAGCAACAAATCTACCAAGAATGTGCTTTCTTTGTGTGTTAGCGTATAATACTTTAGAAGTTGCAGAATAAAGGAATGTCAGATTTTCTTAATGAGCTCACTGCCATCGACCATCACTCATCGATATGAGCTATAATTTAGTAGTACTGGAGAACAAAATCAAGATTTTCAACTCATTGTTTGAATAAAGTGCGACCGTGTTTCACATTTGGCGCGTTGCCAGTCATATGATACTTGATACACGTTTTCTACAGTAAGTTTAAATATGCATGGAGGCTCTTGGAAAGACAGTAAAGTACGAAAAACACATCAAATATTGATAGGGATGACACCCTCACGGCCCACGTTCCCTAGGTACTCGAGACTCAAACATAAATCTTTTATGTTCCGTCGCACTTGCATGTGATTTACGTAAAAATATAATGCCACAAGGTTGTAGGTAATACTTTAGCAAGCTTGATAAACATAATTTTAGTTATTTTTATCTTTATGTTTTTGAGTGGCTGCAGAGCGCGTCTTGTAACCTTGATTTTGACTCGTACACTCTTGCATTAAAAGTAAGTGGTGTACACCATATCCTTGAAATAGCTCGTTATCCCACGCAAGGTCCTGAACTGCATCCTACTGGTGACAGGCAGCACTCGGGCAGAATCAGACAAAGCGAGACTTGAATTCCTTTAAGTTATAACATAGTTCTTGACGTTCTTTTGCCTTTATTATCATAGGTCGAGTCCCATTTGACAGTGGTAAATGGTCTCTTACAAATGAACGGTGGTGTGTTTTTCTGTCTAGAAGGAATGTGGCATTTCTTGAAGTCCTCAAAGGAACAAATTGCATACCCCTACAGAAGACAGTAATATTACAATATTGCAGCATTCTAAAACAACAGCAAATAGAATGCAAAAGAACGGTCGAACTGAGCTCAACACTCAGTAACATCAGGATAATAATTACAAAACAACACAGCACCAACACAACAGTACTTTGAAAACATATGACAAGACAATGATACAAAAACAGCACAAAGTAACACTAATATAGCAACAGAGTGCACCACAGTAACCTAAAATACGACCCCAAAACAAAAACACAACTTAACAAGACAACACAAAACAACAGGACAGAGAAATAACTGAATGAAAAATACCACAAGGCAGAAATAACACAGTGAACAAGAAAATGAAAACAGAGCACACTACAATATATTAAAACAGGAAAATATCACGATACAGTTGTGCCACAAGCCGAATAACACAATGGTACACAGTAATCAACAGGGCAGGACCAGTCAGCACAAAATATTGTAACATAGCCTCCTGCAGCAACACCGTTTCCATGTTGTACTGTTATGTTATTGTGTTATTGTGTTATTGTTTTATGATTTAGTGTTGTGGGTTTGCGCTAGTTTTTACTTACCAGTGCTGTCGTGCTCTGTTGTTTTCCTATTATTTTGCCATTCTTTTGTGTTGGGTTGCTGCTGATGAGCAGTTATGTTGCTGTGTTGTGATGTGTGAGCTGTGTTCTACTGTGTTTGTTGCACTGTTGTATATTTTTTTGTGGCTTTTCCTGTGATGGTGTGTGGTTATGTTGGTGATATTTGTCATTGTGCTTATGTATTGTATTGCATTATGGTATTGTGTTTTTATGTTTTGTGGGCAGATCTTGTTAGCATATTTTGTTGAGTATATATTCTTGTGTTATAATTTTCTTGTTGCATCGCTGTGTATGGGGTTTTGTTAATGCTGCGGTATCATGGTACTGTTTGATTGTAATGTGATTGTGCTATTATTGTTCTCTAGTGTTGGAAAGTGGATGATTAGTAGTGGTTAATATGCATCTACCACTGACAATATGGCCACTAACATAGTCCAGGGCTCAGAACAGATCTTGGAAAATTATTCCCATGCTCAACCCTTGGTACCTTGGCTGAGAGCAGGCAAGCTAAACTTCAAAGACAGGTATGTAAAGCATTTAAAAAGGCTAATTCAATAAATATTTAAGACCCAACTCACAATAAAAATCCAACACCAATTTATAAAAATAGGAAATATTTGTATCTTTAAAATGACACTAAAAACTAAACAACTCCAATGCAGGAAACCGATGATATGAATTTTTAAAGATTTTGCATTATTTAGCACATTGAAACCTATATCACCTATTGGAAGATCTGGTCACGCTAGACCTGGACAAAGGCAAAGTATCATGCCGACTATGATGGAGCCCTGTGTTGCTACCCTACGTGGTAGGCCTTGCTCAAAGTTTTCTACCCTTCTGACTCTCAGCCAGCCCGGATTCAGTGAGGGTTCACTGGCTTGCCTTGCGAGGAGCTCCAGGTCAAACTTCTGGAAGTCAGACCTTCGAGCTTTCCAGTGAGGTGAACCAGAGATCCAGGCCGGCTCACGGTTGAAGTTGGGCGGCTTGACTCTCGCAGTTGGTCCTGGTCACCTTTTCTATGTTCAGACTTAGAAACTTTTACGGAGCTTTTTCTCCCGGGGTCCCTTGATGCTCTTCACCAGGCTGAATTTGGTGATTGTTCGCAGGCTTGGGTTTCGGCCAGCTCCCGGTCAAACTCAGACTTTTTTCCTTGAAATTTCTTCTAAGTACAAAGGTAAGCCGGTATAGAGGGACTAGATTACCCCGGTTTGCACTTTGATAATTTAGGCGCTAGATTGCACACAAAAAATAAAAAAATCATAACTTTTTTTCTATGTTTTGGATTTTTGTTGCTTTGGTTTCAAATAATTTATTACATTTTACCCTATTTTTTCTAAATTACTTTGGGATGTTTCTTGTGTTTTTACTTTATTACTGTTTTAGTGATACATAAATACTTTCCACATTGCTTCTAATTACATTTGACTGTGCTTGTGCTAAGCTACTAGAGTGTTAAGCACAGGTTAGTTTAGTGATTTTAGTGATCCACCCTGACAAGGATTTTGGCTGTTGCCTGAGAAGGGCTAACACCCCCCTCGTGCTTAATTTGTAAAATATTAAGTGAAGGTGCTCAAATTTGTTTAGGAGACCACATGCCTTCCCCGGCTCCACCCTACATCCTCCACTGGCTCCACCCACTTGTCTCCTCCCACATCCTCAACTGCCACTGCTGAAAGCCAGATGTAATACCGTATCTGAGTTTTCAGCAATGGAGCCTTCCTTAAGTAAAGGTTTGATAGTAGGTTCCCCCAGCTCGAGAACATTTTGCGAAAAATTAAATCAAAAAGTGCACTTAAAGCAGCACTACTTTGGAATAAATTGGCTGAAATGACTAATGCACTGAAAGTGGACACCTATAATTACTACCTTATGGGCTCCCATCTTCCTATTGTTTATGCCTACGCTCCTAAAGGAAATACCATGCCAGAGCTAACAGGGAAGGTTAAGTGCTGGCAGTGAAGCAATAGCAATATAGCACATATAGACAGAGGCAGAAAAACGATGAAAACTGTGAAGAAACGAGAGAGAGCGTCAGGCAGATGGTACAGGGCAGTAATGTTGGAGTCACCGATGGTGCTAATTTTGAACAAAAGAAATCCAGGAGTTTTGTCACAATATTGTTGTGATGTGCAGGGGTTGTTCTTCTGGGTATCTGGGTTAGACAGTTCTTGAAAGATGCCGAAGATGTATCTTATTCAGTCAGACCTGCTAGATGAATTAAAACATTTTGGCCCACCTTATGGTACTATTGGGGCCTTACAGGTATCTTCAGTTAAACTAGTCTTGTGCAACTTGCATTACAGGTTGAGACTGGTTGGTTTCAGCTCCACTGGCAGCACATGGACCCATTTGTAGTAGATTTAATGCCAAATTTAGTGTTTCTTGTTTTGGTTGGTGCCAACTCGCAGACAGCAGTGATGTATTGTGGCACGAATAGCACTTGTTACATTACATAGGAATACCACGCATGCCTTTACAACACGGGTATTACTACGCAATGTCAATTACAACGAGTACCATTACAACGAAATTTTTTTTACAACAACTATACCTTTACCACGCATGCCATTTCAACGCCAAGGCATGCATAGTAAAGGTGTACTCATGGTAAACGTTTGCAGGGTAAGTGATTCCAACCTACCCTACTCTAATCCCTAATGTAGTTCCACTGCACAAACCTCCCCCGACCCCCAGTCCTCTCCCTACAGTAACACTACAATACCCTGCACAATCCCCTGACACTACACTAATTCCCCAATCCTCCCCGACCCCCAGTCCTCTCCCTACAATTACACTACACGACCCTGCACAACCCCCAACACTACACTTATTCCTAAAACATTACCCTACACTATACAAATACCACAACACTACCCTAAACCCTAAAACACTACCCCCAGCACGACCCCCCTACAAACAACCCTACACTACAAAAACATTACTACACTACTTCAACACTACCCTAAACACTTAAAAAGTAACTCCAAGCACAATCCCCCTTACCTCTCTTTCCTCGTGGTTCCTCTCTCCTGGTTCCAGCGTTGACAGAGTGGCGGTGCAGGTCATTGTGAGGAAACAGAACAGCTCATTTCTCACAACGATGTGGATAACCATTACATCGCACGCGTTTTAAAAGCGCATGCAATATAATGGTTTGCGTTGTAATGGTAGTTGTTGTTACATCGCATGCGTGGTTACGCATGCGATGTAACAACTTGAGTGGTAACAGCCTCATTGTAATGGCTGTTTACCTTGTGGCATAGATTGTCCAGTAAGTCGTCAGTGCCATCCTAGTTGAGAAAGGTAGTTGTAACAACATTCTATGTTACCTTAAGCTTGTCTGTGCTGACATATATAACACCTGGATGGCATAATTGCATATCTCTTTCTTTCAAACAAATGTAAGCAATTCTACAAACCTGTGTCCTAGTCTATTCCTGCATATCATATGGAAACATCTGCCATGAATGGTGCAGGTGTCAACGAGTCAAACCTAAAAGGTAGCTGACTTAAGATATGCTGAATGCTAATCATTGTGTATGTGACATTTATGTTTTTGAAAAGCATCAAGGAGGTTGGTGGTTTGAGGTGACAAATGTAACAAAATATGCACTTACTGGCTCCCTCCGTGGTCATTATTTGCAGCCCAACACAATACAAAGTTTGATTGTCATTAAATATATAATACAATTTAACTTCAACAGTTAATTTTTGAAATAACTGAATATTTGAATTGAGGACTGAAAATGTTCCCTGGCGGTACATCGGGTGTTATACTGTCCGCATTTGTTTTTATTAGCACTCCAGACTTTACATTTACCCACATAAGGCTGATTTTGAAAGAGTTTTGCGGTCACAAAGGCTGGAATTTTCAGAAAGGAAACAAAAAGTATAGAGGTGAGAAAAGGAAAAAAACATTAATGAAAGGAAAAGTGGAAAAAGGGTGACAAAAGGAAGGAACCCCAGCAGTCAGCTCAGCAAACTGGAAATACGTAATGTGCAAGCATTCAGAAGCCATTTTTTGTTTGGAGAATTTCTTTAAAACCCTATTTTATCATTAGCTACGAAAAAAGGTTTCTTAAGCACAAACTCCACTGAAAACCTCAAGGGACGGTGGGGTCCCTTTTTACTCACCGGCACTTTACAGGAATGGTCAAAGAAGGAGGTATTTTCATTTTCTGGATAATCGCTTGTCTAGCATTGATAAGCAGTGTGACAAGCTGGCACTTGAGGGTACCACAAGAAGCTTGCACCAGGGAAGTGTGAGGACCTGTCCTCATCTTACACTTCCCATCGCTCTGTTTATATCTCTCTTTATCGGTCTCGTAGCCTGACTGCCGGAGACCATTAATATGCACATAAATTCAATATCTCGCTCCAGCATTAGACCACTTAAATCCTTTGTCTTTGCTACTAATTGGCCTGTTACAGTCACACTGTGCAAAACGAACTTGCATCACCGAGCGCCAGCCGCACACCAAAGCTTCCAGGACAAAACAATCACACCTTTTATTGACTTGTACTGACATGGCAGACACTGAACATTGCAAAATAAACAGATGCCACATTTCAGGTGCCCGTGAAGAAACTGCATCCAGAAAACATTTAAGAACAAGCAGATTCCACCGTTCAATGACCTATGTGGCAAGCTCAGGTAAAAGCAGAGTTAGTTACTTACTTAACTACTGCCTTTTTCAAGAGGCTTGCTGCTGCATGCTGCACGGCATGCTGCTACTTCAATTAATTGTGCCGGACTGCTAGCTAGTGCATAGTGCGTGTGTGCTTGCCTCATGTCAATATGCATAGCTGGCAAGGTTTCAGATTGCTATGTGTGACATTTTCATCATTTCAGTGTAATTATGAGTTACATTCCAACAAATATGAGTGACACTTTCTCGTGAGCAAAATCAAGCAATTAAGACGAGGGAATCATATAGATATCAGAAATTGCACCCATTTGAGTATAGCTGCTAATGTTTCAGATTGCTTATATGTGACATTTTCATAGATTCAGTGGATTTATAAGAGTCATTCAAAGACTAAATGTGGGGCATTTTCTTGCGACCAAAATCATACTATGAAGTCTATGGAAAAAGACAGATATCAGAAATCACACTCATTTGAGCAAGAAGAAAGTCGAACTCTGCAGCAGGTGCAGTTAAAGCTATTATTTAATTTTTAAATAACTATTATTTAATTTTTATATAATCAGCACCCTCCACCCCAACCTCCGCTCCAGTTAGCGGCTCAACCATATGCAATAAAGAGATCTCTGTGACAAATGCAGCAACCCACTGAATTATTCACATTCAATACAGTTCAATACAATACAATATGCTGGTAGACTTTCTTTGCAGTAGGCATATTAACCCTCTGCGCTGCTTTATTGTCAGAGTGAAAACTGCCAGTAGACAAAACTCTGACCTCTCTTGAGGGGAACATTGATCACCTGACTTATCTCTAACTTAGCAAGTCTCACTGTGCTGGGAAAATAAAGGCTGCTGCTTCCTAGTGCCACTGTCAAGCACGGATATTAAACACTGTTCACTAATAAATCAGCAAAACTGCTAGTTGAGACAAAACTTCCACCTTAGATGGCCCCTCATTTACAGCACAGACAGAGAAGTTAGTATGCCCATTTCCAAGGCGCGCGGCTATTCCATGCTGGAGTCCCCTCTCCATTCTTGTAACACAAACTTTTAAAATGTCAGCATAAGCAGATTATTAAATGAATATCTGACTTACCTGAATCTCTTTACAGCTGTCAGAATGATCTACTGAGAGGAGCTGCAGGCGCGGCTCCGCGGGGATCACTAGCCCGTCTCTTGTTCAAAGTCAGACAGCGAGCCATGCTGCAGTGCAGCCTCAGCCTGTGCCACCTGCTCCCACTGCGAGACTTATGCTGGCGTGGTGAGTCCAGGGCATAAGTTGGGCACACACAGCAACAGCACAGGTACAGGTCAGGAGGAAGTGAGCTGGTGGTCAATCCTTAAACACTGGCTTCCTCCTTTAACTCTAGGCCTTTCTGCAGGGCATTGATTTCCTGGGTGCTTTGGGGCCCGACTGGCAGACAGGAAATTCAACATCCTGCCATAGGATGCACGCCGACCGGACATGGCTCCTCTGCAACAGTGTGTCCATGTGGGACCTGACATTGACCCGGGGAGCTGTAACAGAAAGCAGGTTTGGCGGCGCTAGTTTAAAGAGCTTCTTGGTATAATTAAGTAAGCCTTCAGTGCCACAAAAACAGTCCAGGTAATTGATGCGATTCGTTAGGAAGATAGGTGCCTCTGCTGAGATAGTATTGTCCGGGCACCAACTCTCCCGTAAAGTACGGGAAGTATGTGAATCCTCAATCTGCTGCCCCTGCTTGCCCCTGATAACATTTATATAATGAAAGCAATACCCTGCACTGACTTTCCTCTCAATACTTGGAAGTGCTGCACCTTTTCAAATCACACGAGTGCACTAAAGCAGGCACAATTCCTCTTACAAGAGGAGCAGTTTTAACACCTTGATAAGGATCTGTGTCACGAAGGTTACACACGCTCCTGCGGCTGCACAGGACTAAATCCAGCCCAAACAGCGGTATGCCCACCGACAAAACAGATGAAAGGCATGGATTTATTATCCATACAGCCCTTCACCAGAAAGACAACAGTCGTTTATATTGGCTGACCCTACACACGTAGAGCAGCCGTTGATGTGAGTTGTAACTTGGCCCTGACTTCTAGACCCCGCCCTGATAAATGAGTGCTGATGCTAAGCACCGGAAAGCACCGGCAGAAATTAAGCACTGCACCCCCCTCAACCAACAACCCAGTATCTCATACCTGATCTAAACCTTCATTAAGATGCCCATAGTGCAATGTGCATGCTATTTAACAGTAAGACATATATGTTTTATGTTTTACCTGTTTTACCTGTCCTGGCAGTGAAAAATGTCCTAAGTCGTTTTTTACTGTGGCGAGGCTGGTTCTCCCATTGATAAACAGTGGGTTACATTATACCTTCTTGTAATGCATACGAGTTTGAGTCTACCTAAAAAAACTATTTGAGGATTCATTTAAATAGGAATTTAAAAATCAACCTAATGGTCAAGTCAGATTTCAAATTATTATTTTCAAAATGTCACTTTTATAAAGTAGCAATTTTCATGCCTAAGCCAAATGTGTCTGTGGTTCTGATGCTCCCTCCATCACCACCCCCTTTTGTACCGCAAATGTGTCTTACTGCCAGGGCCCAGAGTCATCTGACAGTTAAGGATTTTCCCTAGTGTATTCCTCCCAGACACTGGACAGAGAGCCTGGGCATGGAGAGTTGAAGGTTTTACCGACAGAATGGTTGGAGAGGAGCTGTGCCCCAGCCCTGATTGTACTTCACAGAGTATGTATAAAATGTCATCAACATGTTTGTAATCCAAACCGGGATCCACAAAGTAAAGATTAACAAACTGTCTTTTACAATTTCCTCTTTTACCTCTGTTATGGTGCATCACCCATGACGTACGCCTTCAAGTCACCATCAGCCACAATAATGGCAATTTGTTGGCTGGGTTAAACTTACATGTCAATGCCATAAGATCTCAGCTTTTAAGTCAATAGTCACACACCCTGGGTTGGGTGCATCTAGCCAGGAAGCTACACTCAAGACATGCCATTCATTTGATCTTTTCAATGAACCTCCTAAATTAGTAATTAGTAATATTTGGTCATGTATGCTGGACTAACCACTTGCTATCAATTTGTCATGTTTGTTCATGTGTATTTAGGAACTGATCAAATAAGAGGACTTTACCCCTCACAATAGAAGGATAAATTAAAAGTACATGTAGTGGTTTTCGGCATATTACTAAGCATGGATCCAGTATGACTAGATAGTGGGGATGGGATTTAGCCTTGCAGCTAGAGCTACTGATTTCAGCAAAGTGGAACTAGGTTTGAAACCCAGCCTTGGCTCAACATCCTGTGGTTCAGGGTGACTCACTTAAATGAATTGTAACATATTCTCGTGCTCATGTAAAGTGCTCTAATTCCTTCTGCCTGGTTTGCACTATATCAAATCACAAAATATAGAAAGGTATTTGTGAGAAAGTGGTTCATTAGTTGGGGTGGATTGAGGTCATCCACAAGTAATAAAGGAACCATCTTTTTTGGTCCAATAAAAATTGTCAGTAGTTTAAACCTGAGCTAATCCCTGGGTAGCTATGGCACAGGACAGGCTGAACATAGAGAAAATGTGTGAAACATTTAGAAATACCAAAATGGTCAAAAACCACAAAATAAAAATGCTACTCTAATTTTTTTAAATGTAGTTAAAGTTAATGAAGAGACTGACACCAGAATGACAATAATCCAATAAGGGAAACTGGAGTTATGAATCTTAAATGAATGAATGTTAAAAGTTGTCAGTAAAAAAAAGCCAAAAAGTGCAAAGCACAAATGTGTGTCACTGTCAATGGTCACTGTGGATTAGTACAGAGGCAGGATTTTAGGCTGGCTCCAATGGAGTGTATGCCGCCTACACGAACCAAGCTCGACCGTAGCAGAGGTTTTACCTTGGGACTTAGTTTATTTTTCTCAAAGTCAAAATCCTTTAATGGAGCAAGGCTCTTCACCAGGCCGGATTCGGTGGGGGTTCACCGGTTTGGGTCTCTGGTCAAACTCTGAAGGTCGGACCTCCGGAGCTTTTGATCAACAAAAATCTGAAGGGCATGATGGTTCGTGGTTGAGGGTTGCCGGCTTGGCTGGCCAGGTCTAGTCAGTCCACTTATGGATTTTTTTACCAATTTTACTTCAAACTTCTGGAACCTCTTCCTTAAGTTCCCTTGAGGGTCCTAAATTGTCCAAAATGTACTCCAAGTGTCTGGAAGTTCCAAGATGGTCCTTGAAAGTTTGGGACTTCAATTCCCACAATCAATTTGGACAAAATCCTTACAAATCCACTGGTAGTACTCCAGGCTGGGGATTCTTGGTGGTGATGGTCAAGGTGAGTTCTTTTAACCTGTGGCTTGCAGGGAGTTCACTCTCTAGTCCTTTTGAAGCAGGTTTGATCCACAGGGCTGTAGTTCCAGATTGTGCAGCAGGCGCTGTCAGTCAGAGTGTAGGGCCTGGTTGGTACAAATCAAACTTCCAGCATGGACCCTTCTACTTGTTTCACGCGGGAGATGTGAGAGTCACTGTCCCTCTCAGATACTTACTCAGTGTTATCTGGTGTCACACAGGTGGGTACTCCTCTCCAATGAGGTGCAGAACGACACACCAGAGCATGACCATTTTTTCCAAAGTGTGGCACGATGGATTCCCAGAAAGCACTATTTCTCCAAAACGTAATATGGCTGAAGTCCCAGCAAAGGCAAGAGCAAACTAAACCAAACATCAGGATAGCTCACCTCCATATTCTCCGTCGCCATGGCATCTGCACATTCCTTCCTTAAGCCTGTAGTCTGGCTGGGTTCAAAGAGTAGCAGTGTAAATGCAACTGGTTTCTCCTGCCTTTGTCTTCCTTCTATTGAAGATTGTTGTATACAACCCCTCCACTGGCTCTGGCATTTCTATGTAGCAAAAACCTCTCCTCTCAGAATGCCTCTTTAGCCACAAGGGCTACTTATCACCTCATCAAAGAAGCCTGGCTAATCCACTTAACCCTGACCAATCAGCACAGATCATTGGAAGGCGGAATTTTGGCTTACAGACAATAAAATCTTATAACTTCTTGTCTGTACATTTTAGGATAAATTCAACAATAGTATATTGTTCGATTCATCAATATGATTCTAGTGAGTCTTGAGTGATATTTTTTGGATTCTCATGGCGGGAAATAAAGAATAACTTCTTGTCATGTTAACCTATGTGGCTGGGGCTTTGCAATGGGGAAAATGACTTGGGCCATTTTTTTAACACTAGGGCTTATAAAACATCTTTTATAAGGACACTGACTATATCTACAAGACCCCCCACCCCATAGGATACCTAGGGGAGACTGTAGGGGTTCTGAATATGTAAACATATTGCAGATCCTCACTCCAGAGTGCTCCTAGTGCAAAAGTCGATTTTGTGAAGCATGTTACTACAATGTAGGAAGTGAAATGTGCAAGTTCACTAAACCCAAGTCATATATTCCCATTTTATAAGCGTCCGCTGTATAAATACCTTAAGCTTCACCACTGGGACACCTAGGGGAGACCCTGAGGGTATCTAATTTGCCAAAACATTGTAGTTTATTAATTTGTAAGTGCCCTAAACACGAGTTTGGGCACAATTTGCATTTTA
Organism: Triturus cristatus; assembly: GCF_964204655.1. Lineage (NCBI taxonomy): Eukaryota > Metazoa > Chordata > Amphibia > Caudata > Salamandridae > Triturus > Triturus cristatus. The sequence goes on from NC_140591.1 coordinate 499,954,409, forward strand.
AAAGCAGTCCTGAAACACAGGGCTGCTTTTAAACTGACCTCAGACCTCAGCAGTGCACACATTCAAGTGCATAAAGGGCTGCTGACCTCTAAACTGCTATGACCTATTATATACCAGGGCCTTATGGGGGGGGGGGTCATACCAATCAAAGGTGCACCCTAACCCATAGTGTACCCTAGTGTATGAAGGGGTTTTGACTGTATTCTAAGTGCGTCTTCAGCATAGCACTGGTCCTGGGCCTGGTTAAGGTGACCCCAGGGACAGTCAGAGTCTTCAGCATAGCACTGGTCGTGGGCCTGGTTCGGTAGAGCCCAGGGACAGTCAGAATAAGTTACCACCAGTACCAGCCAGCAGAAAAAATTGGGGTGCCCTGGGCACAAGTTGACTTTGCAATAGCTAGTAGTTTCAGTCAGCCTCTGTCCTTCTACTTTAATATGTGGAAGTATTCTTGTCACATATGCCTTCTGTCACAAATCTCTTTCAAGGAATGAGTCGCAAAAGGTTTTTCCATTAAGCACTGCATTATTTATCTCCTACGATATGTTATAGTGGTGACGAAAAAAAAAGCTTTTACGTAGGTTACTCGCCTCGGATGGTGGGACCATAATGCGTGGAGGGATGACCACCTGGAGATCGCAGAGCTGTTGTTGATATTATACCTTCTATTGCAATAGCCATTCCAAAATGTTGAGCTTTGTCTGTACTGTATCCGCGGTGTTACAGGACTAACTCCTATCTACCACAAGCCTGCTTTCCACATTCAGTAATATGTATCGTGTTGTGAAGATACGTTTTTGTTTTTGAATGATTCTAAATCATCTTATTTGATTTATTTGCAAAAATATTACCAGCAGTGAACAGTAAACACAAAGCTTTATGATGTTGCAAAGTTCTATTAGTGAGAAGAAATTCAACTGGTAAGATAGGCTCTTGTGATCATGACAATTCGGCCATTCTGTAAAGCACCGCTGTTGATAAGGTAATGAACAAACAACTTCACTAACAAAAATGGAAACTTTAATGTCCCGAATCGCAATACAAGTATAGCATTGCTCTCTATTCATTTTCAAAGATCTAATTTAGTTGTAAATGTAGAACAGGTGAAAAAGAAATATAAGAGGCAACATAGAAAAAATCTTTATACTTCCTTTATGCTTCAGCATCATGACATGGACAAGAAAGCAGAACAACTTTGTGATGTGGGTAAGTAAGCAGAAGAGAGCATTATGTGATGGGTGAGCAGGCATAACAAGACAAAGAAATAAACAGCACAAAGTGTATGTTTGGTGAACATGACAGTTAATCATTTCATGCCAATTCAGTGTATTTGTTTTTATTCTTAGTACAAAAACACAAAATATGATTATCTTTAGAATTGAAAAGGCTTATGCCTCCACTATCTTAAAAACTTTGAAAAAAATATTATTTTTAACAACTCACACAATTTCTATCCCTTGCACATCTTTTCCAGCAGACAATCATAAATTGTCTTGTCTACACCTAACCTATCCCAGCAGATTTTCTGCTGCAGCCAAAATTAATTCCTTCCTTCCTTCCTTCCTTCCTTCCTTCCTTCCTTCCTTCCTTCTTTCCTTCCTTCCTTCCTTCCTTCCTTCCTTCCTTCCTTCCTTCCTTCCTTCCTTCCTTCCTTCCTTCCTTCCTTCCTTCCTTCCTTCCTTCCTTCCTTCCTTCCTTCCTTCCTTTCTTCCTTCCTTCCTTCCTTCCTTCCTTCCTTCCTTCCTTCCTTCCTTCCTTCCTTCCTTCCTTCCTTCCTTCCTTCCTTCCTTCCTTCCTTCCTTTCTTCCTTCCTTCCTTCCTTCCTTCCTCCCCCCCACAAGAGGGACATATTGTCTGAAAGTAAAGGTCTTCCCCTCAAGTCCCCAAACACGTGGGAATTGCACAAATAATTCAACACTTTTACCACTGGGTGCTCAAATTGGGTAAAAAAAGATATTGTTTCTGAATACAAAAGAAGTTATGCCTTTTTGGACATTTTCCGTGTTCAGGATAGTGAACACCCTGCCCCTTCCTTGGGGACACCCATCTCCCCACCTCAATCCAAAACATATTACAGCCGATCATTACACATTCTGAGGATTCTTCACAGATCTAAGTGCCATATAGGGTCAGAGGAGTGGGCATATCTTGTTTCTGTGAATCATAAACTATGGAATCCCAGTCCTTACTTCAAATGTTTCCATTGTTAAAGGGTATTTAGCATTTCAAACGTTTTGTAAATCTGGTCCAAAGCAACTTCATTTCATGGTTCTCAGCATGAGGCTGTGCATACCTCTGGTGGCAATGCAAAGTTTCTCCAAATGGTTTTGTTTCTGGTAGTCAAAATCGGCCACTACACTTGCCTGCCAGTAGGCTGTCAGTGCAGTTGAGCTAGTGTATGAGTAAAATGATCTTGTATCTTGAGTTTGACCAAATCTGTCTTATCTGTTTGTCACCCACTTAAGCCAGTCTTCGGGATTGGATGACTGTGTAGAAGACATAAGATAAATCCAATTTTTTCAGAATCATAGCCATTCTCCTTCAAGCTATGTAGTTAGTGAAAAGGAAGGGATGGCCTTTTAGACATGCAAATGTGGAGTCTATCTGTCTCACCAATTCCAAAATATATTTTTTAATGAGGAAGTCAAAGTCAAATAAAAGTCCATGATCTTTTTGTTCAATCAATCAAACAATGAATGCATCATTCAAGCAATCAACCAATCAGTCGCTGTATAGTGCAGATAATCACCTGGAGGGTATCCAGGTGTTTGCAGGGACAGAAGGTCTCAGTCTAATAGCCAGGTTTTGAGTGCTTCTCTGAATTTCCGTAGATGAGGGGTGGTCCAGAGCTGCAGGTGGAGGCCAGTCCATGTTTTCACTGTGGTGTAGGAGAAGGAGTGCCCTTCGCTCGTGTTTCTGTTGATGTGGGGAGGGGGGCCAAGTGAAGGGGAACAGGAGCATAGGTGTCTGGCTAGTTGGTGGAAGTTCAAGTGGTGTGAAGTACTGGGTATTTTAGACCCAGCGGTGCAGGGGCACACACCCTATGACTTCTGGGTTTCACCCTGTTCCGGACCAACAGAAACACAGAGTCTTCTAGGTGAAGTCAAAGAATCGTTTATTGGCTGCAGACCAATGACAGGTATCCTAGAAGTACAACAGTGTGTATGTTCTCAGGAGACTGCTGAATATCATGGAAACGGACTTCGTCTTAAATAGGCCTTTTTCGGCCTCAAGCATACATTCCTGAGTTTTATGAAACGGCAATATACAGGGATATGTTACAAAGAAAAGGCAGAGTCATGATGACCATCCCACATTCCAGTTCGGCCAACTCACAATGATTTACACAATAAGGTTGCGATCCCACGTTAGATGTAAGCAGACCCCCCAATAAACATGAGCATCTCCTGTTTTGGGAAACAAGTCATAAAGCAGGAACAAGCAGGTGTGGAAGAGATTAGCCGGGGGTTTGTGTAGGATGAGAAGGGTTTTATGATGGGTCGAGCCCTGATGCTAATCACAGGTGGACGGAGGAAGGGGAGCTCGTGAGACCAGTTTGACCCGGGGCAGCAGAGCCAGCTGCCCAGGTCACCAAGAAGTCACGGGAAAGCACATGTACTGTGAGGCCCGTATTTGCTCCATTATAGCCTATGTGAGGGCAATGACAAGATGGCCACTGCTTCCAAAATGGAACCCGCGTAGTACAGCAGAATAACGTGTACGCAGTGCATTCAGGGCTAGAACGACGAGTAAAGCACTCGTACATGCCGCATTTACCATTTGCGGTTCGCTAATACCAAGATAGACAGGGGTAGGGCCTTGTCCCCTACGCGTTCCCGAAGATTAAAGTACGACAGACCCTCCTTTTGCCCTTACATAGGCAATCACTATACTCATCTCAATCCGAGTCTAGGTCAATGTCCGCAAAGTCATGGAGCTGTTGCTGTAGCATCATCCTATTACTTAGCTCGTCCCTCGATACAGGCTTCCTTACACACAAGGTAGCACAGAGGCCACACATCGCAGGAGCACACTGTATACACAGACAGAACAGGAAAAGAATGGCTAAGATCATTCCAATGACCATCAGGACTTTCCAACCCCAGGCAGATATCAGTTCCCAGAACCATCCCATCAGTGACCAATCTCCCTTATCCACGTGTATGGCTTCAGATATTTTATGGAGCTTGGAGATGGCTTGATACACCGTTGGAGCGTTGTCTGGTATGAAAATGCAGCAACTGGATTGGATAACCTTGCATACCCCACCGCGGTCTGAAAGAATAACGTCTAGAACCATGCGGTTCTGCAAAGTCATAAGGCGATCCGCTTGGAGCTCAGCTGTCAGATTACTAAGGGCACCAGCCGTTACATTTATGGTGGATTCAACCACACGTGTCAGCTGTCTCAGGTTCCTACTATTGACCATAGGTCCCCAAAACGGCAGGAAACCCAAGAAGAAGTCTCCTGCTTCCTGACCGGCAGTGTCATCCTTACTGATCACACCTCTCACAACTCTCGTCTTGTGATAGTCAGAGGCAGCAGTAAAGGTCGGCGGTAGCAGATTCGCAATATAACATGTGCCCGAGAAATCAGGGGGCAACCATGTATATGCTCGGTCATTACAGATGAAATATGTGCCCTTGGCAGCTAGAAACGCAGGGGAAAACTGTGACGGGAAAGTGTACGTTTCAGTACAGTCACTTCTTCCCAGTTGAGCTCTAGGGTTCTGACCATTACCCTGTAAGCAGAACCGACCCATGTGGGGTACAACCCAGATTGGAGATGAGATTTGTCGCTGTCTTTCACCCAGACTAATACTATACCCCGTCGCGTTCCATCCTACATAAGGTCTCAGCTCTTCTTTAGGAATGGACGAGTATGCGTCAATATCTCTACTCATATCGGCAACTCCTTTCATCAAAGCCTTATTATTGGTGATGGGTCTGATGGAACGCGGTTGGCGAGGGGAGTACGTCTCTAGAGCATAGAGAAACATGGTCTGGAATGCCCATGACGATCCATTTGAACTATACGGTAGCACTAGGTAGGGAATACCCTTGTTAATGGTATGTGGCATTAACCCACAGACCCAGCAATTGGTCGTATTCACTACTAGCTGGTGCTGGTGCAAGAGCTGGATAAACGAGTTATTTACGAACTCCGAACGTCTGGTCTGTTCGTGCTCAGGCAAAGGGTGAAAAGAGTGAGAGGAGGCAGTAGAAAGTGGTGTTGGCTGTTCGGTAGGTGCAATGGGCCTTTGAACAGAGAAAAACACAAGTCCCACAATAAACATCATGATACTACACAGTGTAAAAAGGCACAAAAAGACAAAACATTTACTTTTCATAATTTTACATATCCTTGCTTTAAAGTTCATTTCCTCAATCGGTCTCTCCATCTTAAAAAACTCCATCCTCTACTCGGGCCGTTCGCGGCGGATGAGTTTCTTCTGCTGAGGAGTACGCCTGTCAGTCCAGGGAAATGCCCTAGACCAACCAGAACCGTCGACCTAACGTCTTCGGCCTGTACCCCAAAGTCTTGACACCGCGACCCTGCGGCAGAACCCGGATGGTGGTTCGAAAAACAAAAAATCAAGAAAGTCTTTCAGATGGGAGAGTAAAAAATGTCAAAAAGGAAATAATAAGGAAATCTTTATTTGTCCATGGGCCTAGGTCTCAAATTATAACGTAGACGGCCAGGTGCCGTTTGGTCTCGAAACAAAATTTCAGGCTGAGTGGTGTCCAGTCGACTTGACAGCGGCACAACTTCCTGCAGAATATTGTCACTCTCTTGGTCTGAAACTGTGTCTCTTAGGCGTGCATCACTGAATGGTATGAAGCGAGGTACAGTGTCTGTCTCAGAGTCGGCGATACCCTCCTTGACCCACTGGTCATATGGCAAAGGCAAGGGGACTACCTTGCAATGGGTACCATGAATCCAGTGCTTCTTCCCTTTTACTCGCACTGCTGATCTTGTCGATAGTAGAACAAGATGAGGGCCAAGCCAGCGGGGCTCGTCGTTGCTCTTGCGCTGGAAATTCCGGACCAGGACCCATGTACCAGGGTTGATAGGGTGTCCAGGAGTTTCAGAGGCTTGAGGGAGAGTATCATGTACCTGTTGGTGCAAAACACGCAGTTTAACAGTCAAATCATACAGGTAATCGAGCAGCACTGGATGCTCTAGTTCACTAAATTTCGTGGGCCTTGGCACACCCCATACATTAGCCGGGCGGCCAAAGACCACCTCGTAGGGACTAAGTCCCACTCGTGAGTGTATCGTCATTCTGGTGGAAAGGAGTGCTAGAGGCAGAGCATCAGGCCATTTAAGACCAGTGCTCGCCTGAATTTTGGCCAACTTGAGCTTTAAGGCTCCATTGTAGCGCTCTACCAATCCAGCTGATTGGGGGTGATTTGCAGCATGAAACTTCTGCTGGATACCTAATCCTTCACATACATTCTTCATCACTTTACCCACGAACTCACTCCCATTATCACACCATACCATTCTCGGCATTCCAAACCTGGGGAAGAACTCTTTCACAAGGGCTTTGGCTGTGGACAGGGCAGTGTTATCTTTTAGAGGATAAGCCTCTAACCATTTTGAGAAAGCACAAACAACCACTAGTACATATTTCAGGTTGTTGCATCTTTCCATGTGAATAAAGTCCAGCTGCAAAACTTCGAATGGACATGATGGGGGTGCAAAGTGACCGGCTGGAGTTGGGGTTCCCCTACCAGGGTTGTACTTCAAACATACCATACAATTCTTGACCACATTCTCTGCACACTTGGGAATCCCAACATTCTGCCATACTGGAGCCAACAACTTACAAATTCCTTTCGTACTGATATGTGCCATTCCATGCGCCATAGTAACTACTGGAAGCACATATGCATCAGGCAACAACCATCGCCTATGTTCTGTCAGATCAATCCAGCAACCATTCTCATCCAACTTACTCATACTCTCTCTCCACTTGCTTAACTCTTCCTCCGTGGCTTCAGCCTGAAGCGACTTCACACTCTCTATGGTGTTCTCACACATTCCTACATCATTAACCCATCTTGCGGGGCCTGTAACATACATTCTAGTCTTCACATTCTGTGCCGTTTCTTTCGCAGTCTCATCAGCAAACGCATTCCCACGACCAACATCATCTGTAACTTTCCTGTGCGCACTGCATTTCATGATCGCAACTTGCAACGGTAGGGTCAGTGACTCAAGGAGATCATTCACCAACTTGCCATTCTGGATTTTAGCTCCATGTGACGTCAGGAACCCACGCTCTTTCCACAGTCGCCCAAAATTATGAGCCACGCCAAAGGCGTACTGGCTATCTGTATATATATTCACTCTCATTCCTTCAGACAACACGCATGCTCTCGTGAGGGCGATTAACTCTGCAGCTTGGGCCGAATTATGTGGCACTCGTGCAGTTTCCACAACCGTTTGTAAAGTCGTGATAGCATATGCAGCAGTCGTGTCACCATTAGGGAGCTTAAAGCATGAACCATCTACCCATAAGGTACCATCACACTCAGTCAGGGGAGTATCTTTCAGATCCACTCTCCCTTTCGTCTCTTCTTCCATTCTGAACAGGCAGTCATGTTGCTCAATCTCATCTGAGTCTGCTGGAATCGGCAACAACGTAGCTGGATTCAGCGTATTGCATCTTTTTATGTGTATGTGACTCGCTAACAGTGTAAGCTCGTAGCCCGATAGACGTGCACTAGTCAAGTGTTGTGTCTTGGTTCTATTCAATAATGTGTCTACAGCATGTGGAACCATAACGATCAATGTGTTATCCATTACCAAACCAGCAGACTGTCGGATAGACATCGCTGCAGCAGCTGTCGCTCTCAGACAGCTTGGCAATGCCCTCGCTACAGGGTCCAAGGTGGATGAAAAATACGCGCACGGGCGCGGTCTGTCGCCAAAAGGCTGTGTTAACACTGACAACGCACATCCATCTTTCTCATGGACATACAATGTAAAAGGCTTGCTATAGTCAGGAGTACCCAACACAGGATCCGAACACAATGCATTACGCAATTCCACAAAACTTTTCTGGCACTCTTCAGACCATGGGATAGGATTCGGTGTGTCTTTGCATGTTAAGGCTAACAAAGGTTTCGCCAGCAGGGAAAAGCTAGGGATCCACTGCCTACAGTATGAGGTAATGCCCAAGAAAGCACGTACTTCTCTCTGTGTCTTTGGCACACTCAACTGTGCAATGGCTTGAATTCTCTCTGGGGTCAGTCTCCTTCCCTCCTTCGATAAGAGATGACCTAAGTAGGTCACTTCTTGTCGACAATATTGCAGCTTAGATAAGGACACCTTGTGATGAAAAGCAGACAAGTGACGCAACAGGGACAATGTGGCCTCTTTGCAGATCTTTTCAGTATCCGCAGCGATTAGTAAATCGTCCACGTACTGAATCAGAATAGCGCCACTAGGTAAAACAAGTGCATCAAGCTGCGCTTTCAAAGCTTGACTGTATATGGATGGACTCTCACAGTAGCCCTGGGGAGCGCGTTTGAAGCGGAAGCTTCGGCCTCCCAGACTGAACCCAAAAATGTCTCTGCTCTCCTCTGCAATTGGGATGGTAAAGAAAGCATTCTTTAAATCGATTACTGAAAACCATGCAGCAGAGGCTGGAATCATCGTTAACAAGGCAGTTATATCAGGGACAACTGGAAACTGTGGTACAACAATCTTATTAACCTCTCTAAGATCAATCACGAATCTGTAAACAGGAGGCTGTGAAGGGTCCGTTCGTTTTAAGACAGGTAAAATCGGGCTATTGCAAACGTTGCCTCTTGTTTCTTCAATCACACCCTTATTAATGAAGTCGTGGACAATGTCTAACAATGCTTTCTGGCCTTCATTAGAGATCTTGTACTGGGGAATACGTGGCAGTCTGACATTAGCCTTTAAAGTCACCACGTATGGCGGTATCTCCAAGAGGCCCACATCATTGGGACCAGTAGCCCAAAGGGCATCTGGAAGGGATGACAGTTCAGGCGGCATCGTACTTTTGGACAAATACATCGGGGAAATCACTTTCTTCCCTAATGTAAGTTGTACTCCGGACGGAGAACAATACAGTGTAGCGTGCAATCTTTTCAACAAATCCAATCCCAGCAAATTCTCACCACAACCTGTTGTCAGGATTAGGGGTGCTTTCAGCTCGCAAGGTCCAACAGAAAGTGACATAGGACTAGAAATCGGATTCCTAACAGGGGCGCCAGAAAAACCTACTGAAACATTTATATTGCCAGACAAAGGTGCGCCAGGGAGTTTGGAATGCATAATTGAACTCTTTGCAGCACCAGTGTCTAGCAGAAAAGGCTCCGTTACATTCGCTGTAGTCACCTCAACATACGGTCCGCTCTGATCCACTGGCACTGAAACAACTCCCTCTCTCTGTCTACGGCTGTCCTAGTAATCATTATTTTCTGCATCACCGTCCTCTGCATAATAATCATTAGTGTAATACTGGGCCGTATTACTAGTTGCGTTAGCTTGCTGATCAAAGCTATTAATGGCATTCTGAGGCGGCAGAGGACGCGCGTTCTGGGGAACACTTCCACGCCCTCTGCCTCTAGGAGCTTGCTGACCACCTCTACCTCTTGCGCCATACATATTACCATTCCGCTGCATTAATTTAGGGCAACTATATTTAAAATGACCTTCCTCCTTGCAGTATGAACATTGGTTGGGACCTACAGGGACACGTGGCTGATAATACCCGTTCATTTGCTGATTGTTCTGAAACTGTTGGGGCTGGTGATAGACACCTTGGGGTTGCCTATAATTATTCTGACCTCCGCGTGGTGGATAGGCCTGCTGTAAAAGGACCTTTGTCTTCAATTCCTTCGTTTTCTTCTCTGTTCTATCTTTCTCGTCTTTATCTCTGTTTTCATAATACTGTGCAGTAGCCAGTATTTGTGCTGAAGAGGAAACAGCCCAAGAACTCTCCGAATCTTTCAACTTTTTACACAAGTCAGGAAGTAAATTCTGCACAAATTTATCCACAAATAACCGTTGGCCACCCTCAGTACTCATATCCTGCCCACTGTGATCAATGAACGTTTCCTCAAACCTAGTAAAGAAGTCTGACACTGTCTCATCCTTTTTCTGCTTGCATGCAGATAACTTGTCCCAATTTACGCGCATTGCAGGCATTAATGTCTTCATATACGTGATAATTCTACCAGGCAGTTCAGCTACCAGAGGCTCAGGTTTCGCGCCACCAGTTTGTCTTGCATCAGCAGCAATAATGTTAGCCCATGTATCTCCTAGTTCTGCATCATGATCCGCATTACGGATTGACCCCCATAGGGGTTGTGGAACAACATTACCAAACAACATGTCTATGTCGGCCAGATTCATAACACATGATCCTGCCGTCTGTGACAACTCTTTATAGTAACCTGCTGGGTTTTTACGGGGATCAGGTAAGGACTGCTTAAGCGCTAACACCTCAGAACGCTTCCATGGAACATGCACCCAAACACGCTGGAAATGTGCTGGCGCAGCAGCAATACCCTGGGCGGCATTAGCTACAACGGCTTCCTTCCATACCGGGGGAACTTCTCTCATGGGGTATTGTCGCGCTTTTTCCTTTTTCCCCACAAGGACATCCTGTTCGAACAATGACTGTTGACAATCATCATTCCTGAAGGACAATACAACCGCAACTGCTTTATCTATATCGCGGTTCACAATCATACCAGCTCCAAAATCAAACCTCACTCTACACAATTCCTGTGGCCTCGGATTTCTACCACTCTCCTCCAATTCCTCACAGAGAATTTCGCACATTTTTTCAAACACATATCTCTGCTTCGGGGCGTCCCACTGATGGAAGACATTAACAACTGATTCCACGTTATACAATGAAGGGAAAACAATCCATCTGCGCGCCATGCTGTCTATTACGTTCTTCTCATCAGGGGTAGGCAACTGACTACGCAATTGCTTACGCTGCAAACCAGGAGTCGCACCAGACAACTCAAAGAGAGGCGACATTAATGAAGTAACCACATTAGCTAAACGCTGTCGCGCTGAAGGAGAAGCTGAGGCAGGAACGGGGGGGGAAAACAGAGGGAAGAAAAGAGGACGTAGAAATAGGTACCGAAGTGGTGCAAGGAAAAGTGTTGGGAGAGGCAGCTGCTGGATTAGGCGAAGTTGCAGGAAGTACGGGGGCAGTTGGAAGCACAACTGGCGGCCCTTGAGAGGGCTGCGTTACATTAATAAAAGCCGGTTGTGCGGCAGCTGGTGGTTGCGGCAAAGCCTGCAATACATTAACTGGAGGTGGCATATTCACAAGCTGAGGAGGCGCCGTGGCATTCTGCGCATATGGGGGTGGCGAACTCAACAAGTGTGACATTAGGTGATCTTTCTCCTTGTCTTCGGACTCATTCTGCTTAGAGTGTGGTAAAGCCGGGTAACATTTGTCAATCCCTAACTTGCGCTGCCTGTGCAATTGCTCGCTCATCTGCTCCTCCTCATTATCTCTAAATTGTATAGCTGCCTGCATTACTGACATACCTTTCTCTCTTTTATTCTTTTTCGCTAGCTTAATTTCCTTCTGTTTGGCTTCCTTTCGCCATAAGCGGAAAGAGTCAAACATCCCCGGCCGGGCTTTCTTCTTAAACAATTTAATTTCCAAATTATCTAAAATATCGGTATCGAAACTACCATTTTGGGGCCATTTTAAAACACCGTCTTTCCTAGTGTAGTGGATCCATACTTCGTTATATGCAATGGGGCCTACGCCATGTTTTACATAGAGCTCATAAGTTGGAGTTCCAACCGGAGGAACCGGGCATGATTCTTCCAGCTGGAAATCTTTTCCACAACCCAAACAGAACAATCTACCAAATATTCCAGAACCAGGCATCTTCGCTCACTAGTCTGGATCCAAACGTCAAAGGATTATCGATTACGATAGTCTCGTGAATACACGAGTCCTCTGGCTTTGGGGTTTGCAAACACCAAATCACCAATTACCAAATCAAACCAAACGATCCCGAGGGATACCAAAACAAATGGGAGACGCTCCACTTATACTTAACTGAATATTGCTGATCGATGACGTCACCAGAAGACTCTCTCGATTGTTTCGCTCTCTCAAACTCGTCAAGGGTCCAAAACAGGTCGATTAATCAGGGCAGCAGTCCTTCGTAGCCGTCGGGACGCGGAGAACCTCGCAGAAAAGACTTTCGGACCACGTCGACATGCAGGGGTCGATGAAGTGGCGGCCTTCCTCCGGAATTTCCACACGAAGCTCCTCACGAACCTCTGGCTTGGACTGGTACCGCTGAAATCGGCCCGAGTTGGGCGCCAAACTGAAGTACTGGGTATTTTAGACCCAGCGGTGCAGGGGCACACACCCTATGACTTCTGGGTTTCACCCTGTTCCGGACCAACAGAAACACAGAGTCTTCTAGGTGAAGTCAAAGAATCGTTTATTGGCTGCAGACCAATGACAGGTATCCTAGAAGTACAACAGCGTGTATGTTCTCAGGAGACTGCTGAATATCATGGAAACGGACTTCGTCTTAAATAGGCCTTTTTTCCGGCCTCAAGCATACATTCCTGAGTTTTATGAAACGGCAATATACAGGGATATGTTACAAAGAAAAGGCAGAGTCATGATGACCATCCCACATTCCAGTTCGGCCAACTCACAATGATTTACACAATAAGGTTGCGATCCCACGTTAGATGTAAGCAGACCCCCCAATAAACATGAGCATCTCCTGTTTTGGGAAACAAGTCATAAAGCAGGAACAAGCAGGTGTGGAAGAGATTAGCCGGGGGTTTGTGTAGGATGAGAAGGGTTTTATGATGGGTCGAGCCCTGATGCTAATCACAGGTGGACGGAGGAAGGGGAGCTCGTGAGACCAGTTTGACCCGGGGCAGCAGAGCCAGCTGCCCAGGTCACCAAGAAGTCACGGGAAAGCACATGTACTGTGAGGCCCGTATTTGCTCCATTATAGCCTATGTGAGGGCAATGACAAGATGGCCACTGCTTCCAAAATGGAACCCGCGTAGTACAGCAGAATAACGTGTACGCAGTGCATTCAGGGCTAGAACGACGAGTAAAGCACTCGTACATGCCGTATTTACCATTTGCGGTTCGCTAATACCAAGATAGACAGGGGTAGGGCCTTGTCCCCTACGCGTTCCCGAAGATTAAAGTACGACAGGTGGTTGATATAGGCCAGTTCTAGGTTGAGTAGGGCCCTGTATTCATGGGACAGCAGCTTAAACTGGTATCTCTTCTGAACTAGGAGCCAGTGGGAGTTCTTGAGGTGAGGGGTGATGTGGGTCCATTGGGGGAGGTCGTGAACGAGTCTGGCTGTGGCGTCCTGAATGGTCCGTAGTCTCTGGAGGAGGTGAGCAGCGATTCCAGAGTAGAGAGTGTTGCCATAGTCCAATCTGCTAATGATGAGGGCTTGTGTGACAGTTAGTCTATTGTTCAGGGGGAGCCACTTGATGATTTTTTGTAGGATGCTCAGTGTGAAGAACCAGGCAGAGGAGACAGCATTTATCTGAGTCTTCATTGTCAGCTTGCTGTCAAGGATGATGCCGAGATTTCTGGTGTGATCCAATGGGAAGGGTGCTGGTCCTATTTCCATGGGCCACCAGGAAGCATTGCAGGGAGTGGTGTTGTTGCTGAAGATCAGTACTTTTGTTTTGTCAGTGTTGAGCTTCAGGCAGTTGTCTCTCATTCAATTGGCCACACTCGCCATGCACCAGTGGAAGCTGGTTCTGGTGGTGGTGGGGTCTTTTGAGAGGGAGAAGATAAGCCGAGTCGTGTATGCATCAGATATGATGTTGAGGCCGTGAGATCTGACATTGTTGGCCAAGGGAGTTATGAAGGTGTTGAAGAGGGTAGGGCTGAGGGATGAGCCTTGAGGGACATGCAGGATTGTTGTGTTGTGTTCAATGTAGTTGGATATCGCTGTGGTAATGCAAGTCTTACAAAAAGTGGTGCTTTTGGGGTGATGTGGCCCCACAATCCCTTAAACATTATATGAAGCTCTGATCTATTTGAAGCCAGCATTATTTTCCTGGTCTGACCATGGACATCTGATAGATATGAGTGAATGAACTCATCACCCTGGCAGTCGAAGTACATAGGTAATAATTCTAAAAGATTTAGGGCCCGATTCACAGAACTAACTTAAGACAAAATCCTAAACTTACTACCATTTTGGCATTCACAGAAGGCACTTACTCATTTTGGTATTCACAGAAGGCACTTACTCATTTCGGTATTCACAGAAGTTAGGAGTCCTAACTTTAGGACTCCTAAATGCCTTCTGTGAATACCGAAAGTCTTAAAATTAGGATTTTTCTCAGTTTAGTAGTAGTATAGTTAGGACTCCTAACTTTAGGACTCCTAAATGCCTTCTGTGAATACTGAAAGTCTTAAAATTGGGATTTTTCTCAATTTAGTAGTAGTAAAGTTAGGACTCCTAACTTTAGGACTCCTAAATGCCTTCTGTGAATACCGAAAGCCTTAAAATTAGGATTTTTCTCAGTTTAGTAGTAGTAAAGTTAGGAGTCCTAACATTAGGACTCCTAAACTGAGAAAAATCCTAATTGTAATACTTTCGGTATTCACAGAAGGCACTTAGGAGTCCTAAAGTTAGGACTCCTAACTTCTGTGAATACCGAAGAGAGTAAGTGTCTTCCGTGAATACCAAAATGAGTAAGTGCCTTCTGTGAATACGAAAATGGTAGTAAGTTTAGGATTTTGTCTTAAGTTAGTTCTGTGAATCGGGCCCTCTGGCTATTGCCTGCATGTATACATTGAAGATATTTTAAAAGAGTGAATAGAGTGCCAAACACTACATGATGCTTCACCTGCACTTCTTTTAAAAGAAGTGACCTATCTTCATATTTTACAATAAAAACATTCCCTTTTGTGCAACCTAACTTCTGTGTGTTCCCAGTACTATAGGCCCAAAATCCAGTTAGAATGCACTCAACAATAATGTATAGTACAAAAAGTATTCTATAATAAAAACTATAGAACTCTGTCTCAACTTTAAACAATACAATCATATTTATTTTTTTATGAAACTGATTAACATTTGCTGTTTAGTCAATAAATATTATATTCAAGTTAAGAACATTCAGAAGTTAAAACATAAATATCTTACAGTTCATCATGCTCAATTCCATTTACAATTGCAATGCATCAGTAACAACCCATATCATTATTCTCATTACAACAGTGCAAATACTGCAAAACAATTATTTAAAATAGGAAGAAAGAGAAAACAAGAGAATTCACTGTTTCTACTTGAAACAATGCTGACAGCGGCAATGCATCAAAGTTTGTATTGGTGAGTTGATAAAAACAGACATTGGAGGTCGATGCATGGATT
Organism: Triturus cristatus; assembly: GCF_964204655.1. Lineage (NCBI taxonomy): Eukaryota > Metazoa > Chordata > Amphibia > Caudata > Salamandridae > Triturus > Triturus cristatus. The sequence goes on from NC_140591.1 coordinate 499,969,822, forward strand.
TTCTCTTTCAGTTCCCCAGATTCTACTTCCAAGGGCACAGGAACTGGATTTGGCATCAGTTGACAAGTCAGAACTCCCAGCAGAAGAGCCTAGTCACAGGTAGTTGAAGTCTTTGATGGCCCTGAGACTTCTTAATAGTGGGCAAGCACACAAACACCCTTGGAGAACCTTGGAAGCAGGATACAAAAAGCAAAGCCCAGTCCTTTCACTCCCAGGACAAAAACGGCAGGCAGCAGGCCAGAACAACAAAGCAACAGGCAGAATGGTAGTACCCCCTACAGCATCCATCTCTTCTTGCTGGCAGAATGTCCTCAGTCCAGAAGTGTTCTGATTTGAGAGTGCCAGATGTCCAATATTATAGCCCTTTCTACCTTTGAAGTAGGCAAACTTCAAAGGAAAGTCTTTGTAGGGCACAAGACCCTGCCTTTCCCTGACCTAGCTCCAGACACACTACAGGGGGTGGAGACTGCTTTGTGTGAGGACAGGTACAGCTCTATTCAGGTGTCAGTGACAACTCCTCTCACAAAACTCTAGCTCAGAAAGACCCATCAGGATATGCCAGGCACATCTCAGCTCCCTTTGCGTGACTGTCTAGAGTGAATGCACAAGAGCCCAACTGTCTGCCAGCCCAGACATACATTTTACAGACAGGCAAAGGCACCGAATTTTCAAACACACAATTTTAAAACCAACTTCACCAAAAGATATGTTGTTTAAATTGTGAGTCCAGAGACCCCAAACTTCAAATCCTGATTGTCTTGCAACAGGATGTTGCACTTAACAGATATTTCAAGAAAATCCCCATGTTACCTTATGGGAGAGATAGTCCTTGCAATAGTGAACAATTAAATACACTGCACCCTGCCCATCGAGCTGCCTTGGGCCTACCTTAGGGTTGAGTTACATGTAGTAAATGGGACGATTTGGGCTTGGCACGTGGGTGCACTAGCCAGGTTGAAATGGCAGTTTAAAACTGCACTCACAGACACTGCAATGGCATGTCTGAGACATGTTTGCAGAGCTACTCATGTGGGTGGCACAATGAGTGTGGCAGGCCCACTAGTAGAATTTAAAATAAAGGCCCTGGGTACAACTGCTGTACTTTTTTTTGTGCAGATTTATATAGCGCGAACTGGACCCAAAGGTATTGGAGCGCTTGACATGAGCAACGGTTACGTTACACAAGGACATATATTTTTTTTTTTGGTAGGCATGGGGAGATTGAGAGGCCGATTCACAGAACTAATCTGAGATAAAATCCTAAACTTACTACTTTTGGTATTCACAGAAGGCATTTAGTACTAGTAAAGTTAGTTACTACTATATGCCTTCTGGGAATACCAAAAGTAGTAAGTTTAGGATTTTATCTCAGTTTAGTAGTAGTAAAGTTAGGAGTCCTAACTTTACTACTACTAAATGCCTTCTGTGAGTACCAAACGTAGTAAGTTTAGGATTTCATATCAGATTAGTCCTGTGAATCGGCCCATCAGTGATTTGCCCAGAATCACAGGATGTGGACGCGACCCAGAGGCTCAAACCTTGGTTTACAACACCAAAGTCGGCAGCTCTAGCCGTCAGACCACATTTTCTCTTTACAAGGGACTTACTCGTAAATAAAATATGCTTATCATAAATAAACAAATAACCAATACAATTTAGTCAGAGGATATGCACTTTAGAACTGGTTAGCAGTAGGAAAGTGCCCAGAGTCCTAAAGCCAACAAAAACAGGTCAGAAAAAAATAGGAGGAAGAAGGCAAACAGTTTGGGGATTACCCTGCAAAAAGGTCCAGGTCCAACAAGTACGATTCTAAATCACTCAGAAAATGTGTATCAAGTGAGACATCATTATTTCAGTGGTTACACCTTTATGGATCATTAAAACTAACATTTCAAATATCATTTTTCAATCGACATTTCCACGGTTGTACAATTTATAAACTCTACTACAGTAAATACTAAAATATGCAGAGCGTGTCTTTTTTGCTGCTTACCCCGTCCATTTCATGGACCGTGCTTTTGGTTGTTTAACAAAGGTTCCTACTCCCTGTAAATTCCATACTCTGAGGAACTGTATGGATACTGTTTCATAAATAAAGAGTGACTGGCACTTTATTTGAATCAATGACAGCAATCGATGGAGGCATTGTAAACTGTCTTGAGATATTCCTTTAAACAACCTCTTTCAACATCCCTTTTCTGTCAAACCGGGTACAGCATGAAAATGTATTACTACCTATTATCTTTTATAGAAATTGTTCTATTATTTTCCAAATCCCATTAACTCTTTAAACATTTGGTGGCATATTATCAAGACAGGCGATAAAATGAACGCTGCTTTAGCGGCAGAAAACTGCCGCTAAAACGGCGATAATGGGCTTGATAATATGCTCTATGGAATTCCTATTGACGCCCATGTTAGATGTGAAGGACGTCTAGCCTGAGCCTCAATTGGAATTCCATAGAGCATATTATCAAGCCCATTATCGCTGTTTTAGCGGCAGTTTTCTGCTGCTAAAGCGGCGATAATTTTATCGCCTGTCTTGATAATATGCCCCTTGGCTATTAACCCTTCAAGTGGGAATCAGGTTTAAAATAGCACTGGTATGGCTATAGGTTCAATGAGAGGTTGTGCTTTTGACAGCATACCGCAGCTAGCAGAATTTCTCGGAGTTCCTTACTGGTGGCTGAAAAGCTTCTCCCGTAAGCCCGACTTCAAACAACATAACGATTGTACAATGGAAGTCTTTCAATTACTTCCCTGCTCCTTGCCCCTCCTCCCTTGTCACACGTCTGACCTCTGCTTCAGTCTCACAGACCTTATCCTGGTCGAAGGTCAAATAGTTGTAGCTGAACAGCACTCCCTGGCTTTCAGGAGGACAAAGAGGTGAAAGTGAGAGAAAGAAGCACTTGTTACTGTAAGGAGCGCATTGTGGTTTCTATTGTTTCTAAATGGTGTATGCTTTTAACTCCTAGTTGTGTAGAAGGACATTGGGTCATATTATCAAGAAACGGCGATAACATTATCGCTGCTTTAGCGGCAGAAAACTGCCGCTAAAGCGGCAATAATGGGCTTGATAATATGCCCTTGTGAATTCCCATAGAAGCCCATGTTCTGGTGTCAACATGGGCTTCTATGGGAATTCTCTGCGGCATATTATCATGCCCATTATCGCCGCTTTAGCTGCAGTTTTCTGCCGTTAAAACAGTGATAATTTTAATGCCGTGCTTGTTAATATGCCCCATTACTTGGATGGGAGGTTTATGTTAATGTTAACATATCGGTCGGTTATATATTCAGGGGCCTATTTACAAGCCTCTTGTGCCACTTTCGCGTCATTTTTAACATGGAAAAGTGACGTACCGGCGGCGCAAGGGGTTTGTAAATAAGCCGCTGAATATATAACAATGTAAACCTATGTATCCCCCATTAAACCGAAATGAAAGAGAATCGCAGATAGTATGCTGTAGATCATTTAGGTTTTAGTCTATGGTCTCAATGAATTGTGCTAAACTATTTTCAAAAATTTCTTCAAAAGAGAGTTAAGAATTAAATGAAAAATGTTATCATACTTTCTTTCCTCATCTGTTTTCCTAATCATATGTGTACGATGGCAAATGCTCTAGTTTCTATGCAGCAATTTCACAGTCTTCATTTCTACTTCAACTGTTTGTAAGAGAGTAGTTCATAAAAATACTTTGTCCATAAACATGGTCACTGTGGGGCAGATTTATCATGACTGGCGCATCCCTGCAAATCAGCAGGGCTGCACCAGGTAAGATGCGTCTCGCATGTTTACCCTTGTGCCACCACAGATGCGCTGCATTTACTATGCATCGCATCATGGCGCAAGGATAAACAGATGCGTGACGCGTTTCCCGTCGGAACGGTGGAGCATTGCTGGAGTCGTGCCGCAAAGGCGACGCAGCTCCAGCAATGCTCATGGCCTGCCCATACATAACATGGTGCGTCACACCTTATGCCTGCTTCAAGCAGGCGCAGCGGCGTCAGAAATGTGACTGAGTGGAATCTTGTAGATTTCACTCAGGCACTTTTTCGAGGCTTTACTGCGCCGGAACGCCCCCCTTGCGCCGGAAGCCCACATGAACCAGACGCAGGTTTTATGTGGCGCAGGGCTTTACAACGTGACGCATCTCCCTAGATGCGTCAGGTTGTAAATAGGGTACAACGTGGCGCATTGTTTACGCCGCCGCTGCGTCACAGAAGTGACGCAACAGCGGCGCAAAAGTGGCACAAGGGGCTCGTAAATCTGCCCCTGTATATTTATGATTCAGCAGCTGCTGTTCTGCCACTCCCTGCTGCATTATTCGCAGCTCTCATGAACAGCAAAGGTTCTATTTCAAATGTGGCAATTGTGGTGCCACAAAGTTTCAGGCCGTTGCAAAGACTGCCTCTCGCCCACGGCTCTGCATGGTGCACATGTGATCAGACACCAAAAGCTACTGTTTGTAGCCACCTTTGGGATAAGGCGTAACCTCTGGAGCAACTGAGCAGCCCTCAAAGCCTCTGTTTATGTAGCTACCTCCAGGTTGTGGGCTCAAATGTGTAAATTAGTTGTAGATTGGCGAGATATATATTTCGGGGTATTTGTGAGCTTTGGCTATTTTGTAATCACTCTCTGAAACGGTTCTTCATGCACCAAGGAATATGTTTTGTTTGAATGACCTATATGAGCTATAAGCCAATTTGATTTATAGATGATGGGTGAGATTCAGGATTCACTGCTCTCTGACCCAGTCCTCCAATTACTGTTGTTAATAGGTGTTATTCAGTTCTTGACGTCAATGTGGCTCCTCATAGAGAAGACTAGTGGACGCTGTTCTCTAGTCTATAATGGGAGAAGCAGTCTGACATCCTCCGAATCCCAAGGGCATTCTAATCAGACATTTACTCGCTTCTATCAATATTATCGGGGTAATCACACACTCATTGAATACATTGGTTGCTTGCCTGTTTAAATGCTGAGCGTCATCTGTGGAAGTAGTTACGAGAAAAGACAAGATGGGAGACCCAGAAACAGGCTCATATCTAATATTCAAGTGCAATTTAATAATCTGGTTGTTCGGCAGAATGTGCAATACCCCAAACAAAAGGAATACCAAATGCCAAGGTACCTCTATCCTAGCAGTAAATGAGAGACACTACTGTTTTACTTTTTATAGCTTCGAAACAGGTGCTGAGCTTGGTAAGGACTAAGGCAGTTATTTATCAAAGCATTTCTCCACAGATACAGAAAGGACAAAACAGTTCCATACATCAGGTACTATATTCCTAACGCACTACTTCTAACAACTCACATCATCTAAACCATAGAAAAGTTTTTCTGTAAAGAATGTACTATAAGAATCTAGACAGTCAATCAGTCAGAATGAGAGAATCAGTAATGGAGTGCTATCTATCAGTTCAGATATTGGCATGGCATTTCAGTGGGTTTCTGTACTTGCCATGCAGAATACACAATTTCTCAAAAAGGCAAAGATGAGTGCCACAGACGAAGGTCTGCTACAATAAGATAACTTAGCATAACATACTATGGTATGGCACAACATGAAATAGCATAGCCCAGCACAGTATCATGCAATACAACTTAGCATTGCATAAAATAATGTAGCCTGACAAGATTTAAGAGGAAACCCCACAGGATAACATCACATTGAATGGCATAACACAGCACACACTACTGTGGTATAGCATAACATAACAAAGCAGAATATAGCTCAGAATAACTTAATATACCATTGTCAAGAAGAATGCAGCATACAATCACGACATAGCTCATATAAGGATAACATGACATAACAAAGCATAGCCAAGAATACTGCAAAATAGGATGAGGAAAAATAACATAATACCTGCCTATAAAGTCAAAAATAGACTCAATTTTGATTTTGCTATAATGTTGGTAGCAACTGACAAGTGAGGTATTTAAAAAAGAACTGTTGTAAATCCATATGGTTTTGGATCATAGTGCACATCTCTCAGAATAATATATATATATATTCACTGAAAAAAACATAGGTTTCCTATGGTTTTTTTCTGTGAATTTCAAAGGTTTTTTAAATGCTAATTTCTAACTATAACGTGCCTGAAACCTATGGTTTTTTCAGTGAATTTCAAAGGTTTTTTAAATGCTAATTTCTAACTATAACGTGGCTGAAACCCATGTTTTTATCAGTGAATTTCAAAGGTTTTTTAAATGCTAATTTCTAACTATAACGTGCCTGAAACTTATGGTGTTTTCAGTGAATTTCAAAGGTTGTTTAAATGCTAATTTCTATTTATAATGTTCATTAAACCTATCTTTTTTTCTGTGTTTTTTAATTATCATCCCATTCTCAACTTGGTGAAAACTGCAAATTTCACCACTCTTCCATCAATACCTCACACCAAGAAAATCGCCACAACCAAGAGACACATCTAACGCTAATGAAATGGACAGTAGGTGTTCCGGTGCAAAAAAAAATGAAAACACCACTTCCCCATATTTTAAACGACCAGCCAAATCTGCAATGTGATCCAAAAAGCAGGCGATAAGCCGAGTTAGCAGTAACAAAATAACATCAACCTTTAACTCCTTTAACTGGTGTAAGGAGGTCGACTATCTACTCCGTTATTTCGACCCAACTCACAGCCACATCTAAAGACCAACGCATGATATAGCTACTGATCCTGCAGCTCCGACACCCAACAACGCCACAACACCCAGCCCCACCACCACCAGAACCTCCCCCCGGACCACCCCCCTACTACCACTGAGGCAGCACAAAACAGAACAGACCTTCCCAAAATGCCATGCTCCTCAGCCACACAATAGCTGAATGTTGGGAGATGAGCAACCAACTAATTATGAAGGAGGCAAGTCACCCATCACTGATAAAGCACACAATGCCAAGTGTAACGCTCATGTGCTGCACAGACCTCACTATGCAAAGCACAAACCTCTCCATGTGGAGATATACTATTGATACTTGTAGTGTAGTGCACAGTGGACGCAACCATGTTACCTCAGGCAGTGGGGAAGATCTCGGTCATGTAGCTGTGTTGTCCCCCCTGGAAGCAGAAGCAGAGTGGGCTGCTCCAACGTACGCCACTCCAGCGTAGGAGTATGAATAAATAGACCAGGCCCATGGCGTGGTTCACTTGTGGGAAGACCAACGAGTCTGTCAGAATGGCAGCCCTCATCCTGGCACGTGGCAGCCGCCATAACCGCGGGCCTCCTTGACACAGGGCCCCTGCGAACCCAGCGGCACCGCAGACTTATGTCTATACCGACTACTGCCTTTGATCTACACTACGGACAGCATGTCTCACAATTCAGATGCAGTGGCGATTGCAGATGTCGCAGTCCAGTTCGCAAGACACGTTGCTCCCAGTGCGTCCCGCACGGTCCACGCATGATCGCAGGCTGCGCACACGCTGTGTGCTTCAGGTGCTACTAACTCACTGCACCATAAGTCATATCCACATCCTTATCAATGCAGAATTCATTACACAAAACACATTCCTCCCAGTGTTGCCCGCCGGGACCACGTCTCATCGCAGGGTGCGCACACGCTGTGTACTCCAGGTGCCACTAACTGTGCAGCTCAACTCAATGCCACGTGGCTGTGTGCCCATCCTGACCACTGCCTCCGACCTACACTGGAGTTACATGGTTCACAATTCAACATTAATAGTGACGCAAATTGTGTAAGGGACTATAATGGGTTAAGAAGACCAAATGCTCCCAATCTGTGCAGCTCAAGTCAACGTCACCTGCCTGTGGGCGTTTGCTGACCACTGCCTCCGGCCTACACTGTGGAAGACCGGCGACACGTGGTGCCAACTAACCCTGTTCAACACAAGCCGATACCACATGTGTAACTGTGCCCTGAGTCCTCAATGGCAGCGACCACAGGACTACACTCCCTTAGATCACCGAGGGGTATTTCCACATGGAAGACCGGCGACATGTGGTGTCACTGAACCTGTACAACGCAAGGTTTGTTTGGGTCACCAACGTATGCACGTGGCTGTGCACCCTAGCTCACCGCTACCTCTGTGCTACACTGTGGCCGACCCGTGACAGATGGTACCACTAACCGTCTTCAACACAAGCCGATCCCACATGTGTAATTGTGTGCTGAGTCCTCAATGGCCGCGACCACAGCACCACACTCCCTTCGATCACCGAGGGGTATTTCCACATGGAAGACCAGCGACACATGGTGCCAGTGAGCCAGTACTACGCAAGGTTTGTTTGGGTCACCAACGTATGCACATGGCTGTAGACCCTAGCTCACCTCTACCTCTGCCCTACACTGTGGGTGACCGGCAACAAATGGTACCACTAACCGTCTTCAACAAAAGCCGATCCCACATGTGTAACTGTGTCCTGAGTCCTCAATGGCAGTGACCACAGCACCAGACTCCGTTCGATCACCGAGGGGTATTTCCACATGGAAGACCGGTGACACGTGGTGCCACTAATCCGGTACTACGCAAGGTGTGTTTGGGTCTCCAATGTATGCACGTGGCTGTGGACCCTAGTTCACCACTACCTCTGCCCTACACTGTGGGTGACCGGCGACAAATGGTACCACTTACCGTCCTCAACACAAGTCGATCCCACATGTGGAACTGTGTCCTGAATCCTGAATGGCAGTGACCCCAACTTCTTGCCAGCGACCACAGCACCAGACTCCCTTCAATTAGTGTGGCGTATTTGCATATCGAAATCATCAATGTGGAAAGTATTGCAGGCGAAAAGATTACACAAAAGATACATTTTACTCAAACTGTAAATTTCCCTTACCACGTCCAATAATTTCCAAAGGAAGAGTGAACAGTTTAATGTCAGCAATGAGACTTGCCATCACTCAAAAATCACCACAAAATACTTATGATTTAAAAAGAACAGAAGCATTTAAGTACAATAATGATTACAATGCGGAGATTTTGAAGATGTGAAATGCAAATATGAACATACAATATGATGCAAATCTGGGAAGAAATTTCACAGGAGAATACTCTTAGGAAAAAAATGTACAGCTTCAGTTCGAAGATACTTTCACATCGAGAAATTGGATCCTACCAATGTTCGGATCGAGAGACATCTGCAAGTTTATATTCAAAGTCAACAGGAACCATCAGGATAAGTCTAGGTTTTCCTGCGGCACAAAACCAAGTTTTAATATAAATGTTATAAAACAAATTTGTGATGATATAGACTTACGTTTCTTTGCTAGTCAAGAGAACTGTACAGAAAATAACAGTTGGATATCTCTAGGTGTTGATCAACAAATGGAAGATAATACTGTTCTGAAGTTTGAAGAAGAATTAATGTTTAAAGTAGTTTCTGGTGAAAATCCCAACTATGTTTATATTTATTGCCGACGTACTCATTTTAAAATTCAAACTAGGAATGTAGATGTACTACCACTAACCCTGTTCAACACAAATCAATCCCACATGTGTAACTGTGTCCCGAGTCCTGAATGGCACTCACCCCAAGTCCGTGGCAGCGACCACAGCACCACACTCCCTTCGATCACTGAGGCATATTTCAATATGCAAGGCCAGCGACACATAGTCCCACTAACCCTCTTTATTACAAGCCGATCCCACATGCAACCACAGCAGCATACTCTCTTTGATCAGTTAGATATATTTCCATATGCAACGGCAGCGACACGTGGTGCCAATAACTCTGCTCAACACAAGCCGATCCCACATGTGTAACTGTGTCCTGAGTCCTGAATGGCAGTGACCCCAACTCCTTACCACCACACTCCCTTTGATCAGTTAGGGGTATTTCCATATGCAACTACAGACTCCAGTAGACAAGTAAGTATCACGGTCCTACACCCTACATATTATCCTTTTAGTATCCTTGCTTCAAGAACTTTTTTTGGTATCAGTTATAGCTTTACTACAATGACCAAATTAATCTTCAAATGAAAACTAAAATGGAATAGCAGTATACACTGCAGGCAGTACAGCTCGCAATTCCATTTTTAAATGCTTATTTCTAACAGCAAGATTGTACTCAGAAAATACAAAACTTCGTCAGTGTATTCTATACTTATTTCATCTTTTCATCATACGCCTACACTGCACTCTCAAGGGCTCCCAAAGGAAATTATTTATTCATTCATTAACTACAGATTCCACTAGGCAAGTAACTATTACATGCCTCAAATCTACATAATATCCTTTTAGTTCCTTTCTTCTCAAATATTTTTTATATCAGTTATACCTTAAATACAATCACCAAATTCATTTTCAAGTACAAACAAACACTTATCCGTCTACACTGCGGGCAGCAGACCTCACAATTTGGATTTTGGACACATGGTGCCAACTAACACTGTCCAACACAAGCCGATCCCACATGTGTAACTGTGTCCTGAGTCCTGAATGGCAGTGACCCCAAGTCAATGGCAGCCACCACAGCAGAAAACTCTCTTTGATCAGTTAGACATATTTCCATATGCAGTGACCCAAAACTTAATGGCAGCGCCCACACAACCACACTTCCTTCGATTAGTGAGGAGTATTTTCCACAAGTGGTGCCACTGAACCTGCACTACGCAGGCCTGTGACGCCACCAACGTATGCTCGTGGCTGTGGGCCCTTGCTCAACGCTACCCTCGACTACACTACGATCAGCAGGCCTCACAATTCAGATAGAGTTGTGATTCCACATGACGCAGTCCTATAGCCAAGACACAATGCTCCCAGTGCGACCTGTCCACACCAAGCATCATCACAGGCTCATACACTCGCAATACTTCTGGTGCCACTAACCCTCTTTAACCCCTTCCCCGCTCATGACGGAACCGTTCCGTCATGAGCCACGGTTGGCGTGTGCTCATGACGGAACGGTTCCGTCATGACACTCCCGTTGGCGGCCGCTCCGCCTGCGCGGCGCTGTTTCCCCGCCTGTGCGGGGGGACAACGCAAATGGGCGGAGTCATGACGGAACCGTTCCGTCATGAGCACAGCTCAACTGTGGCTCATGACGGAGCGGCTCCGTCATGAGCACAGGCCCACCGCGCTGCCCCCCTGCCCCCCCCAGCGCTGCAGCGGAATGTCCGCAGCAGCGAAGGGGTTAACAGAAGTCGATCCCACATGTGTAACTGTGTCCTGAGTCCTGAATGGCAGTTACACCCCAAGTCCGTGGCAAAAACCACAGCACAAACCTCCCTCTGATCAGTGAGGCATATTTCCATATGCAAGGCCAACAGCACGTTGTGCCTCTAACCCTCTTTATCACAAACCGATCCCACATGTGTAACTGTGTCCTGAATCCTGAATGGCAGTCACCCTAACTTTGTGCCAGCGACCACAGCACCAGACTACCTTCAGTCTTATTTGTTGTTCTTTTCTTTAAATAATTTTTTTATATGTAAATCTATACATGTCTAAGACTCTTCTTTGTCCCACCGCATAGGGATACTTCCGGGCCCAAGAAGGCTGTTGGGGTTATGCTGGTAATGTGGGAAGAGGGTGCGTTACTTGCTGACACACCACACCTGTCCGGCACATGCGTCATAGGCCATGTGCCCACGCAAATATAATAGATCGACAAAGTCACATCCTTTATTGTCGCTGCTGACTAGATGTCTCAACCATAAAGAGTCTTTCAAAACTTGTGCAGAAGGTTACTCGCACCCTAATCTGTATAGCCCTCAGGGGCCTACCACCCCCTTGGCGCGGACTTCAGATGCACAGAGTTAGTGCCACCCGAAACTCATATGGCAATCAGGGGCCTACCACCACATGGCATGAAATTAAATTCTACAGGCTTAACAGCCCCAAAAACTGATGTGGTCTCCGCCATTGATGACTCAGGACTCAGCAACATGTGTGAGATCTGCCGCGCCGTGGAAAAGATGATGTGGTCTCCACCATTCATGACTCAGGACTCAGAGACATATCTGGGATGAGTTTTGACGGGCACGTGGAGTGCCCACTGCTGCACACTCCGGTGGCACCAGGTAATTATTTGCTCATGGATGCGCAGGGGCGTCGGTGTCTCTCTCTCTCTCTCTCTCTCTCTCTCTCTCTCTCTCTCTCTCTCTCACTCTCTCTCTCTCTCTCTCTCTCTCTTCTATCTTTTCCTTCTATCTCTCTAACTCTCTCTCTTCCTTCTCCCTTTCTAACTCCCTTTCTCTCCTTCCCTCTCTTTTTCTCTCTGGCTTTTTTTTCCTTCTCTTTTTCTCTATCTCTCTCTCCTTTGATATGCGCGTTACACACGTCCTTATTTTGTGCTTTATTTTCCAGGCTCTGTCATCCACATCCATGGTCCCCACAGCAGTGTTCCACCTTGGTATTTTATATTTTGTTTTGATAAATTTTGCTTATTACTTTATCGTTGATATATGCCAATAAAAAAATAAAGTTTAAAAAAAAAATCAATAACGTTTCTGGTTGTTTTCTTAACTGCTGTGCAACTCTTTATTGTTCTTATTACTGTTATTTGATGAAGTCCACCATGGTCTTAAAGTTTGGAGGACTTATCACGGGAGTACTGCTGATGACTGCAGTTTCCATCAACTTCTGAATAGTGTGTTAGATTTATCTCAACTTTACTTCCATTAAAGTGCTAATAATGAAATGCAGACTAGTCGTTCCCGTGCAAAAAGACACGAGGTGCACCTTTGCGATTTATTCTAAATACTAAAATCCTGTATTGAATTGCACTGATGTAGTGGCTGCACTCACAGTGTACACACAATATAATTTACGAAACCTCATTGTATTTATATTGATTGAGAATCGGGTGTCAGGTGCCAGATCTTGTCGAGATACACTGCCCAGTTCGTATATTGTCCTGCACATGCAAAAAATCACATCACAACTTTCACACCAACTGCAATGCAAAACAAATTCTGGGGATAAGCCACATTAGCATCAGGGATTTTACACCTGCTTTCTGTTGGTGTTAAGCAGGACGACTACCTGCACAATGAAAGAGAACACAGCCAAGAGCCACACCAGAACACCCACAGGTGCCATAGAATAAATTAGTATGATACAGGGATACCCATGAGGGCCACAAGATTCCGGGACCACCAACACCCCCCAAACCCACATCTGAGCAAGTGTGTCCCTCTGGTCATTGTGTTAGCATGATAGGCACCAGCCCTGCAACATCACAGTATGCTAGCACCTCAGCGTTGGGAGTGAGCCTGGACATGTATCTACGCACGCATCCTCCTGCATGCACAACCGGCGTGTGCTGGTCCGGAGTACACAGGTCAGCGCAGGGGTGTGCCTATCCAACAATGGGAACGGGGTGTCACGGACATCTCTGTGTACAGGAAGTGTGGTAAGTGTGTCTCTGTGTTCTGGTGTGGCCTGCCACAAGGGCCGCAACAGTCGATGTTGTAAAGTGGCATGCACCACCTCCAAACGGCACTGTGATAGGTAGTTGAAATGCAGCAGCATATGCGCAAATAGGCATTACAATGATGTGCCATACGAGTGCAGGAGATATAATAGCACACGGTACAAAAGTGTGGGAGCTCGTGGGAAGGAGGAGCAACTGTTTGCAACGTAACAGACAGTAAACTCGCCCATGTGCCATGTGCTGGGCCACTCATCCATGATGACCACGGTTGCAGACATCCCACAACACCAACGACCTCAGTCAGTCAGTCAGTCAGACCTGCCTTTGTACACATCCTCTATGAATGCAGCGTGTTTTTCACTTCTATGCTTGTTCACTGGTGTGATGTTGACGAGTTGTGTAACTTGTGCCCCTTGTTGGTGTACTTCATTTTGGCCATTGTTTGTCTATACTTGTGCTATACTTAATTGTGCATGTCTGCCATTCTGCCCATCTCCGCCCTTCCCCCCACTCCCTGCTTCTTCCTCTTCCTGGTGCTGTTCTGTCTATAATTTTGTTGCTCCACACATAAATACATGTAAAGAACAAATTAGAATAGTTCCTTGATTCTTTTAGGGTTCGAAACTTCTCTCTCCTGGTTTCTTTTTAATTTTCCATATAAACAGGTTTTTTTAATATTCAACAACACATAGAAGTCAGAAGTGCAACGTATTCTATCAACACACTTTCTAGAACATTCTACAAAATGTGCAGGTTAAAAGTTCATCAATCTTTTTAAACTTAACCATATTTTTTTGCCACATTTTCTTGAACATTTAACGGCACGTGCAGGTTAAAAGTTCACAATTGTTTTAAGTTCGAACAGTGCCTTCCAAATGCAAGTAGCAGGTATGGTTGAGTTGACAACTTTTATCCTATGATATGTACTCCATGTTGAAACTGCTTTTTCTTAACCAATCACAAAGATGCTTTTCCACAAAACGAATGTGTACCCTACTTTTGAAAAAGAATGCTTTTCGTCTCCCAATCACATATCGTTTTGTATGGCAATAATAAGTAGCTCCCCATCTTTAAATATATCTCTTATTCTACCAAGGAACTGCATGAGCTACAAACATCTTTCCATACCTTCCAGCCATACTTTCAAAATGCTAGTGTGGATCATAGGACATAGCTATATTTTCTGGTGCAAGAGGTATGCAGAACAGAGACGTATTGACTTAGACCTAGGTTTACAAAATGTGGAGATTAAATGGTTTGCACAGAGAGGATTGAAGTGGCACCAGTTGTTGCCTTTGGTTAAAACCTGTTTGCATCTCTAACACCCTGACCTCATGATTGTGCACTGTGGCGGAAATGACCTAGGCACATTGACTGGGGTAGGTTTGGAAATGCTTATGAAGGACACATTTGGACAATTTATGTTACTTTTCCCTCAAACTGTCTTTTTATATTCCAATATATGCCAAAGACAGAAGTGGAAATGGTCAAAACAATTTTGTCCTCAGATTGAAAAATCTAGGAAGAAACTCAACAAAGCTGTGTCTGCATACCTCAGAGACCACAAAATGGGGTCCATCTACAACAACAACATACGTTTTGATATGACTGATATCTACAGAGGTGATGGAGTGCACTTCACAGATCACGGAAATCGAGTTTTCCTGAATAACTTGAAGCTGTCCATCCGCACTTATATGTAGCTCCAACTAATCAACACAAGGCCTCTTTTTAGAGCTACCCTATAACTGACAACTTAGGTCTGCTATTTTAGGGCCAGGTAACTGTAACTCCTGCACCCTCACCAAAATGTATCCTCCACACAGCTGTGACGCAGCGGCCAGACCATCTGACTTTGCAGCACAGAGCTCTCGCTTTGATCACCACCTCTACTCCCCGTAGGGGTGAGCAGTTTGCGCTTTACAAATACCATATTGATTTACCTTCACACTCCCTGTACAACACCACCTAAGCAACATATAGAAGTTGGACAAGTGTGGCACAGCGCCCAGAGCACATGACTTCACAGCATAGCAAACACAGGCTCACGGTTTCATACCCGAGTCCAGCAGCAGCTCAATTTGGCAGCATGACACTCTGGGAAATACCTCACTTAATTTCCGTACCCAGCACTTTCAGACCAGTAGGGGTAAGTAGTTCACCGGCTTTACCCCGATTCTGTCAGCAGCTCAGGTTACGCCCCCAGCGCCATCAGACCTGAAGGAGTGAGTAGTTTGCACTTTACAAACACCGAATTGAATTGATACGTGCAAATTTACCTTCGCACTCCCTGTATAACACCCCCTAAGCACCATACACAAGTTACAATGTTCGAAACAAAAGTTCCTCCGAGTAGGTATAACTACATACTGACACTACTTGGACAGATGTGGCACAGCGGCCAGAGCACATGACTTCACAGCATATGACACACTGTTTGGACTCACGCTTTTGTCCCCGAGTCCGGCAGCAGCTCAGCCTAGCACCATGAGACTGTACACAATACCTCACATGTTTTCCGTACTCCAGGACTTTCAGACCAGTACGGGTCAGTAGTTTGTCCTAGTAGGTATAAAGACATGCTGACACTACTTCCACAGGTGTAGTGCAGAGGCCACGTCACATGACTTCACAGCATAAGACACACTATTTGGACTCACTCTTGAATCCCCGACTCCCGCACTAGCTCACCTTAGCAGAATCAGACACTAGGCAATACCTCACTTAATTTCTGTGGTTGCGTTGCAAGTTCAAGTTCAAGTTCAAGAAGTCTTTATTTCGAAATTTTCATCAGAAAAGACATTTCCATACTAAAAACCTCATTAAAAACATACACCAATATAAAATCGGAGTAAAAGACAACAATAAAAACAAAGTTTAAAACCTACGGCAAGAATAGGATAAAATACCATAATTAATTTCTGAGCCATCAGAACAGGTCGTTAGGAAGACCTACCACTAGGTCCTGTTTTGCCCTCAGGATCCATAACCAACCCAAAAATGTTGATACAGCTATAACAATTGGTTCACTTGTGTCTGACTTGAGAAGTCTTAGGGCCTCAGACCCAACCCTTATTGACAAGTTACGACAAATTGGTTTGAGCCATTTTGCCCGAGGAGCTGCATAGACCGGGCATTCAAAGAATATGTGGGCAATCGATTCTTTGCGTTCGGGGCATCTACAACAACAATCAGACTCCTGACCATTCCATTTTTTTGCAAACAATCTCGTTGGGAGAGAGCCAACCCTTAACTGGTGGTAGAGTTTTCTGTCACTGGGCTTTGTTACTGTGTCCCAATATTCTTCTAGGGCCGGAATAGATTTGAGATCCAGGAACATTTCTGACAGAGATGTAGATGGAATTTGGCAGGCGTGTTTCTGGTAAACTATTGCCCAGTAGATGTTTTTATACACTTTTTTTGGGGGAAACAAATTTTTTACAGGGTCTGACCACAGATTACCCAAGCCCATTGATTCAAGTGATAGTTTGAGATTCTTGAACCAAGGGTTGTTACCCGAACCCAGGATGGATCTTACATCCATGGTGGCCTTGGCATAAGCCACTAGTTCAGGGGTGGTCCATAACCTCCTCCACAGAGCCAATGGCTTGAAGTGCGCTAAGTCATCTATTGCATGACAGCCTAGATCCAATAATAGAGGTATCGTAGGGCTAGAACTGGGGAGACCTGTCAATTTTCGTAAGAATTTGTTCTGTATTTTTACCAGAGCAGACAGGTCGGCAAAACCCCAGAGGTCCGCACCATACAAGATCGCAGAACCTATCTTAGCATTGTAAATCTTCATGGCTGGACCTATCCTCTTTGTCTCAGACTTTCTCTGTTCTCTTATCAAACACCCCGTAAGCTGGGCAAACTTAAGCGACAAGGCTTCAATCTGGGGCTTCCAACTCATTTTACTCTCCAAAACAATCCCAAGGTAGGTCATAATATTTGTCTGTTCTAGCTTGATGTTATTTATTTTAATATGGCCAACCGCGGGTTTACTCTTGGAGAACACCATAAATTTGGTTTTTGAGATATTAACCTGCAGGTCATGGTCATGACAACATTTCTCAAATGTGGACAGTGCCGCTTGTAGGCCTACCTGGGTCTGTGATAGCAGTAAGGTATCATCCGTAAACATAAGTAGCGGAAACTTAGTACCACCCAGAGAGGGGGCATCAGTCGGAAAGGCTGAGTAATACTGCACCACCCCGTTGATGAATAACAAACACAGGGTTGGTGCTAATACACAGCCCTGCTTAACACCCCTGGACACAGCAAATCTTCTAGTAACCTGCCCTTGATTACCCCAACGAACTTGAGCAAAGTTATCTTCGTGAAACTTAATTACCATGTTCAAGAGCTCCGGGGGCATCCCCAGGGCCCTTAGCACCCCCCACAATTTTCCCCTGGGAACTAAATCAAACGCTGATTTTAGATCGACAAAGGCAGCGTAGATAGTTCCTCCGCCTAAACTAACAACTTTCCAATAGAGCAATTGGAACCTAAGGACCTGCTCTATTGTACTAGTACAAGACCTGAACCCTGCCTGGAGGGGTGATAATATATCCTCCAGCTCGATCCAGCTCAGAATTCGCTACAAAACCATCCTAGCGATGATTTTTTGTATGGCATCAATCAGGCTGATCGATCGGTAGTTTCCCGGGCTGGAACGATCGCCCTTCTTATGGATCCGGAGAATCTCAGCACCACGCGAAGAATCGGGAATTTTGGCCCCCTTTGCTATTGCATTGCTCAAATAGACTATAATAAGGGATCCAATTTTCTTTGTCATGCTTAAAAAGATCGGCAGGGACACAATCGATACCTGGTGCCTTGCCGCTGGGGATCATTTTTAGTGCCGCCTCAACTTCGCTGCTTGCAAATGTCAGATCATGGGCAGTGACCTCGGGGATAAGAATGGGAGTGGTACTAATATCGATCAGGTTATCCCCAGAAAACTGGGACCCAAAATGCTCAACCCAGACTTCTCTCGGTACATGATTTGCAGGAACCTGTGAGAGAATGCCATTGCCCCATTTGACTAAGTGCCAAAACTTTGTTAGATTTCTATGTTTACTGCCTGTTAATAGGTCCTGCCAGTGTTTGGTATCCCAATCAAGTTTAGCTTTATTTTTGGTTTTGTGGTAGTTAAGCCTTGCTATCCTGATATTAGAAATGATTTTAGTTTTGATAGCGAGAGCCAATCTACTATAGGATTCCCTACACAACTTGTTGTAACATGATTTACACAATGGGTTACCATGAGACTTCTTGGGTATGTCAGGTTTAGAGAAATATAATCTGAGGTCACTAAAAAGATCTTCATGGTGGTTAGTGATCTCCCTATTTATAACTTCCTGGGTTGGAAGTGAGTGCAAAACCCCCAGCGTCCTAGTAAGCCTTTAGAAATCACATCCAAGACCTCGGGGTCAATGGCAATCTTAGCCCAATGCACCCTGCGTAAGTTATTAGTAAGCAGGGCGTCAGCGGTTGCAACCTTAGCTGTAAGCTTGTGTTTGCCACCATTTTTTAACAGGAGGTCCAATATGAGAGGATTGTGGTCACTCTCTGGGCGGTCCATGATCACCATGTCATTTAGTGTGGACCAGTACTCAATTTTTATAAGGGCGTAATCAATTCTACGTTTGTAGCGGCCATTGTCAAAGGTGGCCCTACCCATTTTATCGGATGCAGATCGCCCGTTGGCAGCCCTAAAGCCGCGCTCAAGGCAGAGACCCAACCACTGCAGAGCTGATTCTGTCCATCTCTTAATAGGTGTGATGTCTAACTGGGGGATGATCCACACGGCATCCTCCTCAGTCATGAGGAATTCCCCCTCCGAGTTTAAGGGCTCGAACGTACAGTTTAAATC
Source organism: Triturus cristatus (assembly GCF_964204655.1). Taxonomy (NCBI): domain Eukaryota; kingdom Metazoa; phylum Chordata; class Amphibia; order Caudata; family Salamandridae; genus Triturus; species Triturus cristatus. Next base: position 499,989,057 of record NC_140591.1, read on the forward strand.
GCCTACAATTATTATATTGCTGTCGGGTCTAATGGAGTCTAGAAAGGAGTCCAATATTGGGAAAGTGTCGGAGCCACGCCCACCAGGCTTAGCTCTATTATACACATTAATGATATAGAGCTCTGAACCGTCTAACTGGTACAGCTTTAGGGCAAGGATGTCAGGGCTACCAACATATAGTTCTTTGATAAGATGATTCATAGATTGTTTAATCCAAATGGTTAAACCTCCAGACGGTCTGCCTTTTGTCCCACATACTGCAACTTTATGAAAGTTAAGATACCCCATATGATGTACTGATTCTGTAGCCCAGGTCTCTTGGAATGCCAGGATATCATAATTATCCACCAGAGCAATCCACTCTGTGGTGGAAATTTTAATCTTTAGACCTGCGATATTCCAGGATACCAGGGAATGCAATTGGGTGCCACCACCAAGAATAGTAGAAGAGAGAGGCAATGCCGGTTGGGAAACATTTATACCGGATGGATTCATAATACAACAACCTATTTTAGGATAACTAGTGTCCTCGATCATACATGCTCCACGGGGTTTCTTCACAACCTGAACAGATGCCCCTAACACGGGGGACAGTGTAGGTGAGTCGGGGGGGTTTGGACTTTAGGACCCAGAATAGTGACAGCGGAGAATATAGAATTCTTTCTTAGAACAAAACGTGGGTGCAGAACGGGTGCTAAAGAGGGAATACCGCAGCTATCCCCCAAAAATACATGATTAGTATTATTGCTAAGATTAGTTTTTGATGCTGCATAAACCACGGTCTCGTTGACCTTTTGCCAACCTACACTACCATTCCTATTTCCAGAGTCCAGTTGCGTTGCAAAATGGAAGCAGTGCATGGTGTCCTTTCTATGCGGTGCAGGTAGCAGCTCAGTGACGATCGTCCAGACTGCGTTGGTGAGACCAAGGCTTACGGTGCAGGGCGAGACGGTGCTCGATGCGGTGCTGGCAGGTTGCGGTGCAAGCAACAGAGCCCGTTAGCGGGCACTGGTGCCAGTTGGCCCAGACTGCTGTGTTGGACAAGGTGGTGCATCGTGAAACTGACGAGCGGTGCCCCCAACCACGATGCAGTCATGGGTTTCGAAGTCAGCAGCAGCGATGGCTTTGGTGAGACCAGGATGGCATAATGAAGAAAGGCAGTGCGGCGTGCAGCGCCCACAGGTGACATTGCAAGCAGGGGTTCGGTGTCGGCATTGGAGGTCATCGGCGGTGAGACCAGGGTTGCGTTGTGAGATGCGGATGGTGCGGTCTGCACTGCTGTCAGGACACAGAGCCAGCGACGGAGTTGGTGACTGACTCGGTTTTGTTTCCCTCTTTATGGCAGCTGAAACAACGGTTTCAGAAGTGGTAACCAGAGGTTGGTGAAGTCTTTGCAGTCACTGAGATTTCAGAACAGGAGGCAAGCTCTATTTCAGGCCCTTGGAGGTACTCAATAAAAAAGTTGCAGAAAGTTCAGTGTAGTCCCTTCTATGCCCAAGAAAGAAGCAGCCACTGCAGGCCAACACAGCAAAACACTCAGCAAAGTGGTAGTTCCTCCTCACAGCTTCTCCAGCTCTTCTTCGGCGGTGCTGTCCTCTATGTAATTCAGTCATACCCTATGGAGGGTATGACCGAATTGCTTCCCAGACAGAACCCAATCAGGGTATTATTTTAGCACCAGGACTACAAGTCCCATAAAGCTGAGGATGACGTAATGCCATAGGAGGGCTAGAATTAGCCAAAAGGGGCTGCCTCCTCGTGCATCTGCTCGGAAGCCCCTGTGAGCAAGGAGCAAAGGAGCTCCGAAACGCATTGGGGAAGGTGGAGGAAATATCTGCGAGCGCTGCTGTTTTCTGTCCAAATGAAGAACTTGGCCCTGGAGGCTTTGTTTGCTTGTCCTTGTGTGCGACCTCGAACAAAAGCAACGCATGGGAAAATATACCGTCCGGCTTAGGTTGGGAGGACAGCACCGCCGATAAAATTATCACGGACTGTTGGCGTCGGATACACAGACACTGGGGTCACAGAAGGACAAGTTGGAGTTTATTTTGAAATGGCAACGTGACTGTAGGCCCTATGGAGGGTATGACTGAATTGCTTCCCAGACAGAACACAATCAGGGTATTATTTTAGCACCAGGACTACAAGTCCCATAAAGCTGAGGATGACGTAATGCCGTAGGAGGGCGAGAATTAGCCAAAAGGGACTGCCTCCTCATGCATCTGCGAGCAAGGAGCAAAGGAGCTCCGAAACGCGTTGGGGAAGGTGGAGGAAATATCTGCGAGCGCTGCTGTTTTCTGTCTAAATAAAGAACTCGGCCCTGGAGGCTTTGTTTGCTTGTCCTTGTGTGCGTCCTCGAACGAAAGCAACACATGGGAATATATATATGCATATATATATATATTCACTGAAAAAACCATAGGTTTCAGGGACGTTATAGTTAGCTGGACATTTCCCTCATACAAAACCATTGAAATTCCCCCATTATAGTTAGTTCAGCTAGCTATAAATCACGCCCTCGCAGTGCACTGCTGATGACGTCACATATTACATCACTCATGACATGGTCAGTGACATCACTGATGACATCTCAAATGACATCACTGATGACATCACTGATGACATCATCCATGTGATAATTTGATGCATCTTCTCACACCCTAATATAACCTTTGATACACCCACTCTAAATTACAGACTGCCAATACCAATAAGTACATACCCACTCACTGATTCTTAGGTCTACACACCCATCCACTCACCTGTGTACTCATACTTATGGTTACTCAGTACAGGACTATCATATGCACTCATACACCTATATAGACACTCACACACCACCACTCATCCATAGAGGTACTCACACACCTACTCAGTCACGCAAATAATTAATCACACTGCCATTTACTCACCTATACAGTTATACACACACCAGCTCAATTACTCATACAGATACTAGCACATTCTTACGCTCTTATACAATCAATGATACAAGCACACACTCATCCATACAGCCACTCTCACAATCACACACTCTCACTTATAGCCTTTTATATACTCCAACACACATATATACTGCCTTTCACATATGTAGCTACTCACACATGTACCGCTGAAATATACATTCACTCACTAACACAACCATACACACACTCACCCACCCATACAGTCCATCACTGATGCACTCTTGAAACCATGCACCCAGTGAATCACCCACTCACATATCTATGCACAGAGTCGCACACACCCCACCCACACCAACACTCAGGCAACCAATCTATAACCCATATAGACAATCATGTAGCTATTTGGAAACCCATGCAGCCACTTACACACCAGCAGACAGATGGATACAAACATTCACACAGTTTAGTCACTAACCCATGCATTCAGTAAGATACGTTTATCACTCACTTATAGAGTCAGTCACGCACCTACAAAATTATCCATTCACACACTTATACACCCACTCATTCTTCAATATGTCTTTCCCTATATATAATATATTTAAACTTTACAGAGACACACAGACACTGGATGATATCATCAGTGATGTCATCAATGATGTCATTTGAGATGTTATTAGTGATGTCATGAGTGATGTCACTGACCATGTCATGAGTGATGTAATATGTGACGTCATCAGCAGTGCATTGCGGGGACGCGAGTTATAGTTAGCTGAACTAACTATAATGGGGGAATTTCAATGGTTTTGAATGAGGGGAAATGTCCAGATAACTATACAGCCACTGAAACCTATGTTTTTTCAGTGAATTTCTATGTTTTTTTTAAATGCTAATTCCTAACTATAACTTGACTGAAACCTATGTTTTTTTCAGTGAATTTCAAAGGCTTTTTCAATGCTAATTCCTAACTATAACATACCTGAAACCTATGGTTTTTTAAGTGAAATTCAAAGGTTTTTTAAATGCTAATTCCTATCTATAACTTATCTCTAACCTATGGTTTTTTACTGAACTTCATAGGATTTCTAAATCTTTACTTTTCAGTGTATCAATTGCTTTATTTATGTTTTTTATACTGTTTTTCATTATTTTTTAAAGTTCTTTGTTTAACATATTTTAAAAAAATATATATATATTACGTTTTTAATTACATTTTTGTCAAAAATATTTGTAATTTTTTTTAACTCTATTTAAACATGTAAGCTTGATGTTTATCTAAAAAAAACTCCTTTTTTTTTGCTTTAAATCACGCACTCAACGCATTAGGAATCGCGCACCCTACGCAAGAGGATTCGTGCACCCAACGCGATAGGAGTCGTGCACCCACCGTGTGCACACCAGGGGGCCGTGCTGAGAGCCGCTGGATACGCGACTCCTAATTTTACCTAAAAAAAAATAGCCCCTATCACAAATTTTTATTATCCCCGGGGAACCCATCCCCTGGGGCTTATAAAAAACATTGGGGACCGTGGGGGGAGCCCCAACGCCCCCATGGTCCCAGCCGGCTCCCCGTGTCCTTCGGGAGCCGGCATTGCTTTTCCACATGGGGAGCTGCTGACATGCGGGAAAGCAATATGGTTTGGATTTTGAAACAGAGAGCAGGTTTCCCTGCTCTCTCTTTCAAAATCCAAACAAAGTTTGCTATGGGAGGGTGGGAGACTCCCACCCTCACATAGCAAACAACAGTGTCCTGGGGGTGGGCACCCCAGGACACTGCAGGAGCTGGCACTGGGGGGTGGCGGTCCCCAGGGCCCTCGAGGGCTCCAGGAGGGGGGCCACGCAACCCCCCTTCCTCAATAAATAAAGCCCTGGGGGGGCCATAGAGTCCCCCCACCCATTTATTTTGTAGCCCCGGGGTGGCGGTCCCTGGGGCTGGGGGGCCACCCTGGGCCCCCCATTAAATTTTACAGTTTTTTCCCCTGGGATTTGCCCCCCCAGGGGCTAATTATTAAAGAAGCGCGGGAGTCCGCGCTTCGGTTTTTTTCGTTACGGCCGGATCCACGCATTTTGCAGTAAAAAAAAAGGGAGCCCTGGGAGTCCATCTGGGACCACCTAAGTGGATGCTCCGAGGCCATAGATTTATATGTACTTTTTACTGTAATTTTCTCAGGAACTACTCAACAGATTGACACCATTTAAGCAAAAGGTCCGAGTCTGAACTGAAGACTACCTCTTTGCCAAATTTGGTGTAATTCCGTTTAGCAGATCGGGCTGTAGCTGTGGCTAAAGATCCTATGGGAAAATGCATGGAGACAACGCGTTTTGGGACCCCCATTTATCTCGGCCCCACTTGATGAATCACTCCGAGACTATCAGGATAGGAGCAGACCGGAGCTGGCCAAAAGTTTGGAAAATTTTGCGAAGATTCGTCAACCGGCACCAGACTTATTGGGAATAGAATGTTGCGGATTTCCTATGGAAAATAGGTCCTGACAATAACTACCTACTGGCGACTGCCAGTAGGTAATATATATATATATATATATATTCACTGAAAAAACCGTAGGTTTCAGGGGCGTTATAGTTAGCTGGACTTTTCACTCATACAAAACCATCGAAATTCCCCCGTTATAGTTAGTTCAGCTAACTATAACTCGCGCGCCCGCAATGCACTGCTGATGACGTCACATATTACATCACTCATGACATGGTCAGTGACATCACTCATGACATCACTGATGACATCTCAAATGACATCACTGATGACATCACTGATGACGTCATCCAGTGAATGTGTGTTTTTCTGAAAATTACATATGTTTTATATATGTATATCTCAAGGTCAATGGAAGAATAAATGGGTATATAAGTGTCTAAATGGATGATTTGTTTTTGAAAAATTGATTGTATAACTGACTGTTTAAGTGTATCTTAGTGAATACATGGCTTAGTGAGTAATGTTTAAATATGTAAATATCTGTATCAGTCTCTCACTTTGTGTATAAGTGGCTGCATGGGTTGGTGAGTTGCTACATGAGTGTCTATATAGGTTATTAGTTGGTTTTTTGAGTATCAGTATAAGTGTCTGATGTCTGTATGGTTCGGTGGGGGGTATTACGTAGTGCATAAGTGCATGAATGAGTGACTCACTGTTTGTATGTGTTGAAGACAGCATGTGTGCAGGACTGTATGGGTGGATGAGTGTGTGCATGGGTGTGTTAGTGAGTGAATGACTGTCTCAATAGTGTCTCTATGAGTAACTACATATGTTTTAAACTAGTATATGTGACTATTGGTGAGTATATATGAGAGTGAGAAATTGAAAGAGTTCCTGTATGAATAAGTATGTGTTTCTATAAGTGATTGTTAAAAAGACTAAGTATGTGTAAGTTTCTGTAGAAGTAAGTGTGGTGGTGTGTGTATAACTGTCTATGCAGGTAAACGGATGTTTGATTCTTTATTAGCATGAGTGACTATGTGTGTGAGTAACTTTATGGATGGGTGGCGTTGTGTAACAGGATGTATAGGTGTATGAGTACATATGATGAGTGAGTACATGTATGAGTGACTGTATAGGACTGTTGGTGAATGAGTGGATGTGGATGTGGATCTTACAATTACTGAATAGGTTGTTGTAACTGGTATTGGTATGTCCATTGTTTTGAAAATTTTAATTTCTATTTTTGAATGTGTGTATCAAAGGTTATATTAGGGGGAGAGGAGGTCTGCCACTCTATCACAAGGATGATGTCATCAGTGATGTCATGAGTGATGTCACTGACCATGTCATGAGTGATGTAATATGTGACGTCATCAGCAGTGCATTGCGGGCGCGCGAGTTATAGTTAGCTGAACTAACTATAACGGGGGAATTTCTATGGTTTTGTACGAGTGAAAAGTCCAGCTGACTATAACGCCCCTGAAACCTATGGTTTTTTCAGTGAATTTCTAAGGTTTTTTAAATGCTAATTCCTAGCTATAACGTGCCTGAAACCTATGTTTTTTTCAGTGAATTTCAAAGGTTTTTTAAATGCTAATTTCTAGCTATGCCTACAGAGATAGGACATGTGAAGAAAGAAGGAAAAACGCACAGAAAGAAAAAAAAGAAATGCAGAAAGAAGCAACAGAAGTCCTCAAAGACGAAGAAAAGTGCAGGAAGAAGTATAACGTGCAGAAAGAACAAACAGAAGAGCAGAAACAAGCCTTGTTGCAAAATCATCCTGTACCCTCAACTTTTTCAGACGGATACTGGTGGTAACTGAGTCTGACTAACCAGTCCTAGAGCCAGTGCTATGTTAAAAGACACTCAGAATACAGTGAAAACACCTACATACACTAGGGCACACTATGTGTTGGGGTCCCCCTGTGATTAGCATGACCTCCTCTGTAAGCCCCTAGTATATAATAGGGCAGGGGATTAAAACTACCTCTTAAAACGCACCACAGGGCGTGTTTGAACACGTCACCTCATGCCCCGTCCCCTCCCTTCCCCACTGTGTAAACACGTCCTGTAGCCGTTTTAAGTTGAGGGTCCCTAGGGTCCAACTAGACCACTAGGTACCTCCAGTAAGCGCCACAGAGCTGCGTTGCAGAGAGGTGTAAAAAGTGGCACGGCCTGCACCACCTCTCTGCAACGCAGAGCAGTGGTGCTTAGTGGAAGCACCTGGTGGGCTAGTTGGACCCCAGGGTCCCTCAGGATTGAAAGGGAATTATTTCCCCAACTTAAAAACGCGCCACAGGGCCTGGGGGCGTTCTGAGTTGAGAGATTAAGTCCCCTTGAATCCTAAGGGTCCCTAGGGTCAAACTAGCCCACTAGGTACCTCCAGTAAGTGCCACAGAGCTGCGTTGCATGGAGGTGTAAAAAGGGGCGTGGCCTCAGAACACCTGTCTGCAATGCAGCTCCCTGGTGCATACTGGAGATACCTGTTGGGCTAGTTGGCCCTCAGGGACCCTCAGTATTGAAGGGGAATTAATTCCTCAACTTACAACTGGCCAGGGGGGCGCATTTGCAGAGTGCTGCAAGGAGGGGGCGTGGCCTCCGGCACAATGCCGGTCTTTTATTTACAGGGGTGTGGAATTTTCCAAATAATCTAGTTGTCCAAGGGACAAAATGCCACTGAGATCTACATGTCCTGTAAAATCCACTTGTCCCACCTACCCCCATTCCACATCAAACCTAAGGGCTCCGGCTGACAGAGAAACATTAATATATTTTTGCTTTATTAAAATCAGTAAACCATTGAATGCTGTGCAATAATAATGCTAAAGGAAAACTTGTCAAGCGATATTATCGCGTCCCTGCACCCCCTCGCCTTAACCCTGACGGCAATTCTTTTATTTCTATTCCCCTTTTTTTCCATTTTTTTTGGCTGTGTATTTATTCCCACAAAATACGTACATTTCAAACCATACGTAATGTACTAATTTATCGTCACCCTTGGCTGTGTATTTATTCCCACAAAATACGTACATTTCAAACCATACGTAATGTACTAATTTACCGTCACCCTCGTAAAAACGTATGGGTGGGATATAAAAGGTGTCAGCCAGCGTGCCTCCTGCCATTTCCCCCTCACTTTTGCAGCTGGCCAGACGTGAGCCCTACGTTCCTTGCGAATCGGTAAGTTGTATCGAAAAAGAAACAGCAAAGTTGGGAGCTTCCTTTAATAATAAGAATCGTTTTTTCGCCAAATGTACCCTCTTTGCAACATTAATCAATTGTGTAATGTATATTTGTCGGTGTGATAACGCAGTTATGGGCTGAAAGTTAATAGCTCACTATTCTATATGAGGACTTTAAGTTATAAATTGCAAGTCACCAACGGATGTCTCTTTTGAAAGCATTAATCTGCAGATCTGTTCCCATCCTATGCACTCTGCAATCGACTTCGTACATGTTCTTTGCAGCAGGCATATTAACCCTCTGCACTAACTTCACCGAGGTCACAACCTCAACTATACAAAACACGGATCTTTTCGCCAAATGTACCCTCTTTGCAACATTAATCAATTTTGTAATGTATGTTTGTCGGTGTGTTTATGCAGTTCTGAGCTGAAAGTTAAAAGTTCACTTTTCTATTTTAGGACATCAAGTTATAAATTGCAAGTCACCAACGGATGTCTCTTTTGAAAGCATTAATCTGCAGATCTGTTTCCATCTGCGGTATGAAGGCTCTGGACCCGCGATGTTAAACCCGCGTTGCGATGGCAGCGCGTGAATCTGAATTTGTTGTAATGGGTGTTTCCCCCATGAAGCGGTGGTAGCGCAGCGCGCCTGCTTGCGATATGCTTTTTTGACGTCCTCATCTGAGGCGCCGAGGCGGGCCAGGCCTAGGCTTTTGTACTAATTAATCTACCCACGCACGGTTGCTAAAAATATAAATAAAATAAAATCGCAGCACCTCCGTCACAATATCACACAATTCAAGCGGGCAAAACTGCTTATTTTACATGAATGCTTATTGCAAGCCTCGTGGCGGCCACGGACTACTGCTTGCAGAGGCTGAGTGACGTTTCACTCCCCCAGCCAATCACTGTCTAGAGCCCAGTCATGGGCTGCTGGCCAATCAGATGCCGCCAAAGGCTCTCTGCAAGCTTTGGATTGGCTGTGAGCCCAGAGTGCCCACAGCCTGTTGTTTTAACTTGATTAAAACGTGATTAATGTCTACATGTCCGTCGGACATAAATAGACAATAAATCTTCTTGCCCGTCAATATAAACAACATGGTTCGGGCGTCGGGCGATATGATTCCCCCACCCCATTCTCTCAAACATGGTTTGTGATATCACAGCAGAAGGCTTTTTCACATGGTAAAATCACCTTAGAACACACCACAATTCCTAAAATGAGTATGGTACCATCAACAAATGATTTATAATGTAACTAAAGTCTTAAAACCTTCTATTTACTGCAATGCTTTTTAATGAGGTGCTATCATGTATATTGGTCCCATGATGGCTGCCAACACTTCTTGGATGAAGTACTGACAGCCAATCAGATCTCACGATGAGCCAGATATGTATATGATTTTACTTTTGATTTTCTCAGGAACTACTGAACAGATTGACACCATATATGCAAAAGGCACATGCCTGACCTGAGGACTACCTCTTTGCCAAATTTCAAGTAATTCTGTTCAGCCGTTCGGGCTGTACCTTGGACTAAAGGTCCCTATGGAAAATTGCATGGGGAAAATGCGTTTTGGGACCCCCTTTTTTCTCAGCCCCCGCTTGATGAATCCCCCCGAGACTTTTAGGGTAGGAGCGGAGCCGAGCGCCCCACCTATTTTGAAAATTTCGCGAGGATTCGACAACCGGCGCCAAAGTTATTCCAAATAGAATGTTGCGGATTTCCTATGGAAACACGGTCCTAACTATAACTATCTACTGGCGACCGCCAGTAGATAAGATATATATATATATCACATTAACACTCTTCCACCACTTCTCCTCTTCCTCAGTTAGTGGATACAAAGAGCACGGACCACAAAATCCTTACAATTCCGCTCGGTTTATTCAATGCATCTCGCAAACAAAACGGCAGCCATTACGCGTTTCGTCCCTCCCTGGGGACTTGATCACATGACGCGCATCAACAAATAGAAATGCTTTTTATAGGTTACACTTTTTTTTCTCCTTTTTTATCTCCCTTTCTTTTTTTTATTAATTATCCCTTGTCTTTATTTGTTTGTGGTTGTGCTGTGTGTGTAAACACCACATGGTTAAATCTTGAAGACATCAGTGCCAAAGTTAAGAGCAAGTAGTGGTCATCAACATAGGACTGATATTAGTTGTTGTAAACATTGGACTTAATAAATTAGGACTTGGTTTCAAATTATTCTTTTTGTTACTTTTTAGGTGCATGTCACTATGTACAAATTTGCAATTAAATAAATAAATAGATACATAAATAATTGAATACTTATGTACAGATCCTAGACAATTCCTGTTTAAATACAGCCATAAAAGTAGTAAAAGCAGTATCATACAAGATGGTTAAACATATTACAATATCTAAAAAGCCATATAAATAAATAAATACATAAAATCTATATAAAAGGATAAATCCATGGTCATTATTACTGCCCAAATGCTCTCATCCTTACTATAATAGTATTTGTAGAGAATATAGGCTGACCGTATTTTAGTTTTTTGGTTATTATTGTTTAAACTCACCAAACTGCCTTATTTTTGTGTGTTCTAATAGCAGTTAATCTAGAAAATATTGTTTATTTAATAAATTGATGATCTAGCCAAAGTTTGAAACTAAAATCTGGGTAATGTCCCGTGTCTTACTCTTTATTTATTATTTATTTTTTATATATTCCTCATTTATGTGCAAAAATAGGTGCTTGTTTAAAAAAAAGTGCTAAGTGCCTCAAAATACAAAAATGGTGATTAAAAAGATATGTGGGAAATAGAGGGGAGGGTTTTGGCGAGCTAGCTGGTCTTTAGAATTACAAGAACTTCCAATTGATTTTCTGGTGTTTAAGTCACCAATGAGTTGTTATAGAAACTGCCTATTAAAATCTACTGCAATTTTCTTTATGTTTGTTATTTTGGTCTCACATTGAAAATTTAGAATGTACTACAAAAGATGTTTTTAAAATTCATTTGGTAATAGTACTGATGGGCCATAATTATAACAAACTGGCATGTAGTTCTTCAGAACTGTTTAATCCATTGGGCAGTTCGGTATCTAGGTTTAGAATGTAATTTATTTCCAAGATATGCAGGGTCTTTTCTCTATTGCCTCCTCTCTTGTTTCTGGGGCCTGAATCCAATAGGAAATATTTAAGATCCTTTGGATCACTGTCATGTTGTTCATGAAAGTGGCGTGCCACTGGATAAGCCTGGTCATGATTTTTAATGGCCCATATGTGTTGGAGTATTCGTTTGTGTCCTTGCAAGATGGTACTACCGATATATCTCAGTTTGCAGGGACACTCCAATACATATACCACATGGTCGGTTTTGCAATTTAAGGCCTTAGTGATTTGTCTATTTGGTCCTCCGAAGGGGGTCGAATATTCGGTGGTTGACACTCCAAACTGACAAGACTTACATATTTTACATCTGTAAAATCCCAATCTTTGAGCTAACCTTGACCCCTTAGCTGGAGGGCCACAGGGGTCATTGTCCACCAGGGTATCCTTCATTGAAGTATTTCTCCTGTATGTTATAGAAGGTCTTTTGGGAACTGTTTTGCCTATTATTGGGTCCTGTTTGATCAGATACCAATTTTTGTTAATGATCTTACGTACTGATGACTCTTGCTGATTAAATTCCAAAATGAATCTGAAATTACTAGGTGGTATATCTAGCTCAGTTACTTGCGGTTTTGGTTTTAACAGGTTTTCCCTTGATTTAAGATTGCTTTTATTTAATGCTTTGACTAGACATTTCTTGCTGTAGCCTCTTTCATTAAATCTAGTTAAGCATTCCAATTGTGCTGATTCTAAATCTTTGTCGTTACTGCATATGTGTTTAATGCGCAGTAATTCCCCATATGGAATGCTTTGCACTAAGTGCTTTAGGTGTGCACTACTTGCATGAAGGATGCATTTCCCACCATAGGTTTCCTATGTAATTTGGTGTCCAGTTTGCCCTGATTGACAATGAGCTCTACATCTAGAAACACCACATTAGTTTTGCTGATATTTGTGGTGAAACTGAGATTTAAATCGTTGATGTTTATGGATTCAACAAATCTCAATGCTTCCTCTTCTGTGCCCTGCCATACCAAGAAAAGGTCATCGATAAATCTCCACCAACACTTCACATGGTTGTTTTGAGTTTCCAAATGTTTGTCCATGAGAACCAGCTCCTCCCACCAGCCCATGTGTAAGCATGCATAGCTGGGGGAAAAGCTGGCTCCCATGGCTACTCCCTGCAACTGTTGAAACACAGTATTTTGAAACATGAAAATATTATTCAACAAACACATTTCTACCATATTGACTAACATCTTGGTATGATCAGAATATTGAGCCCCTCTTCTCGACAGATAGTGTCGTAGAGCTCGTAAACCATCCCTATGTTTGATAGAAGTGTATAATAAGGCCACATCAAGGGTGATCAACAAATAGTCATCTTGCCAAGGAAAGTTTATCATTTTTGCCAAAAAGTCTCCTGTGTCCTTGATGTAGGAGGCTAGTTTCTGAACATGTTCCTGTAGGAAAAAGTCAACGTAAATTGAAGTGTTCTCAAAGATACTGTTCCTTGCCGATATACTTGGTCTGCCTGGAGGGTTTCTTTCATTTTTATGTACTTTGGGGATAAAATACATAATGGAGATGGTTGGATTGGCATTTCATAGATATTTATATTCATCAGAGGTTAACCTCTTCTGTGCCCATGACGAGATAGTCTCGTCATGGAGCACGGTCGCGCTGTGCCCATGACGAGACTATCTCGTCATGAACCCCACCCACTAATGAAACACCCGGCACAGGAGGGGGAAAGGGCGTGGCACAGATGGGGTTAACTGACCGGTGTCACGCCACCCCATCAGCTTTATTTTGAACGCCGTTTGCACTGAACTATAAGTTAGTTTGTTGCTATTGCCTTAGCAGGCTTTGTCGTTAAGTTGACACATTGCTTCTGTCAAACAATCCTCTCTTCTCCACAATACGACGTTGCCACCTTTATCCGCATTTCTGATGACTACTTCCTTATTGTTCTTTAGTTTCGGCATAAGTTGATGATATTGAAGTTCTTCATTGTTTTTGACAGTATTGTTTTTTGCCTTGAGTGTGGCTTTATTTAGTTGTTTTAAGCCACTAATGACTTGTTCTTGGAAACTGTCTATTGTGTCCTTCATCATAAGTGGATAAAATTTTGATGGTGGCTTGAAAGGTGTCTGGCACAATTTGGTGTTAGTTATTGCTGTTTCGCCAATAACATTTTCCCCTGAATCATCATCCTCATGAATTAGATCATATAGGGTGTCCACCAAGTTTTGAGATTCTTGATTTTGGATGGGTTCCATGGGAACAATTTTTGTAGATTGGTTGTTCACATTGATCCCTGTTCCAGCATTTTTTTCCATATTTTTAAACTGCGCATGATATTTTAGGAGCTTGAGTCTTCTAACGCTCTTATATATATCCACACGTGATTTCGCATAATTAAATGAACTTTCAGGGCAGAAGGATAAACCCAAGGCAAGCAACTGTTTTTCAGCAGTGTTGAGGACTATATCAGTTAGATTGATCACTGTCTTGTCGCTGGTTGCCGCTGGATCAATAGGTCCTATTTTTTTCCAGAATTTCTTCTGCTGACGTCTTGGTGGCCTTTTGATTGTTTTTTCTTCTATTTGCTTTCCTTCTTTCCCTTCGTTTGCTGTTTCGCCTCGCTTTGGATTCGCTTGTTGTTTTCTTGGTCTGAGCGATTGGAGGCGTTCTCTGCATAAAAAATCGACTTCCTCTGTAAGTGAGTGTCTACGTGCTGCTGGTTGTTTAGATTTTGTGCAGAATTCAGCTTCAGAACCACTTTCTACGGCTGAACTTAATTCAGATGCAGAGGTTAAATCAGGTTGCGCATTATTTGCTCCCACCCCATGTTGTTGGCTTTCAGTAGTACTGGTTTTATCGGCCTTCAGTGCCTCGAATTTTTTTGCAAAAGTGAAAATGTTGCCGTAATCGCACCGGTCCCGGTGGAATTTAAATGCTTTTCATTCCCTAATTATGTCTTCCTCCTTTTTAAGTCTTTTTTTCATATCTATTTTAAGTTTTTCAATTTGCTCCTGTCCCTCCATTTGTTCCAGTTCTTTATTGAGGTTTTCAATGTCCTCAGCCAATTTTATAAAGTCTCTTTCAGCATATTTAACCAAAATGAATAATATAAAGAAGGAAGGTTTAGTCCTAGCTAAAGGTTTCTTTTGTTAGGTTGAACAGGCAGTTTAACCCCTTGAGTGCCCCGCCCTTTCCACTCCCTGTGCCGGGCGTTTCATTAGTGGGTGGGGTTCATGACGAGATAGTCTCGTCATGGGCACAGCGCAACCGCGGCCCATGACGAGACCATCTCATCATGGGCACTCAAGGGGTTAAAACTGCACTACATGTTGCAATGGCGGGCCTGAGACATGTTTTGAAATGCTACTTTAGGGAGTAGCACAATGAGTGAAAAAGCCCACTAGTAGCATTTAATTTATAGGCCCTTAATACATATAGTGCCATCGCGTAGGGACCTATAAAAAATTTAAATGTGCCAATCAGATGTAGTCTAATTGTACCATGTTTTAGGGTGGAAGCTCAAGCACTTTAGCACTGGTTAGCAGTGATACAGTGCACAGAGTCCTAAAACGAATAAAAACAAATCCAGAAAACAGGAGGCATGAAGGCAAAAAGTTTGGGTATGACCTACACAAAGGATCAAGTCCACCAGAGGGCAATTAAGAAAAGGAGGACAATTAGGTTGGTTTTAAAGAAACGTGGTGCAAAGCACCCGTGGTTAAAGTACACAAAAATAATAGACACAATTCCATATTTTGGCTGCTGACAAATGAGAATCTTAAGTAGGGGTGGGTGGAGTTTCCGGGGTTGCACTGAGAAGAATTTTGCGAAGTTGCTTATAAACTTTGTGGAATTCAGCAGAGTTCCGCTCTGCGCGACAAACACTTCAGACCAATGAACACGTAAACACGTTTGTAAAGAGACTGCATAAGGTCGCCTTCGTGGGTGTAAACCTGCAAGATGTGGGAATGCACATCTTGTACTCTCAGGGCACAGAGGTAAGCCCAAGAGGTCACTCTTTATCAGCAACATTATGAGCAGACTCAATAATGAGGTTATGGTGGGGGATATTTTAATAGGTAAGCTGTTTCTATGATCTAAGGAAGCATACTGTTTGATTGCTGAGAGCTGCATCAGAAATCACTCCACCCAGGCCTTTTCACCCTTACTGCCTTAGCTGTTGTGTTTAGTAATTCTTTCCTTTCAACAGTAACATGGATTGCATGAGAAACATCACCAGAAAGGCTGTTTTTCTAGTTTTTGGTGCATTTTGTAATATCTTCTTGTAATGCACTTTGTCAGGCACACATGATTTTCAGCAGGCATTTGCAGTTCATGCAGTCAAGGAATATGCATTCCGGGATTCGCGCAGATTCCTTGGTCCTATTAAAACAAGACAGCAAATCCCAGAATGCACAGCTACTAGTGGTGACTCATGTCCCTCGGTAACTGGAGAGCTTTGCTCCAGAGGGATGATGCCAACTAGTGAAATAAATGCACATTTACTGTGTCCATACAACCCATCCACATGATGTAATAATAAACTACCAACCCACCCAAAATAAGAGCGCGGTCCCGAAAGCAGGCCTTACCTGAAAACTCCTGACAAAAGATATTTAGCAAAAATCCTATTTTGTCTGCTTTGCTTTCGACTTGAGCCCAATCGACTTCTATCTATGAGACAGTCTCTTTTAAAATAGTCACTTCATTAGGTGAATGTGGGAAAGACAATGGGAAAGCTACTAATTGACAGGCTAAGGGACGGTATGGGAGCACACTGTTTCATAGGTTTGTAGACACAAAGCACCCGCCCTGGAAAAGCCAGTCCATCCACCCCATGAAGAAACCACCTGAGCTCTGCCAGAAGAAAATGTGCCAATAGTGACCGTAAAGCTATAGGTGGGCCGTCATTCCAGGATACCACATGCAGTATTTTGATTTTTCCATTAAGGAGGCCATCATCACCCAATCATAATGCGCCGGATAGTATTCAAAGGTACTGTTTGCTGTCTGCTTTGCCTCCCTCTAATCCAACCCTGACAATAGGCAGCTACTGCCCACTTTGAAACGGTGTGCCTTCGTATTGTGTGGAGATCTGGACTGGAGGAAGTAAACTACTCCTCAATACGGCGGAGCACAGTTTTTTCTCATAAAATTCACGCTCCAAGCGGAGCGCGGAGTGCCAAAACTCCACAAACTCCATTGGCAAAGAGGAAGTTGCTGCCCACACTTAGGGGTCGATTCCAAACCTGTAAGGAAGGCCTTCCCAGAGCCGTCCGTAGCTGTAGCCTTCCTGCAACTCGTACTGGAACCCACGTCTTCCAAACAATGAAGTACGATGCCCAAAATCCCTTACTTACCGAATGACCCGGTCACTTCAAATCCGTCTCCATTTTCCAAACGAGAAGCCTCTGTAAACGCTGAATGGAGCCGTTCAGAGGCATCTTCGCAGCTCGATTACGGCCGGCCAAGTACGATGCGTACTTCCCATGCGCCGAATCCGTTGCGGCTACCCACACATCAGAGAATCCAGAAGAGGAGTATTTCAGCTACGAAGCGTGCCACAACACGATCCTTGCAAAGAAGACGTTGCATCCATGTGTCCTATTGCTCATGTCATACCCATACACTATGCCTACGGCCAATACTAAAACCTCAACCGATGCATTCATCACAGGCGGTAAGTCAGACACCTACCACACATGAAAACACCACTACCCCGCGAAAGGAAACATTACACACAGCTTGTGAGAAAGCACCTCCCCATTGTGGTGGGGGGGTACTTGCAGCATTGTCTACCCTATTGGGGGGTGAATGGCTAACACTCCCAGCAATCTAACGCCCATAGGGGTGTGGATGGCTAAAACTCCCTGCAAACTAATGCTCATAGGGGGGTGGATGGCTAACACTACCAGCATTATCTACCCCATAGGGGTTGGATGGCTAACACACCCAGCAATCTAATGCCCATAGGGTGGTGGCTGTCTAACACTACCAGCAATCTAATGTCCATAGGGGGGTGGATGGCTAACAATACCAGCAATCTAATTCCCATAGCAGGGTGGATGGCTAACACTCCCAGCAATCAATTGCCCATAGGGGGGTGGATGGCTAACACTGCCAGCATTGTCTACCCTATAGGGGGGTGGAAGACTAACACTACCATGATTGTCTACCCCATAGGGGGGTAGATGGCTAACACCAAGCAATCTAATGCCTATGGGGGGGGATGGCTAACACACGCAGCATTGTCTACCCCATAGGGGGGTGGATGGCTAACACTCCTAGCATTGTCTACCCCATAGGGGGATTGACGACTAACACTCCCAGAAATCTAATGCCCATAGAGGTGTGGATGGCTAACACTACCAGCATTGTCTACCCCATAGACGGGTGTATGGCTAACACTACCAGCAATCTAATGCCCATAGGGGGGTGAATAGCTATCATTACCAGCATTGTCTACCCCATAGGTGGGTAGATGGATAACACTCCTAGCAATCTAATGCCCATAGGGGGTCGATGGCTCACACTTCCAGCATTGTCTACCACATAGGGGGTGGATGGCTAACGCCACCAGCAATCGAATGCCCATAGGGGGGTGGATGGCTAACACTCCCAGCAATCTAATGCCCATAGGGGGGTGGATGGCTAACACTACCAGCATTGTCTACCCTATAGGGGGTGGATGGCTAACTCTACCTGCATTGTCTACCCCATATGGGGTGGATGGCTAACACTCCCAACAATCTAATGCCCATGGGGGTGGATGGCTAACACTACCAGCATTGTCCACCCTATAGGGAGGTGGATGGCTAACACTACTAGCATTGTCTACCCCATAGGGGGGTGGATGGCTAACATTACCAGCAATATGAAAACAATATGTGGTTTGGGGGGGGCTCACCCCCCTAGTTATGTAGAGACAATATGGGGTGTTGGGTGGCTAACCCCCCAGCCATGTGGAGACAATATGGTTATTGGGGGGCTAACCCTTTCAGCAATGTGGAGACAAAATGGGATGCGGGGGACTAACACCCTGCAATGTAGAGGCAAATATAGGGTTTGTGGGTGTCAAACCCCCCCCCCCCCGAGCATGGCATAATCATAAGAGCTGTGGGGGGCAAAACCCCACCTGCAAATTAGAGATTATTTGTATGTTGGGGCCAAATACCCACAGCAATGTACAGGCAAGCATTGTTTGGGGGTTACACACTCACACACAGCTATGTCCAGCCAATCTGGTGTTTGGGGGTGTTAACACTCCCAGCAATGTTTAGTTGGACAATGTATCATTTTACCATCGAAAATGCATCAATACACACATTTGGAGTATAAGTTGCTGCAATAACAAAATAGTCTAAGCCAATTCTCACTTTTAATGAAATGCAGTCCCACACAGTGGCATTAACGCTGACTGGCAAGCTTAAAGAATAGCCAGAGTAGAGATGTTGGAGGCCCAGTGCCAGGGGGAAAAAAGAACAAAGAGCAACATGCACTTAATGCCCCTCAAATGCAGGTATGATATACGGGTGCTGATGCACAATGGCAAGAGGCCAGCCACACACATCAGATCAATTTCAACATGTGTGGGTGTGTAAGCTGTGTCAGCCTGGCCTGACACTCACAACGGGGGTGCTGAACACCACTGAGCCATATGTGTGTTGAGTCCAATCCAGAAGTTGCTTGGATAGGCCTTGGATTGGCAATGTGGGCAATCAGGCATTTGTCAATAAGTGGGTGCACCAGGGTCATCTGCTGCCCATGCTGTGGGAGGCCTCCAACAACCACAACAAGAGACTGACTCACTTCCCCAGGCCCCACCAGGCCACAGCACTGTGGTGCCAGTGTCCGGTCTGAAGATGTGGGAGAGACTTCAGAGCAGACACTCTGTTGTGCCCTGTGTCCCATGCCTTGCAAGTGGCAGTGTCTTCTCACACACCCAACCATGACTTTCAGGGCATGGCAGGTGCAGGAAGGCTGTATTGGATGTAGGGGCCTTGCAGGCAGCAAAGTCACTATTGGACACTTTCTAAACTTGATCAGCAGCATTGATCAGCAGCATTGTGCCTCATTGAAAACAACATCAACAGGAGACATCTTAGAGGCCACCATGACAGTGAAGATCAGGGAATGTATTTCAAGAACTCCATGAGTTCCCAAGCATCATTGTGATTCAAATCTGACCATGGGTCCGTAGCATGTTGAGTATGACCAATGAGGGAATTTCAGCATCAGGTAGGTACAGACAGCACCTTACATACTATGAGAAACACACATTTGACAGTGGAACAGTAAGTGCAAGACCTACACATATGTATTTGACACATAGTCCAAGCATCCATCTACCACAACACACACTCAAACCTCGCAGGGCAATAGGAGTATACATACTCACATAAGGATGACATTGTAATGAGTCGGTGTACACTGAAGCACAGAGGATACCAAACCCAACAGCACACAAGTATACTAACAATAAAAAAAAAATAGGAACCTCTCACTACTACAAAACAGAAGTGTTTGTGTCACAGTTGTCAGAGCCACATCTATAGACAACATTCCTACTTGCAATGGAGGAAATCATAGGACTAACAACAAGGTTTAAGACAGTCACCATGTGTGGCTTGATGGTGCTGCACACAACTCTAATTCAGAACACCTTGTTGCATGTCATTCACAGCAAGTATTCTCAAAACTACAAAAGCTGAAGTACGTGCAGCTAATGACTTTTTTATGGCCGGCCCGTTGCCGACCTGCTGCGGACTGAGATCTTTTTTTGATCATGTGTGCCTCACCTCTGAATTTATTCTGTTTACTGCCATTCTAACTCATCTACGGGGTACCGTCATCTGAAAGACCTTCTGTTGAGAAGTCCCTCCGCCTCTCTTCATATTCTGAGCTTTCCATTGAGATTGAGAATTACTCTAATATAATCTATTTTATGCGTTTGATTCATCTGTGAGGTCCTGTCTATCTCCTTTGCAAAATTAGTCTTGATTTTCCTGGACACGGTCCCAATATGTGAGACTACTGCTTTACTTCAAATAATTATGGTGTAAAAGTCCTGTACCTTTGTTTGAAGCGGTTAGATGTGATTAGATCAGTTCCTCGTTGTTCTTGCGAGCTTTTTAGAGCTTTATTTGATTTATATCTACCTACTTCAGATGGCTGATGCCACTGTATTTTGAATTCTGATAGTGCCCTGATGAAGGTTGTGTTCTCCTACAGCTCTGGAGTGACTTTACCGAAATGCGCGTCGCTGCATCTCTGTTTCCGTTACTTGCATTGAACATTACCTGTGTATATTAAATCTAAGGATTATATGAATAACCTGAAAAATGTGAATATGTTTTCTTTAATTCTTAAATCTGGAAAAATTATGATGTTCACATTATTGTGTTTTTAACTTTTTGTCTTGGTGTGAAATATGTTTGGATGTCAGTGTATTGTATATTTTTGTGAAAATATCTTTGTATAGCTTCTGTATGTAGGTTTGTTTTCTCTTTTTTACTTGTCCACATTGTGAAGTGCACACACAGATTAACTACTGTTGTATATAATGTGAATATAAATATTTGTAGCTGATCATATACGTTATTTGAGTTATTTGTGTTACTAATGATGAATAAAATACAGAATTAATTTATCTGACTTATGGTATATTAGTGCTGGAGATGTACTGTCTCCTCTTTAAGCTATTGGAGAAGTTGTTTGCTTTAGTTTTGATTTTTCAGCCTGCCATGGTTGCTTCTACTTAAAAGTTTGTGTCAGGGACCCTCTTGTTTGATTGTGAAACTAATGACAAATGCCATTTCGATAATGCAGATTGTGTCTTGCTGAAAAGATGGATGACACATGAGTCACCAGACAGAGGATACACCAACAGGCTTTGGAGGCTCCAGTGGACAGCCAAATGTGTAAGATAATGTGACAGCCCTGGTGACGATGCCTGGGGGGTCAATCTGTGGCTCACATACACAATCCACATAGCTATCTGCAAGATAGTGTAAAAGGCCATGGGCCAGATGTATCAAGTGTTTTTCCCATTCGCAAATGGGCCGATTCGTTTACGAATAGGATAAAGCCTTTTGAGATGTATCATCCCAAAAGGCATTTGTAAAATAGGGAATCACAAAAATTGCGATTCCCTATTTTGGGAATGCCTGTAAGGAATCACAATTTGCGATTTCTTAAAAGAAATGCAAGGAAGCCCAAAAAATGTGCGACCTACCTATAAGGAATCGCAAATTACCACCAACTTCAAGCTGGTGGTAATATGCGAATTCCATGAAAAATGCACTTTTTAGCATTTTTCAAGGTGCCATGTATTGTCATCCATGCCCTTAGGGCATGTATGTGTGCCACATGTGCACATATGCATATTCCAGGGGTGCAACATGGTGTTCATTTGGCACACTTGCACCCTTGAAACTGCATGCGCAATTTGCGAGTACCTATTGGGTACTCGCAAATTGCGCATGCAATTCCGATTCATTCCTTTGGGCCTCTAGGCCCATAGGAATGAATGGGTAGCCATTTCTTATTTGCAACTCGCAATTTGCGAAACCTACATACATTGCATTTTGCGATTCCATAATAGTAAATCGGTAAAATTCGCTATTATGGAATCGCAAAATCCAATGTTGATACATCTGGCCCTGCATCATGTGAGGATGCTGGACATGTGCAGAATTAAATCTGGCTTGGCCACGCTTTGTACTATAACACTGTATCATACTCCATTAATCAGTAAAGGAGACCAACAACAAAGACATATGTACCTCAAGCTCCTGGGCAGGGTAAAAAGTTCTGATTGGGAGCCCTCATGTACATCTACAAATCCCACCCTTGCCATACCAGATGAAAGCTACCAAGAAATTGACAATGCCAACACTATAATGTGTGAACTGTTCCAGTGTCACTTGTGAGTTTGCTCACAGTGCAGAGTGTTGTCCTCAGCACAACCAGAGATGTCATCACAATGAGTCCATCTCCACAAGTGCCCCAGCATCTTGGCCATTCAAAGTCAGAATGCCATGAATATCCACGCGTGTGTTATCTACTGTGAAGTGTGGGGATGCGTGTCTGGACTAGTCTAACCACAGGTGGCATAACACCTGCTCATTCACTTGAGGTGCCAATAGCCCCCTAAGCAATGGAATGCCACACAATGTTCCCGCATCAAGAATTAACATCAGAAACAATCGCCACCTCCATCCCAGAGCATCATACAAGGGCATTGTTGACAAATCAGTGACCACTACTGACTACAAAGGGTAACTTGCCACTCATGTCCACACATGACTCACACAAGCCAAGGCTAGGTGGAGGCTACTCCTCCTGTGATGCCAATCGGTTTAGCACGCACCAGTGTCCTTGAAGTGGCCATCACTACAAACATCCATGTACATACATTGGCAAATAGCAAGCTTCAGCAAACACATAACACATCTACAGATTCACTCTGGCTACTGTTTCTGCACACTTACATACACATAATCAACACATATGCACATGTCAACTTCAACACAAGGCCTGCATCAACTCAACATATGCAGGTATCACCCCTCCAACATCCAGGTCACAGTACATGCTCAACTCTCATTACTAACAGACACACAAGCACGTCATCAGCCCCCTCTGTTTAATCCAGACATAAAAGCATGTCTGACACATGAGCTCCGGCCCTCTACACAAACCATTACAATCTGAGTCATCCTCACTCACATGTGTGCTGCCCTCATCTCATCCACACATACACTGGAAGCACCACTATCCATCAGCATGTGCACAACAACTCTCACATGCCTGACATGCACATAATGTATAGTACACAACTCCTCCTCAGCAGACGTCAAACGTAACATGCCAGATGGACAACTCCCATCACCAGTAGCATACTCAGTGATGCCTTGGACTGCACTCATGCCACAACGTACTGCATCACTGCACACCCTGACATGCACACTCCACACATCACCACATCTCACAACAAGATACATACATAGCTCAATGGATGTGTACTCAGTCATTGCATATCACCACATACCCACTCATATCTGCACAAGTCCAACCACTTGTCACTTGAGTAAAAGATCCATCTGCAGAATCAAATACAACATAATACAACTCTACAACCCCTCACATTTCACCACCCAGCACCCATAATCACACTACTGGTGTACATACATTCACAAACATTTGTTATCTCTGTCGCATATGACTATTTAAACCTTGTCTCAATGTGGCCCAGTAACATTCACATAGGACTTCCATGAGCAAGAACACCATGGACTCATGCACAGCATCAAAACACATCACTCATCAAAAATGCACCATTACTGCCCAATTGCACAATAGTGCCACAGACCACAGTTCTCATCACCTGCAAAAATCCAACATTGTCCAGCTGGATACTTCCTATCACATTTACACATTCCTACCATACCTTGCACAGTAACGGAAGCAGGAAATCAAGCTGCATACTCCGAATCACAGACCTGCATGTCAAGCACTCACATGGGGAAAATGTGGACACACCATGTCACCCAACACAAGTACTTTAGTCACAACTCACACGCTCTGACATTATCCTAAATTGTACTTTCACCGTCACATAGGAGTCTACACTACATGAAAAGTATATTACACCAGTCTCTATCACCTCTACTGTTGTGTGTGCCAGCTCATCACATGCAATATCAACCTTGATAGACACACCTGCAGTTAGGTTCCGCAAACACATTTCCACATACTCCTCTGTGTGGCTTTGCAGAGCATAGATGTGGCACAGGCTCAAGTGGCTTCTGCATGGCAGATGGACACACTACATACCTGGGCACACACAGTCCACTTGTCTGAACACATGTAGCACAGTGCCAAGCAACATACATCAAAAGCACCCCTAGTCCAGATCAGTGTGACAAGGCACAACATCAAGCATAGCTCAAAAGGACAACATTAGTGGTCTAGCACAAATTACAACCTACACACAAATCTCATGCTCAATTACAAACGGTGTGTGGGTGAGTACATGATGTTAAAGATTGCACAGACAAAACACCGGATCAACATGAAGTATCCAGACAAATGATGTCTGGCACCACACACGTTTGGATAAGAAAGCACTGGACTAGTGAGACCACGGAAACCTTGTCAAACAAGAACATCTTCATAAACTTTAGTATTTTAAGGCAACAGGGTCTGAAGACTGTCAGCTTCCTGCTCACCTCTCACACACCATGGGCTCAGGATATGTCACAGATGGTCACACTGCCATGATGGAAATTCTCTACAGTGGAAGCCCACCTGTGGCAAACTTGTCATTGCCATGGGTCCGCCAGATCAAAATGAGACCCATATATGTCTCCAACACTATCAAGTCACATGATAGCTTTTGGACCAATACCTTGTGTACATGGTTGTGTCCAAAGTCACCACCTCGTATTCAAAATCCAGATGTACCCAGATGTACTGATGAGTCAGGTGACTTGCTGCACATCACAAGCATAATCTGCATGCCCATCATAGACTGTTGCACTTTGCACTTGCACTATGGTAACATATGGAAGCATTACCTATGTGCAAAAGTGAATTGAAAACAGGAAAGTTTGGCAGAATTATGTCACCTTCATGGCCCAAAATGATATGGATGACAATACCCTGCAAAGGTAAACTATGCAGACTTGTATACATACTGTAATAGGCCACATACTCCATGGACCACATGCAGTCCATGATTTAATAACCTCATTGTATACCCACCACAAGAACTGTACATGAGTGACAGTTGATTTATAAGCAAGTTATGGGACACAGAAATCAACATTAAGGAACTTCCAACATCCTCTATTCAGTTTGAAAATGCCATATAGTCAAACTTTAACATAAGGCCAATGTCCTGTCCATATTTTTAAAGTCTTTGAGGGGGTTAGGGGTAATCCCCTTCCAGCACTTGCCTGCACTGTAAGCACAAGGGGACACCTCCGCACGGGAGGGGCATCTGGGGCCGTACCAGGCACCAATGGGACCGGACTAGGGAAGATCTGTTGGTCTGTAGGACGGATGGGATCCAGAGGGGTGTGTGGGTCCACTGCAGTGGATGGGCTAGATTGAGGGGTGTGTGGGTACTCTGCTGTGGATGGGCCAGATTGAGGGGGTCCCACTGCAGTGTATGGGCTAGATTGAGGGGGGTGTGGGTCCACTGCAGTGGATAGGCCAGATTGAGGAGAGGGGTCCACTACAGTGGTAGTTTCAGACTGTGGGGGGGATCATTGGAGGGGGAATGTTCATGGGAGAGGGGGAGGGGCTGGGCCTGACTTTCTTTGGGATTGTGTACTTGTGGATGGGGAAACCTGTGATGGGGATGGACTCAGGATCTTTGGCAGGCTGGGACTACCTTTTTTGGCGGGGTAAGTATGGGTCAGTGGTGGGGTTTTTGATTTAGTACTCTCAGGGGATATTCATGTTTTTTTGGGCTACTCCTCTTTAGGGGTGTGGTGGGGTCAGGTTTCAATGCCGGGGGGGTTTCTCTTCCCCTTGGGAGGGGGACAGATGGGTCTTTGGGGAAGAGACAAAGGTCACTGAGGAATAGCTTCTGGGCAGAGGGGGGTGCAGGAGAGTCAAGGGTAGAGATTGTGGAGGCAGAGGGATCTGAAGTATGCAGAGTGCCTGTGGATGCATGTTTGTGTTGTCTAGGCATCTCCCTGGTGTGTGTGCTGTCAGTTCCCTGAGTGTGCATGCTTGTGGGTTTGGAGTTGTATGTGTGGGTTTATGTGCTGCAAGTGGATGTTGATGTGTGTGCATGTGCATGTTTGCATGTGGTTGGGTCGGTAGGGTGGTTGGGACTGTGGATGGGGAAAAGGAATGACTCTGCTGCCATCAGTGTGGATGCCAGTGCCTGGTTTGATCTCTGTAGTGCAGAAATGTCTGAGTGGATGCACTCCATGAATGACACCAGTTGTGTCAAGAGACTGGAATGCGTATGGAGGACATTCAGCACAGAGATCTTTCCCACAGTGATCTACTTCAGCAAATCCATGGCCTCCACACTCAGGGCAGCAGGGGAGACTGGTGCAGGGGGTGCGGTGCCTGGCCCAAAGGAGACATGCTCCCCTACATGGGAGCAGCCACAGACACTGGGCATGGGAGCAGCTGGGAGGGTGGAGATGGTGGTGGAGGGGGTGGCAGACTCAATGGTAGTTTGAATCAATCCTGGCTCACCCACCTCCTCAAGGGAGTCATCACTGGAGGTGTAATCTTCGGCAGCTCCTTCAGATGGTGATCTGGAGCTGCCCTCGGTGTGGCTCCCTCACCCTCTGTGCCACTAAGTCCCTCCTTTTTCTCCGCACTGGACCCAGTCTTGCAAGTTGCTTCCCCTTGATCCGTGGCACTGCTTCCTCCGGTAGCCAGTGCTGATGCTGTGAATAAGAATGCCAAAGAGATTCACGTGAGTCATCGGCATGTACTTGACACACGGGTATCATCACAAATCCTCACAGAGCAAGCATATACATCATTTTGACTGCAGCTTTCTACTCATTACACATAAGTGTATATGGCACCTGCAAATCTGCCAGTTAACCATGGTTCTCAGACACATGATGGCATGTGCAACTTTGGTTAGATCAATGTCAAAGCCAACAATCACACTGTCAACTCCTACACTACATAGCATGTGGTCTGAATTGTAATGCTCTTGACAGTCTTGTGGAATGGAATGGAATGGAAGGTACATTTGTATAGAGCAGCTATCACTCCAGGGAGCATCTTGGCGCTAGGTGTCAACATAGATGGAACATGTTGGCTTACTGATGTTGTTGGAGGGATCCTGTGCATATTATACTAGGGCTTTGTATGCAGTGTCTGTAAGGGAGAAAACCCAAGTCTTCAGGGCTTTCCTAAAAAGTTTTTCTGTTGAAATTCGCCGAAGCTGAGGTGGCAGTTTGTTCCACGCCCCGGAGCCGATTACAGCAAGGGATTTCCCACCCTTACTGGAGAGTCTGAATTTAGGGGTCACTAGGAGGTTTTGATTAGAGGACCTTAGGCTGCGGGCAGGATGATAGCGCTTAAAGCCGTTCGACAAATACCTGGGTCCTTGTGAGTGAAAGGCTCTAAAAGTGATAACCAGGATTTTGAATAGGATACGCTTATGTATTGGTAACCAGTGGAGGATAGTGAGGGCTGCCAAGGCTGATGACTTTCTAGGCCAGCCAAGGACCAGACGGGCGGTTGCATGCTGGGCCATCTGTAGTCGGTGGAGCACAGATTTATTTGCTCCTGCATACAGGCTGTTACAGTAGTCCAGTCTAGATGTTATAAGTGCAACCGCTACCGTTTTCCTTGCTGGAAGGGGAAGAGGTAAAAAAACTTTCTGAGGGTTCTGATGATGTGAAAGCAAGTGCCTGCCACGGCCACAGCTTGTTGCTTAAATGATAAAGCATCATTGAACTTGATGCCTAGGTTACGGGCAGAGGAGATGGTATTTGGGGGGGGGCTTCGGCGTCTTCAGGCCACCATTGTTTGGGTGAAAACAAATTTTGTGGGCCGAAAGGCAAGATTTCGGTTTTCCCCGAATTGCATTTGAGATTGTTGCACTTCATCCACTCGAAAGTGGCAGTGAGGCAGTTTTAAAGGTTCTTTTCAGCTCCAGGCAGCTCTCTGTCCAGCACCAGAATGAGCTGAGTATCATCGGCGTATGATATTGTGCTGATCTGATAGGAGGAAATGAGCTCAATCAGGGGAACCATATATCGATTGAAGAGTACAGGGCTAAGACTAGAGCCCTGTGGGACCCCTGCACTGATATGTTTTTCCTCAGAGCTGAATTCCCCTAGCACTGTAACTTGACATCTATGGCCAAGAAAGTTTTTGAATCAAGTCAGCGCTACCTCTCTTATTCCTGACTTAAAAAGACGATCACTCAGGATAGAGTGCGAGACCGTGTCGGAGGCTGCCGACAGATCAAGCAAGATCAGGACAGCCTTCTTCCCTTGGTCCAGAGCCGTTCGCAGGGTCTCTGCCGTGAATAGAAGGGCAGATTCAGTTGAATGTTTAGCCCTAAAGCCAGATTGGTTGGCATGCAAGATGTTATTTTTTTCCAGAAATTCTGTAAGTTGTTTATTGACAAATGCTTCGGTCAATTTAAACAACAGCGGGAGCAGCGAGATGGGACGGAGGTTAGAGAGGATAGTCGGATCAGACATGGGTTTCTTTTGGAGGGGCTTGACAGCTGCTAACTTCCATTCGCAAGGGATTTCAGCCGAGGAAAGTGAGGAATTAATAATACTGTTAATGATAGGGTTCACCTCGTTAACCAAAACTTGTAGGAACGAGGGGGGGCAGGGATCAAAAGGAGATCCGGATTTACTCAGAAGAATAGCCTGATGAGACTCTTCTAAGGAGATGGGGTCAAATACATTAAAGCAGGGCATATTTATATTTTCCTGGATTGGCTCTCTCCTTCCAGTTTCTAAGGCGGTCAGTATAGGTTTTGGAAAGTCCTTGACCAGGTCTTGGATTTTCTTTTCAAAATAGTTGGCAATGGAGTTACAGAGGGGCAGGGATGGTGGAATTTCCTGTGAGAGGACCTTGTGGTTGGTGAAGCTGTTAACAATCTTAAAAATTGCTTTCTACCCATTGTTTGAAGAGGAGATTGCCTCTAGGTAGTAGGCTTTTTTTGCCCGCTTAATTGAAGTATGGTACTGTCTCCGTGCTGTTTTATAGGTGAGACAATGGTTAACCTCATAGTTTCTGTGCCACCTACGTTCCCGCGATCTAACTTCGCCTAGTTCCAATTTTAACGCATGTGAGAACCATGGGGCACTCTTTTTGTTTTTTGTAGCTCGAAGATTATTATTTGGGCTTGTTGGACCAGAGGATTTCCTAAGTGATATGATCCATTCACAGAACAACTGATTGTCTGTTGAGGTGTGGCCAGTTAGTGTGGGTTTGCTATTTGTTACTTTCTCTAGGAGATCAGGCTGGGTAAGTGTTTTTTTCCAGTCAGGTTTGGAGCTCCTGGTAATTTTCCTAGCGATTATGCTTGAAGCATTGTTTCCCAGTGACAAATCAAATGGGACAAATTTATGGTCTGACCAGGTTTCAGTGCTAGGGGGTTTAATTGTCACAGCATCAGAGTTAGAACAGATACAGTCCAATATATGTCCTGCAGTATGAGTAGGTTCCCGTGTCAACAGTTTCAGGCCGAGGATGTTGATTATGTCCATGAAACAGGCTACCTCTGGTCCTTCCGGGGAGTCCAGATGGAGATTGAGATCTCCCAGTAGCGTAAAGTGAGCAAATCTGAGCGTAAGCTCGCTCAGAACATCACCAATGCTATCCAGGAAATCATTCGGTTGGCCCGCAGGACGATATACCAGGACACCAGAGAATGTGAAAGAATCATGGATATTTAAACAGAAAGCCATGGCCTCTGCACTCTTAATATCTGGTAACTCAAACGTAGTACATTTCATGGTATCACGATGGATGATGGCTAGGCCCCCTCCCCGTTTATTCTGTCTCTCCAGATGTTGAATAAGAAAACCTTGCGGGACGGCCAGTGCTATATCAGGATTACACCATGCCTTTAGCCAGGTTTCTGTGATGAGGAGCCAATCTAAGTCCCCCTCTATGATCAAGTCATGAATGTGTAGGGCATTCTTACACAGTGACCTAGCGTTAATGAGCCCCCCTTGCAGGACAAAAGGCCCTGAGTTAACATTAGGTACTGGTTCCGGGGCACATATAGCTTTACAGTACTGACAGCCGACTGGGCCTACCCATGTATCGGGGTTCAGAGCGTTGTTGCAGAGTATAGAGTGTTTGTTAAAAGCAAGTACGCGTTCCCTTGACAAACCTGGGTGTATTTGTTGGCGAGTGGTATACCTGGGCCCTGGCGCCTTCCTGGCGCTGACGGGCGCAGACGGGCAGGACTCTGGCACGACTCCGGCGCGGACACGGCGCGACCGCTGCTCGCGTCCGCTGCGCGGAAGCATGTCCTTCCTCATTTATACTGTCCACTGGGGAGCGTCTGATGCTTTCCCCAACCTAAAATGGCCGCCGCGGTTTCAATCACGCCCGGGGATGGAGAGTGTCCTCAGCGCCTAAGTCGGCTGGGATGGACCCGGCAAGCGTGCAAATGTGAAGGTGAGGAGGTGCTGAGACCGCGCTAAGAGGTCCAAGCAGGGTGGGGGATAACAGAATATATAAGGTGCAAAGTAAAAAGGCTTTGTAAATCAAGCCAATCGTTACACACAGCAATATTAAAAACAGGGAGCACACAATTGTTCTAAACAGCACAGCTACCTCCCGGCTTCCATACATACATACCTGTCTCATCTCCTGCAAGGGAGTCTTGAACTGACACTGCAAATGGGATGCACACATTTTAAATGTGACATGCTAAACATTCTTCAATACCCAGTCATCTAATTTTGAAAACTGGAAAAACGATCAGCCTGCAATACAGCAGGCTGAAATAGTCAGTGAATGACTCATTTCACACAGATAACAGTGATAGTGGTCATTTGACCACTGTCTTAGGTCCTCTGCTGTCAGGTCGCACATCTGATTCTTATTTTGTAAACCACAAGATGGTAGGCCTAGCTAGGGTGAGAGGCACTTGGCCCACTGTCTTGTGTCAGCCATGGACAGTGTTTCAGGGATTCTCCAGGATGTCATGCACAATTTATACAGTCCAACAGTTAAATATTTGTACAATATCAAACATAAATTGAAGACCAATAACTGCATCATTGCAATTCTTCACGTGGTACACTATGCCACTGGCCTGTCTGGGTGTACAATCTATATGGACTAGTAGGACAGAACCTCAACATCACATGATTCCAGTCACCACTTTGTCCCAATCCTGCCCATTCTGCTTCAGTCCACATCTTTGTCTGCCAAGTCTGCATGTCCCTTATATGGTAGACACAATTTGTACACTTTGACAAGCCGACAATGCTCCTGTTCACCATCAGGATTTGTGAACTCACAAACTAAATTGGATGCACAGTTGACATCTATCATGATAAAAGTAATGCACCATGCTCATGGATGAATAAGCCATATGTATTTATAGTCACAAGATTTTACACACATGTAAACAATTGTGTATGTGATACATAAACAGTACATTTGAAGTGTAGCCTTGTTTCCAACAGTGACCACCTGTGTCTGTCAAAAACGGTCACGTGTAGTCACTGTAACAGAGTCTGACATATGGATTCTCTCATTTTAAAGGAGAAAAAGGAATAACACATACAAACATGTGATAAGCAAGTGTCACACTTGGCCCACGGGATACATGTGATTACACTGAGCACTACAACTGGGACAGAAATTTGCCAGAATGAGCAAGATAAACTCAACAAGGCATCCACATTAGTGTCACCTGAGGCCAGGATGTATAGCATTGGCATCACACACCTATGTGTTCCTCTTGCAACATACAGCACATATATGTTTGAACCACACTGGGTACAGGTCATACATTAGTCATGTGCTGACACATGTGAGACAACTGTATCACTCCTGAAGGTCATCTCCATGCACATGTTGTTGTAGAGTGCACTGATCACATGAGCATGGGACTACAGTCACTACCCTGGACATGAGTGACCCACATGTCACAGATGGAAAGGGGCACAACAGGGAATTTACTAGTCATGGTGCATATGCATCTTTTGAGACAGAACTGTGTGTTTGGATGACTTACGAACTGTAAGAGGGACAGCAGGGTGAGAGACTGCAACATGCATGTTGAACATTGGTGCGTGACATGGCACATACTCAACCCCTCCTTGCTCTTGTCTAGCCTTCAACTGCCCATCCATGTCAGGGAAGACCACCGCAAGAATCCGGAGCAAGGGGGGGTAGGGTCTGGCATCCGCCCCTCTTCTGTGGAGGTGACAGTTTCAGTTGGACCCGCGCAATCCTCTGCATCTAGCCTTGGAGGTTCTGTCACCTCTTCCGGCAGTGGCGGATGCGTTGGTTCATGACCCCCATTGAACAAACTGTCCGGGCGATGGTCTGCCACATCTTTGCCTTCTGATGGGAGTCGACCTGTGGGAATCACATGGTGACAATCCTTAAGTCACATGCTACATGTTTCAGAGTCACACAATTTTACACATTGTTCAGGATAAGATTGGCAACAATGTCTAAGGGGTGAATAAGTGGCATTATGGGCTGTTGTCCTGTGTACAATGAGCCCTTCATCCCATGTGAACAGTGCTGAGAAGTCAACACCACCCAGTACACACACTTCTACAGCAGTGTACCTGCCCAGAACACAATTCTACACACAGCGAACCTTACAGGAACTCTGTTTGCATTGGAATCGTTACTCACCTGCTCCTCTGTGGTGCCATACAGCTGTCTGTACAGTGGAAGGAGGTTGTCCAGCAGGGTGTGGTTATCCTCTTTAGTGAATGCTGGGTCCCTGTCCACTGCACATCAGCTGAGATATGGGGATTTGCAGGTAATGTGCAGGTAGTGCAGGCAGTACAGGCAAGTGAGGTGTGTAGGGAACAGACAGACCTTTATTTGTGCAGCAGATGTGGTCTCTTTTCCACGCGGACAAAGCGGTAGGTGCAACTGGGTCGCATTATCCAAATCTGTCCAATCCATAACATTGCTGACATCTGACACGCCTACAGCGATGTTCAAAATACCCTCATCGGCCCGCTATTGACTTAGATTCATTGGTGATGGAAGGTTACCAATTCATTTTGCACACGAATCGGACACAAAACGAAACGCGTGCCTGTCACCATACCGACCAACAGCCAAATGGGTGCAACATACTCGGTTCGGATGCTGCAACCGCATCCTTTGAATACTCACCGTGTCGTTCACCATGACGACCAACTAATCGGTCGGCAGGGCAGACACTAGTGCAAATGAAGATTTTCTTGTACATTACATGTGTGGGGCAGTGTTTTCGTGGTATATTGTACATTTGAATTGATAGCTCACACTCCAATGAGGAGCTAACCTTGTGGGGCACACGACACACTGTTAGTCCCATTACAACATTGAGAGTACACTTCACAGATTAACCTCCTAGGATTGGTCTCAGTCCCAAGGGATAATTTGTGAAAAATAATTGGCTACACATATTCACTGCTTTGGTGGACTGTGTGACCCACTGTGCATTGGGGGAAGTTTCTGACTGCGAATCTGCTGTGTCTGAGTCATATACAATGCAGTCAATTTAGAATAGTTGTACCTTGACATTTAGCTGCCACATCATTTTACTCGTGAGACTGAGAGGAACGCTGTGGGGGTAGGACATTTGTGCCGGCACGGTGATTCCACCCAACAATATGTGGAAAATTAGTTTTTATCAGCTAAATGTGAGGTTTCCAGGGCATTCTGGGAAGGAAAACGTTGCGGGATCCGTGCAAGCCATACCTCGCTAGACTCCCCTGGATGTCTAGTTTTCAGAAATGTGTGGATTTGGTAGCTTCCCAAGATGGCCACTGAGCCCGGGGACAAAAACCCAGGTGATCCACTTGCAAAACCAGGTTGTTTTGTGATAGGTCATTTTGAATTCTCCTCAATAAGCTTTGGTCCCTAGCCTGTCGTGGGTACTTGACCCACCCACACGAGTGAGGCACAATTTTTATCGGTAGACCTGGGGGAATGTTGTGTAAAAGGAAATTTGTGGATCAATGCAGATTCCAGAACTTTCCCATGCAGAAATTTGAGAAAAAATTGATTTTTTTCAGCTAAATTTGAGGTTTGCAGGGCATTCTGGGTAGGAAAACTTTGGCGGATCCACGCAAGCCATACCTCGCTGAACTCCCCCGTTATCCAGTTTTCAGAAATGTGTGGGTTTGGTAGCTTCCCAAGATGGCCACTGAGCCCAGGGCCAAAAACCCATGTGACTCCCCCATTGCAAAACCAGGTTGTTTTGTGATAGGTCATTTTGATGTCTCCTCAACATGTTATGGGCCCTTGTCTGCTCCGGGTACTTGACCCACCCACACGAGTGAGGTAACATTTTTCTCAGAAGGCTTTGGGGAATGTGGGGTGGGTGGAATTTTGTGGATCCACACAGATTCCAGAACTTTCTACCACAGAAATGTGAGAAAAATGTGTGTTTTTGACAAATTTTGAGGTTTGCAGGAGATTCTGGGTAACAGAACATTGTGAGAGCCAGACAAGTCACCCATCCTGGATTGCCCTGGGTTTCTAGTTTTCAAAAATGTATAGGTCTGCTAGGTTTCCCTAGGTGCCGGCAGAGCTGGGGTTCAAAATATACAGCCAGGCACTTTGCAAAAAAAGGGTCAATTTTCACTGTGAAAATGTGGTGTGCCCACGTTGCAGTTTGGGCTGTTTCCTGTCATGGACACTAGGCCTACCCACACAAGTGAGGTACCATTTTCCTCTGAAAACTTCGGGTAGTGCGGGGTGGGTGGATATTTGTGGATCCACGCAGAGTCCAGAACTTTCCACCACAGAAATGTGAGGAAATCTGTTTTTTTGACAGATTTTGAGGTTTGCAAGGGATTCTGGGTAACAGAACCTGGTGTGAGCCAGACAACTCACCCTATCCTGGATTCCTCTGGGTGTCTAGTTTTTAAAAATGTATAGGTTTGCTAGGTGTCCCTAGGTGCCGGCAGAGCTAGGGTTCAAAATCTACAGTTAGGCACTTTGCAAAAAAAGGGTCAGTTTTCACTGTAAAAATGTGGTGTGTCCATATTGCGTTTTGGGCCGTTTCCTGTCGCAAGCACTAGGCCTACCCACACAAATAAGGGTCCCATTTTCTCGAAAGACTTTGGGTTTGCGAGGTGGGTGGAATTTTAGAATCCACACACATTCCAGAACTTTCCACCACAGAAATGTGAGGAAAATGTGTTTATTTTGACAAATTTAGAGGTTTGCAAGGGATTTTGGGAAACAGAACCTGGTGTGAGCCAGACAAGTCACCCCATCCTGGATTCCCCTGGGTGTCTAGTTTTCAAACATTTATAGGTTTGCTAGGTTTCCGCTATATGCCGGCAAAGCTAGGGTTCTAAATCTACAGCTAGGCACTTTGCAAAAAAAGGGTCAGTTTTCACTGTAAAAATAAAGTGTGTCCACGTTGCGTTTTAAGCCGTTTCCTGTCGCGGGCACTAGGCCTACCCACACAAATGAGATACCATTTTTATCGGGAGACTTAGGGTAACACAGAATTGTACAGCTACTGTTAATACCTATTGACTTTTGATGCATTTATGCCTTCCAAATGAGCGACAATGTGTACAAAAGAAGTCAATATGAAAAATGTCAGAAAATTCTCATGCTATTATGGGTACTCCCAATTTCAGAAATGTGCAAATATCTACTGTTTCTAAACTCTATATTTTGTTACAATTTCAGTAATACACAGGTGTCTTTCATACCAATTTTTCCATGTATATATTTTCCCAAATTAATTGCTCTATACCTGGTACATAATAAAAAACCATTGCAAGATGCTGCTCAGTTATTGGCTCTGGGTTCGTCGGGTTCTTGGTGAATCTACAAGTCCTACATATCCCCACAACCAGAAAGGTCCAGCGGATGTAACTTTATATTGCTTTCAAACATCTGTCTTAATTAGAAGACGTTACAGGTGAAAATGTTGGAACGAATGGCTGGGTTTTTTCCAACTAATTATCAATTTTTCCTATATTCAACTGTTAGTTTTTATAAAGAAACCTTGAAGGATCTACACAAATGACCCCTTGCTGAATTCAGAATTGTTTCTACTTTTCTAAAATGTATAGCTTTCCAGGATCTATTATTGCTTTTATACCCATTTCTACCATTAACTGGAATAAGGTTGAAATAATGAAAATAGCAAAAATAGGCTAATTCCCATTAAAATGCCAAAACTGTGCAAAAAATGTTGGTTTTCGTACAAAAGTCTGTCAATCCCTAAAAGCTAGGGAAATTGTGATTTCAGCCCCACAAATCATTTGTTGATACCGTTTGCAGGGAAAAAAACAGACACTTTGACTTGCAGCACTTTTTTCCAATTTCCCCCCCATAAAAACAAATTAGCTGTATTTTGGCTAATTTCTGGGTCTCCTCTAGGGGAATCTACAAACCCTGTGTACCTTTAGAATCCCCATTATATTGGAAGAAAATGACACACATTTGGTGTGAATACCTTATGTGGTCTAAAAGTTATAGGAGCCTAAGCAGAAACTACCCCAAATAGCCCAAAAAGGCTTAGCACAAAAGAGGGGTGGGGGGAGGGGGGTGGGGAGGCCAAGCAGCGAAGGGGTTAAAAAAGTCACTAATGTAGAGAATATTGCTCTCCTGCAGGATTGACACTTTGCTGACCCCATTTCTGCAACAGAGAAAAAGAGTCATCCATGTGACAGAAGCAAATTTTTGAATCAGGAACAAAGTTATTACTGGACCCAGTGGCCATCGCAGTCAAGCCTCTGCTTTCTAACTTGCTTCATTTTATACCACACAAAAGTGAAAAGTGACTGAAGTGGTGGAGTCAAATATAGAGTTATTATTTGACTTCAAATGGTCGTGCATGGACATATACCTTTAATGGCCCATTACTTGCCTTGTTATGGAGCCTTGCGAAATCTTTTTGACGAAACAAATGACAACTGTGACCATATAAAATCAATGTGGGTTTCGCATGGTCCCTGCTTTGGTTTGTTCTGGTCTCAGATACTAGGGCCAACCCCACAAGTGGGGTACCATTTTTATCGGGAGAAAAGTGGGAATGCTGGGTGTTAAGAATTTTGGGAGTCCTTACAGATTCTTGAACTTTGCCTCACAGAAATGTGAAAAAAGAAGCATTTTAGCCAAAGTTTGATATTTGCAGGACTTTTAATAAACCTCTGTGTGATCAACCCATATGGCACCTCCCTGGACTCCTATTGGTATCCATAAATGTCTAGGTTTGGTGGGTTTCCTTGGGCGGTGTCCACCACCGGGCTCAAATACTATAGCTATCCACATCACCAAAATGGGATAATTTTCAGGGCAAGGGCATATTGTCTCCATGCTGCAATTTAGAGTATTTCCTGCCACAGGCGATAGGCCAAGCCACACAAATGGGGTGCTATTTGTATGGGGAGAAGCGTAGACATTCTGGGTGGTAAGAAGTTTGTGCATACCTGTAGATTTTCGAACTTTTCCTCACAGAAATGTGAGGCAAATCTGTAATCTTAGTCAAAATTTTACTTTTGCAGGGCATTCCGAGTAAGAAAATGACGAGGCAATCAGACACGTCACACCACTCTGTCTACTTTTTGCGACTGTATGGATTTGGTAGGTTACCCTGGGTGGTGTCCACATCCAGATCCAAATTTACATAGCTATTCACCTTGCCAAAATAGGCCAATTTTCAAAGGGAAACTGGTTGCTTTTACAACGCATTTTGGGGACTTTCCTGTCTTAGCCACACAAGTGGGTCATTATCTTTCTCAGAAGTATGGGAATACTGCCAGGTTACACATTTTGCAGATCCCTGCAGATTATGGAACCTTGCCTCACAGAAATGTGTGATTTTTGCCTAAATTTAACGTTTGATGGAAATTATGGGTAAGAAAACACTGTGGGATCTAAGGAAGTCATCACACTCTGATATCTTCTGTGTGTCTAGTCTTTTTTTAAATGTCTTAGTATCTTTGAATTCCATAGGTGGCAGCCCAGTCTGGGTCCTAATACTGCACCAATGTAGATCGCCAAAATGGGTCAACTTTCATTGCACAATCTTGATATCTTCACCTGACATTTTGAGGCCTTTCCTAAAATAGGCGGCAGGGCCAGCCAGAAAATTGGGGTACCTTTTTATCAGAAGAAGTGTGGGCAGATTGAATAGTTCAACATTTGGTGTTATCAATTGAATTTCCACCATATTTTGGATTCCAGTTTTAAGCCGGTGTGCAACATGTGAACATATTTTGCAAAATGCCCTCTGTCTCATATGATAGTAAGTGTAACCCCAAATTCACAGTTGTACAAATAACCACTATTCCAAAGGTCAATATCCAGGGTTCATATAAAAATACATGGGGTTAACCTCATACTCAATTTTCATTCATTATATTTTACCATACTAATTGAGGCATGGTTTGTACATAAAAAACATTATTAAAAGCTGCAGCTCTTTTGTTGGCTCTGTGTGTCACAACTTATATACCCCTTAGTCCAGATGAGTCTAAAAGGCATATCAGTTTATTGCTTTTGCCAACCTGCCATTGGGGCAAAATATTTAAAATAAAAATGTTCTCACTGATTTCTATATTTTGCTTCTTATTTTCCTTTTTTTATTTTTTTATTCCAATGATTCGTTTTTTGGGAACACCATGAGTGATTTACACAAATTATTTTCTTAGTTTTAAATTGCTTTTTAGAGATGTATATATTTCTGGGTTCACCAAAGGGCTTCACACCTGTTTCTACTGTAAACAGTAAGTAGATAGAAACCACAAAGATAGTGTGAAAAAAGAAATGAAAATTAGTAGTGAAAAAAAGATTTTTGTACAACCCTGTTGTTCTTGAAACCTGGGATGAAGGTCGTCTTAGAACACCACAACTTTTTTTGTAGTTTAAATCTATATATCTATATTTAAATCTATATCTATCTATCTATCTATCTATCTATCTATCTATCTATCTATCTATCTATCTATCTATCTATCTATCTATCTATCTATCTATCTATCTATCTATCTATCTATCTATCTATCTGTCTGTCTGTCTGTCTGTCTGTCTGTCTGTCTGTCTGTCTGTCTGTCTGTCTGTCTGTCTGTCTGTCTGTCTGTCTGTCTGTCTGTCTGTCTGTCTGTCTGTCTATCTATCTATCTATCAAGATAGATAGATAGATAGATAGATAGATAGATAGATAGATAGATAGATAGATAGATAGATAGATAGATAGATAGATAGATAGATAGATAGATAGATAGATAGATAGATAGATAGATAGATAGATAGATAGATAGATAGATGGATGGATGGATGGATGGATGGATGGATGGATGGATGGATGGATGGATGGATGGATGGATGGATGGATGGATGGATGGATGGATGGATGGATGGATGGATGGATGGATGGATGGATGGATGGATGGATGGATGGATGGATGGATGGATGGATGGATAGATAGAAAACCTACTGACCATCAATCTTTATAAACCTTTCCCCCAATTGGTACTAACTGTGCATGGAAAGTTTCGGCATGATCCATCAAGTTTGGGTCATGAGAAAGGGAGAGTAAATAAAAAGTGTGTTTACCATGCAAATTCACTTAGAGATTTTAGACAGAACTGCAGCCCGAACGGCTGAACAGAATTTCACTAAATTTAGCAGAAAGGTAGGTATTGGTCCAGAAAGAGTGTTTTGGGGATTTGGTGTAAATCTGTTCAGTAGTTTTTGGGACATTAAAGGAAAAACAAAATTGTATAGCTAGGGACACAGATCCTCACTAATCCAACAGATCTCATGCTAAGATCTGATTGGCTGCCACAACTTTAACCAGGAAGTATTAGCAGCCATTTTAGGATGCAGACTCAGCCAAGTCCCAAACAAGAGAAGCAAGCAGAGTGGGAATACACTGATTCCTTAGGCCTGATGGTGGGGTTGTGGAGGGACCCCTCCAGGGCCAAAATACTTTTATTTTTCAAGTTTTACATGAAATTGCAGGTGGATCCAAGAATCCATGACAACATTGAAAAAAAATAAAAGCACGGTCTCCTGCAGTTGTATGTATTGGAGTACCCAAATGAGCCAACTCCTGGGAGCTTATTTTTATATATATTATGGGCAGGGGGGCACAACCGCCCCCCCTTACCATTGCCAATTTGGGCCTTAGGGACCACCAACTCCCTGGGACCAGGCAAATGTGAAAACATGAGGAGGGAGGCCTTTTATGGCCCTTGGGACCATCATCTCCTCAGGCTTAATCGTAAAATAAGAAGGGGGCCTCATGGACCACCCTCACTACTTTTAAATTGCCCCAGGGACCATCACCTCGCCGGGGCACAGCTACATTTTAACTGGGATGGAGGTCGCATGACCCCCACTTCCATGACATTTTTGTCCCCGGGGCTGTCTCTAAATAAAGAAATGAGGGGGGGGGGGTGCAGCCCAACTCCTGTAGCAATTAATGTCCCTGGGGACCACCACACTCCAGGGCTGGCTCCCTATGTCCGGAGGTGCCCACCCTGGATGTTGCCAGGGCACTCATTATCAAGTGGCTGGGCCCTGGAGGATGGGGTCCCTGGGGCTATAATCGGCATGGGGGCACACAGCCCACCTTCCCTTCTTTAAAGGACCTCATACTTCATATAGGTGAGAGGAAGGACACTTATTTTGTGGAGATTTACCTCTTTGCAGTCTCATTGTCATCTCTATAGGAGGATTCATGTTATCACAGGATTCTGAATGAAGACACACAAGGAAGAATCACATTGCCAAAATGCACACAAGATCACTGGAGAACCTTCCTCGTGGTCTATTATGCCGCTGTAGAGTAGAACACGCACTAGACATTTACTGAACAAGGTAGCACTTACTGGCAGTTGGGTCGACTTTTTTGTGTGCAAAACTGTTGCCTCTTGTTGGATAAAGGGGATGATCAGGTTCTGTTCTGACCCTGTTGCTCATTTTCCAGAAATTAGTCCTCAACAGGAAGCACTTAGAAATATAAACATAGTGGGTGCCCCATTTGAAGCTCGACTTTTGTAAAGGACAAATCATTCTAAATTCCTGGGCTTATCGAAAGTAAAGCAAGTGTGTTTAATCAGCAATTCCACATTTAAAAAACAATCTGAAATCATCATGTGGACATCTCAACCAAACACAGAAGCACTGTCTTTATATAGTTCAGAGGAAGCACCCTTGTTTGGTGTAGATATGAGGATTCATGTTATCAAAGATTTGTGGATGAAGATGCACGAGAAACGATCATATTGAAAAATGCACACAAGGCCACTGGAAACATTTCTTCATGGTCCATTACGCAGCCATAGTGTAGAATATGCACTAGATATGTACCTAGTGAGGAAGCATTTACTAATTAATAGGAAGAATGTACTCCAGTTGGTTAGACAGTTTATGCAAAACTGTGTACTCTTGTTAGATAAAGGGGCAGGTAAAGCTCAATTCTGGCCTAATCACTCAGACAGCTACTGACACAGACACACATACACCCACTTACACCCATTCTGCCACTTTCACATCCACTCACAGATCTACCCATCTACTCACACACTCACTCAGACACCCATACAGTCACTCATACATCCACAAATCCACTCACAGACCCATATAACCACTCACATACCCACATAACCACTTAGACACCCACTCACACACCCACCTATACACCCATACAACCACTCATACACCCACTCACACAACTGCTCAGCCACTGACACACACACTCACAGACCCGTACAGCCACTCACATGCCCACTGACTGAAACACAAATCCACTTACACACCCACTCACACACCCTCAAAACTACTCACACACTCACTCATATACCCATACATACACTCACACACCCACTCACAGAGCC
Source organism: Triturus cristatus (assembly GCF_964204655.1). NCBI lineage: Eukaryota > Metazoa > Chordata > Amphibia > Caudata > Salamandridae > Triturus > Triturus cristatus. The sequence goes on from NC_140591.1 coordinate 500,031,244, forward strand.
ATACAGGCACTTGCACACCCACTCACAGGCCAACAATGAAACTTACAAAGATACTCACAGATCCACACATGCATTGACAGACCCACTCACAGACCCACTCAGAAATTCTTAGACCCAGTCACAGACCCACACATGCAGTCACACAACCACTCACAGACCTACACCGACATTCACACACCAACTCACAGAGCCACGTAAGTGCTCAGAGACCCAGTCACAGACCCACATAGATACTCACACACCCACTCACACACCCAGAAAACCACTCACACACCTTCTCACTATCCTATACAGCATCTTGCACACCCTACTCTCAAAGGTAACAGGTTAGGAAATACAATTAAAGAAACCTTTGAAATTCCCTTAAAAAATAAAGGTTACTGGGACGTTATACTTAGGAAATAACATATAAAAAACATTTGAAATTCACTTAGAGCACCAAAGGCCACATTGTCATTATAGTTAGAAAAGAACATAAAAAAACTGTAGAAATTCACTGAAAAAAACAAAGCTTACACGGGCATTCTAGTTAAGAATTAGAATTAAAATAATTCACTGAAAAAAGAAAGATTGCATGGACATTATAGCTAGGTTCAGATTTCATGTGCACTAAAGTATAGAAATTCAGTGAAGTTTATGCAGAGTGGGGACTCATGGTCCTCCTACCCAAGCCATTAGAGGAACCGGGGAATCCACCGTTAGGCCAAACATTGTTTATGGGGAATCAGGAAGCACCACCCCCCCTTAAAAAAATACATAGCCCTGTGGGATGGGATTGCCAGGGCCAAAAGATGCTTGGGGATGGGGGCTGTGCGACCCATCAGCCAACCCCCCATCGCGCACCACCAATGGCAGTGCACAGCGGGGGCTTGCATTCTGTTTAGATTTTTTTTTTTAATCTTAGAAATTTGTAGAAAAATACAAAGGTTAAAGTAACATGACAGGTAAATTTGTCAATAACAAGACGGCTTATGATCTTACATATGGCATATGACATCACTTATGACATGTTCTATGACACCATTTATGACATCACTGATAACAACTCAAATGACCAAATTGATCATTTGATTAAGGAATGAAATAATGAATATATTGTCTTTCGAACATCTAGAATATGAATTTAAAGATCTCCAGTTGTTCTCATGTTTTTCAGATCATTAAACATATTGCATTGCTTAGATTATCTCACTGGCGTTTTTGTTGATAACTTTTTCAATTAGGACAATATTCATCACTTTTCATCATTTGTATTGTGATATTTTCACTTCCCATTCATGAAATGTCTGTTCTGTAAAATACATAGCGCTCTCATCCACTATACAGCTGACATTTAATAAGGACTGCACAGACTTTAAAGTGGCTTTGCACATTTATGCTCTACTACCATAGGCTTCTGTAATAGTAAGTAAACAAAAGTAAATAACTCTGCGATTCACTTTTGTGCTTTACAAACACTAATTGAACTTAAATGACAATTGCAATTGTGACATTAATGGCTGTTGGAGTTGTTGGAAAAATATACTTTTGTACCCAAAGCAGCAATGCTATCAAAATTTGGGGCAATACGTTGTGTTTGACCATTTGTGGAAATAAAAGTGGATTAATGATGCATGGCATTCAGTAAAGTGACGAAAGAGATTACATGGTGGGTTACATTTCGCTTTATCTGTTGATCCTAGTATATTTATTATTATAAATGTCCGACAGCACAGAAAAGATCACAAATGTGCCCAGCCTGTAGATTGAGCCTTTAGAACAAAGATCAATGGGTACTGTTGGCCCATTGTTTATGGCAATCTCAGAATTATCATTGAAATTCCACTCCTTGCTTGCGATGTAATCTGCTGAGCTAGAAGCAAGAACTGGTGACTCTGAAGGGGAGCGAGATAGGCCCCATGCCCTGCCGCCCCTTACCCCCAGTGGACCAACCACCATAACTGTTGAATGTGCCAGGAGACTGCACAGAAAAACAAACAGGGAACCTTGCCACGCACACTCATTTATCAATATACCTTTTGGTGCAAGCAGTGTTGTTTACTTTAATTGTTTAAATCTGAGTTTGCATGTGTTTATCTATATATATAGATACATAGATATACACACACATTCAAAGTCAAATGTAAACAATTTAGGTGTGTATGGGTGTGTGTATATTATATAGATACATTTATATTACACAGTGCCAGTCACCACTATGCAGTTATATTTAGGTCAGAGTTTTCATTGGTAGAGGGTTATTTGTTTTGCTAATAACATTGGCACTGTTTGACGATTCTTCTAAAAAAAAATTCAAATTGTGATGCTAGATGTGTCCCCACAATTTGAAGACAAGCGCATGTAGTTCATATTTTGGAAAGTACTGATTTTAGCAAAGTCCATCTCTACTTGCAACCCTTTCCTTCACCTTCTAAATTTTTTGATACTTCTTCACTAGTAATATTTATGCAAACAGCATTGACAGCTCTACTCTCGAAATGAGCTTGAACATGATTTTCATCATATGCATTTTTGCTATTTTGTATTCTAATACTACTATATTCCATGAACATTTTAAGTGAAGATAAAACATCTTATTTATACTTCACTTTCAAGGGTAATAAAGCATGATTTTGTGGATCATCTGGAAAATTCACAATCAATGAAATCTAGATTGTTTCCTGTGCAAGTTTGTTTAAAAATGTTAGGTTTGAACTAAGAATAGTTTTAGCTTTTTCATTAGTGTATATATTTTTTAATAATATATATTGATAATATTACATATTTTTACACAAATTATCTTCAAACCAGTATGCTTCTTTCAATGCTTAGGCGTAGTGCCATTCATGCGTGGGTCCATCCCACAGAGCTGCATACATGCACTGAGACAATAAAGATCTGTCTTCAGCCATTGATTTCTTTGCCAATGTTTGGTTCAGCCCACTAGACTGTCACTGGTGTTTAGGATGCTAGGTAGTGAGAGTGACAGATTTTGCCTCATTAATAAGGGTTTCTCTGCATCCAGAGTTACCAGCTTAACAAGGCATTTTCTTTAGGGAAAGCCTGAGCAGCTCCCATGCAATTACAGACTAGTACTAGTTGAGTAATAAGACCTCAGTTACCTTGTTTGAATTTATGTTTTTGCTCCCCATTCTTTTGCAGAGTTCCAAAAGGCCTGGTTTGTTGCTTCCAAATTTAGATTCTATCTCGGAACACTATTCTGCATATTCTCTAAGGTATGCCCCCCTGAATATCGAATCCACAATATCGGTAAGGCAGACTATCGAGGTCAAAATATCGAAGAAAATATCAGCACGTAAATAAGTCTAGACTTTCCATGCCTAACTCCACATCTATGTGGCAATGTGGTACATATCTTTCAAGGGACACAAATGTGGAGTTTGGAATAGGAAATCTATTTTTCCCTATATGCACGTACCTTTTAATAATTTGTCCCTCAAAAGTCTGTTCTTGATACTTTTGTACCACGAGTTTGCTGGTGTAGATTTTATAGCAGTACAACCCTCTCCAATTGTTTTACCATCCCAAGATGGCCCGCACATCTGTAGTTTTATTGTTTCATTGTTTTTTATTGAAATCCTATGCCTCACTTAGGTGGTTGTATTTTTGTAATGTATTGTGTTAATTACCCTAGTGGATACATGCAACATAAATCATCAAACCTTCTTTTTAAGGTGATTTTGTGCCATGACTCTTCACAAAAGTCCACAAACACTGGACTCAGTTAACATGCTGAATCGACCATGTTTGGCTTCTCCATTACTTCCTGAGTACCCTCTCCAACTTGAGAGAGGAAGAGATGTGAGATTATCGGTTATTTAGACTTTAGAAAAGCCTACCGGTTTGGCTATAGATTGCAACAGTGGGCCTTGTTCAAGCTTTCTAGTTTACTTTCTGAGCCTGGTGTCAGCAATTCCACCATCTGTCCCAGTCCTGCTCTTTACAATTGAGGGATGTGCAAGTATTTGAACTGTCTGCCTGTGTATGAGTACATGGAGAGCAGTGTGCCTTTCCTAGGGCAGGGTGAGTGCAGCGTATTGTGACTTCAGGATGAGTAGTGTTGCTATGTGTGTAGGTTGAACTTTTTTTGTGCAGTGTAATCATTTTCACTAACTACAGATTGAAAGGTGTACCTGTGTCACTGCTGATTGAGGGTTATGCCTGTGTAACTGTACATTGATGGGTTTGTCTGTGTCAATACACCAGATTGAGTGCATGGGGCCTGCTTGTTATGAATTTCCATGCATGCACTATTCAAGGCCCATTACTATTGCTTTTGCCAATGACTGTCCTTCTAAGTCCACCAGTGTTTCCTTTTGTTGCAGATCTTTTGTCAAACAGTTCTATGTTCTATTATGTCGATGGATACATTTTGTTTTCATTCTTTCATAACATTTCTTTCTGTCTCTACTATTACTATGTATGATGTACATCACATTTAAACCAATTTGGTATACGTCTTTAACCCACAAATGTGTCAACAATATTCTCGCTGATCTAGATGTTAGTTTAAAAACATGTTTCGATGACTCTCTTTTATTGACGCCATAAGTTAATTCATAGACTTTTTTGACCTTACAGTACAATGCACATTTAAAAAAAATATTTTTGAAAAGCATTCCTATCTTAGAAGCATAGAAAATGGAACAAATAGAAGAATGGGAAATCAATCAATGACACTGGATTGTCTCTTACAAATTATTGCACCGTGAAAATGTAGTACAGGTCTTCCACTATCAAGGTTTTCACATTCACAAGGGCAGATTTAAGATGCATCTTTTATGTAGTAAATGGATGAAAAGAATATTAAATATTAAATAGGTACTTTGAAACCCAGTGGACCTGGCTTTACAAGAGCAGAAGCCTTGTGCTGCGCTATTGGCAACTCTGTTGACGGCTGTTGACTTGTTGTGTCTAACACATGATCAGCAAATTCAAACTGACAATGTGAAATACCATTTGAAATCTTTTTAATGTTAGAAAATACTATACACAGATTCATTGATAACGCGCAGAAGATAATCATTGCGTGTTTAATTTTGAAAACGTTTCATCTGCCATTCAAATATTTACTTAAGTAAAACTAAGTAAGGTGACATATTTATATTTTCGATACCAAGGGGTCTCATGAGAATCGTTTCATGACACTGTCTGCTCATTTTGACCGGCTGTGAACGTGCAGAAGCTCCTCATTGCATGTTTTTTTTTTTAAGTTTCATCTTGCATTCCTGTATGCATTCAATCAAAATCAGAAGTTACATTCATTTTTTTCCAATGTGGCTGTCTCAGCTGTCGACGTTATTGTTTACCAGTATAGTGGTGCGAGGCTCCCACATTTTGCTTCTTCGTGAAGCATGCAAAGTTGTTCTGTCCATTTCAAGATTATTTTCAACTGTTTGCAATATTCACTTTATGTACTTTAATCAAAAACAGCATCAATGTAAAATACAATCTAAAGAACACATTGTATCTATGTGCAACCTTAAATGTATCGAGAGTTCTTCTCCGCAAGTTTACCTTTTCAGATCATTTTCACATAAGCCTCAATTTGCCCACACTTGTGGACGAACATAAAAAGCTCAACCTTCGTAAAGTAAAGACGCTTTCCACTGAGTCTCAACAAAAGGTTTGCATACTTGAGCATGACACATTTTGTAAACAGGACAAAAGGTCTGCAACTAATGTATGGGACAGGTATTTAAGCCCTGTGATTACTCAAGTAACTAATATAATTGGCATTGCTGGTAAATTATTATCCACCAACCGATTAGCACAAGTACAGAAAAAGACAAAGGGGCACTATCTCCATTATTTCACACAGAGCAGTGCAGCAAGCCGCCTAGCTGCGCTGCATGAAAGGGAGAGCGCAGGAATGTGCCATATTTAACATGATATGGTGCATTCTTGTCCTTTCCTTGTGCTGGCACTCTTTTGGCTGCCTAGCCCCAACTCAGGGTTGTCAGCAGGATTGTTTTTGTGCAGGAAGGAACACTTTCCTTAACAAAAGCAATCCTCTGAGGCATTCTACCCTTTCTATGTGTGCTGCAGAATGCAGGACACAAAGAGAGAGGAAATAACAATGAGAAATAAAAAATGTTTCTCCTCGTTACGCCACATTTGGGGAGGTGCATCATTTTAACCCATTCCCATGTCTACCAGTAATGGCAAAAGTAGGAATGCACCAAAATCCATGGGTGGTGCGTGGGAACACCTACACCCCACGCACAGAGCACCACCTTGGGGCAGAGTAATGCTACACATTGCATTGCATTACTCTAGAGTTATCAATCCACACCAGGTGGCCTGGAATGGCTTGATATATTTTACCCAGTTGTTGTGTTGCCCTTGCGCCCCTTTGCATGGTTGCAAGGACAACGCAACTGCTTGATAAATCTTCCCCAAAGTTGTTAAGTGCAATGCTGTTCTAGACTATGTCAGCTCTGTCTGCTTTGATGTTTAAATTGCATTTGTACGACGCCCAGGAACTCAATAATGTATTTATAGCATCACACAATGTTGGAGCAGCTCTTTCCAATTCATGCATGTTATAAAATTAGCTTGAAATTTTGAAAAAAATTGGTTTGAGTCGCAGAAACTGAAACAATCCATACATTAAAGATGGTCAGTGAGGGCAAGAGGAACCCCTAAAATCTTTCACCCCAAAAAGAGCCCTCAACAACACACCCGCAAGCAACCAAGTTAAACCTGGAATATAACATTTTTCCTTCAGAAATGTCTTATTTCTGACAAGTCTTTGCAAACATGACACCTTTCTTTGCCCCAAGTTCTTTTTGCTTCCCTCACAATTTATTGCATTTTCCCCTAATATGAGTGAGACAACCATTCTCCCTCGATTTTCTTTTTTGCATTGAGGTGTGATGCTTTTTCATTGACCAGCTCACTGGCTGTGGCCATTGTGGAATTCTCTATGATAGAAAACAGCCTTTTAAAAAGCTTGTGTTGCATAAGGGATGAAAAGGAAATTGTTTCCCCTTGTGCACTTACTGCTCTACAGTAGAATGCCCAGCTCCTAGCACATTTCCTGTCATGTTAGTTGACCTGGTCAACGATGGTCTGAGCCTAACAAGCCCTAATACCATCATAGAGGTGGTCCTTAAACAAGCCTCACAGCCAGCTCCAAAGAAGTGTCAGTTATAGGACTTCAACTAAACCAGGAGACACCGGAACAGCGAAGAAGGTATAATCTGCGAAGATCTGGCAACAAACCCACACTCTGTAAATCAGCACACAGATAAACCTGTGAATGATGAAATTAAAGGTGGAGAACTGAGAGGCAGCAGTCAATATCACAAGAAAGGAAAAGACACAGGATGAACCTGACATGTAATAATGCAAGAGACATTTGCCAACTACAAGATAGAACTTGAGCCAATCTGATGTAGGAAAAACTCCAGTTCCAAGTGGCACCCAATATGGAACATTACTAGAGAATTGAGATGTGATTACTAGAGAAGTACTGAAAGACACCTCTGATAGAAGAAGTTATCAGCATTTCAGTAGATCAATGGAATCACATGTTGAACGAATGTCAAAATAACTTTTACATAGAGAACCACCTGAAGACGCATTAGACTCAGAGAGCATGTGATCACAATTTCTTATGTCAAGAAAACCACTATCAAAAGTATTAATAACTAGGGGTGGGCGGAATTTGCGAAATCCACTTTCGCAAATTATCGCAAAAATGTTTAAAATTATCGCAAACAAGCGGAAATATCGCGAAGATGCGGAATTTTTTTTCCCGCATGTTCGCAAGATTTTCTGCATGGTTGCGGGTCGCCAACTTACCCATGTGGTTGCTCGCGGGCGCGGCCATCTTGTTTTGAATTGTCTCGTGGTGCATGATCGCGAGAAGAAAGACGTGATCGCGCGATGCATGACGTCACTGCAGGCGTGAACTGTCGCGAGACAGCGCAAATGGCTAAAAACAATCCAACATCTCATGGAGAACGCGACTGGATCAAGAAAACTTGTCGGCGAACGCAGGGATTCAGGTAAGGCGATCGCGCGCGCGCTGGAATGTATTATTTTACAGCGCGAGCAAGAAACAAATTATCGCCAAGCTGCGGAAAGCGGAAATTTTGACATTTTCGCGCTCTCCGTGGATCGCGAAAATGTCAAATTATCGCAATTTCCGCGAACGGAGCAACATTTTTGCCCAGGCCTATAAATAACCGCAATATTTACGTTGACTAGCACCTATGTAAAATACAACAATATTAACAACACTAATATTGGGATTCTAAATATGTTTATCAACACAATATTAAAGTACAATATAGAGGAGATGTATTGACCTTCTAGCAACATTATATAAGCACACACAATTTTGAGATGCAAAATATTGAGAAATATAACGTCGATAAACTATCAGTAAAACATACACTGCATTAAATGAAATCATACAAAACATTAACTACAATATTAAAGAAACATTGAAAACAAAAAAGTAATATAAGCACCTAAATTAGCTCTTTCTATATATGGAAATGCAAAAGAAAATGTAAAAACAAACCATATATCAAAGCACATTCAAAGTAAAAACTGTTAATAATTCATAACAAACGTTCCGTTAAAAATGTACTATATCTTGAAGAGAAGACAAGCCTTTGTTGTGCATGCAACCCGAATAAAGAAGACAGAATCCTAAAAGACTGCCTTTAATTAAAGGTAACCTTTACTAATACTACTCTCTCTATGATTCACCTACATGCGTGTCTCGTGATCACCTGTCCTAATGAGACCTCTACAATTCAAACGAGGTTGAAACACCGCCGACAACCTGCAGCACACAAACATATTGACTGGCTGTATTAAATGACATATAAAGTATACATGTGCCAATTAGCTAAAGGAATGAAGTTGTGTGCTTTATGTAAACACATATTAAGGATTCCCTATATCCGGCTTGGCTTTCTGCAGGCCCCCTTCCTCTTCATGTGTTTTCACTGCGACACAACACACTAGTCTTGTATTTTCCTTACATGTATTTTCACCTAATTGATGGATCATGGATGTAATTTATTATTCCTGCTAGTTGAATGGATGTTCTTCCCTCTTTCAAAAGCTAGACCATATGACAGCTTTGATAAATATGTGTGAGTGTACTCAGATATTTACCTGCCAAATATAAATTGTTTATAAATGAGTTCTAGGTGAACCACGGTTCTTATGAATAGTTACATAGCCAGGTTTCTGCTGCTGTATGTTGCTCTTGTTTGTAGTTATAGCCATGGTGAGAGGCATATTGGATGACATATAAGGTGGCAGAGACCATGAGGACCTAACAGATGGCAGAGCCAGATAGAAGTTAAACTTGATTTTGCAGCAATTTAATCAGTGCAGTTTTAAACTGCCAATTTGAGATATGTGGTCAAGCAGAGTCAATATGTGAAAAACGAAAGCAGGATTTATCATAATTTTATGAGTCTCAATTTATTATAAAATGGCAAATCACACAGATCAGAAAGTACCTTCATCGATGGGGCTGAAAGGGCTGAGCCCTTTAGTTCTAAACCTTTTCTAGAGATACACTGCAATGGGTCTTTTTCACAGCATGAAAGTGTGAAGGGGAGACAATTGTTAATATCCAGTTAATCAATAATTCTTCTTACCGCATAATAATCCACAGACAACTAGATATGGTTAGTTGATTTATTGCAAAGCCAAATACAACTGGACATAGAGACACATCAACACGAGGGTAAAGAAATACAAGGAAATTAGCATTAAGCCAAATCTTTGCATCCAATTCAAACGGTGCAACATGAACAAGACTATTAATTCAAGAAGTAGGATACAGAGAATCAGGAAGCAGGAGTCCAAATTTCCCTGCATCGAGGGTTGATGAGTAAAAAGCATTAATCTATCCCTACTCTAGCGCTAAGATGACATCCCTACCTAAGCATTTTCAATCAACAGGGAAAAAGGTGTCAGTGCGTGGAGTCTTCCAAGAAGTCTTTCCACCGTAAATGAGTTAAGTAGCATAAAACCACTATCACAAAAAAGAGCTCATTCTGAGATGTTCTCTCTCTGAAGGCAAGAAAGAAATGGGCACTTTTCCTAATTTCAGCAATCAGTTATCCACAGGTCGGCTTTCCCATAATTCACACCGTGCACCCAGTTCACAATGGACACAGTCATGCGGATACTTTTCCACGATGTTCTCAATGTACATCTCTCGTAACAATTTGTCCTTGGTTCCAATGCCTTCTCCCATGTGAATCCATCCCCGTCTTTATCACATCCAGACCATGTAACTGTAACTTCTTCTCTCCTTGCCTAGCTACTAAAACAAAGACATTACTTTTCCTAAGAGAATGTTTCCCCATTTGCAATGCAACATGAGAAAGAACAGATTCTGCAGTGCACATGAAATTCAGTTAATAATTCTAAAGCGAGAATTCCAGGGACTTGCATTTCAGGCCTAGGTCTTTAGCTAGCATAAGAACATGTCACTTTCAGGAATAAAATTCGCATAATCATCATAGCGGTTCACTAATACATTTACATACTAATAGAAATATCATTGATAAACACATTTAATATATGAGTAGTGTCTTCACAGCATGAGTTTTATATGTTAATGTTCTGCTAGTTACATTTATGCTCTACGTTAATTCTCCAAGGCACTTGTCCATAAGACATGTCATGTAATTAATTGGGTTCATACGTTTCACAATTCTAACACCTAATGTTACCCAAAATTTATAAGATTATATACGGATGCACTCGATGCATAATTATAATGCACCCGAACAATTTAAATGAAATTTCTGCTCCATCAGGGCTAACAAAAGACATTGAAACAAATTTGTCTTGTAGTTTCAACGAGCATGAATTATGCAATGTTATTGTAGAATGTTTTTGCCCATCCAGTAGAGAAGATTGCTGCATGGGCTGGTTCTTGCTTACTTCATTAAGTTGTAGGATGCCCACTTTAGTGATCTTGAGGGAAACAGTGGTGGCTTGTATTTAGATGGCAATATCCTATTCTCATCTGTGTTTGTGCTGGAAAAAACAGCCTTTGCAACTCGCGTTTATTCTGTGTAGGGGCTGTTTATTAGATTTAAGCATCACCTGCTTCACCCGGCTGCTCCTGCGGTATTTGATCCTGCAAGTCATAACAGCCACTTGGCAAATGCACCTTTCCACTGTTTCCTTCACTGTGCTGGCTGTTTTGGGCGGAATGCATGATGTATCTCAGTGTTCATTGCCCAGGCACATGGTAGGAAAGAACAAAAACATAACATAACATAAACATACATCAAATAAATATGGATAACTAAATACATTCAAAACAGCAACATAAACAATAACACTCTTATCTAAATATCGCTGTTGGGAAGTGGGTCATTGGTAGGTTTAAGTATGCACTTACCACTGGCAATAAGAGCACCAACCCAGGTTAAGTTCTAGTAAGGTCTCAGTAAATTAGTCCCTTGCTCAACTCTTGGTAGCTGACAACGAGCAGTCTGGCCTAACTTAGGAGACAGGTATGTAAAGCATTTAAAAACACCAATACATGAAATAGGTTTGACATAACACACAATAAATCTCCCAAACCAATTTATAAAAATAGGAAATATTTCTATCTTTAAAATTACACCGCAATGACAAAAATCCAATGTAGCAAATGGAAGAAATGAATTTTTAAAGATTAACTACTTTATGATGATTAAAAACATATAGCGCCACTCTGGGACATCTGGTCATGCTTGACCGGGACAAAGTCAAAGTCAAAGTTTTGAGGCCAACTGCGATGGAGCCCTGGTCAGATATACTAAGCAGGAGGCCACAGTCAAAATGTTACCTCCACACTTAGAGGCTGATTATGAGTATGGTGGTGTGGGAGAGGACCGATGCGCCAGAGGCCCGATCCTACACTGACAAACCAGTGTGCCCACCACCCGCCAGATTACGAGTTTCCTCATGTCTGGTGGGCTTTTTTTTAGACCCCATTGCGGTGCCCTAGAAAATAGGCATCGCAATGGGAATTCCTCAAAAAGATGCTGCACGACATAGACTATAAAGTCCAAGCCATGCAGGAACTGGCGTGCAAACACACATGGGGCACCTGTTGTGCCCCCTGCATGCATCCCTATTCACATAGGCAACTTTCTGGACCACCAGCCTTGTCTTGGAGGAAAGACATCCATGGCACCACTTGCAGTCCTGATACTCATAATATGCATGGCAGTGACGCAACGGCATCACTAGCATATTACTGAGGCCCTGACAGTCATGCCACTGCTAGGGAACAGACGTTTCCCAGCAGCTGCGGTGGTGCAATGGGGTCTGACTGCCCAACTTGTAATGGGGTGGTTGGACTGCCACCCCTGCGTCCCAGCGAGTCTGAATCGTAATTAGGCCCTTAGAAACTTTTATCGAGCTTTTTATTCTGACGCTAATCGACCCTCCATGGCAGGCCAGATTCAGTGAGGGTTTGCTTGCATGGCTTTCTGCAAGGACCAGGTCAAATCCTGGAAATCTGGAGCTCCAGAGCTTTCAGCAGGACGAACCTGAGATCCAGGCCGGGTCGTGGTTGAAGGAGGTTGAAGGAGGTTGGTTTGACTCACGATGTCGGGTCCGTCACCCCATGGAGCTTTTTCACAAGAGTTCTCCAAAGTTCACCAAAACTTCAGGAGGTGCTTCTTGAAGGTATCCTTGTAAGTACCAAGTGTCCCAACCACCAATCCAAAGTCTGCAATCTCCTAGATGGTTTTTGGGATGTCTGGACTACAATTCCCACAGTGCACCTTGACAAATCCTTAAAAGTCCAAGGGACACACTCCAGGATGGGGACTCTTTGTAGAGATGATGCAGTTGGGCTTTGTTAACCTGTAGCCTGCAGGAAGTACACTCCTTAATCCTTCTTGAAGCAAGGTATAGTCCCTAGTGCTGTAGCACCAGATTGTGCAGCAGGATGCACAGTCAGTCAGAGTGCAGGCCTTTGGGTGCAAATCCAGATTCTGTCAGGGCAGTGATTCTTCTCCTTGTAGTTTCAGGCAGCAGATCTTGGAGGCTATGAAGGTCTCACATACATATTCAGTGGTCTAGGGCAACGAGCAGGGGGGTACCTCTATCCAATGAGATGCTGGGTGCCATCCAAAAGCATGCCAACTTCCTCCAAAGTGTGGCATCTTCTTGTCCCACAAAGCACTACACTTCCAAAATCCAACATGGATGAATTCTAATTAACAACCAATTATTAATGAATTAATAATACATCACTTTACACATTTAAAACTATAAAATCTAAATTAAACCAATATTATTAAATACAAATTAATCAATTGATTTAACATAATTAAATTACTTCCCACCCTATTCCCCTATAAGCCCACCACCCGCTACAGAACTAAAAATTCAAAATTCTAATAGAAATAATTCCTATACAAAAAAATCATATGTCACATACATATAAAAGATATACTAAAATACAGAAACTTAATTAAAAGAATGATATTTTTAACAACTATATTTTTGCAAACAATATTAAACACTTCGATATTTTTTAAATCAATATTACTTACCTTAAGTCAATATTCTTGACCATGATATTCTTGCTGTCGATATTTCTGAACCACGATATTTATCACTCAATTGTGCTACTCGATATTTTTTACTCAATATTCTGTCTGCACACTGTGGGGAAGAGCCAACTCTTGAGTAGTCTTCTGAATATAAGGTAGATATATGTGGATCTTATTATGGGGGAAAGAGTTCCATATTTTGGCTGCTTGAACAGAGAAGAATATGCCACTTATGTTGTTTTTCTTGAATGGTGGCAGTTTGAGGCAAGGTGCCAATCTAGAGCTGAGGTTCTTTTGTTGAATGTATTTGGTGACTCTATTCCTGATGAAGAGTAGTCCTGTTCCATGTATCGCTTTGTGGGTGATACAAAGCAGCTTGAATGTGAATCTTCGAGCAACCAGTAACCAATGTATGGGCTTCAAGGCAGGGGAGATGTGGTCTTGTGGCTTTTTATGTAAGAGTAGTCTGCCAGCAGAGTTCTGAAGCTTTTGTAGTCTTTTCATAGTTGTTAAAGATGATCCATGATAGAGGCTGTTGGCGTAATTGAGTTTGTACAAAACTAGAGAGGTAGTAGCTTGGACCTTGTGTGGAATCCCAGGTGGGGGAAGATGCATCGCAGAGAATTTATAGTAATGAAACTTGATCTTGCTAGTATCTCCAAGGTCTTGAAGTAGAGCTTGCCTCCTGTTTTGAAGTCTCAGGGACTGCAAAGACTTCACCAACCTCAGGTACCACTTCTGAAGCCACTGTTTCAGTTGCCACAGAGAAGGGAAACCCAACCGACTCCAATGCTGGCGCTGTGTCCTGATGGCACCGCAGAAGGCACCATCCGCATCTGCACCGCAACCTTGGTCTCACCGATGATGACAACCACCACCGCCGCCACCAAGCTGCTGCTTGCCCCGTGACCTGTGGGCACCACACTACACACTGCCTTGCTTCACTTCACCATCCTGGTCTCACCGACACCATCACTGCTGCTGATTTCAATACCCATGACCACATTGTGGCTGGGAGCACCGCTCGTAAGTTTCATGATGCACCGCCTCGTCCCACAGCATTCTGGGCCGACCGATGCGAGCTCTCGCTAACCTACTCTGTCGCTTGTGCCACAACCTGCCAGCATGGCATCAAGCACCGCCTTGGTCTCACCGATGCCTTCTGGATGATCGTCACCAAGCCGCTGCCTGCACCACATCGAGAGGTCACCGCACCCTGCACCGCTTCCATTTTGCAAAGCAACCGCGACGGCTGCCACAACAGGCTCGCACCAGCATGCCAGCTGCAATTAGAAAGGTACTGTTACCGAGTCTGTCCACACTTTTGCTGGCCCGTACCGACGCGGTCGGCTCGAATCGTTAAACTGTTGTTTTCAGCATCGAGGTAGCCCCGGACGGACTGTGTTTTTGAGGTCTTTCTGCAAATTTAAGGATATCTTCCAAAGTATAATATATTTCTAAAGTACTGTATGTTTGATTTTTATTATTTTGGTCTGGTTTTGGATATATAGAAATATTCAACATTTTTCTAAACTGGTGTGGTGTGCTTTTGTAGTGTTTTCACTGTATTACCGCTGGTTATGTGCAAATGTGTCTACCAAGGGGGTGAGCAGGGATAATTTTAGGAGTGTAACTCCCTTACCCTGACTAGGAAGGAGGACCCCTATTTGGACAAACGTACCTACCTTTGCCAACTAGAGACCCCCATTTCTTAAAGCGGAAGTATGACTTTTTGAGATCTTCTGGAAATATTCTGGCAGTTAAGAGTTGATGATAATCATTCTTGCTGGTGTGGCAGCAGAGGTAGTCAGAAGAATTGTTTTGAAAGTTTGTGGTGGACATGGTTCAGAAGGGCTGTCGGCATTTCTGCCTTCTTTGACCAGGTCCATAAATTCATTGTGCAAAACTTGTTGGAAGGAATGGACTGGCTGGGTTAGCATTCTCTTGGACTGTTGTTTTGGAAAAGGGTTGATGCTGGAGGTTTTTCTTTGTTTTAAATAGTAGTCCAAAGTGTATGCTTTGGTTTTGCAATGATTTGCCAGTTTGTCTGTGAATTCTTGAGTACTGGGATCAGCTCTTGCTATTCAATTTGGTTTATGAAATTCGATGAGAATTTTATAGAATTCTTTAATTGCACATGTAGCTTTTTGAATTCTATCTGAATAGTATCTGTTTTTCTTAGCTTTTTTGATTGCTGACTTGTATATTCATTTACGTTTCTGTAGGTGAAGTTTGTCTTGATTGATGTTTGTTTTGAGGAAGGTGTGCTGTAGTTTTCTAATTTGCTGTCTTATCTCTTTTAACTCTGTATTTCTCCAAGGTGCCTGTTTTTTTGTTCTGTCGTGTTGTATTTAGTGGTATTAGGATATCAAAAGCTTCCTGTAGCCACACATATAGTTTTTGAACAGAATATATAGGGTCTAGTTCAGTACTTGATGTTAGCTGTGTTTCGAAGTGTTCAAAATTGGATTTATTCCATGGATGATAGGTGGATGCATGTAAGGTGGTTTTAGGTGAGTTGTTTTGTGTTATTTTATTATGGAAAGCAGGCAAATGGTGGTCTGACCATGTCATCTGAGTCACTGTTTCAAAGATAACTAGTTCTGTATTTGCAAAAATGACATCTAGGCTGTATCCAGTAATTTGTGTGGATTTGTTGACAATCTGATGTAGGTTCAGTGCGTCTAAGCCAGTGCTGATTGTTTTTGAATGGGGCATATTGGGTTTATCAAACCAAATGCTCAGGTCGAATGCATAGGTTGGAGTGTAGTGTTATACGGTTTGAAACTGTGTCTAGAAGTGTGTCTGGGAATGTTGTAGTGATAGCTATAGGTCTGTAAAGGAGAAGAAAGTTACAGTAGGAAGTTGGTGTAGGGTTGCTGCTGGTGAAGATGGCCTCACAACTTTGTATGGAGATGTTGTCAACTTTAGTCATATTTAATGTTTGCTTGAACACAACAGCTAGGCCACCTCCTCTTTTGCCTATACAATTTTTCGGTGAACGTTTGATAGAGGAACAGCATATCCCAACCATGATTCAGTTATGAAAAGTAAGTCAGGTTGTGTCTCAGTGAGAAGGTCGTAGATGTGATGTTTGTTTTCAGAGAGTGATCGAGCATTTATTAGTAGGCAGTTTGCAGAATGTGCTTTGGTGATTGTGTAACATTATTTTGTATAAGAGTAAGCAATTTGTGCTGGTATTAGCTGTGAGTGTGTTAATATGGTGGTGTATGCATTGTGGATGGGGTGGGTGGGTGCAGGTGGATGTGAAAATAGACAGCATCTCTGGCCCTAGGCCTGATCAGTCTCAAACAGGCAGCTGCTCTTGTCCCCTCAGCCAATGGGATCCCTAGCCCTAACCCTAACCAATTACAACATTAGCAATCAACCCTAGACCCAATAGAAGACCAAGCCCTTAAAGCCAATCTCATCCCCAATAACCAATCAGAAACAAAACCCTAAAACCTAGTTCCAATAGAAACCCTAACCTCAAACCAAATCAAAAAACCCTAAAACCCATCTACCTATCAGACCTATCGACGGCGGGACAACAGGTACAAGGCAGGCACTGACCAGAAAGACTGGTCATCCCCTTACCGCTTCCCTCCAGGAAGCCTTGGCTAATAACCCAAAGCGTATGCATGAGAAGGGAATCCCCCTCTCACATATGGAAAAACGCCTTAGTGAGTGTATCACATAGTCTGTACCACAACACTAAGTCTGTTTTATTTCAACACACCTTTTTAAAAAAACGGTCCTGAGGAAAGCCAGAAAACTCTAAGGCACTGGCTGAAACATGTCGACCATCTGAAGGACGCAGGGGGCAGTAACTCGCCACCCTCACGCGTCCTTTAGCCTTACTTTTAACCGCTGGTGACGGCCCAGTTAATAAAATTTAATTTACCCTCGGGTACTGGGACCACCACCAAGCCGTTTTAAATAACAACTCACCCAACCTCACTGCACTCTCAGCAATATACCAGCTCCGCCGTAATCAGGCTTCGTAGCACACCCGGGACATACTAGGTGTCACTGGGTGGGCCCGATGATGAAGCATGCCACCAACTAGGTTGGTGGGTGAGGGCATCATGAATACACCAACAAGGTGCCCGTGACAGAACTAATTTGAGTACTGTAACACTTTGGTCAACTTAAGCTAGTCCTCTTTGTTTAATCACATATAAACCCTCGGGGACTCGGACTAGCTAACTAGTCCTCTCTCTCCCTCTTGTTACACGCAAGTATAAGACAATAGTCATTTTTACATTAAAAAGGTTATTATGAGACATTTCCTAAATAATAGAGCATTTTGTGTTCATTTACTTACATATTCATAATTGCTTACTGGTGTCTTACTTTTGACGTACCAAATTATATAAATATCATGTTAAAAATTCCTAACTTAACAGCATCAACTATTTAGCCAATATATTGCATTTGTCAATAACAGTATTAACAGTCTAAGGTACTCTCAATTTCATAGATAACAGACATATAGTATTAGGGTATATCAATTGACAAATGGATCTATACTGCATATTACCCAATTTAAAAATTGTGTTACATGCGACAAGTGTTATATAGTGATAACCATTACTATAAATAACAGATTGGCACAGTATCATCAATTTCATACAGAAATGTCACACAATTTAATACCCCAAAAAGTACTGTAGCTCAGAGTCAACATTAAGCCCCTGTTCCACAGACCGCAGATTCAGTATCCATCTTGCTTCACATTGGCGTACTTTAAGTTCCCTATTGCCTCCACGGTTATCATGCATAACATTCTCTATTCCATGAAAAGAAAAGGATAATTTGCCACTCTGACTTGGGCAATTCCTAGCATGATGTACAATAGGGTATCTCAAATCCAGATTTTTTAGAGCTCTAAAATGTTCCGCCATTCTTTCTTTTAAGCATCTGATAGTGCTGCCCACATAGATCTTAAGGCATTAACATCGTATGGCATAAACCACATATTTGGTTGAGCAGTCAATATGTTGGTAGATCTTATATTTGACAGAACCATTATATTGAAAATCCAACATTCCATATTCTGCAAACCTGCACATACTACAATGCCCACATTTAAAAGAGCCCACGTTTAGTTTATGTAACCACGTATAATCAGATCTTTTATTTTGGGGATAACTAGGACTGATCAGATTGCGTAGTGTGGCACCTTTTCTATATGCGATACTTGGTTTGTTATAGATGTGAGCATTTATTGTGGGATCCGAAATTTATAAATTCCAATGTTTCTGAAGTATATTATAGATCTTATGAGACTAAGGATGGTAATTTGTGATCATTCTCACATATTGCCTTTTGTTATCATCTCGCTTTCTTTTAGATTTCAAAGTATCCTGCCTTCGTAATTTGAGTGATCTCTGTTTTGCTTTACAAACAGTATCCTTCTGATAGCCCCTATTCATGAAACGCACTTCCATTTCTTGGACACAGCTAAGGAAGTCCTCATCCCTACTGTTGTTTCTCCGTGCCCTATATAATTCACCATAGGGTATTGCATTTATCTGAGCTTTAGGATGGGCACTAGTCGCTTGCAGTGTTGAATTACAGGAGGTACTTTTCCTATGAAGTCTGCTGTTGATTTTACCATCTGCCACAAACAGTTCTGTGTCGAGAAATACTATACTCTCCTGACTAGATGACATAGTGAACAACATATTATGTTGATTAGCATTCATGTATTTGAAAAATTTTATCAACTCCTCATTGTTACCAGTCCAAATTATGAGGCAATCATCTATGTATCTTCCATAGTAAACTATGTACTCCTGCCATTTTACATCCCCAGAACCCCAGATGTGCTCCATCTCATTTAATTAACCGACCCATTATATTCTTATTTATACAAGTTTCATAAATAGTTTTTTGTATTATGGCCAAAACTTATACTGTGCGGTAGTGGCGCTTATGATTGTGATAGTCGTCTGCAATAGTAAGCGGGTAGTCCGCTCTTTATTTTCACTATAATGGATAAATGACGACAGAAACATGGCGCTGGTGCAACACGCCAAATATTTTATCCGGCAGAACACGCTGCTTACTACTGTCCCGTTACGGGAGGTGAGTTTACAAGAGATAGGGCTGATCCGGTAATTTGAATTCATCATGAGCGAGAGGTGGCCTTGGATTAAATACGTTTTAGAAAGATAGGACTTTTAGGTATTTTCGTATAACTGTGTTGAGGAAATAATTGAGTTGGTTTGTAAATGGGCTTGGTAGTCGACATATCTTCTGACGACCTTTGTGGTTGAAATAATATTGCATTTTTTATATTAGATGTCCATAGATGGAAAGCGCATTGGATCGGTTTTGGACTGGAATATACTGAGTACACAGAATTAGCAGTGGGAAGTTAGAGAGAAACGTTTTTTTGAAACTCTTGGTGAGTGAATGTTTACCCATTTTTGGGGGGGAGATACAATCAAGGTGATATACATATATAATATAATATGAGGACCATGACTGATGGCGATTTTGATGTTTTACTTATTGTAGACCTATGAATATAAACATCGCGCATTTTACTATATCCGTCTAAAGGTCAGTAGCGTTTCTTTCAGAATAGTTACGTAGGAGAGCTCTTTTCAGTTTTTATTGGTCTTTGGCTTACTTGAATTTGAATTCACGCTTTATACTCAAGTCATGGATGTTATGTAAATAAGGACAAGAATATGGTGTGCAGTATTTACTTTTCCTTTGGTGGTTGGCACTCTATACACGATATGGTGGTAGTTCTAAACTTCTCGGTTTCCGTTTTCTTATTTTTTGTTTTTTCGGTGGAGGTAAAAATGCAATTTCACTAGTAATGGAGGTTGAAAATTAATGTATGATGTGTTTAACTTACAGCCCTGAGGAAGTCATTTGGAAATATAACCATTGACGAAACATGTGTTGGCTGTTAGGCTGTATGAATTGAAAACTCAAAAAAGAATTGGCTGTATTTGTGGTGATATCTTGAACCAACAAGTCCTGGAGAGGAACAACAGATTTTGAAAATAAAGACTTTGTTTATTACTCATCTGTATCTTTATTATAATCTTTAAACTGGAGTTTGATTTCCTTATATTACAAGGATAAATATTTAATTTTTGCTCAGGGAAAAATGTGTTTCTGATTAAATAAGAGCATGAGTAATGCATGGATGTTAGAATGAGTGCGTGAAAGGTCTATGGATTTTAGAATGTGTTCATTAATGGTGCATACATGTTACAATGATTGCATGAGTAGTGCATATATATTAGTGTGAGTGCATAAGTAATGCATGGATATTAGACTCAGTACATGAGTAGTGCATGTATGTTAGAATAAGTGCATGAAAGGTGTGATTGAGTAAATTAGTACACTGTGCATGAGTGATTGACTGCATGAGTGGTGAATGGATGATTGAATGAGTGCATGAGTGGTGCGTGGATTATTGAATGAATGCATAAAAGGTGGATGGATGATTCAATTAGTGCATTAGTGATACATTGACATGAGAATAAGTGCATGAGTGGTGCATGAATGTTTAAATGAGTGCATGACTGGTATATGGATCATCAAATCAGTGCACAAGTGGTGTATGAGCAATTGACTGAGTGC
The DNA here is from genome assembly GCF_964204655.1 of Triturus cristatus. NCBI lineage: Eukaryota > Metazoa > Chordata > Amphibia > Caudata > Salamandridae > Triturus > Triturus cristatus. The sequence continues at coordinate 500,052,414 of NC_140591.1, forward strand.
ATAAATGGTGTATGGGTAATTCAATTAATGCATGAGAGTGATTTAGTGATTGAGTGACATTTGGGTGCTCTGTCCAGAGCCCTGTCTAAATACTGTGTTGGTTAGTAAGTGGATGTGTGACTGGTTTATCAGTGAGTCAATGGCTGTTTCACTGACTTTTTAAGTGAATAAGTGGAGGCCCGATCTAGTCTATAAGTGAAATAGTAGGTATAACAGTGTCTCTATAGCTGAGTCATTTCTTGTATGACACACTTTGTAGGTGAGGGATTGGATATGCTAGCCCCTGTTTAATAAGTGTCTGAATGATTAAGTTGTTGCATGACTACCTAGAAATATGCAGTATTGCACTGAAACTTTCAATTAGAAATTGAGAGCAAAAAACGAATGGAAAACTATGGCAGGGACACTTTATATTTAAAAAACCCCTACATGCATATTAGTAAGCAATGCGTGTGGAGATTAACTTTTTTTAAACATCTAACGACGGTGAACTGCAGCCAATATTGAAAAAGAAAAAAAAAGGTAAAGGTATGTTTGTATTCAATTTTCAAAATTACTCAAATGTAACAGTACACATTATTCATACTGTTAGACTGTATTAGTATTAGTATATAGTAAAAATACAATTTTCTCTTCTTTACTGGTCTCAGCTCATAATTCTTCACCCTAAAAGATGGTTTGTATGAGGCATATGAGGCATCATCCTCAAACAGTGTGGAATAAATAATCAAATGATTGTAAAAAAAAAAAAAAGCAAACCTGTATGGTACATTACTTCACATGAATGATACTATGCATCTCACTCACTACAAGTTATTCATTAGTTTCTTTTTCTACCGTTACTACAGTAATCTGACAAAACATACTGTAATAATCAAAGTGACACCGGAGAGAAGAAGTACAACTGTCACTTTATTCCAGGCCATCAGCTCTCTGGCAAGCAGTATGTCAACATTACAAGGTGAGCACCAGGAGATACCAAGGTAAGTGGGAAGGAGGGGGGTGGATGGAAGGTACCAAGGTGGGAGTAAAAGGGGAAGATACAACACATCTCCTTACCCAACATAACAGATAAATATAACACACAGGATGAACATTACATAGCTACTCTGTCCCCGCTCCAAACATGACCATCCTCCAACTCCACCACATTTTTCCCCATGCCTTTAATCTTTTGTGGAAGGAAAAATGTACTCTGTCCCACTTGAACCCTAGTGGGTTTCTTTATCAAAACAGAATCATTAACAATCGGTTTTAAATACTTCACTCCATGATTCTTATCATACCACTCTTTGTAGCGGGATTGATGTTGCTGAACTTTAATCTTACTTTCTGATCTTTCATAGACAACAGACTTACCCCCTCTAGCCAGAGAGGGTACATCTTGGTGCCAGGTTCTCTCCCTCTTAAGACCACAAAAGGAGAGATGCCAGTTACAAGGCTGGGTGCCGTGTGGTAGGCCCACAAACAGTCTTTCGGGGAATTATCTACGTTGAACCCATTAGACATTGCCAGTTGAATATGTTCTTTAATCATACGGTTCATCCTCTCTACTAACCCATTAGCTTTGGGACAGTAAAGAGCCGTTTTCTCATGCTTGATGTTAAGATTCTTTAAAAAGGTCATCATTTCATCCGATGTAAATTGCACCCCATTGTCAGTTACTAAAATAGATGGAATCCCTTCAAAAGAAAATACTGACTTTAAGAAAGCAATGAGGTTCTTGGTCATAGTGGAAGGGGGGAATTTGACATTAACCCAGTGGGACGTGTTGTCCACCAGAACAAACATGAACCTTCTCTGTGGACCTAAGGCATCCATGGGGCGAATTATGTCCATGGCCGGTTTAGTCCAAGGAATTACTGGTACCTCCACTGGTGAAAGTGGAACCTTATGTAAGGTCTTTATTTTGTCACTTTTTGCACAATTATAGCAGTCCTTTACCTTTAATTCTACTCTATAATCCATCTTGGGGAACCAAAAACTGTTCCTCACTTTACTTTTGGTGAGACTTCTCCCTAAGTGGCCTTCGTGGGCAAGGTCTATTATTCTGTCTCTTAGGGCCTCAGGTGGCACAATTTTGGTATTGCGGTAGATTTTGTTTTCATAAATGGTAAGCTCGTTTCTAACTTCCCAGAATTCCTTTAAACCATCCACGACATCCCCACATTTGTCTGGCCATCCATTTATGATTAGACTTTTAAGTGCCTTCATTTTGGAATCCTTCTCCATTTCGATATTCCATTCCTCTTTGGAGAAGGAAGGAAGATGGATCGAAAGAATGGGAGTATCCAAAGGGTCAGCCTCGATGTTGACTGCTATAGGAGATCTGGATAAATAGTCTGCAAGAACGTTATCCTGACCAGGCAGGTACTCAATTCTAAAGCTAAATTTCTCTAGCCCTAAAACCCATTTAGCTATTCTTGGGGATTCACAGAGTACTTTTCTGGATGAAAAGATGTGCGTTAGAGGTTTGTGGTCCGTGCGAACTGTAAATTTACTGCCCCAAAGGAAAAACTTGAAATGGTTAATGGCCCAGTGGCAGGCCAATGCTTCCCTCTCAATTACGGAATAATTCCGTTCAGGTTGACTTAAGGTACGGGAGGCAAAGGCAATGATAGTTTCTCCACCATCCCCTTTCTGAGACAGTGTGGCCCCAAGACCTTTGTTGGAGGCATCAGTGCATAAGATGGTTCTCTTCCTATGGTCAAAAGGCCCCAGAGCACGTGAGCCAATGATTTCTTTTCTTAAGTTAGTTACAGAATTAGAGTGTATCTCTTCCCATTTGAATTCACTTTTTTTTTTAACAGTTCCCGTAAAGACTCACATTTTTCTGAAAATCTAGGGATGAACTTGGCCATATACTCAACCAACCCTAAAAATGATTTAAGCTCCTCCTTGTTCGTGGGGAAATGAGCGTTTTCCTCTGCTTGAACTAAGCTCAGTTTAGGTTTTATCCCTTCAAAAGAAAGATTGTGTCCCAGATAATCCACCTCCATGACTTTGATCTTACATTTTTCCTTTTTGACAGTTAACCCTGCATTTGACAGCCTGGAACATACCTTCCTAAATATGGTGTCATGTTCCTCTTCATCGGCACCATAAACCAAAACATCATCTTGAAAACACATGCTGTTCGGAATTCCCTCCAGTACCCTTTGCATCATTTTTTGGAAGACAGCAGCCGCCGAGGCAAGACCGAACGGCATCCTTCCGAACATGTATGTGCCAAAAGGGGTTGAAAATGCTGTTAGCGGCCTAGAATCCGGGTGGAGATCTACTTGGTAATATGCCATGGAAAGGTCTATGACAGAAAAAAACTTAGCCTTACCCATGGTACTCAGCATTTCGTTGATGTTAGGAAGGGGGAAACGTTCGATCCAAATGTTTTGCGTAAATCAAAGCAAAGGCGAATGCCCTGTCCATTGGCTTTGGAAGCTATGACGATGGGAGATAACCACTCCGAGGCGTCAATTGGATGAATGACGCCTAAGAGGCAGAGTTTGTCAAGTTCGTCTTTCAATGGCTGTCTTAAAAGTAAAGGAACTTGGCGAGTTTTATGTACAACAGGTTTCGCCACTTGTCTAATTTTTATTTTATGCTGGTAGTGTTTCAACAACCCCAGATCATTAGAGAAGAGGTGAGGAAATTAGTCACAGAGAGGTGACTCCCCCATAGCTTCTTTGACCAAATTGACCTGTTCCTTGCTATTGGGGTCAAGAATAATACCCTGTGGTGACGCCACCCTAGAAGATTTGAACCCGAGCTGACGAGGTAAACCTTACCCACAGTGGATCTCCCTTTGAAATTAATTTGTGTCTCCACCATCCCCACCAACGGAATAGGGTCTTTGGTATACCCATGGGGTGTGATGTCAGGTTTAGAAATCAGCATACCTGGATCCCCTTTGATTTTCCTGTAATCTTCCATATTTAACAGGGTAAATGGAGAGCAGGAGTCTGCGAACATTTCAATAGATTTGTTATTGATTAGAATATTGCATTTGGGGTATTCAGAGAAATTACTGCCACAAGAACTCTTTACTTGGAACACAAATCTAAGCTGATCATCGCTGGATTCCTTGATGGCGTTGACTTGGCTGCTGTTGCTGTCCCTGCACACTCTAGCTAAATGTCCTCTTCTGTTACATTTCTTACAGTGAGCATTGCGAGCTGTGCATATAGGATTGTTGGCTAAGTGATTGCTGCTCCCACATCTATAGCATTTGAGGTCAGAATGTTCTCTTGGAAACTTAATGGATTACTCTCCTTTACTTCTGACTTTTGAGAAATTTCTATTAGGAGCATCTACCTGAACCGCTGCAACCACTTCTTCAGATATTTTTATTTCCTTCAAACACTTTGCCATATGTTCAATAGACTGAGCTATAGAAATAGCTTCTTCCAGCGATGGATTTTTTGACAACAACTTCTCTTGGATCTTACTATTGCTTGTGCATCTCACCAATTGGTCACGTATTAAAGAGTCATTAAGATCCCCAAGATCACACCTTTGAGTAAGACCTCTCAAATCTGCAATGTAGTTTTTTACAGATTCATTTTTCCCTTGTGACCTACTAAAAAACTTGTGACGTTCTAAAACCACATTTATCTTATCCCCAAAGTGATTTCCAAACTTTAGCATAGTTATTTCATACACATCTAGGTCATCTTCCTCATCCAACTCAGGTTCTGGGAGAGTCTCATACACTTTACGACCATGAACTCCAATATTGTGTAAGAGAATATGCTGCTTCCGTAATGCAGAAAATCTTTCTCCACCCATAGCAATCAAATAAGACTCAAAAAGCTTTGTCCATTCCTTCCAATTGATATCAGGATCTCCACATTCATTTAGGAATGAAGGAAGTTGACATATTCCTGGAGTACCCATACTAGAGAAATAAGAAAATACGGATATTGCAAAAAATGAGTTGATAAAAAGTGAGTGAAGAACACCAGTAAATCTAGGGCAAACTGGTAAGTAGAACGAAATTTGCTCAGGAAAGTTAGTTCAAATGCAGGCAGAACTCAGCGTGAAGTAAACTTTAAAATATATCACCAGCAGTTCCAGGTTCAAAAGGCAATATCAATGTATCTATGGCCAAATGCAGGCAGAACTCAGCGTGAAATTAGCTTAAAAGTGTTCACCACAAGTTCCAGGAATAAATGCAAAATAGCGCTCTGACCGAATGACACGTCTCACAGTAAATTTCTGTAATGCCAGAACCAAAAACAAATGGCAAGGGGATTTTTCTGAATGTGACTGCGCAAGTGCTGCGTGGCAAACCTACCCCCAGCTGGACCGAAGTGAGGTAGATTTCCCTTACACCAACCTCCTTGTCACCAGCAAGCTGAGAGGAAACATGCCACCGCATACGAAGGATACTCGAAGGCAGCCACTGAAGAACGTACCTCAGCAACAGTAGGAATCTTGGTCTTGGCGTGCTGATTTCCACGGAAGGTTGCTGCAGCGACTACCGCCCGCTGGTGGACGAGAGCCGGCATCCGCAACTCAATGCTAAATAAACCAGGAAATGCCTACACAGAGCCGAGCAGAGTGCACCAGGACCCAACGGAGCACAACTACGATCACTCCGCCCGCTTGTGGGCGTGAGGAGGCGTCGAAAGTCGCGTCTTCGGTCCAGATCCAGGAAGCCGTCAGCAAAACAGAAGTCATGCTGAGTGAAGGCTGCTGAGAGAGATCTGCAACGGGATGAAGAATCTTGCTGGCGAGGTTTCTTCTAAGTATGGTGAGGTGCTCTTCAATCAGCCACAGCGTGACAGAGTACACAGGATTTGACAAGTGTCCTGAAGTACTGGCAGCGCACTTGGTAAACCACCATACGCCAGGGCTGTCACTCGTCACCCACAGGATGGCTGAAACTGGAGCAAGAAACGCAGAGCTGATCAATCTCCCACTTCTCGAGAGCAAGCACAAGGGGAAATGGCCTGTCCTGACCCCCTCACAGGATCGTCGCCAGTGTAATAATCAAAGTGACACCGGAGAGAAGAAGTACAACTGTCACTTTATTCCAGGCCACCCGCTCTCTGGCAAGCGGTATGTCAACATTCAAAGGTGAGCTCCAGGAGATACCAAGGTAAGTGGGAAGGAGGGGGGTGGACGGAAGGTACCAAGGTGGGAGTAAAAGTGGAAGATACAACACATAAGTTAAAAATATTTCTCATTTTAATATATCTGGTAAAATTTCAGAAATAAATATGAAGTAGCCTTCAATTTTGGAGATCCTATTCAAAACATCAATCCTGGTAGGCAAAATATTGTGTAAACTACGGATGATCCATGTAGACAAAATCCCATACAGTACTTTTTTGTCAGGAATAGGACGTACAAATTTGGTTGGAGAAACAAAAGATGACTTTTTTTAATTTTGGAGACAACGTTTGGTTTCAAATTAGGGCTGCAGTAATTGGAGGATGACTAGCCACTTCCAGACTGTAATTAGAGTGTTGAGTGTAGTTGTTATATTTACTCCTCTCTTCAAAATAAAAGTACTTCTGATTTGCAAAGATCTTTCGAAAACATTGCCCTCAGTAGTCTGAATAATCCCTGCAGAAGTATGTAGAATGTGTTGTTGGAGAAACAAACAGGGTCCTTTTTTCTGTTTTGAAAACACTTTTTAGTTCCAACTTAAGGCTGCTGTAATTGGAGTATATCCATTCGGTTTTTAACTGTAATTAGAGAATGTAGTGTTTAGATATTATTATAAACTTCTTCATTGAAGGTAAAATGAATCTTACATTTGGAACAACTTTTTTAAGACATTACGCCCAATAGGCCGAATACTTTAAAATAAACAGATAAACCATGCAATATAAAACAGTGTATAAAAAATATTTTAACTGCAAATTGTCCTCAGAACTTTGGTTGAAGAAAGAAGAGATATGATGTTGGCAATCTCCTAGGTAGCGGACATTTAGATTTAAGATTAATGTCATTGCATTCTGTCCATCCTGATTGGCATCTTAAATAAACAGTGTAGTGTCCAGAGTATGTATTAACTTCTTCATGAAAGATGATAGCTAAAGCACTGAAAGTCCTTCCTGAAATGGATATTTGCCCAGCTTCGAAGTTTGTTTTTTCAGTTTCCAATTTTTAACCATCTGCTCTGCATCGTTGTAACATCACTATAAGGTACTTGCCAATTGTTTGTAGAAACACCGTAGACATGAGCTCTGATCTGCAGTTTGGGCAGGTCATATTTTGGTTGGCCTTTTTCAAAAATTTCTCAAAAGGAACAGTTTCAGTATCTGTTAACATCAAGTAGAGGAATCGTTCAGAATGAATTACAGTGCTGGAGGTGAATCCACAACATTGTAGTTATGATTCCATTTGTAACTTATTGCAAATAACTAATTAAAACGTACTTCTTCTTGCACTAACATGCCTAGCATTACTTTAATAAATGATTCTGCATCTTGTTGAATAATTAATGAAAATACTACTGATCCAGTAGATATATCTAAAAGCTCTCGGACTCCTGAAACAGAATGTATAACACTTCTATCATTCAGTAAACGTTGGAGCAAACTCTGTAGTGCAGAACAGATTTTCTTATCTCTTTTTTGTTCAATTTGGTTACTACATGTGGCAAATGGAACAAAGCATTCAGAACAGCATTTGCATAGCAGTTGATCTCTGAAATGTTTTCAAACAGGGAAGCTACAAGTTCTCCATCATTTAGCAGTTTTCTTTTCTTTGATCATTCAGGATTCTCCTTGTGTGCTTCCATTTGTTCAACATCCGTACACTGTTTTACAATTTTCCGCTTCGGAAAGATGAACTGTTTCCAATAAACGGGGTATTGGAGGGGCATTTATAAACTTCTTAACCAATTATATTCCCTTATACAACTTGCATCAGCAGTAGCTTTCTTTTCATCAAAGTCAATCAAAAACAAACTGGGCAATTGCTCTAATTTGCAACAATGCTACTTATGCCATTCCTTCTTTGAATACAGTTGCTCTAATATTAACAAAAGCTGCATCTACACTTAAGGCTAGCGATTTATGGATGGGAATTGCATACGCTAGATACAGTGGGAACTGCTTTCCCTGAACGTATAAGTCTTTAACTAGCAAAAGAAATACAACTCATTGACCAATATGCTTAACACCATAAACATTATCAAATTTTATGACCAAGTATTCAACCTTATCTCAGTTTGGGTAATTAATTACATTTATAACTTTACCCATTGCACCATTTACTAAGCCTTCTCCAACATTTAAATGGAAAAGCAAAATTATATGACTGTTTTCGTAGACACATAACTGCTTCTCTAATCCTGAAGTTTTTTGATACAGACTTTTTCAAAGAATCCAATTTTGCTGGTAGTTTACCTGTGAGCAGTATTGTCACTCCCTGATGTTCCCTTATATCAGTAGCTTTATTCTAAAAAATATGTACTTTCTCCAGTTGCAGTCATTCTTCATTGAATTTGGAGGACTCTTGAAGAGTTGGAATGAAACACACATTAGACTTCTCTTTTTTAATGAAACTATACATTACTTATTTATTGCTATTGTTGGTATTCAAAGTTTTACCATATATTCACATTTCCAGTACTTCCTAGAGATTTTCTTGTTTCAATATGCAGATGTGATTTTAGAAAAGGTTGTCAATTCACAGGTATTAGTTGTAGTAGGTCACCAAATACAATTACATGTTTCCAACCAAACAGTACATCACACTTTGTTCTTAATATCTGCTGCATTCTTAAATGTATGAAAACATGCATTAGGTTTGAAACCATACTCACCATCAATAACCAGAAGCTTCAGTTTTTTTCAATAGTCCTGGTACCTCAAGACAAGTATCCCTGTCATTTTCCACAGGTAGAATTAATAGTCAACGAAGATTAAATTCTTTAATGTTATGATGTAATGATTTCCCTGGCCTTCAACTCTCCACGGTAAACATTTCGCATTGCGAAAAAACTACTTAAAGCCCCCCTCCCTCCAGACATTCCGGATGTGTTAGGCAAACTATTTTTATCATAAAATCCAATCCATATACTTCTCCATCCCCTTGGTTGATAATTACCTTAACCTCCATCAGGAGATTATCGATCTGCCAGATCGGGGACACTCCTTAGAGGTCTTCCCCCATATTAACCAGGAATCATTCCAGGCTATTTTAACACTCGTTAAGAGCGGATCGCCATGGGATCCGGCTCCTCCTAATATTCTGAAGCAGGTAGCTAATATAGTTGCTCCAACCATGATTCACATGATTAATGCCTCGCCCCCCAGGGGTATAGTCCCTCACCAGTGGAAAAGGGCTATGCTAAAATCTCTCCTCAAGAAACCTAATCTGGACCCGGACTCCTTGAGCAACTACCGTCGTATCTTGCTTCTTTCAGGGATTAGCAAGATAGCGGAGAAATATGTTAACCTCACACTTTCTACTTACCTGGAATGCCATAAACTCCTCTACTTCTCTCAATTTGGCTTTTGACTGCGCCAAGGTACAGAAACTGCGTTACTATCAGTAGTCGAGTGATCCAGAAAGAGCCTTGATGCAGGAGGATCCTCTTCTGTGATCCTCCTAGATTTGAGTGCAGCTTTCGATACGGTTAACCACCAAATCTTGGTTCACCAACTAAGAGGTCTGGGGGAAACCGATACAGCCCTGTTGTGGCTGCAGTCTTTCTTGAAGGAAAGATCTTTCCAGGTGTTTGAGGGAAGGCTATCTCAAAAGTTCTGCCTCTTCATTGTGGCGTTCCTCAGGGATCGTCCCTGAGCCCCACTCTTTTTAATGCTTACATGGCTCCGCTGGCGGATATTGTGCTTCCCTTTGGGGTTCACATAGTTACCTATGCTGATGACACTCTGTTGGTTGTGGAACTGAATCATCCCAAACAGGTGTCCATGGGCCTTCGCCCTTGCCTCGAGAAAGTCGCCAATTGGATGAACTTGTCACATTTGAAATTGAATGGCGACAAGACTGAGCTCTTGGTTCTTGGAGATCACATTAATTTTAGAGCGATCACTATGTGGCCAGTTTGTATGGGCCCAGCACCCGCTCTAAAGACAGAGATAAAGAGTCTGGGAGTATGGCCAGACCAGGACCTCAGTTTCAAAGTTCAGGCCAGGAAGGTTGCAGACTCTTCTTACGGCATCCTTAGTATGCTTCCTAAAGTGCTCCCTCTTCTTCCCTTCTGGGCCACAAAGCTGATGATTCAGGCACGCGTCTTGTCTCGGGTTGACTATGGAAACACCTTATATTTAGGCATGCCTAGCTCGGCAATTAAAAAACTTCAGACAGTACAGAACTGTGCAGTAAGAATTCTCATGGGGATCCCGTCTTGTCACTCTGCAAGGCCCGCCTTGCGGTCCCTCCATTGGCTTCCTATTCAGTAGAGAATCCGCTTCAAGGCCCTGTGCATTGCTCACAGGTCACTTGGAGGGAAAGGTCCTCCAATTAATCTCTCCTTGGTCCAGACCTATCGAGCCAATAGTAGGGGTGGGCGGAATTTGCGGAAGCGACTTCTGCAAATTATCGCGAAGATGTTTAAAATCTCCGCAAACACGCGGAAATATCGCGAAGATGCGGAAGTTTTTTTCCCGCCCGTTCGCGGTGTTTCCTGCGTGTTCGCGGCTCGCCAACTTACCCATGCGGTTGCTTGCGGGCGCAGCCATCTTGTTTTCACTCTTCTCGCGGTGCATGATCGCGAGAAGAAAGACGTGATCGCGCGACGCATTGACGTCACTGCGGGCGCGAACTGTCGCGAGACAGCGCAAATGGCTAAAACAATACAACATCTCATGGAGAACGCGACCGGATCGGGAAAACTTGTCGGCGAACGCGGGGATTCAGGTAATTATTTTACAGCGCGAGCAAGTACCAAATTAACGCAAAGCAGCTAAATGCGGAAATTTTGACATTTCCGCGCTCTCCGCGGAACGCGGAAATGCCAAATTATCGCAAATTCCGCGAACGGAACGGAAATTTTGCCCAGGCCTAGCCAATAGGCAATTGCATTCAGACGACCTTTCCCTAGCAATTGTTCCCAGGATCAAAAAGGCCAGAAGTGGCGGGCGGCTTTTTCTCATAATGCCGCCAGACTTTGGAACTCACTCCCTCTGCCCTTGCGGAAGGAAAACAATCATCTTGCCTTCTGCAAACAGCTAAAGACGTGGCTTTTCCCTTAGGTGTTCCCTTCTGCCTCTATGAACTGCCTCAGCACTGGGATGCCTTCGGGTAGCTACGCGCTTTAGAAGTACTATTTTCATTCATTCATCTACAGCTAATCCTGTTGGTACACATGACAAATTGAATCTGTAGTCTTCTGTGGATAACCATGAGTACTTTAATCAAAAATCTTTTTTAGTGCCAGCTTGACCACTCAGATATAGTAAAACTGGTTTAAATGAAGAGCATTCACACTGTTTTCTCTCACACCAGAATCCATGCACTATGTTATATTTAACCTCATTGATAATTTCTTTCTGTTCATTATTAAGTGGTTGTACTAACTGTTCAAAATCTACAGTCTCCTCTCTCACTTGCTGCATTGTATTCTTCACCTCATTCATAGCTATTACTGCTTAATTTTTAATTATTGCCTCTCCAAAAGGATCTTGACTTGCTGGTGCAGGACTTTGGCTTCTTTGAGAACTCTCCTTGGCTATATCAGCAACAATGGTTTATTCCTGTTCAATCTCATCTCTCAAAATTTTGACATATTTTGGAAATACTGAGCATTCAATGGCATCATTCACATCATTGAAATAGTCTTCGTAGCAGTCCAAGTAATTCTGATTTTGCACGCCATAGCTTGAACAACTGGAATAGTGCCAAGTAGAAAATCTCTCTTTTCTCTAGAGTTTGACCACTAAATTTTCTGTGGTTAATTATTTTTCCTTTACAGTGTCCCATTAAGTGACCATCACACCTAAGGACTGCATATCTTCCTTGTTCTATATTTTCAGTTAGATTAATTTTGTATGTATAGGGCTGAAGAATTTCATAGAGACACATGTTTTCAAGATGAAGACTCCTTCTTGGGTAGTACGGATCTAGCATGTTAGTCTTCAGAATGTCTCTACTCTCGGGTTCAAACTCTGCAAGGTATTTCATTTCTGGAAAATACTAACCCCGGGTGGAGTTTGCGTAGCCGGGCTACGCAAGGCTACGCGAAGTGGAAAGAAAACTCTGCAATGCTATGCGGAGTTACGTGAGCATACAGAGTTGCTTGTTCCGCATGCTTGCATATGCTCGTGCATGTTTGCGAGATGGGTTTGACATTCAGCAACGTGAATTGCGTGTTCGGGGAAAATATCATGCAAACTTCATCACACGGTAGCCAATGGCACAGCCATCTTGTTTTCCTACTCTCTGCATGGTTTGGGGGCCTGTTTCTCATCCTGCTCTAATCTTTTCAATCTTTAGTGTTTGATACTGTTTTTCTGATCTTTTTTATTTATTATCTATCGCTCTCTCTCCGTAAGTGTACATTTTACATTTTATTTCTACTTTTACTGCAGTTTTTGGAATTTTTTCTACTGTTTTATATTACTTGGTTTTTTACTCTCCTACTTCTTCTCCTGGCTTTATTTTTAACTCCTATATTTTCTTTTCTGCCCCCCATCCACCCTGAACCATGGCCATAGGAACCACTACCTCCTCCAGTAGCAAGGGGAAGGCGCCTGTCGCGAAGAAGGCCAGCCTTCCTTGCAGCAGATGGTGCCCGGAAGGGGTGCAACCCCGGGCGATTTTTATTAAGGCGGAGGTGGCCTCCCCTTGACCTTGGCAGTAGGCGGCAGGCCCGTTTTCGGTTAGGGTACCCAGGAGCGTTACCGCCAGTGGGCTAGGGTGTGCTGCGCAGTGTTTCACTGCTCTGGGGTCCGGCACACCCATACCCAGCAGACCCACCGATGGTCAGACATCTTGGACCAGGAGCAGGACCTGCTGGACCTGCAAGGTGTTGAGATCGTGGGGCTTGGTGAGTAGCTAATTATAGTAGTATAGTGTTTTCTGTTCTGTGTTACTGTTATTGAAAATATTATTTTCTTCCCAAATAGCAAGAATGCTACTGTTTACATTGCAGGTAAGTTACATTTAAAAATCTTCTGTGATTTTTGTTCTTCTAGACACTAGACAGGTGCTTGGCACTACTAATCTTACTTGTTTGCAACGTTGTGCTTGGTTGGGCTGATTATGTAAGAGAGTTTAGAGAACTTAAGTTAGGTAATGCTAGAGAGTCTCTAGTCAAATCAAAAAAATTACTTTATTCGGATCAAGCGGATCATAAAAGTTTAACATACATACATAAAACTGCAAAAATGTCATGTACAATAATGTGTCTTAAATCACTAGAGGCTCAGAATAAAAACTTTCCAGGCATTTGCAATTTACAATTCAAACCAGGCCTACAAGCTCCGAGCCCAGGACCCCCATACACAAGGTTCTGGGTTGCAGGCTTTGGTACCTCCATTCGATTTTCATTACATCAATACTTGTTTAAAAATGTGTTTTTAAACTCTATTCCTTTCCTTTTAACTCCTGTCACTAAGATATTGGTGGATTGATAGGTAGTTTAGTTACTTAGTATTAGTTGGTAATTATTTAGCAGTCTGCATGACGCATCCTCCGTCACGTCACATGCTGCTGAATGCTGGCTCCAGTCCTTAGTAGATCCTTTTGTAGTTTGTTAGTGAGTGAGTAATATAGCAACTAAGTCATCATCAGCAGAACATCAGCAGCAACCAATCAACATTTTGGTGTATGCAAATGTATGCATGCGTACTCCATCTATGCATTTTTTAGGACTAAAATAAAAGGAAATGCAGACTTAGTGAACAATTGGCCGATCTGGAATAGGTGGGCTAGGTCAGGTGGTACTTAGGTTTAGGATTCTGGAATCTGAATGGAACACTGGATTAGTTCATAAATACTACATAGACGGTCGACGAATCCCGCAATACTACTAGTTGATCAGATTAGATAGGTAAATTTTATTGCAATTGTTGTTTCCCAAAAATTTTTTGGGAGCATTATTAAAAATATTTTGTTTGTTTCACACCAATCGTCAATGTTTGTCTCTTTCTGTATTATCTCCTACATGATCAGAACCCAGGGGCAAGAAGACGGGTTTAGAGTCAGCTGGTGAAGATGCCTCCCAGGGCCAGGGCCGCTCCTGTACTGAGGGCTCTGCTGCTGGCCCCAGTAAGTCCTCCAGTTGTTAATATTAATAATTATATTTCCCTAACATTTACTGCACCTCATTTTTTCCGAACAATTATTTCTGTTTCCTAATTCTATTTTTTACCACTCTTCTTCGATCTAGGTGTTTCTAAATTCTTGTTATCCCTGCATCTAACTGCCTCTGCTCTGACTCTCTGTACTACTACTATTAGTCTGTTTGTAGCTAAGCTTCCCCAGTTGGCCAATCTTTATTTTTAAAAAGGTTTAAAACTCAGATTCACCAATAGCTCTAGCCACTGAGTGCAGTCCTTTGGGTTGTCCTCTTCTAGTCTTCTTTAGAGGATTTTCGACAATTGCCACCAACCAGGGGGGAGATTTACAAGCCCCCTGCGCCACCATTACGTCCCTTTTTGTGACGTACTGGTGGTGCATGTTACTGCTCCATATTTACAAGGACAGGAAAATCCACCCTGAGTGGCTTTTCCTGTCCTTGTAAATATTGCCCCTTTACACGCAGCACTTTGCATGAAAGGGGAGTTCCATGGGTGTTGCTGTGGGTGTTCCCAAGCAACACCCATTGAACCTGACACATTTCCAGATTTACGAGGAATCATAAATCTGGAAATGCATCTAAATGCTACGCCACCAAAGGGATGGAATAGAGAGGCACAACGAGGGGAAATGTTTTCATTGCTCCTTGTTTTTTTCCTCTTTCAATGTGTGCTGCATTCTACAGCATGCATTGAAAGAGGAAAATGGCTGTAGTGATCGGATTTGTGCATGAAGGTGACCCTTCCTGCACAAAAACAATCTCCCCATGACGCAGGCATCGTTGCATCATGGTGGAAGGGTGACTGCACCAGCGCATGGCAGCAGTTCATGCACCAGCACAGGGGAAAGCACAGGAATGCGACATATTCTTGTAAATATGTTGCATTCCTGTGCTTTGGAAGTGCTGCAGCGTGGCACTGCCAGACGGCTTGCATTGCCGCAATGCGGCACTTTCTTGTAAATCTGCCTCCAGATATTTTACTACTTTTGATAGGATAGGACATACTACTACTGTCTAGTCTACTCTACTACCCGATTTGTACTAGTGATGTATGTGGTGTATGTATGTATTTTATCTATTTTTCAATCTTGCTAGTGAAAAAGAATAAATAAGGGTAGGCGTAAATGACATCTAAAAAAATTTGTAATGTTTTTTCTAGGTGTACCGACCACCAGTGCAAGGGCCAGCAGTGGGGCGGCGACGCCAGCCAGGAGGGAGTAGCGGATGCGGCAGCTTCCACAGGGGTGGGTGATCAAGCAGCAGTGGCGGGCGGTGGTAAGTCATACTTATATTCCTTACTTATTGACAATAGTTACACACTCGCTGCAAGGGTGTATGCTGTATGTTGAGAGAGACTAAGTTGTTGTGAACAACGGTTGAAGAAGAAGACACCCTTCACTTAGCATTTGAGCAATAGCATTAGCGGCGGGAGTTGAGTATCTAATGGCCTCTTCTATCTGAATTCCACTCTGCTGGGAAAGTTTTATGGAGAAGACTGAGAGTCAGGTGACCTTGATGGATGAGTTGACTGAAAAGGGAAAGAAGGATGGAAGCAGGAATGACGAGCAAGATGTAATATACGACTGGCAGAGAAGGATGCGTGGGATGCATAGGTGGCTGATAGGAATCAGATGCATGGGTGGTTGAAGGATGGGTGGAAGGAAGAATCCTCCGGGGTGTTTCATGGGTCAAACTCAAAGGCAAGCAAAGAAGGAAAGACACATAGGTGGTGGTTTAAAAAAAAAGTATGTTGTTTGTGAAACTAAAGGTTCTTGAGAGATTAAGAGGAATGATAGACATATCTACTTTGAATGGATGGATGCCTGGATGGTATTTAATCATCATAGCATAGATGGAGAATGTCACTTGATGGAGAGTCTTTGGAGAGAATGTAAAAGAAAAATAAACTGCACCAGAGTAACAAAGCAAAGGAGAATAGAAGATTAGATTAAAATTGAAAAAATATGAGTCTAGAAGAGCAATGCAATGATTGATAAATGGAAACATAGCTGTGAAGAGAAACAACAGGACTGTTTTTATGCAAGGTTTTTGATCCAAGGTTGTATTTTCAGAAGTCCCCCTTGACTCAAAGTAGTTTGCAAACACAGCAAATATATTGCGTATGTATGTATTAAGCGCCTCCCTGCGACTCCGAGGCCCACATTCCCTACCTATGTCATTTATTTTCGACTGTGCCAGCCAACCTGCCATGGGTGGCCTATCGACGGCATGGTTACACAATCAATCAAAAGTATCTCATGTTGTCCCATATATAGTCAATGATCATTTGGATCAAATATTATCTGCCTTGTTGTAGTAGTCAGGGTGAAAGTGAAATTAAGCATTTTCCTTCATGCAACAGAGTATGGCCACCCATAATAGAAAAATAAGGTGATTATGTAGATATCTTCCCCACCTGCAGACAGTAGTAAATAAAAATAATGTGAATCTATGACACAAGTATGTTTGTCTAGGGCGCAAGCTGACTGAGCTGGCATGCCGGCTAAACAAGAGAGAGAAGAAGAGAGAGAGAAGAAGACTAGTCTACTCCATAGTGCCTATTAGTAGTAATGCCTGAAACTCCCACAAATGTTAGAGGCCGAGGAAGTGGGAGGATACCACCAATGTTATGCACTATGTGTAGAATTAATTTTGTGTTACAGTTTTGCTAAGAGTATTGGTTACAATAGTCTTTTTTTCTCTTGCCATAGCTACTCCTTCCCAACTAATAAAATCAAAACCGGTCAGGAAGCAGTTGGCAGCCATGGCCCGGTACCGGAAATGGAGGCCAACTGTAAGGAACATCAGCGGCAGGTGGTTCTGGAGGAGGAGGAGGAGGCGGCAGCAGCTGCAGTCTCCTCCAATGCCCCGGGCCCCAGCCAGCCTCACCAGTGGAACGGCGCCGCAGTCTGGCAACCGCCCGCCGCGCTTCATCATTCAACATCATTCAACACTGCTGCCCCCCCGGATGCAATTGAAAAGCTTTCAAGTGCCATGTGTTCCTCCGGATTGGGCGCCTAGAGGAGCGAATAAAGGTCCTGGAGGGTAACAAGCGAGTACGCTAATAGAGATTCCGTCGGATTGCCCCTTTTTTAATCTTTTTTTGGGTGGGTGGGAATTGGGCATTGGGGAAAAGTTGAGGTTTATATTTATTATTTATTATGGACAATTAAATTCACCGGACATCGGTGGGACTCTCTCTTTATCCTTTATTAGTTGGGGTTAGGGAGAGGGGTGGCTCAGGTGTTGTGGGATTTTTACATTAGTTTAACTTGTTAGAGGATTAAATTATATTTATACTTAAACTTTGATGTAAATGTTTTTTGGGGGTTAATCTTTTACTTCACATGGTTTCCTTTGCTGCTGCAGGGCCGCAGCCTGTTTTCGATTTAAATAATCTGCTGATAGTGTAACAAACAAACAGATAGATGCGGTACCCTCACTTGTGAGTGACTTGTCCTACTAGTACTGTCAGTCTCTCTTCCTAGTCTATGCAGTCCGCAACTGGACTCAGAAGGGTGTGGGTGTGTGAATTAATGAATTAATTTCCATTATTAATGATGCCTCCCCCAAACATCTTCTCTTACCTGTGATTAATGTTTATTTAAACTAAGGCAAAGCAATGGCTGCATGGTGATGATGGTTTCTTTTCCTAAGATGCCATGGTGCTGTTGGTAGTAGTAGTAGACACTTGCAAAAAAAGAAAATGAGACAGTCAGTCGCCTGAGGGAGACTCTTGAAGAAGTAGCAGAACGAAGTACAGTACAGTACACAAGAAGACTACCAAACAAGAAACCATAATAATAATTTGCAATGCTAAAGTAAAATAAAACATATTGGTGGTGGGATAGCCTAGTACAAGTTACAAACTGTAGTTGACTCGACATATAAAGTGGACAAGCGTAACATTTAGTGCTGTAAGGATGATTAATGGATGCCGGCATTTAATTATGATGGATTATGTTTCTGTGGGAAAAAAATGGACTTGCAAATATTGAGCATGGGTAGGCAAACATAAGAAGATCCTCTCCCTGCCTTGAGTTAGTGTTGCTTTCACCACATCCGCCCCAGCAAGTGTGTGATCAATTATTGGTGTTAATTTATTTAGTCACACCTCGATATAAATCACACAGCCCGGGGGGAGACGGTTAGGGTTTGATGAATGGTTGGGAAGGAGTATTTGAGGGAAAGGTTTGACAAAGACAAACGCTACACTTGGGCAACTCACAATCTTGGCAGACGACCATCATTTTCATAAATCTGTTAAGGGAGAAAAGGGAAATGCATGCATGATGATGACTTGATGGCTACTGATAAGTAGTACTAAATAGACTAGTAGACAGTACAGGGCAGCAGTATATTAATAATTATTATTATGCAATTGCCTTGCCTATCTGCCCTCTGAGAGAATAAGACTGAGACCCAAATTACATACATTTTATGTTCTGTTGTACCGGGCTTCTTTTAAAGCCAGCAAAGAAAATAAAATAATAGCTGTAGGGATCAATTATAAGCAAAGAGCAAACATAATAAACAACAACACACATTCTTAATGATTGAAGAGAAGAAATGTATCAAATTAATTAAACGATGATGAATGATACTAAGTCCCTGTATATTATCCTGGTCAAATTAAAATTGGGGAGTTGCATCTCAGCATTCCTCTTGGTCCTCCCTTCCATGGACGCTCCGTCCGTCAATCTTGGGCACCATTGCCTGCCTGGCGGATGTGGATTGGTAAGGTAAGTGTGAGTTGTTCTTCCCAGTATATCACAGGGTAAAGGATGGCCTGTAAGTGTAGATGGAAAAACAAAAGGGATATATAATAATCAAGGAGTAAACAAATGCATAAATTATGGAGGAGTACAAATGGAACACTTTCAGAGGCGGCATCGCTAAATCATGTCTACTACTCTGTTTCCAGCATTAACCAACAACAACAACAGGACAGAGCAGGCCCACGGAGCTCACCCAACCTCCACTTAGCTTAAATTTTGAGCCACACGGAGCACACATATACAGCAACATAGCATTTTCCAAATTAAATAACTAAATCAATGCACCGCTGTCAGTCATACCACTACATTCACCTCCACCACTTCACAGACATGTAGGTCTGCTGCGGTTGTTGTTGATGTGTTCACTTGTAAGGCCACTTTATAAAATGCCCCCAGTTATTCCATCAATCATCTCTGATCCTACTGACTGACTGCGATGAGTATAGCATGGTCATCATCATCATGGTGTCCAAGTCTGTAGTGTACTTAGTGAGTCCAGAATAGATTCCATATTCAAAAATGTAACGGATCAGCCTGGAGTAGAAGTACAATTCTGTTATTAAACAACAATAAGGGAAACATTGACTTGAGTCACTTTTTTGTGTGTAGAATAAATAATATACTAGTACACTTTATGCACAACAACAACAAAAACATCAATCACTCAGAGTCAGTGCCTAATGCATGCCACCTATCTTTACCTGTTGTTCTTACGGGCAGTCCCTCTCGGCTCTGAATGGAGGATAGCTATAGTCATGTTCTTTGGAAGGACTCGACGAGGCAGGCACACATTTCTTGTACAATTCTCCAGCCAATGTCTTGAGGTAAATGGATTTAGGGATCGTCAGGATGGAGCAGGACTTGGAGGAGTGGACTTGCTTCTTTAAGAAATGCACACAGTTGCAATTCCAATTCAGCAATAAAAAGAATACGATGCTGGTGATGGATTTGTTGTGATTCGAACCAGAAAGACAGAGACACACACAAATAATAAAAGTAAATAAGGAAGTAAGTAACAAGTTGAAAGCCTAGTTGTCAGGGAAGTAGGGCTCGTCCTCAAACGCTGGTGGTTTGCCCAGAAGTAGGTAATCTAAAACACTACTTCCATGACCTAAGTCGCTGTCATCATCTTCCTGCTGTGCTACTTCAGGTATGGTGTAATCGGGTGGAATAAAGTGCTGATTTATTTTGATCAGGGTTAACCTCTCCACGTTTGGGGCAAGAGACTGGTCCTTTTCACTGTTACAACGGCACCAGCAGCACTGAAAACACGCTTAGAAGAGTCACTTGCGACAGGGCAAGCCAGATAGTGTATTGCCAACATGCTGAGCACTGGCCAGTGGCGCCTTTTCCCATACCAATACAGCAATGGGTTTTGATCAATGTAGACCTCTGTTGGGTCATCCAGATAGGCCTGGACCGTCTGCTCAATACTCAGGGGTGCTCCGCTTTGCTTGACCTTTTTTGCCTTAGCTTCAGCACTGGACCTAACAAGCCCTTGCTGTAGGAACCATTTCTGTGCCGATTTTGGTGAGGCCGATGCTCCTGTACTTGTTGTTGTTGAAGTTGTTGTTGGTGTTGTTGGTTGTTTTGGCTGCTGTGAGCCAACTGCACTGCCCTCAGGCTCTGAAGTTGAACTTGACACCGGCTGCCTTGCAGTACTTGTTGTGGGCTGGAGTAGCGGGCTCCAAATTTCCAGCCATTCTTTTTCTAAGCGAATGGCTTCCGCAGCTATCCAAGGCAACATCCACTTCTGAAAAGGGAATCAATGTGTTAGTATTAAGTACTGCTTTGTAATGTGCATTCAGAATTGTGGCAGAAATGTAATGGTTTGATGGCACAATTTCTCTTTTCCCCCTTGTATTTTCAGATAAGCTAAGGGTTAAGATCTCTACCAACTCATTTGCTTTTTTCTGTTTTCCTCCACACCTGCGTACATTTAAGACAACCCCTTCAGCTGGTCTTGTAGCATGTGCAACAATGGGTTAGCTTGGCCCATAGTACAGTCCTCCTTGCTGACTAAACGTGTGAAGAGGTAGAAAGGAAGTAACATTTCTGTCAGGTATTTAACTAGGCCCCATTGGTCCATCTCAACAGTCATGCCATTCACAGTAACATCCCCTCTTTGCATGACATATTCATTTATTGGTCTGTACTTACCAAACAGACATTCAAGCATTTAATAATTTGAGTTCCAACGTGCTGGCACCTCCGGGATGAGTGCTTTAACTGACACTCTATGGTCATGTTGAATGATCCTCAGCTTTTGGCTTTAAAGCAATGCTGAAATGTGTGCAGATTCTTCTGCAGGTGGTCAGTAAGTTGCTGACTCTGTCTTCTTTTTTCAGAAAGTCTTCAACACTAATGTTAATGCAGTGCGCAAAACATAGGACCCTGAAATAGCCACCATTGGGCATGGCCCTAACTATATTGCTGCCATTGTCTGTCGCAGCAAAACTAATGTTAAGCCCTCTTGGGTGCAGCCATTCATGGACCTTGCCATTAAACTCGTCCAAAATGTTTGCAGCAGTATGAGATCTCTCCATGGCAAACATGGCTACAGTTGCATGTTTCAAAGTGTCAACACCTGCAGATATCTTTTCTCTAACCCCCCACAAAAGAGATCCAGTTTGCAGTGATACACATGTAATCAGTGGCTTGGCAACTGGTCCACATGTCTGTTGTCAGGTGGATAGTCTGAACAGCACTCTGCTGCAAAGCTTGCCCAAGCAATTCCAGCACGTTGTGATGTAGTGCTGGAACAGCAACTCTGGCAAAATAGGACCGGCTGGAAACTTACATTTTGGGCAGATGGCTCTCACAAACTCAAGAAAATCCACCCCTTCCACAAAAGAAAAAGGGAGGTGGTCCACCGCTAAAATGTTAGCCAGCTCCGCATTGTACAAATGTGCCATTGGGTGGTTGCGTTCGTACTGCCCCTCTGACCTAAACATGCTGAGAATAACAGGCTGGACTTTTTTCTTCTTTCGTGCCACTGATGCAGGTGACTTCTTGGCGCCAGATATTGTTAGGCTCAACGCCGCACACTTTTTCGTTGTGGTATTCTCTTGGCTTAGTATCTCAGCCTGACTCTTACTCTTATGCCACTGATATGTTGCTGAGGCTAATGAGGATGTAGGCGGTACCACTGCACTGCTGGGGACAGGGCTACTTTGTGTTCCAGAGAAAATGTCTCCCTCTTGTTCACCTTCCACTGCGATCATATCTTCTACTCCTTCATCACCACCAACAGCAATGGGGGCAGTTTTTTGGCCTTTAAGGTGCGCCTCCCACTGGATCAGGTGGTGTATTTTCAGATGGGTTGTTTGGCCCCCGGGGCCATAGTTTGTATGAAGCTTATCCCTACTAACACTTTGTCCACAAAGGGAGCATATAGCAACATTCTCCTCCTTACTGCTAACCGAAAATAAGTCCCAAACTGGGGAGGTGAATTTTCTGGTGCTGCTGGAGATGACACTTGCAATGCCGGATGAACTGGAAGGTGGGTGTGGTGGAGTCTGACTCTCTGCAGATGCAGCACCAACTTCTACTAAGGTGGTTGTGCTAGATGTAGGTCGCTGCTGGGCCTTTGCAAATGCAAATATATAAGCTGCAGGTGGTGTTAGTGTTATCTGTGTTTGTGGAATCTGTGCCACATCCCTTACAGCAATTTGGGATGGGGTAATAATGTCAGTCTCCACTGGGGCAGTACTAATGTCCATGATGACTGGCTCGTCATCATCATCATCCTCTTCTACATCTACCTCCATACCTCTAAGGCTTTCTAGAAGCTTTCTTTTCCCTAGCCTTCTCTCGTGGCGTATCTCCCTCTCAGACTGAGGTGATGGCATCCAATTGGCGTCTAGATAATCAGAAGGGGGGCTTGCAGAAGAACTCAATGGACTAACCCTCCTTTTCCTTGCTGGGGATCTGGAAGTCAATGGATCTTCTGAAGAGTGGCTTGCTCTTCGTCCTCTGCAGGAAGCTCTATCTCCTGAACTGACCCTACTTTGGGAGGAACAACTACTATTGTGGGTGGTGGTTGCGGCTGTTGTTGTCCACTTATCTGAGTTTCCTGCATCGATTGGCTACTACTTTGCGATAAAGATACTTCAATTTCAACATCACTGTTTGTCGGCATTGTGATTAGACTGGCTTCCTCTGCAACAGACATGGGCTTAGGCCTAGGTGTAGGTGTAAAGGATGGGTCCACTGATGTGGGGATGCTGCTCCCAGCTTGCTCCCCGGACACTGCTGCTGCAGGCACATTTTTTTGTTTTCCAAAAACATCTTGGGTGGCACACCAGTCTTGGTAAGTGGCAGTTCCTTTTTCTCACTGGCAACTTTCTTGGTACTGGTGGACCTGGTACCTTTATTTGGGGCCATCTTCTTCAGATGCCAGCAGCACCAGGTGGCGCAAGTTGGAGAGATGTCTATCTGTGGTCACACATCACGCGACGTCAATGCCAGCAGGACTTCTGTCTGGCAGTACAACGAGTGATGCTGACACCTCCTCCTCAGTCTTTTGTGTGCCTAAAAGCAAAGAAGCCAGAAGAACATCAGTGAAATGTGGTATTGGTTGTTGTGGTTCAATTCCTACTAGTACAAACAAACAAATATAATAATATATAACTTAATGTGTTGTCACACTTGTTAGTGCTATCATTAATATTATTACATTTTATTAACTCAGTTTATTTATTAACCAAATCTAACAACAGTGTAGCTATTTGTGACACTTTGACAACAAGGGCTTTCATGGTGTATTGTGTACAGTCAGGAAGGATAGGAAAGAAGAACAAAGAAAAAATACAAATGTTATGGAACCTGTTTGGCATTGTGCATCACGTGGGATGCAGCCTTTTTGAGCTGCAGCTGTCAATGGGGATGAAAGCAGTAAGCCAAGAGGAACAAAGGAAAGACATGCAGGTCTATGGTAAAAGCAGCACACTATCTAGTACTACCACCACAAAATGGCCACCAGCCACATGGTCACTCACAGTCACAACAAGCAGGAGGCCTGGAAAACAATGAACTCAAGCAGGCCCCATATGGCCAGAGAAAGAAGGCATGCTAAACAACACAGCTATAATGCAACAATGCAAAAACAAAAAAACACAGGGGTAATAAAGGTTTGCAAGTTACACATCAACCACACCGCACACATCCAGCAAAGGCATTTAATTAACACATACGAAAAAAGTGAAATACCCCAAAAAACACATTTTGCAATTCAATCAAATGCCATCCATGCCCTAAATGATGATTAAATTCAACAGACACCACAGAAACATTTTCGTCATGCACCCATGAGTAGCTCTGGGCCTATTGGTTGGAAAACCCATTTGCAGACTAGGCCACACAGTGAATCAATTAAAATCAATAATATTGCAAATGTATTAGACAATGTAGTGAACTGTGATGCATTTTTTTGCTGGGTAAAAGAAGAAAAGATTGCATGCAAATCAACAACAAAGCATTGGCACCACAAAGAAGGCTTGCAGGCCTAATGAAGGCACACACTGGCTGCCTTCACAAAATGGCCCCCAGCCACATTGCCAGGCCACCACAACAACAAAAAAGGGGAGACAGACAATGCAGGCCTAGGGCAAAAGCACATTGACTGCTTTCACAAAATGTCCGCCAGTCACATGGCCAGGCCACAACAACAAGAAAGGAAAGACAGACAATGGAGGCCTCTACCAAAAGCACACTGGCTGCCTGCACCAAATGGCCGGCAGACACATGGCCAGGCCACAGCAACAAGAAGTATGCCGAGAGGAACAAAGAAAATACATGCAGGCCTATGGAAAAAGCAGCACACTAAGTACCACCACAAAATTGCCACCAGCCACATAGTCACTCACAGTCACAACAAGCAGGAGGCATGGAAAACAATGAACTCAAGCAGGCCTGATATGGCCAGAATTGATGTTTAGGAGGGATATACCTGATGGACATCCCTCTTCCAATTCAAGTGCAGATATGGATGTGTAAGAAACAAAGGTAGAACTGTTGTATCTATAAGAAAATAATACACATTAACATTAGAACTGCAGAATTAGGCATTCAATCATGACAGAGTGAACAGTATTAACCTTAATGAAGACCACCATCAGGATACGCAAGACCCAAAAATAAATCTACCCTGAACTAGTAGGAAAAAAACTAAAAACATGTTTTCCTAGACAGGATAAGAAAAATTAAAAATGCTGCACAGAAAGGTGCTGGGTCTGGTTTTGGATAAACTATCCTTAGAATTCATAAATAAATAACTGATTGACAGTCCATTATTTAACAGCATAAGAGAAGATGTAGAAGAAATCCAGGATGAAGATATCCTCCAAAGTCCATGAATAATAAACAATCAGATAAGTGACATTAGATAATATTCAAGTTTTATAATCCTACCTTGAACCTGGAGGCCAGGATTCTTTAAACAAACTCTTTCTGTTTCTTCCCTGCAAGATCAGGAAAACTGCTCAAAGAAAGAGAGCTGGCCAGAAGAAACTGAAGAGAACAGAAACAGCCGGCGAGGGAACATGAACACAGCTGCTGCCCTGCATGAAGAGCTGCAACCTGGAAGGGAAAGAGTCAAGGAATCGCTGTGAGGACATGCCGGAGACGACTCTGTAAACCGACGCATAGCTGTGGAGAATTGCACGTAAGTGCAGGAGGTTACAGGACTGCGTGAGGGCTGCAACCTGGAAGGGAAAGAGTCAAGGAATCGCTGCGAGGACATGCCGGAGATGACTCTGCAAACCGACGCATAGCTGGGGAGAATTGCAGGTAAGTGCAGGAGGTTACAGGACTGCGTGAGGGTTGACAGTTATCAGTGATGGAACACGAAGCATGTTCCAGTCATAGACATTCCATTTTATGGCCCTAAACGCCGCCTCTGCCCTCCAACATCCGTTGGCGGGCGTGGCTGCCATGACATATTGATGATGATTTATCATCTTCGATATGTGCTATATTCTGAAGAACATCTACATCTTTATAATAAATATTATTTTGTGCCAGATATAATATTGCATTTTTTAACTTTAGTAACAATGACTAACTCTTGCCATATTTATTTACTCTTAGTAGGAACACCATTCACTAGAATTGCAATTGCTTTTTCCAGATTTCTCTGTACATCTACAGTCTCAATAGTCTGTTTCAATTCTAATGGTAAATATACAACTCTACCTATATGCATATGCACTGTGACAAAGATATGGATCCCAGATTGTAATATGTATGGCATAGCGCTGTGCGTTATAACATACACATCGAGGAAGGCACGTTAGATGGGGCAATATAACCTGTGCGAAGGCAAGTGTGGCATGACATATTCACAGGGTGGTGTTACAGTGCACATGGGCTAGAGAGTGTCATATCATACGCACTAGCTGGTGGAATACAACACAGAGGTGTGAGGCAATCGGCGGGCACTGGTGGGTGTAACACAGCATTGGGCTCAGCCAGGAGCACGCTGTGACTCTCAAGTGAGGTTCGTCTCCTTTCCAGAGAGTAAAATAAAAAGTATTACACATCCGGCGGTGGATGTATTTTTTATTAACCGTGAGGGGGGTTTCTTGCATAGTTTGGTTGAATTTTTGTCGAATCCCCTTTGAATGGCTTGGTGTGCGTGTATATTAAATGTGCCTGTCAATAGCTACCCATGTTTGTATAAATAAACGACAAGGGTGTCTACTTGGAGAGTACCCACCGGCGGGGGCGCCGGGATTAGGCACGGTAGGGCGTCAGACACGTCAGAGCTTCACTAGCGGTGTAAATACATTCCATGTGGATTCATTCTATGCATAGTCGCCTTTTAATGAATATCACGCAAATCGTCATGGTGATAGGTACATACGGTTTGTCCAGCATGTCCTAGGTGTTTCTATAAATATATATATTTTTAAAATAATAAAAAACAAAGGCCAGCCCCAGGGAAGGGGTCCCCGGAGCCATAAGTGGCCTGAAAAGGGGGGCAACGCAGCCCCCTCCTAAAGAATTTAAATAAAAAAAAGGCCATGACCCGGGGGTTGGGGTCTCCGGGGCCGATTAAGGCCTTGTGAGGGCCAAATTATTTTTTTTCAACAAAACAAATTAGGGTGCAGGCCCTGGGGGATGGGGTCCCCAGGGCCAGTAAATTGGAAAAAGAAGGGGGGCCACACAGCCCTCCTTCTTAAAAAAATTAAATAAATGAAAGACCGGCATCGCGCTGGAGGCCACGCCCCCTCCTTGCAGCACTCTGCAAACGCACCCCCTGGCCAGTTGTAAGTTGGGGAATTAATTCCCCTTCAATACTGAGGGTCCCTGAGGGCCAACTAGCCCAACAGGTATCTCCAGTGTGCGCCAGGGAGCTGCGTTGCTGACAGGCCACGCCCCTTTTTACACCTCTATGCAACGCAGCTCTGTGGCGCTTACTGGAGGTACCTAGTGGGCTAGTTTGACCCTAGGGACCCTTAGGATTCAAGGGGACTTAATCTCTCAACTTAGAACGGCCACAGGGCGCGTTTACACAGTGGTGAAGGGAGGGGACGGGGCCTGAGGTGACGTGTGCAAACACGCCCTGTGGCACGTTTTAAGTTGGGGAAATAATTCCCTTTCAATCCTGAGGGACCCTGGGGGCCAACTAGCCCACGAGGTGCTTCCAGTAAGTGCCACTGCTCTGCGTTGCAGAGAGGTGGTGCAGGCCGTGCCCCTTTTTACACCTCTCTGCAATGGCGCTTACTGGACGTACCTAGTGGGCTATTTTGCCCCTAGGGATCCTCAGGATTCAAGGGGACTTAATCTCCCAACTTAAAAAACGGCCACAGGTCATATTTACACAGTGGGGAAGGAAGGGGACGGGGCCTGAGGTGACGTGTGCAAACACGCCCTATGGCGCGTTTTAAGTTGGGGAAATAATTCCCCTTCAATCCTGAGGGCCCCTGGGGGCTAACTAGCCCACCAGGTGCTTCCAGTAAGCGCCACTGAGCTACGTTGCAGAGAAGTGGTCCAGGCCATGCCACTTTTTACACCTCTCTGCAACGCAGCTCTGTGGCGCATACGGGAGGTACCTAGTGGGCTAGTTGGACCCTACGGCCCCTCAGGATTCAAATTAACTTAATCTCCCAACTAAAAACAGCCACAGGGTTTGTTTACACAGTGGTGAAGGAAGGGGACGGGGCCTGAGTTAACGTGTGCAAACAAGCCCTGTGGCGCGTTTTAAGTTGGGGAAATAATTCCCCTTCAATCCTGAGGGCCCCTGGGGGCTAACTAGCCCACCAGGTGCTTCCAGTAAGTGCCACTGAGCTGCGTTGCAGAGAGGTGGTCCAAGCCGTGCCACTTTTTACACCTCTCTGCAACGCAGATCTGTGGCGCATACTGGAGGTACCTAGTGGGCTAGTTGGACCCTAGGGACCCTCAGGATTCAAATGAACTTAATCTCCCAACTAAAAACGGCCACAGGGTGTGTTTACACAGTGGTGAAGGGAGGGGACGGGGCCTGAGTTAACGTGTGCAAACAAGACCTGGGGCGCGTTTTAAGTTGGGGAAATAATTCCCCTTCAATCCTGAGGGACCCTGGGGGCCAACTAGCCCACCAGGTGCTTCCAGTAACCACCACTCTGCTGGGTTGCAGAGAGGTGGTCTAGGCCGTGCCCTTTTTTACATCTCTCTGCAATGCAGCTCTGTGGCGCTTACTGGAGGTACCTAGTGGTCTAGTTGGAATCTAGGAATCCTCAGGGTTCAAGGGGACTTAATCTCCCAACTTAAAACGGCTACAGGGCGTGTTTACACAGTGGGGAAGTGAGGGGACTGGGCCTGAGGTGACGTGTGCAAACACACCCTGTGGCGCGTTTTAAGAGGTAGTTTTAATACCCTGCCCTATTATATACTAGGGGCTTACAGAGGAGGTCATGCTGATCACAGGGGGACCGCAACGCATAGTGTTCCCTAGTGTATGTAGGTGTTTTCACTGTATTCTGAGTGTCTTTTAACATAGCACTGGCTCTAGGACTGGTTAGTCAGACTCAGTTACCACCAGTATCCGTCTGAAAAAGTTGAGGGTACAGGATGATTTTGCAACAAGGCTTCTTTCTGCTCTTCTGTTTGTTCTTTCTGCACGTTATCCTTCTTCCTGCACTTTTCTTCGTCTTTGAGGACTTCTGCTGCTTCTTTCTGCATTTCTTTTTTTTCTTTCTGTGCGTTTTGCTTCTTTCTTCACATGTCCTATCTGTAGGCAAAGTTAGAAATTAACATTTAAAAAACCTTTGAAAATCACTGAAGAAACCATAGGTTTCAGGGGCGTTATAGTTAGCTGGACTTTTCACTCGTACAAAACCATTGAAATTCCCCCGTTATAGTTAGTTCAGCTAACTATAACTCGCGCGCCCGCAATGCACTGCTGATGACGTCACATATTACATCACTCATGACATGGTCAGTGACATCACTCATGACATCACTGATGACATCTCAAATGACATCACTAATGACATCACTGATGACATCATCCTTGTGATAGAGTGGCAGACCTCCTCTTCCCCTAATATAACCTTTGATACACACATTCAAAAATAGAAACTACAATGTTCAAAACAATGGACATACCAATACCAGTTACAACAACATATTCAGTAATTCTAAGATCCACATACACATCCACTCATTCACCAACAGTCCTATACAGTCACTCATACATGTACTCACTCATCATATGTACTCACACACCTATACATCCTGTTACACAACGCCACTCATCCATAGAGTTACTCACACACATAGTCACTCATGCTAATAAAGAATCAAACATCCATTTACTTGCATATACAGTTATACACACACCACCACACTTACTTCTACAGAAACTTACACCTACTTAGTCTTTTAAACAATCACTTATAGAAACACACACTTATTCCTACAGGAACTCTTTCAATCTCTCACTCTCACATATACTCACTTATATACACCAATAGTCACATATTCTAGTTTAAAACATATGTAGTTACTCATAAAGACACTATTGAGACAGGCTATCACTCACTAACACACTCATGCACACACTCATCCACCCATACAGTCCTGCACACATGCTGTCTTCAACACATACAAACAGATAGTCACTCATTCATGCACCTATGCACTACGTAATACCCCCCACCGAACCATACAGACACTCAGACACTCATAATGATACTCAAAAAAATAACTAATAACCTATATAGACACTCATGTAGCTACTCACCAACCCATGCAGCCACTTATACACAAAGTGAAAGACTGATACAGATATTTACACATTTAAACATTACTCACTAAGCCATGTATTCACTAAGATACACTTAATCAGTCAGTTATACAATCAATTTTTCAAAAACAAATCATCCATTTAGATACTTATATACCCATTTATTCTTCCATCGACCTTGAGATATACAAATATAAAACATATGTAATTTTCAGAAAAACACACATTCACTGGATGATGTCATCAGTGATGTCATTTGAGATGTCATCAGTGATGTCATGAGTGATGTCACTGACCATGTCATGAGTGATGTAATATGTGACGTCATCAGCAGTGCATTGCGGGCGCGTGAGTTATAGTTAGCTGAACTAACTATAACGGGGGAATTTCAATGGTTTTGTACGAGTGAAAAGTCCAGCTCACTATAACGCCCCTGAAACCCATGGTTTTTTCAGTGAATTTCTAAGGTTTTTTAAATGCTAATTCCTAACTATAACGTGCCTGAAACCTATGGTTTTTTTCAGTGAATATATATATATATATTATCTACTGGCGGTCGCCAGTAGATAGTTAGGACCGGGTTTCCATAGGAAATCACAAAATTCTATTTTGAATAACTTTGGCGCCGGTTGACGAATCCTCGCGAAATTTTCAAAACTAATGGGGCGCTCCGCTCAGCTCCTACCCTGAAAGTCTCGGGTGATTCGTCAAGCGGGGGCCGAGAAAAAAGAGGGGTCCCAAAACACGTTTTCCCCATGCATTTTCCCATAGGACCTTTAGTCGAAGGTACAGCCCGAACGGCTGAACAGAATTACTTGAAATTCGGCAAAGAGGTAGTCCTCAGGTCAGGGATGTGCCTTTTGCATATATGGAGTCAATCTGTTCAGTAGTTCCTGGGAAAATTTCATTTAAAATTCATAAATATCTATAGCCGCGCACCGTGCGCGCACCGTGCGCGCAGCCTAACGTGCGCGAGTGTAATTCTGATTGGTGGTTACATGTCAGTCAACGTTCGAATCGGTCGAAATCAGGAAGTGTCGGCCGCCATTTTGTTTGTTTTGAGTGCGAGAGTGAAAAAGGAAGGTGGCGAATGTGAAAAGGGGGCAGGATAGAGAGTTCCTGACCCCCTAGCCTTTGTCAGGGGGTCCCTGAAGGACCCCGAAGGCAGAAAAAAACATTTAATTTTTTTTTTTTTAAATCGTGGGGGGCGCGCAGGTTGCACGCACCGTGCGTGCACGGCGAAAAACCATTAAAAAATTTTTTTTATTCGTAGTTTATTGTAAATAAATATATAAAAAATATAATAATAAATACATAACTTACCATTTAAAAAACCGTACAGATTCACTGAAAAAAACATTGGTTTCACACATGTTATAGTTAGGAATTAGCATGTAAAAAACCTTGCAAATTCACTTAAAAAACCATAGGTTTCACACATGTTATAGTTAGGTGGACATTTCACTCATAAAAAAACAATGAAATTCCCCCGTTATAGTTAGTTCAGATAACTATAACTCGCGCGACCGCCACTCTATCAAAAGGATGATGTCATCAGTGATGTCATGAGTGATGCCACTGACCATGTCATGAGTGATGTAATATGTGACGTCATGAGCAGTGGATTGCGGGCGCGCAAGTTATAGTTATCTGAACTAACTATAACGGGGGAATTTCATTGTTTTTTTTACGAGTGAAATGTCCACCTAACTATAACATGTGTGAAACCTATGGTTTTTTCAGTGAATTTGCAAGGTTTTTTAAATGCTAATTCCTAACTATAACGTGTGTGAAACTTATGTTTTTTTTCAGTGAATTTGCAAGGTTTTTAAATGCTAATTGCTAACTATAACGTGCCTGAAACCTATGGTTTTTTTCAGTGAATATATATATATATATATTATCTACTGGCGGTCGCCAGTAGATAGTTATAGTTAGGACCGTGTTTCCATAGGAAATCTCAAAATTCTATTTTGAATAACTTTGGCGCCGGTTGACGAATCCTCGCGAAATTTTCAAAACTAATGGGGCGCTCCGCTCAGCTCCTACCCTGAAAGTCTCGGGTGATTCATCAAGCGGGGGCCGAGAAAAAAGAGGGGTCCCAAAACACGTTTTCCCCATGCATTTTCCCATAGGACCTTTAGTCGAAGGTACAGCCCGAACGGCTGAACAGAATTACTTGAAATTTGGCAAAGAGGTAGTCATCAGGTCAGGGATGTGCCTTTTGCATATATGGAGTCAATCTGTTCAGTAGTGCCTGAGAAAATTTCATTTAAAATTCATAAATATCTATAGCCGCGCACCGTGCGCGCACCGTGCGCGCAGCCTAACGTGCGCGAGTGTAATTCTGATTGGTGGTTACATGTCAGTCAACGTTCGAATTGGTCGAAATCAGGAAGTGTCGGCCGCCATTTTGTTTGTTTTGAGTGCGAGAGTGAAAAAGGAAGGTGGCGAATGTGAAAAGGGGGCAGGGTAGAGAGTTCCTGACCCCCTAGCCTTTGTCAGGGGGTCCCTGAAGGACCCCGAAGGCAGAAAAAAACATTAAACATTTTTTTTTTTAAATCGTGGGGTGCGCGCAGGGTGCGCGCACCGTGCGTGCATGGTGAAAAACCATGAAAAAAATGTTTTTATTCGTAGTTTATTGTAAAATAAATATATAAAAAATATAATAATAAATACATAACTTACCATTGAAAAAACCGTACAGATTCACTGAAAAAACCATTGGTTTCACACACGTTATAGTTAGGAATTAGCATGTAAAAAACCTTGCAAATTCACTTAAAAAACCATAGGTTTCACACATGTTATAGTTAGGTGGACATTTCACTCATAAAAAAACAATGAAATTCCCCCGTTATAGTTAGTTCAGATAACTATAACTCGCGCGACCGCCACTCTATCAAAAGGATGATGTCATCAGTGATGTCATGAGTGATGCCACTGACCATGTCATGAGTGATGTAATATGTGACGTCATGAGCAGTGGATTGCGGGCGCGCAAGTTATAGTTATCTGAACTAACTATAACGGGGGAATTTCATTGGTTTTTTACGAGTGAAATGTCCACCTAACTATAACATGTGTGAAACCTATGGTTTTTTCAGTGAATTTGCAAGGTTTTTTAAATGCTAATTCCTAACTATAAGGTGTGTGAAACCTATGTTTTTTTCAGTGAATTTCCAAGGTTTTTTAAATGCTAATTCCTAACTTTAACGTGTGTGAATCCTATGGTTTTTTAAGTTAATTTGCAAGGTTTTTTAAATGCTAATTTATGAATGTATTATTATATTTTTTAAATATTTTTTTTACAATAAGCTACCTATATATATATAGTTATCCTATAATATGGAATGGCTCAGTTTTTTTTTTTTAAATTTGGATAGAGTTGAACAGCATAGTTAATATCTTCTATAAACTTATAAACACTTTAAAAAATGTTTTTTTTTTTTAAGGGTTTTTGTCTGTACGCGCTCGGTGCGCGCACGGTGCACGCATGTGTGCGCGCATCAGTGATGTCATGAGTGATGTCACTGACCATGTCATGAGTGATGTAATATGTGACGTCATCAGCAGTGGATTGCGGGCACACGAGTTATGGTTAGCTGAACTAACTATAACGGGGGAATTTCATTGGTTTTTTACGAGTGAAATGTCCAGCTAACTATAACATGTGTGAAACCTATGGTTTTTTCAGTGAATATATATATATATATTCACAGATACACAAAAAAATTACAGAAGGAGCTACATTCATAACTTCAGAAAAGGGAAAACTACTTACTTGCTACATGGGCTACACCTAAATGCAAGAAAAAATAACTGGAAACAAAACACATTGGAAATGCAGTAAATATGGGATAGCCACTATAGCAGAAACTAATGTAGTTAATGTCAAAGAACAAAACCATCCCCCCAATGTGACTGAAATCAAAGTCAGAGTTGCCCTACAAACAATAAGAGAATCAAGTACCAGCTCACAAGAAACCAGTACCCAAATACTCAAAAATGTGTTAACTAGGGTACCTGAACATGTCACATGACAACTTCCATCTATCCCCACTCTGAAAAGATTAATAGCCAGAACTAAAAGAGCTACAGCTCAAACACCACTCACCCCCAAACTTTTGTAGGAATAGAAATGTTACCAGAATACACCATCACCCACAAAGATGAAAAATTCCTTCTTCATGACAATAAAAGTAATAAAAAAAGAATGATCATCTTTGCCACCAATAACTTACAAAAACTAAAAAAGGGTGAAATGTCGATGATGGATGGCACATTAAAAGTTTGCCCCAAGCCTTTTAATCAACTATATACCATCCATGGTGAATATGAAGACACTAACATCCCCGTCATGTATGCACTCCTCCCTAATAAACAAAACAGCAACAACAACTTTCCATAAAAAATTATCATTGACTTTGAACAAGCGATGATTCATTCAATTTTAAACATATATCCACACAATGCATTACAAGGTTGCTATTACCACTTTAACCAAAGTATCCGGAGACACCTACAAAAATCTACTTTAATTACCACCAATAGCTACTTTGACTACCAAATTTAAAGAATTATAGCCCTGGCCTATGTACTAACAATTGAAGTAGCCAACCATTATAACATACTTCTTGAAAGCCCTTTCTATCAAGCAAACAAAACTAAACTAACTCCTTTCCTAGACTACTTTGAAGACAATTGGGTGGGAAGGCTACATAGGTCAGGGCACTGTAGACAACCCAAGTTCCAAATCCCCTGGTGGAACATCCACAATAGCACTCCAACTGAAAAAACTAAAACCAACGACGCAGTGGCGTAATGCCTTTCAAGCCAGAATAAGAAGAGGACAACCAGCCCTACATAAACTTATAGAACCCATCAAAATGAACAGAACTATCAAGGGCAAAGACTAGAGCAATCACTAACTAAAATAGGCCCTAAACTCAGTAAGCAAAGTAAAACAATTGATGAATACCTACTACACAAAACTCAACTATTTCCAAACACCAAAGAGCTAGAATACCTAGACATGATAGCTAAATCCACACTTTAAATTAAAAACATTGCTAAACATCATAAACATTTTAAAATTACAATACACATAAACAACACATCACTACTCCTTTTTAAAGTAATAATTATAATTATGTCATTTAAAAATGGAAATCCACAAAAAATGAAAAAATCCAACTGTAGAATAAAGGCTCCAATGACGCAATCCTCTAAAAAATGAAGCTCTCAAAAACCTGAAAATTGTTTAAGAAAAAAATACAAAAATATAACTTAAAAAAAAGCTCCAACGACGCAATCCTCTCAATAACGATACCCTCAAAAAGCCGAAAAGTAGGTTTAAAAGATAAAACGCTCCAACAAACCCGAAAAATCCAAGGAAATGTAAAGTAACTTGTTTTAAAGAAATAATATACATTTTCCTTTTTGAAAAGATAGCAATAAGCTAAGATTCACCAAACAAAATGATAGAAGGAACCTATTAGGAAAAGGAAAATGAGAGACAAACTATTCAAAATCTGCTGTCATCAGTTACCCATTGCAGGCTGATGTATCTTAGGCAGTACTAGACATCCTTTGAGATAGAGTCAAATCTTGATGTTACAGGCGGCAGTATCTTATACAATTAGTTAAGGCCCCATAAGCTTACACTACTGCCCCCTCAATTTGATATCAAAGAAATATAACTAGATCAGATTCACCTAAATGTCTTCTTTTATTGAAAGTGGGGTGGAAAAATGGCAATAGATGGTGACTGTGATTTGGATTTCAGCATGGCAAATCATAGAGAATAGATTCAACATACCATTTCCATTTACAAGTTCCCATGTCTGATGACTTACTTGTTTTATAAATCATTCAATGAGGGGTCACAATGATGGTAGTCATTGTTGAGGCTCTAAGTGTATCTTCTGTATAAATTTTAAGAAGCCACCCTACCAGTCACATGCATTCGAAAATGTACTTTCTGCTCCATTAACAACAGCTATGTATTTGCTTTCTGTACAACTCAAATGGCAATTGATGAGGCTGAGCAGGGTGCAGATAGCAAGCAAGGAAGGAGTGATGCACATTAGTGGAGAGGAGGTAGGGATAAAGCAAGATTGCTGGAATTATGATGGGGAAGGAAAGTGAGTGGTACAAGTACAAGGACTTGAGGCAACATGATAGGAACAAATGGGAAGGGTAGAGGGGCAGGGTCAAGGAGGAGGCAGGGAAAGTGACAGGAAATGGATTGGAAATAATGAGGAAACTGAGCTGACCCAGGATAGGAGGCTGAGACATTGAAGGAAAATACATGATGTGTAGAAATTTTGGGTCTGAAGAGAGGCTGGAATAGGAAGTAGGCAAAGGGAGGGTAGATACTTAAACAACTTGACCTCGAACCACGAAGGTTCCTAATGAGGCTATTAAACGTCTCGCTCATCGAATCTCGTGTGGAACAGGATTGGAAACATGCCATGGTCGTCCCTCTGCCTAAAAAATCTGGTGCTGACATCACAAATCTTGCCAACTTCAGGCCTATATCCCTGCTGCCAGTCTGTTCTAAAATCCTAGAACGCCATGTTAACACCCAGCTTAATGAGTTTGTTGAAAACCTGGGATATCTCCATCCGTCCCAATCAGGCTTTCACGCTAATTATTCCACCGAATCCGCACTCCTAGGGGTAACTGAGCGACTCCGACACGGTATCGATGGCGGTGAGACCTTTGCGCTGATCCTTCTTGACTTAAGCGCTGCTTTCGATACCGTGTCCCACTCCATCCTACTGGAGTCTCTCGGATCCCTCGGTGTTGCTGGATCAGCGCTTGCCTGGGTGTCCTCATTTCTTAATGAGCGCACCTTTCAGGTTTTCTCAAACAAAGCGGAATCTGCGATTCATTCCTCTGCCTACGGCGTCCCCCAAGGGTCTATATTGAGCCCTTTGTTGTTCAATATCTACATCCGACCACTTGCTACCATCGTAGAGGACGCCGGTCTGTCTATTTACTCATACGCAGACGATACGCAGATTGTGTTCTCTCTGTCCAGCAGCAGGGCCCAGGACACCTCCGCCCTCAAAATCGGCCTCTCTCGCGTTGCAGCCTGGATGCAAATGCATCTGCTAAAGCTCAACGGAGATAAGACCGAGGTGATTATACTAGGCAAACAAAAAGACCTCTGGGGTTCACAACATTGGCCCAGTGACATGGGTCCTCTGCCTACCCCCGTGCCTGTTGCTCGCAACCTCGGTGTCCTAATCGACGACAAACTCTCGATGAGGCAGCAGGCAACTAGGGTCACTGCGATCTGCTTTAACACCCTTCGCTGGTTGCAAAAGATCATATGGATGCTGCCTGAGTCCACTCGTAGAACTGTCGTACAGGCCCTTGTGATGTCCCATATCGACTATGGCAATGTGCTTTATCTAGGAGCAGATAAAGCTACAATCAATAAACTCCAGGTCGTACAAAACTCAGCCGCCCGCCTGCTGCGTAATGTCCCTAGGAGAATGTCCGCAATGCAGGCACTACGTGACCTCCACTGGTTAAAAATCTCGGATCGAGTGGCCTTCAAAACTCTGTGCATCCTCTTTAAAATTCGTCAAGGCTCCGCTCCAGCCTACCTGCATAATCTTGCACAGCCATATCAGCCTGGCCGCCTCTTGAGGTCATCCAACAGTGGCAATCTTGTGATTCCCAGAATCCGATTGGCAAAAATGGGAGGCCGTTCATTCGCATATCTAGGCCCCAAGATGTGGAATGCTCTCCCATTGGCGCTTAAAACAGAACCCAGTCTTCTGGCCTTCCGCAAAAAACTGAAGACCCTTCTGTTCTAGTCCCAGATTCCTCCGGTCTAATGTCTCCCTCTTGCAATCGCTTGTCTTCTGATTTCTTCTCCAATCTATCCCTGGCGCCGGGAAACCCACTGCGGGTAGCTGCGCGCAATACAAGTTCAATAAAATAAAAAATAAATAAAGGGGTGTAGGAATGGGGAGGACAGGAAGCTGTTTGAAGAAAGGCTATGGATTCAATGTTGGGAAATTATCAGGATGAGATGAGAAATAGAGAGCAAGGAGGGATAAGAGAGAATGTGGATATGATGACAGGGGCATCCTTATGGGAATAAACATGGAGCGGATGGGGGAGTTGGAATGAAGAACTATCGAGGACAGGAGGTGACATAGCAACATCAAAGGATGAGGAATGAGAGTTAGTGATATAAGGCAATAAGGGGGGTGTGGAAGTGAAATAATTGGAAGCAAGCAACATCATTGGAGTTAGCCCTCTCGCCAAATTGGCACAGTAACAGACATCAAAGTAGGCTTCTACAAAATTCCTAGATTTGTTTGAGCAGAAAATATATTGCAGGACCAAGTATAGAGCAGGAATATGTTCTCTGGTAGACAATCTCATTGCTGTCATCTCAAGTGACTTTTGAGTGTAAGCTTTGCAGTCATGTTCAATTTTGACTTATGATACTCAAAGGGCTTTTCACAAAATGTACTTATAAATTTTGTGTAATTGATTATTCTGAAATGTTGCATAAGTTTATGAAAATATACTTGATTTCTCCCTACTTGCCTTCTCATTTTATGGTACAGCAAGGAGGTGGCAATTATAATAATGTCCATGTAATCTTTAGACTCAAGGCAAAAAACCTGAAAGTTTTGACGCAGGGCCAATTTTCACCTTTGAGGAATTTCACTAATTAACAACAAGCACAGTGCTTTGGAGGTCATACCACATTGTGTTAAATAAACTTTTAAAAAGGACACATGAAAAATCTCCTGGAATCATTAGCTCAGGATTGGGCAAACAGCATGTTTTTGTATATTTGTTAATAAGATGAGGAATTGACCAGCGGAGGAGGACCTAAGAAAATTTATATCAGACAATTATTCTCTAAAGCACGCAGAAAGGAATCAGGAAATAGTGGAATAAAGAATGTTGACAGGACAAAGGCATCCAGAAAACTATCCCTTCCTCATTCCTTATAAGTGGACTCTGTAAAAAACATCCAGAAGAGATATGACACATTAGGGCTTTTGATAGTTATTACGAAAGTCCTGCTCACCCTTTAACTTGGAGAATGGCTAGTTGAGGTACTTGCATTGGTAGTCTATCACTCCAGGATTACTGGACTGCAAGATGCGGAAACATCCCCCAGATGACAAAGATAGCTGAAAAAGATTAGGCATTCAAGAGAGTGGAGTGACAGACACAAATTATTTGCTGAAAGCAGAGTCTACAGAGCTTGAAAATGAGCATAGAACTCCTTAATGTCTTGACATGGGGCCCGATAGCACAGAATAAAAAAATAGAGGGAGTGAGAGGATAAAGACTGGGGCGGTCCTCCGAACACAATTCACAACACAGAAAAAAGGCACCCAGCAGTTTAAGGAAAGTTTAATTTACGCCTGGGTAAAAACACAACGTTTTCTGTAAAACCCTCACCCAGCAGGGTTACCCCTTGGTGGCATGCTTCATCATTGGGTCCTTCACATTCCGCTATGGAATGGGACATGCTGCGACCTACGAGTTACACTGGAGCACTTTCAATGACTATGACAGACAAGATGGTCTATGCGGGAGGAGTGGGGAAGGGGGGTGAGTGAAATCTTTATTTAAAAATACCTTGCTAGTGGGTTAAGTTTTTTATTCTGACCCCTAGTCATTATGGTTAAAAAACAAGAGAGATTTTAGGAAAAAAGTGTAGTGTTCCTATTTCCTAATGATCGACATGTTTCTAGCCATACCCCTATCGGCTATTCTTCAGGACCTAGGGAATTCACTGTTTTCTACAAATCGTCAATTACCTGGTTCCACTTCTGTTGTCATACATTGGACAAACAAAGGTGCAAATACTTATACCACCTATCTTTTGTTTGCTTTTATGAATTATATGTAAAGTTCAGCTAATGCTTCATGGTTCCTCCTGTGGAGACTGAAGTCGGTAGTCACACTCTCTTCAAGACTTCTATTCTGCTGTCTCACTTACTTGGGAGCCACTGGGGAACCTCTTATAGGGCCTGATAATGACTTTTCTGGTGTGGGAGTGGGTCCACCAATCCGCCGCCCTGCTCTCACGCCACACTGCCCACCAGATTATAATTTTTTTCGTGTCTAGTAGGTGTTTCTTTAGTGGTCCCATGGCGGTGCCTCTGAAAATGGGCATCGCAATGTGAGCACCAAAGGCAGTTCGAGCATGCCATGGACAGTGAAATCCATGCCGTGCTGAAACTGGAGATGCCTGCATGCTGTGCACCCCTGCATGCATCAACATGCATGGGAGAAAGAGGGACATGCAGGGCCCCCTTTCTTTCATGACGGCTAGCAGTTTCATCCATGAGACTGCTGGCGGTCATGAAACTCATAATATGCATGACTTTGCAGCAGTGGTACCCCAGCATATTGTGGGCCCCTGACCGCTGAGCCACTACCAGGAATGCGGGTTCCTGGCATTTGCAGCAGTCCAATGGTGGTCCGACTGCCACAGTTGTAATAGGGCAGTCAGACCACTGGTCCCGCTGTAGACGGACCACAACTGCTGCATCACCATGAGTTTGGCGGTCTACGGACCATAAAACTCAGAATCAGGCCCATAGTGTACTGACATAAGAAGTTTGGACCACCTCGTATTTATTACTCATCCTGCTGCTTCAATTTACAGAATGCCCAATCATTCCATCCCAACTGTCCTCCACACCAATGTTCTAAAACACAGAACACATGAATGCACTAGCCAAGGTACACAAAGGTGGGAGTAGAGTGGAAAGGAGGAAAGACAAACACTACAGTCTCTTTATAATGTTCAGGGCCAATATTACATCTTTTCCTTCTTGATAAAGCTTAAGTAACCATTGAGTGAAGCAAGAGAGGATCTCCTGCATACACATTTTATTTGTTCTGTTTCAGCAAGGTCCTGCATGCGACTAGGCCTGGGCCAAAATTATGTTCCGCTCGCGGAAATTGCGATAATTTGCCATTTTCGTGTTCCGCGGAAAGCATGAAAAGGTCCAAATTTCCGCAATGCGCATTTTACCGGTAATTTTTTTCTTGCTCGCGCTGTAAAAAAATACATTCTCGCGTGCGCGCGATTGCCTTACCTGAATCCCTGCGTTCGCCGTCAAGTTTTCCCGATCCGGTCGAGTTCTCCACGAGATGTTGGATTGTAGGTAGCCATTTGCGCTGTCTCGCGACAGTTCACGCCCGTATTAATGTCATTTGTCGCGCGATCACGTCATTTGTCGCGCAATCACGTCTTTCTTCTCGCAATCATGCACCGTGAGAGTATGAGAAGATAGAGATCTCGAACACGTCATTCTCCAACGCGAGCGAGAGAGTGAGGACGCGGGCACGTCATATCGAACGCGAGTGGGTGGGACAAGTGAAAACAAGATGGCCGCGCCCGTGAGCAACCGCATGGGTAAGTTGGCGAGCCACGATCACGCAAAAAATACTGCGAACAGGCAGGAAAAAAACTTCTGCGTCTTCGCAATATATCCGGCGTGTTTGCGGAGATTTTCAACATCTTCGCGATAGTTTGCGAAAGTGAATTTCGCAAATTCCGCCCACATCTACATGCAACCATCAAGGTTTAATATACACACACATCAAAGGCAGTGTCAATAAGTCATACACTGGTGCAAGATATAACAGTAAATATTTGTGTAAGGCAAGGATAACAATTGTGGGTGTGGTAATTTATTCATCAAACACTTTGCTATTAGTAACTTCCTCTTATATGAGAAAGCTTCACTCCCTCCTTCCCAACCTTGAACACAACTTATCCTATTCAGGAATATTTCACTCTCAGAATTGAGCAGAAGGACAATGTGCACAAACAGTTTACTCATGTCTTGTACATTGATGTTTTCCTTCCCTATTCCCAGGCTACTCCAGTCAGGAATCCCTATTTGCATCTAACATATGCAGATATAATGAAGATATATGTTAGCTCTCTCAATTCCTTCCTTTATCTCGAGGGCAGGAGAATCATAAGGAAAGAAGTCTTTTTTGGGAAAGGGCCATAATAGTACTTTTAACTGCAGTGTGCCATTTGCATTTTGTCAACAACTTATCACCTTCCCATGTAATACATGATGCTTGTTTCTGGTCCAGGGAAGATCTGGCTTAGCAGTTCAGGCTGGACTGTTCCCATGGGGAGCAGGTTCAAGACTGATTTGCATATGCATGGGTCCAAACTTGGGTGACAGGGCAAACGAAATACCGACGGCTTAAACCCAGATCTGCGACGGGGGTGAGTGTTTGAAAACTTTCAACAGTCCGTCCATCATTTTATTTTGTTTTGTTACAGAGTACTTGGGCCCACCGGTGAGGCTGACTGGTGGTTAGACCATCAAAATCTAAATCAGGCCCTTAATCCAACTTAATAGTGTATCTACTGAGTGGGGCATGTAGTCATGTCATTTGTTGCCTAACACAAAACTGTCAGATTGTTTCATGGATACAGCAGCTGCTATTGCTGCTTGTAAATAGGGGTGAGTAGTTAACTCTGCTCTGCCGGTGGAGTTTACAGAGTTTTGGAACTCTGTGCTCTGTTTGGAGAGCAGAGTATGACAAAATCTCTTCAATCCACCACATGTCAGAGTTCACCTGTGCACCCGTCACAATTAAACCAAAGATAAGTAGATGGAGCCAATTTAACACTTATTCCCCCCACATTCAAACAAAATGCCACATTAAGTAAGAAAGCAATTGTCAGGAACATCTACCTGTTTACCACGCAGGTGAAATTCATTGTTAACTGTGACAAGTTCCTCCCAGCAGAATATTGGCGCCACTCTCGACAAATATGATTTGTCATTGCACAGGGCTTTAAGCTGTTCACCGAGCAAGTGTCAGTCC
Organism: Triturus cristatus; assembly: GCF_964204655.1. NCBI lineage: Eukaryota > Metazoa > Chordata > Amphibia > Caudata > Salamandridae > Triturus > Triturus cristatus. Next base: position 500,095,513 of record NC_140591.1, read on the forward strand.
TAGTTGTGATGTTCTTTCTTGCACGTGTTATGACGTCGGCATTGTTTTCTGGACATTTTTGGTGCGGGATCTGATCCCTGTAATTGGTGCCCGCAGGGCAGGGCAGTGCTTGGAGTGTTGTGTGATTCTGTTAAGTCATTTTACTCTCTTGCTTTTGCATTTGTCTGCGCTCACTTTTTATTCCCCTTCTCCAGTGGGCATGGAACTCAACCCCGTCCAGGCGCCGAGCACTCCCTCCCCGCTCCCCCCGTTTGTTGCCATCTCTGCACGCTTTTCCCTTAATTATCACTTGACCACTTTTTTGTGCCTGAAAAGGTCACAATTTTATTTTCAAAACAAACATTTTAGTGACATGAAATCTTCATATTTCAAATTTCAAAACTCATGGTCTTACTATAGTCCTTCAATGACCATGTTTCACTTTCATCTATTGTTCATTGTTTTCTCTATTCTCATTCTGGACCCAGCCGCCTCAATTGCCTGGCAGAGGAGGGAGGGGCCCCATTCCCTGTGTTTCGATTCGCGGGTATAGGCTTCAACTTGATACTGATTTGGAGGGTGTCCCTTTCTGGGTATGCCCAGGTTGGAAGTGCCGTCCCGCTCGTCCTGTATCCTTTTGGGGCCCTCCCTTCTCCCAGGGGTCCTTCCGTTTGGCATTCCAAGGACTTTACTTGAGCATCTACTCTATTTTCTTGCGGCTGGGTCCTTGTCATCTTCTTCGTCTGTACCCTTGCCGTAAGGCATCCCCGGGGTCCTGCGGGAGGGTCATCTCTATTCTTTCTCTGGGGGCATGCTGCTCAATGGCTCCCCCAGTGCCGTTGCCGTGAGGCATCCCAAGGACACTGTGCGAGCCTTTCATCTATCTCCTAGTAATTTTGTTCTCTACTAGGTTTCTCGTGTCAGCTCCGCTACCCTTTCCCCCTATGGCTGCGATGCCAGTATCCATAGGTGTGGGTGGGTGGTCTTCTCTTCTTCTTCTTTCACAAGGGGAAGACTTGAAATGTGATTTTCTGGGCCGTTGGCCCCTCTTTTGCCCCCCCTTGCCTTCCTAGCTCGCCCCCTGAATGGGGGGGTCCTTTGGTTTGCAGGCCTATCCATGCCCTCCCCGGCCTAGCCGGGTTTCTTAATTGCAGGGGAGTGGGGGGTCCCGCCACCGGCCATCGTTCTACCCGGGCCTCCATTCCCCGGCCGGAGTCCTAACCCCGTCCAGGCGGCGAGCACTCCCTCCCCACTCCCCCCCCTTTGTTGCCATCGCTGCACGCTTTTCCCTTAATTATCACTTGACCACTTCTTGGTGCCTGAAAATGTCACAGTTTTATTTTCACAACAAACATTTTAGGTACATGAAATCTTCATATTTCAAATTTCAAAACTCATGGTCTTACTATAGTCTTTCACTGACCATGTTTCACTTTCATCTATTTTTCATTGTTTTCGCTATTCGCATTCTGGACCCAGCCGCCTCAATTGCCTGGCAGAGGAGGGAGGGGCCCCATTCCCTGTGTTTCAATTCGCGGGTCTAGGTTCAACTTGCTATCGATTTGGAGGGTGTCCCTTTCTGGGCATGCCCGGGCTCCAAGTGCCGTCCTGCTCGTCCTGTATCCTTTCTGGATTTGATTTTTTTACGCCATCTAGCTTCTCCTCTAACTATGCTTAGTGTGTGGAGTAGGTATAATGGACTAGCTTTTCGTAGGTGACATTAGGGGAATTGTATTGCACATTATTGCAACCAGGCTGGTTGTTTGGTGGCGTATGCCTCAGCGCAAATTGTAGGAATATGCCATCATGCCCTTGACTGTAAGCTGATGGTTATGCATCTCACGGGCAGAGATTCCCTGCCTCAATTTGCAGCAATCCCTCGCTATGCAGAACAATTTTCCCATTTCTTGATAGAGATGCACCTGTATTCTTTCTCAAAGCAAGTCTTTACTACACTTTAGCCACTAGGAACGACGTGACCCCCACTTCGCGTCCGTTTATGCGGTACTTGAAGCTGTATGGTCAACGTTTGCTCCCTTTAACACCTCCGCCCCGCTTTTCTCCCTAGTTCAGTTGGGCGTTCCTGAGGTTGGCCGTTATGCTTCTTGGTGCCACGAGAGGTGCGCGCCCTGACGAGGCATTGCAGGATGACCGCCCTCCCACCAACAGGCCGGTTTGCTGGCGTCTGGCCTTAGCTCTGTATCTGTTCCCATGGCAATCTGGATTGTTATAGCCCTAAGCAGTATTGGTACCTTTCTGCTGTTTTTTTAGCCTGGCATGACAAGAATTGGTGTACTCTTTCTTACGGAGGCCAACCTCTAGCCGAAAAGCGGATTCCCCCGGGTCTAAACTTGACCATCGTCCCGAACATGGGTAGCTTTTGACTGCCCTGCTCGGGTCTTGCTCTTTTCGGAGAGTCATTCCTTCATTACTGTTCTCCTAGGGCGGACGGCCTTGGGTTATGCTCTCATTTCCGCTCTTTCCTGGCTTATTCTACTGGGTCCCTCACTGCCATTTCTGACTTAGAGTTGTATTATCCCAAAATTGTGAGCTATCGGTTTTTGCTGTAGAACTGCGTACGCAACCCCCAAGTATACTTTAAAGCCTGGATTTCTTTCTGCAGAAAAGGGGTGCATGGGGTTTGCCTAGTTTCCTTTTTCAATGGAAACTCCCCTCTATGTTATTTCTTTTTAGTATCCTGCGCTGGGGCTTCTCCTCCCAAGCACTCCTCGCCTGTCCTGCTCACCGGTGTGGCAGACATGTGACTTTCCCTTCTTGTAGGTTTTTTTTTGTGGCTTCTTTACCCTTGTCTTTGCCCGATTTATCCGCATATGTTTGCCCTTCTTTGTGTAATTGGTATGTGATGTGACGTTCTCTGCCATCCTTTACTGGTGTGAGTGGTGTTGTCTAACTAGCCAGTGCATCTGAGTTAGAGTGATTGGTTATATGGGACTTCCCTGGTGCTCTAGTTCGAAACCTGCTTGTTTCGGGACTGCTTGCGTATTGTGTTGCTAAATGCCCCAATAAGTGATGGAATCAGACGGCAGTCTGGCTAATGCATAGGTTTGTGTGGGGTGAGTGAGCTCGAGCTACCTAGCCTCTCGCTCGCCTAAGCAAAAACTGCCTATTTGCAGTAGCTCCTGACTCATTAGTGACATGGTAATATTAGACCTGTCATTCGTATTATCTACCATCCTGCTTCTCTGCTATTGTAAATTGACACCTATGAAAGAATTGGCCTTGCAACAGAAACAACGCAAAAAGGAGTCTGCTGGGCTCGCATCGCATCCTTCATTGTTTTGAAATATTGTGATTTTTATAGTTCGTACTGTCTGTCCCTTTTTTGTCTCTCCCCACTACATCTGGATTGTCAGTGCCCGAAGTTAAAGTGCCCGAACAGAGGCCTTGTTTCAACGATATGATGCAGGAATGTATGCGGTGAGAGAATTGTCATGGGTGGCGCTCATTTTTTTTTCATTAAGGATCAGTTGGCCGCCACAAACACCTCATATAGAATAATGCTTTCAAGCATTTTTTCAGACTTTTGTGTAACCAGCAACTCAGTTGCTCCCCGATTTGCAGTAAATCCTCCCGATTTGTATTTCGTAGTTACACATACTGTCCAGAAATCCAGGTTGCTGCAGGGCAAGTCGACATCTTACCACAGCAGCACTTTTGCTTGACCACATGTCTGTTTAAACCTGATTGTCAAAAGTGAAATGACCACGCTGAATAAGATGTACTGCTGGGTACATTACCCGCAATGTTCTCCCCCTGCCCCAACAGCTATCTCAGTCAATAATGCAGCTTTGGTAAAGAAAGGTCTATGCTTCAAATAAACAAGGCAGTGAAAAGGGAGGATAAAGTGTGGAGGTTGAAATATCAAATCAACTAACTGTGCGTTCTCCCATTTAAGCCCTGGAGTGATAAATCAGATATGCATTTTACCACATGAAGTGATTGCAGGGTACGCATTGCTTCATCTTGTGCCACTAACCTGAGGGTGCTCGATACCTGTCCAGCCGTGAGGGGAACGGCGCTTCACTGCGGATCCTTGGCGTTGGTGCTGGTGCTCCGACACGCTCCGTGTTGCCGTGAGGGGAACATCAGATAGCGCGGGACTACATTTCCCATCACTCCCTCACCCGGGCGCCTGCCAATTCCATCATCAGGCAGCGCCGGGGAGGGTTAAAGGTCAGAGAGGAGACCCGCAGCGCGGGCCGCGCCCGGGCGAAGCCTGGGCCAAGGGCGGGCCCGTCCTTGCCCATCCCTGACCGACCCTGACTGGACTGGGCCACCCCTCTAACGTCGCTACGGAGCCTTTGTGCTCAAAGACAAAGTGCACTTCCAGGTTGGTCGGACAGTAGCTAAGTGTTTGTTCGTCCTTGTCATTGAACCCTCTGGGCTACTACCCTGTAAAAATATAGACGTTGATTACATTGTACATTGTAAAACGCGCTATTGTCCTTTCCCCATACTATTGGTATTGTCCCGAGTTACATTCCCACCTGTGCATTCTAGTGTATGATGGCGGGCAAAGGGAAACGTACTGGTGGGGGTGGATCTGTGTCTGGTACTCTTGACAACTTTATTACCAGAGCGGTTTCCATTCTAGAACACGAACTAGCCATTACTGAGCGTCGTTTATCTTCAGAGCTAATTCAAGCCAGACGTTCATCTCTGGGAATCTTAGCACAAGCAAAATCCCCAATGAATTCAGCAAGGCAGAACTTATGTGATCCAGCGCAGCGGGAGACTCCTGGGGTTAGCACCAATACATTATTGGCCAGTGGTAATGTGACTGATGCACTTGGAGAATCTGCCCCTATAATAGGTAGTTCTTCTGATATCCCCAAACTTGTCTCCACCTACCCCCAGACAAGGGCTAGCAGAAGACCTCTAAAACCTCCGAATCTCAAGAGGAAAAGAGATGGGATCACCCAGGGAGGGAGACAGGCGAAACATCCTAACGTCCCAATAATCTCTCCTTCCGTGACAGGGGGGGGCCAGGCTGATGATCCTCTATCTCTGGGTGAGATTTCTACCAGGTCACCTGACCTGCCCCAAAACAGTGATTTGATCTCTCAGATTGAGAAAATGGTGCGCTCCCTATTATTGCCATTACTAGAGAGGGTAAAAACTGTTAGCGAAAAGGTAGAACGACTTGAACAAACAGTTTTAGATAACTTTTGCTCTCTGAAAAATGTCATCAAATTAACCACCAAGGCCAGAGAAAACTCCCCCAGGGCAAATCATTTTCCTCTTGTCCCGTCATCTTTGTCCCTTGACCCTGACGCTTTGCCTAAGGTCATCTCTGAGGCTGTTCCCCTAAGACCCTGGCCATGGATAATCCCATTAATCAAGGCAATGGCCACAAAAGGGTCAACCTCACGAGTACTTCCAGCATTGATACTGTAAAAAAGAGTGTGAGTAAAGGAGTTAATATGGAGTCTAGGGATAAAACTAGTATATTCCCTAGGGCTCATATTGATCTTCCTCCATAATCCACTCCTTACGTAGCTGTACTGACCGTTGTCCCCGAATTAAAAGAAGGTACATTGGAATCCTACCAACAGCTTAAAAACAAAGTCACATTCTGGCTAAATAGGAATAGACCTATCCCGAACTATTTGGACGGGAAGATCCTTTTAGCTAGAAGGGTTAGTTGGATAGGTTCTAGACCTAAAGACGTCCCCGGGGACTCTATCATTATTAACTTCGAAGACAGACGCATAGTGCGTTTTATATGTGATCATCCATCGGCCTATGCTCAGTCTAAAATCGGGGTGCAAGACCTAAGGTACTTTTATAATTTTAATGCCAACATACCCGTGAGATCTAGTCCAGAACAGACAAATTGGGGAACCAACGAATTACGCTACCCTGTAGCCTCGGACTGACCGGCGCCTTTGACGTCGCTCCCTATTATCTTTTCTAACTTAAGCAACCCCATAGGCGAGGCAAAGGGGGGAGGTAAGGCAGCCCATCTTTTAGCTAATGGGGCGTCTCAAGTAACAGATATATTCTCCCCCAAACTGGTTGGTGAAATCCAAAGGGATCCTGAACAGACCTATGGTTGTCCACTTTATGCACCTGGCTATGGAGCGGCGAGGGGATCAATGGTCTCCTGGAATGTTGCTGGTCTGGAGTCAAAAATGGAATCTCCAGAATGGTTAGCTTTTATAGGGGGCTTTGACGTTTGCATCTTCCAGGAGACCTGGTCTTGTGAACCCCAGTTCATGCAGGGCTTCTTGAACTTCTGCAGTACGGGGACTCAAGGGACGACCGAAGGGAGGTCTGTCAATCTGGGTTCGCCAGGATGTATTTCCAGGAGCTAATGCAGTCTCAACTACCTCTGATGATATCCAACTAGTCAAACTATCACTGGGCCCCCTCGGCGATCTGGATATCTTCAATCTGTATATGAGAGGCCCTAATAGGTCGGGCTCACGGGTCTTGGCACACTTGGCTTCCCTCATAGATCAGCACTCAGGTGGGAGGGGAGTGCTTGTCGCTGGTGATTTGAACGTCACCTTTGAACCACTCTTGGATCCCGATCTTGGGTGGGGCGTCGATCCTGTGGAAGACCAACTTTGGGGAGTACCCGAGCTTTATCTTAACCCCATAAAAAGGTGGTCTGAGACAATCTTACAGGTCAATGCTCTTTGCTACGAGTATGGCTTGAGGGCTCTGAATGGTAGGACGTTAGGTGACAAATTAGGGGCCAACACATTTGATAATGGACGCCACTCTAGCAGGATTGACTACGTTCTATGCAGTATGAAATTGTGGCATTTTGTCCTAGATATGGTGGTTGAGGTTAGAGTTGAGAGCGACCACAACCTTATTTGCGTTACCCACCAATGGTGGACAAGCAATCGCCCAGTAGCCGAGGCCATGGATCCAAGGCCGCCTGAAGTTGTCCCTACAAACGACATGCGCAGGCTCAAGTGGCGCGAACTCAAGCTAAATCACTTGGTCACTGCTGACATAGACAACAAATTAGCTGATGCTATATTGGAGCTCGAGAGTATGCCGATCTCAGAGTCACGCTGCATAGCAATCACTGAACTTCACGATAAGTTGTTTGATGACATAGGCTCGCATTTTATGAAGCCCAGGAGGAAACTTAACAAGATCTCACCCAAGAGCATTAGATGGTACGATGATGCCTGTAGGCAATCTAGGGCCAACTTGGCCACTGCCCTCTCTAGTGGACTCAATGACTCTGTTCGCCTAGCTAGATCGCTGTATAAAAAAGCTGTAAGAACGGCCAAAAGGAACTGGGATGAACAACATTGGCTTGATTTAAAAGGGGCATGCTGCACCAAAGACTCACGGTTATTTTGGAATATCATTAAGTGGGGCAGGGGTGGGCGACCCGATAGCCCTTCCAATCACGTTTCTCAGGCGGAGTGGGTCAAATATTTCAAACCCCAATACGCCTGTAATCCCTTGTTTAACTTTGCCTGGGTCCCAATTTATGCTCCCTTCTTACAATGTCCCTTTTGTATCCAAGATGCTCTGAAGGCTCTGGGTTCTGTTACCAGTGGCCATGCCCCAGGGCCAGATAGGGTTCCTCCCGATGTTTTTCTTCATAACAAAGACAGCTGGAGCAAGTATGATACTCTTTTGGCCAATGCCGTGGCCGTAGCTGCTCCGGTTCCCAAATCATGGGGGGGGGGGCTGTCATAATCCCTGTATTTAAGAAGGGCAACAAGGCACTCCCATGTAACTACAGGCCAATTAGTCTGATAGATTCTATACAGAAGGTGATTGGGAGGATGGTCCTGAACCAGATACAGGAGTGGATTGATGACAACAACATTCTGTCCCCCTTCCAAGCAGGTTTCCGTAAATCAATCAGCACAGTAGACCAGGTTTTCCGCTTTGTCCAACTCCACTGGCGGGTGGTGACGCTGGATAAAGGCAGCCTCTACACAGCTTTCGTGGATCTGAGAGCTGCCTTTGACCTTGTGCCTCGTCTTCGGTTGTGGGCAGTTCTGGAAAAGCTTGGTCTCCCTAAAGAAATCCTGACACTGGCCATGCGATTGCACAAGTCCAATTATGCTAGGATCCAATGGGGTGGGCCAGGCGAGGTTACCCCTGAGTTCCTGGTTGAGCGTGGTGTGCGACAAGGCTGTACTATGGCTCCCACGCTCTTCTCATTGTACATTAATGGGATAGTTGATCTTATGCTTTCTGCAAACATTGACGCCCCAAGGTTGGCTGGAGTCACCATCCCTATATTAATGTTTGCAGACGATACGCTTATCCTATCCAAAACGTCAAGTGGTCTGCAAAAAGCCTTGTGCTTGTTCGATGACTTTTGCCTTGATTACAGCCTGGAGGTTAATGTGGCAAAAACAAAATTCATGGCCTTTAACCCCCATGCTAGCTTTCGAGGAAAAAAGGTATCTATGAATGGTCAATTTTTGGAGATGGTAACTAACTTCACGTACCTTGGCATCCAAATAGCTAATGACAACAAATGGCGCAAACACATCAAAATGGCCACCCTGCGATTTAAACAACTAACCGGTGCCTTAAGCAGGGGATTTAGCAAGTCATTCACCAAACCGATAAGCCCAGTACTGCAAGTCTATGAAGCTAAGGCTTTAAGTTCTGCGCTATATGGGGCGGAGCTTTGGGGTTTTGACCAGCTAGCCCTTCTATCTAGTGTAGAAAACAAATTCTTTCGGAGTATAACTGGTCTCCCCCAGAGTACTCCATTGATCCCACTTAGATATGATCTAGGCAGGAGGTCCATTTTGGACAGTGCAAAACTCCGACCGGTTTTATACTGGCGGAGACTCTGGACTACCCCTGAGCTCTCCCATTACGCCAACGGTCTTATGGACATTATAAAAATTGATGTCTTCCACAAAATTGCATGGTTAAAGAGCTTATATGAGACGTTGAAAGGAATGGGCATGGAGGTGTTATGGTCTGACCCGGTGACAGCCCTGTTTCCATCAAAGAGTTCTCTCAAAAAGGCATACTGGGATAGAGTAGACCTCCAGGTACTGAACAGAGCTTCAGGGATGTCCGGTAACTTTCTAGAAGCCAAAATTGCCCCTGCCTTAGAATCATACTGGGACTTGGTTACCAATGTTAGTGACAGGAAACTTTATTTCCAGTTTAGAGCTAGGTCTCTACCCCTTAGATCTTTGTCAGGGAGGTGGGATAGGAAATCGCAGGAATCATGCACTGCATGTGGGGCTAAATCTGAAACATCCGCTCATTTTTTGTTTGCCTGTCCGGCATTTATTTCTCCAAGACGTGTTTGGCTTTCCCCCATGTGCAAGACACTTGGTACCAGGAGCAGTGTTGTGGCATTACGAATTCTGCGCACTAGTTCTTTAACAATTGTTTCCATGGTCCTAGCTAAATATTTGGGCTGGGCATGATCTATACGGAGGAAAGTGACCAAGAACACCCTAGAGGTCCCCCAACGGAATATGGGGCCTGGGCCACTTATGTGCACTGTGCCTGGTTTTTCAGCCTAGTGATCCAGAATGTGCAATTGACAGTGTGTTTTTCCACTATTTCTAGATTTCTTCATCAGCATACTGATTTATTTAATGCTTTTCTTAATCGTCTTTTTTAATGTATTTATTGATGTACGGTATTAATGAGGGTGCAAAAATTATGCTCCTGTTTTTATGTTTGTGTCTTTTATGATTCATTTTAAATCTTATAAAGACTGATGATGATGATGATTGCAGGGCACTGTAGCTAACGTGAGAGACACTGGAGCTAATGGTGTTATAAAATTCATCATCTTGGAGAGCGTTGGCATCGAGCCATCGATCTCACGCATACTAAGCCATGCTCTAATAATTGAGCTACGTCCCATTTCGCAAAACAAACCATGCATTTTGGGTATTTCAAACACCCAATAAATGTCTGCAGGATAAACCCTTACAGAGGTACTCTTATACTAATCGAACTAGTAAAAAGACAACAAGCTGACATTTTGGAGCCGGTGGTGGGACTTGCACCCTTGCATTCGAGGGAACTGTCGCACCAAAGGCACTTGATGCTGACTCTGAGCTACAGCTTCCGGGCCGTTACCTTAATGTGACTCGTAACCAAACCAAATAGGAGGCAAAGGTTAAAAGAAAAGAAAATTAGTAATGACACCTAACCAAATCTGCAGTCATAGTGCAATTCTACTTTGTATTTCATTACAAAAGTGCCATTAGAAAAGCTTTACTGCCCGGTCCAAGCTAATATAAATGATGCATTTAAAATGGTCGGTAAGTTAACTGAGAGCCGCACAGCATTTTTGCGTCTCTGATGTATGTGACCTCTGACTCATCGACATAGAAGAAGAGTTGCTTCATTTATAAACGAAAGCCCACCGTCAAGGAGGGGGCCATATTGCTAATAATTTTTTAGTTTGCGTGACTTTGTTCAGAAAACAAATAATTTTTACAGCCCAGCATCCGGTACGCCAAGACCTAGTTTGTGGACAATGATACCATAAAAGGTAGAATTGCTATATTCGGCAGTATACAAAATGATATTGTAAGAAACACACGGTTCTGTTCACAAAGAAACAGAATTCTAGAAGAATAGGTTTGCGCATCAGACGATAGCCCTGGCTCTATGTGCCTAAACTATTGCGTGGCTGTCTCGGTCCCATCTAACGTACACCCCGTGGGGGGGGGGGCTGAAGCCCCATGAGCCAAAATGTATTCCAACTTTAGTCAAATAAATTACTATTGCCTATATCTTTAATTGAAAAACAGATACATTGAAACAACAGGAATTGAACACTTAACCTTGAGAGCAAGAGTCTAAGACCTTAACCATTAGGCCACAGTGGCTCTTCATAAAGTGAGCTATTGCCCAGAGTCACATGGTGCTGGGCTGATTTGTCACCAGCGATCGAACCGTGAGCCCCCGAGTTCCAGAGTCAGCCGCCCAAGCTGCTGCGCCACACCTCTTCCCCAATGGGGATTGTGTGTCCGCCCACAGATGCCCACAGATGTACAGGCCTAATTGCAGTAATATTAGTGAGATGTGGCTGTGTTACAATGTCAATAAAGCGTTATGTTCCCGGTTTATTTATTGCTCTCGCATTTTCAGTTTTGGAAAGGTGCACATAGAGTGAACTGTTGTTGATTAGGCCATGGAGGGTGTGATCGTGGAGTCAGGGCAGTACCAAAAACGTTCCTTGTTGGTTTACACATTTTAAAATGAAACGTGGAAAATTCGAAAGCTTAAAGGATGGGGTTGGTGTCCAACCCGCAGAAGGGAGAGCACATGAGATCGGTCGAAGGCACAGAAATATGTTACTACGGGTAACAATTTCACCCCAAGCATGCCGATGAAAATAGAGGGCGTATTTGGATGTCTAACCGCTATGCTTGAATCCGAATCATTAAAATCGGATTCGCAGTGCATGTTTTACCCTCCCTAATCTTTAAATTAAATCCGTCAGATTGAGACGTGGATAAACCGACCCCTACGCACGTTCTGGTCGAGCACCCTACCTTCTGCATCTTTCCCGCTCTATCCTTCTCATTACATTTCGGGCTTCGGACCCGTGCTTACCTACTTGATCATACCTTGTTTCAGGGGGTGGGGGTCACCGCAGCGCCCCATGAGGTTCCCTGGTCGCTGCTGTTTAGGCTTAAGCTGCCCCTGTAGCACCGTCAGACACCGCCGTAGTGGCTGCAGGTGTTGGGCATGTGAAAGTAGCGGGGTGGAAGCTCTGCTCGCGCTGATCCCGCCGCACAACTCCCGGTGCCCGTCTCTGCAATAGGGGAGGGGAGGAGGGCCCGGCCCAGCCCTAAGATTTGCAGCTGCTTGAAAACCACCGGTGAAAAAGGAGTCACATCCGGCCCGTCCGTCGTTTGTCCCTCCGCAGGTCCACAGTCCGTGGCAGGGTCGGCCGGCAGTCGGTAGGTCTTCGATTCCTTAATGATTGGGGGGAGGTTAGCTCCGCTTCCTGGACGTGTCGCTTTCGATCACTCAGAGCCCCCAGGACTTGGCTTGGTGGCGCCACGCACCACCGTTCTGGCTTCAGGTGCTAGTGCCGTCCTGCTTCTGTTTGTCGCCTCCTTGCCCATGTCCCTGCATCTTCTCCAGCGCTTGGGAAAAAAGGCGCAAATCCCACGCCTCCGGTGCTCTGTGGCGGGGGAATTTTGGGCATGCTGCGGCTGTTTCGCCGCCTGGCCTCTTTCATTCCTCCTTTCTGTCTCGATTCCCAACGCTGCTGCCATCGACGTAGACTCACATCGGGCCACACTTCCTCTGTCCGATGGGGGTGGATCTCAATCTGCGCTTCTTCCGTCGTTCTCTTCTTTCGCAAGGGAGAGACTTGAAATGTGATTTTCAGGGCCGTTGGCCCCTCTTTTAACCTCCCCCTTGCCTTCCTTGCTCCCCCCTCCTTATTGGGGGAGGGAGCTTCCTTTGTTTGTGGGCCTATCCATGCCCTCCTCGGTCTAGCCGGTGTTTCTTAATTGCAGGGGTGCGGGGGGTCCCGCCGCCGGCCGGCGTTCTACCCTGGCCTCCATTGGGTCTGGCTTTGCCTTCCCTGGGTCCTTTCTTGTGCTAGAGATTTCCATTTCGCTTCCTAGATTTACTGTGATAGCGAACTTTATGGTTAAGGGCAGCAGGACTGGTTTGTTGTTTGTGCTTTGGAACATAGTGCTTCTGAGGTTGAGGATTACTAGCCCAAATATACACAGTGCCAAGCAGCGGTGCTGCGGAATGGTAGGCCACCAGAAGATGGCGAAGAAGATACACTGACTGCCAGGGCACATCCGGGTGTTAGAGTTGATGGGATGGTTCAGAAATGTAAGTGGCATTGTGCCAATGTCACCAGCACATACATTGAATGGGGATTAACCAGCTTCCTTTCCCACCTGACTAGGTATGTTCATTGTTGGATATGTCACCTTGATTGTCGTCATGAATATTACTCGCATTTGGGCCATTTAGCACTTTATGATCGCAACCTTCGAAGTAAACAAGAGCAGGGCATCTGTGGAGGTTTCTGCTGGTATGAAAAGCGCACTGTTGAGAAAAGCAAATTGTGACTGCTAATTGAAACTTGTGACCACCCCGTTTAACGTGCACCCAAGGTGCCATGTACGTAAGCCAGAAGAATCATCTAGTCCCGCTTTCTGAGATGTCTCGTAATGAGAAATGGCAGGCACCTTTCCTTGCTGCTGCCAAAGTGTGAAGAATTTGTTTCTTGTAGTGCTCATATACGGAGTGCACAAGCTGCTCAGAGGCCAGCTACATGTGTAAGAAACAATTCAGGAATGCGTAAAGGTACACTGTCTGCCGAGGATCACTTCACTGCCCGTTTCTTTCACAGCAGTTAAAACAAAAGGTTAAGCTTGTTATCTTCTGAGATAATTGGCATGGGTATGTTAGCAGTCACTTTTCCTTACTTCTTGCTTATAATTGCATGTGTGTTTAACTGTTGCTCGAGGTGCAGATTATTTCTGCCCATCTTCCTCATTTGTGATCCTCAGTATTTAAAACCCATCTTTAATCGCCTCAGTGTCCAAGGATTCAGCTGCCATGCTTGAGAATTATTACCAGCGCTTGTTTCAATGATCAACAACATGCTAGAATATTTCCGGAGAGCACGGCTGCAAACAACGAGAGGGTGCATTCTATCAGTAATAGAAAGAGTATAATACTCTGCACAATCACAGAACTCCATAGAATCATGCACACATTTTTGGAAATTCAGAATAATTTTGTGGAGTAAACTCCATGAGCTCCACCCAGGCCTACACATAAACACTTCGGTAGGGCAGCGGGGATCTGATTTAGTATCTCAGAAGGATACGCTCAGGGTCCATGATGTCACCTATAATCCTGTGTCAACACAGCTAATGCACATCCTTCTTTCTTTTGTGCATACAATCAAAGGTCCTTAGTGTAATCCGGAATACGTAAGGCTGAAAACTACAAAGACCCTATTTTAGTGCTCAAAAGCATTGTTCATGTATTATTTCCCACTCAACAGTTTCATTATTTCACTCCCTTATCATTATATTTTCAAATGAAATTACACCCCTTATTACTCAACCACTACAAATGATCTCTAGTCAAGTTAGTATCAGACCTGTTTAGTGCCATATCTCTCAAATACTCACCATGTCTAACTTCCCGATTAATCTCATTAATGAGCACATTCTCCAGAGTCACATTAAAATCAGTAAAATAAGGAGAAGGAAATTCTTCATGATTAATAATTGCAAAAACAACCACTACACGATAATGCATAGGGAATTCAAACCTACGCCGGCTTATATGGAGAAGTAAGTACATACGTAACTATCTTCATTATATCGCTGTAGTCTCTAATCTTTTTAGAATATACATTATGCTTAAACTACTAAGTGTTCTTCGTGTACTGGTATCATTTGTTTAAATTCATCATATATAGTTGCAAAAGTTCATATTTTGAATTCAAAACTATTTTGTCATGGATTGATTAATCTCGATTTCTTATTTGAGTCTTGCAGCAAAAAACTTTCTATTTCCTTTTATGTGTTTCATCTGAGCTGGATATTCAAAATCTTTATTTAATTACTCAGTTTCATTCTCAATGTCAGTCTCTGAGCCACTCTTAAAAATATGTTTTCAACCAGAAAATAATCCTCCTCAAATTCATCTGCTTCTTTCAATACTGTGGCCAAATACAGTCACTCTGGAGAGGCAAACTCTTTTTCTGGTTTAAGGTTTCGCAACTGGTGATTCTATCTCACTTGCTTCTGAATTCAGTTGTCACTCAAAATCTTTATTTGCCTTAGAGTTCTTTCATTTGTAAGTTCTCTTCCTTAGAATGTCTTCAATATTGTATATTTCAATAATAGTCTCTAGCTCTTCGTCTTCCTCAACACTTTGACTTAATCCCAACACTGAACTCTGATTGAACTTGCACTTTGATAAATCGTACCACTGTCTGCTTTATGTTCAGTGGGTCTTTGTCACTTTAGTTTTGAACTGCAACTTGACACTGCTTTGCTCAGAGACTACTTCTTCATGTTGCCACTCCTGCTTTCCTCTTTTGCAGTGTAACAGCTCTTCACTCTTATCACTTTGTAACTGGACTTCAGGAGTATCAGGTTCTTCATCAGAACGTTGCTCGCATGAAATCTTTGCTTTTGTTTTCTCACTTTATCTTCACCAGTTCCAGAAAAAACTTCACCATCTGGATTCACATTGCGAATTTGGCTTTTAGCTTGATATTGAGCAGACTGTGTACTTTGATCATTCATCTCATCCACTGCATCAGCTACTCTCACTCTTTTTATATGAGCAGCATGGATCCACTTGTTGTAAATTGAAACAGCAATGTGATTAAGCATTTACTAAAGACATTAATCCCCTTCCTTTAGATCATGCTTTCTCTGTTATGTTGACCGAAGTTCGGACTCCATTTTGTATTGTCATGCTTCCACGTGTTCCCCACGAGAAGAGTCCAACCTCTGTGTTAGTTGCTCTTGTAATCTGCCTAGTAACAGTCTATAAATAGCTCTTTTGTCCATCTGGCGCATGCCCAGACTTGACCACATCTGTTATCAGTTAGCCTTGCTTGACCATGTTTTCGCGGGCTCAAGGAGTGTGTTAGCTCCGCCCACGTATTGATTCAGTATCGAAAATGACCATAAATGGTAATGTTCTTCGGCCTCATGTTGTATCCACCCACTTATGAGCCCCTCTATTGTGTATAAAAGGGGACCATGTACGCAAGTTCTTTGTGCTACTCTATGCAATACTGAAGAGTGTTGTGTGGATTGTAGGACCACCCTTAAGGGTTAATAAATGCTGTTTTTGTACTTTGCAGTTTCCGTGCCAACTTCCTTATAGATTCCATTACAGGAGAGCGAACCCTTGTGTCCTGCGGGCCTAGCTGGGGCCTGTATTCTTCAATTGGCGCCCGTCACGTGGGGCTCATCGGCGACTCGGATGCTCGAAGGACTGGTCGCGACGAAGGTGAGGAGTTTGGCCGGGGACGTGATCACTGCCAGCGGCGTCTTAGCCCTGGCATCCCGAGGTTTTTCTTCCTTCCCTTCCGAGCTGACCGTCTGGGTGGCGCCGGTCATCGACTGAGACCTCTTCTGTCGGTCCTGCCGTGAGAGCCGTTTGGGCGATTTTGGAGCTTGGCAGTTGGAATCTGGACTCTTGATTGGTAAGAACCGTTGTACGGTACTTGCTCCGAGTTTTTGAAGCCTGGTCTGGCTATTTGAGTTTGATTTGTGATGACTAGTCATATTCTGTATTTGTCTTTGTGAAAATATATGCGTTGCAACACATATAGGCAGGTAATGTGGAGAGATTTCTCCGGAGCTGTGTAACTTTGAACGGCGCAACGATTAAGTGCCATTTTCTCTATAATATTGCATATTTTGCATTATTCCTGAGCATGCCTGCTTTTAGCGCACTCCGTAAGTGGTGTTGCTGCTTTGGAAACCGGTTGAACCTCGAGGAATCTGCTCCAGCTCCCCCGGAGGGAACTCCTAATAGGGATATGTATGTGAAGCATGGTCTTTCTTCCATAATGTACAGCACAGTATGGAGGAAATATACAAAAAAAGATCCTGAGTTACGATGGCCTTTGTATGGATCGTTTCATATACGTAAGATTGAGTATGTGGAACAGTGTATGTGTAAGCGACGTGCTCGTCAGGATATGTTTGAGTGTGTGCGGTTGTGGGTGAAGGAGGTGCGTGAGCGAGAGAAGCGTGAGAAAGCGCTGTTTGATAAAGAACAACGGAAGAATGATCATGTGCGAGCCCAGGAAGCGAAGCGTCGGGAAGACAGAGAACAGACAGAGAGACAAGAGAAAGAGCGCAGGCTGCAAGTCTCGGGTCAATATGCTGTTCGGCAGCCACTTTATCCTGTCCTTAATAATCTTGATGATGATTTTTATTTACTAGATCGCTCTCCGCCCCCTTATGTCGGCGCATCTGCTCCGAGGCCGCAAGATTCTGTCCCGGGTCCGGGTAAGGTGGATACGCGGTCCATGTTATCGGCCGAGCATATGGCTGAGCTTCGGCAACTTTCCTTCCGTGCACTTAAGGGCAAGGTGTCCGTGGATGACTTGTTCCATACTTGGGGGTCGTGGCAGGATAGAGAGAGGGTGTATTTTCTGGATCATTTCGCTGAGGAAGTGATTGCTGCTTTCCGAAAATATTCTAGTGTCTTTGAGCCTGAAGAAGTGACATCGGATGCTAAAGCATTGCATGATGGTGTTTTCTCTCCCCCTAAGGCTCCTGATACGGCTCGGCGGCTGTTCGCCTTGCGGGACGAGGTGCTGGCCTATAAAGAAAAAGCGCGCCAACGAGCAGGGAAGGAGAAGCAGTCGGATTCGTGTACCACAGAAGGCCACCCATCCACCTCCCAGTCAGATAAGGATGTCATAGTGCATGTTAAACCGATGCGAGAGGCGGCGCCTTTGTATGTTCCTCCTAAAGGAGCGGGGACTAGCTCGGACATTAACTCCGCCGATGCTAAGGGATATTTTGTGTAATATTGGGTTTATACTCCGTGGCATAGAGCTGATGTTATGGCATTGAAGAATGCATTGCCTGACCCCCGCAAGAATCCAGCGGCCTTCTACGAAGAAGTCGAGGGGGCCTTGAATTCTTGCGTTATGACCTTAGCAGATATAGACCTGTTCTTTGGCCTTATTCTACCACCGGATACGTGGCGATCTGTCCGAAAGGTAGATGATATAGTTGCCTTTAAGGCTCGATGGTCTGACCTTGAGGATGAAGATAGGGAACGGAAGCCCGCACAGAAACCACCCCAGAGTATTTTAGATCTCCCTTCTGCTATTGTGGCTAAGTTGAAAACAATTATCCCCCCTAAAAAGATTGACTGGAATATGTTAGCTGCATGTAAACAGAAAGTTGACGAGTCAGTTGCAGATTTCTTCACGCGCTTTGAGGAAACGTTTCATGACTTTAGTGGCCAGTCGCTTACTGACGAAACGGGCCGCCACCTTTTCGCGGATAAATATGTGGCTAATTTGCTGCCGGCGGTTGCGGCCCGTTTAAAAGCGAGTGAGAGTTCTTGGTCCTCCGCGACCCCGACGGCTCTCCTGACTATCGCTCAGTATTATGAGCGTCAGGAGCAAGAAGCAAAGGGTCAGGAGGATAAGAAATCGAAAGATCTCAAGACGAAGGTGATGTTGGCACAAGTATATGGCCCGCCCCGACGGGGTGTTAACAGAGGTAGGGGAGGATCTTATGGTCCTCCCTCGGGCCGCTCCGATTTGAATAGGAACCAGTGTGCGTATTGTAAGCAATCGGGCCATTGGGCCAGGGATTGCCCGGTGTTGCGTGCTTCGCGTCAGGGACATATTTCGGGTGGCCCGAGAGGTAGAGGTGGTTTCTCGAACTTTAGAGGGAACTCTAACGATAATGTTCGTTTCGATACTGCTGGGCAGCACCGAGATAGATCAAATGTTTTCGATCGCCAGCATCAGTATCACGTGTCGGAGATTGACCGATCGGGGTATCATGATTCTCAGCATGCATAGGAATGCGTTGGATGGGGGTTCGAATCAGTTGAGGTGCCGGTCGATCAGAAGGGTCCTTATGTATCAGCTGAGGTTTTAGGCTCTACTGATCAGTTCCTAGTGGATACAGGAGCGACACGTAGTGCGTTGTCTAAGCAATTGGTTCCGGTGGCTCCCCCATCCGGCTTAATGGTTACATCGGTAGGGTTTGACGGTACACTCTCCCGAAGCCCTCTTTCACAGCCCCTCACATTTAAGGTTGATTCTTTTTCTGCGCCCTGTCCGTTTCTGCTTGCCCCGTACACACCGGACAACATTATGGGCCTTGATATGTTAAAGCATTTTAGGGCTACGATCCGCTGCTCCCCTGCTGGTGTGCGGGTGATATTGAATGACAACTACCCCCGGTCTGAACGGATGTGTGCGATGTCAGAGGATGCGTTGTTAGCTACCCTCCCTCGTGCTTTGTGGGCAACTTCGGACACAGATGTGGGACAAATGGTGATTCCACCGGTCCACATTAGTGTCCAGGAGGGGGCGGTGTTACCACGCCTCCCACAGTACCGTATTTCCCAGGAGGGCGAGGAGGCTCTCATACAGATTGTGCAAGATTTGATTGCAGTGGGGGTAGTGGAGGAAGTTCCCTATAACATCTGTAACAGTCCGATTCTCCCCATTCTGAAAAAGGACACGGATGCTAAGGTCTATCGGTTTATAATTGATTTACGAGAAGTGAACAAGATAGTGATACCTCAGTACCCAGTGGTTTCCGATATCACGACGTTGCTTACCTTGGTCCCGCCTACGGCGACCATGTTCTCAGTGATTGATTTGAAGAATGCCTTCTTTTCCATTCCCATTCACCCCGATAGCCGATATCTTTTTGGGTTCACATTAAATAATAGATCTTATCGTTTTTGTAGGATCCCCCAGGGCTACACAGAAAGCCCTAGTATTTACAGTCAGGCTTTGAAACGGCAATTGGATTCCTTTGTTCTGCTCGAGGGGGTCGCCCTCATTCAATATGTCGATGACATCTTGCTGGCGGCTGACACCCTGGAGTTGTGTGAAAAAAGTACGTTATCCTTGTTTTCCTTTTTAGCATCCCACAATCATAAGGTATCTAGGAAGAAATTGCAATTCTGTAGACCAAAGGTGACTTATTTGGGTCACCTTTTGTCTAAGGAGGGGCGTGCACTCACACCGGATCGTATCCAGGTAATCTTGGACACACCGAGACCGTCCACGCAGAAGGATGTGCGTGCATTTTTGGGTCTTGTCTCCTTCTGTAGGCAGTGGATATTGGGGTTTTCACATATAGCTAAGCCATTGTTAGCTCTCTTGACAAAAGACACGCCCATCCCGATCCCCTGGTCAGATGAGTGTGACGCTGCTTTTCAGCAACTACGACAGGCCCTTTGTTCAGCACCAGTGTTAGGGACCCCTGATTATGCAAAACCCTTTTCGTTGTATGTGCATGAGAGAGATGGATGTGCATTATCAGTTTTAGTGCAGATGCACGGCGATAAGCAGCGCCCTTGTGCATATTTTTCGGCTGTACTTGACCCTGTCGCCCGAGCATTACCAGGGTGTTTTCGCTCGGTTGCGGCGACAGCTGTGTCAATACGGCAAAGTGAAGGAATTGTGTTATCCCATAAGCTGTTGGTATTAGTCCCCCATGCTGTTGATGCCCTGCTTAATCAAACGAAGACACAGCATTTGACCAGTGCCCGTTTAACGGGATATGAGTTGACGCTTTTGGCTCCTCATATTACGTTGAAAAGGTGTGTAACGTTAAACCCGGCCACATTGTTGCCATACCCCGAGACCCAGCCTGAGGCGCGGAAAGCGCATGATTGTATTCTTGTGACTGAGGAACAAACAAAGGGTCGTATTGATCTCCAGGATACGCCCTTTCCAGATGTAGATGGAGAACTATGGGTGGACGGATCATGCCTGAAGCTACCAGATGGTACGACTTCAGCAGCGTATGCAATTACCACGTTACAAACGATAGTGGAGACAGCACGCATACCACAGAAATCAGCTCAAGCAGCGGAACTGATAGCATTAACACGAGCATGTGAGCTCAGTACAGGATTATGTGTGAATGTTTATACAGATAGCCGCTATGCCTTCGGAGTAGCGCATGACTTCGGCCTGCTCTGGAAGGAGAGAGGGTTTTTAACGTCACATGGAGTACAGATAATGCATGGAGAGTTAGTTCACAATCTTTTAACTGCATTGACATACCCAAAGAAAACTGCCATCGTTAAGTGTAGCGCCCATAGGAAAGTAGTTGATAAAGTTGGAGAAGGGAATGCGTTAGCAGACCGCGTAGCACGGGAGACTGCGATGCAGCCCGGTGCTACTGCCATGTATGTAGTAAAGTCACAGGTGGAAAGATGGCATGATGCGAAGGAGGAAGTGCGAGAAATGTAAAGGACCGCTTCTGATAAAGAGCGGGAGCAATGGGCTAGCGAGGGAGAATTGGATGATGAAGGCTGCTGGAGAAATAAGCAGATGGATAGATGGAAATTACCTACGGCTTTTGTACAACCTATGGTTCAGATGGCACATGGGCTAGCACATGTTGGAGCTTCCGCAATTGTGAAATTGCTTACCCAAGTCTGGGAGCATCCAGAGATTGCTAGCACGGCAAAGAGGGTGGTGCAGACCTGTATGATCTGCTTGAGGTATAACCCAGGAAAGGGTACTCGAACTCCAGCAGGAGGATTTGTGACACCCACTGCACCCTTCGAGGTTTTGCAGATGGATTACATCCAGCTTGAACGCTGTAACAATTTGAAGTATGTTCTAGTAGTGGTTTGCGCCTTCAGTAAATGGGTTGAGGCGTACCCTACGAAAGACAATACTGCAATGACTACAGCGAAGCTGCTGCTGAAAGAGTTCTTCCCTCAATATGGCGTTTGTAGGCTTCTGTGGAGTGATAATGGGCCTCACTTTGTAGCGGATGTTATAAAGTATGTCTTGAAGGGCCTAGGCATCACTCAGAAGTTCCACGCCGTGTTTCACCCTCAGTCTGCAGGACTAGTCGAGAAGTATAATGGTACACTGAAGCTTAAGATCGCTAAAATTCAAGCTTCGACGTCTTTGACTTGGCCAGACGCTCTGCCACTGGCGTTATTGTCAATTAGATCAGTACCGCACTCTCGAACGAGCCTTACACCGTACGAGATTGTCTTCGGACGCCCAATGAATATTTGGGGTCCACCAAAGCCTAAGGCTGTGTATGATGTACCTTGTGTAATGATGAGCGATTATCTGGCACAGTTAACGGATAACTTGGTTTCTATTCATCAACAGGTCCGAGAGGCGCTCCCTGATCGGTCTACCGGTGAAGGACATGGTCTCCGACCTGGGGACCACGTGATGGTGAAAATATTTGACAGAACAAACAGCTTGGAACCGAGATGGGTGGGCCCTGAGCAGGTCCTCCTCGCAACGAGGACGGCTGTGCGAGTCTCCAACAGAAAGAATTGGATCCATTCCCTGCACTGTAGGAAGGTGCCGCCCGGATTGGTGGAACCTGCCGTGCTGACCGATCAACGAGAAATCCTGGCTGCAGAGACAGGCCGTGCTGCGGAGCCAAACGTCACTGAGGAGCTCTTTCCGGACCACGTGACTCCTGGAGGAAGGCGATATCATTTTCGACCAAGGAAGTGAGTTTTCCAGTACCGGGACATACTGTCAGAACGGCCCTTGGGTTAGTGAAACGGAGAGCCGATGAGGCAAGGGGGGGGGATCAGCCCTGCATTAGTGTAGCGACACCCGTCTTGGCCCGCTGGTGAAGAAATCGACCGCTGCCCAAGGGGAAGAGTTCTGACAGATTTTTAGTTTCAGGAAGATATTGGGTTTTATTTTTTTTTTTGACATGGAGAAGAAGAAAATCCTTTGTGCATCAGGGTTCATGCTGACAGTAGCTATTGTTGGGATAACCACATGGTTTGTGGAGGAGGTAACTCCCGCTCGGAAAATACTTGTGTTAACAACTCCGGTGCCTGAGGAGCACTACTTTTATACCTTACCGTATCAAGAGTTGAAGCACCGACAGTCTTACTTGAATAACACTTTCATCCAGATGCTGCATCATACCCACGTTGCTACGAACGCTACGAACTGTTGGATATGTGGGATGATGCCAGCCCATCAGAAGAAAGGAGGTACGCCATTCATACCACTTCCTTTCTCTCATAATGGCTCTTGTAGAGCATGGTACACTTTGCTGTTTGCCACTCGGAAACCGACAGTGGGACGATTGCTTTTCAGACTCAATAAAGAATGTCATCAGGATAAAAATGGGTATCCACAAGCGAATGGGACAATTTGGGAATGGGAAGAGTACCGACCAGACAATGAATCCATTCCCTACATCTTCACGAACACAAGAGACACTGTGGGAAAGGACAAATTTGTGATTCAAGTAGCACAAGCTCAAGCGGACCTGTGTGTCCAGAGTGTGGGTTCTATTCCTGTCGGTGTCAGCGATTGTATCACCGTCCTGAATATTGATGGGTTGAACAACAGTACCTTCCTAGCGTCCCATAATACCTACTTTGTGTGTGGAAATAAAGGTTATTACTGTTTGCCGGCTGGGTGGTCTGGGGTATGCTATGTATCATTCCTATTACCTCCTGTATTCCTAGCACCCGCATCTTATCATAAAGATCTGAAATTATTGAATAATGTAACTGTAAATAGGTATAAACGTACTTTATCAATTGATGATGTAGATCAGACTGATACCAGTCTGCAACAGTATATTGATTTTAATTTAGGACTGTTTTTCTTTGTTGGAACTGCTCTGAACAGCAGGAAGATCCGAAGATTAACGAGAGTGGTAGAGGCTGTAACAAACCAGACTGCTGCTGCTCTTGGGAATCTTACGGAAGAATTGCAAATCACTAGAATTGTTGCATTGCAGAATCGTATGGTGTTAGATGTCATGTTAGCCGATCGAGGTGGAGCTTGTAAAATTATTGGAAGTAGCTGTTGTGTGTTTATCCCTGATCATACGCCATCAGTTTATAATGCCATTAATAAACTACACAAAATTGCAGCTGAAATCCATACAGAAAACGGCACTTGGTCCTTTTCTGGATGGTTTTGGGCATTGGTTACTGCCTGGGGATGGAAGGTCTTAACTGGTCTCTGTATCATTATAGCAATTCTGTTCTTTTGCTGTATCTGTGTTCAATGTGGTCCATTGCTCTGTTCCTTATGCGTATCATTCTGCATCCCAGATAAGAAAGCTATTGCCGATGTTGCTCACCAGAAGCGTTTAGCTAAAGAAGTCGAAGGAATGATGACAATTGACATATATGATGATTATCCTGTCAAACCGGATGTCTTCAGTAAATGCTGAAAGGGTCGTCTGTTGTAAATTGAAACAGCAATGTGATTAAGCATTTACTAAAGACATTAATCCCCTTCCTTTAGATCATGCTTTCTCTGTTATGTTGACCGAAGTTCGGACTCCATTTTGTATTGTCATGCTTCCACGTGTTCCCCACGAGAAGAGTCCAACCTCTGTGTTAGTTGCTCTTGTAATCTGCCTAGTAACAGTCTATAAATAGCTCTTTTGTCCATCTGGCGCATGCCCAGACTTGACCACATCTGTTATCAGTTAGCCTTGCTTGACCATGTTTTCGCGGGCTCAAGGAGTGTGTTAGCTCCGCCCACGTATTGATTCAGTATCGAAAATGACCATAAATGGTAATGTTCTTTGGCCTCATGTTGTATCCACCCACTTATGAGCCCCTCTATTGTGTATAAAAGGGGACCATGTACGCAAGTTCTTTGTGCTACTCTATGCAATACTGAAGAGTGTTGTGTGGATTGTAGGACCACCCTTAAGGGTTAATAAATGCTGTTTTTGTACTTTGCAGTTTCCGTGCCAACTTCCTTATAGATTCCATTACAGGAGAGCGAACCCTTGTGTCCTGCGGGCCTAGCTGGGGCCTGTATTCTTCAATTGGCGCCCGTCACGTGGGGCTCATCGGCGACTCGGATGCTCGAAGGACTGGTCGCGACGAAGGTGAGGAGTTTGGCCGGGGACGTGATCACTGCCAGCGGCGTCTTAGCCCTGGCATCCCGAGGTTTTTCTTCCTTCCCTTCCGAGCTGACCGTCTGGGTGGCGCCGGTCATCGACTGAGACCTCTTCTGTCGGTCCTGCCGTGAGAGCCGTTTGGGCGATTTTGGAGCTTGGCAGTTGGAATCTGGACTCTTGATTGGTAAGAACCGTTGTACGGTACTTGCTCCGAGTTTTTGAAGCCTGGTCTGGCTATTTGAGTTTGATTTGTGATGACTAGTCATATTCTGTATTTGTCTTTGTGAAAATATATGCGTTGCAACACATATAGGCAGGTAATGTGGAGAGATTTCTCCGGAGCTGTGTAACTTTGAACGGCGCAACGATTAAGTGCCATTTTCTCTATAATATTGCATATTTTGCATTATTCCTGAGCATGTCTGCTTTTAGCGCACTCCGTAAGTGGTGTTGCTGCTTTGGAAACCGGTTGAACCTCGAGGAATCTGCTCCAGCTCCCCCGGAGGGAACTCCTAATAGGGATATGTATGTGAAGCATGGTCTTTCTTCCATAATGTACAGCACAGTATGGAGGAAATATACAAAAAAAGATCCTGAGTTACGATGGCCTTTGTATGGATCGTTTCATATACGTAAGATTGAGTATGTGGAACAGTGTATGTGTAAGCGACGTGCTCGTCAGGATATGTTTGAGTGTGTGCGGTTGTGGGTGAAGGAGGTGCGTGAGCGAGAGAAGCGTGAGAAAGCGCTGTTTGATAAAGAACAACGGAAGAATGATCATGTGCGAGCCCAGGAAGCGAAGCGTCGGGAAGACAGAGAACAGACAGAGAGACAAGAGAAAGAGCGCAGGCTGCAAGTCTCGGGTCAATATGCTGTTCGGCAGCCACTTTATCCTGTCCTTAATAATCTTGATGATGATTTTTATTTACTAGATCGCTCTCCGCCCCCTTATGTCGGCGCATCTGCTCCGAGGCCGCAAGATTCTGTCCCGGGTCCGGGTAAGGTGGATACGCGGTCCATGTTATCGGCCGAGCATATGGCTGAGCTTCGGCAACTTTCCTTCCGTGCACTTAAGGGCAAGGTGTCCGTGGATGACTTGTTCCATACTTGGGGGTCGTGGCAGGATAGAGAGAGGGTGTATTTTCTGGATCATTTCGCTGAGGAAGTGATTGCTGCTTTCCGAAAATATTCTAGTGTCTTTGAGCCTGAAGAAGTGACATCGGATGCTAAAGCATTGCATGATGGTGTTTTCTCTCCCCCTAAGGCTCCTGATACGGCTCGGCGGCTGTTCGCCTTGCGGGACGAGGTGCTGGCCCATAAAGAAAAAGCGCGCCAACGAGCAGGGAAGGAGAAGCAGTCGGATTCGTGTACCACAGAAGGCCACCCATCCACCTCCCAGTCAGATAAGGATGTCATAGTGCATGTTAAACCGATGCGAGAGGCGGCGCCTTTGTATGTTCCTCCTAAAGGAGCGGGGACTAGCTCGGACATTAACTCCGCCGATGCTAAGGGATATTTTGTGTAATATTGGGTTTATACTCCGTGGCATAGAGCTGATGTTATGGCATTGAAGAATGCATTGCCTGACCCCCGCAAGAATCCAGCGGCCTTCTACGAAGAAGTCGAGGGGGCCTTGAATTCTTGCGTTATGACCTTAGCAGATATAGACCTGTTCTTTGGCCTTATTCTACCACCGGATACGTGGCGATCTGTCCGAAAGGTAGATGATATAGTTGCCTTTAAGGCTCGATGGTCTGACCTTGAGGATGAAGATAGGGAACGGAAGCCCGCACAGAAACCACCCCAGAGTATTTTAGATCTCCCTTCTGCTATTGTGGCTAAGTTGAAAACAATTATCCCCCCTAAAAAGATTGACTGGAATATGTTAGCTGCATGTAAACAGAAAGTTGACGAGTCAGTTGCAGATTTCTTCACGCGCTTTGAGGAAACGTTTCATGACTTTAGTGGCCAGTCGCTTACTGACGAAACGGGCCGCCACCTTTTCGCGGATAAATATGTGGCTAATTTGCTGCCGGCGGTTGCGGCCCGTTTAAAAGCGAGTGAGAGTTCTTGGTCCTCCGCGACCCCGACGGCTCTCCTGACTATCGCTCAGTATTATGAGCGTCAGGAGCAAGAAGCAAAGGGTCAGGAGGATAAGAAATCGAAAGATCTCAAGACGAAGGTGATGTTGGCACAAGTATATGGCCCGCCCCGACGGGGTGTTAACAGAGGTAGGGGAGGATCTTATGGTCCTCCCTCGGGCCGCTCCGATTTGAATAGGAACCAGTGTGCGTATTGTAAGCAATCGGGCCATTGGGCCAGGGATTGCCCGGTGTTGCGTGCTTCGCGTCAGGGACATATTTCGGGTGGCCCGAGAGGTAGAGGTGGTTTCTCGAACTTTAGAGGGAACTCTAACGATAATGTTCGTTTCGATACTGCTGGGCAGCACCGAGATAGATCAAATGTTTTCGATCGCCAGCATCAGTATCACGTGTCGGAGATTGACCGATCGGGGTATCATGATTCTCAGCATGCATAGGAATGCGTTGGATGGGGGTTCGAATCAGTTGAGGTGCCGGTCGATCAGAAGGGTCCTTATGTATCAGCTGAGGTTTTAGGCTCTACTGATCAGTTCCTAGTGGATACAGGAGCGACACGTAGTGCGTTGTCTAAGCAATTGGTTCCGGTGGCTCCCCCATCCGGCTTAATGGTTACATCGGTAGGGTTTGACGGTACACTCTCCCGAAGCCCTCTTTCACAGCCCCTCACATTTAAGGTTGATTCTTTTTCTGCGCCCTGTCCGTTTCTGCTTGCCCCGTACACACCGGACAACATTATGGGCCTTGATATGTTAAAGCATTTTAGGGCTACGATCCGCTGCTCCCCTGCTGGTGTGCGGGTGATATTGAATGACAACTACCCCCGGTCTGAACGGATGTGTGCGATGTCAGAGGATGCGTTGTTAGCTACCCTCCCTCGTGCTTTGTGGGCAACTTCGGACACAGATGTGGGACAAATGGTGATTCCACCGGTCCACATTAGTGTCCAGGAGGGGGCGGTGTTACCACGCCTCCCACAGTACCGTATTTCCCAGGAGGGCGAGGAGGCTCTCATACAGATTGTGCAAGATTTGATTGCAGTGGGGGTAGTGGAGGAAGTTCCCTATAACATCTGTAACAGTCCGATTCTCCCCATTCTGAAAAAGGACACGGATGCTAAGGTCAATCGGTTTATAATTGATTTACGAGAAGTGAACAAGATAGTGATACCTCAGTACCCAGTGGTTTCCGATATCACGACGTTGCTTACCTTGGTCCCGCCTACGGCGACCATGTTCTCAGTGATTGATTTGAAGAATGCCTTCTTTTCCATTCCCATTCACCCCGATAGCCGATATCTTTTTGGGTTCACATTAAATAATAGATCTTATCGTTTTTGTAGGATCCCCCAGGGCTACACAGAAAGCCCTAGTATTTACAGTCAGGCTTTGAAACGGCAATTGGATTCCTTTGTTCTGCTCGAGGGGGTCGCCCTCATTCAATATGTCGATGACATCTTGCTGGCGGCTGACACCCTGGAGTTGTGTGAAAAAAGTACGTTATCCTTGTTTTCCTTTTTAGCATCCCACAATCATAAGGTATCTAGGAAGAAATTGCAATTCTGTAGACCAAAGGTGACTTATTTGGGTCACCTTTTGTCTAAGGAGGGGCGTGCACTCACACCGGATCGTATCCAGGTAATCTTGGACACACCGAGACCGTCCACGCAGAAGGATGTGCGTGCATTTTTGGGTCTTGTCTCCTTCTGTAGGCAGTGGATATTGGGGTTTTCACATATAGCTAAGCCATTGTTAGCTCTCTTGACAAAAGACACGCCCATCCCGATCCCCTGGTCAGATGAGTGTGACGCTGCTTTTCAGCAACTACGACAGGCCCTTTGTTCAGCACCAGTGTTAGGGACCCCTGATTATGCAAAACCCTTTTCGTTGTATGTGCATGAGAGAGATGGATGTGCATTATCAGTTTTAGTGCAGATGCACGGCGATAAGCAGCGCCCTTGTGCATATTTTTCGGCTGTACTTGACCCTGTCGCCCGAGCATTACCAGGGTGTTTTCGCTCGGTTGCGGCGACAGCTGTGTCAATACGGCAAAGTGAAGGAATTGTGTTATCCCATAAGCTGTTGGTATTAGTCCCCCATGCTGTTGATGCCCTGCTTAATCAAACGAAGACACAGCATTTGACCAGTGCCCGTTTAACGGGATATGAGTTGACGCTTTTGGCTCCTCATATTACGTTGAAAAGGTGTGTAACGTTAAACCCGGCCACATTGTTGCCATACCCCGAGACCCAGCCTGAGGCGCGGAAAGCGCATGATTGTATTCTTGTGACTGAGGAACAAATAAAGGGTCGTATTGATCTCCAGGATACGCCCTTTCCAGATGTAGATGGAGAACTATGGGTGGACGGATCATGCCTGAAGCTACCAGATGGTACGACTTCAGCAGCGTATGCAATTACCACGTTACAAATGATAGTGGAGACTGCACGCATACCACAGAAATCAGCTCAAGCAGCGGAACTGATAGCATTAACACGAGCATGTGAGCTCAGTACAGGATTATGTGTGAATGTTTATACAGATAGCCGCTATGCCTTCGGAGTAGCGCATGACTTCGGCCTGCTCTGGAAGGAGAGAGGGTTTTTAACGTCACATGGAGTACAGATAATGCATGGAGAGTTAGTTCACAATCTTTTAACTGCATTGACATACCCAAATAAAACTGCCATCGTTAAGTGTAGCGCCCATAGGAAAGTAGTTGATAAAGTTGGAGAAGGGAATGCGTTAGCAGACCGCGTAGCACGGGAGACTGCGATGCAGCCCGGTGCTACTGCCATGTATGTAGTAAAGTCACAGGTGGAAAGATGGCATGATGCGAAGGAGGAAGTGCGAGAAATGTAAAGGACCGCTTCTGATAAAGAGCGGGAGCAATGGGCTAGCGAGGGAGAATTGGATGATGAAGGCTGCTGGAGAAATAAGCAGATGGATAGATGGAAATTACCTACGGCTTTTGTACAACCTATGGTTCAGATGGCACATGGGCTAGCACATGTTGGAGCTTCCGCAATTGTGAAATTGCTTACCCAAGTCTGGGAGCATCCAGAGATTGCTAGCACGGCAAAGAGGGTGGTGCAGACCTGTATGATCTGCTTGAGGTATAACCCAGGAAAGGGTACTCGAACTCCAGCAGGAGGATTTGTGACACCCACTGCACCCTTCGAGGTTTTGCAGATGGATTACATCCAGCTTGAACGCTGTAACAATTTGAAGTATGTTCTAGTAGTGGTTTGCGCCTTCAGTAAATGGGTTGAGGCGTACCCTACGAAAGACAATACTGCAATGACTACAGCGAAGCTGCTGCTGAAAGAGTTCTTCCCTCAATATGGCGTTTGTAGGCTTCTGTGGAGTGATAATGGGCCTCACTTTGTAGCGGATGTTATAAAGTATGTCTTGAAGGGCCTAGGCATCACTCAGAAGTTCCACGCCGTGTTTCACCCTCAGTCTGCAGGACTAGTCGAGAAGTATAATGGTACACTGAAGCTTAAGATCGCTAAAATTCAAGCTTCGACGTCTTTGACTTGGCCAGACGCTCTGCCACTGGCGTTATTGTCAATTAGATCAGTACCGCACTCTCGAACGAGCCTTACACCGTACGAGATTGTCTTCGGACGCCCAATGAATATTTGGGGTCCACCAAAGCCTAAGGCTGTGTATGATGTACCTTGTGTAATGATGAGCGATTATCTGGCACAGTTAACGGATAACTTGGTTTCTATTCATCAACAGGTCCGAGAGGCGCTCCCTGATCGGTCTACCGGTGAAGGACATGGTCTCCGACCTGGGGACCACGTGATGGTGAAAATATTTGACAGAACAAACAGCTTGGAACTGAGATGGGTGGGCCCTGAGCAGGTCCTCCTCGCAACGAGGACGGCTGTGCGAGTCTCCAACAGAAAGAATTGGATCCATTCCCTGCACTGTAGGAAGGTGCCGCCCGGATTGGTGGAACCTGCCGTGCTGACCGATCAACGAGAAATCCTGGCTGCAGAGACAGGCCGTGCTGCGGAGCCAAACGTCACTGAGGAGCTCTTTCCGGACCACGTGACTCCTGGAGGAAGGCGATATCATTTTCGACCAAGGAAGTGAGTTTTCCAGTACCGGGACATACTGTCAGAACGGCCCTTGGGTTAGTGAAACGGAGAGCCGATGAGGCAAGGGGGGGGGATCAGCCCTGCATTAGTGTAGCGACACCCGTCTTGGCCCGCTGGTGAAGAAATCGACCGCTGCCCAAGGGGAAGAGTTCTGACAGATTTTTAGTTTCAGGAAGATATTGGGTTTTATTTTTTTTTTTGACATGGAGAAGAAGAAAATCCTTTGTGCATCAGGGTTCATGCTGACAGTAGCTATTGTTGGGATAACCACATGGTTTGTGGAGGAGGTAACTCCCGCTCGGAAAATACTTGTGTTAACAACTCCGGTGCCTGAGGAGCACTACTTTTATACCTTACCGTATCAAGAGTTGAAGCACCGACAGTCTTACTTGAATAACACTTTCATCCAGATGCTGCATCATACCCACGTTGCTACGAACGCTACGAACTGTTGGATATGTGGGATGATGCCAGCCCATCAGAAGAAAGGAGGTACGCCATTCATACCACTTCCTTTCTCTCATAATGGCTCTTGTAGAGCATGGTACACTTTGCTGTTTGCCACTCGGAAACCGACAGTGGGACGATTGCTTTTCAGACTCAATAAAGAATGTCATCAGGATAAAAATGGGTATCCACAAGCGAATGGGACAATTTGGGAATGGGAAGAGTACCGACCAGACAATGAATCCATTCCCTACATCTTCACGAACACAAGAGACACTGTGGGAAAGGACAAATTTGTGATTCAAGTAGCACAAGCTCAAGCGGACCTGTGTGTCCAGAGTGTGGGTTCTATTCCTGTCGGTGTCAGCGATTGTATCACCGTCCTGAATATTGATGGGTTGAACAACAGTACCTTCCTAGCGTCCCATAATACCTACTTTGTGTGTGGAAATAAAGGTTATTACTGTTTGCCGGCTGGGTGGTCTGGGGTATGCTATGTATCATTCCTATTACCTCCTGTATTCCTAGCACCCGCATCTTATCATAAAGATCTGAAATTATTGAATAATGTAACTGTAAATAGGTATAAACGTACTTTATCAATTGATGATGTAGATCAGACTGATACCAGTCTGCAACAGTATATTGATTTTAATTTAGGACTGTTTTTCTTTGTTGGAACTGCTCTGAACAGCAGGAAGATCCGAAGATTAACGAGAGTGGTAGAGGCTGTAACAAACCAGACTGCTGCTGCTCTTGGGAATCTTACGGAAGAATTGCAAATCACTAGAATTGTTGCATTGCAGAATCGTATGGTGTTAGATGTCATGTTAGCCGATCGAGGTGGAGCTTGTAAAATTATTGGAAGTAGCTGTTGTGTGTTTATCCCTGATCATACGCCATCAGTTTATAATGCCATTAATAAACTACACAAAATTGCAGCTGAAATCCATACAGAAAACGGCACTTGGTCCTTTTCTGGATGGTTTTGGGCATTGGTTACTGCCTGGGGATGGAAGGTCTTAACTGGTCTCTGTATCATTATAGCAATTCTGTTCTTTTGCTGTATCTGTGTTCAATGTGGTCCATTGCTCTGTTCCTTATGCGTATCATTCTGCATCCCAGATAAGAAAGCTATTGCCGATGTTGCTCACCAGAAGCGTTTAGCTAAAGAAGTCGAAGGAATGATGACAATTGACATATATGATGATTATCCTGTCAAACCGGATGTCTTCAGTAAATGCTGAAAGGGTCGTCTGTTGTAAATTGAAACAGCAATGTGATTAAGCATTTACTAAAGACATTAATCCCCTTCCTTTAGATCATGCTTTCTCTGTTATGTTGACCGAAGTTCGGACTCCATTTTGTATTGTCATGCTTCCACGTGTTCCCCACGAGAAGAGTCCAACCTCTGTGTTAGTTGCTCTTGTAATCTGCCTAGTAACAGTCTATAAATAGCTCTTTTGTCCATCTGGCGCATGCCCAGACTTGACCACATCTGTTATCAGTTAGCCTTGCTTGACCATGTTTTCGCGGGCTCAAGGAGTGTGTTAGCTCCGCCCACGTATTGATTCAGTATCGAAAATGACCATAAATGGTAATGTTCTTTGGCCTCATGTTGTATCCACCCACTTATGAGCCCCTCTATTGTGTATAAAAGGGGACCATGTACGCAAGTTCTTTGTGCTACTCTATGCAATACTGAAGAGTGTTGTGTGGATTGTAGGACCACCCTTAAGGGTTAATAAATGCTGTTTTTGTACTTTGCAGTTTCCGTGCCAACTTCCTTATAGATTCCATTACAGGAGAGCGAACCCTTGTGTCCTGCGGGCCTAGCTGGGGCCTGTATTCTTCACACTGAGGCATACCTACACACCTGATAGCAGTGTTAGTTGTAAGTATCAACTAGTAGTGCCCTTTCCATCTTTCATTGAGGCAGCACTTATGAACATGCTTGCAAATTAATATCCAGTCTTCCGTATTCAATCCGTGACAGGGGGTATCTTTGTAATCATCTGTTGACACATTCACCAGATGAACATATTTCTTCTGTGAATTTACATACAAATCCTAATAATTATTTTTGTAGCCCCATTTCTCTACTTATCTTTTCTCATTTTCTGGAGCTTCCTCCTATCGTTCTCTTAATTCGCTCCAGGATGTCTGCATTGAAACCATAAAGAAAGAATTCACATTATTTAAATTCTGTATAATATCAGTTGCAAATTTATCATTTCAATGTTACTGGACAATTAACTTGTCCCGTAAGGCACAGTTTCTTACCATATGGTCTGCATATATGTTTCTTAATGTAACCTTATATCTGCCAGCCGTATGGGCTGTCCTCTTAAAAACAGCTATCTCTTTTGGTTTTTGAATTGCTCCTAGTAAACTAAACATTTACACACTTTTTTTAAAATTGTCCTGAGAATTTCGTAAACCCTGTTTGTGACCACAGCTGGACATAATCATGAACAATACCAAAACCATACTGGTTATCTGTATAAATTGTCACATTCAAATTTTAGGATAAACAGTTAGCTCTCATTAAGGC
Source organism: Triturus cristatus (assembly GCF_964204655.1). NCBI lineage: Eukaryota > Metazoa > Chordata > Amphibia > Caudata > Salamandridae > Triturus > Triturus cristatus. Next base: position 500,129,281 of record NC_140591.1, read on the forward strand.
AATCAATTCAGCCACTTGTGCTGATGTTACATTTGTTAAAGAGGATTCCTCTAGTGCCTCCAAGACAGAGCATGCACTATAGTCAGATTCCAGACCTCCATATTGGTCTCATAAACAAAAACCATCAACAAATAATGTCAGATCAGCCATTGCTAAATGTTTCATGTTCGACCTTCCTGGACAAACCCACATCAGACACCACCTCAGGCATCTCCAATGGCTTCCTGTACAAAAGAGATGCCAATTCAAGCTGTTGACCCTCGCTCAAAAGGCTCTACATAACCAAGGACCCACATACATTAATCACTGCCTGAACTTCAACCCACCATCAGGAAGACTACGCTCTGCCTCCCTTTTAGTTGCCCAGACTCCTCGCGTCTACCAAAGAAGAAGTGGAGGATGCTTTTTATCCCATTTTGCAGCAAAGACCTGGATCAGCCTCCCCACGCACCTCTGGACCATCAACTAATTTCCAGAACTCCGGATGGCCCTCAAGACCCAGTTGTTAGAATAAGCCTCCAAGACCTGCGAGTACCTGGATACCATATCTGGTGATCAGCTGTGCTATATAAATCCTGATTGATTGATTTCCAAAGGTACTTCTTTTATATCTGGTATTGGTTTTGCGCATAATTAATTCAGTCACTTCTAAACAATCATGATACAATTTGTCATAATTTTCATCCTCCATGTCTTCACAATTCATGTCTGAAATTGAAAGCAGCATTGCTGGCTTTAGGACATTACATATTCAAATAAAAATATTCTCTGCTGAAAGCATAGTTTGCTCATAACATAATCTACTGTTCGTTATATGCTGAGTTCTTAGACAATTAAAGTATGGCCCATCACAATCCCTTCACTTTGTTCCATTTCCAAGCATAAAGCTGCAACCAATTTCAAACAACCTGCAAGACTTACAGCTACTGAACCAATACAGGAAAAAGATATGTCAATGAGGCATTTTATTCCTCCATGCTTCTCAGTGAACATTTTTAAGTGCACATCCATCTTTCCTATAGCAAAATAGAAAAAACATAATGTTGTAATCAGGCAACCCGAGAGCGATCACATGACACAAACAGCTTTTTAATTTTTTTAATGAATCAAGACACTCATCTTCAAATGGTACGGGGTACTGTAAATCATTACACATCAACCTTACCAAATGTTTATCAATCAAGGAAAAGATTGGAATCCACTGACGACAATACGCGAAAATTCCAGGATATATCCAAACCTTCCTTTGGGTCATTGGCTGACTCAATTTAAGAACTGCAGAAATGCATTCTTTAGAGACATTCCTCACACCCTTTTTTAATGTCCAAGATAAATAACTTCTCTTTTACAATACTGCATTTTAGTGTGGGGATACTTTATGCCCATTTTCAGTTACATGGTTCAACAAAGCAATCACATCTGATTTACAGTCTTTTGTTTTAAATGTGATTAGTAATATATCAATATAGTGAACTAGGACGGAGTTGCATGGCAATGCTAAACTCTCTAAAATATTTCTCAGCATTTGTGAGAAAATGGCAAGACTTTCAGTACACCCATGTGGAATTCTACACCACACAATAACATTTTTCAGAAATTGTAACGTAAAAATATTTGGGATGCCTCATGAAGAGGAATTGAAAAGAACGCTTGGCATAAGTCATTGACTGTATATCGTTCTTCTTCTGGTGGTATTTGAAACAATATTACTGCTGGATTTGGTACAACCGTACAAAAAGGGATAACATTTCTATTTATCTTTCTGGGATCTTATATGGTTCCCTATTTGCTTTTCAGCTTTTTAATTCCCATTACTGAAGAATTGCAAGGAGTACCAAACATTTCTCTGAGAAACCATTTTCTCAATAACTGGTTTCATTTGTTCCTCTACCTCTTTTGTAAGCCTATACTTCCCAATTATAGAGAATACTACATATAATGTATTCTTTATTGTCACTGGTTCAGTTCTTTTAATAAATTCAAACTCTGTACCAGTATAATCAAATACCTCTTCTTTGACAATATTTCTTAAATTCAGAGTTAGATCTTCTTTTATCAAAACTCGGTACGTCTGAGCTCTCAAATCATCTGAACTAAGTTTGAAAACTGACTGATCATCTTGCGTTTCAATTGCAACACCATCCAGTGTACAATATATTATGTTGTTCATTTTACTAGAAGATCCCTTCAAATTAAAATCACATGAGGGATTCCACGTAGAGCTCCTGTCATACTCCATGGATTAGCTCAATTCCGGAGGAGGGGTCACAGCCGACGTGTGGACAGCAGACTCGGGTGGCAGCACTCGTGGAGAAATGTGAAGACAAATGCGAATGCTGCATTTTAATCACTTCAGCTGGGGGTAAATTTATTGCATGCCGTGGTTGGTGAGGCGGCTGTTGGTCCGCTAGTTCGACTGCGGAGGTGCACAGAGGGAATGCATGGCAAATGGTGGATGCAGCTTGCACTGGCTGTGTTTCTCCTGTAGTGAGAGTTTGATCAGCGGATTTAGCCTTTAGCTTCCAGGCCTCTGATGCGCGGATGAGGAATTTCCTGGCGGCATTCGTGGGTGCGACGGGCTAACTCCTAGAGGGATCGACAGAGAAGCGTTAGAGATTTCTCCACTGCTAGTGTCACGAAGCTCTGACCATCAGGAAGTATTTGGTGAGATCCAAGGTCACATGCGTTCCCCAGGCAAGAACGCAAGAGTGAAAGAACAAAAGTGAACACATGTAAATCAGCCAGAGAGGTTACGGTGAGCTTAGAGCTAAGAAATAGAGAGAAAGAAGGAGGAGGGGGAAAAAAGGAAAGAGACACTCTAACTGGACATACATGGGCAAGGCAGATCGGATGAACTTTAATCACCAGGAGGGCATAAAGAGGGGTAGAAGCAGCTCAGGGAAGAGCTTTAGGATCCACTTGAGAGGAGGAAATACCAAGTCAGTCGCAGAAGCAGTTTTCCTACTGCAGATGCGGCTTGTGGTCGACCTGTGTTATCTCCGGCATTACCCTGACTTAACACAGACAACAAGCAATAAGTAAAAACGAACCCTCTATGAAGCGTATCTCAAGCGACCCTTCAGCAGCAAGGAAGAAGCCCCAGCAAAAACAAAATATCGAAGGAATCAAACCTCGCTCTTCCAATCACGCCACGCCTTCTTCATCTCCAGATAGAGTGGAGTATAAACCTTCACGGGCTGGAAGAAACAAGATGGATCTAGTAAAAAATCTGGAAAATCAACATATCCTCTTTTCACCTTGGGAGGGCCCAAGCAGGTGCACAAAAGCAATCTTGCTATGGTGAAGGAAGTTACTCCAGCTACAACAAAGTTCTAATGATATCAACGAAAATAGAGGAAGAAGCAACAGAGGTGCTGGGTCATAGTAAATCATCAACTACTATTGAGACAACAAAAAGTCAGATATTTTGCGCGCTCCGTGAATTGAAGATTTTCAAGAAGCTGCACTTCACAAAACTACTGAACAATTGGGCCAGCTCAACAAGAACCTTCACCAGTATTTTATCCACCTGACACAGGTTGAACAGAAGAAGTTTACCCTAGAAACAGACAGTAATGAACAGGGAAGCAATCTAACTAGATTACAATCAGAGCTTGAAGATCTTCAGTTAAAACTGGACGATGTTGAAAATAGTGCTCGACGCACTAACTTATGATTTAATGGCATACCCGAAAATCAAGAAGCAGGCCAGTCGCCGATCCAATTAATAAACGATCAGGTGCGTAAAATAGTTCTCCTGGAAAAAGCAAAAGACATTGGTTATCTGACTATTAATAGAACACATCAAGTGCCAGCAACACGTGCCACAAATCCCAAGTTTCAAAGATCAGTTATGGTTAATTTTGCCGATTGCAGAATTAAAGACCAAATCCTCTCTCAAGCAATTAAAATAAAATTGTTCATTTCTCCAGACAACTTCTCATTTAGAATGTATTTGTCGATCTAAGCAGCACAAAGACGCAAGGGTTTTGTTGGAATGATTGAGAAGTTTAAACATCATAATGCCCCGGCTGGATCCATGGAGGTCCCAGCATCCTACAAGAAAATAATTCACTTGTGTTTCAAAAGGCATAACGCCACATCTAGAATAGATTTCTTTTTAATTTCCCATCAGTGCGAAATGGACCATTCAGTCCTGGTAATAGAGATCAAAATAAATGTTTTTGGGATCTGAGGTGGATGTTAGATAAAACTTTGTTAACCAAAGAGGGTTGGGTTAAAAGAATACGAGAGCTACTTATGGAATTTACTCATAGAAATATGGGATCTGCTCCAGCCTCTCCGGTATGGGACTACTGCAAGTATTTTATCAGAGGGGAAGCGATTTCATGCAAGGCATCCATCATCAAGGAATAAAAAGAACATGTTAGGTTGATACAGCGAGATCTTGATCAGGCCAGTAATCTCATACCATACTCCATTAGGATTATGCCTGGGCGAAAATTTCGTTCCGTTTGCGGAAATTGCAATAATTTGACATTTTCGCATTCCGTGGAGAGCGCAAAAATGTCAAAAATTCCGGTTTCTGCAGCTTGGCGATAATTTGTTTCTTGCTCGCGCTGTAAAATAATACATTCTCGCGCGCGCGCGATCGCCTTACCTGAATCCCTGCGTTCGCCGACAAGTTTTCTTGATCCGGTCGCGTTCTCCATGAGATGTTGTATTGTTTTTAGCCATTTGCGCTGTCTCGCGACAGTTCGCGCCCGCAGTGACGTCATGCGTCGCGCGATCACGTCTTTCTTCTCGCGATCATGCACCACGAGACAACTCAAAACAAGATGGCCGCGACCGCAAGCAACCACATGGGTAAGTTGGCGACCCGCAACCATGCAGAAAATCTCGCGAACATGCGGGAAAAAAACTTCTGCATCTTCGTGATATTTCCGCTTGTTTGCGATAATTTAAAACATTTTCGCGATAATTTGCGAAAGTTAATTTCGCAAATTCCGTCCACCCCTAATTCGGATATAACTGGATTTAATTTAAAGAAAGCCAGGCAGATATTAGGAATTTGTATGAGCACCAGGCAATAGTAAACAGAAATACATGCCTTCAAGAGTGGTACAAGGAAAGTGAGCAAGCAGGCACGTTTTCAGCAAGGTCTGTCAAAATAAAAATATATACGACTATTAAATCCATCTTTGATGAGCAGCAAGGCCAAAAGGTCTATCAGATAGATACAATTAGCAAGGCCTTTCTCTCACATTAACAAAAGTTATATTTGGCCCCCGACCTATACTACTTAAAGAAATTGACAAATTCCTCAATACAATGGTGTTACCCTCCCTGACTTTCTCTCAGAAAGCTCAGTTCATTCAGCCAATCTCTGAGACCGAGATACAAGTAGCCATTAAAAATCCACCAGGTGGCAAAGCCTGTGGCAGCAATGGAAAACCAATTGAATTTTCCAAAATGTTCATGTCACAGCTAACCAGCTTATTGTTTTATATATTTAATGTGATTTTGGATGGCTGCCAGATCCCGAAAACATTTTCTGAAGCAGTTATCGTTAGCTTTTCAAAAAAGGGTAAACCACCCGTTAATCCTGGATCATAACAACCCATTAGTCTATTAAATAATGATTACAAACTTTATACCAAAATATTGGCGAGGAGAATTACTGTAATTGGCCAAAGTTTGGTCCATGAGGACCAATGTGGTTTTTTGCCAGTTAAATTTCTCACCAATAACACATTTTTTTTAATCCAGGCATTTTACTTTTTTGCAAACACTGATACTAAAGCGGCAATCTTTATGTCTGACGCAGGAAAAGCCTTTGACTTGGAATATATTGTTCACCATATCAAAGAAAGTTTGATTTTCTAGGAGTTTATTTGACATGTCACGGAATATATATGAGAAAGCTGAGGCAAAAATAATAAAGAATGCACAATCAGCGGGCACAGTCAAATTCCAGAGAGGGACTGTCCAATGCCTCCTGTTTTATTTGTATTATACATTGAGCCATTGGCTTCCTTGATACACCAAAACACCTCAATCAAACCACCAGTAACAGGTCGCCCAAACTGAAGTTATTCGCTGATGATCTAATTCTTAATTTAGAAGCTGACTCTGCAAATATTAAACAAACTTTCAATACAATTAGCAATTTCTCTGATCTGAAGGGGGAATAAAATTAATGATCATAGATCAGAATTTGTATTATTTAATTTTCATGAGCAGATTCTACTTCCGGGTCTTTGGATTCAGGCGGCAGAGGATCATCCTATTCGATATCTAGGGGTTTTGCACAATTTCAGGCAACTTTTTTCCCTTAACTACATTACCACCCTTAACAAAGTTAGAACAGTTCTAAATAACTTGCAAACTCTAACTCTCTCTATAATTGGAAGAATTGCTTTGATAAAATGATGGTACTCCCGTTATTCATCTGTATCTTTTCAACTGTTTTAATCAAAATTCCGCAAATCTATTTTTTAGAAATAGATGAAATGTTAAAAAACTTTATTTGGTTAGGGAAGAAACCACGTACTAAAGTAAAAACGTAACAGCTGAGACCAGATAAAGGTGGACTAGGGCTCCCTCATATCCAGAAAAGGTTTTCAAGCTGCTTTCTTCAATTGGTTTGGATGAGCAGCAGTGTTGCGTGGTTATGGGTTTAATTTCTGCCTTCAGCAAATGTTACATCTAAAAACCTTTATTAAAATCCCCAGGCTACCAAAATGCTACATATATAAGACTCCGCACATAATCCTAGACAGATTAGCTCAATTGAAGAATTAATTCCAATTTACATCAATTCACTTAGAAACTAAACTAAGACACTAAGGCACTGTGGAGATCGAGGTTTGTTGGTGGATTTGCAGAGATTACATATTTGGAAAGGCTGGGAGTTTATAAAATAAAGGATCTTGTAATACAGGGAGAGATTTAGTCTTGGGAACAAGTTAGAGGAGATAGATCAGAATAAGTCTCAGGACTAGTTTTAACATATCTCGAGATTTAAAGTCTACCCAATGGCACACTTACCGAGTCTATTTCCCAAGCATTATATATTAAAGAAATATTGGGAATGGAGAATTGGTATCGCATTCTGCTGAACCAATTCTACAAACAAATAGTCCCAAGTGCAATCTACAGGATGTTTTATAGATGCAGCAATATGGAGAGAGTACAATAGATGGTTTAATAAGGCCATTTGAGGAGCTAATATTAAACTCATGCAGTTCTTCTTTAAATGGCAGCTATATTATACCCCTGAGAAACTTAAAAAAATATTCCATGAAATGTCACCAGGTTGTTATCGATGCAACCATTCATGAGGGGAGTGGTTTCTTATTTGCTTTTCCTGTCCGTAATTATTAAACTACTGGTCAAGGATCTTCCAGTGGATTAGCAGGCATATTAATCAAAACCTAGTTCCCTATCCCTTGGTCATTTTTGGGGGATTTCCAACCTAAATTTATGTGTGTGACAGGAACAGTTTGTCTTTATTGCTTCTCTGGTAGCCAAATCACTCCTCTTACAAAATTGGAGATTACCGGATCCACCTAATTTTCCACAATGGGTAGCCAAAATGAGACAAACTAAAGAAAGGGAAGAATTCTATCGCCATAGAATAGGGCAACCGAAAAATGTATACAAATTTGGGGAAAAGACTAAAGGTTTTAAAGGTTTTAAGGGACCATAGCGAAAATGGGGATAAATTGATCATAGGCTATTACATTCAGGTTCATTTTATATTTGGTGAAGATAAAGATTTCTTTTAGAGTATCCATGAATTATTGCTGTACATTACTATTTATTGCACTAGAATTATTGATTTTTAAGATCTTGTTTATTTTTGGCTGGGTCTGTGATTATTTACATAAATAAAGCAAAATAAATGAATTCACTGGACTCAAATCACATGATATAACGTGGTGCTTATTCTCCATCTGACCAATCTTAACTGGAACATCTGCTGTATCAATCAGATATGAAAGGAGATGGACACTGACTCATTCATCAATAAATGGACCACTTTATCTGTTTAAGACTGCTCCTAGCAGTCCTTCTTCCCACTTATACACCATCATTGTGCTCTACTCCCTCCCATCTCATCATTCAAAGTCATAGGGGCTGATTAGTTCTGGTCCTGTGGGGAAGATTAGGATGCGATCGCCACACTGGCGGGCACAACCCGCATTTCTGACATTGCGGCGGGCGGTGCTTTCAGCAACACCCGCCGCAATGGCAAAAAGGCATTTTGTGCATTTGCATGCACAACGTGGCACAACGTGGCAGGCACCGCATGGTGCCTGCCATGATGTGCATGCAAAAGCAGGGGGGGGTACCATAGGTACCCCCATGTGCACCCACCACCCCCCAATAACCTGGGGGCCCGCAATGGGGCCCCGCATGCAGTTACCACATGCCTTTGGAAAGGCATTTCACCGCATAAATTGTAATATGGATGGCGGTGTCTTGAAGACACCGCCACCATATACAGACCCTTTTCCGCCCGGTCGACTGGTTGACCGGCGGAAAACCGGCGGACAGACTTTCCGTCCACCGGGGTCCCCTCTGCCATACTAATATGGCGGGGGAAATGGGTGGCAGGTGGAGAGAAATGAAGGGTGGATCTACACCACCCTGCGGGCAGTGGCGATCCACCCTACATCCTAATCACCCCCATAGTGTTTTATTGGTGCCCTGTATTATAAGGCAATTTATTTATTTTTCAGGTTATGTTGTATTACTGGGCTGTTGGCATGGGCATGTGAAATGCTTTCTGATTCTGCATGTTCCACTCTGAATTCTACATATTCAACTTCATATCCCCTATGTGTCAATTGAATGTGCTCTAAATTTACCCGAATCCTACTAGGATTTTTAACATTTCAACATTCACATTTGTCCTTGCATTACCTGATTCATTCCATTGACTCCATTCTGTATGAAATTAGTATTTGAACTCATTTGATGCTGAAACCCTTTCTCAAACTGCCTTTAACTTTTCCTGCTTAGTCTAATGGTAATCAGTACTATTTTTTACCAACATAAAGATGTTGTCAATGCTATCCATCTGCCAACACAATTCACTGTTAAATATGATTACAGATTTCTACTCTCAACGCATTTACAAAGGCAAATACAAAAGCACTAACTTCATCTTTCTCTGGATTTTTTTACTCCTCTATGTTTCAACCTCTCATAAAAAGAATACACTGATTCCTTGCGTTCCTGTGTTCTAAAAACCATTGGTAAATGCATGTCCCTTTCAGGAACTTGCTTTTTCAAATACTCAATTACAGCCTTGTGTTGTCTGCTATTAACACAGCTATTTATTTATTCATTTATTTATTCAGTGTTTTATATAGCATGACCCAAGAGGGAATCAGAGCCATTCACATTTACATATTCTTAATATTAGTACAGGAAGTTTGACATGATCATAAGCAAATAACAGGTGTATAACACTTTGAGAGAAACAATGTGCTTACGAGAATTGTCCTTACAGCTGGTGCATTATTATTACCAGGTGTAGCTGGTCCTTGTGTCATTCAAGTACAACCTTACATTCTAACTACAAATCTCCGGGAACTACAATTTCAAATAGTGAATTTAAGTCAGCCCATAATTTTGGAGAAATGTGTGTCAATTTACGTATTTCATCATACTACTTTGCTAGATACTCTCCCAAATGTATAAAATGATGCGTAAAGGCATACAAATGATCCCTTGTCCACGAGACATGTACAAAATTCCCTCCGTGAACTTCCCTTTAAGGAAACTCTAAAACAGAGTTTTTCCTCATGTGTGAATCACTTGTGACATGTCCCATCTTTCCCACAATCCCTTTCATTTGATTTTTATTCACTGTTCCCCTTTTTACAACTCTTTTGATATTTTCTCAAGTGAATCCAGTATCATGTTTTATCAATGACATATTTAAAAATATTACTTTCAGGTGATCACACCCATTTCTCCAATATTCATGTATTGCAATCCATTTTATAATTTAGTTTTACATGTTTCATTCTGCTTATTTCTAATTTATCAGCTAATTCTTCCAATTTGTCACATGCTTCATTACTACTTTCAAACTTCCAATACAAATGTCCTTTCGGTGGCAGATCCAAAATCACTCTCACAGGAGTAACCTGTGTCTAAATTTCTGGCAATCCAATTGTACAAGACATTGTTGCTTCACTGTAACTTCTGCTTGTGCACTCAGTGCAACTCCATTAGGTGCCTGTACTATGGCAGTATCTCCCCTGCACCTATATTAACCTCTACAGTACTATGGGTCATCTCCATTGATCTATTTGTATACAAAGGTGGTGTAGAATAAAAAATGTCACTTATAAATGTATCATCATCATCATCTGACTCCTCATCCTTCCTTTTTATTTTCTCTTTATCTTGAGGTCTTTACACATTCAAATATACCTTTTCTCCAACACTTCTCCTTTCTATTGAGTTTATTCTCAAGCCATTGTCTAAATTAACTCTTTGGGGTTTTCCTTCTCAGTAGCCACATGATCCCCTTTATTAAGCACCTCAAACTGTGAAGGTCTGGGCATTGGCTCTATATCATACGTAATTTGTCTCAAAAACAAACAAATATCCTAATATTAAAGGTACCCTCTAATGGAAACTGTACGATGTATTCATTCCATTCTGAAATCCAGGTACGCCTGTATTACACAGCCTCCCTTATCATTTTATGGGCTGGTGTATTTTTGGGTAGGATTTTCTGACCTTTTCAAGGCATCTCTGTAACTGTAGGCTTTGTCAACAAACTTCCCTTTGATTAATCTCAAAACAAGCACACTATAAGCTCAAAAACTGCAAACAACAGTTTAGCAAACAACAACCAATAGCACTGTGGTTCTGTCAAAGGTCAAACTATCACAGCAAGGCTCCACCAAAGCCCAGCCAATCAGAGCTCTGCTTTTTAATGAGGTGTCAGCAGCCCCAGTGTGAGTCCCTGTGTATGTAACCAATCGCACCATGACTTATCCGTGAACCAGGAAAGCAATTGCAAAATCTCTGTTGAATCAGATATCTAAATAACCCTTTGTACTTTTACCCTAGATAGAAAAGGAATGTCAAGTGCAATGAATAAAACTTTTCAAAGTAAAGCTCAAATCAAAGATAAAAAACAACAGGTTCTATTTAAACCGCTAATCATACAAAGTACACGAACATCCAGCAGTCACGTATCCTGGACAATGCTCTTGCTCTCCTGCTCTGAAAAGCAAATTGCACTACTAAAACATTAACACACAACCTAGAAAAGTGATCTATTGGTTCAGACTCTCTATCAATGTGTAAGTGGTGCCTCACTCTCCACACCACAATAGACAAATATTCAATATCTCAGGATTTTGATTACAATACATCTGATAACTAACTCAATTCAATCTTATCTCAATGTTAACGTCAACTGTGATCACAAATATGAATAGTACATCAACACAACAGTAATTAATCCACCAATAGAACCCACAAGCATCATTGCATACCAAAACAACGCAATGCAGAAACAGAAATCCATCACAACAGTCTCATACTTTAATACCATTCTCAAACTCAATTTCACCCTATTCATACTTACAATTTTAACAAATTCAGGAGTGCAGAGCCAATACAGTTAGCCCTTTCACAAGAGGATCCAACACTGGTGACACGGAACACAAAATTATTATATAATTGCAATGATCCCTATTGAAGCAGTTACATCTCTCCAGAGTCTAAGTGTCAAAGTTTCAGGAGGAAAATGAGAAGTCACATAAAACTTTCAAAACTAGGGGTTTTAGATACATTTTATGCATAAACAATTATAAAACGGCAGCTACAGCATGCCATACTCATGGTTAGGCCACACTATCAAATTAAAATCAACTTAAAACTAATTAAAACTCTTAGCACTAACCCATGCCTTAAGGTAAAAGAAAATCATCCACTTGCTCCCTTAGTAACTGCACTCCAGAAATGTACCATACAATATGAAACATTTCTAAAAAAAAAAAAGCTCATAGAATGATGTTCTTCTGCAGGCCACATCAACACTTTCAGCTAAAATCCTTCAATATGATATTCAGGTACACTGTAGAAATTTTGTTTCATAATACACACTTTCTAAGGACAATCAGCATTTGTGTTAGAGCACCCTTTGCTCCCTAGAAACTGTGAGGAAAGAAGACTTTGATTGGGAGTGGGAATGAGCAAGGAGAGCAAGATGAGCAGAACATTAGAAATGTCATCCATCAAAATGGACTACTGCGTGAAATGTTGCATAACTCTATTGCATGTTTAATCACACTTCTACCCCACCCAATTAAGTATTTTCAAGTGCATCAACATTAGTTCATCAGTTATCAGTCATATTCATATGCATCATTAAAAAAGAAGAATTCATTTGGAAGGCCTATGGCAGTGAAAAACTTAGCAGTGGGTGGAATTGTAGCCAAAATAGTGGAAGTGTTTAGTAAGACCAGGAAACTGGGTTGCACTATTCAATTTCTTTCATACAGGTCTTGGAGCAAGCACCATTGGAAAGCCTGGCATGTCTTTGTCAACCTTTTCTTGACCAGGAGAAGCTGACTATTGCATACCCTTCCTTCTGTTTTTTTTAATATCCCTGCCATTAACAAGTCAGCTTTGACATTCTGCACACCTGAATTCCCTTTTTAAAGATCTTATATTGTGACAATTGAGGCAGCACAACCTTTGGTTTAAGTGGGATGTTCACAGGTTGAACATTCTTAATCATCCTCACATACTTTTTGTCTATAGCCCTAGCATGCTTCGGAACTTTATTTTGTAATACTTCTGGTAAATAATTAAGAGCATTCTCATTATTAGTGACATCTAGCACTATATAAACAGGAGATACTGTTGGAGAATTTTCATGACATACCAAGAAAACACCATCAGATGTAAGTTTAATAATGCATTTCATCTTCTTTTTTTAACGTCTGCCCCTGACAAATTCCAAGCATATTGATCAGTTACCCAAATGAGTATTTGTCCATTATTGGACCAACAGCAAATGCTACAGGTTTCCTTACAGATTTGGTGATAGGTACATTGGAAAACCCCACTGTGGTAGTTGTCCTCCTTGAGAGAGTAACATTTGGTAAATATTTTGCTAATACAGAGGAGTTGGTGGCACCAGAATCTATCAGGAATGTCACTTTCTGCCCTGCTACCATTCCCTTTATATAGGTACCTGTTTGATTTGCATCCGTCACTAGTATCACCAAATCCGTCCTCTCACTGGAGCACCCCTAATATTCTTTAGAATCAGGATCGTTCCTCATCATGGCCCGCACCCTGTTGTTGAATATTTGGGTAATTTTGCAGGGGGTTGGTGGCAAGGACACAGGTTAATTGGGATGGGGCAGGCCAAATATCTTGTGATTGTTCACACCCCTCTGCACTGGTATGTGGTGAACTCATCCTTCCAGTGGTCTGATGCCTCAGAGTTAAAAACATTTCTGGCATGGTGGAGGAGGTTCTCCTCTCTGTTGCCCAATGCCCCATTCTCTACTGACACCTCTTCCCTTTACTCCACAAGCTCTGCCACAGCCTCTCATACCCTGTCCTTGTAACTGTTATAATTGCAGCACCACAAGTCTAGTCTTTCCTATCCTTATTTTTTTTTCCCCTTCTCTGTGTTTATAATCTGTGCATTATTTTTCTACATCTAAATACTTATCCATGGTCTCTATGGACTAGCATGTGGCAAAACTTGGGCAACGTTTCTTGATGGCAGGTAATATGCCCAAATTAAATGAACTTACTAATGTGGGAACTGACCCAGGATCATCTATATCCATACCACTGGGAGCCTTGAATGTCTTTCACACTCTCTCATAGTACTGATGTTCTGACATGTCCTTGTCCTGCACTGTCTCTGTCATATTTGTCCAATCCATCTTTTTTTGGGGCGCAATAATATTTAATTCTGTCAAAATGTTTTCTGACAACCCTCTTCCATTGGACCCCCTAAATCCCTATTGCTCACAGGCTCCTCCTTTGGCCAACCCACATTAGCCATTTGCTTTAACCCTGCCCATATTTCTGTGGGGATCATTATGGAGAACATTGTGTCCAAGTCCTTTCACGATAGGTCCCCTAATTTTAATATGTGTTCTATTCTACTGTACCATAGATCTAGTTCTTCACGCAGGTTGGATCAATGTTTAGTGAATGCACACAGATCTTGTTTGGACCTTGAGATATGTTTATATTGAGCATGTGCCTGTGCCTGGCAAGGAACCTCTCACATCGAGCATATCATTTTGTTTCTCTCTGTGTCTTGCCCTTAGATGGACTTGTATTTACACCAGATTTGTACCCCAGGAGAGTAAATCATAATCACCAAACAGGTCCTTCGAAGCCGTCCCTGTCTCTACTCTTGCTACCTCATACAAGGTGGGTGCCTTTGCTGTCTGAATGAAATTGTTTGACCATTCTGGGAGCTTGTCTTCTATTTTATCTTTGTTATTTTGGTACATTAACCACACATTGTTATGCTTGTCTTAAACAACAAGTACCACTCTGCCTCACTGTCTTTCCCATTCATCCTGTTCTTGGATCATACTTCTCTTTTCACTCTCTTTCATTTAGTTTTTCTTTCTCTTTGCCGTCCTTTATCTGATCTCTCCATGTTATCAACAAAGTGTTGAAATAATCAAACTTCTCAAACAGTCTCCTTAATAAACTTTGTGCTTCCTCTAATTATAGCTGATCCAACTATTGTACAGTTTCCTCAACTATATTTTGCTACATTCTGGGGTCAGCTGAGGTGGAATATGAACTTGTCTCCTGCAAGTAGGTAGCCTCCTGTGAGCTCTTATGTTGCCAACCCAGCTTATAGCTAACTCATTTAACTCATTTAGCTCCTTCTTTGAACCCGGATCTATCTTATCCCTTTCTTGCATACTAAGTAACAGTCTGGAGATAGTATGTCCCCACACCTCAATCTCCTCAAGCATTCTTTAAGGGTACATCTTCCTCTCTGAAACCTTGTCTAACTTTTCATCACCTACATCCACATCCGCAGTCCCTCCTCCACCTACTGTACTTTCTGAGTAAAGAAGTGGCTTTTCATACAAAATAGCATTCAGAAAATAATTTTCTGCCTCATCCTATAGTGGGGCTGAAGGATCTCCTGGAACCATTCCTGTCTCCTCTAATGCATCTTACCTCTCATACCACGTTCTTTAATTCACACAATGTTATTTCATTGTGACCACTTCTGGCCTCACAACAGTTCTCACTGTACCTTTCACTTTACACATTCTCTTTGGGTTTTGTGCATATAAGTGGTTTCATCTTACTGAGCCGGTGACCCATGGCCTCTATGGGAGAAAAGGAAGATAGATGATCCTAATGAGTCAATCTTGGAACACCAAAAAAGGTGTTTAAATCTGGTAACAATGGAAGCCAATCCTTTGGCACAGTATATCCCCGAACTGCTCATTTTACCTTTCCTTCACAAAAATTCCTTTCCAAATGACCCTCTCTTCAATAATTCTTTAAGATAGAGCATGGAGTAACTCATTCTTGTTCAGGAAGATTGGGGGTCCCCCACAAGCGATGCCTTGGGAAATCAGTCCATCTGTGAGTGTGTGCTCTGTGATGTGTAGGAGAATCCCAGTGGCTTCACTCTACTGCAAAGACATACTTTGAGCTGGAGTGGCTCCTGTCTCTCTCATCAGTACTCCAAATGATAAATCTGTAGTAATATCACACCACCAAGTTAAAGATGAGAGGAGTCTTTGGGTCTCCAGCATACACAGTTTATTTGTTCTGCTGCAGCAGGGTCCACCAAATGAGCGTCACTGAACGGATCCTACCCTCACAGATCAGGGTTTATACACAAAAACATTAAAGCCTATGCGAATGAGCCACACGTGCAAGATATAAAAGTAAACATTCATGCAATGCAAGGAAAAACATTTGTGGGTATGGCACATTAAACCATCAAATACCTTTCCATTGCTAGCTTCCTCTTATCTGAGAATGCTCTACTGCCTTTGTTCCCATCCTTGAACACAACGTTTCTTATCCAGTAGCATTCCACTCTCAGTTTTCAGCAGAAGGACAATGTCCACAAACAGTTGACTCATGTAGTGTACATCAAGAAGACATGTTTTCAAACCCCTTATCCAGCCTACCCCAGGCAGCCTTTGGTCCTATTTGCAGTTAATATAAGTCAGATGTAGTCCAGATATGTATTAGATCTCTCAATATTAGACAAATTTAATCCAAATTAGTAATCTTTGAACTGGAAAGGCATACCACGATTATATGAGAAATGACCATCCATCCTAAGCTGAAGACCCACTGGAATGTTGTATTACCAAAACAATCTCAAGACAAGTTCCGGTTGAGCGCGTGGGCCAAATACAGGAACCAGGTTAGTCCTGCTGAACAAATTACTTAAATTTCAGGTTGTGAAGCATTGCAAGATACCTCGTAATGGATGTGTTGTACAGCGGTGGTTCTGCTTGGCTGCATGCTGCAATGGGGTATCCTGTGTCATGGGTGTGTTGGTCGTTGACAATTTTGATGAAGCTGTTAACAGGACTTTACAATGCGACATCCTCTGTCATTGTTGAGGATGCCATGAAAGTAGACTAGTGATGTGATGTCCTGTGTCAGGGGTGCATCATGCAGCACCAGCTTCGAGGTTCTGCGATGCAAGGTCCTGCATCTGGGATGCGCTGCACATCAGCAGTTCTGCCCAAAAGTCCATAGTTGGGTGCGCAGAGCATCTTCAGCCTCATTTCCAAATGTCCAGGACTGGGGTGGTAACACTTAGGGGCAGAACTCACAGCCGACGGAGTCCAGGTGCTGGGTTCATGGAGGTGAGAGCCTTTTCTGGCCATGGAGTTCTGATCGGGAGGCCATTCAACTAGCTCTTGGAATCACTCAAGTGGTCCTGGGTTCAAGATGCAGGTCCAGTCCTTCTCCCTCAGGCAGCAGGGCAGCAGAGGAGCAGTCCTTATGGCAGAACAGAAGTTATTCTTCTGAGTCTTCCACAGATCCAGAGGTGTACTTGAGTCTGAGGGTCCAATATTTATACATCATGATAGCTTTGAAGTAGGAAAAGTTTCTAGAGGTTTCCACCCCCAGTGATGGTTGGAATTTCCTGTCTCTCTGCCCCATCCCCAGCTTGTCTGGGGGAACAATAGACTGGTTTGCAACCCCTTGTGAGTGTGCTGAGACAGAGATTTGCGAGGTGCAAGTATGGTTGTTGACAGTTCCTCCCTGCATCAATTCAGAGATGGCCTATCCTGCCAATACCTAGTCCACCTTGTCTCACTGTCTAGAGGCAATAATCAAAGAACCACCTGACAGCTACACCTACTCATGTGACCCAGGATACAGGCTGTAGGATCCACATAGTTAGTGCAAACAAATGCTGACTTTCTAAAAGTTGCATTTTCAGAAATGTGACTTAAGATCCGACTTTAGCTTTAGACAGGGTGTTACGTTACAATTCTTTAGACACCAAACTCAAGATTCTTACTTGCTCCCAATTGGAAGGTATCACTTATTAACCTAAGAAGTGCCACGTGCCAATTAAATCTGCCTGCTGCTGAAACTGAAAGTGTTCATAGTGATCTCTTCGGCCCACAGCTCCGCCTTCTAGCAGGAGAAGATATTTTGTCACTATTTCTGGTAACATCCTCCACACTCTCTAAACCCCTCTTCTGTCTCATCCCATAATCCCATCCCTAAAACAATTATTATTTTTGTCAGAAGGCAAAATAATTTGTACCTGCTCTTATCATTACTGCAAATGTGTTACATATGAAGCTCCCGTCCAGAATTGCCAGGCAGACTTGCAAGATCATTTAAATCCAGTGGTAGGCATAGAAGGAGGAATGTGTAATAATAAGCAGGGGTGAGGAAAGAGGGACGAGACACCACATAACCTGCTGTGAAGGGTCGGAATATGCAGGGAAGGTGTGGCTGAGGCTGAGGGCAGGCAGTCAGTAGGGCTGTGATTGCATCCAGGAAATGCAAGGTGCTTGAAAGTACACTTCATTTGTCAGAAAAGCCGCTTTTCAAATGTAGTTTGTGCAGGTAAGTTCGGCACAAATCTCTCCTGTTCAGTTATCCTCATCCACCCCTTACTCCGCCCACTTACACCGTCATAAGAATACACAATGGCAGTATTTCCGTCCCTCAGTGGAATCAAATTCCCTTTGAGCATGTCAAGAGCAATAAACTTTCAACGGGAACCTATTCAAGCAGTGAAAAAAAGTGAAAGCATCGTCTCCAAATATGCTCTGTGTGTCACGTTCTGAACTCCTAATAGCTGTAAATGCGACCATTTTCATATCCTATAAATCATTATTTATCTGCCACTACATTCTTATGTTCCTTATGTTTTCAAAGATATAAAACACATTTCAGATGCATAGGTCTGATCAAATGATGCAACATGCAATTGCACCGCTGACACATTTGAATTTCATTTTTTATTTCCGAATAAATCTGGGCTGCACATGACCTGTTAAGATTGTTTGAATCATGCAGCACAGCACCCAGAGAGGCAGTACTTTCAAGTTTTTGACCGGACAATGCCGGAGTTCGTATTAGTGGAAATCAGTAAAAAGACAGAATGAAGACAGTCTGTTGTGAAATGGGTGAAGGGCAAGTAGTTAGTGCTCAAGTTTTGTGTTCACTTGCGAGTACCCAAGAGCGCATCCAAACAGCAAATGAATTGTTTCAAGAGGTCTGCCATTGTGTGCATGTAGTAATCTTTAGTACTTAATTCCCTCCTGAACATGCATGCCTCAGACCTGCTGACACACGCTGGAAAAATGTCCATGCTTTGTTAGTAACAGGTATTGCAAATGCATGATGGTGCCAAATTAGAAATCATGTATTTGCAAAACCCATAACATTACAAAGTAAAAGTGCAATAAATGTCCTGAGCTGGTGGTTCCACAGGGGTTCAAAGTGTGTCTACAGGTTACTGATTCTGCCTGTTTGACTTATTTACCCAGATACCTTAATGCCCCCCATTTATGCTCCCTGTGCATAAAATACATCTACAGGAGTTTTCAGGCAACTAGGAAACTGTATAAGGTATTCTACCTTTTTGAAGTGCTGCACAGGTGTCTAAGATAGGAACTATTGCAGTGGCCATTCAACAAAACAAAAAACAAATGGTAAACCTATAACAACAAACAACCCTACCAATGGTAATACTGGGGCGTATAGATGGTTCCCAGCTGTTTGTCATATAAATCATTTTTTTTTCATTTTTCAATCTTTATTTCGACCATTTGGTCATAAAAGATACACATACATTCAAATCACAAAAATTCTGTCACATTTGATAAAACATCAGTGCGTGATTTAAAAATCCACTTCAAACATTATTAACAATGTTAAAAATAGAGCAATCTACAGACTACCCAGCGTTTTTTAAAAGACGATTACGCGTATGCCATACATTTGTAAAAAATTTGGCAAGCGCAAAAACGATTGGGCCGGAAACATCACATTTTAAAATCCTGTACATAGGTATATATTCCCTGCCACCCAAGTTCTTAATCAGAGGCAGCAGCCAGTACTTTCTGGCTGCCTTATATGCTGGGCAGAAAAAGATCACATGTAAGTCATTTTCCTCTTTGTCAGCGCAAAGGGGGCAATACTTAGTGGAAGGGACTTGCGACCAGGTGCTAGAAAAGGAGCGCAAAGGCAATGTACCGTATCTCCACTGGAGAAATAACTTTCTAGTGAGTACGGGATATATGGGATCAAAAGCCTTTTCAAGTGCATAGAGATCCTTATTTTGCAGGAATTTAGAAGAAAGGGACCCCTCTGTCTGGGTAGCTAAAGCCCTTACCCTTTTGTGTTCATGATACAGATTCGCCAAAAATCTCTTAGAGATTCTAGGTGCTGTATCTGCTGGTTTAGTCCACAGTTCGGGGAGCCCCAGATCTGTGCAGGTTGACTGGATATTTTGGACCCAGGGGATACTGAGCGCCTTGGGGTGTTTTAATAGTTCGACCAGTTCCGCCCTATAGTCGGCGAGATCGTCGCTGCTCCAAAGCCTGCGCCAGAAGGCAATGGGTCTTAGACTTATCTCGTCGGCGAGAGGCCGTAGCCCTAGATCAAGCCTCAAAGGGAGAAGTGGGGTGCTAGAAGGAAGTGCGGTAATTTGTCTTATGAATCTGTTTTCCGTGGATGACAGATTCCGACATGGGGTATGGCCCACAGTTCAGCCCCATACAGGATCGCCCCCCTGGCCTGTGCTTTATATATCTGAATTAGGGCCCCCAATGGGCGATAGGTCGAACCGGTCATCATCCGGGAGATACCCCCGGTAATTTGTACTAGTTTAAGGTTAGCCCTGATTTGATGGGTCCCCCAGGTCATATTTTCGTTGAGTGTCACGCCGAGATATTCAAACGTGGCTACTCTTTCCAGCCGTGCTGCTCCCAGCAGGGGATTCGGGCGCTGTTTGGGGCTTGGATTCAATACCATATATTTGGTTTTTGTGGCATTGATTTCCAGTCCTCTGTCCTGACAGAAGGCCACAAAGGCATCAAGTATCCTTTGGATGCCCATGGGAGTTTTAGATACCAACAGTGTGTCGTCCGCAAACATTATTGCGGGCACACTGTTGCCATTTAGTTTGGGGGCATCTGTGTAGTCGGTGGCGTTCAGATGAGCGATTACCCCGTTGACAAAGAGGCAAAACAGGGTCGGCGCCAGCACACAGCCCTGTCTTACCCCTCTGCCCACGGGGAATCTGTCAGTCAGCTCCCCCGACCTCCCACACCTCACCTGGGCATAATTGTTATGGTGCAGCCTCTGGAAGGTCAATAAGATGTCTGGTGGTACGCCCATCCCTGCCAGAATGACCCAGAGTTTTCCCCTGGGCACGAGGTCGAAGGCGGCTCGTAGGTCCACGAAAATCGTGTACAAACTGCCACCCTCGAACCTCACTGTCTTCCAGTACACCAGGTTCAATCTAAAGACCTGGTCCACAGTCGATACCCCTTTCCTAAAGCCTGCCTGGTTTGGACTGAGGGCGCCTGCCTCCTCGATCCATTCCTGAAGCCTATTCAGGAGAACCCTGCCGAACAACTTCTGCGCTACATCTATCAGGCTGATCGGTCTGTAGCTGGCTGGGAGGAGGGGGGATCCCTTTTTAAAAATCGGGACCACCTCAGCCCCCAGCCAAGTACTAGGGATTTCCATCCCGCCGAGGATACCATTAAAAAGAGCAGCGAGGTAGGGCGCCCAGACGGTGGGCTCCTGCTTGTACAGGTCACCCGGTAGCCCATCCAGCCCAGGGGCCTTCCCCGAAGCCAGGCCTGAAATGGCAGCAGTGACCTCACTCAGTGTTATTTGGTCCACCTGAGAGCCCTGCCTTTCTGGTTCAATTGACACAGGAAGTTCTCCGAACTCAGCGCTGTATAAGGACTGGAAGTGGGCCTGCCACACTCCAGGAGCTATGTTAGGCTCCACTGTCGAATGTAAACTCCCTGACCCCCCGTTCACCATTCTCCAGAACAGGCGTTGTTCTTGCACTGCTAGGGCCTTAGTGAGTTCTTCCCACTGGTTTTCCTCCCATTCTATTTTAGCCTGGGCGAGAAGTTTCTTATAGGCTTGCCTATATTGCTTAAGGCGTTCCCCTCCTTTGCCCTCCTATATTACACCGAGGAGTTCTGTTTTGGCCCGTCTACAGGCCACATTGTACCATTGGGTTTTGCCTTGGCACCTCTCTCTTGGCTTTCGTACCTTACATGTGAAGTGGGGGGCCGCAACTTTTATAAGTTCCTTGTGGGCATCAGACAATTTGCTCCTTATGTCTATTTTTCTTGCTACACTATCAAGGTCCCCAACAATTTCCAGGATAGGGGTAATCTCTGCATAGAGCAGTGGGAGTTTGTCCTTTTTTGTGACCAGATGCTCCCACTTAATTCTTCTCCTACTGTTATCTATAAGGAGCGTGGGGTGGTTCCCTTCTTCCTGGGTCACTAAGCCCTGAGGTGCTGGATGAACAAGATCTAACTCAAGGGCATTATGGTCACTATCCAACCTATCTATTACCCTAAAATCCTGTATAGTTGACCACCTCGTTAGTTGGACCAGAATGTAGTCCAAGTGTGACTCTCTTCCCCGGCGGTTGTAGGTATTTTTGCCTGGTGTGTCGGATTTAACTCTCCCATTACACGCTCTAAGTCCATACCTTAAGGTAAGGGCAGTGATTTGCAACGCTAATGGGGTCCAAGCTTTCGGAGATGGAACATCAACCCCTGGTACTGCCCAACTAGCTTCTTCATCTGATAAAAACCCTTCCTGAAGGTCGGGGAGTGGCTCAAAGTGAGAATTAAAATCCCCACCCACCACATAGTATGAATCAGTCGACAGTTCAAATAAAAAGTTCGAGAGTTCATTAAAAGTCGGTGATTCTTTTGCCTTTCCCATCGGCCTGGAATAGATGTTAACCAACAAGAGGTTTGCTTTGTTTGGCCATGTTAGTGAGACCACCAGGATGTCATCAGAGTTACATGGGAGCCGTGATGCCATACAGCCCAGATGGACAGCAACCCATATCACAAGGCCCCCTGAAGGGCGGCCTTTGCCTTCCCACCTAGCTGGAATAAAGAATGATATGTAGCCTTGGTGTCCATGGTCCTCTCTAGCCCAGGTTTCCTGGAACATGCATATGTCGCCAGTTTCTATATACTTTTCCCAAGTCGGCTCTTCCAATTTGTTTGCTAATCCCGCGATGTTCCAGGAGATTATCCTCAGATGTTCAGAAGTGGGAGGTGTCAAAGCGCAAGGGTTGGAAGAGGTAGGTCCTGGCTCCTCTTGTGTTGCAAAGCCTGGAGCGAGAGCAACGTAAGTTTCATATGGCACCATGGCTCCCCTCTCCCCCTCGCCAACAGGGAGGGGAACCAAAGTTATCCCCTCGGCAGCAACTACTCCATCAGTGGCTAGGTGAGAGAATTCGATTCTGCCATGATCTATGGCAGGTGGGTCATTCAATAGGCCAAAACTTGGGCCGGAGGACAAAGTGAAATGCTCCAACGACCCACGAGAACCCAAAACCCCTGGCGCTGTCTTACAGGCAGTAAGTCAGTCGACCCCATCCAAACCTTCCAGACAGTTGAAGCGATTGAAATCGCAAAAAGGTGTATCCGGTGGTTGAAAATACAGGGATTGTGCAGAGCCTTTGTGGTTACGTCTATGTTCCACCCTTGTCCAGTCATCGTATATTGGGGCCTGACGCTTAGGAATCGGGGGAAAGAAAAAAGACACTGGGAGGGTCTGTATGGTGGAATCCAGGGAACGGTTCATTCCTCTGCAAATATGTCGAACCGTGCCTGGATCCTTAAAAGTTACCAAGATACAGTCCCCCACTATAGTTTTCCTAGTCTTCCCTAGCCATGAGACCCTTCTCACCATGATGATTTCGTTATTGTACTGGGGAGGCAAAGGTCGGTTCCAGTTGAGCCATTTGATTACCTTTTTTTTAAGAGACTGGTAATCCTCGTTTTCCCCTGATCTTAAGTGAGGGGCACCCGCTAGAACCACCATTAATCTGTTGGCCTCAGGTGGAAGGTCTGGCCTCCGGGGTCTGGGAGTTGGACAAACGGGCGTGAGTGGGGGAACATTGACCTGGCCTTGATGCATTCCAGAGGACTCTATTTGTGAGCTATGTGAGATTAAAGCCGCATGATGAGTAGGTCTGGGGCTTTGGTTGTTGTGCCGTGCCTGAATTTGAATGGCCATAAGGGGTTGCAGAGGGGGAGCAGATGGCATGCTTCTGGGGGGGCTCTATTGGCACTAATTGCGGCATCTTCTTTGGAAGGTTCCTCAGCCGGGGGAGGGATTTCCACTAACTTTGTCTGCTTACTTACTAGAGTGCTCAGGGTGGTAAGAGAAGTTTCTAGTAAGGTGAGCCTAATCTCGACCTTTCTTAAGCTGTCGGTGATGGGCTGTAGAAGGGAGCGGAGTAGGAATTCAATGTTCCCCTTAGCAGAGAGTGGATTATTTGGATTTGGCGTAGTACCCTCTTGTTCTTTGGTGGTGGCAGTGGTTCCGGTGTTTGAGAGCTTAGAAGGAGGCACTATCTCCATGTACTTCCCCGGTAGAGCAGTATTTGGCCGTTTCTTGCCAAAATCCAGATGGGATATTTTAGGTTTCCCCCGCCCCCCCGTTGATTTCCGAGCACGTTTATTGGGTGGGGGCCTATGTAACTCCACCACTATGTTTATTTTGGGCTTACTCTTATTGGCCAATTGGATAGGTGGAATTTGGGTTACCAGGTTGACGGGAGAATGAGAGGTCTCTGGGGGGACTGGCTCTATGTTTTGTACAAGCGCTATCCCTGGGGTTGGGGGGATTTCCCTTAATAGGACAGGGGAGTCCTCTAGTGTCGAAATATTTAGACTGCTGGATAGCACGCCTCCCTCTTGAGTGGTGGGGAAGGGGCTGATGTCGATCAAGGGCCTGTTTTTTATAGATTCAATGGAGCGCCTACGGTCCGCCCTGCGTTTCTCAAGTGAACCGTCCATGTCCGCCTCACCTTTATTGGGTTTGAAATAGTTATCCAAAGTCCCGGAGCTGGAGGCTCCATCCCTTGAGGGGGTTTCCCGGTGTGTAGGCGAGGGCATTTCCTTGGTTATGGCGCGGGAAGGAATCAAGAGAGAGGGCCCAGCCCGGCCTCCTTCGGCCACTGACGGCCTAGGACGGTCCCGCCCTTGTCCCGGGCTTCTCCCGGCGCCCTCCCGCGTGCTCCCGCGCCGCGGGAGAACTGGCCTCCAGATATGGTAATCACTGACTAGGGGGGGGAGGGGTCGGGGAGAGCAGCCCAGGTGGTCACAATCAGGCAGGCGGGTGCTCCTGGGAAACAGAGTCCCAGCACCCGCGCTCGCAGCCCCGCCTCGCTCAGTCCACTCCGCCTTGCACGTCCCTCAGCAGTGGCCCCCGGTGTTGGTCAAACTCCCCTTGCGATGCGGGACCCGCGGAGCGGGTACCGCGAGGGGTGGAGGAGAAAGGTGATCAGCCAGAAAGGTAATCTGCAAGGTCCCAAATGCAGCGTCCGTTCTGCAGTGCGTCCCGCTGGGCAATCCAGGCACAAAAGTTCATAAAGGCTCGAGGGCGGGGGGGAGGGGTCGGGGAGAGCAGCCCAGGTGGTCACAATCAGGCAGGCGGGTGCTCCTGGGAAACAGAGTCCCAGCACCCGCGCTCGCAGCCCCGCCTCGCTCAGTCCACTCCGCCTTGCACGTCCCTCAGCAGTGGCCCCCGGTGTTGGTCAAACTCCCCTTGCGATGCGGGACCCGCGGAGCGGGTACCGCGAGGGGTGGAGGAGAAAGGTGATCAGCCAGAAAGGTAATCTGCAAGGTCCCAAATGCAGCGTCCGTTCTGCAGTGCGTCTCGCCAATCACTTCCAACACTCCAGGGGCACAGACAACAGAACCCCCGGCGGTGGGAGGCCAGCCTTTTGAGCCTGAAGCTTTGCCAGTAATGCTTCTTGAGGAGTGAATCTACCCGTCAGGCCCATTTCCACCTGGCCAGTTCCAGCCAGCCGCTGTGCACCCACTGTAGTTGGGCTGACAATTAAAAACATTCAAAGTCAGGGGCTCCCAAACCTCGATCACTGGGAGGGCATCGTAGAGTCTCCATTGACACCCTGTGCCAACCACCATCCCACACCAGCTCTCTGAGTAAAATGTCCAAATATTTAAACCATCTCCCAGGGATTCTG
This sequence comes from Triturus cristatus, assembly GCF_964204655.1. Classification (NCBI taxonomy): domain Eukaryota; kingdom Metazoa; phylum Chordata; class Amphibia; order Caudata; family Salamandridae; genus Triturus; species Triturus cristatus. The sequence goes on from NC_140591.1 coordinate 500,155,019, forward strand.
ACGGGAAGTTGATAACATAGCCTTTTTTGATACCTGCCATGAAGGCCAGTTTCAGCGACTACCAGAATTTGATACTTGACCTAAGGGATCTAAAGGTGCCCCCGTAGGTTTCCTTACCTCAAATCGTCCGAGTGAAACACTTGTCTGCCTAGGTACATAAATGCTGTTGGGAACCATCCCAAACCTGGGGGCATGGGGTTTGGCCGTTGACTGCCCTCCACCACAGGGAACAAACAGATCTTAGCCCTATTTACTCGAAGATCCAAATATAGTACAAATTCCTCCAGTATGGCCATGGCATGCTGTGACCGTGCTGAGGCGTCACCCTGATAAAGTAGGAGATCATCGGCATTCAATGAAATAATATGATCCCTACCATCTATCTCTATGCCATAACATTCGCCCTCTCATCTAAACAGCTCAGCCAGTGTTTCTATGGTGAGGGGAAACAGCAGGGGTGACAGCGGGCACATGGATACAATGCGTTTTCAATTTTTAAGGCGGCTTCCATCCTAGCTCTTTGCAGGATAATCTCTCTGACTCTATAGTGGAGCAATCTAGCCACCACTGGGTGATAAGAACAGTGTGCCATTACCCTATGTGCCCTCTCCATGGTGAAGAAGGGGGTCAGTTGAGTCGGGCCACTTCTGTCCAAAGTGAATTCTCCAAGAATGCCACCATATCATATTGTTCGATCCCCTCAGGGAACCCCACCACTCTGATATCATTACACTGGCAAGGTCCCTCCACATCTTCTGCATGCCATTCCAGGACACACGTTCTCTCTGAGAGGTCCTCTACCTTACGGTCCAGTGCCTTCTGTTCTGTTTGCATATAACTCAGAGAATTTTTAACCAATCTGCTAGTCTGCAGTTCTTTGCCCAAACCAATCCCAACCCCACAGACAGAGCACTGGTCAAGACAATGAAAATAATGCAGCACTACTAACAAATGATCCAAGGGTAGTGCAGTAAAGACCTTGAAACAGCCAAACAAGTATAATTAGATGTCAAAGGTCAAAAAGCATAAACTCCCCCAACACAGTAACTAAATAGGATGTAAGTACTCATCATGACAATTCCAATATTGCCTCACTTGCAACAAATGATCTAACATTAATGAATTAATGAAAACAAAACACTTATAACAGTGAAAATAGAGGTCAAAGGTCAAACCACATGACTCCCCAAACCAATTTACCAAGAAAAATTTAAGCACTTATCATTATGATTCAAACGCTGCAACACTTGTAAAAAATTATATAACCATAATGGAATAAACCTTTGAAACACTTACAATTAGCACTAAGAGAGGACAAATATTATGACCTCTCCAAAAATTTGAACAAGGAAAATGATACTACTTTTCATGTCAATTCCAATAATACCACACTTGGTGAAAATGATCCAAGAGTAACAGAATAAAAACTAATAGGTTTAAAAATGTGTATTTAGGGGTCAAAGGTCACCGTTTTTTAACTAGTTGACCTGTGAGATCAGACAATGACCTTTCCAATGATACCTCACTTTGCAAAAACAATATCACTGTTACAAAGATACATCCTTTGCACACTTCCTGGAGATACCATTTAGGGTCAAAGTACAAGGACTGTGACCTTCAAGAGACTATGCATGAAATCCTATGCTATTTTTTCACAAAATATGCTTCACAATTGTGCATAAAAGTCAGAAAATACATTTTGAGATCTTGAACACATCTCCAATAACAAAATTGAAATCATTATATGAAAAACATCAATAGACGAAACAGTATGTTGGCCATTTTGTAGTACGTAAAGTGCTGTCAGAAGCAGCAAAAAGATGTATTTTCATATCTTAACTAACAATTATCTGAAACCTCTATTTTACTACTGTGAAGCTGTTCTGCTAGGCGTATAACTTTAAATTCTGCGCAACAAAAGAAACACATGAAAAATGTGTGTGCCTTATAGCTATGTCATAGTATTACAAATATCCCTAAAAACACAAAAAAACTAAAAGACAACCAAAATCTGCCTTTTTACCTGGTGAGCAAACAGAAAACTATTTCTGCGTATTTGCTTTGGCAAAACATTATTTTTTTTATGACCCTACCAATGTGGTAATTTACACTTATCATTTTCACAATCACCTGTCAGCCATATTGAATTGTGTCATGTGAATTCAGTGTGATTTATAAATGTATTTTTATATATAAATTATGTGTACAAGAAGTACTGAAACCAAAATATGTAGTTTCCCAACATTATAATCATAATTACACAAACTACAGCATGTTAAAACAAAGCCCTCAAAAAAGTAATTAAATGGCTTGGCACTGAAGTATTTTCAAAGGGGCACTAATAGGGTTAAATGAAATAAAGTAACCCAATGCTATCAAGGGGAGAGGTAGACCATGCAGTTGTGAAAAGCAAATGTCAGTGTTTTTTTACTACTAGGACATGTACAATTTAAAATACATCTCCAACTTTTTAAATATACTGCACCAGGCCCTAAGGGCTGTTTAGGGTCTACCCTAGGTGTGACATATGTATTTTAAAGGAAGGTTTAGGACTAGAAAATGGTTTATTTTGTGGGGTTGCAATTGCAGCTTAAAAAAGCCACACTAACCAGCTGCGATGGCAGGTATGAGACATACTTCATAGGCTTCTTATATGGGTGGCACAATTAGTGCATCAGACCCATCAGTAGCATTCAATATACAGCCCTGGGTACCGGTCGTACCACTTTACTATGGACATAAAAGTAAATTAAATGTGCCAATGGAGTGCAAGCCAATGTTACCATGTATTAGGGAGTTAGAACGCACACTTTATCACCGGGTCAGCGGTGGTAAATTGCACAGAGATGTGAAGCCAACAAAAATGAGATCAGCAAAGCAAAACATTTAGGGGAATGCCACTAAGGGTGACAGGTCTTACAGTGATGGTTCATTCGTATCATGCATCTTGGTTGATCACTTATGTTGCATTTATCTAGGATTCCCACCAGTAGGATGAGATCTCATTTTCATCAACCTGAGTGGCAAATTCCTTTCCTGGGTGATTATTAACCTTGCACACCTTGGACAAGTGGTCCTTTTTGCCACACTTACAATATTCTTTACCAAGCACAGGACAATTTCTGTATAATGCTACCAACTCTGCCACCATGACGACTGCCAACACGAAGCTCAGGATAACCTGATTCTTAGCATCACAGTGACTGCAAGTGAAGATCAGCAAACTGATATCTGCACTTCGCGCTACAGTATAGACAGTTCATCGTGACCACCAATGCAAAGCCCCAGCAATGGCCGTCTGTGATGCCTAAGTGAATCAGCGAGCTACAACGATGACCATCCACGACACCAGTCCTGCCCTTTTCTCTACAGCGACAACCATCCACAACACACTGCCTGCTGCTCACACCTCCTTCATCGCTAATGGAACTCCTTGCGCCGGACTTTCAGTTGGTAATTTTTTCGGTGGGACAAACCTGGTCCCTGTATTTGGCTTGCACTCCATTGTGGTCAGCCTGACCTTGTAGCTTTCCCCCGGTCTAGCACGACTACATGACTGCGAGTGGCAGTGCATGTATATCTCTGGTTCTACAGATTGGATTTTTTTCACTCTGGTATCATTTTATTTCTCAAAATGTTCTCTATTTTTCTAAATTGGTTCGCTATTTTTCATATGCTCTGTTTTCACTTTATTGCTGTTTGTGTGCTGCGTAAATATTTTAGACTTTGCCTTTAAGTTAAGCCTGACTAATGTTGTGCTAAGATATCAGAGAATAAATTACAGGTTGATTTAGTGGATTTTGTGGTTCACCCTGATAAAAATGGTGGTTATTGCCCTCAGTGTGGTTTTCCACTTTTCTCAACCAATATCCCCATTTGTTACATAAATAAACTCAATACTTAATAAAAATTGAGGAGGTAGACAGGTTGAAAGGAAGTCTTATAGAGGTGAAGTAATTTTAATGACAAGGATGAAAACAGGAATGTCCAAACAGCAATGCCAACGCTATTTACATGAATGTATGACCTTACATGAAATTATGCTGCACTATGTCATGTTGTTCTTTTTTTATACACTTAGGGCCATATTCACAAGGACTTATCTCCAATTTATCTCCACCTTCACGCAACAAAAGTGGAGATAGATTTAACACCCCATTCACAAGCAGGTGCAAACTGCAGATATCGCCAGTATTCCCGCGATGACTGCCCCAAAATCTAACACCATGGCGGAGACCACCAACTAACTCTAATGAGATGCAGAGTAGACGTACCCATGCAAAAACACACAAAAAGACAACAACACCAATTTCACAACGAACTGACAGAACAGCGAAGTGAACAAAAATTAGGCAATAAGCCACGCTGGCCGCAGGTATTCAAGCAGGTGTAAAGACGGATGCCTACCTGCAGCAGGCAACGGAGCCCGCACACAACCATACCCGAAGAACAAACGACACCATGGAGCTACTCATCATGCAACTCGGAGCCTCAACAGGGCCACAACACCCACCGTCACCACCCCCATGACCTCCACCCCCCGGACCTGGACCTGCACCCCCCAGACCACCACAGAGGCAGCATAGAGTAAGACAGCGGACCTACCGAAATTGCACCACCCTCACAGACCTAACGCCACGGAAGTCATTGCCCACTACAGGCTCAAAAGTACAACCATTCTCCGCATCATGACACACATCACCCACAGGTTGACGGTACCAACATAGCGGAGAACCAACATCCCACCTCAGACAAAGCTGCTGGCTGTGCTGCACCTGTTGGCCTCTGGGACATTCCAAGCAACAACTGCCAGAGTCAGAGGAGTCTCACAGCCAGCCCTATCAAAGTTCATCACACCTGTCCTGGATGCCATCCTTAGTTTCATACCTCAGTACCTTCACTTCCCCAACACTCAGCCGAATAGCTGGAGACAAATGAAGGCTTCTACGCCTTAGCCGGATTCCCGGCCCTGTTGGGGGCAATTGACTGCACACATGTTCCACTTGTGCCCCCTGCGGTTACTGCACACCACTACCGCAACAGAAAGCACGCGCATTACATCAATGTGCAGGCAATAGTGGACCACTGAGGACTTTTCACCAATGTCGTCGCAAACTCCCCAGGCAGAGTGCACAATTCCTTCATCTTCCGACAGTCCATCATCAACCAGCGCTTCCAGGATGGCACATATGGAACGGGACTGTATGTTGGTAAGTACCAAATCAACACACCACACATCCCACAGCCACCAATGCACAAGGCACATCTGTGGGGATGCACACATGACCAAGCCACATTCGACATGTCCGACTACACGACCACCTACCAGATACGACTACACCACTCCATGGTCATCCTGGGTTACCCCTGCACCCAATAGAGATTTCATGGCACCACAGCCACACAACGGCTTGACGTGATGAGATGCGGAATGCAGCCATGACACATGTGAGGCACTGCTCTGCCCTCCTGACCCTGCCCCATTCTCCTGCAGGTCAGCATCCTGTGGTGGTGGGCCCGTGTCGGCGGCTGTGCATCCGGGGCCACTGGCCCTGTGTGACTCGAGTCAACCCCCTTGTGGTTCTGACATTGCATGTCTGAGTGCCTGATGACTGTTGGAGTTGTTGCCAGCACCAGCTACTCCCTGAGGGCTGGCTTACACTCACCCCACACACAGCCAGCACTGGCGTCACTGAATTGGTGGGCCTGCCATCACATCCTGCCGAACCAAGTATTGACTCCTTTCTCCCTGCACTGTCACAGGTGATCAAGGATATGCACTCTGCCCTTGGACGATGACACCCCTCCGGGACCCGAACACACCTGGCCAGTGGCGATACAATGCAGCCCGCATACGCACCAGGGACATAGTTGAACGCACATTTGGCGTGTTGAAGTCACGTTTCAGGTGCCTGGACTGCACAGGTGGGAAGTTCCTGTACAGCCCGGACGCCGTGTGCAAGATTATCGTTGCATGTTGTGCGTTGCACAACATCTGTGTTCGCACCAGGGCCCCATGGATCCCAGTTCCAGAGGTACCGGATGATGATGATGGTGAAGGGGCTGGTGGCCCACATCCCACTGCAGATGCGGCAGGAATGGCCCGTAGGAACCAAATCATTGACACCTACATTGTGTCCGTCCGTGACAATCACAGGGCAGTAGTAGATGTCCAATTGCACTGCATGTGTGAATAAAACATATTTGCAGGTTACAGGTTGGAATTGTGCATTGTCATGTTACATATCCCTGGGGTTACAGATGTGATTTGCCTGGTTGTGCACATTTGCCGATCCTGTTGTGTCCTGTGTTCAGTTGTGGAGGGGTTGCTGTTTGTACCGGCATTTTGCCAATGTCGAGGTGCACTTCTGCTTATGTGTTTATGTTGCACGGTGGGTGTATCGCTCCTGCAGCTCTGATTTGTCTGTCACTGGTCTCTTTCATGCAGTGTGCCTGTCGGTTCTGTCCTTCCACGGTGCTTGGGTGTTGTGGTGTGCATGTTGTCATCTGCAGTTGGCCAGGGTGCATCCGTGGTACTCTGGTGTAGCTTTATTTTGTTCAGTAGCATTTTCCGTTTGCTGTTCTTGTGCTTGTTCCGGCATTTTGCGTAGATTTGCTGCCCTCGCGCTGCTTATCCCTGCTTTCCTCATCGTGGAAGGGCTCATGGCAGGGGTGGTTGTATCGCGGACATTGTGAATTCCACATTGACACGGGGTTATTTTCCCGTGATGGGCTGCGATATTGAAAGTTGCGTTACGCTACTCTTGCTGTAGTTATCACACGTTCTTGTGAATAAGCCCCTTGATTGCTGCTGGGACTCCTCCAGCTGAATGATTGGTTGAGGGATGTAACATTTTGCAATGAACAAGCCAAAATATTCGTCTCTCTCTGCAGCCTCCACAGCTGCGGCCAGAAGACATTGGGGAGCCCTATGGAGAATATATGCCTCAATTTGTGGCTGCCGACGTGCCCTCCACTGCACCTTCTTCAGGGCTTTGATCCTCAATGGACACCGGATTACCAATAGCTATTCTGAGTCCTGAGGGCCGCCCTGAGGCTTTTTCTTTAAGTTTGGTATTTCTTAGTTACATTATGGTGCTGCCTTCTCTTCATATTAGAATATCTGTTCCAATGGATCCTAACTTCACAAGCTTGATTGCGACTTATCTTTATTGGTCAACTTCTGCATTGCACTGAATACAATGTTAATGCTTCTGTTCGAAACTCAATGAAAAGATGTAAAAATAAATTGTTGTTGCTGAGAAAGTTTAGCAAGGACGTTTTCTGCCTCATTGCCTTGTCTTTAATTGAGCATAAAACAATATTTAAGAGGAAAAATAGCGTTCGGACAATTTTTCTGCAAGCAGTTAGTTAACTTTATGCGGCGAAAGTAAAATAGCTTTAAAAGTAAACAATAAGAACAATGCATATATTTAAAGTCATGATTTTTTTTTAAAAAGGAGAAATATGATTAACATATTTTACACAGATGCAATTACCCTTAAATAAGCACAGTATGAACCTTAGTGATAAATAGGGCACTCAAAATAATAAACATAGGGCGACAATACTTTAAGCCCAGTCATTGTTCAATATTTCTTTCTTGTCGTCAGTAAACAACTTATAAAATTAATCACCGCCTAACGAACTACAGGACTTCCCAGTAGCTGTAAGAAGAAAAGCAACCTTATACGCTCGAATACTTGCACTTCTTAAAACTGGAATGAGGAAACCTTCCCAGTGAGTGGTGTAAAGAGTGCAAAATAACATAAAGTGCAGTGTGCTTTGAAGTGAGCGACCGTCACAGGGGCACGGGGAAGATTTACAAACCAGGTGGCAGATTTATGTTTCCTGGCGCATCCCTGCAAATCAGCAGGGATGCACCAGGAAAGATGCGTCACGCAAGTTTACTCTTGCGCCACCACAGATGTGCCGCATTTACAATGCAGCGCATCGTGCCGCAAGGATAAACAGGTGCGTGACGCATCTGATGGCGTAAGGGCGGCGCAATGCTGGAGTCGCAAGCACGACGCAACTCCAGCAACGTTTAGGGGCTGCCCATACCTAACATGCTGCGTCATGCCTTACGCCTGCTTCAAGCAGGCGCAAGGTTTTGACGCAGCAGCGTCGGAAAAGTTGTAGATTTCACTGCGTCACTTTTCCGAGGCTTTTTCCGATGGAACGCCCACCCTGCATACATTAAACCTGACGCAGGTTTAATGTGGTGCAGGGCTTTACAACGTGACGCATCTCCCTAGATGCGTCACGTTGTAAATAAGGCGCAACATGGCGCATGGTTTACGCCGCCGCTGTGTCAAATAAGTGACGCAACCGCGGCGTAAAAGTGGCGCAAGTCTAACATGAATCTGCCCCCAGGAGCCTTGGATAGGAAAGCCCATAAAGAAATGAACAAGGTTAAGAGTAGAAATATATACGATATATTTGAGATACATGACATATAGACCTCAGGAGCAGTCCATAAGAGCTGTGTGTCCCGAATTTCCTTTACGCTCATGTTACAGCTACAATTAAAACAGCAGTCTTTTATTAGGTCTAGTGTAAATTGTAAAGTATTCTCTGGGTTTGTTTAACGTTCAGGGACTCCCAATCCTTACCTTGCACCACATATATACCAGCCAGGGACTGTCATATATGCGGTGCAGGGCTAGACAATTAGATAACACAACCTTGGTAAGATGCGCTTCCAGGTTTCTCCACACACTCCCAGCCACAACAACAGGGGTTGTAATTTTATATAGACCCCCACAAAATCCAAGCCAATCTCTTCATGACAATATATGGAAAATGAAGATTGTGGCTGAGCCAAAAGCCTACTCAAAAATGTGTTTACAACCCTTTGTATGCAATCAACCTCTATATACGCCCGTATTCCAGTGCAATAAGCACTAATTAAGACGCATTTGCTCTTGAAAATGTGGAATAATTCCTTCACAGGCTTTTAGTTCAAAAAATTAGAAAAACGAAAGATTGACTCAACTAACCTCTGAAATTAAGGAGCCCTCACCTTGTGTGCAAATTGAAAATCTAACCTGAGTCTTTTCTGAACTATTGAAGGACTTTATTTTTAAATGCCATATGGTCTTCCTTATGGGACTCCACTAATAATCTAGCACAATCAATCAATCAATCAAACAGCATCTGTAAAGTGCAACACTGTCACCCTTAGAGGTATCAGGGTGTTGAGGGTGCCATGTCTCCCAGTGCTTAATTTGTAAAATATTAGGTGCCGGGGCTCTGACCAGGAGACCACTGCAGCTTGCACCACCCATCACCCTTGTCATTGCTGCCAAAACAACTACATACCTTCTCTCTTGCATTTAAATGCGACAGTTCGCATTGTTCCAGGTCCCCACAGCTAAAGGAATGGCTGGGAAGGCAGATATTAGCAATGTTTTAATGTATATTGTTTCCTTAAACAACTGTTATACTGCTCATCTCTAAATTACATGAGCAGCGCCACCTTGTGGCAGACTGCCCTAAGTTTGGTGTTGACAATTAGGTGCTGGTGCCGAGCACCGGAAACCAATTAAGTGCCGGTGCTCAGCACTGGAAAGCACCGGCTCAAATTAAGCACAGATGTCCCCATCGAAAAACCTGGTCTTGAGCTTCTTCTTGAAGTTCGCCAGGAATAGTGATGTTCGGAGGTAGAAGGGCAAGCCTTATCTGGCCATGGAGACAGTGAATGCACCCGGCTGTGTCCTGTAGTGCAGGATAGTAGCGGGTGTTTATTGGGGTCCGACTGGCGCTATGAAGCTCCACCGCCTCCTTCAAAAACAACACCACTCTGGGGCTTTTGGTTCCTAAGAGCACCTGTCACGGTATGAAGCCAGTAAATGCATTAGTCCGCTTCCTAAAGCTGTGTGACAATGTGGGCCTTGAAGTCCTTTGCAGCCCACTCCCAGTCCCAGCCATTTTAAGTGTGAGTCTTGTAGGAAGGATAGGCACCTTCCTGAGTACATGAGGAAAAGTAATCGCTGAGCTGTAGCTGTAAACAGTGTAGCTTGCTTAGTAACCAGCCCTCTTTAATGTATGATATTTGTGTCCTTTTCTATGGGGCTGGGCGCTGCCTGCCTATTAACCAGTCCTCTTTGTTGTATAACATTTCTGTTAATTTCTACGGGGCTGTGCGGTATTTGCTTAGTACCAGCCCAGCTTGGTCTGTGATGTTTGGGTCCTTTTCTATGGGACTTTAAGGTAGGAGTTTTATGTCTCTTCCCTATGAAGGGAGTTTTCAGCCTTCATGTGAACAATGTAGGACCTATTCCAGCCCATCCCAGACCAGCCCGATCCAAAATGGCGGGTCCCCGTGACCCTGTCACCTCGAACACTCTTCTGAGTATAGGCATGGGGCATCATCTCTGGGTCCAGCGCTCTGCATCGGAGAGGTACAAGCAGTGTACATTCCTCCCGAACCTCCTTCCCTCTGGAATCGGCACTCTAACCCCAGCTTGAGAAAAACTTTACGGAGACCTACAAATACTTCTACCTCAGATATAAAGCTGTGGAAGAGGAGCGGTGTCTTTTTTATGAGTCCAGTGTCTAGCTAAGCAGCTCAAACTTTAGGGTGAGGTGCAATACAACATTCAGTGAGCACACTTCACAGACTTACCTGTTCACAACACTGACGGTGCAGCAGGATGTTTAACAGGAAGCCAGACATTTAAATGCACCATCCCCGAGCCACAGTGTTCTGACAGCTGGAATTGTTAGAATATAATGTGGTATGCAGAGTGGGGCTCGGCTTGATGTTGGTGATAATAACCACTTCCCACCTAACTGGTGTTGTAAATTGAAACAACGATGTGATTAAGCATTTACTAAAGACATGAATTCCCTTACTTTAGAGCATGTTTCTTCTGTTATGTTGACTGAAGTTCGGACTCCATTTTGTATTGTCATGTCTCCACGTGCTCAACACGAGAAGAGTCCAACCTCTGTGTTAGTTGCTCTTGTAATCTGCCTAGTAACAGTCTATAAATAGCTCCTTTGTCCATCTGACGCATGCCCAGACTTGACCACATCTGTTATCAGTTAGCCTTGCTTGACCATGTTTTCGCGGGCTCAAGGAGTGTGTCAGCTCCGCCCATATATTGATTCAGTATCGAAAATGACCATAAAAGGTAATATTCTCAGCCTCATGTTGTATCCACCCACTTATGAGCCCCTCTATTGTGTATAAAAGGGGACCATGTATGCAAGTTCTTTGTGCTACTCTATGCAATACTGAAGAGTGTTGTATGGATTGTAGGACCACCCTTAAGGGTTAATAAATCTTGTCTTTGTACTTTGCAGTTTCCGTGCCAACTTCCTTGTAGATTCCATTGCAGGAGAGCGAACCCTTGTGTCCTGCGGGCCTAGCTGGGGCCTGTATTCATCACTGGTGCCTACAGAGTTTGCTTATGATCTGTGAGCACTTATAACGAAAATTAAAGAAGGAGAATATTTGTGTGTCAGAGCACCAGTAGTGGCTTGTGGTGGGAGTGCTGCGGGGCAGTGGGGCGGGGCGGGGGTGGAGCAGGGTGGGGGGTAGTAAACTATGGAATATGGCCCAACGGAGGTAAGTAAACAAATAATTAAATAAAACCAATTTCATTGCTCAAGCTGCATTGCTTGTGGCAATGCAGCGCGCACAATGAAATGCGTTTTATTTATTTATTTGTTTACTTACGTCTGTTTGGCCGTATGCCATAGTTTACTGCCCCCCACCCTGCTACTCCCCCACCTCACCTCACCGCCACCCAGCACTCCCACCACGAGCCGCTGCTGCAGATCACCCTTTCATCTGGCTAGTACAGTGCACTCTCTGCTAGTGTGCTCGTTGTGTAAATGCACCTCTTTGAAGAGCATGCCTTGTGGGTTTGTTCTGCGATGCTATAATGCATGACTAATGCATTTTAGTGTGGTGATGCGGACATCAGCACTAAACTGCTTTAGTCTAACCCCTGATGTGTGGTACTTGGCAGGTCTGTATGCCCCACCTTACATTGGGGAAAGAAGTGAAACAGCTGGTGGACGGTGGGAGGTGGCTTATCGAAATTGGCACCAGCACCTCCTATCTGGTGGTTCCACTAGACACAATTTTCACTGCCGGTTTAGGAAGTGCACTGTGCATTGAACCTAGGGGCTCTCCCAGATGTCCCAAACGCTCCAGACTGTGCTGAGCCCAACTATTGTTTCACTCACTGAATCGCCGATCTCCTCACACCATGCCACATTTCTGTCTTTTGCAAGTAATTATTCATGCAAATGTTTTCATAAAAATGAAACTGGGTGATGTTTGGAAACTCCCAACACGTGACACTGGACAAAATCCAAAATCTCCAATCTTTACCCATAGCAAGTGTGTAGTTTAATCTTTGCCTCCCTCTACCCTCAAACTGAATACCTGAGTATTGGCGCTGCAACTGTTATTATATCCACATTTATATTGATGAGTGTCTTTCACATGATCTGTTGATCATCACAAAGAAAGTGAAATTATCTAATCAGAAACATACATAGAGGATTGAAAACTACTAATCAATCAGAAGTTGCTACATGCTAATGTATGATGCCCCTCATTTGTTTTTAATATTTAATATCACTTGAACCATCTTAAAAGAGTAACTTACAGGAGATGTTTATCTCATCTCCAGTAGAAATAATATGCTTCTGTAATTCATTTGTAGCATGCCCTCATCTTTTATTGGAAGCTTATTTGCAAAGTTTTAGCCTGTAAGATTTGAAATCTTCTCTCGTAGGGTTACTCGTAGATTTCGAAAAGATCCCAACTTATATGGTATCAAGAAGAGTCAGATGAGAGCTCCTAGAAAACAGTGATTGCCATGGCTTTTCACGAGTGCTCCCACTTTTAAAAGCATTAATCCAGAATTTGGAATAAGTGAAAAATTCAGCACGAATATATGACATAGAAATGTGCAAATGAGAAGATTCACTAATGCGGCACAACAACATGATTTGCCGCTCTGCATTGCACACGGGGGGGCACAAGGTGTGGTGCAGCGCAGAGCCAATTTACTAAATATGGCCTGCATTTGTTGCCCTCCCTGTGCTGTTGCACAACCAGCCGGCCTCGTGCCACAACACCGTGGTGCAAAAGCATGTGTGTGATATCTAGCATAGGTTATGTACTAGAAAAGTACCATTCCGACACAAAGTCATATGCTTAGACAATGTTTAAAACATTACGCACATTGGATATGTGTTCTACAGGGCAGCACACCTGTAATATGATAAATGTTTCTAGAAAGAAATATATTTCTCTGACTTTGTGCCTGACTCAAAGAGGCATTTTCTTTAACATAGAGCAAATCTGCCAATTTTAGTAGATATGGCTTTGTGTCAAAAACATGGATGCTTGTGATGGAACGCCCAAGTACCAACCATGTAATGGCCTCTGCAATGAAAAAGGGAGCAACATTGTTCTGCACTGTAAAGTAGTCTTGAAAAATGTGCCCATTTGAGTGTTCTTTCAGAGTTCAAATCTATTTGTAAGAGATGTTGAATACCCACAAACGTACAAATATGCTTTAAATAAGAGCTTGCTCGATCTTACTACACTACAGTTATAACTGTTAAAGCGATTAGACATTAATCATTAGCAGAGTAGTGACAGCATCATTACAAACTGCAATGTATACTAGGTCCAGTTTTTAAAAGAACTACATTTTTGTCTGGAGGTTTAAAGGAGGAAGGTGATAAAAACTTCAAAAGGAAGATAAGGATAGACAATATTTGTAGATGTCATCTTTCTTATGCACAAACGAATGCTGGATTTGACTCTAAGGCTGTATTGCGAGAAAAACAAGGGCATTTTTATTCAGGGGCCAAAGGGATGCCAGAAATGTATTACAGCGAAATTATTTCTGCAGACTAATAATTTTCTTATATTATTTCTGGGAACAATGTGTATCCAATTTGGACAATTGAATTTCAACAGCAAGTGGGTACAGACATGAGGTTAAAATCAGTTTAGCATTTTCTTTAAGAAACGTGTGCACATTTATTTAGATAGGATACAATTAATTCTCCTATTTCTCTACAAAATAGGGGCTGAATTTATTTACATTTGCTTACATACATTTTGATAAATTCGTGCGCAAATTGAAGATGACAAAAGGATTCTCTTTTTCATACAAGATTACTCATTTGCACAATACAAATCAAAAATACAGTTTTTCTCTAGTCAGTATCTCAGAATGAGGAAAGCTATAGCTGCTCAGACATAGAGTGTAGGGATGAGGGAAATCAATTTACTTTATGTTTCATAATATAAACCCACGTATCAAAGATAATTAAAGGACGAAAAGAAGGGATAGCATAACACATACAAAATATTAAAGTACTTATTTAAATTACAAAAATTATATTATTTAGTTATTATGCAGAGAATATCTACATCTTTGATAAAGATGAAAAAACGCAGTGCATATCCTGAAGGCAATTATGTTACATTCCCCCAAAACATAACTGGAGCAGAGTATTTGATAATTTTAAGGAAATAACACAAAGCCATAAATAATTATATTTCCGATTAAATATATAACCCATATTTGGCCAATCAATACAATGAACTCAAGAACATTTCGTGTTGCGATTTAGGAAGCAGGTGAGAAAGAAGGAGGTACATTTACAGGTCTTCACAAAATAAAACACACAACCACCAAAATCCCCTTCTCACATTCTGGCAAAATAGAAGAACAATTCAAAGCAATTATGAGGCGGAAGTCTAGAAGCAATTTGGGGTAGAGATTTTCCAAAATACAACGTGATCAAAAAGTTAAAGTGAGAACCAGCTTCTGGCCTTCGGTCTCCTGGCAGAGGACTGACCGTCATGTCGATACTTCTCTGCCTGCCTGGTGGAGACCTCTGAGCTAACAGTGTATCCACCTCTGTGCATATGCAGTGTAGACACAGCTGAGTGCCAAGCAGGCCCCGTGTTTTCTACCACTTGGAGTTATTTTATGTTTTCACAAACAACCCTCCAAAGCATAGATTGGTTGTGGAAAATAAATGAAAAAACTACGACCTTGAAAAGGAAGGTAAAATAAAAACTCGATATTTAAAAAAAAAACAAAAAATCAGAAATCACACACAGGTCTCCAAACCAACGCGTTTCGGTATTCCCACAATACGTTTTTTTCTTTATTTAAAACTAACCACGTGATGTGCAAAAATTAACCGTGAACAAGGTATTGTGGGAATACCGAAACGCGTTGGTTTGGAGACCTGTGTGTCTGGCACGATTGCTGATGGCATAACAAAATAAAACTTCTACAAACTGAGTAAACTGGAGTGCGACCCTGATTTCTCCCAAGGAGAAGAATTTGGCATATATATATATATATATATATATATATATATATATATATATATATATATATATATATATATATATATATATATATATATATATATATATTATCTACTGGCGGTCGCCAGTAGATAGTTATAGTTATAGTTATAGTTAGGACCGAGTTTCCATAGGAAATCTCAAAATTCTATTTTGAATAACTTTGGTGCCGATTGACGAATCCTCGCAAAATTTTCAAAACTAATGGGGCGCTCCGCTCCGCTCCGCTCCGCTCCTACCCTAAAAGTCTCGGGGTGATTCGTCAAGCGGGGGCTGAGAAAAAGGCGGGGTCCCAAAACGCGTTTTCCCCATGGATTTTTCCATAGGGACTTTAGTCGCAGCTACAGCCCGAACGGCTGAACAGAATTACGTGAAATTTGGCAGAGAGGTAGCCATAAGGTCCATGAAGTGCCTTTTGCATGTTTGGTGTAAATCTGCTCAGTATTTCCAGAAAAAATAGTATTTAAATCAATATATATATCTGTACGCGCGCAGCGTGCGCGCTGGGTGCGCGCACCTTGCCGTGCGCGAGCGCAATTCTGATTGGTTGTTAGATCTTAGTAAACATTCGAATCGGTCGAAACCAGGAAGTGTCGGCCGTCATTTTGTCTCTCGCACTCTGAGGGGGTGAAAAACAAATGTGGAGAACGTGAAAAGGGGGCAGGGTGGACAGTTCCTGACCCCCTAGCCGTGGTCAGGGGGTCCCAGAAGGACCCCCAAGGGAAAAAAAAAAATCGTTTTTTTTCGAAAAATCGGAAAAAATTCTGCGAAGTTCGCGCAGTGTGCGCGCACTCCGCGATTTTTCGAAAAAAAAAATATGTATTTGGCCCTTGGGGGCGAAGCGCTCCGTGCCCACCGCGCGCGCCGTGAAAAAGTTTTGTTTAAAAAAATATATTAATAAATACATAACTTAGCATTTAAAAACCCGTACAAATTCACTGAAAAAACCATAGGTTTCACACACGTTATAGTTAGGAATTAGCATTTAAAAAACCTTGCAAATTCACTTAAAAAACCATAGGTTTCACACATGTTATAGTTAGCTGGGCATTTCCCTCGTAAAAAACCAATGAAATTCCCCCATTATAGTTAGTGCAGGCAACTATAACTCACGCGACGCAATCCGCTTCTGATGACGTCAGATATTACATCACTGATGACATATGTGTCTTTCTGAAAAAAAAAAAATGAAATATATGTATAGATAAAGATGAATGGAAGAAGACATGGGTAAATAAGTGTCTAAATACAGTGATGTAATATCTGACGTCATCAGCAGCGGATTGCGGTCGCGTGAGTTATAGTTGCCTGCACTAACTATAACGGGGGAATTTCATTGGTTTTTTACGAGGGAAATGCCCATCTAACTATAACATGTGTGAAACCTATGGTTTTTTAAGTGAATATATATATATATATATATCAACAGGATGAATCCGAACTGGGGTGCAGATTTCTGAGTTTTATAAGATTCACAACACAAATTAACCCAGTGCACTTGGAAAATATTAATCAAATTTTCCGAATCTCTACAATGTACAAAATCCATGGTCCGTATTATATTTTTCTGGGTGTGATAACACCTGCAGCACCTTTAAATTTCAAAAGGTACCCCTGCCGGAATTTAACACAGAAAAAAGTACCAGAATTTAGTGGGACATTTGGCTATTGTATGATGAACACTCAAAATCTACATTTTACTCCCATTTATGGGCAAAAAACTCAGAATAGGTGCTATTTATTGAACTCAAGAAATCCTGAAACAGGGAATGCTGGCATGTTTTATTAATTTGTCAATTCTTTTTGAATTTATAGGTAAGCACTTAGCACTTCACACATAATTGCAGCATAGTTACAGCCAGTAAAACACTTCTGAAAGACGAGTGATTTATACTCATTTTGGAATACAACCAGCAAAATAGATTTGGAAATAGCCTAATCTAAATGTATTTATTGTACTGGTAACTCTGTTGTAATCCTGTACGGCTTGCTAAAGAAGTGTAAAATGATAATAAAGATATTTAAAAAAAAGAAAAGGAAATTGCCTAATCACAGTATTTTTTCGCTGTGCTAGCCTCTCAGCACACAACGTAAGAAAGTCCATGCATCCTGAGGAGCCTGAATTAGGTGTTGAAGACAGTAAATTGGATTCATCATGAAGTTTAATGTAGAATTGTGTGACAACTGAGATAAAACAATGATTGGCAACATTAGCGCACAATCTTCAAATTTTCTCTGCTCCATTGGAAAGTGCCTTAGCCACTACAACATGCTATTATGAAACCTCACACAAATAGGCTGTTAGACATGACTATAAAACTGTTGAACTTCCAGCCAATTTCTAACCAAGCAATGTTAAGTAAGAATCTGGAACCAGATGCAACTCATCATCTCAATTAACTTAATGAAAGAAATCGCAGACTCTATAATTTATATACTCCATGATCAGCAGCCGGGACTCGGAATAGCCAGAATAATAGAATGATTCCTAGCTAATATTTCATATATGCATAACATCATACAGTAATATCAATTTCCTTATGTGCTTTAATGACACTCAACTATGCTTGCCCCAGCAGTGGGGTAGAAACTCAAACAACAGATTACATGTAACTCTTTCGGTCTCTTTGCTAGACCTCCTAGAGCCCCACCCCCCGAATAAGGGATCCTGAGATCATTTTTGATTCCCAGATCTCCCTTGAGCCATAGCTTAAAACTGTGTGTTGAGTAATACAATAGCAGCTAAACATGCACTGAAATATATCATCAATTATTCAATTGAACCAACTTGCAGTTCTATTTTGAGTCCTAATTCTACCATGTGTGGATAGTAAACTGAGATTTGCCTAACTTTTTTTTGCTTCCTGTCCTACATCCTCCATAAGCTAACCATCTCTGTCTACTGTAAGATCTATGGTAATACACCCTTCTAGGTGCATTTGCCCATTTTCACACATAATAATGTATTCCATAAGCAACCTCGACTCCGGTCCGTCCACCTCAACAGGAAAATCCAGATCCTTGGCAAGAGGAGCAGCAGCATTGCAGAGGGCCAGACCAGGCCGGAAAGCGGCAGAGCAAATAAAATGGTGCCAGATTCCCCCGGCTCTGATCGGCTCGACTGGGCTGGCTCTTGCTAGAGGCGAGTGCGGACATCCCCGCAATCCTCGATCTGCCATGTGGTTCTGCCCCTCCCCCAGCAGTGGGAAACTGAAGGGGAAGCCAGATCCTGGCGACATTAGGCCCTGAGCGGATCCTGCTTTCCTTGCAGAAACATATACAGGTGGGAGCACGCACCTGGGTCTGCAGGGGTGGGGTGCCCCTGGGTAATTCACTGAAGCCTCACCACTGGGCCCCCGAGAGAGCGGAGTGGGGGTGGGCCTCACCAACACTGCGCGAGGTTGCCTGAGTCTAAGATGGCGTCTGGAGGACCGGCGGAGAAAAGGAAGCCCGAGCCGGTGACAGCACATACTTTTTCCAGTGGGGGTGGGGTGCCCCCCGAATGCGCCACGGCTCTGACACTGGGCCTCATGAGAGCAGAAAGGGGGGATCATCCCCAGAACGAAACGTCATAGTCTGACTTCAAGATGGTGCCTGGTGGGCCGGTGGTGAGATAAGAGCCCTGTGCATGTGGCTGACTCGGCGGCGAGAGCTGATTATCTGGAGGGGTGCATACCCTGAGGTGGTGCAGTCACGGTAGAGACCCTGCCATAAGTCACCTGAAGAGGAGCTACTGTAAGCAAGGGAGTGCTATACAGGGGCAAACCAAAGCATCCTGAGGCAAGCCCAGTCATATGGACCCCCCCTATTGCCGTTCTCATTGGTTGAATGCGGGCGGCCCCCCTACTTTAGCCTGTATTGCTTTAACTGAGTGACTGATCTGTTCAGGAGCAGCAGCGTGCCAGCCATGGATATACCTTATATGCCGTCAAAAAAGACTCAAACTAATAGAGTCTCCAGCTAAATGGCCCCAACTGAGCTTCGACCGGAGAAGGATGGGGGTTACCGAGCGGGGGACAGCATGGTGTTAACCAGGGAGGACCTGATGGAGAGTCTGCTGGAGTTCAAGAAGGAATTTAGGGAAAACTTAAAGACAGATATTGGTGCTTCATTCGAGGCTTTCCAATCAGAGATGGGGTCGAAGCTGGTGCCGCTCCAGGCTGACACGGAATCGGCAGGGACCCGCACTCTAGACCTAGAAGGGAAATGCCAGGGACACGAAGGGTGAGTGAAGCCTCTGGAGGAGGGTACTGCCAACCTAAATACCCAGCTGCACTCTGCCTTACTAAAGTGCGAGGACCTGGAGAATCACTCTCGCAGAGATAACATACGAGTGAGGGGCCTGGAGGAGGGAAGCGAGGGAACCGACCTTGAAGCCTTCATGGTGGGTCTCTTCTTCAGTGTTCTGGGTGACAAATGTCCAGACGGCCAGTTGGAACAAGTTCACAGAGTGGGGCAGCATATTCAAGGAGAAAACAGGCGACCACGAGACATCTTGGCTAAATTTAGCTCCTTTAAACTGGTCATACGGAAAGCTAGGAGCAGTTATATGGTTACCTTTCAGGGGGCCACATGCTCACTCTTCCAAGATGCAGCTCTAGCCACGCTGGCACACAGACAGCAGTTCAGACCACTCACAGTGGCATTTAGGGAACGTCAGATGAAATGCCGATGGACATACCCTTTTCGTAGTGCCTTCTCATTCAGCAATAAACAACATCACTTTACTGAATTAGAGGGGATAGTGACTTTACTTGGTCTCGATCGATCTTTGCCCCAGTCGGCTGTGACCTCGGGGAGGAAGGGCCTGGCTCAGCCATCGGAGCGGCGCTCACCAGGCCCCTGACAGACACCAAAAAATGGGCGTCAGGTCCTCGAGACGCTGAACATCACAGGCACATGGACTCAAAGTCTTCTAACTCTATAAACTGTCCCCTCTAGCCTGTTGAACACTTGAGATGCCTGCTTGGAAGTGGAGGTGGCTTTGTAGGGGGGTTCCCCAGGGCCTAGGGGCAAGTTGATGATGTAATGGGTGTCTTTTCTGCTATAGATCCAGAGACTTTCTCGGTCACTGTTGTCCAGATGTAGCAAGTTCTGAAAAACAAGTACACCTGCGGGGCTCTGGGCATGGTACAGGACTTGCTCCTAGAGTCACCAACAGTGAGATATTTCGATCGCTTTGGAGTCTCTTTCATTAAAAGTTCTGTGGTTCTGTTATCGAGTGACGTCAACTTTGTGACGCAGCTGACCAGATTGGGGGGGACAGGGGTTGGAGGGGAGAATGGGGGATCGGACGGAAGGCGCCGGGGGCTGTGGGGGTTCTCTGCCACAAAAGATGTTTTCCCCACTACCGTCTTAATGCCAATCAACTGTATGTCTTGGAACGTTAGGGGACTAAATTCCCCTAACAAGAAGCAACGCCTATGGAAATTCTTAGGGAACCATCATGTCCGTATAGTGGTCCTACAGGAAACCCACCTAAGAGAGTCGAGGACCTCAATTTGCACCACAAAAGCTACCCTTTGATATTCAGGTCCTCGACAACTACTAAACAAATGGAGACACTCTCCATCTCCATTCTACCATCCAGTTTCAACTCCATGACTCTAAGGCTGACAAAGTAGGGAGATCTCTTATGGTCAAGGGAATTCTGATGGGTCGTCCATGCACTATAGCCATGATCTATGCCCCCAACTCTGGCCAGTCAGACTTTCTCCTCGCATTCTTATCAACACTAGAAAGCTTTGGGACAGGGAGCATTTTTTTATTGGGAGATTTGAATCTTATCTGGGATCCTACTGTAGATTCTACTCAGTCACATAGAGCAGCAGCAGGAGATTTTAGTAAGACCCTTAAATCTTCAATACAATGCCTGGGGCTGATAGATAGCTGGAGGGCCCGTAATCCCTCAACATGTGACTATTCCTACTTCTCCTACTCTCATAGGTAATACTCTAGGATTTACCATATCTTCATTAGTGAGGCGCTCCATCAGACTATAATAGGCACTCAGTTGCACTTGATATGTCTCTCGGATCATGCACCTCTCGAAGTTTTGCTCTATTGGCCCGTGCCCTGTTCCAAATTTACAATATGGTACTTCCCCAATATTCTTGGCAGGGATTGGCTTATTTGAGATGACAAGGAAGTCGATCAAA
Source organism: Triturus cristatus (assembly GCF_964204655.1). Classification (NCBI taxonomy): domain Eukaryota; kingdom Metazoa; phylum Chordata; class Amphibia; order Caudata; family Salamandridae; genus Triturus; species Triturus cristatus. The sequence continues at coordinate 500,176,550 of NC_140591.1, forward strand.
GATTCCTTCGCCAATAATGATCCCAAAGACACCTCTCAATTGACAAATTGGGACACCTTTAAGGCGGTAATAAGGGGCAAATGCATTGCTTTAGCCTCTATCTTGAGGAAACAACAAACTGGGGAACGGGTGGCTCTGGAGGGGGAGTTTTGGACCGTTGAACAGACACACAAGGAAGCCCAATCTGTAAAAACCTTAAGGAAACTGACTGCTCTCAAAGGGAAACTTCAGGCAATATACACAAATTCGGCGGTAAAACTATTTTACGCCTACAAACCAGAGGATACAATGGAAATGACAAAATTGGCTCCCAGCTGGTGCGTCAACTTAGATATGAACAAGAGAAGGAATACATCAAACAAATAGTTGATGGCTCGGGCGCCACACATTATAGTGAGGAGGGGAAGGTAAGCGCTTTCCGTGCTTTCTATAGATCATCGTACACAGCAGACCCCGCATCAGGACAGGATCATCCTGCTACCTAGACTCACTAGAACTCCCACAGGTGTCCCAGGTTGCCAACGATGCTCTCAGGCAGCCCATCGCAAGAGAGAAAGTCCAAAAGGCGATAGACACCGTAAAACTCCAGAAGGCCCAGGGCCCGATGGATTCAGGGCCCAGTTCTACGGAACCTTTGGGGCAGAGTCCACACCTGACAGCACTCTTCAATGAAATAGCAACCTCTCAACAAGTCTCCCCCTCAGTGATGGAAGCGTTAATCACCCTAATCCCCAAAGCTGGGAAGAACCCCTAAGAATATGCCCCAAACAGGCCTAGTGTGCTCTTGATCCTAGACCGAAAATTTAGTCCAAGATTTATGCCAGCAGACTAGAAGACATTCTACCAAACCTGCTTCATACAGACCAATCGTGGTTCATCAAGGGACGCCAAACCCATGCTAATCTACAAAGGATAATTCATTTAAACAATGAAGTACAGAAGAAACATGTCCCAGTGGCCTTACTTTTATGCGATGCAGAGAAGGCCTTCGACCATGTCAATTGGTCCTTCATACTGTGCACTCTACGACATTTCGGCTTTGGCAAGGCTTTCCTGGGTATGGTGCAGGCCAACTATCCTTCCCTCAAGTCCCGAGTTCTGGTTAACGAGGTGGCCTCGGATTTCTTTAACTTATCTCGAGGCACTCGTCAGGGCCATCCCCTCTCACCTATGCTCTTCGCCCTCTGCATCGAACCTCTGGCACCGCGTATTAAAGCCAACCCAGAAAATCATGGGATTAAATTCGGCCATGACAAGAATAAATCTCACTTTTTGCTGACAATGTTCTGCTTCCCATCACTGAACCTCACTTATCCCTGCCGGCTATACAGACTCAACTTAATACATTTGAAAAGGTAGCAGGTTTCATAGTCAACCTCTCTAAATCTTTCCTACTCAACCTGACAATGCCCCAAGAGATGATGGCAGCCGTCACTGAGGCTTCCCCCTTCCGATGAGTCCATAAAGAAATTACCTATCTAGGCATCAAACTCACCCCTAATCCAACAGACATCTATAAAGACAACTTCCCCTCCCTACTGCGGCAGCTTAAAGTAGATTTAAAAAAATGGGCCTCCATATATACAATCTGGATAGGTCGCAAAAATGCAATCAAAATGAATGTGATGCCTCACCTTCTTTACCTGTTTCAGGGCCTCCCAATCATGGTAGACAGAGAGCTGTTCACTGGGCTGAAAGGGATGATAACTAAATATATCTGGCAGGGGCATTGGGCCGGCCTATCTCAGCGACTGCTGACCAGGCCGTGCCTATCATGGGGCTATCTCGCCCAGCTTTCCCTCTTTACTACAGAGCAGCACAACTATGTGTCCTGGCGAAGTGGTCCCTTAAAGCCTCAGACAAACACTGGCTCCATATGGACTGGCAAGTCGTGGGACAAACCATATGGGACCTGCCCTGGAAACCAAAACAAGACAGGCCCAAAAATGTATATCTTAGCATCACCACAGCTACTACTCTTAAAGCATGGGATACAGCCACCAAACATTACCCTTGACGACCTTTCCATCCACTTACATCCACATTCATTTTAATGCCGCTTTCCCCCAGCAATAACAGAGGGTCCCTTTGACAGATGGAGGGAGGGCGGGTGTCTCATGCTGTAGGATTTCTTCACCCGAGGAGAACTGCGGTCCTTCACTGACTGCGCCACTGCCTTTAAACTGCCGCCCTCAGAAGATTTCCAGTATCCCCAGTTAAAACATTGGGTACAGCAACCCCAGATGTGCAAGGCTGCTACCAGAGACCTGCTCCCAATAGACTCGACTAAGGGTTGCATTTTTTTCTTTTATGCTCTCCTGCTCATGGGTGGTCTCTCTCAGGTCTCACGACATAGAAGGTTTTAGTATGCCCTTCTGCCTTCCCACATCACAGAGAAACAATGGAGTTCCCTCTGTAAAGACATTGCAAAATACAACTGGTCCATGTTTTTAAGGGAAGCCCATCATAAACTCATGTTTGACTGGTATCTACACCCCAGAGGCTACACACTCCGTTTCCAAACTCTTCAGACAGATGTTGGCGGGGTTGTGGGCTCTTGGGTGACTTCCGTCATATATGGTGGGACTGTCCCTCCATTCAATCCTTCTAGAAGGGAATTCTCTCTCCGATCAAACAGATTCTGGGAGACCCCATCACAGACTCCCTAGAGCACGTTCTTTTTGGGGGGTGGAACCCTAGTCTGAAGCACCAAACTCAGGGGGACCGCTCCATCATGTGGTCATGCATGGGGGCAGCCAAAATGGCAGTGGCAGCAGATGAAAGAAACCAGAGCCCCCCCCCCTCTCTCACCCAACGGCATGCCCTGGCCCTGTAGCGAATGATGATAATCATAGCGGACTCTTGCAAGGGCTTTGAGTATATTTGGAGTCCACTAGTGGGTTATCTGTCAGAATGCTTGCCACTCTTCGCCTGTGGCCCTCGACTAAGGGCCCTTAATCTCTTTCAAACATAACTGGCTGGTCCTAGCCATGGCTTCATTGGGAGTTGTGGCACTTGGGACTCTCGCGGTCCCCCTCATGTGTGACCTCCCCACTCTTCCTGGCCCAGGGAGGTCAGTCCCTGCCAGCCCCTATAGTCTCTCTCTGTCTGCTCCTTGCTCTCCTCAATCACTTTATGGTCATGTATAATGGATTTCACAGGAATGTTTGTTTATTTGTTGCACATTTTTTTATGCTGTTCGCGCTTGATCAAAGCGCCTGGGTGCAACAAGAGATGTGTAGACTGTACAATATATTCAATGTGACAATGGGACATTGGTGCCTGGTAACACTAATACTTATGCCAAGAACTTGTGGGAAAACTGTTTATTATCTATAGATACCTGATGATACCGGCAGGTGTCAAAGCTCGGTCGAGCTTCAAATGTTGATATAACTTGTTAAAACTGATAAAAAAGATTTTGACAAAAAATCCAGATGCACCACTTACTTCTGGGACTACTAATATTATCCTGTCTTACCTGCACCAACCAATGAAATTGCTGTCTTATCCCTAGAAAGTCATCCTTCTTTAAAGTAGCATTTTTCAATAGCAGATCAATTAAGCATGCTACAAACAATCACATTATGATCAAACTACTGCCACTCTTTCTTCTATCCGAGAAATGTGGAACCATGTCTTGTCTTCCTTACACCTGCAAGATGTCCTTCCTGAGTTCATTAACACACTCCTGTAGAACAGACCATGATATTGTCATGTTTGGGTGGTTGTGCTCGATTCAGATATTTTCAAGTGTCAAAAGGTCCAAGGCAAGAGCCAGTTGCATATCTACAAATAAAAGATCGAGATCTAACCTCCACATCGTAACCATCCCCTTGGCTTACTTTTTAACCACTCCATTACGGTTGTAAACTAAACCGGCCATTCATTCTGGCTGACTTCCAATGGGCTCAAGGAGCCTGTCGGCCTGTTGAAACCAGCTCTTAATCTCAACGGGCGAGCCCTTCTGCCCTTGGTATTACGATACATGGTTTCCGGCATGGTTTCTATGCCAGCCTGTCTGACAGGGAAACCATGCCAGAAGATGCGATTAGGGCCCCCCAGCAGGGCCGCCTTGTGTGCGTGGCCTCCGGTGGGAGCTGAGGGGGCACCTATTGTGCCCGCCTGGTGATGTTTGCACCATGTGATGAACAGCACCTCCTATTTCCCTATGGGAGCATGTATTACAGCTGGTTTACCACTGTAATGCATACTCCCAAGGGGAAATGTAAGAATGCGACAGATGCATCCAAATTAGGTGGTCAGAACCGCTGACCAGAGGCCCCAGGACCGAGACGGTGTCGGGCAGACTTAAGTCTGTCCGACATCGTAATTAGGCCCTTAATCTATAACATAAGATATCAATTGAACCCCCTGACCTCTTAAGGAAGCTTACATCAGGATAGACAGTCCTGCCTATAACCCTCTTAAAACATTTTTGCAAATGGTCACATTGCTCAAATTCAGGTCTGGTACCATTCATTTTCAAACAGGTTTTCTATTAGACCACAGACATCGAAATACTAGACTTACTTCTCTATTTGTGTTGCATCATATCCTTAGAAATGTCTCCATCCCGAAGGAACTCCTCACACAAGCAGACCTGTAATGTCATGTTACAGTGTTGGGAGGAGAATGTCCCCTGTATGAGATATTATCATGCCTCCTGACTGAGCACCCATTTACATGTGTACCAGGCATCCTGACCTTTATTTTCGCCCTATTGTCACTCTAATCTAGTGTCTGCACTGTGGCCTAACTTGCCCTCAACTTTGCAAAATACAAGACCAGTTTTGTGACCTAAAGGGGATCACCAAGAAACCCTTTACATTGGGAAGAGGACTTCTGTTCCACATGTGCAAAAACAGGTGTCAACTCAATACTCTTATGCATATTCTAGGATATATGTACGCAATAGTTTCATTGCAAAGAATTGAATTAACTTCACATATAAATGTTTCTTAGTTGCAATCAACAAGCAACTAATGTTATTACTCATGGAGGATTGACTTATCCCCAATACATTATGTTTCTTTTTGCTTTTAGTTGTTTCTCCCACATTCACAGGGGGTACATAGGGTAGCTTATGTATGTCAAATTGAGACAGAACCATAACAGCATCACTGTAGACTATCTTATACAAGTTTAAATGACGTGAAGCCCATAAGGTCAGACTTCATTTTGGGTGGCCCTGGGACCATTGTAGGTAAAGGGAGTTGCCATATTTCCAATTTTATGCGGAATCATTGTCATGTCTGTCACTGTTGCAGATGTCATCTGATCTTATCTTTCAAGGAACCGTGAACGTGTCAAGTCATTCTGCTAATGACACAGATATAACACCTCATGCAACATCAGTCTGGGACAGGTCTCTAGTTCTCATCATGTCAAGGTCATTTAAGAACAGATACAGACATATAGCCAAAACAGTGTAGTTTGAATTGATGTCCTTCCACCTTCTATGTTCAAAAGGACACATCGAGGACATCCACCCTGATGCACATGATCTTTGTCAGGCAATTCTAAACTTATGTTAGAAATTCCAATCTCTGACAAGATTGAGTAAAAAGATCTGCCACTTGACCTCCTGTCAAGAGAGGTCCTTCACCCAGATTATCACATGGGATGCTGCCAGATATGGTCTCACCTATTGCCAGCATATTTCGAAGATGCTGCATCTCGCCTAAAGGTGATAAAGATATGTCCAGGAAGAAGGCCACTGCTACAGTGTGTGTTTGACCTTTTCAGGGAACATTGCCTTCATTCCTCCATTGATAAAGACAGTTCTTGCTGTCAGCAAGGTATCCAGTGTGTTGCTTTTCCCCATGAAACTCTAGACTGCAAGTCGTTTTTCTCCCCATGCTGAAGTCGGGTCTGGTGGCTTAGTGGAGTAATGCATCCACTGTAGAGGTCTCTGTTTGACCTCATGGTCACAGATTCAATTCCCAGTGGGTCCACTCAGTCTTTCACCCTTCTGAGGCCAATAAAATGAGTACCATTGAGTTGGGTAACAATAAACATCTGTCATTCAGAGCCAAGATACCCTTTTGGGTGAACATGCACTTTACAAGTACACATAACTTTACTACTACTAAATTGAGACAAAATCCTAAATTTACGACTTTCGGTATTAACCAAAGGCATTAAGTAGTAGTAAAGTTCGGAGACCAAACATTGCTAGTACTAAATGCCTTCTGTGAATACCAAAATTAGTAAGTTTAGGATTTTATCTAAGATTAGTTCTGTGAATTGGCCCCCTAACTTTATTACTACTAAATGCCTTTTGTGAATACCGAAAGTCGGAAAGTTAGGATTTTGTTTCAGATTAGTAGTAGTAAAGTCAAGAATCCTAACTTTACTACTACTAAATGCCTTTTGTGAATACCGAAAGTCATAAAGTTAGGATTTTGTATCAGATTACTTTGTGAATCAGGCCCCTTGTGTAGAGATTAGAAGTAGATGTTAGGTTTTACATAACATTTTAACCAAGTTAGAAATTTTCATTTTATTCTTATTGTTCACAACATGCCTTCTTGCTGTTTTTATTATATCCTGTGTAGTTTTTTTTAGATGTTCTGAGAAACAGAACGGCCTGTTGTGATACATGCTTTTAGTTTAAGTTGTCTATTCTTCTTAGCGCGCAGTGTGTGTGATACTGTGAATAACACAATAGACTTGTTTTTATTACCACTGATCCCCTGATCCTGTTGCAGGGATTGTCCGTATCAAAAAAGCAATAACTGTAATTCAACAATACATTGGGTGGGGTTCTGCAGGGACACTATAAACTATCTGTCACATTCAGCGTTGGTACTTATGTTACCCTTGGGTAGGAAAGCCAATCTTGTCGAACTACGCCAAAGTCGTAGGTTAGGCAGCATGATCAGTCTCCAGCCCCATAGGCCATCCACACCATCCTAACTTCGGTTCAAGGCAAAACAACATGTAATTTGTCATCATAAAAGCTGACCTGACAAATCCCAAAATCATTAAGGGACAGATCAAGAGTTTGGCAAATGGTAATCCATCCATCAGGCTTGCAGAGGTGTAATGCAATTCCTACGACAGACTGTACTCCATTGGGCTGTCAGAAGAACCTTCCCTCAACAGAGCTGATGGAGAAGTTGATGGTCCTCCTAAACCTATTGAGGGCAGGAGAATCATCATTTGGGAGGCCAGGGTGGTCTGTCACATTTGGGATGTAGTATTTTGTCCGCCAAACTCTATTTCACCCCTAAGTCATGAAAAAACAAAATCAACTAAGAGGATATATACCTCCTGAAACATTAAATTAGTGCCCTTTAAGTCCAATCGCACAGCCTGCCTTATGCACAAACAATGCTTTAAACAAGCAATATTTAATTCAAACACACATAAACCTTCTTATCTTACTAAGGAAATGACAAGCTTTGAAGTTTCACTTATTTTAGTGTCACCATCCCAGCACTTGTGCAATGATCTCATGAGACATTTCTGTGACAAATAGACCCCCATCAGCGCTAAAACAATTGTCTATACATTTGCAGCTTGCTCCTACCTCAGAAAAGGTGAAGATGCCTCGATGAAGGTTTGGGTCGGAAATAAGGCTTTGGAGACATTCCGAGGATGCAGTTCACAAAGGGGATTTATTGGCTTGTTTTTAGACAATTTTAAAATTGTTTAGAGTCTTTGATGTGAGTTATGAGTCCCATGGATGGATGGTTGGGGATGATTGTTTTTCATTTACATTTTCATCTTTATCTTTTCTTTTAGGTGAAGGAAGTTCTATTCACCCAGGTTGCAACAGTCAGCCGTAACTGTGGCACCAACTGAAGCTTTCATCTGTGTTGTCCACCAGTTCTCAAATCAGCTGTCTCTACTCATGTCTTCCTTATTGTCAGAGTTCCCCTCCACGTAGGTCGTTTCCAGTTGCCCGTTAGGTCATCTAGAAAGCCGGTATTCCAAAGCGTCCTCACTACTCAGTGTCTGCAGGATCCTCTTTCTCCCAGGTGGCCCCTGTGATACGATGCAGTTTGTTTTAAATCTCCACAAGGATGCCTCCTCCATTCCCTTCAAATCAGTTCATTTTCTTTTCCTGTATCTTTCTGTTCCTGTTCTCTATCTGTTTTCAGGCATTTATCCAACCAGACTGTTGCCCAGCATGAAGTGCCATGATCAAGTAAGCATTTTTGATTTGATTTTCTTTTCATTTTGTCACAGTTCTCACAAAATTCTGGGAAGTAGTACTAGTTTGTAGTACTTTAATGCTTACAAATGCTATTTTCTAACATCTGAGTAGTGACGTCTGCCCACATGTGACCTATCTATTATGTGTCAAGATCTCTGCATCACAAGCAGACTTCTATACTCATGGAGATATACATCTTTGAAGTAAATGCTACAAAAAACAAATGGTAGTGTTTGGAAAATGGGGAATTTCTTCTGCTAAGTAGGTGGGATTGCTATTCACAAAAGTTACACCTACATCTGTCACGGTAATACTAATTCCCAAAAGAGGGTAAAAGATACTCAAGCCAATCCATAGAGTTATTCAAGCACCACACACAGCCTGTCACTGGTACTGCAATACACTCCTATTGAATTCATTGGTGGCAATGAATAAGACTAACAACCACTTGGGAACACAAAGAACAATATGAAAAAACTGAAAATAAATGCATAAACATTTTTGAATGTCTATTTTTTGTTTACAATTTATTATTAGTAATCGATTTGAAATTTTAAAATAAAGAATCATTTAACTGCAAGTCATAAAAAGCACATGAAAGCTTTACATACATTGAACTGACAGGAAAAAGAAACTGTACCATCAGGAATCAACCACACCTATCAACATGTGAAAGTCATTACAACATCCAGCAATCAAACAAAGCCTGCCAATATAAGAAAGCAAGACACAGATAAAAAGCACTTGTCTCACTAGTTTGCTGATTATCTTGCTTGCCTTGTCCATCATTTGGGGGATAAACTGTTTGAGGAGGGGAAAAGAGGATTTATAGGAAGAGGACCAATATCTTTGGCATGAACAGGGAAGCAGTATTTTTTTAGAAAACTCTTCATACATGATGTGCTTGTTGACATTGTTGTAGACAGGGAGCAGGAGCTCTTCACCTACAGCCTACTTCCAGACCATGCTGAATGATATTGTAATGGCTGTACTCCACTACCTGACCACTGTTTTTTCCAAAAGGACAGTTGGCTCACCATTGGAATCACACAGGCAAGCTATTCACAATGCTTGTTGCAGTGCATAATGCAGCACACAAAGAAGTTCCAGGCCTTTTCCCCCTCCTGTGCCAAGCCTTTTTTTGGCAATTTGGGGTAGTGCGCGCTTAGGCCCCTATAACTTTTTGACCACATAAGGTATCCACACCAAATTTGTGTCCTTTTCTTCCAACATCATGGGGATTCTAAAGGTGCTCGGGGTTTGTGGATTCTGCTAGAGGGGTCACAGAAATGAGCCAAAATACTCAACATTTTGGGTTTTTTTGGAAAAATTGGAAAAATGGTCTGCAAATGAAAGCATCTGGGATTTTCCCTGTAAATGTTATCAAAAAAGGGTTTGTGGGGTTGAAATCATCATTTTCCCAGCTTTTCGAGGATACCAGACTTTTGTCAGAAACCCAACAATTTTTACACAGTTTTGGCATTTTTTTGGGACATAGCCGATTTTTGCAATTTTTTGTGCTTTTGACCTCCTTCCAGTTAATGGCAGAAATGGGTACAAAAGCAATAATGGATCCTGGAAAACTATACATTTTCAAGAAGAAGACAAAAGTCTGAATTCAGCAAGGGGTCATTTGTGTAGATCCATCAAGGTTTTTTAAAGAAACAAAGAGTTAAATATAGGATAAATTGAAAAATAACTGAAAAAAACAGCCTTTTGTGTTAACGTTTTCACCTGTAACTTCTTCTAATGATGACAGCTTTTGAAAGCAATATACCGTTCCATCCGCTGGACATTACTGGTTGTGGGGATATATAGAACCCGACGAACCCAGAGCCAAAAACTGAGCAGCAACTTGCAATGTTTTTTTTATTTTGTACCGGATATATAGTAATAAATCTGTAAAAAAGTGTACATGGAAAAATCGATATGAAAGACACCTATGTATTTCTGAAATGGGAACAAAATATAGAGTTTAGAAACAGTAGATATTTGCACATTTCTGAAATTGGGAATACTGATACTAGCATGAGAATTATCAGTCATTTTTTAGAATGACTTCTTTTTTACACAATATCTTTCATTTGGAAGGCAGAAATGCATCGAAAGTCAATAGATAATAACAGTTCCTTTACAAAACTGAATTACCCTAAGTCTCCCGATAAAAATGGTACCTCACTTGTGTGGGTAGGCATAGTGCCCATGACAGGAAACGGCGCAAAACGCAAGGTGCTCACAACTCAATATCGCAGTAAAAATATACCCTTTTTTTGCAAAGTGCCTAGCTCTAGTTTTTTAACTCTAGCTCTGCGGGCACCTTGGGAAACCAGGGGAATCCAGGATGGGGTGACTTGACTGCCTCCCACCAGGGTCTGTTACCCAGAATCCCCTGCAAACCTAAAAAATTGTCAAAAAAAACATATTTTCCCCACATTTCTGTCGTGGAAAGTTCCGGAATCTGCGTGGATCCACAAATTTCCACCCACCCCGCGTTACCCAAAGTCTTACGAGAAAAACGGTACCTCACTTGTGTGGGTCAGCCTAGTGCCCGCAACAGGAAACGGCGCAAAACGCAACGTGGTCACACCTGAATTTCGCAGTGAAAAATGACCCTTTTTTGGCAAAACGACAAGCTGTAGTTTTTGAACCATAGCTCTGCGGGCACCTTGGGAAACCTAGCAAACCTATACATTTTTGAAAACTAGACACGCAGGGCAATCCAGGATGGGGTGACTTGACTGCCTCCCACCAGGGTCTGTTACCAAGAATCCCTTGCAAACCTAAAAAACTGTCAAAAAAAACACATTTTCCCCACATTTCTGTCGTGGAAAGTTCCGGAATCTGCGTGGATCCACAAATTTCCACCCACCCCGCATTCCCTAAAGTCTTACAAGAAAAACGGTACCTCACTTGTGTGGGTTGGCCTAGTGCCCGCGACAGGAAACGGCGCAAAACGCAACATGGTCACACCTCAATTTCGCAGTGAAAAATGACCCTTTTTTCAGCAAAATGACTAGCTGTAGTTTTTGAACCCTAGCTCTGCCGGCACCTTGGGAAACCTAGCAAACCTATACATTTTTAAAAACTAGACACCCAGGGGAATCCAGGATGGGGTGACTTGACTGCCTCCCTCCAGGGTCTGTTACCCAGAATCCCTTGCAAACCTAAACAATTGTCAAAAAAACCAAATTTTCCCCACATTTCTGTCGTGGAAAGTTCAGGAATCTGCGTGGATCCACACATTTACACCCACCCCACGTTCCCCAAAGTCTTACGAGAAAAACGGTACCTCACTTGTGTGGGTCGGCCTAGTGCCCGCGACAGGAAACGGCGCAAAACGCAACGTGGTCACACCTCAATTTCGCAGTGAAAAATCACCCTTTTTTGGCAAAATGACTAGCTGTAGTTTTTGAACCCTAGCTCTGCGGGCACCTTGGAAAACCTAGCAAACCTATACATTTGTGAAAACTAGACACCCAGGGGAATCCAGGATGGGGTGACTTGACTGCCTCCCACCAGGGTCTGTTACCCAGAATCCATTGCAAACCTAACAAATTGTCAAAAAAACCAAATTTTCCCCACATTTCTGTCGTGGAAAGTTCCGAAAGCTGCGTGGATCCACACATTTCTACTTACCCCGCGTTCCCTAAAGTCGTACGAGAAAAACGGTACCTCACTTGTGTGGGTCGGCCTAGTGCCCGCCACAGGAAACGGCGCAAAACGCAACGTGGTCACACCTCAATTTCGCAGTGAAAAATTGCCCTTTTTTGGCAAAATGACTAGCTGTAGTTTTTGAACCATAGCTCTGCGGGCACCTTGGGAAACCTAGCAAACCTATACATTTGTGAAAACTAGACACCCAGGGGAATCCAGGATGGGGTGACTTGACTGCCTCCCACCAGGGTCTGTTACCCAGAATCCCTTGCAAACCTAAAACATTGTCAAAAAAAACACATTTTCCCCACATTTCTGTCGTGGAAAAGTTCCGGAATCGGCGTGGATCCACAAATTTCCACCCAGCCAGCGTTCCCCAAAGTCTTACGAGAAAAACGGTACCTCACTTGTGTGGGTCGGCCTAGTGCCTGTGACAGGAAACGGCGCAAAACGCCACGTGTCCACACCTCAATTTCGCAGTGAAAAATGACCCTTTTTTGGCAAAATGACTAGCTGTAGTTTTTGAACCCTAGCTCTGCGGGCGCCTTGGGAAACCTAGCAAACCTATACATTTTTGAAAACTAGGCACCCAGGGGAATCCAGGATGGGGTGACTTGACTGCCTGCCACCAGGGTCTGTTACCCAGAATCCCTTGCAAACCTAAAAAATTGTCAAAAAAACAAATTTTCCCCACATTTCTGTCGTGGAAAGTCCTGGAATCTGCGTGGATCCAAAAATTTCCACCCACCCCGCGTTCCCCAAAGTCTTACGAGAAAAACGGTACCTCACTTGTGTGGGTCGGCCTACTGCCCGCGACAGGAAACGGCGCAAAACGCCACGTGGTCACACCTCAATTTCGCAGTGAAAAATGACCCTTTTTTGGCAAAATGACTAGCTGTAGTTTTTGAACCCTAGCTCTGCGGGCACCTTGGGAAACCTAGCAAACCTATACATTTTTGAAAACTAGACACCCAGGAAAATCCAGGATGGGGTGACTTGACTGCCTCCCACCAGGGTCTGTTACCCAGAATCCCTTGCAAACCTAAAAAAATTGTCAACAAAAAAAACATTTTTCCCACATTTCTGTCGGAGAATGTTTCGGAAACTGCGTGGATCCACAAATATCCACCCACCCCGCGTTCCCCACAGTCTTACGAGAAAAACGGTACCTCACTTGTGTGGGTCGGCCTAGTGCCCGCGACAGGAAACGGCGCAAAACGCCACATGGTCACACCTCAATTTCGCAGTGAAAAATGACTCTTTTTGGGCAAAATGACTAGCTGTAGTTTTTGAACCCTAGCTCTGCGAGCACCTTGGGAAACCTAGCAAACCTATACATTTTTAAAAACTAGACACCCAGGGGAATCCAGGATGGGGTGACTTGACTGCCTCCCACCAGGGTCTGTTACCCAGAATCCCTTGTAAACCTAAAAAATTGTCCAAAAAAACACATTTTCCCCACATTTCTGTCATGGAAAGTTCCCGAATCTGCATGGATCCACATATTTCCACTCACCCCGTGTTCCCCAAAGTCTTACGAGAAAAACGGTACCTCACTTGTGTGGGTTGGCCTAGTGCCCGCGACAGGAAATGGCGCAAAACGCAACATGGTCTCACCTCAATTTCGCAGTGGAAAATGACCCTTTTTTGGCAAAATGACTAGCTGTAGTTTTTGAACCCTAGCTCTGCGGGCACCTTGGGAAACCTAGCAAACCTATACACTTTTAAAAACTAGACACCTGGGGGAATCCAGGATGGGGTGACTTGACTGCCTCCCATCAGGGTCTGTTACCCAGAATCCCTTGCAAACCTAAACAATTGTAAAAAAAAAAACATTTTCCCCACATTTCTGTCGTGGAAAGTTCCGGAATATGCGTGGATCCACAAATTTGCACCCATCCCGCGTTCCCCAAAGTCTTTAGAGAAAAATGGTACCTCACTTGTGTGTGTTGGCCTAGTGCCCGCGAGAGGAAACAGCGCAAAACGTAGTGAGGTAACATCAAAATTGCCTATCTCAAAACCACCTGGTTTTGCAAGGGGGTCACTTGGGTTTTTGGCCCGGTGCTCGGCGACCATCTAGGGAAACCTACCAAACCTATACATTTCTGAAAACTAGACATCCGGGGGCTTCCAGGGAGGTATGGCTTGTGTGGATCCCCCAACGTTTCCTTACCCAGAATCCCCTGCAAACCTCAATTTTAGCTGAAAAAATCACTTTTTTCACACATTTTGGGGTGGGAAAGTTGTGGCATCACCGGGCTCACACAAATTTCCCACCTCCCAGCATTCCCCTGGGTCTCCCGGTAAAAATGGTGCCTCACTTGTGTGGGAGGCCCAAGTACCCGCGACAGGCAAGGGCCCAAAACGTAGTGATGCGACATTTGGAATAGGCAATGTTGATGTCACCACACTACGTTTTGGGCCCTTGCCTGTCACGGGTACTTGGGCCTCCCACACAAGTGAGGCACCATTTTTACCGGGAGACCCAGGGGAACGCTGGGAGGTGGGAAATTTGAGTGAACCCGGTGATGCCACAACTATCCCACCCCAAAATGTGTATAAAAAGTGATTTTTTCAGCTAAAATTGAGATTTGCAGGGGATTCTGGGTAAGGAAACGTTGGGGGATCCACGCAAGCCATACCTCCCTGGAAGCCCCCGGGTGTCTAGATTTCAGAAATGTATGGGTTTGGTAGGTTTCCCTAGATGGCCGCCGAGCACCGGGCCAAAAACCCAGGGGACCCCCCTTGCAAAACCAGGTGGTTTTGAGATAGGCAATGTTGATGTCACCACACTACGTTTTGGGCCCTTGCCTGTCGCGGGTACTTGGGCCTCCCACACAAGTGAGGCACCATTTTTACCGGGAGACCCAGGGGAATGCTTGGAGGTGGGAAATTTGAGTGAGCCCGGTGATGCCACAACTTTCCCACCCCAAAATGTGTGAAAAAAGTGATTTTTTCAGCTAAAATTGATGTTTGCAGGGGATTCTGGGTAAGGAAACGTTGGGGGATCCACGCAAGCCATACCTCCCTGGAAGCCCGGGGGTGTCTAGTTTTCAGAAATGTATGGGTTTGGTAGGTTTCCCCAGATGGCCGCCGAGCACCGGGCCAAAAACCCAGGTGACCCCCCATGCAAAACCAGGTTGTTTTGAGATAGGCAATGTTGATGTCACCACACTACGTTTTGGGCCCTTGCCTGTCGCGGGTACTTGGGCCTCCAAAACAAGTGAGGTACCATTTTTACCAAGAGACCCAGGGGAACGCTGGGAGGTGGGAAATTTGAGTGAGCCCGGTGATGCCACAACTTTCCCACCCCAAAATTTGTGAAAAAAGTGATTTTTTCAGCTAAAATTGAGGTTTGCAGGGGATTCTGGGTAAGGAAACGTTGGGGGATCCATGCAAGCCATACCTCCCTGGAAGCCCCCGGTTGTCTAGTTTTCAGAAATGCATGGGTTTGGTAGGTTTCCCTAGATGGCCGCCGAGCACCGGGCCAAAAACCCAGGTGACCCCCTTGCAAAACCAGATCGTTTTGACATTGTTTGTTTCTACAGCGTGAGAATTTCGGAACAATATTGCATGGAAAATGTGACAGACATTTTGAGGTTTGCAGGACATTGTGGATAAAATAACTTTTTGGGAATTCACAAGACAGACATCACCATGAACTCCCGTGGGTTTACAACAATATCTACAGTTGGTGGGTTATTCTTACATGGAACATACACCTTGGCAGAGAAACTAAAAAGACAAAGATTCCTGCACAGCCATCTATTCCTCAAACGCACACACATACTGGTTGGATTTGGCACGAGTGCGAGTGATGGTTCAGTATATTAAATTTTATTAACAAGAGATTTCACAAAAATGAAATGCACTGTCAATAATTTAATGGAGAAAAAACTGAACCAATGACTCGCAGCTCGTGAGCTGTAAAGCCACGGCAAGGCACCAACCGCTTTACAGGCCATTCGCACACCTTTCATACGTGATACACACAAGACCATTCACACCACCAGGCACAAAAACAACACATTACAAAATTCACAAAAGGGACAAGGTACACCCTGCTTCAGAAAGGCAAATATTACTGCACAGCCATCTAATCCTCAAGCACACACATACTGGTTGGATTTGGCACGAGGGTGAGTGATGGTTCAGTATATACAATTGTATTAGCAAGTGATTTCACAAAAATGAAATGCACTGATAATAATTGAAAGGGCGAGAAACTGAACCATTGACTCACAGCTCGTGAGCTGTAAAGCCACGACAAGGCACCAACCTCTTTACAGGCCATTCATACACCTTTCATACATGTGAGACATACAAAACCATTCACACCGCCAGCCGCGGGCCCATCACATACCAAAACTCACACCAGCACACAGCGCCATTCAAGGGCCCATCACTTTCACACGCCCACATTCCTGACACAGCAACTACACAAGCTGATGGATTGCGTGGAGTGGCACTCAGCTAGCAGTGTGTGTAGTGACCAGCAGAAAGTCACTACTCACACACAGCCAGCCAAGTGCCAGTCCACGCACACCGCTAGCCTAGCGCCAGTCCACGCACACAGCTAGCTAAACACCAGTCCACGCACACCGCTAGCCAAGCCCCTGCCTACTCACACCGCCAGCCAAGTACCAGTCCACGCACACCGCCAACCAAGTGCCAGTCCACACACACCGCCAACACATTTAGGATTTTTTTTAGACAAAAATAAAAACACAAACAAATTGCAAATAGATACAAATCTACAAACACAAAATCAGAAACTAAACACATTGCACTAACGCCAACCTTGAAACAGAATCAAATTTTTTAAAGACACAGACCAGGCAGTTCACTTTACCACTCATGAATGCTCCCAAAAATTATTTTGTGTGTGGTACGCTCTAAAACAAGCAGGGACACACAGCCCAGGTTTAGATGGACAGTCAGGGCAGTACATACGAATCTCCTTCCGCGTACCTCTTCGCCAACAGACTCTGCATCTCCTAGTGGGAAAATCTTTTGCCGGTGTGGGAGGGATGACATCAGGAAAGTGGCGATCTTTCAATCGAACCACACCCTTCACCACTCCAAATCTAGGAACACTTGCCTGTTCCACAACAACAAGGCTAGCTATCACAGAGTGCTGAAACTGAAGAAATGTCAACTTTGACGCAGGAGAACACTCCTTGAACACAATAAAAGCATTGAACATTGCTAATTCGAAGAAATGGATGGCCAACTTCTTATACCAAACATAAGCCTTCCGAATAGCAGAGTAAGGTTCCAACCTCTGATCTACTCTGTCAACACCACCCATGTGCTTATTGTAGTCTAGAATGCACACAGGTTTGCGCACTTCAGCAACCTGACCCCAAACAGCCACAGGCGAGGTACTCTCATCATGGATGGTAGTCAGCATGTACACATCCCGCCTGTCCACAAATTTTACAGCTAGTAGTTCTTCACTACGCAAGGAACTGCACTGCCCCCTCTGAAGTTTTTTGCAAACAAGCTCTTTCGGATAACCTTTACGGTTAGAGCAGATTGTGCCACATGCAAAATTTTCCACTTTATGCAATTCCTTAAACAATTGCACAGCAGTATAGAAGTTATCAAGGTACAAAAAGTGGCCTCTGTTAAACAGTCTTCTAGCAAGATCCCACACAATTTTCTCAGAAACTCCAAAAGTGGACGGACAACCTGGGGGGTCAATAGTAGAATCTCTACCAGTGTACACACGAAAATGAAAAACATATCCTGTCCTACTCTCAGACAACATATACAGCTTAATTCCATAGTGTGCCCTCTTGCTAGGGATGTACTGCCTAAAAACCAAACGGCCCTTGAACAAGACCAAAGACTCATCAATAGATATTTCTTTCCCTGGAGTATAGATCTCAGAAAATCGATCTGCAAAGTGATCAAGAACGGGCCGAATCTTAAAAAGACGGTCACAGTCAGGGTGATCTCGTGGCAACGCCGTAGAATTATCAACAAAATGCAGCATACGTAGCAAAAGTAAATACCGATTACGAGTCATAACTGCAGAAAATATGGCAGTTGCCAACAAGGGGCTAGTAGACCAATATGAAGCCAAGGTTGGCTTCCTTACCACACCCATCAATAAAGTCAAACCCAAAAACTTCTTAATCTCTTCCAGATATGTGGGAGTCCACCGGGTAGCTCTAGACTGGGGCCTAAGTTTGTCGATGTTGTCCCTCAAAAACTGTTCAGCATACAAATTTGTCTGCTCAACAATCTCACCCAAAAATACATCATCCATAAACAACTGAAAAAACTGTATAGGCAAAAGGTTTTCACAAAGCACTGTACACCCTGCATCACCGCTAAAGGCAGGCAACACCGGCTGCACCATGTTTGGATCAACCCAAAGTCCAGCACTTCCAGTAGGAAGCCTAGCAGCCTCAGACTGCAATCCAGATGCCTCTTGCACCATCGGCACAGCAGCTTCCTCCTCTAAGACAGGCACTTCATCCGCACTCAGAGTTGCTTCATCCACACCAAGAGTACCTTCATCTGCACTGAGAGTACCTTCATCATCCGATGATTCCATGTTGAGTGAAAACTCACTGCCAGAATCTTCCCCTCCCTCCTCTCCCTCAGACGCACTGTCAGTCTCATAATCATGCTCAGAGGAAGATTCAAGAAGCATACCGACCACCTGTTAAGCAGTCATTCTACGGCTAGCCATATTGCTTACTAATAAAGGAAACTTGTCAAACAAGTCAACAACAGCAAACACTTTATAAAATAAGTAATAAACAAACAGCACCTTTATCAAAAACTCATATATACTCCAAAACAATACCACTCACTTGCCAGAGGCAGCTAAACTACTCACCACCACCTACTCTGTACAGACACAGTATGGATCAACAATATCCCACTAAAAAAGAAAGAGAAAAGCAATTACACATAAGACTATGCAAAACACATCACAAAGAATTTCATGCTCAAGCCACTAACTAAATATGCCACCATTATGACATCACTTACAAAAAAAATCATTCAGACATTATAATATTACTCATTTGGAGTAAATACATCAAAAAAAAAACAATCTTACCAAAACAATGCAACTACACAGAACTGCAGCACAACCACTGTCGAAAAGCTGTAGACTAGAATAAAAAGGAGAAAAAAACTTTATTGTCACATATGCATATAATGCTCTTGACCATCACGTACTGCGCAAAATGTATTACTAGAACCTCCCACTTTCAAGAAGGAAAGATCGATGGCCCAATCCTTTACAAGCAACGCGGCGAGAATCTGGAACTGAGCCTCAACTCCAGACCACCCCCTCCGTCTTCCCAGTCCTTCAAAACTGACCTCAAAGTTCTCCTCCTGCAAAGACACTTCCAAACTTAATTCACACCCTCTCTATTGTCTGAAGGAAGTCTTTACATTATAGGAAATTCTGTTCTCCATGCCCGTAGAAGTGCCTTCCCAGTGTGTTCCTGTGGTTTGCGTGTCTGCTATTAATGCACTTTTATACCTCTACTTGTACTTTGTACTCTTTTGTAAGTTGCACACATGTCACTTTTCCTCTGGTAACGTATTGTTTGCTACCTCTTGTATTTTGTTTGCTTTTGATACATGCACAATTACCACCATTGCCTCATGTAACATAACGTTTGCTCTTGTTTTCAGAGTGTCTGCCATTTATTGCAGTATTTTACCTCATGTGACATCCATCAGAGAGCTGCGTGAATAATTACCTGGTAATCCCCTCAGCACAATGCAAACACCCACCCGAAATAGGTACCCAGTGAGGTCACACCGTTCGCATCGCCCTAACCTGCTCAAGGTTCATGTGACCTCAGTGACAGTCACAGCGACTGGATCACTGTTGCTCTAGGGTGTGCTGCTTCGTAGGCCTGTCAGCAACACTGGAGATGAACTTCAGTATGGATTGTGGTGGACAGGCCTTCAAGGATAACCCACAATTGACACCACTACAGTACACTTGCTTGTGCTAAGACATCAAGCCTTCTAAGGTCTAGTGGGGCCTTCTACGGTCTAGCATGGGAATGTGCTCCCTCAGTACAGTGGTGTGGTGGACTGGTCATGAATGCTGAACCCGGTTCCCCAGTTCCAAATTCAACAGCTCTGGCCATAGTGCCACATCCCCACAGAACGCCATACTTGCCCACAGAGAGAAACTCGCACTGCCTTCAGCTATAACCTAATTGTGCCCGCTATAAACACTTCCATGTGGCTCAATTCAAATTATGCACTTGATAAGAGTAATACGCTGCCTAAAACAAAACAAAAAAAAGCAACCACTCATAGGGAATGCAAAGCATGTGAAACGTAAGCAGAAACAACATGGTTACCTAAACGATCTCTCACTAACTATTCAGAAATCAGCGAGTGGTTTCACCTGAAAAGTTATGGACATGAGGGAACAGTTTCACTGCCCATTGCTTACATCCTTACAAAACATAAGCAGTATGGTAGACCACATCCATAAACACATAGCCATGGTGCACATTGTGTTTTCCAATTCACCCATCAACCAGGTATTGCAGTACCTCCAGGAATGGTACACTCTCCCACCCTGGTAACAACAATCTGGCCACTTTGTAAACCCCTGTCTTACTTTATTTCGCCCCCCCTGGGAACAACAATGCTGTTCAAAGAAAGAAGAAAAAACTAAAGTAGCGCTTCACTGGCAAACTCTGTGATGCTTGTGTATTTGGATGTAAATAAAATCAATCTGGTCACTTTGCAACCCCTCTGTCTTACTTTATTTCGCACCCCATGGGAACAACAATGCTGATCAAAGGAAGACGGGAAAACGAAAGTAGCACTTCACTGGCAAACTCTGTGATGCTGGTGTATTAGAATGAAAAAGAAAAACAATCTGGCCACTTTGCAACCCCTCTGTCTTACTTTATTTCAACCCCCCTGGGAACAACAATGCTGTTCAAAGAAAGAAGAGAAAACGAAAGTAGCACTTCACTGGCAAACTCTGTGATGCTGGTGTATTTGGGTGAAAAAAAAAACAATCTGGCCACTTTGCAACCCCTCTGTCTTACTTTATTTCAACCCCCCTGGGAACAACAATGCTGTTCCAAGAAAGAAGAGAAAACGAAAGTAGCGCTTCACTGGCAAACTCTGTGATGCTGGTGTATTTGGATGAAAATGAAATCAATCTGGCCACTTTGCAACCCCTCTGTCTAACTTCATTTTGCCCCCCGGTAACAACAATGCTGCTCAAAGGAAGACGAGAAAATGAAAGTAGCACTTCACTGGCAAACTCTGTGATGCTGGTGTATTTGGATGAAAAAAAAAAACAATCTGGCCACTTTGCAACCCCTCTGTCTTACTTTATTTCAACCCCCCTGGAAACAACAATGCTGTTCAAAGAAAGAAGAGAAAACGAAAGTAGCGCTTTACTGGCAAACTCTGTGATGCTGGTGTATTTGGATGAAAATGAAATCAATCTGGCCACTTTGCAACCCCTCTGTCTAACTTCATTTTGCCCCCCCCCGGGAACAACAATGCTGCTCAAAGGAAGACGAGAAAACGAAAGTAGCACTTCACTGGCAAACTATGTGATGCTGGTGTATTTGGATGCAAATAAAATCAATCTGGCCACTGTGCAACCCCTCTGTCTAACTTCATTTTGCCCCGGGAACAACAATGCTGTTCAAAGGAAGACGAGAAAACGAAAGTAGCACTTCACTTGCAAACTATGTGATGCTGGTGTATTTGGATGAAAAAAATCCCAATCTGGCCACTTTGCAACCCCTCTGTCTAACTTCATTTTGCCCCCGGGAACAACAATGCTGGTCAAAGGAAGATGAGAAAACGAAAGTAGCACTTCACTGGCAAACTATGTGATGCTGGTGTATTTGGATGCAAATAAAATCAATCTGGCCACTTTGCAACCCCTCTGTCTAACTTTATTTTGCCCCCGGAAACAACAATGCTGTTCAAAGGAAGACGAGAAAACGAAAGTAGCACTTCACTGGCAAACTATGTGATGCTGGTGTATTTGGATGCAAATAAAATCAATCTGGCCACTTTGCAACCCCTATGGCTTACTTTATTTCGCCCCCCACCCCCCATCCCACACTAGAAGCACCCCTCACAGACAAAACAAGAGGAAAAGGGCATCTCTCGAGAGCATGCGTTTATTTTTTGGATCCATTTCACCTAAAGTTACTGCAATTGAAGGATCCATGTGCACTAACAAAGCGGAGCCCAAAATAAAACATTTCTACCCCCCCAACATTGTGCCCCCACCCTACCTAACCCACCGATCGCAATAATACCCCCTCCCCAGCCCCAAAACTCACCTTTACTCTCCGACGCGCAGGAAGCAAATGGCTTCCTGCGCCTTGGAGAGCAAAGGGGAAACCTCTGATGACGCAGGCGGGGGGGCGGGGGGAGGCAGGGGAAGGTCTTCCCCTGCCTTCCCAGTAAAAAAAAAAAAGATCGACCAATCACGGGGGGAGCGCCAGCGCTTCCCCCATGGGTGGGTGCCATGACGAGCTGGACTCGTCATGGGCACAGCGCGACTGTGCTCCATGACGAGTCCAGCTCGTCATGGGCACAGAAAGGCTTAAAATGATTGTTTGTGTACAAGAAGGGGGACCTTACTGTACATAAACAATCATTGGCCTTTTGCTGTTCTCATGTGTGCTGCACAAGGCAGCACACATGAAAACAGCAAAAACTAGGAGAAATGAAACATTTCTCCTCATTGCGCCACAGTAAGACTAGGTTTTCCCTGGTCTCATTTCTGGCGCTGCCTCCTATTTACGCCTCCCTTGTAAATACGAGGCAGCGTCAGAATCAATAGGTGTTGCAGTGGAATGTACACAGCAACACCAATTGCCCTCCCATTTCACGCTAAGCATAGCTTGAAAGGAGGCCTTATTTACAAGGCAGCGTTAAGCCACATTAAATGTCTTTGTGCTGCCTTGTAAATAAGGTGAAGCCCCTATCACTACAAACTAAAAAGTGATGTTACTGTGGTGATAGGGGCTTATACATATGCCCCACAATGCTCCAAGGAAATCAAAGCATCTCCTTTTTGTGTTTCTATTTAACACAATTTCAAAAGGGATGCACCTCAGTGAAAGTCTTCCCTCCCTGTACACATGAAAGCATTGCCTATTGACACCCCATCCTCAACCAATTGTAATCTTACTAAGTAAAACAAATACAATACGTATAAACACTACCTTCATTAACCCATGAAGTACCAATACTAACCCCATAATCTTTGAACTCTAGATCCCTGAACACAAACCAACCTAATGAAAACAAATGTCCAGAGTGTATTTAAGATAACTTTAATATTCTTATTAACTGACACAATAAACAAAAATTGGGAAAAACTACAGCTAACCAAATTACCTACGCCAAGTATGCATAAAGCAGATGCTTTCTTGGTTGGCCCGAGGAAAATTGAACCTGTGTGTCACTGTCCTCCATGTTTCCTGTCCAATGAAATGGAACAAATAATCTACATTGGGATTACCAGTAAACAAAATGGTGTCAAAATAAAAATAAAAATGAGTTAAAAAATATATGCAGTCAAGGCAAATAAAGAAATAACAACAGTTTCTTAATATTAAATACTGTGAAAAGATGTAGAATATGTTTTGTACTACAAGTAATGTTACCATATAAAAAATAATGTATTCAATGTCAAGTGTTATAAATGTTTGTATCATACAATGTGTTTTATAAAATATTTTACCACAGATTTAATAATGTTAGTTTTAAATAAATAATCACCACTTTGATATACGTTATTTTTTTAATAAATGATGTCTGTGAATGTAAAGCAAATTAACAGATTTCATTTGTTATGTTTTACTTTTCAAAGGATTTTAATGCTTATATAATGAAAAAATAAATACAAGTCATCAATGTTTTTGCTAAAAATGAACAAACCTTTCCATAATTCATAACTTTATATTTGTGGCATAAAGATGTAGGATCCAAAAGTTATGTTTGTTAACTTTGTGCCTATTTGTCAGATCTCTGCCAATGGGATGGAGCTCTCTCTACAGAACTTAATGGCGAACTTTAAGAAAATTAATTTTAATTAAAAAAAAGTTTTTTAAAATTAGTAAAATATATTTCCTAACTCTTATTCAACTACAATGGGAGCAAGTGACTAAACACCTGTGATTCAATTAACAATTTTCTTTTATATTTTCTCTTAATTATGTTTCAAATATTTACATTGTTTTTATTAAATTGTACTACATTTAAATAAATGGCAATTTTCCCCTACCCACCCCTTACAGTATTATTTGTGTGGCATGTTTTACAATACTGGATGCAAGGTATATATTATTTTATTTGTGATTTATTGTTTTTTAAATATTTTAACATTTACAAAATATTTCATTATAATCATTCAATTGTATTCAAATTGTATGTTTTATCTTTCAAAAATGTATAGTAAATTAAAAAGAATATTTTCATTTAATTTAAAATGTTATTTAATGTATTTCATTTTATATGTTTTCCATAAATTGTTATTTGTTCAGTTAACATTCAGTTATATATATATTCACTGAAAAAACCATAGGTTTCACACATGTTATAGTTAGCTGGAAATTTTACTGATAAAAAACCAATGAAATTCCCCCGTTATAGTTACTGTAAGCAACTATAACTCACGCGACCGCAATCCTCTGCTGATGCTAATACTGTATTTAGACACTTATTTGCCCATGTCTTCTTCCATTAAATTTTAGCTATACATATATTACAAATTTTTTTTTTCATAAAGACACATATGTCATCAGCAGAGGATTACGGTTGCGTGAGTTATAGTTGCTTACAGTAACTATAACGGGGGAATTTCATTGGTTTTTTATCAGTAAAATTTCCAGCTAACTATAACATGTGTGAAACCTATGGTTTTTTCAGTGAATTAGCAAGGTTTTTTAAATGCTAATTCCTAACTATAACGTGTGTGAAACCTATGGTTTTTTCAGTGAATTTGTACGGTTTTTTAAATGCTAAGTTACTTTACGCCATTCGTGGCGTGCGCGCCCACTTAACGCAGTTCGTTCCGTGCGCACACGGTGCGCTTCGCGCACCGTGCGCGCACAGTGAGCACGCGGTGCGCTTCGCGCACTGCGCGCCCACTTTACGCAGTTAGTGCCGTACACACAAGGTGGGCACGCAGTGCGCTACGCGCACCGCGTGCCCACGTAACGCACCATGCGCACATGGAGGACATATTATGCGCTTCCTTGTGATAGGTAATCTGTTAAAGTTAATTTGTAAGTGATGACAATAATATGCCATGCACAGAGAGTGCGTTTTTTTTTTTTATATATTTTTTAGCGTAAGCGCACGGTACGCGTACGGTAGGCGTAATCGGCGAAATTTTCAAAAAATAAAAATTTACCGTTTTTGGCCTTGGGGGATCTTTGAGGACTCAACTAACATGGCTATGTGCATGGGCGCTGTCTAAACAGCCCCTTTATATGTTTTTTCCCTTTGTTTACAGCCCCTCCCTCACAGAGCGAGAGAGAAAATGGCGGCCGCCGCTTCCTGGTTTCGACCGATTCAAATGTTTACTTAGATGTAACAGCCAATCAGAATCGCGCTCGCGCACGCCACCGTACGCGTACGGTAAGCGCACCGTAAGCGCACCGTAAGCTGGCTCAGATATATATATTGATTTAAAGGCTATTTTCTCAGAATCTACTGAACAGATTTACACCAAACCAACAAAAGGCACTTCCTTGACCTGAGGACTACCTCTCTGCCAAATTTCAAGTAATTCTGTTCAGCCGTTCGGGCTGTAGCCCTGTCTAAAGGTCCTATGGAAAAATGCATGGGAAAAACGCGTTTTGGGACCCCCCTTTTATCTCAGCCCCCGCTTGACGAATCCTCCCGAGACTTTCAGGGTAGGAGCGGAGCCTAGCGCCCCACCTATTTTGAAAAATTCGCGAGGATTCGTCAACCGGCGCCAAAGTTATTCAAAATAGAATGTTGAGGATTTCCTATGGAAACGTGGTCCTAACTATAACTACCTACTGGCGACCGCCAGTAGGTAATGTATATATATATTACCTACTGGCGGTCGCCAGTAGGTAGTTATAGTTAGGACCACGTTTCCATAGGAAAACCTCAACATTCTATTTTGAATAACTTTGGCGCCGGTCGACGAATCCTCGCGAATTTCTCAAAATAGGTGGGGCGCTACGCTCCGCTCCTACCCTGAAAGTCTCGGGGGGATTCGTCAAGCGGGGGCTGAGATAAAAGGGGGGTCCCAAAACGCGTTTTTCCCATGCATTTTTCCATAGGACCTTTAGAACGAGCTACAGCCCGAACGGCTGAACAGAATTACTAGAAATTTGGCAGAGAGGTAGTCCCTAGGTCAAGGAAGTGCCTTTTGTAGGTTTGGTGTAAATCTGTTCAGTAGACTCTGAGAAAATACCCTTTAAATCAATATATATATCTGAGCCCGCTTACGGTACGCTTACCGTACGCTTACCGTAAGCGTACGGTGGCGTGCGCGAGCGCGATTCTGATTGGCTCTTAGATCTTAGTAAACATTCGAATCGGCCGAAACCAGGAAGCGGCGTCCGCCATTTTGTCTCTCGCACTGAGTGTTGTTTATCAAACATGATGGCCAAAAACATGTTACGGGGCTGTTTTGACAACTCCCTCCCACATAGTCATGTTGAGGGAGTCCCCAAACATCCCCCAAGAGCAAAAACGGTTTTATTTTTTTTTCGGCAATTTCGCGGGGTACGCTTACCGTACGCTTACCGTACGCTTACGGTAAAAAAATAAAAATAAAAAAAACACTATCCACACTTACCCCACCCCCTGTGCTTTTGGTGGCCGCAGGCCACCAAATGTGCAGGGCTTATTAATAGAGAAAAAAAACGTAATTTTGGCAACATGAAATTATAAAATCGAAATAAAAAAAAACACTATCCACATTGACCCCACCCCCTGTGCTTTTGGTGGCCGAAGGCCACCAAATGTACAGGGCTTATTAAAGTTGATAAAAACCGTGCACGGAACGAACTGCGTTAAGTGGGCGCGCACGCCTCGAATGGCGTAAAGTAACTTAACATTTAAAAAACCGTACAAATTCACTGAAAAAACCATAGGTTTCACACACGTTATAGTTAGGAATTAGCATTTAAAAAACCTTGCAAATTCACTGAAAAAACCATAGGTTTCACACATGTTATAGTTAGCGGAAATTTTACTGATAAAAAACCTGTGAAATTGCCCCGTTATAGTTAGTGCTGGCAACTATAACTCACGCGACCGCAATCTTCTGCTGATGACATATGTGTCTTTATGAAAAAAAAATATTTGTAATATATGTATAGCTAAAAATGTATGGAAGAAGACATGGGCAAATAAGTGTCTAAATACAGTATTAGCATCAGCAGAGGATTGCGGTCGCGTGAGTTATAGTTGCCAGCACTAACTATAACGGGGCAATTTCACAGGTTTTTTATCAGTAAAATTTCCGCTAACTATAACATGTGTGAAACCTATGGTTTTTTCAGTGAATATATATATATACATATTTTTTTTTAATCAAAGCTTTTATTATAAGCATACAAATGACAGCAATGTCATAACAACAATTCAATACAAAAAGAACATCCCAGATCACAGTAATGCAGTACGATTAGCACATATAGAGATCACCACTACAATGCAGTTGTATCTTGGTACTTTACACAAACATAACATATGGTAATTTACACCGTTTTACAGCTGGGGTAGATAGCAAATCCGGATTGGATCTCAAATATTCGGACAGTGGCAGCCAGAATTCTTTTGGTCTGGCACCCACTGGGAGCTCTTCTTCATACGTTTTTAGGGTATCTTTACAATACACAAAGTCAGTTAGCCATTGCTTCTTGGTAGGTGACCGTTTGCTGCCCCAACACATAGATACACACCTTTTTGCTATCAATAAAGCTATAACGCATAGTTTGCGTTTGGCGTCTTTTAGCTTCCCCACTATGCCTAGCAGGCACACAGCCACTGTACATTCTGTTGGTGTTTCCATTATTTAATCTAGTGTCGTCGTAAGGTCTTCCCAATATTGAGAGATTGTTGTGCATCTCCATGCCAGGTGCATGAAGTCTGCACTATCTTCTCCACAGCGAACACATTTAGCATCCTCTCTCAATCCACATTTAAACAGTCTGAGTGGGGTGTGGTATATTTGATGTATATACTTGTAGTGAGTAATTTGCAGGTTACCGTTTGGTGTAAGTAGGGTTGTTAGCGCCCAGTTATTTTGACAGTCTTCCTCCTATAGTGCTGTCTCTATTTGGGAACTCCATCGATCTCTGGCTTTGTTGGTGTTTCCTGCAATATCATTTTGTAATAGCTTATAGAGTTTGGATACCATGTGTGCATTATTTGCGTTGGTGATGACCATTTGTAGCGCTGCCAATGTCGGTGGCTCAGCGGGGAATGTGGTGTATAGATCTCTTATGGCTCCACGAAGTCTGTGGAGTGTGAATTTAAAGAGGGGCATTTGATTATGTATGTAATTGAGATCAGCCTCATCAATGAAGTTCCCTTCTATGTATAAATGCCCCATAGTAGTTATACCCACATGTTGTAATATGGGCATGCCATTGCCAGTGTGTGTCACTGTTAAAGCAGGGTGATGTTGAAGTGGCAGTGCCGGTGCATTTAGGGGTAGTTTCTGTGTCAGTTTGCCCATACTTTGCCATGCTAAGTTTGTAGCTCTTATGGTATTTATTTCATTTCTGCTAATGTAAGGGCGTGAGTGTGGCAAAATACATCGTAATGGAATCGGATTGGCATTTCCATCTTCCACAGCCGTGTGTGGTAGATAACGTATCGGAAAGAACCAATAATGTGCATATTGTGCTTGCGCACACGAATAGTATAGTAATATATCTGGAACAGCAAAGCCACCTTTGGGGTATGGCAATGTCAAAGTGCGTAGGTCTATTCGTGCTGCTTCCCCGGCCCATATAAGGCAAGTTATACATGTGGAGAGTCTCTGCAATACTGCTGTAGGAGGAGTTATTGGGCTGTTATTGAAAAGATATAATATTTTAGGTAGGATGACCATTTTTACAATGGACATTCTATTGGCTAACGATAAGGGGAGGTGAATCAATCTATCTATTTTCTCTTTGATTTTAGAGATTGCCGTACCGGAATTTTCTCTAATTACCACTCCAGGTTCTCTATGATACCAGATGCCTAAATATTTCACAGGGTCCGTTTGCCATTCTAACGGGAATTCCAACGAGGACGGTTTAGTAATGTTTGTAAGTGGTATGATTGTGGATTTACTGCAATTTATTTGGAGCCCGGAGTGTCTGCTAAATTTAATTTTTTCGCGTAGAAGTGGGGACAGGTGAATACCGGGTTCTCGCACGTATAGCACCATGTCGTCTGCGTACATTGATATGCCTATAGGCGTTGGGGGAACTGCAGGGCTGTGGCTGCGTTTTGTTGGCGTATCTTACACGCCAATGGTTCTAGTGCTATAGCAAATAACAGAGGCGATAGGGGACATCCTTGTCGTGTGCCACGTAGTATTTGGATAACGTCCGAGACATGCAGATTTACTTTCATTCTCGCCACTGATTTGTTATATAAAATTTTGATCCACGTCGATAGTACAGGGGGCAGTCCCATTTTCTGCAGAACCATAAATAGATATTCCCACTCCACCGAATCGAAGGCCTTGGCAGTGCCGAGTAATACCGCTGCCGTCGCCAAGTCTGGGCTGAGTTGATGTGAAAGTGCAAATAGTGTGCGTATGTTATGTGATGTAGAGCGGTGGGGATAAATCCAGATTGGTAAGGTCATACTATATTTTGCATTAGTGGCTGTAGTTTGCCAAAATTTTGGGTCCATATTTATTAATGACAGTGGGTGGTAGGAGTTACTACAGGTGGGGTCTTTATCAGGTTTCAGCAACGCCACTATAAGGGCTTCTCGTAACATCGGTGGTAAGATTTGTTTTTCATGTGCATCCATGTAGATTTCTACAAGATAAGGACATATTAGCTCGACATATGCTTTGTAAAATTCCCCTGTAAACCCGTCAGTGCCTGGGGCCTTGCCATTCGGGAGCGTTTTTATTGCATCCGTGACTTCCTCTACAGTAATCGATTGTGCTAAATATTCTCGCTGGTTGTCAGATAGTTAGGCTATAGCTATGTTCTCTAGATAGTCAAGAATTTCTCGACTGTTGGCTGTGTTACGCATCGCGTAGAGATCACTATAGGTTTCCATGAATGTTTTGAGTATATCTGCTGTGGCATATTGCTGTATTCCCTGTGTATCTTTAATATTGGTACCAACATGTGTGGTGCGTGGGTTACGTATTTTCTGCGCTAATATACGGCCCAGTCTACCCCCTTCCCCATATGTTCTCGCTGTCCGGCGGTGTGATAGGTACCTTATTTCACTGTCTGCCAATTCCTGATATTCAGCCAAGTGCTCTTTTATGTCCCCTAGTGTGGCAGCGTTTTGTGTGCATTCAAAGTCTGTTTCCAGCTGTTTCAGTTTATCCTTACATTTTTGCAACTGGTTACGAATGTCGTGTAATATACCAGCATTTGTACTGATACAAACGCCATGTACAGTGGCTTTAAAGGTGTCCCACAACACACCAGCGTTTAACATAGTGTTGGCATTGATGCGAAAATATTCTTCTATTGTATGATGTATGGTTGTATTGTAAAGGAGGTCCAGTAATGCCTTAGCATTAAAACACCAGATGAAGGGAGGGGGGGTATAATGGGGAAAGTCGAGTGTAATCAAAATAGGATTATGGTCTGACAATGTCCTGGGGAGGTGCTGTATGTCCCTTATCCATGAGCTAGCTAGTTCCGTTGCCAACCTGTAATCTATGCGTGCCCAGCTATTTTGGTACATTGATACGTGTGTACTCTCCAGTTTGTGTGGGTTGTGTAACTTCTTTTGTGGGGTCTGATCTGTCCATTTCCTCATTGAGCGAGAGATTGAGATCACCGCCCCACAGGAGTTCCATCTTTGGCAACTCTTTCAACCTGCCCCATAAATTACTAAAGAAAGCAGGGTCATCTATGTTAGGACCGTATATATTAACCAGTCCTATTCGGGTGCCTTGCACATAGCCAGTGACGATAATATATCTATCGTGGTCATCTAAAATTGTTTGGTCTATACTAAAATGTGTCCCTTTCTTTATAAGTATGAGGACTCCTCTTGCGTACGATGAGTATGAATACATCAGTGTATGCTCAGACCATCTATTGCCCACCAAGCATTTAGTACTGTTCACCAATGGGTTTCTTGCAGTAGTGCAATGACAACATGGTCTCTGTCTATATAGGCAAGGACTTGCCTGATCTTCCGGGGGTTGTTAAGCCCGCGGACATTCCATGTTAAGACACATACTGCGGAGGCTGTCTTCCTATTTTCCATTGTGTGGTGTGTATCGAGAGGTGTAGCAGTATGTCTTGCGTAAAACCATGTCTGCGTATGATAATGTGATCTGGCGGGTGGCGTTGCAATATGTGGCTACGTATATGGCCAACGAAGTTTCTGTAGTTGCTAGTACTGTATCTGGGAAACAAATTGCACCCATTAACCTCCCTCCCACTTTAGCATCCCAATCATGCCAAATACATAACGCTATAAACCAAATATCTAACATCCTACTTTGTCTGGGTTCACCCATTGGGGGGCAGCTAAGTGAACAAATCAACACCCACATAGCGGATGCGGCCGGGACGTAAATAGAGTAGTTGCTATATAAAAAACAACATTTTAAAAATTGACATTATGCCATTTGGTTCGTCATATCAAATCACCAATATATAACCATCATTTGTAGTATCAACCTGGAAGCACTTTGTTTGCCAGTAATCGTTCTTCCATATGCATATAGTCTTCTGTATCTAGGTGCAGTCTACTATCAGGCCCATCAGCACAGATCAGTTGATAACTTCTCCTGTAAACTTTCACAAGTATTAAGCCCGATCTGTGCCATACATGAAGGCCACGACAATATTCAGCACCCATACAAGAGCGTTAAGCATACAGTGCAGTTCGTAGGTCGGATCCTCCAACAGTAGCGAGACGATCAGTAGGGCCAAGACCCCGAGTAGTTATAGTGAGTAGGTTTCTATCGCAATGAGCCATGCCCCTAGGTGTCCAGTGCCCAGGGAAGTATCACCCAGAATAGATTATGGTTGGCATTTTCTATGGCATCAACCACGCCACAGCTATCTTGTGAAAGTCGGGTATGGCTGTAGACTGCTGCTAGCCCATGTGGATCAATCATCAGAGGTGCAACAGCAGCCAGTGGCATTCACATCAAAAGATGGCTTTTGCTTGGTCAGTCACCATCTGGTGATGTATATATCAATCTGATGCCATGTATAGATGCAGTGTGGGCTTCCCAGTATACAAACCTCACCTCCCTTCCAAGTGTATGTGATAGAAAAGTACCCAAACCATCAAGTGGCAGTATATCCAGCTTTCTGCAATCTTACCGTGTTATGTATGTCCTGCTTATAGTTCGCTGTTGTTGCCTTCAACCTGCGAAGTGGTGGGAGAGCGGTCCTTGGATCTCCGTTTAGTGGATATGTGCTTTATGAAGTCTTGGACGGCTTTCGGTGTAGGCAATATTTTTGATCTGCCATCATGGGTGATTAGCAGTTTGCCGGGATACAACATTGCATAGGGTATTTACAAGTCCCTGAGTTTCTTTTTTACTGCTGTAAATTCCCTGCGCGCCGCTTGTACTGTCGGAGTAAAATCTGGATAGAAGGAGACATCATTGGTATTATACTTGACCTGCTACTTTTCACGGGCAAGGCAAAGTATTGTGTTTCTGTCCCTGTAGTTTAAAACCGGGTCGATGATTGGACGTGGCGGGGCTCCCGGAGGTGGTGGCAGTGCCAGGGATCGGAGCGCTTGTTCAATGATAAGTACCGGTGAGAAGTTTTCTGCAGCAAAGCAGTCATTCAGCATGCTCTCTAAGTACGTGTCGAGGCGGCCAGTATTGGCGCTCTCCGGTATACCCATTATGTGCACGTTGTTCCATCGCGATCTGGCTTCTAAATCTTCATTTTTGTTCTTGATGACTTCCAGAAGCTTTTCCATAGAGGTACATTTATTTGCCGTGGCGCCTATTTCGTCCTCCATGGCTGAGATGCGCAACTCTGCTGCGTCAAGGCGCTCTCCCTGCTTGTCCAGTTTCGCCGCCATGTGGTCCACTCGCAGCGTTAGGGTGTACATTTTGCCATCTATAGTTAGTTAGTTAATGACATTTGTTAAGCGCTTGGTTGCACAGAGAACAGTGCGTCCCCGCGCTGACAATCCTACCAACATCTCTTCAGCTTAGCTCACAGAGGGTGAGCACTGGGGCCAGGGACATACTATGCTGAATTTGTCTTGGGGAAAAGATGGGTTTTCAGCCTCTGTCTGAACCTGGTTTCAGACGGCTCCATCCTCAATTCGATGGGTAGGTCATTTCCAGTCTATTGCTTGAAGACTTTGCTGGATGGCGGAGAGAGCAGCCTCCATATTAGATTTGCGGTTCCGTCCAGAGTCAAGCTCGGTGTCAGACAATGCCGGTGTGTTCCTGTGCAAGCGACGTGTGTCAAACGATATTTTGGGCTGTCCTTTGTCTGGCTTGCCCATGTTGCAGGGTTCGGCCATGTGGTGTGTCGTGAGTAGGGAGTGTACGTGCGCCGGTCGCTATGCAGAGGATTACAGGTAGTCGTCGGTGTGTATCCATCCTGCACTACTCACTACCCTTCTAATCCTGCACTTTCGCTTGTACAATCACAATGAGCTGGTCTATCATACAAATCTTTGGTGTGGAGCCGCTATTTGGAAGGTGTTTCCAACAGTA
This sequence comes from Triturus cristatus, assembly GCF_964204655.1. Classification (NCBI taxonomy): domain Eukaryota; kingdom Metazoa; phylum Chordata; class Amphibia; order Caudata; family Salamandridae; genus Triturus; species Triturus cristatus. The sequence goes on from NC_140591.1 coordinate 500,210,269, forward strand.
AGCCCTGGCCGGCATGTCCCTATGCACCCAGCAGGGGGTACAGCAGTTCAACACCTGGATTCTTCCCCACACCATGCACAGGAGCAAGCATCTAGGGTTTCATGTGGGCGGGTGCTCGGCGGTGCAGGACAGGATCTGTCTCGGATAGGTATTGTCCTGGTTTGCCACCATCATTAGTAAGCATTGTAGTACCGTAGTAATGCCATGCGCAGGCCGTGCCATTGGCCCGCCATTTGCAGTGTGGTGTTGTAACCCTTGATGTTCCAGTGTGCTCCGCACAGGTAGGATATTTACGCTGGCATTGATTCGCTTTCATTTGTGTGCAGGGCTGCAAGGGTGCAGGGGACACATCTGCCCAAAGATAGTAAATATCACAGTGAAGATTCTCATTCTCGCGGATCCACCATTTTCTTTCGCCCGTGTACTTGGGAGAAGGTCCCGATGGTGTGGTTATGTAGATTGTGCAGTGCAGTTCCAGGGGCTTTCGCCAACCAATGTCTTTATCGCCTCACTCCACACTGTATAAATGCACTCACCCCAGCTCAGGCCGCAATGAAATCACCGTTCCGCGATCCACGGTACCAGTGCACGATTACTGGAGAATGGAGGCCGCCATCTTGATTTGCATTTTTGCATTCCATGTTTGTCTGCCACAAAGCCGTTTTTAGGGCGATTTCAGTGTCAAGCAGCACATATTTCAGCATATTTTGGGTCCATCAGCATTCTGATGTCTCAGCAAGTGCAAATGGCATGTTTGTAGATGCCGCCTGCGATCGGTTTTAGCCGATTTTTGTCCCGATCCGGCGGAGCAGCACTATTGCACTGCCATCACACTGTGCGCCCTCTAGTGTCCCCAACATTCAATTATATATTTGAGTTTTATTAATAGATGATGTTAAAAAATGATAATATGTTAATTGTTTAATTTGTTTATTGGTAATTTCATAATTGACTATGGTAATATTTTAATTGTTTTATAATAATGTATTATAAATAGACTACCTCTATCTATATTAAGAGGAGCTACTGTAAGAAGAAAGATAGATGCTTTGAACACTGCCTTTGTCTTGTGGCACAAAAAGCCTAGATAGGCTCTAAGATTTGTACACTTACCTGTGATTATATAATAATTGTTTCCCTCCAACTTTTATTATTGTGCTGCACTTTGTAATAGATTGACCAAATTCATCAGGCTATCAAGAGGTCAAATTTGATAAACAACCTTCATTGTTACTATTCTGATTTTCTGTCCTCAAATGTAATTGTAGACATGGTGGGGCCGATTCATAGATGTAAACGTAAACTTTAAAGTAAATTTACAACTTTTCGGTATTCCTAAAGGCACTTACAAGTAGTATCTTGATGACGATGGAGTCTCTGCACTGGTGGGGAGTCGCCACACTCTGGTGAACTCTGCACTTGGGCAGAACACTCTACACATAAAATTTGAAGAGACAGAGGTGCAAGAAAATGCACATAGGCACTGAATCATACGCAACTTCATGCAGGTCATTTTGTAGAGCTACAAACAGTAGTATAAAATGCCAATCACAAATAATTTGCAGATTCTCAAGCTTCTGCCTGTCCCTATGTGCAGATCATGTAGGAAAAAGCAGAGTGTGATAAAGTAACTATAGATTGAAGTACTAAATGAGTGAGGGACACAGTTAATTCTAAGGACAAAGGCCAACAACTGTAAATTAAATGTGAGGAGAGTAGGGAGGAGCAATGAGCTATGTTGATAGTGTCTTGGAGTGATTTTTGAGACGGGTATCACCCACCCCCAAAGAAGTCTAGAAAGACGTAGTAGTCCTCCAGCAATACGATATTATTATTCTTCATGTCGTAACCATTACATTAAATGTTATTTTGTAACAGTATTTCAACTTTTAGTGTTAATATAATAATGGTTTATTTGTGTTTTCTCCAACAATCCTCAATTGAAAACTTTCATTTCTAACAGTCTTTCAAACACTTCCCACACACCTTGGAATGTATTACCATCCTACACCCATTGTCACCAGAATGTGGTTAGCCCAAAAGCCAATCACAGCCAGCCTAAATACATAAGAAAGAGCACTCAGAAACAAATGTTTTAAAGAGAATTCATCATGTTATTGAATATGTATATGGCTTTGCCCGTTAACGTGCAAATGAATCCAGAGGATCAGAATGAGGAGGAAAAGAGCTGAGGGGGTTTTCAGGTAAAGGATTAATGTCTTTGGGATGTCCATTAAGATGTGATTCCAAATTCCACTTCCCACCTCCCACCTGATGTCATGTTGGACATGGTTTCTGAATGGGTGCTAAATCTTAATTCTGACGCATGCCACTCTCATGCTATTCCAGCCAATGGGAAGATCTTAGTAGCACTATATTTTCTTACCATTGGATCTTTTCAGAGAGTGTCCAATCAGGTCCTCAGATGCATAAATAGGAGAGTGCATCTATAGATAGCCATACCACATACACTGGCTGCAAGGCAAAGTGTTGCTAGAAATATTTATGTCATTTTCCACGTTCCATGTGTGCTAGGTGCCATTAATCCACTCATGTGGCACCTCAGCCACCTATCCACACCGCACATATTTTTTGCAACAGACATCGCTGGTTCTCCATCACCATGCATGCTGTGTGTGATGCCAGTGGCTACTTCACCAATGTGTATACTGTGTTTACAGGCAGTACACATAACTGCTGCATTTTCCACAGATCACCTATTGCACGCCATTTGGTTGCAGTAGAATTTGGCAACATGTATCTTCTTGGCAAGTACTCACTCACCAGCCAATTCAATTATGTACAAAAGTTAGCTAGTTTTTCACAACCACAACAAATAACTAACATTAAAATGAAATAAATGACACTACATGACACTGCATGTAACATGCCCTACATAATGTACTATACAGACGATAGAGGGCAATTGACAGTTTCTTTTTTATTGTCCCCTTCAGGTTATGCTGCTTATGCATTCTCTCCTCAACTGCTCACACTGTAAAGACATCCTACCACTGTATCTCAGTGGAGGTACAATAAGGCACACATTTGTACACAAGACATCATAATGCACACTTTTGGTCTCTTAAATTCGCAGTTCAGATGTCTCAACCATACTGGGGTGGGTGGTGCTGTTGTACTCCCCTGAAGTTGTGTGCAAGATATAAGTGTCAGAACGACCGTGCGCTCTTACCTGTAGAAGAGCACCAGTGAGTTTTGCAGAGACGTTAGGGACCAACCTTCTAGTACCCTACCTGATAACCTGAGGTTCTTAAATCACTATGGCTACTCAATAGAGTTCAGGGAGGAGGGCCGGAATCCTGGATGCTTGTAATGAATCTGTTGTCGACCTGCGAAGAAACAAGACTCATTTACCTTGTGATCAACACGTGAAATTCTTACATACATTCCTAGCTTCAATATTATCAATCCTTTAGAAAATATACAAATTCCCTATCTGCGACTTTAAAAGAGTAGTCTCAGCATCCGTATGATGGTGTGGTGCTGTTAACAACTTGAGAAACCAGGCGAACAGGAGTTTAGAAGAGAAGTTTCTTTTCTTCTTGATGCTAAAAGAAATAATGTTTTGATTATTAATACTTTTCCAATTGTTTGTTTATTCTCCCCCTATTTTGTGATGGGCACCAGATTAAACAAAAAGTAGTACTTAGCTTTCTCTCTTTTCTTTGTATTTCAGATTTCATTTGGGAAGTCTTCGTACTGCCGAAAACAGGAGTGGAATTTATGCCGGTGCCGAGCCGAGGAATTGTCAGGAAGAGCGACCCTTGAAACTGGCAGTGTCCATAGCTTCATGGAAGGCTAAGCACCTTCTAGAAGTCGGGTGTGGCATTAAATAGTAATGCCACACCCAAGATGGCCGCCACGTCGAATACTTTGCTTAGCGCGGCGTGCAACGCTTCTCTTTGTTTACTTCCTGTGCCGGGGAGCCAGCCGCTGCACAGTCTCAATGAGACACCGTTTTTCTGCCCTTCTGCTTGCTGCTTGCTTTCACTCAAAGTCCAAGGCAATTAAAGTCCAAGGCAAATATTACAAATGCGAAACAAACGTTACTCAAATACATACCAACTTGGTATGTATGTATGAATTCACAGTTTCTAACAAGTTTCTCATATTACAAGTTCCTCATATGTAATACTTGCATATTAAACAGTCACAGTCTCTAACATAGAAACAACTCACAGTTACACATTAAGCATATCACACATCGGTTGTGCAAATGTCCTGCGCATTTAAAAGGGGTCTCAGTGCGCCGGGGTTCTCATGACAATAAGTAGCCTTTTGTGTCTTGCACAACACTGCAATACAACAAGGATTACACGTAACTCTAAACCGTTACATATGTCAAAATCTATGGAACCGGGGTCTTGTCATAAACAGAAGGCAGCGTAAGCAGGTGTCTGATCAACAGGTTGTACTTTTTTTCGCTTCAGCAGCTTGTCGGGTTATGGCCTTTATGTGTTTTCACAGTCTGTTGTTAATGATGACATTAAATATTCTGTCCATAAATTTCATCCTGAGACCAACCTGTAAGTCTTTCATATTGTACGTAATTAAAGGTTGCTATCAAGAATTAAAAGATATGTCATGATAAAGATTCCTGAGATGTGTTTGTAGCACATCAGGGCTATGGAGCTAAGAACTCTATTGTCCTTGGGGAATAATTGTGCCTCTAATTTAGAGATGTTCCTCTTCCTAGTGAACATCTCTATCATTATCTGCAACAGATATCATGATGGTTCAATGTCTATGAATTGAGTGAGTGAGGGATTGTTTTGTGAATAAGATGGAGGCTTTCAAGATTGTAATATACGTTTTATTTTGTCATTGTAATCAAAAAGTGTAATTGTGGAATTATTGGGTTACAAAAAGAACAAATAATTACCCATGGGTTTCAGGTGCCATGCTGTGTGGCTACTTTTCTCATTTTCACTGGCTCTTACAAACGATGTTACATGGTGATGACAGGCAGTAAATACTTCACATTGGTCCACTCACTCTATGTTTGAGGGCCATCAAATAGCAACAACTCACACACACAGTAACTGGTGCTGACATACTGAGGCTCTGAAAGAGGAAACATGAGGGGACATTCGCCTTGGTTTTGTTGACAGGGTAGTAAGATGGGTAGTATGACACAGTTTACACAAACTACCCTCTCAAACTCTAAGGGGCAACCAGTATCACAGGTCACATGGATAGACGATTTGGCATTCGGATCCCGACGGGGAACACGGCAGATCAGAAAAGAAGGCATTTATCCTTTTATCGTGTTAAAATAAGGACGCTATAGGGATTCCTAGTAGAGGAAGAAAATGCCAGTTCCTTTGAAGAATTAACCCAAACCTGAGGAAGTCCTGTTGAACTAAATGCGTTGGGCTGATGAACGCATGTCATTTAAAACTACAAAGAGAGTGAAATTGGAAATAGATATATCAAGACTCCCTGCTCAATATTTTTGGATCTTATGGACTTGTGATATTGATTGTATTTTACAATTGGATTTAATATCATTATATTATCCTTTTCATCTTGTGTTTTTTGAACAATTGTATTATTGCTGTGACTTCTAAGCAGTGGGGTCACAAAAAGTTTGAGCATAACAGATCAAGGCACTACTTGAGAATTACTATAACGATGCAGCCACTTATCGCCTATGCTGCTGATAGGGCAACTATAATATACTCGGACAAAAATGAATGCAGCAATGTAACTTAATGTGCCAAGTTGCATGAAAGAAATGCAACCAAAATGCTCATATTTGTACAAGATTGGTATAATATATCATATCTCAGTGTGCTGCCGCTCTTGTGGGAGTGCAGCAACATGGAGCAATTGTTCCAATGTTAAGGCCAGCAATGTGTTTAAGGGGAAAGGGAATCATTCATGAACCCAAAAAAATATTAGAAGCATGGTTGGATTTGTGTGTGTGATGCTAAGTGCCTCACTCATACAAATAATAAGTAATGAGGATAAATAGATAAAAGTAACTTCCTCTTGCCTAGTTTCAGGATGATTAACAATTTGCTAACAAACCAGATTCACATTTATATGTACATTTCAAATTGTGTCAAAATCCATGGGTGGATGCATGGTAACACCCTTGGTCCACACATGGAAGGCCTGCACGATATAAGGCAAGGCAAGGCTGTGCTATGTTCTGTCTTTGGTAAATAATATTTTTTTACAAAAAGAAATTAATAAGAACTGAGCTACATGCCGAATTCCTAGTTGAATATCTAAAATCAGGAGTGATTCCGATTGGACTACAGGTGAGAAATGAGCCTGGCCTATTTGTTGATAATAAAAGATTCTTAGAGGTCTGGACACACATTGCCAACAGATGCAGCCGCGATTGGATTATTCTTATTATCGAGACTGCCCAAGAAATGATTATTATCTAGAAAAAGGAAATAGATGAATTAGAAAAACTTCTGTTTGAGAATACGGCATTAGAGGATGCTAAAAAAAGACTAGATAAACTCAACCTAGAGGTGAACGGGTATAAGGACTATCTAGTTAACAAAAAGACTATTAAATTGAAAAAAGATGTTAACAAATTGAGTCTAGACTTGGTCTACCCATACACCACAAAGGATTATTATTCACAAATTAGGGAGCAAAGAGTATATATACCATATGAAACAAGACCGATATATTCGAGAGGTGGCAGAAAGGGGGTCACTTTCTCAGATACCTCTGGGTCAAGCAGTGAAGAGGAATCTTCCTCTAATGTCGACCAAGCCAACAATCATGCTCCACATAGTAATTACAGTGATTTTTTAGAGCATCGCCCGAGGAGGGGAACAAGGAACAACTCGGGTCAGGGGAGGGGTCAATACCAGCGGAATCCCCCCCAGGAATATCTCAAAACTCGCAACCAACGGTATTGGCGCTAAACAATGAAGTTAACAATAAAATTCCTATAATTAATTTGTCAGACAGGGCCTTAACTAGCGAGGAAATAGAAGTCCTGAGTAGAGGTTTTACCTTTGCCCCTACATCGAATGTCAACAAATTCACTTTAGAAAAAGACCTGAGAGCGTTTTTTAGAAAAATTAGACTCACTAGATTCTTTGAAAATAGGGAATATGTCACTCCAGTAAATATCTCAGGCTTAAAAGGCAGATCTACGTTTACACCCCCGATACATTCAGTATGTAAAAACGTAGAAATATTTGAACACACTATTGATGCCAAAATAAAAGGTATACTTAAAAATGCCTACCCAGATAACAATAATATGGCTAAAACCCTGAGAACAGCCCTTAAAGGGTTAAAAGATTATTTAAATTTGACAATCAAACCAGCAGACACGGGCGGTGGTGTGGTGGTCTTCAACACAAGAGACTATGATCAAAAAATGCTAGCATTATTAGGAGTAAATGACCACTACACCAAAGTTCCCCATTCCAAACTGGAGGATTTGAGCAAACGTGTTAGGGACATACTACAGGAAGCAGAATCAAATAACTGGATATGTGATGCTGAGTTGAGTTTTCTTAGGAATGAGAATACCTTAACCCCTGCAATTTACGGACTTCCAAAGATCCATAAAAATCAAACTAACCCTCCAATGCGACCTATAGTGAGTGGTGTTGGTTCTCTTTTAGAACCTTTTAGTCAATATGCTGACTCATTTCTAAAGCCTCTAGTGACTAAACAAAAATCTTATGTCAGGGACTCAGCACATATAATTTCGATGCTTGAGGGCACCAGCTATGATGTGAACAAACAATGGCTGGTGACCCTCGACATCAAAGCTTTATACACAAACATCCCCCAGGATGATACCATCAGGGTTGTTAGCCAACTGTTAACACCGGAGGCTACTAGGGGTGCCACCAAAGATTTTATAATTGAATGCATCACCTTGGTCCTTAAGAATAACATGTTTATATTCAAGGAAGACCTATTTCTCCAGCGTAAAGGTACCAGCATGGGGGCTACCTGTGCGCCGAGCCTGGCTTGCCTCTATATACGTTACAACAAACAAATGATGGACGGAATGCTGACAATGCAGACATTCTCCCCCAGTCAAGAGATCTGGGTTAAATCCATCGTTCTTTTGCCCACTACGCCACCCCAGTTCAGACAAAGCCATATGCAAATCAGTCTTGACCCTGTGCCTCATGGGAACAGTCCAGCCCGAACTGCCAAGCCATGTCTTCCCTGGACCGGAATCAAGCATCCTAGGACTGGTTTCTGGCTATCAGCCGTCAACAGCCAGGATAGCTTGACTCCAGTGGCGTAGTGAGCACGGGTCCCACGTCTGGGAATACCCATCGCACTTAGGGCGAAAAGCGTTACAACAAACAAATGATGGACGGAATGCTGACAATGCAGACATTCTCCCCCAGTCAAGAGATCTGGGTTAAATCCATCGTTCTTTTGCCCACTACGCCACCCCAGTTCAGACAAAGCCATATGCAAATCAGTCTTGACCCTGTGCCTCATGGGAACAGTCCAGCCCGAACTGCCAAGCCATGTCTTCCCTGGACCGGAATCAAGCATCCTAGGACCGGTTTCTGGCTATCAGCCGTCATCAGCCAGGATAGCTGGACTCCAGTGGCGTAGTGAGCACGGGTCCCACGTCTGGGAATACCCATCCCACTTAGGGCGAAAAGCGTTACAACAAACAAATGATGGACGGAATGCTGACAATGCAAACATTCTCCCCCAGTCAAGAGATCTGGGTTGAATCCATCGTTCTTTTGCCCACTACGCCACCCCAGTTCAGACAAAGCCATATGCAAATCAGTCTTGACCCTGTGCCTCATGGGAACAGTCCAGCCCGAACTGCCAAGACATGTCTTCCCTGGACCGGAATCAAGCATCCTAGGACCGGTTTCTGGCTATCAGCCGTCATCAGCCAGGATAGCTTGACTCCAGTGGCGTAGTGAGCACGGGTCCCACGTCTGGGAATACCCATCCCACTTAGGGCGAAAAGCGTTACAACAAACAAATGATGGACGGAATGCTGACAATGCAGACATTCTCCCCCAGTCAAGAGATCTGGGTTGAATCCATCGTTCTTTTGCCCACTACGCCACCCCAGTTCAGACAAAGCCATATGCAAATCAGTCTTGACCCTGTGCCTCATGGGAACAGTCCAGCCCGAACTGCCAAGCCATGTCTTGCCTGGACCGGAATCAAGCATCCTAGGACCGGTTTCTGGCTATCAGCCGTCATCAGCCAGGATAGCTTGATTCCAGTGGCGTAGTGAGCACGGGTCCCACGTCTGGGAATACCCATCCCACTTAGGGCGAAAAGCGTTACAACAAACAAATGATGGACGGAATGCTGACAATGCAGACATTCTCCCCCAGTCAAGAGATCTGGGTTAAATCCATCGTTCTTTTGCCCACTACGCCACCCCAGTTCAGACAAAGCCATATGCAAATCAGTCTTGACCCTGTGCCTCATGGGAACAGTCCAGCCCGAACTGCCAAGCCATGTCTTCCCTGGACCGGAATCAAGCATCCTAGATGGCTGAAATGCCAGAAACCGGTCCTAGGAAGCTTGTTTCCGGTCCAGGGAAGACATGGCTTGGCAGTTCGGGCTGGACTGTTCCCATGAGGCACAGGGTCTGACTGATTTGCATATGGCCATGTCTGAACTGGGTTGGCAGAGTGGGCTAAAGAATGGTGATGGATGAAACCCAGATCTGCTGACTGGATGTGAGTGTTTGATTGGTTCTGATGCTCCGTCCATCACCATCCCCTTTTGTACCGCTTTGTTCGCCATAAGTTGGCAGGGTATGCTCAGACGTGAGTCCCTTGCTCACTTTGCCACTGGATTCAAGCAAGCCTGGCTGAAGATTGCTGAAATGCCAGAAACCGGTCCTAGGAAGCTTGTTTCCGGTCCAGGGAAGACATGGCTTGGCAGTTCAGGCTGGACTGTTCCCATGAGGCACAGGGTCTGACTGATTTGCATATGGCCATGTCTGAACTGGGTTGGCAGAGTGGGCTAAAGAACGGTGATGGATCAAACCCAGATCTGCTGACTGGGTGTGAGTGTTTGATTGGTTCTGATGCTCCGTCCATCACCATCCCCTCTTGTACCGCTTTGTTCGCCATAAGTTGGCAGGGTATGCTCAGACGTGAGTCCCTTGCTCACTTTGCCACTGGATTCAAGCAAGCCTGGCTGAAGATGGCTGAAATGCCATAAACCGGTCCTAGGAAGCTTGTTTCAGGTCCAGGGAAGACATGGATTGGCAGTTCGGGCTGGACTGTTCCCATGAGGCACAGGGTCTGACTGTTTTGCATATGGCCATGTCTGAACTGGGTTGGCAGAGTGGGCTAAAGAACGGTGATGGATCAAACCCAGATCTGCTGACTGGGTGTGAGTGTTTGATTGGTTCTGATGCTCCGTCCATCACCATCCCCTTTTGTACCGCTTTGTTCGCCATAAGTTGGCAGGGTATGCTCAGACGTGAGTCCCTTGCTCACTTTGCCACTGGATTCAAGCAAGCCTGGCTGAAGATGTCTGAAATGCCAGAAACCGGTCCTAGGAAGCTTGTTTCCGGTCCAGGGAAGACATGGCTTGGCAGTTCGGGCTGGACTGTTCCCATGAGGCACAGGGTCTGACTGTTTTGCATATGGCCATGTCTGAACTGGGTTGGCAGAGTGGGCTAAAGAACGGTGATGGATCAAACCCAGATCTGCTGACTGGGTGTGAGTGTTTGATTGGTTCTGATGCTCCGTCCATCACCATCCCCTTTTGTACCGCTTTGTTCGCCATAAGTTGGCAGGGTATGCTCAGACGTGAGTCCCTTGCTCACTTTGCCACTGGATTCAAGCAAGCCTGGCTGAAGATGTCTGAAATGCCAGAAACTGGTTCTAGGAAGCTTGTTTCCGGTCCAGGGAAGATATGGCTTGGCAGTTCGGGCTGGACTGTTCCCATGAGGCACGGGGTCTGACTGTTTTGCATATGGCCATGTCTGAACTGGGTTGGCAGAGTGGGCTAAAGAACGGTGATGGATTAAACCCAGATCTGCTGACTGGGTGTGAGTGTTTGATTGGTTCTGATGCTCCGTCCATCACCATCCCCTTTTGTATCGCTTTGTTCGCCATAAGTTGGCAGGGTATGCTCAGACGTGAGTCCCTTGCTCACTTTGCCACTGGATTCAAGCAAGCCTGGCTGAAGATGTCTGAAATGCCAGAAACCGGTCCTAGGAAGCTTGTTTCCGGTCCAGGGAAGACATGGCTTGGCAGTTCGGGCTGGACTGTTCCCATGAGGCACAGGGTCTGACTGATTTGCATATGGCCATGTCTGAACTGGGTTGGCAGAGTGGGCTAAAGAACGGTGAAGGATCAAACCCAGATCTGCTGACTGGGTGTGAGTGTTTGATTGGTTCTGATGCTCCGTCTATCACCATCCCCTTTTGTACCGCTTTGTTCGCCATAAGTTGGCAGGGTATGCTCAGACGTGAGTCCCTTGCTCACTTTGCCACTGGATTCAAGCAAGCCTGGCTGAAGATGGCTGAAATGCCAGAAACCGGTCCTAGGAAGCTTGTTTCCGGTCCAGGGAAGACATGGCTTGGCAGTTCGGGCTGGACTGTTCCCATGAGGCACAGGGTCTGACTGATTTGCATATGGCCATGTCTGAACTGGGTTGGCAGAGTGGGTTAAAGAACGGTGATGGATCAAACCCAGATCTGCTGACTGGGTGTGAGTGTTTGATTGGTTCTGATGCTCCGTCCATCACCATCACCTTTTGTACCGCTTTGCCTCTATATAGGTAGTTTCGAGGACAGACATGTCTACAATGAGGCGGCGCCATTCTATGAAAACATCTTGATGTGGCGCAGCTTCATAGATGACATTTTCTTCATTTGGGAAGGAGATGAGGCTGTCCTTCTGGAATTCCTTGAATGGCTCAACCTGGGAGATGCTAATCTTAAATTTACGGCCCAATATGATAATGTCTCTGTCAACTTCTTGGACATCACCATAAAGAATAACAATGGTATCCTTAGTGTTGAATTATTCACGAAGCCAACTGATAAAAACACATTGTTGCATTACAAAAGTTACCATCCTAAGGCCCAGAGAGACAACATACCTTTTGGCCAATTCCTCCGTTTCCGGAGAAATTGTACATCACTCGACGATTTCTATAAACACTCTGAATCTTTGAAAAGCAAACTAATGGATCGTGGATATCCAAAAAAGCTAATTAAAAAATCATTCAAGCGAGCTAGATTTTTAAATCGAGAGAGTATGTTGGAACAGAACCACCCTAAACAGAAGAAGAAAACTGATGGACCAGATAAACGTTTGGTTTTTGTAACACAATTTTCTAATATCCGCAACAAACTTAAGAATGTTGTCAACTCCAATTGGCATATCTTAAATGAAGGAATGGAGATTGAGCTCCCCAAACACCTTTTTGCGTTTAAACGCAACGACAACATTCGTAAAAATGTGGTCACCACATATAGGACGAATAAGCCTCAAGTACAATCTACACTAACTATGCGGAAAGTTATTGGTAGCTTCCCTGTGGCACGTGCAGCATTTGTGAACATTGTCAGACTACAAAATCTGTTACCTATAATGGTTTCACAATGCTATCTAAAGACATGAGTAACTGCAGAAGTTGTAATGTGGTTTACCTCTTACTCTGTCCTTGCGGACTAGCGTATGTTGGTGAAACCGGAAGATAACTTAGATTACGCCTACTGGAACATCGATCAGCACTTAAAACCAATAAACAAAATGCCCCCCTTGTTGAACACTATGGTTTAGTGAAACACAAACACACAGAGTTCAAGTGGTTTGTGATAGAAAAAAATTCCGGGAACCTTAGAGGTGGCAACTTGGAAATGAAAAGGAAGAACAGAGAACAATGGTATATTTCCATCCTTAATACCATTAGCAAAGGCCTCAACACCAAAGAAGATTGGAAGAAATTAAGCACATAGGACATTCATATTAGTGTCACACATTATTGATTTAATTGTGATTTAATTATGACCCTACAACCCACCCCCCTTCTGAGTATCTGTCTACATGATTATTATCAATCTGGGGTATAACAACATTGGATTAAGTTTTCCATCCACTCTATCATTCCTCTTTGTTCCCATAATATCTTTACCACTTACTAATGGACTCATGCTTTACTATCTCTATAGCGTTAAACAATGCTCAGTTTTATCTTTCTGCGATAGATTCATGTAAGAATAAATAAATCCTAACCACTCCCTTCTATCATTTGTGAAACCTTTGTATCGAACATAGAGCGTTACAAATATCGAGTACATCATTTATATGGATGTATGGCTACGTCTTTTTAGTGAGCTTGTCTATTCTGGATCCAATATACACAGTACCGTGTAGTCTGCATAATTCACAAAATAGACGAACACTCACTCGGGAATAGTGAATGCACGAATAACGCTACGCGATTTGAAAATTCAGACACATGTGCCTCCTTTGGGGCGTGACTTGTTGGTCTGCTACTATCCTAAAGAGCAAAATTGGGACACTCTCATAGTCCCAATATTGGTGAATATATACAAGGATAGGTTTAACCTTCTCACCACTCCAAGATGGAGCTTGCCTTAATACTAGGCCATTGACCACTGTTGGGCTTTGTGCTCTAGTCCTTTCCCTCTTTCACTGTCTATTACCGACATCACGTGATCGGACAGGAGTACGAAAACGGTGCTCGGAGACGCCGGTCCCTCGATAAGTGGCGTGAACCCTGCGACGTTTGTTAAAATGCGAACATCGAACCACGAGGTAAGAAACAGCGAGTGTTATTCATAAGCTTGGACCCTTGGGTGACACCACTGGGGACTATGAGTTTATAAGAAACTACACTGGTTGGGACGGGTGGGTCCCTTGCCCTCTTTGAATAAAGGGAACTTAAACTAGCAGAGTTCCCGCCTTTGATAATACATTTAACTCCGTCAGTAGAAGTAGATTGTGTGCGATAATTAGAAGCTGTTTATCGCCTTTTTTTTGACACACAGGTTTTATTACCAAAATCACCATGAAATAGGCAGGCGTTCATAATAGAGGCGTTTCACTGCATCTATGCAACATAGGAAAATCGGCCTAGCACTGCCCTTGACCCCTACAATATATTTATTTCGGTCATTATTAAGATATTATTTTCGACAATGAGGGGTCGCTCATTGCTTTTTAGTAAGCAATCGGTATGACTAAGAATCACCATAATACAGAGATGTGACCACAATATAGGTATTTTTAAAGTTAGGATTAGTGCCTTTGTTATAAACCCGTCCCGCACAATTAATTTAAATCCTACATTTACTTTGCTTTTAGCCGTACCCAGGAACCCGGGCGGAACGGAAAATTACCTTTTTTCCCCAGAAGGACGGCTTTTGTAGATGATGCATGCGCACTCTGACAAATGATTCACTAGTGCCTCTAAACTGAGGGTAAGTGGCTCTGACAAAAGACTAAGTATGAATATATTTACCAATCGATATTCATATGGTTAACGGGACACATTGGGGATCCATTGTCCATTTTTACAGATCGTGCCATTCCTGATGCGCAACGGAACATATCTGGGATTTACCCTTTAAAATACACACCTTGTAAGCGCAAGCCACTAATATGACCCCTTATATGGATGAGGCCCCATTTGATTGGCGTAAGGTGAGAGATTACAGTAAAAAATTATTATCGTTAATACTTGGTGGAAGTAATAATGTGATAGACTCAGTCTCCACCAAAAGAACTGTGTGATATATTCTTTCGCCATCCCTTTTAGATATAGTCACACGTCGTATGTATAACGTTGGCTGTTCTCTATCCCAGAAGCCATCCGTCAGTGATTTTTATTGAGACATAAATGTAGGTATCCACACCGCTTTACTATATAATTAGGGTATGGTCGATGATAGAGAACCCACGTAATAATATTGTGGGGACCTAAATTAGAAACAAACTAATTATATATTAGATGTATCACTGGAAGATTGTCTTCGTCATTAATTTTATTAAATATGACAGTGTTGTGATTGAGGAATGAGTCTTTTTTTGATTGTGGTGTTCCCAATGGGATGTTGGAAATTTTTAGATCACATTACATATAATTATGTTGGATTTAGATTGTCCTAATAGTGATGTTTTTTATCAAATGAAAAAAAGTATTCTTTCTTGTGTTACCAAAAAACATGTATATATATGCTATTTTTGCACTGTTCCTTTTCTAATGCTCATATTATTTTTTATGTTTAGGAATGATTGCTAAAGTTATTTCGTGGAGGATAAATATTGTCAGTCCTGAGGAAGGTGGTTTTTATTACTGTACACCACCGAAACGCGTCGACGCACAGGTTGTTGGGTGAAATTTGTTTTGGAACAGAACCCTAAGTGACTAGGGTGCATTGCCACCAGATTGTTTCTGCTTACCGAAACTACAAATTTACACATCCAAGACACAATTTTGGTGTCTGTTATTGTTCCTCCTACTATATAATTGTTCATATGTCCGATTGTCTTTTTTATTTGTACCAAAAGTTATACTTTATAACTTTGTGTGTTTTTTACCTTATCGTTATGGTTGAGGTCTGATCCTTAGCCATTTATCGGTGATAATTTTATTTGATGTAATTTGATAATGAGATTTTTTTAATATGTCAATAAACTTCAATTGATGTTTTTTACTAAAGAAAGGTTTTTTCTATTGATAATTTTCCAACATTTCATGCGGAGTGGTTACAATTGAGTTTGAAAGTGTGCAAGCTGATGAATGAAATAAGTGTTTTTTATGTGACATAATTCTTTATATTAGTTCAAAGAGAAAAATCTTTTTAACTACGGAATAAATTGGGATCCTGAACAATTTCTATGCACACATGGCCCATAGGACCTGATTTAGAATTTTAGTAAATGGGATACTCCGTCACAAATTTGAAGGATATTGGGCCAATCACAATACAAGTGCATTATATCCAAGGGCACTTGTAATATGGGGGACAGGATATCCATTAGGATTGCAATGGAGAATTCCATATACAACATTACGAATCAGTCCCATAGTTTAAAAACAAAATAAGAATTATCTGTCTTCATTTAGTTAGTGTATCAAATCATCCTATCTCTGGTAAATACACATGCAATGTAAGAGTGTATTATATTAGGTAAGACAATGTAAGCACACAAGTACAACATTTCCCTTCCACATGCGAAGCACAATGTTCTGCCAGATTTGGGCACATTGCTCAACTGGGATTACTGGCCCCCATAACTCTGATGGTACAATGCAAGCATCCTCTCACTCATAATGCTCAATCCACTTCCAGCAAAGGCAGGTGCCTTCTCATCTAGACCCACAGCCATGTTGGAGGCAGCATAGATGCACAGAGTAGGAGGAAGGAGGTTGATGGTTCTCCCTAGAGAAGATGGCACAGAATGATTTTAAAATTGCTAAATGTTTCTTCCTGTATGTCATTTTCTGTTTGTCATGTCCTTTTTTAAATTTCCTGTGTATTTGTGGTGAACTCTGATCCAACTGTAGAGTGTGGAGACTCCACCCTGGGTAAATGTGTTGCCATGTAGCATATGTTTTCAATGCAATGATTTGAACAGATGGTCTTACAGGTCTACATGTAGTATTTACAAACAGTTATGTAGTAATATATGTTCTACAACCAGAGAAATATTTTAATACATCTTCTAAATACTCAGGGTAGAGCTTGGATTAATGCACATAATTTTATTTATATGCATATGTGAAGGTACAAACATATTTACAATAGTTACAGGGGATGTCTCATCACTTTGCAATTGCGTGGGTGATGATATTTGTGAATGAGTGTACATCCTGGGTGGTTGGTGATGTGTGTGAGGATGTGTGGCAGCTGCCAGTGCAAGTGGATCAGGTGGCTGTCCTGGTAAGTTCCATGGCTGTCCAAATCAGAGTGCCATTGGCTTTACAGATGAGCATGGAGGTGCCTGTTCAGGTGTGCATGGTGGTGCCTGTATAGGTGGGGTTGGTGGTAACTGTACAAGTTGGGGTGGTGGTGGCTCTACAGGTGGGGGTGGCGGTAGTAGTGGCTGTAAAGATAGGGTTGCAGGTGGCTGTGCAGGTGGTGGTGCAGGTTGGTGTGTAGGTTTTTCTCCATGTGTTGAGCTTGAAAGTAGAGTTTGGAAAATTTTCAGCATTCCCTCCATCATATTCATGATGTCTTGTACTTTCTTCCACATGCATTTTGATTTGATCTTGGTGAATCCTTGATGTGTCTTGACAACATTTCACAACATTTTCCAAGGCATGGGTCTTCCTGTCACACATCTGATAGTGTCTTTGTAGTGAGTCTAAAATTCCTGGCAGAGTAGCCCCTAGTGCATTAATGTCCTCCCACACATCGGTCTGCTGTTGAAAGATACTCCCACTGGCCAACATGAGCACCAGCACAAAGAAGGGTAGCGCATTGAGGTTGTGGGGAGGTGATTCTTGTATAGGGGATACCTGTACCTGACTAAGAGTGTTCTCTCCATCAGATGTTTGAGAGCAGGCCTGAGATGCACCTTCATGGAAGGAGTGTGTAGGAGAATCTCAACATTGACCTGGGACATGAGGGGTGTGAGGAGGTGATGATTGTATCAGGGTCGGTTGACTTTGTGACTGGTTGGCTGAGTACTTAGGACAGACAATCCTCAGAAGGGAAGTAGGAGGTTCAATGCTGGACAGACATGAATTTGCCTTCTGTATCCTCCTTGGCCAGCCCCTGTGGGAAACGGCCACTTCAACGCGGCCGTTTCCACACATGACATTAACCACGCATGCATTACAACGCATGTGTGGTTACCACGAATAGCCTTTACCTCGCATACCTTTACTACGAGATACGTATTAAAGGCATGTGTGGTAAAGGTAAGGGGGCTTGGGGGGGTCTCCCCCCCAAAAATTAATAAATAGGTGAAAATAGGGGAGTTGGGGGGTCTCCCCCCCAAAAAAAATCACCAGTTGAAGTCGAGATGTGGAGGCAATCGGCGTTGTTACAGGAACCGGAAAGACACTTTCGGTTCCTCTTTACAACGTGCGACATGACATCGGAAGAGCTTGGAGAGGAGAGCTTGGAGAGGTAAGGGGGATATTAGTGTTTAAAAGAAAAAGGGATGAGGGGGTTGTGTAGAGAAGGGGTCAAATATTAGGGTTAACGGGAAGGGTATTTAATAAAAGGGTTTGTGGGTGGGAATTGGAGCAGTATATGGAAATGGGGAAGGGATCAGAGATAACCTTTAGCAAGAACATGCCATTACCATGCATGGTTTAACAGCGAAAAACGTTTTAAAAGCATGCGTGGTAAAGGCATTTTCGTGGTAAAGGTTATGCGTACTAATGGCATTCTCGTTGTACCGCATGCATGGTAAAGGCATGCGTTGCAACGAAATGCGTTGTGACATCATACAACCGCACCTGCACATCTTCTTCCTCCTCATCCTCTTCTTGTTAAGCAGTGCTGGCTGCAGACATTGCTACTTAGAGGAGGATCATATTTTCTCCATGGAATGCTCACTGACGTCTACTTGTAAATGGTTCAGCTTCATTGGACAACTCATCGTCCCCACTACCTCAAAGAAGAAGATCGCAGCTGGTTAAGTATAGCACATACTAGTATAATGCTACAACACTACAGATTAGTGTAATGCATTTTCTGCAGTGGTTTACGTTTCAGGTGATATTGTGTTTGTGACACCAACATATGATAGCTCAGAGATTAGCAAGGATGTGGTAAGCAGACAGAAAATGCAAACTCAAACTCAACAACTTCAGTCACAGATCTGTGTGGTTTGGATATCCCACATGAGGGCAGCTCCTGAGCCTGGCTCCTTGAGTCTAGAATGAATGAAGAGTTCCTCAATCCAGCAGCTTCAGAAAAAAGTTTATCCTTCATTAATATCCACCATAAAATGATTTGAAAAAGTTGCATCATATGTCAAATTCAGTTCTAAAAGAGTTAATTCTTGTAAACAGTATGCAATTGGTTATTAACCCACAAAATGTGCCATACTTACCTGACACTCTGCACTAGCATTGGCGCTAAGGAAGATTTTTCCCCTCATTCCACAGTGGATTTGTATCCACGCGTGAGCCGGCAAGTTCAATAAACACTTGACTTAGACGGAATATACAACGGAGGGAAGACAACTTGGTGTTCTCTTGCTTCTCCTAGAGGCCCTGTACACCAACGACCATCAATGGGTCAGGATGGTCTATAAACCCATGTTTATATCTCACTCAAGAGCATTGAGGACTCATTGGTCCTCCCTTTCTGTCTGGTCCTGATGAGGCCTTAAAGAATACAAAGGCCAAAACGCGTTGATCATTCTTTTTCTCGGAGAATTATATCAACATCGAGAAACTACTAAACAGCCGATTCTGGTTGGCATAATGTTATAAGAGATATAAAGAAATCACAGACTGTTGATTGGCATTCACATTTCTCTAATAGGACTAACAGTCCTAAAGCTATTTTCAAAAGTATGAGCGAAAGAGACCAAAATAGATCTTGATTATATTTTGTGTTGTTAACATTTGTTTGTATATATTTGTGGTGCTGTCAATTGTTTTTTCTAAGGTTTTGTTAATTTGTTTTAAATTGCAAAGGACAATAAAATAGTGCCAACAATTGGGCTTGTAATTATATGGTGTTATGATATGTGATTTACTGATGTCTTCATACGTAAGGAAGTTGGTACCCCAATCACAAATGTTTTGTTTGGAATAACATGTGACGTTAAGTAGTACATCCTGCGCTTAATTACTATTGTATGGTATTTTCCAGCCCAAGAGCCACAGGAAGCTTTGGGCACCCCATCAATGTTGTAAAAAATCACTTATCTGATTGGCAAATGGTATTATAAAGTGTCATTAATTCATATCAGGTATATGTACTTACTAGTTGGTCTGCCATGTGTAGTTTTCAACTTCTCTGACACAAGTGCAGAGACTCGACGGGAGTGCAGGGTCTCTGCAGTTGTAAAGAGTAAATTTTCCTTTGCAAATTAAGGGCCAGATGTATGTCCATTGTGATTTGCGACTCGAAAATTGTGACAACTTGCCATTCCAAATTTGCGAGTCGCAAATCACAATGTACAACAGTGTTCTCAGATACAGTTTGTGATTCCCAATGGGGTTGCAAATTGTGTGCCTCATGAATATTAATGAGGTACTCTCAATTTGCGACCCCATTGGGAATGGCTTGCCTTCCCAGGTATGGTGGCCTGCTGGTTTCAGCAGACCTCCATGTCTGGAACTGCTTTTAAATAAACCATATTTTTTAATGCAGCATGTTTTCCTTAAAGGAAAATGGGATGCATTTAAAAAAAGAAAAATTAAACGTTTTAGTTTCATTTTTTAAGGGCAGGTAGTGGTCCCCGGGACCACTGCCTGAGTGCTTTACCACCCTTCTGAGAAGGGTGGTAAACTGCAACTGTTTTGCAACTGCAATTGCATTCGCAAAACAGTCATAAATAGGGCTGAGACTCACTATTAGGAAGCGATACCCTAGGAACACCCCTTCCTAATAGCGAGTCGCTAATCCTATTTAGTGAGTCACAAATAAATTGTGAGTCACTAAATAGGGTTAGTACATGACCTCTTGTATTTTGAATGCACAAACGGTCAAGAGTGAACTTATTTTTTCTCAATGGACAGTAATCTTCGAGTT
Source organism: Triturus cristatus (assembly GCF_964204655.1). Taxonomy (NCBI): domain Eukaryota; kingdom Metazoa; phylum Chordata; class Amphibia; order Caudata; family Salamandridae; genus Triturus; species Triturus cristatus. The sequence goes on from NC_140591.1 coordinate 500,230,952, forward strand.
TTTTACGACTTTGATAAGCTTCATCATATTTTGACAACTGGTAAATTAAGCCGATAACTTCTGGCGTTATCATTGCTCTCTTTATTAAGTGTTGTCATACCCACCATGTCCTAGAACTAGAACTAGAAAAGGTAAAAAAAACATACAGTACTTTGTCCTTTTCTTCCCCAGTGATTTGAAACACAAGTGAAACACAAATGAACACGTTGTGAAAGTGCTGGAGCTCTTACGTCACTGACAATTCTTAGTACATGCTGGTACACTGGAATTTGTTTTGGCCTGCCACGTCTTAATAGTGGTTGTGTGCTGTAAAAAGTGTTTTCTTTATTTTACAATGAAACAATACTGCAGCAAATGTAAATAATGAATAGAGAGGCAGCTGCAGTACTGATCTATCTTGCTACACAAGGTCTCAGCTGGACTGTGCCACACGCTGAAAAGGAAGGACCCATGAAGTGTGGGCTGCTCCTGGACTTGCCTGCCTATCTTACCACTTTTGTATACAAGTAGAGAGGTGATGCTGATCTTGCTGGTCTGACGCAGCCCATGACAGTTCTGGGGACAGTTCTGGACATGGAGTCAGACCAGGGACCATCTGGTTCTTCTACTCATCAGATACTTGGCCTGCAATACATGTGCAGGATTGGAAAGTGGCCCATCCATAAAAAAAGGCATCTGTTAGAGTCGGGGATCTCTGGTTGGCGCAAGGTTGCCCTTGTGTCAAGCAGGAACCCTCTCCTCCACGTCAGGGCGCAGGATAACCCCTCGCGAATGACCCTTGCTCACCCTCTAGGTGCGTGGCGTGAGCAGCCAAGGCGATTCCTCAGGCGTTGTTGGTTAAGCACTTACAATCATACACACAGTAAATACATTAATCCCCCCAGAAACGGACACCAGACTTGGATATATATAAAAATACGGTTCTTTATGTAAAAATAAGGTATATATATCTCAGCAGACTTATCACAAGACCAATAACGTTTTCGCTAGGCCACCAGGTTATACAGCAGGCCAATGTTCTTGGCTTCGTAGATTCAAATGGATAGTTCGTAGTTTCTTTACTTGTAGTTCCAGTCCTCACAGAGATCGGTTCCCGCGAACGGGGAAATAAGGCGTTGCGGGCCCCGAGCCCGATACTGGACTTCTTTCGTGGTTAGGAGAGTCGGCACAGGTCGGTGCGACTCTCAACTTCGGGAAGTGTTCTTGGGTCCTCAATCAGCAGGTGCGGGCAAGTAGGCAGGCGCGGCCCGCGACCCTTTGGCACGGCGGTGCGGGAGGGTCTCCACAGCGGGGGCGGCGCGGCCTGAGATGTCCGGGGATAGCGAAGCGGGGTCACAGGGCACAGGCAGTGCAGCTGGATGACCCGGCGTGGATCGCAGTCGTAGGACGGCTTCCGGCAGGAGGGGTGATGGCGCGTTCAGCGCACTCCAATGGCAGGCGGTGACAGGGGTGCAGGCGGCCTAGCCCGGGGACAGAGAGCGGCTCCGGACGGAGCGGGGCTCTCACGGGATTGCGGCAGGCGAGCTCCTGAGTGTCACGGCCCTAGGAGGGGCGATGAGGGGCGCAGTCTCTTTTCCAGCGGGATGCACACACGGCTCGAATTGGAGGACGAGCAAGAAGCACAGAGAACCCACTGGTCCTGGGGTTCAGTTCAGGGGGCAAGCTCAGATCAAGCCCTTGGAGAATGTTCAAGCACAAAGTGGCAAAGTCTTTTCAATAGTTTCTTCCTCTCCTTTCTCAGCAAGGCAGGCAGCAGGCCAGCTCCTCCAGCGTCTCCTTCTCCTTCTAGTCGGGCAGAGGTTCTTTGTGGTAAACAGGATTCTGATTTCTTAGGAGCCAGGCTCCTACTTTTATACCATGATTCTTTTGTTCTTTAGCGCCAGGGGGCCTAGGCCTGGCTCAGTCCAGTTCTGGAGCACGTTGTTGTGGTGACTCTGCTCTTTCCTTTCAGCAGCAGGGCAGAGACATCAGCCGCCCCACAGGGGGCGGCGCCGGCTTTGTGGTGGCAGAGCACAGGTCTATTCAGGAGTCAAGGTGTACTCCTCCCACCCATCCTGGTGTAATCTCTCTACCCACCACCTGGCAGCCAACCTGTCTCTGGGGATCCCCCCACCCTGCTCCTACTGTTGCTAGGCAGAACACACACACACACCCACACACAGCAGAGGCGGACTGAGATGGTCAGGTCAGTAAATACTAACTTTCTAAAAGTAGTATTTACAAACCCAGGATATTAAAATAAACTTGACTACAAGAAGTATTTTATTATTCTGAGTTCAGGCATACCAAACTTGACACTCTACCATGCTCTCTGAGTCCACTGGGGTCACAGCGTTGGCGTGATCCCAGCAGCCCATCCTGGCCTATGGAGAGCAGGTAGCCTTCAATAGTGAAGAACGGAAAGGGCTGTAATTCACTACTAAGACATGCCACACACACCAGGGCATGTCTTACCTTAGGCCTACAATGCACCCTGCCCTTGGGCCTACCAGAGGGGTGGCTAATATGTAGGTAAGGGAAGGTTTAGGGACTGGCAAGTGGGGGCACTTGCGCAGTCAGCGCGACGGTCCCGGACCGCGCACAGGGTCTGCGGGGGCAGACCCTAGACACATTTTACAAGGCCGCTTCTGTGGGTGGCGCAACCAGCGCTGCAAGCCCACCAGCAGCATTGGCATTCACGAGCCCTGGCACCCCTGGTGCACTTTACTGGGGACTGACAGTGAATCCAATAAACCAATCATGGACATCAATTACAGGTACACTTTTACCTAGGGAGCACTTGCACTGCGGCACGGATTAGCCGTGGCGCAGTGCCCTGAGCGGACAACACCAGCAAAACAATCGAGGCACACCATCAAAAAAGTGGAAGGGAAACTCACGCCAAGGTGCCAGGTCTAACACGTGTCCCCTCCAGCTGAAATGTGGGGAGAACTACCCTTGCCCAGGGGGTTCCTCGTCACTAAGGCGGAAATACCTGGACAGACCGTCAGCGTTGGCGTGATCTGTACCAGGACGGTGTTCCACCGTAAAGTCCATACCCTGTAGGGAGATGGACCACCTCAACAGCTTCGGGTTTTCACCCCTCATTTGCATCAACCATCTGAGGGGCCTGTGGTCCGTCTGAACCCGGAAGTGAGACCCAAACAAGTAGGGTCTTAGCTTCTTCAGCGCCCAGACCACAGCAAATGCTTCTCGCTCAATTGCACTCCACCTACTTTCCCGTGGAAGTAACCTCCTACTGATGAAGGCTACGGGTTGGTCCCAGCCCTCCTCAGTCATCTGTGAAAGAACAGCCCCTACACCATGCTCTGAAGCGTCTGTCTGGACTAGGAATTCCTTGGAGAAGTCAGGGGCCAAGAGCACGGGCGCCGTGCACATGGCCGTCTTCAGGGTGTCGAAAGCTTTCTGACAGGTGTCAGTCCAAATCACGTTCCTGGGCTGCTTCTTCGAAGTCAGCTCTGTCAAGGGGGCAACGATCGTTCCATAGCCCTTGACAAACCTCCTGTAGTACCCAGTGAGCCCCAGGAAGGCCCTCACTGCGGTCTGCGTCTTGGGGGGTTCCCAAGCCAGGATGGTTTCAATTTTGGGTTGCAAGGGTGCCACCTTGCCACTCCCCACTTGGTGTCCCAAGTACACCACAGAACCCTGCCCGATCTGGCACTTGCTTGCCTTGATCGTGAGGCCTGCTCGGCGCAGCGCCATCAACACTTCCCAGAGGTGGCGCAGGTGTTCAGGCCAGGTGGCACTGAACACTGCGATGTCATCCAGGTAGGCGGCGCTGAACGCATCCAGCCCAACCAGTACCTGGTTGACCAACCTCTGAAAGGTGGCAGGGGCATTCTTCATCCCAAATGGCATGACTCGGAACTGGAAGTGCCCATCTGGTGTAGAGAATGCTGACCTCTCTTTGGCCCCATCGGTCAAGGCGATCTGCCAGTACCCAGACGTTAAATCAAACGTACTGAGGAACCGGGCAGCCCCCAGCCGATCGATGAGCTCATCAGCTCTGGGGATGGGGTGCGCGTCAGTCTTCGTGACCGAATTGAGTCCTCTGTAGTCCACACAGAACCGGAGTTCAGGTGTGGCTCCCGGCGCAGCAGCTTTGGGGACCAAGACCACGGGGCTGGACCAAGGACTGCTGGAGGACTCAACCACCCCTAGCGCAAGCATTTTGGAGACCTCCTCCTTGATGCAAGCTCGGACCCTGTCAGTTACCCTGTAAGCCTTGTGCTTCACAGGTAAGCTGTCTCCTGTGTCCACATCATGGACGCACCAATCTGTGACACCAGGAACCAGGGAGAATCGGTCGGAAAATTGTCCCAGCAAGTGGCGGCAGTCTTCCTGTTGTTCGGGCGTCAGGGTGGGTGAGAGGTTAACTCCATCCACTGACCCATCTTTCTCAGAGGCCACTAAGAGGTCAGGAAGAGGCTCGGTCTCCTCTTCCATTCCATCATCAGTGGCCAGCAGCATGCCCACTTCGGTCCTCTCTAAGTGGGGCTTAAGGCGGTTAACATGTAGGACCCTCAAAGGGTTCCTGGGAGTCTGCATGTCCACCAAGTAGGTGATAGGACTTTTGCGCTCCACAACCTCAAATGGACCTGTCCACTTATCCTGAAGTGCACAAGGCTCCACTGGGGCCAAGACCCACACCTTTTGTCCAGGTTGAAGCTCTACCAGAGTGGCATTCCGGTCGTACCACCGCTTCATCTCCTCCTGGCTGGCTTCCAGATTTGCCTCAGCAAGTTGCCTGAAACGCCGAGTCTGGTTTCGGAAGGCCAGCATGTAACTATATACATTCTGGGGAGGTTTCCTGGGAGATTGCTCCCAGCCTTCCTTTACCAAACTCAGAGGTCCTCTTACCGGGTGACCATACAGAAGCTCAAAGGGGCTGAATCCTAGAGACTTCTGTGGCACCTCGCGGTAAGCGAAGAGCAGGCATGGCAAGAGGACGTCCCACTTACGCCTCATTGGACCGTCCAGGCCCATGATCATGCCTTTGAGGGTTCGGTTGAATCTCTCAACCAACCCATTTCCTTGGGGGTGGTAAGGAGTGGTGAACTTGTAAGTTACCCCACACTCCTTCCACAGGGATTTCATATATGTGGATATGAAATTGGTCCCCCTGTCGCTCACCACCTCTAGAGGGAATCCTACTCGGGAGAAAATTCCCATCAGTGCCCGTCCCACCACGGGGGCCGTCACTGTCCTCAGAGGGATGGCTTCAGGGTACCGGGTGGCATGGTCCACCAAGACCAGGATGAACCTGTTGCCCAGGGCTGTCTTGGGGTCCAGAGGCCCCACGATGTCAATACCCACTCGTTGGAATGGCGTACCGACCACAGGGAAAGGTTGCAGAGGAGCCTTGTGCTTCCCTCCGCTCTTACCACTTGCCTGGCAAGTCTGACAGGTTCTGCAGTAGGAATCGGAATTCTTGTGCATTTGGGGCCAGTAAAAGTGGGTGACAAGCCTGTCATAGGTCTTGTCCATCCCCAAATGTCCTGCTAACGGCACATCATGAGCCAGCCCCAGTAGGAAGGTTCTGAACTTCTGGGGTACCACCAGCACACGGGCTGACCCAGGTTCAGCAGCCTTAGGCTCGGAATACAGGAGGTCACTCTCCCAGTACACGTAGTGTGTTTTGGCCTGAACACCATTGGCCTGGTCTGCAGCCTGCTGCCGCATACCCACGAGAGAAGGGCATTCTTTCTGCTCCCTGCAGAATTCCTCCCTGGAGGGACCTCCTTCTTGCTGCCAATGGGTCAGCTCAGGCAAGTCTCCCAGTTCGGCAATCTGTTCCCCGGTAGGCTCCAGAGCATCCCCCTCAGGGACTGCTTCCTCCTGGGCCGTGGGAACTTCGGGGGCCGGTTTCCCGCGCCTCCTGCGCCTTCTCCCTAAGGCCGGTTCCTGGACCTCTCCCTCAGGCTCCAGGACCCTCTCAACACCCCTACTGGCTGCCATGGACCGGGTGGTCACGCACGCCCAGTCGGGTAGACCCACCATCCTCAGATGCGTGGTCTTCTCCACCTTTTCCCAAGGGGAACTCTCCAGGTCGTTCCCTAGCAGACAGTCTACAGGCATGTCAGTTCTCACAGCGACTTGTAGAGTACCAGAGACCTCCCCCCACTCAAAGGGAACTTGAGCCATTGGACAACGACTCTCTACGTTGTCAGCATTGACAACCCTACAGTAGGCATTGGGTACAATCTGCTCTTGAGACACCAGGTGTTGCCTCACCGAGGTCACGCTGGCTCCTGTATCTCTCAGAGCCTCCACCTTCCTTCCATTGATGGTCACCACCTGCCCATATTTCTTAGTGTTAGAGGGCAGGTAGGTTACAGGGACCATCTCACTGTCTCCTAGCGAGACTAGGGTCATCTGCCCGGGACCCCCACCCTCCTGGACTGCTACTTCCTCCCCAAAGTTAACACTAGCTACTTGCCGGGGTGGAGCACCAGTGGGTGCGGTCTTACCAAACAGGCGACACTTAGGATCAGAGGCAATGTGACCCGGGTCACCACACTTATAACAATTGAAGGGCCCCTTTGGAACAGGTCTACCTGTCGGGGCCCCGTTCTGCTGCGGGGGTGGGGGAGGCTGAGAACCCTTCTGCTGGTTCCCTTGGGAATTACTTTGGGGGCCTTTTTGGAACCCTTTCTGTTTACCCTTGTCCCCCCCACTCTTCTGCTGGGGACCCTGCCCACCCTTGGCGGAGTCTCCCACTTGACCCTTGTGGACCCTGGTGCTGAGCCAGCGGTCCGCCTCCTCAGCAAGCTTCCTCGGGTTGGACAGCTTGCTATCAATCAGGTGCTGGCGTAGCTCAGGAAAACATTGACTGGACAAGTGCTCCCATGCAATTAAATCAAGCAGCCCTTGATAATCATTCACTTTGCTACCCTTCACCCAACCATCCAGCGCTCTGCAGAAAAAGGTCACATACTCCACATACGTACTCTCAGGGATCTTCTTCGTCTCCCTGAACCGCTGTCTATATAGCTCCGGAGTTAACCCATACCTGGTCATTAAAGCTTCCTTCATATGGGGGTATGAGGTCTGGACGTCTAAGGGTAAATCTAACAGTGTGTCACGCCCTTCAGCAAGGAACCTCCCCCACAACCCCGCTCCCCAGTCTTTCTCAGGGACCCGGTGTGAGGACATGGCCACCTCGTAGGCCCTAAACCACTGCCCTATGTCATCCTTTCTAAAATACTCCTTTACTACATCTTTGGGGATGTACACCTTGGACTCTACCTGCACTGGTGGAGTGCTGCCACCAGAAGGAGCGGTGTCCAAACTTTTCGCCTTCAGCTCCAACTCCTTCAATCTGATATCATGATCCATTTGGCGTTGTTGTGCCTCCAGGGCCAACTTCTGCTTTTCCATTTCCATTTGTCCTGCCAACTTTGCCATCTCCATTGCATGCGCCCTGTCTGCTGCCCTGTCTGCCAGCTCCTCTGGCGACCGGACTCTGCTGGGCTCCTCAAGGTTGTCAGGCGGAACGATGTCCCCCGCATTCCGTGGGTCTCGTGACTCCTTCCAGGCTCTCAGCGCCTTGGCGTACTGGGTTCTCCTCTTGAATCCAGCATGGGGGACTCGGAATTTTACACTGTAGCCTTTCAATTGCTCTATCGTGTAGCCTTCCAGTCTCTCCCAATCCACCTCATCTATTCCAGAAATCACAGAGAGTGCTCTTCCAGCGGAGTGTGAGCCAGGCATGGTTGCAGTAATGGCAGATGTCTCAACAAAGTTCCAAAGATAAAAACCTGTGGCTGCGTTATTTGGTCTGCTCTCACTATCTGGTGATTAATAATTCACTGTATGTAAATTACAAGTGCAAATCCGAAATCCCAACCGCTGCCAACAATGTTAGAGTCGGGGATCTCTGGTTGGCGCACGGTTGCCCTTGTGTCAAGCAGGAACCCTCTCCTCCACGTCAGGGCGCAGGATAACCCCTCGCGAATGACCCTTGCTCACCCTCTAGGTGCGTGGCGTGAGCAGCCAAGGCGATTCCTCAGGCGTTGTTGGTTAAGCACTTACAATCATACACACAGTAAATACATTAATCCCCCCAGAAACGGACACCAGACTTGGATATATATAAAAATACGGTTCTTTATGTAAAAATAAGGTATATATATCTCAGCAGACTTATCACAAGACCAATAACGTTTTCGCTAGGCCACCAGGTTATACAGCAGGCCAATGTTCTTGGCTTCGTAGATTCAAATGGATAGTTCGTAGTTTCTTTACTTGTAGTTCCAGTCCTCACAGAGATCGGTTCCCGCGAACGGGGAAATAAGGCGTTGCGGGCCCCGAGCCCGATACTGGACTTCTTTCGTGGTTAGGAGAGTCGGCACAGGTCGGTGCGACTCTCAACTTCGGGAAGTGTTCTTGGGTCCTCAATCAGCAGGTGCGGGCAAGTAGGCAGGCGCGGCCCGCGACCCTTTGGCACGGCGGTGCGGGAGGGTCTCCACAGCGGGGGCGGCGCGGCCTGAGATGTCCGGGGATAGCGAAGCGGGGTCACAGGGCACAGGCAGTGCAGCTGGATGACCCGGCGTGGATCGCAGTCGTAGGACGGCTTCCGGCAGGAGGGGTGATGGCGCGTTCAGCGCACTCCAATGGCAGGCGGTGACAGGGGTGCAGGCGGCCTAGCCCGGGGACAGAGAGCGGCTCCGGACGGAGCGGGGCTCTCACGGGATTGCGGCAGGCGAGCTCCTGAGTGTCACGGCCCTAGGAGGGGCGATGAGGGGCGCAGTCTCTTTTCCAGCGGGATGCACACACGGCTCGAATTGGAGGACGAGCAAGAAGCACAGAGAACCCACTGGTCCTGGGGTTCAGTTCAGGGGGCAAGCTCAGATCAAGCCCTTGGAGAATGTTCAAGCACAAAGTGGCAAAGTCTTTTCAATAGTTTCTTCCTCTCCTTTCTCAGCAAGGCAGGCAGCAGGCCAGCTCCTCCAGCGTCTCCTTCTCCTTCTAGTCGGGCAGAGGTTCTTTGTGGTAAACAGGATTCTGATTTCTTAGGAGCCAGGCTCCTACTTTTATACCATGATTCTTTTGTTCTTTAGCGCCAGGGGGCCTAGGCCTGGCTCAGTCCAGTTCTGGAGCACGTTGTTGTGGTGACTCTGCTCTTTCCTTTCAGCAGCAGGGCAGAGACATCAGCCGCCCCACAGGGGGCGGCGCCGGCTTTGTGGTGGCAGAGCACAGGTCTATTCAGGAGTCAAGGTGTACTCCTCCCACCCATCCTGGTGTAATCTCTCTACCCACCACCTGGCAGCCAACCTGTCTCTGGGGATCCCCCCACCCTGCTCCTACTGTTGCTAGGCAGAACACACACACACACCCACACACAGCAGAGGCGGACTGAGATGGTCAGGTCAGTAAATACTAACTTTCTAAAAGTAGTATTTACAAACCCAGGATATTAAAATAAACTTGACTACAAGAAGTATTTTATTATTCTGAGTTCAGGCATACCAAACTTGACACTCTACCATGCTCTCTGAGTCCACTGGGGTCACAGCGTTGGCGTGATCCCAGCAGCCCATCCTGGCCTATGGAGAGCAGGTAGCCTTCAATAGTGAAGAACGGAAAGGGCTGTAATTCACTACTAAGACATGCCACACACACCAGGGCATGTCTTACCTTAGGCCTACAATGCACCCTGCCCTTGGGCCTACCAGAGGGGTGGCTAATATGTAGGTAAGGGAAGGTTTAGGGACTGGCAAGTGGGGGCACTTGCGCAGTCAGCGCGACGGTCCCGGACCGCGCACAGGGTCTGCGGGGGCAGACCCTAGACACATTTTACAAGGCCGCTTCTGTGGGTGGCGCAACCAGCGCTGCAAGCCCACCAGCAGCATTGGCATTCACGAGCCCTGGCACCCCTGGTGCACTTTACTGGGGACTGACAGTGAATCCAATAAACCAATCATGGACATCAATTACAGGTACACTTTTACCTAGGGAGCACTTGCACTGCGGCACGGATTAGCCGTGGCGCAGTGCCCTGAGCGGACAACACCAGCAAAACAATCGAGGCACACCATCAAAAAAGTGGAAGGGAAACTCACGCCAAGGTGCCAGGTCTAACAGCATCTAACAGGTATGCACCAACTCTTAAATCCAGGTCCAACTGGATGTCTGTTTTGGTTGGCAACTACATTGACCTGCCACCAGTCCAGTCAGGCAAGGCCCAAGAGTGTCTTGATCAGTTTGTGTGCATGTTCTGCTATGTCCAGCTAGAGCTGCTATGAAATTAATTGGAGTGTGCTGCCTTCCTGCGCCGCCCGTCATTACTTTCCCCCCATTTTAAAAAAGATGCACCTTCGGCCCCAGTGGCTTGAAAATAAGCCCAGTAGTATCTAGGCTCCAGGAGGGTGTGTGAAAATACAGATATGGTAAACTCATCATACATTATCAAAACGCGTTTATGATCCTGCAAACTATCTTACTTATTAAACTATATTTACAGGTGAAAACGGGGTTTGCCCAAGTTGCTTGTAGTTGAAAGTGCCTGAGGGAGTTAATCAAACCACATATGGTTTCACTTGCTTTATGAAAGCTTTGCAGTTTGTGGTGATGTGGTGAATCAAATAAAATGTAGAACATACAGACAATTTGGCAGATACGTGTACTGCATTGTCACAAGAGGTAACAGGCTGGGTGGCGACAGAAATGTCTCGGGTTCTTGAGGTGCCCATATGCTCATTGTGCTGCGGTGGAGGATAGTACCATTCTAGCTAGTCAAGCAATACATGTTTCTTTCTGACTCACTCTTTTTTTTTTTTTTTCAAATCATTTTTATTGAAAAAGAAAAGTAGAAAAATGAAAGACACATACAAAAAATGACATATGAAGTTCCAGTACAAACAGACAGATATTACCTGAGATCCTGTAATTCTATAGGCGACACATGACCATCCCAGACACATATAATGCCATATTCCTCATAGACATAGTAATAAAATCATTAGGTCAAAACCTTTCTGACTCACTCTTGACGGAGAATTCATGGCATGGTCTTTGTCTTCCAAAATACTCCCAGAGACAGGTTTTGGAATCTCGATTGCAAATAGAAGCTATATGGACGGAGAATGCAGCAATGGAAAAAGAACATTCAATGAATAACATGAATAAATTGGTGCCATAACTAATTTAAACCAGCTTTCCTTCCTTTGTGCAATAGGTTTCAAATACAAAATAGCGAGAAACAAATGCTACTAATAATTTGCTGACGAATCATAAGTAATTTTGACATTGTATTATGCATCCTTTAGTTCCACTCAAATAGTTCCTATTCCAGCACCATGGTTTTCACAACTGTCTAAGTTGTGTTCTGACAAATGAGATGTTGGCAATTAATGATGCTACCCCAGCACATTTTACACTGGAGCCGAAGTACTGGTCCATCAGAGTGCAAAAATGACATTTCTATTATGTCTAGATTGTCTGCACTATTAATATTCAATCAATCAATCATGGGTTATATAGCATGACTACTCACCCGTTAGAGTCTCAACGTGCTTAGGTGGGGGGGGAGGGGGGGGCTGCTGATCCGTCTGAGCCCTGAGGTTCAGTCAAAGAGCCAGGTCTGGAGAGTCTTCCTGAATTGGGTCAGCGACTGGGCGTGCCTGAGGTGGAGAGACAGGGTGTTTCAGGTCTTGGCAACGAGGCAGGAGAAGGATCTTCCTCCGGTCCTGGTCTTGTGGATCCGAGGGACAATGAGCAGGGCCAGTTGGGAAGAGTGGAGGTGTCTGATGGGTACGGTGATTAAGAGGCGGTCGTTCAGATATGGTCGTCCTACGTCTTGGAGGACTTTGTAGGTGTCTGTGAGGAGGTTGAAAGTGATGACTGGGAGCCAGTGGAGTTCTCCAAAGAAAGTCTCTTAGCTTCACCAATTATTTTTCTTTTCAAATTAAACGTTAGTCGCTGATTTTTTTTTCAGTGCTTACCAAGTCAAGATGAAAGTTGAAGAGACAGGTAGTTCCTCCCTTATAACATATTTCAAATGATAGAACAAGACACACCTCTACAAATTAGATCCAAGAATGAAAAGAATGAGATTTGACAATGTTTGTGCTAAAAGAGGCCAACCTGATTTGGCCAGATATTGATTCTTCTTACTCTGAATATGGCAAATTGGATGACTATGTACATTTGTTATGTAGAATGGCCGTGGTTGGTTTGTGACATAAGGGCCTTAGTCTTCCTCTCTTGATATTGCAGTGTGCTTACGATCCTGAGTACCCACAAAGGTCTGCACTACAAATAGAGCTTAGTAATACGGCTTTATTCTTCTATGTGTAACTGCAAATTCATTATTCAAAAACAGCCTTCAGTGCATTACGCTCTAACACTTACGACACAGTTCCACTGAATCCATCTGGAGCTAAAAGGGTTTAATCTTTTATAATTCGCAAGACACTACTTCTCCCCCACTGGTACAGGAAAAATATTTTCTTTTTGTATAGATAAACATAAACATTCAAATCTCTTCAGTTAATCTTTTTAACTCTTGAATTGTTCGACCTGATCTTGTTCTGGGAAACAGGGAGGTGACATCACCAATGTCCAGAATCTGCGTTAATAGTGTAAAGAGCAACACCAGTTGCTGATGTTTTGGACCTAGTCTCTCTTTCAACCATTAGATGTGATGAACAATCGTGCCTGTAATGAGAAGAATGTTGGGTAATAGACTTCCCAGGGCACTGAGCAATCACCATGTGTCCCTTAGTAGACACCATTCGGAAAGGTTCTGCATCAAAAGAGGTATCAGATTTTCTTTTCTGCATTTGTCATATGAGTACTGGATCTACTCTCTTAAAGACGATATTCTTTGCATGTCGTATTTTGTAAGCATACACTTTCATCTTTTGTTTATTAACCAAATCCTTCTCATGAGTTTTTGTCTCATCTTTCCTTCTCTGATTGGTCCATTGAGGAAACTTGGTATTCATTGGTCTCCCGAACATCAAAGTTGCAGGCCTTCACCTGTGGTAGAGTGGGGTGTTGAACGATAAGCTGTTAAGGTAGAAGTTAATACAGTTTTCAAATAGAGCTTCTCAAGAGTGGCATGCTGCACTGCTTTCTTTAGCATACTCATAAAACACTCAACATGTCTTTTGGCTTCAGGTCTCAGAGGTGTGCTCTTTTAATGCTTTATTTTCAAATGCTCATAGAAATCTCTGAACTCTCGACTATTGAAAGGTGGGCCTTTCTCAAATTTCACTATGGCTGGAACTCATGTCACAAATATGCCATCTAGGTTTTCAATGACTTGTTCTTGAGTTGCAGATGAAAGATCTTCAATTAGTGGAAAGTGTGAGTTATCATCTATAATCACCAATAGATGATGTCCATTTTCAAGTGGACCGAAAAAGTCAATGGCTATTCTCTCCCATGCATGCTTCCAGAGTTCTGACATGTTCAAGGTGTGGTGAATAGGCTTTATAGAAAGGCAGTTGCATAAATCACAGGCCTTTCATTCCTTTTTTTAACCATGTAATCAAGGTAAGGAAACCAAACTCGGTCTCGGAGAGCTCGTTTTGTGGCAACAATTCCATGATGTCCTTCAGGGGCTACCTGAATTATTTTCTGGCTCAGACTCTCTGGAATCAGGATTCTCGACCCTCTTAATATAAATCCTTCCTGAGTTATGGACGGTTCATCCTTGACATTTTAGTACTTTTGGTATCCACCATCACCGGTGAGCTGTCAAGTGTGTTAGTTCCGAGGCTGATGTCTAATGATATCCTTCAGCGCTAACATGTCACTATCATGGTCTGTGGCAGTGATAATCTGGGCTAATGAAATGGCGAGCTGGTGTGTTGGATTTTACAATGAAGTTGATATAGGCCTCAGCCTTCTTGGATGGAGTACTGTGACCGTGTATAGGCACACTTGATAAGTATTCAGCAGGGTTCTGATCCTTCCCCGGATGATGCACAATGGTATAATCATAAACTTGTAATCATAATCCCCATCGTTCAATGCGAGGAGGAATTTGGGTTATGGATTTCCAAATATAGTCATTAATGCTTGATGATCAGTTACCATCGTACAAGGTTTTCCATACAAGAATACATGGAACTGTTCACAAGCCCATACCACAGCTAAGCTTTCTTTCTCAGGTTGTGAGTAAGCATGTTCTGTTTAGAACAAACATCTACTAGCATATGCCACAATATGCCTTCAAGCATTTGAGTGTCCACTGTGCAGTGCAAGGATAGAGCCTAACCTCACTGGGCTAGCATGAACAACAACCTCTGTATGAAGCATCAGATTAAAATATGCCATTTCAGTAGTGTTCCCAATGGCTTGTTTAATTTTCCTGAAACATTTCTCACATTCATGTGACCAATAAAATGAAAAGAAAATTCTTGTAAAGTCTCTCAATGGAGCACCCATAGTCTTGTATGTATCTGGAACAGTGACTGGCCATGCAAAGAAATGAACTCACCTTGCAAACATCTTGTGGGAGATCAACATTTGACAGTGCTTTGACAATGCGTGTACATTAGCAGAATCTGGCGTCGTGGCTTCATCAGAAAAGACATGGCCAAAGAATTTTAGTTTGCACTGCGGCAAGTAAATGACATACTTGTGTAAGAGCTTTATCCTGTTCTTTTTGTGTAGGTCTGAAATCCACCATGTCATCACTGTAAATGTATGCGTTCATGACAGGCTGTATGACAGGCCAAATGGTGTGTTGAAACAGTTCTGCAGTGGATGACAGACCAAAACATGGGGCCTGATTTAGATCTCGGCGGACAGGTTACGCCATCACAATGATGATGGATATCCCTTCAGCCTAGATATAATTCCCATTATAACCAATGAGATTTATATTTTGGCGGATGGGATATCTGTCACAGTTCCTTCGTCTTTTGTATTGAAACAGACCAACACATGTAGAAAAGGTTGTAATGTACTGTCAGAAATGGGGTCTCTAGTTGACAGTAGTTTTTAACCCTGTCCAAGTAGGGACCCACACTCTATTCAGGGTAAGTGTAATACAAACTAAGCTTACCTGTGCTCGACCTCGAGTAGCTTGGCACAGAGCAGTCAGGCTAAACAATAGAGGCAATGAGTAAAATATTTGTGCACACACAGTAATATAGTGAAAACACCATAATAGTACTCAACACCAGTTTTGAAAAATAGCCAATTTTATCTGAGTAAAACAAGACCAGAAAGATTAAAAATAACATACATAAGAGAGGATATGAATCTTTCAATATTAAATGCAATTATAGTGCTTAAAACACAATTGCTCCAACTGGGACTATCAGGTCGCGCTTGCCTGGGACAAATCCACAAGTTCAGTCCAACCGTGATGGAGTGCGGACCGGCTATAGGAGTCAAAGGGACCCCAAAACAGTACCTTGGATGAGTCACAAAGTCAAAGACAGTGCAGTGCGCAAAGGTCGGTTCTCTACTGCTATGCATGTATTTGGAACGTTAGTGCTCTGGGATAATGCGTTCCGTAAGGGAGGTGAGGCGTCACTGTAGCAAAGAGATGCATTGGTTCCTGGAGTCGGTGCACGGTTGTTGAGCCACTTATGCCTGGGGACAGTGTAGGGTGCAGGGAAGGTGCTGCTTTGGGTACAGGTGTGAAAACTTGGTTCGGGAAGGGAATGCAGTGTTGATGATGCATCAGTGTCACTGCATGGTTTGTTGATTCCACTGTGGTGATGTAAAAAGAACAGGGCACAGGTGCTGCATCAAAGTCGTGGCGGTGCATCAAGGACTTCAGTGAGACTTGAGCTTCAGCTTGAGACTCACACAGCACCAGTACTTTTGAGGGGCTATGCATACCATTTACTCTGGACGTCTGGCACCAAACTTCCAGCGTGGCTGGCGCTGGCCGCTCCCGGGAGACGGACGGGCGGAGACGGGCATGCCTTAATCGTGCCTTCGGCGCGCCCGCGGCCCGACTGCTGCGCGCGTCTGCTGTGCGTTCGCGCCAGCGTTAGTTTTTTATCAGGCAGGCAACAGGGATCAGGTGAGGAGGCCTGGGAGACTAGACTGCCACACCAGCCTCACCCAAAATGGCGTCCCGGGTCACAGAACGCCGAAAAACGGAGAGCAGACTCCCTCCCAGAGCCAAAGAGGTGAAGAATTCACCCTACTCAAGGTACAGAGAGCGGCAAGTAATTTAAAAACAGAATAACATTTTATTTAATCGTGCCCAAAAAAACAGACTACATAAAGTAAATATAACTATAAGCAACAAGGTAAAAAAGGAAGCACTATAGTTACTGCACTGATGTCAGAAGTGCGCAGATTAGGTCACAGGATTTTGAAAGCTTTTGAAAGTTAAAACTATGCTAAAACTCCCGGCTCAAGCCTCAGGAGCAATAACCATATGCCATATGTGGCAGTAGACAGCCCTCTAGCCTTGTAAATTTCAATCATTTCCTTTATGGGACGGCTAACTAATCTAGATGACAAATAAAAAATCCCTTGAGAGACCATAGTCACTTTAGCTTTAGTGTTTAAGAATCTGTTGGCCCCAAGATCCACTACCTGTGAATAAGACACCCAGATATCAAAAATAATTTACTGTAACAATTGTGGTAGTATCAATGCAAAAAGTTCTATTGTGGCCAGATGGTACTGGTTTTTGGTGGAGTTAACTGATGTTATCTTCAGACTCCCAGGTGACTTGTGGGAAAAGAACTTGCTGGAGATGCAGCCAGAAGATTTATGGCAAGTATCTTTTAACATTTGCTATTCCACTGTGTATCGGGCCAATTTAAGGAGAAATCACATCTTTTGTCTACATAGGGTATATTGGAGATCCCTTGAGTTGTCAAAGTTGGGGAAGGGAAGAATGCAGAGGTGTGTAAATGCAGCCAAAAGAAAGTAGATGATATTCACATGTTCTTGAAGTGTCCTGTGAGTCAAAAATTCTGGGGGAGATGTGAGTAGATGTATTTCAACTATACTTGGTACAGCACTTCAGGTAAGCCTGCCTCTTGTATTTTTTGAGGTGCCAGCGCAGCATGATTATATGTTTAACGATGTAAAAAAGCTGTTTTTTTATTTGATTCTCCTTGCCCAGAGGGATATTTGCAAGAAATATATCAGTAACTTGCCACCAACTGAATTAGACTGGGTAAAATCCATTAAATATACAAACATTTGCTCTGAATTGGTTGGATCTAAAGTAGGAGGAAGCGGTCAGGGGTAGGGACAGGTCTAATGAATATGCCTTTTCTTCTTGGCCTTCTACTTCTCTTGTGTCATCTGCAGTTCGGCATGGTTGGCCAGGGCAGATAACCGAGGTAAAAGTGTATGGGACTTTTCGATCCTTGGACTAAATGAATCTGGGAGGTGCTTGTTGAGGGTGGCCCCAGAGCTCGATTCCAAAGTAAGTGAGAACAAAAAAAAAATTGGTAAAAAGTTCTACATTGTTTATACTTAGACCAACAAACCATGGTAAATGTTTTTAATGTATTAATCACCATTTTCTTAGATGTCATATAATCCCCCAATGCATTTATTAATCTTTGAAAGCTAACCGAGGATCTTGATACCAGAACAGTATCATCAGCATATAACAATACTGAAATAGGATGCCCGGCAGCCGGGGGAGCATCAGCTTGCAGGGTCTGCAAATGAATATCCACTCCAATAATAAATAAAGAAAACAGTAGAGGGGCTAGCACACAACCTTGTCAAATGCCTCACCCTACTTAAAAAGTAGGTGAGCACGTTACTAGATAGATTCTCATACAGACAAGAGAGAAACCCTATAATTGGCCTGGGAGCACCTAAGGAAATCAGAATTGACCAAATATTAAGAAGATTGCATCTTCTGTATGCCCACTTTCACCAACCCAGATTGAGGGGCTCGGGCACCCAAGAAATGTGAAGAAAACCCCTTCACAATTGTCAGGGTCATACACCAAGTTTCTTTTATACAGATGACATCAAAGCTGGATATGGTATTAGCTCAATCAGCATTACCAAGCATATTTATTAACCCACCCACATTCCAGGTTGCAAATATAAAACTCCCCTCCTGAGTGTGGCTAATTTCTTCCCTTGGTATGGCATGGGTGTATGAACATCTAACAGTAGTGGTACCAACAGAGTTGTTAATGGCAGAGTCATGGTGACCCATAATACAACCAAGTTCCATTCCAAGGATACCTAGAAAGACATTGAAGGACAGGTTACTATAACAACCCGTAATGGGTTCCCCAGGGTTATCATCTCCAATTCTCATATTGATGTGCCCACCACAACCAAGTCAGTCATTGTCTTCTAAGGAACTCAATACCTGATATTTATTAGACACAGCTAGATCAATTTAAAAAGGAGATTGGGGCCTTAATACTCTATGCGAGTCCCATGCAGCAAGAAAGGTATGGTCGGGCTCCATAGATGACGATAGAAGAAACCCAGGGGGAATAAAGCCATATTCTGGGTAAACAGAGACGACGGAACTACCCTAGCAAAGATTTTACCAGGAAAATGAGGGTGTCGAAAATGAATAGCTGCACAAACCCCATTAAGGTTTTTCTGTAGATGCCCAATCCATCCCACTCTCCTAGGAGCTAATTCACAGAACTAATCTGAGATAAATTCCTAAACTTACTACTTTTGGTATTCACAGAAGGTATTTAGTAGTAGTAAAGTAAGAATTCCTAACTTTGCTACTATTAAACTGAGATACAACGCTAAACTTACAACTTTTGGTATTCACAGAAGGCATTTAGTAGTAGTAAAGTTAGGACTCCTAACTTTACTACAATAAAATGCATTTTGTGAATACCGAAAGTAGTAAAGTTAGGATTTTGTCTCAGTTTAGTAGTAGTAAAGTTAGGAGTCCTAACTTTACTACTACTAAATGCCTTCTATGAATACCAAAAGTACTACGTTTAGGATTTTATCTCAGATTAGTTCTGTGAATCGGCCCCCTAGTAAATAAAATTTGGTGTGCTTTATCAGTAGGAAAAATACAATTAGAACTAAGCCAATGAACTACCTTGTTCTTCAGGGATTCAGTGGTGTCACTAACACCTGGTTTCAAGGGGCGGCATTGACCAAAACTGCCATTTAGGGACAACTCGCAGGAGGAAGATTAATCATTATTGGGTCATGACAAGGCAATGTGGCATTAGAGTAAGTATGACTATTTGCCACCAACTGACCCTGAGTAGTAGGGGTGGTCAATTTACTCCGGTGAAAATTACCGGTAATGGGTGCCTGCACAGGGGGCACACGAGTCACCCACATACACATCCACCTTCAGCACTCGCTAAAATGTGCCTTGATGCAATAATAGCCCCAGGTAAAACCATAGCAGTTAGACAAATTGGTGCAGGATTACTAATAAAGTTTTACTGCTTAGATTTTGATAAGGGTGGCTCGACAACACTAACACCAGATCTGTTCTCGTGGACACTTTCTGACAAAAGGATGTTACATTTCTCATTTCACCCTCCAACCTATCCAACTTTGTTGTAAGAGGCATCAATAAATCATTAATAGTAATAGTTAATTTACTCCAAAAATGAGTCCAAAGAGTGTCATCAGTAGGGATGTGATAGTGAACTGCTCCATGACAAGCAGAAGAGTCAGTGGGGCTGGAAATAGTCCCTACATCATTCCGTGCCTTCCTTTTATACTTTGCTGCATTTGGACATGCATGTAAAAGCCAAAGAAGGAGGTAGAGAATAAGCTATCATAGCCGCAGACACAATGGGTAGTTGTTGGGTATCAAACAGTCCAAAACCTCAGTAACACTGCTACTCTGGATCTCCTGCTCTTGACCCAGTCCAGTTTTTGAGCCTTCAATGTGCACCACATGGTCAGTGGCCCCATTTTGCCCAACCATACTCAATGATAAGCGTCTTTCTGCTAAGTCAATTTCTTTGGATATAACTCCCATGGCGCGCATTAAAAAAGAATCCATAGTAGTACGCTTGGAAAGTGTGTTTGCATCTGTGGGTGTCTTAACACAACCACCTTTACATTTACACATAGCATGTGCCACAACACCTACCAAAGTAGCAGAAAGTGGGGAGGCATGCTTAATATTGAAAAGGCCAACTTACTTAACAGATGTCAGCCAGGTGATCAGGTATCTGAAGGGTGCCTACACCAAACTGTTGGCATAACATTTCAAAACCAAGATGATATGCCCAGCACAGCCTTGTGGATAGGCCTGGGTGGTAAAATCCACTCTGCTCGCGGAATTTGCGGACTTTTTGTAATTCCGCGTTCTGCAGAGAACGCGGAATTTCCGAAAATTCCGCGATCCACGGCATAGCAGAACTTTTTCCTTCTTCGCACTTTAAAAATGCATTTTTGCACGCGCGGCAGCGACTTACTGGGATCCCTGCGTTCGCTGCCGAGTTTTCCTATCCGTTCGCGTGCGCCACGAGATTTTGGTAGCCGGCTGCGCGATCCCTCGAGAGTGTGCGATCGCAAACGCATCATACGCGCTACTGGACAGGAAATACTCATCACGAACAGGCGGGGGCATGCAATCGCAGCCCAGAAAAGGAAATAAGCACTGCGAACGGGTGGAAAAAGTGAAAAACAAGATGACCGGGCCCAATTCTGCAAAGGTCACGGGAATTTTTTACCGTTTTGCGAAACTTTGCATAACGCGACTACGCAAATTCCACCCACCCCTACATTGTGGATGGGCGCAGATGGGCTTGCCCTTGGCCAGGGCACACCTAAGTGTGTCCTGTGACGCAGGAACCCGGGGTGCACTTTTTAGAACTGTCGAGGGTCACGACCCCTCTGTGTTCTCTGGTGGTGCCACCTGGCCCATATCTGACCCTCTGGAGCTAGTGTACCTCTTTTGGTGCTGCATTGAAGTCATCAGGGAGCTGCAAGTTGACAAACTGGGCTCAGCGGGATCGGTGCCTGGGGTGTGCAAGGGAGTATTTCCATCACTCCAAGGGAGGTTCTGGGCAATTTTTCAAAGGGAGGAGGGGATATGGGGTTCTAGGAGTCTTCACAGGTTCAGGACGACATGGCACACCATGATTGTTGAGTCCTAGAGGCAGCAGGCAGGGTTTGGCACCAATGTCTTTTGCAGCAGGGCTTTAGTTCTCAGGCTGCAAGTTTTCTTTGTCCTTTTCTTCTTCTTGTCCATTGAATCTAGATTCATGGTCCAGGTATGCAACCTAAATACTGAATTTAGGAGTGTTAAAGGGGAGACGGGTAGTAGCCAATTTGCTACCTATCGTTAAGGTGTCTACACCATCTACGTGACCACTTCCTGTGGGAAGAGGCACTACCCTAGCCATGATAGGTTGTTTCTCAACCATCTCAAAATGGTGGATTTTCAGGTGAGGGGTTCACATTGCCTGCCACACCTTAAGGTTGGTGCTGGCTGAATGGGTACACTCCTCATCTATCTAATTTTTGCTCCTGTTCTCCCCCGAAATGTGGAGCAGGACAGGGGGGTTGGCATCCTCTAATATCCAGGGAAGCCTGGGCTGAACTTCAAAGGTAACACCGCCTTTGAAGCTTCCCACTCTGGTAGGCTTATCCTGCCTGGAGGAGGTGTGAAACACCTCCAAGCATAGCAGGTTTTTTTTACTGGCCTCTGAGAGCGTAGGTTCTCTCCCCATGAGGTCAGAAACATGTCTGGTGGTGGCAGACTGGCAATGACTAGTCAGAGCCCACACCAGTGTTTGGTAGGTTTCCAGGGGACCCTATAAAGGGTCTCCTATGTGCCTTCGTTAATAAATCCCACACTGGCATCAGTGAGGATTTATTAAGACAAGATGTTTGGTAATGACAAGTATCCAGCCCATGTATTCTTTATGGCTTCCCTGTGCACCTACAATATCCAAGAATGGCTCAGATATTGCAGGGTCATATCTGCTCATGTAGAAATTTTCACATATGGGATATAGTGCACCCTGCCTTAGGGCTGTAAGGCCTGCAGTAGGAGTGACTTACCTATATCTTATGCGCTGTATGAGGGCATGGCACACAGGGCTGTGTGCTATGTCAACTCTTCTTTTTTCTCTGTACCAAGACACGCAGCCGTCAGTGGCAGTTTGCATGGTCTGGGTGAGAGGTCGCTGAAGTGACACAATTCGTGCTGCAGCTCCAGTGGACCTTCTTCAGTACCCATGCCCTAGGCACCAGGGGTACCACTTACAAGGAAATTACAAGGGTGGCTGAAGTTGTGCCACTCATGGTGAAGTTTTGGGAATCTTCCGGTAGAGTGGGAGGTGGCGTTCTAGCGGCCCAACTCCCCTCTACATAAATCGATGCTTCACCAAAGGCAAGCCCATCTGCGCCCGTCCGCGCCCTGACGTCGCCAGGAGCCAGGGACCCTGGTCAATCCCCCCCGACCCGGGCTGAATCTCCTTTGGTCCTTTTCCAGCAAAGAGCTGCTAGATCTAAGAACTGACCCCGGCCACTATGCCGGACTGGGACTTGGCGAGTTTTAGAGGGCCCTTTCTCCTGCCAAGCACGCCAAAATCAAAGCACTTTCATGGAGGCAGCCCCCACCCATGGTGAACGGTGCTGTTCTTACCCCAACCTATATCCCCCACTTCCTGAAATTGCTACCTCTTCTACCAGTGACACGGGGAATCCCCCCTTATTACCAAGTCAGGGTGGAAAAGTATGCTCTGCAATGTTTGATACTTGCCCAAGCATTCCATCAAAATATGGGACCTCATCTCCTCCGTGCAGCCTGACCTCAGTTTCTTGACCGAAACATGGCTTAAGCCCCATTCTTCTCCTGCCATCACCCTATCTCTGCCTGAGGGGTACAGGATTATAAGAATGGATAGACAGTCAAAGGTGGGGGGCGGACTAGCAATAATACATAAGGACAGCATCAAAGTTACTTCATTAGAGCAGCGCTGCAACGCAAATATTGAAATATGGTCTTTTGGTTGAACCTCTTATCACAATTCAGCTGGAAGGGGGCCTTGGTCTACTGGCCCCCAGGCCCCTTAGCTGAATTCTCATTCCAACTTACAGAACTTATAGCCCCCCATGTGATCTCGACCAACAATTTCTTATTGTTGGAAGAATTTAACGGCCACAGTGAACGCACTCTAATACCAACGCAGACCTTGCTCTTCTGGGCTTACTTAAGCGCAACGAAGGCCCCACCCACACAGCAGGTCACACACTGGACATCATTTTTTCTACCTCACCTTGCATTTTGTGTGAACCTCCTCAACCACTGACATGGTCAGATCATGCATCAATTGAATTATTCATCCAGGGCCCTAGGGAGATGAATGGTCCCACCCCTGTCACCTACTCTGCCCATAGACAATGGAAGAAAATCACCCCGGAGCGCTTCCAGGTGCCCTGGGGCACCGCACCTGTCAATATAGAGGATGCTCTTGCCAAATACAATTCTGCAATAACCTGTGCCATAGACCAGCACGTGCCACTGAAATCTTGTTCCAACTCCTCAAAACATCCTCAGACTGTTTGGTTTTCCCCTCAGCTTCGCACTCAAAAACAATTATGTAGAAAACTTGAAAGACACTGGTGCTGCACCCTTGAGGAGAGGGATAAAGATAGTTTTAAGGACACTCTATCTGACTACCACAAAAACAGTAAGGCTGCTAGGAAAGTTCATATCACGTCTCAATTAGCTCAGGCTGGAAACGCTCCCAAAACCCTTTACCGGATTCTACAGTCCTTTATTAACCCCTCGGCTTGTGATAAGTTATGGGACACCTCACAATCCCTTTGCAATGACATCGCACAATATTTCTCTCAGAAAGTAGAGCTTATATACGATAAAATAATTTAATCAGGGAGCCAGCCTCCGGTCGCCTTGACTCATGACTTGCCAGAACAGGTAAACATTCAGCTATTATAGAGTTTCCCTCCTCTGACCTCGGGAGATGTTGAAACAATGTTACGTATGATAAAATCTGGCTCACCTCTAGATATCATTCCGGTCAATGTCGCAGCCTCCTTGTCCTACAAAATATCTCCATACATAGAGTTTCTCCTCAATCTTTCGCTGAGAGAGGGTCCCGTCCCTCTGGAATGGAAAGCAGCACAAGTTATGCCTATCCACAATAACTCCAAGGCCCCCATGACTGATCTCTCCAATCTCAGTCCTGTCTCGCTTCGCCCTCTCCTGAGCAAATTATTAGAGAAACACATCAACAAACATCTGTCCGACCATGTCGAACTCACTGGCAGTCTAGACCCTTCGGAGTCAGGCTTCATGCCAAAATACAGCACCGAATCAGCCCTGCTAGCGGTCACAGATAACATCAGGATGAACCTAGACAGGGGCCAATTGACGATTTTGGTGCTGTTGGACCTTTCTGTCACGTTCGACGCGGTCTCACATGAGATATTGCTCAGGAGACTGGAAGAGATTGGACTAAGAGATTCTGCCTTCCAGTGGATGATGAGCTTTCTCTCCTACAGGACTCAGGCAATTAGTCTTGACCCTTAATGCTCGGCATCTATGAATCGTGTCTGAGTCCTACTTTGTTTAATATCTATGTGGCTCCCTTAGCCAATCTCCTTAGAACCTGCGGTTTCATTCCCATCTCTTACGCTGACGATACACAGCAGCTATTTCCCTTCAATAAATGTACCACCTCTGTGCAGTCGGCCTTCTCTTCGGGAATGAAGACCATCTCCAATTGGATGAGATGTAACTTCCTCCAATTCAACTTGAGGAAGACCGAAATCATGCTCTTCGGAGACGCCCCCTTACTATAGACCCCTGATTGGTGGCCGGTGGACCTGGGTACCCCCCCACTCCCATGTCCACTGTCAAGAACCTAGGCATTCGCCTAGACCAGGGTCTCACTCTGAAAGAGCATGCTGCTCTGACAGTTGTCTCCTTTTTTCATATGTTGGGCATATTACACAGAGTTTTTCATCCTGTTTCCCGATTCCACTCAGAAGACTCTGACGCAGGCACAAATACTGAGCCGTCTGGAATACTGCAATGGCCTCGGCCAATGAGTCCTCGTTCTGAAGATTGCAGGTAGTCCAGAACACTGCGGCACGACTGGTCTTAAATGACCCTCCCCGACTAGCTCTTGCCCTCTCCTCCATCAGCTACACTGGCTCCCAGTACGTGAGCGGATTAAGTTTAAAGTTTGATGCACGGTTCACAAACCTTTAAATAATTTTGGCCCCGCCTATCTGGCCGAGAATGCACGCAGTATACACCATATAGATCCCTCCACTCTGGAACCAAATCCCTCCTCGTGGTCCCCTGAGTTAGGAAGGCCAGATGGGGTGGAAAAGCTTTCTCCTACCTTGGTCATCTTTACTGGACCCAGCTTCCCTTGTACTCGAGACAATGCCCTGACCACCTCCAATTCCGGAAGCTTTTCTGTTGGTTGTCCGCAGCGCAGAGATACGCCTTCGGGGGTTGATTCTGGCGCAATATAAATAAATAAATAAAGAGATGTAGTACTGGTAACGTGGTTAGCAGGGACCCAGTGCACTTACAATTCGAAATCACATCAGGCATCAAGCAAAAATTGGAGGGTACCCAATCCAAAAAAAGCATTTTCTTTCAAGTACCAATTGCTATGGCCAACAAAAACTGGTTTAGCAAATATAGAATAGGGAAGGAAAAATAAATCTGGGGACTACCACACAAAAGATATCATTTTTTAACATGTTCCTTAAATGTATAATCCCTTTATTACTCTGAGATTAAATTCTTTTGCTAATGGCTACTTTAGTGTGTTTTTGGTATATTTGTGTTGTGAGTGCGACCTTGGGTTGAGTCCAATGTTTTGCTATCTGGCACTTTGACAAGAGAATCCCTAGTAATGCAAATCTATATCACATTTTTCGTTTTTTCTTCTTGAGACTAATTCCTAAAAGGCATTATTTAACTGAAGCTTCTAATATAGTGCTTGTGTTTGAGTGTAGTTGGTCATTATATTTTCCCAATATCCCATTAATGATCCACAGGCCCATGTCAGATGTGAAAAAGAAGCCTCTGTCTTAACATATTTTGCACAGATTGAGGATCATCTGAAGTTTTATTTTTAAGTTTCAAGCATCAGATAGGATAGTGTGGGAAACCTTAATGTGCTAACTTAACTTTACTTTACTAAACAGCACCTCCACATGGGTTCATATTATCCTCCATTTGCTATTTGTAAGTAGTTTCTGGATCTCATTTTCCCATTGTTGCATAGCTTTGAGTGGTGCTTGTTTCCCATCCAGCTTCAAATTCCTATATATTTGGAAATCTAAGACCTCATTTTTGAGGCCCTACGAGCACTTTTGGTCTGCCGGAACATCACTTTTTTAATGTTCCGGTGGCGCAATGTGGCACTGGCATATTTATAAGGCCACTTAAAGCTACATCACATGGCTTGTCATGGCCTCATAAATATATGCCGCTTTCACTCAGAAAAGGGGCATTCCATGGGTGTTGCTGGGGGCATGGGGAAATGGACAGGAATGTGCTGTATCTAATAGATATGGCACATTCCTGCACTTTTCTTTTGCAGTAGGGCAGCACAGCAGCAAGGCCTGCTGCACTGCCCTACAGCAAAAAAACATAAATGAGGCCCCTACTCTTTTGCATTGCTTATACCCAGCAATGCACTGAGTGTCTGTGAGGTTTACAGTACACAGGGAAATTCTATCCAAATATACCTGGTGATCATAGCCAGGTTCTTACACTGAAGGACTGGCCAGGTCTTATTCCAAACATTTTATACACCCCTTTAAAGTCAATAAATGCCAAGGGAATGAGGGTCAATGGAGAACCTGTTTTCCCACTGTTGCTCCCAGTTTTTTTCACGATGTATGATTAATGGTTTGGAATATTTCTTCCTTGCTAGAGTAGGGCCACTAGGGATTACCCTGCTGCAACTCCATCCAACATTTGAGGATTGTCTTTATTTTTGTGACTCCAGCTAACACTCAGTGTTTGGCAAATGTCCTGGCTGTCTTTCAACAGCTTGGAAAAAGAAGGAAACAAAGTTAACCTGCAAACTAAGAAAGGAGAATGTGTACAACCCTTGCATGCTACAGTGCAACCAAAGGAGCTAGACCCTTTTTTATTGATTCTGAAAGCAGATGACATTCCAAAGGGAAGATTCTGAAGATGAAAGTGCTAATAGCTCATAGCAAAATACAGAAAATCCTCGGTCACTGAGAAGCAGAGGTATGTTTTTGGACAGTAGGCAGTAGTGGATCAAAGGCACACTATTCTATATCATCAAGCTCTATGGTAGGTTTCCAAACCAAAAAAGCATATCATACATTTTGTATACTTCATCTCTATTACACACCTGCATGATCATATTCCTGACAACCAATACCTGAAACCCCTTGTGCAGTAATTCCGTTTCATCAAAGAACAATGCCAGAGAGATATACAAAAGAAATCATTCACCGACAGAAACCAGAACTGGAGCAAAACCCCAATTCCAAAATGTGAGATATCCTTGATAAGACACAGATCTTAACCATAATGAGTTTCAAACCTTATGCTTTAAGACAATGTTTCTTCTTGTAAAGTGGACTTATATTATTGGGTGATCCCCATGATACCTCGAATCACTACTTTGGACTTTGTATTAGAAGGAAAGTGTGTATTATTTTGTGTTAATGCGCCCATTCTTTGTAATTAATGGCTGTTCCCCTTCTCTTGCTAAATTATCTTTTTGCAAATATTAAACTGTATTTGATATTTGTTCTTTGGGAAGCAACCTGCATATCTAATGAAACACTTTATTGAATTGCTACTTATTACAGATGGTAATTGGGGCAGCAGATATATTTTATACTGCTTTCCTCCAAACAAAATATTTAGTATAAAAGGTTTCTTCTTTCAGGGGATTCTTTTGTGTGTTTATACTTTTGGCATTTTCTTGCCTTTGCCATTTGGTGACTGCAGACTGTCTCTGATCACATGACTGGGTGTAGTTGGCAGTTGGGCGTTGTGTATGCCTCCTAGACAGCCAAACACAGTGGGAAGGTTAGGTGTGACTGAATGGGCCATTACTGGCAGTATGGGACGGAGGAGCCAGGCCAACCCTTACTGAATAATCTGTATCCTCCACACAAAAAGGCCTAACAACTCTGCATTGTCCCTTCAGCCAGCTTGGAGCCAGGGCAGGGAAGGCAGGGAATTCTATGCACTTCAAAGACACTGTCGAGAAGCTTCTCCCACTTTCCAGAACCAGCGCGCCAGTGTATAAAAGGACTAGACACCAACTCTTCAGTATACTTCTGGACCAGTGGATACTCTTCTAGGAAGAAGGACTGCTGTGCTGATGAAAGGACTGTTTCTCTGCTGCACTGCTACACCGAAGGAGCTATTACCATGCTGTGCTGACTTGCTGTCTCCTGCCCTTTTGCTTGAGGTTGGCGAATTGAACCTGTACCCCATCTTGAACCCAGGACCCCAGAGTGAGCAAACAGCTATTATGCTTGCATCCTAATCTGAATCTCGAAGACATAAAAGGCTCCCCTACAGCTCCTGGACCTAATTTAAATGAGTTCCTGACCCCAAGTGGTGCCCCTCTGGTTCTGGATTCTTGGTGTGGCACAGCTGGCTTTTAATTCAAGCTTGTTGGCTCTGCAGTACTGCAAACGGGCCTGTTATCACCGGAACCATGCCACTTGCAACAAAAATCAGAGTGAGCAGCTTCCATCCCTGTCTCTTTGCACAGCAAGCAATAATCACCACATGGAACTGCCCACGCAAGGCTCCAGCCCGCCTGCCCATGACACCTATCCTGTTCCTCATGCCACCGCCGACCACTACCAGCAACGCTTTGCTTGCTCCCTGTGACCCTCTCCAATGCAAACGGGACTCTTAGCACAAATCTTGAAAAGGTACAAATTCAGCGGTACTAATGTGGGACTATATCCGACCCACACACCATTGCAGTTGGTTGATTTTGACCCCGTCCATCATGACCAAATAGCCACAGTTAGCGCTTTATGCTTTTAGGTGCTATATTGCAGTTTATCCTTTGAAAATTCATAACTCCGGTTCTACTACTTGAACTTTTGTTATTTTGTTCTTGCTTTATTTGTTAAATTAAGCTCTATTTTTCTAACCTGGTGTTGTATGCTTTCCACTGTTTTACTGTTTGAAGTGTTGACTAATACTTTACACATCAGCCTATATTTATGTCCCCATTTGCATTGCTCTTGCACCATGCAATCTGATACATGAACGACACAACAGAAAAATGTGATTTATGAAGCCAAGTAAGGCCTCTTTGCGTGGCCCTGAATGTCTTCATAAATCTTGATTAAAGTACCTCCGTGCAGCACAAATTATTGTGTGTCGTACTCTGCGCCAGGGAGGAGTTCCATGGGCATTGCGTGGGTGTTCCCATGCAACTCCTATGGCTTTAGATTCCAGATTTACAAGAACTGTTAAACCTGAGAATGTGCCAACAAAATATGCCTTACGTGGAGAGGCATAACGAGGAAAAATATCTTTATTTATCCTTGTTACTACCTCTTAACATGCATGTTGCATTCTGCAGCATTCATATATAGAGGAAAATGCTTCTCATGATAGTTTTGTCCAGGACGGTGAACCTTCCTGCGCAAAAATAATCATTCATGCAACACAGGCACCCTTGCGCCGTGGAGCAAGGGTGCCTGCATTGGCTCTAGGCAGCCAAAACAGCGCCAGTGCAGGTGAAAAGGCAGAAATGCACAGTATTCTTTTAAATATGAAACATTCCTGCCCTTTTGCAGCGCAGCACGGTGACTTGTTGAACCTTACTGCGTGACAGTATCATAAATGTTCCACTTTACCTCTGAGTTAAGTCTGACTGCTCTGTGCCAAGCTACCGGAGGGGGGGGGGGTTGGGCAAAGGTTAATTCACGGGTTACTTGTGCCTCACTTGGGTAGCATTGTGGTTGCTGCTTGACCAGGGCCCTCATCTCGCAGTCAACCCGTAATTCAACTTCTAACAAAGGCCCATAGCTGAATGGTCTATGTGGCCCCAAATGTGTTTAGCGGGCCAGATATTAGGTAGGCCCTCTAAAATTTGAAGGATCTTACCAACCAAGGATTAAAAACCTCTATAGGGAAATATATGTAAAGAGCTTTGGACCTACATTGGGAAATCCTTTTCAACATTCCTGACAACTGAACTCAAATTCTGTTAAATTCTGCAGGTTCTTTTTCACCTCATTCCTTTCACATAGTATTCAATCATTTTTGATAGTCTGATAGAATTCTTATACAAATGTTCGACTTTTGTGTTTAGCTTGACTGGGCTCTCTACAGAGCTCTAATGCATTCAGAAATATTAATTTGCAGCTTTCAGGCATTGTTGAGTAGTGAGGAATAGGTTATTTCTTCCTCCGGTGTGTCAAGGTATGAAAGGTGAACACTCTCACACACGTATAAGCCCTCCACAAAGCTAACATCCCTTTTTCTGGATTCCATTAGCTTATAATCAAAGCGGGTAGGTGTTTTTATGCGTTCAACAAAAGATTTAGTGAACGAGCTTTGGTGCTGCGAAGATGAGGCCGGACAAGGCACAAAATAAGAGAATAACTGCGCCAGTGCCTCTCTTTCATGCTGCATTCAGTATCTAATTGTGATGTGTTGCTTTTTCACACAGAACATCCTAATTAACCACTAATGACTCTTTCATAGTCCACAGGAAAGCGTGCATATGTCTGTTTTATTATCTTATTTACCACGTAATACATTCATTTTCTTTTTATGCATCTCTGGTCCTTGAAAGATATGATCTCCCATTTTCATTAAACCAAACAGTCTTGTTGCTACGCAAGTATAATTCCAGAGTTACTTTGCATGATTTATTAATAAGCTATTTATAGTACAAGGGGGTGTTCCTGGGAGTATTTTTCCCAGCATTGCAAGCTAAGTTTGCCTCATACTGATGTAATGTCTATGATTTACTCAGCAGGCTAGCCAAGCTTTTCCCAGCAGTTGAATAACCCACACACTATAGTTTGCTTCTTTTCAGAACGTCTAGCATCATTAAAAGAGAAAAGGATTTCATATGGGAAATCATTTAGGGTTAGGTGTAATTCATGCCTGAAAACAAAAAGCATGTGCAGATAGCTCCAATTTTTCAGACAACCTGGTTGTAGGCGCTATTATATTTGCAAATGAGAAAGGAATACGTTGTAGTGAATCGCAACTTCTTATACTCGGTGGGGGATATTCTCAAGAACATGTGATAAACATCGCAAAAGTAACTTAAGGCAACACTCAACATCGCAGTCTATCGTGGGAAAATTACCCCGTGTTAACTAAGTATTCACAATACAGCGGTACCATGCGATACTCTTCAGATAACACGTCAAATGACGGCGATAAAATCAACGCCACGCCGCAAAAATGCGAAAACACGAACGCAAAAAAAGTTGCAATGAGGCCAATCGGGATACAAAGAGCAGCGAGAAGCAGTGACAGGCCTGCAAATCCCACGTGTCTGGCGGGAAAATGCACTATAAAAGCTACAAAAACAACATACCAGAAACAATCCAAAGTGCGTAGCAACATGGATGCACCCTGACCGAGCGCAGAGGCCAACACGAACCACACAAGCCCCACAGACCACCAGCAAGGAACAATGGGGTCGGGGAAGGCCATGGAGAAGAGGGAGAGGAAAACCAGATTAGTGTCACGGAGGTGACAGAACACTACCATCAACTGACCCACAATTAGACTACCGTAAATGCAATCGGAGAATCGAGGAGGCCAATGGAGAAGGCCAAGAGGCGCTGGCATGATGTGAAAACCTAAACCAGGCAGAAAGCCGCTGTCAACAGGAAGGCAGCAATGGGGACAGGAGGTGGGAGTCCTGCACCACAGGAGGAGCTGGAGGAAATGGAGGCCACAGTCATCAGTGTGGAGATGGTACAAGGAGTCGGGAGTCCGGACACAACTTGGGAGGACCTGACACAACAACAACAGTGTGAGTAATGAGCAGGGATTGAGGGGATGGGGGAGATGGGCACAATGGCACACATGCACAACGATGTGTAGCACACTGCACACCCACAATTACCCAGGATCATGTCCCTGATCCCGGTTGGCACACTGCAGCACACACACATAGCAATCAAGGCACATCCCACGACAATGTGGCACAAAGTGTAACACTGACACTGCAGAACATGGGACACAACTGGGTCCGCTCATGTGCAGAAGCAGGCCAATCACATTGGACAGAGCAGAGAACTGTGAGATGCATATGTGCATGTACAACCTCACATCCGTCATGTAGTCCAAATGTCTACTGTCCCCCCTCAAATTGCCAGCACCGCCCAAACAGTCAAAATGTACATTGTCACACAGTCTGCATGCCAACAAGAACAATGCGCCAACATAAATGTCAACATGCATCTCCCCTTCACATTGCAGAAGGACAAGCAACACCTCCTGCAGGGCAGACCAGACAACCCATCAGTGATGCTGGAGACGACCACCACACATTCGACAGCGACACCCTACAACAGCTCATGGACATCTCAGGCAACCCACCCCCAGGAGCAGGGCAGCCAAGCTACATAGAGGAGACCCCAGCCCCTGCACAGACCACACAGCAGGAAGCCCCCGCCACCACGGCTGGCTCCCAACACTTCACAGAGGCACACATCACATTCCAATGCCAGGTGTCAGAATGCCAAAAGGAGGTGTCTGAACAGGTGCGGGTGGGCTCAGAGCTCATGGAAGTCGAACTACATCACATAGGGGGTGTCGAAGTCCCATCAGGGACCACCTGCACCCCACAAAGGAGACCCACTGTAACAGAGACACATGCTTGTGCACATTTCCTGTACTGAACTAGGCCCAGAGCCCCGGAATTACCATCCACACACCCACAATTGTCCTCGGTACGACGGCCCAGTACACTCCTCTTATGTATCGACTGGCTGACGACAAAGCTACATCCCCAAGCTATAACCCGCTGCCTGCAATGACATGGTTTGTGTTCGCTGTACACAGCACAATGTAATGTTGTAGGGCCTGGGGCCCTAATTCACACATCCTGACCACACGGACACACGCAGATAGTTTTTGGAATTGGCTACGGGCACGTGCGCCCGGCCCTTTCATTGGCAGGGTCACATGTACAGTGATGCCTGTGCTGGATGTGTGTGCGGTGAGGTTAAGTCAGCCCTCAGGGAGTTGTTGGTGCTGGCAACAAATACAACAGTGAACACTATGAATACGGAAACAGAAAACACCAGCATGACAGAGACAACTGCAGAGTTTTATGGTGGTAGCCGGAGAAAGTACAGAGGTCACACAATGAGCAAACAGAAGTGTCCGTGAGTTGCAGTGCACTGAGGTTGGGGCACTAGAGCGGAGCGTGCTCCCGTGAAGAAAATGTCTAGGATTGGGTCCCTTCAGGACATTCCTGATGCAGCTGCAGTGGGGGGTGTTACACCTGCATCATCTTCCTCATCATCGTCCCAGTTCTCTCACAGTGCCTGATGTGGCATTGCTGCATGAGCTCGCCACAGCACATAGCCAAAACAGTAATGGACGCTGATTCGTGGTGCACTGAGATAGTGTCACCTGGAGTGCTGAGCAGGGGATCAGGCAGAAAATGGCATACACGACAGGTGTAATCAACTCCGTCAGTCTGCCAGTACGACCGTTTCGACACTGGCAGTTGGAGTTGCTCCTGGCAGTGGTGGCGTGTACCTCCTGTGGTGATGTGACATCCGAGCCAGTCAGGACTCGATTTGATGTGTGAGCCCTGATGGACCACAGTTGAGGCCGGAGGCAGTGGACTGCGCAGGGCCTCATACGGATAGACAGCGGCTGGCACAGGCACCCCGTCACGGGACGGTGACTTGCGGTGCACTGAGGTAGTGCCACGCAGACTGAGCGGGTCCTCATCGATGTCCGAGATGAATGTGGCAAAGGGCTGCGGGCGACAGTTGAGGGTGTCCTCCAGGGCATGATGCTGAGGGCAGAAGCCATCCAGAAGCAGCAAATGGAGGAGTGGAATGCTGCAGCCTTGTTTTCACCACCATTTAGGTATCAGCTACATGAGGATGATGACAACTACCAGTCCATAGACTCAGCCACCACCAAAGTTTAAACAGATAGTGCCCATGACTGACGGTGAACAGACTTTGTGGCATGGGGGCTGAGAGGGGATACAGTCTGCGATGATGTCGGTACAATGTTATAAACTCGGCCATTGCTAATTCAAGACTCAGTTCCAACTGTGTGACCTACTCGACCACAGTGTGGGTTGGAGGCAGCTGTCAGCAGTGGCCGACAGCCACGTGTCATTGGCTCACGATGCACAGAGTTAGTGACACCAGGGCAGTTGTCTGTAGTGTTCGAACACCTCCGTAACGATGATCCTTTTTTCCCTCCTAACTGCAACGCGTCACCCTCTTGCACCTCTCCTTCCGTGCAATGATATGTACTCTGCCATTGAAATATCGATGCTCAGTTCCATTTGTGTGACCTACTCGGGCGAAGCGTAGGCCGAGGGCAGTACTCCGCATGGGCCCACAGAAACGTGTGGTTGTGATGCACTACTAAGACTTCGTGGCACCACATCGAGGGGGGTATAGTGACATCTGCCATAGTGTTATCAAGACTCAGTTCCAAATGTGTGACATACTAGTCTGCTGTGCATGCCGGTAGAGTACGTCAACGAGAAAGGAGTACTGCGGGCCTTGTTCGCAGAGGCCATGATGGTTGTATCAGGTTGCCAGGTTTGCATGCCTCGGGCTTGGAGCTTGCACCGGCACGTGGTGGGCCCTTTTCGACACACGCCGGTGTCGGCAGGTGAGGTGAGCTGTGAAGCCTGGGTGTGCAGGGGTGGGCAAGTCGAGTTCGTGAAGCAGCGGCCTGGGGTGCAGCAGGCACACAGGATTGCAGGCCACATCGCTCATGGCGACAGCGACAGCCTCCTGGCAGGCTGAGGGGTGCCGCCCTGGCAAAGACGTTGGGCACTCCGGAAGAGGACCACGCCCAGAGCTACATGCTTTTTATTCACACCCCTACACTGGCCTGGCGTACACCGGGCCAGCCCACTCCGCTCATGCTTATGGGAGGGACGTAACAAGTTACATTGTTACGATCTTCCCCACTGGCTGGGGTGACATGGTTGCGTCCACTCTCCACTAAAGTCTATACACCAGCAGTGAATGTTGACATGGATATGTGTGTGGTCTGCATACTGCAATCTGGCCATCACATCCATGCCACACTTGGCAATGGGTACGTTCTCATTCATGGGTCACTTGCCTCCTTCGCACATGCCTGGTTCCCACCTCTGTCGACATTCAGTTATTGCGTGGCTGAGGTGCCATGACGTTGATGGCTCATGTATATGGCTGGTCCAGGTTCCCACAGTAAGTTGTGCTGTCGTGCCTGGTGGGTGGGCATGTTGTTTGGCATGTTGTATGTGAGTTTGTAACATGTGCATTCCCAGTGTTGTGGGATGCATGATTTTGGAGTTGAGGTGTGTGTGTGTTGTGTTCATTTGGTACTTGCCAATGAGCAGTGCATTTCCTTAGGTGCCATACTGGTAGCGCTGGTTGCTGATGGACTGTCGGGAGATGTTGGAATTATGCACACTGCCTGGATGGTTGTCGTCGACGTTGGTGAAGATTTCACGGGGAACCGCTATTGCCTGCACGATGATGGGATGCGTGTGCTTTCTGTTGCGGTTATTGTGTGCAGTGTTGCCAGGGGGCACCAGTAGGACACGTGTGCAGTCAATTGCATCTACAATGTGCGGTAAGCCAGCTATGGCGTAGACGCCTTGCTTGGTCTCAGGCTGTTCCTGCACAGTGTGGGGGAGGTATAGGTACTGGGGTACCTATACCTCCCCCACAGATGATGATGGCATCCAGGACAGGTTTGAGGAGCTTTGATGGGGCTCCTCCGACTCTGGCAGGTGTTGGTTGGTAGGTACCAGAGGCCAACAGGTGCAGCACGGCCAGCAGCTTTGTCTAAGGTGGGATATTAGTTATCCCTTTGAGCCTGTGGTGTGCAATGTCATTCTCTGGTGTTGGGTGTGTGAGGTTGGTGCATTTTCATGGGGTGGCTGTCTTTGCCTGTGCTGCCTCAGTGTTGGTCTGGGGAGAGGGGCGGTTAGGGTCCGGGGGGGTGGGGTGTGGTCCTGGGGGTGGTGGTGGTGGGTGTTGTGGCCCTCTTGGGTATCCAGACCACATGATCAGTGGTTCCATGGCATCTGTTGCCCTTCAGTTGTAGCTCTGGGCTGGGCTCCCTTTTGTGGTGCAGGCTGTCACACGACTTTGCACCAGGTCAGAGCAGGTGTTAGTTTCTTGCTGCTAACGTGCCTTATTGCATGTTTTGTGGTCTTTTCGCAGATCTGGCTGGTCGTTGAGAATGTTGCGGAGTGGTGTTGTTGCGACTTTTGGCACGGGAATGCCTACTCTGCATCTTATTAGCGATAGTTGCCGGGGTCATCTGTGGCAATGTTTTTTGCGGCTTATATCACGGGTAAACTGGTGATAAGGGCTATCACCTGCTTGTGAATAGGGAGTTAGTTTTATCGCAACTTTGGCTGCGACACAGTGCAGTTCACTCGGTAATAGTTCCTTGAGAATATGCCCCTGAATTTTTACTGGACCACGGGCCTTTTCATGATGGTCTTTATTTGCACATCGCAAAGCTGAGCGGCTGTATTATACGGCTGCGAGGTGTAAAGTAAATTCATTGAACACGATATTTCTCCCTGATAGTGCATTCTTTTCAGATATTTAATCTTGCAAACTGTTAGCACGGTTTGTCTTTCTCAGTGTCTGAGCTGTGCTGTCTGCAAATAAAGCACTAACTGAGAAATATTGAGTTAAATGGTGCATAAAACAGGTGCTTTGCTCTGTACTGGAATAGAAAAGCCTATAGCCCCAGAACAAAAAAGGGGGATATTCACAAAGGTACATTTACACATGAGTAAATCTACATGTGTAAATTTACACTTACAATTTGAAAAAATGTGCTGTTTTCACTATACACCATTTACGAATGTTAATAAATTTTAAAGGTGGGCCCGTCTGCGCCTGACCGAGACCAGATGAGGCTGGGCTGAGCCCTTTGTCATGGTTCTATCCTGTCCATCTCCCGAAGACCTCCGCTTAGCTGGAATATCCTTCTCCTGCTCTTCCTACAGTTCAAGTCCCTTGCTTTGTGACAGCTGCGAATAACCATGTAGGGAGTAATCCAGTTATTACATATTTTTCACAGTGAAGTTCTAATTATTGTCTGGACTACCAGACTCGCTCAGGACAAGAAGCTGGACCCCCGAAGCATTAAGGTCCGCTTAACCTGGATAATTGTTATGTTATGTTATGTTAGCCAGATTTATATAGCGCACAGCTGCCCCAGCAAAGGGGCGTCCCGGCGCTTTTGGACAAGAAATCGGCACATAAGCAACCCGGTGAACAGGCCAAAGCAATGCTAAGCGCCCAAAGAAAACAGGAAGGTCTTGATGGCTCTTCTGAAAGTCAGGATTTTATCAATGGCCCGGATATGGGCAGGGAGTGAGTTCCAAAGCTTGGCAGCAAGCCAGCTCTGGTCCTTTTAAAGCGTGGAACTGAGACCAGATGGAGTCCTGAGGATCTTAAGGTTCGCGCAGGTACATATAATGAGATAAGATGTTCCGGAATCTGAGGGTAAGGATGTTTCAGGATCTTGAACGAGAGACAGAGGGATTTGAACTTGATCCTCTGAGATACTGGGAGCCAATGGAGTTCATAAATGGATTTTTTGGCCGAACAGAATCTTGGCAGGCCAACCAGAGCCCTGGCGGCAGCATTTTGGACTCGCTGGAGTCT
This sequence comes from Triturus cristatus, assembly GCF_964204655.1. Taxonomy (NCBI): domain Eukaryota; kingdom Metazoa; phylum Chordata; class Amphibia; order Caudata; family Salamandridae; genus Triturus; species Triturus cristatus. Next base: position 500,268,716 of record NC_140591.1, read on the forward strand.
AGAAAGTTCGGCCTGATTGGCTCCAAGTAGAAGCGAACTCGCATAGTCCAATCGAGACAGGATCGTGGCCTGTACGATAAGCTGTCTGGTTGGAGCATCAAAGAATTTAAAAATAGGCCTAAGCCTGGGAAGGATCCCGAAGCACAGGGCAGCAGTTTTCTTAGTATGAGAAACAAAACTGAGTTTGGAATCTAGCCAAATGCCTAAATTCTTTACCTCGGTGGCAGGAAGAGGAGTAGGTCCCAATTCAAATGGCCACCAATGGTCACCCCACAGATGGCTATGATTACCAACAATAAGCACTTCATTTTTTTTTGCATTCAATTGCAAACAGTTATCTGTCAGCCAACAGGCCACAGACCTGATTCCCTCACGAAACTTTGTGGCCTCTAAGTCAGAAGCCCCACTTATGGCAACCGCCAGCTGCGTGTCGTCAGCATAGGACACCATGGTCAGATTACAGCGCTTGACGACCGCAGCGAGCGGCTGAACATAGATATTAAAGAGTGTCGGGCTAAGAGCAGACCCCTGCGGAACACCCTGTGTGATAGAATGGGGATTAGACTGGTAAGGGGGGGTGACAACCCTGAAAGTACGACCAGATAGAAACGATCGAAACCATTCAAGAGCCACGTGATCGACTCCGATATCAACCAGACGCTGTAATAAAATAGCATGGGAAATGGTGTTGAACGCGGCACTAAGATCTAACAACACTAGGGTTGCCGTTTGACCAGAGTCCACCAAAGTTCGAAGGTACTCAACCATAGATAGAAGTGCAGTCTCGGTACTATGGCCAGGTCGAAAGCCATTCTGAGAGGGATCTAAAATGTTAGCAGCATGAATATAGCTACAAAGAGTGGAATTAACATAAGCCTCAGTCAGTTTTGCCACCCAAGGAAGGAGAGAAATGGGGCGATAGTTCTCAAATTTTTGAGGATCCAAAGCGGGTTTTTTCAGAAAAGGCATCACCTGCGCTTGTTTCCAGCTGTCAGGGACAGAGCCAGACTTCAAAGATAAGCGGAGGAAAGCAGAGAGTTGCAGACTCTCTAAATTGGGCCGGTCGTAAAGGATCCATGGGTGATGCAGATTTAACTTTCACCGCGATTTTGTTAAATTCCTCCATAGAGAGCTCAGGAAAGGAACGCAGAGACAGAGTGGTTTTCGGGCCTGAAAGCAGTTTCTCCAGAGATAAAGATGGAGCAGGGAAGGAGCGGTAGATGGCCTCCACTTTTTCCACGAAAAAGGCTGCCAGGCCCTCACAGTGAGTGGCCGAACAGATGTCAACAACTGGGGCTCTACTGGCTTTCAGATCCTTAAGCATCTTAAATATAAGTTTGGTGGGATTGGTGCTGGTATTGGCTTTCCCTTGTGATTTTAGTTGATCTGACTTGATCCTCAATACTATATTCACATCTAAATAGAAATCCCTACCTTGTGTTGGTTAGGTGCAAGATTGACTTGGGTGTCCTTGGCCCCATCCCCAAAGGGTCAAGTACATCAATAATGAGAAGGCGTAGGGTGGTGGCAGGACCTTCAAGTAAAGAACCTACACTCAGCGGCTGCACTATGGATGCCTTCTTGCAGCGTGCAGCTGGCGTCCTGAATAAGGAGATTGGGCTGGTTACCAGACGTTTATCTCGTTCACTTTCTCATTGTTCCGCATTGATTTCCCTGCCAACCCCGATAACCCCACATGTTGGCACCTGTACTCAGTCAAAGTCTCCTTGGGTAGCCCGGATTGACTTGTCGCCATCTCAGGCGAGTGGTATTGTTCCCCTCTCCCCGATAGTCACTACCCGGCATGGCGCGTCCATATCAGCGCCAGTTCCTGGGTCTGGTTTGGGTAACCTTCCCGGGAATGGATCGAGTGTAGTGAGCGCAAAGAGGAAGTGCCCCCCTGTGGGGTGACCTTGTAAACTCAGCATGAAAACTGGTCCACAGTTAACTCAAGCAGCACATGCAGCTTCCCCCTTCTTGGATGCCATCTCATTAGAAACGCTTCTAGCAGCACTATTGTCAGCACTTGACACTAAACTGGACCCTATTTTACATCGCCTTGCTGCCTTGGAAAAGAATCTCAGTGAATTATCAGCCTCTCTGCACAGGGACTGCGCCACGCTCACCACATTTCTTTCTCCTGCAAGACCCACAATTTTGCCCACTACCCCAATCCCCAGTGGCAGCGACATGGGGTTGGGAGACCCAGTGGAGCCCATCAGCGCACAACAGTACAATAGCACTCACCAGGACCAGGCCTGATTCTCTTGCCTGCCCAGCTACTCAACGGGGGGTGAATATCTCAAACTCAGCCTTTCTTTAGCCTCGCCAACCCCAGAGGTGTTAATGTAGGTGGTTTGACTCGTCATGACAATAGGTGAAACGGGCTTGATGTCTTACCCCTCTCCCTCAATGTGGGCTCTGTTCATCTTCCCCCTGAATCCACCCCTCTTGTCGTGGTGTTGGCCAACATACCGCACTTTAACCCCGGGACCAAGGATGACTTTTTCCAGTTAAAGAACAAGGTGGTGCACTGGCTAAATTCCAACATCGCCCTTGGTCCTAGGGTGGAAAATCATATCCTTATGGTGCAGTGGACTCAGTGGGTTGGTGAGGGGGACTGTATCATTGTTAACTTTAATAACACAACCATTGTTGACCACATCCTAAGCTCATTAGCACAGTCTGAGTATAGGTCTTGGAACTCTGCAATCTTGGCACTACCTTTGGGCTTCTTTTATCGACCTAGAACTTTACATCCCACGCCCCAATGTGAGAGGCCTATAGATGGGGGCTATGGGGGCCGTATAGGGGGATTGTTGGGGCAAGTACTGCAAATAGGTTTGCCCCTTTGAGCACGCTGGAAGACTGTGACTGACGCCGTGCGGGTCTCTCAGACCACACAGTACTTGTCCCTCATGGAAGCATCCCACCCCCAGAACAGGAAATGAGCAAGTATGGAGGGTATAAGTTCCTTTATTGGAATATCGCGGGCTGGCAAGTAAGATCGATAATCCAGGATGGCTGGCCCTTGTGAAAAGCTTTGCCGTAATAAGTCTCCACAAAATTTGGGCTATCGAGAACAACCTTCACCTGGATGTCTATAAAACTCTCTTTGTTCCAGCATGTGATGTTGTTGTCTAGTGGCAAGAGTAGACTTCTGCTGGTAAATTTTTACAATGCAGGAGTTTCACACAAGGGGGAGGGTAACATAACGCAGTTGGGGTCAGTATTAGGGGGTGGCACCTTGAAAGGTCAGAATTATCATTACATCTTCTTAACTGGGGACTTTAACACCCACATGTGTGGGGACATTAGACAAGGAGGAGTGGAAGCCATGGGCTGCGATCAACAATCAGGTCTGCATATGGAAAATAACTCTCAGGGCACTAAGCTTAACTTAATTCTACTTGAATTTGACTTAGCATCTGTTATGCACAAGTTGTCCCCGGGGAAAACAGACATTACTCCCACCTTCATAGGTAGAGGGTGTGTGATCTTTATGGATTTTACCTTTGTATCTACCCCTTTTTTTTCTTTGGTCACAGATTTCTCTGTCCAGTCAAGCGAATTCAGCAACCATAACCCTACTTGTGTAGTAATAGGATGGGACCGAGTACATAGCTACACTGAGGAGGGCGGGGGGTGTCCCTCTGAATGTGGCTGAGGCGTGAAAGAGTTTAAAATGGGGGTGTATAGCACTGGAGTCTATTCATGAGTCCCTTGCAAGCATGTGTCGCAGGGAGTTTGCTACTTGTCTTAATGGTAAGACTAGCGCCCCGGATATCCTGGGTGCATTTGGATCTATGTCCACTGTCATATGGTGGCTATTATGAGCCCGGGTCGTGGGCCGTGAGCCAGTAGGACCTAGATGGTTTGACTCAGTGTGTTCTCAGGCTTCCAGGAAGCTGAGACAGGCCTTGAGCAACAAGCCCCGAGATACGGTAGTGGTCAAAGGGCTTCGCAGAGCATATAAGGCTGCATTAGCAACTCGCAAGTCCTCCCTGAAGGAGGAGGCCTGGTCTGACTTAGTGGAGGCAAGTACATTGCACAACAGCTCTAAGTTTTGGGATATCATTAACAGCCCATTTCTCTCAGAAGAGAACGCTTGACTATTGGTCGCCCAAATGACGGAGGATGATTGGGTCCAGCTCTTTGAAGGTGTCTTTCAACCGGATCCTACGTTATCTGAAGAGCAGGAAAGGGTGGAAGGTAAGGCGGATCTCGTATTCTCTACCCAAGAGGTGAGAGCTGGACTACTAGGTCTGACCCAAAGAAAGTCCCCGGGGTCAGACGGGATCCAGCCTGATCTCTATATTGCCCATGTAGATTTCTGGGCGCCCGTCCTTACGGCTGCTATTAATGCTGCAGTAAGGCCGGCCGTGCTGAGTCTTGGGCTTTATCGACCATAGTCCAGGTATTTAAAAAGGGTGATAGGAGCAGTACTTCATGTTATAGGCCCATTTCCCTCCTAGATTCCATGGTGAAGGTGGTGGGTCATATGATTCTTGACAGACTGGTTTCCTGGGTGGCCGAACGTAATTTTTTATCTGCAAATCAATATGGTCGCTGCCCTGGCCGATCAACCGCGGAGCAGTGTTTGAATTTATATCTTTCCCTGAACAATTATACCGTGGCTCGTCAGTGTCCCATATATTCAGACTTTATGGACCTGTCCTCAGCCTTTGACTGTGTGAACAGGTCCAAGTTATGGCAGTTGATGTCATCCATTGGTATCGACAAAAACTTTATCTGGTTTTTGAGGGATCTTCAACGAGATTCTTGGGCGTTGCGTTTTTCAAAGGACCTGAAAGTGTCTCGTCAGTTTAACATCAAGTGGGGGGGTGCATCAGGGGTGCATTCCTGCACCCTTGCTTTTATCCTTATACATCAACTCCCCAGAGAAGGCCCTTCTAGCAACTAAAGCTGACAGTCCCCAGGTAGGCAAGCATAGCCTGACAGTCCTTTTATACATGGACGACGCAGTCCTCCTGGAGAGGAGGACTGCAAGGGGCTTACAACTTCTCCTTAATTCCTTTGCCTCTTTCATGAGGAGCTGGACCTGTCGATGAATCACTCTAAATCATACATCATGCAGGTGGGCCCCGGTAAGGCTAAGGTTAAGCAGCCATTTTTAAACTAAGAAGCTCCCCAGTACCTGAGACAAAAGTTTTTTCCTATCTGGGAATAGTCTTTGATGACTCCTTGAGCTGGTGCCCCTTGCTCAATCATAAGAAAGGGGATCTAGTGAAAGCCTTCGCAGCTATTTTTAACTTTGCTGGCAGAGTGAGAGGTTAGGCAATAAGGGCCCTCCTGAAGATCAACCAAGCTAAATGTATCTCAAAGGCTAGCTATGGGAGTGAGATATGGGGCGCATATTGCGCTCGGTGAGCTTCAGAGCACCGAAAACTCATTCCTGGGAAGAGTTTTTTCTGTCCCACAATGCACCCCATCCAATGTTGTTCATGAGGAATTTGGGATCTCTTTTCTTACTGACTGTTCAAACTTTGGCCTTGTGGCTCAAGATATGGGCCAAGCAAGAGAACGTACTCTCTCTTGATCACGTCTCACGTATTTGATGGCTCCAGTACATAAAAGTTGGCCTTGCTAGGCTAGGACAAGCAGATCTTTTCCACGAATCCTGATGGTGTTTGTAAAAGGGACCTCATTTGTGCAAAGGAGTGTTTTTTAAGAATGCAATATTGTGAAAGAGAAGGAAACAAGCTATGTAAGCCCAGTGTGCGCCAGTACGTTGTACTGAAAACTCTGCCTACCACGGAGCCTTATCTTCTTTGGCTTAAAAGCATCAACAATCCTTTTCTTTTGACGAGGTTCCAGTTTGACCTCATCCACTATCTACTGGCATATCCCAATGGCTCTCACAGAGGTCAGTGCCTTATGCCTTGTGGCGGCAACGGAGAGTGTCCTCAGGACATGATGCACTTTTTAATGTTCTGTACTTTTTATGCCGCTCCCAGAAGGTTATTTATCATCCCCATCTTTAAAAAAAATGGGCTTATGAGGGTGAGACCAGCTTTTATCTTTTTGAAACTTCTCTCTAGTGACACTGTTTTGTATACTCTTTACTTTTTACGGGTCGCTATCAGACAAAGGACAAGTTGTAAATAATATTTGTACGTAAACCCATGTTTTTATTTAGTATGTAGACCACTTGGATTTTATAATACTTGTTGTTAGACCTGACACCCTTGGCGTGGGTTTTTCCCATATCTTTTGCCTCTGCTACCTGGATTTTTGATGCTGTGCTGGATTTCGATATGCTGGTTTAGATGCTTTGGACACTCTGCCACTGCTAATCAGTGCCAGAGTGTAAGTGCTCCCTGTGTAAAATATCGTATTGATTGGATATACCTGATTGGCATATCTGTATCACCATGAAGTCCCTAGTAAAGTGCACCGTGTGTGCCAGGGCTGGTGATGACGGATGCTACTAGTGGGTCTGCAGCGCTGTGGACCTTGCCCCTCGCTCTGAAAAGAATATAGGAGCCAGGAAAACAAAGTGCTCCAGCAACACCCAGAACTGGATCAGACCGGGCTCAGGACCCACTTGCACAAAGACTTCAAAGACTTCTAGGGGTATAAGTACAAGACCCCTGACAACAGATTTTTAGATTCGACCATCAAGAGGAACCTCTGCTGAAAGACGGACCGCTGAAGAACTAAAAGGAAGATTGCCGTGCTGTGTGCTCTAAAGGCTGACCTGTTCTGGCGTACAACTGAAGCTAAGGAGAAGAAGGGGTCCTGCTGTGTGCTGACCCTATCCACTTGACCAAACAAGACTTTGCTGTGTGCTGTGTCTTCAACTGAATCTCCAAGGGCCTGAGAAGAGCTGGCCTCCTGTTTCGCAACCCAGGGATAGAAAGGTTGCCAAGAACTCAAGACTCTGCTGTGTCCCACCTGCGCTGCTGTGTGCCGCAGGGACCGTGGACTGTTCTACCAAGCTTCTCAACATCTGCCTGTGAGGTGGGCTGGCTGCTCTCTGTCTTGCTAGAGAGTACCGCACCGAGCCGGGCCCGACACCGGTTGCCGCATCAGGAAGATCGACGTGCTCTTCGGCACGTGCCTTGCCGCGACCCGGAGGCCTGAATCAGATCGAGAGTCGTAATTCCCTGCTCTACGAAGCCGCGCTGTGAGTGGCTGACTCCAGTGACGTCGACATCGTCACTGGGGGCTCGTCGAGGGAGTTGTGGAATCCTTGCACCGAACAGCCCGAGGAGCGCTTGTACAACGAGTGCAGTGACACCGCCGGAGCAACGTAGCTGCCTAAACATCGAGAGCCTACGAACTGATTCATTCTCAGTGAGTATCGAATCACTCAAGAGACTAGAGACTATCGTCTGACGATCCCAACCAACCGAGAAAGCGAATATTGTGTAAACCTGTGATGCTTGATTTCAACTGCAGAACCTAGATAAAGATATATTATTTTTGATATAACTCACCTGTGTGGTCTAAGTTTGTGGTGTGCGGAGGGGGGATCATTGTGGTGTCTATGTGCAAATACCTTACACATTGCCTTGGGGATAAGCCTGTCTGCTCGAGCCAAGCTACCTAGAGGGTGAGCAGGGGTTATCTACCGTGTGTGTCCCTGTACCCTGACTAGAAGCAAGGGTCCCTATTTGGTCTAAGGTGAATACCTCTGCCAACTAGAGACCCCCAGATCTAACATTGGTGGTCAGCGGTGCGGATTAGAACCAGTATTTGCACTTGACCTGCAGTGATTCTTTGTACATCACTAATCTAGTAAGCAGTAGGGGTGGGCGGAATTTGCGTAATTGCGTTACGCGAATCTCCGCGAAACGGTAAAAAATCTCCGCGAACACGCAGAAATTCCGCGAACACGCGGAATTGCTTGTTCGCGATGCTTTTTCCTGTTCACAATTAATGTTTGCGTGCTCGGGGAGAAATATCTCGCGAACACGCATTTTGAGGACGCGAACAAGCAAAAATTTCGCGAAATCGCGGAAAGCAGACTTTTGAGCAATTTCGCGTTCTCCGCGGAACGCGAAATTACGCAAATTACGCAAATTCCGCGAGCGGAACGGAATTTACCGCCCAGGCCTAGTAAGCAGTTGCATCGCACGAAGTTTTTGCGAAGACTATTTTTGGAGGATCGACGAAGCATCATGTCTCTGAATGGAGTAGGCGAGGAGCCGGAGTTGCAATTCGAGGTGAAAAAGTTGCTCGAGTATAAGAAGGAGCAACTAAAGCAATTGTGCAAGCAGCTTGGATGCCCAGCGAAGGGCAGCGCCAACAAGACGGAGCTACAGAAAGCTCTAAGGGCCTGGTGGGAGGCCAAGAATGGCGCAACCGAGGAAACTACGGAAGGGGATGGCACACCGGAGCACAGATTTGGATCCGATGATCTGCCAGTGAATAGGCCAGCGTCTAGGGCTGGCAGCGCCCATTCCAGTAGGAGCCTCTCTCCAGAGGAGCTGGAGGAAAACCAAAGGGTTAGAGCCCATGAGATTGAACTTTTTAAGCTCAAAGCTCAAGCGGAAGAAAGGAAACTGCTCCTTGACAGTGAGAAAGAGGCGGAGGAGAGGAGGAATGCTCTTGCTTTAGAAGAGAAGAAACTCCAGTTGGCTCATGAGTTGAGCATGAGGGAGCTGGACATTAAAGCCAAACAGGTGGCGTCCAGTCCGAATGGTGGCAGCGCACAACCAGTACAGGCGGGTAAAGTATACATACCGAAAGATTTGGTGCAGAATTTTCAGAGGGGTGAGGATATCTATGCGTGGTTTAGATCCTATGAGCTTGCCTTGAAGATGAATGAAGTGCCTGAGAAAAGTTGGGGAGCGGGTTTGTGGAAGCATTTTGAGGCCTCTGGGAGGGATGTCTTAGCACCCTTAGAAGCAGCAGGGACCTTAACCTAGCCCACGATGAAGGAGGCCTTATGCCTCAGGTATGGGCTTACACCAGAACAGTACCGCCAGAAGTTTAGGAACTTCAAGAAACTTGATTCGAGTACGTGGGTGGAGTGTGTGAGTATGTACACGCGTGCACTGGAAGGTTGGATAAAGGGCAGCAAAGTTACTGATTATGTGGGGTTGTGTCACTTGATTAGTTGGGAGCACTTGAGTAGTCTCTGTGTTCCAGAGCTGTGCCAGCATCTTTTAGACAGCAAGTTAACTGATCCCAGTGAGCTTGCTAAAGAGGCAGACCGCTGGACTAGCACCAGGGTCAACAAAGGGGTGGTAAGTATGCCAGCCGAAGGTGGACAGGGTCCCCAGCAGAAAGGTGGGGAGGACAAGGGTAACAGTAAGGAGTTCTCTAAAGGGCCCCAAAACAGTTCCCAGGAGAAGGAGTCCCAAGCCCCCAAGCCGAAGAGGTCTTGGCCCCCTAAGGGCAACAGACCACCGCCTACTTGCTATGCTTGTAGGGAAGTGGGGCACATCGCCCCTAAATGTCCCAATAAACCCCCAGCACCAGCTGCTGCTCCAGTCCCAGGGTTAGCTAGTGTAGCTTTGGGAGGGGATTTGATTTCCAGTAGGGAAGAGGGATTAGCTATGATGACCCTTGTCTCGTTAGGAGACCAAGAGATGGTCCAGGATGCCTTGATACCCGCTAACACTAAGAAATACGGGCAAAAGGTGACCATCAATGGGAGGGAGATAGAGGCTCTGAGAGACACCGGGGCTAGTGTGACATCTGTCAGGTGTCAGTGGGTGTCTGAAGAGCAAGTCATTCCCAATGTGCTCCGCCCAGTAGTGGCAGCTGACACTTCAGTTCGCCTCTGCAAGATGGCGCGTGTTCCCTTTACATGGGGGGGAGTCTCTGGTACCTTGGAAGTCTGTGTCAGTGATGCCTTGCCGGTAGATTGTCTGTTGGGTAACGACCTGGAGAGTTCTCCATGGAAGGACGTAGAGCACAGAACTCACTTGGAGATGTTAGGACTGCCAGCGTGGATCTGTGTATCCACACGTGCCATGACAGCCAGTAAGGGTGGATTAGTAGAACTGGAGCCTGGAACGATGGCCCAGGAACCTGCCAGGAGAGGAAGGGGCAGAGGGCGCGGGAAACCATCCCCCACTGTTCCCACGGTCCAGGAGGAAGCGGAACCTGAGGGGGATGCCCTGGAACCTACAGGGGAGCAGGTGGCCGAACTGGGGGAGTTGCCTGAGCTGACCCATTGGCAGCAAGAGGGTGGCCCCTCCAGGGAGGGATTCTGCCAGGCTCAGAAGGAGTGCCCTTCTCTCATTGGTGTGCGGCAGCAGGCTGCAGACCAGGCAGCAGGCCTAGGGTCCAAGGAACATTTGATTTACTGGGAAGATGACTTACTGTATAGTGAGCCTAAGTTCGCTGAGGCCGGTGCAGCCCGTGTGCTGGTGGTACCCGAGCGCTTCAGGAACTTCTTACTGGGTCTGGCTCACGACGTGCCTCTCGCAGGACATCTGGGGCAAGACAAGACCTATCACAGGCTTGTCACCCACTTCTACTGGCCCCAGATGAAGAAGCACGTCGGTACCTTTTGTAAGTCATGCCAAACCTGTCAAGCTAGTGGTAAGAGCGGAAGGAAGTGTGTGGCGCCCCTCCAGCCGTTTCCTGTAGTGAGCACCCCTTTCGAGCGGGTGGGCATTGATATCGTAGGGCCCCTGGATCCCAAGACCGCCTTAGGCAACAGGTTTATCCTGGTCTTGGTAGATCACGCCACTCGGTACCCGGAAGCAGTCCCTCTCAGGACAATCACAGCACCCGTGGTGGGCCGTGCATTGATGGGGATCTTTTCGCGTGTGGGGTTCCCTCGTGAGGTGGTCTCCGACCGGGGTACCAACTTCATCTCTAGGTATATGAAGTCTCTGTGGGAGGAGTGTGGAGTAACGTATAAGTTCACCACTCCTTACCACCCTCAAGGAAATAGATTGGTTGAAAGGTTCAACCGCACCCTGAAAGGTATGATTATGGGCCTAGCGGAGCCCATGAGACGGAAGTGGGACGTCTTGTTACCATGCCTGTTGTTTGCTTACAGGGAGGTGCCTCAGAAGTCCTTAGGGTTCAGCCCCTTTGAACTGCTGTATGGCCACCCTGTTAGAGGACCGCTCACACTGGTGAAGGAGGGGTGGGAGAAATCCCGTGGGAAAACCCCCCAGGATGTGTTCAGCTATGTGCTGGCCATCCGCAACCAAACGCAGCGCTTCAGGAAGCTCGCTCAGGAGAACCTAGAAGCCAGCCAGGAGGAGATGAAAAGATGGTACGACCAGAATACCACTCTGGTAGAATTTCATCCCGGGCAGAAAGTGTGGGTGATGGCGCCGGTGGAGCATTGTGCGCTCCGCGACAAGTGGACCGGGCCATATGAGGTGGTAGAGCGCAAGAGTGAGGTGACCTACCTGATCAACATGAAGACTCCTAGGCAGCCCCTTAGAGTCTTGCATGTGAACCGCCTCAAACCCCACTTCGAGAGGTCTGAAGTAACGATGCTCATGGCTACAGATGACGGTGGGGAAGAGGATAGTGATCCTCTCCCTGACCTCCTGGCAGCGAAGGAGCAAGACGGGTCAGTAGATGGTGTGGTCCTCTCGCCCATACTGACCCCGGAGCAGCAGAGCGACTGTCGCCAGGTGTTGGGTCAGTTTGCCTCCCTGTTCTCCCTGACACCAGGTGTCACCAATTGGTGCGTCCATGATGTGGACACTGGAGATAGCCTGCCTGTGAAACAGAAGTTTTACAGAGTAGCTGACAGGGTCAGGGCCAGCATCAAGGAAGAAGTTTCCAAGATGTTGGCGTTAGGGGTAATTGAGCCCTCTAGCAGTCCCTGGGCAAGCCCAGTGGTCCTCGTTCCCAAGAAATCTACTACACCCGGTGGCCCGTCAGAACTTCGGTTTTGCGTGGACTACCGCGGGCTCAATGCGGTCACCAAGACTGACGCGCACCCCATCCCCAGAGCTGATGAGCTCGTGGATCGGCTAGGAGCTGCCCGGTACCTCAGCACCTTCGATTTGACTTCGGGGTACTGGCAGATTGCCTTAACTGACGGGGCAAAGGAGAGGTCGGCATTTTCAACGCCAGAGGGGCACTTCCAGTTTCGAGTCATGCCCTTTGGATTGAAAAATGCCCCTGCCACCTTCCAGAGACTGGTCAACCGGGTACTGACCGGGCTGGAGCAATTCAGCGCCGCATACCTGGATGACATTGCTGTGTTCAGCTCCACTTGGGACGAACACTTGCAACACCTCTGTGAAGTGTTGAGGGCGCTGCAGAAGGCAGGCCTCACTATCAAGGCTAGTAAGTGCCAGATAGGGCAGGGATCCGTGGTGTATTTGGGACACCAGGTGGGGAGCGGCCAGGTGGCGCCCCTACAGGCGAAGATCGATACCATTCTGGCTTGGGAACCCCCCAAGACGCAGACAGAGGTGAGAGCCTTCCTAGGACTCACCGGGTATTACAGACGGTTCATCAAGGGATACGGCACCATCGTTGCCCCCTTAACGGAACTAACCTCTAGGAATCAGCCCAGGAAAGTGAATTGGACCGAGGCCTGTCAAACTGCTTTTGATGCCCTGAAAACTGCAATGTGCACAGCACCGGTGCTTAAGGCGCCTGACTTTTCGAGTGAGTTCGTAGTGCAGACAGACGCTTCAGAGCAAGGCGTGGGAGCAGTACTCTCACAGATGGACGACGAGGGCGGGGACCAACCCGTAGCTTTCATCAGTAGGAGGCTACTTCCCAGGGAACAGAGGTGGAGCGCTATTGAAAGGGAAGCATTCGCTGTGGTCTGGGCCCTGAAGAAGCTGAGGCCCTACCTGTTTGGGACTCACTTCCGTGTTCAGACCGACCACAGGCCCCTCAGATGGTTAATGCAGATGAGGGGTGAGAATCCAAAACTGTTGAGGTGGTCCATCTCCCTACAGGGAATGGACTTTACGGTGGAACACCGTCCCGGTACAGAGCACGCCAATGCTGATGGTCTGTCCAGGTTTTTCCGCCTTAGCGATGAGAACTCCCAAGAGGGTGGGTAGTTCTCCCCGCTTTCAGCTGGAGGGGACACGTGTTAGACCTGACACCCTTGGCGTGGGTTTTTCCCCTATCTTTTGCCTCTGCTACCTGGATTTTTGATGCTGTGCTGGATTTCGATATGCTTGTTTAGATGCTTTGGACACTCTGCCACTGCTAATCAGTGCCAGAGTGTAAGTGCTCCCTGTGTAAAATATCGTATTGATTGGATATACCTGATTGGCATATCTGTATCACCATGAAGTCCCTAGTAAAGTGCACTGTGTGTGCCAGGGCTGGTGATGACGGATGCTACTAGTGGGTCTGCAGCGCTGATTGCGCCACCCACCTGTGTAGCCTTAAAACAGTGTCTCAGGCCTGCCGCCGCAGGCCTGCCTGCAGTCCCCGGACTGCCATGTCCCCCTGGCCAGTGTCCACACTGGCCGGGCCTAACCCTTCCCTTTTCATACACGTCAGTCATCCCTATGGAAGGCCCAAGGTACCCCCCTGGGCAGGGTGCGGTGTATGTAGAAGGTAGAGCATGTACTAGTGCAGGTAACATGTTCTGGTAGTGAACGCCGGCCATTTTGTGTGTTCACTACTGCAAGGCTATCTTGTTCCATAGGCTAACATGAGGGAGGCGGGTGCCAATGGCTATCCGCCTATCTTCTCATACGAACAAGATAAGACATGAGTGTTTGATATCCCTGAGCTCAGCATTTAATAACACATCTTTTAGGAGAGATTGTTTTTAAATCCTGAGTGGGAGAACAGTACTTTTTAGAGAGTAGCTGTTCTCTTGTCTGACCCTTCTGTGTTCCTGGGCGCGCTTGTGGATTGACTGTCTGGTTTGAGAGTGACAGGGACTAGGGATCCCCCGGGAGGTTGGCTGAGTCGGCCCTCTGCTGAATGGCGACAATCGCAAGGAGAGTGGAGGGAGGAGATAGCACCTGGGATTGAATAGGGCTGTGCCTGCCTGCCACTCTGCTGGCTCCACCTCCTGCTGGGCGGCTGACGACCTTGCCCCTCGCTCTGAAAAGAATATAGGAGCCAGGAAAACAAAGTGCTCCAGCAACACCCAGAACTGGATCAGACCGGGCTCAGGACCCACTTGCACAAAGACTTCAAAGACTTCTAGGGGTATAAGTACAAGACCCCTGACAACAGATTTTTAGATTCGACCATCAAGAGGAACCTCTGCTGAAAGACGGACCGCTGAAGAACTAAAAGGAAGATTGCCGTGCTGTGTGCTCTAAAGGCTGACCTGTTCTGGCGTACAACTGAAGCTAAGGAGAAGAAGGGGTCCTGCTGTGTGCTGACCCTATCCACTTGACCAAACAAGACTTTGCTGTGTGCTGTGTCTTCAACTGAATCTCCAAGGGCCTGAGAAGAGCTGGCCTCCTGTTTCGCAACCCAGGGATAGAAAGGTTGCCAAGAACTCAAGACTCTGCTGTGTCCCACCTGCGCTGCTGTGTGCCGCAGGGACCGTGGACTGTTCTACCAAGCTTCTCAACATCTGCCTGTGAGGTGGGCTGGCTGCTCTCTGTCTTGCTAGAGAGTACCGCACCGAGCCGGGCCCGACACCGGTTGCCGCATCAGGAAGATCGACGTGCTCTTCGGCACGTGCCTTGCCGCGACCCGGAGGCCTGAATCAGATCGAGAGTCGTAATTCCCTGCTCTACGAAGCCGCGCTGTGAGTGGCTGACTCCAGTGACGTCGACATCGTTACTGGGGGCTCGTCGAGGGAGTTGTGGAATCCTTGCACCGAACAGCCCGAGGAGCGCTTGTACAACGAGTGCAGTGACACCGCCGGAGCAACGTAGCTGCCTAAACATCGAGAGCCTACGAACTGATTCATTCTCAGTGAGTATCGAATCACTCAAGAGACTAGAGACTATCGTCTGACGATCCCAACCAACCGAGAAAGCGAATATTGTGTAAACCTGTGATGCTTGATTTCAACTGCGGAACCTAGATAAAGATATATTATTTTTGATATAACTCACCTGTGTGGTCTAAGTTTGTGGTGTGCGGAGGGGGGATCATTGTGGTGTCTACGTGCAAATACCTTACACATAGCCTTGGGGATAAGCCTGTCTGCTCGAGCCAAGCTACCTAGAGGGTGAGCAGGGGTTATCTACCATGTGTGTCCCTGTACCCTGACTAGAAGCAAGGGTCCCTATTTGGTCTAAGGTGAATACCTCTGCCAACTAGAGACCCCCAGATCTAACACTTGTCAATCTGTAACCTGATTTATGGTATATCGAAGGTTGTATGACTTTTATGGTTTTATTCTTAAAGCCAAATAAAGTTTTATTGTATTGTATTGACTGACTTGAAATTCAGTGTCATCACCCCTGAATTATTGGGGTAGAGACTAATTTACGAGTGTAAAGTTACTACTAGTAACATCATTCACAGATAGGTGGCGATCTCGAGCACTGGGGCAAAGTATAGGAAAAACTAAAAGTGCTTATTAAACTTTACAGAAAAAAATTACTATATGGTTGTGGTCAATTTTAATGTAATGTATTCATTTCTATTTTTTAAATGCAACAAATAAAAAATCGTACACCCCAATTAAATTAATTTTGAATGAAACATTTAATTAAGCTAAAATCGTTAAAAGTTGTAATTATTTTTAAAGATGAATTTTTCACAAATTCTCGCTTAAAGTAAAATGTTTATGTATTATGTATTGAATAAAGAGAGTTACATTGATTTTTATTTAAAAAAGATAATTTTTTTGTGTCAAAATAATATATATTTTGGCATATATAACTAATCTTTATATATATATATATTCACTGAAAAAACCATAGGTTTCACACATGTTATAGTTAGCGGAAATTTTACTGATGAAAAACCAATGAAATTCCCCCGTTATAGTTAGTGCAGGCAACTATAACTCACGCGACCGCAATCTTCTGCTGATGCTAATACTGTATTTAGACACTTATTTGCCCATGTCTTCTTCCATAAATTTTTAGCTATACATATATTACAAATATTTTTTTTTCATAAAGACACATATGTCATCAGCAGAAGATTGCGGTCGCGCGAGTTATAGTTGCCTGCACTAACTATAACGGGGGAATTTCATTGGTTTTTCATCAGTAAAATTTCCGCTAACTATAACATGTGTGAAACCTATGGTTTTTTCAGTGAATTTGCAAGGTTTTTTAAATGCTAATTCCTAACTATAACGTGTGTGAAACCTATGTTTTTTTCAGTGAATTTGTACGTTTTTTTAAATGCTAAGTTACTTTACGCCATTCGTGGCGTGCGCGCCCACTTAACGCAGTTCGTTCCGTGCGCGCACGGTGCGCGAAGCGCACCGTGCGCGCACAGTGAGCACGCGGTGCGCGAAGCGCACCGCGCGCCCACTTTACGAAGTTAGTGCCGTGCACGCACGGTGGGCTAGATGGGCTAGATGGGCCATGTACGCACAATGCTCTTCGCGCACCGTGCGCACATGGAGGACATATGATGCGCTTCGTTTTGAAAGGTAATATTTTAATTTTTCATACCTATTATAAGCCATGCACAAATGGAGCCCTTCGGGCACCATTTGCACATGGGGTGGGGAGAGTGTGGATAATTTTTTTGTTTTAAGCGTAATCGGCGACATTATCGAAAAAATTAAAATTCCGTTTTTGGCCTTGGGGGATCTTTGGGGACTCCCTCAACATGGCTAGGTGCTTTGGAGCTGTCTAAACAGCCCCTTTACATGTTTTTGTCCTTTGTTTTTTAATCCACACTCTGAGTGCGAGAGAGAAAATGGCGGCCGCCGCTTCCTGGTTTCGGCCGATTCGAATGTTTACTAAGATCTAAGAGCCAATCAGAATCGCGCTTGCGCACGTCACCGTACGCGTACGGTAAGCGCACCGTAAGCGCACCGTAAGCTGGCTCAGATATATATATTGATTTAAAGGCTATTTTCTCAGAATCTACTGAACAGATTTACACCAAACCTACGAAAGGCACTTCCTTGACCTGAGGACTACCTCTCTGCCAAATTTCAAGTAATTCTGTTCAGCCGTTCGGGCTGTAGCTGTGTCTAAAGGTCCTATGGAAAAATGCATGGGAAAAACTCGTTTTGGGACCCCCCTTTTATCTCAGCCCCTGCTTGACTAATCCCCCGAGACTTTCAGGGTAGGAGCGGAGCGTAGCGCCCCACCTATTTTGAAAAATTCGCGAGGATTCGTCGACCGGCGCAAAAGTTATTCAAAATAGAATGTTGCGGATTTCCTATGGAAACGTGGTCCTAACTATAACTACCTACTGGCGACCGCCAGTAGGTAATATATATATATATATATATATATATTCCAAAAGTCGCAAAGCAATCCACGTGCGCTCTCAGGAGAAAAAACCACAAACGAGAGTAGTGCAGAAAGGGGGTGTTTAATCCACAACGCGTTTCAGCTCGAAAGCCTTGTTCACGTGGATGATTGTGAATACAAGGTAACTGATAAAATTTAATGCATAGACATAAACAAAGGACAAAAGGAAAGCCAATAGTTAACATGGTGAAAACTAGGGCAGACATCTTGGAACGTTATATATAAACATTTAATTCACTGTTTTAAATGTATATATGTGTATACAATTTAATTTTAAGTCCCTTCCATAATTTACTATAGAAAGTTGTTTCAGTACCAGGCAAAGAGATGGCCAACCAACTTTCCTTGAAGAGCAATTCCAGTCCATTGGTTCCAGCAAAATGTAGCAGTCTCTGAGCACTTAAATCCTGAGTGAGTTCTCTTTTTCCTGAAGGAATCATGACTCTTCTTCTTCAATTTGAGTCTACCCAAAAAAGATAACAATTCCATCCAAGCCTGTGGAGGGAAAGGTCTAGCAAGGCCTACATTATGAAAACAGCTTTTGAGTTCTTTTTAAATCTAAGCACACATTAACCTCAATATGTGGTGATGTCAAGCTTTCCCTACATGGTAATATATCACTGCAGTGCAATCCAACTTCAGCCCAGCCACAGCATAGTGGTGCTTATGGCAGGCATATATTTTTGTCATATATTCAAGTGGTGTAAACAAACACAGCAGCCTATGTGACATTTAAGCACCATTTTTTTATAGTGAAGATAAATAGTCCAAAAAGGGAGTTCCAGTTTACATCACATGTTTTAGGGGTAGTGCACATGATTAGAGTTCTAACACGATCAAATCAAAAGGGAAACTGGGGAGACCTTTTATCTAGTGCACCAAGCTGTATAGAGTCAATTGTGAAAAGTTTCACATTGATTTGTATACAGCTCTGTAGGTAAGACACACTTTTTGCCCTGACCACCCGCATTTTATGACTGATTCTGGTGGCAACTGACTTGAAAGGGGCCTGGGCTCTGCCAAGGGACAGAAACCGCCCTGGTTGCGGTAGTGGAAGAAACAAGGAAAATCATGGACTCAGGAGGATCAGCTGCATTGATTCTCCTCGACCTCAGTGCAGCCTTCAATACCGTTAATCATCAAACCTTGATTTTAAGGTGTCTCGAAATGGGGGTGACTGGTTCAGCACTGAGTTGGTCAGCCTCCTTTCTGGAAGGTCGCACTTTTCAGGTTTTCGAGGAGAACGTGTCCTCTAGGAAGGTTCCTCTGAAGAGTGGAGTCCCCCAGGGCTCCTCTCTTAGCCCCACTCTTTTTAATATTTAAATGAGTCCTCTAGCTAAAATTGTGGAAGAATTTGGCATACAAATAGTGATGTATGCCGATGACAATCAGCTGATTGTCTCTCTCAAAGATCTCGGACAGCCACAATGCAATCTTTCTAGATGCCTCGAAGAAATATCAGCTTGGATGAAACAGTCCTGCCTCCAACTGAATGGAGCAAAAACAGAGCTCATGCTGCTGGGAAAGCCTCTGCCCCCAGATTTGCTTTTGGCTTGGCCCAGCTGCATGGGATCCCCACCCCTCCAAAAAACCACATCAAGAGTCTAGGAGTGTGGTTGGACGAAAAATTAGATATGAAGACACAGGCCAACAAGGTTGCTGGGTGCTCTTTCGGGATCATGAAAACAGCTAGGAAGATTCTTCCTCTTCTCCCATTCCACGCAAAAAACTGCTCCTTCAAGCATTGGTTTTGTCACGTCTGGACTACGCTAATGCCTTATATCTAGGAGCTCCCCTATCCACAATAAGCATTCTGCAGAAGGTCCAGAACTGCGCAGCAAGAATTCTCCTACAAATCCCGCGGAGAGAATCAGCTAAAGGAGCAATCAGACAATTGCACTGGCTTCCGATCGCAGAAAGAATCCAATTCAAGGCCCTATGTATCACGCATAGGGTCCTGAACAAGAATGGCCCTCCAATCCTTCAAAAGATAGTTTCCCCATACCATCCCAACAGACACCTTCGCTCTGGTAGTAAACACCTGGCTATGGTTCTGAGAATTCTTAGGTCCAGATGCGGAGGTCGTTCTTTCTCTTACGTCGCATCGAAGACTTGGAATATCCTCCCACACTCCATTCGAATGGAGGAAAAATATCTACCCTTTCGTAGACTCTTGAAGACGCATCTTTTCCCCATCGCATAAGCAGTCAGCATTTCTGTTTACCTGGTTCTCAGCGCTGGGAGGCCCTAGGGTAGCCATGCGCTCTACAAATGCCTCTTTCATAATAAGGCTCAGGGCCATTGTCCTACCCTCTAAAGGTATATGGTAATTGGGGTGGTAAAGAGGAAGTTGGTGGCTGCGAAGAAGAGACAGAAGTGTCTAGGGATGGTGGTTGTGACCCAAGATTACCCAAGGGGATTGTCCCTAAGTACCAGGAGAGGATGGGCATTAATAAATGGATGACAGCTTTTTAAAGTGACCTCAAAATGAGGATGGTGAGTTCTCAGTACTGGGGTTCACTGCTGTGAGAACTGATTCTTGTAGCAGAGGAGATACGTCCTTGACTGTAGAGGTACAAGATGGTCTTATCCCCACATGAAGCAGAGCTTGGTCAGAAGGTTTGATCTAACCCCTGAGCAGAACAGGATGAAGTTTAGAGACACACAGAAAGTCAGTAGCCAATCCAGGGTTGACTTTGAAGATATAATTGTCAAGGCACTAGCGAGATGGATACAGGGTAACAAGGTACGTACATATGATGGGCTGTACAATTTGATCATGAAAGAGCACATATTGACCAATTGCCCTACAGAAAAATTACAGCAGCACCTACTTGACTCTAAGCTTTCTACTCCCAGGGAACAGGGTGAAACAGCTGATGAGTAGGTTCACACCAGAATGATCAAGATGAACCAGGGAGGTGATCAGAAGAAAGAGGACAGGTCCTTTCCCATGTGAAAGCCTTGGGTAGCTGAGATAACAAAAACAGAAAGAGTCCTCAGTAAGTCTCCAAACACAAGTCCAAGGAGGGTTCTCCCAGAGCCAATCCACTTACAAGGGTAAGGGGGATCAGGAAATACTTGTTGACCTTACAAAGGCAGGCAGTATTTGGATTGCTTGCAGTCAGTACCCAAAAAAGGGGGTGCAGTCTGCACAAAGAAGCCTACAACCAGTGGGCAGTCCAAAGGGATTGCTAGTCAGGGGGGACTTACCCAGAGATGGGGAAAGGGTATGCTTTTGGCAGACCCCCCTCTTTCTGAAAGGAAGGATGCAGCCTGGTAAACAAAGTGCTCCGGGCTGGGAAGAACTGGTTTTGGCTGGGTTCAGTGACTTGTAGCTTCTGAGAACAAAGACTTTTTGGATATAAATATCTGTGCTGAAACCCCTACAATTTGTATTGCCCCTGGATCTCAAGTCCGTGGAACTGAAGGAAGCTGCAGGAGAGGACTGTCCTGGTGTTGTGTGCTGTTCCCCGGATTGGCCTGCAGTAGTTTTCATTGGACTGGAGATAAGAGGGAAAAGGAGCTGCAATCACCCAAGGGATAGAGAGAGAACTAGCCTCCTGACTGAAGTCTCAGGACCAGTAGACTTCATTTTGTCGCTAAGGCCTGTTAGCGAGCCGCCGCAGCCGAGGAGCATCAAGAAAATCATCGCACTGCTGCCGCCGAGGGCTCGCTGGCCTGATCATCACCCGCACATTTGAGGGCCTCAAAATTATCGCTAAAGCCTGTTAGCGAGCCGCCAAAGCTACGTAGCGCCAGGAAAATCATCGCACTGCTGCCGTTGAGGGCTCGCTGGCCTGATCATCACCCCGCACGTTTGCGGGCCTCACAATTATCGCCACAGCCGTGGAGCATCAGGAAAATCATCGTGTGGCTGCCGCTGAGGGCTCGCTGGCCTGATCATCGCCGCACATGCTTGCGGGCCTCGAAATTGTCGCTAAGGCCCGTTAGCGAGCCGCCGCAGCCACGAAGCGTCAAGAAATTCATTGCGTTGCTGCCACTCAGGGCTCGCTGGCCCTATCATCGCCCCACACGTTTGTGGCCCTCAAAATTGTTGCTAACACCCGTTAGTGAGCGGCCGCGACCGAGAGCATGAGGAAAAACATCGTTATCCCGCCGTAGCGGCATTTTTGTGGAATATTGACAACAACATCCCGGAACTGTGAGTAAAAGGGTCGCAGAGACCATTGCTCTGAACTGAACTTTGCATTCCCCATTTGAACTATTTTTGCAGCATCCAGAGAGAATTATTTTTGCACAGTATTGTGGCTTTCTCGTTATTTGGTCTTGTGATAAGCCTATATATAAAGATAACTACTTTTTGATACCTACCTGTGTTGTGCCCTTTGTAGTGTTCCTCACTGTATTACTGTGTATGATCATAAACGCTTAACGCACTACCTCTGAGATTAGCCTAACTGCTTGTGCTACGTTACCACAGGGTGGAGCAGGGGTTGTCAAAGGGGTGCAGCCCTTCACTCTGACTTAGGAAGAAGGGTCCCTGCTTCGACAGTGGACATCCACTGCCATCCAGAGACCTCCATTTCTAACAGCATTGTAAATGACAATGCCTTTTATTTATGTTTTGGGTTTTAAAACATAAATAAAAGGCATTGCCATTTACAATACTAATAGCTTAAACTCTAGCAAATGCGAGACCAATTGCAGTCCTAGCCCCCAAAAGGCAATCCAGAGTCTCTGAACCCTTGGCCTGAGCTAGTAGACTGTTATTTTCCCCAAAGGAACTCAGAACCAAAAAGACCTCCAAGTTTGGAGATGTTCTGGAAAGTTTTGCAGAAGTGCTCGAGGACGAGAATGGCTTGACATCGAGATTGAAGCCATCGTTGGCGACTCACTCTAGTTTGTCGCACTGAAAGCTCCAGAGCTCCTTGCCATCAACATCAAGGACAAAGACTTCGAGAGGCTCACTGAGGTATCAAACTGAAGCAGGCCTCCTTCATCGAATCAAACTTTATATCCAATAAGCCAGAGGCCCCACCAACGAGCCCATAGATAAGAGAAAAGCTCCAAGAAAAAAAACGAAGTGCCTGATTGCGAGGACTGCCAGACTCACAGGGGTGCGGTGGTGGTGGTCCAGCCCCCGCTGTACCAGTGTCCAGACCGCCATATTACATCTTCGGTGGTCAGACCTCCATTGCACCACGGAAACCCACAGGGAACCACGTTCCCTGGCAGTCCCCTGATGGTCAGGGGCTCACAATATGCTGGCAGTGCTGCTGCAACACCGCCATGCATATTACGAGTTTCAGGACCATCAACAGTGTCATGCAGGTTTTCCCTCCATGAAACTGCTGGCAGACATAAAACAGGAGTCCCTCCTATTGCATGCATTGGGGGTGCATGCAGGGGGCACGTGTGTATGCACCACCATGTGCAGCATGGAATGAAATTCCCAGTCCCTGCCATGCTGGAACGCACTGTGGTGGTCCTGTGCTGGTGCCTTTCTAAGACATACATTGGTGGCTTTGAAAGTCAACACCACAAGACCACCATACCACATGCCCGCCAGACCATGAAAAACTCATAATGTGGCAGGTGGGTGGCAGACTGGTTTGGCAGTCCTGGAGCGGGGTGGTGACATGGCGGACCGTCAAACTTTGGACCGGGGCCTAGCCCTCTGCTGATGCAACCATACTCCATCATTGTCCACCTAAAACTTTGACTTTGTACGTTCCATTGTGACCAGATAGGTGTGAGTTGCGCTTGAAGCCTTTCGGTGCTTGTATGCACAATTTTTGATGTATTCCTTGAAGATTCTCTCTCTTGTTCCATACTTTGGATTTTTGTCATTTTCGTGTTATTCTCAAGATAAAAATATTCTCTATTTTTATAAATTGTTATATTTTTATTGTGTTGTGTCCTTCCCTTATTCACTACTTTGGTGGCACATGAAAATCACCTCAGTTTAGGTAACGTATGTGGTACCCTAGCTCTGCTGTCACATTTTAGTGTGATCTTTATGCTGGCTGCAAATCTTTTACCATGCTCCAGTCCGTAATGAATAAATATACTTCTAAGAAAATCCCAGCTTAGACCCCATCTCAGTGTTGCCCCTGCTAGAGTTGCGGCACACATACATATGTTGATCCATATATGAAAACTTGCCACCACACAGAAGTATTTTTCTACGAAACATGTTTGGCATGCACTACTCATGCACATCTTCCATAACGTTAGCAAGAAAATTCAAATGATTAACCAAATAATTGTCCAATATCTGGCAATAAAAATGTACATGAAAATGCGGTTCCAACAATGATTAGTTTACTTCCAACTTGAGTGCAAGCACAGTAAAATACTTTGGTTGGATGTACAAACCCCTATTTGTGAGGGGACACAGCCACAAACATGAGCATTTCAGGAACTCCTAGCTAGCCTACATTCAATAGATCTGTAATCTTTCACATGCTTGTGATTGGTGTTGCCATGAACTTGCTGGTATAGTGCTCAATAGTGCTCCTGTGGGATAACAATATATTTAAGCAAAACACTAAGGGCCTTATTATTAGTTTGGCGGTCCTATGGACTGCTGTATCGATGGTGGCGGTCCGAGCGCGGTGAGCTCAGCAGTCTGACTGCCATATTACAAGTTGGGTGAAACAGCTTTGTGAAGACCGCAGCTGGACCTGGTTTGCGGTTGTGGTAAGGTGGTTCCCATAGGCAGTACAGGGGAGCTGCACCACTGTCCATATTACAGGTTTACTGCTCCACTAGTGTACCATGGCGGTCCGACCACCTGCTTCAAGGTGGGGTGATGGAAGATTTGGAGTGCGTACTCACCACTTTCTTCTTCAGCCAGGCAGATTTCGATGTAGATCCTTTTCTCCAGGTACCCCCTTCACAGCAGGATCTTCACACAAAGGATTATGACCCTGTTTGTGCTGATATACTAGTGAGTTCTTTTTTAACCATATACCCATTGCCAGGACTGCCCACATATGGGCTGAACCCCGGTAATGGATATATGGTATTTTTCTACATATAACATGCATACGTATGCATCTGACACATCTGCATTCAAAAAGCACACAAAGGTATCAATATATTTATGAAAAATACACACCACTGCTGCAAGATCCCCACCTGCACACCGCTGGCCCCATGGTCAACTCGTAATACGATGGTCTTTGGACCAGCTCCGTGGGCTGCTGGCTGGGGCAAACAAGGTCCTACAATGGTTGGACCACCAAATTCCTAAAATAGCCCTAAGTGACTAAGCATAGCGGCTATATGCCAAATTTGTTTGCGCAAGCTTGACCACAATTGTAGAAGGTACCGAAATAGGGGACCCATTACTCTTAATGAGACAGTGGCAATATACTTATTGAGGTAAAAGATGGGCATCACATTTAGCGCTGAACAATGTTGGACCATTACTTCAGTTATATTTTCCCAATATTTCTCTCCCTTTCCACCTTGAGAAACGCTAGAGGAGCCTGATTACAAGTTAAACTTCTAGAGGCTTTTGAGCTATATTTTAAAAATGACACATATCATGAAAGGGTGTCTCTAAAATGTCCTTATGATGTGTAAATACATAAATCTGTCAAATGGTCCAGCTGAGTCTGGCTTCCTTTTTTAAAATCATTTTTGCCCCCTCCACCCATTGAATAGGAGTCAAACTTCTATTAATGCTAGCGGTGTTGGCAAGATGTATGCTGGTGCCCAGTCCCTTCCGGGCACCTGCAAACTCCCAAATGAGTCAGCCCAGTGCCTATTTCCAAGCTGCTGCATTTATATGTGCAACAGTGTGAAAGAAGGAATGATTGATTTAATTTGAGCCTACTCAAAAGACCTAAGTAGGTTGAAACTGTTATGGGATTGCACCTGTTCTATTTCAAAGGGGACCTGACTGAGCAGTTTGGGCTGCACTTTTCCTAGTGGAGCTTGGCTAAGATTGATTTGGCTATGGCAGATCTCTGTCTAAAATGGTATAGTGGGTGAAAAGTGATGGTCTGGAATTCATACCTGCATGAGATTAATTCGGGCATGCCTTACAATCATTGCTGTTTGTTGCAGTAGATGCCTTAAGATTAATTGGGGGTGCACAGAAGTGGATATATTGCTCACTGTGCCACCGGATTCCAGCTACACCTCAGTATGGAGACCTAAGTATGTTATGACTGGCCCAAGGTTGCTTGTGTTCTTGTCTGGATGGTACTTGACATGAAAGATTGTGCTGGATTGTTCGTATTGGAACAGGACCAAGACATGTTTGTACATAGCAGGTCTCTTTCTACAGTGGCATATTCGGTGAAAAACAGTGGTCTGCAATGCAGTGCTGAGCGATTACCCATGACTGAGATGAATTCATGCATCACTGCTATCTCTTGCTGTTCATTAATATTTTTGTGTTATCATGACAAATTTCAGGCACATATTAGATGAACCTTGGAGAGATTCCCTGGCCCAACCAAGATCCATCCATGTATCAAGCTGGTGGGTGAGCTATTGGAGGCCCAGAATACTAATCCCTCTCCTTCCAATCTCAAATTCTAATTTCACACTACACCTTCATCTCAAAATGATTTCTTGTCAGAGAGGAACACTGTGAGAGGTTGGAGCTGTGTGTGTGTGTGTGCTTCAGCAAGAAGTTAGTCACTGGGTTTCTTCAGCCTAAAAAAGTCCATACAGTGTCTGCTCTCTTGCTGGAGCACAGAAACACAGTTGTATGCCCAAGCAAGATTCCAGACACTTGTAATTTTTTTGCCTAAAAAAATCCACACAATTTGTGGCTCTTTGCTGAATAATACCCACAAACAGACCATTCCTCCCACAATTCTTCCATTTTGATAAGAAGGACTGTGGGAGGAAAGAGGTTTGTGTCTGTGCCCCATACAGAAGCCAGATGCTGTTTGGATTGTTTTTTTAACCTAAGAATATATCCAAACAGGATCTGACTCCTTGCTGGAGTATGGACGTGTGAGATTGTGCCCCAGAAAAGAACAAGATCATTGTTGTTCTTTTACTGAGGCTAAGAAAAATCCAATCCTCATTTAGCTCCTTGCTGGGGCATATGTTGCTGGAGAACAAAGTCATCACAATATGACACAGCAAGGAGACATGAGATGTGAGGATATTTTCTTAGTTTTTGAAAAATACAGCAAACATCTGACTCCTTGCTGGAAAACAGGCACACTACTAAGAAAAAATCCAAAAAGAGCACAAGTATTTGCTGGAGTACAGGTATGCCGTTTGCCATTCTCACAATATGAACTAGGAGGAAAGGCCTGCATGGCCCGGCAAGGGTTCACATGATGTGTGGATGTTTTAAAGATAAGAAAACAGAAATAATTCCTGTTTGTGTACTTTATACTTACTTTCTCTTTGATGGGGAAACAGGTGTGAAACACATGAGAAGTCCCAGAAAACTAGAGCTTGATGAAGTTTAGTCACAGTTTATAACTGGACAAATGGCCATTTGCAAGAGCCCTCTTCCTTCAGCCTACTTTTGAGATTTATGTGGGGTTGGCAGGTTTTCTTGGGGGCCTGGCTTACCCAGACGGGAATACAGCAAACATTAACTATCAAAAATATTGTCTGGTGTCTAATGTGTGGATCTCTGCTCAAACCCATTGAATGCCTATGCATATCTGTTGCTCCTACACTCAGAAAAACCCAGGTAACCCAGATGTTTCATGCCTTTAAAGGGATATTTTCCTGCATAAAGATTTCTGAAGAAAATTACCATGTGTTTGGGAAAAAAATGCTAACAATCCAAAAAGGTTGTGGTCAGGTTGTTGTAGACAATCAAAGTAATGGCTGTCTGGTTCGCATCAACACATACCTTAGGCCAATCAGAATTAGAAAATATAACACGTTTATGCTATTATTGTTATAGACCTGGGTTTGATAGGTTATCAAATGAACATTGCACCATAAAAAGTGATTTTGCCACAATGTAATGGTCGGCAGTAACATATTTGATTGTGCAGACTACATTCCCTATGAAAACCTACACATATTTGGTACTGCTGGGCTGCTGGCATGAGGGCAACATTCTCTTGGATTTTGCTGAAAGAGGGGGGCTGTGTTTGTTGGAAGAGAGTGCCAGGCCACTGGAGAGCAAGCACTACAATTCAACTGTCTATGGTAGTATCCTCACTCTCCCACCTATGTAATCCTAAAGGACAGAAGCACAGCACTCCCTCCACCTACGGAGTGATGCAGTGATGCAGTGAAGCAGTTTGCACCACAACGGGTAGCCTGGACGACCCTCACGAGCTTTAGTTACACGTTCTGAAGATCTGCGGCTGGGCTCCCTCCATTCCTACCGCATCTCCGAGATAACGTACTAAGTGGATGACGGACGACGGCAAATGCCAGTTGAGGGTTGACTGAGTTTGAGGGGCATAGCGCCCACCTGCAGAGCATGAACCCGGGCCCTGCGCAAGCGGCACAGCAAGGTCTGGATGCAGCTTGCAGTCGTCCTGAGAGGCTCTCACTCTGCGCCTGACACTGCCTACACTGCATATTCTGACTATTGCCTATACTGCCAAGCAGCCCAGCAAAGCTAAGGCAGCAAGTAAGCACAGGACGCCAGCAATCAGTGTCTGCTGTCAGGGGTTTCAGGAGAGGCACCAAGGATAGGGTACCAACAACAGTGTGGTAAATGCAGACCACCAAGAAGGAGAAAAATGAAGCCCACACAGTGGGCAAAACCCTGAAGGTGGGTCACGACGGGCATGGGGACAGGCAGGACCCTCAGGTGCCGGCATCAACCCTGGGCATCTGCCTCTCTGTGCCCGTTGCCTCGCTCCAGCACAGTTCAAGGCCCCCAGGTTCAGACAGGTCCAGCCATTCTGCCATAGCCACCACAGCTGCAGCCGCAACTGCAAGCCATATTCCATTGCCTGTCCATTGGGTTTTACCTCCCCTTAGACCTGCCTGCATTCTTGCCTCCTTCCCTAAACCCTAGCAGCAATCAAAGCAAATAGCAAACAGCAACAAGTGGATGAAAAAAAGGAACAAAAGCAAATAACCTTCTTTTACAAGAATCTGTTCAGCTCAGAGGTTGATCTAATTTTTGATACTTTTGTGAAAAATATTCAGAACCACAAACCCCGGGGCAAAAGGGCTCCAGTCAAAAGCGAGGATTAAGAGAAACACCCTTAAACAAATCAATAAAGCCAACAAACCCAGCGGAAGCCCAAAACACACAGGGGAACCCCCTAATTTTGCCATTATTTTCCATATTTGACAAAGCAAATGCAGGCGGCAAAGAAACCATGTGCACCAGATTCCATTTTCTTAAAGACCTATGAGCTGCAATTTATTCAATGCTAGAAGATGTAATTGGTCTTCTAACCCCATTAGCCCCACAAAAAATATCACATTCCCAATCTCAACAAGAGCTGCAGTTAAAAATCAATGAAATCAAGTGTGTTGAAAAAGAAGGCACTACGCTTACAAGCACCATCAAACCAACCCAAAGAACTACAGCCATAGAAGCTCAGATTCATACAGAAAAACCAAATAGGCCGGTGACAACCTTTAGCTTTAGCCAGAGCTCAACGGAAACAATCAAGAGAGCCTCCTAAGACGATCACAAGCGTTATGAGGATAAAGGATACATGAACAAAAGCATAAAATTCTCAGAAGCGATCTCAAACACAGAGGTACTAAATCCCCCCTCTCCACCTGAGAGCCATTCTAAAAATGGAAACATCTCAGGGGTCTGAAGGATCTATACAGACCCAGCAGAACAACCTCAAAAGTCCATCACTCACACGCTCACCAAACAAGGACCACTCACAAGCTATGAGAGCCAAAACGATTTATAAGCTGGTCAGAGACAAAGAACACAGCAGACAAGAAGATCCTGGCACACCATCTGAAAACGTTGATTATTGCTTTATAACCTCATGCCACACCATGTAGGAAGGTTCAGTTGGTTCTCTGAGAGTAGCGGTCTGTATGCTAGGCTCTTCTAGGAGCCTAACGGAAAACCAATATCTGACTGCTGCTGGACTGCCCCCAGACCAAGATTTTACTCCTAATCTGGCAGGTGGTAGCACCACAGCTTTGGTGGTCCTCCAGTGGATGGTGTGTTGTACCTTCCGCTGTAGGACTGCCAAAGTCTATATAAGACCTCAAAAGGTATCTTCATTTAAAGAATTTGGAGCCAATTTTTTTAAAAGATGCTCTAGCGCAGAGGTGCGCAAATACCCCAACAGTGAAAGAGTTATAAGTTACATAAAGTATAT
The DNA here is from genome assembly GCF_964204655.1 of Triturus cristatus. Taxonomy (NCBI): domain Eukaryota; kingdom Metazoa; phylum Chordata; class Amphibia; order Caudata; family Salamandridae; genus Triturus; species Triturus cristatus. The sequence goes on from NC_140591.1 coordinate 500,298,246, forward strand.
GTAGGATTGTTAGGGACTTCATATGAAATATTTTGTATCATAGTTACCAAAAGTAATTGGAGTGAACATTAAAAAAGAAAACAGCCAACACTTTAACAGTTCTTAATAAAATCTCTTCAGTAGCAATGTTACTATAATATACAACACTGATACTGGGTACATGTGGTGCATTAGGACATTTTTTGAGGCCTTCCTTGTGAGCATTACCCTGCAATTTTAAGCCTGAACCGTTAAAAGCACTCACTTTTCTGTCAGATTTCTTCCTGTTTTTTTATGTTTTTTGAGAAGGGAACCCAAAGGTATACAAGGGACCATGGGTAAGGACTACTAATCGAGGAACAAGTGGTCCCTAGGTTTTAAGACTGCATCAAACAAGACACACAGAAAATAAATATGTTCTATTGCACAAACTTGCAAAAAATATTTAAATATTTATTAAATTACAAAATAGAAAGGAGCGTAATAAAACAGTGGGAAACAAAAAACAACATAGATGGGAAAAATTAAAAAGCTCAGACATTTATAGAGTAGTGACACTTAACAATGTAACAAGGACCACTCCATGATTTTTGGTACCAACGCTATTGTATTGAAGAATCAGTAATGTGCAATAGTCATGGTACTGTGTGTTGACGACGTTTCAATCCCATTACATGAAATAAGGATCATCATCAGGACTTAGATTATGCCTGAGAGTTTCTATTGTCTGGAATAAAGAAGGAAAGGTGAGAAAGGGTGGGAAATGTTTACGGTAATCATGAAGATCTGCGGTAGACAAAAAGAATCCGCTCTCTCAAACCATGCACAGAACTGTGCATCTCAATTTAACAAGGATGTGTCAAAAGCATGCAGTGTGTGGCAGTGCCTGAACGGGACTACCAGAGGTAAAGACCTGTTTTTTTTTTTAAACATATTTTATTGATTTTATATAACATTAGCATAAGCAGAAAAGGTCTTACATTGTCACATTGTAATCATGCAACTCATCATATACAGTTCCAGTATTTGAATATGAAGTCCTTGTAGGCCCTTTGGTTCCCTTACACATACAGGTAAAGACCTGTTTAAGGACTGACCTACTCAAGAGTCCGATGGAATGTGACAGTGGTTTCCTGTTTTGGAAGAAATGCTCCACGGGATAGGGTTGACAGCAGTGAAAGCCAGCTGGAGAAAAAGGAAGAATTGAGGATGTAATAGGATAACCTGGCCAAGGGGGAACACCTAGTGGAAAAAACAATGCACAAACCTGCCGATTATATGCAGAGCTTAATATTTCGAGGAAGTGCAGAGAAGGCGAATCGTTCCTATGTAGGGGCAACCACAAAGTCAATGTGTAGATGGGTGACGGGATTGATAATCTGCGAAACGGATAAGTGCTCATGGTTAGCAGGCCATGCGGTGGGCGGAGGTGAGAGAAGGGGCCACATGAATAGTAGACCACTTACCCTGTGGCAGTGCGAATGCAAGCGTCCCAATGGAAGAGCAACCATACAAGAAGTGTGTGTTTTTTTCTTTCAATGGTCAAAATGCGGCTCCCATCTGTGGATAAATGTCAGGATCGGTAACCTGCGAAATGGGCAAGGGCTCAAGGTTAAGAGGTCATGCGGTGGTTGGAGGAGAGGGAAAGTGACACAGGACGAGCGATAAACTTACCATGAGGGTATGCGGATTCACGCATTCCTTTGGAGGGTAATCACACAGGGAGTTTGTGCCCCACAGTGGTCAGTATGCGAGTTCCATCTGAACTGAAGGGTCAGTAACCTGTGAATTGGAAATGGGCTCAGGGTTAGTAGGCCATGCGGTTGGCATGGGTGAGGGAAGGAGACAAGGGGCGAATGAAAACCTTACAGCGAAGGTGTGTGGATTCACCGGTGATGCGGCGGCAGCTACCCAGTGAGGAGAAAGGGAATTAATGGATCACAACGAGTGTGCGGGAAGAACTGGAGCTCTGGTTGGTGGAATGACTACAAGCATAATATAAGCTGTGGCGCATTTCTGAAATAGAAAAAAATTGTAATTGAATAAACTTATATTTGAAACAGAAATAATATAAATACAAAGATATGTAAACATGTGCAAATTATTAATTAAAAATGAAACACCATTTTAAAATAGAAATTATTTATTAAACAATTAATAAATAAAAAATTCAATAGGCAAGTAATGGTACAGGTTGTTAGGGAATGTTAGTAGCACAGAATAAAGGCACCATTTGCTGAGTAGTCTGATGCACCCATCAAAGAAAATCTTTGCTAATTCCCAATAGTCTTTCTGACATTTATTGAGTTCTTTTAGATACTCAGTGGTTCAGACTACCTGCAAAAATTGTGCAATTCTAATTTCCTGGAAACCTTGCTAAATTTCCAGGAAGTGATAAAGGTTTGTTTGATGTTTGCTAATAGATTTGTTACAGGAGTTGGCCCATCACTCAACTTCATTGTTAGTTTGCATCACCTTCTAAGCATGTTGTGTAGCATTTCCAGCAGTTAATAGGGAACCTTGGCTTCCTCCTGTGACCCACACTGCTTAGATTGCCAATCCAAGTGTCTTCAAAATAATTCAGTAGGGGTGCCAATTTCTTGTCATATTGTGTAAAATAGTCTAATTCGATAATTGAGGTGTAGAACTCGTCATATTCAGGTGGTATGAAGCATCAGGCAGGTAGTTTATGTAATTCAAATTGCAATCTACTGTCAGACATAGAATCCTCAACTAAGGATGTTATTTACATTTTGAGCCAAATGCCTGAGAAAAGTGGAAACAACATCATTGAATTTGGGTAGTGGGAAATATATTAGAAATTGTGTTAATCTTTGATATTTCAAAATCAATAATCAATTTTCTAGGATTTTTATTTAAGGATTTTGGATATTATCGCTGACAAAAATTAAGAATATGTTGAGGATTGTTTGTCTGGGTGTAAACTGTATAGCAATAGTACCGTTGTATTATTTATTTTAGCATGAATAGTGTACATTTAGGCTATGAATGGGCTGTCGATTTAAAAGTGCCATCCATTATCTAAACATCACTATTCTCAAGTGTTATTAGGTTATGGGTTGTTGCATGAATTAATTTTCTTTTTGGAGGGTTTACATTATCATGCAGTAGGAAAGGTTCATTAGTAAAAGTAATTGGTAGTTCTGGGGGAATATTGATATAAGAAAAGGTCTGTGGGGTTATCCATTCTAAGGTTGGGAATTGTGGACATACCACTAGCAACATGGATGGGATTGTTTTGTGGTACCTCCCTCAAGACTGCTCCACAGGGTTCGTTGGAGGTGGATGAATGATTTTGTATTTGTTGAATGTTCTCTCATACTTCTATCTCAATTGCAGAGGCGGAGTGGTTATTATCAGAGGTGCTTTCAACACATTCACATAGAGTAACGTATCTCCCTGTGCAACAGGATGAAAAATATTGCACACACCTCCAATGACTCCTGGACTCAGACAATCTATCCTTACAATAAAGGTAGCCACCATATTTCAGCAGTGGAATGCCCCTTTTTGGTTTCACATGCATAGCTTGTCTAGCTGCAGCCATTTTAGTTGATTCTGTTGACAAAGAAAAAAGAGAAAAAAGTATAAGCTGCATGGGTTTTTCATTTTTTGTAATTTATACACACTGTTGCTAGGTGTGTTTGGAAAGAAATTCAAATGGTTTGGTTAATTTTGGCTACCTAGGGAGAAAATGAACAATTGTGATACCCTATTGGGATCTTAAAATAGCATTGTAAATTATTACTTTTAACGTAGGAAAAATGTTTTTCTGTTAGAGAAGGAGAAATGGTAACGGTTGAGATGTGCTTATCTGTAGTATGGTATGTCTTAGTACTTCACGAGAAGGTCTGTGATGTTGTAATTCCGGTTTGGGTGTTGTGTTTTCCCTGTCCAATGTTGTTGTTTTTGTAGTTGTGAAGACAATAACATATAACATGTTATTACCTTCATATCATTTGCTATTGTGAGATTTTGGTTTGTTGGTGACTTACTTTAAAATGATTGATGCCTTCTGTTGTTTTCAACTGCTTGGCAGTTTGTGCTGGACTGTTCCCATGAGGCACAGGGTCAAGACTGATTTGCATATGGCTGGGTTCAAACTGGAATGGCATGGTGAACAAAAAACAATGGATTTAGGCCCAGATCTTTGTACTGGGGTGAATGTATGACATTGTTCTGCATTCTGTCCATCAACTGTTGTTTTTGCATTTGTCAACCCGAGTGGGACGGGTATGCTCAGAAGTGAGTCCCATGCTCTCCATGCCACTGAAATCAATCTATCCTGGCTGAAGAGGGGTGAAACCCCGAAACTGGTCCTAGGATGCTTGGTTCCAGTCCAGGGAGGACCTGGCTTGGCAGTTCGGGCTGGACTGTTCCCATGAGGCACAGGGTCAAGACTGATTTGCATATGGCTGGGTTCAAACTGGAATGGCATGGTGAGCAAAAAAACGATGGATTTAGGCCCAGATCTCTGCACTGGGGTGAATGTATGACATTGTTCTGCATTCTGTCCATCAAATGTTGTTTTTGGCATTTGTCACCCCGAGTGGGACGGGTATGCTCAGACTTGAGTCCCGTGCTCTCCATGCCACTGGAATCAAGCCAACCTGGCTGAAGAGGGGTGAAACCCCGAAACCGGTCCTAGGATGCTTGGTTCCAGTCCAGGGAGGACCTGGCTTGGCAATTTGGGCTGGACTGTTCCCATGAGGCACAGGGTCAAGACTGTTTTGTATATGGCTTGGTTCAAACTGGAATGGCATGGTGAGCTAAACAACGATGGATTTACGCCCAGATCTCTGTACTGGGGTGAATGTATGACATTGTTCTGCATTCTGTCCATCAACTGTTGTTTTTGAATTTGTCACCCTGAGTGGGACGGGTATGCTCAGATGTGAGTCCCGTGCTCTCCATGCCACTGGAATCAAGCTATCCGGGCTGAAGAGGGGTGAAATCTCGAAACCTTTCCTAGGATGCTTGTTTCCAGCCCAGGGAGGACCTGGCTTGGCAGTCCGGGCTGGACTGTTTCCATGAGGCAATGGGTCAAGACTGATTTGCATATGGCTGGGTTCAAACTGGAACGGCATGGTGAGTAAAAAAACAATGGATTTAGACCCAGATCTCTGTACTGGGGTGAATGTATGACATTGTTCTGCATTCTGTCCATCAACTGTTGTTTTGCTTCTGTTGTTTTCACAGCACTTGCAGTATATGTTTGGTACTGAAATAAAACAAAAAAAACAGCATGTTTCTGTTTTTCCCACTACAATTTTATTCACCTATCCATGCACTAGCAATAACTTGTCCTAAGTTAACTCCCATCCAAGAGAGGAAAGTACATTTGCCCCCAGTCTCTCTCCAGCACCTGCCCTGAGGAATTCCCCCCAGTGGAGAGAAAATATAAAATGTGCCCCCAGTGTCTGTCCAGCTCCTGACCTCAGGGACACCCCCATGGGAGTTAGAATATAACATTTTCCCTCAGTCACTGTCCGGCCCCTGCACTAAGTGACAACCCCAGTGAAGTTTGAATATAAATTGTGCCCACAGTCTCTGTCCAGCATTTGCCCTGAGAGATGGCCCTAGCAGAGTTAGATTTCTAAATTTGTCATAGTCACTGTCCAGCACCTGACCAGAGGGACACCAGCAGTGGATTTAGATTATAAAATATGCCCCCAGTCCTTGTCCGGTGCCTGCCCTTAGGGATGCCCCAGCGAAGTTAGAACATAAAATTGGTCCACAGTCACTGTACAGCACCTGCCCAGAGGGACAGCCCCAGTGGAGTTAGAATACTTAGTGCCCTATTACAATGTTGGGCAGGGTTTCCTCTGCCCAACATCGTCTCAGTCATGGGATCGACCAATTTATTAGGATGCGAAGGAGGTGCAGTTTATCCCTGCACCTGTGGCAGGCACCTCATGGTGCCAGCCACGGGTTGCAGCGATCAACAGGGGGGCACCGTAGGAGCCCCCTCGGCCTCCAATCGAAGGCCTTGCACCCATGAGGGCCAACACCATAATCCCAAGGGTGGAAAGAGCAGCCCTTGGAATTACTGACAGCATTCCGACTGGCGGACGGTCTCACAGAGCCCATCGGAAGCCATTTGGAATGACTGATTGAATCCCTTTTCAACCATCTCTATTGTAATGAAGCAGGCGAAAAGGAATCCGACCGGCACATTACAATGCTGTGAGAAAGGCTCCAACTGACAGTTGGAGCCTTTTCCAACAGCATTGTAATTGCCTCTAAATTTTAAACAAGCTGACAACCATTGTTTCGGGCAGGCGAACGTCTGACAATAAGTGGCTGGTCCCACCTGCCGGATTTGGCTAGGACTGCCATGCAGAAAGTTGTAAAATGCTTTTTTCTACAGCGTCTGCTGCGTGCTGCGGCCCAGGAAAAGGGCTGCAGCACAAGCCGCAGTAGAAAAAGCCACTTTTTGAGCATACATGCACTGTGTGCTAGGCACCATGTGGTGCCTGCCACACACTGCATGGATGTGTGGCATGTGCACCTAGGCCTCTTAGCAGGGGCTCACAGGGGACAGGGACCCTGCTTGGGGCCCTCAAAGTTCATTTTCATCTGTCTTATGATGGCAGTGGAACCACCATGAATAGGAAGTCAGAAACAGATTTCTTAATCACTACGCTGTTGCCTGCGCAGGCACTACCTCCATTGTAGGGTTGGCAATTCGACCGCCGTTCAATGAGATCTTTGATCCTGTAGGAGGCTGCGGTCCTATACCTGACCTCTGCAGTCTGACCAGCTGGATTGTAATGCAGGAATTGGACTGATGCACTGGAGAGTGCGTGGACAGCCTTCGTAATGAGGGCCATGGTTTGGATTTTTTAAATTCTTGAAAAAAGTAATTCATTATTACTCACATTACGGTATTTGAATACCGTAGTAGACATAATTTTTTATCAATCACATGTGAAAATCTGTGAGATGATGAGAACATTTTTAATATTTATCATTTGGAGTAATTTTGAGATACTATGGATGTGGTTTGTTTAAATGTTGTACTTACTTTGCCTGCTAGATAGCACTGTCTCCTCAGAAAACTATCTGTCCTTAGAGAGCCTGAGAGACGAGTGGTCACAAGCAGTGTGAATGTACCACTGGTCACAAAATGGTGGACGGTTTGTTTTATAAGTTTCTTCAAGGGGAAACCACAATATGTTTTGGAATGTACATTTTACCATCTTTAATATTCTGACAATATGTCTGTTTAATTAAAAAGTTAGGAAAAACATTTATTACGGTCAGCACTTACAATGACAGCCATTTTGTTTTTAGTCAAGCTGTTTTAAAAGCAGTAAAACAAAGGAAGGGCGACAGTTGAAACGGGATCATTTGAGATATTGCTCTAAGCTACAGTTGTATTGTATAAAAATATTTATGATTAAAATTGTTTGTAAAGTAAAATAACTGTTTCTCAAACTTTTCTTAGAACTTTGAAAATTTCAAAATTGCTTTATTTTTGCTAAAATATATTTTGCAGCACAAAAACTTTTTTTCAACATGTTTAATAAAGCTGCGTTGTAACAGAATAAATGGTAAAGATGTGCATGGTAAAGGTATGCGTGGTAATGGTAGTTTTAATGTATCTCTATTAGTATGTGTGGTAGTGGTGTGCATGATATAGATGTGTGTGGTTCAATTTTATTCATGGTTTAGACTGAGTTGTAACAGCATGCATGGTCATGGCATTTGTGTTTCCTTTATACAACCATAAAATACACTACTTAGACTAACTGTAAAACTTTTCCCACTTTGTATGGGTGCTGCATAGTGTAGCACACATGCAAAGCAGGAAAACAAATGAGAAATAAAAGCATTTCTCCATGACAGCGCCTATTTAAAATAGGTTTTTTTTTTGTTTTAATCCCCATCTACTGTTTCACTAAATGGGGTTTTGCATCAAAAACCTTGAGTGGTTGCATGGAAATGCCTAACCACCATCCATGGAATGCCCCTTGGCGCTAAGTAATGTAAAGCAATGCTATGTACTGCTTTGCAGTACTTTCAGGTGATTAAGTGAGAGGATGTAGCCTAACGGCTAGGGCAGCGACCTCAAATCTGGGGAACCGGGTTCGAGTCTCAGCGATGACACTCAAAATTCTGTGATTCTGGGCAAATCACATAATCTCCCCGTAGCTAACAAAAATAATGTGTCCTCATGTAACGCAACTGGTACTCTTTGAAAGCGCTCTAATACCCGATTTCAGGGCAAATTTGGGCTATATAAAACTTTGAAAAATAAATTAAGGGCCTTATTACACATACGGTGGTCCTGGGACCACTGTATTCATGCTGGCAGTCCGATCTCCACCACCCTGCAGTCCAATCACCATATAACGATGGTGGCGGTGGGACCGCCACAAGACCACCAACACCGCCAGGATCCTACGGAGGTGGTAGTGTGGAAAGCACTGTCGGGCAGGTTCTGACCTGCCTTTCCAACAAGTATTTTATGGCAGGGTTGTGGAGTGGGGTCCCCCCCGCAAAAGTGCATGGTTGTGCGTGCACTGTGTGGCATGTAGGACATAGTGCATGCCATGCCGTACACAAACGTGCTGTAGGTGCTGTCACTGCGGTGGTATGCTGTTTAGCTTTTCCTATGGGCTTAACATACCAAACGCCATGACACCACTGCCGCACCACCAGCCTGCCCTGCATTCAACTCAGAATCTGGCAGGCAGGTTCACCATGGGCTTGGCGGTCTCCCTTATGACCGCCACAGTGGCGGTCCTTCAGGAAGACCACCAAACTCATAATAAGGCCCTGAGTAAGTGGGAAGTAAATTGGGAAAAAATAGATTTTGCATAGATGTGTGTCACTTTTGTGAAGCAAACATGGATCAATATCTTAGTAAATATAACCCTAAAACTTTAATTTTGAGCCCTTAGTAGATATTTGTGAGTACCTGTGATATACACATAACAGATTGTATGTTTTTGTTTGCCTTTGGAATAAATGTAAAGTGAACAAACAATGTATTGCTAACACTCCTCTCAAGAATTTACGCAAAGAATGGGATATTCATAATAATAAAAAACCTACATTGAATACAAGTGACTGGAAATGTATTTACAAAATATGTATCGACAAGCAAAATGGCATGAATTGAATTTTGTTTGAGAATATTGACTCAACTTATGACACGTGGGAAGATATCGTATGTAAACTTGTTTCTTGATCTTGAAGATTGCATAATTCCTTAGTAAAATCAGGCATGACGTGAAAAATACAAGCAGGTTATGGTAAAATATTATCTAACGACAAGCTAACCCTTTAAAGGTCTGCCTCGCTATAGATTTGCAAATTATAAATCTATTTGAATTAGTGAATTTTTTGTAGCTGCCGAATTCTAATGTCTACTTTAGTTACATTTTAATTCCATTTTCTGCAATGATAAAAGCATACATTAAGAAATAATTGCATTATGTTAAGCAGAAATGGATCAGCAGCAGGAAAAATAAGACTCGTTTGAAAGTTTATATCTACATTGACATTTTGTTAATATGAGCAATGATATTATATCGCTTGTTTAGATGACACATAGGAATACGAACCCCTGTAATTGTTCCTTTACTGTTTTTAAAACATATTAAAATATTAGTATAGTAAATTGTTAGTATTGTATTATTTTCTTCCAAATTAGGTAAAAGATTATTTGGTTTTCTTTTGCATGTCATATTGCCTATTTCTCCACAACAGTCTGTTTTCATTAGGTATTGACATATGCCAGTTTCTATGCAGTTCAGTTATCCTCAATAATCGTACACTTACGATCCAAAGTAGCGATAAATCACAAAATGTCAGATATATCATCATTTTTTTTTTATTTGTTAGATTTGGATTAGAACAAACCCCTATGATTATCGCCTACTCATTGCACATTAAATGGTGCTTGTTATGCAAAACGCCTAGTTCTAAACGTGAAAACGGCGGTAGCTGAATAGCACAAAATGTACATTTAACTGGCACGATGGCAAGGACACGTGGAAAACAATTAAAATGTGTTAATGTCTCTTATAAGCAGACAGTCATCAAGGGGCCTGATTAGGACTCGCTCCACGTAGACTTACTGTTTTTTTTGTGCTGTGCTGCGAGATGTGTGAAGGTTGCCAAAGTTACTTGGCGCTCGCGTACTTTGAGCGCACTGCCTCAGAAACGATGTTTAAACGACAAGCAAACATATTTTGAAAGTGCGGTTGATTAAGGGGTTGGAGTGCGTCATATCCTTAAAGCTATTTTCAAAGAAATCAGTAAAACCTGGAGGTTTAGAGATTTACACGTGTGTAGATTTTCTGTTAATTGATTCACAAAGATTTGCGAAGTGATAACTGGTAAGATTTCCAGTAATTCTCCTGAAAACTGTTTGTTAATTCCATGTTAGCATCAGCACATGTACACATTCATCTAACTTTATTTCTAATTCTCTAGTGTACATTCTCAACAACTGCAGAGGGGTTCCTGTGCCTTCTCCATCCTGGAAAGGGATTTCCTACTTCCTGGTGAGGAGTACATTTTCAACATTTCCCAGAATGAAGATTGGTTAGAGGTGTATGTGAATACCAACAAGTGTGTACGTTTGTGTGCATGTTTGAATGTGTACAAACTCTACAAGGCATACTTCTAACCCACACCCTAATACTATGAGTAGATTTACTCACACACCTTTGTGAGCGTACAATTTGTTTACAAGCGCGAAAACAACTTTTGTGAATTTCACAAGTGGCTGTTCAACACGTGCACATAGCTTTGCAAACAAGCCCACTGTATCACATGTATGCCCGCTATTTTTATAATTTAAACCCTAAACAAAGACTCCAAGGGGCATATCAACAAGGGCTTTATCTATTTTAGGCTTTAAAAGCCAAAAAAGGAGAGATAAAACTAGCGCCCTATCAACAACAGGGTGCTAACATGCAAATGTGCATGTTAGCACCCTTTTACTCTACGCTTCCCCTTGCATCTCTAATGAGATGCAAAGGGGGCGTTCCAGAGTAAAATAATAGGAGAAATGTCGCTAAGCGACATTTCTCCTATTATCAAGAATGTCGCTAACCCTGTTAGAGACAAAAAAAGCAGCGCTAACCGCGGTTAACGCTGCTTTTTTACGTCTGGTATTTTTCTGACTTAGCCATGATATCCTATGGAAGGAGGATATCATGGCTAAGTTTGCCTGTCCCTATCAACATGGTAACGTGAGATTATCGCTGGGTTTCCAGCGATAATCTCACGTTAGCCTGTTAGAGTGAGGATTTTTATCGCTATTGAGATAAGCTTTGCTAATAGCACGCTATCTCAGCGATAAAAATTCACGCTAGCCGGCGATAATTATCCTAGCGCTAAGTGCGCTTAGAGATAATTATCGCCGGTTGTTGTTGATATGCCCCCAAGTTATTTTAATGTTTATATTATAAAAACGGTAACATTACTGCATATAAAAAGGCAATTGAGGCTGGTGTTTAGTTTCTAAAAAACAAATAGGAAATGTTATGGCAGATTATAAATTGCTTCCCAATCTACAAAAAAAATGCAATGCATATTGGTGCTTAATGAGACCAGTAAACCTGCATATCTTATATCACGATTTTGAAAAGAAGAAAATATCAGCACTCCATGGTTCAAGAGATGCTATTGCCCCTGCTATTCTGTACTTCACTTAGAGGGGACAATAACAGGGTTTCTGTCAGTGGAGCCTCAGCTTGCTTCACCATTGGAAGGCCTTGCCCTGGCAGCCCATCACAAGAGGTCCAGCAGGTTACACTAATGGTCAGCCCGACCATTTTAGAGGGAGGTAGACCAGGACCGTCCAGCGCCGCCTGCTGTTCCTAATTGAGGGGTTAAAAACTATGACCCTGAGGCACAGGCAAAAAGCTCTCTTCACAACAAAGCCATTACTGTTTTTTTTTTTTCTGAAACAAACTTCCACGTTGAAAGTTTGGTTTAGAAAAACAAAAAAGAATGCCAGGCAGGATAGAAAAGGATCCCACTCAGCAATCATTCTTCAGCGCATCCACCTCACCTATGGATGAACTGAAGGGAGAGAAATCCCTGTGAGGTCAGATGTCTCAAACTTTGGAATGCAGGTCTGTTAGAAATGGGGGTCTCTAGTTGGCAAGGGCTTGCACCTTTTTCCAAATAGGGACCCTTCTTCCTAGTCAGGATAAGGGAGTTACACTCCTAAAATAATAACTGCTCACCCCCTTGGTAGCTTGACACGAGCAGTCAGGCTTATCTTAGAGGCAGTGTGTACAGCATTTGCACAAAACCAACAGTAATATATTGTAAGCACTACAAAAGGACACCACAGCAGTTTAGAAAAATAGCCAATATTTTTATATACCTAAAACAAGACCAAAACGATAAAAATCCACAATACAGTACTTAGAGATCTTCAGTTATAAAAGTATCCTTGAAAAACAGCTCCTAAATGTCAATAGCTCCGTCCGGGGCTATCACGGCGTCATGAACAAACAAATCCAAACAGTTCTGGCTGACCGTGGCGTCGCGGGTCAGCTAAGGTGTCGGGAAGACCCGCAAACAGTACCTTTCAGAAATGCAGGTCGTCGATGACCTCTCGTTGTCACTCGCGTTGCAAGTCGATCTCCTCTCTGATGGAGTCAGAAGCGCTGGCATCCGCAGGCGTTGGGTGCTGCGGTGCAGCAGTGCGGTGTGCGGTGCCCTCAGGGCGTGGTGCGAGCAGCGGCTCGGCAGTGGCGTCAGATGGCGTCGTCGGTGAGACCAGGGTCGTGGTGTGAGATGAAGGCGGTGCTCGTCACAGTGCTGGCAGGTCACGTTGCAGCAGTGACGTGGTCGTTGCTGAAGCGCTGTCGTTGGCTGACAAACTGGAGTCGATGGCACTGGCGTCGGTAGGCCAAGGCTGCGATTCGGGATGAGGGCGGTGAGTCGTGTAACTTTACGAGCGGTGCCCTCGAACCACAGGGCAAGCAGCGGCGATGAGTCCGGCACGGAGCATCGTCATCGGGCAAACCAAGGTGTTGTCGTGAAGCGAGGCGGTGCCCACTGTTCGCAGTGCACGCAGCCGCTTGGTGGTGGCATCAGCAGGCATCGTCGGTGAGACCAGGGTCACGTGCAGCGTTGCGGTGGTGCTCTCTGTGGTGCCAAAGCTTTGGCGTGAAGCGAGGCGGTGCGGAGTGCGGTGCCCACAGGTTGTGGTGCAAGCAGCGGCTCGGTGGCGGCATCGACAGGCGTAGGCGGTGAGACCAAGGTTGCGGTGCGGTGTTGTGGTGGTGCCCTCTGCCGTGCCTTCAGGACACGGAGTCGGCAGCGGCATCGTAGATGGTGTCGGGCTTGAAGTCTTGTTCCTGAGACTTCTTGAACAGGGGGCAAGCTCTACCTCAAGCCCTTGGAGAAACTCACAAAAGTAGATTGCAGAAAGTTCAGTCCAGTCCTTTCACTGCCCAAGACAGAAGCAGCCACTGCAGGCCAACACAGCAAAGCACACAGCAAAGTGGTAGCTCCTCTTCACAGCTTCCCCAGCTCTTGTTCTTGGCAGTCTTCTTGATCCAAAAGAGTTCTCTGAAGTCTTTTCTATCCCTGAGACTTCCAACAGGAGGCAAGCTCTATTTCAAGCCCTTGGAGAAAATTCTAACAGCAGGATGATGAAAGCACTGTCCAGTCCTTTCCCTACCCAATACAGAAGCAACCACTGCAGGAGAACCCCACAACACGCAGCATAGGGGCAGTACTCCTCCTCCAGCTTTCCCGGTCCTTCTTCCTGGCAGTTTCCTTAGTTCAGAAGTAATCTAAAGCTCTGGGCCCTAATATTTAAACCAGCAGATCCTTTGTCCTCTGAAGGCAGAGGGGCCTGTACCTAGTTCAAACCAGTTCTGTGTGCATTCTGCCAGTGTGCGCCTTCTTCCTTTGTCAGTGTGGGCCAGGGTCATCAGACACACCACAGGAGGTGGAGCCAGCATTGTGGAAGGCAGGCACAGCCCTATTCAGACCCAGGTGCGACTCCTCCCACCCATCTATATGCAGATAGGTCTATTCAACCCTGTGCGGACTCACCCTGTCTCCTGGAGTCTCCCCCAGCACCTGTCACTCACAAACCAGACAGACAATACACAAGCTAGCAGAGGCAGGCTGGATGGTTAGGTAAGAAAATACCTACTTTCTAAAAGTGGTATTTTCAAACACAGAATGTTAAAACCAACTTCACTAGAAGATGTATTGTATCATTCGGAGTTCAGGCATACTAAACTCGAATTCCTACAATGTTCCCTGGGTCAGTTAGGATTATAGGATGTTATAATCAAACTGCCCATTCTGGCCTATGGGGAACAGACAGCCTTGCAATAGTGAAAAACGAAGTAGGCTGTAATTCACTATCAGGACATGCCAGGCACACCAGGGCATGTCCTACCTTTCACATACAATGCACCCTGCCCATGGGGGTACCTTGGGCCTACCTGAGGGGTGACCCACATGTAGAAAAGGGAATGTTTAGGGACTGGCAAGTGTGTGGACTTGCCAAGTAGACATGGTAGCTCCAGGCTGCACACAGGCTTTTCAATGGCAGGCCAGAATTACACTTTACGGGCTGTTTGCGTGGGTGGCACAATCCAGTGCTGCAGCCCACCAACAGCATTTGATTTTTAGCCCCTGGCACTCGCAGTGCACTTTACTAGGGTCTGACACATAAATCAAATAGGTCAATCGTGGTAACACCAATCCATAACACAGTTTACACAGAGAGCATATGCACATTAGCACTGATTGACAGTGGGAAAGTGCCCAGAGTCCCAAAACTAACACAAACAGGTCAGGAGAAAATAGGAGGAAAAAGCAAAAAGTTTAGGGATAACCCTGCAAAAAGTGCCATTTTCAACACAACCACCTTCCAGCATAAAGCCAGGGCAGACCAATCCATACCTCAATGGACTTCCCTGCTTGGGGGAATAGAACATGGAACCTGGCCCGCCACAGCAGGGTTTCATTCCCGTTCTATGCCTTGCTGAACCTAGCTGGAGCCCTCTATCCATACTCTCAGTGCCCGCTAAGCTGTCCCATGGGGAATCCTTCTCCTCACCTGTGAACACCATCTGTGCAGCGCCTAAACTTACTTTGCTTACAGATGTGTCCCAACAGGCTGACAGTGCCCACATGGCCAACACAGTGGTGTGGCCCAGTCCAAACCGGGGTGTGACTCCTGTACCCCTCCCTGGGAAAACCCTGACCACCAGTACAGCAAGCCACAGTGGCTACCGACTGTTGTCAGTGGGGAGACCAAGGCGTTATGACTCTCAGGGCTCTCTAACCTCTGTGGGGTCAGAGAATAGGGGGCGGTAGCCCCAGGTGCCTGGCACACTTTGTCCACTCTCCCTCTTGTCAGGTCAGGGGGGACATCCTGGCACTGACCCACTGTGAAAAGTTGGCCTGGCATATGCTGGTCACTAGTTATAGTGACCACCTTGCACCAGTCCAATTCGACTCTTATGGTAGATAGGTTTAAGACAACCTTTTAAAGAAAGGTATCCTAGTGGTAGCTGTGGAGAGCAGCCTTCAAGCTAAGTGTCTGAGGAATGTAAAGCAGCTTGTTTTACCTTATAATCTCTTGAATTACCAAATGAAAGGACACCACACAGGTATGTATATCAAATATATATGTATTGATTGCTAGACACACTCTACTAATCTCTTTATGATGTTAGAAGTCAGGAACACATTCAAATATCAACGTTTCACAATAAGTTAAGCACAAGTATTGCTGGGGCCCTAGGGGCGTACCAGACCATATATTAAAAAAGAGGTTTAGGAAAGTCGACTTGCAAGGGAACAAGGCCTAGGGCCTGTAGAATCGCTGGGGCTTCACTAATCCACCCAAGGCAGGTAAGTAAAAGACCCACGGGAGATGCGTGCAGTGCGAGAACACAGCAGCGGGTTCCCTATTGATTTCAATGGAGCAAGTCGCGGTTGGATTTTTAAAGTTTTAGGGTACTTCGAGGAAGTCTACAAGCAGGCCACTTACAAGGTAAGTAATTCAAGGGCCAATACACACTAGTGCACCGGAGTGCACGAGTTACCTCACCCAGGGAAGCCGGGTGCATAGGTGTCTTTTGGTGTCGGGTCGCGTCGCTGTTTTCTACAGAAGCCAAAGAAGATTTGCTGCTTGTGAAGACTGAAGAAGTGTCCGGTGGAATCCAAGGCTGGATTCAAGATGAAGATGACCTGAAAGCAGAAGGGACAGTGTTCACAGTCACTTGCCAGTGACCCGGGGCCAGGAAGATGGATGCCCACGGAAGTCGGGTGATTTCAGGAGATCAAGGGTGTTTTGACTCGTCGCTCTCAAGGACCAGGAGGCATCGACGATGACCAGCAGCTGGATTCAGTGTGTCCCATAACCTCTGCAGCTTACTGAGGTGTGGCAACCAGATTGGATCCAACAAGCCTTGGAAACAGCAAGTCTTGCGGAAAGTGAATTAAGCCAATGGTGCAGACCAGCAAGGTCTGAGGGACTCAACCAGCAAGGGTAAGTGAGGGCAGGCCGGGAGCAACTAGAGGAGCCCTTTGGTTTGAGTAGAAAGTCTTCAGGGGACCCACAAGTCAATGGGCAAGGGATTGCAAAGACACCTCATTAGGAAATGCTTCACAGGAGCCCACGGTCACTCGGGATGGGGTAGGCCTCTGATTTTTGGTGCAAAACCTGCTGGAGGCTTGGGCCACAAATGGTCCAAAACACAAGTTTGTTGAACGTCGTGAAGGGGTTGCAATTGACAATAGTGCACGGTACACAGGCATTGCTGTTCCTCGTCACTCGTGGAGTCCACTTGCCTCAGCTCTGCTGGGGACTCACAATGGCCGTCGAGAAGTCAGGAGATCTACTTCTGGGGCTGCAGGGACTTTGGGCTCGAGCAGGAGTGGGAAAGTTTGCGACCATTTATTCAAAGTTTTGGTGCCTGCCAAGCAGGGGAGTCACTCCTTGACTCCAAGGGAGATTCTTCCATCTTCCAATGGTAGTGGAACTTCCAAGGACCAGGATTCTTCTGGCCGGGGTTCAAGAGAGGAGCAGCACTGTTGCTCCTTACTCAGATCTTCCCTAGAAGGTCCCCCTGCCCCTAAGAACTTAACCTGTCCAGGTTCAAGTTCCTCTGGGGCAGTTCCTTCTTCAGGCTCTGCTTCTTCTCCCTCAGGAGGGGAATCTGAAATTTGAGACAGAGGGGAAGGCACTGCCTTGACCCTACTGCTCGTCCTCTTGGGTAGCATCTGGTCCATAGTTTCAGGATTCAGAGCTGGTTCAGCTTTATGCATTTTGGCCTGTGACCTGGTCACAGCAAATACCTCTGCAGGTATGCCCAATATCTCAGCATGAGTCCATAACTCTACTTCAGTCCAGGCTGAAGTCTCTAACTCATTGCCCAATAGACATTCGACAGGGAGGTCTGCACTGACTACTACTTTCTTGAGGCCAGTTACCCCTCCCCAGGAGAAATTCACAACTGCCAGACTATGGTTGGTCCTGACATTGCTTGCATTGGTAACCTGGTACATTTCACCCAGGATGATCTGTGCAGGGTCCACTAGATGCTCTGCCACCATGGTGACACTTGCACCTGTGTCCCTGGATGCCAAAGCCTGTTTGCCATTTATTATAGGCTGCTGTTTGTATTTGCCCAGATTACTGGGGCTCACTAGGAAGGACATGTCAAGGTCTCCCTCATAAACCAGCAATGCCTGAGTGGCTACTCTGACTAGGCCAGAGTCCACATCAGAACCCAGGGTCAACTCTAATACACCCTTATTCTGATTACCACCTCCACCAGTAGCTGTACTAGGGGGAACAGTTGCCTTAAGGGCTTGAGTGGTGGTGGTTTGGTCTTTGGACTTGGTACAATCAGAAGTCCAGTACCCTTTCTGTTTACAGAATTTGCACCTGGGCTTCTTTTGGCCTTTTCCCTTTGTAGACTGTGAATCCCCACGAGATGCAGATTTTTGGGGCCCTTGTGAAGACTTCTGGTCTTTTGACTTATCCCCACCTTTCTCTGAGACTTTAGGATCCTGCTTCTTAGTATCACCCCCTTAGTTCTGGGTTTTCTGCCTCACCCTGGTTCTGACTCATCTGTCTGCCTTCTTTCCCAATTCTTGGGAAGAGGTCAGATCAGAGTCCACCAGGTACTGATGCAACAACTGGTTTTGGCAATTATTAAGGATCTGCTCTCTCATCATAAGATTATACAATCCCTTAAAATCAGTAACTCTACTACCAACCAGCCAACCCTCCAGAGCCTTGGTTGCACAATCTACAAAGTCTGTCCAGTCCTGATTCTGTGCTTTCTGGGTATCTCTGAACTTCAATCTGTACTGTGCAGTGGTTAAGCCAAACCCATCTATTAAAGCACTTTTCAGGACATCATAATCATCGGCATCCTCTTCTCTAACAGTGAGGAGCTTGTCTCTACCTTTATCTGAAAAGGAGAGCCACCAGATTGCTGCCCACTGTTTCTAAGTGACCTGCTGAACTTACAGGCCCTCTCCATAGCAGTTATCCACTTGTGGATATCATCCCCACTCTGGTAGGGAGGAACAACCTTGGACAGGTTCCTATGGTCTGGGATATAATCTCTGATTCTAGGGAAACTGTTGCTTCCACCAGGAGTTTCTAACCCCTCTTTCCTAGAAGCTCTCTGGAGCTCCAAGCCTTCTTTATCTAATGCCAACTGCATGGCCTTAAGGGCAAACCTTGCTTTCTCATACTGCATGAGTTTGTACATTCTTTCAGTGGAGTTCTCTCTTCTATTAAAGTATGAGCTCCTCTGATGAACAGATTATCTTCCAGAGTGATATGAGTGGTCAGATTCCCTTGTAGGGGACCTAACCCTATCTTCTGCTCTGTCAGTTCTCTTAGGGAGAATTCCTCTGCTCTGTTCTGGCCCTTGTGGATCTGGCCCTTCAATCACAGAGTCCAGGTCATCTTGATTTTCATCATCTGACCCAGACACTGTAATTGACCCACTCCCTGATTTAGATCTGTTAGCTCCTAGAGCCAACCTCAGATCATGTGCTGTCAGCAGATCTATTAGGCCTAGTGTGGAGGGACTCTGTCCTAGCTTCAGGTGTCTTGCAACACACATGGCCTTCAGGTCAAAGAAGGTCATGTCCTTATACTGAGGCTGGGTGGACCCACAGGCTCCATCCCTTGAGGACATTATAGTGTTATGCAGTGTTGCACTACCTACACTAGTTTGTGGCCAACTGATCCTAGCTTGAGCTGTAGCAAGGGTGTGCTATTCCTTCACAAACAACTCTAAGTTCAGTAGAACTTATTGATACTAAGCTTGACTTTTATATGTACCTTGAGTACCTTTAGTGGTTTTCAGTTAGTAATTCAAATAGAGATTTTCTGGTAAAACAATGGCAAGCTGGAATCCCACACTCTGCCCACCAATGTGAGAAGTTGGCCTGGCACATGCTGGTCACTAGATATAGTGGCCACCTTGCACCAGTCCAATTCGACTCTTATGGTAGATAGGTTGAAGGCAACCTTTTAAAGAAAGCTATCCTAGTGGTAGCTGTGGAGAGCAGCCTTCAGGCTAAGTCTCTGAGGAATGTAAAGCAGCTTGTTTTACCTTATAATCTCTTGAATTACCAAATGAAGACACCACACAGGTACATATATCAAATATATATGTATTTATTGCTAGACACACTCTACTAATCTCTTTATGAGATTAGAAGTCAGGAACACATTCAAATATCAACGTTTCACAATAAGTTAAGCACAAATATGGCTGGGGCCCTAGGGGCATACCAGACCATATACTAAAAAAGTGGTTTAGGAAAGTCGACTTGCAAGGGGAGAAGGCCTAGGGCCTGTAGAATTGCTGGGGCTATACTAATCCACCCAAGGCAGGTAAGTAAAAGACCCACGGGAGACGCGTGCAATGTGAGAACACAGCCGCGGGTTCCCTATTGATTTCAATGGAGCAAGTTGCGGTTGGATTTTTAAAGTTTTAGGGTACTTCGAGGAAGTCTACAAGAAAGCCACTTACAAGGTAAGTAATTTGAGGGCTAACACACACTAGGGCACTGGAGTGCACGAGTTACCTCACCCAGGGAAGCCGGATGCATAGGTGTCTTTTGGTGTCGGGTCGCATTGCTGTTTTCTATGGAAGCCAAAGAAGATTTGCTGCTTGTGAAGACTGAAGAAGTGTCCGGTGGAATCCAAGGATGGATTCAAGATGAAGATAACCTGAAATCAGAAGGTACAGTGTTCACAGTCACTTGCCAGTGACCCGGGGCCAGGAAGCTGGATGCCCACGGAAGTCGGTTGATTTCAGGTGATCAAGGGTGATTTGACTCTTCACTCACGAGGACCAGGAGGCATCGACGATGACCAGCAGCTGGATTCAGAGTGTCCCACAACGTCTGCAGCTTACTGAGGTGTCAGCAACTAGATTGGAGCCAACAAGCCTTGGCAACAGCAAGTCTTGTGGAAAGTGAATTAAGTCAATGGTGCAGACCAGCAAGTTCTGAGGGACTCACCCAGCAAGGGTAAGTGCAGGCCTGGAGCAACCAGGGGAGCCTTTTGGTTTGATCAAAACGTCTTCAGGGGACCCACAAGCCAACGAGCAAGGGATTGTGAAGATGCCTCATGAGGAAATGCTTCACAGTAGCCCACGGTCACTCAGGATGGGGTAGGCCTCTGATTTTCAGTGCAATACCTGCTGGAGGCTTCAGCCACAAATGGTCCAAAACACAAGTTCATAGAAGGTCGTGAAGGGATTGCACTCGACAATAGTGCATGGTACCCGGGTATTGCTGTTCCTCATCATTCGTGGGATCCACTCGCCTAAGCTCTGCTGGGAACATACAATGGCCTTTCTAGAAGTCAGGATATCTGTTTCTGGGGCTGCAGGGACTTTGGGCTCCAGCGGGAGCGGGAACGTTTGCGACCATTGATTCAAAGTTTTGGTGCCTGCCAAGCAGGGAAATCACTCCTTGACTCCAAGGGAGATTCTTCCGTCTTCCAAAGGTAGTGGAATGTCAAAGGACCAGGATTCTTCTTGTAAAGTGTTATCCAGGGATATCTAACTTGCAATGGCAAGGGTTCCCTATCTTGTACTAAAAGACAGGGAGGGACTAGCTCTATGACCACTCCTCTGGGAGGGTCAGGGTTGGGAGTGGTTATACCCACTTCCCTTTGTCCAGTTTCACGCCAGAGCAGGGAAAGGTAGCCCCTGACCCAGTTTGAGCTGGCATATGCACAGAGGAGCCTACTGCTCCCCTAGTGCAGGACTTCAAAGTACTCTAGAAGTGCACCCTCCCAGCCCCAATGCACTAAATCCTGTCTGGAAGGTGGTGACACCTCCCTGTGACAGGATGTCTTTTGTTGGGCCTCCTCCACTGCGAGTTTCAGTCAGCAGCAGTAGGGCAGCCCAGTGTCTGTGCTGGTGGCATCCATTTTGTGATACAAGGGCTCTTTCCGATTTCTACCATTTTTCCACAGTGGGTACATGTCATCCCATCTAGAAGGGTGGGATCATACTCTCACACCAATTACTGGTGTAGGGGTATGATTCCAAGTTGTTTGACACCAAACACGAGATGTTTTGATGCAGTCATTCCAAAGTTAGCATTTACTGGGAGGTTATAATGCACTTAAGAGTATATGGTTTAACCGCATCCACAAACAGCGACAGAGAATAGACTCTGCCAGGTGCAGAGGGGTCCTTCTCATGCAGAGGCACCCCCTCACATTGTAAACCAAGCACCCTGCCCTCAGGATTGATAGGGCCTACCTTTGGGGTGACTGATAGGTTTATATGTGTATGTATGGTGAGATATAGGAACCTATACCTCAGTGAGGAGTGCTAACACTACCTCACCCAGGCTGCAGTAGCAGGCCAGTGGTGTCAGATTTAGTCTGCTTCCCAGGGGTGGCATAATCCATGCTTCAGCCCCTGGTAGACCTGTGAAGTACCTATGCCCTTGGTACCCAGGGTACTATATACTAGGGGCTCATAAGGTACCACAGTATCCAATCACAATTGCATCTAGTATGCACTCCAAGTTGTTTAGAGAGAACAGAGAGACTGGGGCCCTGATTAGCAGGGACCCAGCCAGACTATAGCCGACACCAGTGTTAACATCAGAAAAAATGTGGGGGCAACATAAGTGCAGATCCTACTCTCCTACACCCACCAGCCCAGGGTCCTGTTCCCTGCGGCTGGACAGGAGACTGGGGTGGGCTATCCCACACCCTGTCCTCCTCCCCAGGGCTCTGTACCCTCCCACCTGGAGCAGTACCCCCTTCCAGAATTGTCAGGGCACCCAAGGCAGGTGCCCTGCACAATTCGCCCACCAGTTCAGGGGTGCTATCCTGCAGCTGGTACACCAGCCCAGGGTCTGTACCCTGAGGCTGAAATAGGTACAGGGGTGTGCTCTCCCACACCCAGCCCTCCTCCTTGGGGCTCTGTACCCTCCCACCTGGAGTGCTACCCCCTTCCAGAATTGTCAGGGCACCTGTGGCAGGTGTCCTGCACAATTCGCCCACCAGTTCAGGGGTGCTACCCTGCACCTGTGGCAGGTGTCCTGCACAATTCACCCACCAGTTCAGGGGTGCTATCCTGCAAATGGTACACCAGCCCGGGGTCTGTACCCTTAGGCTGAACAAGGGACTGGGGTGGACTCTCCCACACCCGGACCTCCTCCTTGGGGCGCTGTACCCTCTCACCTGGAGCAGCACCGCCAGAAGACAAACTGGCTGCAAACAGGCTTTGCAATGGCAGGCCAGATTTACGTTACACTTTACGGGCTGCTTGGGTGGCACAATCCAGTGATGCAGCCTACCAACAGCATTTGATTTATAGGCCCAGGCACTCGCAGTGCCCTTTACTAGGGACTGACACATAAATCAAATAAGCCAATCATGGAAATACCAATCCATAACACAGTTTACACAGAGAGCATATGCACTTTAGCAATGATTGGCAGTGGGAAAGTGCCCAGAGTCCTAAAACCAACAGAAACAGGTCAGGAGAAAATAGGAGGAAAAAACAAAAAGTTTAGGGATAACCCTGCAATAAGGGCCATTTCCAACAAGGTCTCCAACGTACAAGCAGAGTTCAGAGACTATGCTATGAAGTCCTATTTTTTACCATTTAAACATTGACATAGACAAACCCATGGTCAATTCGACCTGCTGACATAGCTATGTGACTCAGCGATTATTTTACCCACTGTAGGAGAGTAGGATCTGCACTTATGTTACCCCCACTTTTTTTCTGATGTTAACACTGGTTTCTGGCTATAGTCTGGCTGGGACCCTGCTAATCAGGGCCCCAACCTCTCTGTTCTCTCTAAACAAATTGAAGTATATATTAGACGCGCTAATGATTGGATACTGTGGTACCTTATGACCCCCTAGTATATAGTAACTTAGGTACCAAGGGCAAAGGTACTTCACAGGCCTACCAGGGGCTAAAGCATGTATTATGCCACCCCTGGAAAGCAGACTAAATTTGACACTACTGGCCTGCTACTGCAGCCTGGGTGAGGTAGTGTTAGCACTCCTCACTGAGGTATAGGTTCCCTATATCTCACCTTACACACACATATAAACCTATCAGTCACCCCTAAGGCAGGCCCTATCAATACTGAGGGTCGGGTGCTCGGTTTCCATGTGAGGGAGTGCCTCTGCCTGAGCAGGGCCCCTCTGCAGCTCTCAGAGTCCATTCTCTGTGGCTGTTTGTGGATGCGGTTAAATCATATACTCTTAAGTGCATTATAACCTAGCGGTAAATGCTAACTTTGGGATGGCTGCATCAAAACATGTCGTGTTTGGTGTCAAACGCTTTGGAATCATACCCCACACCAGTAACTGGTGTGGCAGTATGATCCCACCCTTCTAGAGTGATATGTTGTACCCACTGTGGAAACGCGGTAGAATCCTGAAGAGCCCTGGCATCACAAAATGGATGCCACCAGCACAGACACTGGCTGCCCTCCTGCTGCTGACTGAAACTCTCAGTGGAGGAAGCCCAACAATAGGCATCCTGTCACAGGGAGGTGTAACCACCTTCCAGACAGGATTTAGTGTATTGGGGCTTGGTGGGTGGACTCCTAGAGTGCTTTGAAGTCCTGCACTGGGGGAGCAGTAGGCTCCTCTGTGCATATGCCAGGTCACACCAGTTCAGGGGCTACCAGCCCCTGCTCTGGCATGAAACTGGACAAAGGGAAGTTGGTGTAGCCACCCACTCCCCTGACCCTCCCATAGGAGTGGTCATAGAGCTAGTCCCGCCCTTCCTGGCAGTATAAGTTAGGGAACCTTTGCCATTGAAAACTAGATATCCCTGGACGATGCTTTGAAGAAGAATCCTGGAACTTCGATGTTCCGCTACCTCTGGAAGACTGAAGAATCTCCCTTGGAGTCAAGGAGTTACTCCTCTGCTTGGCAGGCACCAAAACTTTGAATCAACGGTCGCAAACTTTCCTGTTGGCTTGTGGGTCCCCAGAAGTCTTTTCTACAGAACCAAAGGGCTCCCCTGGTTGCTCCAGGCCTGCGCTGACTATCCCTTGCTGGGTGAGTCCTGCAGACCTTGCTGGTCTGCACCACAGGCTTTTTCCACTTTCCACGAGACTTGCTGTTGCCAAGGCTTGTTGGCTCTAATCCGACCTGCCAACACATCAGTAAGCTCCAGACTTCGTGGGACACGCTGAATCCAGCTCCTGGCTGTCGTCGATGCCTCCTGCACCTCGTGGCTGAAGATTCAAGAAACCCATGATCACCTGAAATCACCCGACGACTGTGGGCATCCATCTTCCTTGCCCCGGGTCACAGCCAAGTGACTTTGAACACTGTCTCCTCTGCTTTCAAGTCTTCCTTCTTCTGAATCCAGCGTTGGATTCCACCGAACACTTCTTCTGTCTTCACACGCAGCAAGTCTTCTTTGGCTCTCATTGAAAACGACGCCGCGACCCGAAACCAAAAGACACCTATACACCCAGCTTCCCTTGGTGAGGTAACTCGGGCACTACGGTGCTCCTGTGTGTGTTGGCTCTAGAACTACTTACCCTGTAAGTGACTTGCTTGTAGACTCTCCCGAAGTATCCTAAAACTTTAAAATTTAACCGCGACTTGCTCAATTGAAGTCTATTGGGATCCGCGGCTGTGTTCTCACACTGCATGCGTCTCCCGTGGGTCAGTTACTTACCTGCCTTGGGTGGATTAGTGAGGCCCCAGCGCTTCTGAAGGCCCTAGGCCTTGTCTCTTCTCAAGTCGATATTCCTAAACCTCTTTTTTAGTATATGGTCTGGTACGCCCCTAAGGCCCCAGCCATATTTGTGCTTACCTTGTTGGTAAATGTTGATTTGTGCAAATGTCATTGACTTCTAATCTCATAAAGAGATTAGTAGAGTGTGTTAGAAATAAATACATATATATTTTATATATATATATATATATATATATATATATATATATATATATATATATATATATATATATATATATATATATATATATATATATATATATATATATATATATATATATATATATATATATATATATATATATATATGTATATGTATATATATATACCTGTGTGGTGTCCTTTCGTTTAGTGATTCAAGAGATTATAAGGTAAAACAAGCTGCTTTACATTGCTCTAAAGACTTAGCCTGTAGGCTGCTCTCCGAAGCTACCACTAGGATAGCTTTCTTTAAAAGGTTGTCTTAAACCTATCTACCATAAGAGTCGAATTGAACTGGTGCAAGGTGGCCACTTTAACTAGTGACCAGCATATACCAGGCCAACTTCTCACATTGGTGGGCAGCGTGTGGGATTACAGCTTGCCATTGTTTTACCAGAAAATCTCTATTTGAATTACTAACTGAAAACCACTAAAGGTACTCAAGGTACATATAAAGTCAAGCTTAGTATCAATAAGTTCCACTGAACTTAGACCTGTTTGTCAAGGGATAGCACACCCTTGCTACAGCTCAAGCTAGGATCAGTAGGCCACAAACTAGTGTAGGTAGTACAACACTGCACAACACAAGAATGTCCTTAAGGGTTGGAACCAGTGGGTCCACCCAGCCTCAGTATAAGGACATGACTTTCTTTGACTTGAAAGCCGTGTGTGCTGCAAGGCACCTGAGGAGAGGACAGAGTCCCTCCACACTTCACCTGATAGATCTGCTGACAGCAGATGACCTTAGATTAGCTCTAGGAGCTAATGAGTCTGAATCAGGGGGTAGGTCAACTACAGAGTCTGGGTCAGATGATGATCAAGATGACCTGGACTCTGTGGTTGAAGGGCCAGATCCACAGGGATCTGAAAAGGACAGAGGAATTTTCCCTAAGAGAACTGACAGAGTGGAGGAGAGGCCTAGGTCCCCTTCAAGGAAATCTGACCACTCCTATCATTCTGGCAGAGAATTTGTCCAGCAGAGGAACTCATACTTTAATAGAAGAGAGACCTCCTCTGACAGAATATACAAACTGCTGCAGTATGAGGAAGCAAGATTTGCCCTCAAGGCCAAGCAGTTGGCATTAGATAGAGAAGCCTTTGAGCTCCAGAGAGCTTCTAAGAGAGAGGGGTTAGAACCCCCTGGCGGCAGCAACAGTGTCCCTAGAGTCAGAGAATACATTCCAGACCATAGGAACCTGTCCAAGGTTGATCCTCCCTACCAGAGTGGGGATGATATCCACAAATTGATAGCTGCTATGGAGAGGGCCTGTACAGTACAACAGGTCCCCCAGAAACAATAGGCAGCAATCTTGTGGCTCTCCTTTTCAGATAAAGATAGAGACAAGATTCTCACTGTTAGAGAAGAGGATGCTGATGATTATGAAGTCCTGAAGAGTGCATTAATAGATGGGTTTGGCTTAACCACTGAACAGTTCAGGTTGAAGTTCAGAGACACCCAGAAAACACAGAATTCAGGACTGGACTAACTTTGTAGATTGTGCAACCAAGGCTCTGGAAGGTTGTCTGGTTGGTAGTAGAGTTACTGATTTTAAGGGATTGTATAATCTTATGATGAGAGAACAGATCCTTAATAATTGCCGAAACCAGTTGTTGCATCAATACCTGGTGGACTCTGATCTGACCTCTCCCCAAGAATTGGGAAATAAGGCAGACAAATGGGTCAGAACCAGGGTGAGGCAGAAAACACAGAACCAAGGGGGTGACACTAAGAAGCAGGATTCTAAGGGCTCTGAGAAAGGTGGGGATAAGTCAAAAGACCAGAAGTCTTCACAAAGGCCCCAGAAATCTGCATCTGGAGGGGATTCACAGTCAAACAAAGGGAAAGGCCAAAAGAAGCCCTGGTGCAAATTCTGTAAACAGAAAGGGCACTGGACTTCTGATTGTAATAAGTCCAAAGACCAAACCACCACCACTCCTGCCCCTAAGGCAACTGTTTCCCCTAGTACAGCTACTGGTGGAGGTGGTAATTAGAATAAGTTTGTAGTCGGGTTGACCTTGGGTTCTGAAGTGGACTCAGGCCTAGTCAGAGTACCCGCGCAGGCATTGCTGATTTGTGATGGAGACATTGATATGTCCTTTCTAGTGAGCCCCAGTAATCTGGGCAAATGCAAACAGCAGCCTGTAATAAATGGCAAACAGGCTTTGGCATTCAGGGACACAGGTACTAGTGTCACCATGGTGGCAGAGGATCTTGTGGACCCTGGGCAGATCATCATGGGTGAAATGTACCAGGTTACCAATGCAAGCAATGTCAGGACCAACCATAGTCTGGCAGTTGTGAATTTCTCCTGGGGAGGGGTTACTGGCGTCAAGAAAGTAGTAGTCAGTGCAGACCTCCCTGTCGAATGTCTATTGGGCAATGATCTAGAGACTTCAGCCTGGTCCGAAGTAGAGTTATGGACTCACGCTGAGATATTGGGCATACCTGCAGATGTATTTGCTGTGACCAGGTCACAGGCCAAAATGCATCAAACTGAACCTGCTCTGGATGCTGAAACTATGGACCAGGTGCTACCCAAGAAGAGGAGCAGTAGGGTTAAGGCAGTGCCTTCCCCTCTGTCTCAGATCACAGATTCACCTCTTGAGGGAGGTGAAGCAGATCCTGAAGAAGGAACTGCCCCAGAGGGACTTGAACCTGATGAGGTTGAGTTCTTGGGGGCAGAGGGACCTTCTAAGGAAGATCTGAGTAAGAAGCAACAGTGCTGCTCCTCTCTTGAACCCCTCAGACAGCAGGCTGCTTCTGATGCTGCTGGGAGTGCTAGTGGGTCCCATAATGTTTATTGGGATGAGGGACTCCTATATTCTGAGGCTAGAGATCCAACCCCTGGAGCCACCAGGAGGTTGGTAATACCTCAGAAGTTTAGGGGGTTCCTCTTGACCTTAGCATATGACATCCCTTTAGCAGGTCACTTGGGCCAAAACAAGACCTGGGACAGGCTTGTTCCACATTTTCATTGGCCACATATGTCAGAGGACACCAAGGAGTTTTGTCGCTCCTGTGTCACTTGCCAAGCCAGTGGCAAGTCAGGTGGCACACCAAAGCCCCCCCTGATACCACTACCTGTGGTGGGGGTACCCTTTGAAAGGGTAGGGATTGACATTGTTGGTCCCCTTACCCTCCAACAGCATCTGGGCACAGGTTTATTCTGGTGGTAGTGGATCATGCCACCAGGTACCCATAGGCAATTCCCCTGAGGACCACCACAGCCCCTGTGGTGGCAAGAGCCCTCATTGGAGTTTTCTCCAGAGTGGGTTTCCCAAAGGAGGTCATATCTGACAGAGATACCAACTTCATGTCAGGATATCTAAAAGCAATGTGGAAGGAATGTGGTGTAACTTATAAATTCACTACTCCCTATCACCCACAATGCAATGGGTTAGTTGAACGTTTTAACAAAACCCTAAAGGGAATGATTAAAGGCCTCCCAGAGAAGCTTAGGCGAAAATGGGACCTTTTACTCACCTGCCTTCTGTTTGCATACAGAGAGGTCCACAGAAGGGGGTTGGTTGCAGCCCATGTGAACTTCTGTTTGGACATCCTGTAAGAAGTCCATTATGTTTGGTGAAGGAGGGCTGGGAGTTACCTCTCAAACCCCCTAAACAGGATGTGATGGACTATGTACTTGGTCTCCGCTCCAGGATGGCCGAATACATGAAGAAGGCAACTAAAAACCTGGAGGCCAGCAAAGAACTGCAAAAAACTTGGCATGACCAAAAGGCTGTGCTGACTGTGTAGCTGCCAGGACAGAAAGTATGGGTGTTGGAGCCTGTGGCCCCAGCAGTTCTCCAAGACAAGTGGAGTGGCCCCCATACCATGGTTTAGCAAAAGGGAGAAGTCACCTACCTGGTGAATCTTGGAACTCCCAGGAGCCCCCTTAGGGTGCTCCATGTCAACAGATTGAAACCACATGTTGACAGGGCTGACATGGGCTTGCTTATGGCAACTGATGAGGAACAGGAGGATGAGAGTGACCCTCTCCCTGACCTGCTCTCACAGAACCCTGATGATGGGTCAGTAGATGGTGTTGCTTTGGCAAGCAGCCTCACTGATCATCAGCAAACTGAGTGCAGACAAGTTTTGCAACAGTTTAGACATATATTTAGCCTGACCCCTAGTCAGACTTCCTGGTTCACCCATGAGGTGGACACTGGAGACAGTCTGCCTGTCAAGAGTAAAATCTACAGGCAACCTGACCATGCCAGGGACTTATCTGGACTGACGGTCAGAAAATGTTGGAACTAGGCGTGAGTGAGCCTTCAGATCGCCCTTGGGTTAGTCCAGTAGTCCTAGTACCCAAACCTCATACCCAGGGTGGTAAGAAAGAAATGAGGTTTTGTTTAGACTACAGAGGCCTCAATGCAGTCACCAGGACTGATGCCTATTCAAATCCCAGGGCAGATAAAATGATTGATACTTTGGCCTCAGCCAAGTATCCTAGTACATTTGACCTAACAGCTGGCTACTGGAAGATCAGGTTAGCTGATAATGCCAAAGCCAAAACAGCATTCTCAACCCCTGGTGGGCACTACCACTTTGTGGTGATGCCCTTTGGATTGAAAAATGCACATGCCACTTTTCAGAGGTTGGTGAATAATGTTCTGACAGGGATGGAATCTTATTGCTCAGCTTATCTAGATGATATTGCTGACTTTAGTTCCTCCTGGCAGGATCACCAGGTCCACCTCAGAAATGTTTTGGAGGCCCTGCAGAAAGCAGGACTCACTATCAAGGAAACTAAGTGCCAGATAGGGCAGAGTCAGGTTGTGTACCTGGGCCACCTTGTAGGTGGAGGCCAGGTTCAGCCTTTACAGAGCAAAATCCAAACCATCATGGAATGGGTTGCTCCAATCCCCCAGACATAGATGAGAGCCTTTTTAGGTACTATAGGAGGTTTGTTAAGGGATATAGATCTATAGTGACCCCCTTAAATGATCTTACCTCAAAGAAAATGCCAAAAAAGGTTCAGTGGACAGCTAGCTGTCAGAAGGCATTTGAAGACCTAAAGTAGGCCATGTGCACTGCCCCCTTCTTACAGAGTCCAGACTACACCAAAAAGGGCATTGTCCAAACAGATGTTTCTGAGCTGGGTGTGGGAGCTGTACTGTCCCAACTGAATGATGAAGGTCAAGACCAGCCAGTAGCTTTTATAAGCATAAGGCTGACCCCTAGAGAGAAACGTTGGTCAGCTATAGAGAGGGATGCCTTTGCTGTGGTGTGGGCCCTGAAGAAGCTGAGGCCATACTTGTTTGGCACTTACTTCATAGTTCAGACTGACCACAAGCCCCTCCTATGGCTTAAACAGATGAAAGGTGAAAACCCAAAACTTTTAAGGTGGTCCATTTCCCTACAGGGGATGGACTATACAGTGGAAAATAGACCTGGGACCCAACATGCCAATGCAGATGGTCTCTCAAAGTATTTCCACTTAGAACATGAAGACTCAACTGGTCAAGGTTAGTTTAGTGTCCCTGTGTTTGGGGGTGTTGTGTAGGAGAGTAGGATCTGCACTTATGTTGCCCCCACTTTTTTTCTGATGTTTACACTGGTTTCTGGCTATCGTCTGGCTGGGACCCTGCTAATCAAGGCCCCAGCCTCTATGTTCTCTCTAAACAACTTGAAGTGCATATTAGATGCACTAGTGATTGGATACTGTGGTACCTTATGAGCCCCTAGTATATGGTACCCTAGGTACCAAGGGCGTAGGTAGCCTGTGTGAGGTAGTGTTAGCACTCCTCACTGAGGTATAGGTTCCCAATATCTCACCTTACACACACATATAAACCTATCAGTCACCCCTAAGGCAGGCCCAATCAATCCTGAGGGTAGGGTGCTCGATTTCCATGTGTGGGTTGCCTCTGCCTGAGCAGGGTACCTCTGCAGCTCTCAGAGTCCATTCTCTGTGGCTGTTTGTGGATGCGGTTAAACCATATACTCTTAAGTGCATTATAACTTAGCGGTAAATGCTAACTTTGGAATGGCTGCATCAAAACATGTTGTGTTTAGTGTCAAATGCTTTTGAATCATACCCCCACACCAGTAACTGGTGTGGGAGTATGATCTTACCCTTCTAGAGGGATAGACATGTACCCACTGTGGAAACACGGTAGAATCCTGAAGAGCCCTGGCATCACAAAATGGATGCCACCAGCACAGACCCTGGGCTGTCCTCCTGCTGCTGACCGAAACTCGCAGTGGAGGAGGCCCAACAATAGGCATCCTGTCACAGGGAGGTGTAACCACCTTCCAGACAGGATTTAGTGTATTGGGGCTGGGTGGGTGCACTCCTAGAGTGCTTTGAAGTTCTGCACTGGGGGAGCAGTAGGCTCCTCTGTGCATATGCCAGCTCAAACTGGTTCAGGGGCTACCAGCCCCTGCTCTGTCATGAAACTGGACAAAGGGAAGTGGGTGTAGCCACCCACTCCCCTGACCCTCCCATAGGAGTGGTCGTAGAGCTAGTCCCTCCCTTCCTTGTAGTATAAGTTAGGGAACCCTTGCCATTGAAAACTAGATATCCCTGGACGATGCTCTGAAGAAGAATCCTGGACCTTCAACGTTCCACTACCTCTGGAAGACTGAAGAATCTCCCTTGGAGTCAAGGAGTGACTACCCTGCTTGGTAGGCACCAAAACTTTGAATCAATGGTCGCAAACTTTCCCGCTCCCGCCGGAGTCCGGAGTCCCTGCAGCCCCAGAAGTAGATTTCCTGACTTCTCCGAGGCCATCGTGAGTCTCCAGTGAAGCTGGGGCAAGTGGACCCCACGAGTGACGAGGAACTGCAATACCTGGGTAACGGGCACTATTTTCGAGTTCAACCCCTTCACAACGGTCTATGAACTTGTGCATTGGACCACATGTGGTCCAAGCCTCCATATGGACTTCCCCTGAAGATCAGAGGCCTACCTTGTCCCGAGTGACTGTGGGCTCCTGTTGAGTGAATCCTCCCGAGGCATCTTTGCGATCCCTTGACGGCTGGCTTGTGGGTCCCCAGAAGACTTTTCTATAGAACCAAAGGGCTCCCATGGTTGCTCCAGGCCTGCCCTAACTTACCCCTTGCTGGTTCAGTCCCTCAGACCTTGCTGGTCTGCACCGCTGACTTTTTCCACTTTCCACAAGACTTGCTGTTGTCAAGGCTTGTTGGCACCAATCCGGTTGCCGGCACCTCAGTAAGTTGCAGACTTCATGGTACACGCTGAATCCAGCTCCTGGTTGTTGTTGACGCCTCCTGGACCTCATGGCTGAAGAGTCAAGACACCCGTGATCACCTGAAATCACCCGACGACTGTGGGAATCCATCTTCCTTGCCCCGAGTCACTGCCAAGTGACTTTGAACACTGTCTCCTCTGCTTTCACGTCTTCCTTCTTCTGAATCCAGCCTTGGATTCCACCGGACACTTCTTCTGACTTCACAAGAAGCAAGTCTTCTTTGGCTCCCATTCAAAACGACGCCGCGACCCAACACCAAAAGACACCTATGCACCTGGCTTCCCTGCGTGATGTAACTCCAGCACTACGGTGCTCCTGTGTGTGTTGGCTCTGGAACTACTTACCCTGTAAGTGACTTGCTTGTAGACTCTCCCGATGTATCCTAAAACTTCCAACCGCAGCTTGCTCCATTGAAGTCTATTGGGATCCGCGGCTGTGTTCTCACACTGCATGCGTCTCCCGTGGGTCCTTTACTTACCTGCCTTGAGTGGATTAGTGAGGCCCCAGTGCTCCTGAAGGCCCTAGGCCTTGTCTCTTCTCAAGTCGATATTCCTAAACCTCTTTTTTAGTATATGGTCTGGTACGCCCCTAAGGCCCCAGCCATATTGGTGCTTAACTTGTTGTGAAATGTTGATTTGTGCATATGTCCTTGACTTCTAATCTCATAAAGAGATTAGTAGAGAGTATTAGAAATACATACATATATATTTTATATATATATACCTGTGTGGTGTCCTTTCATATAGTGATTCAAGAGATCATAAGGTAAAACAAGCTGCTTTACATTCCTCTAAGGACTTAGCCTGAAGGCTGCTCTCCACAGCTACCACTATGATAGCTTTCTTTAAAAGGTTGTCTTAAACCTATCTACCATTAGAGTCGAATTGTACTGGTGCAAGGTGGCCACTTTAACTAGTGAGCAGCATATACCAGTCCAACTTCTCACACCCACACTCTTGATATTTATAATAGATACTGCTGTGTGTATTCACCCCATGAATCTATAGCCTCCATTCACAAATCTGTGCTAGAGCATATGTGATCTGTGGCTTGCTCATCACAATGGTGCAGATTTCCTACATTCAGGTCACAGTTCTATCATAAGACATTTATACAAAGGGGGTCTGAACTGGCTGCACAAGTTCAATTATGCCTGTTGAGACCAGGTGCCACATAACACTAAATAAGCGTGCAAGAATCTTTTTATTTAGAATTCATTGTCTCTCGTGTTTTGTATTTTGCGATGGGTATGGCTTATGCCATCAGACACATGGCCCTCCACCGACTTGGGTCAAAAATAACGTTTTCTTGAATAGTTCTTAAAAGGCAGTCTCTCAGTGATTTGTAAAGGCATTCTTTCTAGATCCATAGATTACCTTTGGCTATGAAAGTCTTCACACGTCATTCATGGCTTGAGTGCACATTAGGGAAACTGGCTAGGGAATGCAGAAAACAAAATGTGTGCTATATCTGCATTGTGGTTCACCTGCAGCAGTGTTATCCTAGATGCTGGACTTGGGCAGGGGAAGGGAACATGGAGAGTGTGCTGATCCTAACGCATCACTCTATGATTTTAGATGTGTCCAACAGTGATCGTAACACTCCTTCACCATTCACAAATTGTGAATTCTGCCCGTCAGCACCTGAAACACAGTTTGTTACGGGTCAGATTTTGTGAAGCCCATACACATTATCAGCATGTTTCCTTCATTACACATTTGCAGAAGTGTCAGTAAATATATTTTTTTGGGGGACACATAATAATCTTGGCTGACAGCTATGGTTAAACGTATGTTCTAAACTCAGCCCAGAACCTCTTTACTTTTTTTAGTTTTTGTTGATAAAAACTTGTGTTTATCTAGTCCCTTTCATGTGGCTAGCATCTCAACGTTTAGGCCTTTGGCCCCAGGGAGGAGCGCTAATTGTTCAGAAATCCACACTGTTTAAAATTGGAGTTTCTGGTTGGCACAGGTAAGCACTGAGTCCTAGCAAGAAACACAGTTCTAGTCAGGGTAGATCGCAACACAACCTAAATTAACCTGTGCTCACCCACTGATAGCTTGGCGCGGAGCAATCAGGCTTAACTTAAGAGGCGATGTGTAAAGTATTTGAGCAACACTTCATATAACAACACAGTGCAACCGCCACAAAAAGATCCCACACTGAGTTTAGAAAATAGATGTTGATTTTATAAATACAACAAGACCAAAATGACAAAAATCCATCCAGTACAATTCAAGATATGAATGTGTATAGATTAAATGCTAAATATAGTGCATAGAAGCAGGGAGTGTCTAAAGAGTTAATGGGTCACACTGGGCTAGGACAAAGTCAAGGGTTCAGGCCCACGGTGATGGAGCATGGGGTGGATACAGGACCTGCACAGGCCACAGTTGTGGGCAGACCAATACCTTTGATAAAACAACAGTGGATTGTTTTTAATAGATGACCTGAGGAAACATAGTAAAGTGTTGCTATAAGTATTTACGGAATATGGAAAGTAGAAATATAACCTGTTAACTGATCTTTAGTGTGAAATTTCGAAATGTTCTTTTCATGCATGATAATGGGTATCCTTATAGCATGGGTAGGTCTTTTCTTTAGTCAAGCATTCTCCATAGTGTAGGAGAGCAGGATCTGCTTCACATGTTTACCCCCACTTTTTGCTGGTGTTTTTTTACTTTAGTCTGGCTGGGGCCCTGCTATTCAAGGGCCAGCCTGGCTGCTTCCTCTCTAAAATGATTCCATGTACTTTAGGTACATTACAGATTGGATCTGAGGTGCCCTTATAAGTCCCTAGTATATGGTATACTATGTACCCAGGGTATAGGTACCCCAGAGGCCTACCAGGGACTGAAGCATGTATTATGCCACCCCTGGAAAGCCACCCAAAATTACACCACAGGTCTGCTACTGCAGCCTGAGTAAGGTGGTGCATGCACCCCTTACTGAGATATAGGTTCACTATATCTCACCATATACTGCAGCCTTTGGAATCTCTTCTCCTGGGTTGTCAGTGGTGCAGCCTGACCATATACTCTCAAGTGCATTATGACCAAACAGTAAATGCTAACTTTGGACAGGTTCCATGGAAACATGTCGTGTTTGGTGTCAAACACCTCAGAATCATACCCCCACACCAGTAACTGGTGTGGGAGTATGATCCCCCTTCTAGAGGGAGAGACATGACAGCACTGGTATACCCGGTAGAAACTTATTAGAGCCCTGGCACCACAAAATGGAAGCTGCAGCCACAGACACAGGTCTGGCCTCCTTCTGCTGACCGAAAATCCAGCAGGGGAGGCCTGGCAATAGGTTTCCTATCACATGGAGGTGTAACCACCTCTCAGACAGGCGTATGTGTATTGGGGCTGGGTGGGAGCACTCTCTGAGTGCATTGAAGTCCTGCACTGGGGGCACATTTGGTGTCCCTGTGCATAGTTCAGCTCAAACCGGTTCAGGGGCTTCCAGCCCCAGCTCTGGTGTGCAACTGGGCAAAGGAAATGGGTGTAACCACCCCTCTTTCCAAACCCTCCCATAGGTGGGTCCCCAGAGCTAGTCCAACCCCTTCTTTAGGTATAAGTAAGGAACCTCTGTAACCAGAGCTTTAGATTACCCTGGATGAGACTCTGAAGCCAAATCCTGGACCTTCAACGCTCTGCTCAAGACCAGAGGACTGAAGAAATCTCCCTTAGGGTCAAAGAGTGACTCCCCTGCTTGGCAGGCACAAAAGAAGCAATTTGCCAGCCTGAATTATCGAAGCTCCCACCGGACTCCAAAGTATTTGCAGCCCAGGAAGAGGATTTCCAGACATCTCAGAGGCTGACCCGAGTCCTCAGCAAAGCTGAGACCCGCAGCCTTCATGAGTAGCGTGGAACTAGAACTCCTGGTCACCATGCACTTTTGCAAGTGCATTGACTTCTCGACGCCTCTTGAAGTTATGCTTGGGCTAACTTGTAGCCCCCACCACGAGCACTAAATCCACCCAAGATTGTTAGCCTGGTCATTCTGAGTGATCCGTGGGCCGCCATTTTGTGTTTTGTCTCGAGGTCCCTTCGCGATCCCTGGTCCATTGACTGGTGGGTCCCTGAGGGGGTAACTTTGTATTTTCTTGGGCTTCCCTGGTTGCTCCAGACGTGCCCTGACTTCCAACAAAGTGGTGAGTCCCACAGACCTTGCTGGTCTGCACCGAAGCATCTTTCTTGATTCTGCATGGGTTGCTGTTGCCAAGGCTTGTTGTGTCCGATCCAGGCACTGATGCTGCAGCACTCGACATCCTTTGTGGGACAGCTCAAATCCAGCTCCTGGTCATCCTCAACACCTCCTAGTCCTCGTGGCTGAAGAGTCAAGCTTCACCTCTTTCACCTGAAATCACCCGACATCAGTGGGCATCTGCTCATCGCCTTCCTGGTCACTGGCTAGTGACCCAGACTCTGTCCCCTCTGCTTTTAGGTTCTTCTCATCTTCGATCCAGGCTTGGATCTCTTCAGACACTTCGCATCTTCACGGCAGCAGCACTTCTTCGCCAGCTCCCATTGAAATCGATGACGAGACCCGACACCAAACGACACCTATGCAACCGGCTTCCCTGGGTAAGGTAACATAAGTACTCCGGTGCTCCCGTGGGTGCTAGCCCTAGAACTTCCTAAGTCCTAAAGGGTT
Organism: Triturus cristatus; assembly: GCF_964204655.1. NCBI lineage: Eukaryota > Metazoa > Chordata > Amphibia > Caudata > Salamandridae > Triturus > Triturus cristatus. The sequence goes on from NC_140591.1 coordinate 500,335,580, forward strand.
TGGTCCTGACTCATTTCTAAGTGTCCCTAATCTTTAAAAATCTAACCGCGACTTTTCCCATAGAAGCTAACGGGAGTTCGCAGCTGTGTTCACGCACTGCACACGGACCCCGTGGGTCCCCTGCTTCACTACCTTGGGTGGTTCCTTGGGGTCCCAGTGATTCTACAGGCTCTAGGCCTTGTGTCTAGTTAAGTCGTGGTTCTCATACCACTATTTTAGTATATGCTTTGGCTCGCCCCTAGGGCCTGACGTGTATTTGTTCTATTTCATTGTGATTATTGAAGTGTAACTTATGTGTTTTGACCTCTAGTCTCATAAAGAGACTAGGAGGGTGTGTTTAGTAATAAATACATATATTTTATATATATACCTGGTGTGGATATCTTTCATTTAGTGACTCAAGAGATTATAGACTGGTAAAACAAGCTGCTTTACATTCCTTCAAGACTTAGCCTGAAGGCTGCTCTCCATAGCTACCACTAGGATAGCTTTCAATAAAGGTTGTTTTTAACCTATAACCAATAAGGGGTTGTTTGGACTGATACAGGGTGCCCACTATAACAAGTGGGCAGCATATATCAGGCCAACGTCTCACACATACCATATGTAGGCTGGCAATATCTCTGTACCCTGACTCGTACGAAGTAACCATATGTGTTCTAAAACCTTCTTACAGTGTTTAAAAATGCATGGCATTATAAATCCCAGTAGAACCCATTTACACAAATCTGAACGTCTTATAGGTAAATGGGAATTTGCAGTCCTAATAATGCACTGGCATGACCAGTGAGGAGGTGAAGCAACTGCAGTGATTGGACAATTAAGTTATTGTTAAGTTATTATTTGGAAGTGCAGTCACTGACACTTCAGAAAAGGATGTAACATTTGAAAGAGAAACTTTTTAAATTATTTTCAGATCATACATCAGACACAATCACAGGCAAGACATGTTGAAAAAGGTGTTGAATGAGATTGGCTTTCACTACAATAATATAATCTGTGGCATTCTTATTCACTTATCTAAAAAATAAAAATGTGTCTCTTTAGCACAGCTCACAAAGCATAGAGACGATCATATCAACAGGGAGAAATGTACTAAGAAGATATGCAAGATGGGGAAAGGCAACTATAATCAAACTTTGATAAATACAGAATTAAACTGAGAGATCGAAAGAAATTGGGTTGTTGGTTTAGTTGAGTGTTAACCCTTCTTTAGCAACAGCCACAACCCCTGTCAGGGTGAATCTCAAAAGTCACTAAATTAACCTGTGCTTAAACCTCTGGTAGTTTGACACAAAGTCAGGCTTAACTTGGAGGTAATGTGTAAAGTGTGTATCCATCATGCAAACAGTAATAAAGTAAAAACACAACACAAGAAAATTCTCAAACCAATTTAGAAAATATAGTACATTTTCTTAAATTATTTGATGCCTAAACAACAAAATCCAAACAGTAGAATCTTAGGGTTTAAGGTACATATTAGCACCTAAAAGATTAAACCGCCAACTGTAGTTATCTAGTGATGTGAGACCGTGGTAAATTAAAAAAATTAAGTTGACCGTGATGGAGTGCCAGTCGAATGCAAGAAGTTAATGGGGCCAGGCAGATGCTAACCTTTGACTTCAAATGAAGTCTGTGGAAAAATTACTGAGAGTAAGTTCAGTGGGGCAAGGCAGCAGGTTGTGTCCGAGGAGGAGGCATTGTGACTGGACAAAGTCGCAGTGAAGATTTGTTAATTCGTACTCAGTCTCTATTTTGAAAGTACACAGAAGGCCACAGCAGCAGGCAGTCTTCTAACAGTCCTTGCACAGGTCCAGAAAGTGAATTGAAGTGCTGGTCTAATGGTCCAATTTTTATACCTGGTGCTTTCTTTGAAGAAGGAGACATTTCTAGAGATTTCCCTTTGAAGTGCTTGGAGTTTCCTGCCTCCCCTGCTCTGGCTCCAGCCTGAATATAGGAACAGTGAGATAGTGTGAAGTTCTTTGTGAAAAGTCAAGGCACAGCCTTCTTATTTGCAGGTGGGGCAGTACCCAACTCCTCTCTCTCATCCTGTTAGTGATGGGTAATCCAGGCACACCTATTCCCTTTATTGTGGGGCTGTCTGGGAAGAATATACACTATCGAACTGCCAACTACACCCAGTCATGAGACTTATGCACTGGCTATAGGCACAAAACACATACGGTAGGAACATGCCAACTTTCTAAAAGTAAAGAGAACAATTGATGGTCAGAATGCTGAACAATGCAAACACTCACCCCAGTCACATGGATCTGGGTTTAATCCATCATTCTATCGATCACCACGCCACCCCAGTTTGGACCCAGCCATATGCATATAAGCCTTCACCCTGCTCCTCATGGGAACAGTCCAACCTGAACTGCTAAGCCAAGTCCTTCCTGCACCAGAAACAAGCATCTTATTTATTTATTTATTTATTTGAAAGTTTTATAGAGCGCGGACAAGACCCTTGCGGGTATCAGAGCGCTTAACAGTACATCAAGTATTATACATAAACCAAAGACAGATTGAAGCATCTATATGCAAAACATGTTACAAAGGCAAGGTGATCAGGTACAATAGGACGCTATTCTCATGCGACAAATAACAGGAAGATGGGATGTCCAGATTGCTTAGTAGGTCCCTTGTCCTAGTCAGGGTAATGGCCACGCTGTATTAGTTCGTCACAGAACAATGGGCCTTAGTCAGGTGAATTTGGCCATGAGAATTGATTTTACTTCCTTTTTGAATGAGACAATAGAGGGGTTAAGTCTGGTTTCGGATGGTAAAGCATTCCAGATTCTTGGTGCCATTCCTGAGAAGGTACGGTTGTATGTTTTTTTCTTGTTGAATCTCTGTGGTTTTAGTAATAGTTTTTCCGCACTTCTGGAAGATCTGAGCCCACCAGAGATAGTCAACTTCTGTGTTAGATATCTAGGTGCGTTGTGGTGCAAGGCTTTGTGTGTCATACACGCTATCTTCAAGTGAATTCTGGCTTCCAGGGGAAGCCAATTCAGTGATTTGAGGTCTGGTGAGATGTGTACATTTCTTTTAGAGCCGGTGATGAGTCTCGCTGCGGCGTTGATTGAGGCTCTTAATGGTGCCGTAGTTGCTTTGGGTAGGCCGCAGAGGGAGATGCTACCGTAATCCACTCTGGGGATAACTAGTGCTTGTACTGCTTGCTTGAAGTCCTTGCTTGGAAGGAAAGGTTTCAGCTTCCTCAGTGTGTTAATCTGGTAGTTAGCTCCCTTTGTAGCGTTGCTGATATGTTTTTGCATATTGAGGCTACTGTCGAGGGTTATTCCCAGTGATTTGGCTGAGTCAACGATGATTGGTTGAACATTGAGTGCCGTCAGGTGTTTTATCCACTCTTGCAGTACAGGGACTTGGGCGGGTGGAGCTATAAGCAGGAATTCAGTTTTTTGGGCGTTAAGTTTGAGATGGTTTTTTGCCAGCCATATCTGGGTGTCCCCCAGCGTTGTGTTGAGTAGTTTGATGTCTTCTAAAGTGTTGATCTTGAGGTATAGTTGTGTGTCATCCGCGTACATGTGGTAGTGCACGTTAGATGCTTGAAGAAGTTCGGTGAGGGGTTCCATGAACAGGTTAAACAAAGTCGGGGATAAAGAGGACCCTTGCGGTACTCCTAGTGTAACTGGTACGGGTTTTGACATGTCGTTGTTGGCCTTGAATTGTTGTGTTCGATTTTGGAGAAAAGAGGTAAACCAGTTTAGCACTACGCCTGATAGACCCATTCTATGCTTCAGGAGATCCAACAGGTTCTCGTGCTTGACCGTATCGAAAGCTGAGGATAAGTCTAGCAGGATGAGTAGGCAGGCTCCGTTATGATCCAGGATTTGTAGCGCGTCATCAATTATGTGTGTCATGGCTGATTCAGTACTGTAACCTGCTCGGAATCCTGATTGGTATTTATTCAGCAAGTCAAAGTGGTCAATATGCCTTGTCAGTTGGAGGTGTACACATTTTTCCAAGAGTTTGGCTAGTGTGGGGATGTTGGAGATAGGGCGATAATTGTTTAGGTCAGTCGGGTCAGCCGTGGGTTTCTTTAGAATGGGCGAGACCTGCCCCATTTTGAGGGTGTCCGGGATGCAGCCTTGTTGAAGTGAGCTGTTTATGATCTTAGTCCAGAGGGGCAGAAGTAGTGGTGTTAGGTTTTTAACGGCGTTTGCGGGAAGAGGATCGGCAAAATGATTGGCAGGGTTCATGTCCCCAAGTATTTTACTTATGGCTTCTTCGGAGTATGTCGAAAAGGATGACCAGTTGGCGTCGTTTTTAAGGTTAGGCTGTGATGGGAAGTGGTACAGTGCAGTTGGCATTTCCGGGGATGACTTCGTGTGCGGTCCCGAGTGTAGGGTTAGATCATTGAGTAGATCAATCTTGATATTGTCTGTCTTCAGGGTGAAGAAGGCAGAGAATTCTTCACAGTTGGGTTGCCGGCAGTCTAAGTGTTGTGGACGATGATTTGTGTCCTTACATTGTGTTTTAATTAGTTCGAAGAGTTTTTTGGGACGATTTCTAGCCTGGTCTAATTGGTGGCTGAAGAATTCTGCTTTAGTGCGCTTGATCTTTCTGAAATATGCGTTTCTCTTTTGTCTTAGTGTATTTAGGTGGTTGGCAGAGGGAGTTGACCTCCAGGTGCGTTCCGCGGCTCGGAGAGAGCGTCTGTCATTGTTGAGCGTGTCATTGTACCACGGTTTTGAGTCCTTTATGGAGGCTCTCTTAAGTTGCAGGGGGGCTACCTCATTTAATATCCTGGTCATGGAATTAAGGTAGTGATTGGTAAGGTCAAGGACTTCCGAAGATCCCGTGGGAGGCATAAGTAGGTTGTAACTGGGTGATGGAAAGGTGTTCGGGTTTATTTTTTTTGTATCTCTTTTCCAGACTTTAGGTTTTGTGGGTTGCACCAAGTTCAATTTCACTACTTCCTTAATAAAGAAGGTAATGATATGATGGTCTGACCAGTCACAAGGTTGGATCGAGACTAGCTGAGTGCAATCTCTTTTAGAGATTATTATATCCAGTATTGATCCTTTGTCGTGTGTGGGGCTGTTGCATATTTGGGTAAGGTCTAGGTCCGCTAAGAAGTTTTTGAGGCTATTCACCCCTACATCATTGTGGTCATTCCAATGGAGATTGAAATCGCCTAAGAATATTTGCGTATTTTGGCGCCCGTTGTTTGTTGATACCATGTCCATGACGTGCTCAATGAAGGCCAAATTGTCACCTGGTGGATGATATATCGTGTGTAAGGAGCAAAGTGGTTTGTCATTACTGGTGATGTTGAGGCATATGTACTCGCAGGAAGGGAATATCGGTGTAAGTGATCTACTTACTGAGATACTACTCCTGTGTATACATGCGATGCCTCCCCCTGTTTTATCAGTTCTATCCAATCTGATGATGTTATAGTTAGGAGGTACTAGTATGTCAATGATAGGAGAGGAGGATTCATTTAGCCATGTTTCTGTAAGCAGTATCAAATCGAGATCTTGTGAGAGAATGAGGTCGGCTATATCTGCAGCGTGTCTAGCCGCCGATCTACAATTTAAGAGGATGCATTTGAGGCGGGGCGTGATGAGGGATGAAGTAGGTTCTTGAGTGAGAGGGACTCTTTTTAGGTTGTTGTCAATGACGCCTCTAGTGTTATGTTTGATGGGCCTGTGTGGGTTGAGGGGGATCGTTGGAATTGTCGAGGGCGTGATAGGGTTCGTGAGGGCAGGGGCATATGAGTGAAGTAGAGATAGTAGATCCGACTCTGAAAGCGAATTGGTGCTTCGGCGTGGGTGGGTTGGATTATTAATGGCGGGAACTGATTTCCAGCCGGGTAAGAACGGCATAGAGGTGTTTGTTGGGTGCATCAAGGATCCGCTAGCATTGGGCTGTCTAGTAGTTCTAGCGAGCCATGGTTGTTTAGAAATCAACTCCTTAAATGCTTGGAGTTCTTCTTTGATTTGATGTAATGCGCTCATGATCTCATCGAATCTAGGGTCTGGAGTGTTGAAGAGTAATGTTGTGGTTTGTAATGTGGATGAGACTGGGTGCGTTGAGGTCTGGTTGGGTTTGTGGGATAGTGCAGGAATGGGTGGTGTGGGAGGGGGTGTAGCACGCGCGAAAGGATGTTGAGGGGACGTGGCAGGTTGAGCTGTAGATGTGGAAGGCTGGGAAGAGGGTGTAGGAGGTGTACTTGGGGGCAGAGGGAGCTCAGGTGGTGGCATATCCTCATCGTGGAGATGGAGCGTATTATTATATTCTGACACTTGAGCCAGGTGTGTTGGGCTGGACTGAGGGCTAACTGTGCAAGGTAACGTCAATGGGGTATCTGTAGTGTTGGATATGGGGGGGAGTATGTTGACAAGTGGGACAACTATGCTCGAACATAAGGAGGCTTGGTTGTCTGTAATTTGAGCGGGTGCTACCGCGGTAGTGCTTGGTTGGAATAACGGAGCAAGATTGGGGGGAGTGTTAGCTAGGATGATGTGCTGCGTGTTGTAGTCCTGGGTGGTTTGGGTGGAAGTAGAGTCTAAATCGAATGGAGGTAGAGGTGGGGATGGTGATGTGACGCCTCATCAGCCAGGTTAGTTTGAATCCAGTGGTGCAGTGAGCACAGTACTCATGTCTGGGCATAACTTTACCTCTTGGGGCTACAAAAGAAAAAAGAGCAATTGATGGACGGAATGCTGAACAAATCAAACATTCCCCCACAGTCACAAGAATCTGGGTTTAATCCATCGTTCTTTAGCTCACCACGCCACCCCAGTAGGAACAGTCCAGCTCGATCTGCTAAGCCAAGTCCTCCCTTGACCGGAAACAAGCATCTTGGGACGGTTTTCAGGGCATCGCCCCTTTTCAGTAGGTGGCGTGGTGAGAAAAAGAACGGTGGATTAAACCCAGATTCTTTTGACTGGAGGTGTTCAGCATTCCATCCATCATTTGTTCCTTTTGTCGCCCTAAGTGGAAAGGTTATGCCCAGTCATGGTTCTCATGTTCACTGCACCACTGCAAAGGTAAAGTGGTGAGCAAAAGAACAATGGATTAAAACCTGATCCTTGTGACTGAGGGTGAATGTTTGCATTGTTCAGCATTCTGTCCATCATTTGTTCCTTTAACTTTCTAAAAGTGGAATTTTCAAAATTGTGACTTAAACTCCAACATTTCCATTAAAGAGGATTTTAAATTACAATTTCTTAGACACCAAACATGAATTGCATCTAGGCTCCTAATCACCTGTTAGCACTTATTAAATGTAATAAGGCAACCCAATGTTAAGCCTGACAATAGCCAATGTTAAACCAGACAACAGTGAAAATGAATTCAGGAGTTTTCCACAACCAGGACGTATAAACCTTAAACGCACATGCCCAGCCATTAAACTACAATACACCCTACCCTATGGACTGCTTAGGGCCACCTTAAGAGTTATACACACACACACACACACACACACACACACACGTGTGTGCGGTCGCCAGTAGGCAGTTATAGTTAGGACCTAGTTTCCATAGGAAAAGCGTTTTTTCTTTTCCCAATAACTTTGGCGTAAGGTTGACGAATCTTTGTGAAATTTTCAAAACTAGTGACCCGCTCCAGTCAGGTTGTGTCTTGAACCGAGTCACAAGTTCTTGGGGGACATTGGTGCTGTAATCTGATGCAGCAATGTTGAACTGACGTAACACCGAGTCCATTGGTGCAGCTGCGGATGAGCTTGTGTACTTGAGGAAACACTATTGCAGTTATGGTGCGCTGATGCAACCTGGAGTGGATTAGAGCAGTAATGTTTGAGCTTGTGCATCTCGGGAGAGGCAGGTGCCTTTTAGGTAATCGCTTGTGCAGCCCTTGGAGGACATTGGTGCTGGCAATGAGGGTGCTGATGCAAATAGTGGAGAAAAAAAAAATTGAAAATGTATTGGTGTAGTGCGTTTGGGTTACTGATGCAATAGTGCAATGCTGGGTGCACTAATGCAGCTGTGTGTGAGCTTGTGCAGCTCGGGAGAGGCAGCCAATGACAGGACAAGGACAGAGGTGCAGCAATGGAGTTGGTTGCTGGCGCCCGTTGGTTATTAATACTGTTGCAGCTGTGGCGAGCTGGTGCACTCCTCATGAAAAGTGGTGCACAGATGGGGAGGCGGGCAGTTGATGCAGCTGTGGGGGGTGCTGACAGGGGCTCCCTCAGGGTGTGATAGCTAGTGCAGTTGCCTTTGGTGCTTTGTAACACTTTAATGGTGACACAGCTGCATGTGTTGTGGTGCTGGATTGATGTGTAGTGGGGTCTGATGCAGCTAGGGAGCTACAGATGTAAGATAGGGTCAGTTATGGAGGCGGCAGGCTCCGCCACTATGCAGTTTTCACTGGTTGAGTGGGCACGATGCTGCTGTCATTGGCAGAGAGGGAGGTTTGCACCCTTGTGAACACTGTTGGTGCAGAGAGCATGGGCGCTGGTGTGGGAGAGGCCTTGATGGGCACCATTGCTGCAGAGTGTGGTCATCGACTTAAAGGGAACCTGGTGTATCAATCTAGGTGCACGGGCGCTTCATGGATGCAGTGCCATGGAAGGTTAGGTAATTGTGAATAATTGTGCAGTGCCAATGTGACTGTGTCGGTTGAGAGTCATTTGGGGAGCCGCGGAGCAGCAGTGCAGCAGAGGGTCCCTGGTGCAGCTGTTGTCGAGGGGAGTGGATGGGGCGCGCCCAGCATATGCACAAGTTTACACAGATGCCGTAGGATTGATGGTGCAGCTGTGTGCGTCGGATAAGCATTCATGCAGTTGTGCAAGTAACTGGTTGTGCAAGGGTGTGAGGGGGGTGTTGGTTCATTAGTGCAGTTGTGAGAGGGTTGGATGTTCACTGCTTCAGCTCGGTGGTGACTAGGGTGGGTGGACACTGGTACAATGGGGGCAGACTCTCACTAGTACAGCTGTTGTGAGGCGGGGCGGTGGGGCTGGCAGAGATGTGTATCTGCTTTGGGCGCAGGAGGCTATCGGCGTGCTGAAAGTACTACATTTTAGCTATGGGTCTACCTTGACCGCATATTGCTCAAGGACTTTTACCTTGTAATATCCCTATGACTAAAGCCTTCAAACAAGGATGCAAAGCATCTGCAGCTATTATTGCACCAACGGAACCTTCTAGGGATACGAAAGAACCATATAAAAAAGAGAACAGTGTTCTCTCATCTGTGGGTCCCAATACCGTAGGGATACAGAATAAAGATTAAATGATCGGTTGAGAGGAAGAAACACTAATACGACTAAACGGATAACTGATGAGCCTTGAAGAAATCCTTCAATAGGACGAAACGTGTTGGCTACTGGCTACTTTGAAGAAAAAGAAAAGAAAGATTTAAAGAATAAAACAACTGCATTGGATATTTTATTTGGTGGAATTGACTTCTTGTTCTTAATGAGTGCCGATTAAATTATTAATGTAATTGTGTGTGTTCTGTAGCTACCCTTTTGAATGTTGACCATCCAGAATATCTGAACAGTAAATATATTTATGCCATGGCAGTGAAAATAAACGTGGCACATTAACATTTGCTATTTAGAAAAACTGTACTAATAAATGCATATTCACACATTCATTACTGCAGCGCAAAGGACACATTTGAGTTTATTACCACAGTACAGTAAAATTGACACGAGAAAAATGCTTTTTGCTACTGAACACATTAAATGTATCAATCGTTTTACACAGAGGAACTGCTCTTGTAATAGCCATGACATATATGGAATGTGTAGTTACTGTACTGTACACATCTGAACTCCTTGCATCCTGCTTTTAGTAAAATACCTTTTGTTAAAAACAAGTGCACATGAAAAAATACTATGCCACAATCCATAAATGGAAATGTACAATATGCTAGTTATTACTATTATTGAGGGAGGGGAGGGCACTATAACTCACTTGAGGCTTGTCTCTTGTGAGCAATGGCCAATCCCACACGAGTAACAATAGTAACAAATAGAATATTTCAATATGCATATCTGCATGGACACTATTTATGCCACGTTGAAGCAAATAAGTGTTTGGGTCCAAATGGCCCACCAGGTACCTCCAGTAATGCGCCCATGAGCTGCTTTGCAGAGAGGTGTAAAAATAGGCATGGCCTTGAACCAACTCTCTGCAAATCAGCTCTGTGTTGCTTCCTGGAGGTACCTGGTGGGCTAGTTGGCCCCCAGGGACCCTTAGGATTCAAGGGGACATAATCCCCCAACTTACGATGTGCTAGGGGGCACGTTTGCACACTGGTGCAGGGAGGGTGTGGGACTGATATAAGAAATTAGCAATCCTGCTGTGTAGGACTTACTGGTGGTAATAAAAGGGATAGTTGGCCCCCAAGGTTGACGTTGGGGACTAACTACTCCTGTCACCTCCAGTAAATCTCACACAGTTGGATTGCTAAGAAGTGTTTCGGAGGCCACGCTCACCTTTTTCTACCACTCTCGAAATGCGACAGGTATGTTATAGTTAGAAATTAGCAATTAAAAAACCTTTGACATTCAGTGAAAACCCATAGGTTTCAGGGACGTTATAGTTAGAAATTAGCATTTAAAAAACCTTTGAAATTCAATGAAAAAACCATAGGTTTCAGACACGTTATAGTTAGAAATTAGCATTTAAAGAACCTTAGAAATTCAGTGAAAAAACAATAGGTTTCATTCATGTTATAGTTAGTTGGACATTTCACATGTACAAAACCAGAGAAATTCCGCGCACCCTCGCAATGCACTGCTGATGATGTCACGTGTTGCATCATTCATGACATGGTCAGTGACATCACTGATGACATCTCAAATGTCATCACTGATGACATCACTGATGACATCATTCAGTGACTGTGTGTTTCTTTAAAGTTTAAATATGTTTATATATATGCCACGGTGTATTGAAGAATGAGTGGGTGTATAGGTGTCTGGATGGAGGATTTAGTAGGTGCATGACTGACTGTATAAGTGAGTGATTAAATGTGTCCTGTCATTGCAAACTCTGCTTCGCTTCATGGAAGCAAGAGCAGAAAACCTGTTCTTGCTTCCATGAAGAGAAACAGTATTGCTTTTGGATAAGGGGTGCTGCATGTCAGCAGCTCCCTTTGTCCAAAAGCAATGCTGGCTCCTGTAGTAGGCAGGCGCCGTCCGGGGCCGCAGGGGCATTGAGGCTCCCCCTGCGGGCCCCAACATAAGGCCGGGCCCCAGGGGATGGGGTCCCCAGGGCTATAGTTGTCCTCAGGAGAGGGGCCACGCGACCCCCTTCCAAAATAAAAAAATCAAACCTATCCAGGCTCCAGAGTCAGAAGTAGCCCAGGGAAGGGGTCATGCCACCCCCTTCTTAAATATAAGTTTTAAAAAATAATTAAATATGTGGCCATGCCCCAGGGGTTGGGGTCCCCAGGGCCTAAATCAGCCATGGGAGGGGGACGCGCTCCCTCTTCCCATTTTTTTTTCAAAACAAATGCTCAGGCCCTGAGGGATGGGGTCCCCAGAGCCCAAAAATATTTAAGGAAGGTGGGGGCCACACAGACCCCCTTCCAAAAACCAAAGCAAGAAAAAGCCGGCATCTCGCCGAAGGCCCAGTCCCCTCCCTGCACCACTGTGCAAACACACCTCCTGGCACGTTCTAGGTTGGGGGATTAAGTCCCCTAGGATATTAAGGGTCCTTAGGGATGTACTAGCCCACCAGGTACCTCCAGTAAGCTCCACACAGTGGTACTGCTGAGAGGTGGTCCAAGGCCATGCCCCTTTTTACACCACTCTGCAAATGCTTCTCTTGGCGCACTGCCGGTGGGGCAATGAGGTCCACATGTGTCCTAAGGACCTCAGGACTAAAGTCAACTTCATCCTCCAAGCAGCAGTGTGCCAGGAGGCGCATTTACAGAGTGATGTAAAAAGGGGGCATGGCCTTGTACCACTCTCAGCAATCCAGCTGTGTGGTGCTTACTGGAGATAGCTGGTGGACTAGTTAGCCCCCAGGGACCCCCAGGAGGCACAGGGACTTCATCCCCCAACCAAGAGTGTGCCAGGAGGCTCGTTTGCAGGGTGGTGGAGAAAGGGGGCATGGCCTGTGTCCTCCTCTTAGCAGTCCCACTGTGTGGGGCTTACATGAGGTAACAGGTAGGCTAGTTGGCCACTAACGACCCCCAGCAGTGAAGGGAACTAAAATCTCCATCGAAGAGCACACCAGGGAGCATGTTTGCAGACTCTTGGGCAAAGGGGGCACAGCCTGCTATGAGAACATACCAATGCTGCTGTGTGGGCCTTACCGAAGGTAATAGAAGGAGTAGTTGGCCCCCAAGGCTACCTCTTTTGTTAACTCTAGTAAGTCCCACACAGTGGGATTGCTAAGAGGTCTTCGGAGACCATTCCCCCCTTAATCCATCCCTCTAGAAATGCGCCTCCTGGTACACTACGGGTTGGGGGATGAAGTCCACTTTTCTCCTGAGGGACGTTGGAGGCCAAGAAGCACTCCTGGTAAGTCCTACACAGAGTAATTCTTGAGCGTTGGTCAGAGGCCCGGCCCCCTTTCTCCACCACTCTGCAAATATGACTACCAGTAAAAGAAGCATTTGCAATGTATTAGGTCTCCAATTTGCGAGAGTTAGAGCAATTGGAGTTGTAAATGTAAAAGTTTTTTACTCTTTTTTTTAAGTGGAGTGAATGTATGATGTGTGTAGTGAAATGACATGCTATGTTGTTCAGTGAAATTATGTGGATAGAAAGTATGTGGTATTTAGTGTATAGGAATTATGTAGAGTTGGATTATATGTTATGGAGAGTAATTAAGTGGTATGGCAGTCTGTGTTGTGGAGTGGAAACCTCAGGATTAGCCTTCCTCATTTCCATAGAAGCTAAACTATAATCTCAATGAGACAAAAAAAGGGACCACTGACAAGCACTTCTGGACCTAATCAGAGGTATGAGCAGGGCCACTGGAATTATGCAACTGTTTGGCTGCACCAACTTCACACTATTATACATTTTCCGCATTTGCCACATAATCGATCATCTGCTGCATAGCCTGCAGATTTGAACAAAAAAACCTTTTAATCTAGCTCAAATGGCTCAAATGTTACCAAAAATGCAGCGAAAAGTGGGATAGCATGGTGGAAGACCCATTGCAAACCTAGAATGGTCACCTTTCACATATTGCTAAATGTGGGTGTTAGATTGGTACTAATATTGTGCAAACCACTTTTGCTTGTCTCTGTGCCTCTCCAGCCTCTTTATGCATTTCTCTTGCTTTTTTCTGCACCTTTCTTCCTTTTCTGCACTTCTCTTGCCTCAGTCTACACTTCTCTTGCTTTATTCTGCACCTCTCATTTATTTCTGCAACTTCTTGCCTCTTTCTGCATTTCTCTTGCCTGCATCTGCAACTCTGTTGCTTCTTTCTGTACCCCTCTTGCTTCTTTATGCATACCTCTTGCCTCTTTCTGCACCCCTCTTGCCTCTTTCTGTACCCCTCTTTCTGCACCTCTCTTGCCTCATTCAGCACTCCTCTTCACTCTTTCTACACCTCTTTTGCCTGTTTCTACACCTCTCTTCCCTCTTTCTGCACCTCTCTTGCCTCTTTCTGCACCCCTGCTCCCTTTTATGCACATCTCGTGTTTGTCTCTGCAACTCTCCTGCCTCTTTCTACAGTTCTTTTGCCTCTTTTTGCACCTCTGTTGCTACTTTCTGAATTTCTCTTGTCTCTTTATGCACTCCTCTTGCCTCTTTCTGCACCTCTTTTGGTTGTTTCTGTACAGCTCCTGTTTCTTTCCGCACCTGTCTTGCAAATTATTGCACTCCTCTTGCCTCTTTCTGCACCTCTGTTGTTTTTTCTGCACTACTCTTGCTTCTTTCTGCACCCCTCATGCTTCTTTCTGCACTCTGGTTGCTTCTTTCTGCACTTCTCTTGCTTCTTTCTGCATATCTCTTGGACATTTCTGCACCCTTCGTGCCTTTGTGTGCACCTCTCTTGCCTCCTCCTGCTCCTCTCTTGCCTCTTTCTGCACCCCTTTTGCCTCATTCTGCACCTCTGTTAGTTCTTTCTGTACAGCTCTTGCTTCTGTCTGCTACTCTCTTGTACATTTCTGCACCCCTTGTGCCTCTTTCTGTACCTCTGTTGGTTCTTTCTGCACCTCTCTTGCCTCTTTCTGCACCCCGTTCCCTCTTCCTGCACCTAGTATGCTTGTTTCTGAACCTCTCTTGCCGTTTTCTGCACTTCTCTTGCCTTTTTCTGCATCCGTCTTGCCTCTTTCTGCACCTCTGTCACTTCTTCGTGTACTTCTTTTGCTTCTTTCTTCAGCTTACTTGCTTTTTTCTGCACCCCTCTTGCCTCTTTCTGAACCCTTCTTCCATCTTTGTGCTCCGCTCTTGCCTCCTTCTACACCTCTCTTGCTTCTTTCTGTACCCCTCTTGCCTCTTTCTGCACATCCTTTGCTTGTTTCTGCACTTCTTTTGTATCTTTCTGTACCCCTCTTGCCTCCTTCTACACCTCTGTTGTTTCTTACTGCACAGCTCTTGCTTCTTTCTGCACCTCTCTTGCTAATTTCTGTACCCCTCTTGCCTCTTTCTGCACCCCTCTTGCCTCTTTCTGCACCCCTTTTGCCTTCTTCTGCACCTCTGTTGGTTCTTTCTGCACTGCTCTTGCTTCTTTCTGCACCTCTTTTGCCTCCTTCTACACCTCTTTTGCTTATTTCTGTACTTGTCTACACTCCTATTGCCTTTGCACCTCTGTTGCTACTTTCTGCACTGCTCTTGTTTCTTTTTGCACTTCTGTTGCTTCTTTCTGCACCCATCTTGCCTTTTTCTGCACCCTTCTTTCCTCTTTCTGCACCGATCTTGCTTCTTTCTGCACCACTCTTGTCTCTTTCTGCACCCTTCTTCCCTCTTTCTATACCTCTCTTCCCTCTTTCTGCACCTCTCTTGCCTCTTTCTGTACCCCTGTTACTTCTTTCTGCACATCTCGTGTTTGTTTCTGCAACTCTCTTGCCTCTTTCTACAGTTCTCTTGCCTCTTTCTGCACCTCTGTTGCTACTTTCTGCATTTCTCGTTCCTCTTTCTGCACTCCTCTTGCCTCTTTTAGCACCTTTCTTGGTTGTTTCTGTACTGCTCTTGTTTCTTTCTACACCTGTCTTGTGAATTATTGCACCCCTCTTGCCTCTGTCTGCACCCCTGTTGCCTCTTTCTGCACCTCGGTTGCTTCTTTCTGCACTTCTCTTGCTTCTTTATGCACCTCTCTTGCAAATTTCTGTACTCCTCGTGCCTCTGTGTGCACCTCTCTTGCTTCTTTCTGCTCCTCTTTTGCTTCTTTCTGCACCTCTGTTGCTTCTTTCTGTACTGCTCTTGCTTCTGTCTGCTACTCTCTTGTACATTTCTGCACCCCTCTTGCCTCTTTTTGCACCTCTGCTGGTTCTTTCTGCACCTCTCTTGCCTCTGTCTGCACCCCTGTTCCCTGTTCCTGCACCTAGTATGCTTGTTTCTGAACCTCTCTTGCCGCTTTCTGCACTTCTCTTGCCTTTTTCTGCATCCGTCTTGCCTCTTTCTGCACCTCTGTAACTTCTTCCTATACTTCTTTTGCTTCTTTCTTCAGCTTACTTGCTTTTTTCGGCACCCTCTTGTCTCTTCCTAAACCCTTCTTCCCTCTTTGTGCTCCACTCTTGCCTCCTTCTACACCTCTATTGCTTCTTTCTGTACCCCTCTTGCCTCTTTCTGCACATCCTTTGCTTGTTTCTGCACTTCTTTTGTATCTTTCTGTACCCCTCTTGCCTCCTTCTACACCTCTGTTGTTTCTTACTGCACAGCTCTTGCTTCTTTCTGCACATCTCTTGCTAATTTCTGCACCCCTCTTGCCTCTTTCTGCACTCCTCTTGCCTCTTTCTGCAACCCTTTTGCCTTCTTCTGCACCTCGGTTGGTTCTTTCTGCACTGCTCTTGCTTCTTTCTGCACCTCTTTTGCCTCCTTCTACACCTCTTTTGCTTATTTCTGTACTTATCTACACTCCTATTGCCTTTGCACCTCTGTTGCTACTTTCTGCACTGCTCTTGTTTCTTTTTGCACTTCTGTTGCTTCTTTCTGCACCCATCTTGCCTTTTTCTACACCCTTCTTTCCTCTTTCTGCACCGATCTTGCTTCTTTCTGCACCACTCTTGCCTCTTTCTGCACCCTTCTTCCCTCTTTCTATACCTCTCTTCCCTCTTTCTGCACCTCTCTTGCCTCTTTCTGTACCCCTGTTACCTCTTTCTGCACATCTCGTGTTTGTTTCTGCAACTCTCTTGCCTCTTTCTACAGTTCTCTTGCCTGTTTCTGCACCTCTGTTGCTATTTTCTGCATTTCTCGTTCCTCTTTCTGCACTCCTCTTGCCTCTTTCTGCACCTTTCTTGGTTGTTTCTGTACTGCTCTTGTTTCTTTCTACACCTGTCTTGTGAATTATTGCACCCCTCTTGCCTCTGTCTGCACCCCTGTTGCCTCTTTCTGCACCTCGGTTGCTTCTTTCTGCACTTCTCTTGCTTCTTTCTGCACCTCTCTTGCAAATTTCTGCACTCCTCGTGCCTCTGTGTGCACCTCTCTTGCAAATTTCTGCTCCTCTTTTGCTTCTTTCTGCACCTCTGTTGCTTCTTTCTGTACTGCTCTTGCTTCTGTCTGCTACTCTCTTGTACATTTCTGCACCCCTCTTGCCTCTTTTTGCACCTCTGCTGGTTCTTTCTGCACCTCTCTTGCCTCTGTCTGCACCCCTGTTCCCTGTTCCTGCACCTAGTATGCTTGTTTCTGAACCTCTCTTGCCGCTTTCTTTCTGCACTTCTCTTGCCTTTTTCTGCATCCATCTTGCCTCTTTCTGCACCTCTGTCACTTCTTCCTATACTTCTTTTGCGTCTTTCTTCAGCTTACTTGTTTCTTTCTACACTTGTCTTGTGAATTATTGCACCCCTCTTGCCTCTGTCTACACCCCTGTTGCCTCTTTCTGCACCTTGGTTGCTTCTCTCTGCACTTCTCTTGCTTCTTTATGCACCTCTCTTGCTTCTTTCTGTTTCTCTTTTGCTTCTTTCTGCACCTCTGTTGCTTCTTTCTGTACTGCTCTTGCTTCTGTCTGCTACTCTCTTGTACATTTCTGCACCCCTCTTGCCTCTTTTTGCACCTCTGCTGGTTCTTTCTGCACCTATCTTGCCTCTGTCTGCACCCCTGTTCCCTGTTCCTGCACCTAGTATGTTTGCTTCTGTAATTCTCTTGCCTCTTTCTGCACTTTTCTTGCTTTTTTCTGCACCTCTGTTGCTTCTTTCTGCACTTCTCTTGCTTCTTTCTGCACCTCTCTTGCCTCTTTCTCCCTCTTCCTCCCCCCGCATAAAAGTTTCTAAGCCCCAGGGAGGTGGTGGTGCCCTGGGATGTGGGCGCCCCGCACGTACCCCACTATCCTGGCCTATCCAGGGGTTTATAGAAAACAAAGCGCTGTAGGCCGTGCTTCGTTCTTTTTTATTTTAGGCCGTGTTCACACACCCAACGGGAATTCGGCCAATTCTTTTTTTAAATGCTTTTTTTGGCACTGGGGTCTTTGAGGGACCCCCTAAGCAGGCCTAGGGGTCAGGGTGGTTCTACCCTGCCCCCTTTTCTTGTTTTTCATCTTTTTTTTACCCTTTTTCTTATTGAGTCACAAGATGGCTTCCAACACTTCCTGGTTTGGAGTGTTGACAGCCAATCAGAGTGAAACTTGTGCCTGGGAAGGTTTACGAATCTTCCTCGGTGCTCGGATATCGATATTTTTATTTTTTGAATTTATCAGGAACTACTGAATGGATTCACACCATTTAAAAAAATGTCAGTTCCTGAACCAAGAGCTACCTTTTTTACCAAATATGGTGTAATTCCATACAGCAGTTCGGGCTGTAGCCTGTTCCAAAATTCCTATGGAAATTAACATGGGAAAAATGCGTTTTGGGACGCCCCCTTTTTCTTGGCCCCCACTTGACGAATTACCCCGAAACTTCTAAGACTGAAGCTGACCGGAGCGCCCCATTAGTTTTGAAAATTTCACGATGATTCGTGAAACGGCACGAAAGATATTGGCAAATCAAAAACCTCTTTTCCTATGGAAACTAGGACCTAACTATAACTATCTACTGGCAACCGCCAGTAGGGTATATATATATATATATATATATTCTCTCCAAAAGTCACTGTATCTCACAGGAAACACTCGGACACCTCGATGTATTGCAAAGTCTTTAATGGCAGACTCAAAAACGACGCGTTTCGGCTTCCGCCTTGCTCACGGTCGTAGAAGCCCAAAACACACATGATTATATCCATTTCCTTCCAATAAATAGAAGATGGACTAACCCCATTCCAGTGTATTTATTGTAATGTGCAAAGCTCATTGTATACACATCGAAGATATCATAAATCACTCTTATACAATATATACAAACAATGTATTCCTGTAATATATCTATCAATATATACAGTTTGTACACTTGATGAATAAGCTAAGGATCACATTCCATGATAATGAAAGGTCCAATGCATAACACCTTCAATTAAATATTTCCAAAGCTCTAACACTTTAAAAAAACTGTGCAAAAAGCAATCTATTATCCGCAACAGGTCACAATCATGGCGGTCTCGCCCAAGTGGGCCAATGACATACATCAATCATTGATATTCATTAAAGGACGTAATGTGATAACCAGGCAATCTAGCTCATGTGGGCATTAGTGTGAATCACATCTTGATTGTTACAATCCAAAGTGTCCAAATAAAATGCACAAGACAAAATTAGCCAGTTATAGTTCTTTTCACAGTTGATAGGTGAAGTGCCCAAACCTAAAAAATACAAAAGATTAAAATTACTAAAACCTCGAAACTGCTACAATATGCACAACTTTTGTTCAAAATCATTGGTCATGCAGGTGGATTGCAAGCCCCTTACTGGTGTTTAAACCTTTGGGTGTCATGCTTTCAAAATCAATAAAAATACTGTGATTCAAGCTTTCTTAATGAGAGTTCCTTATTGCCCCCTCTGACACCCATGGTCACAGAGTCAATAACAACCATACAGACAGCATTTTCATCTTGGAAATGACAGGCATGAAAATGGCGAGCTACGGGGCATTGCCTATTGTTTTTTCTTATTGCACGAATGTTCTTCAGTACCGCTTCTTTGCCCGATGTATCGTGCTCCCAACATACCATTTGTTGCAGGGGCAGATCAAAACATACACACAGTATGCAGTATTGCAGGTTAATGATTTTCTAAGCACAAACTCCCTCTTGGAGTTTGGTGGCGACAGCCTGTCACAGTCACTGCTTCCTTTACATGCTTTAAAGTTCTTACAGCATCTGAATCCAGGTCGGCCCTTTTCGCCCCCTCTTTCAGCTTCTGTAACATGATTGTGGCTAAGATCATCTCTTAATGAATGACTTTTTCTAAAAGTAATCTGTGGATTGCTACCCAGATTCTTCTTCAAATTATCGTCTGTCAACAATACATGCCAGTGTTTGTTAAATATCCTACGTAATTCACTTGCCTGGCCTGAGAAGGTAGTTATGAATCGTATACATTCATTACTCTCTTCCTTTTTGCTGCAGTGTAGAAGTTAGTTCCTAGTAGCCCTTTCTACTCTGGATTCAGCCTCAGAAATTATTTTCTCTCACGCATATAAGCAGCACCAGTGCTACAATTACTTTTAGTGTGCAGAAGTTCCCCATAGGGGATACTGTACACGAGATTTCGTGGATGTGAGCTACTAGCACTGAGGATGCTATTCCCAGTGGTCTTCTTTCGAAACAATCTAGTTTCTAATGTATCACCTTTCACATCTAGGTATATATCCAAGAATTCTATGGAGCTTTTGCTGATATGCTCTGTGAAAAAAAGATTAAGGGCCCGAATCACAGAACTAACTTAAGACAAAATCCTAAAACTACTACCATTTTGGTATTCACAGAAGGCACTTACTCATTTCGGCATTCACAGAAGTTAGGAGTCCTAACTTCAGGACTCCTAAATGACTTCTGTGAATACCGTAAGTCTTAAAGTTAGGATTTTTCTCAGTTTAGGAGTAGTAAAGTTAGGACTCATAACTTAAAGACTTGTAAATGCCTTCTGTGAATACCGAAAGTCTTAAAGTTAGGATTTTTCTCAGTTTAGGAGTAGTAAAGTTAGGACTCCTAACGGAGAATGTTGCGGATTTCCTATGGAAACACGGTCCTAACTATAACTATCTACTGGCGACCGCCAGTAGATAATATATATATATATATAATATATATATATATATATATATATATATATATATATATATATATATATATATATATATATATATATATATATATATATATATATATATATTTTCATCCAAAGTGCCCTGAAGCATTGGGAAGGCACTCGCTACCACTCAGCCAAAGCTATTTCATGCTGCTTGCCTTTCTGCTTAGCTTAAAAGTAATTTCCGCCGACGCGTTTCAAGGTATTCAAACCTCTTCCTCTGGGCTGTGACAAACGCCATTTGAAACTCGCTTTTTCAGTATTTCCGCTTTTTATTTGCTTCATTTGCATATCAGCCCACCAGTGGGCGTGTGCTTAGTGCATGATGGTAAACGGAGTCCAAATGCGAGTGAATTGTTCCTTATAGTAAGTTCAAATGTGCATGTGTAAATTATCACTTCTTGTTTCCTTAGTAGGTAGTTAAGCAGGGAGGCAGGCTCAGTATGCATCTCGAGCGGTGCGCCGCTCGTCCCGAACAGTGCAGAACTCCAGCCTCGTCCAGCTGGTTTGATACTTCTTTCCTTGCTGGCGATGGTGCTCCTCCCCACGGCCAGGCTGCCGCGTGCAAATATTTTCATCCAAAGTGCCCTGAAGCATTGGGAAGGCACTCGCTACCACTCAGCCAAAGCTATTTCATGCTGCTTGCCTTTCTGCTTAGCTTAAAAGTAATTTCCGCCGACGCGTTTCAAGGTATTCAAACCTCTTCCTCTGGGCTGTGACAAACGCCATTTGAAACTCGCTTTTTCAGTATTTCCGCTTTTTATTTGCTTCATTTGCATATCAGCCCACCAGTGGGCGTGTGCTTAGTGCATGATGGTAAACGGAGTCCAAATGCGAGTGAATTGTTCCTTATAGTAAGTTCAAATGTGCATGTGTAAATTATCACTTCTTGTTTCCTTAGTAGGTAGTTAAGCAGGGAGGCAGGCTCAGTATGCATCTCGAGCGCTGCGCCGCTCGTCCCGAACAGTGCAGAACTCCAGCCTCGTCCAGCTGGTTTGATACTTCTTTCCTTGCTGGCGATGGTGCTCCTCCCCACAGCCAGGCTGCCGCGTGCAAATATTTTCATCCAAAGTGCCCTGAAGCATTGGGAAGGCACTCGCTACCACTCAGCCAAAGCTATTTCATGCTGCTTGCCTTTCTGCTTAGCTTAAAAGTAATTTCCGCCGACGCGTTTCAAGGTATTCAAACCTCTTCCTCTGGGCTGTGACAAACGCCATTTGAAACTCGCTTTTTCAGTATTTCCGCTTTTTATTTGCTTCATTTGCATATCAGCCCACCAGTGGGCGTGTGCTTAGTGCATGATGGTAAACGGAGTCCAAATGCGAGTGAATTGTTCCTTATAGTAAGTTCAAATGTGCATGTGTAAATTATCACTTCTTGTTTCCTTAGTAGGTAGTTAAGCAGGGAGGCAGGCTCAGTATGCATCTCGAGCGGTGCGCCGCTCGTCCCGAACAGTGCAGAACAAGAATTGATAATTTACACATGCACATTTGAACTTACTATAAGGAACAATTCACTCGCATTTGGACTCCGTTTACCATATATATATATATATATATATATATATATATATATATATATATATATATATATATATATATATATATATATATATATATATATATATTATCTACTGGCAGTCGCCAGTAGATAGTTATAGTTACAACCTAGTTTCCATAGGAAATCTCAAAATTCTATTTTGAATAGCTTTGGCGCCGGTTGACGAATCCTCGTGAAATTCTCAAAACTAATGGGGCGCTCCGTTCAGCTCCTAACCTGAAAGTCTCAGGGTGATTCGTCAAGCGGGGGCCGAGAAAAAGGGGGGTCCCAAAACGCGTTTTCCCCATGCATTTTCCCATAGGACCTTTAGTCAATGGTACAGCCCGAACGGCTGAAAAGAATTACTTGAAATTTGGCAAAGAGGTAGTCCTCAGGTCAGGGATGTGCCTTTTGCATATTTGGAGTCAATCTGTTCAGGAGTTCCTAAGAAAATTGCAGTTAAAAGTACATAAATATCTATAGGCGCGCACCGTGCGCGCACCCTGCGCGCACGGTGCCGTGCGCGACCGTAATTCTGATTGGTGGTTAGATGTCAGTCAACATTCGAATCGGTCGAAATCAGGAAGTGTCGGACGCCATTTTGTGTGTGGCAGTGAAAAAGAAAGGTGGAGAACGTGAAAAGGGGGCAGGGTAGAGAGTTCCTGACCCCCTAGCCTTTGTCAGGGGTCCCTGAAGCACCCCGAAGGGTGAAAAAAACTTTTTTTTTTTTTTCAAAAAAGCGCGGCGTGTGCGCACGGTGCACGCACCCCTAGCCGCCATTTTGAGTTATAGAGGCAGAAGAGAGTTAAAAACTGAAGTGGAGAACGTGAAAAGGGGGCAGGGTAGAGAGTTCCTGACCCCTAGGCCTTCTCAGGGGGACCAAAAAATAAATAAAAATTATAATAAATATCGCGGAGTACGCGCACGGTGCACATACGGTGCGCGCAGGATGCGCGCACGGCGGCAATAAATTCATAAAAAATAGAATTAAAAATCAAATTTAAGTGTTTAGATGTTGGTTGGCTCTAAAAAGAGCCGTTGTGTTCATTGAGTGTTTTTTTGTACCTACAAGTAAGTACCGATGCAGAGTCTAAAGTTCAAGAGGAAGACTCTGTTGCCTTCATCTGTGAAATGTACACCGTCTCCTCTATAAATGCCTTGCCTGGTGTAACGCAAGTTGTGGTATATAGAACCCATACCGTAGTCTCTGAGGAAAGCCGAAACAGACTTATTGACGTGCTTTCTTGCTTTCTCAATCTGCGGACAATATTGGTTGGACCAGTTCCACTTTTGCCTTTGGCATATATTAGAATATACAAAGGTAGTTTGTGGAAAAAGTGACATCAATTGCACAAAGGTGTCCTTAACAAGCATTTCCAGACCTACCCCAGTTAAAGTACCTAGGTCATTTCCACCACAGTGCACAATTATAAGGTTAGGATGTGGGAGATGTAGAAAGGATTTCACCAAAGGCATTAATTGGTGCCACTTTAACCCTCTGTGACCAATCCATTTAATGTCTACATTTGGCAAAGCAAGGTCTTTCACAATACCTCTTTTTTCTGCATACTTTTCAGTCCAGAAGACATAGCTATGACCTACAATCCCCACTGTGAACATCTTTCAAGGAGATCTGGATGCACTCAGAAGGTGTCTTTCAGTAGAATGGCAATATGAAAAGAAAGATAGTTGTAAATTGGAGGCTTACATACTTTTTTTTTTAATAAAAAGAACTCATTGGCTGTTTCAGACCATTCAACACTAAAAACTAGGCTGTATGTTTAAATTTTTAAAAGCATGTTTTGTATTGGTTCAGAAAAATGTGTTCCCACAGAACATTACTTTGGATTTGCTGTTAGGTTTGAAAAGTCAAGCACTCTTGCTCTTTGGATTAGAAACATTGTGTGCTGAACTTTTGACCTCTCTGCTCACACCAGTGTTCCATGACCTGTTGCTATGGTAGCAGGCAGAAGTCATGTTGGGGGTTGGAATGATTTGGAAAAGGGTTGAAATTTGCAACCAATAGGAATGTGTGTGTCCATTTGAAAAAATGTGGGAAGCAATGTGATTTGAAGTTATTATGTATATGTGTGAAAAAAGAGAGGGGAAGTTTGCCATTTACTGGTTCTGGTGATAGGTGTACAGTTCAGAGATTCTGCCTCTGATAATCTGCTGTGTGAGTGCCACATTTCTTTCTCAACTAACTACTTTTAAAGGTGAGTTATAAATTTGAGAGGGGATGTATGTGGTGCATTTTGATATAAATAATAGAAATGTGATTCTTTTTTTAAAGTTGTGTTTTACATTTTATGTTTTGGAAGATATTTAACTGCCTTGAACTTGTAAGATATTATGGAGTATGTCTTCATCATAAGTTAAGGTGTACTGGTATCACTCAGGAAAACTGTTTTGTGCCTAGAATCACATCATGAGTCTGTGTGCACAAAGGAATTGTTGTCAGAGATTTAATTTGTGTTGGTCTGGTTCTTTAAGACTTGCATTCGTAGGAAAGGGGCAGCTTGTTTTCTTGAACTGTGATGGCTAGCATTCAGCACAAATACATTTCTCACAAATGAGAGGCAAATGCTAACACATTTGAAATCAACATGGTAGATTTTCCTTCCAGTCCTGCAATGGGTGAGGTAGTTCCTACATGTTCAAAAATCCAATTAAAACTTACCACACATGTACTCTTACATACATCTCTGCAGTCTTCATGCAGTTGTGCAAGCGTCCATGCAGATCTCTCTTGCACCTGACAATACACAGTCTCCAGAAGCACACTCTTAGCACACAGCTAGCTGCTTCTCCTGAACTCTCATGCTTACTATTCAGCACTGTGTAGTATTTCAGATAGCAGTGAGTAACGCTAACACATTCAACATCACCAAGGCTCATTTCCTTTGCTCTAGTCTAATCACTCACCCAGGTTACACATGCTCATAGTCTCAAGTAGATGTTAGGAAATGTGCTCTTTTCTGCTTGTCTAAACTATAAGGAAAATGTGTCAGGCTGTTACAGTAATTATCACTTGCAAAACCACAGTAGTAAATGTGCTTTTAAATTGCCAATAAAATATCGTTTTCTGCCTAGAATCACACCATGAGTCTGTGTGCACACAGGAATTGTTGTCAGAGATTTAATTCGTGTTGGTCTGGTTCTGTAAGACTTGCATTCGTAGGAAAGGGGCAGCTTGTCTTCTTGAACTGTGATGGCTAGCATTCAGTACAAATCAATAACTCACAAATGAGAGGCAAATGGTAACACATTTGAAATCAACATGGTAGATTTTCCTTCCACTCCTGCAATGGGTGAGGTAGTTCCTACATGTTCAAAAATCCAATTAAAACTTACCACACATATACTCTTACATACATCTCTGCAGTCTTCATGCAGTTGTTCAAGCATCCATGCAGATCTCTCTTGCACCTGACAATACACAGTCTCCAGAAGCACACTCTTAGCACACAGCCAGCTGCTTCTCCTGCACTCTCATGCTTACTATTCAGCACTGTGTGGTATTTCAGATAGCAGTGAGTAACGCTAACACATTCAACATAACCAAGGCTCATTTCCTTTGCTGTAGTCTAATCACTCACCCAGGTTACACATGCTCATGGTCTCAAGTAGCTGTTAGGACATGTGCTCTTTTCTGCTTCTCTAAACTATAAGGAAAATGTGTCAAGCTGTCACAGTAATTATCCCTTGCAAAACCACAGTAGTAAATGTGCTTTCAAATTGGCACTCTTATAGGTGATGTCAGGGTGTTTCTTCATTTTAGGGCCTAATACGGGATCATTTCTCACTAGATGCCAATGTTTATTTAAAATAGATCTTATTTCTTTATGCTTTTCATTGAATGTTGTTATAAATCTAGAGTTAATCTGGTTTTTATTCTCCTCTCTCCATATTTTCCTCTGTTTTGTTCTTGATGGTTCAAACAGGATTTTCTGTCTATCTAGGTTCCTTGCCTTAAATGAGGCCCCCTTTATTACAGCCGGGGAATATCCTCTTTGGATGAACCTATAGGTCATCTCACTCTCAATTTTATCATACTCACCCTGATTGCTGCATGCTCTCCTTGCTCTAAAGAACTCCCCAAAGGGGATGCTCCTAATTAATGCAGATGGATGAGCACTTCCCGCATGGAGCACTGTATTTCCGGCAGTAGCCTTAGGGAACACTGAGGTCTCCAACTTCCCTCCCACCGGTTTGACCCGGATGTCCTGAAAGTCTATAGTGATTTTAGTGTGGTGACCTACAAACTCCAAATTAATTGAGTTCCGGTTCAGGTCTTTAAAGAATAATTCTATATCTGTCTCCGTGCCCTGCCACAGCACAAAGACATCATCGATAAATCTACCCCACAGTAATATGTGTTCTGACCAGTGCTCCAATGGACTGCCTCTGAGCACCTGTTCCTCCCACCAGCCAAGATGTAAATTCGCATAACTGGGGGAGAAACAGGTGCCCATCGCAGTCCCTTGTTCCTGCTGAAAAAGTTCATCATTGAACAAAAAAATATTCTTTGTCAGACACCATTCCATTAATTCTAAAATCATTTTGTTGTGTTCCATGAGTCGAATTAGTCTTCTATTCAGGAAATATTCATTTGCCTTTAAACCATCTATGGGGCCTATGCATCAACAATGCCATTTGCGATTCCTTATTAGCGAAAAATAAGGAATCGCTAATAAGGAATAGCAAAAGGCTATGCATGTAGGAATCGCTATTCAAATAGCGATTCCTTAATATTCCTTATTACCGAATCGGTAATACCGAATCGGTAATAAGGAATACCTACCCATTCATTCCTATGGGCTTGGAGGCCCATAGGAATGAATGTAAAGCCAGTCTGTATTAGCGATTCGGTATTACCGAATCGCTAATAGCGGGAGCACTTTCAAGGGTGCCAGGGTGTCAAAAGGACACCCTGTTGCACCCCTGAAAATGATATGTGCACATATGTTGCACACACACATGCTCTAAGGGCATGTGTGTGCACAACATGAAAATGTGAAAAATGCACAAAAGTGCATTTTTCAAAGTTTTTGCAAATTACCATGCAGTTCATCTTCATGGTAATTTGCTCCCCCTAGTAGCGAAATCGCTAATTTTTTAACTTTGATGCATTGCATTTAAGGAATCTCACTTTGGGATTCCTTAAATGCAATCGCTATTTAAGGAATCGGTATTTAAGGAATCCCTATTTAAAGAAACGCTATTTAAGGATTCCTTAAATAGCGATTTCTGCTTTTGGGTTGATGCATTGGGATTGGGTATTTTTTACTTCATACCGGGAGCTATTACCGAATCGGTATTTTACCGACTGGATTTTGGGTTGATGCATGAGGCTGTATGTGTCTTATACTGGTATACATTGTTGCAATATCAAGTGTCAATAATAACATGGTCTCCGCATCCCATTGTATGTCAAAGATACACTTTAAAAAATCAGTTGAGTCTTTGATATACGAAGACAATGATTTTACAATCGGATATAAAAAGTAATCTATGTAGCGTGATGCGTTCTCAAATAAGCTCCCACAAGATGAAATAATTGGTCTCCCTGGTGGACTAGTGAGACTCTTATGCACCTTGGGGAGCATGTAGAACACCGGGATCGTTGGTTTATCTCTTTTAATAAATTTGTATTCAACCCAGCTCAATAAGCCTTTGTCCTTACACACATCCAGCCTTATGAAGAATAGTTCTTTCATTATTTCATATTCCTTCATATTTATCCGGATGTAACAGTTACTATTGTTCAATTGATTGAGGGCCTCTTTTTTATACAGTTCCCTACCCCATAGAACAATATTCCCTCCCTTATCCGAGGGTTTAATCAGTACTCCGTCTTCTTTCTGGAGTTTATTCACTGTCTTGTGGAAAAGTGCTTTTTTTGGACACATTTTCTTTTTCTTCTGGTTTGCCGCAATATATAGTTGTTTCATGTCCTTGGTTACATTTTCCCCAAAAATGTCGAGGTTGTCTTTTATAGATTGGGGCAAAAATCTAGATGGTGGTCGAAATGGGGAATGATCTTCTTGGTTCATCCCTGCAAAAAACAGCATTGATTGTTCCTCCTTTTCTGGTGCGTTATCTTCACTAGCCAGTGAGATTATATCTGTTAAAGTGGGTATGTCATTTATATTCAGGGAGGCTTCCTCATTAGAGGGTCCTAGTGCTCTTTCTTGCGGTGCTCGAATGATATTGCGTTGGTTCAAATGCATTTTCGACAATTTGAGCTTCCTAATGAAGCGGTATAAGTCCATTCTGTTACTCGGGTAATTATAAACATTACTACTGCAGAAGGACATACCTAATTTCAGAATCGATTCCGTTAGCTTCATATTGCTCAAATTAATCACCGTTGTATTGTCCATTACTTCTTGTTTTGTTTCCTCATATTGGAACGCAGCAATCTTCCTCTTCTTTGTTTCCTCTTCCTTGGCCTCTTCCTCTCCCACGTCCTCTCGTCATGCAATGGTCTGTCTGTTGTTCCAGAAGCATAAAACAGAATTCCTCACTTTGCACATTCTCCTGGTGGTCTACTTGGCCACTATAGATCTTCTGTCGCCTCTCCAAATCGAATTTTCTGGCGAATGTATAGATCCGTCCTGATTCGTAATCTATACTATCTCTCAAGAATTTTGTGGCTTTCCTATCTATCTATATATAAGGTCAACATGATTTTAAGTCAACAGTTCCTCTAACGACAATACGGAAAATAGAATATTTATACATTTATGTATTTATTTATTTATTTAGAGCATTCATACAATAAGATTGGTTTTCAGTTTCTCTTAAACACATATTTTTCCTAAGGCTGAAATACAATGAATAATGTATTTCTTTTTAGATATTTATATTTATCTTCTTGGTTTTTATACCTCAAGGTAATGTGACATATATGTTTTTCATAATACCTATGAAGTCTGTTTTCTTGGTCTATTATCATGTGACCAGGAAGTGGGTGTACACTCGGCAGCACTTAAAAAACATTCAGTGTGACCTCATTCCACATGTGAACAAGGGCTCTCGAGCCCGAAACGCGTCATTTTTTGCTGAGATAAGATGGTCGAATAAAACATCTTGCCTGAAGATTTGCGTGGTCCGTCTCTCCTTCTTCGCCGTCAGGAGGTTGTGGGAGTTCAAACGTACTGAATATTGTTACGGAAGTTGGTTTGCTTCCGTTGACGGACCCTCTCCCCGGATGTTGGCTGCCGCTTTTCAAACCGATCTCC
The DNA here is from genome assembly GCF_964204655.1 of Triturus cristatus. Classification (NCBI taxonomy): domain Eukaryota; kingdom Metazoa; phylum Chordata; class Amphibia; order Caudata; family Salamandridae; genus Triturus; species Triturus cristatus. Next base: position 500,364,615 of record NC_140591.1, read on the forward strand.
GCAGGCATCTGTAGTGGAATTTTGGTGGCTGCCCTCTATTGAAGCCGGAATTACTTTCACCGACAAGAGAACGACAGATAACAGAGTCGGAGGACCCGTTGATGATCGACTCCACGCGGTGAGTGATATGGCATTAACATAGGTGGGGAGATACTATTATCAGGCTTTTTCACACCGAGTGGTCCTCTAACTTGCAGGCTACGCGACCGAAATTTAAACTTTACTTCTCAGTATGTTTGCGGAAACCGTCCGTGAACGGGAAGCAGCAGCTGACGAGGAATTTGGGAACACACCCTCCACGTCTACGAGTTCACTCTGTTCTTCGAGTGGAGTAATCAATGAAGAATCTAACGTAAAGACTCTGTTAAAGAGTTTGGAAAAGAACATGAAACTGGAAACCACTAAATGGTGGGAGCATAAATCATTAACAAAATATGCTGCGGTTGGTCGAGTTCCTAGAGGACTACGCATTTTACTCGCTCCCAGCTTTGATAAACCCAATCCCTGCATGTTAAAAGAATGGGGTGAAAGCAACCTCGCAGCTTCTATGAATTTAGTCCATATCTTGATCAAGTATGCTGCCATTGATCGTGCAGCAGTGCTAGAAGAAATCAACAAAATAAATGCCGAACTCGACAAAATGGAAGAAACGGATTTCATTAAAAAAAACAAGGAAACCATTAATGAAAGATTGCGCAAACATGAAGAAATAATCAAAAGCAGAAAAGCTAATAAGTTTACGCGTGACCAGATAGATTATAACAGTGGGAAAATCTTTACTTTTGCACGTAAATACAATGGCACAAAACGACAAGAATATAGTGAAAAAAGCAAAGCAAGTTCACGCAATATGGTATCCAACATGGCTCCTGAAATAAATGATGAAATCTCAAGTATTGATACAGCTTCACTAACAAGTGATTTCAGCTTGGAACTAGAAAACAGGCTTATACAACCAAGATTAAATCTGGAGGAAGAACTTGATTTTTTAGTAGAGGAAAGACTCCAAACCTTGAGAGCGAGGCAACAAAGGAGGCCAACAGAAAAATAAAAAATAAAAGAAGACGGGACAGGCGGAAAAGTTCCAAACAAAGATCAAAAAAAGGCAAAAACACAATGGCACAGGAAATAACTAATATCGACAACTCCATCGTGAATTTATCTCCTGTGGTACTAACGAAAGCTGAGCAACAATTATTGATGCTTGGACTGAATTATTGCCCAGGCCAAAGATTGAGTTATGCCTCCACTCGCATTGACGTATTTTGCTTTATCAGAAAATTAAAGCTTAAACATTTTTTTGCTATAAAAAATAAAAATAAAAATGATTTTGAGAGCAACAATAAGCTCAATGATGATACCACATTAACTGTCTCTGACATTCCAACTTTACTAACGCTGCATGATCTCAATGAGGCTACCGGATCACAACCTTCGGGCCCTGACACCGACATGAATACACAAACTAGATTGCGCAAAATTAATTTGACACAGAAGGGTGCAGGTATTAGTCCGTTCAAAGCCAAGTCAAGCTTTATCCCACTCCTGCCCAAAGACGCCGTGGATGTTTTTCACGATTGTGTCATAGAGGATATTAAGAAATTATATCTTCAAGTGTAAGGTGAAAAAAAGGGAAAAAAGTCCAGTACAAAAAACAGGAATATGCAAACCTCATGTCTAAATTAGGAGAGAACAATGAGATTATAATAAAATAATCGGACAAAGGAGGCAACCTGGTTATATGGCCAAAAACAGACTATGTTAGTGAAGCAAACAAACAATTGACTAACTCAAGTTGCTATGAAAGATCCACACATAAGGAATATATCAAGGCCAATGAGACTCTACACAAACTTTTAGCACAGTGGAGAAGGGAAGGACTAATCTCTTTTGATGAGTACAAATTTATGAACAATGAGTTTCCTGTCCTTGCAGTATTATATCCTAAAATCCACAAAGGTATTTCACCGGTGCCAGGAAGACCAATTATATCAGCCATTAAGAGTATTTCCGAACAAGTGGGACAATACATTGATTATTTTTTACAGGATATGGTCAAAGCATTACCCAGTTATGTAAAAGACACTGGTGATCTCCTGTTAAAAACCAAAGATTTAATATGGACTGATGAGATGTTGCTAATCACTCTTGATATTGAGTCTCTTTATACGAGCATAGACCACAAGACAGGATTGTCTGCAGTCAAATACTTTTTGGAAAAAAGATCATGTGAATTTCATGAAAACAATAAGGTTATTCTTAATCTCATTGATTGATGCCTGAATAATATTTTTTTTCTTTTTGGAAAAGAATTATTCAAACAACTCCATGGAGTAGCTATGGGAGCCTGTTTCTCCCCCAGCTACGCGTGTTTACACATTGGCTGGTGGGAGGAACAGGTTCTTAAGCAAATACACAGGGTATATTTTAACAACTATGTATCTTGCTATCTCAGATACATAGACGATATCTTTATTTTGTGGCAGGGAGAGGAAAAAGAAGCTTTACATTTCATAGATGCGATTAACAACAATACTATGAATCTCCATTTCACATCCCACATTAATAAAGTAAGCATTGAATTTTTAGATGTTAAAATCTATATTCAAAATAACCAGTTTGAAACTACCCTATTCAGGAAACCTACCGCTGGCAATGTTACACTCCATGCAACCAGCGCACATCCTAAGCATATCATCGCTAGTATTCCTTACGGTGAGATTCTAAGACTTAAAAGAATTTGCAGCCTGGAATCAGACTTCGACATGTGCGTGAGGGAAACCATGACTAGATTGAAGGCGAGGGGTTATTCTGACATGAAGAGGGGTTATTCTGGCCGACGCGGAAGGAGCCGCAGAGGGAACACGGTACACTGACAAGACAACCCACAACAGGGAGCTCAGACAAGGAGCCAAACCAGAGACCAACAACCAGGCCCGAGCACACGCTAAGTCTCATTACCAATCTCTCTAAACATGTCCTAACACCTACAGAAGAAGCCATCCTAGAAAAAGGCCTTGGCTATGCCCCCACAACCAAACTTGACAAGTTTAAATTGCATTGTGAACTAGCAGAGTTCTTTTGCAAACTTAAGCTCAAGGCTTTCTTCGAGAATGCCCCCATACTCACTGATCCAGGAGATCAAGGGGACACCAACTTAAGAGTTAAGTCTTCCTTCATGCCTCCACCCAGCTCTACCCCGCCGGAAATTTTGGTATATGAGCAAACAGTGTTCAAAGAAATTGAAGCTCTAAAAAAACCCAACACGTTCCAAAATACAAGCAAGCTAGAACGGATGGCCCTACAATCACTGAAAAACAACCCAGAGATCATAATCAAACCAGCCAATAAAGGGGGAGGCACGGTAATACTCAACAAAGATGATTATCATCTAGAATGCGAGCGCTTACTCAATGATACTAAAAACTACGAGTTGCTCACACATGACCCCAGCTCTACCTTGAAAACTCGCATCCAAACCCTAGAGGACGATGCGGAACAGACTGGCCAGATCTCTAAAAACGAGGCCAAATTCCTCACCACAACACAAGGCAAAATCCACAAGAACAAAACCCCTCCCCCTGGACGTACCATCGTCTCAGGCATCGGGTCCCTATTGGAACCCTTGTCACGCTTCTGTGACCATTTCTTACAACCATTGGTCCAGTCCACCAGCACACACCTGAAAGATACCAAAGACCTCCTAGGACTTCTAGCGGACATACACTATGACCCCAATACTTCTTTTTTGGTGTCACTCAATGTAGAGAGCTTGTACACAAGCCTCCCACAAGATGACACCCTTAGAGTACTAGAAGAGGCTCTCAATGATGCCGACTGGCAATACCGCACGCCCCCTTCCTTTGTACTTAAATGTGCGCTCAAAGAGAATTACTTCGAATACAAAGGCAAGCTCTATCTCCAGAAGTACGGCACTTCAATGGGGAGCGTTTTCGCTCCCAGCATAGCGGGTCTGTACGTATTCAATTTTGAGACCAAACACCTCCTCAGTAATAATTTACCACGCATTCCTCAAATAAAATTTTACAAACGATACATTGATTACATCCTTCTGATTTGGGAAGGATCCAGCGAATCGCTGGCCACCTTCTGTGAATGGCTCAACACGTGTGACCCCAACATCCGTTTCACACATAGCTCAGACAGTCACCAGACCACGTTCCTGGACCTAGATATTAAAGCAGTATCAGGAGGCCTAATGAGCAAGACTCACTTCAAACCCACGGCCCGTAACTCTCTACTACACTTTACCAGTTTCCACCCCCGAGCTCTTCGCGAAAACCTACCGTATGGCCAATTCCTCCATCTCCGCAGAAACTGCAGTGACACTAAGGATTACAAATTACAAGCCACGGACCTTTGCCATAAGCTGCACCAACGTGGTTATCCACCAAGCATAACCAAGACAGCCAACAAGAGGGCCAGAAACCAAAATCGCGAAGGTTTACTAGAAACCTACACCAAAGAACCAACAACTCCGCCACTAACATGCGTGAGTACCTACAACACGGTGACCAACAAGGATTCCCAAATCATCAAAAAAAACTGGAAAATCTTGAACACAGGCAACCTCAACTGGGAACCTCCCCTCCTTTCAAACAAAAGAGTCAAATCCATTAAGGACACCATTGTATCTACCAGACCTTCTCTCCTTCCCAGACCTATGAATACGGTCCTTAATGCCTGGGGCCTCCCCAACATCAAAGGACACTTTCCTTGCGGCAGCTGCAGCATCTGCCACATCACTGAGACGACCAAACACCTTAACTTGGAACCTGGCAAAACATGGGAACTACGCAAGCACACCAACTGTAACACAGAAAATGTTGTGTACCGGATAACTTGCCCATGCAACCTCATCTACATTGGTATGACTACTCGTAAAATAAAATCCAGGATCTGTGAACACCGCAGCACAATACGCTGCAAGAAAAACACCACAAAAATGACTAACCATTTCCTAGAAAAAGGCCACACGACCAATGACATGAGATGGGTCGTTCTGGAGGCTTTAGACCACAACCTACCAAACATCCAGAACCGCCTCTTGGAACAAGAACAAAGATGGATATATCGTCTGTCCAGCCATATCACTGGCCTAAACGATAATATCCCCTGGAACAGTCTCAGGAGATCCTAACTCTGCCCTTTATTTATTCATTCATTGATTCGGCTTAACTGCAGCCTCTGATTGTTGATCTCCACACTGGCATCTATACCTCCGTATGCCTAGCGGTCCCACTAGTTTAATCTCATTCGATTGGCCCCTTGCTATCTCAGCGCTGCATATTGTTATCTTTGCGCACGCGCGAATGAGGATTCGCCTCTTCACCTCCCACGCATGCGCAGCACTCTCTTCCCCTCACGCATGCGCGGCAAGTCAACACTTCAGCTCTGCACATGCGCAGGCACTGCTTCCCCGCCCACGACCACTGGCCAGATTGCACGTACCTTATGGAGCTCATTACTACTTAATCTTCCCCCACCACGGGTCGCTCACCATCCGGGACCACTGGAGACCCCAGTAGGTGCTAGGCGGGTGCAGCTCTACGACCAATTAAGGTGACCCATGCCTTTCTGGGTGGATTGCACAGGCTTTCCACGCTCCGCCTCTCTCATGCTCGGTATTGCCTTTCTCCTCACAGAAATTTGCCCGAGGAGCGCACTCCTCCCGTATCCTGAGCAGCGAACTCACTCAGCCATAGTGTAATTATTTTAATTTTCTTCTCCCCCCTCCCCAGCGCAGCGCACAGGGGTATACCACCCCTCCCTTTCTTTTAATATTCCAACCCAGACTTATTAAGCTACGCGCACTGCCGCTCGACATCAGCAAGCCTTCAAGCGCTCACTGGGTTTCTTACTGTGACACACCTCTACCATTATCAGTTAGAGGCCTCACGGTACCACTACCTACTCGTCTGATGCCTTACACTCACTAGGCATCCAGCGTGCATAGTTTGCACTACTATTTGTTTTTATTGTTTGTCTTGTCTTGATTGCAACCACTTGGTTTATAGAGTTAACAGGGCGTCTTCATAGCATCTTATAGTGATTTTCCCTCGACAAACCTTACGCTTAGCAGCATGCTACACTAGCACAGTGTGTGTGTTGCCACAGGTACGATCCTCCGAAAGTGTTTGTTCCATCACAGCACGTAAGATTGCATTTTATAGTTGCTGTTATACTCGGCACCATGTGTCATTGTTATACATGTTCTTGTGCTGCTTTTTCCTTCCACAGGTCTTTTTCTGCTGCGGTGTCCGCAAGTTCGCAGACACCGGGTCCACACACCTTAGCGAGTGTGTCGGTAATCAACCTTTTTAATTTTTTCACTTATCACGTGGCACCCTTCACTTTGCCACTCACTCCACTCACTGGTCCTGACGAAAGCTCCATACATCTCCATGAGGGCTGAAACATGTAGACCTACAACACTAACAACTATTAGAAAATAATTTCTTTCGTAGTTGCATCACATATCTTGTTTTTAGTATATCCTGAGTCGCCAGCAATAAACTTCCTATGGCAAGGACTCTCAGAGATATTTTTAAACCTTCACGACATCACACTCTTGCACCACACCAGCTCCTCTGTAGTCAGGCATTGTAGCACAACCGGGGGGCATTCGGCCACCCAGTTGGGACCCCAATGATGAAGCATGACATCAACTAGGTTGGTGTGTGAGGGGTCTTTTAACTTAAATAAGTGGGTTCCCAAGCACTGTCTGACAGTGATCGTATCAAACATCTTTGGGTTCGTCCAACATTGATAAAACTAACTATTCTTGATGAAGCCATGGCCAAGGCCAATGCACGACCCAGAATGAGTTTGTTTAAAGCCATCCAATGTCCTGTTCAACTGGCTGAGCCAGCTGTTTGTAATCAATCAGTAATGAAAGAAGGACCCAGATTGATTACTACTTTTAGCAGTGAAGAAAGAAAAATCAGGTCCATAGTTAAAAAGAATTGGCTTATTATACTCACTGATGCTGTGCTCTGAACTAGATTACGGCTACTCCCATGGTTACTTTTAGGAGAGCTAAATGTATGGGAACATGTTTGGATAAATGCAGCCCTGAAACCAGACATAATGATATGTGGCTAAAACCTGCTAATGGCTTTCGCAAATGTTCTTCTTGCAGGGCCTGCAAATTTGGCATAAACAAAACTCACTACCTCACCCACTTCAACACAAAGGAAGTGGCCATTACAGGGAGTTTCACTTGCAGGACTGATTTTGCTGTGTATGTCCTGACGTGCACCTTTGGCTTTAATTACATTCGTAGTAGTAAGCTGCAGGTGCATGTTAGGATTTTGCAGCATCCTAGTGCCATTTTAGACAATGATCCTGCTTACCCAGTGGCACGCCATTTTAAACAGGCTCACAATAATGATGTTACCTGCCTTAAATATTTTGTAATAGCATCTATTCCCAAACCCCGACGAGGTGGCAATAGAGAACTTCAATTAAGGCAACTAGAGACTAGAAAGATTCTTGAGTTCGACAGTAAATGGCCGAACGGATTGAATAACACTGAAGACATGCATAACTTTCTCGAGCAAGTTTCATTCTGCTCTTTGATCTTGGTTTTCCTCCTCTTCATCATATTTGTTAGATGTCTGACTAGATGACACAATATTTTGAAATATTCTAAATTATTCTATCGTATTCGCAGGGCTTCATTTATTCACTGTATATTTATACATGGTTTTTTCTTCACTGAGCACTTTAGTATGTTACTTATTATGTGTAACCAGTGCATTTAATATGAATTGATCTACATACCTCTAATGCCATAATATTGAAAACACACATTCATGGCACATTAGCACTTTCAGTAAGATGATGAAATTATAGAAATGAATTTTATATGATTTTCGCAATAATTATCAGGATTTAATTTTTATATTTATTATTAATATTTATTCATTTTCTTTTAATCATACAGCTGCGTATTGTTTGTATATATTTTTTCTAAGTATTTGTACAATTGCACGGTTTTGCACAATCATTGAAAATGCTGCTATGCACTTTTTGCACCATAACAGGTCTTTCGTAATATTATTCATTGCCATTATATAGGAAGCTTTTCTGAGAGGTAATGTTTTACCTTTCTTGTTGTTTGGTTCATTACCAAGGATTTATCCTGTCATAATAGAGTATTCATACAATAAGATTGGTTTTCAGTTTCTCTTAAACAGAAATTTTTCCTAAGGCTGAAATACAATGAACACTTATTTCTTTTCAGATATTTATATTTATCTTCTTGGTTTTTATACCTCAAGGTAATGTGACATACATGTTTTTCATAATACCTACGAAGTCTGTTTTCTTGGTCTATTATCATGTGACCAGGAAGTGGGTGTACACTCTGCAGCACTTAAAAAACATTCAGTGTGACCTCATTCCGCATGTGAACAAGGGCTCTCGAGCGCGAAACGCGTCATTTTTTGCTGAGATAAGATGGTCGAAAAAAACCTTATTCTCCTGAGGCGGAAGCCGGGAGTTCGATCGCCTATCTTTTTAAAACTTTGAGTTTCACTGCTTATCTGTGTTGTGCATCTTTTACTTACTCCTCACTCCGGATCTTGAATCGGGGCTCTAGCACGCTCCTGTGAAACCCTCGCAGCGGATCTTAGCGCTGTCGCGGGATCACAACACAAACACCTCTGCCGCCATTACCGGTGAACCCTCAGGCCACGCCCCTATCGAGAGGCCACACCCCCCCTGGCCGTCCTCCTTCTGCCCTATATTATGTACCTCTTCCGGTCGCGCAGCGGACGAGTGCACCGGGCGCGCCGTCTGCGCGCCAAAGGCGCGCTCAAGGCAAGCCCGTCTGCGCCCGTCCGCACCAGCTCCGTGCCTTGGGCCTGTCATGCTGCCGGTTCCCACCCCGCACAGAGACAGGTCTGGACTAGATCACAGCTTATTGATCTAGGAAAGTCAACTTGCTCCCCTACAGCTCAGTGCAATCTCTCTCTGACTAGCCCTCTCCTGTTTAAATGTAACATTTGTCCTTTCACTCTCTCCCCTCATACACAATGCCCCCTTGATCCATCAGCCAGCCATCCTCTACCCATAACCACATATTCTATGGGATTGTTGAATTGTCGCTCTCTACCATGCCATGCAAGTGACATTTGGCTGCTGCTGTCTTCCATGCCCTTGAACTTACTGTTCCTGACGGAGACATGGATTAAAGACACCTCCAACCCTGACATTTCCCTTGCCTTGCCCCCGGGCTACCGCTTTACTGGCATTAGCCGTGAAGGTTCCAAGATGGGCTGCGGCATCGCGGTAATTTCACAGACTCACTTGCTGATTACGTCGAGAAAAATCATGAACATAGGGCCCATAGAGGCTTTATATTTTTCCATCTCCGAGTCTCCTACAGCCATCTTTTCAGGGATCCTGGTCAACAGCCCCCCAACACCCCACAGTCTGCCATTTCCGAACTACTGGCAGTAACCGCAGATCTGTCCCTAAAACACCCTCACTTCACAGTATTGGGAGACTTTAACCATCATGTTGATGTAAGTGGCTGCAGCCGCTCCACCCATCTTTTAGACTCTATGCAAAGTAGAATTTAACTCAAGGAGTTAGGGGCCCCACACATGTCGCGGGACACACCCTTGATATAATTTTTTCCAATTGTACGAAACTTAAGATTCTTCCCTCCACACCTCTGACTTGGTCTGACCACTTCTTGATTCCGTTCGAGGTGTTCTTACTCCAACCTCTTAAAAAGGAATCTGCCCTTAGAGCTCAAGGCAGAAAATGGCACAAGATCTCAAATACTGCCCTAAAGCAATTTTACAAAAATAACGCACCTCCTTTCCCTGACGATCTCAATCTTTCTTGCACATGGGAGTGCCTGCAACCATTCACCATCCAATGCGAGCTGCGACGTGTTTCGGGCATTGCGCCCTTCTTCCTGACAGCATTGAAAAACCACAAGCCATAGTACCAGATGCTTCCCTTTATTTAATTAGCACAGGCACTCCCTTGTGCAAGAAAGATTGTTCCGAGTGCTTCCCACAAAAGGCAAACCCCTCAGTTTCAGAAAATTCGGCCTGCCAGGTCGAGGGAAAGCATCACCACGATATCGCCAGCGGGTCCGTGGCTGTTTATTGGGGCAGCCGAATACGTGAGGAGCAGTTTTGCACCATGAGGAAGTCTCCTGCCACCTGTGACATCTCACTTATCTGCGTGTTTTAAATAAATTTCCACAAAGAGGGACTACGAGACCCATGATGCTTTACGAGGTGGTGAGTGTGCTGCCGGCCCACAAGGGCGTGACTGTGCTAATTAAATAAAGGGAAGCATCTGGTACTATGGCTTGTGGTTTTTCAATGCTGCCAGGAAGAAGGGCGCAATGCCCGAAACGCGTCGCAGCTCGCATTGGATGGTGAATGGTTGCAGGCACTCTCTTGTGCAAGAAAGATTGTTCCGAGTGCTTCCCACAAAAGGCAAACCCCTCAGTTTCAGATAATTCGGCCCGCCAGGTCGAGGGAAAGCACCACCGCGATATTGCCAGCGGGTCCGTGGCTGTTTATTGGGGCAGCCGAATACGTGAGGAGCAGTTTTGCACAATGAGGAAGTCTCCTGCCACCTGTGACATCTCACTTACCTGCGTGTTTTAAATAATTTTCCACAAAGAGGGACTACCAGACCCATGATGCTTTACGAGGCGGTGAGTGTGCTGCCGGCCCACAAGGGCGTGACTGTGCTAATTAAGTAAAGGGAAGCATCTGGTACTATGGCTTGTGGTTTTTCAATGCTGCCAGGAAGAAGGGCGCAATGCCCGAAACGCGTCGCAGCTCGCATTGGATGGTGAATGGTTACAGGCACTCCCTTGTGCAAGAAAGATTGTTCCGAGTGCTTCCCACAAAAGGCAAACCCCTCAGTTTCAGATAATTCGGCCCGCCAGGTCGAGGGAAAGCACCACCGCGATATTGCCAGTGGGTCCGTGGCTGTTTATTGGGGCAGCCGAATACGTGAGGAGCAGTTTTGCACCATGAGGAAGTCTCCTGCCACCTGTGACATCTCACTTACCTGCGTGTTTTAAATAATTTTCCACAAAGTGGGACTACCAGACCCATGATGCTTTACGAGGCGGTGAGTGTGCTGCCGGCCCACAAGGGCGTGACTGTGCTAATTAAATAAAGGGAAGCATCTGGTACTATGGCTTGTGGTTCTTCAATGCTGCCAGGAAGAAGGGCGCAATGCCCGAAACGCGTCGCAGCTCGCATTGGATGGTGAATGGTTGCAGGCACTCCCTTGTGCAAGAAAGATTGTTCCGAGTGCTTCCCACAAAAGGCAAACCCCTCAGTTTCAGATAATTCGGCCCGCCAGGTCGAGGGAAAGCACCACCGCGATATCGCCAGCGGGTCTGTGGCTGTTTATTGGGGCAGCCGAATACGTGAGGAGCAGTTTTGCACCATGAGGAAGTCTCCTGCCACCTGTGACATCTCACTTACCTGCGTGTTTTAAATAATTTTCCACAAAGAGGGACTACCAGACCCATGATGCTTTACGAGGCGGTGAGTGTGCTGCCGGCCCACAAGGGCGTGACTGTGCTAATTAAGTAAAGGGAAGCATGTGGTACTATGGCTTGTGGTTTTTCAATACTGCCAGGAAGAAGGGCGCAATTCCCGAAACGCATCGCAGCTCGCATTGGATGGTGAATGGTTGCAGGCACTCCCTTGTGCAAGAAAGATTGTTCCGAGTGCTTCCCACAAAAGGCAAACCCCTCAGTTTCAGATAATTCGGCCCGCCAGGTCGAGGGAAAGCACCACCGCGATATTGCCAGTGGGTCCGTGGCTGTTTATTGGGGCAGCCGAATACGTGAGGAGCAGTTTTGCACCATGAGGAAGTCTCCTGCCACCTGTGACATCTCACTTACCTGCGTGTTTTAAATAATTTTCCACAAAGTGGGACTACCAGACCCATGATGCTTTACGAGGCGGTGAGTGTGCTGCCGGCCCACAAGGGCGTGACTGTGCTAATTAAATAAAGGGAAGCATCTGGTACTATGGCTTGGGGTTTTTCAATGCTGCCAGGAAGAAGGGCGCAATGCCCGAAACGCGTCGCAGCTCGCATTGGATGGTGAATAGTTGCAGGCACTCCCTTGTGCAAGAAAGATTGTTCGGAGTGCTTCCTACAAAAGGCAGACCCCTCAGTTTCACATATATATATATATATATATATATATATATATATATATATATATATATATATATATATATATATATATATATATATAATATAAGGTCAACATGATTTTAAGTCAACAGTTCCTTTAACGACAATACGGAAAATAGAATATTTATACATTTATGTATTTATTTATTTATTTACATATTTATCTGTATTAATTAAATGTAACTGTTTGACGTATACTGATAATAGGCAACAAATATAATTGTCATGGATTTTAACCATAATATTACAATTGTACTGTGTAAAACTACAATTAAGTACTTCTTCCCTTGTCATACCGGATTTTACTTTTGCACACGTAAGCACAATGTCACTTTAAAAAAGAAAAAAATCAAGACAACAATGTCATGTGATCAAGGCTCCTTGTGAGCTGAAACGCATTATGGGGGCATCCCAATAAATCACTAAAGAAACGTACTCTGTGGTCCGTGTCCGTGGTTTGGAGGAAAATCCGAGCGCCAACGGAAAAAACCATGGGTTTCAGGCATGTTTTAGTTAGAAATTAGCATTTAAAAAACCTTAGAAATTCACTGAAAAAACCATAGGTTTTGACATTACACCTCAAATGTCATCAGTGATGTCATTTGAGATGTCATCAGTGATGTCATGTGTGATGTCACTGACCATGTCAGGAGTGATGTAATATGTGACGTCATCACCAGTGCATTGTGGGCGCGCGAGTTATAGTTAGCTCAACTAACTATAACGGGCGACTTTCTGTGGTTTTATATGAGTCCAATGTCCAAGTAACTATAACGTCCCTGAAACCTAAGTTTTTTTCAGTGAATTTCTAAGGTTTTTTAAAATGCTAATTTCTAACTATAATGTGCCTGAAACCTATGTTTTTCTCAGTAATTTTGAAAAAAAGGTGATATTTTGTAAATTTAATATCCTAAAAATAGTTTTTGTATTTTTTTTATTTATTATTTAATGTCTTCTTGTTTTTTAAATATTAAACAACTACATACCGAACATCTGAAGACCAACACATGTCATAGGCCTACTGATGAAGCAGCGCCGACACCCAAGAACGCCACAACACCCACCACAACCCTCAGGACTAGGCCTGGGCGAAAATTTCGTTCCGTTCGCGGAAATTGCGATAATTTGACATTTTCGCGTTCCGCGGAAAGCGCGAAAATGTCATAATTTCCGCATTCCGCATTCCGCAGCTTAGCGATAATTTGATTCTTGCTCGCGCTGTAAAATAATACCTTCTCGCGCGCGCGATCGCCTTACCTGAATCCCTGCTTTCGCCGACAAGTTTTCTTGATCCGGTCGCGTTTTCCATGAGATGTTGTATTATTTTTAGCCATTTGCGCTGTCTCGCGACAGTTCGCGCCCGCAGTTACGTCATGCGTCTTTCTTCTCGCGATCATGCACCGCGAGACAACTGAAAACAAGATGGCTGCGCCCGCGAGCAACAACATGGGTAAGTTGGCGAGCCGCAACCATGCAGAAAATCTCGCGAACAAGCGGGAAAAAAACTTCCGCATCTTCGCGATATTTCCGCGTGTTTGCGATAATTTTTAACATTTTTGCGATAACTTGCGAAAGTGGATTTTGCAAATTCCGCCCACCCTCTACCACCTAGGCAGTGCAGAACAAGACAGCGAACTTTCCTAAAATGGCATGGCCCCTCACAATGCAAAGTGTAGCGGTGATGGGCTGGACACATCTCAGTATGCAGAACACACACCTCTCCATGTGCACAAATACTACTGGTGCTTGTATTGTTGTGGACAGTGGACCCAACCATGTTACGTCAAACACTAGGGACAATCTCAAACATGTAGCTGTACCGTCCCCCCCTATAAGCATAAGGGTAACCGGAGTGGGCTGGTCCGACATATGCCACTTCAGTGTAGGAGTGTGAATAAATAGGCCGGGGCTCTAGGCGTGGTTCACTTGTGAACTGTGAAGACCAACGACAGTACCAGAGCGGCGAGCCTCACCCTGCCATGAGGCTGTCGCCATGACCGCGGCTCTCCTCGACACAGGCCCCCTGCGAACCCAGCGGCACAGCATTGCAGACTTATGTCTTTACAAACTACTGTCTTCGATCTACACTGCAGACAGCAGGCCTCACAATTCAGATGATGTAGCGATTGTAGATGACGCAGTGCAGTACGCAAGATACATTGCTCCCAGTGCGGCCCTCTCAGACCACGCATCATCGCAGGGTGCATCCACGCTGAGTACTTCAGATGCCACTAACTCACTGCACCATAAGTCATCGCCACGTGGCCTTACTTGGGCATAATTCAACAGACAAAAGACATTGGTCCGAGTGCAGCCCCCCCGACAACGCATCATCCCAGGGTACGTACACGCTGAGCGCCACAGGTACAACTAACTCAGTGCAGCATAAGCCATCGCAAGGAAGATTGAACAGTTTTATGTCAGCAGTGAGGTATACTATCACTGGAAAATCACCCAAAAATACTTATAATATAAAAAGAACAGAAGAATCAAAGTACATTAATGATTACAATCCAGTAATTTTGAAAATGTGGAATATAAATATGGACATTCAAAATGTTGCAGATAACTCAATTCCTGTTCCTCACATTCTATCCAAATAGGAGTCCATACCTGGAAAACATATGTCTATATGAAATACATTATAGTTTTAGAAAAAATGTTACAGACAAAATAAATACAGCGAAATATGCTGTAATTGGATCTGATGGATGTTTCTTAAAGAATGCCAAAGGAAATGTGATTAATCACAGGAAATTAAGTTGTGATACTCCAGATAAGAGAGAGTTTTTCTATTTAGCTCTTCTCCAACTCTTCAAACCTTGAAGGACTGAAATGGCATTACTTGGAAATTTTGACTGCCATGAAAATTCTTTCAAAGCATGTAAAGACATCGCTACTAGTGAGGCCTGCCCGGACCACGCATCATCGCAGGGTGCACACACGCTGAGTGCTTCAGGTGCCACTAACTCACTGCACCACAAGTCATCACCACGTGGACTTATTCAGGCAGAGTTCAACGCAAGCCACAACACATGGTGCCACTAACCCTGTTCAACACAAGCTGGCGGCACGTAGTGCCACTAACCCTGTTCAGAACAAGCCGATCCCACATGTGTAACTGTGTCCTGAGTCCTGAATGGCAGTGACCCCAAGTCCGTGGCAGCGACCACAACACCAGACTCCCTCTGATTAGTTAGGGATATTTCCATATGCAAGGCTGGCGACACGTGGTGCCACTAAACCTGTGCAACACAAGCCAATCCCACATGTGGAACTGTGTCCTGAGTCCTAAATGGCACTGACCCCACGTCTGTGGCAGCGACCTCAGCAGCATACTCCATTTGATCAATTAGGCATATTTCCATATGCAAGGCCAGCTGCACACGGTGCCACTAACCCTGTTCAACACAAGCCAATCCCACATGTGTAACTGTGTCCTGAATCCTGAATGGCAGTGACCCCAAGTCCGTGGCAGCGACTACAGCAGCATACTCCCTTTGCTCAGTTAGGCATATTTCCATATGCAAGGCCGGCGACACGTGGTGCCACTAACCCTGTTCAACACAAGCCGATCCCACATGTGTAACTGTGTCCTGAGTCCTGAATGGCAGTGACCCCAAGTCCGTGGCAGCGACCACAGCACCAGACTCCCTCTGATTAGTTAGGCATATTTCCATATGCAAGGCTGGCGACACATGGTGCCACTAACCCTGATCAACACAAGCCAATCCCACATGTGTAACTGTGTCCTGAGTCCTAAATGGCACTGAGCCCAAATCCGTGGCAGCGACCACAGCAGCATACTCCCTTTGATCAGTTAGGCATATTTCCATATGCAAGGCCGGCAGCACGTGGTGCCACTAACCCTGTTCAACACAAGCCGATCCCACATGTGTAACTGTGTCCTGAGTCCTAAATGGCAGTGACCCCCAGGTCCGTGACAGTGACCACAGCAGCATACTCCCTTTGATCAGTTAGGCATATTTCCATATGCAAGGCCGGCGACACGTGGTGCCACTAACCCTGTTCAACACAAGCCGATCCCACATGTGTAACTGTGTCCTGAGTCCTAAATGGCACTGACCCCAAGTCCGTGGCAGCAACCACAGCAGCATACTCCCTTTGATCAGTTAGGCATATTTCGATATGCAAGGCCAGCGGCACACAGTGCCACTAAACCTGTTCAACACAAGCCAATCCCACATGTGTAACTGTATCCTGAGTCCTGAATGGCAGTGACCCCAAGTCTGTGACAGGGACCACAGCAGCATACTCCCTTTGATCAGTTAGGCATATTTCCATATGCAAGGCCGGCGGCACGTGGTGCTACTAACCCTGTTCAACACAAGCCAATCCCACATGTGTAACTGTGTCCTGGGTCCTAAATGGCACTGACCCCAAGTATGTGGCAGCGACCACAGCAGCATACTCCCTTTGATCAGTTAGGCATATTTCCATATGTAATGCCAGCGGCACGTGGTGCCACTAACCCTGTTCAACACAGGCCGATCTCACATGTGTAACTGTGTCCTGAGTCCTGAACGGCAGTGATCCCAAGTCCGTGGCAGTGACCACAGCACCAGACTCCCTTTGATCTGTTTGGCATATTTCCATATGCAAGGCCGGCGACATGAAGTGCCACTAACCCTGTTCAACACAAGCCAGCGACACGTGGTGCCACTAACCCTCTTCAACACAAGCCAATCTCACATGTGGAACTGTGTCCTGAGTCCTGAATGACAGTGACCCTAACTTCGTGGAAGCGACCACAGCGCCAGACTCCCTTCAGTCTTATTTGTTGTTCTTTTCTTTAAATAAAATGTTTCATATGTAAACCTATACAAGAGTAAGATTCTTATTTGTCCAACCGCTTAGGGACACTTCTGGGCCCAAGAAGGTTGTTAGGGGTATGTTGGTAATGCGGGAAGAGGGTGCGTTACCTGCTGATGTGGGGAGAGGAAGCATGAAAGGGGTATCTCTCACAGAAAGAACTCCGATATGGTTTCAGAAATGGCTCAGACAGATGCCAGCTGACGGACTGAATCACAAAATGGTTTTTCAATGCTTATGTAGTGTGAGTTATGAACAGTTCGCACCCAGACTCACAGAGGGACAGCTGCGGCCCATCCGCTCGACTCACAGATGCAGTACTACGAGCCGTCCGTGCCGTCCGCTCCCAAAAGAACAGCACCGTAGTAGTTCACAGAGGTACAGGCACAGTAGCGTACTAGCTCGCAAAGGTAGAGAGCTACGAGCCGATAGACTGGCTTCTAACAGCATAGCTGCAAAGTGGTGATGTTGGGCAGAGGCAGCGTGAAAGAGTTACCTTGCAGAAACAGAGCTCCGGTATATTAAATTGCCCCCGAGATCTTTCTTTTATATTTTCACTCGATGCGAGAAAGCCTGCATTCTGGACCAAGACCTTGCTCCCTTCTAAATTTGGCATAATTCCATTCAGCAGTTTGACCTGTAGCCTTGTCTAAAGTTTCCTATGGAAAATCCATTGAGAAAACACGTTTTCACCACCCCACATACCTACCTGACCCAGGCATACTCGCTGTTGGTGTGCAGGTCATGCTCTAGTTGTCAATGTCACAGCCACTCCCTGAGGGCAGGTTTGCACACACACCACACCCATCCAGCACCTGCGTCACAGGCCATGTGACCACGCAAATATAATGCATCGACAACGTCACATCCTTTATTCCCGGTGGGGACTGTTTGGCGGACGCTCCACGGGTCTGAATCATAAAGAGTCCATGAAGAGTTGCGCAGAGGGTTAGTCGCACCCTGAGCTACATGGCCGTCAGGTTCCTACTACTATGTGGCATGGACTTGACTTACACAGGGTTAGTTCCACCCAAAGCTGATGTGGCCGCCAGGGGACTACCACCATGTGGTGCTGACTTGAGTTGCACTGGGTTAGTTGCACCCTAAGTTGTGTGGCCATCACCGGCCTACCACCACATGGCCATGACTTGCGTTGCACTGGGTTAGCGGCCCCAAAAGCTGATGTGGTCTCCGCCATTGATGACTCAGGACTCAGCGACATGTGTGAGATCTGCCGGGCCGCGGAGAAGCTGATGTGGTCTCCGCCATTCATGACTCAGGACTCAGCGACATCTGTGCAATCTGCTGGGCCGTGGAGCTTTGATGGGCATGTGGAGTGCCCACTGGTAGACACTCTGGTGGCAGCAGGTAATTATTTGGTCATGGTTGTGCAGGGGGGGGGCAGTGTCTCTCTCTCTCTCTCTCTCTCACTTCCCCCTCTTCACTCTCTCTCACACTCTCTTCCTTCCTTTCCATCTATCTCTCTCTCTCTCTCCCTTCTCCCTTTCTCACTCCCTTTCTTTCCTTCCCTCTCTTTTTCTCTCTGGCTTTATTTCCTTCTCTCTTTCTTTGTGTCTCACTCCTCCGATATGCGTATTACACACATCCTTATTGTGTGCTTTATTTTGCAGGCTGTGTCGTCGACATTGATGGACCCAACAGGAGTCTTCTGCCTTGTTGTGTTGAGTTTTTTAAATTTCAATAAAGTTTTTGGTTGTTACTTAAGTGCTGTGTCACTCTTTCTCGTTCTTATTACTGTTATTTGGTGGTGTCCACCATGGTGTTAAATTTTGGGCCAGTTATCGCGGGAATACTGGTGATGTCTGCAGTTTGTACCAGCTTCAGAATAGTGTGTTAGATTTATCTCAACTTTAGTTGCAATAAAGTGCTGATAATGAGATCCAGAGTATGTGTTCCGTGCATAAATAAACGAGGTGCACCTTTGCGATCTATTCTAATTACTAATATCCTGTATTGAATTCCACTGTGGTAGTGGGTGCATTTACAGTGTACACACACATTCAATAAAGAAATCTCATTGTATTTATATTAATTGGGAATAGTGGGTCAGGTGCTGCATCTTGATGGGATACACTGCCCAGTTTGTTTATTTTTCTGTACACAAAAAAACCACATCACAACTTTCACAACAAAAGCCAAAAAGTACAAAGCGAAACAAATTCCGGCAATAAGCCGCGTTAGCACCAGAGATTTTACACCTGCCCTCTGCTGGTGTTAAGCAGGACAACTACCTGCAGCATGAAAAAGAACACAGCCAAGAGCCACACCTGACCACCCACAGGTGCCATAGAGTTAATGAGCATGATACACGGATACCCATGAGGGCCAAAATACTCCTCGCAACAACCCCAGGACCGCCAACGCCCCCCGAAGTATGTCCGTGTGGTCATTGTGTTAGCATGATAGGCACGGGCCCTGCAACATTACAGTGTGCTGTCTTCTGTGGACGTTACCATGTCACCTCAGCATTGGCAGTGAGCCTGGAGATGTAGCTACACACACATCCTCCTGCATGCACAAGTGGCAAAGGGAACGGGGTGTCACACACATGTCCTAGTGCAAGAAATGCGGTAAGTGTGTCTTTGTGTTCTGCTGTGGCCGCCACAAGGGCTGCAGCAGTCAATGTTGTAAAGTGGCATGCACCACCTCCAAATGGCAGTGTCACGGTGTGATTGGAATGCCACAGGACATGCGCCAATAGGCATTACAAAGGTGTGCCTTAGGAGTGCATGGGATATAACATCACAGTGCACAAAAGTGTGGGGGCTCGTTGGCAATGTAACACACAGTGAACTCGCCCATGTGCCATATGCTGGGCATCTCATCCATGATGTCCAGGGTCGCAGATATCCCACAACACCCACGACCGGCCTTTGTACACATCATGTATGAATGCACCTGGAGAAGTTACTGTAACGATGAAAGGTTTTTTGTCTGAGCTATCTTGCGCTAACACATCTGCAGCTCCGAGAAGGAACTTGCTAGTAGCCAGCCCCCGACAGATACAATAACATTTGCATCCGTCTCCCACACTACCCACTGCCCGATTTGAGAACGAGTGTACATCCCACACTCAGAAGTCCTTCGTCATAGTTAGCGTGCGTGAAATGGCCTTCACACGTACTCCCACCACAACCCTGCCCTGCACCCATTGCACACAGACCCGGCTCATTGCACCAAGCTGTGCCATTTCATCCACAAGACTGGCACAAGGCATGCCAGTGCAGCTACAAGCAGAGCCACGGATGCATAGCAGGGCATCCCGAACACATGGTCGACTCCAGTCACGTCTACCTATACCTTTCACGTCTGCTGTATGTCCTGGGTGCACTGCCTTTGCAAGTGCTGCGGCTCACTTACCAGCATCATATACAAGTTACCGTGTTCCAAACAAAACTTCCTCCTACTATGTATAAAATATTGCTGACACTACTTAGACAGGTGTGGCACAGCGCTCAGAGCACATGACTTCACAGCACAGGACACACAGTTTGGGGTCACGGTTTCATCCCCGAGTCCAGCAAGTTATAAGCAAAACAAAAAATGCTCTTCCTATGGAAACTTGGTACTAACTATAACTACCTACTGGCGACTGCCAGTAGGTAATATGTATATATATATATATTCACTGAAAAAAACGTAGGTTTCAGGGGCGTTATAGTTAGCTGGACATTTCCCTCATACAAACCCTAGAAATTCCCCTGTTATAGTTAGTTCAGCTAACTATAACTCGCGCCCCCGCAATGCACTGCTGATGACGTCACATATTACATCACTCATGACATGGTCAGTGGCATCACTGATGACATCACTGATGACGTCATCCAGTGAGTCTATGTTTCTGTAAAGTTTTAATACGTTTACTATATATATGGAAAGGCCTGTTGAAAAATGAGTGGGTGTACAAGTGTGTGAATGGATGATTTTGTAGGTGTGTAACTGACTCTATAAGTGAGTCATTAAATGTATCTTACTACAGACTAGTGACTAAACTGTGTGAATGTCTGTATGTGTCTGTGTGTTGGTGTATAAGTGGATGCATGGTTTTGTGAATAGCTATATGAGTGTCTATATGGGTTATTGATTGGTTGTATCTGTATGGGTGCCTGAGTGTTTGTGTGCATAGGGTGCGTGTGACTCTGTACATAGATGTGTGAGTGGGTAATTCTATGGGTGCATGGTTTTAAGAGTGCATCTGTGATGAACTGTATGGTTGAGTGAGTGTATGTATGGGTGTGTTAGGGATTGAATGTATATCTCAGTGGTATATTTGTGACTAACTACATATGTGAAAGGCAGTATATATGCGTGTAAGAGTATATAAGTAGGTATATGTGAGAGTGTGTGATTGTGAGAGTGGCTGTATGGATGAGTGTGTGCTTGCATCAATGATTGTATAAGAGCGTAAGAATGTGGTACTATTTTTATGAATAAGTGAACTAGAGTGTGTATAACTGCATAGGTGAGTAACTGGGAGTGTAATTAATTATTTGCATGACTGACTAGGTGTGAGAGTACCTCTATGGATGATTGGTGGTGTGTGAGTGTCTATGTAGGTGTATAAATGCATATGATAGTCTTGTACGGAGTGACTGTAAGTATGAGTGACTGTACAGGTGAATGAGTGGAGGTGTATGTAGACTAAGCCTGGGCAAAGCACTACGCTACGCTCGTGTAGTTTGCGAAGTTCGCGCTAATTCGCACTACGCTAACTGCACGTAGCACAGTGCGAACACGCGTAGCGTAGTGTTGCGTAGTGCTGCGGTCATTTTTTGCTTGCTCGCGGTCCTCAACGTCAAGTTGGCAGCCGCGAGCAAGCAAAATGACATCCCGGCGAGATTTTTTCCTTGTTCGCGATCAGCAACATCAAGTTGGCGATCGCGAGCATGGAAAATAAACCTCCCGGCGAGATTCCCAACGCGAGGAGGTCAGGTTTCTCATTGCGAGTGGTCGCGTATGCTCGCGACCGCTCGGGATGAGAAACTACCAGTTCGCGTTGAGAAAGCTGCCGCTCGAGTAAAAATCTACTCGAGCAGCAGAAAACTACAGCTCGCACTGTGCAAGATGCCATTTTCAATGATTGCACAGTGCCGGTTGCTTGTCCGCACTGTGCAATCATTGAAAACGACATCTGGCACAGTGCGAACAAGGTACTACGCAGTTCGCGAAGTGCTACGCGTAGCTCGCGTAGTGCGAACTGCACTTTGCGTAGCTTCGCGAAGTGCTACTTCACGAACTACGCCCAGGGTTAATGTAGACCTAAGAGTTAATAAGTGGGTATGTAGTTATTGGTATTGGAGTATCTATGGTTTTGAGAATGGGCGTCTGAAATTTTGAGTTGGTGTATCAACGGTTGAATTAGGGTGTGAGAAGATGCAGTAATTTATCACATGGATGACGTCATCAGTGATGTCATCAGTGATGTCATTTGAGATGTCATCAGTGATGTTATCAGTGATGTCACTGACCATGTCATGAGTGATGTAATATGTGACGTCATCAGCAGTGCATTGCGGGGGCGCGAGTCATAGTTAGCTGAACTAACTATAACAGGGGAATTTCTAGGGTTTTGTATGAGGGAAATGTCCAGCCAACTATAACGCCCCTGAAACCTATGGTTTTTTTCAGTGAATTTCTAAGGTTTTTTAAATGCTAATTCCTAACTATAACGTGCATGAAACCTATGTTTTTTTCAGTGAATTTCAAAGGTTTTTTAAATGCTAATTCCTAACTATAACTTATCACTAAAGATATCATGAAAAGCATTCTTTTTTCAAAGTAGGGTGCCCCATTAGTTTTGTGGAAAAGCATCTTTGTGATTGGTTTCAACGTGGAGTATATATCATAGGATAACATTTGCTCAGCTCAACCACACCTGCTACTTGCATTTGGAAGGCACTGTTCAAACTTAAAACAATCGTCAACTTTTAACCTGCACGTGTCGTTAAATGCTCAAGAAAATGTTACAAAAAATATCGGTAAGTTTTAAAAAATTGATGACCTTTTAACCTGCACATGTTGTAGAATGTTCTAGAAAGTGTGTTGTGACTTCTATGTGTTATTGAATATAAAAAAAACGGTTCATAGGGAAAAATAAAAAAAAACAAATAGAGAAGTTTTGAAACCTAAAAGAATCAAGGAACTATTCTAATTTATTGTTTACATGTATTTATGGGTGCAGCAACAAAAGTATAGGCACATCAGCACTAGGAAGAGTAAGAAGCAGGGAGTGGGGGGGAGATGGGCAGAATGGCACACATGCGCAATTAAGTACAACACACATATAGACTAACAATGGCCAAAATGAAACACACCAACAAGGAGCACAAGTCACACAACCCGCCAACATCACACCACTGAACGATCATAGAAGTGAAAACGACGCTGCATTCATACAGGATGTGTACAAAGGCCAGTCGTTGGTGTTGTGGGATGTCTGCGACCGTGGTCATCATGGATGAGATGCCCAGCATTGTAATGCCTATTTGCGCAGGTCCTGCTACATTCCAACTACAACATCACAGTGCCGTTTGGAGGTGGTGCATGATCCTTTACAACATCGACTGCTACGGCTCTTGTAGCAGGCCACACCAGAACACCCCAACCCCCCGGGGCTTTAACTTAAGTGGGGGGCCGTGCAGCCCACCCTGGAGCCAATGATGGCCCTGGGGACCGCCACCCCCCAGGGCCGGCTCCTGCAGTGTCCCGGGGTGCCCACCCCCGGGACACTGCTGTTTGCTATGGCAGGGTGGGAGCCTCGTGGCTCCCGCCCTGCCATAGCAAACTGCTTTGGTATTTGGAAGAGAGAGCAGGAAACCTGCTCTCTCTTCCAAATACCAAAGACAATTGCTTTTCCACACGGGGAGCAGCATGTTAGCTGCTCCCAATGTGGAAAAGCAATGCCGGCTCCCGCAGGATGCGGGCAGCCGGCGGGGACGTGGGGGGATTGGGAACCCCCCCATGGCTCCCAACGGAGGCCAGGCCCCGGGGGATGGGGTCCCCGGGGCATTAGTGGCCTGGGAGGGGGGCCACGCGGCCCCCCTCCCCAAACATTTTTTTTTTTAAATGGCCCAGGGGGATGCGGTCCCGGGGGCCATAGGTGGCACAGGAGGGGGGCTATGCAGCCCCCTCCATAAATTATTTATTTTTTTTAAAAAGGGCCATGCCCCGGGGGATGGGGTCCCCGGGGCAAATTATGACCTGGGGAGGGGGGCCACGCGGCACCCTTCCCGTTTAAAAAAAAAAAAAAGAAATCTAAATTTGGGGCAGGCCCTGGGGGATGGGGTCCCCAGGCCCAAAATAAAAGAAAAAGAAGGGGGGCTACACAGTCCCCTTTCTAAAAAACAGGGGAAAAAAAAAGGATCGGGCCGGAGGCCACTCCCCCTCCTTACACCACTCTGCAAACGAATTCCCCTTCAATACTGGGGGTCCCTGGGGGCCAACTAGCCCACCAGGAACCTCCAGTATGCGCCAGGGGGCTGCATTGCAGAGAGGTGTAATGAGGCCACGCCCCTTTTTACACATCTCTGCAACGCAGCTCCCTGGCGCTTACTGGACCTCAGGATTCAAGGGGACTTAATCTCCCAACTTAAAATGCGCCACAGGGCGCGTTTGAACAGTGGTGAAGGTAGGGGGCGGCCTGAGGTGATACTGTGCAAACACGCCCTGTGGCGCGTTTTAAGTTGGGGAATTCATTCCTCTTCAATCCAGAGGTCCCCTAGGGGACAAATAGCCCACCAGGTACCTCTACTAAGCGCCACGGAGCTGCGTTGCAGAGTGTTGTAAAAAGGGGTGTGGCCTCTGAAGACCTCTCTGCAAGGCAGCTCCCTGGCACATACTGGAGGTACCTGGTGGGATAGTTGGCCGCCAGGGGACCTCAGGATTCAAGGGGACTTAATCCCCCAACTTAAAACACCCCACGGGGTGCGTTTGCACAGTGGTGAAGGAAGGGGGCGGGGCCTGAGGTGAGATCTGTGCAAACATGCACTGTGGCGCTTTTTAAGTTGGGGAATTAATTCCTCTTCAATCCTGAGGGTCCCTGGGGACCAACTAGCCCACCAGGTACCTCCAGTAAGCGCCACGGAGCTGTGTTGCAGAGTGTTGTAAAAAGGGGCGTGGCCTCTGAATACCTCTCTGCAATGCAGCTCCCTTGCGCATACTGGAGGTACTTGGTGGGGTAGTTCGCCCCCAGGGGACCTCAGGATTGAAGTGGAATTAATTCCCCAACTTAAAACACGCCACAGGGCGTGTTTGCACACGTCACCTCAGGCCCCTCCCCCTTCCTTCACCATTGTACAAATATTCCTCTAAAATCAGCCGAACTACGAATTCCGATTTACTCACCTGTAATCAGGAGAGAACCCAGTGCTGCATCTTTTAGGCCAGCACTGACCCTGAAAAGTAATTCTAAGCGTACTTACCAGTAACTTGTATTTCCTTCAATAGGAATACATTGTGTGGTTTTCACCAGAAAAGGTTCTAGGTGTCCACTTTTGAAACGTACAAATATTCCTCTAAAATCAGCCGAACTACAAATTCCGATTTACTCACCTGTAATCAGGAGAGAACCCAGTGCTGCATATTTTAGCCCAGCAGTGACCCTGAAAAGTAATTCTAAGCGTACTTACCAGTAACTTGTATTTCCTTCCATGGGAATCTATTGTGTGGTTTTCACCAGAAAATTTTCTAAGTGTCCATTTTTGAAATTTACAAATATTCCTCTAAAATCAGCCGAACTACAAATTCCGATTTACTCACCTGTAATCAGGAGAGAACCCAGTGCTGCATATTTTAGCCCAGCAGTGACCCTGAAAAGTAATTCTAAGCGTACTTACCAGTAACTTGTATTTCCTTCCATAGGAATCCATTGTGTGGTTTTCACCAGAAAATTTTCGAAGTGTCTATTTTCACAAACTAAAAATACTCCTAAAAAATCGTCTGTATGACTTAAACACATTCTTTCAACTGTTTACATGAGGTTGGCCAGTGCTGGATCCAGGATCCACCACTGAGTAGGAAAAAGTAACGATAACACTACTTACCTGCTAAGTGAATTTTCTGCCATAGGATAACATTGGTGATTCTATGGGAAAACGTTTCTAAGTGTCAACTTTTAAAATACAATAATATTCCTTAAAAATCACTACTGTAACCAAAGCGCTTTTACTCAACTGTTTACAGGAGATGTCCAAGGACTGAATCTAGGATCCAGTCTTGAGGTTAGAAAAGTAATCCATAAAGTAACTAATTGCATTTAACTAGAAATTCACCTTGAGCTCAATGTTGCTTTGTGTTTGAAATTGTGTTGCCCATTGCAACAACTGTAACTACTGTACTTAAAAGTCTGTTGCCTATTTTCCAAGTATTTAAACTAAAGTAATTCATTCTGAGAAAGTATATTTTGTATTGTAATGTATAATGTAATTATAATGTAATTAAAAAAAATATATCTAAAATTAAATAGTTTAATAAAAGTAGTAAATCAGTATCAAAAAAATCAGTATAACAATTAATACATTCAAAATTGTCATTTAGAAAACCTTTGAAATTCACTGAAAAAACCATAGGTTTCAGGCCTGATATAGTTAGAAATTAGCATTTAAAAAACCTTAGAAATTCACTGAAAAGAGAGGCAAGATGGCGGTTGACTGACCGCAGTGCAGAGGCCGGTGCCGGTGCTGGAGCTGAGCGGAGCTGAGATGCGCACGGCTGCAATAACTTAGAGGAATATGCGACCCTACATGTGAAACAAAGAAGTCATCGATTGAGCCACTAAATTACTGGACACTGAACATTCTGAAAACCTTTCCCCAATGGTACTACAATCAATCAGAGTGCATAATGCCGGACTAACTGGGCACACAGGAGCTTACCTAAGGCCATTTGCAACATTCATCGGTCTATGTGTGGTTCGCCTCTTCTGCCGCAGTCAGTTCTTGGATGCTGAAGGAGAAGAGCGGAGTCCGAGATCAAACGACTAAAGCTGCTGCAGGACAGCCCTCACAGCCCTCCCTGAACAGTGACATACGGGCAAGCCCAGGAATGCCCCCAAAGAACGCCGGGTCTGCCGCCGCCGCTAGGGCCAGGGCCGGTGCAGTGGCTGCGGCAAGACGGCTGCAACAGGAGGATGCTCCAACTGGGAGGCGATCCTCAAAGGAAGCAGACGTGGACCTCAGTGCTGCCGCCGGGGCCAAGGCTCAAACGAGGCAACAGCGAGCGGCACCGATGGCGAAGGGAAGCGGGATCATGCCGACAGTGGCTGACCTCCTCCTCCACCGGGCCCCGTCTGGAGTGCTTCCAGGTCAATCAAAGCAGAGCCTGCCTGGGAACATGCAGGCTGTACCTCAGATTTCTGAGACAAGGTCGGAAACACTTCAAGACACAGGTAATGATTCAAGCGCAATAGGCTCTGACAATGCTGATCATGCGGATCTCGCTGCGGGGGCCGTTGATACTAGCTCCAAAGATTTATCAAATGCTAACGTACCCCCTCAAGATCCCCCCCTTACTGCAGTCTTAGAGGCGCCTGCCAACTAAAATTTAAGCACTTAAAGGCAACTAGAGACTCAAAATGCCTATGATGTACCTACTCTGCAAAACCTGAGCTCTATAATAATCAAAGGCAGAGGGGTAGGTGGGCTATCTTTGGCAGCGGTCCCCATAGTACTGCCTGGGGAGATTGTTGTAAGTATTGAACGCGGCATTCCTACAGAGCAAAACCAAGATATCACGCTCACCCCGGCAGGAACGAGCTACTCTGGAAGTATTAACAAAGCAGGGAAGGATAAAACGGACTGTGCTGCTGGGGCAATTAATAAGAAAATTGTAGAAACAGACGCAGAAAAAGAACCTAGCGATTTCTACTCATTTTCCGACGACTATGAAACCTCAACTGGGACGAGCTCTATATCCACCTGCAGCGATATGGAAGCTGATTATGGAGCCCAGAAAACAGTCAGGAAAAAAAAGGGCCATCATGGGGCAGCTGATTTGTTATGAGATTATACTCCTACTATAGATCCTACGCTGCAACTAACAGAACATATCTCAGCTAGCGCTGTGCGCCCTCCTTCTCCTCTTCAATTGGCTTCCTGAAGCTCTTTGGAAATGCCTCCAGGATCAACGGCGACACTAAATACAGTAATGGAGACTGTTCTTAAAGCTATTGCGGCACATAGAGAAGAGACAGCACAGGATGGGCGTAAGGTTCAGAATACTCTTCGAAAAGTACAAGGGGTCGTACGGAGATTAAACAAAACAGTAACTACATTTGGAAATCGGCTGATTGAGCTAGAGTCTCGCATTGTGGCCAATGAAATGGTGATAGCTTCTAATCATGAAATAACGGTGGCACACGAAGCAGAGCTCTCTGACGTCAGATGGAAGCTAGAGGATTTCGAAAATCGTTTACGCAGAAACAATCTTCGCGTGCTGGGAATTCCGGAGACTTCAGAAGGGGAGGACGCTCGTTCTTTTATCATCAGACTATTTCGGGACTCCTTGCCAGAACTTTCCTCTTGGAATTGGGATATCGAAATACAACGGGCGCATCGGGTCCCTATGTATCAAAAAGAACCTACACGCCCTGGGGGGTATCCTCGAGCAATCCTGGTGTATTTTGGTAATTTTCTCCTGAGGCAGGCTATTTCAGACAAAGCAAGGCCAGAGGCAAAACGTGCTAGTGGCAATATCTCCTACTTTGTGCGCCCGGATTTTTGCCATGCTACGGTTGAAAGGAGGTGGCGCCTCCGACAGATGATTAAACCTTTCCAGGAGAAAAATGTGATGGCCTATCTGAATAAACCTGCTCGCCTTGGAGTAATTAATAAGGGAGAAAACACATTTTTTACATCCGAGATTAAGGCCAAGGAATATCTAGATGGTTTATGATTAGATTAGATTAGTGCAGTTTGGCCTTTCTAGAAGATTTCATCCTAATCGAAGTAATTTCCTTGCATTATTGGCCATATCCATTGTCGGGGAAAAAAGTAAGAAGGGTAAAAAGAGAGGAGAAGAGAAGGGAGGGAAAAGAAAGGAAAGGGCAGGGGAAAGGAAGAAATTGGGGGGGGAAGAAAGAAGAAGGAAGAACAGTAATAATAAGTCTTAAGGTTCTAAAAGGTTCTAAAAGCTTAGGGTGGAAAGAGTTCACGCTAGCCATTTCAGTCACCTTTTCCTTCTTTTTTTTTTTTTTTTTTCTCTAGGAATTCCTCAAACATAGATACTATAATTTTCTATTTCATTTTGCCAAAGGTGAATGTCAATGCGAAACTCCAGCACTGGCTCTAGTATGCACATTCATCACATAGACTCTTATTGAGTCTAATTGCCTCACTGAGGGTGCGAGGTGGGGGGGCGGGTCACAGATTTTGGGAGTGGGAGCTGGGATGGGGGTTGGAAGGGGGGAATATGCAGGGGGAAAAAAGACAACTTCTTACGTGCAATTTTTTTTAAAGCAATAAAGGATATGCTATCTTTCTACCATTATGAAGAACGAACCTCCAGAAATAAGTGCTTGACGTTATGGGGAAGCTAAAGATATGTACTTGGAATGTGGCTGGTTTAAATGATAGGGCTAAAAGAGACAGTATCTATCAATTAGTTAAACAAACACCCTATGATATTTTATGCTTTCAGGAGACCCATATTACATGGGACGACAGGGACCTATTAAGAATACCAGGGTACAACTTGCTAGCAAACACTACCCAGACTACGAAAACTGGGGGTGTGGCTATTTTTGCTAGAGGCTTTTTGGGACAACCCAAACGTAAGCTAGTGGATGCGTTCGGAAGGTGGGCTATTATTGAACTAGATCCGGGAATCACAATTTGTTCGATCTATGCTCCTAACTTAGATGATCCACGGGTATTTGAAAAATTAGAGCTTGAGTTGGCTTCATGGCCTAAGCTGTTGATATTTTGTGGTGATTTTAATATTTCTTTCAACCATCTAGGAATGCCATATAATCAGTACATGACCACCTATACAGGAAAGAAACCTAATGCCTATAGGGCGCTCTCTCAACTTAAAGGAAGTTTGGACTTAATAGATATCTGGGCTCTTAAACATTAACTAGATCCTGGGTACACGTATTTTTCATTTCCACATAATAAATACGTACGAATTGATTATATGTGGGTAGCCAGCGAGCTAGCAACTGGAGCTGAAATTGATAAAAGCCCTAAGGTACTTTCTGACCATAATATGCTCATTGTAACCATTAATTTGACTAACTTGCATAGGCCTCTATTCAATTGGACATTTGACAGAAAACTTCTGGCAAATAAAGAATATACTGAACACATCAAGACGTGGGTACAGGGATATTTCGACTGTAACCGGTATAGTACAACAAGGAACATGGTCTGGGATTGTTTTAAGGCTGCTCTCAGGGGCGAAACTATGAGCTTTGTAGCCAAACTGAGGAAAAAGGCAGCCCTGGTTAATCAGCAGCAGATGTTGGATTTAGCTAAGGCAGAGCAGGAACACATAAACACTATAATTAACGGGGACAATAGCCATGATATATTACGTAAACTAATAATTTTAAAAACGGAGATTAATAGCAAGCTTAATCAGAAAGCCGCGGAAACTTTCCAGACTAACCGAAATAAACTATACGAAGACGGGGAGAGGGTTGGAAAGCAGCTGGCCCTTCATACCCGCCAAAAACAGTAATTTAACAAAATCAACACCATTCATGCAAATGGTATGATTTATACAGAACCGGATAAAATACTAGATGTCTTTAAGAGATATTATGAAGACCTTTATAAAAATGAAGACTCTCTTGAGGCAGACAATATACAAGAGGTATTATGTGCTTGGGGTGCGAGTAATATTCTCGATGCAAGCAGTAGAGAAGAATTAGAAAAGGATATCACCCTTGAGGAGGTACAAGTGGCGGTAATGGATCTCGCAGCCGGTAAGGCACTGGTCCCGACAAGATCCCCATAGACCTGTATAAAATTCCGGGATCAGTAATCATACCATATATATTGGATCTTTGCATAGGGATACAGACGAACGGAACTACGCCAGTGTCTTGGAGGGAGACTAATATAATGATATTTCTTAAGAAGGGCAAGGCGCCTATACACCCTACATCGTATCGCCCTATCTCCCTAATTAACTCAGATGCAAAAATCTATGCAAAGGTCTTGGCCAATCGGCTCAGGTGGGTGGTTGAACATCTGGTCTCCCCGTGGCAACATGGATTTATCCCTCATAAGGGAACCACGGATCATACCCGTAGGGTTATTTCACTATTTGACATCATGGCTGCGACGGGGGGCCAGATGTCCATGATCCTCCTTGATGCCGAGAAGGCCTTTGACCGAGTATCTTGGAGATATCTTTGGGCAATAATGGACTCTAATAACTTCGGGCCTGGGCTTATCAAAGCAATACAAGCATTGTATCAAGATCCGACAGCAAAAGTGCTGACGATGGGCTTAGAATCAAGACCATTTAAAATCCAACGTGGCACAAGACAGGGCTGTCCCTGTTCCCCAATATTATTCACCCTTTATATAAATCCTCTGATTGAGAAACTATTGGCAAATACGGTCATAACACCAATTAAAACAGGCATCTATGAAACTAAGGTATTGGCCTATGTCGATGATGTGGCGATTGTGACACCTAATCCCTATGAGGCTTTAGAAGAAATCGAGAAAATAACATGGTCTTTCGGAGATATGTCTGGATATTCTTTGAACACCGAAAAAAACGTTGTCATATGTACCCAAAACACCATATTCAATGATCCCCGAAAGAC
This sequence comes from Triturus cristatus, assembly GCF_964204655.1. Lineage (NCBI taxonomy): Eukaryota > Metazoa > Chordata > Amphibia > Caudata > Salamandridae > Triturus > Triturus cristatus. The sequence goes on from NC_140591.1 coordinate 500,396,473, forward strand.
ATCTAACGCAGTATATTTGGGTGTCTGTATATCCTCACAGATGGAAAACATTAACAAACTTAATTACGACCCCTTGCTTGCAAATATTAAAAAGGAGCTACTGAGGGTTAACAGCCTCAATCTTTCAATTATAGGAAGGACTAATTTTGTCAAAATGAACATTTTTCCGAAGATCCTGTATCTATTTCGCGCAATTCCCATCCTGGCTGAGGATAAGATGATTAAAATCCTGGAAACACAAATTTCTAAATTTATCTGGGGCTACGGTAAGATCAGAAGATCCTCAAAATTTCTATCTCTCCCACAGCAGAGAGGGGGCCTAGGACTTCCCAATATATCTTTATATTTCTGGACTAGCCTTCTCCAAGGGATGTTCCCTCTACTAAATATTAGCCCTCTGTCTTATAGCACAGCTAGTATACGTATCCCTTCTATATACGAGTTAGCTGTAGGTGAGAATGCAAAAGGATTACTGTTACGACAAATTGAACCGTCCTATTTTAAGAAGGTTACATTTAAAATTATAGATAATGTTTGGAGTGTTTGGAAAAAAATTTGTAAACATTTTGATATTTCAAAAATTAATAGATATACACCTTTATGGCATTCTTTTCCTTTTTCCAGACAAATTAATGATGATATTGCTAAAAGATGGGAGGCCCTTGGGTTACTATCAGTGGGGGATTTCTTAGATGCTCCACCTAGTACGAGATTCTCCAACCTCCAGCTTAAATTTAGTATCCCGATTTCCGATCTTTTTAAATATATTCAAATAAACTCCATTCTTTCTGCAAAGTTTTCACAAATTTCAATGAAGACTGTTTCTTTTCTTGAATCTATTCGCGGAGGGAAAAAAACTAGTATAAGTATATTATATCGGTTGTTGATGGAACAATGTCAAGATGACATGGAAAGAACAGAATCATGCTGGGCATCTAAATTGAATAATCCAAATGTGGATTTGGATAAGATTCTCTCCCTTGCTGACAAGATCTTTCTAACAGCAACTCTTAAAGCACAATTTTATAAGACTGTATACAACCTATATTTCACACCGGCAAAACTGTTCTCATGGGAGAAACGAACAGACAATAAATGTCCTCGGTGTGGGATGGGCCCGGCACATCTAATACATATGTTTTCTGAATGCAGTAAACTGACTTTGTTTAAAACTAAAATTATCAGACTTTTGGGAAGAGGTTTTCGGCCACAAGGTTCAAATGTCTCCTACTTTATTTTTGTTAGGGTATGACAATACTCTGAGTCATAGTAAGGAGGAAGAGCTATGTTTGTTTTTGGGCATGGCAGTATATAGAATAATATTGGCTACCAGATGGAAGGACATAGATCCTCCTAATTTCCAAGTTTGGATAACTCGTTTTTTGGGAATAGCTAACCAAGTAATGGCAATTTATGCAGTCAAAGGTAAAAAGGTTAGACAACGTGGTGCTTTAATCAGGATGCCAATCACCTCTTGTAAAGACAGGTTTTAGTTTAGATTTTTTTTTTTTTTTTTTTTCTCTTCTGATTTTTCTGTTATTGTTCAGATTAATTGAAATGTAGTATTTATTTGTGAGTTATCTAAGCCTCGGATTATTATTCTCTGTACTCTATTCTAAAAAATATGTAAATTTTGTTTTGTATATATTGCACGCAATGAAGTTGCCTAATAAAATTTTCAAAAAAAGAAATTCACTAAAAAAAACATAGGTTTCAGGGGCATTATAGTTAGGAATTGGCATTTAAAAAACCTTAGAAATTCACTGAAAAAACCATAGGTTTCAGGGGCATTATAGTTAGCTGGACATCTCCCTCATACAAAACCCTAGAAATTCCCATATAACTCACGCCCCCGCAATGCACTGCTGATGACGTCACATATTACATCACTCATGACATGGTCAGTGACATCACTGATGACATCACTGATGACATTTGAAATGACATCACTGATGACATCACGGATGACGTCATCCATATGATAAATTAGTGCATCTTCTCACACCCTAGAAGGAAATGTACAAACCACAAATACCAGCATGCAATATCAGCTATCATCACCTGCTGCCCACTGGAGGGCGTATTAAAATGCACGCTGTTAAAGCCTCCCTGACTGCCTGCTGTGTCACTTCAAGAAATGCCTGTGAACAAGGAGCAGAAACGCTCTGAAACGCGTAAGGCGAAGCGATTTTAATCTTGTAGAGGGGAAGCCGGTGCCGTGAATTGGCTGCTTGCGAGTGCACCTTCAGACCGGGAGTCCTTTGTGAAACAAAATGATATGCGGCAGACCAGCCGCTAAGGATGCACCACCTGGCTCAGAACGCGGGACCCTGGAGACACAGAACCTTCGAAGTCTTCAAACTGGGGCAAACAGCAAATCGGACTTTAAACACAAAAATACGGCGGCTCCTTCATGAGAAACCCATTGGAGGGTATAATATTATCTTTAATATAAGTGAAAAGCAGGACCCACTAAAGGTAATGAATGTGTCACGGGGGCTTGTAACCTACTAGAAGGAAATGTACAAACCACAAATACCAGCATGCAATATCAGCTATCATCACCTGCTGCCCACTGGAGGGCCTATTAAAATGCACGCTGTTAAAGCCTCCCTGACTGCCTGCTGTGTCACTTCAAGAAATGCCTGTGAACAAGGAGCAGAAACACTCTGAAACGCGTAAGGCGAAGCGATTTTAATCTTGTAGAGGGGAAGCCGGTGCCGTGAATTGGCTGCTTGCGAGTGCACCTTCAGACCGGGAGTCCTTTGTGAAACATTATATATATATATATGCAGCAGGTTTATGACGTTAATAAACCTACCTGTGTCTAAGTGACCTCTTGTTCCCTGGTGATTTCATGACTCCGAGAGCGCGTTTGGGACTCCAATCTGTGTTGATAAAATTGCCGGTTGTCTCCGCCGGTCCGCGCCACCCCTCCCATAGGGGCTTGAACTTCAGAAGGAGTAACTTTGTGGATGAATATATATATATATATATATATATATATATATATATATATCCCTATGGAAAATTGCATGGGGAAAATGCGTTTTGGGTCCCCCCTTTTTTTCTCAGCCCCCGCTTGACGAATCCCCCCGAGACTTTTAGGGTAGGAGCGGAGCGGAGTGCCCCACCTATTTTGAGAATTTTGCGAGGATTCATCAACCGGCGCCAAAGTTATTCCAAATAGAATGTTGTGGATTTCCTATGGAAACACGGTCCTAACTATAACTATCTACTCACGACCGTCAGTAGATAATATATATATATATATATATATATATATATATATATATATATATATATATATATATATATATATATATATATATATATATATATATATATATATATATATATATATATATGCACAGTCACACACACCCCACCCACACAAACACTCAGGCACCCAAACAGATACTCAGACAACCAATCAATAACCCATAGAGAACCTCATATAGCTAGTTTAGTTACTAGTCTGCAGTAAGATACGTTTAATGACTCACTTATACAGTCAGTCACGCACCTACTAAATCATCCATTCACACACTTAAACACCCACTCATTCTTGCATAGGTTTTTCTCTATATATATATATTAAACATATTTAAAATTTACAGAAACACACACTCACTGGATGACGTCATCAGTGATGTCATCAGTGATGTCATTTCAGATGTCATCAGTGATGTCACTGACCATGTCATGAGTGATGTAATATGTGACGTCATCAGCAGTGCATTGCGGGGGCGCGAGTTATAGTTAGCTGAACTAACTATAACAGGGGAATTTCTAGGGTTTTGTATGAGGGAAATGTCCAGCCAACTAAAACGCCCCTGAAACCTATGGTTTTTTTCAGTGAATTTCTAAGGTTTTTTAAATGCTAATTCCTAACTATAACGTGCCTGAAACCTATGGTTTTTTCAGTGAATTTCAAAGGTTTTTTAAATGCCAATTCCTAACTATAACGTGCATGAAACCTATGTTTTTTTCAGTGAATTTCAAAGGTTTTTTAAATGCTAATTCCTATCTATAACTTATCACTAAAGATATCATGAAAAGCATTCTTTTTTAAAAGTAGGGTGCCCCATTAGTTTTGTGGAAAAGCATCTTTGTGATTGGTTTCAACGTGGAGTATATATCATAGGATAACATTTGCTCAGCTCAACCACACCTGCTACTTGCATTTGGAAGGCACTGTTCAAACTTAAAACAATCGTCAACTTTTAACCTGCACGTGTCGTTAAATGTTCAAGAAAATGTTACAAAAAATATCGGTAAGTTTTAAAAAATTGATGACCTTTTAACCTGCACGTGTTGTAGAATGTTCTAGAAAGTGTGTTGTGACTTCTATGTGTTATTGAATATTAAAAAAACGGTTCATAGGGAAAAATAAAAAAAAAACAAATAGAGAAGTTTTGAAACCTAAAAGAATCAAGGAACTATTCTAATTTATTGTTTACATGTATGTATGGGTGCAGCAACAAAAGTATAGGCACATCAGCACTAGGAAGAGGAAGAAGCAGGGAGTGGGGGGGAGATGGGCAGAATGGCACACATGCGCAATTAAGTACAACACACATATAGACTAACAATGGCCAAAATGAAACACACCAACAAGGAGCACAAGTCACACAACCCGCCAACATCACACCACTGAACGATCATAGAAGTGAAAACGACCCTGCATTCATACAGGATGTGTACAAAGGCCAGTCGTTGGTGTTGTGGGATGTCTGCGACCGTGGTCATCATGGATGAGATGCCCAGCATTGTAATGCCTATTTGCGCAAGTCCTGCTACATTCCAACTACAACATCACAGTGCCGTTTGGAGGTGGTGCATGATCCTTTACAACATCGACTGCTACGGCTCTTGTAGCAGGCCACACCAGAACACCCCAACCCCCCGGGGCTTTAACTTAAGTGGGGGGCCGTGCAGCCCCCCCTGGAGCCAATGATGGCCCTGGGGACCGCCACCCCCCAGGGCCGGCTCCTGCAGTGTCCCGGGGTGCCCACCCCCGGGACACTGCTGTTTGCTATGGCAGGGTGGGAGCCTCGTGGCTCCCGCCCTGCCATAGCAAACTGCTTTGGTATTTGGAAGAGAGAGCAGGAAACCTGCTCTCTCTTCCAAATACCAAAGACAATTGCTTTTCCACACGGGGAGCAGCATGTTAGCTGCTCCCAATGTGGAAAAGCAATGCCGGCTCCCGCAGGATGCGGGCAGCCGGCGGGGCCGTGGGGGGATTGGGGACCCCCCCATGGCTCCCAACGGAGGCCAGGCCCCGGGGGATGGGGTCCCCGGGGCATTAGTGGCCTGGGAGGGGGGCCACGCGGCCCCCCTCCCCAAACATTTTTTTTTTAAATGGCCCCGGGGGATGCGGTCCCGGGGGCCATAGGTGGCACAGGAGGGGGGCTATGCAGCCCCCTCCATAAATTATTTTTTTTTTTTAAAAAGGGCCATGCCCCGGGGGATGGGGTCCCCGGGGCAAATTATGACCTGGGGAGGGGGGCCACGCGGCACCCTTCCCGTTTAAAAAAAAAAAAAAAATCTAAATTTGGGGCAGGCCCTGGGGAATGGGGTCCCCAGGCCCAAAATAAAAGAAAAAGAAGGGGGCTACACAGTCCCCTTTCTAAAAAACAGAGGGAAAAAAAAAAAGGATCGGGCCGGAGGCCACTCCCCCTCCTTACACCACTCTGCAAACAAATTCCCCTTCAATACTGGGGGTCCCTGGGGGCCAACTAGCCCACCAGGAACCTCCAGTATGCGCCAGGGGGCTGCATTGCAGAGAGGTGTAATGAGGCCACGCCCCTTTTTACACATCTCTGCAACGCAGCTCCCTGGCGCTTACTGGACCTCAGGATTCAAGCGGACTTAATCTCCCAACTTAAAATGCGCCACAGGGCGCGTTTGCACAGTGGTGAAGGTAGGGGGCGGCCTGAGGTGATACTGTGCAAACACGCTCTGTGGCGCGTTTTAAGTTGGGGAATTCATTCCTCATCAATCCAGAGGTCCCCTAGGGGACAAATAGCCCACCAGGTACCTCTACTAAGCGCCACGGAGCTGCGTTGCAGAGTGTTGTAAAAAGGGGTGTGGCCTCTGAAGACCTCTCTGCAAGGCAGCTCCCTGGCACATACTGGAGGTACCTGGTGGGATAGTTGGCCGCCAGGGGACCTCAGGATTCAAGGGGACTTAATCCCCCAACTTAAAACACCCCACGGGGTGCGTTTGCACAGTGGTGAAGGTAGGGGGCGGGGCCTGAGGTGAGATCTGTGCAAACATGCACTGTGGTGCTTTTTAAGTTGGGGAATTAATTCCTCTTCAATCCTGAGGGTCCCTGGGGACCAACTAGCCCACCAGGTACCTCCAGTAAGCGCCACGGAGCTGTGTTGCAGAGTGTTGTAAAAAGGGGCGTGGCCTCTGAACACCTCTCTGCAATGCAGCTCCCTTGCGCATACTGGAGGTACTTGGTGGGGTAGTTCGCCCCCAGGGGACCTCAGGATTGAAGTGGAATTAATTCCCCAACTTAAAACACGCCACAGGGCGTGTTTGCACACGTCACCTCAGGCCCCTCCCCCTTCCTTCACCATTGTACAAATATTCCTCTAAAATCAGCCGAACTACGAATTCCGATTTACTCACCTGTAATCAGGAGAGAACCCAGTGCTGCATCTTTTAGGCCAGCACTGACCCTGAAAAGTAATTCTAAGCGTACTTACCAGTAACTTGTATTTCCTTCCATAGGAATACATTGTGTGGTTTTCACCAGAAAATGTTCTAGGTGTCCACTTTTGAAACGTACAAATATTCCTCTAAAATCAGCCGAACTACAAATTCCGATTTACTCACCTGTAATCAGGAGAGAACCCAGTGCTGCATATTTTAGCCCAGCAGTGACCCTGAAAAGTAATTCTAAGCGTACTTACCAGTAACTTGTATTTCCTTCCATGGGAATCTATTGTGTGGTTTTCACCAGAAAATTTTCTAAGTGTCCATTTTTGAAATGTACAAATATTCCTCTAAAATCAGCCAAACTACAAATTCCGATTTACTCACCTGTAATCAGGAGAGAACCCAATGCTGCATCTTTTAGCCCAGCAGTGACCCTGAAAAGTAATTCTAAGCGTACTTACCAGTAACTTGTATTTCCTTCCATAGGAATACATTGTGTGGTTTTCACCAGAAAATGTTCTAGGTGTCCACTTTTGAAACGTACAAATATTCCTCTAAAATCAGCCGAACTACAAATTCCGATTTACTCACCTGTAATCAGGAGAGAACCCAGTGCTGCATATTTTAGCCCAGCAGTGACCCTGAAAAGTAATTCTAAGCGTACTTACCAGTAACTTGTATTTCCTTCCATGGGAATCTATTGTGTGGTTTTCACCAGAAAATTTTCTAAGTGTCCATTTTTGAAATGTACAAATATTCCTCTAAAATCAGCCAAACTACAAATTCCGATTTACTCACCTGTAATCAGGAGAGAACCCAATGCTGCATCTTTTAGCCCAGCAGTGACCCTGAAAAGTAATTCTAAGCGTACTTACCAGTAACTTGTATTTCCTTCCATAGGAATCCATTGTGTGGTTTTCACCAGAAAATTTTCGAAGTGTCTATTTTCACAAACTAAAAATACTCCTAAAAAATCGTCTGTATGACTTAAACACATTCTTTCAACTGTTTACATGAGGTTGGCCAGTGCTGGATCCAGGATCCACCACTGAGTAGGAAAAAGTAACGATAACACTACTTACCTGCTAAGTGAATTTTCTGCCATAGGATAACATTGGTGATTCTATGGGAAAACGTTTCTAAGTGTCAACTTTTAAAATACAATAATATTCCTTAAAAATCACTACTGTAACCAAAGCGCTTTTACTCAACTGTTTACAGGAGATGTCCAAGGACTGAATCTAGGATCCAGTCTTGAGGTTAGAAAAGTAATCCATAAAGTAACTAATTGCATTTAACTAGAAATTCACCTTGAGCTCAATGTTGCTTTGTGTTTGAAATTGTGTTGCCCATTGCAACAACTGTAACTACTGTACTTAAAAGTCTGTTGCCTATTTTCCAAGTATTTAAACTAAAGTAATTCATTCTGAGAAAGTATATTTTGTATTGTAATGTATAATGTAATTATAATGTAATTAAAAAAAATATATCTAAAATTAAATAGTTTAATAAAAGTAGTAAATCAGTATCAAAAAAATCAGTATAACAATTAATACATTCAAAATTGTCATTTAGAAAACCTTTGAAATTCACTGAAAAAACCATAGGTTTCAGGCCTGATATAGTTAGAAATTAGCATTTAAAAAACCTTAGAAATTCACTGAAAAGAGAGGCAAGATGGCGGTTGACTGACCGCAGTGCAGAGGCCGGTGCCGGTGCTGGAGCTGAGCGGAGCTGAGATGCGCACGGCTGCAATAACTTAGAGGAATATGCGACCCTACATGTGAAACAAAGAAGTCATCGATTGAGCCACTAAATTACTGGACACTGAACATTCTGAAAACCTTTCCCCAATGGTACTACAATCAATCAGAGTGCATAATGCCGGACTAACTGGGCACACAGGAGCTTACCTAAGGCCATTTGCAACATTCATCGGTCTATGTGTGGTTCGCCTCTTCTGCCGCAGTCAGTTCTTGGATGCTGAAGGAGAAGAGCGGAGTCCGAGATCAAACGACTAAAGCTGCTGCAGGACAGCCCTCACAGCCCTCCCTGAACAGTGACATACGTGCAAGCCCAGGAATGCCCCCAAAGAACGCCGGGTCTGCCGCCGCCGCTAGGGCCAGGGCCGGTGCAGTGGCTGCGGCAAGACGGCTGCAACAGGAGGATGCTCCAACTGGGAGGCGATCCTCAAAGGAAGCAGACGTGGACCTCAGTGCTGCCGCCGGGGCCAAGGCTCAAACGAGGCAACAGCGAGCGGCACCGATGGCGAAGGGAAGCGGGATCATGCCGACAGTGGCTGACCTCCTCCTCCACCGGGCCCCGTCTGGAGTGCTTCCAGGTCAATCAAAGCAGAGCCTGCCTGGGAACATGCAGGCTGTACCTCAGATTTCTGAGACAAGGTCGGAAACACTTCAAGACACAGGTAATGATTCAAGCGCAATAGGCTCTGACAATGCTGATCATGCGGATCTCGCTGCGGGGGCCGTTGATACTAGCTCCAAAGATTTATCAAATGCTAACGTACCCCCTCAAGATCCCCCCCTTACTGCAGTCTTAGAGGCGCCTGCCAACTAAAATTTAAGCACTTAAAGGCAACTAGAGACTCAAAATGCCTATGATGTACCTACTCTGCAAAACCTGAGCTCTATAATAATCAAAGGCAGAGGGGTAGGTGGGCTATCTTTGGCAGCGGTCCCCATAGTACTGCCTGGGGAGATTGTTGTAAGTATTGAACGCGGCATTCCTACAGAGCAAAACCAAGATATCACGCTCACCCCGGCAGGAACGAGCTACTCTGGAAGTATTAACAAAGCAGGGAAGGATAAAACGGACTGTGCTGCTGGGGCAATAATAAGAAAATTGTAGAAACAGACGCAGAAAAAGAACCTAGCGATTTCTACTCATTTTCCGACGACTATGAAACCTCAACTGGGACGAGCTCTATATCCACCTGCAGCGATATGGAAGCTGATTATGGAGCCCAGAAAACAGTCAGGAAAAAAAAGGGCCATCATGGGGCAGCTGATTTGTTATGGGATTATACTCCTACTATAGATCCTACGCTGCAACTAACAGAACATATCTCAGCTAGCGCTGCGCGCCCTCCTTCTCCTCTTCAATTGGCTTCCTGAAGCTCTTTGGAAATGCCTCCAGGATCAACGACGACACTAAATACAGTAATGGAGACTGTTCTTAAAGCTATTGCGGCACATAGAGAAGAGACAGCACAGGATGGGCGTAAGGTTCAGAATACTCTTCGAAAAGTACAAGGGGTCGTACGGAGATTAAACAAAACAGTAACTACATTTGGAAATCGGCTGACTGAGCTTTAGTCTCGCATTCTGGCCAATGAAACGGTGATAGCTTCTAATCGTGAAATAACGGTGGCACACGAAGCAGAGCTCTCTGACGTCAGATGGAAGCTAGAGGATTTCGAAAATCGTTTACGCAGAAACAATCTTCGCGTGCTGGGAATTCCGGAGACTTCAGAAGGGAAGGACGCTCGTTCTTTTATCATCAGACTATTTCGGGACTCCTTGCCAGAACTTTCCTCTTGGAATTGGGATATCGAAATACAACGGGCGCATCGGGTCCCTATGTATCAAAAAGAACCTACACGCCCTGGGGGGTATCCTCGAGCAATCCTGGTGTATTTTGGTAATTTTCTCCTGAGGCAGGCTATTTCAGACAAAGAAAGGCCGGAGGCAAAATGTGCTAGTGGCAATATCTCCTACTTTGAGCGCCCGGATTTTTGCCATGCTACTGTTGAAAGGAGGTATTATGAAAAAATGGGGAAGATTCAATAAGGTGTAGCAGAGGCTGGAATCTGGAATAAATTTTACGTCAATCTGTTTACCTCTGACACCATTGATCACACGTTATTTTATCTGCTAGTCTATTTAATGACTGCGATTAGAAACGATTATTTTCTATACTTCATCAATTTGTACTGGACGAACACTACTTCATCTCAAATTGCACATTATAAATACAAATAACAAATACAAAAAACAGTGATAAATATTAACATTTGTACAGTGACTTTTTGGCTTATCAAACATAACATTGCAATGAATTTGAAATTAATTGAAAAGTCAATTTTTTAGTGTCAAAACAATCCGAAAATCAATTCAATCATTTGTCCGATATTGGGTTATCTTTTCAAGAACTTTAGCTGGTTGGCTCCTATAGTTCTGGCTATAATTGCGGTCCTAAACAGAGTCAAGTTCGAGTCTTTGTGAATTTGAACGAGCAGACTTAGTTGTTTTAATGTGTGTGCTCGGGTGGGTGTTATTTAGCCTTCGTGTCTCCCACCATTCTTAATGATCTCTGTTTGTTTGCCAACGCGTTTCGACCTTTGACATTGGACCTATCTCTTAGTTGTAAGGTCGTCTTCAGGGCTGGTGTGTTGTTGGAATCGGACTTCTATCTCTGCAAGGACAAAAATTGTCTGTTTTAATTTTTTGTGTACAGTTGGGGTGTTATGAAGGCAGTGCTTTTGTGCTGACTTACGCTCATTAACAGGTATGGAGACTTTTCTTCTTTTTCTGTAATGAATAAATGAATGAATTGTAAGTGTGGTGGTACTCTTGGTTATCTTGTGATTATTAAATGAGTGTCATAATACATGTCCTACCTTGCCGTTCTGTTTGTGGGCTGCCGGCTCACGAAGTTAACTTGTTTTTTCAAGTCCTACTGGTTTCTCTCTGGGGGACAAGAAATAAAATGGTTGCTAACTTGTATCTGGCACTCGCGCTGTTGCCAATCAAACCTAGGCATAGCTGTGGTCGCTTAGTCACTGCCTCTTTATGTTTCCATGATGCTATTGGTACATAGCCTTCCTTTATTTCTGTGCCTCGAACGAGGTATTTGCGCTGTCAATACATAATCACACTACTTGCATGTCGGTCTAAACGCCCGCATTGGGTAGTTTCTTTGTCTGATTTCTTTTACCGTTCCTGTTACGCGCGTTTGCCTTTAGCGGTGATTTAATGTCCCTAATTTGTGCTTCTTCGCTCGTACCTTTGTTAGTTTTGGTTTTTTCCGGACTTGTTCGAAACCGCTTCGTAGCTTCCGCGTCCTCGGCTATTCTCCCATTTCCTGCATGTTCGGAGTGCTTGGAGAACGTTCTTGGCGATTGGTTCGTCTATATTGAGATTCCGGCGTGATTACGTAGGACGTAGTCATGGTTACGGAGATGTTGTTATGGGAGAAAGAACTTCTCTTTTTTGTTGTTAAATAAAACTTTATTGTTTGGCTGCAGATTCAAAATTGATTGTTCTTTTAGGAGAAAGGACCTTCCTGGTTTTCGTTGACCTGTCTTTGTGGATGTTTCTATTTGATATATCTTTTACTCTCTTTTTTGGTGTCTGAGGCCGCAAGGTGGTCAGTGTACTCAATATTATCTTCTGTTATTTGCCCTTCTCGAGGTTTGAGGCATGTTAGATTTTTTTCAACCATATTCTGCAAGTGTATCATCTCTTTCACCTCGATGGTCCTTTACCTTTTTATTGCGAGCGATTTTGTTGCAGGTTGGTCTCAGGCGATTGGTTCGTCTATATCGGGTTTCCGGCATGATTACGTATAACGTAGTCATGGTTACGGAAATGTTGTTATGAAAGAAGGAGCTTCGCTTTTTATGTTGTTAAATTAAACTTTATTGTTTTGCTGCAGATTCAAAATTGATCGTACTTTTGGGAGAAAGGGCCATTCTTGGTTTTCAACAAGGGTATCATCTCTTTCACCTCGAATGCGTTTTTACCTTTTTGTGGCGAGCAATTCTGTTACAGGTTGGTCTCAGGGAGGTCCCAGTTTTTGTGTGACTCGTCAGCTTTTCTCAAAGATTCTTCTATAGTGTTGGTAAGAATATATCAGATATGTTGCTGGGTCCAAGAGCACTGTTGTATCTTACACACTTGATCAGTATTATTGGCTTCTGTTCTGTATCCGAATATGATGTTGGTACGGAGGGGGAGATATCGTGTCTGTCTCCTATTATATAGTATGTGCTATTTCCGTCATTTCATTTAGTCCATTATCTATGGTACCTAGGAACATGATGGTTTTTGCTTCCATTCTGGATAAAGTAGCGTCAACGTTTTTTCCTTGGATATGGCGTAGAACTGTCCACTTAAGATCATTTGGACTGTGATTTTTCTCGATACAGTGGGATACCATCGGTGCATTCTGGATTTTGCATTTAATTCTTGAGCGGTGTTGGGAAATAAGATTTTTCACGGGTTGCGTGGTTTTCCCAATGTACGCCAGTTGGCAGGGGCATAGAACACAGTAGATGACATTGTGGGTGTTGCAGTTGGTGAAATTGTCGTGAATTATATATTTCTGCCCGTACTCGAACTTCGTGCCTTCCATTGTGCTTTCGCAGGATACACATGTGCCGCACCTTTTGTGTCCTTTTACTGGAGGTAATGCGAGCATGGATCGCAGTGATGTCATTGGTTGTTTATAGATTGTATTTGCACGTACCAGTTTTTCTCGTATACTCCTGTTTTTTTTTAGAGCAAAAATTGGTATCTGTGTGAACGATGGAATGCTTTTCACTGTATCCCAGTTTTTTCGGATAATCTTTTGCATCTCAGTTGTTCTACTAGAGAAAGTCGTGACGCATACCAATTTTGGGGTTGTTTTCTCCTGTTTCGAGGATAGAAGAGACTCTCTGGGCGTATACCATGCTCTTTTGAGTGCCCTTTTGAGCAATTTTTTGGGGTAGTTCCTTTTTAGCAGATTTTCCATTAGTGTGTTAGCATTCATGAAATAATCTTCTTTTTTGGAGCAGTTTCTCCTTATTCTCAGAAACTGACTGTACGGCAGATTCTCACGTAAGTTGCGTTGGTGGAAACTGGAATAATGGAGGAAAGTGTTTCTGTCAGTTTTTTTGGTGTATAGTGTAGTGTAAAGATGCCCTTCTTCGTGTCTTATTAAAAGGTCCAGAAAATTCATTTCTGTTTTATTGTAGGTCATGGTGAATTGAATGTTTGGGTTCCTGTTGTTCAACCATATCACAAATGCTTCTAGAGTTTGTATCTCGCCTCTCCACAGCATGAGCACATCGTCTATATAACGACGCCATAGTTTTATATGGCCGTCGTATGGGTTGTTGTTGTATACCCATTTCTCTTCATATAGTGCCATAAACATTATGGCCATTTCTGGGGCGAAGGGACATCCCATCGCGGTTCCCGTGACTTGCAGATATTGGATATCATTGAAGGTAAAAAAATTGTGTTTCAGACATATTTCTGCTAGATGGACGAGATGGTTCGTTGGTACATTGTGAGGTCGAACTCTTTTTTCAAGAAACACTTGTACTGCCTCTAGGCCCCCTTCTTGTGGGATATTTGAGTATAGGCTGACAATGTCCAGAGTTACAAGAATTTCGTTCTCTTCATCAAACGGGAAATTTTCCAGCGTAGTAATTGCCTGCATTGTATCTTTCACATAACTCGGAGTGTCTCTGATCAATGGTTTTAAGAATGTGTCCACATATTTGGCTGGCCTCTCTAGTATCGAGTTTACTCCCGAAAGTTAGCAACCATTTTATTTCTTGTCCCCCAGAGAGAAACCAGTAGGACTTGAAAAAACAAGTTAACTTCGTGAGCCGGCAGCCCACAAACAGAACGGCAAGGTAGGACATGTATTATGACACTCATTTAATAATCACAAGATAACCAAGAGTACCACCACACTTACAATTCATTCATTTATTCATTACAGAAAAAGAAGAAAAGTCTCCATACCTGTTAATGAGCGTAAGTCAGCACAAAAGCACTGCCTTCATAACACCCCAACTGTACACAAAAAATTAAAACAGACAATTTTTGTCCTTGCAGAGATAGAAGTCCGATTCCAACAACACACCAGCCCTGAAGACGACCTTACAACTAAGAGATAGGTCCAATGTCAAAGGTCGAAACGCGTTGGCAAACAAACAGAGATCATTAAGAATGGTGGGAGACACGAAGGCTAAATAACGCCCACCCGAGCACACACATTAAAACAACTAAGTCTGCTCGTTCAAATTCACAAAGACTCGAACTTGACTCTGTTTAGGACCGCAATTATAGCCAGAACTATAGGAGCCAACCAGCTAAAGTTCTTGAAAAGATAACCCAATATCGGACAAATGATGGAATTGATTTTCGGATTGTTTTGACACTAAAAAATTTACTTTTCAATTAATTTCAAATTCATTGCAATGTTATGTTTGATAAGCTAAAAAGTCACTGTACAAATGTTAATATTTATCACTGTTTTTTGTATTTGTTATTTGTATTTATAATGTGCAATTTGAGATGAAGTAGTGTTCGTCCAGTACAAATTGATGAAGTATAGAAAATAATCGTTTCTAATCGCAGTCATTAAATAGACTAGCAGATAAAATAACATGTGATCAATGGTGTCAGAGGTAAACAGATTGACGTAAAATTCATTCCAGATTCCAGCCTCTGCTACACCTTATTGAATCTTCCCCATTTTTTCATATTTACTCTTAGGAGTGGGCACCAGGCCCACGAGGGTTAAAAGGTTGAGCATTACTACCTGGGTAAAGAATATACCCCCGGTCCCTAGAACAAAGAAATCCTAGGTTCCATTCCCACGGATGAACACTACCGTTCCAGCACTTTTGTTAGACCCAAAGTCCCATGAAACAGCAAAAATACAAGTTAACCTTACGTTCCAATACCTCGAGACTAATCTAAAAATAACTCACACACAATAGGTTACTCATATCAATGACAGAACCCAAAACCTTAAGCTTTAGGGAGGAAGATATCGAAGAACTCCTTAAACGTCCGTCCACTTTCAACCTAGGAAAGAACTCTACCAGCTTTGCCCAGCAAACAGACCTGGAAAAAATCACAAGACTGAAGAAAAAACAGATCAGGACAGCTTTACACGGAGAAGCACTATTAGAACATCTAAGAGCTGGCACAATACCAACAGGCCTACAAGTCAAGAACATACCCGTGATATTCACAGATCAACCAGAGTATCTCGAAGGATTTAGCCACATTGGAACAAAATGTTCAAGAGATTGGATGTTCCATTCCATTAAAACCGCTGAACGCCCGAGCATAAAAGAATTAGAACTAATTCAAGAATTGGAAGAAGCCTTTGCAAACAATTCAGCAATAGAGGACGCTAAGAACATTCTATCTAAACTAGAAAAAGAAAATTCCACCTTCAAAAAAAACACAGAGGAAGCGAAAAGATTTAAATTACAAAAAGATATAATCAACTTCTCAATAATCAAAACTTATCCCTACTTGGAAAAAGAATATTACAGTCAGTCCCAAAACACCGGAATACTGAACACATACGGAGGCAGAAGTAGGAGAAGGTTTATCACCTTCTCAGAACCGTCATCCTCATCCGGGACATCAAGTGAAAGCGAAGGCCAAACCGACAACAGAAACATTCAACAAAGACCATTCTACCAGCAGGCACCTTTTTTAGACAGAGGCAACAGCCGGCCAAGAGGGCGCTCACGAGCAAACAGATGGTACAATCCCCAATCGAACCAACATCAAGGAGAGATCACAACCAGGAGGAACGTATACCGCTGGTAACAGAAGAAATAGGCTCTATATACAATCTATCCAACCAAGCCCTTTTACCAGCTGAAATCCAAGTCCTTCAAAAAGGCCTATCATTCATCCCGACGGCAAGACCAGACATCACCCAAATGAAAATGGAAATAATCCAACTTTTCCGAAAAATGAGACTCCGAATATTCTTCCAAGATAGAGAAGAAACTACATCTCGAAACTTCTCAGGCTTGAAAGACCCATCGTCATTTTTTCCTAATACACAAAATATGCCCGTAGAACTCCTGACATTTGAGAAAAACGTCTTAAGAGATCTAGACAACCTTGAAAAAAAGAAACACTATATAAAATGGAATCTGTCAAAAAAAGAAACGGAAGCCTTAGACCATCTGGCACAGAACAAAAACCTCATAGTTAAACCGGCAGATAAGGGAGGAGGAATTGTTATCTGGCCGAGGGAAAAATATGAAGCTGAAGTACAGCGTCAACTAGCGGACAACAAATACTATAGAAGAACCAATAAAGATTGGAACTCGAAAATCAAAGGAAAACTTCTGCCAATCATCAACATAGGCAAAGAAGAAGGGTGGCTGACAACAAAAGAATCAAAATATTTGATCAACGACAACCCTAGGACCCCAATGATGTACGTCCTTCCAAAAATACATAAGGACTCCCGGAATCCACCAGGGAGACCCATAATTTCGGGAGTAAACTCGATACTAGAGAGGCCAGCCAAATATGTGGACACATTCTTAAAACCATTGATCAGAGACACTCCGAGTTATGTGAAAGATACAATGCAGGCAATTACTACGCTGGAAAATTTCCCGTTTGATGAAGAGAACAAAATTCTTGTAACTCTGGACATTGTCAGCCTATACTCAAATATCCCACAAGAAGGGGGCCTAGAGGCAGTACAAGTGTTTCTTGAAAAAAGAGTTCGACCTCACAATGTACCAACGAACCATCTCGTCCATCTAGCAGAAATATGTCTGAAACACAATTTTTTTACCTTCAATGATATCCAATATCTGCAAGTCACGGGAACCGCGATGGGATGTCCCTTCGCCCCAGAAATGGCCATAATGTTTATGGCACTATATGAAGAGAAATGGGTATACAACAACAACCCATACGACGGCCATATAAAACTATGGCGTCGTTATATAGACGATGTGTTCATGCTGTGGAGAGGCGAGATACAAACTCTAGAAGCATTTGTGATATGGTTGAACAACAGGAACCCAAACATTCAATTCACCATGACCTACAATAAAACAGAAATGAATTTTCTGGACCTTTTAATAAGACACGAAGAAGGGCATCTTTACACTACACTATACACCAAAAAAACTGACAGAAACACTTTCCTCCATTATTCCAGTTTCCACCAACGCAACTTACGTGAGAATCTGCCGTACAGTCAGTTTCTGAGAATAAGGAGAAACTGCTCCAAAAAAGAAGATTATTTCATGAATGCTAACACACTAATGGAAAATCTGCTAAAAAGGAACTACCCCAAAAAATTGCTCAAAAGGGCACTCAAAAGAGCATGGTATACGCCCAGAGAGTCTCTTCTATCCTCAAAACAGGAGAAAACAACCCCAAAATTGGTATGCGTCACGACTTTCTCTAGTAGAACAACTGAGATGCAAAAGATTATCCGAAAAAACTGGGATACAGTGAAAAGCATTCCATCGTTCACACAGATACCAATTGTTGCTCTAAAAAAAAACAGGAGTATACGAGAAAAACTGGTACGTGCAAATACAATCTATAAACAACCAATGACATCACTGCGATCCATGCTCGCATTACCTCCAGTAAAAGGACACAAAAGGTGCGGCACATGTGTATCCTGCGAAAGCACAATGGAGGGCACGAAGTTCGAGTACGGGCAGAAATATATAATTCACGACAATTTCACCAACTGCAACACCCACAATGTCATCTACTGTGTTCTATGCCCCTGCCAACTGGCGTACATTGGGAAAACCACGCAACCCGTGAAAAATCGTATTTCCCAACACCGCTCAAGAATTAAATGCAAAATCCAGAATGCACCGATGGTATCCCACTGTATCGAGAAAAATCACAGTCCAAATGATCTTAAGTGGACAGTTCTACGCCATATCCAAGGAAAAAACGTTGACGCTACTTTATCCAGAATGGAAGCAAAAACCATCATCTTCCTAGGTACCATAGATAATGGACTAAATGAAATGACGGAAATAGCACATACTATATAATAGGAGACAGACACGATATCTCCCCCTCCGTACCAACATCATATTCGGATACAGAACAGAAGCCAATAATACTGATCAAGTGTGTAAGATACAACAGTGCTCTTGGACCCAGCAACATATCTGATATATTCTTACCAACACTATAGAAGAATCTTTGAGAAAAGCTGACGAGTCACACAAAAACTGGGACCTCCCTGAGACCAACCTGTAACAGAATTGCTCGCCACAAAAAGGTAAAAACGCTTTCGAGGTGAAAGAGATGATACCCTTGTTGAAAACCAAGAATGGCCCTTTCTCCCAAAAGTACGATCAATTTTGAATCTGCAGCAAAACAATAAAGTTTAATTTAACAACATAAAAAGCGAAGCTCCTTCTTTCATAACAACATTTCCGTAACCATGACTACGTTATACGTAATCATGCCGGAAACCCGATATAGACGAACCAATCGCCTGAGACCAACCTGCAACAAAATCGCTCGCAATAAAAAGGTAAAGGACAATCGAGGTGAAAGAGATGATACACTTGCAGAATATGGTTGAAAAAAATCTAACATGCCTCAAACCTCGAGAAGGGCAAATAACAGAAGATAATATTGAGTACACTGACCACCTTGCGGCCTCAGACACCAAAAAAGAGAGTAAAAGATATATCAAATAGAAACATCCACAAAGACAGGTCAACGAAAACCAGGAAGGTCCTTTCTCCTAAAAGAACAATCAATTTTGAATCTGCAGCCAAACAATAAAGTTTTATTTAACAACAAAAAAGAGAAGTTCTTTCTCCCATAACAACATCTCCGTAACCATGACTACGTCCTACGTAATCACGCCGGAATCTCAATATAGACGAACCAATCGCCAAGAACGTTCTCCAAGCACTCCGAACATGCAGGAAATGGGAGAATAGCCGAGGACGCGGAAGCTACGAAGCGGTTTCGAACAAGTCCGGAAAAAACCAAAACTAACAAAGGTACGAGCGAAGAAGCACAAATTAGGGACATTAAATCACCGCTAAAGGCAAACGCGCGTAACAGGAACGGTAAAAGAAATCAGACAAAGAAACTACCCAATGCGGGCGTTTAGACCGACATGCAAGTAGTGTGATTATGTATTGACAGCGCAAATACCTCGTTCGAGGCACAGAAATAAAGGAAGGCTATGTACCAATAGCATCATGGAAACATAAAGAGGCAGTGACTAAGCGACCACAGCTATGCCTAGGTTTGATTGGCAACAGCGCGAGTGCCAGATACAAGTTAGCAACCATTTTATTTCTTGTCCCCCAGAGAGAAACCAGTAGGACTTGAAAAAACAAGTTAACTTCGTGAGCCGGCAGCCCACAAACAGAACGGCAAGGTAGGACATGTATTATGACACTCATTTAATAATCACAAGATAACCAAGAGTACCACCACACTTACAATTCATTCATTTATTCATTACAGAAAAAGAAGAAAAGTCTCCATACCTGTTAATGAGCGTAAGTCAGCACAAAAGCACTGCCTTCATAACACCCCAACTGTACACAAAAAATTAAAACAGACAATTTTTGTCCTTGCAGAGATAGAAGTCCGATTCCAACAACACACCAGCCCTGAAGACGACCTTACAACTAAGAGATAGGTCCAATGTCAAAGGTCGAAACGCGTTGGCAAACAAACAGAGATCATTAAGAATGGTGGGAGACACGAAGGCTAAATAACGCCCACCCGAGCACACACATTAAAACAACTAAGTCTGCTCGTTCAAATTCACAAAGACTCGAACTTGACTCTGTTTAGGACCGCAATTATAGTCAGAACTATAGGAGCCAACCAGCTAAAGTTCTTGAAAAGATAACCCAATATCGGACAAATGATTGAATTGATTTTCGGATTGTTTTGACACTAAAAAATTGACTTTTCAATTAATTTCAAATTCATTGCAATGTTATGTTTGATAAGCCAAAAAGTCACTGTACAAATGTTAATATTTATCACTGTTTTTTGTATTTGTTATTTGTATTTATAATGTGCAATTTGAGATGAAGTAGTGTTCGTCCAGTACAAATTGATGAAGTATAGAAAATAATCGTTTCTAATCGCAGTCATTAAATAGACTAGCAGATAAAATAACGTGTGATCAATGGTGTCAGAGGTAAACAGATTGACGTAAAACTGTTGAAAGGAGGTGGCGCCTCCGACAGATGATTAAACCTTTCCAGGAGAAAAATGTGATGGCCTATCTGAATAAACCTGCTCGCCTTAGAGTAATTAATAAGGGAGAAAACAAATTTTTTACATCCGAGATTAAGGCCAAGGAATATCTAGATGGTTTATGATTAGATTAGATTAGTGCAGTTTGGCCTTTCTAGAAGATTTCATCCTAATCGAAGTAATTTCCTTGCATTATTGGCCATATCCATTGTCGGGGAAAAAAGTAAGAAGGGGAAAAAGAGAGGAGAAGAGAAGGGAGGGAAAAGAAAGGAAAGGGCAGGGGAAAGGAAGAAATTGAGGGGGGAAGAAAGAAGAAGGAAGAACAGTAATAATAAGTCTTAAGGTTCTAAAAGGTTCTAAAAGCTTAGGGTGGAAAGAGTTCACGCTAGCCATTTCAGTCACCTTTTCCTTCTTTTTTTTTTTTTTTTTTCTCTAGGAATTCCTTAAACATAGATACTATAATTTTCTATTTCATTTTGCCAAAGGTGAATGTCAATGCGAAACTCCAGCACTGGCTCTAGTATGCACATTCATCACATAGACTCTTATTGAGTCTAATTGCCTCACTGAGGGTGCGAGGTGGGGGGTGGGGGGGCGGGTCACAGATTTTGGGAGTGGGAGCTGGGATGGGGGTTGGAAGGGGGGAATATGCAGGGGGAAAAAAGACAACTTCTTATGTGCAATTTTTTTTAAAGCAATAAAGGATATGCTATCTTTCTACCATTATGAAGAACGAACCTCCAGAAATAAGTGCTTGACGTTATGGGGAAGCTAAAGATATGTACTTGGAATGTGGCTGGTTTAAATGATAGGGCTAAAAGAGCCATTATCTATCAATTAGTTAAACAAACACCCTATGATATTTTATGCTTTCAGGAGACCCATATTACATGGGACGACAGGGACCTATTAAGAATACCAGGGTACAACTTGCTAGCAAACACTACCCAGACTACGAAAACTGGGGGTGTGGCTATTTTTGCTAGAGGCTTTTTGGGACATCCCAAACGTAAGCTAGTGGATGCGTTCGGAAGGTGGGCTATTATTGAACTAGATCCGGGAATCACAATTTGTTCGATCTATGCTCCTAACTTAGATGATCCACGGGTATTTGAAAAATTAGAGCTTGAGTTGGCTTCATGGCCTAAGCTGTTGATATTTTGTGGTGATTTTAATATTTCTTTCAACCATCTAGGAATGCCATATAATCAGTACATGACCACCTATACAGGAAAGAAACCTAATGCCTATAGGGCGCTCTCTCAACTTAAAGGAAGTTTGGACTTAATAGATACCTGGGCTCTTAAACATCAACTAGATCCTGGGTACACGTATTTTTCATTTCCACATAATAAATACGTACGAATTGATTATATGTGGGTAGCCAGCGAGCTAGCAACTGGAGCTGAAATTGATAAAAGCCCTAAGGTACTTTCTGACCATAATATGCTCATTGTAACCATTAATTTGACTAACTTGCATAGGCCTCTATTAAATTGGACATTTGACAGAAAACTTCTGGCAAATAAAGAATATACTGAACACATCAAGACGTGGGTACAGGGATATTTCGACTGTAACCGGTATAGTACAACAAGGAACATGGTCTGGGATTGTTTTAAGGCTGCTCTCAGGGGCGAAACTATGAGCTTTGTAGCCAAACTGAGGAAAAAGGCAGCCCTGGTTAATCAGCAGCAGATGTTGGATTTAGCTAAGGCAGAGCAGGAACACATAAACACTATAATTAACGGGGACAATAGCCATGATATATTACGTAAACTAATAATTTTAAAAACGGAGATTAATAGCAAGCTTAATCAGAAAGCCGCGGAAACTTTCCAGATTAACCGAAATAAACTATACGAAGACGGGGAGAGGGTTGGAAAGCAGCTGGCCCTTCATACCCGCCAAAAACAGTAATTTAACAAAATCAACACCATTCATGCAAATGGTATGATTTATACAGAACCGGATAAAATACTAGATGTCTTTAAGAGATATTATGAAGACCTTTATAAAAATGAAGACTCTCTTGAGGCAGACAATATACAAGAGTTATTATGTGCTTGGGGTGCGAGTAATATTCTCGATGCAAGCAGTAGAGAAGAATTAGAAAAGGATATCACCCTTGAGGAGGTACAAGTGGCGGTAATGGATCTCGCAGCCGGTAAGGCACTGGTCCCGACAAGATCCCCATAGACCTGTATAAAATTCCGGGATCAGTAATCATACCATATATATTGGATCTTTGCATAGGGATACAGACGAACGGAACTACGCCAGTGTCTTGGAGGGAGACTAATATAATGATATTTCTTAAGAAGGGCAAGGCGCCTATACACTCTACATCGTATCGCCCTATCTCCCTAATTAACTCAGATGCAAAAATCTATGCAAAGGTCTTGGCCAATCGGCTCAGGTGGGTGGTTGAACATCTGGTCTCCCCGTGGCAACATGGATTTATCCCTCATAAGGGAACCACGGATCATACCCGTAGGGTTATTTCACTATTTGACATCATGGCTGCGACGGGGGGCCAGATGTCCATGATCCTCCTTGATGCCGAGAAGGCCTTTGACCGAGTATCTTGGAGATATCTTTGGGCAATAATGGACTCTAATAACTTCGGGCCTGGGCTTATCAAAGCAATACAAGCAATGTATCAAGATCCGACAGCAAAAGTGCTGACGATGGGCTTAGAATCAAGACCATTTAAAATCCAACGTGGCACAAGACAGGGCTGTCCCTGTTCCCCAATATTATTCGCCCTTTATATAAATCCTCTGATTGAGAAACTATTGGCAAATACGGTCATAACACCAATTAAAACAGGCATCTACGAAACTAAGGTATTGGCCTATGCCGATGATGTGGCGATTGTGACACCTAATCCCTATGAGGCTTTAGAAGAAATCGAGAAAATAACACGGTCTTTCGGAGATATGTCTGGATATTCTTTGAACACCGAAAAAAACGTTGTCATATGTACCCAAAACACCATATTCAATGATCCCCGAAAGACATCTAACGCAGTATATTTGGGTGTCTGTATATCCTCACAGAAGGAAAACATTAACAAACTTAATTACGACCCCTTGCTTGCAAATATTAAAAAGGAGCTACTGAGGGTTAACAGCCTCAATCTTTCAATTATAGGAAGGACTAATTTTGTCAAAATGAACATTTTTCCGAAGATCCGGTATCTATTTCGCGCAATTCCCATCCTGGCTGAGGATAAGATGATTAAAATCCTGGAAACACAAATTTCTAAATGTATCTGGGGCTACGGTAAGATCAGAAGATCCTCAAAATTTCTATCTCTCCCACAGCAGAGAGGGGGCCTAGGACTTCCCAATATATCTTTATATTTCTGGACTAGCCTTCTCCAAGGGATGTTCCCTCTACTAAATATTAGCCCTCTGTCTTATAGCACAGCTAGTATACGTATCCCTTCTATATACGAGTTAGCTGTAGGTGAGAATGCAAAAGGATTACTGTTACGACAAATTGAACCGTCCTATTTTAAGAAGGTTACATTTAAAATTATAGATAATGCTTGGAGTGTTTGGAAAAAAATTTGTAAACATTTTGATATTTCAAAAATTAATAGATATACACCTTTATGGCATTCTTTCCTTTTTCCAGACAAATTAATGATGATATTGCTAAAAGATGGGAGGCCCTTGGGTTACTATCAGTGGGGGATTTCTTAGATGCTCCACCTAGTACGAGATTCTCCAACCTCCAGCTTAAATTTAGTATCCCGATTTCCGATCTTTTTAAATATATTCAAATAAGCTCCATTCTTTCCGCAAAGTTTTCACAAATTTCAATGAAGACTGTTTCTTTTCTTGAATCTATTCGCGGAGGGAAAAAAACTAGTATAAGTATATTATATCGGTTGTTGATGGAACAATGTCAAGATGACATGGAAAGAACAGAATCATGCTGGGCATCTAAATTGAATAATCCAAATGTGGATTTGGATAAGATTCTCTCCCTTGCTGACAAGATCTTTCTAACAGCAACTCTTAAAGCACAATTTTATAAGACTGTATACAACCTATATTTCACACCGGCAAAACTGTTCTCATGGGGGAAACGAACAGACAATAAATGTCCTCGGTGTGGGATGGGCCCGGCACATCTAATACATATGTTTTCTGAATGCAGTAAACTGACTTTGTTTAAAACTAAAATATCAGACTTTTGGGAAGAGGTTTTCGGCCACAAGGTTCAAATGTCTCCTACTTTATTTTTGTTAGGGTATGAAAATACTCTGAGTCATAGTAAGGAGGAAGAGCTATGTTTGTTTTTGGGCATGGCAGTATATAGAATAATATTGGCTACCAGATGGAAGGACATAGATCCTCCTAATTTCCAAGTTTGGATAACTCGTTTTTTGGGAATAGCAAACCAAGTAATGGCAATTTATGCAGTCAAAGGTAAAAAGGCTAGACAACGTGGTGCTTTAATCAGGATGCCAATCACCTCTTGTAAAGACAGGTTTTAGTTTAGATTTTTTTTTTTTTTTTTTCTCTTCTGATTTTTCTGTTATTGTTCAGATTAATTGAAATGTAGTATTTATTTGTGAGTTATCTAAGCCTCGGATTATTATTCTCTGTACTCTATTCTAAAAAATATGTAAATTTTGTTTTGTATATATTGCACGCAATGAAGTTGCCTAATAAAATTTTCAAAAAAAGAAATTCACTAAAAAAAACATGGGTTTCAGGGGCATTATAGTTAGGAATTGGCATTTAAAAAACCTTAGAAATTCACTGAAAAAACCATAGGTTTCAGGGGCATTATAGTTAGCTGGACATTTCCCTCATACAAAACCCTAGAAATTCCCCTATAACTCACGCCCCCGCAATGCACTGCTGATGACGTCACATATTACATCACTCATGACATGGTCAGTGACATCACTGATGACATCACTGATGACATTTGAAATGACATCACTGATGACATCACTGATGATGTCATCCATATGATAAATTAGTGCATCTTCTCACACCCTTCGATATACTAAATCAAAATTTCAGACGTCCATTCTCAAAACCATAGGTACTCCAATACCAAAAACTACATACCCACTCATTGACTCTTAGATCTACACACACATCCACTCACTCACCTGTACAGTCACTCATACTTACTGTCACTCAGTACAGGACTATCATATGCATTTATACACCTACATAGACACTCACACACCACCAATCATCCATAGAGGTACTCTCACACCTAGTCAGTCATGCAAATATTTAATCACACTCCCATTTACTCATATATGCAGTTATACACACACAAGTTCACTTACTCATAAAAATAGTACCACATTCTTACGCTGTTATACAATCACTGATACAAGCACACACTCATCCATACAGCCACTCTCACAATCCCACACTCTCACATATACCCACTTATATACTCTTACACACATATATACTGCCTTTCACATATGTAGTTACTCACACATGTACCACTGAAATATACATTTAATCACTAACACACCCATACATACACTCACCCAACCATACAGTCCATCACAGATGCACTTTTAAAACCATGCACCCATAGAATCACCCACTCATACATGTATGCACAGTCACACACACCCCACCCACACAAACACTCAGGCACCCAAACAGATACTCAGACAACCAATCAATAACCCATAGAGAACCTCATATAGCTAGTTTAGTTACTAGTCTGTAGTAAGATACGTTTAATGACTCACTTATACAGTCAGTCACGCACCTACTAAATCATCCATTCAGGGGAATTTCTAGGGTTTTGTATGAGGGAAATGTCCAGCCAACTATAACGCCCCTGAAACCTATGGTTTTTTCAGTGAATATATATATATATATTTATATATATATATATATTCACTGAAAAAACCATAGGTTTCACACATGTTATAGTTAGCGGAAATTTTACTGATAAAAAACCTGTGAAATTGCCCCGTTATAGTTAGCGCAGGCAACTATAACTCACGCGACTGCAATCCTCTGCTGATGCTAATACTGTATTTAGACACTTATTTGCCCATGTCTTCTTCCATACATTTTTAGCTATACATATATTACAAATATTTTTTTTTCATAAAGACACATATGTCATCAGCAGAAGATTGCAGTCGCGTGAGTTATAGTTGCCTGCGCTAACTATAACGGGGCAATTTCACAGGTTTTTTATCAGTAAAATTTCCGCTAACTATAACATGTGTGAAACCTATGGTTTTTTCAGTGAATTTGCAAGGTTTTTTAAATGCTAATTCCTAACTATAACGTGTGTGAAACCTATGGTTTTTTCAGTGAATTAGTACGGTTTTTTAAATGCTAAGTTTTTTTCCCTTATAATAAGCCCTGTACATTTGGTGGCCTTCGGCCACCAAAAGCACAGGGGGTGGGGTAAGTGTGGATAGTGTTTTTTGCCCTTAACATAAGCCCTGTACATTTGGTGGCCTTCGGCCACCAAAAGCACAGGGGGTGGGGTAAGTGTGGATAGTGTTTTTTTTATTTTTATTTTTTTACCGTACGCTTACCGTAAGCGTACGGTAAGCGTACCCCGCGAAATTGCCGAAAAAAAAATAAAACCGTTTTTGCACTTGGGGGATGTTTGGGGACTCCCTCAACATGACTATGTGGGAGGGAGTTGTCAAAACAGCCCCTTTACATGTTTTTGGGCTTGATATTTTTAAAATCACTCTCAGTGCGAGAGACAAAATGGCGGCCGCCGCTTCCTGGTTTCGGCCGATTCGAATGTTTACTAAGATCTAAGAGCCAATCAGAATCGCGCTCGCGCACGCCACCGTACGCTTACCGTAAGCGTACGGTAAGCGTACCGTAAGCTGGCTCAGATATATATATTGATTTAAAGGCTATTTTCTCAGAATCTACTGAACAGATTTACACCAAACCTACAAAAGGCACTTCCTTGACCTAGGGACTACCTCTCTGCCAAATTTTGAGTAATTCTGTTCAGCCGTTCGGGCTGTAGCTCGTTCTAAAGGTCCTATGGAAAAATGCATGGGAAAAACGCGTTTTGGGACCCCCCTTTTATCTCAGCCCCCGCTTGACGAATCCCCCCGAGACTTTCAGGGTAGGAGCGGAGCGTAGCGCCCCACCTATTTTGAGAAATTCGCGAGGATTCGTCGACCGGCGCAAAAGTTATTCAAAATAGAATGTTGAGGTTTTCCTATGGAAACGTGGTCCTAACTATAACTATCTACTGGCGACCGCCAGTAGATAATATATATATATATATATATATATATATATATATATATATATATATATATTTGAACCAGTCCTGTGCTTCAGGCATACGGAGACAGGCGCTGACACCGTGGGATGATAAAGCAAAGAAGTATTTATTTCCGAAGGATGCCCTGACGCGTTTCGACGGATACAACCGTCTTCTTCACTACATCAGGTCCCTCTATAGTGTCTACTTAAATACAAGAGGTAAGGCCCCCATGGTTGTCACAGCAACACAGTTCATGAACATAGAAAGTGTTTTTGCAATTAAATCTGTGTTTAAATGGCGACATTAACGCAACATTGATTGAAAATTATAAAAAGAGAACACTGTGCTGTCAAAGATAAGCGGCATTGTCACAAACTATTGAAACATTGTGTCATAATCACACCGAAGCCTACAAAGACTCAAATGTTGCACACGTGTGTGTGCATCTATACAAATAAAGTTATCGCATACAATTATGAAAGTAATTACATTGTTGCAGGTTAACAACTGAATAGTTCGTTCAAAAATGTAGAATGCCTTGTTTTTAACATAGTCGTACTTGTGCCCAAGTGGGCCGACGTACAGAGTGTTCCAGAAAATTTAAACAGGAAATCAATCGTTGTGGGTGCCTTAAGAGATAAAGATTATAACAAAAAGAAAGAACCAATGTGACGGAACGGAGTGCAGGAGCGATATACATACACAGCAGGTGGACATTCATGGTGATTATATTAAAGATGTACATTCAACGCTTCGTCAGCGTTCATACCGTTTGGGATCTTACTATCCAGAAGTATGATATATCTGGATTCTAATCGTCTGAGACGTAATTGTCTGTTCCCTCCCCTTATATTTTTAGGAATGCTGTCAATGACAAAATAGGATAAGTCATCTATTTTGCCATCATGCTGTGAGTTAATGTGCCTCGCTACCGGATATGACTGGTCATCATTTGTGATGGCCCTTAGATATATATATATATATATATATATATATATATATATATATATATATATATATATATATATATATATATATATATATATCCCTATGGAAAATTGCATCGGGAAAATGCGTTTTGGGTCCCCCCTTTTTTTCTCAGCCCCCGCTTGACGAATCCCCCCGAGACTTTCAGGGTAGGAGCGGAGCGCCCCACCTATTTTGAGAATTTCGCGAGGATTCGTCAACCGGCGCCAAAGTTATTCCAAATAGAATGTTGTGGATTTTCTATGGAAACACGGTCCTAACTATAACTATCTACTCGCGACCGCCAGTAGATAATATATATATATATATATATATATATATATTACCTACTGGCGGTCGCCAGTAGGTAGTTATAGTTAGGACCACGTTTCCATAGGAAAACCTCAACATTCTATTTTGAATAACTTTGGCGCCGGTCGACGAATCCTCGCGAATTTCTCAAAATAGGTGGGGCGCTCCGCTCCGCTCCTACCCTGAAAGTCTCAGGGGGATCCGTCAAGCGGGGGCTGAGATAAAAGGGGGGTCCCAAAACGCGTTTTTCCCATGCATTTTTCCATAGGACCTTTAGAACGAGCTACAGCCCGAACGGCTGAACAGAATTACTCAAAATTTGGCAGAGAGGTAGTCCCTAGGTCAAGGAAGTGCCTTTTGTAGGTTTGGTGTAAATCTGTTCAGTAGATTCTGAGAAAATAGCCTTTAAACCAATATATATATCTGAGCCCGCTTACGGTACGCTTACCGTACGCTTATATATATATATATATATAACATCACCAGCTGACAATAAAGAGAATTAGCTGAACGACACGGCGTCGACTCTCCTTTTGTAGGATTTGGTGCATATATATATATATATATATATATATATATATATATATATATATATATATATATATATCCATATATATATTCACTGAAAAAACCATAGGTATATATATATAAATATATCCATATATATATTCACCGAAAAAACCATAGGTTTCAGGGGTGTTATAGTTAGCTGGACTTTTCACTTGTACAAAACCATTGAAATTCCCCCGTTATAGTTAGTTCAGCTAACTATAACTCGCGCGCCCGCAATGCACTGCTGATGACGTCACATATTACATCACTCATGACATGGTCAGTGACATCACTCATGACATCACTGATGACATCTCGAATGACATCACTGATGACATCATCCAGTGAATGTCTGTTTTTCTGAAAATTAAATATGTTTTATATATGTATATCTCAAGGTCGATGGAAGAATAAATGGGTATATAAGTGTCTAAATAGATGATTTGTTTTTGAAAAATTGATTGTGTAACTGACTGATTAAGTGTATCATAGTGAATACATGGCTTAGGGAGTAATGTTTAAATATGTAAATATCTGTATCAGTCTCTCACTTTGTGTATAAGTGGCTGCATGGGTTGGTGAGTAGCTAAATGGGTGTCTATATAGGTTATTAGTTGGTTTTTTGAGTATCAGTCTGAGTGTCTGCATGGTTCGGTGGGGGGTATTACGTAGTGCATAGGTGCATGAATGAGTGACTCACTGTTTGTATGTGTTGAAGACAGCATGTGTGCAGGACTGTATGGGTGGATGAGTGTGCGTATGGGTGTGTTAGTGAGTGAATAACTGTCTCAATAGTGTCTTTATGAGTAACTACATATGTTTTAAACTAGTATATGTGACTATTGGTGTATATAAGTGAGTATATGTGAGAGTGAGAGATTGAAAGAGTTCCTGTATGAATAAGTATGTGTTTCTATAAGTGATTGTTTAAAAGACTAAGTATGTGTACATTTCCGTAGAAGTAAGTGTGGTGGTGTGTGTATAACTGTATATGCAAGTAAATGTATGTTTGATTCTTTCTTAGCATGAGTGACTATGTGTGTGAGTAACTTTATGGATGAGTGGCATTGTGAAACAGGATGTATAGGTGTATGAGTACATATGATGAGTGAGTACATGTATGAGTGACTGTATAGGACTGTTGGTGAATGAGTGGATGTGTATGTGCATCTTAGAATTACTGAAGAGGTTGTTGTAACTGGTATTGGTATGTCCATTTTTTGAAAATTTTAGTCTCTATTTTTGAATGTGTGTATCAAAAGTTATATTAGGGTGAGAGGAGGTCTGCCACTCTATCACAAGGGTGATGTCACCAGTGATGTCATCAGTGATGTCATTTGAGATGTCATCAGTGATGTCATGAGTGATGTCACTGACATGTCATGAGTGATGTAATATGTGACGTCATCAGCAGTGCATTGCGGGCGCGCGAGTTATAGTTAGCTGAACTAACTATAACGGGGGAATTTCAATGGTTTTGTACAAGTGAAAAGTTCAGCTAACTATAACACCCCTGAAACCTATGGTTTTTTCAGTGAATTTCTGAGGTTTTTTAAGTGCTAATTCCTAACAATAACGTGCCTGAAACCTATGGTTTTTTCTGTGAATATATATATATATATATCCTTCGATTCCGCTTTTCAGTAGGAACTGCCTGCTCGTTGCTCCTGCTCCTGAAAGTACAGACACGGACCAGTTCCTTGAGTGCAAATGTTTATTAGCTGTTTCGCTAGTTAGTCGCCATAACGTTTCGGCTCCAGTTGAGCCTTGTTCACATGATATATATATGCACAGTCACACACACCCCACCCACACAAACACTCAGGCACCCAAACAGATACTCAGACAACCAATCAATAACCCATAGAGAACCTCATATAGCTAGTTTAGTTACTAGTCTGCAGTAAGATACGTTTAATGACTCACTTATACAGTCAGTCACGCACCTACTAAATCATCCATTCACACACTTAAACACCCACTCATTCTTGCATAGGTTTTTCTCTATATATATATATTAAACATATTTAAAATTTACAGAAACACACACTCACTGGATGACGT
Organism: Triturus cristatus; assembly: GCF_964204655.1. Classification (NCBI taxonomy): domain Eukaryota; kingdom Metazoa; phylum Chordata; class Amphibia; order Caudata; family Salamandridae; genus Triturus; species Triturus cristatus. The sequence continues at coordinate 500,428,326 of NC_140591.1, forward strand.
CATCAGTGATGTCATTTCAGATGTCATCAGTGATGTCACTGACCATGTCATGAGTGATGTAATATGTGACGTCATCAGCAGTGCATTGCGGGGGCGCGAGTTATAGTTAGCTGAACTAACTATAACAGGGGAATTTCTAGGGTTTTGTATGAGGGAAATGTCCAGCCAACTATAACGCCCCTGAAACCTATGGTTTTTTCAGTGAATATATATATATATATAAATATATATTTATATATATATATATATATTTATATATTTATATATATATGTATATAGATAGTTATAGTTAGGACCGTGTTTCCATAGGAAATCCGCAACATTCTATTTGGAATAACTTTGGCGCCGGTTGACGAATCCTCGCGAAATTTTCAAAATAGGTGGGGCGCTCTGCTCCGCTCCTACCCTGAAAGTCTCGGGGGAATTCGTCAAGCGGGGGCTGAGAAAAAAGGGGGGTCCCAAAACGTGTTTTCCCCATGCATTTTCCCATAGGACCTTTAGTCCGAGCTACAGCCCGAACGGCTGAACAGAATTACTTGAAATTTGGCAGAGAGGTAGTCCTCAGGTCAGAGATGTGCCTTTTGCAGGTCTGGTGTAAATCTGTTCAGTAGGTCCTGAGAAAATAGCATTTAAATCAATATATATATCTGTAAGCGCGCTCCATGCGCTTACGGTAAGCTTACCGTACGCGTACGGTGCCGTGCGCGAGCTCAATTCTGATTGGTGGTTACATGACTGTAAACATTCGAATCGGTCGAAATCAGAAAGTGTCGGCCACCATTTTCTGTCTCTTGCACTGAAAAACAAAGGTGGATAACGTGAAAAGGGGGCAACGAAGAGAGTTGCAGACCCCCTAGCGTTTGTCAGGGGGTCCACGAAGGACCAAAAAGTACGAAAAATACATTTAATAATTTTAAAAAAAAATCGCGGAGTGTGCGTACGGTAAGCTTACCGTACGCGCACGGCAAAAAACAATAATAAAAAAAAAAACGAAATAACAATCACATTTATTAAATAAATTGAAGGACCCGCAATGGAGAAAAAAAAATTGTTACTGTGTAAAAAAAGGCGAGGCGCGCACGGTATGAACTGCGCAACGTGGGCGCTCGGTGCGCGAAGTGCACCTAGTGCCCACAGCGCGCGCACCGTGCGCGCAAGGTGTGCGCACGGTGAAAAACCAGAAAAAAAAATAAAAATAAATACATAACTTAGCATTTAAAAAACCGTATAAATTCACTGAAAAAACCATAGGTTTCACACACGTTATAGTTAGGAATTAGCATTTAAAAAACCTTGCAAATTCACTTAAAAAACCATAGGTTTCACACATGTTATAGTTAGCTGTACATTTCACTCGTAAAAAACCAATGAAATTCCACGTTATAGTTAGATCAGGTAACTATAACTTGCGCGACCGCAATCCACAATGTGTCATTTCAGATGTCATCATTGATGTGAAGAGTGATGTCATTGACCATGTCATGAGTGATGTAATATGTGACGTCATCAGCAGTTTATTGTGGCCACGCAAGTTATAGTTACCTGATCTAACTATAACGTGGAATTTCATTGGTTTTTTACGAGTGAAATGTACAGCTAACTATAACATGTGTGAAACCTATGGTTTTTTAAGTGAATTATAGATATATATATATATATATATATCCCTATGGAAAATTGCATGGGGAAAACGCGTTTTGGGACCCCCCTTTTTTCTCAGCCCCCGCTTGACGAATCCCCCCGAGACTTTCAGGGTAGGAGCGGAGCGAAGCGCCCCACCTATTTCGAGAATTTCGCGAGGATTCGTCAACCGGCGCCAAAGTTATTCCAAATAGAATGTTGTGGATTTCCTATGGAAACACGGTCCTAACTATAACTATCTACTCGCGACCGCCCGTAGATAATATATATGTATATATATAAATATATGTTCCAAAAAAGCTCCGAGCTTTAAAGCAGCACTCCACAAGGGTGAGTTGAACACAACCTTTATTGACGAAAGCGGCGCGAAAATGGCCCAATTAATCCTTTTCCCTGACGCGTTTCAGTGCTTCAAGCACCGTAATCATAGGGCGGCAGCTGGCAAAACATGAGATGGACTTCCACGTCTATTACCCTTGTGGCACTCACTTTCAGGTAGGCGATATGCCGGGAGTAGAGGTCCCAATTCTTCTATTCAGGTATAGTCATTAATATGCCAGCGATTTTTCTGCCGATTTTCAGTCACTTTTAATTCTTAACAGCCCTCCGGTGGGCCTCAGGCCATTTCAACCGCTTTCCTTTTTTGCAACCCTTGTGCTGCATGGAGGCTGCAGTCGAATACTCAGCCCCACAGACCTTGTCAAATTGAAGTGGCGGTGCTCGCTTCCACGGCCGGAGGCGCCGTGTCATCACTGTTCCAAAAAAGCTCCGAGCTTTAAAGCAGCACTCCACAAGGGTGAGTTGAACACAACCTTTATTGACGAAAGCGGCGCGAAAATGGCCCAATTAATCCTTTTCCCTGACGCGTTTCAGTGCTTCAAGCTCCGTAATCATAGGGCGGCAGCTGGCAAAACATGAGATGGACTTCCACGTCCATTACCCTTGTGGCACTCACTTTCAGGTAGGCGATATGCCGGGAGTAGAGGTCCCAATTCTTCTATTCAGGTATAGTCATTAATATGCCAGCGATTTTTCTGCCGATTTTCAGTCACTTTTAATTCTTAACAGCCCTCCGGTGGGCCTCAGGCCATTTCAACCGCTTTCCTTTTTTGCAACCCTTGTGCTGCATGGAGGCTGCAGTCGAATACTCAGCCCCACAGACCTTGTCAAATTGAAGTGGCGGTGCTCGCTTCCACGGCCGGAGGCGCCGTGTCATCACTGTTCCAAAAAAGCTCCGAGCTTTAAAGCAGCACTCCACAAGGGTGAGTTGAACACAACCTTTATTGACGAAAGCGGCGCGAAAATGGCCCAATTAATCCTTTCCCCTGACGCGTTTCAGTGCTTCAAGCACCGTAATCATAGGGCGGCAGCTGGCAAAACATGAGATGGACTTCCACGTCTATTACCCTTGTGGCACTCACTTTCAGGTAGGCGATATGCCGGGAGTAGAGGTCCCAATTCTTCTATTCAGGTATAGTCATTAATATGCCAGCGATTTTTCTGCCGATTTTCAGTCACTTTTAATTCTTAACAGCCCTCCGGTGGGCCTCAGGCCATTTCAACCGCTTTCCTTTTTTGCAACCCTTGTGCTGCATGGAGGCTGCAGTCGAATACTCAGCCCCACAGACCTTGTCAAATTGAAGTGGCGGTGCTCGCTTCCACGGCCGGAGGCGCCGTGTCATCACTGTTCCAAAAAAGCTCCGAGCTTTAAAGCTCCTTGATTACGGTGCTTGAAGCACTGAAACGCGTCAGGGAAAAGGATTAATTGGGCCATTTTCGCGCCGCTTTCGTCAATAAAGGTTGTGTTCAACTCACCCTTGTGGAGTGCTGCTTTAAAGCTCGGAGCTTTTTTGGAACAGTGATGACACGGCGCCTCCGGCCGTGGAAGCGAGCACCGCCACTTCAATTTGACAAGGTCTGTGGGGCTGAGTATTCGACTGCAGCCTCCATGCAGCACAAGGGTTGCAAAAAAGGAAAGCGGTTGAAATGGCCTGAGGCCCACCGGAGGGCTGTTAAGAATTAAAAGTGACTGAAAATCGGCAGAAAAATCGCTGGCATATTAATGACTATACCTGAATAGAAGAATTGGGACCTCTACTCCCGGCATATCGCCTACCTGAAAGTGAGTGCCACAAGGGTAATAGACGTGGAAGTCCATCTCATGTTTTGCCAGCTGCCGCCCTATGATTACGGTGCTTGAAGCACTGAAATGCGTCAGGGAAAAGGATTAATTGGGCCATTTTCGCGCCGCTTTCGTCAATAAAGGTTGTGTTCAACTCACCCTTGTGGAGTGCTGCTTTAAAGCTCGGAGCTTTTTTGGAACAGTGATGACACGGCGCCTCCGGCCGTGGAAGCGAGCACCGCCACTTCAATTTGACAAGGTCTGTGGGGCTGAGTATTCGACTGCAGCCTCCATGCAGCACAAGGGTTGCAAAAAAGGAAAGCGGTTGAAATGGCCTGAGGCCCACCGGAGGGCTGTTAAGAATTAAAAGTGACTGAAAATCGGCAGAAAAATCGCTGGCATATTAATGACTATACCTGAATAGAAGAATTGGGACCTCTACTCCCGGCATATCGCCTACCTGAAAGTGAGTGCCACAAGGGTAATAGACGTGGAAGTCCATCTCATGTTTTGCCAGCTGCCGCCCTATGATTACGGTGCTTGAAGCACTGAAACGCGTCAGGGAAAAGGATTAATTGGGCCATTTTCGCGCCGCTTTCGTCAATAAAGGTTGTGTTCAACTCACCCTTGTGGAGTGCTGCTTTAAAGCTCGGAGCTTTTTTGGAACATATATAAATATATATATATATATATATATATATATATATATATATATATATATATATATATATATATATATATATATATATATATATATATATATATATATATATATATATATCCAAATAAAGGTGTATTTCTTCTACGAAATAAACATCCAGCACTCCGAAGTAAGAATTGGGCTCTCGGCCTTTATTTTGATGAACGAGGTTGTAACAGCAACACGTTTCAGCAGACTCACGCTGCCTTGTTCACGATGTTTGTGCACCATTTTTTTCTCAATAAAATACACATCAATTGGTGAATAACATCAAAGAGGGACTCAACATATAAAATCACCAGCTCTGCTTAGTGCACTTTGGCCGCCATCTTTTAAGATGTTTATTCCTATTCCTTTAACATGTTTATATATTGCACATTACATTTGTTCCCCTCTCCTCCTTTCGTATTCTCTCTGCAATCATGTTAGAGTGTGTTACTCCTCTATGAATTTATAAAAAGAGGGAGAGAAGGGAAAAGAAATATATTTTTTTCTTTTTTTCTTTTTTTCACGTCCCAATAATTGAAGCTATTTTTTATACCGCAGGAATACGCTTCCTTGCATGCTTTCTTAATAGTCAATTATGGTCGAGAATATCCATACATTTCTATAAAGTTTTAGGATTTTTTTCAAAGTGCAAGTGCAAATGATATTTGGTCTTCATCTGTAACTGCATCATTATAGAGACTCTTTCCACATTGATCTTCGGGAGATAAATATAAATATAAATGTTACTTCTTTGTCAATGCCCCCGTGGATCTTTAATTAATCATAAAGACGTTCTTTAACATCATTCTAAGAATTATCTCCGCGTTGATTTTCGAAAGATAAATGTCAATGTTCCTTTATCCGTCTTTGCCCCCGTGGTCTCTTTAATTCAATCATCCACATGTTCTTAGATTCTTAGATTCTAAAAGTCATTCTATGAGTCTAACTTGTGATGTCAAATCTCATATCACGCCCTAGTGGGCTGACTGACCGGCAAAATATATTTTTCGCTCTTGAGCTTTTCTGCTGACAAAAATATTCACGGCATATTCTGTGCACTGAAAACAAAAAATGCATAATTCACATTTTAACCATTCAGTTGAATAACCAATAAATAGAAATACTAAATAAAAACACCAATGGTGACTAATAAAAGTTACAACCATTGTCGTGAGGCAGACATCGTTCTTATATCTTTAAAACATATGAATCTATATAAATACAACTATCTAGGTAATAACTGGGAATACTATGATTATCCGAAAAAAACCTCACAAAGTAAACCAAACCTCAAAAATGTTTAAAGAACGGGCTCGTTTTAACCTATCAGATCAGATCTTACATTTTACTTCACCCAAGATGTACAGCCAGCTCCTCATCGCAATTATGTCCCATCGGGACTAACGTTCTGTACTGTATGATTAATTTTGACTCAAGGTGTCGTAAATTCTGCACTCTACTCCCTCACCTTTCATTGTGTTTCACCACGTCCAATACACAAAAGCTCAATAAATTGGTATTTTAAATATGATGACTTTGGAAATGTCGCGCATTACTAGGGAAGCTAGTTCAGAAAAAAAACCCTATTACATTTCGGAGGGCTCGCTCATTCAAGCAAATACTGGTCAGCAATATGATCCCACAACAACAGCAAGGTGTACAAACAACAACATGGCTAAAAAAGAAATCAGGCTTTATCCCCTTCTGTGCCCATGACGAGCTGGACTCGTCATGGAGCACAGTCGCGCTGTGCCCCTGACGAGTCCAGCTCGTCATGGCACCCACCCACGGGGGAAGTGCTGGCGCTCCCCCCGTGAGTGGTCGATCTTTTTTTTTTTTACTGGGAAGGCAGGGGAAGACCTTCCCCTGCCTCCCCCCGCCCCCCGCATCATCAATGACGTCAGCGCGTGAGCCGCGCTGACATCATTGGAGGTTTCCTGTTTGCTCTCCGTGGCGCAGGAAGCTATTTGGTTCCTGCGTGTCGGAGAATAAAGGTGAGTTTTGGGGCTGGGGAGGGGAGATGTTTGCATCGGTGGGTTTGGGTTAGGGTGGGGGCACTATGGAAGGCCCAGGCATGCCAGAGGCTCGGCTTCGTTTGTGTGGGCCTGTTGTTGCTTCCCTGTGAAATGGATTCAAATTTGAAAAACGCTCGTCTTTCTAGTTGCTTCCCTGTGAAATGGATCCAAAAATGCAGAGAAATGCCCTTCTTTGTAATTTTTCAAATCCAAAGTGCTGCAGCATGATTTTTGCATTGGTGGGTTTGGGTTAGGGTGGGGGCACTTTGGTATGCCCAGGCATGCCACAAGGCTCGGCTTCGTTCCTGTGTGCCTGTTGTTGCTTCCCTGTGAAATGGATCCAAATTTGAAAAACGCTCGTCTTTCTAGTTGCTTCCCTGTGAAATGGATCCAAAAATGCCGAGAAATGCCCTTCTTTGTAATTTTTCAAATCCAAAGTGCAGCAGCATGATTTTTGCATCGGTGGGTTTGGATTAGGGTGGTGGCACTTTGGTATGCCCAGGCATGCCACGAGGCTCGGCTTCGTTCCTGTGTGCCTGTTGTTGCTTCCCTGTGAAATGGATCCAAATTTGAAAAACGCTTGTCTTTCTAGTTGCTTCCCTGTGAAATGGATCCAAAAATGCCGAGAAATGCCCTTCTTTTTTTCAATCCAAAGTGCAGCAGCATGTAGAGAAATAGAATTTCTTATATGAGAATAATAGCAAGACAGAGGGGTTGCAAAGTGGCCAGATTGTTTTTTTTTACATCCAAATACACCAGCATCACTTTACAAAGTTTGCCAGTGAAGTGCTACTTTCATTTTCTCGTCTTTCTTTGAAGAGCATTGTTGTTGACAGGTTGGGAGAGTGAACCATTCCTGGAGGTACTGCAATACCTGGTTGATGGGTGGATTGGAAAACACAATGTGTACCATGGCTCTGTGGGTATTTGGGCATCCCACACAAGTGAGGCACCATATTTACCGGGAGACCCAGGGGAATGCTGGGAGGTGGGAAATTTGAGTGAGCCTGGTGATGCCACAACTTTCCCACACAAAAATGTGTGAAAAAAGTGATTTTTTCAGCTAGAATTGAGGTTTGCAGGGGATTCTGGGTAAGGAAACTTTGGGGGATCCATGCAAGCCATACCTCCCTGGAAGCCCCCGGGTGTCTAGTTTTCAGAAATGTATGGGTTTGGTAGGTTACCCTAGATGGCCGCCGAGCACCGGGCCAAAAACCCAGGTGACCCCCCTTGCAAAACCAGGTGGTTTTGAGATAGCCAATTTTGATGTCATCTAACTACGTTTTGGGCACTTGCCTGTCGCGGGTACTTGGGCCTCCCACACAAGTGAGGCACCATTTTTACCGGGAGACCCAGGGAAACGCTGGGAGGTGGGAAATTTGAGTGAGCCCTTTGATGCCATAACTTTCCCACCCAAAAATGTGTGAAAAAAGTGATTCTTTCAGCCAAAATTGAGGTGTGTAGGGGATTCTGGGTAAGGAAACTTTGGGGGAATCACGCAAGCCATACCTCCCTGGAAGCCCCCGGGTGTCTAGTTTTCAGAAATGTATGGGTTTGGTAGGTTTCCCTAGATGGCCGCCGAGCACCGGGCCAAAAACCCAGGTGACCCCCCTTGCAAAACCAGGTGGTTTTGAGATAGGCAATTTTGATGTCACCTCACTACGTTTTGGGCCCTTGCCTGTCGCGGGTACTTGGGTCTCCCACACAAGTGAGGCACCATTTTTACCGGGAGGCCCAGGGGAACGCTGGGAGGTGGGAAATTCGAGTGAGCCCGGTGATGCCACAACTTTCCCACACAAAAATGTGTGAAAAAAGTGATTTTTCCAGCTAAAATTGAGGTTTGCAGGGGATTCTGGGTAAGGAAACGTTGGGGGATCCACGCAAGCCATACCTCCCTGGAAGCCCCCGGGTGTCTAGTTTTCAGAAATGTATGGGTTTGGTAGGTTACCCTAGATGGCCGCCGAGCACCGGGCCAAAAACCCAGGTGACCCCCCTTGCAAAATCAGGTGGTTTTGAGATAGCCAATTTTGATGTCATCTAACTACGTTTTGGGCACTTGCCTGTCGCGGGTACTTGGGCCTCCCACACAAGTGAGGCACCATTTTTACCAGGAGACCCAGGGGAACGCTGGGAGGTGGGAAATTTGAGTGAGCCCTTTGATGCCACAACTTTCCCACCCAAAAATGTGTGAAAAAAGTGATTCTTTCAGCCAAAATTGAGGTTTGCAGGGGATTCTGGGTAAGGAAACTTTGGGGGATCCACGCAAGCCATACCTCCCTGGAAGCCCCCGGGTGTCTAGTTTTCAGAAATGTATGGGTTTGGTAGGTTTCCCTACATGGCCGCCGAGCACCGGGCCAAAAACCCCGGTGACCCCCCTTGCAAAACCAGGTGGTTTTGAGATAGCCAATTTTGATGTCACCTCACTACTTTTTGGGCCCTTACCTGTCGCGGGTACTTGGGCCTCCCACACAAGTGAGGAACCATTTTTACCGGGAGACCCAGGGGAACACTGGGAGGTGGGAAATTCAAGTGAGCCCGGTGATGCCACAACTTTCCCACACAAAAATGTGTGAACAAAGTGATTTTTCCAGCTAAAATTGAGGTTTGCAGGGGATTCTGGGTAAGGAAACGTTGGGGTATCCACGCAAGCCATACCTCCCTGGAAGCCCCCCCGGTGTCTAGTTTTCAGAAATGTATGGGTTTGGTAGGTTTCCCTAGATGGCCGCCGAGCACCGGGCCAAAAACCCAGGTGACCCCCCTTGCAAAACCAGGTGGTTTTGAGATAGGCAATTTTGATGTTACCTCACTACGTTTTGCGCCGTTTCCTGTCGCGGGCACAAGGCCAACCCACACAAGTGAGGTACGGTTTTTCTCGTAAGACTTTGGGGAACACGGGGTGGGTGGAAATTTGTGGATCCACGCAGATTCCGGAACTTTCCACTACAGAAATGTGAGGAAAATGTGTTTTTTTGGACAATTTTTTAGGTTTGCAAGGGATTCTGGGTAACAGACCCTGGTCGGAGGCAGTCAAGTCACCCCATCCCGGATTCCCCTGGGTGTCTACTTTTCAGAAATGTATAGGTTTGCTACGTTTCCCAAGGTGCCCGCAGAGCTAGGGATCAAAAACTACAGCTAGTCATTTTGCCAACAAAGGGTCATTTTTCACTGCGAAATTGAGATGTGACCACGTTGCATTTTGCGCCGTTTCCTGTCGCGGGCACTAGGCCGACCCACACAAGTGAGGTACCATTTTTCTCGTAAGACTTTGGGGAATGCGGGGTGGGTGGAAATTTGTGGATCCACGCAGATTCCGGAACTTTCCACCACAGAAATGTGGGGAAAATGTGTTTTTCTTGACAACATTTTTTAGGTTTATAAGGGATTCTAGGTAACAGACCCTGGTGGGAGGCAGTCAAGTCACCCCATCTTGGATTCCCCTGGGTGTCTAGTTTTCAAAAATGTATAGGTTTGCTAGGTTTCCCAAGGTGCCCGCAGAGCTAGGGTTCAAAAACTACAGCTAGACATTTTGCCAAAAAAGGGTAATTTTTCACTGCGAAATTGAGGTGTGACCACGTTGCGTTTTGCGCCGTTTCCTGTCGCGGGCACTAGGCCGACCCACACAAGTGAGGTACCGTTTTTCTCGTAAGACTTTGGGGAACGCGAGGTGTGTGGAAATTTGTGGATCCACGCAGATTCCGGCACTTTCCACGACAGAAATGTGGGGAAAATGTGTTTTTTTCAACAATTTTTTAGGTTTGCAAGGGATTCTGGGTAACAGACCCTGGTGGGAAGCAGTCAAGTCACCCCATCCTGGATTCCCCTGGGTGTCTAGTTTTCAAAAATGTATAGTTTTCTAGGTTTCCCAAGGTGCCCGCAGAGCTAGGATTAAAAAACTAGAGCTAGGCACTTTGCCAAAAAAGGGTACATTTTCACTGCGATATTGAGTTGTGATCGCGTTGCGTTTTGCACCGTTTACTGTCGCGGGCACTATGCCTACACACACAAGTGAGGTACCATTTTTATCGGGAGACTTAGGGTAATTCAGATTTGTAAAGGAACTGTTATTATCTATTGCCTTTCGATGCATTTCTGCCTTCCAAATGAAAGACATTGTGTAAAAAATAAGTCATTCTAAAAAATGACTGATAATTCTCATTCTATTATGAGTATTCCCAATTTCAGAAATGTGCAAATATCTACTGTTTCTAAACTCTATATTTTGTTCCCATTTCAGAAATACATAGGTGTCTTTCATACCGATTTTTCCATGTACACATTTTTACAGAATAATTACTATATACCCGGTACATAATAAAAAACCATTGCGAGTTGCTGCTCAGTTTTTGGCTCTGGGCTCGTCGGGTTCTTGGTGAACCTACAAGTCCTATATATCCCCACAACCAGTAATGTCCAGCGGATGCAACGGTATATTGCTTTCAAAGAGCTGTCATAATTAGAAGAAGTTACAGGTGAAAAAGTTGACACAAAAGGCTGTTTTTTTCAACTAATTTTCAATTTATTCTATATTTAACTGTTTGTTTCCATAAAAAAACCTTGATGGATCTACACAAATGACCCCTTGCTGAATTTACAATTTTGTCTTCTTCTCGAAAATGTATAGCGTTCCAGGATCCATTATTGCTTTTGTACCCATTTCTGCCATTAACTGGAAGGAGGTCAAAAGCACAAAAAATAGCAAAAATAGGCTATGTCCCAGAAAAATGCCAAAACTGTGTAATAAATGTTGGGTTTCTGACAAAAGTCTGGCATCCCCGAAAAGCTGGGAAAATGGTGATTTCAACCCCACAAACCATTTTTTGATAACATTTGCAGGAAAAAATCCAGATGCTTTCATTTGCAGCCTGTTTTTCCAATTTTTCCGAAAAAAAACTACATTTTGCTGTATTTTGGCTCATTTCTGTGACCCCTCCAGGGGAATCCACAAACTCTGAGTACCTTTAGAATCCCCATGATGTTGGAAGAAAAGGACGCAAATTTGGTGTGGATACCTAATGTGGTCAAAAAGTTACAGGGGCCTAAGCGCGCACTACGCCAAATAGCCAAAAAAAGGCTTGGCACAGGAGGGGGAAAAGGCCTGGCAGCGAAGGGGTTATCAAGTGCACGAAGTGCAAGGCATGTGTTCATGGGAAGAAACACAAACATACACCCTAGGCCTCTCGAAAAGAGAAAAAAAGATTAGAGGATTCCTTTCATGTAGGACAGAATATGCTGTCTACGTCCTGCAATGCCCATGTGGCTTGAAGTACGTGGGCTGCACGATACACCCTGCCCATAAAAGGGTGATACAACATCTTACTGTGATACGTAATAGGGACAAAACATATCCAGTGGCACGCCACTTCGAATCCCATCATGAAAAAAACACACAAGGGTTAAGTTACTTGGTGATCGATTGTGTCCCACCAAGTATTCGCGGAGACATTTGTGAAAAAAAGCTCAGAAGACTTGAGTCCTGTTACATTTTAGAGTACAGGAATCCCAATGGGAAGGAATATGGAAGAGGATTTAATTACACACCTCTAAAACCCATTATGCTGGTAAAATCGACAATTAGAGAGATTAGCAAAAAGCATCCATGAAAAATGTGTTTTTAACTGTTTCTGTTTAGATGTATTCATTTATTATTTTCAGAGGTTAAGCACTATGTTAAAGCTAGACTTAAACAGGCTGTGGTCTTTTAAATTTGCCCACTGGGGCAGTATGCGTTTGGATACAAGTGCAATTGTTATTTGTGAGCAGTAATGAAGGTCACAGCTTGTCAAGTGCCCGACAAGTGTTGTTAAATACCCACTGGGGTTGAACTGCACGTAAATTCCTTTATTCAATAGGAACTTGTTTGTGGCAGAGGATCGATAAAGTTTACTCAAACTGACAAATTTATAAACTTGTAACCTAAATTTTATTTTATTTTTTCAATTTTAGGATTTAATATACTAGTAATGTATTTAAAACGCACTACAACATGAATTGAAGTGTAATTTACATGCACAGAGGTTTATTAACAAAAAGAACTACAAGTCTGTTATCTAATACACTGTTTTGGTAGTCATAACACGTGACAAGTTCCGTGTACACTGTGGTTAAAATGTCCGATTCGCAAACAGTAAAACTATTGGTGAACAAGCCTGCTGGGCAGGCGAAACGTGTCCTTTCAACTGTCCCAATAAGCTTATTTGTGGCCAGTACACGTCGTAGTCAACCCTTGCCTGTTTGTGTGAGGAAAGTTGCTATTTTCCGGACCGTACTTCGGTAGTCCATTTCCGACGACACACCCGCTGTTCAGGCAGTGCGGCGGCTGTACCGAAGTGCAGAGGAGAGAATATATAAATATATACATACATATGTAAAGGGGAGTTCAAGGCTTGGCAATGGGATTATTTGTTATTTTACCAAGTCTGCTAGCAGGCTTTAATAGCAGCCCTGAGACATATTTTAAGTGGTAACGATATGTGGGGGCAAAAACAATGCTGCAGGCCTGCTAGTAGCATTTAATTTTCCAAGCCTGAGTATAGGGTTTACCACTTTACTAGGTACTTATACATAAATTAAAAATGCCAATCAGTTGCAAGCCAATTTTACCATGTTTTGGGGCATGAGCAGAAGCATTTTAGCATTGGTTGTTAAATTGCACAGAGTACCAAGGCCAACAAAAACAAATTCAGCAAAGATAGGATGGGTGAAGGCAAAACGTTTAATGGTGAACCTGCACACAGGGCCAAGCCCAACATGAACCCCTCCAGCAAAAAGCGAGGGGAGGCTAATCTATACCTTGATAGGCTTCCCTGTTTCGGCGATAGAACATGGACAATGGCCCTCTACTGAGCAACTGAACTGACCCTTGGGGAACCCTTGTCCTCACCTGGGGGCACCATCCATGAAGCACTTATCTTTAACTTGCTCCCAAATGCCTCAAAGTAGGCAGACAGTACCACCATGGACAACAAAGTGATAGAGTCCATTCCACCCCTTGGATCAGATTTCTGTCCCCAACGCAAGGAAAATTATGCCATAAGGACAACTATCAATGGAGGCCACAGACCACTGTCAGTGCCAAGAGATAGGTCCCATGACATCCAGGGATCTCTTACCTCCGAGCTTTTTCAGAGTGGGGACACCAGCCATGCATGCTAGGCACCCTTCTTCCACTCTCGTTCCCATCAGTCTAGGGGTGGAAGTCGGCGACTGGTTCTCCAGCCAGTCCAGGGTGTGTATCCTGAGGTGGTCCAGGAGTCAGGGGAGAGCCTTTCTCCCCTCTGTCGACCCATTTGGGGCTATGTACCCTCCATTTAGGAATGATACCCCCAAAATTCAGCTTTCAAGGTTCCCTTGGTTGCTACCCCTCCCAATTGTCCTGACACCAGCGGTTACTCATTTCCCAGAGTGCAGTCAATAGGCATCTGGAGACTAACTATGACTCTCCTGTTAGTCACCTCCCTCCCTCATTCTATGGGCACCAGAGCCATGGGAGTGAAAAAGTCCTTTTCCTGGGACTGAGTTGCCTTACACACCTTTCCAGTGTAAAGCTCTGGAGAAACCAGCCTTTCCACCATCATGATCTGGCTGGCCCTGGTGTCCCTTAATGCAGTGATAGAGATCCCATTCACCTTGACCTGCTGGAAGTGACGATTCCCACCATTAGAAATCACAAGTCTACCCTCTGAATTAACCTCCAAACTTAGGGAGAATAGGGCATGATCTACTTCCGGCCCCTGCGGATTGCATACCGGTAAGGCCATTTTGGCTACACCTGTAGAGGTCCCACAGTTTCTCAAGAGGGGCATGGGAACTCTTTCTCCCACCTTACTCTGTCTGAGTCTTCCTTGATGTCCCCCTCACTCTGCTAAGGGAAACCTGACCACCCTTCTTGGGGTCTCTCCCAGATACCTTGGTAGACACTGGTGCTGATCTAGAGTTTGTCTCCTTACCAAGCCCCCTGAGGCCAGAAAGGTTACTATGCACTAGGGCTGACGCATCTCTGTAAAACAAGTATTGAGCTAGTGCTCCCTCAAGAATAGGATTGGGCGGAGTTCGTGGGGTTCCACTACTCTGAACTCCGCAAAGTGACTAAAAAAGTCCTCTGCGCAATGCAGAGTTCCACAAGCAGCAAAGTGCATTAGGTTCACTGTTTGCACTGATTTTTTGCTCTGGGTGTTTGTCCCACGCGAACAGCACCACGTGCAGTGCATGAAGGTGCTGCTTCTTTCTGCCACTATAGTATATTTTCTACTTGAGCCATCCGAGACAGTCCGTGTTGAGAAATCTCACTGGGAGGTGGTGATTTCTCTCACTTGCCAACTTAACATTGGCAAGCACCAGTGAGGATCTAACTCTGCGTGCTCCTTGGAGAGCAGGAAACTCTGCAAATTCTGTAAACAGAGCGGAGTTCACTGCCGGACCTTCTCAAGGTGAAGTAATTCAGTCCACCATAATTATCGACTTTGCTGCCCTTTACCCAGCCATTCAGTACCTTGCCGGATAGCCCAAGAAATCTACTCAAGACTGATTTGGGAGCATGTGGCTCTCCCTGAAACCCTGATCATACTTCTCAGGGATCAACCCAAAATTAGAGACAAATATGGCCTTCCTAGGAATCTATTGCATCAAGTCACCCACCTCCAGTGTAAGAGGCCCACTGTGGGCATCTGTTTCCATTAGCTAGCCCCTCAACAGTCATCTCCATCCTCAGGGCTACCTCATAGGCAGAACCCTACTTATATAGATCATCTTCCATGACATAACTGGACACCGGGTCTTGTGGTGCGCAGACCCTCACCTCTCCAGTCGACACTAATGGTATGCTGCCACCATTGCTGCTGGGTTCTGAGGCTTGCCTGGTTTTGAGCTCCAGCTCTTTCATGCTTTTCTCATGCTTCAGCAAAAGTTTTCTGTCCGCCTAGGCCCTTTCAACCGCAGCCTTTTCTTTGGCCTTGGCTCGGTTTGACTCACACCTTCTCTTATCTGCCTCCTCTAGGGGCAGACTCTGGGCAGACACACTGTGGTCTGCCCTCTTATGGGACTGCTTTCCTGGGGGTAGGTTGTGCTCCTCCTGAATCTCAGGACCCATTTCTGAACCCTCCTTTTCATCCAAATTCAGTCCCTCTTCTTCAGAGTTGTCCCCCTGTGGTGTGTCCTGCAACCTCGTGCCCTCCTCATATGCTTTGGGGGCTATCAGGAGGTCCAGTTGTGTGGCCTTCTTGTTTGCATTCAGCCCCCTTCCCTGCAGAGCCTCTGCAATTTAGCTCTGGTGAGGTTGTCATAGTTAAGCAGCTCCATCTCCATTGTGGAAAAAGTGAGGTAGGGTACTTCCATTTTGAAAAAGCAAAGTAATAGCCAATAAAATCTAAGGAGAATGTAAACAGAGTTCAACAGAGTTCAACTGTGATGTCAAATTATTTATATGGGTTGTTTTATTATACAAATCACTGTATGATACTGCACAAACTCAAGTACAGGACCCCACCACTGAACACCAATGTCAGAAATTGAGTTGTTGGGTGAGTGTGATGTAAACCTGCTCAAGCAACAACCATATTCCCTGTCAGGTTGAACCACAATAGTCATTAAGGTAACCTGTGCAAAGTATTTATGCAGCACACAAACAGTAATAAAGTCAAAACACAACACAAGAAAAACCTCACACCAATTTAGAAAAATTGAGTAATGAGCATTAAATAATTTGACCCTGAAACAACAAAACTTCAATCAGTAAAAACAGAGTTATAATTTTTTAAGTTTAAGGTGAAAACTAGCACTTAAAATATCAAAGTGCCAATCACAGACATCTAGTCATGTGAGACAGGGTCAAAGTCGAAAAATATGGCTGACAACGAAGGAGCACGGGAATGGGCCGGGTCGGCACTCACCTTCACACTTAGAAGGCATTTCATGGAAAAACGTCTAAGAAGGAAAAGTTGAGTGAAACAAGGCTACAGGCTGTGTCTGAGGAGGAGGTGTTATCATCAAGGAGTCGCTAGACAAAGTCACAGTGAAGGTTTTTACTTATGGTCTTAGTCTCTTTATGGAAGTTGAGAATCTCCAGCAGGATGACAATGCAAGCTGTACCTGACAAGAACTCCAGGAGGCCAAATACCCTTTCTGCAAATAACTGATGAACAGGATTTGCCACTGCAGAGAATAATGGAGCGGGTGCTGCCACGAAATCCGACTGACCAACGATGTACCTTGGGTAGAGCAATGAGCAGGTAAGACCCAGTCTCTTCTCAGAGCACCTATAATCTAAACATGTTTGTATATCAGCTATCAGGGCACTTTGCAGGGGTCCAGGACTGGAGAGGAACCACTTGAAGGGTTAGTACTCACTCAAGCTGGGTCTGGGTGCAGGTTAAAGATGGTTGGAACCTTTTATTTCTCTGATGCTCTGATCAGGAGGCTAGCCAACTGACCCTTGAGGTAACTTTTGTAGTCTTGGGTTCAAGTAGTGGAAGAGGGCTCAAGCAGAATAGCAGGCTTCTGAGCATTTAAGGAAGGCTTCAAGCAGGAGAGCAATCCTTTGAAGTACAGCAGAGCAGTGTTCTGAAGTATACAGCAGGTCAGAGCAACAGGCAGTCCGCTGAGAGTCCTTTCGCAGGTCCAAACATTGAACTAAAGAGGGGGTCTGAGGGTTCTATTGTTATTCCTGATGCCTTCTTAGAAGTAGAAAAGGTTTCTAGAGATTTTCCTTTGAATTGTTTCAAGTTTCATGCCCCCCTTGTCCTGGCTCCAACCTGACTACAGGAGCAATGAGGTAGTGTGAATTAATTTGTGTGAAGACAGGGCACAGTCTAATGATTTGCAAGTGGGGCTATGTCCAGATGCACCTCCCATCTTGCCAGTAATGGCCCAACCAGATGCACCATATCCCTTGATTGTGTGGCTGTCTAGGAGGAATATAGTACTGCCAACTACATCCAGTCCCGTGACGCAGGAACCAGCTGCAGGCCCAAAATATCTAGGACAGGAAAATGCCAACTTTTTAAAAGTAATTAGATATACAAGGGTGACCCAATATTCCCATGTGGGCTTGAGTATTCGAAATCACGTAAGTAATAGTGCCAAAAAGGGATTTCTTCAAATAAAAACACTTTAACATTTGAATATATAGTCATTTGGGGATGCCTAGGCATGGCATCAAAACTTAGTTGACGGTTGTGCACAAGTTTATGTCTTAATATCAAGTTTAGATTAGAATTCAAACTCCAGAAAATGTTAATTAAATAGGGGTACACAAAGCAATCTCCACATACATTGACAATGAGCACTGCAATCCCTTTCTACATTGGTAGGCTATTTGCCAATGTATGTTCAAGTCCACTTTCAAATGAATAGTACAAAAGTCTATCTCTCACAGAAGGACTAGACTGGAAAGATATATTTAACAATGAACAAAAAGAAAGTTGGGTTAGGCGTTGACGTTTTGGTTGTTGTGCCTCTGTGAGAACCGCTTCAAGACCTCTGATTGGTCTGTCAATTAGTAAATCTGGTTTATCATTTGCCCCTTGTCGAGAGATCAGGCAGAGTAAAAATACAATGCAATTATTAAGTAGTCAATTTGTGATATTAATTTAGTACTTGAAAATTGTCTTGTTACTCAAGAAGCCACAGCAGAAACCATCAGTATCAGTCGGCAATCAACAAGGTTTGGAGTGGCATTTACAAAATTGTGGCTTAAAATCCAGCTTTGCAGTTAAAGAGGATTTTAATTGACAAGAATTTCCTACCTGCTCCTAATCAAAAGTTATATAATAAGGCAACCCAATGTTATCCTATGAGAGAGGAAAGCCGTACAATAGTGAAAAACGTATTTAGGAGTTTTCCACTACCAGGAAATGCAAAACTTAAAAGTACATGCCCAGCCTTTTACTTAAAATGCACCCTCCCCAATGGGATGCCTAGGCCTGGGCAAGGCTGGACTTGCTGTAGTGGGCATCAGGTATTTCTTCAGTGGTCCAGGAGTGTGGGGGCCAGTTTTGTACCCCTAGGGGCTGGTTTTGTTATGGGTGGCAGGTTGTGCAGCAATGCCGCACTATTTGCCCGCTGTAACAAAAGCAGCAGAGGGAGTGGTGCTTCCCACTCGCACGCCCGCCCCTCTCTTTCACTCCTTGGCAGCCGGTCAAATTAATTGCCAGGGCTGGTTTCAGTTCCCAATATGGTCGTGGACCTGGACCTATCTTAGGGGTGACCTATGTGCAATAAAAGGGGAGTTTAAGGCTTGGCAAAGGGGTTATTTTACAAAGTTCGATTGACAGTGGAAAACTGCTAGCAGGCTGCACTGGCAGACTGGATGCAAATTTTTAGTGGCTACTTAAGTGGGTGGCACAATCAGTGCTGTTGGCCCACTAGCATCATTCATTTTATAATCCCTGGGTACAGGGTATGCCACTTTAATAGGACTTATAAGTAAGTTGAATATGCTAGTCAGGGGTAAGCCAATTTTACCCTCTTTTAGGGAGTGAGCACAAGCTCTTTAGCCCTGCCAAAAGGATATCCACTCAAGTACTCCTACAAGTTAGACGCACAAAGGATTCCATAAGCTCAAATTCCAGGAGTGGGGGATAGAGTTATGCCAAACACTGATCACGGATTAGGATTAGGACTAGGACTAATACTAGCTGTACATGAGGGACTTGGTTCTGGTCATGCAGGAATTACTGCTACAGTTTCATTATTGAAGCACCGATATTGGTGGCCAAGTCTAGCAAAACAGACCAAGAACTTTGTCCTTAAATGCGACATCTGCAAGCAGATGAAAGGTTTCACTGTGGCAAATCCAGCATAGACACCTCTATTGATCTCAGACAAGCCGTTGGCTTGTGTTTATTAGGACCACTGCAGACCCTTACAATCAGATGGATCTTACAAGAATATCTTGGTGGCAATGGATTCATGCTTCAGATTCCTGTGGGTTTGACCACAGTGTTCAACTGACGCTCAAACTGTCATAAAAGATTTGTGAGTCTTCATCATGACATATGCAATTGGCACACTACATTCCTATCAGGGTCTGGTGTTTATCTCTCAGGCTTACAAAGAAGCCATGGGAAGTTTGGGTGTGTCCTTGTCATACTCCACCCTGTACCATCCTGAGGGAAATTCAGTAGTTGAGAGGAAAAACCTTGACTTAAAGCAATCTTTGACAGCAAGAGTATTAGGCTCAGGCAGCAGTTGAGTCAATCACCTATATGGGGCCCAGAGGGCACTTAACAACATGCCAAGAAAATCCCTAGGGGTCGTACACCTTATGAACTCCTGTCTGGTGTGAGAATGTGGGTACCAGACCTTGATAGTGTCAACACAGTGGCGGCAGAAACACCATTTGACATCAGTGAATATTGGACTGTTTTACAGGAACTCAATGAATTCTGGGCTTTACAAATAAATGTCCAAATAAAACGCACGGCCACTGGATAAGTGAAGGTAGTTCCGACAAGACCTGCCTATGTCCGAAGATTGGGGACCTGATCAGAGAAAAAATAGTGGACAAAAAAGAATTTGGGCCATCTTACAGAGTACCTGTACCTGTCCTGGCTGTTGAAGGTACCAGGACTGAACATCTTCTGCCCCTTACCGTTCGTCAAGACAAATAGTTTGTCTCAATTGATCTGATCAAACAACACTATGTGGCAGTGGTAAAGTGCACAGAGTCATAAAGTCAAGAAAAATAAGTTCAGAAAAAGGCAGTAGGAGAGGCAAACAGTTTGGGGAAAGACCACCCTAAGGCTTAGAGGTCTAGCAGTCACTATAAAAGCACTGGTTAATTGCTTCGTCTAAGATTGGCAGAAGAATTTTGTAGAAGGTAAGTCCTTGCATTGTAAAAGTGCAGAAAAAAACCAGGTGGCTTGGCTCTGAATGTCAGGTGCTGAAAAAAAATGGAAGGAAGTTACTACAATCAAAGAAGCTCACCAAGGATTCCTCTGTCTACCGTGAAATGCTTAAACAGTATAATTCAAGAATAAAATGTAATAAGGCATTATATTTCAGGAAAACTGTGAGGAATTAATGTCGGCAATTTTAGCAAAAGATGTCTAAAAAAGTTGGAAATTGTTCAGCTTAGGCACACATGGCTATCGTAAAAGAGAGGAAAGCATGATCATTGAGGAAGGATGGGTGGAGAATCTAATGATGTTATATAAGGGAAAGGGTGATGATGCCCGCTCTGGTATCTCTTCCAATAGAAAACAAGGCGCTAGCACTCTTCTCTGAATCAACAATAAGACACACATTTGCTGAAATAAGGCTCATTAGATCTGCAGGACCAGATAGTCTATGTGTGATCACAATACAATCTATCATGGATTGGTAGGCAAAATTCTTTTCAGAGGCTTTAAGATATTCACATTGACAGGTGTATACCCTGTGTACTTGAAAGGCGCAATTAGTAAGCTTATATTTAGAAGGGTGACCCCACAGGCCTAAATGAGTGCCTTGTCAGCCTAATTGTTGTGGTGGCAAGGATATAAGCCAAAATTTTGCTTCATACCTTTGAAAGTGGATCGAAAAAGAAAATGCTATCCTGATAGATAAGGGTGTTTTCAAAAAGGCGCATTTCACTACTTGCCATTTTTCACCCTACGGGCCATAGTGGGTAATAAAAATGGAAGTGTCGGGCTAACTCTACATGTGTTTCATTAATTTGTGATCTGCTTTCGACTTTGTTAACCGAGAAATCTTGTGATCAAAATTAGAAAGCAATAAAATCCCTGGAGACATTGTAGGGATTTTGAAAGAACTCCATAAGCATAATTGGGCCAATTGAGCACGCTAATGAGTGATAATACATTATTGTAACTGAGAATGAATGATGGAATGTGAGTGAGAATGAGTGTAAGTGAATGAATGTAATTGAGTGCAAGTGAGAATGTGGTGTTGTGCTTGCTAGTCTGTCATTGACCAAGGTATACTGAAGGTAATTCTTGGCTTATATAGGAGCCATTGACCAGATACTACTACTGGCATACTACAGGCAATTGTTGGCAAGAATCTGTGAAAAATGATGTTACTGGCACACTGGAGGTAATTCTTTGCTTAGTGGACACCCATAGAAAAATGCAGGCAGTGGCACACTTAAGGAAATTATTGACATATACGGCACTCATGGCAAAATGCTGTTGCTCACTCATAGCAGATACTTCTTGGCATACGGGAGGAAAACCTTTACATATGGCAAGATAGTAACCATGGTAAAATGCTAGACCTGACGTTCTAGAGGTAATTTGACATAAGGGTAGTCCAATGTATATGATGTAATTAATCGCAAAATTCTCACACTGGGATATTGAACATTATTTCTGGCATATGTGGGGTTTCCCCCAGACTAAATGCTGGCCCTGGCACAAAGGAGATTATTTTTAACAACAATCAATCAATTAATCAATCCAAATCAGCTTTAATCGATTTTCATAAAAAACATAAAAAGGTATTGTTGCAAAGCAATCCTGTGTCCTGGGCAACCCCCCAACATTTTTGCTGACTGGTACTGGTGATAACTGACTCTGACTGACCCCGGGCTCTGCCTAACCAGGCCAAGTGCCAGTGCTATGCTAAAAGAGACATTAGAACACAGTGGAAACACCTACATACACTAGGGTACACTATGGGTTATGGTACCCCTATTATTTGCATGACTCTTCTATAAGGCCCTAGTACTTAATAGAGCAGGGGGATTGAAACTAACTTTAAGTCCAGAGTATATAATAGGGCATGGCAGTTTAGAGGCCAGTGGGCCTTCATGCACTTGCATGTGTGCACTGCTGAAGCCTGAGGTCAGTTTAAAAGCAGCCCTGTGTTGCAGGACTCCTTTTAAAATGCAAATTGACGTTATAAAATGAGTTTTCTAAGCCCTGGGTTAAGTGAAATTTCACATTTCACTCCCCTTATTGTAATAAAGTGCTTCGCAAAATCGACTTTTGTACTAGGAGCACTGTGGAGTGAGGAGTGAGGATGTGCAATATTTTTACCTATTCAGATCCCGTACAGTCTCCCCTAGGCGTTCTAGGGGTGGGGAGTCCTGTAGATATAGGCAAGATCCTGATAAAACATGTTTTTACAAGCCCTGGTGATGGAAAAATGGCCAAAGTCACTTTTCCGATTGCAAATCACCGGTCACATAGGTTAACATGGCATGAAGGTACTAACTAATAATTCCCGCTAGGAGAATCATAAAATTGCCATTTAAGACTTGTGGACTGGTAGTGATAAATACAACAATATGGTATTGTTGAATTTCTCCTAAAGAGCACAGATAAGAAGTTATAAGACTTTCTTGTCTGTAAGCCAAAATTCAGGCTTCCAGTGGTCTGTCCTGATTGGTCAGCATTAAGTGGATTTGCCTGGCTCCTTTGATGAGGTGATAAATGGCCCCTAGGGCTAGACAGCTCTTCTGGGAGGTCAGGGTTCTTCTATATAGGGATGCCAAAGCAGGGGGAGGGGTAGTAAACCATATCCTTCAATGGGAGGAGGAGACATTAAGAAGAAGTCACTTTCCTTTACAACTCTCCTCTTTGAACCCAGCCAGATGGTGGGCTAAAGGAAGGAATGAGCATATGCATGGGGGAGAGATTATGGAGCTTAACCATACTGGGGGGTGTTTATCCAGCTCTTATCTCCCTGCTAGAAAATCAGCCATCATGAGGTTTGGAGAAACCGAGCTCTGTGGGAGAAAAAAGTGCCACACTTTGGAGGATGTGGTCATACCCTGGGGGGTTGCACTGCACCTCATTGGATAAGAGTGCCCTCCTGCTTGACACAGAGAACTTGGAATACGTATCTGAGAGGGTCAGAGACTCTCAGATCTGCTGCTTGAAACTTAAGAGAGAAGAAGTGTCCATAATGAGGAGTTTGATTGGCACCAACCAGGCCCTGCACTCTGAAGATTGCGCCTGCTGCACAATCTGAGCTACAGTCCTGTGGACCTAACTTGCTTTAAAAGGGCTAACAGGTGGACTCCCTGCAAGCTACAGGTTAACAGAGCTCATTTGGAACATCATCACCAAGAATCCCCAGCCTGAAGTACTACCAAATGATTTGTTAAGGTTTTGTTCAAGTGGATTGTGGGAACTGAATTCTTAAACATTAATTGAACATCCTGGAGCTTCCAGACCCTTGGTGTAAGTTTTGGACACTTTGGGACCTTTTGGGGGAAATTCAGGAAGAAGTTCCAGAAGTTTGGAAAAGATTAGAGCAACTTTGGAAAAAAGCTTCATAAGTGGACCGACTCGTCCTGGCCAGCCAAGCCGGCGACATTCATCCGTGAGCAGGCCTGCCATACAGGTTTGTCCCTCTGAGACTCTCCAGAGGTCCGACTTTCAGAGCTTGGTTGGGAGTAATCTGAAACCCAAGCCGGCGAACCCTCACTGAATCCGGCCTGTTGGAGATCATCGAGGGACCCTACAAAAAAAAAGCTCTACAAGAGTTTCTGAGTCCGAACGTAGAAAAGATGACTGGGACCAACTGCTAGAGTCCAGCCGCCCACCTTCAACAGCGAGCCGGCTTGGATCCCTGGTTCATCCCACTGGAAAGATCCGGAGGTTGGACTTCCATAAGGTTGACTGGGAGCTCATCGAAAGGCAAGCCGGCAAACCCTCACCAAATCCAGACTGGCTCAGAGCTTCAAGGGAATCCGGGGAGAAAAGCTCCAGAAACATTTTTAAGTAGAATGTAAAAACTTTGACTAAGACCTACAGTGAGGGGTAGCCGTGCAGGGCTCCATTATGGTCAGCCTGAAACTTTGACTTTGAACCATTCTGGTGCGACCAGATGTCCCAATAGGCACTTTAAGTTTCTATGTGCTATATAGTGCTAAATCTTTAAAAATTCTCTGGTTCTCTAAATTGGATTTTTTCATATTTTGTGTCATTTTAAAGATCAAAATGTTTCCTATTTTTATAAATTGGTGTTGGATTTTTACTGTGAGTCGTGTCTTAATTATTTCCTGAATTGGTGTTTTTAAATGCTTTATATACCTGTCATTGAAGTTAAGCTTGTCTGCTCGAAGCTAAGCTACCAAGGGTTGAGCATGAAAATAATATTCTAAGACCTGTACTGAGCCATATATTGTATTAGTGGCCTTATTGCCAGTGGTAGATATACATTCACTACTACTAACAACCCACTTTTCAACAGGTACAGTACAATATAAACTTGAACATAAGAGTGCATGCGTAGCCTATTCTCCTTGAAGGTGTCAGGTTTTATTGGCATGGCACACCTTGAAAGGCTTTGAATACGAATTCGTGCAATTTCCGGGCTTATGACTTTTTAGCAAATTTATGTTAAAATTGTGCTTTTCAATACATCATTTGCCGCCATTTTTGAAAACTGTTTCTCAGCAATAGACCCTCCCATCAAAAGCCCACAAAGAGTTGGTCTAGCTCACTTCAATTCAGGGTATTACAACCCACTACTTAAGCACTATCAAAATATGTATCCATTGAAACAAGATGTCATGATTTTGAAAATGAAGGCTGAGTTATATTTAGAATGGTGAACTGTGCTGGCAAAGTTTGTTTTTCTTAACATTCACTTGAGTGGCAAGGGCAGCAGTCTTAGTACATTTCCATATTGTGAATGGCGTGATAAACATAAACCCATAATAAATGTTTTACAGAAGGTCACTCTGTTACAAATGAGGAGGCATGCACTAAGACATTAAAAGTGTGGTTTATCTTTCAAAAACAAAAATGAGCAAAAATGAATTAGGTTAAAGCCACATGATTATGTCTTCATGCTTTAGATTGTACAGTTCTGATGAAAATGCATAGTTTAAGATCTCTGCAGGTGAGACGGATTATGGGTATATAGATATACTTCAGGACTTGGGGAAATAAAAA
This sequence comes from Triturus cristatus, assembly GCF_964204655.1. Lineage (NCBI taxonomy): Eukaryota > Metazoa > Chordata > Amphibia > Caudata > Salamandridae > Triturus > Triturus cristatus. Next base: position 500,453,637 of record NC_140591.1, read on the forward strand.
ATGTGCTTTTTATAATAATTACCTATTGCTTGTATGTTGCACTTTTTAGCGTGGGAGAATCGATGATTTTAATTTAGTCTTTCACTGCGCATAAATCTCAATACATATTTATTATCAAACTGGCTGGGTTAATGAGTTGGGTATTTTTCTTCACTCGTAGCAAAATAAACCGGAAAGCTAGCTAAGAAAAAGGTAAAAAATGTGAAGATCTTATGCACTTCTACTGAGGTTTTTGGATTCCGGAAATAACAAAGAGGTTTTTAACAGTTAACACTTGCTGAGTCAATAACATTATTTTTAAATAGTGGCAGGTCAATTGAAGTAGAGACGGGTACACACATAAAACATGATTTAAGTCTTGAGCCACAAGCTTGCATAATGGGCACGAAGTAATGTGATATATTTTATTGTACTATTTTGCAGCACAGCCTGTAGGGGTAAGCCATTTGTTCTGTGGTTAAAAATAAATCTACCTAATTCATAGTTAACTATAACACATAAATATAGTTGCATTGATTTATTGTTGAGGAGGGTCATGAATAAATGTGTCGGACTGAGTAAATTTACATACTTTGGTATCTAATAGAAAACATTTCTTCATCGACAATTTCTTAATAAGTTCTGAAAAATAATTTTTAGGGATACACGCTAGATTGCTCTCATGGAGTAGGCCAAATTGTGCACACTGACGTTCCAAATGTTTAAAGAATCAGATAGTCTTTTGATTATGGGACATCATTTCTTTGTCAATTACTTCTATTAATGAATAGGATCTGCATTACAGATTTTGTGGGTCACTTTTAAAATGGTCCCACAAGCTTTAACCCCTTGAGTGCGCACGACGTCTCCCGGCCGTCGTGCATTACGGTGGGCGTGTGCGCACGACGGCCGGGAGCCGTCGTGTTCGCGAACACCGTTTATTTTTCCCGCACAGCGGGAGAAATAAACCCGCACGCAAGGGGTTAAACTTACACAATTTCAAACGAATTATAAGAGCTGAGATAATTGCAAGGACGGCTCATAAGATTGTAAAATATTACCTTGAACTTTGTTGCGCAAGTTTTATTTTACAAGATGGACACCATCGCACCATGTATTAGGTTTGAGGGATCCTAGTATTAAAAACATTAAGGGTATATCCCAAATAGCCCAATTTAATGCATCAATGAACTTGTTTGTCATTAAAGCGTAGATGACTGCTGAACTCCTAGTCTTAACAATTCAGAGATGTGAAAGACTGTGTAGGCCCATGTTAGAACTGAAATGCTTGACATTGTCTGTTTTCTGAATTTGTTTTTGTTGGCATTAGGACTCTCGGCCTGATTTTGATCTTGGATTGGTTGCGACAGAGTCTGCTTTTTTGGGTGTCTTTCTGTATGCCTACCTGGCGGTCCTCCCGCCTGATTCAGATGCTGGAGTGCAATTGTCGAGAAGTTTGCTGCGGTCCCGCCGACTCTGCCAGAACTTCGCTACCCGCTCCTTTGGCGCGGTAGGCAGCAGCAGGCGATGGAAGAAATCCAGCCAGGATTCTCTCAATTGGTATTTGGTTCTGGCTTGTTTTGAAGGGAATTCTGACAGGAATCCCTCCTACTATGAGTCTGTAGAAAAGGACAAAAGGGAGTGAAAACTCACCTTTTTTCAGGGTACTGGCTGTGGTCTTCTCCTCTTCAGTTTGATCCTGGTCCCTCCTGCCAATATGCACATTGACCGTGATGGACCTGCACCCCATTTTGACGGATTCAAAGGTAATTGTATGTGGTGTGCGCTGGTATACAGTGTCTGGTGTGTGTATGTTGGCAGGGAGCAGTGCAGAATGAACAACATGGTGTCACTACACATAGCCTTCATACACATCTTGACACATACACAACATATATATGTGTTATACATAAAAAATAAAATGTCACTTACCTGTCTCCCCACAACCATGGTCACCCCGCGTCTTCACTCTGCCGAGAGAACACCGCCAGCCCAACAGGGACATCCATATTGGCTCGGCGAGACCCTGCCGCCAGGACAGCAATGGAGGGCGGGTCCCCAGCACAGAAGGTTGCTGTTTTGGCAGTCTTCTGTCTATCTGGTATACATCTAAATATGGTGGGTGGAACTCCGTCAGCCTGACAGAGTACTGGAACCCACCAATGAGACAGGCTGGTGGCCAGGTTGCCTAGATCTAAATCAGGCCCTCTGTGTACTTTACCACTACTAACCAGTGCTAAAGTGCTTGTGCTCTGTCCCTATAGCATGGTAAAATTGGCCTAATTTACTTGTGAGTCCTGCATATTAAATGCTGCTAATGGGCCTGCAGCACTCATTGTACCACCCACTAAAGTAGCCCTTTGTTTCAGGCATGCCCTTATAGCCTGGAGTGCAGTGGGAAGCTGCCAATTCGCCCTGGCCCAAAAAAACTTTTTGCCAGGCCTAAACCTATATTTTTAATACATATAAATCAGCCCTAATGTAGGCCCTAAAAAGCTCGTAGGGCAGGTAGGACAAGTGTTTTTCAGTTTTATATGTCTTGGCTGTGAAAAACTCAAATATTTTTTTCTACTGTAAGGCCTACCTCTACCATAGCATAACATTGGTTTACCTTATTACATTTAATACGGGTTAACCTTTGTTTGGGAGCAGGAAGAAATGACACAATTAGGCTTAAATAAACTGTCATTTTACATGACCATAAAATGTCACTTTTAGAAAGTTATCCAAAGGGGCACGAAGCTACGCACCCTTCTGTGGCAGTCCAAAATCCAGGAATATATCCTCATAATGAACAGCTTAATCAAAGTAATCTGCTTTTTCAGAATGAACCAATCAGTAGTCACAAAATCTTCAGTCAAAAACTTTATCCATACTTCCTTAATCACTGTGAAGACTGCGTAAATCCAGCACAATTCATTTATTGAACATTTTCAAATGTCAACTGCATGCCCTCTGGGCTTTTAACAGCAACATGTTTACAATGACTCCTGTACGTTAAGTGGGCTCATAAAAGTCTTCACTCAATGCATTTCAGGCCGCAAAAGGCCCTTCATCAGGGGTCACTAAAAAAGGTGAATAAAAGACATCTCAACCATCTGCACGATACCAGCTCTATAAACAAAAAATAAAACAATGGTACTATGAGTGAAACAACCACCCCACATAATGCAACCCTCTACTGACCCTTCTCTCACAAAAACTAAATACTAATCTCCTCCCTTTTACGAGTTGTCCCCAACCCAAACTCCGATGTTGAAATGAACCAATAGTGAGTACAAAATAATTAAATCCAAAAAAAAAAACAAAGTGCTCCACCCCATCCTCGAATGCTATAATAACTTTCCCCATGGGACCTGACTGTTAAAACACACTCTTAAATACAACCAACCCCTTCAATGAGTTGTAATATGCAAGCCGGTAAAGTTATCTTAAAAGCCACAAATGGCAGCTTAGTTGTTTATATGCAGCCATTAAACACTGCCAGATATCTGCTTGAAGACCAGCCTTTCAGAACGATCTTTTAAAGGCTACCCTACGTGCGTGCTGAGAAACAGGTGTGGTTCTGAACACGTAACCTTGACCCAATTGAAATTCCAAAATCTTAAAGGGACGTGTTCCTCAGACTTATCATGAAAGTGCAAAAAATCCCCATTCAGTACCCAACAACGACAGACATATTATTAACTTACCCACCACCTCCCATTCCACCGTGCAAAACCTAAATTAAATAGCACCCCAACTCATGTAAAATAAACACATGAACGCTAACCGAAAAACCACAAAATAAATAAACATATTCTTTTGTTTCAATAGAAAAGGTAAAGAAATCCACAAGTATCTACAGGATAAAAAGTTGCCATTTTCCTGGGCTAATCATTTTTGTGCCTCTGGCAGTGTCCTGGGTAACATGACGGTAAATTGCTTTGCTGTTGGGCTTTGTGTATCATTCCCAGACTGTAAAACAAAGGGTATGGAGCAGCATAATTTTGTCTCTACCCTTCCATGTTTGACTAGGTCACCTATATGTTTATGTATGGCCTCATGTATTCATATGACGTAATATTATTAATGGAATTTCGTGCACTTGAACCAATACAGAAAGTGCATTTACTTTAGAACATGTATATGAGTGTGTGTATTAATGTTTTCATTACAGTAACATCGAATTGCAGTTCTCATGTATATCTGCATTTGTGTGGTTTGAATAATACTGTAATTCTTATATATGTGCCTACTCATTTGAATAGAACTCTACATTTATATTATAGCCGTATATGCATCTGTAATCATGCATTTAAATGTGTATTGAAATGCTTGCCACTTTAAGTTTGCCAAAGGCCTTAAGCATTTGGATTTCTTCATGTTTAATCTTGAGCATGAACATTTGCTTTGGATGCAATGTTTTTCTCTCCTGTGCAGGTGCAGTCATGTGATCTTATGAATAGAGAAAGGCACATTGTGTGAAAGAGGTACTGAAGTTTGGAATGAGTACTTTTGGCAAGAATGGGACGCCTTAATGACCGAAGCAAGGACTATTGTCTGTGCTGAATAGGGAGACCGGAGGAATCCCAGGACATTCTGATGTGTGGACCAAGGGAAAGAAGTCTTGAATGTGGTTGCCACGTTTTAGTGTTTGAAGATGGAAAATAATGAGATGGGACATGAGATTCGCAAAGGTTCTGCTGTTGGTATAATTGAGGATCACGCTTTAGCTTTATTCAGATTTCCTTTAGACTCTGAGAGGTACAGGTCTCTTTGTGGCATCTCTGTTGTGTGGCATCAGGCTATACAATATTCTTTCCCTTTAGAGAATTTCTACATGGGTTCTGCTATGCTTTACCCTTTACCTGCTTCCCAGACTTAATAGGGTTTCTTATTCCCTAGTTTAGAATACGGCTTAGTAGATTCTTTGGACAACCTCATGTATAGGCTGGAGTATTGAAACTTTCAATCTACTCACCAGACTTTGTTTCTTATTCTCTTTATTACAGCTACTGAATTCCTAATTTGCTCTCGGTTATTGAGGATACATTTTGTCAGACATTTTGTATATCCATTAGTGAGTCTGTATTTTTATACTATGTTTCTGAGAGTGATTTATGTCAGCTTGTCTTTGAATTTGTAATAAATCCATACTTAATACCATCTTGTGACTCAGAGTTTTACTGTGCAACCAAATGGGTTACATTGTAATTGTTATATTGTAGTTGCCCCTAACTCCTAAATTGATAACACTGCTGTACACTACTATGCGAAATAGGGCACCATTGTGCACCCCGAGAGCTTACGCCCAGTGTACGGTGGACACTACCCCCTCAATAACTGAGGAACAATGGGCATACTGCTGTGGGCAGACTGAGGCCCTCTCCCCCAATTATAGACTGTGTCTTATACATTTCAAGTACCTCCATAGAATATACCGCACACCTACACAGCTGCTTCAAATGGGATTGAGGGAGGAGTCATGATGCCTACACTGCTCGCTGCCCCAGGCCTCCTTTATGCACCTAGCCTGGGAATGCCCCCAAATTGCAGATTATTGGACAACAGTACATCATACACCCAACAAATCATGGGACACACCACAACATGGACGCTAGTAGTTAGCCACTTGGGGTATGTTAAGGAAGAACCAAAAGAATACCAACAACTGCTGGCCATGCTCCTCTTACTAGCTAAGCGGCAAGTAGCCAAACGCAGAGGAAGGAGAACTGCACCACAAGTAGACCACTGGCTACGAGATACAGCTTACTGCCATGACCAGTTAGCAGCTTATTGGGAGATGATACCATAGGCGCCACAACCCCAGGAAATCTGGGAAGCACTTCTGTAATTTTTAGACTACGAAACAACATCAATACAGAGGAAATAGGGAACAACAATTAAGGATCCTAGGCCAAGGGGGGCTGGACGGGGACGGGAGAAGTAGAGGAAATAGGAGGCTTGGTTACACACTTACAATTATAGGGAGCAAGCTACTACATGAGGCAAAGAAGACATCCATGAAAAAGTAAACTGTATGATCAATAACTGTAAAGCCAGATGAGATGTAGTGGGATCCTCAGACATCAATTATGCATGAATACTTACCTATGTACCTCCCTTTGTCCCTTCCCCCCTTTTTCTTTCCTGATTCCCAAGTTGAAACTGTTGTCTCAGACTTGAGAAGAGACTAGAAGACAGGACCTGCACTCTTTCTGGTACCCAGGAAAAATAAATGGACTCTAAGGATCATAAGGCTGACCTACTCTTAAAGCTATAGGAACAAAATGAGCTACCAGAGACATTTTCCTGCAACTGCTCAGCTCACCATTGGAAACTGGACTTTGACTCAACCCTCCTGCTGGCCTCTGTTTGCCACCATGTGAGACTCTGAGTGCCTCCCTTGAGATCCTAAGGGGCTTAAGAAGTGTACTGCTTCACTGGATTGGGAGTGAAAGGACTAAAGTCAAAGGTGAAATATTTGACCAATATGAACATGGTTAATATGTCTGACCCGTGCTCAATCACGGTCAGTGTCAAATTGTCCTTGGACCCTGTTCTACAGCACTGTGGACTATCATTGAAACGTTGTGCTTCAAGGCAATCTTCCTACTTAAAACTCTGAAAATTCATATAATTGGTTCCTTTAATTGGAGTTCCACCATTTTGTTGTAACTTTGTTTATAGACTATTTTTCTAATTCGTTTTGAAATTTTATTGTTTGCATTTGAACTTTCTTACTGTTTTAACACTGCATAAATACTCCACACATTGCCTTCAGTTAAGCCTGTATGTTCTGTTCCGTAGCTACCTACAGATTGAACTCAGGTTAATTTAGAGGCTTTCTGGTTCATCCTAACAAGAATTGTGAATATTAACAAAGGGCATTTAGGAGTAGTAAAGTTGGGATTCCTAACTTTACTACTCCTAAATGCCCTTTGTCAATACTGAAAGTTGTAAAGTTAGGATTTTGTCTAAGATTACTTTTGTGAATCAGGCCCTCAGTTTCTTTTTAACCAGAAGTAACAGCCTTGGAGGTACATGACGAATCAGATCACTTCATTACCTGTTTTTTTTATTTTGCTCAATGCCTATTTGATAGTAATTTTTGTTCCTTATATTTTCATCAAGTAGGTGGGATACCTTTTTGATTGGCTAATTTCTCCTTCCTGATGTTGATGAGGAGTTTGGTGTTTTGCTGTTTTTATCAATTACACATTTCCCTTAAATCAAAGTTTATGAAGATTGATAAAGGAAGTTTTTTCCCCTTTGTGTTTTTTTACCTCCGAGATGTAACCCTCTAAAGGAGATAATTGTCACCTGCCATATATATAGTATTATGTGCAGGGGTGCACTGTAGCCACTGAAAGGAGTCAATCTTTTCTCTGCACTATCTAGAATTGCACTCAATAGAAGGGGTGGGGGTAAATCGCATAATTCCATGTAGCATGATCAAGCATTGTTAATTAGAAATTTAGCAAGATTATACAGATTTATGTGAGAAGAGTAATCCTCCAATCAGCTCTATTTTGTTAGTGTAAATGCCCCATCATGTACAAAATGGATTCGAGGAGGCATTTTGCTCCAAGAATAGCACAAGCAGTCTCTCACGCTGGCTAAATGTGCTCCTGGATTAGGATTCTCTCCAATTTACTCCCAGCATTTGGTTTGTTAAACCAACATACACCAGTGAGGATGCTTTTTGCTCTTAGAAAACAGCGCTAAATACAATAGAACACAAACAGCAGTACAAGCAGCCACTCACTCTCTCTAAATGTGCTCTGGCAGTAGGGTTTCATTCTCCACATTACCCTTAATTATGCCAGTGGGAGTATCACATAATTATTGATAAGTTTGTGTCAAATTGTAAAGCTGAATTACCACAATGACTTTGATTGGCCTGGCGTTAATTGAAATTATTCCCATGCCTGATTAATAAACCGTATTAGCATCTATCCCATGAGAGAAACAGGCATAGAATTGGTATAGAATGCACATTAGTTGTAGAATGCATATTCACCTCCAGGGCTCGTTTGATGCTGTGAACATTTAACAGGTGCATTTTGTCACACAGCTGAATTGTATCCACTTTATCAAGCTCAGAAGCATGAAAGGCTGAGTGGACCAGTGACCATGGTCAAACACAGATCCTTGCAGTGGACGTTCTGGCCTACTTACAAAGCTGGTTTATACAGAGGGGGACAAGGAGCCTAGTTTTTTATCAGGTCCTGCTCAGAAGGCACCAATGAATATTAAGAACAAGAAGAGCAGTTCCTATGGGTAGCTAGTTGGGAAGTGAGAGGAAGTAGGGAAGCACAGGTCTTTTCTTCGTAATGCCCTCACACACCCCAAGGGATGTCATGCTTCATCATTTGGGCATTTGCCCCTCGTCAGGCCGGCGCTGCAATGCCTGACGGGCTCCCGAAACCGGGGCTCTTTGTCGGGGATTTTTTGAAGAAGCCGTATGGGTGCGTGTGGGTGTGAGGGCAGGGTAGTGCACGAGGAGTGAGATGTTTAAAAAAGGTATAGGGCCGTCCTACTGATTTCAGTAATTTTATTAATGAGGTAGCTCTAGCCTTGGTTAAAAAGAGGTGTTGAAGCCCTATTTAGGAGTGATGGTCCGTAAGGGCTAATAGTGTGAAGGTGTGGTCAACATGTTTCGTGCCCCAGCTGCCCAAAAGGGTTAATGGCACTTCGTCAGGACCAATAATTAAATTAAGTGGAGGTAAGTGCACTACCGTATTAGCACTAATTGCTAGGAACGGTAGGGGGTGTTTGCTAAGGAACTGGTACTGAGAATAGACCTATGATAGGGAACAAAAAAGGGGGGGGGGGGGAAAAGAACAAGTCACAATAACCAGCGGGTGAAAACAGCCATCGGCAATGGTGAATGCACTGGACGAAGGTGCGCCTCGGTGAAAAGAGGGGGTACATGGGTACTCTTTAGTGCATTTTAGGTGTTTATTGTGACCTATGGGTGGTGGAAAGACGGAGTAGGACCGTCATGGACCTTCTAATGGAAACGTGCAGGCGTCGTGATCGTAACGACAGTGCCATGCTTTTCGGACGGAATCAAGAAGGTCACGAGTGGCTATATAGCATACCAGTTGGTAAAAATTGCTGTGTGATTCTATTAAAAAATATCATTCTATAAAATTATATAAAGTCCTATGCTGTGCGCGTGTAATTACATCAAACCGATAGGAAATGCAGACGATAAGACTAGTGACAACGTGAACCGAAAGAGAGACATAAGTATCGTTTATCGATTTTGGGCCGGTTCAAGTAGTGCGTGAAATACTACTGTGAGGGCATGCCATAAACGCACTGATTTCAAGACACAATATAACCGGAATTGAACTTATCAACTCACCCCTCACGACCTAGTTCCGGACTGACGGGGATTACAACAGAGCACAAAAAGTTGCTCCGAATTCTATGTAGAGTCCAAACAAGATAGAAGAAGCAGGTAGGAGAAAAATAGGTAGGAGAGAATTATTACGTTTGCATATTAACAAAAGGTGACGAGTAGGCTTACCAACGGGATCCAGTCATACGATCACGGTACTCACGTAGGTAGACTGGCAACTTGCTGGCGTCCTACCCTCGCTCTGGGCCCCGTGCAGGATACTTCCTGGGTGCGTCTAAAATAGCGTAGGGAGACGTCCCTCAACGTGGTGGCCATGTTGGAATGGGCTCTGCTCGCGCTCATGTCATGTGACGTGCGGCGCTTGTGGGAGTAACCAGCGGCCATCTCAGAACGTGGCAGCTACAGTAATGTAGTTATTACTAGGTCGAAAAAGGTTAAAAGGGAGTGCGGAAAGGGCCGGAGTGATTGCAACTACTCGCCAAATGTATAAGTGTAATTATACATCCCTCGGTAATTGTCATTATTAAAAAATAATAATAATACAGCTGAAATCCTGTTCTATTAATGTGATCCCTGGGGGTAGCCAATGTAGGACACAGGGGCCTTAGGGCTCACACTCTAAATGATCAGGGAGTAAGCGGTGTAATGGGGGAACACACGAGGGGCCTCAACGATGACATACCTTGGGTTGAAATGAATCACTGAATAGCCCTATCAATGCCATCTTGTTGTTTGGTCCGCATTATGTTCCCCCATTACACCGCTTACTCCCTGATCATTTAGAGTGTGAGCCCTAAGGCCCCTGTGTCCTACATTGGCTACCCCCAGGGATCACATTAATAGAACAGGATTTCAGCTGTATTATTATTATTTTTTAATAATGACAATTACCGAGGGATGTATAATTACACTTATACATTTGGCGAGTAGTTGCAATCACTCCGGCCCTTTCCGCACTCCCTTTTAACCTTTTTCGACCTAGTAATAACTACATTACTGTAGCTGCCACGTTCTGAGATGGCCGCTGGTTACTCCCACAAGCGCCGCACGTCACATGACATGAGCGCGAGCAGAGCCCATTCCAACATGGCCACCACGTTGAGGGACGTCTCCCTACGCTATTTTAGACGCACCCAGGAAGTATCCTGCACGGGGCCCAGAGCGAGGGTAGGACGCCAGCAAGTTGCCAGTCTACCTACGTGAGTACCGTGATCGTATGACTGGATCCCGTTGGTAAGCCTACTCGTCACCTTTTGTTAATATGCAAACGTAATAATTCTCTCCTACCTATTTTTCTCCTACCTGCTTCTTCTATCTTGTTTGGACTCTACATAGAATTCGGAGCAACTTTTTGTGCTCTGTTGTAATCCCCGTCAGTCCGGAACTAGGTCGTGAGGGGTGAGTTGATAAGTTCAATTCCGGTTATATTGTGTCTTGAAATCAGTGCGTTTATGGCATGCCCTCACAGTAGTATTTCACGCACTACTTGAACCGGCCCAAAATCGATAAACGATACTTATGTCTCTCTTTCGGTTCACGTTGTCACTAGTCTTATCGTCTGCATTTCCTATCGGTTTGATGTAATTACACGCGCACAGCATAGGACTTTATATAATTTTATAGAATGATATTTTTTAATAGAATCACACAGCAATTTTTACCAACTGGTATGCTATATAGCCACTCGTGACCTTCTTGATTCCGTCCGAAAAGCATGGCACTGTCGTTACGATCACGACGCCTGCACGTTTCCATTAGAAGGTCCATGACGGTCCTACTCCGTCTTTCCACCACCCATAGGTCACAATAAACACCTAAAATGCACTAAAGAGTACCCATGTACCCCCTCTTTTCACCGAGGCGCACCTTCGTCCAGTGCATTCACCATTGCCGATGGCTGTTTTCACCCGCTGGTTATTGTGACTTGTTCTTTTCCCCCCCCCCCTTTTTTGTTCCCTATCATAGGTCTATTCTCAGTACCAGTTCCTTAGCAAACACCCCCTACCGTTCCTAGCAATTAGTGCTAATACGGTAGTGCACTTACCTCCACTTAATTTAATTATTGGTCCTGACGAAGTGCCATTGACCCTTTTGGGCAGCTGGGGCACGAAACATGTTGACCACACCTTCACACTATTAGCCCTTACGGACCATCACTCCTAAATAGGGCTTCAACACCTCTTTTTAACCAAGGCTAGAGCTACCTCATTAATAAAATTACTGAAATCAGTAGGACGGCCCTATACCTTTTTTAAACATCTCACTCCTCGTGCACTACCCTGCCCTCACACCCATACGCACCCATACGGCTTCTTCAAAAGATCCCCGACAAAGAGCCCCGGTTTCGGGAGCCCGTCAGGCATTGCAGCGCCGGCCTGACGAGGGGCAAATGCCCAAATGATGAAGCATGACATCCCTTGGGGTGTGTGAGGGCATTACGAAGAAAAGACCTGTGCTTCCCTACTTCCTCTCACTTCCCAACTAGCTACCCATAGGAACTGCTCTACTTGTTCTTACTACTTACAAAGCTATCACCCACTACATAATGCACTAATTTTTATAAATTAAAATAGTTAATAAAATATAAATTGTACTCCTTCTTTAAGAAAAGAAGGTCAAAAGGGGATGTAATGGGTCCAGCTAGTTTATTAAGTCATCTAACATCTATTTTTTGCATTTGTGTGTTGGTTATTCAGGCCCTCACCAGTGTCCACAAAGTTGTGACACCCTCACTGTGTGCAAGACATTATTTCACAAAGCAAACACAAGGAGTTGGACGGACCGCGAAAACTTTTCAGACACTCACCCCAGTCACGGATCTGGGTTAAATCCATCATCGTTCTTTAGCTCACTTCGCCATAATGCTTGTTTCCGGTCCAGGGAAGACCTGGCTTGGCAGTTCGAGCTGGACTGTTCCCATGAGGCACAGGGTCAAGACTGATTTGCATATAACTGGGTCTGAACTGGGGTGGGGATGTGAGCCTAAGGACGATGATGGATTTAACTCAGATCTGTGACTGGGAGTGAGTTTCTGAAAAGTTTCAACGCTCTGTCCATCTCCTTTTGTTAGACATTATTTCACAGCACACAATTCCAGAGAGAAATCCCTGCCAGCCTGAACAGCCACGGCCCGAGCAGGTAAGAGTGTTAGTTGGTGAGTCCGGGGGAGGGGAGGGGGGGGGGGCTTTCGACAGACGACGACAAGCGAAAATGTATTATTTATTACATTTTTCCTTGTGGTCTTCTGTCGAATTCCCCCCCAACCCGGCCCCACCGCTCTTACCTGCACAGGCCATGGCTGAGCCTGAAGCCCTTGATGAGAGGACTGAGCCAACAAGAAATTGTTTCCCCCTCTTAACCCAGGGCTTCTTTTATTGCCCTAAGTGGCAGGGTAGAAACAACACTACAGCCATCACCATCACTGCGTGTCAAGCATCATTCTTCTCATTCCCCCACTCTGGGAGCAGGAGAATTAAGCGTATGCTGCACGTTGCTTAGTAGGGCACACTCAGGGAAAAGGTGACTTGTAAATGGTGGTGAGCAGTATTCTTGTGGACCTGAGTGGTAGTGGGAATGCTGCTCCAGTGATTCAGGTACCATTTTGAAGCCTCTTTGTACTTCTTTAATATGTTTGCACACACTAACAGCATGGTATTGGCACACTGTAAATAAAGCACAGTTGCAGTTACATTATTACACTGACTGATTTAAAGTAAGGATGACTAAAAATGACTAACCATTTATGATGTCCTTTGTAGGTCCATCTGCCAGGGACTAAATGGAAGGAAAATTAATACTGATTACACAGAACACATGATTTTTATATTCTCACACGTATAAGAAAAAGCATTTCGGAACTCTAAAGCTGCCACTCCAGATACAAATTCGTTGAGTTACATGGCACTCACTGAGTCGCCTGCAGGTGTATTACCTGGTACTGATGCATATTTACATTTTGAAATCCTCAAAGATTTTCCATTCATTAATTTATTCATTCAATAGTTTATTGACGTAGAAGATTTAAATAATAAGGATTGTAATATGACATTTCGTTAATAAACCATTATATAGATAACAAGAAAGGCAGTCACCATGATTTGAAAGGCGGTGGATTCAGGGCCGGACTGGGAATGCAAACCGGCCCCAGCAATTAAATCAGACTGGCCGTGCCAGGGGGAGGAGGTGCTGGTGGAAAACAATGCTGCTGCTTTTGGTACAAAGGGGCGATATTGCAGCACTGCTGCAAAACCGGCCCCCTGAACAAAAAACGGCACCCACCGATCCAATCCCGCCCCCCACCACCCGGAAAACGCTGATGCCGCTACAGACCAGTCTGGCCCTGGATGGAGCGACATCGACGTCCCTAACCCCAAATATAAAATTTGTCATCCTACCCAAATAGTATACAATAAATGAATACATTTCCACACAAATAATAAGTCAAGATTATGCCAATATTTAACAAATTCTTGGTTTGAAATATGAACTTTCAAGGTTTCTATAACAAGCATTTTATTTTCCGTCGTAGGATACAGAAAACATAAGGTGGTTAATCATGGCAAAGCCTACTTGAGGAATAATTGTACAATTCTAAAATAACTGAGTCGACTCAAAAAAGTCAGACCACCGAAACAATGCTGATTTCAATTTGGTGAAAGCACAATGTGATCACTGTTATGAGCAAAGTGGGCAGTTTGATTTTTAATTTCAGCTTTGTCAACACTAGACTACAGAATATTGAAAACATACAATTTAATTGCATGTTCCCACATTTAGAATTCTTAATATGTTTCTAGGATTTCACTAGATGCCTGGCTAGTTGCAGCTTTCTGGCAAAATCCGCAGTAATTGAAGGGTGAGATCCTGAAAGTAAAGCGGAGGCTTGCTGCTGTCTAATTGTTGCGCTCTGGCGATTTAAAAAAAAAAAGCGAATCTCTGTCCTTTGTTTTTTAATATAACCTCATACTTCACTCAGCATTTTATTTGCACTTTGTGGTAATCCGCGCTCTCACCTCGGTCCACCGCAGGGCTTCTACCATGATTGTTGTGGAGGGTGTGGGCGTGTGCACGCTTTCCTTGATTGCTATCAGCTGCTCAGGCTTGGGGGAGGCGGCGTTCTGACAGTCACGTGACCTAGAGCTCCTCTTTACTTAAATGCAATGCCACTTCTCCCGCACAGCGGATGCGCGCAGTAATTGAAGGGTGAGATCCTGAAGTAAAGCGGAGGCTTGCTGCTGTCTAATTGTTGCGCTCTGGCAATTTAAAAAAAAAAACGAATCTCTGTCCTTTATTTTTTAATATAATCCCATACTTCACTCAGCATTTTATTTGCACTTTGTGGTAATTTGCGCTCTCACCTCGGTCCACTGCAGGGCTTCTACCCTGATTGTTGTGGAGGGTGTGGGCGTGTGCACGCTTTCCTTGATTGCTATCAGCTGCTCAGGCTTGGGGGAGGCGGCGCTCTGACGGTCACGTGACCTAGAGCTCCTCTTTACTTAAATCCAATGCCACTTCTCCCGCGCAGCGGACGCATGCAGTAATTGAAGGCTGAGATCCTGAAAGTAAAGCGGAGGCTTGCTGCTGTCTAATTGTTGCGCTCTGGCGATTAAAAAAAAAACAAACGAATCTCTGTCCTTTGTTTTTTAATATAACCTCATACTTCACTCAGCATTTTATTTGCACTTTGTGGTAATTCACGTTCTCACCTTGGGCCACCGCAGGGCTTCTACCCTGATTGTTGTGGAGGGTGTGGGCGTGTGCACGCTTTCCTTGATTGCTATCAGCTGCTCAGGCTTGGGGAAGGTGGCGTTCTGACGGTCACGTGACCTAGAACTCCTCTTTACTTAAATCCAATGTCACTTCTCCCGCGCAGCGGATGCGCGCAGTAATTGAAGGGTGAGATCCTGAAAGTAAAGCGGATGCTTGCTGCTGTCTAATTGTTGCGCTCTGGCGATTTAAAAAAAAAAAATGTCTTTTATTTTTTAATATAACCTCATACTTCACTCAGAAATGTATTTGCACTTTGTGGTAATTTGCGCTCTCACCTTGGTACACAGCAGGGCTTCTACCCTGATTGTTGTGGAGGGTGTGGGCATGTGCACGCTTTCCTTGATTGCTATCAGCTGCTCAGGCTTGGGGGAGGCGGCTCTCTGATGGTCACGTGACCTAGAGCTCCTCTCTCTTAAATTCAATGCCACTTCTCCCGCGCAGCAGATGCGCGCAGCGAGCGCACCGGAGGCGTGCCGAAGGCACGCCAAAGGCAAGCCCGTCTGCCCCCGTCCGCGCCCAAACAGGGACAGGGGCCACGACCCCTGCTCTAAAGTGCATAAATCTCTCTTCTAAACAACTTCTAGCTCTCCGCCCCCCAGTTAACCCAAAATGCACCCGGTTCACTACTGACAGCCTAGCTGTGATGGTCTGTCCCTGCTGCAACTTTGCCCCTGTCACTTCACAGTCCCTCCACCTCACCTCTCCTGGTACTGAATCCTACCCTCACTCATCAGTCCGACCCATCAAAGATTTTACGTTCCTCAGTCTAAATTGCCGATCACTCCCCAAGCATAAAATGGAGATCCTTGACCTTCTTCTAGACGAACAACCTGACGCTTTGTTCCTCACAGAGACCTGGTTCCATGAGAGGGCCGGCCCTGATGTGGCAGCAGCACTATCTCCCAATTATGCCATCATCAGGAAGGTCAGAGTGACAAAAAGTGTGGGGGGGATAGCCATCGTCTTTAAAAATCTTTTTCAATGCAAATTTGATCCGTTAGACTTTCCCAACCGCGAAGCCACCCTATTTAAAATATCCCTCAACCCCAATTTCACACTTTCCGGTGTTTTAGTTTACTGCCCGCCAGGACCCCCCACCAACTGAGCCTCATCCTTTCCCAACCTCATACCCCCTTTCCTTTTAAATTCCAAGAATTTCTCAGTCCTAGGTGACCTAAACCTACATCTTGACGATCCCCTTAATTCTACCTGCAGCAACTTCATTTCTGACCTCGCAGCTATGAATATTAACCTACTAAATACAGGCCCCCCTCATAGTGCCGGCCACCTGCTTGACCCCATCTTTTCGAGCCTCCCTCACATCCACTGTGCCCCGGCAACACCCATATGCTGGTCAGATCACTTTATATCCAAATTCTGCCTAACGCCCCTTTCCTCCCCTACCCTTTTTTCCCTTCCCTCAAGGTCCCCAAAAGAGACTGGAAACAACTGAATATAGTTGTCCTCAACAAGCTCTTATGCGCCAACCCACCCACATCCGATTCTACGGTTGACGTACGTTCAGGAAACATATACGATTGGCTTTTAGATGCTCTTGACTCTTGCCTCCCCCTGAAAAATAAAAAAATAAATAACCACCGACCTCCAGCCCCTTGGTTTAACGAAGCTCTAAAGGCTGAGGAATCTAAATGTAAAGCCTTGGAATGGAGATGGAGGAGAGACTACACACCTGATTCCGAAGTTGTCTACAAAAAAGCATTAAAATTATACCACAACAACTGTAACTCCACTAGGGCTAGCTTTGTCTCCAAAACCATCTCGGATGCCACTAACACTTTTTGGCCTAGTTAAAGAGCTTGCCGGCTCTGAGACCCTAGCAAAACCTCTGCCTTTAACTAAACGTCAATGTGACGATCTTGCCCAATTTTTCACGCAAAAAATAGAGAAAATGTATTTTGAAGTTGCTAACTCACATATAAGCAAAACCCCACAGTCTCAATCCATCATCTTACCCCAGACCTTACCCTTACCACACCTCACTGTCCCTCCCCAAACGGTTCCACAGCTAGTCTCTTGGCCTCCTCTTGACCTAGACTCCTTGATAACCATGCTTGGAAAGGTCAAATACGGTTCCCCGATGGATCCCCTGCCAATCTCCACACTAAAACAGCTGGACCTCTCTCATCTGTCCGTCATCCTGAATGATCTAAATTCTTCCCTGCTCGAATCCACAGTTCCTGGGCATTGGAAACACGCTATGGTAACTCCACTCCTGAAAAAACCCTCTGCCGACCCTAGTGTCCTCCCTAATTATAGGCCCATCTCACTCCTGCCTGCCTTCTCCAAAATTCTTGAGAGACACATTCACTCCCATCTCTCTCAGTTTGTCGAAACTCACAAAATTCTCCACCCCTCTCAATCCGGCTTTTGAACCGGATTCTCCACGGTAACCACACTGTTGGGGGTCAGAGAGAAGTTGACCCATCATCTCGACACTGGGGACACAGTTGCACTGATACTGTTAGACCTTAGTGCGGCATTCGACACTATCTCCCATTCAGTCCTAATCAACACACTGAAGTCTTTGGGCATCTGTGGCTCAGCCTTGGACTGGATTACTTCTTTTTTAATCGACTGCACTTTCCAGATCTTCTCTGTCATAGACACTTCCAACATTTACCCATCACCCTATGGTGTGCCCCAGGGCTCCATCCTTAGTGCTCTTCTTTTCGATTTATATGTCAGTCCTCTAGCAGACA
This sequence comes from Triturus cristatus, assembly GCF_964204655.1. Lineage (NCBI taxonomy): Eukaryota > Metazoa > Chordata > Amphibia > Caudata > Salamandridae > Triturus > Triturus cristatus. The sequence continues at coordinate 500,471,460 of NC_140591.1, forward strand.
TAGCAGAACAAGCAGGCCTAACTCTTTTTACGTATGCAGACGATGCCCAGATCATCTTTTCCCTCTCCAGTACTGACCCCGGCTCGACATCCCTTCTTCAGACAGGCCTAGGGAAAATTGCTACATGGATGAACCGCAATCACTTGAAATTAAATGATGATAAGACGGAAGTCCTCATCCTAGGCAAAAATAAAGATCTGTGGGGCCCACTACATTGGCCTGCTGAGATGGGCGTCCTCCCCAAACCCTCCAGTCATGTCCATAATTTGGGGATAACTATCGATGACTCTCTATCCATGCACCATCAGGCAGTAAAGGTCACATCTATCTGCTTTACCATCTTGAAATGGCTCAGGGAGATCATCTGGATGCTCCCAGATGACACCCAGAAAACAGTGGTCCATGCCCTCATCACCTCTCGGCTGGACTATGGAAACATCCTTTACCTTGGCTCAAACAAAACAGTGACTCGAAGACTGCAGTTAGTACAGAACACTACAGCAAGATTACTTTGCAAGGTTCCCAAAGCCACCCCGATATCTGGCTACTTCCGTAACCTACACTGGCTCAGGGTAGAGACCCGCATTACGTTTAAAACCCTGAGCTATATGTTCAAGATCAAAATGGGAACGGCACCACAGTATCTTAACTCTCTTGTCCGTCCCTATGCCCCCACTCGCCATCTACGATCTACCACTCTCGGATATTTCACAGTACCTAGGTTCAAACTATCCAGGATGGGGGGAAGATCTTTCACTTACCTAGGTCCATCACTGTGGAACACCCTTCCTCTCGCCATACGCAAAGAGACTGTTTACACACGCTTCCGCCGATCACTCAAGACCTGGTTATTTAACCAGTAATTCCTTCTATTACTGCCTTCTATTAGCTACACCTAGTCCGCTTGGCGCCGGGAAACCCTTTTTGGGTAGCTGTTGCACCCTATAAATTAAAATATTAAATAAATAAATAAATACGAATTCAATTTTTGCAAGCAAAAATATTCATGCAGCTATGCCTGATAATAATTAGCGAGTGAAATCATTTTTTCTTTTCATTTCTCCACAGGGAAAATAGTTTTTTTCCATGGAAATACCCTTGAACAATTAATCTCCAACTATTATAAGGGAGGGGATGTCTAGAAGAGTAGAAGAAAAAATTGTGAGCACTCACAAATGTCCAGGTTTTGCCGGGTTCACAAATGTCTAGACTGTTCTGGCCTTTGAACACCCACTCCTCTTCCAAAGGAGAAGCCTTTCTTACACATAGACCTAACTTGATTGTTTTAAGTTTGCAAATACACTTTTTGTGAATAGTAAAAGTTGTTTTGCCTAATAGGGAGTGTAAATCAAACTTATATACGCCGAGAGCTTCGTGAAGCGGGGCCTCGGTTTCTACTGGAATAGGGGAGGAGGCATGAATTTAATATTTGGATATAAGAATTGATGTTGACATTTGTATAATTTACCATTCAATAGGTAATGGACTAGTGTTTCTTTGCACGAATAATGCAATATTTATCTGATGATACATAGACGAGAAATTTAGATTTGTGCGAGGCACCTATGTACAGTAGTTTTATTCTTGTACAATATATTTGTTTCTGTGTGCAGCAAGCCTGCCCTGTCTGTGTGGTCACCCCATATTTTTATCATTTTGCTAGTCCTATTTTTGCTTACTGTATTTGAACTCTGCGCATGTTACCACTGCTAACCAGGACTAAAGTGCCTGTGTTCCTTCTTTAAACTTGGTTGAATTTGGTTATTCCTGATAGGCACATTTAACCTGCTTCTAATTTCCTATTATAAGGTATAAAAAGTGCACCCATGACCTAGATGTTAAATGCCACTTTGTGGCAGTAGCACCTTTTGTGCCATCCACTACAGTGGCAGTGCTAACATAGCTACAGGCCTATCCTGTGTAGCCTGACTGTTGCGGGTGGGTGGACATTATTGCATTTGGGCCGGCGAAGGACGCAGGTGTTTGTGCGAGTACGTGGTCTGCGAGCTCGGCATCGATAGTGGTGACCTCGGGCCAGCCTGTAAAATAGGGTACTCCCATACCATGTGATAGAATCTAGCCTCTAACAACCTGCACCTGGGGCACTCAGGATCAGGGCTGGAAACATATGCTTAATGTGTTGTGGGTAGAGGTAGGCATGATGCACATAGTCATTTTGCATGAATCGGAATCTCAAATTATTGGATATCTCTTTCATGTGCTGAAGCACTCTAGATCATGCCTTGTCTGATAACTGTTGCAGAAGGACGCTGTTCCACTTGGCCAGAGCCCCCTCCATGTATCCTGCACAGTGGAATTGAGGGATATGTATAATGATGTGATGGTGTGGTGCATGGTGCCACATGTTAGGAGAGTGTGATATGGGGGATGAATGTGGTTCTTCTTCCCCAGTGTTCCATGTAACGCACGTGTTGTATGGCATGGAATCGCAGGAAGTGGCCAGCCCCTATTCCAAATTTTATTTATAATGTCTTAAAATGACTTGAGGTTGCCTTCGCATTAAAGATCTCTGAGTTGGTAGACCCCCCTGCCTCCCTACTCAAATCTGTTTCATATCTCCGCACCTCCTTGTGGAGTCCTGGCAAGCGCAATATCTCTATGGATTGGAAGTATAGAATGTGAGGCCCTTTTCCAGGCACAAATCTGAGCCAGCAGTCATGCCACTGTCATCTGGAGTGTTTCTTGCTGTGGGCGCCTGCCTGGGTCTGCCAGCCACACATAGAAGATACTCATGCCTCCCAGGGTCCTGCTGATGACTGCCTACAACTGTGCCGCTGCCTAATACAACATTAAAATTGAGCATACCGAGCCCACCCTTGAGCAGGGGTCATTGTAGAGTGGTGTGTGCCACTGGCCTTCGCCCCGTATCAGTTCCAAAGGAAGGTCATGGAGTTCACAAAAAAAGTACCTGGGAAGCATGACTGGGAGAGCTGCAAAGAGTTAAAGTAGTTGGTGTAGCACCAACATTTTGGAGATCGCCACTCAGCCCTGCGTGGAGAGGGGCATTGATGTCCAAAAGGGTAAAGACTTGTGGATGGATCACAGCACTCTGTACATAGTCATCTTTGATGTTCCTATCTGAGTGTTATATGTGAAAACCTAAGTATTTAGGTGTCGTAGCTCCACTGCAGCTGTGATCTAGTTGGGGCAATACTATTCACTTCAGGGTTTGGAGCCAGAAGGAACAGACATGATTTGGGCCGGTTTACCTTGAGCTGTGGAAATATCCCCAATCTCGTCCAACAGGAGCATCAGACCCGACAGGGAAGCCCCCACCTCCCGTAAGAAAACCAGGGCCTCATTTGCATACAGCGAGATGATGTGGTGTGCACCCAGTTCTGGTATTCCCCACTGGTGTTCACATTGTTGCATTTGGCAGGCCAGCGGCTCCATGGTCAAAGCAAAGATCAGACGAGAGAGAGGACATCAGTGCCTTGTGTCTCTGTGAATTATGAAACTGTCTGATATCAACTGACCTGGCTGGACTTGTACTGTTGGGTTCTTGTACAGTGTGTGGATCCAACCCAGTTACCCCAGACCAAATCCCATGTATTCAATGGTCATCAATACGGAGACCCAGCTTAGAGTATTGAATGCCTTTTCGATGTCCAGTGACTCTGCCACTTGACTGTGGGTCTCAGGTGTGTCCTGTATGAGGTGTAACAGACATTGGATGTTGAGGAAAGTGCTCGACCTGGGTATGACCCCGATGGATCCTGAAGCACTAAGGTGCCCATTATAGGGAGTAGTCTGTTTGCTAATACCCTGGTTAGAATTTTATAATCATAATTCAGGAGTGATAATGGCCAGTAGGAGTGGACGTCTAGTGGATCCTGACCTAGTTTTGGCAAAACCACAATCAGGGCCTCTCATAATGAGTCCAGGAGGAATCCCGTTGCCCTCTCCTTGTTGAACATCATCAGTAAGTGTTCAGTAATTTGGGCAGAGAAAGTGGCATAGTATTCAATCGGCAGCTTATCTGTGCCTGGTGTCTTGTTCCAGGCAATTTGGGCAATAGCTGTCCGTATTTCCTCCAATTGAAGATGTTCATCCAGGTGGGCCCGCTTCACCATGGACAGTTTGGTCAGTGGTTGGTCTAGGAAAAAACCATGTGTTTGTTCCAGTGGTGGATAACCTGCTGCCCTGTACAGCTATTGGTGGTAATCCCGGAATGGGGGAGCTGATGGCTGCCTGCACTGTGACCAGGGTGTCCTCGTCTGTCCTAACAGCTCCTATCGGGGCTCCCTGCTGGTCTTCCTTCACCAGCCATGCCAGTGGCCCCCCCAAGCGATTCCTCTAGGAGAGTAACATATTTTGGCATTACTTGTAATTGTGCTTCCCCAGAACGTCTCCGCTTCATTTCTCTGTTTACGCAGCTGTTGAAGGTGCTCATCCCTCACGGTCTGGTTTGTCACCCCTGGTTCTAAAGGCTGAGGCTCCCAATCAGGGGCCATCAGTTTCCACTGCAAGTGGCAGGGTATCCCCCTTGCGGCAGCCATGCAGTGTCCCCACATGACCACTTTATGTATGTCCCATTCCAATGTCCCAGAGAGGGTAGGTCCTTTATTTAGGTCAAAGCTTTAGGTGACACATTTTGCCAGGACCTTCCCAAATTAGGGATCTAAAAGTGCTTCTTCTTGAAGTCCCCAGCTGGGCATCCTGGAGCACGGCCTACCCAACTGCAGAGCCACCTGCAGGGGGCAGTGATCATAGAATATGCGTGCCAAGTACTCCGACCATATTATCAGCACACCAAGTTGTCCCATAGATCTGGGGAATGTGGGTCACGGAAAGTGCACAGGTGAGCATTCCCAGAAAGCCTGATTGCTTGGTGTTGGACACATACACTGCCACCAGGATGAGGGGAGAACCAGAGTGGTGCCCTTTTGTTATTTCAAAACACCTCCAGTGTTCTCTCTGTGATTGACTGCTACATAGGGGACTCCCAGGGCAATACAAATGAGTACTCTGTGAGGATATGCAGATGTGCCATAGACTTGCCCCCACCATTTTGTACGGGCCTTATGTAGCTCTGCCAATGTAAGTTGTGTTTCTTGCAGCATTGCAAAGTGTTTGTGGCAGTTTTTGACATAAGAATGTATGCGGTAGCACTTGGCGGGAGAAGCCATGCCATGCACATTCTATGTTAGGACATTATATTGTGGGGTATGACTATCTTTGTTGGTCCCCATGTTGTATATCGGTGGTGTGCATTGCGTGTGCGTCCTCATATATCAATGCCCTATGCATATAGTGCTCTGCACTAGGTGAACCCTCCCTTCACGGCCATCCGTGCCCCATGATGTGAATCAATTAAAGCAATAACTATAGCATTAAGATCAAAAGGCCTGAACAGTCATTCCCCCTCTGGGACAGGAGACTCTTGCGTCCCTGGCCATAATTCTCCATCCTATAAATAATGACTGAAACAACTGAATAACAAGTAAAACGAGTCCTCTTTGAAACCCATGCAGGGCATGAGTCCTCTGCTATCGAGGTTCCCTCTCGGCATCCCATAGAATTTAGTGACCAGCCTGCTGCTTGCATCACAATTGGCAGACATGTAACATGCCCAGAGAGTGCTCTGCCCCGGCGAAAGTTCAGTGCGCAATCTTAGGAGAGACTTCACAGGAGATTAATTGCTACTCTTGGTTTAAGCTTCAGACTATGATCAGTGCTTGTATTTGAGGTCCCAGAATTGCCCATCTCCAAACCAAAATCCGATGCTTGCCCGGATTGTAGCGGGGTGAAAAGATTTGTATTGTGCTGTGAAAACCTCTGCTACCACCCGTGATCATTCTGTGGCTGTCAGGTCCTGGGTAGGTCATGTTTGAATGGACCTGCATTTCCTGAGTTTAACTTGGGGGACCACCCATTCGCCATTTACCTGTTACTCTATGGCAGGGGTCTTCAAACTGTGGGGCGCGACCCCCAGGGGGGCCGTGGAGTGATGCAAAGGGGGTCGCGCCTTCCCAGTCACACTTCTGTCCAGGCCCAAGGGCTTCAGCCCCCCCCCCCCCACACTTCCCCCGTCCTGTGTCTCAGCCCAGGCTGCTGCAGTGAAACTTGAGCTGCTGGGGGCTCAGCTGGGCAGTGTCTGGATTCCTATCTCCGGCACCCCCGTGTTTTTCACAGGTCTTTAAAGCCCATTTGCATTTTTACATGCCTTTGCAAACTGGTTACAGAGGCTTAGGTTTTTTTGCTGGTTCCAGTACCCCATGGGTCCCTACTGTGCCTATTCCTTACATTTGGATTTTACATTCACTGTCACTGCCATAGTGTGAGAATGCATTTCATGGAAAGGAATACAAAGTTGGCTTCCTGGGGGCGCCGTGTGCGAAAGTTTATTGTGCTTTTGAAGCACCTGCTGCAGCGTTTCTTTCCCGGCAATTACCAGGCCTCACATAAATGTCAAGATAACTCGTGTGATTAATTATCTTCCTGGAGAGAGATCAGAATTTTGTATAGTTGAGGTTTTGACTTATGTGAAGTTAGTGCAGAGGGTTAATATGCCTGCTGCAAAGAACGTGTACCAAGTAGATTAGTAGAGTGCGTATGGTGTGAACAGATCAGCAGGTTACTGCTTTCAAAAGAGGCATCCTTTTGTTACTTGCAACTTATAACTTAAAGTCCTAATATAGAATAGTGAGCTATTAACTTTCATCCTAGAACAGCATGCACACTACAAAGAATACATTATTAGACCATTAATTAATGTTGCAAAAAGGGTTAATTTGGCTAGAAATCAATTCTTATTATTAAAGGAAACTCCCAACTATGCTGTTTCTTTTGCGACTCTGAGTTTGTGCTTCTCCACACCAAGCACTCTTGAACTATACTGCCTACCAGTATGGATGACATGTGACTCCTATACTTTTAGTCCTTTGGCTTATGTAACATTTCCTATACACTGATTTACACATTGATTGTCTCTGTGTAATGTGTGTGTGATGCAAAGTGCTCGGACACCCTACACTGGTATGAGTGGCACTATATAACTAATTCAATGCATCGGAGAGAGTGGGGTTATGGAGACTTGGTCACTGTTAAAGGGTGCTAGTGAGAGAATCCGTGGTGGGGGTGGTCATTGGGGGGGGCACCAACAAACATTGTTGCACAGGGCACCACTAGCACTAAAGCCGGCCCTGGGAAGTATGCACAGATAAGCGCTGAAAATACCGCTTTAGGTGACTGCTTTTTTTAGTACCGACTGGGCCATCAAAATAATCTGCTGGTAACCCTAACCATAGGACTGGAAGTTTGTTGCAGGATCAGCACATTATTTATTTCCTTCACCCTCGATCCCCGATTAATGCCACAATAGTTTAACTTAGATCTTAAAGTCTACGCCCCCGTCAATAACATGCTGAGTTACTTCATGGGTCTGGGAATGCACCCTGCATTCAGACAACTCATTCCTCATTCTCGCCCTTTATTGTCACGCTCACCTTGCACTCACAGTGATCACAATGCACTCACACTGATCACCATGCACTTGCACCATTCACCCGCTCACCTTGCACTCACAGTGATCACTCTGCACGCAAAATGCACTTGTCCTGCTCACACTATACCTCAACCTGCAGTCACACGAGTACACTACTCATCCCTCACTCATGTGACACTTCACTCACCTGTCCCCCTCACTACTCAATATGCAACTCACTCAAACAAGCCCATCAGTAATCACACATTCATTCATCCCATTCTGAACTTGCATCCGCACCCAAAATGAGAGAGGACAGCAAGGGAGTGAGAGAATTTGATTGAAGAGGTCAGGGATGAGGAGAAATGTGAATTGCCGAAGAGAAGTGTGGACACGCAAGAAGTGAGTGTGATCCAAAGGTGAGGGCTTCTGTTAGAACAAAGGGGAGATGTGAAAGAGGAATGGGGGGACTGGAGAGGTGTAAGATACAAATAGACAAAAATTTGAATGAAGAGACAAGGTGAATGAGAAGTGCTGAGGGGCACGGGAGGTGACAGGGACAGAGAGGCCATGAGATAAATGTGAGAGACTGTTAGAGATGAGGGGAGTGAAAGGACAGAATGGCAAGAGGTGATTAAAGGTGAAGTGAGAGGTTGAATGGGGAGAGTTCAGAAGTTGTAAAAAGGGGTGAAAGACAATGACCTGCAAAGTGAGAGGAGGATCCGGGGTTAGGAGAGGAGAGAGGGATGGAAGGGAGGGGGTGAGAGGAAAGCTGCATGGGTAAACGGCTTAACTCTACACAAAACCGCCAGGGTTTTAAGGGACCCCTGCTTCTTCCGGTCAGGGCCAGGTGAGCTTCTAATGTGGCAGCACGTATTGCTGCAGAGTGGAAGGCCCTTCACAAAGGTTGACTTGAAATCTTTCTGATGATAATTGCTGTATTTTGGTTATAAATGGGTACTGATTGGGTGAAATCTTTCCTCAGCGTTACTGTGTGTAACAAATATCAAAATAATGAAGCAATGCTATCCCAAAATACGCGGCATCACATAACCTCATTTACATTTTCATCCCACGCAATTTAGTCAACAGGTTTAGATATTTTTGTCAGGAGGGGGTCCTTACGCCTCAAAATGTTGACAGGGGGGTCTCGGCATCCAAAAGTTTGAAGACCTCTGCTCTATGGTGTTGGGAGCCCAACCTTTTGTGTGGAGCCAGGTCCACACATCCTTCTGTGTTGAAAAGATGTGGAAGGTCTCACTATCCATTACATTGTGCTTCACTTTGACTTTCATGCAGGAGCCCCAAAGCTGCTATAACTCATCTGTGAAGTCAAAACATGCTGCCATCTCCACGTTTTGATAACACAAGGAGCCCTTCATTTGAGATTATTGCAAAACTAGGTCACAGTTCCGGTAATTGAAAAGACGAGCAGTGAGTGGTCGTGGCGGTGGCCCGGGTGGTGGCGGCCTGCATTGGATATGGTGCACCTGCTCCATGGCAAACAGTTTCAGAACTTTGTTTTCTAGTACCATGATCATCAGCTAGGTTTCAATGAAGAGCTCAGCATCAGCGCCTTCTGAGCGCTGTGGGAATCCCAGGAAGTGGATGTTGCTGAGCTACGAGTATCCTCCAGTGTCCTCCACCCTGTGATGCAGCAAGGCTGCTGCTTCTTTCATGGCACTCAGTTGTGTCTGTAATTCCCCTACCATGGGGCTCGTGGAGGTCAAAGTAAATTCTGTGTCATCCACGCTGTCTGTCAGTTTAGGGTGGTCGACTCTCAAGAGATTCATGTCCAAGGAGACAGCGTCTATTTTTGTCTGCAGTAACATTTAAGTGTCCAAGATACCATGGAGGACCTTCTCAAATTGAATGGAGTACACCATGAGGGTGGCTTCCAGATGTTGTGAGGGTGCGATTGAACTCAAATGTACACCTTCCCGCAAGTATGGGGCTCACTTGGGCTGCTTACATGCTAAATTTATTGTCAGTAATGGCGCATGCTTTCAGCACTAAACCTGCAATAACAGAACTCTGCGACTCCCCCAGATGCCACGGCCATATACAGTCAATTAGAGGGGTGCCCAATAGGTGCCGGGAGCCAGCTGCTGCCCTCACACGTCAGGCTAATTTAGGGTCCCACTCCAGGCATCAAGCATCACAGGCAACATCCATTTGAGCACTTTCCACTTCCCATGATCATTTCAGCGATCCAGTCACCGCTCCTGCGCCGCAGGGGCAGCACAACTCTGGGTTGTCCTCCTGGTAGGACCTGCTGCAGGCCCCACACAGTGGCTGTGCCAATGATCTCACCGCTGGGGAACTCAGCGCCCCTGCAGTTCTCACTGTCTCTGCCTGCACTGGGGGAGACTCTCTCAAGTAGTGTGTGGCATTGGCAGGCTGGATGACCCTGATTGTGAAGGATTTAATTTGGGTCAGGTATGTTGGTCACTCAGAGAGCATCCGATGTGACTGCCATCTCGGCCATGCCCCTACCATTTTAGACAGTTAATGACCTTCATTTTAAATATCAGCAAGTCACCCCTATACAAGCCTTGTGATGCACAAGGCAGGAGCATGGTACTTAAAAACGGGACAGGTAGAAAATTAATAATGGCGTAGGGCCTAATTATGAGTCTGGTGGCCCAAGTACAACAAGACTCGCAGAGGCACGCGGTGGGGGACTCCCAGTCATAACTTTAGCTGTAGGTCTGTCTTTGCACCATTTCAACCGACAGGGAACCGCTGTTCCCTGGCGATGGCACAGCAGTCAGGGGCTCAGCAATATGCTGGTGGTGGCGCTGTAGCACCATCATGCTTATTGCAAGTTTCAGGACCGCCAGCAGTGTCATGGAGGTCTTTACTCTATGAATAAGCTGACGGTCCTGAAACAAAGTGCCAATGTGCATGAGGATGCATGCAGGGGGGCACAGCATTTGCCCCATGTGCGCATGCACCCCAGTTCCTGTCCGGATCTATTTTTTGCATTCTCATTGTGGTGCCCATTCTCCGAGGCACCACCGTAGGCCAGCTAATAAAAGCCAGACAGACAAAAGGAAACCTGTAATCTGGCAGGCAGTGCACACACAGGTTTGAGGGTGGCTGTCTACTCGCGCACCCCCAAACTCGTAATCAGGCCCAAGGCGACATGGTCCTATACGCTATTTACACGCTGGCTGGACTTGTTGTCCTATGTCGAAAATCAGGGTACTGTTTAAAACACAAATAATGTATGTTTAGAATTGGGACAAGATAAAACAAAAATTAAACTACTAATTTTAATTGCTAATACAAATCCAATTTAATAATGAAGTCATTTTTTAATAAGTAGTAAGGAAAATAACTTTTAAAAAGTTAGCTTTTCACTGCCTGAACCTCGTGGAGGCTAATTTGCATTAACTCTCCAGCAACTCCAAGCCTGCAATAAGCACAGGAAGAGGTGTGAAAGAGGTGTGAAAGTCCTTCCAGTAGCACACAAAAGGCTGACTGGCCTGAATGGGCATACCTGACTCTTCTGAGCCCAGTGGAATATGCAACATGCTTCTGTGGGCATTCTGCTCGCACCACTGTGTCAAATCCTGCATGACACGTCTCTTGAGCCACATGTAACACTTTGGTGCACTTCAAAGGGATAGAAAAGGACTCCAGGATGATTCTTGAGTATCCCAAGTGTGGTTGCTGAAGCTTTTGTCCTACAAGACTTCTGTTTCTTTTGTATGGAAAGCGCCTGTTTCAAACTGGATTTTAGTGTTAGATGTGGGAGGATACTATGATTACCACAGTGCACTCTCCAACACACCCACAACAATCTGATCCCATGTTTAGTGTGGCAAAATGCTTTCTTTAACTTGAAAATGCTTTGGCACATTGCATTTTGGTCTTGATACATAGCTTAGTAAATGCCAGAAGTGATGCAACCACGCTACAAAATCATTTTAAATCTGGGACTCATTGGTTTAAAATAAATAATCTACTTTCTATGATGCAGCTGAAATGAGTAATAGAGGAGGAGAAATTAGATTCACAAAAATATGTAGGATATGGCTGCTGCGGGAAACATCATTTACATTGCGGTGTTTACACCGCACTACCTTTACAACGCAGGTATTACAACGCAAGTCATTACAGTGACTGGATGGCACTCTAACCTAAGGAATAGTATGATTTACTATTCCAACACCTTCCCTACTGTACGTATACTGGAGTTGGAATAGTATATCATACTATTCCTAAATCCAGTGCCCTCCAGCGCAAGTCATTGTATCGACTTGCATTGTAATGCCTGCGTTGTATAGGCATTGCGGTGTAAACAACGCGATGTAACACCATATATTCGGCTGCTGCTAGTCCAAATGCTGCAGCTCTAAAAGCAATGATATAACCTTACTACAGGCATTTGTCTGACTTAGATAATATCTGTAAGACTGAAGGTAAGTTGTTAAAATATCTCCATTTCAATGTATGTTTCAGTCAGTGAAGCAAGCACACCTCAGGGGTCATCATTAAGCCTGACAATAGATAACCATATAAATACCCCCTTACATCCCTAACTAGATCATATGGCCTCAAAGTTATGACTTTTGTACAATACTCTCTGATGGCCTTCTGCCTCAAAAACATTAGGTGTTCACCTACAGAGAAGTTTAAATCTTTACTGACACCATTAGTCCCTTCTATGTTGAATATTATGTTGATCAAAACTCAGAAGTATGAAGTCCTTATTTTTGGGTGCCCTCCTGAAGTGTTTTCAATGGATTTGTGTACAACACAGCTTTGAATGTCATCTATCCAATCACTGAAGCCAAAACCCTTGGTCATATTATTGATTACTTCCTTTCTTCCAGATCTCATAATGTATGGAATGAATCCTTTTTAGAATTAGAACCTCCACCATTACCATTTTTTGGAATGATATTTCTGGTTTTCAAATTATATTCAGGCTCCAGTGCATGTGCTCCGACCCCTAAAATATGAGTGCAATTGGCTAGTCCCTGATTGGCATATTGACCTTACCAGTAAGACTTCAATATTTTGTACTCTATGTATCCTGGGCCTGTATGGTAAACGTCAATAGTGGACTGCAGCATTATTGTGCCACCACTAAAGTGACAAAGAAAATCATATAGTCAGGCCTGCCCTGCAGCCTGGGGTTCCAGTTTTAAAACTGAAACTCGGCCCTGCAAAAGTCACGGTTAAGGAAGGCCCCAAATTACCACAGGGCACGGTGCATGGTATTTAATTTGCAGGAAATGTGTTCTTACGTTTTTCATGTTCTGTCTGTGAAAAATCTCCAACGTCGTTTATTACAGTGGCAAGCCAGGCTCCCCCAGGGAAAAGCACTGGTTTACATTGTAACTACTTAATATGCATAACTTCAGTTTGGGAATAGCTAGAACCATGGCTCGAAGAGTTCAACCAATCTGAATTTAAAATCCAATTCGGGGCCCTCATACAGATAGAAATAAAGGTTCTCTGCTAACAAGGGAATCGTTTTTAATGAGTTCAGAGAATCAGATGAACGTATGCCTCTAGAACGCTGACCATATGACTTATTCAAAGGGTAATCAATCTAACAAAGGCTTATTAATATATGTGTCAATCAAAGCATACAGAGCCCGATTCACAGAAGTAATCTGAGACAACATCCTCAACTTACGACTTTTGGTATTCACAGAAGGCATTTAATAGTAGTAAAGTTAGGACTCTCAATTTTACTACTACTAAATGCCTTTTGTGAATACCAAAAGTCGTAAAGTTAGGATTTTGTCTCAGTTGAGTAGCAGTAAAGTGAGGAGTCTTAACTTTACTACTACTAAATGCCATCTGTGAATACCAAAAGTAGTACGTTTAGGATTTTGTCTCAGATTAGATCTGTGAATCGGCCCCACAGTAATGAATTGCTTATCTACGTTTCAAAGAAACAAGGGTCCATCAACACATAAACTCACGATACATCTGATCAAAATTTTTAACACATAACCATAGATCAATGAATCTAACTCCACATTGGATGTTCATGTAGTCAGTCCTTTTGCAAGTATTCAATGGCATTTAGGACGAAAATCCAACAATTATATCACAAAAATGGATATAGTGTTGAAGGTGCAGTCTTTAGTGTCTTGTGCACTGGACACCATCTTCAGGACTGTTACAACCAAAGAAGATTACCAGTAGAACACCCTCTCTTGGTAGTGCTGGTGCCACATGTTTGCCAGCACTATATGTATGACAGAAGGACCCTTCTGTAGTATTAAATGTTCCCATTATGCACAAAGTGATTGCAAACACCGGTTGCACCCCAGGGGGACTTCTGAATATGGGCCCTGATGATCATGCCGAATCTTAACTTACTATTTTGAAAATTGCACTTGCAGAAAGTTGGCATTTTCCTGCCTAACTCCTCTAGTAGCCTTTACAGAACTGATCCCCTACTGCCACCTGGAAGCCTGCTGGGAGGTGGGAATGGCTCCCAGAAAGGGAACAAAACAGTCTTGACTGGGATGAGATGTAACTTCCTCCTGACTGGATAGACTGTGGGATGAGCTCACTAAATGCACAAGTCTCAAAGGGGCATCCCCATTTCACAGGCATATCTAACTTATACGTAAGCCTGCCCCTGCCATTGTCCAAGTTGCCAGAGTGGCACCAATCCCAATGGGGGAAAACATGTTGCAGAACTGGTTTGCTGGTGCGAGTTCCTTGTTTCCCTTGCCACACCTCAAGGATGTACCCAGAGATCTGACGAGAGGCAGAACGATTCTGCCATGTTTGATTTTGCCAAGCAGGGCATAGTGGTTTTGTTTAGGGTATAACCTTCAGAAAGTGATATTAAAGTGCCTAGGGTTGCCCTGTGACCTTTTTCCGAATTGGAATTGGAGTTCCCTAACTCACAATCTAGTGTGAGGCATTAAATGGCACCTCTGTATGCCTCATTCAGAAACTGCTCTAGTTGAGGAGGACAGAAGAAGGACTGCACTTGTCAAACCCCCAGTGGACTTTAGAAAGAGAAATGCACTTACTGTAACCTGTGGACCGAGACCCAATGAACTGGATGTGCACCCACTGCACAGAATAGTGGACACCAAAGGCTTCAAAAAAAGTTTCTAATTATAATGGTAGAATTCTTCACCCGGTGAGGGGATCAATAGTATTCGGCCTGCAATGGATGTTCCTTGGGTGCAAATTTTGAATTTTTCCTGCTTCGAGTTTTTGTGCCAAAAGTCAATGACTTCCCCGTGATTTCGTCCGACAGCAATCCGGCCCTGTAGAACTCATCTCTGCCACAGGCTGCTGCTTTGCACATCAGAGGATTTTTGACTTTCAAAAATGTTTCTAAGTCCAAAGATAAAACCACTGGACAGAACCTGGTCTCTGTGTCTGACCGTCACTCCATTGCGGTCATCCTTAACTTTTGGCTTTGACCAGGTCAAGTGTGATCCGATACCCATGGTTGTCCTTTGGCTTTTTTGGCACTAGAAAAATATTATTTTTATAAATTGGAGTGGGAATTTTATTGTGTTTTATTTCCTACTTGTTAACTGTTTTGCTATTGATAAATGCTTTACATAGTACTCCTAGGTTATGCTTGTCTGCTCTATGGTACAGCAACCAAGGGTTGAGCTTAGGTTTAAATTCATGAGACTTAACTGGGCCTAGTAAGGAATAGTACCATTATTACTTGAAGAGCATTAACATTCACTTCAACTAATAATCCACTTTTGCACACATATCAATAGGATTACTTCTCATTGCTTTTATTATATGTGACTACTGCCTAAAAGTTGTCCTGTGTTGTCGCTGATGAAACATTGAAAGCAGTGGTCCTTTCCATTAATATTTCAATGTTGTAGGACTGCAATGCCTTATTTCGGGAACTTCCCAGGTATATGCTGTCTAAACTAAAGACATTGAAAAATGCGGCTCACAGACAATGCAATTTTTCCTAGATAAATTTGTACATCCATGTTTTTGAGTTATCCTCATTGACTCCAACTCAACAAAAGGATTTTATTAAAACATTAATGTATCCCTCACTGTTGCATGCAACTGCAGGGCCATGCAAATATTAAAATGCAAAATCTGGCCCCTAGAGACAATCTCAACCCCTTCATTCTTCAGCAGCAAACATGACTTAATTTGCCAGTTACGAATAGGTTGGGCTGGATGCTGCTCAATTAGCATCCTTGCAGCAAATTAATGAAATGTGTTGCCTATACGACTGAGAGCTGATACAAATGATGTCAATATTATAAAAGGAATCAAGACCTGGATCTTCTGACATTTTGCATTCATTGTATTATTCATATTTCGATTTGACCATCTATCACCTGGTCATGCATTATGTAATGGGCACACTGCTCTCGTGTGCGCCACGGTGCACCTTTACTTAGCTGTGCCGGGCACACATGGCATTTACCATATGTTCATAGGGCCTTATTTACATGATTATGCTGTAGGGCAGCGCCGCAGGCCTCCCTGCTGCGCTTCTCTCCAGCAAAAGAAAAGGGCAGGAATGTGCCACATCTATCATATACAGCGCATTCCTATCCTTTTTCCCTACACTGGAGCACAATGAGCTCCATGTGCCAATGCAGACACCTTTGTGCTGTGGTGCAAGGGTACCTGCGCTGCAGGGATGATTCCTGCACAAAAACAATAACAAGAGGCTTACGCCACTTTCTATGTGTGCTGCAGAATGCAGCACAAATGGAAAAAGGAAAAACAAGGAGAAATAATGGTATTTCCCCTCATTACGCCGCCCTTATACCTCCCCTAGAGAAGTGTACGTTTTTGTCACTGACTCAGAGTTACAATTCCTCGTTAATCTGGGGCAGTGTCAAAAAAATCATGGGTTTTGCTGGGAACGCCCACAGCAACACCCACTGCACGCCCTTTTAACACAGGAAACTGCATTAAAAGGAACGATATTTACATTGCTGCATTAAGCCACGCAAAGTGGCTAAGTGCTGCCTACTAATTGTAGCAGAACCTTCTTTAGCCTATGTACTGATAAATATCTTTCAAGCTTCCTTTCTGGGAAAGCTTATAGTGGCTTAGGACTTCTGCATAACAATTACTTAAATATAATAATATTCGATATTTTTTCTAATTAAAAAATAAATTAATTACGTATTACTTGCTTATATATGTAATTTTTTATAGTCGCTAAATACGAAATACCCAAATGTAACTGAAAAGATGTGCAGTGTCAGCAAACATTTAAAAACGTTTTATTATTTATAAAAGAAAGTGACTTTGTGACGAACGTGTGAAACATGTTATGCATAAAGCCTTGATGTAACGCACAGATTAGATCAAGAATTTACGCATATTGTGAACTCACTCTATTTTGACAGCACAAATGGAGAATAGAGATCTGTCCAGTTCAAAGTCGTACAAGTACAAGAGCCTGCTGTGTGCAGCAATCAATCTACTTCTATAGCCTTCACCCTATTATACAACACACTTGTCCAGAAAAAGATTTACCAGTTGTGCACATTTTGCTATTAAAGTTTTTCCTATAGTGGTACTTTGTCACTTCTTCTTGACATTTTACTCCATACAGTTAGGATTTATGAAACAACACTTGAAAATATATGGAAGGCGCCCACAATACTTCGATCAATTCCGCATCTTGCTCTGCTGCAATTTTTAGGGTGAATGTGACTGAGGCTTCATTTAGTCCCCTTCACTAATTTGTAGAAAATGGGTTTCTCTATTTAAAAGATAAATGTATACCAAACGTGCTTGCTGTTTTTAATATCAGTGTTATGTCTTCAATATACAAATATTCTTTAAGCAGGAAAAGGAAATAATAGCGAATCCTGAACATAGTGGTTTTTGATGTTAATAATCCTAGTTCTGCCAATACAACACTTTGTTGTAGAAGTCACAATGCCATTTACATTTGTTGACAGGAACAGATAACATAAGAATATATAACTTTAGCTATGCATAAAGAAGCTATATTTAATGAGTTAGGAAGCAGTGTGTAGTAATGGTTTTCTTGCAACCCTAGCAAGCTTTCGTGTTCATACTTTATAATATTTTGTGCTATGTATTATACATGTATTTCTACACCTTTGCTAGGCCCTATCCAGACTTACTGGTTTGTGCTGTAGGCTCACAACTATATTCAGAGGCTCTTCAAAGTTAACAAATTCTTATTTTCCAAAATGGTTCTTTTTGGACTTGGCCCTTTTTGCCAGGTTCACCCCTATACTTTTTGCCTTAGCTCTGACATGGTGTTGGTGGTTTTAGGCCTTTGGGCACTTTAGCACTGTGGTCCAGTGTAAAGTGTGTGCGCTCCCTGTGCACATTTGGTGAAGTTGGCCTGCCCTCCCATAGGAATGCATTGGGGATAAGTGTGTTCATGGTATTTCCTGGTATGAGAGGAGCAGTGTGGTCAAGTCTAGTATGTATGAATTCGTGAGAATAAATTCTGTGCAATGGCATGAGCAGATTTATGATGACTGGTGGAGAAATGCCACTTTTAGAAGTTGCAAAAACAACAGTTGATGGACAGAATGCAGAACAATGTCATACATTCACCCCAGTACAGAGATCTGGGTCTAAATCCATCGTTGTTTTGCTCACCATGCCATTCCAGTTTGAACCCAGCCATATGCAAATCAGTCTTGATCCTGTGCCTCATGGGAACAGTCCAGCCCGAACTGCCAAGCCAGGTCCTCCCAGGACTGGAAACAAGCATCCTAGGACCGGTTTCGGGGTTTCACCCCTCTTCAGCCAGGATAGCTTGATTCCAGTGGCATGGAGAGCACAGGACTCACGTCTGAGCATACCCGTCCCACTTGGGGTGACAACTGCAAAAACAACAGTTGATGGACAGAATGCAGAACAATGTCATACATTCACCCCAGTTCAGAGATCTGGGCCTAAATCCATCGTTTTTTTGCTCACCATGCCATTCCAGTTTGAACCCAGCCATATGCAAATCAATCTTGACCCTGTGCCACATGGGAACAGTCCAGCCCGAACTGCCAAGCCTGGTCCTCCCTGGACTGGAAACAAGCATCCTAGGACCGGTTTCGGAGATTCACCCCTCTTCAGCCAGGATAGCTTGATTCCAGTGGCATGGAGAGCACGGGACTCACGTCTGAGCATACCCGTTCCACTCGGGGTGACAAATGCAAAAACAACAATTGATGAACAGAATGCAGAACAATGTCATACATTCACCCCAGTACAGAGATCTGGGCCTAAATCCATAGTTTTTTTGCTCACCATGCCATTCCAGTTTGAACTCAGCCATATGCAAATCAGTCTTGACTCTGTGCCTCATGGGAACAGTCCAGCCCGAACTGCCAAGCCAGGTCCTCCCTGGACTGGAAACAAGCATCCTAGGACCCGTTTCGGGGTTTCACCCCTCTTCAGCCAGGATAGCTTGATTCCAGTGGCATGGAGTGCACGGGACTCACGTCTAAGCATACCCGTCCTACTCGGGGTGACAACTGCAAAAACAATAGTTGATGGACAGAATGCAGAACAATGTCATACATTCACCCCAGTACAGAGATCTGGGCCTAAATCCATAGTTTTTTTGCTCACCATGCCATTCCAGTTTGAACTCAGCCATATGCAAATCAGTCTTGACTCTGTGCCTCATGGGAACAGTCCAGCCCGAACTGCCAAGCCAGGTCCTCCCTGGACTGGAAACAAGCATCCTAGGACCCGTTTCGGGGTTTCACCCCTCTTCAGCCAGGATAGCTTGATTCCAGTGGCATGGAGTGCACGGGACTCACGTCTAAGCATACCCGTCCTACTCGGGGTGACAACTGCAAAAACAATAGTTGATGGACAGAATGCAGAACAATGTCATACATTCACCTCAGTACAGACATCTGGGCCTAAATCCATCGTTTTTTGCTCACCGTGCCATTCCAGTTTGAACCCACCCATATGCAAATCAGTCTTGACCCTGTGCCTCATGGGAACAGTCCAGCCCGAACTGCCAAGCCAGGTCCTCCCTGGTCCTAGGATGCTTGTTTCCGGTCCAGGGAGGACCTGGCTTGGCAATTCGGGCTGGACTGTTCTCATGAGGCACAGGGTCAAGACTGATTTTCATAGGGCCAGGTCTAAACTGGGATGGCATGGTGAGCAAAAAACACGATGGATTTAGGCCCAGATCTCTGTATTGGGGTGAATGTATGACATTGTACTGCATTCTGTCCATCAACTGTTGTTTTTGCCCCGCAGGCACAGAGAGCAGCAGAGCTCGTCAGGAGGACAGCCCGGTGAGTCAGGTGAGTGGAGCTGGTGAGGAGGTGGTGTATGTCGAGGCACGCTATCAGTGCCTGCCCCCATTGTTGCTTGCCCTAGGCACCGTGTTGGTGCCTGAGCGGACCCACTAGAGAGCGGGCCGCTCCCACGTTGTTGGGCATGTTTTGCGTCCAGAGCCTGTGTGTCTCCAACGAGGGAGACACATTGTTGTAGAGAGCCCAGAGGGGCCAGTGATCTCCCCAGTTGGCATGTCTCAGCTGCCCCGCTTGCAGAGGGCAACTGCACTGAGGGGGTAATTTCATTTGGAGAGCCCCAGTGAGGCCCCGAGGGCACAGTGTTGGCAGGGCCTATTTGCTTGTCCTCAGCTGCGCCGCACCAGTGCGGGCAGCTGCCACATTTTGCCCATCTGTAGGAAGGTGGAATCTGACTATATGGTTGCCCCCACTTTTTTCCCGGTGTTTTGCTGGTTTATGACTTAGTTGGACTGGGATCCTGCTATTCAGGGCCCCAGTGTATCTGCTTTCTCTGTAAAATGGTTTCCATGTGCATTAGGTACATTTCTAATTGGATTCTGGAGTGCCTTATAAGCCCCTAGTATATGGTATACTATGTACCTAGGGCATAGGTACCTCAGAGGCCTACCAGGGGCTGAAGCATGTATTATGCCACCCCTGGGAAGCACTCCAAAATGGCACCACTGGCCTGCTACTGCAGGCTGGGTATGGGTGTGCTTGCACCCCTTACAGTGGTATAGATTACCTCTATCTACCTACATATACAGACACATATCAACCTATAAGTCACTACTATGGCAGGCCTTGACAATCCTGAAGGCAGAGTGCTTGGTTTTGTGTGAGAGGGTGCCCAAGCATGAGCTGAGCCCCTCTGCAGCTGTCGGAAATACTTCCTTATGGCTGTTCTGTGATACAGCCATACCATATACTCTTAAGTGCATTATAACCTCGCGGTAAATGCTAACTTTAGAATGGCTGCATCAAAACATGTCGTGGTAGGTGTCAAACACTTTGGAATACTACCTCCCCACCAGTCCTGGCAGTGGGGGTAGCATTCCACCATTCTAGAGGGAGAGACATGTTCACACTGGTCACTCCCGGTAGGACTTTCCTGAGCCCTGGCATCACAAAATGGATGCCTCTGCAGCAGACACGGGTCTGGCCTCCTGCTGCTGACCGAAACTCCGGCAGGGGAGGCCTGAACAATAGGTTTCCTGTCGAAGGGAGGTGTAACCATCTCCCCAGACAGACAGATGTGTATTGGGGCTCGGCGGAAGCACTCCCTGGTGCTTTGAAGTCCTGCACTGGGGGCACGTTTGCTGTCCCTGTGCATAGTCCAGTTCAAACCGGTTGCAGGGGCTACTGGCGCGAAACTGGACAAAGGAAATGGGAGTAACCATCCCTCTTTCCAAGCCCACCCATAGGTGGGGCCTTAGAGTTAGTCCATCCCCTAAACTTAGTATAAGTATAGGAATCCAGTCCCTGGGAATTTAGATTACCCTGGAAGAAACTCTGCAATGTAAATCCTGGACCTTCGACGTTCTATCCTGCCAAAATTTCTCTTAACAAGGAGGGGAGGATGCTCCTTCCTGGTGCTTGTTAGCAGGCTATGGATCTCCCTTCCCTTTGCCCTCAGAAGCAATCCCGAACTTCTCAGTTTTAGACGCCATCTTAAGACCTGGCTGTTCCACCAATAAATCAATAAGTTTCGACTGGTAGGAGTGACAGCGTGTTGGTTCTCTTTCCTCTTGAGGTAGTTGCTCTAGCGCCAGGACACTCTTTTTGAGTAGCCGTGCGCTCTACAAATCCCCCTTAACATAACAGAACTAGAAGACTGAAGAAATCTCCCTTGGGGTCAAGGAGTGACTCCCCTGCTTGGCAGGCTCCAAAGAAGCAACTGACCGGTCTGCATCGCTGAAGCTCCCGCCGGGCACCGAAGTCTTTGCATCACCAGAGGTGGATTTCCAGACTTCCCCGAGCTTACCCTGAGTCCACAGCAAAGCTGAGGCCCGTGGCTATCGTGGGTGACGTGGAACCAAGACCCATGGACACGTGATGTTTTGCAGCAGCAGCATCTTCCTGGGCTTCCTCGAAGTTGTGCTTTGGGCTCTGAGTAGCCCCAGCCTTGAGCACCTCCTTCACCAAAGATTCCTGGCCTCCACTCCTTGATTGACCCGTGGGCCAGTTTCAAGTGCGACCGCTTGAGGCTCCTTCGCGATCATTAGCCCATTGGCTAGCAGGTCACCACAAATGCAACCTCTCTTCTGCTTGGACTTTCCTGGTTGCTCCAGACGTGCCCTGACTTACCTTTGCTGGGTGAGTCCCCCAGACCTTTCTGGTCTGCACCGCAGTCCTTTCTCTGAATTCCAGTGACTTGCTGTTGCCAAGGCTTGTTGGGTCCAATCTGGTCGCCGACACTGTAGCACTCGAAAAACTTTGTGGGACAGCTCGAATCCGGCTCATGGACTTCGGCGACGCCTCCTGGACCTCGTGGCTGAAGAGTCAAGACACCCATCAACTCACCTGAAGCACCCAACATCAGTGGGCATTGGTCCATCCTGCCCTCGGTCACTGGCTAGTGACCCACACTCTGTCCCCTCTGCTTTCAGGTTCCTTCCATCCTAGATCCAGGCTTGGATCTCTTCGGACACTTCTCCTCTTCACGGCAGCAGCAGTTCTTTGCAGGCTTCCATTGCAATCGACGACGCGACCCGACACCAAAAGACACCTATGCACCCGGCTTCTCTGGGTGAGGTAACTCGAGTACTCCAGTGCTCCCGTGGGTGCTAGCCCTAGAACTTTGTAAGTCCAAAAGGGTTTGGGCCTGACTCGATTCTAAGTGTCCCTAGTCTTTAAATTTCCAACCGCGACATTGCACATAGAAGAGAACGGGAACCTGCGGTTGTGTTCACACACTGCATACAGTCCCCGTGGGTCCCCTGTGTCACTACCTAGGTGGTTCCTTGGGGTCCCAGCGATTCTACAGGCTCTAGGCCTTGTGTCTAGTTCAGTTGTGGTTCTTATACCACTTTTTGGTATATGGTTTGGTATGCCCCTAGGGCCCAAACGTGTATTTGTGCTATTACTGATGATTGCTCACTTGTAACTTAAGTACTTCGAACTCCAGTCTCATAAAGAGACTAGAGGGGTGTGCTTTAACCTAAATACATATATTTTAAATATATACCTGGTGTGGCTGTCCTTTCAATTGATCATTCAAGAGATTATAGACTGGTAAAACAAGCTGCTTTACATACCTTCAAGACTTAGCCTGAAGGCTGCTATCCATAGCTACCACTAGGATAGCTTTCAATAAAGGTTGGCTTTAACCTATCACCATAAGGGGTTGTTTGGACTGATATAAGGTGCCCACTAGAACTAGTGGACAGCAAATATCAGGCCACCTTCTCGAACCATCTGTCCACCCAAAGGGCACCGGGAGTGTCCAGGCCTCATTTGATATTCACAGCTGCCCAGCAAGTAGTGGGCAGCTGCAATGTTTAGGCCATCATTCCTTTGGGGGCATTGTGAGAGATAGGAGTGAGATGCACTCCTGCCCCAGCGCAATGACGCGGTTTAGGATATTGCTGCATTGGCAGCATGCCCTGACACTTTGGGACACAGTGCATTTTGATCCCTTTGTTAAGGCCAGTTGGCCAGGGGGACTGTTAGGTTTGTAGGGCGCCAGGCCCTAATGTGATTTATGCCACTACAATGGTTTTCATTAAGAGGTTATGTGCTAATGTGATCTTTGTAGGTGCGCAGGAAATATAATTCATAAACTGTTTTATGCACCGTGATTTATGCCTCTAAATATGGTTTTATGATTATGAGGTTTTGCATACTGTGTTTAGGTTTGAGATTATTCCCTACTGTGAGGTATACCCCTAATGTAAGTTATGCTTAAGAGGTTATAGTCTAATGCGTTTGAACTTATAAGAAGATTGCATAATGTGTTTATGCTGGTGAGGTTGGCGCAGAATGTATTTCACGCCTAAATGTGATACTGTGCATAATATGGTTTATGTTACAGGATGATGCCGAGTATAGTGGTTGCCAGTAATTACTGGTTATGTTCTATGTTTAGTATTTGTTCTACATTTACTATCTTTACTAAGTGAGGGTTCTGACAGTGGTCCAAGTGGTCCTGTCATGTGTATTAATCCCATGTTAATATTGCCCAGTGCCAGTTGGCACTGTGTATATTGTGTGATTACTATTCTACTGTGTTTTATGATAATACAAAGGCTATTTTTGATATAACCTTGTGTGGAGTTACTTTTGTGGTGTGCCTAGTATGTTGTTGCTGTGGGTGTTGCGCAAATGCTTTACAAATGGCCTCCGGGATAAGCCTGACTGCTCGTGCCAAGCTACCAAGGGGCTGAGCAGGGGTTATCTTTGGCGTGTAACTCCCTTGCCCTGACTAGAGTGGTGGTCTCTGCCTGGCTTTGGCGCAAGCCTTAGCCAACCAGAGATCCCATTTCTAACAGTTCATTATTCCTCATTTTAAATATGTTCACTATTTATTTATACTTGTAGGTCTAAGCATTTGAACATCCACTTGTGTGTGTTTACAGGTGGAGTCACCTAGGTATGGGTAGTATATTTGAGCAGGAAGGATTTAGACAGGCCGGAGTAACCATTCTGCCACTCCTGCATTTTCTCGATGGACTGCATCCAGGGGGTTGCCATGACTCAGCCATGTCCCAATTGCCCCATACTAGACACAACTTATTACAGGGTTTTGCTGATTGTAATTTTTTTTGCAGGACTCTGTATTCAGGGCTGCCAGGAATTCAGGCAGGACTGCAGGGTTTATGATGTTGGAGTGAAAAATAATCCAGAGTTAAGATACTGAGCAGAAAACTCCTACCCCTCTGTCTTGCTTGTCTGGTTTTGGGGCGAGTAGTTTGCAGGGCTGAGTTCAGGGGACAACTTTTTTTTGGAGCGCAGGCAGCAAACATTCTTTCTGGAATCTGAACATCAAACAAACATAATTTGTTGATTGTGATTTTTATATGAGGCACTATTATATGTTACACATTATGACTAGAGGAGGCAGCAGCTCAAATAAAGGTAATATTGTATAATATGCGGGCATTTCATCTAGAATGGGCGATGCTGATTTCCCGAATTATTCTATAGAATTTGGTACATAATTATCACAGGGGTCTCAAACGGTGGAGGACTCATGAAATACATACTTCCTCTCAACCAGCAATATGCTGATTATAAATAAAAAATACTCCAGTTAAGTGTGAATATTACACCGGGGGAATTAATAAAAATGCTCACATAGCCACCAACGCACCGTGCCTTCAGTGAGTCACAGGAAAAGCAAACCAAAAGGATACCAGCCAGTAATAAATATCTACCGTCAATGGACATAGATATATTAATCTTTTTTTTAAAGATTATGGCCAAATTTCTGAGCAACATTTTCTCCTTCATAATGAAGACCAAACAATAGCTATACTTGGGGACAACCTACATATAAAATGAGGCCCATGGATGATTAGAATGGAAAAAGAAGCGTTTAGAAAAAGTTATATATAATGGTATATGGGATAAAGTACCCCCGGCCTTACATTATAAGGATTTTGCATGTCACCAAGGAGTTCTGCCACCACACAGAGGAACAAGGCTGAGGGTTGCGTTTCTTTATGACCATGAGGTGATTTGCAATACCCATATAATGTACAGCATTGTTTACTATACTCTTTTATATAGTCACACCATTACCCTACCTGCACACCACATAAATCTTTCGTGTAGTACTCCTTTATGTGAAATTGATAAAATGTTTGTAAACATGAAGAATATAATTAAGAGTCTCTAGTGTAAAATTAAATACACCCTAGTGCTTAGTATATAGGGCCCATTCTCAGGATTGAACATCAGAACTGCACTGGGGTGCACAACACACAAAATTCAAAGTGCAAACTGATGAAGTGCTCAAGTGGATTTCACCAGCGGTCGCCCGCTCATCCAGCAGCTGCAAAACACGAAAAATAAAACAATAAGAACATGGTTCTATTATTGTTTTATTTTTAACATGGACCAGTCTTGGAGCAGGGCCAGACTATGACCAGCTGGAGGGGGAGTATTGGGCAGTGCGCATGACAGCCGGCCAAACCGTCATGTAAACTGTGTGAAATGCTCACCTGCTGGGTGCCACATGCGCGCTGCGAGCATGAATAAACTGCGGGACACGAGGTATGGGTTTTGAAACACGGTCCCGACTACCGCCACCGGGTCCCGACTCTTTATTTATATACGCGCATTGTGTCATGCGCCAGCGTGTATTCGTGCATTCAGCGCGGAGGTGGACTAGACCGTCACCCCGCACTGAGAACATTACATTTCTCTTCACCTTAGTTAAACACAATACCAAAAATCAAAACACTCTGTCACCAGGTCTAGAGGAGACCCACTCAGATACCTGACGCCGCTCACAGTTGCCGCCACTGACAAAACTGTGGGTCCTCACACAAAGAATCCTGTCTGGAGGAGGGGGCAGGTTTGCTCCGCAAGTGATATTGGGAATACTCTTCACTG
This sequence comes from Triturus cristatus, assembly GCF_964204655.1. Lineage (NCBI taxonomy): Eukaryota > Metazoa > Chordata > Amphibia > Caudata > Salamandridae > Triturus > Triturus cristatus. Next base: position 500,497,719 of record NC_140591.1, read on the forward strand.
GATGGGACCGGTGACGGAACTCCTTCTCCCTGGGTGCAGCAACCTGGAGATTCCAGTGGGGAGCAGGCTGGTTCTCTCTCAGGGTCACTGTGTGGAGATGGGGACTCTTGGCCTGGCACACTCGGGACAGCCCCTGGTAACCTCCTCGCACTGATGTCACCATCCTCCGCTGTTCCCAGGTTTTGACTTTCTTCTTCATTTTCTTGGACTGGGAAATTAGGTGTCCCGATGTGTACTTTCTTGAAGAGGATACATTTCATGTAAATTCTTCTGTGCCTTTATGGGCAGTGATCATCGTGCCTCTTCGGTGGTTTACTGTCCACGGAGACTGCTCAAACGGAAGGGGGAATTTGCTCCCTGGATGTCTGTCCTTGATATATACTTTGTCTCCCGCACGGATGCTTGATGCCTTCGCATTTCTGTTGACACTGGATCGGACATTGGTGTTGGTTCTTTTTGCTAGGACTCGAGCTCCGTCAATGGGGGAAGGGACCCATGTCGGGTGATGGGGAATAGTGTCACGTACTAACCGGCCCATGCTTGCAGGCCCTGGTGCTCTCTTTGTTGTGAGGTGTGGGTCAGATGGTACTCCCTCAGGAAGCTGTATATGGCTCATTCTAGGAGCGCTTCCTCGGCATAAGCAATGCGGATGACCTTGTTGAGGGTGGCATGAATCGCTCAACTTCTCCATTTGCTTGAGGCCAGCACAGTGTTACTTTTCGATGGCGGATTCCCCAGGATGCAAGATATTTAGCAAATTCCTGTCATTGAAAAGGCAGGCCATTATCAGTCTTGACCACTTCAAAAATCCCGTGAGTGGTGCTGATTTTTTCCAATTTGGTGATCACCTCCCCTGCGGTTTGGCTTCCTACAATTTCTACCTCCGGGTATTTGGTGTAGTCATCTAGGACTACCAGGGCGTATCGTCCATCTGGCAAATGTCCGAAATCAATGCTAACACACTGCCAAGGTCGGAGTAGATTTGCTTCTGTGATGACAGGTGCGAGACTTGGCACCATTGGCACGTTTTGACGGCCTGTTCTACCATCGTGTCCATTCCTGGGACCCACACCTTTGCCTTCAGCCTGCTTTTTGTTTTTACCACACCTTGGTGCCCTATGTTCGCTAGATCCACTGCCTGCTGTGTTAGGCTTGATGGAAGGACTAGTCGTGGACCTCTCAAAAGGCATCCGCTGCTGTCAGTGGACAGCTCTTCTTTGACTCTCATCAGCGACTCTAACGTGTCTTTTGCTGAGATTGTCCGTCTGGCCATGCTGGTCTGGATGGGTCGCCAGGCATTTGCTTGAATTGCCGCGATGGCTAACTGTAGGCACTCATCCTTTTTCGTGGCTTCAACCAGCGTTTCGATTGTCATTGGTATCGGCCGGGATCGTTCAGCCACAAAGCGTACATATTCTTCAGTTTCTTCCGCTTCGTCCTACTCTGCTTTGGTCTCTGCCCTTGGGTGTCTCGAGAGATAGTCTGCTGGGTTTGATGAACCAGGTTTGTAGTCTACCCGATAATCATATCCTTGCAGTTGGAGTATCCATTTTTCTATCCTCAGGGGAGGCTTCAAGGCAGACCCTTGGAAGAGGGGGATGGGAGGCTTGTGGTCCGTGGAAACTGTAAACGGGTGGCCATATACGTAGATGTGAAAGTGCCGACAGGCCCAATGGATGGTGATAGCCTCCCTTTCAATCTGCGAATAGCGCTGCTTGGTTTCCGTCAGGGACCGGCTTGCATAGGCCACCGGGGCCCATTCTTCATTGTGTTGCTGTTGAGTGAGTGCAGCACCTAGGCCATAAGGGCTGGCATCCACAGCAATGTGGGTGGGCCGTGCTGGGTCGAAATATGACAGCGTGGTGTCTGCCGAGAGGGCTGCTTTGATGTCCATGAAGGCCTGTTCTTGGTCAGGCCCCCACTGCCAGGAAGTGGCAGTTTTTGTCAACTCTCGGAGTGGCTTCGTGACATTGGTCAGGTCCGGGATGAAACGGCCACAGAAGTTAACCATTCCCAGGAAACTCCGCATCTCAAATATGTTGGTGGGTGCCGGGGCATCTTGAATGTCACAGACTTTGTCCGGATCGGGGGCTATTCCTTTATCTGAGAACATGTACCCAAAGAAACTGATTTTCTTTTGCAGGAATTGGCACTTCTCTCTGTGCAACGTGAGCCCGGCATCTTGGATCCTTTAAAGCACATTGTGGAGCCTTTTATGGTGATCTTCCAGGGACGTAGCATAGACCAGCAGGTCGTCGCTGACGTTAGGGACTCCTGGGAGCCCACTCAGGACCTCTCTGATGGTGTTCTGAAACACCTCGGTGGCGCTCGAAATCCCGAAGTTCAGCCTCTTGTACCTTCTCAGGCCTACGTGGGTAGAGAAGGTGGTGATATACCTGGAGTCGCGATGGAGAGGCAATTGGTGGTACCCTGACTGTAAGTCCATCTTCGTGAACCAGACAGCGCCATTTAACTCACTGAGGATGTCATCTATGGTGGGTGTTATGTGACGTTCCCTCTTAATGGCCACGTTTGGGAAGGCGCATGTCCACACAGATGCACACTTGGCCTGGCTGCTTCGGCTTTCTGGTCACTACGATTGGTGACACCCAGGGAGTGGGCCCACTGACCTTCTCTATGATTTCTTGCTGTTCAAGTGCCTCAAGTTCCTCTTCGACTTTCTGCCTTAAGTGGAATGCTATGCGTCAGTGCCTCAGCGCCACTGGTTGGACTGATTGGTCGATATGGAGAGAGACCTCTTTTCCTTCCAGGCACCCTATTCCTTGGAAGACATCGTCAAACTCTTCCATAATGGCTGTCAATTCTTCTTCCTTGATGGCTAGGGTGAAGGAAATTAGCCGCAGTTCTTTGGCTGCATAGCCACTGACTAGCATCCACATACACTGTGGTGGGGATGCTTAAGCCTTGATGTCAAAGTTCGGTTTTCAAACATCACAATAGCGGGGTGGGCGTCTTCTGCCCATACTCAAACACGCAGATTTTGGCCTCTCATAGCTGTGGGCGTGGACTGAGGTTTCTATACACGTTGGTGGCCATCAGCTCTATTGAAGTGCCGGTGTCTATGGTGGTTCGCACTTCTTGGTCGTGAATCCGTACCTGGTATTTCAGAAGTCTGTGCCTTTTCCTCTGCGGGTGGTCCACTGCCAGCACATAGTGGGCTGGATAGTCTCCTGTGTCGTCATCCATATCTTCACTATCGGGCAATTCGCCTAATGCTTGGGCCATTTCTTTCCGTGGCTTCGATGATCTGCACAGGGCCGCAAAATGGTTTTTCCTGCCACAGGCTGTACACCTTTTTCCTTTTGCTGGGCAGTCCTGCATGCGGTGGGGCATGCCGCCGCAGTACCCACTGTCCTTTCCCTTGCCCTGTGGGTGCTTGCCTGGTAAGCAACTTGGTTTGGCTTGCACGACTTTCGCTTGCTCAACCTTTATTGGGCGGTGGAGCACCACCTCCATGTGCGATGCCTTGGCCTTCGATAACTCCTTAGACCATCCCAGTGTGAGAATGTCGGCCAATGATTTGCCAGACTCCTGGAGGATAGTGTTACAATTAAAGAAAGCTAGGTAGTCCATAGATGTGGTCCAAGATCTTAGCTTTATTCTTTAGATAGGATCCACAACAAGTTCAGATTAGGCCTTGATTAATATCCATAAATGCCCCACCAGGAGCAGCCTCCCTGCTGCTCAGCCCATCTCACCAACTGATCTTTCCTTCCACTCAAACCCACTCAACATTCCGATGACATCACACAGACTGAGCAGCAAGGCAAGGACAGCAACAGAGAGTAGATGCATTATAAACTTCCTAGATTACAACACATCCCCCCCTCATCAAATTAGTGAAAATATGAACATGCAAAAACAATGTACTTTTGTGCAAATTGTGAAGATAGTAAAATGTAAAAACAAAGTACATTATGCAACAAGGCTAAATAAATAAACTGTGCGAAGATAGAAAAACACACATCCCAAAAACCAATGAGCTTCAAGTAAAAACTTGAAAAGGGCAACATTGGATGCCCTAACAAACAAATCAAGATGATAAAAAGATAAACAATTTCTACGCGTGCGCTCCCATGACGCACAGGCCAACCATACTCACCAAGTAACCTATTATAGGGTACAACCAGACATACGTCTGAGAAGACTCACATTAGGAGTCTTCTAACGTGCATACTAATAACACGCAGACCAACACCTCACACGAGGTACCACAAACCCAAAGGTAAAACCAGACAGTAAAGTCTGAGAAGCCTTGACAAGGGTCTTCTAATGTGCGCACCCATCACGCACAGGCCAACACTTCACACAAATAACCAACCAATTCAAGGGTAAAACCAGACAGGAAAGTCTGAGAAGCCTCAAAATAAGGAGTCTTCTTACGTGCGCACCCTTAACGCACAGACCAACACCTCACACGAGGCAACCAACCAATTGAAGGGTAAAACCAGACAGGAAAGTCTGAGAAGCCTCAAAATAAGGAGTCTTCTTACGTGCGCACCCTTAACGCACAGACCAACACCTCACACGAGGCAACCAACCAATTCAAGGGTAAAACCAGACAGGAAAGTCTGAGAAGCCTCAAAATAAAGAAGTATTCTTACGTGCACACCCTTAATGCACAGACCAAACACCTCTCATGAGGCAAACTTAATAAAAGACGTACACTAACAAGACCAGGGACACTACACTCTCTCTCTCCCGCAATTTATACAGATACAAAACAAGGACACTACACTCTTCCCCCCCTCACATACTCAAATACAAAACGCACGCACAATTGTGCAGTATACACTTGCAGAACTTGGGAGATAACAACACCCCTTCTTCAGCATAAACTGGAGGACTTAGGATACTACCTACGTAATCCCACACTTGCAGGTCTTGCGCCTTATACTACTGATGACATACATATGATAGCATACACTCATCACTTTGAATACCTTTAACACAACATAGTAAAGCTTCATAGGCATGAGACACAATAACAGATGAATAAGTATGGCATCAAGACATTAAATCTAAAACACAGACTTCACATATGAGAAGTTTAGCAAAACAGTCAAAATGACCGGTGAGCGACTTCTCACCCGAGGGTCACCATCCAACAGCTCGAGAATTGTAATTATTTTCCTTGCGCTGCCCCGATTGAGTCACAAAATACGTTCCTCCAATGTTGTCGCTAAAGAAGAATGCCAACGCGCACTCCGGCGCTACCAAGCTCATGGGTGCAGACGCATGGAACGTGGTTGGCAAAATTAACTACGGAAGCAGCCAATCTCAAAATGGTGGCACGCCATGACACGCCGCACCGGGTGGCTCACAGCCGCAACGTGCTTCAAAGTCCCAGCAAGCATCACAGTGGACGAAAAGGGAGAGTACGTCACAGAGAAAATTCCATGAGTGACGAGAAACATGCATGCTATCCAAACCAGCTCCCAGGTAAGCGCGTGTCTTGTCACTTTGAAATTTAAAATGAAGGCTTCGGTTAGGCAACGCCGCAGCAAAATCCAGTCCCAGCACATTTCCCAGTGATATCACATGAATAAAAACGTTTGAAATTGGGATCAAAATACCGTGTAATTTCAACACTCCTCCGTTCAGACACCCCCCGGTTCTCTTGATACACTGTAGGACAGCAAACCAACAACTGAGTCACTTTCCAAACCATGCATGTGACTCGAACACCGGGACTTGCGCTGTGCCTCTCAACCAACAGCTTATAGATCCATTACATCCGATGTACGTCGAGGCAGATCGTAAAAGAAAGTAGCAGAGCTCCTCAACACTACACCGCGATAATAACAGCTTTCAAAGTTTCCGCCATCATCTGCATCTCTAAATTGATTTCACAACTAGTCAGGAGAGTCAGTCTTCCACAGCATACTTTTGAGAGAGCGTGGTACATCACAGCAAGCCAAAAAAAAAAACAGGATCAAAACGTAGACAGGCAAACAGAAACTGGCACAATCACGTCGTGGGCGACCGTTGACAGGGTCACTGGTGGGGCATTAGGTGTGCCAGGTTTCTTCAAATCCAGATGATCCACTAACAGAAATTGATTTCTTCACCTTCAAAAGTCCAATCAGCACGCAGGTTCTTCTAACTCGTCGCCAGTGTTACAATTAAAGAAAGCTAGGTAGTCCATAGATGTGGTCCAAGATCTTAGCTTTATTCTTTAGATAGGATCCACAACAAGTTCAGATTAGGCCTTGATTAATATCCATAAATGCCCCACCAGGAGCAGCCTCCCTGCTGCTCAGCCCATCTCACCAACTGATCTTTCCTTCCACTCAAACCCACTCAACATTCTGATGACATCACACAGACTGAGCAGCAAGGCAAGGACAGCAACAGAGAGTAGATGCATTATAAACTTCCTAGATTACAACAGATAGTTTCTCTTAGCTTCGAGGAGTAGCAGCCCTGTATGATTTGGGCCCTAATTTCTTCTTGTTCATCTTGGAGGCCGCACGTGCTGGCCAGTTCCTTCAGGCGACCATGGAACGTGTCTAACGCTTCCTCCGCTTCATTTGGCTTGGCGAAAAATGAATAGTTCGTAGTCCCTGTTTGCCATGGGCTCGAAGTGCGCGTTTAGGGCATTCAGCAATGTCACATACATCTTGGGTGTGGCCTCCACTAACGTCTAATAGATACGATGAATGTCCTTACTTCCCAGGTGTAGGAGTAGTGCTCTGCGTCTTTCATGGGCAATGCCTGCCCCCTCAAAGTAGAACTGAAGGCGTTCTGTCCAGTCTCTCCACTTCGGGGCGAGTGACGAGGGAGTACCATTCACTTTCAAACAGCTCGATTGCCGGGATCGCTGCCATCAGGATGTCATTGGGGTTCACCTCGCGGCACGAGCACTGCCTCACCACAGCAGAAGTGGCAGCCGCCTGACCGAGGGCAGATGAGGCCTGGCAGCACGAAGGCCTGTCGTCCCCGGTGCTTATGGGCAGCACAGGCAATGGATGTCCTGCAGGGGGGTAGGGGGGCACTCTGGGCCGAGCAGGCACTGGTAGCCTGAAGCTGGGGTGGCAGAACCCCCGGGGCTGGCGCCAGGAAGGATGTGTAGGCAGGGTAGCAGAACCCTTGCTGGTGGCAGAGACAGCTGTACCTCTGTGGGGGGCAGTGCAGCCACGCTTCACACAGCGAGACAGCGTGTGTTCTTCACCGCCTCGTCGCCAGTGTAAAATGCTCACCTGCTGGGCACCATGTGCGCGCTGCAAACATGAACAAACTACAGGACACAAGTTATGGGTTTGCAAAGTGGTCCCAACTACTGGCGCCGGGCCCTGCCTCTTTATTTATATAAGCACATTGCGTCATGTGCCAGCGTGTATTCGTGCATTCAGTGCGGAGGTGGATTACACCATCACCCCACACTGAGAACATTACACACTGGAGCTGTCTCCAACCGAGCTGCGTTGGCGGGTTAGGGACAGCAGCCACAGGCTCCCAGTCTCCCTGGGAGACCAAATTGAGGGCACTCAGGCCAATCCTGATGGTGCTCTGCCTTGATGCTAGCCTCCACTGGACTTCACTGCCCCATGAGAAAAACTTGTGTTCTAAATGTCAAAGGCTTATTCAAAAGGCATGTTTATTGCATACTCTTGAGAGACGAGATCAGAAACTTCAAAAGGAACTTTATAGAAGTGGAGTGTACAGTTGAACACCCCTCTGAGCAAGGATTGATATTAAGAATGGAAGAATGTATACATTTTAAATAACAGGAATACATAAAACAGTATAAAATATAACAATTTTCACTTTCGTTGTTAAATTGATTATCAGATTCCTCTTGAGAAGACTGCACTGGGCGATAGACTTAGCTACAGAAATATCAAGTGCAGCAGCTCAGAAATAAAAGTAACGCACTCTGTGTATTAATTTCATACTGGTAACGTTTTGGGCTGATAGTGTATTCGGACAGATAGCAAAACCTTGGAAATCTAGCCAGGTGTGCATGTTATCTCCATATAATAACATGTTTAAGGGTTGATACTTTCCTTAATTATTTAGAACCTGTAAATAAAACATTCATGTAGCAAAAAAGGTTTTTACTTTATCCAGAGCATAGGCTATTATACTAATGATTCATGGATCACCACTGATAGAAAAGATGATGAAGTATGTTGAATAATTGTTCGCTCTCACAACTAGGACATTTCAAGTATATCCTTTGTAAAGGTGGGTGTTAGAAGTGAAGAAAGTATGAGCTTGAACACAGAAAACGTTCCCCTTTTAGTCATTAAAAAAATTAGAAACAAATCACTGAGGGGCTTATTACAAGTTGCTTTGTAAAATGGTGACCTACTACTGATCCTCAATTACGGTGGGGTATATCAATTACCAGGTGGCCATGCCCATCCATTATAATAGGGTGGCTCTCTAAATGTACATTTCGCCAGAATTTTAATAGCAAAAAAGGGAAGGCAGAACATTTTGTACGTGCCGATATTCCTGCAGAACAGTCAATCTCGTGTTAATCATGAAATCCCATTTATAGCCAGGTAATGACGCAAAGGAAATTTGCAATGCAAATCATAGTTTGGAAAAGAATTGCAAAAATAGAAGTGTCACATGCTGGGAAAGCTTGAGAGAAGACCAATGCGGAAAGATGAATACAACTTTGCTAAAAATCTGACAGGCCAGATAACTCTCAACATAATATACTCACATCTGGGCAATGGAGCTGACCGAAGTGAGTGCCAACTGATTTAACATCGAAAGCTAGCATGAAGCAGTGCCAACTTTTTTTGTGCCCACATTTCCTCCATTTTCAAAAATAAACAGATGTCCATGGTAAAATAAATTAATAGGTTTTGGGTATACTTCACACATTTTGGCTCAGAGTGTTGCAAAGTCACATAAATCCAATCATTTTCACTTACAGTCTTGTAAATAAGGGAGCATTCTAGCAACTAGCAACTACATCCAACATGAGAAGGGATGGCCCAGTCTGCAGGAATCAAGGCAAAATAACAAACTACTCCTTTCCCAACTTAAAATAGGCTGCATGAGATGACAGAAATGTTACTGCCAAACTAGTGATAGAGAGAGAAGCTGTTCTAGCATACCCAGCCAATCGTTCCCATAAATTAGAGCTTCATAACAATATAAAAATTAATTAAGAGAGAGTCAAACTACAAGAAAATGCATTCAGCGACATCAAATGCAACAATAGAAAAACCTTAATAGCAACAAAAGACATTTTTTAAAACTATTTGGGCAGTCCAGAATTTTAGAAGTTTGTCAATGTCGGAATTAATAACTGTGTCACACTGAGTTGCATTGTTCTTTACCCCAGTCCTGTTAGGATGAGATCAGAATCCTTCTATCTGGTGAAATAATCTATCCCAGCATTGTATGATATAAATAAACATAGGTGGGTACAGTGGTCTCATGCAACTATATTTGGATAATCCCTAATCTAATTATCCAGTGTCATTGCGTGATGTAGTCCCAACTCGACAGTACCCTCTTATCCATGGGGCTTGATTCAAAGTCATTGGGATGAACTATGACGAGATGGACTTTTTTCATCAAATATTACGGATAACAGAGTGATGTCGAGTAGGGACTACGTTATGCAACTTAGCCTCCTGCTTGGAACGTAACTGGTCTAAGCTTCCTACAGAACAATGGATAACAGTTCTGGAAGCCACCAGGCCAGCCAGGGACCCAAACCCTATCTCAGCCAATGAGAAATGTAACTACTTGATTCAGAGCTCCCTAGATGACATACTTCCCAAGAGACCTACCCACAAAAAATGTGGGTAGATTTCCCCATGGTACTCCCCAAAGTTACGGAAACTCAAACAACACTGCAAAAGGTTAGAAAGGAAGTGGAAACAGAACTATGCAGAATCCAGCAAATCTGAATATAGGGAGGCAATATGAACCTATAAAGGTGAAATCAAAGCCACCCAAGCATCCGCCGCAGCAACAACCAATCATGGACGATGCCCCTCCCTGCTGTAACAACTTGGCTGAGTTTTTTCACCAGAAAATACAAAATATATACTTGATTTTTCCTTCCACTCAGATCCAACAAACCCTGGTTCCCACTACTGTATCAGGATATGGAACTCAAGTTGTACTGGAGCTCCTCCCTCCTTTTGGCCTCGTAACTCTTGATTCTATCATGGCCCGGGTAAAATCGGGCTCCCCCTCAGACCCTGCGCCTGCCCGTGCTTTGACCCAGTGCTAAGGAACATGCTCCCAGTAGTCCTTGATCTGCTCAATGCCTCCATTTTCTCTGGAGTGGCCCCCCCTGCATGTAAACGCGCAATGGTAAAGGCTCTCTTAAAGAAACCCAACTTTGACCAGGACAACTTGGGCAACTACTGTTCTATCACCCTCCTTCCAAGGTTGAGCAAGATTTTGGAAAAGCACGTCAACTCGGTTCTGGTAGAGTTTCTAGAATCCAACAATCTACTTCATCCTTCACAGACCGGCTTCAGTCCCCAACATGGGACTAAAACTGCCCTTCTTGCAGTAACTGAGGAGGCTAGTAGGATCTTGGCTCAAGAGGGCACTGCAGCGATCATTCTTCTTGACCTCAGTGCTCCATTTGATATTGTCAACCACAACATACTGATCCTTAGACACAGGAGTCTGGGAGTGACAGGTAGTGCCATCACCTGGATACAGTCCTTCCTAGGAGAACAATCTTTCCAGGTCTTTGAAGGAGATGTTATATCCAAACGTGTGCCCCTCAGCTGTGGTGTGCCTCAGGGCTCCCCCCTGAGCCCCACACTGTTCAATGCTTATAAGAGTCCTTTGGCAGAGATTGTCCGTCCATTTGGCATCAAAATCATTACCTACACTGATGACACTCAGCTCGTGGTGGCATTAAACCACCCCGAGAAGTCACCAGGCGACGTAGGAAGCTGCCTAGAGGAGGTAGCCAAATGGATGGAACTCTCTTGCCTAAAACTCAACGTGGACAAGACTGAGCTAATGCTCCCTGGTAACTCTCCTTCTTTTAATCCCGAGATACTTTGGCCAAAATGTCTTGGCCCGCTCCAAGCCCCAAAGACCAGATTAAAAGCCTCGGCATCTGGTTGGACCACTCCATTAGCTTCAACTACCAAGCAGCAAAACTATCGGCCACTTGCTATGGCCTGCTGAGGATGCTATGCAAAATACTTCCTCTTCTCCCATTTTAGGCAAAAAGAATCATGGTCCAGGCTCTCATTCTATTCTGCTTGGACTATGGGAACGCCCTTTATTTAGGAGCCCCTCAACCCACTACACACAAGCTCCAGATCATTCAAAACTGCGCAGCTCGCCTGCTCCTCCAGATCCCTCATCGGCAATCCGCAAAACCAGCACTGAGGAGCCTTCACTGGCTGCCTGTTAGGTAAAGAATCCAATTCAAAGCAATGTGAAGGCTCATGAGACCTTCTGGAGGAATGGTCCAGCAGTCCGCTGATCTATGATACCCCCTTATCAACCTAGCAGAAACCTCCGCTCCGCGCCCTCTTCCCTCGCCCTACTCCAAAGAATAGGCGAAGCCTAATCTGCTGCCCTTTCGTAAACTCCTAAAAACAATGCTCTTTAACAACTGCTTCTAACCACTGGACTTTCTTGTTTGCCCATTCGTCTGTAGCGCTGGGATGCCTCAGGGTAGCTATTGCAGTATATAAATGTTTTTTCATTTCATGCAGTAACACTGGGTATTTAGATTTCATCCAACTGTGATTGTATGGGACATCGCCATGGCAGAGGTAATTTGCCCACTGAGGCTTGCCAATATAATACTTGTATGACCAATGTTAGGAAAGAATATATCACCATATATTATGGAAAACTATGCCATGGTATGTTATTGCAGTGCTCATTTTGCAGGACTATATACATGATCTTGCAGGATTTAATAACATGCAATGGTGATTATACACATTATAGATAATATTTGAAAATGTTTATTAATGCAAAACATATTTTCTGATTTTATGAGTACAAGAGGTTAAATTGAGCATTTCAAACTTGATCATGATCTCTGCAAAAGATATTCTTCTAGGCATTCCATTCCTAAAGTATTTTATTATTTATAAAATTTGGTCCTACGTCTTTATAAGACGTTAAGGAGAATGCTGAGTTAAAATTGGATGAATGTTTCCTTGTGAACAAGTTTTAAATGTCTATTGTAAATAGGCAACACAAGGGCTATAAAATTGCAGTTTCAAGATAGTGTCTTGAGTCGTGACAAGAGCTACCAGATAGCCAAAATATGTAGATGTTTCATACCACTACACATGAATAAAAACTTCACAAACTGCCTACCAAATGCCTGTTTTTCATTGATGAGAGGGAAAGTTTGGATTTGCGGTGAAGAGGATGGTTCTTGCCAGTACAGAGCACTGCTGGTGTACAGGTGCCTGCCAGCAAGCCGCATTATTTGGGTGTGTATATATACATATTATTTTTTTTTACTCTCTGACTAAATATCTTAGAGAATAGCTTGCCAGTAATATTAGGGGGGTGTGAGCTTGCAATGTTCTAAATAATCAATCTGGGTATATCATAGCAGGGCCTGCGGGAGCTTAAGGAGCCATGGACAGGGAAAGCAGAGGGGATTGTTAGAAGTACTTAAAACACAATATTTGGAGAAAAAAATTCACTTTTCTAAAACTTACTAACAGAGATGTTTTTGTCAGTGCGTCTGTATATGAAAATCCCAGGTGAAATAGTGCAGACACCTCACCATACCTGGCTAAAAGCACATGTACCAAACATTTTTACTAGAGAATACATTTATTAGGTGGGTGTAACAACCCAACATCCCCCCTGAAGGTGCGCCCCTGCTCATCATGATCATCTATTAAATAGTGATTAAAAATCAACTTATGACAAAAGTGCAAGACAACACGCGTGCTGTCTTGAAATTGTTGGAATGAGTAAATAAGATGTCAATGAATACCATGATGTGTGCAGGTCGGACAATGACAATACCAATAAATGCGATAACAAAGTATGCCATTAACTTTTCCTGCATAACAATGTCGATGCCCATAAATGCAATGTCGATGTATGCCATAATCTTTGCCTGCACAACAGCAAAGGTACCGGCAGTAGCAATGTCAATGTATTCAATTAAATATGCATGAATGACAATGTTTTTTGTTACCAGTAAAAACAATGTCAATGTACCTCAAGATTTAGGAACGCATAAGTATGTCAATATCAGTAAAGACAATATCAATGTACACTATAACATAAGTATGCACAATGTTGAGAATGTCGATAAAAATGATACCAGTGACTGCCATATCAATGAGGGGTGGGCGGAATTTGCGAAAGCGACTTCCGAAAATTATCGCGAAAATGTAAAAAAATCTCCGCAAACAAGCGGAAATATCGCGAAGATGCGGAAGTTTTTTTCCGGCATGTTCGCGAGATTTTCTGCATGGTTGCGGGTTGCCAACTTACCCATGTGGTTGCTTGCGGGCGCGGCCATCTTGTTTTCAGTTGTCTCGCGGTGCATGATCGCGAGAAAAAAGACGTGATCGCGCGACGCATGACGTCACTGCGGACGCGAACTGTCGCGAGACAGCGCAAATGGCTAAAACAATACAACATCTCATGGAGAACGCAACCGGATCGGGAAAACTTGTCGGCGAACGCGGGGATTCAGGTAAGGCGATCGCGCGCGCGCGAGAATGTATTATTTTACAGCGCGAGCAAGAACCAAATTATCGCAAATCTGCGGAATGCGGAAATTTTGACATTTCCGCGCTCTCCGCGGAACGCGGAAATGCCAAATTATCGCAAATTCCGCGAACGGAACGGAAATTTTGCCCAGGCCTAATATCAATCAATCAAGCTTTATTTCGACATGTAATATCATAAAAGCACATTTACACATAAAAACACAATTCAATGAAATACATTTAAGAACAAGTCGTAAAAAAAGGGTTTTGAATACAATAAATAGTTAAAAGGTATATTAAACTTGAGCAGCTTTGTGAATATTATAAAATGTTTAAATTAATCAAATAGCCTTCTGCCTGATCATCCATGCCCAGCCGAGGAATTTGGCCACCCCGAATGCTATAGTAGTATTAGCATCAGTCTTAAGAATTCTGAGTGCTACAGAGTGGTCCCTCGTCCCCAGCTGCAGGCACAGAGGTTTAAGCCATTTCAGTCTGGGTTTTAGATAAGCTGGGCATACAAAAAAGAAATGGGATATATTCTCAATTGCGCCTGGACAATTTGGGCAGTCAGCGGAAGTTTTATACGGAGGATTCCACCTGCTAGTACGGTCACGGAGGGGAAGGGTCCCAAACCTAAACTGGACAAAAAGTGATCTATCCCTAGGCTTCGTGATAAAATCTAGATAAGGTTCCAGGTGGGGCATAACCTTGTGTTGGCGAAACTCCTCAGTGAGTCTGCCTGGGTTTAGATCCCTCTGCTCCTGGAGATTGACCCATGACCAAAAGGCTCTCTTAATAGCTTCCTTTGATAGCGGTGCCCCGGAGTCCCAAGCGGTTATGAGGCCTATTGCCACCAGAAGCTTCTTTATGTTAGCAAGCCAGCCTATTTTATGGGCTCCCTGAAGGTTCATGACCTCTCTTAGGCCATCAGCATATCTGGAGAGATCAGGGGTGCGCCATAACCGTGCCCAATATAAAAGAGGACGCAGGGTGACTAGGTCTTTGATAGATCGCCGTCCCAAGTCACTCAATAGTGGCTTGGTTGGTGTGCCCCTAGGGAGCGACACAAGCTCTCTGAAAAACTTATTTTCTCCAGTAACAAGTGCATCAACACAACCAAAACCCCATAGTTCTGCACCGTAAAGGGCACAGCCTACAGCTTTGGTAGCGTATATTTCCAAAGCTGGAGCGATGGGTTTAGTAGTGGAGGCACGAAATTCCCTCCCTATGGCTCCCATTACCCGCCTATGGTTTAGGACCATTTTGTCAATGTGAGGCTGCCATTAGAGCTTGTCAGAGATTCTAATACCCAAATAGTCAAACTCTCTGACACGCTCCAATGGCTTCCCTTCAAGAGTCAGGGTGGATCTAGATGATCTGCTCGGGTTAAAATAGAGGAGTTTAGTTTTAGCAGTGTTAATAACGAGGCCCCTCAACTTGCAAAACAAAGAGAAACAGTCCAATAGTTTCTGTAATCCTGCTGGTGTTTTCGATATTAGAAGTGTATTGTCCGCAAAAAGTAGAGCAGGAACTTTATCCCCCGCCAGGACAGGGACATCAGCATTAACTTCAAGCAGGAAAGAGACAACACCATTCACAAAAAGTGTGAAAAGTGTAGGGGCCAATACACAGCCCTGGCGAACCCCTCTATTCACCGGAATTTAATTAGTTTTTTGCTCCTGAGACCCCCATCTAATACAAGCATAGTTGCCTTCATGCATCCGAATCGAAAGATTCAGAATGTATGAAGGAATCCCCATCTCCTCCAAAATCAACCACAGGCGGTCGCGGGGGACCAGGTCAAAGGCGGTCTTTAAGTCGATGAACGCCAAGTACAGGCCGCCCTTGCCAATGGTGACCACCTTTCAGTATTGGAGCACCAGCCTGAATGCCTGGTCGATCGTGCTTGTGCAAGTCCTAAAACCCACCTGAAACTGTGAAATTATATCATTGTCATCAGCCCATGCGTGGATCCTCTCCAGGAGGACCCTACCAGCCAACTTTTGACCAGTGTCAATAAGACTAATTGGGCGATAGTTAGCTGGGTCCCCCCTTGGACCCCTCTTGTAAATGGGGATTACCTCAGCTCCCTTCCAAGAATTCGGTACCGGCGAGCCCTCCAGCAGGGCATTAATAAGAAGCTCAAAGTAAGAGGCCCAACCCTCGACATTGGCTTTAAATAGGTCGCCCGGGATACCATCTGGACCCGGGGCCTTTGCAGAGACAATCTTGTTAATTGCTGCCTCGACCTCCCTTTTCTCTATCTTAATGAATGGGGCCTGAGCAGCATCAATAACTGTGGACACAACTTGGGGACATGGGTCACCCGTTTGCTTATCCCCTACATATAATTTCCTGAAGTGCTCAAACCATTCCCTATCTGTTATGTGGTTGGGAATTTGGTCCTGTTCGCAACTATTAGATCTTCTCACTGTAGACCAGAAGAGCTCAGTGTTTTTTGAATGGCACGCAATTTTTAGGCTGTCCCAACGCAGCTCTTCCCATTCTTTCTTTGCAGCTGCGAGGGCCTGCCTATAAAGCAGTCTTGCCAGCCGAACATCACCCGGATAGTTGGATTTAATGGCAAGGACCAAGCTATCTTTTTTCAATCTACAATCCCTATTGAACCACTTCTGCGCTGGCTTGGCACTCAACTGACGCTTTTTGGTGTGGTCTAGGAATAAAGTGCCGATCGAATCAATGGTTTCCACGTAAACTTTCACTGCAGCAGCAGGGCCAACCTCATCCCTGCAAACTGCAGAAAGCTTAAGAGTCTGATCAGCAAGAATTTCTTTAAGAGTGGTTAGTTTTACGTCACTCAAAATAAATTTAGGCCATTTGAGGAACCTTTTACAGTTAGATGGTAGTACTGTCTTGGTCAGCATTCGTGTTTCAGGAATGGGGATGAGCTCTTTCCCATACCACACGTCTAACATTTTAAGGGACAGAACGTTGTGATCGCTATTTATTGTTGGAATAATAACCATATCTACAACAAATTTCCATGCCCTCATATCAACCACAATATAATCTATTCTGCTTTGGGAGGGGACCCTGTTAAAGGTATTGGCTTCCAATGCATCAGAGATTGTGCGCCCGTTGGCAGCTCTTAACCCGAATTCTAACGATAGAGCATTTATTTGGATGACAACTGGTGACCATCTCTTCACTGGCTTAAGTGACAATGATGGAATGCCCCATCTAGCATCCTCATCATACATTCCTAGGATATCATCAGTTGCAAGGGGCTCAAAAGAACAATTAAAATCACCAGCAACCAGAAGAAGGGAATCAGAGGGGCAACTGTGAAGCAGATCTGAAAGGGCTAAGATAGTACCAGATTTGGCGCCCCCTTGTGTTCCTCGTGCATATACGTTAAAGAGTTCCCAGTTATAGTTGCTCTTAGAACACTTAATGGAGAGTCTCATTACATCTAATGTAGGACAAGTGTGCTGAGTGATCTTAAGATTAAGTTCTGCCCTAATCCAAACCATGAGTCCACCAGATGGGTGGCCGCGACCTTTCGAGGTGGCTGGAAGAAAATAACATGAAAAGACCGGCTTATACAGTGGCTCAAGGCTCCAGGTTTCCTAGAACATAACCAGGTCATAACCATCAAAAAAAGCATTACAATCCGGAAGAGAAAGCTTGCTGCACAGACCTGCCACATTCCATGAAGCAAGCTTAAGGTGGCTGGAAGGACCAACACAAGGAATTGGAATGCTTGGGGGATGATCCAAATGTAAGACAGTGTTATTAGTAACCCTCTTTATTGGTATAGCGGGGATAGGTAGTTCTGGACCCGGAGATTTTAATGATGTTATAGGACCAGAGGTACAGCAACCTGGGGGGGCAAAAGACTAGTTGATGCTCCCCCTTTGCCCTGGAGTCAAACAACAGCCTCCAAGCTGCTGAAACGATTTTGGGTGACAATAGAACCTAAAGGTGATATGGGTCTGGACCTGCCCCCTTGGGAGAACCCCCTCCAATTCCGCTGAACCAATATCCACCCATCTGTTAATGGAGTAAAGTGACCAGGGGGATAAAAATAGGTCAGAGGAAGAGGACGTATGGATGTACCTAAACTAGGGTGTCTCCAGTTACAAATATACTCCACTATTTTGGGGTCGTTAAAATTGATTAAGATACAATCCCCCTTATATTTTTAGCCAAGTGACCTACCCATGGGACCCTCCTAACCATGTGTGCATTGGGAGTGGTCTATTTTTACTGAGCCAATGCACAACCCTATTCCTTAAAGTTGTAGAAGATTCAGCTTCATGGATGCCCAGTTCAGGGACCCCTGATAAGATTACCATGAAAGGAGAAACCTCCGGGGGCAGATTTGGAATGTTTTCCCCCCACGAGATCGGGGAGGGAGTGATCCTCCCGTCCTCCTTAGGCTGGGATATGTCATGCTGGGGAGGAATAGAGGCTGGGGGCACAACTGTACCCTTAGTGACTTCAGTAGGGGCCTGATGATCTACAAACAGTGCTGTGGGATCATTTAAAGAAGGGGGAACATTTACTGCTCTGGCAATGTCCAATAGTTTAGAAGCCTTAGGGTGGGGAACGTACTTTAAGGAATCAGCAATTCCCCCAAGACCTTGTTCAATCCTAAGTAAGGATTGCTCGATCTTAGAAATTCTGTCCTCCATAGGACGAAGGAGAAGCCTAATTGTATCATAAATATTGGGCATCTCAGTGGATCCCTCAACCTTATCGTCTACACTGGTCCCCCCACTTGCAACTTGGTGTGCCGTTCTGGTGGATAATAAATGGTCTAAAGGTGCAACTTTATTTGCTATAACAGCAGTAGCAGGTTGCTCCTGTGAAGGAGGGGGTATTCCAGAGTTTCTAACATGGCTTACAGCTTTCTGTTTCTTTCTGCCAGTTTTGCTCTTCCCACCATTGTTAGTAAGGGGCCCTTGCTTGGTTTTAGGAATAGCGCCAGGATTCCTCTCTCGTAATTGCCTAGTGCTGGGCTCTGGCACTAAACTGGAGGCAAACGGCAGCAAACAGGGAGATATCAACAATGAGTCTGAAACCATAGACTGGTCCCCCATAGAAACAGCGGTTGTGCCACTAGGTGTTAAATCTGTGGTCAGGGAATCAAGGTGTAAGCAGGAAGCATCATCACCATTTAGGGCTTGGTGAAGAGGGGACTGCACATTACCAATATGACCCATTGAGGACCTCCTTGCCATCGCAAGGTCCTGTGAGACTCTACGTTCAAGCAAATTATTCTCTTGGTCAATGACACCGTTTACCTTAGTGATAAACTGGTCATTAGTTCCAGTGAGATGGACATTGGCCCCTCTAACTCTAGTGTCTTTGGGGGGCATAGCAGAGCCGGTAAAGCAATCAGAATAATATGCTTACAAATCAAACAGGCACCAGAATTAGAAGAAAAGTCCCAGCTTTTTCTGGTCTGAGATAAGTCCGCCCTTAGCCTTAGCGGGTGACCCTGTGCGCTTGTATCAGTTCCACGGCGCTGGGTGATGGCACTATTGCCAGACGCTATGGCTTAAATATGTTAGGAACAAGGTATTATTAAGGGGCCATTCCCATTCCCCTCGCGGTGAGCACAATACTACACCTACAGCTCCCCGTGAGTGTCAACACATACAAAAGTAGGCAGCACAGGACCAAGTACTTTCCCAAATAAGAGCCCCAACGCCATATCATTTTTAGGAGTTCCAGTGAGTTTGCATTGTTGCTGTTGGATTTACCCAAGATACCCCATCAACCCTAGTCAAATATACATGGTCAGCCAGGTCCTGTGACCCACACCTATTAAATAACTGGTCACAAGTAGGGTCTCTCTTAACCCAAAGACACGCCCAGGGAAAACCATGCTTAATCCCACAGATAGATAGTTGCACCATAAACAGGTATGAGGCAAATGGCAAAATAAAAGCTTGCGTTCTCCAAAAATATCACAAAGCCAGATACCAGATGTGGTATATAGAAACACTCAGCCAATCAGGTCATGACATGCACCCCACACGTGGTGATCACTCGCTCCTCATGGTGGACATCTGGGCCCATACACACTGGACCACACTATCTCTCCCGGAGGTTGAGAGCTATCTGTATGCTTATCTGATGCCCGAGTTTGTTAATTTATGACAGAGATGCTTTTCAGGTTTGCAGAAATTTTAGTACCTCATATGATGTAGTCAAAGCTTTGTACACCAAAAGACTTTCCTCAGACACATTCTATCAAGACTCTCCTGGCTACTGCGTTTAATTAAACCAACTTGTCCCTGTTTTGCCAAATGCCTCTTGTATTTTCTTTTTTTAATGTAAATTCATATCAGAGCAATACAATTATAAAAGGGAAAATAAATCTCCAATATCAACTGTTAATCGCAGTTCGCAATACAAACATAGGTAATCATCAATGTGAATATGGGCCACATGTGTGACCGGTAGTAAAACACACCTCAAAATAATGGGACAAAACATATTTTAACAATAACAGGTTTTTATCTAAATGTAGAGTGCATTCACTAAACATGTGGTCCATATATAAATGTTTGCTTTACTTATGTTTGGATTGAGAACTGCAATAGTGTAGTATTATAGAGTGTAGTCTGGTACAGTGGAATAGAGCGTACTGTAGTAGTGTTGAATGAAGTGTTATACAGTGGAGTGGCATGGTGTGTCATATAAAGGAGTAGAGTATCTTAGAGTGGATTGGTGTGCTGCATGGAGGAAGTGTTGGCAATGTGAATATTTGGTTAAACTTTGAATGCAAAGAATTAATGAAAAATATGCGCCAAACCTCTGATATGCAATACGGAAATATATTCTAAAGGACATTAGAGTAGGAGTGCTGACATAAGAGGGAAAATCTGTTTTGCAAAGTGGCCTTATCACATGGCTATACGCATCTACTATTACAGTATCACAACTAATGTACAATTCTATTAAAGAAGAGAAATCTATAGTTTGTTTAATGTCAATACTTGAGGAGTGCTCCAACTTTAATGAAGGATTACTACAACTGGAGAAAGAAGATATAGTGGAAATTACAGCAATTGATAAAATGGAACATCAGGGAGTCTCAATACTACTAACAGATAAACTGCAAGCAAAATCTGATTCTTTGGAGAAGTCTGTTTCGAAGACTGCAGGATTAGAGATGCAATTATGCGTTAGCAAAAAGTGGCGAGTAATTTTGTGCCGTAATATAAATGTTGAGGACGACTTGGTAAATGATGCAGTGGGTAAAGGTAGTGATTTCATTAATTTCTCAAATAGAGATGAGGTTGAATACTTGGCCATAAAGATTAATCAGATTGATGGTGTCAAACAGCTTAAGCAGTGCGTTGTATGTTTTTTGTTAGTAAAAGACTTATATGTGTGGCACCAGCAGTTCCCACTCTCTCTATCGTATGCTGTAACCATCCATAAGTCACAAGGTTTAAGTGTAGGTGTAGCTGTTGTTAATATTGGAATATTGGAAATTCAGTATTTAAAGTAGGAATGTGTTGTGTAGCATTGTCATGAATTAGAACATTGTCCGGTTTGTTTTTGATTGACTTTGATGAGAAGGAAGTTAGTGCTGATGCAAGCTGTGTAGAAGTCTATACGCTCCTCATTTAAGCCAGTACCTTGTTTAAAAGAAACTGATAATCTGTCCAAAGCAGAAGATTACACAACAGTCTACGGATGCCCATAAGAGAAAGGATACAAGGAAAATCCAGAGGGTGTCAAGAAGAGAAAACTTTAAATTCACTGTGATATTTTAGGTTACCAGTAAAAAAAATAGTTTAGGGTTCAAATGCTTTGCTAACGTTGTTCTGAATGTACTGTTCCATTTGCATATCTTGTAAAATAAATTGAACAAAAATCAGATAAGAGAATGTCTTCTGCACTGCATAATTTGCCACAACTGACCAAACTATAATACATTCTGCTTCAGGGATATGAGATCTGTTCGATATAAGTAGTGGATCAGTAATATTTACTCTCATTAAACAATATGCACAAGAATTTATTATGGTCATCCTTGGAGCCATAGAACAAGAAGAAGTAAATATTGATGATTTATTTAGACTCAGTTACAATTGTAACCATGGCTCCGAAGATTGCTTTTTCACATCTAGTACGGAAATGAATTCTGAATGATTTCTCTACTTAACATTACTGTGTACTAATCTGTTCCTTTTAAGAAATTGTTAAAAAAGGCTAACCAAAATTTACACATATTTTGGCCCACCAGGGATAAAGTGTTCAAGAGGATCTGCAAAATAAAAGAGTGGTTTACGTTTAATTGCAGTATTGTTCCAGATATAATAAATCATATGGTATTTCTTTCATATATTTGGTTAGATAAGTATAGTAACTCCAGGTAAAACAACTGATTCATAAGTTGTAGCGAGTGCAATGCATAGTGTCACTTATAGATAGTAAAATACTGTGCACCTTTAAAAAACATATATATACAGTTCATTGATTGTTTTTTTCCCCGCTGTTCGAGGATGATGCTTCATACAGACCACCATTTTATGGTGAAGAAGTATGAAAGCTGAGAACAGGAAAAAAGAGGAAATTATATTTCATTGCATTGTATTACATGATTACAGTATAAACAAATGCTGTTATTATTACAACTATAACTCACGCGACCACAATCCTCTGCTGATGACATATGTGTCTTTATGAAAAAAAAATATTTGTAATATATGTATAGCTAAAATTTAATGGAAGAAGACATGGGCAAATAAGTGTCTAAATACAGTATTACAACAAACAATTGATGGACGGAATGCTGACAATGCAGACATTCTCCCCCAGTCAAGAGATCTGGGTTAAATCCATCGTTCTTTTGCCCACTACACCACCCCAGTTTAGACATGGCCATATGCAAATCAGTCTTGACCCTGTGCCTCATGGGAACAGTCCAGCCCGAACTGCCAAGCCATGTCTTCACTGGACCGGAATCAAGCATCCTAGGACCGGTTTCTGGCTATCAGCCGTCATCAGCCAGGATAGCTTGACTCCAGTGGCATAGTGAGCACGGGTCCCACGTCTGGGAATACCCATCCCACTTAGGGCGAAAAGCGTTACAACAAACAATTGATGGACGGAATGCTGACAATGCAGACATTCTCCCCCAGTCAAGAGATCTGGGTTAAATCCATCGTTCTTTTGCCCACTACACCACCCCAGTTTAGACATGGCCATATGCAAATCAGTCTTGACCCTGTGCCTCATGGGAACAGTCCAGCCCGAACTGCCAAGCCATGTCTTCACTGGACCGGAATCAAGCATCCTAGGACCGGTTTCTGGCTATCAGCTGTCATCAGCCAGGATAGCTTGACTCCAGTGGCATAGTGAGCACGGGTCCCACGTCTGGGAATACCCATCCCACTTAGGGCGAAAAGCGTTACAACAAACAATTGATGGACGGAATGCTGACAATGCAGACATTCTCCCCCAGTCAAGAGATCTGGGTTAAATCCATCGTTCTTTTGCCCACTACACCACCCCAGTTTAGACATGGCCATATGCAAATCAGTCTTGACCCTGTGCCTCATGGGAACAGTCCAGCTGAACTGCCAAGCCATGTCTTCACTGGACCGGAATCAAGCATCCTAGGACCGGTTTCTGGCTATCAGCCGTCATCAGCCAGGATAGCTTGACTCCAGTGGCATAGTGAGCACGGGTCCCACGTCTGGGAATACCCATCCCACTTAGGGCGAAAAGCGTTACAACAAACAATTGATGGACGGAATGCTGACTCAGACGTGAGTCCCTTGCTCTCCATGCCCCTGGAATCAGGCTATCCTGGCTGATGAGGGCTGATAGCCCGAAACCGGTCCTAGGATGCTTGTTTCCAGTCCAGGAAGGACCTGGCTTGGCAGTTCGGGCTGGACTGTTCCCATGGGGCACAGGGTCAAGACTGATTTGCATATGGCTGGGTTCAAACTGGAATGGCATGGTGAGCAAAAAAACGATGGGTTTAGGCCCAGATCTCTGTACTGGGGTGAATGTATGACATTGTTCTGCATTCTGTCCATCAATTGTTGTTTTTGCATTTGTCACCCCGAGTGGGAAGGGTATGCTCAGACGTGAGTCCCTTGCTCTCCATGCCCCTGGAATCAGGCTATCCTGGCTGATGAGGGCTGAAAGCCCGAAACCGGTCCTAGGATGCTTGTTTCCAGTCCAGGAAGGACCTGGCTTGGCAGTTCGGGCTGGACTGTTCCCATGGGGCACAGGGTCAAGACTGATTTGCATATGGCTGGGTTCAAACTGGAATGGCATGGTGAGCAAAAAAACGATGGATTTAGGCCCAGATCTCTGTACTGGGGTGAATGTATGACATTGTTCTGCATTCTGTCCATCAATTGTTGTTTTTGCATTTGTCACCCCGAGTGGGAAGGGTATGCTCAGACGTGAGTCCCTTGCTCTCCATGCCCCTGGAATCAGGCTATCCTGGCTGATGAGGGCTGAAAGCCCGAAACCGGTCCTAGGATGCTTGTTTCCAGTCCAGGAAGGACCTGGCTTGGCAGTTCGGGCTGGACTGTTCCCATGGGGCACAGGGTCAAGACTGATTTGCATATGGCTGGGTTCAAACTGGAATGGCATGGTGAGCAAAAAAACGATGGATTTAGGCCCAGATCTCTGTACTGGGGTGAATGTATGACATTGTTCTGCATTCTGTCCATCAATTGTTGTTTTTGCATTTGTCACCCCGAGTGGGAAGGGTATGCTCAGACGTGAGTCCCTTGCTCTCCATGCCCCTGGAATCAGGCTATCCTGGCTGATGAGGGCTGAAAGCCCGAAACCGGTCCTAGGATGCTTGTTTCCAGTCCAGGAAGGACCTGGCTTGGCAGTTCGGGCTGGACTGTTCCCATGGGGCACAGGGTCAAGACTGATTTGCATATGGCTGGGTTCAAACTGGAATGGCATGGTGAGCAAAAAAACGATGGATTTAGGCCCAGATCTCTGTACTGGGGTGAATGTATGACATTGTTCTGCATTCTGTCCATCAATTGTTGTTTTTGCATTTGTCACCCCGAGTGGGAAGGGTATGCTCAGACGTGAGTCCCTTGCTCTCCATGCCCCTGGAATCAGGCTATCCTGGCTGATGAGGGCTGAAAGCCCGAAACCGGTCCTAGGATGCTTGTTTCCAGTCCAGGAAGGACCTGGCTTGGCAGTTCGGGCTGGACTGTTCCCATGGGGCACAGGGTCAAGACTGATTTGCATATGGCTGGGTTCAAACTGGAATGGCATGGTGAGCAAAAAAACGATGGATTTAGGCCCAGATCTCTGTACTGGGGTGAATGTATGACATTGTTCTGCATTCTGTCCATCAATTGTTGTTTTTAAATACAGTATTAGCATCAGCAGAGGATTGCGGTCGCGTGAGTTATAGTTGCCTGCACTAACTATAGCGGGGGAATTTCAATGGTTTTTTATCAGTAAAATGTCCAGCTAACTATAACATGTGTAAAACCTATGCTTTTTTCAGTGAATTTGCAAGGTTTTTTAAATGCTAATTCCTAACTATAACGTGTGTGAAACCTATGGTTTTTTCAGTGAATTTGTACGGTTTTTTAAATGCTAAGTTACTTTACTCCGTTCGTGGCGTGGCGCGCCGTTCGTTCCGTGCGCGCACGGTGCGCTTCGCGCACCGTGCGCGCACAGTGAGCACGCGGGGCGCTTCGCGCACCGCGCGCCCACTTTACGCAGTTAGTGCCGTGCACACACGGTGCGCGCACAGTGAGCACGCGGTGCACTTTGCGCACCGCGCGCCCACTTTACGCAGTTAGTGCCGTGCACACACGGTGGGCACGCGGTGCGCTACGCGCACCGCGTGCCCACGTTACGCTGGATGGGCCATGTACGCACGATGCGCTTCGCGCACCGTCCGCACACGGAGGACATATTATGCGCTTCGTTGTGAAAGGTAATCTATTAATTGTTCTTTATATGACATATGCCATGAACGAAAGGTGCCCTTCGGGCACCATTTGCACACGGGGGTGGGAAAGTGTGGATAATTATATTACATTTTTACCGTACGCGTACGGTAAGCGTAATCGGCGTTTTTTCGAAAAAAATTAAAATTGCATTTTTTGCCTTGGGGGTTCTATTAGGACACCTTGATCAAGGCTAGGTGGTTAGGAGCTGTCTAACATGCCCCTTTACATGTTTTCAACCTTTGTTTTTCCTCCCCCCCTCAGAGTGCGAGAGAGAAAATGGCGGCCGCCGCTTCCTGGTTTCGACCGATTCGAATGTTTACTAAGCTGTAACAGCCAATCAGAATCGCACTCGCGCACGGCACCGTACGCGTACGGTAAGCTTACCGTAAGCGCACGGTAAGCGCACCGTAAGCTGCCACAGATATATATATTGATTTAAATGCTATTTTCTCAGGAACTACTGAACAGATTTACACCAGACCTACAAAAGGCACTTCCTTGACCTGTAGACTACCTCTCTGCCAAATTTCAAGTAACTCTGTTCAGCCGTTCGGGCTGTAGCTGTGTCTAAAGGTCCTATGGAAAAATGCATGGGAAAAACGCGTTTTGGGACCCCCCTTTTTTCTCTGCCCCTGCTTGACGACTCCGCCCGAGACTTTCAGGGTAGGAGCGGAGCGTAGCGCCCCATTCGTTTTGAAAGTTTCGCGAGGATTCGTCGACCGGCGCCAAAGTTATTCCAAATAGAATATTGCGGTTTTCCTATGGAAACAGGGTCCTAACTATAACTACCTACTGGCGACCGCCAGTAGGTAATATATATATATATAACTCTCAGATTAGCGAAACAAAAAAGTGAGAAATTTCAACGGGAAGAACTTATCTTCATGGATAGCACACAACAAACACAGAAGACAATAGACTACACACCTAGAATCATCACAGGTTACAACATTTATCACAAGAATTTGAGAAAGATTCTTTACAGACACTGGCACCTAGTACGAAATGACCCCGCCATAGGACCAATCTGCACCAAATTCCCCCAGTTGGTGTTTAGAAAAGCTAAGAGTATGCATCAAGAATTGGTTAATAATGCACCTGTACACACTAAGGGGGGAAGTTGGCTCAGACCCCTGAGGGGCTTTCAGAAGTGTTCCAAATGCAAAGCCTGCAAATATGGTGTGAACACAAGAACCATCTCTCTTCCCCTCAGAAAAACCCCTTTTGAGATCTGAGGGAGTTTTTCTTGCAAAACGGATTTTGCAGTATATGTCCTCCGCTGCACCTGCAACAAATTCTATGTGGGGAGTACGATACATCCAGTACATGTCCGGATATTACAACACCTCAGGGCCATCACAAATGATGACCCGACATATCCGGTAGCGAGACACATCAATCTACATCATGAGGGCAGAATAGAAGAAATATCCTATTTTGTCATTGACAGTATTGCAAAAAACATAAGGGGAGGGAACAGACAACTAAGTCTGAGACGACTGGAATCAAAATATATCATACTTCTGGACAGCAAGATCCCCAATGGGATGAATGCTGACGAAGCACTTAATGTACATCTCTAGTAACTAAGGAATGCCAACTGTGTACGCATCCCGCTCTTGAACTCTGATCCTTAACACATGGTTCCTTTTTTCTTTTCTTTTCTTCATAATCCTTTAATTTTTCTTGGCACATACACCTTTACCATATACCCTCCATTTTCAACATTTTTGCTTGTCTGCCCACTTGGGCTTTACTCAAAAAGCAAATACTTTGTTTGACAAATTGTATTTCACAAATCAGTGCATCACAATGATTTATGTATTTCATTTAAACGTCAAACTAAATTATAGTGCTCTTTTTGCTAAAATGCATTAATGTTTTTTTCTCAACACAAGTTAAAAATGCGAAGTGTATTTTAATTCAGCATTGAATTTTTTGTTATATGGTTAAGACATACCTGTTATTTCTTTTATGTCTATGTATACAGTTGCTGTGGCAACCATGGTGGAATGTGCCTCGTTTCAGTGATAATAAATAAACACTGTAGAGGGACCAGATGTAGTGAAGAAGACGGTTTTTCCGTTGAAACGCGTCTTGGCGTCCTTGCGAAATAAAGTATTTCTTTGATCTATCATCCCACGGAGTCAGCGCCTGGATTTATATGTGCTCAGAATTCAGGATTGGTTTAATATATATATATATATATATTACCTGCTGGCGGTCGCCAGTAGGTAGTTATAGTTAGGACCTATTTTCCATAGGAAATCCGCAACATCCTATTCCCAATAAGTCTGGCGCCGGTTGACGAATCTTCGCAAAATGTTCCAAACGTTTGCCCAGCTCCGGTCTACTCCTATCCTGAAAGTTTCGTGGTGATTCGTCAAGCGGGGGCTTTTTCCCGATGCAATTTCCCATAGGGCTTGTTGACGCAGCTACAGCCCAAACTGCTGAACGGAATTACACCAAATTTGGCAGAAAGGTAGACCTTGGTTCAGAGTCGTGCCTTTTGCTTAAATGGTGTAAATCCGTTCAGTAGTTCCTGAGAAAATCAAAAGTAAAATCACATATATATCTGGGCGGAGCCTAACCACACATCTCATCGTGAGATCTGATTGGCTGTCAGCACTTCATCCAAGAAGTGTTGGCAGCCATCTTGGGACCAATATACATGATAGCACTTCATTAAAAAGCATTGCAGTTAATAGAAGGTTTTAAGACTTTAGTTACATTATAAATCATTTGTTGATGGTACCATACTCATTTAAGGATTTGTGGTATGTTCTAAGGTGATTTTACCATGTGAAAAAGCCTTCTGCTGGGATATCATGAATCATGTTTGAGAGAAAACTATTTTCACATGCTTTTCCCACAGAGGTTTGGAAGGTGATCTATAAGCTAAAATGAGAGCATATTTTCTGTAAATTCACATTATCTTTCTTAGTCATGTGAGAATGAAGTCTGACATTCTCAGTAAAACATGTACATCCAACAAGGGCAGAGACTGTCACTTGATTCCTTTGTGTTCTACTGCAGCTTCCCGGAGTGTTCCAAAGAACAACTAGTGCGCTAACACTCCTACTTATGATAAACGTATGGCACACCTGAAGCCATCTTGATTGGAATAAAGTGGTAACTCTTAAAACATTTAATTTGAAAAGGAACAAAATGAGGGGGTTCATTTTGCCATAGAATGTATGATTAGTGCTGCAGAAAGAAAAATTAGGGCACATTTTGAGAGACTTCTCAAATCCTCTTCTATTTCATTAAAGAATTCTGACATGCAGACTGAAACATGAACTTTCAATACCAGCAGCAGACTTCCCTGGTGAGCAGTAGCCTTACTACAGTGATCTAATGAGCAACTAGAGTGCTAACATTCTGAATTTATGGCAAATGTGTGACACAGCTGAATGCCGTCTTCATTGAATCAAAGTAAAAAACTGACAGTATGCCTACTGAGGAGACTGTAGTAAATGAGGAAATTAGGAAACTTCATAACAAGTCTCCCAAGATGGCCACCAGAGACAAAAGAGCACAAATGTAGCACAAATATCACCGAGATGTAGCCCAAGTATAGCCCAATGACAGTAATCCCAGAGTGTTTTAAAGAACAACTAGAGCGCTAACAGTCTTACTTATGACAAAAGTATGGCACACCTGAAGCCATCTTGATTGGAAGAAAGTGGTAACACTTAAAACATTTAATTTGCAAAGGAACAAAATGAAGGGGTTCATTTTGCCATAGAAATTATGATTAGTGCTGCAGAAAGAAAAATTAGGGCACATTTTGACTTCTCAAATCCTCTTCTATTTCATTAAAAAGTTCTGACATGCAGACTGAAACATGCACTTTGAATACCAGCAGCAGACTTCCCTGGGGAGCAGTAGCTTTACTACGGTGATCTAATGAGGAACTAGAGTGCTACCATTCAGAATTTAGGGCAAATGTGTCACATCTGAATGCCTTCTTGATGGAACCAAAGTAAACAAGCATTGAAAATGCAATAGGTCTCGCCCTTGTTTAAGTTAAAGCAATTCTGTTTGTAATTAGGTGGCTTTTTAGCTTTGCTTTTATTAGTGTTTTTCAAAATTTCATGTACATAACATGTATATATGTATATGTATGCATGCATTTATATTTGTATTTATGTAGATATGCATATTATATATATGTTTATATATGTATGTATATATATATACACATACATATATATATAAATGCATATGCATATATGTGCATATGTGTGCTTGTAGAGAGAGGTAGAGAGAGGTAGAGAGAGGTAGAGAGGTAGAGGTGTAGAGGTAGAGACGTAGAGGTAGAGAGGTAGAGGTAGAGAGGTAGATAGTAGTAGAGAGTGAGAGGTAGAGAGAGGTAGAGAGTAGACGATGAGTAATAGAGAGTAGAGAGTAGAGAGAGAGTAGTAGAGAGTAGTAGAGAGAGTAGCAGAGAGTGAGTAGGAGAGAGTAGTAGAGAGTGAGAAGTAGAGAGTAGTAGAGAGTAGTAAAGAGTGAGTAGTAGAGTGAGTAGTAGAGAGTAGTAGAGAGTGAGTAGTAGAGAGTGAGTATTAGAGAGTGAGTAGGAGAGAGTAGTAGAGAGTGAGAAGTAGAGAGTAGTAGAGAGTAGTAAAGAGTGAGTAGTAGAGTGAGTAGTAGAGAGTAGTAGAGAGTGAGTAGTGGAGACTGAGTAGCAGAGAGAGATTAGTAGAGAATGAGTAGTAGAGTGAGTAGTAGAGAGTAGTAGAGAGAGAGAGTAGTAGAGAGTGAGTAGTAGAGAGTAGTAGAGAGTGAGTAGTAGAGAGTAGTAGAGAGAGAGTAGTAGAGAGTGAGTAGTAGACAGTGAGTAGTAGAGAGTGAGTAGTAGAGAGAGAGAGTAGTAGAGAGTGAGTAGTAGAGAGTAGTAGAGAGTGAGTGGTAGAGAGTAGTACAGAGTAAGTAGTAGAGAGTGATTAGTAGAGAGTAGTGGAGTAGTAGAGAGTGAGTAGTAGAGAGTAGTAGAGAGTGAGTAGTAGAGTGAGTAGTAGGGAGTAGTAGAGAGTGAGTAGTAGAGTGAGTAGTAGAGTGAGTAGTAGAGAGCAAGTAGTAGAGAGTGTGTAGTAGAGAGAGAGTAGTAGAGAGTAGTAGAGAGTGAGTAGTAGAGAGTGAGTAGTGGAGAGAGTAGTAAAGAGTAGTAGAGTAGTAGAGAGTGAGTAGTAGAGAGTGAGTAGTAGAGAGTGAGTAGTAGAGCGAGAGTAGTAGAGAGTGAGTAGTAGAGTAGTAGAGAGTGAGTGGTAGAGAGTGGTAGAGAGTAGTGCAGTGAGTCGTAGAGAGTGAGTAGTAGAGAGAGTAGTAGAGAGTGAGTAGTTGAGAGTGAGTAGTAGAGAGTGAGTAGTAGAGAGTAGTAGAGAATAGTAGAGTAGTAGAGAGTGAGTAGTAGAGAGTAGTAGAGTGAGTAGTAGAGAGGGAGTAGTAGAGAGAGAGTAGTATAGTGTAGTAGAGAGTGAGTAGTAGAGTAGTAGATTGTGAGTGGTAGAGAGTAGTAGAGATCAGTAGAGTGAGTAGTAGAGAGTAGTAGAGAGTGAGTAGTAGAGAGTGAGTAGTAGAGAGTAGTAGTAGAGAGTAGTAGAGAGTAGTGGAGAGTGAGTAGTAGAAAGTAGTAGCGAGTGAGTAGTGGAGAGTGAGTATTTTAATTTAAAAGGAACACAATGAAGAGGTTCATTTTGCCATAGAAATTATGATTAGTGCGGAAAAAAGAAAATTAGGGCACATTTTGAGTGACTTCTCAAATCCTCTTGTATTTCATTAAAAAATTCCGACATGCAGACTGAAACATGCACTTTCAATACCAGCAGCAGACTTCCCTGGTGAGCAGTAGCTTTACTACAGTGATCTAATAAGCAACGAGAGTGCTAACATTCCGCATTTATTGCAAATGTGTGACACATCTGAATGCCTTCTTGATGGAATGAAAGTAAAAAACCTGAAAGTGTTTCCTACTGAGGAGACTGTTGTAAATGAGGAAATTAGGAATCTTCAAAATAAATAAGTCTCCCAAGATGGCCACCAGAGACAAAATAGCCCAAATGTAGCACAAATATCACCGAGATGTAGCCCAATTATAGCCCAATGACAGAATGTCCCAGAGTGTTTGAAAGAACAACTAGAGCGCTAACAGTCTTACTTATGACAAAAGTATGGCACACCTGATGCCATCTTGATTGGAATAAAGTGGTAGTACTTAAAACATTTAATTTACAAAGGAACGAAATGAGGGGGTTCATTTTGCCATAGAAATTATGATTAGTGCTGCAGAAAGAAAAATTAGGGCACATTTTGAGTTCTCAAATCCTGTTCATTTTCATTAAAAAGTTCTGACATGCAGACTGAAACATGCACTTTGAATACCAGCAGCAGACTTCCCTGGTGAGCAGTAGCTTTACTACGGTGATCTAATGAGGAACTAGAGTGCTACCATTCATAATTTAGGGCAAATGTGTCACATCTGAATGCCTTCTTGATGGAACCAAAGTAAACAAGCATTGAAAATGCAATATGTCTCGCCCTCGTTTAAGTTAAAGCAATTCTGTTTGTAATTAGGTGGCTTTTTAGCTTTACTTGTATTAGAGTTTTTCAAACTTTCATGTACATACCATGCATATGTATGCATATATATATATGTATATGTTTGCATGTATTTATATAGACATGCAGATTATATTTATATGTTTATGTATATATATATACACATACATATATATAAATGCATATATATATGTGCATATGTGTGCATGTACAGAGAGGTAGAGAGGTAGAGGTGTATAGGTAGAGTTGTAGAGGTAGAGAGGTAGAGGTAGAGAGGTAGAGAGTAGACGAGAGAGAGGTAGAGAGAGGTAGAGAGTAGAGAGCGAGTAATAGAGAGTGAGTAGTAGAGAGTAGTAGAGAGTAGTAGAGAAAAGTATCAGATAGAGGTGTAGAGGTAGAGAGGTAGAGGTAGAGAGGTAGAGAGTAGACGAGAGAGAGGTAGAGAGAGGTAGAGAGTAGAGAGCGAGTAGTAGAGAGTGAGTATTAGAGAGTGAGTAGTAGAGAGTAGTAGAGGGTGAGTAGTAGAGAGTAGTAGAGAGTAGTAGAGAGTGACTAGTAGAGAGTGAGTAGTAGAGAGCGAGTAGTAGTGAGTAGAAGAGAGTGAGTAGCAGAGAGAGAGTATTAGAGAGTAGTAGAGAGTGAGTAGCAGAGTGAGTAGTAGAGAGTAGTAGAGAGAGAGTAGTAGAGAGTGAGTAGTAGAGAGTAGTAGAGAGTGAGTAGTAGAGAGTAGTAGAGAGAGAGTGGTAGAGAGTGAGTAGTAGAGAGTAGTAGAGAGTGAGTAGTAGAGAGTGAGTAGTAGAGAGACAGTAGTAGAGTAGTAGAGAGTGAGTCGTAGAGAGTAGTGGAGTAGTAGAGAGTGAGTAGTAGAAAGTAGTAGAGAGTGAGTAGTAGAGTGAGTACTACAGAGTAGTAGAGAGCGAGTAGCCGAGAGCAAGTAGGAGAGAGTGTGTAGTAGAGAGTGAGTAGTAGAGAGTAGTAGAGAAAGAGTAGTAGAGAGTGAGAAGTAGAGAGAGTAGTAGAGTAGTAGAGAGTGAGTAGTAGAGTGAGTAGTAGAGAGTAGTTATGAGCGAGTAGTAGAGAATGAGTTGTGGAGAGTAGTAGAAAGTAGTAGAGTGAGTAGTGTAGAGTGAGTAGTAGAGAGTGAATAGTAGAGGGTAGTAGAGAGTGAGTAGTAGAGAGAGTAGTAGTAGACAGTGAGTAGTAGAAAGTAGTAGAGCGTGAGTAGCCGAGAGCAAGTAGTAGAGAGTGTTTAGTAGAGAGTGAGTAGTAGAGAGTAGTAGAGAAAGAGTAGTAGAGAGTGAGAAGTAGAGAGAGTAGTAGAGTAGTAGAGAGTGAGTAGTAGAGTGAGTAGTAGAGAGTAGTTGAGAGCGAGTAGTAGAGAATGAGTTGTGGAGAGTAGTAGAAAGTAGTAGAGTGAATAGTGTAGAGTGAGTAGTAGAGAGTGAATAGTAGAGAGTAGTAGAGAGTGAGTAGTAGAGAGAGTAGTAGTAGACAGTGAGTAGTAGAGAGTAGTAGAGCGTGAGTAGTAGAGAGTGAGTAGTAGAGAGTGAGTAGTAGAGAGTAGTAGCGAGTGAGTAGTAGAGAGTGAGTAGTAGAATAGTAGAGAGTGAGTAGTTGAGAGTGAGTAGTTGAGAGTGAGTAGTAGAGAGTAGTAGAGTAGTAGAGAGTGAGAAATAGAGAGTAGTAGTAGAGAGTGAGTAGTAGAGAGTGAGTAGTAGAGAGAGAGTAGTAGAGAGTAGTAGAGAGTCAGTAGTAGAGTAGTAACGAGTAGTCAGTCAGTGTCAGTCAGTGTCAGTCAGTGTCAGTCAGTCAGTCAGTGCCAGTCAATCAGTGTCAGTCAGTGTCAGTCAATCAGTGTCAGTCAGTCAGTGTCAGTCAATCAGTGTCAGTCAGTGTCAATCAGTGTCAGTCAGTGTCAGTCAGTCAGTGTCAGTCAATCAGTGTCAGTGTCAGTCAATCTGTGTCAGTCAGTGTCAATCAGTCAGTGTCAGTCAGTCAGTGTCAGTCAGTCAGTGTCAGCTAGAGCAGCTCTGCTGACCTGGTTCTCTGGCTCTAAAGCAGCTCTGCTGACCTGGTTCTCTCTCTCTAAAGCAGCTCTGCTGACCTGGTTTCTCTGGCTCTACAGCAGGTCTGCTGACCTGGTTCTCTGGCTCTAGATCAGCTCTGCTGACCTAGTTCTTATGCTACAGAGCAGCTCTGCTGATCTAGTTCTCTGGCTCTACAACAGCTCTGCTGACCTGTTTCTCTGGCTCTAAAGCAGCTCCGCTGACCCAGTTCTATGGCTCTGAAGCAGTGTTGCTGACATGGTTCTCTGGCTCTAGAGCAGCTCTACTGACCTGGTTTCTCTGGCTCTGCAGCAGCTCTGCGGACCTGGTTCTCTGGCTCTAGAGCAGCTCTGTTGACCTGGTTCTTAGGATCTAGAGCAGCTCTACTGACGTGGTTCTCTGGCCCTAAAGCAGCTCTGCTGACCTGGTTCTCTGGCTCTAGAGTAGCTCTGCTGACCAGGTTCTCTGGCTCTAAAGCAGCTCTGCTAACCTGGTTCTCTGGCTCTAAAGCAGCTCTGCTTGCCTGGTTCTCTGGCTCTAAAGCAGCTCTGCTGACCTGGTTCTCTCCCTCTAAAGCAGCTCTGCTCACCTGGTTTCTCTGGCTCTACAGCAGCTCTGCTGACCTGGTTCTCTGGCTCTAGAGCAGCTCTGCTGACCTAGTTCTTAGGCTCTAGAGCAGCTCTGCTGACCTGGTTCTCTGGATCTACAGCAGCTCTGCTGACCTGGTTTTCTGCACTCACGATGCACGCACCCGACTTCGCGAAAATATATTTAAAAAAAATATAAGTTTATTATACGTACAAATATATTACTTAGATGAATATCTTACATAATCTCTTGCCTTAATATGTATATTAAAGACACATACATATCATTTTGGAACATAATTTTGCGGGAGTCGCGCACCCAGCGCACCCCAGCACGTATATGACGTCACGCGGGACCCGAAACCGGGCAAACATCTCGTACCGTAATGCGCATGTGTCGCAAATGTGCGGGAGCATACCAATCGCGCATATCACGTGATATTAAATGTATATGATGTAACTGAAAAACACGCATCCGTCGCACACAATACGCGGATCCTTCATGACTTTTCTAAAATGGCGGCTAGAATGCGCCCACCCACCGTGATGTGTATACTTTGAGTGCGCGACTCCGAAAAAAAATTGATTTTTTTAAAAGAAAACAATATAAATATATTAAAATATAAAATGAAAACAAGAAAATTAATCAATATTTCAGTTTTAATTACATTTTTCTTTTTTTTTTGCAATTTTCAGAAAAATATATAATCTTATTTAATTAATAAAATATTTATAAATAAACAGTTAAAAAACTGTAGAAAATCAGTACAAAAAAATAGATATAACTACTATCACAAGTTAGCATTTAAAAAACCTTTGAAATTCACTGAAAAAAAAACATAGGTTTCAGAGACGTTATAGTTAGAAATTAGCATTTAAAAAACCTTAGAAAATCACAGAAAAAACCATAGGTTGCAGGGGTGTTATAGTTAGCTGACCATTTCAATCATACAAAACCATAGCAATTCCTCCGTTATAGTTAGTTATGCTAACTATAACTCACGCGCCCGCAATGCACAGCTGATGATGTCACATATTGCATCATTCATGACATGGTCAGTGACATCACTGATGACATCACTGATGACATCTCAAATGACATCACTGATGACATCATCCACTTGACAATCTCATACACCTCATCATTCACTAGTATAACCTTTCATCACTCACTGTAAAATGCAGAGTACCATATTTGAAACCATTAACACACCAATACCAGTTACTACATACCCACTCACTGATTCCTAAGTCTACACACACAACTAGCCATTCATTAACAGAATCATCTATACATGCAGTCATTAATTAATAGAACACTATCAAATGCACTTATACACATGTATAGACATTGACACATCAGCAGTCATCTTAGTCGGTTATGCAGTCATCCTACTCACTCATGAAAAAAATGTATCGCACTTAAATTTACTCACTTACACAATTATCCAACAACACCTCATTTATTCAAACACATAGTAACTCATCGTTAATATGTTAAAAAAGCACCATTACAATTATACACTCATTCATATAGTTACTCTCACAATCACTGACTCTTACACATACTTATTTATAAACACCACTGTCACATACAATGCCTTTTATTTTTTTACATTGTTGAAGATGTACAACTAAAACATATATTCGCTCACCAACACACAAATAAATACACTCAGTCACCCAAACAACTGTTTCCCATGCACTCTTAAACCCATACACCTAGTCAATCAACCATTCACACATCTATGCATAGAGTTACACACACCCCATCCAACCACACACAAACTCAGTGTCCCATACAAATACTCACCCAACTAATCAATAACTAATATACACACTCATGTAGTTAGTGACCAACTTATGAAGCATGTTATACAACAACAGAGACAGTGCTGCAAAAATTCACATAGTTTAGTTACTAATCCATGTATTAAATGAGACACTTTTAATTATTCACTTAAAAAGACAGTCAGACAGCTACTAAATCCTCCATCTAGACAGTTATATATCCACTCAATCTACAATTCAGATTGGTATATATATAATACATATTTAAATTTCAAAACTAAACCACATTCAGTGGATGATGTCATCAGTGATGTCATTTGAGATGTCATCACTGATGTCACTGACCATGTCATGAATGATGCAATATGTGAAATCATCAGCAGTGCATTGCGGGCGCATGAGTTATAGTTAGCATAACTAACTATAACGGAGGAATTTCTATGGTTTTGTATGAGTGAAATGGGCAGCTAACTATAACACCCCTGAAACCTATGTTTTTTTCTGTTTTTTGTTGTAATTATTCATAGCATATGCAATCAGAGCCCCGTGGACTTGTCACCAACCCTGCATGCTTTTACCCCGTGTGTCCACTTTTGCATGCATTTAAAAACACAGTGAAATTCAGTTCCGTTCAAAACAATCATTTTATTTACCTAACCGGGTAGTTTCTGTGCTGTTGGGTCACGAGGAAATGAGGGATAATTCAATTACGCATTGTCTTGTTGTAGCATTTTCTGCATTTGAAGCAGTTTTAATCTTTGCAGTCTTTTTTCTGCAATTAATCGGCAGAGGATTTTGAGAGCATTGACACCACTCTTTTAAATTTCCATAAAGCATCTCGGCACGCCATTATGACTTGCTTAAACTCAGACCTATGAGACATAATTATACATGCGCTGTGTATACATAAGGAATTTAATTAAGTTTAACAGTTGACATTACTTGCACATTTGCGCTGGATGGCTGGATGTAGTTTTTCATATTTGTTAATGAAATCATTTACACTTTGCTTTTGTGCACTTGTTAAAACCAGTATGTTGTACTAGCCACATTTCCGATCACACAGTCTGCTCTCTATGTCCATTGTAAGCCTGATGGAGGGAGGAGGGCTATATATTTCAAAAACTTTTATGGCGCCAATTAGATTGACAAAGCCTGCTGGGCAGGTGAAACGCGTCTCTCTGTATGCAGGGGCTGTGGGAGACCTGAACTAACAATAAAGAAGTCTTATATCTACATACCTTGAGTACGTGCCTCTTCGTTTTGTAGCAGGATTGTTTACTTTGATATATATATATATATATATATATATATATATATATATATATATATATATATATATATATATATATATATATATATATATTCACTGAAAAAAACATAGGTTTCAGGGGTTTTATAGTTAGCTGCCCATTTCACTCATACAAAGCCATAGACATTCCTCCGTTATAGTTAGTTATGCTAACTATAACTCGCGCGCCTGCAATGCACTGCTGATGACGTCACATATTACATCACTCATGACATGGTCAGTGACATCACTCATGACATCACTGATGACATCTCAAATGACATCACTGATCATTTATTCTTTGTCTTTTTTCTCTTCTTTCTTTTTACATTATTTACAAGAGAAAAGGAAGGGGCCCCTTTGACATGTATTCATCAACACGGGCAACCTACCCTTTTCCCCCGATTTGTTTGCACTATTTATCAACGTTTTTCCAATAGTCATCGACAGATCACTGGTAGGTGCACGATCTGAATTTTTGTACAACAATTATGATACATAGATGATAGGCATCAAGCAGGGGCCGAGAAAAAAGGGGGGTCCCAAAATGCGTTTTCCCCATGTTAATTTCCAAAGGAACTCTAGACACGGCGACAGCCCGAACTGCTGAAGGGAATTACACAAAATTTGACAAAAGGTAGCTTTTGGTCCAGAAAGCACTCTTTTGTTTAAATGGTGTAAATGCGTTCAGTAGTTCCTGAGAAATTCAAAAAAGAAAAATATCGATTTCTAAGCACAGAGAAGGAGACGCAACTTCTCCCGAGATAGAGCTGACTTTTGATTGGCTGTCAACACTCCAAACCAAGAAATGTTGGCAGCCATCTAGTGACTCGGTAACCGAGTCACAAGAAAAAAGGTGAAAAAACATTACAAAAATAAAAGCAGGCTGGGTACAAACACCCTGACACCCCATTCCTGCTCAGGGGGTCCCACGAGGAACCCCAACACCAAAAAAAGCTTTTTTTAAAAATAAAATTGGGCAAATTCATGCTGGCTGCACGAATTAAAAAACGAATCGCCGGCTCCTGTGCTTCGTTTTCTATAACCCCCTGGGTGGGCCAGGTCCCGGGGGCAATTTATTAATGGTATGTTTGTGCTTTGTTTTAAGCATCCAACAGATTTACTGTTTGCATGCTTGTTGTTTGCTCCGTGTACGTGCTCGGTCTGAGATGTCAACACGGTGTCCACCTGGTGGGCCCAGTAATCCTGTCTGTAAGCAGACACGTGGGCACTGTTGTAATTATGGCACGTACACAAGCCCGGTAATGCCAGCGTCGGGGAAGCTTAGGGCTCATGTCTCTTGGGGCATGCTGGAAGAAAATTTGAGAAGGGCTGCAGGGCTCTGGGTGAGGCAGCAGCCAGCCAGCGAGCCTCCCTTGAGAAGGGGTGTGGGGCTCTGGAGGAAGCAGCTCTCAGCCGGTGCGTCTGAGTGGAGAGGATGGGCTGGGGGTCATCTCAGCTTGTGACGTGCTGCGGAACGGACGGAACAGTGTTAAGTCACACAGGCAACACCAGATCACTCCTGGCTGCTGAGAGTGCCTGCTTAAGGGCCGCTGGTGGAACCTCTGAGCCGTCTCTCTTGTTTAGTGTCCTTGGGCACAGTCGCTCTCTGTCAGGCCATGAGGCAAACGCCAGCGCCACCTCCCCCTCACTGCTAGGTGTGAGGGTTGCTTGCATCTCCACCAGTGTTACGACAAGTGGTCAAAGGTGGTCATTCTTCATGCCAGATGGGGGCCAGAATTTCTTGTGGAGGTTGCTACGGGGTTAATGCTGCTCACCCTGGTCTCTGGTGGTACCTGGACTTCGAATGATGCTGTTACCACATCTGACCGGAATGCCAGCTCACTGGCTCTCCCCTGGCATTGACTGGGGTAATGCTGGGCTCACAGTTAAGACAACAGCGCCCCTTTAAAATTGGCCTTTGTGCAAGTGCAGCTGAGTGCAGAAGTAAGTGGCATATCTATGATGGCTTTTTACTCATTCAATATCAATGGGGAAAGTGTTCGTACACATGGCCCTAAGTTATTGTGGAACGATGTGCCAAACATTCAAAATTCATACACACACCGACACATACAGACATACACACACACACATATATTGGTGCACCTGTGCACTATATCCATGTGGGACAAAAAGTGTATGAATGGGCCACCAAATCACAACCCCTGGGTGATATGGTGTCTCTTCTCCACAACAGCCTTGGGTGGGTACATGTTGCACTGCTCTGTTGGGGATGTTGGAGTCAAGTTTGTTTTGCACAGCAAACGTGCCTGGGTAGTAGCTGTTGAAACTGCTTGAGCCATCTTTAGTGTCTGTTGGGGCAGTGCCGGCAAACTGTGTGTGAGAAACGTGGAAAGTTACTGCGGTTCTTCATTTTTTATATGTGTGATGGTGTTGGTAAATAACATACATGAGCCATGACTGAAGGTTTGGGGCTGTTCTCTGTCAGAGGAGTTGCTGTAATATCTTTTGGCTGTGGGTTAATATCTTTTAGAATGTGCTGGGTGACTTTCATTTCAACCTAGCCTTCCCCCGCTCGTGTCTCAGCTCTGCTCTCCTTTTCATATCTCCCTCTCTGTTTCACCTTTTTATATATCCCTCTCTGTTTCACTCTTCATTTGCCTTGTGGTCTCCCGCTCTGTACATCTCCCTCTCTTGCATGCTCTCTCTGTCTGTTACGCTCTGTCCTTTCATCTCAGATTTTTTCCTGATATATCGAACTCATCTTTCTTTTGTCACCTTTTGCTTGTTTTCTCTCTCTGCCGCAATCCCCTCTCTCAGTCTTTTTTAATTTCTCTCTCTTTATCTCCACACAACCCCTCTCCCCTCTCGTTCAGTTTCTCCGTCTGTGAGGCTCCGCTTTGTTTCTTCTGTGTTTTCACTCCCCTCTCTTCTATTTCTCCCACTATCTTTTCCCCTCTCTCCATCTCTTGTCTTTCTATCCCTTGCTTCTTCTCTCACCCCTTTTCTCTTTCTTTGTCTCCCCCTACCTCTTTTACTATGTCAACTTTTTGCTCTCTCCTGCACTTACCGTTCCCAGACAAATCTGACTGTAAGCCCCCGGGGGCCCAGGAACTCCCGGGCTCTCGAGAGCTTAGGAGCCAGCTGTAGTCATTTTATGCAAAGGCTATGCTGAGAATTTTACAGCAGTTCATGGCCCCCACTAAGCTCCCTCTGGCCATTGTTTACTTAACTTACATGTTTATCTATATGTAAAATGAACTTTCTAAATCAAATACAGTATTCCATTTTCTTATGTATCCAGCGATCAGAGGCGCAACTAGAGCCAAATTTTGGGGGGGGCTTACTCTTTGAGCAATATGCAGAGTGGAGATGCAGGGACTCTAGGAAGGGGAAAAAAACAACAATGAGGGCTCCTGGGGGTGGCATTCACAGAATGTCCACCCCCGTGTAGCTTCATGCAAATAGTGCAGTCCAGGGCAGAGGGCAGTCCTGATTGGCTGGTAGGTAGTGCGAGCAGTTAGGGTGCGAATTAACCGTCACGCACAGTTCAGAAGAGTGTGTTTGAGGTAGGGCGTTATTTTGGTAGCGTTAAAAAGTAAAATAAATTGTTTTCCAGTGCTCGCTTGAAAATGGAAGCTCTGCGCGTCCTATGTGAGGCAGGTGGGGACATTTTCATAGTCCTGGGCGTGCTTTCTGAGGCATGGGTGGGCTTTGAAAAACAAACTAGAAAGGCTGCAAGCGGCGTGTCAGCTGCCGTCAATGCCTGTAAATCAAGTGAAGGCTCTCTGGTTTCGTCACTTGAAGAAAAGAAGGGGCACATTGAGAATTAAGGTGAATACGAGCCGAAAGACTCCACATACCTTGGCTGCCAGAAGGGTTCTCAGTGCCTCTAAGAGAGGGAGGGGCAGGCTGTGCACACGTGCTGTAACAAGCTCTTCTCTGTATAGGAAGAGAAGTTTTAATGGAGACATGCCCTCATTGTAGCACACAGCAGGATTACAAAATAGCTCAACTTCCCCACCTGGTGGACATTGTGAGTAATTGGATATTAAAGTGAGACAAAATGAGTCTTTGATGGAGAAAAAAGACATATTTATATTTTGAAAAAGGCAATTTAAATCAACGTATGAAAAGGATGAGCCTACTGCTGAAAGGTGTCTATCACCAATAGTGTCAAGTGAGTCAGGTGATAGAATGTTGCAAACTATGCACACACCATTGCAAAATAAAATGGCAAGTAGGGCATGTAAACAAAAAGCGGATGCAAATTCTAATAAGGCATGGTGCTTGGAGTTAGAGAATGAGAATGAGGAAGAATCCAAGATTAAGGCACTCAGTACTAAAAAGACAAGTTTGGGAAAGGATATTAATGAATTAGAAACAGAAGGACAATGGGTATGATACCTAAAGAAATACATAATGAGATCCGATTAATTAATTTAAGAAATGCACGAGTTCCAGAGGTAGCGCTTTGCAACCCCTTGAGGGAGAGATGCTGCCAAACACAATAAAGGGCAGTAAAGAAGTTGTGAACAGGTCTTTGGCAGCTTGCAACGTACGAAGTCTCGACGGGCAAAATTTTCAAGCTAAATTTCCCGCTCCGCTGGATCAAAAAAGAGCAGCATATTATGCTAAAGCTGTTAATTGGAATGTTTATGATGGGGAATAGGCGATGGGTAGCTTCTGAGTGGTAGCAAGAGAGTTGGAAGAGAACAAGGTACAGGGGTGGTAGGAGAAAGTTGGGCAGAAGAAGGGTTTGAATTTCTAGAGGAAGGGGAAATAGATGAGGAAGGGGAGCAGTTCAAACAGGTGAGGGAGGGGGTTTCTAACACCGTCTCCAGAAATTATTTTTCACAGGTATTTATGGCAGACTGCGTTCGAAACCCCAAAAGTCGATGAAGAAAAGAACGGCTCTCAAAGCAAACGCTGCCGAAACCATAGGTGAGGTTCATAAAAGTTTTTTGAATAAACGTTTACGTGTTGACAAAAATGTAGGAACTGAGGGAGAACATACCATGGTCAAGTTACAGGATGCGGTTTCGCAGGTGGTCAAAGAAGGTGAGAATGATACTGACAAAGTCAAAGGTACAGTTAATAGTGACATATTAGTATTATTCATAAATGTTGCCAAATGTTGAGACGTACATTAAAAAATGTATGTTCACCTGCTTAGCCACAGGTGTTGGTTTTTTTTCAGTTGGAAATATAAAGTCATGAAAGAATTGAAACATTGTTTCACCTGTTTGGCAACAGTGGTTATTGGGGTTTTTCATGATGGGTGACAATGCAATTAAAAATGTTTTCGTACATATATGGGGACAGGAAAAACACCTGAATCACGGTTTTTCCTGGTGGCCGAGTTGAATGAGATCAAGACAGGCAGGAATGGATGGGGGCATTAGGAATAGCTGCGGACAGAGGGAATCTGGGGAGTGAGGTTGGAGGCAAGAGGTAGGCAGGAGATGTAGATAGGGGTTTGGGAGCCGGATTAGGCAGAACAACATTGGGGAAGTTGGTTGTGGGAATTTTTTACGGGTGGGGGATGATAGTTTGGATTAAGTATTTGTGAAAATGTTTTTGATGAAGCAACTGTATTATCTACCTCGGCATCAGAGCTCAGTTCGGCTGCGGAAAGTGACCCAGAAGGGGATGCCACTAGAGTACAAAAGTTGGGGTTTAGCAAGCTATCCCTAGCACAGGAGGTCGATTGCCTGTGCCAGGACAGACGAGAAACATTGAGACCTCGTGGACCCCCAGCAGCAAGGAACAAAGACACAATTACAAACTAAGCCAGAGACGTAAATATGCCAAAAGAAAACAAAAACGTGGGCAGAAAAGCATCAAGGGGGAAATGGAATCGATTCCAGAACAAGAACTGAATGGAAGTGGGAATTCCAATTCAGTAATTAACTTAACGAATATACAGTTAACATCTGCTGAAGAAAACATCTTGGGTTTGGGACTGTCATACTGTCCACCCTGTGAC
The DNA here is from genome assembly GCF_964204655.1 of Triturus cristatus. NCBI lineage: Eukaryota > Metazoa > Chordata > Amphibia > Caudata > Salamandridae > Triturus > Triturus cristatus. Next base: position 500,541,574 of record NC_140591.1, read on the forward strand.
TTTAACTATGTGGATACCAGAATGGATACTTACCGTTTTGTAAGAAAGCTTAAACTTCACAAATTTCATACACTCCAACCTAAAAAGAACATAGCCCCCTTGGTGACCAATCCTATTAGCCCCCCTCTACTTACGGCGGGTGATGCAGATCTGTTTCAAGATGCCTGGTCTCTAGTGAAAGATCAAGAAGAAGGAATAAGAATGAAGGAACAAGGGCAATTGGAATACAGAGGAACTTTTAAAACTCCTTTTAAACCAAAATCAGTCTTCCAGCCCATTATGTTGCATGATAATTTGGACGTCTACCACGAACTGATGACTCAGGATTTGAAAAAATTGCATATTTCCTCCAATAAGAAGTATCGTAGCACAAATAGACAAAACCTTGGTTATCACAAACTTATGAAAAAACTTGATTCCGATACCAATATAATTGTGAGACAGGCGGACAAGGGGGGCAACGTAGTTTTATGGCCACAACATCTATATATAGAAGAAGCGAGATCACAATTAGATGATACAGCATGTTATCGGAAGAGTAACACAAATGTGGTAAAAGCGGCATGGCAAGAACAATATCTCAAACTCCTTGGTTGGAGAAGTAGAGGATTATTGACAAAAGCTGAATATCGATTTTTAAAGGAGTATGCAGTTATCCCTTCCTTTTATCTTATTCCCAAAGTACATAAGAGCACTACAACTCCACCAGGCAGACCCATAATTTCAGCTATAAACAGCATAATAGAAAACACCTCCAAATACATTGACTTTTTTCTGCAAGAGTGGGTTCGGGGCTTATCCTCATATGTACAAGACACTTCTGACTTCCTACGCAAAATCGATCAAGTAAAGTGGGGGAAGATATGTTTTTAATGACTTTAGATGTGACATCACTTTATACTTCAATAAGACACTGTGATGGCCTAAAGGCAATAGAACATTACTTAAATTTGAGACCTATGAATTGCGTAGCTCATAACAGAATGCTAATGTCAATGGTGTCTACGTGTTTAGAACAGAATTATTTTTTGTTTGATAATCTAATTTACCATCAGATTAGAGGTGTTGCGATGGGGGCCTGCTTCTCCCCTAGCTACGCATGTTTACACATGGGGCTGTGGGAGGAGCAGGTCCTGATGGGCGATCATTTGGCAATTATGAAAGATCATGCATTGATTTACCTGAGATACATTGATGACTTGTTTTTTATTTGGAGGGGCACGGAGAAAAGTGCACAGGATTTCGTAAACTTGTTGAACACTAATTGTTTAAATCTTCAGTTTAAGTCCTCGATTAGCATGCAAACAGTCTGCTTCTTAGATGTTTAGGTATTTGTTCATAACGATACTTTGGCCACAAAACTTTATAGGAAGTCGACTGCAGGTAACACCATTTTGCATGCTTCTAGCCATCACTCTCAGCACCTTATACGCAGCGATGTATTTTAAAAGTTGACACAACATTTTTTTCACATAGAATCACCGGTGTAATTCACTTAGCAGGTAAGTAGTGTTATCGTTACTTTTTCTTACTCAGTGGTGGATCCTGGATCCAGCAAAGGCGAATCTCCTGTAAACAGTTGAAAGAATGTGTTTAAGTCATACAGACGATTTTTTAGGAATATTTTTAGTTTCTGAAAATAGACACTTAGAAACTTTTCTACTTAAAAGCACACAATGGATTCCTATGGAAGGAAATACAAGTTACTGTTAAGGACACTTAAAAGTACTTTTCAGGGTCAGTGCTGGTCTAAAAGATGCAGCACTGGGTTCTCTCCTGATAACAGGTGAGTAAATCACACTTCGTAGTTCGGCTGATTTTAGAGGAATATTTGTAAGTTTCAAAAATGGACACAGAAACTTTTCTGTTGAATACCACGCAATGGATTCCTATGCAAGGAAATACAAATTACTGGTAAGTATGCTTAGAATTACTTTTCAGGGTCAGTGCTGGTCTAAAAGATGCCTGAAGAAAAAAAGAGAATGCCACTGCTGACGGTTGTTTATACTGCTTGACTGTAGAAGAAAAATAAAACAACTACGTCTTCACTAATTAATAGTATTTTATTCAGACTGGATCTAATTTTTTATCATACAAAATGGATAATTTTCTGAGAATATACTGGTCTGGACAAACAATAAAGATTCAAATAGTAAATAAAGAAAGAAGAATGTAACAACAAATGGCAGTTCATATATTCGCAACAGTAAAATACACACTAAGGCTCTACTGCCCACATGGCAGAGAAACAATTCTATTAATCAATCATACACCACTCCTCATTCACCCAAACATTCATACAAACAACTAGAGTCAATGTGCCTTTGGTTACAATTAAAGATTCAGAGAGAAACCAAAGGGGTCTCCAAACACAAAACGTTTTAGATAGTACCGCTATGGGGGGGTAAAAAAGGAATATTCAATTTGTCCACTTTTTATAATTACATAAAGTCAAAACCCCAGGCGGACTAGGAATTCAGATGAATGGAGAAAACAGAAAGAAGGTCTACGCGTTTCGAACCCCGTTGGATTTAGATGTGGGTGTTCTCTTCAGGACCAAGACGCTGCAATGAGAAGAAAAACAAAATGGATATAAATCTGAAAAGAGTGAGAGTGCAAGCCACGTCAGACGCAAAGTCAGTGTGACTGAACTTACCTACAGAAAGTGGTATAAAGTTTCAATGTGGGGTACGCTGTGGATAAATCGAAATAGAAAATCTAACGCTAATGCTACAAGCGGGAGCATGGAAAAACAAGGAGTTGAAATAGGCAGGGAGGCAATAAGAGAATAAAGGCAGCCTTTATCTTGCACGTGCTTGAGACACGGGGGTAGAGCCAAGGGATCCAGTTCCCATCGGGGGTAAAACCTGTCGTTATCAAATCCAGTAAATCTGGGACAATCCGCACTGGGAGGAGGAAAAAATTAATCGATGCGGAATAATGAAGTAAACGAGGAAACAGAGTAGAATGACACCTAAAGCAGTCCATTATGCTGAAATAGGCATACCTTGTTTGTATATGGGCTAATCATCCAAGTGAAGTAAACGTAGTGGGCGTGCAGCAGTGAATGTTGCGGGCCTCAGAAGGCAGAACTGAAAAAGAATCAAAATCAGTGTAAATGATATGGCTCCACGGTCCGCTGGGTCTACCGATGTTGGAGGATTGATAGTCATGCCGTCGGGAGAGTCAGTTACCTTAATCGTGGCTGTCAACCGGCTACTTCGGAATCGTCCCGGAAGAAAACTTCACTGATCACACTTCCTGTTCCGCGTTAAATTGCATTCTAGCAGGCTGCAGGAATTCTGGGATTTGTAGTCCTGTGCAGTCTCGACACTCCAGCTCTTGAACGAAATGATTGACGAAACACGTACGCTGGTTGGGGAAATGGCTTAGGGGCAAATGTGGTGGAGCAACTTGATGGAGGTGATCCATATGCAACACATAGGTCTTAAACGGCCGGGAGAAACATGGAAACATTGGTCACTAGGGACAGGTTCTCTGTCTCACAAAAGGAACGTAAGTGGAAAATCCTTATAGCTTGAAGATCTCTGATAATTCATTGAGGCCTGAAATTGCAGTATTAAACTTCACAATTAACATAGCTTCGCGTTGAGCGAGCCTGAGTTCCATGTCTCCGCCTCTCGGGTCATGTTCCACTTTAGAAATTACTGTCCAACGAAGGTCTTGTTCTCCATGCAACATTTTCCGCCAGAATAAAATACTATTAATTAATAAAGACGTAGTTGTTTTATTTTTCTTCTACAGTCAAGCAGTATAAACAACCGTCAGCATTGGCATTCTCTTTTGTTCTTCAGGTTTATAGACTCAGCCTTGCTGATTAGAGCCACACCCATTCTTGTTCTTCGGACTAAAAGATGCAGCACTGGGGTCTCTCCTGATAACAGGTGAGTAAATTGGAATTCATAGTTCGGCTGATTTTAGAGGAATATTTGTACGTTTCAAAAATGGACACTTAGAAACTTTTCTGCTGAAAAGCACACAATGGATTCCCATAGAAAGAAATACATGTTACTGGTAACTATGCTTAGAATTACTTTTCAGGGTCAGTGCTGATCTAAAAGATGCAGCCCTGGATTCTCTCCTGATAACAGGTGAGTAAATCGGAATTCGTAGTTCGGCTGATTTTAGAGGAATATTTGTACGTTTCAAAAATGGACACTTAGAAACTTTTCTGCTGAAAAGCACACAATGGATTCCTATAGAAAGAAATACATGTTACTGGTAACTATGCTTAGAATTACTTTTCAGGGTCAGTGCTGGTCTAAAAGATGCAGCCCTGAATTCTCTCCTGATAACAGGTGAGTAAATCAGAATTCGTAGTTCGGCTGATTTTAGAGGAATATTTGTACGTTTCAAAAATGGACACTTAGAAACTTTTCTTGTGAAAACCACACAATGGATTCCTATGGAAGGAAATACAAGTTACTGGTAAGTATGCTTAGAATTACTTTTCAGGGTCAGTGCTGGGCTAAAACATGCAGCCCTGGGTTCTCTCCTGATAACAGGTAGGTAAATCGGAATTCGTAGTTCGGCTGATTTTAGAGGAATATTTGTACGTTTCAAAAATGGACACTCAGAAACTTTTCTGCTCAAAACCACACAATGGATTCCTATGGAAGGAAATACAAGTTACTGGTAAGTACGCTTAGAATTACTTTTCAGGGTCAGTGCTGGTCTAAAAGGTACAGCCCTGGGTTCTCTCCTGATAACAGGTGAGTAAATCGGAATTCGTAGTTCGGCTGATTTTAGAGGAATATTTGTCCAATGGTAAAGGGGGGGGCACGGGGCCTGAGGTGACGTGTGCAAACACGCCCTGTGGTGCGTTTTAAGTTGAAGAATTAATTCCTCTTCAATCCTGCGGTCCCCTGGGGGCCAACTAGCCCACTTGGTACCTCCAGTATGCGTCAGGGTGCTGCGTTGCAGAGAGGTGTTCAGAGGCCACGCCCCTTTTTACAACACTCTGCAACGCAGCTCCGTGGCGCTTCCTGGAGGTACCTGGTGGGCTAGTTGACCCCTCCAACATGTAAAAGTTGCCCCGGGGAGTGGCGGTCCCCCAGGGCTGGGGGGTCCTGAGCAACATCAAATTGTTTTAAGCCCAGGGGTGGTAGTCCCCAGGGCAGTGTGGGGGGGATTGGGACCCCCCACACATTTTTATTTTAATTATGCCCCCGGGATTTGGCCCCCAGGGGCAAATTGGAATATTTAGCGCGGAAGCCCGCGCTGAATTTTTTAAACATTTTCGGCCAAAATTCACGCTGGGTGCGCGAATGTTGCCGATTTTTCTTTTAAAAAAATAATCTTTTTTTGGCCCTGGGGGTCCTTGTGGCACCCCCTGAGCAGGCCTAGGGGGACAGTGTGTTTCTACCTTGGCCCCTTTTTGCGTTTTTCGCGTTTGTTTTTTAGGTTTCTAGTGCCTCGGTTCTACCGAGGCACAAGATGGCTGCCAACACTTCCTGATCTGGAGTGTTGACAGCCAATTAGAATACAGCTTGTGCACGGTAGGGTGCGCGCTGGGTGCGGGGAGGGTGCGCGGATCCTCCGAGGCCATAGATATATCTATGATTTTACTTTTGATTTTCTCAGGAACTACTGAACGGATTTACACCATTTAAGCAAAAGGCATGAGTCTGAATTGAGGACTACCTCTTTGCCAAATTTGGTGTAATTCCATTCCACAGTTCGGTCTGTAGCTGCGTCTACAGGTCCCATAGGAAAATGCATGGGGAAAATGCGTTTTGGGACCCCCCTTTTTTCTCGGCCCTCGCTTGACGAATCTATGTAAGATTTTCAGGATAGGAGCGGACCGGAGATGGCCAACAGTTTGGAAAATTTCGTCAATCGGCGCCAAAGTTATTCCAAATAGAATGTTGCAGATTTCCTACGGAAAATAGGTCCTAACTATATCTACCTACTGGCGACCGCCAGCAGGTGATATATATATATATATATATATATATATATATATATATATATATATATATATATATATATATATATATATATATATATATATATATATATATATATATATATATATATATATATATTTATATTCACTGAAAAAACACAGGTTTCAGGAACATTATAGTTAGAAATTATCATTTAAAAAACCTTTGAAATTCACTCCAAAAATCGCAGGTTTCAGGGACATTATACTTATTTGGACATTTCACTAGTACAAAACCAGAGAAATGTGGCTGTTATAATTAGTTGAGCTAACTATAACTCAAGCCCCCACAATGTGCTGCTGATGATATCACATATTACATCACTCATGACATGGTCAGTGACATCACTAAGGACATCACTGTAGACATCTCAAATGACATCACTGATGACATCACTGATTACATCATCCACGTGATAATCTGATGCACCGCCTCACACCCTAATAAAACCTTTGATTCAGCCACTCTAAAATACAGACAACCGTTCTCGAAATCGTAGACACACCAATACCAATTACTACATACCCACTCACTGATTCCTAGGTCTACACACACATCCACTCACTCACCCATACAGTCACTCATACATGCAGTCACTCATCAATACAGCCACTATCATATGTACTCATACACCAATACAGACACTCACACACCTCCACTCCCCCATAGAGTTACTCACACGGCTAATCAGTCATGCAAAGAATCAATTACACTCCCATTTACTCACATATACAGTTGTACACACACCACCTCACTTATTCATGCAGATACTAACACATACTTACTCTCTTATGCAATCACTGACACAAGCACGCACTCATCCACACAGCCACTCTCACAATCACTCACTCTCACATATAGTCATGTATATAGTCCAAAACTCACATATACAGCCTTTTACACATGTAGTTACTCACACATGTACCACTGAGACATCCATTCACTCACCAACACAGCCATACACACACTCACCCACCCAGACAGCCCCTCGTAAATGCACTCTTGAACCCATTGTAGGAAGGTGGAATCTGACTATATGGTTGCCCCCAACTTTTTGCCTGGTATTTGGATGGTTTTTGACTAGTCTGGCTGGGATCCTGCTATCCAGGACCCCAGCCTATCTGCTTCCTCCCTAAAACTGATGTGAGCACCCTAGGTACAACCCAATTGGATACTAAGGATACCCTGTCAGCCCTTGTAGATGGTACCCTAGGTACCCAGGGCATGAGTCCCTCAGAGGCCTACCAGGGCTGCAGCACTTATTGTGCCACCCTGGGACAGCCATACGAAATGACACCACCAGACCACTACTGTAGTCTGGGTAAGGTGGTGCTTGCACCCCCTTACAGGGATACAGGTACCCTGTATCCCACCTATGTACAACACATGTATTCTCATTGGTCACCCCTCAAGCAGGCCTTGCTAATCCTACAAGTCAGGGTGCTTGGATATGTGTGAGGGGGGACCCCTACCTGAGTAGGGCCCCTCTGCAACCCTCGTAAAAATCATTGCTGGGTTGTTTGTAGTGTAGCCATACCATATACTTTTAACCGCATTATAAGTATATCGCGATAGCGTGATAACTTGAGAATGGCTACACAGAACCATATCGTGTTTGGTGTCCAACATGTAGGAATCATACCCTGAGTCCAGCCATGGGCATGAGGGCATGATTCCCCCCTGCTAGAGGGGCGATATGGGAAAAGCTGTAGAATTTAGACACCAATTTAAAAGTGCACACGTATCACAAAATGGATGCTACTCGCCACCCACACGACTCTGGCTGCCTGTTGCTGGGCAAAACCCCAGCCTCGGAAGCTGGACAATAGGGATCCTGTTGCAGGGAGGTGCCAGCACCTTCCCAGACAGGCTATTTGGATTGGAACTGGGTGGGTGCACCATAGGATGCCTTTCAGAGTTGCACGTAGGCTGCTACAGCGCCTACATTCTGCATACACCAACTGGAACCGGTTCAGGGACATCCTGCCCCTCGCCCAGGTGGGAAACACACAAAGGGGAGAGGGTGTAGCCACCCTTTCCCACTTCAATTCTCATTGGTGGACACTGATCTGGACACTCCACTAATCTTGTGGAAAAAGATGAATAACGTGTCCCCAGAGAATCAGATTAATCTTGGACTTCACAGACTTGACCTTCAACGAGCTGCTGCTCAGCTGACTGAAGAAATCTCCCTTGGGGTAAAGGAGTTACCCCCTGCTTGGCACCTGAAACACTGCAAGTGACCCGGTTGGAACTTAACTGCTCCTTTGAACATCGACGACTCCTCTCAACCTTGAGGTGGGTTTCCTAGCATCCCAGAGGCCAGTGAGCGTGCCCAGCAAGTCTGAGCACCGTGGACCGCGTGGGTGCCGAGATCCCTAATACCCCAGGACACCGGCCACCTCTGGCGTAGCACACGACCCTGACCAGTGGGGAAGTTGTGCTTTGGCCTAATATTGAGCCAACCTCTCAGCAGCAACTGTGCCGAAGGTCAGCGCCCTAGCTCACTCCGGTGGCCCGTGGGCACCCTTTTACACACTCCAAATTGCTGCCTTCTGTGGTCACTTGTCTCTCGACTTGTGGGCCCTAGCGGAGGACAATCTTTACTTTTAAGTGTTCCCCTGGTTGCTCCAAGCCTGCTCTACAGTCTCCTTGAAAGAGACCTCTCTCAGACCTCGTGGGTCTGCACCAGTAGCTGATTTGTTTATCTTGCGTGGGTTGCGGTTGCCAAGGCTTAGGGGATCCAATCTGGACACTAACACCGCAGCGACAGTCGCCCTCCAGAAGCTGGCCTTCCTTGAAGCCTTCCGGAGCCCATGGCTGCAGATCCAAGCTACACCTTTTCCACTTGAAGCACCCGACATTGAAGGGCTCTTTTCCTTGAGCTGCCTGGTCACTGTGCCGTGACCCAGACTCTGTCCCCTCTGCTTTCAGGTCCTTCTCTACAAGATCTACAACTTCATTCTTCACGGCATCATCGACGCTTTTGGCTAGCAGCAGTTTTGTACATTTTCCCATTGAAAATCAGACCGCGACCCGACATCGAAAACGACCTATGCACCCGGCTTCCCTGGGGCAGGTTACAGTGGTACCTTGGTACTCCCGTGGTAGTGGGCTCCTCAAAAGCTTAACTCTAAGTTTTTAACTTTGAAATCCTGCTAGAAGTGTCTTTAATCTGTTTAAATCAAACCGCAACATTCTCTATAGGCTTTAATAGAGATCCCGATAGCAGCTATTTCCACTGCACGCGCCTCCCGTGGGTCCCCTTCCTCATCACCTGGGGTGGATTCTCAAGGGGCCAGCGATCCTAAATGCCCTAGGCATTGTCTGTAGAATTGTTGTGGTTCTTATACCACTTTTTTAATATATGGTTTGGTCCCTCCCTGGGGCCCTGTGATTCCAGTGCTATTTATTGTATCTATAAATGCTCGTTTGAATTGGAACTTTACCTCTAGCCTCATAAAGAGACTTGTGGAATTCTGTTTAGAATAAATACATATATTTTATATATATACCTGTGTGGACTACCTCTTCATTTGGTCATTCAAGAGGTTATCTATGGTAAAACAATAAGCGTAACACTCCTTCAAGACTTAGCCTGAAGGCTGCTCTCCACAGCTACCACTAGGATAGCTTTCTTTAAAGGTTGTCTTTTAAACCTATCACCTTAAGAGTCGAATTGGACTGGTGCAAGGTGGCCACTATAACTAGTGACCAGCATATGCTAGGCCAGCTTCTCACACCCATACACCCAGTAAATAACCCACTCACACATCCATGCAGGGAGTCACACACATCCCACCCACCCACACAGACATTCAGGAACCCATACAGATACTCAGACAACCAATCACTAACCCATATAGACACACATGTAGCTACTCACCAACCCATGCAGCTGCTTACACACCAACAGACAGACTGATACAGACATTCACACAGTTTAGTCACTAACCCATGCATTCAGTAAGACATGTTTAATCACTCACTAATACAGTCAGTTACGCTCCTACTTAATCATCCATTCAGACAGTCATACACCCACTCATTCTTCAATACACCTTGGCATATATATATAAAACATTTTAAACTTTACAGAAACACACAGTCACTGGATGATGCCATCAGTGATGTCATCAGTGATGTCACTGACCATGTCATGAATGATGTAATATGTTATGTCATCAGCAGTGTATTGCGGGGGTGCGAGTTACAGTTAGCTCAACTAACTATGACGGCCGAATTTCTCTGGTTTTGTACTAGTGATATGTCCAACTAACTATAACGTCCCTGAAACCTGTGTTTTTTTCAGTGATTAATATATATATTTATATTACCTACTTGCTCTCACCAGTATGTAGTTAAAGTTGGACCTAGTTTCCATAGGAAGAGAGTTTTTTTCATTTGCCAATATCTTAGGCACCGTTCATCGAATCTTCCTGAAAGTTTCAAAACTTATGTGATGCTCACTTCAGCTGCTATCTTAATAGTTTCGGGTTGATTCGTCCAGCAGGGCCCAAGAACCAGCGGATTAAAAGCACATTTTCCCCATGGTATTACCCATTGGATATGCAGACATGGGTAAAGCCCAAACTGCTATGCAGAATTTCACCAAATTTGATAGGAAGGTAAACGTTGGTCCAAGGAAGTGCCTTTTTATGATTTGGTGTAAATCTGTTCATGAGTTGTGGAGAAATGTACAGACGATTCCAGTTGTTTATATAAAGAAGCATTGGATCGGTGACCACTCCCAAGCTAGTGATGGGATCTGAAAGATTCAATCACACAGCCACTTACTCACCCATACAGTTACACACACACACACACTCACTTATTCGTAAAGATATTAACACATAGTCACCTATGCAGGCACTGACACAAGAACACACTCATCAATACAGCCACTCTCACAATCACTCACTCACTTACTCACTCACTCACTCACTCACTCACTCACCCATACAGTCGCTCATATACTTCAACATTCACCTATACTGCCTTTCACATATGCAGTTACTTACCAACATACCACTGACACATCCATTCACTCGCCAACTCAGCCATACACACTCATACACTCACTCTCCAATACAGTCACTGTCAGCAGTTGTTGAGAAATTTACATTTACAACAAAAAAGCAAAAGTCACTTCCTTGAACCGCCATCTACTGCCTTGCCAAATTTGGCAGAAGTCCATTCAGTGGTTCTGGCTGTCCGTGTGGCTAAAGTTTCCTATGGGAATTAACTTTACAAATGCAACCTTATTTCAAGACCAAATTTCTCAGTCCCTAAAACTTTCCATAACAATAGTACCCACCGAAACACTTTTTCAGGAAACTTTCAAGCTGATTGGTCATACAACACCAAAGTAATAGCCCAGTCAAAAAAATGCTTCTCCAATGACTACCTACTGCTGACCACCATTAGGTGATTGATATATATATATATATATATATATATATATATATATATATATATATATACATATATATATATATATATATATATATATATATATATATATATATATATATATATATATATATATATTCACTGAAAAAACCATAGGTTTCACACATGTTATAGTTAGCTGGACATTTTACTCGTAAAAAACCATTGAAATTGCCCCGTTATAGTTAGTTCAGCTAACTATAACTCGCGCGCCCGCAATGCACTGCTGATGACGTCACATATTACATCACTCATGACATGGTCAGTGACATCACTCATGACATCACTGATGACATCTCAAATGACATCACTGATGACCTCACTGATGACATCATCCTTGTGATAGAGTGGCAGACCTCCTCTCACCCTAATATAACCTTTGATACACACATACAAAAATAGAGACTAAAATTTACAAACGAATTGACATACCAATACCAGTAACAACAACCTCTTCAGTAATTCTAAGATCCACATACACATCCATTCATTCACCAACTGTTCAATACAGTCACTCATACATGTACTCACTCATCATATGTACTCATACACCTATACTTCCTGTTACACAATGCCACTCATCCATAGAGTTACTCACACACATAGTCACTCATGCTAATAAAGAATCAAACATCCATTTACTTGCATATACAGTTATACACACACCACCACACTTACTTCTACAGAAACTTACACATACTTAGTCTTTTAAACAATCACTTATAGAAACACATACTTATTCATACAGGAACTCTTTCAATCTCTCACTCTCACATATACTCACTTATATACACCAATAGTCACATATACTAGTTTAAAACATATGTAGTTACTCATAAAGACACTATTGAGACAGTCATTCACTCACTAACACACCCATACACACACTCATCCACCCATACAGTCCTGCACACATGCTGTCTTCAACACATGCAAACAGTGAGTCACTCATTCATGCACCTATGCACTACGTAATACCCCCCACCGAACCATGCAGACACTCATACTGATACTCAGAAAACCAACTAATAACCTATATAGACACCCATGTAGCTACTCACCAACCCATGCAGCCACTTATACACAAATTGAGAGACTGATACAGATATTTACATATTTAAACATTACTCACTAAGCCATGTATTCACTATGATACACTTAATCAGTCAGTTACACAATCAATTTTTCAAAAAGAAATCATCCATTTAGACAGTAATATACCCATTTATTCTTCCATCGACCTTGAGATATACATATATAAAACATATTTAATTTTCAGAAAAACATACATTCACTGGATGATGTCATCAGTGAGGTCATCAGTGATGTCATTTGAGATGTCATCAGTGATGTCATGAGTGATGTCACTGACCATGTCATGAGTGATGTAATATGTGACGTCATCAGCAGTGCATTGCGGGCGCGCGAGTTATAGTTAGCTGAACTAACTATAACGGGGCAATTTCAATGGTTTTTGACGAGTAAAATGTCCAGCTAACTCTAACATGTGTGAAACCTATGGTTTTTTCAGTGAATTTCTAAGGTTTTTTAAATGCTAATTCCTAACTATAACGTGTGTGAAACCCATGGTTTTTTCAGTGAATTTGCAAGGTTTTTTAAATGCTAATTCCTAACTATAACGTGTGTGAAACCCATGGTTTTTTCAGTGAATTTGCAAGGTTTTTTAAATGCTAATTTTTTTTTTCTTCTATTTTTTCTAACATATTTTTATTTTAATTTTCTTACCTTTTATAAAGACTATGATTACATTTTTAAAATTCTTTAATATGTTTTTTTTAATATATTTTTTATAATAAACATGTAAAATTTATTTGCAGTACTTTTTTTCTATTTTTTTTTATTTTTTTAGTACGCGTACTGTAAGCTCACGGTAAGCGTACGGTTTACGCAACGTCCGTAATTTTTCTACGCTGCTTGCGTATAGTTACGCAATTTGCGTAGCCGCGCGTACTCCGCGTGGGACGCGTACGCGTGTACGCTACACGCGCACGTTACGCGGAAGTGTCGGGGAGTGACTGTTATGCGCATGCGCGCAAGCGCATGTCTTTTTTACGCGCATGCGCACTTTTGCCGTAAGCGTACCGTAAGCGTACCGTAAGCGTACGGTAAGTCATGTGATCATGAAACACAACTTTTGATTGGTTGAAACTACTTTCAGTTCTAGAACTCTCCTACACCACACCCATTCCCCTCATTTCTGCTTGTGATCCCTTGGGAGAAGGAGCTGGTTTGTCTTTGGGATACGATGGCAGAACAGCAGAGCTCTTCTGAGAGTGAGGCTAGCACTAGCAGCACTGTCTTGAGGCAGAGATCGAGGAAACAAAAGCCCTCTTATGTATGGGATTATTTTACTTTTCCTGAAGGCCAGCAAAAGGTGAATGCACCCTTAGTGACTTGCAGGCTGTGTCAGCGTGTACTTTCTAGAGGTAATCCTGACAGGAAGTATTCCTTTGGGAATCACACCATGAAGAGACACCTCCAGGATGTACACAGAAGGACACATGGTCATCTTTTTGGAGGTAACTCTTCAGAAAGACAAGCCAGTACATCCACAGCAGCTCAGCCTGGACCATCATCTGCAGGGCTGACTCCTTCTTCTGCAGGTCAGGTGAGCCCTTCATCTGTGGGGGGAGAATCTCCTTTTGCTGGCCCTCTGGAAAAAAAACCTCGATTTCGGAAGGTTGATATTCGATGCACATTTTGTCAAGATCTAATTTGCCATAGGGAGACCAGTGTTTCCCTAGTGAACAACAAAATAGATCAGCACATTTGTCGCTTTGAATAATTTTCCCATGCTTCCTTTCCTCTGTCCCTGCATGAACACAACGGTTCTTTTAAGAGCCAACCTTATCTTTCATCTTTTTTTTACATATGTTTTTAAAAACTTTTTTTTATTTTTTTTTACCGTACGCGTACGGTGCGCGTACTTTTTTTTTATTTTTTAAAAAAAACACTAAAAATCATTTATCACATTACAAGGTCCTTGAGAGACTACTGTCACATTATGAAACCACTTTTCAGATTTTTTAAAAAGCCCATGTCCAGACTGCTACACTACAGCAAGGGCAACCAGCCTTAGTGATGCTGAATGTATTTGCATTACAGACTGAAACCTGAAAACCCCACTCGCTTGAAAATACTGTGCATGATTATACATGGCAAGCACATGGGTGTGTGCTAAGAGTCTGCTTCTTCCCCCAAAAATTCGCTCCCCCTTTCCATCTAATGCAACTGTGAAATCACCAGAGCAATACGCAATAAATCTCTGCCTATAATTCCTCTCTGCACACAGAGTCATGTTTTCACATTAGTCCCAAAACGAAATTTCTTTGCCAATTTGAAAGCACACTTACTGCTCTTTTTTTTTGGGGCAAGTGAAAATCACTTTTACAGACTGACACATTATGAAACCACTTTTTTTGATTTTCTTAAATGCACATGTCCAAACTTCTTTTTCAGACCACCTCCATGTGTAACCTGGGTGGCTGCCTACACTCCAGCAAGGGCAACCAGCCTTAGTGATGCTGAATGTATTTGCATTACTGAGTCCAACCTCAAACCCTTAAACTATTCTTTTTTTTTCCAGTACACCTTAATTTATTGTGAAAACATACTCCATATTATTTTACATGTTCCTCACATTTAAATTTCTCCCAAAACAGAAAATGATAAACGCAACTACAACAAAAACAATTTCCATTTCTATTATTCATTTCTTAAGTTACCACATACATCCCCTCTCAAACTCTAAACTCACCTTTAAAATTAGTTAGTTGTGAAAGAAATGTGACACTCAAACAGCAGATTATCAGAGCCAGGATCTCTGTTGTGTTCACCTCTCTCCTCTCAGCAGAACCAGATAATGGCAAACTTTCCCTCTATTTTTCCACACATATACATGTAAGTTTCAAATCTCAGTGCTTCCCCCTTTTTTTCAAATGTAATCACACATTTCTATTGGTTGAAAACCAACCCTTTTCCAAAAGTACCCTTCCCCCAACTTGACTTCTGCCTGCTACCATAGCAACAGCTCATGGAACACTGCTGTGTGGAGTTAGGTCAGAAGTTCGCCAAACAATGTTTCAATTCCACAGAGCAAGAGTGCTTGACTTTTCAAACCTAACAGCAAATCCGTAGTACTGTTCTTTGGTTACACATTTTTTTGTACCAATACAAAACATGCTTCTATTAATTTACACATACAGCCTAGTTTTTATTCTAGAATGGTATGAAACAGCCAATCAGTTCTTTTTGTTTTGAAAAAAATATGTATGCCTCCATTTCCAAACTGTCTTTCTTTTCATATTGCCATTCTACTGAAAGACACCTCCTGAGTGCATCCAGTTCTCCTTTGAAGATGTTCACAGTGTGGATTGTAGGGCACAGCTATGTCTTCTGGAGTGAAAAGTTTGCAGAGAAAACAGATATGGTGAGAGACCTTGCTTTGCCAAATGTAGACATTAAATGGATTGGTCAGAGAGGGTTAAAGTGGCACCAATTTATGCCATTGGTGAAATCCTTCATGCAAATCCAACACCCTGACCTCATAATAGTGCACTGTGGTGGCAATGACCTAGGCACTTTGACTGGGGTAGGTCTGGAAATGCTTATGAAGGACACCTTTGCACAACTGTTTTCACTTTTCCCTAAAACAGCCTTTGTGTTTTCCAACATATGCCAAAGGCAAAAATGGAACTGGTCCAATCATTTCTGTCCACAGATTGACAAAGCAAGAAAGCACGTCAACAAATCTGTTTCTGCTTTCCTCCGTGACTATGGTATGGGTGCCATTTACCACAACAACTTGCGTTATGACATGCAAGACATTTATAGAGGAGATGGTGTGCACTTCAATGATGAAGGGAACAGAGTCTTCCTTTTGAACCTTAGACTCTGCATCGGTACTTACTTGTAGGTACCACTAAAAAAATGACTTCATAAACACAACAGCTCTTTTTAGAGCTCCCTAATATCTTAACTCTTAAATCTTCATTTCATTTATTCATTTTTATTTTTTTTAACCGTACGCTTACCGTAAGCTTACCGTACGCGTACCCCGTGATTTTTTTAAAATTCAATAAATGTTTTTTTTGTACTTTTCTGTCCTTCTTTGACCCCCTTACAAATGTTAGGGGGTCTGTAACTCTCCTCATTGCCCCCTTTTCTTGTGTTCACTCTTTTTTTCAGAGTGAAATACACAAAATGGCGGCCGCCGCTTCCTGGTTTCGGCCGATTCGAATGTTTACTAAGATCTAAGAGCCAATCAGAATCGCGCTCGCGCACGCCACCGTACGCTTACGGTAAGCGTACGGTAAGCGTACCGTAAGCGGGCTCAGATATATATATTGATTTAAAGGCTATTTTCTCAGAATCTACTGAACAGATTTACACCAAACCTACAAAAGGCACTTCCTTGACCTAGGGACTACCTCTCTGCCAAATTTCGAGTAATTCTGTTCAGCCGTTCGGGCTGTAGCTCGTTCTAAAGGTCCTATGGAAAAATGCATGGGAAAAACGCGTTTTGGGACCCCCCTTTTATCTCAGCCCCCGCTTGACGGATCCCCCCGAGACTTTCAGGGTAGGAGCGGAGCATAGCGCCCCACCTATTTCGAGAAATTCGCGAGGATTCATCGACCGGCGCCAAAGTTATTCAAAATAGAATGTTGAGGTTTTCCTATGGAAAAGGGGTCCTAACTATAACTACCTACTGGCGACCGCCAGTAGGTAATATATATATATATATATTACCTACTGGCGGTCGCCAGTAGGTAGTTATAGTTAGGACCCTGTTTCCATAGGAAATCCGCAACATTCTATTTGGAATAACTTTGGCGCCGGTCGACGAATCCTCGCGAAATTTTCAAAATAGGTGGGGCGCTACGCTCCGCTCCTACCCTGAAAGTCTCGGGGGGATTCGTCAAGCAGGGGCCGAGAAAAAAGGGGGGTCCCAAAACACGTTTTCCCCATGCATTTTTCCATAGGACCTTTAGACACAGCTACAGCCCGAACGGCTGAACAGAATTACTTGAAATTTGGCAGAGAGGTAGCCATAAGGTCAAGGAAGTGCCTTTTGCAGGTCTGGTGTAAATCTGTTCAGTATTTCCTGAGTAAATAGCATTTAAAAGCATATATATATATGTGGGCGGAGCCTAACCACACATCTCATCCTGAGATCTGATTGGCTGTCAGCACTTCATCCAAGAAGTGTTGGCAGCCATCTTGGGACAAATATACATGATAGCACCTCATTAAAAAGCATTGCAGTTAATAGAAGGTTTTAAGACTTTAGTTACATTATAAATCATTTGTTGATGGTACCATACTCATTTTAGGAATTGTGGTATGTTCTAAGGTGATTTCACCATGTGAAAAAGCCTTCTGCTGGGATATCATGATTGAGAGAAAAATATTTTCTCATGCTTTCACCACAGAGGTTTGGAAGGTGATCTATAGGCTAAACTGAGAGCTTATTTTCTGTAAATTCACATTATCTTTCTCAGTCATGTGAGAATGAAGTCTGATATTCTCAGTAAAACATGTACATCCAACAAGGGCAGAGACTGTCAGTTGATTCCTTTGTGTTCTACTGCAGCTTCCCAGAGTGTTCCAAAGAACTACTAGAGCGCTAACAGTCCTACTTATGATAAACGTATGGCACACCTGAAGCCATCTTGCTTGGATTAAAGTGGTAACTCTTAAAACATTTAATTTAAAAAGGAACAAAATGAGGGGGTTCATTTTTCCATAAAAAGTATGATTAGTGCTGCAGAAAGAAAAATTAGGGCACATTTTGAGTGACTTCTCAAATCCTCTTCTATTTCATTAAAAAATTCTGACATGCAGACTGAAACATGCACTTTCAATACCAGCAGCAGTTTTCCCTGGTGAGCAGTAGCTTTACTACAGTGATCTAATGAGCAAAAAGAGTGCTAACATTCTGAATTTATGGCAAATGTGTGACACATCTGAATGCCTTCTTGATGGAATCAAAGTAAAAAACTGAAAGTATTTCCTACTGAGGAGACTGCAGTAAATGAGGAAATTAGGAAACTTCATAACAAATAAGTCTCCCAAGATGGCCACCAGAGACAAAAGAGCCCAAATGTAGCCCAAATATCACCCAGATGTAGCCCAAGTATAGCCCAATGACAGAATGTCCCAGAATGTTCTTAAAAACAACTAGAGCGCTTACTGTCTTCATTATGACAAAAGTATGGCACACCTGAAGCCATCTTGATTGGAATAAACTGGTAACACTTAAAACATTTAATTTAAAAAGGAACACAATGAGGAGGTTCATTTTGCCATAGAAATTATGATTAATACTGAAGAAATAAAATGAGGGCACATTTTGAGTGCCTTCTCAAATCCTCTTCTATTTCATTAAAAAATTCTGACATGCAGACTGAAACATGCACTTTTAATTCCAGGAGCAGACTTCCATGGTGGAGTAGTTTTACTACAGTGATCTAATGAGCAACTAGAGTGCTAACATTCAGAATTCATGGCAAATGTGTGACATATCTGAATACCTTCATGATGGAATCAAAGTAAAAAACTGAAAGCATTTCCTACTGAGGAGACTGCAGTACATGAGGAAATTAGGAAACTTCATAACAAATAAATCTCCCAAGATGGCCACCGGAGACAAAAGAGCCCAAATGTAGCCCAAAATCAACCAGATGTAGCCCAAATATAGCCCAATGACAGAAGTGTGCAAAACACTTATTATTTTGTGTTTTTGCAGTGTTATATAGTGCAGACTTGTCAGGTATTGGAGTGCTTTACATGAGCATTGGTTACATCACACAAGAACAAATTCATTTTGGTTGTAGACATGGGGAGACTAAGTGATTTGACCAGAATCACAGAATGTCGAGCTGAAGCAGAAACTTCAACCTGGTTCCCCAGTTGCAAAGTCTGCAGTTCTGGAAGTAACACCACATCCTCTCCCCTAAGTGCAACATTTAATCAAGTGGTCAACTGGATAAAAAAACATAAAGATAACAAATAATTTAAAAGTGCTTTGTCGCTATTTGAAAACTCAGAAAATATGTCCTTATTTTAGTCTTTTAGAGCACTAACCATAATTTTGATGCCAATAAGACCCTCTCATATATGTAATTTCTAAAGGAAATGCTCTAGGTATTACAGTTTTGATTACATCAAGATGATGTCAGGCGTTCCACACTTTTGTAATAAATATAGAATGTTAGCAATCTAGTTGTTCATTAGGATACTGTTGAGAGGCAGAGGCCAGGGGCACGGACTCTGAAAATTGAAGGCAGGTAGGAGGGTGCAAAGGCAACAATTTAACCACACTGAGCAGGCAGGAAGGGCCGTGGAAGCACAACAGTCTATGGAGGGCAGTGGAAAGGAGGGCAGGGGCAACAAACCAACAATACAGGACTTGCAAGAGAGGCTGTTGGAGGGAAGATCTATTACGGGTCAAGGAAGCTAGGGGCGGTCCCCAGATCCCCGGGAGCCACCACAGAACTGAGCAGGAGAGTGAGTCAGGGACAAAAGGGGCACCTTAATTTGAGCCGGGGTGCCTAGGAACGCTTGCTCCAAAAATGAAGAAAACAGACATATGAGACATGGAATTGGAGGCAGAATACAATGGCAGTTTAATGAGAAGATGCAACTTCAAAGAAACCGCAGAATAGAGACATAAAGTACAAAAAACAGAATCCAGATAATCATACAGCTGTCATAATATTCTCTGTATCTCAATTAATGTACTGACAGAGAGAGAGAGAAAACACATCTATAAATGCATCATGAGAAACAAGTTACACCAAGGAAAATGTTACCTAGGAACACTCACGTTTACTCTTAGAGCAAGCATTCCTGCAATTACAATACAAAATCTTTTAAATGCAAAAGTAAAGAGAACAATGGTTAAACATAACATGACATTTCATATAGGTAAAATAGAATAAGATACTTCAAGCAAAGCAGAGCAAGACATTTTAAGCAAAGGAAGACAAGAGCTCCCAGCTCTTGGGGAAAACCTGCACTGCCTGTTAACCTACATACAGACGGCGAGGTAGTCCGTCGATATCTGTGGGTGCTCCCTTTTTATATCATTTTGTGGGCTCCTTTGCACGCTACATCTACCTACGTATGCTACCCAAAAGCTTCGACTGCAGATTTTACCAGACATTTCGTCATTTACCCACTTAATGCTGACAATGGACTGGGTGAAAAGGTCAGTCTCTCAGGCCAATCGCTTATCGTAAGTTCCATAGAGCAAGCAGAAAATAATGGGTATTGTACGGGAATTCAATATATTCATGTATAAAATCTCCTCAGTTCTCCTAACTTGACGCTCTGCGGTTGCCACTTCCTTAAAAGCGGGAAACCTGCCCAGGAAGCAAGTACCAGTCCAGGATGCAGCCTACTGTATGTCGACAGCTTCAGGGGGATGTTGAACTTTGATACCGAGCACGGAGCACTCGGGTAGGGTGGGGGCTACTAGTTTGGATCAGAAGGCCTCGCAGACCTGCCTTCAGACTGCTATACACTAAAATTGCAGAGCTATGGTCAATTTAACAAAGAGGCCTACATATTGAACAGAAGGGCCTACACAGGGGTTTTATGCTGGCTGAGTGGTAAGGATGTCTCAGGATAATTATATAGCAATACAGGACCCGCTGGTCAATTTAATACGGCCTACACATGCAGCTGGCAGGGCAAGGACAAGGGTCTCATACTTCAGGTGTGGACAGAACGGGCCAGGGGCCCCCTGTGATACAAAATCTACCATCCTTCAAGGCTGTGGCAATGTAATAGAAAATTGTGGGCAGAAGGAAGAGGCAATGGTAGTACAACCATACATGCCAACAGACCCGATTCAGCCAGGAAACGTCCAATGTTTTTAAGCTCAAATGGGCTTTATTTGATCTGTCTCCTGTCTACAATATCCTCTTTTTCAATGTAACTCAAAGGGGAAAATCAATACCCCAGTTTTTTTTCAACATCTCCCTCTTACCAAGTTCAAAATGTTCGCAAGTATGGTACATTGGATCATGGAAGGAAATGGGATAGGGACATGGACTTGGATAACAGAGGACAGGAGGGACATGGAGAGGTGCACCAAACTGACCCTGCAGGGCAGGCATCAGGGTTTGCAGCAGCACAATACACCACACAGGGCATGCAGGATGGGAGTGCAGCACAACAATCCATAGAAAGCAAGAGGGAGGGGACAGGACCATGCACATGGACAACAGAGAACAGAGGGGAAAGAGGCAATGGTAGCTAGCTGACCATAATGGACAGACAGGAGAGAAAGCTGCAGCATAACAGACCATAAAGGGCAGGAGGGACGGATCAGGGGCATTACAATGGAACAGACAAGCCAGGAGGGAGGGAGTAGGGCTGGGGGCAAGGGGGCAGGGCAGGAGCAGCAAGATAGCCATGGAGGTCAGGCAGGATGGGCACTAGAAGCAAGACACACCATGAAGAGCAACAGTGAGACTGTGATGGCATACACACAGACCATGGAGGGAAGGTGGGAGGGGGTCAGGGGCAGCTAACTGACCACACAGGGAAGGTGGGAGGGGCCATGGCAGCACAGAAGACCATGCATGGCAAGTGGGAGGGTTAGTGGCAGCACAATGGCTATGATGGGCAAGAAGGAGGGTGGAGGGGCATGCACAAAGGGCAATGGAGGATAGAAGGGAGGGTCAGGACCTGTGCACAGACAAGAAAGTTCAGGGGAAGGGACCTCACAACAGACCACACGGGGCAGGCAGGAGGAGCAGTTGCAGCACAACAGACCAGGGAGGGCAGAAGGGTGTGGCAGTACAATGGACCATGTAGGACAGGAGGAAGAGGATAGGGGCATGGCATGTGGACAGGCAGGGTGGAGGTGGCAGGGACAGGTTACAGTCATCTGACAATGCTAGGCAGGTGGGAGGGGAGTGGCAGCTCAACAGAACACTCAGAGTAGATAGAAGTGGCAGGTCCATGGGACATGGTGGGCAAAAAGGATGGAGCAGGGGCATGCACAAAGACATCGGAGGGCAGGGGGAAGGAGAATAGGGGCAGCAAGCTAAGCACAGAGTTTAAGCAGGAGGTCAATGATGGGGCATAGAATTGGGCAATGGAGGGCAGGAGGACTGGACTGGTACATCATACTAAATTGAGGGCAGTGGCAGCACATCAGACCATGCATGGCAGGAGGGAGGAGGCTAGTCCATGGATTCACACAACAGAGGATAGGGAGGAAGGGGATGGGGCAGCAAGCTAACTGTTCAGAGAAGGCGGGTATTAGGAACTTTATTGTTTTTAAAACATTGTGTCTGTGCGAACTACTTAAAATATCAACAAGTATGCAGCATAATCTCACTTTTATTCAGGAAGAAGAGGACGTTTGTGACTGTGACTCCGGGCTCACTTGGCAGAAACACCCCCTGACCCTCCACCCCCTATCGCAAAATGTAATGCCCGTGAAAAGGGTAGGTGAACACAGTGTTATATAGAACATAGTCCTGAGAGCACGATTGAAAATGAAAACTAGATATAGTGTATGGTATAAACTATGCACCAAAAAGTGTGATATAAGATGAACCGGGCGTGAAATATAATTTGCAATACATTGTGCGCAATGACAGATTCATTGGAGAGCGCGAGATAGCACAGGCACTAGCGCGTGCTATGCGATATGCGCCTTGGAGTGTAATATGCACAGGGCAGTGTTGTGTAACCTAACTAGTCTCTAAAGTTGTAATATAAAATATGTGCTGGGGAGTGTAACGTTGCATATGCACTGTGACAAATATATGGATCCCAGATTGTAATATGTATGGCATAGCACTGTGCGTTATAACATAGGCATCGAGAAAGGCACATTAGATGGGGCAATATAACCCGTGCGAAGACAAGTGTGGCATGACATATTCACGGGGTGGTGTTACAGTGCACATGGGCTAGAGAGTGTCATAGCATATGCACTAGCTAGTGGAATACAACACAGAGGTGTGTGGCACTCGGCAGGCAATGGTGGGTGTAACACAGCATTGGGCTCTGTCAGGAGCACGCTGTGACTCTCAAGTGATGTTCGTCCCCTTTCCAGAGAGTAAAATAAAAAGTATTACACATCTGGCAGTGGATGTGTGTTTTATTAACCGTGAGGGGGGTTTCTTGCATAGTTTTGGTCGAATTTTTGTCGAATCCCCTTTGAATGGCTTGGTGTGCATGTGTATTAAATGTGCTCGTCAATAGCTACCCATGTTTGTATAAATTAACGACAAGGGTGTCTACCAGGATTAGGCACGGTAGGGCATCAGACATGTCAGAGCTTCACTAGTGGTGTAAATACATTCCACGTGGATTCATTGCATGCATAGTCGCCTTTTAATGAATATCACGCAAATCGTCATGGTGATAGGTACGTACGGTTTGTCCAGCATGTCCTAGGTGTGTCTATAAATATATATTTTTTAAAAATAATAAAAAACAGTGGCCGGCCCTGGGGATTGGGGTCAAAAAAATATAATTAGGAGACTGGCCCTGGGGGATGGGGTCATCAGGGCCAATAAATTAGAATAAGAAGGGGAACCAAACAGCCCCCCTTCTTAAAAAACTAAAATAAATAAAAGACTGGCATCGTGCCGGAGGCCATGCCCCCTCCGTGCAGCACTCTGCAAACGCGCCCCCAACAGGCATCTCCAGTATGCGCCAGGGAGCTGCGCTGCAGCCAGGTGTTCTGAGGCCAAGCCCCTTTTTACACCTCTCTGCAACGCAGCTCTGTGGCGCTTACTGGAGGTACCTAGTGGTCTAGTTTGACCCTAGGGACCCTTAGGATTCAGGGGGACTCTCAACTTAGAACAGCCACAGGGCGCGTTTACACAGTGGTGAAGGGAGGGGACGGGGCCTGAGGTGACGTGTGCAAACACGCACTATGGCATGTTTTAAATTGGGGATATAATTTCCCTTCAATACTGAGGGCCCCTGGGGGCTAACTAGCCCACCAAGTGCTTCCAGTAAGCGCCACTGAGCTGCATTGCAGAGAGGTGGTCCAGGCCGTGCCACTTTTTACACCTCTCTGCAACGCAGCTCTGTGGCACTTACTGGAGGTACCTAGTGGGCTAGTTGGACCCTAGGGACCCTCAGGATTCAAATGAACTTAATCTCCCAACTAAAAATGGACACAGGGCGTGTTTACACAGTGGTGAAGGGAGGGGACGGGGCCTGAGTTAATGTGTGCAAAAACGCCCTGTGGCCTGTTTTAAGAGGTAGTTTTAATCCCCATGCCCTATTATACACTAGGGGCTTACAGAGGAGGTCATGCTAATCACAGGGGGACCCCAACGCATAATGTTCCCTAGTGTATGTAGGTGTTTTCACTGTATTCTAAGTGTCTTTTAACATAGCACTGGCTCTAGGACTGGTTAGTCAGACTCAGTTACCACCAGTATCCGTCTGAAAATGTTGAGGGTACAGGATGATTTTGCAACAAGGCTTCTTTCTGCTCTTCTTTTTGTTCTTTCTGCACGTTATCCTTCTTCCTGCACTTATCTTCGTATTTGAGGACTTATCTTGCTTCTTTCTGCACTTCTTTTGTTTCTTTCTGTGCATTTTTTCTTCTTTCTTCACATGTCCTATCTCTGTAGGCATAGTTAGAAATTAGCATTTAAAAAACCTTTGAAATTCACTGAAAAAACCATGGGTTTCACACACATTATAGTTAGGAATTAGCATTTAAAAAACCTTAGAAATTCAATGAAAAAACCAAAGGTTTCACACATGTTATAGTTAGCTGGACATTTCACTCGTAAAAAACCATTGAAATTCCCCCGTTATAGTTAGTTCAGCTAACTATAACTCGCGCGCCCGCAATGCACTACTGATGACGTCACATATTACATCACTCATGACATGGTCACTGACATCACTCATGACATCACTGATGACATCTCAAATGACATCACTGATGACATCATCCAGTGATTGTGTGTTTTTATGAAAATTATATATTTTTTATATTTATGTATATCTCAAGGTCAAAGGAAGAATAAATGGGTATATAAGTGTCTAAATGGATACTTTTTTTGGAATTTTTTTTGTGTAACTGACTGTTTAAGTGTATCATAGTGAATACATGGCTTACTGAGTAATCTTTAAATATTTAAATATCTGTATCAGTTTCTTACTTTGTGTATAAGTGGCTGCATGGGTTGGTGAGTAGCTACATGAGTGTCTATATAGGTTATTAGTTGGTTTTTTATCACTATGAGTGTCTGAGTTTCTGTATGGTTCGGTGGGGGGTATTACTTAGTGCATAGGTGCATGAATGAGTGACTCACTGTTTGTATGTGTTGAATACAGCATGTGTGCAGGACTGTATGGGTGGATGAGTGTGTGCATGGGTGTGTTAGTGAGTGAATGACTGTCTCAATAGTGTCTTTATGAGTAACTACATATGTTTTAAACTAGTATATGTGACTATTGGTGTATATAAGTGAGTATATGTGAGAGTGAGAGATTGGAAGAGTTCCTGTATGAATAAGTATGTGTTTCTATAAGTGATTGTTTAAAAGAGTAAGTATATGTAAGTTTCTGTAGAAGTAAGTGTGGTGGTGTGTGTATAACTGTATATGCAAGTAAATGGATGATTGATTCTTTATTAGCATGAGTGACTATGTGTGTGAGTTACTCTATGGATGAGTGGCATTGTGTAACGGGATGTACAGGTGTATGAGTACATATGATGAGTGAGTACATGTATGAGTGACTGTAGAGGACTGTTGGTGAATTACTGTATGTGTATGTGGTTCTTAGAATTACTGAATAGGTTGTTGTAACTGATATTGATATGTTCATTATTTTGAACATTTTAGTTTCTATTTTTGAATGTGTGTTTCAATGGTTATATTAGGGGGAGAGGAGGTCTGCCACTCTATCACAAGGATGATGTCATCAGTGATGTCATCAGTGATGTCATTTGAGATGTCATCAGTGATGTCATGAGTGATGTCAGTGACCATGTCATGAGTGATGTAATATGTGACGTCATCAGAAGTGCATTGCGGGCGCGCGAGTTATAGTTAGCTGAACTAATTATAACGGGGGAATTTCAATGGTTTTTTACGAGTGAAATGTCCAGCTAACTATAACATGTGTGAAACCTTTGGTTTTTTCATTGAATTTCTAAGGTTTTTTAAATGCTAATTCCTAACTATAACGTGTGTGAAACCCATGGTTTTTTCAGTGAATATATATATATATACATATATATATACATACATATATATATATTCACTGAAAAAAACAAAGGTTTCAGGGGCGTTATAGTTAGGAATTGGCATTTAAAAAACCTTAAAAATTCACTGAAAAATCCATAGGTTTCAGGGGCGTTATAGTTAGCTGGACATTTCCCTCATACAAAACCCTAGAAATTCCCCTGTTATAGTTAGTTCAGCTAACTATAACTCGCGCCCCCGCAATGCACTGCTGATGACGTCACCTATTACAACACTCATGACATGGTCAGTGACATCACTGATGAAATCACTGATGACATCTCAAATGGCATCACTGATGACATCACTGATGACATCATCCAGTGAATGTGTGTTTTTTAGGCCTGGGCTAAAATTGCGTTCCGCTCGCGGAAATTGCGATAATTTGACATTTTCTCATTCCGCGGAGAGCGCGAAAATGTCAAAATTTCCACAATCCGCATTTTACCGGAAGTTTTTTGCTTGCTCACGCTGTAAAATAATACATTCTTGTGTGCGCGCGATCGCCTTACCTGAATCCCCGCGTTCGCCGACAAGTTTTCCCGATCCGGTCGCGTTCTCCATGAGATGTTGGATTGTTGGTAGCCATTTGCGCTGTCTCGCGACAGTTTGGCGCCCGCAGTAACGTCATTCGTCGCGCGATCACGTCTTTCTTCTCGCGATCATGCACCGCGAGACAAGTGAAAACAAGATGGCCGTGCCCGTGAGCAACCACATGGGTAAGTTGGCAAGCTGCGACAACGCAGAAAATACCACGAACGGGCGGGAAAAAAAACTTCCTTATCTTCGCAATATTTCTGCGTGTTTGTGGAGATTTTTAACATTTTCGCGATCATTTGTGAAAGTGAATTTCGCAAATTCCGCCCACCCCTAGTGTTTTTCAGAAAATTAAATATGTTTAATATATATAGGGAAAGGCCTGTTGAAGAATGAGTGGGTGTACAAGATTTTCTAGGTGCGTAACTGACTCTATAAGTGAGTCATTAAATGTATCTTACTGCAGACTAGTGACTAAACTGTGTGAATGTCTGTATGTGTCTGTGTGTTGGTGTATAAGTGGGTGCATGGTTTTGTGAATAGCTATATGAGTGTCTATATGGGTTATTGATTGGTTGTCTGAGTATCTGTATGGGTGCCTGAGTGTTTGTGTGGGTAGGGTGTGTGTGACTCTGTACATAGATGTGTGAGTGGGTGGTTCTTTGGGTGCATGCTTTTAAGAGTGCAACTGTGATGGACTGTATGGTTGGGTGAGTGTATGTATGGGTGTGTTAGTGATTGAATGTATATCTCAGTTGTACATGTGTCAGTAACTACATATGTGAAACGCAGTGTACATGTGTGTAAGAGTATATAACTATCTATATGTGAGAGTGTGTTTGTGGGAGTGGCTGTATGGATGAGTGTGTGCTTGTATCAGTAATTGTATAAGAGCGTCAGAATTTGTTAGTATTTTTATGAGTAAGTGAACTTGATTGTGTTTAACTGTATAGGTGAGTAAATTGGACTATGATTAATTATTTGCATGACTGACTAGGTGTGTCAGTACCTCAATGGATGATTGGCGGTGTGTGAGTGTCTATATAGGTGTATAAATGCATATAATAGTCCTGTACGGAGTAACTGTAAGTATGAGTGACTGTACAAGTGAGTGAATAGAGATGTATGTAGACCTAAGAGTCAATGAGTGGGTATGTAGTTATTGGTATTGGAGTATCTATGGTTTCAAAATGGCCGTCTGAAATTTTGAGCCGGTGTATCAAAGGTTATATTAGGGTGTGAGAAAATGCACTAATTTATCACATGGATGACGTCATCAGTGATGTCATTTGAGATGTCATCAGTGATGTCATCAGTGATGTCACTGACCATGTCATGAGTGATGTAATATGTGACATCATCAGCAGTGCATTGTGGGGGGCACGAGTTATAGTTAGCTGAACTAACTATAACAGGGGAATTTCTAGGGTTTTGTACGAGGGCAATGTCCAGCTACCTATAACGCCCCTGAAACCTATGGATTTTTCAGTGAATTTCTATGGTTTTTTAAATGCCAATTCCTAACTATAACGCCCTTGAAACCTCTGTTTTTTTCAGTGAATTTCAAAGGTTTTTTAAATGCCAATTCCTAACTATAACGTGCATGAAACCTATGGTTTTTTCAGTGAATTTCAAAGGTTTTTTAAATGCGAATTGCTATCTATATCTATCTATTTATAACTTATCTCTAAAGATATCATGTTTAATGATTTTCTTTGGATTTCGATATTTTTCAAATTCAGTGTGTCAATTTCATTAATTATGTTTTTTTTTAAATTCTTTTTTATCACCATTTTTTAAACTTATTTTTTCAATTAATTATTTTGAAAATTAAAAAATATTATTTGTTTTGATTGGGTTTTTCAAACATATTTTTTTATATTTTTTAAAATATTTTTTTAACTATATGTTCAAAACTTTATTTTATATATTTGTTCCATGTTTTTGGATCCTTGCACCCTATGCGCACCGTTCTCGATCCCTACGCGTTAGCATCCGTGCATGGAATGCTTTGGGTACTTGTTTAGTGCGCGATCGCAATGCGACCAGTACGCGACTCCCTGCCTATACGCGACACGAGCGATGTACGTAACGCGACATTTACGTGCTTCCGCGATGCGTAATCTGCGTCTATGACACGGTAGGTGCGCGGATCCCGCGAAATATTTAACATTTAAAAAAACATATATATGTATTTCATGTGAATATTAATTGAAGACAAACTCTAAACTAGTCTTAAAAGTAATATATTTTTGCATCTAATTCTATATTTTTTTTTTATTCAATTACTTGAATGCGCGCTGGGTGCGTGATGCGTAAGCGCAGGGTGCGCGGATCCCATGTGACCTGCAAAAAAAGAGATTTGATTGGTTCATTACACTTCCTGTTCTAACTATTGAAAGACCCCACCCAATTCAATCATTCTTCTTTCACCTTCTTTGGAGGAGCATCTCTTTGCAGAGAAGAAGGTTTTTGGGACTAAGATTTCACTTAGGTCTAACTTCTTTCAACCAAAAATGGCTTCAAGGCAGCAGGCATCACCTGCATCTCCTCATACATCTGAGGATACATTTTTGGAGGAGACACCCCGCACACCACGTTTTTCATCAGTGGTGTGGAAATTTTTTACTTTTCCCGATGGGCAAACGAAGACCTATGCCACCTTGGTCACGTGCAAGATTTGCAAAAGAGTGCTGTCTCGAGGGGATCCTAACAAGAAATACTCTTGCGGGATGGCTAGTATGATGAAGCACCTGAGGACCCTTCATCCTAACAATCTTGCAGGAGAAGAATGCCGATGGATGAGAGACACTCCTGCTCCTGCACCTTCCACCTCATCGCAGCCGAGCACTTCAAGAGTGCATCCATCAGCCCAAAATTTGGACATCCGTCCTCAATTTCAATTCTTAAAAGTGCTCTGCACTAAGTGCAATGCGACTTTGTGCTACGGTGACCAGTCGATTGATCTGATCTGCCGCCGCCAAGAAAGTCACAATTGCTATTTTTTTTTACTTTTGTTCCCTGAAGTTCCTCCTGTTTTTTTTGCAGAAAAACCAAAAAAAATTAAAAATTGTTCAGAAAAGACCCAAAAAAATATAAAAGAAGACAGAAGAAAAAAAAAAGTTCTTCTAAGAACTAACTTTCCTGGTTTAAGAAAAGAGATACATTTCTTTGTTAGTGTGTGAAAGTTTAGATGAATGTATGTGTAGTACGTAATTGACTGAATGAATGCATTAGTAGCGTATGGTGAATGTATAAGTGCAGAACTATGAGGAAGTGCTCCAGCATCACACAGTAACCTCTTTAACTGCAGTGTGCTGTAGTACTTCCGAAGCACAGGGATGCAACATATGTACATAAATATGTTGCAATCTATGCTTCTCTCTGCACGACTGCTTAATCTACAGCCATGTGGTGACACAGGCACCCTTGCACCATAGTGCAAGGATATCTGTGTCATGTGCTGTTTGTATTTCTGCAGGAAGACACACTTTCCTGCACAAAAACAATGAGAAAATGCATTTTACTCCTTCAATGTATGCTGAACATTTCAGCATGCATTGAAGATATAAAAATGTGGAGAAATTAAAACAATTCTCCTTGTTGTGCTTTCCTACACCAATTTTAGAATGGTGCAGCATTCACACACATATCGAGATTTATGATTTCTGATAAATCTAGACATGTGTCTTGTTCTATGAGTATTTAGTGCAATCATGCACAACAACACTTATAGAACACCCTTTCAACACAAAGTGGTCTAAATGATGAGGTTATATTTACATGGAGTATAAAAAGTACACAGAGTGCCTTTTCCTCTCTTTGTAAATATGAAAGACTGTCTTGCGCAATAACTGTTACAAAAAGTGACATATTTCCGGTTTTAGAATTCCTTGCGAATGATAGAAGGTAAGCACAGACTTTTGTCTGCAAAGATGTTCAAAGAAGAATGATTGATATGATTACGGTCCTTCAATAGGTACAATGGGAAATATTATGAACCCCTCAAATCTCTTTTTTTGCAGGTCACATGATATCTGATTATGGTCAGATTTCAAAACTACATAGGTATAAACGGAGTGTTTTTAGAAACGTGTTTCAACTTTGTAGCTTCTTGCAGACCTCCTCATTATGCATATTGAGACTTAGTTAAACTTACCTTCACAGTTATAGGAATAAAAAATGGTATACATTTTTTTCAGATTTTCATTGCAATCTAAATTCATATAAATTGCTTATTTTAAAATTTGGATCTGTGAAAGAAAAGAAAAAAAAAATTATACCATGTAATAATACATTATTTATGGCACAGCATAATTTCCACAAAGTAATTTGTTTGCCTTTTTTGCTGTTCTCAGAATTAGGGGTGGGCGGAATTTGCGAAATAAACTTTCGCAAATTATCGCGAAAATGCTAAAAATCTCCGCAAACACGCCGGAAATATCGTGAAGACGCAGCAGTTTTTTTCCCGCCTGTTCGCTGTATTTTTTGCGTGATCGCGGGTCGCCAACTTACCCATGCGGTTGCTCAAGGGCGCGGCCATCTTGTTTTCACTTGTCCCGCCCTCTCGCGATGCTTACTTCCTGTTCCGGGTCGCGCAATGCATGTTCGCGCCCGTTCGCGGTCGAAATTTCCTGTTCGCGACCGCTTTTACTTGATCGCGTTGCTTTTTGCTTGCTCGGGGAGAAAATATCGCGCGAACTTGCGCACGTGGTCGCAATGGGCGCGGCCATCTTGTTTTTCACTCTAATGCATGGTTCTGGGGCCTGATTTTCAATCCTCCCAAAATCCTTTCAATCCTTTGTTTATAGCCACTTTTTTTGGATCTTTATTACTTATTATTTGTCTAACTATTTTCCTGCTTCTATATTTTTGGTTTTTGTCTACTTTTTTTTGTTTTTTAGCTACTTTTTCTCTTTCTATTGCCTGCTATTTATTTCCTTTACTCCTTTATTTATTTTACCTTTTCTTTCCCGCCCCGTCCCCAGAACCATGTCCAAGGGTAGGGCTGTTCGCCGGCGCAGACAGAGCGGCGACCGCCTTCCTTGCGGAAGCCGGCGCCCACAAGGGGTGCAGGCACGGTCCTTATTTGGGGAGGAGGAGTTGGCTGCACTAATTTTCTTTGTGCAGTGCCACCTCCCCTCAACCCTGGCAGCAGGTGGCAGGCCTGGGTCTGGGTACGGCCTCCGGGAGCATCACAGCGGTGGGGGAAGGTGCGCCGGGCAGTGTCGCGCATCTCTGGGGTCCGGCGCACCCAGGCACAGCTGACGCACCGGTGATCCGACATCCTGGACCGTGAGCAGGACCTGCTGGACCTGCTAGGAGTGGAGGTCCCGGGGCTTGGCGAGTACATATTTAATTACTACAAGTTTGTGTCTGTTCTGCTCTGTGTTATATATTGCGAATATTTTTTTTCCTTCCAACCAGCTAGAATGTTGCTGCTTACAAATCAATACGTTCCAGGTTAATAACGTTTAAAAGTCTTCTGTGATTATGGTGCTCTTCTGCGCTACTACTAATCTTACTTGTTTGCAGCTTTGCATTTGCGCTTGCTTAGCGTGATTCTTTACGAGTTTATTTTAGAGAAATTAAGTTACGTAATGCTACAGTGACTCTAGTCCACTCCTTACTTTGTCCCGTCACTAATAGATAGGGGCGGATTGATGTTTAGGTACACTACTTTGTATGAGCTTCTAATTTGTTAGTGGTATGCGTGATGCCCCCTCACTCAGTTACGTGACGCGCTGCTAGTACGGCAGTCTTTAGAACCTTTTCTAGTTTGTTCAATGAGTGGTGGTAGGCTTTGCAGTTACTTAGCAGTAGCAGATCAGCATCAATCAATCCAAAATTTGGTGTATACAAAAAATGTAGTCATGTTCATGTGTCCTCCATGATTTGACCATACGCATTGTTGAGGAATACAGTGGAAATGCATACTTAATGTACAATTGGCATGCCTGGAATAGGTGGGCTAGGTTGGGTGGTACGTTGTACTTAGGCTTAGTTGTAACTTAGTTTTCTGGAATCAGAATGGAAGACTGGATTACTGTTGATAAATAGTAACTTAAGTAGTCGAACTGCGAATCCCCCGATATTACATGTTGACCAGATGAGATCGGTCAATGTAGTTATTGCAATTGTTGTTTACATAAGTGTTTTTTGACCGTTGTTGAAAAATATTGTATTTGTTTGACACCATCCATCAATGTTTGTCTCTTTCTTATATCTTTCCTGTTCATCAGCACCCAGGGGCAGACCGACAGGGACTGGGCAGTCGGCGGGACAGGAACAACACCACCAGGAGGACATCGCTGAGGGCTCCTCTGCTGGCCCCAGTAAGTCTTCTTGTTTTTAATAATATTTCTTATTCCATAACTTTTACTGCCCCATATTTTTCCTGAACTATTGTTGGTTTCCAAATGCTATTTTTTTACCACCAATTATCCTTCGATCTGTACGGTTTCAAAAATCTTATCCCTGCCTCCGCTATAATGACTCTCAGTACTACTACTACTAATACTATCAGTCTGTCTGTACTGTAGTAGCTAGTCTTGCCCAGTTGGCCAGTGCCACTCTTTGTGAAAGGTTGTAATATAAAACTCATATTCACCAGTAGCTCGAGCCATTGAGTCCAATCCGTTGGGTCGTCGTCTTGTACTACTTTTACTCTTATTGATCTTGAGGCTTTGAAAATTCACAGCAACAACAACCCTACCAAATTTATTACTATTTTGATATGATACCCTATAGGACATACTACTGTTGTAGGGATCTTCCACATACATTTGCACCAGAAAATAGGATGTTGGTGATGGTAGGTTGGACCTTCCTTGCACACCTCAATCAGAAATTCCGCACCCACCACAATTCCACTGCTTGACTATAGTACTGTCTTGTCATAACTATTAGGTCTCGGAACCCTCCCCCCAAGATACCCAACAAGTAGACAACCCAGAACATAACACACCCAACCTCTCAGTCGTGGAAGCAATTCACATGCACACCCTTACTTTAATTTGCTCACTCGTGTAAGTTAGTCCACACAAAAATACCACCAAGTCTATGTAAGTTCAAAATGTTTATTTCAATTTGAGAAGGTCTGTACACTGTTTTCTTAGCAGCACCAACCGGAAAATCAATAACATTAAAACAATATACATTGTTGTTACACTTATACAGTTGGGAATTAAATCATGATAACTGAACAGTGGTGGAAGGCAGCACCACCATCCCATAGCAATTTAGTTTATATAAATTTATAAAAGAAGATGTGAGTGAAGGGACCCCTCAACTTAGAAGAACCTAGTACTGGTACTTGTTGCATCATTCAGAAGCTCTGGTTCGTAGAAAGGAATCTTGCGTCTGTAATGCGAAAAAAGAAATGGTGTGCGTTAGTATATTGCAACTTGCAAGCATGTCTCAGCCGTGCCAAAAAGTGTAGCATCTATGGATAAGCAATATGGACTAACAGTAACAGTAGTACACCAGTACTTCCTAAAAAAGTGGCTTGTTAATGTTTGTGGACCGCTTGTACACAGCGCGTAGACTAGACAGTAGCAGTGTGAGGCAGGTCATGTGGGCTCAAAGGTGTCTTAAGAAGCTGCAAGGTAAAGGTAACGTCACATGTGCCAAAATAAAAGCCACAAAGGTAAAATGGTAGCATGGCTAGGGCTAATTAAGCAAAGGCTACAATGATCATATATAACTATTAGTGTCTACTCTACTACTACCTGATTTGTACTAGTGATGTATGTTAGTATTAACTCATTTTTCAACCTTGCAACTGATCAATAGGGGGGAGGTGTATATGACGCCTAATAAATGTGTAAAGTTTTCTAGGCGCACTACCGACCACCAGTGCCGGGGCCAGTGAACAAGGCGACGCGGAGGGAGAGGATGCGGCAGTTGCTGCCGATACCGACGATGGAGCGGTAGGGGGAGTGGCAGCACCAGTGGCAGGCGGTGGTAAGTTAGATTCATAATCCTTAACTATTGTTGAACTTGACAGCACACTCACTGCAAGGGTGTACTGTATGTATATGTATACTGTACAGTTGTGACTTAGGGCCCCATTAGGATGGTGGGCGTATTGCCCCCGCCGGGCCGGCTGGAATTCACTGCCGACACTGCAGGGGCAAACCTCCCGCCATTCCTGTAGAAAATATTCAGACCCCCCACATGTCGACCAGGCGGAAAAGGGTTCAATATGGCGGTGGTGTCTCTCTGACCAGACCGCCAGCCATATAATCTGCATTTTGGAATGCCTTTGCGTGGCGGCATTGCCGTCCGCCACGGAAAGGCATGCAGACATTGCAGAGTATGCTTGGGGGCCCCCATGGAGGGTACCTACCTATGCTATGGTACCCCCCCGCCTTTCAAAGCAAAACGTGACAGGCTCCGTGCGGGGCCCGTCATGTTGTGCTTGGAAAAGCAGCACAACATTTTAGCATTGCTTTCAGCAAAGCCAACCAGAATGTAAAAAAAAAACACAGGATGCGCCCACCCCTGTACTGGGCGCATCATCCTAATTAATTGTCCCCACGGGACCCCCACCCTTTTTAGCAGTCGGATGGCGGGCGGCCGCTATCCGATGTCGTAAGTAAGTATGAGTTGTTGGGGACGTTTGAAGAGTGAACTAGAAGATTAGAATTCCCTTTAATTGGTATAGGACTAGGAGCCAGAGTATTGAGTAACCAATGGCCTCATCTATCTGATTTCAACTCCGCTTTGAAAGTTTTATGGAGAAGAGCACCTGGTGCACTGTTCAACTAAAAAGTGTAAGACAGGTGGAAGGAAGAAGGACGGGCGATATTTAAAATGTTATGTACTACTGTGCTTTACTTTATAGTGCTACTCTACCATGCCACTATGTGTATAAATAATTACCTTGCCCTACTGTTTTATTAAGACTATATTTTACAATTGTCTTGTTATTTTCTTTTTGATACACAGCTACTCCGAAACTCAACCGGAAGAAGTTGGCTGCCAAGGCACGGCGCCGGAAGCTGGAGGCAATCCAGCGGGAATACCGGCGGCTGGTGGTCCTAGCTGAGGAGGAGGAGGAAACTGCAGCAGCAATTGTTCAAGCCTTCTCCAGTGCCCCGGGCCCCAGCCACCGCCCTCCAGCGGTACGGCGCCACCGTCTGGCGGCTGCCCGCCGCCACTGTGCCATCTCCGGTGCCCCCCCCCACTGTGGCTGCAACTGCCGCGGCCTTAGACGCCGCGTCGCCAGTTTAGAGGACGAGATGCGCCGGATGCGTGTCCTCCTCCAGTCCCGCCCCACCAGTTAGTCCCTGTCACTGCCCCTTTTTTAATACTTGTTCTTAACTCGTTTGGGCGTTACAGACTTTTTTCTACTATGGACAGTGGTTGGGGTTAGGGAGGGGGGTGGGTCAGCTTTTGTGGGTTTAGCTTATTTTTGTTAGGGTAAATTAAATATATTTTTCTATGTTACATGCAATGTTGTTAATGTTTTGTAGGTGGGGTAACTGTTTTACATCACACTGTTTCCTTGCTGGTGCATGGCCGCCCATAGCCTGTGTTTGATTTCAATAATTTGCTGACTGTATAAGACACAAACAGATAGATGCGACACACCTCACTCACTGACTAGTCCTTCTAGTACTTTCGGTCTGTCCTCTAGTCTATGCATTCTTTGGAGTGGTGTGTGAAAATGAAATCATTGACAACATGTCCATTATTAATTCTGCCTCCCCCAAACTTCTCTCTTACCGGTGCTTGATGTTTATGTCCAACTGTGGCACAGCACTGGCTGCATGGTGAAGATGGTTTCCTTTTCCATACATGCCATGATTAGGGGGGTGGTGGTGGTAGTATAGTAGTAGTAGTAGACACTGGCAGGGCGGCAGCATTTCCAAAAAAAGAAAAGGAGACAGTCAATCGCCTTTGAGAGACTGTTAGAGGAGTAGTTGAATGAAGTACAGTACAGAAATTACCGAGCAACAATAATATGCTCAAATATTTGACAAAAAACTGAATGGTGGTTAGGAGGATAGCCTACTAGACAGAGTTACAAACTATAGTTGTGTCGAGTCACTTGACTATGCCTACAGTCTAACAGTTAGTGCTGTATATGAGGAATGACAACAAACAAATCCAATCAATGCCGGCAATTCATGCTGAGGTATATGTTCCTTTGTTAAATAAAATAAGATAACCTCTGAAATATCCTACTCATGGGTGGCCAAGCAGAAGAAGATCATCGCTCTGCCTTGAAATTGAAGTAATGTTGCTTTCACCACATCCGCCCCAGCAAGTGTGTGATTAAGTATTGGTGTACATTTAATTTAGTTACACCTCGACAATAAGTCACACAGCCCGGGGGAAGAGGGTTAGGGTTTGTTGAATGGATGGGAAGGGGTTTTTTGGGAAAGGTTTGACATAGAAAAACAGTATGCATACATAGACAAACAAACGACAATCATTGAAGACTACCATATCCATATGTTAAGGGAGAAAAAGGCAATGCATGCATGATGATGAGAGACCCGGATTACATACACTTCTAGTTCTTGTTCTGTTGTTCCGGCCTTAATACTTTAACAGATAGCAAATAGACATTTTAAATATTGGTAGGGAAGAATCATAAACACAGAGCAAACATAATGATGATTGATAATAACAGCTCCAAGAACACACTGTTGTAAGGATTGTATACAAGATATTAATCAAATTATTTAAAAGAAGTTAAAAGTGGATACTGTTACTATCTTATCCTGGTAAAAAAAGTGTAGAGGATTTTTGCATCTCGGCAGTCCTCTTGCTCCTCTCGTCTCGTCCATCAATCTTGGGTGTGTCGCCTCGCCACTCGCCACTGCCCGGCTGGAAAAAAAAATATGATTGATTGGTAAGGTAATTAATATGCATTGTAATGTTTTACAAAGTTTTGGGCAAGGCCCGGCCTGTAATTTTAGATGGAAAAGCAAAGGGTATATTGAGAAAGAAAGTGAAAACAAATGCACAAGTGATGGTGTAGTGCAACAAGAACACTTTCCGAGGTGGCATGTATGCATATGCATCATCTCTACTCTAGTTTTTTTCCAGCATTGGCCTTCAACAGTAACAGGAGAGAGCAGGGCCACAGTGCTTAGCATTAGCACATCCTACGTTAACACTTTATAGTCCTTTTTTTTTCTCTCAAAGAGTTGGACAAACGCAAAGCACATTATCCATTCCAAACATAGCATTTTACAGTTTAAGTTAGTAAAATCAATGCACTGCAGTCATCCCACCGCTACACTCTATTCAACTTCTACACAGACATTTGGGTCTGCTGTGGTTGTTGTTGACGTGTTTACCTTTAGACTTTTCCGTTTTATGCCACTCCTGAAACATCCTCCTGACTTCTTCATCATCTCTGATACTTTTACTGACTGACTGAAGGTCGGCCTGCACTATAAGTATAATTTTTATGACACAACAAGAGTAGAAATATAAATATTACTGACTTGAGTCATTCTTTATTGTGTACAGAAAGATAGATTACTACTAGTACACTTTGACATCACTTTGTGCACAACAAACAACGCAAACACAAAGACCAATAGCTCAGAGTCAGGTGTCCAATGCATGCCATTAATTGTCATCATTCATTACCTGTTCCTTCTCATCTTAAGTTAACGGGCCATCTCTTTCGCCATCATCATGATGGACGGTGCTGTTGTGTCACAGTCATTTGCATAGCGCAGATTGAGTGAGTCCCCTTCCTGTATTGCATTAAAAGCAATGTATCACCAAGATGCAGGAGAAGTACACATTTCTTATTTGCAAGAAGGGGAAAATTAGTGTGTTCTGTAGAAAGTTGATTAGTGGCAGTGCACAATTACATAAATTCATGCGCAACAAACACAACAAAATCTAAATCATTCAGTCTGCGACTCTGCGTCCAATGCATGGCATCAATCATTACCTGTTCCATCTTATTTTCAGTTAATGGCCAGTCTCCCTCGGCTCTGAAAGGAGGATAGCTATAGTAGTCATCTGATTCATGGTCCACTTGTTTTGGAAGGACGAGGAAAGTTTGAATTTGTTGTTACCATCATCCAATCATCATTCATGAGGGAAATGGAATTGAGCAGGAGATTCAGTATGATCGAGCGGAGGAGCTGGATTCGGAGGACTGTACTGTCAAATGGCAGACACCTGAAACTTGTATATTAAATTAGAAGAGTAGAAGACGGTGATAATGGATTTGTGGCGATTCACAAGTTTATAACCGGAACGACAGACACATAAACAAAGGGGGGAAAAAAGGGAGGAAGACAGTAAGTGCGAGCCTAATTGTCAGGGAAGTATAGCTCGTCCTCAAACTCTGGGGGCTCTTCCAGTAGTAGGTAATCATCTGACACAATACTTCCATCACCTGAGCCGCTGTCCTCATCTTCCTCTGTTGATTCATGCATTGTGTAATTCGGTGGTATGACGTGCTGATTCATTTTGATCATTGTTAACCTCTCCACGTTTTTTGGAGATAGACTGGTCCTTCTCAATGTTACAATGGAACCAGCAGCACTGAAAACACGTTCGGAAGAGACACTTGCGACAGGGCAAGC
Source organism: Triturus cristatus (assembly GCF_964204655.1). Lineage (NCBI taxonomy): Eukaryota > Metazoa > Chordata > Amphibia > Caudata > Salamandridae > Triturus > Triturus cristatus. Next base: position 500,581,375 of record NC_140591.1, read on the forward strand.
CAGATAGCTTATCGCCAGCCTGCTGAGCTGTGGCCATTCAGACCTTTTCCTATACCAATACTGCAATGGGTTTTGATCAACGTAAACCTCTGTTGGGTCGTCCAGATAGGCCTGGACCATCCGCTCAATGTTCAGGGTTGCTGATGGTAAGCTTTTGTGCTGTTTTTTCTGTGCATCAGCACTGTGCTTGCAATAGCCCATCTTTACATACCAATCCTGTAATGATGATGATTGTACTCGGCCTAATGATCCAGTTTTTGTTTCTGTAGTCGATAGTGATGGTGAGTGTTGTGATTGTGAGCCAACCGCACTGCCCTCAGCCGACAAACTTGCACTTGATTCTGCATGGCCTGCTTCAGTATCAGTACTTGTTGTGGGTTGATGTGGCGGGCTTTTAATTAGCAGCCCTTCATTTTCAAACTTAATGGCTGCTTCAGCTATACAACTGTTGTAGCGGGCAACATCATTGTCGGAAAAAGCAAGGAATAGTCCTAATTTTGCACGTGGATCCAGAATTGTGGCACAAATGTAATGTTCTTGTGACAAAATTTTATTTTGTATCCTTACATTTTCTGATAAGCGCCTGGATAAGCTCTCCACCAAGTCATGGGCTTGCCTTCTGTCCTCTACACCTTGGTAGGATTCAGACACATTATTCAGCTCATGCTCTAGCATTTGCAACAATGGGATAGCTTGGCCCATTGTACAGTCCTCCTTGCTGACTTCACATGTGAAGACCTCAAAAGGAGACAGCATCTCAGTCAGGCATTTAATTAGGGTCCATTGCTCCCTCTGAAGCGTCATGCCTTTAACACTAGCATCACTGCTTCTGTACCAGACATATTCATGGAGTGACCTGTGCTGTTCGTACAGACGATCAAGCATGTAATACGTTGAGTTCCAACGTGTTGCCACCTCCTGGATGAGTGCCTTGACTGCCATCCTAAATTCACATTGGATGATCCTCAGCTGCTTCTGAGCTTTAAAAGAATGGCTGAAATGAGTGCATATTCTTCGGCAGATGGCCAGTAAATTGCTGACTATGGGTTCTTTTTTCAGAAAGTCTTGCACTATAATGTTTATGCAGTGTGCCAAACACGGAACCCTGAAATAGGAACCAAGTTCCATGGCCTTAAGTACATTACTGCCATTGTCTGTGGCAACAAAACCAATACCAAGCCCTCTGGGCCGCAGCCATTCCAAAACCTTGGTGCGAAACTCTTCTAAAATGTTTTCAGCCGTATGAGATTTCTCCATGGCGAACATGGCTACAGTTGCATGTTTCCGAGTACCTTCAAAAATCGCAGCTGTGTCAACAAAACCTTGTGCAGATAGTTTATCTCTAACCCCCACAAAAGAGATCCAGTGTGCAGTGATGCACATGTAATCTGTGGCTTGGCAACTGCTCCACATGTCTGTTGTCAGGCGGATATTGTGCACAGCACTCTGCTGCAAACCGTGACCAACCAATTCCAGCACATCATGATGTAGTGCCGGAACAGCAATTCTTGCGAAATAGGACCGGCTGGGAACTTTCCATTTTGGGCAGATGGCAGACACAAATTCAAGGAAACCCACCCCTTCCACAAATAAAAAAGGAAGAAGGTCCAGCGCTAACATTTTAGCCAGCTTTGCATTGTACAATCGTGCCGTTGGGTGGTTGCGTTGGAACTGCCCCTCCAACCTAAACATGCTCTCAATGGTAGGCTGGCTTACTTTCCTTAGTGGTGCTGTTTTCATTAACCCACTAAGGCTCAACGACACTGATTGTCTCATTGAGGTATCCGCCGGTCGCCTTGGTGTCTCACCCACAATCTGAGTATGGCTCTTACTGCGGTGCCACTCTGATGTTACTGAGGAGGATGTGGGCGTTACCACTGCAGTGACTGCACTACTGGAGACAGGGCTAAAAATGCCTCCCTGTTCTTCACCTGCCACCACAATAATATCGCTCCCTGATTCTGAATCCGGACCAACTTCAATGGGTTTAGTTTTCCTACTTTCTTTTAACTTAAGTAGGTGATCCTCCCACACGATAGTGTTGTGTATTCTGAGATGACTTGCTTGTCCTCCGGTACCATAGTTTGTACCAAGCTTACCACGCCGAACACCTTGCCGACAAATTGAGCATATAGCAACGTTCTCCTCCTTGGCGCTAATAGAAAAGAAGTCCCAAACTGGGGAGGAAAACTTTCTGGCACTGCTGGATGTGCCACTTTCAACACCAGATGAACTTCATGGGGTGCTTGAAAATATGTGTCCCTGTCCACCTACACTGTGACTTTTACTACCACTTCCTACTGAGATGGTTGAGCTGGATGTAGGTCCCTGCCGGGCCTTGGAAAATATGGCAGCTGGAGGTAGTGGTGGTGTAACCTGTGTTGGTGAGATCCGTGCTACATCCCGCTCAGTAGCAGCCTTTCTGGATAGGGTGAGAATGTCGGTCTCCAATCCCTTTGGGGCGGGAGTAATGTGCGTGATGACTGGCTCGTCTTCATCAACATCATCACCCCCCTCTTCTACATCTACCTCCATAACTCTAAGTTTTTCTGGGACCTTCCTTTTCAGAAGCATTGTCTTGTGGCGTATATCACTCTCAGACCGAGCTGGTGGGACCCAAGTGTCATCACGATCATCAGAAGCGGGGCTTGAAGAAGAAGATGATGGACTAAGCCTCCTTTTCCTTGCTGGTGGTCTGGACGACAATAGATCTTCTGAAACAGTGGTTTGACTTTGCTCCACTTTGTCTGCAGGAAGCTCGATTTCCTGAAATGCCCCTACGTCAGGAGCAACAACTACTATGGTGGGCTGTTGCGGCGGCTGCTGCTGTTCTTGTTGCGGTGGCTGCTGCTGTTCTTGTTGCGGCGGCTGCTGCTGTTCTTGTTGCGGCGGCTGCTGCTGCTGTTCTTGTTGCGGCAGCTGCTGCTGCTGTTCTTGTTGCGGCGGCTGCTGCTGTTCTTGTTGCGGCGGCTGCTACTGTTCTTGTTGCGGCAGCTGCTGCTGTTCTTGTTGCGGCAGCTGCTGCTGTTCTTGTTGCGGCGGCTGCTGCTGTTCTTGTTGCGGCGGCTGCTGCTGTTCTTGTTGCGGCGGCTGCACACTGATCTGCTGAGTTTGCGCCTGGGTTGAACTTGATTGTGTACTACTTTGCGGTAATGACATTTCTTCAACATCGCTGCTCGTTAGTAGACTGGCTACCTTTGCGATACTAAAGCCCTTGGGCCTAGGTTGGTGGGGTTGGACCGCTGTGCTGCTCCCAGCTTGGTTCCCGGACAACGCTTTGGTGCCAAAAAAAACATTGGCCGGCACACCACCAGTCGTGGTTAATGGCACTTGCTTTTTCTGTTCCTTCTTGTCACCGGCAACTTTCTTGGTACTGGACCTGGTACCTTTCTTTGGGGCCATCTTCTTCAGATGTCAGGCAGGATGCAGATGCACAACAAGTTCTGGTCTCACATGGACGTGATGCACAGCAGGACTTCTGTCTGGCTGGCAGTACAACGGGTAGCCGGGTGATGCTGATGACACCTCCTACTCTGTCTTTTGTGAACCTAAAAGCAAATAAGACAGGAGAAGAACATCAGTGAAATGTTGCATTTGTTGTTGTGGTTCAGTTACTTAGTACTGTACTAGTGCAAACAAAAGATAGTCTAGCCCTTTATGACTTTTTTTAACTAGAGCTATGTTATACTACTAGTACTGTGTACAGCCACACACTACACTCTCAGGAAGGATAGGAAAGTTAATAATAAACAACAAAATAAAAATTTAATGGAAGTGGGGTGGACCATTGCATTATTTGAGCATCTCAGCATCCATGGAGCTGCTGCTGGCAAAGAGGGGGGGGTGGATGGACGGAAGCAGTAAGCCAAAGAGCCAATAGGAAAACCATGCTTGCCTATGGCAAAAGCAGGACACTAATAACTCACAGTCCAAACACCAAAAAAGGCCACCACCCACATGGACACACACAAATCACAAACAAGCCGGGGGCCTGGGAAATACCAGGAGCTGACAAAAGGCCTGTAAAAGCCAGGTAAAGGATGCCTGCTAAAGCACACTGCTCTGCCTTTTTAATGCAACAAAATGTAAATACGAACATTCACTGGCCCCAAAAAGCTCTGCAGGGTGCATGCATTGCACACCAACACACCAGACACATACAACAAAAGCATGTCTTTAAGACAACCAACATCAGAAAGCCCACCCCAAAAAACACACTTACCCAACTCAATCCAATGCCATCCATGCCCTAAATGATGTCTAAATTCAACAGATCACACAGAAAACACTTGATTAATAAAGCTGTGGCTACCTGCTCTGATCCTAGTGGATGAAAAAGCAGGCCTGTTGGCAGACAAGGCCAGGCAAGCTTGCAGGCCTAGGCTTCAAAATGGCCACCAGCCACATGGCCAGGCCCAACAACATCACAAAGGCCACCCCCAAAAAACACACTTCACCAACTCAATCCAATGCCATCCATGCCCTAAATGATGTCTAAATTCAACAGATCACACAGAAAACACTTGATTAATATAGCTGTGGCTACCTGCTCTGATCCTAGTGGATGAAAAAGCAGGCCTGTTGGCAGACAAGGCCAGGCAAGCTTGCAGGCCTAGGCTTCAAAATGGCCACCAGCCACATGGCCAGGCCCAACAACATCACAAAGGCCACCCCCAAAAAACACACTTCACCAACTCAATCCAATGCCATCCATGCCCTAAATGATGTCTAAATTCAACAGATCACATAGAAAACACTTGATCAATAAAGCTGTGGCTACCTGCTCTGATCCTAGTGGATGAAAAAGCAGGCCTGTTGGCAGACAAGGCCAGGCAAGCTTGCAGGCCTAGGCCTCAAAATGGCCACCAGCCACATGGCCAGGCCCAACAACATCACAAAGGCCACCCCCAAAAAACACAATTCCCCAACTCAATCCAATGCCATCCATGCCCTAAATGATGTCTACATTCAACAGATCACACAGAAAACACTTGATTAATAAAGCTGTGGCTACCTGCTCTGATCCTAGTGGATGAAAAAGCAGGCCTGTTGGCAGACAAGGCCAGGCAAGCTTGCAGGCCTAGGCCTCAAAATGGCCACCAGCCACATGGCCAGGCCCAAAAACATCACAAAGGCCACCCCCAAAAAACACACTTCCCCAACTCAATCCAATGCCATCCATGACCTAAATGATGTCTAAATTCAACAGATCACACAGAAAACACTTGATTAATAAAGCTGTGGCTACCTGCTCTGATCCTAGTGGATGAAAAAGCAGGCCTGTTGGCAGACAAGGCCAGGCAAGCTTGCAGGCCTAGGCCTCAAAATGGCCACCAGCCACATGGCCAGGCCCAACAACATCACAAAGGCCACCCCAAAAAACACACTTCCCCAACTCAATCCAATGCCATCCATGCCCTAAATGATGTCTAAATTCAGCAGATCACACAGAAAACACTTGATTAATAAAGCTGTGGCTACCTGCTCTGATCCTAGGGGATGAAAAAGCAGGCCTGTTGGCAGACAAGGCCAGGCAAGCTTGCAGGCCTAGGTCTCAAAATGGCCACCAGCCACATGGCCAGGCCCAACAACATCACAAAGGCCACCCCCCAAAAACACACTTCACCAACTCAATCCAATGCCATCCATGCCCTAAATGATGTCTAAATTCAACAGATCACAAAGAAAACACTTGATCAATAAAGCTGTGGCTACCTGCTCTGATCCTAGTGGATGAAAAAGCAGGCCTGTTGGCAGACAAGGCCAGGCAAGCTTGCAGGCCTAGGCTTCAAAATGGCCACCAGCCACTGGGCCAGGCCCAACAACATCACAAAGGCCACTGTTACGATGTTACAGAGTAGTGCGTCACCTTGTTTACGTTCCACGCGCGCCCCTCCCTCCTGCGCGTGGCACTTCCCGGCTGGAATGTTGACAGCTGGAGATTCTGGTGACAGTTGACAGTTGATGTATGACAGTTGACTTTAACGTGTGGATGTACCAGTCACACTCCGCCTCCGGTTGAGTGTGTCGTTATTCTAAGCAATAAACTTACTTAAGTTAAATCCTTTGACGCTTCGTCTTTACAATTTGGCGACGAGGATGGTGAGCGACACACAGAAGAACCCACAAGCAAGAGATCGGGGAAATGATGTAAAAGAAGAAGAAAACGGGTCAGAAGTGCAACGGATGTGATGAAAATGAAATAAGTGAATTTTGACATCAAACTGAAAAAAAGCTAAGTTGGTGACGGTGAACTACTATTAAGTAGTATTATTTACGAAAAGAAAAGGAATTTTTGAAAAAGCTAAGCAAGAAAAGGAAATATTTGCCGATGGAACTACCCAAGGGATTACAGTAGACATTGTCGAACAGGCAGTAATCTATTTGATGATCAGCTGGATTTTGTGGATTTACGTAACAGAACTATTTACGACGCTCCGAGAGGAAATAAGAAAACGACGAAGGCGTGTGAGTAGAGACTGGTTAAATTAAAATAAAATTTAGCAAACTCACCGAAGCATTCTTCAAACATTATCCGGAGGTGCAAATGGTCGAGTTGTACAGAGTAAAGAATTTACCTCAGACTTTGGGCGTTCAAGATAGAACGTCGTGACGCTGAAGCTAGCGGAAGTGAGTATTCTGTTAGCGGTCTAGCTCTGGGTGCAGTCACGCACAGGAAACCGACGTGCCGCCATGTTTATACAGGAAGTGTAACGCCGGCAACAAGTTTTGAGTGTGAAATTGACTTGAATTACATTACGATCAGCTGGAACTTTGGAATAATAGCGTTTTTTTTAACGGAACTTAAGCGAAAGTGTACACAACACACAGGGTTAAGTATTTTGTGAAACAAAAGGGTTTACACAAATTTTGATTGGAGAAATATTACAAGTAAGGAAAAAAAAAGATATAAGGTAGTTACCATGGCATCTAGCAATGTATACAATCTGCAGCCACCAGAAGCATTTTTAAAAGGTACTGGTGTACCAAGTGTTAAATGGGAGAATTGGAAGGAGTATTTTTGCAATTATATATCAACATTTGACAAGGAGGATGAACCACTTAAACAGGAAGAAAAGAAAAAAATCTTGTTACATTGTTTGGGTGCAGGTGGTTTGACAGTATATAACAATATCACAAAGAAAACAAGAACGGATGGTGATAGAAAAGTGTACGATGAGGCTATGGAGGATTTAGATGGTTACTATAAGCCAACAGTATGTGTTGCTGTACACAGGTACAAATTCTACAGAAGGAAACAAGGGAAAGATGAAAGCATCGATGACTATGTGTCTGCACTTAAGAACTTGGCACTTTCATGCAAATTTGAAAATATGCATGATGATTTAATAAGAGACCAGATTGTCATGTGCGCAGCGAATTCTAATATACAAGATGCTCTGTGGGCAAAAGGTGAAAAACCACTCCTCCAAGTAATTGAAATAGTAAAGAAGGCTGAATTAACCGGAAGATGTGCAAAGGAAGTAATTAACGAAGGGAAGAATAAATTGGAAGAAACCAGCGTTGTGGCAAAGATAAGTAGTAAAAAAACATATTCAAAGAATAAAATGAAGGACTTACCTAGATACAAAGGAAACGCAAGTCAGTTTGAACAATTGAGGTGTTACCGTTGTGGTAGCGGAAGACATCTGGCAAATGACTGGAAATGCCCAGCAAGGAACAATAAATGTTCACAATGTGGAATCATTGGCCATTTCCAAAAATCATGCAAAAGAAAGGGAAAAGAGAAGGTGAAATTTGTAGAGGACGAAGATGAAGAAGAGTCCGAGCAAGAATCTTCTGACGAGTCTGTGTACAATTTGTGTGTAATGGAAATTAATGAGGAAACTAAAATAGAGGAGGAGGAGAAGTACAAGAAAAAAAAACCAACCTGCTTGGTCGAAATAGGAGGCGTGAGTATTAATATTGTAGCGGATTCTGGGTCACCGTGTACAATAATTAACCGTGAAGTATGGAAAGAGAAGTTTAAGAGCAAGGTAGGAAAACAGTTAAAGGAACCTGATATCAGCCTTAAGACATTTACAGGTGAACCAATAGAGCTTATGGGGTTTAAGGAACTTAAATTTGCATTCAAAGAAAGAGAAACCAACAGCAAATTATATGTAGCAATTAATGGTCCTTCAGTACTTGGATGGAGAGATCAGGGTAAACTTGGAATAACTCTCAATCCGAATAGCGCTGAACCTGTCTTGATAACGCTACAGGAGGACTGTGATTTAGTAGAAAAGTTTCCTAAAGTATTTAATGGAAAAATAGGTAAACTAAAAGGGTCCCAACATATAATAAGATTGAAAGAAGGAGCAGAACCTTGTCTACATAAAGTAAGACAGATACCATTGTCTCTAAGACAAGAAGTTGAAACAGAAATAAACAAGCTGTTAGAAGCTGAAATAATTGAGACTACTGAATCATCAGAGTGGGTCGCGCCACTGGTGGTCGCAAGAAGGGCCAACAAAAAATTAAGATTATGCATTGATTTGCGCGACCTCAACAAAAACATTCTGATAGACCAGTACCCTTTACCAAAAATAAACGAGATGTTGTCCCTTACTAAGGGCATGACTGTATTTTCAACCATTGATTTGGCAGCTGCATACCACCAGGTACCTCTACATCCAGAGAGCAGACACCTCACTACGTTTATTACGCCTTTTGGGTGCTTTAGATTCAAAAGAGTTCCATTCGGTCTAGCATTCGCAGCTGCACTATTTCAAAGACTTATGCACAAAATGTTCAAGGGAATAAAGAACATACTCATTTTCCAGGACGATATCCTCATAATGGGAAAAGACAAGAAAGACCATGACAAACAATTGGAACAAGTTCTGAAAATCATCAAGAAAGGAGGATTAACGGAGGAATACAGGAAGTGTAAGTTTAGCAAAAACTCCGTAACATACTTAGGACATGAAATCACCAAGGATGGAGTTAAACCCAAGAAAGAATTGATCAAAGCCATCAAGGATGCACCTGTTCCTCAGAATAAAGAGGAACTAAGAGCGTTCCTAGGTCTAGTAGAATACTATTCCAAGTTTGTTAAAAATTTCTCGATGAAAACACACTGTATCAGAACCCTTCTAAAAAATAAAATCAAATTTGAGTGGTCGCAAGACTGTGAAAACAGTTTCAAAAACCTAAAAAAAGAAATATGTGACGCACCACCCCTTCAAGGTTTTGATAATGATTTACAATGTGTAGTCACCACAGATGCAAGCGGAAAGGGCATTGGAGCAGTATTATCCCAAGTGGAATCTGATGGTAAGGAGGTCACAATTGCCTTTGCATCCCGTTCTCTAACTCAAACGGAAGAGAAGTATTCCGTAATTGAGCGAGAAGCCCTGGCGTGTGCATGGGGACTGGACCATTACAGACAATACATATGGGGAAAAAGAATAATTTTAAGGAGTGACCACAAACCCCTTACAAAGGTGCTCACAGTAAAGGGGTTATTTAATGCATCTCCGAGATTAGCAAGATTGTCAATCAAATTGTTGGATTACAATTATGAAGTGCAATACTTGCCGGGATCAAAGAACGTCATAGCGGATTTCCTAAGTCGTTTGCCTTTGCACAATGTAGGAAAAACGGAAGTGGAAGAAGAACTATGTGTTGCCAGTGTAAGTGAGGAATTCCCAAGTATAACCAAAGAAGCATGGAAAGAAGAATATGAAAAAGATGAAACATTAGAAGAGGTAAAGAAACGCATTGTGGAAGGATGGCCAAAGAAGAGTAACATGACGAAAGAAATGCGAGCCTATTGGGAATTAAGGAATGAGATATCTATAGAAAACGAATTGGCATTAAGACAAGGCAAAGTGATACCTCCCACAACGTTAAGGAAAAGACTTATTGATTTATGCCATGAGGGACATCTCGGCATAAATAAAACTAAACAGAGAATAAAAAACTGGTATTGGTGGCCAGGGTGTGACATACAGATTGAAAGAGCCGTGAGGAATTGTGTACCCTGCGAGAATTCGGATAAATCCCAACATGTCTTAAGGCCTACATTACAACCGTTAGAATGCCCCAACATGGCTTGGGAAAGAGTTGGCGTAGATGTAATGGGTCCAGTGAGATGGCAGGATGAACAAATGTATGTTTTGGCCCTAATAGACCATTTCTCAAAATGGCCAGAAATTAAGGTCTGCAGGAAAGTGGATGCAACGGATATTGTCAAGTTCTTGGACAAAATTTTCAGTAGGGAAGGCATACCAAAGGTTATTGTCAGCGACAATGGCAGTCAGTTCATGTCCGACGTTTTCAAAAAATTTGTAAACGGAAAAGGAATAAAACACAAAACTACAAGCATTTACCATCCAGCGGGAAACGGAGCCATAGAGAGGTTTAATAGGGTGATAAAAGGCATCATCCAGTTGGCCAACAATAATGGAAAATGCTGGAGAAAGGAATTGGGAAAAATGGTATGGAGCTACAGGATTACTCCTGGTGAAAAAACCATGGTAAGCCCATTTGAAATGCTGAGAGGAAGAACCCCCATTTCAAAAGACAATATTGGTTGGTTACAAAACGCAAGGAAATCAGATTGGTCCGTAGAAAGTGTAAGGAAGAAGATGCAAGAGTCAAAGGAACAGAGTAAAGGACAATATGACAAAAAACACAACTGCAAAGAAATCAACCTGAAAGTAGGGGACTGAGTGAGAGTAAGGAAGAGCGGAAACGTAACCAAAGGACATAACAGGTTCTCTAACCCATTAGAAGTGAAAGAAGTATTTTGCAATTCGGCACGACTTGGTGACGGAAAAGTATGGCATGCCTCTGCTATATCTGTTTGTAAAAGGGTGGATATGTCTACTAATGGAACACTAAGTAAAATGAACATGGAGAAGGAAGGAAAAAGTGAAGAATTAGATATGACGAGTCGAGTCGAATTGGATTTTACGGATTCAGAGGAAGAAGGTGATCACATGCAACAGCAACAAAAGGGACAAAACAGTACAGATGGACAGGGAAATGAAGTTGTGGAGACCATAGGTGCGAACTGTGATGCCACCACGAGTAAATCAGGGGCTTCTGTGAGTCATGGTAGTGACATTGAGTTGGAGAGTGAACTGGAAGCTGTTGAAACAAGCGGAGTAAGGTGCGCTCCTGTTGCCAGCACACCTGGAAGTCTAACTGATCTAAATAGTACACTTGAAACCAATCTGGAACCAGAGTTGGAGACGATCAATATGGAAGAAGATGCAACCACAAGTAGATGTGGGCGCGTTGTGACTAAGCCTAGTAAATACAAAGACTTTGTGTGTGAATAGCTGGTTGTTATTCTCCTCATACAAGATGTTCCCTTATATTCTTTTTTTACTTATAACCCTTTCCATGAGGGGGAGATGTGTTACGATGTTACAGAGTAGTGCGTCACCTTGTTTACGTTCCACGCGCGCCCCTCCCTCCTGCGCGTGGCACTTCCCGGCTGGAATGTTGACAGCTGGAGATTCTGGTGACAGTTGATGTATGACAGTTGACTTTAACGTGTGGATGTACCAGTCGCACTCCGCCTCCGGTTGAGTGTGTCGTTATTCTAAGCAATACACTTACTTAAGTTAAATCCTTTGACGCTTCGTCTTTACAGCCACCCCCCAAAAACACACTTCATCAACTCAATCCAATGCCATCCATGCCCTAAATGATGTCTAAATTCAACAGATCACATAGAAAACACTTGATCAATAAAGCTGTGGCTACCTGCTCTGATCCTAGTGGATGAAAAAGCAGGCCTGTTGGCAGACAAGGCCAGGCAAGCTTGCAGGCCTAGGCCTCAAAATGGCCACCAGCCACATGGCCAGGCCCAACAACATCACAAAGGCCACCCCAAAAAACACACTTCCCCAACTCAATCCAATGCCATCCATGCCCTAAATGATGTCTAAATTCAGCAGATCACACAGAAAACACTTGATTAATAAAGCTGTGGCTACCTGCTCTGATCCTACCGGATGAAAAATAGGCAGGCCTGTTGGCAGACAAGGCCAGGCAAGCTTGCAGGCCTAGGCTTCAAAATGGCTACCAGCCACATGGCCAGGCCCAACAACATCACAAAGGCCGACCCCAAAAAACACACTTCTTCAACTCAATCCAATGCCATCCATGCCCTAAATGTGTTTGAAAATGAAATACATTCAAAAAACAACAAAAGGAACAGTTGCTTCATCATGCACACACACACCCATGAGGCCATGCCCATGGCTAGCTCAGGCCTACTACTACTACCCACAAAATAAAAAAAATAAAAAAAAGGAATGATGATAATTAATTATCAAAAATAAATTGTAGTTACAACAACTGCAATGCCCACAATCAAACAAACACAACAACCACTTACTTGTAAAATATCCTATTCCAAAAATCCTGAAATCCAATTGTAATGATGCAGCAGACAAAAAGAGTGATCTTTCCAGCTCCAAATCCAAAGGCAGAATGAGCAGGAGATGGACAAAGCACTGGGAGGAGCCTGCTGGACAGGAACAGGAAGTTGGAGATTCTGTGTCACTTCCTCCCTCTCTCCACCTTTTAAAAAAATGACTCCTTGCACAAAAAAGGAAAGCCAAATGTCAATGTAAGGAGTTCTTTTCATCCAAAATCAGCATTTGCAGATGGTTTCATGCTGCTAGAGTCGATATTCCTCTCCAAATTGAAAATTTTACGTTGTTGAGTTCTCGAGCTTCACATTACTTCCGCCGGCGTGTCGAAAACGACATGATAGCGTTCTCTTCTTTGTCCCTGTCGCGTTGGATATGACGTGTTCGGGGTCTCTTTCTCCTGTTCGCGTTCGATTAGACGTGCCTGCGTCCTCGTCCTCTGGCTCGCGATGTAGAATGACATGTTCGAGATCTCAATCTTCTCATACTCGCGCGGTGCATGATCGCGAGAAGAAAGACGTGATCGCGCGACAAATGACGTGATCGCGTGACAAATGACGTTAATGCGGCCGCGAACTGTCACGAGACAGCGCAAAATGGCTACCAAAATCCAACATCTCGTGGAGAACGCGACCGGGTCGGGAAAACTTGTCGGCGAACGCGGGGTTTCAGGTAAGGCGAGAATGTATTTTTTTACAGCGCTTGCAAGAAACAAATTATCGCTAAGCTGCGGAATGCGGAAATTTTGACATTTTCGCGCTTTCCGCGGAACGCGAAAATGCCAAAATTTCGCAATTTCCGTGAGCGGAACGGAATTTTGGCCCAGCCCTACTCAGAATATATTGAATTTCACTAGAAATAGTGATTTCAATCGTACTCATCACTTAACAGGGGGCAAAAAAAAACAATCAGAAACATTGTTAAAAAAAACCAACATGCTATTCTCAGTAAAATACCACAAAATACAAATCACACATATATGAAATGCTTACAGCTTACAAAATGTTATAACTTTAACTTATAAAAACTGTAAATATTGCCGCATTAAAATATTCACCGAATCAATGACCACCAAAAAGTCCATAATTCAAAAATATACCTTTCCTTGAGGCCCAATGGTATTTTTGCACTCCCTATTTATGTAAATTGTCCAATGGTAGACCTATTAAATTATAGTAATAAATTCATTAGAGAGTGAATTATCTTCCTAAAACTTTGACTTTAAAAATATTAGGTAGGAAATTTGTAATTCCCTAGGCAAACGTTGTTTAAAAACCAACTGGGAATCACTACAAAGTGTCCAGCCTTTCTCACATTTTAGATATGCAGTGTAATGTCCACATGTGGTGGAAGGACCATCATGGAAAATTATTGCAATTGCTACAAAAGTCCTTCCTGATATTGATAGTTGTGCTGCTACAAATTGCTTTATTAAAGTATCCAATTTTCTTCCGTCAGCTGTACAACGTTGCATCATTAAAATGATGTATTTTCCATATTTTGTTAAGAATAATGTGGATAACATTTCTGATTTACATTAGCTACACTCCATGTTTTGAATTGCACCTTTAACTAATTTATTGAAAGACACTGATTTACAGTCTGGTAATGTTAAATACAGATATCTCTCAGTGTCTACCTTGGTGCTACATGTATACATGCAATTTTCACAATAATGTTCCCATTTGTAAGAAAGGCCAAAAATATTTTCTATTTCTACACCTTCATTTTCGAAAATGGTAAGCATATACATTAAAAATTCCTGAGCATCTTGTTGGATATTTTGTGTAAATTGTGTAGAACCAGAACACACATCCAAAAGACTACGAACATCTGAAACAGATTGTATTTTACTTCTATCTGTTGTCAATTTTTCATAAACAGAATGCAACATAGAACAAAATCTTTTTTCTCGATTCTGCATAATTTGTTCTTGCAAACCTTCCAGATAAAAAACAACATTGACCACTACATTAGCATAGCAGTTGACACCAGAACTATTTTCAAACTGATAACCAACAATCTCTTCAACAGTGTCCAATTTCTTTTTACCTGCAATCACAACATTATCTTGTTCTTTTCTTTTCTTGACACCTTCAGAACAGATATTCTCTAACCTTCTTTTTCGACCAACCACACACTTTTCAAATACAGGATATTGACCTAAATTTGGAGCATACACCCTTCTTAACCTATTATACTCTTTTACACAGTTTGCATCTGCAGTAACCTTTGTCTCATCAAAATCAATCAAAAACAAACCAGATAATGTTCTGACTCGCGACAAAGCAACATATGCCATACCCTCTTTAAATACAGTAGATCCAATGTTCATCAATGCACTGTCTACACTTAATCCGTGAGATTTATGAATAGTCACTGCATATGCCAGAGAAAATGGAAATTGTTTCCTACGGATATATAAATCTTTAACAAGCAAAAAACGAACTGAACAACGACCAATTTCTTTAACTTCATCAATCTGATCAAATTGAATTTTTAAAAATTCAATTCCTTCTTTTTTCTGATAATTCACAAAATCCACCACTTTACCCATTGCACCATTAACTAAACCTTTCTCTACATCCAAATTACGCCTTAAAATTACCCGACAGTTTACACACGCATATAGTGTCTTTTCTAAACCAGCAGTTTTAGATATTTTTTTTTCTAAACAATCCAGTTTTGATCTCAACTTTACCGTCAAAATAATAGTGATTCCTTCATGCAGTATTTTATCAATGGCTTCCATTTTTACAATTTCTTCATTTTCCAGTTTCAATAATTCTTCGTTGAATATGGAACACTCGCGCAGTGTTGGCATTAAGCAAATCACTGACTTATTTTTAGCAATTTCCACGTAAACTTTTGCAGGAACTGCATTTTCATTTGGAAAGACACTGCAAAGTAATCGACTCTCCAAAGCTTGTTTGCCTTGTTTTGAAAGAATTCCAATTCTTATATCTTGAAGAATACTTCCATATTCAGCATCATTTGCCTGCCGCATATTTGTTGTCAATTCTTTGTATTCAAATTTATTCCAAATTTTCACATTACCAACACTGCCAAGAGACTTTCTGGTATCTTCATGGGCAAGTGTTTTAAATACCGGTTGTCCTTTTAACGGAGTCAGTTGCAGTAGATCTCCAAAAAATATGACTTGTTTTCCTCCAAATAACATGTCATACTCTGTTTTAAGAATTTGCTGCATTCTTAAATGCACAAAGGCAAGCATCAAGTTTGAGACCATGCTCACCATATCAATAATGAGAAGTTTAATGTTCTTCAGAACTCTTGAAACTTCACAACAAGCTTCTCCAGATAGCTTGTGGTATTCCAATTTGTTCTCATGCTCTACTGGTAGCATTAGTAAACGATGTAAAGTCATTCCTTTAATGTTATGTGCTTCCGACCCAGTTGGAGCAGTGACAACACAAGACAAATGCGAATCAGTTGTTTTCTGCAGATAACTTGAAATTACTTTAATTAATAAACTTTTTCCTGTTCCAGCTTGACCACTCACATACATTCGGATAGGTGGAAATTATGTACATTAGCACCCTCTATTTTCATGAAGTGATCCATGGTCAATCTGCTCTTTCACTTGCTGATATATTTGTTTCTGTTCAACATTTAGTTGTTCTTCCAAGTTTCCTAACTGTATTGCATCTTCTTGAGCTTGATATATTGCTGTTTCCACCTCATTCATGGCAATCTCTGCTTCATTTTCAACAATTGGTTGTCCTAGTGGATCTTGACTCGGTGCAGCAGAACTTTGACTGTCTTGAGAACTATCTCTAGCAACCTCAGCTGCAATTGTAGCTTCTTGATCAATTTCATTATTCAACATTTTGACATAATTTGCGAACGCACTGCATCCTATGCTATCTTTAGAAGCATTAAATGAATCTTCATAGCTGGGAAAACCTCCAAGTAATTCCAGTTCTGAACGCCATGGTTTGAACATTTGCAAAAGGGCTAAATATTACAATTACCTTTTGTCAGCGGTGTCGCAACTCAGTTTCCTGTGATTAATTAAATTTCCTTTCCTTTGTTTCACCAGACATCCTTCGGAACCAATCACTCCATATTTTCCATCATTGATGTTCTCTGTAGTATTCCGATTAAAAGTGTAGCTTTGCAGCACTTCATAGAGACACATGTTCTCAAGATGATGACTTCTATTTGGGTAGTATGTGTCCAACATATTCGTTTTCAAAATATCTGTACTTTCTGGTTCATTTTCTGCTAAATATTCAATTTTTTTAACAGATTTCAGTACCCGATTTCGCATTCCTGCAAGACCTAGACTCACCCAAATGATTCTTCTACTTTTGGAATATAGACTTGCAGATGATAACCGATCTGAACATTCATATGCTCCAATTTCACGGTGCGATAACATCTTCAAACTGAAACTGTATAATTTCTTACTTAGAGTCTTCTCGTGAGAAATCTCTTCCCACATTTCTTTCAATTCAGTCTTTTCTGATTTAGTAATGTAAGACGTTACATATAAAGAAAAAACAACGGAATTATCCGCAACATACTGAATATCCATGTTAGCATTCCACAAGGATAAAATAACTGGATTGTAGTCATTTATGTGTGTGTTTTTCGGAGACTTTCTTGTGAAGGTATGTCGCATAGCTGACATAAAACTGTTCACTCTTCCTTTGGATAATACAGGGTGTGGAAATCCAAAATGACATTTGGTATAGAACTTATCCTTTGACTTGTACTTTTGTCGACAGTATTTTCCACACCTGTGGCTTTGAAATCGTAAGACTTGTTGTGTTAAGTTTTTATCTTCTCTGCTATTGGGAAGAGCACATGTAGCATAATATTCAATGAAAGACAAAACAGTTCCATCTGAATCTGTTCCAAATTTGGGGGTGTCCTTGATCCTTAACAACATATGTATGTGAGGAGCACCTCTTGCTTGATACTCTCTTCTCCAAAAGAAATCCACAACTTCTCCAAGAGGGGGATTCTTTTTTTTACAGATGAAAGACATCATAGCTTCAAATCTATGATTGAAATATCTGCATACAATGACAGGATCCAAAGAGCACAATTCTCGAGGTGTCTTGTATTAAATATTTTTTATATTGGAATTTGCCTCTCGAAGAAATTCAAGTAAATCATCCCAAGCATACTCAGCACAGCTTAGTGTAACAAACCATGTAGGAGTTCCCAAGTTCCGTAGCATACATTTCAGTTCTCCATGTCGACGGTACCAATATTCATTAGTCCCACGCTGACATGCCATCAGATTAATCAACTGAGATTCTAAATTATCATCTCTCTGATGCACTTTATCAATAAAATCCTTTGCAGTTAAATTTTGAAGATGCATTCCAGTTTTTAAAATGTCATTTACTGCATATGAAAGTCCAGACAAGTCACTTTCAAACAGAAGATGAAACATATAAGGGATACATTGTTGAAATCTTGGATCTTCTGCATATAATCTTGTTGTCCGATATTCAGATGCAGGAATCTGCACAGGACGTTCATCATATCGTCCACCTTTTGGAAACAACTGCGGGAAACAACAAGCTTCCAAGATCTCTTCCCATACACTCATGGGACTTCCTGTTGCTTTTTTCATTTGAAACAACTCAATTGTATTCCCCATCACTTCTTTTGAATGAAGTGGATGCACACTGTAATGTTCATAGATTTCTTCACATCTGGATTTGTCCACTTTTTCTATTTGTCCACTTAATGTTTCAGTATCTTCTGCTAAATCTATTTCTTCTTCTCCTACAAACACATTTCTATAGCACTCATTATTTTTTAACAGATACAATGATGCCTTTTGCACTTTTCTTACATCCACTAACTCTTGCCAAATTTTCTTATTCTTAGTAGGAACACCATTAACTAGAATGACTAAGGATTGCATAGAGATTATGTTCAGGGATCCTGACTTAGCTGAAAATCTACTCCTGCTCGAGTATAGAACTTCACCACCAGCTCACTCTTCCATTCAGATTCGTAAGCTCCCTATTTGGAATTCCCATAGAGTGGTCGAGGACTCTGGCCTAAGACAAGTTGATTTACTACCTAACACAACTACAGTTTCCCCATTACATACATCTCCACTCCATCCTGACATGGGCCCTTTTGTAAACAGCATTCCATCGTTCTGTTAGCCCTCAAATGTCCGGGGAAAAGCTACCGTTAGCTCGACGATAGAGGCCAACCCTAAAATCACCGTACCTGCTGTCATAGGGGCCCCTTCCACGTCATCCTCTATGGGTAATATCAAGCTATTATCATGGAACATTGCAGGCTTAAGGAGAAATCTTACAGACCCTGTTTGGTGTGATTTCATCGATAATTTCGATATCATCCTCTTCCAGGAAACCTGGAGCCTTGCACCCCTGCATAGGTCAGGGTTCTCTACCTTTTTTATCCCTGCGATTAGATCCACACGAGGTTGACCTTCCGGGGGCCTTTTAATCTGGATCAGCATTAGTTGGAACTGGACAGTTAAACGGCATCTAATCATATCTCAGGACCTATTGCATATTTCCATCAAAAGGGCAGCCCAGCAGCTCTCCCTTGAAATATTCAATATTTATGCTAGGGGTACTCCTGGGGGGCAAGTAAGTCCAACTATCTCAGCTCTTGAATCGGAACTCTCTTCAATTTCCCCTAAGGCGGGCATCATAGTTGCCGGGGACCTAAACTGCACTTTTGAGCCCCTGAGCTGCGATGATATTCTGGGTTTTAGTGACATCGATTCTAAACAAGGCATACCCCAACTAACCCTTCCTCCTTTGAAGAATTGGACCAAAAGAGCTGTGCAAATAAATGCTTTATCCCTGGAGTTTAATTTGAGGGCAACAAATGGCCGTACAAATTCAGACGGCTTAGGTGCCCCCACATTTACGAGAACTAGAGCCCCCTCACGCATTGATTATATTTTTCGGAACATTGATATCTGGCCGGATTTGGTTGATTTGATAGTGGTTGATAGGTCTGAGAGCGACCATAATCCTCTGTTTTTACAACTCAGGAGGGACCTGGCCACCATTCTTACTGAGCATTCAGTTGAACAGAGGCCTGGGGCTAGAGAGATCGCCCTAACAAATTGTAACAGACGACTCAAGTGGCCTAGGGTGGCAAAGTGTGAGTTGGACCTAGGCAAAATCAGATCCCTAGTCAAAGATGGTATTGCAGCTATGGACCCACTCACCAGTTGCCACTCGAAGACCCTCCCTACTGTAGATTCTCTAAACATTTACCAACAAACGATAGGAAGGGTTGGAATTTTTTTTGTGGCACAGGTGAAGGGGGATTTAAAGCAGCTCCCTCCAAAATCAGAAAACCCTTGGTTTTCACATGACTGTAGGGTCATGAGACAGTCACTATCCCTAGCTATTAAATCCAGGGATCAATCACTCATCATTAACGCCCGGAAAATGTATTACAATACCATAAAGTTGGCAAAGCGCCTGTGGGATGAATCCCACTGGCAAGACTTAAAAGCTGCAGCCCTATTAAAAGATTCATCACACTTTTGGAATCTTGTAAATACTGGTATGAGGGGTGGGGCTGATCCAATACCAAGCCACATAACGGGTTCTCAATGATATTCACATTTTTCAAGTCTCTATTCATCTTGTGATATAGTGGGCCGCGGGGAGCTGGAGCATGCATCAGAGTATTCGGAAGCCACTGAGCAGGAGCCTGAATTTGCTCTGACGGAGGTCATCTCTGCAATAAATATGATTGCCCCGGGTAAAGCAGCTGGCCCTGAAGGTATCCCAGGTGACTTATTGCTTCACGATAAAGACCTTTGGGCCGAATTTATCCTGCGCTTTCTTAAAAACTTAGCCTTAGGGTGCCCAGTTCCGGACTCCTGGAAGGGGGCGGAGGTGGTGGCCATATATAAGAAAGGCGATAGAGGGGACCCTGCCAACTACAGACCGATTAGTTTAATCGATGTAATTCAAAAAGTGGTTGGCAGAGTCCTCTTAACCAGGATTAAGGTTTGGATAGCCGAGGAGAACATCCTGAGTCATCTGCAGGCGGGTTTTAGGGAGGGAGTAGGCACCATTGACCAGGTCTTTAGATTCTGTACCATCTATTGGAAATCTGTGGTCATCGAAAAAGGCAGCCTTTATTTGGCGTTTATTGATTTAAAAACAGCCTTTGACCTGGTCCCACGAGTACAGCTGTGGCAGGTACTACTTGATTTGGGAATCCCTCCCCTAACCCTGAACCTCCTCAAACGCCTCCACACAGACAATTTCGCCAAAGTTAGGTGGGGTTTGCAGGGACAACTTACAGAGAGTATCTCAGTCGAGAAAGGAGTGCGGCAGGGATGTGTTCTGGCACCGACCCTGTTCTCTCAAATGGTCTGCCACACCATATAAATGGTGTGGCAGACCATTTGAGAGGCGACGGGGTCGATGCTCCAACCCTGTGCGGGGAAAAAATATCTACCCTGCTCTTCGCTGATGATACTCTCTTGATATCGAAAAGCCCCATGGGCTTACAAACACTGTTGTCCCGCTTTTCCCAGTTCTGTGACATCAGGGGGCTGAAAATAAATACATCAAAAACTAAGCTGATGGCGCTCTCCCCCTCAAAAAATTTTAGGAATAACATCCACCTCAACGGCACTACACTTGAGCTAGTGGACGCTTTTGACTACCTTGGAGTGAGGGTCAACGACAAGCTCAAATGGGCCCCCCATCTATCCAAAATGCTCCTCGCCCACAAAAGAGCTACAGGGGCAATATCGAAACACCAGAGGCTCTCACACAGTAGGCCAATAGCGGCGGCTGTTAAGGTTTATGAGGGGAAGGCACTGTCATCAGCCCTCTATGGGGCGGAACTGTGGGGCTTTGAAAACTTGACAGAGCTAAGTAGATCTGAGAACAAGTTCTATAGAGATCCGGTCTCTCTTCCCCTGTCCACCCCACTAGCACCACTCCGCAGCGATTTTGGCAGACATAACATCAGCGATGTGGCCAGGCTGCGCCCCATTTTATTCTGGTCAAGGATCAGAAGGTCCCCCCAACTCCACCACTTTGCCTTAGCCCTAGACGAGTTACTAAACCTGGGTGCAGACCATAAGATTCCCTGGATAATAAATCTGAAAAAACAATTGCAGAAGATTGGTTTGGAAGAAGCGTGGGTGACCCAGGTCCCACCCCCCAAACTAACGCTAAAAAAAATTTACTGGGATTGTGTAATGGCCGAAAACTTAAGAAGCCAGGATGGTGTCCTCACTGTGCGTTTTTTAGATATGAAACCAGCCCCCAAACTGGAGCTTTTTTTGGATCTTATTGAATCACCGCACGACCGATCATTATACCTCAAGCTCCGGTATGGTACCCTTCCTCTCTACGATTTCCAATCTAGTTGGAACAAGGTTAATACGCACCCAACAGGTTGTCCTGGCTGTGCTTCGCCCACAGAGTCCATCGGCCACTTTATGTTTGCCTGCCAGGCATACAGGCAACCCAGATCAAGGTGGCTCAAACCCGTCTGTAAAAATCTGGGCATAAGGTCTGCAAGGGCAGCATTGCGCATCTTGACATACGACACAACTGTCCCAAGTGTAATCTGTGGGACTGCCAAGTATTTGGGTTGGGCTTGGAGGTTAAGACGTAGGTTGCTTAAGGTACATTATCTGTAAGAATATCACCCACCCACATGAATTTGCAACCTTTTCTGCTTTTGACATCATTGTTAGAGATCATGTGAACATAATTTGAGTATATATGACTTTTTATCGTTTTAATTTTATATGAATTTTAGCTGATTGTTGTAGCAAAGTCTATTTTAAATTGTTTTTTTATATATATTGTGATGAACATTTATGACATTTTTTTCTAATGTCGAATAAAGTACTACAACAACAGAATGACTAGTGGCTCATTTTCTGCATGGTCTACACCAATAGTTTCAATATTTTTCCTTAAATCTAATGGTAAATACACAACTTTTCCTTTCAATCCTCTTTGCAACTCTGATGGAGGTAACTTACCTGTTTTGGGCTCCATACGAACAATACCCCGAAATGGGTGAACACATTATATGAGAATAGACTCATACATATTTAAATCTATCAGCTCTGGAGGAATAGCAACCAACTCTTGATTATTATGAACAGTTCTAGCAGGCATTTTAATCTCATCTAATTTGTTATAACAATATTTGCAAATATGCTGCTCACATCCCAAATCAAAACAATCCAATACCAGCAAATTAGTTGCAAATTCCATCCACTTATCATTATCTTCTATTTCGTTTTTTAAATACAGATTGACACCCCTAGTCTGATTTTTATAGTGACAACAAATACAAGAAACATTTGGTCTTTCACCTGAAATTACCTTAAACTTTGTGATTTCATCCTCAAATTTTTCTGTATTTACGGGCTGTACATTGTCTTCAACATTTTGTTCTACGAATGTGTCAGTTTCTTCACTCTCTTGCTGAGGACCAAAGTAACAAAACTCAATATCATCACAGACCTGCTTCACATCTGATACTGACCCTCGCAAAAGAGCACTGTTCAACTCACTTAACTTTAGTGCTGGACTTTTTGCATAATACAACCTTCTCACTAACTTCCGCATTTGAGTATGATGTACTGCCAGCATTCTGAAATGGAGAAAAACACTTTGACAAACTTTCCTAGAAAGACAAGCCAGAGAATGACCTTGCAAACCAGTATGTTTTCTCACTCTTCAAGGGTCTAGTCCTTGCAACAGCTCAATCTTTTGTTTTACACTTTTTTTATTATAGGCTCGTAAAAAACGACATAATTTTTCAATAGATTCCTGTCGTACACTGCAAATACTACTGCAATCCCAAGTGTACACAGGGTTTTTAGCACGTCTCCCTAAAACTTCATCAGCTATCACTTCTTCTGCATTTCTTTCAACCATTTTCTCTTTCTCAATTGGACAACCGTCGCTAACCTCATAACCTCTACCACTGGTGTCAACTGCATACAATAATTTCTCGCTCAGTGAATAACTCTCTTCGTTAAAAAAAGGCTCTGAACTGGAACTGTGTTTCCATTCTCCCAAAAAAAATCACAATTTTTTTTTCGTATTAATAACTCTTTTCCTCCTACTTTTGGCCTTCATTACATGGATAGGTTTATCTAGTGATCGAATTCTGTTTGATACTAAAACAAACAGTTTCCTTTTTACTTCAAAAGCCTTTTCCACAATGTTTTCAATATGCTTCTTCTTTTTATAAAATAAAGCTCTCTTTTTATATTTCTTCAGATCTTTCAGCAAATTATGCACTACTCTCTTGTAAAATATTTTTTTTGCGTAATTCCTTATACTGATTTTGCCTTCTTTTACCATACTTTATCTCCTTTGACTGACCATTTGCTTTTTTACTTTTCCTCTTATTTTGAATTTTTTTTCTTACTTGAAGAATTCTCAGTAGTTCCAGCATTATCTACATTCTGTTTGCTCCTACAAACATTTTTAATAAACTGCTTTGTGATCTTACCAGAAGATGTTTTCCTTTTAGCCACATTATCTTGTACATTCAATACTTGTGGTTGATGTTTCTTCAAATAATCCTCCTGTCTCTGTTCTTTTCCTTTCTGGCATGATTTCTCTATTTTAACGTTGAAAAACAGTATCTGTAAAAAAGAATCACAAATAAATGTATATTAATAACTTTCACATTTATACTATTCCATTACTGTACAAACACATTTTATATAAAAACTGACTAAGAAACTATAGCCCTGAACCACAAGTGTGACAATGGTTAAAACACTACATGCATAGTGCATACTACTTTGAAGCAGTTCAAGCCCTAAAGCCTACCTCACTAAAAGACTACATGCTAACTGACTGAATGATTACAGTACTATAAGGAGACACACTGGGTGAGTAACAGGGTGTTTGCTAGAAGTGTATGAATACTGACAGGGGAATTGAAGGTGTGAAAGACAACTGTGTAGGTGGTTAGAGGACTGCATGCATACTGGATAGGCATTTGAACCAGTCCATGTGCTAAGGCCTGGCTCACTGCATGAGTACTTGGGTACTGACTGAATGATTAGAGTACAGCAAGGAGAGTGCCTGGGTGAATTTATAAGTGGTTGGCTTTTGGCGCAGTGAATGGATTAGTACTAGGTACTGAATGGGTCACTAGAGGAGTGCAAAGGGAATGACAGGATGTTTGCTGGACTGTATGGATACTGACTAGGGAATTGAAGGTGTGAAAGACAAGTGTGTAGGTGGTTAGAAGACTGCATGCATAGTGGATAGGGGTTTGAAGCAGTCCATGTGCTAAGACCTGAGTCGCTGGATGAGTACTTGGGTACTGACTGAATGATTAGAGTACTGCAAGGAGAGTGACTGGGTGAATTTACAAGTGTTTGGGCTTTGGCGCAGTGAATGGATTAGTACATGGTACTTAATTGGTCACTAGAGAAGTGCAAGGGGACTGACAGGGTGTTTGCTGGAGTGTATATATACTGACTGGGGAATTGAAGGTAGGAAAAACAAGTATGTAGGTAGTTAGAGGACTGCATGCATAGTGGATAGCCGTTTGAAGCAATCCATGTGCTAAGGCCTGGCTCAGTGCATGAATACTTAGGCACTGACTGAATGATTAGAGTACTGCAAGGAGAGTGCCTTGGCTAATTTATAAGTGTTTGGGTTTTGGCACAGTGAATGGATTAGTACTTGGTACTGAATGGGTCACTAGAGGAGTCCAAAGGGAGTGACAGGATGTTTGCTGGACTGTATGGATACTGACTAGGGAATTGAAGGTGTGAAAGACAAGTGTATAGTATGTTAGAAGACTGCATGCATACTTCATAGACATTTGAAGCAGTCTATGTGGTAATGTATGGGGAACAACCTTTACAACGCAACTTTTACACCGCACTACCATTACAACAAAACTTTTACAACGCATGCGATGTTACAACGCATGCTTTTACAACGCAAGTCTTTCCATCGACTTGCACTAGATGGCGTGCTAACATTAGAAATAGTGTAGTTTACTATCCAAACACCTTCCCTACTGCAACGTGGACTGGAGTTAGAATAGTAAATTACACATTTCTAATGTCAGCACGCCATCTAGTGTATGTCGATGTAAAGACTTGCGTTGTAAAAGCATGCGTTGTAACATCGCATGCGTTGTAAAACTTTCGTTGTAACAGCATGCGTTGTAAAAGCATGCGTTGTAACATCATACATCCGGTAATGTATGGTTCACAACATAAGTACTTGGAAACTGACTAAATCATCAGACTACTGCTAGGACAGTGCCTGGGTAAAACTTTTAAATTTTCAGTTCTGGCTCAGTGAAGAGAATAGTACATGGTACTGCACTTTAGTGTCAAACCCTGACTCATTTTATCAATGCATAAGAAAAGACTAGCTTCTAATGCTACTAAAACTTGACAACATGACCGGTTTTAAAACAGTTATCTGTCAGCAAATACACAATGTTACCAAATGCTTCTCTCACAATCCTTACCCAAATGCACACAGACTCACAGTGTGATTTTAGACAAGCATCACTATCCTAGGAGTTTACCAAAACTCATTCACTAGTCTAGAAGAGGTAAGGGTACTGCACCCAATCTACATATTAAAGTACAGAACATTAGTGTCAAAGCATGACTCATTTTACGATGTTACCAAATGCTTCTCTCACAGTGGTTCCCAAATGCACACAGACACACAGTGTGATTCTAGACAACAACCACTATCCCTAGGAGTTTACCAAAACTCATTCACTACTGTAGAAGTAGTAAGGGAACTGCACACAATCTACATATTTCAGGACTGCACTGTTGTGTCAAAGCCTAACTCATTTAATCAACGCATAAGCAAAGACTGGTTTCTAATGCTACTAAAACTTGACAACATGACAGGTTTTAAAAGAGTTATCTGTCAGAAAATACACAATGTTACCAAATGCTTCTCTCACAGTGGTTCCCAAATGCACACAGACTCACTGTATGATTCTAGACAAGCACCACTATCCCTAGGAGTTTACCAGAACTCATTCACTACAGTGGAAGTGGTAAGGGAACTGCACACAATCTACATATTTCAGGACTGCACTTTTGTGTCAAAGCCTGACTCATTTAATCAAAGCATAAGCAAAAACTGCCTTCTAATGCTACTAAAACTTGACAACAAGACAGATTTAAAACAGTTATCTGTCATCAAATACACGATGTTACCAAATGCTTCTCTCACAGTGGTTACCAAATGCACACAGACTCACAGTGTGATTCTAGACAAGCAACACTATCCCTAGCAGCTTACCAAAACTCATTCACTACTGTACAAGGGGTAAGGAGACTACACACAATCTACATATTAAAGTACAGCACATTAGTGCCAAAGCATGACTCATTTTATCAATGCATAAGCAAAGACTGGCTTCTAATGATACTAAAACTTGACAACATGACAGGTTTTATAACAGTTATCTGTCAGCAAATACACGATGTTACCAAATGCTTCTCTCACAGTGGTTCCCAAATGCACACAGACTCACAGTGTGATTCTAGACAACAACCACTATCCCTAGGAGTTTACCAAAACTCATTCACTACTGTGGAAGTGGTAAGGGAACTGCACACAATCTACATATTTCAGGACTGCACTTTTGAGTCAAAGCCTGACTCATTTAATAAAAGCATAAGCAACAACTGCCTTCTAATGCTACTAAAACTTGACAACAAGACAGGTTTTAAAAGAGTTATCTGTCAGAAAATACATGATGTTACCAAATGCTTCTCTCACAGTGGTTCCCAAATGCACACACACTCCCAGTGTGATTCTAGACAAGCACCACTATCCCTAGGAGTTTACCAAAACTCATTCACTACAGTGGAAGAGGTAAGGGGAATGCACACAAACTACATATTTCAGAACTGCACTTTAGAGTCAAAGCCCGACTCATTTAATCAAAGTATAAGCAAAAACTGCCTTCTAATACTACTAAAACTTGACAACAAGACAGGTTTTAAAACAGTTATCTGTCAGCAAATACACGGTGTTCCCAAATGCTTCTCTCACAGTGGTTCCCAAATGGACACAGACTCACTGTGTGATTCTAGACAAGCAACACTATCCCTTGCACTATACCAAAACATATTTCTTCATCTAGAAGGAGTACTACATTTTAGTGTAGAAACATAACTCATTTCACAAATTCATAAACAATGACTGGTTTCTAATTCTACCAAAATATAAAAACAGCACAGTTATCTGTCTACAAACACATGAAAAACACAAATGCTTATCACAGAATGGTTTCTACGTGCACACACACTGTCAATAAGATTGTAGAGAAAAAAAGTACTCCCTACACTTTAGCAGGAGAAATACATTAGTCTGATTAAAATCAAAAAAGTCTACATACATCCCCTCACAATTAAATAACTCACCATTCAAGTTGTTTTGTAGATTAAGAAGTATATCAGTCACACACCAGATATCAGTCACACAGCAGATTTTCTTATACAGAATCTCTGCACTGTGCACCTGTCAGCAGAACGAAAGAATGGCAAAGTATCCCTCTCAGTTTCCACACATATACATGTAAACATCAAATCACATTCCTTCCCACATAGATTCAAAAGCAAACACACATTTCTATCGGTTAAACATTTCAACCCTTTCCAAATGACATAAATTTGAACCCTTCCCCCAATCTGCCTTCTGCCCGTTACCATAGAAACAGGTCATGGAACACTGTACTGAACACACAGGTCACAAGTTAAGCACACAATGTTGCTAATCAAGACAGCAAGTGTGCTTGACTTTTCAACATATCAGCTTTTCATATATAATGTTTCTTACAATCAGTTTATGTTAACCAATAAGAATCATGCGTTTAAAAAACAGAAATATACAGCCTACCTTTCAGTGTAGAAGGTTGTCAAACAACCAATGATTTCTTGTCTTTTTTCAAAATTGCATCTTAGCCACCATTTTAGAAACATCTTACTTTCAAAACTGCCATTTCATTTACAGAGACCATCTGAGTGCATCCAGACCTCCTTTCAAGATGCTTAGAGTGTGGATTGTGGGACACAGCTATATTTTCTGGAGCCAAAGGTATGCAGAAAACAAAGCCATTCACAAAGACCTAGGTTTGCCAAATGTAGACATTAAATGGATTGGACAGAGAGGGTTAAAGTGGCACCAATTAATGCCATTGGTGAAATCCTTCATGCAAATCCAACACCTTGACCTCATAATAGTGCACTGTGGTGGCAATGACCTAGGCACTTTTACTGGGGTAGGTCTGGAAATGCTTTTGAAGGACACCTTTGCAGAACTGATTTCACTTTTCCCCAAAACTGCCTTTGTGTATTCTAACATATGCCAAAGGCAGAAATGGAATTGGTCCAATCATTTTTGTCCACAGATTGAGAAAGCTAGGAAACATGTGAATAATCCTGTTTCTGTTTTTCTCCGAGACTATAGAATGGGGTCCATTTACAATAACAATCTGCGCTTTCATATGCAAGAAATGTATAGGAGAGATGGAGTACACTTTACTGATGAACGAAACAGAGTCTTCCTCAACAACTTTAGACTCTGTATAGGTACTTACTTATAAGTATCAAAAACTCTCAATGAACACAACAGCTCTTTTTAGAGCCACTCAAGAACAAAGCACTTAAGCTTGATCTTTACTCCCAACAATTTCAATTTTTTTTTCCTTGGATCCGCGCACCCAATGCGAGAGAATCCGTGCACCCAACGCGCATTCTGCCATTTTTTTTTTAAAAGGGTGCCCCTGGGGGTCCTTCTAGGACCTCCTGAGCACCTCTAGAGGGTCAGAGTATTTCCACTCTGCCCCCTTTATATATTTTACACACTTATTCCCCTTGCTTCTTCAGCCTCGCTTCTACCAAGGCAGAAAATGTCCGCCAACAGTTCCTGGTTTCGAATGTAGACAGACACTTCACAGCCAATTAGCATTCAGCGCGCGATTGGGAGGGTGCACGCTCGGTTCGGGGAGGGTGCGCTTACGGTGCGGGTAGGGTCCGCGGATCCTCCCCGGCCATAGATATATATGTACATTTAACTCTGAATTTTCTCAGGAACTACTGAACGGATTCACACCATTTATGCAAAAGGCACGAGTCTGAACTGAGGACTTCCTCTTTGCCAAATTTGGTGTAATTCCGTTCAGCGGTTCGGGCTGTAGCTGCGACAACAGACCGTATGGGAAATTGCATGGGGAAAATGCGTTTTGGGACCCCCCTTTTATCTCGGCCCCCGCTTGAAGAATCACCACGAAACTTTCAGGGTAGGAGCGGAGCAGAGCTGGCCAAAAGTTTGGAAACTTTTGCGAAGATTCATCAACTGGCGCCAGACTTATTGGGAATAGAATGTTGCGGATTTCCTATGGAAAAAAAGGTCCTAACTATAACTATCTACTGGCGACCGCCAGTAGATAATATATATATATTGCAACAACAGGTATTGGATGATCTTCAATACCGGGTGGAAAGCACACGCGGGGACAATAAATTAAAGTATCAAATACTTTATTAGTGCAGACCCCCTCCCCTGACAGACGCGTTTCGACTTGCAGCATTATCAATGCAGCGATTTCATTTCTTAAAGCTTTTGAGTTACTCACGTTTTCATTCACTCATATGGGCACAATGATCTATTACAATTCATTAGTCAGTCGCATGCCACATTTCTCTCTACAAGAATATCTATTCAACAGTAGTACTAGTTTACAATTCCTATCCTATGCTTCCAAATGTACCCAGAGCTCTTCATCATTGTTAAGCCCAGTCGGCGCCTTTGTTTGGAGATCTATGATATATCTAGACCCCAATATGTGTAACTTTTTGATTCTGTCACCTCCTCTTTCTTCTCTCTCTACCTGATCTATGCAATAATATTTTAGTAGATCTCGGTCACTCTGACGGAATTGTTTGAAGTGACGTGCAACTGCATAGGTTGCATCTTTATTTGTTATAGCGCGCATGTGCTCTAGGATACGCATTTTTGCTGGATTGATCGTACTACCAATGTAGCGTTTCTGACATGGACATTATAGACAGTATATCACATGATATCACATGCTCTGAGTTACAATTGAGACGTTTTTTAATTACTCTTACCGGTCTAAAATACCCTGGTCTTCCCCTGTAGGTAGCAGTTTTTTTGTTGATTACAGCGTAAACACGGATAAAATCCCGAAACACTGAACCTGTTTCTAGTTGTCATACTGGGATCAAAATGGCTGTGTGTCAAATGGTCACTTAAGGATTGGCAGCGTTTGTAAGTTATTAAAGGACGAGATGGTAAATAGTTTTAAAAAATATTATCCGTCTGCAAAATATGCCAATTCTTTTGAAAAATGTGCACCACTGCATTAGATCTAAAACGTTTTCTTCAGTGTTTTGTTCCTTCATAGATCCATCTCCTTTCGGGTGCAGCATGAAGATTTTTTGTAAATTCAACTTTCTTATATATCTAAATAGATCTTTTCTGGTTTGGACAAAGTTATAATCAGAAGTGGGACAGAAGTTCAAACCTAACTGCAGTACCTTGATTTCATCTTCTGTTAAGGGTCTGCTGGAAAGGTTAATTACTGTCCGTAAATCTTCATTGATTACCATTTGCCCCTTCTCCCCTTGCTGCGTGTCACCATTGGGGTTGGTTCTTCTTCTCCCCCTTTCCTTCCTCTCCTTGTTTTACACTTCTTTGTTTTCTCTGCGGGGGATGCGTTCTTTGCATTGGTCGTTGGCGCGTTTCTCTAATTAACTGATATACCCGAAAATAAGGAAAGTCCTGATTTCCTCTGTTTTCCTCAGTAATTGAGGCCTGTTCTCCCTAAGATGTTTCTATATCTGATTCTGAGGTTTCTTTGTTTAAGTGAGCAGTGCCTTCACGTGTCATCCTTTCTCTTGGGGCATCAAACTTACGCGCAAAAGTTAAAATCTGACCAGTACGATAATCTTCTTCGTCCCTTTGGAATTTTGATTGTTTCCTGTTTCTGATTATAGCCTCATAGTCCTTTAAGCATTTTATCATGGCCGATCTTAAGGTCTCGCTCTGTTTCACATCTTTGTCTTTGGTGATCATTTCTTCTAAATTCTGGATTTCAGCTAAAAACTTGTCCCTGTCGTCCCATACATATTTAATTAGAATTCTGACAATTCCTTTTGCCGATTCGGCCGTATACTCTGGCCATTCCTTTAGAAGTGCCGGATTGGGGTGTTCATATGATGGGACGGTAAAGATGCGCAGGCCTCTTTGTATGCGATTGCATCAGATGTATTTTTCTAATGAGGTGGCTTCCCACCATTTTCTCATCTCTCGTTCCTGCCCTTTTCCAATGCCTGAAATAAGATCACCAAGTTGCCAGTGGGAGTAATTGTAGCATTTTTGCCCTTTCTGTTACTTGCCGTGGTCTCATTTGTCACTTTAAATATATCCGCTGCCGCTTCCTCACGTTCAGTGATACTCGACATATTGTTTTATTTTCAATTTCACTCACCGGTTGATGTAGTTTAGGCGGGGTCTGCACTAACTAAAAGTCCCCTCAGGACAAGGTTTTTTAAAAATAATCAGTGGCGGAAAAGGCGGCGTTCACTCACCCACTGGGAAACAGCACCGGGCTCTCGTCCAACGACATGAAGTCCACGCCCCTCCACGATGTCCGCGGACGCCGCACTCATTCAGCCCTTCTTCTATACCTGTTATCAAGCTTCTTTGCCGTTATATATATATATATATAATACACGGTATAGTTAAGTGTATAGTTAAGTTAGAGTTTCCATTGGAATAGGATTTTCCGTCTTGATAATAATTTTGGAGCTGTTTAATGAATTTCACAAATTATTTATTCAGGATCATGAAAAAGTGTTGAAAAATGTTGA
The DNA here is from genome assembly GCF_964204655.1 of Triturus cristatus. Taxonomy (NCBI): domain Eukaryota; kingdom Metazoa; phylum Chordata; class Amphibia; order Caudata; family Salamandridae; genus Triturus; species Triturus cristatus. The sequence goes on from NC_140591.1 coordinate 500,613,679, forward strand.
TTTCCCATGTTAATACTCATAGGAAACCTTTGTCACAGGTACATTGTGAAATCTGGTCAGTCATTTTCAAGTAATTAGCAGTTAACGATAGACTCAGGATATGCAAAAAAGGCATTAAAAGGTTAGGGACATCTCAACTGTTGGTGTACAGGCATGCTCTGATTTGCCACTGTAAAGGGGACTAGTAAATCTAACACTAACACTATGTTGTAGCAGCAATTATGAGACTCAAGGGTCATTTTATATTCAAGTCAAAAGTGAAGCACTCCTGAACACAATGTTTTTGGACTAGGGGGCTCTTGAATAGAAAGCCTTTCCTGAAGAGCAGGCACAAGTAAATAAACATTGAGATTTTAATTCAGGTTGGTCAGTGTGAAGCAAGATGGCACCAGACTGACGGCCTTTCCGAACACCTTTTGCGGCCGGGAGATCGCTGTGGCCGATTCTGGATGTTGAGACCGTAATATTAAGGGATAAAGCCCCCCACTAATGACTTACAGGTTGGGCGGAGACGTGTTTGATCCCCTCGTGGTGGCGGAGGAACTCCTTACGCTGGTTCTGGAAGCAGCCCGAGTGGGGCTGCGAGAGCTGCGAGAGCTTCGCTGCATCGCGTCCAGAGGTGGACGAGGAGGAGGGGTTGGAGATTCCGAGTCTGAGCCATCTGGAGAGGCCGGGGGGCTCGCGACGGTGCTGAGAACCAAATTGACTGCAAGTGTGTTAGAATCTGTCAAAATGCCTCCAAAGTCAAACCGTGGAGCTAAAAGGAAAGCTCCTGACTTGCCGGCTAATACTGAATCTAGGGCCAACGCTGGAGTAGTGCTATCAAAAGGAGGCAGAATAACGGCTTCAGCAAGTTCGAGTTTGAGCAGTATTGCCCAGGTAAAAGGCACCATGACTCTGAACGGTGGGAAGCAAAGTGAGAATGCTGAGGCACTTAAGATGGGGGAAGTAAACAGTGGTGGTAAGGGGGGTAAAGGACTAAATACTGGGTTGTTGGATCCGACGAGGCATCTTAGCATTATGGATTTCTTTCCCACTACTCTGCCAGCTTCCAAGTTAGATATCTTTATAAAGGGGAAAATGGACAAAAAGTGCAACAAAAGACTAAGTCTAAGCAAGATCGACCTGTGACACACAATTGGTAATTCCCCCAGCAAACGAGCCCCAAGGTAATTTTGTCACTGAGGTCAGTCAAATCAGTGTCAACTATAGCCCACTCGAAAATTCAGATTCAGGTCAGGATGTGTTAACGAAAGAAACTCAGCAGGGCACAATGCTCAGATTATCCCCTCCGTTGGAAGTTCTAGAAGATACCACGGGCCAGCTGAATACAAGCTCACTAGTGCAGGGGGCTGCAGTAAGCAATGGCCCAGAGGATACGCTAGACTTGGGGGATAAGTTCTTTTCGGTGACGGATGGCTCTGAATTTAGCCCCTCGGAAGCAGAGGATAGTAGTAATATCCAGTTCTCTAGCATCACCTTCAGCCCCGATACGCCACAGAAAGACACAGTCGTTAGAAAAAAGCAACTTAGGAAGAAACAAAGGGATGCCCAATCCTTGGAGAAGAGCGAAGACGGGCTCCATAGAGGATTCAGAGAAAACTCAGACTCCGCTTTAAATTGGGATAACTCTGCTACCCAGAGCTGTTATCCAGATCTAACTGGCCAGGGGGTTGAGGAAAATGCAGAGTCTGCACCATCTCTGAAAATGATATTTGATTCAATAAAGCAACTGCAGGAGGAGACTCGAATTGATGGAAAGAAAAACAGGTTGGCAACAAAGAAGCTTCAAGGTGCAGTTCGGAAAATGGCTAAGGCATGTACAGATGCCAATACTAGGTTGACCCATGTGGAAGAACGTACAAGCACACTAGAAGACAACTTGGCTAGAGCTCAAGTTCATGCTGAAACATATGACAAGCAACTCACGGATCTGCAATGGAAAATGGAGGATTTTGAAAATAGGCAGAGGCATAACAACCTCCGGCTTCTTGGGATTGAAGAAGGTATAGAAGGAGAGGATGTGAGAGCTTACGTCTTGAGGATGATGAAAGGAGCCTTTCCAGAACTCCATCACTGGAACTGGGAGGCTGAGGAAGTCTTCGCAGCCAGGCAGGGATGGGTCCGCAATGCCAAGGGCAATCGTTATTTACACCAAGGCTCGCCCGAATGCTAAACGAACTTTTGACAACCAAACTTTTTTCACGAAGCCAGACTATTGCCATGTTATCGTGGAAAGACGCTGGCGGCTAAGAGAGCTGATCCAGCCTTGTCAAACCATGGGTGCACAAGCATATTTGATGAATCCTGCGAGACTAAAGATTTTGTATAAAAATACTGCTCGAGTCTTTACTTCAGAGATTCTAGCTAAATCATATATGGATTCCCTAAAATCTTAAAAAGAGTCCTACTGATCTATTAATAGATTGGGAAGAAAGTGATGGTTTATGGGTTTATTGGGTATTTAGAGTCACTGTTTATAAAAAAAAAGTAGCAATAAAAGGGGTGTCCACTTGAGGATGAGAGGTTTTGCGAAATCAATAATAATATGAATAGTGGGACATCTAGTTGGTTGGCAAGAAGGTAGCAAAGGGTGGCCAACTTCAGGCTCCATCACAGATACCTAGGTCTGCTTGCTTTACATTTTAGGTGGGGGGAGGAGGGAGAAGGGAGGGTTTGGGGGCAGGGAGGGAATAGGAGGGAGGGTTTGAGCGGGGGGGAAATGGGGAGGGGAAAAAAAAACTCACCATCTTGTAATGGTCACAGCGGTGGAATTCCTGTAACTGTAAAACTGGGAACCGGATTTAAGTATCAAGTGTTAGGTTATAAGCAATATGATAATCTACATATAGTATGCGAATGGCAACCATTAATATATGTGGGTTAAATGATGCTGCTAAACGAAGTATGGTGAAAGAGTACCTCAAGACATTGCAAGTGGACTTCGTTTGTTTGCAAGAGACGCACATTGAGGGGTCTCATAAGATTCTTTTTGACCAATTGGGGTTTCATTTAATGGTATGTACCTCGCAAGGGACCAGGACTCGGGCGGTGGCAATCTTTGCCCAAGGAAGAACGATATCAGCTAAAAACTGTCTATCCGATAAATTTGGCCGGTGGGCAATCGTGGAGTGTCAAGCACAAGGATTTAATTTTACGTTGTGTTCAGTGTATGGACCGACGGTGGATGATCCCGAAATGTTTAATCATGTAAATATACAACTAGCTAAGTGGCCCTTATCGATTATTATGTGTGGGTATTTTAATATTAATGGCTTAAATGGGCTGTGGAGGAGGGATCCAAATAAACTTTTAGGTCGGAAATAAAAAAGCCATAGGGCTCTAGTTTATTTGATGGATGATAATGGGCTTATAGACGTGTGGGAACAGGTAAACCCTCCAGGGGCGGGTAGTACATACTATTCAGCACCACATAGGGCTGTAGCACAGTTAGACTACTTTATGGTTTCTCCATCTTTTCTTTCCCTTTGTAAAATTCAAAAGTTTCCGCGTGTTGTCTCCGACCATAACCCCTTTGTGTTAGAGATTAAAAGTTTAGCTGGGAAGCCAGAGGCAACGAGTTGGTCATTTGAACGAGCACTATTGCAGGATGTAAACTATGTTGCACATATGAACAAATGGCTCAAGGATTTCCTTGAAGTTAATAGGGGGAGTGCTCGGTTCGGGATAGTGTGGGATTCCTTGAAGGCTAGCATTAGGAGAGAAACTTTGAGCTATTCTTCGAAACGGAATAAGATAAAAAAAATGGAGATGGAGGCCATACAAAGAGTGGTTAGAGATTGTGCAGAAACTTGCACTAGCAAAAGCTGCTGCTGGGGACATTATGGCCGCTAAAACAGCAGGCAAATTTTTGGCCTAGAAACAAGCTCAACACAAATTTAGTGAACAAGTCGGACGGATTTTGGCTGTAAGGACTAGACAGATAGCTACCAGGGGGGACATTCTGGAGATTAAATCATTAGATTAGATTAGATGGGACAAGGATATTTGTAATGTAATGTATCTACTCAAAAATCCTAGCCAACCGCCTGAGTACCATTATAGGGAAGATTCACCTCGTCAGCATGGGTTTATCCCTGGTAGGGGTACGGCGGAACATATTAGGAGAGTTTGCACCTTGTTTGATGGCACTTCAGTAACATGAGACCCTATGGCGCTTATATTACTCGACGCAGAGAAAGCGTTTGATAGGGTCTCGTGGGGCTTTCTTTAGTCTGTATTGGCGAAGGTAAACATAGGTAAGGAGTGCATAAAGGCAATACAAGCGCTGTATCGGAATCCTAAGATTCGACTTAGGGTAATGGGAGGACAGAGTGAGCCAATAGATATTAGGTGGGGTACTAGGCAGGGGTGCCCTTGATCTCCCCTCCTTTTTGCTTTCTACATTGACCCCTTTATTAGAAGAATGGAGTTGAATAGAAGCATTTCTCCAATATGGCTTAGTGGTTTTGAGACAAAGGTTTTGTGCTATGCAGACGATTTGGCTATTACATCCGCAAACCCTTCTGCAGCCCTAGTTGAAAGAGAATATGAAGCGGAACGCTTTGGATCCGTCTCCGGTTATAGACTTAACCGTGGGAAGACACAAATCGTGGTTAATGATAAGATTAATCTGGTAGACCCAAGAGTGACTGACTCGGCTACGTATCTGGGAGTTATTATAACTTCGGAACTAACCAAAGTTGTCGAAAAGAATCTAGCTCCAGTGATTCAAAAATCAAAGAGAGACTTTGATAGGTTGAATAATCTTCATCTTACGATTGTGGGAAGATGCAATATCATTAAAATGCTATTCCTCCCAAAAATGTTATACTTGTTTAGAACAATACCCTTGAAGTTTGATCATTTTTGGTTTAAAGAAATGGACAGAATGATTAATCGGTTTATTTGGGCTCAAGGGAAGACGAGAAGGGCAATTAAATATATGTCCCTCCCTAAGGAGAGAGGGGGTTGGGCAGTACCCGACTTAAAAGCATATTATTGGGCAGCGGTGCCACAATATATCCGCAGGTTACTGGGTGGCAGGATCACTGACTGATGGAGGGATGACGATGTTATTCCAGATGTCTATGAGCTACTTTTAAATGGTGAGGCCCGTAATTGGCTTTTACCGTATAGCAAGCCCAGTTATTATAAAAAAGATACATTTAAGACTTTGGGAGCAGCAATAAAGGTTTGGACTACTAACAGGAAAAAGCTTGGACTGGGTAGAATGAACTATTACACTCCTTTATTTATGAATCCATCCTTACCTGAGGCTTTTAGTGATAGTGTTATGAGGCGGTGGGATAGTTTGGGTGTTAAAATAATCGGTGACATCACTGACCCCAATGGCATTATTACTTTTGAAGGAGCGCAAATTTTATTTAATTTGGAGCACAGGGAATTTTTTTAATTTTTACAGATCCGGTCAGCCCTTGTAAGGAAAAAAGGGGGCTCAAGAGCTTTTGGCAGGGACACAGTTATGGAAAGGGTGCAAGATCCTGATGGGTGTTCTATTACACAGCTTTATAGTGAGCTAAATCAACATCAGAATGATGATCTGGAAAAAATTTCTGAAAAATGACCGGGGAAGCTGAATATTGAAGGAAGCGAGTTGTTAACCTCACTAAAACTAGGTTGCACGGTTTTAAAGGTGGCCAATCTTCAAGCTCAACATTTTAAAACTATTTTTGATCTCTATTTCACCCCAGCATGAATAGCTCAATGGGGTGGGACTCAGGGCATTTGTTGTCCGCGCTGTCACAGCAATGAGGCTGACATGGTTCATATGTTTGCCTCTTGTCCCATATTGAATCCCTTGATAGAGCACTTTATGGGTCAGATTTTAAGGATCCAAATAAGTTTAACCGATCGACTAATGGTTTTAGGTGTGGCTAGGGATGAGGTGCAAGTAGTTCATCGTGAGTTTATATTTCTTGCTATGGTTGTCGCTAGGATATGTGTGGCATCTGCATGGAAGGATTCTAATCCTCCTACCTTTCAACAATGGATGTCACGGTTTTTAGCCATACATAGTTTGGAAAAGGACTTATACGAGAAGAAAGGGTGGAAAGCCAGGAAGCTGGGGATGCTCATCTGAGCCCCACTAACAGATTGGAAGACTAGACTTGAGAGGTCCTAGATATAATTCCTGTGTTTAGGATTCAGGATTAGGTCTTGATTTTGATAGCTGCCCCATCCTCCTTTTTTGTTAGCGACTCGCAGATCGCTTGCTTGTTTATTAGTTCGGATGGTCTTGAAAAGGGCTAAGTCAATTCCTATCCTTTTCTTATTAGTGGGTAACGTAATATGAATTCCAGTTTTTTTTTTCCTTTCTTTTATTTTTTTTATTTTTCCTGCTGTTGATTTTTTCTCTTAGATATATTGGTTAGAAAATGTGTATAATATGGTATTCTTTTTTTGTAATGATGAATAAATAATTGATGGTGAAAATAAAAAATAAAAAAAATAAATAAAAAAAGAGATTTTAATGCAGGCATAAAACTAGAGGGTAAACAATTAAAGTGGAGGTGTGAGATTTTAGTAATTTGAGGCACAATGAATTTTTAATGGTGCTTAAAATAGTTAACAAGAGAGACATTTGTTAAGTACAGCATCCCCTTTCCACATCTGTTTACTAAGCCGACCCATCTTCTCCATTGCTTATCACCGTTGTACTTTTATAATAGTAACATGTTGATGGATATATTAACTGAAGAAATCAATGGTTAAAACGATTTTATTGTAAGCTATTCTTTTAAGATCTTAGTGTACGTTAATAAAAGCAAGACATCTACTGAAACAGCAAAAGTTAAAGTTGTGTTATAGTTAGGTGTTGAAAACCAGTCAAAACTATTGTTTAAAAACCAAAGAATTCACCACTGATAGTTTACTGAGCAACCTATAATGTGTGTCCCCGCCATTCATTTAGATGATGATAAGCCTCTCCTAAATATGACTCTTTTTCCCTAAATGCAATGGTTCCTCCATTGTCTGAATGTTTTATTAAAATACTATCACCTTCATTTAATAGTTTTAGTGTTTTCTTTTCAGTTGCCAAATTATTCTTGGCTTTTTGTTTTTATGTTTATCTTTCTATATGTAGCATTTAATGACAATTCTCAAAGAAGACACATGTTATACCAAATTGGCAATATTGGGCAAAACTTTGATTTTAGTTTGAAAGCAATGACACACTTTCATATGTTTTTAATCCCATATCCTCTATGTTAAGTCATTTGCTCCTGTTCTTGTGTTTTATTATCCAATTCAAATAAGGTTTTTAATGGTTCCATATCATTTACTTGTATGTTTGTTACTTAACATTGTCTTTTAAATCTGCCTCTTATGTCTTTCTTTTCATTAAGAATGGCGTCATATTTTTTTCTGGTTATATTTTATACAACCTCATAAAGATCCATTTTTAGTTCTATTGGATACATTATTTCGCTTGGACACAATGTAAGTCCCTTCTTCATGAATTGTTGTTCCTCCATAGATAATTCACTTTTTCCTTGCCTCTCCCTGATCTCACCGCTCTTTATGAGAGCCAACTAATCTTCCCCTCCTTGTTTTCTTAGTTTTTCCCCCTTTCTCCTTCCCTATGTGTAGCCATCTCTTCCTCTTGATTGAGTCTTGTTTCTGCATGATTTTTGATCTTTATGTATAAGCATCACCTAGTCTAATAAAGTCAGTTATTGGTGCACATTACACTACTTGCATCCTTTCCTTCCAAAGAGTATACACCAGAATTACTTGACTGCTCTGATATTTTATTAGGTCCACTCACGTTATCCCTTTTTCCATTATTTCTTAGCAGATTAAATCTTCATGCAAAAGTATAGATATTGAGTTTGGTCTCTAAATAATTGTAGTTTAAACCCCTCTTTACTAGTAAAGCAGGATTTTAGGCGCAATTCTAAAAATGGCACTTGCTTGTCCTAGCCATTTGGTGCCTGTAGCCAGTTTTCTCGGTCTCATGGCTAGGTGTAGTTGGACAGTTGCATTTATGTATTCCTGCTTGACAGTATCACAAAGGGGGACTAGAGGTTGTCAGGATGGGCCATTTCTGGCAGGATGAGAGGTGGAGATGGCACCTACCACACCTGCACCTAAAAGGGGATGCCTCAGCACACTCACAAAGATGTTCACACTATTGTATTGTGCTACCAGACAATCTGGGGCCAGGGCAGGGAGGAAGGAAATCCCAGAAGCCTTTGAGGGGGGACTCTAGGAGAGTTTTCCACTTAAAGGGGGCACCATGTAGAGAACAGGAACCTCAGACCCACTCTTCAGTATACTCCTGGACCTGTGGATACTACAGAAGAAGGATGCCCTACTTCCCTGCTGCTTGATTCCTGTCCTGCTTCCTGAGAAGGAAGACTGGACATGTCTCCTTTATCCCTGGTAGAGTGACTCAAAGGGTCAGGTGATTGATCTCTGAACTACAGGGACATAATAAGCTCCAGAGGCCTCTATGCAACAGCCCAGCTGATTTACTGCAACTGGACCTGGATGGACCTGCAACTGGAACAGCCTGAGCCCTGCTGGCCTCTACTGTAGTGAGATCCTGATCCCTAAGAGGTGCCTCCAGGTCTTAGACCCTCAGTGGGACATCAGTGGAACTCCTCCTTAAAAAAAAGAGAAATCCTAAAATGTTGTGACTGCAAACAGGCCCATTCATGCCAAAATCTTGCCACCCCTCCCGTCCACCAATGTGAAGCTTCAATGAACCCAACTCTTCATGCTACATTGCTTGCCAACGATGACTGACAATGTGAGATATGCACTTTGCACTACAGCACCAACAGCCCTCAGTGACCAGCAATGCAAATTTCCAGCAGGGACCACCAGCGATGTACAACAGGATCTTCACACTACAGCAACAGCCACCTATGACATCCAGCCTGCTCCTTGCACTACAGCGGCGATCATCTACTATGCTCTCCTTGCTGCTCAAGGCCTCCTCCACCACAAACAGAACTCTTCACAGTGGACTTCAGAAGGTAACTTTTTCAGTGGAACTCACCACAGCGGGCATCTGGCCCGCGCTCAATCACGGTCAGTCTGAATTTGTGACTTTTACCCAGTCCTGCACAACCAGATGACCATGAGTGGCTCTTTGTGCTTTTAGACACTAGATTTCATTTTAAACTTTAAAATTTCATAACTCTGGTTATACTGATCTAATTTTTGTTGTTTTGAAGTCAAATAATTGATTACATTTTACTCCATTATTCTAAATTGGTATTTGATTTTTCATGTGTTGTGTTTTCATGTTATTATTGGTTATGTCCTACATAAATACTTACAAATGGCAGCTAAATTAAATCTGACTACTTTTGTACCAAGGTACCAGAGTGGTAAGCACAGGTTAATTTATGACTTGTGTGGTTCACTCTGATTGGGATTGGGGCTGTTGCTCTACAATGATTCACAATTCTTAGAATGCAATTCGATTAAAGAAATTGCAATATTGGAGAAAGAGTTGGTAGAGGAATCTAAAGAGAATAATAAGTCACACCCTCTCTTCATTCATAAAGATGAACATTTTACATAAACATGAAACTTAGATTAAAATGTGGAAACAAAGAAAACTAAACTGGGAGTGAAAAGATTATATAGAAGGGTAACCCTATACTGAGACAGATGTAGATGTGGGTTGGGTAGGTCTCCCTAGATGGCTGCCAATCCCGGGACCAAAAACGCAGATGCCCCCCCATGTATCTGAAAATGACCTGGTTTCGCAAAGGGGGTCACATGAGCTTTTGGTCCGGGGTAGGGAAACCTACCAAACCCATACATTTCTGAAAACTAGAGACCCAGGGGAGTCCAGTAAAGTATTGCTTGTGTGGATACCCCAACATTTCCCTACCAAGAATCCCCTGCAAACCTCAAATTTCGATGGACAAATCGAATATTTCTCATATTTCTGTGTGGGAAAGTTGTAGGATCACCAGGCTACCACAAATTTCCTACCACCCAGCGTTCCCCAGGTCTTCCAATAAAAATGGTACCTCACTCCTGTGGGTGCGTCAAGTACTCGCGACATGCAAGGGCCCAAAACGTATTGTGGAGACATCAAAATTACCTATCACAAAACGATCTGCTTTTGGCAAGGAGTGTCACATGCATTTTTGGTCCCGGGCTTGGCGGCCATCTAGGGAAACCTACCAAACCCACAGATTTCTGAAAACTAGAGACCGGGGGGAGTCCAGGGAGGTATGGCTTGCGTGGATCCCTCAATGTTTCCGTACCCAGAATCCCCTGCAAACCTCAAATTTTGATGAAAAAATAAAATTGCACAGTGATATTTCAGTTTTCGTCAATGTGTGACACATCATTGGCAAGTGGCGTGCAAAGTATGTAATGCATCAAAATTCCTGTGAGTTGGCAACCCAAGCATAGAAAATTATGCCGTGGCTGCGGAACATAAAGACAAGCCACAGCAAACAATTTGGCAAGCTCAACTATGAAACAGAGGTGGTCATTTCACAGCTGGGAGTTGCAAGGAGACCACTGCCACCACCATGTAGGCAACACAGGAGTAGGTAGCATGTTTTTGGCAGCGAGTTTCCCTCATTGACCACAGGGAGGATGGGGTCATCAGATTTTACAGACTCAGGAGGGACTCCATCGTAGAATTGCTAAACAAGCTTGCGCCAAGGCTCCAGCTACCAAATGCCACGCCTAATAGCACCTCTCTAAAGGTCAACCTGATGGCAGTCCTCCACATTCTGGAACAGAGTTGCAGGAATATTGCCTTCTTACCCTCTTACCTGGATGCCATCATCCGGCTCACACCCCAGCAAGGTTTGTATGCCATTGCAGGATTTACCCATGTTCTGGGTGCCATGGAATGCATATGCAAGCAACTGGTTTCCTCTGCAGAAAAATCACACCAGTTCAGAGACTGTAAGCACACCTACTCAGTCAACGTCCAGGCCATCATGGACCATCTGGGGATGTTTACCAATGTGCTACCAAATAACTGGAAAGCGCATATGATGACTACATCCTCAGGCATAGAATCATCAACAAGCGCTTCTAGAATGTCCAATATGGAAATGGCCTGCTTGTTGGTAAGGAAATCTGAAGTACACAACAGACCAACTGAAATTTAGAAATGTATGACATAATAGCCATCTCTGTGTCTGTTGACGTAGCTAGGGGCATATGTATGAGAGGTGTGCCTCATAGTTGCACCATGATTAATGGTACATGTGTAACACAAACCATTAAGTTAGATATGTTAAAACATGCAAAGCTACTATGTGTGACTTTGAATGGCGTAAAAATGTGGTGTAATGCAATACTGTGGAAAATGCTGTGTTGCATCAGTGTATGCAAGGGAGGGGTTTGATGGGCATTGTGTTGGTGGTTCCATGTAACTCCCATGGCTTATGATTCATGTTTATCAAAACAGGTAAACCTAGAAATGTGTCAAATTAATAGGCATCCCCAGGTGATGTGTTTCAAGGATAAATACCTCAAGCCATCCAGGTCACTACGGCTTCCTATTTGTGCTGCATTCTGTGGCACACATACATAGATGATTATGCCTCTAAGGCTTCATAATGTGAGGGATGGTGCCAATTCTGCTTGCAATGCAGGTACCCTAGCACCATTGTGCAAGTGACTCATTGTTGTTGGCTGGTTTACAATCATGAATGTATCCACACCTACCTGTAGGCACTTCATCATCATTGTCATTAAAATACTTGGTAAGTGTTGCACTACATGCAGTTCATTTTGGGTAACCACTTTCATTCTTTAATTCCCATAATTGTCCCATGTCATCTTCCGCTGGGGTGGTGTTGCTTTTTGCCTGCTTCTGCGCTCTTTCTCCCATGCAGCAATTTGTGTGTCCAATGTACTATAGATGTAATGTGTGTATACATTCCCTCTCAAAACATATGAGGCATCTCAAGGGGCAGGGAGACACATTTACTCCAATTGGCCTAAAGCAGCATTAATCAGCATTAACCCATTGATGGTAGGCCCCAACCATAAGTGCATGCATACCTGCCATACTGAAATTGAAGATATTGGATTGGGCCTGTGCAACCATGTGTGGCACATGTATGATGCTAATTCAGAAGGAGTATGGGCATGATAATATGCCTATCATCACTGCACACATGATGTTTCATGTACTGTGGGATCTCTTCTGAGTGAACATTGAGGTTATCATATGTGTTTGATCAAGTTTTCATGTTCAATGAGCCAGAAATATGTGGATGAGTGCAACTGTGTTATTGGCACACATGGCTCAAAGACCCTATTTTTAGAGGGTAGGCATTTGTATGTTAGTTGGAGCTTTTCACTCTGTGTCAGTCAAGTACCTGAACCATATTGTCAGAGCCTGATGTTCCATTGGGAAGTAACACATTCCTCATTGGGCCATTGCAGTGGATGTACTAGTTTTGGTAATTACCCTGATATACAGACTTTAGTTTCATTCACTTTATGTTAAATATTGATGTGGATGGGGGCATGGCTGAATGCCGAACAAGATGGCCACTTGGAAGAGTGGCTCCGTACCCCATCAGACGAATGCCCGATAAATCTATTTAATCATCTGTCCATTGCTTATAACAGATGTCGTAATAGATACTGTCAGCGTCAGGGAATCTGGCGCCTGCGAGACGTGAACTGCTCCTGCAGTGGCCCGCAGCCAATCCTGGTGAAGAGGCCACGTGGTCACATAGGAGGCACAGGGGAGGCGAGGCTCCCAGGCCGTGACCAGACAGCATTCCAGCAGCCAGAGATCTGGGGGACCAGCGGGTCAGGAGGGAGGGTGCACGAGGAATGGCCAACCAGACTGGAGCATACACCGGACAGGTCAGAGAGCAGGACGCATGAAAGGAGGTGGAGGTGCCCACAGCAGGAGCGCGCAAGAGGCATTTAGTTGAAGGAGTGAGCTGGGTCTATCTGGCGGCATCCAGGTCTGAGGACATACGTGGGGTGGCAGAAGGAGGCAGAGGTGGGGGTGACCCAGGGCGCCGCCACCACAAAGGCAGGAGAGCCAGCTCAGGAGGTAGGCTATTGAGAGAGGCCATAGGCCCATGGGAGACGGCGAGCCCAGAGAAGGACATCTGAGACGTTCCCCACACCTGGGCCAAGTAGTAGTGTAAAGTCCGACTGCAAGGCAGCTCCAAGAGGCCCTCACACCCGGTAGAGGGGCTCCCAGGCCAAGCATAGCTGAAAAACGAAGATTGCGGGCAAAGGTCCCACTGACACGGGGATGTGCAGAGGCTTCTGCACATAGTACACCCCCTGGCCAGCCAAGAAGAATGGCCGGAAGGACCTGGTCTATGCCACATGTAGGCAGACAATTGCTTCACCGGGGTTCCAGCCAACAAGGGGAGGAACGCAAGACTTGCCTAAAGCCGCTGACGTGACAAGGGCCATGGCCACAGCAAAGAGCAGGAAGGACTGCACTTTGAAAGACATGCTGGTTAAGCCACCACAAACCAATTGTGGGGAAGGTAGACGCTCCCTACCGGATATGGACTACCAGGATGGCCCAGTCACACAAGCCTTCCTGGAGACACTTTTCGGCACACTTCCAGACGTTAAAAGGGGAAATTGCGAGGGAGATCAAAGAGGTGCGACGGTACATCGACGCTGTGGGCAAAAGGGTGGCATCCATAGAGGACCAGAAACAGTCCCGGGGAGAAGAACTAGAACAGCTGCAGCAGGAAGTGATCAGGCTGCGAGAGCAGCAAATTGACCTCCAGGCCCACGCGGAAGACCTAGAGAACAGTCCAGTGCAGGTACCTCCCATCCATCCATTCTTTGCCAGTACCACCATTAGCGGCCCATCAATGCCCCTGGACCCCCACCTCAGGCCACAGAAGGGCCCACCAACTTTGATAAGGACTTATTGGACCCCAAACTGTGTGTTGCAGTCCTGGAGAACAAAATGAGCCAGGCTTTATCCCTGCTGCAGGAGATTAAGGAGGCAGTGGACAGACCAAAGCACCCGTTGATCCAGGGACTCTTTCTGCCCTACCCCATGCTCATAAACTTTCTTATTCTATTTAATGTGCTTTTAGTATAGCTTAGCTTAGTGTAGTTATAATGATAGTGTAGTAATAGTGATTCTAGATTTTGTAGGGGTGGGTTATATTGTGATTGGATCTGGGTAGTTTGGGTTTTTTGGGGGTGGGTGGGTTCATGTGTTTTATATGTACAAAATAATTTTAAAAAACAAAAAATGTAAACATTGTAAACAAAAACAAACAAATATAAGATTGTTTGGGTTTTTATGTATTGGTAGTTGATGTTTAGGTGTACTTTCTGTTGTTCTTGTGTGAAGACTTATCTTAAGGAGGTTGATGTTTATCATGACGTGCTAAATGTGTAGAGTAAGCTAAGTTAAGTAAAGGTAGTTTTAAATAGTAGTTAGGATATGATAGTGTAGGATAGGTTAGGATAGCTAGTTAGTATAGTGTAGGCAGGTATTTCTTATTTAACTTTTCTATTTGCATTAAATCTAATTGTTTGCTACATACAGGTGTTTGTCATGATATACTGAGTGAGAATTAGCATGTGTGCTCTGGGAAAGTATTTTACATGCATATGTCTTTACTAGCAGTGTTTGGCAACGTGTGTGAGTAGGTGTCTTACCTGTCGACAGGGATCTGTCAGGCTTGCCATGACTTTACATCATCTTACGATCAGACATTGTTGAGCAGTGGACCAGACAATCATGGTAGCACTGACATAGTGCTAATCATGTGTTCACATATAAAATCTATGTGTGGGTTGCTAATGCAACATGTATAGGAGGGATGTTGTGGTCAATATAATTTGCCCACTAATTGTTTTTTGTACTCATACACTGATGGCTGCCCCATACCCATTCACACTTGCCGCATTTACTTGTCAGGCCAATGTTGTGAACTCACAGTAACAATGGATGGACCTGGCATTTGTGCAGTAACTTTATTTACCATTCACATTGACTGCATGACACTAGTTGAACTTGTTACTTACAACCTTGAATAAGCACTTGCTCGCTGTCACACAGTTATAACTAAATATGTTACACTCTCACTGCCTAGCATTATCCTGGACTCCACAAAACACGTGTCCCTTTGGCAAGTAGCTTGTGTAGTTGCCTCCCAGAATGGCCAATGGTCAACCTGGTCCTGACTCTAAGAGACATACAGGTAGTAATTATTAGTGCATTTATATAAAAGTGCAAAAGTTGAAGGGTCTCATAGCTAAACTTCATTTGACAACATCCCCAAAGGATATTTAGAGCCAGTGGATGTGCAGACGGAGTCTATGTGGGGAACATGTCATGGGACATGTTGAGGAGAGGAGTGCTTCAGTAAGGCAGATGACCACAATGTCATTAGGGAGGATAGGCCTCATTGACAGTCCAGAAATGGTCAAGGTGGACAGGGCGGAATCAAAATGAGGACAGTGACAGCAGATTTACCCCTGGCATGTTGATCAGCACAGGGCTATGGAGAAACTGGGTATTTGGCACAGATTCATGCTACCAGACACTGCCTCGTTGGAAAGAGGTACTGTCCATATCTTCCTCTTCTTATGTGTGCAGTGTATCCTTTAAGGGTGGTGTTGTAGATGCGGCAGCTGAGGGAAGCACACACACATCAGGGTGGAAGTTATGGATCCCATGCCAGCAGTAGCCTTTATCTGTGCAAAAACATGAGGCATCACTGCAGCAAGGAGGATATGCTGGTTGTGCAACACAGCAGCAATGTCTCAGTGGGAAGCAGTTGACCAACAAGTGCATTACATAACACTTTCAGTTCCTCAATGATGCATAGACAGCTACTATGCAAGGGTATGGATTTCAAATAGCACTGTATTTCCCTTTTAGATGACTGGATCTCAGCATTGTCATCACTACCACTGTGTGCCTACTCTGAGAGAGTGGGCCCTGTCACAGTAGTCAGATTTCAATCACTGAAGTTCATGCCATTTCCTCATGAACAGAGTTGGTAATCCACAGGGTGTCACACATTGTTTTCATTAGACCAATGTGCTAGTATGTGTACATGCCTACTCCCGCTGTTCCAAATTTGGTCCTGACAGCTGACTTACTGCCCTACAGTTATGGGACCCTGATCATACATTGACTCTCATGTGCCTACAACACCTACATTATGCGTGGCAATCTTCAATGGGCTGACTTGAAATGGCAAGCTGTAATGGAGAGACATCAGTTAGGCAGCACCTCAGATGGTAGCAGTGCTGGGAATGGTGAGAAGTACCTACCGAGGGACATGTTCACATAGATATGGCAGAACACGGCGGTGCTAACACTTTAGCTGTGCCACCCTGCATCATGCCACAAGCACAGTTCATCACTGTATTCACAAGGATAAGGCACACCTCATGTGTTTTCCTTTTCACTGGCATCCATAATAACAGCCAAGCACCAACACAGACACCGTTGTGCCATGGTGCAAGGGTGGCTGCTTTGGCACACAGCTGTTCTTTTTGCAGGGGTGCAGGGGTGCACACAAGGGTGGCACATATTTCAGTAAATGTGGCCCAGCCATACATTTGTGAAATGATGCAGCTTTGCACTGCTGATTTGTTAGCATCAACACCCTGCGCCATTTGACTTTAAATATAGCCCATAGTCCACTGGTGAACATAGCTTGCATTCACCCCCACACAGTCATATATATGTAGATGAGAGGAGTTCATGTGGTCCCTACCATGGCAGCTGACACCTGTGTGCTCTGAGCCTGCTTGCCGGGACAGCTGCATACTATGTCGTTTACTCTAGGGTAGCATGGACGTGAGTCTTGAAATGTCCCTGTATGTAGGTACCAACAATAGCCATATATCCCCCACCCCTCAGGTGTGTTGTTTCTCTTGTGAGATACCAAGTGTATGCTAGGGATTTGGAGTCTAGGTTAATGTGCATGAGCCCAGGTGAGACAGAAAGGCGTTTTTCATAGACATGTGGTGTAGAGCAGTGCAATAAACCATGTTGCTGCACCATGCTGTGTGAATAGGAGCATGCAGGGCTGCGCTGTGTTTAGAACAATAGAACACATTCCTATGCTTTACTTTCTGCTGATGCACATTCATCTGGCATGCACCAATGCAGGCACCCTTGAACCATGCTGCAGGGGAGCCTGCTTTGGTGTACATTTGATGTTTGTGCACCAGCACAGGCAGTTAAGACAGGATGGGCCCCTCTAGCTTACATGCTCTCCTTCGCGGTCAGCCTAAACTTGTGACTTTGTCCCAGTGTAGCGCGGCCAGATATCCACAGTTGGCACTTCACATATGTTGGTGCTATATTCACTGAAATCTTTAAATTGCATATCTTTGGTTCTATTGATTGGACTTTTGGCAATTTGGTCCTGATTTATTTGCTATAGTGTACTTTATTTTTCTAAATTGGTGTGGGATATTATCTTGTGTTGTGTTTCCACTTTATTACTGTTTGAAGAGCTGCATACATACTTTACACATTGTATAACAGTGAGTCAGTTTGCCAAGGTGACTATCTCTACTGTTAGTCTAAGCATAAACTATCAAAGTTCTCGTTAACAATATGGAATAAGCATCTCAGTGGAAAACTGAATTCTTCCATTGTTACACTGCTAGCGCTGACTGTAAAAGTAGGTGTAGGTTGTTTCACCTGTTGCACATCCATCATTCTCAATGAGTGGGTGACTGCATATTTATGATTCCTAAAGAGCATTTTTCAGGACAAGTATCATCATTCAGTAATGGCAATCAACCATTATTTTTAACAGTGTGTCAGTTTGCCAGGGTGGTAAGAGGTGATACTGTTAGACAAAGGAAAACCATCAATCTACATGTTTCAGATTTTCACAATAGTATATTTGCATCATCTATATCATTTAATAAGGTGTAGGAGATACTACCCAGCTCAAAAAATTAACCTGAGTATTTTTGTTTACTTTCTTGTTACTGAATAATGTGTTTGGCATATTTTTGTGATTTAATATTTATTGTGTTTTTTTAAAATATATTTTTATTGTCATTTTTATAATAACAGTACCTGTATAATCAGATGTGACAAATCAACATACCAGTTTGTATCTCTACTGCCAAGAGATATAATTTTCGCACATCATAAACTTCTATTCTTAGATTAACAATGTAAATATTTGTTTGTTCCATTTTTTTCCCCAACTTTTGTAGAACAACAACATGCAACGTGTCCCCTCTCCCTCCCCCCAAGGCCATATTGGTATCATATCATCACCGGGAAGGAAGACATCCCTTTTTTTTTTTACGTCGCCTCTTTCTATGCTATTCTCAATTGCTGGAGAGCTGCCAGGCTCTCTACTGCCAGGCTCTCTACTTCAACTATCTCTTCCTGTCTTGACTGAGTCAAATCTGTTTCTCCTGTTTCTCCTGTTGTGTGGCCATCTTTCTTAAGTATTTCTGTTGTCATGAGGTGCCAGCCTCTCACATCTTCATCCAGTTTATCATCTCTTCTGACTTTTTTCATTCTTATTAGTTCCGTCGTGGCCCATTCGTGTATGTCTTTAGCCCATCCCTCGATTGTGGAGGGAGCTGGGCTCAGCCACCTAATTGCTATCCTCCTTTTTGCTAGTACTAACCCCAATGGAACAAATTTCCTACTAAGTTTCTTATTTTTTGGTGCGGGGAGAAGCCCCAGCACCACTACCTTGATGGTAAGTGGGATTTTCTATCCTGTGGCTGTTTGTAAACTGTGTGTTATTTTCTGCCAGTAATATGTTAGTTCCGGACAGTCCCACACCATGTGTATAAAATGAGCATCCCAATGCCTGCAACTAGGACATTGACTTGCGCATTCTGGGTTTATTTTATTTAGTATTTGCGGGTTCAAATATGCCTGGTGCACAATGTTATATTGTATGATTTCAAACCATGTGTTAGAGCTCATCTGTTGAAGCCCCACATGCACTTTCTTCCATTCTGAGTTCAAAATGTTTTATTAAATTTTTCCATAAGAATGAACAAATACAGACAATACAGAAAAAATTTATCATAAGCGAAAATACCTATATAAAATAAAAAAATTCTTAATGCAATTCTAAATACAATAGTTAAAGAAGTATAAATAATCAATTAAAGGAGGGACGATAAACTAAAAAGAAGGGAAGGGAGGGAGCCATGAAAAATTGCAATGTCAACTTATTAGAAAAAGGAGCTACATTCATCATATAAGGCTATAAGTAGAATGACTGTAAAACGGTGAATCAAGTATAAATATACAATTATAAAGATAAGTATACATCCATAGGTAACCAAAAAGAGTGAAACAAATTAGAATTGTGATTGATCCCTTTCAGGGATAATTGAGCACCTCTTCTTGTAAAAATGACCCATGACCACCAAGCATGAACCGATAAAGACGAAATATCCTTCCAGCAAAATGTAATGGACTTTAAAGCAGCTGACATTAGGAAGTTAAACAGTTTACCTTCTAATTCAGTTAAGTTATGCGTAAGACCAACAGATTTACATATTAATATTGTATAAGAAATAACATCATGAATATGAAATATTTGTTGAATAATATCCCAAACATCAGACCAAAATTTAAAAATTAATGGACATTCAAAAAGCATATGTCGTAGTGATCCAGGGAGTAATTTACAATGCCAACAAATGTCGTCTTGCATCAGCTTAGCACGAAATAAACGCACTGGAGTCCATAAACAATTAAATAAAATATAAGAATTGGTTTGGTAAAGTGAAACAGGCAGCCATCCTGAAATACTACTAAGCCAAATAGTCATCCAAGTATCGTTGGACAAAGAAAGGGAAAGCTCATCATTCCAAAATGTTGAAATAATATTTAAATTGTTTCCTATAGAATTAGATAATTTTTTATATAAAATAGAGACAGTATGTGATGACGTAGAGATAGTTCGAATATACAGTGCTAAATCTGCTTTAACATTAAACGGAATACCATGAGGGAAGGAGTCTAAAATTGAATTACATAACGACTCATATTTAATAAAATCAGATTGAGGTAAACTAAATTTCATTTGTAAAGCTTCAAAAGAAATAAAAACATTGTCAAAATAGATATCTTTAAGATAAAAGATACCAGCTCTAATCCAAGCATTCCAAAAATTAACATTTCTATTCAATTTAATCACATTACTATGCCACAATGACATATCTTCAGTATGAATCATAGGGGTCAAACAAATTGAATCCAGGTCAATAAAAATGAGTTTAGTGGATTTAATAATAACCGATTTATGCACATATGTTGACCTATTGGACATTGTTAGCAAGGTGGTCAATGGAAAAGGATCTACAAGAGACTGCTCTATATGAAACCATGTAGGTTGGTTCTTTAAAGAGGGAGGAGGAAACCATATGGAAATTTGTTTCAGTATAAATGCCTTGTGATATAGAAAAAAGTCAGGCAAGCCAAATCCAGCATTGCATTTACGTACTTTTAATTTTTTATAACCAATACAAGTTGATTTATTATTCCAGAGACATTTGGAGAGAAGTCTATCAATGTTTTTATAGAATTGTAAAGGAAATTGAATAGGAATCATAGCAAGTGTATAAACATTTTTAGGAGCAATAGTCATTTTAATGGAGTCCATTCTACCCCACCAAGAGAGGTGGAGTGAAGACCATTTAGACGTTTTATCTTTGATATAATTCAGAATAAAGTTACTATTTAATGTTAATGTTGCTTTTATGGAGGACGCAAATAGAATCCCAAGATATTTTAATTTATCTTTTTGCCACACAATATCAGCCATGGGTAACATATCAGGAGTACAAAAAATGTTTAAAGGGAAGAATTCCGTTTTATTAATATTAAGTTTATAACCAGAAACCATGGAATATTTAGTAATAATTTCTATTAGGGCAGGCATTGAGGATATAGGTTCACTAATAAATAACAGCACATCATCAGCATAGGCTAAGGTTTTGATATTAATCTCCTTAATCTGAATACCTTTGATATTAACACAATTTCTTATATGAGTAAGGAAAGGTTCAATTCCAATGAGAAATAAAAGTGGAGAGAGGGGACAACCTTGTCTTGTGCCTCTAAAAATAGAAAACTGACTAGATTCTTGGCCATTAATAAATAAACGAGCAGTAGGAGCATAATACAGAGCAGAAATCATGCGTATAAACGAAGTACCAAAATTAAATGATAATATGGTTTGAAATAAAAATTGCCAATGGATTTTTTCGAAAGCTTTCTCTGCATCTAAAGCCAAAATTCCTGCGGGGGAACTTAAAGTGGAACTCTGTTCAATAACGTGTAATAAGGTTCTTGTGTTATTTGTAGAATATCTATTCTTCATAAAACCGGATTGATCAAGATGTATAATAGAATCCAATATAGGGGCCAGTCTAGAAGCAAGTATTTTAGCATACAATTTACAATCTTGATTAATTAAGGAAATAGGGCGATAATTTGAAACAAGAGTGGGGTCTTTATCTGGCTTAGGATGTACAATAATTAAAGCATCAGTAAAGGAACCTGAGATCGTTCCTGAAGAACCAAAAAAAGTAAAAAGTTGAAATAAATAAGGCAAAAGTTGGGACTGGAACTCTTTATAAAACTCAGCTGGGATACCATCTGGGCCAGGGGATTTTTTTTTTTAATGGATTTAATAGCAGCTAAAATTTCCTCAGTAGTGATGGGTAAATCTAGCCCAAGCCTGTCCGAGTGTGAAATTTTGGGCAAATCACATGTATCTTAAAAAGAGTCCAGTATGGAAGGATCATGAGGATCAGGCTTATTATATAAAGTAGAGTAAAAATCCAAAAATTCCTTAACAATATCATTATGAGATATTGCAATTTTACCATTGGGACCATGAATTGAGGTAATTTGTGTTCTATCTTTTTTTATACGTAAATAATTAGCTAAAAGCTTCCCAGATCTGTTGGCATTAAAACGGAACTTAGCCTTGGAATTAGAAATTTGGATGGCAGCTCTTGTACTAAGAATTGAGTTAAATTCATATCGAAGCTTTTGTAGCTTGACTTTAAATTGAGGATCATTTGATGAAATAAAAAGCCTTTCAAAATTCGCAATTTGTTTTTCCAAACATCTGATACGTGCGTTGAATGTTTTATTTTCATAGGCCATAATTGAAATAGTTACACCCCTAATGTAAGCTTTAAAGGCGTCCCATCTATTGACCATAGAAGTGGAACCTTCAGGATTGAGTAAAAAATAGTCTTGAATAGCATTTAAGATTTTAGGCTTATTATGTTCATTAAGAACAATTCCAGTATTCATACGCCATCTAGTTTGGTTTGCAAAAGTTGAAGTTAAATTCAGAACAAAAGAAATCAAGGCATGATCAGAAATGTCAATATTACCAATCTTAGGAGTCTTAACAGATTGGACTAGTTGTGTGGAGACTAAAAAATAATCAATTCTAGAATGCCAATTATGTGGATTAGAGAAAAATGTAAAACATTTTTCTGTGGGAAAGTGCAAACGCCAAATGTCAACTAACTTGGTGGTATGAATAAATGATTTAAAAGCATGAAAAACTTTAGGAGGGCAAAATTTAGTACTAGATATTCTATCCAATAATGGGTCAGCAATAACATTAAAGTCACCTCCAACAATTAAAGGAACTTTACCCAACTTTAGAACCTCAGTGGTAATATTAGACCAAAAAAGAGGGTCATCCGCAGTAGGTCCATAAACATTGAGCAAAAATATGACTGAATCATGAATTTTAATTTTAGCTATAATATATCTTCCATCTGCATCCGAAATTCTGCTTAAGACTTGGCAATGCAATTTTTTCGCAACAAAAATAGCCACCCCTTTTTTTTTACCAATAGCAGGTGATGAAACAATAGTATCTACCCATTTCTTTTTCATATAATTTAAGATTTTGTCATCTATATGAGTCTCTTGAAGAAAACAAATATCTGCTTTACAACTACCTAAATAATCTAAGATTTTTGTACGCTTAACTGGATGACGTAAACCTTTGACATTTAATGAAACAACTTTAATATTGTGAATATCAGCCATAATGAAGAGAGAAAGAATAAAAAAAAAGATCAAGAAAAGGAGAAAAAGAAAAGAAGGAGAAAAATAATGAGAGAAAATAGTAGCTCCAGTACAAGTAAAAGGAAGTGAAAAAAAATTTAAAAGGAGAAAACGACAAACAGGGTACAAAAATATCAAAGATGAGACGCACATACGCTCAACAAGCATGACCGAACCGTTGGAGCCCAATGTAGTAATGACCCATTAACCTGTCAGAAAGAGAAAAAAAACCAAAAAAAAAACATAAATTAGCTATAATCAAGTATTAGAGTCATGACTATCCATGGAGTGCTGTGAACGTTGATCCAAAAACTGACGCAAGTCATCAGGACGTTGAAAAGATTTTGACAGATTGTCTTTCCAGATACGCATTGTTGAAGGGTCAAAAAGACCATATTTGAACCCAAGACTTCGCAGTTGAGGCCGAAGAGCAGAAAATTCCTTGCGGATTGAGACTGTTTCCTTGGCAAAGTCTTGATGAATAAACATTTTATTCCCATTGACCATCAAGGAAGGAATCTCTCGTGCTGCCTTTCGAATCAAAACCAAATGATGATGCCTGAGGACTTTGAAAATCATTTGACGAGGTTTGGTATGTTGAGGATTGCGATGTGAAGGGATTCTATGGGCCTTGTCAATCTCAAATTTTCTGGAAATTTAATTTGTAGAAGCCCAGGAATCAAATTTTCCAAATACAGTCTACAGTTGCAACTCTCCACATCCTCTGGTAAATCAAAAATGCGTAAATTGTATTGTCTGTTACGATTTTCCATCTCTAGGAGTCGGGTAGACAAAGGAGATATTTTAGCTACAAGTGGAGTGAAAGTCTCAAGCTTAGCCTTATTATCGTGTATTTTAATTGCATTATCAGAGATTTTCATTGACATACTCGCCATTTCCTTTCGAACATTTTTAATCTCTGAGGCAATAGAATCTGTGTTAACACGAAGCGCTTGAATTTCCTCCAAAATTAAGGATAATGAAGGTTCTGCTGACTCTACCGCCTTTGATTTAATTGGCGGAGGTGAAACCTGCTGCTTCCTTTTAGGATGAATATTTTTATTATCCATGTTGATTTAGTAGCGAAAGTAGGATAATAATAATAAAAATAAAATAAAATATCAAAATTGCAAAAATAACAGCAACTACGCAAGAAAATGAAGGAAAAAATACTGCAGCAGTAAGAAAATCCTTATTAAAGCTGGTGCAGCAGCTATAACAGGCTATGGGAGTGGCTAGGCCCAAGCCAGGCCCTTTCCTGAATGCTTGCTCCGCCCCCTGACAGACAAAACTGGGAATACCTGAAGGCAGAGCTGGAAGCAGAGGCTGGACACTGGAAAACGCCTCAAACACCGTCCAAATTCAAAGAAAATCTCAGCAATCGACACGTAAGATGATCAGCATTCCAGCGACCTCATTTGCTCTATAAAACTTACAGGAATCGTCGTTATTAACGAAAAACGGGCGAAAAAACGCCGGAGCTCACTACACGGCGGCCATCTTGTTTCGCACGCTCGCGCGTCTCCCACTTGCTTCCATTCTGCCGCTGTTAGGGGTTCATCCAGTACAGCGTCGTCTTTGGTCTGGATTGGAAGGGGACTGGTGGGGAAATCCCCCCTGAGCGCTCTGTATATATGTGAGACCAGTCTACGTCCTCCTGCCATATTAGATATTGCCTGTAGAACTATCGTAACTGGTGGATCTTGCAGAAATGCCGGCCATAATTCCTAAGCTACTGCGGAGATTTTCCGCATATTGTAGGAATTGCCCTCTACCAAGCTAAAATGTGTTCTCAGTCTCTTCCCTTGTTAAGAACCGCTCAGAGTAATATACATCTTCCATGAAAGCCTCCCTCTATCCATTTATTAATTGTCATTGTTTGTCCTATCTTTTTGAAGGGCTGCACGATCCACAGCGAAGCATCCGGGGCATATGGTGCTCATTTAACTACCTTCTGCACAGCCATTTCCCAGGTCGCAGCAACGTGGCTAATAACGATTAGGAAGGATTCGAGCACTAAGGACCCCATCATGAGAAGCTCTGGCAAGGCGGCTCCCTCGTGTGTACCTGCAAGTAGCTGTTTCTCCCAGTTGTCCCGTTCATCTAACCAGTACACCGCATACTGGAGTTGCTTGGCCAAATAATATAGTTCTAATCTAGGGACTTCCAGCCCCCCGTTCCCACCTCCTCTGTAAGGTGCCTAGCTTCATCCGTTTTCGTTTGGATACCCACAGAAGTTCCACTATCAGGCGTTCTAGTTGTATAAAGTATCTGTGTGGGATTCTATGTAGAGAGTTTGGTAGGGCATATAGGCATCTTTGCTAGATGACAATTTTTGTTAACGCGACTCTACCCATCAGCGATAGTGAGAGTTCTTTCCAAAAGGCAATCAATTGTTTTATACCCTCCACATTCCTTCCTATATTACTGTCTTAGTAAGCCATGTGTGTGTGTGTGTGTGTGTGTCAGTCTGATCCCTAAATATCACAACTTGCCGCACACCCAGTCCATCCCCACCCTTGGTAATTCAGCCTCATTCTTCCCCACCAGACTACCCATGGGGAACAGTTTAGATTTCCCCGGGTTAAGGCATAGACCGGACACCTCCCCAAATCTTTCCTGCATTGTGGTGAGTGCAGGTACTGCTATTTCTGTTCAGGTGTCGTATAATCAAAACAGTATAGCTCTCGCCAATCCCTAGATCAGATATTCCCAAATTACCAATTTACCAATTTACCAGTTTACCCTATCCCGTCCCTCCACTGCGCTAAGGGCCCCCAGATTCTTATGCCTAGAGCTCTCCCCACTCTACCTTTTCTTGCATAGATTGGCTTTTCCAAATTAAATATAGAAATTAAATTTGCTAACCATACTTGCATAGACGGAGGGGATTTGTCTAGCCAAGCCCTGGCTAGGATTAGTCTGTACACCGCCATTGCCACAAAGATAAATTCCCTCTCTGCATTTCTGCTTCCATCACGGTCTATGCCTAGCAAAATACACGAGGGTGACATGGAGATCTGTAGCCCTAAAGTTTTATCAAAAAAAACCTCTATGTCGCTGATTAAAGTATATAGTTGTGGACAAGTGGCCAACATGTGAAGTAAATGTGCATCTAATGCGCTGCCTCGAGGGCAGTTTATCCCAGTTGTACCCCCCCATTTAGCAATTCTAGCAGGCGTATGATATAAGGAAAAAAGGGTTTTATAATGTTGTGATTGTAGGGGGGCTGAGCATAGAATATTACACCCCAGGTCCAACGATTCCTGGAAATCCTTCATTTCTCCTCCCAGCTTCTCTGCCCACTTACGCTTATGTTTATCTACATCGTCCACTTTAGTTTGGACTAGTATCGCGTAAGCTGACCTAATGTTGTGATAGCCGCCCGTGGTTAAAATCTCCAGGAAGTCATTTGTGTTATATCCTGCTGAGCCGCCACGTTTCTCATCCAAAAAGCTTCTTAGTTGTAAATACTTAAAAAAATCTCTCCTGCTTAGCTTAAATTTGTTTACCAATACCTCAAACTGTACCACTCCCACGTCCTCTCTTAGATCCCCTACTTGGTTAACACCTTTTCTATTCCATTCGGCCATTACTGTATCCGAGAAAACTTCTGAGGGGAGCGACTTGTTCTTATATAGTTTAAGATATCTGTTATAACGTCCAAGGCCCGTCTTCCTCATAAAAATCTTCCATACATTTATGGCCGCATTTGTCTTAAATTGCTTCCTTCTAAGGTAACCAAAATCAGTGAAACATAACAAGCAATTTTCTGTATCTTGTCCTAACAGAATTGCATATACATCTGTAGATTCGGAAGTTATTCTTTGAAGCATCCCCCCTCCTCCGATTAAACCTTGCATATATTGAAGGGCAGTTGCCAAGTAATAAAGTCTAAAATCCGGGACTCCCCACCCCCCTCTGTCTCTCGGCAAGGTCATAAATTTATACGCCCTACGAGTTTTCCCGTGGGCCCATATAAACTTGTTGAGAGTACCTTCCAGTAAATTAAACCATTTGGCTTCGAAAATTAGCGGAATTGTTCTAAATAAATAAAGAAATTTCGGCAATATACTCATTTTTAACACGTTGGTACAGCCTACTAGAGAGAGATGTAGTTTGTTGATCCTATTTAAATCTGTTTTTACTTTCTCAAGGAGAGGGGCTATATTATTCTCTACAAGGGTATCTAATTTTGCAGATATTACTATCCCTAAGTATGCCGCCGAAGTAGTCACCCTAGAATCAGTGCAAGAAATGGCTTCGTTCATAACTATCTGAGTCTTAGATCTATTTAGCTTGTAGCCTGATATTTTACCAAACTTGTTTGCTTCCCTTTCAATCTCTTTAATAGCTAAGTCTGGATTTGGGGTGAGTATCGCAACGTCGTCTGCATACGCCAGGATTTTAATTTACCGACCGTTTAAAACAATTGGTGAAATCTCTCTATTTCTGTCCAGTTTCCGCAAAAAGGGCTCCAGAAATAACGCAAATAATAAGGGGGATGAGGGACAGCCTTGTCTCGTCCCCCTAGAAATTACAATTGATTCTGAATATCCTCTATTTACTCTAATTTTAGCTATTGGGCATTGATATAAGGCTCGGACAGCTGTTATGAAGCCTTCCCCAATACCGCTCCATCTCAAAACTGCCCACAGGAAGCCCCAGGCAACCCTGTCGAAAGCCTTCTCGGCATCCAACAACGCTGCCACAGGGTCGCCCAGGGTTTCCGCGGCGTCAAACACCGTTATGAGTGTCCTGACGTGCTGAGTAGTTCCCTTGCCTGGTATGAAGCCATGCTGGGATGTGCTTACCAACTGCTCTATATCGCCTGCTAGCCTTGTTGCCAGCATTTTGGAGTAGAGCTTAATATCGGCATTCATAAGAGTTATGGGTCTATATGAGCCCGGGAGTATCGGAGGTTTACCTTTTTTGGGGATGACTATAATATCCGCCGCTCCCCAAGACTCGGGAGGAGAACCCCCTTGTTGTGTTAGTAGCATGATGTTAAACATATCATCACCTAAGCTGTCTTGGAAAACTTTATAAAATTCTACCGGAATTTGATCTGGCCCTGCCGCTTTCCCTGAAGGGAGGCTCTTAATTGCTTTCTTAAACTCATCTAGATGGAAAGGAGCATCAAGCCCCACTTTATGCTGTGCAGACAGAGAGGGAGCTAAGATATCTCTTAGATAACTATCCACCTCTTCCTCTGTTAGAGTACTCCCTTCCTCACAAGTATATAATTTGGCATTAAACTCCCGAAATACTTCCCGGATAAGGTCGGGATCTGAAACTAAATTCCCCTGGCTATCCTGAATTTCCTTGATATCCGCCATGGCAGTACGTTGCCTAGTTCTGACAGCCAAAAAGTGCCCGATCCTCTCGCTTAATTCGTAAGAGTCTTGTTTATGCCCCAGATATTTTTCAGCTGCTTTCGCGCTGATGCCCTCAGTAGCATCCCCTTTGAGGGCAATTAAGTTGATCAAGAAGGGCTCGAGTGAGAGACCTTGTGTTATAGCTCTGGCAAGATTTTCCTCTGCAACAAGCAGTCCTCGTCTTATATCCTCTAAATGACTTCGGTCTTTTTTTTGTTTAGCCAATACGTAGCTCAAGGTTTCTCCCCTCACTCCCGCCTTAAAACAATCCCATACCACCCCCGGGGGCGCAGTACCTCTATTAATATCCCAAAAGAACAATATCCAAGATTTCATATGCTTCTGATATGCCCTATCACTTAACAATGTACGCTCAAATGTCCACTGGGGCTTGTTAACTTTTATATTCATAGTATTTAATGTTAAGACAAGAGGACTATGGTCAGAAAGGATTTTTTTCGGTGTATCACCACCTCGCGTTTCCTCCCTAGTATTGCAACCCCCCTAGTTCTAGTCCCCTGTTTGCTAGCAGCTAATACATCAAAATTAAACTGTTTTAGCAAATAAATCTGTGATGCTTGAATATGGGTTTCTTGAAGGCAAACTAAATCCAATTTCAAAGTTCTTAACAACCCTGCTACTTTCGCTCTCTTCGTGGGATTATTCAAACCACACACATTAATTGAGGCAATCTTACAAGGCATTACAGGAGGTCGTTGGAATTCTTACATCTGTTCAACCGAATATTAAGCATAAGCGTAAGCATGATCATAAGCGTCCAAAAAGAATTACCAAATCTGTGCATTAAAATGTGCATTATTAAACCAAGAAAAACACAAAATGTTATCCCTATTGGACCCCCTAGTGCCCCCCCCGCCCAAATACCCTCCCCACCCTCCCCACCCTTCCCTTGATCCCCACCCCCACCCTCCCCATCACAGGCAAATAGGTCAGTCAGACCTATATGTAGCCGGTTTCGGGCTGCTAGAGTCGCTAGAGTCGCACCCCTCTCCCTCCTTCATCACAAACACTATATTTCAATCTTCAATCATCTAGCGCCCCCCCATGCTCGACCGCAAAGATTTCTGTCCCCCAGAATAGTAGTAAGGAACCTTCCCTCCCTGCGCATCTTATTTTTTCACATCATCTAGATACTGCTGAGCTTTAATCTCAGAAAAGAACATCTTAACTCTTCCCTGAGTGATTACTTTCAATTTCGCAGGAAACATTATGTAAGCCTCTGAGCCTAACTCCTGAAATTTTGAGATCAACTGCCTCATCCTCCACCTCCGTTCAACGGTAACATGGCAGAAATCCGGCCTTGCAAAAAAGGAGGTGCCTTCAAATGATCTCTTATTTGTAGGTCTAGCTTTCTCAATGATTTCCTGTCTAATAAGATAATTGCCAAAATAGACTAAGATCGCTCGCGGAAAGGAGGCCTTCCTACCCCCATCTGCCTCGAAGCCCTTTTTTAACGTAAAAGGAAACCTGTGCACTCTCTGAATCTCCCTGTCCCACTGCCACTGAGACTCTGGGAAAGCCCCTCTTAGTAGATTAACAACGAAGCGCTTTATGTCCTGTCCTTCAATCCCCTCCGCCACGCCCAAAATTCGAACATTGTTCCGCCTTTGGCGGTTTTCTAAATCCTCCAGCTTCCATTGCAAGTCTTCTGCGACCTTTACTTGCTCCATTCTGGAAGTCTGCCAATTTCCAAACTCATCTTCTAGCTTATTCGTGCGCTCCTCGACCTCCGCCACTCTGCCAACCAGATCTTCGTAAAGCTTGTTTGTTTTTCTCAGTGAGACTTGAATTTTTTTTGCATCTTGTCTTGCTTTCCGATTTGCAACCCTAGCTTCTGCCTGCATCTGCTTAAGCATATTGAGCAAGATGCTGGAGGGTATGTTCTGGCTCGGTGTTCCGGCAGGTTCCTCCTCCTGATATGTTTGGGAAGTTCCCAAGTAATCCCATGCTAATCCTCTCTCAGTGCTTCCCATAAGCCCAGCCTGTTGACTGCTTGGTTTTAATTTAATCTGCCTTTTCCTTAAAGTTGAGTCATTTCCTGTACATAAATCGTTGTTGTCGCCCCCTGTCGAGCTAGAATCCGTCAGCTCCTCCTCCCCTGATCTCGCCACCTCCTCTTCTCCCTCTATACTCTCCTCTATGCTCGCCTCACTATGCTGCAAAGAGAGGGAGTCCGAATCTTCATTGAGAGAAAAAAAATTCTCCCCATCTGCCTCACCAATACTGCTCTTCTCAATTGGCTCTGGCTCCTTGTACCCAAGCCGTCCTGTCTCCATTGCTGGGTTGATATATTTTTCAACTGTAGCTGTGGGCCCGAAACCCTTAGTCTTTTGCACCGATTCAGGGGCCTTAGGAGCTCCTAGCTCCGCCTCAAGCAACAAAATTGCCTCCATCATCTCTGCATTTGCACCCTGCATCACAAGTAAGTTAGTTTTACTTGCCTGGGATTCCTCAGTGTGCTCAATACTCTCGGATGTCAGTAGCAAAACCGATTGAGGTGATGGCTGCTTCGAGATTCCAGCGTTGTTGCTGGACTGCTGGTGCAGCTGTTGCTGAGCAACACGGGCGTCTGTGTTTGACGTGCTTCCCGCGTCCTCGAGGACGCTGAGGCTGAGGCTGCCGCTGTTTTCCACTCTGCCGAATTCGCTTCGAGTTGCTGCGGATTGTGTGGAGAAGACTTCTGACAAAGTAGGTTGCCTGAGGGGGGTCACTCTGGTTTTTTCCTCGCCCCTTCCTGGTCCCGTCTTCTTCTCGACACCATCCTCCTGCTGTGTTGATCTTGAGTTCAGCGCTTCGGTGGCTCCATCTGCCCGACTGGCTGAGTCTGTGAGAGTGCTTACGACAGATTTTTCTCCCCTCCGTGTCTCAGTCTTCTTAGGCCTTTGTGTAGTCGTTGTCTTCCGAATTGCTCCTAGATCCTTTGAAGTCAGCGGCGTCTCCTTATCTAGTTCTCCTTATGTCTCTCCTTCGCTTTGTCCATTTTAGCGGGGCGCGGAGGCATCTTGTGAAGCCTTTTGCAGCGCAGTGTCAGAATACTCAGCGTACTCAGCGTATTCTCCCAGGTTATCCAAGCCCTCTCAAGAGCTTCCTTCAGCCAAATCAGCTCAAGTTGCACAGGTAGTTTCGGCACTCTAGATGAATATTGAGTCAGCGGCAGTAGGTTTGTATGCCAGAAACTGATCAAGGCCATTAGGGGGAAGATGTTACCGACACCAGTGCATGTCTCAGGGCACTAGGTTACTACCATTGGGAGAGGTATGAACAGCGACTGCTCAGCCCAGCCCGTCCGCGGCCATCTTGCCTCGGGGATACAGCCTGCTATTTCTGGACGGCGCAAGTACACCAATGTGTCGTCGGCATGCATAGACAACACATGGTTTGAGTCCCCTAATTGGATTCCCCAGCCCTCCATTTTTTTTCTCAGGGTAAGTACCAGCGGCTCCATTGTGTTGGCAAACAGGAGCTGAGACAGGGGGCACCCCTGTCAGGTACCTCTCCATAACGTGAAGCTTTACAACACCTGGTTTCAGAGGCGTACTCTCGCCACAGGATTTGTATATAGAGTTGTCGTCCATTTTATATACCGACTTCCCAATCCCATCTTCTCAAGCACCGCCCTTTTATAACTCCATTCAACAGAGTCGAAGGCTTGCTGTATATCCAGCAGACCCAGCGCCCAACTCTTTGTTACTAAGTTTGGCGCGTGCCACACATGCCCCAGCCTCTGTAAATTGTGAGTGGTATTTCGATTAGTAATTAACCCAGCCTGGTCCAGGTGAATAAACTGGGACATATAGGGCACCAATCAGGCTGCTAGGATTCTGCTAAATATTTTTGCATCTATATTTAGTTGGGAAATCGGCCTATAAGAGCTGGGGAGGAGGGGGTTCTTGTCAGGCTTAGGGATCATGGACACCACCCCCTCCAGCATGGTTTTTAGCAACGCTTTGTAAATTAGGGCTTCATTGAACACAGTCAGTAGGCAGTCAGCCAGCAATGGGGAAAATGTTTGATAAAACTTCGCTGGGATGCAGTCGCCCCTGGGGAACTTCTCTGGTTTCAGTTTTTTGAGAGATGCAATAATTTCCTCCTTGGAGATTGACAACCCCAAAGCCTTTGCGTCTGCTTCCTCTAGGGTGGGGAGTATCATGTCGTCCAGTAATTCCTGTATCATGTGAGGTCAGCCGCACATACGGCCTCTAGGTGTGATGTAAATTCTTCCAGGATCGCTCCCTGTGTCTGGAGTATGACCCTATTGCTATTTTTAAGTTGAAGAATACGTGTGTGTTCCTTCTCGTTCTTGATCAATCACACCAAAAGTGCCCCTGACCTATCTCCCTCCATATGTAGCCTTTGTCTGTAGTCAGCGTAAATTTGTTTTTCTAATCTAGCCCAAGCTTCAAGCAGTCCTCCACGGACCAAAGTCCATTTGGCCATGTGACTAGGTAATGTGTGTATGGAGCCTTCTAACCCCTGCAGCTCGTTTTCTAGCATGGTAATGTCTCTATTCATTTACTGCTCCACCCCATAGGTGGTCTTCATACATACCCCTGTAACAACCACCTTCATGGCTTCCCATTCTTTTGATTTGGTATCTGTCGACTCGCAGTTCTCTTCAAAGTAGTGTTGTACACCCTCTAATACTGTGTTTGCGTATGGTGGGTCTGTGAGTGCCTCAACTCTTAGCCGCCACAATGAGATGGCCGGACGACCTGTTCCAACCTTTAGGGTGAGCAGAAGCGGTGCATGGTCAGATAGGTAGAGGGGAAGGTAGGAGATTCCCTCCATGGCAGCGGAGAGCCCAGGTGTTAAGACAGTGGTGATCAATACAGCTGAATATGTTAGCAGGAGAGCACTCTTTTCAGGGGGTTTCTAGACCTCCATTCATCTCTTATTTGCATACCCTGCAGCAGTGTATACCGTGATTTTGACATGCAAGGCTTAGTGTTGTCTCTGGGGGGTTTTCTATCCAACACCACATCATATCATCTCTGGTCGTTTGGACGGCCTGCATCACGTCTAACAACGTGGGAGGGTTCTACGCATCTCGATTAGTGGGTGTCTTCCCACCATTGGCGTCTTCTTCCCCACCTCCCGGACCAAGTGGTAGGGGTTGGGCATAGTTTAAGATTTTCTTTGTTTGTGCCTTCAACGTCTTTTCTTTCACCATTGTAGCAATTGGTGGCTCTGTCCACTGCACTGATCGTGGACCGTACCCGTATTATTGACTCTAAACGCTTTGTATATTTGAATATTTTGTCATGGAGTATCCCCAAGGCAGGGCTCTAGTTTTCTTTCCCTATACAATTAGGTGAATACTGACTCTCTTTTCCTGATGACCTCCGCTTATATGCCGTCCTGTATTTTGTGGTCTGCCCTTTGCCCTAACTGAGCCACCCTCTGTGTAGCCCCATGTTTTATTATATGTGTTCGTTGGGGCCACCGTGTCTATAGTGCTACTCAGACCGTATCTTTTTTGCCCGACCTATTAGCTCCCTCTCCCACAGGACACTACTGATCCCCATTATCGGCACCTTATCTTGTCTTGCAGCTTTTTCGTAAGGAAATGTCCCAACTTGAGATATTTGAATTGCTTTGGGTCTACAGTACAAATGAGGCAAAGTCTATCAGAGGCTCTTTACGATTATTAATACATGCCTCAATGCTGCGTTTTGGTGCTCCATAATGACATGCACTCATCCTCTAGGCCCCGCACCTCAAGGTGCCTTGGGCTCCTTTCAAGGTTCCAGCAGCTCAGGCAGTGAGTCTCTCCCTGGGCAGAATTCGGGGCCTCCACTCGAGTTCCAGCCCGGCAAGCTCGATTTCTCAACTCGGGCCGGCGAGTGGGAACACGTTTCTCCACAGACTCGATCCAGTCAGGGACTCGATCACCGCTGTCTGGACCCGTACGGCTTTCAGGTCTCCTTACACCATTCAGCGCTCTCCCCACACTCTATTTTCGGGGCCAGTCCATTGAAATCTCTGGCTCCTCGGCCCGGGTCCCTCTGCTGCGGCTCACCTTCACCCCGCGGGCGTGGCCTCCTCCATCCACGCCAGATCTCAGAGCTTCCTTCCTGGTGCTGTAGATTTCTCTCCTGCACCTCAGCCGATCTGAGGAGTTGGTCACCGACCCCATCGAGCTCCGGGACTCGCGAGCAGGCCCAGTTCCCACTCAGCTGTATCCCAAGATGGCGCCCCTGCGCTTCGGGAGCTTTGTCTCCACCTCAGCGGCTCCAACGCTGTTTGAAGGTCTGCTGTCCCAAAAGATTGCTGTGTGTGATCCTACATTAGTGTGGATCTCGGTTAGGGCTTGATTTTGGGTCAGGATAAGGTAGGATTTCTTCAATATTCGGGCCGCCGTGCGGAGCTCGGAAGAAACACGTCTAGGCGATGATGTTAAGTCTATTTATAGTGTTGCGTCATTTCAATGTGTATTATGGACTACTACTGTACTTTGGACCTGAGAAGAAATGTAGCCTGGGTTGTAGAATTAACATTTGAAACATATGTAAACCTTAGTCTTCATTTATTAGGGTCACAGTGTGACTAACATCAAGCACACATTATAACACAAGAAACTAATACATTCAGCATTCAATTCACAAAAGACTTGATATGGGCTTCAGCTTATGAGAACTCTCTCGCCATTGAATAGCCTTCAGATTAAGATATACTTCATTAAAATAACTAAAGGGTTCATCATAAAAGGCGAAATGCAAATGTGAAGCAATAATGGCTGAAAATTCAAGCTCATTCATGCAATACCCTTTGCCGTGTATTGTATGTCATAACCTTCAATTTATTATAGAATCACTAAACACAAAAAGCTGCAGTCTTAAATAGTGGAAAACTATCAGTGGAAATGGCATTTATTACATCTTACATCTACTTATAATTAATATAATTAAAGTAAGAGACTAGAGTGACTTTTAATGCTTATAATTGGTTCTGCAATCATTGTGCTGAAATCTGTATGTTTTTTTAAATTGCCAGGCATCTGTTACAAACGAAATATAGCTTGTGAAGAGTGGGGGCAAATTTAGTGGAAAGTACAAATTCTTCTAAATACAAAGATAGGAATGACAAGTACGATATCATTAAGATTTTACGGGAAGATTGGTAGACACAAATAAACCGTTACAACTATTTTAATATTCGTTCTGAAGTGCCTTGGATTGAATGCCTTTTAGACAAAGTGGAAACCTGTCACTGTTATTCTATGACATGCTATTTTCAAAGAGACGGTTCACAGAAATCGCCCAGGAAACAATAAACGTATTATATGTTATTTTCTAAAGGGACTTCATGGAAAACTTTAGCAAATGCAACTTTGAAAACCCTATTTCTCAATTTAATTAAGCATATTTCTCCCCTTTAATTGTCATAAACACTTTGTGACACATGGAACCGCGGTTCCGTGTGAATGTCAACAATAACAATGAATATTCTTCATATATCAGTTATGCAATTAATGATCCTAGTATATCAGTTATGTATGATTGTTATATTGTGACCATTTATTGCTGTTGACATTAATCTTTTCTTCACACCGAACCTCTGTTCTATTTGTGTTATTTTGCCCTTTGCACCTGTTTGGCCTTAAAACACGTTGCAGCAAATCCACCTGTTCTTGATTTAGTTTTACAAACTATGCCATTTGTAACATTAATTATGCACAGGTTTAGGTTAATGTTTTCTGCTTTCCATGTGCAAATACCTTGAATGAGATGGTTAGGGAAAATCTGCAAATTACTTTGAGTTTTAAAGTTACACTTTGGTCTTTTAAAGACATTTTGTGCACGTATAAGGTTATGCAAACCTTTGCAAAAATAGTATTTGTATTTTCACGT
This sequence comes from Triturus cristatus, assembly GCF_964204655.1. NCBI lineage: Eukaryota > Metazoa > Chordata > Amphibia > Caudata > Salamandridae > Triturus > Triturus cristatus. Next base: position 500,649,975 of record NC_140591.1, read on the forward strand.
TGCAGTTTATATCTCTAACTATTTTGAACCCTAAATCTATCTCTTTGGAGAGTTTGTAAATAATAAACATCATATAAAGGAAGGAGATTTGGGTCAGTACCATATTGCCATTAGGAGGCTAACCAAAAACACCTCTTAAGGTATTTTGTATGACATTTTCCAAAATCTTTGAATACAGTTTAGGCTAGCCCCCGTGTCACCATACATAAAGTATGTAAATGGGTTACCCCCTTTAAACATTGTTTTGTTGGGTGTGTCATTCATGTTTCGATTAGTTCACAAAACAGCAAAATTGGAGTGTTACTCACCAAAAGTGACTAACGTTTGCCCCTTTATGTTAGGGTGTCCAATGTGGAGGTTGAAACTGAAAGCTAAAGACGTCTAAATGTTTTACTTTTTTGACACGGGTACACAGTAAAGACGAATAGTAAATACGACACTCTCCCAATTATCCAACTGACTGACACAGCTGACTAGGGAAAAATCACATGCTCTGGTCAAGTCGTGCTTTACAGGCACCCACAGGGCAAGCTTTGGTCCCATTTAATAGGCACATGATATATAACTGCAATTCAAATGCTCCTCACACAAAGAACAGTTCCATCAAAGACTGAGCACGTTTAGTGCGGGTATGTTTCCCACTCACACGAATGATACCTGCAGTGTGCACTTCTGTGACACATAGAGCTGTTAAAGTTCAAGTAAACAATGTGCAAGCATACAACACACATGTCCAAGCACAGTACAAGCAACTGCAAGCTTCTCTCACACAAAAGGTTTACTGCAGCCTTCCCTCAGCACACACTCAGCACAAAGCAGGTCAAGCTCCGCAAGTTATTTTTTATGCAGAAAGACTCGGAACAGTCCTGAAAACAGATGGACAAGCCTCACTCAGACAGTGCAGGTACAATTTAACCATTTCTCTGGTAAGCCTTTCTTCCCTGTGCTATGCCTTTTTTTTGGCTATTTAGGGTAGTTTGCGCTCAGGCCCCTGTCCCTTTTTTTCCTCAAAAGGTGTCCACACCAAATTTGCTACCTCTTTTTCCAACATCCTGAGGATTCTAAAGGTATCCAGGGTTTGTGGATTCCCCTAGAGGAGACTGGGAAGTGACCATCTTCCCAGCTTTCTATACCAGGCAGACTTTTGTCAGAAAAGCAACATTTTCTACACAGTTTTGGCATTTTTGTCAGACATTGCTAGCCTATTCATCTTATTTTTGGTGATTTCAACTTCATTCCAGTTAATGGCAGAAATAGGTGCAAAAACAATAATGGTTCCCATAAAGCTATGTATTTCTGAAAGGTAGACAAAATTATAAATTTAGCAAGAGGTCAGTTTTGTAGATCCTTTAACATTTTCCTATAGAAAGTAAAAGTTGAAAGAAAAAATAAAATTGAAATTGAGTAGAAAAAAACAGCAAATTGTGCCTACGTTTTCACCTGTAACTTTTACTAACAATGGCAGATTCTTTAAAGCAGTATACCATTATGTTTGCTGGATCCTTCTGGTTGCGGGGATATATAGGACTTGTAGGTTCACGAAGAACCTGAGGTACCCAGAGCCAATAACTGAGCTGAGCCATGAACTTATTTTTCATTGTGTACCTGGTATACAGCAATTGATTTAGTAAAATATCAAGAGTGAAAAAAGGTATAAAGGAAACCTATGTAATTCCAGAATGTGAACAAAATAAGGAGTTTAGAAGCAGTGGTTATTATCACTTCTCTCAATTTGTGGGTACCCATATTTGCATGTGAATTAGAGGACATTTTTCAAAATGACATATTTTTTACACACTTTCTTACATTTGGAAGGCAGAAGTACATAGAAAGCAAATTGATAATAACACTTGTTCTACTATTCTGTGTTTCCCTAAGTCTCGCAATAAAAATGGTACCTCACTTGGGGGTGTAGGCCTAGAGCCCACGACAGGAAATAGCCAAAAACACAATGTGGACACCACATTTTTTCTTGAAAACTGGCCCTTTTTTGGACTAGCTATGGATTTTAGACCCTAGCTCAGCTGGCACCTAGGGAAATCTAGCAAATCTGTACATTTTTTAAAACTAGATACAGAGGGAGATATAGGATGGGGTGACGTATGGGGCTCTCACCAGGTTCTGTTACCCAGAATCCCTTGCAAACCTCAGACTTCGTAAATAAAAAACACACACATTTTCCTCGCATTTCTGTAGTGGAAAGTTCAGCCAGAAACTTCCAAAGAATTCCCCTAAGTCTCTCGATAAAAATGGTACCTCATTTGTGTGGGTAGGCCGAGTACCATGACAGTAAACCTCCCAAAATGCAATGTCAGCACACCACATTTTTCCAATGAAAAGTCACCCTTTTTTTTGCAATGTGCCTAGCTGTGGATTTTGGGCCCTAGCTCAGCCGGCACCTACGGAAACCTAGCAAACCTGTACATTTTTGGAAATTAGATACCCTGGAGAATCCAGGATGGTGTCACTTGTGTGGCTCTCACCAGGTTGTGTTATCTACAATCTCTTGAAAACCTCAATCTTTGTCAAAAAACTAATTTTCTTCGCATTTCTGTGATGGAAAGTTCTGGAATCTGTAGGGACCCACACACTTCCACCCACCCAGCATGCCTCTAAATATCCTGATAAAAATGGTACCTCACTTGTGTGGGTAGGCCTAGTACCCTGGTCAGGAAACAGTCAAAAACTCAAAATAGACACATTACATTTTTCTAGTGAAAACTGACCCTTTTTTTGCATTGTGCGTAGCTGTGGATTTTGGACCATAGCTTGGTCAGCACCTAGGGAAACCTAGCATACCTATACATTTTTTAAACTGGACATAAAAGGAAATCCAGGATAGGGTGAGTTGTGGGGCTCTCACCAGGTTCTGTTACCCAGAATCCCTTGCAAATATCAAACTTTGCACACAAAAAACCCCGAACATTTTTCTCACATTTCGGTGTTGGAAAGTTCAGGAATCTGAGGGGAGCCGCACACTTCCACCCACCAAGCATTTCCTCAAGCCCCCCTATAAAAATGGTACCTCATTTGTGTTGGTCGGCCTTGTGCCCGCGACAAGAAACAGCCCAAAACACAATGTGGACACATCACACTTTTCCACTGAAAACTGACCCTTTTTTGCAATGTGCCTAGCTCTGAATTTTGGGCCCTAGATCAGCTGGCACCTATGGAAACCTAGAAAACCTGTATTTTTTTTAAAACTATACACCCAGGGAAATCCATGATGGTGTGGCTTGTGTTGATTTCCCAAAGATTTCCTACCCAGAATACCCAACAAACCTCAAATTTATTTTAAAAAATCAAATTTTTCTCACATTTCTCTGAGGGAAAGTTGTGGGATCACCAGGCTGACACAAATGTCCTACCACCCAGAATTCCCTCTGGGCTCCTGATAAAAATTCTACCTCATGTGTGTGGGTGGGACAAGTACCCGCGACAGGAAACAGCCCAAACGAAATTGGCCCCTTTTTTGCAATGTAACTAGCTGTGGATTTTGGTCCCTAGCTCAGCCTGAACCTAGGGAAACCTAGGAAATGTGTATATTTTTGCAAACTAGGCAGCCAGATAAAAATAGGATAGGGTTACTTGTGTGGCTCTCACCAGGTTCTGTTACCCAGAATTCCTTGCAAACCTCAAACCTTGTAAAAGAAAAACACATTCTCATCACGTTTCGGTAATGGAAAGTTCTGGAATCTGCCTGGAACCACAAAATTCCACTCACCCAGCATTTCCCAAAGTCTCCCAGTAAAAATGGTACCTCACGTGTGTGAGTAGGCCTAGGACCTGCATTAGGAAATGGCCCAAAATGCAACATAAAAACAAAACAATTCTCCAGTGAAAACTGACCCTTTTTTTGCAATGTGCCTAGCTGTGAATTTTGAACCCTACCTCAGTCGGCACAAGGAAAACTGTAGTAAAGTACTTGTCAGCTATTCTCCACTGTACTGCTCTATTAGAATGTTGCATGACATCATAGAATGCCTGGGTGCCTCTCTGGGTGAGATTGTCAGTTGGTCTACTCAGGCTGAGCTGTAAGGAGCTTGCTCCTGGTGGGGCTATCCCTGTATCATCTATCTTCTCCTACCATCCTGACCACCTATGCTGGAACCAAGCTACTAATAAAGAAGTAACCTACATGTACAGATGGACTCTGTATCTTCCTTTACAACAATTTTGGCGACAATCTGAAGAACTTACGCGTGATTTAAGGACTAAAGACAACTAAGGAACCAAGGAACCAAAAGACAAAGATCTATGGACATTAAGGACTTTCAAAATGTCAATTGAAAAACAGAGGTAACGCCCTGGACAGCCCCACCAGTGTTCTGTACCACCTGGACAGCCTGCAGCCTGGGCGTTTGTCATCTCATCATTGAAAATCATTTGGTCACCTGAAAGACTTCTGACCCTGTAGCTCCAGTAAGAAGCTTCTCACAAGCACAACAAGTTTACACATCCTGCTGTTTTCCCTGTTCTCTTTGGGCCGTCAACCTGCGTGAGTAGTGTTTGACAGCAGCCTGTGTATGCACTACTTATGGACTTCGTCTCTACTATTTGGACTTTGGGCTGATTGCATGTGGAGGAAAGCTTTTCAGCGCTACGTGTCAACTTGCTGGGGTGTTAGCGCCTGCTCTAGAGGAACCAAGGCTGTTGAGAGGATCCCAGAGTGATTAACTAGATCCAGAACTTTTTGAGTCTGTGCTTGGCAGGGCGCTTTGAGAAGAACCACTGAGGAGAATTTTCGTGGTGTGTATGCTGTGCCTAAGGAGGTATCGTACTGGTAACTTTATTATACATGTGCGCGCATTGCCGTGGACATGCAGAGCCCCGTTGCTGTGGAGCCGTTTGGGCAGTTTTTCTTCAGATACACGCGAGCTGCCTTTTCAAAAGGGTGTCCCCTCGTTTGTCTCAGCGCGCGCTCTTACCTCCATCTGGTGTCGAGTGGGGTTTCCATGGAGCCACAATGATGTTCCTCAGTCTCCTCTGCCTCTTGTCCTCTCTCACGTCGACGTGCCTTGAGTCACTCGGCTCGGCGTGATGCAGCGTGCCGCCATCTTGAAATTGGCACTACATGCTGTTTCCGTTACCTTGAGCCAACCACGTTTATTTTGGGAGTTTTTCAACGACTCCTACCAGCTTCAACACTGTGTCGCAGGCTTCCGTCTTCGCAATTTGACAGTTTACAACGCTGTCGAGCGGACCAATGATGTGGCACGAGTAGGGGCATTGTTTGACGGGCACCAGGAGATTAAAGGTGAGATTGATTCCCGTGGCGAATTCCCGACGAGTTTGGGCTGGACTTCAGTGTCTCTTAAAGTCTGCGGGGAGTTGCGTATTCTAGCAGGGGCAAGGACAATGTTCTGGGAGCTGTGGTGGCTATGCGGACAGCTGATTGCACAATACGTGGACTTGCAGCTTTTCTACCGAGACACAGAGCATGTCCTGTTTTGTACGTAGTCGGTGTGTAGGGATCTCGGGTGAGAAACCGCTCACCAGTGCTCAACAAGGGCTGTGTGATAATGTTTTCATTATGCATGTTCTGCATTGTTTTTTTATTTTCATTTTGTGAGGGGTGCTCAGTGTATGACAGTGGCTCTAGCGGACTGTTAGTTCACCAGTTTTGTGGTTTATCTTCTGTGTACCCTATGTAGGGGACCTTCTAGATTTAAACTAGTTAGGGGAGGTTATGCTTGTTGGTTGTCACTGTCAGCTCCCAGGGTGTCTACTCTGTGGTGTACCCTTCTAGGTTTATACTAGTTAGGGGAGGTTATGTTTGTGGGTAGTCAATGCCTTTAGTTTATGAGTCTTCATACATAGAGTGTACCCATTTCTTTGGGGAGCTTTTGGGGGTAGTCAATGCCTTTAATTTCGTAGTCTCTGTACATAGGGTGTATCCATTTCTTTGGGAAGGTTCTGGGTGTAGTCAATGCCTTTAGTTATTAGTCTTCATACATAGAGTGTACCCATTTCTTTGGGGGGGTTGTGGGTGTAGTCAATGCCTTCATTTTATGAGTCTTCATATATAGAGTGCACCCATTTCTTTGGGGAGGTTGGTGGGGGTAGTCAATGCCTTTAATTTTGTAGTCTCTGTACATAGAGTGTACCCATGTCTTTGGGGAGGTTGTGGGGGTAGGCAATGCCTCTATTTTTTTTAGTATTCAGTTTTCTTGGGTGCGTGTACCCTATGGTGTACCCTATCTAGGGGAGGTTATTTTGTTTTCATGGGTTAGTACCCTATTGTGTTATGTGGTGAAGTTTGTGGTTGGTTCCTAATGTTATCTTGGGTCTTTCTTTCATGTGGACATCATGCTCCGGTCGAAGTCTACCTGCGTGGAATTCGTGGCCAAGGGTTTCACGCTTGTACAACTTTGAGTGGGAAGTTTTTTTGTTAGTGTTTAGACCTCTTTAAGTGTCAGCATGCCTTCTACCAAGGGACCTCGTGTTTCTTTACAGAGTGTTTCCTCTCTGGAGTATATTTGTTGCTGTGGTGGCACTCTTCTTGTTATCTAGAGTGCTTAGCCACTATTGTATCTCTTTGTTGGGGAAGTTGTTTTCTCCCAAGGGTCTGTGTTTTACACCCACTTTTGTTTAACAGGGTGTCTACCCTGTGGTGTACCCGAGTATGGGGAGGTTGTGTGGGTGACCGCCCTTCTTTGTTGCAGTGTTTTTATCTAAGCTGCTGTGTTTTCCCTAAGGGAGGGGATGGGGCGTGTAGTAATGTTGTTTGCGATTTTAATGTTTAACATCTTAACACATTTCTGTTCATGCCAGTGGAATTCATGATACCTCATGTAATACACCTGTGGATATGTGCACCTCATTGTTGCACCTTCTTGCTAAAGATTTATTGGGGTATCTCATTTGTCTTTACTTTTACTTCTGTTGTTCCCTAAGGAAAGAGGATGTGTAGTAAAGTACTTGTCAGCTATTCTCCACTGTACTGCTCTGTTAGAATGTTGCATGACATCATAGAATGCCTGGGTGCCTCTCTGGGTGAGATTGTCAGTTGGTCTACTCAGGCTGAGCTGTAAGGAGCTTGCTCCTGTTGGGGCTATCCCTGTGTCATCTATCTTCTCCTACCATCCTGACCACCTATGCTGGAACCAAGCTACTAATAAAGAAGTAACCTACATGTACAGATGGACTCTGTATCTTCCTTTACAACAAAAACCTAGCAAACCTGTAAATTTTTTTTAAATTAGACACCCCAGACAATCCAGGATGGGGTGACTTGTGGGGCTCTCACTAGGTTCTGTTACCCAAAATCGCTTGCAAACCTCAAACTTTGTCAAAAGAAAAAAGATTTGCTCACATTTCTGTGATGGAAATTTCTAATCTATGTGGGTAGCCAAAAACTTCCACCCACACAGCATTCGCCCAAGTCCACCGATAAAAATGGTACCTCAATTATGTGGGCAGGCATAATGCCTGCAAAAGAAAACAGCACAAAATCTACTATGGAGACTTCAATATTATCGATCACAAAAAGACTAGGTTTTCTTTCACGGGCACCGCTTGCGTTTTTGTTCCTGGGCTCAATGCGCATCCAGGTAAGCCTAATAAACCCACACAGTTCTGAAAACTAGGCACCCGGGGAGTCCAGGGAGGTGTGGCTTGTGTGGATTTGTACCTAGAAACCTCAAATTTAGATTATCTAATTTTCCTCACTTTTCTCTCTGAGTTCACTGCACGGGCACAATTTCCTACAGAGGGAGTACCTGGTTCGGTGCAGAGGATGAAACAATTCCGTCCTCAGTACACAATCCCCATGGCTCAGGACAGAGCATTCAAGGGGTAATAAACATCTTACTAATATATGGAACAGCTACAGAAATTACCTCTGTAGTGCAAGCTTCCTTCATATTCTGTTTTTTCAGTACAAGCAGTGAATTTCATATTTCTTCATAAACAGGTACAATATGTTAATCGACAGTACAAGATTCCCAAAATACACAGCAAGCACAGAACTTGCAACCAGAGATCACCTTCTCTATCATGCAGAAGAGGTAAACAGTCAGCTATTCTCTCATATGCACACACATAGAAACAGGATGAAGAGGCCTGTCCTCATAACAAGCTTCCTAGTATAGACTTTCCTCACGTAGAGAGTAGGTGCAATGTAGTAAAATTCCAGTTTATACACTAGGTACAGCATAAGCACAGCAGCCTAAGCTTCTCTTACACACAAAGCAGGTACAGAATAAACAGGTACAGTGTAGGATTCTACCAGCCATGAACACATAAATCAATCAATCAATCAGCCAATCAATCAATCAGCAAATCAATCAAACAGTATTTCTAAAGCATAGCTAATCACCCCCAGTGTAGGATTCTGCCAGCCATTAACACGCAATCAATCAATCAATCAATCAATCATGGCTAATCACCCCAGGCGGTATACAAGTGCTGAGGTTTTGTGGGTCTCCTCAAAGAACTATGTCTTGAGTCCCTTTCTTGAAGTCCAAACGTGAGGGTGAGGGTGAAGGTGGAGTGGGAGGTCATTCCAGGATTTGGTGGTGAGGTAGGAGAAGGATCTACCTCCGTTGTGGCTTCTGCGGATGCGGAGGATGAAGTGAAGTTGTCTGGCAGGTCGATGGAAGGTCAGGCGGTGGTCAAGTTATGTAGTCACTGGTTGTGGAGGGCTTTGAAGGCATGGGTTAGAATCTTGAACTGCAAAACATACAAGATGATGGATGGAATGTTGCACAATGGCAAAACATTCACCCCCAGTCACAGATCTGGGTTTAATCCATCGGTATTTTGCTCACCACGCCACCCCAGTTCAGACATGGCCATATGCAAATCAGTCTTGACCCTGTGCCTCATGGGAACAGTCCAGCCCGAACTGCCAAGCCATGTCTTCCATGGATTGGAATCAAGCATTCTAGGACCGGTTTCGGGGTTTTACCCCTCTTCAGCCAGGATAGCTTGACTCCAGTGGCGTAGTGAGCACGGGACCCACGTCTGGGCATACCTTTCCCACATAGGGTGAACAGCAAAACACACAAGATGATGGACGGAATGTTGCACAATGGCAAAACATTCACCCCCAGTCACAGATCTGGGTTTAATCCATCGTTATTTTGCTCACCACGCCACCCCAGTTCAGACATGGCCATATGCAAATCAGTCTTAACCCTGTGCCTCATGGGAACAGTCCAGCCTGAACTGCCAAGCCATGTCTTCCATGGATCGGAATCAAGCATCCTAGGACCGGTTTCGGGGTTTCACCCCTCTTCAGCCAGGATAGCTTGACTCCAGTGGCGTAGTGAGCATGGGACCCATGTCTGGGCATACCCTTCCCACATAGGGTAAACAGCGAAACACACAAGATGATGGACGGAATGTTGTAAAATGGCAAAACATTCACCCCCAGTCACAGATCTGGGTTTAATCCATCGTTATTTTGCTCACCATGCCACCCCAGTTCAGACATGGCCATATGCAAATCAGTCATGACCCTGTGCCTCATGGGAACAGTCCAGCCCGAACTGCCAAGCCATGTCTTCCATGGATCGGAATCAAGCATCCTAGGCCCGGTTTCGGGGTTTCACCCCTCTTCAGCCAGGATAGCTTGACTCCAGTGGCATAGTGAGCACGGGACCCACGACTGGGCATACCCTTCCCACATACGGTGAACAGCAAAACACACAAGATGATGGACGGAATGTTGCACAATGGCAAAACATTCACCCCAAGTCACACATCTGGGTTTAATCCATTGTTATTTTGCTCACCACGCCACCCCAGTTCAGACATGGCCATATGCAAATCAGTCTTGACCCTGTGCCTCATGGGAACAGTCCAGCCCGAACTGCCAAGCCATGTCTTCCATGGATCAGAATCAAGCATACTAGGACCGGTTTCGGGGTTTCACCCCTCTTCAGCCCGGATAGCTTGACTCCAGTGGCGTAGTGAGCACGGGACCCACGTCTGGGCATACCCTTCCCACATAAGGTGAACAGCAAAACACACAAGATGATGGACGGAATGTTGCACAATGGCAAAACATTCACCCCCAGTCACAGATCTGGGTTTAATCCATCGTTATTTTGTTCACCACGCCACCCCAGTTCAGACATGGCCATATGCAAATCAGTCTTCACCCTGTGCCTCATAGGAACAGTCCAGCCCGAACTGCCAAGCCATGTCTTCCATGGATCGGAATCAAGCATCCTAGGACCGGTTTCGGGGTTTCACCCCTCTTCAGCCAGGATAGCTTGACTCCAGTGGTGTAGTGAGCACAGGACCCATGTCTGGGCATACCCTTCCCACATAGGGTGAACAGCAAAACACACAAGATGAGGCACAGGGTCAAGACTGATTTGCATATGGCCATGTCTGAACTGGGGTGGCGTGGTGAGCAAAATAACGATGGATTAAACACAGATCTGTGACTGGGGGTGAATGTTTTGCCAATGTGCAACATTCCGTCCATCATCTTGTGTGTTTTGCTTAGCATCTTGAACTGGCATCTCTTCTGGACAGGGAGCCAATGGAGGCTTTTGAGGTGAGGGGTGATGCTGGTCCCTTTGGGAAGGTTGAAGATGCGTCTGGCTGTGGTGTTCTATATGGTCTTGAGTCGCTTGAGGAGGTGGGTGGAGGTTCCGGGGAAGAGTGTATTTCCGTAGTTCAGTTGGTTGGTGATGAGGGCTTGTGTGACTGATTTTCTCTTGTTGATGGGGATCCATCTGCTGATCTTATGGAGCATACTAAGAGTGTGGAAGCAGGAGGAGGATACTGAGTTCATCTGGTACTTCATTGAGAGTTTGCTGTCCAGGACGATGCCAAGGTTGCAGGCGTGGTTGGTCGGGGTGGGTGTAGGTAAGATTTTTGTGGGCTTCTAGGTGTCGTCATGCAGTGAGGTGTTCGACCACAATATGCGCCCCTCCATCTTGTCCGTGTTCAGCTTCAGATAGTTGGACATCGTTCAGTCTGCGACGTCTGTCACGGCATTCCAGAAGTTAGTTCTGGTGGTGGCTAGGTCTTCGGTGAGTGAGACGATGAGCTGGGTGTTGTCTGCATAGGAGATGATTTTGAGTCTGTAGGTGCGTACAACATCGGCTAGTGGGATCATGTAGGCTTTGAACAAGGTGGGGTGTAGGGAGGAGACTAGGGGACTCCACAGTTGATGCTATTGGGCTCAGAGGTGTAAGAGGGAAAGCAGATTCTCTGACTGCATCTGGTGAGGAAGTAGGAAATCCATTTGAGGCCATCTACACACACACACACACACACACACACACACACACACATGTACACCCAGGTCAGCAGTGCAAGTTTTTCTTATGCAGACCTAGGCCCAGATTAACTAAGATTTTGTATGAGGATTGTTTTACACTTTTGGTACCCCACCCCCTGCATGATGCAAAGTCTATTTTGGCGTTTCCAAAGCCACACAAATCCTAATATGAATGACTTTGCCTGGCTTTAACTTTGCATCAGGTAGACATTGCCTGGCTGATGCACTGGTATTTTGCTGTGAACCCAAATTTACAAACATTTGTGAACATGGGTTTGCACCAAAATGGTGCACCTACCTGAGGCTGGAGAAATAAGGAGTAATACCTTTATTCATTACTTTTATTTCTCCTTATTTTCTCCTGTTTACATTTGTGCTGGTTTACTTGTTGCATGAAATGTTAGTAAATATGTCCAGGCAGCATTTGCACACAGAGTATGTGTAGTGCAAGCATCCACAATGAAAGAGTCCTTAACACACAACAGGTACAATACAATAAACTAGCAAGAATGTCACACACAACAAGTATAATACAAACATTCACAGTGTGTGCTTCAGTCACATAACACAGCACAGGATATGAATGTTTGTCATGAGGAAACTCATCTATTGTATATTCCTCATATAGCAAAAAATACATTAAAAACATTCAAGGTTCAAGCTCCTTAACAATCAAGTACAGTACAATCATCAATAGTATCTAGCAGGTAAAATACAGTCATTGTAAGTGCAAACCTCCCTCATACACAGAACTAGTACAATTCAGGCTTCTGAATTGAAAGCTTCTCTAATACAGAACAGGTACAGTAGGAAGCTTTTTTCATGCACCCTATATATGGAGGATGCATACACTTCCCTGACACATAGCTGTGGTACAAGTGGACAATCTTCAGGTTCTCATACAGTGTATAGTACAGGGCAGATACACTGCATCCCGCACTATCAACAAAAGGACAAGCTTTACTTACACAAACTAGATATAATTTAACCATCTGTGGTACAAGTTTCTTTCCCACACCAAGAAGGTATATATAGTACAGGAAACTTCAGTGCATGATTACATGACATATACAACAGATAAAGTAGCAAAGTATTTGGAGGTCAACACACACGGGTGAGGTTCTCTGAACAAAAGCATCTACTTGGCAATCTTAACTCAAGCAGAGCAGGGAAAACACTAGCATTGTAGCATCAGATTTCCTCAGCACAGAACAGTTACAGTATAGGTATCTGTGGTCCAAGCTTTCTTAACCCCTTCCATGCTCATGACGGAACGGTTCCGTCATGAGCCACGGTTGAGCTGTGCTCATGACGGAACCGTTCCATCATGGCCCTGCCCGCGCTCGAACCCTTCAGCACCGCGGCGGAATTCGCCCAGCGCTGAAGGGGTTAAGAAGCAACAGGTACAGAATCAAGTTTCTCACACACAGACGATACAGAACAAGCATTTGCAATTTAATCTTCACTTGCAATGGCATTGGTTGTGGATGATTGTGCTGGGGAGATGTATCTGCAGTAGAAGCTTTTTTTACACAGAGAACGGGAAACATAGGGCAAACTGGCAGTTCTCTCATATAATATAGGCAACAGAAGTGCACACTTCCATTGAATATACAGGATGTACAGTTCTAGTGTTTGTATGCAATCTTTCTTCAGCCTACAAGCAGAACTCTTGAAGCAAGGGCAGTAGTGCATCATTTCTTCATATAGATTGGATGTAGCACTGGTGACAGAAGAGCACACTTCATTGCAACAAGTGCGGGATAGAACATGAGTTATATTTTAATTTTCTGTTATCTGTTGAAGAGCTAAAATCACAAAAAGACATTTTTTACCTATTTTAATCAACATTTGCAAATCAAGAGACAGAGGCTTATTCCCTTCTGATTTGTGGCTGGCAACTTACAGCTGCAAGAAAGTACGCTCATGTTCTACTGTGCATATTATCACTCTTCAACAACACTGTTGGTGAGACTAGAATCTTATTTATCTCATTTAAAAAAAGAGGTTTTAATATTGGCAGTGGTTCCTTTGACCCACTCCCAAATGAACATTGTTTTTTCATTTGCAACGGCGGAAGGTTCACAAAGGGATCCCTTCACCTTGGCAAATAGGCTATTGCCTCCTTCGAGTAGTTGGTATTTTATCAGTGGTTTGCAACCAAAATTGTGGTTGCATACCATTAATTCATAGACTCTGAATCTCAATTTGGAAAGGATGCTCTAAATGCACCCCTTCCAAAATGCATTGTCGGTATGTATTTCTAAAGCAATTTTGCGAATGAGGTAATAATTACCAAACCATAAAATGGGTTTAGAACAGGGCAAAAAGCAATTTAGTGGTCACAAATCTTGTGATGTAGCTAACTGCAGGGTTTGCAATTGCTAAATGACTATGTACAGCTGTCCCATTGAGTGGTATCTGATTCATAAAGGGAAAGATATGCTCATGGGACAGTTTTTCATTGTGAATCCCTGTGAGTGCCTCAGGGGAGCAGACAGCAATACATGGCACAACTGCATATTCCTACATTGTCTTTTCTTCCTGGTGCCATTTTATTAAACAAGCAGGAGTTTCTTCAAGAGAGATGCATCATTTTTAATAACAAATGTTTTTAACTGGGGAATCTTATTCAGAGATGGAGAATTTGCTGTGGCTTACTAACGTAATTCTTGCATTTGCATCCATTCAATAGTGGTCACAAAATGCCTCCTGTTTCATTAATACTCAATAGGCAGGATATTCTTCTGCATCCTGCAAATATCCATTTTGGAGTGAGTCTGATTAGTATATTAGTTGCATCACAAAATGAATAACTATTTGCAAGTCAATCTGTGTGCAATATGCAAATCCTGATATGCAAACTGTATCTAGCACCTGTCCTAGAATAGAACAAACTTTACAATGCTACAGTCCATTTTTCACAGATACATGCACTGGTAAGCCAGTGATAAAAGTACATTTCTACTAATTGAATAGTGAAAGAAATACATTTCTATTTTCACTGACCTTATGTTGATGGTACAGAAACTGATTTTCTAGGGATAGGCAATGTTGCAGTGCACTATTGCAGGTTAAAGTTATCTTAGCTGAGATTTGGAAGGATCACTTTGAGCAAACCCTCTGTCAGGATCAGTGCTCTTCTGAATCGCTCGGGAGCAGAACGCCGCTGTTCCCAACGCCCCTTCCCAGCTCTCCGGGCCACACGCCTATTGATACGAGCTGGCCCAAGAAACCCAGGAGGGGGAAAGGGGAATTGGACAGAGAAGAGACAGTCACTACGTCTTTTTCTTTCTTGAGTGTTGTCGCCCTTTTATCTTCCACTGCGGTGATAGTAGTGGATATACTGTAAAGAAATAATCACATTAAATAAGCGCTCTATTTTACACTCTACTCCTCTATGCTCTGTGTGACCTTTCCTTTTAAATACCCACCCTAACTTTTAGTGACCGATGCTCCTCTTCTGTTGTGTGGTGGTGTTGTCTTGGGGTGTAGTTACCGTAATGACAAGTAATTTCTTTTAGGTTTTGTCTTTACTCTCTCCCTCCACTTAACTTATGTTTTTCTTGTTTCTTTTCCCTTCTATAGGTTCGCTTACCCAAGATACCACTGAAGGTGCCTTTACTGGATTCTGGTTGGTGAGTACCTCTTCTTCTAACTTCTAGTGTACTGCTACTGTGTCTTTTTTCCTCTTCTTCCTTGTGTCTATTCTGTCATTAATCTGCACTATTGTAATGCTCGAGGGATATTTTCCTCAACGAGTAGTTACTGCGCACTGTCCTATAAACACGCTACTCTGTGGTAATATCTGTGCAATAGAACTCTCCGCTGTGGTTTAAGGAGTAGGGTTTACTTCACAGACTGACTGACTGGATTTTTTAACTGTGACGCCTTGAGTAATTTTTATCACTGAAGATTCTCCTCATTAACTTCGCTTCTGTAACATACTGGTGCCTATAAACAATAATTCAAGAGAAACGAGAAAAGCATGTGCTTGCCTTCCTTCGCTTACAAATTCGTTTCTGAGGGAAAAAATAATTCTTCCAAAAAATAACTCCGTGCTGAACAACGGAACAGTCTTACTTAGTGTTCAGATACTTGGACTCAATTTTTCTCTCTACTTGACGACAAACTCTCCTCACAGACGCGCGGCACAAAACGATGACTTTCTCTCCTCACGACTCCGGTGAAGTGCGCCTCTCCACCGGGCTGACACCTGGATCCTACTGATTACCATGGAACGCTAGAGCGCTAACCTGCTGCTCAAGCGTTCCAATTGCGGCGGCCATCTTAGATCCCAGTCGTACTTTACATCGCTTGGGGATCGCCTTGGCATATGGTCTGCTGGTCCTGACAGTACCCCCTCTCAAAGGACGTCCTCCCACTCTGGGCTTATTAGGAAATCTCTTGTGAAATTCCCTAATTAATCGAGGAGCATGAATGTTTGAAGAAACTTCCCAAGCTCTTTCTTCGGGCCCATAACCTTTCCAATCCAACAAATAGTACATCTGCCCATTTCGTATCTTGGAGTCCAAAACTCGCTGTACCTCAAATTCTTCCCCTAATTCAGTGTGGATTGGTTTTGGGGGTATTTTAACTCGTAGATCTCTTGAAACCTTTTTTAATAAGGAGACATGAAAGACCGGATGCACACGCAATCCTTTGGGCAACTTCAACTGATAATTCACGGCACTTAGTTTTTTCTCAATCTCATATGGCCCTACAAATCTTGGTTGAAACTTCCTAACCCCCTTAAGTCTAAGGTGCTTTGTGTTTAACCAAACCTTATCTCCAACTAGTAAGTCTGGTTCCTTCCTTCTTCTTTTATCAGAATAAAATTTGTAAGTCGCCTTTGCCTTGATTAAATTGTCTGTGGCTATTGCATGCACTTTCGTCATGTGATCAACTAAGTTTGTTACTGCTTGAACATCTACCTCTTGAAAATCTACAGCTTGATGGGGATGTCTTACTGTGTTTAAATAAAATGGGGAATAACCTGTGGACATGTTTTTTGCATTATTGTGGGCAAATTCTGCCGCCCACAGATAATCTGCCCAATCTCCTTCCTGTTCTAATAAGCATAGTCTTAGGTACTGCTCTAACTCTTGATTTGTGCGCTCAGTTTGACCATCTGTCTCTGGGTGATAGCTAGTCGTGTACCTGGAGTCAATACTTAGTTTCTTAGTGAAGGCCTTCCAGAAATGGGATAAAAATTGGGACCCCCTGTCTGATATCACAACCTTGGGTATTCCATGGGCTCGAACTATGTGTTGACTAAAGGCATGCGCCAGAATTTCCGCCGTGGGAACTCCCTTCAATGGTACAAAATGTGCCATCTTAGTAAATGCATCCACACACACCAAAATCGTATCATAACCCTTGCTGGATGGTAAATCTACTATTAAAACCAAGGTTATTGTGTGCATGGGTGTGGTGGTGTAGGCAAAGGTTGTAGTAACCCTTGCGGAGCTTGTCTTTCCGGCTTTCCCCTAGCGCAAACGTCACAAGTGGCTACATATTGTCGCACATCCTTTGCCAAGCTGGGCCACCAAAAACGTCGCCTCACTAAATCTTCGGTCTTTGTTATTCCCTTATGGCCTGCCAAAAGATCATCGTGACTTTCCTTCAAGGCCCTTTGCTGCATTTCTGCTGTCGGCAAGTAAAGGACTCCATGATGATATGGTAAACCTTCCCGAACCTCTCGACCAGAATCTTCTCTCACCCATTCTTCCAATTCTTTTTTGGACATAGAGAACAGCTTCTTCTTTTCCTGTGATTCTCGCAAAACTGCTCCAATTATTTTCTCCGAAGGGATGATGGTCTGGACCTTAACCTCCTCCATAACTTCTTCTTCTGTCCCTCTCCTAGATAAGGCATCCACCTTACCATTTTGTGCACCTGGACGATAAGTAATTATGAAGTCATAGTCCGCAAAATATAATGACCATCTTAACTGTCTTGGTGTCAAAGTTCTTGCAGACTTCAGGAATTTCAAATTTCGATGATCTGTGTAGACTGTTACCATATGTCTGGCCCCCATTAGGTAGTGTCTCCAGTCCTTGAAGGCGTCCTTAATTGCTAACAGCTCCTTCTCAGTGATGGTATAGTTAATTTCCGGTGCAGTTAATTTCCTAGAGCGATAGGCCACTGGGTGCAGTTGACCAGTTGACTTGTGTCTTTGCGATAGCACTCCTCCTAAGGCCCAATTGGAGGCATCCGTTTCTACAAAAAATGGCTCAGATGGATCTGGATGCAAGAGAATTGGGGCGGAAGTAAAATCTTTTTTCAACTGCTTAAATGACTCTTCTGCTTCCTCTGACCACTCAAATTTGACGCCTTTCCTTAGTAGTCTTGTCATTGGAATTAGTTTCTGAGGGAAATTTTCAATGAACCTCCTGTAAAAATTAGCAAATCCGATGAAACTTTGGATTTCCTTCACGGATTTCGGAGATTCCCACTCCAGAACTGCTTTGATTTTGCTTTCGTCCATCGTCACCCCACTGGGAGCGAGCACAAACCCCAAGAATTCCACGGATGATACACTAAAAGCACATTTCTCCAATTTGACATAAAGACTGTGCTCTCGCAATTTCTGCAACACCTTCTTGACATGCTCTTCATGTTCTTCCACGTTGTTCGAATAAATGAGTATGTCGTCGATATACACCAATGCATGCTGATCGATAAACTCCTTCAAAACATCATTGATGAAGTGCTGAAAAGCTGCTGGGGCATTACATAGGCCATACGGCATTACTTGATATTCAAATAGGCCATGTTTAGTCCGAAATGCCGTCTTCCACTCATCTCCTTCCCGAATTCGGACCAGGTGGTAGGCCCCTCTCAAGTCCAGTTTTGTATAGATCTTGGCTTCCTTCACCTGGTCCAATAATACGGAAATCAAGGGCAAGGGATACCGATTCTTAACGGTTATTCTATTTATTGCCCTGTAGTCAATGCAGGTTCTTAATTCCCCACTCTTTTTTGGAATAAAAAAAAGTGGCGAGGACACGGGGGACTGTGACGGTCTTATAAACCCGTTCTCCAGATATTTGTGCAGATACTCCTTCAGGTGCTCATCCTCTTTCTCTGTCAGAGCATAGATTCTACTACATGGGAGATTAGATCCAGGTTCCAATTCTATCTTGCAATTGAAGTCTCGATGCGGAGGTAGCCTTTCCGCTTCCACTTCACTAAAAACATCTAGGTACTCCGCATATTCTTCAGGTAGTTCTATGGTGCTCCTCACACAGATCGTGGATTTCCCTTCGCTTAGAAGATGGGCCTGAGTTTTTTCTTGATGTCTGTGACCTTCCAAATAACAATGCTCCTTACAATATTCTGAGTTCAAGGTCACGGTACGGGCCCCCCAATCGATTGTAGGGTTGTGTTCGGTGAGCCATGGCAACTCCAATATTAATTGGAACTGTGGAGCGTCAATCAAATTGAATTGGAGATCTTCTCGATGACCTTCTTCAGATTCCAACTCCACTATTTCAGTATGACTCACTATGGGTCCAGATGAAAGATTCGTGCCATCTACTGCTCGAACTGCCTCACTTCTTTCCTTCTTGATGGCCCTTAACCCAATCTTTTCTGCAAATTTTAGGTCACAGAAATTGCCTGTTGCTCCCGAATCTAACATCACTGTGACTCGCCTTAATATTTGTTCTCGGTAACGCAGCGTCATCATTAAGGTCAAATGCGGAGCCGCAGACTGCAAGGTATTCGCCAGGGTATGAGCATCTGGAGCTGTTTCTTCATTTGCAACCACCAGTCCAACTCCACTTACTGGTGGTGCAAGGCGTTTCCCGATGGCTTCTGCTTGGGCTTTTTCTGACAATCCCGAACAAAATGCCCAGTTCCTCCACAATATAGACATTGCTTGTTCAACCTCCTTCTTTCCTTCTCCTCCTTGGAAAGTGGACCTCGAATCGTCCCAATCTGCATGGGCTCACCCCCACGGGCAACGTCACCTTCCTTGCTGCCTTCTGTTCTCGCCCGATCAAACCGAGCCACACTTGGACGATAATCTCGCTTCCTTTCTCCTCTTCTCTCTCCTTGACGGAAGTCAATTTCTAAAACTAGATCGATCAATGCTAATATCTCCGTAGGTCGATTGGGTACTTGTGCTAATGCATCTTTCAACTCATCTTTTAAACCTCGATAAAACACAGCAGCTCTTTTGTTCTCAGGCCATTCAGTTTCTATCACCAACTTATTGAATTGAGCCAAGTAAGCTACTAAGTCTCTGCTTCCCTGTTTTATTTCCAATAGTTCATTGTCTGTGGCCTGGGATACTCTTCTTCTGTCGAAGATACGAAGGAATTCCTTTTTGAATTCATCCAAATCATATAATAATGAAGCGTTACTGGTGACCAGAGGCATAGACCACGACGCCGCATCTCCACTTAAGTACGACAATATGAATGCCACTCTAGACTGCGCATCGGGAAATAATGCCGGACGACACATAAAATGTAGTGTGCATTGGGTCAAGAAAACCTGAGCCTTTTGGGGATCACCACTAAAACGCTCTGGGGGCGCCAAAGGAATTACAGGTGACAAGGAATGAATTACTTGTGTCGTTATTTTAGGCTGAGTGACTGAAGACTCACTGGCAGCTCCTTCTGAATTAACTGGGAACCTAAAACTTGGATCAGAAACCATGCCACTCATTTTTAAGTTTAAATCTGTGGTTTCCTTTCTCAATTCCCTATTCTCCTCTCTAACGGAAATTAATTCTCTTTGGATTCCTTCTAAAACTTCACCTAATTTTTTCAAGTCCAAACCTTCAGCCATTCTGCTCAAGAGCGACTAAAACACGTGGGCACTTCACTCTGTCAGGATCAGTGCTCTTCTGAATCGCTCGGGAGCAGAACGTCGCTGTTCCCAACGCCCCTTCCCAGCTCTCCGGGCCACACGCCTATTGATACGAGCTGGCCCAAGAAACCCAGGGGGGGAAAAGGGGAATTGGACAGAGAAGAGACAGTCACTACGTCTTTTTCTTTCTTGAGTGTTGTCGCCCTTTTATCTTCCACTGCGGTGATAGTAGTGGATATACTGTAAAGAAATAATCACAATAAATAAGCGCTCTGTTTTACACTCTACTCCTCTATGCTCTGTGTGACCTTTCCTTTTAAATACCCACCCTAACTTTTAGTGACCGATGCTCCTCTTCTGTTGTGTGGTGATGTTGTCTTGGGGTGTAGTTACTGTAATGATAAGTAATTTCTTTTAGGTTTTGTCTTTACTCTCTCCCTCCACTTAACTTATGTTTTTCTTGTTTCTTTTCCCTTCTATAGGTCCGCTTACCCAAGATACCACTGAAGGTGCCTTTACTGGATTCTGGTTGGTAAGTACCTCTTCTTCTAACTTCTAGTGTACTGCTACCGTGTCTTTTTTCCTCTTCTTCCTTGTGTCTATTCTGTCATTAATCTGCACTATTGTAATGCTCGAGGGATATTTTCCTCAACGAGTAGTTACTGCGCACTGTCCTATAAACACGCTACTCTGTGGTAATATCTGTGCAATAGAACTCTCCGCTGTGGTTTAAGGAGTAGGGTTCACTTCACAGACTGACTGACTGGATTTTTTAACTGTGACGCCTTGAGTAATTTTTATCACTGAAGATTCTCCTCATTAACTTCGCTTCTGTAACATACTGGTGCCTATAAACAATAATTCAAGAGAAACGAGAAAAGCATGCGCTTGCCTTCCTTCGCTTACAAGTTCGTTTCTGAGGGAAAAAATAATTCTTCCAAAAAATAACTCCGTGCTGAACAACGGAACAGTCTTACTTAGTGTTCAGATACTTGGACTCGATTTTTCTCTCTACTTGACGACAAACTCTCCTCACAGACGCGCGGCACAAAACGATGACTTTCTCTCCTCACGACTCCGGTGAAGTGCGCCTCTCCACCGGGCTGACACCTGGATCCTACTGATTACCATGGAACGCTAGAGCGCTAACCTGCTGCTCAAGCGTTCCAATTGCGGCGGCCATCTTAGATCCCAGTCGTACTTTACATCGCTTGGGGATCGCTGTGGCATATGGTCTGCTGGTCCTGACACCCTACCTTGACCTTCATTATGAGAATGTCCCATACTAGAATGAATTGTTGTGTAGACAGACTCCTTAAATAAAGCTGCACCCTTTGGGGTGAAGGGAGATTGAGACAAAATAATAAGAGAGGCTTGCAGTATAGGATCTGCTTTGTGGCTGTGTGACACTGTGTAGCAGGATATGGCACTTCTGAGACTTCCATATGTTGTGAGGTAGATGTGCCTGTGACCAGAACCTCTGTTTTTTCAATGATGCAATGCACTGGAAATAACAAGAGGAGGCAGTTACCAAGTTAACAAGTCTCTACATACAATGAAAGTGAATGAACTTCTTTGACACAAACTTACAGAATTCAACAGCAGCTTGCAATGAGAGCTAAATAACCAGAATCACAGAGTGGAGCGTGTCACTTTATGAATAACTTCAAATACAGATTTTGGTGCAAGGTCCATATATATATAAAAGACTCTGAAGAGCTTTCTCTAGGCACTACTGTTCATCAGAGAAACACAGAGCCTAAGTCTTTAATCCTTGCGCAATATAGTTCTAGCTCCAAGGTTGTACGGAGGGTCCGGAGTGTAAACACACAAGAAGCGCTGGAGAAATTTACAGAGAGGAAATGGAGGTCTATAGTCTTTGAAGACAGGGATACTCGTCTTCTTTACTACTGAAGTAGGTTTAGTGCACACCAACCTGATATCAAGTACTTAGCCTAGTTCCTCAACATGTCAGAAGTTCGAAGATCTCGAAGCCTTGACTCAGGGAGATGTTGGGGTCCAGAGTAGCTATGCAGGAAGGAGTGCGGACGAGGGCTATGAGGGAGCAGATGCCACAGAAACCGCCGGTCCGGATGGACTTTAAGGAGACTGGAGTGCTTCTTGGTTCCAGGAGGATTCTTCAGATGAGTAGGAAGGGTGGTAGTTTTTTTGCAGGGAGCGCGTCAAGTCATGATTTGGGTTTGGGTGAGGTTTATATACCCTCTCGAAGGCTTGGTGGATGTAGCTATATCACATGCAGCACGTGGGGCACATGGCCATCTGGAGAGTTTTCAAACCTTGGGGAAAACACATATTAGTACACTCTCTATGGCCTTACAGAATGGGCAGATGCAACTTGTTAATCGGAACCAACTAACAAGAAACAAATGTGTTGTTTTTGCTTGAACATTCATAGTGGAAAACAACACCAAGGCCCCAGTAACAGGGAGAGCAAAGCTTGCTATTAGCTCATGGGATTCTGGGAGAAGATTGCAGGAATTTAATGAAAACCATGTCAATGCCCTAGGAATGGCAGAAATAGTTAATCCATTAAATCCCAGGATGTGGGGAATGCTTGAATGTGTTCAAGGGTAATGGAAATTATGTGTGCTGGGGAAGCATTAGCTGAGTATGCTGGGGTAACACTAGCCATGAGGTATGCTGCGGGTGCATCCGTCATGAGGGATCTGGGGGAGGACATCAGTCATGCTATCATAGCGGACCATAAAGCACCATGGGGTATGGCAAAATGAGCTTTGTGCGCTAGGTCCACTACATAGAGGGCGCATGAGGAGGTCATGACAGAATGAAACTATGACAAACTGCAATGATGTACAGGGTAGGAACCAGCAAAAACATTAACAATTATTTAGCAATATTTGAGTCTCCTTAACACAGGCAGAAGGTTTGTGTGTCAGTGAAGATTTTCAAGATATCTGACAACATTCAAGTGATTCGAATATTTGTAAAAATGTGTAAATTCTCTGAATGCTCAAGGTAACTTTGTTTTCTAAGATTTTGATTTGTGACCTAGAGACAAAAAAATGTAAACCCACTACAAAATGCAAACCAAATCCTGTAGGTTTCACTTAAATTCGGAGTAGATATTTTTTACTGAACAAAATATTTGAGGAGTAATCTTAGGTGTATGTAACAGCCAAAGTTTTTCCAGACGTAGTAAATAAATCCTTTTTTACAAAAAAATATGTATTTTTGCTCATGCAAATATCATGTAGAAGGGCTGAATACACTCCTAACTTTTATTGTCTCTTTTCTCCACAGGGGGCGTTTATCCTCATGGAGAAATCCTGAATACCCATCCAACAATTCTGGGGGTGTTCTCTGCCCATTTGCACCCTACTTCTGCCCTGTCAGAAGAAAATATGGGTGCAAGTGGGCCAGGCAACTTTGGAGAATATAGAGAAAAAAGAATGCATCTGGGTGTCCACATACCTTTGGTTATTGCTGTCATGGGATCTTCACTTCCCTTCCCTGGAAGTAGATTTTTCACTTTTTGATTTATTATTTACATAATTCTTCAGTGAATAAACCTTTTTGACAATCTCAATCCCCCTTTTATAAAAGTCAAATTATTTTTTTCTTTGTAAAAATGTTACTTGATGTAAAAATTGTTTTGCATTTCATGACAACAAGAGCAACACGTCTGTGACTAGTGCTAGGAGGATTCTACAAGTATCTCTGAAAAAATGTACAGTAGGTATATACACCTTATGTCATTTCACTTTGAAGACACATGTTTTCGAGTTGCCGAGGCATTGAAATATTCTATAGACAGTTGTGTTGAGCATCGTAGAATATGATATGAGTTCACTGCTGCTGAGACTCCGCTTATAAAGCAGGAGATTAGTAGATATTTTAGTGACACCCAACACCAGTGCACCAGAATCCTACCTAAGCCCCAATCGGAAAGTGCTTCTGAGAGCGCACAGGAGTGGATTTACAATTTCTCATCTGATGGCTTTTTTTTAGTTGACTGAGACTAAAAGGGAGTTAACAATAATAAGACAATACAACTTTCATGAAACCCACTTTGCCCCACTTTAAGGAGCAGGAATTGATGATTGAAGTTAAGAAGTTTATTTCAAATTAACAATCAAAACAATGTATATGAATATCTGAAGAATATTAAAAAGATATTAAAGAGATAAAGGATTACAGTTAATAAACTGAAATCATACAACAGGTTCAGTCTCAGAAGGATAAGGTATGAATCACAGCCACAACAATACAGAAATAGATGTTAAATAAAGAAACTCTGATGTTCCCTCCTAAATATGCATGCATTCTAGAGTCATCTAATTGAGGTTCTAAGCCTAAAGAAAGGGTTTTTTTTAGAGTGGGGTGTCGACGGAATTCGGAAATGCAAAAAGGTGTCAGCAAAGTTAAGACTTCGGTAGAAGTCTTCACAATTGAAATAAGTGTTTAGCCTGAAGTTTTAAACTTGCAAGACTAAAGTGAAGCATAGAAGTCTGTATCTCTCAAAGTGCAAGTGAATCTGCTCTAACTTCTCACAGTGTGAACACTAATTAAAACAAACATAAACTTCAGAAAAAATTATATCTCTTTCCACCCCTCAAGAGACCAATCGCCTCCATCCTCACGTTATGCAGTTGCAACATTTCCAGACTTTCCCATCCCACAGTACTTGGACAGATGCAATAACCTTGAAGATACCTCCGTTCCTGAAATGCAATAAATAGGAATAGTCATCCGCTCATTGGGTTTTCAAGTTTCTTTATAAAATTTCTCTTCTCTGAACTTACTATCAAGAAACTAATACAAACAACAATACTCCTTTTCTCTAGCTAATGACACCTTGGGAAAGGCACCTGTAAAGGAAAGAACATTCTAACCAAAAAAAGCATATTTCAAAATCAAAAGGTCTTTCTCTAGTCAGGCTAACACCAGCTAACATTTAAACTTGCACTTCAAACACATGATTATACTTGTGCACATATAGTTCAAAAGTGAATGCAAAAGTGAATCAGTGCATACATGTTTGCACCTTCGAATATGACTTTCAGAATAAATGCAAATGTGACTTTGAAATATAAACTAACAACATGAATACAGAATATGTCTTCATGTTAATCAAAACATTCCTGATTGAATGTAGACCAAAAGTTTCATATTTCTACATACTCGCAGAAATTTTCAAAGGGAAACCCCCCCCCCCCCCCACCCCCCGAAAACCGATAGTGTCAGGCATCATATCCATTCTGGACCACTTCACGGACCACTTTCCAATGCCTTCCTATATAAAAGACACCAAGGACATCATGATTAGGATGCAGGAACTAACATTCAATCCAGACACAAACCTATTTGTCACTTTTGACATAGAGGCCCTGTATACAAGCATTCTTCAAGAAGCTTCCCTCGAGGAATTAGAGGCCCTACTGATAGAAAAAGAATGGAATTCAATCACACTGATAAGCTTCATCCTAGACTGCACACACATTGCACTGACAAGAAACTACTTCTAGTTTGAAGAAGGCTATTACCCACAGAAACACGAAACATCCACGGGCAGAACATTTGCTCCAAGTATAGCCTCTCTATATGTCCATGATTTTGAATAGAAGAACATAAATTACAACACAAACCCCTATATTAACAGCATCAAACTATGGAAAAGATTGAACAAAGTTCTGGTGATCTGGAGAGGTGGTGACTGAGGCCTGTATCTTCATGGAGTGGTTGAATTCAAGAGACATATGCCTGAGATTTACAATGACTACCAACATGAAATCGATCACCTTTTTGGATCTCAAGATCTGTGCAGTAAACAACCAACTAAAAACTGAAGTTATTCACAAGCGGATGGATGTCAACAATCTGCTCCAATATTATAGCTTCCACCCGAAAGACTTAAGAGATAATTTGCTAGGTGGCCAATTTCTCGGACTCCGGAAAAAATGCACCGAAAGGTCCACTTTTGACAACCACGCAGCTTTGCTGAAAATGAAATGGAAGAATAAACTATTTCCATAACACTTGATCCGAAAAGCTAGGAAGAGAGCTAGAAACAATTCGAGGGAATCCTTGTTGGAAACTCACAAGAAACCCGGGAATGACAGACTCGTTTGTGTCACCTCTTTTGGAACACACGCTAAACCAATGAAAAACATTATTCTATGACAGGTAATAACTCTGACCACAGTTTCATTGAATTGTGAGAGACCGATGTTTGACTTCAAGAGAGGGAGATCACTAAAGGACCAACTGGTTTGCATGATGCCTGAACAGAAGAAGAAAATTGGCCATACACTCAAAATGATGTGGAACTTGACATTATCCCTGCGGCCAATGTAACATGTGGCCACTCACAAAGGCAACTAAAGATATAGACCTAGGCCTACGCCGCCCCTTGGATGCCCAAGAAACACACATATTGTTTCATTAAGCCAGAGGGTCAAACCCATACAACATATCCATAAACCAAGGATAGAGAATGTATATCCTCACAAAATTACCCAGAACATACAATTCATATAAACATTCAAAAATCCACACACTATGGGTATAACAACCATGGTACTATGGAATTGTAAATGATTAACTGAGACCACCGCATAAAAACCTTTCAAAGGAAACGAATTTCTTTCTCTTCTGATAACAAATTATAATATCTTGGGGATTTGAAAAATGAACTTCTGGGGACTGATTATATTTTTTATCCCATTTCGACTTCTAAACAAAGCGGGACACACAACTTGAAATTGAACTTCAACTCCCAGCATCCCACCGATGACACAAAAACTAGGTCATCAGGAGTGGCATCTGAAACGATCACAGACCCTGTCAATACTGCACACTGAGTCCACTCCAGTACTTTGCGGTGGTCTGGAAGACGGTAACGTTAGATATACAGATGGTGCCTCATTCTTGATGACGTAAGTGAAAACTGAAAGTATGATTGAGTGCGAGAAAGAGAAACACAGAATGGGGTGTGAATCTCACAGTCTTTTCAAGATAACACCACTGTGAACTGCAGGAGGAATCCCAAAATGCAACGGAAATGAATGGTATGCCTACGAGCATTATGTTAAAAGTTTCACAACAGAGTACACATATGGGCGTCAGCGGGAGCCTTAGATAAATTGCAGGTCCGAAATTGCTCAAAAAACAAAGTATCTTGGCTGGCTCATGTACAATAGAGCCCCATGATACATGATATCTACGGTTTATGAATGCGTACACAATAAGGGGCAGTGGTTTTAGTATCCCACAAATGCGATTTGCACAGTACAACGCAAATGAAGCAGAGTAACACTGATCAGATTGATGACTAGTCAGTCAAATATACTTTTATTGATTTGTTAAAAATCATAAAAGGATGGCGAACCATCATAAAATGCTGTACTTTGAATGAGCATTTTTTTAAAACATAAAAGAGAAAAAAGGCCTTAGGATCGCGACCACAATTAAAGAACTAACAGATATCACAATACATTTAAGAAATGTCAGCCAGCAGATTAATTATTAGCTGCATGGCTTCAATCAATTTTTTCCAGTTCCTTTGCTGCTATTTTCCAGAATGTTATGGCACTACAGGACAGGGGAATCGAGAGCCCTCCAAGACACCTAATGACTGCAGCTCTACATGTTCTTATCTGTTCATTCCTTAAAATCTCCCGAAGAATGGATTTACGAGTTTTCAGTAGAAAAGGGCAAGTACATAGTAGGTGTAATAGTGACTCCTCCCCTTGACCACAGAGGTGGCATTCCTTAGATGGCCATGTATGTTTCCATTTTGGGGTCAAATCCTTTGAGGGGAATAATCCCATTCGCAGCAACATCAGGTAATGCTTTTTATGGTGGGAGAAATGTTCAATCAGATACTGTTGCGGCTTCAGTCTCTGGTAGGCCTGTATCACTGCCCAGGCGTGATGTTTTTTGTGAAGATCTCTTTATCTGTTAGTAAAGAGATCCACTTGATTGCCGTATTCACTGCGCTTTTGAATCCAAAATACGTTACTGGTGTGAACCAGGCCTCCTCTAGCTGTAATGCCGACAGAGATTCCTTTGGGATTGTCATAGTTGAGTTATCTAGTCTTGCTTGATTTTCAATCTCAACCCAACAGTGGTGGGCTAGGGTGTTGTCTTCTGCCTCCCTCATCCTCCAATAATACTTTACTAAGGCATGTCTGGCCATGTTCTGATTTTTTAGTCCAAATTCTAAACTAATTTGTTCCTGTGAAGTGTGTAACGGTATTGAGAACAGTCTTTTTAAAAATGTAGATTGTGCTGTATTTAATGTTTTAGCATCTTTAGTATTCAGGATTTCTGAGCCATACGAGATGGAAGGTAGAAGATTTGCGGCGATCACTTTTAGCAGATGACCGGTAGAGAAACCTATGAGCTTTTTTCTCGGGAGTTTGAAGGCAAATAACAGTTGTTTAGCTTTCGTGCATCCTTTCCACGTTTTGCTTAAAGTTGAGCCTGCAATCTAGCAGGAAGCCTAGGTACTTATAGGAAGCTACCCGGGCCAGTGATTGATCGCCCAATTTCCAGGAAAAGGCGTGCCTTTTCATTATTTTATTATGTTTACAAAAACACATGACTTTTGTCTTTTGATGGTTAATCGTGAATTGGTTCAAAGTGGTATAGGACCCACGTATGAGAGTAAAGATTGATAATGGCTTCAAGGAGTCTGGGTAGGACCGTCCCCCCCAGGCTTGCATTTTTGCCCATAGAGTAGCTCTTGAAACTTTGTCAAAAGCCGCTTTGAGGTCTACAGAGGCCTTGATTTTTCAAAGGCTTGGTTGACTAGAAGGGTGACCGCCGAGATGTTCATAAGGGTACCCATCCCAGCCCGGAATCCAGTTTGTGTAGATGGTATTAGGTTTGTTCGAATGACCCAAGCCTCCAACTCTACCAGGAGATTAGATGCGTAGATTTTCGCCTCCACATCTATCAGTGCAATCAGCCTGTAGTTGGAGTGATCCGAGTGGGAACCCGACTTGTAGATTGCATTAAGGATGCTTCCTCACCAGGACTCAGGGATCAGACTGTCAGCTATAGCTTTGGAAAAAAGAGGAGTCAGGATTTGAGACCAAAAAGGGGGGTCATCCCGAAACAGGGCATTTGGTAATCCGTTCGGACCTGGGGCTCCCTCAGATTTTCAATTTTTTATAATTTTTAGAACTTGAATTTCTGAAAACAACACAAAATCTCAGGGGATTCATGGGTCATGATGTCGTTGACTTTACCTCTGCCGCCAGCCTCCTTCTCTGTTGATAATCCGCTATTTGGGGCAGATACGGCTGGAGTATCGTGGAATAAAAGTTCGATATGGGCTCTTCATGTGGCCTCCAATATATCCGAATTATGATGTCTATTCCGGCCATTGGTTAGTTGGTTGATTTGTTCCCAAAAGAGCTTGGAGTCCCTTAGTTCGCAAGCATAAAGAAGTTTCACTCAAATATGTTCTTGGTACTCCTTTTTGGCAAATTGTATTTCCTTTTTTAACTTTTTTCTTGTTTTTGAAATTAGAAGCAGGTGTTCCTGGTGGCGTTCTGGTCCCCGAGATCGTAGTTGTCTGAGGTACTTATTTAGTTCTTGTTTATGTTTCCTCAGGCTATTGGTGAACCAGGCTGCCCCTTTTAGGCTTCCTACTTTGTGGGCGTGGGCATGCTTAGAAAATATCTTGTTAATTTAAAAAATAAAAGACTCCCAAGCTTTTATGGTCAGTGTTTCGGAGTTGGATCTTTCCAAAAGACTGGTGTATGTACTTGTGATTTCGTCGATGTTATCCTTATTCCAGCGGAGGCGTTTTAGGTTATAACATTGTGTTAAAGATGATAGCGCCTTTGCTTTCTCTGAGGTTGCGAAGGATTTTAATAGAATAAAGGATTGTGGTTGATGGTCACTTTCCGCCCTGTCTTTTATTTGGAAGTTCGCGATATACGGGAAAAGATCGTAATCTGTAAAAGTGTAATCGATGGTAGAGCATGTTTTTTGAGTAACCCTGGTGTTTGCTGTGGGCCGATCAGTCAAGCCTTGACCGTTGAGAAAACACATTGAAAGATCTTTCAAGCGGGCTGCCCATTTCTTACCAGATGTGTCCTGTCGATTAAGCGGTGGTGTGGCTTCTGTTTTGCCCTTACTCCTGGCGTATTGTAGATTCATGTTGAAATCGCCCAACAGGATAGATTTAGCATCTGGATAGGCGAGTTTTAATGTTGTTAACGAGTTAATTAACTGTTCAGTTCTTAAGCTCTTTTGTTTGGATGCCGGGTGAATATAGATGTTAAGTATGAGCAGGTTTTAAGACACTGAGGCATCTAATTTGACGCACAACATCCAAGAACAAACTAAATCTATAATAGAAGCGTGCCATGGAATTTCTGTTGAAATAAAAGTGGATAGACCCCCTTTTGCTCTACCGTATTTTGTAGCTCTCTTAGCCTGGTTCAAGAATTCTTTGAAACCAGGTATTGGGGATGGAGTTATCTGCCAAGATTCTTGAAAAAGGAGAATGCTGTATTGTGTGATAAAGTCCATGAAATCGGGGTCTTCTAATTCTGGGTGCAGACCGTGCACGTTTCAGGAACAGATGTTACAACCTTGATGTGCATGTGGAGCTATTGATGAGGTTGTTCAAGCCATTCCCAAGGGTGTGCCTTCTATGTTTGGGTCCCAAGGACCCGAAAACTTAATGACTTTAGGATGGTCAAAGGTGATGGTAATTTTCCTGACCGACTACTCTTTATCCTTTATTTGGCTATGATGATCCCGGCCTTATGCCCTTTTTAAAAGACTCGCAATATAAGGTGATGGTTGTAATGGACTAGGGTAACACTAACAAGAAGGGATTATCTTTTTAATCTACATTCCCCATTTGGTGAACGAGTCCTTCTGCTGCCAAATCTGTTCCATAAGCATATTGCTGATAAATGTGGCTGTTGTAAATTCTTGGCCGATGGGACTCGGGTTTTGATTAAACTCGATACTGTAAATGTCATTGGTATTTATGTGGCTTAGAGATGGAAGGGCTTTAAATAATTTGAGCAAAACACTTCCTTTCAGAATGTCATGCGTTCCCCTTGAAACATATTGTGGATTCAAGACTAATTTGTTGTTAAGTGGGGGATCGTGCTGCGATTCGTTGTCTGGGATCCTTTCCGTTTCTTTTTTCACCACCATGGACTCTCGAGAGATCTGGGTTAAATCTCGAGATTCCGGAGTGTTTTTTTGTGGGTGGATTTTGCCTCCCCTGTTTGTTTCCGGAACTCGGCTTACGTCTGTGCCAATTTCCTCAGCCGAAGTGGGCACAGCCTGGCCTGTATTTCTTATTGCCTTCTTGGAGCTCTTCACTGTTAGTTGTGTAGCCTGAGTTTTTGAAATTTGTTTTTCCTTCCCCGCTACGGGTTTCAATAAACTGTATATTTTTTCTAGCGGGGGTGGCTCCCTTGTATTATGATTTGAAGTACTGGATGTGACGGACGGAGTAGGAAATGAAATCGGTCGCTCCTTAACAATTACTGCTTCCATGCTGTTTTGGGTTACATTGTCTTCTTGATGAATTCCATTTTGAACTGATGTTGCCAAGGATGAATCTTGTACCTGGATTGTTTGTTTGCGCTTTCTGGACTTTCTCAATCGTTTTCGCTCCCGTTTTGATAAAAGCGTAGGTACTTTTAGATGTCTTGCAGGAGACTGGTTGAATTGATCTTGAGATGAAGAATCCTGAGCGCCTAAGTTATCGAGAGCACTTGATGGATTGAGTGTTGTTGTTATTGGCTTAATAAGTTTAAATAATGCGGAGGTTGACTCTGTTTCACGGCCTTTTTGCCCCACTGAGGGATTAAGACCTTCCAAATCTGTTTCCTTTGAGGCTGCATTTTCTATCTCTATGGTTGTTGTTGTCACTATTACTGTTGCAGGCTTGATTAAAACTTCCCTTGTTGTGCCCAATAGTTCAGTCAGTCGGGTTGAAACTGAGGCTAGTTTATCAATTATTTGGGTGCAGTGACAGTGGCACATTTGAAAAGCTGTTTCCCGATCTCGCTGCACCTTCAGGATCATCTCATTACAGCTGTGGAGCTTTTGTTCGACCCCCTGAAAATGAATTGCAAGAAGATTTAAGAGGTCTACTTGGGTGTCCAATTTGTCTGCATGGAGGATCATTGCTTTGCCGATTGTGTCCATTGTGCTTAGCAAGTGGGGCCAGACTGGAGACGTTGATGAAAGTCGACTGGAACGGTGGTCCCGGGGGGGCGGTTGCACTGGGGATGGCTCGCTCAGACAACCTGGGAACCTGTTGAGTGATGCCTTATTGATAATGGGTGGTATCTGGGAGACTGATCCTAGATGATTTTGTTGACGTGTCGGCACAACATTTGGTTTAACCTGGCAGAGCTCCTGACAAAAATGCTCTGCTATTTCCGGCATGTAGAAGCGTGAATCAGGGTGGATTTGGATGTCGGAGTTTGAGTTGGCTATCCCCTGACTGGTGGGGGAGTGGGCCCCTGGCGATGGATCTAGTCTGCCCAAGGGACTCAAAGTGATTGTATTAAATTGATGTACAGGATTACTTTCAATGTAATATTGTTGGACACTGTAGCCGTTATGACCGCTGTGTCCAAGTGGAGATTGTTGTTGTTGGGACTGGCAAGGCAAATCCATGTGAGATGAAAGGTGATGGATTAATTCCTTAGTTACCTAGGGATTTGTTCTTTGATGGGTCTCCAGTGGGCAGAACGTTTTAGGAGTTAGTAGCTGGGGGCATTGAGTTTCTTGGGGCCCAACCGCTCAGCAAGGGACGACGCTGGTGGCCCGTGTCGCTGGGGACTCCCCCGCACCCACCAACCACGCACGCAACCTGGGAGTCATCCTCGAATCGAAACTGATCATGACCAAACAAGTCAACGCTGTCTCCTCCACCTGCTTCAACACCCTCCATATGCTCTGCAAGATCTACAGATAGATCCCGACATACACAAGGTAAACAGTCACCCAGGCACTAGTCAGCAGCAGACTCGAATACGGAAACGCCCTCTACGCCGGAGCCCCGACCAAGCTTATCAACAGACAACAAAGAATCCAGAATGCCTCTGCACGCCTGATCCTCGATGTCCCGCGCTGCGACCACATCACCCCCCACCTGAGGAACCTGCACTGGCTCCCGGTCGACAAAAGAATCTCCTTCAAGCTCCTGATCCACACACACAAGGCACTCCAAAAGACCGGCCCAGTCTATCTCAACAGTCGACTCTCCTTCTTCATACACAACAGGAAACTCCGCTCCGCAGACCTCTCCTTGGCTACCATCCCATGCATCCGTAGAACCACAGCCAGAGGCAAATCCTTCTCCCACCATGCCGCCAAGACCTGGAACACCCTCCCCCTCATCCTACGACAAACTGAAGACCAATTAACCTTCAGAAAACAACTCAAGACCTGGCTGGTCGACCAGTAGCAACAGCACCTCCCCCTCCCCACCCTCAGCGCCTTGAAACCCTTGCAGGTATGTAGTGCGCTTTACAAATTATTTGATTGATTGATTGATTATCACCCGTAATATCTAATCCCGTGTGACATGGGTCTTTCTTTTCTTTCCTTTCAAGCTCACTATTAGTTGTACTTCTATCCCCTGATGAGGACTTATCGGCATCATTTATTTTTTTGGAAGACTTTATCGTTGTTGGTTAGATTAATAGGGTTAATAGCTTTCGTAACATGACGACTCCGGTTTTCCTCCGTTGTTTTAATAGCAACCTTTAAGAGGCCTGTTATCAGTGCCCATTTGCTGCTTTTCGGGCATGAGTTATGCCTATTGAGGGCCGTATGGGTTGCCGTGCGGGTTGCCTTCTTACTTCCGGCTCACTTGGCTTGTGGGGCCGCCTCTGCAGAAGTTTTTTCTAAGGTTTCCAATGTGTTTGCCATGATAGATGATACATCTGTTATAGGTTCACGCTCGTGTCGTACTTCTATTGCTTCAATACCCTCTATATTTAGCGTGCCAGGATCTACCGAGGACATACCAGAAGGGTTATGCGTTTTGGATATGATATCAATCAGAGCTCCTTCTTTGTCCTCATCTTTATCCTCATCTTTTCCGTTTTTGGCTGGGGCTTGCAAATGTTTATCTTTTTTGTCCCCACCTCTTGTTTTCCCTGACCGCATTTCTGGATTTTACCAAGTTTATTTGGGCCCACGCTCTGTCCGGACTGTAGCGCTTACCGGCCACTGTGTTGCTCAATCAGATCACCAAGTCTGAGCCGGGACAGTGAGCACTACACGCTTGTGTATCTGCGCATCAGTCTGAGTTTGCTCGAAGATTGTACAATAAGGGTCTTTAAGTAGTTATTTTTGCTAGAATGCAGCTTTTAGGGAAAGGCACAGTTGTATAATCTATCCCAGAGGCTTGGAGTTAGTTGTTTTTTTTTATTTAATTTTTTTACTTTCCTCTTTCCAGCAGCGTAGCTGGAGAGCAGCTGGGGGGCAGGTTCGGGGGGGCAAGCAGGGAAAGCGGGAGGCATGCCGGTCACCGGCCGCACCTGGTCTTGGTCAGGCCGTTCACACTCTCTGCGGCTTTCCACTTCCCACTTCCCGCTTGCCACTAGATTTCTGCCACAATGGTATTTGCCTGTTGCGGGGGCTGGCTCCTGATGGTGGCCCTGGGGCAATTCTGAGCCACCTAAAGCTGCTGAGGCTGCTGCTGCTGTTGTTTTGGTGTGCCACGGTGTCCTCGGTGGGACGAAGCAGAACCAGATTCCGCGCAGTGCGGGGGGCTGAGACTCGAGGCTGACGCTCGTCCTCAGCCACGCTCCCGCCTCGCTTCCACTGTGCTTTTCCGTGAGTCGATAGGTCGATGGGTCGATGAAGTGCACCCGATGTGTGTGAGAGACAGGGGGGCCGTAAGCTGGGAGCAGGGGCTCAAGTCTGGAATCACCTGGAGCGGCCGGCGTCCTCCTCGCGTCTCCCTTGCGCACCCACACGATCAGCGCAAAAACACAGAACTGGAACGATTCTGAGCAGCAGGCAGAGCACTCGAAAAGAGTAACACTGGAAATTTTTCATATGCATAATTGTTAAAATATTTGGTACCAACGTGAGCTTTGGCAGTAGGTTTAAAACAGACTACAGGTCATTAATGGACCGCACTAAGCATGTGGTTCCACACAATCAAACCTCTTGATATTGAGGTGTATGACAAGAGCGTGTGAAATGAATTGAGGCATAGAAGTATATTGAACTAATATCACACATGGCCTCTGGCGGGAGCCCAAAAAAGACTCATTTTAAGAACTGATTGAACAGTGAGAACATCCGAAAATAAAAGAATAGGGTTTGCTATCAACAATGTGTATCCAAAAAATGATGTCCCACATGTAGTGTAACAATTTGTACACACATTAAATAAGCACTGATGAGAGGCAGCCTAATCACCAATGCCTCTGTATCAACAAATCTTCATCTGTACTTTACATTTAATGACTGTCATTCGCTTCATAGGAGTGTGACATTAGGACAACGCCATGCTTCAGACTTGCATGATCCTTAAGAGACCCTGAACAAGGACAAAGGAAGAGCTTGCACATACTTTCAGAGAAAAACTCTTAAGCACTAAGCATGAGTTTCACATGAGAGATTACGTTGTATGGAATATGTATTATTCTTAGCATTTTACCATTCCCAAACCACATTCATAAAAGATGATTTAACAGAGATCACTGACCAATGATACTGTTATGTGACAATACCATCACCCAGCACCTATAATCACTTTTTATTATTCATTTAAGGGAGGTGTCCTATTTCAGGAGCAAAAAGCCCTGATGCGGACATGGACCAGGGCACCACTACACATCCTTGCAAGATTTAGAAAAGGATCACAGATTACGCGCAAATGTGATAAATTAGTACTTTGGGTTCACCTTTTTAACCTCGCAGAAAAATACTTTTTGTCTCTTAGGTAACCTCAAAGGACAGAAGATCGAGACAGGTGAGACTCTTAGGCCTCATGTATGTGCATGATATGCATGTTTAGTAATGCAGGGATACACCAAATCACCCTACCAAAGGCCCCATTCCAGACTGGGCTCTTAGCGCAAGCTGAAACATGCTGGCTTTGATACAGTATATTTTATTGAGCCATTATATTCAGTAAATAAATCTAAGGGATTTTTATCCATATCCCAGGTACCCTCTGAACAAAGAAACTCTTTGGGTATTCCTGTACGTATTTTTAAACCTTCTTACTCTCTTCTGGATCCTTATTGCTCAGTCACATTTGATCAAAGAACTCCCATTTCTGTTTGATTGAGTCGGCCCAGGTGGTACCCTACTACCAGGCTGTGGATCGGCGCTGATGATGAACCATGTCAAGATAAAGTGAGTGAGGCATCTACTCTAATATCTTTGGATACCCAAGAGATACTAGGAAAGAGTATTTTTCCTAGACTAGGATCCATACCTTTCTTTCTTTTCCTATCCCAGTTTCTTGCGTGTGCAACTAATGAATTTGGGAGAAAGCAGCTGGGCTCATAGTCTCTTCCTCTCAATTTTTGTGATAACAGCATGTCAACAGAAATGAAGGACTTCTTACTAAAAGAGGATGAATCTAATAACCCCTATATAGAAATATGAAATGCACACAGATAGTTGCACAAACTTACAGTATCTTGGCAAAAATGCAATGCTATCTTTTACATTGTTCTCGTGGGCACATATCTCTAAACTGACGCAAATATATGGATACTGTTTTGCCAATGAGTCTTGGTGGTCTTAGACACACAGTTTAGCAGCAATGGTGACTTTGGAACTGGTCAGTAATAATCAGGCAGCACCAAAGGTCTTGTAAAACATGACAAAATGTGTCATAGGGCATTCATCGGTTTTTGGTTCTTTAAATGGATTCCTTTGAGGAAAGGATTTATCGGTATTCACCTTTATTCCACCTGCTCCAAATTAGGATAAGCTGAATTTAATCACCAGATATTGCATTCCTAGATCAACATTCACGTGCATATGTAGGTAGCCTCACATTTACTGATTCATAAATACCGAATTTTACCGATTCGGTATTTATGAATCGGTAAATGTGATGTAGGTAATGATTCGGTAAAGTTTACCGAATTGGAAAAATTCGGTAATTATGAATCGGTATTTACCGATTCGGTAATGAGGCATACCTTCCCATTGATTCCTATGGGCCTGGAGGCCCATAGGAATCAATGGGAAGGTATGCCTCATTACCGATTCGGTAAATACCGATTCGGTAATGGGGGGAGCATATTCAAGGGTGGCAGGGTGTCACATTGACACCTTGTTGCACCCCTGAATCTTGCATGTGTGCACATGTGGCGCACATACATGCCCTAAGGGCATGTATGTCTGCCACATGGCACTCTTAAATCTGCAAAATATTGCTTTTTGCAAGGTATTCGTTATTTATCACCAACCTGTATTTGGTGGTAAATAACGAATTTCTAATACTAATTTTCACTCTTTAGAGTGCTCCCTACATCTGATTTCTGGATTCGGTATTTACCGAATCGGTATTTTACCGATTTCTTAATTTCCGATTCGGTAAATACCGAATCCAGAAATCAGCCCCCTACATAGCAAATGCCTAAATACCGGTCGGTAACGGGATATTTACCGAATTTCAGCCGTTACTGACCGGTATTTGGCTTCCTACATGAGGCCCTTAATATGTATGAAAATAAAAGTAAATTTCGAGCCATTAAGGTGCAGCTGTAGTGGAGGCAGCATTTTAGATACATACATTGCTATGTTAGCATAAGCGCCTTGGATGTTAAAAACGCCATCTTGCCACTTTTGCTGCTTATGCACACAACACTGCAGATACATGTTATTATTTGAAAACTGCTTGCTTGCCTTTTCTTCACATGAGAACTGTCTGTTGTTCACATCCCTAGACGTGCACTGCGACCTTGGTCTGAACATTGTGTGAAGAAACAGTCTGAGCCACCAAACAATGTATGTTTTTGAGTTCAGGTTGATCGGCCCATGCTCTAGCCATAACACGCACACAGCTGCAAATATCTGAAAGTCGAGAGCCTTTAATATTGCAGTTTGCATGCATTAGACACACATTCTGGAGGAGAACTTTTCCAGGCGCAGAGCAAAGCTGATCTCGTGATGTGATTCACCTAAGCTGATATTTATGATATGGGGTTCCCCATTTAAACCTAGAGACCTTCTATTAGTCTAATAATACTAGCTTACTATTGAAGGGAGGGTGGTTGTATTCCACTTTAATTTGTAACATGATTTCTCCCTTCATTTTCTATGGTATTGTAACAATGCTGATGGTTTTAGTTTTAATCATCTGTCTGCTTATGTTAGCCATCCATCTTAGGACACGTAGTTCATAAAATAAACATTTTAAACTTTACCGTGTCACTGATTACTCTTGTTGTGGACTAATATGAGAATAATAATGAACAGGTATTTCTGATTCCCACCATTCCTGAGAGTACTCTAAAGTCGCATGTTCTGAGTTGTCTAATCATTGGTAGCTTCTATATGGTATGAAGAGCGAATGAGACACTGATGCTGGTCGGATAGGGGTTCTGGGTACTGAGGTGAGTTTTTGGTACACCGCAATTCACTTATGTCCTGGTTTCCTGCGCATAGTTCTGTGCATGAGCAGAATCCCTGTGACATGGCGCACCTAACGTTTGGTCTTCTGATTTGAAACGCCTTAGTAGTGCTTATATTAGTCCACGACACCCTTACTCTTCTTTCCGGATAGCGAGAGTGACGGTTTTAACCTACCTGTTAGTACGATAGGTTCCCTCAAGCTTGTTAATTAAAAAGGTTTTTATATTTCTGAACCCTTGTGCTACTGTACTATCCATTGTTGTTCTTCTCTGTGTCCTTCCGGCGGTCGATATTGCAGCGCATAGCCGAACACCTCTGCGGCGTCATTTGACGCAATTTGGGGTACCGGACGATGGGATGGCTGTTATTTTTGTGGTGAGTGCCGATGCTTCATATCCCTACGAGTTGTTTTACTCTTGGGTGACTATGCCGGCAGTGAATGCAGAAGATGATAATACGTTTCACTTCTATACTCCCACACGGCTCCCAGCAACTTATACGCCGTATAGGACGCAAGAAATTCCTATTTCAGCTTGGCAGCATCGCATTTGGTTTAATGGCGCCCTTCCCCATGCAGTTACACCGGTTAGAATGGGCTCTTTGTCAATTCCAGGGGCCACTTGGCCGGTGCTGGCCGGATTTACACCTCATCCTCGTTATTTGAATCTTGCGGTGGATGAGTTACTTGTACTCCATACAGCCCTAATTGCTGTATATAGGGCTTTTGTGCAATACGTTTCACGCAACGTGCAGATGGGGGCACCTGCTGTTGCGGGACAGCCAGCTGGCCAGGCCGGGGTTGTTATTAGTCCCGTAATGGTTAATTCGGTAATGGGCAAGCGCCCCCAGAATAAGGACGATTTGCCTTATTGGCTTGCTGAGAAATTTGACCAGCTGGAGGCAGTATTTCCGCACTCTACTCCTCTGGAGAAACACAGGATCCTCACCATTAGTTTGCAGAAAGACTTAGTCCTGGAGGTGTCCGATTGTGACAACTGGAGCAAGGTTTTTACAGCGGTCTACTCGAAGTGCTTCGGCACCCCATCTATGGCCGTGCTTCCCTCCGTCATCAAGCGTGTTCAAGATCAACACGGTCCGGAGGCGGCAGTCGAGTTGGAGATGTGGCTTGTCGGTGTGTTCGATGTAGTTGCCACTCTCGTCCTTGGTAACCTCAAGGGTGATGTGGTACACTTTCAAGTGGCTAATGGTTTAGCCCGCGTCGACGAACTCGATAAGCCCCGAGAGTTGCCTAAAATTATTGCGGAGGCTTATAGAACTATTGGCCGCAGTAGTTTAGGGATTAAGCCTACTATTGTCATACCAGACATACAACAGCAAACTAAAGTGAGTTCGTCTGTCAAAGACGATCGTCCAACTTTTCCTAAACAAAATTGGCGAACAAAGAAACAGGGAAAGCAGCAACAGAAACAAGGGTCCCGTCCTGCGTCTCCAGTACAGGCGACTGGTGAGCGCACATACGATTTGCGCGATCGCAAGGGTATTAGGTCACCTGATAGATTTCAGGTTACTGAACAATGTTCTCCTCGTTGTTCACAGGAAACATCGGTCTCACAGTCCGGTGGCGGAGAACGTGGCAAAGGTCGAGGTGCCCATCAAGGACGTGAGCAACCCCGTCAGCCTGACTGTAAAGGCATGCAGGGCGAGTTTGAACATCAACGTCCCCCGTTTCAGAAGAAGAAAGTTGCTGCGCTAACAGCGAGGTATGCCGCAGATAGTGAGAATGCAGCTTCGGAACCTGACATGGGCACTAACGCTGCTCGACAGCGCAGCGGAGATTAGTGCGGCAAGCACTGCGTCCATATTGGGAGGCGACAGCAACTGATACGTTCACAACTGTAAAAACTGTTGACACTAGAGTGGCTCCTGCTGACAGACTATATGACATAGTCCTCTTAATTGAAGGTGACATACAACGTACAATACAAGGGATTTTTTGGGCTAATCTGACCTCATCCTATGATATTCTCTTAGCGGAAGCGGACTGGCCCCCGGCTTTCATTGTGGATGCTCCTAGAGGGGAGGAGGTAATCCTCCCGTCCTTTGCGCACGCAGTGCCAAAGGAGCACTCTGAAAGGTTTGCCGAAGAGTGGGCCCAGGTGCTTGCTCCGGCTTTGTACCGTACTCAGTTTGGGTGGGATAAATTGTCTCCAAGCCATGAGATTCCTTTACGGTCTATGCCCCAGCCACAGCCCCAATATCCCATGTGACACGAAGCTAGATCGCACGTCGCGGAAATCCTTGAACAATTGGAATATCAGGGTGTCATTGAAACATGTCAATCGACATACACAACAGCTTCACCAACCAACCAACGCACACCACGACCGAACAACCACCCCCCACCTCCACCCTCCACGCCTGGACTCCAATCAGCACCGAAGACACCATCCGCACGATGAACTCCATCCACTCCGGATCGCCGACCGACCCCTGCCCTCACCACGTCTTCAACAAGGCCGACGCTGTCATCGCACCCCACCTGCGAGACATCATCAACACATCCTTCGACACCGCCACCTTCCCTGAGAGCTGGAAGCACGCCGAACTCAGCGCTCTACTCAAGAAACCCACAGCGGACCCCACCGAACTCAAGAATTACCGCCCCATCTCGCTCCTCCCGTTTCCAGCGAAAGTCATCGAGAAGACCGTCAACAAGCAGCTGGCCGCCTTCCTTGAGACGAATGGATCCCTCGACCCCTCACAGTCTGGCTTCCGAGCCAACCACAGCACCGAGACCGCCCTCATCGCCGCCACCGATGACATCCGAGCCCTGATGGACAACGGAGAAACAGCGGCCCTCATCCTCCTAGACCTCTCCGCGGCATTCGACACTGTCTGCCACCGCACCCTAGTACAGCGCCTCAGCAACGTCGGAATCCAGGAGAAGGCACTGGAATGGATCGTCTCCTTCCTCGACGGAAGAACTCAGAGAGTCCGCCTACCACCGTACAAGTCAGAGGCCACCGAAGTCATCTGTGGCGTCCCGCAAGGATCCTCACTGAGCCCCACCCTCTTCAATGTCTACATGAGCCCCCTCGCGGCCATCGCACGCCAACACAACCTCAGCATAATCTCCTACGCCGACGACACCCAGCTGATCCTCTCCCTGACCAACGACCCCGCCGCCGCCAGAGCCAACCTGCACGAAGGGATGAAAGAGGTAGCAGAGTGGATGACGACCAGCCGCCCGAAACTGAACTCAGACAAGACGGAGGTCCTCATCCTGGGCTCTTCACCATCCGCCTGGGACGACTCCTGGTGGCCTCCCGCCCTGGGCACCGCACCCAAACCGACAGACCACGCACGCAACCTAGGCTTCATCCTGGACTCCTCCCTCTCCATGACCAGGCAAGTCAACAACGTCTCCTCGGCGTGCTTCAACATCCTACGCATGCTACGGAAGATCTTCTGGTGGATCCCCACCGAGACCAGGAAGACCGTCACCCAGGCTCTCGTCACAAGTCGACTGGACTACGGCAACACCCTCTACGCCGGTACCACCGCCAAGCTCCAGAAGAGACTCCAGCGGATCCAGAACGCCTCCGCCAGACTCATCCTCGACATCCCACGAACCAGCCACATCTCCGGACATCTGAGAAACCTACACTGGCTCCCCGTCAACAAAAGAATCACCTTCCGCCTCCTCACCCACGCACACAAAGCCCTACACGACCAAGGCCCGAGCTACCTCAACAACCGAATCAACTTCTACGCTCCCAAACGCCACCTCCGATCAGCCAACCACGCCCTCGCCGCCGTCCCCCGCATACTAAGAGCGACCACAGGAGGAAGGTCCTTCTCCTACCTGGCCGCCAAGACCTGGAACTCCCTCCCGACCAACCTGCGCCTGACCCAAGACCACCTCTCCTTCAGGAAGAAGCTGAAGACCTGGCTGTTCGAGCAGTAGCGGCACCCCCCTCCCCCCAGCGCCTTGAGACCCTACGGGTAAGTAGTGCGCTCTATAAATGTCTTTGATTGATTGATTGATTGACCAATGAATAATCCTTTATTCACTGTAACGAAACCTGATGGGTCGTACCACCTAGTTTTGGATTACTGGCACTTGAACTCTCATTGTCGGACGTGTGCTGTACAGAATACCCACAGTTCTGCCCTCTTGATAGTCTCGTGAGAAAAAGGTTTAAGACCACACTGAATATATTCAATGGCTTTTACAGCCATAACCTGTCCTTTATTCCTTTATTAGTAGGCAGTGGACAGCGTTTACTTCTGGCGGCAAACAAAAACAGTTTAAGAGATTAGCCATGGGCTATAAAAACAGCCCTGGCGTCTTTGCTGCACGTGTTGTCTCTCTGTTGGAGAGCATTGACCATGATGCGTACTCGTATGTTGATGATATCTATCTCACAGACGACGAGTTGTGGCTGCATCTGTGTCACGTTGATCGCTTCATTGTTATGTTAGCAGACTTCGGTTACAAATTCAACTTTGTAAAGTCTGACATTGCAGAGTATACAGTGTTGTTTTTGGGCTACGAGCTCAACAATGAGGGTCGAGGGTTAGCTCCTCACTTTCTGGAGAAGTGCGCATGCTTGCGTGCTCCTACAACACTGAAAAAATTACAGTCTTTGCTGGGTTTTCTGAGTTTCAGACGTACGTACACTCCCGATTATGCCCAGCATATCAAGCCGCAATATGCCTTGGTACAACCTATTTTTTCCAAATCGAGCTGGCTGCCAGAGCATTCAGCTATTTTGCAATCCTTGCAGGCTGATCTTCTTGCTTCGAAATACTTACTGACACGTTATAACCACACTAACCTGGTAATAAGAATTGTGCCGGGCACAGTGGGTTTCACGTATTTAACGTTCAATGAGGGCGCTACAGTCCCCATTGCCTACAAATCACACCTGTACACTTCGGCGGAACTGCGCTTTTCCACGGTCGAAAAAGTTTTGACTGCGCTGCAGATGGCGATTCTTAAACAACGAGCGCTGTCACAAGGAAAACGCACGTTGGTGGTTATACCATATCCTGCTCTAGAGGCAGTGATGAAAGCCAGTGTACCTAAGATTTGCATCCACGTTGGATACAATGGGCCACTTCTTTGACATCGCCAGATGTCACCTATATCTTTGATGCTTCATTGCAGACTCAGGAGTACTTATAGTATGAATTCGTTCATCGGGCTCCTCTGTCTTTGCGCCTGCTCGAGGATTACCATTGTGTCATTTACACTGACGGTTCGGCGCAACTGGCGACGGAATCGAAGCATGCCTATTCAGCGGCCTGCGCAATTGTGGCGGGTACTTTCGTGAATGGAGAATTCAAGTCTGATGTTGTGCATACGCAGTCATTGGGTGATTGTACCGCGCAATTGGCAGAGCTCCGTGCTCTGGTGCTTGCACTGGAGTTTGCTGATCCTCGGGTTACTACTCTTATAGTGAGTGACTCGTTTTACTGTGTTCAGTATTTTAACGACAATCTATTCTTTTGTTCTCAGAATGAATATCGCGATTCCAAAGGTAGCACAATCAAGCATAAAATGCTGTGGGTTTGGGTGGCAGAACTTAAACAGCATCTGCCACTCGTGAATGTAATTCACACTCTTGGTGACCAGCAAGTTGGTGTCCATGCTGTCGGCAACAGCTTAGCTGATGAAGCAGCGAAAACAGCTGTGGCGACATATCTAGTAGCAGCAGTTACAAGATCCAAAAGTAAGATCGATGATGACATCTTGGCAGCTATTGCTGCTACAGAGAAGGGAAGTAATTACCCGAGAGGTTTTCCTTCTCGGTACCATTATCACTTAAGTCCTGATAACGTCCAGTATGTGAGAATTAACGATGTTGGTGACAGATTGATTCACAACGCGGACTGCAGACCGTCCTTGATAACAGCGGCTCACGAGGGTATGGCCTCTGCCCATGCCGGCTTGTCAGCTACTGTTACTCTCTTACAACAGCGTTACTGGTGGCGCAGGTTGTATAAACAGACTCGCACTTATGTTCTTGATCATGACATTTGCCAGCAGATTAAACCTTCGACTGCTGCGCGCCCACCACAAACTCAGTTGTACATATCTAATAAACCACTTGGGTGTGTTTATTTAGATCACTGCGGTCCTTTCTCCTCTGATACTGCGTATAAGTACATCTTAGTTGAAGTGGATTTGTGCACACGTTTTCTTTGGGTATGGCCACAAAGGAGTGCTGATGCCCGTACTGTCATCAGGGATTTGCGTGTCTTTGTGGGAATTTTTGTGTGTGGTACCTTTCATT
The DNA here is from genome assembly GCF_964204655.1 of Triturus cristatus. Lineage (NCBI taxonomy): Eukaryota > Metazoa > Chordata > Amphibia > Caudata > Salamandridae > Triturus > Triturus cristatus. Next base: position 500,694,909 of record NC_140591.1, read on the forward strand.
CTGACCCGGGCCCTGCGTTCGCCTCTAAGGTGTACAAAGAAGCCAAGAGATCTTTGGGGGTCCAAGTCAAATTTTCGTCTCCATACCGGCCTGAGGGTAATAGTGTAGTGGAGCGAATGAACCGTGACTTAAAGCAATCCCTGACAGCTAGGGTTTTAGGGACTGGCCGGAACTGGTTAGCCCATCTGTATAACGTTCAACGTGCTCTTAATAATCTCCCTAGAAGGTCTGTGGGTGGGAGGACCCCATACATGATGCTCTTTGGCATAAAAATGTTTGTCCGAACCTTGATGGTCTAGACATGGCGGCGTCAGCCGCACCCTTTGACGTAGATGATCACTGTGCTGTATTGCAGAATCTACAAGAGACCAGAGACAGTCTCGCAAAAAAACACTTGCCCTGCACATCTGATGCTGCGCTTCAGATTCTGGTAGTCGGCTTGCTACCTCGAGTTGGAGACCTGGTCTGTGAGAAGGTGGAGAACAAGAAGGAGTTTGGCCCCTCTTATCGTGCCCCAGTTCCAGTGCTTGGCATGCAGGGTACAAGAACAGTCATTTTACCTCCACTTCCAGGTCGCAAGGATAACAGGTACATCTCCATTGACAATGTCAAACTACAGCGAGTGGCCAATTCTTCTTAGTGTGACTCCAGCGATTTCTTGCCCTGCGATGCTGAGAAATTCTGTTTTGGCTTCGGCTTCTACCACCATGCCTGATGTTGCCATTGAGATGCATACAGTTACTAATCCTTTGTTGCCACCACCGGCTGGTGGTCCACCTGAAGATACTGAGTATGCTTATCCCACAGACGTATTATTGCCTGTTTTACAATCAACCGCAGTTAACCAGTCACCTTTCTCATTTGACTCTAACTCTATGACTTCCAGTGCTTCATCAAAAGTTTCTATTTTTGCAGTTTGGTTTAAAAGACACTTTTTATTTCCCCCTTGGACTTACATTTGGCTGGTGCTCATATGTATTTTTTTTTTTGTGTCCATTGGATTCGTGGTGGTATTTTTTCGTCTTGTAAATGGACACTACCTGAAGGAAAGATCTACAATTAGACTAATTGATGGAACTTTGGCCCCCCACTCCTCATCACACATCATGAAGAGGGACCAGACTTTTGTGATTATTAATACCTGGCCTGTGTTAGATGGGATTGTGTAGGATGCTGTTAAATTTCAAATTCATGGACCCACTGAGGTTATTAATGTTCCGAATGTTCTTCGTGTTTCTATGGGTGATGTGGTGAAACAAAACATCCGCTCTGATGATTGGGACGTTCAGGCCATAGAGGCATTATTTTCTGATTTAAAATATTATGCCGCCTTTGATGCTGAAGATTTGTATTTGGACACCGCTAATTATGGGTTACTGTTTTGCTATCAACATTATGGCAACCAATTCCTACATGAGGCCAATACGTTTAGAAATTTTGTAAATTATAAGCAATGGGAACATTGTCCAACGCCAATGCTAGGCAGCTCCAACACACTGGTGAACAAATTTGTTATTTTACTGATTTCAGTGTTTCAAAATCTGCCGCCTTTTATTAAAGTGGCAGCAGAGTCTGCCTCGAAGGTTAGGCTGACACACACTAAATTGTTGTATGCTAAATCCTTTATGGATGATTTGGCTATCAAGGGTTATGATCTGTGGAAAGCTACTATTGATCTTAAATCTGTTTGGGGTTCTAAGCCTTGGCAGGTACAAGGAACTGAAGATCTGCATCGTGCCTGCCTCATCCCAAACCACATGTTGTTTTTGAATTCTACTATTTTTCAAACCACCTGCTTTGGATTGGCTACTTCTAAAACGCTGAATCCCCCTCTATTCTTGATCTAGGTGCTTATCCTAATTGGAATAATCATACAGATCTGTCCCTTGATGCGTTGCAGTCTTACATTACTAATATATCCTTCAATATTTCCAAATTAAATCCGGAAGGATGGTTAACATGGCAGACGAGCTCAGATTCCTGTCAAAATCGTTTTCTGGGTCTGCAACCTGGGTAACAAATAAAAATCGAATAGACCAGGAACCAAATTACGGATATGCCTTGGCAAAGAGCCATGTCTTTAATGCCTTCCTGAACATTAGGATAGAATGTTGAGTTTTGATTTCAATGGGAAGGGTGTTCCACAGTCTAGGGGCCAAAAACGAAAAAGCCCTTCCTCCCCATTTAACTCTCCGAAATCGGGGGACTGATAACAGGTTTTTTCTCAAGGAGCGGAGGTTTCTGCAAGGGACATAAGGTACCAACAAGTCCTTAACCCCCCCAGCCCCAAAGCCGGATAATGCCCCGTAAGTCAGGCAAAGGGTCTTAAAGGTAATCCTGGCGTGGATCGGTAGCCAATGCAAACTCTTCCTAGCAGCTGTAGCAGAAAAGAGCCTGGGGGCATCAAGCACAAATTTGGCTGCCGCATTCTGGGCAGTTTGCAAACATTGCACGAGACCTTTATCTATACCGGCATAGAGAGCGTTGCAATAGTCAAGCCGTGAGGCGATCAATGCAACCACAATCTGTTTGCGAGCCTGTGGAGCTAGGTAGTGTTTAATTTTCCTAAGGATCTTGATGATGCCCCAACAGGTAGCAACCATCCTATTTACCTGCTGAGCCATAGAGAGAAAGGGGTCGATCACAACTCCCAGGTTACGAGTCGAGTGCGTAGGTATGGGACACGCTCCCAAGGCAGGGGGCCACCACTCAGAGGACCAAATGTCCCTCTTCCCACCAAAAACAAGAACCTCGTTTTTTCCCCATTAAGCTTCAGTGAGTTATAAATCATCCACTGAGAAACTGCCTCCATGCAGTTCCTGAAGCTGAGAGCAGAAGTATTGCCCGAGTGGGAGAGGGACACCATAATCTGGGTGTCATCAGCGTAAGAAACCACCTCCATCCCGTAAGATCTTATTAGCCTGGCAAGTGGGGCCACATAGATATTAAAGAGGGTCGGACTTAAAGCCGACCCTTGTGGGACCCCACATTGCACAGGTAAGGATGGAGATAGATACTCGCCCAATTTGACCCTCTGGTCAAGGAAGGAGGCCAGGAGGCTCAAAGCCGAGCCTTCCACCCCTATCTCCCTAAGACGAGATGTTAAAATCGAGGGGGATAGGGTGTCAAAGGCGGCTGTCAGGTCTAACAGGACCAGAAGAGTAGTATGGCCTTGGTCGACCTCAGTGCGAATGTTATTTAACACTACTGTGAGAGCCGACTCCGTACTGTGGAACCTCCGGAAGCCATGCTGGGACTAATCCAGGAGACCCGAAATATCCAGGAAAGCCGCCAGATGCTCATTTAGATGAGTCTCCAGCAACTTTGCTGGTGCCGGGAGCAATGAGATGGGGCGAAAATTCTTAAGGATTTCAGGGTCCAGAGTTGGCTTCTTAAGAAGAGGCTTAACCACGGCACTCTTCCACGGGGTATGAAAAATGCCCTCCTGCATCGCCCAGTTCATAATGTCCAAAAGCGGGGGCAATAAGGTTTCCCTGCAATCCTTAAGAATTTTAAGAGGGCATGGGTCCAAGGGGGACCCCGACCTAGTCTTACTCAGAAGCAAGTCCAGTTGATGTAGGGAAAGCAGGGGAAAGCTAGACAGGCTCGCAGAGGAGGCCGAGTTTCCACTTCCTATGGGGGAAGTGACCAAGGTGGGAGGGGGAAGCATAGATGCCCATTGCAATTCAAGGGCAAAATAGATGTCAGCTATTTTAGAGTGGAAAAATTGGGCGATCTTATCACAAAGATCTTGGGAACTAACAATAGGGTCGGGCATTTGCAGGGTACACAGAGAGTCTACAATTCTAAAGAGATCTCTGGGGGAGGAAAGGGTGGTAGTCAGCCTAGAAAAGTACTCCTGCTTTTCTTTAATAACCTCAGCCTTATACCCTTTAAGAAGAAGTTTGTGCTTTTCCCTCTCTTGAATGTCCCAGCTCACCCTCCACAACCTCTCCTGCTTCCGGCAACCCTGCCTTAAGAGTCTCAGAGACTCTGAGAACCAGGGGGCCGAAGGTCTCTTCCTCGCAGAGTAACGCAGGGAGACAGGAGCCAATAGATCCACTGCCCTAGTGATGGAAGAAGTCAGTTCAAGTGCCGCCGTACTAACATCCCTCACTGTGGCAATTGCGCTATTAGAAATTAAAGGGGCCAGGGTGTCATTGGAAATCATCCTATAATTTCGCATAGGTTCTTTTCTGCTGGGAGCACTCAGCCTAGTATCTGCAGGAGAGGCCTGAAGCTCCAGAGGGACAGCTAGATGATCAGACCAAACCAACGGAAAAGGCAGGTCTGTCGATAACCTAGGATCATTTGAAAATACCCCATCCAGGATGTGACTTGCCTGATGGGTAGGGTTTTTAACCAATTGCTGAAGGCCACAAGCGGACAGCGAATCCAACAGGGAAAGAGTTTCCCTAGAATCTAGGTTTTCGAGATGAAAATTTAGATCACCCAAAACCGTCAGCTGAGCACAGCCAACGTAAGGTTCTAAAAAATTGAGCAGAGTCTGGCTGAAATCAGCTCTGGGTCCTGGCGGTCTATAAATCAATATGCCCACAAAGGGGGCAGCAAGGGGAGAAATTATTACAAAATGTAGGGCCTGGAGGGTATCTGAGGGGGCAGATAGAGTAGTAATACGACAAGTATGGGATATTTTATAAAGAATCCCCAGCCCTCCTCCTCTACGTCCCCCGCTTTGAATCTTCCCATTCTGTTACTACCTACTCTGTGGGGAAGTTATGCCAATCTTGGCTGCAACATTCCACCTTGGCATCTGTTAAACTTCATTTATCTAAATTACATGACAAAATAGATTTGAATGATTTTGTTAAGGGTCCTGTGGGTGGCATGTCCAAAAGGTGGGTGTGTGCTGTTTATAACGAAGTTTGGAAATTATCGCAAAATGAAGCAGCATCCAGATTGAGAGCCATTGATCAAGCTAATTTGGAGAAAGTACTAGCTGTCATCGATAATAGCATTAACACCCTTTCTTCCAGAATTTACACATTAGATAATATTGTTTCATCTGTTGTTGATATTGTGCAGGATGATATGTCTGTTTTGTATCATGGTCAAAATCAGTTACGTTCTATAATGCAGGTTGCATGGACTTTGCAAACTTTAAAGGCTGGAAAAGTCCCCTGGGACTACATGAATACTTCGTCTTTGTTCCTTCCTTTTAATCTGACTGTGAAACAACAATTTATGTCCATGAAGGATGCTACATACTCATTACTGCTTATTGAAAAGTTAGAACCTTTGCCTTTCTCTGTGGCCGAATTGAACTCCGCTGTGTGGCTTATCCACGGGTTAATCAAATTACCATTTCCTTTGTTTAAGTTCAGTTTGTGCATGAAACATTATGCCCTAGGCAGATATGAACCGTTGGGTACGGCTTTCCTGCATGAAGTTTGGTCACTCCCATTTACATATAGGTACATGAGAGAAGGTAGAGAAATTTATTTGAGGGGTGAGGAATGCACATCCACACCTGATCACTCTGTAGTCGGTAGGCACATCGAATTGCATGGCACGTGCAATGTTCAGGCACCTAATTTAGCATGCGTCCTGAAAGGTATTCCAGTGGCAGCTATTACACCCTCTTTCACATTGCTAGCTAACGGTAGTTATTTGCTTTTAAATAACGAGGCTTGCTGCGGGATGCTAGTGGGAATTCCCTACATTTTGACTGTATAACTGAGAGTAGTCTGCTGTAAAAATGTCCTTCTCCCACCCCTGCATGGGCGGCTGGATGTATCCAACTAGCCTTCCATTCCAACCTTGAAAGCAGAGTTCATCAAGATGAGCAGAAAAAGGGCTCTATTGTCTCAAAAAGAAGTCACTCTGACTTCTTCCCGTGAAACATTTGTCCTTCACATAGCAAACACCCGCACAGAGGTGCATGCACTTTTAAATACTGATCTCCCACTTCATTTCGGTGCCCTGATTCAAACTATATTTAATGCCTCGTCAACAACTGGCTTGGTGCATTTTTTCAAAATTTTGGGCTCCGGCCTCGTGACCTCCTTCCAAACTATTTTTCCAGCGTCTTTGGCGGGCTCCCATTGATTCTCGCCCTCGCGGTTGGTGTGCTGTTGTTGATCTGCTTACTGCGCAATGGTTGCACAATATGTGTCACACAGCAGCCTGTCCAGGCTGCTCCATCTTCGTAACCGGATGCTTGAATATTATGGAACATTACCACTGGCCACCCTGAGCATATTCTATGGATTGTGTTTCCGGTTTTGCTACTTTACTTGCGTGCAACCTGTTTTTCATTGCCTAGATTGTCCTTTCGAATGGGCTCTGGATTTGTGCTTGTCAAACTCAGTGTCTCCTGCCCCGGATTATGATCGACTGATGAGTCCCTTGGTGGCTCATAAATTGGACTGTTCTGGTATCAGGATTATGGCCTGTGGAGCGGCACATGGAGTCCTAGGGAATTGGGACATCTGTACGGCAACGTATGACTTCTTGGCAAGGCGTTATCTTGAAGAACACGCCAGTTGTCCTCTGATTGTGCTAGAGGCCCCAGTTGTAGCGGAACATGGATGTTCGTTTACCTTGTTAGACTGGATGGAGGAAACTTTTACTGGACATTCCAATGACTTCCTCTTGGAAGCTGTCGCTACTTACTGTGCTTACACGTTGATGGATTAACTTGGATGTCGTCCAACTTTCCTTGTACGACCCATACATTTTTTTTCTCTTTATTTTTTGATGCGACATTTGGGCTCGCTGAGCCTTTGCAAGATGTTAAGACTTTCCATTTCCTTTTTTTTCCCTTTCATTTTGTTTTTTTTAACGTTTTTTTTCTTCGAACTTTCACTACCCTTTATTTGGATTTCCAATACATGCACTTGGTCCTGCTCTGTCGACCTTGAACTCTGCGTTCTTTTAATTGTATCCCTAATAGTTCATGGTCCGATCAAGGGAGGGTGTAGTGGAGGCAGCGTTTTATATACATACATTGCCATGTTAGCATAAGCGCCTTAGATGTTAGAAACGCCATCTTGCCACTTTTGCTGCTTTTGCACACGACACTGCAGATACATGTTATTATTTGAAAAATGCTTGCTTGCCTTTTCTTCACATGAGGACTTTCTGTTGTTCACATCCCTAGATGTGCACTGCAACCTTGGTCTGAACATTGTGTGCAGAAACAGTCTGAGCCACCAAACAATGTATGTTTTTGAGTTCAGGTTGATCGGCCCACGCTCTAGCCATAACACGCACACAGCTACAAATATCTGAAAGTCGAGAGCCTTTAATATTGCAGTTTGCATGCATTAGACACACATTCTGGAGAAGAACTTTTCCAGGCGCAGAGCAGAGCTGATCCTGTGATGTGATTTACATAAGCTGATATTTACGGTATGGGGTTCCCCATTTAAACCTAGAGACCTTCTATTAGTCTAATAATACTAGCTTAATATAGAAGGGAGGGTGGTTGTATTCCACTTTCATTTGTAACATGATTTCTCCCTTAATTTTCTATGGTATTGTAACAATGCTGAGGGTTTTAGTTTTAATCATTTGTCTGCTTATGTTAGCCAAAGTACTGCATCTTAGGACACGTAGTTCATAAAATAAACATTTTAAACTTTACCGTGTCATTGATTACTCTTGTTGTGGACTGATATGAGAATAATAACGAACAGGTATTTTTGATTCCCATCATTCCTGAGAGTACCTCTATATGGTATGAAGAGCGAATGAGACACTGATGCTGGTTGGATAGCGGTTCTGGGTACTGAGGTGAGTTTTTGGTACACCGCAATTCACTGAGGTCCTAGTTTCCTGCGCATAGTTCTGTGCATGAGCAGAATCCCTGCAACACAGCCATAGCACAAATATATGATTGTGGAAGCAAACCTGAAAAGCATAATGTAACTCTTTTTTTAAATTAAATTAACATGTGTTAAACTATGCAGAATCTCATGAATGTTAACTTACCAGGATGTTGACGGGTGCTACGCTCAGGATTTGAGGAAGAAGAACACTAGAGCTCTCCCCTAAGAGCACCTGGCTGTAGTCAGTGATCGGGAGGTTTTCACACATAAAGGCCAACACGCACTTAAGGGAAAGAGGCCCATGTCTTGTAAATATGGAGGAGGAATGGTATGAAAGCTAGATTTTCACTGGACCATGGTAACCAGTGTACTAAGAAATTGAGACGGAAGAGAGGGAGAAACCTATAAGTGTAAGTAGTAGTTCTCATTATGACAAGCAAACAACCTTCCTTAGCCAAAAGAATCCACCTGGAGTACAGTGCAGTCAAGCTACAGATGTTGAAAGGCATTTTGTCCTTCAGGTACAGTTCAGAAATAGATGCATGGAGCCAACATTATTGCTCAGCTTCAGTTACAGCAGACAATAGTGAAAAAACCAAAGTGCAAAGCATTATTTCTTTCAATGGGGTAGGAGGAAAACCGTACACAACCTAAGAATCCTTTCGGCAGGATAAGGAGATTTTAACTACAAAAAAAGAATCATTTAAACAGTCTAAGACAAGGCAAGCCAAAGTTCCAGCAGGAGTTGGGCAAAGAAAAGTACATATGTAAGCATCAGTATATGGTGTATGCTCTAAGAGCGCCTTAATCTATGATGTGGGAGGAATCCATATTCCTGTGAATGTAAAAGGTATGCTTGGAGAGGAGGCAATGTAGAGCAAAGGATGGCCGTGGCTCAATTTCTTTGTTTGTGCTGCTCCCTTGTACTCATGGCTTGTCATAGGTTCTCGCCGCCACTCCCATCCACCTCCGATGCTGAGAATTGTTGGTGCCCCCTCCACCGCTTGCTCAGGGTATTTCAACTCAGGATGTCATCCACACTGCATGACCGGAGTCATGCAGGCAAGCATTGTGCGCTATCCAGTGTTACCTCCTGCCACCAACACAATAAACCCTAGATCCATACAGGTATCCCAAAAGCCAAGGCCATATTCACCATCTGAGTGGCAGGAGACAGAGGGATGTATTAAAGATCTACTGTAGAAATTGAAGATTCTAGGATTTGAGGATTTACTGGAAGATTCAAAGAACCTCCAGACTATAAATGCAATGCCCTCATAGGTCCAGGTGCTTTGCTTTGCTATCTGTTGATGAGATGAAACCTCTTCTTGGGCTAAGACATAACCCTTGTTCTTCTCCTTGGCCTTAGATTTTCACATGTATTGTTGGCTTTCCGGCTGGTATTTTCTTGAAGCCAGAATACAACAACATCTTATTAGGAATGGTCCGTTTGCATAGTTTCTTGAAATTTCTTCTGCAGCATCACCTCACATTTTTTGCATGCTTAGAATTGTTCAACCTCTCTCTGTGCTGTCCTCAGAGGTCCCTGTCTATTGATAACTAGGAAGAGTTAGATATAACTTTTTTGGATTGTGGGACATACATTTGGCCCCTGTACTGTCCCTTGCATTCATGAACTGGGATTCTGTCACACCCTCAAAGTTGTGGTGTAAGAACAGGCTCATGGGTCTCCAAAGAGTTATATGTAGACCCTGTGTGAACCTTTATTTTTGATTCGAATCTCAAGTTGTGAAGCATCACCAAATTCTATAGGAAATAGGAAAAAGACCACTCTCAGTCTTTTGGCTCTCGCACAATGAAAGTGCAGTGCCATTGGTATGTAGAATGTTTACCATAGTGCATCAGTTACTAGAGTAAATGTCTACTGTCCTGGAGAATGGTATCATTCACGAGTAATCCATGTACATGAAACAACTGTGTGTATTTTAGGTAGACCTGGGTAAAATTTTAATTAAGGCAGCATAATTCATGTATTTTGGGAATTTCATGTTACACATGTTAAGTGAAATTACTGAAGTTTTGTCATTATACCACTTTGTGCAATTACATGCCATTTGTGGTACAACGATTTGCCGCAAATACGGGGAAACAACAGAATATGTGCATCATTTGTTGTTAATGAATTTGTTTTTTGTGCCCTTTTTTTACACAAAGTGCATTCTCCCATTCACAATTGATGCAAGGACGCCTTCTGCACTAAAATATAGTGTGAAATGACAGATTTTCACTTTGCATGAATATATAAAAGCAAATTGCTTGAAATTTGTACTCTACTTTAAGTTGATGAACGATCAAAGTAGTGGTTGTTTATGTTGTGTATGGTGTAAAAAGTCTTTTTTTGTGAGAAACTACAGAATCTAATAGAAACTGCATCTTACGAGATGAGCTTTGTGATTTCAAATGGATAACATCATTTTTGTGTCTTCTCTCATAGCGCTATCCCCTTTTCTCCCCATCACAGTCACAGGCAAGTACAGTGTTGGACATTTTCAGCATTAGAGATGGGGAAGGATACTGGTGGGTTCCCCATCATTCTTACAGCAATATGCTGCTCTATCTACAGGTTAGTGGTCATTTCAGTAGGTAATGAATGTCCGGTCACTCATTTACTCCTCATTGGTAAGATAATTAAAAAGCAGTCAACACACCTTCAGGAGCCAAACAAATCAATCATTTACCACATCTATCAATCCTACTTCAAATCAAACTGCTACACGGAGACAGTTACCTTAAAAATCATTAACAATGCACTACTGTCCACAGATAAATATCACCTTTGCCTCCTGATATCACTACACCTCTCAACAACTATTTTCAACACTCTAGTCCACCCCACCCTCATAAACACCCTGAAGTATTGAATGGGCATCTCTGGGAATCTTAAATACTTGTTCATCTCCTACTTCTTCAACAAGCAACAGTTAATTTCATGCGGCACATCCAAGCCCAAGGATATCCCTATCAACTGCAGAGTCTCACAGGGTGCCATCTCATCCCCCATCTCATTCAAAATTTACATGACCCCCTTCAGACTCTCCTTCATGATATCAGTGTAAACATTCACCAAAAGGCCAGTGACAGGCTATTGTACTTGAGAGTTTTCTCTGCCCATGCAAGCAACAATTCAAACACTGCTTGCACCTCATCTAGACTTAGATGTAAGCATCCACCTGAAGCTGCAAGTAATTCAAACTTGGCTCAACAGCATGAACCTAGAGATATTGAAATCCTAATTCTCACCCAATGACAAGTCATTCAAATTCACCCTCTGCAACACCCTCACCCTGAAGGAACACACGACGATCGAGAAAAAATACAGCCTGGCTCACTACTAATGAAAGTGAAACCATTCCTCCCAGAAACCAGGTTCAGAGCTGCCATTTAATCCCTCATACTCTTGCATCTGGATGGTAGCAAAGCTCTTTCAACAGTCTCATATACCCCACCCTGTCCCCTCCCCTTTAGGGGCATCCTAGACACCTTGGGCCCGATTCCCAGAATTAACTTAAGACAAAATCCTAAAACTTACCACTTGTGGTATTCACAGAATGCACTTATTAATTTTGGTATTCACAGAATGCACTTACTACTTTTGGTATTCACAGAATGGATTTACGACTACTAACTTTACGTCCGCATTCGGGCTGTTAATTCCGGCCCAGAGGCGGAGCTTCTGGCCCGGAGGGGGATCCTCCGGCCCGGAGGTGGAGATTTTGACCATGGCTAAATCTCCGCCACTGGCCGGAATTCCCACCTCTGGGCTGGAAGATCCGCCTCCGGCCCGGAAGCCCCACCTCCAGTCCGGAAGCTCCGCCTCAGGGCCGGAAGCTTTGCTTCTGGGCCGGAATTACCGGCCCGAGTGCAGACGTAAAATTAGTAGTCGTAAATCCATTCTGTGAATACCAAAAGTAGTAAGTGCATTCTGTGAATACCAAAAGTAGTAAGTGCATTCTGTGAATACCAAAAGTAGTAAGTTTAGGATTTTGTCTTAAGTTAATTCTGTGAATCGGGCCCATAGCATTTCTCATCAAGGGTCTAAAAGGTTGTATCAACATCACTTGCACCCCAATAGATCTCCACTGGCTTTCATTAATGACCAGCACCATCAAAATGAGCATCATCACCTACAAAGCCATCATGACGGGAGCCACTGCCCCTATTTCAGCAGCCATCAGTTGCTTGCAGTAGGCTGATACATGGAATATGCACCCTAAGATAGCAAATTACTTTCTTGTGCTTCTCTGCAAAAAACACTATTACATGTGTTCATTGCAGTACATATTGCAGATCTTTTTAAGCTGGAATTACTTAGGAAAAGCGACAAATCCCTAATGATCAATGAGGCAAAAGGCATATATGGCATTTAATAACATAGGCTGCCACTGAATGACCTCCAGAGCAGTTGAATGACAACACTTATGAATGTCATAAATGTCTATACAATTACCAAAGCAGCATTTAGAGACAAACTTCTAAAAAACTGCAACTCCTTTTCATTTACTTTTTAGATTGGCTGGGAGACCAAACATAGGGCATAATGTGTAGTCAGCATAAACATGCAATACTTTTTTTATATAATGCAAACTCGACACAAAGGTATCAGAGCACTTTAAATGAGCCCCAGTTGTGTTACATACGGGCACATTCATTTTGCTGGGCATCGGGAGATTAAGTGATTTGCCCAGAATCACAGAATTTTGAGCACCCCTGCCGAGGCTCAAAACCTGATTCCCCAGCTTTGAGGTCGACTGCTCAGTCATTAGACCACATCCTCTCCCCAATATCTTTATATGAGAAGGTGTGTATATGATACCCTTTCCTCCCATTTCTGGTTCGAAATGTGGTGTACATGACACAGCAAATGCAAGAGTGGCCTTAGACACTGTACATTATAAATGTACAATGAGATTTCATGATATATTTCAGGATAAGTGAACTATATCAGTGACAATAGATGAAAGAATTACATACTTAGATAGACATAATTTTATGAGTTAAAAGAGGGTCCATGCTGTCACAGATCCTCCAAGACACCAACAACAACATAAATGTACCCTCAACTATGTCTTTACTTCATGTTGAATGAATTTGCAGTTGCTTATCATTCAGATCTTCGCACATTTAGCCTTGCGTTAACCAAATCTGTCCTGACTGCCTACTCTCATTTTGGGATTAATTGTCTTTGAGTGTGGATGAATAATTTGTTTGGAAATATGTATATATATTTATGGCAGTTAAGTACAGGTATTTTGTATAAGTTTTATAAGGTTATCATGCTCTGCAAACTTTGTCATATTAGGTCTTTTTTGATGATGATCATCATTGTACTATCCAACCATCTTATTCGGAAGTTTTCCTTCAGAAGTTAATTGGACAGTTTAAGGACTCTCTTTCTTAGGCATTTTTTCTTAGAGAATATAACCATTATCAACATTTTGTTGCTGTTGAATGCATCCTGCATTATCATTCTCCGGGTTGTATTAGAAGGAGCAGCTGATCAAAACTGTTTGAAGGATGCTTTGCCTTTCCTTCTGGCATTCTGTATTTTAAGAGGTAATTTGAAACTCAGGATAAAAAGGTGCATAATCCATTCTTCTATAAAAGCCACTTTGTCATTACCTTACAATTTCTTTGAAATGTGTGTCTTTCAAATATTTTCTGGTTACTTGCAGTTGTGGCACACTGTTTTGAAAGTGTTTGAAATATTGCGTTTGATATTCTATATTACATGCCAGAAATTATGACTTTTAATCCATATTTGTTAGAAATTGGGTTGTTGGTTGACTAGGGTATGAGCCCAAGTCAGGAAGCAACTACAATCTTAGTCAGGGTAAGTGTAAGGCAAACCTTAAGTTAACATTTGCTCACCCTCCTGATAGCTTGGCACAGAGTAGTTAGGCTTAACTTTAAGGCAGTGTGTAAAGTATTTGTGCAACTCTTAAAAAAGTAAAACAATGAAAACATCACACAACAAGATTCTACACCAGGTTAGGAAAAAAAAGCGACTAAAAGTTAGTGAGTAGAACTTGAGATATGCATTTTTAAAGAATGCACTGTAAAATAGCACATAGAAGTAATAGTTCCTATTTGGGATATGTGATTGTACTGGATCAGGGCAAAGTCAAATTGTCAGGCAGTCCGCAATGGATTGCGGGCCAGATGCAGGAAACTACTTGGACCCTCTGAACAAAAGTACCTTGACCTTGTTCTGCATCAATGTCAAGGAAGATGTGGGGTGCAGCCAAGGCAATGAATTGGTTCCAATCTCACAACAGAGGGAGATGCATCAGTTTTCCCAAATCAATGGCGGAAATGCATCATTTTCTGAAGATGATGCGCCGGTCCCAAAGGCATTACGTCAGGTCTGCTGAACAAACAATGAGGATGCACCGCCTCGGATCCACGCAAAGTTGAAGATGCACCAGTTCTGATCCCCACAATGGCAAAGATGCGCCGATGAGGATGAATTGGTTGGCTGGAGAAGCACCTTAGGCTTTACTTACAAAGGTCCAGGCACTACTTGGCAGGGGAAACTCACTAATAGCAGAGTCCAGTTGCAGATGCAGGTAAGGTGGTAGTCTTTTATATCCCTGAGACTTCAAATCATGAGGCAAGCAAGCAAGTCTCTGGAGTCACTCCCGGTTCAAGTGATGCACGTTTAGTCCTTCTCACCCAGGCAGGAAAACAGTTGGCAGGAGGGAAGCAAATCGGGGCAGGAGGGAAGCAAAGTGGCAGTCCTGCTGCAGCACAGCAGTTCTTCTTTGGGGCAGAGTCTTCACAGTTCCAAACGTGTACTGGAGTGGTGGTGTCAGTGGTCCAGTACTTATACCAAGGTGTTCCTTTGAAGTAGAGGAGCCTTCAAAGAAAGGTTGTTGATGTGCACAGAGGTCCTCTTTTCCTGCTCTTGCTCCAGACTTACTACAGGGGGGACAGGACACAGCTTCACACTTACATCTGAATAGATTCCTCGCTCTCTTTCAGCCTAGGATGGCCCATCAAGTCACATCTAAGCTCCCTTTGTGTGCGACTTTCTAGAGAGAATGCACAAAGCCCAGCTGCCACTCACCCCAGATGTATATTCAGAGACAGGCACAATGGCTAAAGACAGAAAATGCCAACTTTTGTAAAAGTAGGAAACAACAAAGAAAAAGCTAAGTATTGACATTACTTCTTGACAAGAAAGTATTTCCAATAATGTGGTCACCAAACTTAATCAGCGTGATCTGGTTTATTTTTTTCACTCTTAGTACAAAACATGTATTCAACTTTTTTTGAGGTACAGCCATACACATTAAAACATCAAATACAAAAAACATCAAGAAAATTATGCAATTGTTTTGGCCCAAGACAATTTATGACACAAAATGAGTTTTTTAACAACACTATACAAAAAAATGAGAACAGCAACATAAACAATAAAAACTGTGAAGTGCATCAATATGTTACAGTTCTGATATTTAGCAGAGCCAACGAGCCTCAATTGATTGAACAAATAGTATGGGCTAACTCTGAAAACACATACAGCAGGGGTTTGATCATACAATTTTTCTTTTTGGCTTAAAACAAAGAGAGGGAGGTCTAACCAAGTCTCTCAAATTGCAGAGAAAAAGAGGGTTCTTCCTAGTGATTTGGGCCATATGTATGAAGCCAAATTGTGATCGCAAACGCTGAAATTCGCAGAATTTCAGCTTTTGCGATCGCAATTAGGCAGTGTGCACTGTAGCACACAAAAACCCACTCGCAAAATAAGGAATTGCAAAATTTGTGATTCCCTATTTTGCAAATGCATTTAAGGAATCCAAAATTGTGATTCCTTAAATGCAATGTAGGAAGCACCCAAGTTGTGCAATTTTGGCATAAGGAGTCGCAAATTACCACCAACTTCAGGTTGGTGGTAATTTGCGATTTCTTTGAAAAATTCACTTTTTTGCATTTTTCAAAGTGCAATGTGGCTCACATACATGCCCTTAGGGTATGTATGTGCGCCAGATGTGCACACATGCACACATGCTTATTTCAGGGGTGCAACAGGGTGTCCTATTGACACCCTTGCAACCCTGAAATTGCATTTTTAATTTACGATTCTCTAACTGGGAATCGCAAATTGAGAATGTCTTCCAATTTATTCCTATGGGCCTTCTAGCCCATAGGAATGAATGGGAAGGTATTCCTTATTTGCGAATCTCAATTTGCAAATAAGGACTATGTAGGATTCGCAAAATATTTAGCAAATCCTACATACATTGAATTTTGCGATTCTCTAATTGTGATTCCCTAAAAATTTGAGAATCGCAAAACATGCTTTTCATACATATGACCCTTGATAATTGTCAACATGTTTGGAACCCTATCAGATTTGAGGTGTGAAACAGGGAAAAGACACAAAAAATGAGGGGAACCAAATAAATCATCTTTTTTTAAAAACAAATTCCTATTATTCTTCTGAGAGGGGCCTCATGACTCTCAACGGCCAAATAACTTAATTCCTTTTTTCTTTTATTCCATCATCACTGGTTGAATACTGAACAATGATTTGTCAGTTGTATATGGAAGGCTTATGCCAAGTGGTTTATTGCCATGCAGTTTAATCATTAAACTCACTTTTGAACAAGCAACAACCGCTTTCTCTGTGAAGATCCAAAGTGTGCGTGGGCTGGCTGGGATTAGATTCTTTCTTTCAAGACAGCAGCTTTTTCTAATGAAGGACAGAATAATTGGTGTGTGTTGGACCTGGACATTTTTGCAGGGTTGTTCTCAAACGTTTTGCCTTCCTCCTGTAGTTTTTCTGACCTGTGTTTGTTGGCTTTAGGATTCTGGGTGCTTTACCGCTGTTGAGCTCTGCTAAAGTGCATTGTATGGTTTGCTTACAACTGTTTGGCATGTTTAATTACCTGTACATTCCTTGCACAGTGGTATCTCATACACCCAGGGCCCGAAAATCAAAAGCTAGTAGGGGTCCTGCAGTGCTACTTACACCACCAACATAAGTAGACTTTCAAACATGTTTCAGGTCTCTGCCACTGCTGGCGTACGTTTGCATTTTACTGCCACAGTGACTTGGCATTTAAAGTTACTTGCCAAGTCTGGAACTCCCCCTTTACTACATATAGGTCACTCCTAAAGTAGGCCCTAGGTAGCCTTATGGGTAGGGTGCTGTGTAGGTAAAAGTTATGAAGTGTGGGATGTCCTGGTAGTGACGCACAGTCTATTTGGTTTCGCACTGCTGTGATTTCTGCTCCTCTCACAGGTTTGAATTGGGAATTCCTGTGCCAGCTGGTGCTCCCTTTCCTCCCACCTATATCTGAGCTCCTCAGGAGACAGGGAATGGGAGGTGACACTGCTGCTGGCACAAGACCCGACAAGGGACTGCCTATCCATGGGGTCCTCACTCTTTACTGGCATCCATGCCCGGTCATTTTTTCACTTCTGCTCAGTCTCTTCAGGGCCAATGCCCCCTTGGTTCTATTCTAAGGATGCTGCCCTGCTTTCCTTTTTGAAATAGTACAGGTTGTTGTAAAGATTCCCTTAGCATTTAAAGTTACTTGCAAAGTCTGGAACTACCGTTTTACTGCATCTAGGTTACCCCCTAAGGTAGGCTGTAGGTAGCCATATGGGCAGGGTGCTGTCTAGGTAAAAGATACGACATGTGCCTTAAATGTGTGACATGTCCTTGTAGTGACAAACAGCCTATTTGGTTTCTCACTGTTGTGAAGCCTGCTTCTCTTATATGTTTGCAATGGGAATTCAATAATATGTGTTTCAGTTGTAATTTCTGATCTGGAAGTACAGTTGAAATGTTTGGTAATTTTGGAATAGTGGAGATAAATCCTGCATATTGGTGAAATTGGGTTTTTTATGACTATTTTAGAAAGGTCTTTTATAGAAAGTGTTTGAAAGGAAGGGGTACCCCTAATTTATATTCCTAAATCAGGGCAAATAAACATTTGTGAAAAAACATAGATTTAGGAAACAATATTATCATTAAATGGACCTAGACAACATATAGACATGAATTAAAAAAAACAGCAATAAAGTTCAAAGTATTCAAAAATGGTTGTTTATATAACAAATCTTTAATTTTTTGAGGAAAAAAACAACTGTAAATTATACATATAGGAATGTGAATAATCAGCATTTTTTCATTCCTATAGCTATAATGATCATACGTCCTGAATTGCATGAACATTCACAAAATACAAAGAATAATAATAATAATAACACAATAATGATATGGTTTAGAATTTTGTTGAATTCCACAAAATATAACAATGGCACGGCCTTAGAATTCTGTCAAAATCCTACGCGCGTTTCGGCTATGTGCCTTCATCAGGGGGCCATGAAAGTGGTTCATCAAAACCTAGATGGAATACAGATAACCATCAAGAACATGCCATGTTGTCCCACCAGCCTATCAAAAGATTGCCATAGCAGGGGATGAAGCAGATTACCATCACAATGCCCTGATTCCATCCCAAAAAGTGATAATCAATTATAATAAAAGTTGTGAGCCAATCAAAACCAGATCATCTCCAAAATTATTTCTGTGTGAAACAAGCAGGACAAACATCTTGCTCTGCCTTTACACCATCCTCGTGTCTAATATTTGTGACAAACTGCATGCCTCTAAAGACATCATGACACAGTCAACTTCCCAGTGTAAGACTTCAATATGTGAAAGAAAGTAATAAAAGTATTTAGAAGTGTGAGATCCATAAGAGAAAACAATAGATCTACCCAAGAAATCTTGGCGTTTTGTGTAATTTTGTAAGAAGATAAAAGATGGGGATTTTGGGGTGGTCAATGTAATAGAATATAACTTCCTCCTACTCAATAAGACCTCGCTCTCTCCAATCTCTCAACTTCTTATGGTTAGTCATTGTTCGCCTTGACAATAACATCTTTAGATACGTTTTCATAATGTTGCTCATTATTAACTTGATTATACTCTTCTCTCAAGTACATTTCTTTGGCTAACACCACCAAATTCCTCCCTTCGTCAGAGAGTACTATTAAAATATGTTTTCCCTCAGTGAAAGATGTGTGTTTGCAGAATCAGGAAGGTTTAAAGAGTCACTTTGAAAGTTGTAAACTTAAAAAATTCTATACTCCCAATACTTTCACAACTAACTTTATATGATCATTCATTCATTATGCATTTCTGTCAAAATTCTAGATAACTGTGAAACCACATTCTAAAAATGCCACTCTGGTGCTTATGTGATGTTCTAAAACTGGTGATTCTCTACATGAGACCTGATTGTGTTCTTAAAATGAAGTCCTCACCAGCACTACTTCTCAAGGTGTGCATCCTGTTGCAAATTAGTCCAGTAGAGCTTCTGTACCTCCAGTTGCTCTTATTTGCACTTGCACAGGCTTTTATGAATGAGTGGGTAGTTTACTGGGGATGCAGATTTCATAGTGTAGCAACTTTAAGAGTAAAGGGCATGGCCGAAGTAGCTCAGGTTCATCTCTGCCTTCGAGCTCTGTAAGATTGCTGATTGTTTGTAATCCAAGTACCTCAAAGTCAAATGCAGGACATTAGGGGCACAGTAGATGGTTAGGTGCTGGACAACACAGAAATGTTGATCAAGCCATGACAGGCCTCGTGTAGCTGCATGCACAACCAGTAGACAATGTATGTTTGTTGTAGGTGCTGTGCATGGGTTTTCTGGGGGGAAGGGACTGAATCACCCAGTGACTTTGGAGCTCTATGAAGTAGACGACTATCCCTCCGGTGGCACCTTTTGGTTGCTAAATTCAATGGAGCTTCACCACAAAGACATTTTGGAGTATGTGAGCTAATATTCCTGCAGTACAGTTGTATGTACTCTGTGAAGTAACCCAAAAACAGCTAAAGTCAGATTACTTATGTCATATTCTTATACAATTAGCGAAAATAAGAAGTACTGTGCACACTTCGCCCTTTCACTAATATGGAGATACATATTTTGGGGCTGATTCACAAAGGTATGTAAGAGTAAGTAAAAGAGTACTACTGTGGCAGTATTTCCCACACTCATATACACTTCTGTGTCTTGTACTCTAAATTGCTGAAACAATTTTGTACGCCAATAACAATAGGAATCGTTGTGTGTCTAGAGAAGAGGGATACTTCGTAATTAATATTTACTTGCAAAGCATGACAGTCACCTTGAGGAGGATCTAAACGGATGATAACATGTCAGTAATTGCTAAAATAATTTGAAAGATTTGTTTTTTTGCATTTCTCATGATGGACAAATGAGATGTTGATCTGTACTAGTAAAAAATACATACAAATTATTATTGTTGTGGCCAGAATTCTAAAAAGGGAAAAAAGTGATCACGCTGTGTAATATTTTTTACTGAACGCTGGAAATGTCTAAAAACTGTGCGTAAAAATAGGATTCGATTCTGGGATCATATGCAGTCATAAACGCCCTAATCATTTCGAGGATACCCTAACATTAATTGAAAAATAACTAAACAATACTTACTGAACAGTGCTTTTCTGAGAATAGGTTCTGTTGCGCTTTTGCTTTCAATTGCAGCTGTTGATTCACATTCAAGCAAGAGTAACAGCTTTTGTGTTCTTGTTGTGAGCCCCATAGAGGTGCTGTCACAATTAATCACTCATAGAATTAGCTGCTAATAACAACCCCGGCACTGCACATATCACAACAAGGTTTTATTGAACTAATATTTTACTGCACACAGGAGCAGCGGGTGCATATTGATTTATAAGTATAGCACCTCAGAATGATGCTTTCAGAGAATAAGCCTAGAGGGTTGAAACAACAGGAACAAAGTTGGGTGGAAACATAAAACTGGTTGTAATCAACTCTTTTTGGATGAGTCTTTTTCATGCTGTATAAAAAAACCAATGATGTAATTTAGCTATGAAAAATAAACTCCTTTTGAGACCATGTCTGTATTAGTAGTATTAGTATAATCTTGGAATTCCATAGTACGGTACATTTAAATCGTTGTTAAACACAAAAAGGCTCAGCACTTTCAACAGTTACAACTACTAATGTCCAAAACAGTGAGCACACAAGAAGATGTCCAGATCCCAGATGTTGGTTTCTTAAAAGGATTGTTCTTTATTGAGTTCATTATATAAATCAAAGGACCATAGCCGACGCGTTTCGTCTCACAACAAGACTTCTGTCATAGAGTCCATGTTGAGGAGACTTTTAAACAGTAGGCATTACCACGATTGGCTCGGTAACCAGTAGCGCGTATGCTCGTCGGTTTACCGTGCTCCTAAGACATGGAACAGCCTCCCCCTCTAGATAGGAGCTCCTCTTCTTTTCTTGAATTCCGCAAGAAGCTGAAGACTTGTTTTTTCAGTTGACTAGCATACTATTTGCAGGGCTAGACACACACACCTGCTCAGCACCAGGATTATAGTGTGGTTTAAAAATAAACATATAACATAACATATAACATTTATTTGTATGTAACAATTTTTCATTAGAAATGTTATTTAGTTTAGAATGATGATGTCTCTTCATCCCTCCACAGATTGTAAAAGTATAATTAGGACCTTTTTTCATGGGGCAGTTATTGTATCACTGCACTCATATCAGGGCCAGATTGAGGCCCGATTGATAGGAATGATGATCACCTTCTTTTTGCCCATAAGGCTGACTCTAGGACACAGAAAAGGTGCTACAGAGTATAATACAGAGTATAGTGCTGCAAGGTGTCTTGAGAGACTCTCTAAGTACATTACAATTCGCCATTTGGCTAGAGCAAACCACAGTAATCACCCTGGGCGAAATCCTATTCCTTGATTTTTGTAAATTTCTTCCAAATACCTCATTCATCATACATCATGTCTTTGCCATTTATTTAATCTCATGCCCTCCCTTTTTATATGCTCAGTTCCATTATTCCAAGACATGTCTATATTCATAACGATGCCCATAGGTGATACCTCTCTCTTTTACATGTGATGTAATGTTTGAGTAAGTCTCAAATGAAAAAAGGTAATTCTTGTTATGGCCAGTTATATTTCTTGCCCTAACGAATAAGTCACACCACTCTTTGCACTACTAATGACATGACAACAGACATCATTGATAATATCACAAGTGAAATCATTGATTACACCTCCTCTCTGGAAACAAGAAGGAAACAAGAGAACAAACAAGTGAACAAAGGAAACAAGAAGTCAACAGAAAAAACCTCTTACAGGGTGCCTCAAAGCTGGTCTATCAATACAACCTGCTTGCTGCGCAGCTGCAGGATGGCAGAGATAACCATGCGGACCACCCAGTCACTGCTGAGTGAGACCTGTTGGTGATTCCAATCCTGATTCCTGTGTTGCGCTATTCCCAGATACTGCCACTACTGAGAAGACAACGCGATTGCCGAAAGCACTACTCCACCGATACAGCCTGCTGCACGGTGGCAGGATGACAAAGAAAACCGTATTGACCATCCGGTCCCTTCCTAGTGAGACTGAAGGGTAATTCCTGTGCTGCATCCCACAACAGACTGCAAAGACAAGGATTATGGTAAGAATGCTTCCCCCTTCTCTCAGCTGCAGCCCAACAGCCCGCTGCGCTTACATGGCACCCCTGAGATCTAGAAGCACTTGAGAATAATGGCCACTTAGCCACACTGACCTGGGCTAGTGGTAATGAATGCACCCATGTCTCTGGATCAGGTCCCCAGCATATCTCTTGCAGGCATCTGCTGGCCCCTCTGCCCCAGATATATGCCACATGTCTGGCAACGACAGAGGCAGGAAGAGCAGCGTTCAGTTAACAGCTGCACCTACTCCTCCACCGGCGGCCTTATCGCACAGTGCTCGGTGCCCTTGATGCACTGGAGGCCGGAGAACACACACGTTTTCTGGAGCTTCCACATCACGTCAACTGACTCTTATTTTGCCTCATATTTATTGGATAATTGTAAGCACACTTCTTGCCTTAGTTACTACTCCACAGAGTCCTGAATGTCTGCTCATGCCTCATTACAAACCCACTGAGCTCACTGTGGGTCAGAACACATGGAAAGAGAGCTTCTACATAGTTTTTTGCTCTCACGCTCAGCAGGGCCCTGCATGCCTACAGACTGGATCGTGTACACACCTGAATATCCCAGAGATCCACTTACAGTCCTTTTTGCATCTTCAGCTGCCTGCGTTCAAAAGGGTGTAACGTCTACAAACTGCTGAGGCAGAGAGCTTTGTTCTTGCTGCTTGTGAGCAGTCATTCAATTGGCTCTAGTGAAGCTCATGGTAATTGCCCCATTATAGGCTTATTGCTACCCCTACTCCACACTGCTTCCTCAATCATGGCAGCCATCTTCCCCTAGCCTCACAATCCTTGCCATAACAAAGA
The DNA here is from genome assembly GCF_964204655.1 of Triturus cristatus. Taxonomy (NCBI): domain Eukaryota; kingdom Metazoa; phylum Chordata; class Amphibia; order Caudata; family Salamandridae; genus Triturus; species Triturus cristatus. Next base: position 500,718,058 of record NC_140591.1, read on the forward strand.
AAACACGTTGGATCACATCACTGTGGGCAACAAAACAGTACTATGCCCTTTCCACAGCCTAGAGCTCCACCTAGCGGCCAAAATACGAATGACAACCTACACTAATAACATTCTTTACAAGCTCTGCACTTCATTTAGAGGTCTAACCCTTCCATTTTATGCTGATACCTCCACCTCTCCCAGTCCCTTCCCCTACAATCTCTATGTCATAACAATTCATAGAGGAATCTAAACCTGGTTCTCAAAAAATAACCATATTCCAATTTCTGTACACCTTAATCTAAACAAAGTGCAATCCTACACCATCAATCTGGTCCCCCAGAACACTGACCCCATTACATAGGCAGTGCATTTAACCCACAACACCCCATCTTATCTTTTTTAGGATCTGATTGTAAGGAAATTTCCACAATGTCCTACCCTTTCCCTACACTCCCGACTCTGCCCTTGAGAGATACGGCCCCAACTCTTGAAGCATAAAATATCCCAAAAATATCTCTATTAGTTACCAAAAAAATGTCAATCACAACCTTCTGAAACAACTTCCAGAAAGATTAATAGACTATACCTACTACAATGCATACAACGGCAACCTGAAACGCAACTTCATTTTCTACTCCAAATGCCCTGCAAAATGGAGAACATTTTTCCTTCTCCACCTTTATATCACAAATACAAGTACAATTCCATATGGACCCAAGCTCACATCTACCCCCTCTGAAACTTTAGTGGGGACGTCTCCATTTCTATCTTCAGAACAGAGAACAAACTAACCCAAGCGTCAGACCAGCACCTCACTATCTTTGATTTACACTTCTCATCACTTCCCATGCCCTCCAGGACTCTACTGCCACTATAACCACCGCTCCCTCCTTCCCAGTCACACGCCTTAGTCTACAAATTGGTATTTTAAACCCCAAACCCCACTGCGCCCACACTTACATTCAATCACACTGAAACACAGCCCCTTGACATGCTCACTGGACATGAGAGTGCCAACTCGACTTCTATTCCTTACACCACTGAGCCATCCTCTTGAACACAACCCTGACTCCTAATATTGAACCCACCTACCCCAAACAAACCTTCTTTTCCACCCACCTTGATGACTCTGCCCTTCCCTCTTTTGAGGACCGCCTGTCCACCTCAAACTCGGGACCCTCTGCTGGTCAGCACACCCACATAACAGATAGCCTACTCAAAACTCTCACCCTGTGCTTGAGTTGAATAGAAAAAAAACGTGACTGTCTATACTTAGACATCTCTCATGTTAAAAGCGACCTCAAGATCCATGCCAAGATGTCACACAACTCCACCCCGAAAATAGAGGAATGGTCTCCTCAAAGAAGATCTCCAAGGGACAGCCGAAACTCCCGCCTGACCTCTATTCCCTTGAGCAGATGATAACACAGACCTTACTAAGCTCTCAACCCCCTATCCTCAATGGAAGCAGAGTCACTTACCAAATCCCACAGCACAAAAACCCAAATACAGACCCTAAACCTCTCTCCAGAATCCCAGTAATGGTGTTCACAGATCGATTCTCTTGTGCCAGCACATCACCGAGACCACCCACTCAATACACCACTATAAAGACAACACACTCCATAAATAGTAGTCCTAGTTCACTATCCTGCATGCTCCACAACGGTAGATCAGCAATGAAATACGAAACTGAATTAGCTGAAGCTATACTTGAAGACAGAATCAAAATTGTATTTCTAACCGAAACCTAGCTCAACAAACACTCAACCCCATTTCTAGACTGGCTCACACCGCCTGGCTGTTCTATTTTTCAGACAGGGCAGACCAGGACAAACTGGGGATGGGCTAGCAATTATCCACAAAAAAGAAATTCAGCTTAACACACTCGAGTCTATGAATTTTTCGACCTTTGAGTTCCTTGGAGTCATACTCAGAACTCAAGTCTCCACTCCGAACAAACTCCATATCATCTACCACCCCCCTGGTGACTGTACTCTCTTCACTGAAGAACTAACTGACCTTATTACAGCACTCCCTAACTGACACCAATTACATTATTCTTGGGGACTTCAATCTGAACTGGAATGACATTGAAGATGCCACAGTGTACAATTTAACTAACCTTCTTGATATCAATGACCTCAAGCAACTATCCAACGAACCGACCCACAACAAAGGCTCTACTCTTGATGCTATCATTTCCAGAAATTACTTCTCACCGTCCGATACATCAAGCCAATCGACTGATTGGACCACCATCTCATACTGTTCAATCTCAATGTCCATATTATACACCACCCTGCCCCCACCAACAACTGCACACACGGGGCAAGGAATATCAGCTAATGGAACTGGAATCCAGGATTAGCACCCAACTACACTTGCAACCTCCCCTTCACATTGTTGATGACCTTACCAACTACTATAGCTCAACTATGACTGATGTTCTTGACCAAGTTGCAATGCTTAAAATTAAGCGATCTAGAAAATTTAAAACAGATCCTGGTTCAACTCAGACCTCAACACTGAGAGAAGACAACTTAGACAAACTGAAAGGCTAAGGAGCCAAAAGTCCTTATTGGCTCACCTCACACTCCTAAGATCCAAACTGCTCTCCTACAAGAAACCGATCTTTAGAGAAAAAGCCACCTTGTTTTGCAATCAACTGGTTTGTGAGAGGAACTGACCCAGGGAGCTCTGTATCATAATTAAACATCAAACTGGCACTACCTCCCAACCTGATACACCAGTCACCATTGAAAACTGCGAAGGAATAGCTTAGCACTTCACTGCCAAATTTGCAAAAATCAAACAATCTCTTATTCATGATACTAGTCAGACACCCCTGCCCATCTGAGTCATTGACCCTCTGTTTACCACTGTAATCCCCTCCCAAGGTTTAACAAAGACCAGAATGACCCTAAAAAACCCTGAATCAATCATGATTGCCTACAACCGAAAAGCAATGCTAAGTCGACACACTTCAAACCCATGACTAACAGTGAAGTTTTATAAATAATCGCAATCTTGAAGCCCACAGCCCACACTTCTGATCCCCAGCTTTCCAACTTACTACAGAACCTATACCATATCATCTACCCTTTTTGGACCAAAATCATCAACTCATCTCTCTCATCAGGCTGTGTTCCTGAATCACTCCAAATAGGCCAAATCATATCCATTCTCATAAAACCAGGAGTAGACCCCAAGCTTACTCTTCACCAGCTTACTCACCAGCTTACACTTCCTAGCCAAAACACTGGACAAGTGTGTCATCCTTCAAATCAACTAACACCTAGAGGATTTCAACCTCCAAAATTCTTTCCAGTCAGGATTCAGGAAAGGCTGTGGCACCAAAACTACCATGCTCAATATTTCCAATGACATTCACTGATCCTTAGATGAAGGTGACGCCTGCCTCCTAATCCTATTTGACCTAATGTAGGAGAGTAGGATCTGCTTCACATAGGTACCCCCAATTTTGCTGATGTTTCACTATTTTTCAACCTTAGTCTGGCTGTGACCCTGCTAATCAGGCCCACAGCCTAGCTGATTCCTCTCTAAAATGGTTTGCATGTACATTAGGTACATATCTAATTGGATTCTGGAGTGCCTTATAAGCCCCTAGTATATGGTATACTATGAACCTAGGGCATAGGTACCTCAGAGGACTACCAGGGGCTGAAGCAGGTATTATGCCACCCCTGGGAAGCACTCCAAAATGACACCACTGGTCTGCTACTGCAGCCTGGGTAAGGCTGTGCTTCCACCCCTTACCATGGTATAGGCTACCTATATCCACATATATACAGACACATATAAACCTATAAGTCACTCCTATGGCAGGCCTTGACAATCCTTAAGGCAGAGTGCTTGGTGTGTGAGAGGGTGCCCAAGCATGAGCTGAGCCCCTGTGCAGCTTTCGGAAATACTTCCTTATGGCTGTTCTGTGATACAGTCATCAACGCACAGTGCGAATGGGTTTGCAGCCTACATAGGCTGCACGTTGATGACTGTTCTATACAAATCCGCGCAAAGAGGAGGGGCGCGGCCCCAGACTGCACGCATAACAAAGATAAATACATGAATTCAGGATTACATTGAGTATCAAGTTGAAATGGACAATAAAAGGTGTGCAACGGCTTCCTTCAATGTGTTCTGTGATACAGCCATACCATATACTCTTAAGTGCATTATAACCTCGCGGTAAATGCTAACTTTGGAAAGGCTGCATCAAAAAATATCGTGTTTGGTGTAAAACATCTTGAAATACTATCCCCCTGCCAGTTCTGGCAGCGGGGGTAGCATTCCACCCTTCTAAAGGGAGAGACATGTTCACACTGGTCAAACCCGGAAGGACCTTCCTGAGCCCTGGCATCACAAAATGGATGCCTCTGCCACAGACACGGATCTGGCCTCCTGCTGCTGACCGAAACTCCAGCAGGGGAGGCCTGGACAATAGGTTTCCTGTCGAAGGGGGGTGTAACCACCTGCCCAGACAGGCAGATGTGTAGTGGGGCTGGGCAGGAGCACTCTCTGGTGCTTTTAAGTCCTGCACTGGGGGCACATTTGGTGTCCCTGTGCATAGTCCAGTTCAAACCGCTTGCAGGGGCTACCTGCCCCTGCTCTGATGCAAAACTGGACAAAGGAAATGGGTGTAACCACCCCTCTTTCCAAACTCACCCATAGGTGGGGCCTTAGAGTTAGTCCATTCCCTAAACTTAGTATAAGTATAGGAATCCAGTCCCTAGGACTTTAGATTACCCTGGACGAAACTCTGCAACGCACATCCTGGACCTTCGACGTTCTACCCTGACTAGAAGACTGAAGAAATCTCCCTTGGGGTCAAGGAGTGACTCCCCTGCTTGGCAGACACCAAAGAAGCAACTGACCGGTCTGCATTTCTGAAGCTCCCGCCGGACGCCGAAGTCTTTGCATCACCAGAAGTAGATTTCCAGACTTTCCCGAGGCTACCCTGAGTCCATAGCAAAGCTGAGGCCCATGGCTATCGTGGGTGACATGGAACCGTGACCCCTAGACACGGTGAACTTTTGCAGCAACACTATCTTCCTGGTCCTCCTTGAAGTTGTGCTTTGGGCTCCAACTAGCCCCAGCCTTAAGCACATCCTGCACCAAAGATTGCTGGCCTCCACTCCACGAGTGACCCGAGGGCCAGTTTCAAGTGCGACCACTCGAGGCTCCTCCGATTTCACTAGCCCATTGGCTAGCAGGTCCCCACAAAGGCAACTCCTCTTCTGCTTGGGCTTTCCTGGTTTCTCCAGACATGCCCTGACTTACCCTTGCTGGGTGAGTCCCTCAGACCTTGCTGGTCTGCACTGCAGTCCTTTCTCTGAATTCCAGTAACTTGCTGTTGCCAAGGCTTGTTGGGTCCATTCTGGTCGTCAACACCGCAGCACTTGACAGACTTTGAGGGACATCTAAAATCCGGCTCACGGACTTCGTCGACGCCTCCTGGACCTCGTGGCTGAAGAGTCAAGACACCCATCAACTCGCCTGAAGCACCCGACATCTGTGGGCATTGGTCCATCCTTCCCTCGATCACTCGCTAGTGACCCAGACTCTGTCCCCTCTGCTTTCAGGTTCCTTCCATCCTAGATCCAGGCTTGGATCTCTTCGGACACTTCTCTTCTTCACGGCAGCAGCAGTTCTTTGCAGCCTTCTATTGCAATCGACGACACAACCCAACACCAAAAGACACCTATGCACCCGGCTTCCCTGGGTGAGGTAACTCGAGTACTCTGGTGCTCCCGTGGGTGCTAGCCCTAGAACTTCTTAAGTCCAAAAGGGTTTGGTCCTGACTCGATTCTAAGTATCCCTAATATGTAAATTTCCAACCGCGACATTGCCCATAGAAGATAACGGGAACCTGCGGTTGTGTTCACACACTGCATACAGTCCCCGTGGGTCCCCTGTGTCACTACTTTGGGTGGTTCCTGGGGGTCCCTGCGATTCTACCGGCTCTAGGTCTTATGTCTAGTTCAATCATGGTTCTTATACCACATTTTTGGTATATGGTTTGGTACGCCCCTAGGGCCCAAACGTGCATTTGTGCTATTACTGATGATTGCTCACTTGTAACTTAAGTACTTCGAACTCCAGTCTCATAAAGAGACTAGAGGGGTGTGTTTTAACCTAACTACATATATTTTAATCAAGAGATTATAGACTGGTAAAACAAGCTGCTTTACATTCCTTCAAGACATAGCCTGAAGGCTGCTCTCCATAGCTACCACTAGGATAGCTTTCAATAAAGGTTGTCTTTAACCTATCACCATAAGGGGTTGTTTGGCTGATACAAGGTGCCCACTAGAACTAGTGGACAGCATAAATCAGGCCACTTTCTTACATTGTTGTGCAGCGTGTGGGATTCCAGCTTGCTATTGTTTTACCAGATAATCTCAATTGAATTGATCAACTGAAAACCACTAAAGGTACCTGAAGTACATATAATATCAAGTTTAGCTACATTAAGTTCTAATGAACTTAGAGTTGTGTGTCAAGGGATAGCACACCCTTTCTACAACTCAAGAGAGTTTAGTAGCCCACACTAGTATAGGTAGTGCAATACACCACACCACATTAGTAATGTCTAACCAGCCATGACCCAGTGGGTCCCTACCAGGAACCAGTTAGCTCCTTCCCTATAAATATCAGGATCTCTCCTTTGCTCAGCTAAGGGCCTTATGTTACATTAGGAATCAGAAGACAGGCAAAAGTCCATCCACCCAGCATCTCATAAAGATACTTAAGCTGGATGATAACACAGGGCCTAGGGGGCCTGATGAGGTAGACAGTGTGGTTGGGACAGCAGGTGAGGGTGGGCCTAGGGATAACAATTCCCCTGACCCTACCTCTAATGCTGACCAGACTGGTGACAATGACCAAGATCTGGTGAACACAGCTCACTAGGTAGGATGAGGATGAGGAGCATGACAACAATGCTCCTTCCTTTATTCCTCCTGGTAGAGTTGAACATAGGGCTAGAAGGGATAGATCTCTGTCAAGGGGATCTGTCCAATGTAACTCCTCTATATTGACCGCTGTCTCTTCTCACAGAGGGAGGGAAACCTCCCAGGAGAGGAGAGAGAGACTGCTGAAGTATGAGCAAGACAAGTTCAACCTCAGAAAGCAGCAGATGGCCTTAGATAGGGAAGCCCTAGAGCTCTTCAGAGCTAGTGAAAAGGAGGGACTAGAGTCCCTTGGTGGCAGCAACTTCCCTAGAGATAGGGAGAGGTCTTATGACCATAGAAACCTAAGTAAGATTGTCCCTCCCTGGTGTCTGTGGAAGTGCATGTAAGTGGTGTGTATTCATGAGAGTATGCTTTAAATAACCCAAAGAGTATTTGTTTCTGACTTAGTGTCTATTTTGGCGTCCTGTCCCTTTGGTGAGCAGGACCGCTCTCTAACTTTGCAATCTACAAAAGTAGCATACCATTAGATCTCCCAAACTCTTCTGGTTGCAGGTCATTTAGTGTGTGTTTTTGTCAGTAGGTCAAAAACATGTGATACCCAGAGTCATCAAGAAAGCTACAGCTTTTAATCAGTTTTCATTGTGTACCACACATGCAAAATTGCTTTTTTAGAAACCATTGCATTTTATAATAGGCCCAAGATGACAAGCTGAGGAATAGAGGTTATTTGTACAACTCAAAAAATTATTTTGGGATTCAAAGGGCAGTTTTGAAAATGTGTTCTGTCTAACACATTAGCTCATGCTAAAGTTAAAAAGGAAGAGATATTCAACTGATAGTAACATGTACTACTATTCTGCATCCCCACACTTCTCCAAATAACATTCATTCTCACACCTGTGTGAAAGGGTCTATAATTAGCAAGCTGAAAAGTCGCAAAAATACCAGCAAACATCTTCCTTTGAAGTTCACTTGTTTTGGTGATGTCTGTAGTCGCAGTATTTGGGTCCAGTTCTGCCCAGAACCCAAAAATACCTACCATCTTCAGGCATTTCTGAAAGCTAGACACCTAGGGGAGTCAAGGGTGGTGGGACTTGTATGGATACCACTGGGATTTCTTACCCATAATGGCCTGCAAACCAAACACTGTGACTAAAATCATGGGTTTTCCACACATTTCTGTGAGAGAAAGTCATGGGATGTGTCGGGATCTAACACGTTCCTACCACCCAGTATTTCTATACTAATACAATGTTTGTGTCAGTTGATGTGGAAACATCAATAATTTTCTTTTGAAATTCTCTCATTCTGATGATGCTGATAGCTGTGATATTTGGGCCCAGACTCTAACAGCCAAAACATTTCAGACATTTCTGAAGGCTAGACAAACACAGATATTTCTGGTGCTGGGGCTTCGATGGATTGTACTACTATTCATTCTGACCCAGAATGTTCTGCAAACATCAAACCTTGGTTAAAGTCATAGGTATTCATTACATACCTGTAACAGAAAGTGCTGGAATATGAAGAATGGATGGGCCTATCGCCCGCAACAGAACTTCTCAAAAGTTGGATGATGTTATGTCAATGTGGTTTTAAAGATGTCTTCACATGGTTAAAGTTTTTGTCCATTCCAATTTTGCATGTTAGGTCCTCCCACAGATGGGAAGGATTGTTTGCACCAGGAAAGTGTTGCAACGTAGGAGGTTAGGACTTTGGGCATTGCCTGGAAGTTTTCTACCAAATAACTTTCACATTTGCATAGCATACTCAGTATGAACATGTGCAGAGATCCATGTAGGCCGCCCACCCTTGATTCAAGTGCATTTCTAGATTTCAGAGACACCAGAGCTTGATGTTTTGTCAAAATAGTGTGAAAAATATAATGTGAACAAAACAGTATGTCAAGAATATCAAGAACAAATGTATTGTGAAGGTAAGTTTCTATGTGAAAGCATAGGTTTACTATACTTAACTCCACATATACAAGCCTTGATGATATATCTATCATTGATGTACGTAGACATGGAGTTAAGAATAGCAACATTATACTTACCTTTTTGCACTTACATTCTCAATATTTTAGTCCTTGATATTTTTGATATAATAGTTTGACCACACAATATTCTTCTCATCAATATTCTATGGGACATTCCCCAGCTTGATAGGGTACCCTGGGTGCCACTGCTGACCCAGAGCCAAATAGTGCAACTTCACTCCTGGAGTAGCATAGAAATAAAGGATATTGTTGGGTGATGCTTTGACATATGGGCTGAGAGAGAGGGGATAAACTCCCACTCTGACTTCCCCGGCGGTAAGAAATACTGTCTGGTGCCTGAGTGTGGCCTGATGCCATGAAGGCCCAGTGACCACTTCATTCCTTCCTCATTTTATCCTCGGTAGTATAGTGGGCTTTCCGCCCCTCTAGGTTAGCAGCTTGGGATGTGTACCACCTATCTGCATGCCCCAGTCAGATCATAAAATCCACCAGACAACAAATAAATAGGGAGAAAAACAATTTAGTGTGATGTTTGCCCGTTGAGGCACTGCACTGCAGCCCAACACCCCCTGCACAAGATTGTCCTCTGCCACCTTTCTACATGTGCCTCTGAAGAAGTGTCTGCGGCTAAGAGCACATCAATGTGACTCTGTGCCAGTGGTGATGTTAAAATGTGTGTCTGTGCTTTTAGGTAAGTATCTGATTTAAAAGACATCACTGTAACTCTAATTCAGTGGTGGTGCCCAAATATGTGTCCCTGTGTGTGTGTGCCTCTGAATTGGTGTTTGCTCTCTGACTTTCTGAGTGTGTATCTGAGTCAGTGTGTGCCTCTCCATGTGAGTCAATAATGGTGTGTATAGCAATTGTCCAGTATGTAACACTGAGTAAGTGCCTGCACCTACTAGTACATGAAAGTATCTATGGGTCAGTGAATGTGTATCCCTGTTTGTTCCTCTGAGTAGGTTTCTGTGCCCATGAGTCTGCGATTGTACATCTGAGTCCATGATGGTGTACACATCTATTTTCCACAGTGCACCAGCAAGTTTGAGTCCTAACCTCTGATTAAGTGAGTGTGTGCCTAAATTAGGTGTGTGTGTGTGTGTGTGTGTCTGTGCGTGTGTGTGTGTGTGTGTGTGTGTGTGTGTGTGTGTGTGTGTGTGTGTGTGTGTGAATGCTTGTGTATGTGTGTGTGTGTGTATGAATGAATGAATGCCTCATAGTGTGCCTGTGAAAAACATTTTGTGACTAAGGATATGTCAGTGTGACTCTGACCCAGTGGTGGTGCTCTAATGTGTTTTGCCTGTGTGTGTCAAATTGATTGTGTACAGATTTGAGTACTTGAGTGCGTGTCTAAAGTAGAGGTGATGTATGAATACATGTCCCTATTTGTGCCTCTGAGTTTGAGTCTGTACCTGTGAGTATGGTGCATTCTCTTACTTAGTGGTTGTAAGTGAATAAAGGGGTAGCCAGGTGAAATATCTGACAGCAGGTGTGAAATTATTGCTATAGACAGTAAAAAGAACTTGGGTATATTAATTATCAGCACATGCTAACTGCAGACTTATTAAAGCACTGAATTACATTCAATAATAACAGCAGAGCACATTTCTTGTATTCGGAATGTTATACTTATGTTTTTGCTTGAGGTATTTAAGTTTCATGGTGTTTTCACACATCCAAGTAGTTCAGCATGTACTCTGTTGCATTTGCCATTCAAGAATGCCAATGTTGTCACTTCAATCAAATTAAAGGGTAGACCTGTCATTGAGCAATTACACTTGAGATGTTTATTTTCAAAGTTTCAAGATCAGTGATTTTCTGTCAGCCGTGCTGAATGAACACACACATAATTGACAACACACAAAACATATCTGACATTCTCATAAAATGTATATTGCAAATTAAGATGATACACTTTATAGTCCAAACATTTCCACAGTGTATTGGTTTTGGTTTTGTTGAGCATCTCTAACGGAGATGTCTTTATGCTAATATGAACACCCGCATCATAGGGCACGTATTAACTGGGAAAAGTATAGACTTGTAACTAAATATATTTTAAAAATGCATTTTAGTTTTTAAAGATTAAAAAACAAAGTAATTCATTAACAATTCAAAGGAGTCAGATTCAGTGTTAAAATCTATCAATTGCATTTGGATAAAAAAAAACGCATCTTATAAAATGCCAAACACAGAACTAAACATCACTGTTATACCCTTAAATATAATACATTTGATGAGATTCAAAAAAATAAAATAACGTAAAGGAAAACACCATTAGCACAAGCACAAACACCATTACCACAAGCACTATTATCTAGGCAATAACAACAGAAACGTAAGCTTAACCTTCACGAAGTACATGCATTAGATAATAATAATTGTTATAAATTGTTAGTTCATTGCATTAAAATGTAAGTGTCAATACCGAACACCATGTTTCCAACTTCATTCAACGAATGGGTCTGTTTCTAATTATGCAACATGTACTTGGTAAAGATGGGAGCAATCTGTAGGAGAGTAGGATTTGCTTCACATGTTTACCCCCACTTTTTGCTGGTGTTTCACAGTTTTTCGACTTTAGTCTGGCTGAGTCCCTGCTTTTCAGGACCCCAGCCTAGCTGCTTCCTCTCTAAATTGATTTCATGTACTGTAGGTACACCCAGTATTGGATTCTGAGTGCCCTTACAAGCCCCTAGTATATGGTATACTATGTACCCAGGGCATAGGTACCCCAGAGGCCTACCGGGGGCTGAAGCATGTATTGTGCCACCCCTGTAAAGCCCTCCAAAATGACACCACAGGTCTGCTACTGCAGCCTGGGTAAGGTGGTGCATGCACCCCTTACTGAGGTATAGGTTCACTATACCTCACCTATCACTGCACATAGTAACCTATCAGTCACCCCTATGGCAGGCCTTATCAATCTTGAAGGCAGGGTGCTTTGTTATAAGTGAGACGGTGTCCAGGCATGAGCTGAGCCCCTCTGTAGCCTTTGGAATCTCTTCCCTGGGGTTGTCAGTGGTGCAGCCTGACCATATACTCTTGAGTGCATTATATCTTAAACGGTTAATGATAACTTTGGACTGGCTGCACGGAAACATGTTGTGTTTGGTGTCAAACACATTGGAATCATACCCCCACAGCAGTTCTTGATGTGAGAATATTATCCCACCCTTCTAGAGGGAGAGACATGGCAGTACTGGTATACCCGGTAGAAATCTAACAGAGTCCTGGTATCACAAAATGGATGCTGCAGCCATAGACACGGGTCTGGCCTCCTGCTGCTGACCGAAACTCCAGCAGGGGAGGCCTGGACAATAGGTTTCCTGTCACAGGGAGGTGTAACCACCTCCCAGACAGGCTTATGTGTATTGGGGCTGGGTGGGAGCACTTTCAGAGTGCTTTGAAGTCATGCTCTGAGGGCACATTTGGTGTCCCTGTGCATAGTCCAGCTCAAACCAGTTCAGGGACTTCCAGCCCCTGCTCTGGCATGAAACTGGACATAGGAAATGGGTGTAGCCACCCCTCTTTCCAAACCCTCCCATAGGTGGGTCCCCAGAGCTAGTTAAACCCCTTCCTTATGTATAAGTAAGGAGCCTCTGTAACCAGACAGTTAGATATCCCTGGGCGAAACTCTGAAGTTGAATCCTGGAACTTCGTTGCTCTACTAAAGACTAGAGGACTGAAGAAGTCTCCCTTGGGGTCAAGGAGTGACGCCCCTGATTGGCAGGCACCAGCAAAGCATTTTGCCAGTCTGCATCTCTGAAGGTCCTGCCAGACTCTGAAGTATTTGCAGCACAGGAAGAGGATTTACAGACATCTCACAGGCCGACCCAAGTCCCCAGCAAAGCTGAGATCCGCAGCCCTCGTGAGTAGCGTGGAAACGGAACTCCTGGTCACCTGGCACTTTTGCAAGTGCATTGACTTCTCGACATCTCTTGAAGTCGGGCTTGGGGTTACCTGTAGCCCCCACCTCAAGCAGAGAATCTACTGAAGATTGTTGGCCTAGTCACCCCGAGTGACCCGTGGGCTGCCATTTTGTGTTTCCTCTTGAGGTCCCATCGCGATCCCTGGTCCATCGACTGGTGGATCCCTGAGGGGATAACTTTGATTTTCTTTGGGCTTCCCTGGTTGCTCCAGACGTGCCCCGACTCCTCACCAAGTGGTGAGTCCCTCAGACCTTGCTGGTCTGCACCAAAGGATTTCTTCTCTTTCTGTGTGGGTTGCTGTTGGCATGGTTTGTTGTGTCCAATCCAGGCACTGATGCTGCAGCACTCGACATTCTTTGGGGCACAGCTCAAATCCAGCTCCTGGTCATTCTCGATGCCTCCTGGTCCTCGTGGCTGAAGAGTCAAGCTTCACCTTCTTCACCTGAAATCACCCGACATCGGTGGGCATCCGCCTATCGTCCTCCTGGTCCCTGGCAAGTGACCCAGACTCTGTCCTCTCTGCTTTCAGGTTCTTCTTGACTTCGATCCAGGCTTCAAACTCTTCGGACACTTCGCATCTTCCCGGCAGTAGCACTTCTTTGCCAGCTCCCATTGAAATCGACAATGCGACCCGACACCATTTGACACCTATGCACCCGACTTCCCTGGGTGAGGTAACACGAGTACTCCAGTGTTCCCGTGGGTGTTGTCCCTAGAACTTCCTATGTCCCAAAGGGTTTGGTCCTTACTCATTTCTAAGTGTCCCTAATCTTTAAAATTCTAACCGTGACTTTCCCCATAGAAGATAACGGGAGCTTGCGGCTGTGTTCTCACACTGAACACGGCCCCCGTGGATACCCTGTTTCACTACCTTGGGTGGTTCCTTGGGGTCCCAGCGATCCTACAGGCTCTAGGCCTTGTGTCTAGTTAAGTTGTGGTTCTTATACCACTATTTTAGTATATGGTTTGGCTCGTCCCTAGGGTCTGACGTGTATTTGTGCTATTTTACTGTCATATTTGAAGTGTAACTTATGTGTTTTGACCTCTAGCCTCATAAAGAGAGTAGCAGGGTGTCTTTAGTAATAAATACATATATTTTATATATATATACCTGGTGCAGTTGTCTTTCATTTAGCCATTCAAGAGATTATAGACTGGTAAAACAAGCTGCTTTACATTCCTTCAAGACTTAGCCTGAAGGCTGCTCTCCATAGTTACCAGTAGGATAGCTTTCAAAAAAGGTTGTCTTTAACCTATCATCAATAAGGGGTTGTTTGGACTGGTACAGGGTGCCCACTATAACTAGTGGAGAGTATATACCAGGCCAACTTCTCACATTGGTGTGCAGCGTGTGGCATTCCAGCTTGCTATTGTTTTACCGGATAATCTCAATTGAGTGACTAACTGAAAACCACTAAAGGTACCCTAGGTACATATAATACAAGCTTTAGAATACAGTAAGTTCTACTGAACTTAGAGTTGTGTGTTAAGGGCTTGGAACACCCTTTATACAACTCAAGAGAGTTTAGTAGGCCACATTAGAGTAGGTAGTGCAATACACCACACCTCACTAGTAACGTCTTCAAGGACAGGAACCAGTGGGTCCCTGCCAGAAGCCAATAGGCTTCTTGTCCCAAGTATGATAACCTCCCATTCATAGAACTGAGAGCATTATGCACTACTAGGAAACTGAAGACAGGCAAAAGTCCAACCACCCAGCATCTCATAGAGGTATTCAGGCTGGATGATCTCAGAAGACCTATAGGGTCTGAAAGGGTAGGTTGAGTGGGTGGGACAGCAGAGGAGGAAGGGCCTAGGGGTGAAACTCCCCATGACCTGACCTCTGATGCTGGCCAGGCAGATGACAATGATCTGGACCTGGAAAATCCAACTCCCCTGGAAGGTGACGGAGAGGGCCACAAAGGTCCCCTTTTTGTCCCTTCTGGAAGAGTTGGTGGTGGGCCTAGAAGGTCTAGATCTCCCTCAGTGGAGTCCAACCATTCTGGTTCATCTATAGGGACCTTTATTTCTTCTCATAGGAGAAAAACCTCTCCAGAGAGGAGGGAGAGACTGCTGAGATATGAGGAAGCACAGCTTGAAATCAGAAGGAAGCAGGTAGCCCTAGATTAGGAGGCCATAGAGCTCTACAGAGCTAGAAAAAAGATGGGACTAGAGTCCCATGGTGGCAGCAACATCCCTAGAGATAGGGAGAGGTCTCATGACCATAGAAACCTGAATAAGATTGTCCCTCCCTACCAGAGTGGGGATGACATCCACAAATGGATCCTCAAGACCTCGGCTGGAGGACGATCCTTCTTTCACCTCACTGTGAAGACCTGAAACTCTCTATCTCTGCATCTCAGGCAATTCCCTTTGCTGCCTCAATACAGGAAGGACCTCAAGAACTAGCGCCTCGACTGAACTGCAGAACCCCTCCCACACCTTGAGACCCTAACAGGTGATTAGCTGTGCTCTATAAGAACCCTGATTGATTGATTCATGTTCTACATCTTTGCTGATGCAGCGCTCTTATCTTAGGACCTTTGCTTGGTGAGTCTGTTTTTCCAGAACCCAAGTCCCTAGTTATATGACAAGCTATGTATATTCAAAACAGCAGCTGAATTCCCCTATTATGTCTAGGAGGTAGTGTATGACAAGAGAAAATAACAAAGCAAAATAATGTTTTACCTTGCTTAGGCTTTTCAGACTAATTTCCAGAAGAAGAATGAAATGCGAAAACACATGCTGATTCTGTGTGAAAAATAAAACGTGGCACAAAGCAAGTGTGATATTTAATAACATGTGGAAAACTAAAGCAGCCTACAATGTGCATAATTAGGCTTACATAGGTAAAACAACAATGGGCCATACAAAAAACACATGACAGTTTGACACATGAGATTGATTGAATTGGGTCGAAATATGAAACTGACATTCAAAAATCCAAACTTTTACAAAGAAATTACAGACTAGATTTTAGGGACCAAGATTTTACAAACATGAGGTTGACTGGAAAGAAATTGCAGATTAAAGAATCAAATAAACTGATTAAGGAAAGGAATGAGAGAGAAATGGGAAGGAAGATGGTTAAAAAAGAAAGAAGTACAGAAAGTCAGGGTGCAGACACCTCCAATGGTGATTGATTGATTGATTGATTGATTGATTGATTGATTGATTGACTGAGAGAGTGGATAAATACAGATGCTTGCTGTGAGAGAAGTACCAGGTTGAGGTTATGTAAATGTTCCTAGGAAAAAGACCTTATATTTTGTAATTTACAAATGAATTTCCGAAATCAAAAGATAATCTAGTGGAAAGATTTTTGAAAAATTCAAAATTTTTGTGGATTGACTTGAATACCCTGTTTGACAATGTGGTTCCTGAAAATTTATGGGTTGAAAATTTCTGCATATTGGCCTGAATCAGAACCTTCTCCAGTGGTAATAAAGAAATACCAACAGGTAAAAAATCACTTTGTAAGATTGATTGGCAGACAATAGACAGAACAACCCAAGAGCTTAAGCAAAAAGTTTATGCCCATTACAAGAGTTTTGTACAGGATTTTAAACAATACAGTGAAATGGAAAATGTGGGAGACAGAGATATGAGGAATTTTATTTTTAGTTTTCTAAATGGTTTGAGACCTGAGATTGCATCTATGACTTAACAACAAATAATCTGCTTGCAAAACAAGCCGCTCAATGAGATCTTACCATACGCCAAATACTGCAGAGATGAGAGTGACATGAAACATAAAAAGTTGAAGGAAATGTAATGGTCGCCTCCAATGAGGGTGATGAAGAATGGTCAGAACCAGCTATGTTTTGATAATGCAGTTCTGGTACAGGGAGGATATAATCAAGCTCCACTAATACAGGGTGTTAATGGTTATCAACAGCAGAATTTCAAGTCTCAAAGTCGAGAGGCGTGGTGTTCAAGCAGAGGTTAGAATAGGTGTTGATGTGTCACCTTTGAAGAAAACAAACCCATGTCATGTGTGAGTAAAATTTGGGCATTGAAAATGCAAGTATGAATTTATTCCCGTAATTATGAAAATAAATATGGAGAAAGGCACAGTTTGAGGGAGATAACATTGTTCAGACACAGCAGACTTGGAACACTCAAATCCTAATGCTTCCTTTTAATGCAGATATCACAAGCACCTATGCCTCAGCAGAATGTCCAGGTATAGATATACAATACGAATCAGAATTAGCAAATTAATAGAAATTCTTTTCAAAATCATAATGCATTAGAACAGTACTTAATTCAGACCGATGATTTTATCCAGGCCCATTGGCATGACAGTGCCTTAGAGGGGAGGAGGACTGCATGCTTGACGCAGCCTCATAGGTAGACAAGAGCGGTCCCTTTGTGGATGGAAAAGTGAATGAGAATCATGTCTCATTCCTTGTTTACACTGGTGCTATCCACTCTACTACGAGAACAGCAGAGGTTCCCAACCTACCCCTGTTAGACCTGGCATTTTTTGGCATGTTTCCCCTGTCTTTTTGCCTTCTGTCTCAGCCCTGCAACTGCAATGTCAGCCTGTTTGTATATTAACCCTTTGGTTTTGGAGTGACAGGAGATGGGGATGTACATTTCCACTAGACAATCACCAGGGCTGAATAGGTCTTTCTGCATTTAGACCGGTATGAGGAGTTTTCACTAGCACCTTAAATGGCTATGTCTGATCTGCACAATGCTGTCTCCAACTCCTGTAGTGAAGCTGGACCGGGGAAGACAAAACTGTTTTCTACAGAACTCAGAGACTTTCCGCCTACACCTTCAAAGGGAAAAGTAGTATAAATATTGGGACCCTGACCCCAGAACTTTAGAACTCATTTGGCCTAAGGAACATGCCAAGAATAAGAGCTGGAGAAGCTGTGAACAGGAAATACCACTTTGCTGTTTGCTTTGCTGTTTTGGCCTGCAGTGGCTGCTTGTATCTTGGGCAGTGAAAGGACTGGACTGGACTTTCTGCAATTTATTTACCTGAGTTTCTCCAAGTGCTTGCGGTAGAGCTTGCCTCTTGTTCAAGATGTTTTAGGAACAGCAAAGACTTTAAGTTCCTCTGCTACCAGCACTGGGAACTGTGTGTTTTGTGCTACAACAGAAGAAAAAGCAACCTGATACAGTTCACAATGCCGCTGCCAGCTCTATGAACTGTTGGCACCGCAGAGCACTGCCCTGCTTCACACCACAACCCTGGTCTCACCGATGCCACTGAATGATGCCATCACTGAGCAGCTGCTTGCACCATGACCTTAGGCACTGCACTTCACTTTGCCTCATTTCACGTCACCAACCTGGTATCCCCGACTACGCCACTCTATGCCGACATCAACGGTGCTGCCTGCACCATGGCCTGGGGCACCACTCATAAGTTACTGAATGCACCGTCCCATCCCACACTGCGGTCTTGGCACCCCCAACGCCGGCACCATTGACTCCAGAGTGTCTGCCGACGACAGGGCTTCAGCAACAATGTCACCTCTGCTTGCACTGTGACCTGCCAGCACCACAACAAACACTGCCCTGCTTCACACCACAGCTGTGGTCTCACCAACGCTGCTCGACACAGTCACCGTGCCGCTGCCTGCACTGCACCCTGAGGGCACCTCACGCCGCACCACTCCACTTCACACCACTGCCTGACACCTGTTGACTCTGGACCTCCTGACCTCAACCTTTCAGAGTTCAATCTACAACATGTGTGACTCAAATGACCCGACCACTCCTTCACCGGCATCCGAAGCCAACTCCTCCCGACGTTGCCTCTTCGGATCTCAACACAGGGTGCACAATGCCCAGCATTTCCAAGGTACAGTTTGCATGTCTTCTCAACACCATAGCTGGCCCATGATGCCGCAGTTGGTCTGATCTGATGGATTTGATTGTTCACAATGCCCTGAGAGCCCTGGGCAGAGCTATCAAATTCAAGGAACTGTATTGTAAGGATAACCTTGCAATATTCATTTTTGATTACTGTATGTGTTTTTTTTTAATCGTTTTGGTCTTGTTTTACACAGATAAATATTGCCTATTTTTCCAAAACTGTTGTGGTGTACTTTTGTTGTATTTTCACTGTATTACTGAGTGTTATGTGTAAATGCATTACACACTGCCTCTGAGATAAGCATATCACCTTGTGCGAGGCTACCAAGGAGGTGAGCAGGAGTTATATTAGAAGTGTAATTCCTTTACCCTGACTAGAAGGAAGCGTCCATACTCAAACAAGGTGTACACCTCTGCCAACTAGAGACCCCATTTCTAACAACTCCTCTCTGGAGAAAGTCCAAGTTGTAAGAGTTACAAATAAAAAGTTGTGCACCCCAAATTCTGAAGCAGTTCTTTTAAAATATGGTCCTTTGCGGATCAACCTCTAAATTGTTTCATCTATTGCACACCAAGAGGAACTAAATTTTATACTAATTATGAGGATAGTGTTTTCGAATTGTCAAGACAAAAATCTGAAATAGGAATGTTCCCTCCCCTGATAAGAGAAGATCTACCCATTAAACTAAGAGACACTGTGTTACCTAAAGTCTGGGACTTTACAGGTAAAGGTATCCGACTACTCAAAGGTTTTGAACCAGTATGGATCACCATTAAGCCAAATGCTGAATATCTGAGAATCCTGCAATACAATACAACTCCAGACACTATTGCCAGAATTACTCTGGTGATTGACTCAATGATTGAACAAGAGATTTCGAAGAAGGTATGGGAAGTCCATGTAACTCTACCATTATGGGCTTGGAGAAGCCAAATGGCAAGTATTGTATTGTGCGGGATTTCAGGAGAGTAAACACCATTGTTGTCCCTTGGTGTCCTGTGGTACTGAATCCAGCTGTGCTATTATGTCAAATTCTATGTGAAGCTGAATTGTTTTCGGTCATAAATCTGTGTCCAGTCTTCTTTTCTATTCATTTTCATGAGGATAGTCAGTTTCTTTTTGCCTTCCATTTCGGAAATTGTGTTTTAGCATAGTGCAGAGTGACACTAGGGCATATGGAAAGCCCCTCGATTTTCAATGTGATCCTTAAAAAAGAATCTTGAGTCTTTGGTAATGCGATTTCATTCAGTGTTAGTGCAGTATATTGACGACATATTGATGGCCTCAAATACTAAGAAGGCTTGCTGAATTGACACTATTGCCCTTTTAAACCATCTTGCTGAGAATGGACATAAAGTATCCCCGGCTAAGATACAGTTTTGCCACACTGAAGTCCTCTGCTTAGGACACCACATTGAGAAAGGAGCAAGGAAAGTGGCATAGGGAAGAATTGCAGCAATTTTGATCATGCGTCCACAAACTACCCATAGGGAAGCCCTGACGTTCTTAGAAACGGCGGGCTATTGTCTACAGTGGATTCTGAATTTCTCACTGACAGCAAAACTTCTTCAGAGGATGACACACAAAGTCGTGTCTGAGCCGGTAACTTGAGATGACAATTGTATGATCGCCTTCACTGAGCTGCGAGAATGCCTTTACAAGCCAGCTCTGGGAATGCCTGATTAACACGCATGCTGTGTGTTATTTTGCATTAATAGAGAAGATTTTTCTCTTTCAGTTTTGACGCAAATGCATGGAAGTAGCCGCAGCCCCATAGCCTATTTTTCAGTGACTCTTGATCTTTTAGCCACAGCATCACCTGGATGTTTGAAATCGGTTGCATCTGCATGTTTGAGTCTTGAGAAGCGTGAAAGTATAGCAATGGGACAGCCATTAACTGTATTTGTTACCCATTAATTGGAAATACTATTAACTCGTACTCTAACACAATATCTTACAAAATATGAGAAAATTATTTTGGGCACAGAGAACGTGACTCTTAAAAGATGCACGGTTTTGAATCCATCCACTATGTTGCAATTTCCCTGAAATTAAACTGAGATTGATGAAGCTGAATATGATAGTTTGGATGTAACTGAATTATGTACCAAGCCCCAACCTGATATCCAGAATGAAGCATTGTCTGAATCTGATCATGTGTTGTTTGTTGATGGTTCTTGTTTGAGAGACAGTGAAGTAAATCTTAGAGCTGCTTATGCTATTTGCACCATTGCTGGTGTTTTGGAAGTGTCATGGTTGGAAGGAGTGTATTCTACATTGATGGCAGAGCTGATTAGATTAATGTGAGTCTGCGGTGTTTCTGAACAGCTTAGTACATGACTTCAGGCTATTTTGGCCACGACATGGGTTCAAGACTTCCTCCAGATTGCCAATAGAAAATGGTAAAGTGTAAGGAACCTATTGTGGTCCCTACAATTGGCTGCCCAAATTTCAGTAGTCAAGTGCGTAGCACACGGACAGTGTGCATTAACCGTGCATAATTTCAATGAGGAGCTATTGAATGAAACCTCAGATGTCTCAAAATATAATATGTTGTTAACAGCATTAGACACTTGGGATGAGGTCATGAAGTTACAAGAGGAAGTGCTAGCAACAGAACAACAAATGCGGATGTATAAAAGGGGAAGGTGAAATTTGGGTTTACACTGATGGCGGACCTGTGTTACCCAATAGTATGTTGTCAACAAGGGCTAGACATCATCATGGTTCTGTACATGTAGGAAGAGATGCAATGATATGCCTCTTTTGACAGGTGTGGTTTAATACCAGATTCAGAGTGACTTCAAAAACATTGTGCCACCTTTGTGTGGTATGCCAAATGCAGAATGCAGGAACAAAAACGCAAGTTGTTATGAGCCACATAGAAAAATCCACAGGTCCTTTCAACAGGATGCAAATGAATTCTATTGAGATGCCCCTTTGCAGTGGTCTGAGATATATACCAGTTATTGTATGCATTTTTTAAAAATGGATTGAAGCTTATCCAACAAGGGAAAATAATAGTCTAACCGTGGCAAATTTGTTTCTAAGAGAGTTAATTCCACATTTTGAATTCCTGAGTTCTCCTGAGTCATACCGTGGAACTCACTTTAATAATGAGGTCCTGAAATTGTTATGTGCAGTGCTAAAGGCTGATCAGAAGCTTCATTTCAGTTACCGTCCAAAGGCTTCTGGATTTGTGAATGGTACGTTGAAGAACAAATTGGTGAAGGTGTGCGCTTCAGCGTCCTTGAAGTGGCCTGATGCATTTCCTCTTTATTGAGAAGTACATGAGACAAGAGGATAGGATTGCCACTCCACGGAGTAATAATGGGATGAGGGATGAGGCAGCCAGTAGTTCCTGCCAATGCTCTTGTAAATATCACTGATCACTTGATCTTGGACTACTTTATAAGGTTTGGCTGATGGGGTACATTCTGTGTCTCACCAGGTTGGAAAAGCTGCCCTTGCGACACAAAAGGGAGCAGTGCCCTGATCTCAGTCCCAGTTACTGGGTAATGGTGAAGAAGCACACTTGAAATCATGCTTGGAGCCCCATTGGAGAGGTCGATACCAGGTGATCCTGGTTACCACCACTGCTGTGAAGTGAGATCTCCAGACTTGGGTACACGCCCCCATACTTGCAGAGTGCTGGGTCCCATTGATGATACAACAGCATCTGTTCCCAATGTGCCACTGGGAACAGTGATGCAGAGGGAATAGGTTAGTCAAGCAATTGGGGACCAGCAAGCTGCTTGGACAACACTTATTTGATCTGAGGGGGAGCTGAGAAAGGTAACTGTTGTCGGTACCAAAGGGTCTAAGCAAATAGAGTTGATTATGAGAGAAACTGATTCTAGAGAAGGGCCAAGTGCATCAAGAAAGCAAATTGTACCCAGAGATCATTGGCCTCGAACGGGTGGAATCCAGAGAAGCTGACTGACAATAGGACGAATCCTGCCAACAATACCTGAAAGTTCTGAGTAGTACGATCAAAGTGATATGATGATGAGCAAACAGCTCCGAGGAGATCAAAAAGAGCAAGAGTACCCAGTCAAAATTAATCATCTCGTGAATTGACTTATCTGGCAGCAAATTAGTGGGAGTTTATTGCCCGTTCCTTTAACAATACGAATCCACCAGAGCCGCCTTGAAATGAGCTTTGTTGTAAATCTGAAGTACAATCTTGGTGTACTTCTTGAAGCACTGATGCACTTTTTCCTGAATATACTCATCAACAAAGCTAATCTGCACATTTCCCGTATTGAACGGAACTACTGAATTATGTTTTGATATTTTCTGCATTTGAATATTGTTGAATTGCTCAAACAGCTGCTGCTATTTTATAATTTTAGTTACTAATTGGTTAACGCACTGTTACTTGAGAAGCCATAAGTCCTAACTTTGAAATCTCCTCTAAATGCAAACGTGTATCTACTGAAATCTTTTCTGCTGTTACTTTGATATCATTTGCATTACTTATTGTTTTGAATTTAGCACATTATATACAGAAAGAAGTTTTTAAAATTTGAATTTCTACTAAAAATGCCAATATCAACAGCACTGATTTGACTGCCATGAAAGATAATTCTTTACATCATGACTTTCTTAAAATTGGTTACGCAATGAACACTTGCAATGATCTGTTGAATAAATGTGAAATATTATGGATGTTGGTGATTGCTATGCCTATATGCAAATACATATATCTGTTACTGAGGGCATAACCTATCATAGATTGCTATTGATGTATGGAATTTCTTGCTGTGTGCTAGCTAGTTTGTTTTATGGAATTGATTATTTGCTATATTATTATTCTAATCAAGATCAGATCTTTTCTGTGCTTAAACACTCAATCCACAGCCTGAAGCTTTGCAAGTTGAAACTATGGGCTATCTGTGTAGACCAACACAATCTTTAGACACGACTTATGTACATAGAAATGTTATAGAGTTAGTAGAGTGTAGACAACATAAAACAATTAATAATAATACAATATCAAAACTAATTCTATGGAAAATACCGCAAGAAGAAAATAACTAAATAGAGGGAATGGCTACATTAGCTTTAAACGAGCGACATAAGGGAAAACATTGTATATACAAAAAAAGATCAAATCCTGATACACATTTTGTAGGACTTAGTATAAGTGAAAATACTTTTGAAATGTGTGAAAAATGAGAAAGATATTTAAGTTAAGTTGATCCTATCTTTCCTGGAGTGTAAAGTATTTGTGGAAATACTACTTACTACAAGTTACCGAAATAATTCCCAAAAATTATCATGTGAAGAATTTTAAAAAAGAATTAAAGGGAGAAAATGGGGAATCAAAGAGAAGTGTGAGTGCAAGTGAAATAGAGGGAGATATTTTTGAAGTTTTAATAGTAGTGGTAATTATCTTTATTCTGTAACCAAGTACCATCAAAGCGCACAAATATAAAAACAATACAAAAGGTATATCATAAAACCATTTCATCACATGACATAGCACAATTCATTAAGAACAACACTAATCATCTACTTTTGGCAATTACTAATGTGCAAAAGGGAACAAGAATCAGGCAAAACTGTGTGCAAATCAAGCAATAAAAACATAGAAAATACATCAAAACTATCTTCCAGCTGTATATGTAAAACCAATATAAATAAGATAAAAACAGTCATTATATTTTTGTATCTAGTTATTTATGGACCCAGTCAATAGTCTGCCATGTTTATGCCATACCGCCAGTAGTAATAGCTATTACTGGAGTGGTGTCACTCCGTAATATTCTGAGGGCCACTATATATTTTGTTAATTGCAGATTTTGGCATACAGGAATAATCCATTTCCGGTGTGGGACATGGTAACTCGGGCAGAAGAATAATTTGTGAGCCTCAGCTTCTTCTGCCAGGCCACATGCTGGACAAATGTTAAAACCGGGGGCCTTGTGCCATTGACTCATTACTGATCTCAACGGGAGGGTGCAAAATCGAAAACGGATAAAGAGACTTTTGGCTAGGGGGAAGAAATTAAATCTAAAAAATCTTCGTAAAGATAAAACGGCTTTATGTCTAAAAATCTGTTTGTAAGTTTATCAATCAAATAAATATTTAAATGGATATCTTGGATGTAATTCCAATAACTAGATTTTATGATGTTAAGGTTGGCCTTACACATTCTGTCTGGTTTAATCCATAACTTTGTCAATCCCAGCTTGTTAAACCAGTCGGAGACAAATTTAACCCAGAGTGTTGACTTGGCACAACTTAGTTTTAATACCTTCTGTAGGAGTAGTATGAAATCCTCAGAAAAATTAGAAAGCTGCCCACTATAGTTGATAAATTAGCTACTAGTGCAACTGTGGGCTTTTTTCTGTTATAGAAGAAGAAATGATCTCAAAAAGATCGATAGTGATTCAAAATCGACTTGCTCATGATGTCCTTCTTGCGAAGGAGGGCAAAGTCAGTTGGTTATTAAAGGTCCAACATTGTTGCACCTACATACCAGATAAGAGTAAAGATTTAGAAAGCTACATTAAAAACACTGCAGACTCAAACAAAGTCCAGAAAGACTTAAAAGGAGACAGTTCCTGGGAAATGATAAGCAAAGGATTTTCAACTGTTATTAATTGGTTAGGTAACTTAGGAAATAGATTTGTGACTTTTATTGTAAGACCATTTGTGTCAATCTCTTTGTGCATAATGCTTTTAATATTAGCAATCAACATTTGTAGGTTTCAAGAGGAGAAACGAGGAGTGAAAAGAACGTGAATGGATCTTGAAATAGAGGATGAACAATGTAAATATTATGACGAAATGAAAATTTTAGAGGAGTCTAGAAGGAAAAGGCTAAAAACAACAAAGTAATGCTTTGTTACAAATCTGATGTGGTAGATTTTGTTGGCTTGAATTACCATCAGATGGGGGCTTGATGAAGCTCAAAATCAGATAAATCTATACATGACATATTAACTGATTTAGACACGGAAAACTAAATGTGCTCTTTGCACATGTTGAAAAAAAAATGACACTGAAATGAGAACCAGCACCGTAAAAGTGAGCTTGAAAATGCAGAAGAAGAGAAAAGACAAATGCTAAAATATTTTATTGTTTACTAATAAGGTGTAATAATTGGCTCCTTATAAATTTTTTTATTAATTATGCCTTTACTGACAAAATAATGCAATTCTAATGATATGACATAGCATTTATATCGCCTTTCATTGTAATGCATCATAAAGAAGACGGGGCGCAAAAGGTTAGGATAACTAGCTACATCGTTGATATTTTAGATACCAATTATAGACATCATAAAGATTATATATAAACTAAAATGATTTTCGAAAAATTAATTTGGAGAATAATTTACATATATGAATGTTGACATTTTGTGGGAATAGGCCATAGGTGACCTTAGTAATTTCTATGTGATAATAAACTGAGGGGCTTATTACTATGTCGGGTGGACTTAAGTCCACCTAACACTGTTGCAGAAAAAGAACCGCCTGACCTTATGTTGGCAGTATCAACTGCACTATTATGATGAGACCGCCCATAGGCTATTGCAAGCAACCATTTGTCAATGAAAGTTTGTGCAGTGGGCGGAAAAGGCCCGCAGCACAAGCTTCCATTGACAAATTAAGACTTTGAAACATCCCTGTACCGTGTACCAGGCACCATCCGGTGCCTGCCACACAGTGCAGGGATGTTGAAGGGGACACCATAGGTGTCCCCCAGGCCCAAGCGCAGGGGTCCAGAGGGATGGGGCCCCAGCTAGGGACCCCCAAAGACACTTTTTGACAGCAGTTCCATGTCAGAAAGGCTGACATGGAACTGCTGTCGGGAAGTGCCATCACAATCCTGAAAATGGAGCTGAGGCTAGCTCCGCCATCATTGTGGATTATGGATGGCTACCGACACACCAATGGACTCCTTGAGCCCGTCGGAAGTGCTGCGGATGGTCCTTCCACCAGCCAAATCATAATGCCTCTTTCTACTTTCTCTGTTTGCAAGTATGCTCTGCTTTCCATTTTGAGCTTGTCCTATTTATACTCCCTGTGTTTGTAAGCATGCTCTGCTTTGCACATTGCTGTCAGGTCAGCATGACACAAATATGTTTTCATTCGGGACCACTTCTCTACTAAGGTAAGACCCCCATCCACACTGATTAATTAATTCTCTTTTTTGCTGAAAAGGCGTGCTCCATAATCGGAGGAGCTATTATTTACACATTGCTCTCATGCTAGATTTATTTTTGTAATTCCTCTCCGGATAGGCATTGATTCCCACTTGTAGTTTACTCTTGCATCGTATTGGAAACATGTGTCAATAGAAGCAGCACTTGTAAGGTTCTTCTGAATTATTACTATACTAGTCTCTTACACCAGAATATATGTTATGCTCACTTATTTCCTTTATTTTAGAAATTGATCGTATCGTTGTATGGGTGTGTATTTGGATTTCTCCCAAATCCGCCGCACTTTTTGGATACAACAGTGCACTACCTTGTAGGTATATCTGCCCTTATATTTTTCGATTCTTCACATGTGCATGGGACTGCAATCACACTCTTACAAGTCACCTTGACGCTATGGATTATTGATTTGTGCGTTACTAGTAATCATTTGTTGCCCGTGCGCAAGATAGCATGTTTCCCCATGTCTCACGGTTCATGCTTGTTTGTTGTTTGACCCTTTGCTTCCACTACTTCAAGAGAAAGGTATGCGGTTCACATCTGTCTATGTGCATGTCCCTAATATACATAGTTTAGAAATAAAAATCATCTCTTCATTCTCCTAATTCTCATTCCCATTCCTATCTTTTCTCTCCTTGCTTATTTTGATTGCTTGATCTTCATATGACACTCATGAACAGGCACTAATTGTGTTGAAAAAAACTGTTTGCTTAATTACAGATTTTTGATAATTTAGGTGCTTTATGTAATATATCAATTGATGCCATGTCAGGCAACTGATCCTCAGTCTTGATGATAATCCCATTTTTTTACGGGATTGAAATGTCGTCGCTACACTATGCTTTGTAGTATTTTTGTTTTGGGTGCAGTAGTGTTTTGCTTTTCATATGAAGTGGCCTAAAGGTGTTATAGTAATGTTGGGCACTGTTTGCTTGCCTGTATAAGTCTTTATGTTTTTTGTTGTCAGTTGTTAACACCTGGTTTTCTGTGCATTATTGTTTTTTTTGCCCATTGCTTGTTTCAGTTCATTGTTTGTTTGCTCTCTTGATCTTTGGTTTTGGAAATTATTCTGGCTGGGATAATTCAAATTTTTGTTCGAATTATAGTAATAAAATTGAAAACTCTCATAATTGAATCTGTTTATGGAACTGATTTTTGTATCCAAAACAATTGTATTTCATATTATGTTATTTTTTTGTTTTGATACTTGTATAGCGCACTACTCACCCGCAAGGGTCTCAAGGCGCTTGTACGAATACCGCTGTGTAACCCATCCTGGCTTTCCCTGTGAGGCGTCCACTCCTGGGCACCCCCAAGGTGGAGGCCAGGCATCCTTAGTGTTGTGGGGGCCGTTGCGGAGATTAAGCAAGCTAATGCCCAGAGTTGCAGAGTGGGACTCCATGATTGGAATAGGCACCGAGGCGAGAATTATCAGGTCCATGGAATTTTTGAGCCCAAGACCCGCCGAGGCGGGGAATTGAGACCTGGTCCCGGGCTAGACCTCTGCATCAGGGTCTGCCGCTCTAATCATTGAGCCACACTTCTCCTGGGGCTCATTGTCTCTAGAATTGCATCCTACTGCATTGGGCGGACCGCTGTGTGAGATGTCATTGGGTCCTACACCGAAATAGAGTTAGTGTTGCACCCACCGACATCATATTTAGGCCCTGATTATTTTACTATTATTTCTTTACATGAATTGCTTGATATATTTCATTATGGTTGACAATAGTTAAGAGTTTATTTTATTACAAACGAAATGTGACAAACGAAAGTTGAGTTTAAATGCCTTTTGCATGTTTCTTGCTGAACTGCATTATTTCATAGCCTTATTAAATGGCCATTTTTTTCATATTTCTTCGAGCGTTGCTTTATCAGTTTTACACATGCAACATTTAGTACATTTGAGGACATTCTTCTAGTGATCACTGAGTAGTACATTCTTGAGAAATTGAACTATATACAGACCTTATGGTCTGCAGCGATGTAACCTTTTCTTTGTCCACCAACCTATGAGGATGGAAGGAGGAATTGATTTCTCATGACATGTATGGGAAACCACTCCAGAGTATCAAAATCTTGTACCCTACGACTAAAGGACCAATTGCATGATGATCTGACCATTATGGTGTGATGACTGACCATTTGAAGCATCATGATGCTTATAAAAGTAGAGACCCCAAAGGAGGGGCATGACAGCACATTTTAGACGGCAACATAGGCACTTTTTCCCCTATGCAAGGAGACCTATGCTTTAAAGACTCATCCTTTTGCTCTTGAATTCATTTGCTCATGCTGCTACCTTTGGCAGATTCATTTACATTCTTCATTGCTCAACATGCCTGATTTTTCTAAACCTCATGGTTATGCCTTTGCCAATGGCTTTGTCTGCTGAACTTTCTTGGACTATCTGGTGAGCCACCAGCTTTTCCTTTCCCTTTTAGATCATGCTTATAGACTCACTCGTAGAATACTTCAAACTTGGTCCTTTTGCCATTTGCTTTTAACTCTTGCTGTTAAGAGAATGAACCATCCATCTGCCCTTGATGGTGGTTGGAACCTGTAACTTCTATTTGAGGTGAATCTTAAAACCATCCTCTACCTTTGATGGTGGGAGGAATCTGTGATTTCCGTTTGCTTGTAGTTTATTTGGTAAATAAACTATCTTCTACCTTTCAATGGCGGTAGGAAACATGCTATAGGAGAGTTGACTGAAATGCTTAAAACAATACTTATTTGAATTGATTTTGGATCATTAATAATATAGGTAGTTTATCTAAATTTGCATAAGTTTGTTATTTTGTCCTGATGTTCTTTCTTTAAAACTGTGCTATTTAGTATTGATTCTGGATGCGCAATACAGAGAGGCATAGATTATTTTCAGAGCATCAGGTTCTGCTTCTTTTATTCTAGGTTGCCTTTGCAGAATTTTAGGGGCATATTCACAATGAAAGTGATGGAGAGTGGAATTATCCTTCTTGGCTTAACGCCGCTCTCTGCCACTTCTGAAACTCAGGGCGGCACCATATTTACAACAATAAGGTGCCGCCCTGCCTTTCCCCCAGCGCTGGCCCAAAATGTAGCTGCCTAGAGCGAATGTAGTCACCCTTGCACCACAGTGCTAGGGAGTCTGCATTGAAGGGGAAGATTGTTTATGTGCGGGAAGGTGTCCCTTCCTGCACATTAACAATCTTTAAATTGCGTTTTGTAACTCCTATGTGTGCTGCATAATGGAGCACATATAGAAGTTGCAAAAAGTTATGTGTGCTGCTTAAGCCAGCACACATAGAAGTTGCAAAACGTCATTTATTTTTAATGGTTGTTTATGTGCAGTAAGGGACATCTTCCTGAAAAATAAACAATCAATGGCATTTTGCTGTTTTAATGGGTGCTGCACAATGCAGCACTGGTGCAGATTGGGGTGTACTAATTCTCCCTACTTCCACGGATAGAGTAATTTCACAGATACGCGCGCACACACACATCATACGCTTGGGCCCATTTCACTAACACACGCTCAAATACTCTACCATCACTGAACCTGTGGAAAGAAAAACTCCTAAACACCCTGCATCTACACTGAGGTCGATAAGACCTAATTGTGACTGTCCTGAGTCATGATCTAAACAATCTATACAACAATCATCAAAATAGAGTACTCAATAATTGACAAGAAATAACCACCAACACTGTATTTAAAATTATGGTACTTTATCTAAAATTAGTCAAAGAAAATCAATCAGAGTAAATCATTTCTCTCATAATTACCTATTCTAGCTAAATGTCAGAATGGGTCAGGACAGGTCTCTCAGTAGAAGTCTCCCGAGTCGCCGTTCTCACAGCATAGATCCTCACCAACACAGGTTTGGGAAGAAGATGGCAAAAGTGGCAAAAACCCTCTCTAGGCTAACAATATTTATAATAATTCTAACAAAAGAAAGCAACATAAAATGTTTTAGATATCCGCTGAACCGCTGAGCAGAGCGACCAGGAAAGGATGTAGCATCGCTACATTTGGAAAATCTCCGCTCAGAAAAAATCACAAAAATAAAAAGACGGAAGGCGGAACTAAACTTTCGAAAGTATCCCCTCATGTTCATATTTCCTCTGCACCAACATTATGATCTCAGAGTCCATTCAGTTCATTCATTATGGCTCCTTTTCCTCCAAGGTTACTCAGATGTACTTGGATGTTCGCCCAAGACTGCTGTCCTCACGGAAAATTTCAAACCAGGCGAAGACTGTGGTCAGATGACTCTAGACCATGTTCAGCAAGGCCTTCACATCACAAATTATTACTCGAGCCCAGGCTGCAAACGGCAGCCATTTTATAATAGGCCAAAACGTACCATCTTAATTAAAAGAGACAAAAACAACGTTACCACAGCATAATGATAAAACAGTGTTAACCCCACTAATACCCTTATGTGTATGTAATTATCTAGCCTTTGCAACACAGAAAAGCATTAGTACATGACGATCCAAAAGCGTTTTGTGCTTTAAAATAAACAGCACCCAGCAACGTTTATTTAATAAAACATGCACATTATTAATCAGCAACACAAACGCATTCCCACGTGTAGTTTTCGCTTGTTAATTCATGTTGGTTAATAAAACATTTACACAAAACAAATGATTAACGTTACAGATTAATATTTTTAATTTCTGACACAAAGACAAACCGGAGCTTAAAAACCCAATAGATTTTCAACAGAAAACTCTGCTCCAGCAATCCCCCCTTTGGTGATTTTATCACCAAATAAACAACCTAAAAAATAAAATTTAGTGAAATTTAGTCCCATTTAAGGAGAAATTTGGAAATTTCTTTTTCTCCTTACACAACACTACACACCAGACACCCTTTCATCATCCCTCTTTGTCTCCAAGTAAACACTCTCCCTCAATTCTTCTAATTCTATTTCTTGTGGTTCTCTTTTCAACCTTTTACTTTTATTTCTCTTTTCATTATTTCTTTTGATTAATTTCTTTTTCCCTCCCCTGTTTTTACAACACAAACACACCAATCTTAATATCAATAAAGCAACAATTATACAAGTCAAAGGAAACAATACCTTACCTATAATAGTACTACCTATTTTTGCAATAAAACTCTTAACAGCAACTATTTTATTAGCTAATTTAGTCCAAATACTTTCAGCTTCAAGTGGTTCTAATTCTTCATGCAAATCAGTAATATTTTTGATATAGACCTTCAGGTCTTTGCTTTCGTCTGGAATGTAAGTGCAACAATGTTGAACTTTCAGCATTCCACAAACCCCACCCTCTTTGGCCAATAAAATATCAAGGGCAAGTCGATTTTGCATAGACATGGCACGTACGGCAATCAATTCCGTATTCACCAAAAGAAACCCTCCAGCGGTATTTGTCGATAAGCGATCCACCACTGGTGACAGTTTCCGAATTCCATACGCATTCAAAGAAATTCCCACTGCAGGAATTAAAGCTCCAAAAATGTCACCCACTATTTCTGACCAAGTTTCTCTCTTAAAACGCGTTAGTAAATTAATATGTTCTACATCTTCTATTCTATCTATATGAAAGATCTTTGGAAAGACCAGGCCCACATAACACGTGCCATACCAATGGTCAGGCAACCTGTAATAAGCCTTGTTCCCACAAACATAATACACTCCTGGGAAAATCGTATCCTCTCCTCCCTTGAAACCTCATCCTGTCGCAATGAAGTATGTATCATGACACTCACTAGTCCCAACAAAATATGTATCATATTGGGATTTCCTTCTTGTAATGCACAACTTACCCTTCTGTGGTGCATCTAGAGCTAAAGTTGGACTAGCCCCATTTTTCAATTTTTTTCCCATCTCAATGTCCCAAATTGTCTCACTCACTTTATATTTCCCTGCTTTTTCATGCATGCTCAATCTCCTTTCCTCCACCATATTTAGAAAAGCTTTCTCCTCTTCTTTCAAACTGCATGTTAAACTGTTCTCAAAAATGTAATCTAATGTTAATTCTTCTTTCTCAATAAAAATCTCACCAAAAATATTAGCATCTTTAGCTGGATTCAGCTTTTTGTTCATTTGCAATTGCCCAAAATTTTTATCTTTGTTAGACATCTCATAATCTATTTTCCCTAACAAATAAAAAACACTACTTAACACACTACAAGAAATTCCATACGTAGCTGGTAAATGGTGATAAGTAACACCCTCTGAAACGGATGCAGGTAATTGCATACAAACGTAGCAATCCCTAACTTCCATTGTCTTCACATATTCGTATAACAGCTTTGAAAAAACATTACTAGAAAAATCATTAATTGACCTATCTTTATGTACGTAAGTATTACTAATTCTAGTCGGAACTACTTTTTGTGAACTTTTCTCTGCAATAGTCACATTCTCAGTGTGTATTCCTAAAGTGTCTAATGTAACCCTAAAGGTAACTAATAAAGCTAAAACACTCTATAATAGCATTAATAATCCAGTACAGCAGCAGCACATTTTACACCATCTTTTAAGAAGGCACATCTACTTTGATTATTCTCTATGTTAGCCATTTTACTACTTTGACCGTGTCTTTTGGCTTAGCCTCTACTACTCCACTACTTGAGTTTCTAGAACTCTGAATTACTTCAAACAGCTAATTTTCAGTCTTTCTTCTTTTCACTTTCTCCAAGTGATTTCTTCTGTTCACTCAGTTTGGATACTCATCATTCTTCACTTCATTTTCTTCTACATCAAATTGTATTAGATCTCCAACAATATCCTCAGTATCCGACTTTTCATCAATGTCAGTCAAGATTACTCTCAGGATTTCACCTGTATCTTCCTCAACCACTTCTCGTACGGTCTCCTATGGATTTCCTTGACTTTCTGCCTCTTCACCTTCAGACAGTGCTACGTACGTCCATTCTGGCGACCTATACTTCTGGTTAGGTTTTCTGATTCTTTTGATCTCCTCTGGTTCCTGTTCTTTTGACTCTTTTCTCTTTTCACCTTTTACTGGATTCTGACTCGACACCTCATTCACTTGTTCAGCTTTCGAGGTATTTGCTCTTATCAGTCTTTATCTCAGCCTTTTTATTCTGTTGTTAGGCCAAAGATCTCCTCTTACAACCTTTTTTGGTCTTGTTTCTGTATTATTTCTCTCTCCAATCCAAGTTCTCAGAACTCGACCCTCTGATTTTTCATTCTCACTTTCATCCGATTCTGTTTCAAATGCCTCTTGTTCTTCAGCAGTTTTCTTTTGCTCCACAGTCTTTTTCACCACTGTTTGAGACTTCCCTAACTCTTTCCCTCCTCGGGTCTCCGACACACAATCTTCTTGCTGTCTACTTGTCCCTTCACCTAGCTTATTAGGAATGTTCCCTACACCTCCTCGGGGGTCTTCCGCAATCTGTCCCTCTCTATCTTCTTCTGACCCTGCTTCTTCAGGTGTAATCTCAAGTGGTTCTTCAATCTCCTCTTCTGATTCAGGAGTAGTCTCTGTGGAATTGCTCTTTTCTCTTCTTTTCCCTTCACTGCTTTTCAGAACTTCAGGCTCTTTTGCAGAATCTGATCTTTTTCCCAAGACTTTCAATGGTTCTCTTGAAGTCTTCTCTGACTCTTTTACTGATTCTGTTTCTTCATCATCACTGGAATCTGACTCTTCAAAATACTCCTTACCAGTCCCGTCTTTTGGATTTGGAACTCTCAGAGTATGACTCGCATGTACCCAGTTTTTCACACCAGCACACTTTACTGCAGTTGTCGTAGTCAGAATGACTTGTCTCGGCCTTCCCCACCTTGGAACCAAGCAATTTCTTCTTCTGTGCACTTTAATCCTCACCCAGTCCCCTGGACTCAGATCATGAGCTTGCTTCTTCTCAAGTGTGGTAGCTTCTTCTCCAACCTGGTGAAACACAGAATGAACTGCGTCAGCCAGGCCTTTACAGTAATCCAAAATCATGTCATCAGTTATTGTCATCAACTTATTTGCAGGCACATATGCATGTCGCATTGCACGTCCCATTAAGATTTCATGCGGACTTAAACCAGTAGTTCTATCTGGAGTAGATCTAATAGTCAGTAGCACTAGAGAGAAGACATCAGGCCATTTCATTCCAGTGGCTAAACACATCTTACCAATCCTGTTCTTGATTGTGCCATTTATCTGCTCAACAACACCAGAAGCTTCTGGTCTGTATGCACAATGTAGCTTCTGCTGTATGCTCAATGCTTCACAAATCAAACTCATGAGTTCATTATAGAAGTGTCCACCTCTATCAGACTCAATTGTTACTGGAAACCCGTACCTAGGAATCAACTCTCTTAACAGTAACTTTGCAACTGTTATTCCATCATTTCTCCTAGTCGGATAGGCCTCCACCCATCTTGAAAACAAGCAGACTACCACTAGAACATACCTCAGTCTGTTCACTTGGGGCATTTCAATGAAATCAATCTGCATTCTCGTGAAAGGACCACCTTCTCTGCCTATTGTTCCCAGACTCACCACTGTCTTTTTCCCAGTGTTAAATTGCTGGCAAATCAAACATCTTTGACAGATGCTCTCTGCAATTGTCCTGAACTTTGCATTGTACCAAGTCTGTTTAAAAGACCTGATCATCGCATCCCTTCCCAAATGTCCCTGGCCATGATACATCCTTGCCATTGTCAACAACATAGAGTTTGGCATGACTGGTCTGCCATCTCTATAGACCCAAACATGGTCTGTCTCTCTTGGGGCACAACCTGCCTTGATCCAGTCTTTCTTTTCTTCCTTTCCTGCCTCATCCTGCAACTGTTTCACTTCATCCCACGTCTCTAGGACATTAGTAAACATCACAGAACAAAAAGACATTTCACCTTCTCGTTCCCGATTAATTGACTGGTTATTCTTTGCACAATACTGAGCAATGTCATTTGCGTATCTATTGCCAACAGTTACAAAATCATCTCCTTGTCCATGAGCAGCACATTTCACAACTGCTAATTCTTTAGGCAGCTGTATCGCCTCAAGTAATTTCCCAATCACTTCAGCATTCTTTATTGGAGTCCCACTCGACGTCAAGAAACCTCTCTGCAGCCAAAGTTGGCCAAAATCATGCACAACTCCAAATCCATACTGACTATCAGTTATCACAGTCACTCTCAGATTCTCTCCAATTTTGAAAGCTTTTGTCAATGCCACCAATTCAGCAACTTGTGCAGATTTCACTCCTTTCAACGGTGATGCTTCCATAACCTCTGAAACCTTGCACACTGCATACGCTGCACACAGCACACCCTCATCATTCCTTAGACATGAACCATCCACAAACAGCACATGATCACTCTCAAGCAAGGGAAGATCCCTTATGTCTGGTCTCGGTTTTGTACAGTAATCAAGCACATCCAAACAATTGTGATCATCTTCTGTCTTCACACCCACATTTTCAATATCCGGCAACAATGTCGCTGGATTCACATTCACACATCTCTCAAGAGTCACATTTGATGCTCCCAGAATGACTTTCTCATATTTAGTCAGCCGACTATGTGACATGTACTGGGTTCTGCTTCTTGTCAAAAGAATTGCCACATTATGAGGTACGAATACCCTTACAGGATACCCCATTATGATTCCTTCACTTTGTTCCAGGCTTCTGCATGTTGCAGCCACAGATTTCAAACAACCTGGTAAACCTACAGCTACAGGGTCAAGTGTCGATGAGAAGTACGCAATAGGCCTCCTCAGCAATCCATGCTTCTGAATTAACACTGAAAGTGCACATCCATTCCTCTCACTGCAGTACAACTCAAACTCCTTTTCATAGTCTGGCATACCCAAAGCAGGGGCTTCACACATTCTGTTTTTCAGCTCCTCAAATGCTGCCATTTGTTATCCATCTAGTTCCAATGGGTCTGTCATCTCACTTTTTGTCAGCTTAATCAGTGGCTTTGCTATCAGAGAAAAATTAATTATCCACTGACGACAATAACCCACCATACCCAGGAACATTCTCACTTCCCTCTGGGTCTTTGGGGCCTTCATTTCCCTGATGATTTTGATCCTGTCATCAGTCACCTTTCTCAGACCTTTTTCAATATTGTGTCCAAGATAATGCACCTCTTTCTTGCAAAATTTCAGTTTGGCTGGAGATACTTTTAACCCTCCATCTGCCAGATGATTCAGTAAAGCTATGGTATCTACTTCACAAGCTTCACGTGTCTTTGATACCACAAGCAGGTCATCAATATACTACACTAGTACTGAGTTTTCAGGCATTATCAAGCTCTCCAATGATTTTTTCAATAACTGATTGAATATCGAAGGACTCTCTGTATACCCCTGTGGGATACGACACCATGCTAAAATACGCTGGCCAAATCTAAATGCAAAAATCGGCTGGCTGTCATGATGCAATGGAATTAAAAAGAAAGCATGACACAAATCAATCACTGTGTACCACTCAGCATCATGTGGAATCTGATACAAAATCACTGACGGATTTGGCACAATGGGACAACATGCCACTACAATTTGGTTAACTTTTCTCAAATCTTGTACAATCCTGAATTTCCCATTAGGTTTCTTTAGCCCCATTATCGGTGAGTTACACGGGCTACTCAGTAATTCTCTCAGAACTCCCTGCTGAATCATTTTCTCAATTATAGGAGTTATTCCTTCAATTATTTCTGGTGTCATTTTGTACTGAGGAATGTTAGGATAAGTAATTCCCTCTTTCACTGAAATTTTCACAGGATCTACATTATTCATCAATCCCACATCCTCTCCAGTAAAATCCCAAACTGTTCTTTTCACTGTATCTCTCAGCTCTTGAGGCAAATCCTCCGGATTAAACACAGCAAATGCACCAACCATTTCACTATCTCTATTTCCTAGAGTCATTCGGTACAAAACATCCTCATCTGGTGTTTCAAAAGCTATTCCATCCGGTGTACAAAAAATTGTACAGTTCATTTTACATAGCAAGTCCCTACCTAACAAGTTCACTGGACTAGTGTCACAAACAATAAACCTGTGCATGTCTGAAAATTTCCCTATTTGTACTCTTACTGGTTCAGTAAGACGTGTCCTGATTTGTGTATTGGCTACACCAACTACTTGGATTGTTCATCCGAGAGAGGAAGATTTCTAATATCTGTTGACCTGACAGTTGATCTTGCCGCACCTGTGTCTACTAAAAAAGTAACACTTTCTTCATTTATTTTCCCATCTACAAATGGTCCTGCCTGGTCTATTTCTAGAGTTGCACCAAGTATGCACTCTTCCTCCTCTCTTCGGCACCGTCAATAATCCCCTTCAGACTCACTCCCTTCATTCTTTAACAAGTACTGTTGTACCTGGTTAGAACGCCTTGGTTTGTTTACCTGCTCATCATTGTAGAATCCTGAATCCTGATTGTACTTTTGTGACCCTCTATTCTGCGGCAAGGGCGGTTTTGGCTCTTGACTCTGCTGTCTCACAACAGGAGGTTGTTGCTGCTGTCGATTATTCCCTTCGTTCTGCACCTGTTGATTCAAGGGTTTACCCTCATTATTCGCTAATGGTGGATTGGTACATTCAGATCTCCAATGTCCCAGTTGGCCACAGTTGTGACATGGGAATTTCTTTTTTGCTTCCTCAAGATTCCCCTTTCCTTTCCCTGCATACCTGGGCCTATTCCCTGCATTATTTCCTGGGTTATTCGCCTGTTCTACCAACTGTGCTTCTTGTCTTTCTGCAACTTTCACTTGTGCCCACATTGCTTTCTCTTTCAGCTTTCTCTGTTTTGCTTCAATTTCATCACTGAAGTATTTTGCATGTCTCAGAATCTCATCTATTTTCTTACTCTGCCAGTCCACTGTATGTTCACGAATTCTCTCACTAATCTCAGGTCTCCGGCCATATACAAATCTGTATACAAAATGACTCAAATCTTTGTCACCCAGGTGTTCATCTCCACTGAATTGTTTAAAAGCCAGTATCAGCCTCTCGTAAAAAGCATGAACTGATTCTTTTGCTTCCTGTTGTGTTCGATCTATTTTAACCCAGTCTGTCTCTTTTGGAGGTACTTTACTCTTCAGGTATACCATCACCTGTTCATACTTTCTCATTACCTCTGGATCTGGTGCTCCTGTTCTCTGATCTCTTGGATATTCCTCAGTAGGCCAACTCACAACTATTTTACACTCAGTCCACAAGTCTGCTGGAACAATTATATCAAACAGACTATTCAGGTCAATCCACAGCACTTTTGACAATTTGACAAACCTATCTACCTGCCTATACCACTCGACGGGCTTTTCTCTCAGTCGAGGGAAATCATTAGTAAATGATAAAATATCCTGTCTGGTCCATGGAACATGTACATATCCTCCTCCAGGTATTTCTCTCATAGGATAAGCAACAGTAGATGCTTTCTCTTTTTCTCTCACAGGAAATGCTGAATAAGTCCTATCTCCTGATTCTTCTCTTTTCTTGTACCACCTATCCTTCCACTTTTCTACATCACCCCATCTTCGCAAAAAGGCGACCATTTCTTTAATCTGTCCTGTTCTACCAGCACCATTCAGATTTTCAATGTCTTTATCCGTAAAATCCATCCTGTAAGACTTCTGCAAAGCTTTCACTTTATCGATGTCAACTCCCTGTTCATTCGCTACTGCTCTTAATCTGTCATGTGTATTTCTTGCTCTCCAGGTGATATTTTTACACATAAACAACAGCTCACCTTCATGATGGTTTTTTAGAATTTCTGTAGGAACTGTCCCTGCAACAAGCTCTTCTAATTCTACATGTAACCTAGCCACATCAATTGCCTGTGAATCTTTATCCCTCTTTTGAAGAACTTTCATCCAATCATTCAAATCTTCAGCTGTAATTTCAGTAGTTTTTCTCACTGGAACCACTTTCTTCTGCGGTTCTAAAATCGGCATCCCTGAACAACTAGCTTCACTAGCATCCATTCTCGAATTAGACTGTACCTCTAATCCCTCACTACAGGTGTCATGTCTCGATTGTCTCAGATCACTATTTTCTGTCCTTCTTTCTGAATCTCCTGAGGGACCAACTAAACTTATTATCTTATTTCCAACATGTGGAATCACCAAACCATTTTCACCTGTCCTCTGCTTATCAAAAACAGGCATAACTGGACCTATAGTTACAGGTACCGTAACAGCTTCTAGATTCTTTGTCAGCTCTCTAATTTTTTCAGTCAGCTCTGTTGTAGTTCTGGCTAATTCTCTTGTATTCTCGTCACCACATCTATTTTCTCTCTCCCTGAAAGGATTACCACTTCTTAACTCAGGTGTCACATTTTCTGTCTCAATGATACGCAATGTATCTCTTATCGGAGAAACAACTGGTGTGCTCTCTTCTGGTTCTGGTCTATATGGAGGTGGTCTCTTGTAAATCATGTCATTCAAGACCTCATCCTCATATTCATTAACTCCATATCTTCTGCCTCAGGAACCCTTTCTGCTCCCTTCCTTTCTTCTCTCTCTTCAACTGTTCTCATAGGATATAATCCCTCTGACATGCTAGCATCTCGCCATCTTTTCATTCGATCATTATGAGTTTCACGATCATGCCTCCTTCCAAACATGTGTCTGTAATTTCCTCCAGACCTCTGTTTTTCTCGCTCATGTACGTCTTCTTCCCATTCCACTAAAGCCTCAAACTGTGTCGGCCTTGGTCTTGGGTCAAGACATAACATCTTTTCCCGTAAATTTCTCAACACGGCAAGATTAAATGAACCATGTTCCGGAAATGCTAGGACACCATCTTCCTTTGTATACCTAACCCAATTCTCCAACCATATACAGGTATGATACCCATATCTCGCAGCCATGAAGGATGCAGGTGTTTTCGCTGGAGGTAACAATTCACCCTCTCTTGTTTTAACATCTTTATCCTTGTCAAACCAACGTTTTATCTTTCCGAACAAAGATTTTTTCTTTTTCTCTTCTTGGTAATACATTTTAACGTTTACCAAAACTTTCTAATCCCTTCCGAAATACAACTGCACAATACGATTTTTCAACCAATAACAGTGCGACTCACACTAACGCACCAATCCTGGAGCGCCTACGTCACTAGAATATCTCTTCCAATCCTTGCGCGGCTCACACCAACGCACCAATCCTAGCGCGAGCACTGTTCTGATCCAGTACCAATCAGAGCGCGGTCTGTTTGACGTCAGCAGTCGCTGCAGTCGCTTCTGTCTCCTGTCTCCTGTCACTCGTCTACCCCTCCTTTACAAAATCTCTTAGTAGACTTCGTGTCAAATTTCTACAAAATCTATTAGTTACAACATATAAACATCTCCATTGTCTGCTTCGCTAACCATAGAATAGTAAAGAAAATTCTATTTCACAAGAATCCCGTTGACACAGTAGCACATCCCTCTACTCTGCCCTTCTAACATGCATTCATTAACTGTTTCCTCTAGGACTTATCCAAAGAGTTCTACAATCAACTAAATGTATAAGCATTCACGCACATTCATACAAGAAAAAATATAGTACATACACACAGAATCCTGCTTCCCCGAGAACAGCGAACAATCTGTCCCGCTACAGAATTATAACACACGTTAACCAAGCAGCTTACCTCTGCCCAGTCCTTCAAACAAGCTCAGAGAATACCTATTACTTCTCCCGTGATAAGCTTTAACGGTGAACCTTACGGATCCCTGGGACTTAAGACCAGAGTTTCACAGATAACCTTCGCTATCATACGCACTCCTTTTATACCAGAAATATTTCTAATAGTAACATACAACAAATGTCACTGATTCCGAACTCAGACCATGTGACGCGCAACTTCAATTGTCACACGTTTTTCCTACAATCCCGTCTTTCCCGAGAGCAGTATATACTTCCCTCTGCCCTACTACGGAACTGCTACTAGCTCCCAAGTTCCAGAAGCACTACATATAACTCAACACAACAACTCCAACATATAGTATTAGTACATATACCAACATCAATCAATAATCAATAATCAATAAGCCAATATACAAGCAATCTAATCAGATCAAGACAATCATCAATAACCATCCTCTGCTACCAGGAAATTGGTGCAGATTGGGGTGTACTAATTCTCCCTACTTCCACGGATAGAGTAATTTCACAGATACGCGCACACACACACATCATACACTTGGGCCCATTTCACTAACACACGCTCAAATACTCTACCATCACTGAACCTGTGGAAAGAAAAACTCCTAAACACTAATTGTGACTGTCCTGAGTCATGATCTAAACAATCTATACAACAATAATCAAAATAGAGTACTCAATAATTGACAAGAAATATCCACCAACACTGTATTTAAAATTATGGTACTTTATCTAAAATTAGTCAAAGAAAATCAATCAGAGTAAATCATTTCTCTCATAATTACCTATTCTAGCTAAATGTCAGAATGGGTCAGGACAGGTCTCTCAGTAGAAGTCTACCGAGTCGCCGTCCTCACAGCATAGATCCTCACCAACGCAGGTTTGGGAAGAAGATGGCAAAAGTGGCAAAAACCCTCTCTAGGCTAACAATATTTATAATAATTCTAACAAAAGAAAGCAACATAACATGTTTTAGATATCCGCTGAACCGCTGAGCAGAGCGAGCAGGAAAGGATGTAGCATCGCTACATTTGGAAAATCTCCGCTCAGAAAAAATCACAAAAATAAAAAGACGGAAGGCGGAACTAAACTTTCGAAAGTATCCCCTCATGTTCATATTTCCTCTGCACCAACATTATGATCTCAGAGTCCATTCAGTTCATTCATTATGGCTCCTTTGTCCTCCAAGGTTACTCAGATGTACTTGGATGTTCGCCCAAGACTGCTGTCCTCACGGAAAATTTCAAACCAGGCGAAGACTGTGGTCAGATGACTCTCGACCATGTTCAGCAAGGCCTTCACATCACAAATTATTACTCGAGCCCAGGCTGCAAACGGCAGCCATTTTATAATAGGCCAAAACGTACCATCTTAATTAAAAGAGACAAAAACAACGTTACCACAGCATAATGATTAAACAGTGTTAACCCCACTAATACCCTTATGTGTATGTAATTATCTAGCCTTTGCAACACAGAAAAGCATTAGTACATGACGATCCAAAAGCGTTTTGTGCTTTAAAATAAACAGCACCCAGCAACGTTTATTTAATAAAACATGCACATTATTAATCAGCAACACAAACGCATTCCCACGTGTAGTTTTCGCTTGTTAATTCATGTTGGTTAATAAAACATTTACACAAAACAAATGATTAACGTTACAGATTAATATTTTTAATTTCTGACACAAAGACAAACCGGAGCTTAAAAACCCAATAGATTTTCAACAGAAAACTCTGCTCCAGCAGCACACATGAAAAAAGCATAAACGAGGTGAAATTAAACATTTCTCCTTGTTTCGCCAGGGTAAGACCA
The DNA here is from genome assembly GCF_964204655.1 of Triturus cristatus. Lineage (NCBI taxonomy): Eukaryota > Metazoa > Chordata > Amphibia > Caudata > Salamandridae > Triturus > Triturus cristatus. The sequence goes on from NC_140591.1 coordinate 500,761,317, forward strand.
AGTTTTCCCTGGTCTTAATTTCGGCACTTCCCCATATTGACACCACCCTTGTAAATATGGGACAGCGTCAAAATCAATAGGTGTTGCTGTTGAATGCCCACTGCAACACCCATTTCCCTCGCCTTTCAAGCTAAGTATACCATGAAAGGATGTCTTATTTGCAAGGCAGCGTTAAGCCACTTTAAATAAGGCAAAGCCCCTATCGCCACCACAACATCCAAAAAAGTGACGTTGTGGTGGCAATAGGGGCTTGTAAATATGCCCTTAGTGTGTATAATTCTGGTTAGGCTGAACTACATTAGGAGATTGGTCTACCTTTTGTAATACTTTTTTTCTATACTATGGTCCTAGTAGTTGTGTATTTGAACCTGATACCGAATTTGTGAGTTGGCTGCCAATCAATGGGCCTCTTTGAGTGGTCAACATGGATCTCGATACCCTAATTCTCATCCCTCGTATCGGCAGAAAAAGATCCATTTGAGGACCATCTCCTCTGTGGAAATGTGCTCTAATGAGGAGTTGACTGATCTAGAGGGCCCAGTACGGTTAGAGTAGTGAGAAAAATTAGAAAATGCTTTACTGGATCAAACTAATGAGACATGAATACATATCCTCAAATAGAAATGCATTATTTGCATGTTTTTGTATTTTCTTTTTCCAGTTTTTAATGTAGTTAGGGTAATTCAGTTGGCTGTATGCAACATATACTATATTTTAATAAATCTGAATTCAGCCTTTTGTGATACAAGAAATATGCAAACACAATTCTGCAAATGAGAATTCATGTTTATATATTTCTCCCAACTAGGAACAATCCCACTGAAGCTCATCCATATAGGTGCTATGGAGAGGCTAAGGTTGCATTGTGCCTGGATATGATGTGCTTATTGTATACAATAATAGATATTGTCTTTGTATGGTTTTCAAAAATTGTACAATGATTGCACATATATGGAATGGTCACTAAGGAAAAAAATGTCTATGCACATGCAAAGTCGTAATTGATTATTCAAAATCGATCTGAGCATGATAACAGTTAGTGTGGTTTATTAAATGCCAGCCTTTAACAAGTAGCAGACTTGTTTCAAATAGTAGTAAATACTCAATTATTTTTTTGTCTCTTGTAGGTATTTCTGACACCAAATTTAAAACTGCAAGGCTAAATGTACAAGAAGCAGGCAACAATGTGCAAAGCTTTCTCCCTTAACACAGAGACTCCCAGAGTAGGAAAACAAATGTTTCTAAAAGGCCAGATAGATGTACTAATCTTTTTCCTAGTTGTGAAACCCTCCAACTCTATTACTTGGAGAGTTTACGACCTGTAAAAATCTTTTTTGAAATACTAATCACATTTTACCATTCAGAAAACGTTTTAAAGGGTTACTGATTAAATTCTTTAAAGTGGTGTGTTTCTAGGTGTTTCTTCCAAATACCGAATCAGTACTTTGTTCATCAATGGATTGTAGCCATGCTTTTGAGAGTACCAACTCCCAAGTTCAAGTGATAATTCTTTCGCAAACGAGTAGGTCTCAACTAAACTCCTCTTCAGAACTGGGCTGGTAGCTTCAGAGGGAGTTAGTCAACTCCTAAAGAAGTATTTGAAAATTAAAAACATTTTTCCATAAAAGGTTTAAAGATATGGGGCTAGTCAATAAAACATTCTAGTTTTCAAATGCACAGACAGGAATGAAGATCTGCCATCCCGTGTAGGCCACTATCCCTGTTTTTATAACCAGTCAGAGCGAGTGGAAATATATTATAATAATTATTCGACAGTTCATTCTATAACCCTCTCTGAACGATTATTTTTCCCCCAACCAATTAACAAATCGATTGGTTTGCAAAATAACTTAGCTTTTTTCAGAAGTCGGTATAGCAAGGTTCTACTGTTGTGTGCAAGTTTTAGTACATATGACCAAAAGTTGTTTCTTTTTCTAGGTAAATGGTTATAATTTCAAAAATGATATAAGAAGGAGTAAGATCTGTTCCCTTATCTGCGCTTTTCAAACATAAATGAAGCTTATAATGTTCTACACATTTAAAGTAACCAAAATATGTTAGGCATTCATTCTGGAAATCAAGTGTTTGCTCTCTTTCTGCACCACTGAAAGAACCATCCACTTGCTTGCATGGGGCACCCTGCTGATTCTCCAGAGCCTTCCTGTACTGGAAATACAAGCTAAGTAGACAATAGGTGCAGGTCGGCCATATTGGTTGTTAGTTCATCGCTGCCGATACCTGATATTGCTCTCTTCGGGGCATATTATCAAGGACGGCGTTAAACATTATCGCCGGTTTAGCGACAGAAAACTGCCGTTAAAGCAGCGATAATGGGCTTGATAATATGCTGCAGGGAACTCCCATAGAAGCCCATGTTCTGGTGTGAACATGGGCTTTTTTGGAATTCTCCAGGGCATATTATCAAGCCCATTATCGCCGCTTTAGCGGCAGTTTGCTGACGCTAAAGCGGCGATAATGTTATCGCCGTTCCTTGATAATATGGCCCTTCATTCTTCGACTGATTGTAGCTCTCCTAGGGGCATATCAACAACAACCGGCGATAATTATCTCTAAGCGCACTTAGCGCTAGGATAATTATCGCCGGCTAGCGTTGATTTTTATCGCTGAGATAGCGTGCTATTAGCAACGCTTATCTCAATAGCGATAAAAATCCTCACGCTAACAGGCTAACGTGAGATTATCGCTGGAGACCCAGCGATAATCTCACGTTACCTTGTTGATAGGGACAGGCAAACTTAGCCATGATATCCAGCTTACATAGGATATCATGGCTAAGTGAGAAAAATACCAGTTGTAAAAAGCAGCGTTAACCGCGGTTAGCGCTGCTTTTTTTGTCTCTAACAGGGTTAGCGACATTCTTGATAATAGGAGAAATGTCGCTTAGCGACATTTCTTCTATTATTTTACTCAGGAACGCCCCCTTTGCATCTCATTAGAGATGCAAGGGGAAGCGTAGAGTAAAAGGGTGCTAACATGCACATTTGCGTGTTAGCACCCTGTTGTTGATAGGGCGCTAGTTTTATCTCTGCTTTTTTGGCTTTTAAAGCCAAAAAAGCAGAGATAAAGCCCTTGTTGATATGCCCCATAATGAGTAGCCTTCTTAATGGCATGCCAACTCAAACCTGCCATTCATGCCCCTGAACTCACATGGGACTCTCACTGTACCCAACCTTAGAGAGCAGAGGGCGCTACTCTCATTTTCACCCAATTTAAAGCCATATCTGCCATGAGCCTGTCAGGGGGTCATTTGTCACTTTAACCAAAGTGATTTCCTCCTCACGGTCTACATTTAGGCATAAAACGATAAGTGAGATACAAATACGGCCTGCCGGCTGCATTAGACCTTGTCAGTAGCTACAGGTGTGTTCCATCACTGTGGTCCTCAGTCTGCATCTGTCAGGAATATTGATGCGTTCCAGTCCCAGTATTACCTCTACTGTGGATATTAGTAACTCTGGGATGCAGAAAAAGTCTTATATTCCAAGAGGGACCATTAGGTAATAACTAGAAATAAACAAAGAACGTGAGTTTTAGTTGGTGAAATGTCCTAGAGAGTAAACTCCAGAACTGCTATTTTCCCATTGGAGTTGTATTCCTGATTGGCTAGTAGGTCCCAGATAACTTCCACTGATGTAATGAAGGCCTATAGATGGAGTACATGATCACAATCCTAGAGACCTTTGCGCATAAGTAAACTTTTATGGGCCACCAGAGAAACATCTGATCTTATGACACTTTGGTTTATAAGCGTTCTTCCTAATCGAACCTAGAGCTTGTTAAAAAGTGTTGCTTAAAATGTTTACATCCCCATTCCGCACGAAATGTTTTATTTCAGATCTAATCGTGCGGTGTTTTTTTACTAGCAGCCATAATATTATTTGCATGAAAATTAAAGAAAAATTGAGATATAACAAAACTTGTAAAGCACAAAATAAAAATGTATTCAGCAGGGTTTTCAAAAACTATTTTCCTGTGAAACACAATGAAAGGCTCCACTCGTATGCTGCAAGTACTTTTTTTTTTGTTGGAGGCTGCCTTTTCATCGCCGATTTCTAATTTGCGATAACTGTTTAACAAAATAAATAGTTGAACAAAAGAGCTCCAGACTGTATAGTACTGCTACATTTTAAGAAGGCCCCTCTGTGAATTAAGGGCAACAATGCAACAAGAGTAAGCACTTAACAACTGTTCTTTTATTAGTGTTATCGCAAAAAATGCAGTGTGAAATCTATTCCAAGTCCTAATTACTGAATGTAAAGAAAACAATCAGAAAAAAAGACAAAGCAGAATGTTGAAGAACTGCGACTAGTGGCTTTGCTCATATGTACATTAACCTCTTAGTGCCCAATAAACATGTTATGCATCCTGAAAACAACTTAATAGCTGTTTTGCGTTTTCTTTTTCTTTTTGGTACCATCTGGGTACCTGAACGTATATCAAATACTTCTTTAACCCTATGTTCTTTAATGCCACATGTTTGGGAGGTCGGTCAGTGAAACCCCCACACATAGGACGCCAAGCAGCTGAAGGCGGGGAGGGTTCTACCTTTGGCACTCGAACAACAGCCGCCCTATCCAATGTAGTTAGGGTGAAGCAGCAGTGAGTCAAAAGTGCTCAATGCTGCCTTCGGTGCAATGTAATGGTGGCATGATGGACAGGGCATAACTATTTGTATTTTCCAGAAATAAATCTCCAAAGGTGGGCAGGCTACTATGAGGCCCAATGGCGCCAGTGGGTCACTGAAATTTGCAAAGGTAGCATAATAGATCAGAAATCAGTGAGGTCGGAAACTCTACCGCCAAAAACTTGCCCGTCCCCTCACTTTTGTGTTAGGAAACCTGTGGCTTTCAGATGACCATCTATTTCTCTAAATAAGACACTTAGTGGCATATTATCAAGGGGCGACGATAATATTATCGCCGCTTTAGAGCCCGTTTTGTGGCGCGAAGCGGCGATAATATTATCGCATTATCATCAAGGGCACGCTAGCGCGTGATTCCTTGATGTATCGCCTCTTTTTCAAACGCCTCGCCTCGATAATGAGATGCAAAAGAGGCGTGGCTTTGTAAAGCAACATGGGATAATATCGCGAAGGAAGCTTCGCGATATTATCAAGGAGGGTTAGCGATAAATAAAATCGCGTTAAGTATGCCTTAACGCAGGAATTTAACGTCTGTTAAATTCCTGACTAAGGCATACCTAACATGGGGGGTGGATTGTGTTGCTAAGACCACAGGCCCTATTATCTAGGATATCGACGTTTTCATGGTGGAAAACGGCGATATCCCACCTATCTCTGGAATTTTATCGTCTCGGCGATACGCGTTGTTGATAACGCGCTAACCGGGCGATACATTCCAGAGATAGCCGGCGATAAATATGCAAGCGCTAAGTGCACTTTGCGATATTTATCGCCGGCCCTTGTTAATATGCCCATTAACTTCTTGAATCTTTTCTTTCACGATCTGCGGCTAAAAGGTTCACTGTTTTGTCACCATGTTCATGATACACAGTGCTTGCAATGTACACCAGAACTGATGCCACCTACCAAACATGAAACAGACGTGAAATTGCAGTGAAAAGAATGGCAGTCTAGGAAGAGTTAAACATGATGGATGACATCAGTAATGGCGTGTGTTGCATGTGCTGCATTCCAAATCTTGTGAATTTCAGTGGTTTTGTATGTCCGAAAGAGACATTTTCATTTACAATTGCGAATGTTTTCATGAATATGTGTTTGTGTGTGTGTATTGTATCGCCTGAAAACCACAATTAAAATGCAAATATAGATATCAATATAAACTGTAATCCAAAAAATATTAAAATTCTCAATTCATGGTTAGGAGCACAATATATAAATCGCACAACAGCTATGCAAAACATACCACGTACACCAAATGCAATGCTCATAGCCTCACCCTTAATGCAGTATGCATTTACAAATGTTGTGACTTATTTTACAGATAATGTTGCATACATTTCACTTTACCTTCCCACTAAGACAGAGGACTATGAATGTCGCATCAAAGTTAACTGGTTTTAGTATATGCTGTTTTTTAAATGTACATTTCACTTTTAGTTGCAGCTATTAATTGGTGTATATTTATTGAGAGGTCATAAGCATATTTGGTGTGCAATTTATTTTCAATATTATTTCATAACCATAACTGAATTTTAACTTTATGTTTTTAGGTGACTTTCTTAGGTTTTTAAAAAGAAAATGCACATTAAGGTGTTGGGTGGGCGGAATTTGCGTAATCGCGTTACGCAAATCTCCGCGAAACGGTAAAAAATCTCCGCGAACACGAAGAAATTCCGCGAACACGCGGAATTGCTTGTTCGCGATACTTTTTGCCTGTTCGCGATCGCTGTTTGCGTGCTCGGGGTGAAATATCTCGCGAACACGCATATTGAGAACGCGAACAAGCAAAAAATTTCGCGAAGTCGCGGAACGCAGGTTTTTGGGCAATTTCGCGTTCTCCGCGGAACGCGAAATTACCCAAATTCCGCAAATTCCGCGAACGGAACGGAATTTACCGCCCAGGCCTAGTTAAAACTAGGGGTGGGCGGAATTTGCGTAATCGCGTTACGCAAATCTCCGCGAAACGGTAAAAAATCTCCGCGAACACGCAGAAATTCCGCGAACACGCGGAATTGCTTGTTCGCGATACTTTTTGCCTGTTCGCGATCGCTGTTTGCGTGCTCGGGGTGAAATATCTCGCGAACACGCATATTGAGAACGCGAACAAGCAAAAAATTTCGCGAAGTCGCGGAACGCAGATTTTTGGGCAATTTCGCGTTCTCCGCGGAACGCGAAATTACCCAAATTCCGCAAATTCCGCGAACGGAACGGAATTTACCGCCCAGGCCTAGTTAAAACCAAAGCTGACCATATCTTCATTTTAACTTTTGTGTATTTTCAGAGGTTTACTTTTTTATGATCAAAGACCACATCCAAGTGTACCTTGTGCTTGAACTTTCAAGAGTGGCCATCCCCTACTCCAGGAATGGCTCCTCCATTGGAGAGGAGGAGCTTTGCCCCACTTAAGTGCCCCCCAAAGCCCCAGAGATGAAAAATAAAATGGCAATTCATAATTTTATTTTTCATCTCCCCGTCCTGAACCGCATGTTAGGATGGGGCAGGGCGGGGCCGGCTGAGTGACAGCAGGGAGGAGTGGTCAACAGAGGGATGCTTTTGCACTGTTTAAAGGTGCTCATGTCCCTTTGATGGCCAGCCACACATGCACACTTTAAACATCTCAACCCAGCTGTTTTAAGAGAGCTAGGTTGAGAGCAAGTGCAGGCATCCAGTTCTCTCAGGAGCGCCAGCAGAGGCCACAGCCACAGAGCAGGGCACTGCTCACATGCTGGTTGGCAGCACGTGAGGAGGCCAGTTTTGGTCAAGGGAATTTGCTGGGGTCTGCAGTACAGTAGAGGTCGGAGTGAGAGAAGGACACTGTTGTCTGTATTGGTAAGTGTTTTTCTTTTTTCGTTTGTTTGCCCGCCCCTCTTCTCCAGCAGATGCCAGCCGCTCCACAGAGAGCCAACATCCACTAGACATGCAGAAGCACTTGAATATATCCAGCATTTTTAATGGTAGAGAGCTGTTGTGTTTCCTTCTTGTGCACAAGAGGAATATCTATCTATCTATCTATCTATCTATCTATCTATCTATCTATCTATCTATCTATCTATCTATCTATCTATCTATCTATCTATCTATCTATCTATCTATCTATCTATCTATCTATCTATCTATCTATCTATCTATCTATCTATCTATCTATCTATCTATCTATCTATCTATCTATCTATCTATCTATCTATCTATCTATCTATCTATCTATCTATCTATCTATCTACTTTTTCTTGGTTTGGTCAGAGTTTCCATTGAAAGGCATATACTGTTTTGTTTTCTTATTAACTTAGAAACTTTTTGACAAATGTTGTGCAGATCTGTCAAGCGCGGATGTAAAATGGGGTGTCACAAAGTGAAATTTCTCATTTCAAATTCTATAGGATTATTTGCTGTCAATACAGAAACACTGCTGAATGGAGTTAAACTAAATGTATAATATAAATGGGACTTTATTTAAGTGTGTACCTTTGCTTGCTGTGGTGTACTCAGTTTAGTAGTTTTGAAGAAATTATCATTTACAAAGTGTTCTAGTCTGGGTATGGTGAAATGATATTTGAGAGATGTCTTAGGGCCATCAATCCATGGATCCTCATTGAATTTGTTAATCCGGAGGTTTTCAGAATTGAATTAAAAAAGAAAGGCATAGCATTGAATCAATTAGCTTTTTCTATTCTCGTTCTTTGCAGATTTCAAAATCTGGCACAGGGGTGTAACTAGACCATGTGCCGCCCATGGAGGTCACAGCGCTTGGTGCTCTGTGGCGGCCGCATGTAAGAACCGGGCGGGGATGATGGTGATTCCTGGGTTTTCCACCTCGCGGTGGACGCAGGTAGGAGCAGGGGGGTCACTGCCACCAAAATGCATGCCACCTGGGTGGCCTCACCCCTCCTTGCTACACCACTGATCTGGCAGTAAATTCACAATTCAGGCTCTGCTATGTTGGCTGCCACAGAAAAAATTCTGAATATGAGTAAATTCATACAGCACATGCAAATCATTCCCACTAAAACAAGATACATATCACACCTTCATCTGCTCTCTATTAATGTGCCTATGCACCTTCTATGTGTTACATAGCAAATAAACCTAAACGTGCATGCTAGAAGTGATAAAGATTTTCAAAGGGAACGTTCAGGTATGGCTATTCAGTGTTGGAAGTGACCTGGCATATATAAGTGTGTCACATATTATTGTTAAAGAAATGACAGTTCTGAATTGCAGTGCTATACGTGTATATTAATAGCAAAGGAAGCAAAAACTGAATGGGGTTAGGTTAGGAAGCTGTCTCTGTATATACTATACCAAAATGAGGTATAATGTGCACAGAGTTCTGCGAAACCCCAAAGGTAGGCAGAGGTAAAGGTAGATAGCACCTTACTCTCTATTTGTGGTAGTGTAGGTGAGCAGTAAGGCTTTTTCAGAGGGTAGTGTTAAGCATTTGCTGTACACACTCAGGCAGCAAATAATGTCACACACTCACAAACTGAACTCAGACCAATTTGCTTGTATCAAAAATAATATTTTGTTATATTTATTTTCTAGAACCAAGCAAGCCTGGTACAGGTAAGTGTAAATGGTACTTTTCAAGGCAGGTTGAACAATTCAAGCAAGCTGAATGAAAATGTCTTTGTTACAGGTTTGTAAATCTTTTCAGTACAGTGGAAAATTACTGTTAGATTACTTTTGATTATTTTTCAGATTACATTATGGATTACTTTTTCTACTCAGTGTGATATGCCTAGATATCGTACTGGGACATTTCCTAGAGAAAAAGTGAGTAAAGCAGTTTTCAATTATTTGAAGTTTTTTAAGTTCTCATTCAAACCAACTCACACTTGGAACAATTTTCAAAGAAAAAAACAGTCAATGGAAAAAATGTGGTTATCGGTTAACAGATAAGTATTTAGTTTTGGGAATTGGTATTCTGCTGTAAGAACCAGTGTTACCCCAGGGTCAAGGATGCACACTCAAAGCACCCTCAGCGGCACTATAGTTGACGGGTGAAGAGTACTGAGGCCCAATGTTATCCAACGATGGGTAAGGGCCTCTGGTTTGTGACTGCTCATGAGCAGGCCACAGAGTTGTGGGAGCAAAGCTCCTGGTGTTAGGCTCAGAGCAATGGGAATCCAAGTTAGCAGTCAAAGTACACCCCCAGCAGCACAGGGGTGGCTGGGTGCAGAGTGCTGGTTATGCGTCGGGTGCACTGATGTTTTCAATGGGGATTGTCCGGTTGCAAAAAAGACTGAGGGCTCGGGGATGAAGATCTTCTGGAGGTGACGACTGGTTGGAGATGCAGGGGGCATATGCCTCTCGTTGGACAGCTGAGTCGCCCATCTGCATGATGGTGGGGACTGAGAGTTGTGCTTCACCATGCCTCCCTCACCTGAGGGGTGGGGTTGGCAAAGGTGGGCACACCTCCCTTCCTCACTTGGTTTTCCCGCTTATTCTCCTGTCCAAAGTGGAGGTCAGAACCGGTGGGGGACAGTTGCTGCAAGCAGCAAAGGTCTGGTGTAGCTCACAAAGGTGAGAAGCCTTTGAAGCTTCCCGTTCATGGACCCTGCCCATCCTGGGAAGGAGGCGTGGCACCTCGTCCCAGGATTTGCATTGTTACAGACACCCGAGAGCAGCAGGCTCTCAACCCAGGGGTCCAGAAATATGTCTGGTGGTGGCAGCTGGCGAGCAGCCACTCACCCTGGACACTAGTGTTAGGTCATTTTTCACGCCGTATGGAAAGGCAGATCCTTGCTTCCTCCGGCCGCCAGCTACTCTTCGAGAGCTCCGGTCCCGCGCCTTCTCGCAGCTCCATCCGCTGCACATACTCATTAACTCAGGCCATAGAACATTCGTTCCGGCCTCTTGTGCCCCGTCTTGTACCTACAAGCTCCAGCCCTCCACAATGCCTTTTCAATCCTTGTAAACGCCTTCGTAGTCCCCTGTCTCAATTACGACCATCTGTGGACCACACTCAAGCCTCCAGACCCCGTCGCGGGGTGTTCGCGCTATTGCCCAAGGGCTTCATGCACCCATCGAGTTGCCTCCCAGGCTCCTTGACACTATTTATCAGGCAACAGTTCATACTCTAGTCCTGATGATGATCCCATAGTATTGAGAGCTAGGGATCGAAACGTCGACCTTTGTAGCAAATACCACAATTTAACCATTGTGATAAAATGAGTGCGTTGTTTGTTGGTTTGAGCTTACGTAGTATTACCATGTAAATGTAAGCCGCCTTTTGCTCTTCTTTCAACCATTTTTTGCCTGTTGTTTCCTTCTTGTGTCTATACTCCCTATACCTTCTCCTCAACGCTCGGTACAGGACTGTGCCGTTAGCCATCTCTGTTGTGCCTTGTATTTTGTCCATCCTGTTGTTATCTTAATTGAATAAATTTTCCTATGTCTGGCTGGACACTGGAAGACCATCCATAGTGCTCATTGTAGTCTATGTTGAAATATTTATACTATTTCCTCCTATGCCAAGGACCTTTGTTCTTCAAAATAGTTCATTTTTCAGGGGCATCTCTAAAATGCCCTCTGAGTGTATGTTTCATTAAATCCCAAACTGGCATAAGGGTTTAATGTGCTGAGAAGTTTGATACCAAACTTTCCAGTTTTCAGTAAAGCCATTAAGATGCTATGGAGTTTGTAATGACAAACTCCCAGCACCATTTACTCTTAATGGTATTACTGCACTTACAATGGCTAAGAATCCCATGAGGCACAGGGTCAGACTGATTTGCATATGGCCATGTCTGAACTGGGGTGGCAGAGTGGGCTAAAGAACGGTGATGGATTAAATCCAGATCAGTTGACTGGGTGTGAGTGCTTGCAATGTTCAACACTCCGTCCATCATTTCCTTTGGTTTTGCTTTGTTCGCCATAAGTTGCAAGGGTATGCTCAGGCGTGAGCGCCTTGCTCACTTTGCCACTGGATTCAAGCAAGCCTGGCTGAAGACGGCTGAAATGCCAGAAACCGGTCCTAGGAAGCTTGTTTCCAGTCCAGGGAAGACATGGCTTGGCAGTTCGGGCTGGACTGTTCCGATGAGGCACAGGGTCAGACTGATTTGCATATGGCCATGTCTGAACTGGGGTGGCAGAGTGGGCTAAAGAACAGTGATGGATTAAACCCAGATCAGTTGACTGGGGGTGAGTGCTTGCAATGTTCAACACTTCGTCCATCATTTCCTTTGGTTTTGCTTTGTTCGCCATAAGTTGGCAGGGTATGATCAGACGTGAGTCCCTTGCTCACTTTGCCACTGGATTCAAGCAAGCCTGGCTAAAGACGGCTGAAATGCCAGAAACCTGTCCTAGGAAGCTTGTTTCCGGTCCAGGGAAGACATGGCTTGGCAGTTCGGGCTGGACTGTTCCCATAAGGCACAGGGTCAGACTGATTTGCATATGGCCATGTCTGAACTGGGGTGGCAGAGTGGGCTAAAGAACGGTGATGGATTAAACCCAGATCAATTGACTGGGGGTGAGTGCTTGCAATGTTCAACACTCCGTCCATCATTTCCTTTGGTTTTGCTTTGTTCGCCATAAGTTGGCAGGGTATACTCTGACGTGAGTCCCTTGCTCACTTTGCCACTGGATTCAAGCAAGCCTGGCTAAAGACGGCTGAAATGCCAGAAACCGGTCCTAGGAAGCTTGTTTCCGGTCCAGGGAAGACATGGCTTGGTAGTTCGGGCTGGACTGTTCCCATGAGGCACAGGGTCAGACTGATTTGCATATGGCCATGTCTGAACTGGGGTGGCAGAGTGGGCTAAAGAACGGTGATGGATTAAACCCAGATCAGTTGACTGGGGGTGAGTGCTTGCAATGTTCAACACTCCGTCCATCATTTCCTTGGGTTTTGCTTTATTCTCCATAAGGTGGCAGGGTATGCTCAGACGTGAGTTCCTTCCCCACTTTGCCACTGGATTCAAGCAAGCCTGGCTGAAGACGGCTGAAATGCCAGAAACCGGTCCTAGGAAGCTTGTTTCCGGTCCAGGGAAGACATGGCTTGGCAGTTTGGGCTGGACTGTTCCCATGAGGCAAAGGGTCAGACTGATTTGCATATGGCCATGTCTGAACTGGGGTGGCAGAGTGGGCTAAAGAACGGTGATGGATTAAACCCAGATCAGATGACTGGGGGTGGGTGCTTGCAATGTTTAACACTACGTCCATCATTTCCTTGGGTTTTGCTTTGTTCGCCATAAGTTGGCAGGGTATGCTCAGACGTGAGTCCCTTGCTCACTTTGCCACTGGATTCAAGCAAGCCTGGCTGAAGACGGCTGAAATGCCAGAAACCGGTCCTAGGAAGCTTGTTTCCGGTCCAGGGAAGACATGGCTTGGCAGTTCGGGCTGGACTGTTCCCATGAGGCACAGGGTCAGACTGATTTGCATATGGCCATGTCTTAACTGGGGTGGCAGAGTGGGCTAAAGAACAGTGATGGATTAAACCCAGATCAGTTGACTGGGGGTGAGTGCTTGCAATGTTCAACACTCCGTCCATCATTTCCTTTGGTTTTGCTTTGTTCGCCATAAGTTGGCAGGGCATACTCTGACGTGAGTCCCTTGCTCACTTTGCCACTGGATTCAAGCAAGCTTGGCTAAAGATGGCTGAAATGCCAGAAACCGGTCCTAGGAAGCTTGTTTCCGGTCCAGGGAAGACATGGCTTGGCAGTTCGGGCTGGACTGTTTCCATGAAGCACAGGGTCAGACTGATTTGCATATGGCCATGTCTGAACTAGGGTGGCAGAGTGGACTAAAGAACGGTGATGGATTAAACCCAGATCAGTTGACTGGGGGTGAGTGCTTGCAATGTTCAACACTCCGTCCATCATTTCCTTTGGTTTTGCTTTGTTCGCCATAAATTGGCATGGTATGCTCAGACATGAGTCCCTTGCTCACTTTGCCACTGGATTCAAGCAAGCCTGGCTAAAGACGGCTGAAATGCCAGAAACCGGTCCTAGGAAGCTTGTTTCCGGTCCAGGGAAGACATGGCTTGGCAGTTCGGGCTGGACTGTTCCCATGAGGCACAGGGTCAGACTGATTTGCTTATGGCCATGTCTGAACTGGGGTGGCAGAGTGGGCTAAAGAACGGTGATGAATTAAACCCAGATAAGTTGACAGGGGGTGAGTGCTTGCAATGTTCAACACTCCGTCCATCATTTCCTTTGGTTTTGCTTTGTTCGCCATAAGTTGGCAGGGTATGCTCAGACGTGAGTCCCTTGCTCACTTTGCCACTGGATTCAAGCAAGCCTGACTGAAGACGGCTGAAATGCCAGAAACCGGTCCTAGGAAGCCTGTTTCAGGTCCAGGGAAGACATGGCTTGGCAGTTCGGGCTGGACTGTTCCCATGAGGCACAGGGTCAGACTGATTTGCATATGGCCATGTCTGAACTGGGGTGGCAGAGTGGGCTAAAGAACGGTGATGGATTAAATCCAGATCAGTTGACTGGGGGTGAGTGCTTGCAATGTTCAACACTTCGTCCATCATTTCCTTTGGTTTTGCTTTGTTCGCCATAAGTTGGCAGGGTATGCTCTGACGTGAGTCCCTTGCTCACTTTGCCACTGGATTCAAGCAAGCCTGGCTGAAGACGGCTGAAATGCCAGAAACCGGTCCTAGGAAGCTTGTTTCCGGTCCAGGGAAGACATGGCTTGGCAGTTCGGGCTGGACTGTTCCCATGAAGCACAGGGTCAGACTGATTTGCATATGGCCATGTCTGAACTGGGGTGGCAGAGTGGGCTAAAGAACGGTGATGAATTAAACCCAGATAAGTTGACTGGGGGTGAGTGCTTGCAATGTTCAACACTCCGTCCATCATTTCCTTTGGTTTTGCTTTGTTCGCCATAAGTTGGCAGGGTATGCTCAGACGTGAGTCCCTTGCTTACTTTGCCACTGGATTCAAGCAAGCCTGACTAAAGACGGCTGAAATGCCAGAAACCGGTCCTACGAAGCTTGTTTCTGGTCCAGGGAAGACATGGCTTGGCAGTTCGGGCTGGACTGTTCCCATGAGGCACAGGGTCAGACTGATTTGCATATGGCCATGTCTGAACTGGGGTGGCAGAGTGGGCTAAAGAACGGTGATGGATTAAACCCAGATGAGTTGACTGGGGGTGAGTGCTTGCAATGTTCAACACTCCGTCCATCATTTCTTTTGGTTTTGCTTTGTTCGCCATAAGTTGGCAGGGTATACTCTGACGTGAGTCCCTTGCTCACTTTGCCACTGGATTCAAGCAAGCCTGCCTAAAGACGGCTGAAATGCCAGAAACTGGTCCTTGGAAGCTTGTTTCCAGTCCAGGGAAGACATGGCTTGGCAGTTCGGGCTGGACTGTTCCCATGAAGCACAGGGTCAGACTGATTTGCATATGGCCATGTCTGAACTGGGGTGGCAGAGTGGGCTAAAGAACGGTGATGGATTAAACCCAGATCAGTTGACTGGGGGTGAGTGCTTGCAATGTTCAACACTCCGTCCATCATTCCCTTTGGTTTTGATGTGTTCGCCATAAGTTGGCATGGTATGCTCAGACGTGAGTCCCTTGCTCACTTTGCCACTGGATTCAAGCAAGCCTGTCTGAGGACGGCTGAAATGCCAGAAACCGGTCCTAGGAAGCTTGTTTCCGGTCCAGGGAAGACATGGCTTGGCAGTTCGGGCTGGACTGTTCCCATGAGGCACAGGGTCAGACTGATTTGCATATGGCCATGTCTGAACTGTGGTGGCAGAGTTGGCTAAAGAACGGTGATGGATGAAACCCAGATCAGTTGACTGGGGGTGAGTGCTTGCAATGTTCAACACTCCGTTCATCATTTCCTTGGGTTTTGATTTGTTCGCCATAAGTTGGCAGGGTATGCTCAGACGTGAGTCCCTTGCTCACTTTGCCACTGGATTCAAGCAAGCCTGGCTGAAGATGGCTGAAATACCAGAAACCGGTCCTAGGAAGCTTGTTTCCGGTCCAGGGAAGACATGGCTTGGCAGTTCGGGCTGGACTGTTCCCATGAGGCACAGGGTCAGACTGATTTGCATATGGCCACGTCTGAACTGGGGTGGCAGAGTGGGCTAAAGAACGGTGATGGATTAAACCCAGATCAGTTGACTGGGGGTGAGTGCTTGCAATGTTCAACACTCCGTCCATCATTTCCTCTGATTTTGCTTTGTTCGCCATAAGTTGGCAGGGTATGCTCGGACGTGAGGCCCTTGCTCACTTTGCCACTGGATTCAAGCAAGCCTGGCTGAAGACAGCTGAAATGCCAGAAACCTGTCCTAGGAAGCTTGTTTCTGGTCCAGGGAAGACATGGCTTGGCAGTTCGGGCTCGACTGTTCCCATTCGGCAGAGGGTCTGACTGATTTGCATATGGCCATGTCTGAACTGGGGTGGCAGAGTGGGCTAAAGAATGGTGATGGTTTAAACCCAGATCAGTTGACTGGGGGTGAGTGCTTGCAATGATCAACACTCCATCCATCATTTTCTTTGGTTTTGCTTTGTTTGCCATAAGTTGGCAGGGTATGCTCAGACGTGAGTCCCTTGCTCACTTTGCCACTGGATTCAAGTAAGCCTGGCTGAGGACGGCTGAAATGCCAGAAACCTGTCCTAGGAAGCTTGTTTCCGGTCCAGGGAAGACATGGCTTGGCAGTTCGGGCTGGACTGTTCCCATGAGGCACAGGGTCAGACTGATTTGCATATGGCCATGTCTGAACTGGGGTGGCAGAGTGGGCTAAAGAATGGTGATGGATGAAACCCAGATCAGTTGACTGGGGGTGAGTGCTTGCAATGTTCAACACTCCGTCCATCATTTCCTTGGGTTTTGATTTGTTCGCCATAAGTTGGCACGGTATTCTCAGACGTGAGTCCCTTGCTCACTTTGCCACTGGATTCAAGCAAGCCTGGCTGAAGACGGCTGAAATGCCAGAAACCGGTCCTAGGAAGCATGTTTCTGGTCCAGGAAAGACATGACTTGGCAGTTCGGGCTGGACTGTTCCCATGAGGCACAGGGTCAGACTGATTTCATATGGCCATGTCTGAACTGGGGTGGCAGAGTGGGCTAAAGAACGGTGATGGATTAAACCCAGATCAGTTGACTGGGGGTGAGTGCTTGCAATGTTCAACACTACGTCCATCATTTCCTTGGGTTTTGCTTTTTTCGCCATAAGTTGGCAGGGTATGCTCAGACGTGAGTCCCTTGCTCACTTTGCCACTGGATTCAAGCAAGCCTGGCTGAAGACGGCTGAAATGCCAGATACCGGTCCTAGGAAGCTTGTTTCTGGTCCAGGGAAGACATGGCTTGGCAGTTCGGGCTGGACTATTCCCATGAGGCACAGGGTCAGACTGATTTGCATATGGCCATGTCTGAACTGGGGTGGCAGAGTGGGCTAAAGAACGGTGATGGATTAAACCCAGATCAGTTGACTGGGGGTGAGTGCTTGCAATGTTCAACACTCCGTCTATCATTTCCTTGGGTTTTGCTTTGTTTGCCATAATTTGGCAGGGTATGCTCAGAAGTGAGTCCCTTGCTCACTTTGCCACTGGATTCAAGCAAGCCTGGCTGAAGACGGCTGAAATGCCAGACACCGGTCCTAGGAAGCTTGTTTCCGGTCCAGGGAAGACATGACTTGGCAGTTCGGGCTGGACTGTTCCCATGAGGCACAGGGTCAGACTGATTTGCATATGGCCATGTCTGAACTGGGGTGGCAGAGTGGGCTAAAGAACGGTGATGGATTAAACCCAGATCAGTTGACTGGGGGTGAGTGCTTGCAATGTTCAACACTATGTCCATCATTTCCTTGGGTTTTGCTTTGTTCGCCATAAGTTGGCAGGGTATGCTCAGACGTGAGTCCCTTGCTCACTTTGCCACTGGATTCAAGCAAGCCTGGCTGAAGACGGCTGAAATGCCAGAAACCGGTCCTAGGAAGCTTGTTTCCGGTCCAGGGAAGACATGGCTTGGCAGTTCGGGCTGGACTGTTCCCATGAGGCACAGGGTCAGACTGATTTGCATATGGCCATGTCTGAACTGGGGTGGCAGAGTGGGCTAAAGAACAGTGATGGATTAAACCCAGATCAGTTGACTGGAGGTGAGTGCTTGCAATGTTCAACACTACGTCAATCATTTCCTTTGGTTTTGCTTTGTTCGCCATAAGTTGGCAGGGTATGCTCAGACGTGAGTCCCTTGCTCACTTTGCCACTGGATTCAAGCAAGCCAGGCTGAAGACGGCTGAAATGCCAGAAACCGGTCCTAGGAAGCTTGTTTCCGGTCCAGGGAAGACATGGCTTGGCAGTTCGGGCTGGACTGTTCCCATGAGGCACAGTGTCAGACTGATTTGCATATGGCCATGTCTGAACTGGGGTGGCAGAGTGGGCTAAAGAATGGTGATGGATTAAACCCAGATCAGTTGACTGGGGGTGAGTGCTTGCAATGTTCAACACTATGTCCATCATTTCCTTGGGTTTTGCTTTGTTCGCCATAAGTTGGCAGGGAATGCTCAGATGTGAGTGCCGTGTTTACTTTGCCACTGGATTCAAGCAAGCCTGGCTGAAGACGGCTGAAATACCAGAAACCGGTCCTAGGAAGCTTGTTTCCTGTCCAGGGAAGACATGGCTTGGCAGTTCGGGCTGGACTGTTCCCATGAGGCACAGGGTCAGACTGATTTGTATATGGCCAAGTCTGAACAGGGGTGGCAGAGTGGGCTAAAGAACGGTGATGGATTAAACCCAGATCAGTTGACTGGGGGTGAGTGCTTGCAATGTTCAACACTACTTCCATCATTTCCTTGGGTTTTGCTTTGTTCGCCATAAGTTGGCAGGGTATGCTCAGACGTGAGTCCCTTGCTCACTTTGCCACTGGATTCAAGCAAGCCTGGCTGAAGACGGCTGAAATGCCAGAAACCGGTCCTAGGAAGCTTGTTTCCGGTCCAGGGAAGACATGGCTTGGCAGTTCCGGCTGGACTGTTCCCATGAGGCACAGGGTCAGACTGATTTGCATATGGCCATGTCTGAACTGGGGTGGCAGAGTGGGCTAAAGAACGGTGATGGATTAAACCCAGATCCGTTGACTGGGGGTGACTGCTTGCAATGTTCAACACTCCGTCCATCATTCCCTTTGGTTTTGCTTTGCTCGCCATAAGTTGGCAGGGTATGCTCAGACGGGAGTCCCTTGCTCACTTTGCCACTGGATTCAAGCAAGCCTGGCTGAAGACGGCTGAAATGCCAGAAACCGGTCCTAGGAAGCTTGTTTCCGGTCCAGGGAAGACATGGCTTGGCAGTTCCGGCTGGACTGTTCCCATGAGGCACAGGGTCAGACTGATTTGCATATGGCCATGTCTGAACTGGGGTGGCAGAGTGGGCTAAAGAACGGTGATGGATTAAACCCAGATCCGTTGACTGGGGGTGACTGCTTGCAATGTTCAACACTCCGTCCATCATTCCCTTTGGTTTTGCTTTGCTCGCCATAAGTTGGCAGGGTATGCTCAGACGTGAGGCCCTTGCTCACTTTGCCACTGGATTCAAGCAAGCCTGGCTGAAGACGGCTGAAATGCCAGAAACCGGTCCTAGGATGCTTGTTTCCGGTCCTGGGAAGACATGGCTTGGCAGTTCGGGCTGGACTGTTGCCATGAGGCACAGGGTCAGACTGATTTGCATATGGCCATGTCTGAACTGGGGTGGCAGAGTGGGCTAAAGAACGGTGATGGATTAAACCCAGATCAGTTGACTGGGGGTGAGTGCTTGCAATGTTCAACACTACGCCCATCATTTCCTTTGGTTTTGCTTTGTTCGCCATAAGTTGGCAGGGTATGCTCAGACGTGAGTCCCTTGCTCACTTTGCCATTGGAATCAAGCAAGCCTGGCTGAAGATGGCTGAAATACCAGAAACCGGTCCTAGGAAGCTTATTTCCGGTCCAGGGAAGACATGGCTTGGCAGTTCGGGCTGTTTCTGGTCCAGGGAAGACATGGCTTGGCAGTTCGGGCTGGACTGTTCCTATGAGGCATAGGGTCAGACTGATTTGCATATGGCCATGTCTGAACTGGGGTGGCAGAGTGGGCTAAAGAACGGTGATGGATTAAACCCACATCAGTTGACTGGGGGTGAGTGCTTGCAATGTTCAACACTCCGTCCATCACTTCCTTGGGTTTTGCTTTGTTCACCATAAGTTGGCAGGGTATGCTCGGACGTGAGTCCCTTGCTCACTTTGCCACTGGATTCAAGCAAGCCTGGCTGAAGACGGCTGAAATGCCAGAAACCGGTCCTAGGAAGCTTGTTTCCGGTCCAGGGAAGACATGGCTTGGCAGTTCGGGCTGGACTGTTCCCATGAGGCACAGGGTCAGACTGATTTGCATATGGCCATGTCTGAACTGGGGTGGCAGAGTGGGCTAAAGAACGGTGATGGATTAAACTCAGATCAGTTGACTGGGGGTGAGTGCTTGCAATGTTCAACACTCCGTCCATCATTTCCTTTGGTTTTGCTTTGTTCGCCATAAGTTGGCAGGGTATGCTCAGACGTGAGTCCCTTGCTCACTTTGCCACTGGATTCAAGCAAGCCTGGCTGAAGACGGCTGAAATGCCAGAAACCGGTCCTAGGAAGCTTGTTTCCGGTCCAGGGAAGACATGGCTTGGCAGTTCGGGCTGGACTGTTCCCATGAGGCACAGGGTCAGACTGATTTGCATATGGCCATGTCTGAACTGGGGTGGCAGAGTGGGCTAAAGAACGGTGATGGATTAAACCCAGATCAGTTGACTGGGGGTGAGTGCTTGCAATGTTCAACACTACGCCCATCATTTCCTTTGGTTTTGCTTTGTTCGCCATAAGTTGGCAGGGTATGCTCAGACGTGAGTCCCTTGCTCACTTTGCCACTGGATTCAAGCAAGCCAGGCTGAAGACGGCTGAAATGCCAGAAACCGGTCCTAGGAAGCTTGTTTCCGGTCCAGGGAAGACATGGCTTGGCAGTTCGGGCTGGACTGTTCCCATGAGGCACAGGGTCAGACTGATTTGCATATGGCCATGTCTGAACTGGGGTGGCAGAGTGGGCTAAAGAACGGTGATGGATTAAACCCAGATCAGTTGACTGGGGGTGAGTGCTTGCAATGTTCTACACTCCGTCCATCATTTCCTTGGGTTTTGCTTTGTTCGCCATAAGTTGGCAGGGTATGCTCAGACGTGAGTCCCTTGCTCACTTTGCCACTGGATTCAAGCAAGCCTGGCTGAAGACGGCTGAAATGCCAGACACCGGTCCTAGGAAGCTTGTTTCCGGTCCAGGGAAGACATGGCTTGGCAGTTTGGGCTGGACTGTTCCCATGAGGCACAGTGTCAGACTGATTTGCATATGGCCATGTCTGAACTGGGGTGGCAGAGTGGGCTAAAGAACGGTGATGGATTAAACCCACATCAGTTGACTGGGGGTGAGTGCTTGCAATGTTCAACACTATGTCCATCATTTCCTTGGGTTTTGCTTTGTTCGCCATAAGTTGGCAGGGAATGCTCAGACGTGAGTGCCGTGCTCACTTTGCCACTGGATTCAAGCAAGCCTGGCTGAAGACGGCTGAAATACCAGAAACCGGTCCTAGGAAGCTTGTTTCCTGTCCAGGGAAGACATGGCTTGGCAGTTCGGGCTGAACTGTTCCCATGAGGCACAGGGTCAGACTGATTTGTATTTGGCCAAGTCTGAACAGGGGTGGCAGAGTGGGCTAAAGAACGGTGATGGATTAAACCCAGATCAGTTGACTGGGGGTGAGTGCTTGCAATGTTCAACACTACTTCCATCATTTCCTTGGGTTTTGCTTTGTTCGCCATAAGTTGGCAGGGTATGCTCAGACGTGAGTCCCTTGCTCACTTTGCCACTGGATTCAAGCAAGCCTGGCTGAAGATGGCTGAAATGCCAGAAACCGGTCCTAGGAAGCTTGTTTCCGGTCCAGGGAAGACATGGCTTGGCAGTTCCGGCTGGACTGTTCCCATGAGGCACAGGGTCAGACTGATTTGCATATGGCCATGTCTGAACTGGGGTGGCAGAGTGGGCTAAAGAACGGTGATGGATTAAACCCAGATCCGTTGACTGGGGGTGAGTGCTTGCAATGTTCAACACTCCGTCCATCATTCCCCTTGGTTTTGCTTTGTTCGCCATAAGTTGGCAGGGTATGCTCAGACGTGAGTCCCTTGCTCACTTTGCCACTGGATCAAGCAAGCCTGGCTGAAGACGGCTGAAATGCCAGAAACTCGTCCTAGGATACTTGTTTCCGGTCCAGGGAAGACATGGCTTGGCAGTTCGGGCTGAACTGTTCCCATGAGGCACAGGGTCAGACTGATTTGCATATGGCCATGTCTGAACTGGGGTGGCAGAGTGGGCTAAAGAATGGTGATGGATTAAACCCAGATCAGTTGACTTGGGGTGAGTGCTTGCAATGTTCAACACTCCGTCCATCATTTCCTTTGGTTTTGCTTTGTTCGCCATAAGTTGGCAGGGTATGCTCAGACGTGAGTCCCTTGCTCACTTTGCCACTGGAATGAAGCAAGCCTGGCTGAAGATGGCTGAAATACCAGAAACCGGTGCTAGGAAGCTTATTTCCGGTCCAGGGAAGACATGGCTTGGCAGTTCGGGCTGTTTCTGGTCCAGGGAAGACATGGCTTGGCAGTTCGGGCTGGACTGTTCCTATGAGGCATAGGGTCAGACTGATTTGCATATGGCCATGTCTGAACTGGGGTGGCAGAGTGGGCTAAAGAACGGTGATGGATTAAACCCACATCAGTTGACTGGGGGTGAGTGCTTGCAATGTTCAACACTCCGTCCATCACTTCCTTGGGTTTTGCTTTGTTCACCATAAGTTGGCAGGGTATGCTCGGACGTGAGTCCCTTGCTCACTTTGCCACTGGATTCAAGCAAGCCTGGCTGAAGACGGCTGAAATGCCAGAAACCGGTCCTAGGAAGCTTGTTTCCGGTCCAGGGAAGACATGGCTTGGCAGTTCGGGCTGGACTGTTCCCATGAGGCACAGGGTCAGACTGATTTGCATATGGCCATGTCTGAACTGGGGTGGCAGAGTGGGCTAAAGAACGGTGATGGATTAAACCCAGATCAGTTGACTGGGGGTGAGTGCTT
This sequence comes from Triturus cristatus, assembly GCF_964204655.1. Lineage (NCBI taxonomy): Eukaryota > Metazoa > Chordata > Amphibia > Caudata > Salamandridae > Triturus > Triturus cristatus. The sequence goes on from NC_140591.1 coordinate 500,784,032, forward strand.
GCAATGTTCAACACTACGCCCATCATTTCCTTTGGTTTTGCTTTGTTCGCCATAAGTTGGCAGGGTATGCTCAGACGTGAGTCCCTTGCTCACTTTGCCACTGGATTCGAGCAAGCCAGGCTGAAGGCGGCTGAAATGCCAGAAACCGGTCCTAGGAAGCTTGTTTCCGGTCCAGGGAAGACATGGCTTGGCAGTTCGGGCTGGACTGTTCCCATGAGGCACAGGGTCAGACTGATTTGCATATGGCCATGTCTGAACTGGGGTGGCAGAGTGGGCTAAAGAACAGTGATGGATTAAACCCAGATCAGTTGACTGGGGGTGAGTGCTTGCAATGTTCAACACTCCGTCCATCATTTCCTTGGGTTTTGCTTTGTTCGCCATAAGTTGGCAGGGTATGCTCAGACGTGAGTCCCTTGCTCACTTTGCCACTGGATTCAAGCAAGCCTGGCTGAAGACGGCTGAAATACCAGACACCGGTCCTAGGAAGCTTGTTTCCGGTCCAGGGAAGACATGGCTTGGCAGTTTGGGCTGGACTGTTCCCATGAGGCACAGTGTCAGACTGATTTGCATATGGCCATGTCTGAACTGGGGTGGCAGAGTGGGCTAAAGAACGGTGATAGATTAAACCCACATCAGTTGACTGGGGGTGAGTGCTTGCAATGTTCAACACTATGTCCATCATTTCCTTGGGTTTTGCTTTGTTCGCCATAAGTTGGCAGGGAATGCTCAGACGTGAGTGCCGTGCTCACTTTGCCACTGGATTCAAGCAAGCCTGGCTGAAGACGGCTGAAATGCCAGAAACCGGTCCTAGGAAGCTTGTTTCCGGTCCAGGGAAGACATGGCTTGGCAGTTCGGGCTGGACTGTTCCCATGAAGCACAGGGTCAGACTGATTTGCATATGGCCATGTCTGAACTGGGGTGGCAGAGTGGGCTAAAGAACGGTGATGAATTAAACCCAGATAAGTTGACTGGGGGTGAGTGCTTGCAATGTTCAACACTCCGTCCATCATTTCCTTTGGTTTTGCTTTGTTCGCCATAAGTTGGCAGGGTATGCTCAGACGTGAGTCCCTTGCTTACTTTGCCACTGGATTCAAGCAAGCCTGACTAAAGACGGCTGAAATGCCAGAAACCGGTCCTACGAAGCTTGTTTCTGGTCCAGGGAAGACATGGCTTGGCAGTTCGGGCTGGACTGTTCCCATGAGGCACAGGGTCAGACTGATTTGCATATGGCCATGTCTGAACTGGGGTGGCAGAGTGGGCTAAAGAACGGTGATGGATTAAACCCAGATGAGTTGACTGGGGGTGAGTGCTTGCAATGTTCAACACTCCGTCCATCATTTCTTTTGGTTTTGCTTTGTTCGCCATAAGTTGGCAGGGTATACTCTGACGTGAGTCCCTTGCTCACTTTGCCACTGGATTCAAGCAAGCCTGCCTAAAGACGGCTGAAATGCCAGAAACTGGTCCTTGGAAGCTTGTTTCCAGTCCAGGGAAGACATGGCTTGGCAGTTCGGGCTGGACTGTTCCCATGAAGCACAGGGTCAGACTGATTTGCATATGGCCATGTCTGAACTGGGGTGGCAGAGTGGGCTAAAGAACGGTGATGGATTAAACCCAGATCAGTTGACTGGGGGTGAGTGCTTGCAATGTTCAACACTCCGTCCATCATTCCCTTTGGTTTTGATGTGTTCGCCATAAGTTGGCATGGTATGCTCAGACGTGAGTCCCTTGCTCACTTTGCCACTGGATTCAAGCAAGCCTGTCTGAGGACGGCTGAAATGCCAGAAACCGGTCCTAGGAAGCTTGTTTCCGGTCCAGGGAAGACATGGCTTGGCAGTTCGGGCTGGACTGTTCCCATGAGGCACAGGGTCAGACTGATTTGCATATGGCCATGTCTGAACTGTGGTGGCAGAGTTGGCTAAAGAACGGTGATGGATGAAACCCAGATCAGTTGACTGGGGGTGAGTGCTTGCAATGTTCAACACTCCGTTCATCATTTCCTTGGGTTTTGATTTGTTCGCCATAAGTTGGCAGGGTATGCTCAGACGTGAGTCCCTTGCTCACTTTGCCACTGGATTCAAGCAAGCCTGGCTGAAGACGGCTGAAATACCAGAAACCGGTCCTAGGAAGCTTGTTTCCGGTCCAGGGAAGACATGGCTTGGCAGTTCGGGCTGGACTGTTCCCATGAGGCACAGGGTCAGACTGATTTGCATATGGCCACGTCTGAACTGGGGTGGCAGAGTGGGCTAAAGAACGGTGATGGATTAAACCCAGATCAGTTGACTGGGGGTGAGTGCTTGCAATGTTCAACACTCCGTCCATCATTTCCTCTGATTTTGCTTTGTTCGCCATAAGTTGGCAGGGTATGCTCGGACGTGAGGCCCTTGCTCACTTTGCCACTGGATTCAAGCAAGCCTGGCTGAAGACAGCTGAAATGCCAGAAACCTGTCCTAGGAAGCTTGTTTCTGGTCCAGGGAAGACATGGCTTGGCAGTTCGGGCTCGACTGTTCCCATTCGGCAGAGGGTCTGACTGATTTGCATATGGCCATGTCTGAACTGGGGTGGCAGAGTGGGCTAAAGAATGGTGATGGTTTAAACCCAGATCAGTTGACTGGGGGTGAGTGCTTGCAATGATCAACACTCCATCCATCATTTTCTTTGGTTTTGCTTTGTTTGCCATAAGTTGGCAGGGTATGCTCAGACGTGAGTCCCTTGCTCACTTTGCCACTGGATTCAAGTAAGCCTGGCTGAGGACGGCTGAAATGCCAGAAACCTGTCCTAGGAAGCTTGTTTCCGGTCCAGGGAAGACATGGCTTGGCAGTTCGGGCTGGACTGTTCCCATGAGGCACAGGGTCAGACTGATTTGCATATGGCCATGTCTGAACTGGGGTGGCAGAGTGGGCTAAAGAATGGTGATGGATGAAACCCAGATCAGTTGACTGGGGGTGAGTGCTTGCAATGTTCAACACTCCGTCCATCATTTCCTTGGGTTTTGATTTGTTCGCCATAAGTTGGCAAGGTATTCTCAGACGTGAGTCCCTTGCTCACTTTGCCACTGGATTCAAGCAAGCCTGGCTGAAGACGGCTGAAATGCCAGAAACCGGTCCTAGGAAGCATGTTTCTGGTCCAGGAAAGACATGACTTGGCAGTTCGGGCTGGACTGTTCCCATGAGGCACAGGGTCAGACTGATTTCATATGGCCATGTCTGAACTGGGGTGGCAGAGTGGGCTAAAGAACGGTGATGGATTAAACCCAGATCAGTTGACTGGGGGTGAGTGCTTGCAATGTTCAACACTACGTCCATCATTTCCTTGGGTTTTGCTTTTTTCGCCATAAGTTGGCAGGGTATGCTCAGACGTGAGTCCCTTGCTCACTTTGCCACTGGATTCAAGCAAGCCTGGCTGAAGACGGCTGAAATGCCAGATACTGGTCCTAGGAAGCTTGTTTCTGGTCCAGGGAAGACATGGCTTGGCAGTTCGGGCTGGACTATTCCCATGAGGCACAGGGTCAGACTGATTTGCATATGGCCATGTCTGAACTGGGGTGGCAGAGTGGGCTAAAGAACGGTGATGGATTAAACCCAGATCAGTTGACTGGGGGTGAGTGCTTGCAATGTTCAACACTCCGTCTATCATTTCCTTGGGTTTTGCTTTGTTTGCCATAATTTGGCAGGGTATGCTCAGAAGTGAGTCCCTTGCTCACTTTGCCACTGGATTCAAGCAAGCCTGGCTGAAGACGGCTGAAATGCCAGACACCGGTCCTAGGAAGCTTGTTTCCGGTCCAGGGAAGACATGACTTGGCAGTTCGGGCTGGACTGTTCCCATGAGGCACAGGGTCAGACTGATTTGCATATGGCCATGTCTGAACTGGGGTGGCAGAGTGGGCTAAAGAACGGTGATGGATTAAACCCAGATCAGTTGACTGGGGGTGAGTGCTTGCAATGTTCAACACTATGTCCATCATTTCCTTGGGTTTTGCTTTGTTCGCCATAAGTTGGCAGGGTATGCTCAGACGTGAGTCCCTTGCTCACTTTGCCACTGGATTCAAGCAAGCCTGGCTGAAGACGGCTGAAATGCCAGAAACCGGTCCTAGGAAGCTTGTTTCCGGTCCAGGGAAGACATGGCTTGGCAGTTCGGGCTGGACTGTTCCCATGAGGCACAGTGTCAGACTGATTTGCATATGGTCATGTCTGAACTGGGGTGGCAGAGTGGGCTAAAGAATGGTGATGGATTAAACCCAGATCAGTTGACTGGGGGTGAGTGCTTGCAATGTTCAACACTATGTCCATCATTTCCTTGGGTTTTGCTTTGTTCGCCATAAGTTGGCAGGGAATGCTCAGATGTGAGTGCCGTGTTTACTTTGCCACTGGATTCAAGCAAGCCTGGCTGAAGACGGCTGAAATACCAGAAACCGGTCCTAGGAAGCTTGTTTCCTGTCCAGGGAAGACATGGCTTGGCAGTTCGGGCTGGACTGTTCCCATGAGGCACAGGGTCAGACTGATTTGTATATGGCCAAGTCTGAACAGGGGTGGCAGAGTGGGCTAAAGAACGGTGATGGATTAAACCCAGATCAGTTGACTGGGGGTGAGTGCTTGCAATGTTCAACACTACTTCCATCATTTCCTTGGGTTTTGCTTTGTTCGCCATAAGTTGGCAGGGTATGCTCAGACGTGAGTCCCTTGCTCACTTTGCCACTGGATTCAAGCAAGCCTGGCTGAAGACGGCTGAAATGCCAGAAACCGGTCCTAGGAAGCTTGTTTCCGGTCCAGGGAAGACATGGCTTGGCAGTTCCGGCTGGACTGTTCCCATGAGGCACAGGGTCAGACTGATTTGCATATGGCCATGTCTGAACTGGGGTGGCAGAGTGGGCTAAAGAACGGTGATGGATTAAACCCAGATCCGTTGACTGGGGGTGACTGCTTGCAATGTTCAACACTCCGTCCATCATTCCCTTTGGTTTTGCTTTGCTCGCCATAAGTTGGCAGGGTATGCTCAGACGGGAGTCCCTTGCTCACTTTGCCACTGGATTCAAGCAAGCCTGGCTGAAGACGGCTGAAATGCCAGAAACCGGTCCTAGGAAGCTTGTTTCCGGTCCAGGGAAGACATGGCTTGGCAGTTCCGGCTGGACTGTTCCCATGAGGCACAGGGTCAGACTGATTTGCATATGGCCATGTCTGAACTGGGGTGGCAGAGTGGGCTAAAGAACGGTGATGGATTAAACCCAGATCCGTTGACTGGGGGTGACTGCTTGCAATGTTCAACACTCCGTCCATCATTCCCTTTGGTTTTGCTTTGCTCGCCATAAGTTGGCAGGGTATGCTCAGACGTGAGGCCCTTGCTCACTTTGCCACTGGATTCAAGCAAGCCTGGCTGAAGACGGCTGAAATGCCAGAAACCGGTCCTAGGATGCTTGTTTCCGGTCCTGGGAAGACATGGCTTGGCAGTTCGGGCTGGACTGTTGCCATGAGGCACAGGGTCAGACTGATTTGCATATGGCCATGTCTGAACTGGGGTGGCAGAGTGGGCTAAAGAACGGTGATGGATTAAACCCAGATCAGTTGACTGGGGGTGAGTGCTTGCAATGTTCAACACTCCGTCCATCATTTCCTTTGGTTTTGCTTTGTTCGCCATAAGTTGGCAGGGTATGCTCAGACGTGAGTCCCTTGCTCACTTTGCCATTGGAATCAAGCAAGCCTGGCTGAAGATGGCTGAAATACCAGAAACCGGTCCTAGGAAGCTTATTTCCGGTCCAGGGAAGACATGGCTTGGCAGTTCGGGCTGTTTCTGGTCCAGGGAAGACATGGCTTGGCAGTTCGGGCTGGACTGTTCCTATGAGGCATAGGGTCAGACTGATTTGCATATGGCCATGTCTGAACTGGGGTGGCAGAGTGGGCTAAAGAACGGTGATGGATTAAACCCACATCAGTTGACTGGGGGTGAGTGCTTGCAATGTTCAACACTCCGTCCATCACTTCCTTGGGTTTTGCTTTGTTCACCATAAGTTGGCAGGGTATGCTCGGACGTGAGTCCCTTGCTCACTTTGCCACTGGATTCAAGCAAGCCTGGCTGAAGACGGCTGAAATGCCAGAAACCGGTCCTAGGAAGCTTGTTTCCGGTCCAGGGAAGACATGGCTTGGCAGTTCGGGCTGGACTGTTCCCATGAGGCACAGGGTCAGACTGATTTGCATATGGCCATGTCTGAACTGGGGTGGCAGAGTGGGCTAAAGAACGGTGATGGATTAAACTCAGATCAGTTGACTGGGGGTGAGTGCTTGCAATGTTCAACACTCCGTCCATCATTTCCTTTGGTTTTGCTTTGTTCGCCATAAGTTGGCAGGGTATGCTCAGACGTGAGTCCCTTGCTCACTTTGCCACTGGATTCAAGCAAGCCTGGCTGAAGACGGCTGAAATGCCAGAAACCGGTCCTAGGAAGCTTGTTTCCGGTCCAGGGAAGACATGGCTTGGCAGTTCGGGCTGGACTGTTCCCATGAGGCACAGGGTCAGACTGATTTGCATATGGCCATGTCTGAACTGGGGTGGCAGAGTGGGCTAAAGAACGGTGATGGATTAAACCCAGATCAGTTGACTGGGGGTGAGTGCTTGCAATGTTCAACACTACGCCCATCATTTCCTTTGGTTTTGCTTTGTTCGCCATAAGTTGGCAGGGTATGCTCAGACGTGAGTCCCTTGCTCACTTTGCCACTGGATTCAAGCAAGCCAGGCTGAAGACGGCTGAAATGCCAGAAACCGGTCCTAGGAAGCTTGTTTCCGGTCCAGGGAAGACATGGCTTGGCAGTTCGGGCTGGACTGTTCCCATGAGGCACAGGGTCAGACTGATTTGCATATGGCCATGTCTGAACTGGGGTGGCAGAGTGGGCTAAAGAACGGTGATGGATTAAACCCAGATCAGTTGACTGGGGGTGAGTGCTTGCAATGTTCTACACTCCGTCCATCATTTCCTTGGGTTTTGCTTTGTTCGCCATAAGTTGGCAGGGTATGCTCAGACGTGAGTCCCTTGCTCACTTTGCCACTGGATTCAAGCAAGCCTGGCTGAAGACGGCTGAAATGCCAGACACCGGTCCTAGGAAGCTTGTTTCCGGTCCAGGGAAGACATGGCTTGGCAGTTTGGGCTGGACTGTTCCCATGAGGCACAGTGTCAGACTGATTTGCATATGGCCATGTCTGAACTGGGGTGGCAGAGTGGGCTAAAGAACGGTGATGGATTAAACCCACATCAGTTGACTGGGGGTGAGTGCTTGCAATGTTCAACACTATGTCCATCATTTCCTTGGGTTTTGCTTTGTTCGCCATAAGTTGGCAGGGAATGCTCAGACGTGAGTGCCGTGCTCACTTTGCCACTGGATTCAAGCAAGCCTGGCTGAAGACGGCTGAAATACCAGAAACCGGTCCTAGGAAGCTTGTTTCCTGTCCAGGGAAGACATGGCTTGGCAGTTCGGGCTGAACTGTTCCCATGAGGCACAGGGTCAGACTGATTTGTATTTGGCCAAGTCTGAACAGGGGTGGCAGAGTGGGCTAAAGAACGGTGATGGATTAAACCCAGATCAGTTGACTGGGGGTGAGTGCTTGCAATGTTCAACACTACTTCCATCATTTCCTTGGGTTTTGCTTTGTTCGCCATAAGTTGGCAGGGTATGCTCAGACGTGAGTCCCTTGCTCACTTTGCCACTGGATTCAAGCAAGCCTGGCTGAAGATGGCTGAAATGCCAGAAACCGGTCCTAGGAAGCTTGTTTCCGGTCCAGGGAAGACATGGCTTGGCAGTTCCGGCTGGACTGTTCCCATGAGGCACAGGGTCAGACTGATTTGCATATGGCCATGTCTGAACTGGGGTGGCAGAGTGGGCTAAAGAACGGTGATGGATTAAACCCAGATCCGTTGACTGGGGGTGAGTGCTTGCAATGTTCAACACTCCGTCCATCATTCCCCTTGGTTTTGCTTTGTTCGCCATAAGTTGGCAGGGTATGCTCAGACGTGAGTCCCTTGCTCACTTTGCCACTGGATCAAGCAAGCCTGGCTGAAGACGGCTGAAATGCCAGAAACTCGTCCTAGGATACTTGTTTCCGGTCCAGGGAAGACATGGCTTGGCAGTTCGGGCTGAACTGTTCCCATGAGGCACAGGGTCAGACTGATTTGCATATGGCCATGTCTGAACTGGGGTGGCAGAGTGGGCTAAAGAATGGTGATGGATTAAACCCAGATCAGTTGACTGGGGGTGAGTGCTTGCAATGTTCAACACTCCGTCCATCATTTCCTTTGGTTTTGCTTTGTTCGCCATAAGTTGGCAGGGTATGCTCAGACGTGAGTCCCTTGCTCACTTTGCCACTGGAATGAAGCAAGCCTGGCTGAAGATGGCTGAAATACCAGAAACCGGTGCTAGGAAGCTTATTTCCGGTCCAGGGAAGACATGGCTTGGCAGTTCGGGCTGTTTCTGGTCCAGGGAAGACATGGCTTGGCAGTTCGGGCTGGACTGTTCCTATGAGGCATAGGGTCAGACTGATTTGCATATGGCCATGTCTGAACTGGGGTGGCAGAGTGGGCTAAAGAACGGTGATGGATTAAACCCACATCAGTTGACTGGGGGTGAGTGCTTGCAATGTTCAACACTCCGTCCATCACTTCCTTGGGTTTTGCTTTGTTCACCATAAGTTGGCAGGGTATGCTCGGACGTGAGTCCCTTGCTCACTTTGCCACTGGATTCAAGCAAGCCTGGCTGAAGACGGCTGAAATGCCAGAAACCGGTCCTAGGAAGCTTGTTTCCGGTCCAGGGAAGACATGGCTTGGCAGTTCGGGCTGGACTGTTCCCATGAGGCACAGGGTCAGACTGATTTGCATATGGCCATGTCTGAACTGGGGTGGCAGAGTGGGCTAAAGAACGGTGATGGATTAAACCCAGATCAGTTGACTGGGGGTGAGTGCTTGCAATGTTCAACACTACGCCCATCATTTCCTTTGGTTTTGCTTTGTTCGCCATAAGTTGGCAGGGTATGCTCAGACGTGAGTCCCTTGCTCACTTTGCCACTGGATTCGAGCAAGCCAGGCTGAAGGCGGCTGAAATGCCAGAAACCGGTCCTAGGAAGCTTGTTTCCGGTCCAGGGAAGACATGGCTTGGCAGTTCGGGCTGGACTGTTCCCATGAGGCACAGGGTCAGACGGATTTGCATATGGCCATGTCTGAACTGGGGTGGCAGAGTGGGCTAAAGAACAGTGATGGATTAAACCCAGATCAGTTGACTGGGGGTGAGTGCTTGCAATGTTCAACACTCCGTCCATCATTTCCTTGGGTTTTGCTTTGTTCGCCATAAGTTGGCAGGGTATGCTCAGACGTGAGTCCCTTGCTCACTTTGCCACTGGATTCAAGCAAGCCTGGCTGAAGACGGCTGAAATGCCAGACACCGGTCCTAGGAAGCTTGTTTCCGGTCCAGGGAAGACATGGCTTGGCAGTTTGGGCTGGACTGTTCCCATGAGGCACAGTGTCAGACTGATTTGCATATGGCCATGTCTGAACTGGGGTGGCAGAGTGGGCTAAAGAACGGTGATAGATTAAACCCACATCAGTTGACTGGGGGTGAGTGCTTGCAATGTTCAACACTATGTCCATCATTTCCTTGGGTTTTGCTTTGTTCGCCATAAGTTGGCAGGGAATGCTCAGACGTGAGTGCCGTGCTCACTTTGCCACTGGATTCAAGCAAGCCTGGCTGAAGACGGCTGAAATACCAGAAACCGGTCCTAGGAAGCTTGTTTCCTGTCCAGGGAAGACATGGCTTGGCAGTTCGGGCTGGACTGTTCCCATGAGGCACAGGGTCAGTCTGATCTGTATATGGCCAAGTCTGAACAGGGGTGGCAGAGTGGGCTAAAGAACGGTGATGGATTAAACCCAGATCAGTTGACTGGGGGTGAGTGCTTGCAATGTTCAACACTACTTCCATCATTTCCTTGGGTTTTGCTTTGTTCGCCATAAGTTGGCAGGGTATGCTCAGACGTGAGTTCCTTGCTCACTTTGCCACTGGATTCAAGCAAGCCTGGCTGAAGACGGCTGAAATGCCAGAAACCGGTCCTAGGAAGCTTGTTTCCGGTCCAGGGAAGACATGGCTTGGCAGTTCCGGCTGGACTGTTCCCATGAGGCACAGGGTCAGACTGATTTGCATATGGCCATGTCTGAACTGGGGTGGCAGAGTGGGCTAAAGAACGGTGATGGATTAAACCCAGATCAGTTGACTGGGGGTGAGTGCTTGCAATGTTCAACACTCCGTCCATCATTCCCTTTGGTTTTGCTTTGTTCGCCATAAGTTGGCAGGGTATGCTCAGACGTGAGTCCCTTGCTCACTTTGCCACTGGATCAAGCAAGCCTGGCTGAAGACGGCTGAAATGCCAGAAACTTGTACTAGGATACTTGTTTCCGGTCCAGGGAAGACATGGCTTGGCAGTTCGGGCTGAACTGTTCCCATGAGGCACAGGGTCAGACTGATTTGCATATGGCCATGTCTGAACTGGGGTGGCAGAGTGGGCTAAAGAACGGTGATGGATTAAATCCAGATCAGTTGACTGGGGGTGAGTGCTTGCAATGTTTAACACTCCGTCCATCATTTCCTTTGGTTTTGCTTTGTTCGCCATAAGTTGGCAGGGTATGCTCAGACGTGAGTCCCTTGCTCACTTTGCCACTGGAATCAAGCAAGCCTGGCTGAAGACGGCTGAAATACCAGAAACCGGTCCTAGGAAGCTTATTTCCGGTCCAGGGAAGACATGGCTTGGCAGTTCGGGCTGTTTCTGGTCAAAGGAAGACATGGCTTGGCAGTTCGGGCTGGACTGTTCCTATGAGGCATAGGGTCAGACTGATTTGCATATGGCCATGTCTGAACTGGGGTGGCAGAGTGGGCTAAAGAACGGTGATGGATTAAACCCACATCAGTTGACTGGGGGTGAGTGCTTGCAATGTTCAACACTCCGTCCATCACTTCCTTGGGTTTTGCTTTGTTCACCATAAGTTGGCAGGGTATGCTCGGACGTGAGTCCCTTGCTCACTTTGCCACTGGATTCAAGCAAGCCTGGCTGAAGACGGCTGAAATGCCAGAAACCGGTCCTAGGAAGCTTGTTTCCGGTCCAGGGAAGACATGGCTTGGCAGTTCGGGCTGGACTGTTCCCATGAGGCACAGGGTCAGACTGATTTGCATATGGCCATGTCTGAACTGGGGTGGCAGAGTGGGCTAAAGAACGGTGATGGATTAAACTCAGATCAGTTGACTGGGGGTGAGTGCTTGCAATGTTCAACACTCCGTCCATCATTTCCTTTGGTTTTGCTTTGTTCGCCATAAGTTGGCAGGGTATGCTCTGACGTGAGTCCCTTGCTCACTTTGCCACTGGATTCAAGCAAGCCTGGCCGAGGACGGCTGAAATGCCAGAAACCGGTCCTAGGAAGCTTGTTTCCGGTCCAGGGAAGACATGGCTTGGCAGTTCGGGCTGGACTGTTCCCATGAGGCACAGGGTCAGACTGATTTGCATATGGCCATGTCTGAACTGGGGTGGCAGAGTGGGCTAAAGAACGGTGATGGATTAAACCCAGATCAGTTGACTGGGGGTGAGTGCTTGCAATGTTCAACAATCCGTCCATCATTTCCTTTGGTTTTGCTTTGTTCGCCATAAGTTGGCAGGGTATGCTCTGACGTGAGTCCCTTGCTCACTTTGCCACTGGATTCAAGCAAGCCTGGCTGAAGACGGCTGAAATGCCAGAAACCGGTCCTAAGAAGCTTGTTTCAGGTCCTGGGAAGACATGGCTTGGAAGTTCGGGCTGGACTGTTCCCATGAGGCACAAGTTCAGACTGATTTGCATATGGCCATGTCTGAACTGGAGTGGCAGAGTGGGCTAAAGAACGGTGATAGATTAAACCCAGATCAGTTGACTGGGGGTGAGTGCTTGCAATGTTCAACACTCCGTCCATCATTTCCTTTGGTTTTGCTAAGAATTGGCATAGGCACTGTATGGGTACAGGGCTCATGCACCTATACCCTCACACTGTTATAGTGCACCCAGCTAGAGGGGTGGCTGATCTGTACCAGGGCAGTGGGTTGCATGCATGGCACACAGGGATGTGTGCCATGTCAATTCTACTATTTGTCCTCCACCAAAACACTCAGCCAGCAAAGATAGTGTGTGTGTGTGTGTGTGTGTAAAGGTACATGGTTTTCAAGGGTGGCACAATAAGTGCTGCAGCCCTTAGAAGCCTTTCCTGGCCACAGTGCCATTGGTACCTGTGGTACCATTTACAAGGGACAGACTTGTGGCCAAAGAGTGCCAATTGGGTTTTGTTTTTAATGCAGTTTAGGGAAAGACCATAGTCCCTGGTACCTGTTTGGCAGGGGACCAGGGCACACTCAGTCAAAGTACATCAGCAGATTAGCAAAAAGTGGGGGTAACCTTGCATAAAGAGGGCACTTTCTTACACCCCCCCAAATGAAAGAGGGTGAGAATAACCTTTCCCTAGATAGTCTTCATTGTCTAAGTGGAAGAACCTGGAAAGTCCATCTTCATTGGCATTAGCAGTCCCAGGTCTGTCTTCCACTATAAAGTCCATTCCCTGTAGGGAGATAGACCACCTCAAATGTTTAGGATTTTCACCTTCCATCTGCATTAGCCATTTGAGAGGTCTGTGGTCAGTTTGAACTAGGAAGTGAGTACAAATCAAGAATGTTCTCATCTTCTTCAGGGACCAAACCACAGCAAAGGCCTCTCTCTCAATGACACTTTAACGCTGCTCCCTGGGGAGAAGCCTTCTGTTTATAAAAGCAACAGGTTGGTCTTGGCCTTCATCATTGGTCTGGGATAGGACCACTCCTATCCCTAGCTAGGGAGCCATCAGTCTGACTATGAACTGCCTTGTATAGTCTGGAGCTTTGAGAATTAGTGCTGAGCACATTGCCTCTTTAAGGGCGTCAAAAGCCTTTTTTATTTATTTATTTTTATATACTTGAGTTTTATATAGTGCTGGCAAGACCCGGAGGTATCAGAGCACTTTACATAAGGAGAGTTGCATAGGTTACAAGTTACACATTGTTACAGAAGGTACAACAATTACAAGTTACATCCGATTCATGGCGTGTAGAAGGGTAAGGGGGTAATGTAAAAGGGCGACAGGGAGGGAGATTAGGAAGGGCATAGGCACAAGGATAAATAAAGCAGGCAGGGGGAGAGAGATTCAGGGGAGAGAGGAAAGGAATAGGGAAGGCAAGCAAAGAAGGAAGGAAGGAAGAAGTGAGGGAGGGAGGGGTTAGGAGACACAGCGAGGAGACGAGGAAGTAACTGTGTCTGATGTCCGGCTGGGTGGGAGACGGCTCCCTGCAGTAAAGGGATCATTCCCAGTCTTCAATTATGTGTGATTCCCTTGTTGCAGTGGACTCTGTCAGCGGGGTCGCTGAGACTCCAGGGCATAGATGCTGGATCCCTCCCCAACAAGGGGAGATGAGTACTTTGGTCACTGGCACACTTAAAATAATGACGGAGGGAAGAGGAGGGGGAGGGGGTAGAAAACCCAGCGTGAACACAGTGACCGACTTCCTGCTGGTTAGGAGACGGTTCCCAGTGGTAAGTGGATCAATCCCAATCCTCGACTATGTGTGACTCCCTTGTCACTGTGGACTCTCTCAGAAGGGTCTCTGAGACTCCAGGGCCAAATAATGCTGGATCCATCCCCAACATGGGGTGTAGGAGTACTTTGGACAAGGGCATACTTATGGGGGCCATTATAGGGAGTCAGGATGGTAGGGTTACATAGGTTTAAAGTTACACACTGTTACAGAAAGTACGTCAATTACAAGTTACATCCGTTGGTTCATGGCGTGTAGAGGGGGGTAAGGGGGTAAGGTAAAAAGGCGATGGGGAAGGAGATTAAGCGGAGCATAGGCACAAGGATAAACAAAGCAGGCAGAGGGAGAGAGATTCAGGGGGAGAGGAAAGGAATAGGGGAGGCAAGCAAAGAATGAATGAGGGAAGAGGTGGGGGAGAGGGTAGGAGACACAGCGAGGAGACGAGGAAGTAACTGTGTCTGAAGTCAGGCTGGGTGGGAGACGGCTAGACCCGGAGGTATCAGAGCACTTTACAAGAGGATTGTTGTGTTGCAAGTAACATCAGTTACACAAGCATAGTAAAGGTACAGTAAACAGAAAAAATGTTGTGTGAGTTCGTAGGAGTGGAGTGGAGGAGCCATAGCAGGGAGACGAGGAAGAACTGTGCCCAATGTCCGGCTGGATAGGTGAAAGTCAAGGGGGAAACCAGGGCCAATCTCCTCAATAGCTGGCTAGCAGCTCCACTGGGCATCAGCCATGTTGCTCAGGTCTCAGCGTTCAGGAAAAAGAGTTTTGAATAGTTAGATAAGCTACAGTTGCATAGTCAAGTAGTGGAAGAACATATCTGTACTAGAGAAAAGAGGTAAAATGAAGGGGGGAGTATAAAACAAATTGGAGAAGGAGCAGGGGGCTGCCATTTACGAAATGAAGGCAGAGGTGGACGCCATTTTAAGGTCAGGCACGTCATGTCTGGGCCTCTGTAGATCCCTGTGTAGGCGTTGATGCGGTAGTTGGTCTCTGCCATGATGAAGCCCTGCTCGTGAGAGGCAGCAGACAGCTCGGACTCCTGGACGCTGTTTAAATGCCGACACATGTGAGGTAAAAGAGGCAGGACTTCAACTTTCTCTGGAAGATGAGGCCAAATTATCGTTATAATCCCTAATACACCAGATTGGTACGCACAGCTACGAATCCATGTTACCATCACTACGTAGTCAGTGATGTTGCCCTACGTGCGACTCCGCAACCGCCGATATCTGCCTCTAAAGATCACGGGTGAACAGCTGCCTGGTGTCAGCGCTTCACTGCTTCTCCCTTAGGGCCCCACAGTTCAGGAGACCTCCAGATATAGGGGCAGATTTATAATAACTGGCGCATCCCTGCATATCAGCAGGGATGTGCCAGTTATTTTGCGCCCCAGCTCCGCCATCATGAATGCGCCGCATTTATAATGCGGCGCACCATGGGGCAAAAACGGCACAGATGCGTCACGCATCTGTGCCGTAAAAGTGGCGCATTGCTGGAGTTGCGTCGCAAGCGCGACGCAGCTCCAGCAATGCTCTGGGGGGCCCTATCTGTACAATGCTGCGTCCTTATGCCTGCTTCAAGCAGGCGCAGGATTTTGACGCAGCATGGGCTCAAAAGTGACTGAGTGAAATCTTGTAGATTTCACTCATCCACTTTTAGGAGGCCTTCCTGCGCCGGAACGCCCCCACCTGCCCTGGAACGCCTACATGTGGCGCAGGGCTTTACAATGTGACGCATCTCCCAGATGCATCACGTTGTAAATACCCCGCACCATGGCGCAGGATTTGCGCCACTGCTGCGTCACATAAGTGACGCAACGGCGGCGCAAAAGTGGCGCAAGTGCAACATAAGTCTGCCCCATAGTGTACCCCACTCAGCAGTTGTATGTACCTGCATGATTGTTCTCACCTCGTCCACCACTGCTGGTGAATCCGTGAGGCACAAGGGAGGGAGAAGGCCACCAACGCCCAGCACAACACCACAGTCAGCCTATGCCCGCACCACACTGCAAGCCCTCTCAGCCAGTCAGATGGCTGCACACAATTCGCGCTGCACGCTCTTCGGTTCACGGCCTGAGTGAGTATTATGTCAGAGCAGGCAACACATCATCAGCGCGCCCCACTAGTTCCTGAATCAGAATCAGCGGTCAGTACACTAACAGTCACCGCGTCTGAAGCCTTCAATGCCACGAGTGGTCAACAGAGTCACAGGCGCAGTACACGGTTCCAGCAGCTTTCCTAGTGCTATATTTCTCTCGCATTTACAGCAGTTACATCACACACAGACTTGGTTTTCCTTTTTGGGCATCTTCTTGGAGGTGAGTTCTGTGAGGGGAATCACAATGGACCCATATCCCCTCACAAACCTCCTGTAGTACCCAGTCAAGCAAAGGAATGCCCTGACTTGGGCATGGGTTGTTGGAGCTGCCCAGTCCAGTATGGCCTGGATCTTGGGCTGTAATGGTTGCACTTGGCCTCCACCAACAAGGTGGCCCACGTATACCACTATTCCTGGCCATATCTGGCATTTGGATGCCTTGATAATTAGGCCTGCAGTTTGCAGGACTTTTAAAACCTTCCCCAGGTGGATCAGATGATACTGCCAGGTGGAGCTAAAGAAGCAATATCATGTAGATATGCTGCACTAAAGGACTCCAATAAGGACTTGATTCACCAACCTTTGGAAGGTGGCAGGGGCATTCTTTAAACCAAAAGGCATATCAGTAAACTGATAATGCCCATCAGGTGTGGAGAGTGCTGTCTTTTCTTTTGTTCCTGGTGCCATGCTAACCTGCCAGTACCCTGCAGTGAAGTCAAAGGTACTTAGAAATTTGGCTGCACCCATTTTATATTTCAGTCATCAGCTCTTGGGATAGGGTGAGGATCTGTCTTGGTGACAAAGCTGAGCCCTCTATAGTTCACAGAGAGCCTAATTTCTCTCATTCCACCCTGTGGATGAGGTTTGGGGACTAGAACCACTGGGCTGGTCCAGGGGTTCTCAGAGGGTTCAATAACCCCTAACTCCAGTATCTTGCCGACTTCAGCTCTGATGCTTTTTTTGACCTGATCAGACTGTCGATAGATTTTCTTTTTGACAGGTAGACTGTCCCCCAGTGTCTACATCATGAGTACATCAGTTTGTCTCACCAGGGGTCAAGGAAAAGTGGTTAGCATACTGTTGCAAGACTAATCATGACCCTCAATTTCTTGTTAAACCTCTCAACAATACCATTGGTTTGTGGGTGATAGGGTGAAGTAAACTTGTACTGCAATCCACACTCTATCCTCATATGTTTTAGGTAAGCAGACATGAAGTTTGACCCTCTGTCTGAAACCACGTCCTTAGGAAACCCTACCCTGGTGAAGACACCAATGAGGTCCTTGGCTACTGCAGGAGCTGTAGTAGTCCTGAGGGGAATTGCCTCAGGATACCAGGTGGCATGATCCACTACCACCTGTGCAAACTTGTTTCTTGATGTTGTGGGAGGTTCAAGTGGACCCATTATGTCCACACCTACCCTTTCCAAGGGAACCCCAACCACTGGTAGTGGAATTAAGGGGGGCTTTGGGAGCCCAACTGTTTTGACACTGGCTTGACAGTTGACACATGAGCTTACAAACTCCTTTACCTTCTGAGACATCTGAGACATCTGGGAGCCATACAAGTGGCTAACTAGCCTTTCCCAGGTTTTGGTTTGGCCCAGATGCCCAGATGTCCAACTAGGGGATGTCATGAGTTAAAGTTGATAAGAACTCCCTGTACTTCTGAGGCACTACCACTTTCCTAGTGGCTCTAAGGTTGGGGTCTCTGGCCCCAGTGTACAGTAGTCCTTCCTCCCTTAGACTCTGTGGGTACCACTGATATCTCCCTTTTCCTGTGCAGCACCTTGCTGCCGCAGGCTTTCAAGAGTTGGACTGGCACAGGCCTTCCCTAATGGGTCCCCCTGGGCCTAAGAGCTCAACATGGTAATGGTCCGGTTCCATAGGCTAAGTTCCCTCTGGGGCTTCCAGTCCTCTCCCTGAGGAGATGGGTCCTGATTCTTTTGATGTTCAGGAGCTGGTTTCCCATTCTTACCTTTCCTCTTGGATGGTTGGGCCATTCTTTCAGGCTCCAACACTTCTTTATCACCTTGCTTTCAACTCTGTTCTCTAGTCTTGACACACACAATCTCGGGGATGTCCAGCATTGCTGCATGGGTTTTCAATTCTACCTCAGCCCATGCTGAGGTTTCCAGGTCATTCCCAAGCAGACAGGCAGCTGGAAGCTTTGGAGAGACCCTAACCTGTTTCAGGCCAGTAACACCCCCCTGTCTAATATCCCCATAGCCATGGCATGGTTAGTAGTAACGCTGTTAGCGTTGGTGACTGGGTACATTTTCCCAATCAGGTATTGCCCTGGGAAAACCAGTGTGTCTCTCACCATAGTGACACTTGCACCTGTATCCCTCAGGGCTTCCATTGTAGTCCCATGGATCCAGGGGTATTACAAATATTTCTTTAACCACGTGTATGCTCATGAAGAGCCCAACTCGTCATGAGGCACACTGGAGCTGTGCTCATGACGAGCTGGGCTGGTCATAACGGTCGCGCCACTCCCACGTGTAATTGATTCCCCGCCTGTGCAGGAGAATCAATCAGTGGGCGGAGTCGTGACGAGCCCAGCTCATCATGAGCACAGCTCCACTGTGCCTCATGATGAGCTGGGCTTGTCACGAGCAGAGCGCTGCCGCTGCTGCCCCCCCGCGCCGGTAGGAATTACCCCCGCGGCAAATAGGTTAAGTTGGGAGGCCACACAGCTAAAGTGGCAAACACAACTTCACCCTCAGTGACTAGAACTGCTTCAGTGTGAACCCTGATTTGCTCAAGGCACACTGTTGATCCCATCTGGAGACTGACTACACCAGTAGAAGCTGGAGGAGGACTAGGGGGCTCCTTGTTAGGACAAGTAGCATCTCCAGTTAGTTTTCTCAACTTCTTACAGTTGTGACACCATGCCTTTAGGGGATCAAAGTTCTTCCCTTTGTTTCTATTATTAGACTGGTAAGAGTTTTGGGACTCACCCCCCTGTTCAGGTTTTTGGGGCCCTTTTCAAAACTCTTTCTTTTGATCACTCCCAGTGGCTGTTTTTGTTACACTTGTCTTGGCCCAGTGGTCTGCCTTTTTTCCCAATTCTTGGGGAGAAATTAGACCTAGGTCTACTAAATGCTGATGTAACTTTTCATTAGTGCAGTTACTTAAAATATGTTCTTTCATAAACAAATTGTAAAGTCCATTGAAATCATGAACATTATTTCCAGTTAATCAACCATCTAGTGTGTTAACTGAGAAGTCAACAAGTCAATCCAGGACTGATTTTGGGTTTTGGGAGCCCCCTGAATCTAATTTTATATATCCTTAGTTTTGAGTCCAAAGCCCTTAATCAGAGTATTCTTCCCGCGGTCCTACGACCCAGCATCTTCCCCTATAAGGGCCAGGAGTCTGTCCCTGCAGTTCCAGTGAAGAGTTCACAAAGGAGTACCCCCAGTATAACTTCTTCACTTTTCTCATTTCACCGGCCCTCACAAAGACTGTGAACCATTTTGTGATAGCATCACCTTCTTCATACTTAGGGACAATCCCTTTAGGGATTTTAGGATCATAAGATTGCTCTTTATCCTTATTTAGTAAATTGCTGCCACCATTGATGGGAGCTAAGACCATCTCTGCTCTCTCTTTCTCTAGAGCCAGGAGTCTGGTCTACAGATCCAATCTTTTTGTCAACCTAACTAAAAAGTTGGTCACCACATTGAAGCTGCCCTCAATGTCCTCAGAAGTGGCTGACCCACCTCTGTTGGATCTAGGTACTGTGAGTTGTATTCTTGGGTTGAAGGGCATTAAGGCCCTTCTCTCCCTAGGAAGTGGGGGAGGTTGGTAGTTTTCCTCCTCCCCTCCCTCTTTTTCTTCACCTGAGAGGTCTTCACTATTCTCAGAAGGATGGTCCTTAGCATGCCCTGCCAATAGCTACTCAAGCTTTTGTTTGGAGGGATGGGACACTATGGTAATATTTTTAAGTTTGCATAGAGACCTTAACTCCCTAAATTAAAGTGGAGATAAGGGGTGAGGTTGAGATTCTCTCATATGTATCTTCACTAACAGCTAACTAAAGAGAGCTTTTAATTTTCTAAAATTCTAAAGGGACTTAACCAAGGCCCTAACAAGTCTTTTAATAATTTGGAAACATTTGTCAAATTCAAAAATCGGAATTCTGAAGACAATTTAACCCGTTCTGGGCCCATGACGAGCTGGACTCGTCATGGAGCACAGTCGCGCTGTGCCCATGATGAGTCCAGCTCGTCATGACACCCATGGCGCTCCCCCCGTGAGTGGTCGATCTTTTTTTTACTAGGAAGGCAGGTGAAGACCTTCCCCTGCCTCCCCCCGCCCCCCACCCCCGCGTCATCAATGACATCAGCGTGCGAGCCGCGCTGACGTCATTGGAGGTTTCCCCTTTGTTTTCGGTGGCGCAGGAAGCCATTTGCTTCCTGCGCGTCCAAGAGTGAAGGTGAGTTTTGGGGCTGGGGAGGGGGGATTTTGGCATCGGTGGGTTTTGTTAGAGTGGGGGCACTATGTAGGCTCAGCTTCGTTCGTGTGTTTTTGTAGATGTTGCCCTGTGAAATGGATCCAATAATGAAAAACGCTCGTGTTTGTAGTTGCTTCCCTGTGAAATGGATCCAAAAATGAAAAACGCTCTTCCTGTGAAATGCATTTCTTTTGAAATTTTCTAATCCAAAGTGCAGCAGGATGGAGAGAAATAGAATGTATTATATGAGAATTAAATACCTAACTAAATAAAGCAAGACAGAGGGGTTGCAAAGTGGCCAGATTGGTTTTATTTACATCCAAATACACCAGCATCACTTTACAGAGTTTGCCAGTGAAGTGCTACTTTCGTTTTCTCGTCTTTCTTTGAACAGCATTGTTGTTCCCAGGTTGGGAGAGTGTACCTTTCCTGGAGGTACTGCAATACCTGGTTGATGGGTGGATTGGAAAACACAATGTATACCATGGCTCTATGTTTATGGATGTGGTCTTTTTATACCATACTGCTTACGTTTTGTAATGATGTAAGCAATGGACAGTGAAACAGTTCCCTCCAGGGCCCTCTAGTCATATCCATAACTTTTCAGGTGAAACCACTCACTGATTTCTGAATAGTTAGTGAGAGATCGTTTAGGTAACCATGTTGTTCCTGCTTACATTTCACATGCTTTGCATTCCCTATGAGTGGTTGCTTTTTTTTTCTAGGCAGCATATTACTCTTATCAAGTGCATAATTTAAATTGAGCCACATCCAAGTGTTTATAGTGGGCACTATTTGGTTATAGCTGAAGGCAGTGCAAGTTTCTCTCAGTGGGCAAGTGGGCAAGTATGGTGTTCAGTGGGGATGTGGCATTTATTTAACACTCGTTGCATAGGTGTACTCACCGCTGCTACTTCATTGTCCAGAATCCTATGGGGCTACTTGCTAGTATGACGAGCGGTGTGCGACCCACTTAATGGTTGACTTTAAAGCTCCCTCGAGCTAAACGGCTGACGAGTCAGGATCCCGCACCCGCGCGCCGTGAAAGGTATTTAACCTTGTATATTTGGCAGTCTACCGGCACCCCACATACAGACCTGCTCCCTGCTGACGAGAGGCAACTACCTCGAAACACGTGTCCAGGGATGGCATTTATTTAACACTCGTAGCATAGGTGTACTCGCCGCTGCTACTTCATTGTCCAGAATCCTATGGGGCTACTTGCTAGTATGACGAGCGGTGTGCGACCCACTTAATGGTTGACTTTAAAGCTCCCTCGAGCTAAACGGCTGACGAGTCAGGATCCCGCACCCGCGCACCGTAAAAGGTATTTAACCTTGTATATTTGGCAGTCTACCGGCACCCCACATACAGACCTGCTCCCCGCTGACGAGAGGCAACTACCTCGAAACACGTGTCCAGGGATGGCATTTATTTAACACTCGTAGCATAGGTGTACTCGCCGCTGCTACTTCATTGTCCAGAATCCTATGGGGCTACTTGCTAGTATGACGAGCGGTGTGCGACCCACTTAATGGTTGACTTTAAAGCTCCCTCGAGCTAAACGGCTGACGAGTCAGGATCCCGCACCCGCGCACCGTAAAAGGTATTTAACCTTGTATATTTGGCAGTCTACCGGCACCCCACATACAGACCTGCTCCCCGCTGACGAGAGGCAACTACCTCGAAACACGTGTCCAGGGATGGCATTTATTTAACACTCGTAGCATAGGTGTACTCGCCGCTGCTACTTCATTGTCCAGAATCCTATGGGGCTACTTGCTAGTATGACGAGCGGTGTGCGACCCACTTAATGGTTGACTTTAAAGCTCCCTCGAGCTAAACGGCTGACGAGTCAGGATCCCGCACCCGCGCACCGTAAAAGGTATTTAACCTTGTATATTTGGCAGTCTACCGGCACCCCACATACAGACCTGCTCCCCGCTGACGAGAGGCAACTACCTCGAAACACGTGTCCAGGGATGGCATTTATTTAACACTCGTAGCATAGGTGTACTCGCCGCTGCTACTTCATTGTCCAGAATCCTATGGGGCTACTTGTTAGTATGACGAGCGGTGTGCGACCCACTTAATGGTTGACTTTAAAGCTCCCTCGAGCTAAACGGCTGACGAGTCAGGATCCCGCACCCGCGCGCCGTGAAAGGTATTTAACCTTGTATATTTGGCAGTCTACCGGCACCCCACATACAGACCTGCTCCCTGCTGACGAGAGGCAACTACCTCGAAACACGTGTCCAGGGATGGCATTTATTTAACACTCGTAGCATAGGTGTACTCGCCGCTGCTACTTCATTGTCCAGAATCCTATGGGGCTACTTGCTAGTATGACGAGCGGTGTGCGACCCACTTAATGGTTGACTTTAAAGCTCCCTCGAGCTAAACGGCTGACGAGTCAGGATCCCGCGCGCCGTGAAAGGTATTTAACCTTGTATATTTGGCAGTCTACCGGCACCCCATATACAGACCTGCTCCCTGCTGACGAGAGGCAACTACCTCGAAAAACACGTGTCTAGGGATGGCATTTATTTAACACTCGTAGCATAGGTGTACTCGCCGCTGCTACTTCATTGTCCAGAATCCTATGGGGCTACTTGCTAGTATGACGAGCGGTGTGCGACCCACTTAATGGTTGACTTTAAAGCTCCCTCGAGCTAAACGGCTGACGAGTCAGGATCCCGCACCCGCGCGCCGTGAAAGGTATTTAACCTTGTATATTTGGCAGTCTACCGGCACCCCACATACAGACCTGCTCCCTGCTGACGAGAGGCAACTACCTCGAAACACGTGTCCAGGGATGGCATTTATTTAACACTCGTAGCATAGGTGTACTCGCCGCTGCTACTTCATTGTCCAGAATCCTAAGGGGCTACTTGCTAGTATGACGAGCGGTGTGCGACCCACTTAATGGTTGACTTTAAAGCTCCCTCGAGCTAAACGGCTGACGAGTCAGGATCCCGCACCCGCGCGCCGTGAAAGGTATTTAACCTTGTATATTTGGCAGTCTACCGGCACCCCACATACAGACCTGCTCCCTGCTGACGAGAGGCAACTACCTCGAAACACGTGTCCAGGGATGGCATTTATTTAACACTCGTAGCATAGGTGTACTCGCCGCTGCTACTTCATTGTCCAGAATCCTATGGGGCTACTTGCTAGTATGACGAGCGGTGTGCGACCCACATAAGGGATGTGGCACTATGGCCAGAGCTGTCGAATTTGGAACTGGGGAACCGGGTTCAGCATTCATGACCAGTCCCCCACACCTCTGTACTGAGGGAGCACATTCCCATGCTAGACCGTGGAAGGCCCCACTAGACCTTAGAAGGCTTGATGTCTTAGCACAAGCAGGTGTACCCTAGTGGTGTCAATTGTGGGTTAACCTTGAAGGCCTGTCCACCACAATCCATACTGAAGTTCATTTCCAGTCTTGCGGGCAGGCCTACGAAGCAGCACACCTTAGAGCAACAGTGATCCAGTCGCTGTGACTGTCACTGAGGTCACATGAACCTTGAGCAGGTTAGGGCGATGCGAACGGTGTGACCTCACTGGGTACCTAATTCGGGTGGGTGCGTAGTGTTTGCAAGTATATTATGGTTTGAAAAAAACTTGCTGCCTCCTTCCTGGCCTCCAGCAATTTTCAGAAAGAATAAAAATGTCATGATAACTTCGGTGATTAATGTTCTTCCTAGAGAGAGATGGAGTTTTGTGTAGTGGAAGGGTTGACTCCTGGAAAGGTAGCACAGAGGGTTAATGTACCTGCTGCAAAGAACATGTACCATGCAGATCACAAAGTGCACTGCTTTAATGAAAGGACCATGATGAATTGTCATTTAATGTCAGCTGTAGATGATAGATCCCTGAACAGTGTCATGTATGTGCATGTTTGCATTGTGCTGAGGGGATTACCAGGTAATTATTCACGCAGCTCTCTGATGGATGTCACATGAGGTAAAATACTGCAATAAATGGCAGACACTCTGAAAACAAGAGCAAACGTTACGTTACATGAGGCAATGGTGGTAATTGTGCATGTATCAAAAGCAAACAAAATACAAGAGGTAGCAAACAATACATTACAAGAGGAAAAGTGACATGTGTGCAAGTTACAAAAGAATACAAAGTACAAGTAGAGGTATAAAAGTGCAATAAATGGCAGACACTCAAAACACAGGAACACACTGGGAAGGCACTTCTACGGGCATGGAGAACAGAATTTCCTATAAAGTAAAGACTTCCTTCAGACAATAGAGAGGGTGTGAATTAAGTTTGGAAGTGTCTTTGCAGGAGGAGAACTTTGAGGTCAGTCTTGAAGGACTGGGAAGAGGGAGGGGGTGGTCCGGAGCTGAGGCTGAGTTCCAGATTCTCGCCGCGTTGCTTGTAAAGGATTGGGCCATCGATCTTTCCTTCTTGAAAGTGGGAGGTTCAAGTAATACATTTTGCGCAGTACGTGATGGTCTAGAGCATTATATGCATATGTGACAATAAAGTTTTTTTCTCCTTTTTATTCTAGTCTAAAGCTTTTGATTCCTGTTTCCGGTTTCGACAGTGGTTGTTCTGCAGTTTTGTGTAGTTGCATTGTTTTGGTAAGAATTTGTTTTTGTTGTATTTACTCCAAATTAGTAATATTGTAATGTCTGAATGAATTTTTTTGTAAGTGATGTCATAATGGCGGCATACTTAGTTAGTGGTTTGAGCATAACATTCTTTGCGATGTGTTTTGCATAGTCTTATGTGTAATTGCTTTTCTCTTTCTTTTTTAGTGGTATATTGTTGATCCATACTGTGTCTGTACAGAGTAGGTGGTGGTGAGTAGTTTAGCTGCCTCTGGCAAGTGAGTGGTATTGTTTTGGAGTAAATATGAGTTTTTGATAAAGGTGCTTTTTGTTTATTACTTATTTTACAAAGTGTTTGTTGACTTGTTTGACAAGTTACCTTTATTAGTTAGCAATATGGCTAGCCATAGAATGACTGCTCAACAGGTGGTTGATATGCTTCTTGAATCTTCCTCTGAGCATGATTATGTGACTGAGTGCGTCTGAGGGAGAGGAGGGAGGGGAAGATTCTGGCAGTGAGTTTTCTCTCAGCATGGAATCATCGGATGATGAAGGTACTCTCAGTGCAGATGAAGGTACTCTTTGTGTGGATGAAGCAACTCTCAGTGCAGATGAAGTGCCTGTCTTAGAGGAGGAAACTGCTGTGCCGATGGTGCAAGAGGCATCTGGATTGCAGTCTGAGGCTGTTAGGCTTCCTACTGGAAGTGATGGACTTTGGGTTGATCCAAACATGGTGCAGCCGGTGTTGTCTGCCTTTAGCGGTGATGCAGGGTGTACAGTGGATTGTGAACACTTTTTGCCTATACAGATTTTTCAGTTGTTTATGGATGATGTATTTTTGGGTGAGATTGTTGAGCAAACAAATTTGTATGCTGAACAGTTTTTGAGGGACAACAGCGACAAACTTAGGCCCCAGTCTAGAGCTACCCGGTGGACTCCCACATATCTGGAAGAGATTAAGAAGTTTTTGGGTTTGACTTTATTGATGGGTGTGGTAAGGAAACCAACCTTGGCTTCATATTGGTCTACTAGCCCCTTGTTGGCAACTGCCATATTTCCTGCAGTTATGACTCGTAATTGGTATTTACTTTTGCTACGTATGCTGCATTTTGTTGATAATTCTATGGCGTTGCCACGAGATCACCCTGACTGTGACCGTCTTTTTAAGATTCGGCCTGCTCTTGATCACTTTGTAGATCGATTTTCTGAGATCTATACTCCAGGGAAAGAAATATCTATTGATGAGTCTTTGGTCTTGTTCAATGGCCGTTTGTTTTTTAGGCAGTACATTCCTAGCAAGAGGGCACGCTATGGAATTAAGCTGTATATGTTGTCTGAGAGTAGGACAGGATATGTTTTTAATTTTCGTGTGCTCACTGGTAGAGATTCTACTATTGACCCCCCAGGTTGTCCGTCCACTTTTGGAGTTTCAGAGAAAATTGTGTGGGATCTTGCTAGAAGACTGTTTAACAGAGGCCACCATTTGTACCTTGATAACTTCTATACTGCTGTGCAATTATATAAGGAATTGTATAAAGTGGACACTTTTGCATGTGGCACAATCCGCTCTAATCGTAAAGGTTATCTGAAAGAGTTTGTTTGCAAAAAACTTCAGATGGGGCAGTGCAGTTCCTTGCGTAGTGATGAACTACTAGCTGTAAAATTTGTGGACAGGAGGGATGTGTACATGCTGACTACCATCCATGATGAGAGTACTTCACCTGTGGCTGTTTGGGGTCAGGTTGCTGAAGTGCGCAAACCTGTGTGCATTCTAGACTACAATAAGCACATGGGTGGTGTTGACAGAGTAGATCAGAGGTTGGAACCTTACTCTGCTATTCGGAAGGCTTATGTTTGGTATAAGAAGTTGGCCATCCATTTCTTCGAATTAGCAAATTTCAATGCTTTTATTGTGTTCAAGGAGTGTTCTCCTGCGTCAAAGTTGACATTTCTTCAGTTTCAGCACTCTGTGATAGCTAGCCTTGTTGTTGTGGAACAGGCAAGTGTTCCTAGATTTGGAGTGGTGGAGGATGTGGTTCGATTGAAAGATCGCCACTTTCCTGATTTCATCCCTCCCACACCGGCAAAATTTTCCCACTAGGAGATGCAGAGTCTGTTGGCGAAGAGGTACGCGGAAGGAGATTCGTATGTACTGCCCCGACTGTCCTTCTAAACCTGGGCTGTGTGTCCCTGCTTGTTTTAGAGCGTACCATACGCAAAAGAATTTTTGGGAGCATTCATGAGTGGTAAAGTGAACTGCCTGGTCTGTATTCTTTGAAAAATTTGATTCTGTTTCAAGGTTGGCGTTAGTGCAATGTGTTTAGTTTCTGATTATGTGTTTGTAGATTTGTATCTATTTGCGATTTGTTTGTGTTTTTATTTTTGTCTAAAAAAAATCCTAAATGTGTTGGCGGTGTGTGTGGACTGGCACTTGGTTGGCGGTGTGCATGGAATGGTGCTTGGCTGGCGGTGTGCGTGGACTGGTACTTGGCTGCCGGTGTGACTGGACTGGCGATTGGCTAGCGGTGTGCGTGGACTGGTGTTTAGCTAGCGGTGTGCGTGGACAGGTGCTCGGCTAGCGGTGTGCGTGGACTGGCGCTCGGCTGGCTGTGTGTGAGTAGTGACTTGCTGCTGGTCACTACACACACTGCTAGCTGAGTGCCACTCCACGCAATCCATCAGCTTGTGTAGTTGCTGTGTCAGGAATGTGGGCGTGTGAAAGTGATGGGCCCTTGAATGGCGCTGTGTGCTGGTGTGAGTTTTGTTATGTGATGGGCCCGCGGCTGGCGGTGTGAATGGTTTTGTATGTCTAACAGGTATGAAAGGTGTATGAATGGCCTGTAAAGAGGTTGGTGCCTTGTCGTGGCTTTACAGCTCACGAGCTGTGAGTCAATGGTTCAGTTTCTCGCCCTTTCAATTATTAACAGTGCATTTCATTTTTGTGAAATCACTTGCTAATACAATTGTATATACTGAACCATCACTCACTCTCGTGACAAATCCAACCAGTATGTGTGTGTGCTTGAGGATTAGATGGCTGTGCAGTAATATTTGCCTTTCTGAAGCAGGGTGTACCTTGTCCCTTTTTTCGAATTTTGTAATGTGTTGTTTTTGTGCCTGGTGGTGCGAATGGTCTTGTGTGTATCACGTATGAAAGGTGTGTGAATGGCCTGTAAAGCGGTTGGTGCCTTGCCGTGGCTTTACAGCTCACGAGCTGCGAGTCATTGGTTCCGTTTTTTCTCCATTTAATTATTGACAGTGCATTTCATTTTTGTGAAATCTCTTGTTAATAAAATTTAATTTACTGAACCATCACTCGCCCTCATGCCAAATCCAACCAGCATGTGTGTGCGTTTGAGGAATAGATGGCTGTGCAGGAATGTTTGTCTTTTTAGTTTCTCTGCCAAGGTGTATGTTCCATGAAAGAATAACCCACCAACTGTAGATATTGTCGTAAACCCACGGGAGTTCATGGTGATGTCTCTCTTGTGAATTCCAAAAAGTTATTTTATCCACAATGTCCTGCAAACCTCAAAATGTCTGTCACATGTTCCTTGCAATATTGTGCCGAAATTCTCACGCTGTAGAAACAAACAATGTCAAAACGATCTGGTTTTGCAAGGGGGTCAACTGTCTTTTTGGCCCGTGCTCGGCGGCCATCTAGGGAATCCTACCAAACTCATACATTTCTGAAAACTAGATACCCGGGGGCTTCCAGGGAGGTATGGCTTGCGTGGATCCCCCAACGTTTCCTTACCCAGAATCCCCTGCAAACCTCAATTTTAGCTGAAAAAATCACCTTTTTCACACATTTTTGTGTGGGAAAGTTGTGGCATCACCGGGCTCACTCAAATTTCCCACCTCCCAGTGTTCCCTCGGGTCTCCCAGTAAAAATGGTGCCTCACTTGTGTGGGAGGCCCAAGTACCCGCGACAGGCAAGGGCCCAAAACGTAGTGTGGTGACATCAAAATTGCCTATCTCAAAACCACCAGGTTTTGCAAAGGGGGTCACCTGGGTTTTTGGCCCGGTGCTCGGCGGCCATCTAGGGAAACCTACCCAACCCATACATTTCTGAAAACTAGACACCCGGGGGCTTCCAGGGAGGTATGGCTTGCGTAGAACCCCCAAAGTTGCCTTACCCAGAATCCCCTGCAAACCTCAATTTTAGCTGAAAAAAATCACTTTTTTCACACATTCTTGTGTGGGAAAGTTGTGGCATCACTGGGCTCACTCAAATTTCCCACCTCCCAGCGTTCCACTGGGTCTCCCGGTAAAAATGGTGCCTCACTTGTGTGGGAGGCCCAAGTACCCGCGACAGGCAAGGGCCCAAAACGTAGTGATGCGATTAGACTTTGGCCGTCATGCGCCTGGGCTTGACGTTTTCTAAAGAGGGTGGGCTGGAGCATGTCAGTTGTTTTCAAGTGGCACTCCCCCTGGACATAGTTGTTGAACAGTAGAGAAATGGCCCACGGTGTGTTTTGAATGCTACTGACAGGGATCAGAATGTCTGAACCAAGAGCCCCATTGTTTGGTATGGCATGCAGGTTCTCTGCGTTAGCACTTGTGTCTGTTGTTTGTTTTTCAGGTGCTGCTGCTGTGGTAGAGGAGACCCTGGGGACTGTGATTTGGAGTCTGGTATGATGAGTTTCAATGGTCCTATGTGTGGTCACTATTAATTGTTTGTGGGCTTTGCTTGCCCCAGTGGTGAGTGTTGCAGGTTCTGCACGAGGGTAGGAGTCGTGGGGGCTTATTACTTAGTTGTAGTTGGTTTTATTGAAGAGGCATATGTATCAGTAGTGACTCCCTTATGCTCGGTAGTTTCTGTTTCTGTTTTTGGTTTAAAATTCAAAGTGAAGATGGGGAAGGGCTTTTGGCAACCCCTGTTTCTGGTCCATCTTGTTGGTGTCCCCTAACCCTGAGTACCAGGATATCCGTTTTTTGAGGCATTGCTTTTTAGACAGTTTGTTGAATATCTATTTTTCTCTTGTGGAGGGAATTGATTTTGTTGGGCAGGGGGAGAGATTACAGAATCCCGTTTTGGAGCTAGTTCATCTTCCTTGGTTAGGCTTGGGGCGGATGGGACCGCAGTGCTGCAATTGTGAATCAGTGCCCCAGCGCCCATCATGTCCCAGGAAGGTGTTTCTGCTGTCAGGCTGGCGGGGCAGGTTGACTTTTTTGTGGCAGGGTCGGGCCCCTATATTGGGGAGGGGGATATCTCCCTTTGATAGAGAAAATGTGGTGCTGATTTTGTTGGTTGGTATCGTGGTGGAAGATTTCCGCTGTTGAGGGTTTTTTGTGTGATTTCCGGCATGGTGAGTGGTGTTCTTGAAGCTGTGTATGAGCAAGTATAGTATTCCCAGAAGAGGCAATAGTTTGTTGAGCAATGGGGAGCATGGGCATGCTTTATTGGCTTCCAGAGGCCCAATGGTTGTTTCCATAGAGTCAAGCCTGGAGCCCAGGTGAGCTATGTTTGATGCCATGGTTTGGATTAGGTCAATCTGTAGTTCTATCTTCTGTGATTGCAATAGGAGTGTGCTTGTGATGGTATTTTGCTTGATGTTTAGAGAGGTCAATGAAACTGAGGAAGGATTCAGAGGGCTGTGGGAGGGAGATGCTTCCATCTCTGCTTGTGCTGCACTGCTGGAACTAATACAGAGCTTTCTGCAGGGACCCGGTGTTTGGGCCAGAGAGGCTTCAATGTGGGCTTCCAGTGTGGCTAGGAACCGATTGGAGAGATTCCCTAGCTCTGGGGTCCTTTCCCTCCTTTTCCTCTTTATGGGCATCTGGGTGTAAGTTGACTCAGGTATGTTGATGTACAGTTGGAGTTTCTTCAATCTGTCCTGGAGACTTAGCATGGAGAAGGGTCAGGTTGCATGTGTATGCACCTGGGCTGTTGTTGAAATTGATGAGCGTGCGTTTACAATGCTTGGTGAGACTTCAATGGCCCAGGATCCTCCCGAGCAGGGAGAATGATTGCCTACCTTAAAGCCTAGATTTTCCTGGGTAAAAGTTAGTTTCTCAGGGTGGTATGAGGCTGTTGTGGAGGCTTGGGTTTGCCCCAAAATGACTGTTTTAGGTTTGAGGGGGGAAGGCGTGTCAAGTTATGGCCCGGCTGGAGATATATTTGTGGAACTGTGCATGACCCCTGGGCTTTGCAAGTTTCCTTGCTGCCTTACATAGATTGGTCGGGTTGGGGTTATTACACCCTAGGCCCCTCTAGGCTGTGCGCCAGGGAAAGCAAATGTCCAGACAGCCAGTACACAGATCCTTTGTGCGATCCGTTTGAGAATGGGTGGGGTAGGTAACTGCACTAATACTGCCCCCATGCTCACCACAGAGGATTTCAGAGGGAGTTACCCGGGGGGCTCAAGCACACCAGTGCTGGTGCAGTGGAGCAGCAGACCTCTGGGTTTCCTCCCTGGTCCTCCTGCCCTACTGCTCTCTGAGGGATTGGACAACATAATGACTCACAGGGCCTCACTGACTGGAAAGGTTTTGGGCAGGTTTGGCTGGCAGGTCAGGCGGATTGGTGTGGCCAAACTGCTTGTAGTGAGGTGAGTTGTGTGGTGTGATATGGATTGGGCCCAGGCTCCCAAGTGAGTTTTGAATGAGTAGCCTGCTCCCCACTATCAGATCGTGCAGCACCCAGCACAACTGTGGCCTCCTCCATCCTCCCCGCTTACTGCGAACCATGTGCACTGAGCCATGTACACCAAGGTCCACCAGGGTCGTTTTCAAGCTCCAGCAGGAGGCGGTAGCAGGATGCGCGAGCCAAGAACCCACTAGGAACTGCTGCTACTGCGATGCGTCAATCATAAACATCAATTTTAATGCAGCAGAGAAGCAGTGACTGAGTGGCAGGACGTACAGAAGCACGATGGTGTGCTATGGTGCTTGCTAGGTGTGATGGTGATTCAGTGGTGGAGTGAGACGAACTGCGTGAGAGAAGGAAGAGGAGGGAGCGACTGGTGAAAACAGAGGGCACACCCAACCACTAACAAGCCACCACGGCCTAATGCCCGCAGCTTCTGTTTGCAGCGGGTTGTTGCAGCAGAAACCTAGCCTGGCTGTCTGCCGTCACCTTCTGGTGGTAGCTTCTGTGGTCCCGTTGAGTGCGGGAGCAGGAATGAACATTTTTGGTGGTTAGGTGGTAGTTTTGGTGACTAGGTTTTGGGGGTGATGTTGGGCTGGATATCGTACCCGTCCCTGGTGGGGGGCAGTCTCTGCTTTCTGGGACCAGGTCTGAGGGACGAAATTTCCAGAGTTCCACCTTCCACTGCTCATCGTTTCTCTCCTGTATGGTGGATCGATGGCACTGATCCGCACCGACCCGGACCACCTCACTCGGTTGCACGCTACTTGCTGCTCCTCTGCAGACCACACCTTTGGAAATGACTCAAGAGATGCAAGGTTGAAAGGTTCTGATTTTGAAAATGGGGAATTGGAAAAACCTGTTAACCAAGTTTTCACTAAAAAGTCACAAATTCCACCCAGGACTGACTCTGGGGTTTTTTAATCTTCCTAAATTGTATTCTGTATACTTCAGTGATGAGTTCAAAGCCCTCAATCAGAGTACCCTTCATGACTTCATAGGACTCAGCATATTTCTCATTCAATGTCAGGAGTCTATCCCTGCATTTACCTGAGAATAGTTCCCACAAAAGAGAAGCCCATTTTTTTCTGGCTACTCTTCTAGCTAGACAGGCTCTCTCAGAATGAAGGAACCATTTAATGATGTCATCACCATTTGAATACTTAGGGACAATCCCTTTGAGGGGTTTTGAGTCCAAATGAATCTTCTCTCTCCTAATTTATAAAATTGCTGCCACCAGAGATAGGTCCTAAACCCATCTCTTTTCTTTGTCTTTCTATGTCCAGGAGTTGAACTTCTAAGTTCAACCTCCTTGTCAGTCTTTCCAGTGTGCGATCCGGAGCTGAGGGCTCATCATATGGTCCTGAGTGTATGGACTCAGTAACTTCCTCAGCTTGATCTTCAGTAGCATTCTCATCCTTGTCAGATTAAGCTACTAAATCTGCATAATCTCTTTCAAACTCTTCTCACAACCTACTGAGTTTTTCTTTATTAGCATGTTTGCCAGTATTGATACCATAATCATTATAGAGGGCCATTAGCCTGGCACAAGACAGGTGTTTACAAAGGCTAGGTTGAGCTCCTGTGCCTCATTATCGGTATCACTCATTATATTACTAAAGTCGGGTACTTTTTATGAAGTTAAAAAATTCTTACACCAAATACTTTCCTAACTATAGTAACAGACTTAAATTTCTAACCACTTATTTTCAGCGTCTTAGCCAAGGCCCTAGCCATTAGTTTTAGAAATGTATTACATAGACTAATTTTTAGATTTACTAATGTGGTCCCTTATTGACTTCTCTATGTAGTGTATTAAAACAAAGTACACTGTGCAGTGAGTCCAGTGGGTCCCTTACGGGTACACAGAGGTTAAAGTAGATAACACTAGTGCTCTTTTTGTGGTAGTGTGGGTGAGCAGTTAGGCTTTTAAGTTTTCAGACGGTAATGCAAAGCATTTGTTGTACTCATTGAGGCAATAAATGAGACACACTCTCAAGAATAAATCCAAGACCAATTTATATATATAATATCCATTTTTATGTATTTTTTTAAGCTCAAGAACTTTGATCTGCAGTAAGTACTTTAGATGTTTTTTAGGAGCAATTACTCACCATTGAAGTCAATAGGGAAAAACTTAGAAATGCATGTCATATCAGGCAATGCTTTCACAATATTCACCTTCATGTTTCAGGTCAATAGCAGGGCCAGTCACAAATTTCCAGCAGCAGAAGATTGGTAGCTGAGCATTCAGGATTAGGGTGGGAACAGGGTGTTGAAGGTGTTGGTAGCTAGTGCACTACGAGGAAGCAGGCCACCTGGAAAGACACTGAACAGGGGGACTTAGAGGTAAGTCCAGTGTGTCCCACTGGAGGGAGATGGTCACAAACATTGCAGGACCACAGGAGAACAGCTGGTTCATTGTTAACTGAGCTGGTGGAGCTGGGTGCGAGCATGTAGGTCAGCCGGGCATTGTGCGTCAAGATGTCCTCGCAGTCATGAGCACGCAACTTGGAGAGGCAATTTTGGGAGAGCTGGGCCACTCCGGACATAGGCCTCAGGGGTCTCAACATTGCTCAATAGGTGCTTGCTTCTGGGGCAGTTGGAGTCCGGCATGGACTCTTCATCTCTCTGTTTTATGTAGATGGTCTGGTACCCCGGGTATTAGTACAGTGCGGCTACTGTAGGCCCTGGTGTCTCCCAACTTGGTGGGGAGATGGATCTGACCCTCTGGAGCTGATGTACCTTTTTTGTTGTATGTACTGTGTCAAAGTCATCAATGAGCAGCATGTCGACAAACCAAACACAGTGCGATATGTGCCTGTGGTGTGCAGAGGAGTGATAACTTCACTACAGGATTTCTTAAAGTCTGGAGGAGCGTTGGGTCCTTGGAATCTTCACAGGTTCAGGACAACACAGCACATTCATATTGTTGAGTTCTAGAGGCAGCAGGCCACGTTTGGCGCCACTTGTTACTGCAGGAAGGCTTTAATTCTTGGGCAAATACTGGATTTAGGGGTGTTAAAGGGAGTGACAGGGACTAGACAATGGGATGCCTACGGTTAGGGTGCCTACACCCTCTAAGTGACTACTTCCAAGTAGAGAGAGGGAGAATGAAAAAATAATAGTAGGTTTGCATTTTGTGTTTACAGTACCCATAATAATAATTTATATTAATATAACTTATTCATTATGGATTATCCAAGGTTGTCAATTCATTTTTGAACTTGTAGATAAACTAGAATAATAATAGGAATAAGGATAGAGACTTACACCTTGTACATAGTTCCTTCATTCAAATGTATTTATTACTCAGTATTTACCTCAAACATGGCTGTTGACTAGGCCTGGGCGGTGAACTCCGCTCTATTCGCAGAGTTTGCAGTTTTCTGCACTCCGCGCTCCGCAGACCTTGCAGAGTGAAGAACTCCCTCCTCTGCATAGTGCAGCAAAGTTTTTTACCGGTCGCTGCTGCTCACATACAATTTATACTTGAGCAGCAGGAAGATCAGTTTGCGCTGCACTCTGCCACTAGAAGAACTCCACTGAGTTTTTTCGTCAGATCATGGAGTTCTGCGTATCCAAACTCCACAAACTCCACCCAGTCCTACTGTTGACATGCCCTTTCTTCAGCTGCTGTAGTGGTATCCTGTGGTTATGGCTTAACTGCACTGATTTTCTCTTGTTAACAGTGTATTCGGTACAAAATCTAAGTCTTATTTGTTAAACCTGTTTTACCTATCTTTACATTTTTCTTTCCTTCATCTGATTCAAACAGTGTAACCTACTGCCTGTAAATCTGCTCAATTTTCCTTTTGCTCCTCTGCTGGCTCTCAAATTCTGCATTCTTCTCACCATATCCTGGAGTGCTGACATTTCGTAACAGGGTGTTGCATGATGAGTCTTTTCTATATTTTACACCTGGTTACTGCCTGTTCCCACTTGATGGTAAAGTGCACATGCAAGTGCTCGTTTTGCTACTATTCATTTTTGAGACTGGTTGAAACATACTATTAGCAATCTGCATGGAATAAAATGCTAATTGCAATTCATTTATTTTATTACGATTTGCATTCTAATCTGTTTGGCGCACTACAATAATGAATACTTTTTTTAAGTTCAAAGGATCTTTATTTGGAGAAATAGAGGTGTCGATACATAATATAAGAAGACTAAAACATCACAGCAGTATAATAGGTAGAGTAAACATGTCTGTGAAAATAAACATGAAATGGAAAGATAACAAATAATTGAGGCTATATGACAAAAAGCAGTACTGGAAATAATATGCAATAAAATGGATTACAGAGAATGCAAAGGAACAAAATAGGTCGATCAGGGAGGCTTGGACACCTCCTGTTGAAAGGGAGGCAAATGAGAAGAACGCTTAGCACAAAAATCAAGGTACAAAGTCACAGGTAGCCAAAGATCATGTCGCTTTTTAGCCAGACTAAGGGGATAAATAAAAACGGTGTCTAGCCTGTGGTTATGGCATATATTGTACCACCATGCTCTAAAAGAGATATTAGCAACATTTTTCCAGTTTACAGTAATTTGCTGGAATACAACAGCTAGCAACAAGTCAACAATCTGGACATTAAAATCAACATCTTCCCAGCAGGAAGAGAGGCTTCCTAAAAAAACGTTGACAAAGGAGAAGGGAAATGCAGTGTGAAATATGGCATTAATCTGAGCCCAAACTTGTTTCCAAAAGTTGTTCACGGCAGTACATGAGAAAAGCATGTGAAAAAGAGTAGCCTTGGGTGTCGAGCAGGACCAAAAATGGTCAGGGATTAGAGGAAACCTTTTATTCAGCATATGGGGTGAAAAAAGAAGTCTGTTGTAGATAAAGAAAAGAATTTGCGTGAGGGGGCAGCCCTGGATGATTTACGAAGTTTGGTCCACACTTTATCCCAAAGAGAGGTGGGCCAAGAGACATCAAAATCAGACTCCCATTGTTTCTTTTCCTTGGATTTTGGCCTAGGGGTGAGAATCTTATGAAATGAGTGATAAATTAAGGAGGCAGTATTGTGGGTACGAAGCAGGGAGTGAAGGCGTAGAGTAGGGTTGGGAGAATCAGGTTGGGCGGGAGAGTTAGAGAGTTGGGTATAGGTGGACATAACTGCATTCTTGAGCGTGAGGTACTTACGGGAAAAGGAGGAAGGGAGATTGAAATTATGGCAAAGAACGGAGAAAGGTAAGAAATCAGAGCCAGAGAAGAGGTGAGATACCCAGATCAGTCCTTTTTGTCTCCAAGATTTCCAATAAAAGGGCTTGTGATTAATGAGGATGCTATTGTTGTGCCAAATGGTGGTACTGAGAAATTCGGCTACAGAAGAAGGAGGGCTTGGGGAAGTGAAAAGAAGAAGTTTGGTGGTGAACTTGTGAATAGGAGTGGAAGTGAGCTGGGGTTTTCGAGAAAATGAGAAATATTCAGCGAAAGTAAAGGGGGATAAAGAAAGACGCTCAATAACAAGCCACAAAGGGGGAGATTCAACAGGATCTCGCAACCAGAGGGAGGCTTGTCGTAGAAGGAAAGCTTTGTGATAAGAGGGAAAATCTGGATAATTGACCCCACCCTCTGACTTGGGAAGTCGTAGTCTGTGCAGGGACATATGCGCTTTTTTGCCGGACCAGAGGAAAGAAGAAATAATAGTATTGATTTTCCTAAAAAATTTTGCTGGAATAGGAACTGGAATATTGGAAATAGTGTAAAGAACTATTGGGGAGAGCATCATTTTAATCGTGTCGAGGCGGCCCCACCAGGAAAGATAAAGCGGGTGCCACCTGGAAGTAAGGTCAGACAGTCTCTGGGTACACTTGCTAAGGCATAACGAGACAGTGTCTGAAAGGGAGGGGGTAATGTGCAGGCCAAGATATTTGATATGGGAGGAACTCCAAGTGAAGTTAGACGTAACAAAATCGGGTTTGAAGGTAAATTTTGTGAGGGGTACAATTTCACACTTGTAGTTGTTCAGCTTATAGCCGGAAATTTGGGAATACTCATGAACTTCAGTTAAGAATGCAGGAATGGAGATGGCAGGGTTGGAAATAAAGAGAAGGATGTCATCTGCATAGGCAGCAAGTTTAATGTTTGTTTGAGAAAATTGGAAACCGTGCAGATTAGGATTTTGGCGGAGCTTTGAGAGGAAGGGTTCTAAGGCCAGATTAAAGAGGAAGGGGGAAAGGGGACAGCCCTGACGGACTCCTCTACCTAACTTGAAAAAAGAAGAGACTAGGCCATTAGCACAGACCGCCGCTCTGGGATTGGAATAAAGGAAAGAAACAAAAGAAATAAAATTAGGACCAAACCCAAACCATCTAAGGGCTGAGAAGAGAAAAGTCCACTCAACTCTGTCAAACGCTTTTTCTGCGTCCAAAGCAATTGCTGCTAATGAATCCTGAAAGCGTGAGGATTTGGACAGGACATTAAACAGAAGTCTGGTATTACCTGTGATGTAGCGACCCTTAACAAAACCAGATTGCTCCGGGCCCAATAAGGCAGGAAGAAAGGGGTCTAATCTTATGGCGAGGGATTTAGCATATATTTTGTAATCAATGTTAACTAAGGAGATTGGTCTATAATTCTTGCAATATTGGGTATCCTTTCCTTCTTTGGGTATTATGCATATGTGGGCGTCAGAAAAAGTGCCTGAGGAGGTACCGCTAAGGACAAAAGAATCAATAAGAGAGTGTAATCTGGGTAATAGTAATTTAGAGAATTGTAAATAAAATTCAACTGTAAATCCGTCCGGACCCGGGGCTTTATCTTTCTTAAGTGTCTGAAGTGCAGTGTGTAGTTCAAAGTTAGAGATGGGTGATTCAAGAATAGATAAGTCAACAGGAAAATTGGGGGGAGCCTGAATGCTAGAGAAGAAGGTAGCAAGGGATTGGGGAGTGGGATAAGTTTCAGAAGAGTAAAGCGTGGCATAAAAGCGGGAAAATTCATCTAAAATATCAGCATCTGTGCGCCTTAAAACAGAATTAGCATCAAAGACAGACTCAATATTCAGTTTGTGTTGCTTAACTTTTAAATAATTGGCTAAGACCTTCCCCGCTCTGTTTTTACACCCATAAAATTTTGAACTAGATTTCAACAGATATAATGAAGCATCGTCAGTGGATTGTTTATTAAATTGCATCTTAGCTTCAATAAGAGTAGTCAAACTTTCCTGCGAGTGGGAGGTATAAAAAGAGTGCTCCAATTTTTTGATTGTAAGGAGAAGATCACTAGTACGCTTGCGAGCGGTTTTACGCTTTTTAGCCACAAAATCAATGATGAAACCCCTAGCTGCGGCTTTGTAAGCGTCCCAAATAACATGTTTGGGTACACTGGGCGTATCATTAATGGCAAAAAACTCTGTGGTGAATTCAGTAAAGGAGGTTATGAATTTGGGATCAAGAAGGAGAGTATTATTAAAGCGCCATCGCTTTGGCCCAGTGGACTTGGTTAAGATGTCGATGTTAACCAGAACAGGGGCATGATCAGAAAACAAAATGGGACCAATATCGGCGTGAGTGAGGGACTGAGAGATGTGATGGGAAAGAAAAATGTAATCAATGCGGGACTGTGATTGGTGGGATGGGGAGTAGAAGGTAAACTCTTTAGTAGTGGGATTGCATAAACGCCAGGCGTCAACGAGTTTGTGCTGGGACACTGCTTGAACAAACAATTTGTGAGACTTATTAGGTACAAAGGATGCTTTGGAATGCCTATCTAAAAAGGGATCATGGGGTAAATTACAGTCTCCTGCCAAAATAAAATTATCGTCAACGTATTCAGAAATACGAGAAGCCATTGTGCGCCAGAAGGTGCGTAAATGTTGAAAAGGGAGATGGGAATACCCTTCGAGGAAAGTTTGACATACAACCACCTGCCCTCG
The DNA here is from genome assembly GCF_964204655.1 of Triturus cristatus. Classification (NCBI taxonomy): domain Eukaryota; kingdom Metazoa; phylum Chordata; class Amphibia; order Caudata; family Salamandridae; genus Triturus; species Triturus cristatus. The sequence continues at coordinate 500,823,235 of NC_140591.1, forward strand.
GGATCTGACTCAGAAGACAAGAGAGAGTGAGAGAGAGATTTGCGAACTAGCAAAACCACACCATTTCTTTTACCATCCCCAGGAGCAGAGAAAACATCACCAACCCAACCTCTCTTGAGTTTAGCAGCTTCAGCATCAGACAAATGTGTTTCTTGTAAAAAGGCAATGTCTACATTCAACTTGGCTAGATGAGAAATAATTTTTTGCCTCTTAATGGGAGAGTGAAGACCTTTAACGTTCCAGGATACTATACATACTGACATTAAAGATTACTAAAAGAATGATGCAAAGAGAGAATAAAGCATTGAAAAAAAGCCTCGCGAAAAATACAAAACATAGGAGAGATAGAGAGAGAAAAGGAATAGAGAAGAAATGAAGTGGATAGGAGCAGGAAGAGTAAGAAAAGATTGAGAGATATCAAAAAGATAGGGGAAAGCCAAGGTGCTACTGAGATTAGTGAAATGACAAAATAAAGTCCGGAGATAATAATAATAAAAGTCCAATAAAAGAGAAAAAAGAACATGCACAATGAGACCAATAAAGAAGTGTGTTGAGAGAGAGAGCGGCCAAAGGAAGGAGAAAGTGAGTATAAGTCGAAGGAGAAATGAAGTAACAAGGAAAAAAAATGTAGAGTGAGAATGAAGCATGACCGAGAGAGCCAATAAAAGGTAAGGAGTAAAGAGGAGAAAGAGAGAGAAGAGGAAAAATGTTGTGAAAAAGGTATTGACACCACTAAACCTGAAAACATGAAAGGAAAAATCAAGGTCAATAGAAACAGAACAAAAACAAACATATCATAAAGGATATGAGGGATACTTACACGGGATAAGATAGGGGAGGTACGATCAGGAACAGGAACAAGCAAAGACGTACGTGGATACGAGGGGAGGGAGGTAGGGCCAAATGGAGAAGGCAGGACACTCGGGGTCAGCGAGGCGTCCAACCAGAGGAACAAGGCGGAACGCGGAACATTGAACTGCGAGGGAAGAAAAATAACAGGGTTAAACAACGGCAAATGACAGGGACATAAGACAAGCATTGGATAGGGCGGACCAAGAGACTGTGACATAAATAACAAACATTTCAATAAAAAGTATAAACTCAGCAAGAGAACATGCAGGTCTAAGAATAATTGAGTAAGAAAAATCAGCAATCAACTGAAACTGGAACAACATAATACAGCATCGGAAAAATTCACGGTGGGAGAGAAGAGGAAGGCCCAGAAAGGTCCATGGCAGTCTGGCTGCAAGAGTTCAGGAAACTCCTAAGTCGCGTAGGGTCCTCATATGTCGTGGTTTTATTATTGTAGGTGACTTTAAATAAGCAAGGGTGGAAGAGACCGAATCGGGCACCAAGGGAGCGAAGGTCAGGTCTCATATCCAAGAAGGCCTTACGTCGGTTTGCGGTGGCTCTGGCATAATCTTGCGCAAAAAACAGAGTGGAACCCGACCATGTGAGACGAGGAGAAGCTCTGGCCGCTGAGAGAACTTTCAGCAGATCTGTGTATTCCAGAAAGTACATTATTACACCTCTGGGTCTCACTGGCGCGGATAAAGAGGAGGAAATTCGACCCAGCCTGTGAGCACGCTGGATATTGAGCGGTGGATCCTCGGGCAAGTGTAAAAGCTTGGGAAGAAATGACTTGAAAAAATTAACAGGGTCACTCCCCTCACATCCTTCCACCAGACCGTAAAGGCGGAGATTGTTGCGCCTATTTCGATTTTCCAAGTCCTCCACCTGCTTCTGGAGAGAGGAAACTTGCGTATGCAAATGGGTGACTATGACAGCAGATTCCTGAAGAGAAGAGACATCACGCTCCACTGATGACACTCTTTCATCCATCGAAGTCCATTTGTCAGTAAGAACCTGCAACTTAGCATTGGTTTCTTCCATAAAAGGACACAAGGCCCGTATCTCTTCAAGGAGTAATTCCATAGAGATGGTCACAGAGGACTTGGGAGGTGAGGGTGGATCTTTTTTCAACCTCTTAGGCAACGTTTTGGCTGAAGGCTGTGAAGAGGCTTCCATATGCGACGTCATCTCATCGGCAGACAGAGACTGGGAGGCTTCTAACTGGGCCAGTTCCGTAAAAAGCTTGGAGTTCTTAATATAATTGCGTTTGTGGACCTTAGTGGAACAACCAGCCATCAACACGTCTATGAAGTGCAGGTTTACCAGGGACACACCGTAAGGCTGGAAGCAAAACAGGCACTTTGAAAGGTCCAAAGAACGCGAAAAATAACAGAGAGGCAGTTAAAAAAGAGTTGATGAGAAAATATGCCAGGCCGGAAAGAGCAAAAAGAGCAAAAAAAAAAAAAAAAAAAAGCCAGGAGAAGCAGGATGAAATCCCAAAATGGCTGCCAGGTTTGAAGAGAGGAAGAAATGTCCATTAAATCGCAAAAAAGCCGTGAAAATTAAGAGGAAGTCACCTGAAAGTAATTGGTTGTAGCTGCTGTGTCGCCTGCATTACTGTGAAAAGTGCCAGCATACTTATAAGTCCAGAAATTCATTGCGCGGTGAACGCGCTGCTGAGGGAATCCCGGGCATTCAAAAAACAAAATGGCGGCCGCGGCCGTTTCAGAGCCGCAACCGGGACAAAAAAGGACACCAGCATTGAAAAAAAGGCCGTCGCGGCAGCAGGGATGAGCTCAGGGCATGCCCATCGTCCTCACGCGTCAGAGGCTTCCCTTTCCGTGTTCGCAGGTGATGCGCGAACCGCCGTTGAGTCCTCGGCCGGACGGAGCTCTACTCCGGCGCCGCCATTCACCCCGGGCGCCTAGCCACGCCCCCAATAATGAATACTTTTATGAATTCATTTGGTTCATTCCATGTGATAAATTTATGTTTGCAAATGAATATCTGGCTGATTTGCAAATTTTAAAACAGTAGTGTATCTATACCTCTGTTTTGAAACATTCAATAGAAAGATGCAGAGCGGCATATTTATCATTGAGTTGCATCATCCTTGCACCACACAAGGGTGCTTAAGGGCAACACAAGCACTAAGTCAGATTTATCAAGACATGCAGGGCCACTGTGCATGGCCCTGCATGGCTTGATAAATGTAGAGTGACACAACACAGCGCAGATCACTGCATTGCATTATTCTGCCCCAGGGAGGCATTCAATGGGTGGAGCATGGGTGTTCCCACACATCCACCATGGAAGTAGACACATTCTCAGAATTACCATTACTAGTACACCTAAATGCATCAAAATACTATGCCTCCCAAGGTGAGGCATAGCGAGGATAAATATCTTTACTTCTCCTTGTTTTATCCTCTTTTTATGTGTGCACACATAGAAAGAGGAAAATGCCTGTGAGGATTGTTTTTGTGCAGGAAGGTGTTCCTTGCCTACAGCGCAGGCACTGTTGCTCCACGGTGCAAGGATGCCTGCACTGGCACTAGGCAGATCATTGTGCGCCAGCACAAGAATAGGACAGCAATGTCCCTTATAATGGTAAATTCTGCATATTTCTGTCCTTTCCCTTACAAGCAGTGCTGCTAGGTGACTTGCTGCATTGCGCTGCATGAAAGTTTGATAAGTGTACCCCTACATCTCTCCAGAGCATAGTAGCATATCTTTTATTGTCATACAGCCTTTTTTTGTAAACAAAGTTTTATTAGCATTTATAATGATACATGAATAACAATCTGAAACCACCTACCCCCACTACCACCACCCTCGCTTAAGGCCAGTCCGCAGTACAGTATGTATACAACACATATTTATTTTGAAAATCAAATTTTTACCCATTTTCTTCCCCAGAATCATCACGCTTTTTAAAATCTTTAAGGGAATCTGATAACCGATCCCATTCAAAACTTTTTTAATTGATCCTCTTCCTTTCCACATATCACTATACAATACTGCACTCTCATAACCAACTTTCCATTGTTCTACCCTTTAGGCCCTGGGTGCCTTCCAGTTCATAGTTATTGCACGTCTTGCAAGGACCAAAGCTAAATCAAAAAATCCTGTAGTAACTATTTTTACTTTGCAGGTCTTGGAAATTCCCCCAAAAGATAGACCGTATGAGTACACTCAATTGATCTCTTTGTTGCCTCATTGATACAGAATATGCCTTTCCTCTAGTATTCCACTAATAATGTGTATGACCATAACATGTGCAACATTTCTGCGCCATGTATTGTCACACAGGTTTGTTGATGGAGTCATTACCTTCTACAATGAGTGTATGAGCAACAGTGTATTAGAGTTTCCAAATAACTCCAAGCCATAAGGAGCAACTACTTCCATTCCAAAGCATTTCAACTGTAAAATAATACCCTTTTGGATTGTTGTTCTGGTTCACCTCAATTCAACTAGTTGAACTACGGTAAACATGGTCTAGGTTAGGATTGGGAGCTGTTAATGACATGGACGGATCTGGAAACCAGACCTTATAGTGATTTTATTTCCCATTTGTACTATCCGTCCATGCATAAAATAGATAAATGATTTGGACTGTTCATACTCTAGATAAAATGTCAAACCCCTTGAAGCTTGGAGCACACAGTTATTTCTTACATGAATACATATTTAATAAAGCAAAACTACCCAAGTGAAGCCAAAACGCATGAGTGGCTACTATTTCGTTATCACATTAGCACTGTTGTTGCTCCTACCGTGTCAATACCTGAACGAATGTATCTGTTAATATAAAAACGAGTATTATATCTATTGCTGCTGTGACATTTGTGAAACTTTTTCCATGAAATATTCCAAATGAATTTACACGCTTCTTGCGGATGCCTAGTGAAACAGAAAAGTTGAAATCACATTTTATTGATAAGGTTCTGAAATTTGAAGTGGCATCTATGTTATGAAATCTGAGCTATTGCAATGTTTTAAAACACCAGTTCAAATACTAATTGCATATGGACAGTACTGACAAGACCGAGCATCCCTTTCATGCTGTGATTTGAAACGGAAAAGTCACAGTTGACACAGTTCAATGCAATTAAAAGCAAAGGAAAGCACCACATCCCAGTGGGAATGAAAACGAGATCTTCAATGGTGACGCTCCCTGGTGAAAAGGGAAAGAAGCCATGAGACAGAGAGAGAACAGCTCACAGTATCAGGTGGCCTCAATTTATGAGCAGCTGGCTATTTTTGCAAACTCTAATGTAATAATGGTGAACTGCACTACATCATACATATAATTACGTGTTCGGACCTTTGTGAAAAGTGTCATTCACCTGTTATTATACTAATTGGAATTGGTGTGGATGTAAAAACACCATTGACTGTCGAGGGAAGAAAGACGTTACCGATAGCAAAACAGGATGTCATTTGTTTTCTATTTTACTACATACCAATAAACAATAATTTAAATGTAAGATTTTTTTTTTAGATTGTTCTGTTCTAAGAAATCTCAAAAATATATATCATACATTTCTTTACCACCATATTGAGTTTATTTTGTTCATCATTATTTTAAGAAGGTTTGAACGCCCTGACACATTGTGTCATTTGGGGCATTGTACATAAGAAAGTTCCACTCTTCACACTTTCTTGACAGCTGTCTTGTTAAACAGAGTGAAACCCCCACCAGTGGAGTGACAGCATCAACAATGTACTAGCAGTTTGGCGTTGTTATTTTTATTTTTGGCACATGGAAAACGTACAACCCAATTCCTATAAATTATTATGGCTCATGGTTACCTCTGCAGGTAACATAAGGGAGACAATTCAAAGCACTGCTGTCCTAGGTTGCAAACAGCTAATGCAGAATAAAAACAGAAATGACAGTGTTGTGTGTCATACGCAAATGTACTTATTACCAAGAAGGGGCCTGTTAAGCATGGTTAAGTTTTTGTTTTACATCACAAAAGTGATGCTGACTCTCACTAAGGGCCTTATTGAGACTTTGGCAGTCCTAAAGCGGACAGTCCAATGTGCCGTCTACTGTAGGACCACCAAAGATGTGGTGTGACCACCCGCCAGATTAAGAGTTAAATCCTGGTCTGACCGGCGGTCCTGCAGCAGTCTGTCGGTGGGGGGGGTGCTATGCTCATAAAAGAGTCTATCTTGCAGAAATCACCAGTAAGAGCAATGACTGCACCTTTCTGCATGGTGTGACATATATGCCACACAGTGCAGGAAGCAAGGGTACAAACCCAGGGCTGCACTACATGTGCCCCCCCCCCGCATGCAACCCCAGGCCCAATTCCAGCAGGGGGCCCTGTTAGAGACTCTTTTGTTGCCATTCCAGAACGCTTTAAATGGCGGATTCATTGCCATGAACTCGGAATATGCTTGGTGGTGCCGTCTGCAGCACCACCAGCATAATCCTGCTGGTAAAATACTGCCAGCCCAGGGAGATCCTTTGATCCCGGCAGTGCTGTCGGTCTTATGGCAGTCTGACCACAGCAGTCATAATACTGCAGGTGGTCCAGCAGTACGGTGGTGGTTGGACTGCCACCACGGGTTTGGCCATCCTATGGACCGCGGAACTCGTAATAAGGTCCTGCGTCTATTACACCAAAAGATGGCCAAAATCCGAAATGCATATTTCCTATGCCGGCCACAGTGCTATCAACTAGTGGAATTCTTAACTTAGGTGCTCAAAATGAGACACAAAAGCTGGGATCATGAGGCAAAGTGCATCAGTCATTGCAGCCCGAATGCCAGATTCACAAAGTTATGAAAAGCAAGTAAATCAATGTCCTTATCTTCCAAAAAGGCAATGCTCCTGATCCCAGTTGTTATCTCTTCTTGACTCTATGGCTAAAATCATCGGCAGAGTTGTATTGGATAGTCTCCTTGTTTGGCTAAATGAAAATAATATTCTCTGCCAAATACAGTAAGGGTTCAGAAAGGGGCTTGGGACAATCAAACAATGCTTCAATCCTCATTTTACTGTGGCCAACTATAAAATGCAAAGGATTCTTCCACTCATTTGGTGTTTCTGGATCTATCGAGCGCCGTTGATCGCATCAGCAGATACAAGTTATAGACAATCCTTGAGGTTATGGGCGTCGATGCGGGCTTGGTCTCTTTTTCTAAGACTCATACATCATGCCCTTACGGCATCAATAAGATTTGGCAACACTGGTGAATGCACTAAACCATTATTGGTTGTTTCCATGAACAATAATACATATACTGAAATTAAATGCAAACAAATTGTGCACCTGAAATCAATAAACGGACATAAAACAATAATATTTTGAGGTTAAGAAGGTATCATAATGCACTAAACCTTTTAAAGTCAATTGAAGGGTGTGCCAGGGCAGCGTTCTCGCCCCCATCTTTTTCCTACTTTATATCAATGATTTGGAGAGAACATTAGTGTCTGTCGGCATGGATGTTCCTTAGGCTGTGCCGACGCTATTATACGTGGATGATGCGGACCTTCTTGCTGGAATGGCCAATGGTCTTAAGATTATATTTTCTAGCTTAGTGTGATTTGTAAGGGATCTGGAACTGGGGACTTATTTTACTGAATCTTTCTCTATGGTATGCGGACCTAGAAATACAAAAACCCAAACCTTAAGCATCGGTGGCCAAAAATTGGATAAGATGCGCCCCTTTTCATACCTTGGTCTGGAGTTTGATGACATGTGCTACTTGTCGTCCTGCATTAAAAGAAGGATAACCTACTACGCTAGAGTGGTGGGCACTAGTTTTTCGCTCTACATGTCCATTGGCAAAAAAACGGTTCAACCGGAAATGTCTGCCAATTTTAAATCACGGTATGGGTATTTGGGTCTGTAGAGATGTTAGGGTAATCCAGGCTGAGGAGAATAGATTCTGAAACTGGCAATTAAGAGTTCACCCTCAACGCCGCATTTTTCTGTGCATCTTGAGTTAGGCATGGAGTATATGCAAGATACTATTATTGTTGCTCCTTTGGTCCATTGGTTCTCAATTTGTGCAAATAGGGAAGCTGAGCGTAATTGAGTAGTCATCAGAGACTGCCTGTTTTGCAGCAGTGGCTTGACTATTCCATGGTTAAAATATATTAAAAATTATTTTTTAGCTCTGGGCTGTGCTCATTTGCTTGAGTATACTGAGCCCATTATGATAAAGGACAAATATTGGCTTCAAGATAGCTTCATTAATGCAAAGTCAAGCCACTAGAGAGCTAGTTGAAGTGGAAAAAAGCTTGGTTAGAGATTTTTGCATAATCCAGATGTTCCCTGTGATTGCTCCTTATTCACTTTTTGTGCCTAACATTAATGAGAGAACATTATTGGATAGATTTAGGTTAAGTTCCATTCAATAGCTGATTTGTTTTCCATTAGTGCAATACCCCACTGCAATTCTGGGTATTTGCCCATGTGATGAGCAATCAAGCCAATACTTATTGCATCTTGTTTTCTTTGTAATTATTACTTGCCGTTCACAAGGAGGTTTGTATTACCTTTGTTGCGTAGGTATAAATTCTCTAAGTGACACGTCTTACTCACTCGCATGCTTCCTGAAGAGCATTTTCACCTAAAGGAGAAGTATTCTGTTTTAAATATAGTGATAGCAAATAATAATTGCACACTGTGTTACTGTTTCTTCGTTATGAGGATGAAATTTGACTTTTGCATTTTTAATTTCTCCAAGTTGATGTTTTGTAACAAATTTTATAGGGAGGAATATGTCAATTTAATCATAATGGCAGTGAGTATGCTTGCATTATATGCTGTTTGGTTTTTATTAAGTTGATGAAACTAGATCCATGCACTTTTATCCCCTCCAAGTAGATGCCTTTTAATGAATTTTGTGTGGATAATTTAATGTTTCTTATGTTATTGTCTTTTTATTGCATGTTTTTAACTGTTTATCTTTTAAGATCTGCTTTTGGGAGATCGAATAAAGATTATTGATTGAGTAAATCAATTTCCATCTGATGCAAAAATACCGAATAGTGCATAAGCAAAATATTCATGTTACAGAGAAGCTTTTACATGCACAGTCGCACTCACTGTGATGCTTCAACTTGCTTCAAGATGGTTTGCATCCTGAATATCAACCGCAAAATATTGCTGGGACACAATATCGAGGGGAAAATATTGAAAATATATTGACAGGTAAGTATCTCTAGATTGCCTATAACTAAGCTAATGTACTGAATATTCACATGCCAAATCACCACATGCAATTAGAAGGCAGCCTCGCACATTTGGAAGTGATGCATTCCAAGGAACTACTGGCCTAATGTATGCCATTTTGTTGTATGGCAGTGCAACAAAGCACCGTGTTGTGCAGCCCCACATCAAAGTAAAATGTCAGTAAAGCACTGTTTTAAGCTATGTGGGGCATTCCTGTCCTTTCTGCCTGCACTGGTGCAGTTTCAGCAGCCTAGCACCAACATAGGCACCCCCTGCACAATAACACTCCTACAAGGTGTTTTCCTCTTTCTATGTGTCCAGCAGAATACAACACAAATGAAGTTATTTCTCCTCATCTCGGCAGGCATATGGATTTGGTGCTTTCCCAGGTTTACATTTTTTTGTGTAAATCTGGGGCAGCAACACATAAATTAGGACTATGTTCCTTTACTCGTGATTGCCACACAATTTCCTGCTTGATGGCTTTGGGTGGCTTCATACATCTTCATAAGAGCCCTCCATCATGCATGTACCACTTTGTGTGGTGCAAAAGTGACACAGGGCTCTCATAAATAAGCCTCTAAATATATTGCAATTTGCATTGTATAGTCAGTTCTATGAACTGAGTGCCAGTAATCAGTGACGTATGTAGCTAATCCAAACTCAACTTAAGTATCATGAATGAAAGTTTAGATATTCTCTTAATGTTATCATGATTTACTATAGAATTAAGATAAATGTGCATGATGTTCAAGGAATCAACAAATCCTTCAACTCCAATTATCTATTCCCTCTCTATTACCTCTCATTTCCCATGTTCACCAATGCAATCCCAAAGAAATAATTACAACATTAGATCCTAAGCTAACCTCTATTAATTACCTTTCACATTTAAATATTTTGTGAAAGCTTATAGCAGACTGTTTTGAATTGGACAAAATAACAAACAATAGTGCTACACAAAATTAGTGTAAAAAATTAAAATAAAAAGATACATGAATGTAGTTTCGTACAGTTAGTCCTCACATTACCAGTAGTACCAGAATGCTCATTGTAGCTCATTACATGTTTACTTATTACTTGCTGTGTGGTAACAAGCGTCTCAGACACTGTATACACATGCCTACATATTCACGTTGTCCATTACACCAAAAACTTTGCCATCATAGCTTACAAGAGACCTCTGCTCTGAAAAATTGTACGACATCACTACATTTAAACACCAATATATTGAATTCCATAGCATTGTTTGGCAATAAATCCCAGCGCAACATTTTTGGAAATTTTTAGACTGGTCATCCTTAGGGTGTCTTCTCCCAAACATTTTGCCTGCTTACGTCCTCTTTTTGCTGATTCCTTTTGTTGGCCTTAGTAGTCTGAAAACTTTACTGCTGCTGACCAGAGCTAAAGAGCATGTTCTTCTCCCCTAAATATAACACTGGTGTATAAACAATTGGTATATATAGTATAATTGTAAGTTCCTTGTAAAAGGGTGTACCATATATCCAGGGCCTGTAACCTAAATGGTACTAGTGGTCCTTTAGCACTGATAGTGCCACCCACACAAGTAGCATTTCAAACCTGTCTCGTGCCTGCCATTGCAGGGCCTGAGTGTGCAGTTTACTGCCAATTTACCTTGGCATTTAAAACTACATGCTAAGCTTTAAACTCACCTTTGATTACACATCCATCACCCCTTAAATAGGCCCTAGCTAACTCATAGAGCAAGATGTTGTGTAAGTAAAAGCTAGGAAATATACTGATACGTTTTTCATGTCCTAGTAGTGACAAACACCCAAATTCATCTTTTACCACTGTGAGGCCTACTCCTCTCAAAGGTTATCATTGGAATTGCCTTGTAACACCTTTTAAGTGTAAGTTCACATTGGAAAGAGATAAATATTTGGAGTTTGGGTTCCCTGAACCCAGGATTTAAAAACACATCGTTCGGTGAAAGTGTTTTTTAAATTGTGTGCTTGAAAATGCCACTTTTAGAAAGAGGGCATTTTCTTGCTTTACCATTCTGTGCCTCTACCTGACAGTGGAATCCACATTTGGGAATTCCGTAATAAGCTTTTAAGCAGTAATTCCTGATTACAAAGGAGTAGCTGCTTCATGGTTTATATCTTTGGAATGGTAATGATACATCCTCCTTTCTGGCAGAGTTGGATTTAACATTACGGTTTTAGAAGTGCCACTTTTACAAAGTGGTAATTTCTCTGCTCTTACTGCGCTGTGTGCCTGCAACTTGTCTCTAATACACGTCTGGGGTGGGTGAAAGCTACACTTTGTGCTTTCCATCTAGATAGCCACTAACACAAGAGGGGTAGATGTGACACAGAACTCATCTGAATTGTTAGAAATGGGGATCTCTAGTTGGCAGTGGCTTGCTCCCTGTCTAAGTAGGGACCCTTATTCTTGTCAGGGTTATACACCCAAGATAACCCCTTCTCACCCACTTAGTAGCTTGGCATGAGTAGTCAGGTTTATCTCAGAGGAAATGTGTAATGCATTTGTGTATAAAAAACAGTAACACAATGAAACCACTCCAAATGGACACCACACGAGTTTGGATAAATAATGAGTCTTTATCTAAACCAAAGAACACCAAAATAACAACAAATCCAACTTACATAAGCATAGATATCACTTTTTAAAGGTTTAACAAGTTTAGTTCATAGAACTCCATGGATGTGTTGATTTTAGCACAAAGTATCTTTGATGCACCAAAACTCGAGACAAAAAACAGCCGCTGAGGGAAGCAATAGAAAACATAAGTGATGCTTTATTTCCTGAGTCACAGGGGAATGGAAGCATCAGTTCAGATGTATGGTAGGAGAAGTGTTATTTTGATTCTTTAGTGCAATGGAAATAAATGCAGCGAATTTTTGTGACGCAGCCTCAGCTCCGTGCTGCTCTGTGGCGTCTCTGGAGACTTGGCCCACAGGTGTGATGTGTGGAAAATCCTGGCATGCTGGGTTGATGAAGCGGCGGTGACACAGGCGCTGGATCAGTTCTCTCAGACAGGTGATGTGTCTTTTCCTTCAGCCACACAGCAGGGCCTGCATCGGAGACATGGACTCGGGTTGCAGTGATCTTTCAGCCACACGACAGGCGCTGCTTCGGTTCTTAGGCCTTAACGCAGTGATGCATTAGTTTTTCCTCCACATGTCATTGGAGAGACTCCATGCTCAGGATTCGGGCTGCGGTGATCTCTCAGGCTAACAGCAGGTGATGTGATGATACTTCTGCTGCACCGAGGTGATGCATTGGTTTTTTAATTGCAAGGCGTTGCTATGGTGGGAAAAACAGGTGCTGAAGGGCGATGCGTGGATTTTCAGTACTTGAAGTAGCAAAACCACCTCTAAGTGCCCAGAACTGGGAGTGGCACCACATGGCTGGCTAGAACTCCGAGCCTTGGAGTTCAGGGGAGCTCTAGATGAACTCTTTGATGGCCCTGAGACTTCCAACAGGAAGAAAGCACACACAAGCCCTTGGCGAACCTTGACAAGCAGAATACGAAAGTCAAGTCCAGTCCTTCTGCTGCCAAAGACAGAAGCAGTAAGCAGCAGGTCCAACCAGCACAGCAACAAGCAGAGTGACAGTTCCCCTTCTACAGAATCTCCTCTTGATCCAGAAGTGTTCTAAAAATGTGGGATCACAGGTCTAATACCAATTCCCCCTTTCTTCTATTGAAGTAGGCATTCTTCAAAGGATAGTCTTTGTAGTGCACTGATCCTACCTTGCCCTGACCTGACTCCAGACACACTACGGGGGTGGAGACAGCATTGTCCGAGGACAGGCACCGCCCTATTCAGGTGTCATTGACATCTCCTCCCAGCACTCTAGCTCAGGAAGGCCCATCAGCCTGGTGGTGGGCAATGAGGAAATGCAGGGCACACTTCACCTCCTTTGTGTGACTGTCTAGAGTGAATGCACAAATAACCCAACAGTCAGTCTAAACCAGATGTGGATTCCACAGGTAGGTAGAGGGACACCACCTTCACAGAAACTTGTGTTTTTAAATCATGAGTTCAGGAAACCCAGTCTCCAAATTCTTATCTCTTCCCAATTGAAAGTTACTCTTGAAAGGTGTTACAAGGCAGCTCCATTGATGACCTATGGGAGAGATAGTCCTTGCAATAGTAAAAAACTAAATTAGCAGTATTTCACTATCAGGACATGTAAAACATACCAGTACATGTCATACCTTTCCCATACACTGCACTCTCCCCATGGGGCTACCTTGGGCCTACCTTAGGGGGGCCTTATATGTAATAAAAGAGAAGGTTTGAGCCTGGTAAGTGGGTGTACTTGCCAGGTCGATATAGTAGTTTAAAACTGCACTCATAGACACTGCAGGGGCATGCCTGAGACAGGTTTGCAGAGCTACTCATGTGAGTGGCACAATCAATGCTACAAGCCCAGAAGTATAATTTAAATTACTGGCCATGGGCACACAGAGTACACTGTACTTGTGTCTTACCAGTAAATCAAATATGCCTGTAATTGATAACCAAACAAAATCAAAGGGGATGATGGATGGAGTGTTGAACATTGCAATCACTAACCCCCAGTCAACTGATCTGGGTTAAATCCATCATCCTTCTTTAGCTCACTCCGCCACCCCAGTTCAGACATGGCCAAATGTAAATCAGTCTGACCCTGTGCCTCATGGGAACAGTCCAGCCCGAACTGCCAAGCCATGTCTTTCCTGGACTGGAAACAAGCATCCTGGGACTGGTTTCATAACCCTAATCAGCCAGGCTATCTTGAATCAAGTGGCAAAGTGAGCAAGGGAACCACGTCTGGGCATACCCTGCCAACGTAGGGCGAACAAAGCAAAACCAAAGGGAATGATGGACGGAGTGTTGAACATTGCAAGCACTCACCCCCAGTCAACTGACCTGGGTTTATTCCATCATCATTCTTTAGCTCACACCGCCACCCCAGTTCAGACATGGCCATATGCAAATCAGTCTGACCCTGAGCCTCAAGGGAATAGTCCAGCCCGAACTGCCAAGCCATTTCTTCCCTCGACCGGAAACAAGCAACCTGAGGAAATATGAATTTTGTGATCAGTTATGTCCCCTATCTTAGACCCCAACGGCTCCATGTATATGCTATAAGTACATGTATGTTCCCTCCAGTTCCAGTTATGAAGACGCAAACACATGTGCGTCCACCGTCAACATGTCCTCTTTCAGATCCGCCATGAATGGGCCGGATATTCCATTCCTAAGTATGAAAGGCCACCGACTTTATATGGTTCATTTAATCCATTTTGCAGTTCAGGCGAGTAGGCCCTGAATTCTGCCATCAAGTCTTTTCCTGCTTTCTACCTCTGACAGCTTCAGTCTGAGCTCGCATCTGTGTCCATGAACTTTGTCCTACTCCCTGCGCGGCTAACGGTGCCTGACTCGGCCTGTCTGCCTGCCAAAAAACTGTATTTCACCTTCAAGATTATCTGCTCCGCTCCTCATCCAATGCATTCCTGTCTAGTAGTTTAGGTAAACATCCTTCCAGCTACCGAGCAAAGGGCTCGGCTTCTCTGTCCCCATGCGAGTAATTCATAGCCCCTGTTACCATGGAAGATTCCTGCCCCCCTCGCATCTCATGTAGACATTTAGACGCTTGTACACGCACTAACAGTCAGTATAGAATAGATCTCGTTCGAGAGACCTTTCCTTTTGGATAACACAGTTCTTTAAACATAGGATGTTAGATATGATTTGGGATTAGGTTGACTTGACCCCCCAGACTTCTGTCTCCATATGTAGAGCTAAATGTCAAGTCCCCTTCACCCTCTAGTTGCACGTCAATCACACGTCATGTGGCTGCGCGCGCATCTCTGCCAATTATTTCTGCTGACATTGCAGGATTCTCTTATGGATCCACCCATTTGTGACATCATGTATAATGACGTTTCTAGTTACGCCCAAATGTACGCCTCTTTTTATTACGTATGTATATTCTTATCTATTTTATCAACTGTTACGCCTCCTGCATCTGTCTTAATGTAATTCCTTTCCATATAAATATGATTACCTGTCAATAATGTATTGCCTTCCCTTCCTGAACCCCCGTGGTGATGGAATATGATGCCTGCAGTTCGAACTGTAATTCCTTTGTAGAGGAATAAAGCCCTTTCAGAACCTCTAATACCACGGATTCTGCCTCTTATTTTACTGAGTTATTCTTACTAGATTTACCGCATCAAAAATAGTACAGGTAATTAAAATATTTACCACATTAATTGGCGCCCGAATAGGGACACTTTCTCATCTCACGCGCCGGAGGTGCGTTGCAGGCCCGGTCTCCTGCCACAGCTGGACGGACAACAACGCGTACCCGCAGGATTTCCTGTATCTCCCTCCTGCCAAGCGGGGGTGACTGAGGCTGCGATCAACACCCAGACGAGGCGGTGAGAAGTGCGAAGTATCCCAACCAGAGCCTAGCTGAGAGAGCAAGATCCGAGGTATACAGAGGCCCACCAGGTTCCGAAGTTCCGCGTCGAGTCGAGTCCAGTCCGGTCCAGTCCAGTTCAGTTCCGAGGCCTTCCGTTCCGAGCTACCCGGTGAGTACCATTGCCGGGGAGGCATTTACACATGCACATAGTCTGTGCCGGTCAAGACGGGTTTGGGTACACAAATCCGGTCTGCACTGTTTCAGCAGTGTATCTGTACTGTTTAGCAGTATATCTAGTATGTCTTGTATATAATTCAGTATCATCTAGTGTTAGTATTATACCAGTAACTAGTTCCCTATAGTCATCATTTTTCGTTAAATGTTAAATGTTAAATGTTTTAAAACGTTCTACATATTGTGGTGTGAATGACTGTTCATTATTGTGTCTACTGTATTAAGTGTGTTCAAGACTAAGTAACCAGATCTCAAAATGCCGCTCTTTTCGAAATTAAGACAGATCAAAACTAGAAAAGGGGTACTCGAAGAAGCTGTTCCCATTCCTCCTAGGGACACTCCAGGGTACTTCATGTATCATAAACATGGCCTAGACGCTGTACTATTTCTTGATTTATGGGTGGACTACACCAAGGATTTACCAGAAAGTCAGAGGTGGCCCGCAGCTGGGACCTGGGATGAAGATTGCATCATGAGAGTAGAAGAAGAATTATGGAAAAAGAAAGCCAGACAGTCACAGAAAGATGCCATCGAATTATGGCGTAAAGAATCATATAGACGTACAGAAAAAGCACTCAGACAGGAAGAGAAAAGTAAGGAGAATTCAAATAAAGCCCGAGAAAATATATTAATGGAGGAAGGTACCCGAGTAAAATCAGAACAAGTAGATAGACAAAGAAATACCCTTATGAACGGTATGTATCCTCTTTTGGCCGAAGGGTTACCTAAGGCTACCCCGGAAATACCTAAAGACTTGCCACCTCCATTGCTCCCGATAAAAGCACATCCCAAAGGGCATCCCAAAACCGCAAAAGATGTTTTCCTTTCCTCCTATTTAGATGACGTAGCTCCCGAGTATGTTAATACCGCACCACACAGACCGCTTGCCGATGATGTTCAACGCCAAGATCATCCAACTGTAGTCCCGCAACAACAAACTCCTACGCCCATTTCCGCAGGTCCGTCCGTTTCTACCGCTTTTCCCGCATCTACAATTTCTATTTTACATCCAACAAATCCTTTCTTGGCCAGCACCTCAGATGGTGCTACAGGAGGTATGCCAGACATGTTTGCCACACCGCCACGAAATAAACAGACCCTTAGAGATTTAGCACTCCAACGTACACCCCTATTAGCAACAACCGACATGTTTAAAGAGCATCTTGTGGATTGTAGATATGATCCAGTGCCAGGTAAGCAGGATAGACTGCTACTGTCATCACTACGTATACGACGAGCTACATTGTATTTAATGACGATACCAGGAATGGTTGAACACCTAGACAATATATATCACTTTGTCCAAACAGGGCGAGGCCCCGAAAGTATTAGCGAAGCTATGGAATACCAGAAAGTGGATGTACAAAGACAACTACTACGATTTTTTATAAACTGTGTGATCAGGAATCAAGACAGGCCCGGGGCAGACCACGATACCATGCAACAACTGGCCAAATGGGGTCAGAACATCGGAAGAGAAACATGATAAACAGGAATGTATAGTCGCCATGTACCGAAAGATCCGCAAGGAAGTAGAGCGAATACATAAAGAAAGACGAGAAACAGACAGAAATGAATCAGAGGGAGAGGAGGAGCAAGAATCAGAAATAGCCGCAGGACAATTAGAAACAATGGCTTATGTAGGTAGAGGAAGACCTCATAATAATGCCAGATGCTATAATGACCCAATACGTCCGACACGCCCCGAATGTAACAGAAATTTCCAAACCCCTATAATAAATATAAGGTCTCCTGAACCCCTATTTCAAGCTGCTGATAATTTACTCCGAGAACGAAGGGGGTATCATATGCTCGATTCTATGGACGAACAAGAATTAGCCAGGTCAGCAGTCCTATGGGCTGACAGTCCCGGAAAATACAGTGATGATGCACTAGCACACACGTTTTTGAACCTTACCCCAGACAAACAGCGTTTAGCTGGTATATACATGATTCAACAACTCCTTATATTATACAAAAGCCAACACTCCGATCCTGGTCCCTTACCTGACATATTGACTGAATTACTCACGAATAGATGGAGAGGTTCAGGTACTGATTTAATTAAAGAAATTCTAGAATTCAGAAACCAGTATATTGTTTTTGTATGCCCAGAACATGTCTCACTTCCCATCAAGGAAAGAACGACGTATTACATGGACAGACAGAATCCCTTACGCGAAGTACATCCTATCAAACTTGATGATGACAATTTCAAACACGTGTTTGTGTACACGCCTATATCTAAAATTGAATTATTAGAAATGAAGAAAGTAGTACCTAGCCATGACAAAGACCCAGCGGGTTTCCACCGTGAGATCAAAGACATGTTACTCATGGCAGAATATACCTACCCCGACATTATGAAAATATTGAAAGTATTAATGCCTGCTGGCATTTACGAAAAGCTCAAAGAAAAAGATTGGGAGGTGGGAGACCAAAAGATAGATTGGACAGCATTGGAAACAGAAGAGAAGGCCCGAGCTCCAGGTTCAGGGCTTGGGGACAAGACTAAAGCACTACCAGGATTATTAGTGCAGGTACTGCCACGTTTATTAAGTACGAAAAAGGAAGACTGGGGTGCAATCTCAGCCTGTAAACAAAAGCAAGATGAAGACACTAGTGATTTCTATTCTCGATTTGAAAAATGTTTTGGTATAAATAGTGGCATAAAAGCAAGTAGCGAGTCATATCCACATCTGTTTGTGACAAAATTAGTTGAAAATTCCCTGCCCCAAGTTAAGAATAGAGTATTAAAATTCGAGAGTACCTGGCAAGGTAACACCCCGTCACAAATGTTACAAATGTTGCAATACCACCACAATAGAATTAGAGAGGAACAAGAACATGAACAAAGACGTATGAAAGACACGAAAATGAAAATGCTTGTGGCACAGTCAGTTCCAGCTGACGGTCATAAAAAAGGTGATACCACAGGTCCTGCAAAAGGGACATGCAACTATTGTAAACAACCAGGTCATTATATACACGATGGTGCAGTCTTGAAACATAATATCGCTACAGGTAGAACCCAGGAAAGACCACGTCCACCTAGACAGGATCAAAACCAACAACAAATCCCTCAGCATGCACAATCTATGCCAGCTCCACAATCTATGCCAGCTCCACCACAGATCGTAGTTACAACACAGCAGCAGCCTATTGCTGCCACACAAGCAACAACGCAACAGATGTATCAGTATGCACAAACAGATTATCCCGATTATCAATGATACACATGAAACAGCCTAGAGAGGGAAGTTAGCTTACCCCTTATCGAGGTTCCTGTAGATCAAGAGGGACCTTATGTACATAGTGAACTATTAGGCCAAGACAGAAAGTTTTTACTTGATACAGGGGCAAGCAGAACAACAATACGACGCAGTGAAGTTCCAGGGGCACCCCTCTCAGGCTCACAGAATATTTCCCTTGGATTCTCAGGAAAGCCTATCATTAATGAAGTATCACAACCCCTTCCACTCACGGTTGGTCCATTGACATGAACTACAGATCTATTGCTTACTAAATCATGTCCAGAAAACCTGTTAGGTATAAAAACTTTGAAGGCTCTAGGAGCTATAATATGTTGTTCTCCGGAAGGAGTAAGATTATTTTTACGTGACTTCAAAGGTCACTACGTGTCCAGAGACATGGATCACCGACTACAGAATTTACCTACACATTTATGGGCACAAGGCCCCACTGATGTTGGTTGCATGAACATTACACCATATCGAGTCACATTAAAGGCAGGAGTGGTACTACCACGAATGCGACAATACAAATTACCACCAGATGCTGTAGTGGCTTTACTGCAAATCATTGACGAGCTTATTGCACAAGGAGTAGTTGTGGAAACCGACTCAAATGTATGTAATTCCCCGATAATTCCAATTCTCAAAAGAACGGATCCAAAAGCTCCGCCAGTATATCGATTAGTTATTGATCTGCGCGAATTAAATAAATGCATTGTACCGCAATACCCTGTGGTCCCAGATATCTCTTCATTACTAACAGCTATTGATTCAGGAGCAACGTTCTTTACTGTAATTGACCTCAAGAATGCTTTCTTTAGCGTCCCAATTGATCCGGAAAGCCAATATTTATTCGGATTCAGTTTAAATGGACGAAGCTTTAAATTCACCCGCGCACCTCAAGGATTCACAGAAAGCCCCAGCATCTATAGCCAAGCACTCAAACGAGAACTTGACAGTATCCACATGCCAGTCAACACTGCCCTGCTTCAATATGTCGATGATCTGCTGATCACCGCTCGAAGCGAGCCTGAATGTGAAAAAGCATCACTGACGGTTTTACAGTTTCTGGCCGAAAAGGGGCACAAGGTGTCCCCTTCTAAGCTGCAATTTTGTGTCCAGCAAGTTGTTTATCTTGGGCACTCGCTGTCCAAGGAGGGAAGACAGCTTACACCCGATCGCATCCAGTTAATAGCTAACATGCCACCACCCAAGACACAAAAGGAGGTGCGGGCTTTTATAGGCCTCACTTCATACTGTAGGCAGTGGATCCCTCAATATGCATTCCTAGCAAAACCACTCATTCAGTTGACAACACAGGAGGCAGCCACACCGACTGTCCTCCCTTGGACTCAAGAACATACACAAGCCTTTGAAAGCTTAAAGAAAGCTTTATGTCAAGCACCTGTTTTAGCAACACCATGTTATAGCAAACGTTTTACACTTTTTGTTACAGAACGCGAAGGTACTGCTTTGTCAGTACTCACTCGGGAACAAGCAGGATCACACAAACCATGTGCTTATTTTTCCAGTACATTAGATCCCGTAGCTCAGGCTCTGCCTGCGTGCCTGAAATCAGTGGCAGCGACAGCTTTAGCAATCAGACAAAGCGATGCCATAGTGTTAGGACATCCATTGACAGTACAAGTACCACATGCAGTAGAGGTTCTTTTGAACCGAACGCAAACACAACACTTGACTATAGCAAGACTTACTGGTTACGAATTGACATTGTTTCAGCCACACATAGAAATCAGACGTTGTAATACATTGAATCCTGCTACACTTTTGCCAGTAAACGGAACAGACCCACTAGCACATGATTGTATTGAAGTCATCTACCCACTGCAATATCGATTATGAAATGCAAAGCCCATACGAAAGTTACCGATATCATTTCTCAGGGTAATGACCTAGCTGACAGAACAGCTAAACAAACTGCTCAAACTCACACAGCTGACGCGACAAAGACAATAGCTCCGACACCAACACATTGCATGACAGTTAAGGATCCCGCTCTTGATGTAATTGACATACAGACACATGCTACACCAGATGAAATAAAGAAATGGACTGAATTAGGAGGGATCCAAACGGATCAAGGATGGATGACGAAGGAAAAATCTATATGGTTTCTTCCTGACTCTATGGTTCAAGTCATCATTAACACAATACATAGTCCAGCGCACCTAGGAGAAAAAGCTATGCTAGACAGCATTCAACACATTTGGTTCAACAAACATTTGCGAGCAGCAGCTAAACAAAAAGTTCGTACCTGTATGATATGTTGTCAGTTTAACCCAGGTAAAAGCATCCCCGTAGAACAGGGTGGATTTCAGCCTCCTGATCACCCTTTTGAAGTCCTCCAGATGGATTATATCCAGATGGAACGATGTCGAGGATTCAAATATGTTCTCGTAGTTGTCTGTGCTCTTTCCCGTTGGACAGAAGCCTACCCGGTTTCAGATTACACTGCCCCTACTACTGCCAAACAGTTAGTTCGAGAATTCTTCCCACGGTATGGTTTACCACGTGTTGTCTACTCAGATAACGGCCAGCCGTTCTCATCCGAACTGATGAAACACGTTTCACTTTTGTTAGG
The DNA here is from genome assembly GCF_964204655.1 of Triturus cristatus. Taxonomy (NCBI): domain Eukaryota; kingdom Metazoa; phylum Chordata; class Amphibia; order Caudata; family Salamandridae; genus Triturus; species Triturus cristatus. Next base: position 500,844,786 of record NC_140591.1, read on the forward strand.
TTACCAATGGAAATTCCACTGTGTCCGACACCCCGAGGCAGCAGGTCTCGTGGAACGCCATAATCAAACTTTGAAAATTAGATTGTCTAAAATATGTAGAGAGAAAGGTGTCGATTGGGTAGTAGCCTTACCAGTTGCACTCTTTTACATGAGAATGGTAGCACATTCTCGAACAGGGCTATCCCCGTACGAGGTGATCTTCGGTAGACCACCAAATATGTGGGGGACGCCTATACCCCCGTAAAATAACCGATGTTGACTGTAATATGCTGACAGATTACCTGGCTTCCTTGATGTCTGCACTACAATCTTGTCGTTCACAGGTAGCTGCAGCTTTTCCCGATAACACTGAGGTGAAGCCCCATGACGTGGTTCCAGGTGATCTTGTGCTAGTGAGGAATTTCGACCGGAAGACCCAGCTGGAGCCTAGGTGGCAAGCACCTAAACTCGTTCTGCTAACAACAAGGACAGCCGTGAAGATCGAGGGACGTAAAGGGTGGTTACACTCGAGTCATATCAAGAAATTTTATGGACTACCGCCCGATGTAAACATTCAGCCTTGCATTCCTTCACAGACTGATTCAAAGCTCCCCTTGGTTGAACCTACAGAACCTGAACTTTACAAACTGAAATTAAGGTCTAGCAAGTCAGACAATTTGATTGTTTAAGTCCTCTCCAAGGTGAATCGGTTGAATTTGTCTCTGACATGTATCCTCTAGACCTGAATAGAGAAAGAAATCGACAGATGCAGCTTAAAAAGCATGCATATTGTAAATCATTGCGTAGTCATTGCACAGTAACATTATTAATTTTGTTTTTTTTAAGTCTTCTGATTATTGCTGCAAGTATACTGTTGCACATATATTACCCTATTTCTAAACATGCTTACAATGCTACTGCTGAACATTCTTTTAGCGAATTACCCCCGCATGAGTTGTCCTATAGATTTGCGCTGCGCAATAACACTTTCATTAGTATGTTACATCATTCCCATCAGACCAGCAATGCTACCAATTGTTGGATATGCGGCCGACTCCCTCCCTATCAGAACTATAAGGGAGTTCTGCCTCTCTTTCCGTATCCGTTCACACACAATGGCTCCTGTGGAGCATGGTTTAGTTTGATTAATTCCTTAGATTCAAATTCAGTAATTTATCAAGACAATTGGGTATGGGGAAACCTGAACCTAGTTTTGCTTAAAGTCTGCTACCCTAACAAGGAGGGACTTCCCAAAAGAACAGGAACTGATCTAGAAAATGAAGTATATGGATTAGGTAATTTTACGCTTAACCTCATGATCCTGAATGTTGAATCCGAAGCTGCACCAGGTTTGCCCGCTATGTCAGTCTTTCCAGTTAAAGGAGAATTATGTGTAAGAAAGAATGGTTCAATACCTATGGGCCATAGTAAATGCACCACTGTAATAGAATACAGTGATCAAGGCAAGTCTACATTTAGAGCTTCCCGTCATTCCTACTTCGTATGTGGTCAGACTGCATATATACGTTTGCCTCTAGATTGGGATGGTACCTGTTACATCGCATTCCTTTTGCCACCCGTTTTCTTAGCCCCTCCTGATTATCACAGAAATACCCATTTAGTACACAATAGAGAACGGAGAGATCTCCCAATTGTCGATTACACTGAAACAGCATGGGAAAAATATACAGATTTCAATAAAGGTTTCTTTCCCTATATAGGTACAGTCACTAATAGTAAGCTGATACGTAGATTAACTAGAACCCTTGAAGCAGTAGTAAATGAAACTACTTCCGCCTTAGGCAACTTAACAGAGGAGCAGTCTGCGATGCGGATGGTTGTTCTTCAAAATCGTCTTGTCCTTGACGTCATCCTGGCCGATAGGGGCGGAGCTTGTAGGGTCATCGGATCAAGTTGCTGCGTATTCATCCCAGAAAACTCGCCATCTGTATATAAGGCCATAACTCGTCTCCACAAGATTGTAAGCCAGATACACCAGAATCCAGGCACCTGGACTTGGTCCGGTTGGTTCTGGAGCGTGTTGTCAGCCTGGGGATGGAGGATCCTATCCTTCCTAGGTATTGGCTTTCTCATACTATTCAGTTGCTGCTTATGTTTACAATGTGGGCCAGCGATTTGTGGTCTGTGTGCCACATCGTGTATTCCACATCCAAGTTTTCGCTCAAGATCCCGGATGAAGAAAGAAGAACAAATGATGCTATATGAACAGATCAATGGATTGATGAAGATTGATGTTTCCTGAGGGTCCGTAGGGGACAAGGAGGGAATGAGGAAATATGAATTTTGTGATCAGTTATGTCCCCTATCTTAGACCCCAACGGCTCCATGTATATGCTATAAGTACATGTATGTTCCCTCCAGTTCCAGTTATGAAGACGCAAACACATGTGCGTCCACCGTCAACATGTCCTCTTTCAGATCCGCCATGAATGGGCCGGATATTCCATTCCTAAGTATGAAAGGCCACCGACTTTATATGGTTCATTTAATCCATTTTGCAGTTCAGGCGAGTAGGCCCTGAATTCTGCCATCAAGTCTTTTCCTGCTTTCTACCTCTGACAGCTTCAGTCTGAGCTCGCATCTGTGTCCATGAACTTTGTCCTACTCCCTGCGCGGCTAACGGTGCCTGACTCGGCCTGTCTGCCTGCCAAAAAACTGTATTTCACCTTCAAGATTATCTGCTCCGCTCCTCATCCAATGCATTCCTGTCTAGTAGTTTAGGTAAACATCCTTCCAGCTACCGAGCAAAGGGCTCGGCTTCTCTGTCCCCATGCGAGTAATTCATAGCCCCTGTTACCATGGAAGATTCCTGCCCCCCTCGCATCTCATGTAGACATTTAGACGCTTGTACACGCACTAACAGTCAGTATAGAATAGATCTCGTTCGAGAGACCTTTCCTTTTGGATAACACAGTTCTTTAAACATAGGATGTTAGATATGATTTGGGATTAGGTTGACTTGACCCCCCAGACTTCTGTCTCCATATGTAGAGCTAAATGTCAAGTCCCCTTCACCCTCTAGTTGCACGTCAATCACACGTCATGCGGCTGTGCGCGCATCTCTGCCAATTATTTCTGCTGACATTGCAGGATTCTCTTATGGATCCACCCATTTGTGACATCATGTATAATGACGTTTCTAGTTACGCCCAAATGTACGCCTCTTTTTAGAACGTATGTATATTCTTATCTATTTTATCAACTGTTACGCCTCCTGCATCTGTCTTAATGTAATTCCTTTCCATATAAATATGATTACCTGTCAATAATGTATTGCCTTCCCTTCCTGAACCCCCGTGGTGATGGAATATGATGCCTGCAGTTCGAACTGTAATTCCTTTGTAGAGGAATAAAGCCCTTTCAGAACCTCTAATACCACGGATTCTGCCTCTTATTTTACTGAGTTATTCTTACTAGATTTACCGCATCAAAAATAGTACAGGTAATTAAAATATTTACCACAAACCTGGGACCGGTTTCGGGTTCATAACCCTCATCAGCCAGGCTATCTTGAATCCAGTGGTAAAATGAGCAAGGGAACCACGTCTGGGATTACCCTGTCAACGTAGGGCAAACAAAGCAGAACCAAAGGGGATGATGGACGGAGTGTTGAACATTGTGAGCACTCACCCCCAGTCAACTGATCTGGGTTTATCCATCCTCATTCTTTAGCTCACTCCACCATCCCAGTTCAGACATGGCCATATGCAAATCAGTCTGACCCTGTGCCTCATGGGAACAGTCCAGCCCGAATTGCCAAGCCATGTCTTCCCTGGACCGGAAACAAGCATCCTGGGACCGGTTTCGGGTTCAGAACCCTCATCAGCCAGGCTATCTTGAATCCAGTGGCAAAGTGAGCAAGGGACCCACGTCTGGGCATACCCTGCCAATGTAGGGCCAACAAAGCAAAACCAAAGGGAATGATGGACGGGGTGTTGAACATTGCAAGCACTCACCCCTAGTCAACTGATTTGGGGTTAATCCATCTTCATTCTTTAGCTCACTCCGCCACCCCAGTTCAGACATGGCTATATGCAAATCAGTCTGACCCTGTGCCTCATGGGAACAGTCCAACCCGAACTGCCAAGCCATGTCTTTCCTGGACTGGAAACAAGCATCCTGGGACCGGTTTTATAACCCTCATCAGCCAGGCTATCTTGAATCCAGTTGTAAAGTGAGCAAGGGACCCACGTCTGGGCATACCCTACCAGCGTAGGGTGAACAAAGCAAAACCAAAGGGGATGATGGATGGAGTGTTGAACATTGCAAGCACTCAACCCCAGTCAACTGATCTTTGTTAGACCTGGCACCTTGGCGTGAGGCTCCCTTGCACTTTTTGTCGCTGTGCCTCATGTGTTTTTATGGTGTTGGCCGCTCAGAGCACTGTGCCACTGCCAACCAGTGCCACAGTTCAAGTGCTCCCTATTTAAAATGTATATGTTGGTTGGATTCCATGATTGGTTTATTTGGTTTACTGTCAGACCCCAGTAAAGTGCACCAGGAGTGCCCAGGGCTTGTAAATACAAATGCTGCTAGTGACCTTGCAGCACTGGTTGTGCCACCCACAGAAGCGGCCTGGTAAAATGTATCTAGGGTCTGCCATTGCAGAACCTGCGTGCAGTCTGGTACTGTAATGCTGACTGGGCAAGTGCACCCACTTGCCAGTCCCTAAACCTTCCCTTAACTTCATATCAGTACCCCCCTATGGTAGGCCCTAGGGCAGGGTGCATTGTAAACATAAGGTAGGACAAGCCCTGATGTGTGTGGCATGTCCTAATAGTGAATTACAGCCCTTTTCGTTTTTCACTATTGTAAGGCTACCTGTTCTCCATAGGCTAGAATGGGCTGTTAGAATTGTTACATCCTATGATCCTAACAGACCCAGGGAACATGGTAGAAATACGAGTTTAGTATGCCTGAACTCAGAATAATAAAATACATCTTTTAGTAAAGTTTATTTTAATATTCTGTGTTTGGAAATACCACTTTTAGAAAGTTGGTATTTGCTTGCTTGACCATTTCAGCTCGCCTCTGCTGTGATGTGTATCTGCCTGTCTGGTTGTGTGAGTGACAGGGCTGGGGAAACCCAGAGGGGCAGGGCTAGGCAGCCTGGTGGTGAGTAGGAAGATTGGCAGTCAGATGGGTGGGAGGAGTACATCTGGGCTCTGAATAGGGTTGTGCTCTGCCACCACAATGATGGCTCCACCTCCTGCGGAGCGGCTGATGTCTCTGCCCTGCACCCTGAATAGAAAGGCAGAGTCATGTCAACAGAGTGCTCAAGAACTGGTTTGGACTGGGCAAAGGCCCCTCAACCCCAGAGGAACAAAGGAATTAGGGGTATAAGTATTGGGACCCTGCTCCCAAGAAATTAGATCAGATCCTGCTGAAACAAGAAGAACCTCTGCCAGAAGAGAAGGAACTGGGAAAGCTGTAGGAGGAGTAACTTTCCCTGACCTGGGGGATTGGCCTGCAGTGGTTGCCTTGCTGCTGAAGGAGAGGAGAAAAGACTACAAAGACTTTTATTTCAACTTGTGCTTAAAGATCTCCAAGGGCTTGAACTGAGCTTGCCCCCTGAAGGAAGTCCTAGGACCAGTGGACTTCATCCCCAGCTCCCCAAAGTCTTTTGGAAGTGCCTGCTGCTGTTGTTGGGCCTTCTGAGGGAATGTATGTCGCAAGGAGCTGGAAGCGCGACGCAAGGGAGAGAAGCGTGCCGCCGTCGGAGCTGCTGTCGTCGCATCTCGCAGAGAGTGTTGCCGCTGCAGCATCGCTTCGAGCGGAAGCATCTCGCATCATCCAGAAGTGTCTCGCAACGCCGAAGAAGCGTGTCGCCATCGCAGCCATCGTACCTGTCGCATTGCACCGCATCCAGAAAAGCGCCTCGCATCCAAGGAGAAGCGTGCCGCCGTCGGAGCCGCTGTCCTCGCATCTCGCAGAAGGGGTGCCGCCGCTGCAGCATCGCATCGAGCGGAAGCGTCTAGCAACGTCGGAGAAGATTGCCGCTGCCAAGGCCGCTGTCGTCGCATCTCGTCAAGGGTGACGCCGCTGTAGCTGACGCATCGAGTCGAGCCTTCTCGCAACATCGGAGAAGCATATCGCATCTGGAAGATCCCGTTTTTATTTCTTTTGCACCAAGAACTTCAACGCATCTGCATCGCTGCAACACTTTTGTTGCCCTGCGTGTCGCATCTAAGGTAGATTGACTTAAATTGTCGCATTTAAGAACTTAAGAGAAACTAAGCAATCTTCTACCAACTAAGCAACCGTATTGTGTATTTTGAATCGTTTAATGGTCTTGTGTTAATCCTATATAAAGAAACCTTATTTTTAATATAAATACCTGTGTGGTGTCCATTTGTAGTGTGTCACTTGGTTACTGTATATGTTCCCAAATGCTTAACCTATAACGCTCTGAGATAAGCCTTGTCTGCTCACGCCAAGCTACCTACAGGGTGAGCAAGGGGTTGTTTTAGTAGTGTAACCCCTCATCCTGACTAGAGGAAAGGTTCCCTGCTTGTCACAAGTACCTACCTGTGCCAACCAGAGAACCCGGATTCTAACAATCTTGGTTTAATCCATCATCATTCTTTAGCTCACTCCGCCACCCCAGTTCAGACATGGCCATATGCAAATCAGTCTGACCCTGTGCCTCATGGGAACAGTCCAGCCAGAACTGCCAAGCCATGTCTGCCCTGGACCGGAAACAAGCATCCTGGGACCGGTTTCGGGTTCATAACCCTCATCAGCCAGGCTATCTTGAATCCAGTGGCAAAGTGAGCAAGGGACCCACGTCTGAGCATACCCTGCCAACGTAGGGCGAACAAAGCAAAATCTTTCTTTTTGCATTTGTCATTGATAACCAATTACAATCTTAATTTACACGTGGGCACTTGCACTGTAGCACTGATACGAAGTGTTAAAGTGCCTAGAGTTCAAAAAGCAACAAAAACTAAGCAAAGCATACAGTAAAAAAAATAAGGAGGCAGGGGAAACCATGCCAAAGATTTAAGGTCTAACATGCATTCATCTACATTCTGATAGCTCTTACTGGGCAGGAAGAGCGGAGGGAGCTGACACATACAACTGAATAGGCTGTGTCCTATGTTCTACACAAAGGGCTGATTACCCTCTACTGAGAGTCTGGAGCCAGGGCTGGGAAGAAGGGGCCTGCATGCATCTCAAAGACCCTTCTTTGTAGTGACCTCTGAAGAACTCTGCCAGGAGTAAAGACAGTTGTGCTACAAGGATTGGCACTCTGCTTGACCGCTGCTCTGGAAGAACTGCTTTTCTGACTTTCTGTTTTGCCCGGCTGTTGGCTGCTCTCTGGCCTGCTGAGACAAGGACTGAACTCACCTCACTTGAACGCAGAGTGACTCAAAGGGCTTGCTGGCATGCTCGCTGTACTGTAGTCTCAGGACCATCAAAGACTTCTTTCAACACTACAACAGCACCTGAACTCTACCATATTAAGTCCTGCCATACAAAGTGGTGCACATTTAGTACTGAACCATTAAAAGATGATTTCTGCTTTGCTGACCTATCAAAGCTGATGCATCAAATACTTTATACCAATCAGAATGGATGCATCTCCCTTCGATGTTATGTTATGTTATTTTAATTTATTCAGCGCACAGCTATTCGGAAGTGTCCCGGCGCTATAGACCGCTGGGAAACCCGTCCTGGCTATCCCTGTGAGATGGTCCCTTTCTGGGTATCTCCAAGGTGAAACCAGGCATTCCCGGCGTCTGTGGGGGGCCGTTGTAGAGATGAGGCAAGCTTAATGCCCAGAGTTGCCGAGTGTGTTCCAGGTTAGAGTAGGTACCAAGGCGAGAATTATCAAGTCCGTTTTGACCCTGGTCCACGACCCTGCCGCGTCGGGAATGGAACCCTGGTCCCTGGGCGATTCTCTGCTTACCGGTCTGCCACCTCTAACCAGTGCTGCACAACAACATGACTTCAATGGACTGCGCGGCTTAACATTGACAGACTGCGTGGCTCAATGACGACACATCACCTGCATTGTAAAGGGGTTCTTTGACAAATCCGTCATCATCTGCATTGATTTGAACTGACACATCATCTGCATTCACTGGATCGACGAAGACACATCTTCTCCTCTGCTACTTCCACTGGGTCTTCGGCGTCAATGCTGCCTCCATCCAGGGTACTTTTTCAGCAGGACCTGCTTGAGTTCTGTAGCTGGCCTGCCCTTCTGTTGTGGTCAGCCTGAATTTTGGATTTACCCCAAATTTAGCGCAACCAGATGTCCCAGGTTTGTGCTTTATGACTCTAAGCACTATAAGTTTGCTTTATTCTTAAAAAATTCACAACTCCAGATCTACTTACTGAATTTTTGTCATTATGGTCTTGTTTTATCATAAAATATAGTATATTTTTCTAACCCTGTGTGGAGAATTTTTGTGGAGTTTTAATTGTGTTACTGTGTGTGCATGTTACACAAATACTTTCCACACTGCCTCTTTAGATAAGCCTGACTGCTATGTGCTAAGCTGCCAGACGGTGGGCACAGGGTTATCTTTTTGTGTATATCTAACTTCCCCTGACTGGAGTGACGGTTCCTGCTTGTACAGTGTGCATACTGTAACAACCAGCAACCCCATTTCTAACATTGGTGATCAGGGGTGAGGATAGGACTTGTGTGTGTGAAAAACTTTATAGTAACTTATTGCTCACTACAACTCTACACTAATACTATTTTGAACCTTTTTTAATTCTTTCTACTACAACCCTGTCTTACTCTGGGAAAGCAGCGCCTGCAACTGTAGTAATTGATTATGCGCTGGTTGGGTGGGAGTCTTACACTGTGCCCCAACTAAGAGATTTTTGCAAGGATTTTTACATTGCTACTGGAGTCTTCACCCTCAATATGGTTGATAGTATACAGTATTTTCAAACTTCATTGTGTTGGTGTCCTAAAATAATTGGTCTATACCAAGGCACAATTGATTTGCCAGGCCAAAAAGAGTGCTTGTGAGTAATCAATGCTGATGTTAAAGAAATATAACGTCCCACACAGAACCAACTGTTGCTGCATACTTTGATCTTGATGGATGGCATGTGAATGGAGGACCCACTAAGGAGGAGTTCTGGGGGACATAAAGGGAGTGCCAAACCTTTGTGGGGCTCATGTAACAGACGGAAGCCCAAGCAGTGGGTAATGCCTCTGGGAGTCATCACAATTATTTGGAGGACAACCTCCTTTACAGTGAGCCTAAGGCTTGTGAATGGGACAACAAGGGCCCTGGTGGTCCCTCAATGTCTTCCTAATGGAGCTGTCTCAAGACATTTCCCTGTCAGATCACCTGGGCGAAGACAAGACCTTTGCAAGGCCTGTCCCCCACTATATTTGGCCCATAACCAAGACTTCCTTAGATGCATTCTGTAGGACTTGTGTAACCTCCCAAGTCAGTGGGAAGACAGGGCAGAGGCTTAACGCTACCCCTTAATTACTTGCCTATCGTTGGCACAAATTTTGAGCAGGTGTGCAACAACATTTTTGGGCCTATGGATTCCCAGACTGCTTCAGGCAACAGTGTTATCCTGGTCTGGATGATCATGATACTAGGTATCCCTCTGAGGACCACGACTGCACCTGCATTGGCAAATGCTATGATGGAGATTTTAACCTGAGTGGGTTTCCCCATGGAAGTGGTGTCTGACAGGGGCACCCATTTGATGTCTGCTTATAAGGAATGAATGTGGAAGGAGTGTGGCGTAACAAATTCCCCACTTTTTACCACCCACAAACAAATAAGCGTGTTGAGATATTCAACAAGGCCCTTAAGGGCATGGATTGAGGTCTATCTTTAGGAATAAGTATGAGATTCTCTTGCCATGCCTGTTGTTTGACTACAGGGAGGTACCATAGAAGGGAGTGAGATCCCCCCTTTGAGCTTTTGTATGGGCTAAGCCTGAGCGGAGTTCATGTAGCAGCGCTACGCGGAACTCCGTGAAACGGTAAAACAACTCTGCCATGCTATGTGGAGTTCTGTGAGTGGGCAGAGTTACTTGTCCCGGCATTTGCATGATGTTTCCGCTGTACGGCAACGCAAATTGCATGTTCCAGGAAAAGTATTGTGTGAACTGCACCACGCGGTCGCTTATGGGTAGGCCATCTTGTTTTCTTCTCTGTTGTGGTTCTGGGGCCTACTTTTTTAATCCTACCTAAATATATTCAATCCCTCTTTCCCTAAACTTTTTTCTGATCTCTTTTATTTATTATCTTTCTCTCGGTCTTCTTGTAGATTTTGTGTTTTTTCAAATTTTGTGTGTTTTTTACTGTTTTCCTCTCTACTTCTTTCTAAACATTTTTTCACTTCACTCCTTCTTCTCCGTTATATTTTATACTTTCTACATTTTATTTTCTGCCCCCCCCAGCATTATGGCAGAGACCCGTGCCACTAAAAAGGCAGCACAGAAGAGCCACCTTCTTTGCGGAAGAAAGTGCTCATAAGGGGTGCAGCCCCGGGACTTGTTTTCAGTGCTTGAGGAGGCAGCGCTGGTATATTTGTGCAGCGCCACCTTCCCTCCACCATGGCAGCAGGCCTGGGTCCAGGTACAGGCTCCGGGAGTGCCAGCAGCAGTAGACAAGGGTAAGTCGGGCAGTGTATAGTTGCTCTGAGTTCAGCACACCCACAGTCAGCTGATGCACCGGCAGTCTGACACCTTGCACCGTAAGCAGGACCTCCTGGACCTGCTAGGGTTTGAGGTTGTGGGCTTGGTGAGTAGCTAATTATTAATATTATTATTACTTGTGTATTCTGTGTTATTGCTAGTATTTTTTCCCAAATAGAAAGCATGCTGCTCACATGCAGGTAAGTTACATTTACAAATCTTATAATATGTGATCATTATTCTAGACAGGTGCTCGGCACTACCTAAGCATACTTGTTCGCAACTTTGTGCTCGCTTGGCCTGATTATATAAGAACTTATGTTAAGTAATGCAGACTAGAGGAAGACTCCTTTCCTTTGTCCTGTCACAAAGATAGTGGTAGTTAGTCTTAGTTATTTAGCAGTGCACGTCCTCTCACTTCAATTCTTAGAACCTTTTTTGTTGCTCTTACTGTGACAAACAACCAACCAATTTGTTGTATGCGTGCATCCATCTACGCATTGAAAGACAAAATGCAGACTCAGTGAATTGGCCCATCAAAGGGGGTTTATACTGATTGCAAATAAGATTGGAACTTAGAAGCAAATATCATTTGTTGCAATTTATTCCAAAGTCTTTGGAGTAGGCTAGGTAGGTTTAGGAAATGTATTACTAAATACAATGGTCCCCTATACTAGTCTAGTACTAGTTGATCTGATTTAGGAAAGTTCAATGTTATTGCAATTGCCATTTCCTGTCTAACAATCTTTTTGGAGAGAATATTTATTTACCAACAATTATTTCTTGTCTCTTTAATTATGTCTTAAAACAGCATCCAGGGGCAATTGGTCTTCTGAGGTAGGTGCGGGAGCTGGAGGTGCCTCCCAGGAAGAACGCTCCTCGGCCGATGGCTCTGCTGGCCCCAGAAAGTCCTCCTGTCGTTAATATTAATATATATTTCCCTAACTTTTACTGCTCCTTAATTTTAACTATTTACTACCTCTCTCCTAATTGTATTTTTTTCCATGTCCTCTTCGATCTATCTGTTTAAATTTTTTTGTTATTCCTGCATTATTCTCTTTACTAAGTTATTTTATATTTTTAGCTTCTGTATTTTACCTCAAACTGCCTCTGTCTGTACTAGTCTGTCTGTAGCTTCTTTTCTTCTGTTTTTTTGTCAGTTTTCCCTCTCCCCTTATATATTTTGTGGACTGCCTATTGGTGGTACTGTAAGACTCAGAGAACCCATTGGTCCTCTCCACTAGTAGTACTAGTACTACTACTCTGCTGTGCAGAGTGCATGCCCAAGTAAGGTATCATACATATGTTTGTTGAGATGGTAAGGCTTTCTTTTACTTTCTCATACTCAATCAGTAAAACGTGAGAGTGGCCATGGTTATGTTGGACACTAGTATTATTAGCACCAGTTGATGGTGAACTGATTACTCTGCACCATGGCTAGAAGGAAGCATGAGGAGGAGGAGGATGGAACCATTACATTTGGCAACCAAGAAGACCTTATATCCGATTGTCCATCCAGTTTGCCACTCATTTCTTTTCAAAAACTCAGATTCACCAATAGCTCTAGCCACTCAGTCCAGTCCTTTACAGCTTGTCTTCTTGAGAGGTTTTTCAAAAATTTCAACAAAATGCCCAACAGGAGATTTTATTATTTTTGATATGACATACTGTCTGTAACGAAATTATATTTTCAATTTTGTTACAGAAAACAATTAATAGGGGGAGGCATATATGGCATATAAAAAAATTATAATATTTTTTCTACCCACACTGTCCACCGGTGCCCGGGCCAGCGGGATCCGCGGCACCATCCAGGGAGCAGATGCAGCAGCTGCAAGCGGTGAGCCAGCGGCAGAGGAGGGCGTTGGCAAGTCATACTGCTTGCTTACTGACAGTTTATATACTTGCTGCAAGGGTGTGCACTGTACTGTTGAGACTAAGTTGTGAGCAGTTGAAGACACCCCTCTTTACTTAGCATTAGCATATACAGCGGGAGTTGAGTGACTAATGACCTCTTCTATCTTCAACTCAGCAGAGAAAGTTTCATGAAAAAGAGTCAGACCTTGATGGTTTGATGGAAAAGGGAAAGAAAGATGAAAGGAGGAAGGAGGAAGAACAAGTGAATTATATTATGACTGGCAGAGAAGGATGTGTGGGTAAAATACTGCATATAGGTGGGGCGATACGCTGCATGGGTGGGTGAAGGATGGGTGAAAGGTGAAAGTAAGGATGCTGTAGGAGAGTAGGATCTGCTTCCCATGGGTACCCCCACTTTTTGCTGGTGTTTCACTGTTTTTTTCGACCTTAGTCTGGCTGTGGCCCTGCTAATCAGGACCACAGCCTAGCTGCTTCCTCTCTAAAATGGTTTCCATGTACATTAGGTACATATCTGATTGGATTCTGGAGTGCCTTATACGCCCCTAGTATATGGTATACGATGTACCTAGGGCATAGGTACCTCAGAGGCCTACCAGGGGCTGCAGCATGTATTATGCCACCCCTGGGAAGCACTCCAAAATGACACCACAGGTCTGCTACTGCAGCCTGGGTAAGGGTGTGCTTGCACGCCTTACTGTGGTATAGGCTATCTATATCACTACCTTATACAGACACATATAAACCTATAAGCCACTTCTATGGAAGGCCTTGACAATCCTGAAGGCAGAGTGCTTGGTTTTATGTGAGAGGGTGCCCAAGCATGAGCTGAGCCCCTCTGCAGCTGTCGGAAATACTTCCATATGGCTGTTCTGTGATACAACCATACCATATACTCTTAAGTGCATTATAACCTTGCGGTAAATGCTAACTTTGGGATGGCTGCATCAAAACATGTTGTGTTTGGTGTCAAACGCTTTGGAACACTACCCCCGCCGCCAATTCTGGCGGCGGGGGTAGCATTCCACCCTTCTAGAGTGAGAGACATGTTCACACTGGCTAAACCCGGTAGGACTTTCCTGAGCCCTAGCATCACAAAATGGATGCCTCTGACACAGACACAGGTCTGGCCTCCTGATGCTGACCGAAACTCCGGTAGAGGAGGCCTGGACAATAGGTTTCCTGTCGAGGGGGGGTGTCCCCACCTCCCCAGAGAGGGTGATGTGTATTGGGGCAGGGCGGGAGTTCAAACCGGTTGGAGGGGCTACCTGCCCCTGCTCTGGCACGAAACTGGACAAAGGAAATGGGTGTAACCACCCCTCTTTCCTGGCCCACCCACAGGTGGGGCCTTAAAGTTAGTCCATCCCCTAAACTTAGCATAAGTATAGGAATCCAGTCCCTAGGACTTTAGATTACACTGGACAAAACTCCACAATGTACATCCTGGACTTTCGACGTTCTATCCTGACTAGAAGACTGAAGAAATCTCTCTTGGGGTCAAGGAGTGACTCCCCTGCTTGGCAGGCACCTAAGAAGCAACTGACCGGTCTGCATTTCTGAAGCTCCCGCCGGACGCCAAAGTCTCTGCATCCACAGAGGTTGATTTCCAGACTTCTCCGAGTCCACAGCAATGCTGAGGCCCTTGGTTATCGTGGGTGATGTGGAACCGTGACCCCTGGACACCGTGAACTTTTGCAGCAACACTATCTTCCTGGTCCTCCTTGAAGTTGTGCTTTGGGCTCCGAGTGGCCCCAGCCTTGAGCACCTACTGCACCGAAGATTGTTGGCCTCCACTCCACGAGTGACCCGTGGGCCAGCTTCCAGTGCGCAATCAATAGCCCGTTGGCTAGCTGGTACCCACGAAGGCAATTCCTTTTCTGATTGGGCTTACCTGGTTGCTTCAGACGTGCCCCAACTTACCCTTGCTGGGTGAGTCCCTCAGACCTTGCTGTTCTGCACCTCAGTCCTTTCTCTGATTTCCAGTGTCTTGCCGTTGCCAAGGCTTGTTGGGTCCTTTCTTGACATTTGATTTATGGATAGTTATTTGGACATTCTTTACTTTGGATATGGGTTGGAGTTAGGGAGAGGGGCTGACCAGGTGTTGTGGGTTTTCTAGTTTATATTTGTTAGGGAAATACATTTTCTATAGTTGTACATATGATTTAAATCTATTTTGGGTGGTTACTCTTATACTACGCACTGTTCCCTTTGCGGTAGGCCCACAGCCAGTTTTTAAAATCTGCCTAATGTGTACCACACCAACAAAGAGTTATGTGATACCCTCACTTGTCCTACTACTCTCTTTTCCTTGTCTCTGCAGTCTGCAACTATATTAACCCCTAAAAACTTGGAGGGGGTGTGGGTGTGTGAATTTCCATAGCATTTGGATTATTGTAGCTCAACAATGAATCCCCCACAGTTCTTCTCTTACCTGTGATTAGGCGAAGTGATGGCTGCATGGTTTCCTTAGGTGCCAATTGTGGTGGTAGTAGACTGTAGCAGCATGCTAGCGGACTAGTGAGCGCACCAGATCCAGAAGTATGGTTCCACTCCCTCCTAGCCCAACGCAAACTGCAGGATGAGGAATACTCATTGCAGGAAACTAACTGAGGATTACAAATTCTCACCCTGCCTTCAGTTTGTGTTGCTTTCGCCACATCTTTCACACCAAGTGTGTGATCAATGAATGGTGTAAATTTAATTTAGTCACACCTCAATAAATCACACAGCCTGGGGGAAAAGGGTTAGGGGTTCGATGAATGGATGGGAAGGGGGATTTGAGGGAAAAGTTTGACAAAGGCAAACACTACTCAAGGACAACATTCATCTTGGCAGCCGACCATCATAAATCTGTTATGAGAGTAAAAGGAAATGCATGCATGATGATGAGTACTGGTACAGGTAAACCAAATCAAATTGTCCGTCTGCCCCTAGAATGGCATAAGTTACATAACGTTCTGTAGTACTGAGCTTTAAAAGAAAGATAGCAAATAAAATTAAAATATCTGTAGGAGTCAAGTAAACAAGCATAAACAACACACACCATTCTAATGATCAAAGAGAAAAATTATGCTGTATTTCCAAATTGGGATATGTCAATCTTGGATGCGTGGTGTATGTGGTTTGTTAAAGTAAGTATGAGCATTTCATATTTCTCACCAGTATGGTGCAGCATAAAGGGCCTGTAGATTCAAAAACAAAAATGATATTGAAGAATCAAGGAGAAAAGATAAATTGCTTAAGGAGTGCAACAAGAAGACTCAGAGCCGGCATGGCTAAATGCCTGTTTCCAGGCGGTACCTTCAATAACAGGCCTCCACCCAACCACCTCTTAGCTTCGATATAGAGCCAGACAGCACTGAGCACACACATATCCAACAACATAACATTTTACAAATCAAGTAAAAAATCAACACAATGCTGTCAGTCACAACGCTCGCCACTACTACATAGACTTATGTAGGTGTGGTGTTGTTTACCTTTAGGCCACTTCAAAGTCATCATCATCACAATCGGTTGGTTTCATTAAATTTTAAAACTTCCATCTTCTTCTGGAGGCAGTTCTCGAAGTAGGCACACTCATGCCTAAGCACTGAGTCATTCCATCATCTCTGATCCTACTGAGTCTGACTCTGAGTATGGTGTCCAACTCTGTACCAACAGTGTTACGAGTCCCAACTCAAAATGCAATCGATCAGTGCAATTTTGTTAATGAACAACAAGAAGAGAAAGATTGAGTCACTTTTTGTGTAGACTAGATATGTGTTTGCAAACTTTGCACTATCTAAGGGACTGGTCGGGTCTGAGTGTTTGAGCAGTATACACCATAAAACAATAAAATAAAGCGGTGTGGACTATATGGAGAGCACCCGGTTAAGGAATCTCGCTATCCTATCCCTCAAAGGGGAAGGAAAAAAAATAACCTTCTGGGGAAATTTATTGGTCAGTCGTCGGTAGGCCACCAACATTGTGAATCTCAATCATCACTAATACATTAAGCGTGACATTCTTAACACACCAGATGATGGCATTTCACAACATGTTGACATCACAACAAACAACAATCACTCAGCATGCAATTCATGCCAGCATTCACCTGTTCTTCCGGTGTGCTCACCGTGACCAGTCGCTTTTACATTGCAGAATGCAGATCCTCCATTTGTTCATGAAGCAGAGAATTGCCAGTGTAAATCAAATTATAAAAGTGTCACATGTTGGGCAGTCCCTCTAGGGTAGGAAAGGATGGTCATGGCCCAGGCTTAGAGCAGGAACATATTTGTTTGTATTCTCCGTCCAATGTCTGGCTTGAGGGAAATGGCTTTAGAGGGTGAATCAAGACTTCTACTGCGCACAGTTGCAACTCCAATCTGGCAATAAAATGTGTGCGAGAGGAACACGGTGAGGATGAATTGGTCAACCAGACACAAATAATAGAGTAAATAATATTCCCTACTATATATTTTTTTTGGGTGTGAAAGAAAGAAAGAGAGCCTAGTAGTCAGGAAAGTAGAGCTCATCCTCAAACTTTTGTGGTTCACCCAGAATTAGGCCATCTAACTCAGTACTTCCATGACCTGAATTTCCATCATCGTCCTCCTATGGTACTTCCGGTATGGTGTAAACTGGTGATATAAAGGGTTGATTCATTTGGATCATGGTTAACAGCTCCACGTTTTGGGGTGAGAGACTGGTCCTTCTCATTGTGACAATGGTAGCAGCAGCACTGAAAACACCCTCAGTGGAGACACTGGCTACAAGGCAAGCCAGATATTTTATTGACAGACTGCTGAGCACTGGCTATTGGCGCCTCTTCCCATACCAATGCATCAATGGGTTTTGATCAAGGTAGGCCTCTGTTGCATCATCCAGATAGATTTGGACCATTTGCTCAATGTTCATTGCTGGTGCTTCACTTTGGTCAACCACTTTTGCCTTCGCCTCTGCTCTGGACATGAGCCCTGCCAATAGAATCCACTCAGTTACATATTTGGGGGCTGATGCTCCTGGTGTTGTTGCTGTTGATGGTGTTCTTGTTGTTGCTTTAGGCTGCTGTGAGCCAACATCACTGCCCTCAGGTTCTGAAATTGAAGGCTGCCCACAGGACTTGGGCCCTGGAGCAGTGGACCTCTAATTCCCTACCATTCTTTTTCTAGCTCTCTGACTTTCTCAGCTCTCCATGTATTGTATTTTCTAACATCCCAATCTGAAAAAGGAATACATTGGATAGTAATAGTTTGTACCGTGGATCAAAAATTGTGGCACAGATGTAATGTCTGGAGGACACAATGTCCCTTAGCACCCTAGAATTATCAGAGAAGCTAAGGATTAATCTCTCCACCAAGTCATACACATCTTTTTCTCCCTTTGCACCTGTGTACATTGCAAGCACCTCCTTTAGGTGTTCCTGTAGCATGTGCAACAATGGGATGGCTTGTTCCATGGTACTGTCCTCTTTGCTGACTATCTGTGTGCACACCTCAAAAGTAAGGAACATCTTTGTCAGGCATTTAACTAGGCCCTATGGGTTCATTTCAATGATCATGCCTTTCACAGTTGCATCTTATCTTTGCATCAAATATTCATTGATAGGTCTATACTGCTCATACAGGCATTCAAGCATGTAATAAGTGGAGTTGCAGCGTGTTGGCACCTCCTGTATGAATGCTTTAACAAACATTCTATTATAATGCTGAATGACCCTCAACTGTTTCCGGGCTTTAAATGAATGGCTGAAATGAGTGCAGATTCTTCTTCAGGTGGACAGTAAGTTGCTTACTTCGTCTTCTTTTTTAGAAAGTCCTGTACAATGATGTTGATGCAGTGCATCAAACACGGTCCCTGAAATGACCACCATCGGCGATGACCTTAACTATATTACTGCCACTGTCAGGGACAACAAATCCAATCTTAAGCCCTCTTGGTCACAGCCATTCAGAGACCTTGTTGTTAAAGTCTTCCAAAATGTTTGCAGCTGTATAGGATTTCTTCATTGCTAACATCACTACTGTTGCATACTTCTGAACAGCATTAAGAATCTCAGCATTGTCCAAACCTGCAGATATTTGTTTTTTAGCCCCCACAACAGAGATCCAGTGTGCAGTAAAGCACATGTATCATTCACTTGGCAACTGGTCCACATGTCTTTTGTCAGGTGGATAATGAGGAGAGCAGTCTGCTGCAAAGCTTATCCAAGCAAGTCAAGCTCAATGTGGTGTAGTGCTGGAACAGCAACTCTGGCAAAATAGAACCGGCTGGAAACCTTCTATTTCGGGCAGATCGCTTCCACAAAGTCAAGAAAACCCACCCCTTTTACAAAAGAAAAAGGGATGAGGTCCAGTGCTAACATTTTATCCAGCTTCACGTTGTACAAAATGTGCTATTGGCTGCTTGCGTTCATACTGCCCCTCTGGCCTAAAAATGGCAGGAATAGTAGCCTGAATTTTTTTCTGTCCCGATGCCACAGATGCAGGTGACATTTTGAGAGCAGGCAGTGGTAGGATCAATGTGCTTTTCAGTGGGGCAGTCACTGTCCTCTGTTTTCTTTGTGTCTCAATCTGAATCTTGTGCCACTTCGATGTTGCTGGTGTGGGCAAAACTACTGCATTGCTGAAGAGAGGGCTACTTTGCGTAATGAAGATGTCTTCCTCTTCTTCACCTTCCACCATGATCGGATTGGATCAATGCTTGCAGTATTTTGGTGCACTTCCCAATGGATCGTATAGTTCTTTTGCAAATGGGTTGTTTGTCACCCAGTACCATAGTTTGTACCAAGCTTACCCCAACCAACATTTGTTCAGCAAAGGGAGCATATGGCAATGTTCGCCTCCTTCGGGCTAACTTAAAATAATTCCTCAACTTTTTGATGCTGGTGCAACTGCCAATGTTGGATGAACTGGCAGCGGTAGGTGGGTGTTTTGACATTTGACTCTCTGCAGTACCTACTTCTACTGAGGTAGTTGTGAATGTAGGTCGCAGTCGGGACATTGCAAATATGGCAGCTGGCGGTGGTTGGATCTATGGTGCCACTGCCACACTCCCCCTGGGAAGTTGGTATGGGGTAACGTCAGTCTCCACTGGGGCTGGGCTAAAATCCATGACGACTGGCATGTTGTCATCCCAATCTTCTACATCTGCCTTTGTAACTCTAAGGCTTTCTGGAAACTTCCTTTTCCATAGCCTCATCTGAGTCATCTTGTGGTGTGTCTTACTCTCAGACTGAGGCGGGATCCAAGTGGTGTCTAGGTCATCAGAAGGGGGATTTGAAAAATATGATAATGCACCACTAACAGTCCTATTTCTAGCTGGAGATCTGGAAGACAATGAATCTTCTTGAGCAGATTGCTTTATTTCCTCAGCATGAAGCTCAATCTCTTGAAGTGCTCCTACCTCAGTACGATATACTATTGGTGGTTGTGGCTGTTGTTCTTGTTATTGTCCATGTATCTGAGTTTCCTACAAAGATCGGGTGCTACTTTGCAATAGAGATTCGTCAATTTCAACATCACTACTCATCGGCATTGCCGTGATTAAACTGGAAGCCTCTGTGACAGACATGGGTTTGTGCCTAAATTTGGGTGGGTCCACTGATTTGGGGGTGCTGCTCCCAGCTTGCTCACCAGAGGCCGGTGCGGCGGAAACAGTTTTTTGCTTAAAAAAACATCTGGGACGGCATACCAGTGATGGTAGTGACAAGCTCCTTCTTCTCAGTCGCCAGTTTCTTGATAGCAGTTTTAGCACTTTTCTTTGGGGCTATCTTGAAGCAGTTATTTATCAGTGGCATTTAGCTTCAAAAGTTGAAGAGTTGTCTGATGTGTGGTCCACTCAGGCGTCAGCCGTGCACAGGCCTTCTTTCTGGCAGTACTGTGAGTGATGTGTTGTCTCTTGTTGTCTTGTGGTGCACCGAAAAGAAAAGAAGCAAGAAGGACTTCAGTTAAGCATGGCATTGTTTCTCTTCAATTAGTAGTGCAAACATTAAGAATATAATCTAATGTGGTCACTGCTGTTACACCCTTAACCTCTTCGCCGCAGGGGTAATTCTCCCACGGGGGCGGTGGCGCTGTGCCCAGCTCGTCATGAGGCACAGTGGAGCTGTGCTCATGGCGAGCTAGGCTCGTCACAACTCCGCCCACTAATTGATTCTCCCGCACAGGTGGGGAATCAATTACGCGTGGGAGTGGCGTGACCGTTATTTCGAGCCCAGCTCGTCATGAGCACAGCTCCACTGTGCCTCATGACGAGCTGAGCTCTTCATCAGCACACAAGGGGTTAATTAATAATATAGTGTATATCTATTCGTAAAATAGAAAAACACACCAACATAAATGTTCATGGTGTCTGACTGACCACTCAGAAAGAATAAGAGAGAGCAAAAAGAGAAACATACAGATGAAACGGTTTGCTTTATGTGCATCATGTGAAATCACTCACCTATTATATAGCACTTGGGGAGGTGCAGCTGACAAATGACAATAGAAGGAATAATCCCTAGACAATAAATGCTTTTGTGTACCTGTAGCAGACATGGGGTTGATACCAGATGTAGTGGAAAATGTAAATGGTATGAACCCATTTTTTAAAAAAAATATACAAAAAATTGAAATTATATAAATTATATACCAATTAATTTAAAAAAATAAAAAGTGAAAATAAAAAAATTAAACATGAGTGAAGTTTTCCTCAAAGATATAATAATAAGTTATTATTAAACTGCTATCTCATTGCTCAACCATCCATGCAGCCTATGCCAAAGGGGTGATTGTGGTTGGACGCACAAAATGGCTACCAGCCAGTGCCACATTGTCATCAACAGCAACAGTGAGCGGGAAGGCATTCATTGGGTCAAAGAGAAGACATGCAGGCCTATAGGCAAAGCACACTGGCTGACTACACAAAATGTCTTCCAGCCACATGGTCACAACAAGAAGCTGGAGCCCTAGAACAAAGAATGCACACAGGCCTATGGCAAAAGCACACTGGCTGGATACACAAAATGTCCCTCAGCCACATGGTCACAGCAAGAAGCTGGAGGTCTGGAACAAATAACTCATGCAGGCCTATGATAAAAGCACACTGGCTGGATACACAAAATGGCCTTCAGCCACATGGTCAGTTGTAACCACAAACTGGAGGCATAGATCAAAGAACGCATGGAGGCCTATGGCAAGAGCACATTGGCTGTCTACACAAAATGACCGCCAGCCACATGGCCTCAACAAGAAGCTGGAGGACTAGAACAAAGAACTCATGCAGGCCTATGGCAAAAGCACACTGGCAGGATATACACAATGGTTGCCAGCCACATGCCCATAACAAGAAGCTGGAGTCCTAGAACAAAGAGAGCATGCAGGCCAATGGTAGAATCACACTTGCTGGATACCCGAAATGGCCACCAGCCACATGGTCACTACAACAACAAGCAGCAAGAAGGCATGGCCACAGCAAAGAAGACATGCAGCCCTATGGCAAACGTACACAGACTGGATACACAAAATGTCATCCAGCCACATGGTCACAGACTCAAAAGAAGCAGGAGGCCTAGAAAACAAAGAACGCATGTAGGCCTATGGCAACAGTACACTGGCTACCTAAACAAAATGGCCACCAGCCACATGGTCAGAAGCGGGAGGCTTAGAACAAAGAATGCATGAAGGCCTATGGCAAAAGCACACTGACAGGATACACAAAATGGCCTCCATCCACATGGTCACAACAAGAAGCTGGAGGCCTGGAACAGAGAAAGCATGCAGACCTGGGGCAAAGGCGCACCAGCTGCCTACACAAAAGGGCTTCAAGACACATGGTCACTAACAAGTCACAACAACAAGAGGCAGGAGGCCTGTAAAACAAACAGCACATGCAGGCTTAGACACAGCCCACTGACTATGCAAAATGGCCCCTGGCCAGTGCCCATGACATCTGGAGCAAAGGCAAATGGTGGCCTATAACAAACACACACACTGGCCAGATAAAGGAGGCATGATAAAAAAGAGAAAAAACATTAATTCAGCAATGCCAAAAATAAAAATTATTGGACTCGAAAACATATTTACAACAACACACATTCTTTAAAGGCATTACCTCACCTAGTCCTCTACAGTGTTTACCTGAAAAAAACATGAAAGACTACAAAAAAGCACATTTTGTGTTTCAGTCCAAATCCATTCATTTATTATTATTTTTATTTATATGGCGCACAAATCATCCCCAAGGGGATCTCTAGGCGCCTGGGCGGCGGGCTTCTACAGCGAAATGTATCAGTTGAATAGCCAGGTTTTTAAATGATTCTTAAAAATAGTTAACTAGGGGCAGGAGCGCAGTTCTAGAGGCAATGCATTCCAATGTTTCGGAGCCAGGTAGGAAAAGGCATGGCCCCCTATCTTTGCTTTTTTGATTTTAGGCACCAGGAGAAGCTTTTGGCTGCTGGACCTTAAGAGCCGCGAGGGAATGTACCATTCCAGCTTTTTCAAGAGATATTTAGGTCCCTGTGCATGGAGTGCCTTAAATACTAGGCACAGCAGTTTGAAGAGTGCCCTTTTTCTGATGGGCAGCCAATGAAGCTGTTTTAGTAGTGGCATGGATGCCGTCCGCGGGGGTTTGTTTAAGGCTAGGTGGGCTGCCGTGTTTTGCACGACTTGTAGCCTGGAAAGTAGGTCTTCCCTTGACCCCACCATGAGAGCATTCCCATAATCCAGTCTACTTACCAGAAGTGCCTGGATCAGGGCCCTTCTGGCGGAGATGGGAATCCACTGGAAGACCTTCCTTAACATACGCATCAGTCCAAAACATTTTCCCGAAAGGGTATTGATCTGTTCTTCCATGGATAGGTTGTTATCCATTAAGATACCTAGGTTTTTTACCTCGTTTTGGGGTAGAGGGGCTATTCCTAATTCCTCTGGCCACCACTCATCTGTCCAAGTCTCTGCTGCTTTGCCAAACAATAAGATCTCCGATTTGTTGGAATTCAGCTGCAGATAGTTGTTTTTCATCCATGCAGAGATTTTCATCATACAGCTCTTAAATCTGACTCTGGTCCATGGCCTAAATGTTGCAAATAACACAGAAACAGTTGTTTCATGCACCCATGACTAGCACTGGGCCTGCTGGCTGGAAGGCAAATTTGCAGACTTGGCCACATAATGAATTCAATCAATATTGCAAATGTATTAAAAACATGGAGAAAATTTAGTAAACTGTAAAACATGTTTCCTTTATAAAAGAAGAAAAATAAAATGCAAAGAAATCTGTGAACACTAGGACCCTACTGAAACAACAGCCCACCGATCACAATAAATTAAAAAAATCCATTAATAGTACAAATAATTAATCTAGGTGCAAGGCCCCAATTAAAAAAATAACACATTTTTCAACTAACTTGTGAAATCTCAAAGACAAAAGTCCCTACATCCAATGAGATATGCAGCAGACACAAAGAGTGATCCTTCCAGCTCCAAATCCAATTGAAAAGTGACCAGGAGATGGATAAAGCACTGGGAGGAGGCTTCTGGTCAGGAACAGGAAGTTGGAGACTCTGGGGCACTTCCTTCCCAGTTTAAAAAAAAAAGTAAAAAAAGACTCCTTGCGCAAAAAAACTACAGCTAAATGTCAATTCGAGGAGGTTTTTAACTCCAAACCGTCAATTTTGGAAGATTTTGATGCTTCTCAGCAGAAAACCTCCTCCATAAGTTGCTGACTTGCCCAAATAACGTGGTGATGACTTCAAAATCTTGTAGGAGCATGTGGCCGGCTAGCAAATCTTGTGGTGCCCGAGAACGGTCCTGAAAATCTCATGGGTGATCACGAGCACCTGGCAAGTTGCATACATATGTGTGAAATGACATTTTGAGCACAAAGATCAAAATAAAACTCTGCTCCTTTGCGGAGTGTGGAGTTTAATGGTAACTCCTCGTTCTCCGCAGAAAGCAGAGATGCAAAATTCAACAAAATCTGTGAACAGAGGAAAGTTTTACTCCCAGGCTTAGTGTGGGCACCCAGGATGTAATTAGCTACATACTGGCTTTTAGAAGCCAAAGGGCTAACTTGTGGAAGCCAGCCTCCAACAACTTGGAAGCCAGTCAGGGTGTCGTAAAGCAGTGGTACGACCAAAATTGTACCTCAGCTCCCTGCTCCCACCTAATCTGGGATACTCCTGAACTCCTCCTGCTGTAACTTTAACCCAAACCCAACATTGACCTAAAATGAAAAGGTGAACTTTGTGAAAGCACTGTCTGATTTTATGTGCATTTCACCCTCTTTTTCCCGAGTGTTTCCTATGGTGCATAAATGTGCACAAAAGTCAGATATTATCTGAACTTTGAAATATTGTAACTCTGAAAGTGCTTACCTTAGAACTGTCTTCTTGGTCTTCCCAAAATACATAGAAATTGACTTTATTTTTATAAATTGGTCTATGGTTTATTCTTGAGTATGTGTCTCATTTATTACCTCTGTGAGTACAATAAATGCTTAGCACTACCCTCTGATACGCCTAACTGCTCACCCACACAACCATAAGAAGGGCATTAGAATTATCTGCATTTACCTCTTTGTGCCATTTGTGGATTCTCTGCACTCTCTGTACAGTGTAAATCTTTTTAGTACACTATATACAGAGCCAGCTTCCTACATTTGGTGGTTCAGCGGTAGGATAGAAGACTTTGCTGGAACCACTTTGTCAATATTTGTCCAAATATATTAATCCCAAAATTGTCTTTAGCTAGTCAAATTTTTGATTGGTCTATTTTTCCAATTTTTAAAAATTTGTAACTAGGGCCTTGGTTAAGTCCCTGATACAAACTGTTTAGAAATGTACAAATCTGTACTTAAGTTATGATTGAGTATTCATTGTGTAGTATATTTTTTCTTCATAAAAAGGTAGCCTGGATCAGGAGCTCAACATGACCCCTTACATAGACCTGCGTCATGCTAGATGCAGGGCCCTCTGTACAGGTTATGGTATCAAAACAGACACTAATCCAAAAAGGAATATTTCCAAAAACTGATACCTCAGTTTGAAAAAGATCCACCAGTCCTGGTAGCTCAGTCTGAGGATGATAATAATGTCAATGACGATAATACTGAGAATGGACATGAGTCAGTCCCCTCAGATACAGCTGAGACTCCCTCAGATGAGGCCCTCATGCTGAAACGATTGACCAGGAGACTGAAATTTGTCCTATGAAATTACTACCAATATCTAAGAGAGAAAAAATCAGTAGATTATATGTTAAATGCATGGCACAATGAAGTGAGTTACCCATATCTGGACACTTTAACAAGTCTGCTGTTAAGAAACAAAGTGCTGAGAGTAAGAATTGGTCTCAACCCCTGTGAGAAAAGTAATACGGCAAAAGCAAAAATGATTGGCATAGGAGGGAACTGTGTCTGTGGGTTGAAAACCAAATGTGATATGTTGCAGATTGTGTTGAATTGTTTAAAACTCAGACAACAGAGTAGACTATGACTACCCCCAATATTCTTGAAATATGTAATTATGACTCGAGGGCATGCCACAGAATTCGTAACTGAGATGCGTTTCTTAGATATAGCATGTGCTATTGGTAGATTTATGAGGGCAGTTAATGCAGTGTTTATTGAAAACAAGTGGAAGTATGGTGTATTTTTAAAACTGTATACAGATTTTATTGAAATATAGGTTTTATTTGAACAACTTATTTATGGTTGTACTAGACGGAATTTATTATTATGTATGTATATGTTACCATATTAATGCTGTATTGTATAAAGGCCATTGGTCTAAATAAACATCTTTGAATTGTGTGTGTGTGACTGAAATTAGAAGTTCATCTCCTGGAAATAGAAAGACAAAGAAAGGCGATGAACCTCAGATCTAAGAACCTATCTCTGGTGGCAGAATACAAATAAATAGGGAGAGTGAAGGTTTTTATGACTTCAAACTGCCCAAAGGGATTGTCCCTAAATATTCAGATGGTGATTATATCACCAAATGGTTCATTGAGAAGACCTGTATAGAAAGGAAAGTAGACAGAAAAAAGTTGGCTCCTCTCTTGTGGGACTATTCTCAGGGAAATACAGAGATATACTCCTGACATTGCCTGAATAGGATGCTGAGTCGTATGACCTCATGAAGTGTACCCTGATTGAGAGCTTTGGACTCACTACTGAAGAGTATAGAATAAGATTCAACGAGACTCGAAAACCCCATAGTCTGTCCTGGGTGGAATTAATTGACTTTTCAGTGAAAACACTAGGTGGTTGGTTAATAGGTAACAATGGCAATGACTTAAAAGGGCTTTGCAATTTAATTATGAAGGAACATCTATTGAGTAATTGTTACAATGAGAAATGTCATCAACAACTGGTAGATCTAGGTCCACTTTCTCTGCTAGAATTGGTGAAGAAGGCAGACCACTGGGTCAAAACAAGGGTGACTAAAACTACAGCTGGTGAGGGTGTCCAAAAGAAAGAGTCCCGAAACTCATCACAGTCCAAGGGTGGATACTAGTGTATAAACTGGGATCCCAAGAAGGATTGGTGTTTTGATTGCAATTAACAGGACACCAAACTGGAGAACCTAGCTAGATAAAAGAATGTCTCTAGTCCACCTGCAGCAAATACAGTTGTGAGCCTCCAGATTGGATCACTGGCAATCCCTGACCAGGTCAGGGTGCTCACTGAGGCACCTCTAGACTAAGAGGGAGGGTTGGATGTAGCTGCCATGGCTGTTTGTCCCAATAACCTGAAAAGATTCAGACAAGAGCCAAATATTAATGGATTAGGATGAAACCCCTGAGGAAGACTGGTGTCAGTATCACCATGGTAGCTGAGCCACTATAGTCTCAGGATCAATATCTCCTAGGACAGACCTATACCGTCTTTAATGCTGACAATGAGGCTAAGAGACATCCAATGGGGAGGGGTAAATGTCCTCAAAAGGGTAGTGGTTTCCTCTGCTATCACTGTACAGTGTCTGCTTCAAAATGATTAGGAGTATTCAGCATGGGATGAGGTAGAAAGGAAATCCATGTAGCACTGCTGGGAATACCTGAATGGGTGTGTTTAAAAACAAAAGCACAAAGCAAAACCCAAGGTGAAAAGTTAGTGTTGGAGCCTGAAATGATGGACCAAGCTTCCAAGAGAAAGTAAATGTAAATGTAAATGTATGCGTCTTGTAAAGCGCACTGCTGCCCTGAGGCGCCCTGGCGCTGTAGACCGCTGGGGAACCCGTCCTGGCTATCCCTGTGAGATAGTCCCTCCTGGGTATCTCTAAGGTGAAACCAGGCATCCCCTGCGAATGTGGGAGGCCGTTGTGGAGATGAGGCAAGCTAATGCCCAGAGTTGCTGAGTGTGATCCCTGGTTAGAGTAGGCACCAAGGCGAGAATTATCGAGTCCAATGGCCTTGGTCCACCACCCTGCCGCGTCAGTAATTGAACCCTGGTCCCGGGCCGTCCTCTGCTTCCGGGTCTGCTGCCTCTAACCAGTGATACAACAAACAAATGATGGACGGAATGCTGACAATGCAGACATTCTCCCCCAGTCAAGAGATCTGGGTTAAATCCATCGTTCTTTTGCCCACTACACCACCCCAGTTCAGACATGGCCATATGCAAATCAGTCTTGACCCTGTACCTCATGGGAACAGTCCAGCCCGAACTGCCAAGCCATGTCTTCCCTGGACCGGAATCAAGCATCCTAGGACCGGTTTCTGGCTATCAGCCGTCATCAGCCAGGATAGCTTGACTCCAGTGGCGTAGTGAGCACGGGTCCCACGTCTGGGAATACCCATCCCACTGAGGGTGAAAAGCGTTACAACAAACAAATGATGGACGGAATGCTGACAATGCAGACATTCTCCCCCAGTCAAGAGATCTGGGTTAAATCCATCGTTCTTTTGCCCACTACGCCACCCCAGTTCAGACATGGCCATATGCAAATCAGTCTTGACCCTGTACCTCATGGAAACAGTCCAGCCCGAACTGCCAAGCCATGTCTTCCCTGGACCGGAATCAAGCATCCTAGGACCGGTTTCTGGCTATCAGCCGTCATCAGCCAGGATAGCTTGACTCCAGTGGCGTAGTGAGCACGGGTCCCACGTCTGGGAATACCCATCCCACTGAGGGTGAAAAGCGTTACAACAAACAAATGATGGACGGAATGCTGACAATGCAGACATTCTCCCCCAGTCAAGAGATCTGGGTTAAATCCATCGTTCTTTTGCCCACTACGCCACCCCAGTTCAGACATGGCCATATGCAAATCAGTCTTGACCCTGTACCTCATGGGAACAGTCCAGCCCGAACTGCCAAGCCATGTCTTCCCTGGACCGGAATCAAGCATCCTAGGACCGGTTTCTGGCTATCAGCCGTCATCAGCCAGGATAGCTTGACTCCAGTGGCGTAGTGAGCACGGGTCCCACGTCTGGGAATACCCATCCCACTGAGGGTGAAAAGCGTTACAACAAACAAATGATGGACGGAATGCTGACAATGCAGACATTCTCCCCCAGTCAAGAGATCTGGGTTAAATCCATTGTTCTTTTGCCCACTACGCCACCCCAGTTCAGACATGGCCATATGCAAATCAGTCTTGACCCTGTACCTCATGGGAACAGTCCACCCCGAACTGCCAAGCCATGTCTTCCCTGGACCGGAATCAAGCATCCTAGGACCGGTTTCTGGCTATCAGCCGTCATCAGCCAGGATAGCTTGACTCCAGTGGCGTAGTGAGCACGGGTCCCACGTCTGGGAATACCCATCCCACTGAGGGTGAAAAGCGTTACAACAAACAAATGATGGACGGAATGCTGACAATGCAGACATTCTCCCCCAGTCAAGAGATCTGGGTTAAATCCATCGTTCTTTTGCCCACTACGCCACCCCAGTTCAGACATGGCCATATGCAAATCAGTCTTGACCCTGTACCTCATGGGAACAGTCCAGCCCGAACTGCCAAGCCATGTCTTCCCTGGACCGGAATCAAGCATCCTAGGACCGGTTTCTGGCTATCAGCCGTCATCAGCCAGGATAGCTTGACTCCAGTAGCGTAGTGAGCACGGGTCCCACGTCTGGGAATACCCATCCCACTGAGGGTGAAAAGCGTTACAACAAACAAATGATGGACGGAATGCTGACAATGCAGACATTCTCCCCCAGTCAAGAGATCTGGGTTAAATCCATCGTTCTTTTGCCCACTACGCCACCCCAGTTCAGACATGGCCATATGCAAATCAGTCTTGACCCTGTACCTCATGGGAACAGTCCAGCCCGAACTGCCAAGCCATGTCTTCCCTGGACCGGAATCAAGCATCCTAGGACCGGTTTCTGGCTATCATCCGTCATCAGCCAGGATAGCTTGACTCCAGTGGCGTAGTGAGCACGGGTCCCACGTCTGGGAATACCCATCCCACTGAGGGTGAAAAGCGTTACAACAAACAAATGATGGACGGAATGCTGACAATGCAGACATTCTCCCCCAGTCAAGAGATCTGGGTTAAATCCATCGTTCTTTTGCCCACTACGCCACCCCAGTTCAGACATGGCCATATGCAAATCAGTCTTGACCCTGTACCTCATGGGAACAGTCCAGCCCGAACTGCCAAGCCATGTCTTCCCTGGACCGGAATCAAGCATCCTAGGACCGGTTTCTGGCTATCAGCCGTCATCAGCCAGGATAGCTTGACTCCAGTGGCGTAGTGAGCACGGGTCCCACGTCTGGGAATACCCATCCCACTGAGGGTGAAAAGCGTTACAACAAACAAATGATGGACGGAATGCTGACAATGCAGACATTCTCCCCCAGTCAAGAGATCTGGGTTAAATCCATTGTTCTTTTGCCCACTACGCCACCCCAGTTCAGACATGGCCATATGCAAATCAGTCTTGACCCTGTACCTCATGGGAACAGTCCAGCCCGAACTGCCAAGCCATGTCTTCCCTGGACCGGAATCAAGCATCCTAGGACCGGTTTCTGGCTATCAGCCGTCATCAGCCAGGATAGCTTGACTCCAGTGGCGTAGTGAGCACGGGTCCCACGTCTGGGAATACCCATCCCACTGAGGGTGAAAAGCGTTACAACAAACAAATGATGGACGGAATGCTGACAATGCAGATATTCTCCCCCAGTCAAGAGATCTGGGTTAAATCCATCGTTCTTTTGCCCACTACGCCACCCCAGTTCAGACATGGCCATATGCAAATCAGTCTTGACCCTGTACCTCATGGGAACAGTCCAGCCCGAACTGCCAAGCCATGTCTTCCCTGGACCGGAATCAAGCATCCTAGGACCGGTTTCTGGCTATCAGCCGTCATCAGCCAGGATAGCTTGACTGCAGTGGCGTAGTGAGCACGGGTCCCACGTCTGGGAATACCCATCCCACTGAGGGTGAAAAGCGTTACAACAAACAAATGATGGACGGAATGCTGACAATGCAGACATTCTCCCCCAGTCAAGAGATCTGGGTTAAATCCATCGTTCTTTTGCCCACTACGCCACCCCAGTTCAGACATGGCCATATGCAAATCAGTCTTGACCCTGTACCTCATGGGAACAGTCCAGCCCGAACTGCCAAGCCATGTCTTCCCTGGACCGGAATCAAGCATCCTAGGACCGGTTTCTGGCTATCAGCCGTCATCAGCCAGGATAGCTTGACTCCAGTGGCGTAGTGAGCACGGGTCCCACGTCTGGGAATACCCATCCCACTGAGGGTGAAAAGCGTTACAACAAACAAATGATGGACGGAATGCTGACAATGCAGACATTCTCCCCCAGTCAAGAGATCTGGGTTAAATCCATCGTTCTTTTGCCCACTACGCCACCCCAGTTCAGACATGGCCATATGCAAATCAGTCTTGACCCTGTACCTCATGGGAACAGTCCAGCCCGAACTGCCAAGCCATGTCTTCCCTGGACCGGAATCAAGCATCCTACGACCGGTTTCTGGCTATCAGCCGTCATCAGCCAGGATAGCTTGACTCCAGTGGCGTAGTGAGCACGGGTCCCACGTCTGGGAATACCCATCCCACTGAGGGTGAAAAGCGTTACAACAAACAAATGATGGACGGAATGCTGACAATGCAGACATTCTCCCCCAGTCAAGAGATCTGGGTTAAATCCATCGTTCTTTTGCCCACTACGCCACCCCAGTTCAGACATGGCCATATGCAAATCAGTCTTGACCCTGTACCTCATGGGAACAGTCCAGCCCGAACTGCCAAGCCATGTCTTCCCTGGACCGGAATCAAGCATCCTAGGACCGGTTTCTGGCTATCAGCCTTCATCAGCCAGGATAGCTTGACTCCAGTGGCGTAGTGAGCACGGGTCCCACGTCTGGGAATACCCATCCCACTGAGGGTGAAAAGCGTTACAACAAACAAATGATGGACGGAATGCTGACAATGCAGACATTCTCCCCCATTCAAGAGATCTGGGTTAAATCCATCGTTCTTTTGCCCACTACGCCACCCCAGTTCAGACATGGCCATATGCAAATCAGTCTTGACCCTGTACCTCATGGGAACAGTCCAGCCCGAACTGCCAAGCCATGTCTTCCCTGGACCGGAATCAAGCATCCTAGGACCGGTTTCTGGCTATCAGCCGTCATCAGCCAGGATAGCTTGACTCCAGTGGCGTAGTGAGCACGGGTCCCACGTCTGGGAATACCCATACCACTGAGGGTGAAAAGCGTTACAACAAACAAATGATGGACGGAATGCTGACAATGCAGACATTCTCCCCCAGTCAAGAGATCTGGGTTAAATCGATCGTTCTTTTGCCCACTACGCCACCCCAGTTCAGACATGGCCATATGCAAATCAGTCTTGACCCTGTACCTCATGGGAATAGTCCAGCCCGAACTGCCAAGCCATGTCTTCCCTGGACCGGAATCAAACATCCTAGGACCGGTTTCTGGCTATCAGCCGTCATCAGCCAGGATAGCTTGACTCCAGTGGCGTAGTGAGCACGGGTCCCACGTCTGGGAATACCCATCCCACTGAGGGTGAAAAGCGTTACAACAAACAAATGATGGACGGAATGCTGACAATGCAGACATTCTCCCCCAGTCAAGAGATCTGGGTTAAATCCATCGTTCTTTTGCCCACTACGCCACCCCAGTTCAGACATGGCCATATGCAAATCAGTCTTGACCCTGTACCTCATGGGAACGGTCCAGCCCGAACTGCCAAGCCATGTCTTCCCTGGACCGGAATCAAGCATCCTAGGACCGGTTTCTGGCTATCAGCCGTCATCAGCCAGGATAGCTTGACTCCAGTGGCGTAGTGAGCACGGGTCCCACGTCTGGGAATACCCATCCCACTGAGAGTGAAAAGCGTTACAACAAACAAATGATGGACGGAATGCTGACAATGCAGACATTCTCCCCCAGTCAAGAGATCTGGGTTAAATCCATCGTTTTTTTGCCCACTACGCCACCCCAGTTCAGACATGGCCATATGCAAATCAGTCTTGACCCTGTACCTCATGGGAACAGTCCAGCCCGAACTGCCAAGCCATGTCTTCCCTGGACCGGAATCAAGCATCCTAGGACCGGTTTCTGGCTATCAGCCGTCATCAGCCAGGATAGCTTGACTCCAGTGGCGTAGTGAGCACGGGTCCCACGTCTGGGAATACCCATCCCACTGAGGGTGAAAAGCGTTACAACAAACAAATGATGGACGGAATGCTGACAATGCAGACATTCTCCCCCAGTCAAGAGATCTGGGTTAAATCCATCGTTCTTTTGCCCACTACGCCACCCCAGTTCAGACATGGCCATATGCAAATCAGTCTTGACCCTGTACCTCATGGGAACAGTCCAGCCCGAACTGCCAAGCCATGTCTTCCCTGGACCGGAATCAAGCATCCTAGGACCGGTTTCTGGCTATCAGCCGTCATCAGCCAGGATAGCTTGACTCCAGTGGCGTAGTGAGCACGGGTCCCACGTCTGGGAATACCCATCCCACTGAGGGTGAAAAGCGTTACAACAAACAAATGATGGACGGAATGCTGACAATGCAGACATTCTCCCCCAGTCAAGAGATCTGGGTTAAATCCATCGTTCTTTTGCCCACTACGCCACCCCAGTTCAGACATGGCCATATGCAAATCAGTCTTGACCCTGTACCTCATGGGAACAGTCCAGCCCGAACTGCCAAGCCATGTCTTCCCTGGACCGGAATCAAGCATCCTAGGACCGGTTTCTGGCTATCAGCCGTCATCAGCCAGGATAGCTTGACTCCAGTGGCGTAGTGAGCACGGGTCCCACGTCTGGGAATACCCATCCCACTGAGGGTGAAAAGCGTTACAACAAACAAATGATGGACGGAATGCTGACAATGCAGACATTCTCCCCCATTCAAGAGATCTGGGTTAAATCCATCGTTCTTTTGCCCACTACGCCACCCCAGTTCAGACATGGCCATATGCAAATCAGTCTTGACCCTGTACCTCATGGGAACAGTCCAGCCCGAACTGCCAAGCCATGTCTTCCCTGGACCGGAATCAAGCATCCTAGG
Source organism: Triturus cristatus (assembly GCF_964204655.1). Lineage (NCBI taxonomy): Eukaryota > Metazoa > Chordata > Amphibia > Caudata > Salamandridae > Triturus > Triturus cristatus. The sequence continues at coordinate 500,878,782 of NC_140591.1, forward strand.
ACCGGTTTCTGGCTATCAGCCGTCATCAGCCAGGATAGCTTGACTCCAGTGGCGTAGTGAGCACGGGTCCCACGTCTGGGAATACCCATCCCACTGAGGGTGAAAAGCGTTACAACAAACAAATGATGGACGGAATGCTGACAATGCAGACATTCTCCCCCAGTCAAGAGATCTGGGTTAAATCCATCGTTCTTTTGCCCACTACGCCACCCCAGTTCAGACATGGCCATATGCAAATCAGTCTTGACCCTGTACCTCATGGGAATAGTCCAGCCCGAACTGCCAAGCCATGTCTTCCCTGGACCGGAATCAAACATCCTAGGACCGGTTTCTGGCTATCAGCCGTCATCAGCCAGGATAGCTTGACTCCAGTGGCGTAGTGAGCACGGGTCCCACGTCTGGGAATACCCATCCCACTGAGGGTGAAAAGCGTTACAACAAACAAATGATGGACGGAATGCTGACAATGCAGACATTCTCCCCCAGTCAAGAGATCTGGGTTAAATCCATCGTTCTTTTGCCCACTACGCCACCCCAGTTCAAACATGGCCATATGCAAATCAGTCTTGACCCTGTACCTCATGGGAACGGTCCAGCCCGAACTGCCAAGCCATGTCTTCCCTGGACCGGAATCAAGCATCCTAGGACCGGTTTCTGGCTATCAGCCGTCATCAGCCAGGATAGCTTGACTCCAGTGGCGTAGTGAGCACGGGTCCCACGTCTGGGAATACCCATCCCACTGAGAGTGAAAAGCGTTACAACAAACAAATGATGGACGGAATGCTGACAATGCAGACATTCTCCCCCAGTCAAGAGATCTGGGTTAAATCCATCGTTTTTTTGCCCACTACGCCACCCCAGTTCAGACATGGCCATATGCAAATCAGTCTTGACCCTGTACCTCATGGGAACAGTCCAGCCCGAACTGCCAAGCCATGTCTTCCCTGGACCGGAATCAAGCATCCTAGGACCGGTTTCTGGCTATCAGCCGTCATCAGCCAGGATAGCTTGACTCCAGTGGCGTAGTGAGCACGGGTCCCACGTCTGGGAATACCCATCCCACTGAGGGTGAAAAGCGTTACAACAAACAAATGATGGACGGAATGCTGACAATGCAGACATTCTCCCCCAGTCAAGAGATCTGGGTTAAATCCATCGTTCTTTTGCCCACTACGCCACCCCAGTTCAGACATGGCCATATGCAAATCAGTCTTGACCCTGTACCTCATGGGAACAGTCCAGCCCGAACTGCCAAGCCATGTCTTCCCTGAACCGGAATCAAGCATCCTAGGACCGGTTTCTGGCTATCAGCCGTCATCAGCCAGGATAGCTTGACTCCAGTGGCGTAGTGAGCACGGGTCCCACGTCTGTGAATACCCATCCCACTGAGGGTGAAAAGCGTTACAACAAACAAATGATGGACGGAATGCTGACAATGCAGACATTCTCCCCCATTCAAGAGATCTGGGTTAAATCCATCGTTCTTTTGCCCACTACGCCACCCCAGTTCAGACATGGCCATATGCAAATCAGTCTTGACCCTGTACCTCATGGGAACAGTCCAGCCCGAACTGCCAAGCCATGTCTTCCCTGGACCGGAATCAAGCATCCTAGGACCGGTTTCTGGCTATCAGCCGTCATCAGCCAGGATAGCTTGACTCCAGTGGCGTAGTGAGCACGGGTCCCACGTCTGGGAATACCCATCCCACTGAGGGTGAAAAGCGTTACAACAAACAAATGATGGACGGAATGCTGACAATGCAGACATTCTCCCCCAGTCAAGAGATCTGGGTTAAATCCATCGTTCTTTTGCCCACTACGCCACCCCAGTTCAGACATGGCCATATGCAAATCAGTCTTGACCCTGTACCTCATGGGAACAGTCCAGCCCGAACTGCCAAGCCATGTCTTCCCTGGACCGGAATCAAGCATCCTAGGACCGGTTTCTGGCTATCAGCCGTCATCAGCCAGGATAGCTTGACTCCAGTGGCGTAGTGAGCACGGGTCCCACGTCTGGGAATACCCATCCCACTGAGGGTGAAAAGCGTTACAACAAACAAATGATGGACGGAATGCTGACAATGCAGACATTCTCCCCCAGTCAAGAGATCTGGGTTAAATCCATCGTTCTTTTGCCCACTACGCCACCCCAGTTCAGACATGGCCATATGCAAATCAGTCTTGACCCTGTACCTCATGGGAACAGTCCAGCCCGAACTGCCAAGCCATGTCTTCCCTGGGCCGGAATCAAGCATCCTAGGACCGGTTTCTGGCTATCAGCCGTCATCAGCCAGGATAGCTTGACTCCAGTGGCGTAGTGAGCACGGGTCCCACGTCTGGGAATACCCATCCCACTGAGGGTGAAAAGCGTTACAACAAACAAATGATGGACGGAATGCTGACAATGCAGACATTCTCCCCCAGTCAAGAGATCTGGGTTAAATCCATCGTTCTTTTGCCCACTACGCCACCCCAGTTCAGACATGGCCATATGCAAATCAGTCTTGACCCTGTACCTCATGGGAACAGTCCAGCCCGAACTGCCAAGCCATGTCTTCCCTGGACCGGAATCAAGCATCCTAGGACCGGTTTCTGGCTATCAGCCGTCATCAGCCAGGATAGCTTGACTCCAGTGGCGTAGTGAGCACGGGTCCCACGTCTGGGAATACCCATCCCACTGAGGGTGAAAAGCGTTACAACAAACAAAGGATGGACGGAATGCTGACAATGCAGACATTCTCCCCCAGTCAAGAGATCTGGGTTAAATCCATGGTTCTTTTGCCCACTACGCCACCCCAGTTCAGACATGGCCATATGCAAATTAGTCTTGACCCTGTACCTCATGGGAACCAGTGAGCCACACCACTCCACTAAGGGCAGACAGTCTGGGAAACCAGCTTCAAAACAGACACCAGACCCAGTCCTCTCCCCTCAGGAAGAAGACGAGTCTGGCCCAGAGTGAACTAAGCCTCAGGAGCTTGGGCCTTACATGGGAGAGCTCTTAGAACCATGGGGACCCTATTGTGAAGATCTGTGCCAGGGGCAGAGAACCTGTCCCACTCTTGAAAGCCTGACACAGCAAGATGCTGATCAGGAAAAGGGGAGTGTAGGTAGTTCCCACAGGACCTTTTGGGAGGAGGGCAAAAACTGTGACCCACAGCAAGCAAGCTGCTGATCAGGAAAAGGGGAGTGTAGGTAGTTCCCACAGGACCTTTTGGGAGGAGGGACTCCTACGCACTGAGGCCAGATACCCCAAACATGGTGCCGATAGGAGTGTGGTAGTGCCTCAGCAGTTTAGAGAGTTTCTCCTAACATTGGCCATAACATTCCCCTAGCTGGGCATTTCGTCCAGACAAAAACCTAGAGTTGATTAGTCAACCACATCTATTTCCTAGAAATGTCCCAGAAGGTGAAGGAGTTTTGCAACTCCTGTGCCACCTGTCGGGCTAGTTGCAAGACAGATAGCCACATGAAACCCCCTTAATTCTACTTCCAGTGGTCTGGGTAACCTTTGAAAGGGTAGGGATTGATATTGTTAGTCCCCTTGACCCTGCATCAGCATCAGGGAACACATTTATTTTGGTGGTAGTGGATCATGCCACCAGGAACCCTGAGGCAATTTGCCTAAGGACCACCACTGCACCAGCAGTGGACAAGGCCCTCCTTTGTATTATTTTTAGGGTTGGCTTTACTAAGGAGGTAGAATCAGACAGAGGTACAAACTTCATATCTGCATCCTTGAAAAACATTTAGGCGTTCACTACACCATACCATCCACAGATGAATGGGCTTCTTAAAAGATTTAACAAGACCTGAAAAGGCATGTTTGGTGGACTCCCTGTAAAACTCAGAAGGAGATGGGATGTCTTGCTACCTTGCCTGCATTTTTGCTTACAGAGAGGTGCCACAAAAGGGAGAAGAATTGTCTCCCTTTGAACCTTTATTTAGACACCCTGTAAAAGGTCTTGTCATTTCATGGAAGTATGAGAGAGATCCCTCTAGGAACCAAAGCAACACTTTGTGGATTATGTACTTCACCTTAATTTAAGGATGCTGAATACATGACACAAACCTTGAGGCCAGCTAAGAGCTCCAGAATCTCTGGTATGATCAAAAGGCTGTCAAGGTGGAGTTCCAACCAGGGCAGAAGTTGTGGGTTTCGGAGCCTGTGGCACCTAGGGCCCTCCAGGACAAATGAACTGGGCCTTGTCATATCGTTGTGACAAAATGGTAGGTCACCTACATAGGAGACCTTGGCACATGTAGAAACCCTAAAAGGGCGATACATGTAAATCACCTGAAATCCTACAAAGATAGGACTGATGTGACCACGCTTATGGTTACAGATGAGGAATAGGAGTTAGAGAGTGAGCCACTCCCTGATCTCCTCTCTCACAACCCAAAAGACGGGTCAGTTGATGGAGTAGCCTTTCCAGATACCCTTACTGCCCAAGAGGAGACTGATGGCAGGCAAGTCCTAAACTGGTTTGCTGAGCTATTTTCCTTGACCCCTAGACAGACTAACCGGTGTACACATGATGTGGACACTGATGATGGCCTGCCCATCAATAACAAAATATGTAAGCAGTCTGCTCATGTCAAGGAAAGTATCAAAGCGGAGGAAAGCAAGATGCTGGAGTTGGGTGTCTTTTAACCCCAGAGAGTGGCTGGGCCAAAACAGTTGTGTTAGTCCCAATTCTCATTCCTAGGGTGGAAATAAATAAATGAGGTTTTGTATGGACTACATGGGCCTCAATGCAGTTACCAAGGCAGATGCCTATTCATTGGATTACCTTTGATCTCACATCAGAATACTGGCAGATAGGTCTGACCCCTGGAGTAAAAGAAAAGGCAGCTTTTTCCACTCCAATTGGTCACTTCCAGTCACTGTGATGACCTTTGATTTGAAGAATGCCCCTGCCACCTTTCAGAGATTGGTGAATAAAGTCCTTGCAGATTTGAAAACTGGCAGTGCAGCCTATCTTGATGATATTGCTGTCTTTAGCTCCACCTGGCAGGATTACCTGATCCACCTCCACAAGGTCCCGGAGGATCTGCACAGGGCAGGCCTCACTATCAAGGCAAGCACGTGCCAGATTGGGCAGGGCAATGTTGTATACCTGTGCCACCTTGTAGGCGGAGGCCAAGTTCAGCCCCTACTGCCCAAAATCCAGACCATTCTGGATTGGGAAGCTCCATCCACCCAGACCCTATTCATAGCATTCCTTAGCTTGACTAGACATTACAGGTGTATTGTGCAGGTATATGCGTCCATTTTGGCCCCCCTCACAGAACTGACCTCTAAGAAAATGCCCAAAAAGGTATTCTGGACAGTGAGCTGCCAAAATAAATTTGACACCTTTAAATAGGAAGAAATGCGCTCAGCTCCCATATCACTCTGAACAGTTCATAGTGACAACTGATGCCTCTGAACATGGGATAGGAGTGTTCTTATCCAAGACCATTGATAATTGCCACCCAAAGGACCAAAAGTAAACACCCATTGAGGGACACTGAAATACCTGAGACGCACTTCCTGAGTGGCCCAGCTGTCCTGAGAACGCCTCTCCAAGTTGCCTTCTCCTGACCGTGAGGACCCTATAGATGCACGTCACTTGGCTGACCTGTTTGCTCTGCACCCAGTTTCACCAGCCCCAGCACCAACTAACCAGCTAAGCTCCCCTAGTCCCCAGGACCTTGCAACCTCATCCATCTAAGGAGACCCACCAGACTTACCTGCAAGTCTACCTGTGTAGTGAATTTTTAAGTGGTACCCCTTCATCTTTGCGCACCAGTTTCATGGACCTTCAGCACTCTGCTCCCCCCCGATCCGGGATGATCCTGAACTTTTCCTGCTGGAACTTTGGACCTGGTCCCAACATCAAACTAAAATGAGAAGGTGGACTTTGTGAAAGCATTGCCTGATTTTATATGTATTTTTCCTCTTTTTTCTTAATGTTTCCTATGGTGTGTAATTGTGCACAAAACTGATATATTTTCTGAACTTCTGAAAAAATCGTAACTCCAAGCATACTCACCTTCGAACTGTCTTCTTGGTCCTAACAAATACAAAAAAAATGACTTTGAATACAATAACGTCTTAGCACTCCCCTCTGATCAGCCTAACTGCTCGTCTACACTTCCACATAAAGAGCGTTAGAATGATCTGTGTTTACCTATGTGTACCATTTACAGATTCTCTGGACTCTCTGCACAGTGTACTTCTTTTTTGTACACTATATGGTGAGGCAGCTTCCTACTGTACTCACTTCCTGATTGAGACTGACCACAGTCCCCTCAGGTGGCTCATGCAAATCAGGGGTGAGAATTAAGGGTAGGCGGAATTTGCGAAATTGCCCTTCGCAAAATTTCATGAAACGGCAAAAAATCTCCACGAACACGCGAAATTTTGCGTGCTGGCGGAGATTTTGGGCTGATTAATGCGTTACTGAATTTAACCTTCAACTCAGGCACCTGCTTTATTTATATCTGTAAGTGCTTCCTGTTGAGGTTTAATTTTTGTGACAGGAGCATCGTGCCAGAAGGAATCCTGCCCTGCATATTTATCCAAGAAGATGCTACCGTCCGTTTTGAGCAATACCTCTACTCAACTGGAGTACTTTCTACTGGCTAATCAGTAAGTGCTACCTCGGTGGGTAAATGTATAGTGCTTTTCCTACACTACAGCTGCGTAAAGGGCCAGAAGAGTTGTCTCCAGTGACCATGTGTGTCTGTAACTTTTGCCACCGCGCCGATGGGCACCGGGGTCCCTCGAGTGAGCTGTCCATCATAGTGGGGGAAAGGGCGGGAACACGTTGCACACCGCTGGTGTGTGGGCTGGGGCGAAACGGGCAGGGCTTCTATGCAGTTCACATGCGTCTTGTTTATAAAGGGTCAGAGACCGACCAGAGCAGCAGATGAGGAGACAGAACCTCCTGGTGTCAGGAACTACACGGGGATTGCGCTCAAGAAACTCATGGATGCACAGACCTCCATCAAGGATTACCGCAAATTGCTGATGGTAGATATGGGGAGAAAGCACACCTGCCTAGCCTCCACCGTGCTCACGAATCTTTTGTGCTGATTAATGCGTTACTGAAGTTGACCTTCAACTCGGGCACCTGCTTTATTTATATCTGTAAGTGCTTCCTGTTGAGGTTTAATTTTTGTGACACGAGCATCGTGCCAGAAGGAATCCTGCCCTGCATATTTATCCAAGAAGATGCCACCATCCGTTTTGAGCAATACCTCTACTCAACTGGAGTACTTTCTACTGGCTAATCAGTAAGTGCTACCTCGTTGGGTAAATGTATAGTGCTTTTCCTACACTACAGTTGCGTAAAGGGCAAGAAGAGTTGTCTCCAGTGACCATGTGTGTCTGTAACTTTTGGCACCGCGCTGATGGGCGCTGGGGTCCCTCGAGTGAGCTGTCCATCATAGTGGGGAAAAGGCGGGAAGACGTTGCACACCGCTGGTGTGTGGTCTGGGTCCTAACTGCGGGGCTTCTATGCAGTTCACTTGCCTCTTGTTTATAAAGGGTCAGAGACCGACCAGAGCAGCAGATGAGAAGACAAAACCTCCTGGTGTCAGGAACTACACGGGGATTGCGCTCGAGAAACTCATGGATGCACAGATCTCCATCGAGGATTACAGCAAATTGTTGACGGTAGATATGGGGAGAAATCACACCTGCCTAGCCTCCACCGTGCTCACAAATCTTTTGTGCTGATTAATGCGTTACTGAATTTGACCTTCAACTTGGGCACCTGCTTTATTTATATCTGTAAGTGCTTCCTGATGAGGTTTAATTTTTGTGACAGGAGCATTGTGCCAGAAGGACTCCTGCCCTGCATATTTATCCAAGAAGATGCCACCATCTGTTTTGAGCAATACCTCTACTCAACTGGAGTACTTTCTACTGGCTAATCAGTAAGTGCTACCACGGTGGGTAAATGTATAGTGCTTTTCCTACACTACAGCTGCGTAAAGGGCCAGAAGAGTTGTCTCCAGCGACCATGTGTGTCTGTGACTTTTGCCACCGTACCGATGGGCGCCGGGGTCCCTCGAGTGAACTGTCCATCATAGTGGGGAAAGGGCAGGAAGATGTTGCACACTGCTGGTGTGTGGACTGGGGCCTAACTGCGGGGCTTCTATGCAGTTCACATGCCTCTTGTTTATAAAGGGTCAGAGACCGACCAGAACAGCAGATGAGGAGACAGAACCTCCTGGTGTCAGGAACTACACGGGGATTGGCTCGAGAAACTCATGGATGCACAGACCTCCATCAAGGATTACAGCAAATTGTTGATGGTAGATATAGGGAGAAAGAAAACCTGCCTAGCCTCCACCGTGCTCATGAATCTTTCGTGCTGATTAATACGTTACTGAATTTGACCTTCAACTCGGGCACCTGCTTTATTTAAATCTGTAAGTGCTTCCTGCTGAGGTTTAAAATGACAGGAGCATCGTGCCAGAATGAATCCTGCCCTGCATATTTCCGTTCCGCCGCGGATTGCGGAAGTTTTGCAATTTCCGCGAGCGGAACGGAAATTGTCGCCCACCCTTACTTTTTATGACCTCTGCCACATCTTCTACCGTAAATGGGAAATCTAGATATTCCCTGTGTCTGTTACTCAACCAGCGCAATTCCAGGGAGTCAAGGAAAGGCAGCAGTCCTTCGTGACTATCGCACTGTGTAGTTGTATAGAGCTCGAGAACTCATCCAATATAGCTCTCTGCCCCCTGATGACCGATTGGTCAGCATTCTTCAATTCAGTGATGTAAGCAGTAGATCTTGGGGCACGGAGCCTTGCCGCTAATGTCCGTCCAGGCCTATCACCCTCTCCGTATCATCGAGCCTGACTTCCCTGTCGGCCTCCTCCTAAAATTCAAGCAGTTTTTCTTTCAACGTTGCCGATGTGCTGGAATCCCCAGAGGAATAAAATTGTGATTCTAGTTCCCTAATCTGTTTTTCAAGTGTGGCAAGTGTTCCCCGGATAGCCTTCAACACCCCCGCTTGTCGGGCTATACAGTGTCCTCTTACCACAGTTTTGAAGGCGTCCCACAGGGTGACCATGGTGTCCACAGAGCCCCCATTCAGGGAAAAGTAGTCTTGTATGTCTCCTCCAATCTCCTCCTTGAAAGCATCGTCAAGGAGGGCTTCCTGTGCAGTCACCAAGTATACATCCGCTCAATGGAGTTAGGTAATTTCAGGCACAAAAGACAGGGAGCGTGATCCGATAATGACCTGGGAAGATGTAGCACCTCCCCCACCCACGTAGCCACATCCTGAGACACTAACCAGTAATCTATTCTTAACCACGCTTTTTGATATTCTGAGATACAGGTTCCTTCCTGAACCGCCGGGTGTGTATGCCTCCAAATGTCCACGAAGTCCCCGTCGGACAGTATAGCTTGTAAGGTAGCACTTGCCAAAGGGTGTAATGTTCTAGACACCCCTTTCCTGTCCAATACATCATCAAGAATGTCATTGAAGTCCCCTCCCCAAATAATGGTGTCACAGTTCGTTGCTTTCACCTTTGCCCACATAGATCGGAAAAAGTCGGGTGAGTCAGTGTTTGGGCCATATACCGCCACCAATACCATTGGATTGCCACCCAATGAACCTTGAATAATAATATATCTACCATCTGGGTCTAGTTGTATCGCACCAGCTTTCCAGTCAAGGCCTCGTCTGATCAACACAGCCTCCCCTCTAGAGTAATTTGAGTAGATAGAAGAGTAAATCGACCCCCATCTGCTATGCCTCAATCTAGGAGATAATGGAGAACTAAGATGTGTCTCTTGCAATATACAGACGTCAATGTGGTGTCGAAGTAAATAGGAGTGCACTAATCTGGCTTTCCTACCATTATTTAGCCCACAAATATTCCAGGTGAGGAAAGTCAAAGAAGTCATGGGATACACATGTGTATATTGTGCAGTGAGACAAAAGGAGCCCAACACAACGTCAGATATGTTCCCATATGGCAGTCAACAAGAATAATAGAAAGCAAAGGTCTGGCAAACAACAGAACAACCCCACCCCCCACCACCCACTCCAACCCCCCAATCAGGTTGCAGAAACCCCATCCCAAACATCGTAACAACTACAACTACTAGTGGGAGCGCTCCCATGGGGGCGTAGTACCGACGGCATACTCCCTTGAGTTCTCAGGGTGGCCAAGAACATTTCAGCGAGTCTTACTCTGTGTCTTATAAAATTATGAACCATAACACCCAAACCCGACAAAGACCATAACTAGGGTGTGTAGCCGACCCGCGAAAACAAGGCTATATAAAGAAAAAGAAAAAACTAGTTAAGCATAATGCAAGGCAATCAAATGCATAGACAGGTGCATCACTTAGAGACCCAAGGAACAATGTACGGCCGTGTAGCAGATTACATAACTTATATAGCAGGCACCAAGATAAACCCCATCTCCCAGTTCCGGCAAACAGAAACCAAACCCTGCCAACCGGAGCCTCTCAACTCAAACTCAAGTTCGGGCCCGCAGCATATTTCAATCATTGTCACTCAAGTTGCGTTCCTCAGACGCCGGCCCTCTGTGACGTGAATTGGGTACCTTACCGCCAATATGCTTTGCAAACTTAAGAGCAGATTTAGCATCTGTGAAGAAGTGAGCAGACCCATCGTAAGTGACCTTAAGTTTGGCAGGATAAAGAAGTGCATATGGAACCTGGGCCTGCAGGAGGAGACGCATAGCCTGGAGGAACTCCCACCGAGCTGTCTGTACAGCTGGTGTAAAGAACGGGTAAAAGGAGATGTTGTTCCCTCCATATGTAATTGTTCCTCTGCCCCGGGCTAGGCGCAGGACAGTGTCTCGATCTTGATAATTCAGGATTTTGGCCAAAATTGATCTGGGGGTAGCGCCGACAGGCGACTTGGGGCCTAGAGCACGAATCGCTCTCTCCACTGCAAAGACGTGAGATAGGTCAGCGTCAAATAATTCATGGAGCATGTCCGCAACATAGGTTTCCATCTTTGCAATTGCTGTTGTCTCCGGTACCCCAGTGATACGGAGGTTACTTCGGCAGGACCGGGCCTCCAAATCCTCGTTTTTGGCGCAGATTATACTAAGCACTTTGTCCATTTGGAGGAGCTGTTCCTTTGTCTCCACCTGGAAGTCATGGAAATCAGAGTCTCGGTTCTCCAACACATCCAGTCTAGTCTCATGTGTTCCCACTTGTGATTTGACGGTGTCTAATTGAGAGGTCAGCGCATCTAGTTTGGTGTCAATGTTCTGGAGACTGGACCGTATTTCCAGCATGAGGGTACGTAAATCTTCCCCCTGGTCTTCCGTGAGTGGGTCTGGTGGGCGCTCCGCACCCAAATCTGAGTCTTGCTCAGTGAGACGTGTGGTGCGCCACTGGTCAAAGTTCAGTTTCGGCTTTTTTGCGTCTTGCTTGCCAATGGCTCGAGCCGTGATACATGTTGGTCAATCTCAAGGCAAGCGGGTGATGACCAGTCTTGGTATACCCGCCCAGTATCCATTTGCCGACTAAGGGTGTGAAGTAGGGCCGGCACTCGAGTCTAGCAGTAAGTGAAGTTGATCGGGTTACTAGGCTAGCGACAGGCAAGTCTCCCCTCCCTTGAGAGGGATACCCACGCAGGCACTGCAGCGACAACAGTCCGGCGTCTGAGGCGGCCGCATGGAATCCACCGGGAAGGGATACCACCCAGCAATGAGTCGCAGTAATTACCCAGATGTGGGGGAGAGATATACACTTTATATGGAGATCATAGGGAAAATGTCGGGGTTGTCATCCCAGGACAGTCCGCCCCACATCCACAGCCAATGCGCCGCCAGTCCCAGCATCCAGATCCACCCGCACTGGCACCACGGGCCACAACCGACACACCAGAACCGCAGCGAGGTGGGTCAGCAGGGGGTAGCTTAACATCCAGCAATGATAACTCACCCCCCCCTTGGTGTTTCGACTCACCCACTGCATTTGTGGAGGTGCTGTATTTGCTGGGGTGGGTAGCGGTGAGGCCATGTGGCGCAAATAAGGCCTGAAGTCCAGTCTCAGCAACCACGTGGAGGGTGGTGAATGCAGGCCGTCAGATGCAGCATGAACGTTTTTGTGCACTCTCCAAGGGGTACCCCACTTGGCAATCAAAGTCGAAATGCCCACATCTGCACCCCTGTTGCGCTAGGTATCGTTGGTGTTGGCATGAGGTTTAAAAACAGTCACATTCCAGCTTTGCGTACCATAGGCCAACACCATCCCATTTTCTCCTATGTGGTGGCTGATTCCTAGTAGTAGTTCTTCGGAAGCCACACAGTCTTCCCGGGACGTTGGGCCAACGTGGTGTGTCTGCAATTCACCTCCCCGACCACAAGGTCCGCCTCCCCCTTGCCGACTCCTCACCATCTAGGCACTCGCCCAGGAAGGCGCCTCGGAGCAGTCCTCAACAGGAGCAGAGACCGGCAACCTCAGAAGAGCGATCCGCCCTCCGGTGTGGCCGCAAAGAATCAGACAGCTTCTACTGGAGGTCACGCCCTACCACCCCGGTGGCGCCGCGGTCTCAATTTTCACCACAGCCACACGCCCACTCGCTCTTCTGGCGATCAGCTCCTGGCAGCACCAGAACGGGGCACACACCTCCGCCGCAAGAGCACACCCAGCACCAGGAGTCGGCTCGTCAGATGTTGCACACCTTGGGCTGTGTTTGGAAGAGTTTGAACACAGTAAGTACTCGCCAGTTGTACGAATTATGCAAGGATGTTGTCTCGGCCGGCGGAGCTCGTCCAGCTAGAGGCAATTTCGCAACTCAGCCGGCCACGCCCCCAGGGGGGCATCTAAGATTAACTTGAACATTCAATGACCGCATGAGCTGCGGTCGGCGTGTTTGATAGCTCGAGAGTGGTTTGAATATTCAAGTAGAGGTAGTGTTAAGCGTGATTGCGAGGAACCGTGGTGAGGACGTTATATAAGAAGCTAGTGTTTTGAAGCAGGGGTGAATGCAGCAGTGAGTAGGTTTAAGTTGTGGTTTCACAAGAGCACGAAAGGGGGAATTTTGGAAAGCTCACAGGGATGAGGGATTTAATTGGTTAAGTTATGCGTTGTAAGGGTTAGGTGTGGAAGTAAGTGGAGAGATGAGGCTTTAAAAATTATGGGGCTGGGAGGGAGTTCAATTAGATGAATTTATTGAGTGGGGGATGTACACATATGTTTTTGTTTCGAATAGAGCACGGCACTAAACAAATGTTGTTTTTTGACCATGTTTCTCATGTCGTACTTATGGAACAAGGCTAGAATATATGAAGTAATGGTGTTTTTTTCAGTCATTAATTGTAGTTACCCCTGAAGAAGGGCTCAGGCAGGCCGAAATGCATTGGGTGGAAATAAAGAAAACAGTTTTGGACGAATCATGTGTTCTCCTCGTGTTCTTGAATGAGGTCTGGATGGGTACAGCTGGAACATTAGAAGCATTCGAAAATAGCATGATTCCCTGCACGTGGCATGAAAAAAACAGAGTACATACAAACTGGAATACAATATTTTTAAAATTGGCTAAATGAAGGATCATTTTAGAGTACTAATGTATAATCTCTTTTTGGCTGTGCTCCTGGTAATTGGGGTGTAATAGCACTCCATACTGTTTGGATGATTATTAACGCGCCATTTGGGCAAGGTGCATACCAGAGAGCACGCACTCATGGATTACGCTTTGAGTTAAATATGGTTACATTGAAAAGCATGGTGTGCATCCCATCATCCTTGATGTATCACTGCACTTAATACCTAGAAGTCACCCCTATAGCAGACCGTTACAATCCTGAGGTCAGGGTGCTTGGTTCTAAGTGAGAGTGTGCCGCTGCATGGGCAGGACACCGATGCAGCCTACGGATACCATTCTCCCGGGTTGTCAGTGAAGAAGCCATATACTATATAGAAGGGCACTGCGTAATCACGCGATGACCATCTCGAAAACATCTGCAACAAATCCAATCTTGTTTGGTATCAAACATGTTGGAATCCTACCTCTAAATGGTGTGGGAGGTATAATTCCAAACACTGGAAGAGCTCTCCATTAGGCTCTCATTGTTCCTGGTATCAGCCTTCTAGTCCCGGACAGCACAAAATGGTTGCTGCCGACCAGAGACACATTTATGACCTCCTGCTGCTAAGCCAAGCTCGAGCAGGAAAGTGTGACCACCTCTCAGTCAGGATTTAGTGTATTAGGGGTGGGTGGAAGTGCTTGCCAGCACCTGAAAGTCTGTGTGAGGGGCACCTTTGGTGTCCCTGTGCATAGTCCCGTTCAAACCAGTCCTGGGAGCTGCTGGCTCGCACTCAGGCACGAAAATGGACATAGGACATGGGAATAGCCTCCTCCCTGTACAGACCCCACTGTGAATCTTCCCAACCCTTTCCTTAGGGTACTTAAGGGCTTACCTGAGTGTAGGTCTCTAGATTCATTGTGGGATAATATTAAGAAGTGAAACCAATGCACTTCTACCATCTGGACACTCTGGACTTCGCTGGGCTTTGTTTGGCCCTGACTTCATCTCCCTTCCAGTCTGCTGCATCGTCTGTGCCTGTGCATCATACAGGAACCTTCCAAGGCCTGCGAAGCATCAAGGACAACTGAAGTAATCTCCCTTGGAGTGAAGGAGTCACTTCCCTGCATTCGCAGGCACTGCAACGAAGATGACCGGTCTGCAGATCCCTAGAGCCTCTCTACTCCTTGGGCTCTGCAATACAAGTAATTGTTTTTCTCAGCTTCCAAGGCCTGCTCTACCCTCTTATCAAGTTTGAGACCAGTAGTCCTTGTGGGGGTTTCAATAACTGAACCCATGCAGTTGCAAAGGCTTGTTGACATCTTTCAAGGAGATTTTCGGGTCCAAGTAGCCCCAACTTCGAGCACCTCCAGTGACCAGAATGTTCAGCCACACCGCATCGTGTGCATCATGGCCAACATCTGTTGGTGAGCTGCTTGAGGTCCTCTTGCGATTCCTGTTCCTTTGGCCTGTCGGTCCATTTGAGGGTCACCTTTGTTTTCCTTTGGCTCCCTTAATTGCTTGGGCCCTGCCCTGAATCCCTTGCTTGTGGTGAGTCTCCTGGACCTTGCTGGTCCCAACTGTGCCCCTTCTTGACTTCCTGCGTGAGTTGCATTTGCCAAGGCTTGTTGGCGCTCTCCCTGGACACCAACCCCTCAGGACTCGACATCGTTCAAGGGACAGCTCATATTCAGGTCCTGGTAATGCTCAGCACTGTCTGGTCCTCACCGCTGCAGAGTCAAGGTCACCATCATCTTTTCTGAAGCACCTGACATCGGAGGGCATTCGTCTTCCAGGGCACCTGGTCGCTTCCGTGTGACATAGACTCTGTCCACTCTGATTTCAGGTACTCCTCTTCAAGAATCCATGTTTGAATTCCTCCGGACACTTTCTCCTCTTCCAGCAGCGACACTTTCCTGTAGTCCGCTATTGGGTTCTACAGCCGTTTCCGACGCCACTTCACACCTATGCACTCTGCTTCCCTGGGATAGGTAACTTGGGTACAACGGTATCAACGGGTGGAGTGGTTCTCCAACCTTCTGCCTTCCATGGGGTTTCTTTATGGTCCACTGGGAAGGGTCCCTAATCTTTAAATGTCCAACTGCGATTAGCACATAGGCTTGCACGGAGTATGCGGCCATGTTCACACACTGCACACGATCTCCGTGGGGTCCCTATCTAATTACCTTGGGTGGTTCTGTGGGTCCCCAGCAATTATATGTCCTCTTGACCTTGTTCTGACTCAAGTCATGGTTCTTATACCACTTTCTTAGTATATAGTATGGTCCCCCTCTGGGGCCCACTGTTTATTAGTGCTATTTATTGTGATTTTTTTGCTAAAGTATTGTGTGCTTTGTGTCTGTCTCCCTGTAGGAGATACTGTAACATACTAGATAGTGTTATATAATAAATACATATTTTTATAAATACTTTGTGTAGTTCCTTTTCATTTAATCTATACTATAAGATTGCATTCTGGTAAAAAACGTTGCTTTACACTCCTTTAAGACTAAGCCTGAAGGCTGCTCTACACAGCTACCACTTGGATAGCTTTCTAAGGTGTCTGAGACCTCCTAAATCACCATAAGGGTTGTCTGGACTGGTGCAAGGTGCGCATTTACATTTGTGGACATCATATACCAGGCCAGCTTCTCACACTCAGCATTGCAAATAAAGTGTCAAAACTCAAAACATGTGTGTCATAGATATTGCTTCACAATTTTGGGACTGCAACCAGGCAGTCCTAGGAGCAAAAGTAACAGCTCCAGAAGTTCTAGAAATGCACATAAACCTCTACATTAGGAAAATGTTGGTGGTTCCTCTGCCCCTCCTTGGGGAATCAAATTTTTTTTTTTTTAAATTATAGCTCCCCTGGAGAGGCATTATGGGGCACTCCAAACTAAAGAAAGTCAAATAATAATGAGTGGCTTCCCAGTTCTACTCTCTTCTACAGCAGCCCCACACTGTGTCATTTGTTTTTTTCTTAAATTTTAATTTTCCACAGCCTCTACACAGCTAGTCAGCAGAACACCCTCTCTGTCACACTCACCATATTCCACATCCTCTTGGCTTCTTGAAGCGGACCATTGTGTCAGTGGAGATAAGGGCCAGTCAACAGAAGGTCTGTGTTCAAAATATTTTATTGAATTTTGTTCGAATACAACTAAAAAAATAGACAGGACATAAAATATTATGATTAAGCAATAATACCTAAATAACATGGTATATCATCATAATCAACCTCATAAAGAGAAAAAATACCAAAAGGGAGGGTAGGAGGAGGGGGAGGGAAAGAACAAATATAACAATTAACGTAGAAAATGCAAACAGAGCTACTATAAGCCATAATAACACTAATCATAGTAAGTTCAAATTTGAATTAAAATTATTCATACAACATTGAATGGATAAATATGCATCAACAGGTAACCAAAAAGATTGATAAGAGAAAATATTATGAGTGATCCCCTTCACAGATAATTGAGCACCTCTTCTAGAAAGAATAACCCATGACCACCAAGCATTAACAGATAATACAGAGACATCTTTCCAACAAAAAGTAATGGATTTTAAAGCAGCCGAAATAAGAAAATTAAAAAGCTTACTCTCTAAATCATGTAAATTTTGTAGAAGAATAGCAGATTTACAGATTATTAACTGATAGGAAAGATCAATTTGAAATTTAAAAATCTTCTTAATGATATCCCAAACTTCAGACCAAAATTTAAAAACCAATGGGCAATCAAAAAGCATGTGTTGTAATGAGCCAGGGTGTGATTTACAATGCCAACAATCAGGAGAGGGGAGAAGTTTAACTTGGAACAAATGTGATGGAGTCCATAAACGATTATAAAGAATAAAATAATTAGTTTGGTAGATCGAAACAGGCAACCACCCAGATATACTATTAAGCCAAATATCTTTCCATGTGTCAGCGGACAAGGAAAGAGAAAGTTCATTATTCCAAAAAGTGGAAATCATCTCTATATTGCTACCTAAAGTATCAGATAATTTTTTATATAAAATAGAAACCCCATGAGATGATTTTGAAACTGTTTGAATATAAATTGCTAAGTCAGCTGTAACATTAGCAG
Organism: Triturus cristatus; assembly: GCF_964204655.1. Classification (NCBI taxonomy): domain Eukaryota; kingdom Metazoa; phylum Chordata; class Amphibia; order Caudata; family Salamandridae; genus Triturus; species Triturus cristatus. The sequence goes on from NC_140591.1 coordinate 500,896,405, forward strand.
GAATGGCATTAGGAAAGGAGTCTAAAATTGAATTGCACAAATATTGATACTTAACAAGATCAGATTTAAATAAACCAAAACTTGTTTGCAATGTTTCAAAAGAAATAAACGTATTATTGGAATAGACATCTTTAAGGTAAAAAATGCCAGCCTTAATCCATGAGAACCAGAAATTAACTTTCCTGTTCAATTTAATAACATTACTATACCATAATGATAATTCAAAAGTGTTATTCATGGGAAAAAGAAAAATTAAATCAAGATCATTAAATAACATTTTAGTGGATTTAATAATAACTTACTTTTGAATGAATGGAGCATTATTATGCATGGACACCAAAGTAGGTAAAGGAAATGGATTCACAATTGATTTCTCAATGCGAAGCCACGTAGGAGAATTATTCAAAAAGGAGCAATTAAACCATAATGAACTTTGTTTTAAAATAAAAGCTTTATGATAAAGAAAAAAGTCTGGGATACCAAATCCAGCATTACGTTTAGGAACTTTAAATTTTTTAGAAGAAATACGAGGAGGTTTGTTGTTCCATAAAAATTTTGACAAAAGTTTATCAACATCTTTATAAAACTTTAATGGAAATTGAGTAGGAACCATGGCAAGGGTATAGAATATTTTAGGAGCTATAGTCATTTTAAGAGAATCCATCCTACCCCACCATGAAAGATGTAATGCAGACCATTTAGATGTTTTGTCCTTAATATAGTTTAGGATAAAATCACAATTTAAATTAATTGTCGATTTGATGGAAGAGGAAAATAAAATTCCAAGATATTTTAACTTATTCTTTTGCCAAATAATTTCCTGCATGGGAAGCATATCAGGAGTGCAATAAACATTTAAGGTAAATAATTCAGTTTTGTTAGTATTTAAAGTGTATCCAGAAACTGCAGAATACTTTGTTATAATATCCATTAATGAGGGAAAAGAAGATATAGGATCACTAACAAATAAAAGCACATCATCCGCATAGGCAAGGGTCTTAACAGTAATAGCCTTAATAGTGATTCCTTTAATATGGTCACAATTTCTGATTAGGTTAAGAAAAGGTTCAATGCCAATTAAAAATAAGAGCGGAGAAAGAGGACAGCCTTGTCTTGTACCTCTAAAAAGCGAAAATTGAGTTGAAATTTGGCCATTAATAAATAGACGAGCAGTAGGGGCAAAATATAAAGCTGAAATCATACGAATAAAGGAATCTCCAAAATTAAATGAGGACAACGTATGGAATAAAAATTGCCAATGGAGTTTATCGAATGCTTTTTCAGCATCTAAGGCATGGCATTGATAAAGTGAGACTTTGTTCAATAATATGTAGCAAAGTTCTCGTATTATTAGCAGAGTATCTATTCTTCATAAAACCAGATTGGTCAGGGTGTATAATAGAATCTAATATGGGGCCCAATCTAGTAGCAAGTATTTTAGCATATAATTTACAGTCTTGGTTAATTAAAGATATGGGACGGTAATTAGACACTCTGGTGGGATCTTTATCTGGTTTTGGGAGTACAATAATTAAAGCTTCTGTAAAAGAACCAGAAGTAGTTCCAGTGGATCCAAAAAACGTAAAAAGTTGGTGCATAAATGGTAAAAGATGTGACTGAAATTCTTTGTAGAATTCCGCAGGGATCCCATCAGGACCCGGAGATTTGTTCTTTTTAATAGATTTTATAGCTGATAGGATTTCATCTTTGGTAATAGGAGCATCAAGTCTAATTTGATTAGATTGTGAAATCTTGGGTAATTTACATGATTTTAAAAAGGAGTCCAAAAAGGAAACTTCCAGAAAATCTGGTTTATTATATAATGCCGAGTAGAAATTCATAAATTCATTAACAATTTCATTGTGAGAGAGAGCAATATTACCATGAGGACCAAGAATTGAGTTGATTTGAGTTTTATCTTTTTTTATGCGCAAATAATTAGCTAATAGTTTACCGGATCTATTGGCATTAAAACTAAATCTAGCTTTAGCATTAGAAATTTGAATACCTGCCCTTTTGCTAAGGATTGAATTAAATTCATAATGTAATTTTTGTAGTTTAAATTTATATTGAGGATTGTTGGAAGTAATAAAAAGTCGTTCAAATTTCGCAATTTGCTTTTGTAAGTTTTTCACAGTAGCATGAAAGGTTTTATTTTCATGAGCCATAATAGATATTGTTACGCCCCTAATATAAGCTTTGAAAGCATCCCATCTATTTATCATAGAAGTAGACCCTTCTGGATTAAGTATGAAATATTCTTGAATAGCAGTTAAAAGTTTGGGCTTGTTATACTCATTCAGAATTATACCAGTGTTCATTCGCCATCTAGATTGTTTAGTATAAGTTGACTCCAAGTTCAAAATCAAAGAAATCATCGCATGGTCTGAGATATCAGTGTTACCAATATTAGGAGCAGTTATTGAACCAATTAGGTGCCTGGAAACCAATAAGCAATCAATTCTAGAATGGGAATTATGAGGGTTAGAAAAAAATGTGTAACATTTTTCTGTAGGAAACTGTAACCTCCAAATGTCAACTAATTTAGTAGTTTGAATGAATGATTTGAAAGCAAAATATACCTTAGAAGGGCAAAACTTGGTAAGAGATGATCTATCTAATAAGGGGTCAAAAATGAAATTAAAATCACCTCCGACAATTAAAGGAACATTACCAATCTTTAGAACCTCTGTTGTAAGATTAGACCAAAAAATATGATCATCTGCGGTAGGACCATAAACATTTAATAAAAATAGAACTGAGTCATGAACTTTAATTTTAACGAGTATTTATCTACCATCCTTATCAGAAGATTTACTCAAAATTTGACAGTGTAGCTTTTTTGCAAAGAGAATAGCTACACCATTTTTTTACCATTGGCAGGAGAAGAGACAATAGTATCTACCCATTTCTTCTGCATATAATCTAAAATGTTATCATCTATATGAGTCTCTTGTATAAAACAAACATCAGCTTTGCAACTACCAAGGTAATCTAAAATTTTTGTACGTTTACCTGGATGGCACAAACCTTTAACATTTAATGAAATTACTTTAATATCATGGATATTAGCCATAACAGAAGAAAGGAAAAAAGAGTATAAGAAATGAAAGATAAAAGAGGATCAAGAAAATGAGAAACAGGTAGCTCCATAAAAAGAAGAAGGAAAGGAGAAAATAAAAAAACATGGAAAAAAGACAAACAAGAGGCATAAATGTGAAATGTGAAACGCACACACGCTGTACAAGCATGACCGAAACCGCTGGAGCCCAATAAAGAGAAATTTCATAACAGTGTCAGAAAGAAAAACACAACCGGCAAAAATCAAGTAGCAGAGTCATTGGTATCCATAGAGTGCAGAGACTGTTGATCCAAAAAATGCTTCAAATCTTCTGGACGTTGAAAAGATTTCGAAAAATTATCCTTCCAAATGCGCATCGTCGATGGATCAAAAAGACCATATTTATAGCCTAAACTGCGAAGTTGCGGGCGAAGAGCAGAGAATTCTTTGCGAATTGAAACTGTTTCTTTGGCATAGTCTTGATGAATAAATATTTTATTCCCATTGACCATCAAAGAAGGGATTTCTCTAGCTGCTTTTCTGATTAGAACCAAATGGTGGTGTCGAAGAACTTTAAAAATCATTTGTCGCGGTTTTGTGTGTTGAGGGTTCCTGTGTGAGGGAGTCCTGTGGGCTTTATCAATTTCAAACCTTTCTGAGAATTTAATTTGTAGAAGACCAGGTAATAAATTCTCCAAATATAATCTGCAGTTATCCCCCTCAACATTTTCAGGAAGATTAAATATGCGTAAATTATATTGTCTGTTACGATTCTCCAAATCCAATAATGTTGAGCACATAGGAGAAATGTTTGCCACCAGTGGAGTAAATGAGTCAAGTTTAACCTTATTATCGTTTATTTTGATGGAATTATCTGATATTTTTATTGAAAGGCTGGCCATATCTTTACGCACATTTTTTACTTCAGAGGCAATGGTATCTGTATTGACTCGAAGCGCCTGAATTTCCTCCAATATTAAAGACAGTGAAGGTTCAGAAGACTCCACTACTTTTGATTTAGCAGGAGGAGGAGAAACTTGCTGCTTCCTTTTATTAACAGAACTCTTATTTTCCATTTTGAAGTAAAAAGAGTCAAAAATATAATTGCAGACACAAAATAATGAAGGAGGAAATGAAAGCTGTGTAAAACACCAAGCAATGACTGGTGCAGCAGCTAAAATGGGCTGGGGGAGTGGTTAGGCCCAAGCCAGGCCCTTTACTACAAGCTTGCTCCGCCCCCTTGACTGAAAGTCTGGCTGTACCTGAATGCTGAGCAGGGAGCAGGAACCAGGCAGCAAAAAAACCCACTTCCGCCGTGCAGAGATGCTTGAAATTGCTCCACAGTGCAGGTGAGAGCTTTATAATGACAGCGACCTCCTCCAGGGCATTTTTCTGACAGGAATCGTCGTTTAAAATGTCAAAAACGGGCCGAAAACGCGCGTAGACTCTTACTCGGCGGCCATCTTGGATCGCGCACTCGCGCGTCTCACAGTCAACAGAAGGTCTAAGGGAAGCATTCAGGGCTTCCCAGCAGGTTCATTCCCCCAATTGTTCTTCAGGAGGCATTGTAAAGCCAGTGCCACTGACCTCAGAGGGAAATATCCAAGCCCCTGGAGTCAACTGGAGTCTAAGTCCCCAGTCCATCCTTCCAGGGTATTAGGTGTCATCTCCTTCCAGTTGTGCATTCTTTCTTCATTGACGCTCTCACGTCCAGTGTCTTATGATCTGTCTTACCCTTGTGTAGAGGCTTTTAAGTGAGGGTGGAAAGCTCTATAAATAAGACACCCATAGACAATCCTAGAATCCCTCACCGTCACTCCAACCCTCCTGCACAATATTCTGGGACAATGCAACATACCGCTCTTAAGTGATCTATGGAAAGAGCCACCCTAAAAGCCTTACCTCCAACCTTAGCTGACACAGCTGCGCCCATCCACCCACCAAAACGTTGAAGGCCCGCCCATCTGTGTTGGCTCCAAAGGTTCTGCCATTGTCTTTTATTCCAGTTGGCCTGAGCTTTCCCAGACCATGTGCAGTGTGACAAGCTAACTGATAATGAGACATTTACGGGGCCTAGCACTGTTGATTTCTCTATTGTATGGGGAGGCTTCTGATCCCTCAGATAATAGCAAAGTAATTAGCTTGTCCAAGTAGAAAGAACAAAGCCTGGAACCGTATTCTAATCTGAGCTAGGAAAGTATGAGAAATCTTGAAGTACAATAAGGTGTAAATGTGAGATGTCAGGGACTTGAACACTTGGTCCATGTTTATCCCCAGACTGGTATTGCATTGGACTCTAAAGAACTACATGGAACAAAACTGTACTTTAGGGAAGATTTAACTTATAATGTATAATACTGTGTAGGCACCACAGATCTCCAGTAGGTAGTACTGTTCACTAACTCTATCCAGGTTAGTACAAATCCCTCAATAGTCCCTTCTGTGACAGGCTACCTATGTGCAGCTAGATGGTAGTTTCAAAAGTGCAGACCTCACATATGTACAGATGTGTGCTCATAGCTTCCTACCCTAGCTGTACGCAGCAGTCATAAGATGGACACTGACGGTTAGCAGTCTAAGCCCAATTACCGTGAATTTACGGTCAGTGAAACTCAGATGATGAGACTTGCTCACAGTAAAAGTCCAAAAACTGAGTAGTAATTTATGAAAAATAAAGGAGGGCTGAATGGCGGAATACAATTGTCTACAGATATGATACCATATTCCCCTCCATTTTCTCTCTCCTTTCCCTTTAAGCTTTTCACACATTATTTTCCTTTTGTATTGTCTCTCCTTTTCCTTCTGATTTTCCTCCTCTCATCCTCTAGTTTCCCCACCTGCATTTGATCGTTTGTTGTTGTTTTTGACCAGTTTCTGCTGCAGCCTTTTGTTTTGCTAAACCTCCCATCATTTGTCAAGCAGGCAATAGTTACATTCTCTATAATCTTAAAGGATTCCCTTCTACTTATTGTTTCTTCCATTCTCTTAGCTGAAAAAGTCATCTCCATTTTGCTATAATCATCATTTGGGATGAATTAATATGTGGTTATTTACATGGCAGATATTTTAAACTGAAATGTATATTGATAATGTGTGTGAAACTAGCACAAATATCTGTATCGTTGTGACATTAGGGGCATATTATCAAGCACGGCGTTAAAATTATCGCCGCTTTAGTGGCAGAAAACTGCTGCTAAAGCGGTGATAATGGGCTTGATAATATGCCGCAGAGAATTCCCATAGAAGCCCATGTTGAACATGGGCTTCTATGGGAATTCTCTGCGACATGTTATCAAGCCCATTATCGCCACTGTAGCGGCAGTTTTCTGCCGCTAAAGCGGCGATAATTTAACGCCGCTTCTTGATAATATGGCCCGAAGTTAGCACAAAAGTATGCATAATAACGTAGAATGCATTATGCAATCAAAAAATTACCCGAATGGTCCACTTCAACCTGAAAATGTAATTTTTGAGTTAACTTCCTTTCACTTGGATTACAAACACTGCAGATCGTGTTCAGATTTTTGGTTTTGTGCTTACATATTACCTAAATGGTTCCCTTGAGTAAAAAATCAACCTGATATGTTTGCTGAGCACCCAAGTTAAAGGAACTGCCACCTGCATTTAAAATGTTGGCAAAAAAATCTACCTAAAAAATTACTCTAATTCTACCTCTTGCATTAAAATTTCACCCAAAATGTACGCGATGTTGCAAAATGACGTAAAATATGTCACTTGGAATTACCAGAATTACGTGAATTACACCAGCGTAATTATCATTTTGATCAGGCCTAACACAGACGCTGCCAATTTTAGCAGATTGAAACACTGACAAACTAAAACAAAAGGGATTTGTTCAAAATCACGCAAAATTTTAAGTGGAAAAGAATTGATGAAGAAACCAGGCCTCCCTGTTACATAGCAGAAAACAACACCAAATGCACCACTCAGCTTGTATAAATTAAATAAGTCCAAATCCTTAAAGTTGTTCTTTTTCAAAAACATCTTCTTTATTGTGCAGTTTATCATGCAATCTTTAAAAACTTCCAAAAACAGCCAAAGCAGCCGACGCGTTTCGTCCACCTTTGGACTTCTTCAGGGCTGCAACAAATTTATACAAGAAAGGCAATATAAATGACACACATAAGGACTAAGCACAAACAATTGTTTCAACACAAATAAGGACATTAAAAACATTGTAGACGCATATCTAATTCAAAAAGACATGAACACCAATACACTTACTTCAATCTAATTAACCCTTAAAAATCTATATATAATGTTGTCAGGGGAATCCATAGTGCATAAAATGACAATATTTACACCATCATATTTGTGACATATTGAACAGTTGAAATTGCAGATGAGTGCAATATATGAACACTCCTCTCAGTATGTCACATTTTAAAAGGCCTATAAGGATTAGTTTATCAAAACAGGTGAGGCAAAAAAACAGGCCAAAAGAAACAAAGGAAAAGACAAGGCAGCTACTTCACACAGAACTAATATGAGATGCATAAAGCAGTTTCAATTGTGAAGAACCCACAGGTTAAAGAAGTGTATTAAGTAATGGTGGCAATGTAGTCAAATCCCAGTCATGGTCTGGCTGGATCGGAGGGAACAGGGAAAGGGAATAGTAACTACAGAGGAGAAAATAGGTATGTACCCACCAAAAAAAGTGGGATGAATGTCATCGTCTTTAGGTTCTCTTTTACTTTCTTCCGATCCCTCACTACTTTAATTTGTAGTGTAACCCAGAATGGTAATCCAAGTCCCTGAGGGAAAGAGAAGAACACATGGGGTGCGCCAGGATGACGGAGAGTTCAATGCATTAAACCACAAAGTTTTATGGGTCATAGCAATATCCTACTCACTTTTTTTCTTCAAAGCATATGATTCGATGTAGGAAGATTCAATATCAAGAGACATCAGTATTGCATATTAGTGTGATGGCGGATCTATATGGAAAATCATCCAATGATAAGGATGAATATATCCTGTTCTGAGATACCTATAAGAGAAGACATACGTAAGGGGCATTCAAACAGAGAATGGAACGTCACAGTTCCAATAATCATGTGCCTTAACACAAGTAAGAGAGGAAACCTCAATCACATGGGGAAATATGATGTCCAACTCAAAATGCCATCATCAAGTTAAATAAAATGGAAAAGCTAATGTTGCAATCAGAGGGGGGTGAGGTGACCTATAACTATCTAAGTGTGAAGACAACTTAGGGCAACATCTAAATAAGAGCAGCAGGCTGTGCAATGCGAGTAAAAAATGCACCATGTTGCTTACTAAGGATAACCTCAAACCGCATGCAAAACCAGTGTTCAGAGAGGTGAGGCGAGATCAAACTTACCCGATTCCGTATCTAATTTCAATTGAAGAAAGGCACCGACCCTGTCTGGTAGCAACAGGACCCATGAATAAAGGTTCCTGTTTATATAATATCTATAACAGGTGAAAGAGAAAACACCTGATTAGAGTTTCAAACCTCGCCCCAAGCGTCCCAGAAAGAGAGAGAAATTAAGTTACCGGCCGCCATCTTTGAACGGCGAGGAAAGTCTATGTGGCGATACAAAGAATTGTAAAAATGAGAGGTTTCCCTATATCCATGCTTCCGAGGTGTCCATAGAAATGATAATATTGAAGTACAATGGAATTATGAGAGTTTCAAATAACCCTAAATTATCCAAAAAAACGAAAGAATAGAAAGCTGGCCGCCATCTTAGAAAAGTGAGGTGAACCTACGTGGCGGTCAGACTAAATGGGGAAATCGATAGTAAAGCTGATCGCCATTTTAGAAAGGTGAAATAAACCTACGTTGCGGTCAGGATAATTCAGGGTTCCGAATAAATAGGGAAATCGATGGTAAAACTGATCGCCATCTTAGAAAGGTGAGATAAACCTACGTGGTGGTCAGGATGATTCAGGGTGTCGCTGGTAAGTATCCCTGTTACATAGCCTGCGTTTTGGCAGCTGGACCCTATTTTGTCATTTTGCAATTCTGTTTCTTGGCTTCGTCTTTACCTCTCAGCTTTCCCCATATTCTTATTTCTGTCGCTCTTTCCTCCCTTCTTTGTTACCTTTCTTAATTGGTTTCTCTTCATATTTTCTATCCCTTCCTCAGTTCACAAGCGTCTTAATTTTCTCATTCATACAGTTTCACTTTTTTTCTTCCAATACATGTGCTTTCCTCCTCTCCGTTCACATTTTCTTTATAAACTAAAACAGGAAAATGACATTTGTTTATTTATAATATAGTCAAGTCAATCACCTGAGAGAAAATAGGCAGAAAATTAGCAATTCAATTTGAATTGTACTGTGTGGCATTTACGTTTTGTTTCATTCTTACAAATGCTCCACTCTGATTTATTTACTTGTTTGTTTCTATTGTTAATTTCTACTCCCTCTTCTTAACTCTCTAATTGAATAATTACATGGTTATTTGTATCTCACACGCACCAACGTGCTCTCCCCCATACACCATAGCCCTCTGAATTATGGTGAGAAAATAGATGTTTAAGTTGCTAAATGACATTAGTTTTATCCTTTAGAGGGTTATAGAAATCTGTCACCTCTCTGATTCATTCGTCTGCATCAGCAGGTGCAAACTGCAGATGCTCAAAAGCACACAACTCTTTGACAACCCACTGATATACATACAGACAGAGTATGCTTTTCTCAGTGAATATTTGTCTTACTTTTACAGTTTTTGATGTTTGCTTTCATTGAAACTCTATGTGCGACTTACAGGTGCATTTTCAATTGTTTTGTTTTATTGGGGGGCTTGCTCTGGATATGTGAAGAACTGTGGCACTGACATGTGACTCAAATACTCTCAACTGAGATACACTACCACTTTATACACACTGTGCGTTTTATGGCAGATGTGGAGGTTAGGATCCAATCTATTTTGAGCCCTTAACACATGTGGACATTCTCAACTCTAGTTATTTCCATTTTGAGGGACTGTGTGGCTCTCATCTTCAGCGAATCCTTGAGATATGTGAACATTCTAAAGTCTAGGTATGCATCTTTGGATACCTTCTCAGCCTAGTACGACTCTAAGACATGTGGTTCTTGATTTAGAGGGGCGAAAACAGTACTCAATCAACAACCACAATCCTTGTCAGGGTGAACCCAAAAAAATAAACTCAATTAACCTGTGCTTAACCAAGTGGTAGCTTGGCACAAAAGCAGTCCGACTTAACTTTGAGGCAATGTGTTAAGCATTTAGGCACCAAACAAACAGTAGAAAAAGTGAAAACACAACACAAGAAAAAGCCCACATCAATTTAGAAAAGAGAAAAGTTTAATAAATATGATGATACAAAATGACAAAAATATAATCAGTATAACTGGAGATATTGAATTTCATAGTTTTAGGTAAGTATAGCACCTAGAAGCACATAGTGCCACTTGTGGTTATCTAGTCTTGCTAGAACAGGGGAAAGCCACAAATCCAGACTGACCATGATTGAGTGCAGACCAGATACAGGGACTAGGCTAGTCCTGCTGAAAACATTACCTTCTCAAAGACCTGTGTGAAGAGCTGCGTTTGTCTTGGAGGAGACTGCAAGGAGCAGGTAGAGTGTTGATGATGGTCACTAGTGTTGCACGAAGATCAGGCTTGGCTTCACAGATGCCATCACTGGTGCTTAGAATTAGAGGTCACCGCAGGCTGTAATTGCTGTAGTGTGAAGTACCGATCTCACATTGCTGTTTGTCGCTAATGCTTACTGTATTGTGAAGGGTTTATTTGAGTTTCTCTTTGGAGGTCATTGTACAGAGAAGAGTCTTAGTGCAAATGGGCCCATTTGCAGTCGTGAAGGGCCCAAAGCCTCAGCATGTCATCTTTCATTACAGAGGAGGGCACTTTAACATCACCCAAGGATCCAGGACCTTGTGAAGCACCTTTTGGGGATCAGGGACTCACTCTAGCAGGGGCAAGCAGGGCTCAGGCAGGTGCAGTTACAGACCAACTGACCCTTGGAGTCACTCAGGTTAGTCTGGAATGAAGGGAGAAGAATCATGTGTCAAAGAACAGTGCAGTCCTAAAGCAGCAGGGCAGTCCTCTGGGGAAAAGGGACGCCACAAGCAGCAGGACAGTCCGCTGAGGAACAAGGCATTACTTCTTCTGTAATGCCCACTGGTCCAGAAGAATACTGATGACTGAATCAGGAGGTTCAATATTTTAACCTGGTGCCAGCTTTGAAGTGGAAGACATCCTGGCTACTCCCACATCTGGTTCTGGAAACTTTTTCTTTTCACCTGCCAAGGCTACAAGACGTCTGGGGTGACAAAAGACTAGTTTCAGGTTCCTTTCTGTGTATGGTGGAGACAGTCTTTCATCACCTAGTCCCCTTTATCTCACTGTCTGTGAGGAATACACAAAGCCAAAAAGCTAATCTATTGACAGTCATGGGACTCAGGACCCTGACAGCAGGTGTTAAATGGCTAGGGTTGGAGAATGGCAACTTTCTAAAAGTGTTAGTTTTTTACTTAAAATCTGAGTATACCACTGAAGAGAATTTTAAATAACAATTGATGTAAGTCCTAACTTGACATCCCTATCTGCTCACAATCAAAATGAGAAGTTATTTACTAAGGTAACCCAATGTTATCAAATGGGGACTTATAAGTAAATTAAATGTATCAATTAGGTGAAGATGATTTTTCCATGCCTTAAGGAGATATCACTTTAAAACTGGTTAGTAGTGGAAAAGTACTCAGAGTTTCAAAGGCCAACAAAAATTGGTTCAGCATCAGAAAGCAAAAATCTGGGAGAGAATTTAAAAAAAAATCATTATAAATTCTGACAATAGTATTTCCCAAAACAGGATACTCCTTTACTATCCTTGATTAATGTATGGACCTTGCTATACTATAGCTAGTCAAGTCTTATGACAAAGCATTTTAATATTAGCTGATTTCAACCTCAACACCCTTAAAAAAATCAAGTCACTGAAGTTAAGGAAATTGTGGATTCCTTATGGTTACTCAAATAATCTCAATTCCTACCCACATCACAGATTGTAGCTTGTACTTGGATTTCACCAGTGGCACCAATACCAAAGTCTTAGCAGACAAACACAATTTCTGGTCATACCACACTTTGATAACTTTCTCAATGGATTCAGTACAAACATTTGAATTCCAAACTTTCTAGTTCAGCTAATTCCCTTGAATTCAAATCCTGCAGAAAGGCCTCTCAGGAAATAATACTAAGTATTTTCAATGTGGTTAGATTATGTTAACTGTCTGACACTGAACAAGGAATTCTACTTTTGAGAAAATGGTGTTTTTGAGAAAATGCTGCTATTTTTGGCTGTATTGTATTGCTTGTTTTTAGGTCTTCACAATTATCAGGGGTGGGCGATAAATTTAGGTCTGCCGTTGGAGTTCACTGAGTTTGTGCCACTCCACGTTCTGCTTGAAACACAGAGCACCAACCAAACTCAGACATTTGCGGCGTGGCAGAGATTTCTCACATGAAGCTTGCCATCAGTAACTTGCTGAGCGAGTGAGAATTGATGTCTACTTGTGCCATTTTTAGGTGGTAGGAGGGCCCCAGGTAAAATGTTCTTAATGTAGGCAGTCGTGGGCGTTTGCAGCCATTCGCGATGAGAAAGCTGCACTTAGGTAGAAAATCTACTTGAGCAGCACCAAAGAGGCAGCACTTTCTGGCGCACTGTGTGGTGCCCTTTGTGCTGATTTTGCAGTACAGAACAAGCTCCTGGTGCTAAAAATCCGCTCAAGCAGTATGATGTGCTGATTTCACCTGTTTGCGGAAATCCAGAGAATCTCACAAAGTTTATGTAACTCCATGAAATTCAGAAGAGTGACACTCTGCAAGTTCCACCCACCCTTAAAAATGGGGCACTACTGTCCAGTTCCTAATGTATGTACTCTGCCACCCAAAACATGTAGAATTTGTAGAAATTGTCAAATCCTTGATTGGCATATTTAGCTCTCCTATATGGCCATAGTATATGTTGTTGAAACTGCACCAGTGGCATGAAAACTAAATCTGCGGCAGTTTAAACTTGTAGTGTGATCTGTTCAAATAACCCTTTTGACAGGTGAAAACATCCCTTTTGAATTTGGTTAAGTCACCTTGTATAAGCCTTGTAGCCTACAAGATAAGGTGTGTGGTATTAAAAGGTGGGACATGTAGAAAATCCATGTTACGAGTGCGTATAGTGACAAGGCCCACTGTGATAGGCCTAGATGTCGTATTTAGAAAGTCAGAATGCAGATTAAAATGCCAAATGCTGCTAACCCAGAAAAGGGACAAGCTAGAAAAATAATTCAAGTCACTATTTTATAGTGACTAAAATACATTTCAACGGTGAAGTCTGATTTTTATAAAATGTTAAGCAAATTAACCTTTAGAAATGTACTCTTCATTTTTCTGAGCATTTATGGGGCTAATTTGCATTAGCACTCCAGCTACTCACATCTAGTGCTCAGCCTTGAAGGAGGTATGAATGAGATGTGAAGTTTATCACAGGAGGACAGAATAGGTTGATCAGAATTGGTAGAAATTACTCCTTTGACATCAGTAGAATATGCAGTTTGGGGGCTGTCCCTCCTGAAGGGGTGGGCAGTGTGCTCCACTCCACTGGTGGGGTTCCCATAGTTTTTGCTACTCCATGCTCTGCGTGAAGCATGGAATTTAGCAGGGGCTCTGCCAACCACCGGCAGAGCAGAGTTTACTGCCTCGCTCATGCAGCCTTTGTGTATTTTTATATGGAAATTCAACAGCACCGGGATGCTCAGGAAAACTTTGAGACCCGGCAGCTATTCCTTTACAATTAAGCGCTAGTTTGTGGTGCTCTGTACTCTTTCTTTTTGGAAACTATTCTGGCACAATGCAGCCTACATAAAATATTTACTGCTGTCCATTCACAAGAAAGAGACGCTGTGTCTTCCCGTCAGTGCACATGAGCTGTGTGCACGGAATCATCTTTGCGTTTCAAGCCTCGTTCTCAACCCTCTCCCAATTCTGTGTTTATTGTGGAGGAGAGGGAGACCTACCAGAGAGGCCAGCTAAGGAGGGGAAGCCTCAGGCTCAGCAGTGAGGAGGGCACAGCAAAGCAGTTAGGAATTGATGAGCGGGGATGCTTGGAATAACAGCAGTGAAGAGCTGGTGCGAGGGCCGCTGATAGAATGGCTGCAGAGACCCTGTGTCAACAGTTTGACACATGCTTGTGGGGCATGATGGGAGGCTTGCATGCACTTGTTTTTTTTTTAAGACAGTGCTGAAATACAACGCTGACTTGTCTTGCCTTGTGTCTGGTAAGTGGTAACAACATTTTGGGCTCAAGTCTCACATCTACCAAAGCGTTTCCAGATTTGATCCAATGGCCGAAAACCCCTTAGTGCTTACAGTAATCATGGGGTATGTCTAGCAGTTGTGGGAGTCCAGTGAGGCAACAGTTGCTTTCTCGTGAATAACACTTGCTCCTACATTTGGAATTGGCAGCAGCATTAGTGGTACAGATCAGAGCTTCCGAATCCCCTCTACTTCCACGGACGGAATGATTTCACAGTCACACACGCATACACACATCATACGCTGGTGGGGCCCATTACACCAACATTCACACTAAATCACACTATCCGTGCCCTGTAAAGGAGAAACACCTTTCATATATGCTCTATCTAATCTGCCTGTACTTTGAGGTCAATGCGACCAGCTTAGTTGCTTGTAAATCTAGCGAAGAACATTTCAAAGAATACACAAATAAATTCAATAAACATGACCAGAAATAACCACCCGAGACAGGAATTCAAACAAATTGTTCATTTATTTAATATTTCAAGAAAAGCCCATTAAATACAATTTTCATTTCTCTCATATTTACCTATTCTGTCTAAATGTCAGATCCTAAGTCAGAACCGGTCCTCTGGAGAAAAATTAGAGTCTTCTGTTGTCATGTAGAGTCATCGTCCTCTCCGTCAGCATAGGGACCTCGCATCATCAGCTCGCGAAGAAGTGGCGCTAGACCTCTCTAGTCTACTTACTTTTATGCTGAAATTTACATTCTAAAAAGTATCATTTCTTTATTCAGAACGGATGAATGGCGGAAATAATGTCATCTCGGTACTTTTTCGATATTTTACGAAAGGTTCTCACATAGATTGTCCCAACTAATGAATAGCAAAATTGAATGTTCATGACTAATTCGCAACATTCACGGATGTCTCTTTTAGTTGAATTTGTTGCAAAAATGGGTTCATTCTTAGTTCGTATAAACTTTTTCCGTCTTTCAGGGGCTTTTGGCTGTTGTCCCAGACTTGTCATCATTCTTATGGCTTTTCAGTTCACCGGAGGTGCAAGGTCACAGGCAGAGCGAAGCCTTTCTGTAAATTTCCAGAAACACCAATGCAGGCTGCAGGTGGCGGCCATTTTGTGGCAGGCCACAATTGTCAACTTAAGAGCAAAGAAACACAAAACATAATTACTGCATAGAAATGATGATACAGTGTTATTCCCCAGCTAATACCCTTATGTGTGTGTATTTCTCTAGCCATTTGCGACATCAGAAGCCATTAATGCATATTAATTATAAGCGCAAAACACCATAACATTACATAAGCAACATTGTTTTCTGTAAGTTTGCTCATCAACTTAGTTCACTTGTTATTTAGCCATGCAATAGCATTCCCACGTGTAATTCTCTTGTTAATAAGGTTGATTAGTCAACTTTCGACAAACTTTTAGTCATTAATAATTAATCAGTAGTACTTTTAGTTATAACATGCGAAAATGAAACAGATATTCGGTTTTTGAGTAAAAACCCTGCTCCATCAATCCCCCCTTTGGTGATATATAATCACCACAAAAATCAAAACCCCAAAATCAATTTAGTTTCCCCTTTTAGAAGAATTTGAAATGTCTTCTTGTTCTTGTTTTTAGACCCTAGTTTCCATCTCATCTTCCTTTTTAGTTTCTATATACATGCTTTCTCTTATTTCTCCTAGTTCTATTTCTTGTGGATCTCTTTCCGATTTCTTTTGTCTCTTTTTAACATTTTCTTTTGTGATTTTCTTTTTATTTCTTCTATATCTACAACACATACATCCTAATCGAAGGATCAATAATGCAACTATTACAGAAGTTAATGGAAATAGTATCTTACCAAATATGGTACTACCTATTTTTGCTACAAAATTCTTAATAGCAATCATCTTGTTAGCCATTTTAGTCCAGATACTTTCAGCTTCCAGTGGTACTAATTCTTCATGCAAATCAGTAATATTTTTGATGTAAACTTTTAGGATCTATACTTTCGTCAGGAATGTAAGTGCAACAATGTTGAACTTTCAGCATTCCACAGACTCCACCCTCTTTTGCCAAAAGAATGTCAAGGGCAAGTCGATTTTGCATCGCCATAGCACGCAACGCATCCATTTCTGTATTAACCAAAAGAAAGCCTCCAGCGGTGCTTGTTGACAAGCGATCTACCACTGTTGACAGCTTCCGAATGCCATAGGCATTTAAAGAAATTCCCACTGCTTGAATTAAAGCTCCAAAAATATCTCCTACAATTTCTGTCCATGTTTCTCTTTTATAGCGTGTTAATGTGTTAGAATGTTCAGCATCATCTACTCTATCCATGTGAAAAATCTTTGGAAAGACCAGGCCAACATAACATGTACCAAACCAATGGTCAGGCAAACGGTAATAAGCCTTGTTCCCACAAATATAATACACTCCCGGAAAAACTGGATCTTCTCCTCCTCTAAATAAAGTATGTATAATGGCACTCACTAGTCCCTATGAAATAATAATCATATTGGGATCTCTTCCTGGTAATGCACAGTTTCCCTTTCTGTGGGGCATCTATAGCCATGGTTGGACTGGCTCCATTTTTCAACTCATTTTCTTTCTCAATATCCCACATTGTGTCACTCATTTTATGCCCTTCTGCTTTCTTGTGCATATTCAACCTTCTTCTTTCAACCATGTCTAGAAAATTCTTCTCTTCTCCTTTCAATCTGCAAGTTAAATTGTTTCTAAAAACATAGTCTAAGGTTAATTCTTTGGTTTCTAGAAAAATCTCACCTAAAGTGTTAGCATCCTTTGCAGGATTCAGTGCTTTATTCATAGGCAACTGCCCAAGAATATTATCTACATTAGACATATTGTAATCTAATTTCCCTAATTGATAAAAAATACTAATCAACACACTACAGGAAATTCCATACGTAGCCGGAAGATGATGATAAGTCACTCCTTCCGAAACAGAGGCAGGTAATTGCATGCAGGCATAGCAATCCCTTATTTCCATTGTCTTTACGTACTCATACAACAATTTTGAAAAAACATTGCTAGAAAAATCGCTAATTGACCTATCTTTATGTATATGTACATTACTAGTTCTAGTTGGAACTACTTTTAACGGACTCTTCCCTATATTAGTCTTGTTCTCAGTATGACCTTCTAAAGTGTCTATAGTGACTCTAAATGAAATCAGTAGAGCATGCACGCTCCAAAGCAGCATTAATAAACCTGTACAGCAGCAGCACATTTTGCACCATCTTTTCAGAAAGGTACATCTACTTTTATTCTCAGTGTTAGCCATCTTGTTAATTTGACCGTGTCTTTTGACTTAGCCTCTTCTACTCCTTTACTAAACTTTTAAGGGCAGCAAGTACCCACCAGATTATTAAACTCTACTAATTTTAGTACTACTTTTTCTTCTCTTCACCAAATGATTTACTTGGATTCACTCAATTTGGATTTTCATCACTTTTCACTTTCTCTTCATCATCATCAAACTGTATCAGGTCCTGAACATCCGTCTCTTCTCCAATGTCGGACAAGATAACTCTCAGGATTCCCACAGCTTCTTCTTCAGCAACCTCCTTCAGAAAAGCCTCCTCTGGACTTCCTTGGCTGTCCGCCTCTTCTCCTTCTTTAGGCAGTGCCACATACGTCCATTCCGGTGACTTGTACCTCTGGTTTGGTTTTCTTACTCTTTTAGTTCTCTCAGGTATCTTTGCTTCTTCTTCCTTGGTAGGATTCTGACTTGACACTTCGTTCCCTTGTTCAGCTTTTGAGGAGTTGACTCGTGTCAGTCTGTACCTTAGTCTCTTTATCTTATTTGGCCAAAGATCTCCTTTAGCATTTCTCTTTTGCTTTCCTTCTTTATTGTTTCTTTCTCCAAGCCAAGTTATCTTCCTCAGAACTCGTCCTCTATGAATCTCATTGTCACTTTCATCAGACTCTGTTTCAGTTGCTACTGGTTCATTAACAGCTTTCTTTTCTTTAACAACTTCCTTTTCTCCAACAGTCTCTTTTTCCACCACTTGAGATTTCCCTACTTCTGTCCCTCCTCGGGTCTCCGACACGCAATCTTCTTGCTGTCTACTTGTCCCTTCACCTAACTTGTTGTGGATGTTCCCTACACCTCCTCGGGGTTTTTCCGCAATCTGTCCCTCTCTGTCTTTGTCTGTCCCTTTTTCTTCAATATTTATCTCAGGTGGAACTTGTCCAATTCCTTCAGGTGACTCAGGTGTCTCTTCTGTTGGAACGTTCTTTTCTTTTCTTTCTTTCTTTTTGTGTTGCTCACTGTCAATTGGAACCTCAGGTAATTCTTCTGAGTCTGAGCTTGCTTCTGCAGTTTGCACTGTTCTCTTCAAAACCTCTTCAGGTGGGATGAAAGCTTCTCTTGACTCACTTTCCCCACTTTCAGGATTCTTCTTCCTTCTTACTGCCTCACTGTGTGCATCATCACTGGAGTCTGATTCTTCAAAGTATTCTTTTCCAGTACCATCTCTTGGATTTGGAACTCTCAGTGTGTGGCTTGCATGTATCCAATTCTTCACACCAGCGCACTTCACAGCAGTTGTTGTGGTCAAAATGACTTGTCTTGGCCTTCCCCACCTTGGAACCAGGCAATTCCTTCTTCTGTGGACTTTTATCCTTACCCAGTCCCCTGGGCTCAGATCATGGGCTGGATTCTTTACAAGTGTGGTGGCGTCTTCTCCAACCTGGTGAAACACAGAATGAACTGCGTCAGCCAGGCCTTTGCAGTAATCCAAAATCATGTCATCAGTTATAGTCATCAGCTTGTTCACTGGTCCATATGCATGCCTCATAGCACGTCCCATGATAATTTCATGTGGACTCAAACCTGTGGTTCTGTCTGGAGTAGACCTAATGGTCATCAGGACTAGAGGCAAGACATCGGGCCATTTCATTCCTGTGGCTAAGCACATTTTGCCAATTCTGTTTTTGATAGTGCCATTCATCTGCTCAACAACCCAAGAAGCCTCTGGTCTGTAAGCACAATGCAACTTCTGCTGTACACTTAATGCTTCACAAATTAGACTCATAATTTCATTATAAAAATGTCCTCCTCTGTCTGATTCAATGGTTACTGGGAACCCGTACCTTGGGATGAACTCTCTTAACAGTAATGTTGCCACTGTTATCCCATTATTTCTTCTTGTTGGGTACGCCTCCACCCACCTTGAGAACAAACAGACCACCACCAGGACATATCTCAACCTATTTACTGGGGGCATTTCAATGAAATCTATCTGCATTCTTGTGAAGGGTCCTCCCTCTCTGCCTATTGTTCCTAGGCTCACCACTGTTTTCTTTCCTGGATTGAATAGCTGACATATCAGACATCTCTGGCAGAGACTTTCTGCTATCAGTCTGAGCTTTGGACTGTACCAGGTTTGCTTAAAGGCTCTTATCATAGCATCCCTCCCCAGGTGTCCCTGGCCATGATACATCCTTGCCATTGTTGATAACATGCTGTTAGGCATGACTGGTCTTCCATCCCTGTAGACCCACACATGATCCTTTTCTCTGGGTGCACAACCTGCCTTCACCCAATCTCTCATTTCATCATCTTCTGCCTCATCCTGCAGTTGTTTTACTTCCTCCCATGTCCCCACTTCATTAGTAAACATTAATGAACAAGAAGACATTTCCCGTTCTTTACTCCTGTTAATTGAGTGATTGTTTCTTGCACAATATTGTGCTATGTCATTGGCAAACTTGTTACCAACTGTTACAAAATCGTCACCCTGACCATGAGCAGCACATTTTACAACTGCTAATTCTTTAGGCAGCTGTATCGCCTCTAGCAGTTTTCCAACCACTTCAGCATTCTTTATGGGAGTTCCACTTGAGGTCAGGAAACCTCTTTGTAGCCATAGCTGGCCAAAATCATGGACAACTCCAAAGCCATACTGGCTGTCAGTCATCACAGTCACTCTCACACTCCCAATCTTGCATGCCTTTGTCAGTGCCACCAGTTCTGCCACCTGTGCTGATTTAACTCCTTTCAAAGGTGATGCTTCCACAACTTCCGAGTCTTGGCACACAGCATATGCAGCACTCAACACTCCTTCATCTGTTCTCAGACACGATCCATCCACAAACAACACATGATCACTTTCAGGCAGTGGCAGATCTCTTATGTCTGGACTTGGCTTGGTGCAATAATCAAGTACATCCAGGCAATCATGATCAACATCATTTCTCACTCCCACACATTCAGCATCAGGCAATAGTGTCGCTGGATTCACATTCACACATCTCTCCAGACTTACATTGGTTGCACCAAGAATGACTTTTTCATATTTAGTCAGTCGACTATGAGACATGAACTGTGTCCGGCTCCTTGGTGAAAGGATTGCCACATCATGAGGTACAAATACCCGTACAGGGTATCCCATTATGATTCCCTCACTTTGTTCTAGACTTTTGCAGGTAGCAGCTACTGCTTTCAGGCAACCTGGTAAACCCACAGCTACTGGGTCAAGAGTTGCTGAGAAATAGGCAATTGGCCTCCTCAGACGTCCATGTTTCTGGATTAACACTGAAAGTGCACATCCATTTCTCTCACTACAGTACAATTCAAATTCCTTTTCATAATCAGGCATCCCTAGGGTGGGAGCTTCACAAAGTCTGTCTTTCAGCTCTCTGAATGCAGCCATTTCTTCTGGGTTTAGTTCCAATGGGTCTTTCATCTCACTTTTGGTCAACTTAATTAATGGTTTGGCAATCATGGAAAAATTACTTATCCACTAACGACAGTAACCCACCATTCCCAGGAACATTCTCACTTCTCTTTGTGTCATTGGGGCTCTCATTCCCCTAATGATTTTGATTCTGTCAATAGTCACTTTTCTCAGGCCTTTCTCAATGTTGTGTCCCAGATACTGGACTTCTTTCTTACAGAACTGCAATTTGGCTGGAGATACCTTTAATCCTCCATCTGCCAAATGATTCAACAATGCAATGGTATCTACTTCACAAGCTTCACGTGTTTTTGATGCCACAAGTAGGCCATCAATATATTGGACCAAAACTGAATTTTCAGTCATTGTCAGACTTTCCAGAGATTTCTTCAGCAATTGATTAAATATTGAGGGGCTCTCTGTATACCCCTGTGGGATTCGGCACCATGCCAAAATCCGCTCTCCAAATCTAAATGAAAATATCGGCTGGCTGTCATGATGCAATGGGATTGAAAAGAAAGCATGACACAAATCAATTACCGTGTACCATTCTGCATCATGAGGAATCTGATACAAAATCACTGATGGATTTGGCACAATCGGACAACATGGCACAACAATCTTGTTAATCTTTCTCATATCTTGTACTATTCTGAACTTCCCATTAGGTTTCTTCAGTCCCATTATCGGTGAATTACATGGGCTGCTCAATATTTCTCTTAACACCCCTTGCTGGATCATCTTCTCTATTAAGGGTGTTATCCCTTCAATTATTTCAGGTGTCAATCTGTATTGCGGTATGTTTGGGTAAACCACTCCCTCTTTTACAGTAATCTTTACTGGATCTACATTTCTCATCAGGCCCACATCTTCTCCAGTAAAATCCCAAACTGCTGCTTTTACTGTCTGTTTCAACTCTGGGGGTAATGCATCAGGATTAAATATTGCATACGTTCCCAAAGCCTCACATTCTCTGTTATCCATGGTCATTCTGTATAGCACATCCTCATCAGGTGTTTCAAAAGTTAGTCCATCAGGAGTAAAGAAAATTGTGCAATTCATCTTGCACAGCAGATCCCTGCCTAACAAGTTCACTGAACTGGTGTCACACACCACAAATCGGTGCATGTCTGAAAATGTCCCTATTCTAACCTTTACTGGTTCAGTAGGTAGTGTTTTGATCTGTGTTTTGGACACACCAACCACTTGGATTGCTTCGTCCGAGAGAGGAAGATTCTTTATATCAGCTGACCTGACAGTTGATATTGTAGCCCCAGTATCAACTAGGAAGGTGATGTTTTCACCATTAACTTTCCCGTCTACAAAAGGTCCTGCCTGGTCTATTTCCAGAGTAGCGCCAAGTACGCACTCATCCTCCTCTCTTCGGCACCGTCAGAAGTCTCCCTCAGAGTCACTTCCCTCATTTTTCATCCACTACTGAGATACAGCGCTTGCGCGTTTTGGTTTGATTACCTGCTCTTCATCGTAGAACCCCGATTCTTGGCTGTACTTCTGGGATCCTTTTCTCTGTGGCAAGGGTGGTTTTGGCACCTGATTCTGCTGCTTATCAGCCTTCTGCTGTTGCCGATGCTGACCACACCCCTCACTCTGCACCTGCGAATTTAATGATGAATTATCATCGTTAGTTGACGGTGGATTCTTACACTCGGATTTCCAGTGCCCCAATTTTCCACAGTTGTGGCAGGGGAACTTTTTCTTTGCTTCCTCTATATTCCCTTTTCCTTTTCCTGAACCAAACCTAGGTTTATTTCCTGGGTTATTTGCCTGTTCCACCAGCTGAGCTTCGTGTCTTTCTGCAACTTTCACCTGTGCCCACATTGCCTTTTCTTTCAGCTTTCTTTGCTTTGCCTCAATCTCATCACTGAAGTATTTTGCGTGTCTCAAAATCTCATCAATCTTCTTACTCTGCCAGTCCACGGTGTGCTGCCGTATCATTTCACTGATTTCAGGCCGCAAACCGTACACAAATCTGTACACAAAATGACTCAAATCCTTGTCACCCAGGTGTTCATCTCCACTGAACTGCTTAAAAGCTAGTATCAGTCTTTCATAATAAGCATGGACTGATTCTTTCAATTCCTGATGTGTTCGGTCTATTTTAACCCAGTCTGTCTCCTTGGGGGGTACTTTATTTTTCAAGAAGGCCATAACCTGCTCATATTTCTTCATGAGCTCCGGGTCTGGAGCTCCTGTCTTTTGATCTCTCGGGTATTCTTTAGCGGGCCAGTCTATGACTATTTTACATTCTGCCCACAGGTCTGCTGGCACAATTATATCAAACAGACTATTCAGGTCAATCCATAGTACTTTTGACAGCTTTACAAATCTGTCAACTTGTCTGTACCACTCCACTGGCTTTTCCCTTAATCGAGGGAAATCATTCGTGAATGATAAAATATCCTGTCTGGTCCATGGGACATGAACGTACCCTCCTCCTGGAATCTCTCTCATGGGGTAAGCTGTCACTGCCTTCTCTTTTTCTGTCAGGGGAAATGCTGAGTAGGTTCTATCCACTCCATCCTCTCGCTTTCGATACCATCTGTCTTTCCATCTTTCTACATCTCCCCATTTCCTTAACAAGGTAATCATTTCCTTCATCTGTCCTGTTCGGCCTGCATGGTTCAGATTCTCAATATCTTTGTCTGAAAAATCTACTCGGTATGTTTTCTGTAAAGCTTTTACCTTATCCATGTCAATTCCCACTTCACTGGCTATTCCTTTCAACCTGTCGTGTATGTTCTTTGCTCTCCATGTGATACTTTTACATAAAAAGAGAATCTCCCCTTCCTGATAATTCTTCAGTGTTTCTGTAGGTATGGTTCCTACTATCATTTCTTCCATTTCCATACGTAGCCTAGCTACATCCATTCCCTGTCACTCTTTCTCCTTTTTCTGCAATGTTTTCAACCAGTCATTCAAATCTTCAGCAGTTATCACAGATTTTTCCGCACCCCCTGGTTCTGCCACTCTCTGCGGTTCCAAAATTGATCCTCTGTTCCCTTCCATACATCCAGAATTCAAACTTGAGTTAGTCTCCACACTCATTTCCCCTCCACATACGGTATGTCTCCACTGATTTTCTCCTGTTCTCCACTGAGTTTCTCCCGCTCTCATTTCTGCCTGCTCTGGAGGTACAACTAACCTATTGCCCACGTATGGCACCGTCAAACCATTTTCACCCGTCCTCTGCGTGTCAAAAATCGGCATAACTGGGCCTATTGTCACAGGCACTGTAACAGCCTCCAGATTCTTAGTCAACTCCCTGATTTTCTCTGTTAGTTCAAATGTAGTTCTTGCTAGTTCTCTGGTCTTTTCATTTTCAAGTTCATTCTCTCTCTCTATCTCTCTTTCTCTCTCTCGCTCTCTCTCTAACTCTCTTTCTCTCTCTAACTCTCTCTCTCTTTCTCTCTCTCTTTTCCTATCTCTCTCTCTCTCTCTCTCTCTCTCTTTCTCTCTTTCTCTCTCTATTTCTCTTTCTCTTTCTCTCTCTCTTTCTCTCTCTCTTTCGCTGTCTGCCAGAGAACAACCGCTTTTCAGCTCAGGGGCTGTAGCCTCCGTCTTTTTAATCCGCAGGGTGTTTCTCATTGGGGTAACTGCTGTTCCTATCTCTGGTTCTCTTCTATACGGGGGTGGTCTTTTGTAAAGCATGTCCTCTAAAATATCATCATCAGACTCATTTGCCCCATATCTTCTGGTCTCTACATTATGTGCTTTCTCTGTACATTTTCTCCCTCCTGATTCCTCTACTGTTCTCACAGGATATAACCCCTCGGTCATGCTGGCATCTCGCCACCTTCTCATTCTGTCATGATGGGTTTCGCGATCATACTTTCGTCCAAACATGTACCTGTAACTACCCCCACCCCTCTGCTTTTCTCGTTCATGCATTTTGTCTTCCCATTCAGTTAATGCCTCAAATTGCGTCGGCCTAGGCAGAGGCTCTAAGTTCATCATCTGCTCTCGTAAATTCCTCAGTATGGCCAGATTAAATGAACCATGTTCTGGGAACGCTAACACTCCGTCATCTTTAGTGTATTTCACCCAGTTGTCCAACCAAATGCAGGTATGATACCCACACTTCGCAACCATGAAGGATGCCGGGGTTCTTATTGGGGGCAATAACTGTCCTTCCCTTGTCACTATGTCTTTATCCTTGTCAAACCAGGTTTTAACCTTACTGAGCAAGGACTTTTTCTTCTTTTCCTCAGCATGGTAATACATCTTTCTTATTTTCCACTAGCTGTTTACTCTTACTACAGCTGTACGATCTTTTGTCCAATTGCAGCGCTTCTCACACCAACGCACCAATCCTGGAGCCTCTACGTCACTGACTCAGTCTGCGAATCCCAGCGCGACTCACACTAACGCACCAATCCTGGAGCTTCTATGTCACCCTGTATGTCTCCCAATCCTAGCGCGGCGTACACTAGCACACCAATCTCTGCGCTTCCTCCGTTCTAACCCACTGTTCAATCACAGCGCGGTCTTCCTGACGTCAGCAGCCGCTGCAGTCGCTTCTGCTCCTGTCTCTTCCTCTTCTGTCTACCCCTACTTTACAAAACTACATGGTAGACTTTGTTTCAACTTCTACGAGTCTGTTAGTTACAACATACAAACATCTCCATTGTCTGCTCCGCTAGCTACAGAACAGCAAAAGACCTTTCCCACGAGAATTCTGCCTTTCCTGAGAACAGTCCTTACCTCTGCTCTACTACAGAATCGTTACTTCAGTTGATAAAGTAGCACATCCCTCTACTTTACCCTTCTAACAAGCATCAATTAACTGTTACCCTCCGGAATGCTCCTAAGAGTTTCACAAGTAACCAGAATGCCTTCTCATTCACGCACTTACACACCAGAAAATGTAGTACATTCACACAGAATTCTGTCTTTCCCGAGAACAGGGAACAGTATGTCCTACTACAGAATTATGTCACACGTTAACAAAGCCGCGCTTACCTCTGCTCAGTCCTTCTAACAAGCTCCGAGAATACCTATTACTTCTCCAGCGGTAAGCTTTAACGGAATACCTTACGTTTCCCTGGGACTTAAGACCAGAGTTTCACAGATAACCTTTGCTATCATATACACTTCTCTCACACAGAAAACGTTTCTAATGGCAACACACGGCGATGCTACCTTGTCGAACCCAGACAATGCGACGCGCAACTTCAATTGTCACACGTTTTCCCCTGTCTGCATACAGGGCCAACAATCCCGCCTTTTTCAGAGAGCAACACTCCCTCTGCTCTACTACGGAACTGTCAGCGACTTCCTACATCCCAGCAGCCATTCACAATACATAGAACTCAACACGACTTCAACATATAGTATTAGTACAAATATCAATCAATAATCAACAAGCCTATATACACGCAATTCCGCTAGATCAAGACAATAGCTAACCATCATTCTGCTACCAAGAAACTGGTACAGATCAGAGCTTCCGAATCCCCTCTACTTCCACGGACGGAATGATTTCACAGTCACACACGCATATACACATCATACGCTGGTGGGGCCCATTACACCAACATTCACACTAAATCACACTATCCGTGCCCTGTAAAGGAGAAACACCTTTCCTATATGCTCTATCTAATCTGCCTGTACTTTGAGGTCAATGCGACCAGCTTAGTTGTTTGTAAATCTAGCGAAGAACATTTCAAAGAATACACAAATAAATTCAATAAACATGACCAGAAATAACCACCCGAGACAGGAATTCAAACAAAATGTTCATTTATCTAATATTTCAAGAAAAGCCAATTAAATGCAATTTTCATTTCTCTCATATTTACCTATTCTGTCTAAATGTCAGATCCTAAGTCAGAACCGGTCCTCTGGAGAAAAATTAGAGTCTTCTGTTGTCATGTAGAGTCATCGTCCTCTCCGTCAGCATAGGGACCTCGCATCATCAGCTCGGGAAGAAGTGGCGCTAGACCTCTCTAGTCTACTTACTTTTATACTGAAATTTACATTCTAAAAGTATCATTTCTTTATTCAGAACGGATGAATGGCGGAAATAATGTCATCTCGGTACTTTTTCGATATTTTACGAAAGGTTCTCACATAGATTGTCCCAACTAATGAATAGCAAAATTGAATGTTCATGACTAATTCGCAACATTCATGGATGTCTCTTTTAGTTGAATATGTTGCAAAAATGGGTTCATTCTTAGTTCGTATCAACTTTTTCCATCTTTCAGGGGCTTTTGGCTGTTGTCCCAGACTTGTCATCATTCTTAAGGCTTTTCAGTTCACCAGAGGTGCAAGGTCACAGGCAGAGCGAAGCCTTTCTGTAAATTTCCAGCAACTCCAATGCAGGCTGCAGGTGGCGGCCATTTTGTGGCAGGCCACAATTGTCAACTTAAGAGCAAAGAAACACAAAACATAATTACTGCATAGAAATGATGATACAGTGTTATTCCCCAGATAATACCCTTATGTGTGTGTATTTATCTAGCCATTTGCGACATCAGAAGCCATTAATGCATATTAATTATAAGCGCAAAACACCATAACATTACATAAGCAACATCGTTTTCTGTAAGTTTGCTCATCAACTTAGTTCACTTGTTATTTAGCCATGCAATAGCATTCCCACGTGTAATTCTCTTGTTAATAAGGTTGATTAGTCAACTTTCGACAAACTTTTAGTCATTAATAATTAATCAGTAGTACTTTTGGTTATAACATGCGAAAATGAAACAGATATTCGGTTTTTGAGTAAAAACCCTGCTCCATCATTAGTACCAGTACTGCAGGTGATAGGCCACACACAAATAGATCAAAGTCTATTGTGATCTTCAATGTTGGCGCACTATCTCCTGTATTTTCACTTCTGGAGACTGAACTACGCAAGTGCCACCACATACCACATACATTAATAGCCGGCGATTTCAACTGTTGCTATGAGCCCCTTGCTTCACTGGACCTCCCTGATCTTTTTGAGGATGATTCCAAAAGAGTCATCCCTTTGCTATCCCTAACTCC
The DNA here is from genome assembly GCF_964204655.1 of Triturus cristatus. Taxonomy (NCBI): domain Eukaryota; kingdom Metazoa; phylum Chordata; class Amphibia; order Caudata; family Salamandridae; genus Triturus; species Triturus cristatus. The sequence continues at coordinate 500,924,486 of NC_140591.1, forward strand.
TATTAAGAGATGGACGAAAACAGCTATCTTCCTAAACATCATGACACTTGAGTTTGGTTTAAGGGCTACTAATGGTAGAACATCTTCTGACCTTCAAGGCATGCACACCTATAATAGGACCAACCATTCCTCTCGGATCGACTATATACTACTTGATCTTAATCTCTGGGCATACGTGATAGATATGGTAATACTCCCCTCACATGATAGCGACCACAATCAGCTATCCCTTACCATAAAATCATTGTGGGAAGACATACATGGACCTTCAGCTCTTTCAGCAATTAGCACCATGCAAACCCACGAGGTACGTCCTGCTAATTGCGAGAGACGCCTTAAATGGCATAATGTGAGCCTAGATGATGCAAAAATCGATTTAATTAGATCAATATTAAAGGAAGTACAAGCCGATCTGGTTCCATTAAGCGACCTTGAGTCAAACCTAGACAAAGCCCCCTTGATTTTTCAAGATACTATAAGCAAGCTGGGCAATCTATTTCGTATAGAGGGCAAGGGCGGCCCATCTTGTGGTAGGTCCAAACGTATTCCCACTGATGGGTGGTATTCATCAACGTGTAGGAAGAAAAAATCTGCCCTAGTTGCAGCCATAAAAACGAGGATTATACCCGAGATTCAGGTGGCCAGGAAGGACTATAAGGCTACCATCTTAAATGCCAAAAAACTTTGGGAAGAGCAGTATTGGCAGGCACTTAGAGAGGCTTCTTACAAACGAGATTCTGGTTCATTTTGGGAAATAATCAGAAATAAAACCAGGCCAACCCATATACTTCTAATATGTAACATCACGGCCACGGCATGGTCCGAACACTTTTCCAAACTTTACTCCTTCCAGTCGGAAGAGTTGGGGACATCCTCTATTGACAATGCCCCCCCTCTTGCAAAAGTTCCAAATCATACACCATTTACCGAAAGGGAAGTAGTCCTCGCTATCAAGTCTATTGTCCCCTCGAAGGCTGCTGGCCCAGACGGCATTCCTGGAGATGTATTAAAACTTGAACCATCCCGGTGGGGGAGGCTTCTCTCTATCTTAATCAATGCCATCGATAATGGTGCCTCGGTTCCCGAGTCTTGGAAGGGGGCGGAGGTTGTTCCCATATTTAAAAAGGGAGCTAGAGACGATCCGGCGAATTATCGCCCGATCAATCTTATTGATTCATCCCAGAAGGTGATCGGGAAAGTGATCCTGGAGAGGATTCTATCCTGGGCCAATGAGAACAATATTATTTCTGACTACCAAGCAGGCTTCAGGGTCGGAACAGGCACTATAGAGCAGGCTTTTAGGCTGTTTCTTCTCTATTGGAAGGTCGTACTCCTTGGAAAGGGCAGTCTCTATCTTGCCTTCATCGACCTGAAATCAGCTTTCGACCTTGTCCCCGCAACACTTTGTGGCGAGTGTTGGCCAACATGAATATCCCTTCCTATCTGTTGGCTTTACTTAAGAAATTACACGAGGGAAACTATGCCCAAGTGCGCTGGGGGCCCCAGGGTCAGAAAACGGAGAGAATCCCAGTGAACAGGGGCGTCCGCCAGGGATGCGTCCTTGCCCCTACACTATTCTCATTATATGTGAATGGTGTGGTGGAGCATCTGAAAAAAGTTCCAGCTGACGCCCCATCCCTGGTGGGCGATCGTATTCCAACTCTCCTGTTCGCGGACGATACTCTCCTGCTATCTAAATCGCCAAAGGGTTTACAAATCCTGCTTGACAGCTTTCAGGCTTTCTGTAGTGCTAGAGGCCTCATTATAAATACCTCTAAAACCAAGTACTTAATTCTAAATCCACCAAGGAAGTTAGGGCGGCCACCAGTCCTGAACTCTGTCCCCCTTGAGCGGGTGAAAGAATTTGACTACTTGGGTATACGTATCTCGGATACGATGTCCTGGTCATCCCGTCTACAAAAAATGCTAATAACCCACAAGAGGGTCACCGGCGCCCTCCTCAGGGAGCATCGATCCTCCACATCCCGGCCTATAGTTCCTGCTTTGGATATATATAAGCGTTACAACAAACAAATGATGGACGGAATGCTGACAATGCAGGAATTCTCCCCCAGTCAAGAGATCTGGGTTAAATCCATCGTTCTTTTGCCCACTACACCACCCCAGTTTAGACATGGCCATATGCAAATCAGTCTTGACCCTGTGCCTCATGGGAACAGTCCAGCCCGAACTGCCAAGCCATGTCTTCCCTGGACCGGAATCAAGCATCCTAGGACCGGTTTCTGGCTATCAGCCGTCATCAGCCAGGATAGCTTGACTCCAGTGGCGTAGTGAGCACGGGTCCCACGTCTGGGAATACCCATCCCACTTAGGGCGAAAAGCGTTACAACAAACAAATGATGGACGGAATGCTGACAATGCAGGCATTCTCCCCCAGTCAAGAGATCTGGGTTAAATCCATCGTTCTTTTGCCCACTACACCACCCCAGTTTAGACATGGCCATATGCAAATCAGTCTTGACCCTGTGCCTCATGGGAACAGTCCAGCCCGAACTGCCAAGCCATGTCTTCCCTGGACCGGAATCAAGCATCCTAGGACCGGTTTCTGGCTATCAGCCGTCATCAGCCAGGATAGCTTGACTCCAGTGGCGTAGTGAGCACGGGTCCCACGTCTGGGAATACCCATCCCACTTAGGGCGAAAAGCGTTACAACAAACAAATGATGGACGGAATGCTGACAATGCAGGCATTCTCCCCCAGTCAAGAGATCTGGGTTAAATCCATCGTTCTTTTGCCCACTACACCACCCCAGTTTAGACATGGCCATATGCAAATCAGTCTTGACCCTGTGCCTCATGGGAACAGTCCAGCCCGAACTGCCAAGCCATGTCTTCCCTGGACCGGAATCAAGCATCCTAGGACCGGTTTCTGGCTATCAGCCGTCATCAGCCAGGATAGCTTGACTCCAGTGGCGTAGTGAGCACGGGTCCCACGTCTGGGAATACCCATCCCACTTAGGGCGAAAAGCGTTACAACAAACAAATGATGGACGGAATGCTGACAATGCAGGCATTCTCCCCCAGTCAAGAGATCTGGGTTAAATCCATCGTTCTTTTGCCCACTACACCACCCCAGTTTAGACATGGCCATATGCAAATCAGTCTTGACCCTGTGCCTCATGGGAACAGTCCAGCCCGAACTGCCAAGCCATGTCTTCCCTGGACCGGAATCAAGCATCCTAGGACCGGTTTCTGGCTATCAGCCGTCATCAGCCAGGATAGCTTGACTCCAGTGGCGTAGTGAGCACGGGTCCCACGTCTGGGAATACCCATCCCACTTAGGGCGAAAAGCGTTACAACAAACAAATGATGGACGGAATGCTGACAATGCAGGCATTCTCCCCCAGTCAAGAGATCTGGGTTAAATCCATCGTTCTTTTGCCCACTACACCACCCCAGTTTAGACATGGCCATATGCAAATCAGTCTTGACCCTGTGCCTCATGGGAACAGTCCAGCCCGAACTGCCAAGCCATGTCTTCCCTGGACCGGAATCAAGCATCCTAGGACCGGTTTCTGGCTATCAGCCGTCATCAGCCAGGATAGCTTGACTCCAGTGGCGTAGTGAGCACGGGTCCCACGTCTGGGAATACCCATCCCACTTAGGGCGAAAAGCGTTACAACAAACAAATGATGGACGGAATGCTGACAATGCAGGCATTCTCCCCCAGTCAAGAGATCTGGGTTAAATCCATCGTTCTTTTGCCCACTACACCACCCCAGTTTAGACATGGCCATATGCAAATCAGTCTTGACCCTGTGCCTCATGGGAACAGTCCAGCCCGAACTGCCAAGCCATGTCTTCCCTGGACCGGAATCAAGCATCCTAGGACCGGTTTCTGGCTATCAGCCATCATCAGCCAGGATAGCTTGACTCCAGTGGCGTAGTGAGCACGGGTCCCACGTCTGGGAATACCCATCCCACTTAGGGCGAAAAGCGTTACAACAAACAAATGATGGACGGAATGCTGACAATGCAGGCATTCTCCCCCAGTCAAGAGATCTGGGTTAAATCCATCGTTCTTTTGCCCACTACACCACCCCAGTTTAGACATTGCCATATGCAAATCAGTCTTGACCCTGTGCCTCATGGGAACAGTCCAGCCCGAACTGCCAAGCCATGTCTTCCCTGGACCGGAATCAAGCATCCTAGGACCGGTTTCTGGCTATCAGCCGTCATCAGCCAGGATAGCTTGACTCCAGTGGCGTAGTGAGCACGGGTCCCACGTCTGGGAATACCCATCCCACTTAGGGCGAAAAGCGTTACAACAAACAAATGATGGACGGAATGCTGACAATGCAGGCATTCTCCCCCAGTCAAGAGATCTGGGTTAAATCCATCGTTCTTTTGCCCACTACACCACCCCAGTTTAGACATGGCCATATGCAAATCAGTCTTGACCCTGTGCCTCATGGGAACAGTCCAGCCCGAACTGCCAAGCCATGTCTTCCCTGGACCGGAATCAAGCATCCTAGGACCGGTTTCTGGCTATCAGCCGTCATCAGCCAGGATAGCTTGACTCCAGTGGCGTAGTGAGCACGGGTCCCACGTCTGGGAATACCCATCCCACTTAGGGCGAAAAGCGTTACAACAAACAAATGATGGACGGAATGCTGACAATGCAGGCATTCTCCCCCAGTCAAGAGATCTGGGTTAAATCCATCGTTCTTTTGCCCACTACACCACCCCAGTTTAGACATGGCCATATGCAAATCAGTCTTGACCCTGTGCCTCATGGGAACAGTCCAGCCCGAACTGCCAAGCCATGTCTTCCCTGGACCGGAATCAAGCATCCTAGGACCGGTTTCTGGCAATCAGCCGTCATCAGCCAGGATAGCTTGACTCCAGTGGCGTAGTGAGCACGGGTCCCACGTCTGGGAATATCCCATCCCACTTAGGGCGAAAAGCGTATATAAAGCAAAAGCTGTGAGTTTGGCACTCTACGGTGCTGAACTATGGGGCGTAACTAATATTGATGAGCTTGGCAAGTCCGAAACCAGCTTCTTCAAAGAATTACTGGCACTCCCACAGAGCACACCTTTGGTTCCGTTATTAATGGACTTAGGGTGCCACTCAATCAAAGACTTGGCAAAAGTACGCCCCTTACTCCTATGGGCCCGGATTTGGCGGACCCCTGAGTTAGCCAAATACGCAGAGGGTCTATCTGATATTTTATCTATCCCTTCTTGGCATAAAATTAAGTGGTTGAAAGAAGTCAAGACTTTACTTATGGATCTTGGCCTTAAAGAAGCATGGGACAAGAAAACTTCCCCCCCAAAAGCTGAACTCAAGAAGCTTTATTGGAGATGGGTGTTTGCAAAAAGAGACTCTAATCCTTCTGGCGGCAGTAGAATTACTGAATTCCTCACGACTAAAGATGTAGTGTGTTATGAACCCTACTTTGACGTAATACAAAAGCCGTATGACCGATCCCTCTATATTAAGTTTAGGATTGGCACTCTTCCGGTCCGTTGGTTGACTGCACGATGGAAACCCCCTTCTCAGACATCTCCATATTGCCCTTTCTGTGAGTCCTTAATTGAATTGATCGCGCATGTTTTATTTGCATGCCCGAAATACAGAAACCCAAGATCCTATTGGCTCACTCCCTTATGTAAAACTTTGGGAACACGTGACCACCGCATAGCTTTGCGTATCCTTAAATCAGATGCTCGACCCCTTTATGCCTGTGCTCTGGCAAAATTTTTTAGGTGGTCCTCACTGTTGAGAACTAAAGCCCTCACAGACTCTAGCTAAGCTGGATGACTGATCCCTTCCTGTATATACTCCATCATTTTTAAATTGTCTTATTTATTGTGTTTATATGTATTTTTTTTAAACCTCTGCTGTATAACCTGGGATCAATGGATGCTACTGTACTTTTCCGGTTTGTGCTTATTTTGTATGTTATATTTTTATGTGCTTTTTAAGATATGCTTTTATCGAAATAAAGCTTATTTCAATTCAATTCAATTCACAGGCGATTACAGCCCAGCAATACTCGGCCCGCTGCAGGACTTTGCAGAATTTGGTGGAGATTTTCAGAATCCTGCGGGGTGAAACTCTGCAATCTCCAACCCGGCCTACCCCCCTTTTGACACTCAAGTGTCAAATCCTGCATGATTGATCTGTTTGAAGCGGATCCAAAAGATGTGTCCCTTTCAAAGGGAGCAAATTAAATGTTAGGACAATTCTTGTGTATCGCCTGTTTGATTGCTGAAGGACCCTGCTTTTGTCCTACCAGTTTTCAGTCGCGGCGTTTGCTGAGGGTACAATGCCTGCTTCAAATGGGAGATTGGTGTTAGATGTGACAGGAGCCCAACATTTCCAGAATACAATGCCCATACAAACCCAGCCCTCAGAATCCAAGATTAGTCTGGCTGAAGACTATCGCCATCTTGAAAAAAAACCTAACACATGGCATTTTAGGCCAGTTTATAGTAAAGGAATCGAAGACTACTTCAAACATAGGTATGTCAGGACCTGTCAACCATTACTCCATAGATCAAATCTTCTTAGGGTGTTCCCCACCCACAGGCTAGTAAACCCCACAAAGTTGGACCCTCTCCCAGCTTTCCCAGAACACTGCTGGACCTCCAGTGGTCTGGGTGGACTGAACAGCTGCACCTGATGACTGTGACCTTTGAGAAGGATCTAAGGAGGTCAGACCTTTATGCCTGAAATCCGTGGACAGAAATTCCTCTGCGGACCATAAGGTTGATCCCCAGGGTTTCTTCAAGAACATAACAGGACAAATGGCAATTATGTCTGGACTGGACCTTGTTGTCGCCCTCTGCCTGACACCATGGAAGTCTCTAAGTGTTCCCCCTAAGGTCATTTGCCCTTAAAGGGTACTCATGTGGTTGTTTGGGAATCAAAAATGTTTTGGGACTTTTTAAAAATGCCTGTTCCAGATCTTCAATTTGACTAACCGTAAAAAAGCATCCGACAAGCAGTTCATTAGCATCGGATCGAATTTCAGGTATGTCCCCAGAAAACCAACATAGTTCATTTTTGGGTTGAAAGTTCCCTACTTCGAAGTCCTAGTGGGATCAATAGACATGGTGTATCTGACCGCCCTCCATCGCAGTCAGTCTCAAATCTTTCTGGTCTACAGCGATTATTTACCGCCATTGACACTTTGAGCTTGTTGGTTCTATTGTCACTTAAATCTTTAAAAATTCATATCTACTTTCCCCTTCCTGGATTTTTGTTATTTCGGAGTCATTTTGCTAATTAAATTGTGCTCTATATTTGTAAATTGGAATAGGATTTTAATGACAATATTTAGCTATTTTGGTACTTCCAAATGCCTTATACATTTTCTCTAAGTTAAGTCAATATGCTTATTGCAATAGCTACGGGGTGGGAGGGGGGCTTGACCTCAGGTTGAAGTTACTAAAGCCTTTGACTGCAACTAACAGGATAGTGACTTACTTTAGGTGGACCCCAATCCATTGCAACAAATATTCTACTTTCTTGCACTACTCAACTCACTACTTATTATCAGAACCTCGACTCTTGATCAAAAATAACTCAAACAAACCAAAAATGTTGCGAAAAAGTGGGTTAACACAAACCTGGACGGTATGAAATGGCAGATCAAGCAAGCTACAAATCAGATTAGGATGTGTTTTTTCTTTCCAGGAAGTGTCCGATTTAGAGGCTGTGAAGAATACCCATACTGCTCATTTGAAAACCTACTCACCTTCATCGTGAATAGAAGATCCCGCCTATCGGTCTGACATCCAAATGCATCAAATAAAATAATGTGTAGGAATTAATGTAAAACTGTTTCCAGAGTTGGTCCCGCGGATGTTGGTGGGGTGCCTAAAATGTGAGAAATCAACTTTAAATGTAGGAGGAAACATACGGCAGCAGATTTCTGACTCTTAAAGTAGGTCCTTGTTAAATTCATTCTCAACATCAAATACATTTTTAATAAACGGAGGTCCATATTTAGAGTTAGGTGACAGTATAGCATAAGTAGAAAAACAGCCTGGGTATCACTGCATTCCCCTGCCTCAATTGCAGAGTGGAGGAAGCTGGGCGGTAGAGCTGCTGCTGGCTTCAGTACTGGACACAATGTTTTGGGAGAGCTGACACCATTAGAAATGTAGTTGAAAGGACTGCCTAATTAAGGGAATTTCGGTCGTGACAATGATCATTATTGATGCATTTATTCTGGACTCCTATCGAAACGTAGGTAGTTATGGATGGAAAAAAATTTGAAAGATGCCAGACCCACTGAGAGAAAAGTGCATTAAGGACCTTTATAATGTGGTCCAACACAATGGACCCTTGTTTGTGGGTTCATTTCTGTGACTCCCATACGTGATGATGGTTATGGCGTGTTATCAAGGATTGGCAAACCTTGTGCCAAGCTGTTCTTTCCTGAAGTGGCTTCTCCTTTGGATGATAAAATCACACCACAATGGCAGACACATTTCACTTTAGAGCCCGGCTGCTGCCAGAAAGGTGGAGGTAAATCATCCACCCAAACAGTGGTTCAACATCTGTCACATTTTAAAAGACACCATTGAACATCAGCAGGCTGCAAACTGTTTAGTTTACTTTATTAATATAGTAATTGTCAGACAGCTTGTTGCAGTCACTTTATACACACAGTTATAAAAAATAGAGCAGAAAAGCAATGGTAGAAAAATAGCCTGAAAACAGAATTGCTTGAACAGATTAAAGTATAAGAAAAAGCGATGAGATATTGAAGGAAGGAGAAAATGCAGAAGGAAACATAGAGACATATTTTCGTATCTTTCACGCAACTGAGGACAGCAAGCAAAGTTACTGTTCTGCATTGCTGAAAGGAGAGAGCAGAAATGCTCCATATTTGCAAAGATATTGAGCATTTCTGCTCGCTTCTTGCACTGGCGGACTGTGAGCTGTTTAGTGCCAACACAGGCACCCTTGCACCATAGTGCAGGGGTGCCTGTGATATGGTGAGGATTATTTTTGTGCAGGAAGGCACCCTTAGAGGTATTTTCCTCTTGCTATGTTTGATTCGAAATGCATAATGCACAGAAAGAGGAAGTAATAAGGATAAATAAAGATATTTCACATTAATACACCTCTGTGGGGAAGTCGCATCATTCCGATGCATTCCCAGGTTTACTAACTTTAGTAATTATGGTAATGCACCAAAATCCATGGGTGGATTCACAGGAATGCCCAGTTTTTTCACATGTAACACCTCCCAGCAAGAGGAGTACTTGCTATTGTTATACTATTAGAAGGATTGCTTTTCCATCTGTGGGTCACGGTTTGTGAAAATGAAAAGCGGTTGGGGTTCTAACGTGGCACCACAACAGCCCTTCGTTAACATCCTGTGAAAAGGATGCTGCCTTTGAACAAGACTGGACCGCCTTCTAACCACCCTCAGCTCATCGCACCCTGTCTTAGGGATTGTTCAAGGGGTGAACAATCATCCTGTTCGGACACACACACAGGCGGATCTCCTCTCTCATCAGCAGACATCTCCAGGGTGAAGCTTCCTTATTAAGACATCCTTCTAGAAAAGGTTAGGAAGTCTTCTACCTTTCAGATAATGTTGTTTCATATTTTTCGTTCTTGAAATCATTTCCTAGCCAGTTCACAAATCAAACATTTTAATCTATTCGGTAACATAGGCTTTACACTGAAAATTGAATGTCTTTCTTAAAAAAAATCTCCTGAAAATATTGTATAAACTAAATTTCTGTGAATTAACAAGTAGCAGCTTGGCAAAATATATTGCACATCTTTAATCAATGTATACATTGACGGATTAATGTGTGGCATATTGCTTCTACAATTTGTTTTTATAAAACGCAGATAACTCGTGTGTTCATTACAGACTGAATTCATTTTAAAATATTACAGAAAATCCAGACAGCAGCATCTCTGACGGATTTTCCATTGCTGAAAAACGCCCCTTTTTCCTAATAACTTGTACTTCTGTTGTGCTTTATACTGCGGAGGGGCTGTACAATCATAAAGGTGTGCACATCTGCATGTGTTTTTCAGAAATTTTGCACGTAAAATGGAATGCCAATATATTTGGGGCGTCATTTATGGCATAGGGCAGCGCAGTAGCGCAGCATGGCACTGCGCTGCCCTATGCCAATGTGAAAGAGCAGAAATACACCGCTTTTAATCAATATGGTGCATTCATGTCCTTTCTTCCAATGCTGGTGCCGCTTTGGCCATCTAGCGCCAACATAGACACCCTTGCACCATGGTGCAAAGGTGCCTCAGTTGCAGGGAGGGTTGTTTTTGTGTAGAGTCACCTTCCTGTACAAAAACAATCCTATGAGGCATTTTCCACTTTCTAAGCTGAACGCAACGACTATGGAATTCCTCCTGGGCACAGAGTAAGCTGATGCAATGACTTGTACTGTGTCACCATACTCATGATTGATGAGGCCACTCCAAGCCACATAGGATGGCTTTGCGAGGCTTCATAAATCTTGATGAGAGCCCTGGGCCACGCATGTACCACTTTTCATGGTATCATAAGTGATGCTGGGCTCTCATAAATAAGCCTCTTCAAGTGATTTGATAGATATTGGTCTCTACACTCTTATTTGGCACCTGGTAATATAGCTAGAGCAGTAGCGGTCCGTGGAGGGAGTTCCGTGGGGCAGTGAGGCGGGGCGGGGGAGGGGCAGAATGGGGGAATGTAAACACCGGAATATGGATGAACGGAGGTAAGTACACATTTAAATAAATAAAAGGAATTCCTTTGCGTGCGCTGCATCGCAAAATGCGATGCAGCGCGCGCAACGAAATTCGTTTTATTTATTTAAATGTGTACTTACCTCCGTTCATCCATATTCCGGTGTTTATATTCCCCCACCCTGCCCCTCCCCCGCCCCGCCTCACCGCCCCACGGAACTCCCTCCACGGACCGCTACTGAGCTAGAGGCATATTTACTTTAATTCACGCAACACAGAGCAGCAAGGAAAGTTGCTGGCCTGCATTGCATGAGTGCTGAAAAACACAATATCTACTAAGATATGCCACTCTATAGCTCTCTCCATGAAATGGTGAACTGGAGGCTGGCATGCGCCAACTCAGGCACCCTGCCCCATTTTAGCAAAGGTGTCTGCATTATGTGTAAAATTGATATTCTGCCTCAAGAGATACCTTCCTGCACTAAAAAATCCTTAGAGGCATTATTCAGCACACATGGAAAGAGAAAGTAATGTGCAGAAATTAATATATTTCTCTTCTTTATGCCTCACTGGGGAAAGTGTAGCATTTTGACGCATTCCAGATTCGTTAGCTGTAGCAAATCTGAGTATGTGCCAGAATCCATGGGCGGATGCATGGGCTGTGTGGGCACACCCAAGCTCTATTAATGGAACTCCTTCCCTACACAAGGTTAAGCATCGTAGTGCTGTGCTTTGTGTTGTATTGCTCCTTATTTACTACCACAAAGCCACACAAAGTGATTTTGCATGCCTTAGTAAATAACAAAAATGATTTTGCATCCAGTCTGCACCACAAAAGTAACACAACCCTGAATAAAAATCATAGTAAATCTGACCCATACTGTGTGCGCCTATTGGGAATTAGCAAATGCACGGAGAACTATCACATGTGCAAAAATTACATGTTGCATATGTGCATTGCAAAACAGTATACAATATCAGAATTGCCCCTCACAGTTGTAGTTTGATACTGCCCCAGCTCCCTCTATCATTTGATGAAGGATAATAGTCAAAGTTAAGTTCCATGAGTTTGAACTTCTACAGCTTGGACTCAAAGCTCAGCAGCTAGAGCTGACGTTTTTTTAGCCATCTTGGCTGCTAAACCAAAATAAATCAAGAAAGAAAGTATTTAAAAATAAATACAACTTTGACCTCTTCTTCAATTTAGAGAAAATTCTTAAGTATGTATGTTTATTATCATTGCAAACAGTACACTGTTCTCATCACAGTAATCTATACAAATCAACACAAAGGGCCATATCACATTAAGTGTTAATCGCAAGTGCACGTTTAAGGCATCAACGTTTAATCACATCAAGTGAGCTCAAACGGCAGCCATAGGTTTGGGCTGTGGTGTTTTAAACTAAATCAGCGCCATTTTACCACCTTAGAAAGTGTTAAATGGTTGTTTGTCACAGGAATGTTCAAGGCAGGCTTTTGGCTTGAAATGTACCAGTTTTGCTGACATATCTAAAGTAAACAACAATACATGTTAGAGTAACATATACAAATCAGCATAACATCATAATTAAAACATAGTTTTAGAAATGGGGTTTCTGGTTGTCAGAATATGCACACTGAACAAGCAGGAACCATAACTCTAGTCAGGGAAGTTAGATACACACTAAAAGATAACCTGTCCCACACTCCGATAGCTTGGCACAGAGACATCAAACTTATCTAAAGAGGCAGTGTGTAAAGTATTTGTGAAACACAGACACACAGTAATACAATGAAAACACCATAACATACTCCACACAGAGAGAGAAGAATAGGTTACATTTGTATGAGTAAAAAAAACGAAAACAATAAAAATCCAATAAGTAAAAGCAGAGTTATTAATTTTTAAAGATTAAATGCAAAAATAGTGCTTAGAAGCAAATACCGCTTAGAACTTACTTGAAGTCGCTCTGGACCAGTGTGAATCCATAGTGCAGCTGATCGCAATTGAGTGCAGACAGGCTACAGAACTTAGGCAGGTGCTGCTGAAAATGTACCTTGGATGGTGTAAGCATCGACATGAAAGACTCAAAGCGTTGGTTCCAATCTGTGCAGGCGATGAAGGCTTCATTGTGCTGCTTCATCCGCCATCGTTTAGCCACGCAGTCCACCAAAGCGATGTCGTTACTAAAACGATTTTTATGATTCTGAACAGCAAAATTCACCTTTCAAGGGCCCAGGACTGGATTGACATCACTTGTCAGGGAAGGACTCACAGATGGCAGAGTCGAGGTGCATTTGCAGGGTTGAAGGAAGTCTTTGATGGCCCTGAGACTCAAGAACAAGGGGCAAGCCAGCAGGCTCTGGAGTCACTCTGGATTCAAGTGAGGTGAACCCAGTCCTTGGTCGCAGCAGGGCAAAGATCAGCAGGCAGTAGGGCAGCACAGCAAAGCAGAAACGTGGTTCTTTCAGAGCAGCAGTCAAGCAGAGTGGCAAATTGTGCAGCACAGGAGTCTTTACTCCTGGCAGAGTTCTTCCCAGTTTGAGTATTGTACTGTCTTGGTAGGGATAGAGCCTCAGGTCTTATACTCAGTTGTCCCTTTGAAGTGGGGTGACTTCAAAGAAGGATCTTTGAAGTGGACACACGCCCTTTCTTCCCAGCCCTGGTGCCAGACTATCAGTAGGGGATAATCAGCACTTTGTGTGTGAAACAGGACATTGCCTATTCAATTGTAAGTGTCTTCTCCCCCTCCCTCTTCCTGCCCATGAAGAGCTATTGGATTGCAGATGAATGCAGATGAGTTCTCTGTTACACCCAACTTTTGCTGAGTTTGTGGCTGTCTAGAGGGAATGTATAAAGTGTAGCTGTCACGCACCCAAGACATAAATTGCTGCAGGCACACAGAGCAGTAAGAGCAGAGAAATGCCCACTTTCTAAAGGTAAAATAAACACAAATGATGGACAGAATACAGAAGATCAAGCATTCACCCCCAGTCAAGAGATCTGGGTTAAAGCCATCGTTCTTTGGCTTACAATGCAACCCCAGTTTAGACGCAGCAATATCAAAATCAGTCTTGACTCTGCTCCTCATTGGAACAGTCCAGCCCAAACAGTCATGCCAGGTCCTCCCTAGACCAGAAACAAGCATCCTTGGACTGGTTTTGGGACATCACCGCTCCTCAGCCACACTAGTTTGAATCCAGTGGCACAGTGAGCCTGGTACCCACGTCTTAGGGCAAGAAAGCAAAAGACACACAAATTATGGACAGAATGCATAACAAATCGAATATTCACTCCCAGTCAAGAGATCTGGGTTAAATCCATTGTTCTTTTGCTCACCATGCCAATCCCAGTTTAAACCCAGCCATATGCAAATTAGTCATGACCCTGCTCCTCCTTCCGGTTCAGGGAACACCTGGCCTGGTAGTTCAGAAAGGACTGTTCCCATGGGGAACAGGGTCAAGACTGATTTGCATATGGCTGAGTTTAAAATGGAATGGCATGGGGAGCAAAACAATGATGGATTCAGGCCCAGATCTCTGTACTGCAGTCAATGTTTGACATTGTTCAGCATTCTGTCCATCAATTGTTCTTTTTGCATATGCCACGCTGAGTGGGACGGGTATGCCCAGATGTGTGTCCTGTGCTCTCCATGCCACTGTAGTCAAGATAGCCTGGCTGATGATGGGTGATACTGCAAAAACAGTCCTAGGATGCTTGTTTCCTGTCTAGGGAAAGACCTGGCCTGGCAGTTCAGGCTGGACTGCTCCCATGGGGAACAGGGTCAAGATCGAGTTGCATATGCTGGGTTTAAACTAGAATGGCATGGGTAGCTAAACATTATGGAGTTATGCCCAGATATCTGTACTGTGGAGAATGTTTGACATTGTTCAGGATTCTGTCTATCAATTATTCTTTTTGCACTTTCTACAAGTGGCATTTCAAAAATAGTAATGTCAAATCTAATTTTGCCATTAAAGAGGATTTCTAATTACCATTCAAAAGATATAAAGCATGATGCAGCTACACCTTCCTGATCAGGAATTACAGCTTGAAAGTGTTTTAAGGAATTCCCCATGATAGCTTATAAAGCTTATAAGAGGAGTAGGCCTCACAGTAGTAAATAACGAATTTGAGTGTCGAAGTGGCTGTAAACTGCACACATACTGCAATGGCAGGCCTGGGACAGGTTTGAAAGGCTACTTGTGTGGGTGGCACAATCAGTGCTGCAGGCCCACTAGTAGCATTTAAATTGCAGTCCTGGGTATGTGGTATACCACTTTACAAGGGCCCTACAAGTAAATGTGAATTAAGTATACACCAGTGTTATTGTCAGGGACTGTCAGGGACTGTCTGAGACACAGTCAGGGACTTGGGCAAGATCTGGTGACTGGGTAGAAAATGTAAGCAGAAAGAGTAGCACAGCACTGCCCAGGATCACAAAGGAAGTCAGAGAGGAGAAAATGGATCCAAAGGGTAAGCCTGCACAAAGGAACAAGGTAGCTAGAACTCAGAAAGGATAGGCACTCAGGAGGGGATTTAGCATTCAGAATAACTACACTCAGGACGGATGTGCAACACATATATATATATAAAACAACATTAACAATAAAGGGAATGTGGGGTAAAGCAGCTCAGTAATTTCCTCACCTACAATTGTTGTTACAGATACTGACTGCAAACACCAATATATAGGATGTGCATGCAAAGGCAGGGTCTGTGGAGCTGGAACCTATGGTGATGTTGCAAATGTAACATAAAGACAATCACAGTGAACAAGAGACACCTCCTAGGTAGTTAGCTGTGCCCATGGATCCAGGCGATCAAACAAGAATACACAAGGCAGTACCAGCAAGGGGGTAGAACTAAACACAAGCATGATAGTCAAGGTGCTAGCAAGGAGTGCTTAACAGGAAAGGAAGGAAATGACAGGGCACAATTGACAGAAAGCAAGTAACAAACCTACAAGTTAATAGAAGCAAGAGCACATGAATTGAAAGACATCAAAATAGGAACTGGAACCAAGGAAATGGTAAGAAAGGCATGAACTGGAAAACGAAATACAGAATGGGAGGTTACAAGGGTATACTAGAATAGTGCTGGATCAGGAGTAAAATACAAAGTAGCCCTGAAGGCTGTGCTGGAGCAGGAACAAGAGTTGAACAAAAGCTCAAGAACCAAGGTAGCACTGCAGGCAGTGCTAGTTCAGTAACAGGGAATTACTAAAGCTCAGGACCAACAAAGAGAATCAGCAAAAGCAGGAGGTAAACAGGCAAAACGGGTTGGGGGAGACTACCCTAAGGATGACAGGTCTAACACATTACATGGCATGTTTAAAAAAAATGACACAATTGAAGCCACACAACGAACAATATCACATAGCACATAATGCATCACAAAAAATAGCAGCAAAAATAAACAACAGATAAAATCCCCAGCACAACAAAATGCCTCACAGCTAATGTGTGCAAGCTTTCTTGTAACACGTTACCACCTCCAGAATCCATCCTATTTTCCTCATATGATGGGAAAAGGTGTTTAGAGCAAGCACAACCTTAGTACAACTCAAAAATAATTTGTGATCCAACCCTTGGTCTCATCAAAAAAAATTTGCAGAATGGTATCTTGAACATTTAAAATGCTGGAGCTGCAGTATTTTAGCATATTACATATTAGCAACTGGTTGCTTGTCAAAGTAAGCTTGAAGGGATGTGCTGCTTCACAATGGAAATACAGCATAGTTTTCATATATCTAAGGCAAACAACCAAACCTAGCATAATCACACACAGGCAGTCCTCTGAGAGTCCTTCCACAGGTTCATAAAGTGGACTGAAGAGAGTGTCTGCGGGTCCTAATTTTAAACCCGGTGCCTTCTTTGGAATAGGAGAAGTTTCTTGTGGTTTCCCGTGGAAGTTCTTGGAATTTCCTGTATCCCTTGCCTTGAGTCCAAGCTGGCTGCAGGGACAATGCAGTGGTGGCAAGTAATTTGTGAGAAGGCAGAGAACAGCCTATTCACTTGGAAGTGGCCTAGCACCGCACCGCACCCCTCATTCTGCCAGTTGATGGCCCATTCACGCACACCTAATCCCTCTATTGTGTGACTGTCTGGGAGGAATTCATAAAGTCCAACTGCCAACTGCACCTGGTCATGTGATCTAGGACAGGCTGCAGGCACCAAATAACAAGGGCATGAAAATGCCAACTTTCTAGGAGTATAAACAGGTAAAGGTGCCTACAAGGGACTTATTCTGCTGCTTGTTTATTTGCTTATCGAGAAATTATCTATTGTAAGTTCTAAGCAGTAGCTTACATTGAAGTATTCCTAGATACTAATTACTTATTTTAACATGAACAAATCAGTAAAGAAATATAAGGAAACAAATCACAAAACGGGTGTATACTTCTTAAAGCAGAAATTTAAGAAGAAAAATATATTCTTGGGTGGTAAATAAAATACAGTGCATATGAACACACAGTGACCGAGATCTGCTGATTTTATGTTGCCACTACTGTCTCAGTGTTACCGGTGTGAACACCTATTTCGGACATTGCATACATGAAGAAATTGTAATGTATCATCATCAAAGTAACTTTATTCGATTCTAAAGGATCATAAAAGTTTACATATATATATATAATATAGTAATTAAAACCTGTGCAAAAAGAGACTGTCACAAAAACATGATCAAACTTAAACAAAAATTCCAATTTCAGCACATATATCATCCTCCCGCATCATTCTAATTCCCCCTGCAAAATGTTATAATTAGTACAAATAATTCATCATATCAGTATTCCACACATAGATATTCTATAAATAGTGCTATAAAATCATTTTAAAAGTTTAGTTTCATATTATGATTCATACCGTTTCCTAATTGATAAGGCAGGTCAAGTAAAGTTAAGCATAGCAATACAAATAGCAGCAGTAGATAGAGAGCGTAAGAAATTGAAACCCTCCTGATAGGAACAGGGTCTAATATCACGTAAAACAGGTTTGATAAAACGTGCCCTTGGATCTTTGTAGAGATTGCAGAAAAATATAAAGTGCATCGTGCTTTATTGGGCTAAATTGTTGCACCAACAGGGGGTTAGTCTCTCACACCAACTCACCTGTTTAAGGAAAGCCATAAGAAAGTGCAATGTGCAGAGTCGAAATCTGGTCACAAGGAAACATGAATGAACTTGAGAAGTAAAAGACAGATAACATTTCGGATGGTTTGGGCACCCATCTACATGGTTGCCTGTTTCACAATTCCGACTAGACATCCTTAATTCAGCATAATTAGCCTTTTTTATCGTCAATTTCATATTAGGTTGAATACAGTTGGGATTATCATAATAGTGCCCTAACCCAATCTTATAAAAAATTTGTTTAACTTATTGGAGATATGGAATGGCAACGGCCTTTTCAAGTGACATACAGTCTCTAAGAACATTCCTTGAGAATGATAAGTCCTCTGATGACCACACTTTTCCCCAAAGGATCAGTGGTGCAATACATACTCTGTCCCTTACAAAGTCCAACCCTACTTCTAGATGACAAAAAGCATTGGGGGAGCTAACAGGGATCATTAATAATCTTTTTACAAATGTGTTTTCCAGGGTTTGTAACTGATTCCATTTGTAGTGTCCCCATATTCCTGCCCCAAAAGTGGCTACTAATAAACATTTAAATTTGTATTGGGTTAACATCTCCGCTACTGGTTTATGTCCTAGCTTACAGGTAAAGCGGAACACTCCCTCCACTGTTCTGCTAGTGTTTTGGACTCTGTCCACAATCAATTGCTCCCAGGTTAATTTGTTATTAAAAACATTCTCTAGGTAAGTAAAATTAGGCACCTTGTCTATTATCTTATCCTTCACCACAAATCTCCTTGTTTTCGTTTGATTGGGACCGCACACCATAATAAAAGATTTACTAAAATTTACTTTCATATCTAATGCCAACATAAAATCAGTGAAAGCATTCAAGGCTTTTTGAAGACTGTTGGCCGTCAAGGCCATCAGTACAGTGCCGTCTGTGTATGACGGCGTACTGATTTACCTCCTATGCTTGGAAAATCTAGTTGTTGCTCCAAAAGAAAAGCCTCCAGGCCATTAGTATATAAAAGGAATAAAAAAGGGGCCAATATGCACCCTTGACGAACCCCCTCCGTTGACACAATTGATCTAGTCTTTTCTCCCCCGTGACCATAATGGATAGAAACAGTAGTGGAGGCATGCAACCTTCGCAACAAAGTTATAAGCGGCTCCTCGCAGCCCATTTTTTCCATTAAATTCCATAACTTCTTCCTATTCACTGTGTCGAATCCGCTGGATAAGTCCATGAAGGCAAAGTGGATTGACCCCCTCCTCGCCTTCATGTACTTACCCATGATTAGGGACAGATAGAGGCACTGTTCGTTTGTACCCATGCCCCTTCTGAAGTCATATTGAGTGTTGAATATGAGACAAGAATCATTAGACCAGGTTTTCAAACGTGCAATAATTACCCTCCCAGAACTTTACACGTGGCATCAATTGGAGATATGGGCCTGTAGCATGCTGGATCGTTTCTATTACCTTTTTTGTAGATCGACACCACTACAGCCTCTTTGCATGATGAGGGGATCTGTCCCGCTATGACAGCTTTAAAAACATTAACCAACAATGGAGCCCATAGTTCGTGATTGCTTTTAAATAAATCCAGAGGCACCCCGTCAGGTCCTGATGCTTTCAAGGAAATACCCTTTGTTAGAGCATCTTTAACCTCACTAACAGTCAGGGAGGAGCTGAGATTATAAGCTGTCTCTAAATTAATTACTGGTCCATCCCTTTGTTCATCAGGAGAAACACAGTTTGGATTAAAAATCTTTGTAAAATGGAGTTCCCAAGCTTCGGTGGTACATAAAATACAGTGCATATGAACACACAGTGACCGAGATCTGCTGATTTTATGTTGCCACTGTTGTCTCAGTGTTACTGGTGTGAACACCCATTTCAGACATTGCATACATGAAGAAATTGTAATCTATAATACAGAAACAATTCCTATGAGGAATAATCACAAAGAAAATGGATGCAGTTGTCGACGTTTCGGTCTTTATGGTGGATAAATCCGCTAGACCATCTTCAGGATGGTGATTTCATATGCTGAATGACCCTAATGAAAGTATGTAAATGGCTAAGTTAGTTGCTTATTGAATGACGTCTGGTCAGTTGAGTTCATTTCAGAGGTATAGGACACAGTGGGGGTCAGTTGCTCATTCAGCGGTCCACAGTAAGTAATTTTCACGTTAACAACGTGGGCAGTCAGATGCTCAGGAACTGGCACTGCTCTGTAAGGTTATCCGCTGCACAAACAGTCAGCATTTAGGAGTCTATCTTTGATCCCGGCGGATAACCTTCAGAGCAGTGCCTGTTCCCGAGCAGCAGAATAAATCCCTTGTAGGGACCTTTACTTGTTTATACGTTAATTACCCGAGCCTCCAAGGGTCTATTGGGTTCCCCACTCTCTTTTTCACTAACTTTCTAAGAGGGTCATTTTCAAAATTGAACTTTAAAATCCGACTTTATCATTAAAGAGGATTTTTAATTTCAATTTAATAGATAGCAAACATGAAATTCTTATCAGTTCCCAATCAAAAGTTACCACTTATTTAATATAATGAGGCAGCCTTATGTAATCCTATAGGACAGGTATGTCTCACAATATTGAAAAACAAATGTGGGAGTTTGTTACTATGAGGACATGTACAACTTGAAAGTACATGCCAAACCAGTTATTTATAATGCACGGTGTGCTATTGGCTACCTTCCGCCTACCTTGGGGTTGACCTATATGCAATTAAAGGGGAGTTTAGAGCTTGGCAA
Organism: Triturus cristatus; assembly: GCF_964204655.1. Classification (NCBI taxonomy): domain Eukaryota; kingdom Metazoa; phylum Chordata; class Amphibia; order Caudata; family Salamandridae; genus Triturus; species Triturus cristatus. Next base: position 500,945,013 of record NC_140591.1, read on the forward strand.
GAGGGTTATATTGCCAAGTCAAATTGGCAGTTTAAACTGCATTAGGCTGCAAAGGCAGACAGGTCACTTGTTTAAATGGGCTACTTAAGTGGGTGGCACAATACGTGCTGCTGTCCCACTAGTATCATTTAAGTTACAGAAACTGGGAATATGGCATACTACTCTACAAGGGACTTAGAAGTAAATTAAGTATACCAATCAGATGTAAGCCAAATTTACCATGTTTAGGGGAGTGTGCCCAAGCACTTTAGCAGTGTTTAGCAGTGGAAATGTGCACCGAGTCCTAGGCCAATAAAAATAAATTTCAGCAAAAGTGGAGAGCAAAAGGTTTTGGGTAAGATCACCTTAAGGATGACAGTTCATAGATGATAACAGTGCACAACACAACAAAACACAGTACAACAAAAGAACATACCATTGCAATCACACTGTGCAAAAATAAAGTAGCACAAAAACAACAGAATACATTGCCACCACAACAAAATTTCATTTACCATTTACCATTATCAACTTTTCATGCCCTATTGTCACAAACTTTCATTAAATGCAGTTAAGAAAATAATGGTACATAGCAAATATCACAAATATTCTTGTCGTATGTTACCACCTGCAAAAGCCTGGTTTACTGGTTTACTAACATAGTGGTAACGTGTTTATGCTAAGCACTGTCTAAAATTACCAACAGAAATATGAAATGTTTGGGATCAAGCTCAAAGAACTTTAGGCAGAATATTACTGTGCCATATTGGCAAATGATTCTTGATGTTATGCTATCATAATTCAAATAGCACATTTCTACCAATCGTAGGGTCTTGAAGAGATTTAACAATCTGGGTGAATTTTATTGACTTGTTTTAAAGTTCTCATTCACATCCTTTTGTCAGATAAATTTACACGGTTTGATCTATTGTTAAGCGATGATTTAGTGTATACATGTGTGAATTTGAATGGCAAGATTAAATGAATGTCCATTGCCCAACACAAAACAATTTTGCCTTTGAATGGCATGGTTTGGTAGATATAGTGGTACACACCACTGCTGCTCATTTGGACACAGTATCGCTTAAGTAACTTCTGAAGGCTCTGCAAAGTAATTTTTTATGACGGAGGTGTGATATTGGGAGGGAAACACTTAGCGAATGACATGCCTTTGGCATTATTTAGAACAATTATTGAAGAGGTTGTAATGAGGTCTGACTAAACATTTCCAAAAATTATAAATGTGTGCTGTGAATGATCACTTTCTATATGAATTTCAAAGCAACATTAGAGGGAGTGCAGATGCCATAAGGATCAATCAGAAAAATTAATATCTAGGGATCATGGATTTAAGACAATTTGGTCCAGTCTTCCTTCTCTGGGCAATAGGTCAGGCCGGCTTCTGACACTTCTACAGACCCAGAAGTACCCTACTGCGAGGTTCTGAAGGTGCCACTTTTAACCACATGCAAGCCTTTGGGTTTGGGATGCCCAATTTGTCCACCTCCCCACTGTCCTGGGTGTGGTTCGAAACTACCTAGGGTAATAAATGGCAGGCCGGTCAAGATTTGATCTGCATTTGTCAGTGGTAGGGCAGGAAGCCCTCAAAAGTGAGGAAGGCAGTGTGACGGCCCTAAGGCAACCAAATGAATCTCAGAAGGCTGAGTACAAGCCCTTAGAACATCCTGCTCAGGAAGTTAACACTCTGCCTCACAATCAATATAAAGCAAACGGGGAAAACAAGTATTTTTTCTACATTTGCAAACCATTCAGTAGCTTTTTGTCACCTTGAATAGCATGTTTGTTTATTGACGTCCAGCAGGGTGGCTCACTTCTTCGACCAATGCTACATACCCTTACTGTGTAATCACTAAGATCATAGTGATTGCAATGTATGCATGCTCATTTTGATTTTGAGCAAAGGCACAAAGGTGTTAATCAAGAATGTGGCAAACAGGCTTCACTGAATTTTTCTAAAGGCTGTCAATGTGAACTAAGTAACCAAGTGCAAATTATAAGGTCCAGAGGGGGAAATAACATCTCACAAATTGTGAATCGAACCTTGGTCTTCAAGAGCAGAAAGAATATTATCAAGGACGGCGTTAAAATTATCGCCGGTCTAGCAGCAGAAAACTTGCGCTAAAGCGGTGATATTGGGCTAAATAATATGCCCTGGAGAATTCCCATAGAAGTCCAGGTTCACACCAGAACATGGACTTCTATTGGAATTCTCAAGGGCATATTATCAAGCCCATTATCGCCGCTGTAGCGGCAGTTTAAACCGGCGATAATTTTTAACACCGTTCTTGATAATATGCCCCTCCGTAATTATATCAAAAGACATTCAACTCTGTTGAATCATAATTCATGCTTTAGACATTGAGAACATGTATAATAGGCATATGTTCTCTGAAATGGGTAGTGCCTCTAATAGAAACCAGGTTGTAGGTTGACTGGGTTATGAACCCTAGTAAAGCAGTAACCACAATCCTAGTTAGGGTAAGAAGCAGGCAAACCCTGAAATAACCTATGCTTTTCCTCTGGTAGCATGGCACATAGCAGCCTGGGTTAACTTAGAGGCAATGAGCAAAGTATTCGTACAACACTTCAAATAGTAAAACAGTTGAAACACCTTACAAAAAGATTCCACACCAGGTTAGAAAATTGTACAAAATGTAATAATTAAAACAAGACCAATTTAATTTGTTTTATAAGTGAATTTTCTATAAGTGATAAGCGCTATTTGGGATGGTTCAGGCCGACCACAATGGAGAGCGGACAGGCTCCAGGAACCCAGAACAGAAAAAAACAAAAGTACCTCAAGATGAGGTTGCGGAACATTGCATAGATTCACATACAGGATGTGTCAGGCAGAAGAGGTGATGTGCCGGTTCTGAGATGCGGCAAGGCTGCGATGTGAGATCCTGATGCGTTGATGCCGAGGATCCTTGTGATGGGGCATGTGATACAAAGACCGGTGTTGAGAATGCTTTGTGCAGTCGAGGTGATGCATCAGCTCTGATGAGCGGGAGAGCTTCAACGCAGAGTTTTAGCATTGACGTCAAGGATGCCATCAACAGGAATGTGAGGACCTTGTACCCAGAAGACTGGTCCACATCGGTGGCTCTGATGGCGATGCACCAGTTCTGATCCATGCATCAGTGGCGATGTGTCAGTTCACCAGATGATACATTGGTTCTGCCGGAGCAAACACCTTAAACCCACTTTCAAGGGTCCAAGATGGGGTGGCACCACTTGGCAGGAGAGACTCACAGATGGCAGAGTTCAGGTTCAGAAGCAGTGTGGTGAAAGTCTTTTCTGTCCCTCGCAGTTCAGATCAGGACGCCAGCCAGCTAGACCTTGAAGTCAGAATCAGAATCAGAAAAACTTTATTCGGTAAACATAAAAGTTAACCATAAAAGTACAATACACTATCCAGCTAGTACATAATCTTAATCTGATATACAAGTATGACTTTCGCATTTACACTAAAATGGTTTTACGATATTTAAAAATATTCTTTAAAAAAGCTGTCATAGAAGCAATTTTAAATTCATCATCTAAGGTTTGTAACACTAAAAATGTATCAGGTCTAATTTTCTCAGTACGGGGTAATCCATTTTCTTCTTGACATGATATAAAATTTACAAAAAAACAATATATGTATAGTTGACTGTGTCGAGATATCATCACAAGGGCAGTTACATAAAATGTTTGACCAATCACTCCGTTCCGGAAAGCTTAGGGATCTAAATGAACTATTCAGTCTAAAACGGGATAACAGGAATCTATCATAGTCTCCCGTAACTAGCAGAATATATGGTTGCATTGTTGGAGTTGCCATAATATTATAATGGGTTTGGACCGTTGATTTACATCTTTCTATGATAGTTCTGCATTCTCCCAGAAAACGCAAACAACAAGCTTTAAGTTAATTCCTGGGGACCTCACGCATAGAATATGGGTTGCTAAAATATTCTGCATGTCCAAATTTATTAAAAAAACATTTGTACATACCCCAACCATCTTATATATTTGACCCCATCAATCCCCAGGGCATCCTTCAAGATGTGGCAGTTAAAGACTGTTTCATCGGCCGACCATACTCTATGCCAAAGTAAGATTGGCTGGATCTTAATGATATCCTCCAAATAGGGCATGCCTACTTCAAAGTGGCAGACATGTGTTGAGGTGCTATCTGGCACTAGCAAGAGAAACCTAAAAAACTTGTTTTCTACCACTTGTAAATAGCCTACATTGGCATACCCCCAAATTCCTACTCCATAAGTGGCAATAGCCACACACTTGGCTCTATAGACTTGAAGCAGTTCAACGGGGGACATTTTCCCAATTTCCTACCGAAATTAGATAACGCCATCAAAGATTTAATAAAAAAGAAGCTTTCTTGCTTTTACCGTCTGACCCAATGATCCCGTCTGCTCAAATAAAATTCCTAAATAGGAAAAAGTTTTTGTGTGCTTGATCGCCTTTGAATCTATAAAAAGAGTGTTCATTTTCTTGTTGTTACCAACCCTACAGTTCATATTAAAGGTTTTTGAACAATTTATAGTAAGTCCTAATTTTGACATAAAATTAGCAAACAAATTAACCACCCTTTGGAGAGCTACTGGCGTGCAGGCCATTAAAACCGCGTCATCCGCGTACAACAGAGCAGGGACTGGACGATTCGCTACTGTTGGCAAGTCCTTGCACTCCTGGATCAAGTTTGTTTCTAAACCATTCATGTAAAGTGTGAAAAGGAAAGGTTCAAGGATACATCCTTGTCTAACACCTTTCATTACTCGAAAGTGCTTGGTACAATCACCATCCAGCCCATAGCGTGCCCTTGCCTGTGCCTTGGAATAAAGCTGTTTTAAAAAAGAAACTATTAAAACATCCATCCCTAACCCTTCTAAAATATGCCACAACGTTTCACAAATCACACAGTCAAATGCTGCATTCAGATCAACAAAGGTTAAAAATAACTTTTCCTTTTTAGCTTTAGAGAATTTATCTAAAATAATATGTAAATTAAGACCCTGTTCCATTGTTCCCAGTCCTTTACGGAAACCATATTGTAGGTCGCTTATTATTGCCCGCTCCTCCGCCCACACCTTTAGCCTATCCAATACAATTCTTCCGACAATCTTAACTGTAGAGTCCAACAGCGAGATTGGACGATAACAGGCTGGGTTGGTCCTATCCCCCTTTTTAAAAATAGGAACAATTATTGAATCATACCATGTCGATATAAGGCCTTGTGTACCACATGCACTAAACACCTGTGTTAAAACCGGACCTCAGAGTGCTACATTAGATTTAAATAGGTCCACTGGTATTCCATCTAAACCCGGGGCCTACCCCCCCCCTGCTTGAGTTAATTGCCTTGAAGACTTCGTCTAAGGTAGATTGCAAGGGCAGATGTACTGGAAGAGATAAAGACTCTGGAACCCCCACACTTAAACTCGAATCCGGCTCAATCGACATAGTGTTGTTGTACAGCTTAGAAAAATGCGTTATCCACTCTGATTCGGTGATTGCTATCTCTAAACGTGCTTTATCACACTCCCCCCAGAAAGGGCGCATTTACTGCCTTCCAAAAGGCGGAAGAGTCATGGTTCTCTGATGTCTCGCGTAGCGTGTGCCACGCTTCCTCTTTCATTGCCACTCTTCTATCTTTTAAAGCCTTATTATAATCTCTTCTGGCTTTACTTATATTTTCCTGTTTTTTTTCTACCTCATGAAGGGAGTGTTTGAGTCTAGAGTAAGCCTTAGTATACTTGGTGTCAAACCACCCTTTTGATTTGTTTCACTTTTTTGTTAGTTTTTATAAACAATGTTTCCTTAATGTGTGGCTTTAGATTACAGAAAAAGTGCCCAAAATTTCCTGAGGGGTAGCCCTCTCGTCCAAACAGGATAGAATTTTATCTTTTCATTTTAACAGAGCTGAACTGGTAAATGCTTCAGAGTCCACCATCGCCCATCTAAGCGCATAGCCGTTCTCTCTGTGCAAGGTTACATTTTCCACAAGTTGTGGTGTACCCTCCCTCGTATTGAAGTCCTGCTTATGCACCGCCACAGTTATACTCAGGGGAAAATGATCACTTAAGGAAATATCATGTACTCTAAAGTCTCTAATGCGTGAAGCATATCTGTTGAATATTATTAAAAAGTCTATAGTAGAAAAAGTGCCTCGGCCATTGAAAGTAGGTCCGAAAGGGACCAAAGGCTCACATAGTGTGTTTGCAAACCCTAGGTCATGTTTAAACATTATGTCATTTAAACAATCCCCAGTGCGTGTGTGTTGGAAATGGGCAAAACAACTACCTTTTTCGTACTGAATACCGCAGACCCCTTTATCCATATGCTCACAGAGGTGAAAATTAAAGTCTCCTCCCCAAAGGACAAAAACATCTTTAGTAGTATGGGTTTGTAAGTTATACAGATCATTACCGAGGCGTTTCACTATGTCTTCAAACTTCTCAGGGGGAGAGTTATTATAGAAGTTTAACAGAATTATATGTGACACTTGGTCTAAATGCAAGCAAATTATCTCATAATATCGCTCCTTAACCCTAAACTCCTTTTCCTTACATTCAAATAGTTTGTAATATATATGCAGTGACCCCCTTTTGCTCTGCCATGTGTGGAAGCTATTGCAGGAGAATGAAAAGTTTTATACCCGCTAATGTGGATGGGATCTATCGCCCACGTTTCCTGCAGCATAAGGATCTCAAATTTGCCCACAAAATCAGACCACACTTCATTAGCCACCTTGCTTTTTAGGCCAGCCACATTCCAGGATAGGATCAGAAACTTATCTTTTCTTCCTTCTCTACGCCTATCTTCCCCTTCTTCTGCCTTAAAGTTCCCTAATATATGGCTATCTTGTATGATGGACTATGCTGTATGTACAGCCGTCTTATGTGAAATGTTTTTACCCGCAGACCCGTCAGCATTATTCGTAACATCTGGGTATTCTAGGTTTTTAGTACCCTTTTCATGTAAATTTGTCGCTCTCTCAGTGATAGAACCCCCCACACTATTTAACACACCTGACTGAATGTGTGGCAAGAATTGTAGTCAATCCACTGATTCGAGGTCGACAAGTGGGTTGAAACAGTTATGAATAGGGAGATTGAATTGAAATCTGTTGCTCGAGTTCAATGCTTCCCTGTTTGACTGGACCCTATTATAAGGGGGCTGATAGAAATAGCTTAATGGGACTGGGTTAATGCCCTGCCCTGAGGTGGTATGGGGACCGGCTCTACCTAATATTAGTTGAACTAGCTGGGGGGTCTTAAGTGTCAGCACCACACAAACTCCCCTCAAGTTCTTCCTTCCCCTGCCTACCCAGTTTACTCTCCTGACCATCTTAAATTCTTTGAATAGCCTCTTGGTTAGGCCAGTCCTTTGACCGAGCTAGTGTATCATCTTAGTCCTTCAGATCTCCCAAGTTTCGACCATCCCTTCTTGTATTTTTGGTACATTCACTAGTACCACTACATATGGAGTAGCTGCTGGAGGTAAATCCAGACTTATTGTCGGCCTCTCTAGTGCTATTTCGTTCTGGCACCTGGGGATATTATTTTTCCCACTTATAAAAGGGAGATACTTAATTCTGCTCAGAGTCAGGGGGATGTCAAAGGAGTGGGTCTCTTGATTAACAGAAGAGATATATTGAGCTGAATCTTATATTATTTGCTGGACTCCCTCGCAAGGTACTGGGGCGTAATGATCAATATGGGATCTCCCAGGATTGGGTTTGTTGGTCTGGTTACCCCCATAGGCAGTTGATAACTCTTGCGTAATGGTCCATTCGGAAGAATGTACTTTACCTAAACATTTAAGTAATGCTTCCTCAATCGTGGCAACCTTGCGTGATAATCCGCCTAAGCTATCTCTTAGGAAAGTGTCTAAAGCTTCCAGCCACTTTTTTAAGTTTTTCACCTCGGACTGGATACAGGTATTAATAGTGCAACCAGCTTTCAGTTTATCTGGTTACATATCACCTTAGGTTTACCCTTTTTCAAAGCCTTTTTGCTAGTTGGGGGAAGAGCCCCTCTTGATTTTGAAACACTATCTTCTATTGTATTGGGGCAATATCTGGATTTCTCGCTCGCTTAGTGGGTGGTTGTGTATCATAGTCTTTCTCACTTCCTGATATATTGTCCATGAGGTTCATCACGCAACCATTGTATTTGGCATAGTCCTAACAACTTCTTCATGTGGAGATTGTCCCTCTTGTGAGAGCACCGCCAGTTGTGTCTCCCCCTCTAAACCAGTATTTCCAGGATTTAACGCCTCTTCCACTGTGATGATTTGTTGCTCGATTGAGCCTACGGCCCCGTTAGGTAACTAAACAGGGTCTGACGTGAGCGCGCCCTTGATGTTTCACTCCTTTTTACTTGGGCACTTACCGCTTTTCTTTTTCCCCACAGTAACTTTTTAACCGGGTGTACTACAGGCTTTACAGGGAAAGAACAGTAGACGCAATCTCTGAGTTAAATTCAAGAGTACTAACGTAGAATAATTAAGATAACAGCCGTAGCAGAAGACAAATGGCACTGACAGTAAGTGGGAAATATACATAAATGTCCTTCTTCTTTTCTGCTTTTACATTACAATCTAAGTCCAAAATCAGTACCTTATAAGCAGAAACAAAGGGCCTGGCCCAGCCCGGCCTATTTCGTTCTATGATGGGTTAAGACGGGTCCATCTTGGCCCAGACTTCGCCCGGTCATCACCCGCGCGTGTCCCGCGTCCCGTGACCGCCGCAAGGACTTTCAAGCCCCTCCAGGGACTGGGGCTAAAGTGCAGGGTGCAGTTCACTCCAGGGACCAGCAACAAAGGTCCGTTTCTTCTCTCCCGGTCTCCCGCGTTGCGGGACCGCTGTGAGGACTTTCAAGCCCCTCAAGGGACTGGGGCTAAAGTGCAGGGTGCAGTTCACTCCAGGGACCAGCAACAAAGGTCTGTTTATCCTCTCCCGGTCTCCCACGTCGCGGGACCGCCACAAGGACTTTTAAGCCCCTCCAGGGACTGGGGCTAAAGTGCAGGGTGCAGTTCACTCCAGGTACCAGCAACAAAGGTCGGTTTCTCCTCTCCCGGCCTTGAAGTCATTCTGGGTTCAAGTGATGTAGGTTCAGTTCTTCTCACCCAGGGAGGAGGGCAACAGGCCAGCAGATCAGCACATCAAATCAGGAATACAACAAAGCAGCAGTCCAGCAGAGTAGAAACCCCTTCAGCCATACAGCTGTCCTTCTTCCTGGTAGAGTCTTCACAGGTCTAGACGTGTTCTGAAGTGGTGGTTACTTACTTAGGCCAGTTGGGCCATTAAAGTGAGGGGGACTTAAAAGACATGCCTTTGAAGTGAATAGAGGTCCTCCCTTCCTGGCCTGGCTCCAGACATGCTACAGGGGAGCCCTTTGTATGGGGACAGGACACAGCCTATTCAGTTGTAGGTGAAACTGCGTCCTGCTCCTCCCTCCCATCCTGCTAGTATTGCCCATCAAGACAAACCTGAGCTCCCATTGTGTGTGGCTGTCTGAGGGAATACACAAAGCCCAACTATCGCCCACCCCAGATATGTGATCAGAGACAGGCAGCAGGCACCAATGGCTAAAGTAAGAAAGTGGAGACTTTCTAAAAGTGGCATTTTCAGAACTGCATTTAAAATCTGAGATCACCATAAATTGGCTATTAAATTATGATTCCAGAGACAAAAAACTTTAAAAGGCTATCACTTCCCAGATAGGAAATACACCTATAAAATGGAATAAGGTAATCCCATTGTTATCCTACGGGGAGATACGCCTTGCAGTAGTGAAAATCGAACTTGAGAGTTTTTTACTACCAGGACATGTAAAACTTAAAGGTACATGCCCTGCCTTTTTAGATACATTGCACCCTGTCCTCTGGGTTGTCCAAGGCCTACCTTAGGGGTGACTTATATTTATAACAAGGGAAGGTTTGGACCTAGTAAAAGGTCGAAAAGTCAACTTAAACATCTCACACAGGCTCTTCAATGGCAGGCCTGAGCCATGGTTAGAGGGCTACATAAGTGTGTGACACAATACATGGGGCAGGCCCAGTAGTACCATTTAATTTACAAGCCCTGGGCACTTGTAGTGCATTTTGCTAGGGACTTATAAGTAAATTAAATATACCAATATTACCATGTCTTTAGGTAGAGAGTAAATGAACTGGTAGAGTGCTCAGAGTCCTAAGGCCAGCACAAATGAGGACAGAAGGAGTGGACGAGAAAGAAAAGAAGTTGGAGGGAGGACCAGCCTAAGGCTGTCAGGTCTAACAGCCTCCAAAGGACATAACCATGGCTAGAGATCTGGATAATGACTCCCATTCAGGCAACGTTCTCCTTGTAGGAAGAAGTCTTGCTTGTGGTGATGATGGGACAACATATCTTAATAGTTTAATTTCAATTATCATTTTTTGGCAATAATAATCTATTGTATTTATGTGACCCACAACATTCTGAACTATTGCTGCTTCGTGTTTAGGCTGGTAAAGTAGGGTGCTGTGCCATGTCTAAAAATGCAATAAAGCTAAATTGACATAGTTCTAGTTTGAAAAATTGAGGTGTAGACATTGCCCTACAAATTCTTAGGAATCTAATTACCAGCATGTTTCATCAGATTTTACACCATTAGGTAACCCTTCTAAATACTTTCAAAGCTGTCCTTCTAAGATCACAATCTCATGAGAGAACGATCTCGTAAAACTGAAATATTGCCTATGGTCTCTTCCCTCATTCATTGCTTCCCACAGTGAAGCTGAAGTAAACAGAATAGCAACATAGTCAATGATTTGGAAATAAAAGAAATGTGTGATAGCACAAAAGACTTGTACCCACAGCCCCCAGTGAAGAGGGACCACCTCATAGATTACAAAATTGTGCACTTGTCATATCCTGAGCATTATGCAGTGGCTCCCTTCTATGAGAGAGACAATTTCTGAGCCCCATGAAATACTTCTGATGTGACTTCAGCATCCACAGCACAACACAACAAGTGCTATTGACTGCATCCCAATCCATCATTTTTCTCCCACCATGACACCTCAGTTTGGACCCAGTCATATGCAAATCAGTCTTGATCAGGTTCCTCATGGAAACAGTCCAGTCGAACTGCCAGGCCAAGTCCTCCATGAACCAAAAGACAAGCAACCGATTTCACCCTTTTTATGGGGTCTTCACCAGGGTATTCAGATCCAGTGAGACAGTGAGCCTGGGACCCACATCTGGGCATACCTGGTGCACTTAGGGTGTCAAATTCAAAAACAAAAATGTGATGGTTGGAATACAATTACTCTGCTGTTGAATCCATAACTAGTTGAAACCAGTTCTGGGTTGCTTGTGTTCTGTTTCATTGAGGAACTGGCTTGGCAGTTTTAGCTGACTGTTCTTATTGGAGCAGGGCCTAGACTGATTTATATATAGCTACATCAAAACTTAGGTGGCATGGTGCACAAAATAATGATGGATTGGTTTGCGGCCCTGAGTGTTTAGCAGTGGCAGAGATTAATTAAAGCATTTCATCCATCACTGTTTTGTATACTTAATGTGTCACCCTAAGTGGGACGATTATGTCTAGATGCCGGTCCCATGAATACTGTGTCACTGGAACCAAGCTGCACCTCGCTGATGAGCCCATAAGTAGGGTGAAACTGGTCATGGGTTGCTTGTGTTTTGGTTCAGTGAGGACTTTGCTTGACAGTTTGTGCTGTACTTTTCCTATTGGAGCAGGGCCAAGATTGATTTGATATAGTTGGGTCCAAACTGAGTTGACATGGTGTGCAAAATATAGATGGATTGGGATGCTGCCCTGAGCAATTACCAGTGGCTGAGATTTATTCAGGCATTCCATCCATCTGTTTTGTATATTCACCAAAATAATAAAATATTAATTCAACATTTCAGCCTCCCTGGGGGTATGACTGGGGTGTTTCATACAGAATCACTTACCACAAGAGCAGGGGAAGAAAGCCCACTAGATGCCAAGGAATCATCACATTGGTTCTTAACCTTTTCACTTCCGTGTACTGAAGCTTACTCATTGCTAGAAGCCGGGGATCCCACTGAATCATTATTGGAATCTGGGGACCCTTACGGAGGCCTTACTGGAAGCCAGGGACCCCATTTTAGTCACTTTCGATAATTTGAATCGCAAAACAATACACAAACAATACAGAAATAATCATTTATCAAACAAATACACAAATGATTAAATATGTAATTTAATTCACAAACAAATATATTCAAATATTTTTTTTAAAAAGAAGGCTGGAGTTTTTGTAAATTCAATTAAGCTCACTCATTAGCCATACTATATTATTTTTTGATGCACTTCAACTGCTCCCAAAAATCAAAATGCGGACACAAACTGAATTTTTATCTCCCAATTTCAAATTCCTTAACATTTACAGAATGTTTTAAAGTTTTACATTGTGCATTTTGCTTCTTTATTTATTTACACATTATTAATCTGTAAAATAATTAAACTTTTTAAGGAATTGCAGACCCCCTGAGTAGGCTTTGCAGACCCCCATCGGTCCCTGACCCACAGGTTAAGAAACTCTGAGCAATAGGATTGGGTAATGCCTCTGACACACAATAACCCCAATAGACTTTCGGTACCCCTCATGAACCAGATTCAGGGGTGTACTGTCAAGGGGGGAGAGAGTCCACAAGATACCAGTGAACAAATGGTAAAAAAGCAGGGCATGTGATTGGCCCACCCAGGATTTAAGCTGTGCTTTTCTCCAGAAAATGCTCAACAGCCTTTCTGCCCCCCCCTTGCGGCAGATTTGGAGTTTACTTCTAATTTGTCCCATGGGGACAGAAAGCCCACAAAAGGACTGGGAAAAATATGTTGAATAAAAAACGAGGGGTGGTGGTGTCTCACCCAGGCATCAGGGTGTGTCCTTGGTCACAACAGGTCAAAAGGCTTTCTCCCTGCACTGGTGGCAGACTGGGTTTGTTCCACTAATTTCCCTCCCCCCTCTCTAGGAGCAGAAAGCCCACTAAATGCCAGAGAAGGAAATAACCCCCCCCCCCAAAGTGTGTGGGCAGCCCACAGTCATATTGCATCGTTCCCTGACAACAACTTTCCTGATACCCCAAAGGTCGTTTTGGAGTTTACATCTAATATCACCTCCAGTATCATGAAGCCCACTGGACGCCATGGACTAAAGTTCAAAAAAGAAGGGAATGGAGTGGCCTACCATGGCATTGGGATGTGTCCCCACCCCATAATGGGTCCAATAGATTTTTGCTCACCATAGGGGCAGTATGAGCGACTTTACCCTCGATCTCCCTCCAGAGTGATACAGACAGGACACTAGCCACCAGGGAAAAAGGCTTAAAATTCAAGTGGGGCCATTCACTATTGCATTAGGCTTTGTTCTCACCTAGAATGGGCCCAACATTCTTTCTGCTCCCAGGAGTACACAAGCTCAAAGACCTAGGCCCCAATTTACTAAGGGCTTGCGTCTTTAAGTGAGATTTACTATTCCAAGCAGAGCCAGCTTGAGTAGCTCTAAATGGCATAGTAAATCTGGAGTAACATAACACAGTGCAAGTTACATCTTTGCGTCACTCTGCCCTAGGAAGGCATTTCATGGGTGGAGCATTGATGTTGCCGTGTATCCACACATGGTTTTTGGCACATTACCAGAATAACTAACAACAGTAAACCTGGGAAATGGTCAAAATGCTACACCTTTCAAGGGGCAGCAAATGTTTATTTCTCGTAGCTTTTTCCTCTTTCTACATGTGCTGCCTACTGCAGAACACATAGAAAGAGAATAAAGCTGTCAATTATTGTATTTATGCAGGAAGGTACCCCTTTCTCCCCAAAAACGTGCCTGTCTGCAACACAGACACCCTTGCACCATGGTGCAAGGATGCCTGCGTTGGTGCTTGGGAGCCATTAGTGCCTCAACACATAGAGAGAGTAGGAATGCACCATATCTTACTAAATATGGTGCATTCCTTCCCTCTCCATTTGATGCAGTGCAGAAAATTGTCTTGCTAAGTTGTGCTGCTTCAAATGTTTGTAAATCTGCTCCTAGGTGTCTAGGTATGTGGTGAGGCATGACATAGACAAGTGGGTTGCAGCATTTGAGGTGGCCCTGTATATGCATAGAGTCCCAGAGGAGGACTGGGGATAGACTGTGGAAGCACATGCCCATTGCTGGCAAGGATACCTTATTGGCTCTAGATGTAGCTGACAAGATTACAAATGCCCCCATGAATGAAGTCCATTTCTGTAAGTTTGGTTTAACCTCAGAGAAGTACTGCTTGAAGTTCGGAGATAGTCAAAATCAGTTATAATAGTCTTAGGTGGATTAGTAGACTCCTCTAGTAAGACACTGGAAGGTTGGGAGAAGAACAACAAACTATGGGCCAGATGTAGGTGGCTAAATACCGGTCGGTAACGCTGAAATTCGCAGAATTTCAGCGTTACCGACCGGTATTTAGCCATGTGCAATGTAGGTAACATCGAACTCATCGCAAATAAGTAATCGGTAAAATTAAGGGAAACCAGTTACCGATTCCTTAATTTGCAATTAGCAGACACCGAAACCCCTAAATTCCGAATCTGTAAATAAGAAATCCTTCAATAATCCCAAATCCGATGTACCAAAAATCGATAATACCGAATTTTTGATTTTTCTGTATTTAGGAGTCGCTAATTACCACTGACTCAAAGCAGGTGGTAATCAGGTGTACTGCATTTAAACAGCCCCAAAATGCAACAGTGTGAACACAATGGCGGCCCTCTACGTAATTGCAAGGCGGCTATTTTTGCAAGCAGCAGGACTCAGGATCTGGAGACGGGAGGAACGCGTGTATAGACTGTGCGTTACACTCTTCCAACTGACTGAGGCTGAAATCCATCAGAGGTACAGGCTACACCCCCAAACCATCCTAGACCTGATACAGGACCTGCACCCACTCCTGGAGCATCAGACACCAAGGGCGCATGCTATACCAACACATGTGCAGGTGCTCTGTAGCCTGTACCTACTTGCATCAGGAAGTTACCAGGGGTGATTGCTGTGGCAGGTGGTGTGTCACAGAGTTGCCTGTCCCGTTTCTTCAACTCTTTCTTGGATGCCATGATGCAAAGAATGCATCACTACATACCAGAGAGTGCAACAGTAGGGAAAGCGTTGGATAGCGGGAGGGCAAAATTTACTATTCCCACTCCAGTGAGTGCAGCAGTAGGGAAAACATCAGATGGCGTAGGGGTAAAAATTACTATTCCCACTCCAAAGAGTGCAACAGTAGGGAAAGCGTTGGACAGCGTAGGGGTAAAAATTACTATTCCCACTCCAGAGAGTTCAACAGTAGGGAAAGCGTTGGATAGCGGGAGGGTAAAATTTATTATTCCCACTCCAGTGAGTGCAATAGTAGGGAAAGCGTTGGATAGCGTAGGGGTAAAAATTACTATTCCCACTCCAGTGAGTGCAATAGTAGGGAAAATAATAATGTAATATTTTATTAAAAATAAATTAATTATTAATACCCCAAAAAAGTAATAACATTAATTATCAATCACACAATATTTAATAATTAATTAATTATAAATACCAATAATTTATTTTTTAATTAATTACCTATTAATAATTAATTACCAACCAATTAATTTTCACTAACAAAAAATAATAAATACAATTAATACAAATTAATAATTAATTAATAATACATTATTTATCAATATACAAAAATAATTTCAATAATTAATTATTTACAATTAAATTACTTCCCACCATATTCCCCTATAAACCCACAACCCGCTACAAATAATAAATTAATACAATTAACATAATTATTAATTAAACAATGAATACAAATTAATTACCAATTAATCAAAATTATTTACCAATCAATAATTAATCAACAACCAATTAATTTTCAATACCAATTAATAATTATCTAATAACAATTACATTACTTCCCACCCTATTCCCCTATAAACCCACAACCCGCTACAGAAGTAAAACACAAAATTAAATTAAAAATTATTAATAATTCCTAAAAATTATTATTTAATGTACTATAATTAAATTGCTTCCCACCCTTATCCCCTATAAACCCACAACCCGCTACGGAATTAAATTACACAAAAATTAAATAACCTAAAATTCATTGCTTTTAAAATATTCAAACATACATTCCAAAATTAATACATACTTTTAACACATATACTAACACTTAAAACACTATAAAAAAAATTGATATTTTTAACAACTATATTATTACTGTCGATATTACTTACTTCTATATTATTTAAATCGATATTTCTTACCTGATTTTCGATATTCTTCACCACTATATTTTGGCAATTCAATATTCTGTCCATTCTATATTAAAAACTCGATATTCTGTCCTGTCGATATTTTTTATTCGATATTATGTCTGTTTACCGTTGCACGATCTTGGAGCAATACACAAAGACCATCTATCAGCTACATCTAGTCATGTGACCCAAGAAATATGCACCAAATGTTTGGTACAAGGAAATGATGACTTTGAAAAAGTGGTATTTTCAGAATTGTGACTTAAAATCCAACTTTACCATTAAAGAGGGTTTTAAATTACAATTATTTAGAGACCAAACTTGACATTCCTACCTGCTCTCAATTGAAACTTTTCATGTATTAAATTTAATATGACAAACCAATGTTATCCTACGGGAGAGGTTAGCCACTCATTAATGAAAAACAAAGACAAGAGTTTTTCACTACCACGACATTTAAAACTTAAAAGTACATGGTCAACATTTTAAATACTGTACAAAATAATGGCCTGAGGCTTGAAGGGTGGAGAGGATCTTCCACAGTATTGGAAGATAAAAAGAGGGGATACGTCCTCCCAACTTAGTACCAACAATTCAAAAAAGTATTGAAAAAAGTATCCCGCCCAGTAGAAATATCGGCTAAGGACAGTTCTCTAGTAAGGAAGTCTCATCAGATGTTACTAATACGAATGGGAGCAATTCCTTTTTATATGGTAAGAGCGAGAAACTCTAAAAGCATTGAGCGAGAGGCCCAACATAGTGATCAAACCAGCGGATAAGGGGGGAGCAACGGTTATTCAAAACTTTGAAAGCTACAGAGAGGCTTGCCACACCCTCCTATCAGATGGAAGACATTATAAAAAGTTACAAAGAGATCCCACCGCAAGCCTACAGAAAAAGATGGTTGAGCTCACCAGTGGAGCATTGGGAAGAGGATGGATTTAAAAAAATGGAAATGGACTTCTGAATACAGTGGATCACAGAATTCCACTACTCTATACTTTACCTAAAATTCACAAGGGGCATATTCCCTCACCTGTAAGACCTATTGTCTCTAGCATAGGTTCAGTTTTAGAACCTTTATCTCAATACACTGACTGGTTCTTACAACCAGTGGTCACGCAAATCAAGTCCTATGTGAAGAACACGAAACACCTACAAAACATCTTATCCAAATGGGAATATGGTCCCACACAAGAGACATTGATATGCTTGGATGTTGAAGCACTACATACTAGCATCCCGCAGGAGGAGAGCCTTAGTGTTAGCGAGAATATACTACTAAGACAAGAATGTACCTGGCAAGCACCAGTAGACTAGATTATGATCCTCATGAAGATTGCTCTGGCTGAGAATTTTTTCAGGTATGAAGATGAGCTCTATTTACAGAAGCATGGAACATCTATGGGCAGTACTTTTGCCCCAAGTATTGCATGCCTGTATATGAGCCACCGCAGGACGTTTGAACTTCCTTACAAAATAACTACAGTTCCCATGATCCTTGGGGGAATTTGTAGTTTTGCAAGGCTTGAGTATGACTCGTATCCTATGCGCCTTCATGGGCAGGGCCCAATCAACTCGCAAGCGCGCTTCCGGCCTCCCCCAGGAGTCCTTTCAATAGACGCAGACCCTATCGCCGACACACACCTCAGGAGATGCGGAACCGAGTAGGTGGTATTGCGTGGTCAGGATCCTTGATGACGTGAGTCTTTATGAAGCATGAATGGGAGAGTTTTGTTTGTCATGCCCGTTACGAGGAGCATGAGCAGTATACGCTTTGATAGTACAATCTTCTCCTTGTTGTTTTACCCTGTGTGCAGAACGTCTTACTACAGATCTTCCCCGTCTCTCTGCACTCCTTGAGACATGTGGAGTCAGCCCAAGTTGGGTAAGATATTTATCAGTAATTTCTTCCTACCACGCATGTTGGAATCTGGGCTTTAACCCACGTTGGGGGAGATCCATGGTAACTGATAAGAACTAAGTCATGTGTGATTATGTTTTTTTTTAAATGTGTATACATGTTCGGATGACAGTTTTAATTCCTTCAAAAACGAGGGACACTTATTTCACTGAGGTTGTTACTGATGATACGTGCACTTCACGAGAACTCTATATATATATAACGTTTGGAGTATGCTACTTCAGCATACCGAAGAGGACGTTGATTGTGCATAGCTCACTATACATACACTGGATGGGTGAGCGAGCACAGCGAGCCAGACATATGGGCTCATGTTGGAGTCACTGCACAAATTGTGTCTTTTTTCATTACAGTTTGGATGCACTAAGACAGAACGCCCAAATTTAGGATAAGTATATCCAAGAGGCGAAAACAGTGGAGCAGTTTTCTTACCACCCAATTGGTCCGCTAAGTACGATATTTCCCGGCACTCGGCGTCACTGTTTTCGACGTATAGGAGTCCACACGATCGAGACGACATCGTGATTCATCAAAGAAACCGTGGGTATGAATTTTATTGACATTCAAAATACTGACGACCATTTTTTCATTCATTGAAGAGTGAGATTAATTTATGACTACAAAAACAGGATCTGTACCACATATTGAATTTCATTTGAATTATGGGAAATGTAGTTTGTTATGAACCAGCAGCTGACGTCGAAAACAGTGGCGCCGAGTTGCGGGAAATATCGTACTTAGCGGACCAATTGGGTGGTAAGAGGGAGGGGGCAAAAGCCGTAAAATAAGAAAAAAGAGGCGAGCTTTAGATCAGGACGGAAGACACATCAAAGCAGGAGGCTTTTTAAATGTTGTTCGGCAGGTACGTGTAGTATCATTTCTTTAGAACATCAAACAGTTAGTCATGTTGAAAGTACAAATAAATGGACTGATGCAAAAGTAATGATGGTTGGAGGGTATCAGAACAGCATTAAAATGGGAAAATAAGCACCTAGGTCGATTGTTTTTGAAGGGGGAAATATGAAGGGATGTTTAAATTTAGGTAGAGGTTAATGGATGAGTGTAAAAGTAACGATCTGTTACAGGGCACCAGGACAGAATATAAATGAGAAACCATGTACCTAGGTTGATTATTTTTGATTGTACGGCAAAAATGGGACTGAATGGGAAGTAGAGAAATGTACAAATCTGGTGAAGGCTCAAGGTTGAGACAGTGGAACACTATGTACATAGTGAAAATCAGTTGCTCAGAAAACATGTTGGCGTTATGTTATACAATATATTTATCATAAATTACAGAGTAATTGGATAAGTCAAATAAAATATAAAAATCGGTAATCATGTGTTTTTTATGATCATTTACTGTGACCCCAGAAGAAGGGCAATCATGCCCGAAATGCATTGGGTATTTTATCAAATAAACACTGCCTTTTATAAACATTGCTCTATTTGTGTTCTTTCAAGAAGTCTGTATACGTATCCGTATTTTTTTACGTATGAATCGTACAAGTCCCGTACAAACGGCGAAGTACGATTCGTACGTGAAAAATACTTACGAATCGCTTTGGGAAAAGTCTACAAGACGTCCCCGGACAGTTTTACATACAAATCGTAAAACTGAAGTCCGAGTGCGCAAGTACGATCGGTACCGCCCGTCTGAAAACACAAGCGCATGGAAAAGGCCCCGTACAGAGCGAACTTTGTACGACCTCTACCCCGAGTACACTTGTGCCCGGGGTATGAGTCGTATGGCCCCCCCAGCCTCCCCACTCCCACGTGCGTCCACACCGTACCCCCCACCCCCGTATGTATGGACCGTACATACGCGAGGATTGGGGTACGCCTGGGGTACGGTGCGGACATACGCACCGTACATACGCACTGTTGGCCTATGTACGGTGCGTACCCAACAGTGCATATGTACGCACCGTACATGTGCAATGTTGGGGTACGCACCGTACATGATGACACGTACGATGTGGGTGATGGCGTGTACGTCGCGCACCGGACCCCCTTTTCGTCGTGCATCGCAGCGTTCTTAGCTTTTCCGGCACTTTTTGGCTCCCGTAAAAATATAGCTGTGCGGAGTGCTGTAGGTACGAATCGTACTTGCTGGTCCGTAAAACGCTGCCTGACTCCGTGCGGACGTCGCGTACGCGCTGCCCAGGATCAGAATTGTATGTATTTTTTAGTCGTACGGTGTTTTTTACGATTTGTACGGAAATTGTATTTCTGTACGAATCGTACTTGCTGGTTTGTAAGGTGGAATTCCCGGGTATGAGTCGTACGGAGAAAACGCTCCGTACGACCATTTGTACCCGGGTTTTACAGGATCGGAATCGGCACATAAATGTGCCAATTGGGTGTAGGCCAATTTCAAAATGCTCAAAGGAGAGGGCAGAAGCACTTTAGCAATGGTTAGCAGTGGTAAGTTGCACAGAGTCCAAAAGCCAACAAATCCAAAATCAGCAAAAACTGAAGGGGTAAGGCAAAATGTTTGAGGGGAGACCATCTTAAGGCTGACAGGTCTACCAATTGCATTGTAATATGGAGCACCAGCAGTATTTAGCTTAAGTCAATATGTAACAACAAAAAATATAATGGTAAGGGAAGCCTACAGAAGTGTTAGCAGTGGCTGTGCTGGGCCCTCCTTTTGGTAGAAAATTATATGTAAAATGTGTGCTTTATATTTCTCGTAGAGTTTACTATTGCCCGAGTGAGGCCTCACAGCACCATGGAAAATGACCAAATCTTCAACACTATAACTAGCCATTCCTCTTTAGCCTCCATTCTCAATTTACACCTTTTTGCTGGACATTATTAGGGCCACTTCCATGTTTTCACCTGTAGACACAGGTGTGTTGTGAGCTGGTTTTGAAAAGGGGAATGCAACTCTTGGACTGTGAGTTAGTTAATTGTATCTGGTTGCTGCTTGCTCTTTAGTGTGTCAATGTCTCCACAGTTGTCCCTCAGAAATAGCACTGCCACTTCTTGCTTGGCCTAACAATTATCATATGCTTTAGAAACAAACGTCTAATTAACCAGCATCTGGACAGGGATTTCACTGCTAGTCACGTGAGTCCTCCGATTTAAATGCAGCAGGATGTAAGCTCTTGAATCTTGTTCGTGCTTTGGGCTTTAGTCACACAGGGAGTGTTTTGTGTCCTATATAAAACTCCAATTTTTACTGACCACTTGGTACCTGTGTCTTCTACCACCAGATTTCAGTGGAATTCTCTTCAGGTTTTTCTGAGACCAAGTCAGGCTTCATTGCCCATAACATAAAAATGTTCTTATATTACTCCTGTCTAGCTGGTCTCATTTAAAGACCAGCTGTATATTATCAGAAGAAATATAAAATCAAACTCTAGAACTCTTAATATAATTAATAAATTCCACAATGTATTAATTAAAGTGAAGCAGTGAGCATGTCAAAACCAGCAGAGCTCCTTGTTTCTTCATGTTGCTTTCCAGGCAGAAAAGAGATAATCTCTTTCTGTTGCTCAAAGAGGACCTACTACCTCAAAAGGCTTCTTCTAGTCAGTCCAGTCTTTTTTTCTACCATCCCGTTGTGGAATATGTTAGAAGCTGTCATCAATTCTAGAAAAATTAGTGCCCCAACATCGCCTGTCTATTGGATGTGTTGTGTATCTGCAAAACATTTTTGCTGGAGCTTCCCATACACAATTTAAAAGCTCATTTTTGATGCCTCAGTCAATGTATCCTGTCACCACAATATGGTTGCCTTAGGTTGTTCACTTACTGTCCTAACAAAAAGCAAAGAATAAACATTGCTTATAAAATTACATTACAAACCCTTTATTGAAATTTGAACATCACAGATGATGCCACGTTTTACTGTGCAATTAATTCATTGGGAGAAATTAAACAGGTGTTTAAAAGGTTTCAACCTAATTATTGGAAAAAGTTCATTCAATTGTTTAAATCTTATTTAACCATACATAAAATAGGTCATAAACAACTGTATGAAAGTGGAAAACTATGTAGAGATACTGGTTAGGCTTCACTATGCAATGTCTCACAATAACCCAAATATGGTCTTTGGAGTTACGATTATAAACCCTTAGCTCAGTCCTGGTAAAGTGGCAAAGAGCTGTCAGGCTTTACTAGAGGAACATGTGTTAAATATGTCAGAGTAACAATGGACGATAATTCACTGACACGACTCGAGATAAATCGACACTGATTTACAAACATATAGCCGAATTTTATATCACTTTAGACTCCAAAACATAGTAAATAAGATAAGTACAACCAGAGTGATGGATTTTAGATGCAATAATAAATCATGCAAATCAATACTGCAAACAGTTTGCATTGCCATCAATAGTAAAAAGTACTAGTGACAATCAGTTATTTGCAGGTCATGTTGTGTGGAACCCAAGGAGTGTTAAGGTGATGCAGATCCCGGGACCAAGCCACTACAGTCAGTTTGATTGAACCTTGGTCGAGAAGCCCTGGTGCTGAATTGTCCTGCCTGTCCTTGGTGCTGAAGCTTGAGCAACGGAGGAGCTGGTTTTTCTGCTTTGACGGTGCTGGCAGGGAAACAGTGCAAAAAGTCAACAAAGGTGCCGCTGCTTTGTTCAGTCGAAGGTGCTGTGGAGTTCCTTTGTGCTGCAGTATCAAGTCAAGGGGGGCGGTTGCTTGGCTGCCCCTTAACAAGCCTTGGCAGTGGCAATCTTGGATGTCTATTCATCAAAATGCCAGAGGCAGCGGAAGTGACATCACATGCCATTTGACCCCCACCAGATGTCACAGGAAGTGGCATCACAAGAACATTGACCTGGTAACAACACAGGAAGTGACATCACTTGCCCTCTGACCCACCCCAATGATGTCACAGGAAGTGAAATAGCAAGGGATTGGACCTGAGGAAATCGCTGTAGGTGACATCACGTGACCTTTGGACCCCATTAAATCAAAGGAAGCAACATTTTATGACCATTGGCTTGGTGCTATCACAGGAAGTGATGTACCTAATGTTTGGTTAGTTATATAATACAGACAGGCAAGAAAATCTCTACAGATATACAAGAAGTACTCTATAAACCATGGGTACTCGCAAATATTTTCCCTGGGGCCAAAATGTGCGGTCTGTGATATGACCGAGGGCTGCATCGATGCCAGAGGGGTGTGTCATACGAGGATTGAGGTGCGGGGGCAATAAGGTGGGTGAGGGGGAAACAAAGCATATACATTTAGTTGCTGAATTGCACAATGTGATTTATCCTGGCATCCCCGCTTTACAAAATTATGTGAGCCTAGGTAATAGTTTTATTTCACTTACCCTCTTTTTTCCTCATTATGATATATACAAGGACCTTCAAATACATGACCTCAGGATGCATGCTGTACAAAATATTCTCCTGTGTTTGATTTAATAAACTATAATGTTGTACTTATATAATAGGAACCCAGGGCACAAAAGAGTGCATATAACAACTGACTTTACTCTTTGGTTTACTATTGGCATTGTTGTCAGGGTATGGGGAAGAATTAATGTTTCTAAATTCATGTTTGAAAATTATTACTTTTAAAATAATACTTCACAATGCACTGATATAATCTATTGTCCTAAACTGAAAACATTTTCTATGTTCTATGTTAAAAAAGAGACTTTGTCATATTTTTGCACTTTTCTTGCAATGGCTTTAAAAATGAAGGTTCACCTAAAGATCTTTAACACCAATTAACTTTAAAGAAATTCTTGCCTGTTTATTTAACATCTTGTTGTTGTTAGCATATTTCTAGTAAACAGCAGCTTGGTGCTGCAATGCACCTGGGAGAAGCATATAAAGGTCAGGATGGCCGCATGCTGCCTGCAGGCCATTGCCCATCATGGAAATGCTGCTGCATACATTGTTACAGGTAGTATCTTTAGATATACAATTAAGATAATGCAGCATTCATTAAGAGCCTATTAAATAGTGTACACCAATGGAACATATGCTAGTCAAGTAGAAATCAACCAATATCAATATCAAATAATTTACAAATTGGTAAAGTTGAAGAGCCTATAATGTTTAAAACATGTTGAGTTCATCATTTGTTTCAGAAACTAAGAGTTACATGTAATTATACTTCAGTCTTGGAATGTAGATAACAGTGCTATTTAATGCAGGTCACGTTTCCAAAGCAACCTTTTTTTCCATGATATGGTATACATACATCCAAACCTGTGGAGCCCATGACCTTTTCCGGGTTTACTATCATTAATTTCTCCTACAGAAAACATGAACACCATTGGTACAGTACTTGCGTTGTTCAATATTATGCTTGTTCCGCATTAGGATGTTTAGAGAGTGTTAAGAAAATTTAGACAGATGTTACTCACATGGACGAAGGTGCTGGCTGGCATGTTCATAATGCTTTACTGATAAGAAGAGACTAGTGTGTTTCAAGTAGCACTTTGATGACTGAAAATCATGAGACTGAGAGACATAGCATATATTTTGATGCTGCTGCTCAGCTTCCTTGAAAAGAAGAAGGCACTGACTGGGCGGATAGAAAGAGGCCAACAGTTCACATGTACCCATCTAGAATTCTATCAGCTGGCATGAGCAGCAGCTGTTTCTGGTGATGATTGGGGTATCCTCCTATGTCAGTGGTTCCCAAACATTTTCCACCCATGCCTCCCTTAACCTATTGGCCATTGGCCGCGGCTCCCCATTATGTTACTTTTTTTAGCGGGTGGGGGGATGTAAGCCAGGCCTCTGGAGTACTTCCAGTTATCTCCCTGAAAATAATTGGTATGAAGCCGATGTTACTGTGGTAAAGTGAAACTATGACTCCTAAATTCAGCATGGCTCCAGAGACAGTACTGACTGAAAGTGTCACACATGAAATATGAGTCCACCTGCCAGACTTGAAGAAATACTTTAAACAGCGACCACAGGAAATGGCCTGCCGGTACTATCCAAGTGAAAGTTACTTGCAAGTATAACGAAGACTTGAAATGAAAATGGAGGACATTTCAGGAAAAATAAGAATTGTGAGTGAAAGTAGGGACTAATATATTTCAACACAGCTCTTGAAATATTCTGGGTTTCTTGCTAATATTTAAATTATCATAAATAAAGACAACATAGTGAAGTGCCATTTTTGCCATTGAATAAATGAATCAGACACCGATGGAGTGGGCGCCTTACTTGCACAGACTGTGTTTGCAGAAAGAGTCTGAACTTTGCCTGCAGTGTTTCTAGGCCACCAGCTCTCTGTGGGGCCCCCTCCACTTGATCCACCTTCTTGAAACACTAGCAGCCT
Source organism: Triturus cristatus (assembly GCF_964204655.1). Classification (NCBI taxonomy): domain Eukaryota; kingdom Metazoa; phylum Chordata; class Amphibia; order Caudata; family Salamandridae; genus Triturus; species Triturus cristatus. The sequence goes on from NC_140591.1 coordinate 500,970,522, forward strand.
GCCACAATGTGCTGGCCACATGTTGCGGATGCTGTGCAGTCAGGCACTGACTCCGATCCCCCCTTGGGATGGGAAGCTCCCAGAATGAAGCTGGGCTCAGCAGGGCATTGGTCACCCTGCATGGAATCCATGACTCCGCTTAGAAGATAATCTGAAGTAAGCCAGAGAGCACACTGGGACCTTGAGATCCTGGTCAAAAATGTAATACGCGGCACACCCGAAATATTCAAATATTTTAAGAAAAGAAGGTGCGTGTGCTTTACTGTGGGTGGGGTTTCTTTCAACTACAGAGGAAATTGAAAGGAGACCCTCTAACCATCCCTTTTTCTGCCCAACTCTTGCACCCAGTTGCTCATGTACCGTCTGCTCAGGGTCGATCTTTATCTTGAAGGTCTACTGCTGCACAGTTGTTAGGGTGATCTGCATGAGGCAGTCTCACTCGGACTCCATCTCTGCTACGCCTGTTTCCTCAAGGTCCCGCACTCACTCTATTACACTGCAGGGCTGGGCTGCACAGGATAAGGGTTGCTATCTCACAGCCGTGTGCTGCCCACCAAAGTGACTCATTTGGGTATCCTGAAAACTAGACTAGCTTGAGAAGGCGGGGGTGGTAACCGACAGGAAGCACATGCTCACATACTTGCCTCCATTCTAGAACCATAAGCTGTTTTTCATAGACAAAGAAAAGAGATGCACAAGCCTTCCCTTTGCCTTCTTAAACCACTAGAAATACACTCCCCCCTGTACATATGAGGTTGCCAAAATGTTGTTCGTAATGGCAGAGAAAAAGTCATTGTCAATGTTTGATCTTCTTTAGGCATGTAGAAAGCAATGCCTGATACTAGCATGGCCTTTAGCAATGCCCATTAATATGCTCTGTTGAACTTCAATGAAATCTAATGTTCAATGATAAAAACGCTCTGCTAACATCATACAGTGGTTTCCAAATGGTGTGCTTGATGCACCGCATTTCAGGCTAGTTTTGATGGCACACGTGGTGCAGTGGTGCACAAATTGGGAACTACTGATCTATGTAGAGACTGACTTTAGTGTAAGTTGATGCTCAGCTAATATGAAATCAAGAATAGTCTGACAATGCCACAGATACAGTATAGAGATCTCTCAAAAAGTATACTGGCTGATACAAAGAATAGTTGCTGTACTGATGATTGACAGTCTTGATGAGAGATCAAATAGGTGGACAGCAAGGGCTTGGCTGCAGGAAATCAAGGTGGCAAAAGGTGCTTTGTAATACTGTTTTCACATTTCTACATAAGACAAGCTGATGTGATAAGACTGCATATCCACTGTGACAGTAAGAAATGAAATGGACAGCAAGTAGGTGCTTTGCCAATCATGCCTAGAAGTATGGTGGCATGACTACTCTCTTCTAGCCTATGCATATGTTACTGGCTTCTGCGATCATTGGCAGATAGCTGTAGGCTGCATATGGCAAAAGGTGAGAAGAAATGGACTAGAGAGAAACTATTGCTTGCCTACTTATCAGGGGGAGGCTGACGCTGATGTCTTCTTGACCCTGCATATGGTACTAGCTTCTGCGATCAGGGAATGCCATAGTGAAGCATCTACTTTGGGGTGAGATGAGATTGCCGGGAGAGCAACCATTACTTGCTTGGCCATCAGAAGGAAGCTGATACTATCTGCTAGCTTGGTAGCTTTTGTCTTTTTGACCCTGCATATGGCACTGGCTTCTGAAATTTGACTGGCAGATTTCCTTAGGTGGAATAAGCCTCAAGGTGAGAAGAGGCTGACTGTAGAGCAACTGTTGCTTGCTTGGTAATCAAGAGCAGGCCAGTACTGCTTGGCAGTGTGGTAGATGATGTCTTCTGCTATCGCTAGTTGATGTCTTCGGACAGCAAATGCTTCACTGGTGAAAGCAGACTGACTGGAGAGCAGCAGATGCTTGCCTGGCCATAATGAGGAGACAAATACTGCTTGGTAGCACAGTACCTGATGTTCTTGTGCCCTGCATGGGTTACAGACTTCTGAGATCACAGACAGATATCTTCAGGCAGCATATGCCTCAAGTTAAAAAGAGACGGACTGGAAAATAGTTGCTGCTTGCCTAGCCTGTCAGGAGAAGGCTGATACTGTTTGGCAGCTTGGTAGCTTCTGTCTTTCGGACCCTGCATAGGTTACTAGCTTCTGCAATCATTAGAGAATGCCACCATGAAGGATATGCTTCAAGGTGAGAAAAAGCTCACTTTAGAGTAACTATTACTTGTCTGATCATCATGAGGAGTCCAGTAGTGCTTGGCAGCATGACTGATGCTTCCTTCATATCCCCTCATAGTGTGCTGGCATCTGTTAACTTCATGGGGCATATGCCTCAAAAGGAGTAGAGACTGACTGAGGACTAACTATTTATTGTCTGGTCATTAGATGAAGGCCTACACTGTTTGCACTGTGGTAGCAGCTATTTTCTTGCACAGGGGTACTTGCTTCTGCAATCACTTGCAGATGTCTTCAGACATCATGTGCTTTGTGGTAAATATTTACATTACCTGTACTATTTTTTATGCGGTAAAATTCAATAAGAATAACTCAGTAAAATAAGAGGCAGAATCCGTGGTATTAGAGGTTCTAAAAGAGGATTTATTCCTTACAAAGGAATTATGGTTCGAACCAGGCAATCGAATTCCATCACCACGAAGGTTCAGGAAGGGATAGGCAAAACATTATTGACAAGTAATAGTATATATATGAAATGCATTACAGTAAGACAGATGCAGGAGGCGTAACAGCTGATAATACAGATAAGAATACACATACGTAATGAAAAAGGCGTTTATAATAGGCGTGCATGAAGGCGTATACTAGAAACGTCATTTAAAATGATGTCACAGGTGGGTGGATCCATAAAAGAATCCTGCAATGTCAGCAGAAATACTTGGCAGAGATGCGCGCGCAGCCGCATGACGTGTGATTGACGTGTAACTAGGGGGTGAAGGGAACATGACATTTAGCCCTACGTGAGGAGACAGAAGTCTGGGGGGTCAGGTCAACCTAATCCCAAATCATATCTAATATCTTATGTTTAAGGAACTGTATTATCCAAAAGGAAAGGTCTCTCGGACAGAATCTATTCTATACTGACGGTTAGTGCGTGTACAAGCGTCTAAGTGTCTACATGAGATGCGAGGGGCATGGGCCTTCCATGGTGACAGGGCTATGAATTACTTGCATGAAGACAGTGAGGCCGGGCCCTTTGCTCGGTAGCTGGAAGGATGTTTACCTAAACTACTAGACAGGAATGCATTGGATGAGGAGCGGAGCAGATAACTTGAAGGTGAAATACAGTTTTTGGCAGGCAACAGGCCGCGTCAGGCACCGTTAGCCGCGCAGGGAGTAGGACAAAGTTCATGGATACAGATGCAAACTCAGGCTGGAGCTTTCAGAGGCAGAAGGCAGAAAAAGACTTGATGACAGGATTCAGGGCCTACTCGCCTGAACTGTAAAACGTGAAAAGTATGCCATATAAAGTCGGTGGCCAATCATACTTAGGAATGGAATATCTGACCCATTCATGGCGGATCTGAAAGAGGACATGTTAACGTTGGACGCACATGTATTTGCGTCTTCATAGCTGGAACCGGAGGGAACATACATGTACTTGTAGCATGTACATGGAGCCGTTGGGGTCTAAGATAGGGGACATAACTGATCATAAAATTCATATTTCCTCATTCCCTCCTTGTCCCATACGGACCCTTCATGAAACATCGATCTTCATCAATCCATCAATCTGTTCATATAACATCATCTGTTCTTCTTTCTTTTTACGAGGTCTTGAATGAAAACTTGAATGTGGAATACACGATGTGGCACACAGGCCACAAATCGCTGGCCCACATTGTAGACATAAGCAGCAACTGAATAGTATGAGAAAGCCAATACCTAGGAATGATAGAATCCTCCATCCCCAGGCTGACAACACGCTCCAGAACCAACCGGACCAAGTCCAGGTGCCTGGACTCTGGTGTATCTGGCTTACAATCTTATGAAGGCGAGTTATGGCTTTATATACTGACGGCGCGTTTTCTGGAATGAAAACACAGCAACTTGATCCGATGACCCTACAAGCTCCGCCCCTATCGGCCAGGATGACGTCAAGGACAAGACGATTTTGAAGAACAACAATCCGCATCGCAGACTGCTCCTCTGTTAAGTTGCCTAGGGCGGAAGTCGTTTCATTCACTACTGCTTCAAGGGTTCTAGTTAATCTACGTATCAGCTTACTATTAGTGACTGTACCTATGTAGGGAAAGAAACCTTTATTGAAATCTGTGTATTGCTCCCATGCCGTTTCAGTGTAGTCGACAATCGGGAGATCTCTCTGCTGTCTGTTGTGTACTAAATGGGTATTCCTATGGTAATCAGGCGGGGCTAGGAAAACAGGTGGCAGAAGGAATGCAATGTAACAGGTACCATCCCAATCTAGAGGTAAACGTATATATGCGGTCTGGCCACATATGAAGTAGGAATGACGAGAAGCTCTAAATGTAGACTTGCCTTGATCACTGAATTCGATTACAGTGGTACATTTACTATGGCCCATGTGTATTGAACCATTCTTTCTTACACATAATTCACCTTTAACAGGAAATACTGACATAGCGGGCAACATTGGTACAGCTTCGGATTCAACATTCAGAATCATGAGGTTAAGTGTAAAGTTACCTAATCCATATACATGTCAGAGACTAATTCAACCGATTCACCTTGGAGAGGACTTAAACAATCAAATTGTCTGACTTGCTAGACCTTAGTTTCAGTTTATAGTTCTCTTTTTCTGATTTCTCAACCAGGGGGAGTTTTGAGTCAGTCGGTGAGGGAATGCAGGGCTGAAAGTTCAAGTCTGATGGTAGTCCATGACATTTTTTGATATGGCTCGAGTGTAGCCACCCCTTGCGACCCTCAATCTTCACGGCTGTCCTTGTGGTGAGAAGAACGAGCTTCGGCGACTGCCAACGAGGCTCCAGCGGGCTTCTCCTGTCGAAGTTTCTTACAAGCACGAGATCGCCTGGAACCACTTCATGGGGCTTCACCTCAGTGTTATCGGGAAAAGCTGCAGCTACCTGTGAACGACAAGATTGTAGTGCAGACATCAAGGAAGCCAGGTAATCTGTCAGCATAATACAATCGACGTCAGTAATTTTACGAGGTATAGGCGTCCCCCACATATTCGGTGGCCTACCGAAGACCACCTCATACGGGGATAGCCCTGTTTGAGAATGTGCTACCATTCTCATGTAAAAGAGCGCAACTGGTAAGGCTACTATCCAGTCGACACCTTTTTCTCTACAGATTTTGGACAGTCTAATTTTCAAGGTTTGATTATGGCGTTCCACGAGACCTGCTGCCTCGGGATGTCGGACACAGTGGAATTTCCATTGATAGCCTAACAGAAGTGAAACGTGTTTCATTAGCTCGGATGAGAACGGCTGGCCGTTATCTGAGTACACGACACGGGGCATACCATATCGTGGGAAGAATTCTCGAACTAACTGTTTGGCAGTAGTCGGGGCAGTGTAATCTGAAACCGGGTAGGCTTCTGTCCAACGGGAAAGAGCACATACAACTACTAGTTCTCTGTGCGTCTATGCTATTCTTTACGCCATAATTCAATGGCATCTTTCTGTGACTGTCTGGCTTTCTTTTTCCATAATGCTTCTTCTACTCTCATGATGCAATCTGCATCCCATGTCCCAACAGCGGGCCATCTCTGATTCTCTGCTAAATCCTTGGTGTAGTCCACCGACAAATCGAGATATAATACGGCATCTAGGCCATGTTTATGGTACATAAAGTACCCTGGAGTGTCCCTAGGTGTAATGGGAACGGCTTCCTCGAGTATTCCTTTCCTACTTTTTATCTGTCTTAATTTTGAGAATAACGGCATCTTAAACCTTGCTACTTGATTCTTACTCGGACTTGAACACAATTAATACAATAAACACAGTAATGAAGATCGAACAATCACTCATACCACGACATTTAAAACACATTAAAACATTTTAAAATGAACAACGACAATTAGAATAAAACTAGCTAACTGCATAATACTGGATGTACTGCTAAACAGTACAGATACACTGCTGAAACAGTGCAGACCGGATCTGTGTACCCAAACCCGTCTTGACCGGCACAAACCAATGCGCACGTCTAGATGCGTCCCCAGCAACGGTACTCACCGGGAAGCACGGAACAGAACAGAAGGCCTCGGAAACTCTGGACTGGACTGGACCGGACTGGTGACGTAGGTACTTCGGAACTTTGGAACCTGGTGGGCCTCTGTATACCTCGGACACAGCTCTCTCGCAGGTGGGCTCTGGGTAGGACAATCTGCGTTCCTCACCGCCTCGTATGGATGCCTGGTCGCAGTCTGTCCCCTTCGTTGGCCTGAGGGAGTTGGCGGGAAGACCCGCGACGTGCGCGCTTGAAGTCCGTCACGGCTATGGAAGGGGGCAAAACTGGACCTTCATCTCCGGCGTGTGGGGAAAGAGATTGAACTGTTCGGGCGCCATTGTGTGTGTTTATTGTATTAATTGTGTTCAAATCCAATTTATTGGCGCCCGAACAGGGACACTTTCCCCATCTCACGCGCCGGAGGTGCGTTGCAGGCCCGGTCTCCTGCCACAGCTGGACGGACAACTACGCGTACCCGCAGGATTTCCTGTATCTCCCTCCGGCTAAGCGGGGGTGACTGAGGCTGCGATCAACACCCAGACGAGGCGGTGAGAAGTGCGAAGGATCCCGACCAGAGCCTAGCTGAGAGAGCAAGATCCGAGGTATACAGAGGCCCACCAGGTTCCGAAGTTCCGAGTCGAGTCCAGTCCAGTCCGGTCCAGTCCAGTTCAGTTCCGAGGCCTTCCGTTCCGTGCTTCCCGGTGAGTACCGTTGCTGGGAAGGCATTTAGACGTGCACATTAGTTTGTGCCGGTCAAGACGGGTTTGGGTACACAGATCCGGTCTGCACTGTTTCAGCCGTGTATCTGTACTGTTTAGCAGTATATCTAGTATATCTTGTGTATAATCCAGTATTATCTAGTATTAGCATTATGTCAGTAACTAGTTTTCTTCTAATCATCATTGTTCGTTAAATGTTAAGTGTTTTAATATGTTCTAAAAATTGTGGTATGAATGAGTGTTCATTATTGTGTTTATTGTATTAATTGTGTTCAAGTCCAGGTATTAAGAGTTTGAGTAAGACTCAAGTAGCAAGGTTTAAAGATGCCGTTCTTTTCAAAATTAAGACAGATCAAAACCAGAAATGGGGTACTCGAAGAAGCTGTTCCCATTCCACCTAGGGACACTCCAGGGTACTTTATGTACCATAAACATGGCCTAGATGCCGTATTATATCTTGATTTATGGGTGGACTACACAAAGGATTTAGCAGAAAGTCAGAGATGGCCCGCAGCTGGGACATGGGATGCAGATTGCATCATGAGAGTAGTAGAAGAATTATGGAAAAAGAAAGCCAGACAGTCACAGAAAGATGCCATTGAATTATGGCGTAAAGAATCGCATAGGCGCACAGAGAAAGCGCTCAGAAAAGAAGAGAAAAGTAGGGAGAATTCAAATAAAGTCCGAGAAAATATATTAATTGAGGAAGGTATCCGAGTAAAAACAGAACAAGTAGACAGACAACGAAACACTCTTATGAATGGTATGTATCCTCTTCTGGCCGAGGGTTTACCTAAGGCCACCCCGGAAATACCGAAAGATCTGCCACCTCCACTACTCCCGATTAAAGCACATCCCAAGACCGCAAAATATATTTTTCTTTCTTCTTATTTAGACGATGTAGCTCCCGAGTATGTTAATGTTCCGCCGCACACACCGCCTGTGGATGGTGCTCAACCCCAAGATCATCCGCCCCCAACTCCGCAACGACAAACTCCTCCTCACATGCCAACAGTTTCATCTGTTTCTACCGCTTTTCCTGCATCTACAGTCTCTACCTTACATTCAACAAATCCTTTCGTGCCTAGCACCTCAGAAGGTGCAACAGGAGGTGCGACAGTAATTTTTTCCACGCCACCGCCAGGAAATAAATTGACCTTTAGAGATTTAGCATACCAACGTACACCTCAAACAGCAAGATCCGACATATTTAAGGAACATCTTGCGGATTGTAGATATGATCCAGTGCCCGGTAAAAATGACAGAATGCTGCTGTCATCACTACGTATACGACGAGCGTCCACATATTTAATGACACTACCAGGAATGGTTGCTTACCTAGACAATATATATCGCTTTGTCCAAACAGGGCAAGGCCCTGAAAGTATTGACGAGGCCATGAAATACCAGAAAGTAGATATACAGAGACTACTGTTAAGCTTCCTCATAAACTGCTTGATCAGAAACAGAGATAGGCCTGAGGTAAATCAGGATGAAATGCAAGTGCTTACCAGATGGGGTCAGAATATATCAGAAGGGAAACATGATAAACAGAAGTGTATAGTAGTTATGTGCCGAAAGATTCGCAAAGAAATAGAACGAATACATAAAATCAGATTAGAGGCAGACAAAACTGAATCAGAGGGAGAGGAGGAGGAGGAATCAGAAATGTCCACAGGACAATTAGAACTACAAAACAGAGAAACGATAGCTTATGTAGGTAAGGGAAGATCTTTTAACAATACCAGATACTTTAATGATCCAATACGTCCGATACGTCCAGAATGTAACAGAAATTTTCAAGCCCCTATGTTAAATACGAGGTCCCCTGAACACCTATTCCAGGCTGCCGATAAATTACTCCGAGACCGAAGGGGGTATTATATGCTCGATTCTATGGATGAACAAGAATTAGCTAGGTCAGCAGTACAGTGGGCTGACAGTTCTGAAAAATACAGTGATGATGCACTAGCACACACGTTTTTGAATCTTACCCCAGACGAACAGCGTTTAGCTGGTATATACATGATACAACACCTCCTTATATTGTATAAAAGCCAACACTCCGATCCTGGTCGCCTACCTGATATACTGATAGAATTACTCACGAATAAATGGAGAGGTTCAGGTACTGATTTAATTAAAGAAATTCTAGAATATCGACACCAGTACATTGTCTTCGTATGCCCAGAACATGTTTCAGTTCCCACCATGGAAAGAAAAACGTATCACATAGACAGACAGAATCCCTAACGCGAAGTGCACCCAGTCAAAGGTGAAGACAATCTTTTTAAACGCGTGTTTGTATACACGCCCATAACTAAAATTGAATTATTGGAAATGAAGAAAGTAGTACCTAGCCATGACAAAGATCCAGCAGGTTTCCACCGTGAGATAAAAGACATGTTACTCATGGGAGATTATACCTACCCTGACATTATGAAAATATTAAAAGTATTATTGCCTGCCGGTATTTACGAGAAACTCAAAGAAAAGGAATGGGAGGTGGGAGACCAAAAGATAGATTGGACAGCATTAGAAAACGAAGAAAAGGCCCGAACTGCAGGTTCAGGGCTTGGGGAAAAAACTACAGCTTTACCAGGATTATTAGTGCAGGTACTGCCACGTTTATTAACCACGAAAAAGGAAGACTGGGGTGCAATTTCAGCCTGTAAACAAAAACAAGATGAAGACACTAGTGATTTTTATTCCCGATTTGAAAAATGTTTTGGTATTAATAGTGGCATAAAAGCAAATAGTGAGTCGTATCCACATCTGTTTGTGACAAAACTAGTCGAAAATTCCCTGCCCCAAGTTAAGAATAGAGTATTGAAATTCGAGAGTACTTTGCAAGGTAACACCCCGTCACAGATGTTACAAATGGTACAATATCACCACAATAGAATTAGAGAAGAACAAGAACATGAACAAAGACGTATGAAGGACACGAAAATGAAAATGCTTGTTGCTCAGTCAGTTCCAGCTGACGGTCATAAAAAGGGTACGACACAGTCCAGTGATTCAGCGGTTCCTGTAAAAGGGACATGCAACTATTGTAAACAGCCAGGTCATTATATACACGATTGTGCAGTTCTAAAACATAATATCTCTACGGGTAAAACCAAGGAGAGACCACGTCCACCTAGACAGGATCAGATCCAACAACAAGTACCTCAGCATGTGCAACTTATGCCAGTTCCACAACAGACCGTAGCAGTATCACAGCCGCAGCCTATTGCTGCAACACAAACCACGACACAACAGATGTACCAGTATGCACAAGCTGACTATCCCGATTATCAGCGATACACATGAAATAGCCTAGAGAAGGAAGTTGGCTTACCCCTTATTGAGGTTCCTGTAGACCAAGAGGGACCTTATGTACATAGTCAAGTATTAGGGAAAGACAGAAAATTTCTAGTTGATACAGGGACAAGCAGAACAACTATAAGTCATAACGAAGTTCCAGGGGCACCCCTCTCAGGCTCACAGAATATTTCCCTTGGATTCTCAGGAAAGCCTATTATTAATGAAGTATCGCTACCTCTTCCACTTACGGTTGGTCCATTAACACGAACTACAGATTTATTGCTTACAAAATCATGTCCAGAAAACTTGTTAGGTATAAAGACATTGAAAGCTCTAGGAGCTATAATATGTTGTTCTCCGGAAGGAGTACGATTATTTTTGCGTGACTTTAAAGGTCACTACGTGTCCAGAGACATGGATCACCGGTTACAGAATTTACCTACACATTTATGGGCACAAGGCCCCACTGATGTTGGTTGTATGCATATTACACCATATCGAGTCACACTCAAAGCAGGAGTGGTACTACCACGAATGCGACAATACAAGTTACCTCCAGATGCTGTAGTGGCTTTGCTGCAAATCATTGACGAGCTCATTGCACAAGGAGTGGTTTTGGAAACCGATTCCAATGTATGTAATTCCCCGATAATTCCGATTCTTAAACGAACTGATCCAAAAGCACCGCCAGTATATCGATTAGTTATTGATCTGCGCGAATTGAATAAATGCATTGTACCACAATACCCCGTGGTCCCAGACATCTCTTCATTACTAACAGCTATTGATTCAGAAGCAACGTTCTTTACTGTAATTGATCTCAAGAACGCCTTTTTTAGCGTCCCAATCGATCCGGAAAGTCAATATTTGTTCGGATTCAGTTTAAATGGACGAAGTTTTAAATTCGCACGCGCACCTCAAGGATTCACAGAAAGCCCCAGCATCTATAGCCAAGCACTGAAAGACAACTTGACAGTATCCACATGCCAGTTAACACTGCCCTGCTTCAGTATGTCGATGATCTGCTGATCACCGCCCGAAGCGAACCTGAATGTGAGAAAGCATCACTGACGGTTTTACAATTCCTAGCCGACAAGGGGCACAAAGTGTCCCCTTCAAAACTGCAATTCTGTGTCCAGCAAGTTGTGTACCTTGGGCACTTGCTGTCCAAGGGGGGAAGACAGCTTACACCTGACTGCATCCAGTTAATTGTTAACATGCCGCCACCCAAGACACAAAAGGAGGTGCGGGCATTCATAGGCCTCACTTCGTACTGTAGGCAGTGGATCCCTCAATATGCATTTCTAGCAAAACCACTCATTCAGTTGACAACCCAGGAGGCAGCGACATCGACTGTCCTCCCTTGGACTCAGGAACATACACAAGCTTTTGAGAGCTTAAAGAAAGCTTTATGTCAAGCACCTGTTTTAGCAACACCATGTTACAGTAAAACTTTTACACTTTTTGTTACAGAACGCGAAGGTACTGCCTTGTCAGTACTCACTCAGGAACAAGCAGGATCACACAAACCATGTGCTTATTTTTCTAGTACGTTAGATCCCGTAGCTCAGGCTCTTCCTGCGTGCCTGAAATCAGTGGCAGCAACAGCTTTAGCAATCAGACAAAGCGATGCCATAGTGTTAGGACATCAATTGACAGTACAAGTACCACACGCAGTAGAGGTTCTCTTAAACCGGACACAAACACAACACTTGACTATAGCAAGACTGACGGGCTATGAACTAACATTGTTCCAGCCACACATAGAAATCAGACATTGTAGTACATTAAATCCTGCCACACTTTTGCCATTAAGTGGAACAGACCCATTGGCACATGATTGTATTGAAGTCATTACTATTACGACGAAACCCAGACAAGACTTGACAGATATTCCATTACCAGATCCAGACCTGACATTGTATGTAGATGGTTCATGCATGAGAACAAGTACAGGAGAGTTAGTGGCCACTTATGCAGTCACAACAGACACTGAAGTTATTGAAACAAATTGTATTAACACCTTGTCAGCTCAAGCAGCAGAGCTCATCGCTCTGACACAAGCCTGTATTCAAGCTAAAAATAAGAAAGTCAACATATACACAGATTCACGTTATGCATTCAGAGTCGTCCATGACTTCGGCGTTCTTTGGCGCGAAAGAGGTTATTTAACTTCTCACGGTGCCCACATCCAACACGGACCCCTCATTCAAGCCCTATTAGATGCAATTCATTTACCTACTGCAATATCGATTATGAAGTGTAAGGCCCATACGAAAGTGACTGACATTATTTCTCAGGGTAACGACCTAGCTGACCGAACAGCTAAACAGACTGCTCAGAATCAGACTCATACAACTGACACGACAAAGACAATAGTTCCGACACCGACACACTGCATGACAGTTAAGGATCCCGCCCTTGATGTAATTGACATACAGACACATGCTACACCAGAGGAAATAAAGAAATGGACTGAACTAGGAGGGATCCAAACAGATCAAGGATGGATGACGAAGGGAAAATCTATATGGTTTCTCCCGACTCCATGGTTCAAGTTATCATTAACACAATACATAGTCCAGCGCACCTAGGAGAAAAAGCTATGCTAGATAGTATCCAACACATTTGGTTCAACAAACACTTGCGAGCAGCAGCCAAACAGAAAGTACGTACCTGCATGATCTGTTGTCAGTTCAATCCCGGTAAAAGCATTCCTGTAGAGCAAGGTGGATTTCAACCTCCCGATCACCCTTTTGAAGTCCTCCAGATGGATTATATCCAGATGGAACGATGTCGAGGATTCAAATATGTCCTCGTAGTTGTATGTGCTCTTTCCCGTTGGACAGAAGCCTACCCGGTTTCAGATTACACTGCCCCGACTACTGCCAAACAGTTAGTTCGAGAATTCTTCCCACGATATGGTATGCCCCGTGTCGTGTACTCAGATAACGGCCAGCCGTTCTCATCCGAGCTAATGAAACACGTTTCACTTCTGTTAGGCTATCAATGGAAATTCCACTGTGTCCGACATCCCGAGGCAGCAGGTCTCGTGGAACGCCATAATCAAACCTTGAAAATTAGACTGTCCAAAATCTGTAGAGAAAAAGGTGTCGACTGGATAGTAGCCTTACCAGTTGCGCTCTTTTACATGAGAATGGTAGCACATTCTCGAACAGGGCTATCCCCGTATGAGGTGGTCTTCGGTAGGCCACCGAATATGTGGGGGACGCCTATACCTCGTAAAATTACTGACGTCGATTGTAATATGCTGACAGATTACCTTGCTTCCTTGATGTCTGCACTACAATATTGTCGTTCACAGGTAGCTGCAGCTTTTCCCGATAACACTGAGGTGAAGCCCCATGAAGTGGTTCCAGGCGATCTCGTGCTTGTAAGAAACTTCGACAGGAGAAGCCCGCTGGAGCCTCGTTGGCAGTCGCCGAAGCTCGTTCTTCTCACCACAAGGACAGCCGTGAAGATTGAGGGTCGCAAGGGGTGGCTACACTCGAGCCATATCAAAAAATTTCATGGACTACCATCAGACTTGAACTTTCAGCCCTGCATTCCCTCACTGACTGACTCAAAACTCCTCCTGGTTGAGAAATCAGAAAAAGAGAACTATAAACTGAAACTAAGGTCTAGCAAGTCAGACAATTTGATTGTTTAAGTCCTCTCCAAGGTGAATCGGTTGAATTAGTCTCTGACATGTATCCTCTAGACCGAAACAGTGAGAGAAATAGACAGAAACAGCTCAAGAACCATGCGTACTGTAAATCACTTCGTAGTCACTGTATAGTGACATTATTAATTATGTTTTTCCTAAGTCTTCTGATTATCGTCGCAAGCATACTATTACACATGTATTACCCTATTTCCAAGCGTGCTTTCAATGCTACTGCCGAACATTCTTTTAGCGAATTACCTCCGCATGAGTTGTCCTATAGATTTGCACTGCGTAACAATACATTCATTAGTATGTTACATCATTCCCATCAGACCAGCAATGCTACAAATTGTTGGATATGTGGCCGACTCCCTCCCTATCAGAAATACAAGGGAGTTCTGCCCCTCTTTCCGTATCCATTCACACACAATGGCTCCTGTGGAGCATGGTTTAGTTTGATTAATTCCCTAGATTCAAATTCTGTAGTTTACCAGGACAACTGGGTATGGGGAAACCTGAACCTAGTTTTACTTAAAGTCTGCTACCCTAACAAGGAGGCACTCCCCAAAAGAACAGGAACTGATCTAGAAAATGAAGTATATGGATTAGGTAACTTTACACTTAACCTCATGATTCTGAATGTTGAATCCGAAGCTGTACCAATGTTGCCCGCTATGTCAGTATTTCCAGTTAAAGGTGAATTATGTGTAAGAAAGAATGGTTCAATACACATGGGCCATAGTAAATGTACCACTGTAATCGAATTCAGTGATCAAGGCAAGTCTACATTTAGAGCTTCTCGTCATTCCTACTTCATATGTGGCCAGACCGCATATATACGTTTACCTCTAGATTGGGATGGTACCTGTTACATTGCATTCCTTCTGCCACCTGTTTTCCTAGCCCCGCCTGATTACCATAGGAATACCCATTTAGTACACAACAGACAGCAGAGAGATCTCCCGATTGTCGACTACACTGAAATGGCATGGGAGCAATACACAGATTTCAATAAAGGTTTCTTTCCCTACATAGGTACAGTCACTAATAGTAAGCTGATACGTAGATTAACTAGAACCCTTGAAGCAGTAGTGAATGAAATGACTTCCGCCCTAGGCAACTTAACAGAGGAGCAGTCTGCGATGCGGATTGTTGTTCTTCAAAATCGTCTTGTCCTTGACGTCATCCTGGCCGATAGGGGCGGAGCTTGTAGGGTCATCGGATCAAGTTGCTGTGTTTTCATTCCAGAAAACGCGCCGTCAGTATATAAAGCCATAACTCGCCTTCATAAGATTGTAAGCCAGATACACCAGAGTCCAGGCACCTGGACTTGGTCCGGTTGGTTCTGGAGCGTGTTGTCAGCCTGGGGATGGAGGATTCTATCATTCCTAGGTATTGGCTTTCTCATACTATTCAGTTGCTGCTTATGTCTACAATGTGGGCCAGCGATTTGTGGCCTGTGTGCCACATCGTGTATTCCACATTCAAGTTTTCATTCAAGACCTCGTAAAAAGAAAGAAGAACAGATGATGTTGAATGAACAGATTGATGGATTGATGAAGATCGATGTTTCATGAAGGGTCCGTAGGGGACAAGGAGGGAATGAGGAAATATGAATTTTATGATCAGTTATGTCCCCTATCTTAGACCCCAACGGCTCCATGTACATGCTACAAGTACATGTATGTTCCCTCCGGTTCCAGCTATGAAGACGCAAATACATGTGCGTCCAACGTTAACATGTCCTCTTTCAGATCCGCCATGAATGGGTCAGATATTCCATTCCTAAGTATGATTGGCCACCGACTTTATATGGCATACTTTTCACGTTTTACAGTTCAGGCGAGTAGGCCCTGAATCCTGTCATCAAGTCTTTTTCTGCCTTCTGCCTCTGAAAGCTCCAGCCTGAGTTTGCATCTGTATCCATGAACTTTGTCCTACTCCCTGCGCGGCTAATGGTGCCTGACGCGGCCTGTTGCCTGCCAAAAACTGTATTTCACCTTCAAGTTATCTGCTCCGCTCCTCATCCAATGCATTCCTGTCTAGTAGTTTAGGTAAACATCATTCCAGCTACCGAGCAAAGGGCCCGGCCTCACTGTCTTCATGCAAGTAATTCATAGCACTGTCACCATGGAAGGCCCATGCCCCCCGCATCTCATGTAGACACTTAGACGCTTGTACATGCACTAACCGTCAGTATAGAATAGATTCTGTCCGAGAGACCTTTCCTTTTGGATAATACAGTTCCTTAAACATTAGATATTAGATATGATTTGGGATTAGGTTGACCTGACCCCCCAGACTTCTGTCTCCTCACGAAGGGCTAAATGTCATGTTCCCTTCACCCCCTAGTTACACGTCAATCACACGTCATGCGGCTGCGCGCGCATCTCTGCCAAGTATTTCTGCTGACATTGCAGGATTCTTTTATGGATCCACCCACCTGTGACATAATTTTAAATGACGTTTCTAGTATACGCCTTCATGCACGCCTATTATAAACGCCTTTTTCATTACGTATGTGTATTCTTATCTGTATTATCAGCTGTTACACCTCCTGCATCTGTCTTACTGTAATGCATTTCATATATATACTATTACTTGTCAATAATATTTTGCCTATCCCTTCCTGAACCTTTGTGGTGATGGAATTCGATTGCCTGGTTCGAACCATAATTCCTTGCATAACGTGAATCTGTGTATATGTTGACTTTCTTATTTTTAGCTTGAATACAGGCTTGTGTCAGAGCGATGAGCTCTGCTGCTTGAGCTGACAAGGTGTTAATACAATTTGTTTCAATAACTTCAGTGTCTGTTGTGACTGCATAAGCGGCCACTAACTCTCCTGTACTTGTTCTCATGCATGAACCATCTACATACAATGTCAGGTCTGGATCTGGTAATGGAATATCTGTCAAGTCTTGTCTGGGTTTCGTCGTAATAGTAATGACTTCAAAACAATCATGTGCCAATGGGTCTGTTCCACTTAATGGCAAAAGTGTGGCAGGATTTAATGTACTACAACGTCTGATTTCTATGTGTGGCTGGAACAATGTTAGTTCATAACCCGTCAGTCTTGCTATAGTCAAGTGTTGTGTTTGTGTCCGGTTCAAGAGAACCTCTACTGCGTGTGGTACTTGTACTGTCAATTGATGTCCTAACACTATGGCATCGCTTTGTCTGATTGCTAAAGCTGTTGCTGCCACTGATTTCAGGCACGCAGGAAGAGCCTGAGCTACGGGATCTAACGTACTAGAAAAATAAGCACATGGTTTGTGTGATCCTGCTTGTTCCTGAGTGAGTACTGACAAGGCAGTACCTTCGCGTTCTGTAACAAAAAGTGTAAAAGGTTTACTGTAACATGGTGTTGCTAAAACAGGTGCTTGACATAAAGCTTTCTTTAAGCTCTCAAAAGCTTGTGTATGTTCCTGAGTCCAAGGGAGGACAGTCGATGTCGCTGCCTCCTGGGTTGTCAACTGAATGAGTGGTTTTGCTAGAAATGCATATTGAGGGATCCACTGCCTACAGTACGAAGTGAGGCCTATGAATGCCCGCACCTCCTTTTGTGTCTTGGGTGGCGGCATGTTAACAATTAACTGGATGCGGTCAGGTGTAAGCTGTCTTCCCCCCTTGGACAGCAGGGTGCCCAAGGTACACAACTAGCTGGACACAGAATTGCAGCTTTGAAGGGGACACTTTGTGCCCCTTGTCGGCTAGGAATTGTAAAACCGTCAGTGATGCTTTCTCACATTCAGGTTCGCTTCGGGCGATGATCAGCAGATCATCGACATACTGAAGCAGGGCAGTGTTAACTGGCATATGGATACTGTCAAGTTGTCTTTTCAGTGCTTGGCTATAGATGCTGGGGCTTTCTGTTAATCCTTGAGGTGCGCGTGCGAATTTAAAACTTCGTCCATTTAAACTGAATCCGAACAAATATTGACTTTCCGGATCGATTGGGACGCTAAAAAAGGCGTTCTTGAGATCAATTACAGTAAAGAACGTTGCTTCTGAATCAATAGCTGTTAGTAATGAAGAGATGTCTGGGACCACGGGGTATTGTGGTACAATGCATTTATTCAATTCGCGCAGATCAATAACTAATCGATATACTGGCGGTGCTTTTGGATCAGTTCGTTTAAGAATCGGAATTATCGGGGAATTACATACATTGGAGTCGGTTTCCACAACCACTCCTTGTGCAATGAGCTCGTCAATGATTTGCAGCAAAGCCACTACAGCATCTGGAGGTAACTTGTATTGTAGCATTCGTGGTAGTACCACTCCTGCTTTGAGTGTGACTCGATATGGTGTAATATGCATACAACCAACATCAGTGGGGCCTTGTGCCCATAAATGTGTAGGTAAATTCTGTAACCGGTGATCCATGTCTCTGGACACGTAGTGACCTTTAAAGTCACGCAAAAATAATCGTACTCCTTCCGGAGAACAACATATTATAGCTCCTAGAGCTTTCAGTGTCTTTATACCTAACAAGTTTTCTGGACATGATTTTGTAAGCAATAAATCTGTAGTTCGTGTTAATGGACCAACCGTAAGTGGAAGAGGTAGCGATACTTCATTAATAATAGGCTTTCCTGAGAATCCAAGGGAAATATTCTGTGAGCCTGAGAGGGGTGCCCCTGGAACTTCGTTATGACTTATAGTTGTTCTGCTTGCCCCTGTATCAACTAGAAATTTTCTGTCTTTCCCTAATACTTGACTATGTACATAAGGTCCCTCTTGGTCTACAGGAACCTCAATAAGGGGTAAGCCAACTTCCTTCTCTAGGCTATTTCATGTGTATCGCTGATAATCGGGATAGTCAGCTTGTGCATACTGGTACATCTGTTGTGTCGTGGTTTGTGTTGCAGCAATAGGCTGCGGCTGTGATACTGCTACGGTCTGTTGTGGAACTGGCATAAGTTGCACATGCTGAGGTACTTGTTGTTGGATCTGATCCTGTCTAGGTGGACGTGGTCTCTCCTTGGTTTTACCCGTAGAGATATTATGTTTTAGAACTGCACAATCGTGTATATAATGACCTGGCTGTTTACAATAGTTGCATGTCCCTTTTACAGGAACCGCTGAATCACTGGACTGTGTCGTACCCTTTTTATGACCGTCAGCTGGAACTGACTGAGCAACAAGCATTTTCATTTTCGTGTCCTTCATACGTCTTTGTTCATGTTCTTGTTCTTCTCTAATTCTATTGTGGTGATATTGTAACATTTGTAACATCTGTGACGGGGTGTTACCTTGCCAAGTACTCTCGAATTTCAATACTCTATTCTTAACTTGGGGCAGGGAATTTTCGACCAGTTTTGTCACAAACAGATGTGGATACGACTCACTATTTGCTTTTATGCCACTATTAATACCAAAACATTTTTCAAATCGGGAATAAAAATCACTAGTGTCTTCATCTTGTTTTTGTTTACAGGCTGAAATTGCACCCCAGTCTTCCTTTTTCGTGGTTAATAAACGTGGCAGTACCTGCACTAATAATCCTGGTAAAGCTGTAGTTTTTTCCCCAAGCCCTGAACCTGCAGTTCGGGCCTTTTCTTCGTTTTCTAATGCTGTCCAATCTATCTTTTGGTCTCCCACCTCCCATTCCTTTTCTTTGAGTTTCTCGTAAATACCGGCAGGCAATAATACTTTTAATATTTTCATAATGTCAGGGTAGGTATAATCTCCCATGAGTAACATGTCTTTTATCTCACGGTGGAAACCTGCTGGATCTTTGTCATGGCTAGGTACTACTTTCTTCATTTCCAATAATTCAATTTTAGTTATGGGCGTGTATACAAACACGCGTTTAAAAAGATTGTCTTCACCTTTGACTGGGTGCACTTCGCGTAAGGGATTCTGTCTGTCTATGTGATACGTTTTTCTTTCCATGGTGGGAACTGAAACATGTTCTGGGCATACGAAGACAATGTACTGGTGTCGATATTCTAGAATTTCTTTAATTAAATCAGTACCTGAACCTCTCCATTTATTCGTGAGTAATTCTATCAGTATATCAGGTAGGGGACCAGGATCGGAGTGTTGGCTTTTATACAATATAAGGAGGTGTTGTATCATGTATATACCAGCTAAACGCTGTTCGTCTGGGGTAAGATTCAAAAACGTGTGTGCTAGTGCATCATCACTGTATTTTTCAGAACTGTCAGCCGACTGTACTGCTGACCTAGCTAATTCTTGTTCATCCATAGAATCGAGCATATGATACCCCCTTCGGTCTCGGAGTAATTTATCGGCAGCCTGGAATAGGTGTTCAGGGGACCTCGTATTTAACATAGGGGCTTGAAAATTTCTGTTACATTCTGGACGTATCGGACGTATTGGATCATTAAAGTATCTGGTATTGTTAAAAGATCTTCCCTTACCTACATAAGCTATCGTTTCTCTGTTTTGTAGTTCTAATTGTCCTGTGGACATTTCTGATTCCTCCTCCTCCTCTCCCTCTGATTCAGTTTTGTCTGCCTCTAATCTGATTTTATGTATTCGTTCTATTTCTTTGCGAATCTTTCGGCACATAATTACTATACACTTCTGTTTATCATGTTTCCCTTCTGATATATTCTGACCCCATCTGGTAAGCACTTGCATTTCATCCTGATCTACCTCAGGCCTATCTCTGTTTCTGATCAAGCAGTTTATGAGGAAGCTTAACAGTAGTCTCTGTATATCTACTTTCTGGTATTTCATGGCCTCGTCAATACTTTCAGGGCCTTGCCCTGTTTGGACAAAGCGATATATATTGTCTAGGTAAGCAACCATTCCTGGTAGTGTCATTAAATATGTGGACGCTCGTCGTATACGTAGTGATGACAGCAGCATTCTGTCATTTTTACCGGGCACTGGATCATATCTACAATCCGCAAGATGTTCCTTAAATATGTCGGATCTTGCTGTTTGAGGTGTACGTTGGTATGCTAAATCTCTAAAGGTCAATTTATTTCCTGGCGGTGGCGTGGAAAAAATTACTGTCGCACCTCCTGTTGCACCTTCTGAGGTGCTAGGCACGAAAGGATTTGTTGAATGTAAGGTAGAGACTGTAGATGCAGGAAAAGCGGTAGAAACAGATGAAACTGTTGGCATGTGAGGAGGAGTTTGTCGTTGCGGAGTTGGGGCGGATGATCTTGGGGTTGAGCACCATCCACAGGCAGTGTGTGCGGCGGATCATTAACATACTCGGGAGCTACATCGTCTAAATAAGAAGAAAGAAAAATATCTTTTGCGGTCTTGGGATGTGCTTTAATCGGGAGTAGTGGAGGTGGCAGATCTTTCGGTATTTCCGGGGTGGCCTTAGGTAAACCCTCGGCCAGAAGAGGATACATACCATTCATAAGAGTGTTTCGTTGTCTGTCTACTTGTTCTGTTTTTACTCGGATACCTTCCTCAATGAATATATTTTCTCGGACTTTATTTGAATTCTCCCTACTTTTCTCTTCTTTTCTGAGCGCTTTCTCTGTGCGTCTATGCGATTCTTTACGCCATAATTCAATGGCATCTTTCTGTAACTGTCTGGCTTTCTTTTTCCATAATTCTTCTTCTACTCTCATGATGCAATCTGCATCCCATGTCCCAGCTGCGGGCCATCTCTGACTTTCTGCTAAATCCTTTGTGTAGTCCACCCATAAATCAAGATATAATACGGCATCTAGGCCATGTTTATGGTACATAAAGTACCCTGGAGTGTCCCTAGGTGGAATGGGAACAGCTTCTTCGAGTACCCCTTTTCTGGTTTTGATCTGTCTTAATTTTGAAAAGAACGGCATCTTTAAACCTTGCTACTTGAGTCTTACTCAAACTCTTAATACCTGGACTTGAACACAATTAATACAATAAACACAATAATGAACACTCATTCATACCACAATTTTTAGAACATATTAAAACACTTAACATTTAACGAACAATGATGATTAGAAGAAAACTAGTTACTGACATAATGCTAATACTAGATAATACTGGATTATACACAAGATATACTAGATATACTGCTAAACAGTACAGATACACTGCTGAAACAGTGCAGACCGGATCTGTGTACCCAAACCCGTCTTGACCGGCACAAACTAATGTGCACGTCTAAATGCCTTCCCAGCAACGGTACTCACCGGGAAGCAAGGAACGGAAGGCCTCGGAACTGAACTGGACTGGACCGGACTGCACTCGACTCGACTCGGAACTTCGGAACCTGGTGGGCCTCTGTATACCTCAGATCTTGCTCTCTCAGCTAGGCTCTGGTCGGGATCCTTCGCACTTCTCACCGCCTCGTCTGGGTGTTGATCGCAGCCTCAGTCACCCCCGCTTAGCCGGAGGGAGATACAGGAAATCCTGCGGGTACGCGTAGTTGTCCGTCCAGCTGTGGCTGGAGACCGGGCCTGCAACGCACCTCCGGCGCGTGAGATGGGGAAAGTGTCCCTGTTCGGGCGCCAATTTATGTGGTAAATATTTAAATTACCTGTACTATTTTTTATGCGGTAAAAGTCAATAAGAATAACTCAGTAAAATAAGAGGCAGAATCCGTGGTATTAGAGGTTCTAAAAGAGGATTTATTCCTTACAAAGGAATTATGGTTCGAACCAGGCAATCGAATTCCATCACCACGAAGGTTCAGGAAGGGATAGGCAAAACATTATTGACAAGTAATAGTATATATATGAAATGCATTACAGTAAGACAGATGCAGGAGGCGTAACAGCTGATAATACAGATAAGAATACACATACGTAATGAAAAAGGCGTTTATAATAGGCGTGCATGAAGGCGTATACTAGAAACGTCATTTAAAATGATGTCACAGGTGGGTGGATCCATAAAAGAATCCTGCAATGTCAGCAGAAATACTTGGCAGAGATGCGCGCGCAGCCGCATGACGTGTGATTGACGTGTAACTAGGGGGTGAAGGGAACATGACATTTAGCCCTACGTGAGGAGACAGAAGTCTGGGGGGTCAGGTCAACCTAATCCCAAATCATATCTAATATCTTATGTTTAAGGAACTGTATTATCCAAAAGGAAAGGTCTCTCGGACAGAATCTATTCTATACTGACGGTTAGTGCGTGTACAAGCGTCTAAGTGTCTACATGAGATGCGAGGGGCATGGGCCTTCCATGGTGACAGGGCTATAAATTACTTGCATGAAGACAGTGAGGCCGGGCCCTTTGCTCGGTAGCTGGAAGGATGTTTACCTAAACTACTAGACAGGAATGCATTGGATGAGGAGCGGAGCAGATAACTTGAAGGTGAAATACAGTTTTTGGCAGGCAACAGGCCGCGTCAGGCACCGTTAGCCGCGCAGGGAGTAGGACAAAGTTCATGGATACAGATGCAAACTCAGGCTGGAGCTTTCAGAGGCAGACGGCAGAAAAAGACTTGATGACAGGATTCAGGGCCTACTCGCCTGAACTGTAAAACGTCGACATCGTTCCATCTGGATATAATCCATCTGGAGGACTTCAAAAGGGTGATCGGGAGGTTGAAATCTACCTTGCTCTACAGGAATGCTTTTACCGGGATTGAACTGACAACAGATCATGCAGGTACATACTTTCTGTTTGGCTGCTGCTCGCAAGTGTTTGTTGAACCAAATGTGTTGGATACTATCTAGCATAGCTTTTTCTCCTAGGTGCGCTGGACTATGTATTGTGTTAATGATAACTTGAACCATGGAGTCGGGGAGAAACCATATAGATTTTCCCTTCGTCATCCATCCTTGATCTGTTTGGATCGCTCCTAGTTCAGTCCATTTCTTTATTTCCTCTGGTGTAGCATGTGTCTGTATGTCAATTACATCAAGGGCGGGATACTTAACTGTCATGCAGTGTGTCGGTGTCGGAACTATTGTCTTTGTCGTGTCAGTTGTATGAGTCTGATTCTGAGCAGTCTGTTTAGCTGTTCGGTCAGCTAGGTCGTTACCCTGAGAAATAATGTCAGTCACTTTCGTATGGGCCTTACACTTCATAATCGATATTGCAGTAGGTAAATGAATTGCATCTAATAGGGCTTGAATGAGGGGTCCGTGTTGGATGTGGGCACCGTGAGAAGTTAAATAACTACTTTCGCGCCAAAGAACGCCGAAGTCATGGACGACTCCGAATGCATAACGTGAATCTGTGTATATGTTGACTTTCTTATTTTTAGCTTGAATACAGGCTTGTGTCAGAGCGATGAGCTCTGCTGCTTGAGCTGACAAGGTGTTAATACAATTTGTTTCAATAACTTCAGTGTCTGTTGTGACTGCATAAGCGGCCACTAACTCTCCTGTACTTGTTCTCATGCATGAACCATCTACATACAATGTCAGGTCTGGATCTGGTAATGGAATATCTGTCAAGTCTTGTCTGGGTTTCGTCGTAATAGTAATGACTTCAATACAATCATGTGCCAATGGGTCTGTTCCACTTAATGGCAAAAGTGTGGCAGGATTTAATGTACTACAACGTCTGATTTCTATGTGTGGCTGGAACAATGTTAGTTCATAACCCGTCAGTCTTGCTATAGTCAAGTGTTGTGTTTGTGTCCGGTTCAAGAGAACCTCTACTGCTTGTGGTACTTGTACTGTCAATTGATGTCCTAACACTATGGCATCGCTTTGTCTGATTGCTAAAGCTGTTGTTGCCACTGATTTCAGGCACGCAGGAAGAGCCTGAGCTACGGGATCTAACGTACTAGAAAAATAAGCACATGGTTTGTGTGATCCTGCTTGTTCCTGAGTGAGTACTGACAAGGCAGTACCTTCGCGTTCTGTAACAAAAAGTGTAAAAGGTTTACTGTAACATGGTGTTGCTAAAACAGGTGCTTGACATAAAGCTTTCTTTAAGCTCTCAAAAGCTTGTGTATGTTCCTGAGTCCAAGGGAGGACAGTCGATGTCGCTGCCTCCTGGGTTGTCAACTGAATGAGTGGTTTTGCTAGAAATGCATATTGAGGGATCCACTGCCTACAGTACGAAGTGAGGCCTATGAATGCCCGCACCTCCTTTTGTGTCTTGGGTGGCGGCATGTTAACAATTAACTGGATGCGGTCAGGTGTAAGCTGTCTTCCCCCCTTGGACAGCAAGTGCCCAAGGTACACAACTTGCTGGACACAGAATTGCAGCTTTGAAGGGGACACTTTGTGCCCCTTGTCGGCTAGGAATTGTAAAACCGTCAGTGATGCTTTCTCACATTCAGGTTCGCTTCGGGCGGTAATCAGCAGATCATCGACATACTGAAGCAGGGCAGTGTTAACTGGCATGTGGATACTGTCAAGTTGTCTTTTCAGTGCTTGGCTATAGATGCTGGGGCTTTCTGTGAATCCTTGAGGTGCGCGTGCGAATTTAAAACTTCGTCCATTTAAACTGAATCCGAACAAATATTGACTTTCCGGATCGATTGGGATGCTAAAAAAGGCGTTATTGAGATCAATTACAGTAAAGAACGTTGCTTCTGAATCAATAGCTGTTAGTAATGAAGAGATGTCTGGGACCACGGGGTATTGTGGTACAATGCATTTATTCAATTCGCGCAGATCAATAACTAATCGATATACTGGCGGTGCTTTTGGATCAGTTCGTTTAAGAATCGGAATTATCGGGGAATTACATACATTGGAGTCGGTTTCCACAACCACTCCTTGTGCAATGAGCTTGTCAATGATTTGCAGCAAAGCCACTACAGCATCTGGAGGTAACTTGTATTGTCGCATTCGTGGTAGTACCACTCCTGCTTTGAGTGTGACTCGATATGGTGTAATATGCATACAACCAACATCAGTGGGGCCTTGTGCCCATAAATGTGTAGGTAAATTCTGTAACCGGTGATCCATGTCTCTGGACACGTAGTGACCTTTAAAGTCACGCAAAAATAATCGTACTCCTTCCGGAGAACAACATATTATAGCTCCTAGAGCTTTCAGTGTCTTTATACCTAACAAGTTTTCTGGACATGATTTTGTAAGCAATAAATCTGTAGTTCGTGTTAATGGACCAACCGTAAGTGGAAGAGGTAGTGATACTTCATTAATAATAGGCTTTCCTGAGAATCCAAGGGAAATATTCTGTGAGCCTGAGAGGGGCGCCCCTGGAACTTCGTTATGACTTATAGTTGTTCTGCTTGCCCCTGTATCAACTAGAAATTTTCTGTCTTTCCCTAATACTTGACTATGTACATAAGGTCCCTCTTGGTCTACAGGAACCTCAATAAGGGGTAAGCCAACTTCCTTCTCTAGGCTATTTCATGTGTATCGCTGATAATCGGGATAGTCAGCTTGTGCATACTGGTACATCTGTTGTGTCGTGGTTTGTGTTGCAGCAATAGGCTGCGGCTGTGATACTGCTACGGTCTGTTGTGGAACTGGCATAAGTTGCACATGCTGAGGTACTTGTTGTTGGATCTGATCCTGTCTAGGTGGACGTGGTCTCTCCTTGGTTTTACCCGTAGAGATATTATGTTTTAGAACTGCACAATCGTGTATATAATGACCTGGCTGTTTACAATAGTTGCATGTCCCTTTTACAGGAACCGCTGAATCACTGGACTGTGTCGTACCCTTTTTATGACCGTCAGCTGGAACTGACTGAGCAACAAGCATTTTCATTTTCGTGTCCTTCATACGTCTTTGTTCATGTTCTTGTTCTTCTCTAATTCTATTGTGGTGATATTGTAACATTTGTAACATCTGTGACGGGGTGTTACCTTGCCAAGTACTCTCGAATTTCAATACTCTATTCTTAACTTGGGGCAGGGAATTTTCGACTAGTTTTGTCACAAACAGATGTGGATACGACTCACTATTTGCTTTTATGCCACTATTAATACCAAAACATTTTTCAAATCGGGAATAAAAATCACTAGTGTCTTCATCTTGTTTTTGTTTACAGGCTGAAATTGCACCCCAGTCTTCCTTTTTCGTGGTTAATAAACGTGGCAGTACCTGCACTAATAATCCTGGTAAAGCTGTAGTTTTTTCCCCAAGCCCTGAACCTGCAGTTCGGGCCTTTTCTTCGTTTTCTAATGCTGTCCAATCTATCTTTTGGTCTCCCACCTCCCATTCCTTTTCTTTGAGTTTCTCGTAAATACCGGCAGGCAATAATACTTTTAATATTTTCATAATGTCAGGGTAGGTATAATCTCCCATGAGTAACATGTCTTTTATCTCACGGTGGAAACCTGCTGGATCTTTGTCATGGCTAGGTACTACTTTCTTCATTTCCAATAATTCAATTTTAGTTATGGGCGTGTATACAAACACGCGTTTAAAAAGATTGTCTTCACCTTTGACTGGGTGCACTTCGCGTTAGGGATTCTGTCTGTCTATGTGATACGTTTTTCTTTCCATGGTGGGAACTGAAACATGTTCTGGGCATACGAAGACAATGTACTGGTGTCGATATTCTAGAATTTCTTTAATTAAATCAGTACCTGAACCTCTCCATTTATTCGTGAGTAATTCTATCAGTATATCAGGTAGGGGACCAGGATCGGAGTGTTGGCTTTTATACAATATAAGGAGGTGTTGTATCATGTATATACCAGCTAAACGCTGTTCGTCTGGGGTAAGATTCAAAAACGTGTGTGCTAGTGCATCATCACTGTATTTTTCAGAACTGTCAGCCCACTGTACTGCTGACCTAGCTAATTCTTGTTCATCCATAGAATCGAGCATATGATACCCCCTTCGGTCTCGGAGTAATTTATCGGCAGCCTGGAATAGGTGTTCAGGGGACCTCGTATTTAACATAGGGGCTTGAAAATTTCTGTTACATTCTGGACGTATCGGACGTATTGGATCATTAAAGTATCTGGTATTGTTAAAAGATCTTCCCTTACCTACATAAGCTATCGTTTCTCTGTTTTGTAGTTCTAATTGTCCTGTGGACATTTCTGATTCCTCCTCCTCCTCTCCCTCTGATTCAGTTTTGTCTGCCTCTAATCTGATTTTATGTATTCGTTCTATTTCTTTGCGAATCTTTCGGCACATAACTACTATACACTTCTGTTTATCATGTTTCCCTTCTGATATATTCTGACCCCATCTGGTAAGCACTTGCATTTCATCCTGATCTACCTCAGGCCTATCTCTGTTTCTGATCAAGCAGTTTATGAGGAAGCTTAACAGTAGTCTCTGTATATCTACTTTCTGGTATTTCATGGCCTCGTCAATACTTTCAGGGCCTTGCCCTGTTTGGACAAAGCGATATATATTGTCTAGGTAAGCAACCATTCCTGGTAGTGTCATTAAATATGTGGACGCTCGTCGTATACGTAGTGATGACAGCAGCATTCTGTCATTTTTACCGGGCACTGGATCATATCTACAATCCGCAAGATGTTCCTTAAATATGTCGGATCTTGCTGTTTGAGGTGTACGTTGGTATGCTAAATCTCTAAAGGTCAATTTATTTCCTGGCGGTGGCGTGGAAAAAATTACTGTCGCACCTCCTGTTGCACCTTCTGAGGTGCTAGGCACGAAAGGATTTGTTGAATGTAAGGTAGAGACTGTAGATGCAGGAAAAGCGGTAGAAACAGATGAAACTGTTGGCATGTGAGGAGGAGTTTGTCGTTGCGGAGTTGGGGGCGGATGATCTTGGGGTTGAGCACCATCCACAGGCGGTGTGTGCGGCGGAACATTAACATACTCGGGAGCTACATCGTCTAAATACGAAGAAAGAAAAATATCTTTTGCGGTCTTGGGATGTGCTTTAATCGGGAGTAGTGGAGGTGGCAGATCTTTCGGTATTTCCGGGGTGGCCTTAGGTAAACCCTCGGCCAGAAGAGGATACATACCATTCATAAGAGTGTTTCGTTGTCTGTCTACTTGTTCTGTTTTTACTCGGATACCTTCCTCAATGAATATATTTTCTCGGACTTTATTTGAATTCTCCCTACTTTTCTCTTCTTTTCTGAGCGCTTTCTCTGTGCGTCTATGCGATTCTTTACGCCATAATTCAATGGCATCTTTCTGTGACTGTCTGGCTTTCTTTTTCCATAATTCTTCTTCTACTCTCATGATGCAATCTGCATCCCATGTCCCAGCTGCGGGCCATCTCTGACTTTCTGCTAAATCCTTTGTGTAGTCCACCCATAAATCAAGATATAATATGGCATCTAGGCCATGTTCATGGTACATAAAGTACCCTGGAGTGTCCCTAGGTGGAATGGGAACAGCTTATTCGAGTACCCCTTTTCTGGTTTTGATCTGTCTTAATTTTGAAAAGAATGGCATCTTTAAACCTTGCTACTTGAGTCTTACTCAAACTCTTAATACCTGGACTTGAACTCAATTAATACAATAAACACAATAATGAACACTCATTCATACCACAATTTTTAGAACATATTAAAACACTTAACATTTAACGAACAATGATGATTAGAAGAAAACTAGTTACTGACATAATGCTAATACTAGATAATACTGGATTATACACAAGATATACTAGATATACTGCTAAACAGTACAGATACACTGCTGAAACAGTGCAGACCGGATCTGTACCGTCTTGACCGGCACAAACTAATGTGCACGTCTAAATGCCTTCCCAGCAACGGTACTCACCGGGAAGCACGGAAACGGAAGGCCTCGGAACTGAACTGGACTGGACCGGACTGGACTCGACTCGACTCGGAACTTCGGAACCTGGTGGGCCTCTGTATACCTCGGATCTTGCTCTCTCAGCTAGGCTCTGGTCGGGATCCTTCGCACTTCTCACCGCCTCGTCTGGGTGTTGATCGCAGCCTCAGTCACCCCCGCTTAGCCGGAGGGAGATACAGGAAATCCTGCGGGTACGCGTAGTTGTCCGTCCAGCTGTGGCAGGAGACCGGGCCTGCAACGCACCTCCGGCGCGTGAGATGGGGAAAGTGTCCCTGTTCGGGCGCCAATTTATGTGGTAAATATTTAAATTACCTGTACTATTTTTTATGCGGTAAAATTCAATAAGAATAACTCAGTAAAATAAGAGGCAGAATCCGTGGTATTAGAGGTTCTAAAAGAGGATATATTCCTTACAAAGGAATTATGGTTCGAACCAGGCAATCGAATTCCATCACCACGAAGGTTCAGGAAGGGATAGGCAAAACATTATTGACAAGTAATAGTATATATATGAAATGCATTACAGTAAGACAGATGCAGGAGGCGTAACAGCTGATAATACAGATAAGAATACACATACGTAATGAAAAAGGCGTTTATAATAGGCGTGCATGAAGGCGTATACTAGAAACGTCATTTAAAATGATGTCACAGGTGGGTGGATCCATAAAAGAATCCTGCAATGTCAGCAGAAATACTTGGCAGAGATGCGCGCGCAGCCGCATGACGTGTGATTGACGTGTAACTAGGGGGTGAAGGGAACATGACATTTAGCCCTACGTGAGGAGACAGAAGTCTGGGGGGTCAGGTCAACCTAATCCCAAATCATATCTAATATCTTATGTTTAAGGAAATGTATTATCCAAAAGGAAAGGTCTCTCGGACAGAATCTATTCTATACTGACGGTTAGTGCGTGTACAAGCGTCTAAGTGTCTACATGAGATGCGAGGGGCATGGGCCTTCCATGGTGACAGGGCTATGAATTACTTGCATGAAGACAGTGAGGCCGGGCCCTTTGCTCGGTAGCTGGAAGGATGTTTACCTAAACTACTAGACAGGAATGCATTGGATGAGGAGCGGAGCAGATAACTTGAAGGTGAAATACAGTTTTTGGCAGGCAACAGGCCGCGTCAGGCACCGTTAGCCGCGCAGGGAGTAGGACAAAGTTCATGGATACAGATGCAAACTCAGGCTGGAGCTTTCAGAGGCAGAAGGCAGAAAAAGACTTGATGACAGGATTCAGGGCCTACTCGCCTGAACTGTAAAACGTGAAAAGTATGCCATATAAAGTCGGTGGCCAATCATACTTAGGAATGGAATATCTGACCCATTCATGGCGGATCTGAAAGAGGACATGTTAATGTTGGACGCACATGTATTTGCGTCTTCATAGCTGGAACCGGAGGGAACATACATGTACTTGTAGCATGTACATGGAGCCGTTGGGGTCTAAGATAGGGGACATAACTGATCATAAAATTCATATTTCCTCAGCTAGTTGATGTCTTCGGACAGCAAATGCTTCACTGGTGAAAGCAGACTGACTGGAGAGCAGCAGATGCTTGCCTGGCCATAATGAGGAGACAAATACTGCTTGGTAGCACAGTACCTGATGTTCTTGTGCCCTGCATGGGTTACAGACTTCTGAGATCACAGACAGATATCTTCAGGCAGCATATGCCTCAAGTTAAAAAGAGACGGACTGGAAAATAGTTGCTGCTTGCCTAGCCTGTCAGGAGAAGGCTGATACTGTTTGGCAGCTTGGTAGCTTCTGTCTTTCGGACCCTGCATAGGTTACTAGCTTCTGCAATCATTAGAGAATGCCACCATGAAGGATATGCTTCAAGGTGAGAAAAAGCTCACTTTAGAGTAACTATTACTTGTCTGATCATCATGAGGAGTCCAGTAGTGCTTGGCAGCATGACTGATGCTTCCTTCATATCCCCTCATGGTGTGCTGGCATCTGTTAACTTCATGGGGCATATGCCTCAAAAGGAGTAGCGACTGACTGAGGACTAACTATTTATTGTCTGGTCATTAGATGAAGGCCTACACTGTTTGCACTGTGGTAGCAGCTATTTTCTTGCACAGGGGTACTTGCTTCTGCAATCACTTGCAGATGTCTTCAGACATCATGTGCTTTAATGTGAGAAGAGACTGAGTGGAGCAACTGTTGCTTTTCTGGCCAGCAAGAGGATGAAGACACTGCTTGATAGTATGATAGCTCCTGTCTTTGTGTCCCTGCAGAGGGTATTGACTTATGCGATCACGGGATGATGTCTTCAGGTGGATTTGCCTCAATGTGAGAGGAAACAGACTCAAAAGTCACTGTTGCAGGTCTGGAAATCAAGGAAGATTATAGTGGCTGTTAGAGTGTTACATGTGGTTTAAATATTCACTTAGTGTTGCACCGGTTTCCACAGTACTGATGCTGCTTGATTGCCTTCATTTGAAGATGAAGTAGCATACGAAGTGTGAGGATGTTTCTGTGAAAGAGGGAAAGGACCTGCTCACTTTTTTTTTTTAAGAGGATACATCCGGTAGCACATGTTGGTAAATCTGTCAATAGTTTCATTCAAATGTATCAGCTTAACCTCATTAGGTTCACAAGCCATTATCATTAAATCACTGAGTCTCTTGTCTCCACATTTATTGAGCAAATCATTTTATACCCTTTTCATACAGGAGAAGAATCTCTCATTTGTAGCAGTAGTATTAGATAATGTAAGTACTAGAATTAAAATATCCAAAACCTGGGGAAAGGCTCCTGGTAGATACACAAGATAATGCATGACAGAGTGAATACCCGGTACATTCTTGTCTGAAAGATACCATTTTG
Source organism: Triturus cristatus (assembly GCF_964204655.1). NCBI lineage: Eukaryota > Metazoa > Chordata > Amphibia > Caudata > Salamandridae > Triturus > Triturus cristatus. The sequence goes on from NC_140591.1 coordinate 501,002,857, forward strand.
CAGTTTCCAGTTCGGATTGTAGAAGAGCCTGGTCTACTGCAGCCTCTGGATATTTGTCAAAAATATCTAGTGCAGAGGAAAAGTCCACTAATTGTTGAGCTTTTGGATTGAACATTCTGACAGCAGACAAGAGACCCATGTTGCAAGTAACTTGAGCATCAAACTAATTTACACATCTATTCAAAATAGAGAAATAAACTACCTGATTTAAGGGCTTAGACAGTGGATTGTGACATTCTGAGACTTCAAAATGTCTGAATCTTTTCACTAGATAGGTACTGAAAAAATAATCTGTTAGTTGGTTACTCAATATATCATATCTCAAAGGTGGAGCCCCTGGACTAAATTTCTCTTGAATCCCAATTCCACACTGCTCTGCTAAGTCCTTAGCCTGACTTAACATTTGCTCCACTGACTGTCTTGATGAAGTTTTGCTAAATAAATTCTCATTGTCTTAATTAGGTCACATGCTCTCAGCAAGTCAATGTAGTTCTCTGGCTAGATTGTGAATCTGTCATAGAGTGAGTTAAATACACTGCAATCTAAGTAAGAGAACAAAGATTTCAATGTTCTTAAGAATTCCTCCGGCTTCTGAACTATCCTCCTTGCCATTTTGTTGTGATTCTATTACATGTAGAACAACAATAATAGACTCAAATCTCATCTGTACTTTTGTAAAGCGCGATGTTGGATTCAACACAGATCTGTGACTGGGGTCGAGTGTCTGAAAAATTTCAGCGCTCCATCCATCATCTCCTTGTGTCTGCTTTGTTCGCCCTAAGTTGGCAGGGTAAGCCAGATGTGGGTCCCTTGCTCACTTTGCAACTGAGTTCATGCTAGCCTGGCTGATGAGGGGTATTACCCTGAAACTGGCCCCAGGATGCTTGTTTCCAGTTCAGGAAAGACTTGGCTTGGCAGTTCGAGCTGGACAGTTCCTATGAGGCACAGGGTCAAGACTGATTTGCATACTGCTAGGTCTGAACTGAGGTGGTGAAGTGAGCTAAAGAATGATGAAGGATTCAACCCAGACCTCGGCCAGGGGTGAATGTCTGAAATGTTTCAGTTTCCATCCATCATCTCCTTGTGTTGGCTTTGATAGCCATAAGTTGGCAGGGTATGCCCAGATGTGGGTCCCTTGCTCACTTTGCCACAGGGTTCAAGCTAGCCTGCCTGATGAGAGGTGTTACCCCAAAACCGGTCCCAGGATGCTTGTTTCCAGTTCAGGTAAGACTTGGCTTGGCAGTTCAGGCTGGACTGCTCCCATGAGGCACAGGGTCAAGGCTGATTTGCATATTGCCTGGTCTGAAATGAGGTGGTGAAGTGAGCTAAAAAACGCTGATGGATTCAACCCAGATCTTTGACTGGGGGTGAGTGTCTGAAAAGTTTCAGCGCTCTGTCCATCATCTCCATCCATACCATGCTGCAACATTTTTGCTGTTCTCATTCCGGTGCCTCTTTTCAGGGCACCGCCGTGGGAAAGGCAAATGACCATCTGCCTGCACAAGTTGAACTCATAATCAGTCGGCCGGTCCTTGCGCGAATTTGGCTGTGCTCTGTCGGCAGAGACCTGGCGCAGCATCACCAAAGTCGCAATTGTGACCTTAGCTCCATTGCATACAGATTACTCTATTTGTGAACTTTCACAAAAAGCTCATGTTGTGGTGAACTTTGTGAAAGAAAAACATAAACTGCTTGCAATGCTGAAAAGAAATGTTTTACTGGTTTTATGTTAGTTGGTGTTTGCACTAACACAAGGTTTAGGCGATGGGCATGGCAGTGTGTATAAATTACAGTGCTTCTACACATTGTGGCGAAAACATTACCGTTGGCATCACGGGAGTGCAAACGCAAAATGCAAGTGGCCCATGGTTACACCACCGTGGACAGAGATGCGGGACTGAATGTCTAGTGCCGCTTCCCACGTACCCCCAGCCTCCTGTCGCGTGTCTCCTCTACCTCACCATGCTGTGTGTCTGTGGCTGTAGAGCTGCGCGAACTGCGCCTCCTGTTGCAGGTCTCCAGCACAGACATGATGCTCACACTTGATGCAGCCTCACTGCCCTCCTCCCCTCCCAAGTTGCTGCGCTAAATGTCCCTGACTGCAAGTGTTCCACTGCAGTGGTCACCTGGCCTAAGGCCTTCGCTACATCCCCACAGTAATGGCCGAGGTCCACCTGCAGTGACACGGAGCAGCGGGACAAAACTGCAGTGCTGTTGCAGAGCTTTATGATGGCCCTGGTAGATGCAGTAGTACGGAGCAAGTTCTGCCTATGCCTCCTGCGCTCACTGTGTTGTCCAGTTAGGATGGCACTGGTTAGCTCCTGTAGGTTTTTATTGATGTCCCGATTGCCCTCAGCCACAACTGTGGTCATGTGCCGCACAGCATCTGTCAGAGTGCACATGTGTTTTGCCAGTTTGGAGATGTTGAGATTCATTGTTCCCATGTGTCTCCCCTGCAGGCGCTGAATACGCAGCATCTGGGCCTCTACACCACCATAGATGTTCCTTGGCTGTTCGGGTCTCTCTGCAATACTGCGCATGGACCTGCACCGCTGTGTGACTCGGCCACGTACTGGTGGTGGGGCTGGCGGTGTGACATGTGTCTGACTGGGGGCACTTGTGGGTGCTGGACTCGGCTCTGGATCCATCACCTGCAGGGAGGGGACATGTGCCCTGCGTCTTGGTGGTGTTGTCGGTGGTGGTGGTATTGTCGCTGGTGGTGGTGGTGGTATTGTCGGTGGTGGTGGTGTGGATTGACCTTCCTGCGGAGTCTCTCCATCGGTATCTGCCGGTGTCTCGGAGATGATGAGGCGCTCACTGTCATCAGAGTCCACCGGAGATGCATCTGTGTGTGAAACAGTGCATTGTTAGTTTAGATTGTGACTACATCTGTTTGTCATTCCGCATTTATTTCCTACAATAAATTAAATATTTAGACACACTGTTGGGTCTGTACTGCTGATCTCATTTATTGTGCATTGGTGATCATACATGCACACTTGGTTAACATGCCTACAACTCCCATGATGCAATACTAATGTGAGGGTATATGTGTTATGCACTTCTCCCTGCACACTGTGATTGACCTGGGGGGATGGGCATAGGTATACAATACGCAGCGTATAGGCGCAGGCATGCATCTTAACTTGTTCTGTGGTTGCTGCGTCGGAGGTGTCCATCTGGGTTACTCCGACGACTGCCTCTGGCTCAATGGTCCCCTCAACGAGCTCCTACAGGGCAGTGTTGGCTGTTACTCTGGATGGCCCCCCTCCTGTTCCAGCTGCTTCTTAGACCCTTTTGGCAATACGCTCCTTTGCCCTCTTCCTGAGGTCATTACACCTCTTCTTAAGGTCGTCGATGCTGCGGTGTGTCACTCCGACAGCATTCACCCTCTCCCTAATGCGAAGCCATATCTTCCGCTTCTCTGCTTCGGGCACCTTGAGTGACAGCTTCCCAAACAGCTTATCATGCTTGCTGCTCACCCCCTCGATCAAATGCTCAAGTTCCCTGTCAGAGAACTTTCTCTTCCTCTTCCTGGGCGTGTCTGATGTGGCAGGTGCATTCTTGTCCATCCTGGATGAAGGTAGTCTGGATGGTTTCTGAGGGTGAAGCCTCTTGGCTCAGCTTGTATGCTCTGCCTCCTACTGTGAGCTCCTCAGGGCAGTGAATGAGGGATGGGCTGGATGACTTCCTGGTTGTAATGTCATCAGCCCGCTTCTGATGCGACCCGTTTTTAGAGAATTTGCTATTACCAAATTCACAAATACCGAATTCGGTAATACCAGAACCGGAAATTGCCATTCTTTATTGTAAGGAATCGCTATTGTGTTTTCGGTTAGTTTTAGCGATTTTTAAGGAAACACTACATGTTACCGAATCTGTACATGCATCCCGGAAAGCGAGTCCTTATTTGCGATTCCTTATTTATCGCTAATAAGGACTCGCTTTTCGGAATTTTGATGCATGTGCACCATAGTACCTTAAGCAGCTGCTCAACATGTCATCTATTCTCCTTAATTTCCCACTCCGCATCCCTCACTAGTATGGAAGAAACAGACCACTGACAGTTTGTAGGCTGCTGTAGTTTTCTGAAGTCGGTCTAAGCAATAATTGAAGATTTATGCCTCTCTGACTTTGAAAGTTTGGATAAAGACTGGGTGATCTTTTCCTACTTACTGAAGCCAATATCAACGAAGGCAACATTGGCAGGGTCGCGTTCCCCTCCCCTGCCCGCATTAACAGCACTAAAATGACATTTAAAACAATAAACAGCATTTTTAGGACTGAATTCTCTACCCAAAGATGGGTTTTGTAATCTCTATAAAAACTACACAAGTGAAGGGGAATGTTTGAAGTATTGGTTGCACTGGGTCACTATATTGATTCAGTGACAAGTCATCCGCTAAGAATTAGCATGCCGGGTGAGATTTGATGTTGGTGTCTGACTAGTTTCTCTGATACGAGGTGCCTCTATTTTATCACTCCCCAAAAAGAGCTGTCGGTATAGTCAACACAGGATGATGAACAGTCAGAAAGTACTGTATAAGCTGCCAACATAAGAAGAAGAATATTCAATTTCAGGGTGAAATGAACACTCAGCACTGTCAGCATGTGAAAAATATCAGTAATGTCAATAATGGCAGGACTATCATCAGCACAGGGAGAAGCAGCTGCAATGGCAGCAGATGATGTTTCAGTGATGTCATAAAAATGTGAGTATCTCTGTTCAATGCCAAATAGAGCAGCATCAGATGACTCTTTTGTTTTCTTGCCTATATCAGAACCTACAGGAGGGTCTTCAGTACTCCTTTTTTAGTGAACAACTCCAATATTAATCTTTGTTTTGGATCTTTGGGTTTTCTAGTAGGGAAAGACATATGTTTCTTTGTTCCTTTGTTCTCCGCCAAACTCAGCAATTCTCCTGCTAAAATGTAAAAAATACAGAACAATTGGTTAGGGCATGGTACACTGCATATAACTGAGGAAACACAGAGAGATTTTCACACACCTACATGTGATTTTATTTTAACAGCCATTTTGTTAATAAACAATATACAAGAGATGCTTTATTGAATGTATTATTTTTTGTATGTTAAACTTGTATATTATTGCATACACAATCATGCAAATCAACCTTTATTCAAATAAATCAAATTGTTTACCACTGACCATGAGAGGGATTAATCAAAGAAATGAGCTCCGCTATAGAAAATGCCTGGGAAGAACTTGCAGTGGTAGGGATGAGGTGTCTGAGGCAAAAGTCCCAAATTCTTTGCAGCACAATTAAAAAAACAAAGACTATTTAAAGCATACATAAACATGTTTCAAATATTACTGGGTTGAATTTGAAAATATTATTCTGACAATTATGTTCTTGTTCAGCAAATTGGAAGGTACAACATTCTCTTCCCTTTGTGTTTTTGACTTCCCTTTTTGTTTTGACATTTAGGTTGCCTAACTGCAAATGTTTGCTACAAACAAGGCGTAGAAGGGGTCACCATGACCATGAGAACAAGGTAATGCAAAATGTGGATGAGGAGCTATATTAGTGGAGTGGACACCAGGAATTGGAAGGCATGACGCCAAGTGTTTTAGGGGAGTATGGCATTGGGAGTGTGTAAGAAAATTTCATCATAGTAGCTTTGGGGTACAAGTAGCATAACAACAGGGAGAAGGAGAGAGAGAACTATCTGAAATTCATGAATTATAGCCAGCTGTGACGGACGTGGTCAGTACTGTGTTGTGTACTAATGACGTCTGGAATCAGAAGCATTAAATATTTCTGTTCCAAATAGAATCTATTGGATCTTATGTAAATGCTTCTCATAATGTAATTGCTGTTTCATGACAAACCATTGATGCCAAGTTTTCAGTTTGATTATGTGTGACATTTCCTCCATCTCGGTGTGGCTATGTGTGATATTTGAAGGCCTCCTTGTGTGACACTTTGGTGCCGATCACGATCCGGTAAAAAAATAGCCCGTACGACTCGTATCCGGTCTTTTTACCGTACGAATCGTACAAGTGCCGTACAAACTGCCAATTACGATTTGCATGGGAAAAAGACCATACGAATCGCATTGGGAATTATTCCCCACACGTCCTCGGGTCGGAAAATGTGTCCGACACGTCCTCGGACGATTTGCCATACAGATGTGAAAAGTGAAGTCCGACCGCGGAATCACGATCCATCCCGTGCGTCCGATGTTACAACCGTATGGAAAAAACACCGTCCGCACCGAACTCCCATAGCAACCATGGAGACATGTGCCCGCATACGCACCCAACACTCCCCCAGCCCCTGTACGTTCGAGTCGTACCCCCGTGTATGTACACCCCCACCCGTGTATGTACACCCGTGTACGTATCGCCCCCCCGTGTACGTTCGTGTCGTACCTCCCCCGTATTTACACCCGTGTACGTTCGTGTCGTCCCCCGGTGTATGTACACCCGTGTACGTGTCGTACCCCCGTGTATGTACACCCGTGTACGTGTCGTACCCCCCGTGTATGTACACCCGTGTACGTGTCGTACCCCCTCTGTATGTACACCCCTGTACGTGTCGTACCCCCGTGTATGTACACCCGTGTACGTGTCGTACCCCCGTGTATGTTCACCCGTGTACGTGTCGTACCCCCCCTGTATGTACACCCCTGTACATGTCGTACCCCCATGTATGTACACCCCTGTACGTGTCGTACCCCCCCTGTATGTACACCCGTGTACGTGTCGTACCCCCCGTGTATGTACACCCCTGCACATGTCCTACCCCCTCCTCTACATTCGTGTCATACCCCCGTGTATCTACACCCGTGTACGTTAGAGTCGTACCCCCACCCGCGTATGCATGGAGCGTACCCCCACCACAACATTCTAAGTACGGAGCGCAACCCAGGCCCCAACATCACAACCGCATGTACGAGTTGTACCAAGCCACACACAAGGACAGCACTGTACAAAAAAATGGCCCATGTACACACTGTACACACGCTAAAATCGCACGTACACAACCAGGACAAACGAAAACAACACAAGAATACACCATTCGAATGGCACAAAGCCACTAAACATGTCCAACAACCACTAAAACAACACATTCACTGACCTGCAAGTGCCAAAAACAAACAGAGGCCCAAAACACCACCACTCCTTATAACACACCCACCCAAAGTTCAAACACAGCCACACCCACCAATGGACCAATAAAAAGGGCCAACACACACAAACCATGAGCCTTTGCAACAGACTCACTGCTGCCAGACCCCACAGACAACCTACAGCACCATATTAGAAGCTTCACCACACCTTACACTTGCACACCTTCACACACACACCTTCACAAACACCCCCTCATCACATTCACACACACACCTGCACAACCACACCCACACACCCACAACCATCCACACACACCCCCCCCACCATCCACACCCACACCCCTCACCATGCCCACTAACAAGAATCCAAAGTTCACTAGCCGAGAGTTGGAGGTCCTTGTCGATGAAATCCTCAGAGTCGAGCCACACCTCTTTGGAACATTGGTCAGACAGACCAGCATATCAGCAAAAACAGCCATGTGGCAGACCATCGTCGATGCTGTGAATGCTGTTGCGGACACCAGAAGGAACAAGCAGGAATGCCAAGCCAGGTGGTACGATCTGCGGAGGAGGGTCCGAGCCAAGATGACGGATGAACACAATCAGTAACCGAGAATTGGAGGTCCTTGTTGATCAAATCCTCAGAGTCGAGCCACAGATCTTTGGAACATTGGTCAGAAGCACCAGCCTGGCAGCAAAAACAGCCATGTGGCAGACCATCGTCGATGCTGTGAATGCTGTTGCGGACACCAGAAGGTCCAAGCAGGAATGCCAGAACAGGTGGTACGATCTGCGGAGGAGGGTCAGAGCCAAGAGGCAGGAGGAACACGACCAGGCCAACGCCACTGGAGGAGGGCCGTCCCGCAGACCCGTACACTACCATCCCTGGGAGGAGAGGGTGATGGCCATACTGCCGGTGGAGACAGTGGAGGGATTAGGAGGACTCCGAGACCCGGGTGAGTACACAAATAACGCACCTCACATGGGGGGAACGTCATCCACAACCAAACTCACAAACAGGCACGCAACCACCCCAAGCTATCGCATGACTCAACCACACTCCATGAACACGCACATGCCACTGGCGCCACCATGCCCCATGCACCCAGCTGGACAATGTCAAGTCACAGGCCACAGAAGACACCAGCACATGACACGGTAACCCGGATGGCGGGAGGGTGGGCCCCAAAAATCACATAGTGCAACTCAGAAGCAGACAACAATGCCCTCTGCCCATATGGCCTAGGTCACAGCCAGACAAACAGTGTGTCCCCACACAGGAAAGACTTGCCAGCAAATGGCAGACGCCTTGCATTAACATATGGGGGTGAAGGCACGTTTTTGCACATGACAGCAGCTAATGAACAGCCAACACTGTGAAAGTGTGGCAGCACACACCACCACAGCAGCAGCGCACACACAGACACTACACCCAATGGGTGCCTGGAGATCAGAAACAAACTCACAGCAACAATCCAAGGGCCATTCAAAGAACTGCTAACAGTGTGTGCCCAGGAAGCTGGGCTGAGGCGACAGAGGGTGACACACAGAGGGAGGGAGAGGGGGACAGAGAGGGAGGGAGACACAGGGAGACGGACAGAGGGAGGAGGCCGACACACAGAGGGAGGGAGAGGGGGACAGAGAGGGAGGGAGACACAGGGTGACGGACAGAGGGAGGAGGCCGACACACAGAGGAGGGAGAGGGGGACAGAGAGGGAGGGAGACACAGGGAGACGGACAGAGGGAGGAGGCCGACACACAGAGGGAGAGGGGGACAGAGAGGGAGGGAGACACAGGGAGACAGACAGAGGGAGGAGGCCGACACACAGAGGGAGGGAGAGGGGGACAGAGAGGGAGGGAGACACAGGGAGAGCAAATCAGCATTGTGGTGTGTGGGAATGTCTGCTCGTCAGCAGGTGGACTGCGTGCATGTAGACAAGGGTGGCCAGTGCCAGCACCCCCCCTCTCCTCCATGGCAAAACACAGGGCCATGTCACAACCTGTGCACGAGCACAACAAAAGCTACCTGCATCACTGAAGTGTGTGGAACAACTTCATGTGCCCACGTACAGTGCAACACGGAAGGCGCCAATGCACGGCTCGCCACACCTGCCCACTCCACTGCTCACTGCAGTCACACTTGACTGTGCCACACATAGGTAAAGTCGCCGAAGCTGTGCCCAAGGGACATACCCATGCACAAGTGCACTGTGAGTGGAATGCTAGACAGATCCAAATTCCCAGAGGAAATGTTCCAACTTTGAAACTGATGAAACATGGATGTCGCATGGAACACAATTAACATTGTCTCTCTCACACACAGGTCAACATCGTGGTTCACCCCCCAACACTGGGGGGGAAGACTCACAGGACCCGGCTCTGCGGGAGGCCGATCCCACCGGCAGCGACGACTCTCACCACTCTGTGGACGACCCCGACCAACCTGGCCCCTCTGGTGTCCAACGACCTGCAGCACCTGCGTCAGGTACAACAGGGCCAACCACCACCCCCACTCCTGCCACATCCCAGGAGACACCCAGGATCCCTGCCCCACCACCACAAAGCAGCCAGTCTGTCCAGGAGGGACAAGGTTCTCCGGGCACCCAGGAGGAGGCAGGCAACACCACAAATGCCATCCCTCAGGGTTCCAGGAGACCCGATATGCCCACAACGGCAGGCCAGGCGCAAGTGGGCAGGGGTGGTGGGAGTGGAGGACGGCGGAGGCGCCAGCCTGACCAGTTGGCTGGGGAACCGGTATATGCCCATGTCCGAAACATCCTGGACACATACCGGCAGGACACCACGGGCATGGCCCAGGTTGTGACCGAGGGGATCAAGACCCAGCAGGCCCAGCAACATGCGGAGCTACATGCCTGTCTACTGCAACACCAACGGAGGATGGAGGACAGACAGGCTGAGCTCGTGACGGTGTTCACGGGAATTCACACTACACTCCGTCGGATGGCCGACAATATGGACAACCCTCCCTGTGCCAGAAGGCGTAGAACATCACCACCCACAGGGAGGGATCAGGAGGAGGAGGAGGAAACATCCGATGGAGCATCCCAAACATCGTCACGGCCTGCTTCTGAGGGTCCCCGCAGGAGGCCGGGTCGTCCACGGAAACAACCGTGAGGGTCGGCGCTACAGCACCATCTCCCAGGACACCTGGCCTGGCACCTGGCCCACTGGAGCAACAGCATCACAGCATTAAAAGACATTCTCTGCCACATGGCCTTGCTGGTCACTGTCTGACCAATGTTGACAAAGACTGTGGCATGGACTCTGAGGATTTCAAATGGCAAGGACACCAACTCCCCTAGTGAACTTTGGATTCCACACACCCGGAGAGCCCCTCTTGTCAACCCCCCCCCCCCACTAAAATAAGAAGTCACACCATGAAGAGAAGATGTCTGCTGGTTGCATTATTACCTTACATGTGTCTTGTAAAGTCTAACCATGCCTGAGTTCTCTTTTGACTTCAACCATCCACACCCTGGGGCCTGAGTCTGGCACAGGACACACATGGGTCACGGTGTATTAGGCAAGACAGACATGGAGCACCATACACACCCGTGATGTGCCCAACCAGCTGAGGGGGTGGCCGCACAACCGTGCCGACAGACATGTTGAGTACAGCAACAGTCATGCGCAGAGGTCAGGGATCATGTGGAGTGTCCTGGGGGGCACCCAGGTGGCAGAACCATGTCCTGCAAGCTTGAGTCCGGTGGATGCAGAGAATGGTGGCCTGGCCAACGTTGGATGCATGGGGATGGCACATGTCACAATACCCACACAGTCATGGACATCATGCACAATACACGGTCTAATCCCACACAAACAGCTTGCATCTTGCTACTGGACACATAGACACATAGCCACTATCACGGAAAACCATGCCAGACATGCCGGATGCACCGTGGCAACACACCAGCATTGACTGAGAAGAGGCACCTTGGAGGCATAGGGACACCTTTATTAGTCATGTATTCGGGATTGCAGAGGCAACTCGAAGTACACATGAACAGTTCATGTGGAGTAACATGTGGGTCCAACACTGGCACCACCCTTCTGCAGCACAAATGCGTGCTAGCCATGGAACTGGCACACAAGTGTCGGCTAACAGCTAAACACCCCCAGCTGCTCACGGAGAGCCTGCCATTCACCATTGATCCGCTGATGTGGAAGTCCCACAGCATGTCAAGCCAATGCAAACCGTATGTGTCAGAGGGCAGTGTTACACACATTGATGCCATCATCACATTCCACAATCCCATCACTGATGACTGTCAACAAGTCTGACCATCTATTCAGGTGTACCCAGCTGCATGTAATGTGTACCATGGTGATGCTACATGTCTGCAGAGGAACCAAACATCGACAGGGGGAGTGTGCATACATCGTGAACAACTGCCACACCCAATACACCCCTGATGCATCCCTTACCCTAAGGTGACTTCCAAACGTGTCCGTGCCTGTAATGCTGAGTCAGCACACGATGACGTGTCCATGAGGAATAGCAGTGCCACAACAATGCAACCAGCAGACGGCATGCGCAAGTACCTGGGGAAGAGAGACACACAAGAAATCAGCCACAAAAAGCACAGCCACTTGCATGTGCATGTACTCGACACATGTATGGATGACAACATGCTAGGTCACAATTATGACTGGGGAAATACAACCATCACTGGCACCATCACTCTAGTGACACAACCACACACACCCCTGACTCACGTGCCATACATGCAGGTGGAGACACACATCGCAACACATGCCACACGGGGACCAATGCGTGCACACTCAGACACTGGTACTCACCACTAAGCAAAGAAGTCGCGTATGAGCCGAGTCCGGATGTCCTCTTGCGGCTCCACATCCTCCACATCACTAGCCCCATTGCCAAGCCCTTCGTCCTCCACGGGTGGATGGTCCTGGTCATCTTGATCCAGGATGAGTGGCACAGCTTTCTCAACTGCCATGTTGTGCAGCATGCAGCAGACCATGAAGATTTTGCAGACCTTCGCCGGGGCATATGGGAGGGCGCCGCCGGTCTTGTGGAGGCATCTGAATCGGCTCTTCAGGAGGCCAAACATCCTCTCTATCACTCGCCTTGTCCGGCCATGGGCGGTGTTGTAGCAGAGCTGGGCCGGCGTGATGGGGTTGCGGAGAGGTGTGATCAGCCATGGCATGTTGGGATAGCCAGCGTCCCCTACATGGAAAGCACATGGACATAAGCAGGACAGGAGAAGCGGTCGTGCTGGAAGTCTACGCAAAATAGAGGACAGACAGACTGTACCCACCAACAACACATGCTCGTTCGTTGCGCAGCTGCGTCATCATTTCAGGCACCCTGCTACGCCTCATGATGTAGGCATTGTGTGCTGATCCTGGAAAACGAGCACAGACATGTGAAATCACCATGTTGGACAGATACACCACAAGGGCATTGATGGAGTGGTAGTGCTTGCGATTCCGGTACGCTACCTCCTGTGCCTGTGGTGGTACCAAAGCCACATGTGTCCCATCTATGGACCCAATGACAGGGGCAGCCCTCCCAGGGCATAGAACCCACGCTTGACCCCAGTCAACATTTCAGGAGTAGGAAAATGGATGAAGTCATCCAGGTGAATCAACATGGCCTCTAAGAAATCATGCAGCACACGGCAGAACATGCTCTGGGACATGCCACCAACATGAGCTATGGTATTTTGAAAGGTACCCGTGGCTAGAAAATGTAGGGCTGCCATTACCTTCAGCTTGGGTGTCAGTGCCGTAGGATACCTGTGCAGCGGTTGCAGGTGTGGTGCCAGTCTCGCCGTCAAATCCAGTATCAACCATTGGGGGAAGCGGTTGCACCAGATACAGTCATTCTCACGCATGGCAGCCAAGTCCGGAATTGGTCGGGGAAGAGGCGGCGCTCTGCAGTAATTTGGAAGTGACAAGGAAGAGTGAGTGCACCACCACAACAAATAATTAGTACTGAGCACATGTTAATCTGTCTATACACATATGCTACATACGGAGTCAGGTATGTGCCACATGCCCTGGACACGTATGGCTGCCAGGTGACACTCCTACCAAGACCCAGCTACACGCGGAGATTGTGAACCTCCACATGCCATGGCATGGGATTAGCTGTGTCCCAGTGCAAGTGAACAGCCAGATGCAAGACAGGAGTGACATACATCCACACATCAGCAGAAGTAGGATGTAGATTGCAGAGACTGGTAGCAGAACACTAGAGCCACAGGTCACATGACATTACACTAGGACAGCCCACACACCTTGCCATGAAGGTGTACATGTGATGACTCACCACACATCCATAGAGAGGATGCAGACATGTCCTTGTTACGCTACTCCATGTCCCATGCATACATACGCACCTCACATCCGATACCACATGTGGCATGGTGTGCGGAACAGTGTGCAATGTCAATCTACACACAGACACATGTTGGTTGCTGCAACAGCTGCAGCTTTTGAGGGAGCTCCAACATCAACCTAATTTGAACCCCCCACACATACATGACATAGTCACATCGTGCACCGTGGGTAGTGACATGTCAGGTGTGGTAACCCCTGTACCGGGCCTCAGGGGACACTTCTGTGTGTTGGTGTCCGTGCCATGCCAGTGACGCTCATCACAAGTGTGCAGTACGACATGCACACATGTCAAAGGAGTCAAGGGCATGCCTGCCACACATTGCACCGTCACACATTACATGTGTACACATCTCATCATACATCTGGTGCCTTCTCGACTCAGGAGTCATGTGCCACATCACAGCCTTTCACACCTGTGCCACACACATGTAGTACTGCCCAGACAATGCCTTGATGTCCATCCATGGACAAGTATGTCAGCCCTATTCCTTCCTGTGTGCTGCCTGTCACCACTGTGATGTGTGAAAACCACCGTACTGCTGCTAAGAGGGCCTGTGTACGTCCCCATATCACTAAGGGAGTGCTGCCGTATGTGTACCCATAGTGATGGTGAGCGTACAGGCATGTGTACGGTCAGTAAGTACGCATACGCAAGAACACCCATAGTGGTACGGCCCGTACACGCGTGCGTACGTTCACTATCACTATGGGTGTCCTCGCGTATGCGTACTCGTAGTGATAGTGAGCGTACAGGCGTGTGTATGGCCCGTACCACTGCGAGTACGCATACGCGAGGACACCCATGGTGATAGTGAGCGTACAGGCGTGTGTACGGGCCGTACCACTATGAGTGCGCATACGCAAGAACAGCCATAGTGGTACGGCCCGTACACGCGTGCGTACGTTCACTATCACTATGGGTGTCCTAGCTTATGCGTACTCGCAGTGGTAGGGCCCGTACACATGCCTGTACGTTCACTATCACCATGGGTGTCCTCGCGTATGCGTACTCGCAGTGGTACGGCCCGTACACACGCCTGTACGTTCACTATCACTATGGGTGTCCTCGCGTATGCGTACTCACAGTGGTACGGCCCGTACACACGCCTGTACGTTCACTATCACCATGGGTGTCCTCGCGTATGCGTACTCGCAGTGGTACGGCCCGTACACACGCCTGTACGTTCACTATCACCATGGGTGTCCTCGCGTATGTGTACTCGCAGTGATAGTGAGCGTACAGGCATGTGTACGGGCCGTACCACTGCGAGTACGCATACGCGAGGACACCCATGGTGATAGTGAACGTACAGGCGTGTGTACGGGCCGTACCACTGCGAGTACGCATACGCGAGGACACCCATAGTGATAGTGAACGTACGCACGCGTGTACGGGCGTACCACTATGGGTGTTCTTGCGTATGCGTACTCATAGTGGTACGGCCCGTACACACGCCTGTACGGGCCGTTGCTATGCATTTAGGGTGCTCTAGGGCCCCGGAACGCACCGTACCTGTGTGTGAAGCTCAAATTTACATAGGGGACACATGAGGGACAAGTATTAAGGCCTACATGCATGCTGGTTGTCATGGAGACCAAGTTTTAAGTTTGAATTTGTTCTGGAAGGTGCACAGCAGAAGTCAGTTGGAATGAATCTACTTTGTTGCAATGTGTTTGTGGGGTTGACATCATGCTGAAGAAAAAAACACAATAAGAACCCACTGACTGTGCTAGGTTTGAAGGGATTGGAGGAAAAATAGGATGCAAATGTGAGTGACCAATCACTCTGTACTCCTGTGCATGAAACAGGACAGCAAGGCAGATATAAGGCAGCCAGGTCCCATGAGGGATCACTTGCCTGCACATTTTTCGATTCTACCACACTGCTGCTGCTCCTGATTCCCTGGAACCATGTCAAGGTCTGTGGAGAGGTCACAGCAATTCACCCTGGAGGAGAACCTGGCATTGCTGGATGTGATCCTCCCACAGTACCCCCTGCTGTATGGGCGACCAGGGTATCAGGTGAGTGCAGAGGCTACTAGCACAGACTGTGTCCCTTTTTTGTGACTGTGACTTCTGCCATTGTGTCCAGGTGTGACACACATGCTATGTACTGTAGGGGGGGGTCCCAGGGGGGGGAATGCCTGATGTCTCCCAGCCAGTGCCCAGAGTCAGGAGGGGTGGGTGCAGAGTCCTCCCAGCAGTGCCCAGACACAGGAGGGGTGGGTGCAGAGTCCTCCCAGCAGTGCCCAGAGACAGGAGGGGTGGGTGCCTATCACTCCCAGCAGTGCCCAGAGACAGGAGGGGTGGGTGCCTATCACTCCCAGCAGTGCCCAGAGTCAGGAGGGGTGGGTGCAGAGTCCTCCCAGCAGTGCCCAGAGACAGGAGGGGTGGGTGCAGAGTCCTCCCAGCAGTGCCCAGACGCAGGAGGGGTGGGTGTGATGCACAGTGTGAGCCTTGATAATTGATTGTGTCTTTGCCCTCATTCCACCTGTGTACTTTCGCTGGCACGTACTGCTTTTGCCCTTCCCCAGATGAGTATGTCCCTATGGCAAAGGTGCAATGCGTTGGCTGCATGACATGCCTTGTTGTAACCAGCTAATTTGTTCTCATATGTGTCTCTGTGACATGTTGCAGGTGTATTGATGTAGTGTCACTTGTTCATCCTCACAGGTAGGCGCCTCTGCCAAGGAGCAGATCTGGCTGACCGCCATCAGTGCCGTGAGGAGTGCGGATGGTCGCAAGCGGCGCCTGTCCCAGGTGAGGAAACGCTGGCAGGATATCCGGTGCTGGACGCAGAGGATCGCATGGGTCCTGCTAGGGGACTCACCTGAGAGCCATAAGAACCGCGGGCGCCGCCGTCTCTCCCACATCCACAAGCGTGTGCTGGCCGTGGTATTTACAGACTTGGACAGGCGCTTACAGGAGATGCAGCAGCAGGAAGGGGGTAGGTACATGTGTGTTTGTTGTGTTTCACCAGCATTTGTAAGTGCACTGTTCCATGGATACACTGCCAGGGTTTAATGGTGCTGTGCAGATCCTGTTACCCACAGTATTGCAGTGCTCTCCTGCCTCCCTTCCCCTCCTTGCAATGTGTTCCCTGGTCTGTGTGAAGTCACTCCGTCACAAGGTTATGTAGCCTGGCACCTTCTCCACGTGGACAATGCCTGCAGCATCATGTGTGGGGGTGGTGTGTAACAGGTTTTGGGACCTTGCCTGTGCCCTGTCCAGTTCTGGTCTTGTGGGTTCCATGTCAGTTGGCACTAATGCTGAGTCCAGACATGGGAGTTAGTCTCTCAAGTGTGAGGCCTTACAGCACGCATGTCCTATGTGGTGGCCTTTGACATGATGTGCATGAGTGTGCGGTACGCATAGTGCGGGGATGGTAGCGTGTGTTGCAGTCATTCCCATTCAGGAGCATGGAGTTGTGTGGCCACTACTGTCCCCAGGGGCATATTTTCCTAGGTATCATGTGTGTAATCCGAATATGTCGACAATCTCTGTGTCTACAGCATAGGTTGTGCTCTGTGCCATTGTCCCCTGGCCAAATCTATATTGACGTGAAATGTAGTACAAGTGTCCACTGTACAGCCTGACCTGATTTTCCTTGTTCATACTCACGGTGGACATTGCCTGTGTGTCTTGTTACAATCATCTGATGATGCCCATTTGTACATGATTATTTGGACAGGCGCACCTTGGGTATTTTGTGTGCAATCTTGAATTGTTGCATCCCATGTGTATTTCACCCAGACTAAGGGATGTAAGTGCTTCCTGTGTCTCCAAATAATTGTCTCATGTAGGGGGTGGGGGGTGCGGGCATGGCCTTCATGTCACAGCCTGATATCTCCTTGCTAGGACTGGCCAGTGTGTGATGTTTGTCTGGACATGCACTCAAGGTGCAGTGGGCCAGTCATGGTGGCATGTTTTCAGTATAACCTATGCTGCATGTGCCTCTTGTTCCTGGATATGGTCCCTGCTCATCCCTATTTCCTGCCACGCTGTGTGGTGCAGATGCAGTGCTGGATTGTCCCCAGGGCCTTGCTCCTCAGTCAAAATTCCATTCCATCTCATTTGCTATTGTGTCATGGTCTCCATAGTTTTTCAGTGGCATGGTGGGTCAAACAACTGTGTCTTGCATGCCCTACATATGTACCTTGTTTTGTAGATGTAACTCTTCTTTTGTTTCAGGCTATGCACTTTGACCTATGTAGATTGGACTCATGTGACATATGTATCTGTCTCTTCACCCTGCCCACAGCATCGTCGGGGGACACGGAGGGAGACATGGGCACAGACGGAGCAGAGGGACCGAGCACCAGTGCCAGCGGTGACATCGGGGCTGGCACATCAAGAGGGACTGAGGCGGAGGAGAGTGAAGCCGGGGACCTGTCGACTGGCACAACAGAGTATGAAGCTGACGGGTCCGAGGATGATCTCTCTGAGTGAGCGGCGGCTGCACCAGCAGCTGACAGCGGCACTAAATCTCACCCCGCCCCCTCCATTGCCATCAGCCGCCTCCCACTTGCTCGTGTCCCTTCCCAACGTGCCCGGTCACTACATGTCTCCTTCCTGCCAGGCACCGCACCCCCTGCCCCTGTCTCCACTGCTGCCGCCAATGCCGAGTCTGTGGACATCCAGCGGCAGTTGCAGATTGGTCAGGCTGTGATCCTTAACCCCTTCAGTGGCACGCCCTTTCCCCCTCCTGTGCTGGGCGTTGCACTAGTGGGTGGGGTTCATGACGAGATAGTCTCGTCATGGGCACAGCGCAACCGTGCTCCATGACGAGACTATCTCGTCATGGGCACTGAAGAGGTTAATGTCCTCCATGGCCACAGCCAGGTCCTCAACAACATGGAGGCATACTTGGAGGGCATTCATTCATCGCAGGCTGACCAACGCAGCTTGCTGAGGTCGATAGACTCGACACTGACTGCAGCAGTGGGTCTCCAGCAGCGCTACGTCCCAGCCCCTACCCCTGCACCATCCACACTTCCCACTCCCATGCCTGTCCCACGTACACCCAGACGTCAGCATGCACCCACCACAACACACACAGGCACCACACCAGCAGGGAAGGTCCACCGCACACCTCCTGACACGCACACACAGGGTGAAGTAGGCACACCCACTGGGTTGGGGGGCAAACGTGTGACACGCAGCCAGAGTGGGAGTCCGCATTCCACCCAATCCACTCCCTCCAAATCCCCTCCCCTCAGCTCTCCTGGCCACATTTCCCCCAAAGACTCCTTCATGGCCGCTCTGTCCCTGAGCCCCACAGTGACACCACCACGCAAGCGGTCAAGGAAGTCCCCGGTCAGGGTGGTTGATTCCCCCCCCCTGTCTACACCCTCCCCCAGTGGCGCTGCGACCCATCCCTCTGACCCCCCCCCCCCTCCTTGGGTCCTGTGGTTCCTTCGGGTGCAGGGGATTCCCTGGAGGACCTTGCTAAGGTGTGCAGCGACATCCTGGCCTCCGCCTTTGGCCCTTTCCCACCCCCTGTGGTGGAGTCCTCCATCCCTGCACCCATGACACCTACCTTTCACCCTCCTGTACCTGCGGTGCCTGGTTCTTCCCCCCCACATGATGCCCTCACCCCTGTGGAAGACGACGGAATGTAACTGTGCAGGCAAGCTAGGGGACACGCATCCCACTGTGTCCCCCATCCAGCTGTGACTTCTGGACTGCCCTATGGGCTTTGTAAATTTTGAACTTCCTACAAACAAGATTTTTTGGTTCATGCTGAATAAAGCAATTTATTTTTTTCCCCTTGGAACACTACTGCTTTGCTGGTATTGCTGTTGGTGGGGCTCCTACTTGTTTTTGGGTGGTGTTCATGTCTTGGGTGTGTGGGAAATGTAGTAGTGTGCTGGTCATAGGGGGGACCCTGGGATCTGTGTGCCATCACACGGTGTTAGCTAGGTTTCTGTGTTCATGTAAGCAGTTGCTGCATGGTGAAATTGTCCAAAGGTGTATTCCTTCCTCTGTGTACCCTGGCATCTTCCCTGCAGGGTGTTCCCAATATTTAGCGCTGCCGCTGAGCTGTGTGTACATTAGCTGGGTGTGTGACGGACTCCTTCTACTTTGCACATGCATGCTGAGCGATGTCTCCACCTGCATCATTCGTGGCATTCTTGGTAGTCATTGTACTTGTGTATGTGGACTATTGACATGACTTCATGTGGACATGTTTTCTTTTCTGCGCTATGAATGCGTATACTCCCAGCCTCGCACACATGTGGTACATGTACTGCAGGGTCTTTGTGCACCTGACTGAAATTTGTGGGCATGGTATCTGTGGCTACTCCACCCTTAGCGTTCCATGGGCACTGCTGTGAGTGTTAGGCACACACCCCTCTTGTGACTGGGCAGTGCTGGGAGGACTCTGCACACACCCCTCCTGACTCTGGGCACTGCTGGGAGTGATAGGCACCCACCCCTCCTATGTCTGGGCACTGCTGGTAGGACTCTGCACACACCACTCTTGTGACTGGGCACTGCTGGGAGGACTCTGCACCCACCCCTCCTGACTCTGGGCACTGCTGGGAGGACTCTGCACCCACCCCTCCTGACGCTGGGCACTGCTGGGAGGACTCTGCACCCACCCCTCCTGTGTCTGGGCACTGCTGGGAGGACTCTGCACCCACCCCTCCTGACTCTGGGCACTGCTGGGAGGACTCTGCACCCACCCCTCCTGTGTCTGGGCACTGCTGGGAGGACTCTGCACCTACCCCTCCTGACTCTGGCCACTTCTGGGAGGACTCTGCACCCACCCCTCCTGTGTCTGGGCACTGCTAGGAGGACTCTGCACCCACCCCTCCTGACTCTGGGCACTGCTGGGAGTGTTAGGCACCCACCCCTCCTGACTCTGGGCACTGCTGGGAGGACTCTGCACCCACCCCTCCTGACTCTGGGCACTGCTGGGAGTGATAGGCACACACCTCTCCTGTGTCTGGGCACTGCTGGGAGGACTCTGCACACACCACTCTTGTGAGTGGGCACTGCTGGGAGGACTCTGCACCCACCCCTCCTGACTCTGGGCACTGCTGGGAGGACTCTGCACCCACCCCTCCTGACTCTGGGCACTGCTGGGAGGACTCTGCACCCACCCCTCCTGACTCTGGGCACTGCTGGGAGTACTCTGCACCCACCCCTCCTGTCTCTGGGCACTGTTGGGAGGACTCTGCACACACCACTCTTGTGACTGGGCACTGCTGGGAGGACTCTGCACCCACCCCTCCTGTGTCTGGGCACTGCTGGGAGGACTCTGCACCCACCCCTCCTGACTCTGGCCACTGCTGGGAGGACTCTGCACCCACCCCTCCTGACTCTGGGCACTGCTGGGAGGACTCTGCACCCACCTCTCCTGTCTCTGGGCACTGCTGGGAGGACTCTGCACACACCCCTCTTGTGACAGGGCACTGCTGGGAGGACTCTGCACCCACCCCTCCTGTGTCTGGGCACTGCTGGGAGGACTCTGCACCCACCCCTCCTGTGTCTGGGCACTGCTGGGAGGACTCTGCACCCACCCCTCCTGACTCTGGGCACTGCTGGGAGGACTCTGCACCCACCCCTCCTGACTCTGGGCACTGCTGGGAGTGTTAGGCACCCACCCCTCCTGACTCTGGGCACTGCTGGGAGGACTCTGCACCCACCCCTCCTGACTCTGGGCACTGCTGGGAGTGATAGGCACACACCCCTCCTATGTCTGGGCACTGCTGGGAGGACTCTGCACACACCACTCTTGTGACTGGGCACTGCTGGGAGGACTCTGCACCCACCCCTCCTGTCTCTGGGCACTACTGGGAGGACTCTGCACCCACCCCTCCTGACTCTGGCCACTGCTGGGAGGACTCTGCACCCACCCCTCCTGACTCTGGGCACTGCTGGGAGGACTCTGCACCCACCCCTCCTGTCTCTGGGCACTGCTGGGAGGACTCTGCACCCACCCCTCCTGTGTCTGGGCACTGCTGGGAGGACTCTGCACCCACCCCTCCTGTGTCTGGGTACTGCTGGGAGGACTCTGCACCCACCCTTCCTGACTCTGGGCACTGCTGGGAGTGATAGGCACCCACCCCTCCTGCGTCTGGGCACTGCTGGGAGGACTCTGCACCCACCCCTCCTGACTCTTGGCACTGCTGGGAGTGGTAGGCACCCACCCCTCCTGACTCTGGGCACTGCTGGGAGGACTCTGCACCCACCCCTCCTGACTCTGGGCACTGCTGGGAGTGATAGGCACACACCCCTCCTGTCTCTGGGCACTGCTGGGAGGACTCTGCACACACCCCTCTTATGACTGGGAACTGCTGGGAGTGTTAGGCACCCACCCCTCTTATGTCTGGGCACTGCTGGGAGTGATAGGCACACACCCCTCCTATTTAACAATATGTACGCTTAGCACATACACGTGTGTGGGTTCGCTCCATGGGGGTACGGTTCGCACTTACACTGTTGGGGTGGGAGTAGGCTCCATACGTACGCGGGTGGGGTACGGGTCGTACTTACACTGTTGGGGTGGGAGTACGCTCCATAGGTACGCGGATGGGGTACGGGTCGTACTTACACTGTTGGGGTGGGGGTACGGTACGTACATACACTGTTGGGGTTGTGGTACGCTCCATGCATACGAGATGGGGGTACGGGTTGTACTTACACTGTTGGGGTACGCTCCATGCATACGCGGGTGAGGGTACGGGTCGTACTTACACTGTTGGGGTGGGACGTATACGTACGCGGGTGAGAGTACGGGTCTTACTTACACTGCTGGGGTGGGGGTACGCTCCATGCATACGCGGGTGGGGTTACGGTCCGTACGTACACTGTTGGCATGGGGGGTACACTCCATGCATACGCGGGTGGGGTTACGGTCCGTACGTACACTGTTGGCATGGGGGTACGCTCCAAGCATACGCGGGTGAGGGTACGGTCCGTACATACACGGTTGGGGTGGGGGGTATGCTCCATACGTACGCGGGTGAGGGTACGGGTCGTACTTACACTGTTGGGGTGGGGGTACGGTCCGTACATACACTGTTGGGGTGGGGGGTACGCTCCATACGTATGCGGGTGAGGGTACGGGTCGTACTTCCACTGTTGGGGTGGGGGTATGCTCCATATGTACGCGGGTGAGGGTACGGGTCGTACTTACACTGTTGGGGTGGGGGTACGCTCCATGCATACGCGGGTGGGGTTACGGTCCGTACGTACACTGTTGGCATGGGGGGTACGCTCCATGCATACGCGGGTGGGGGTACAGTCCGTACATATCCGTACCCATGCTGTGGTATGCTTGTGCGGGCCGTACCCAGGCCTGTGCCATGTGGGTACGAGCCGTCCCGCCATTGTTGGGGTGACATAGGTGTGGGCGTGGTATGACTCGTACCCACGCTCTTAAGGCGTGGGTACGGGACGTACCTGTATAGTTGTGTGCCGGTTCGCGTCGTCAGGCACTTCCGTTGTGGCGGACGCTGGCTTTGCTGGACACGCCCCCACCCCCTCGTGGTGACCAGGGCATGGGGGTCAGGTATGTCCAGGGCATGTGTGCTGTGTGACTTTGGTGGTGGTTTTGTGGCCTGCCCCTGGTCTTGCCCCCCCCCTTTCTCCCCCTCCCTTAGTTGTTCTGACTTTCTGCGGCGTCTGCGTCGGAACCTGTAGAGGAGGTCGACTGCTATGAGGGCCGGGATGACACGTAGGTTCGGGTCCATGTCTGTCCGTCGCGTACAGGTCCTCCTTGTTCGCGTCGTCCTGATTTCCCGGCAGTTTTTGGCAGCCGGAAAATATTGTCCGTGCGGGATGACGTCGGTGCGAATCGTAATTCCTGGTTCGTTAATGGCAGGCTGCGTGCGTCCCGACGTCACGTCGCTGCTTTCCCGGATCGCATTTGTATGTTTCTTTTTGTCGGTCGGGGATTTGTACGATTCGTACGGAAATTGTGTTTCCGTGCGAATCGTAATTCCATGTTTGTATATTTTGTCGACCGGGTACGCGTCGGACGGAGAATGTGCTCCGTCCGACGGTTCGTACCCGGTTTTGGCAGGATCATGATCGGCACCATAGTGTTTCATTGTTTCACTGGTTAACCAAAGTAGTCATGTTCACATAATGTGATACATGTAATATATTACCACCTCCTGTGCAGTACTAAGGTCCAAAAAAGACATTTAATCATAGGCAATGTGCTAGACATTCTCATGAAATCTATGTTTCTTTTATTGTCAGCACTAAATGAACAAAAGTCAGAGCATATACGATTCTCTTGTTCTGTAAAGAGCTGATATTTTCCATAACATTTGCTACAACATGTCCAGCACCTTTAAGTATTGACAGGTTGGCTGTTGTTCTGCATCTGAAAAGTAACCCTAACACCTTCAGCAGTCAGAGCTTTATTATCCAACAGCATGCTGCATTCTGGGACATGCAGTTTTACTTTTTATATGGGCTGTTGATTAAAAAACAAGAACTTGTCAGATGTTAAACATGAATGGTTAGACTCGTAAATTCTTAGGATTATTACTTTAAGCCTTTGTTGTGCAGTTCCCACTAATCCATAGGATCTGCATGTTTGTTGGACAACAAACTTTGGGTGAGATGCCTTGATTGATTTGGAGCACCCACACAGGATATGTTGGCCTAGAGACCAGCTATCTCACAGTGCCACCTTAAGCCTCCCTAACCCTAATAGGGAGCAAATGGTTTCTGGCAACCACTGAACATGACAACCCAGACTTCTCAGGGATCATGTTAACAGATTAGAGCCTCTCTCTCAGTCATTCGTGCTTACTTGTGCTCAGAGAAATATACAGAGAGTACACAGTGGGATGTTTTCAATATATTTATCGAACCAGCATTATTCTTGTAAAGAATACATGTGCTGCAATAATCAGTAGACAGAAGCAGATGAAATTAATTACAAGTACTAAAAGAGTAAATAGTAGATACAGTTCTACCATGGTGCTAAAACAGTGTATATATGCAGGCAACTAAAACAAGGTAGTAATCAGGGGGAATCCTACTATGCAAACACTACCCTGTGTGTACCTAGAGTTTGGGTAGATGTGAAGCCAAGAATCCCCCCAAGGGACGATCCAACCCCATTACCTGGCAGGAGAGAATGTAGAACCCCGTCTTGGTCACAAATGGAACAGCCCTCACAGAGATGTCAGACCGCTGCATGGTGAAGTCTCAGCATACAAGGACCCTCGGTGTTAGATTATGTGCCTCCCCCTTTTCAATCTTATGGGATACATTCAAAGCCTCAGCGAGAGATTTCATAATTTGCTATGTTGCACAGAAACAAAAAGAGGCTTGTAAACTCACTAGGTATCTCCTTCAGGATATGAAGAGACTGGAGCACTCCTACTACACTTCACACTCTGAACTGTTCAACGGCTCTCATTAATGCCAAAATGCAATTTAATAAGAAGTCAACGGAGGATGCCTCATTATATTTGTTAAAATCAAGTGCGAAATTCTATGGAGGTAAAAATAAAGCAGGAAAGATTTTGACCAATTATTATAAAGTCAGACAAAACAAACTAAACATTGAGTCTGTCTTTGACGAACATTCAGATTTAAAATTTATGGACGCTGACATTTTTTCTCCCACATCCAAAAACCTCAACACACTCTTCCAGACTTATTCACCTTGGAGTTAGATCTCACACAGCAGGAACTATTAAAAGCTCTCCAACACCTTAAAAAAGACAAAGCACCAGGGCCTGGCGGTTTTACTGTCGAATTTTATCTACACTTTTCCAAGCTCTTAATGCCCAATTTATATTTTCTAGTAAATTCTTTTAACACATTAGGTGGCTCCTCGGGCTCCTTTTCAGAAGCACATATTTGCCTCATTCCCAAGGAAGGTAAAGACTCTAAATACTGTAAGAATTATAGGCCCATATCTTTAGTTAACAACGACTACAAAACAAATTCCAAAGTATTAGCTATACGATTAGATTCCTATCTAATGGATCTGTTGGGAAAAGAACAATCTGGTTTTGTCAAGGGTCGATTCATAACCGATAATACAAGACTCCTCTTTAATATCTTATCTAAATTTTCCCATTTAAAGCATCCTCTTGCAGCAATAGCATTGGAAGCTGAAAAAGCGTTTGATAGAGGTGAGTGGACTTACTTATTTTATACCCTTAAGTGGTTTGGTTTTGGCCCTACATTTACATCTTTAATTTCTCTTCTCTATTCAAACCATCATGCGGCGGTTTGTGCCAATGGTTTGATTTCCCCTTTCTTTGATTTAGGGAGAGGGGTACGCCAATGATGTCCTCTTTCTCCCTTTCCTTTTTAATTTTGCTTTACAACCTTTTCTCTCTAAGTTACGCCAAAATCCAAATTTACATGGTTTTCAAACATTAAATTCTCACATTAAACTTGCAGCTTACGCTGATGATATTTTGCTGTTTATGTCAAAACCAAATGATTCTATTCCCGCCTTTTTGGTGCAAGTGCAAGCATACTCTAATATTTCTGGTTATAAATTAAATAACGATAAATGCGATATTTTACCACTAACCAAGTACACTTTCAGTGCGGACTTTAGTGCTTCCAATTTCACATGGAGTCCTAATCACATTAAATATTTAGGTCTTCATATTACACCTTCAATTTCGGACACAGTAGCCTTATGTTTGAATAAGTGCACACAAAAGATTTCAGACCTAACTACTAAATTGCACCCCCTTTACCTCTCCTGGTGGGGTGGTTTAGACACTATAAAGATGATGTTGTCGCCTATAGTTCTTTATACTATTTCTAATATCCCGATCCTTATTCCTACTAAATTTTCTAAGAAGATCAACTCTGTCCTCTCTTCCTTTCTGTGGAATAATAAGAAATCCAGAATGTCTCTTTCTAAACTAATTTGTCCTAAATCAGAGGGTGGCGTTAATTACCCCGACTTCCCAGTGTATCAGAAAGCATTCCTCTGACGTCAAGCCTCTCTCTGGTTGATTGATTCCACAGAAGACTGTCCTTTATGGACTACAATTGAACGTCTTTTTTTGTCCCCCTTTTCCTTTAACGAATACCTTTCCTTCTCACGTAAACCGCAGGCTTCATCCACTCCCATAATAAAATTGACTTCTAAACTTCTGGAATTCGCCTCTCCTCCTACTCACAATACTATAGATTCCTTTCTTAACTCACCAATTTGGCACAATAAAAACCTGTTTAACCGTGACAGACCATTCTTTTGGAAGACTTGGAGACAAAAAGGATTAATTTGGGTTCACCAGCTATTCTCCCAATCCGATTTTTTTCCCTTCTATTCACTTAGCCAACTATTTAATCTCCCTGCCTCATTTATTCACAAATACAACTTACTTAAGAAAGCTGTGACGGACACACACACTCACTTGTCTGCCACAATTACTACTTCTCCCACCACGACCCATCCTTCGCTCACTTCCCACTTTGTTAAAAACTACTCTGAAAGCTTCCACCATATACAGTTATATACAGGGTAAAGATATTGTAAGGCAGAAATCCAAAATAGAAGAGGCATGAGAAAGGGACTTTATGTTATTTTGACCAGTATCTTTATGGAACAAATTATGGACTAAGATACGTAAATCAACCTGAGCAGCTAACATAACACAAACTCTGTTTTTGTTTATAATAGACTTTTATTGACACCAAATGCTTTAAGCAAAAGATTTGTGACTATGCCAGATTTTTGTTGGACTTGTTCTGCTCCAAATGCTGATTTATTTCACATGTTATTCTCTTGCCAGACCTTACACAATTTCTGGAAACAAGTATGGTCTCAAATCAACCTGATTTTCGGAAGTACATTTTCCTTTTCCTTTGATATGGTTTTCTTAGGTGGTTTCTCACCTTGTTGATAGAATGTTAATCTTAATGTTACAATTATTGACTTGTTATTAGTGGTCGCATTTCTGCAAATCACCGTAAATTGGAAAGACTTTACAAAAGTGTCCTATGAGGCATGGTGTTATGCGGTTTGCCACAACCTCAGATTTGACACCTCCTTTGTTTATCCTATATATATGGCAACGAAACGTCTGGATTTGTGGTCACCCATTACAATGTATCTTGATGCAAGCGACAGGCGTTGTTCCCAGCTACAGCCTTCTCAACAAGAAGTCCAAAAACCCCCTTAAGCCCCCCAAACAGTTCCCAGAACATTTCATATTTCAATGCTTTTTATGTTCATCATTCTATTGTTTCTATTTTTATTCAAGAATCGGAGTTATATAATTGTATTGTAGCAAAATCTTTTATAATAACACAAATTCAATATTGTTAACTATTTGAAGCTACCCCTGGGGACGTTGGTGATGGGTGGGGATTTCAACTTGGCCATGGATGGGGCTCGTGACCGCCTGCCACCTCGGGGGGATCCCCCGCGAGGCTCACCATTACTCGAATTTACTAACGCCTTGGGGGTGGTCGATATTTGGCGATGGCACAACCCTATACACACACACTATACGTTTCAGTCAGGAGTTCATGGTAGCCAGTCCCGTATTGATCACTTATTTACACATGCCCAGAACATACACTCCTTTGTGGGAGCCACCTGCCTTGCTCGAGGGATATCGGATCATTCCCCAGTTCTGACATTTTTCACACTAGGTAGAGCCAAAGGCCGGAACACCCTCACTGTGCAGCCATGGACACTAAGGGTCCCTCACATTAGGGATGCATTACGGAAGGACGCGGAAAACTATTTTGTGGAAAATATGGGAACAGTTGCCTCGGCATCGACCTTATGGGGCACGTTTGGAGCCGTAATAAAAGGTTGCGCCCTCTCGTTAGTGGTAGGATACCGAGCTGAGAGGTCTAAAAGAGCGGGCGAGATGGAGGCAGAACTGCTAACGCTCGAGGCATCCGCCGCGGTCGCTGCTGACCAAGAGGTGCAGCATAACCTCAAATAAAAAGACAAGACTACAAACAGCTGCTGTTGGAGGAGGCCACAGCGCGCGTGCTTTCCTCAAGACATAGGATATATGAACATGGGGAGCACACCGGCAAACTCCTGGCATGGCTGGAGCGTAAGGAGCAGGCGGCCCGGTGGGTTCGTGTCATAGTATCCCCCGACGGTATGCGTCTTACAGCTCCCCAACACATCGCAGACACTTTCGCGTCTTACTTCAGAGAGGTCTACACCGCGTCGCGGACCTCCCAGGGGCCACTGTCTAATGAGCTACTTGCCATCATGGGCATTACTAGCATCTCAAAGAATGACCGGGAAGCACTGGAGGTGGATTTCACTGTGACTGAGATCCAAAAGGCTAGCTCTGGAGTCAGCTCTGGAAAAGCAATGGGCCCAAATGGGCTCCCCATTGAACTTATTAAGTCCATGTCTGCACTGTTGGCCCCACATCTGCTCAATCTCTATCGGGAGAGCTTCGAATCTGGAATTCTCCCGGCCGACGTTCGAAATGCTGCCATTGTGGTTATCCACAAACCCAACAAACTGGTGGAAGACTGTAAATCCTACCGACCTATTTCCCTGCTCACGGTTGAAGCTAAAATCTTGGCTAAACTCCTAGCGAATCGAATTTTGCCATATCTCCCAGATTTAATCCACCCCGACCAATCCGGCTTCATGCCGGGCAGGAATACGGCCCGTAACTTATGGAGGGTGAATGGGGTCCTTGGTAGAATTACTACCATTGAAGAAGACGCGATTCTCGTATCCCTAGACGCCAGCATGGCGTTTGACACTATTGAATGGGATTACTTATTCGCAGTGTTGGCGCGCATGGGGTTCAGCCCCAAATTGGTGAAATGGATAAGGCTATTGTACACGCAACCTACTGCGCACGTCATGGTGAACAACCATAGATCTGTCACATTCACACTGCATCGAGGCACGAGACAGGGGTGCCCCCTGTCTCTATTGCTACTCGCACTGGCCCTGGAGCCATTGGCCGTTTGGATCAGGGGGGATCCGGAGATTCGTGGGCTCAAGTGGACGGCGGACCATGAGGACCGCATTTCCTTATATACCGACAATATCCTACTATATCTGGCAACCCCCGCGCGGTCATTAAGGTGGGTGCTACACATTTTTCATATATTTGGCTCGCATTTGGGCTACAGTATAAATTGGTCCAAGTCCCAAGTGTTCGCGTTGCGGGATGCTCCCCCTGCCAGCCCGAGGGGCTATGAGATTCCGGTTGCGAGATGTGGCTTCCGCTATCTAGGTGTGTTCGTCACCCCCGATGCTGATCTCTTCCACGACCAAAATTTGGTTGGGCCTCTCCAGCGCCTGAAGTCTGATGCCCTTCATTGGAGATCGCTCTCCCTCACACTCCTGGGACGGGCGTCCCTGTTTAAGATGTTAGCCCTGCCGCGCTTTTTATATGCATTACAAAACGCCCCAACACGTATCCCTGAGTCCTACTTCGCCCAGATTAATGGTACACTCCGAAGCCTCCTATGGGAAGACAAAGCCCCACGCATCTCATTATCCAAGCTCACGATGGGTTGGTATGATGGGGGAATAGGGTTGCTAAATCTACGACTCTACTATCAGGCCTCCCAATTGGTCGCCATTAACTGCTGGGCGTTTTGCCGATATGACGATCCCAGCTTCCGAGCTGACCACTGGCTCATGGGGAAAGGTGGCTATAATAGGGCTCTATACACAAATCCCCGCAAACTGCAGCTCACTGGCCCCACCGCACGCACGGAGGAGACCTGGCATAATGCTACTCGGCAATTTGGGTGGTCCAATTGCATCATTAAGGCGACACCACTTTGGGAGCCAGAGAGTCTGGGTCGACTCAGCCAATGCCCCGGGTTTGATAAATGGGACACAGTAGGTATCTCCACGGTGGGGATGTTTGGGGGCCGGGGAGGATGGCTTCCTTTGATGAACTCCAGACTAAATTCCAGCTTGCGCCCTCGGAGGTATTCCGGTACCTTCAAATCAGACACGCCATCTCAGCGGCAATACCGAGTGGAACCACTCTTCCGGACTCATCCCCCCTGGAGGATAGGCTGCTACTGGACCCCATGGACCGTAAGGCCATTTCTTACACTTACAAAAAGCTTGTCAATAACCGCCCAGATCCCATGCAGAAGCTGAAAAATGGGTGGGAAGTGGACCTGGGACTTCTGGAGGAGGACGATTGGCGAGACGCATTGGCCTCCCCTAGGGAAGTAGCTATTCCCATGTGGCTCCGACTGGTGCAGTTAAAGGTCCTCCACAGAGTCTACTTTGATGCCAAGGTCTTACACCGGCTGGGTAGACGTCCGGACACACTCTGCTTGCCACTGTAATCTAGTTGGTACCTTTTTCCACATCTTATGGGAATGCCCACACATACAACACTACTGGGATGCAGTCACTCGCCAAATGTCGCGAACGTGCGATAAATCGCTACGGAAGTCCCCCCGGCTCTGCCTGCTAAATATTTGGCCGGAAACTGACCTTTCCTTGGCAGAACAGGCATGGGCGTCAATGGGCTTTGCTATCGCAAACTGCAACATTGCACAGAAGTGGGGGGTCGGGGGGGGCCCCGCTGCTACGTGAATGGGCAAACGATATGGACACGGCGATGATCGCTGAAAAAACGGTATACAAGGGGCGGGGCTGCCCTGGGAAGTGTAACCACCGGTGGGGAAAGTGGAACAGGTACCGAGGTGGGATTTGTGTCTCCCCTATGATAGAGTTGAGGCGAGAGCGGTTGAAGAGGTTGGACCAGCTGGCGGACGAGGTGGGGGCTTCACATACTCCGGAGTAGGAATTTGCCTCACATAGCCCAAACAAGTTTATGCTGTCTCTGTCTTGTTACCCTCCTTTAGTAAAGTGCCGCAGGGGTGGGAGGCTGCGCCAGGAGGGTCTGCAGAGCTTGATAGCAGCTGGGGAACGTATGGATCATAGTGCGCTGATCACATTGTGTGGGTACTGAATTTACATTGGAGATTCATGTAATGTGCCGACATTTTGTTTCTTTTTGATAATAAAAACTGTTTAAATAAAAAAAAAATATTGTTAACTATGTATTGACACCTTTATTCTAATCAATAAAACTTTCTGAACTGAAAAAAGATGATGTGACTCCTATGCTAATCTTTTGCGATGCTCCTTATTTGTAATAGAAAGCATCCTTGTGATGTACGCATGGGTTAGCAATATTACAGATATGTAGATAGCCCTGTCGCCCTGCTGATGAAGATAGAACGACATTTGTACATTGTGTGTCAAAAGGCCTTGTAATTGGTGTTCAAGGCCTCATGATAATGTTATGTGAATCTAGTGTGAATCTAGATGTGTAAAACTAATCCAGCATTGTTGTGCACGCATAAATGTGTGCAAAAGGGAATAGCAGAAATGTTATTGTAAAAAAGTGGACAATGTAAGAAATGAGCTGCTTCCCTGCATGGGCCTAATCCGGGCACATAACACTCTCACGTTTAAGGGCATGTTACAGTTGGGAAAAGAGGGGGGCAGTTGAAGCACAACGATTTAATTGGGGGGGGCTTGCTTTAAAATTAGTAATCTAAAAAGGCTAGTGCTAACTTTTGTTGTGAAAGTTGTAAATGGCTATCAAATGCTGCTCCAACCCCATAACCACTTTTCAAGAAGTGCATGACCTCACTTTGGGCCTCATGTAGGTAAATAAATTTTACCGGTTCTTAAATACCGAGCCGTACCGAATCGGTAAATTAGAATCGGTAAGTTATATGTAGGTAAAAATTCGGTAACAGTTACCGATTCGGTAACATTTGGTAAATACAAATCGGAATTCACCGAATCGGTAAATACCGAGGTGGTATTTACCGAATCGGAAAATACCGAGGTGGTATTTACCGAATCGGAAAATACCGAATCGGTATGTACGGATTCGGTAAATCAAATCACATGACTTGACGAAACAGCTAATCCAGTGCAACGACAGCCCACCCAACCAGGAAGTGCCCACACCCAGGCAGGTGTACATCATTAGCCGAAGTGGCCACACCCAGGCAGGTGTACATAATCAGCCGACCCTGGAGAGGCTTGGAGTGCAGAGGAGAGGCAGGGAGCCGTTGCATGTGCGAGCGGGTAAACGAAC
Organism: Triturus cristatus; assembly: GCF_964204655.1. Lineage (NCBI taxonomy): Eukaryota > Metazoa > Chordata > Amphibia > Caudata > Salamandridae > Triturus > Triturus cristatus. The sequence continues at coordinate 501,035,393 of NC_140591.1, forward strand.
AGCATGTCCAGCCAGAGAACACAGAAAGACGGAGGGGAAAGGAGGAGGAAGCTGAAATTTAGCCCCAAGGAACTCCAGGTGCTGGTGGAGGAGGTGGTGAAGCAGCACCAGAAGCTGTTTGGAAGGCAATCCCTGCAAGTGCCTAAGGCTGAAAAGCGCAACATATGGCTGGCCATCCAGGCGCAGGTCAATGCTGTGGGAGTGACCCACAGGGACATTGAGGTCCTCAAAAAGCGCTGGTATGACCTCAGGATTGTAACCAAGAGGAAGATGGGCGACATCCAGAAGGAGGCCAGCCAGACCGGAGGTGGAACCAACAGGGCACCTGCCCTCACCGAACTGGAGGAGCTGGTGGCGGCCACAATCGAGCAAGAGAGCGTCGTGGGTCTTGGGGACGCCGACAGCTCTGCCAGAGCCGCAACACACCAAGGTAAGACGAAAGCACAGCAATGTAGCCCCCCCTACCCCTATCCCACATCCCCCATTGTGAAACGAGAATCACACTGCAGTCCACACGTGTCAGTGCAGACAGGCAATGCATTCCGGGAGATGTAGTCAGGGCAACACTAACCATGACGTAAATGTTACAGGGCAACAAGGCATGTCACGCACTCGAGGCACAAGGAGACAGGGGACATATTGGAATGTGAAATGATTTATTGTGACGCTTGCAATGCAGCCCTTCGGGGACACTGAGCCAATGTTGTATTTCTGTCCACAGATGTGACATCATGCAGGACAGGGCATGCTGCAGGAGAGACGGCACACCGGCCACATAAATCACCTCTAGCCAGCACAAGTGCAGACCAGGGAGCAGGCCCACTGGCAGCCGCACCACCAACACAGCCAGCCTCGCCGCACACAGAGCCAGCATCACCTCACCGAGAGCCAGCATCACCACCACCAGAGCCAGCATCGCCACTCATGTTCGATTCACCGGCCACATCTCCGCTTGCAGGTGTGAGAATGAGGAGGCGTCCAGCAGCCAGGCTACGAGCCTTAGACACCTCGTCAGACGACAGCATGGGCCCAGAAGACCGCACCGGGCCCCAGGAAGGGAGCCATGCCACTGTGCCCCACACCTCACAGGCAGCACAGACGGAAGCAAGAGGGCGCCGCAGGTCGCGTGTCCAGAGTCCACCAGCACCCACTGACGGCCATGGTGTCTTCTTGGGGCTCGAGGGCCAAATGTTGAAGCAACAGCGCCTGCAATCAAAGGCAGTCATGTCAGTCCAGAGGCACATGCGGGTGATGAAGACAACATTAGTCAACATGGACACTAACATTAGCGGCATGGCTGCGGGCATTCGGGACATGTCCCAGTCAATCCAGCAGTTGTGCAGCAAATTAGATGCTGACATCGAAGCACGGCGCCGGGAACGCCAGAGAAGGGACACCACCAGCAGGGCACTCAACCGTCTGGCAACTGCGACTTCTCTGCTGTGCCGGCGCTCTGTGACGATGCAGGAGGGCCTAACACAGTGCTGCAGCGACCTGTCTCGGGGGATGGTGCAGGTGACAAGTGCACTAGGGGTGCTATTGACTAGTCAGGCATCGAAAACTGCTGCAGGGGATGCTGCGGAGAGCATCGACACCAGCAGCAGCATCACACCCCCCGTCCCAGAAGCACGCAGGAGCAGCAGGCGGCTTGGGGTTGGCTCTAGTGAGGATGCACAGGCCGTGCAATCCACCACTGCAGCGCGTATGCGCAAACATTGATGTGGCCCTGCTTAGCCACTTCCCATTGGGTGACGTAACCCTGGACATACTCCTTGTATAGATGGTATATTGCCAGATTGGCCTGTTCATGTGTTCATGGCGTGGTGCCACATTAAAACTACGTCAGGACTTCTCACAACTCGCTGTGTCCCCTTACTTACTCAGAAATAGTTGCATGTGATATCTGCCCGTCTCTCTCTCCCATCGATTGCAGTTGGCACTCTAGCTGCGTTGCCCTCTGGCTGGCCTGACTCATCCTCGTTGTCCTCAAAATATGTTAGTTCCACATCTGTACCTTTTTTCGTGGCAAGGTTGTGCAGCATTGCACAAGTGGCAATAATCTTGCAGCAGGTGATGGGTTTGTATTGGCGTGCGCCTCCGCTCTTGTGCAGGCAGCGGAACCTGCTCTTCAGTAGTCCAAACGTGCGCTCCACCACATTGCGTGTTGTTTTGTGTGCCACGTTGTATCGTCTCTCACTCTGGGTTGCTGGGTGTAGGTAGGGAGTGAGGATGAATGACCAGCATGCATATGCACTGTCGCCTGGATGAGTAAAAGGGAACCATCAGTAACATGCCTCTATACACTATGATTTGCAGGTTTCAAGGGGCGTCACTGTTACTTACCTAGCAGGTATCCCTCTCCGAATTCTCCGGCACTCAGTCGTGTGTAGATCCCACTATTCTGGAAGATGTAAGAGTCGTGGGTGCTCCCAGGAAACTTTGCAACTATATCTGTGATGATGTTCCCTGCATCACAGATCACCTGCACATTGATGGAGTGGGTGGACTTCCTGTTCCTGTAGATGTGCTCTGTATCAGCTGGAGGACAGATTGGGATGTGTGTACCATCAATACAGCCGATGACATGGGGGAACTGTGCCATGTGATAAAAGTCAGTTTTTGTTTTCTGCAGTGCAGCCTGTGTGTTCGGGAAGCTTATGTAGTGGTGCATTCTCTGCATCATGGCATCCAGGAACTTCCTGAAGAAACGTGACAGGCAACTCTGGGATACCCCACCCACCGCAGCTATCACCACCTGATAACTGCCGGATGCCAACAGATGTAGGCTGCAGAGCACCTGCACATGTGGGGGTATGGCGTGCGCCCTTCTTATTGGATGGTCCAGGAGTGGGTGTAGGTCCCTGATTAAGTCCATGATGGTTTCGGGGTCTAGCCTGTACCTCTCATGTATTTCTGCATCAGTCAGCTGGAATAGTGTGATGCGCTGTCTGTAGATTTGTTCCTCCCGTCGCCACACCCTCAGTCCTGCTGCCTGTAGACGTAGGCGCCTTGCAATGACGTACATAGCGGCCATGTTGTCCACGCTGTTGCATTTTGGGTTTGCTTATATGCATTGTTGATGGTTACCACCTGCTTTCAATCCGTGTTAATTACCGACTCTTATTTACCGATTTTACTGGATTTCTTAATTACCGAGTGCTCCTACATGTCATTTTAGATTTTACCACTTCATATTTACCACTTCATGTTTACCGATTCGTTAATTATGTCTTCGGTAAATATGAATCGGTATTTTAGAATTCGGTAAATATGATTCGGTATTTACCGCCTCATATTTACCGAAAAGTCGTTTTTGGACTCCTACATCTCACTTGTCTGAATACCGGTCGGTAACGGCATATTTACCGAAAATCGGCCGTTACCGACCGGTATTTGGCTACCTACATGAGGCCCTTTATCTCTGGGAATTCATCAAATTTAATTAGGCCACCAAAGGAGCAGTACTAATATATTGTAAAAGACTGAACACAACCTGAAGCCCACTGCATAGCTATGCAAATGAGGTAAATATTTCGGTAATTGTAAATTATAAAAAGAAAGTATGCAGCCTGATTTCCCTTTTCCATTGTTTTCTGTAGATATGAAAATTACGGAACAACCAGAACCCCTTTGCCCAAGCTGCTCGTTGTAATGCCATCTACAGGTTTCTAGGCCCTATGAGGAACTTTTACCTAAGCCTCTGACTGCAGGCTTCCCAGTGATGGCTCAGGGCAAACAGAGAGGTGTGGCTAAGCACAGCACCAGCTGAGCAGTGATTTGCACTACCATGCGGTTGCCAACGGGGTGCATGATCTGAGGAGAGCCTCATAGCTCCCAGTCATGCCTGGAGGTGAAGTTAGTCCCAAACACCAGGTAGAAGGGGGCTTTCGACGGCTCACAATGTGAATTACCTGAGTCCTCCTTATGAGAGGCATCAAGTAAAATTATTGGGCTGCACTGTAATTAAACACCAGCCTAAATGGTCTTTTATTGCATGCACACTGCAATCCTGCGCAGATTGGACACAAATATTTCCTTTGTCATTAGAAATCACACAATCCGCTATGAATCCACTCCATTTCAGACAAGCCTTAGCCCAGGCCTTTCTTATTTAGCTTTTCTACATATCTGACTGTTGATGTGGTTGCATAAGAGCAGGCATTTGAGTTTATTGCGCAATATTACGCAGTTTTAATGAAAATTAATTCTGTGGTGTGCTTGTCATTGTTCTGGTCAATGCATGATATTGTTGTCACCATAAGTAGCCTTAGTACCATTTACAGGGATTTTGCATTCTACCCCAATTAATTTTAACATATCGAATGCAAAAGTTATTTTTTAATTCACATTGGGCCAGTACACCTGGTACAGTGTGGAGTGTTCAGTTTTAGTTTGTGGAAAATCTGTGGCAAGTATCACCTTCTAACTTTCATATGAATTGACCAGAATACAAACACTTTTATGTTATTTGTATCATAAGAGGTTGGCACGGTAGACAACTCTTTCTGTCAAGAGTGTGAGGAAGCCCCATGTCCCAGCTCTATAAGGCATAAAATGATGAACCTGCATTTTGTGGTAATGGTTCAACTCTCTCCAAATATTCTTCTTTTTTAAATTCTTAGATACTCATAGAGACTCAAATGCAATGCATGTTTGGAAAGATTTTCAGTAATAATGTGCATTAAGGCCAAATACTGGTAAATCCACATGACAAACTGAAATCATTTGGGGATACAAACTGTAGCAGCTGCTACCTTCGAGTGGATTCCTATCTGGAGTTTTTCACACATGCTTGACATTTCAATTTTCAGAGTACAGGAAGGTATTGGCAAAAACAGAAAGTGAATACAACCCTAAAATCCCAGGTTTATTGTCTTTTCTTTACAACCCTTCCCCCATATCTAGCCTCAGGGCAGTGAATTATAGGCAATTAAAGAACTGGACAATGGACAAGAAGTCAGCTGTCCTGTGATTCCACTGGAAGTCAAAGATGTCTGATATCACTGGAACCTGTTTTGCACTTTAGTGGATTAACATAATTGACAGCACATAACTGATGCTCAAATCCATTAACACTAGTAGGAACGGATTATTAAATAGTAATTTCATTCATGGAATAATATTTAGCAACAGTGCTACAACTTAAGCCTGTGGAATGATTTTACAGATAGCATGTGATTACATTTCTATCTAATTATTGTTCAAGCCATAAGGAGTATGGGGGTGTTCAGCTGTGCCATGACAAAATACTTCGAGAAAGTGTGGTGAATGTATGAGATTCCCTTCTAAAAGAGATGTTGGAGAAACTTCAGATCAATTAAAAAAGGTTTTGTACATACAGGAGTAATCATAGCATGGAAAACAAACTGGGTTGCATGCAAAGTGGTGTCTAAAAAGTTGCAGCATAAACGTGGTCATAATAGACACACCCTACAAACTTAATGCCAATCTGATTTGAGATTCAGAGTTAGAGTGCCAGCTCTTCAGAATAGGAAGCAATTACTCTAAAACAAAAATGCATGCATGTAGCTATTCAAGGTTAAGCACTGCCACTCCTACTAACCTAGCTTTCTGTCTCCCATCCACTTAATTTACTGTTAAAGATAAGATATATCTAAACCTATGGACCTCTGTCTTCTCATAAATCCATCTCTTCCTCATGCTTCCTGATCACCTAAATGTATCTATTAGAGGGCTCCCTCATGAGAGGTCGTAAGACACTTAAAGTGGGTAGGAAGTCTTCTGCCTACTGGATGCTCTATGTGGCCTAACCTAGTGACTCTTGAAAATCCCGCCTTTTTTCTAACTCTCTGCAATACCACTTCACCTCACTATCGCCCCTCACCCAAAAACTCCCTTCACCCCCAAATCTACCTACCTTGCTCACCTGCTATCATTAATTCATATTTTTCCTTCCCTCCCTAAAATGTGTTCATGTGCCTCTGGGCAGCTGCTTGTACACTACCACAATGTTGCACAGTGAGACATCAATGTTATGGAAGGACATGTACTTTGCCCGAACCTCTCCTCATTCCCTCAGTCTTATTCCCTTGCTTTCTCTCACCTTGGCTCTCTTTTCAGTGTCCACATCCTTTGGCTCCATGAATGGGAATTCTAGTGGTTCAAAGAGGAACAAAATAAGCAAAATACCAAACACCAGCCCTTTGCACCAAAACTAACATTGTCCTTACTTTAAGCAATATGAATTGTCTCTCTCTCTCTCTCTCTCTCTCTCTCTCTCTCTCTCTCTCTCTCTCTCTCTGTGTCTTCATTTCATCTCCATTCTTTTCTTTGTCTCTCACTCATCTCTTTATCTCCATTTCGTCTATATATGTCATGTAGGCCTGTTCACAGCAGAAGAGTGGAGAAGAAGGGAGTCATTAACAGGATCAATTGACCAATGGAAGGTAATCACTAATCCACTTCACGCTTCACTCAACAATCTTTCCTCTTCCATTATTCTCTATCACCCAACCCAAACCAAAGATTTCAGCAATTTCCACCAACCTTTACATGATCATATGATCTTCTTGGTCCACTAAGCTCTGTAAGACTGGTTCCTAAAGAGCTAACATTAAATATTATATTACCAGAATCTGTGTAGTACCCTCTGCCCTTACTCTGGCATCAAAGTGCATCTTTAATCTAGGTGCCCTATTATATGGTTTCTAAGAGGTTGCTCCAACTGTATGCAGATCTCTTCTCATCTGCTCTTCGTGTCCCCTCGCCTTCGCTTGCCCATTCCTACTTATGTACAAGCATTGGTCATACACAATCATTCACATGCACCTTCTTTAACATGACTAAATGCAACAGCAACCTAATATTTAGTGTGATCTGTCAAATCTTACTCAAACATGTTCCCTCCTGTCGAACAAAGAAACTCACAACTTCCAGTCTTTCTCCCAACCAATACACCAGGTCTCATCATAGTGGCTATGACTATCCTTGTTATATGCAGGGGGAACCAATACCTGATCTGCTTCAGTATTAACCTGCCCAGCAATTTCACATTCACAATTGTAAAGTGTAACAACTTCTTCAACAGACATCGGAACAATCTCAAACTCATCTTGTTGCATCCTTGCCACCCCAATTTCATAGCAAATGTGTAGGCTGGCTGATGGATTCAACAGACATTTACGACTCAAGACCTCCACATGACAAATTATGAATGGAAGACACTCTGGCCCAAAACAAATATGAGACATCTGCATAGGCACACTTAACTAACTAGCTGAAAAGAATTGTCATCACTCCCTACTTAGCTCAGACAACTTACTTCTCAATACACCCTCCTTCAAGAACTCAAGAATTCTCAGACAGTCCTTCTCTGGAACTGCACCCAGGTCTGGACCTCTATACTGCTGTCATAAGATCAAACCTGGACTTCAGAGCATTAATAAATGATCAAAGATCCTTGTATTTCAACATCACTGCTCTCCATAACTTGAGGCACTTAACCCCATGATACAGACTTTTGACATTATTCAATTTTTATTTTTGTAATATTCCTATCTCACAGACCAGTTTCAGCCTTTGTAAATATGCATTTGTATCCATATCCATTTGTATTTTGTATTTGAGTTCTCTAGCTACTACTTCCTACAATGGTTTGTATAGTTTTTCTTGTGTTATCTTGTAATTGATTTTACTCTTTCTTTGCCAAGCATTCTCCTACCCCTTCAGGGAACAGTTCATGCTACATACATCCACATATAAATAAATAAGTGGAAGACAGAAAACAGAATCTTGCAAGTCAATGCAAGACATCTAATTAGTGCAATGACAAGCTCCACTTCCAACGGTATACAAGGATCTACAACATAAACCATAATACATAAAAAAGCAGAATGACTACTATACCCATTGGATGTCTGAAGCATAAAACCCATTGAAGAAACTTTACAGAATCTTCAGAGAATTCCACAACTCAGAGTAGACCTCTACCAAGAATCCAGTGCCCTGAGCAATGTGTGATGCTCTTGCAGACGATCTGTTATGAGAACTGATACCCTGGAAAACTGCTTAAGAAAGAAGTCAACCAGCAACTTCAAGTCTCAGACCATGGAAGCACAAAATAATGTCCATTGGCAAACATTAGATTTTGGCAACCTTCATGCAACATTTGACCACCCAATCATCTAAATTTCTCAAAGTAAGTATCTGAAATAGATCTTCATTGGATATGTGTCCATCACAAGCTTAAAAAGGCACCCAACTTTCCACGGGAATCTAGATCAGAACCAGTACTACAGCGGATTTCTTCCTCACATGTGCAGAGAACCTGCAGTAGTAAATCCCAATGAAAGGTGTGGAAAGTGTATGGAACAAGGCAGCTAGCCCTGCAAGTATGAGAACACACACAATCACATTTTTGTTAGGTAATTGAGAAACTGAAATCTGACCTTTCCCCACTGTGGTTATAGTTGGAGATTTATTCCGGCCAAGAGCCATAGTAACTCCCCTAATGATCCCCCCTTAGATTTGGTGGGGTGTAGATGAACAACTTTCTTCACTGAAAAAAATGCTCTCGATCATCCCCTCACCCCTGGTCACAGAAGGCTACATTCTTCCTTTGCAAAAGTCTTTGCCATATAGAATTATGGCACAAAGATTATGCCAAATGATGTTTGATAATAGTAAAACCTAGACACATGCATCTGACCCAGCTTTCTGGGCTTGCTACGGACGTGAGACCTTCTTGGGCCTGCTTTGATTCTCCATTTTTTTTTCTACTTTACATATTTTAGCAGACTTCATTTTAGCATTGTTTTTTTTTTAGATGCTTTCCTTGCCCGATAATATTCTGAGAAGATGCTGTACATGCTGCTAGAATTTAGAAGGCCTTTCTAGTCTTGTAATCTGTACACTCTGTTCAAGGCTAGAAACACAGAACAAGATATCCTAGAGCTTGCCTTGCCCATGCGGAGAAAGCTTCTAACATTGCATCAAAGCTGTACAAATAACACAGTGGCTTTTATTGTATAAATTGCATACTGGCCTTCAGACGTCACAGAGGAGTATTCCGGTGATGACTGTCCTTGAACAAATCCTGTGTTCGACACGTAGCTCTACTGATGCTGATCTTCCATCCTACATAGAAAGATTGCCAATCCTGTTCCAGGCGTATTCCCTGGTCCAGCTATCGAGATATGGGGACTCAGTCTAACCTAAGAGATCAGGCAGAAGATACACTCACTATGCTCTCAGAGTAGGGGTAGTGATAGGTAGAAATCTACAGAACTCAAACTGCCATGGCTGGACTGTAAATTCTTTTCACCATGTTCATCATCCTGGTTACACTGCTTTGTTTTATCTGCCTATTAATCTCAGCTCAGTTTTTCTATGTAAGATTTTGATTGTTTCAATAAATGTATTGAAAACTTTATTCATATCTTACTTGTGTTTAAATGGGCATGCATAAGCAAACAACAAAAGAGGTAAGATCTGCTTTAACAATTCCCTTGGGATCAGAGAGTCATGTTCGAAGTAGTCAAAATCACCTGCCATCCCAGGAATGTTAGAGGTTTGGGTGAGGCTCTGTGAACCAGATAGAAATGTGGGTCAACATTCTCCGATGGTGTAATGGGACTCAGTACCTGCATTCTGAAGTTCTGCTATCCTAATACTCACTCCTACCTTTTGTAATGGGAACTGTATAACAGTACTGGGAATGTTTGTGAATTTCAAAAAGTATAATAGCATGACCTATATGTAGACATACTTTTACCAATGCAGAATGAATATTTGTGTGTGAATTGACACCAGTAAGGCTTGTACATAATCTCTAGCAAACAGACATGGAGAAGGACACCGATTCAGACTGGACAGCTCTGTACTGTGCACTACATACGTCAAACGTTGTCACTAATAATCACTTGCAGGAATGTTTTCAAAGAAGTTAAGGGTGTTATAGTGAAGATTTCAACATTACAAATATATGGCTATGGGTTTAAAGAGCAACAATTGATGCAGTCCACTATTTTTAAGACTTCCTTTTTGTAAGTGTAGTAGTAAGTTTGTGTTGCAAATGTTGCTATTCTTGAAAATTGTTTTTTATTTAACAAATATTCAGGGCAATTTGGAATTATGCGGTGTGGGAGCACCAAATTATGTAGCAGGGTTGAGAAAATTATGAACCAGCAACATTTAAATTATTTGGTAAATCTTTTGATTATATTTCTTGCTTATTTTGTAATTTTCACATATGGTAATACCATGTGGGAAAGATTTCATCTCATTAGTACCAGTTAAGCAACCAAACACAATTACCATTTGAGTGAGTTGCAAATCTCTTTTTATTAAAATGTGCAGATTATTCAGCAGATGAAAGATTTTTTGGCAAATGTTGTGAATCCATAATTATTCAATAATTGCTGCACCCACAGAATCTCATAATTTAGAGGTCCTGTAAATATTTAATCAGGTTTCTTTTTTTTTTCCTTGATGAAGTAAAATTGCGGCAACAAGTTTTACATAAATGCATTACAAAATTAAACATTTAATTAAATTAGCCATGAATAGAAATAAACAGGTGATCGGGGCAAAATTAAACATTTATTCATTCATTCATCCCAGGCGCTGCCCCTGTGCTGCCTCAGCCTAAAACCAAGGAATTTATATAAACAAAGACACCTAAGTAAGTCGAGACTGGCCCCCAGATCCTCCTACCTTTGATTCTACCCTGCTTGCTTTTCTGTTCATAAAGTGCTGTTTCTAAATTGTAAATATGGAGGAAGCCCCCCTTCCATTGCTGAAAGGTCGAGGGTAGAGGATCAAGCCATGCTGATGCCACACAGAGGGGAACAGCCATTACAACGCGGTTTTTACCACGCAGTGCAGTTACATCGCATGCGTTACAACGCATGCGATGTTACAATGCTATGCCATTACAACGCAAGTCTGTACATCGACTTGCGCTAGATGGCGTGCTAACATTACAAATAGTGTAGTTTACTATCCCAACACCTTCCCTACTGTTAACTGGACTGGAGTTGGAATAGTAAATTACACTTTTTTAATGTTAGCACGCCATCTAGCGCAAGTCGATGTAAAGACTTGCGTTGGAATGGCATAGCGTTGTAACATCGCATGCGTTGTAACGCATGCGATGTAACTGCACGCGTGGTAAAAACCCGCGTTGTAATGTCATACATCCCCACACAGAGCCTAAAAAGATGAGACTTTCCCCACTCCCTCTGTCACGTTAGTCCACCCCCAACAGCATAAGATGAGGTGAGAGGGGAATATTAACTTGAAGTACTTCGCATAAAAACCCAACCATTTTCAAGCTAAGTGATTTTAGGCTAGGGCAGGTGGAGAACATGTGATGTGAACCAAGTCCGCCGCAGAAGTATAGCACCTAAAGCAGTGAATCCCCATATGCGAGCCCCATTTATCAATTTTTGCTGGTGTTATATACAAATCAAAAATTGTTTTAAAATGTTGTGATTGCAGATTTGACGAACACATAATTGACCCACCCAGCTCAAGTGATTTCAGGAAACCAGAGTCTGACAAATCGAGTCTTACCTGCCATTTCTTATTGTGCTTATCCAGATCGCCAGAGACACTCTCCAACAAACAACAGGTATATTTGCGAAATTGAGGGGCAAATACCCTTGATTAGCATTTCAATCACAGGGATCTGCCCAAAACCAGCCACACCTCCAGCCTTCTTCGGAAAAAAATCCTTAACTGTAAATATTAAAAGAAATCCTGAGGTCTGATATTAATTCTACTCCTAACCACTTCAAATGACATAATATGGTCCCCTGTTAATAGATCCCTTACCCTGCCAAAGCACCCTAGTTCCCATTTATCTAAACAGTTATCTTGAAATATCCTGGGGAGCTGATCCTTTCTAAGCAAGGGAGAATACCTCCTATATCTACCAACACCTAGTTTTTCCAGACCCCTGCTCAGTTTCGAAATGCGGTGATCAGTCTCTTAACCCGAGTTCTTTTGAAGTAGTGCAGCTCAAAGAACTTCAACAGACAGCCCTTAGCGGTTAGCCCAATCAGAAGCTCATATCTCCCTCCGCTATATTGTTATTAAATAAAGGTCTGTAGTATTGCAGAGTTGCAGCTAGATAATATAGTTTAAAATTGGGGAGTTCCCAGCCCCCCTATCTCTGGGTATGCACAAAAAAGCATTAGCCCTCCTAATCTTTCAGTCGGACAAGATGAATCTAGCAACCAATCTCTCAATTAATTCAAACCAGTCATTATAGACATTCAGAGGAACCGTACAAAAAACATATAATAACTTTGGCAGCAACATCATTTTTACAAGGTTGCATCTCTCTGTTATTGAGAGTTTCAGATTATCCCACCAACTGAGATCCTTCTTGGCTTTCTCCACAATAGGGATTACATTTAACTAAACATTCTTCTCTTGCTGTAATGGTGGCTCCCAAATATTTAGCTTCCTCAACGATCCTGCTTTCGGAAGCAGCCTCATATTTATTGATCAGCACCTGGGTTTTAGCTCTATTCAACAAAAACCCTGACTGAGTCCCAAATGCCTCTACTATTGTTTCAACAGAGTGGAGAGCCCTGTCTGGATCAGTGGTCATTATTGCCACATCATCTGCATAGGCCAGCATTTTGGGGGGCAGATTAATAAGTGTATCCAGGTTCAGAAGCTTTTCAGACTGGGTAAGACATTGATTAAACCATTATCCATCAATTTTTTTTTTTAAATATCTAGAAGTTTTTGGTGTACGCCTGGTGCCTCAAACTCTTCTATCCCCAGGACCCCCTCTAACCCATTAAAATGTAAGTCCCCACTTACTGTATATGGTGTAGGCCAAGAGGGTAATTCCATAGCTAAAAAATTAAATAGATCAGAGTCATTTAATACTGGGGCGTAAATAGAGCACAGTGTGAAAGAGCCCCTGCCAGCTTTACATTCAATTATTGCCTGTCTGCCAGGCTTGTCTGACACATTTCGACCAGGTATAACAATATTACCTTTGACTAAGATGGCCACCCCCTTAGACCTAACATCCAGAGTTGTATGGCAAGGTACCTTCAACCATATAGAGTTCAAGTTAGTACTATAACTCCGAGCTATGTGGGTCTCCTGCAGGTGATACAAGTCTTCTTGCACCCTTCTTCTCTTAGATCTATCATCCAAAGAAAATTTCATGAAAACCTGCTTTACATAACACAGGGGCAGATTCTTCTGGCTACTTTTATTGTTACACTGTGACCTGTCCTTTAGTACAGCCAAAAAACAAACATACTTAATAAACCTTGCAGCAATTCAAGTGCCAAATCAACCACATCAACCAACACCCTCCCCCCCCAACACCAGGAACCCCCCTCCCCCAACCGGCTGCCCCCCACCCACTCCCCCTGCCACTGAAAGCAGTCAGACCAGGCAGGTCTGTGTGATGAGGACGGCGTTGTACACCGTGTGCTTCCTTCCCATGCCCTCCTCTGCACCTCCCAGCACCAGTGTAATAAAGTAGACAAAAGAATCATAAAGAGAAGAAGTACAAAAAATAAAAAAAATACTGAGTAGCCCCCTCATAGAGGCAATAGAGCCACTGACCCTCTTTTCTCCAGTACATACCACCCATTCTAATACATGTACCTCCAGATTGCAAAACAGTGCAATATAGAGAACCCCTATATTGAGCATGACTCAGAGCTTCCCGAGAGAGACCCCAACCAGCTATACATTATTTCTATCTGCCAGAGCCTGCCCAAGATAGTCTCTGGCTTGTATTTCAGAGATAAATAATTGTATAGTCCCTCTAACTATTGTTTACAGTCTAGCTGACGCCAACAAAAACGCCTCAAAGCTGGCATCCTGATAAGGCTTGATAACCTGCTGCAGGCACCACCTGCGCTCTACCATTATCTGGCAGAACTCAGGGCACACGACAAAGGAGGACTCTTGATATTTCCGTCTTGCCTCTGGGCGAGCTTTCTTAAAAATGGCTTGGCACAGCAGGAAATTTCCAAAAAGACTAGAATGGCTCTCGGCTACCTTTGATCTCTGTTAGCCAGTGTAGATTTATAGTGGGTTAATGGACTTCTGACTCCCAGTTTTCTCCTGAGAGTTCGGGAAAGGCATCCTTAAGACGATCTAACATAAAGGATCTGATGTTGTCCCCTTCAGGCCATCCTCAATCCCAAGAAAGCGAAGATTGTTCCTTCTCTGGTGATTTTTCAGGTCCTCCAATTTCCCAGGACATCTGTCAGTTGGGCATCATGTTACTTAGGCTGCTCTCTCACAGCTGTCAGATCGGTTTCCATGGCAGTTGTTCTCTCCTCTATGCTATTGAGCCACTCGCCAATCACACAGAGAGCCTTCCGGACTGCACCTTCAAGTTTTTTAGTGGCCTGCCTGGCTTGTTTACCATCCGTCTTGGCGCGAAGCTCTTTGCTCAACTCCAGAAGCAAAGCCAAAGTATGATCTATGATTGCTGCCCCCAAAGTCTGTGGTACAAACAGGACAGACTCTGTCTGGGCAGGTGCAGTCTCTAACATTCCAAGTATTTTTTTGTGTGAGTAGTCCCATTTCAGCCAGTTCCAGATTGTATGTTTCTCCCTGATCTTTAAGAGTCTACCTTTCCCTTGGAGATGTTCTGGCACTTTTGACATTTAAGGGCTCTCTCAGGTGCTTCAAGTGTGCTGGAACCTGGTATTGAAGAACTGCCCCAGCCTTACTGAGACCAGAGCTAGAATCTCCAGTGTGAGAACCATCTGTGAGCGAAAACAAATTATCAACCCCATTTGATGTAAGGTCCGCTGCAGCCAAGCTGTTATTCTCTGTATTGTAATCTGGCTCGCTCATGGCCTCTCCAGTCATAGAACGAGGATCACACATGGCACTGGACTCTTTACCAAGGGTACCCTTCACCTTCTCTCTGGGGCCACTGGCCACCTCTTTGTATTTGCCTGTCGCCCTTTGTAAAGGCTGCCCTGATGCAGATGAAAAGGAGAGCCCATCATCTGCCACCTCAGTCTCTTCCAATAGTACACAAGGCAACCCAGACTGGTCATCAGATACAAGAGCCGCACTCCGGCCATACTTAGCAATTTCCAGCCCCTTGGTAATTTCCTGGAGGGGTTGGTCCCCCTATGTCCTTCATTCTAAAATATCCAGTGATTGCCGGCTGAGGTGGGACATACCTAGCTTTACTTGGGCCAGAGACCCCCTCTGTGGGAGCCTGAAGTACCCCAGGCTTCTCAGCAAAGACTTTTGGTGCAGTCTGACATAGTCCTCTTTCTTCCAGCCCCCAAACTCTCAGGCCGATTTTTTGTACTGAGGGAGTCTATCGGCTTACCTGCACTCTCCTCGATGTGGACTGGGGGAGACTCCTTTCTTGAGCCTGGCCCCAGGGCCTGTGTAGCAGCCCATGCTGAAAAAGGCAGTGCTTACCCTTCTCTTTAGGGTCTTTGACAACTTTTTGAGCCAGAATACGTAACACACACAGTGCAGGAGAATCTAACCCAGAGGCAGACTCTGGTGCTAAGACAGGAGCTGATCTGGGGATTCTTCTAACAAGGCACGCCCACCGCCTCAGGACGCCATAGTACAACCGGGCCAAATGCTCTAAGGGCACCGTCAGCACACCGGTGCTCCCCCTTAACGCATCCACAGTGCTAGGCTCAAACACCATTCAGCACCAGAGAACCACAGCTGACGCCAAACCAATAAGTTCACCCCACACCAAGACCGGGAGGAACCTCTGTACCATTGACTAAACAGCTACCGCAAACAAAAGGGGGTTGAGGGAGCTAGGTTAGGAGCTTGGCCGCGGTGAACCTACATGGCCACCATCTTGCTTTCCTCAGCGTAATCTTATTATCATCCTATAATTAGGTTTCTATGTATTTGATTGCAAATTTGACAGTTTAGCAGCACTGTAAATATGTGATAATGATGCACATTGTATCAAGGTCAGATGTGTGAAAGGTTGGGATAACTCTACTGGAAGTCATACTCATTTAGATCTCCGAAGAAGGTACTGCGACTATGTAAATACAGATGCATATTTGCTACATTTTTTCCAGTTGTGTTCATATAGATTTTCATAGGACAGTTGCTGCAGGTGCAGAGTGTTATGCCTTTGTTTTGTATAGGTCCTTGTAAAGAGCATCCAGCCAAAACAACAACTAACCACCAATTTGAGGTGGAAGAATACATACATTTTATAGTAAGATCAGCAGTTCCAGGAATTGTGAAAGAAAATGAATTAATTGAGGAAACAGAAAAAGATAATACTCTCAAAGAGGTAAAGAAAATTCTGCATGAAAATAAATGGAGACTAATAACTACTGGAAGTCAATTCCAAAGAAACGTAAAAAAAAACTGATATATTAGCATATAAAAATATAAGTTCGGAACTGTCTGTGACTTCGTCTGGAATACTACTTAGGGGAAATAAAATAATAATACCAGAGAGTCTCCAACGTTGTGTAATTGATTTAGCTCACGAGAGTCACCGAGGGGTTTCAGCAACAAAAACATTTCTAAGAGAAAAGCTGTGGTTTCCAGGTCTAGATAAGCAGGTAGAAGAATTCAGGCCTGTCATGTCTGTCAGGGCACAGTAAAAGAAAAAGGAATTGAAGAGCTACATATGTCAGATCTACCTGATGCAGTATGGTCAAATTTAGCGGCAGATTTCTATGGCCCATTAGACTCTGGACACTATTTACTAGCAATAGTAGATGAATACTCTCGTTTTCCAATTGTAAAACTAATATCCACTACCTCCACCTCAATAGTACTTCCAGTACTAGATGAAATATTCTCAACTTGGGGAATACCTAATATGTTAAAAACAGACAATGGGCCACCATTTAGCGGAGAGGAGTTTGGGAAATGTATGAACTATTTGGGAATAATACACAGGAGAGTAACTCCAATGTGGCCTAGAGCAAACGGAATGATAGAAAGATTGATGGCAACTATTAAAAAAGCGGTGCAAAGAGCAAAACTTTCACAAATTTCCATAAATCAAGCGTTGTGTCAAATTTTAAGAGACTATAGGAATACTCCACATCCATCAACAGGAAAATGTCCTTCAGATCTAATGTTTGGACAGTCAAGAAAAACTCGTTTGCCCCAGTTGTCTCCAATTCCTCCGAGGGTACACAATGAGGTAATGAAAAAAGATAAAGAAGCAAAAGAGAAAATGAAATACTATGCAGAAAAAGGAAAAAAATACCAAAGCCAGGATTATCAAGTTGGTGATCTGGTATTAGTTCGGCAACAACAAACAAAAAAATCTCAAACCATCCCATCCTCGTCGCCAATGTAAAGAGTCTTCCAGACACAATCCAAGATGTTTAGCAATATCTTTAATGGAGCTTGTTAATCAGCTTCCACATCTATCCCAGTGCATCCATTGAATGCCCCTTGAGCATTCCTTCAGTCTTAACATTCTTTTGGAACTGATGACATCATAGTGTCATTTACACATTACTACATTCCTGTTGTCACAGACTCGGCCTCTTCAGTGTCCAATGTTGCCAGTCAGATCAGAACTGATATTCTGGAGCCAGGGGTGCCCCTTAAATCCTAGATATAGGGATGTTCGGGGATAGGGTGCAAGAGGCCAATGGGCTTCTGACCCCAATGGCTAATCTGTCACTGAGGTGATACATGCAGGGGGTGGTCATCTTTTCTACCCAGAATCCTCTATTCTGCCACTTTTAAAAATGGCAGAAACCATCCTTAGCTGTACAGACGAGGTTCCCACCCTAGGGATGTGGCTAGCCTTCTGTGGGTGTACATCTCTTGACTACATAATTTTTTTGCCTGCCTGGTGCACATGTGCCTGGGGGCAGGGAGAGGGCTGTTTCCTCCTTTGGGAGGCAACCTAGTTGCATATCACAGGCAGTGTCAGCTTTTAACATCACTGCCTTGATATGCCACTTTACTAGGCATCCTGTCAGGGAGGTAGGTGTCCCCTTCTTCCCCTTTTAGACTATTATTCCTGACTCCGGGGAGAGTTCACACAGACAGCAAGTCAGAGGTCAGAGTGCTGTCTTGGAGGCAGAATTTGTAAGGTGGCAGCAACAGCACAGAAAAGGCTGGGGAAACTGGGTGGGAAACCCCTGTAGTAGTCACCTGGGTTCATGCTACATCATCCTCAACACAAGAATCATGTCAGGGGTGTTGTTGTTTGATACCAAACAGGACACAATTTGGTGGTACCATAATGGCAACCTCTGAGTTCATCCCATGTTATCCTACTGACTGCTGATCACTTAAAGTAGCCATTATTGGAAAAGGCTACTACAGAGATGTATAAGCTTGCACTTATATGTCTAATCTTCTAATATAATGCGCCCTGCCTTCTGGGATTCAGGGTAATTAGGGGTGAATATCATATATTAAAAATAGTGCTTTGACCTTGCCATACTTGGTGAGGGCAAAGTTGAGTTTGTGTAGTTTACACTACTCCTGTAGTCCAAAGGCACAACTACTGTCATCTCTTTACTTGGGCCCCTCAGGGAGACACAGCGCTTCATGCCCTGCTGACCCCTTTAACTCCCATGCCCTGGGTACCACGGGTATCATTGATTAAGAACTTATAAGGGGTTTAAAGTCCTTACCAATTGGGGTTGCCAATTCTCATGTATCAGTTTTAGGGCGAAAGCCCTGGCCCTAGGGCCTGGTTAGCAGGTTCCAGTGCACTGCCAGAGTAGAAAACCAGCATCTCGTTGTCCAAACTGGAGCAAAAGGCAAAAAGAGGAGGGAAACATGCAAAAAACCTGTTTCCACACACACACACCCCATTACATCCAGGAGATTCAACCTCACTCTGGGTGAGCTTTCCTGACTTGTCAGGAGGAACGGCGTAGGGTAAATTGTTGATGGACAGAATGCAGAACAATGTCATACATTCACCCGAGTATAGAGACCTGGGTCTAAATCCATTGTTTTTTTGCTCGCCATTCCAGTTTGAACCCAGCCATATGCATATGCAAATCAGTCTTGACCCTGTGCCTCATGGGAATAGTCCAGCCCGACTGGAAACAGGCATCCTAGGACCGTTTTTGGGGTTTCACCCCTCTTCAGCCAGGATAGCTTGATTCCAGTGGCATGGAGAGCACGGGACCCACGTCTGGGCATACCCGTCCCACTCAGGGTGACAAATGCAAAACCAACAGTTGATGGACAGAATTCAGAACAATGTCATACATTCACCCCAGTACAGAGATCTGGGCCTCAATCCATAGTTTTTTTTGCTCACCATGCCATTCCAGTTTGAACCCAGCCAGATACAAATCAGTCTTGACCCTGTGCCTCATGGGAACAGTCCAGCCCGAACTGCCAAACCAGGTCCTCCCTGGATTGGAAAGAAGCATTCTAGGACCGGTTTCGGGGTTTCACCCTTCTTAAGCCAGGATAGCTTGATTCCAGTGGCATGGAGAGCACGGGACCCACGACTGGGCATATCCGTCCCACTCGAGGTGACAAATGCAAAAACAACAGTTGATGGACATAATGCAGAAAAATGCCATACATTCACCCCAGGACAGAGATCTGGGCCTCAATCCATCGTTTTTTTTGCTCACCATGCCATTCCAGTTTGAACCCAGCCAGATACAAATCAGTCATGACCCTGTGCCTCATGGGAACAGTCCAGCCCGAACTGCCATGCCAGGTCCTCCCTAGACTAGAAACAAGCATCCTAGGACCAGTTTCGGGGTTTCACCCCTCTTCAGCCAGGATAGCTTGATTCCAGTGGCATGGAGAGCACGGGACCCACATCTGGGCATACCCGTCCCACTCGGGGTGACAAATGCAAAAACAACAGTTGATTGACAGAAGGCAGAACAATGTCATACATTCACCCCAATACAGAGATCTGGGCCTACATCCATCCTTTTTTTGTTCACCATGCCATTCCAGTTTGAACCCAGCCAGATGCAAATCAGTCTTGACCCTGTGCCTCATGGGAACCGTCCAGGCCGAATTGCCAAACCAGGTCCTCCCTGGATTGGAAACAAGCATCCTAGGACCGGTTTCAGGGTTTCACATCTTTTCAGCCAGGATAGCTTGATTCCAGTGGCATGGAGAGCACAGGACCCACGTATGGGCATACCCGTCCCACTTGGTGTGACAAATGAAAAAAACAACAGTTGATGGACAGAATGCAGAACAATGTCATACATTCACCCAAGTACAGAGGTCTGGGCCTAAATCCATCAATTTGTTTGCTCACCATACCACTCCAGTTTGAACCCAGCCACATGCAAATCAGTCTTGACCCTGTGCCAAGACCGCTATGGGCAGCTGACCCACCTCAACAGAAATAGTACCCAATTCAAACTGGACCTTACCAGCAGTGTTTTACCGTCTTCATCTTTTGATTTTGTTTGTTAGGTGCCCACCTCTTCTAACCCTATCTTAGCCAGGGCAACATCTAGCTTACCCACCGAGGTCACCCAACACTTGAGGAATCCCACCATGACCAAAAGGGTTGGGGGTCGAATTTACTGCTGGCCATGGGCTCTGCCTCCCATACCACGTACAGTGCTGAGATGAAGGCTAGCAACCAACAGAGGCTACTGACAGCTTTCATTATCCAAAATTACATCCTGAGCTCTTCACTGATAGGTGGACGGGCTGTGTTAGGGGCCACTGTAGGTTTCTTGGAGCCCCCTAGTTTTTCAAATAGGGGGACTGCCACCTCCTGTGGTAGACACCCTTTTTCAACTACTCCTTCTGTCAGCTCAGGGGTGACACACTTTTTCTGAGCAATTGTTTGACTCTGCAGGTCTTCCTGGTGATCAGGAGAGGCCTCATCAGTACCAAGTTGTGGGTTATGCTTTACTGGGTTAGAATGCCCTTGGCTTCCTGGGGCTCTTGCTAAAAGTGGCCTTCCTTTCCTACCCTTACCCCTTTCCCCTTCTACTGCAGTCTCCTAATCTTAGGGACAGGACCTCCAGGATCCTTTGGTTGGGCAGCGCCTTAGGCTTCTACCCCCTTTTGGGAGCAGACCAACCTCTGGGAGGTCATTTGGGAACAATCTAGGGGGATATCAAGACTGACTACCACCTTGTGCCAGACAAGGCTATACCCTCTCTATAGGGGCACTAAGGCTACGGATATGGATGCAACCTCTCCAAGGTCTATCCTTACTCTCCTTTCTTCTCCTAGCATATGCTGGTCTGGGACACTAACCTGTATGACTGGCACCTGTGTCTGTCATGACAGTGTTGGGGATCTCATTCACCTGAATAGAGTAAAAGTGCTTACTACCACCCTCATGAATCACAAGCTTACCATCTGCACCCTTCTCCCATTTAAGAGCTTCTGAGGACCTGCCCATCTGACGTGTCCTCCCCATAGGCTACCCTAGCTACCCCTGTGTTAACCTTCCTTTTGGGGCAGGTTGCATCCCCTCTGTAGTGTGCTGCCTTTTGGCAGTAAAAGCACAGCCTATTATCTTAGAGTCTTTATAGCCCAGGGCCGTCCTTATGCTGCTTGCCAGAGGTGGTGTGGATTTATATCTCCTTCTTTTTAGGGTTCTAGGGTTCTGTGGTTGTCTCTTTGGTGGGTATACCATCTCCCTCCTTTCCTTTTCGTGTGCTTAACCCCTACTTCTTGAGCTCACCCCCTTGGGTTCTCTTGGGCACTCTTGCCCTAACACACTCATCACACTTTTATGGGTGTCGCTAAACTTCAATCTGTATTCCTCTGTGGTGAGTCCAAATTAGTCCATCAAGGTTCCTTCATATGCTGCTGGGACTCAACCACATCCTCATTAGTGTCAGGGGTCTATCTCTGCCCTTCACTGAGAATAACTACCACAGTAGAAAGCCCCAGGCTTTCTCAAATGCTGCAACTCATTTGTCAAAATCATCACCATCACTACGCTTGTGGACAACCTCTTTAGGGATCTTAGGGTCAAAGATGTCTTCCTTTTCCTTATAGAAGTTGTTGTCACTATTGCCTTTGGACATCAAGCACATCTTGATCCATCTTTCTTCAAGGGGTAGTCTCCTTTCCTCAAGTTCAATATATTTCTCCTCCAGCAAGAGGAGATCAAGCGCTTCCTCAAGGCTTGCTACCACCTTACCAATAGGGGGTCTGCTAGAGTGACTTATGTCACTACCCACTGGTGAAAGGGGTCTGGGGATTTTTACCTTCTTCATCATCATCTAGTGGGGTTAGGGCTTCATCTGCACCCTCTTCAGGATCTTGTTCTGAGGAATGGCCTTCACTCTCTCTATATTTTCTTTCTCATAGGAGCTGAAAGCCTTCTCGATGTCCTCCTTTTTAGCTGTTGATCTATAGCTGATGCCCCTAGTTTTGTACAAAATCCTATGATCACTGATCTTCAGGGCTGGGATGACTAACAGATCAAGACTCTTGTCATCCTCTATTGTGCCTAACCATTTACCTGAAAGTTCGGATCTTTTTAAAACTTTGAAAAGCTTTTAAACTTTTTCGTAACTTTCTGCATTTTTCTTTACTATTGGAATGGGTATCTACACAGGGCCCTGAAATTCCAATTTGACAAAAACTGAATACATTTTGAAAAATACATTTTGAATCAAAAGTCAATAGTGGATTTCTTGTGCAAAAATCAGTCATGACCAAGTGGTACTGCTAAACACGAGTTCAAGATTCCACCCAGCAGCACTTATGTAGGCAAGTGGAGTATTATGTAGAGATTCTGGTTAGGTTTCGCTATGGAATACTTTTGCAATGCTAGGGGTGAGAGAAACTTCACCAACCGCTCCATGTTAGAGTTTTTTTTGCACGCGGCGGACCAACGTTAAGTTGGCAATGGCAAGAGAGAATTTGCATCCTCTAGCATGATTTTCGGGCACTAGAATGCCACCCGGCGAGATATTCTCAATGCTGGCAGTCCCAGCAGGTCAAAACCATTCACACTGAAACAGCTGCTGCTCAAGTAGAAAAATCTACTCAAGCAGCAGAAAGAAGCAATACCCTTGCATGGTGCTGTTCGTGCGGATTTTACAGCACAGAAGACGTTGCCGGAGCTAAATATCAGCATGAGCAGCTCGACTTTACGAATTGTGCCCGCTAGCTGTAATCCACGGAACCTTGCTGAGTTTTTATTTAACTCTGTGGAATGCCGCAAAGTGAATTTCCCGGAGTTCCACCCACCCCTACACAATACCCCAAAGATGGTCCTTGTATTTGTAATAATAAGTCCATAGCTCAGTCCTGATAGAGTGGCAAAGAGCAGTCAGGCTTTACCAGAGGAATATGTGTTAAGCATTTCAGAGTACTAACATGGACGATAAGTAATTGACACGACTCAAAAGAAATACACCAATTTATGAAAATGAAGCAGATTTATTGTATTGATTTAGACACCAAAATTAAGGAAATTGGAAGAGTACAGCCGGAGTTATGAATTTCAGAAGCAATAATAAATCAGTGCAAATCACTACTGCAAACTTTTAGCATTGTGGTCAATGGTAAATAGCACTAGTGACAATTAGTCACTTGCAGGCTGTGTTGCATGGAATCCAAGGAGTGTTAAGGTAATGTGGGTCCCAGGACCAAGTTACGACACTCAGTTCGATTTTATCTGGCTGGAGATGCCGAGGTGCAGAGTTGTCCCAGCAGTCCATGGTGTGAAGCGGGAGCAGCAGAAGAAATGGTTTTACCGATTGGATGGTGTTGGCAGGGAAACGGGTGCAAAAAGTTGACAATGGGTGACAGTCAGTTGAAGGTCCTGTGGAGTTCCATCGTGTGGCAATGTCGAGTAAAGGGGTTGTTTGCTGGACTGGCCACCAACAAGCCTTGACCGTTGTAAGGTCAGCAAGATGATATGCTGACACCCGGAGGTCCCGGGTAAAAGGGTAGCCACATGAAACTTGCTGGAGGTCAGGACTACATTTCCCAGAATGCATTGGACCATCTACTTTTGGACAATTTCTCAGAAGGGCCCAATGGAAATCAATTCATTGGTTCTAGTATGATGTTTTTACCAGCGGAATGCAGGGGACTGGTGCTACTAGTCCAAAGGAGACTCTAGTTGCCTTTTGGAACTCAAAGGAGTCCCTATGTCTGGTCCAGGACAAGTTGCAGTCATGCAGTTTAAGGATGGTTGCCACAGGTGCATAGCAACACACCCTTGTTTTGTGCAGGTCATGTTGTCGCAAACTCAGGACTTTTCTACGTCCACTTTTGCAAGTCTGATCAGATCTGGAGTTCTGGTGCCAAGGGTGCCCCTTTAAATTCTAGATTTCGAGGCATTAGGGGTGCGGGTGCCAGTGGCCAATGGGCTGCTAGCCACAACGGCTAATCTACCCCTGAGGTGACCACATCAGGGGGTGTGTCACCTTTTTTTCTGCAGAACCCTCTAGTACCATAATGGAGATGGCAACCGCAGGTATGCCTCGGTGCCAGCCCATGTTATTCTATGGACAACTGATCACTTTGTGTATAATTGCCCTTAATGTAAAAGGCTACTATAGGGAGATATAAGCTTGCACTTATAACTTTAATATAATGCACCCTGCCTCCTGGGCTCAGGAGGCGTTCCTTAGCGGTGACTGACAAATATTAAAAATAGTGCTTTGATCTTACCACGCATAGAGAAGGCAAAGTCCTGCAGTCAGCAATGGCAGATGCTGTCATCTGTTTATTTGGATCAGTGAGGCTGGCACAGTGCTTCAAGCCCTGATGACTCCTTTAACACCCATGCCCAGGATACCACTGATACCATTTATCAGGGACATATACAGGGGTTAAAATCTTTGTAATTTGGGGTTACCAATTCACATGTATCAGATTTAGGGAGAGAGCACTGGCCCTGGGGCCTGGTTAGCATTTCGTACCCCAAATGGGGGCAAAACGTGGGGGGGGGGGTACACCTGCCAAAAGCATGTTTTCTTACAACAGCACCTTGCCAAACCTACACCAGCAAAAAGAACATCAGTTAATGTTATACAATATAGCAGTTTAAGGATACAAGGAGCGTTTTCAGTGTTATCCTATTTCTCATCACATTTTTTCAGAGGATTCAGGCAGTGAGCTATAATGTTTTCTAGGACTCTGGGCCATTAGTTTTCAATAGTTCCACCAGCGAGTTTCTGTCTCATAGAATGTAAAAGATAAGATGCAATGTGCTACACTAGGCGTGCTACACTAGTCATTGTGTCACCAACGCTAAAGCTGATTTGAATGAACGGTAGGGGAAAGCTGCGCTAATTAGCTCACAACTTAAAAAAAGCTTCTTCCTGCCGTGAAGATTTGTTTTCCTTACAATGCACGCTGGTCATGTGAAAGCTGTATTTCATTCCCTTTCAATTTGCGGGCTGCTGCTCAGTGATAAATGCACTCAAAGTCTCCTTTCAAAACTAGCATGTGATTATCTAAAACAAAACGGGCCCGATTCACAGAACTAACTTGAGACAAAATCCTAAACTTACTACCATTTTGGTATTCACAGAAGGCACTTACTCATTTTGGTATTCACAGAAGGCACTTACTCATTTCGGTATTCACAGAAGTTAGGAGTCCTAACTTTAGGACTCCTAAATGCCTTCTGTGAATACCGAAAGTCTTAAAATTTGGATTTTTCTGAGTTTAGTAGTAGAATAGTTAGGACTCCTAACTTTAGGACTCCTAAATGCCTTCTGTGAATACCGAAAGTCTTAAAATTAGGATTTTTCTCAATTTAGTAGTAGTAAAGTTAGGACTCCTAACTTTAAGACTCCTAAATGCCTTCTGTGAATACCAAAAGCCTTAAAATTAGGATTTTTCTCAATTTAGTGGTAGTAAAGTTAGGACTCCTAACTTTAGGTCTCCTAAATGCCTTCTGTGAATACCGAAAGTCTTAAAATTAGGATTTTTCTCAATTTAGTAGTAGTAAAGTTAGGACTCCTAACTTTAAGACTCCTAAATGCCTTCTGTGAATACCGAAAGCCTTAAAATTAGGATTTTTCTCAGTTTAATTGTAGTAAAGTTAGGAGTCCTAACTTTAGGACTCCTAAACTGAGAAAAATTCTAATTTTAAGACTTTCGGTATTCACAGAAGGCATTTAGGAGTCCTAAAGTTAGGACTCCTAACTTCTGTGAATACCGAAGTGAGTAAGTGTCTTCTGTGAATACCAAAATGAGTAAGTGCCGTCTGTGAATACGAAAATGGTAGTAAGTTTAGGATTTTGTCTTCAGTTAGTTCTGTGAATCGGGCCCAACATTTTTATAAAAATGGCATTCTTAAAAATGTCATCCTTGGACCTGTACCTGAAATGATTGGCTGACTATTATATATATTTGAAAAAAAAACCTAGCTGCAGAATGCAGCATGTTCCTGCAAAAAGCTAAACCTTTTTTTGCCAGTATCTAAAAATTATGATATAGGTTTATGGATGCTGTTGTGAAAATGTTCGTTCACATTCAAATTAAAAGCTCAACAAGAACTATCAACCTGCTCTAAAGATATTGGCATCAGTGGTAGTTTCACAATCGTGCCACAGTAGCATTAGTTTATTAACGGTGTGCTCTGTTGTTTTATCCCTGTGTAAACATATTGGTTTCAACAAGTATATATTATCGGCTAAGCCTTTTCCCATACAAACGCATTATTTTGCACATGCATTAATGAATGACTGGGATAATGTAAAGGAGAAACTCAATCCAGCCTTCCTAACTGAACATGTGTGATATTATACTTCTGAATTTCAAAGGCGATTATGTGCACTGAAAATTATCGAAGGTGTCACACACATAGATACTACTGAGGAGTTTCCTTGTGAAATCACGCACATTTATTTTTCTCTACACAAAATATTTGTGGACCTGGCACATCTATTGTTCCCAAATTATGAGGATTAAAACAATCTATTTCCCTTACATTTTAAATCAAAAAGCGTACGTAATAAAGTGGAGATACTAATACCTTTCTAGATCTGAACAACTTGCATACTAATGTCTTTCACCTATATATATTTGAAAGGAAAATAGAAATGCAAAGTGAAATTATCACATATAAATGTAGGAGCTGATTCACAAACATTGGTGTATGAGATTCTTGTATATGAATAGGTGTGACTTTTGAGCTAGTACTCATGATCTTCTTGTACATTTTTATAGTAAACCAAATATTATACTAGCTTACTGGTCAAAGCAAAACCTTTGTGACTCGAGTTCACAGTTACCATTAAAGGATATACCAGTTCAAACACATGGTGAAAATGGGATAAAATCGAAAGAAAGGAAGACATACTGCAATGATATATTAAGGATCATCAATTATTAAGATAGTCAAATTCAAGGCATGTGAACTCATATTTTCCCAAAGAGTTGGAATATTAGATTCAAGTTTTTACTAAAGTTTTCTATTGAATTTTCCCCTAAGGGCAATTTATTATGTTTTCAGATTCTATAATTCCATATTTTCTCTTTGAGGTAAGCTTGTAGGATAAATATGATGTGACTGCAACAACATCTTGAAAATTGACATCTTAATGCGATAAAATACATACTGGCACTGCAGGAAAGCAGTTTCTGATGCACGAGAGTCCACTATTTTTTGGTTTTTGGACCAATGCTTTTTGGCATGCCTAGTGTGAGTGAGACAGCCTGGTGGAGTTTCACCCATTCTAAACTTCTGAGAAAAATGTATTTAAGCTGTTACGTCTAGTATCCAGCTTTTAAAATATGGCACACTGCATCATTGCTGGGGCAGGAAGTTCTGAACAGATTGGGGGAGGAATTCATGTACACACCCACGTGCACACGTTTGAAGGTTGAATGAAGGGTATTGTCTGATGACACATGTAACACTTACAATCAATTGGAATTTGAAGAACTGTCCTATGTCTTTTAGATGAAGTGTAAAATCGAGGACATACAATTTATTTTTATACATGGACAAAGTAGTCATGTTGCATACTTTTGAGTGGCGGGAGGTAGGGAAGTCGTTGATGTGTCTTTTCCTAACACAGTCTGTGTCACAATCATGTCTCAAAAGTCAGTTTTCCTCTATATCTGCTCTTTTGAGGACTTTCAATACAGAGTATTGTAGAAAAATGGGTTCAAGCTCATTTAATGTCCTGGAATTTTGCTTCTTGGACTACCCGTATTTGGTCTTCTGCTGTGAGTGAGTCTCACTTGGCCCGGGTGGAATTTCAATTATGCCAGAGTAATTGGAGTAACTTCAGTAATTCTAAATTACTCTTTGAAATGGAATTTACTGATAATATGCAATTACGGACACTCACGAAATTAAGAGTCATTTCGGGAAAAGATATTACCATAAGAGTACATTTAGGTTGTCCATGTGGCTGCATGCTTTCTGTATTTGAGTCCTGTTTCATTTAGTGATATTTCTTAGCACAAAATATCGCCTTGAGTCCATTTTGGATGGAAGGGTACATTTTGAGCTACAAAAATATTGATAAATGCCGGGAGGAAATCCTACTCCAAATGCACATTTAGTGAACACAAGCGGCCCCTCGGAGTTGCTATTCATGTTCTCTTGCATTTAGTACTATTTCTTAGCACAAGACACATCACCGTGTCCATTTTGTATGCAAAGGGACATTTTTGCATAACGGTAATGGTGGCAAACGCAGAATTACTATTCTTATGTAAATCCACGTAATCTCACTGGGTTTTTGGGGAATTCTGCATGATTAATCTACAAGGAATTACAAAAGCCACACAGAGCATGTGCAAGTGTGTATGTGTTGGAAGGTGGTGTATTGGTAGTGGTAGGTAGGCACCTAACACCAGAAGCATAGTCACTGACACAATAATGGGTCCTAAATAGGGTCACTATAAATTAGTCCCTTTTTCTTCCCTTAGTAGCTGACACTGAGCAATAAGGCTTAACTTAGGAGACCGGCATGTAAAGCATTTAAAAGCACCAAAACAGTAAATAAGTAAGACACAACACACAATAAAAATCCCACACCAATTTATAAAAATAGGAAAGATTGATATCTTTAAAATGTCCAAAATCCAATGTAGGGAACCAGAGATATGATTTTCTAAAGAATAAACACTTTATTGTGCTTAGAAACCAATAGCTCCACTACTGGACATCTGGTCATGCTTGAACTGGACAAAGTCAATGTTTGAGACTGACCGTGAAGGAGCCCTGCTCAGATACCACATGCAGGAGGCCTTGGTCAAAATGTTACCTTTAAACTTACACACGTTTCTGGAGCCTTTTCTGCTCAGGGCCCTCTCTTGTCTCCACCAATCCGGATTTGGTGAAGGTTCAATGGCTAGACTTACAGGTAGCTCCCGGCCAAACTCTGGAAGTCGGACCTATGGAGCTCTTCAGTGTAATGAATGTGGAATCCAGGCCGGGACGTGGTTGAAGGTGGCTGGCTTGGCTCTCGAGGTCGGATCGGTTGGCCAGCTTCTGCAGCTTTTTCCAAAATGTTTCCCAAACTTTCTCAAACTTCTGGAGGTCCTTCCAGAAGGTCTCCTGGTGGGTTCCAAGTGTACGAAATACAACTCCAAGGGCCTGGAATATCCTAGATGGCCCTTGGCAGGCCTGGACCTCACTTCCAACAATGCACATGGTCAACCCCTTAAAACTCCACTGGACGCAATCAAAAAGTGGGACTATGGCTGGAGAAGCATCAGTTAAGCTTTGTTAGCCTGTAGGTGCAGGGAGTCCACTCCTTACTCCTTCTTGAAGCAATGCAAAGTCCTCAGAACTGTACTGCCCAATAGTGCAGCAGGAGCAGTCTTCACCAGGCAGGCCATTGGGTGCAGACCAGGATTCCAGCAGGACAACCCGCCATCTTCTTGTAGTTTCAGGCATCAGAACTGAGAGGCTATGCACCCCTCGCATATTTAATCTCAGGTTCTGGGATATAGAGGGGTGGCACCCCTGACCATTATGATACAGGGTGCCATCCAGGGGCATGACCACTTCTTCCAAAGTGTGGCATCTTCTTGTCCCAGAAAGCACTATTCCTCTAAAATCCATCATGAATTGAAATCAATCTCAGTAGAGCAGTTAGAGCTAAATAAACCAACTCTCAGTGTGGCTCATTTAGATAGCTCTCCTCTCCCTAACATCTGTGGATTCCTTTCTTAAGCCTGCTAGCTGTTTGGGTCTGAGGGAACTGAGGGTAGGTAGGCCTGTCATTCCCAGCCAGTCCAATCCTCCTTTCAAGCTGAATGCTTTACAACCCTTCTCCCCTGGCATTCCTGTTTAGCGGCAGAGCTCTCTCCAGCCCATAGCCTCTCCCCTGGATAGCCACTTATCACCCAACCAAGGCAGCCTTGGTAAGCTTGTTAGCACAGACTAATCAGGAAAGACCCTAGGAAGGCTGGAATTTGGCTTGGAGGAATTGCACATTTCATTTTCCCCATTGTAGATACTTGGGGGCATATTATCAAGAATAGCGTTAAAATTATCGCCGCATTAGCGGCAGGAAACTGCCGCTAAAGTGGCGATTATGGGCTTGATAATATGCCCTTGAGAATTCCAATAGAAACCCATGTTCTGGTTGATGTTAGACGATGTAGGGACATACTGTGATGGAGCAGCCCTTCATATTGAGCATACGCTGTTCAGGGGTGTAAGTGTGACCTTTCAGTGGACTGCTCCCTTCTTTGTGCTGCTCAGCCTGGCAGTTGCTTCTTTGAGCTCCCTGCTGCTGATCTACTGACCCTCAGGTCGGTGTTTCAAGGCCCTCCTCCACCTGCAGGCACCCACCTCTGCCTCATCCCTGGTGGTCTAGTGGTAGAGCATCACTGCTCTGCTGCTGGACTGATCTGTCGCTTGTTTCAGCGTTTTTTTAACCCTGGGCAAAAAACTCCGCTCCGCTCGCGGAGTTTGCAGAGTTTTGGCAACTCCGTGTTCCACGTAGAATGCGGAGTTACCGAAAAACTCCGCACTCTGCAACGGAGCAGAGTTGCTTTTGTTTTTTTCCCCGAAATGCGTTTTTGCATGCTTGGAAGTGACTAACCTGTTGTCTGCAATCGCCGTCAAGATTTCCCGAGCTGTTTTCGAGAGCCACAAGATTTGATAGGTGGCCGCATGGTCCTGCGAGAGTTTACGATCGTGAACACGTCATTCGGGCGTGCAATCGGATGTCGGGCAGACGTTTTGTGAAGAACGCGATCCTGAACATGCAGAATCTGCAATCTGGCGATGGTTCTCTCCCGAGCACCATCTAAACCTTCTCGAAATGACAATTTGGATTAAGAAAATTACTCAGATTTACATTTGGCTGTACTTTTTTGTGCAAGGAGTCCTTTTTCTTTTTATGCTTTTTTTAAGAGGAAGGAAGTTTCCCAGAGTCTCTAACTTCCTCTTCCTGTCCAGCAGGCTACTCCCAGTGCTGTGCCCATCTCCTGTTTACTTTTCAATTGGATGTGGAGCTGTAAGGATCGCTCTTTGTGTCTGCTGCATCATATATCATTGGATTAAGTTGAACAATTGGTGTTGTTTGTTTGATTGGGGTCATGCACCTAGATTTGTTTGTACTTTTCATCATTTTTTTTTATTTATTGTGGTGGGTGGCTTGAAGTTTCAGTAGGGGCTTGTTTGTTACTTTGTAAGTAATTATTCTTCTTTTATAAAGGAAACATGTTACACAGTTCACTAAATTTCCTCCAACTTTTGAAATCAATTTGCAATATTTATTTAATTCACTATGTAGCCCAGTAGTCTGCCAATAGGTCTTTCAGCCAGTAGACCCAGAGAAACTCATGGGTACATGAAGCAACTGTTTCTGTGGTGTCTGTTGAATTTAAACATCATTTAGGGCATTGATGGCATTGGATTGAAATGCAAAACATTTTGTTTTCATATTTCACTTTTTTTCATGTGTGTTTAATAAATGCATTTGTTGGATGTTTTTTAGCCCTGTGGATTTTCATTTTTGGCATTGTTGCATTTAGTATGTGTTGTTTAGCATGCCTCCTTTGTTTGGCCAGTGTGTGAGTGTGTTTGTAATAGTGGGCCAGCATTTGCCTTGGCTGAGCCTCCCCATGTGGCCAGTGGCCATTTTGTAAAGTCTGTGTCCATATAGGCCTGCTTGAGATCATTGTTTTCCAGGCCTCTTGCTTTTTGTTGTTGTGTCTTGTGAGTGACCATGTGGCTGGTGGCCTTTTTGTCATTTTTGTGGTGGCGGTTAGTGTGATTTTGCCATAGGCCTGCATGCCTTTCCTTTGTTCCACTTGGCTTATTGCTTCCATCCATTGTCAGCTGCAGCTCCCTGAATGTTGCATCCCACATCATGTGATGCACAATGCCAAACTGTAGCAGTTGTATTTTTGTTGTTGTTGTTCTTTCCTATCCTTCCTGAGTGTACTGTACAGTACACTATGAAAACCCTTGTTGTAGTCAAAGTCTCACAAAAGGCTACACTGTATTGTTAATTGTTGTAATAACTGAAGTAATACATTTGTTATTATTAATAACATTAACAAGTGTGACCGCACAAAAAGTCATATATTATATTTGTTTGTACTAGTAGTAAATGATCCACAACAATGAATGCCATGTTTCACTGATGTTCTTCTTGCTTCTTTGCTTTTAGGTTTACAAAAGAGGAGGAGACAGCATCACCCATTGTACTGCCAGTCATAAGTCCTGCTGCACACAACGTCGCGTGACATGTGGCCACAGACATCTCTTCAACTTGTGCCACTGCATGCTGCTGACATCTTTAAGATGGCCCCAAAGAAAGGTACCAGGTCCAGTAGCAAGAAATTTGCCAGTGAGAAGAAGTCACTGTCACTTACCAAGACCGGTATGTCACCCAAGATCTTTTTGGGAACAATAAAAATTGCTCCTGCAGCAGCGGTGTCTCGGGAGCAAGCTGGAACCAGCACCCCCGCATCAGTGGACCCACCCCACCAATCTAGGCCCAAGCCATGTCTGTCGTAGAGGCACCCAGTCTAATCACGAGTCCAACACCGACGAGCAATGAAGTTGAAATTGACTTATCGTTATAGCAAAGTGGTACTCAATCAATGCAGAAAACTCAGATAAGTGGGCAACAACAGCCGCAACCACCCCCAATAGTAGTTGTTCCTCCCGAAGTATGGGCAGTTCATGAGATAGAGCTTCCTGCAGAGGAAGAAGAAGAGAAAATCACTCTTTCAGAAGATCCATTGTATTCCAGATCCCCAGCAAGGAAAATGAGGCTTAGTCCATCAACTTCTTCTACAAGTCCCCCTTCTGATGATCTTGACACCACTTGGAATCCACCTTAGTCTGAGAGTGAGACACGTAAAGTGAGGCTACGGAAAAAGAAGGCTCCAGAAAGCCTTAGGGTTATGGAGGTAGATGTAGAAGAGGAGGATGATGATGACGAGCCAGTCATCATGGACATTAGCCCCGCACCAGTGGAGACCGACATTACCCCACCGCAAATTGCTGTTACGGATGTGGCATGGATACCACCTACACAGATACCACCAACACCACATACAGCTGCCATATTTAAGCCCTGCCAGCGACCAACACCCACCACAACAACCACCTTCAGAGAGTCAAATGTCATGCTCACCTACCAGTTTATCCGACATTGCAAGTGGCACCAGCAGCGTCAGAATGTCGACCCTCCCCAGTTTGGGACTTCTTTTCGGTTAGCAGGAAGGAGTTGAACATTGCATGTTCCATTTGTGGAGCAAGTGGTAGTCGAGGTAAGCTTGGTACAAACTATGGTACCGGAGGCCAAACAACCCATCTGAGAAAACACCAATTGATCCAGTGGGAGGCCCACCTTAGCGGCCGAAAAAGTGCAAGTGTTGTTGGTGGAGGGGATGAAGAAGAAAATCCAATCACGGTGGAAGGTGAACAAGATGAAGACATTTTCTGTGTTACACAAAACAGCCCTGTCCTCAGCAGTGTAGTAGTACCGCCCAAGTCATCAACAGCAGCATCGCAATGGAGCAAGAGTCAGGATGAGAGTACACCAAGGGATCCAAGGCAAGAGAGTATCATGACGAAAAAAATGCATATTGTGCCTAATATCTGGTCTCAAGAAGTCACCTGCATCAGTGGCACCAGAAAAGAAAAAAATCCAGGGTACCATTCTCAGCATGCTTAGGTCAGCGGGGCAGTACGAACGCAACCACCCAACGGCACATTTATACAATGCGAAGCTGGTTAAAATGTTAGTGCTGGACCTCCTCTCTTTTTCTTTTGTGGAAGGGGTGGGTTTTCTTGAATTTGTGGCAGCCATCTGCCTGAAATGGAAGGTTCCCAGCCAGTCCTATTTCGCCAGAGTTTCTGTTCCAGCACTACATCACAAAGTGCTGGAATTGCTTGGACAAGCTTCACAGCAGAGTGAAGTTCACACTATCTACCTGACAACATAAATGTGCACCAGCTGCCAAGCCACTGATAACATGTGCATCACTGCATACAGGATCTCCTTTGTGGGGGTTAGAGAACAGATATCTGGAGGTGTTGACATTGCTGAGATTTTTAATGCGGTCAGAAATATGTAACTGTAGCCATGTTCGCCATGGAGAAATCTCATACTGCTGCAAACATATTGCAAGACTTTGACAACAAGGTCTTTGAATGGCTGCAGCCCAAAGAGCTTAACATTGGTTTTGTTGCCATGGACAATTGCAGTAATATATTTGAAAGTCTGTTTGAGCAGTACAGACCAATCAATGAATATGTCATGCAAAGAGGGGATGCTACGGTGAAAGGCATGATCATTGAGATGGGCCAGTGGGGCCTAGTAAATGCCTGACAGAGATTCTACTTCCTTTCAAGGTCTTCACACGTGAAGTCAGCAAGGAGCATTGTACAATGGCCCAAGCTATCCCATTGTTGCACATGCTAAAGGAACAGCTGAAGGGGGTGTCTGCAATGTACACAGGTGTGGAGAACAAAAGATGCAAATGAGTTGGTAGAGAGCTTAACCCTTCGCTTATCTGCAAATACAAGGATGCAAAGAGGCATTGTATCATACAACTACTATATTTTTGCCACAATTCTTGATCCACAGTGCAAACCATTACTGCACACTTTCATTCCTTTTTCAGATGGGGATGTTGCCAGCTATACTTGGATAGCTGTGCAAGCCACTCAGCTAGAAAAAGAATGGCCAGGAATTAGAGGCCCACTCCTCCAGGGCACAACAAGTACTGCAGGGCAGCTGGCTTCAAGTTCAACTTCAGAGCCTTAGGGCAGTGTGGTTAGGCTACAGCAGCCAAAACCATCAACAACACCAAGAACAACATCAACAACAACAAAGTGAGGAGCATCAGCCCCAAAATTGGCACAGGAATGGTTTCTACAGACAGGACTTAAGTCCAATGCTGAGGGAAAGGCAAAAGAGGCCGAGCAAAGTAGATCACCCATGAGCATTAAGCGGATGGTCCAGGCCTATCTGGATGACCCAACAGAGGTCTACTTTGATCAAATCCCATTGCTGTATTGGTATGGGGAAAGTGCCAATGGCCAGTGCTCAGCAGGCTGGCAATAAACTATCTGGCTTGCCCTGACACAAGCGTCTCTGCTGAGTGTGTTTTCAGTGCTGCTGGTGCCGTTCTGACAGTGAGAAGAACCAGTCTATTGCCCCAAAACATGGAGAGGTTAACGAAAATGAATTAGCACTTTATACCTATGGATTACACCATACCTGAAGTAGCACAGCAGGAAGATGCTGACGGCGACTCAGGTCAATGGAAGTAGTGTGTTAGGTGACCTACTTCTGGGTGAACTACCAGAGTTTGAGGACAAGCTCTACTTCCCTGACAACTAGGCACTTTCAATTTCCAGTTACTTTCTTTCTTTCTTTGACGCCCCCCAAAAAGCAAAAAAAAGATATTGCTAAGAACATTATTTACTTCATTTTTTGGGTGTGTCACTGTCTTTCTGGTTCACAAATCCATCCCCACCATCTTACTCTTTTTGCCGGATCAGAGTTGCAACTGTGTTCAGTCAATGAAGAAGTAAAGTCCACTCCTGACACTCCCAATTGCCATTTCACTCAAGCCAGACATTGGATGGAGAGTTCAAACAAATATAAGCCTGCTCCAACCCTGGGCCGGACCATCTATTTATCCTTTCCTCACCTAGAGGGACTGCCCCAGGAGAACAGGTAAATGATGGCATGCATTGCACAATGAGTGATTGTTGTTTGTTGTGAATGTCTATTCTACTAAGGGACTCAAGTCAATCTTTCTCTTCTTGTTGTTCAATAACAAAATTGCACTACTACCGGCCGATCCATTTCATTTTGAGTCAGGAGTGGACGAGTCTGGAGGACTCACTCGGGAGTCGGACACTGTTGGAATGGACTCGGAGTTGGACACATGACCATACTCACAATCAGAGTCAGGTCAGGACTCGAGAATCAGAGAGATTGGTGGAATTAGTCAGGGTGTGAGAGTGACTACTTAGAGAAATGCCACCAGAAGAAGATGGAATTTTTCAAATTTACTGAAACCAACCGATTTGGATGATTGATGATGACTTTGAAGTGGCCTAAAGGTAAACAACAACACAGACCAGACCTACATGTCTGTGTAGTGGTGGGGGGCGGCAAGTGTGGTGTGACTGACAGTGGTGCATTGATTTTTTTACTGCATTTGAAAAATGCTATGTTGCTGTGTATATATTATGTATGTGCGCTCACTGCTCAGTGCAGTCTGGCTCAAATACGAAGCTAAGACTTTGGGTGAGGTTGGTCTGTTATTGGAGGTAACTTCCAGAAACAGAGTCTGATTTAGTCATGCTGCCTGAAAGACTTCTTGTTGCACTCCTTATGCAGTTTAACTCGTTGTTTTGTCCTTGACTTTTCAATGTCCTTTTTGTTGTTCCATCAACAGGCCCTTGCCTTTACCCTGCCCATACTGGAAAAACAACTTACACTTACCATACCAAGCTGCATCCGCCAGGCACCCAAGATTCACGGGCAGACAATCCAATAGGAATACGGAGATGCAACTCCCAATTTATATAGTATCTCTTTTATTCTCTCCAATCATTAGGACTGTGTATGTTTTTTATGTTTTCCTATTTTATTCCGACAGATATTTTAATTGTATTTGCTATGTTTCTAAGCCCGGTACAACAGAACATAAATATAATGTATGGAATTTGGTACTCTCAAGGCGCAGACAGACAATTGCATAAAAATAATATACTGCCCTGTGCTTGTTGAGCACCACTCATCATAATGTATGCATTTCCTTTTCTTCCCATAAAAGATTTATGATGGTCCGCTTCCAAGATGAGTGTTGTCCAAGTGTAGTGTTTGTCTTTGTCAAACCTTTCCCTCAGAATCCCCCTTTCCAACCATTTATCAAACCCCTTACCCTCTTCCCCCAGGCTGTGTGATTTATTGAGGTGTAACTTAACAATTTTTACACCATTAATGGATCCCATACTTGGTGGTGCGGGTGTGGTGAAAGCAACACAACTCAGTGCACGCTGAGGAGGATCTTATTCTTAACTAAGCTCATGTAGATCACACGGGCAGTATATATTATATACTATCCACCCCAGCACAGTGTATGACATTTTTTTTCAGAGAAATATCTAATTTCCAGCATCATCATTCAGGCACAGTATTAATTTGTGTCTACAGTTAAGCTTGTCCACTTCGTACATTTCAAAGTAGCTCAACATTGTTCTGATTAATTCAATTTTCATTGCTTATCATACTCTCTTCTTGTGTCTGATACTGAGTCTGTTCTAGTAGTCTAGTCTCTGGTGACTATCATCAAGCTTGCATATAATAACGGCAATAACCTAGTTTTTTTTATTTCAGACTATTAAAACCTCCCTTTTGATGAATAGTCCCCACTCTCCGAGTCCTTATCCTACAGTTCTAGTTCCCCTAGGAGGAAGTGGGACCTCGCTTCATTTTGGATGAGTTTGCTTTCAATATCAAAAGAAACACTAGCAATCCATGCTGCTCCAACTACCACCACGATGAAGCCCTTGCTTCATCTAATAAGGGAAGAGAACGAAGTGAACTGTGGTTGATTGATCATTGTTGAACGACAATCATTCTAAACAATGGTAATTCACCCCACACTCCCTCTGAGTCCTTAGGGGTTAATAATAATAATATATAGTAGTAGCAGAGTAGACTGCATAGACTAGAAGGAGAGAGTAGTAGGACAAGGGAGGGTGCGTCATTACTATTTTGTTTACACTATCAGCAGATTTTTTAAGCTGGCTGCGGCAAAGGCAGCGGTGAGAAGTAAAACAAACAATCAATAACCCCACCAATTTTTTTTAAATCATTCATAATCATAAAATGTAAAAGTATGAAAAGTTTATTATTCCCTGAACAAAATACCAAACCCACAACTGGCCCACCTCTCTCACTAACCCCAACCAATGTCCAAGTAGTCCAAGAAATGTCCCATCCACCCACCCACCCAAAAACAGATTAAAAAATTGGCTGAAGAGAGCACTAACAGCGGGTTAGGAGCTTATCGAGGTGCCTCTCTACCCGTTCCTGTCTGGTTTCAATATCCGCCAGCCTTCGCATGATGCAGCTCTCAAACTGGCGGACATAAGGGGGAGCAGCAGTGCTGGTGGAGTGGCGGCAACACCAGCGGGAGCCCTTTGGACCGCGGCGACGGTGTGGTGGGGTGGTTGTTGGGGCCTAGCTGGGGCCCGGGGCCTAGCTCGAGCCCCGGGCATCTGCAACAACTTCTGCCTCATCCTCTAAGGCCACCAGCACTGGTACTCGGCCCTGATGGCCTCCAATTTCCTCCGTCGGGTCCAGGCTGTAATCTCCTGCCTGCTTGGTGTTTTTGGAGAAGCAGGAGTAGCTACATATCAAGAAAGAAAGAAGACAAATTGTAAACAATGCTCTTATCATAACACATAGATAATTATACCATTGGTATGGAGGGAGGTGATTGATGATGGGTGGGTAGGAACTAAGGATACATAATGTTGCGATTGAAAACTGCTGTGAGTCTACGGAGGAGTCTGAAATACCACCTCCTCAACCCTTTGAATAAAAAAAACTTGGAAAAAACATTCCAGGCAAGTAAAGGTGAGATGAACACCACTACAGAAGAACACCATAGTTCCTTATTGTCCTTCCCAAGGGTTTGTACATTCATCATTGCATTGTTCTTCGAGTATTTTATTTTTTATTCTTCACCCTTGGCTTTGCTACTCACCACCGTTTATCACCACCATTTCAGTTTTTTACATTCTCTTAATCCACTCTTTGCCATCAAAACTACCCATCCATCCATATAGCCATCCATATACATTTCCAAACATGTCTCTCTGTCTCACTCTAGTCTCATGATCTCAAGTACAAACCTTTCAGCAACATATATTTGTCATTTGAAATTTACCCACACATGCATTCTTAAGTTTATTTCAATAAAACGAAACCACCACAGGATTCCAATCACCCACTCAGGCAGGCATCCTTTCAGTCTTTCGCACATACACTTTTACCCTCCCAGGCAAGCTTCCTAACCGTATACCAACCTTTCATCCATCCTTCACCCACACATGCATCATAGCTATCAGCCACCTATAGTACGATTTATGCATCTGGTGCTTTCACCCATGCATTCTTCGCTTTCAGTTATGTATATTACATTTCATCCTACATTTCCCCTTCCATCTTTCCCTTTTCCAACAACCCACAGTTAAAGGTCTTGTTCATGAAATATTCTCTGCTGAGTTGCAGATAGGAGCTGCCATTAGTTACTCAGCTCAACTTCGGCTCCTGCTGTGTTCACCTGTTGTTCACAAGTCAACAAGACTACATCTTTATAGTGAGCTTGTAATTATAATTAATTGTCAAAAATAAGCTAACAATATGACTTACCACCACTCACCACTGCTGCTGGCTCACCCCTTTCTGCTGCCACATTGGCAGACAGGCTGGTGTCATCACTGCTGGCCCCGGCACTGGTAGTAGGTGCGGCTAGAAAACAAAAGATTAAATATTTCTTGGATTCCAGATACACCTCTCCTAATTAACTATTTTATAGCAAAATAAAAAAACACCACACACATCGTTCAATACAATTTGGAAACATTACAGACAGTATCTTCTATCAAAATACCAGGTTGGGCTTTTTATTGGTGGACATTTTTTAAAAAGCCTGATGTCAAGCCAAGCTGTTAAGGAGTGGCTGGAGATATTGTTTGATGAATCTGATGTTTTGCAAAAAAAAAAAAAAATAGCATATGGCCCTGGTTGGCAAATGCAATGGGGCTGTCCTCCTCATATTTGCTACCAGACATGGTGTACAGTCATCAGTTCACCAACTGTTGCGAATAATACTAGGCATAGCTTATTAGAAGACACAACTTTGGGTTGTCCAACATGACCAATGCCACTCTCTTGTTTAAATGAGTAAGCCTTCTCATCTGTTACATGCGTAGAATGCCTTACTTGGGCAATGGGCATGCAATCTGCACGGCAGAGGAGTAGTAGTACTATGTGACTAATAGGTACACTGCAGAAGAAAGGAAGCTACAGACTGACTAGTAACTAGAGACAGTTTGACGGAAAGTAGAGAAACTTGAAATATCGAAAATAGATAAATAGGATAAAGCAGGGATAACAAGAATTTAGAAATGGATATATGGAAGAGGATTTGGAAAAATAATATAAAACGGGCAGACATCACATTATTCAAAAAGGAGTAGAAAAACTTAGAGAATGAATATATTAATGTTAACACCAGGAGGACTTACTGGAGCCAGCAGCTGAG
The DNA here is from genome assembly GCF_964204655.1 of Triturus cristatus. NCBI lineage: Eukaryota > Metazoa > Chordata > Amphibia > Caudata > Salamandridae > Triturus > Triturus cristatus. Next base: position 501,076,028 of record NC_140591.1, read on the forward strand.
CAGAGCCATTGGCCAAGGAAGTCTGGGAAGCACCTCCAGCTCTAGCTCCCGGACCCTCACCCACCTCAGCCCTCTTCTTGCCCCTGGATGCTGATGTAAAACGTAAAGACAAAAAAAGATTAGTGGTAATAATTAATAATTTCTCCCCAAAAAATATTTGACAGGCAAAGGCAATTGCAATACCATTCAACTAGTAGTAATATATCGCGGACCATCCTATCCTATTCAAAATTTCTAAAACCTAACTACCTAGTACACTCCTATTCCAAAGTTAGTTTGAGAAGTTGGCCTGATATATGCTGTCCACTAGTTATAGTGGGCACCCTGTATCAGTTCAAACAACCCCTTATGGTGATAGGTTAAAGACAACCTTTATTGAAAGTTATCCTAGTGGTAGCTATGGAGAGCAGCCTTCAGGCTAAGTCTGGAAGGAATGTAAAGCAGGTTGTTTTTCCAGTCTATAATCTCCTGAATGACCAAATAAAAGGACAACCACACCAGGTATATATTTAAAATATATGTATTTAAGATAAAACACACCTCTCTAGTCTCTTTATCAGGCTGGAGTTCAAAGTACTTAAGTTACAAGTCAGTATTCAACACAAAAAGCACAAATGCACGTTTGGGCCCTAGGGGCGTACCAAACCATATACCAATAAAGTGGTATACAAACCACGATTGAACTAGACACAAGGCCTAGAGCCTGTAGAAGTGCTTGGACCACAAGGAACCACCCAAGGTAGTGACACAGGGGACCCACGGGGGACGCGTGCAGTGTGAGAACACAGCCGCGAATTGCAGTTAACTTCTAAGGGGAAAGACGCGGTTGGAAATTAAGAGTTTAAGGACACTTAGAGGATGACTACAAACAAACCCTTTTGGACTTAGAGGTATCTAGGGCCAACACCTACGGGAGCACCGGAGTACTCGAGTTACCTCACCCAGGGAAGCCTGGTGCATAGGTGTCAAATAGTGTTGGGTCGCGGCGTCGTTTTCAATGGAAGCTGGCAAAGAAGTGCTGCTGCCGTGAATAGGAGAAGTGTCCGGCGAGATCCAAGCCTGGATCGAGGATGGAAGGAACCTGAAAACAGAGGGGACAGAGTCTGGGTCACTTACCAGTGACCAGGGGCACGATAGTCCAATGCCCACAGATGTCAGGTGCTTCAGGTGAGTTGATGGGTGTCTTGATTCTTCAGCCACGAGGTCCAGGAGGTGTCGATGATGACCAGGAGCTGGATTCAAGCTGTCCCACAAAGTCTCTCGAGTGCTGCAGTGTCGGCGACCAGACTGGACCCAACAAGCCTTGGCAACTGCAAGTCACGTAAAAATAGAAAAAGGACATCGGTGCAGACCAGCAAGGTCTTGGGACTCACCCAGCAAGGGTAAGTTGGGACATGTCTGGAGCAACCAGGAAAGCCCAATCAGAAGATGAGTTGCCTTCGTGGGGACCCACTAGCCAACGGGCTAGTGATCGCAAAGTAGCCTCGAGCAGTTGCACTTGAAACTGGCCCACGGGTCACTCGTGGAGTGGAGGCCAGAGATCTTCAGTGCTGGAGGTGCTCAAGGTTGGGGATAGTCAGAGCCCAAAGCACAACTTCGAGAAATACCAGGAAGATGATGGATCGGCAAAAGACCATGGTGTCCAGGGGTCAAGGTTCCACATGACCCGCGATAGCCACGGGCCTCAGCTTGCTGTGGACTCAGTGTAGCCTTGGGGAAGTCTGAAAATTCATATCTGGTGGTGCAAAGACTTTGGCGTCTAGCGAGAGCTTCAGAGTTGCTGACCAGACAGTTGCTTCTTTGGTGCTTGCCAAGCAGGAGAGTCACTCCTTGACCCCAAGGGAGATTTCTTCAGTCTTCTAAAAGAAATAGAAAGTTGAAGGTCCAGGATATATGTTGCAGAGTTTCGTCCAGGGTAATCTAAAGTCTCAAGGACTGGGTTCCCATACTTATACTAAGTTTGGGGGTTGGACATACTCTAGGGACCCACCTATGGGAGGGTTTGGAAAGGGGGGTGGTTACACCCATCTCCTTTGTCCAGTTTCATGCCAGAGCAGGGGCAGGTAGCCCCTGCAACCGGTTTGAACTGGACTATGCACAGGGACACCAAGTGTGGCCCCAGTGCAGGACTTCAAAGCACCAGAGAGTGCTCCCGCCCAGCCCCAATACACATATGCCTGTCTGGGGAGGTGGTTACACCTTCCCTGGGACAGGAAACCTATTGTCCAGGCCTCCCCTGCTGGAGTTTTGGTCAGCAGCAGGAGGCCAGACCCGTGATTGCGGCAGTGGCATCCATTTTGTGATGCCAGGGCTTTAGAAAGTCTTTACCAGGTAGACCAGTGTGAACATGTCTCTCCCTCTAGAAGGGTGGAATGCTACCCCCGCCTCCAAAACTGGCGGGGGGGTAGTATTCCAAAGTGTTTGACACCAAACACGACATGTTTCCGTGCAGCCAGTCCAAAGTTAGCATTTACCGCGAGGTTATAATGCAATTAAGAGTATATGGTCAGGCTGCACCAAAAACAGCATCAGAGGAGGTACTCCGAAGGCTGCAGAGGGGCTCTGCTACTCTGCCTTCAGGATTGTTAAGGCCTGCCATAGGAGTGACTTATTGGTTTTATATGTATGTGCAATGGTAGTGATATAGGTAGCCTATACCACAGTAAGGGGTGCAGGCACCACCTTACCCAGGCTGCAGTAGCAGACCTGTGGTGTCATTTTGGAGTGCTTCCCAGGGGTGGCATAATACATACTTCAGCCCCTGGTAGGCCTCTGAGGTACCTATGCCCTAGGCACATAGGGGCAGATTTATGTTGCACTTGCGCCACTTTTGCGCCGCCGTTGCGTCACTTTTGTGACGCAGCAGCGGCGCAAATCCTGCGCCATGGTGCGGGGTATTTACAACGTGACGCATCTGGGAGATGCGTCACGTTGTAAAGCCCTGCGCCACATGTAGGCGTTCCAGGGCAGGTGGGGGCGTTCCGGCGCAGGAACGCCTCCTAAAAGTGGCTGAGTGAAATCTACAAGATTTCACTCAGTCACTTTTAGGCCCATGCTGCGTCAAAACCCTGCGCCTGCTTGAAGCAGGCGTAAGGATTGACGCAGCATTGTACAGATAGGGCCCCCCAGAACATTGCTGGAGCTGCGTCGCGCTTGCGACGCAACTCCAGCAATGCGCCACTTTTACGGCACAGATGCGTCACGCATCTGTGCCGTTTTTGCCCCATGGTGCGCCGCATTATAAATGCGGCGCATCCATGGTGGCGCAGCTGTGGCGCATAATAATTGGCGCATCCCTGCTGATATGCAGGGTTGCGCCAGTTAACATAAATCTGCCCCATAGTATACCATATACTAGGGGCTTATAAGGCACTCCAGAATCCAATTAGAGATGTACCTAATGTACATGAAAACCATTTTAGAGAGGAAGCAGCTAGGCTGGGGTCCTGATTAGCAGGACCACAGCCAGCCTAAGGTCGAAAAACAGTGAAACACCCCCAAAAAGTGGGGGTATCCATGTGAAGCAGATTCTACTCTCCTACACAACCCCCCCAAACGCAGGGACATTAAACTAACCTTGACCAGTTGAGTCTTCATGTTCTAAGTGGAAATACCTAGAGAGTCCATCTGCATTGGCATGGTTACTCCCAGGTCTATGTTTCACTGTAATGTCCATCCCCTGTAGGGAAATGGACCACCTAAGCAGTTTGGGGTTTTCACCCTTCATTTGTTTTAGGCATAAGAGGGGCTTTTGGGCTGTCTGAACAAGGAAGTGAGTACCAAACAAGTATGGCCTCAACTTCTTCAGAGCCCAAACCACAGCAAGGGCCTCCCTCTCAATGGCTGACCAACGTTTTTCTCTAGGGGTCTGCCTTCTGCCTATGAAAGCTAATGGCTGATCCTGACCTTCATCATTCAATTGTGACAGTACAGCCCCTACCCAAATTCAGATGCATCTGTTTGGACAATGAACTTCTTGGAGTAATCAGGACTCTGTAGAATGGGAGCCGTGCACACACATGGCCTGCTTCAGGTCATCAATTGCTTTTTGACAGCTAGCTGTCCACTGAACCTTTTTGGGCATTTTCTTAGAAGTTAAGTCATTCAGGGGTGTCACTATTGATCCATATTCCTTGACAAATCCCCTATAGTACCCAGTCAGGCCTAAGAAGGCTCTCACCTGAGTCTGGGTGGTTGGAGCAACCCTGTCCATGATGGTCTGGATTTTGCTCTGCAGTTGTTGAACCTGGCCTCCACCTACAAGGTGGCCCAGGTACACAACCTGACTCTGCCCTATCTGGCACTTGGTGGCCTTGATAGTGAGGCCTGCCTTTTGCAGGGCCTCTAAAACATTCCTTAGGTGGACCAGGTGATCCTCCCAGGTGGAGCTAAATACACCAATATCATCTAGATAAGCTGCACTGTAGGCTTCCAGACCTGTGAGAACTGTATTCACCAACCTTTGGAAAGTGGCAGGTGCATTCCTCAAACCAAAGGGCATCACCACAAATTGGTAATGCCCACTTGGGGTCGAAAATGCTGTTTTTGGCTTTTCATCATGAGCTAGTCTGATCTGCCAGTAGCCAGCTGTCAAGTCAAATGTGCTAAGATACTTGGCTGAGGCCAAAGTATCTATAAGCTCATCTGCCCTTGGCATTGGATGGGCATCAGTCCTAGTGACTGCATTGAAACCCCTGTAGTCCACACAAAGCCTCATCTCTCTTTTCCCACCACTGGTGTGAGGTTTTGGCACAAGGACCACTGGACTAGCCCAAGGGCTATCTGAGGGTTCAATAACTCCCAAATCCAAATCTTTTCTGGGCTTCTGTCCTGATACAGTCCCTGACATGGTCAGGTTGCCTATAAATCTTACTTTTAATAGGCAGACTGTCCCCAGTGTCCACTTCATGAGTGCACCAGGTAGTCTGACTTGGAGTCAGAGAAAACATGTTTCTGAACTGATTGAGCACCTGTCTGCAATCAGTTTGCTGCTGGGCAGTGAGGCTGCCTGCCAAGGCCACACCATCAACTGACCCATCATCAGGGTTCTGTGAGAGGAGGTCAGGGAGTGGGTCACTCTCTTCCTCCTGTCCCTCATCAGTAGCCATGAGCAGGCCCATGTCAGCCCTGTCTACATATGGCTTTAGCCTGTTGACATGGAGAACCCTGTGGGGACTCCTGGGAGTTCCTAGGTCTACTGCGTAAGTAACCTCTCCCTTCTGTTCAACAATAGTGTGGGGTCCACTCCATTTGTCTTGGCGAGCTGCTGGGGCCACAGGCTCCAACACCCACACTTTCTGTCCTGGCTGGTAAACAGTCAGTACAGCGTTTTGATCATGCCAGGGTTTTTGCAGTTCCAGGCTAGCCTCAAGGTTTTTAGTTGCCTTTTTCATGTACTCAGCCATCCTGGAGCGGAGACCAAGTACATAGTCCACTATGTCTTGCTTTGGGGGCTTGAGAGGTAACTCCCATCCTTCCTTCACCAAACACAATGGACCCCTGACAGGGTGACCAAACAAACGTTCAAAGGGGCTGTAGCCAATCCCCTTTTGTGGCACCTCCCTGTATGCAAACAAAAGGCAGGGCAAGAGAATGTCCCATCTTCACCTAAGCATTTCTGGGAGTCCTTTAATCATGCCCTTTAAGGTTTTGTTGAACCTTTCAACCAAACCATTGTATTGTGGGTGATAGGGTGTGATGAACTTGTAAGCCACTCCACACTCCTTCCACATTGCCCTTAAGTAACCAGACAGGAAGTTGGTACCTCTGTCTGATACCACCTGCTTAGGAAAATCCACTCTTGAGAAAATTCCCAACAGGGCCATTGCCACCACAGGTGCTGTAGTGGTCCTAAGGGGAATAGCTTCTGGGTACCTGGTAGCATGATCCACTACCACCAGGACAAATTTGTTCCCATATGCTGTTTGGGGATCTATGGGACCAACAATGTAAATCCCTACCCTTTCACCCCCACCACAGGTAGTAGTATCAGGGGGGCCATTTAGTGCCATCTGCTTTGCCACTGGCTTGGCAGGTTACACAGGTGCGACAAAACTCCTTTGTGTCTTCAGACATGTGGGGCCAGTGAAAGTGAGGGACAAGTCTGTCCCAAGTCTTGTTCTGGCCCAGGTGACCTGCTACAGGGATATCATGGGTTAGGGTCAATAGGAAGCCAGTGAACTTCAGAGGTATAACCAACCTCCCGGTGGCACCAGGCTTGGGGTCTGTACACTCTGAGTGCAGGAGTCCATCATCCCAATACACCTTATGGGTACCACTAGCACTCCCAGCAGCCTCAATAGCAGCTTGCTGTCTGAGGGATTCAAGAGAGGGGCAGCTCTGCTGCTCTTGACTCAGATCTGCCCTGAAAGGGCCCCCTGTTCTCAAGAACTCAAACTGATCAGGCTCAAGCTCCTCAGGGACAGTTCCTTCTTCAGGACTGTGATCATCTCTCTCAAGAGACTGATCCTCTTTCTGAGTCAGGGGGGAAGGCTCTGCCTTAACCCTTCTGCTCCTCCTCTTGGATGTCACTTGGTCCATTCTTCCAGAATCCAAGGCCTGTTCAGTTTCAGAAATGTTGGCCTGTGACCTGGTCACAGCAAACACATCTGCAGGGATGCCCAGCATTTCTGCATGAGTCCTGAGCTCACTTCTGCCCAAGATGAAGTCTCTAGATCATTGCCAAGCAAGCATTCGACTGATAGATCTGCACTCACCACAACCTTCTTAAGGCCAGTTATCCCTCCCCAGGAGAAGTTAACAACTGCCAGAGAATGGTCTGTTCTGACATTGCTAGCATTGGTCACTTGGTACATTTCACCAAGTATAATCTGCCCAGGATCCACAAGATCTTTTGTCACCATAGTGACACTTGCTCCCTGAACTTCAACCTGTATTGTTCAGTGGTTAGGCCAAACCCATCTATCAGTGCACTTTTCAAGACATGGTAATCATCAGCATCCTCTTTTCTTACAGTGAGGAGCTTATCTCTACCTTTGTCTGCAAAGGAGAGCCATAAGGTTGCTGCCCATTGCCCTTGGGGGACCCTCTGTACTTTACAGTTCCTCTCCAAGGCAGTTATCCATTTGTGGATGTCACCTGGTAGGGAGGGACAATCTTACTTAGGTTTCTATGGTCATAAGGCCTCTCCCTATCTCTAGAGAAATTGCTGCCCCAAGGGACTCTAGTCCCTCCTTTTTTCTAGCTCTGTAGAGCTCTAGGGCCATCTGCTGCTTTCTGAGGTGAAGCTGAGCTTGCTCATACTTCAGCAGTCTCTCTCTCCTCTCCTGGGAGGTTTCCCTCCTTCTGTGAGAAGAAACTAAGGTCCCTACAGATGAGGTAGACTGGACTGACCCCCTTGAGAGAGATCTGTCCCTTCTGACCCTACTTTCAACTCTTCCTGGAGGGACAAAGAGGGGAGCATTGTGATCATCCTCATTCAGGGGACTTTGATTTCCCAGATCCTGATCATTGTCATCAGTCTGGTCAACAGCAGAAGTTGAGCCAGGGGGAATTCCACCCCCAGATCCACCCTCAACGCTGCCCCACCCACTCTGCCTACCCCTTCAGGCCCACTAGGCCCTGAGAGATCATCCAGCCTGAGTATCTGCAAGAGATGCTGGATGGTTGGGCTTTTGCCTGTCTTCAGCTTCCTAATAGAACATAAGGCCCAAAGCTGAGCAAAGGTGAGATCCTCATATTTATAGGGGAGAAGCCCACTGGCTTCCGGCAGGGACCCACTGGTTCCTGGCTGATTAGACATTACTAGTGTGGGTGGTGTACTGCACTACCTACACTAGTGTGGCCTACTACACTCTCTTGAGTTGTAGAAAGAGTGTGCTAAGCCCTTGACACACAACTCTAAGTTCAGTAGAACTTACTGTATACTAAGCTTGATATTATATGTACCTAAGGTACCTTTAGTGGTTTTCAGTTGATCAATTCAAATGTGATTATCTGCTAAAACAAAAGCAAGCTGGAATCCCACATGCAGCACACCAATGTGAGGAGTTGGCCTGATATATTCTGTCCCCTAGTTATAGTGGGCACCCTGTATCAGCCCAAACAACCTCTTATGGTGATAGGTTAAAACAACCTTTATTTAAAGCTATTCTAGTGGTAGCTATGGAGAGCAGCCTCCAGGCTAAGTCTTGAAGGAATGTAAAGCAGCTGGTTTTACCAGTCTATAATCTCCTGCATGACCAAATGAAAGGACAACCACACCAAGTATATATTTAAAATATATGTATTTAAGATAAAACACACCCCTCTTGTCTCTTTATCAGGCTGGAGTTCGAAGTACTTAAGTTACACATCAGTATTCAACAGTAAAAGCACAAATACGCGTTTGGGCCCTAGGGGAGTACCAAACCATATACCAATAAAGTGGTATACAAACCACGACTGAACTAGACACAAGGCCTAGAGCCTGTAGAAGTGCTTGGACCACAAGGAACCACCCAAGGTAGTGACACAGGGGACCCACGGGGACGCGTGCAGTGTGAGAACACAGCCGGGAATCGCAGTTAACTTCTATGGGGAAAGTCGCGGTTGGAAATTAAGAGTTTAAGGACACTTAGAGGATGACTACAAACAAACCCTTTTGGACTTAGAGGTATCTAGGGCCAACACCTACGGGAGCACCGGAGTACTCGAGTTACCTCACCCAGGGAAGCTGGGTGCATAGGTGTCAAACGGTGTTGGGTCGCAGCGTCGTTTTCAACGGAAGCTGGCAAAGAAGTGCTGCTTCCGTGAAGAGGAGAAGTGTCCGGCAAGATCCAAGCCTGGATCGAGGATGGAAGGAACCTGAAAGCAGAGGGGACAGAGTCTGGGTCACTTACCAGTGACCAGGGGCACGATAGTCCAATGCCCACAGATGTCAGGTGCTTCAGGTGAGTTGATGGGTGTCTTGATTCTTCAGCCACGAGGTCCAGGAGGTGTTGATGATGACCAGGAGCTGGATTCAAGCTGTCCCACAAAGTCTGTTGAGTGCTGCAGTGTCGGCGACCAGACTGGACCCAACAAGCCTTGGCAACTGCAAGGCACGTAAAAATAGAAAAAGGACATCGGTGCAGACCAGCAAGGTCTGGGGACTCACCCAGCAAGGGTAAGTTGGGACATGTCTGGAGCAACCAGGAAAGCCCAATCAAAAGATGAGTTGCCTTCGTGGGGACCCACTAGCCAACGGGCTAGTGATCGCAAAGTAGCCTCGAGCAGTTGCACTTGAAACTGGCCCACGGGTCACTTGTGGAGTGGAGGCCAGAGATCTTCAGTGCTGGAGGTGCTCAAGGTTGGGGATACTCAGAGCCCAAAGCACAACTTCGAGGAATACCAGGAAGATGATGGATCGGCAAAAGACCATGGTGTCCAGGGGTCACGGTTCCACGTGATCCGCGATAGTCACGGGCCTCAGCTTAGCTGTGGACCCAGGGTAGCCTTGGGGAAGTCTGAAAATTCATCTCTGGTGGTGCAAAGACTTTGGCGTCTAGCGAGAGCTTCAGAGTTGCAGACCAGACAGTGGCTTCTTTGGTGGCTGCCAAGCAGGGGAGTCACTCCTTGACCCCAAGGGAGATTTCTTCAGTCATCTATTGGAAATAGAAAGTCAAGGGTCCAGGATATATGTTGCAGAGTTTTGTCCAGGGTAATCTAAAGTCTCAAGGACTGGGTTCCCATACTTATACTAAGCTTGGGGGTTGGACATACTCTAGGGACCCACCTATGGGAGGGTTTGGAAAGAGGGGTGGTTACACCCATCTCCTTTGTCCAGTTTTGCACCAGAGCAGGGGCAGGTAGCCCCTGCAACCGGTTTGAACTGGACTATGAACATGGACACCAAGTGTGCCCCCAGTGCAGGACTTCAAAGCACCAGAGAGTGCTCCCGCCCAGCCCCAATACACATCTGCCTGTCTGGGGAGGTGGTTACATCTCCCTGGGACAGGAAACCTATTGTCCAGGCCTCCACTGCTGGAGTTTCGGTCAGCAGCAGGAGGCCAGACCCGTACCCGTGGCAGTGGCATCCATTATGTGATGCCAGGGCTTTAGAAAGTCTTTACCGGGTAGACCAGTGTGAACATGTCTCTCCCTCCAGAAGGTTGGAATGCTACCCCCGCTGCCAGAACTGGTGGGGGGGGGGTAGTATTCCAAAGTGTTTGACACCAAACATGACATGTTTCCGTGCAGCCAGTCCAAAGTTAGCATTTACCGCGAAGTTATAATGCACTTAAGAGTATATGGTCAGGCTGCACCACAAACAGCATCAGAGGAGGTACTCTGAATGCTGCAGAGGGGCTCTGCTCATGCAGGGCCACCCTCTCTCATAAAAGCCAAGCACTCTGCCTTCAGGATTGTTAAGGCCTGCCATAGGAGTGACTTATAGGTTTTATATGTGTGTGCAATGGTAGTGATATCGGTAGCCTATACCACAGTAAGGGTGCAGGCACCACCTTACCCAGGCTGCAGTAGCAGACCTGTGGTGTCATTTTGGAGTGCTTCCCAGGGGTGGCATTATACATGCTTCAGCCCCTGGTAGGCCTCTGAGATACCTATGCCCTAGGTACATAGTATACCATATACTAGGGGCTTATAAGGCACTCCAGAAACCAATTAGAGATGTACCTAATGTACATGGAAACAATTTTAGAGAACAAGCAGCTATGCTGGGGTCCTGATTAGCAGGACCACAGCCAGACTAAGATCGAAAAACAGAGAAACACCAGCAAAAAGTGGGGGTACCCATGTGAAGCAGATCCTACTCTCCTACAGTTAGTAAACTGCACTTTGGAATTACTAATAATAAATTGCAACCAATTATGATGTTTGCTTCTCAAATCTCATTCGCAATATCTCAGACTCAAGTCAACCCCCTTTGACAGGCTAATGCACTAATCACTAAGGGCCATTATTATAATGATTACAATGATGTCGGGTGGATGCCCGTCACCATTGAGGTTCTGGAACCGCTCGACCTTCGGTCGGAGCGGTGGTCACGACGACCAGACTAGACTATTATTAATCGATGCGATCACCTATAGACCATAGGGTGGTCGCAAACCTCCATTTGTCAATGGAGGATTGTGTAGCAGGCGAAAAAGGCCTGCAGCACAAGCTTCCATTGAAAAATGGATGTTGTTGTTCACAAACATCCCTGTACCGTCCGTGTGGCATTGGCATGCACCATGCTGTTATGAAATCCAAGTAACTAGTTACAGAACGTCTTACGTAATCATCACTAATCACATCAGCCCAAGCGGCAACAAGTACAATTCAATAACTAAGTTAGGTGGGTAGCGCCAACTATTACATAATATTTGAAAACTTAACTTCACTGTATGTGTGCAGCAGGCATGTTATTATTTGGGAAAAAATATTAGCTGTAGCGTAGAACGCACAAATAATAATACAAATTTATCATTTTAAAAATTACTCACCTAGCCCCGCAACCTCAACTCCTAGCACGTCTAGCAGGTCCTGCTCTCGGTCCAGGAGTTTGGATCAGCAGTGTGCCAACTGCTGATGGGTGCACCAGACCCCAGATCAGCGGCAAACAGCTCGGTTCACCCTCACCCAGCGCTGCTGGTGCTCTTGCATCCAGTACCTGGACCCAGGCCTGCCACCTTCTGCCAGGGTCGAGGGGAGGTGGCACTTGCTGGAGCGGGTAATACAAAATGTTGTATACCCCCCAATTTCTGCATGTTTATATTAATCTGAATAATCTAATAATTGTAATATTATTAATCTGTTTGAAGTGATAACTCACCAATTATATTAACAAATGAATTATACGTGTGTTTTGCATTTGCATGGCTAAACTAACTGTATACTAATATATGTATGCATACTAATGGTAGAAAATTAGAATATTGCATTATATATGTTGCTATTGTGACGCAATTGTAAATTGCACCAGATGACATCACTGGGTGATTATAAACGCTTTAAATGTTGCTATCATGCTAGATAATTACTTACACATAGGGGAATTAGTGAGGGTTTAACATTTTATTAGCCATTTCAATGTTTTATTTACGTTTTGTGTTTGTTTTGCTTAAGTTGACCATTTGGGCCTAAGAAAGATGGCTGACCGAGACACACGACGTGACTACTACTGTTTCACGAGGTTTCGGGTGAAGTGCGCCTGCGCCACCGCCTGCAACAAGTGGCCTCGTCCTGACCCCAGACAAGATGTACCCATCAAGGTCTCACTGGGAGAATCGCCAAATTCATGAAACAAAGGACTGTCTTTAAAACCGGAACCAGCAAGTGTGATGACTTAACCTAACGGACTATGTGAGAACTTTACCGTATGACCCCAAACCAGCCAATCAGGACTGCCTAAAACTGATTTTTGTTACATTTTGATGTTAATTTCATTATAAAAGTTGGTAGACAAAGCGAATTAAAAACCTTCTCTTTGAGCGAACTTCCCTTTTTCCTGACGTTATGCTGACGGAGAGGACGGTGACACTGCTGGACAGCTGTTTTCCTGAATCTTTGACAGACTGAATTGCTGCCTGACTTTGATGAATTAAAGACTTTTCCACGACTTGATTGACTTAGAGGACGACTAATAGCCAGATTAGGTAAATATGATGTTCCGTGGTTTGGTTTATGATTTATTAATTTTGCATTTAATTAGATGAACAAAATTATTATTTTAACAAACAAATGAGTTGGGTGATTTATTTGAAGAGACTAGAATCAGATTAAATGTAGATTAAAGAATTGAGTCACCAAATATCCAAATTCAACTAACTGATCTATCGGATAAATGAGGGGAATATCTCGAGGTTCTGAGTTTAATAAAGGTACTTAATGTATGTTCAGGTGAACTAGGTTCTTTAGTTAAAAGATATTCCTTTCATGTCAGCGTTTGGCCAATTTATCTCTCCCGTGAGGACGGATCAATGAAGCTTGAGGGTTGGTATTATGGGCCCCACCAATGAATGTATTGAGTGAATGAGCTAGTGCGATATTTGATATGTGACGAAGGGAGGATTGAAAATTCCACACTGCAACAGAACTGGATATAAAAAACCAGCGCTGCCACCTCCACTTCGGAAAACAGGGCACAGGGCTGCACCACTGCCTGGTGACGCTTTCCGCAAGGAAGGCAGCCATGCCTTAGTACGCCTTTATCTGCCATTGAGCTGGGGGGAAAAGAGAAAAAAAAGAAACAGGTAACAAGAAGGAACGACTGGGTAATAATAATAAGGAAGTAAGGAAGCTAAAAGATAAAGTACAAAATTCACCCAAAATTCATAGACACTTAGAAAGACAAAGGGTAAGATAATAAATAGAAAAGATAGGAAAAAAAGTTTTAAAAGCCAAGGATTACAGAGATGAATGAAGGATGAAATAGTAGGCCCTAGCACCATAAACAGAGTAAGAAACAAGATGGCCATGCCCATGTGGGACCACGTGGTGCAGTTCACTTGATATTTCCACCTGAACGCTCAATTCACATTGACATATGGCGGAAACATCACGCGAACAGGCAGGAAAAGCAACTCTGCCCACTTGCGGAACTCCGCATAGCACACCAGAGTTGTTTTGCAACTTTGTGAGTTCCGTGTAGCGCCGCTACGCTAACACCGCCCAGGCTTACCTTTTTCTGTTTTTCATTCTGCTTTCTTCTGCCTTTACTGCTTTTCCTCCCTCATCCCTGGGGGTGTAGTGATACAGCATCACTGCTCTGCTGCTGGTTTGACCTCTGTCTCTCTTTTTTTCTGGCTTTTTCTGCTTTTTCTTTCTGTCCCGTTTGCACTTTTTTTATCTGTTTGTTCTTGTGCCCTTCGCCGCGCTTACTCCTGTGATCGCCGTGGTTCTGCCCCCCTCCAGTGCCACTTTCCTGCTCCCCACGTTTCCTGCCTCCCAGCTGTCCAGCCCCCGCACACTACTTAATGGCAGCAGCTGTGCACAGCGGGGGTGCCAAAGGTGTGCCAAAGGCAAGCCGGTCAGCGCCCAACCCTGCCTGGCCCGTTCCCAGCGCAATGGACCCTGGTCCTCGGTACTTCCACCAATACAGCGCTAGCACTCTCCTCGCCCTAAACTCCAGATGCAACTCCACCTGCCACATCGCATCACTGGACACCCAAGGACCCTACTCCTTCTGAAACTGCAGCTGTACCCCATCCCACCTCACACTCCAGCACCTCCTGCTGCCCAACTGACAAACAGCGGACCTGACTGGCTCATCTGCATCTGCCTCAAAATGCGCTCCCTCCACAAACACACCACAAAAATCTGGGACCTCCTCAACTCTATCTCTACCAACATCGCCTTCTTCATAGAAGCCTGGACAAAATCCAGCTCTGGCCAGGACATCGCCACCACGATCCCTTGATGGCTGCAAGATCATCAGCAAGGACCACACCAAGAGACCAGGAGGAGGCATTGCCTTCATAGACAAAAACACCCTCCACCTGACCTCTTAACTCAGACTACCCAACGACAACAATGGAAAACCTCCACTTCCAGATCCAGACCAACACCACCCTACACTGCAACTTTTTCTACAGACCTCCTGGCCCTGCCAACCTTACACCGATGCCATCATCGACTTCATTGCACCCCAAGCACTCACATCTACTGAATACATTGTACTCAGCGACCTCAACTTTCACCTGGACAACCCGAGTGACCAGAACACGACATCCCTTCTGGAGAACCTCGCCAACATAGGACATAAGCAGCTGGTCACTGCTCCAACCCATGCAGCAGGACACACTCTCGACCCCTTCTTCTCCACCAGCAGAAACCTCACCTATAGCCACACTATTAAACTCCTCTGGACTGACCACCACGGCGTGCACTTCACTTTCACCAAACCCACCGTATATCAATGCCCTTACTGCCCTCAAATGTAGCTAGAACAAGGTCACCTATGAACAGCTCACCACCTACCTCAGCACTACCACACAGCCCACAGCTGGTGCTCTCCTGCCTCTATGAGTCCAGATGCACATGCAGATGACTAGAGAAGAAAAGGAGGAACAAGAAAACCCTGGAACCACACCCAACCATGCCACAACTCACCGGATCCTGATCAACTGGACCTCCATTACCACAGACAACACTCTCAAGACCAAGAAGAGAATCCACATTGAAGCCCCCTTGAACCCATGCTCGTACCACATTTTCCATAGAGCAGCCACCACCCTTGCCCCCAGGCTCTGCTGCACCATCACCTGCTCCATTGAGAAGGCCACCTTCCCTGACATCTGGAAACACGCCAAGTTCAACCCTCTGCTAAAGAAATCATCTGCTGACCGACAGACCTCAAGAACTTCAGATCCATCTCCCTGCTCCCCTTCCCAGCTAAGTTAATTGAGAAGGCCATCAATGCCCTACTCTCTGAGTACATCAAAGATAATCACATCATAGATATCCCCCAAACTGGCTTCAGGAGCAACCACAGCACCGAGACTGCACTTCTCGCTGTCAAAAATGACATCTGCTTTCTCCTCGACTGGGCCAAAACTGCAGCCCTCATCCTTATGGACCTCTTGGTTGCCTTCGACACAGTCTCCCACCGCACCCTAATCTCGAGACTCAATGAAGCCGGCATCCGCAACAAAGCCCTTAAATGAATCCACTCCTTCTTTATTGGTCATACACAGCGAGGTAAACTACCCCCATTTCTCCTTGAGCCCACGGAGATCAGCTGCGGATCCCCCCAGGGGCCCCTCCCTGAGTCCCACCCTCTTCAACATCTACATATTCCCTCTCGCGGCCATCGTCAGGAACTATGGACTCATCATCGTCTCCTACGAAGACGACACCCAACTGATCCTCTCCTTTACCAACAAACCCACAACCACCAGAAACAACTTCCACAGATGAAGTCTGTTGCCACATGGGCAAAAATCGGTTTTCATCAAAGTCCTCATCTCAGGACCAACTCCCTCAACTAAGGGTGACTCCTGGTGGCCCTCTGCATTGGGAACCCCACCTACCCCCAAGGACCACGCACGAAACCTCAGCATCATACTGGACTTCTCGCTCATAATGAACTGCCAGATAAACACCGTCTCCTCATCATGCTTCCACACGCTTTGCCTACTTCAAAAGACATTCAGATGTATCGCCAGTGAATCCAGAAAAACAGTCACCCACAACATCATCATCATCAGACTCGACTAGGGCAATGCACCCTATGCTGGTGTCCCCCAGAAACGACACCAGAAACTACAGAATGTTCAAAATGCCACAACCAGACTGGTCCTCAACATTCCCCGCCACAGCCATATCACCGAACACCTCTGAGAAGTCCACTGGCTCCCAGTCTACAAAAAAAATCACTTTCAAGCTCCTCATACATGCCTACAAAGCCCTCTATGTCAAAGGACCAGTATATATGAACCACCGCCTCTCATTCCATGTACCCACTAGATACCTCCACTCTGCACAGCTGGCCCTTGCCGCCATCCCTCGGATTCACAAGACTAGAACCAGAAGAAGATCCTTTTACTACCTCACTGCCAAGACTTGGAACACCCTGCCTCTCCACCTCTCTTGGACTGAGCCCCAGTGCTCAGATGGATCAGCAGCCCTCCCCCTCATCCCCCCAACACATTGAGACTCTCACAGGAGAGTAGCTGTGCTTTACAGACCCTGATTGATTGATTGGGAGCACCATCTGTTTACATAGTAAAAGGGAGAGCAGTTTGGGCTGCAATACAGAGCATGTCATGATGACTGCATGTTTATAAATGTTGTTGTACCTTTAGTGATAGTGATAAAGAGCAATATGAATATTAACAGTATAGTGACCCTGAACTAGCAGTGGGGATCCCTAAACCACCACAGCAGCGCACCCAAAGCCTCTGAATAAGCTCCACCCAAGAAGCATTTGCATACAGAGTTAATAGTAAGTTGATCTTGGGAAGATGGCATGGTCCATGTTGTCAAAGGTAACCAAAAGTAGGATTATTGTAATTTTAAGACAAATATAATGTGTACTTATGACTTGTTTTATGTCAGTCCATCACAGCTAGCTGTATGCAAAATCTGTTTTCGCTTAGTTGTGTGACATTTTGGGAAAAAGAAATTCAAATCATGCATATTTCTATGAAATTTTAGCACAAAATGCATTTTTACACCCACTTTGGACATGAGGGCGTTTTTGGTACTAAAACAAGAGTGCCAAAACCACAAGTGCAGTGAATGACAGATTATCGCATTCTGGTCATTTGTGTTGTCCCTGCACTCCCAGGGCAATATTATTTGACATTGAGTAATGGTGTAATTTCAGGAGATTTGTGAAACAATCATATTGCAAAATTCCTGAAATTATGCCACTTACGCGTGGGTAATTGACATTTTACCAAGGCCTAGTTATAGCCTCATTTATCAATTTATTAAGCAGCACTTTTGTATCAATTAATGTATCATTGAACAACAGTTTAACACAAGCCCCGGCAGCCGCTGCAGTACAGGATGACCCCACCCTTTAGGTGGACTTTTCCAGCCAAAGACCTATGACTATTTCTGAAATATGGCAGCTGAGTGGGGAGTCAATACATTCAGAGGAGGACCTCAACATTTTGATTTAGGTCGCCATTTGAAGGTAAGGTGACTGGAAAGATAAAACACAAATCAATTTAATATTCAAAACAAATGAGCTATCAAAGGTTTTCTGAATGAAATGTGAGAAATCTGAATGACATGAGAGAAGTATCCATTGTGCTGGAATCTCAAACAATATCAGCATGAGACTGCTGAGATGATCACATTTAATGATGTATTCTATGTCCACCTCTATATTCTCTACTTAGCATATGACTTATAATTTAAAATCGCTATCTTTTGAAATTGAAGAAACAAGTTCATATTCTGAAATGGAGCACTGTTCGGAAAAGTCCTACTGATATGAAGAGAGTCAGAAATAATGTTAATCATTATTGCAAACTCATCAGAGGCATTCATAAAAGTAACATATTGTTTATGTATTCATTTTAAATTGTAGCAATGTATCCTTGGATACACTTGGACTTTAAATGTTTATTGCCAGTTAGGTTAAAAACTATGTCATTTTAACATATGGTTAAGCATATGCTGAGTAATTTCACTGATCAATTTATGTTTTGCATTCACGTAACACTGGCTTGTAACATTAAGGGTGGCATGCTGTTTCAATTTACAATATTTGAACATATGTTTCCTACTTGAATAAAAAAAACTTATTAAGATTTTATAGATGCATACATTAATTATTGTTGTGCCATTTTATCGCTAAGGCTGTAGGCAAACTGCGCAGTAATGACAAACCACACCAACAAATACTCATGATTTAATGATTGAAAATAAATTGTTGTTAAACGATAATAGACTGTAACCTACATCGTAGTTTCAGTGCTATTTTCAGGGGTTTATCTTTTCCATTCCTCAATTCTGCTGCAATTTTACAAACTAAACATGTCTTCTTCTGATGTATGAGACAAAAAAAAATTCTGTATGCTAGCATGACCAATAAAGTAGAGAGACTTTTGCTTAAAATTCACACAACTAGATTGAAATGTGTTAATAATATGAATGCAGGAAATTTAAATCAATACAAATCCATCAAGATATCTATTGCTAGAAATAGAGATCTGCCTTTTTTTATTACTACGATTTAGGGTAATCATAATAATGATAATGATAAATTTAATAAAAGGATGACACCAACTGAATACAGTACTAATGACTTACGAATGACATGCACAAAAATATCATAAAAATGTAAACATAATTGCACACAATGGGGTTATTGGATGAGGGGCCACTTACTCGCCCATACAGATACATACACACCCACTCACTTACTCATGCTGATCCTAACATGTACTCACTCACCTATACAGTCACTGATAAAAGCACACACACACCCACACAGTCACTCTCACATTCACTCACTTACCCATGCAGTCATTTTTATATCCCATCACTCACCTACACAGTTTTTCACGTACCAAGTTACTCACCCATATACCAATGACATATCCACTTACTCACCAACACAGACATATACACATTCACTCACCCATACAGCCCCTTGTACATGCATTCAATAAACCATATAGCCACTGACTCACTTACTCACACATCCATACAGGCGGTCAAATACACACTCACCCACCCACCCAGACACTCAAACAACCATACATGTACTCAAATAACCAATCCCTCACCCTTACAGACACTCACATACCCACTCACAGACCCATACAGCCACTTACGTACCACCTGATAAACTGATACAGACATACACACAACCAGTCACTTATCCATACATTCACTGAGACACCTAATCACTCACTTATACAGTCAGTCATACATCCACTGAATCATCAATACAAGCACTCATGCACCCACTGATTCACCAATGTACCTTTGTATATATATTTAACACTCATAACCATTCTAAAAATACTCACAGTCACTAGATGATATCATCAGTGATGTCATTTGAGACGTCATTAGAGATGTCCTCAGTGATGTCACTGACCATTTCATGAGTGATGTACTATAAGAGATCAAAAGCAGTGCATTTCAGAGAGAGCGACTATAACGGATGAATTTCACAGGTTTTGAACAAGTTAAACCCAAGCCTAACTATAACATCCCTGTAATCTTTGTTTTTTTCAGTGCATGTATATATATATATTATCTACTGGCGGTCGCCAGTAGATAGTTATAGTTAGGACCTATTTTCCATAGGAAATCCGCAACATTCTATTGGGAATATCTTTGGCGCCAATTGACGAATCTTCGTGAAATTTTCCAAACTTTTGGCCAGCTCCGCTCCGCTCCTACCCTGAAAGTTTTGCGGTGATACGTGAAGCGGGGTCCGAGAAAAAAGGGGGGTCCAATAGGATCTGTTGTCGCAGCTACAGCCCGAACCGCTGAACGGAATGACACCAAATTTGGCAAAGAGGTAGTCCTTAGTTATGACTCGTGCCTTTTGCATATTTAGTGTGAATCTGTTCAGTAGTTCCTGAGAAAATTAGGGTAAGAAAGTTAGTGATATCTATGGCCGCAGAGGATCCGCGGACCGTACCCGCACCGTAAGCGCACCCTCCCCGAACGGTGCGCGCACCCTCCCGATCGCGCGCTGAATGCTAATTGGCTGTCAAGCGTCTCTATACATTCGAAACCAGGAACTGTTGGCGGCCATTTTCTGCCTCGGTAGAAGCGAGGCTGAAGATGGAAGGGGAAAAAGTGTGTAAAAGATATGAAGGGGGCAGAGTAGAAATACTCTGACCCTCTAGATCTGCTTAGGGGGTCCCAGAAGGAACCCCTGTGGCCCCCTCTTTTTAAAAAAACAAAAAAAAGTGGCGAAATGCGCGCACGGTGCGCACATCCTATCGCGTTGGATGCACGGATTCTCTCGCGGTGGGTGCGCGGATCCACGACAACGTTTTTTGAAAAACGACAAGAAATCATTGGTTGTATAACAACTTTCTACACTGAAAGGTAGGGTGTATATTTTAGTTTTTTAAAGGTATGATTGTTATTGGTTAACAAAAACAGATTGTAAGGAACATTATATATGATAAGCTGATATGTTGAAAAGTCAAGCACACTTCCTGTCTTGTGTAGGAACATTGTGTGCTGAACTTGTGACCTGTGAGCTAAGTGCAGTGTTCCATGACCTGTCTCTATGGTAACAGGCAGAAGGCAGATTGGGGGAAGGGTTGAAATGTATTTCAGTTGGAAAGGGTTGAAATGTTTAACCAATAGAAATGTGTGTTTGCTTTTGAGTTTATGTGCGAAGGATTGTGATTTGATATTTGCATGTATATGTGTGGAAAATGAAAGGGAAATTTTTCCATTCTTTGCTTTTGCTGAGAGGTGCACAGTGCGGAGATTCTGTAAAAGAAAATATATGGTGAGTGATTCATATACTCCTTAATCTACAAAAGAACTTGAAAGATGAGTTATTTAATTTTGAGGGGATGTATGTAGACTATTTTGATTTTAATCAGACTAATGTATTTTTCCTGCTAAAGTGTAGGGAGTACATTTTTTCTCTACAATGTGTGTGCATGTAGAAACCATTCTGTGATAGGCATTTGTGTTTTTCATGTGTTTGTAGACAGATTACTGTGCAGTTTTTATATTTTGCTAGAATTAGAAACCAGTCATTGTTTATGAATTTGTGAAATGAGTTATGTTATGTTTCTATACTAAAATGTAGTACTACTTCTAGATGTGTTTTGATATAGTGCAAGGGATAGTGTTGTTTGTCTAGAATCACACAGTGAGTCTGTGTGCATTTGGGAACCACTGTGAGAGAAGCATTTGGTAATATCGTGTATTTGCTGACAGATAACTGTTTTAAAACCAGTCAGGTTGTCAAGTTTTAGTAGCATTAGAAGACAGTTATGGCTTATGCTTTCATCAAATGAGTGAGCCATTGACAGTAACTTGCAGTCGTGAAATATGTAGATTGTGTGCAGTTCCCTTACCACTTGCACTGTAGTGAATGAGTTTTGGTAAGCTCATAGGGATAGTGGTGCTTGTCTAGAATCACACTGTGAGTTAGTGTGTATTTGGGATCAGTGTGAGAGAATCATTTGGTAACATCATGTATTTGCTGACAGATAAGTGTTGTAAAACATGTCATGTTTTCATGTTTTAGTAGCATTAGAAGACAGTTATGGCTTATGCTTTCATTATATGAGTCAGGCATTGACAGTAAATTGCAGTTGTGAAATATGTAGATTGTATGCAGTTCCCTTACCACTTGCACTGTAGTGAATGAGTTTTGGTAAACTTATAGGGATAATGGTTCTTGTCTAGAATCACACTGTGAGTTAGTGTGTATTTGGGATCACTGTGAGAGAAGCATTTTGTGAAATATGTAGATTGTATGCAGTTCCCTTACCACTTGCACTGTAGTGAATGATTTTTCACTCATACAACACCAGAGAAATTCAGCAGCTTTAGTTAGCTGAGCTAACTATAATTTGTGCCCCAATGCACTGCTTATGACCTCACATGTTACATCACTCATGACATGTTCAGTGACATCACCAATGACATCACTCATGACATCTCAAATAACATCATCCATAGAATCAAGTATGCCAAACTAACATCCCCATACAATCTTTCATACACCCACTCCAATTTTCACACTCCTATTCTCAAAACCATTGATACATCCATACCAGTACTTACTTACCCACTCACTGATTCATAGGTCTATACACACATCTACTCACTCATCTATACAGCCACTCATACACCTACTCACTCACTAATATAACCACTCACATATCCACTCATACAACCATACAGCCAGTCCCATACTGTCAGACACTCATACAGCTACTCACACACCTACTCACTCACCCATAAAGTCAATTACACAGTCACTTACTCACCTATACAGTTATATACACACCAACTCACTTATTCATACAGGGCCCGATTCACAAAAGTAATCTGAGACAAAATCCTAACTTTATGACTTGGGGTATTCACAAAATACATTTAGGAGTAGAAAAGTTAAGAATCCTAACTTTACTACTACTAAATGCCTTTCGTGAATACCAAAAGTCATTAAGTTAGGATTTTTCTCCGTTTTTTCAGTTTAGTAGTAGTAAAGTTAGGAATCCTAACTTTACTACTACTAAATGCCTTTTGTGAATACGGAAAGTCGTAAAGTTAGGATTTTGTCTCAGATTACTTTTGTATATTGGGTCCACAGATATTAACACATGCTAGCTCACCTATACAGTCACTGACACAAGTACACACTCACCCATACAGCTTCTCTCATAATCACTCACTCACACATACAGTCACTTATATACTCCAACACTCACCTATACTGCCTTTTGCATATGCAGTTACTCACCCATATCCCACTGACACATCCATTTACTCACCGACACAGCCATACTCACACTAACTCACCCATACAGCCCCTCACAGATGCACTCATGAACCCATACAGCCCATGATTCACCCACTCACTCATCCATGCAGGGAGCCACACACCTCCTCACCCACCCATACAAACACTCATACACCCGTAAAGGTAATCAGAAAACCAATCAATAACCAATTAATCCACTCATGTACTGATTCACAAATCCATGCAGCCACTTATACACCAACTGAAAGACTGATACAAACATTCACATACATTAATTACTCACTGAGACATTCACTGAGCCATGTATAATCACTCACTTATACAGTCAGTCACACACCCACTAAATCATCCATAAAGGCCCTCACACACCCACTGAATCATCAATGCAGCCATACAACCACTCACACACCATCAGTCACTCATAGAGGTGCTCACATACCTACTCATTCACCTGCTGAGTCAATTTACAGCTATTTACTCACCTATAAAGTTATACACACACCTTCTCATTTATTCATACACATACTAACATATAATTACTCACCCATACAGACCCATATAAACACACTCACTAACCCATACAGTCACTATCACAATCCCTCACTCATACAGTCACAGATATGCCCCCAAACTCACCTCTACAGCCTCTCACATATCCACATATTCACCCATATACCACTAACACATCCATTCACTCACCGACACAGCCATAGGCACACCTAGTCACTTATACAACTCTTCTCTTATACTCACTAACCCATACACCCACTGACTCATTCACTCACTCATCCATGCAGGCAGTCACACAAACTCTCAACCACCCACACAGACACTCATACACCCATACAGGTACTCAGATAACTGATCAATCACCCATGCATGTTCCAACTCACCAACCCATACAACCACGACACCAACTAAAGGCCAGATACAGACATTCGGACAACCTAGTCAGTGACCCATACATTCACTGAGACACCTAATCACTCACATATACAGTCAGGCTTCCACTAAATCATCCATATAGGCACTCATATACCCACTGATCAATAAACCTTGGTGCACATATGTCATCAGTGATGTCATCAGTGATGTCACTGACAATATCATGAGTGATTTAATATATGAGATCACAAGTATTGTGGGGCATGAGTTAAAGTTAGCTCAGCTAACTATAACTGCTAAATTTCTCTGGTTTTCTATGAGTGAAATATCAGCCTAACTATAGCGTCCATGTAACCCTTGTTTTTTTTAGTGAATACCTAAGGTTTTCAAATTATACTTCCTAACTATAACAGCCCTGTAACCTTTAGGTTTTTCAGTGATTTCCTAAGGTTTTCTAAATACTAATTCCTAACTATAACTTACCTGTAACCTTTGTTTTTTTCAGTGAATTTCCAGGGATTTTAAAGTAGCAATGGTCTTTGCAGAATTGTGTGGAAAGGGGGATGGGGGCTCTGACAGCTCTCAGAAAGCCCACTGTGTAGGACTTACAGAAAGAAACTAGAGGACTTCTTGGTCCCCAAGGTCCTTTAGCATCCAAGAGAACTTTAGTCCCCAACCAGTATTGTGCTAGGAGATGATTATGCAGAATGGTGCATAAAAGTGGCAATGGCCTCCAAAGACCTCTTAGCAAACTCACTGTGTGGTACTTGCTGGAGGTAACAGGAGGGATTGTTGCCCCCCAAATATGCTTAATAGCCAAGGGGACTTCATCCTCCAACTAGTACCATGCCAGGAGGCGCATTTGCAGAGTGGTGCAGAAAGAACGTCCTCGATGATTACACAGGTAGTGCCTGGATGATTCTATGAGTGCCATTGTCAAGTACAGACTGTGAATACCGTGTGTTTTTAGGAAAGTGTAAACACATATAGAGACATATTTTCCATAAGATTTCAGTGTAGCTATTTAGTAAGATACTAATTTAACTTTCCCCTTTGCATTAATTTGTTGAAATAACTAGATCAAAAAAGCATTTTTCTTCTTCACAGCAACACCAAAGGTTGCAATGACATCAGTAGTCATAAATACAAATGACAAAGTGAAAAACAGATATATAGACATATTCTACCCAATATTTGAGTCTAGCTGTTTAGTAACATTTTGCTTTAACTTTATTTTAACAACACATTTATAAAAAGAACAGTATAAAAAAATAACAACATCTGAGCTCACGAATAGAACATAGCTACCAAACAACCATCAAACTACCCACTGTTACCCCATCTCATGAGGAATTAAAAACTGGTTCCAAACTAATTCATTGCACAATCTGAAAACATCACATGATAGTAGAAGTAAGGAATATCATTGGATAATATACTGTTCAGTAAAATGAATAGGAAGTATACGCCCACTCCTCCTTCTTTAATCTTCTTTTCCAGAAGATTATAGTGAGCAGGTGGTACATTTTGGCTGCAGACATTTTTGGACTCATGTGGGATGATGTTCATGTTATATCATCTTAAAACTTATCATATAAAAAGTCTCCAACTGCGATGAAGCAGAAGGAAGCTGGAGGACCATCTACATCAGTGGCCAGAAAGTCCCTTCAGAGGTACAGACTACTACAACAGATATGGCTCCAGCGTTTTAAAGAATGGCTACGTATTGCATGGATTATAGTATTGTTATAAAAGCTGGTTTGCAGTGTCTTACAGCTATTCCCAATGCTTCAAAAAATCATACATGGTAATTTTTTTCACCCTTTTATATTTTTTGCACATTACATAAGACGAGTTCATAGTGAGCAGCAAAAAGGCAACGCAAATCTGAAGGACCCTAGACTTCAATAGCAGCACAACAACACCGAAGCAGAGAGTCCATTCAAAAGTCTGATTTCAACTTCAAGATTTGGCTCCATAGTTTTCCCCAATGGTTCATACTGCATGGATTGTGGATTTGTAGTGAGTGCAGACGAGCAGTCCATAATGGCTCTGCGGAATGCTGCAAAGAATAATAAATGTAGATTTATTATTATTTTTGGGGGACCTTAATAGTTTTTCTACATTAGCTGGCATTGTATTATCTTACTATTATCTTACAGAATGAGTATCTAATATCTATGTGTTGTTCATTTTATTATCTCCTAATTTATTGTAACATCACTTACATTGCCATATAGTCAAGTTAAACAGCCCCATTACAAATAAATACACAGGTAACTTTTGGCAGTTATTATTAATTACTTTTTTCACTTTTTAAATATAAGTTTACATTCTGTGTTTAAATCTTCTAGTAAGTGCATCGACAACATTTACAAACATACTCTATTTTTTTTAGACAACACTGTGTTAAATTTTGTAATCTCTTCTTTAAAACTATCAACTGTAATAAATGTGTCTTGTTCTACAACTCCTCCTCTTACCAACTCTTCATTTTCCCTATAATCCTGCCTAGGACCAAAGAAACAAAACTGCACATCACTACAAAACTCTTCTACGTCTGCCACACTGCCATGCAAATGTGCTCTATTCATGTCTCCTAAACATAAAGCAGGAGTCTTCACATAACACAGGGTCCTACCTAAAGTTTGCATTGTCAAGTGGTATAACTTAATTTGTGTTTTAAACTTCGCCTTGGAAAGATATGTAGAAATGTTCTTAATATATCAATGGATTGTTGTCTAACACTAGAAACGCTACTACGATTCCATTTGAATACAATACCCCGACTACGCCTTCCTTGTACCTCTTCTGCAATAACTTCTACTACATTTCTAGGCACCATCACCTCTTTTGCTATAGGATAATAATTCTTCATTTCATAGCATTGTCCTCTTTAATCAATAGCATGAACTAATCTGTTATCCTGGAGATACCTTTCTTCATTAATGAAAGCCTCTATGCAATATGTATGTATACATTCACACTAAAAGCTGTACAACAGTTACAGCTATTCACTAATCTTTTCTTCTAATTTAGTCTCCTCATGCACAACACTATTTATCACTAAATTTACAAAGCTGTAACTATGCAATCATTAAAACATTTATGCACAACCTATGCAGCCATCTAAACACTCACTTACAACACATGCAGACATTGAAATACTGAGACACAATGTGCACTGATGAAACACTGGGTCTACTAATGCGCTCATCTAATTATGTAGAGAGTAATATTCTAGTAAACCTATCACCCATATTGTCTACAGGCTACATAGTCCTCATTAAACCCTGTAAATACATCCGTTTTTTTTTGTTGCAGAGTTTTATATAGCACAAACTTGACCCAAATCCAATCAGGTATCAGAGCGCTTTACATAGCACCAGTTACGTTACATGAGGACACACATTCATTTTTTGTTAGGCACGGGGAGATTAAGTGATTTGCCCAGAATCACAGGATGTTCAGCGTCATTACCGAGACTCGAACCCAGTTCCCCAGGTCTGAGGTTGAGCGCCCCCAGTTTGTGGTTGAATACATCAAAACTTCCTGGATAATTGAATGAGTGCATATGTAGTACCTAGGTAATTCCTTGAGGATACAAGGAGTGCCTAGATTATTAACTGACTATGTCATAACTCCATGGGTCATTCCATATCTGAATACTTAATACCTGCATGTTTGCATGAGTGTACCACTAGTATCTGGATGTTTGGATGAGTGCATGAGTAGAGCATGAATGATTAGACAAGCGAGTGACAAATGTTCCAATAATTCAATACTTGCATGGATACTGCAGAAATGATTAAATGAGTGCACTTCTAGTGCCTGGACGATTGCAAGAGTGCATACATTGTATATAGGTGATTTATGCAGTACATGGACAGTGCATATATGATTGTTTAAACCCATG
Organism: Triturus cristatus; assembly: GCF_964204655.1. Classification (NCBI taxonomy): domain Eukaryota; kingdom Metazoa; phylum Chordata; class Amphibia; order Caudata; family Salamandridae; genus Triturus; species Triturus cristatus. The sequence goes on from NC_140591.1 coordinate 501,103,696, forward strand.
CATGGCACCTAGCCTATTGGATGAGGGGGATGCTGTCCATTTCCTTTTGGTTGAGTGAGCAGTGGTTTTGAGTTGAGATCTGGATGCTTAGATAACTTCATGGGTAGTGACTGGAGAATTGAATAAGTGCATCAATATTGCCTGGCTAATTAGATGAGTGCATGACTAGTGTTTGAGTAAGTGCATGATTCCATTGGTAAAGCTTCAGAGATTGGTCTAAATTAAGTGTACTGCTGGGGTGACTGTATTAGCGCAAGCCTATTGCCTCAGTAATTAAATGATTGCATAGTTACTGGATGGGTGATAGGTTTATGACAATGGCACTCTCTACATAATTAAATGAGTGCATGAGTAGATCCTGAGTGTTTCATCAGTACACGCGTGTACCTCAGTATTTCAATGGAATGTAAGTGGGTGTTTAGATGGCTGTATAGGTTCTGCGCAAATATTGTAATGATTGCATTGTTACAGCCTTGTTAATTGCATAAATCAATAGTGAACACCTAGGTGATTAGATGAATGGATGGGTAGTCCCTGAATAGTTCTATGACTACATAATTTCTACCTACTTGATTACAAGAGTACATGTGCGGTGTGTGGGTCATTAGATAACTCCATGCATAGTGAATAACTGATTGCATGTGTGCCTGAGTTTTGACTGACTGACTGTGAAAGTACCTTCATTGCTTTTAGATACATAACACTTGTCAATATATCTCTGACTCATTGGTTATCTCCTTCAGTCAGTATCAATCTACCTGTTTTACTGTGTATATGCCTTTCTTCTGAGCTACGTTTGAGTGAAATCTAGGTATCAAACCTGATATATAATTGCATACATGTCTCTCTAGAAACATACATTGCTTTGTTACTGAGCATGCACATGTATCGGTAAATTTCTGAAATAGAAAACAACATTTTGAAATTTTTCAAAGCACAAAACCTTTTGCATTGGCATACGTACATCATTTCTCAAATACATCTTTTGCTTCTAAGAGATACATTAAGCATATCTCAAACACAAATTACAAAATGAAGCTAGCACATGGACTCTCAAGGCATTCAGCACTATTAAGCCTTCTCAATTTTAAACAAACTATGTTTAAAGAAAAACACTACCCTCACTATCTACATCACATGTTCATCAGCCGTACTGAATATAGATCACCATATAAAAATATATGCGATTGTGTACCCCTTCAAGCCATCTTTCCAAAAATGTATACCTCCTCGCATCTTTAAGTAAACTCAAATGTCCCGCGTATATACAGCGAATGCACAAAAATCATATCTCACCATCTAAGCACATTCAATGCGGTCATATAAGTTACAAACCATATTGAAAAACACTTCCCAGCACATTCCTAACAAATATTACTTCTTTCTCATTCAAATACAGGCGGAAAACATAATCTCATCTTTTATTTCTCACCACACTATTCCTGTTTAATAATGTTACTAAAAGTACTACAACCCCCAGGATACAAATAGCAGATGTATCTATTCTTCACAATATGTTAAGACATTTCAAACATTCTTAGTTCCTCATAATATTAATAATAATATTACATTTAGAGACCGCCTGGCTACCCAAAAGGTGTGTCCCTGCGCTAGAAGCACAAGAGCAGGTGTGGGTTAATTGTTGGCCTAGAGACTGTAGAGCCAGGTTTTCAGTCCTCTACGAAAGACTGGTTCAGATTTTTCTGCTTGTTGCTGAAGAGGGAGTGTGTTCCAGTTCTTGGCCGCTAGATAGCCAAAGGATCGAGCACCCATCTTCGCTTTCCTTATCCTGGGAATCTTGAGTAACCTGTAGATCTTAGCTGTCGACCAGGATTGTGAGGGGTGAGGAAGTTGTGCAGGTAGGGAGGGCCCATCCCCTGTAGGCTCTTATGACAGAAACACATGGCTTCCTCATTGCAACTTTCCAAAAGACTATACTGTTATGCTTCAATAAAATACACAATGTAATAAAGAGGCACTAATTCATCTTTCCGTTACTTCCTAAAACATTCACCACTAACCTCTTAAACACATACACTATAATAGATACAGTTCATATCTTATATTTTTCACATCACTGTGATATTCCTTTTAATCAAACTCCCATATGCACCTTAATTTCTAATGCACACTTATAAAATAATTACAATGTTATATACATACCAGTAAATTGAGTTTTTAGATTATATTGTTGTTTTAGCTCTTTCTTCCATACAAACTCTCATACACCCACTCACATACGAACACAACCACTCTCATACCCATTCGCGGACGTATACCATAAGTCAAAGACCCACTCACACACCCCTTACTCACTCGTACAGCCACTCACAGAAGCATTCATTCACCCATACAGTCACTCCTGAAACCAGTAACTCACCCATACAGCTAGTCACACACCCACACACTCAACCAGACAACTACTCACACAACCACTTATTTACCTACACAGTCACTCACACACCCACTCACTTATCCATACAACCTCTGAACACAACAACTCACTCACCAATACAAACACTCACATACTCATTCACATACCCACACAACCACTTGTATACCCATTCACACATCTGCTCTCTCTTTCATACAGCCATTCACACACCAAATGACTCAACCAAACACCCACTCACTTATCCATAGAGACACTTACACGCCCAGTCGTTCACTCATACAGTCAATCAGTTACCCACTCACTCACCCATATAGTCACTACACACCCACTTACCTACCCATAGAGACACTAACACAGCCACTCACTCATACAGCTACTGACACACCTACTCACTCACCAATACACCCACTCACACAGGAACTCTCTCACCAACAGAGCTACTCACACACCCATACAGGCACTCACACACCCATACATACAAGGATACCTACAATCACACATCCACTTACATAATATATGTTATAAGTAGTATCATTCTGTTGTAGTACACTTAGTATACTAATTTAACTTTTGTAGTAGCTTAGTATATATCATTAACACTCATTAAGTTCTTAGAAAGTTCTTATACTCAATAGATGATATCCTCAGTAAAATGTAACACATACACAGTTAACTGAAGAAGAAGAGAATATTCTCTCCCTAGGATCGTCTTTCTGTCCGGAGCATAACATGAACCATGTACAAACAAAAATACATTTTTTTAAGTTTATAAGCTCTATGACGCCTAAAAACTTTTTTCTAATGCAACCTAAACAAAAAGGAGAAGAATATAGACACAGAACACCATGATGTGCTACAAGTAGCTGCTATGAATCTTATGAAAGAATTACAAGAACTGAAGAAAGAGAACATTGGCATCCTTAATCAAGTAACATAATCTGATATTATAATACATCATAGACTGTATACGGTGATGCATTGACAGAATTTAAACCTCGATCTAAATTCACACCATTTACACCAAAAGATTCCATTGATATGTTCAATGAATTGGTGACCCAAGAAGTGAAGAACCTAGATATCAACATTGAGAAAAATATGAAGCACAATCATGACCATATGAAAGAATATGATGTATTAACAAAATAACTAGGCAATGAAACAGACTGTGTTTTCAGGAATTATGATAAAGGGGGAACATGGTTCTCTGGTCTGTGATAAGGTACATGAATGAAGCACATAATCAAACAACTAATGGCTGATGTTGCTCAAGGGGTATACATGATATTTTGAAATTGGTTAAAACACAGAACAATGGTGAATTGATCAATAGGAGAGATCAAGGTCTACTGAGTCATGAAGAGTATTAATTTCTCTGTGTAGATAAAACCCCTGTGTTTTATTTAATTTCCAAACAGCATAAGTATAGCACTAACCCTCCAGGGTGCCCTATAATTTCAGCATTAGAGAGCGCATTTGAAAATACTTTCACATATGTAGATATTGTGATTAATTTACCCACCTACCTAAAAGATACAGGAGATTTAAAAACAAGGATTTTGACATCCCATGGGAAGAAGGGTATGTTCTAATGACCATAGACTTGACAACATTATACACCAGCATCTAACATGGGGATGGTTTTAGAGCAGTGGAGTATTTCATGGGTCCAGTCCTTTAAGTTTACTTTAAGTCTATTGAAACATACAAGAATGATCCTCACTATGATTAAGGGATGTCTTGAGAACAACTATTTTTTATTCAACAAGGAGCCCTTTCATCATGTCAGAGGAACTGCTATGGGCACCTCCTTTGCCCCAAGCAATGTTCATTTGCATATGGGCTGGTGAGAGGAGCAGTTGCTCCAGGCAGAATTCCAGCAGGAATGGCCTCAGTATGTGATTTTATGGTAGCATTTTAAAGATAACATATTGGTGATTTGGAGGGGAACAATTGAGAGAGTTAGGCAGCTTGTGGAAACAATAAATGTGAATAAGTTGAATTAGCATTTTACTAGCACAGTAAGTGAAGTGAAGGTGGATATCCTTGTGTACAGTGTATATCGAGAATGGCAAGCTACAGATGAAACGGATTAGGAAACCTACAGTGGATAATACCATTCTGCATGCTACCAGCTTCCACCCACAAAATCTTGTAAAAGGTATCCTATATAGTGGAAGTTTAAGAGTAAAGAGGAATTGTAGTGATGAGCAGGAGGAGGAGAAGGTACTGAGAGAAATTACTTGTAGGTTTCAGGAAAGAGGTTTGCCTTAAGTAACATTGAAGAAGCAAAGATGAAGGCAAAAGTAAAATACAGAGAACAGTAACCTCTGAGAGAATAAAAAAAGAATCAAAAGAAATTCAGACATTTTAGATTGGACACTACATTTAACAAACAAGACGGTGTGATATGGAAGATTTTATGAAGATATTGGCACCTTATAAAAAATGATACAGTAATTGGTAAAGAAGCACCGCGGAGGTCAGGTGAAACTTTTAGAAAGGCAAAATCCATGAGGGATTCCTTAACTAAGAGTCCAGAATGGAGCAGATAAAGTAATACATGGCTGGGTAAGCTAAGAGGGTTCAAAAGGTGTAGTAGGTGTGAGGCCTGTCAGTTTGGGAGCAATGTGAAGCAGTATGAATTGCGCTTAAAACAGATGAAGAAAATAAAAGGTCTATATAATTGCAAAACTCACCATGCAATTTATGTATTACATTGCCCATGAAAGTTGATGTATGTGGGAAGGACAGTACTCTCAGTACATAAAAGAATGTTTCAACACATCAGGTCAATTAACCATAAAGATAAATCGGACCCAGTTGCACGTCACTTCGATAAAAAACATGACGGTAATACTAAAGGGCTGGATAACTTTGTTATTGATGCTTTATCAAAGAGCATCAGAGGAGGAGCTAGGGAGAGAAGATTCAGACAATTGGAGTCTATATACATTATTAAATTAAACACAAATACACTGTGGTGCTTAAATTGCCAATAAGACCTCCATATGCATCGATAGATTTGTTATGATCTCCCATTTGGTCCTAATAATTAAGAGGGACCTATAGGTTTTTAAACAGTTCTTAATAGCACATTGCACTTTGGTGAGCACTACTTAATCTATGGGGAAGAGAGAGATAGGAGCCAACTAAAATTAACTACTCTGTGAAATATAATGAGTAAGTCCAATAGAAGGAGCACTGTCCATAGGTGGAATATTGTTCTGGTTTCCAATATTGTATAATTATGAGACACAAAAAGGATACAGTACCCATTGGGAGGGACTGGACTGCATGGAGGTAAGGAGGTGGCTTTCACATGCATTGGAGGGGGCACGGGTAACTACTAACTGCCCGCAGTGTTAGCCTGTGGCCTCCCTAATGTGGTTGCAACCGGACAAGGATCTGATACTTTAAAAGGTGACTGAAAGCACTGATGACATGCACATATGCCTATGAAAGGAAAGAGTCTCATAATCGATACACAGGAACTATTGAATTATGATAGTAAAGTAAGCATCAAGACGTGAATAACCAATGAAGTGTATTAGATTTACTACACGCTGGGAAGTAGATAATTGGCACAAAGTGAAGACGTTGAAAGACTATGAAGAGTGCAGTGTAGTGATAACAGTTATAAGTGTATGGCATGAAGTTAAAACACTCATTGACATCGTAACACATGCACAACTGAGAGTAAAACTCAAAAAGGCAAATAGGAAGGAGGACAGACAAGCAAAATGGAGATTAGCTGCTGAACACACATTCCAAGAGAGTCCAAGCACTATTAAAAATGAGATTACATCAAATACTGCTAACAGATAACCAACTCAATTGGTGAGGGATTTGGAGAGAGCAACAATAACAGAGGCCAAACAATGGTGAGAGTGAGGTTCTGTAGCGATCCGAACCCGTGAATTCGGTATCGTAGTACTGACACGATTTCGGTACCAATGAACCGCAAATGATCCATTGTATACATGACAGTGTTTTCGCTGCGCAACTAGCATGAATTCACTGGAAAATAGGGCATTCTGTCGTAAAAGTCATGGCATCCATTTTAGTTACGGCATCCGTCTTGTTTCTTGCCCTCACATAGTCAATGAACGGACGATGACCCCGGCAGAGTTACCTTGTTAAGGACACGTAAGCTCGAGCCCGAGGAAGGCTGACGCTGCATGACTAAGCAGAATCAAGCTGTCTCCCTTGCCTGAGGCCAGTCCTGCTATACTGGTTCTCGTGCCCGTTGTCCTGACTGAAAGGCCAAAGACGGTAGCCATGCCCGTTTATGATCCATAAACACCTCTTATCCTACATTTCAATCCTTTGCACCTGGCTCTGCTCCTTTCCTTCTGGGCTTTTACAATGGGGAGGTTACGATTTTTATGATGGGGAGGATCGGGCGAAGAATGGAAAACTGTCGAGAGGGTCTGATCGAATACTGAAAACCTACGACTAATTATTGTTTAATGTCAAATTTACTGTTTGTTTGGGATACCGGGTTGGGCATGAGAAATATTCGTGTAATGTTGCCTAAAGACAATTTGCGTGTATTTAAGGAGTGACCCACTTGATGCAATTTGAACAGTCTCGTAGATTCTGCCTCTGTGTGGTTCCTATGATTTCTGTGTCCCTGCAGTAAATAAACCTTGGTCTTTGACGCCGCCATCGAGAAGCCCGTGTCTCTGTTTATTTGTGCACCGAGACAGGAGGAACTCAGGGGTCTTCGGGTGTTGTTTCCCTGACACCTCTGGACTTTTAAAGTCCAGAACCTCAAGAGATGATGTCTCTTACCAAATACCTGGAATGTTAAAGAATTCTGAGAGGATTAAGGATTATGTTATTGCCAACAGACAAAGACATGGATGAAGATCTGATACATGAATGGTGTGAAAATACAGAAGAATGCTCAGTAAGATTTACATGAGTAACAGTCCCACGAGCTGGAATGAAACCATGTTGATTTAAAGAAACTAAAGAGTTTATAACCTTAGATAACCACATTGCCGATATCTTAGAGTATATTTTACTATCGCAGTTTAACAACGAGATCGGGCGGTATGATCCTACTAGTTCCGGATCTTTGCCCTTTTTACAAAAAAACGCTATAGTAGCTTCAGCCCATGAGTTAGGAGCATAGCCCTTCTGAGCAGTCTGAAAAGTTTTCAGCATTTCGTCCTTCAAGTGATGAAAAAACTATTTGTATATCTCAACCGGCAATTTGTCAGGGCCAGCCGCTTTTCCTAAAGATAAACTATTGACAACAATTTCTAATTCTACCAATGTGATAGGGCTCTCCAATAATTCTGCGTCAAGAGAATCTAAATGTAATACTCCTTGCTTTAAAAAAACATTATCATTCTCATCGACTGCCCCAACATCCTGTTTAGTACACAATTCAGTATAAAACTGATGAAGAATAGAAAGTATCTGCTGCGGATCCTGATGAAGTTGGCCATTCTTATCCTTCAAAGCAGCAATAGAGCGAGAAGATTCTTTCATACGTAGCCATACATTTGCTTCTTATAAACTAGATATTTTTTGGCATTTTCATGATTCCATAAACCCTGGATTTTAGCTCGGGCTCCAGCTACCGAGTTTTCTAACTCCAAAATGTTATTACTTTGCTGTATAATCCCCAAAGTTAAATTACCCTCTGCTTCTTTCAAGGCCGCATAGAGATCCTGTATCTCGGTTTTCATTTTCCTTTGCTGATGCAATCCAAAACTAATTACTTCCCCCCGAAAACAAGCTTTAAACGTATCCCAAATAATTGCAACATGAGCCGGTTCCCTGTTATTATCAAAAATATCCTTCATCCAGGGGATTATGTGTTCTCTGAACTCCTCATTTAAACATAATTTTCTGTCAAAAGAAAAGGTCTTAGGTAAGACCTTCTGATCTAAAGCAATCAAATACAAAACAATTGGAGCATGGTCAGACGAGATCCGAGGAAATATTTGAGCAGAAGCCCCTGCCAAAAATTATCTAATTGGACTAATTTTTTATGGGGAAAAGAATAGAATGTATAACCCGGATCCCGAGGGTTTAACTTACTCCGTACATCAACTAACCCATGATCATTTACTAAGTGATGTAAAGCTTTAAAAACACATGGTTTACGACCTTTATAGCTTCGAGGTCCATCCTGCAGTTCAAGATTCGCTAAATTTATATTTATATCCCCACCGATTATCAAAGGTTGCACCCATTTTTTTTTTTTTTTTTTGAAAAACTTTTATTAACCATAGTTGCATCAATTGGCAATGTACAATTCTGCGCCAGAGCATCAGGTCGGCAATGTTCGAGTACATACAGTCAAATGATTAAACACAGCCGTTTAGCCGACAACCCGGAGGTCCGGCGGCGGAGTTCAGTTGTACCTAGATAGAGGATTCAGGTGTGTACATTGCGTGTAAGCGAATCGGTGGTGCTTTTCTGATATGTGTCGCGTCGTTTCTCAGCTAAAGCGCATTGTCCGCGTGTGAGGGGGGCACTTTGTACCTGCCCGCTGCGCAGCTTTGTCAGCTAGCTCCTGGGCTCACAGAAGGATGTGTGCTGGGTGTTGGGTTGTCCGTCAAGTGCCCTGATTTGTGGGCATCGGAGTCCCGGTGGCCCGCGTGTAGCGTGGGTTGGAGCGCGTCAAGGAGGTTGCAGCATAGCTCGCAAGGATGCGCGTGGCGACCGTTGCTATGATGGAACACATGCTCTGCTAGGGAGCGTAGTCAGTCGCCGAGCTGTACCCCGGGTGTGCAACGTAAACTTGGGGATCAAGGCCAGGGTCGAGAACTCGGGTAGGGGCTTGAAGAAGAGGGGTGAGGGGGGGGGGAGGGAAAGTGGAGATCCGCGTGCAGCAATGTGTGAGGAGATAGGAGCTGTCCAGCAGGGCGTAGCCGGCCGCCTGGGGAGCACGTCGAGTGGCCGGTCGTGAGGGGGGGGGGGGGGGGATGGGAGAAGAGGGGGGGGTTGTCAGTGTGCGCGCCCTCTCGGGTAGCAGCGGTGGTAAGTCCCGCGCGTGCGCCATAGCACAGCGCAAGAATATCCGACAGTAGTAGCCTGCCGCGCAGTATGTGAGATGTGTCAGGGGAATAAGCAGGCCGAGGGGGCCAGGAGCTAACCCCGCCAGGGTCTCAGACATGTTGCCAGCGATCTAGTAGTATATCGGTGCCCACCTAGTGTTTAGGTTATCCCACGGGTGCGGCAGGCCGTCTGAAAGGTGGCAAGGAGGCCATCCCAAAGGTGAGCGATGGGGTACTGCCTGAGTCCCGCAGTTTCCTCACGGAGGAGCACTGCACTTTCCGCCTGCGCCCAGTTGACAAAGGATGCCCTCCAGTGCCTGATGTGCGGAGGGGCCGTCGCCTTCCAGTGTTTGGTGAGCAAGCGTTTGGCTGTAACAAGCCCCATGTCCCAGAAGCGCGCCTGTACTCTATTCGCTTTTGTGCGCCTGTACAGGCCTAAGATACACGCTTCCCACGTGCGTGGCAGCCGTCCATCCGCGCCGCGCTCGATCAGTGACAGCACGTCGCTCCAATATGTCTGCACGTCAGCACAGTGCCAGAGCATATGCAAAAGGTCCGCTCCTGGTGACGAGCACCGTGGGCAGGCGGCATCCGTCCGCAAGAAATATTTATTGATCTTCTCCGGAGTGAGATACGCTCGCTGCAATATGTAATATTGTATGAGCTTGAAGCGGGGGTTGCGTGGAATGTTAGTCGGGCTGGCCAGTATCATCGCCCATTCTTTATCTGTCCAGTCTCTGCCCCTGTCCGTCGCCCAGCGCTCCCTTAATGTCGAGGTGGACAGTTGCGAGTGTGCGAGGAGTGCCTGCACCAGCCAGTGTATGACATGTGCGCCATTGCCCATAATATGTAGATATTGGATGAAGGTATGCGTCGGTAGCTCCATCGTCATGTCGCCCCAAGAGGCCGAGAGCGTCTGCATGAGGGAGGCATGCAGGAGGAACTGTCCTGCCGGGAGCGCCGTGCCGTCAGCCAGGGCGGCAAACGTCAGCAAGTCGCCGTCCTCATACAGGTCACCTAGCGTATCTACACCTGCCTGTTCCCACCCTGCCAAACGGGCCTCCGTGAGGGGTCCCGTCGGGCTAGGCATGCCCAGTAGTGGTAACTCCGGAGCGTATGGTGTGGTCGCGCGCGTGAGGCGAAGGCACCTCTGGAAACACCTGCGCACCACCGCCAGGTAAACCTGGGAGGGGCAGGGCGCACGAGTCAGCGGATGGAACAGCGTGTGAACTTGCGTCCGCGTCCAAGCAGCCGCGCACGAGGCAGTGTCCTCTAGTTGCTTGCCGCTCAGCCACCCCGCCACCCATTGCATCTGCGCTGCTAGATAATATAGCTCCATATTGGGGACCGCTAGTCCCCCAGAGTCAGCAGGCATGTACAGTTTGGCCAGTGCTACCCGCGGCCTCCCCTTGTTCCAGATGAGGGTGCGCAGCAATACCTCCAGGTCGCGGAATATTTTGACGGGCACATACAAGGGCAGGTTCGCGAAGTAGTACAATCATTTTGGTCAGTGCTACCCTGCTAGGCACGCTGAGGGGCAGGGTGTTCCAGTAGCTAACCTGCGTACGCACGGATGTGATTGCTCTGAGGAGATTCCCATCTAGGACGTCCGCCGGGGATCTGTAGATCCGTATCCCCAGGTAGCGGAAGGTGGTGGGGTACCACCGCAGCCTGTCTCCCCCCAGTCGGACGTCGCACTCAGGCGTCTCCGAGCCAAAGGGGTAGGCTTCCGACTTGGCCCAGTTAACCCTCAGGCCCGACAGTGCTTCGAAGGTGCGGAAAACGTCAGCGAGGGAAGCAGGGATGGCGGTCATGTCTCTGACGTATAGCAGCAGGTCATCTGCATATAGGGACACCGTGTGTAGGCCGTCCGGCAATGGGATTCCCCATTCCAGTCCGTGTGCTCGGAGTGTCGCAGCCAGGGGTTCCATTGCCAGTGCAAATAGTAACGGCGACAACGGGCAACCCTGGCGGGTGCCTCTGCGGACTCGGATGGCGGCTGAGAGGATGCGGCCCGTGCGGACCCGGACGGTCGGCTCACTGTAAAGCAGGGCGATCATGGCGTTATAGCCCCCCCCCAGCTGGTATTTCTCCGTTACTGCCCTTAGGTACGGCCACTCGACGGAATCGAAGGCTTTCTCCAAGTCCAGTATCAGCCATCCCGCTCTTGGCCACTGCCGCGTGGCGTATTCCTGTACCCGGAAGAGCCTGCGGATGTTGTAGGAGGTATGGCGTGTTGGGACGAACCCATTTTGGTCCCGGTGTACAAGAGTGGGTACGTGAGGGGCCAGCCTCCTAGCCAGCGCAGAAGCAAGGATCTTATAGTCTGTGTTTAGTAGAGCCAATGGGCGGTAAGAGCCCACCCGCGTGCCGTCCCTGTCTGGCTTAAGTATAGAGACCAGCGTGGCTTCGTTCAATGTTGGGGGCAGGGCAGCTCCCTCCGCCGCCGCCGCGTACATGCGCAGGAGCTCCGGGACTAGGATATCCGAGCCAGCCTTGTAGAATTCAGCCGGTAGCCCGTCCGGGCCCGGAGTTTTCCCGTTGGAGAGCTGAAAGATGGCCTCCCTAAGCTCGTCCGCCTCCAGCGGAGCGCCGAGTTCGTCTTGCTGAGCGATAGTCAATTGCGGCATCGGCAGAGGGGAGAGATAGTCTGTAATAGCAGCGTAGGGAACCGCGAGTCGGGAGCGGTACAATGCGGTATAGTGGGCAGTAAAAGTGTCATGGATACCAGCTTGCGTGTACTCCAGTTCCCCTCCCTCGCCCAGTATAGCCGTCACTGGCTTAGAGCGGGCATCTCGCGAAATCAGCCACGCTAAAAGCTTGCCTGGTCTATCACCAAGGCGGTGAGTCCTCGCCGAGTGCGCCGCATAGTTGACATTGCGAAGTCGCTCCAGGAGGCGCGCATGTTCCGAGCGGGCGTCGTGCAGCGGGCCCTCGTCCCCCTCCGCAGCTTCCCCCTCCCGCGCAAGTAAACTCGTTTCCAGCCTAGTGAGATCTCTCTCTAGTTGGTGTCTGATCTGCCCCTGAGTGCGCAGACAGTGGCCTCGGATCACGGCTTTGAAGGCGTCCCACTCCACCCTCGAGTCAGTTGCTGTGCCAGTGTTGTCCTCAAAGTACTGCGCGGTACGCTCGAGTAGGGCAGCGCGAAAAGCCGCATCTAGTAGCAGCGCTGGCTGCAGGCGCCATGTGGGGACAGGGGGGTGTGGGCGGGCCCAGGCTACGGACATGAAGTGTGGATTGTGGTCTGAGTGTGTGCGGCCCATGTATTGCGCGTCCGTCACATGAGGTAGGAGGTCTGTGGATACCATGAAGCGGTCTAGGCGGACATGTAAGTCGTGAGCGCCAGAGTAATAGGAGTACGACCGCGTCCCCGGATTGCGCTGCCGCCAGACATCGTGTAAGTCCCATTGCGCAGCCCACTCCAGCAACGCCTTCGTGGCTCCCCTGGTAGGGGCGTTCGCGGGGGGCGGGAAGGAGCGATCCAGCGTGGTGTCTAAGGTGCAATTATAGTCGCCCCCTATAATCCACGAAGTGTCATGCCAGGGCGCCATAGTCGTTGATAGCCGCGCCAGGAAGCCTGCTTGTTCGATGTTTGGGGAGTAGAGGGATATCAGTGTGATAGAATGACCATCTAGCCTGCCTCGCGCGGCCGTGTATCTGCCCTCGCTGTCTATCGCAGTGTCTGTGGCCTCCCACGGGGTCCCCGGGCGAATCCATATCAGTGTTCCGCGAGCGAATGAGGAGTATTCCGTAGCGTAGAGTTGTCCCCGCCATCTACGGTGTAGTGCCCTCACCTCAGCCCCGTTCAGATGCGTCTCCTGGAGCAGCGCTACGTTAATCCTGTGCCGCTTTAGGTACGAATAAATATGGTAGCGCCTAGCCGGTGTGTGCATCCCCCTGACATTCCAGGTGCATATTTGGGTGCTAGCCATTACAGTCCTGTGTGTGGGGGTCTCCCTCCGCCCCCAATAGCCCATCCCCCATCTCAAGGGCCCCCCAGGGCCAGCATCCCGCTCCCGCCGCGCAGCTAAAACTAGTGATGTGTGTGCAGTGTCGTGATCTCCAACAGGGTGAGGGGAGAGGGAAGAAAGGGTGCATAGAAAGTCGAAACATGGCAACTAAGTAAAGAAAGATGAGAACTTGTAAAATACCAAAAGGTCGGCTGCACAACAGGTCGCCGTCCAAACACTCAAGTGAGCTTACAAATTATACAGTCTCGGGGGTGGGTAGATTATCTTCTGAACAACAACGGAAGCAATGCAGGTTCGGAAGCGCCTCGCATGCCTCCCAGGCGTTGTGTACATGCTGCTGTCGGCCGGCGGGCGTCCGATGGCCACAGTTCAAAGCCGTAGCAGCTGCGCGCCTGGCCATCAGGTCAGCGGGGGCTGGAATGTCCACGGAGAGGGGGGGGAGGGGGAGGGCGCGGGCATGTTCCCCCCCACGACCCCCCAGTAGCAACAAGCCGAGCATGCGGCACTAAAAGGCGTCTCTGCATGTCTGTAAATCAGGTGTGTAGGCCGTGTGGCCATAAGTAGAGATTGTACTTACAGTGTCCGGCTCCATGGGCGGGCCCCCCGCAGCGTCGTCAGCATAGGTGCCTGGGCCCTTCCAGCAAGTTCAGTTCCGTAAGGGGGCCATCCCGCAGGGGTTCCGGGAGGTTAGCGATGCACGTCAGGTGGCAGCCCATTTCCGGGGCACCTCAGCCAAAGAGGTCCGCCGTTTGCGGTGTGACCTCCGGGGGTCCTCCAGAGTCCTGTGTGTCCGGGATGCCGTAGATTGCCTCGTCGTCCGTTGAGTGGGCCGCCGGGCTGGCGTCCGGCCGAGCCGACGACGCCGGGGAGTTGCTAATCTCTGCCACCCTGCGCAGGGCGTCTCGCTGCTCCTGTTGAACAAGGTCCACTGGCGGGGAGTGACTCGGCGTCCCGCCGGTTGGCGGCGGCGTGGGCGACCCGCGGTGGCGTCGTCGTCTTGGTCCCCTCGGTCTTTCCATCGCGCCTGTTCCCGTCGTCCGTCGTGGCGCGGCTGGCATTCCGCCATCAAGCCAGGCCTCCGCGTCTTCGGGGCTCGTGAAGAAGTGGGTTTTGTCGTGCGCCACCACTCGCAGTTTGGCTGGGAAGAGCAGCGAGTACTGGAGGGCCGCTTCACGCAGTCGTCGTTTGATGGGTAGAAAAGAGTGTCTTTGCCTCTGTACTCGCGCCGTGTAGTCTGGGAAAAACATCACCGTCGCATTGTCAATGGTAATGTCCCCTAGGTTTCTGGCCCCTCGCAGGATGGCATCGCGGTCCCTGTAGTTGAGGACTCGGAGGAGAAACGGCCGAGGGTTAGAGCCCGGAGGAGGCGGTTTCGCGGGGACGCGATGGGCCCTTTCCACCACGAAGTGCGGGGAGAGTGTGTTGTCCGGTAATAGATCTCGTAGCCAGTCCTCGACCTTGCGGACAGGATTCGCTCCTTCCCATCGCTCCGGGATGCCCACCAGGCGGATGTTGTTCCGTCGTGCCCGGCCTTCCGCATCCTCAGCCCTTCCCTCTAGTAGTTCCACCCGATGTAGAAGGTCGCTTACCCCGGCTTCGGCCCGTTTCGTCGCCGGCTCGACCTCTGCCATGGCGTCTTTCAGCGCGGTGGTGCGCGTTTGCAGCTTTTTATGATCGGCTCTGAGGTGCGTCAGGTCAATTGCCACACTGTCTATGCGGGTCTCCAGGGAGGTGCGCGTCTGCTGCAGCGATTCCTCCATCCTCTCCATGGCCGCCAGGACACTGTCTAGTTTCGCCGTCACATGGTCCGTATCCATCGCGGGCCTCGCTGGCTCGTGGCGTCTCCTCTCCGCCGTCGCCCCCGGTCCGGAGCGGGTTCGCGCCCCTCTAGGCATGGAGCCAGCGGCGTGCGGAAGACGTCCCCCCCGTCGTCGTGGGGTAGGGGGATGTTGCTCCGTCGATGCCCTGCTCCAGTGGAATGGGAGCGGCCCACCTCGCCTTGTCTCACCGCCTCAGCCAGCCAGGCCATGTCGCCATCGCCGCACGTTCAGGGACTCAGCCAGTGGGGGGCTCGGTCGTAGCCGGGTCAGCTCTCAGTGTCCTCCTTCCAGTCCGCAGGGCACCCCTGAGTCCTTTTTCCCGCGTCATCCCGCACCTCAGCGCGTGGCGCAGGGGTCACGTCGTGTGTGTGTGCCAATGAGGCCCAGGTCGGCGCTCCCACAGCTGCTCCGGGGCTCCGCGGGCGGTGGCAGCGTGTGCTGGCGCGTCGTGGTGCTGAAGCGCCAGGGTCACCAAGAGGAGAACCGCCTCAGTGCATCTTCTGGCCCGGCAGAGTGTGGCGCGGGGGGCAGGTCCGTGCGTGTTTCCCCAGATCCGGGGGGCCGCCGCCGTTGCTCCCCTATGGCACCCCCAGTCCTCGTAGGACGCTGCAGCTACCTGTGGCGTGTAGGTAGTCGACGTTGGGGTTCAGGCGCAGGCCCACCCGTCGCCAGTGGTGTGGTCACGCGGTCTCGGGGGGGTGTCGCTGTCCGTCGCCGCCCTTTCCGTGGTGCCACAGGGGGATCCCCAGGCGGGCCCAGGCGCAGCCTCCCCGTCACCAGGCCGCCCTCGCCTCAGTCGTAGGCCACCGCTCAGCGTCGCAGCAGCCCCTCTTCAAGCTGCAGCTTCGGGCCTAAGGGACAGGGCAGCGCCTCGGGCTTGCGTAGCCGCGAGCCGCGGCCGCGCGTCCAGCAGAGCGGTCGCGGTCTCGTCTGTGGGGTCGGCGCGGTGTTCCACCGCCGATTCGCCGCAAACTCGGCCAGATGGCGGAGAAGGCTCCGTGGAGGGCCCGCCGACCAAATCAGCAACGTTTAGGATCGTTGCAGCGGAGAAGCGGCCCGGGGCAGGAGGGCTCGATCGGGAGCTCTACCCGGGCACGTCCGCTTCCATCGCGTGCTTAGCCACGCCCCCCCATCAAAGGTTGCACCCATGTAGCCAATTCTAAATTTAGCTCCTCCAGCATTTCTGCTTCATCTATATTGGAGCCATAAATGGTACATACAGTGAATTTACTATCCCCAAGTCTGCATTCAACAATAGCCCAGCGCCCAAGATTATCCGCCAAGGATCGCCCAGCAATTTGCACATTTGATTTAGCTAATATAGCCACCCCACGAGTCATAAAAAGTTGTGTGGAGGCAGTTAGCAATGAAAACCCAAGTTCCTTTAGAATATGTCATTTAGGCCAAGGTGTATGCGTCTCTTGAAGACATACCAGATCAGGCAGAATAAATCGCAATTCGGCAGCAACCCTTTTTCGTTTTAACAAATTGTTAAGACAAGCCACATTTAACGAACAAAATGTATTCTCTTTAGCAATCATCATGAAAGTGTGACAACCTTACCTATGTATACCAAATCGCATATACTATTGTAGCTAAGCACACCTAATATCTTTGTGAAAATATCGTTATTTTTTCCAATAATTTTGCTACTTGAGGAAATATGGATTTTATGATCAATTATGTCCCCTATCTTAGACCCCAACGGCTCTATGTACGTGCTACAAGTACATGTATGTTCCCTCCACTTCCAGCTATGAAGACGCAAATACATGTGCGTCCAACGTTAACATGTCCTCTTTCAGATCCACCATGAATGGGTCGGATATTCCGTTCCTAAGTATGCTTGGCCACCGTCTTTATATGGTGCACCTTTCACGTTTTACAGCTCTGGCGAGTAGGCCCTGAATTCTGCCATCGAGCCTTTTCCTGCCTTCTGCCTCTGAATACTGCAGCCTGGACTTTCATCTGTATCCATGACCTTTGTTTTACTCCCTGCGCGGCTAACGGTGCCTGGCTCGGCCTGTTGCCTGCCAAGACTGTATTTCGCCTTCAAGTTATCTGCTCCGCTCCTCGACCAATACATTCCTGTCTAGTAGTTTAGGTAAACATCCTTCCAGCTGTAGCGCAAAGGGCCCGGCCTCACTGTCTCAGTGCAAGTAATTCATAGCTCCTGTTACCATGGTAGGCCCATGCCCCCTCGCATCGCATGTAGACACGTAGACGCTTATACACGCACTAGCAGTCAGTATAGAATAAACTCTAACCGAGAGACCTTTCCTTCCAGATAATACAGTTTCTTAAACACAAGATATTAGATACGATTTGGGATTAGGTTGTTCTGACATCCCAGACTTCTGTCTCCTCATGTAGGGCTAAATGTCAAGTCCCCTTCACCCTCCAGTTACACGTCAATCACACGTCATGCTACTGCGCGCGCATCTCTGCCATGTATTTCTGCTGACATTGCAGGATTCTCTTATGGATCCACCCACCTGTGACATCCTCATAATGACGTTTCTAGTACACGCCCTTATGCACGCCTATTGTAACGCCTTTTTCATTACGTATGTGTATTCTTATCTTTCCTGTCAGCTGTTACGCCTCCTGCATCTGTCTTTACTGTAATGCATTGACTATATATATGATAACCTGTCAATATTGTATTGCCTATCCCTTCCCGAACCTTCGTGGTGACGGAACCCGATTGCCTGGTTCGAACCAATTCCTTTGTAAGGAATAAAATCCCTTTTATAACCTCAAATACCACGGATTCTGCCTCTTATTTTTACTGAGTTATTCTTATTGAACTTTACCGCATAAATTAAGTCTAGGTAATTTAAATTTACCACATAATTGGCGCCCTAATAGGGACTCCTCCCCCACCCCACGCGCCGGAGGTGCGTTGCAGGCCCGGTCTCCTGCCACAGCCGGACGGACAACTACACGTACCTGCAGGATTTCCTGTATCTCCCTCAGGCCAACGGAGGTGACTGAGGCTGCGATCAACACGCAGACGAGGCGGTGAGGAGTGCGGAGGATCCCGACCAGAGCCTAGCTGAGAGAGCAAGATCCGAGGTATACAGAGACCCACCAGGTTCCGAAGTTCAGTTCCGAAGTACCTACGTCACGAGTCGAGTCCAGTCCAGTCCGATCCAGTCCAGTTCAGAGTTTCCGAGGCCTTCCGTTCCGTGCTTCCCGGTGAGTACCGTTGCTGGGGACGCATTTAGACGTGCGCATTAGTTTGTGCCGGTCAAGACGGGTTTGGGTACACAGATCCGGTCTGCACTGTTTCAGCAGTGTATCTGTACTGTTTAGCAGTACATCTAGTATTATGCCAGTTAGCTAGTTTTATTCTGATTATCGTTGTTCGTTTTAGATGTTTTAATATGTTTTAAATGTCGTGGTATGAGTGATTGTTCGATCTTCATTACTGTGTTTTTTGTATTAATTGTGTTCAAGTCCGAGTAAGAATCAAGTAACAAGGTTTAAAGATGCCGTTATTTTCAAAATTAAGACAGATAAAAACCAGAAAAGGGATACTCGAAGAAGCCGTTCCCATTCCACCTAGGGACACTCCAGGGTACTTTATGTACCATAAACATGGCCTAGATGCCGTATTATATCTCGATTTATGGGTAGACTACACCAAGGATTTAGCAGAGAATCAGAGATGGCCCACTGCTGGGACATGGGATGCAGATTGCATCATGAGAGTAGAAGAAGCATTATGGAAAAAGAAAGCCAGACAGTCACAGAAAGATGCCATTGAATTATGGCGTAAAGAATCGCATAGAAGCGCAGAGAAAGCGTTCAGAAAAGAAGAGAAAAGTAGGGAGGAGTCAGACAAAGCCCGAGAAAACATATTAATTGAGGAAGGTAACCGAGTAAAAACAGAACAAGTAGACAGACAACGAAACACTCTTATGAATGGTATGTATCCTCTTCTGGCCGAGGGTTTACCCAAGGCCACCCTGGAAGTACCAAAAGATCTGCCACCTCCATTACTTCCGACTAAAGTACACCCCAAGACCGCAAAGGACATTTTCCTTTCTTCCTATCTAGATGATGCAGCCCCCGAATATGTTAATGTTCCGCAGCCACGCACACCACCTGCTAATGACGCTCGACCCCAAGATAATCTGCCTCCTGCCGTTTTTACGCCGCAGCAACAAACTCCTTCTCATGTTCCAAACCTTCCGCCTGTTCCTACACTCCCTACCTTACACCCCACAAATCCTTTTGGACTTGGCACCTCAGGAGGTGCGATAGGAGGTTTTTCTACGCCACCGCCAACACTTCGATTGACTTATAGGGATTTAGCACACCAGCGTACACCTCAAACAGCTAATTACAATATGTTTAATGAGCCTCTTACAGATTGTAGATATGATCCAGTACCCGGTAAAGACGACAGAATGATGCTATCATCAGTACGTCTACGACGAGTTTCGAACTATCTAATGATGCTACCAGGAATGATTGGTCATCTAGACAAAATATATCACTTTATCCAAACAGGGCAAGGTCCTGAAAGTATTGGCGAGGCCATGGAATACCAGAAAGTGGACACGCAAAAACTATTGTTGCGCTTCTTCATAAACTGCTTGATCAGAAACAGAGATAGGCCTGATGTAGACCCGGAAGAAATGCAAGCACTTAACAAATGGGGTCAGAATATAGCAGACGGAAAACATGATAAACAGAAGAGTATAGAAGTTATGCACCGAAAGATCCGAAAAACAGTAGAACGAATACATGAAAGAGGATTAGAGGCAGATAAAACTGAATCAGAGGAGGAGGAGGAGGAACAATCAGACATGACAACAGGACAATTACAATTACCAGCTAGGGAAATGATAGCTTATGTAGGTAAGGGAAGATCTTTTAATAATCCAATGCGTCCGATACGTCCAGAAAGTAACAGAATTTTTCAAGCAGCCATGTCAAATCCAAGGTCCCCTGAACACTTATGTCAGGCTACTGATAAAATACTTCGAGAACGAATGGGGTACCATGTGCTCGATTCTATGGATGAACAAGAATTAGCCAGGTCAGCAGTACAATGGGCTGACAGTTCTGAAAAATATAGTGATGACGCGCTAGCACACACGTTTTTGAATCTTTCACCAGACGAACAGCGTTTAGCTGGTACATACATGATACAACACCTCCTTATATTGTATAAAAGCCAACACTCCGATCCTGGTCCCCTACCTGATATACTAATAGAATTACTCATGAATAAATGGAGAGGTCTAGGTACCGATCTAATTAAAGAAATTCTAGAACACCGGCACAGATACAGTGCCTTCCTGTGTCCAGAGCATGATTCAGCTCCCTCCATGGAAAGAAAAATGTATTACATAGACAGACAGAATCCCTTACGCGAAGTGCACCCAGTTAAAAATGATGATAATTCTTTTACGCGCGTGTTTGTGTACACGCCCATAACTAATATAGAACTATTGGAAATGAAAAAATTAGTGCCCAGCCATGACAAAGATCCAGCAGGTTTTCACCGTGAAATAAAGGACATGTTACTCATGGGTGATTATACCTATCCTGACATTATGAAAATATTAAAAGTATTATTGCCTGCCGGTGTTTACGAGAAGCTCAAAGAAAAGGAATGGGAGGTGGGAGAGCAAAAGATTGATTGGACTGCAATAGAACACGAAGAAAATACCCGAACTCCAGGCCGAGGGCTTGGGGATAAAACTAAAGCGTTACCAGGATTGTTAGTACAAGTATTGGCACGTTTATTAACTACGAAAAAGGAAGACTGGGGTGCAATCTCAGCCTGCAAACAGAAACCCGATGAAGACACTAGTGATTTCTATTCCCGATTTGAAAAATGTTTTGGTATTAATAGCGGCCTGAAAGCAAGTAGCGATTCATATCCACATCTTTTTGTAACAAAATTAGTCGAGAATTCCCTGCCCCAGGTTAAGAACAGAGTATTGAAAGTCGAGAGCACTTGGCAAGCTAACACCCCTTCACAAATGTTACAAATGTTACAGTACCACCAGAATAGAATTAGAGAAGAACAAGAACACGAACAAAGGCGTATGAAAGACACGAAGATGAAAATGCTTGTTGCTCAGTCAGTTCCAGCTGACGGTCATAAAAAGGGTGCGACACAGTCCAGTAATTCAGCGGTTCCTGTTAAAGGGACATGCAACTATTGTAAACAGCCAGGTCATTATATAAACGATTGTGCGGTTCTGAAACACAATATCTCTACGGGTAAAACCAAGGAGAGACCGCGTCCACCTAGGCAGGATCAGATCCAACAACAAGTACCTCAGCATGTACAGCCTATGCCGGTTCCACAACAGACCGTAGCAGTATCACAGCCACAGCCTATTGCTGCAACACAAAACACGACACAACAGATGTACCAGTATGCACAAAATGATTATCCCGATTATCAGCGGTACACATGAAATAGCCTAGAGAGGGAAGTTGGCTTACCCCTTATTGAGATTCCTGTAGATCAGGAAGGTCCTTATGTGCATAGTCAAGTATTAGGGAAAGACAGAAAGTTTTTAATTGATACAGGGGCAAGCAGAACAACGATAAGTCATGACGAAGTCCCAGGGGCACCCCTCTCAGGCTCACAGAATATTTCCCTTGGTTTTTCAGGAAAGCCTATTATTAACGAAGTATCGCAACCTCTTCCTCTTGCAGTTGGTCCATTGACACGGACTACAGATTTATTGCTTACAAAATCATGCCCAGAAAACTTGTTAGGTATAAAGACACTAAAAGCTCTAGGAGCTGTAATATGTTGTTCTCCGGAAGGAGTACGACTATTTTTGCGTGATTTTAAAGGTCACTATGTATTTAGAGACATGGATCACCGGTTACAGAATGTACCTGCACATTTATGGGCACAAGGCCCCACTGATGTAGGTTGTATGCACATTACACCATATCGAGTCACACTTAAAGCAGGAGTGGTATTACCACGAATACGACAATACAAGTTACCTCCAGATGCTGTAGTGGCTTTGCCGCAAATCATTGACGAGCTCATTGCACAAGGAGTGGTTGTGGAAACCGACTCCAATGTATGTAATTCTCCGATCATTCCGATTCTTAAACGTACTGATCCAAATGCACCCCCAGTTTATCGATTAGTTATTGATCTGAGCGAATTGATTAAATGCATTGTACCACAATATCCCGTGGTCCCAGATATCTCTTCATTATTGACAGCCATTGATTCCGAAGCAACGTTCTTTACTGTAATTGACCTCAAGAACGCCTTCTTTAGCGTCCCAATCGATCCGGAAAGCCAATATTTGTTCGGATTCTGTTTAAATGGACGAAGCTTCAAATTTGCACGCGCACCTTAAGGATTCACAGAAAGCCCCAGCATCTATAGCCAAGCACTGAAAAGACAACTTGACAGTATCCACATGCCTGTTAACACTGCCCTGCTTCAGTATGTCGATGATCTGCTGATCACCGCCCGAAGCGAACCCGAATGTGAAAAAGCATCACTGACGGTTTTACATTTTCTGGCCGACAAGGGGCACAAGGTGTCCCCTTCGAAGCTGCAATTCTGTGTTCAGCAAGTGGTGTACCTTGGGCACTTGCTGTCCAAGGGGAGGGAGACAGCTCACACCTGACCGCATCCAGTTAATTGTAAACATGTCGCCACCCAAGACACAAAAGGAGGTGCGGGCCTTCATAGGCCTCACTTCGTACTGTAGACAATGGATTCCCCAATATGCATTTCTAGCAAAATCACTCATTCAATTGACAACCCAGGAGGCAGCGACATCGACTGTCCTCCCTTGGACTCAGGAACAAACACAAGCTTTTGAAGACTTAAAGAAAGCCTTATGTCAAGCACCTGTTTTAGCGACACCATGTTACAGTAAACCTTTTACACTTTTTGTTACAGAACGTGAAGGTACTGCCTTGTCAGAGTTCACTTTGGCTCCCTTGCCTTGTGCTGTATCTACCAAAGAGACTGCCCCTTGGTGTTTCCCTAAAGCACCAGCTAAGGTCAATCCCGGAATTAACTGGAGAGATAGGCCCCCAGAGGTTGTTGCTACATTTAACAGGTTCTCACCCTTGTCCCAGCTAGATATAAATGATTGACTAGACCCTCCAGCTCCAACAACTAGTAGTACTGTAAAGGAAAGTGCCATTATAGTAGACTCTGGAGTCCACATTAGGATCATGAGTTGGAATATAGCTGGGCTACGTTCCAAGCAAGAAGATGAAAATTGGTTAAACTATGTTGCAGGTTTTGATATTATTGCTCTTCAGGAGACATGGGCTAGGGACAACAACCTGTGGATTGATGGATTTAAATCCTATTGCCTGCCTGCTTTACCATCAGCAGCTGGCAGGGCAAAGGGAGGGCTGTTGTTCCTTTTTTCCATAAAACTTAAAGCGGAGATAAATCAGATAGTCACTGCCTCATCAAATTGTCAATTTATGGAATTTATCACCGAGTCTCAACCTAAAACACTGTTTATCAATTTTTATAATTCAGGGGATTGTGTACCTGTGAATGAGCACCTTAGTTTCTTAACAAATTTTCTAGAGTTGTATAATGCACGTCAAACCACATCTGTACATATTATTTTTATGGGTGATTTTAATATTCATCTCTGCGATTTTAATTGTAAAATCGTTGATCCCTTTGGCCCGCCCCACTCGGTTCCCCCGCACTTTGAACATTCAACTAAAGGTGAGGCACTTGAAGAGCTCCTCCTAATGGCGGATCTCTTTGAGCCATGTTTTTTATCTAAGGCTGAACGGGCAGCGACATTTGAGGCAAGGGATAGCGAATCAATCATTGATTATATTTTCTTATCCCCTACACTTTTAAGGTGGGTCCACAAGTATAGTGTCTCTCGCCTTCCTTTTAGTGATCACAATCCAGTGATTTTAGAACTCGACAAGGCTTTTTGCTTTAAAGCGGCCCCACTGGCGATAGTTTCCTCTGCTACCCTGGTCACTAGTGACAAGGGTAGGAAAGTAAAGTGGTCCAGAGTAGTTCCAGAAGATTTTTTGGATAGCTTGATGGCGAGGAGAACTGATGAGTTCAGGAAATGTATGGACCCCTTTAATACGGGTGGTGAGACAATAGTTGCTTTTGACTCAATCTGTAAACAGGTCTCCTCTGATCTAACTGTACCTAGCATCCCGCGCAGTCAACAGGGAAATAAGTGGTTTGATGCTAGTTGCTCTAGGGCTCACCGAATTTTATTAACTGCCCTAAAAACACTGCCTCGTGATAAGGCTTTAATAGCCACCCTTAGGAGAGACTATAAATCTATAATTCAGCGTAGGAAAAACGATTTAAAACAAGAGGCCTGGGACGCTTTGTCCTCGATTGAAGTCCTTAAGGATAGCGCAAAATTCTGGAATATAGTGAACAGCCCTTTTTTAATAGGGAACGATAACGCCCCACTCGACATTAACATCCCAGAGGGGGAGTGGCTGACTCACTTCGAAGGAATTTATGCAAGTGACCTGACCCCTGAGCCTTTTAAGGTCCCCGATTCCTTTTTTCCCCTCAACCAGTTGATATTTAACAAGAATGATGTGGGGAAGGCTATAAAAGACTCTGCCTCTAATAAGGCCCCGGGACCAGATGGTGTCCCATTGGATCTTTTTAAAGGGAACATTGAGATCTGGAGCACGATTTTAACAAACGTTTTTAATGATAGTGTTGAGAACGGGTTCCCGGTATCCTGGTCCAGATCAATTATTGTACCGGTTTTTAAAAAGGGGGACAGGGGCGATCCGAGATGTTATCGGCCCATCTCACTAATCGATTCAGCGGTTAAAATATTGGGTAAAGTGGTTTTAAATAAAATCTCGGACTGGGTGACGGAGAAGGGGATTCTATCAGAGATACAGTATGGCTTTAGGTCAGGCAGAGGCACTATGGACCAGTGCCTTAACCTGTACCTTTTAATTAATAAATATACTGTAGCCTCTAAAGGGTCCCTATATTTAGCATTCATGGATTTATCCACAGCCTTTGATCTGGTGAACAGATCAAGGCTGTGGACGATCCTGTTGGACCTAGGGTTAGACCCCTGCCTGGTGCATTTCTTAGCGGATCTGCACCAAGATTTGTATGCTGCAGTGAGGGTCTCCCACGAGGGAAAATGCACACGTCACTTTAAATCGGGCAGAGGGGTACGCCAAGGATGTATCCTAGCCCCCCTGCTCTTTACCCTATACATTAATAGACTAGATGTAATTCTAGGTAAAGCCAGTTTGGACACTCCGCGTATAGGGAGCAACACTCTTCCTGCTCTTCTATACGCGGATGATGCTGTCCTCCTGGCACGTACCCCGCTGGGTCTACAGAGATTATTAACCTCATTTGGGGACTTTATGAGCTCACTGGACCTCGTGGTGAATAGTTCCAAGTCTCATGTGATGTCCCTGGGCAGCCAGAAAAATAAAGTTAAAAAATTTTACTGCAAAGGAGTGGAGGTCACTAGAGTTAAGGTATTCACCTACTTGGGGGTCATATTTGATGATAGAGGTTCGTGGGCCCCTCAGCTTACTGCTAAAAAGAATAGTGTGGGTAGAGCATCTTCAGCCATATTAAGTTTTGCACGACGCTTGGGTGGAAAACCTAGTGACGCAGTTCTTGCTATTTATAGGGCGAAATGTCTAGCCATAGCAGCTTACGGTGCCGCCATCTGGGGGTATAAAAAGGCGGAGGGAATTCAGATCGTAGAAAATAAATTTTTCCGTTCACTTCTCTCCGTCCCCCAATCATCTCCAACTTTCTCAATCCATCAAGAATTGGGGATGGGTTTTGTTTCTGATCATTTAAGTTTGGCCCCCCTTACATTTTGGTTGAAAACATGGTTGAACCCTGAACTTTCCCTTAATAGACTCATTCTAAAAGACTGCTTGGGCCTAGACAGAATGGCTAAGATCCCCTGGCTCTTGTACATTAAGAACATGTTTTATAAATTAGGACGTCCGGAGATTTACGAGAACCCAGAATCTATTATTAAGGGGGATATTGGCTGGGTCAAAGTCCAGTTTTTAAATATAAGAACTCAAGAGCGGGAAGATGAGGAGCTCACAAAAACATCAGTAAGGGCTCATTTTTTACTGATATCCTCTCCCCAGATTGAGCCCTATCTTAATCTGGTCAGGAATCACCATCATCGCTGGTTGCTGACCAGATTCCGTTTCAACCAAATTCATTTTGTTTTAGGGAGGGTTGAGGGCTGGAGCAAACCTACAGATGCAGCTTTTTGTAATTGCGACGGCCATTCATTTCAGGATACTGCGCACTTCACCTTTTTTTGTAAATATTATGTTGAAAGCAGAAGGAAGTATATTATACCATTGTTGCGAGGGAGGGGTTTTTATCAAGTTAAACCTGCTTTGATGTATCTGCAATTATTAAATTCCCCCTGGATTATTTTTAACATTGCTAACTTCCTGGTTGCTGCAGCTCGCGCAAGGAAAAAATTTGATGTACAGCCTACCTTATGAATTTAGTGTTATTTGTATTTGTCGGGATGGATTTTTATAATGTTGATATTGTATTGTACTTGTGTTTTTAACAATGTGTAATACTGTGATGTACTTTTATGATTTTAATTAATCGATTAAAGTGGTTTTGATGATGGCCTTGTCAGTACTCACTCAGGAACAAGCAGGATCACACAAACCATGTGCTTACTTTTCTAGCACATTAGATCCAGTAGCCCAGGCTCTTCCTGCGTGCCTGAAATCAGTCGCAGCAACAGCTTTAGCGATCAGACAAAGCGATTCCATAGTATTAGGACATCAATTGACAGTACAAGTACCACACGCAGTAGAGGTTCTCTTGAACCGGACACAAACACAACACTTGACTATAGCACGACTGACAGGTTATGAATTAACATTGTTCCAGCCACACATAGAAATCAGACGCTGTAGTACATTAAATCCTGCCACACTTTTGCCATTAAGTGGAACAGACCCACTGGCACATGATTGTATTGAAGTCATTACTATTACGACGAAACCCAGACAAGACTTGACAGACATTCTATTACCAGATCCAGACCTGACATTTTATGTGGATGGTTCATGCATGAGAGCAAGTACAGGAGAGTTAGTGGCCCCTTATGCAGTCACAACAGTCACTGAAGTTATTGAAACGAATTGTATTAACACCTTGTCAGCTCAAGCAGCAGAGCTCATCGCTCTGACACAAGCCTGTATTCAAGCTAAAAATAAGAGAGTTAACATATACACAGATTCACGTTATGCATTCGGAGTTGTACACGACTTCGGAGTCCTTTGGCGAGAGAGAGGTTATTTAACTTCTCATGGTGCCAACATTCAACACGGTCCCCTCATTCAAGCTCTATTAGATGCAATACATCTGCCTACTGCGATATCTATCATGAAATGCAAGGCCCATACAAAGGTCACCGATATCATTTCCCAGGGTAACGACTTAGCAGACCGAACAGCTAAGCAGACAGCTCAGAATCGGACTCATGCAACTGACTTGACAAAGACAATAGTTCCGACATCGACACACTGAATGACAGTTAGGGATCCCGCCCTTGATGTAATTGACATACAGACACATGCTACACCAGAGGAAATCAAGAAATGGACTGAACTAGGAGGGATCCAAACAGATCAGGGATGGATGACGAAGGGAAAATCTATATGGTTTCTCCCCGACTCCATGGTTCAAGTTATCATTAACACAATACATAGTCCAGCGCACTTAGGAGAGAAAGCTATGCTAGACAGTATTCAAAACATTTGGTTCAACAAACACTTACGAGCAGCAGCCAAACAGAAAGTGCGTACTTGCATGATTTGTTGTCAGTTCAACCCAGGTAAAAGCATTCCTGTAGAGCAAGGTGGATTTCAACCTCCCGATCACCCTTTTGAAGTCCTTCAGATGGATTATATCCAGATGGAACGTTGTCGAGGATTCAAATATGTCCTCGTAGTTGTATGTGCACTTTCCCGTTGGACAGAAGCATATCCCATCTCAGATTACACTGCTCCGACCACTGCCAAACAGTTAGTTCGTGAATTCTTCCCACGGTATGGTTTGCCCCGTATCGTGTACTCAGATAACGGTCAGCCGTTCTCATCCGAGCTAATGAAACACATTTCACTCTTGTTAGGCTATCAATGGAAATTCCACTGTGTCCGGCATCCCGAGGCAGCAGGTCTCGTGGAGCGTCATAATCAGACTCTGAAAATTCGACTTTCTAAAATCTGCAGAGAGAAAGGTGTCGACTGGATAGTAGCTTTACCAGTTGCGCTCTTTTACATGAGAATGGTAGCACATTCTCGAACAGGGCTATCCCCGTACGAGGTGGTCTTCGGTAGGCCACCAAATATGTGGGGGACGCCTATACCTCGAAAAATCACTGATGTTGATTGTAATATGCTGACAGATTACCTTGCTTCCTTGATGTCTGCACTACAATCTTGCCGTTCACAGGTAGCTGCAGCCTTTCCCGACAACACCGAGGTGAAGCCCCATGAAGTGGTTCTCGGGGACTATGTTTTTATAAGAAATTTCGACAGGAAGAGCCCGCTGGAGCCCCGCTGGCAAACGCCGAAATTAGTACTTCTGACCACGAGGACAGCAGTGAAGATTGAGGGTCGCAAGGGTTGGCTACACTCGAGCCATATCAAGAAATTTCATGGACTACCCTCTGATTTGAACTCTCAGCCCTGCCTTCCTCCACAGACTGACTCAAAACTCCCCTTGGTTGAGAAAACTGCGTCGCAGGAATATAAACTGAAACTAAGGTCTAGCAAGTCAGACAATTTAATTGTTTAAGTCCTCTCCTAGGTGAATCGGTTAAATTAGTCTCTGACATGTATCCTCTAGACCGAAATAGAGAGAGAAATAGACAAAAACAGCTCAAGAAACATGCATACTGTAAATCACTTCGTAGTCACTGTGTAGTGACATTATTGATTATGTTTTTTCCAAGTTATCTGATTATTGCTGCAAGTATACTGTTGCACATATACTACCCTATTTCCAAGCGTGCTTTCAATGTTACTGCCGAACACTCTTTTAGCGAATTACCTCCGCATGAGTTGTCCTACAGATTTGCGCAGATAATACAGTTCCTTAAACACAAGATATTAGATACGATTTGGGATTAGGTTGTTCTGACATCCCAGACTTCTGTCTCCTCATGTAGGGCTAAATGTCAAGTCCCCTTCACCCTCCAGTTACACGTCAATCACACGTCATGCTACTGCGCGCGCATCTCTGCCATGTATTTCTGCTGACATTGCAGGATTCTCTTATGGATCCACCCACCTGTGACATCCTCATAATGACGTTTCTAGTACACGCCCCTATGCACGCCTATTGTAACGCCTTTTTCATTACGTATGTGTATTCTTATCTTTCCTATCAGCTGTTACGCCTCCTGCATCTGTCTTTACTGTAATGCATTGACTATATATATGATAACCTGTCAATAATGTATTGCCTATCCCTTCCCGAACCTTCGTGGTGACGGAACCCGATTGCCTGGTTCGAACCAATTCCTTTGTAAGGAATAAAATCCCTTTTATAACCTCAAATACCACGGATTCTGCCTCTTATTTTTACTGAGTTATTCTTATTGAACTTTACCGCATAAATTAAGTCTAGGTAATTTAAATTTACCACATACTGTGGGTGTTTTTTTTCCCCCTTTTTCCCCCACCTAAGTGCCCCATCAACCGCCCATACTCCCTATACCCCCAAATATCCCACTTTCCCCCTCCCTCCCAGCCCCCCTGTAATGAGGCTTTAGGACGCAGGGTCCTGTAGATGCAAGCTCCCGTGAGCCTCCTGCCATTCCCCGAATACAACTAAAAAAAAGAACAGAAAGGAAAAAGAGCTCTCACTACCATATGAACATTCTATAAGGAGTCTCAAAAGATATTTAAAGAAGAAACTCAGGCTCAAACTACTCGGTGCCTTCATAAAGATCAGAGAACAAAATCCGCCTCATTCAATAGAGCTTAGAAACTCCTTGGCTGACCCAACATTAGTAAAAAAGACGGTGCGCTCATGAAAAATAATTTTCAACTTCGCAGGAAACATTAAGTAAGCTTGAGCCCCCTTAGCTTGAAATTGAGTGATCAGCTGTCGGAGTTGCCAACGAAGATCAACAGTATGGTGGCAAAGATCCGGTCTCACAAAAAATGTAACATCCCCCCTATTCGTTTTCTATCAGGTCGAGCTAGCTTAAACACTTTCTCACAGGCCTAAAAACTATTAAATTAAATTAAGAAGGCTCTAGGCTTAGATTCCCCCTGACCAGGTCTATGTCGGATATTAAAAGGAAACCTGTGTGCGCGTTCAATCTCTTTGTCCAGTCCCATCTGTTCAGCTCGGGGAAAGCTTTTTTGAATAAATCTATAATGAATCCGCGTCCTTCTTTCCCCTCCGGGATCAAAAGTACTCTTAAATTATTTCGGTGCACTCGGTTCTCACAATCCGCCATCTTCCACTGGATATCCTCTTTAGTGGCCAGCAACAGTTCAGTAGTACCCTTTTGTTGAATAAGTTCATCCTCTAAATTAGAAATACGTGATTCAGCTTTGTTAAATCTGGTAATAAAGTCAAAATGAGATTTAGCAATGCGCCTAACCGAGTTCTGTAACTTGCGGCATAAATTCTGTAAGAGACTTAGAGCTAATTCTATTGGATGCAGAGAAAGCCTTCGATCGAGTGGAGTGGGAGTATCTGTGGCAACTGATGCAACGTATGGGTTTTGGGTTGGGATTTAGGAAGGCTTTCCAGGTACTATACACCTCACCGATCGGCAGAATTACTGCTATGGGGTTATTAACTGATCCTGTCAGAATCACCAGAGGGACCAGGCAAGGCTGCCCCTGCTCGCCACTTTTGTTTGCCTTATATATAAACCCTTTTGTTGAACAACTGGGCAACAGCCCTTGTATTAAACCCTTTTATGTACATGATATTCCATTCTCTGTTTTCGCGTATGCGGACGACATCGCAGTGACGTCGGTGGATCCTTCTCTTGCGCTTCAAGAGATTGAACATTTAGCAAGATTGTTTGGCCAGATATCTGGTTAACAACTTAATGTAAATAAAACACAAATCCTTTGTTCAGATAGTATTGATTTACAGGATATCAGAGTGTTACATGAGGTGACTTATCTGGGCATTAAAATTAAGACCTCAATGCTAGAACTGGTCGATGTCAACTGGAATACTATGTTACATAGTGTTAGGGAGTGGCTTGATAAATGGGGACGATTACATTTTACCTTAATTGGTAGAAGCAACATTATTAAAATGAATATCTTACCAAAGGTTTTATATATATTTAGATCAATGCCTTTGGAGGTGACAACCACTCAGCTACAACATCTTCAATCTTTATGTATGAAGTTTATATGGGCTCCTGGCAAACCAAGACAAGTGGCTAGATTTATGACGCTACCAATAGAGAGAGGTGGCTTAGCCATACCAGATTTTGCCTTTTATTTTTATGTATGCTTTTTGTTAAAAATGCGGATTTTATTGACTGGGGATGGAATGGCTAATATTGCCCAGGCCCGTCGATTTTTGAGATCTTGTTGGGATCATTCTGAAGCCCGATACTGTTTGTTTAAAGAGATTGATGGCAGTTATTTTAAGCGAACAAGATTTAAAGTGATGGAAGGAGCCTTTAAAGTGTTTATTGGAGAAATTGTCAGATTACACACCAATGAATGCAACTAAGAACCTTCCTCCCATCTTCTGGGATAATATTGCCAACGGGTGGAGGAAAAAAGGTATTATTACACTAGGGGATCTTTTCTCCCAGGAGGGGTCACTAATGTCATATGAAGAATTGGGGAAATATTACAATTTGCCTAATTCTCAGTTTTTTTTAATTTCTTCAGGTCTGGGATTATCTAATGCGGAAAAAAGTTGTGGCCGCTCCCAATTTAATTATAGAGGCTGTAAGGCGGCAGGAGAAAATTGGCGTCTTGTATAAGATATTGTTATCATATAGAACAGATGATATAGGGAAACAGAATAGTAAATGGGTTAGCACTTTGGGTGTACATTACATATCTAATGAAGATGCTATTACCAGATCTCGGGTTGTGTTAATGTCCGCTAGCTTGAAAGTACAATTTTTAAAAACTGTCTTTGATTTGTATTATACCCCTGCTCGGATGTTTAAGTGGGGCAGAGGGTATGATGGGAAATGCTTTCGTTGTCGGGGGGGGATAATGCTGATAGCCTGCATATTTTTTTTTTGTTGGTGTAAATTGTCTAAATTTATAGCGGATATAGAGAAGTTCATGGCTGGAATTATTGGGAGACCGCTGAAGATTACACCAGAAATAATGTTAATAGGGATGGGGCCTGAAACTGATAAAGGCACTTCACTATATAATCACTGTTATCTGGCTTTTATAGCCATGACAGTTGCACTGCTATGTGTTGCCTCTAATTGGCTCCAAATGGACCCCCCTGTATTTGAATCATGATGGGCTAAAATTTATAATCTTTTCAATTTAGAATTAAGCTTATTTTCTGTTAAAGGGGTTAAAAAGATCAGTTTGAGTATATGGGATTCATTTTGTGACCATACTTGAAATATTTTTAAATATATTTGAAATACTTGAAATTGAGAAATGTATATATGTACTATTGTACTGTATTTCCTCATTGTTTCTTTTTTTATGCTGCTGTGGAGTAATACATTTAAAAAAAAAGAATGCTCAGTAAGATTAATGAGAACCTTGACTAAACATGCTAAAATAAAAATTTAATTACAACCAGCAAAGACTGAGATGATCAACAAAGAGTTGTAGAAATATAAGGATGATGTGACTGTAAAAGTTTTGATAACAAAAATTGAAAAATCATTGAGAGAATATGATGAAGAAATTATGTAACGTAAAGCAAGGAAGTTTACAAGGGATAGATTTTATTACCAGTAAGGCTGTGTTTACTCCTTTGCCAAAAAGTTTGTCAGTTTGACAGCTAAAGGAAAAGAGAAAATATATGCACATACGAAACACATTCCAAGTGAGAGTAAAATGAGCTCTAATGCAGAATCTCGTGCGGATGAAGCATCAACAGAGAAGGTTGATTTTCACAAGGAGCTGCGACTATTAGGAAAGGTCTTCTCAAACCTCTGAAGCTTTTATCTTGTTGAATGTCACACCGAAATGTCAGTGATGTGCTACAAGCACATTGATCCAAAAATGAGGAGCACAGCAACACCTACATACATTCCATGGACAATGAGACATTTTCCAATGTGTACGCAGGAAAGCATGATTCGGCCACAACATTACAAGTTGCAGGTACATAGGATAGCACACATTTTGCATTAAGACCAACGCAGTACTAGGAAAAAGTCCAAATGTAGCTCTATCACTTCCATCCTTTCGCTGGGCATGTTGTTGTGATATTGGCTTTGTACACTTATACTCAGTGTCACACATTCCCAGGAACTATCTATGTCCACTTAGTATAGCTGAGCAGCAAAATATACCTGCTGATTTCACTACTCTTAACTGTACGAAGTAAAGATGACATAGTATAGATACCTAAAACAGAGCTACACAGAGAGATTAGCTGTGGAAAAGATAAATACACACATCACGTTGCCATCTCCTACAGGACACAGTCCTTAACAACATATACATCTGCACAAACCTACACTACAAATACATACACCTTTCACAAGATGTTTCAAAACCTACTTAGTCCCAGTTACTAGCTTCAAAATTGGCCTCTGAACACCACTACAAGACTACCTAGATTGTCAATTCATCACATTTCACACTGTACTTACACACAGGAGAAGCAGGTCTGGATGGAATCCTGATGCAAATCTACTCCCTCTTCTTCACCACTATCATCATCTTCATTTGGCAATTCATGATCCCCACCCAATGGGTTTTCAAAGCTTCCATCCTTTGAAATGTAAGTGATGTTCTGTCGCAGGGTAATGTGGAGGATACAGCAAGCCATAGTGATCTGACAAACCTTCCCGGATGAGAAGAGGAGGGCTCCTCCAGTCATGCCCAGACATCTCAATCTGGCTTTCAGGAGCACAAAAGCCCGCTCCACTGGCCACCATGTTCTTCCTTGTGTCTCCTTTAAGCGGATTTCCACTGCTGTTATAGGATTTCTCACTGGGGCCAACAACCATGGCTGGTTGAGATACGCTAAGTCTGCTAGTTGGGAGATGGGTAGAAGGGAAGCATGTAGAAGCATGTAATAATACACATTCAGATCATACTACCTAACGTGTCACAAAATAGAGCTCAATTATACCTAGGTTTTCCAGTTTCTATTTTTAGTAAATTCTGGTGGGGGGCTTTCAGTGTCTTCAATACCTTAAAAAAAACAGTGGTTCTCAGTGGTTACACATTTTCCTGCCATTAAAAATAACAGAAACAGTGTTTGCCCGGTGTTTATGCAATGTTTCGCTTTATTATTGCTTGCTTTCTGCACTAATTGTGCAAGTGTATAGATAGTGTCCGTACAGGGTTTATGAGATCTAAATATATTTTTACATATCAAACTTACTGTAGTACACCATATAATACTTCTTTATTGAGTCTTTGGTCATGCGTGCTCACTCTTTCCTTCCCATGTAAACGTTTATCTGTGAAGAGCCCTCAATATTGTCACTTGAGACGGGCAAAGCCAAAACGGCCAGTACACAATTTTCTAACTTTGGTCATTGACATAGCTTCCATGCCAATACTGGTGCACCTAAAGATTACTATTCTCTGGGACAGGCTCTGCATCATATGTGTAGAACTGAGTGCATATGTCCTCAGT
Source organism: Triturus cristatus (assembly GCF_964204655.1). Lineage (NCBI taxonomy): Eukaryota > Metazoa > Chordata > Amphibia > Caudata > Salamandridae > Triturus > Triturus cristatus. Next base: position 501,138,735 of record NC_140591.1, read on the forward strand.
TATTGAAGCAGTCAAAAATGAAGCAGTACTTTTCAAAGTCTGGGGAAATTCCCCTTTAAGGAAGAGATCGAGAACTTGTGCAGAGTACCTCAGTTAGGCTTCATTGACTTCAAATGCCATTTGTTGGTGAAGGGACATTTCTATGATTCATTGCACGCCATGTCACATATGCTCTAAAATAAAATTACCTGAATTACTCCTCAACAGTTCTTTGCTTTCCAACTGACAAAAATGTAAACATGGAACATGTTGCTGTGCCAAAGTCACTAAAAGTATTGCCAGTCTACTCTCAAGGAGATGTTTTATATCTACACCATTTACACTGAACGCTTGGTGGACAAGCGTGTTTTCAGACTGTAGTTTTTTAATTATGTCCACTACAGCAGTCATGCTTTCCTGTAAAAATCTAAGAATTCAGTAGAGTGTACTTTGTTTCACATCACTATCAGTATGCAACCAAAGATCCTCACATTTCTTGCCTTTGACATTATCACTAAATATAAATTCTGTAAATGGTCGCCACATGGATAATGTAGCATTCACGGCCTCTAGGACTATGAACCACCGGCTAAATGACACAGTTAGGATGACTTTCCTTGACGCCACACAAAGCACAAAATGAGAAATATTTGTATTTTATTTCCCACACATAACGAAACAGTGCACCACAATGGACTACAAAGTCAATAGAATTCTTCATTAACTCTAAAAATTGTGAAGATGCTTTCAGCATACCATCTAGCAAGTGGCAAGGTCTCTTACAGGGAAGCACTTCAGCTCAGGTATCGATTTTGACAGGTCATCACACAACTTGCAAATACCAACAATATCACTCCAATCTTTGTTGAACTTGGTAAGACGTTTTTGCAGCAGCATTCAAATTGACACTGTGTTCCTTGTTTTCCAAACGTCTGGTGTCATGTTTTCACCACTATCTCACATGCTTGGTGACAGCACTCTTTTCACACATATCTGTCACTACATCTTTCATTGAAAGTTTAAAGCCTGGGGTGTTCAGCAATTCACCTACTATCAATACTGACTCGCTAGAAAAGGGGCTGATGTATCAAAGGGTTTTACTCATTCTCTGTCTCTGAGTAAATGTGAGGCTACATATTGGGAAGGCTTCTTATGATACCAGCCATTTCAGCTATCAGTGAAAGAATCAAACACACCTAAAATATCAAATATGATTTTGATATTTCCTGATTCTCTACAGTTTATAAAATAATTAAATAAGACCAAAGATCACAAAACTGAAAAAAGCAAAAGGAAGAAGAAACAATATTTTAGTGACATCCCTAAATACCAAAACTCAAGCAGAACAATGTTAGCCCAGTCTTTTTTGTATAGCTAAGTTACATTGTATTGGCCCTTTCAGAAAGAAAGAAACATGACTCTTTCACTCACCTTTTCCTTTCTTTGAATTACATGGTATTATTTGGTGGTTGTGAAGGTGTTTTTTCAGTGTGTATATGTTTACACTGGTGAGGGCTATTTTTCAGTTATTATTGGTTAAACCTAAAACACTTACCTACAAGGCAGGCCCTCTCCGTAAGGAGATGTGACATCAGCTTGGGGATGGTGCTGTTCCATAGTATGAAGCCATCATGTGCAGAGCGTGGGAACCGGGCATAGACATTCAGATGTACAAATTCACCAAGATGACAACTTGCACATTGATAGAATGGAAATGTTTCCGATTCCTGTACACTTTCTCCCTTACATGTGGTGGTAAAAGGCTAATATGGGTGCCATCAATTGATCTGACCACAAATGGGATGTGACCCAAACCATAAAAATCCACATTCACAGTGGCTAAATCCTCGTGTCTGGGGACCTTGATGTAGCTGCCTGTGTGTTTCAACATTGCTGTAATCACCTCTGTGAGGACATGAATGACATTGGTTGTGACATTCAACCTGAAAGAGCAACATTGAATTGAAATGAGTCTGTGGCCAGAAAATGCAAAACAGCCATGAGTTTCACTAGTGATGGTATTGAGTTTGGTTATTGAGGCAAGGTAGGAGATCAGGCTCCAATTGGTGACTGAGATCCAGGATAGTTTGGCGATTCAATCTGAAATTCTGGATGCTCTGGCACTCTTGGGTGGTGTGTAGGTCTGGGAATGAACAGAAAAATAAAGGCTGGCATCTCCTCCCTCTCCCAAGGTACCAATGTGAGATTTAAATGTGACATAAATATTGGTCTCAGTTTCCAAACGATATAAATGTGACATTTAAGGTCAAGGTCAGGCATTTGTAAATGTATGCATTAAAAAGCAGTACGCATGTTACTTCATGACTGTACAATCTGAATCAGTCATACAAAAGCTGAAATACACAGGGCTAATACATGAGTGTGCACAACATCAATTGCAAGTAAAGAAATTGCACCATAGTGAGACTTATATGACATGTTTGCTCAGCTACTTTTTAGCACATAGTGCAGAGCACATTGTACACATGTGCACGGTAATGGAATACACAGGTGTAGTGGTGTGCAGGACATGACATGGTAATTGAGTTTTCCATTTAAAAAGTCTCAGCACTCATATGTGGTGGTGGGGTGGAGCACTTCAGCGTAAAAAACGCAGTTTCTGCAAATGGGAACATGCTGTTTGCAACACTGTGAACACGACTGCAACCTTGGTTAATGCATGATCCTGCTAATAGGAGAAATAGAGGGTTCCTCTATCGGTAGTCAATATCCATGCAAATGGCGATAACTTGCACAGTGGTCTCTGCCATAGGATAATGTTGTTGAATGTGACCGTGGCGGGCCAAGGGCTATGCACATGATCGTGTTAGCACCAAACATTTCTATAGCAGTTTGAAAAAACACTCACTTGCCTACTGACACTGTTTCAGTTAACACCTACTCACCATAAGCTCCTGTGTGCCACCTTTAGGAGCAACCATGCCAGACCAAGCAGGTGAGAGGGGCCTTTCCTTCACAACGGAAGAGCTGGAGATGCTCTTTAGAGAGGTCTTTCCCCTGTATGGCCAGCTCTATAGCTCACCAGATGAGCAGGTATGTTTGGCAATATGTATGATGGATACTGATGACTCAACCTTGACATGTCCAAGTTCAACCATGTGCCTCAGAGTTCCAGATTGAAAGCACAGATACACTTCTTGGGATGTATTCTCACTGTCTAGGTCAGGTATATTGGCTGCAAACACTATTCAGAATGATGTTAGAGTCACACTACATGCTACCCCTATGCCATACAAAAACAGCTGCATGCAGAGTGTGGTGCAGAGTAAAATGGGCTTCACAAGGATATATTGTTCCATCGTCCAAGGAATGATAATGCAGCTATGAATGTCTAGTGGACTTAATATGTAAGGTGCAGCAATCGTTGAATGCAGGTATGTGTATTCCTTTTGGCTGGGAGTGACATAACGTCGCAAACACATTAAGTGAGAAACCCTCATTATTGGCCTGTATTGCATGCCCTTTACTTTTACAACAACCTATTAACACTTGGTACTATGGTAAGCATGGAGAAGTCAATCCTGCCAATAATTACTACACACTCTGTCCCAACATTTATCTGAGATATATGTGACATGGCACTGCAGCGCAGTGTTCTCTTCAGGGAGATATGCAGACCCAGAGTTGATGTTAGAAATTGTTTACTAGGACAAATGGTAAGCCATTTTAATAAAGCCATCTAGAAGATTGTACCTGACAGGAGCCACAAGCCTGAGTGTAGTTGTTATTTTTCTTCATTGACAATGTGTCACACTGCCTTAGCACAGGCCCCTTTCATAACACAAGTGTGTGGTAACAGGCCCATGATTCATCCTCATTGGGCAGAGTACTCTTGGCACATGTAATGTGCAGATAGTTGGTGAGTACAGCAGTCATGTCCTTCACTGCATCACCAGATGTGTCACATGAAGACTTGTGTATGGAATGTTGATGTTTGCCCTGTGACAGTGGCTGAAAGTGCTAAATGGCTTAGCTCTGCCGCTAGGACATTGGCCACATGCTCAATTAGTCATCCATCTGATTTACATAGGATTGTACACAAGAAGACTATTGTCCAGATTGTGAGCACAAAGTGTAACACATGTTAGACCTTCCATGTTGATGCTAGTTTTTGGGATGTATCACAGTGTTGGTTCAAGAGCATAACAGAATTATCGCTGATAAATAGTGTGCACATTTAACTTTTCCCTTCTTTTCTTTCCTCTATTGCAGCAGTTGTATTGGAAACTAGAACACAACATCTCACCTCCCCTGTTGATGGGTTCATTACTTTCTTTTACAGGTAGTTCATGGTATCTTAGATACACACGAATAAATCTCGCTAAGTGGTAGTTATGGAATGCTATTACACATAAAGATGATATTATTAGTCTTTCACTTTCTTTTCACAGATCTCCCTCCCTGTAGTTCCTACCCTTTCCTTCCCTCACTTGACCATCCCAATAGTCTGCGCTATATCCGTAATCCAGACTTGGGGCTGTCGAGAGGGGGACCCCTCTGAGCATCAGCATGGCCCTGAGGATAAGCCAAACTGTGACAGTCTGATAAGAGATTATGGAGCAACACACCTAATCCAAGACACCTACACTATTAACGGATTGGAGTGAATCAAAAGAGGGTATTTGCACCAAGCTTTGAATCACCCCCAGACTCTATTAAATGTGCAGGCCCCTACAGCATCAGACCTTGTTCTGCCATTAGCAACCATCAGCCCAAATTCCAAAGTAAGTGCGTTCAGCTGATTTGCAACCCGAGACCATCATTTTAATAGGGGATACACTTAAAGGTGGGACACCCCACCTTGCATCATCTTCCTCTAGCCCCAGCATGTCCTCCTGGCTAAGAGGCTCAAACGTACTGTTAAAGTCTCTCGCAATAACAAGATGTGAATTGGATGGGAAACTAGATAGCTCCTCCTCCAGAGATAAAACAATAGATGAAGTCACCTCCCTCTTGTCCCCCTAACATATACATTAAGCCTGGGTGTTGAACTACGCTCCGTTCGCGGAGCTTGCGAAGTTTAGGCTACTTCGCGATTCGCGTAGAGCGTGAAATTGCAGATTGCTACGCAATCTAGCGCGTAGCGTAGTGGTTTTGTTTCCTCGCGCACTCAATATTCATTCTCGCGCACGCTGTAACATCTTACCGTGATTCTGCATTCGCCAACTTGCTTTTCTGTCCGTTCACGTGCGGCACGAGATTTGTAATATGGCTGCCCAAGCCCGCGAGAGTGTGCAAACGCGAACATGTCATTCGGGCGCGCGAGCTGACTTCCGGTGGCTGTCTTGGTAAGATTGCGATCCCGAACATGCAAAAACTACAATCTGGTGAAGAATATCTCTCGAGCTTCATAAAACCTTCTCTAAAATTATCATTTTGCTCAGAAAAACTCAGATTGTGATTTTGCTGTAGTCTTTTGTGTAAGGAGTCTTTTTTTCAAGAGGAAGGAAGTGCCCCTGAGTCTCCAACTTTCTGTTCCTGTCCAGCAGGCTCCTTCCAGTGCTTTGTCCATGTGCTGTTTACTTTCATTTGGATTTGGAGCTGGAAGGATCACTTTTTGTGTCTGTCTGCTGCATCATACCATTGGATTGGATTTATTTGAGGACTTTTTGATTTGAGATTTAATTTACTACAAGTAAGTGGGAGAATTGGTGTGTTTGTTTCATTGGGGCTTGTTTGTACCTACATTTTTCTGGGATTTTCATTGTTTTAAAAAAATATTGTTGTGGGTGGCCTGTACTTTCAATAGGGGCTAAGTTGTTTTTCTCTGCAATTTCAGCCAGTAGGGTACCCATGGGTCCATGTTTTGTGGTGTCTGTTGAATTTCAACATCATGTAGGGCATGGATGGCATAGGGTTGAAATGATAAATGTGGCTGTGGTGTATTTCACTGTTTGTGTGTGTGTGTGTGTCAAATACCTTTGTTGGATGTGTGTGCTTGATGTGTAACTTCTTTCCAATCCTTTCGTAGCCCTGTTAATTTTCATTTTTGTATTAAAGCTGTGTTGTTCAGCAGGCCTCATTTGTCCGGTCATATATAGGCCTGCTTCAGTTCATTGTTTTCCATGGCCTGTTGTGACTGTGAGTGGCCATGTGGCTTGTGGCAATTTTGTGGTGGTAGTTTAGTAGTGTGTGCTTCTTTTTCCATAAAGGCCTGCATTTCTTTTCTTTGTTCCCCTTGGCTTACGCTTGTTGTTGTTGTGTCCTGGCCATGTGTGTGGCGGCCATTTTGTGAAGGCAGGCATTGTGCTTTTGCCATAGGCTTACATTGTCTGTCTTCCATTTCTTGTTGTTGTGGGTGTGTAGCGGCCATTTTGTGTAGCCATCTAAGCAGTGTGCTTGCTTTTGCAATTCTGTTCCAAGCTTGTGGCCTAGTCTGCCAGTAGGCCCAGAGGTAGTCATCCTCAAATCTTTGGTGCATTATTTAAATGTACAGTTTGTGTTGTCTGTTGAATTTTTTTTACACCATGGATGGCTTTGGATTGAATTGGAAAAGGTGTTTTTTTGGGGTGGAATAGCAGTTTTTGGGTGTGTATTAAATAAATAGGGCTCTTCAGCCAGTAGGTAACCCTAGGGATTCAGCTTGCGTACTTTCGGTAACTCTGCACAGCGCGACAACGCGGACTTACAGTTTTTGTCATTTTTGTGCTCTCAATATGCGTGTTCATGCACGCGATAAAGCCTTTTCGTACAGTTCGCGATCCCGAACACGCAGCATTTGCAATCTGTCAAACAATATCTCGCGAGCAACATAAATCCTTCTCGAAAACGCTGATTTTGTGCATTTTGCTAAAAAAACTCCTCAGGTTGTCATTCTGCTGTAGTTTTGGAGCACGGAGTCACTTTTATTTAAACAAATATATTTTTAGGAGAGGAAGTAAGTTCCACAGAGACTACAGCTTCCTGTTCATGTCCTTTGTGATCACTTTTTTGTTATTATTGTGGTGGGTGGCCTGAGCATGTGTGTGGCGGCCATTTTGTGAAGGCAGGCATTGTGCTTTTGCCATAGGCTTACATTCTCTGTCTTCCATTTCTCGTTGTTGTGGGTGTGTAGTGGCAATTTTGTGGAGCCATCCAAGCAGTGTGCTTGCTTTTGCCATTCTGTACCAAACTTGTGGCCTAGTCTGCCAGTAGGCCCAGAGGTAGTCATCTTCAAATCTTTGGTGCATTATTTAAATTTACAGTTTGTGTTGTCTGTTGAATTTTATTTACCCCATTACAACTTCCTGTTCCTGTCCTTTGTAATCACTTTTTTGTTATTATTGTGGTGGGTGGCCTCAGCTTGTGTGTGGCGGCCATTTTGTGGAGGCAGGCATTGTGCTTTTGCAATAGGCCTGCATTGTCTGTCTCGTATTCCTGACCTTTTCTTGTTTTTGTGAGTACCCTGGCCATGTGGTGGCGGCCATTTTGTGGTACCAGCCACTGTGCTTTTTCCATAGGCCTCGAAGCTTGTGGCCTAGTCGTTCATTAGGCCCAGGGGTACTACTCATCAATCATCATGGGTGCATAGAAGTTAAAAAACTGTTTTTTGTGTTGTGCGTTAAATGTCAACATCATGTATGGCTTTGGATTGAATTGCAAAATGTGGGCTTTACATTTTTTCGGGGGTTTATTTCACTTTTTGGGTGTTGTAATTAAATGCCTTTAGCTTTTATGTGCATATGTTCGTTGTTGTTGCTCCCTGATGCTGCATCCATCCCATAAGATGCACACATTTTTATTTAGGGCAAACAGGCTACACTGCATTTATGTTTTTGTTCTTTGCTATTCTTCTTCCTGAGTGTACACAGTACAAGTACACCAGGAGCCCTGGCCTTGTCAGTCTCATAAATGGCTATGCTGTTGTTGTTCACTGACTTCATAAAATGTAATACATGTGACCACCCACCAGACACTAAGGAGTTATATATTATATTATTGATCTTTTGATTGATGTTCTTCTGGCTTTTTTGCTTTTAGGTGCACAAAAGACGGAGGAGGTGTGTCATCATTATCGACCGTTGTGGTGCCAGACCGACGTCCTGCTGCTGTACACGACGTGACGTGTGAGTGACCTGACCAGGCATCTCTGCAACTTGTGCAACTGAGTGCTGTTTTGACATCTGAAGAAGATGCCCCCAAAGAAAGCAGGTAGCAGGTCCTCCGGTACCAAGAATGTTGCCATTGAGAAGAAGGAACAGAAGAAGAAGGAAGTGTCACTTAAGTCTGGTGTTCCTCCCAAAACCTTTTTTGGGACACCAAAAATGACGCCTTAAGCAGACTTCAGAGGCCGAGAGCAGTGCGTTTGCCTCCCAGCAGTCAACAACACTGCCAGCAATAACATCAACAGCACCAACAGGATCATCAGCCACATTTAAAAAAACGGCAGGTGATTGGTTTCTACGGAAAGGGTTTTGTACGTCCATGACTGATGCAAAGGCAAAAGAGGCCAAGCAAATCGGAGCACCCCTGAACATTGAGCGGATGGTTCAGGCCTATCTAGATGACACAACAGAGGTCTTCATGGAGAAAAGCCCATTGTTGTATTGGTATGGGAAAAGAAGCCAATAGCCAGTGCTCAGCAGGCTGGCGATAAAGTATGTGGCTTGCCCTGTTGCAAGTGTCTCTTCAGAGCATGTTTTCAGTGCTGCTGGTGCCATTGTTACTGTGAAAAGGACCAGTGTCTCGCCCAAAAGCGTGGAGAGGTTAACCATGATCAAAACGAATCAACACTTTATACCACCGGAGTACAAAATACGTGAATCACAGCAGGAAGAAGAGAGCGTCTTCGATGACATAAGTAGTGGGTTCTTACATGATGTACTTCTGTCCGAACCACCAGAGTTTGAGGACGAGCTCCTCTTCCCTGACAACTAGGCTTTCAAATTGTTCTCCCTTCCTTTATTTGTGTGTGTGTGACTGTGTATCTGTTTTTCTGGTTCAAAATCTAATCACAACAAATCCATCAACAGTCTCCACTTTTTATTTCCCTATTGGAGTTGCACGTCTGTGCATAACTGTCCACTCCACTCCTCAGGGTCCTGCTCCATCTTCCTTACTCTCCATAAATACATTTCAAGCAAGCCAGACATTGGATGGAGATGGAGAATAGTACAATACATGTTGCCTCTAACAGTCCTTCCATAAGAAGTGAAACATGACTCCAGCTATATTCCGTTTTGTTTCCAAGCCGAAAGAAACTCATCACTAACTGTCAGAAGGCTACGCAGGCATCAGATTTGACAGCCAAAGAGAACAGCAAGACAGGTAATGAGTGATTATTGTGAATGATGGCATGCATTGCATTGGATGCTTGCTGACTACGAATGAATGTGCATGAAGTCGAACTGTACCAGTTTATTGACAAAGTAAAAGTGACTCAAGTCAGGTGACAGTCAATGTTTCCTTGTTGTTTAATAACCACATTGTACTCCTACCACTGCAGGTGCCACCCAATATCCGTTGCAATTTTGTAATATGGAATATATTATAAACTTAATCAGTCACTACAGACTGAGTTGGTGTTGGAGAACACGTACCACACGCTCATCATGATGCTGCTGAGCATACTATCTTTGCACACAGTCAGTCAGATGGATCGGAGATAATTGATGGAATAACTGCGTTTCATGGACTGCATTAAAAGGTAAACAGTTTCAACAAGAACCACAGCAGACCTAGGCTACATGTCCGTGTAGTGGTGTGGACTGGAGTAGAGTGTAGTGGTATGAGGGACAGTGGTGCATTGATTTAGTCACTTCATTTGGAAAATGCTAGGTTGCTGCAGTGCTTATGCCATTTTTCTGGCTCGGTCAAAATGTAAGGTAAGGGGTAGGATGCCTGGCCTGTGCCGCAGTTGTCCTGTTCTGTGGCTGTGCTGGCTCCTGAGTCCCATACTGTTGTTGTTGTAGCTTAATGCTGTAGAGTAGACAATATGTATCCTATCCAAGCTGCCTCAGTCTGAAAGTGTTCTCTCAAGAGTCGTGTCTTCTCTTCTTGCACTCCACTGTAATTGAGTCTATTTTTTAATTCAGTTATTTTTCAATACCCCTTTTGTTTTTCTATCTATACTTACAGGCCGGCCTTTAACCTGTGCTATAGTGGATGAAACAACTCACACTTACCTTACCAATCCGCATCAAGCAGGCAGTGGTACCCAAGATTGATGTGCGGAGTGTCCATGGAAGGGAGGACCAAGAGGAATGACGAGAATGATGCAACTCCACATTTGGACCAGGATAATACAGTAACTTTAGTATCATTCATCATTCGTCTTTAAATGTATTTGATTTTTTTTTTCTCTTCAATCTTTACGACTGTGTGTTGTGGTTTGTTTGGTAATTGATCCCTACAACATTTCCTTTGCTAGCTTGAAAAATAAAAGTAAGCGCAGTACAGCATGTAATTTGGTTCGGTCTGCGCTCTGAGGGCGGCAGACAGGCAAGGCAAATTTCATATTAATAATTTATGCCCTGTACTGTCTAATTGTGTAGTAGTAGTTAGTAAGTACAACTCATTATCATTAACCATCAAGTTCTCTTCCTCAGCATGCATGCATTTCCTTTTTCTCACTTTATACTTTGATTTCTTTGATAATGGATCATGGTCGTCTTACAAGATTTTGTTTTACTTTTGTTGTGTCCATGCATACTGTCTGTTTTTCTTTCTCAAACCTTTCCCAAAACCCCACTTCCCATCCATTCATCAATCCCTAACCCTCTTCCCCCGGGCTGTGTGATTTATATTGAGGTGTGATGTGACTACATTAAATGTATGCCAACAATTGATCACACACTTGCTGGGGCAGATGTGGTGAAAGCAACACTAATTGAATTTCAACAAAGGCAGGGCAAGGATCTTCTTCTGCTTGCCCACCCATGCTGTAGTTTACTTTGTTCTACCACTCCTCCCACAGTCTCTCAGTCAAGTGGCTTTCTCTTTCAAATGCTATTGCCAGTGTCTACTACTACCACCACAATAATGGCATCTTCTCTGTTCATTTGGGAAACCAACCATGCAGCCATCAGTGTGCCGAACTTCATCATCATCAATCACAGGTAAGATACGTTTGGTGGGAGGTATAATGGACTAGAAGGAGAGACTGACAGTACTATTATGACAATTAAAAATAACTCAGTGAGAGGTACTGCATCTATCAGTTTGTGTGTTACAAAATCGGCAGATATTTTAAATCAAACACTGGCTGCGGGCATGCAGCAGCAAGGAAACAAAACAAACCATGTAACTTAGATTGAAATCAGAAAACAGTAACCCACCACAAAACATTAACATTGTATGTTTAAGTAAATAATATAAAATGTAATAGACCCTAACAAAAATAAACTATCCCACTCTGACCTAACCCACCCCCCTCCCTAACCCCAACCAATGTCCCCAAAGAAAGTCCAAGTCCCAATGTCCAAAAGTGAATTCCCAACGCCCAAAAACCCACCCACCAACAAAAGGAATTAAAAAAGGGGCAAACGACAAGGTCCTCTATAGTCATCGGGCCTTCAGGTGTTTATCCACCAGGATTTTTACCCACTCCTCTAGGTTCTCCTCCAAGCGGGCCATCCGGCAGAGCAGCTGGCGGCGCAATGCCCTGCAGTTACATGCAGGGTGGGGGGCAGCAGTGGGTGAGATGGAGGCGCGGCAGTGGGCAGCTGCCAGACCACGACGCCATAAAACTGGAGGCAGGGCCTGACTGGGGCCCGGGGCATTGGAGGAGGCTGCAGCTGCAGCCACCTCCTCCTCCTCCTCCGCTTGAGCCACCAGCTGGCGATATTCATCGCAAATGGCCTCCAGTTGACGGCGCCGGGCCCTGGCGGCCAACTCCTTCCTAGATGGTTTTGGTGTAGATGTGGAAGGAGTATCTATATCAAGAAAGAAAACGAACGTGTTGTAGCCAATACTCTTAGCAAAACAGACAGTAAAATCATTCAACACATAGTGTCACAGTATCACTAGCAAGCACAGTACATAACATTTGTGATTTGGTGGTAAGTATCTATACTCCTACTTCCTTGTACTCTAACATTTGTGGGAGTTTCCGACATTATACTCGTACTATGTACTCTGATACACCAGTCGTGTTGTTCTTATGTCTAGTTTAGCGCAATTACATAACCTTGTTGTAGCAGGCCCGGCATGCCAGCTCAGTTAGCTAAGCTTGCACCCAAGAGAAACAGATATGAGTCACATGATGCAGACTCACGTTAGTTTTATTTACTACTACTGTCTGCAGGTGGGGAAGCTCATATTTTTGTATTACGCCTTACAGCCGGTGGCACTGGCTATACTCTGTCTGTTACATAAGGGCAAATGATCAATTTCACTTACACCCTGCCCTGGGTACTACAAAAAGGCTGATTATTTATCTCATCCAATGATCATTGCTTATATTTATATTATAGATGGTAATACGAGCGACATCAGGTCAGTAGCGATCGGTGGTGGGAGTGCTGCCGGGCAGTGACGTGGGAAGGTGCAGGGTGGGGGTAGTAAACTATGGATTACGGACAATCAAAGGTAATTAAACAATACATACAAAAAAATAAAAAAATGTGTTGCACGCACTGCATCGCATTCGGCGGTGCAGTGCGCACAATGAAAATCATTTTATGTATTTTTATGTTGATTACCTGTATTTGGCCGTTATACAAAATGTACTTGCCAGTGCCACCCACCCTACCCCTCCCCATGTCACTGCCCGCCAGATGCCAGCACTCCCACCACCAACCGCTACTGCATAGGGTACTTTGCTTTCATTGATTGTGTAACCATAACCAACAGATAGGCCACTCTTATGCAGGCTGGCTGACCCAATCGAAAATACATTAATAGGTAGGGAGTGGTCCCCGGAGTCGGAGGAAGGGGCTTCCGCTTGATAATATATATATATATATATATTCACTTAAAAACCATAGGTTTCACACATGTTATAGTTCCGACCGCCAGTAGATAATATATATATATATATATATATCCGTAGCTTGCTGCGTGAGCAGCCCCCAGGCCTGCAACGTTGGTGCTGTTAGTGGCGGCAGCGGCCACTAAGATACGATCCAAATCTTAGGTTCCAGAGAATTCAGGAATAAGAAACAGCACACCAGGAAACGGCACAAAAACTTTATTGTGCACTAGCTTTCGAAGGACGACGCGTTTCGGCGTTTGCCTTTGTCAAGTTACTTCCTGTATGCCCATCGGCCATAGAAATACGAAAACAACATTCATGAACATAAAGAAAATACTTCAAAGATACATTGTTTCGCAACCATGATTGTCACATCAATTCATTAAATCAAGTAAATAATTCAAAAACTATAATGAGTATGCATGTGTAAATTTCAAAGACAATTGTCTGTGGAACATATATAATTATCGTGCTTTAAAATCTGAGACAATAAATTTAGTTCAAAATTCATGAACAATAAAGTTATATTGAAACAATCAATTTGGCACATTTTTTCATGCTAGCATACTAGAAGCGCCACAATTAATTTTATGTGGGCAGCCAGAATTAAACCGATGGGGGTAATCACTCTCCCTGTTCTGAAGACACATGCTCATCATACGACAAATTTATACTTCTGAATTAGAGATAACAATAATAACATATGTCATAGTGCCTAATCAAAGGAAAAGAGGTTGCGCATTTAACAAATTAATGACTATCCTTCACTGGCACTTAATTAAGGAGTAAACATTACGCGCAATTGCGCAGGTCCTCTGACAAGTCAGAGGATGAAAGTGAATTGACTTCGCTCATATCTTTATTAATCATCCTATTATTCTGATGTGCAGCCATGAGATAAGTAAGTCATGTATTTTCTTAAATCGAATATGTGATGGGCAAGAAATGGAAGTATCCTATAGTGAAAGTAGGAGATTGGGGAGTGAAGGGAAAGTGGTGTATATCCAATGAGTGATGGATAGGGGATATGAGAGGCACAAGGGAGGCTCGTGGGTATATCCAAGAGCTGATACGGACAATGTATATATACCATCCCAATTGGGGAAAAAGTGTCTCAACCTAAGTGCAACAAATGCCCTATCTTAATAAAAGTGCAATAAAAGGTGAAAGAAATATGACTACAGTAATTCAGACTTAAAATCCCAGCATGAATGTTGGGAGTGCTCATGTTTGTCTTGGGACCATGTAACAGAAATCGGAGTGTCTAAGAGGCCATAAATTGACCAACTACAAGCCTATATGAGTTGCCAGTTCCTCCCCACTGTTAAGTCCTTTCGGGATCTTGGAATCTAGATCAATAATGAATCTAGATTCAAGTATTCTTAGGTCTTTCTCCCGATCCCCACCTCGAATATGTTTTGGGATTCTTTCCACTCCAAAGAATCGCAGGCTACTGTTATCACTGTTGTGGAGTTCAGTGTAGTGACGGGCTACCGGATAGTTATGATCTCGGTTTGTAATTGCACGTAAATGCTGCAAAATTCTCAGTTTGAGTGGCAATTTTGTGCTGCCCACATACCTGAGGCCACAAGGGCATTCAAGTATGTAGACAGTAAAATCGCTATTGCAGTTAATTTGCTGTTTTATGGGCCGTCGGTGGTTAGTGCCTACACTGTATTCTTTGCAGTTAACGCCATTGCGATCTGCCTTGCACATCCCACAGGTAGTGAAACCGTTAGGTCTTGTGAGCCAGTGTGATTGCGTGGTCTCATCACGATAGCTGTGTACCAATCTGTCCTTTAGTGATCGCGCTTTTCTATATGTGATAAGCGGTCTGGTGCCTATTGATTCACCAATGATGGGGTCTGCTTTTAATAGGTTCCAGTGTTTTTTCATGATTCTGTCAAGAGTCCATGCTCCCCTACTGAACTTGGTTATCATTCTGGGGATAGTTCTCTGATTGGTGTCAGTATTGGTTCTTTTAATGGAACTCAATGAGGGTTTAAAGAGTATATCACGCTGATTTAGATCTTTAACTTTATTTTGAGCTCTTTTTAGAGTTTCATCTTTATACCCTCTTACCCTGAAACGTGTAAGCATGGTTTCCTGTTCATTCATGAAATCCCCGTTTGTACTACAAGCACGACGTGCTCTGAGAAGCTCACCATACGGTATGCTTTGTTTGAGGGGGACTGGATGATGACTTGCAGCGTGTAGGAGTGTGTTACCTGCGGTTTGTTTTCTAAAGAGACGTGTTGTTATTTTATTCTCTTTAATTTCAACTGCAATGTCCAGGAAT
This sequence comes from Triturus cristatus, assembly GCF_964204655.1. NCBI lineage: Eukaryota > Metazoa > Chordata > Amphibia > Caudata > Salamandridae > Triturus > Triturus cristatus. The sequence continues at coordinate 501,153,926 of NC_140591.1, forward strand.
TCACAGTAGGTCGGGCTGATCTTGTGAGTGAACTTAAGATTTAAATCATTAGTCCCTAATTTTTCAATGAACTCATTGGCAAGCTGTTGGGGGCCATTCCAAATTAGGAACAGGTCGTCTATATACCTGATCCATATAAGTACATGGTCGGTATATGTTTTCCATTCATCAGTCCATACTATCTGTTCTTCCCACCAACCTAGGAACAGATTAGCTAGGCTGGGGGCAAAACAAGTCCCCATCGCAGTACCTGACCGCTGGCGATACACAGATTTCTCGAAGAGAAAAATATTTTGTTGAAGACAGAACAACATCATAGTCTCCAGCATTTTGTTGTGTTCATAGAGGTCTATGTGTCTGCTCTTTAAGAAGTGCATACAGGCTTCTACCCCTTTATGTTGGTCTATGCAAGTATACAGCGAGCAGACATCAAGACTAATCATAGTATAGGTGTCTTCCCATTGTATGTCATGGAGTTGTCGTAGGAAGTCTGAGCTATCCTTACAGTATGATGCTAAATTGAGAACATATTTAGACAAGAAGGAGTCCAAGAAAATAGATGTGTTTTCAAGGAGTCCTCCATTCGATGAAACGATGGGACGCCCTGGTGGTAAAGTGGCGTGCTTGTGAATTTTGGGTAAAAAATAGATACATGGTATTCGTGGCTTATCAGTTCTTAAAAAACTGTATTCGTCAGTGTCAATAAGACCCTGAAAGTACCAATCACTTAACAATCTGTGGTAATGTTGGATAGTTTCCTTATATTGTGCCCAATCAATCAGTTCATAACAGCTTGCATCTGAAAGCTGTCTCATCGCTTCAGATCTATAATGTTCCATGTCCATCACAACGACATTGCCTCCTTTATCCGAGGGCTTAATTATGATTCGGGTGTCAGATTCCAAGGTTTTAATGGCTTCCCGCTGTATCTTTGAGAGATTGTCCCATTTAGATTTCTGGAATAACTTTCGTGATTTTTTGAGTTCAAGAATCACTGCTGAGTTATAAGCTTCAATGTTGTCAAAAGGCACATTAGGGTTAAATTTAGATTTCCTTTTAAGACCACTATGGGTATGTTGTATGCTAGTGGTTCCACATATTTGTAGCAACGAATTCTCACTGCTGCAATTCTCTTCAGTTTCTAGATCATGCATGATTCTGAGTAATTCCATATCTTGTATTTGCAAGTTACGTGTGTCTGGATCATTCAAATTCATTGTTGTATCTCTGGATTTGAATTTTGAACGTGTCTCGAACATTTTCATCAATTTTAATTTCCGGATGAATAGGAATAGATCAATTCTAGTGTCCATGTAATTCAAATTATTGCTTGGACAGAAGGATAGGCCCAGTTGTAAAACTGAGATTTCAACGTTACTCAGACTCCTAGTGGATAAGTTGATAACCGTTTGATTGATTGTTTGATCTTGAAATTTCGAGTTAGAGATATGGAATTCTTTTGATCTTCTCTTGCTTAATCTTTTTCTTTTGTGGTCCCTCGTCCTCTTCCTCTTCTTTGCCCTCTTCCTCTTGTCTGTCCTCTCGTTTGGGGCTTGTTTACTTGAGTTTGATCTTTTTTCTGCTTTAGAATCTGGAACTCGTGTAAGAAGGTGAGAGGACGTGTGGCTAAAGGGATAGCTGTGCTTGGAGTTTCTGAGTCGGTGCTGATATCAGAGCTGGAGCCTGTTGACAGTAGTTCGGTTGCGCGTTCAGTGGTGGTGGCTCTTAGGTTTCTTTGGGCCCAGTCGTACTTCTTTGCATAAGTTAGAATCCGTCCCTCAGCGTAGTCACGCTTATCCCTGAGGAATTTGCGTTGTTTCTTTAATTTAATTGAGTCCTCGTATTCCTTGAGTTTTTTTGGGAGGGTTTTGAGAAATTCTTCTGATGTATTGTCGTTCTTGTATTTATCCAAGTCGGCTTTCAGTGTCATCAATTCCTTTCTAGTGGATTCAAGGTCTATTTGGGCATATTTAACAAGCATCTCTAGCATCCCTTTGCAGGTCTTGGCCATAAATTGAGCCCATTCGGCTAGAAGATCTGGATTCGGATTGTCATATGTCGGAACAATTGTAATCCTTAAACCTCTGGGGACGCGACCAACTTCTACGTAGTTAGTAAGCGATGCGACTTCCCACCATTTATTAATTTCCCGTTTGCTTAGTTTCTCTAGCAGGAATAATTTTTGTTTTAATGAGGTTTCACTTCCCACGGGGGCAATGCTTGTTGTGGGTTTCACTCCCAACTCATCTTGCTCTTCGTTAAACAAAGATATGGCCTCTGCTTTTCTTTCAATGTCCCAATCACTCATAACTCCTTTGTATCCTGACGCCGCAATTGAAGTTGCGGCAGTCACGTTTGTTCCCGTACTCAAATTTGTACTCGTTATATTCTTCGGGGCAGAGGCACTGTGCAGAGTATTAAGAGTGGACCGTAAAGATAAACAATCCGCGTTCTCCAACCCGGACCATTAACCCCCACATACACCCCAAACGCAAATGCACAGGCTTACCCACAAGTGTTGAATTTCACGGTGTCAGCCAGTCAGCCGGGAACGGCGGGAGCCACTGCAAAAGAGTTTTAAATCTGTAGCTTGCTGCGTGAGCAGCCCCCAGGCCTGCAACGTTGGTGCTGTTAGTGGCGGCAGCGGCCACTAAGATACGATCCAAATCTTAGGTTCCAGAGAATTCAGGAATAAGAAACAGCACACCAGGAAACGGCACAAAAACTTTATTGTGCACTAGCTTTCGAAGGACGACGCGTTTCGGCGTTTGCCTTTGTCAAGTTACTTCCTGTATGCCCATCGGCCATAGAAATACGAAAACAACATTCATGAACATAAAGAAAATACTTCAAAGATACATTGTTTCGCAACCATGATTGTCACATCAATTCATTAAATCAAGTAAATAATTCAAAAACTATAATGAGTATGCATGTGTAAATTTCAAAGACAATTGTCTGTGGAACATATATAATTATCGTGCTTTAAAATCTGAGACAATAAATTTAGTTCAAAATTCATGAACAATAAAGTTATATTGAAACAATCAATTTGGCACATTTTTTCATGCTAGCATACTAGAAGCGCCACAATTAATTTTATGTGGGCAGCCAGAATTAAACCGATGGGGGTAATCACTCTCCCTGTTCTGAAGACACATGCTCATCATACGACAAATTTATACTTCTGAATTAGAGATAACAATAATAACATATGTCATAACATATGTCATAGTGCCTAATCAAAGGAAAAGAGGTTGCGCATTTAACAAATTAATGACTATCCTTCACTGGCACTTAATTTACTTGATTTAATGAATTGATGTGACAATCATGGTTGCGAAACAATGTATCTTTGAAGTATTTTCTTTATGTTCATGAATGTTGTTTTCGTATTTCTATGGCCGATGGGCATACAGGAAGTAACTTGACAAAGGCAAACGCCGAAACGCGTCGTCCTTCGAAAGCTAGTGCACAATAAAGTTTTTGTGCCGTTTCCTGGTGTGCTGTTTCTTATTCCTGAATTCTCTGGAACCTAAGATTTGGATCATATATATATATATATATATATATATATATATATATATTCACTGAAAAAACCATGGGTTTCACACACGTTATAGTTAGGAATTAGCATTTAAAAAACCTTAGAAATTCACTGAAAAAACCATAGGTTTCACACACGTTATAGTTAGGAATTAGCATTTAAAAAACCTTAGAAATTCAGTGAAAAAACCATAGGTTTCACACATGTTATAGTTAGCTGGACATTTTACTCGTAAAAAACCAATGAAATTGCCCCGTTATAGTTAGTTCAGCTAACTATAACTCGCGCGCCCGCAATGCACTGCTGATGACGTCACATATTACATCACTCATGACATGGTCAGTGACATCACTCATGACATCACTGATGACATCTCAAATGACATCACTGATGACATCACTGATGACATCATCCAGTGAATGTTTGTTTTTCTGAAAATTAAATATGTTTTATACATGTATATTTCAAGGTCAATGGAAGAATAAATGGGTATATAAGTGTCTAAATGGATGATTTTTTTTTGAAAAATTGATTGTGTAACTGACTGATTAAGTGTATCATAGTGAATACATGGTTTAGTGAGTAATGTTTAAACATATAAATATCTGTGACAGTCTCTCACTTTGTGTATAAGTGGCTGCATGGGTTGGTGAGTAGCTACATGGGTGTCTATATAGGTTATTTGTTGTTTTTTTGAGTATCAGTCTGAGTGTCTGCATGGTTCGGTGGGGGGTATTACGTAGTGCATAGGTGCATGAATGAGTGACTCACTGTTTGTATGTGTTGAACACAGCATGTGTGCAGGACTGTATGGGTGGATGAGTGTGTGTATGGGTGTGTTAGTGAGTGAATGACTGTCTCAATAGTGTCTTCAGGAGTAACTACATATGTTTTAAACTAGTATATGTGACTATTGGTGTATATATGTGAGTATATGTGAGAGGGAGAGATTGAAAGAGTTCCTGTATGAATAAGTATGTGTTTCTATAAGTGATTGTTTAAAAGACTAAGTATGTGTAAGTTTCCGTAGAAGTAAGTGTGGTGGTGTGTGTATAACTGTATATGCAGGTGAATGTATGTTTGATTCTTTATTAGCATGAGTGACTATGTGTGTGAGTAAGTCTATGGATGAGTGGCATTATGTAACAGGATGTATAGGTGTATTAGTACATATGATGAGTGAGTACATGTATGAGTGACTGTATAGGACTGTTGGTGAATGAGTGGATGTGTATGTGGATCTTAGAATTACTGAAGAGGTTGTTGTAACTGGTATTGGTATATCCATTGTTTTGAAAATTTTAGTCTCTATTTTTGAATGTGTGTATCAAAGCTTATATTAAGGTGAGAGGAGGTCTGCCACTCTATCACAAGGATGATGTCATCAGTGATGTCATCAGTGATGTCATTTGAGATGTCATCAGTGATGTCATGAGTGATGTCACTGACCATGTCATGAGTGATGTAATATGTGACGTCATCAGCAGTGCATTGCGGGCGCGCGAGTTATAGTTAGCTGAACTAACTATAACGGGGCAATTTCATTGGTTTTTTACGAGTAAAATGTCCAGCTAACTATAACATGTGTGAAACCTATGGTTTTTTCACTGAATTTCTAAGGTTTTTTAAATGCTAATTCCTAACTATAACGTGTGTGAAACCTATGGTTTTTTCAGTGAATTTCTAAGGTTTTTTAAATGCTAATTCCTAACTATAACGTGTGTGAAACCCATGGTTTTTTCAGTGAATTTGCAAGGTTTTTTAAATGCTAATTCCTAACTATAACGTGTTTGAAACCCATGGTTTTTTCAGTGAATTTGCAAGGTTTTTTAAATGCTTTTTTTTTTTTTATTCTTCATTTTTTTCAAACATATTTTTAATTTAATTTATTTATCTTTTATAAAGACTATGCTTTTTTTAAAAAAATTTATTAATATTTTTTTTATATATAATTTTTAAAATAAACAAGTAAAATGTAATTATATTTTTTTTTTTTTTTTTTTTTTATTACGCGTACCGTAAGCTTACGGTAAGCGTACGGTTTACGCAACATCCGTAATCTATCCACGCTGGTTGCGTAGAGTAACGCACTTTGCGTAGCCGCGCGTGGGACGCGTGCGCGCTTACGCAACACGCGCACGTTACGCGGAAGTGCCGGGGAGTGACTGTTATGCGCATGCGCGGAAGCGCGTGTCTTTTTTACGCGCATGCGTACTTTTTGCCGTAAGCGTACCGTAAGCGTAACGTAAGCGTACGGTAGGTCATGTGATCTTGAAACACAACTTTTGATTGGTTGAAACTACTTTCAGTTCTAGAACTCTCCTACACCACACCCATTCCCCTCATTTCTGCTTGTGATCCCTTAGGAGAAGGAGCTGGTTTGTCTTTGGGATACGATGGCAGAACAGCAGAGCCCTTCTGAGAGTGAGGCTAGCACCAGCAGCACTGTCTTGAGGCAGAGAGCGAGGAAAGTAAAGCCTTCTTATGTTTGGGATTATTTTACTTTTCCAGAAGGCCAGCAAAAGGTGAATGCACCCTTAGTTACTTGCATTCTGTGTAAGCGTGTACTTTCTAGAGGTAATCCTGACAGGAAGTATTCCTTTGGGAATCACACCATGATGAGGCACCTCAAAGAAGTACACAGAAGGACACATGGTCATCTTTTTGGAGGTAACTCTTCAGAAAGACGAGCCAGTACATCCACAGCAGCTCAGCCTGGACCATCATCTGCAGGGCTGACTCCTTCTTCTGCAGGTCAGGTGAGCCCTTCATCTGTGGGGGGAGAATCTCCTTTTGCTGGCCCTCTGGAAATTAATCCTCGGTTTGCGAGGGTTGAAGTACGGTGCGCCACTTGTCACGATCTAATTACTTATAGGGAGACCAGTATTTCCCTAGTGAACAATAAAATAGATCAGCACACTTGTCGTACTGTCTAATATTCCCAATCTTTCTTTCCTCTGTCCCTGCATGAACACAACGGTTCTTTTAAGAGCCAACCTTATCTTTCATCTTTTTTTTACATGTTTTTAAAAACTTTTTTTATTTTTTTTTTTACCGTACGCGTACGGTACGCGTAATTTTTTTTTTTTTTTTAAAAAAACACTAAAAATAATTTATCACATTACAAGGTCTTTGAGAGACTACAATTATTACTATTGACTTACCATACTCACTCAAAGAAAAATTTATTCATTTGTTTTTTTAAAAAATAGTTTTTAAAATGGTTGTAGTTTACGAAAATTTTGTATATCGATCTGGAAAAAAAGAAAAAAGTATTAATATTTTTATAACAATTTATAATACAGTACACATATTTACATTTTTTACCAAAAAATAATTTTTGCCTTATTTTTGCTGTTTTCAGAATATATTGCATTTCACTATAAATTGTGAAAGCAATTGCATTCATCATTTTACAGCGGGCAAAAAAAATTTAACAATCTCAAAGATTGTATTAAAAAAGCCCAGAATCTCTTCTCATTTAAACTTATCATTACAGAAATGCATATTATTCTAAAAAAATGTCATCTAAAAACAATACTTTTTTCTTTAAAATACCGTCTGATATTTTTGTTTCAGAAGTACATTCACAATAATATATCTCAAATAACTCCAAAATACATCTGATTTTATTTCCTTTAGGCCAAATAGTATTTTTTATTCTTTCCCTGGAATAAATTTCCAAGGGAAAACCATTAAAATTCTAAAGTTTAATCTGTCCAGATCTCACCGATTCTCTGTAACATTTTGGTTCACGAAAATTTTTTGAATAATTTATTTAGTCCACAATAGAATTGCTTACTTTTCCACATGGCCAAATAGTAATTTTTTAAATCATTTTTGAAAAAATTTCCAATGGCAGTCCAATAACATTCCAAAATTTAAAATGTGCAGAAGTTACCGATAATCTCTAAATTATTGGTTTTTCAAAATTGCATTAAAAATTTTAAAAGTCCACATTACAATTGGTTATCTTTCCTTTAGGCCAAATGATAATTTTAAAAATCTTTTTTCTTCAAAATTGCAATGGTAATCCTGTAAAATGGTAAAATTATTTTGTCCAGATCTTGCCAAGTCTCTCTAAAATTTAGGTTTCAGGAAGATTAGATAGGAATTTGCTAAATCAAAAGGCAAACGTTGTTTGAAAATCAATTGGGAATCATTACACAGTGTCCATCCTTTTTCACATTTTAGATAAACTGTGTAATGTCCAGAAGTAACAGTAGGTCCATCATGGAAAATTATTGCAACAGTTACAAAAGTTTTTCCTGAAATTGATAATTGCTGTCCTGTAAACTTCTTTATTAAAGTATCCAATTTTGATCCATCAGCTCTACATCGTTGCATCATTAAAATTACATACTGTCCGTATTCCCTTAAAATTAATGTTGATAACATGTCAGAATTACACTCACCACATTTCATGCTATGATTAGCATCTTTAACTAAGTTTGCAAAATTGACTGTTTTACTCTCTGGCAATGTCAAATAAATAAACCTTTCATTATCAACAATAGAACCACTTATATTATAACAATTATCACAACTATGTTCCCATTTATAAGAGAGACCAAAAAAAATGTCAATGGGAACTCCTTCTTCTTCCACTACCTGAAGAAAATACATCAAAAATTCGTGAGCATCTTGCTGTTCATTTTGAGAAAACTGTGTTCGTCCTGAACATACATCTAAAAGTTTTCTAATATCAGTAGCACTTTCTATTTGAGTTTTATCTTTACTCAGCTTTTGAAACAGGAGACTGAGCTCTGAACAGAATCTTTTTCCCTGATTTAGTGTTATCTGCTCTTGCAAACTTTCCAGATAAAATGCAACATTCAGCACTACATTTGCGTAGCAGTTGACACCAGAGCTATTTTCAAAATGACATCCTACAACCTGTTCTTCATTTTCCTTATTCTTTCTGCTTGCAATTACATCACTCCTCTTTTTTTTCCTCCTCTCTACATCTTCATTACAGATATTCTCATTTCTCCTTTTACGAGAAACTACACGTTTCTCCAACACAGGATACTGACCTAAATGAGGAGCATAGCTTCTTCTTAATCTATTATACTCCTTTACACAGTTTGTATCAGCACTAACTTTTGAGTCATCGAAGTCTATCATGAATAAACCTGATAATGTTTTGACTCGTGACAAAGCTACATATGCCATACCTTCTTTGAACACAGTTGAACCAATGTTCACAAATGCACAATCTACAGTCAATCCTTGAGACTTGTGAATAGTTACAGCATATGCTAGTGAAAACGGAAACTGCTTCCTACGTACATATAAGTCTTTCACAAGCATGAAACGAACTGAACAACGACAAATGTCTTTAACTTCCTCTATCTGATCAAATTTTATTTTTAACCATTCAATTCCATCTTTTTTCTGATAATTAATAAAACCCACAACTCTTCCCATCGCTCCATTTACTAAGCCTTTTTCAACATCCAAATTTCTCCTTAAAAACACTCTACAGTTCATGCAAACATATAGATTTTTTTCTAATCCTGCTGTTTTGGAGATGTTCTTCTCTAGTGAGTCCAATTTATTTTTCAGTTTGCCTGTTACTGTGACAGTAATTCTTCCATCCTCAATTTTGTCCACTGCTTCCAATTTCCTGATCTCTTCCTTTTCCAATTTCAAAAGCTCCTCATTGAATATTGAGCATTCACGTAGAGTTGGCATTAAGCAGATGACACTTTTGTTTTCTGCAATGTTCTTGTATATCTTCTCTGCAACTATTTCTTGCTTTGGAAATAAATTATGTAGCAGCCGACTCTGTAATGTTTTTTTGCCAACTTCTGTGAGTTGTCCAATCCTGATATCTTTCAGAATACTTCCATATTCTTCATCGTTTGCTTGCCTCATATTAGTTGTAAGTTCCTTGTACTCAAAGAAGGACCAAATATTTGTATTTCCAATGCTTCCCAATGACTTCTTCGTGTCTTCATGTGTCACAGTATTAAACACTGGTTGTCCTTTAACCGGAGTAAGTTGCAAAAGATCCCCAAAAACTATGACGTGTTTTCCACCAAATAACACGTCATAGTCTGTCTTCAAAATTTGCTGCATTCTTAAATGCACAAAGGCAAGCATTAAGTTTGATACCATGCTCACCTCATCAATAATGAGAACTTGCATCTTCTTCAATACTCTTGAAACTTCCAAGCATGCTTCTCCAGTTAGCTTGTTGAATTGTATTTTGTTCTCATGCTCCACTGGTAACATTAGCAAACGATGTAAGGTGATTCCTTTTATGTTATATGCTGCTAACCCAGTTGGAGCAGTAACCACACAAGACAAAGTAGAATCCGTTTTTTGCTTTAGGTAGCTTCTGATGACTTTAATTAGGAAACTTTTTCCAGTGCCAGCTTGTCCGCTTACATACATCCTGATTGGATGAAATGATGTGCATGAGCACTCTTTTTTTTCATGTAGAAATCCGTGATCAATTTTGTTTTTGATCTCTTCATAAATTTGTTGCTGCTCTTGATTCAGTTGTCTTTCCAAATTTTCTAAGTCTATAAATTCTTCTTGAGCTTGATTCATAGCCGTTTCCACTTCATTCATGGCTATTGATGCTTCATTTTCAACGATTGGTTGTCCTAGGGGATCTTGACTGTATGTTCCTGAACTTTGGCTGTCCTGAGAACTGTCTCTAGCTATTTCTGCTGCAATTGTAGTTTCCTGTTCAATTTCTTCATTTAACATTTGCAGATAAGTTGAAAATGTACTGCATTGTATGCTGTCTTTGCAAGCATTAAAAGAATCTTCATAGCTCTGGAATTCTCCCAGTAGTTCATCCTCTGAACGCCATGGTTTAAACAACTGTAAAAGAGCCAAGTAGTAAAATTCCTTCTTGTCGGTAGTGTCGCAACTCAGCTTCCGGTGATTTATCAAACTTCCTTTGGTTTGCTTCACCAAACATCCTTCTTCACCAACAACTTTATATTTTCCATTATTGATGTCTTCTGCAGCTTTCCGTGAATAAATGTAGTTCTGCAGCACTTCATAGAGACACATGTTCTCCAGATGATGACTTCTCTTGGGATAATATGTGTCCAACATGTTTGTTTTCAATATATCTGTACTTTCAGGTTCGAACTGTGCCAAATATTCAATTTCTCCAACAGATTTCAGTACCCGATTTCTCATTGCTGCAAGGCCTAAACTTGCCCAAATTATTCTTCTTGACTTCGAGTAGAGACTTGCAGAAGATAATCTATCAGAACATTCGTAGGATCCAATTTCTCGATGCGATAACATCTTCAAACTGAAACTGTACAGCTTCTTACTGACAGTCTTCTCGTGAGAAATCTCTTCCCACATTTCCTTCAATTCTGTTTTTTCTGATTTCGTAATGTAAGACGTTACATATCGAGCAACAGCAATGGAATTGTCAGCAACATACTGTATATCCATGTTAGCGTTCCACATGGATAAAATGACTGGGTTGTAGTCATTTATATTTTTTGATTCTTCTTTTCTTTTAAGGTTGTAGGTATTCTTAGGTGATTTTCTTGTGATAGTATGTCTCACAGCTGACATAAAACTGTTGACTCTTCCATTTGAAAGAACAGGTCTAGGAAATCCAAATCGACATTTAGTGTAGTATTTTTCTTTGCTCTTGTATTTCCGTCGACAGTATTTTCCACACCGATGACTTTGGAAACGTAGAACTTGCTCCTTTAACTTGTTCTCTTCTGTGCTTTTAGGTATAGCACATGTTGCATATTCTTCAATGTAAGATAACACTGCTTCATCAGTATCTGTTCCAAACTTTGGGGCATCCTTGATCCACAGCAGCATATGAATATGAGGAGCACCTCTTGCCTGGTACTCTTTTCTCCAAAAGAAATCCACTACTTCTCCAAGGGGTGGATTTTTCTTATTGCAGATGAAGGACATCATAGCCTCAAATCTATGATTGAAATATCTGCAAACATTAACCGGATCCAATGAGCACAGTTCTCCTGCTGTTTTGTATTCGATGTTTTCAATGTTTGAATTGGCCTCTCGTAGAAAATCCAGTAAATCATCCCAAGCGTACTCGGCGCAGCTTAGGGTAAGGAACCATGTTGGTGTTCCTAAATTCCGTAACATGCATTTTAGTTCACCATGGCGTCGGTACCAATATTCATTTGTCCCACGCTGACAAGCCATCAGATTGATCAGTTGTGTTTCCAAATGATCATCTCGGTGCTGCACTTTCTCCATAAAATCCTTAGCAGACACATTTTGTAAATGTACTCCACTTTTTAAAATGTGATTTACTGCATAAGACAATGCAGACAAGTCGCTTTCAAATAAAAGATGGAACAAATAAGGGATACTTTGTCGAAATCTGGGATCTTCAGCATATAGTCTTGTAGTCCGATACTCAGAAGCTGGAATCTGTTCCGGACGTTCATCGTATCGTCCTCCTTTTCCTTTAGGAAACAGCTGGGGAAAACATCGAGCTTCCAAGCTCTCCTCCCATACACTCACGGGATTTCCTTTTGCTTTCTTCATCTGAAAGAGATCAATATTGTCTCCCATAACTTCTTTCGAATGGAGAGGATGTATGCTAAAATGTTCATAAATTTCTTCTTCCTTTGACTTGTCCACTTTTTCAATTTGTCCACTTGGTGTTTCAGTATCTCCTTGTAAATCTTCTTCTTCTTCTTCTTCTTCTACTATATAAATTGATTCATACCATTTGTTATTTTTTTTCAAATACAAATTTGCTCTTTGTACTTTCCGCACATCTACCAGCTCCTGCCAAATCTTCTTATTCTTTGTAGGTACACCATTAACCAGAATAATTAATGGTTCAGTTTCCGAAGTATCCGCATCAATAGTTTCCATATTTTTTTTCAAATCCAAGGGCAAATACACCACTCTACCTTTTAAACCTCTCAGTAAATCTGAAGGAGGTAATTTACCAGTTTTGGGCTCCATACGTACTATGGTCTGGAACGGATGAACACATTGAATGAGTATAGACTCATATGTATTTAATTCAGAAAGTTCAGCAGGAATAGCATCCAATTCTAAATTATTATGTACAGCTCTGGTCGGCATTCTATTTTCCTCTAACTTGTTGTAGCAGTATTTACAAATACGCTGATCTTCACCCAATTCAAAACAATTTTCAAGAAATATATATGTTGCAAAATCCATCCACTTATAATTATCTTCATTTTCACTCTTTCTGTAGAGATCAACATTCCTAGTTTGTTTTCTATAATGAGTTCTGCGGCAACAAATACAAGTAACATTTGGTCTTTCATTAGAGACTATTGCAAATTTTGTTATGTGATCATTAAATGTCTTACTTACACAAGGTTCTACATTCTCTTCCACTTCTGCCTCATTTACTGTGTCCTTCTCTGCACTGTTTTGTTCAGGACCAAAGTAACAAAACTAAATTTCATCAACAACCTTCTCTACATCTGATACCGTTCCTCGGAACAGAGCCCTATTCAATTCATTTAACTTTATTGCTGGACTTTTGGCAAAATACAACCGTCTCACAAACTTTCTCATTTCAGTATGATGAACAGCCAGCATCCTAAAATGATGGAAAACACTATTGCACACTTTTCTAGATAGACAAGCCAGAGAATGACCCTGCAAACCAGTATTCTCTCTCACTCTGCATGGATCCAGACTTTGAAGCACCTTAATCTTCTGTTTTACACTTTTTTTACTATATTCTCTTAGAAACTCTCGAAATCTGTCAATAGATTCCTGACGCACACTGCAAATACTACTACAATTCCAAGTGTACACTGGGGCTTTAGGACGTCTCCCCATTGCCTCATCTGCCATCACTTGTACCTCATCTCTTGGAACCATTATCTCCTTCTCCATTATGCAACCATTTTTTACTTCGTATGAACGACCTCTGGTGTCAACTGCATGCAGCAAACTATTACTTTGAAAATAGCTCTCCTCATTAAAAAAAGGTTCACTACTTGAACTATGCATCCATTTTCCTAAAAACACTTTACAAAAATTTGTTCTGTTCACTACTCTTTTGCTTTTGCTTTGTGATTTTAGTACATTAACCATTTTATCTAATGTACGCATCCTATTCAAAATTAATATGAATAGTTTCCTTTTTAATTCTAATGCTTTTGCTGCAATGGCTTCAATTTCTTTTTTTCTCTTGAAATATTTGGACTTTTGCTTATATTTTTTTATATCCTTTATCAAATTGGACATAACTCTTCTCTGAAACATTTTTCTACGTATCTCTTTAAATGCTGTTTTTCTGTTTATGTTAAACTTTTCAATTGCAGAAGGTATATTTGCATTAACTAAATCCTCAATTTTTTGCTGTTCTGTAGGTTTTTTTACATTTTTCTGACAACAGACATTTTGAACATTTTTCTTTGTTTTGAATAATTTGTTAATAAATTGTTTTTTTTGCTTACCAGAAGATTTTTTCTTTTTCCCTACATCAGCATCTTCTACTAACTTTGGTCCTCCAGTTGTCTTCAAATATAGTTTTTTTTTTAGCGTTTTTTGAACTCGAGATTTTGTAGGCATCTTAAATTTTGTTCACTGTTCTTCAGCAATACCTGCAAAAAAACTAAAAAAAAAATCCTTTATTGTATTTAAATATATTACTACATTTCTTTTCACAATAGTCACAAAACGAAATTTCTTTGCCAATTTGAATGCACACAAACTCCTCTTTTTTTTTGGGCAAGTGAAAATCTGTATAACAAACTGTCACATTATGAAACCAAGCTGTTTTTTTTTTCAGACCACCACCGTGTGTATTCTCTGTGACTGCCTACACTCCAGCAGGGGCAACCAGCCTTACTGATGCTGAATGTATTTGCATTACAGACTTAAACCTGAAAACCCCACTCGCTTCTAATTACTGTGCATGACTATACATGGCAAGCACATGGGTGTGTGCTAAACCTCTGCTTCTTTCCCCTATAAATTCACTCCTCTTTTCCATCTACTGCAACTGTGAAATCACATTCTGAAACCTTTTTTTTAAATTTATTTAAATGCACATGTCCAAGCTGTTTTTTTTTTCAGACCACCACCGTGTGTATTCTCTGTGACTGCCTACACTCCAGCAGGGGCAACCAGCCTTACTGATGCTGAATGTATTTGTATTACAGACTTAAACCTGAAAACCTCACTCGCTTCTAATTACTGTGCATGACTATACATGGCAAGCACATGGGTGTGTGCTAAACCTCTGCTTCTTTCCCCTAAAAATTCGCTCCTCTTTTCCATCTACTGCAACTGTGAAATCACCAGAGCAAGACGCAATACATTTCTGCCTATAATTCTACTATGCACACAGAGCCATGTTTTCACATTAGTGCCAAAACGAAATTTCTTTGCCAATTTGAAAGCACACTTACTGCTCTTTTTTTTTCGGGGCCAAGTGAAAATCTCTTTTTACACTTTGAAATCACTTTTACAGACTGACACATTCTAAAACCTTTTTTTTTAATTTTATTTAAATGCACATGTCCAAGCTGTTTTTTTTTTTTCAGACCACCACCGTGTGTATTCTCTGTGACTGCCTACACTCCAGCAGGGGCAACCAGCCTTAGTGATGCTGAATGTATTTGCATTACAGACTTAAACCTGAAAACCCCACTCGCTTCTAATTACTGTGCATGACTATACATGGCAAGCACATGGGTGTGTGCTAAACCTCTGCTTCTATCCCCTAAAAATTCGCTCCTCTTTTCCATCTACTGCAACTGTGAAATCACATTCTGAAACCTTTTTTTTTAAATTTATTTAAATGCACATGTCCAAGCTGTTTTTTTTTTCAGACCACCACCGTGTGTATTCTCTGTGACTGCCTACACTCCAGCAGGGGCAACCAGCCTTACTGATGCTGAATGTATTTGCATTACAGACTTAAACCTGAAAACCTCACTCGCTTCTAATTACTGTGCATGACTATACATGGCAAGCACATGGGTGTGTGCTAAACCTCTGCTTCTTTCCCCTAAAAATTCGCTCCTCTTTTCCATCTACTGCAACTGTGAAATCACCAGAGCAAGACGCAATACATTTCTGCCTATAATTCTACTATGCACACAGAGCCATGTTTTCACATTAGTGCCAAAACGAAATTTCTTTTCCATTTTCAAAGCACACTTACTGCTCTTTTTTTTTCGGGGCCAAGTGAAAATCTCTTTTTACACTTTGAAATCACTTTTACAGACTGACACATTCTGAAACCTTTTTTTTTTATTTTATTTAAATGCACATGTCCAAGCTGTTTTTTTTTTCAGACCACCACCGTGTGTATTCTCTGTGACTGCCTACACTCCAGCAGAAGCAACCAGCCTTACTGATGCTGAATGTATTTGCATTACAGACTTAAACCTGAAAACCCCACTCGCTTCTAATTACTGTGCATGACTATACATGGCAAGCACATGGGTGTGTGCTAAACCTCTGCTTCTTTCCCCTATAAATTCACTCCTCTTTTCCAACTACTGCAACTGTGAAATCACCAGAGCAAGACGCAATACATTTCTGCCTATAATTCTACTATGCACACAGAGCCATGTTTTCACATTAGTGCCAAAACGAAATTTCTTTGCCAATTTGAAAGCACACTTACTGCTCTTTTTTTTTTGGGCCAAGTGTATATCTCTTTTTTCATTTTGAAATCACTTTTACAGACTGACACATTATGAAACCTTTTTTTTAAATTTATTTAAATGCACATGTCCAAGCTGGTTTTTTTTCAGACCACCACCGTGTGTATTCTCTGTGACTGCCTACACTCCAGCAGGGGCAACCAGCCTTACTGATGCTGAATGTATTTGCATTACAGACTTAAACCTGAAAACCTCACTCGCTTCTAATTACTGTGCATGACTATACATGGCAAGCACATGGGTGTGTGCTAAACCTCTGCTTCTTTCCCCTAAAAATTCGCTCCTCTTTTCCATCTACTGCAACTGTGAAATCACCAGAGCAAGACGCAATACATTTCTGCCTATAATTCTACTATGCACACAGAGCCATGTTTTCACATTAGTGCCAAAACGAAATTTCTTTGCCAATTTGAAAGCACACTTACTGCTCTTTTTTTTCGGGGCCAAGTGAAAATCTCTTTTTACACTTTGAAATCACTTTTACAGACTGACACATTCTGAAACCTTTTTTTTTATTTTATTTAAATGCACATGTCCAAGCTGTTTTTTTTTTCAGACCACCACCGTGTGTATTCTCTGTGACTGCCTACACTCCAGCAGAAGCAACCAGCCTTACTGATGCTGAATGTATTTGCATTACAGACTTAAACCTGAAAACCCCACTCGCTTCTAATTACTGTGCATGACTATACATGGCAAGCACATGGGTGTGTGCTAAACCTCTGCTTCTTTCCCCTATAAATTCGCTCCTCTTTTCCATCTACTGCAACTGTGAAATCACCAGAGCAAGACGCAATACATTTCTGCCTATAATTCTACTATGCACACAGAGCCATGTTTTCACATTAGTGCCAAAACGAAATTTCTTTGCCAATTTGAAAGCACACTTACTGCTCTTTTTTTTTTGGGCCAAGTGTATATCTCTTTTTTCATTTTGAAATCACTTTTACAGACTGACACATTATGAAACCTTTTTTTTAAATTTATTTAAATGCACATGTCCAAGCTGTTTTTTTTTCAGACCACCACCGTGTGTATTCTCTGTGACTGCCTACACTCCAGCAGGGGCAACCAGCCTTACTGATGCTGAATGTATTTGCATTACAGACTTAAACCTGAAAACCTCACTCGCTTCTAATTACTGTGCATGACTATACATGGCAAGCACATGGGTGTGTGCTAAACCTCTGCTTCTTTCCCCTAAAAATTCGCTCCTCTTTTCCATCTACTGCAACTGTGAAATCACCAGAGCAAGACGCAATACATTTCTGCCTATAATTCTACTATGCACACAGAGCCATGTTTTCACATTAGTGCCAAAACGAAATTTCTTTGCCAATTTGAAAGCACACTTACTGCTCTTTTTTTTCGGGGCCAAGTGAAAATCTCTTTTTACACTTTGAAATCACTTTTACAGACTGACACATTCTGAAACCTTTTTTTTTTATTTTATTTAAATGCACATGTCCAAGCTGTTTTTTTTTTCAGACCACCACCGTGTGTATTCTCTGTGACTGCCTACACTCCAGCAGAAGCAACCAGCCTTACTGATGCTGAATGTATTTGCATTACAGACTTAAACCTGAAAACCCCACTCGCTTCTAATTACTGTGCATGACTATACATGGCAAGCACATGGGTGTGTGCTAAACCTCTGCTTCTTTCCCCTATAAATTCACTCCTCTTTTCCATCTACTGCAACTGTGAAATCACCAGAGCAAGACGCAATACATTTCTGCCTATAATTCTACTATGCACACAGAGCCATGTTTTCACATTAGTGCCAAAACGAAATTTCTTTGCCAATTTGAAAGCACACTTACTGCTCTTTTTTTTTTGGGCCAAGTGTATATCTCTTTTTTCATTTTGAAATCACTTTTACAGACTGACACATTATGTAACTACAACAAAAACAATTCCCATTTCTATTATTCATTTCTTAAGTTACCACATACATCCCCTCTCAAACTGTAAACTCACCTTTTAAATTAGTTAGTTGTGAAAGAAATGTGGCACTCAAACAGCAGATTATCAGAGCTAGGATCTCTGTTGTGTTCACCTCTCTCCTCTCAGCAGAACCACATAATGGCAAACTTTCCCTCTATTTTTCCACACATATACATGTAAGTTTCAAATCTCAGTGCTTCCCCCTTTTTTTTCACATGTAATCACACATTTCTATTGGTTGAAAACCAACCCTTTTCCAACAGTACCCTTCCCCCAACTTGACTTCTGCCTAGTACCCTTCCCCCAACTTGACTTCTGCCTGCTACCATAGCAACAGCTCATGGAACACTGCTGTGTGCAGTTAGGTCAGAAGTTCGACACACAATGTTTCAATTCCACAGAGCAAGAGTGCTTGACTTTTCAAACCTAACAGCAAATCCATAGTACTGTTCTTTGGTTACACATTTTCTTGAACCAATACAAAACATGCTTCTATTAATTTTCACATACAGCCTAGTTTTTATTCTGGAATGGTATGAAACAGCCAATCAGTTCTTTTTGTTTTAAAAAAATATGTATGCCTCCATTTCCAAACTGTCTTTCTTTTCATATTGCCATTCTACTGAAAGACACCTCCTGAGTGCATCCAGTTCTCCTTTGAAGATGTTCACAGTGTGGATTGTAGGGCACAGCTATGTCTTCTGGAGTGAAAAGTTTGCAGAGAAAACAGATATGGTGAGAGACCTTGCTTTGCCAAATGTAGACATTAAATGGATTGGTCAGAGAGGGTTAAAGTGGCACCAATTGATGCCATTGGTGAAATCCTTCATTCAAATCCAACACCCTGACCTCATAATAGTGCACTGTGGTGGCAATGACCTAGGCACTTTGACTGGGGTAGGTCTGGAAATGCTTATGAAGGACACCTTTGCACAACTGTTTACACTTTTCCCTAAAACTGCCTTTGTGTTTTCCAACATATGCCAAAGGCAAAAATGGAACTGGTCCAATCATTTCTGTCCGCAGATTGACAAAGCAAGAAAGCACGTCAACAAATCTGTTTCTGCTTTCCTCCGTGACTATGGTATTGGTGCCATTTACCACAACAACTTGCGTTATGACATGCAAGACATTTATAGAGGAGATGGTGTGCACTTCAATGATGAAGGGAACAGAGTCTTCCTCTTGAACCTTAGACTCTGCATCGGTACTTACTTGTAGGTACCACTAAAAAAATGACTCCATAAACACAACAGCTCTTTTTAGAGCTCCCTAATTTCTAAACTCTTAAATCTGCTTTTCTTTTATTTATTTTTATTTTTTTACCGTACGCTTACCGTAAGCTTACCGTACGCGTACCCCGTGATTTTTTTTAAAATCAATTAATGTTTTTTTTGTACTTTTCTGTCCTTCTTTGACCCCCTTACAAATGTTAGGGGGTCTGTAACTCTCCTCATTACCCCCTTTCCTTGTTTTCACTCTTTTTTTTCTGAGTGAAACACACAAAATGGCGGCCGCCGCTTCCTGGTTTTGGCCGATTCGAATGTTTACTAAGATCTAAGAGCCAATCAGAATCGCGCTCGCGCACGCCACCGTACGCTTACCGTAAGCGTACGGTAAGCGTACCGTAAGCTGGCTCAGATATATATATTGATTTAAAGGCTATTTTCTCAGAATCTACTGAACAGATTTACACCAAACCTACAAAAGGCACTTCCTTGACCTAGGGACTACCTCTCTTCCAAATTTTGAGTAATTCTGTTCAGCCATTCGGGCTGTAGCTCGTTCTAAAGGTCCTATGGAAAAATGCATGGGAAAAACGCGTTTTGGGACCCCCCTTTTATCTCAGCCCCCGCTTGACGAATCCCCCCGAGACTTTCAGGGTAGGAGCGGAGCGTAGCGCCCCACCTATTTTGAGAAATTCGC
Organism: Triturus cristatus; assembly: GCF_964204655.1. Taxonomy (NCBI): domain Eukaryota; kingdom Metazoa; phylum Chordata; class Amphibia; order Caudata; family Salamandridae; genus Triturus; species Triturus cristatus. The sequence goes on from NC_140591.1 coordinate 501,174,002, forward strand.
GAGGATTCGTCGACCGGCGCCAAAGTTATTCAAAATAGAATGTTGAGGTTTTCCTATGGAAACGTGGTCCTAACTATAACTACCTACTGGCGACCGCCAGTAGGTAATATATATATATATATATATATATGTATATATATATATATATATATATATATATATATATATATATATATATATATATATATATATATATATATATGTATATATATATATATTCACTGAAAAAAACATAGGTTTCACACACGTTATAGTTAGGAATTAGCATTTAAAAAACCTTGAAAATTCACTGAAAAAACCATAGGTTTCACACATGTTATAGTTAGCTGAACATTTCACTCGTACAAAACCATTGAAATTCCCCCGTTATAGTTAGTTCAGCTAACTATAACTCGCGCGCCCGCAATCCACTGCTGATGACGCCACATATTACATCACTCATGACATGGTCAGTGACATCACTCATGACATCACTGATGACATCTCAAATGACATCACTGATGACATCACTGATGACGTCATCTCTGTGATAAATTACCACATCTTCTCACAACCTAATATAACCTTTGATACACCGACTCAACATTTCAGAGTTCCATTCTCAAAACCATACATATTCCAATACCAATAACTACATACCCACTTATTAACTCTTAGGTCTACATACACCTCCACATATTCACCTGTACAGTCACTCATACTTACGGTCACTCCATACAAGACTATCATATGCATTTATACACCTATATAGACACTCACACACCACCAATCATCCATTGAGGTACTCTCACAACTAGTCAGTCATGCAAATAATCACACTCCCATTTACTCACCTATGCGGTTATACACACTCAAGTTCACTTCCTCATAAAAATAGTACCACATTCTTACGCTCTTATAGAATCATTGATACAAGCACACACTCATCCATACAGTCACTCTCACATCTACCCACTTATATACTCTTACACGCATATATACTGCCTTTCACATATGTAGTTAGTCACAAATGTACCACTGAGATATACATTCAATACCTAATACACCCATACATACACTCACTCAACCATACAGTTCATCACAGATGCACTCTTAAAACCATGCACCCACTGAATCACCCACTCACACATCTAGTCACAGAGTAACACACACCCTACCCACACAAACACTCAGGAACCCATACAGATACTCAGACAAGCAATCAAGAACTCATATAGACACTCATATAGCTATTCACAAAACCATGCAGCCACTTATACACCAACATAGACACATACAGACATTTACACAGTTTAGTCACTAGTCTGCAGTAAGATACATTTAATGACTCACTTATAGAGTCAGTTACGCACCACAGAAAATCATGCATTTACACACTTGTACACCCACTTATTCTTCAACAGGCCTTTCCCTATATATATTAAACATATTACAACTGTTCAGAAACACATACTCAATGGATGATGTCATCAGTGATGTCATCATTGATGTCATTTGAGATGTCATCAGTGATGTCATGAGTGATGTCACTGACCATGTCATGAGTGATGTAATATGTGACGTCATCAGCAGTGGATTGCGGGCGCGCGAGTTATAGTTAGCTGAACTAACTATAACGGGGGAATTTCAATGGTTTTGTACGAGTGAAATGTCCAGCTAACTATAACATGTGTGAAACCTATGGTTTTTTCAGTGAATGTTCAAGGTTTTTTAAATGCTAATTCCTAACTATAACGTGTGTGAAACCTATGGTTTTTTCAGTGAATTTGCAAGGTTTTTTAAATGCTAATTCCTAACTATAACGTGTGTGAAACCTATGGTTTTTTCAGTGAATTTCAAAGGTTTTTTAAAAGCTAATTCCTAACTATAACGTGTATGAAACCTATGTTTTTTTTACTGAATATATATATAGATAGAATAGATAGATATATATGTATATATATCTATATATATATTCACTTAAAAAACCATAGGTTTCACACCCGTTATAGTTAGGAATTAGCATTTAAAAAACCTTGCAAATTCACAAAAAAAAACAGAGGTTTCACACAAGTTATAGTTAGCTGGACATTTCACTCGTACAAAACCATTGAAATTTCCCCGTTATAGTTAGTTCAGCTAACTATAACTCGCGCGCCCGCAATCCACTGCTGATGACGTCACATATTACATCAGTCATGACATGGTCAGTGACATCACTCATGACATCACTGATGACATCTCAAATGACATCACTGATTACATCACTAATGACATCACTGATGACATCTTCCAGTGAGTATGTGTTTCTCAACAATTTTAATATGTTTAATATATATAGGGAAAGGCCTGTTGAAGAATGAGTGGTTGTACAAGTTTGTAAAAGGATGATTTTTTGTGGTGCGTAACATGATTCTATAAGTGAGTCATTAAATGTATGTTACTGCAGACTAGTAACTACACTGTATAAATGTCTGTATGTGTCTGTATCTTGGTGTATAAGTGGCTGCATGGTTTTGTGAAAAGCTATATGAGTGTCTATATAAGTTATCGATTGCTTGTCTAAGTATCTGTATGGGTTCCTAAGTGTTTGTGTGGGTAGTGTGTGTGTGACTCTATGCATAGATATGTGAGTGGGTGATTCAGTGGGTGCATGGTTTTAAGAGTGCATCTGTGATGATCTGTATGGTTGAGTGAGTGTATGTATGGGTGTGTTAGGGATTGAATGTATATCTCAGTGGTAAATTTGTGACTAACTACATATGTAAAAGGCAGTATATATGCGTGTAAATGTATGTAAGTGGGTAGATGTGAGAGTGTGTGATTGTGAAAGTGACTGTATGGATGAGTGTGTGCTTAAATGTTTCTATTAGATTGTAAGAATGTAATACTATTTTTATGAGTAAGTGAACTTGAGTTTGTATAACCGCATAGGTGAGTAAATGGGAGTGTGCTTATTTGCATGACTGACTAGGTGTGTCAGTACCTGAATGGATGATTGTTAGTGTGTGAGTGTCTACATAGGTGTATAAATGTATATGTTAGTTTTGTATGAAGTGACTGTAAGTATGAGAGACTGTACAGGTGAGTGAGTTGAGGTGTATGAAGACCTAAGAATTAATAAGTGTGTATGTAGTTATTGGTATTGCAGTATGTATGGGTTTGAGATTGGAACTGTTCATTTTTGAGTCAGTGTTTCAATGGTTATATTAGAGTGTGAGAAGATCCGGTAATTTATCACATGGATGACATCATCAGTGATGTCATTTGAGATGTCATCAGTGATGTCATGAGTGATGTCACTGACCATGTCATGAGTGATGTAATACGTGACGTCATCAGCAGTGGATTGCGGGCGCACGAGTTATAGTTAGCTGAACTAACTATAACGGGGAAATTTCAATGGTTTTGTACGAGTGAAATGTCCGGCTAACTATAACTTGTGTGAAACCTCTGGTTTTTTCAGTGAATTTGCAAGGTTTTTTAAATGCTAATTCCTAACTATAACGTGTGTGAAACCTATGGTTTTTTAAGTGAATTTGTACGGTTTTTTAAATGCTAAGTGTATCCTGCAATATAGAAAGGTTCACCTTTTTAAAAAAATTGGTTAGATATAGTTCAATAACATAGTTAATATCTTCTACAAACCTTTTTTAAAATTTTTTTTTTTAATTGTTCTTTTTTTCCCAGCGCGCACGGTAAGCTTACCGTACGCGTACGGTACTTTATGTACTGTACGCTTATGGTACTTTATGTGCCGTGTGCGTACGTAATCTTTATGTTCCGTTTGCGCATGCGTATGCGAATTCCGTACGCGTTCATACTTCCTGTGCGACGCGTAAGCGCATCCTCCCTACGCGCACCCGCGTGCGCACATTACGCGGGCACGCCGTACGTGCGTGCCTGCCTCCAATGCGCATGCACGCGTACGCGCGTGCCTGTAATGCGCATGCGCGCGTGCGCGTGTCTTACATACGCGCATGCGTACTTTTACCGTACGCGTAAGGTAAGCTTACGGAGCGCGTACGGTAGGTCATGTGATCCAGAAACAACACTTTTCATTGGTTTAAACTTGTTTCATTTCCAGAAACTTCCAACACCACACCCATTCCCCTCATTACTGCTTGTGATTCCTTAGGAGAAGGAGCTGAATTGTCTTTGGGATACAATGGCAGAGCAGCAGTCCTCTTCTGAGAGTGAGCAGGGCAGCAGCATCATTAGACAGAGAAGGAGGAAACAGAAGAGTTCTTTTATTTGGGAGTATTTTACATTTCCTGAGGGGCAGAAAAAGGTAAATGCTCCTTTAGTTACCTGCTCACTTTGTGAGCGTGTGTTATCTAGAGGTAATCCAAGGAAGAAGTATTCCTTTGGTAATCACACTATGTTGAGACACCTTAGGGATGTTCATCCAAGGACTTTTGCTAGACATACTGAAGCAAACCCTTCAGTAAGTCACCCGAGCACATCCGCAGAAGCTCAGCCGAGTACATCTTCAGCAGCTCAGCCGAGCACTTCCTCTGCGGTGGGAGCATCACCCTCTTCTGCTCCTCTGGACATATACCCTCGATTTCAGAGGGTACAAATAAGGTGCAATACTTGCTATGCTCCTATTGCTTATGTGGAGTCCAGTATTCCTTTAATAGACAATAAGATTGAGCAGCACAAGTGCGGTCCCTTTTAATATTCCCATTCTTTCTTTCCTCTGTCCCTGTATTAACACAAGGGCTCTTTTAAGCGCCATCCTACCTCACAATTTTTTTTAAATTAATTTTATCATTCTTTTTTTAAAAATTGTTTACCGTACGCGTATGGTACGCGTACGTTTTTTTTTTTTTTTATATTTTTTTTTTCACCCTTCAATGTACTTGAGGGACCACAATGGAAATAACAAAAGCAGAGTGAGGAGAAGTGAAAACAAGGGACTACGAAAGTAAATGTGTGATAAATACAGATATTTCAAACTTACCTGACCAACTTAATTATCAATAAATGCTTTTTTTTAATTGCTAGAAAAAAGGATTATTTTTCCCAAAATTTTGTTTTTCAATCTGTAACAAAAGAAAAAAAGTATTAATATTCAAACATACATTTTAGAATACAGTCCACATATTTTCATATTTATCATAGACATGTTTTGCCCTTTTTTTGCTGTTTTCAGAATATATTGAATTTCACTGCAAATTGTGAAACCAATTGCATTCATCACTTAACAGCGGGCAAAAAAATTAACAATCTGAAAGATTGTTTAAAAAAAGCCCTGAATCTCTTCTCAGTAAAACATACCTTGATAGAAATATAATATATACAATAAAAATATCATCTAACAATAAAAACTATTTGCACTAAATAACGTCTGTAAATCTTGTTGCTTAAGCTTATACACCCAAATTACATCTGTCAAAGAAGTCCACAAGAGAAATTTTTACCTTTCCATGAGGCCAAATGGTAATTTTTAAATTGTTTTTGGATGAACTATCCAAAGGTAATCCAATAAAATCGCAAAAAAATGATTTGTTCAGAAGTTGCAATTTGTATCTAAAATTTTGGTTTCAGAAAAAATAAATACGAATTTGGTAATTCTGCAGGCAAACGTTGCTTTAAAATCAATTTAGAATCATTACACAGTGTCCAGCCTTTTTCACATTGAAGATAAACTGTGTAATGACCAGAAGTTATCGAAGGTCCATCATGGAAAATTATTTCAACTGTAACAAAAGTTTTTCCTGAAATTGACAATTGTTTTCCTACAAACTTCTTTATAGAAGTGTCCAATTTTGTTCCATCAGCTCTACAACGTTGCATCATTAAAATTATATACTGTCCATATTCCTGTGTGCACACTGTCTCATGGTGTGATTCTAGGCAGAAAACAGTATTCCTCGGTGATACCACTACACCTTTATTTTTGGTGACGACATACTCCATAATATATAACATGTTCAAGGCACTTAAATATCTTCCTTAACATAAAATGTAAAACACAACTTTTAAAGTGGAAGGAAAATGTACCATGCTATTTTCAAATGTGTTTGCATTTGCCTCTCATTTGTGAGTAACTGATTTCTGCTGAATGCTAACCATCACACTTTAAGAAAACAAACTGCCCGTTTTCTGCGAGTGCAAGGCTAACAGAACAAGAGCAACACAAATTAAATCTCTGACAACAAATTCTGTGTGCAGACAGACTCATGATGTGATTCTAGGCACAACACAGTATTCCTCAGTGATACCAGTACACCTTAACTTACAGTGAAGACATACTCCATAATAACTTACAAGTTCAAAACAGTTAAATATCTCCTAAAACACAAAATGTAAAACACAACTTTAAAAGAAGAATGACAATTCTAATATTTATATCAAAAATCACCATGTACATCCCCTCTCAAACTCATAACTCACCTTTAAAATTAGTTAGTTGAGAAAGAAATGTGGCACTCAAACAGCAGATTATCAGAACAAGAATCTCAGAGCTGTACACCTCTCTCCTCTCACCACAACCAGTAAATGGCAATGTTTCCCTCTCTTTTTTCACACATATACATGTTAATGTAAAATCACAGTCCTTCCCACATTTTTTCAAATGGAATCACACATTTCTATTGGTTGCAACTTTCAACCCCTTTCCAAATCATCCCTTCCCCCAACATGACTTCTGCCTGCTACCATAGCAACAGGTCATGGAACACTGGTGTGAGCAGAGAGGTCAGAAGTTCAGCACACAATGTTTCAAATCCAAAGAGCAAGAGTGCTTGACTTTACAAACCTAACAGCAAATCCAAAGTAATGTTCAGTGGGAACACATTTTTCTGTAAAAATCCAAAACATGCTTTTAAAAATGTAAACATACAGCCTAGTTTTAACTGTAAAATGGTTTGAATCAGCCAATGAGTTCTTTTTATTAAAAAAAGTATGTATGCCTCCATTTTTCAACTGTCTTTCTTTTCATATTGCCATTCTACTGAAAGACACCTCCTGAGTGCATCCTGTTCTCCTTGAAAGATGTTCACAGTGTGGATTGTAGTTCATAGCTATGTCTTCTGGAGTGAAAAATTTGCAGCAAAAAGAGGTATTGTAAAAGATCTTGCTTTGCCAAATGTAGACATTAAGTGGATTTGTCAGAGAGGGTTAAAGTGGCACCAATTAATGCCTTTGGTGAAAACCTTTCTACATCTCCCACAGCCTAACCTTGTTATTGTGCACTGTGGTGGAAATTACCTAGGCACTTTAACTGGGGTAGGTCTGGAAATGCTTGTTAAGGACACCTTTGTGCAATTGATGTCACTTTTTCCACAAACTGCCTTTGTATATTCTAATATATGCCAAAGGCAAAAGTGTAATTGGTCCAACCAATTTTGTCCACAGATTGACAAAGCAAGAAAGCATGTCAATAAGTCTGTTTCTGCTTTCCTCAGAGACTATGGTATGGGTTCTATATACCACAAAAACTTGCATTACAACATGCAAGACATTTATAGAGGAGACGGTGTACAATTCAATGATGAAGGGAACAGAGTCTTCCTCTTGAACTTTAGACTCTGCATCGGTACTTACTTGTAGGTACCCAAAAAAACACTTCATAAACACAAGGGCTCTTTTTAGAGCCACCTAACATCTTAACACTTTTTTTTGTTTTTTTTTCTTTATTTTTAATCATTTTTTACCGCCGTACGCGTACCGTACCGTAACCCTGCGCTTACCGTACGCGCACCCTGCGATTTAAAAAAAAAAAAAAAAATGTCTTTTTTACACTTCTTGGTCCTTCTTGGACCCCCTGACAAACGCTAGGGGGTCTGCAACTCTCTACCTTGCCCCCTTTTCACGTTCTCCCCCTTTGATTTTTAGTGTGAGACACACAAAATGGCGGCCGACACTTCCTGATTTCGACCGACTGGAATGTTTACTGTCATGTAACCACCAATCAGAATTAAGCTTGCGCACGGCAGCGTACGCGTATGGTAAGCTTACCGTACGCGTACGGTGCGCGCTTATAGATATATATGTACTTTTAACTAAAATTTTCTCAGGAACTACTGAACAGATTGACTCCAGATATTCAAAAGGCACATCCCTGACCTGAGGACTACCTCTTTGCCAAATTTCAAGTAATTCTGATCAGCCGTTCGGGCTGTACCTTGGACTAAAGGTCCCTATGGAAAAATGCATGGGGAAAACGTGTTTTGGGACCCCCCTTTTTTCTCATCCCCCGCTTGACGAATCACCCCGAGACTTTCAGGGTAGGAGCGGAGCGGAGCGCCCCACCTATTTTGAAAATTTCGCGAGGATTCGTCAACCGGCGCCAAAGTTATTCAAAATAGAATTTTCAGATTTCCTATGGAAACACGGTCCTAACTATAACTATCTACTGTCGACCGCCAGTAGATAATATATATATATATATTCCATGCTTGCTGTAGTCTGATAATACTACTTATATTTCCCTACACCTTGCTACTGTGGCGCAGTTTCTTTTACATTGTCTTCAAAGTAAGACTCTCCAGTGACACTTTCCACCTATGCTGTCTATTGATGATAGTACATCCAGGCACACATCCATTAAAGTAAACGTTTATCCTTCTTTTTTATATAACTCATAACAAACCTTCCTTGCTTGCCTTGGCTTTGAGTTTGAACCAAACACCGCTGCTTCTTGCTATCTAGTACTATCCACCCAAACTGTGTCGCCCACCCAGGCAGGCATTCTCTTTCACCTTCCACCCATCCTTCAACAACCCATGCATCTGATCTGATTACTATCAGCCACCTATGCATTCTTCTAACATATCCTTCTCTGCCAGTCAGTTATATTACATCTCGCTCGTCCTTCCACCCTTCTTTCCCTCTTTGTTCAACAAATCCATCAAGGTCCTCTGATCTGAGTTTGTCTTCTCCATACAACCTTCACAGCAGATTTTGGAGTCAAATAGAAGAGGCCATTGGTTACTCAACTCACGCTGCTAATGCTAAGTAAAGGGTGTCTTCTTCAAACGTTGTATAATATCCACTACAACTTAATAAGTCTCACAGTACAGTGAAGTAGTGAACACACTTCCATCTAGTAGTAGGGTCAAGAAGTAATGAATATAACTTACCACCGCCGGCCACTGCTGCTGGCTCCCCGCCTGTCGCTCCTGCAGGTGCCGCCAGTTCTCCTGCCCCCTCCGGAATGGCCGCATCGCCGCTGGCCCCGCCGGCCCTGGTGGTTGGCAGTGTGCCTAGAAAAAAACATCACAAATTTTTAGATGCCTGGAAACCTCCCCCTATTTTATTAGTGTTCACTTGGAACATTGAAAAAAAAGTTAATACAACATACATCAGCACTAGAGTAGTAAGTACAGTCAGTAGACAGACACTAGTAGTGATATGGTTCCTAGGGTCATCTAGTCCTACTCTACTCTTTTGAAAGTTAGCCTGAGCCATGTGTAATCCTTTTAGATTCATCATGTCGACTACTACTCTTTTGGCGCATATTTAATTATACCTGGCAGCTTATTGACATGTGCAGTAGACGCCTTTGAGGCCACATGACTGTTGCATACAAGTGAAGAGGTCGAAAAACAAGGCACTTTGTTATTGAGTTTGGTTAGTCCGTATTGCTTAGCCATCACATACATGTTACACTTTTTGCCATGACTGTAAAATGCTTGCATTCACCAGTATACTATCTAACAGCATTTTTTCTCATATAATAGGCGGAAGTTTCCCTTCTACAAACCAGATATTTACAGAGCTTATGATGCATGATGTAACCAGTATTTCTACGTTCTATGGTGAGGGGTCTTCCAGAATTGAAAAGATCTTGTCTCTTGTTCTTGTTGTCATGCACTTGTAAATGTTTACTGTTTTAATCTTATGCATTTTTCTTGCTGGCTTATTGACGATGGCTGTAGTAAATTAAATTTCATATAACGACGTACAGAGCTTGTTACTTCTTTCAAATAAACCTTTTGAGCTTACACATAGACTCTGTGGTATTTGGTGTGGTGGGGTGGACTTACACAAGTGAGTGAGCAAAATGGTGTTATGTTCTGGGTTGTCTGTCTCAGTCATCATCAACATTGTGTATCTTCTTCGTGGGGGGGGTCGGGAGTGGGTCCCTAATGTGAGACACTATAGATAGTCGGTCAGGGGATCGTGGGTTCTTTGGACTGAGGTGTGATCAGTAAGGTCCAACCTCCAATCACCAACATACTATTTTGTTGTGCATAGTTCTGTATGTGGCTCTGCAGAATCACTACAACAATAGTAGTATCATGTACCATCCGATCCAAAATACTAGACAAATATCTGGGTGGCCATTTTGTTTGTGGTAATTGTCAAAGCCTCAATGTTGAGAAGACTAGAAGACGACAACCCAAAGGACAGGACACAGTGGCTAGAGCTATTGGTCAATCAGAGTTTTATTATTCCAAAGAAAACCTTCAATAAAGAGTGGGCAACTGTGCAAGCTTCGCTAAAGACAGAATAATAGTAGTAGTAGTAGAACAGAGAGTCATAGCAGAGGCAGTTAGAAGGAACTTAGTTAGAGGCAGGGATAAACAGAATTTGGAAACAGATAGTCAAGGTCACAGAAGCTTTTGTAAAAAATAGAATTAGAAAGTGGAACCATAATTTATAGTTCGGAAAAAAAAGATGCAGTAAAAGTTAGGGAAATATTACTGTCAATATAACCACTGGAGGATTTACTGGGGCCAGCAGCAGGAGCCTCGGTAGAGGAGCGGTCCTGTGGTTTCCCCACAGACTCCGACCACGTCTTCTTTCCCCTGGGTGGTGCTGATGATCATGTAAAATATAATAAAGAAAAAGACCAACATTAAGGAGTGCTGTGAAACAAATAATAATACATCATTTGGAAAAATGAGTCAAACAACATTTCAGGAAACAACAATTGCAAAAACATTGACCTATCTAACCAGATGGATCGACTACTGGCTGCTTCCTGCATTCACGGATCGTCTACTTATTTATGAACACTCCAGTGTTTCATAATCATTCTGATTACAAATACTAACGAAGCCTAGTAAGTGCCACCTGATCTACACCACCTATTTCAGACGGGCCAATTGTTCACTAAGTCTGCATTTCCATTTTTTTCAGCCATCAAATGCATAGATGAGATGGAGGACACATGCATAAATTTGTGCATACATACAACAAATTGTGGGTTGGTTGCATGATTCTGATCTAGTTCTGCTACTGACTGACCATGCTAAGCCTACCACTCACTAAACAAAGTACAAAAGGTTCTACGGAGGACTGGGGTGAGCAGCACTCAGTGACAGAGGAGGCTTCACGCAGACCGCATAAAACAATTATTAACTAATACTAACAAACTAAACCTAGTATCCAATATCCACCCAACACTATTTCACAGTAGGACAATGGAAGGACTATAGTCTCTCTAGCAAATCGCATTACCTAACTTCAGTTCTCTAAAATAAACTCTTACGTAATCAGCACAAGCTAGCGCAAACTAAGTTGCAAACAAGTAAGAGTACCACCGAGCACCTGGGTCCTACAATCACAGAAGATTTTGCTTTTTGGAACGTAATATACCAGCAACGCGTAGCACGCATCAGTAATCTTGTTATTCGTCAAATTTAATTTATACACAATAAGTTACTCACCAAGGCCGACGACCTCGACACCTAGCAGGTCCAACAGGTCCTGCTCCCGGTCCAGGATGTCGGACCACCGGTGGGCCAGCTGATTATGGGTGCCCCGGACCCCAGAGCACCGGAACACTGCACGGCGCACCTTCGCCCACCGACGGTGACGCCTGCTGCCAAGGTCAAGGGGAGGTGGCGCTGAATGAAAAAAACAAGGGCGGCCACCTCCGCCTCCCCAAAAAGTTGCCGGGCCTGCACCCCTGCAGGATGCATACTGCCGCAAGGCAGGCGGCCCTTGTCTGCTCCTGCAGGTCCCTTGCACTTGGCACTAGGTGTGCCCTTGGCCATGTTTCTGGGGTGGGTGGAATGCGGAAAAGAAAAGTTAGAAGGGGAAAAAAGAATTAGGGGGAAGAAGAAAGAAAGAACTTTATAAAAGTAAAAAAAACATAGTAAAAGTAGAAATAAAATGCAAAATATAAACTTAGGGAAAGAGAGAGATAGATGATAACTAAAAAAAGTCAGAAAAAATGTTTTAAATACAAAGGATTACAAAGATTAAGGGAGGATAGAAAAGTAGGCCCAGAACCATAGCATAGAGTGAAAAACACGATGGCCGCGCCCATTCGCGACCGAGTGGGTAAGTTTGCACGATATTTCTCACGAACATACACTATTCGTCGCGAACAAGTAAAATGCACTCCTGAAAACGACAATACGCATCGTGAACACGCTATCGGCGACCCGGAACAGGAAATAAGGCGTCGCGAGCAGGCAGGACAATTGAAAAACAAGACGGCCACGCCCATTGGCGACCGCATGGGTAAGATCATGAGATATTATCCCCCGAGCATGCAAACAGCTCCCCGAACACTCTCACCGTGCTCCTGAACAAGAAAAAGCCATCGCGAACGGGCACCCCAAGCAACTACGCAAGCTCGCGAAGCTACGCGTAGCTCGCATAGTGCAAGTACATCTTCACGTAGCTTCGCGAAGCGCAACTACGTGAACTACGCCCAGGGTTAATATACATTAAACAGCTCAAGAATTACACCACCTCTGTTTCCAATAATAGTGAGCCTCATTATGTCTGGGCTCACACAATGGCGTTCCGTGTTTCTGCAGCCCAGAGCAATACTGACCCAAATATTAAGGCCTCCCGAGGGTCGCCCTCTCCCTATGGCTACAGCTGATGTGGAAAAAAAACAAGGATAACCTGACTTATGGAGAGGGGCTAAACCCCAGGATTCCTGGAAAAGACAAATGTCTTGACCTTCTATTAGTTTGTTCCAGTCGGGCTTCATTCCAGGAAGTGATCTTTAAGCTCAGAGTGAGGGGCCGAGATGAGGACTGGCTCGCATAAAAGAGATTCTTGAGTCTGGGACAATAAAGCAGGAGGGGAACCAGAAGTATCCATATATGTAGCTGCCCTCTGACCCCTCAACTTGTTGGCATGGTAGCTAATATGATCAGTAGAACTCAAACTAATAAATGATTGATCAAGAAGATTTAGTCGCTGTGTGCACGGAGGGGTATTTGAGTTACTAGTAAAAGAAATAGGTTGCGATTCATGATGTAAAATGGGATCAGTTCTCAGTCAATCAATGGCTTCCAGTGAGGTCCCCCCTTCTGTGTGCAAGTCTAATATGCTATCCTGTGCCCTGGCAACAGCAGTTGTTTGGAAGCGTTTAAACTGGATAGTCGAGAAACCCAGAGGGCAGGTCCGGTATTCTAATGGCAAAAGATTTTCAGCCAGATCGGGGGTAGGCAGGGTAAGTTCGATGCAGTCCAGAGATTGATTATAGGACGTGCATCTCCGTGCCCTGACTATATCCTCCTGTATCAATGACCGACAACCCCTGACATGGCAAATCCAATGTATGGACTTGTTTTTTAAGGAGACTTCATTTTCGTGGCCACGAAGCAAAACAAACTTGGGGACATTGGCCATGAAGACTGTTCGCGTTTGGGCAAGGGGGATAACAGATGGATTACTTAATTGGTGGGATTCTTTGGGGCACAGGCGTGAATTTACTGATATGTTATTGGATCTAGTGTGTTTTGTACTAACTTGAAGAACAGGTTGTTTTGGATGAATATTAGGGGTTCCATTATAATGTTAGGCAGGGGCATCACCGTGTTGCTGGCAGTGTGGAACAATGCTTTTTTCTGCCCGTGAGCAGCGGTCCTCACGTCCGCCATATTAGTATCGCCAAACATAGTCCATTTCCCGACCGCTGCGGTGCAATGCACACCGGCATCAAAGTACGCCATCCACCGCGATGGTGGGACCCAATGGAGACTCTCCGCCATGCGGAATGACGTCCGCCCAGCTCCACAAATTAGGATGCCCCAAACAAGCAGACGCACCGCAGCGGAGATACCGCCCAACCAGAGATGGCGGAAGCACGACAGCGGAGCGCGAAACCAGAGTCCCGGTCCACACCACCAGGACCCAGCTCTACACGTCTTTCCGGTGCTGTACCTGCTACATCACCAGGAACTCATGGACTGCTGTTGACGCCGCCACAGGTACGCAATAACACAAACACAACACACAACACATGGGCTGACACAGGGTCCAAATCCACATCAGACACCCTGGTGGGGACAGGGACACATCCACAAGGGCACCCACACATCACCCACCTGCCACCAAGTCACCCTTCTGCATCCTGGACACACATCTTCCGCGACCATGCAGCAATGTCCCGGTCACGTGAACACAGGGGAATACATGCGGACAATGCAGAAGGCAGGGCCAGCACCAGGCATGGGCAGGGCACAAAGACCACAGGGCCACACCCCCTCCCACCACACACCAGCATGCCTCATTAAGGCACATGCCATGTGCCCCTCCTGTGCACCCATGCACAACAACAAGCCAGGTCAATACACACCCTGCACCACACAACAAACAACCAGGGAGACATACACTGCAGGAGTGGGTACACAGGAACACACAGCACAGTAGCACAGGGCCAGGGAAACACACATACCACCACAACACCCCACTCAGGGAAACGAAATTGAGGACAAGCACCAAATGAACACATACAAGGAACTAACATCAAAATGGACACACAGCCTGCATAGTCACACATACATACCACAGACTGACACACAGACACGTACACACCCCAAATGCCAACAGCAATGGAGCACAACAATAGGAAAACCAAAGTGGGCTGGACACAAATAGAAGGCCACGGAGGCACACAACAAACATGTGTACATCACATGCAAGACAAGGAACAGGAAACAACACCCTCAGACCATCAAAGCACAGATGGCTGGTACAGTCAGTGAGGACAAACCACAGACATCACAGTGCAACAATACATGGAGACAGCAAGGCAAACCATGTAGAGGCATAAGGATGAAAGGAAGGCCATGAAGTCAAACTGTGAACAGCCACACATATGTATACAACTACTTCACAGGAGTACGCCAGCAGCACTACACACAGGGCCCATTGTCACACCTCATGACTGACAAACACCAGTATGAATCTGCACACATACCCCCCTCACACCAGCAGCACACAACACCAGTGTCAAACACACTGAAGGCTGGCAAAACTTGCCAGGCAACACACACACAAACAATGACACGCTCTGGGGGTAGCCACAAACATCACACTCACACAGAGATGTCACAACAAATGTCTGCACAAAAACAACAGACAAACACATAACCCAACAGATACACACACAGAAGCACAACAAGAACAGACATGCCCTGAGCAGCTAAACTGTGGAAAGGCAATGGGAGCACAGACACAACAGGAGGGCACAACACCATCACTCAGGAACAATGCACAGACACCATACCACAACACACACAAGAAGGGCACCATCACAGAATAACACAGCCACATGAAACAAACAACAGATGCACAGGCGAAACAATCACATAGCAAACACAGCAGGACATCAGGGTATGCACACCAGGCAATGACAAGGCAACATACACACACAGCACTGCATGCACAACAAGCAGTGTGTGCACACCAAGCATACCAACCACACACAGACATCAGTGACAGAACAGCAACCTACACAACACCAATCAGTACAGTACAAAGATAAGAGCAAACCCAGGAAGTGAAGCAATAAACACAGGCAACACAAATACATCCAACACAATACCAACAGATGCACAAGTCCGGGACACAAAGGTAGAAATAACTTGACCAGAGGAATGGGCAGCACACACAGTTGGACTGCATAGGAGCAACCATGACAGCCAAACAGCGCCAGCACATCACATACAACCCTTTGGGGAAATGCCCTGAGTGACACATTGACCCTGGACAAAGAACTGCACCACAATGCACAGTGTCACAAATGAAGTGATGGGGAGACACACACACACGGAAACCAAGGGGACAGCTGACACCAAAGTGAAGTGTACTGCATGTCAGTAGGGGACATGGCAGGAGTGTACCATACACAAAGGGAGGGAGTGCAGACCCACATTGGGTAGGCATCTGAAGCACAGATAGGGGATGGTCTGATAACACACACAACATGCCACACTGGAGGCAAGAAGGCACCATGTGACGGCAATGCATGAGAACACACAACCACAATGGCAGTGTGGAACAACAGGTCTGCACAGTCCCCACAAACAGCCACAAGACACATGGATGTGCAACAAAACACAACACTGACTTGCCCGTCACACACTCTGCATACTCACAAGTGACAAAAACAACAAGTAGGAGTCAGACAGAACTGCAAGGACACACCAACACACTGCACAGTGCACTACATTCAACTCACACATGTGCATACAACCACATCCACAGGGCTGAACAATCAAAACAACAGGCATACAACTCCTGGGTGATGCATGTGTGTAGTTGACAATGCGGTGGCATGCACACATCAACACCCCACAAACTCACCCCTTCACACTGCACACTACCTGACCATCCAAGAGCACACATGGAAAGTAAGCCATGGGACTAGGATGACTGGCCATCACAAGAGGACCACACACATACACCACTGGGCACATATAAAGGAAGAACACACATACATGATGACCCTGGACAGCCTGCCTGCAAAACTGTGTGCAGAAACCCACTCTGTACGGGCAGTGTCCCCAAACTGACATGTGCACAATATAGCCAACATTAATTAATTAAGTAAATGACAACTGCTGCACATTGTAGAATGACACCATTGCCCCCACAAGTATCTGGATCAGGAAGAACTGAAGACCCTGTCACCCCAGAAAACTGATTCGTAAGTGAGCCCAAACATTGATCATGTTGAAGTGGCACGCAGAGCATGTGGCACAGTAGACCATATACACACAGCAAAATAACTTTGTTCAGGAAGGACCCTGACAAATTAGACAACAGGAGCAACTGTCTTTTATTCACATATGGCACAGATAGGCAGCATGAGAAGAGAAGAGCAAGGCACAAAATGCATAGCATGTCCATGAGAAGCTGCACAGGCAAGGCCAAAACAGCAGTGAACAACAAGGCCAGTGGCCAGGGCAGAGTGCAGAGTAGGTCCATGAAAAGCTGCACAGGTAAGGGCAAAACTGCAGTGAACGACAATTCCAGTGGCCAGGGAAGAGTGCAGAGTGCAGAGTAGGTCCATGAGAAGCTGCACAGGCAAGGGCAAAACAGCAAGTCCAGTGGCCAGGGCAAAGTGCAGAGTATGTCCATGAGAAGCTGCACAGGTAAGGGCAAAACCAGTGAACGACAAGTCCAGTGGCCAGGGCAGAGTGCAGAGTAGGTCCATGAGAAGCTGCACAGGGAATGTGTGCAACTGTACATTTCCATGGTCAGCAACACAGTCAGGGGGTAACAATGTGCAGTACAGGCCCATCTGTGTGAGAGACAGATGTGTGAGGGTGACTAACACTCAGACTTGGCTGTCAGGCTGACTGGGAGCTGGCTGTGTCTCGGGCACTGTTGGGCACTTGAACGGGGAGGGAGCAGAACAGCTGAGGTAGAGCAATCAGTTGTTTGGCAAGCCGGAGGGCTCCTTGGACCAGGTGGTGTAGTGGCATGTGGAGGTGGAGTCATGCAGATGGGAGACACAGTGTGGCTGGGAGATTGTAGAGGGGTGCCCTTCCACTTCTTGGGGATCCTAAATGGCCTGCCTGACATTGGATCAATGGGAAGTGGTGTGGGCACAACAGGAACACACACCACCAAAGCTGCATCAGGTGCAGACACTGCCACCCCCTCTGGTGATGTGCTGGATCCAGCGATAGGCTTTGGCTGGCTTTGCCTCTGCCCCCCATTCCCCTGTTTACTAGGTGTCACCCCTACAGTGCCCTCCTTCCCCTGCTTCACTGGGCTTGGAATGGGAGTCGAGGTGGTGGGTGAATCTCCTTTGGAGCCCTTCCTAGGTGTACCCTTGGCATGCACCACCGCCTTGGTGGGCACAGAAACTGTATGCTTCTCTTTGCAAGATACTTTAGGGACAGGAGAGTCTTTGGATGGGGATGCCTCTCAGGCATGTGTGCCTGAGATCTGCTGCTTTGCTTTTTGGCCCCTGGTGTCACCTGACGGGCTATTCTCTCTGTGCTTTGGGGTGGCTTTGGTCTTCTGTGGGGATGGTGTCTGTGCCCGGGACCACTTGGGTTGCTGCTGCTGTGTGCTTCGTGTACTGTATCGTGACTTTGATGTATGTGGACCGTTGTCACTATCGTCACATGTGGCCACTGCCAGGGGGTGGACAAAGGGACCGGAGCTCGACTATGAGTATGTGCCTGTTGAAGGGAAGACGTCACAGTGGAGGACAATGCCTGGACAGTCAGGTGCAGCCCACCCATGTCTGAATGTATGCCCGCCATGAAAGCAACCACCTGGGCCAATTTTTTGTCATGGTCAGTGAAGGCTCTGGGAGCAGTGGAAATGTGAGGCTCACTTCCACACATATATAGCCCCATGGGGTCGTTTCAAAGGTGCCCAGCTGCAGCAATTGGTGGTCCAGGTCTGCCTCTTTCAAATGCATCCAATGACCGCCTCCGCAGTGGCAGAGCACACCTACCGCGATCTTCAAAATTGCATCATGCCACCGCTATCGAGCTTCCCATTGGCTCTAGGGCAAGCTCCATGGTGGCGACACACCGCAGGGGCCCGGTGTGTGCTAGCGCGATGGTGCATCTTTCAAATGCATCCAATGACCGCCTCTGTGGTGGCGGAGCATGCCTACCGCGATCTTCAAAATTGCATCATGCCTCCGCTATCAAGCTTCCCATTGGCTCTAGGGCAAGCGCCATGGTGGTGACACACTGCAGTGGCCCTGTGTGCGCTACCACGATTTTTGCGGCAGAGCATGCCAACCACCATCTCCCCATGTCTCCATGCATATCACTACTGCACATGTGTGAATGGGGGTGCTGGTGACACACCACCAGTGTTGTGGTCCCTTGGAGGCCTCTCAGGATTGATTTGTTGCTCAATGGGGTCCACCTATTGACAACCTCAATTCCGAATTGCCGTGAAGGCACGGAAGATTAAGGGGGTCAATCGGGGGAAGGAAAGGAAGGGAACAGCGGGGAGGGAGACCTGTGAAAAGAAAAGGCTTGTTAAGACACACTGTGCTGAAACACCTTTACATCTCATCCCACACTTGCTTCGCTTACAACTAAGTGGGTCTACCTGTAAAGTAAAAGAACCAGTTCTGGCAGCTACAAGAAGAAGGACGATTGGGCAGTCATCAATACCTTCTCTTGGCTACTTGTTTGTTTTCTACAGTATAGCAGAACATATAATACTCAACTGTGAAAACTGTGGACAATCGGACATAGAGATATAAACAGTGTAACATATGTCGCCTATACCAGAAACACTGTAATTGAATGTTTACTTTACCCACCCAAAATTGGTGTGGGTGTGGACCTCACAAGGGAAGAAGGTTTATGCTTTACTTCAGCGATCTCTCTTAAGTCCCCTGCTAGAAGAAGAAACAAACACACACATATAACACATGTAGTTTCGCTGAAAAGGTTAAATCAGCCATGATGCAGTGTAATACTTATGAACACAAAGCAACCAGTCTTGGTGCAGTTTCACATAGACTGGGCAAATAATATACCACCAGAGGATACCAGTTAAAGCAGCTGAGTTGCTCCGATGCCACCTCGCTATTTATTAAATGTTTTGTATCTGTCTATAATCCAAGGGCAAAGCTAGCTGCTGCTAGCATGGAAATACTATGAAAAGGAAAAGACTCTTAGCGGTGTCACTGACACCTTACCCCACCCGGCATATCTGGCAGCCTGTTTTTCTTCGGTTGCGTCTCTCGGAAAGGCCGGAATAATCTGCAGGGTTCCTCTCTGCGGCTCCGGTTTACGTAGCCGGACGGAAATAAACGCCGCATCACTTCCAGTGTGCGCGCGTCACTTTTTGCACTGGTGGCCAGGAATCATAGTCTGGGGGCTCCGGCTGTCCAGAACTCCCGCATTTCACAGAGATGGACAACGGTCCTCTCCCAGAAGCCCGCTTTTGCCTTCTGATCAGCGGTGAGTGCAGCGGTCGGGGTTTCGTATGCAACAGCCAGTGCCAGGCGGTAGCTACCGCGACATGGGTGCGATACATTCACATGATGCACTGCCATTCAGGAGGCAGAGCATGCCAACCGCCATTTCCAAATGTCTCCATGTATATCACTACCGCACATGTGTGAATGGGGTTGCTGGTGACACACCGCAGGGGCCAGGCGGTAGCTAGCGCGATATAGGTGCCATACATTCACATGAGGCACCGCAATTTGGGCAGCAGAGCATGCCAACCGCCATTTGGACATGTCTCCATGCCTATCACTAGCACACTTGTGTAAATGGGGGGTGTTGGTGACACACCGCTGGGGCCAGGCTGTAGCTACCATGATTTGGGTGCCATACATTCACATGAGACACACAATTGATGAACGGAATGCACAACAAATCAAAACATTCACCCCCAGTCAAGAGATCTGGGTTAAATCTATCATTCTTTTGCTCACCATTCCACCCCAGGTTAGACCTGGACATATGCAAATCAGTTTTGACCCTGTGCCTCATGGGACCAGTCCAGCCCGAACTGCCAAGCCAGGTCATCCCTGGACCGGAAACAAGCATCCTAGGACCGGTTTCGGGGCTTCACCCCTCTACAGCCAGGATAGCTTGATTCAAATGGCACAGTGAGCCCAGGACCCACGTCTGGGCATACCTGGCGAGAAAGCAAATGACACACAATTGATGGACGGAATACAGAACAAATCAAAACATTCACCCCCAGGCAAGGGATCTGGGCTAAATCCATCATTCTTTTGCTCACCATGCCACCCCAGTTTAGAGCTGGTAATATGCAAATCAGTCCTGACCCTGTGCCTCATGGGAACAGTCCAGCCCAAACTGCCAAGCCATGGCTTCCCTGGACCGGAATCAAGCATCCTAGGACCAGTTTCTGGCAATTAGCCGTCATCAGCCAGGATAGCTTGACTCCAGTGGCGTAGTGAGCACGGGACCCACGTCTGGGCATACCTGGCGCACTTAGGGCGAGAAAGCAAAAAAAAACCCAATTGATGGACAGAATGCAGAACAAATCAAAACATTCACCCCAGTCAAGATATCTGGGTTAAATCCATCATTCTTTTGCTCACCATGCCACCCCAGTTTAGACCTGGCCATATGCAAATCAGTCTTGACCCTGTGCCTCATGGGAACAGTCCAGCCTGAGCTGCCAAGCCAGGTCCTCCCTGGACCGGAAACAAGCATCCTAGGACCGGTTTTGGGGTTTCACCCCTCTTCAGCCAGGATAGCTTGATTCCAGTGGCACAGTGAGGCCAGGACCAACGTCTGGGCATACCTGGCGCACTAAGGGCGAGAAAGCAAAAGACACGCAATTGATGGATGGAATGCAGAACAAATTAAAACATTCACCCCCAGTCAAGAGATCTGGGTTAAATCCATCATTCTTTTGTGTGATTTTCTAGATTGGCCTGTACAAACTCACATGTCACTTATGGATTTGATGGTCGTGTAGGCAGGACAGTGTTCTGGAATAAACAATGTGGACACATGTCAATGTGTTGAGGTGCAGTGACAATCACAGTGATGCTGGTCTCAATGAATGATCTATTTTGCATTGCCTCTCATGTCTGCTCATGCACACATTCGGCATTCCTGCGCCGACTGTGGTCATTGTGTGGTGGATGTGTACCAGGTTGTAATGACGCATTAATGTGTGACAGGTACAGCAGCTAGGTATGAGACAGTGGGTTTGATTTGTTACACATATGCTGGATGCTATACTCCCAGGCGTGCCCATGTGAAATGTGGCCATCTCCCTATGTGCATTCACATTGACCAAGGTGGTGTTTGAGGTACTTGTCTTGTGTAAGTTGACAGGCGTGCCCTTTGTGTAGCTGAAGGTGCTCCTACCTGTAAGCTGGTCTGTTAGTCAATATTAATGTCAGTCATTGTGTCATCCAGAACGGGATATGCTGTGCACATCTCATGATGTATTGCATTGACATGTGTCCACTATCATCTCAAATAGGAGGAGGCCAAATTTGATTTTTCACTTGACAGTGCTGGAGGACATGGAGGATGTTGCGATCATACGGAAATGCTGTCTGGATAGAGCCACCCCGAAAACCCTTTGTGATCTTTTGGAGCCCCACCTGCAGCCTCGCCGGACATCTCCAACAGCTTTCACCCCTACTTATAAGGTGATGGCGGCCCTGCATTTTTTTGCCACTGGATCGTTCCAAGAGACAGTGGCCAGCGCTGGTGGGATGTCACAACTGATGTTCAGCATGGTGCTATATAATGTACTTTCCACCATGATGAGATACAAGGACAGATACATCCATTTCTCCAGGGGTGCTAAATTGCCAGCTGTGAAGGGAGACTTCTATCCCCTTGGATACATCCCCAATGTTGTTGGTGCCCTTGATTGCACCCATGTCGGGCTTGTGCCACCACAGGCAATTGAGCACATTTACAGGAATCGCAAGCATTACCCCTCCATAAATGTTCAGGTGGTGTGTCTGGCAGATATGATCATCTCACACGTGTGTGCCAAATGCCCAGGCTCGGCCCATGACTCCTACATCCTGCAGATCAGGATTGTGCCACAGCTGATGCTTCCCGAGCGCACAGGGATTGTGGGTGAGTATGTCTAGTCATATGGCGTGCTGGGTGTGTGACCTGCTGCCCTCAGCCTCAGTGACATTGCAATGTCTATTTGTGTTTGTCATACCTAGGTGACTTTGCATCTCCCAACCGTCCCTGAGGAATCCCAGGACCCCAGCTAACATACGCTACAATGAGGCACATGGGAGGACACGTTGTGTGGTGGAGTGTACTTTTGGTCTGCTCAAATCACGTTTCCGCTGCCTGGACAAGACCAGAGGTGCACTGGCATACTCACCCGGGAAGGTGTGCAATTGTAGTGTCATGCTGCATGCTCCACAACCTAGCCATTCACAAGGAAATTCCCCTGCTCCTGGATGATGGTGAGGACCCAAGGCCCCAGCCTGCAAACCAAACCGTGTCCAGTGATGAGGACAGTGGAGAGGCGGAAGGTGTTGACCTGCATGAACAGCTCATCACACGCTATGTCACTTGAAGGTGGGGACAATGTGCAACATACCCATTGTCTGCTGATATTGCTGTTGTTGTGAAGGGGCATGTGAGAATTGTAACAGCAGCCAGTTGTAGACTCAGTGGTGGTTGGCAATGTTTCTGGGACAGGTCATTTGGGAACATCTACAGGACGTGTATGTTGACACTTGTTGCCCATTGTGACATGTGCATGTTGGGTTATCCTGGTGGTAGGTGTTGTGTGCTGTCTGTGATGCCATACCCAGACAAGTGTTAGTAGTTCTGTTGTGTTTCCCTAGGTGCCTTCAACTCCTCCTTACCTACATACAGCCCATGCTCCTGGTACATTGTGATCATGTTGAAGACTGTACATCCTGCAATAAAGACGGAGCAGACACAACAACATGTGTGTTAGGATATTTTGCTTGCAATGGTGAGATGCGAGGGGGGTGTACATTTCCATTGGAGGGTGGTGGAGCAGTGAGTTGACAGTTGTGGTAAAGGAGATAATCGAGTAGTTACCACATTGATGTGGTGACCCAGTCAAACAGACAGATGCCATTCACAAGGCAGTGTGGGGAAGGACAGTCCAAAATGTTAATGCAGTGGTGGAGAGGGTTGCCATCATGGTTGGCTCCGTGACTGGTGTCTGGAAGGTGCTTTGCCTCCAGATACTCCCAGGATCTTCTGAGGACGGCCCCTTCATCGTTTGGTGGGGGGCCCTGCTGCAGGGCCAGTGGGTTCTGAGGACTCACCCCTCTCTGTGAGCACAGGGGAGGATGGGGAACTGTCATCCTGTGGCCCACTAGAGGGAGGTGGAGGTGTTGTTTGTGGAGCAGGCCTGTCCCTCAGTACCGCCACTTGCTGGCCCAAGAGGTCCACGATTTGTCCCATGCGGGTGTCGATGGACCTCATCAGCAGGATGAGCTCATGCAACAGTTCGTCCAAGTGGCCTGTTCGTCCCTGGGCCTGTTCGTATGCGCCAAGGACTCTGGTGATGTGTTCCAGGGATTGGGTCCCAGCCTCCTTGTGTCCACGGGTGACCCTGCCCCTCCCACCTACCCTGTTGCTACCCTCCCACCCCCAAACAGCCTCCATGGCAAGATGGCTACCTACCTGTTAGTTTGTTTGTAGAGGGACAATTACTTCCAACTGCTTCTGGGTGGGGTGGGGGGAAATATCCTGCTGAGGTGGGGGCAGGGGGCATGGTGGGAGTGGTAGTGCAGGCCTCCCACCCCCAAACAGCCTCCATGGCAAGATGGCTACCTACCTGTTAGTTTGTTTGTAATGGAACAATGACTTCCAACTGCTTCTGGGTGGTGTGGAGTGCTACATCCTGCTGAGGTGTGGGCCAGGGGGCATGGTGGGAATGGTAGTGTAGGCCTCTCACCCCCAAACACCCTAATTGTGAAGATGGATACCTACCATGGATACCTAAGTTTGTTTGGTGTACTGCAATGGCATCCAACTGCTTCTGGGTGGGGTGGGGAGAGGGCTCCATCTTGCTGATGCTATGGGACAAGGGGGTCTGGTGGGAGTTGTAGTGCTGTCTGCCTGTACACATGCCCCCATGGTAATGTTGGTAGCTACGTTTGGGATGTATCGGAGTGAGTGAATGTTGGATCTGTGAGACATGTTTTTGTGAGTGTGTGGTGCAGATGGATGGAATTTGTCCTACGTGGTGTAGCTTTGTAGTCTACATAGCAGAGTGGTGGTAGTCATTTATTTGTACTTACCATCCTTCACTCCCCCGGCTACTCCTGTGAGACTCTCTGGATGCAGTATGGCAAGCACCTTCTCCTCCCATGGTGTGAATGGTTTTTGTGGAATGGGAGGGCCACTGCCAGTCCTCTGAGCCAGCTCACGGCTCTTGCTCCTCCTCTCCGTGACAAGCCTGTTCAGATCATGCCACCGCTTCATGATTTCCTTTTTTGATCTTGGAGTGGTCCCTACTGCATTGACCCTTTGGACTATCCTTGCCCACATTTGTGTCCTTGTGGCTAATGGTGTCTGTTGGACCAGGCTACCAAAAAGCTTTGGTTCCACTCTGACTATCTCATCTACCATGACTGTCAACTCACTCTCTGTGAATTTGGGCATTTTCTGGGTGGCCAGGGTGTGTGGTGTGCAAAGTGGTTGTGGGTACAGGAGTATGAGTGGTAGGTGTGGTTGTGATGTGTATGGTGTATGATGTGCAGGAAGGTTAGTTGTGCAGATGTGGAAGTGGTGGTGGTGCTGTGTATGGTGTGGCTAGTGATGTTGTGTTCTTTGCCTCTCCTTTCTGCTGGGGTGTGTATCCCTTCTCTCATGGAGTTTTGCAAAGCATTGTGGTTAGGGAAGGGGCTGGTTTTATACTCAGCTATGTGGGTGTTTCCAATTGGGGGATTGCTGTGAGGTGTGTTGTCCTGGGATTTGTATTTTTCTTTTTGCCATGTGTTGTGTCAGTGGGGTGTGTTTTGTGTATTGGGGGCCATGGATATTTTTCTGTGTTCACTTTTTGGCCTTATTGTGTTTTTTTTGCTTCGTCCTCCAAATTTTTCACGGTTCATCAGCAGCGGTGGCTATGCTGCAGCACTTCCGCTGGCTCTCCCATTCATCCCTTTGTGCGACCGTGGCAGTCGGAGACAGCGGTATGTACCGCGGGACCGTCGGAGATATCCCAATTTCCCGTGCGGTGTCTCTGCGGTACTTGCAGCGGGATGGTGTATTTCCACTGCATATCCGACAACCGCGGACGGATTTTGGCCATCTCTGCCCGTTACGGTTGGTTTTTCTTGGCCCCGTTCTGCCACTGTCGGTGTTTTCGGGCAGTTGATCCTAATTTGGCCGCCGTTTTTTCCACGGTGCCGGTGGGCGGTTGTTTTCTGCTTCCATGGCGGTCGGGGTGCTTTTCCGACCGCCATCCTAATGGGCCCCTAGGTGTTGTAGCTTGAGAGGGACTCACCTGTCTATGATGGGGCCTTATAGGCCTGACGGACGGATGCTGTGGGAGGAAAAAGGGGACCTTTGTGTGTTGTAACTCCCTCTTTATGTGTATTTGTGAGTACCCATTGCGAGTAGGTGTTAGGCAACAAACTAACTGCTGATTTATGCAATATATTGCCCAGGGCCATTAGTTTAACAGTGGCCACGAACTCTACAATCATCAGCTTCAACGCGTCTATTTTCACCCTAAGTGAATTGACAAAGTGCATAGGATCTTGAGGTAAAGAGACACAAGTTTCAGCTATCTTGGTGGAATTCTCAGCAAGGTTTGGTGTTAGACATTGGGGTGCTACTTCCCCAAAGCAATCAGGCGCATCAGCCAATGCTGCAAAACGATTAGAGAAGATGATAACGGTAGGCATGGAATGATCTGCAGCGTCGTGGGCTGCTGCATTAGAATGTAGAGGGGAAATATCTACCTGCTGCCCTGCCTTAAGATGAGTAACCTCGCTACTGCTTGAGGCGTGTTTACAGGGGGTCTCTAGAACATTGAAGGTATTGTGGCTGATCGGAGAGGGCTGCTGCTCTTCTCAAGCAAGGGGTTGACAACACCAACAGACGCAGGCAACTCAGCTTCTAATATCCCTTCGCATTCTGTGATTAGAGACTCAATTCTGTCAATCACATAACTGTTGGCAGCGTTCTTAAGGGCTTTCCTCGCCGTTTTCCCCTTACCCGCCCCGCCTGGAGCACCATTTGCCCCCCATTCCTTCTATACCTTTCCTTTTGCCCATTGTTACACAGTCGACGTTTACTTAGGCACAGTCTTTCCTCTAAGGTGACCAAAACAAAAGCCAAGGCCAATGATACGAACACAAGCTTTTCCCCGAAATAGCAAGTATTAAGCGTCTTTAGTTTGTACAGGTTTCTCACGGTTATGAGTGCGTTGGTGGCACCTCCCTTTCAGGTGCAGGAGCCGGAAAACACACATTGCACTCTGGGACTTGAAGTCCCACCAGAGTGTGTGGCCACACAGCGGTGCGCAAACAGAGGAAGAGTTGCACCCTGGGGTCAAAAAACAGCAAGATTGAAGCACTGGGTGAATTTCAGCCCCCAGACAAGTCCAGGCTACCCTGCACAAGAGCAGCATCCCGCACTGCCGGGTTTGAGCAGCACTTTTGTGCGCTCTGGTGGCACCTCCCTCTCAGGTGCAGGAGCTGGAGCTGGAAAACACGCGTTGCACTCTCGGACTTGAAGTCCCACCAGAGTGTGTAGTCACACAGCGGTGCTCAAACAGAGGAAGAGTTGCACCCTGGGGTCGATAAACAGCAAGATTAAAGCACCAGGCTACCCAGCACAAGCACAAGAGCAGCATCCGTTAAATGATCCCCCTCCGCAATCCAACACCTTCCCTACTGTTCCACTGACTGCAGTGGGAATAGTACATTTTACCCCACCACAATCCAACACTTTCTCTACATTTGCACTGACTAGAGTGGGAATATTCAATTTTTCACCCTCCGCAATCCACACACTTTCCCTACTGTTGCACTGACTGGAGTGATGGTACTATTTTTTTGTTATTGTTAATTATGATATTTATTGTTGTGTTAATTGTACTGGTAATAGTAAATTGCAGTATTTTTCAATGTTACTTGTGAAATATTAATAATTATTTAATTGTAAATTAATTTAATTGTGTTATTAATTTATTTTTTGTTTAATTTTAAGTTAGGGTTGTGGAGTTTATACAGATAAAAGGTGCAATCCAACAGTTTCCCTACTGTAGCGCTAACTGGAGTGGGAAAAGTAGATTTTACCCCTCCACAATCCAATACTTTCCCTACTGTTGCACTAACTGGAGTGGGAATAGTAAATGTTACCCCTCCACAATCCAACACTTTCCCTACAGTTGCACTGATTGGAGAGAGAATATTACATTTTTACCCTCCGCAATCCAACACGTTCCCTACTGTTGCACTGGCTGGACTGGGAATATTACATTTTCCCCTCTACAATCCACACACTTTCCCTACTGTTGCACTGACTTGTTTGGGAATAGTAACGTTTACTCCTCCACAATCCAACACTTTCCCTACTGTTGCAATGACTGGAGAAGGAATATTAAATGTTTCCCCTCCGCAATCCAACACTTTCCCTACAGTTGCACTGACTGGAGAAGGAATATTCAATTTTTTCCCTCTGCAATCCAACACTTTCCCTACTGTTGCACTGACTGGAGTGGGAATACTACATTTTACCCCACCGCAATCCAACACAATCCGTACAGTTGCACTGACTGGAGTGGGAATGTTAAATTTTTATCCACCACAATCCAACACTTTCCCTATAGTTGCACTGACTGGAGTGGGACTATTACATTTTTCACCCTCTGCAAACCACACACCTTCCCTAATGCTACACTTACTGGAGTGAAAGTATTTTTTGTTGTTGTTAAGTATGATATTTATTGTTGTGTTAATTATAATGGTTATAGTAAATTGCAGTATTTGTAAATTGTATATTATAATTAGTTTCACATTTATTGTAGTTAGAGTAGTAAATCTTATTTTTGTGTGATGTAAATAATGTATTTATTGTTATATTGTGTTAGTGGGAAATATATATCTATTTATTTTATTATTGAGTAATGTATTTTTTTTTTTGCTATTAAAATATTATTATATATAACAATAACATTTCCAAATGCCAATATTTGTTTGTAAATTATTTATAACAAAAACTTTAAAATTATGTGCACACTCTCTATTTTAAATTAACTTTTTAAATATTTTATGCTTTTGGTATAATATTATTTATGTTTTTTTTAAATTATATTATTATTTAAAATATTAGTTTATTTCTATATGTATGCTCAGATATATACGGTGTACCAACAACTCAGGGGGGTAGCCATGGGGGCCTGTTTCTCACCCAGCTATGCATGTCTTCATGTAAGCTGGTGGGAGGAACAGGTCCTCAAAGGAGAACACATCACAGCTTGGAACGATAACATTATCACTTGGCTAAGGTACATCGATGACGTGTTCTTAATCTGGAAGGGCAGTTCTGAGAGTGCTAACACGTTCATAACACAGATTAACAGGAACACCTTGAGTCTAGAATTCAATTCCAACATTAGCCATACATCTATTGAATTGCTAGATGTTACCCTATACATAGCTAATGGCGCCCAGCACTTCAAATTACACAGAAAGCCCACGGCGGGCAACTCAGTCCTGCACGCCTCGAATTTCCATCCCAGGCACTTAATAGCAAGCATCCCCTATGGAGAAATGCTCAGAATAAGGAGGATCTGCAGCTCACCTAGTGATCTGTTGACATGTCAAAAGGAGGCAGCCAAGAGGTTTAGAACACGAGGATACTCCTTATGCTAACATCAACAAAGCTATGAAGAGAGCCAACGCTCAACCCCGAGAGGCTCTCCTCACAGTGATTGGGAGCTCTGGCGCAGAAAGGGACATAAATTCCTCCACTGAAGAGCATAGATTCACAGAAAGCACCTCTGATCCAGACAGTAGCAACATGACAACTAGTGAGATCAAAAAAACAGTCAGCACTAGACTCATTATCACTCATAACACGGAAGTGAGAGCTATCAGATCAGTTATCAACAGAAATTGGGATATCATCAGATCAGACCCAACTCTGGGCCCTCTATTTGCTCCTTATCCAGACATCACATACAAACGTGCCATGCATGACGCTCTCATCAAAAATAGTCCTGAAATCAAGAGCACTGCTAACTGGCTTTCTGACAGGAAGGGGTTTTTTAAATGCAACAGTTGTAGGGCCTGCAAGTTTTGAAAAAACATTACACAACTTGATTCCACCTTCAGATAAACACCTCTCATCATCAAACAACACTTTACATGTAGAACAGAATACGCCATTTACATGCTGGAATGTGACTGTGGGCTTCATTGGGAGCACCAAGTTAGCTGTACACATGCGCATCCTTCAACACCTCAGAGCCATCGTGAATAGCGACCCCACATACCCGGGGGTGAGACACTTTAAGGAAACACATCACAACAACCTGGAACACCTTAGGTTCTCAGTGATTGACTGCATCCCTACACTAAGAAGAGGTGGCAATAGGGAAAAGTTGCTACGACAAACAGAAAGCAAATAGATTTTGCAATTTAACACTAAGGCACCTGCAGGCCTCAACACTAGTGAGGACCTTTGTCATTTTCTATAATATTCACAGACAGATGTGTTTACCTGTGATTCTGATTTTTAGTCATGATCCGTCCATGGTAACTTCCACTAACTGCCTAGACTGTATTTCATGTTTGTTTGTGTATTTTTTCAGACACAACCCTACGTTCTGCATTGTAGCAGTAATTTTAATGTGTGTCACTATTTACTTGCACTGCACACATGTGCTTTATTCAAAACACGCTCACCTAAGTCACCACATTTTTTGGTCAGTCTAGAATAATACTTTTTGGTTTTCTTGGTTCTTTTTTGACTTGCATGCACATGTTACCTTTATTTCACAACATGGCATACATACCCGTTTTTTAAAAAAAACGCAAGTCTCTCGAATTGGGGGAGATTTTTAATTGCGGACACAATACCACCACTCTTATACACTGTGCACTGTCTCACGCACGTCTCCTCCGTTCGCCCGCAAAGCCCTTTCCCTTGACCCCTCTCACCATGTGTGTTCCCACTTTGAGGTGCCGATCACGATCCGGTAAAAAATATCCCCGTGCGACTCGTATCCGGTCTTTTTACCGTACGAATCGTACAAGTGCCGTACGAACTGGCAATCACGATTCGCATGGTAAAAAGACCATACGAACCGCATTGGGAATATTTCCCCACACGTCCTCGGGTCGGAAAATGTGTCCGACACGTCCTCGTACGATTCACCGTACAAACGCGAAAGGTGAAGTCCGACCGGGGAATCACGATCCATCCCGGGCGTCCGAATGTACAACCGTATGGTGAAAAGACCGTCCGCACCGAACTCCCATAACGACCACGGAGACGTCCAAACAGGTGCCCGGTACGTGCCGTACCCCCCCCCCAGCCCCCGTAGGTACGCGCCGACCCCCCCCCCCAGCCCCCATAGGTACGCGCCGACCCCCCCCCCAGCCCCCGTAGGTACGCGCCCACCCCCCCCCAGCCCCTGTAGGTACGCGCCGTACCCCCCCCCAGCCCCCGTAGGTACGCGCCGTACCCCCCCCCAGCCCCCGTAGGTACGCGCCGACCCCCCCCAGCCCCCGTAGGTACGCGCCGACCCCCCCTGTGTGTACACCCTTGTACGCGTCGAACCCCCCGTGTACGTTCGAGTCGTACCCCCCGTGTACGTTCGAGTCGAACCCCCCGTGTACGTTCGAGTCGTACCCCCCCGTGTACGTTCGACTCGAACGTACACGGGGGGTTCGACTCGAACGTACACGGGGGGGTTCGACTCGAACGTACACGGGGGGTACGACTCGAACGTACACGGGGGGGTTCGACTCGAACGTACACGGGGGGGTTCGACTCGAACGTACACGGGGGGGTACGACTCGAACGTACACGGGGGGGTTCGACTCGAACGTACACGGGGGGGTTCGACTCGAACGTACACGGGGGGGTTCGACTCAAACGTACACGGGGGGTTTGACTCGAACGTACACGAGGGGGTTCGACTCGAACGTACACGGGGGGGTACGACTCGAACGTACACGGGGGGGTTCGACTCGAACGTACACGGGGGGGTTCGACTCGAACGTACACGGGGGTGTTCAACGCGTACAAGGGTGTACAAACAGGGGGGGTCGGCGCGTACCTACGGGGGCTGGGGGGGGTCGGCGCGTACCTACGGGGGCTGGGGGGGGTACGGCGCGTACCTACGGGGGCTGGGGGGGGTCGGCGCATACCTACAGGGGCTGGGGGGGGGTCAGCGCGTACCTACGGGGGCTGAGGGGGGGGTCGGCGCGTACCTACGGGGGCTGGGGGGGGGTACGGCGCGTACCTACGGGGGCTGGGGGGGGGTACGGTGCGTACCGGGCCACCTACTCTGGTCGATTCGCGCCGTACTTCGCTTTTGCGGCACTTTTTGGGTGCCGTGAAAATATTGCCGTCCGGACTGCTGTCGGTTCGAATCGTAATTCCTGGGTCGTGAAACGCTGCCTGAAAGCGTCCCGACGTCACGTCGCAGCATTCCCGGATCACATTCGTATGTATATTTTCGTCGGTCGGTGTTTTGTACGAATCGTACGGAAATGGTGTTTCCGTGCGAATCGTAATTCCATGTTTGTAAAGTTTTACGACCGGGTACGAGTCGGACGGGGAAAACGCTCCGACCGACGGTTCGTACCCGGTTTTTACTGGATCGTGATCGGCACCTGAGTCTTAATTGCAGTAGCATGCTTACCTTTGTCCCATTCATAGCTGGCTTGTAGACACCATGCATTCGGCTTGATACATTACAGCACTCTTTAATAGGGGCTCTTACAGCAGACAGTATTCCCTAGATAATCGCACATTTTTGGCGCACGCATCTGTCTGACACCGTCTTTGCACTTTAATACTCGAGGCGCAATCCTTCGTTTCCCGATCTACTGGCGAGATTATCCTAGGGCCCCTGTAGCTCAGATTTACGAGCACAAGTATAGACATGGGTACTCACGTATGACATACGCCTGCATTTGGAGAGATGGTTTATTACTTCATCGTACTATTCTCACCAGCGCTTGTCAGATTGCACTGTCTCTCTGTTTCACTAGCGCGCGATGATTTAAAGTTCAGGTGTTTTATTTACAAAAATGCATTTTGTTTGGATTTCACTTGCCGCCAAATGCTGCTGTCATTATTTACATTTTTTTAAACAGTCTGTTTTCACTGTTTTTTGCATGCCTAGCCATGTCATTTGACACTTGCTTTCCTTCTTGTAGTAAAATTTCACGCATGACTTCGGCCTTAGATGTAGTAAAATGCCTACTCACTACAATGAACATAGCAAGCAGACTACTGCCTCCAATCACCTTCACCTGTATATATACTGCACATGTCCACTTAGAGCGCTATGTGATCAAGGCTGCTTGTTTGGCAGCTGAAACGCATCATGTTGGACCTTTTCCTGTTGTGTGAATAAACTACCATCCTTCTTCACACCAACTTTCGGAGTCTGTGTCCGTGTGTTACGCCGGAGTGTTTGTCGTGGCATTGGGATTTTCTTTGTGATATATAAATATATATAAATATATATTCACTGAAAAACTAAAGGTTTCAGGGGTGTTATAGTTAGGAATTGGCATTTAAAAAACCTTAGAAATTCACTGAAAAAACCATAGGTTTCAGGGGCGTTATAGTTAGCTGGACATTTCCCTCGTACAAAACCCTAGAAATTCCCCTGTTATAGTTAGTTCAGCTAACTATAACTCGCGCCCCCACAATGCACTGCTGATGACGTCACATATTACATCACTCATGACATGGTCAGTGACATCACTGATGACATCATTGATGGCATCACTGATGACATCACTGATGACGTCATCCATTGAGTATGTGTTTCTGAACAGTTTTAATATGTTTAATATATATAGGGAAAAGGCCAGTGGAAGAATGAGTGGGTTTACAAGTGTGTGAATGGATGATTTTCTAGGTGCGTAACTGACTCTATAAGTGAGTCATTAAATGTATCTTACTGCAGACTAGTGACTAAACTGTGTGAATGTCTTTATCTGTCTATCTGTTGGTGTATAAACGGCTGCATGGTTTTGTGAATAGCAATATGAGTGTCTCTATGGGTTATTGAATGGTTGTCTGAGTATCTGTATGGGTGCCTGAGTGTATGTGTGGGTGGGGTGTGTGTGACTCTGTGCATAGATGTGTGAGTGGGTGATTCTATGGGTGCATGGTTTTAAGAGTGCAACTGTGATGACTGTATGGTTGGGCGAGTGAATGTAAGGGTGTGTTAGTGATTGAATGTATATCTCAGTTGTACATGTGGCAGTAACTACATATGTGAAACACAGTGTATATGTGTATACGACTAAATAACTATCTATATGTGAGAGTGTGTGATTGCGGGACTGGCTGTATGGATGAGTGTGTGCTTCTACTAGTAATTGAATAAGAGTGTCAAAAGTTTTTAGTATTTTTATGAGTAAGTGAACTTGAGTGTGTTTAACTGTATAGGTGAGTCAATTGGACTGTGTTTAATTATTTGCACATGTGACAGTAACTACATATGTGAAACACAGTGTATATGTGTATAAGAGTAAATAACTATCTATATGTGAGAGTGTGTGATTGCGGGACTGGTTGTATGGATGAGTGTGTGCCTGTACTAGTAATTGAATAAGAGTGTGAAAAGTTTTTAGTATTTTTATGAGTAAGTGAACTTGAGTGTGTTTAACTGTATAGGTGAGTCAATTGGACTGTGTTTAATTATTTGCACAACTGACTAAGTGTGTCAGTACCTCAAGGGATGATTGGCAGTGTTTGAGTGTCTATATACCCAGGCACTCTCCTTGCAGTACTCTAATCATTCAGTCGGTACCCAAGTACTCATGCAGTGAGCCAGGCCTTAGCACATGGACTGCTTCAAAAACCTATCCACTATGCATGCAGTCCTCTAACCACCTACACACTTGTCTTTCACACCTTCAATTCCCCAGTCAGTATTCATACACTTCTAGCAAACACCCTGTCACTCACCCAGTGTGTTTCCTCATAGTACTGTAATCATTCAGTCAGTTAGCATGTAGTCTTTTAGTGAGGTAGGCTTTAGGGTATGAACTGCTTCAAAGTAGAATGCATTATGCATGTAGTGTTTTAACCATTGTCACACTTGTGCTTCAGGGCTATAGTTTCTTAGTCAGTTTTTATATAAAATGTGTTTCTACAGTAATAGAATAGTATAAATTTGAAAGTTATTAATATACATTTATCTGTGATTCTTTTTTACAGATACTGTTTTTCAACGTTAAAATAGAGAAATCATGCCAGACAAAAAAAAGAAAAAGAAAAGAACAGAGACAGGAGGATTACTTGAAGAAACATCAACCACAAGTATTGAATGTACAAGATAATGTGGCTTAAAGGAAAAAATCTTCTGGTAAGATTACAAAGCAATTTATTAAAAATGTTTGTAGGACCAAACAGAATGTACATAATGCTGGAACTACTGAGAATTTTTTAAGTAAGAAAAAAATTCAAAATAAGAGGAAAAGCAAAAAAGCTAATTATCAGTCAAAGGAGACAAAGTATGGTAAAAGAATACAAAATCAGTATAAGGAATTACGCAAAAACATATTTTACAAGAGAGTAGTGCATAATTTGCTGAAAGATGTGAAGAAATATAAAAAGAGAGCTTTATTTTATAAAAAGAAGAAGCATATTGAAAACATTGTGGAAAAGGCTTTTGAAATAAAAAGGAAACTGTTTATTTCAGTATTAAACAGAATTTGATCACTAGATAAACCACTCCATGTAATGAAGGCCAAAAGTAGGAGGAAAAGAGTTATTAATCAAAACAAATGTTGTGATTTGTTTTGGAGAATGGAAACACAGTTCCAGTTCAGAGCCTTTTTTTAACGAAGAGAGTTATTCACAGAGCGAAAAATTATTGTATGCAGTTGACACCAGTGGTAGAGGTTATGAGGTTAGAGATGGTTGTCCAATTGAGAAAGAGAAAATGGTTGAAAGAAATGCAGAAGAAGTGATAGCTGATGAAGTTTTAGGGAGATGTGCTAAAAACCCTGGGTACACTCCAGCACTAAAGTTAAGTGAGTTGAACAGTGCTCTTTTGCGTGGGTTAGTATCAGATGTGAAGCAGGTCTGTGATGATATTGAATTTTGTTACTTTGGTCCTCAGCAAGAGAGTGAAGAAACTGACACATTAGTAGAACAAAATGTTGAAGACAATGTACAACCCGTAATTACAGAAAAATTTGAGGATGAAATTACAAAGTTTAAGGTAATTTCAGGTGAAAGACCAAATGTTTCTTGTATTTGATGTCGGCGAAGTCACTATAAAAATCAGACTAGGGGTGTAAATCTGTTTTTAAAAAAGTGAAATAGAAGATAATGATAAGTGGATGGAATTTGCAACTTATTTGTTGATATAGGATTGTTTTGATTTGGGATCTGAGCAGCGTATTTGCAAATATTGTTATAACAAATTAGATGAGAATAAAATGCCTGCTAGAGCTGTTCATAATAATCTAGAGTTGGTTGCTATTCCTCCAGAGCTGATAGATTTAAATACATATGAGTCTATTCTCATACAATGTGTTCACCCGTTTCAGGCTATTGTTCGTATGGAGCCCAAAACAGGTAAATTACCTCCATCAAAGTCACAAAGAGGATTGAAAGGAAGAGTTGTGTATTTACCGTTAGATTTACGGAAAATATTGAAACTATTGGTGTAGACCATGCAGAAAATGAGCCACTAGTCATTCTAGTTAATGGTGTTGCTACTAAGAGTAAGAAAATTTGGCAAGAGTTAGTGGATGTTAGAAAAGTGCAAAAGGCGTCATTGTATCTGTTAAAAAATAATGAGTACTATAGAAATGTGTTTGTTGGAGAAGGAGAAATAGATTTAGCAGAAGATACTGAAACAATAAGTGGACAAATAGAAAAAGTGGACATGTCCAGATGTGAAGAGATCTATGAACATTACAGTGTACATCCACTTCATTCCAAAGAGGTGATGGGGAATACAATTGAGTTGTTTCAAATGAAAAAAGCAACAGGAAGTCCCATGAGTGTATGGGAAGAGAGCTTGGAAGCTCGTTGTTTCCTGCAGTTGTTTCCAACAGGAAAAGGTGGACGATATGATGAACGTCCTGTGCAGATTCCTGCATATGAATATCGGACAACAAGATTATATGCAGAAGATCCAAGATTTCGAGAATGTATCCCTTATATGTTTCATCTTCTGTTTGAAAGTGACTTGTCTGGACTTTCATGTGCAGTAAATCACATTTTAAAAACTGGAATGCATCTTAAAAATGTAACTGAAAAGGATTTTATGGATAAAGTGCATCAGAGAGATTATCATTTAGAATCTCAGTTGATTAATCTGATGACATGTCAGCGTGGGACTAATGAATATTGGTACCGTCGACATGGAGAACTGAAATTTATGCTACGAAACTTGGGAACTCCTACATGGTTTGTTACACTAAGTTGTGCTGAGTATGCTTGGGATGATTTACTTGAATTTCTTCGAGAGGCAAATTCCAATATAAAAATATGGAATACAAGACACCTGAAGAATTGTGCTCTTTGGATCCTGTCAATGTATGCAGATATTTCAATCATAGATTTGAAGCTATGATGTATTTCATCTGCAATAAAAAGAATCCTCCTCTTGGAGAAGTTGTGGATTTCTTTTCAAGAAAGGAGTATCAAGCAAGAGGTGCTCCTCACATACATATGTTGTTATGGATCTAGGACGCCCCCAAATTTGGAACAGATTCAGATGAAACTGTTTTGTCATTCAGTGAAGATTATGCTACATGTGCTCTTCCCAATAGCAGAGAAGATAAAAACTTAAAACAACAAGTCTTACGATTTCAAAGCCACAGGTGTGGAAAATACTGTCGACGAAAGTACAAGTCAAAGGATAAGTTCTATACCAAATGTCGTTTTAGATTTCCACGTCCTGTATTATCCAAAGGAAGAGTGAACAGTTTTATGTCAGCTATTCGACATACTATCACAAGAAAGTCTCCGAAAAACATCTACAACTTAAGAAGAAGCAAAGAATCAAGATACATAAATGACTACAATCCAGTTATTTTATCCATGTGGAACGCTAACATGGATATTCAGTATGTTGCGGACAATTCCATTGCTGTTGCTCGATATGTAACGTCTTACATTACTAAATCAGAAAATACTGAATTGAAAGAAATGTGGGAAGAGATTTCTCATGAGAAGACTCTAAGTAAGAAATTATACAGTTTCAGTTTGAAGATGTTATTGCATCATGAAATTGGAGCATATGAATGTTCAGATCGGTTATCATCTGCAAGTCTATATTCCAAAAGTAGAAGAATCATTTGGAGGGCTCGTGCCTATCATGCTAAGACAATGACCACAGGGACACACTTACTAAGATGTGGGTTTGGGGGGCATTGGCGGTCCTGGAGTTGTTGAGATGAGTCTTCTGGCCCTCATGGGTATCCCTGTATCATGCTCATTGACTCTATGGTACCTGTGGGTGTTCTGGTGTGGCTCTTGGCTGTGTTCCCTTTCTTGGTGCAGGTAGTTGTCCTGCTTAACACCAGCAGAAAGCAGGTGTAAAATCCCTGGTGCTAACGTGTCTTATCGCCGGAATTTGTTTCGCATTGCAGTTGGTGTGAAAGTTGTGATGTGATTTGTTTTGTGTGCAGAACAATATACGACTGAGCAGTGTATATCATCAAGATCCAGCACCTGACGCACTATTCCCAATCAATATAAATACAATTAGATTTCTTAATAGATTTTGTGTGTACACTGTAAGTGCAGCCAATACCTCAGTGCAAATCAATACAGGATTTTTGTACTTAGAATAAATCGGAAAGGTGCACCTCGTGTCTTTTTGCACGGGAACGGCTACTCTCCATTTCATTATCAGCACTTTAACGGAAGTAAAGTTGAGATAAATCTAACACACTATTCAGAAGTTGGTGCAAACTGCAGATATCACCAGTATTCCAGCGATAAGTGCCCCAAAATTTAACACCATGGTGGACTCCATCAAATAACAGTAATAAGAACAAGAAAGAGTCACACAGCAGTTAAGAGAACAACCGAAAACGTTATTATTTTTTTTTCAATCTTTATTTTTTATAATAATAAATATATAAACGAAAAACTATTTTCAAACTTTATTTTTTTATTAACATATATATGAACAATAAACTAATAAACAAAATGTAACAACAATAATAAAAAACAACAAGGCGGAACACTCTACTGTGGGGACAATGGATGTCGACGACAGACCTGGAAAATAAGAAAGATTGTTAAAAAAACAACAACATGGTATTCTCAACCAAATACCACAAGAAACAAATCACAGATATATAAAATGCATACAGCTAACCTAATTTTATAAGTTTAACTTACAAAAACTGTAAATGTTGCCGCTTTAAAATCTTTACCGAATCTGAAGAAAATGTTTTGCAGAAGGCACCACACCAACAACGTTTTTCTTCAGTGGTGAGGAAATTTTTTACTTTTTCCAAGGAGCAAACAAAGACCAATGCCACCTTCGTCACTCGCAAGATTTGCCAAAGAGTTCTGTTACGAGCAGATCCTAACAAAAAATAATCGTGCGGCACAGCAAGTATGATGAAACACCTAAGGACCCTTCATCCAAACAATCTTGCACGAGAAGAGTGCAAACAGATGAGAAACACTCCTGTTCTGTATCTGTAAAAAAGAATCACAAATAAATGTATATTAATAACTTTCAAATTTATACTATTCCATTACTGTACAAACACATTTTATATAAAAACTGGCTATGAAACTATAGCCCTGAACCACATGTGTGACGATCATTAAAACACTACATGCATAGTGCATACTACTTTGAAGCAGTTCATGCCCTAAAGCCTACCTCACTAAAAGACTACATGCTACTTGACAGAGGGGCATATCAACAACAACCGGCGATAATTATCTCTAAGCGCACTTAGCGCTAGGATAATTATCGCCGGCTAGCGTGAATTTTTATCGCTGAGATAGCGTGCTATTAGCAACGCTTATCTCAATAGCGATAAAAATCCTCACGCTAACAGGCTAACGTGAGATTATCGCTGGAAACCCAGCGATAATCTCACGTTACCTTGTTGATAGGGACAGGCAAACTTAGCCATGATATCCTCCTTCCATAGGATATCATGGCTAAGTCTGAAAAATATCAGACGTAAAAAACAGCGTTAACCACGGTTAGCGCTGCTTTTTTTGTCTCTAACAGGGTTAGCGACATTCTTGATAATAGGAGAAATGTCGCTTAGCGACATTTCTCCTATTATTTTACTCTGGAACGCCCCCTTTGCATCTCGTTAGAGATGCAAGGGGAAGCGTAGAGTAAAAGGGTGCTAACATGCAAATTTGCATGTTAGCACCCTGTTGTTGATAGGGCGCTAGTTTTATCTCTCCTTTTTTGTCTTTTAAAGCCAAAAAAGCAGAGATAAAGCCCTTGTTGATACGCCCATAAATGATTACAGTGCTATAAGGAGACACACTGGGTAACTCACAGGGTGTTTGCTAGAAGAGTATGAATACTAACTAGGGAATATAAGGTGTGAAACACAACTGTGTAGGTGATTAGAGGACTGCATCCATACTGCATAGGCATTTAAAGCAGTCCATGTGCTAAGGCCTGGCTCATTGCATGACTACTTGGGTACTGACTGAATGATTATCGTACAGCAAGGAGAGTGCCTAGGTGAATTTATAAGTGCTAGGCTTTTTGCACAGGGAATAGATTAGTACTTGGTACTGAATGGGTCACTAGAGGAGTGCAAAGGCAGTGACAAGTGCTGGACTGTATGGATACTGACTAGGAAATTGAAAGTTTGAAAGACAAGT
Source organism: Triturus cristatus (assembly GCF_964204655.1). Taxonomy (NCBI): domain Eukaryota; kingdom Metazoa; phylum Chordata; class Amphibia; order Caudata; family Salamandridae; genus Triturus; species Triturus cristatus. Next base: position 501,214,654 of record NC_140591.1, read on the forward strand.
GTCTAGGTGGTTAGAAGACTGCATGCATAGTGATTAGGGGTTTGAAGCAGTCCATGTGCTAAGGCCTGGGTCAGTGTATGAATACTTAGGCACTGACTGAATGATTAGAATACTGCAAAGATAGTATCTTGGTGAATTTATAAGTGTTTGGGTTTTAGCACAGTGAATGGATTAGTAAATGGTGCTGAATGGGTCACTAGAGGACTGCAAAGAGAGAGACAGTGTATTTCTTGGAAGTGTATGGATACTGACTAGGGAATTGAAGGTGTGAAAGACAATTGTGTAGGTGGTTAGAGGACTGCATACATAGAGGATAAGGGTTTGAAGCAGTCCATATACTAAGGCCTGGGTCACTGGATGAGTACTTGGGTACTGACTGAATGATTAGAGTACTGAAAGGAGAGTGCCTGGGTGAATTTATTAGGGTTTGGCGCTGTGAATGGATTAGTACATGATACTGAATGGGTCACTAGAGGAGTGCAACGGCAGTGACAGGGTGTTTGCTGGAAGTGAACGGATACTGACTGGGGAATTGAAGGTGTGAAAGACAAGTGTGTAGGTGGTTAGAGGTCTGCATGCATAGTGGATATGGGTTTGACGTAGTCCATGTGCTAAGACCTGGCTCAGTGCATGAATACTTAGGCAGTGACTGAATCATTAGAGTACTGGAAAGAGAGTGTCTAGGTGAACTTATAAGTGTTTGAGTTTTGGCACAGTCAATGGATTAGTACATGCTCTTGAATGGGTCTCTAGAGGACTGCAAAGGAAGTGACAGGATGTTTCCTGGAAGTGCATGGATACTGACTAGGGAATTGAAGGTGTAAAAGACAAGTGTATAGTATGTCAGAACGCTTTTATTTGAAGCAATCTATTTGGTACTTAGAACCTGACTAAATAATCAGACTACTTCTAGGACAGTGCTTAGGTAAAACTTTTAAATTTTCAGTTCTGCCACAGTGAACAGAATAGTACATGGTACTGGACCTTAGTGTCAAACCCTGACTCATTTTATCAATGCATAAGCAAAGACTAGCTACTAATGCTACTAAAACTTGACAACATGAGAGGTTTTAAATTAGGTATCTGTCAGCAAATACACAATGTTACCAAATGCTTCTCTCACAGTTGTTCTCAAATGCACACAGACTCACAGTGTAATTCTAGACAACAACCACTATACCTAGGAGTTTACCAAAAATCATTCACTACTGTGGAAGTGGTAAGCGAACTGCACACAATCTTCATATTTCAGGACTGCACTTTTGTGTCAAAGCCTGACTCACTTAATCAAAGTATAAGCAAAGACTGGCTTCTAATGCTACTAAAACTTCACAACATGACCGGTTTTAAAACAGGTATATGTCAGCAAATACACGATGTTACCAAATGCTTCTTTCACAATCCTTACCCAAATGCACACAGACTCACAGTGTGATTTTAGACAAGCAACACTATCCTAGGAGTTTACCAAAACTCATTCACTACTCTGGAAAAGTTAATGGTACTGCACACAATCTACATATTTAAGTACACCACATCAGTGTCAAAGCATGACTCATTTAATCAACGCATAAGCAAAGACTGGATTCTAATCCTACTAAAACTTCACAACATGACAGGTTTTAAAACAGGTATCTGTCAGCGAATACATGATGTTACCAAATGCTTCTCTCACAGTGATCCCAAATACACACTAACTCACAGTGTGATTCTAGACAAGCACCACTATCCCTATGAGTTTACCAAAACTCATTCACTACAGTGCAAGTGGAAAGGGAACTGCACACAATCTACATATTTCACAACTTCAATTTACTGTCAATGCCTGACTCATGTAATGAAAGCATAAGCTATAACTGGCTTCTAATGCTACTAAAACTTGACAACATGACAAGTTTTAAAACAGTTTTATGTCAGCAAATACACAATGTTACCAAACGCTTCGTTCACAGTGGATCCCAAATGCACAAAGACTTACAGTGTGATTCTAGACAAGCACCAGTATAACTAGGAGTTTACCAAAACTCATTCACTACACTGGAAGTGATAAGGGAACTGCACACAATCTACATATTTCATGACTGCACTTTAGTGTCAATGCCTGACTCATTTAATCAACACATAAGGAAAGACTGGCTTCTAATGCTACTAAAACTTGACAACATGACAAGTTTTAAAACAGTTTTCTCTCAGCAAATACACGATGTTACCAAACGCTTCTTTCACAGTGGTTCCCAAATGCACAAAGACTCACAGTGTGATTCTAGACAAGCACCAGTATCCCTAGGAGTTTACCAAAACTCATTCACTACAGTGGAAGTGGTAAGGGAACTGCACACAATCTACATATTTCAGGACTGCACTTTTGTGTCAAAGCCTGACTCATTTAATCAACGCATAAGCAAAGACTGGCTTCTAATGCTACTAAAACTTGACAACAAGACAAGTTTTAAAAGAGTTATCTGTCAGAAAATACATGATGTTACCAAATGCTTCTCTCACAGTGGTTCCCAAATGCACACAGACTAACAGTGTGATTCTAGACAAGCACCACTATCCCTAGCAGTTTACCAAAACTCGTTCACTACAGTGGAAATGGTAAGGGAATTGCACACAATTTACATATTTCAGGACTGCACTTTTGTGTCAAAGCCTGACTCATTTAATCAAAGCATAAGCAAAAACTGCCTTCTAATGCTATTAAAACTTGACAACAAGACAGATTTTAAAACAGTTATCTGTCAGCAAATACACGATGTTACCAAATGCTTCTCTCACAGTGGTTCCCAAATGCACACAGACTCACAGTGTGATTCTAGACAAGAACCACTATCCCTAGGAGTTTACCAAAACTCATTCACTACAGTGAAAGTGGTAAGGAAACTGCACACAATCTACATATTTCAGGACTGCACTTTTGTGTCAAAGCCTGACTCATTTAATCAAAGCATAAGCAAAAACTGCCTTCTAATGCCAGGCCTTAGCACATGGACTGCTTCAAACGCGTATCCACTATGCATGCAGTCCTCTAACCACCTACATACTTGTCTTTCACACCTTCAATTCCCCAGTCAGTATATATACACCCCAGCAAACACCCTGTCACTCCCCTTGCACTTCTCTAGTGAGCCATTCAGCACCATGTACTAATCCATTCACTGCGCCAAACCCAAACACTTATAAATTCCCCCATGCACTCTCCTTGCAGTACTGTAATCATTCAGTCTGTACCCAAGTACTCATTCAGCGATCCAGTCCTTAGCACATGGACTGCTTCAAACCCCTAGCCACTATGCATGCAGTCCTCTAACCACCTACACACTTGTCTTTCACACCTTCAATTCCCTAGTCAGTATCCATACAGTCCAGCAAACACCCTGTCACTCCTTTTGCACTCCTCTAGTGACCCATTCAGTACCAAGTACTAATCCATTCACTGCGCCAAAAGCCAACCACTTATAAATTCACCCCGGCACTCTCCTTGCAGTACTCTAATCATTCAGTCGGTACCCAAATACTCATGCAGTGAGCCAGGCCTTAGAACATGGACTGCTTTAAAAGCCTATCCACTATGCATGCAGTACTCTAACCACCTACACACTTGTCTTTCACACCTTCAATTCCCCAGTCAGTATTCATACACTTCTAGCAAACACCCTGTCACTCACCCAGTGTGTTTCCTCATAGTACTGTAATCATTCAGTCAGTTAGCATGTAGTCTTTTAGTGAGGTAGGCTTTAGGGTATGAACTGCTTCAAAGTAGTATGCACTATGCATGTAGTGTTTTAACAATTGTCACACTTGTGCTTCAGGGTTATAGTTTCTTAGTCAGTTTTTATATAAAATGTGTTTCTACAGTAATAGAATAGTATACATTTGAAAGTTATTAATATACATTTATCTGTGATTCTTTTTTACAGATACTGTTTTTTAATGTTAAAATAGAGAAATCATGCCAGACAAAAAAAAGAAAAAGAAAAGAACAGAGACAGGAGGATTACTTGAAGAAACATCAACCACAAGTATTGAATGTACAAGATAATGTGGCTAAAAGGAAAAAATCTTCTGGTACGATTACAAAGCAATTTATTAAAAACGTTTGTAGGACCAAACAGAATGTACATGATGCTGGAACTACTGAGAATTTTTCAAGTAAGAAACAAATTCAAAATAAGAGGAAAAGCAAAAAAGCTAATTATCAGTCAAAGGAGACCAAATATGGTAAAAGAAGACAAAATCAGTATAAGGAATTACACAAAAAAATATTTTACAAGAGAGTAGTGCATAATTTGCTGAAAGATGTGAAGAAATATAAAAAGAGAGCTTTATTTTATAAAACGAAGAATCATATTGAAAACATTGTGGAAAAGGCTTTTGAAATAAAAAGGAAACTGTTTATTTTAGTATTAAACAGAATTTGATCACTAGATAAACCAATACATGTAATGAAGGCCAAAAGTAGGTGGAAAAGAGTTATTAATCAAAAAAATGTTGTGATGTTTTTTGGGAGAATGGAAACACAGTTCCAGTTCAGAGCCTTTTTTTAACGAAGAGAGTTATTCACAGAGCGAAAAATTATTGTATGCAGTTAACACCAGTGGTAGAGGTTATGAGGTTAGAGACGGTTGTCCAATTAAGAAAGAGAAAATGGTTGAAAGAAATGCAGAAGAAGTGATAGCTGACGAAGTTTTAAGGAGATGTGCTAAAAACCCTGGGTACACTCCAGCACTAAAGTTAAGTGAGTTGAACAGTGCTCTTTTGCGTGGGTTAGTATCAGATGTGAAGCAGGTCTGTGATGATATTGAGTTTTGTTACTTTGGCCCTCAGCAAGAGTGAAGAAACTGACACATTAGTAGAACAAAATGTTGAAGACAATGTACAACCCGTAATTACAGAAAAATTTGAGGATGAAATTACAAAGTTTAAGGTAATTTCTGGTGAAAGACCAAATGTTTCTTGTATTTGTTGTCGGCGAAGTCACTATAAAAATCAGACTAGGGCTGTAAATCTGTATTTAAAAAGTGAAATAGAAGATAATGATAAGTGGATGGAATTTGCAACTTATTTGTTGGTAGAGGATTGTTTTGATTTGGGATCTGAGCAGCGTATTTGCAAATATTGTTATAACAAATTTGATGAGAATAAAATGCCTGCTAGAGCTGTTCATAATAATCTAGAGTTGGTTGCTATTCCTCCAGAGCTGATAGATTTAAATACATATGAGTCTATTCTCATACAATGTGTTCACCTGTTTCAGGCTATTGTTCGTATGGAGCCCAAAACAGGTAAATTACCTCCATCAGCGTTGCAAACAGGATTGAAAGGAAGAGTTGTGTATTTACCGTTAGATTTAAGGAAAATATTGAAACTATTGGTGTAGACCATGCAGAAAATGAGCCACTAGTCATTCTAGTTAATGGTGTTGCTACTAAGAGTAAGAAAATTTGGCAAGAGTTAGTGGATGTTAGAAAAGTGCAAAAGGCGTCATTGTATCTGTTAAAAAATAATGAGTACTATAGAAATGTGTTTGTTGGAGAAGAAGAAATAGATTTAGCAGAAGATACTGAAACAATAAGTGGACAAATAGAAAAAGTGGACATGTCCAGATGTGAAGAGATCTATTAGCATTACAGTGTACATCCACTTTATTCCAAAGAGGTGATGGGGAATACAATTGAGTTGTTTCAAATGAAAAAAGCAACAGGAAGTCCCATGAGTGTATGGGAAGAGAGCTTGGAAGCTCGTTGTTTCCTGCAGTTGTTTCCAACAGGAAAAGGTGGACGATATGATGAACGTCCTGTGCAGATTCCTGCATCTGAATATCGGACAACAAGAGTATATGCAGAAGATCCAAGATTTCGAGATTGTATCCCTTATATGTATCATCTTCTGTTTGAAAGTGACTTATCTGGACTTTCATATGCAGTAAATCACATTTTAAAAACTGGAATGCATCTTCAAAATGTAACTGAAAAGGATTTTATGGATAAAGTGCATCAGAGAGATTATCATTTAGAATCTCAGTTGATTAATCTGATGGCATGTCAGCGTGAGACTAATGAATATTGGTACCGTCGACATGGAGAACTGAAATTTATGCTACGGAACTTGGGAACTCCTACATGGTTTGTTACACTAAGCTGTGCTGAGTATGCTTGGGATGATTTACTTGAATTTCTTCGAGAGGCAAATTCCAATATAAAAAATATGGAATACAAGACACCTGGAGAATTGTGCTCTTTGGATCCTGTCAATGTATGCAGATATTTCAATCATAGATTTGAAGCTATGATGTATTTCATCTGCAATAAAAAGAATCCTCCTCTTGGAGAAGTTGTGGATTTCTTTTTAAGAAAGGAGTATCAAGCAAGAGGTGCTCCTCACATACATATGTTGTTATGGATCAAGGACGCCCCCAAATTTGGAACAGATTCAGATGAAACTGTTTTGTCTTTCATTGAAGATTATGCTACATGTGCTCTTCCCAATAGCAGAGAAGATATAAACTTAAAACAACAAGTCTTACGATTTCAAAGCCACAGGTGTGGAAAATACTGTCGACGAAAGTACAAGTCAAAGGAAAAGTTATATACCAAATGTCGTTTTAGATTTCCACGTCCTGTATTATCCAAAGGAAGAGTGAACAGTTTTATGTCAGCTATTCAACATACTATCACAAGAAAGTCTCCGAAAAACATCTACAACTTAAGAAGAAGCGTAGAATCAAAATACATAAATGACTACAATCCAGTTATTTTATCCATGTGGAACGCTAACATGGATATTCACTATGTTGCGGACAATTCCATTGCTGTTGCTCGATATGTAACATCTTACATTACTAAATCAGAAAAGACTGAATTGAAAGAAATGTGGGAAGAGATTTCTCATGAGAAGACTCTAAGTAAGAAATTATACAGTTTCAGTTTGAAGATGTTATTGCATCATGAAATTGGAGCATATGAATTTTCAGATCGGTTATCATCTGCAAGTCTATATTCCAAAAGTAGAAGAATCATTTGGGTGAGTTTAGGTCTTGCAGGAATGCGAAATCAGGTACTGAAATCTGTTCAAGAAATTGAATATTTAGCAGAAAGTATAGATATTTTGAAAATGAATATGTTGGACACATACTACCCAAATAGAAGTCATCATCTTGAGAACATGTGTCTCTATGAAGTGGTGCAAAACTACACTTTTAAACGGAATACTACAGAGAACATCAACGATGGAAAATATGCAGTTATTGGTTCCGAAGGATGTCTGGTGAAACAAAGGAAAGGAAATTTAATTAATCACAGGCAACTGAGTTGTGACACTGCTGACAAAAGGGAATTTTACTATGTAGCCATTTTGCAAATGTTCAAACCATGTCGTTCAGAACTGGAATTACTTGGAGATTTTCCCAGCTATGAAGATTCATTTAATGCTTCTAAAGATAGCATACAATGCAGTGCTTTCGCAAATTATGTCAAAATGATGAATGATGAAATTGATCAAGAAGCTACAATTGCAGCTGAGATTGCTAGGGACAGTTCTCAAGACAGTCAAAGTTCTGCTGCACTGAGTCAAGATCCACTAGGCCAACCAATTGTTGAAAATGAAGCAGTGATTGCAATGAATGAGGTGGAAACAGCAATGTATCAAGCTCAAGAAGATGCAATACAGTTAGGAAACTTGGAAGAACAACTAAATGTTGAACAGAAACAAATATATCAGCAAGTGAAACAGCAGATTGACCATGGATTACTTCATGAAAAGAGAGGGTGCTCATGCACATCATTTCAACCTATCCGAATGTATGTGAGTGGTCAAGCTAGAACAGGAAAAAGTTTCTTAATTAAAGTAATTACAAGTTATCTACAGGATACAACTGATTCGCATTTGTCTTGTGTTGTCACTGCTCCAACTGGGTTGGCAGCACATAACATTAAAGGAATTACTTTACATCATTTACTAATGCTGCCAGTAGAGCATGAGAACAAAATGAAAAACCACAAGCTATCTGGAGAAGCTTGTTGTGAAGTTTCAAGAGTCCTGAAGAAAATGAAACTTCTCATTATTGATGAGGTGAGCATGGTCTCAAACTTGATGCTTGCCTTTGTGCATTTAAGAATGCAGCAAATTCTTAAAACAGAGAATGACGTGTTATTTGGAGGAAACCACGTCATAGTTTTTGGAGATCTACTGCAACTGACTCCGGTAAAAGGACAACCGGTATTTAAAACACTAGCCCATGAAGGTACTAGAAAGTCTCTTGGCAGTGTTGGTAATGTGAGCATTTGGACTCATTTTGAATACAAAGAATTGACAGCAAATATGCGATAGGCAAATTATGCTGAATATGGAATATGAAGACGTCATGTGCTGAGGATGCTTTTGTCCAGGTTACTGTCATGAAGGTGATGTGTGGGGCTGTCGTGTTGAGGAGGTAACAGAGTCCAATGGCGTGCTGGTGGACGGAACGAGTGTGGAGTAGGAGGCACATTACCTGGTTGTTCTGACAGGGTCTTGTAGGCTGGGCAGCGCTGTGTAGGCAGTTGGAGTAGCACACTCAGCATGCGAAGGTGTCGTGTGTGTGTTTAGGGGTTGCCTGATAGCAGGAGGATGATTGTCACGATGACATTGCTTTGAGAGTGGCTGCATGAGCCTGTTGTGTGATGTGGGTCATGCAAAGACTAGAGGGTCGTGCACTGTGCATGTTGCAAGCGCATACATACCTGCCTTTGGCACGGCGCTGGGGCTACAGTGGCACAGAAAAGCTGCTCCCTGCATTACGAATGGGTGGAGGGGGAAGGGCAGAGCATTTCGGAGGTGTGGCGGTTGCAGAATCAGGGCACTCGGTGGGGCGGTGACGCAGGTGAGGCAGCAGCAGGCGGAAGGGGTTAGAAATTAGGGAAAAAGTAGCACACACAGACAAGGTCTGAAAGGCACAGTGCAACAGGTGTATGTAAAGGAAGGAGTATCAGGTCACTCATGGGTCACAACGAGAAAATGTATGAACAATCACCATTACAGCCACTGGATCAGGCAACAAAATGCGGAGATGCGCAAAGGACACACACCATCAACAGGCGTTGACGTCCCGTTGTGGGGAGCAAGCTGCACAAATACATACCCAACAAGGTACTTCATGCACAATAGAGATCATTAGTAGGCCTGGGCTAAAATTTCGTTCCGTTTGCGGAAATTGCGATAATTTGACATAGTCGCGTTCCGCTGAAAGCGCGAAAATGTCAAAATTTCCGCATTCCGCAGCTTGGCGATAATTTGTTTCTTGCTCGCGCTGTAAAATAATACATTCTCGCGCACGCGCGATCGCCTTACCTGAATCCCTGCATTCACCGACAAGTTTTCTTGATCCGGTCGCGTTCTCCATGAGATGTTGTATTGTTTTTAGCCATTTGCGCTGTCTCGCGACAGTTCGCGCCCGCAGGGACGTCATGCGTTGCGCGATCACGTCTTTCTTCTCGCGATCATGCACCGTGAGACAACTGAAAACAAGATGGCCGCGCCCGCGAGCAAGCACTTGGGTAAGTTGGCGAGCCGCAACCATGCAGAAAATCTCGCGAACATGCGGGAAAAAAACTTCCGCATCTTCGGGATATTTCCGCGTGTTTGCGATAATTTTTAACATTTTCGCGATAATTTGCGAAAGTGGGTTTCGCAAATTCCGCCCACCCCTAATCATTAGCCATAAAGCACTGCATGTATGTTGCCAAAGTACACATACACAAAGATGCTCAATCTTCGACAATTATGCCATAGATGACGCTTGCAAACTGTCAAGAGAGCTGCAGTGACAGAGATGAGGCACTTTGGATTGTGCTGAACACCTTTATTCCACATACACACACAAAGGGATATGCATCCATATTATCAGACTCACAGGTCAGTTGACAGAACATGTGGGACATACGCTGGACACCCCCTTCACAACACGGATGATGTCAATCCCAATTAACTGGCACACAAGTTAAGGGGATGAGCCAAAAACATCCTGCTGCACACGGAGAGGCTGCAATTCCCCATGGAGCCTGTTGTTGTGATGTCCCCCACTATGTCCACCCGGAGCATCTGCAATGTTTCAGAGGCAAGGTTTACACATTGATGCCTTCATCAGACGCCACACTCCACTACAGATGACTGTCAAGAAGGGTGATTATCATGTCATGGGAGTGATGCTACATGTTATATGCTCCATGGTGAGAAGACATGTATGCATGGTACCACAACATGCACAGAAGCAGTCCCCACACATTCCAAACCCGTACCACCACTAAAATCCTTGCTGCAAACCTTACCAAGACTGACCTTTCCACATGTCTGTGCATGGAACGCTGATTCAGCACACGTTGCAATCCTCATGAGGAATAGCAGGAGGACAACGATGACACGAGCAGACAACAGGCGCTAAATACCTGGGAATGACAGACACACAAGAAGTCACCTAAAACAATTCTCACCGCACACATGAACATTTACCAAACATGAACAATGTTTGACACATGCAAATTTCAAAGAATGTCTCTCCGCAAAACTGTGTGGCATGACATCATCACTCTAGTGACACATCAGAACACCCATCCAAGTCACTTTGCAGTCAGTCAGCTGGACACACACATTGCAACACATGCCACTCAATTCTACAAACTTGCACACTCATACCCAGTGACTCACCATTATGAGAAGAAGTTGCGTATGGGCTGACTCCGGATATCCTCCTCCTCCTCCTCATCACTAGCCTTGTGAGCAAGCCCTTGATCCTCCACGGGTGGATGTTCCTGCTCATCCGGATCCAGGATGAGTGGCACTGCCTTCTCAACTGCCATGTTGTGCAGGATGCAGCACACGAGGAAGATTCGGCAGACCTTCTCCGGGGCATAAGGGAGGGACCCGCCTGTCTTGTCAAGGCACCGGAACCGGCTCTTCAGGAGGCCAAACGTCCTCTCAATCACTCGCCTGGTCTGCCCGTGTGCATCGTTGTACCTGTGATCTGCAGCTGTTCTTGGGTTGCGGAGAGGTGTCATTAGCCATGGCATGTTGGGATATCCAGAGTCCCCTACATGGAAACATCATGTAAAAAACAGGGTCAGGAGATCCCATAAGAACCAAAGAAACCGCAACACACAGGACAAACAGAGTATACCCACCAACAAAACATGCTCGTTCGTGCAGCCGCAGCATCATTTGTGGCACCCTGCTACGCCTCATGGTGTAGGCATCGTGTGCTGATCCTCGAAAACGTGCACAGACATGGGAAATCAGCATGTTAGCAAGACACACCACAAGGGCATTTATCGAGTGGTAATGTTTTCTATTGCGATAGGCTTGTTCCGGTGCCTGTGGTGGTACCAAAGCCACATGTGTACCATCAATGGACCCAATGACATGGGGCATCCCTCCCAGGGCATAGAAATCACCCTTGACATCTGTCAACTCCTCAGGAGTAGGAATGTGATGAATTCATCAAGGTGCTCCAACATGGCTACTAAAACATCACGCAGGACACTGCTGAACATTGTCTGTGACATGCCACCAACATCAGCTATGGTGAGTTGAAACGTACCTGTGGCAAAAAATGTAGGGCTGCCATCACCTTCATCTTTGGGGTCAGTGCAGTAGGATACCTGTGTCGCGGTTCGAGGTGTGGTGCCAGACTAGCGGTCAAGTCCTCAATCAACTGCTGAGTAAATCTGTAACGTCGGATGCAGGCATGTTCCCTCATGGCACCCAAGTCTGGCATTAGTCTTGGGACAGGTGCTGCCCTGCAAGACATTGTTTGGATGAATGAAGATTGAGAGTCGGCCAACATCAATGTCAATGAACATAGCACATGCTACACTGCTAATACACATCCGGTAACTATGGAGTCGGGTGTGTGCAATACATCCAGGATACATATGCACACTTGCTGGCACTCATACAAAAAGCCAGATACACCTGTTGATTGTCAAGTCTACATGACATGCCCTGAAATGAGCTGGGGACCAGCCTGAGTGAACAGCCAGAGATATCACCAGAGTGACACACATCCACATAGCTGCATTGGAAGGATGTCATCTCATCCAGACAGCTGACTGCAAGGCACACGCACAGGTCACATGGGATGTCAAATGTACATATCAAACACATTGCGATGAAGGGGTACACGTGACAACTAAAAAACACAGCCATTGAGACAATGCAAACATGTCTGACTGGGAAAATATGATTCACGATGAACACAGACCCTACAGCCGTGGGAATCCACATGTGGCATGGTGTGCGTAGACATGTTCCATGCCCATCTCCACACAGACCCCTGTTGGATGCACCAACAGCAGATGCAGTTGAAGGGACACTGACATCAAGCTCATGGGAACACATGACACACACCTGACATAGTCCCAAAGGGGCACGGTGATCGAGACCTGTCAGTTGAGAGAGTGTCTCTGTCCCTGGCATCAGGATACAGGTGCGGGTGTTGATTACTGTGCCATCCCACTGCTGCTGTGCATGACACCTTTGGACTACAGACACACATGTGGCAAGAGGCAAGGTGATGTGTGCCACATAGTGCCCCATCACACATGACATGTGTCCACAGGTCATCACACATCAATTGTGCAACTAGATGAGATGACCTGTGCAATATCACTGGCTAACACACCTAGGACCTGCACATAACAGTATGCAAAGACAAGTATTTGATGGACATCCATGTGCGACTCGTAGCCCTCCATTCCTGTCATGTGTATGCCTGTATTACCATTGTAAGCGTGTGAAATGAGTACACATACGGGTACACACTGTACTACTAGTGCATGCACCGTACGTGTACTACTAGTGCGTACCCGTACGTGTACGCACTAGTAGTACACGTACCCATACGTGTACTACTAGTGCGTACACGTACGTGTACTACCTTAGTACACGTACGGGTACGTGTACTACTAGTGCATACACGTACGTGTACTACCTTAGTACATGTACCTGTACGCACTAGTAGTACACGTACGGGTACGTGTACCACCTTAGTACATGTACCTGTATGCACTAGTAGTACACGTACGGGTACGTGTATTACTAGTGCGTACACGTACGTGTAGTACACGTACGTGTACGCACTAGTAGTACACGTACCCGTATGTGTACTACTAGTGCGTACAGGTACGTGTACTAAGGTAGTACACGTACGCGTACGCACTAGTAATAGATGTACCGGTACGCACTAGTAGTACACGTACCCGTACATGTACTACTAGTGTGTACACGTACGTGTACTAAGGTAGAACACGTACGTGTACGCACTAGTAGTACACGTACCTGTCAAACGCACTGTACAACTGGTGCTGTAGGGGTACGTGTGAAACGCACCGTACACCCACTATCATCGCGTGTGTACGCTTCGTTTCACCATTGTACTTCTGCCGTAGGGGTACGTGTGAAATGCACCGTACACCCGCTATCATCGCGTGTGTACACTTCGTTTCACCATTGCACCTGTGCCATAGGGGTGCGTGTGAAACGCACCGTACACCCGCTATCATCGCGTGTGTACGCTTCTTTTCACCATTGTTCTTGTGCCATAGGGGTAAGTGTGAAACGCACCGTACAACCGCTATCATCGCGTGTGTACGCTTCGTTTCACCATTGTACTTGTGCCGTAGGGGTACGTGTGAAACGCACTGTACCGGTGTGTGGATTTCAAAATTACATAGGGGACACATAAGTGACAAGTATTAAGCCCTAAATGCATGCTGGTTGTCATGGAGACAGAGTTTTCAGTTGGAAAGTGTCGATCAGGTGTCCTGGAATAGTCAGTTGGCCACAAAATACAATGTTGCAAAGTGGTTGTTGACTTGACATGATGCTCAAAATTTGAACGATGCGAATGCTGTCATTGGTGTATGTTTAAAGTCATTGGTAATTGGAGTAAACGTAGGATGCGAATGAGTCTGACCAATCATTATGTACTCCTCTAATTGAATGCCCCTCAGCAAGACAGATATAAGGCAGCCAGAACCCATGAGAGGGCACTTGCCTGCACAACTTTCCTGTCGACAACATTGCTGCTGTCTCTGCTTCCTCTGGACCATGTCGCCTACTGTGGAGAGGGCCCAGCCATTCACCCAGGAGGAGAATCATGCCTTGCTGGATGCCCTCCTCCCACAGTATACCAGCCTGCATGGGAGACCAGGGGAGCAGGTGAGTGCTGAGTCCACTACCTTTTCCTAGGCACCTGTTGTGTGACTGTCAATATTGTGTCCAGGTGGGACAGACATGCTATGTTGTTTAGAGTGGGTCCAACAGTGGGGGACATGCTGATGTTTCTCATGCAGAGCCTGATGTAGTCCCTGTGTGCATTCCTCACTTGTATAGTGCTTACAGTGACTTTCACTGCATAGTGCATGACACATGCAGCCTGTGAAATCCTTGGTGGCTTTTTTTCCTATTGTCCTGAGGTGATTCAGTGCTCCCCCCGGTGTGACAGGTGACTGTACCCACAGATGTGTATGTGTTGAGTGGACCTGTGGTGAGAGTGTCCAAATGATGTGTACGACCTCATGGACATTGATGTGTGTGAATCTTCCTTTACATGTGGGTGAGTGTCTATGTGAAGTGTTGCGCCATACCTGCATGGAGGTGGCAACATATCTACCCATCTGATGTGACAAATAGGCCGTGCTGTGTGTCTGACTTGCATAGCTAGCATGACACCTGTGACACCCCACTGGCAAGTGGCACATGTGCAGAGTGAGGGTTGTATCTGCTGTTGTCAATGACAGGCGAGTGATCTGTGCTTGGGTGTGTCTGTCTAGTATGCTGAGGATGTTTCAGTGGAGTGGGACATTTGACTGCTTGACATGTACTGGCAATCAGCCTGCTGTTGCATGTGCTGCACTGTGTGTGGCATGATCAGTGAGTGTGTCGCAACCTACATGCCAACAGGTTGACTTTCAATGCCATGTATTGCATTGGGACTTGCACACAGGCCAATTTCTTATTGTGTATGATGTAATTCCTGTCTGCATCCTATGCCCTGTTCAACATTTCTAAGAGGTTCAAATGTGTGTCTCGGGGACATGGAGCAGGTATATTGATGGTGTGTCACTTTGTCATCCTGACAGGTAACTGCCTAAGAGAAGGGGGTGATTTGGAACCACATCGTCAGGGCCGTGAGATCTGAGGGGGAGCGTAGTCGCCGGCTGCCACAGGTCAGCAAGAGGTGGCAGGACATCCGGTGCTGGACCCGGCGGATCGCCCGGGTCCAGCTAGGGCTGGACCCTCCTCGCTCCAACGGCGGACGCCGACGGCTGACCCCCCAAATCAGACGCGTCCTGGCGGTGGCCTTCCCAGACCTCGATAGGCAGTTACAGGAGAGACTGCAGCAAGGAGGGGGTAGGTACATGGCTGTTTGTCGTGTTATGTGTCGCAAGCTTTTGTAAGCGCTCTGTAGCCTGGATACTCTCCCAGAGTTGATATGTGCAGTGCATTTTCTGTTCCCCAATGTCACCTGTTGCTCTTTTTCATCCCTTCCCCTCCTTGACATGTGTCCCCTGGTCTGTGTGTTATCACATTTGCACATGGTCATCTAGGGTGCCAGTAAATCTAAGTGCACATTGCTTTCTGCATCATGTGGAGGGTGGTCTGTGACTTTTGTTGGTACCTTGCCTGTGCCATGACCTGTTCACTATGTTGGGGGTCCATAGTTGTTGTCACTGATGCTGTCTCTCCGCATAGGAGTGTGAGCTTTCAACTGGACACCATTGCAGCATGCATGACCAATGTTGTGGCCTCAGACATGATGTGCATGAGTGTGAGATATGCATAGTGCCATGACGGTTGAAGATGGTACAGTCAGCTCATTCCAGGACCACGGAGCAGTGTGCCCACTACAGTCCCCTGAGACACCCTGGCCTCCTAATCATGTGTGTCATCCAACACTGTGCACTTTCTCTGTGTGTTCTGCATAGGTCTGCCTCTGTGGCATTCTTCCCTGGCCTAGTTTGTATTTTGCTAATATGTGCTACCTGTGTCCACTGAACAGGGATACGCCATTTTGCTTGTGCATACTCACACTGGGCAGTGCCTGTGTGGCTATTCACAACAATCTGTTGATGGTTGTTTGTCACAAATATGTGTTTGCAGCCCCACGAGGTGATGTTGTGTAAATGAAGCTATTTTTCAAGCACAGTTGTAACCCAGAATAAGAGGTGTCAGTTCTTGATATGTATCAATCACATTGACTCAGGTATTGGGGGGGTGCGGGCAAGGCATACATATGCAACCCTGATTTTTCATTGCCAGGTCTGACTTGTGAGTGAGAATTGCCTGTACAAAAATACACTGTGCAGTGCCCCAGTGATGGTGGCCAGTGCTCAATGTTCATGCTTTGAAGCCTGTGTTATTTTGTTACCAGCATGAATCCTGATCATACATTTTTTGCACCTCTCTGTGGTTCAGATGCAACGCATTTTGGACTTTGTGTGCTGACATCTGTGTGTCCATTCTGGCTTGCCATGAGGGTGTCCGCACAGTACAGCTGGGCTTTTTTACCAGCCAATTGCAGGCCCATTAGCGCATGCATTGTCCTGGGTGTGGACATGTGTGCCACTCCAGATGACAGGCAGTAGGTCATATGTGTAGCCAACTGTGTAATCAGGTGACGGATGGCCTGGTGACAACTGACATAATTAAAGTTGTTACTCTTACAAAATTGTACCTTGGCACTCACAGCACTTGTCGGCAGTTGTTCATGTTGTAAATGTGGAAATTGGATGATTTGTGTTAAGTACACTGATGTGCCTGCATGAAAAAAGTCTAACATGGAAGCGCACACCAAACAACACTTCAACTTTCATGGAACACACTGGCACCTATTCAAAGAAGCCACTGTTCAAATTAAATGGTATTGCAGATTCTCCATATACATGTTCCCACAGTGGTCTTGATTTTGTTAGACTCCTTTGTTGTTGGTGATATACACTAACGAGTCTCAAGACATCAAGACCTCCGTGGGCCCATGTATATTTACTTTCTGCAACACCATTTATTTGTAACAGTGGCTTCTCAGAAAAGGTGCCAGCTTCTTCAATGACAGTGTATATGTACTTTTGTGTGCAGTGCCTTGTGCGACATATTGCATGCAGCCACATGAGTGTTGTTTTCACGAAATGGCCAATTGGCACATTCCAAACATGTAGATTGTGTAAAGTATTGTGAGTCCCAAGGTAGCAACATTTGTTTGTTTTGTGTTCCAAAGGACTTACAGGTCTCTGAGTGTGGTGACACCTTGAGTATTGAGGTGTGTTAGTTTACCTTGAGTGCATCACTACTGATTCTTTCAGGCTAAACAAGAGGTGTCATGACTTCATTGTATTGCTGTGCTCACCGGTTCACAGACAATAGCTTCTCAGTGTATTTCTAATTCAAGTTGTGGCCTTTTGTGTATGTATTTTCCTGGTTCAAATGGTTTTTCAACTGTTCCTTATAAAACCCTCAATCACGTTTTTAGATGGTTCATGTGGCGGTATATCTTGATTCTCCGCCTAAATAACGTGACAGCATCATCATTGGGTTTAGTGTTGTGCTACCTCCACCCGGAGGGAACCACTAGATATTTGCAGTAGTGATCAGAGATAAAAAATTGGATAAAGTGCTCGTGCGTAGTGAATCCGTGTGATTAAAAAGGGATGAACCATCTAAAAACGTGATTGAGGGTTTTTTAAGGAATAGTTGAAAAACCATTTAAACCCTGGATAACAGGTACAAGTGATCCTTTCTCTTTGATGACAAACTACTAACTGGAAGGTGAATGGATCACGTATCCTTCTAACTCCCTTACAACTGATTGGTTACATGTATTTTCCTGGTGTCAAAGTGGCATTGTGGGTCTAACAACTGGGCAGTACAGGGCTTACATATGTGTGGAGTAAGCTATCTGTTACTCATGATGCATTGCCTGATATGCACTGTGACCAATTGTTCTTGTGCTCATGGGTCAGATGTTTACAGGTGACTGATGCATTTTGGTTTCTTCTCCTTGCCCACAGCATCATCATCCGCAAGCGAGCAAGACACCTGCATGGACCTTGAGGAGGGACCCAGCAACAGTGCTGCAGAGTCAGCAGGAGTCAGTGGCACGGAGGGCGAGGGGAGTCAGTCGGAGGACCTGTCTGGAGGCAAGAGCATCTACGACGCCGACGGGTCCGAGGCTGAACTCCCTGAGGAGGCGGAGGATGCCCCAACAACTGGCAGCATCCCACCATTTGTACCCGCCTCCTCCATTGACATCTCTGCCCTCCCAGTTGCTCCCGTCCCTTCTGTCCGTGCAGGGTCCCACCGTGTCTCCTTCTGACCAGGCACCTCACCCCCTGCCCCTGTCACCCCTGCTGCCCTCTGTGAAGAGTCTGTGGACACACTGCGCCAGTTGCAGGTTGGTCAGGCATCAGTGCTGCATGTCCTCCATGGACACACTAAACTGCTCACACAGTTGGTGTCGTTCGTGGAGGGCAAGTCATCAATGATGTCTGAGCAACGCAGGATTCTGCGGTCTATGGACTCTTCACTGACGGAAGCAGTTTCTCTCCTGCGGCACTCTGTCCCCCCTACCCCAGACCCATCCACACTGCCCTCTCCCATGCCTGCCCAACGCACACACAGACAGTCACGTGCACGCACCCCAACAGACACAGCGAGCACACCCCCAAGTAAGGCACTGCGCACTCCTCCTGGCACGCACACTCAGGGGGATGGAGGCACACCCACAGGGTCTGGGGGTAAACGACAGACACACAGTCACAGTCAGATTCCACAGTCCTCACAACCCAGCCCCTCCAAAACAACTCCCCTTAGCTCCCCTGCCAAACTGTCACTCAAAGAGCTCTACATGGGTGGGCTGACCCTCACCTCCACTGTGACACCACCCCGCAAGCGGGCGAGGAAGTCCCCGGCAGGGGAGTTGAGTCCCCCCCCATGTCCACCCCCTTCCCCATGAGCGCTGCACCCCATCCCTCGGCCACCCCCCCTCCGTTGGCCCTGGGGTCTCTTCAGATGCAGGGGTTACTCTGGACGCCCTGGCAGCAGTGTGCAGCGCCGAGCTCACCTCCACCTTTGGCGTTGCCCCACCCCCTGTGGTGGAGATGTCCAGCCCTGCACCCACCACACCTACCCAACCCCCTCCTGTCCCTGCGGTGCCTGGTCCTGCCACAGATGATGCCCCCCGGTCGACAAACCTTAGGGTTACGTTGTGCAGGCAAGGTAGGGGTGGACACAGTCCCCTATGTCCACCCTTGGACTATAACAACGCACTGGCCATTGGCCTTTGTAGATAGTGTCTTCTTAATTTATTATTTTTGTGTGCTAAATAAAGCCTTTTCTTTTACTTTCAACACTATTGCAATGATGTTGGTGATGGGGCTCCTGGAGTTGTTGTTCTGGTATTGTGTTAGGCTTCTGAGAAATGTTTTTGTACGATGGTCATGAGGTGGACCATGGTATCTGTGTGCCATCACAATGTCTCAGCAAAGAAGCATTGGTAGTGTGTGTTCCTTTTCTTTGGATACATTGTCCCAAGGAGTGTTCCTTCCACTGTGGCACATGACATCTTCCCTGCAAACAGTTGCACAATTGTTGTGCTGACCTGTGTCAACATTTCCTTTGTTGGTGACGGATCCCTTCAACAATGGCCATGCCTGCTCACCTATGTCTCCTGCTGAATCATCTGTGCCATCCTTGCTAGTCACTGTACTTGTGTTTTGGGTATGTAGGAATGCCTTCAGGGACAAATTGTCCCTTTTCAGCACTATGCATGTGTGTAATCACGGCCTACCACACAAATGGTACTTGTTATGCAGGGTATTTGGGCACCTGACTCACAATTGTGGGCATTGTATCTGGTGGAAATGAACCATATTCCTTCCAAGAGTGACAACATCTTGGTGGCTGGACCAGAACCTGGACATTCCTATCAGTCCTGGGATGTGCGTGACAGTGTGTGTTCCCTTTGACTATCTTAGTTTTGTATGCAGTTACATGACTATACAGTCTGTTGGCATGAAATCTGGGTGTGTATTGTGCTGCATCCGCCATGGGTGGGTATGCATGTGTTATATGTCCTCACACCCACATGTGGTGTGTCATGCAGTGTGTGTAAGACATCCATCCTCCTGGGAGTGGGACACTGCTGGGAGTCCTCTGCACACACCCCGCATATGTCTGTCCACTGCTGGTAGTGATATGCACCCAACCCTCATATGTTTGTCCACTGCTGGTAGTGATATGCATCCACCCCTCAGATGTCTGTCCACTGCTGGGAGTCCTCTGCACCCACCCCTCATATGTCTGGACGCTGCTGGTAGTGATATACACCCACCCGCATATGTCTGTCCACTGCTGGGAGTCCTCTGCACCCACCCCTAATATGTCTGGACGCTGCTGGTAGTGATATGCACCCACCCCTCATATGTCTGTCCACTGCTGGGAGTCCTCTGCACCCACCCCTCATATGTCTGGACGCTGCTGGTAGTGATATACACCCACCCCTCATATGTCTGTCCACTGCTGGGAGTCCTCTGCACCCACCCCTCATATGTCTGTCCACTGCTGGTAGTGATATGCACCCACCCCTCATATGTCTGGACGCTGCTGGTAGTGATATGCACCCACCCCGCATATGTCTGTCCACTGCTAGGAGTCCTCTGCACCCACCCCTCATATTTCTGTCCACTGCTGGTAGTGATATGCACCCACCCCTCATATGTCTGTCCACTGCTGGGAGTCCTCTGCACCCACCCCTCATATGTCTGTCCACTGCTGGTAGTGATATGCACCCACCCCCATATGTCTGTCCACTGCTGGTAGTGATATGCACCCACCCCTCATATGTCTGCCACTGCTGGAAGTTCTCTGCACCCAAGCCTCATATGTCTGTCCACTGCTGGGAGTCCTCTGCACCCACCCCTCATATGTCTGGATGCTGCTGGTAGTGATATGCACCCACCCCTCATATGTCTGGACGCTGCTGGTAGTGATATGCACCCACCCCGCATATGTCTGTCCACTGCTGGGAGTCCTCTGCACCCAAGCCTCATACATCTGTCCACTGCTGGGAGTCCTCTGCACCCACCCCTCATATGTCTGGACGCTGCTGGTAGTGATATGCACCCACCCCTCATATGTCTGTCCACTGCTGGGAGTCCTCTGCACCCACCCCTCAAATGTCTGGATGCTGCTGGTAGTGATATGCACCCACCCCTCACATGTCTGTCCACTGCTGGGAGTCCTCTGCACCCACCCCTCATATGTCTGGACGCTGCTGGTAGTGATATGCACCCACCCCTCATATGTATGGACGCTGCTGGTAGTGATATGCACCCACCCCGCATATGTCTGTCCACTGCTGGGAATCCTCTGCACCCACCCCTCATATGTCTGGACGCTGCTGGTAGTGATATGCACGCACCCCTCATATGTCTGTCCACTACTGGGAGTCCTCTGCACCCACCACTCATATGTCTGGACGCTGCTGGTAGTGATATGCACCCACCCCTCATATGTCTGTCCACTGCTGGGAGTCCTCTGCACCCACCCCTCAAATGTCTGGATGCTGCTGGTAGTGATATGCACCCACCCCTTATATGTCTGTCCACTGCTGGGAGTCCTCTGCACCCACCCCTCATATGTCTGGACGCTGCTGGTAGTGATATGCACCCACCCCTCATATGTATGGACGCTGCTGGCAGTGATATGCACCCACCCCGCATATGTCTGTCCACTGCTAGGAATCCTCTGCACCCACCCCTCATATGTCTGGACGCTGCTGGTAGTGATATGCACCCACCCCTCATATGTCTGTCCACTACTGGGAGTCCTCTGCACCCACCACTCATATGTCTGGACGCTGCTGGTAGTGATATGCACCCACCCCTCATTTGTCTGTCCACTCTGCACCCACCCCTCAAATGTCTGGACGCTGCTGGTAGTGATATGCACCCACCCCTCATATGTCTGGACGCTGCTGGTAGTGATATGCACCCACCCCGCATATATCTGTCCACTGCTGGGAGTCCTCTGCACCCACCCCTCATATGTCTGTCCACTGCTGGTAGTGATATGCACCCACCCCTCATATGTCTGTCCACTGCTGGGAGTCCTCTGCACCTACCGCTCATATGTCTGGATGCTGCTGGTAGTGATATGCACCCACCCCTCATATGTCTGTCCACAGCTGGGAGTCCTCTGCACCCACCCCTCATATGTCTGTCCACTGCTGGTAGTGATATGCACCCACCCCCTTATGTCTGTCCACTCCTGGTAGTGATATGCACCCACCCCTGATATGTCTGCCCACTGCTGGGAGTCCTCTGCACCCACCCCTCATATGTCTGTCCACTTCAGGTAGTGATATGCACCCACCCCCATATGTCTGTCCACTGCTGGTAGTGATATGCACCCACCCCTGATATGTCTGCCCACTGCTGGGAGTCCTCTGCACCCACCCCTCATATGTCTGGACGCTGCTGGTAGTGATATGCACCCACCCCTCATATGTCTGGACGCTGCTGGTAGTTATATGCACCCACCCCTCATATGTCTGTCCACTGCTGGGAGTCCTCTGCACCCACCCCTCATATGTCTGGACGCTGCTGGTAGTGATATGCACCCACCCCTCATATGGCTGCACGCTGCTGGTAGTGATATGCACCCACCCCTCATATGTCTGTCCACTGCTGGGAGTCCTCTGCACCCACCCCTCATATGTCTGTCCACTGTTCAGAGTCCTCTGCACCCACCCCTCATATGTCTGGACGCTGCTGGGAGTCATATGCACCCACCCACGCACCCCCTCGGGGCTCTACACTGCTGGATTGGACCTACACACACACCAATATGAAGGTAACATGTTGGGCCAGTCCTCTAGGCCCACATTCCTGGCATGTGTACGCATTCTATCCCAAATTTACTGCTGGCGTAACGGGGTACGTGTGGTACGCACTGTACCCACGCATTCATGCGTGGGTATGGTCCGTACCTGAGTTGTAATGGTGCTGTAGGGGTACGTGTGGTATGCACCGTACCCACTTATTCATGCGTGGGTACGGTCCATATCTGAGTTAGCATGGTGCCATACGGGTACATGTGGTACGCACCGTACCCATTCATTCATGCGTGGGTACGGTCCGTACCTGAGTTGTCATGGTGCCATAGGGGTACGTGTGGTACGCACCGTACCCACGCATTAATGCGTGGGTACGGTCTGTACCTGAGTTGTTATGGTGCCGTAGGGGTACATGTGGTACACACCGTACCCACGCATTCATGCATGGGTACGGTCCATATCTGAGTTAGCATGGTGCCATAGGGGTACATGTGGTACGCACCGTACGCACGCATTCATGCGTGGGTATGGTCCATACCTGAGTTGTAATGGTTTCATAGGGGTACGTGTGGTACGCGCCGTACCCACGCATTCATGCGTGGGTTCGGTCCGTACCTGAGTTGGCATGGTGCTGTAGGGGTACGTGTGGTACGCACCATACTCACGCATTAATGCTTGGGTACGGTCCGTACCATTGTTGTAATGGTGCCGTAGGGGTATGTGTGGTACGCACCGTACACGTCCACTTCTGTTGTTGTGGTACACAGGGGTTGCTGGACATGCCCCCCAAAGTGACCAGACTCTGGTGGTAATGTATGGCCTCCATATTATAGGTTTGGGTTTGGTTATGGGGTATGTTTCATGCCCCTCACCCCCCCGGCCCCTGGGTGTTGTTCTCACCTTCTGCGGCGTGTGCGTCGGGTGCGGTGCACCAGGTCGTAGGCCAAGGGGCCCGGGATGACACGTACGATGGGGTTCATGGGGTGTACATCGTGTACCGGGGCTCGTTGCGTAGCGGTTCGCATTGAACTCTGCTTTTCTGGCTGTGTTTGGCTCCCGTAGAAAAACAGCCGTATGGAGTGACGTAGGGACGAATCGTACTTGCTGGGCTGGAAACCGCTGCCTGAATACGTCCGGACGTCGAGTGCAAGCTGTTCCGGATCAGAATCGTAGGTATTTTTTCCATGTACGGACTTTTGTGCGATTCGGACAGAAATAGGCTTTCTGTACGAATCGTACTTCCTAGGTTGTAGGGGCAGTTTACCGGGTGCGAGTCGTATGGAGAAAACACTCCGTTCGACGTTTCGTAGGGCCTTAGTACAGGATCGGAACCGGCCCCTTGGTGTAAAATTTTCCTTTAGGCTTGTATTTTCTTCTGTAGTACTTTCCACAATGGTGACTTTGGAAACGTAAACCTTGCTGTCTCAAGCTTCTATGTCCTCCTTCTCTTAGAATCTCACATGTCACATACTGTTCGATGAAAGACAATACTGTTTCATCCGAATCAGTTCCAAATTTAGGTGCATCCTTGACCCATAGTAGCATATGTATATGAGGTGCACCTCTTACTTGGTACTCCTTTCTCCAAAAGAAATCGGTAACTTCTCCAAGAGGTGGATTTTTTTTATTACAGATAAAAGACATCAAACCGTGAAACTTATGATTAAAATATCTGCACACATTTACAGGATCCAATGAACACTGTTCACCAGGAGCCTTTATTTCAAAAAATTTTATATTAGAATTTGCTTCTCTAAAAAACTCAAGCAAATCGTCCCATGCATACTGTGCACAGCTAAGTGTGACAAACCATGTTGGTGTACCTAAGTACCGTAACATACACTTGAGCTCTCCATGACAACGATACCAATACTCATTTGTTCCAAGTTGACATGCCATCAAATTGATTAACTGTGCTTCTAAATTTTCATCTGTTTCTTGAACTTTCTCCACAAATTCTTTCGCAGAAAGGAGTAATTCATGAACTCCAGTTTTAAGTATATGATTCACTGCATACGAGAGAGAAAACAGATCACTTTCAAACAAAAGGTGAAATATGTATGGACTGCACTGTCGAAATCTAGGATCTTCAGAATATAATCTTGTTGACCGATATTCTGAAGCTGGAATCCGTGCAGGTCGGTTATCATATCGTCCACCTTCTCCACTAGGAAACATCTGTGGAAAACAATGAGCTTCCAAGCTTTTCTCCCATACACTCATTGGAGTTCCCTGTGGTTTTTTCATTTGAAATAATTCAACGTTACTTCCTATCACTTCTTTTGAATGCAAAGGACATATTGTATAAAGTTCATTAATCTGTTCAGTCCTTGACTTGTCCACTTTCTCTATTTGACCACTTGAAATTTCAAAATCATCTAATGTATTACCTGTTCATCCACATTTACATTTTTGTAATAAATATTGTTCTCTATAAGATATAAGGTAGCCTTTTCAACTTTATTAACATCAACAAATTCTTGCCATAATTTCCGACTCTTTGTGGGTACACCATTACTAAAATAACTACTGCCTCATCTTCCTCTTTCTCTCCAGCAATAGTTTCAATGTTTTTCTTAAAATCCAAAGGTAAGTACACCACTCTTCCTTTCAGCCCTCTTTGCAAGTCTGTTGGTGGCAGTTTACCTGTTTTAGGCTCAATCCGAATTATTGTTTGAAAAGGATGAACATATTGAATTAGAACCGACTCATATGTATTCTATTTGGCCAGCTCCTGCGGAATAGCTACTAACTCCAACTTATTATGCACTGCTCTAGCAGGCATTTTGTTCTCTTCTAATTTGTTGTAACAATATTTACATATAAGTTTATCACTACCGAACGCAAATCGACCTTCAACAAACAAGTAATGTTGCAACTTCTTCCCACTTACCATTGTTCTCTTTTTCACATACAAATCCACATTCGTACTTTGACTTTTATAATGAGTACGTCGGCAACAAACACAAACATAGTTTGGTATTTCAGAGCACAATACATTAAACTTTCCAATTTCTTCTTCAAACTGATCAGTGCTAATCACTTTCTCATCTCCTCCAACATCTGTAATTGTCAAATTTTCACTTTCTATGAACTGCTCTTCTGAACCAAAATATCGCATTTCAATATCATCACACTTTTTTGAACATCTGATAAAGAACCATATAAAAGACTTCCATTCAGTTCACTTAAACTTAATGCAGGACTTTTTACATAGTACAGTTTCTTTACAAAGTTCCGCATTTCTGAATTGTGTACTGCTAACATCCTCAACATTTTACAAACTTTTCTTGAAAGACAAGCCAGAGAATGCCCATGCTTCTCATTATATTTTCTTACAGTACATGGATCTAGTCCTTGTAACAACTTAATCTTCTGTTTTATACTTTTCTGAGTATATTATCGTAGCAAATTTCTCATTCTATCAATGGTTTCCTGTTGAATACTACAAATGCTACTACAACTCAACTTATACACAGGAGCTCGTGGTCGTTTCCAGTGCACGTCTTCAGCTATTAACTCTTCTGCACTTTTACCAACCATTTTCTCCTTTGGAAGAGGTACACCATCCTGAACTTCGTAACAACGACCTCCAGTATCAACTGCAAATGATAAACTATTTTCCTGGAAGTAACTTTCCTCATTAAAAAAGGCTCAGTACTAGAAATATGTCTCCAAAGTCCACTAAAGATTTTACAAAAGTTGGTTCTGTTCACAAGTCTTTTTTTCTTACTTTTGTCTTTCAATACTTTGACTATTTTATCCAATACTTTCAATCTCTTTAAAATCAAAATGAACAACTTCTGTTTCAAATTGAAAGCAGTATCCACTATACTTTTAATGCGCTACTTCTCTTTGAATTGGAAAATTCTTCTTTAATATTTGCAGCATGTTTTCAATAAATTCTGAATCACTCTAGATCGAAAAAGTCTCTGAAATTGTTTTTGTCTCTGACTACCAGATACTATTTCTTTATCATCTTGTCTTTTCCTCGTATTTGAAAGTGAACTCTGCTTCACCTTATTTGAAAAATTCTTCTTTTTGCTTTGTGTGATGTTTTTCTCATTAAATGTTCGTAATATTTTTTTCAAAAATTGTCTTTTGCTTTCACTCGAACAAACATTTTCTCTACTACTCGCATTTTTTTCTACTTCAAGATCTATCCTTTTCATCAAATATATGTTTTTCTTCTCTTTTCTTTTTTTTCACTTCTTCTAGGCATTTCCAAATTTCAATCCAAGCGAAATAATTTTCTGAATAACAAAAAAAAGATTCAATTATTTTTCACATTTCTTCACTATGTTAAAATAATGACATACAATTGCAAAACTACCACTAACAACTTCCAGACCCAGTGCTGCAACATGATGGAACACGACAGATGAGCACTAGTGTTAGACGGACCGGGAGGGTCGGCCGAGGACAAGGGGAGAGGTCTCCGGGGAGAGCCATCTCCAGCGATCGTGCAGACAAGTAACTTCCCCCCACAGATGTACACCACACAAGGATAGGTTTTAACGCTCTTTATAAGCAGTTTCTTAAGGTACGATGAAATGGTACAAGGAGGTCTGGACTCCGGGGTCCCCTCGATTCTAGTCTCTGGGTTTGGGAAAGGGGGTAGCGGGACAGTCTGGTTACCAATCTGGTAGATGCAAAGATGGATAGCTCACAATCCTCGAGCTTGGTGTTCTAGCTTGGACGGTCCGCGGCAGCGCCAGCAGGTCCCGGTGAAGATGGTCATTACACGGTCCGCGGCAGCGCCAGCAGGTCCCGATGAAGATGGTCGTTACACGGTCCGCGGCAGCGCCAGCAGGTCCCGATGAAGATGGTCGTTACACGGTCCGTGGCAGCGCCAGCAGGTCCCGATGAAGATGGTCGTTACACGGTCCGCGGCAGCGCCAGCAGGTCCTGTCGAGGATGGAGGATGAAGAAGGCCGCGGCAGCGCCAGCAGGCAGGACGGTAGTTCACAAGGCAGGGCTACGGCAGCGCCGGTAGTCCGTCAAGGATGAGTCCTTCGCGGTGTCTCTCGACTCCAGGATACAACTACCTCCCTGCTCTGGAGCTGCCCTAGTTATAGGTCTGGCGCCCTTTGATGTCCGGACCCTCGCACTTGGAGGTCGGGAGGTCCGGGATGGGGGAGTCCAGACACCCAGCAGGGGGTGGAGCCAGCGCCCGGGGGAGCTGGAGGGCGATCGGTACCTGGCGGGGGAGAGCCATCGACACTCCTTTCTCCCATCGACCTGCCAAGTGGTCCGTTCACCTCCTGGGTGGATGGTTGTGCCGGGATGGCGGGGCCTGGCCAGGCCCAGGGTTAGGGTCGAGCTGAGGCCATGCGGCCTCGTGGTGCAGTGTCCAAGATGGCGGCTGGTCCGGACGGGGGAGCCGGGAGTGGGTCGGCCCCATGATACACAGATGTCCGGGGGCAGGAGTTCCGTCTGGAGACGGGTTGCGGGCTGGTCCTGGGGGTCACACCTGGAGGGCCAGGGCTTGGGCCGTGTCATGCGGGGAGGGAGCAAGCCCTTCATGTGGCCTGTCCAACAACTAGGATGACAAGTAGTGCCATAGAACATACAGCAACTATTTATTTAATTATTTACATACTCCTTTACAATTTATATTAGACTGAACTACCTCATACTTTTCACCTCTCCACCACACCCCGCCACCCCACACCACTTTCTCTGCAACCCACTGCACACAACTTTATAAATAGTATGTTTTTTACATTTTAATCTATGTACTTAGAATGATATTATCAACCAAACAGCACACATAAAAATTTCCATTATTACCTAACAATTTTAGCAACAACTTCGCAAACATAACACTGCACCCAGGGCTTTAACTGGGGGGGTGTCTACGGGGATGTGACCACCAGCACTTTATTTTTGGGAGCCTCAAAACGGCTCTATTTTCCGACCTCGCAAACGTAATCCGTTTTTTTTTCTTTATTGCACTGCAGTGACACTGTGAGAGCATGCACATTGCTCACTACTTAGAAGTGCAGACATCATGCCAAGTGACTCGCATTGTAGGAGAAGGGAAATCCATTAAAGAGAGCCATTTTCTCTTAGTGTTTCCCTTCTCTGTTTGCAACGCAGCAGCAGCATAATTGTGGGGTGATTAGCAGACAGACCACCAGGCGCGCAACACCCATTGCCCCGGACTCTCTGACACAGCTTCCCGGGGCGCACACACAGAGCTGCACCCGAGTACTTCACCGGCCTTCAAAACATCTCTGTTCTTCTTCACCCCTTTTTACAACCCATACATGCCCACTCTGCCTATTGCTGAAAGAATTAGGCTCCCTGAAATTTCCTTCTGGTTGCACCTCTGCAAATGACCACAACAAGGCAACTCCAGCACGAACCTGCTCTCACCTTACACACGGTCTTGTTTTAGTGCTACGAAAACACACACTTTGCCTGAGTTCTCACACCCCCTCTTTAATATGAACATAAAAGCTTTCCAATCACTTTTATATTCCTATACTGTACTTCACATGGAAATATAGTACTCAAGGTTCTCACCACCCCAAATTTGCTCTCTGGTATACTTTCTCAAATATAAGAAGTACAGGTATTCAGTATGTCAGTCATGGCCACTTTAAAACAGTGTACCTATAAACAACTCGACAAAACGTTATGTTTCTAAATTAACGTATTACACTTAAAACCTCCTTTACATTTCTTTCGCTAGATGTACCTTTGTTTAAAACACCACCAGAGAAGGCTGTTGAAGTATGCTCCACAAAGAGAAACTCAAAGCTTTGTTATTCTTTAATAAAAAATCTGCCTGTCTATGCTTTTCGCAAGCCTTTTCAATGCCTTAAGAGGGTAGCTGGATGAGTATAATACGTCGTATTTAAGATCGGGGGCGGAAGATGCACGGAAATAAGAACGTATAGTTGAATAAAGGGCGAGTGGATGCATGGCCAGATGTATCAATGGATAGATACATAGATCAATGTATCTATGTATGGATGGATGGAAAGACCAGCACTTACGATAGACGGGTGGACTGATAAATGCTTAGGATTGATTCTGGGACAGATATATCTATGCATATATAGGTGTATCGCTGCATGAATGGCACAGTGCTTACTATAGGCGAGTGCGCTCATAGATGCTTAAGATAAGCGAACAAACAGATTTATGTATATATATAAGTAGGAATATATCCATCAATTAAAAGATGGTTGAATGGCGCAGTGATTAGGATGCATGGATACTGCGCTTTAATTGGGCAGGGTCTGAGAGCTGGCACCTATTTTCAGGCAGCCTCCAAACGACTCTCTACCAGGCTCTATTTTCGGCCCTCTCAAAGATAGTCAATTATTTTTTTTTCATTACACTGCAGTGACAGCATGCACATCGATGTACGCATGCTTATTTTGCTCACTACTGAGAACTGGAGATATCACACTAGGTTACCCACGTTGTAGAAGAAAGGGAAATCCTGGAAACAATGTTTTTTTCCGA
This sequence comes from Triturus cristatus, assembly GCF_964204655.1. NCBI lineage: Eukaryota > Metazoa > Chordata > Amphibia > Caudata > Salamandridae > Triturus > Triturus cristatus. The sequence continues at coordinate 501,245,000 of NC_140591.1, forward strand.
ACCTACGATAATTGGAAAGGATTTTCTAAAGCACACAATGATACTTATCTTGATTTAGACCACTCCCCAACTTGCATAGCCCACACCCCTTTAAGAGCTTTGCCTCCCCCTTTTAGAGCACCCCCACTTTTTTTTCTCCCACTTAGAACCCTAACTACACCATAGTAACAAACAAACAGTGTAACCTTCCATTAAAATCTACGATGGCACTAAGTTTCATAATTTTCCATCAATGCTATCAGCCTTCTACCACAGTTCAAGATTGTCTATCAGCACAAAGATGTCTTATCCACAGAAATGTTGTATAATTTCTGTACCTGTCTGCTGGAACACTCATCACCAAAACATATTAAAACATGGGAATTTGCCAGAAAAATATATACCATACCATAAAGCGATTCAGAAAGGGGCACACTGCCACTGCACCACCCTCTTCCCCATCCTTCCTTAACTTTACAAAATTAAAGAAAGAGCCACACCAAACCTAGTAAACACACTACACCAATACAAGAACTTAATTTCAACAACCGTCTACCGGAACGCTCATGAGCAAAGCATATTAAAAATACAAATTTGCGGGTAAACATATACCATGCCATAGGGCGCTTTATAAGTGCTCCCAGTGGTACTAGATCACCTTTAGTAGCTCGACATCTGCATGTTACTATATTCTGTGTTTCAATCAGCAACATACCCACCTCCCCTACACCCACCCCCGCCCTTGCTTAACCATTTGAAATCAAACAGAAACCCCCACCATTCCCAGTACCGCCACTATACACATATACAACGTTAATTTTAACAGGTGTCTGCCGGAACACTTATCAGCAAAAAGTATTCAAACATGCAAATTGGCAGGTAAAACATAAACCATACCATAGCACGGTTTATAAATTGGCCCAGTCGAACTACACCACCTTTACTAGCTAGACATCTATATGCTACAAAAGTCATTTAAACACTCTTTAGAGTGTATAGCAGGGCATGGGGAGAGTAAACAAAGTTCTAATTCCCAAACATTTGATATACAGTCCCTTTATTGTATCTATATTAAAGATATTAAATGGAATGAATAAATTGACGAGTGTCTCAAAAGGGATAGTGAAGCTCACCATAAGTAAAACACAAACCACTTCAACACCTACATATATCCACCACAGTGACACAGCCTGACAAATAGTCTCACTTATAATCACATGTAGTTCTCTAATGTCAACAAACTCATACAGAAAATATACCGCACATTTACATTTTTTTTATCTCTCACACATTTATAAAACATCTCTTCTAAAGTAGCACTCCCCAACTACTTCTATTCCATAAGAACAGACAATAATTAATACGTTTACTACCATATATTTTAGTATATCTACCTTTTTATTATTCACTAGTCAGAAACTACAAAAACTATTAACTATACCCAAATGCAAACAAGAAACCATATTCATATTTATCTCAACTTAGGATCACATGATTCAAACTAGGCGTACATATAAAAGGAACGTATCACTTTTCCTATCTCCATCTCCTCTCCATGTAATCTACAAACACTGTACACGGCCCCACTGTACAACAACCTACCCTGACTTACATTCAAACCTACCTCTCAGTGTCAAAAATGAGACCACAACCTGCCCACATAACATTTCTGCATTTCGTTTTATCGCTTTTAATTTAATAACACATACGTCTCCTACCACCACCCCCACCCCACTATTTTCACAAAAAGTATCAGTTGCAAACGTGCAACATTTTCTTTATCTCCCCAAATACATTACAAACTCAAATTAACGATGTACCTCATTTTCAAAACAATACAGTCCTATAAAGATGACAAACTACACTTCTTCTCTGTGAATAATTCCTAAACATATATAAAATACTTATATAACAGCCCAAATTTTATGAATATTTCTTAACCAATATCAAACACCACACTTTACTAACACTATATTACTTTGAAATAAAAAATACTTTCAAAATTAAAAACATCACCTCAAATACTTAATCAATACTATAAAACACATAACACACCTTGTTCATTTCTAACTCAACTTTGTAGTTGTTATCCAGATTTCAAATGACACACGCATACAATTATCTCTTTCTCACATAGTACATGTAAAGCTCCGACTTCATCAAGAATGAAACCAGGAATGGCACAATTTCTCTGTCGCTCCACACATAAATACAAAAAAAGAACAAATCAGAATACTTCATACCTTCAACGACATTCCAAAACTTACCTCCATTGGTCAATTTTGAATTTTCCTTCCGAAAAGCTACCTATTATTCTGCGCCACATACAGGTCACAAGTTCAACCTATTTTATCACCACACTTTCTGGAACCTTCTACGACACCTGCAGGTTAAAAGTTCATCTTTTTTTTTAACCTAAGGATACGCTTTTGCAACATTTTATCGAACATTCAACGGCACGTGCACGTTAAAAGTTCACAATAGTGGTCAGTAGTTCATCAGCTTTATCCTCAACTCCAGCAGCACCTCACCTTACGCCCCCAGCGCCATCAGACCCGTCGGAGTCAGTGCTTTCCACTTTCCAAATACCAAATTCATTTCATACACACAAATGTACCTCTGCACTCCCTATATAACACCCCCTAAGCACCATACACAAGTTACAATGTTCGAAACAAAAGTTCCTCCAAGTAGCTCTAACTACATGTTGACACTACTTGCACAGATGTGGCACAGCGGCCAGAGCACATGAATTCACAGTATATGACACACAGTTTGGGCTCACGCTCTAATCCCCGAGACCCGCACCACTTCACCTTAGCAGCATCACACTATAGGCAATACCTCACTTAATTTTCATAGCCTGGCACTTTCACACCGATAGGTATGATTAGTTCACTTTGAACCCCCTCTATAGCACACCCTAAACACCCCACAGAGGTTACAGTGCTCCTACTCTCCCATTTCCCACATTTTGCCCTTCTTTCCCCTTACTCACGTCAACGAAACAACAAAATGGCGGCCAACACTTCCTTCTTACATGAGACTCTAGACAATACCTCACATATTTTCCGTACCCAGGACTTTCACACCACTATGGGTCAGTAGTTCATCCTATTAGGTATAAACACATGCTGACACTACTTCCACAACTGTACTGCAGCGGCCAGGGCACATGACTTCACAGCATAAGACACACAATGTGGGCTCACGCTTTAATCCTCAAGTCGCACACAAGCTCACCTTAGAAACATCGCACACTAGCCAATACCTCACTTAATTTTCGTAGCCTAGAACTTTCATACCGGTAGGTATGATTAGTTCACTTCGCACCCCCTCTATAGCACACCCTAAACACCCCACAAAGGTTACAGTACTCCTACCCTCCTCTTTCCCACATTTTTTGCCCTTTTTCCCCCTTACTCGCTTCAACGGAATCACAAAATGGCGGCCAACACTTCCTAGTTGCAAACGCTCACAGCGCTCGCAGCCAATCAGCAACAAGCTCGTGCTCGTAACGCCCCAGCCAATCAGATGGCAGAATTCCCAAATATCGATATCTGTAAATTTAGATATTTCACAAGAACTACTGAACGGATTTATACCAAATAAACAAAAGCGTGCTTTCTAGACCAAGACCCTTCTCCTTGCCAAATTTAGGGTAATTCCTTTCACCCGTTCGACCCGTAGCCTTGTCTAAAATTTCATATGGAAATTAACATTGAAAAAACACGTTTTGGGACCCCCTTTTCCTCAGCCTCCCTCGACGAATCACCCCCAAACTTTCAACATAGGAGCTGATCTAAAAAAATAATTAGTTTTGAAAATTTCACGAAGATTCATCAATCGGCGCCAAAGTTGTTGCCATTTTCCTATAGTAACTAGGTCCTAACTATAACTACCTACTGGCGACAATGTGTTTGTTTACATTTTTAAAAGTAAGTTTAATTGTAATATTTGTTAAAATATACATTTAAATATATTTTATTTTTAGAAATTGATATTAGTATTTAATATATATTTATTTTAATATTTTACATTATATATTTAAAAATCGCTATTAAGTAAAACTATATTATAGTAAACAATATTTTTTTCAATATTTTTGTACTCACCCTATTAAGTATAGGCAGTCGATATTTTTGTATTCTATATTTTTCCTCAATATTTTATTCTTCTATTTTTTTCCCTTGATATTCTGTCAGTGAACTGTTAACAGTCACCCCTTTTTTCTATCCCAGGCATAAACTGTGACCCAAATGATGTGGATGTAGATACGACACTTACAATAAAAACAATATCATCTCTGTGCACTTTCCCAATTTTGATGGGAGGAGTGTGTTGGACTTTAGTTTCATCCACCAACACTGACAACTGCACTCCATTGTGTTAATTATTTTGTCATTATTTTGTCGGTTTTTGTTTCATTTCTTGTTGTCACGTGCACTGCAATAAGTTCACTTCTCACAACAACACTAGCTCATGTAGCATCATTTACAGCAAGCAAGTTATGTTGTTATTATCATGTTATTCCTCAGATGAAAGCGTAAGCTACTTAGGTAAGCAAGTCAATGTTTATTGTCAACATTGTGCTACAGACTATCTCAACCAAACCACCCCAAGAGAGACATGTGAATGTACAGTCTCAGGACAACTTTATTTCATAGTCCCAACGTTAGGCTGGCATAATGTCACAAAAAAGCAAAAGAAGACAACACAAAAATTATCTGTGTTAGTGACTGTTGGACTTGGCCCTTTTCCCTGAATTTTTTCGCTTTTATGGGAAGCAACCTGTTATGTGAAATGCGGTGCAATGGTGTACGCACCTGTATCTCCCCCATGGTAGAGGAAGGTATAGGCCATGTGTGGTGTGAGATGCCATAAGACGTGCTGTGCAATGGCGTGCGCAGACTGACTTTCACAATTCACTTTTGAAATGGAATCCATGGCTGTGTGGTTGTGCCGCCTGACTGAGCTGGGTTATCAGTCTAGTTGTTATTTCCCAGCAACCCCAGCTTTTGGAGGGAAGCCTGGCACCCAGGGTGCTGGACACCTTCCCCTGTGCCAGTTAGAAACAGTTTTCCCCAGACGCTTCTAGAAGCTGCTGGCACTGTCTGGTAGGCGGAGCTGAGCTGCCATGTGCTCAGTCAGAGCGTGGACCTGAGAGAGAGGGGACCTGCTGCCAGGAGGTACCGCCACCTGGGCCTGTGTGCTGGCCCCTGTGCCCAACTGTAACCCCTCTGCTGTTCACAGGGCTAGGGAGAGCCCCGCTGCGGGAGTGAAGGCTGCTGGATCAGGAGGAGTGCCACGTTACAGAGGATGATGGTTCACAGGACCTAGAGCCCTGTCTTGATGAGTGCCCACTGACTGCTTACCTTGCCCAGTAGTGCCTGCTGCTCTGCTACCCAGTGCCTCGTGAGCGCTGCGACTGTGCCCTTCCTACTGGTAGCACCTGGAGAAGAAGAGTGCTTTATCTTACTGCCCAGGAGGTGAGGAGCTGACACATGCTGCGCTGCGGGAACGCTATATTTCCCTAGTTGAAGTGCCTGTGCTGCTCCCCCTGCACTTTAGCACCTAGTGGGACTATTTGCGTGGTTACCAACAGAGGTGCGCTATCCGCTGTCCCTGAAGCTCCTGGTGAGACCTAGCGCCCTGGGAGCGCTACATCTAGAAGCTGACCCAGATCTGAAGGGGCTGTGTAGCGCTAAGAAGTTGGGAGCTGCCTGGAGAACTGCTTATTTAAACACAGCGGAGCCTACCCCGCATTATGGCCACCCCGCGCCAGCGGGAGCCCGCCCTGCACTTTAATCTGGCCGCTACTCACCGCCGCTGGCCGGGACCACTGAAGCGGAGGAAGACTGCGGAGGAACCCAGATGCCGTCGTGGCCCCTGAAGCCAGGGGAGGGCGACCGTAGCTGCCACGAAGGCCGCGCTGGGCTTGGGACGCACAGGAGAGCGTTGCTGAGCAACCAGGGCACTGGCCGCATCATAGGGCACGCCCTCGGTAAGCCGTGCCTCCATTGGTTCCTGGCCCCGGATCGTCGAGGAGCCCGGAGATTGCCCAGGCCATGGACCTATGCTGTTGGTGTTCTGCCTCACAAGTTCTGCCTAATGTTTTTCCCTTACAGCTTTCCTGCCCCAGGGGTCATGCATAGCATTTATGCATATGGTGATACCATGATGTTTTATTGCAGGTGTTCCGGACTAACGCCTAATGTTATGCCCTGATGTGTTTTTATTGCAGGATTGAGGCTTATGGACTTTACCTTTATTCTTCCCACATACCTTTATCCTAACTGTATGTCACAATGGTTCTGGCAGGGGCCCGATTGGCCCTGCCTTGTATATAATTCCCCCGTATAAATATTGCCTTGGCGCCGGTTGGCGCAGTAGAGAGATTACTAAAAATACCTTGTGTTTCTACAATACAAAAGTTATTCTTTCACTAACTTGTGTAGTGTCTCTTTTTGGAGTGTGCCTTGTATGTCGTCTGTGTGTACTGTGTGGATGCTTTGCACATTTCCTCCGGAGTTTGGCCCACCCGCTCTGCCCCACGCTACCTGTGTCTAACAGTGACCACAAATGTCATGTGCATACTTCAAAAAGATAGTAGAAGGAGATACATCCGAGAATGCCAAATAGAATAGGCAACTGACAATTGTTTCATGTCTTCAGCTGCAGCCACACTGACAACCTCACAAAAGGTATCCCATATCATTTGAAAAACAAAACCAAAACATGGCAGTACAACAGTTTCTGAGCACAGGTTCATTCGAATCCAGTCTTGCTGCATCTGGTGGAATGTCACAAACATATGTCAGTAGTGTGTCACAAGTACTGTGGTATACAAAGATGAGACACATAAACAGCTACATCCAGTTCCTACACATTGAGGATTTAGCAAATATGAAGGGAGACTATCATGATTTGGCCCAACAACATAATTGAGAACATGATGGCACACATATTGCAACAGGACAACCACACAACAGGGAACAAGTCCAATGGAGTCTTAGCAATTTCCATTCTATCGCTGTGCAAGCTGGCTTGGTATCGGGGTAGTACACCTAAAGTCTGTGTCACACATTCAAAGGAAAACCCATGTCCACTTCATACTTAAAAACAGCATCATATACTTGCTGATGTCACAATTCTGAAATGCCCAAATGCAGATGACATGATGAAGGTACTGTTATATTTCATATAAGTCCCCCAATATAGGCTTAGGTAACATCGTAACCTTTCACCTATACTCTCCCCTACATTACACACATAAAGGTTCCTGGAGACTGACCTTTTACCTAGATACTACACTACACACAGAACACAGGATTTTCCCTGGTAAAAGCCTCATACATTATGCATGAGGATTCTTGGAAACTCAGCAGGACTACCATCTCCTGTCTAATAATTATGTATAAAGTTCACTCCTGACGCCCTCTTAAGTCCGACAAGTCGCATAGCAAGGTAGAACCCTCCGGGGAGATCTTTGAGTATTAAAACATCACATCTTGCTGATACAAGTAGAGGAGATCAGGATTTCCCTTCCGACACACATTGATGGGAGACGCTGAGGTTCCTGCATGCAGATACTCCTGGTCGCAGTGGTCTAACATCCCTTTTTGGGGTGTCCAACTCGAGACCAAAACAGTGTCCCACAGTCTCTCACTTCAGGTAATGGGGTTGACTTATCCTAGAGGGATTCTTGGCTGAACACCTACATACATGCTAGGTACACTTAGGTACATCTAGTTAGGGTAGCATTGTAGGAGTACACATTTTTATTTTCATGTATTTTATACACTTGCCTGTATTTATGGTTATAGCAAAATGGTAAAAATCTATCATCCTTTTACTTTCCTTGTGCTTCTAATCATTTATATCTGTTACTGTATAATAGTTATTACAGCACACCTATTTTACACTAGAATAACGACTGTTCAATAAATACCGTTTATTCTGTGTATCTCTCTGAGACTAAGTGAGCACGAGTGACTGAGCAAAAAGTAGCACACTGTTTCCACCGTTCTGAGAGATCAGGGTTGTCATGTTCGATAGTTGGCAATAACTATTCTTTCCTTGGTAAGAGGAGCTTCTAGTGGCACTCTGAGCTTGCTGGTACACAAGCCAACATACACAGTGGGGGTGTCTAGAATCAGTTTAACACCAATCCTACATTGTATGTTGTTGAAACGTGCAGATCCTATATAGCTTTTATAGGGACTACACAACAGTACCTACAAAAGACAAATACAAAGAGATTAGCCAGGAAGCCATACATCTGACACCAATCCCAATCACGTTCTGGAGTACACAGTACATTGGAACATTACGGCTACAGAAAGCTATATAACCTATGTGTGTATGTCTCCAAACCTGACTCCACAAACAGCTGTGCACAGAGTTAGGCACAGTTGTACATGCCAAACATGTACCCATTAATGTCTGCCTAACAGTGTCACAATAACAGTCAGTGAAAGACATGCACACTTACACTCAAGAGAAGAAGTTGTCGAATGTCAACTCATTCCTTTTCCCCGCTATCATCATCATTTGGCATTTTAGGATCCTCACCCGGTGGCTTCTGCTGGTCTCCATCCTCTGATATGAGAGGGATGCTTCATAGTAGTACAAGGTTGTGGAGCATGCAGCATGCTACGATTATCTGGCACACCTTAACAGTTGAGTAGAGGAGGGCTCCCCCACTCTTGTCTAGACATCTGAATCTGGCCTTCAGGAGCCAAAATGCCCACTCCACTGGCCGTCTTGTTCTCCCATGGGCCTCATTGAAGTGGACGTCCCTTGGCATTGTTGGATTCTACAGCGATGTCAACACCCATGGGCAGTTGGGACACACTGAGTCTCCTAGATAGAAGACACACATAGGTGAATTGATCAGTCACACATTTGAAGAGCAAACAACCTGACATCACACACAGAAAGAATTGTGCATATCATACTCACCAACAATCCATGGGTGAAGAAGTCATGGGCACATCCTGGGGATCTGGCACAGAAGTGTGAGATGTATAAATCCAGTAAACATACCACTTGCACGTTGATAGAATGGAAGTGCTTCCTGTTCCTAAACACCTGTTGTCTGACTTAGGGTGGTACAAAGGTAGTATGTGTGCCATCAATAGATCCAACTACATGTGTAGCATGACTTAAACCATAAAAATCACCCTACACATTAAAAAAATCTGGCGAAGTGAATGTAGCTGAACATGTGTCTCAGCAATGCTGCCAGCACATCACACAGCATGCCACTGAACATAGGTTGTGACATTCCACCAGACGTGGCCACAGTCTACTGAAAAGGGAAGGTGGCCAGGAAATGCAGTGCTGCCATGAGTTTCACCATTGGAATCAGTGGTTTGGGATAGTTACATCGAGGATGTAAATGAGGCTCCAACTTCTCACATAGATCTTGTATTGTCTACAAAACGTCCTGATAATGTCTCTTTCGTCCACTGTTTGTAGGTCTGGAACTGGCTGGTACACAGGAGGCTGTTGTCTCCGCCCTCCGATAGGGTACCTATGTTTTGAGGGTACAGACATATGGATAGTGGTGTACACACTAACATATACCAAGACCAGTGAAATGTAATGAGAACACACATCACTGAAGATGTCATCAGTACACAGCAATACACATTAAAATTGTTTGACATAAAATAGCATACACAGCTACTTCTTGGATGAGGAAAGTAGAACAGATACCTGCCAACGGTCTGGATTCTACATATAACCCACTGGCTAGTGTTTCAGGAGAGGCCATTCCAGGCAGTAAACAGACTAAAGCATAACATTGATATTCCAGAGAACTACAGCAATGACTGGGAGGATTCACACACATTGCCATGATTGCAAGCTCCATCTATCATCCCCAATCTGGCCTCCTCATATGTCTGTTACAGCACTGTTCCCATCATAAATCTACTATTGTATGGTAGTGTTAGAATAGAAATTATTTTGTTTATGCATTATCCTATGTAAGTTAGCTTTTGAGGCACCATTCTCTATTTGGGCGCCATTTTGAATCATGATCTAAACTAATCCTTTGCTATTTCTGAGAAAAGATCCCCACTGTGTTTCATTCCTCCAAGGTGGAGTTTTGTTTCACTAATGAATACACTGCTCTTTTTAGTGCATACCTTAATAGATAGAGGCCTTCTCCCACTTGTCTAGTGGTGAGGACAGGCAGAGCAACCTTGAATAGTAGATAATGTGTGCCAGGCATCAAAGTCAAAACTTTCTCTTTGTACTTCACTGTTTCGCTGCATCTGCTTTGAAAATTCCATTTTGGGCATTCCTGCATTGGTCCTGAAATGTACATAATGTATCTTTATGCTTGCTGATGTCAGTCCCTCTGCAGCACTCCTAGCGACTGGGCAGAAAAGGCTCTGCTCTGAGTGTACTTTAAATAAACAGTCATTGGTTTGTATTCTCTACTGTCTGACCGACTCTTCATTTGGTATGGAAGGCTGAGAGGTGGTCATTAGTGAACTGGGTGACACTAAACTGGGTAACTTCCTTTAGTAGACACCGTCATGTTTAGGAGTCTGCATTGCACACATACCTACTGTCACTGCCGGTGTACCCTGGTCCATGGTAATCATGTTTTCATGCACAGTCATGTACAACACTGATGTGTGAGTATTTGGTATAGGCAGAGGAATAGTGTCATAGATCAGGGAATGTGTTCCAACATATATGTACTTGTGGAGGTGCACTCAGGAGATTGTTTGTCAATGAGGCCTTCAACACTGACTTAGTGGCTGCCTGACTTCACTAATGGGACATGCATAATACCAGACCACTGGCTGTTTGAACAGTGCGGCAGGCAGTATTGATATCAGCAGGCATAGCTATAGGCCAACGTTGAAAAATCCGACTGTTGCCATACGAGGCCTATGTCCACATCCAGATGACACCGCCTATGTGGATACCTGGAGCATAGATGGGGACATGCTGATATGTCGGCTGCTGGCTGTGTGAACCGTGCAGTAGGCAGGATCAATTACGGCATTCACAACGATAGGCCGACTTTGAAAAATGTGACTGTTAAGGGCCAATGGCTATGTCCGTCTGCACAGAAGTCCACCTAAGTGGCACACTTATAGGTGCCCATTTGAGCATCTAATGGCTTTCCTTCAAACACTGTTGCTTACCAGACCTCCTCATTGTCAGCTGATGTTTGCCACCTCTGGAAGCAGTAATGACACTCTGTACAGGAAGCAGGGACCCTGCCTTCACTCCAGAGAAGCTGGAGACCCTGGAGTCCAAGGTCCTTCTCCTGTACCACCCGCTCTACAGCTCACCAGAGGAGCAGATGAGTACTCCTAATACAGTTTCTCATCTACAAAAACTGTTAGTATCATAAGCCTTGGACAACATTGTGGTTCAGAGTCCCAGACTGAAGTCAGTGTGGTCTATTTCAGAAAGTGTGGCCACTCATAGGACCATGATGTAAATGCACTGTACTTTGTGGACTTCACATCACGATGGTGATGTGTATACAGGCCTAGATCCCACACCAGTGGTATGCATATACCAATGCATGTTTAGACACATTGTTGCCTGTGATGACACAGCTAATCAGCGATTGACAGATGTGCTAATAAATGTGTAGGCATTACACACTAACTTGTGGATGTGTCCTGTGAGTAGTATATGAGGATGATGGTAGGTAGATGTACAGTTCTTCATGTCTAGTTACAAAAATGAATCGTCTCTAGCCTGCTTTCAGGTAGATACTATCACCTCAAAGCCCTCTCCATAGTAACTCACAATGGTTATGTCATATTTAGGTTGGCCACAAGGTGCACTGTTAGTTTTGGTATGTGTGGGCATATAATGGTCATATGGGAATAGCATGCTCAGCATGCAGAGAGAAAACCCTGACACTGATATGTGCCCTGTATGGTCCATGGCCCAGGCTGTAGCAGAGTTGAAGTGCTATTGGAACTGTTGCACAGAGTACACTAACTATAGATATGCAGATTCTGAGATGTGGCATAAATCAGTGTAACAGGAACATGAGTAGGCCTATTTGCATCTAGTATAAGCTCATTTGGTTTTGTGCATGATGAAAAGGCCAGACTCAAGACTACTGTCCATGGTCCCTTATGGTCACTGTGTGTCATTGCCTTAGGACAGGTGCCTTACTCTGACTTTTCTGGGATCTTATCATCATGTAAGTGATAGTGGCATTGTACATGAACTTTGCTCATGTGACACATGTACACTGCAGTTAGTTGGTTACATCTGCAGTGCACTTCAGAAGTACATCACCAGCTGTATCAGAATGATCCACCATTCAGTCTGTACAATGGATGTGTATGTCATCCATTCGATACAGCCACATTTGTCATAAGCTGTGTCCTGTGATGGCAGGACTTCCCACACACAAAAACTCTGTAGTTTATGTCCTAATGAGTACATCACATGTCCACTGATCCTCAGAGTAGGAGATGTCACTGACACATATGTCAGCCCTTTCATTGTGACCCATATGTGGAAATGTAATAATGGCAATGATAGGAGTGATGGTTCAGACTGTATGAATCAAGTCATTTGTCCAGGCTGTTCAGGTGTCTATCCAGTGATGCAGTAGTACTGCCCCATTCAGGATGACAAAATGGTGTGCAATGTTAGATGAGAACTGATTTCAGAATACATTTGGTGTGGCCCAGGGCTATGTGGTGTCAGTGGGCTGGCCAAATTAGCATTGGCATGATCATGACGGAGGCTACACCTCAGATTATATATACAGTGTGCTGTATAGGTTTTGTAGTGCTCAGCTTGTTCCCAGTGCAAATGAGGTGTGTGCGCTTTTGTTTGATGGGCAAGCTATCTGTCTACAACCTCTGTGTCACCCTTGAACGTTAGCTATATCTTTCATGTCAGCTCAGTCTCTTCATCTCTTGCAGCTATACAAGTCAACGCCCACATTAAGGTGTCCATGTGAAAGCCACTGCCCAGAAGGTGTGGACCCTGAAGGTCACTTGTTGGGTCAGTGTCCACTGCAGAAAATGGTGGCGGGACCTGAGACGCTGGACCCCTCTGATACCCCACATCCTGGTGGTGGCGTTCTTGGACCTTGATGGGCAACAGAAGCTAGGAGGGGGTTATTATTGTCATGAGTGAACATTTCAGCATAACCATATATCTGCTGTTTCAGGCAGCTATTTTCCCATCAAGTTTGAAGGTGACTCATGTCCCACACATTGGGAAAGGTGTTGCATGTGTAGGATTTTCTGTAGGCGCATGCTAACACCCATAGACTATTGTCCATGTGACCTGGTACTAAGCAGGGTGCAGTAAAATGACAGTTACCAGAGATAACCAGCTACGAGGCTAGCCAATGATACAGGCTGACTACATTATCAGTTGATGTCATGTGTGACAGTGGTCCTAAACAGACCACTTGTCATCCTGCTGCCCGGAATGATGCTTCTTCTCTACTGTCTCACATGTACACTCTGGATGCATCCACTGTGTACTACATTCCATTGGTAAGTGGGGAATGTACAGTATGCTGATGTGGCTGAGACCTTTGGTGCCACCTGTATTGATGCCTTCATGCTGGCATGTGTACCGTTGGGTGATGTACCGGCATATGTACAACTATTCCATACATGTTCTGAGGGCCTACATGCATTTCATTCAGATTTCATCATATGGGTATATGTTGGTGAATGTGTTCATGACAATACATTTTGAGTGATGGGTGTACTGAGTAGATGTAATCACATACAAGGCTGTGGAGGAGACATGAGTGGGTGAGTCACAAATACACAATGACATTGTTGGATGTCACTCAGAAGGGTACACTGTTGTAGCAATGAAACACATGGTGGGAAGACTTGCAGTACTATCTGGCAATGTGAGGTTGCATGCCATTGAGATGGGTGTATTCAGTGAGGTGTGATGGACATGTGCATTTGTGGAGTCTGATACACTGGCTGGTTACCTGCATCAGGGAGCGACATGCTGACATGTTGAGGCCATATTGTCTGTGACAACATTGGTATGAGGGCTTACGAAACTGGTAAGGTACAGTGAAATCACTTCCCTTTTGGAGACAAGTGAGACCATTTTCTGGACTGGATATTTCTTAACCCTCATGTACTGTAAGTGTTGTCATGGCATTTAATCAAACGGTCTACTAATATGGGACATTGCAGACTAGGGATGTTCCTAGCCAGACTCATGTATAATGATTATTTGTGCTAGAATCTCACACCACTTTGGAACCACAATGTCTGCATTCTTACATGTGACACCTAGCTAAACAACTCATGTGCAGCTTTCAACAGCGTAATCTGGCAGTGGACAGATGTGTTAGTGTCATTTGGGAAGAGTGAACAGTGTAGAGGGTGCACTTCCAAGTCACCTCATTTTTGGTAATCACACGATGCTGTGACTGCGGTAGCAGGTGCCCAGCAGTTCTCCATGTTGTAGGTTGGGGACACCTGACGTTTTGCTAATTGTAGGGCCGTGTGTGGATCGGTAGAGATGGATTCCATGTGAACATCCCATTTGATGACATCAGCTAACAATAGTATCCTACAAGTACCTGGGTTTATAGCTGATACACTTTCCTGCCATACACATGTGGCTTTATTTGAAAAAGGTCACAAATGCAGCTGAAGATGACAATGGTAATGACGCCATTATGTGTAACTGTGCACAGGACATGGAGCAATCATGGAAGTGCTCGTGCTAATTTGAGGCCAATGTAGTCATCCTTGTAGGTGTTGTGATCTGTGCAATTGAATACAATTTTGCATTAGGATCTGTTTGCCCAGTGTGTTCACGCAATAGCAATTATCATATTTCTACTTTTCTTTCATAATCAACCAAGGGCACTGGAGGAGACAAGGCAGTGACCGTTGGGGAAGAAGCTGGCCAGAGTGGATCAAGTCACACCATTGACACAGAGGGAACCAGTGGCATAGAGTGTGATATGAGTACCCTGTCGGAGTCATCTGATATGGCATCTACAACATCAGAGTTGTCTTCCCGTGGCCAATCACTGATGGTGGTGGACCAGCCAGAACTTCCATCCACTGCATCCACGCCCACCACCCTCTTCCGTCTCCACCCTCCCTGCTGCTCCCCAACAAGCTAGCCATGCCCGTTCCCTGAAGAAGAGGGTATTCTCCTCTCAAGGCACCTCACCCCCTGCCCCAGTCTCCTCTGCTGCCCTAAGTGTTCAGACCATTGACATTCTGCGGCAGATCTCTGTGGGTCAGAGTGCAGTGCTGGGTGCAATCCAGGTGCAGGGCCCCCAGCAAATGCAGATGGTCCTGTACTTGGAGGGCATTCATGATGACATGTCCGCCCTACAGAGAACTTTTCAGGCTCTGGTTTCCACATTCAGAGCAGCCTTCCACCATTTCCAAGTTATCACTACCCCTGCCTCCTACCAATCCACAGTTCCTACTTCTAATCCTGCTCAATGCACATGCACACATAAACATGCTTCCACATCAACATCCACACGCAGCACACACAAACATAAGGAAAAACTTAGGCAGACGCTCACGTCCAAGGTACTTGCCTCCCTCACCAAAGCATCCACTGACATGCAGCAAAACACCAGGCCATCAGACAGTACAACCATACAGCAAGATGCCACACTACTGGATCCTACACCCATGCAACAAGACTCCACACCATGAGACACTACACTCATGCAGCAAGAGACCACACCACCAGACACAGCTACAGACTAGACACATTCCACAACTGCACATTCCTCAGACTCAGAGACACTTGAACGCATAGCCACACCTCAGAACTCACCTTCCACTACCTCCAAAACCCCACCCCTTCTCTCACCTCCTTCCCGTCTCTAAGACTAAGAAGTCTGCCTTGCTGCCCTTAACCTCTTTTCTGCTACAGATGGCAACCCCCCCAAACACAGGTCTGGTTTTCCACCCTTAGCCATTCCTCTCACATGTGCCAATGAAAAGAAACAAAGTAAAAAGAGAGTTCAACGCCCCTGAACAGACTCACCCTCTCCCAAATCCGCAAAAACAAATAAAACCAAAAAACTGCTGCTCCCCCTTCCCTACAACCAATTCCCTGATTGGTCCAGACCACCCTCCCCATCCCAAGCACAGTCCTCCCACAGCCCAACCCAGCCATCGTCACCCATCCCATCCACCCCACCCACCCACCCTGAGACCAATCTAGCCGTCCCAAACTCTGCCCACCCAAGTGTTATCATTAAGGTGCCTGCCTTCCCACTAGTTGCCCCTTCATGGGGAGGTTTCTCTAGCAGTGTTCTTGAAAGAATTTGTGTTGCACAGCAGTGTGCTCGATCGCACTATAGATGTTGGACTGGCCATTGTCTTTGTTGTTACGCCTAAACTTTCTTGTCTGTAATAAAGACTTTCTTGCCATACAGGTAAAGGTCCTACTTTGATTGGAGCTCCAGCTCCTCTGGCACGAAGGCCTCTGTCACGATAGCCACTCACCTGAAATCCTTGGGCGAGGATTGTCCCTAAATCCCTCTGAAAGCATGCAGATAATGGTGATTAATGAAACATCAGACAGCTGCAATCTTTGAAGGGGAAGGGGGAATTGAAATGAAAAAGAAAGAAACAAGAAACCAGGACGCCAGCTGCTTCAGTCTGGTCACTCTGGACTTTTCCGGAATACTCTCACTCTCTCTGATAGTTGTTGTTACTGATGAAATTTTTAATCTAATTCTGGACACTCACTGATACCTTTCTTGTCACCCGCTTATTCTCTAAGGAAAGAATGCTTATGATCAATGAACTTTCCCTGTGACATACACAACATATACTGTAATGTCTTTCACAGCTGGATTAAATAGGTACCTTTATCAATAGGGTAGCTAACACCACGGGTCTTGAGAATTGATTATGTTGGTATTCTGCAGAGAGTTTGTTAAACACGCACTATCTGGGAGCAAATAACAATAGACAATGATGAACATTAGATCTTAATGTTTTTTTCTCTTAATAAATCGTAAATACTGAGATACAAGATTAATACCAGAGTGTTAACATGGAAATAGTCTGCAAGGATGCAGTCTTTAAAAGAATATCTTTCAAATGCTGCCCTGAAATTATCCAGTAGCCCCTTGACAGTCTTGTGGCGCTTTTCTATGATGCAGGGGAGCAAGGTCTTTGTAATTAAGAACCCAAAAACTGTTTACAATAAAGTTTTGCTCGGACATTAATAAAGATGTCTTTTTTTTGTTTCCTTGAGCGTGGTTTCCTGAATACAGTTGTAAATAATAATTGTACAAAAAGAAGAAATGAAGGCTAGTTTTTACCATGAATTTTTGTGTCTTTTTCTTCTTTCTAGGAAAGAAGAAGCAGGAAGCCGAGGGGTTGCCTTGATGTTGACACACCTCTTCCGAGTGTTGAGGAATGCTGCCGGAATCCTCACTGGAAGCCGAGGAAGCAGAGGACTGGATCACCCAAAGGAGAAACAGGACTGCAGCCAGGAGAAATCAGGTGAGTGCCATCGCGCTGAAGAGACGAGGTGAAGCGATCTGTCAACACGCTTCCTTGCCTTAAATAAACCAGGAACACATGTTGGAAATGTCAGAGGAACACAGGGAGAGTGGCCCATTTCTCATTTACCTACACATGCAGGAATGAAAGCATGTGTTTAACAACCGTCCCCCAAAAAACGAGGGCAATGTTCTTAATTTAAATACACGAGGAGGATTTTAACCCCTTCGCTGCCAGGCCTTTTCCCCCTCCTGTGCCACGCCCTTTTTTGGCTATTTGGGGTAGTGCGCGCTGAGACCCCTGTAACTTTTTGACCACTAAAGGTATCCACGCCAAATTTGCGTCCTTTTCTTCCAACATCATGGGGATTCTGAAGGTACTCAGGGTTTGTGGATTCCCCTGCAGGGGTCACAGAAATGAGCCAAAACACAGCAAAATGTAGTTTTTTGGGGGAAAAATGGGAAAAACGGGCTGCAAATGAAGGCGTCTGGGTTTTTCCCTGCAAATGTTATCAAAAAAGGGTTTGTGGGGCTGAAATCACCATTTTCCCAGCTTTTAGAGAATGACAGACTTTTGTCAGAAAACCAATATTTTTTACACAGTTTTGGCATTTTCCTCGGACATAGCCTATTTCTGCTATTTTTTGTGCTTTCAACCTCTTTCCAGTTATTGGTAGAAATGGGTATAAAAGCAATAATGGATCCTGGAAAGCTATACATTTTAGAAAAGTAGACAAAATTCTAAATTCAACAAGGGGTCATTTGTGTAGATCCTCCAAGGTTTCGTTATAGAAACTAACAGTTAAATATAGGATAAATTGAAAATTAGTTGAGAAAAACAGCCTTTTGAGTCAAGGTTTTCACCTGTAACTTCTTCTAATTATGACAGCTCTTTGAAAGCAATATACCGTTACATCCGCTCGACATTACTGGTTGTGGGGATATATAGGACTTGTAGGTTCACCAAGAACCTGACGAACCCAGAGCCAAAAACTGAGCAGAAACTTGGAATGGTTTTTTATTATGTACCGGGTATATAGTAATTATTCTGTAAACTGTGTACATGGAAAAATCGGTATGATGTATTTCTGAAAAGGGGAACAAAATATAGAGTTTAGAAACAGTAGATATTTGCACATTTCCAAAATTGGGAATACTCATACTAGCATGAGAATTATCAGTCATTTTTAAGAATGACTTCTTTTTTACACAATGTCTTTCATTTGGAAGGCAGAAATGCATCGAAAAAGTCATTAGGTAATAACAGTTCCTTTTCAAATCTCCCGATAAAAATGGTACCTTACTTGTATGGGTAGGCATAGTGCCCACGACAGGAAATGGCTCAAAACCCAACGTGAACACACCACATTTTCACAATGTAAAATTCCCCATTTTTAGCAAAGTGCCTAGCTGGAGTTTTTTAACCCTAGCTTTGCCGGCACCTAGGGAAACCTAGCAAACCTATACATTTTTGAAAACTAGAAACCTAGGGAAATCCAGGATGAGGTGACTTGACTGCCTCCCACCAGGTTTTGTTACCCAGAATCCCTTGCAAACCTAAAAAATTGCCCAAAAAAACACATTTTCCCCACATTTCTCTGGTGGAAAGTTCTGGAATTGGCGTGAATCCACAAATTTCCACCCACCCCGCGTTTCCCAAAGTCTTCCGAGAAAAATGGTACCTCACTTGTGTGGGTTGGCCTAGTGCCCGCGACAGGAAAAGGCGCAAAACGCAACGTGGACACACCTCAATTTCGCTATGAAAAATGACCCTTTTTTGGCAAAGTGACTAGCTGTAGTTTTTGAACCATAGCTCTGCCAGTACCTAGGGAAACCTAGCAAACCTTTACATTTTTGAAAACTAGACACCCAGGGGAATCCAGGATGGGGTAACTTGACTGCCTCCCACCAGGTTCTGTTACCCAGAATCCCTTGCAAACCTAAAAAATTGCCCAAAAAAACACATTTTCCCCACATTTCTGTGGTGGAAAGTTCTGGAATCTGCATGGATCCACAAATTTCCACCCACCCCGTGTTCCCCAAAGTCTTCCGAGAAAAATGGTGCCTCGCTTGTGTGGGTCGGCCTAGTGCCCGCGACAGGTAACGGCGCAAAACGCATCGTGAACACACCTCAATTTCGCAGTGAAAAATGAACCTTTTTTGGCAAAGTGCCTAGCTGTAATTTTTGAACCCTAGCTCTGCCGGCACCTAGGGAAACCTACTAAGCCCACACATTTCTGAAAACTAGACACCCGGACACCCGGGGGATTCCAGAGAGGTATGGCTAGCGTGGATCCCCCAACGTTTCCTTACCCAGAATGCCCTGCAAACCTCAAATTTAGCTGAAAAAATGAATGAATGAATGAATGAATGAATGAATGAATGAATGAATAGAGATTTATATACGTAGTGAAGCGACATGAAAATTGCCTATCTCAAAATGACCTGGTTTTGCAAGGGGGGTCACTTGGGTTTTTGGCCCGGTGCTCGGCGGCCACCTAGGGAAACCTACCAAACCCACACATTTCTGAAAACTAGACACCCGGGGGATTCCAGGGAGGTATGGCTTGTGTGGATCCCCCAACGTTTCCTTACCCAGAATGCCCTGCAAACCTCAAATTTAGCTGAAAAAAACACCTTTTTACACATTTTTGTGTGGGAAAGTTGTGGCATCACCGGGCTGACACAAATTTGCTACCACCCAGCGTTCCCCCGGGTCTCCCGATAAAAATGGTGCCTCACTCATGTGGGAGGCCCAAGCAACCGCGACAGGCAAGGGCCCACAACGTAGTGAGGCGACATGAAAATTGCCTATCACAAAACGACCTGGTTTTGCAAGGGGGGTCACTTGGGTTTTTGGCTCGGTGCTTGGCAGCCACCTAGGGAAACCTACCAAACCCACACTTTTCTGAAAACTAGATACCCAGGGAATTCCAGGGAGGTATGGCTTGCTTGGATCCCCCAACTTTTCCTTACCCAGAATGCCCTGCAAACCTCATATTTAGCTGAAAAAATCACCTTTTTCACACATTTTTGTGTGGGAAAGTTGTGGCATCCCGGGCTGACACAAATTTCCTACCACCCAGCATTCCCCCAGGCCTACCCACGCAAGTGAGGTACCATTTTTCTCAGAAGACTTTGGGGAACGTGGGGTGGGTGAAATTTTGTGGACCCACGCAGATTCCAGAACTTTCCACCACAGAAATGTGAGGAAAATGTGTTATTTTGGACACATCTTTAGGTTTGCAATGGATTCTGGGTAACAGAACCTGGTAAGAGCCAGTCAAGTCACCCCATCCTGGATTCCCCTCAGTGTCTAGTTTTAAAAAATGTACAGGTTTGCTAGGTTTGCCTATGTGCCAACTGCGCTAGGGCCCAAAATCCACAGGTATGCACATTGCTAAAAAAAGTCGGAGCCTAGTGGACTTTCTGCCGCCCCGGGGGGAATCGGGGAAGGGGGTTTCATCCAAATATGCCCCTAAAGAGGCATAAAGACTGAGGCTATTTTTTGTGGGGGTGGGGGCATTGGTATGAACATTTTGGGCAGCCCCCACCCCACGCATAAAAAAGCCTGCGTACTCGCTGGTGCCTAGAGGGCTTTCTGTCCCCCAAGGGGGCAGATCAGGGGCCACTGCTACCATCTGCCCTCCCGGGGGGGCAGAAACACTGGAACTTCTCTGGGGGTGGGGTGGGGGTATTGTCATGCCCATTTTGTGGAGCCCCTAACCCTACACTAATAAAACAAAAAAATCAATGGTTTCTAGTGGGCTTTCTGTGCCCCCCAGGGGGGGCTAGATGGGGGCTACAGCTCAAATCTGCCTCCTGGGGGGCAGAAAGACTGTCATTTTTGTGGGGGGAGGGTGGGGGCATTGGCATGCCTGTTTTGGGCAGCCCACACCATAAAAACAATTGCACAAAAAAAAACCCTGGTGGATAGTGGGCTTTCAGCCCCTCTGGGGGGCAGATTGGGGGCTACTGCCCCATCTGCCCCCCTGGGTGGAGCAGAAAGGCTGTAATGGTGGCGGGGGAGCATTGGCGTGCCCGTTTCAGGCAGCCTCCACCCTAAATAAAATCCTTCACCCTAAAAAAAATTACGCGAAAAAAATCCCTGGTGTCAAGTGGGCTTTTCGCCCCCCCGAAGGGGCAGATTAGAGGCCAATGCCCAATCTGCCTCCCAGAGGGGGCAGAAGGACTAATGATTGCGGGGGGGCATGGGCAGCCTCCATCCTTAAAAAAACCTTCTAAAAACAAATCCCTGGTGTTTAGTGGGCTTTCTGCCCCCGAAGGGGCAGATTAGGGGCCAATGCCCCATCTGCCCCCGAGAGGGGGCAGAAAGACTAAAGAATGCGGGGGGTGGGGGCATGGGCATGCCTGTTTTGGGCAGCCCCAACCCTTATTTTTACTTTCTAAAAAAATCCCTGGTGTTTAGTGGGCTTTTTGCCCCCCGGGGGAGGCAGATTGGGGGCCAATGCCCCATCTGCCCCCCAGTGGGGGCAGAAAGGCTGTAATGGTGGCAGGTGGGTGGGGGCATTGGCGTGCCCGTTTCAGGCAGCCCCCAACCTAAAAAAAACTAAAAACTAATCCCTGGTATTTAGTGGGCTTTCTGCCCCCCGAAGGGACAGATTAGGGGCCAATGCCCCATCTGCCCCCCGGGGAGCAGAAAGACTGTAGTAATTGGGGGGGGGGGTGGGGACCTGGGGCCTGCCCGTTTTGGGCAGCCCCCACCACTATTTTCTTTTTTATTCCCTGGAGTTTAGTGGGCTTTTTGCCCCCCCGGGGGGGCAAAAAAAATCAATGGTGCCAATTTCATATAGGGGGAGCAAATGCCCTTGCCCAAGGGGCCGCTCCCCCCTCCCTGGTGTCTAGTGGGTGGATCCCTGCTTGGGGATCACCCTCCTGTGGCGATCCCCAAGCTGGGAAGGGATACCATTGGAAAGGAGAGATTCTCCCCTTTCCAACGATACCTCTCCCATCTTTCTAAGTGCTCAGGGGGCTGAAATAGCCCCCTTAGCACGTAGAAAGTGAAACTTAAATGAGCCTCTTGGCTCATTTCAGTTTCAGTGTAATGACGTCGGCGCGACGTGCGCGACGATCGTCATTACACGGAAAGCAGGGGGGGCCTCGGGAGCTGGGGAAGCTCTTCCCCAGCTCCCGAGACTATTTTTAACTAAAGGGAATCCCTCTGATTCCCCAGGGAATGCCTCATGACGAGCTGGACTCGTCATAGGCACACGAGAACTGTGTGCTATGACGAGTCCAGCTCGTCATGGGCATTCAAGGGGTTAAATAGCCAAATATACTGGATTTCTGTCAACAGTTGGAGCCAGATATTCAGCTGCACAAGAGAAAATCCCCATCTAATATACTAATTGTCAACCTCATCGCAGTACTTAAAGTTGTGGCCACTGGATCCTTCTGATACACTGTGTTAGTATCTTTGGAATGTTGCAACTAACTTTCAGTGGTATGCTACAAGAAATTATATCCTCAATGATGAAACACATCAACAGCTTGATCAAGTTTCCATGGCAGCAAGATTAAGCCATTGTGAAGAGGGTATTTTATGGTGTGAATTGCCTACCACATGTGGTTGGAGCAATTGATGGCACATATATTGTCTTGGTGCCACCACATGCCGGAGAACAGGTCTACCAAAATCGGAAACACTTCCATTCAATCAATGTGACATTTTCTGCTTACCGTATTTATACATCACAAGCATCTGTGTGCGTTTCCCCAGCTCTGACCATGATTCCTTCCTATGGAACAGCTCCATACCCCTGCAATAGTCAAAATTTGGGCCTGAGAGGGCTGGCTAGTTTTCAGTGCAATCTTTCATAATATTGCCTGATTGATTTCTAGTTGAATAATCTGAAACTGTGTTACTTTTTTTGGCAATTTATTTGTCTTCAATCTAGGAAACTCAGCTTATCCCAACCTACCATGGTTGATGGCACCGCTTAGGAATCCAACAATGCCAGGGGAAGTCCACTTCAATGAGGCCCATGGAAGATCATGGCAGCCAGTGGAGCAGACTTTCAGGATCCTAAAGAAAAGATTTCATTGTCTGAACAAAACTGGTAGAGACCTCCTCCAGTCACCAGATAAGGTGTGCAAATTCCCAGTGGCCTGTTGCATGCTCCACAACATTGCCCTGTAACGCAACACCCCTTACATCACAGAGAATAGAGACGATGAAAAGCCACTGGGTGAGGATCCTGAAATACCAAATAATGATGATGTTAATAGTGAAGAGGAAGGAGTTGAATTATGTCACGATGTTATTGACAATGAGTGTAAGAATATCTTTACATGTTATCACTTTCATTGTTACACCAACTATTGATGTGGTGATGAGAGAAGTATGTAGTGGCAATTTGTTAGGAAAGGCAAATTCAGGGAAATTCAGGCCAAAGGGGTTTGTTGATCAAACTTTTGACAGATTACGGAGTAGCGCAGGCAATTAGATCACTCAATTCCCATCAAACTATATAAACTTAACCCTGATAAATTGGCTGCCCACCTTAAAGTCATGTTTGAAGAAAGCGGGGAGAGAGGGGAGTTATCGATAGATAAACGAATAGATAATTTTGTAACTATCCATAAGGCAGGCAAACCCAAAACAGACTGTATCAACTGATCTCCCTCCTTAATGCTGAACCTAAAATTCTTGCAAAGGTACTGGTTAATCGTCTAGTAAAAATCATATAAAATCTCGAACACCCTGACCAATCTGGTTTTATTCCACATCGGAATACTGCTCTGAACCTGCGCCGAGTCCATGGGGTTCTAGGTGGGGCGGGCACTATACTGGAACCAGCTATTCTGGTTTCCTTGGACGCCACTTTGGCGTTCGATATGATCGAATGGCCTTATCTCCTCGCGGTGCTCCGGAAAATGGGGTTTGGTCCGGAATTCATTCAGTGGATGCGCCTCCTATACTAGGTGCCATTGTCGTGAGTCGTGGTTAATAATAAAAAGTCAGACACGTTTGCCCTGAGCCAGGGCACTCGTCAGGGTTGGCCGCTCTCCCCCCTCCTATTTGCCTTAGCCCTAGAACCACTGGCGGCCTGGATCTGACAGGACCCAGTAATCTGCGGGTTTCGCTGGTCACCGGATTGGGAGGACTACATCTCGCTTTACGCAGATGACGTATTAGTCTATCTAACCGACCCCAAAAAATCTCTAATCGCCATGCTGGACATATTGGCGGTATTTGGGAGATATTCTGGGTTCACGATTAACTGGACTAAGTCCCATCTATATGCCCTCCAAGGGGGCGTACCAGCCCTACTCCATAATTGCCCGATTCAAGTCCATACCACGGGATTCAAATATTTGGGGATATTTATCTCCTTAGACTCCACACTCCATTACAATAACAACATGCTTCCCCCGATATTACGGCTAAAACGTGATATAGGCAGTTGGAAATCTCTCCCACTCTCCCTCCTGTGTAAGGTGGCCTCTTTTAAAATGATGTCCCTCCCCCGTTTCCTCTATGCCTTACAAAATTTGCTCGACCCTGTTCCTTTGACCTATTTCAAAGAAATTGAATGCCTCCAGAGATAGTTATTATGGAGTGGAACACCACGTATAGCCCTGAGGAAACTTACCGTAAAATGGTATGATGGGAGCATCAGCCTCCCTGACATTAAAAAATATTATTGGGCGGCTCATTTGGCAGCTATTACTCACGGCACCTACAGCGGCCCTGACAATCCAGGCTACCGAATGGACAGGTGGCTTCTTCCGGGAGGGAACTATAATAGGTCCCTTTATTCGAAACCTGGCCAGCCTCCCCTGACGGGCCCTACTGGACATTCGATAAACGTGTGGCATGCCACAAACAGATCCCTAAATTGGGAGTGTAGACTGACGTTAGCCACCCCTCTATGGGATTCTGCGCAATTAGGCAACTTGTGGACGACAAAAGGGTTTGACAAGTGGGACATGACTGGCATCGCGCGAATTAAAGACCTGTGGGAGAAGGGAGAAATGATAACATTCGCGGCCCTTCAAAGCCAACACGAGCTGGATGACTCGGAGCGTTTTCGATACGCAAAGGTGTGCCATGTCCTGCGTTCAGTCCTTCCAAAGGGTTCCTCCCCTCCAGAGTCCTCCCCATTGGAGGATAGAGTATTGGATGGCTACCTCCCAGAGAAGACCATTTCACTGTTTTATAACAAATTAATATATAACATGGAAGACCCTCTTACCTTGTTACGACAAAAATGGGAGGGGGATGGCATTGAAATGGATAATGAGGAGTGTCAGGAGGCTGTGTCCTCCCCCCGGGTAGTAGCGATTTCAGCAAGACTCCGACTAGTGCATCGTAAAATCCTGCATAGGATATATATGACCGGGCCTCGAATGGTACAAATGGGGAGAGCAGAAACAGGGGACTGTCGTAGGCGTTGTGGGCACACGGGCACCTTTATGTACATCATCTGGGAATGCACACATATTCAGTCCTACTGGAGGGAGATACATGAAGTACTGGGGGTGGTCCTTGCAATTCCTATTAGCCCGGAAGCACCTAGATGTCTATTGGACATATGGGAATCAACTGACTTGAACACACACCAGACACAATGGGCCACTCTGGGGTTCATTCTAGCAAAAAGGAACATTGCCCAGTCCTGGGAAGCGGCAGCACCGCCCACACTGGAAGCATGGGAGTCAAGCATGGACTGGTGCATGTTCCAGGAAAAGACAGTATATGTTGCTCGTGGTTGCCCCAAAAAGTGGTCCCTATTATGGAGGCCCTGGAACTCATACCGGGGGGGACATTTGTGCTCCCCCACAGCAACTAGCTTTAGATGACTTGCTTTCTCTATGATCTGTCCTTACTGTGTATAATGTGAATTATTATTGCCGTATTCTGTCATACCTAAACTGACATTGAATTATTGCTATGATCGCTTGTATGTCGATGACTGTTAATAAAAAGATATTTAAAAAAAAAAAACTTTGGCATCATAGTGTACAGATATGCATGGGCTCTCTGGCATAGGATTTGTACTGGATGCATACCCATCCAGTGCCAGGTCCTATGCCATGACAAATTCTTAAACATCCCTCATATTGTATATGCGCTGAACGTTGTAGCACACATGAAACATGGGATATTAAAACATTATTTTTGGACGCAAAAAAAATGAACTATTGACAGATTAACTACTGTGTTCAATTACATTGTTTATCTCTGATTGGTTTGTGAAACTGTGACTTTTCAATGTGTCTATTATGTTATGTTTATTTGTTAATCTTTTTGTTTTGATCAGTTTTACGCTTCATTTGGACATTTCAGAGTTGTGACATTTGCAGGTATATAATGCTGTTTCAAAGTACAAAAGAAACATGGGTTGATCCTGGGAAAGAAAGGCACATACGTTGGGTTTACAAATCTTGTACCAAGGCAAATTGCACCGCTTTTAAATGGAAGATATAAAGATTACATTGGACTTGTTCTTTCTCATGTATTGGCGATAAACAAAATGTGTGCCATCATTAGCTCAAAGCACATGTGGTAGTTTAGACAAATCATAGTAATCTCCCTTCACATTGTCAAAATCCTTATTGTGTGTAAAGTGCATGTAATTGTTGATGTGCATCATCATTTTAGGACACACTTCTTGTGGCAGAACACTGAAACCTGGTTATGACATTCAACCAGATACTGGAACAGTAGATTGGAATGATCCAGCATCTACAAAATTCAGAACTGGCCATGTTTTTTTATATCAGTGTTAGCGTAGTAGTAGATGATTTAATGGGATATCTTTGTGGGAGTCTTGGTTGAGAACTTGGGAAAAACATTGCCTTATTGCAAATTATCTATGCTTACACAATCATTTCATTGATGTCATTGTAAGTGAGGTTAAATGTGAACTTATTGAACAAAACATAAAGAAATTAAACAGGGTGAAAATGAAAAAGCAAACCAAAAAGTGAAGAAGTCAGTCACGAGGGATGAAACCATAGATAAAGAGCCAAAATTGTATGAAGTCCAATGTACAAAATGTGAATGGCATCAGAAAGGTATATGTGTCTTGAAATAGTCCACAGAGTAAATGGCAGTCACACACTGGAGGAATTTAGGGTTGGGATTTCTTGCTGGTGGTGGCAGACATCTTGCCATCCTCGCCTCCCATTAATAATCTGTGTGGATGTTTGCTCCTGGAAGGGATGGAAGGATCCACAGTGGCAGGGCTTGGGGTGGCTGCAAGTAGATCTACCTGTAGCAGGGCCTCTGTTCCTGTGGCTGTGGCAGATGTATACTGGCCACATGTTATAGGACCACATCATGGGGTAGGCGGTTCTGGAAAAGCCCATCACATATGGGAGTAAATAATCTGCAGCACCCCAGTCAGGGAGCCAGTATTGAAATTGTGAGCCTCCTTTTGGTAATTGTGCTCCCTCTGCACCTGGTTTATCTCCCGGAGCTTGGTAAGTCCTTGGTCCATCGTGTCTTAGGACTGATAATGGGCTCCCAAGTCTTGATCAATGGTGGTCTGGGTGAGAGGGACCCCAGTGGTCTCGCTATGATGGCCCACAGAATTCCTCCCATGGCCCTACACCCACTACTCTGTGGCCTTGCCCAGTCTGCCCCATACCACTCGGTTCTGGCTGAGCTGGTGCTGGCAGTGCTGTGGTCTCAACATTAGCCAGTACTGGGGGGCACATGATTGATGTTAAAGTGGTAGGAACACAGAAGTTGGAGGTGTTGGTTAGCTGAGGTGTTACAGCTGGGGTGGGTGGTGTTGGTGTGAGCCCAGTGAGACACACTGGAGTCGTATGCCCAGGCTGACAAGATGGACCAGGATCCTCATCATCATCCGGATTACCAGGAGTGTTGTCCTCATTGAAGGCTGATCCTGGGCTGGAATGGAGTTCTTCAATGGGATTGAACATATTGCCCTATCTTTTTGCATTTTCAAACAGTACATCTTCAAATGAGCAGGTAATCAGATGTCCTAAAATGTTTATGAAATGATTAGGAAGTATACCTAAGATCTCCCATCCATTTAATCCAACACAGTGGAGAAGTGAAATATTTACCTGAAAATTCCAAGGCCTAGCTGACTTCAAGACAGATATTTACATAACTTGGATGGTTTTTTGGCATTAGACATCACGTGAACTGTGCAGAGTCAATTAAGGCAATTACCAATTATATTTAGCATAGTAATATTCATACTTTACAATTTTTGGGTCCACACATTTTGCTGTGTGAAACTCATGACATCAATTCAATTAGTTGAGAAGAACAGGACAACATTGAAAAAACAATACAAACCCTTTTCAGAAGAGTGAATTGAATAGGATTTTGTCACTACATGACACTAAACCATATGTGGAAAGATGTTAGACACAAGAGAATGATCAATATGACATAGCAACATTCTTTTGACAAAAAAGAAACAGGGCACCATGGTAGATGTAGTCATTTCAAGTACAACTTCCCAACACTTGCAAAATGGAACACGCCTGTGGAAAATATGCAGTTTAAATGGGACAGATACTTACAGTATGACAGGCATGTGGGTAATGGGTTATTTGGTGTTCTAACACCTACAGGCACTATACCATCATGTGACATGTAATGGAGATTGACACTTGTAATCTTATATGCAACACAATACATTCACATAAACAGTCCAAATTATCTGTTACTGATACTGATGCAAAGAATTGTGGCTCTACTCTCATGATTTCATCCAACAGGACTGACAATTCTCCATCAGTAAAATGGGGATTTTTGGGCCCTTGCATTGTGCAAAGAAATATGATGAAATCTAATTAATTAACCACAAGAAAATAAATGAAAGAAGATAAACGGACAAGAAACAGGGAAAAGCACCAAAATGTCCTCACTTAACTGCAGAAAGTTTTGCTAGAAAATGTTGTGGTGCAGTGGAATGGCCAAAGCATCATTAACGGAAATGGAGTGTATTAGATAGTGTGCTATGCAGGTGCTTCCATTTGGCCAATAGACATCAGATATGTTATACTAGCATCCATCCAATAGTCACAGTGATGGTGTAATATTGAGTGTGTACCGTAACGGATTTCCTCCATCAGGGAACGACCGCTAGGAGACTGCCAGCACAACCGTAAAATCTAAATATGCTCAGCAGGAACCCTGTCTCCCTGAAGGCAACGTAGTATTATTCTCCAGCATTGGAATCTTATGCGTCGGCAGTGGTTAGCAGCGACCGCGGTGGTAAACACTCTGTCGACACGGAAGGTGAGTCAGCCTACATGCATCTAAATATGGTGGGAGAAAGACCGTCAACTTGGCAGAGTACTTGGGACTGCCACTGCGGAAGGATGGTGGTAAGAACATCAAGATCTAAATCAGGCCCTCAGTCAAGACATAGAATGAACTATTAAGTAAAATCTCAACCAGAGTCAATGATAAGGTATAATGTGGGAAAGACATTCAAGAAACAAATACAAAAAAACGTTTGTATTGGGAAACCCATTTGTTGGTTGTTGTTGTTGCAAACATTTGGTACTGACCTCTAGGTAGCCCTACAAGAAAGTAATCTTGTCGGGCTAATTCTATAGATATTAAGGAATCATTACTTAAATGGAAGGGAGTAGGAAATTATCTTCTGACCATACCACATGATTGTAATAGCATAGCAGAATTTGTGAATGCCACAAACACCACACATGTGTATGCACTAAATTGTCCCCTTTGACCAAACCCCAAACTAGTGATAGTTTGCTAGGGAGTTATTCACTATTGGTTTGTTTTATTTACCTGTTCCCCTGCCTCACAAATATCAGATCCTAATTCACATCTGAACCTTTGAAATGTATTCTGCAAAATATGATTTGTTTCTTTGTAATCATAATTCAAATTGCTTTGATATCTGGTACTTAAAAGGCAAAATTGATATTAAAAAATCAATAAAGTATGTTTGAAAAAATCAACTGTGGCTGAAGATAATATTGGGTTGAAGAACATTTACTTGTTCTAGTGAGAAATGCATGCTTATGTCACAGTATCCTTGATACAAACACTCAGAACCTAACTCCTCCGCAGAGCCTTTGATTTCAAATAATACGCTGTTACTTTGTTCTGCTTTGTGTACTCTTGCTATTTAAACCCTGCGTTAACCTCACTTCATGTTATATAGAACAGACCTTGCACTAATATTTGTGTCTCTGGTAACCATGGTGCTTAGTCTCTAGAAGAGAGGAATATCAAAATGCTCATTGATAGCAAGCCACAATGAATGTTCCATTGTACACTGTTAAATGAAAGAATGTTCAAGGTTAGGTTGATATCTCATATCGACAAAGACATGGATCATTGTTCACTATTCAAAAAGATGTCATGAAAAATGAACAAATGTATAAGGAGAGAGTGGTGTCCATGACTGTGAAGGTGCACGACACTAACCCAGTAAAAGCTGTATCATTAGACAATCAGCAGGATCAACATTACCTGTGTGCCTCCTTCACTATGGACTTGTTTTTAGATTGAATATCAGGAGCATATAGTTTTCAGGTTATATATTAAATGCCATTTTTTAATTGTGCAACCATTGGACATTGTGTATTCATAAAACAATTATGTTTACATACTACCATAATGCTATACTTATTTGTCTAATTTAGAGCAGTGATGTGCTTTCCAGTCCTAGCATGAAACTTGGTAGAAATTACTGCAGCTTTCAACCAAGCAGATTGCTATATTTAGTAGATGAATTATACATATTTCATTGCCCTATTTATGTAAGTTTGAAACAGGCAAAACTCTATTTTTGCAATAGGCCCATATGGTGTGTACCACAAAGGCAGGTAAGTTCACTATTTTAATAGAAAATGTGACAGTACACAACTGGGGTGGGTCATCTCTGACATCTGAGTTTCCTGAAGCTTCATGGGAAATAATTACGTCCTCATTACAAATGGTGCTGGACCTCACTACTCTACATATTGGGGGAACCATGCAGTCTTTACAATGTCTTGCTTTAACACAGTCTTTACCAGGCATAACCTTTACCATGCAAACTTTTATCACACTTTCCCTTTATCATGCATGCCATTATAAGTGCAGTGAATTAGAAGAAAGTGATTTTGAATGCTTGAGAAATTCAGCTATATTTGTTCAGACTGAGTTTTAATTAATATGCATTTTGAGTAATTTGTTTTTTTTTATTTCCCAAAAATAATATATAATTCATTTAAGAATAATTGTATTAAATCCAAGAAATATATTTTAATATAAATATGAAATTATTTAAATGGTTGTAGGATGTAAGAGATATAGGGGTTATGGTTGGTGAATTGTATCCAAACCTAAGTATTATTTTGAAAACATAAGTGTATATAAATACATTAATGTGAAATTTATAAAACTTAACTTTAAATTTAAAAAATTTGCAAAACAGTTTTTTAGGAGCAGGATATAAGAAATATAGGGGTTGTGCATGTATTAATACTCAGGTATTAAATTTAATATCCCATTACTCCTATTTTATAATAAGGTACTTACATTTTTTGGGGAAAAATTATGTGTTTAATATAAGGGATATAAAGGCAATGGGCGGGTAGTGTATAAATACCTGGGTATTTTCTGTAAATATTGAGTTTAAATATTCTAATTAAATAAAAAATATATAAATCAAAAGATAGTGTGTACATAATACACAATGATTATTAATGAGCAGGTTGGTTAGAATAAAGGGGTTATGGGTGGTGAAGACTATTATTTATCAGGTATTCATTTTATAAAAATTTAATTTCTAAGATATTTTAATTGCATTTTATTTAGGGTGTTTATGTTTTAAAAATAGGATAACTATTTATTAGCAGTGGGATGTAGGAAGATAGGGGTTATGGGTGGGGAAGTGTGTTATAAAACAGGTGTTGGATTTTTAAAAAAATATTACCAAAATAATCACTGCATAAAAAACATACAACATATTTTTTAGGAAGGGGTTAGTAGGTATATGGAGGGTATGGGTGGGGATGAGTACTATACACATAAATTAATGTTAGTACCTGGGTATTACCATCCATTTACATTTTAATTGTAATGTAATATAAAATTAATTGAGTTAAAAGTAGGATAATTACATTTTAAGGAGAGTGAAGAATGGAATATAGAGGTATTGGTTGAGGAAGTGAAGTAATACGTGTATAATAACATTTAACACTTGGGGATTCATTGTTGATAAAATCAATTAAACCAACAATAAGATTAATAATTAAAAGAAATACTATTATATCAAGAATATTTTATTTGATACATTTGACACAAATAAACTATTCATTAAATATATGTAAAAAAGCTCTACTTCATTTGACAAAATAGTGACTCATTTGTTAAACATAGTATTTTGTTTACAATTTTTTTTAAACTGTTTAGAGAAATGGGGAAGTATAATTTAAAAAACATTTTAAACATAGTTTCCCAAGTTTTACCATTGATCCACGAAAAGCTGCTGTCAGGTAAAAACAATCTAATTTACTTAACACCACATATAGGGCCAGATGTATGAAAAAAGCATTTTGTGATGCTCTGATTTTGCATATTTTTTTAGGACGTTGAAAGGGGTTGCAGTAACATTGTTGATACCTTTACACTGTTTGCGCTAGCGTAAAATATCTTTGTTGATAGCAGTCCAAATTTATTTTGGTACCATTGGCGTGAGCAAGCTTTAATATTCATTGTTTGTATATGTTTGTCTTTGTCTCACATTGTATACATGTATTGCAGTGTGTGTTAGAATGTGTGGTAGTATGGCAATGAAAGTTTTCACTGATGTCTAGTTATTTTTTTTTTTAGAAATCCTGGTGATATTCTGTTTTTTTATGTGCTTGTAATTATGGAGTAATTTGTTATTGATAAATAGATTAAATAAACACCAATCAAAATGGTTGAAATAATTAATTAAGGGTCTTATTGATTTGTTTTCATATGTCCCTTTGCTCAGTCTCTAGTTGAAGGTGTTATCAGTATTGACAATTGTTTCTGTGTCTTTGATTATGTAGGCTCACCCTTACTGATTGGAGTCATTACCCATAGTTGTTTCATTGGCAGACCAAAAAGGGCTGCAGCACAAGCTGCAATGGAAAAAGTGGTATTTTTAAACATCCATGCACTGTGTGCCATGAACAATGTGGTGCCTGGCACATGGATGTTTGGAAGGGCACCTCAGGTGCCCCCCCCAGGCCTCATAGCAGAGGCCCATGGAATGCCATGGAAAGGCTGTTGGTAAGGGACATCATAATTCCTACGGCAGTGCCTAAGCAGGCACCGGCACTATTGTAGAGAATATGATCCGATGTTCTGTACACAGGTTTCCATTGAAGTCAATGGGAGTTCAACCAAACCGCATCCGGATGCATTCAAATGCATCATACTTGTTCGGTAGGACTCCCCTGATCTGAGTCATACGGAAAGCATTCCTGACTGAGTCATTTGGTATGCTTTACGAATGAGATCGGAATTGGGCCCATAGTGTCCAGTGCCTTTCCGAGTGTGCCCTGACTGGATCAAATTCTCCCCCTTGCAGTATCCAACACCTTCTCTGAGTTTGCCATGACTGGAGTTGAGAGTAGTAATTATGCCTCAATGTAGTGTCCAGCAACTTCCCCCAATTTGCCTTGATTGGAGTTTAGAATAGTAAATCTGCTTCCTTGCAATGTCCTGCACCTTCTCTGAATTTGCCCTGAATGGAATTTGGAATTGTAAATTTTCCCCCTTGCAGCATCGAGCACCTTCTCTGAGTTTGCATTGACAGGAATTTAGAAAAATAAATCTGCCTCCATGAAGTGTGTTCAGTTCCTTCCTCGAGTTTGACCTAGCCAGATTATAGAAAAGTAAATCTGCCCCCATATAGTGTCCCACAATGTCCCCGAGTTTAAGCCTGACTGGAGTTTAGAATAGCAAATTTCCTTCCATGCACCATCCAGCACCTTCCCCAAGTTTGCCCTGACAGGAGCTTAGCATAGTAAATCTGCCTCTTTAAAGTGTCCAGCACCTACGCCAAGTTTGTCATCACTAAAATTTAGAATATTAAATCTGCCACAATCTAGTGTCCCGCATCTTCCCTAAGTTTGCCCTGACTGGAGATTAGGTTATTAGATTTCACTCCCTTTTGGAATTTAGTATGATTAAAACGAATATTCTGTTATCTTTAAGCATTTGTTGGAAAAAAAAACACTTTCCCAAACAGAGTTGATGCATTGATTAAAAAATCAATGTACTCAGTCAATTTTAGGAATAAGTGGTTGTGCTTTAATTTGTTTTTCTCTGTGCAATTCTTCCGTCCTTCAAAGATTTTATTATAATCACAGAAAAAACGTATTCTCATATTATGTAAGATAGAATATGCTGTTTAAAGCATTAGTGCTATTATTTTAACATTGATAATGTAGTGTAGTTCCTATTTCCCTTATAGGCTCTGCGCATTGGAATAATATACACTATAGTTGTGGCATAGGACTAAGGTCAGTGTGCCTCTATCGAGTACATTAAACTTAATTACTTTGTGTGCCAGCTAACTCAGAGGCCACTAGAAACTCCTTGAATAAACAAGAAGGGTGTAGTTTTCGGCAATATATATATATATATATATATATATATATATATATATATATATATATATATATATATATATATATATATATATATATATATATATATATATATATATATATATATATAATATATATCTATATATATTCACTGAAAAAACCATAGGTTTCAGGGGCGTTATAGTTAGCTGGACATTTCCCTCATACAAAACCCTAGAAATTCCCCTGTTATAGTTAGTTCACTTAACTATAACTCGTGCCCCCGCAGTGCACTGCTGATGACGTCACATATTACATCACTCATGACATGGTCAGTGACATCACTGATGACATCTCAAATGACATCACTGATGACATCACTGATGACATCGTCCATGTGATAAATTAGTGCATCTTCTCACACCCTAATATAACCTTTGATACACCGACTCAAAATTTCAGATGGCCATTTTGAAAACCATAGATACTCCAATACCAATAACTACATACACACTCATTAACTCTTAGGTCTACATACACCTCCACTCACTCACCTGTATAGTCACTCATACTTACAGTCACTCCGTACAAGACTATCATATGCATTTATATACCTATATAGACACTCACACACCACCAATCATCCATTGAGGTACTGACACACCTAGTCAGTCGTGCAAGTAATTAAACACAGTCCAATTTACTCACCTATACAGTTAAACACACTCAAGTTCACTTAATCATAAAAATAGTACCACATTCTTACGCTCTTATACAATCATTGATACAAGCACACACTCATCCATACAGCCACCCTCACAATCACACACTCTCACATATACCCACTTATATACTCTTACACACATATATACTGCCTTTCACATATGTAGTTAGTCACACATGTACCACTGAGATATACATTCAATCCCTAACACACCCATACATACACTCACCCAACCATACAGTCCATCACAGATGCACTCTTAAAACCATGCACCCATAGAATCACCCACTCACACATCTATGCATAGAGTCACACACACCCAACCCATACAGATACTCAAACAACCAATCAATAACCCATATAGACACTCATAAAGCTATTCACAAAACCATGCAGCCACTTATACAACTACACACAGACACATACAGACATTCACACAGTTTAGTCACTTGTCTGCAGTAATATACATTTAATGACTCACTTATAGAGTCAGTTACACACCTAGAAAATCATCCATTCACACACTTTTACATCCACTCATTCTTCCACAGGTCTTTCACTATAAATATATAAAATATATTTAAACTTTACAGAAACACACAGTCACTGGATGACGTCATCAGTGATGTCATCAGTGATGTCATTTGAGATGTCATCAGTGATGTCACTGACCATGTCATGAGTGATGTAATATGTGATGTCATCAGAAGTGCATTGCGGGGGCGTGAGTTATAGTTAGCTGAACTAACTATAACAGGGGAATTTCTAGGGTTTTGTACGAGGGAAATGTCCAGCTAACTATAACACCCCTGAAACCTATGGTTTTTTCAGTGAAAAAAAATAATATATATATATATTTATTTGGACGGCCGAAACGCGTCTGGACATTGGGAAATAAATCAATCAAACTGTTTGGTATCACAGAGGTCTGTGCCCGTGATTTCCTCAAGGAAAAAGAATTGCGAGTTGTTTCATATATATATATATATATATATTCACTGAAAAAACCATAGGTTTCACACACGTTATAGTTAGGAATTAGCATTTAAAAAACCTTGCAAATTCACTGAAAAAACCATAGGTTTCACACATGTTATAGTTAGCGGAAATTTTACTGATAAAAAACCAATGAAATTCCCCCGTTATAGTTAGTCCAGGCAACTATAACTCACGCGACCGCAATCCTCTGCTGATGCTAATACTGTATTTAGACACTTATTTGCCCATGTCTTCTTCCATACATTTTTAGCTATACATATATTACAAATATTTTTTTTTCATAAAGACACATATGTCATCAGCAGAAGATTGCGGTCGCGTGAGTTATAGTTGCCTGCACTAACTATAACGGGGGAATTTCATTGGTTTTTTATCAGTAAAATTTCCGCTAACTATAACATGTGTGAAACCTATGGTTTTTTCAGTGAATTTGCAAGGTTTTTTAAATGCTAATTCCTAACTATAACGTGTGTGAAACCTATGGTTTTTTCAGTGAATTTGTACGGTTTTTTAAATGCTAAGTTACTTTACGCCATTCGTGGCGTGCGTGCCCACTTAACGCAGTTCGTTCCATGAGCGCACGGTGCGCCCACTTTACGCAGTTAGTGCCGTGCACGCACGGTGGGCACGCGGTGCGCTACGCACACCGCGTGCCCACGTTACGCTAGATGGGCCATGTACGCACGATGCGCTTCGCGCACCGTGCGCACATGGAGGACATATGATGCACTTCGTTTTGAAAGGTAATATTTTAATTTTTTGTACATTTTATAAGCCATGCACAAATGGTGCCCTTCGGGCGCCATTTGCACACGGGGTAGAGAGAGTGTGGATAATTTTTTTTTTAATTATTTTTTTAAATAATATTTATGTTTATCTCATCTCTAATAAGACATGCACAATTGGTGCCCTGCGGGCACCAATTGCACAAGGGGTGGAGAGAGTGTGGATAATTTTTTTTTTTTTTTAATTTTTCTACCGTACGCGTACGGTAAGCGTAATCGGCGAAATTACCGAAAAAATAAAAATTCCGTTTTTGGCCTTGGGGGATCTTTGGGGACTCCCTCAACATGGCTATGTGTGTGGGAGCTGTCTAAACAGCCCCTTTACATGTTTTTGGGCTTTATATTTTAAAAATCACTCTCAGTGCGAGAGAGAAAATGGCGGCTGCCGCTTCCTGGTTTCGGCCGATTCGAATGTTTACTAAGATCTAAGAGCCAATCAGAATCGCGCTCGCGCACGTCACCGTACGCGTACGGTAAGCGTACCGTAAGCGCACCATAAGCTGGCTCAGATATATATATTGATTTAAAGGCTATTTTCTCAAAATCTACTGAACAGATTTACACCAAACCTACAAAAGGCACTTCCTTGACCTGAGGACTACCTCTCTGCCAAATTTCTAGTAATTCTGTTCAGCCGTTCGGGCTGTAGCCCTGTCTAAAGGTCCTATGGAAAAATGCATGGGAAAAACGCGTTTTGGGACCCCCCTTTTATCTCAGCCCCCGCTTGACGAATCCCCCCGAGACTTTCAGGGTAGGAGCGGAGCGTAGCGCCCCACCTATTTTGAAAAATTCGCGAGGATTCGTCGACCGGCGCCAAAGTTATTCAAAATAGAATGTTGCGGATTTCCTATGGAAACGTGGTCCTAACTATAACTACCTACTGGCGACCGCCAGTAGGTAATATATATATATATATTCAGTGAAAAAACCATAGGTTTCACACATGTTATAGTTAGCTGGACATTTTACTCGTAAAAAACCAATGAAATTGCCCCGTTATAGTTAGTTCAGCTAACTATAACTCGCGCGCCCGCAATGCACTGCTGATGACGTCACATATTACATCACTCATGACATGGTCAGTGACATCACTCATGACATCACTGATGACATCTCAAATGACATCACTGATGACATCATCCTTGTGATAGAGTGGCAGACCTCCTCTTCCCCTAATATAACCTTTGATACACACATTCAAAAATAGAAATTAAAATTTTAAAAACAATGGACATACCAATACCAGTTACAACAACCTCTTCAGTAATTCTAAGATCCACATACACATCCACTCATTCACCAACAGTCCAATACAGTCACTCATACATGTACTCACTTATCATATGTACTCATACACCTATACATCCTGTTACACAATGCCACTCATCCATAGAGCTACTCACACACATAGTCACTCATGCTGATAAAGAATCAAACATCCATTTACTTGCATATACAGTTATACACACACCACCACACTTACTTCTACAGAAACTTACACATACTTAGTCTTTTAAACAATCACTTATAGAAATACATACTTATTCATACAGGAACTCTTTCAATCTCTCACTCTCACATATACTCACATATATAAACCAATAGTCACATATACTAGTTTTAAACATATGTAGTTACTCATAAAGACACTATTGAGACAGTCATTCACTCACTAACACACCCATACACACACTCATCCACCCATACAGTCCTGCACACATGCTGTCTTCAACACATACTAAGAGTGAGTCACTCAGTCATGCACCTATACACTACGTAATACCCCCCACCGAACCATGCAGACACTCAGACTGATACTCAAAAAACCAACTAATAACCTATATAGACACCCATGTAGCTACTCACCAACCCATGCAGCCACTTATACACAAAGTGAGAGACTGATACAGATATTTACATATTTAAACATTATTCACTAAGCCATGTATTCACTATGAAACACTTAATCAGTCAGTTACACAATCAATTTTTCAAAAACAAATCATCCATTTAGACACTTATATACCCATTTATTCTTCCATCGACCATGAGATATACATGTATAAAACATATTTAATTTTCAGAAAAACACACATTCACTGGATGATGTCATCAGTGATGTCATCAGTGATGTCATTTGAGATGTCATCAGTGATGTCATGAGTGATGTCACTGACCATGTCATGAGTGATGTAATATGTGACGTCATCAGCAGTGCATTGCGGGCGCGCGAGTTATAGTTAGCTGAACTAACTATAATGGGGCAATTTCATTGGTTTTTTACGAGTAAAATGTCCAGCTAACTATAACATGTGTGAAACCTATGGTTTTTTCACTGAATTTCTAAGGTTTTTTAAATGCTAATTCCTAACTATAACGTGTGTGAAACCTATGGTTTTTTCACTGAATTTCTAAGGTTTTTTAAATGCTAAATCCTAACTATAACGTGTGTGAAACCCATGGTTTTTTCAGTGAATTTGCAAGGTTTTTTAAATGCTAATTTTTTTTTTATTCTTCTATTTTTTCTAACATATTTTTAATTTAATTATCTTACCTTTTATAAAGACTATGATTAAATTTTTAAAATTCTTTAATATGTTTTTTTTAATATATTTTTTAAAATAAACATGTAAAATTTATTTGCAGTACTTTTTTTTAAAAAATAAAAAAATTTTAGTACGCGTACCGTAAGCTCACGGTAAGCGTACGGTTTACGCAACGTCCGTAATCTATCTACGCTGCTTGCGTATAGTTACGCACTTTGCGTAGCCGCGCGTACTGCGCGTGGGACGCGTGCGCGCTTACGCCACACGCGCACGTTACGCGGAAGTGTCGGGTAGTAACTGTTATGCGCATGCGCGCAAGTGCGTGTCTTTTTTACGCGCATGCGTACTTTTTGCCGTAAGCGTACCGTAAGCGTACCGTAAGCGTACGGTAGGTCATGTGATCATGAAACACAACTTTTGATT
The DNA here is from genome assembly GCF_964204655.1 of Triturus cristatus. Classification (NCBI taxonomy): domain Eukaryota; kingdom Metazoa; phylum Chordata; class Amphibia; order Caudata; family Salamandridae; genus Triturus; species Triturus cristatus. The sequence goes on from NC_140591.1 coordinate 501,285,506, forward strand.
GGTTGAAACTACTTTCAATTCTAGAACTCTCCTACACCACACCCATTCCCCTCATTTCTGCTTGTGATCCCTTGGGAGAAGGAGCTGGTTTGTCTTTGGGATACGATGGCAGAACAGCAGAGCTCTTCTGAGAGTGAGGCTAGCACTACCAGCACTGTCTTGAGGCAGAGATCGAGGAAACAAAAGCCCTCTTATGTATGGGATTATTTTACTTTTCCTGAAGGCCAGCAAAAGGTGAATGCACCCTTAGTTACTTGCAGGCTGTGTAAGTGTGTACTTTCTAGAGGTAATCCTGACAGGAAGTATTCCTTTGGGAATCACACCATGAAGAGACACCTCCTGGATGTACACGGAAGGACACATGGTCATCTTTTTGGAGGTAACTCTTCAGAAAGACGAGCCAGTACATCCACAGCAGCTCAGCCTGGACCATCATCTGCAGGGCTGACTCCTTCCTCTGCAGGTCAGGTGAGCCCTTCATCTGTGGGGGGAGAATCTCCTTTTGCTGGCCCTCTGGAAATGAACCCTCGATTTCGGAAGGTTGATATTCGATGCACATTTTGTAAAGATCTAATTTGCCATAGGGAGACCAGTGTTTCCCTAGTGAACAACAAAATAGATCAGCACATTTGTCGCTTTGAATAATTTTCCCATGCTTCCTTTCCTCTGTCCCTGCATGAACACAACGGTTCTTTTAAGAGCCAACCTTATCTTTCATCTTTTTTTTACATATATTTTTAAAAACTTTTTTTTATTTTTTTTACCGTACGCGTACGGTGCGCGTCCTTTTTTTTTTATTTTTAAAAAAAAACACTAAAAATCATTTATCACATTACAAGGTCCTTGAGAGACTACTGTCACATTATGAAACCACTTTTCAGATTTTGTAAAAAGCCCATGTCCAGACTGCTACACTACAGCAAGGGCAACCAGCCTTAGTGATGCTGAATGTATTTGCATTACAGACTGAAACCTGAAAACCCCACTCGCTTGTAAATACTGTGCATGAATATACATGGCAAGCACATGGGTGTGTGCTAAGAGTCTGCTTCTTCCCCCAAAAATTCGCTCCCCCTTTCCATCTAATGCAACTGTGAAATCACCAGAGCAATATGCAATAAATCTCTGCCTATAATTCCTCTCTGCACACAGAGTCATGTTTTCACATTAGTCCCAAAACGAAATTTCTTTGCCAATTTGAAAGCACACTTACTGCTCTTTTTTTTTCGGGGCAAGTGAAAATCACTTTTACAGACTGACACAGTGCTTCCCCCTTTTTTTCAAATGTAATCACACATTTCTATTGGTTGAAAACCAACCCTTTTCCAAAAGTACCCTTCCCCCTTCTTGACTTCTGCCTAGTACCCTTCCCCCAACTTGACTTCTGCCTGCTACCATAGCAACAGCTCATGGAACACTGCTGTGTGCAGTTAGGTCAGAAGTTTGCCAAACAATGTTTCAATTCCACAGAGCAAGAGTGCTTGACTTTTCAAACCTAACAGCAAATCCATAGTACTGTTCTTTGGTTACACATTTTTCTGTACCAATACAAAAAATGATTCTATCAATTGACACATACAGCCTAGTTTTTATTCTAGAATGGTATGAAACAGCCAATCAGTTCTTTTTGTTTTGAAAAAAATATGTATGCCTCCATTTCCAAACTGTCTTTCTTTTCATATTGCCATTCTACTGAAAGACACCTCCTGAGTGCATCCAGTTCTCCTTTGAAGATGTTCACAGTGTGGATTGTAGGGCACAGCTATGTCTTCTGGAGTGAAAAGTTTGCAGAGAAAACAGGTATGGTGAGAGACCTTGCTTTGCCAAATGTAGACATTAAATGGATTGGTCAGAGAGGGTTAAAGTGGCACCAATTGATGCCATTGGTGAAATCCTTCATTCAAATCCAACACCCTGACCTCATAATAGTGCACTGTGGTGGCAATGACCTAGGCACTTTGACTGGGGTAGGTCTGGAAATGCTTATGAAGGACACCTTTGCACAACTGTTTACACTTTTCCCTAAAACTGCCTTTGTGTTTTCCAACATATGCCAAAGGCAAAAATGGAACTGGTCCAATCATTTCTGTCCGCAGATTGACAAAGCAAGAAAGCACGTCAACAAATCTGTTTCTGCTTTCCTCCGTGACTATGGTATGGGTGCCATTTACCACAACAACTTGCGTTATGACATGCAAGACATTTATAGAGGAGATGGTGTGCACTTCAATGATGAAGGGAACAGAGTCTTCCTCTTGAACCTTAGAGTCTGCATCGGTACTTACTTGTAGGTACCACTAAAAAAATGACTTCATAAACACAACAGCTCTTTTTAGAGCTCCCTAATTTCTAAACTCTTAAATCTGCTGTTCATTTATTTTTTTTTATTTTTTTTACCGTACGCTTACCGTAAGCTTACCGTACGCGTACCCCTTGATTTTTTTTTAAATCAATTAATGTTTTTTTTGTACTTTTCTGTCCTTCTTTGACCCCCTTACAAATGTTAGGGGGTCTGTAACTCTCCTCATTGCCCCCTTTCCTTGTTTTCACTCTTTTTTTTCAGAGTGAAATACAGAAAATGGCGGCCGCCGCTTTCTGGTTTCGGCCGATTCGAATGTTTACTAAGATCTAAGAGCCAATCAGAATCGCGCTCGCGCACGCCACCGTACGCTTACCGTAAGCGTACGGTAAGCGTACCGTAAGCGGGCTCAGATATATATATTGATTTAAAGGCTATTTTCTCAGAATCTACTGAACAGATTTACACCAAACCTACAAAAGGCACTTCCTTGACATAGGGACTACCTCTCTGCCAAATTTTGAGTAATTCTGTTCAGCCGTTCGGGCTGTAGCTCGTTCCAAAGGTCCTATGGAAAAATGCATGGGAAAAACGCGTTTTGGGACCCCCCTTTTATCTCAGCCCCCGCTTGACGGATCCCCCCGAGACTTTGAGGGTAGGAGCGGAGCGTAGCGCCCCACCTATTTTGAGAAATTCGCGAGGATTCGTCGTCCGGCGCCAAAGTTATTCAAAATAGAATGTTGAGGTTTTCCTATGGAAACGGGGTCCTAACTATAACTACCTACTGGCGACCGCCAGTAGGTAATATATATATATATATATATATATATATATATATATATATATATATATATAACTCAAAGCTGTAATACTGTGCCTGGAGTGGTAATTGGCTTTTGTCATTTTACAGCTCGGCAAGGACAGCACTGTGCTAGTCCTATGCTTAAAGACTTTGCTGTACAAATGGCAAATGACTTTGTCCTTTTCTATCTCGGCGTGGATGGCACTGTGCTGATCCTATGCTTAAAGATTTTGATAGAAAAACAGACATTTGAGGTGAGCAGATCTAGAGTGTCGCTGGTGTTGAGAGTGCTCCATACAGGAGCTGCTTTCCACCTAAACTTGAGAACTACCCAGAGTTCTCTGCTTCTTTTTTGCATAATTTATTCGTCACTCTATGCCTGAAAGGGTATTTCCTTGACTTATACTGCGTGCTCCCTTGTGTCTGGACAAAGCTATACCTCTCTGAAGAGCTCTAATTAGAGCGAAAAACTGTGTCAGGGGTTGCTTTTACTCATTTCAGGTTGGCTTGATTGGTATTTTACCAACTCAAAGCTGTAATACTGTGCCTGGAGTGGTAATTGGCTTTTGTCATTTTACAGCTCGGCAAGGACAGCACTGTGCTAGTCCTATGCTTAAAGACTTTGCTGTACAAATGGCAAAAGACTTTGTCATTTTCTATCTCGTCGTGGATGCCACTGTGCTAATCCTATGCTTAAAGATTTTGATAGAAAAACAGACATTTGAGGTGAGCAGATCTAGAGTGTCGCTGGTGTTGAGAGTGCTCCATACAGGAGCTGCTTTCCACCCAAATTTGAGAACTACCCAGAGTTCTCTGCTTTTTTTTGCATAATTTATTCGTCACTCTATGCCTGAAAGGGTATTTCTTTGACTTATACTGGGTGCTCCCTTGTGTCTGGACAAAGCTATACCTCTCTGAAGAGCTCTAATTAGAGCGAAACACTGTGTCAGGGGTTGCTTTTACTCATTTCAGGTTGGCTTGATTGGTATTTTACCAACTCAAAGCTGTAATACTGTGCCTGGAGTGGTAATTGGCTTTTGTCATTTTACAGCTCGGCAAGGACAGCACTGTGCTAGTCCTATGCTTAAAGACTTTGCTGTACAAATGGCAAAAGACTTTGTCCTTTTCTATCTCGGCGTGGATGGCACTGTGCTAATCCTATGCTTAAAGATTTTGATAGAAAAACAGACATTTGAGGTGAGCAGATCTAGACTGTCGCTGGTGTTGAGAGTGCTCCATACAGGAGCTGCTTTCCACCTAAACTTGAGAACTACCCAGAGTTCTCTGCTTCTTTTTTGCATATATATATATATATATATATATATATATATATATATATATATATATATATATATATATATATATATATATATATATATATATATATATATATATATTTCCACACAATTGTGTGGAATTAATACCGAGATCGTGTCCTGATCTCGACGTGTGCACCGGCTGGAAAGGTGCTCCTTCCGTGCGGGACACTTGTGTGTAAAATAAAAAATAAAAATAAATAAATAAAAATATATATATATATATATATATATATATATTACCTACTGGCGGTCGCCAGTAGGTAGTTATAGTTAGGACCCCTTTTCCATAGGAAATCCGCAACATTCTATTTTGAATAACTTTGGCGCTGGTCGACGAATCCTCGCGAATTTCTCAAAATAGGTGGGGCGCTATGCTCCGCTCCTACCCTGAAAGTCTCGGGGGGATCCGTCAAGCGGGGGCTGAGATAAAAGGGGGGTCCCAAAACGCGTTTTTCCCATGCATTTTTCCATAGGACCTTTAGAACGAGCTACAGCCCGAACGGCTGAACAGAATTACTCGAAATTTGGCAGAGAGGTAGTCCTTAGGTCAAGGAAGTGCCTTTTGTAGGTTTGGTGTAAATCTGTTCAGTAGATTCTGAGAAAATAGCCTTTAAATCAATATATATATCTGAGCCCGCTTACGGTACGCTTACCGTACGCTTACCGTAAGCGTACGGTGGCGTGCGCGAGCGCGATTCTGATTGGCTCTTAGATCTTAGTAAACATTCGAATCGGCCGAAACCAGGAAGCGGCGGCCGCCATTTTGTGTATTTCACTCTGAAAAAAAGAGTGAAAACAAAAAAAGGGGGCAAAGAGGAGAGTTACAGACCCCCTTACATTTGTGAGGGGGTCAAAGAAGGACTGTAAAGTACAAAAAAAACATTTATTGTTTTTTAAAAAAATCACGGGGTACGCATACGGTGAGCTTACGGTAAGCGTACGGAAGAAAAATGGCGTGCGCGAGCGAGATTCTGATTGGCCCTTAGATCTTAGTAAACATTCGAATCGGCCGAAACCAGGAAGCGGCGGCCGCCATTTTGTGTATTTCACTTTGAAAAAAAAGAGTGAAAACAAGAAAAGGGGGCAATGAGGAGAGTTACAGACCCCCTAACATTTGTAAGGGGGTCAAAGAAGGACAGAAAAGTACAAAAAAACCATTTATTGATTTTTAAAAAAATCACGGGGTACGCGTACGGTAAGCGTACGGTAAAAAAAAAAAATAATAAATAAATGAAATGCAGAATTAAGAGTTTAGGTATTAGGGAGCTCTAAAAAGAGCTGTTGTGTTTATGAAGTCATTTTTTTAGTGGTACCTACAAGTAAGTACCGATGCAGAGTCTAAGGTTCAAAAGGAAGACTCTGTTCCCTTCATCATTGAAGTGCACACCATCTCCTCTATAAATGTCTTGCATGTCATAACGCAAGTTGTTGTGGTAAATGGCACCCATACCATAGTCACGGAGGAAAGCAGAAACAGATTTGTTGACGTGCTTTCTTGCTTTGTCAATCTGCGGACAGAAATGATTGGACCAGTTCCATTTTTGCCTTTGGCATATGTTGGAAAACACAAAGGCAGTTTTAGGGAAAAGTGAAAACAGTTGTGTAAAGGTGTCCTTCATAAGCATTTCCAGACCTACCCCAGTCAAAGTGCCTAGGTCATTGCCACCACAGTGCACTATTATGAGGTCAGGGTGTTGGATTTGCATGAAGGATTTCACCAATGGCATCAATTGGTGCCACTTTAACCCTCTCTGACCAATCCATTTAATGTCTACATTTGGCAAAGCAAGGTCTCTCACCATATCTGTTTTCTCTGCAAACTTTTCACTCCAGAAGACATAGCTGTGCCCTACAATCCACACTGTGAACATCTTCAAAGGAGAACTGGATGCACTCAGGAGGTGTCTTTCAGTAGAATGGCAATATGAAAAGAAAGACAGTTTGGAAATGGAGGCATACACATTTTTTTTAAAACAAAAAGAACTGATTGGCTGTTTCATACCATTCTAGAATTAAAACTAGGCTGTATGTGTAAATTAATAGAAGCATGTTTTGTATTGGTACAAAAAAATGTGTAACCAAAGAACAGTACTATGGATTTGCTGTTAGGTTTGAAAAGTCAAGCACTCTTGCTCTGTGGAATTGAAACATTGTGTGGCGAACTTCTGACCTAACTCCACACAGCAGTGTTCCATGAGCTGTTGCTATGGTAGCAGGCAGAAGTCAAGTTGGGGGAAGGGTACTAGGCAGAAGTCAAGTTGGGGGCAGGGTACTTTTGGAAAAGGGTTGGTTTTCAACCAATAGAAATGTGTGATTACATTTGAAAAAAAGGGGGAAGCACTGAGATTTGAAACTTACATGTATATGTGTGGAAAAATAGAGGGAAAGTTTGCCATTATCTGGTTCTGCTGAGAGGAGAGAGATGAACACAACAGAGATCCTGGCTCTGATAATCTGCTGTTTGAGTGCCACATTTCTTTCACAACTAACTAATTTTAAAGGTGAGTTATGAGTTTGAGAGGGGATGTATGTGGTAACTTAAGAAATGAATAATAGAAATGGAAATTCTTTTTGTTGAAGTTGCGTTTATCATTTTCTGTTTTGGGAGAAATTTAAATGTGAGGAACATGTAAAATAATATGGACTATGTTTTCACAATAAATTAAGGTGTACTGGAAAAAAAAGAATAGTTTAAGGGTTTGAGGTTGGACTCAGTAATGCAAATACATTCAGCATCACTAAGGCTGGTTGCCCTTGCTGGAATGTAGGCAGCCACCCAGGTTACACATGGTGGTGGTCTGAAAAAGCAGTTTGGACATGTGCATTTAAGAAAATCAAAAAAGTGGTTTGATAATGTGTCAGTCTGTAAAAGTGATTTTCACTTGCCAAAAAAAAGAGCAGTAAGTGTGCTTTCAAATTGGCAAAGAAATTTCGTTTTGTGACTAATGTGAAAACATGACTCTGTGTGCAAAGAGGAATTATAGGCAGAGATTTATTGCGTATTGCTCTGGTGATTTCACAGTTGCATTAGATGGAAAGGGGGAGCGATTTTTTGGGGGAAGAAGCAGACTCTTAGCACACACCCATCTGCTTGCCATGTATAATCATGCACAGTATTTACAAGCGAGTGGGGTTTTCAGGTTTCAGTCTGTAATGCAATACATTCAGCATCACTAAGGCTGGTTGCCCTTGCTGGAGTGTAGGCAGCCACCCAGGTTACACATGGTGGTGGTCTGAAAAAGCAGTTTGGACATGTGCATTTAAGAAAATCAAAAAAGTGGTTTTATAATGTGTCAGTCTGTAAAAGTGATTTTCACTTGCCAAAAAAAAAGAGCAGTAAGTGTGCTTTCAAATTGGCAAAGAAATTTCGTTTTGTGACTAATGTGAAAACATGACTCTGTGTGCAAAGAGGAATTATAGGCAGAGATTTATTGCGTTTTTTTCTGGTGATTTCACAGTTGCATTAGTAGGAAAAAGGGGGAGCGATTTTTGGGGGGAAGAAGCAGACTCTTAGCACACACCCATCTGCTTGCCATGTATAATCATGCACAGTATTTACAAGCGAGTGGGGTTTTCAGGTTTCAGTCTGTAATGCAAATACATTCAGCATCACTAAGGCTGGTTGCCCTTGCTGGAGTGTAGGCAGCCACCCAGTTACACATGGTGGTGGTCTGAAAAAGAAGTTTGGACATGTGCATTTAAGAAAATCAAAAAAGTGGTTTAATAATGTGTCAGTCTGTAAAAGTGATTTTCACTTGCCAAAACAAAAAGAGCAGTAAGTGTGCTTTCAAATTGGCAAAGAAATTTCGTTTTGGGATTAATGTGAAAACATGACTCTGTGTGCAAAGAGGAATTATAGGCAGAGATTTATTGCGTTTTTTTCTGGTGATTTCACAGTTGCATTAGATGGAAAGGGGGAGCGATTTTTTGGGGGAAGAAGCAGACTCTTAGCACACACCCATCTGCTTGCCATGTATAATCATGCACAGTATTTACAAGCGAGTGGGGTTTTCAGGTTTCAGTCTGTAATGCAAATACATTCAGCATCACTAAGGCTGGTTGCCCTTGCTGGACTGTAGGCAGCCACCCAGGTTACACATGGTGGTGGTCTGAAAAAGAAGTTTGGACATGTGCATTTAAGAAAATCAAAAAAGTGGTTTAATAATGTGTCAGTCTGTAAAAGTGATTTTCACTTGCCCAAAAAAAAAGAGCAGTAAGTGTGCTTTCAAATTGGCAAAGAAATTTTGTTTTGGGACTAATGTGAAAACATGACTCTGTGTGCAAAGAGGAATTATAGGCAGAGATTTATTGCGTTTTTTTCTGGTGATTTCACAGTTGCATTAGATGGAAAGGGGGAGCGATTTTTTGGGGGAACAAGCAGACTCTTAGCACACACCCATCTGCTTGCCATGTATAATCATGCACAGTATTTACAAGCGAGTGGGGTTTTCAGGTTTCAGTCTGTAATGCAAATACATTCAGCATCACTAAGGCTGGTTGCCCTTGCTGGAGTGTAGGCAGCCACCCAGGTTACACATGGTGGTGGTCTGAAAAAGAAGTTTGGACATGTGCATTTAAGAAAATCAAAAAAGTGGTTTAATAATGTGTCAGTCTGTAAAAGTGATTTTCACTTGCCCAAAAAAAAAGAGCAGTAAGTGTGCTTTCAAATTGGCAAAGAAATTTCGTTTTGGGACTAATGTGAAAACATGACTCTGTGTGCAAAGAGGAATTATAGGCAGAGATTTATTGCGTTTTTTTCTGGTTATTTCACAGTTGCATTAGTAGGAAAAAGGGGGAGCGATTTTTTGGGGGAAGAAGCAGACTCTTAGCACACACCCATCTGCTTGCCATGTATAATCATGCACAGTATTTACAAGCGAGTGGGGTTTTCAGGTTTCAGTCTGTAATGCAAATACATTCAGCATCACTAAGGCTGGTTGCCCTTGCTGGAGTGTAGGCAGCCACCCAGGTTACACATGGTGGTGGTCTGAAAAAGCAGTTTGGACATGTGCATTTAAGAAAATCAAAAAAGTGGTTTCATAATGTGTCAGTCTGTAAAAGTGATTTTCACTTGCCAAAAAAAAAGAGCAGTAAGTGTGCTTTCAAATTGGCAAAGAAATTTCGTTTTAGGACTATTGAGAAAACATGACTCTGTGTGGAAAAAGGAATTACAGGCAGAGATTTATTGCGTTTTTTTCTGGTGATTTCACAGTTGTATTAGTAGGAAAAAGGGGGAGCGATTTTTTGGGGGAAGAAGCAGACTCTTAGCACACACCCATCTGCTTGCCATGTATAATCATGCACAGTATTTACAAGCGAGTGGGGTTTTCAGGTTTCAGTCCGTAATGCAAATACATTCAGCATCACTAAGGCTGGTTGCCCTTGCTGGAGTGTAGCAGTCTGGACATGGGCTTTTTCTGAAAAGTGGTTTCATAATGTGTCAGTTTGTAAAAGTGATTTTCACTTGCCCAAAAAAAAGAGCAGTAAGTGTGCATTCAAATTGGCAAAGAAATTTTGTTTTGTGACTATTGTGAAAAGAAATGTAGTAATATATTTAAATAAAATAAAGGAATTTTTTTGTTAGTTTTTTTCAGGTATTGCTGAAGAGCAGTGAACAAAATTTAAGATGCCTACAAAATCCAGAGTTCAAAAAACGCTAAAAAAAAACTATATTTGAAGACAACTAGAGGATCAAAGTTAGTAGAAGATGCTGATGTTGGGAGGAAGAAAAAATCTTCTGGTAAGCAAAAAAAAGATTTTCTAAGGAATATATTCAAAAAAAGGAAAAATGTACAAAATGTCTGTACAGGAAAGAATGATTTCAAACAAAAAGGACAAGAAAAAATTGAGAATTTAGTTAATGCAAATATACCTTCTGCAACTAAAAAGATAAACTTAAACAGAAAAACAGCGTTTAAAGAGATACGTAGAAAAATGTTTCAGAGAAGAGTTATGTCCAATTTGATAAAGGATGTGAAGAAATATAAGAAAAAGACAAAGTTTTATAAGAGAAAAAAAGAAATTGAAGCCATTGCAGCAAAGGCATTAGAATTAAAAAGGAAACTATTCATATTAATTTTGAATAGGATGCGTACATTAGACAAAATGGTTAATGTACTGAAATCACATAGCAAAAGGAAAAGAGTAGTGAACAGAACAAACTTTTGTAAAGTGTTTTTAGGAAAGTGGATGCATAGTTCAAGTAGTGAACCTTTTTTTAATGAAGAGAGCTATTTTCAAAGTAATAGTTTGCTGCATGCAGTTGACACCAGAGGTCGTTCATACGAAGTAAAAAATGGTTGCATAATGGAGAAGGAGATAATGGTTCCAAGAGATGAGGTACAAGTGATGGCAGATGAGGCAATGGGGAGACGTCCTAAAGCCCCAGTGTACACTTGGAATTGTAGTAGTATTTGCACTGTGCGTCAGGAATCTATTGACAAATTTCGAGAGTTTCTAAGAGAATATAGTAAAAAGAGTATAAAACAGAAGATTAAGGTGCTTCAAAGTCTGGATCCATGCAGAGTGAGAGAGAATACTGGTTTGCAGGGTCATTCTCTGGCTTGTCTATCTAGAAAAGTGTGCAATAGTGTTTTCCATCATTTTAGGATGCTGGCTGTTCATCATACTGAAATGAGAAAGTTTGTGAGACGGTTGTATTTTGCCAAAAGTCCAGCAATAAAGTTAAATGAATTGAATAGGGCTCTGTTCCGATGAACGGTATCACATGTAGAAAAGGTTGTTGATGAAATTCAGTTTTGTTACTTTGGTCCTGAACAAAACAGTGCAGAGAAGGACACAGTAAATGAGGAAGAAGTGGAAGAGAATGTAGAACCCTCTGTAAGTAACACATTTAATGATCACATAACAAAATTTGCAATAGTCTCTAATGAAAGACCAAATTTTACTTGTATTTGTTGCCGCAGAACTCATTATAGAAAACAAACTAGGAATGTTGATCTCTACAGAAAGAGTGAAAATGAAGATAATTATAAGTGGAAGGATTTAGCCACATATATATTTCTAGAAAATTGTTTTGAATTGGGTGAAGATCAGCGTATTTGTAAATACTGTTACAACAAGTTAGAGGAAAATAGAATGCCGACCAGAGCTGTACATAATAATTTAGAATTGGATGCTATTCCTGCTGAACTTTCTGAATTAAATACATATGAGTCTATACTCATTCAATGTGTTCATCCGTTCCAGACCATAGTACGTATGGAGCCCAAAACTGGTAAATTACCTCCTTCAGATTTACTGAGAGGTTTAAAAGGTAGAGTGGTGTATTTGCCCTTGGATTTGAAAAAAAATATGGAAACTATTGATGCGGATACTTTGGAAACTGAACCATTAGTTATTCTGGTTAATGGTGTACCTACAAAGAATAAGAAGATTTGGCAGGAGCTGGTAGATGTGCGGAAAGTACAAAGAGCAAATTTGTATTTGAAAAAAAATAACAAATGGTATGAATCAATTTATATAGAAGAAGAAGAAGAAGAAGATTTACAAGAAGACACAGAAACACCAACTGGACAAATTGAAAAAGTGGACAAGTCAAAGGAAGAAGAAATTTATGAACATTTTAGCATACATCCTCTTCATTCAAAAGAGGTTATGGGAGACAATATTGATCTCTTTCAGATGAAGAAAGCAAAAGGAACTCCCGTGAGTGTATGGGAGGAGAGCTTGGAAGCTCGATGTTTTCCCCAGCTGTTTCCTAAAGGAAAAGGAGGACGATACGATGAACGTCCAGAACAGATTCCAGCTTCTGAGTATCGGACTACAAGACTATATGCTGAAGATCCCAGATTTCGACAAAGTATTCCTTATTTGTTCCATCTTTTATTTGAAAGCGACTTGTCTGCACTGTCTTATGCAGTAAATCACATTTTAAAAAGTGGAGTACATTTACAAAATGTGTCTGCTAAGGATTTTATGGAGAAAGTGCAGCACCGAGATGATCATTTGGAAACACAACTGATCAATCTGATGGCTTGTCAGCGTGGGACAAATGAATATTGGTACCGACGCCATGGTGAACTAAAATGCATGTTACGGAATTTAGGAACACCAACATGGTTCCTTACCCTAAGCTGTGCCGAGTACGCTTGGGATGATTTACTGGATTTTCTATGAGAGGCCAATTCAAACATTAAAAACATCGAATACAAGACAGCAGGAGAACTGTGCTCATTGGATCCGGTTAATGTTTGCAGATATTTCAATCATAGATTTGAGGCTATGATGTCCTTCATCTGCAATAAAAAAAATCCACCTCTTGGAGAAGTAGTGGATTTCTTTTGGAGAAAAGAGTACCAGGCAAGAGGTGCTCCTCATATTCATATGCTGTTGTGGATCAAGGATGCCCCAACGTTTGGAACAGATACTGATGAAGCAGTGTTATCTTACATTGAAGAATATGCAACATGTGCTATACCAAAAAGCACAGAAGAGAACAAGTTAAAGGAGCAAGTTTTACGTTTCCAAAGTCATCGGTGTGGAAAATACTGTCGACGGAAATACAGGAGCAAAGAAAAATACTACACTAAATGTCGATTTGGGTTTCCCAGACCTGTTCTTTCAAATGGAAGAGTAAACAGTTTTATGTCAGCTGTGAGACATACTATCACAAGAAAATCACCTAAGAATACCTACAACCTTAAAAGAAAAGAAGAATCAAAAAATATAAATGACTACAACCCAGTCATTTTATCCATGTGGAACGCTAACATGGATATACAGTATGTTGCTGACAATTCCATTGCTGTTGCTCGATATGTAACGTCTTACATTACGAAATCAGAAAAAACAGAATTGAAGGAAATGTGGGAAGAGATTTCTCACGAGAAGACTGTCAGTAAGAAGCTGTACAGTTTCAGTTTGAAGATGTTATCGCATCGAGAAATTGGATCCTACGAATGTTCAGATAGGTTATCTGCTGCAAGTCTCTACTCGAAGTCAAGAAGAATAATTTGGGCAAGTTTAGGCCTTGCAGCAATGAGAAATCGGGTACTGAAATCTGTAGGAGAAATTGAATATTTGGCCGAGAATGACCCAGAAAGTACAGATATTTTGAAATCAAACATGTTGGACACTTATTATCCCAAGAGAAGTCATCATCTGGAGAACATGTGTCTCTATGAAGTGTTGCAGAACTACATTTATTCACGGAAAGCTGCAGAAGACATCAACAATGGAAAATATAAAGTCGTTGGTGAAGAAGGATGTTTGGTGAAGCAAACAAAAGGAAGTTTGATAAATCACCGGAAGCTGAGTTGTGACACTACTGACAAGAAGGAATTTTACTACTTGGCTCTTTTACAGTTGTTTAAACCATGGCGTACAGAGGATGAACTACTGGGAGAATTTCAAAGCTATGAAGATTCTTTTAATGCTTGCAAAGACAGCATACAATGCAGTACATTCTCAACTTATCTGCAAATGTTAAATGAAGAAATAGAACAGGAAACTACAATTGCAGCAGAAATAGCTAGAGATAGTTCTCAGGACAGCCAAAGTTCAGGAACACTCAGTCAAGATCCCCTAGGACAACCAATCGTTGAAAATGAAGCATCAATAGCCATGAATGAAGTGGAAACGGCTATGAATCAAGCTCAAGAAGAATTTATAGACTTAGAAAATTTGGAAAGACAACTGAATCAAGAGCAGCAACAAATTTATGAAGAGATCAAAAACAAAATTGATCACGGATTTCTACATGAAAAAAAAGAGTGCTCATGCACATCATTTCATCCAATCAGGATGTATGTAAGCGGACAAGCTGGAACTGGAAAAAGTTTCCTAATAAAAGTCATCAGAAGCTACCTAAAGCAAAAAACGGATTCTACTTTGTCTTGTGTGGTTACTGCTCCAACTGGGTTAGCAGCATATAACATAAAAGGAATCACTTTACATCGTTTGCTAATGTTACCAGTGGAGCATGAGAACAAAATACAATTCAACAAGCTAACTGGAGAAGCATCCTTGGAAGTTTCAAGAGTATTGAAGAAGATGCAAGTTCTCATTATTGATGAGGTGAGCATGGGATCAAACTTAATGCTTGCCTTTGTGCATTTAAGAATGCAGCAAATTTTGAAGACAGACTATGACATGTTATTTGGTGGAAAACACGTCATAGTTTTTGGAGATCTTTTGCAACTTACTCCAGTTAAAGGACAACCAGTGTTTAATACTGTCACACATGAAGACACGAAGAAGTCATTGGGAAGCATCGGAAATACAAATATTTGGTCCTTCTTTGAGTACAAGGAACTTACTACTAATATGAGGCAAGCAAACGATGAAGAATATGGAAGTATTCTGAAAGATATCAGGATTGGACTACTCACAGAAGTTGGCAAAAAAGCATTACAGAGTCGGCTGCTACATAATTTATTTCCAAAGGAAGAAATAGTTGCAGAGAAGATATACAAGAACATTGCAGAAAACAAAAGTGTCATCTGCTTAATGCCAACTCTACGTGAATGCTCAATATTCAATGAGGAGCTTTTGAAATTGGAAAAGGAAGAGATCAGGAAATTGGAAGCAGTGGACAAAATTGAGGATGGAAGAATTACTGTCACAGTAACAGGCAAAATGAAAAATAAATTGGACTCACTAGAGAAGAACATCTCCAAAACAGCTGGATTAGAAAAAAATCTATATGTTTGCATGAACTGTAGAGTATTTTTAAGAAGAAATTTGGATGTTGAAAAAGGTTTAGTTAATGGAGCTATGGGAAGAGTTGTGGGTTTTATTAATTATCAGAAAAAAGAAGGAATTGAATGTTTAAAAATAAAATTTGATCAGATAGAAGAAGTTAAAGATATTTGTCGTTGTACAGTTCGTTTCATGCTTGTGAAAGACTTATATGTACGTAGGAAGCAGTTTCCGTTTTCTCTAGCATATGCTGTAACTATTCACAAGTCTCAAGGATTGACTGTAGATTGTGCATTTGTGAACATTGGTTCAACTGTGTTCAAAGAAGGTATGGCATATGTTCACGAGTGAAAACATTATCAGGTTTATTCATGATAGACTTTGATGACTCAAAAGTTAGTGCTGATACAAACTGTGTAAAGGAGTATAATTGATTAAGAAGAAGCTATGCTCCTCATTTAGGTCAGTATCCTGTGTTAGAGAAACGTGTAGTTTCTCGTAAAAGAAAAAATGAGAATATCTGTAATGAAGATGTAGAGAAGAGGAAAAAAAGAGGAGTGATGTAATTGTAAGCAAAAAGAAAAAGGAAAATGAAGAACAGGTTGTAGGATGTCATTTTGAAAATAGCTCTGGTGTCAACTGCTACGCAAATGTAGTGCTGAATGTTGCATTTTATCTGGAAAGTTTGCAAGAGCAGATAATAGTAAATCAGGGAAAAAGATTCTGTTCAGAGCTGAGTCTCCTTTTTCAAAAGCTGAGTAAAGATAAAACTCAAATAGAAAGTGCTACTGAAATTAGAAAACTTTTAGATGTATGTTCAGGACGAACACAGTTTTCTCAAAATGTACAGCAAGACGCACAGGAATTCTTGATGTATTTTCTTCAGGTAGTGGAAGAAGAAGGAGTTCCCATTGAAATTTTTTTTGGTCTCTCTTATAAATGGGAACATAGTTGTGAAAATTGTTATAATATATGTGGCTCTAATGTTGATAATGAAAGGTTTATTTATTTGACATTGCCAGAGAGTAAAACAGTTACTTTTGCAAAATTAGTTAAAGATGCTAATCATAGCATGAAATGTGGTGAGTGTAAATCTGACATGTTTTCAACATTAATTTTAAAGGAATATGGACAGTATGTAATTTTAATGATGCAACGATGTAGAGCTGATGGTTCAAAATTGGATACTTTAATAAAGAAGTTTACAGGACAGCAATTATCAATTTCAGGAAAAACTTTTGTAACTGTTGCAATAATTTTCCATGATGGACCTACTGTTACTTCTGGACATTACACAGTTTATCTGAAATGTGAAAAAGGTTGGACACTGTGTAATGATTCCCAATTGATTTTCAAACAACGTTTGCCTTTTGATTTAGCAAATTCCTATCTAATCTTCCTGAAACCTAAATTTTAGACAGATTTGGCAAGATCTGGACAAAATAATTTTACCATTTTACTGGATTACCATTGCAATTTTGTAGAAAAAAGATTTTTTAAATTATCATTTGGCCTAATGGAAAGATAACCAATTGTAATGTGGACTTTTTTTAATTTTTAATGAAACTTTGAAAAACCAATAATTTAGAGATAATCGGTAACATCTGCACAATTTAAATTTTGGAATGTTATTGGACTGCCATTGGAAATTTTTTCAAAAATGATTTAAAAAATTACTATTTGGCCATGCGGAAAAGTAACCAATTCTATTGTGGACTTAATAAATTATTCAAAAAATTTTCGTGAACCAAAATGTTACAGAGAATCGGTGAGATCTGGACAAATTAAACTTTAGAATTTTATTGGATTACTGTTGGAAATTTATTCCAAAATTTTTTTCAAAATTACTATTTGGCCTAAAGGAAATGGAATCAGATGTATTGTGGAGTTATTTGAGATATAATATTGTGATTATACTTCTGAAACAAACATATCAGACGGTATTTTAAAGAAATAACTATTGGTATTAGATGATATTTTTTTAGAATATTATGCATTTCTATAATGTTAAGTTTAAGTAAAAAGAGATTCTGGGCTTTTTTATTACAATCTTTGTGATTGTTATTTTTTTTTGCCCGCTGTAAAATGATGAATGCAATTGCTTTCACAATTTATAGTGAAATGCAATATATTCTGAAAACAAAAAATAAGGCAAAAATATTTTTGGGAAAAATTTTTTAATATGTGTACTGTATTATAAAATGTTTTAAAAATATTAATAATTTTTTCTTTTTTTTCAGATTGATATAGAAAATTTTCGAAAACTAGAACCATTTTTAAAGCTATTTTTTTAAAAAACAAATGAATAAATATTTTTTTGAGTGAGTATGGTAAGTCAATAATAATAATTGTAGTCTCTCAAGGACCTTGTAATGTGATAATTGATTTTTAGTGTTTTTAAAAAAAAAAAAAAAAAAAAAGTACGTGCACCGTACGCGTACGGTAAAAAAACAATAAAAAAACGTTTTTAAAAACATATGTAAAAAAAAGATGAAAGATAAGGTTGGCTCTTAAAAGAACCGTTGTGTTCATGCAGGGACAGAGGAAAGAAAGCATGGGAAAATTATTAAAAGCGACAAATGTGCTGATCTATTTTGTTGTTCACTAGGGAAACACTGGTCTCCCTATGGCAAATTAGATCTTGACAAAAGGTGCATCGAATATCAACCCTTCGAAATCGAGGGTTCATTTCCAGAGGGCCAGCAAAAGGAGATGCTCCCCCCACAGATGAAGGGTTCACCTGACCTGCAGAAGAAGGAGTCAGCTCTGCAGATGATGGTCCAGGCTGAGCTGCTGTGGATGTACTTGCTTGTCTTTCTGAAGAGTTACCTCCAAAAAGATGACCATGTGTCCTTCTGTGTACATCCTGGAGGTGTCTCTTCATGGTATGATTCCCAAAGGAATACTTCCTGTCAGGATTACCTCTAGAAAGTACACGCTTACACAGCTTGCAAGTTACTAAGGGTGCATTCACCTTTTGCTGGCCTTCAGGAAAAGTAAAATAATCCCATACATAAGAGGGCTTTTGTTTCCTCGCTCTCTGCCTCAAGACAGTGCTGCTACTGCTAGCCTCACTCTCAGAAGAGCTCTGCTGTTCTGCCATCGTATCACAAAGACAACACAGCTCCTTCTCCTAAGGGATCACAAGCAGAAATGAGGGGAATGGGTGTGGTGTAGGAGAGTTCTAGAACTGAAAGTAGTTTCAACCAATCAAAAGTTGTGTTTCATGATCACATGACCTACCGTACGCTTACGGTACGCTTACGGTACGCTTACGGCAAAAGTGCGCATGCGCGTAAAAAAGACACGCGCTTGCGCGCATGCGCATTACAGTAACTCCCCGACACTTCCGCGTAACGTGCGCGTGTAGCGTACGCGCGTACGCGTCCCACGCGGAGTACGCGCGGCTACGCAAATTGCGTAACTGTACGCAAGCAGCGTAGAAAAATTACGGACGTTGCGTAAACCGTACGCTTACCGTGAGCTTACGGTACGCGTACTAAAAAAATAATAAAAAAAATAGAAAAAAAGTACTGCAAATAAATTTTACATGTTTATTTTAAAAAATTTATTAAAAAAAAACATATTAAAGAATTTTAAAAATTTAATCATAGTCTTTATAAAAGGTAAGAAAATTAAAATAAAAATATGTTAGAAAAAATAGAAGAAAAAAAAAAATTAGCATTTAAAAAACCTTGCAAATTCACTGAAAAAACCATGGGTTTCACACACGTTATAGTTAGGACTTAGCATTTAAAAAACCTTAGAAATTCAGTGAAAAAACCATAGGTTTCACACACGTTATAGTTAGGAATTAGCATTTAAAAAACCTTAGAAATGCAGTGAAAAAAACCATAGGTTTCACACATGTTATAGTTAGCTGGACATTTTACTCGTAAAAAACCATTGAAATTGCCCCGTTATAGTTAGTTCAGCTAACTATAACTCGCGCGCCCGCAATGCACTGCTGATGACGTCACATATTACATCACTCATGACATGGTCAGTGACATCACTCATGACATCACTGATGACATCTCAAATGACATCACTGATGACATCATCCTTGTGATAGAGTGGCAGACCTCCTCTCACCCTAATATAACCTTTGATACAAACATACAAAAATAGAGACTAAAATTTACAAAAGAATGGACATACCAATAACAGTTACAACAACCTCTTCAGTAATTCTAAGATCCACATACACATCCATTCATTCACCAACAGTTCAATACAGTCACTCATACATGTACTCACTTATCATATGTACTCATACACCTATACATCCTGTTACACAATGCCACTTATCCATAGAGCTACTCACACACATAGTCACCCATGCTAATAAAGAATAAAACATACATTTACTTGCATATACAGTTATTCACACACCACCACACTTACTTCTACGGAAACTTACACATACTTAGTCTTTTAAACAATCACTTATAGAAACACATACTTATTCATACAGGAACTCTTCCAATGTCTCACTCTCACATATACTCACTTATTTACACCAATAGTCACATATACTAGTTTAAAACATATGTAGTTACTCATAAAGACACTATTGAGACAGTCATTCACTCACTAACACACCCATACACACACTCATCCACCCATGCAGTCCTGCACACATGCTCTGATCAACACATACAAACAGTGAGTCAATCATTCATGCACCTATGCACTACGTAATACCCCCCACCGAACCATGCAGACACTCAGACTGATACTCAAAAAACCAACTAATATCCTATATAGACACCCATGTAGATACTCACCAACCCATGCAGCCACTTATACACAAAGTGAGAGACTGATACATATATTTATATATTTAAACATTACTCACTAAGCCATGTATTCACTATGATACACTTAATCAGTCAGTTACACAATCAATTTTTCAATAAGAAATCATCCATTTAGACAGTAATATACCCATTTATTCTTTCATCGACCTTGAGATATACATATATAAAACATATTTAATTTTCAGAAAAACACACATTCACTGGATGATGTCATCAGTGATGTCATTTGATATGTCATCAGTGATGTCATGAGTGATGTCACTGACCATGTCATGAGTGATGTAATATGTGACGTCATCAGCAGTGCATTGCGGGCGCGCGAGTTATAGTTAGCTGAACTAACTATAACGGGGCAATTTCAATGGTTTTTTACGAGTAAAATGTCCAGCTAACTATAACATGTGTGAAACCTATGTTTTTTTTCACTGAATTTCTAAGGTTTTTTAAATGCTAATTCCTAACTATAACGTGTGTGAAACCTATGGTTTTTTCACTGAATATATATATATATACACACACACATAAATAACATAGGTTAAAAAGTGGATACTCGTTCAATACTTCTAAATAGTTCTACCCTAGTGTACCTAACCTGAGTGTAGTGCAAGTCAAGTAGTAGGTGCTGTATTCTATAGTATGGTATGCTATAGTTTTGCATATGCCAAGTTTGTATGCCAAGAGTCCCTCTAGGTTCTAGTCAACTCCATACCTTAGAATGAGAGAGGTGGGAATCTCTTTCCGGGTCTCAAACTCTAACACCCCGCGAAGGGAGTCAGAACACTGGAAGCTGGATTCTCTGCAAGCAGGGATGACAGCCTCTAGTCAGTGCGTCAGGCAAGGACTCAAATTCTTCCGAACTTGCCCTGGTGAGCCGTATCGAGCTGTGTAGCCGAGCCATGGTTTGCCATGGTAAGGGAAAGTATATTTATACCTGGAAGGTGCTTAAGAATGTTTTTATTGATGTAAAGTCGGGCAGAGGAAGACGTCATGAATGAACCCCTAAGGAATAGTAGTTCATGTATAATAGATGAGTTCTTGGAGAAATCAATAATCCTATCTAGGGAAAGTCCCAATGGCTTAAGGGTCTGATTTCGAAGAACTCATTGTGACGTGGGGATGGACGGATGTAGGTGACCATGCCTGTATTTGGAGAGCATGGCTAATGCCTAAAAAGGACTAGGATTCTATGCCTAAATAAGGGCCATGCGAATTGTGACTTTATAAGGGCATGATTTAGGAAAACCTATGTACGGGCATCTACATTGAAACACAACAATAATACTTACAAGTACAAATAGGTGTCAGTGTGTGAATACTGACTCAGTGGCAGTGTCTGCTCCTTAGTCCTGTAGGTGTGTTCACCTCAGAAGTTGGTGTCTCACTGATCACAAAATGGTGGACAGGCATTTTTATATAAACCTTGATTTTCCCAAAAATATGCATTAGAGTCATTTTTTTAAAAATAAATATGTGACTGAAAGTGTAATTTAAGTGGCGTTTGTAATTTGGTGATTTTAATCTGACCCTCTGCAGTACAAAGGTTAGCTATCTCGGAACGGACACGTTACAAATTTATTATAAAAATCATCAATAGTGTAGTGATTTATTTTGCCATTTATGTTACCTTAGAAATTATTTTCGTATATAACACTGACTTTAAGAATTTTTAATAGGTAGAAAAATGTGTGGTATAGGTATGGATGGTAAAGGTTTAAGTGGTAATAGTATGCATGGTAAACTCTTTTTAATGTTGCGGAATTTTAATGCATGAGAAGGGCATGTGTGATAAAATAAGCGTGGTAAAGGCATGTATGGTAAAGGCATGCATGGTAATATCATACAACGACATATTGGTAATTTATACACACCAAAAGTATTCCACGCTATCACAAGATAAAAAGCACACTGCAATAAAAATTAAATGCTTTCAAAATCTGAATCGAAACTCACGACATGTGAAAAGTACACCCCAGAATAAATAATAATAGCTATTTAGAACAGGTGGTTTTTATAGCATGAGGTCCATAAAATACAATCACAAATTGCTTTCCACTGGCAAAGTAGCATAATGTTGTTCTGAAAATTACCATCACCATTTAGGAGGTGGTAAATCATGCAAAAATTTAACATTTGCAAAAGGAATGAAAAAGTACACCAGCAAGTCTTCCAATACCCAGTAAAATAAAAATAAAGAAACTAGCATGTACAGATATGAAAAATACTAACTACCCCTAATACATAGCACCACAGTTGATACAAATAAAGAGCCTGCAAAAAATTGCAGGCAAGGCAGCTTCTACCACGACACTACTATTGATGCACCATTACTGACACATTTAAAAATGCTGTGCATAATGCCCACTGTGCTGCAGTACACCTTGCACCACTGCAGACAGAGACAGGCAGTGATACAACATTTAAGGAGCAAAGACACAGGGCGGAAATGGCTAGATCCACTCAACCTAACACAGGCAGAGGTAATATCCACCAGCAGACTTGACACAGACATTATAGGCATTTGCTTCACTCCCTGGGAGACATGCTAAACTCCACATTGGCATACTTAGGGTTGTACCTCCAATCTTTAAGCCGCAGCTCACTGTCTCAATGGTGCATGCAATGCCAAATCCTATGCTTTTAAAAATATTCACCCAAAACCCACATTTTCAAACCTATTCAACCAGGTGATGGCCGTTCTGTTCAACAACAGAGGACAGTACTGTCTATTCCCCTTGAGTCATATACAGCGAATGAAGTTAATCTCAAATTCTAAGCTATACCTGGATTTACTTCAGTGCTAGAGCCAATATGCATCCACACTTTGAGCTGATTATCCACATGCATTCAAACAAGTGCACTACAGTTGTAAGATAGAGTCCATAATTCACACGCAGGTGGTTAGTAGTGCACAATTATATGTCACCCCTTTCTACGTAAGGTAGCTCATGATGCTATTATCCATCTCTCAAACGTCATGCCCAGCTCCATAAAAACATACCACCCACATTGATAATGTCTATTTGGTAGGCGTCCTCCATACCTATTCCCTAACTTTAGATACCTATGTTTAGTTGTGTGCAGGTGCGATATATTTCTAAATAATGACTTAATAAAACACTTAACAGTATACAAAAACCCATTTAACATACTTACAAAGTAGATACATCACAGGTGCAGTAGCCAAGTGTCCTCCGCAAACACCGGATTTGGACACCTATAATACCCTGTGACTGCTAGGTTGGATACATATGCAAGTACCCATGATTGTAACACACTTTAACCATATATGTGTGTGTGGATGATAAACTCCTTTTAGGAAAGGTGTTAAAGAGTGTAACGCAGGTTCTTTATACAACACATTACCTCATCCCTGTATTGAAACTGCAAGTACAACAATTCAGATACATATGTGTACATATCCTATAGATAGTGCAGGATACCCACTGAAATCAAGTAAAGAGTCATATTCAACACTGGGAAACAATGTTTACATCACAGATTTTACACCGCAGGCAAACACAACGCGGTGTTACAACGACTGCGTTGTTACAACTCAGAGCCATTTCTACACAAGTCATTACAACGACTTGCGCTAGATGGAGCTCTAGGATAAGGAATAGTAGGATTTACTATTCCAACACTTTCCCAAGTGTTGTACACACTGGAGTTGGAATAGTAAATCATATAATATTCCTAAATCCAGCGCACCATCTAGCGCAAGTAGTTGTAACAACTTGCATTGTAATGGCAGTGCGTTGTGACAAAGCAGTTGTTGTAACGACCGCGTTGTGAATGCATAGTAGAGTAAAATCCGCGATGTAAAGATTTATATTCATTGAGTGGTCATTTGTTCTGTTGAATGCATGATTCTGATGTTGCACAGCTTTGGAAGAGCCTTGAAGCATACTCCTGACACGGTGTGTTGGATAATCATTATCTGTACCATGCAACAAGATCTTGCTATAAGCCAAGCATTTCCTTACCTCAAGACTTGAAGGAAAGTTGCTGTAGCAATGGTGCTCATGGTTCAAACTAGTGGCCGCAGCATCAACAGCATGATGGCAGTGTGCATTCCAGTAGGGAGAATTTGATTTTTAATTACCTAGAACAACTTTCACATGTTCTTGTTCAACAATATACATTAAATTCACAATCAACATGGTACTGTTTGCACATCTAGTTTTGTTTCAAAGTAACAGATATCTGTCAAACTGCCACTTGAGTCATATATGGTGAATACATTAAATGTAGTTAATTGCACATCGCCCACTGTGAATTGTAATTAGCAGTTAATGTGTCAAAAACAATCTTGAATCCAAGTAGCGTTGAAGAGTATAAGAGACTAAACAAAATAATAAAATGTTCAGCAAATGGTGCTTGATAAATAGTGTTGTGATGGTGTGTCTCTGCCCTATTTTCTTTTATGCTAGCTCACTTTGGGGTTGGACGGAGGGAACAGGTTGCCTTCAAATGATCAGAGATGAAAGCTGTGTGGATAGTGGTGTTGAGGAAGAAAATGGTTCACTGGAGAGAGTGGTGCCAAGCCTGCAAATAAACTGTGTTGTCTGTGACAATACCATCACCTGCCTCACCTGCAACCACCATTTGTGCTTGACTAACATCGAACCACCTCTTGGTTTAAAATAATTATGGATGGCATTAGACATTTCAGTGCATGTGTCTGAGGCTATGTATGGTGCCCATGTTGCCATTAGATGGCTCTTCCCTCCGCGGAATGTCTCAGAATTCAGCTATGGAATATGAATATCAGCCTCTTTGATGAATTTTGTTGTGTAGTTTCTCCTGTCATTTCTCCAGATCAGAGATACACAATGTCTGGTTGTGATCTGATGTGATTTACTCAGGAACACCTCCTTTATCAGCATCCAATATTCCTAATGATTATTGTTCGCTTGTCAGATGTAGAGGAGTCCAGTTCTCTTGTGTATGCAATGGTCCCTTTGGCTTAGTGGCAATTTCAACCTTGTGGACAGACTGTACACACTACACAGGCAATTTCACCATATCCTTGGCCTGGATGTTTTCTTCTACCTCAGCTGTGATTTTAGTTGGCAGTGCTATTTTTGTTTGGTGTGTTTCACAATCAGATACTGTCATGGTGTCCACAGGTACTGATGACAATCATGATGTCAGTTAGAGCATCATGGATCATACAGACACCATGGATTTATCTGTTAATGACGTCCAGGTTGGGATCAAAACACTTTCAGTAGTTTTACACTCCATAATCAGTGATGTTTCATCTGTACCATTTGTTGGAGCTCTAGCATGAATGCATGCTTCAATCATGGGAGAGGTGTGGCGCAGCGGCCAGGGTGGCTGACTCGGGAGCATGGGACTCACAGTTCGATCACTGGTGGCAGCTCAGCCCAGCACTCTGTGACTCTGCGCAATAGCTTGCTTAATCTCCCCTACGGCCCCCAGTGGCTTGATACCCCAAGGGGTGATTAGTTTGCGCTTTACAAATACCGGGTTAAGCTTTGATTGTGTTGAGGTGGGGAATGTGCTACCTTTTCAGACTGAATATTTATTATGTGTCTTGCTGGTACTGGGCCTTGGATATTACAGAAGGATATGTCTTACGGTACGTTTGTGTTCTCTTTAAGTTAGGGACTTCGATGTAATGGTGGGCTGTGGCCTGAAGGCACCTAATGCAGGATCCTTTGGCAGGCCTGCCCTAAGGAAAAATATGACTTGGGAAACTTAGGGTCAGTGCTTCATGTAGTATTCTGATGTGCAGAGCCTCCTTTAGATTTAATTTGAGCTGCTGCTTGGTTATGAGTTTACCTTAAATAAATGAAGACAAGAGGCATTTGGGAAAACAGGGACATGTTGGTTTAACTAAGCACAGCAGCTATGAGAGCCTTGACAGAGTGTGTCTGCCCAAAATCTCTTGATGTTTAAAGTTTTGGCTGGCAATTTATAAAGTTCATGAGGTATAATAAAACAATCTCTACATTCCTAAAGAGCATCCTAGTCCTAAATCAATCGAATGTGTGCATTGGTAAGGGCACAGATGGCTCTCGACCTCAGGGAGAGATAATAATAATTGTTTATTATTATTATTAACAACTGGTAATGCACACAGCTACCATGAGGAGTGTCCAGGCGCAAGACGTGAACAGATGGCTGCTCTAACCATATATACTCAGAATAGCAACCAACAGAAGGTGAGCAATGAGTGACAGTTTCTTAAGTCAACCAGTAATGAGTTCCAAAGCTTGGGACCCAGGTAGGCAAAGAAGTGGCCATTCATATGGGTCAATTGAAACCTGGAGGCACCAAACAAGCACTTCTAATGAAACGAAATAGATAAAAAACTCTGTATTTTAATAATCAATATAAATTCATCACTGTTGTATAAAATAAAACATAATAAATCATAAACAATAAGGATCGTATACAGTTAAAAATGATAAAAACACCAAACACTATATTACAGTTGTTTCACAACATCTTCCATGTTATGAAAAGGAGAACAAGGATTGACAAACAATGTGTCATATATCTGTCAATTTGGATTTCTAGAGGCAGTGTCAGACAACATACTGATCCCTGTCTTTCCCTAACTGTACCAAATTTAACAATAAAAAGGCAACTGGCGTCGACGCGTTTCGGTGGTAAGAACTTCACTTAGAACCACCTTCCTCAGGACTCAAGCTATTTTCTCCTTGTGATTATACGTGTTCAGTTATGGTGTAGAGTTCACCTATTAAAAAAACATATTTATACATTTTAAACTCTACATCCATAAATTAAAAATTATTCTTTTATGTTACAACCGTGCATTCATATATATTACCAATACAGATGTATAGTTTTTCAACAGACATTTCTTTTCACTTATGGGTCTATTCAGTAGACTCGTATTTCTAAATGTATAAACTATTTCGAAATCAAAAAGTGCTTAATACCAGACCACACACCAAACTCTTCATTATTTTATTCTATGTGGCTCCTTACATGCATCTTTTCATACTCATTCAACTCTAGTTGTTACATTCACCTTATATCCTACACTTCTACATGGAACTCACCGGTACGAACGTACTGCG
Source organism: Triturus cristatus (assembly GCF_964204655.1). Taxonomy (NCBI): domain Eukaryota; kingdom Metazoa; phylum Chordata; class Amphibia; order Caudata; family Salamandridae; genus Triturus; species Triturus cristatus. The sequence goes on from NC_140591.1 coordinate 501,312,487, forward strand.
GCAAAGTAGTCTCCAAAAGTGGAGTACTTGTGGATGTCTGGATGGACGTTCAAGGTTTGCAGTGATTGCTAGAATAATAGAAAACTCAAATATAGATTTCTATTTCTGGAAACAGTTGAGAAAACAAAGAAGGGCCTCCTTAATTACCCCTTTATTTTGATGTCGCTTACATTCCTCCAATTGTATCCTTTAACCCTATTTACACGGTTCCTTATTAATGGTTGTGCATTTGTATAGTATTGCTACAATAAAAAGATACTTCCACAACCATCGTTGGTGGATTTTTATAAATAAACTTTTATGGTTCGTGCCTCCTGATAACACATTTCAAAGGTGGAAATATAATTCATTGGTAGTGTCTAATTCATATGCTCATTTTATAGACATATTTCGATAATTATCATAGTTAGAACCAATCACCCCCCTAAATTTATTTTCCAAGGAACGCCGAAGACGGGGTAAGTTTCACTTCATATTCAATTAGTTTGTCAGAGTATGCTTTGATCACTGTAGGGTTAAATTAGAGTGATGATTGGCAGTTAGTCTCCCTTCTCATTAAAGATATGCATCGGGTATTTGAATGGATTGTACTATTCGCGCTCACCTTTCGTATCTGGAGTTTATTTTATTCCAGGCGGGTGTCAATCCCTCTATTATGTTTATTTATTCTTCTTTTTCAAGCCGGAGTGCGCATATGGTTTGTCATCTCCGTTAACATTCTGAAAAATGAGGTTAAACCATTGTGTAAGTCCCATTGTGTATACACCTCTAGTTAATACCCCACTTGTTGGTATAAATATCTATTCATCTGATTCCTATACGTTCATGGATGTTTTAGTTTTGGGCCCCCTCTTAAAAAAAGTTTTTATATATGCTGAAGGGGAATCTGGAGTGGAGGTAGGCGTGTTCTTGATCCCCTCTGTTTGTATTTCCAATTTTAAAAGAGTAAACCAATTCGCCCCCCTTCCTTGTGTCAGCGTCATTATGTTTGCGACTACTCAGTTAATTATCTGCAAATTACCACCCATTTGTCCAATATTTTAGTCCAATGACAGGGACCTCCATTGTTGGAATACTATTCGTCAGCCTTCCCGTGTTTAATTACAAAGCGGTGCGTGTGGGAACTCAGTACGGCTGGAAATGGTTCCAATGCAATAAACATGGTATTTCTACCCCTGTGTTATAGTGGCACTTCTAGAGCGGACTAGAACCAGCCCATATCGATGGTAGCCCACCCCTTGCTTACCGTATCTCGGGATCGTATGTGTGTCCCTCCGTCTTCCGTCTGTTCATCCGTTATCTGTTTGTGCTTGCTAACATCGGTTGTTATATCCGTTTAGATAGCGTGTGACGTCCTCCCATGCGTGCATTAATGGAAACTGACGATTTCCTCCCGTGTATGGTACATAGTCGCCATCTTGGAATGGGATCAAAATTGTCACTCGGATAGTTTCAAGCTCATAAGTGGTTTAGTTTGCCCATTTCAAACTTAGAATCATTCGGATATATTAAGGACGAAATTCCTTAATCCCAATAATGTCGGATTGATTATTCTCTGTAAACCCGTTTTTTTTTAAAATGCCAACTAATGATACCCCTCCAAATCTATTAGGAAGATTTCTTCACGAAAGAAATTTATCTTTGATGTTATTGATTGAAGCATATTCTTATTATTACCCCTATATTTCCCGTTTTCCTTTTCGAGGGTTCCTACGTATGGCTAATTTGCTAAGGATTTTTATATGTATAATAGTTGAATTCCTCGCCATACCATCTAGGAGTTTCTGTTATTACCTAATTTAAGTCCTACTCGTATTGCAGATGATAGTACTGTACTCAGAGGTTAGACAACTAATGTCATCCAATCCTCTTTGGAGTTCAATCCTTTTTGGACGGTATTTAGAGTGAAAATATACCATTGTTCTCTGTTCTTTCTCTTTGTCTCCATATTGCCTCCCCTTCTGTTGGTCGTAATTCTTTCTATAATGAACCATTCAAAATCGGTATGTTTGTGGTTCATTGAGCTATAGTGCTCTACAAGAGGGGCATTGGGTTTCCTTATTTTAATTGCTGACCTGTGTTCTAAAAGTCTCAGTCTCAATTCTCTCCCTGTTTCACCAACATACGCTAGTCCACACGGGCAGCGCAGGAGATATACTACATTTTTAGTTCTACAATTGTTTAGATGTTTGGGGACCATTGTGTAGCCATTGTATGTCAAGGATTTAGTGATTATACAATTCGTGCATATTGAACAACTGCTACATTTATTGTTTCCTAAGGCTACATTTCCCTCAATTGTTCTCTGTGTACGTTGGTTTTCCTCTCTGTATGTTCTGACCAGGTTTTTGCGTATGTTGTCGTTACGTTTAAACGCAAATAGAGGTTTAGGTAGTTTCTTTTCCTCACCTTCGTTAAGAATACCCCAATTGGAGTTAACTATATTCTTGAGTCTGTTGCTTATATTAGAGAATTGGGTGACAAATACAATTCTGTTGTCCGAGTTTCTCTTCTTTCTCTCTTGATCTTCTACATTAGGATTTAACATACTTTCCCGATTGTAGAAGCGGGCTCGCTTGAAAGATCTTTTAATTAGTTTTTTGGGGTATCCCCTGTCCTGTAGCTTGTTTTTAAGTATAGCGGCATGCTTGTTGAAGTCCTCCAATGTTGAACAGTTTCTTCTAAGGCGTAGAAACTGCCCAAAAGGGATATTGTCCCTCTGGCTCTGGGGATGATAGCTCGTGTAGTGGAGCAGTGTGTTCCTATCAGTGGGTTTGGAAAATAGTTCAACTTCCAGGAGTCGTCAATGAAGCGGCGCCAAAGACGGATATGTACGTGACTCTGCGCACATTATTTCTATGATCGAGGGCACCAACTTTAACACCAGGAACCAGATAATGGTGACCCTCGACATAGAAGCCCTATATACAAATATCCCTCAATGGGATACTATTAAAGTCATTGAGGAGATCCTAACTGAGGAAGACTTGCGAGGGGCCAACAAAGGATTCATCATGAACTGCATTGAACTGGTACTGACCAGAAATATGTTCCTTTTCAAGGAGGACCTTTTTTTACAATGCAAAGGTACCAGCATGGGAGCCACCTGTGCTCCCAGTCTGGCATGCCTCTATGTGGGCAAATTTGAGGAGAAGCATGTCTTCAATGAAGCGGCGCCTTTTTCCGATAACATCCGTCTTTGGCGCCGCTTCATTGACGACATCTTTTTTATCTGGGAGGGAGATGAACCCACCCTGGTTGATTTCCTGGAATGGTTAAACCTAGGAGACACCAACCTCAAGTTTACTGCTGAATATAACAACAGGGCAGTCAACTTCTTAGATATCACAATCAAGACCAGGGAAGGACTCCTGGAAGTTGAACTATTTTCCAAACCCACTGATAGGAACACACTGCTCCACTACACGAGCTATCATCCCCAGAGCCAGAGGGACAATATCCCTTTTGGGCAGTTTCTACGCCTTAGAAGAAACTGTTCAACATTGGAGGACTTCAACAAGCATGCCGCTATACTTAAAAACAAGCTACAGGACAGGGGATACCCCAAAAAACTAATTAAAAGATCTTTCAAGCGAGCCCGCTTCTACAATCGGGAAAGTATGTTAAATCCTAATGTAGAAGATCAAGAGAGAAAGAAGAGAAACTCGGACAACAGAATTGTATTTGTCACCCAATTCTCTAATATAAGCAACAGACTCAAGAATATAGTTAACTCCAATTGGGGTATTCTTAACGAAGGTGAGGAAAAGAAACTACCTAAACCTCTATTTGCGTTTAAACGTAACGACAACATACGCAAAAACCTGGTCAGAACATACAGAGAGGAAAACCAACGTACACAGAGAACAATTGAGGGAAATGTAGCCTTAGGAAACAATAAATGTAGCAGTTGTTCAATATGCACGAATTGTATAATCACTAAATCCTTGACATACAATGGCTACACAATGGTCCCCAAACATCTAAACAATTGTAGAACTAAAAATGTAGTATATCTCCTGCGCTGCCCGTGTGGACTAGCGTATGTTGGTGAAACAGGGAGAGAATTGAGACTGAGACTTTTAGAACACAGGTCAGCAATTAAAATAAGGAAACCCAATGCCCCTCTTGTAGAGCACTATAGCTCAATGAACCACAAACATACCGATTTTGAATGGTTCATTATAGAAAGAATTACGACCAACAGAAGGGGAGGCAATATGGAGACAAAGAGAAAGAACAGAGAACAATGGTATATTTTCACTCTAAATACCGTCCAAAAAGGATTGAACTCCAAAGAGGATTGGATGACATTAGTTGTCTAACCTCTGAGTACAGTACTATCATCTGCAATACGAGTAGGACTTAAATTAGGTAATAACAGAAACTCCTAGATGGTATGGCGAGGAATTCAACTATTATACATATAAAAATCCTTAGCAAATTAGCCATACGTAGGAACCCTCGAAAAGGAAAACGGGAAATATAGGGGTAATAATAAGAATATGCTTCAATCAATAACATCAAAGATAAATTTCTTTCGTGAAGAAATCTTCCTAATAGATTTGGAGGGGTATCATTAGTTGGCATTTTCAAAAAAAACGGGTTTACAGAGAATAATCAATCCGACATTATTGGGATTAAGGAATTTCGTCCTTAATATATCCGAATGATTCTAAGTTTGAAATGGGCAAACTAAACCACTTATGAGCTTGAAACTATCCGAGTGACAATTTTGATCCCATTCCAAGATGGCGACTATGTACCATACACGGGAGGAAATCGTCAGTTTCCATTAATGCACGCATGGGAGGACGTCACACGCTATCTAAACGGATATAACAACCGATGTTAGCAAGCACAAACAGATAACGGATGAACAGACGGAAGACGGAGGGACACACATACGATCCCGAGATACGGTAAGCAAGGGGTGGGCTACCATCGATATGGGCTGGTTCTAGTCCGCTCTAGAAGTGCCACTATAACACAGGGGTAGAAATACCATGTTTATTGCATTGGAACCATTTCCAGCCGTACTGAGTTCCCACACGCACCGCTTGGTAATTAAACACGGGAAGGCTGACGAATAGTATTCCAACAATGGAGGTCCCTGTCATTGGACTAAAATATTGGACAAATGGGTGGTAATTTGCAGATAATTAACTGAGTAGTCGCAAACATAATGACGCTGACACAAGGAAGGGGGGCGAATTGGTTTACTCTTTTAAAATTGGAAATACAAACAGAGGGGATCAAGAACACGCCTACCTCCACTCCAGATTCCCCTTCAGCATATATAAAAACTTTTTTTAAGAGGGGGCCCAAAACTAAAACATCCATGAACGTATAGGAATCAGATGAATAGATATTTATACCAACAAGTGGGGTATTAACTAGAGGTGTATACACAATGGGACTTACACAATGGTTTAACCTCATTTTTCAGAATGTTAACGGAGATGACAAACCATATGCGCACTCCGGCTTGAAAAAGAAGAATAAATAAACATAATAGAGGGATTGACACCCGCCTGGAATAAAATAAACTCCAGATACGAAAGGTGAGCGCGAATAGTACAATCCATTCAAATACCCGATGCATATCTTTAATGAGAAGGGAGACTAACTGCCAATCATCACTCTAATTTAACCCTACAGTGATCAAAGCTTACTCTGACAAACTAATTGAATATGAAGTGAAACTTACCCCGTCTTCGGCGTTCCTTGGAAAATAAATTTAGGTGGGTGATTGGTTCTAACTATGATAATTATCGAAATATGTCTATAAAATGAGCATATGAATTAGACACTACCAATGAATTATATTTCCACCTTTGAAATGTGTTATCAGGAGGCACGAACCATAAAAGTTTATTTATAAAAATCCACCAACGATGGTTGTGGAAGTATCCTTTTATTGTAGCAATACTATACAAATGCACAACCATTAATAAGGAACCGTGTAAATAGGGTTAAAGGATACAATTGGAGGAATGTAAGCGACATCAAAATAAAGGGGTAATTAAGGAGGCCCTTCTTTGTTTTCTCAACTGTTTCCAGAAATAGAAATCTATATTTGAGTTTTCTATTATTCTAGCAATCACTGCAAACCTTGAACGTCCATCCAGACATCCACAAGTACTCCACTTTTGGAGACTACTTTGCCGCAGTACGTTCGTACCGGTGAGTTCCATGTAGAAGTGTAGGATATAAGGTGAATGTAACAACTAGAGTTGAATGAGTATGAAAAGATGCATGTAAGGAGCCACATAGAATAAAATAATGAAGAGTTTGGTGTGTGGTCTGGTATTAAGCACTTTTTGATTTCGAAATAGTTTATACATTTAGAAATACGAGTCTACTGAATAGACCCATAAGTGAAAAGAAATGTCTGTTGAAAAACTATACATCTGTATTGGTAATATATATGAATGCACGGTTGTAACATAAAAGAATAATTTTTAATTTATGGATGTAGAGTTTAAAATGTATAAATATGTTTTTTTAATAGGTGAACTCTACACCATAACTGAACACGTATAATCACAAGGAGAAAATAGCTTGAGTCCTGAGGAAGGTGGTTCTAAGTGAAGTTCTTACCACCGAAACGCGTCGACGCCAGTTGCCTTTTTATTGTTAAATTTGGTACAGTTAGGGAAAGACAGGGATCAGTATGTTGTCTGACACTGCCTCTAGAAATCCAAATTGACAGATATATGACACATTGTTTGTCAATCCTTGTTCTCCTTTTCATAACATGGAAGATGTTGTGAAACAACTGTAATATAGTGTTTGGTGTTTTTATCATTTTTAACTGTATACGATCCTTATTGTTTATGATTTATTATGTTTTATTTTATACAACAGTGATGAATTTATATTGATTATTAAAATACAGAGTTTTTTATCTATTTCGTTTCATTAGAAGTGCTTTCTACCTACCCAACAGTGAGTGTGCAAATAATGTATGCAATGTGAATATGTGTGATGATTAAGACAATAGTGACGGTTGATCAATAGCCAACAGGCACATACAGCTTTATACTTGTATTTCTGGGTACTCCAGCCTTTGGCTTCAAGAGTCCCCTCTCCTTGGTTTTCAAGGCACCAAACAAGGCCTGGGTCGAGGATCTAAGTGACCGAGACGTCTGGTAGAGGAAGAGAAACTCCTGAATGTACTGTGGTCCTAGGCCAAGTTTGGCCTAGAACTTATAGCTCAATGCTTTGCATTCCTTGCGCTTGGCCACCTTAAGCCAATGAGGGTCTTTTAGTGAATGGGACATGGAAGCAGTTCTAGGGAAGTGATAAAGCAGTCTAGCAGCAGCATTTTGGACAGTTTGCAGGTGCTGTAAGGATGACTTATCTGCGCCTAAGTACAGCACATTGCCATAGTCCAGGTGAGAAATAACCAGTGCCTGGATAACGGTCCTCTGTGCCCCTAGGGGGATGAGCCACAGAATCTTTTCCAGCCACTTAAGGACCGCATAACAGAAGGCCGTCACCTTGGCTATCTAAGATTTCATGGCGATCTTGTCATCCATAAGTACGCCGAGATTGTTAACCTTAGATACTGGAATGGGGGGAGTCCCAGGTAGTTCTGATCAATGTTTGGCACCTCTAAGGGAGGGGTTATTTCCTAAAACTAGGACCTAAGTCTTTTCACTATTGAGTTTAAGTGAGTTTAGTCATGCCCTGATGAAGTAGAGTTGTATCATGTCTCGGAGCTGAAGTCAAGTAGAAAATTATCTGGGTATCACCTGCGTGCGAAAAGATGGTGAGTCCACAGCTCTCTATCATATTAGCCAAGCGGCATAAATAGCCTTTGCACTTCAAGGGGCTTGTGGGCCAGTGTGTATGTGTCCAGATTTCCAGCAAGAGGAACACATCATCACTACGTCTGGTGTGCATGTTGTGTACTGATTATATGAGTATACCTATCTATATGTGTTATATTTCTGGGGAACGTGAGACTTTGGACACTTGTGTTTTTATTGGGGCCAATTACCTCAAACTTGTTTGTGGTTCAACTATCTAACTGTGGAATCAATCAGGGCTTTTCCTGGGTATGTGTTTGCCTTTAATTTATGGGGGACCCCACCTGTGACCTGCTACTAGATAGGTATGAGCATGGGTTGCAGGATCTTCCTGACCAGGTATGTCTGACTCAGGGTTGATGGGGAGGTCACCTTGGGTGTATCCGACAGCAATGATGTGAGTGCATTGTAAATCCTGAGACTAATATGGCAGCCACTTGTATCATTTATAGCAACATTATCAACATTATGCATGCACATTGACATTGTTCTTACTAATATTGTCAGAGATATGTTTGCTTTGATCCGACCGTACATGAATTTTGTTCTCATTGCCAACTATAGTATGATCGTACAAGCGTGAATTATGATATACATTGGTATCATTATTGCTGATGTCAATGCTGCTGTCTGTGTGGGCACAAGTTACTGTATGCATTGAAATTGCATTGACGATTCAAGTGGTTATCTGGGCACAAGATATGGCACATGTTCACATTAAATTCACTGATATTGTCGTTGTCAGGCTTCTGAACTCTTGCGACCAGCACTGCCCCTCATGGGCGGTCCTTTTCAACTTATGTTGGACCACTTTGGTGATGTCTGTCTGTACCTCCTCCTGCTTTTCCCTGTCCTTTTTCGGTCTCTTCCAGTAATAGTGTAGTATGTGGACTTGTATTTCCCACCAAGGTTTAGTGTCTAACCCTACTACACTATCTAATCTGGTCTGGAACTCAGTGGGTAGTCTCCTCTTGAGGATGTTGTAGAAGAATGCAAGCTGGGGACACATGTCAGTCCAGGCCTGTCATCTTTCCTGCCCCATCGCTCTCTTATTCTGTCTATGAATTTGGTAATGGTCTCCCCAGGATTCCTGCTTTCTGCCATCAGTCCTCCTACATCTGGGCGGTAAGGGAACAGCTCCCTCAGAGTCATCCAGATCTGGTGTCTGAATGAATTAAACATAGCCCCATCATGCTCGGTGTTGGTGAGCATGACTGCGGGATGACAGCTCGTGAGAACACCATGTCGATCTGCTCCCCAATGACGCTACTGAGCAGACTGATGTCGTCACCTATATCTAAGTTTATGCCTGTGGTGTTCTTTTCAAAACATGAGATTCATTTTGCTGCCACATCTATCCATGGGGGCAGTTTATTCATGAGCCCTTCTTTGTCCATCTGTGCCCATGGCACGTAGATGGTTTCTGCTGCCTCTTTTTGGGGCAAATCCTGGCTTGGGGCTGCTCAGTCCATTTCTACCTAACATAGCACTCTGAACGTCTGAGGTATTCCTGCATGTAGGGGTAGTTCCATTTTGGATCAGCCCTCAATGCTGAATACAGTCTTCTGCAGTGGCCATGTCTTCAGGTTCAAAGGATCCCTCCTCAGGCCAAGAGTGAACATACTGTTGGCCTTTCCTTTCACTCCAGCAGGCCAGCAGATGGCAAAAAGGCAGCACGAAGGTCTCGCCCTCCTTTCTGGACATTATTTCATTAGGTGTAGGTTTGTCTGACCAGTATATTCGGAGGTGGAGGTGGACACATTTGTCATTGCTCTCCTCGTGCACAAGTAAAGGTACCACGCTAATACTTCTGTATCTCAATTGGGTGTCTCTCAGGTTCTCCTGACTGCGTATTTCCTGTTCTGCCTCTCTCCTATGCTGACAGCCCAGTGATGTGTGTGATTCTGTTAGGGGCCTTCCCCTCTATGTGGGACCCAAGGCTGAGCTCGTGTTCCTTATGGGGTGGGGAATATTGTTCCCCATCCTTGCTGGGGAGCTCTCTCTATTTCCATCGTTAATTTTTGCCTTTCCTGTACCTGCCATCTAGGTTGCCTCCTTCTTTCAGTGCTAGGTGATGTTTTTCTATGCAATGTGTTGTCCTCAACCTTACTCCCTGATGCTTCTTCCGTGCCTTAGGGCTGCCTTGGAGGAGTATAGCACACGTTCCCCCTTCAGAGTAGGGTCTTGTGGTGCTGCCACTCATTTCTTCCTCTCCACAGGTGGAATCAACTTCTAGGAGGGCCACAAACCTCCCTCTGATCTTATGGCAGCGGTGGGACACTCAGGAGTATGCACTCCTTGTTCGGTATGGACAGGCTGATTCTCAGCCAATGGGTGAGGGCTCAGACCCCGAGTCGGCCTGGTTCCAGTTGCAGCCGGGGCCGATGGTGCCTGGGTTGGTGAGACCTGGGATCCTCTTCCCCCCAGGTGGCTTGATGCCCGTGAATGTTTCCAGCAGCCTCTTCACCCCATGGTTTGATGTAACCCAGTGTGGCGGCAACTGTGATAGCCGGCATTAGTGAGAGCAAATCCCTGCCGGTGTATGGTGAGGGAGGTGCAGATGCATAAATCATGTCTACTGGGATTGTTTTGTAGGCTGGGACCACCTAGAAGATGGCCCATAATTCTAGAAGTGCCTTCCGCCTAAACTTCTTAGGTCCTGTATACCTGGTTTGTATGTGAGACTTTGTGTGTTCTATTGTGTTGGTATTGAACATGACAGTTTTATAAAGAAAGGGGCCCCTGAATATTGGATACATTGCCACAACAGGGAAATATGACTCTTAGAAAAGATCACCTTGGCAAGGTGGATCAAACAAATCACAGGCTCATCTATAACCGCTATTTACTTAAAGTGACCACATACATATCTCAAATACACAACAACCTATTATCTAATACATTTCTTTTATTTTCTTTTTTGTTTTTTATTTTATTTGATAACAATAATCAATTTTTTTTAAAACAGTTTCTACAAAAAGATATCTGTTCAAGGCAATTTTCTTATAAAAGAGGGTTGTTTTAGTGTACATACATTTGATACTAATAATTACTCCCACATTTCACAATAATCTTATCTATACAAATGATTTCATTATTTACGGAAGAACAAATCAACATGTTCATTTAATTTCATCCTATAACAACACCATTAATTACAATATATATGCAACGTTTTCTTGATATGAGGAGACTGGCGGTTTATGTTCTAGCTACTCGCGTTTCGGTAGAATGGCTCTGCTTCTCCTAGATTTTAAAGTATTCTTCGACAGTCACTAAGATTTGGCTTTTTGAGAATCGATCGTCTATCTCCAATTAGGTCATTTGAGAGAAATTCTATTCACTTATGATGACATATTAATTGTTTCTTCATTATTTTCTAACCTCTTTTTGAGAATCTGTTATCCTACTCCAATTCGGTAATTTAAGAGAAGTTCTGTTCACTTGTAACAACTATTTAGTTGTTTCTTCGTTAATTTTCTAACCTCTGACTGTATATGGGCTGATCCTATTTATCTCCCCTACTCAACTGAAAGATTTCACAAGTTCAAGGAAGGAAACAATTCCTCAGATCCTTTTTGTTCCTTTTTCCTCCCATGTTCTGAATTATAAAAAACGTCGATGTATATAGAGATCAGATTCTCGAACGTTATGATCTTTTACACTTTCGTCAAGCTGTCCTGCTGACTCTCTCGATGACCTCATGGGGAACACGCCGGTATCGAACATGACCCCTTCAGGCCAGGGGAAGAAGTGTGTCTTTGTATGGGCATGCCACTAACAGCAATGTTTCTCTAGTTTCCTGGCCTGGTTGGGGAACCTCGCTTTCATGTGGTCTAGTGGAGTCTGCATGACGGAGAGGGCAGCTCGTTTGTTTTATGGGTTTGCAAAATGTTGGGTCTTTCGAGATTTCCTTAAAATGAGACCAATTCTACTCTTATGTGAGGGAACTGTGTACACAGGTGTGGTAGCAAAAACTAAATAGACTGGCAGTGTGATTTGCAAAGTTCCAACAGTACAACAACATCAATAAATGCATAAAAATTGAAAAAATCTAATAGAGGCTAAAAAGGTTGACAAGAAAGATTCCTATTTTGTCAAAAAAAATTGAGCCCTCTCCTGGTGCATGTAGAACGTGGAGAGGGGATGCTCTGCACAGCACACAGAGCTAGATGAACCTGATAGTCTGTCACTATCAGCTTGGCTGACAAAAATTAGCAACAATTTAAGCTGAGAAAAAGGAATTACCTAATAACTATCAGCTCTCTGTGGCCTGGCAGAAGCTGCACCTGAGTTACACAAAGGTCAGAATTTTCCCTAATTTAATAATTACATCCTATATCACACCCAAGGGCTGTGCATATCACTGCCTAATTCCCAGTGATCCCAGAGGAGTGAAATAAGGGAACACCTCTCACTTCTTCCAGGTGCTATAAGTATTGGAATCGATAGGCCTAAGAACTTTTATAACTAAAAATTCAAGTTTGAGAAAGCTCTTTATCACACCCAAAGCCAATGCGAACCGACTTGCCACCAGTGGTCCAAGCTATCCCCTACTGACAACGGGAGACTAAGCGTATACTCTGATCCACTTCAGAGATACCAACAATCTCTTACTGATGCCTAGGGTAAGATACCAAACAGTGTAGCTACCTTCACCTTCTTTTACTGTGCTGATTAGTAGAAAACCAAAAGTGATCTACATGCTTGTCCTAGTTTCCATACGCCGCATTCTGGGACTATGGATCAGATGTAGTCTTTTACCCTATAGCAGCCATCTTCGGACGGACCTCTGACCTGTGGACTCAGCAGAACTTCTAATCAATTATGGTGTCTGCATACCAATCTTTTTGCCCAGAATCCATTCGGGCCGGGGTCCTTACTTCGACAGCAGTCAGGCTTGATGAACGAATCTCTCCTATCTGGCTTGACAAAATGTTGAGCTGATATGAATTTATCTTAAATAAGTGAAAAAACAAGAGGTGTTTGGCAAAACAGGAACATGTTGGTTAAAATGATTGCTGAGACCCTCGACAGAGTGTGTCTGCTCAAAATCTCTTGATGTTCAAAGTTTTGGCCAGCAATTTATATAGTTCATGAGGTACAATATAATTATCTCTACACTCATAAGGAGCATCTTAGTCATAAATCAATTGAATGTGTGCATCTAATAAGGACACAGATGGCTCTCAACCTCGGAAGAGCTAATGTGGGCAAGTGAGTATTTGTTCAAATGCATGGGATCACTACGTGTGGTGTGTAGGCCTGGGCTAAATTTCCGTTCCGCTCGCGGAAATTGCGATAATTTGACATATTCGCGTTCCGCGGAGAGCGCGAAAATGTCAAAACTTCCGCATTCCGCAGCTTAGCAATAATTTGTTTCTTGCTCGCGCTGTAAAATAATACATTCTCGCGCAATCGCCTTACCTGAATCCCCGCATTTGCCGACATGTTTTCGCGATCCGGTCATGTTCTCCACGAGATGTTGGATTGTTGGTAGCCATTTACGCTGTCTCGCGACAGTTCGCGCCCGCAGTAATGTCATTGGTCGCGCGATCACGTCCTTCTTCTCGCGATCATGCACCGCGAGAAGAGTGAAAACAAGATGGCCGTGCCCGCGAGCAACCGCACGGGTAAGTTGGCGAGCTGCGACCATGCAGAAAATACCGCAAATGGGCGGGAAAAAAACTTCCGCATCTTCGCGATATTTCCGCGTGTTTGCGGAGATTTTTAACATTTTTGCGATAATTTGCGAAAGTCACTTTCGCAAATTCCGCCCACCCCTAGTGGTGTGCCTGGTGTGTCCTGATTGGTCGAGTGTACCTATCTACACGTGGTATCTAACTTTGTGGTATTTCTGGTGAACGTGAGCCTTTGGTCAAATATGTTTTATTGGAGCCAATTACCTCAGACTTTTTTTTGATGCAGCTATCTATCTGTGGAATCATTCCGGGTTTTCTGTGTGTGTGTGTTTGCCTTTATTTTATGGGGGATCCCAACTGTGACCTGCTACTTTACAGGCCTGATCACTGGTCACAGGACCTGCCTGACCTCGTATCCCTCACACAGGGTTGATGGGGAGGTCACCTTAGATGAATCCAACAGCAATGAGAGTAAGTTCATTGTAACTCCTAAGAATATTATGACAGCCACTGGCAGAATTTTTATTGACATTATCAACATTGAAGACACAGTTGTGATCTTGCATATTGACATTGCTCATACTGGTATTGTCAGAGATATGTTTGCTTTGATCTGAATGAACATTGACATTGTTCTTATTGGCAAAAATAATGTTATCATATGAGCATGAATTATGACATACATTGGTATCATTATTGCTGATGCCAGCGCTGCTGTGCGGGCACATGTTATGGTATACTTTGACAATACATTAACGGGTATTCATGTCGGTATGTGGGCACAGGCTATGGCATAAGTTCACATGGCATTTACTGATATTGTTGTTGTCGGTCGGGCCTGCATATAGCATGACATTCATTGACATTTTATTCACCCATTCCAATAGAGCTGTGATGGAAATGTGGGCTCCTTTTTATCTGACCTTCATTTTGTAAGTCAACTGTGGATAAATGTAGCAGTGAGTATGGTATATTTCTATACGCTGTTGAACAGTTGTAGCCCACTTTATATTTTTTCCATTTTCACAGGATGTTTGACATTGCAAGTGGGCTATGCACATTAATGATTGGCATATGAAGACTGAAAATAAGTTGCCTTCCTGAATGCTTATGGTGTTGTACAATAACAATCGTGTTGCCTTCTTCAAATACAGAGTAGTACAGAGGTCTCATTAGAGTACATGTTACTATTCATCGGTATTTAAATTGAAATGGAAAACCCCACAATGTCTGTGCATTTTGGACATTTGGGTCCTACAACATATGCAACATGACACCTCAAAACAATGTTACATATTACGTTCCTTGAAAGGAAATGTCTGTGTATGTAAAAATTAGTTGTATGAAGTTACAGTCTGTGTTACTTTATTATTATATTTTATTGTACAGGCTTAATGGTGTTGAGTCCTTCTTCTGAGATATGTCTCGAAACTTTGTTTTAGAGTCTTGTGGGTGGTGGTGCACACATGTGCTCAATGTTGTATACTGAGGGATTAAGTGTATAATGTTATTTGGGTTAGGTGAATTATGACGTTGACCTATTGGCTTTGATGTGGTCTAATGTCAATCTGCCTTCTGACTTTACCTTGCTTCAAACTTTTCTGTGTGCGCGGTGGTGCTTGTAAGTTGTGTGGATGAGAATTATAGGTGCTAACTATTGCCCTTGACATAGTTTCATGTCATCCTTGCTTTTCTGATTCCATCTTGCTTTGGGCCTTTGTGTGCATGGCTTAACTAACTCCATTTTTATGCTGAAGCCATTTTCTGTGCCTGCACAAAGAAGAGGGCATGTTTTGCTTTCCTCCTGTCTTTACTGACTAGAGAGAACTGGTTCTTATCAGAGGAATGTACATGGTCTGTCTTGTAGTCATAGCAAGGGCCTGATCAACCGTTGCTGTGACCTTGGAGCAGGCTGGTACGGGCTCTTATGAGAACGAGGGGGCGGGGCTTGCTAGAAGCTCCGCTGTGTTTGAATGTGTATTAAAAAGGGGAGCCTACACTGGCCTGGTGGAAGGTCATCCGTTAAGCAGATGTGTTGTCACGGAAAGTGGTGTCACCTCTGAGCTTTCGCCCGGTTCAAGCAATGGACTCCCCATGAGCAAAGTGGGGTGAAATGATGGAACATTAGGTGAGGTGTCTCTGCTACTAACTGTCTCTTGATTCTTTACTGATTCTCTCCTTTCCTTCTTATTTTCTGATTCTTATATCCATACATATATATTTCTACATATATATATATGCTTTGATTGTGTATTTCAATCAGTTATTTGATATGTGAGAGTCTGCCATGATCATTATTCTGTTGTAGAAGGATGGGTGAATTCCCTTCTAGCAGGTAATTGTGTTATAGGAACTTGTTCTACTCCTGGCAAGTGATGCGCAAATTACCTTGGTATGTTATATTCCATAAGTTTGGAACTGATATTCTCTCCCTGAGAAAGTGGCGGTACATACCTTGGTCCAGGGGAGATATAAGTTTGTCATTACACTTTATTAAAGCTGTGACTTGCATCTTAGCACATATCTCTGCACCTCCCTCCAACTCACCTGAATCCCCTTAGCACTGTCAGGCTGTTTCTGAGTTGTTGGGAGGAGAGGCGATGTTGATATGTGTTGGCGGTGTATGAGAGATAGATGAGAGGGCATGGTAGGAGGTTATTGGGGGCGAATGGTTAAAACCTGTGGCTGCAGCACATTAAAAATGATTGTAAGCACTTTAAATGAAATCAATGGAGCCAAGGTAGAGGGGCATTACTGTTCGCAGGACCTTTATGCAGATTGTTCTTTTCACCCCTCTGAAGATTGCCGCTGTGGGCTTGGGCCCATTTTGCCTTTGCAAGCCAGCCCTGCTTGTATACCCCTTGCATATGACAGACCTCTCCATTTATGCCATGGGTTTTATAATGGGAAGATCTCACAATTTCTTTCCTGGATGACTCAGTGTAAGGGTGTGAGAAAAGCTGGTGCACTATCAAATCCAGTACAGTTTGTGAACTGGCTGTTCAGGCTTAAGGAAAGCCCCAGTTAATGTACCCTGGAAGTGTTGATTGAATGTACATGTTAAGTTGATAGAATTCTGTCAAATAAACTCACAGCAAACAACCCTACTTTTAAAGACAGGGCATTTAAACTAAGAACATCTGCATTTAGCTACTCCCAGTGGATTTAATTGTGTAAGAGAAGAAAGATGTGATGAACCAATGACCGACATGTCATTGGTATCCCTAGACCTTGCTTAAGAATGCAGAAAGACACAGGCACACACCTAGTAGATTCACCACTTTTTAAACTGTAAACCCATGCATGGGATGAACTACAGACCGAGGAGGTTGATAATGCATCGCTGTGTATTGAGGAGGAATTTCTACAGTTTGCAATAAAAAAGTAGAGGAAGCTGCACAAACTTAAAAAAACAAGACACATTGGAGCAAAGGCAGAAAGATTGCAACACTCTGAATAAAAAGCAGCTTGCCAGTGAGTAAACACGTTTCCCCCATCTTCCAGACACAAATCCAGAATGAAATTAGGAACACCATTTTAGATATCTATTTATTTAAGGTTATTTAAAGAGTTCACTATCACACGTTTTCAGAGCCTCTTGGAGCTTCCGCAAATGTCTGAGTAGAATGAACAATTTGACTTATATGCAATACCCATTTAGGTAGAAAAAAGAGAAGTTTCTACGGAATTTGAGAAGATTAGTTTGGGACGCATATGGAGGTAGACCTCATTACAGATAATTGGAGTAATTGCTGCCATTAAAATCCTCCCAGACAAATCAATACATTTCCCCAATGAGATTTCAGGGTATCCCAGCCAGGTTCTCCATTTAATATTTTACTTTTCCAAATCATCTGTTCTTCCCTCTAAGAGTATTTTATATATTAACCCGATATTTCCCTGTCGTCTAATGATTTCTACAATTTTAAAAGTTATAGAGCAAATTGGATGTTTTTTCCCAAAAATCTCTTACTTGCAAAAACTTAAAAAATTGGGTTAGAGATAAATGATATTTCTCCGCCAACTCTAAAAATGAATATAAACTCCTGTCCACTTGATACATATCGCCAAGTCGAATAATGCCCTTCTCTCTCCAAGTTGCGGCGACATGATCCCAAAAAATCAGAGGTAACAGTCCAGTGGCATCAGTATGTGTATAAACAGAAAGTGCAGGAATCGTAAAGATTCTCCAAACTGTATTCCAAACTTTGAACACGGCATTTAACACCTTAAAGCGGGTTCTTTTAAAATAGCTGCCATCCAATCTCTTGAACAAAAAATGCTTTACCTCAGGGCCCAAGATCATTTGGTAGCTTGAGGGGGCTTCGGCCGCATTGCTAACCTCTTCCCCGGTCCACAAAATACATGCAGTAACCAAAATACAGGCATAATAATAAAAAGCAAAATCAGGTCCCGACCACCCTCCTCTTTCTCGAGAGAGGGTCATATATCACGCAGCTCTTTGAGATTTCCCTGGGGCCCACATATATCTGGCACAAAGTGATTGTAAATACTGGATTTGTTTACCTGGTACCTCCAGAGGCACTGCCCTAAAAAAATACATAACCCAGGGCAAAACATTCATCTTCAATACATTGGCTCTGCCAACTAATGACAAATGCAAATTCTGCCACCTATCGAGGGACCGTTTTACTCCCAAAGTAATATCACCCCAATTGACCTTTACAATCTCTTTTACAGAAGTACGTATCTTAACACCCAAATATGTGGCTTCCCTAACCACCCTAGAATCACTATCCATTACTTGACTCATACAAAAAATTTGGGTTTTGCCTGTGTTTAATTTATATCCAGATGACGCGCCAAATTTCTGCGCTAAATATTCTATTTCAGGTACTGCAAGGCAAGGATTGGAGTTAACGATCGCGATATCATCAGCGTATGCCATTACACAGAACTGCTCTTGTCGTACAATATAAGGTATAATCTTTTTACTCCGTTCTAACATAATAATAAAGGGTTTAATGTACAACACAAATAAAAGGGGTGAGCACGGGCACCCTTGTCGTGTGCATCTGGAAATCGAGATAGTCTCCGAAAAGCATCCCATTGAGCATTGTTTCGCCGTGGGGAGGTGGTATAGGGCCTGTAAAGCTTGAATATATCCCTGTCCAAACCCCATTTGTTGTAAGCCCCGCCATAAAAAGTTGCAAGACACACGGTCGAATGCTTTTTCAGCATTGAGTAAAATCAGCCCTAATTATCTAGCTTCTACCTGTGCTATATCAAAGAGAGTCACTACTCTACTCACATGGTCTACCGTCCCCCTTCCTGGTATAAAACTATGCTATTTTAAGGATACTAAGGGTGTTTTAACTTTTGCCAGCCATGTGGCCAAGATTTTTGCATACATTTTACCATCGGAGTTAAGAAGGGAAATTGGACGCTAAAACCCGTGTACCTCAGACGGCTTCCCCTTTTTCTTAAAAATACAGATATTGGCCTCAGCCCAGGATCGCGGTATCTCTCCTTTTTGTGCCGTTTGAAACACCTTAAGCATATCAGATTTAATATCTTGGAAGAAGATCTTAAAAATTTCCAGCGGCAATTTATCTGGTCCTGCAGCTTTCCCTACTGCAAGGGAACTAATAGCTCTTTCTAGTTCCCCCAGCGTAAAATGCTCATCAAGCATCTCGACATCCGCCTGATCCAATTGGCCCCACAATGAGGCTGGAAGTCCTAGATCTACCAAAGAATGCCCCATGTCCTGTCCTGTATAAAATTATGTATAAAAATCAAAGAAAACTTTGAGAATTTCCTGGGGGTCGAACACCATGACCCCGGCCGCATTTTTAGCCCCAGTTATTCTTTGTTAGGCCTCCTTTATACGTAATTTCTGGGCGAAACATCATCCTAGGCCTCCCCGTATTCATGACACTTTTTTTTATAAGTTAGATATTTTATTGCAATTTCTTTGCTCCATTCTAAATTTATTTTGGCCTTACACCTAGCTAAATTATTCTGTAATGCTGCAGTATTATGTCCTGCAGCTAGTCCATTAGCAAATTCTTCTTCAGCAGTCTTAAGTTCATTATATAATACCTGCAATGCCTGCTTAGCTAATTGTATAAAACCTATAGCTCTGAGTTTCCCCTCTAAACCCGGTTTTGAATGTATCCCAAATAATCCCCTTGGACTCAGAATGCCGATTAATCTGAAAAAACTCCTTTATCCAGGCCTTCATATGCTCAATAAAAATACCATCCAGCAAATGCTTTGTTTCAAAAGTAAGAGCACTCGGGACTGCACACCGCCCAAGTGCTGGAATTTCTACTGCCACTGGTGCATGATCCGAGGTCACCCTTGGGTACACACAGATTTTAAGCCCTGTAAATAATAGTGAGGACATAAAACAATAATCAAGACATACAAGCCTATTGTGTGGGTATGAATAAAACGTATATCCTGGATCTTGCCTATGCAAATTACTCCAGGCATCCAACAACCCGTGATCAGTTAACAGTTGGCATAAGGCCTTGCATACCCTGGGTTTTCTGCCTTTATAATTCTGCCCACAGTTTTGGAAATCTTTATACATCAAATTTATATTAAGGTCTCCACAAAAAAATAACGGAGTGGGCCATGTAGCAAGCTCGCCATTTAAATATTCCAATATCGGGGCTTCATCGAGGTTGGAACCATATACTGTACATAGGCCAAATGTTACTTCCCTTACCCTACATTCCACAATGGCCCACCATCCAAACATATCAGCCAGTGTGCGTCCAGTTGCTTGGATAAAAGGTCTTGCTAAGATCGCCACCACTCTCATCATTTTGAACCGCCGTGAGGTTACCAATACTGTATAGCTTAACTCTGATAGAGTCTTCCATTTCCCCCACAGAATATGCATCTCCTGCAGACACACTACATCAGGCTGGATCACCCGTAGCTCTGTAGCAACCCTCTTCCTTTTATTATAATTGTTTAACCCACACACGTTCAATGTACATATTCGAAGGCCTATGTTCGCCATAAATTCCACAATAGTATTATTTCAGGACCATACATAAATGTTCTCAAGCCTCTACACCTTTCTTTGCTGCTATGGATCATTTTTCTTTTTTCCCTCCCACCATCGCTCTTCCCCCACTACTGCCCTTCCCCCCAAGAGCCCCCCCACAACCCCTGACCCACCCCCTATATCGAGGCTTTAGGACTACTAGTCCTAGCGGTGACATGCTCCCACCACCCAGAAGTGCCACCCACACCCGTGTAATACCCCACATGTAATAGCCAGTCCACAATTACTCCAATTAACCAAAAAATCAAAAATGAAGAAGGGGGAGAAATCACCAAGTAAACTCAAAACAAGAAAACTACTTCCAAGTTCCATACTTATTCTCCCCCCCCCCATTCATATGTAACATAGTAATACTCATGGGGATATAATACGTCATGAGCAGAGAGGTTTAAAGAACATAAACAAATAGGTTCCTAAGAGACTCTAACACATGAAACAGTTGCTGTATAAAGCCCAATGACCTCTTTGACCAAACTCACTGCTTAGCCTACTTTGAGAGTTTGCAGAAATTCTTTTGCTAAAATCTCAGATGTAAAAACCTGGTGTTTTCTTTATACACAATTTTCAGTGTGGCTGGTTGCAGTAGAAAAGCTTGGGCCCCCTTAGCTTGAAATGGTACAATAAGTTGACGAAGTTGCCAGCGTTTTTCTACCGTCTGATGGCAGTAATCTGGTCTGACAAAAAACTCAACCCCCTTCCGAGCTCTTTTTCTATCAGGTCGTGCCAAATCAAATACAGCTTCATGTGCCAAAAAGTTGTTAAGCAAGATCAATATAGCCCTGGGTTTAGAAACTGCTGCTGTTTGACCTGGCCGAGCCCGAATAGAAAAGGGGAAGCGATGTGCCCGCTGCACCTCTCTCTGCCAGTCCCATTGGGTTAGTTCAGGAAACGCCTGAGTAAACACTTCAATAATAAATTTACGTGGATTCTGTCCTTCCAGACCCTCTGGAATTTGCAGGACTCTCAAATTATTTCACCGGGATCTGTTCTCCAAATCGGTAAGCTTCCACAACGTGTCGTCCTTCCCTGCGCGCAGGGTCTCTGTCATCGTTTTTTGTGCTGCCAGCTCATCCTCCAGACATGAGATGCGTGCTTCTGCCTCAGTAATCCTTGTAGTAAACTCTGTACATGTTTTGGCGATGCGTCAAACTGAATTTTGCATTTTGCGGCAGACGTTTTGTGTCCTCTGTCTCTCTGCCCGTGTTTCCTCTCTGGGAGTCATTATCATTTGGTATATGAGAGCTAGAGATACATCTTCTACCTGGTTCTGTCATTCTCCGTATCAAGGAATATGTCCTATCTGTCTCATCAGGGGGTCTAATCCCTGCATTTAACTCGGGTGAAAGAGAGTTACCTGGATCCCGCAAATCCTCTGTCAGCCCCCTTTTCTTATGCAATGTCTGTGGACTGCCCTCCGATGAGTCCCCTCCCGTGTCCTCAGGGGGTGTACTGCTGTGTTCACTCAGCTCATCCTCTTGCCGATTCATAGGTATCTTTCCTTTTCTCAACACCTCATCGCTGGATATATCTGAGTGGTCAGACAATGAAAAGAACTTTTCTACTAAGTCCACCAATTCTGCCTCCTTCGTAAGCGACCCACCAATCAGGTGCTCTGCACCTTTAAGAATACCAACACACCCAGCATCACTTCTTTCCTGAGTGCCAATACTCAAATTAGGAGCTATGGCTATATCAGGGCTCACCGATGTCCCGAGCTCCAGCTCGCTGTTGTTCACTCTTGTCCTGTCTGGTGCAGCCTCTACACCAGAGCCATTGCCCATATCAATATTATTGCCTGGTGTGGGACTACAATCTCTCGCAGCGGTAGACTGAATAAGCGGGAGTATACCAGAACCCTCCTCCACTTCTTCCTGCCCCCCCAGAGATTCACCGAAATCCTCATAACCCAATGTCACTGAAAGAGTTTTTATTTGGGAAGTCTGAGAGGTCTGAGCATCTTTTTGCCTGCCTCTCCCCACCGAAAACAGTTGGGGAATAGTTAGCTTACCAGAGCTGATCATGGCGTTAGAGGTGGTGCTGGTATTGTTCTCCCCCTTAGTTGTTTTGCCCCGTGCATTTGAGGCATTCTGGCCACTTGGCGTCTCCGCGGTCTTTACTGCAGCACCAGCATAAGCCTGGATCCGGGATTTCCCTCTTCTGCCTTTGGGTGGCATCGTCGGCGTCGGCGTTCTCTGGATCCCTGCTCTCGGGCTTCCAGTACTCTTGCCTGAAGCTGTTGCAACCGAACGTCCCAGTGTCCACTGTCATCCCCTTGCGAATACAATGTATCTGATATGAATTCTGCGTAGACGTGCACACCGAGCCAGGAATACAGCTACGGCAAAACCAAGCATGCCGGAGAGTCAGAACTGTGCTCAGGCCCTGTCTCGGTCAATAATCAGAGCCCGCCTTCGTCCTCTTGCTTTCCACTACGGAGCGATCCTCTCACGGGTGTGGGAGCACAGGAGCAGCCAGCTCACTCGTCTGAGCTGACAGCCACCATCTTGCCCCTCCATAATCAAATTTTCTTCTGTATTTTCACATTACCTCTTCGCACAATAAATCACTATCCACTACTTCTTGGTTTAGCAAAAAAGGCCACTTTATTAAGACAGGTGTCAAACTTATATTTTACTCTGAAACACAATTTCCATCATGAGAATAACAAAAATCCAATTTTTCTTGACCTATCTATAAAAGCATTACCCCAAAATATTCCCCCAAGCAGCAACCTAATAAATGAGTACTGTTGCTAGATCCCCGTCATTCCCATTTCCCCATCCCCGTGACAGAGTCCCCCACCTCCCCCATTGGAGGATGGGCAATCCCACTCCAGTCTGCCCACCCCAAACCAAAAAAACCGCCAACCAGGAAAACTGATAGCGTTTTCCTGCCCCACTCAGGAAACTTTCCAGACTCTGGTTATGCACACCAGATACTCTCTTTCCAAATTTGAGAAATCAAATCCCGTAATTCCAGTAAATAGAACGCTTGCCCCATGGTAGACAAATGCACCCCATCTTCCCAAAAAAGATGCCCTTCAGAGCTCCGAATGTGAGAGTGTGACAGCACCTTTATTCCCCTGCCCTCACAATAAAGTCTCATAGCTCTATTAAGCTTCCGCCGCGCCTTCTCCATGGCTGCGTGGTTCCGTGCTCCTTTCCAATGCAACCTCGTGACGAACTCTGTTCAAACCACAGTGGTACCTTTCCAAGTATCCATGATTACGTTCAAATCACGCTGCATCAACTGTATTAAAGTCAGGCCAGATAAGGCCACAAGGTCATTTTCCCCCAAATGAATAATGAGCAGATGTGGAGGGCCCATGCCGAAACTCATCCTGGATAGCGTGGAGAATAAACCCCCCCAGCGCATTCCCCCTTTACCCTGCCATACCACCTCATGGCTAGCACTTTGAAGTCCAAGCGAACGCCCACAAATCTGTTGTTCAGCATACACAGCAGCCCACTTTACGAAGGAGTGTCCTACTATCCATGTAGTCTTTTTTGACAAACTTACAACCCCCGTAGTCTTACCTAGGTAGAAAAATAAACATTGAAATGTGCACAGAAACTGAAAATTATTTCCTTACATATTTCTCACAACATTTGGATTTCCATCTCCCAATGCGACGGATTTGGGACCAGGACCACCCCAATCTAGCCGCCTCCGTTGCTGCCCCAATGCGGAAAGAGTGTGTACCAAAGCACAAAGGATTCTCCCCCAATAAAACTAGCACCTTTGTTGTACTTTAATCTCTGGGACCGCGTAGGGGACGGGGCCCTACCCCTGTCTATCTTGGTATTAGCGAACCGCAAATGGTAAATGTGGCATGTACGAGTGTTCTATATACCGTTCTAGCTATGAATGCACTGTGTACACGTCATTCTGCTTCACTACGCGGGTTCCATTTTGGAAGCAGTGGCCATCTTGTCATTGCCCTCACATAGGCTATAATGGAGCAAACACGGGCCTCACAGTACATGTGCTTTCCCGTGACTTCTCTCTGACCTGGGCAGCTGGCTCTGCTGCCCTGGGTCAAACCGGTCTCACGAGCTCCCCTTCCTCCGTCCACCTGTGATTAGCATCAGGGCTTGACCCATCATAAAACCCTTTCATTCTACACAAACCTCCGGCTAATCTCTTTCACACCTGCTTGTTCCTGCTTTATGACTTGTTTCCCAAAACAGGAGATGCTCATGTTTATTGGGGGGTCTGTCAATATCACATGTGGGATCTGAACCTTACGGTGTAAATCATTGTGGGCTGGCCGAACTGGAATGTGGGATGGTCATCATGACTCTGCCTTTTCTTTGTAATATATACTTGTATATGGCCGTATCATAAAACCTAGGAATGTATGCTTGAGGCCAGAAAAGGCCTATTTAAGATGAAGTCCGTTTCTATGATTTTCAGCAGTCTCCTGAGAACATACACGCTGTTGTACTTCTAGGATACCTGTCATTGGTCTGCAGCCAATAAACGATTCTTTGACTTCACCCAGAAGACTCTGTGTTTCTGTAGGTCCGGAACAGGGTGAACCCAGAAGTCATAGGGTGTGTGCCCCTGCACCGCTGGGACTAAAATACCCAGTACTTCAGTTTGGCGCCCAACTCGGGACGATTTCAGCGGTACCAGTCCAAGCCAGAGGTTCGTGAGGAGCTTCGTGTGGAAATTCCGGAGGAAGGCCGCCACTTCATCGACCCCTGCATGTCGACGTGGTCCGAAAGTCTTTTCTGCGAGGTTCTCCGCGTCCCGACGGCTACGAAGGACTGCTGCCCTGATTAATCGACCTGTTTTGGACCCTTGACGAGTTTGAGAGAGCGAAACAATCGAGAGAGTCTTCTGGTGACGCCATTGATCAGCAAGATTCAGTTAAGTATAAGTGGAGCGTCTCCCATTTGTTTTGGTATCCTTCGGGATCATTTGAAATTAGTGATTTGGAGTTTGCAAACGCCAAAGCCAGAGGACTCGTGTATTCACGAGACTATCGTAATCGATAATCCTTTGACGTTTGGGATCTAGACTAGTGGGCGAAGATGCCTGGTTCTGGAATATTTGGTAGATTATTCTGTTTGGGTTGCGGAAAGGATTTCCAGCTGGAGGAATCATGTCCGGTTCCTCCGGTTGGAACTCCAACTTATGAGCTCTATGTGAAGCATGGCGTAAGCCCCATTGCATATAACGAAGTATGGATCCACTACACTAGAAAAGACGGTGTTTTAAAATGGCCCCAAAATGGTAGTTTCGATACTGATATTTTAGATAATTTGGAAATTAAATTGTTCAAGAAGAAAGCCCGGCCAGCGATGTTTGACTCTTTCCGCTTATGGCGAAAGGAAGCCAAACAAAAGGAAATTAAGCTTGCGAAAAAGAATAAAAGAGAGAGAGGTATGACAGTAATGCAAGCAGCTGTACAATTTAAAGATAATGAGGAGGAGCAAATGAGTGAGCAATTGCACAGGCAGCGCAAGTTAGGTATCGACAAATGTTACCCAGCTTTACCACACTCTAAGCAGAATGAGTCCGAAGAAAAGGAGAAAGATCCCCTGATGTCACATTTGTTGAGTTCGCCACCCCCGTATGCTCAAAATGCCACGGCGCCTCCTCAGCTTGTGAATATGCCACCTCCAGTGAATATACTGCAAGCCTTGCCGCAACCGCCAGCTGCTGCGCAGCCGGCTCCTATCCATATAGCGCAGCCCTCTCAAGGGCCGCCAGCTGTGTTCCCGACTGCCCCCGCGCTCCCTGCGACTTTGCCTAATCCAGCAGCTGCCTCTTTTGACACTATTCCTTGCACTACTTCAGTACCTGTTTCTACATCCTCTTTTCTTCCCTCTGTTTTTCCCCCTGTTTTCGCCTCAAATTCTCCTTCGGCGCGACAGCGTTTAGCTAATGTGGTTACTACGTTAATGTCGCCTCTCTTTGATTCGTCTGGTGCGACTCCTGGCTTACAGCGTAAGCAATTGCGTAGTCAGTTGCCTAACCCTGATGAGAAAAAGGTAATAGATCGCATGGCGCGCAGATGGATTGTTTTCCCTTCACTGTATGATGTGGAGTCAGTGGTTAATGTCTTCCATCAGTGGGATGCCCCGAAACAGAGATATGTGTTTGAGAAAATGTGTGAGATTCTCTGTGAAGAATTGGAGGATAGTGGTAAAAATCCGAGCCCGCAGGAGTTGTGTAGAGTGAGGTTTGATTTTGGAACTGGTATAATTGTGGATCGCGAAGTAGATAAAGCAGTTGCGGTTGTATTGTCCTTCAGGAATGATGACTGTCAACAGTCATTGTTCGAACAAGATGTCCTTGTGGGGAAAAAGGTAAAAGCGCGACAATACCCTATGAGAGAAGTTCCCCCGGTATGGAAGGAAGCAGTTGCAGCTGCTGCCGGTGTCCCCGCTGTGGCAGCGCATTTCCAGCGTGTTTGGGTGCATGTTCCATGGAAGAGATCTGAGGTGTTAGCACTCAAGCAGTCATTGCCTGATCCCCGTAAAAACCCCACAGGTTATTATAAAGAGTTGTCACAGACGACAGGGTCATGCGTTATGAATCTGGCCGACATAGACATGTTGTTTGGTAATGTTGTTCCACAGCCTCTATGGGGGTCAATCCGTAATGTAGATCACGATGCAGAACTAGGGGACACATGGGCTAACATTGTTGCTGCTGATGCTAGACAAACTGGTGGTGCGAAACCTGAGCCTTTAGTAGCTGAACTGCCTGGTAGAATTGTCACGTATATGAAGACAATAATGCCTGCAATGCGCGTAAACTGGGACAAGTTATCTGCATGCAAGCAGAAGAAAGATGAGACAGTGTCAGACTTCTTTACCAGGTTTGAAGAAACGTTTATTGATCACAGTGGGCAGGATATGAGTACTGAGGGTGGCCAACGGTTATTTGTGGATGCATTTGTGCAGAATTTACTTCCTGATCTGTGTAAAAAGTTGAAAGATTCAGAGAGTTCTTGGGCTGTTTCTTCTTCAGCACAAATACTGGCTACTGCACAGTATTACGAAAATCGGGATAAAGACGAGAAGGATAGGACAGAAAAGAAAACGAAGGAATTGAAGACAAAGGTCCTCTTACAGCAGGCCTATCCGCCACGTGGAGGTCAGAATAATTATAGGCAACCCCAAGGTGTCTATCACCAACCCCAACAGTTTCAGAACAATCAGCAAATGAACGGGTATTATCAACCACGTGTCCCTGTAGGTCCCAACCAATGTTCATACTGCAAAGAGGAAGGTCATTTTAAATATAGTTGCCCTAAATTACTGCAGCGGAACGGTAATATGTATGGCGCAAGAGGTAGAGGTGGTCAGCAAGCTCCTAGAGGTAGAGGGCGTGGAAATGTTCCCCAGAACACGCGTCCTCTGCCGCCTCAAAATACCATTAATAGCTTCGATCAGCAAGCCAATGCGACTAGTAATACGGCTCAGTATTACAGTAATGATTATTATGCAGAGGATGGCGATGCAGAAAATAATGATTACTAGGACAGCCATAGACAGAGAGAGGGAGTTTTTTCAGTGCCAGTGGATCAGAGTGGACCGTATGTTGAGGTGACTACAGCAAATGTAACGGAGCCTTTTCTGCTAGACACTGGTGCTGCAAAGAGTTCAATCATGCATTCAAAACTCCCTGGCGCACCTTTGTCTGGCGACATAAATGTTTCAGTAGGTTTTTCTGGCGCCCCTGTTAGGAACCCGATTTCTACTCCCATGTCACTTTCTGTTTGACCTTGCGAGCTGAAAGCACCCCTGATTCTGACAACAGGTTGTGGTGAGAATTTGTTGGGATTAGATTTGTTGAAAAGATTGCATGCTACCCTGTATTGTTCTCCTTCAGGAGTACAACTTACATTAGGTAAGAAAGTGATTTCCCCGATGTACTTGTCTAAAAATACAATGCCGCCTGAACTGTCATCCCTTCCGGATGCCCTCTGGGCTACTGGTCCGAATGATGTGGGCCTCTTGGAGATACCGCCATACGTGGTAACTTTAAAGGCTAATGTCAGACTGCCACGTATTCCCCAGTATAAAATCTCTAATGAAGGCCAGAAAGCATTGTTAGATATTGTCGGCGACTTGATTAATAAGGGTGTGATTGAAGAAACAAGAGGCAACGTTTGCAATAGTCCGATTTTACCTGTCTTAAAACGAACGGACCCTTCACAGCCACCTGTTTACAGATTTGTGATTGATCTTAGAGAGGTTAATAAGATTGTTGTACCACAGTTTCCGGTTGTCCCTGATATAACTGCCTTGTTAACAATGATTCCAGCCTCTGCTGCATGGTTTTCAGTGATCGATTTGAAGAATGCTTTCTTTAGTATCCCAATTGCAGAAGAGAGCAGAGACATTTTTGGTTTTAGTCTGGGAGGCCGAAGCTTCCGCTTCAAACGCGCTCCCCAGGGCTACTGTGAGAGTCCATCCATATACAGTCAAGCTTTGAAAGCACAACTTGATGCACTTGTTTTACCTAGTGGCGCTATCCTGATTCAGTACGTGGACGATTTACTAATCGCTGCGGATACTGAACAGATCTGCAAAGAAGCTACATTGTCATTGTTGCGCCATTTATCTGCTTTCCATCACAAGGTGTCTCTCTC
This sequence comes from Triturus cristatus, assembly GCF_964204655.1. Lineage (NCBI taxonomy): Eukaryota > Metazoa > Chordata > Amphibia > Caudata > Salamandridae > Triturus > Triturus cristatus. The sequence continues at coordinate 501,341,605 of NC_140591.1, forward strand.
TAAGCTGCAATATTGTCGACAAGAGGTGACCTACTTAGGTCATCTCTTATCGAAGTAGGGAAGGAAACTGACCCCAGAAAGAATTCAAGCTATTGCACAGTTGAGTGTGCCAAAAACACAGAGAGAAGTGCGTGCTTTCTTGGGAATTACCTCATACTGTAGGCATTGGATCCCTAGTTTTTCCTTGCTGGCAAAACCTTTGTTAGCATTAACATGTAAAGACACACCAAATCCTATCCCATGGTCTGAAGAGTGCCAGAAAAGTTTTGTGGAATTGCGCAATGCATTGTGTTCAGCTCCTGTGTTGGGTACCCCTGACTACAGTAAGCCTTTTACATTGTATGTTCACGAGAAAGATGACAGCCTTTTGGCGACAGACCGCGCCCATGCGCATATTTTTCATCTACCTTGGATCCTGTAGCGAGGGCATTGCCAAGCTGTCTGAGAGCGACAGCGGCTGCAGCAATGTCTATCCGACAATCTGCTGGTTTGGTAATGGACAACACATTGATTGTTATGGTTCCACATGCTGTAGACACGTTATTAAATAGGACCAAGACACAACACTTGACTAGTGCACGATTATCAGGCTATGAGCTCACACTGTTAGCAAATCACATACACATAAAGAGATACAATACGCTGAATCCAGCTACGCTATTGCCGATTCCAGCAGACTCAGATGAGATTGAGCAACATGACTGTCTGTTCAGAACGGAAGAAGAGACGAAAGGAAGAGTAGATATAAAAGATACTCCCCTGACTGAGTGTGATGGTACTTTATGGGTGGATGGTTCGTGTTTCAAGCTCCCTAATGGTGACACGGCTGCTGCATATGCTATCACGACTTTGCACACAGTTGTGGAAACTGCACGAGTGCCACATAACTCGGCCCAAGCAGCAGAATTAATCGCCCTCACGAGAGCATGCGTGTTGTCTGAAGGAATGAGAGTGAATATATACACAGATAGCCAATACGCCTTTGGCGTGGCTCATAATTTTGGGCGACTGTGGAAAGAGCGTGGGTTCCTGACGTCACATGGAGCTAAAATTCAGAATGGCAAGCTGGTGAATGATCTCCTTGAGTCACTGACCCTACCGTTGCAAGTTGCGATCATGAAATGCAGTGCGCACAGGAAAGTTACAGATGATGTTGGACGTGGGAATGCGTTTGCTGATGAGACCGCGGAAGAAACGGCACAGAATGTGAAGACTAGGATGTATGTTGCAGGCCCCGCAAGATGGGTCAATGATGTTGGGATGTGTGAGAACACAACTCCAGCTGCTTGTTCCTGCTTTATGACTTGTTTCCCAAAACAGGAGATGCTCATGTTTATTGGGGGGTCTGTCAATATCACATGTGGGATCTGAACCTTACGGTGTAAATCATTGTGGGCTGGCCGAACTGGAATGTGGGATGGTCATCATGACTCTGCCTTTTCTTTGTAATATATACTTGTATATGGCCGTATCATAAAACCTAGGAATGTATGCTTGAGGCCAGAAAAGGCCTATTTAAGATGAAGTCCGTTTCTATGATTTTCAGCAGTCTCCTGAGAACATACACGCTGTTGTACTTCTAGGATACCTGTCATTGGTCTGCAGCCAATAAACGATTCTTTGACTTCACCCAGAAGACTCTGTGTTTCTGTAGGTCCGGAACAGGGTGAACCCAGAAGTCATAGGGTGTGTGCCCCTGCACCGCTGGGACTAAAATACCCAGTACTTCACCTTCCGCATCACAGCCAACAACTGTGGCACTGAAATCCGAGTCCCCTCTACATGGCGGAATATATCACCAGGAGAAAAATAACTAGAAGCCTTGAAAACCTCCCATTCCCGCACCGGGCAACATTGACCCACCCCGCTCCTATTTAAGAAAACCCACTTGCCCCTACCCAAATGATCAGTTTTTGAGACCCTCAACCAGAGACGCAACCTGTGCTCTTCCAGGGAAACTTCCTCACTCTGGATACCAGGCCTATGAAACAAACCCAAAAGCTCAGATGTCCTGAAAGCCCCAAAAAACAACCATACAAAACATAGCCTAAACAAACCACATTCAGACTCATTATAGCAGCAAAACGGTAGCTGCAAGAGCATCTGTTGCATCAAATCAAACGTCACAGGCCGGCGCAACTGTTTGTTTCCCGCCTGAATCCTACTCAAACCCCTGAGTACCCTCCTCTCCAAAACCCCCTTTACAGGATCCCTCCCCCACCTCAACTGCCCATAAAAAGAAATCCCAGCTAATTTACCGGAAATGGTATTGTGGGAAAAACCTTTATCTATCAGGCGTGACCCAAAACGTAATAAAAACTGCTCACCGTCCACCCCCCCGTAGTCCCAGCACACATGTTACCATAACCTAGGAACTCGTTCCATGCTTGCTGGTAGCTCCGCTGCGTAGAAACTGCTACTGACTGCTCTACTAGGTCGACAATTCTTAGTCCCCCCACTCCCAAACACACTGCGGGACCTGAGTCTTGTGGGGTTCGGCCCCAGGAGCCAGTCTGCGAAATTTCTTCCACTGCAAACGAGATAGAGAGTCTGCTATACAATTGTTGACCCCTGTAATATTTCGTGCCTTAAACACAATGTTAAGCTGAAGACATTTGAGCATAAAAGCACACAATAAACGTAAAACTCTTAAGTCCCTGGCTTTCTGGTGATTAATCAGTGCCACCACAGCTAGATTGTCCACATAAAACAGAACCGAACAGTTCTACAATTCCTCACCCCAGATATACAAAGCCATTATGAACGGGAAAAGTTCTAAAAAGGCGATACTGCGCCCTTGTGATAACCAACTCTCAGGCCACAGTTCAGCGCACCAACGCCCCTCCATAAAAATGCCAAAACCTTGTGCTCCAGACGCATCCGAGTAAATCTGTACCTGCCTAACCATGACTTTGTCCGCAAAAAAATAGAGACACTCCATTAAAATGTTCCAAAAAATCCAACCAGATTGCCAAATCAGCCCTAACAGCCGCAGAAAGCCGCACTCCATGATGAGGGAGAAAAGCCCCAGACATAGACATCTCCAGCCGCCTGCAGAAAGTTCTCCCGGCTCTAACAACCCTACAGGCAAAGTTGAGGTAGCCCAACAACTTTTGCACTTTCCTGAGCTCCAATTTGCGTTCCCCCATAACCGAGGACAAAAATGTGGAGATCTCCTGCACCTTCTCCGCCGGCAACCTGGCTACCATCAATACAGTGTCAATTTCAATTCCTAAGAAAACCAACGTCGTACTAGGACCTTCTGTTTTGTCTGGAGCCAAAAGTACCCCTAGCTCCTGAGTCATCCTCTGAAAAGCAAACAGCACCGCTTCACACTGCCCTGTGTTCTGACTCCCAATGAATAAAAAATCATCTAAATAATGACAGATTTAATCATGACCAGTACTGTAGGTAAAAAGCCACTGCAAAAATGTGCTGAAAGCTTCGAAAAGGGCACATGAGATAGAACAGCCCATTGGCCGCATTTTATCCACATAAAACGCTCCTTGGAAATGCATTCCCAACAGTTCAAAATCAGAAGGATGAATGGGTAGTAACCGAAAAGCAGACTGTATGTCACTCTTAGCCAATTGGGCTGCCCGCCCGGCGGAGCGGACGAGGCTCAGAGCATCGTCCACTGATGCGTAGGTCACACCAGAGTCAGCTGGCGATATAAAATTGTTAATTGAGGCACCTTTCGGCCACGAAATGTGGTGTAACTATCAAGCGGTATTCCCCAGCCTTCTTTTAGGGCACCATCCCCAGTGGAGAGACAATCAAAGTGGGCAGAGGACACTGCATGAAAAGACCAGCCACCCTGCCGGCTTCCACTTCAGCCTGTAGCTTCCGGACCACAACCTGAGGTAACTCCTTGGCCGACTTCAAGTTATCTGACCACCTGCTCAAACGCGGGCCCTGGTGACCAATCCTAAAACCCTCCTTAAAGCCCCACCATAATCTGTTGGGCGCTGCAGTGTCCGGATACTCCTCCAGCCACTGGCCCAAAACCTCCAAGTTAACTGGGGTAGGAGCCTTTAGACGCAAAGTGGAAAGCCTGTCCTCGACCCCGCTGTCCCCTTCCTTGATCACCAAACCTCTGCCCAGCGAAGCATTGCGTGAGGGGATGTCTGCCCCCACATTGCGAGCACTCATGCGTGTACTTACACAACTGTCTACTGCAAAAACCTCTGTTGAAATTCCAACAGGCCCCAAACATGACTGACTGACCTCTGCCAGCAAACCCCGCCCCTGGCTGGGCGGGGCGAGATGGAAAGGGCCGATAAGAAACCGGCAGACCACTGGTGGTATGCGTGGAAGCTGGCAGCTGAGAAGATGCCATCCATTGCAACCAGAGCTCCGAATCCACATCACCCCAGGGTCTATCAGGGAAAACGCTTATACGAGCTCTGAATTCCTCGTCGTAAGACAACCAAGCATAGCCCCCAAAGTAACTCTGAGCCTTCCTGATAACATCCATGTACTTAAAAAGCGCCACCGCTCTATCTTGACATTTTTCACAATATATGCTAACAAAAATCAAAAAAGCAGAAGTCCAGTTCTCAATAGTTTTGGGGACCCTAGGCCGCCGTGCCAACTCCCACTCCTCCTCGTTGGAGCCCTCTTTAGCTTGAATATCCCGATGCAACAATTTAAAAACATCGACAAATTCGTGACTCCAAATTCTGCTCTTTGTACTGTCAGATAAATGGGAGCCTAAAGGCATACCAATCCCCATATAAGGTAATTTTTTGTGGATATTCCTGTCTTCTACTACGGCCTCCTTGCCTCCCCCTTCCTTAACCTGTGCATCCGCAGCACCTGCAGAACCGCCCCCCACCCGTACAACCCCTTGAACATTACTGGGGCGCACATCCCCAGAAGGAACCGTCTCCATCAATATTTCCCCCCCAACCCCAATGGACCTGGTAGATTATGGTAAGTTAACCCCTTGCTGCCAAGCAGACCACCATCCTGACGTACCTTTTTGCAACTGAGGCGCTGTTTGTTTGCATTCTCGCAGGTCGACCCTTGGGCGAGCGCCAGAGCTATGAGCCCGCAGCGACAGTTGGTCCGCACTTGACGTCTGCAAAAGACTAAACACACTGGGTTGTCCCAAAACACCCCTCTTGCCCCCGATGCATCCCCAAAACACTCTCCCACCGCCCCATCATCCCCTTCTCGCAGTTCCCCTTCTTCCAGATCATCATTGTCAGCATCCAATAACAAAACTTCCCCACCGCCACTGTAAGGAGTCTCCAAACACTCCTTCCTGACCAAATCACCCCGCCCCCTAGCACCAACACATCGAGCCGCTGGTGCCGCAATTGTTGGGTTGCCTGTACATGAAGGGAAATCTGCTCCAAATCGCCCCCCTCCAGAGGCCCCCCCAGGCAAAGCCGCAAAGTGCTCTGTCCGCGATACACGCCTGTCCGCCGTCTTTCGTTTGGACAGAAAAGGCATGTTTCCACTGAAGCCGCTCTGACTGTTTGCTTCCTGAACTTCTGAGGAACTCCCAATGACCCCAAACTTGCCCCCCGGAGTCCTGCCCGTACCCAATGACCCGCCCGTGGTTCCTGTACCGACGGCTGGTCAGACCCCACCAATCGCACTTCCGGGGTAACCGCCCCAACCTCATTGCTATGCACCCTTCGCACGGCCTGGTCACTGCTCTCAGCACACAGTGACCCCGAGCCCTGACTTTGCAAATGAGTGGGCCCCGCCATCCCTGAAAACCCTTCTGCTTTACTCTGCTCCCGGACCTACTGCCCCGCCATGTCATTCCATGATGTCCCGGTCGACTGGATACCCTGGCCACACAAACCAGTCTCCTGTACAAATAGCCCTGACTGCTCCACCATGTGGGCTCCAAAATAAAATGGGCTGTGCACCCGCTGGCTACAGACGGGGCGGGACTCAGTAAGTAGTTCTGCCCGTGAACCTAGACCAGCTGTTCTCCTCCCTGCCAGAAAGCACTACCAGGCTCTGGTGTTATGATGTTTCCATGGCTTGCAATGGCACCGGAGGAAACTGACACCCCTGCACTGCGCGTCCGCTTCCCCGCCCTGCCACTCATGACACGCGACTCCTTCCTGATAGCAGCGCCTCTCCCCCGCCTCCCAGACGCGCTCAGAGACCTTCCCCGCCTAACGCTCGCTGCAGCGCGCCGCCCTCCTAAAGCAAGACGGGCGGACACACGTACCTTAGGGACCTCTGGGGAACGGACACACTGCCATTCGTGCTCCTCCAGGCCAGCCGCCCCACCTTCCGATGACCCCGTCGGTACCTCCGCTGCCTCCTCCGTCTCGTCCACGATATCAGGGGACATGCAGGCTGCTACCGCCCGCGCGACACCACCAGCCAACTTCCTGGGCCGGCGTTCCAGGCCAACCCACACCTGCCCCGGGACGCCAGGCTGCAGCAAATCCGCTCTGCCCACCGCACAGAGCACCCGTACCGCCTCCCTAACTTCCTCGTGTGACGCCATCCCACTGTTACGGAGTGAGCCCCAGGACAAACTAACCGGAAACCCCTCCTCCCGGCTTCCCTGGGAACAATTTTTTTCCCGCCCAGCCCGCCTACTATTAATAACCTTGCCTCCCGCCTCCCTGATCAACCCCTCCCTCACCTGCGTGGCCATTCCATTGTGCGAACCCACCCAGGGGGAGACCGGCTCGCACCTTGCTCCCCCTGGGTCCCCCCTAAGTACTAGCGATGCACAAGATAGCCTAGGTTTTCTGTTCTTTAGTTTTGTAAGTAATATGGACAACTGGTCTCAGTATGCTAGTAAGTGGAAAACATAACATTCATGAATAGAGGGAATCGTGGTTGGCCTTAATTATACACATTTTTCTTTGGTAATAAATTTCACCTGAAATAATCAGAGAAAGTTCCTTCTTCAATTGCTTAAGAAAACTATCTCACTATGTTTCCAACTGAAAACTACCTCGTCATATGCCAAAGAAGAATACAATGATAATATCTAAAACACTGAAACGCTTATCACGTTTCTTGGTCAAGCGCTAAAGAAGATCTTACAATCACATCTTATTGTAACACTTTCTAGGACAAAAGAAACAAAGTCTTTACAAAGTCAGCCTTTGGAAGAAGAAAACCACTAAGCAGGAAACGTTCACTTAGCTGGTTACTTTTGAGTGTCCTGCACCGAGAATGTTCTTCGTTGGAGCTGGCTCGACAACAGAAGAGTGGGCATGGCACTGGAATCTGACAACGAGGCTTCAGGGTTTCCAAGACGACGAGGGATGACGAGATTCTTGTCAAAATCCGGAACAAAGCCAAGCATTTACGTCAGGAGGGTGTGGCTATATATAGCCAATGTTCAGGGCGTTGTCTCAGCGTCAGTGGGAACGTGTTCTTACATGCTGAAATGTAAGCAGGAACCTCTCCCATGTTAGGTTTCCTTGACAACAGGTCTCGAATACACCGATGCCAAACCAATTCTGTGGCAGTTCGGTTAATTTGTGTAGAGATCACATGCAAACCTTGTTTCTATGCACAAAATAAAATACATGGGTTTGCTCACAAATTAAAGGGTAACGAGAACATTTAGGCACATGAACATTTGGGCACTAAACATTGGTAACTGCCTAAGGGAGTATTCTGTTTAAAGATCAGCAAGTTGGGGATAAACAGCTACATGACTAATCTTGGTGCCACGAGGGTATTGACATATTATACAAGCCTTCATGGCTGTAAGGCTATTCCTGACAGCAGGTAATTGTCTTCTAAGTTAGATTGGTGATGTATGGCAGGAAAGAGTTAAGTCTGACATTTTCTGAGTCGGTAGCGTTTGAAGGGGGCTTTTTATTAATAAAGGGCAAACAGTTGCCTTTTTAAACTGCTGGGGGAAAATACAGTCATTAAGAAACAATTAATGATATTGATAACATAAGGAGTTAATACGTTTTTAAGTGTTTCCAAATGAGAACTAGGAAAGGAATGGGATTGATTGGTGAGCCAGATGGACAACTATTTATAACACCATTTTTGATGGTGATAGTTTTAAAAGGAGAAGGTTAGGACTTCCTGCTCTAGGTTAAGAACCTTTCTAGTACTAGGTAGCAACTTAACCATAATGTTTTGAACTTTCAGGTCAATCCAGATTAACTGTATTTTACTTTCAGAACAGTCTAAGAGGTTGTTTTCTATCTCCTGTGAGAGTGCCAGCTTATTGCAGACTGTAGAGGGATGGGTTAACTGTTTATTAGTGTTATATAGTTTTTAGTAGAGTTTCCTTACTTAACAATGTTATCTGAGTATCTTAGTAGGATCTTTTAGCTACATTAATGAGAAAGCAACATATTCTCAATTGGGTAAAAAAGGAGGCTATTGCTTATGGATCATATTGCCTGCACCAGTACATTTTCGATTGGTACAAGGTAGTCTTTTCATGTTGAAGTTCAGATGCATACTGTTTGCATGCATCGTGGCTGAATTTTGTTTTTTTATAGGAGCAGAATCTATCCAATAGAGTCTCCAAATGATCATGAAAAACATTGACTACGGCCCACAGATCAGCCTCTATGCTCAGTAAATTGTAAGAGACTGCTAACGACTTGAACATAGTAACAACATTAGAGTCTGACCAGGGATTTTTTTTAAATTAATGTATTTTAAGTTAACTTTATTTTTAGGAGGCTTAGCATTGGAAAATTGCTCATTTGTAGAATGGAGAACAGGATGAGATGGTGGTCAGACCATTGTATTTAAATTGAGGAGAAGACGGTGACCACATTGAGAGAGGAATAAATCAGTTGGAGTCAGCGACCTTCCTTGTGGATCTGACCGAACCAGATTTAAGTTAGTATTTCAATGTTTGAAGCCTGCTGGTTCTTGCATCAGAACTAATAGTACCCTAACAGTGAACTTTGGAGAAAATCAATTTCAAAAGAAAGAACTAATTCTACTAACCCAGAAAATAATTTATCGTTTCAGTATATCAGCATGCAAGTCAAAGTTTTTTCTGCAACATGAAATGAATTGCAGGCAAGTTGGGTTAGATTTATTTTATTAGCGTAAATTGCTGTTATGCTCTACTGTGTTTTGTTTGCTGTCTTGGTGAAGGATCTTGAAATTAGCAAAGAAAAAATGATCCAGGATAGGAACTGTAGTTCTTAGTAAGCCATGTCTTAGTTACAAAGAAATGTTTTAAGGAATGCTTGGTGATTGATGGCCTAATTTAAATTTTGGTCATAAGGATGCTTTGTCAAAAAGGTGACGGAGAATCCTAACTGCCAAGAATGCAGATAGACCTATATTTCATCACACAAATGGATGGGAATGAATGGGAAGCTCGGGGAATTGACTTCACGCTTCCCAGTGAATAGGGGTGTAAGGCAGGGGTGTGTTTTGGCCCCCACATTGTTTTGTCTCTATATAAATGCTTTGGTGGAACAACTGAACCAAATCGCCAATATTGATGCCCCAAAGATTGCCCGTAACAAGGTACCAGCAATGATGTTTGCTGACGATGCCTTGTTACTTTCTAAATCACCTATGGGCCTCCAAAGGATTCTTGACACCTTTTTTATATTCTGCAAAGACAGGGGGCTAGAGATTAACACAGCAAAAACCAAGTATATGGTATTTAATCCTAGCAGAACTTCTCGTCCCAACCCCACCCTAAATGGCACCCAGCTGGAGAGGGTGGCAGTCTTTGATTACCTGGGTGTCACGTTAACGGAAACCTTTGGGTGGGGCGCGCATCAAGAAAAGGCAGGCCTGAGGCTAGCTCAGATGACTGGGGGCCTAGCAAAATTATATAGGAACATAACATCATAGGAACATAACATCAAGACAACTGGGCCCGTTAACAGAGATTTACAAAGTTCAAATTAGGAGCGCAATCATGTATGGGGCTGAACTCTGGGGACATCGCCCTGTAGGTGCACTGCTTAGAACTGAGAATACGTTTATGAGACAACTCTTGGGCCTACCACCAAGTACTCCTCTTATCCCCTTAAGCATGGACCTTGGCCTTAGACCCATAAATGAGGAAATTGAGTGGCGACCCTTGACCTGGGGCTTCCAGGGGTGGGAAAAATATCTTGGCTGGCACATATCAAAAACTTGTGCTTTGGACTGGGCTGGCCAAATTTATGGACCCACCCGGAGGAAGCGTCTCGGTCTATTTCACGCCTCGAGCTAGTTAAAGCTTACACACTTTTTAGATTGGGTGAACTCTATAGGAATGCTAAAAATGGTTGTTTAACTTTTTTGATTTTAAAGACCAATATTTATTTGAGACTTTTCTTGATAATGTCTATCCACTTGTGGCAAGGAAACTTTATGTCCAGTTTAGATGGGGTTGTCTACCAGTTCATGCACTTACAAACAAATGGACCAAAGCCTCCCCATCTGCCTGTCCGGCCTGTGAGAATCAGGAAGAGTCCCTTACACATGTTTTCTTTTTTTGCCCAGGTTATATGCAGGAACCTGGGGTTCAGACAGACACGGGAGGCTCTTAGAGGCCTGCGAACTGGAACGCACCCCCGTCGATTGTTTTTGCAGTGTCCCGCTTCCTTAATTCCATGTGGCTTAGGCGTTGCAAGTTCTTAAATTCCACTAGTGCAGTCTAAACTTACCTTTTCCTTCTTCCATAGCTTTGAACTTAATAAATATGAACTCATTGTTTTAAATCTTTTTTAAATTTTAATAACTTTTTTACTTGTCATTAAGGTTGTATAATGAATTGTTATCGGCTATATCATGTGACGCTTAATATTTTTTTTTATGTATCATATGCTGTTTTTATCTTCTGCTTTTATGGTCTGTAATGATCGAAATAAAGCTTGGAAATTGGAAATCATCACACAAAAACTGTGATGAAATCCTTCTGGCAGCCCTGCAATTCTGCCAACCTAATGGGCAGAATTAGAGGTCAGTTTTCACTGCGTGTCACTATCAGAAAAACCCTGGCGGGGATGGGCAGTGAAAACTGCTAAATGCTCTACTCACCATGGAAGAGGGCTCCCATGGTGAGGGGAGCATTTTCTTTTGTTTATAAAAAAAAACCCTGCTTCTGACTTTTCTTGCAGGGCTACCTCATGTTGGCAGAGTCCTACAACAAACTGTGAAAAATATTGACGGAAATGTCCTTCTCGGTGCTTCCTGGCATTGCTTTAGAAATTACCACCAGCTTGCCGGTCATTTAAAATTTTGGCAGGTGGAATAGTCTCAGCATGGTGGGCATTAATTTCTCTGCCAGGTCAATGTCAAAGTCAAAGTTTGATATGATATGGAACTCCAACGGCGGTCCACAGTATTTACAATTGCAAATAATACAATACTCATAAATACAGTCATACTTAAAAAGACTAAGTTCTTACTCCATTTTCTCCATTAAACAAAAACCAAAACTTTCCTTAGATAAGATGCATCCTGCTTAATACTATCTACTAAAATTATTGTGATAAATACTGGAAAAACGTACAACAATATTATAAAACAGCACAGTGCAAAATCCAGTATACAAAGTGCAAAAAGAACTGAGACATTCCTGGAATGTTTACAGCACACATGAGCCTGTTTAAAAGTTAAAAACATCACAAGACTAAAAATTCCTAATTAATATACAGAAAGGTTCTAAAAAAATTGATAGATCCTTTTGCAAACCATTTCACTTGGTGGGAACAAAATGAATAGACGAGCCTCCAAGGCAGTGTGAATGTTAAATGTAATGAACAACAGTATTAAAAAAATATTGTCTGGCCTTTTGCAACACCGTATACACAAACAACACATGATTGATATCTTGGATATGTTGGTGACATTTTGGAAATTGTGTCCCAAATACCCATAATTTTTCATGAGGGCATCAGGTGCAGTCTCAACAAAAGAATCAGCCTTCTGATCCCATGAGGTAAATTCCAAGTTAAATAAGGCTGCTGCAAATTCCCCAAAGTACTCCAGCAGACCACATCATTACACAACTTGGATTGGCTCTAAAGAATATATCTCTACCCAAGCTAATGGTGCACACATAACTCTTTATGCACATCTTTAACACAAACTTTGAAATAAAGAAGTCAGTATTTAGGCTAAGCCCAGAGCACTTCATTTGCTCGCTCAATGGATTCAAAAGGATTTCAGCCCAAAGAAGATTTCAGCCTTTAAGGCTGCCCTAAGTGTTCCCTCGTCCCCTCAAAGAAGTGAGTTGCCCCACCTCAATGCCACTGCCAAGCAGGAGATATACAAGGAAACTAAGCAAAAATCTGGCTGCATAACATAGGGGGCAGCCAGCAAATAAAAATTGCAATTTGGAGCAAATTCGAACTCCAGCCCTTTCAAAGGAAAGCCAATAGCTCATATCCAGCACCTCAGCAGCATAGGACAGGGAAGGAGCATACAATACCTACACAAGCTGGGCACTTGTTGACATCTCACAAAATGGTTTGAGGAGTCACTCAAAATCCACACAGTGCCGGCATTACTCTCTCTGTCAGCTCATTGGGATGCAGACCTTAACAGACATGCTACAGTCTGCAAATGGGGCCATATACTTGAAGGCAACACACAGATCCCCGCAACGTGAGATTCTGGCTCATTCAATATTACATCATACACAGGGCCTACCTCACGCCTGCAAAAATAAATAAATATTTTGCTCGCACAGATGACAAATGTGCCAGATGTAACGAACAGGGGGCAGACCTCCTACATGTGCTGAGGTCCTGCTCTGCCAGTCAGGCATATTGGCTAACTGCGAGCGAACATTAGACTGGACATGGGAGGTAAGGCCCTTCCTCTACAAAGGGACTACAACACTTCCCTTCCTGGACTGAGAAATATTCCCAGCTCGATAACAGTGACTGAACAATAGGGCAAAGCTTCAGCATGCTTTTTGATTATCGATATGGGAATTTCATCTGGGTCCTGGGCACCTGAAGTTCTGGCATTCTTTATAAAACCCACTGTCTCCTGCCTAGAAGGGGCACCATACACCAAAAGAGATAACTCATCCACACAAAGCATCAGAGAAGAAACTGGTTCATTATTCACATACAGTTGAGAAATATAATCCACCCATTCCTTTTCAGGAATCAGGATAGCCAATGGCTTCTGCCTTGAATCACAATACTCCACGATCAGACACCAGTACTTCCTACAATCTTTGGCCCTTGCAGCCTCTCTTAAACCAATCCATTTAGAGTTGTCATCCCACCTCCTTTCACATAGTTTACTGCAACTTCTTTCTTGTTTAAGACAATTAATTTCATGTTGGTGAAGCACAGAAATGCTGTTTTCTATTAATCGATTTATTTCTTGATTTAATATTTTTGGCCAATCAAGGTCCAATAGAACTAATACTTAATTTACCAATCTCTTCCAGATGGGACTCGAAAAACTGAGTGGGATTGCGAGGAGCATGTCCCAGCAGGTCAGCACGGAGCTCCTTAATTTTCAAATCGGCAGCTGCCACATTTTTTGTTGTCCAAAAGGACCATCCATTTGATATATTATAAGCAGTCAAACCCAAACAAGAGTTCACCAGTTCTAATTCAAAATATAATTTGAAGGACTCTTCCATAAAATTTAAATCAGCTAATAGGTAGGAAAGATATAAAAGGGGGAGACCCTGAAAGCTATGCCCTCCCAAATGTTAATTCTTTTGTAAATGAAAATAGTTTTTTGAATGCCCTCACCCACTAGATACTGGCATGCTTCATCATAGGGCCCAATGCCACACCCTGAAGTGATCCAGCATTCAGGGTGGAGCGCTGTTTTTGTGACCATAAGAGTTTTTATGTACTGTTTTCAAACCAGGGATCCCATAATGCAGAAAAACAATAAACTTAAAACTAACTAAGAGGGTACCCGCCTATGACTTTATTATGTTATTATGAATCGCTCTTGGCAGGACTAAAAAAGTCTAATTTACAGGTATATGTGAGAACTACGACTCCATCACCCTGTCTGCTAGTTCCAACATGTTTCAACCTATATTTTCACCCATCTGGGTTGAAGGCCTTCCTCAGGATACTGATCCCTATTTAAAATGTAGACACTCACTAGTAAATCAATAATTATTATTTTGGAGTGTGTCAATGACCATACACTCCTTTTTTCTGGTTGTTTTGTAGACACACTTTGTGTAGCGTAAATAAAACAAATAACAAAATCAAAAGTATATTGGTCTACCCCCTTAGTTAAATATTTTATTATTACATGATTCTATTGTTCATGCCAAACCAAAGAATGAGTTAATACTCGGTGTTCTTTTTTTGTTATAACTCTCACCCAGGCACAGCACCCTATGGTGAACCAAAATTCTGTCATTAGTGTTGAAAAAATGGAAGCGAAGAATTATGTTCCATTTCTACTAAAAATACCAGGTGCAATGTTGAGGATCCGTAATTCTAATACTGTGCTCACACCCTTCTCCTACCCAAGTTTCATTGATTTCAGTATGAACCCGGGGAAAGAGTGGGTACATTGCCCTGTAGTCACACACTATATCAAAAACAAATAACAGCAAGTGAAACATTAAACGCTTCTTCCTTTGAAAAGCCTCTGTCTCACATCATAGCTGAAGACAGCAACCCACTCAACCATCTTTTTTCAGCTGTATTCCTGCTCATCTCTAACATTCTTGTCTAGATAATGGCATAGAATGTTAAAGAAAGTGGCTGAGCAGGTGCGTTGGTCGTGTAATGACCGGATCATCTAGAAAAATGTTTTTGCTAGGAGTGATGGATTTTTTCGTCCACTCCTACTCAGTAACTCTGAAAGAAGACGGTCAGTCATATGTTATGCCTGTGTATGCAAGACCGTTACTGTGCAATCTGTATCGCTGACCGAACACAGTCGGTCATTTGTAATGCCTGGGTATGCAAGACTGTTATTCTTCAATCTGTATCGCTAACCAGTTTTTTTATGTTTCTTTTTCTCATTCTTGCCCTTTTGATATCTTGCGGGGTTGTCTCCCTCCCCATTCTTCAGACTCCCAGCCCCCAGCATATTGTGAAGCGGGGCAAAGGAGGTACTTGCCATTAACAGCTCCCCCTCCTGTCCCCTACCAGACTGTTATACTGATTAACTACTTTTCACAACTTCTCCAGTGCCCTTTTATAAACACCATTTGAACACAGGAAAAATCTACAATTTAGGATTTCCCAGGGAGGGACAAGTATCAAGATACCCAAACAATATAGTTAAGAAAAACTCTTCCTTTTGAAGATCGCAAATGGTTTCTGGGGGAAACAGTAGATGGAGTGGTATACCAGCTTGTAAAAAAACATCACTTGACCCTCCCAAAGCTGCTGATGGAATATGGCTATGATTTTCAGATGATTATACAGGAGAATACACTGCTGGTATTGACTTAATGGGGCCAAACTTATTTACATTCTGCACTTCAAACAAAATTGCGGACATCATTTCCAGTACATGATCAGAACTTAGCACAGATTTCTCCAATAAGGACAAAATAGAGCATTAGATCTTTTCGATACAAAAGAGATATTCAGGGGAGGCATAATACCCTCCATTGCCAATATTTAGCTGCATGCAGGTCAAAAATGTATCCTGATATGACTCAGAGGAGGAACAGACCTGACGACTTGAGCTACAACGCAAAGGAGGAATGGAATGTCTGTGTTACTGTATGTTTTGGTACAAATCCTTTACACATTGCCTCTGAGGTAAGCCTGACGGCTCCTTGCTGAATGAGAAGAAAGCAATCAAGAAATGTTGTCGGAGGTAAGATGTTCTTTGGACAGAGTGAAAAAGAGATGGTCATACTTTTTGGCATAGTATTTTAAATGGCCCTAAACAATCCACCCCAAGTTCATGAATGTAGATAATTCAAGATTGCTAGCATGCATATTTCTGATCCATGTACTTTGCTACAGGAACTCAAGGAGGGAGCAATTTGTACCATACATTGTCTGTTGGTGAACCAATGTGGATATGTTTTTTAATCATATCCTCTGGTAATCATTGACAAAAGAGGAGAAATGCTTCTGGTCTTGAAAACTACCAGTACTTTTTCTATGTCTGAGGCAGCTCATCATTGTTGTATGTAGTTCTGTTTTAAATGGAGCCCCCTTTCTCCAACCTGGGTTGGAACTGAAATTAAGCCCTTGCACATAAAAAAGTGACAGAAATGATCTGGCCAATTACTGCCCAATAGCCTTGCTAGACAATTTTCAAAAGGTTTTTTACCTGTTTATTTAGATTATTAATTAGGGTCAACACCAACAAGTTTCTATTACACTTCCAAGTAGGTTTTAGAAAAGAAATTAGTGCAATTGATCAGGAATTTAGTTTTTATTTACTTTTAGACAAATATGTTGTGGTTAGGAAGGAATAATTATATGTGGTGCCTGTGGACCCGTGGTCCACATTTGATAATGTTCATTGGCCACTGTTATGAAGTTTGTTAAACACCTTAGGCATTTTCTCAGCCTTCTGAACATCCTGGCAACAATCAATAAAAGGAACTTCAATATAGGACTTTGAGGACCACTTGGAGAAACTGCAAAATCCTTCACTATTGAAGGTGTCTTCCAAAGCTGCTTAATGGCCCCTAGGTTGTTTTTTCTTCATAAAAATCAAGTGGGAAAGGTAGTTCCTGCATATATATGTGATTCTTTAACCTTAGGTGTGTTTAAGATTGCAACTCTTTCAAACTAACTTGATGATTAAGGGGTCAAGAAAGAGTTTAAGCTGGATAAATCTCTCGAGAAGGTGAATCACATTTGCTATTTAGAGTAGCACCTGGTGGAAAATGGAAAAAAGCATAAATCATGCCCAAAGAATCCCATTGAACAGTGAGTGGGTACAACTATACATTATGCAAGGGAAAAGAGTGGACATGTGACTTCTCCTGCCTTGAGGCTTGCAAATTACTGTGCCAGGATTCAGAACTAGACGGGGCTACTCCAATATCTTAGAAATATCATTATGTGAAAAATGATTCCTGAAATGACTAACAACGAACACTCAATGGTGCCACTCTTCTTGGATCTTGGGAAGAAGGACCTTTCTTTTCACTTCCTAAGCTAAGTACTGTATTTTGCCAGAATGTTTGTGACACATAAGCTAAATCCTAACGAGGAGGACTTGTGTGACTTCCTGGATCCTTTTGGGTAATCTATCACATGACTAATACAGGTACATCCACACCCTTCTGGGGCTACTAGGTCAGCCACATTTCTGGTCTTTCTCTGAGTTTATTGCTGCAAGCACAGCTTGTGAGATCAAATTTTCTTATAAATTGTGACTTTAGGAGATTATGCTATTGGCTACCAAATAATAAAGCTTGACTAAGGTGCTTGTAACTCGAAAGTGTGTACCAACATTTCAGACCTAATTTGATGAGATGGAACCAATGTTAGCTAAGGTTTTGTATTTTAAGTTTGGATTGGCATTTTGTCCTATAGGTGGGATGTAGTGCATGGCCATTTTAAATAATGTTATATTTGTCCAAAGCAGGTTGAAGGTAATACACAGTTCCTGTTACTTTGACTGATGTATGCTATTTCAAGGGTATAAGGAACTGTGTGTCTGTTGCAGTACCCCATCATTTTTGCCAGGTTTTGATGAAACTTTGATTTACTTGGTCCCTGCTAACCAGGTTCCAAGTACCAGTGTTCTTTCCTTAAAAATGTACCACAATTGGCACAAATACAGCCACCTTTGTAAGTCCCTAGTAAATGGTACACATGGTACCTAGGACATGGGTACTGAAGAGGGTCCACCGGGGCTACAGCACAAATTGTGCCACCCCAAAGATCCCTTACCAAGACCACACAAACTGCCACTGCAACTGAAACCGATGATTCAACTTGGCGCACAGCCCTGTGTGCCATGCCTTCACACACCACATAAGAAATAGGTATGTCACTCCTACTGCAGGCCTTTAAGCCCTAAGGCAGGGTGCACTTTACCCCATGTGTGGATGTATCTGCATGAGCAGATATGACCCTGCAACATATAAGCCATTCTTGGATATTGTAAGTGCAGGGGGAAGCAATCAAGAGTACATGGGCTGGATACTTGTCATTACTAGTTTCATAGCTCCATGACGGCTTCATTGTACCCTAAGATGTTTGGTACCAAACATCATGTCTGATGCCAGTGTGGGAAATATTAATAAATACACACAGGAGACCATTTAGAGAGTCCCCTGAAAACTTACCAAACACTGATGTGGTCTCTGACTAGTCATAGCCAGTATGCAACCACCAGGCATGTTTCTGGCCACATGAGGTGAGAGCCTGTGCTCTTAACGGCCAAAAACAAAGGGTACTCTGGGCATAGGTGCTTCACACCTTCTCCAGCCTGGAATGACCTTCCAGAGTGGGAATCTTCAAAGGTTCTGCTGCTTTTGAAGTCCAGCCCAGGCTACCACAGATAGTGGGGGTTGCCACCCCCTGTCATGCTCCACATGCGGTAGGAGGACAGGTGAAAAAATTGGTTGGATCAGAAGGAGTATCCACATGCAGCCAGCACCACCCTTAAAGTGTGGCAGGTAATATGAACCCCTCCCCTGAAAATACACCATTTTGAGATGGTGGGCAAACAACCTATCAGGGCTAGGGTATTGCCTTTTCCCACAGGAAGTAGTCACTTAGAGGGTTTAGACACCCTTAAGGTATGTAGCCCATTGGCTACTACCTGTCTTCCCCTGTAAAGACCCTAAATTCAGTATTTAGGTGGCACCCATAGACCTTGAACCTAGATTTGACAGACAGGAAGAAGAAAAGGACGAAGAACTGAAGCCCTGCTGCTGAAGAAAATTGATGCCAAACCCTGCTTGCTGCCTCAAGGAGTTGACAATCAGATTGTACTGTGTTGTCCTGAACCTGTGAAAACTCGAAGATCCCCGGAGCCCCTCCAGAGATTGAGAAGTCATCAAGAACCTCCCTTGGAGTGAAAGTATCAATACCCTGCACAGCTCAGGCACTGATCTCGCTGAGTCCGGTTTGTCAACATGCTACTCCCTGACAACTTTGATGCAGCACCAAAAGAGGTACAACAGCTCCAGAGGGTCAGATCTATCTCTTCATCAAGATTGGAGACACCAGTACATACCGGAGCCGCACCGTACCAATACATGAGGTATGTGACCCCCTACAGAAAACAACAAGATGAAGAGTCCATTCCAGACTCCAACGATTCCTGTACCTGTCGAGGAACATTGAGACCCCCAAGACCCCAAGACTAAGTGGCCCAGCTGTCCCAAAATTTCCTCTCCAAGTTACTTGCTCCTGGCCTCAGGTGCAAGCAACTTGGAGAGGCAATTCCGGAAGCTCTTCACATCTCAGCGCACGACGCCTGGCTGACAAATATGGTCTGCACCCGGTAATGATGAGCCAGCCATTCTCCCATGGTCCTGCAACCTTTGCAACCTTCTCCCTCCACTGGGAACCACCGTACTTAGCTCTAAGTCCTCCTGTGCAGTGTCTTTCCAGGTAGCCCCCTTTGTTGTAGCTCGCCAGCTACCAACACCTTCACCACTCTGCTCCCAGCCAAATCCAGAATGCTCCCAATCTTCTGCTACTGAAACTTTGGACCTGGTCCTGCAGCTGACCTAAAATGAGAAGGTGAACTTAGTGAAAGCCTTGCCTGATTTTATATGCATTTTTCTGTGTTTCTCCATTGCCTTTAATAGTGAGTAATTGGGCACATTTTCCATACTCTTAAAAATCGTAATTTCTAAAGTACTTACTGTAGATCAAAGTTCTTGCTCTTAAAATATACATAAACATCAATTTATTTTTATGAATTGGTCTCTGATTTATTCTTGAGTGTGTGACTCATTTATTACCACAGTGAGGTTAGCATCACCCTCTGATAAGCCTAACAGCTTGCCCACACTACCACAAATAGAGCATTAGTGTTATCTACTTTAACGTCTGTGTACCAGTAAGGGTTCTACTGGACTCTCTGCACAGTGTACTTTATTTTATTACACTGTATAGAGAGCCAGCTTCCTACAAAGTGCAACATGGATCAAGCAATTGCCGAAAGATAAGGGCACTAGGATTTTGAAGTTGTTAACAGACTTGATCTAGACTGATTCCTCAAAGCCTGTGGTGTATGTGTTGTCTTTTTTGCTTTCTGGACAATTAGACATAATTTATTATATAACAATCAGAATATGTTTACATTTTTAAGGGTTTAACCCAAAACAAACTTGTTTGTAAAGTTTAAAAAAAATATATTTTAATTTTAAGTTAACCATACTGAATATATAATTTACTGGTTTGGTACAGACCAAGTAGCACAAAAAAGTAACTTCTATATGCAGACAGTACAGGCTTTTTCCAACATTCCCCAAGAGTGGATTGCCCCTGCTTCCCATGCAAATTGAAAAAATGTCCTCTCCTGCTGCTCAGTGAAGCAGACACAGTCATGTGCATTCAGCGCCACTGAGGACCAATCAGCTTAAGGGAAAAGGTGCACACACACACAATAAGAATCCACCTATTAGCCTGTCCGGGCATCCTCACATACTTTAGTCTGCATCTCCTCATTAGATCGAATCAAGAATGCCTGATAAGGCCCCCATATGTCTGCCGGGTGTCTTTGGACAGGCATCAACTCACTGTAGTTATCCAAATGTGCATTACAGTGTGCCATATCCGCATTTCAGTCCCTAAGCGTTGGAAGTGGCTCTCTTTTCCAGCCCAATGCTATCCTACGCCTTGCTAGTAACAGTTCAATGGCCACAAGGCACCTGGATGTTTTAGCATGTCTGTATAATATCCCAGCAGAACCAGCAAGGGGCTCAGCTCAATGTGCTCAACAGTAATTTTCTCAAACTCTGCCAAAACCGACTCCCAAAACTGCTTTACCCCCTGAAATAACCAAGCTATGTGGGTGAACCCCACCTCCTTCGCACCACATCAAAAGCAGCAAGAGACATCACGTTAGCTATACCGGAATAGATAAGCCTGCATGTAATACACCCTATTAAGATATTTGAAATGCAGTAACTGGTGATTGCCATTCAGAGATACAGACTTTATGAAGGAGCAACAGTAGGTCCACTGCTTATCACTGATGACTATGTACAGATCCCTCTGCAGTCCAACCTGGCTTTTGTGATTCCTAGTCATCACGCCTCCTGCGCTAGCGTGTAATGCATCACGATATTTTGTTTTGGTGAAGCCGTTTGCGATAAAAGTGTCAGCACTGGCAGACCGGGGGATACCCGCATGTCCTCACCCAGAAGTTTGTGCATTATAAGGTGCTCTATAATAATGAAACTAGGCCAAGATTGTGGGGTTATTACTTTGCCCACTAGCTTGTTCCTAAATGCACATAGATCTCTCTTGAAAGAAATCACCCATAGTTTGAAGGCCAAGCTTGTGTAGTGCCTTTGCCACCCCCTGTTCTTTTCCTAGGGGGAACGGCATGCACCAGAGCTGGCAGATGTGGTGAGTAGAGCAGTGATCTGGCCTGGTGCTCAATAAGCTGCTAAGAGCATGCCATTGTGTTTAATATGTCAAAGTTGTTATAGTGTTGCACCAGATTCATAAACAGTGTCTGGGGCAATGATAGGGGACAGGCAGCTTCAAGATTAAGCCACAAATGCAGAAGGTACATCAGGCCATGCAGCCAATAGTGTGCATACATACACTGAGCTGCCCTGCAGTATGCCTCTAGATCCCGAGCATCCAACTCTCCGGGAGAGTCAAAGTGTCCCAGTGGACATATGGCTGCATTTCCACCCAGGCCAGGTGAACCAGGAGAGCCCTCAAGGTATTGAACAGCAGACAAGGCAATAGAGTTGTAATGTTTACAAATACAAATAGAAAATGATGCAACACCACCATTTTCATTATAGCTATATATTGCCTCCATGAGTTTCTAGACCACTTTACTATAATTATCTAACATCACAACCGGCTCGTCCATATGGACCTGTATCCCTAAATATCTCACTGAGTACATCGTCCACTGTAGAGGGTAGTCTCGTTGTACAGGTGTCGTGGCCATGGTGAGTGGAAAAATCAAATACTTATCCCAGTTATTGTGCAAACCAGAAGATGAAGCACCTTACATTGTCATGCTTTGTGAAGCGCTGCTTCACAGCCCCTGTAATTCAAGAGTTTTTTAATGATTGCATGGGGTTTCACCACAGAGACCGGTCATGTCCCGAGGGAACGGTAGGCTTGCTGGAACAAAAAGATATCTGAAAAGCTTTTATGCCCTAACAGGTCTGTGAGGAGCTGTTCCAATGTTGTGTGTCGCTTTAGATACCCGTATAGAGGTCTATTTAATCATGTCCTTATATAGGCACAATTCGACCTGTCCTTATTTAGGCATATTATTCCAGTCCTTATTTAGGCATTGGACATGAAGATCCAAATACAGGCATGGCCACCTACATCCGTCCATCCCACGTCACAACGAGATTTTAGAAACCAGACCCTTAAGCCGTTGTGATTTTCCCTGCTGGGATTATTGATTTCTCCAAGAACTCATCTATTATGCATGAACTACTATTCCTTAGAGGTTCATTCATGACGTCTTCCTCAGCCTGACTTTACGTCAATCCTAGCATTCCTAGACACCTTCCAGGTATAAATATACCTTCACTTGCCCTAGCAATTCACGGCAGGGCACAGCTCGGCTATACGCTTCGCCACGGCAAGTCCTGAAGGAGTTCGAGTCCCCGCCTGACGCATTGAACAGACGCTGTCTTCCCTGCACACAGAGATTCCAGCTTCCAGTGTTCCAACTCCCCTTGCGGGGTGTTAGAGTTTGCGATCTGGAAAGAGATTCCCACCTCTCTCATGCTAAGGTATGGAGCTGACTAGAACCTAAGGAAATTCTTGGCATCTCATATAAAATACTGTGGGGCCTGGCCTCGTGGAGTGGGCCTCCTTGACCACTAGCCCCCAGACCCAACCCATACACCACCCCTGGTCACTGGTTATAGCCACCCATCCTTCCCACCCCGTAGCCACCGAAGACCCCTGGCCACCATGTCCCGATATCCCGATGGCCGGCCCGGGGCCCCAGAGAAACCTAGACCCTGAACGCGCCATGCCCGGCCAAGGGAGAGGGAACACCCCCAAGCAAGACAGGGAGGAGTAGTCTCTGTCACACCTCTGACCTCCTCTCAACAGAGGGTTTCGATCACCCTCCGGACCCCCAGGGAGCTGGCTCCCCGCATGCTGGGTGTCTGGAGTCCCTCCCAGGCCAACCTGAAAGGATCAAAGAGCCGAGCGGCAGGAAATCCCAACACCGCCCCCAGAAGCCAAGACTCCTCTCTGTGTGGACACCGAACTTCAAAGAGAATGAGGTGTATAACAGGGGGTGCTAAGGGGACTGGGGTAGATTAGACCTGGAACTAAGAGAGCCCTGCGGACCTGGTCGCGGCTCGACGAAACTGCAAAGAAGGACGCTACCTGATCCTTGGAAACCACCTGAGCCCTGCTGATGTCGTCGCGGCTCCCGAGACAACTACGAACCCCGGGGCCTGCTGAGAGACTTGCGGCTCCCCCTGACCCTAAGACCATCGGGCCTGCTGAGAGACTTGCGGCTCCTCCTGACTCTAAGACCATCTGAGCCTGCTGAGAGACTCGCAGCTCCCCCCAACTATAAGACCAGCTGAGCCTGCCGAGTGAATCGCGGCTCCCCGAAGATCTCCCGATTGACAGTTCCTTCCTACCGGAGCCCTGCGGACGTGGTCGCGGCTCGAGAATACCCTGGTCCGGCTGGACCCAAGCCTGTACCGTGTCCCCTGGCTCGAGGATTGAGAGCTGTGCGAAGGATACTCGGCATTGACTCTGAACCTAGAACTGTCCCGCTACCCCAATCCCCTTTGACAAGGGATTACCAAGCTTGTTGTATTGACCAAAGACTACCTTGCGGATCATAAAGATCCAAAGAATCTTAGATAAAGACCTCCGTTAATTGAACCCTACTGTGTGGTGTCCCTTTTTCAAGTAGTGCCAGCTCAGTGAGTGCGATCCTAAAGTATGAGACCCCTTCCTGGAAGGGCCTCCCCGCGGATGCTCGGCCTGATTCTGGGAGAGGTGGGTCACGGGGTGGTCAGGAACGTGTTCTGTAACCCCCCTGAGATCGCCCCTTCTGTTGCAGGGATTCTGCTTATGCGCAGAACTATGCGCAGGAACCCAGGCCCTCAGTGAATTGCGGTGTACCAAAAACTCACCTCAGAACCCAGAACCCCCTATCCGGCCAGCATCAGTGTCCCATTCGTTATCCGAGGTTTAGCTCGGCGGTCCCAATGTATAGACAACCCAGAACAAGCGACTTATATTTCTCAGGAATGGTGGGAATCAGAAACACCTTTTCGTAATTATTCTCATACCAGTCAACACCAGAATAAACAGAGACATGGGAAAAGTTTAAAGAGTGTATTTTATAAACCTCGTGTCCTAATATGCAGCAGTTTGGCCAACATTAGCAGACAAACGATTAAAATCAAAACCATCAGCATAGGTACAATACCATAGAAAATGAAGGAGCAATCATACTAAAATGACAGTGGCTCTAGGCCACCTTCCTTTCTCTAACACACTAATAGTATTATTAGACTAATAAAAGGTCTCTAGGCTTGAATGGGGAACCCCATACCGTAAAGATCAGCTCAGAGAGTTCACATCACAGGATCAGCTATGCTCTGCTCCTAGGAACGCTCTTCTTGCGAATGAATTGAAAACATGTAACACTTCAATATTAAAAGCATTCGACTTTCAGGTATTTGCAGCTGCGTGCATGTTATGGCTAAACTAGTGGGCCGATCAACCTGAACTCAACAACATGCACCGTCTAGCGATCCAGACTGTTTCTGTTACATTGTGTACAGACCAAGGTCGCTATTCGCTGTTCAAGATGTTAACAACAGACAGTTCAAATGTGAAGCAAAGTCGAGTAAGCATTTCTCAATTTTAATAACATGTGACTACAGTGTCGTGTGCAAAAGCAGCATTAGCGGCAAGATGGCTTTCTAACATTTAACGCGGTTATGCTAACTTAGCATTGTACATAGGTAGATAACGATCATCACTACACCCCCCCATGATCGGACCACTAACCACTAGGGGCGCATGGACAGAACGCAGAGTTCAAGTTTGACAGAACGGAACCAAGGGCATGAACTATAAGTCCATATAAGGAAAGTGAAAAAGTTTGAAAGAAAAAATCAATGGAAAAAGTTAAAACGCAGAGAAAAAAATAAATCCATGTAGTAGACCAAAAATCGATGACGGACTGAAGACTGAAAGAAAGTTCAAAAGTCAATCCATTAATGTATAGGCACAATAAGTTGCAACTGCTTCCAAGAGGAAATCATCGGAACGTTCCGCAAAATTATCTGCCATCCAGTTCAGGACGGGGAAAGAACAAACATGTTCCTCAACCACCGGAGCCTCCAGCACCTGGCGAGGACAACCGGGATGCACCTCAAGATAACTGTTCATTAAGAAGTCAATCGCTGCATCTCCGATGTCCCAATTACCAAGAACTCCATGCGCTGCAGCACAGGCCATAATCCCGACACCAGAACAGTCCGACTCGTGGGCCACTAAGGGGCTCATAAGCCGATCATAATGTGGATCAGGAGACACCGGGTTTGACATACACAAATCCAGAGCACATTGGAACGGACAATCTAGGCAGTGAAAGACAGGCTGCACACAAGTAAAGTAGGCAAACCGGAAGGACAATCCATAGGCCACGCAGAGAGTCGCCAGCGGTAAGACGCCATAGAATTCAATCATCTGGTTACGAAGATGGTTCACCCGGGACATGTTGTTGTGCCACGCAAGTTGTGCATCCATAGCGCAAGGCACAGAACAATAATAATATTCGAGCTACGAGGGCCAGAAGTAAAGGCAGACCTCTGAAGACACTGGAAAAAATAGAATGAAAACAGGCCGGGATCACTCCAAAAATAGTTTGAAAAGAGGTGCCGAGGCCGGAGCCCACGAGTTTAAAAAAATGAGCTATGCCACTCGTAGAAGAGGCATTAAAGATAGTCTGTATCAAGGTCCCAAAATGAAGTGGGAGATCAGTATTTAAAAGCGCTTGCACCTCAGTGCGGGTGTTAGCTACGTGAAGGACAAATGTTTCCCGGGATGAAGTCAATGCGACTTCCTTCTGAGACAAAAGAGCCCTTATTCTGCTCATCTTGTTGAACTCTGCTTTCAAGGTCGGAATCGAAGGCCAAATGGAGACATCCAGCCGGCCATGCGGGGGTGGGAAAAGGACGTTATTACAGCAAACTATCCTCTGTGACACAGTCACGATGTAGGGAATTCCCACTAACATCCCACAGCAAGCTTCATTATTTAACAGCAAATAACTACCGTTAGCAAGCAGCGTAAAAGATGGAGTAATAACTGGCACTGGAATCCCTTTCAGGGCGCAAGCTAAATTAGGGGCATGGACATTACATGCACCATGCAATTGAATGTGCCTACACACAACAGAGTGATCCGGTGCGGAAGTGCACTCTTCACCTTTCAAGTAAACCTCCTTGCCGTCCCTCACACATCTGCACGTGAAAGGGAGCGACCAGACTTCATGTAAGAAGGCAGTACCCAACTGTTCGTACCTGCCTAAAGCATAATGTTTCATGCACGAACTAAACTTAAACAAGGGAAACGGTAAAGTGATCAACCCATGTACTAGCCACAAGGCCGAATTCAGTTCAGCAACAGAGAAAGGCAAAGGTTCTAATTTTTCTATGTGTAGCAATGAATATATAGCATCTTTCATGGACATGAATTGCTGTTTCGCAGTCAAATTAAAGGGAAGGAATAAAGATGAAGTATTCATGTAATCCCAAGGGACTTTCCCTGCCTTTAACGTTTGCAACGTCCATGCAAACTGCATAATAGAACGCAATTGATTTTGACCATGATACAATACAGACAAATCATCCTGCACAATGTCGACCACAGACGAAACAATATTATCTAAAGTATAGATTCTGGAAGACAGGGTGTTAATGCTATTATCTATTACAGCCAATACCTTTTCCATATTGGCTTAATCATTAGCACGTAATCTGGAAGCGGCCTCAATTTGTGACAACTTCCAAACTTCGTTATAAACAGCATACACCCATCGTTTGTGCCTTTCAACTGCAGGACCCTTAACAAAATCATTCAAATCTATTTTGTCATTTAATCGCGCTAAATGGAGTTTAACAGACGCTAAAGTGGAATGTTGCAGCCAAGACTGGCATAACTTTCCTACCGAGTAGGTAGTTACAGTATGAGAAGATTCAAAACGGGGGTCCACACGAACCTGTGTATATCCCTGCTTCAAATCCAGAAACCTATGTTGACAGGAGTCTGAACTCGTTTGCCACACCAACCACCCCTTCTAATTCAATTTAGAAATATTGAAGGACGTGTTGGAAACCTGTGTCTGCAACATATCAAGGGATAGATCCGTATGATTACCCCAATTGGGATAAGCACCCAGATCTGGCATTGAGGGAGAATTTAATTTTTTAGAGGTAGCCAATCCAAAACAGGTCGTCTGAAAAATGGAGGAATTTAAAAATAACATATGATTCGGGATGAGACAGGCACGATGCAAAGCCTCTGTTCCCTGTACTTGCCATCGTTTGGAACCCCAAACCGATTTAAGATCGACAGTAGCTTTCCACAGATCATACCCGCCAATCGCCAATCCGTCCATAAAGGACTTGGAATACAATAATTTGGTGTGTGTCAGTCTAACTTTAGAAGCAGCCTCAGGTGCAACCTTAAAATAAAAGGACGCTGGATGAGCTACACCAAAATCAGAAAAAAAGGTGAATTTTCCCACTAACGTGGCAGAGCTGCCCATCCTAGGGGCGGGACAGTGTTCCCATTGTGTAAAATTTACAAAATTCCTAAACGTATTTGCCTTGTGCAGGAAATGTGTGCCATAATGTTGATAACAAAATTGTTCATCATAATTAGCAGTATCTAAATACAAATCCTCAGCATCAAAAGCAGCATAATATTTCAAATCAGAAAACAGTGCTTCTATGGCTTGAGCATCCCAATCATCTGAGTGAATGTTCTGTTTAACGACATCACCCATAGAAACACGAAATACATTTGGCACATTAATCACTTCAGTGGGGCCATGAATTTGAAATTTAACAGCATCCCAAGAGATCCCATCACGTACAGGCCAGGCAGTAATGTTCACCAAAGTCTGGTCCCTCTTCATTATGTGTGATGAAAAGTGGGGGGCCAAAGTTCCATTAATTAGTCGAATTGTAGAACGTTCATTCAGGTAGTGTCCATTGATAAGTCTAAAAAACACTGCCACAAAGCCAATGGACATAAACAAAAAAACACATATGAGCACCCGCCAAATGTAAGTCCAAGGGGGTATCAAAAAATGTCTCTTGAACCAAGTCACAGAAATTGAAACCTTGGACGGGGCAATGGAAGTCACTGAACGAGAATCAAAAGAGTATTGAGAGAGGGCAACTGTGGTGGATTGCAAAACAGGCAAGGTAACATCTGCAGGATAAGCATACTCAACTTCTTCAAGCACGCCACCAGGTGTTTGTGGCAACAAGGGACCAGTAACGGCATTCATCTCAATGGCAACATCAGGCACTATGTCAGAAGCTCGGGCCACAACAGAATTTCTCAGCATCGAAGGGCAGGAAACCGCCAGAGTCATACTAAGAAGAATCGGCCACTTGTGTAGTTTGACATTGTCAATCGAAATGTACCTGTTATCCTTTCGACCAGGAAGTGGAGGTAAAATGACAGTTCTTGTACCCTGCACTCCAAGCACTGGAACCGGTGCACGATAAGAGGGGCTGAACACCTTCTTTGTTCTCCACCTTCTCACGGACCAGATCACCAACTCGGGGTAGCCAGCCGACTACCGAAATCTGAACTTCAGCTTCAGATGAGGAGGGTACGTGTTCCTTGGCTAGACTGTTTCTGGCTTCTTTTAGAGTCTGCAATACAGCACAGTGTTCATCTACGTCAAAGGGTGCAGCTGACGCCGCCATGTCTAGACCATCAAGGTCTGGAACAAACATTCGAACACCAAAGAGCATCATGTATGGGGTCTGCCCACCCAGAGACCTTCTGGGGAGATTATTAAGTGCACGTTGCTTGTCATACAAGTGGGCAAGCCAGTTCCGGCCAGTACCCAAAACTCTGGCTGTCAAAGATTGCTTTAAGTCACGGTTCATCTGCTCCACTACACTATTGCCCTCAGGCCGGTATGGAGACGAAAATTTGACTTGGACCCCCAAATTTCTCATGGCCTCTTTGTACGCCTTAGAGGCGAACGCCGGGCCCTGATCAGAATGAAAGGTACCACACGCAAAACTTCCAACAAAGACACACAAATCCTTAATGACAGTGCGAGAATCAGCACTCCTTTTTGGCCATACCCACAGAAAACGTGTGCACAAATCCACTGCAACCAAGATGTATTTGAAAGCAGTATCAGAGGTAAAAGGACCGCAGTGATCTAAATAAACACAACCCAATGGTTTACTAGATATGTACAACTGAGTTTGTGGTGGGCGCGCCGCAGAAGAAAGTTTAATCTGCTGGCAAATGTCACAATTAAGAACATAAGCTCTGGCCTGTTTGTACAAACTGCACCACCAGTAACGTTGTTGTAGCAAAGATACAGAGCCGCAACGCCGGCATGCGCGGACGCCATGCCCTCATGGGCTGCTAATATCAAAGAAGGTCTGCAGTCCACGTTGGGAATCAATCTGTCACCAACGTCATTAATCCTCACTAATGGGACTTTATCAGGACTTAAGCGATAATGGTAACGAGCAGGGAAACCTTTCGGTGGCTTCGTGCCCTGCTCTGTTGCAGCAATAGCTGCCAAGATGTCATCATCGATCTTACTTTTGGATCTTGTAACTGCTGCTACTAAGTATGTTGCCACTGATGTTTTAGCTGCCTCGTCAGCTAAGCTGTTGCCGACAGCATGGACACCAACGCGTTGGTGACCAAGAGTGTGAATTACATTCACGAGGGGCAGACGTTCTTTAAGATCCGCCACTCGAACCCAAAACAATTTATGCTTAATCGTGCTACCTTTGGAATCATGGAAGTCATTCTGAGACCAGAAATGCCGATTGTCGTTGTAAGATTGAACACAATAAAAGGAGTCACTCACAATAAGAGTAGTGACCCTGGGATCAGCAAACTCCAGTGCAAGCACCAGAGCACGAAGCTCCACCAACTGAGCGGTACAATCACCCAATGACTGCGTGTGAACGACATCGGACAGGAATTCACCATTTACGAAAGTACCAACTACAATTGTGCAAGCCGCTGAATAGGCGTGCTTTGATCCAGTTGCGGGTTGCGCAGACCCATCAGTGTGTATGACACAATGGTAATCCTCGAGCGGGCGCAAGGACAGAGGAGCCGGATGAACAAATTCATACTGCAAAAACTCCTGAGTCTGAAGTGCCGCGTCAAATATAAAAGTGACATCCGGCGAGGTCAAGGAAGTAGCCCATTGTATCCACCTTGGATGCAAAGCTTTAGAATTCGGTACACTTGCTTTCGTCATCGCCTCTAGGGCAGGATAGGGTGTAACCACCAAGATGCGTTTCCCTTGCGACAGCGCTTGTTCTTTCAGAATCGCCATCTGCACTGCTGTCAGAACTTACTCGACAGCGGAAATACGTAGTTCAGCTGAAGTGTACAAGTGAGATTTGTAAGCAATGGGGACGGTGTCGCCCTCATTGAACGATAAGTATGTGAAACCAACTGCGCCGGGCACTATTCTTATGAGCAGGTTAGTGTGGTTATCACATGTCAGTAAGTACTTAGAAGCAAGAAGATCAGCTTGCAATAGCTGCAATATAGCTGAATGCTCAGGCAGCCAACATGATTTGGAAAAAGTTGGTTGTACCAAGGCGTAAAGCGGCTTGATATGCTGGGCATAATCCGGGATATAAGTTCGACCGAAATTCAGAAAACCCTCATTGTTGAGTTGGTACCCCAAGAACAACACTGTATGCTCTGCAATGTGCGACTTCGCAAAATTGAATTTATAACCGAAGTCTGCAAACAAAACAATATTGCGATCAACGCGCCGAAGATGCGGGTCTAGCTCGTCATCCGTGAGATAAATGTCATGCACGTACGAGTACGCATCTGGGTCTATACCCTCCAAGAGGGAGACAACGCGAGTGGCAAAGACTCTCGGGCTGTTTTTGTAGCCCATTGGTAATCTTTTGAATTGTTTTTGCTTGCCACCAGAGGTGAAAGCCGTCCACTCACTACTAAGAGAGGACAGGTTATGGCTATAAAAGCCAATGGAAATGTCAAGTGTGGTTTTAAACCTCTTTCTCACAAGACTATCGACGAGAGCCGAACTGTGGGTGTTCTGTACTGCACAGGTCCGGCAATGAGAGTTAAGGTGCCGGTAATCCAAAACTAGGCGGAAAGACCCGTCAGGCTTCGTCACAGTAAATAAGGGATTATTCATAGGTGACACACATGTTTCGATTACTCCCTGATATTCCAATTGTTCAAGGATAGATGCTACGTGAGATCTAGCTTCACAACACATGGGGTATTGGGGTTGTGGCTGGGGCGTAGTCCGCAACGGAATCTCATGGCCGGGGGAAAATTTATCCCAGCCCACCTGAGTCTGATATAACGCAGGCGCTTGCACCTGAGCCCATTCCCCGGCATACTTATCAGCTTGGACCTTAGGCACCGTGTGCGCAAAGGACGGGAGGATTACTTCCTCCCCTCTAGGAGCAGCCAAAACGAAAGCCGGGGGCCAATCTTCCTCCGCCAACAGAATATCATAGGTAGTGGTCAGATTATCCCAAAAAAAACCTTGAATTGTACGTTGTATGTCACCTTCAATGTGAAGGACTATATTATATAGTCTATCAGGGGGAGACACACGAGTGTCAGCAGTTTCAATATTCACGAATATATCAGTTGCTGTCGCCACCAGATATGGACGCAGTGCTTGTCGCACTACTGTAACTTCCGCCACGCTGTCCAGCAGCGTTAGCGCCCATGCTAGGTTCTGAAGCTGCGTCCGTACTATCTGAGGCATACCTCGCTGTCAGAGCAGCAACTTTCTTCTTCTGAAACGGCGGTCGTTGACGTGCAGAGTCTTCTTGCTTGCCTTTGCCGTCAGTCTGTCGGGATTGCTCACGTGCTTGCGGTGCACCCCGACTTTTCCCAGCGCCTCCGCCACCGGATTGTGAAGCCGATGTTTCCTGTGAAGAACGAGGAGAGCGTTGTTCAGAAACCTGAAATCTATCAGGTGACTTAATAGTAGCACGATCGCGCAAATCATAAGTGCGTTCACTACTTGACTGAACAGGACAGGCAGGACGGGACCCCTGTTTCTGTTGCTGTTTTTCTTGTTTTTTTGCCCTCCAACTTTGTTTAGGAAAGCTAGGGTGCTCGTCCTTACCAGACGAATTTGCCTTTGTCTGCTGAGAATCAGGATTTTTCACAGTTGGCTTAACCCCTAAAGTGCTATGACCAACCTGTTTATAGGCCATCGCAATAATCTTTGCGAATTCCCTCGGCTTGTCGTCTTCGTCCACTGCGTCTAATTTATTAAGCACCTGGAACTGCATAGCATCTCCTTTGAGGTTGCCCAATATCATGGTAGCAACCACATCAAAGACCCCGACAAGCCGCATACCTAATTCAATAGCAGCCCCCGCACCATGATTCTCCTGAACACGCTTTATAACGGAGGGCAGTACCGACAGAGACGGAGTGCCATAGCACTTCGAGTATGTCGCTGCAAAGACCTTACCCCCGTTTTCACAATCTGCCATATCCGGGACTAAGTCTTTAGGCAAAGCAATGGTAAGGATCCTGTGTTTCTCCACAGGAGATGTACGCGGATAAACCGCTTCTATTTGATCAAATTTCTCAGCAAGCCAATAAGGGAAATCATCCCTATTCTGGGGTCGCTTGCCTACCACCGAATTGACCATAACAGGACTAATAACCACCGCGTGGTGGTCCGTCGGTTGTCCCACAACAGCAGTAGCGACCACCTGCACGTTGCGTGACACGTACTGCACTAGAGCCCTATGTACTGTAATCAGGGCAGTGTGCAGAACGTGCAACTCAGCTACCGCTACCTGCAGGTAACGGGGATGAGGCATAAATCCGGCCAACACCGGCCACGTGGCCCCTGGGATTGTCAAAGGACCCATTCTCGCCGGTGTCACCGCATGGGGAAGGGTGCCATTAAACCAAATGTTATGCTGCCAGGCAGAAATAGGAATTTCTTGAGTCCTATATGGCATATAGTTGGCTGGTAATGCTGTGTGAGTATAACTGTGGTGAGTATCATCATCATCACTTATCGCCGGCAAAGTAACCCAAGAGTAGAACAACTCAAACGGAAACAACGCATCGGCACTCACTACAGTAAATCTACAATATATCAGTAGCACTAGGATTCAGATTAAATAACCTTTTTAATGATCAAGCTTGAATGAACCTATTTAGTCGAAACACAGGTAGGTTAAACCGTCACTCCCGTTATCCGGAAACCAGAGGGAGGGTGTTGTGGACTAATACAAACACTACTAAGGCGTCTCAAATCAATAGACCAAACGTTAGGTGCGCCATGTTGCAGGGATTCTGCTTATGCGCAGAACTATGCGCAGGAACCCAGGCCCTCAGTGAATTGCGGTGTACCAAAAACTCACCTCAGAACCCAGAACCCCCATCTGGCCAGCATCAGTGTCCCATTCGTTATCCGAGGTTTAGCTGGGCGGTCCCAATGTATAGACAACCCAGAACAAGAGATTTAGTATATTTCTCAGGAATGGTGGGAATCAGAAACACCTTTTCGTAATTATTCCTGTACCAGTCCACAACAGAATAAACAGAGACACGGGAAAAGTATAAAGAGTTTATTTTATAAACCTCGTGTCCTAATATGCAGCCGTTTGGCCAACATTAGCAGACAAACGATTAAAATCAAAACCATCAGCATAATTACAATACCATAGAAAATGAAAGGAGCAATCATACTAAAATGACAGTGGCTCTAGGTCACCTTCCTTTCTCTAACACACTAATAGTATTATTAGACTAATAAAAGGTTTCTAGGCTTGAATGGGGAACCCCATACCGTATAGATCAGCTCAGAGAGTTCACATCACAGGATCAGCTATGCTCTGCTCCTAGGAACGCTCTTCTTCCGAATGAATTGAAAACATGTAACACTGCAATATTAAAAGCATTCGACTTTCAGGTATTTGCAGCTGCGTGCATGTTATGGCTAAACTAGTGGGCCGATCAACCTGAACTCAACAACATGCACCGTCTAGCGATCCAGACTGTTTCTGTTACATTGTGTACAGACCAAGGTCGCTATTCGCTGTTCAAGATGTTAACAACAGAGAGTTCTCATGTGAAGCAAAGTCGAGTAAGCATTTCTCAATTTTAATAACATGTGACTACAGTGTCGTGTGCAAAAGCAGCAAAAGCGGCAAGATGGCTTTCTAACATTTAACGCGGTTATGCTAACTTAGCGTTGTACATAGGTAGATAACGATCATCACTACACATCCAACAAATACTAACTTAAGCTCAGACCAACTATAGCTTAAATCAGCACCTACTTCCTACCTTGCACTACATTCAAGTTAGGTACACTGGGGTAGAAATATTAAGAAGCACCAGATGAGTATCCACTTTTAGCCTGTGTGTTTATGTGTATGTATATAGATATAGGTCATAGCTAAAAGACAATGCTGTTGCAGTTTTACTTCTTCTTACTGCTGACGCTTTGCATAATATATCTTGCTTACTGTCTAATGATCGTGACAGCTCATATCTCTTACACGAGAACTAAGACTGTTCAATAAATACTTATTTATTGAAAACGCCTGTCTTCCTATTTTCTGTGTAACTCTAAAGAAACTAAGCATGCACTATTGACTTAGTGAAACTGTTATCTATTGTTTCCATGATTCTGAGACACGTTCCGATTCTGAAAGGAAACAAAGTTGTCATGTTTATGTGGTTGTCAGCAACTAATCCCTTCTTGTTCATTCGAAAAGTTTCTAGTGACCTCAGAGTTAGCTGGCACACAAGTAATTAAGTTTAAAATACTGGATAGGAGCATACTGACCTCAGTCCTATGCACAGAACTATAGTGAATATTATTCCAATGCGCAGAGCCTATAAGAGAAATAGGAACTACACTACACCAGAAACCTTTCCATATTGCCAGTGTTTGTGGGTTCTGCCATTTCCACTATTCTGAGGTTATTGTTGCATGATCTGGCTTCAAGGTCCTTTGCTTTCGCTGCAGTATGAAATGCACTTTACTCATTTTTTTTCGGGGTTACCAAGGGACTGACCTGTTTCTCTTCCACCTCCAATACACATCTCTTGACCCTGTTGATGCGTTCAGCATGCTTGTCCAGTCACTCCGACATGCGGTCCATTCAGAAACACAGTGCCTTTATTTTGCCCTCAATTTTGGTGAGGCTGTGCTGCATGGTGGCTAGGATTTGGCTGAACGTTATTCAAGAGTTGCTGCCTCATTTCTAAATCCCTGTATGGCGCCTAGCTTACATCTCAGCTCACATAAAAAAGTACACTACCTCCCACAACCTGAGATCCACTCACTTGAACCTTTTCACCATCCCTCTATTCAAGAAGAAAACATTGGGCAGCTCAAACTTCTCTGTACTCGCCCTTGGTATTCAAAACTCCCTCCTATTGGAAATTGGGTTGACCGTCTGTTATGCGAGAGTCAGACAATGCCTAAAAACCTGGCTTTTCAAACAATCTTATGACTGATTCTGTGAGCACTGGTTCTGTCATCTACAGCTCCAAGAAACCGTCTTGTGTGTGTGTGCTCTACAAGTACCAATAACATAACATCTGCCACAATTTGCTGCCCATCGGCATCTTCTCATCTGGGTTCCAATGTGGTCTCACCCTCACCACAAGATTTTGGGGTATCCAATTTAACCATGTTGAAGATGTGTTCCACGGTGTATCCAATGGGTTCCCATAAATCTCTCAAGAACAACTCTCTACAGCTCAGTAGATTGGGACCTGCACTGATACTACTGTGCACTTAACAGAGTTCAGGGACTCCCCCACTTTCAGGGGGTCACACTTTCCAGTGGGCTGATGATGAGTCAAGATCTGCATCGAGTGGGGTACTATAGCAGGAGACATGCTGTTTCACATTGTCTAGCTTCGGACACTAAATTCTCCAAGACCACCTGCTCAACATCTCACCTCACAAGAAAAGTGTGCTACTGCCAGGCCCTTCAGTGGGGCCTCATATGCCAAAAAACATTTGCGCAAAGATGCAGCGCAGCCCTGCAGTCTAAGGTAGCTAAGGCCTATTCCAGAGCACTTCACTCCCACTGGTGTGATGCAGGTGTGGGTGTATCATGTACTACAACCAGTCCAATGGGGTGGGCACAATTGCAACTATAGTTGCAGCCAAGTGTTCTTACTCTCTCCAGCAGGGTCCTACTAGTACAGGCACCCCCCACCACACTGCCCACAGTCACTTTTCCTCAGCACAGCAAAGTCTAACCTTTAGGGCAGTTTGAGCCTCCATCCAGCACTCATTGCGTGTCTAATGAGAATTCAGGATTCCTCCTGTGACCTTGTAGAGATTCCCAGTGGAAGAAGCTGGGCCAGCCATGGGCCAGGTCACCAATGGTACACTTATATACTTGAGGCCATCCACAATAGTTTGCTTCAGGTCATCATCCCCCTTTGCATCTTAATGCTTGTGGGACCACTGCTCCCCAATGAGGGCCCCTTTCTGTCAGAACCAGTATCTCTAACAGGCCAGGACAACCAGACTGGTTGCAGGGGCCACAGGTAGGCTGCACCATTTTCCCTGGTGCTGACCACTCCTCGTCTAGCTTGAAATGCTGCCAGTATAGAACTGAAGCCTCAGTGCCAAATGCAGGCCCCTGATGTATTAGGCAGGTGCAGCATCTGTACCGGGGCATCAGAGTTTGTTCCAGGGATCGCCGACAGCCTGCTCCACCATACATGGGGCTAGCTGCTCCCTCCTTGACGACTCTCAGTCTCAGTCTTATGGTGCACTGCTATTGCAGATCATGACTGACATACCTTGCATCTGCCAGACCCTCAGCAGGGCTCCCTGAGGATCTATGGCACCCGGACTGCCAGTGTGCTACTATAGGTGGGCACTCTCCTCAGTTGCAGGTGGTCCCCTCCACTTACTCCTTAGCCCGGCCTAGCAATCAGCTCCAAGCCATGATTCTTTGGCTCACAGAAGTACTGGAATGGAAGTGCTTGTCTCTTGTTTGGGCTCTAGCAAATATCGGCAGTATTTGGGCAGTTACAACAGGCTATCGGTGTTGGATAGCACCAGGATTATTTGGGATTAATGTATGGCTGAAGGAGCTTGCCTAAATGGTGGCCATTTTAAGGCTTAGCAAGCTCGCCCCCCAAATTGATTGTATAGTTCTGTGTGATCAGTTTCACATAGCCTTAATAACAATAAGACAGTGAGATTTGTAACATCGACGACTGCCAGTCATATAAAGAAAGTGGAGATGCCTCTTTCCAGCGCTTACATATTTCTCTTCGAGCCGTCAGCATGGAGTAGAACATAAGATTTGCTGCTGGACTTCGCTTCTGGTCCACAATCCCAAATATTACTAACCGCAAGTCCACAACAACTGTGAAACCCACAGCAGAGGAAAATTTAGTGCCGATAGCATCCCAAAAAGATGACAAATGGGGGCACTCAAAAAACATGTGGGCATCAGAAGCCTCGACTAAACCACAGCGGGGACATGCCACCAGAACACCCGGAGTAAATTTAGAAAGCCTCTGAGGAGAATAATAGGCCCTATGGATAGTGAAGAGATGGTTTCTGCGAAGCCAGGCAGGCTTAACCAAGTCCCACACGGTGTTACATGACACATGCCAAAGTTCGTACAGATTTTCATTTGGCAATAAGGTGCCCCACAGATGTTCAGGGAGAAGAAATTCCCCATCTATCTCATCCAAAATTAAATTGTACCAAAGGGAAACTTCTTTAGGTTGAGGTGCTCTATCCAACAATGTTGACACCAGTTGGCTATTTCCTCCTAGGGGCATGTTGTAACTCCGAGGGGCACTAGGAGTTGGATGTGTGTGGGCCCAACTTGAGATTTGTATATACTTCAGTCTAGAAAGGTTTGGACCGACCTTGTTTACCAAATACTCCCAAGGAAACACTGACCCTTCCAGGAACAGATCGCCCCATGATTGAATACCGGCATCCTTTAGTGGAGTTACCAAGGCGTCATTAGCCCAGCCAGTGGGAGTTGGAAGGTCCCATATTGGAGATCTGTTTGAAAAGTACCCTAGTTTGATAGCAGCCCTAAGGTTAGACCAAGTTTTAGCTAAGCCATGGAGCACCTTCAGCTTAATTTTTTTTTTAAACTTGGGGTCCCCAAACTTAAATAGAAAACCTGACTGCCCAACTCCTTCACCCTGTAGTAAGGCTGAAAACATATTACCTATTCCATGGGATGACGGAATTTTTAGCAACATTCGAGCATGTGTCATCTGAAAGGCCCAAGTATAGATCTGGAGGTCCGGACCAGCCAGTCCACCTTTCTCCCTGCGCCGTCTAATTTTTTTCCAAGCTATTCTCACGTTTTTATTTTTCCAGATGAAAGAGGAAATATCGCTTTGCATCTTGCTAATAAGCGATGCCTCGAAATATAAAGGGATAGTGTTACAGATGTAGGTCAGCTTAGGCAAAATAGACATCTTTACTAAATTTGCACGGCCCAAAACGGTTAGGAAGAGATGGACCCAAGATGCCATTAGCTTCCGGCATTCTTTAGCAACAATAGAGAAGTTCATAGAGGCAATCTTGTTTATATCTTTAATAATTCTCAGACCCAGATACCTCAAATTGTTGCTCATTTGCTCATTAAATCCTGAAAGGTCACTGTTCCATGCCATGATTTAGGTTTTGGCAGAGTTGACTTCATATCCTGAGATACTTCCGAATTGACTGATCTCAGATGTCATGATCAAAATATCGTCGGCATATAAGGACACCCTTTTTTCCCAATCCCTATATTCAAAAGATTTAATATTGTTATCCTCTCTAATTTTTTAAGCCAAAGGCTCGATAAATATATCAAAAAGCAGCGGAGAAAGTGGGCAACCCTGTCGCGTTCCTCTTGTAATAGTAAAAGGATCGGACAGGCCTCCATTGACCACAACAGATGCAAGGGGATTATGGTATAGGAGTTCTACAGCTCTGCGAAAACCACCACCAACGCCAAACTTCTCCAAGGCCCCCGACAGGTACAACCAGTTGACCCTGTCGAAGGCCTTGGTGGCATCCAGCGTCAAGATAGCCAGAGGTGCAGATGAGCTTGTGGCCATAACGATAGCTCCTATAAGGTCATACGTCAGCCCATAGAGCTGGCGACCCTTAACAAAGCCTTTCTGATTAAGATGCAAAACTGAGGGGGCCACCTGACCCAATCTCTTGGCCAGCAATGACGCAAAGATTTTATAGTCTGCATTAAGTATTGAGATTGGGCGATATGAGCCACAGTCAGTCACAACCTTACCTGGCTTAAGGATGAGAGTGATAGAGGCATTATTCCAAGAGGAGGGTGGTAGAACACCCTCTTGTAGGATTTGATTGAATAAAACCGCAAGGAAGGGCGCAACCTCTACCACAAGATGTTTATAAATCTCGGCGGGCATGCCATCGGGCCCCGCCGCTTTACCCCCCTTGCAGTTTTGTATCGCCCCTACTACTTCATCTTCAGTGATCGCACTTTCAAGAAAGGAGGACTGCTCTAAAGATAATGATGGTAACGTAATGCCATTTAGCCAATCTTTTATTTTCTCGGGGGAGATGTTTTTATCCTCCCGATAGATGTTTTGAAAGAAATTTTTGAAGGCAGATTTTATCTCTAGGTCTGAGGATACCTTCCCAGCACTGGTTATGATAGAGTTAATGTTATTACGCGACCTGTCCATTCTAGATTTCCAGGCTAACAATTTACCCGCCCCTTCTCCAAATTCAAAATGCGCTAGTTTACTTGCTTCCCACCTCTGGAGAATGCGCTGATTAAGCACCGAGGCCAATTCACCCCTAAGTACCGCGAGCTTCTCACGTATATTGGAATTAGGACCATTACTGCAGGAATCTAACTCGTTCTGTAATGATGTCAAATTAGCCTCTATGCTTGAGACTTCCTGAGTATATTGCCTCCTACGGTATACAGTCTTGCTCTTTATAACCCCTCTCAGCAAACACTTAAGAGCGTCCCATACCATAGAGGAGCAGGCTGAGCCGATATTGGCTTGCAGAAATTCCTGTGTTTCTATTCTCAAAGATGTAATATCCTCAGGTGATGAAAGAAAGGAACGATCAAAGGACCAAGACCTGGTCGTAGATTGAATCAGGTCCTCAATCTCTAGCAAGACAGCAGAATGGTCTGACAGATGTGAGGGAAGATAGCTGATATTTTTTACTGAATCACGGAGAGCTCTGTTAATCAAAAAGAAATCAATCCTGGAACTATGATGATATTTAAAATTTCGGAATGAATATCCAGGTTTCAAACCAGCTATTGCTCTCCAGATATCAATATATCCGTATTGGTCCATGCATTTGAGCAGGAACACTCTAGACCTGGACAACCCCTGCTGACGACCAGAGGGGGTTTTATCCAATATGGGATCAAGCACGATGTTAAAGTCCCCTGCTAAAATAACAGGCTCGGGGAAGTGCAGAAGTTCAGAAAATAATGCTTCCAGAGCAGAGGGGTCGTCCCTGTTGGGGCATTAGAAACCGGCTATAGTAAGAGATGTACTTCCTATAATCACTGAGACAATTGCCCATCTACCTGCGGTATCAGTTTTCTGCAAGATTAGTCTAGCATTGCTCGCCTTTTTAAAGAGAATAGAAACTCCCCTAGTGTTAGAAGATTGGGACGTGAAGACTGACTGATCTATCCATTTATTTTTATTTACGATCTCGAGCATCTCCGTTGCAACTAAGTGTGTCTCCTGGAGTATAATGATCTGCGCATCCATGTCACGTAGGTATTGGAGAATCCTATTTGCTGTGGGTTTGGTGCGCAGGCCATTAACATTCCAGGAAAAAATCCTTAAGTTAGCCATAGCGACTCAATAAATACTGATGAATAGGGAAGTAGGATGACCTGAGACCCCTATAACCACATATAAAGTTTGTCCTTACTCTAAAGAGTAAAAAGAAGAAAATTATCAGCCTGGCAGAAGATGAGGAGAATTTTATAGTGACATTTTGCCCACCCCCCCGAACCTAGAAAGCACCACCCCCCACCCGTGAGGAACCCCTGTGTAATCTAGCCGGAACAGTCCGGATAGTCGTGCCCCTGCCCCTGTCTGAGCCTCCACAGAGCGCCACTGCTAGTTGGTGAAGTCGAAATTGAAGTGTTCACGGACTGCTGAGAGCTAGAAGCCCTGCAGTGGGAGAAGTGGGAACAGTGAAGAAAAAAGAAAACAAAAAATAGCAAAAACTAGACCCAGACACCCTGAGAGAGTAAAGTGGGTATTCTTAAAAAAAGAAAGGAAAAAGTTACCGATCATGGATTCCTTTCACTTGT
This sequence comes from Triturus cristatus, assembly GCF_964204655.1. NCBI lineage: Eukaryota > Metazoa > Chordata > Amphibia > Caudata > Salamandridae > Triturus > Triturus cristatus. Next base: position 501,383,204 of record NC_140591.1, read on the forward strand.
TTTCTCTCTTCCCCCCTTCACCCCCTTCATTTTTTTACTTTTTCTCTACCTTTTATTACACTCTCTTTATTTATTTATTTATTTCCCTTTTTATGTCTCTCTTTATTTATTCATAAGAGAATGCCTTTTTTTTTCTCTTCTCTCCCTCTCCCCTCCCTCCCTCCTTCCCTCACCTTCGCTTCCGTCTACCCTTCCCGCTCTCCTGATTCTTCACTTTATTAACTTTTCAGATGTAATGACTATACCCTTCCCATCTTTCCCGATTTCCCCCTTTCCCCTCCTCCTTCTTTTTGCTTTCTTCCCCCTATTTTAAATATCATTTATTTTATAATCTAGCTACTTAGGCTATCTTACTACTTTTTAAGACGGGGAGAGGGAATCAAGGGAATCAGGGGAGATGAAAAGGGTCATGTTAGAGAAGAGAAGCCACCCGAGAAGCCGTTACAGCTATCAGTCTGAACCCCCCGCAGCCCCCCCCATGGACCTAAGTAAATCATCAGCTGCCTCTACTGTACGGATGTTATGCATCTTGTTATTTAACATTATCTTCAGAGCTGCTGGAAAGTTCATCTGCACAGTTGCCCCTAATTTCCTAAAGGCCTCCATTCTCCTGCCCAACTCCCATTGCCTGTCTAGAGTAACCCTAGACAGGTCAGATCTTACTTGGAAGGTAAAGCCAGTACCTGTAAGTGATTTTTGTTTAAGAGCCAGATTCAGGATAGATTCCTTTAAGGCATAGGTATGAAAATACACTAGGATTTTACGGGGCTTAATCCTCTGCGAGTTGTGTCTGAATGGATCTCTATGTATCCGTTGGATGTCTGTGGCGAGGAGCTCTTCAGGGTGGTCGAAATTGAGAGACTTCTTTAAAAGTTGGATGATATATGCCTTAATAGCCTGCCCTTTGTGACCTTCCGGCACGTTCAGGATGCGGATATTATTTCGCCCCGTGTTGTTTTCCAACACCTCCATCCTATCTGTTAGAGCTGAGTCCACATTTTTCAATTTGACAATCTCCTCCTTTACGCGATCCATTTCTACAGACAACCCTGCGACTATCTCTTCCAGTGCACCAGTCCTAGTGAGGAGGCCATCTATCTTATTGTCTAAGGACTCACAGTATGAACGAATCTCTTTCTGAATGATCGTAGATTCTTCAAACCCTCTTTTGATGTCGGCAGATAGGTTTGAGAACATCGACAGTAATGAAGAGGCTGAGAGATCAGGTGATGCACTCGCAATAGGGATAGAGGTGGAGGGAGCAGGGAGGGCATCAGAGATCAAAGGGAGAGGAACCTGTAAAGCATTTTGCTGCTCATCATTAGATTTTAAAGTCAAGTGCCCCTCTGAAATCTGGCCCCCCGAATCTTCATACTCAGGATCGACACCTTCGTTGCGTATTTCCAGGTTAAACACCTCCGCATGCTCGACAGCTGGGTTAATAAGCGCTGGAAGGAGGGAATGTGGTGCCTTAGGTAAACTGGTAACTGTGGTGTTAACCTGAGTTGACTCAGACATAGTCATAAAAGTATCTGAAGGGGTAGATACTATGGAGAGATTATACTGGGCCAAATCCAACACCTGGAGTATGACTTTAAAGTAGGAGCGCAGAGAGGGCGTGATCCTAGAACTAAAGTCAAGAACTGGTCTGGCTATTTTTCTGGACTTCTTAGTACGTTTAGCCTTTACCTCGGTGGAGAGATAGGAAGAATTTCTAATGGGCGATGTTATAACCGGTTGGAAAGATACTTTGAGTGTCAGCTCGTGCCTAGCTCTTGTTGAAGCTTGAGTGGTAGCATGGATGGGTACTACAGCCTCGAGCGTTTGCAATGAGGAGGCTGTTCGCCCATTTCCGTCCTCCTTTTCTTTAACTTGTCTTCCCACCTTGCTTTTCGCCTGACCGCCTCTCTTGATGTTGATAAAGTCTCTGGACCCACTTCGCCCCCTCTGCCCCCTATTAATTATGGGTGTGGGCAGTTTAGGGCATTGAAGTGGGGGCTGTCTGGGGTGAGGGTGAGGGTGACGGCCTAAGTTGCTGGAAATATTTCCCTCTAGGACGGCTTCTGAGGTAACTTCTGTGGTTACCACACCACTGCGGCCCCCCCACTGACTTAATTGATAGGGAACCAGGCAGGATAACACGCTACTGAGAGCCAAAAAATATCCATCGCCTCCTGCCCCCCCCTTGCCTACACCCTCTTCCTCCCTCACCTGATCCGTCGAAGCTGCGGATGCTGTAGACGCAGCTAATGGGGCTTTTCCGACTTTCCCGGTAGTTACACTCACTGTTGTGATGCCTGATGGTTCTCTCCATCGGGTAGAGCTGTCAGCACTAAAATCCCTCTGTAGATACCGCACCGGCCTCCCACGGCGAAGCTCCAGGGTGGCCAAATGCCACGGGCTCAGCACCTGTGGCACCTGTGGCAGAGTCGCGCCGACCGGCCGTGAGGCGACGAAGAGTTCAGGGGCGGCTGAAACGCCCTTCTCTAAACACATGAAACACATGCAGCGAGGTAAGGAAGACCTTAGCTGCGATACGTGGGGCAGGTCAGAGCAATCCGATAAAAAAACAGTCAGCGAACAAGTGAAATCTCCAAAACACCAAACTGACGAAATGCAAAAAGATCGTAGAAAGGCAATGTAGTACAGCACCCAGGGAGCACCGAAAAAGCTCACACGCTCACACGTTCGGCATTTCCGAATCACAGCCGAAGGCTGGAGGCGTGGCGCTCTGATGAGAGCTCAGAGTGGAGTACCACGACAGCTAGCCTGCTGACGCCATGTTCCCCCTCCTCAGGTCCGGCAATTTGAATTTGAGTAAAAGAGCTTTCTGGCACCTACTTGATTGGTCCCAATAACAGACTGGGGTTTTTTTTTTTTTTTCTCTCCAGGTCCTTTGATTATGAACCAAAAAAGGGGAGGAACCAAGAGCTTTTTAATGAGGTCCTGCACCGTGCTCCAAGGAATAGAGAACAAAACCAAGGGATGCAGTTCCTCTGGGGGAAGGGGGGGTTAAGAAAAAGGGGGGAGAGCGATTAGTCTCTATAGAATGCCCTCACACACCTAGCAAGGTGTCATGCTTCATCATAGGACTGTGCTCCTCGTCGGGGCGGCGCTGCAATGCCCGACGGGCTCCCGCGAAGGGGCTCTTTTTCGGAGATCTTTTATAGAGACAGCCGTATTGGTGCGTGGGGGTAGGTGCAACAAGTGTAGTGAGTGATGGTGTAGTGAGTTAAAATAGGTATGGTATTGCCAGACAATGAACCATTTTATTCTGATGGTATACCAGCCTAGGTAAAAACAAGTGACTCCAAGGGATTATAATGATCCCTAGGGAAATCAGAAGGTCGACATGTTTCTTGCTCTATGCCCTTACGAGTCGGTGGCAATTCATCAGGACCAAGTGAGAAAGTGCTCCAAAAAATATAATAAACTCTACTACATAATTGGTGATTCAAAAATTATAAGTACATCACCAGACAAAGCCATTGGGTCCCTAAGAGGAGTGGACCCGCTGTTGCGGTACCTAGAAGAAAAAGAGAGGACAACACAGACACATAAAACTTTACAGCATTTAAAAATTAGGTGCTGGTGGGCTCCTGTAGGGAACCGTGCATCTATTGTGATAGCCAAATCAATGTGCTCACACAGGAGATCTCAGAAGAGGATCGTGCCTAATACTATAAGGGTTACCACAATACGTAATTATGTAGTAGAGTTTATTATATTTTTTGGAGCACTTTCTCACTTGGTCCTGATGAATTGCCACCGGCTCATAAGGGCATAGAGCAAGAAACATGTCGACCTTCTGATTTCCCTAGGGATCATTATAATCCCTTGGGGTCACTTGTTTTTACCTAGGCTGGTATACCATCAGAATAAAATGGTTCATTGTCTGGCAATACCATACCTATTTTAACTCACTACACCATCACTCACTACACTTGTTGCACCTACCCCCACGCACCAATACAGCTGTCTCTATAAAAGATCTCCGAAAAAGAGCCCCTTCGCGGGAGCCCGTCGGGCATTGCAGCGCCGGCCCGACGAGGAGCACAGCCCTATGATGAAGCATGACACCTTGCTAGGTGTGTGAGGGCATTCTATAGAGACTAATCGCTCTCCCCCCTTTTTCTTAACCCCCCCTTCCCCCAGAGGAACTGCATCCCTTGGTTTTGTTCCCTTTGATTATGAAGCCATGGTAAATTCTCCATGCTAAGCCGCATGGCATAGATGCCAATTCTCCCGCTGATTTTAGCTATGGTGGAAGTGGCTTTTGGTTGATGCGCGCTGAGTCCATTAAAAGATGTTAAGATTGGTCAGCATCTATTTACGGTAAGGCCTCTCCCAGCTATTCGTTGAGACAGCTTATCAATGCCCTATATGCCTTTCTTTTCTGTTTTGGCTTACGCAAGTTTCAGCCATGGTGAAGATGAGGACAGAAAAAAACAAAAAAACAATAAGACAGTGAGAAGTCAAGAGATGAGCCCGTTCCTCTTCCCAAGTAATAGTATAGAAACAAAAAAGAATTGATCTTATTTAGGTATTAGACATACAACTATCACTTCTCTTAAATTTTGGGTGGGTCTATCAGGTGTGTGCACAGCCTAGGAAACCCTAAGGTTTTTGAAAAGAACCCTCACTCACCTACCTAGTAGGTGACATTCTTTATCATTGGGTTCCCACCCTGGTCACTGAATGTTTCCAAGGTGTGCTATGACACCTGATTACAGCAGAACTGGACGTTTTTGAGGGTGAAGCGATGGTAGTGAGTTAATACTGCTCAAGTGCAGTCGTTTTTCTCAAATACTCTCATTCACTATGACCTAAATTTCATTAAGAGAGCTTTGGTCAATGGTAAAACAGTGACGGATATGTGAAGGATATTAATGTGATCCTTCTTATCCTGTGTGAGGTCTACATGTTTCAGCCATATTCTCATGTGCCACTCAGGGTCAAATGGCTTTCGTCAGGCCCAATAGAAGCCAGCATGCACGCTAAAGCATGTAGCTCTTGTGTGAATTGTACTTACAACCCACCGGGAAATCACAGTGTCGCCTTTATTTTTAGGCAATGGAAGTTAGTTGCCAGCTTGGATCAGGCAAGGGGGTGGATCCTGTAGTCAAACTTTTATCAAGGTATCTCACCCGCTGTGATACTTGTTTCGCCTTGGTTGTCCCGCATCTGCCATAGCATGCATGTCAGCTTCTATTGGTCCTGACAAAAGTCATTTGACTCTGAGTGGCACATGAGACTATGGCTGAAACATTTAGACCTCACACAGGATAAGAAGGATTAAATTAACATCCTTCTCATATCCTTCACTCTTTTAACATTTACGAGTACTCTCACTAATAAAATATAGGTCAGAGTGACTGAGAGCATCTGAGCCAATTTTTAAAATGCACTGCAGTTGAGCACTATTCACTCACTACCACCACTTCACCCTCAAAAACAACCAGCTCCACTGTTTTCAGACGTCGTATCACACCCTGGAAACATTCAGTGACCAGGGTGGGAACCCAATGATGAAGCATGTCACCTACTAGGTAGGTGAGCGAGGGTTCTTTTACAAAACCTTAGGGTGTCCTAGGCAGTACACACACCAGTTTCACGTAGCACCATCATAAAGATATTAAGAAATCTTATGCGAAAATGTACGGTAGCATAGCATCCGCTCTCATGCAATGCTAGGCTATTGTGAGTGTCCCAAACCAGCTAAAATATAATTGCTGATTACATTTGTCATGCAAAAGCTACTTTCCCCCAAAATATGATGCACTACAATGCCCAAAACACTTGCTTTATGTCTTCCCCCTGCTACAGTATGCAAAAGTGAGTGTAACTGACTGTAAGAGGCCAGCACAAACAACCCTAGATTTTTACATTGTGCACCTGATTCACAGAAGTAAACTTAAACTTTTGTGGGTAGCTCATAAGGCTAAGTAGCTCAGTCCCAAGTTGGTAAATGTCTCTTTCAAGTGTAAAACCATTAACAACCATTACCTATGTAAGCTGACAACAGACCCTCTGGATCTCTAAATAACTATGAATATAAAAAGGTAAAATGTTATAGAATACATTGAGGGATATGACCTCTTAGTTCAATAAAAGGGTCTATTTTGTAAAAATAAGGAGCTGGACTTTCATTTCAACTATCATTGCTAGGCTCCCATCTCAGGAGTGTTTGATTATTATGCAGTATGTGATAACCAGATAGGATGGCGAAGGTGGGTATTGAACCGGCCTCCTTCTGCAGGAACACTTAAGAAATCTGGTAATTTGGATTTAAATACTTGACAATCATCCTTCTGAGTCTTTTAAGCAATTGTTTGCGAAAAGAGAGTGCCTTTAAGTGGTTCAGAAACACAAATGAATTTTCGGATTTGTAATTGTAATAGTCTTTTGCCCGATTATATGCAAGTATGCAAAGAGAGGCATGCTGGTGGGCTTGGTGTACTATTTTGTATCTGCTGCAACTTCAACTGCACAATTATACTGTCATGTTAATTCCAGAAGTGGTTATCAGATCAGTGGTGGCCATGTTGCAGGTCCATCGATTGCAATAAGGAGCAGCCGAAGAACTCATCATTTGCAGAATCCTGAGCAAGTCCTAAGTAAGAATAGGGCACATCAAAGTCATTAAGCTGCTGAAAATCTCACAGAAATAAAGCTACATCAGCTACCCACAATGGGCGAGTAGAAGGGTGAGATTAGTAATTCGAATAACATTATGATTTAAAACAAAGCAAAGTTCTTGAACCAACTGTATTGCAATGAAGTAATGTAAATCAGATTAAGGGTAAGCTTGCAATCTCCATTACTCATTTCAGACCCCCAGTATTGGGTGCCTCATGCATTTTAAGTGGTAATGGCACTTTTTCACAATGTATAGTTCCATGCTGCCATGTATATGCAGGATGTATGTTTCATTGGTAAGTTTTCATTCTGTGACTTTAGCCCTCCTATGTTCCCTTGTTGGGTCACAGTTACAAGAGAAATATACTGCATCACCATTTTTTCTGGTCTTTATCCAAAGGGTGAACGTGTGAAATTGACCAAAGATGTTGCCCTAGATCTTAGATGACCATATGATATGCTGCATGGTATGATAAAGACAACACATGTCTCACGTACAGGGCTATGCCTCCCTTCACTAAGCATATGCCTTTCTGTCTAGAAGAGGTCACATGTCAACCAAGATGGATGGCAACCACAACAGTATTACATTTATGATAAATGCATTGGGCACAAGGGGCCCGATTCACAGAACTAACTTAAGACAAAATCCTAAACTTACTACTTTTGCTATTCACAGAAGCCATTTAGTAGTAGTAAAGTTATGATTTTGTCTTAAGTCTGTCTTAAGTTTGTCTTAAGTCTGTCTTAAGTCTGTCTTAAGTCTGTCTTAAATCTGTCTTAAGTCTGTCCTAAGTTTGTCTTAAGTTTGTCTTAAGACTGTCTTAAGTCTGTCTTAAGTCTGTCTTAAGCCTGTCTTAAGTCAAACTTAAGACAAAATCCTAACTTTACTACTACTAAATGCCTTCTGTGAATACCAAACGTAGTAGGACAGAATTAAGACAGACTTAAGACAGACTTAAGACAAAATCCTAACTTTACTCCTACTAAATGCCTTCTGTGAATACCAAAAGTAGTAGGACAGACTTAAGACAGACTTAAGACAGACTTAAGACAAACTTAGGACAGACATAAGACAGACTTAAGACAGACTTAAGACAAACTTAAGACACACTTAGGTCAGACTTAAGACAGACTTAAGACAGACTTAAGACAAAATCCTAACTTTACTACTACTAAATGCCTTCTGTGAAAACCAAAAGTAGTACGTTTAGGAATTTGTCTTAAGTTAGTTCTGTGAATCGGGCTCAAGGTGCACATATGGTGAGTTGCAGGAAAGAACCTGATAAAACATCTAGCATAGAGATGACAAGGAGGTGTGAAAAACGTTGTGTGTCTCTGTTAAGAAGTTTACAAAATAAGGGATTATTTGAAATTATAGAAGAAAAACAATGATACTGTGGCGTAACTGGAAGCCAGCACAAACAAAAAGGTACAACTAGACATATGATTTGGTCTGGAGCGAGGAATGAAAAAAGCCTCTGTAAGAAGCGATTTGGGGAATTCCTATGCACCCAGATAAACAAGGAAGTTAAATGACTACATTTGTCTGGAAGCTGTGTGTCAGGGAGGTTGTGGTGCAACTACCTTAATTGAAAAAAGAAGGGCCACAAATACTGCTATAAATACTGAGGTGGGCTAAGAATACATTGATAGGTCAGTATCCACACAAACCAGATTACTGAGGCACTGGAATTAGCTAAATTCATCTCACACATGGTCTGACTAGGAAATGTGTCCCTCTAGGATTGAACTGTCACCAATAACCATAACCCATGTCTCTTCTTTGTTTTAGACATATCCTGTACGTTAATGTTATCTGGACATGGAAGTCCCCAAACATGGGACTTTGCCTATCACACATGCAGATGTATGTGTGCAAGCCTGACAAGAAATAAGATAAACAGGAGATTAAATGTAGATGTTGTGAGAAACTGGGTTACTGGTTGAGGGGGGGGGGGGCATTTTCAAGCAGCAACCACAATGCATGTGTAATGGCAGGGTTTTTGGCTTTATTTAGCAGTGATAATAGATCATTATTCTTGCTCGCATCTAGTATAGGCATTCTTAGCCTGTGTTGGCCCTTTTAAGCCCTTTTTCCAGACCTAGAAGAGGATAGCTGCTTAATATGCCTTTATTCTTGACTTTAACCTGTCTATTGCCTATTGGCTTTGACATATTAGACATATTGGTATGGTTCATGTAGGTATTCTGACAGAGCTAAGGAGCATTTCACCCCTTTCAGGCCTACAGGCCTAGAGCTAGAGGGACTCCATCTTGATGAAGCTGAGAGGCTTTTCAGGGCAAAGGCAATGTTTATAGTTATAACTGTTGTTCGCCCTAAGCGGACCGGAGAGAACCGGCCAGAGCTGAATCTAATCAGGAATTGTTCCCGGGCTCAGGTCTCTAGACGAAACAAGCAGACTGGTCACTGTGGAGGCGTCTGGCGCAAGGAGCCTGGGGCATGGGATTGGTGGGAAGCAGCTGCTGGCTGGAACTTTCCATGGGGAAACAGCATTCTATATCAGTGAAGTGCAGAGGCGGAGTCAGTGAGTCAGTCAGAGGGCAGTCGAGGAGAGAGTCCAGCAGCAGAGAGAGGAGAGCAGTGGAGTGGAGTTGGCAGAGAGAGAGAGAGAGAGAGTTCAATCTGGAGAAGAGCTGAGTTGAATATTGAGCTGGAACTGAAGGAAGCAGTCAGAAGCAGTTGCTTATCAGGAAGAGGTGTGAATAGCTGGAGTCTGAAGTAATGCCTTTTAGAAGGGACGGAGGAGAGATCGTGGACTAACCTATGGGAGCAGATGGAGTTAATTGGACATTGGCGCAGAGACAGAGTGAATAAGCTAGTGGAATGAACAGTGATCAGAGCGGCAGGAACCATTAAGAGTGAAGACGCAAGGTGGAGAGACAGTTCGTGTGGGGGAGAGGAGTCCAGAGGCAGAGCGATCAGCGCAGAGGTGTACCCAAGAGTGCAGGAGAGAGAGAGAGCATGAGATGAGCCAAGGCACAGACGAGAGAGGAACCCAGATGACAGCTAGAGCAACACCTCACACTAACCAGGTGATGTCGTATTCATCACATTAGCTACACTTAATCTTTTCCCTTTCAGCGGAGTGTTCCTGTTATGTGTAATCCTTCTCTTTTAAGTAGTGTGTTCTACCTATAGCCTTTGTTAGATTTGTATTAATGTTTATATTACTGTAATAAATGACCCCCAGTTTATAACAAACTGGTGTGTAGCCCCTATTCTTGTTAATTGAAGGTAAATGAAGCTCCTAGGTGAGCACTAGGCGCGTGAATGGATGAGTAATCCCAATCAGGTAAGTGGTGATCACATAAATAGGGAGTGAGTGGACCTTTGATGCCAAGAGCAGGTAATACACAATAATCTGGACCCATATCCAAAGTTATTATTGTAGTTGCATCCCGAGTAGACAGCTGAGATAATATCCCAATGTATATATATATATGTATAGGTGTTCATAGGAATGTGGTCGTCGTTGATATGCGGCGTTAATGAGAGCGCTGAGAAGGATTATCAGCGTGTAGGACTGCCGGATTGCAGTTCGTGTATAAGTGAGAGCGGCGGGAGGGATACCGCCGTGTAGGTTTTGCAGGATCGCGAACAATTTGGGAGAAGAGAGCACTGGGTTCTGCAGGCCCGTGTGTAGATACGCCGGATTGCGTATCAGATCTGCCCTAGGGTAGAACGGTCTGGGTCAGGGTGACCGCGAGGCCAACTGATGTGAATAAGATATTGTAGAAAGTCCATATATGTATATTGTCATTCCCCATTCTTAGGTGCGACCTGTATATTTATCTTTATATCTACCCATTGTAAATATGATCTAAGAAGGGAAGGTGAGTACGTTTTGGCTGGGTCACAGGGGCCCCTGGGGGCTGATCCCATCTAAACAGAAAATCCAGCCATTACATTTTGGCGTAGTCGGACAGTTTACGAATCCTGTGTGACCTCCATGTGCTTAGATTGTTTCCCATGTGTTGTGAGTGAGTGCCATGAACGCCATTACATTTTGGCGTAGTCGGCATCTTACGAATCCTGTGTGACCTTGCCATGTGCTTAGATTGTTTCCCATGTGTTCTGAGGGAGTGCCCTGAACGCTAGTTCCATCTGGCGTAATGTTGCAGTTTATGTAGCCTGTTAGACCTATTGGCTTGAACAGTTGCAGCGTGAGGAGATTGTATTACATCATGGCATTTGGTTTATTCAGGGTGGAAGGAATGGTTTTCATCTTGGTGTTTAAACTGTCAGAGTTGAAGGATGACATTACATGAGGAAGCCAGTTACATCTATGTGATGGTTCAATTGTATAATTGTGTGTAAAAAATGCTTTTAAATTGCCCATTCAATTGCTTGCTGCATCTGCTTATGCTGTGCAATGTGAAATGTGTTCATTGTTCTATGATCTGTGGAGTTCTGTGAATATAGCTCCTTGTAAATATGACTTGTGAATAGCGCCATATTAATGTGACTTGTGAGGTGCAGGTTCTCATGTTGATTTATTGTGTTCCTTATGCATTGCGCCTTGGATACATTGTTTGTGAAAAGATTGTCTTGTAAATATGACTTGTGAATAGCGCCATATTATTGTGCTTTGTGAGGTGCAGGTTCTCATGTTGATTTATTGTGTTCCTTGTGCATTGCGCCTTGGAAATGTTGTTTGTGAAAGGCTTGTCTTGTAAATATGGCTTGTGAATAGCGCCATGTGGTCATGGCTTGGACAGGGCATGTTATCATTACGTTTGGCAGGAGAGAGCTGGATCTTTCTCGGGTGCTTGGGGATAACGTTTTGAAAATATGTGTACGTGTTATCTGTAAACGTGAAGAGATGTGCTCATGACTTTCCCATGTATCCATGGACATTGGGGAATGATTGTGCTTGAGCTGCCAAAGGGTTAATATCTTGAGTTGAGATGGCAGCCTTTATTTTTTACATGCTGTCAACATGCATGGTTATCTGACCTGACTATAAAAGTCAGTGAATTATTTTACGGATTTTTGATGGTTTGATTTTGACTTTTTTTTTTGGTTCCTTGGTCAGCCTATGTGCTTTGTCAGCTTCTTGACGGAAAGGTAACATCTTGTGTTTTGAGAAGGGTTCTGTTCATTTCACATTCCTTTTGAAATGCGTCTACGAATTTGTGTGGGTTTGCCTTGGAACTGATGTGGTTATAAATCAACCAGTCGGATTAAGGAGGGAGCTGTGTTCTTTTAAAATGAGTGAAATGTTGAAAAAAAATGGCCCTGCTAGAAGTGCACGCTACGGAGCTGTTTTCATTAATTATTTCTTTGAGGGTTTTCCATCTAGAAAGGTATGTGCTGGTTGCAATGATCACAGGTTGAGAATAATCAATCTTGCCCGACAGTGCATGGTAACATGTGCTTTTAATTAGTGAAAGGCAACCGTGTGCCTTTGAAAAACTATAAAATGTAACATTATTATTTTCCCAAATGTAAATTAAAATGTATTCTTTTATAAATGTGTCAGCAAAACATTAGATTAAATACAATGTTGAAATGTATCTGCATTTTATGTTGTTTTACAAATTATTTCTCTTTCAGCAGCTGACAATGGACCATGTTAATTCGTTTTTTTTTCCCAAATGCAGAATGTATAATCTTGTGTGCATAAGTTAGACACAAGTCTTTTTAGAAACTGGAGCTTTTAAGTAGCAGTACATTGTAATAGAATTGTTTTTTTTTAACATGCTGGCTTTCGTTAGTTAGCACATTCAGGCCTGGGAACAAAACTTACAAGGAATTTGTTTTTTTGACCTTGGCAGACCAGCTGGTCTGCGCAGACGAATTCTTTTTTTTTTTTCATTCTGCAAGCTCCGATCACGTCCCTGTTTCGTTATGATTGGCTATAATCCAATTTTCTTCCGCGGACGGCTTGTTTATATAAGGGCGGGAGACCTGGCTCTTCTTTTCGATAATGAAAGGCACCCGGGGTGCTTTTTAAATGGAAAATTTTATTTTACAAGAATAATGATACTTCTTCTCTTGTTTCTAGGATTGCTGCAGTTGGGGTGCGTGCGTGCGTCTGCCCACTCCCTTTATTTGTTTTAGCTTTTTATTTTCATGTTATTATTTTAGTTTATTGTTTTGGATGATGGAACAAGACCAGACCAGACCAGACCAGACCGGGTGATGGATGGCCCATTGGAGGAAGTACCGAGGATGCAGGGTGGTGGCCTACACTGAAGAATTTGGACATTGATTTATAGCTTGGACAATCAGGCCCCACTTTTCAAGCAACAAAAAAAAAAAATGCCTGCGATTTTGACATCACTACAAGCAGGCCCCACTTTTAAAAAATTTTTGTCACCTATTATAGTTTTTCCAAATGAAGGACTTTTTTTTTTGTTGAATGGTGGTGCACACATGTGTTCCACAGTATGTAAAATGGCTGTTTTAGGATTGGTGTTACACCAGCTATCTTGTAGAAATTGGGTTGTTTTTTACTGTTCTTATATTTTACTGGGTGGTTACCTTAAAATTTGGATTGTTCTGGGTAGAGTGTTTTTTAGTATGATTGTGTATTAATGTTTGCCCAGACCTTGCAATTGTATTTCTCGGATTTCACTTTAAATTGACAAATGTCAGCAGGTAGGCCTCATTTAGGCCTATTGTTATTTTCATCTCACATATTAGCACCTACACCAATAGTTTCATGAGTCATCATTAGCTTAAGTTGCCTATAGTACGTAAGGCTCATTTAGGCCCTTTCTTGTTCTCTCATTAGGAGTTGAAACACATTTAGTTCTTAAGTTGACAATGGTAGGTAGGTCTCATTTAGCCTTAAGTTGTCCGAAGTAGGCCCATTTAGGCCCCTTGCTGTTTTCATTCAACACATAAGTCCCTACATCACTAGATTTCACCAGTTATCATTAGAAGTTGAGGAACATTTAGTTTGAGGATGCTTTGGTTAGTTTCTTTCGTTATCAGATCCAATCTCAGATATTTTCAGCATTCGAGTCAAGGGTGCTTTGATTTGTTTTTAGGTTTCTATTCCCTACAATTGAGTTTCAGGTGGAATTTTCTTGAGTTGTCATTGTTTTTAGGGAGTTTTTTAGGTTTTGATTTGTTGATAGATTTTGTTGATGTTTGTTTATTTAGATGTTATTGTTTGTCAGATGTTCGCAAGATAAGGATCTAAGGGTGGATGGCAGAGATATTTAGCAGTGATATAGATCTTAGTCTTGCTCACATCTAGGATAGGTATTTTTAGCCTATGTTGAATAGATTATGTTGATGTTTGTTTAGATGGTTGTTGGTGTTTATAAGATGCTCGCAAGATAAGGATCTAGGGTGCAATGTAATGGCAGGGTTTTTGGCTTTATTTAGCAGTGATAATAGATCATTATTCTTGCTCGCATCTAGTATAGGCATTCTTAGCCTGTGTTGGCCCTTTTAAGCCCTTTTTCCAGACCTAGAAGAGGATAGCTGCTTAATATGCCTTTATTCTTGACTTTAACCTGTCTATTGCCTATTGGCTTTGACATATTAGACATATTGGTATGGTTCATGTAGGTATTCTGACAGAGCTAAGGAGCATTTCACCCCTTTCAGGCCTACAGGCCTAGAGCTAGAGGGACTCCATCTTGATGAAGCTGAGAGGCTTTTCAGGGCAAAGGCAATGTTTATAGTTATAACTGTTGTTCGCCCTAAGCGGACCGGAGAGAACCGGCCAGAGCTGAATCTAATCAGGAATTGTTCCCGGGCTCAGGTCTCTAGACGAAACAAGCAGACTGGTCACTGTGGAGGCGTCTGGCGCAAGGAGCCTGGGGCATGGGATTGGTGGGAAGCAGCTGCTGGCTGGAACTTTCCATGGGGAAACAGCATTCTATATCAGTGAAGTGCAGAGGCGGAGTCAGTGAGTCAGTCAGAGGGCAGTCGAGGAGAGAGTCCAGCAGCAGAGAGAGGAGAGCAGTGGAGTGGAGTTGGCAGAGAGAGAGAGAGAGAGAGTTCAATCTGGAGAAGAGCTGAGTTGAATATTGAGCTGGAACTGAAGGAAGCAGTCAGAAGCAGTTGCTTATCAGGAAGAGGTGTGAATAGCTGGAGTCTGAAGTAATGCCTTTTAGAAGGGACGGAGGAGAGATCGTGGACTAACCTATGGGAGCAGATGGAGTTAATTGGACATTGGCGCAGAGACAGAGTGAATAAGCTAGTGGAATGAACAGTGATCAGAGCGGCAGGAACCATTAAGAGTGAAGACGCAAGGTGGAGAGACAGTTCGTGTGGGGGAGAGGAGTCCAGAGGCAGAGCGATCAGCGCAGAGGTGTACCCAAGAGTGCAGGAGAGAGAGAGAGCATGAGATGAGCCAAGGCACAGACGAGAGAGGAACCCAGATGACAGCTAGAGCAACACCTCACACTAACCAGGTGATGTCGTATTCATCACATTAGCTACACTTAATCTTTTCCCTTTCAGCGGAGTGTTCCTGTTATGTGTAATCCTTCTCTTTTAAGTAGTGTGTTCTACCTATAGCCTTTGTTAGATTTGTATTAATGTTTATATTACTGTAATAAATGACCCCCAGTTTATAACAAACTGGTGTGTAGCCCCTATTCTTGTTAATTGAAGGTAAATGAAGCTCCTAGGTGAGCACTAGGCGCGTGAATGGATGAGTAATCCCAATCAGGTAAGTGGTGATCACATAAATAGGGAGTGAGTGGACCTTTGATGCCAAGAGCAGGTAATACACAATAATCTGGACCCATATCCAAAGTTATTATTGTAGTTGCATCCCGAGTAGACAGCTGAGATAATATCCCAATGTATATATATATATGTATAGGTGTTCATAGGAATGTGGTCGTCGTTGATATGCGGCGTTAATGAGAGCGCTGAGAAGGATTATCAGCGTGTAGGACTGCCGGATTGCAGTTCGTGTATAAGTGAGAGCGGCGGGAGGGATACCGCCGTGTAGGTTTCGCAGGATCGCGAACAATTTGGGAGAAGAGAGCACTGGGTTCTGCAGGCCCGTGTGTAGATACGCCGGATTGCGTATCAGATCTGCCCTAGGGTAGAACGGTCTGGGTCAGGGTGACCGCGAGGCCAACTGATGTGAATAAGATATTGTAGAAAGTTCATATATGTATATTGTCATTCCCCATTCTTAGGTGTAATCTGTATATTTATCCTTATATTTACCCATTGTGAATATGATCTAGGAAGGGAAGGTGAGTACGTTTTGGCTGGGTCACAGGGGCCCCTGGGGGCTGATCCCATCTAAACAGAAAATCCAGCCATTACAGCATGTCAGAGTGAGGCACAAGCAAACCCCAAATAAACCTGTGCTCAGACCTTTGGTAGCTTGGCACAGAGCTGTCAGGCTCGACTTAGATGCAAAGTTTCAAGTATTTGTGCAGCGCTTCAAAGAGTAGTAAAGTAAAAACACAACACAAGAAAAATCTGACACAATTTAAAGAAATAGAGTAAACTTCAATACATTATTTGTGACCAAAATTACAAAAATCCAATCCATAGAACTGGAGACATTGAATTGTAAAGATTTAAGTGAAAATTGTGCAAAAAATGCACAATGCGCCACCCGCAGCAATATGGCCATGTGAGACCATGAGAAAGTCTCAAGTCCGGTTTGACTGCAAAGGAGTGTGGGTCAGGTATGGGGACCAGGATAGTCCCACTGATAACTTACCTTCTGAGCCCATTGCAAAGAGTCCTGTTCATGGTGGAGGGGGCTGAGAAGAGCAGAGAAGCATTTTGGATGGTCATTGAAATAGCACGAAGAGTAGGCCTGGTGTTGCGGACGGTTGTCGCTCTAGCATGAAGATCCTGTTGTTCTTGCGAGTAGGAAGGCAAGAGCTCCATGGTGTTGCTCCTCAGAGGGGTCGATTCTGTAGCGTAAAGAGTCGGGTTGATAGACGTTTACGTTAGCGAGGTGTACGAGTGGAAATGTTTAGCTGCCATTGGGCAAGATCACAGTCGGGAAGCGCCCAAAAAGTTCAATTCGACGTCTCCGAGACCACAACAAGTATCCAGGACCTGAGGAGTACCACTTCGGAGTCAAGGGCCTACTTGAGCCAGAAATGGGTGTTGATTCTGGTAGATGGAATACTGTAATTAATACAACACAAAATAATCATAAAGACAAATGGCGTACCAAAACCAATGAAATATGGAATAATATGAAATTATAATACACACTTAGAATTAATCAAATAATAGCAGACAATTAACTAAATTCAATGAGCTATACACAAAGCAATATCGAATGACATTCTCCAATTAAAGGAATGAGGAGCACATCAATGTAGAGGCAGCATCACACCATGTCTGAGTCATAGGCTTGCCGTGGGTATTCCGATGCCGGTGGGAGCTCTCATGAATATAGTCACCCTTCTATGGTGGTAGGTGGTTGGGCGACTCTTGAGCCCGAGCCTCAATGTACGTAGTATATAAACTCCAGAAGTTCTTTGGTCAGTTTCGAGGTGGTGGTAGTTCACTGTACGCTCCTGTTTGTGTGTTACAGTTCATCATATCTCTAGTCCGTTGTGTTAGTGAGGGGGGGGCCGCGGGACCAGTGCATTGCAAGGACGCGATAAGAAACTAGTGGGGCCATGTCGACTAGGCATCTGATGGGTTTCTGCAATCTTTTTGAATAGCCGAGTAGGGCTCGCAGCGGGTCGGGCTGATCACTTCTTGTGTGACTGCACTTATTTCGGCAAAGACTTGTAGCCAAAAGGTCACAATAGTGGGGCAAAGCCACGCCAGGTTTATAAACTCGGCTTCGCTCCTCCCACATCTCTCACAATCGGCTGTGTCATGGAACCCAAATCTGCGCAATCGCACAGGTGTATGATAGGTTCTGTTAGGAAATTTTAACTGTATGAGGTGGTGCTGACCATTAAGAGAGATGTGCTGGGTGGCCTCGCAGCAATATGTCCACATGCTATCATCTATGGTGATCTCTAAGTCAGTCTGCCACTCAAGCTAGGCTTTGACATAGTGGTTTCAGCTCAGTTCCTGTGTCTTAGAGTATATTTGTGATACCAGTCTCTTCGGGGAGTTTGCTCGCAGCAGAGCTGAAAAAGAGTGCACCTCCGGGGGTTCCTGTAAGTCATCCCCAAGTAAATCCCACAGTGCGCTTTGGGCCCTGAAATAGTGAAATGTGGTTAAAGCGGTTGGTGGAGGTTCGACCAATAAAAAGCCATCCCCGTCCATACCCACCCCGTCATCAAAGAAATCACCTATTGTGTCCTATCCCAGGGAGTGTAGTGCCACTATCATTTCTGAAGTGGTAAGGGTCGGGAGCAACTCACTTCAAGCAATGGGGGGATGGGAGAATATAATATGGAGAGTGCTCGTCGATTAAGGAGGTTATGCCAAACATGTGCGGTGGTGTTAATCGAATCTAGGATCCCAGTGGTGCGGCATGGTGCGTGAAACAATACCGTTGCCAAATGGGCAGGGGCCTGCGACAGTCGCTCTATGTGTAGGTGTGGAGGAGGTGACTGCTGTAGTATAGGTCGGGGTCTGGGGCTCCCAGCCCTCCCATGGAGTACGGTAAGACCAGGATCTTCCAACTCACCCGCGGCTGTTTGTCGGCCCAGGCCAACTTAATCAGCAGTTTTCTAAGAGATTTGAAGAAGTGTGCCGGTAATACCATTGGAATTTTGAGAAACAGAAATAAGAATCTGGGGAGGACCACCATTTTCATGAGAGATATTCTGCCTAATAGGGAGAGGGGGAGATGGAACCACCTTGAAATATCTTCCTCAAGCTTAGAGCTAGTGCTGCTGTAGTTTTCTCTGAACAATAGCTCAGGGTCTGTGTGTATCTGAATTCCCAAATAGCGTAATGGGTCTGGGGACCACTGTAGGGGAAAGTCCAACACCTCAGGTAGCGTCACCGGGGTGAGAGGGAATATGACCGACTTCTCCCAGTTAAATTTCAACCCTGAAAATTCACCAAATCTCACCACTTCACGCAGGATGGGGGACATATTTTGAGCTTGATCGCGAATATATAGAAGGGTATCGTCCGCATACGCCGAAATGATAAGGTGTACCCGGGAAACCAGATCCACCTGTTGTTGTAAATTGAAACAACGATGTGATTAAGAATTTACTAAAGACATGAATTCTCTTACTTTAGAGTATGTTTCTTCTGTTATGTTGACTGAAGTTCGGAATCCATTTTGTATTATCATTTCTCCACGTGCTCAACACGAGAAGAGTCCAACCTGTTAGTTGCTCTTGTAATCTGCCTAGTAACAGCCTATAAATAGCTCCTTTGTCCATTTGGCGCATGCCCAGACTTGACCACATCTGTTATCAGTTAGCCTTGCTTGACCATGTCTTCGCGGGCTCAAGGAGTGTGTTAGCTCCGCCCATATATTGATTCAGTATCGAAAATGACCATAAAAGGTAATGTTCTTCGGCCTCATGTTGTATCCACCCACTTATGAGCCCCTCTATTGTGTATAAAAGGGGACCATGTACGCAAGTTCTTTGTGCTACTCTATGCAATACTGAAGAGTGTTGTATGGATTGTAGGACCACCCTTAAGGGTTAATAAACCTTGTCTTTGTACTTTGCAGTTTCCGTGCCAACTTCCTTACAGATTCCATTGCAGGAGAGCGAACCCTTGTGTCCTGCGGGCCTAGCTGGGGCCTGTATTCATCAATTGGCGCCCGTCACGTGGGGCTCATCGGCGACTCGGATGCTCGAAGGACTGGTCGCGACGAAGGTGAGGAATTTGGCCGGGGATGTGATCACTGCCAGCGGCGGTTTAGCCCTGGCATCCCGAGGTTTTTCTTCCTTCCCTTCCGAGCTGACCGTCTGGGTGGCGCCGGTCCTCGACTGAGACCTCTTCTGTCGGTCCTGCCGTGAAAGCCGTTTGGGCGATTTTGGAGCTTGGCAGTTGGAATCTGGACTCTTGATTGGTAAGAACCGTTGTACGGTACTTGCTCCGAGTTTTTTGAAGCCTGGTTTGGCTATTTGAGTTTGAATTGTGATGACTGGTCATATTTTGTATTGGTTATTGTGAAAATATATGCGTTGCAACACATATAGGCAGGTAATGTGGAGAGATTTCTCCGGAGCTGTGTAACTCTGAACGGCGCAACGATTAAGTGCCATTTTCTTTATAATATTGCATATTTTGCATTATTTTTGAGCATGCCTGCTTTTAGCGCACTCCGTAAGTGGTGCTGCTGCTTTGGAAACCGGTTGAACCTCGAGGAATCTGCTCCGGCTCCCCCAGAGGGGACTCCTAATAGGGATATGTATGTGAAGCATGGTCTTTCTTCCATAATGTACAGCACAGTATGGAGGAAATATACTAAGAAGGATCCTGAGTTACGATGGCCTTTGTATGGATCGTTTGATATACGTAAGATTGAGTATGTGGAACAATGTATGTGTAAACGGCGTGCTCGTCAGGATATGTTTGAGTGTGTGCGGTTGTGGGTGAAGGAAGTGCGTGAGCGAGAGAAGCGTGAGAAAGCGCTGTTTGATAAAGAACAACGGAAGAATGATCATGTGCGAGCACAGGAAGCAAGGCGTCGGGAGGACAGAGAACAGACGGAGAAACAAGAGAAAGAGCGTAGGCTGCAAGTCTCGGGTCAATATGCTGTTCGGCAGCCACTTTATCCTGTCCTTCATAATCTTGATGATGATTTTTATTTACTAGATCGCTCTCCGCCCCCTTATGTTGGCGCGTCTGCCCCGAGGCCACAAGATTCTGACCCGGCTCCGGGTAAGGTAGATACGCGGTCCATGCTATCGGCTGAGCGAATGGGTGAGCTTCGGCACGTTTCTTTCCGTGCACTGAAGGGCAAGGTGTCCCTGGATGAATTGTTCCATACTTGGGGGCTGTGGCAGGATAGAGAGAAATTGTATTTTTTGGGCCATTTCGCTGATGAAGTGATTGCTGCTTTCCGGAAAGTTTCCAGTGTCTTTGAGCCTGACGATGTGGTGTCAGATGCTAAAGCATTGCGTAACGGTGTTTTTCCTTCCTCCAAGGCTCCTGATACGGCTCGGCGGCTGTTCGCATTACGGGACGCGGTGCTGGGCCTTAAAGAAAAAGCGCGCCAACAAACGGGGGAGGAGCAGCAGTCGGATTCGTGTACAGCAGAGGGCCACTCATCCACCTCCCAGTCAGATAAGAATGTCATAGTGCATGCTAAACCAATGCGAGAGGCGGCGCCTTTGTATGTTCCTCCTAAAGGAGCGGGGACTAGCTCGGACATCACCTCCGCTGATGCTAAGGGATATTTTGTGTATAATTGGGTTTATACTCCTTGGCATAGAGCTGATGTTATGGCATTGAAGAATGCATTGCCTGACCCCCGCAAGAATCCAGCGGCCTTTTACGAAGAAGTCGAGGGGGCCTTGAATTCTTGCGTTATGACCTTAGCGGATATAGACCTGTTCTTTGGTCTTATTCTACCACCGGATATGTGGCGATCTGTCCGAAAAGTGGATGATATAGCTGCTTTTAAGGCTCGGTGGTCTGACCTTGAGGATGAGGATAGGGAACGGAAGCCCGCGCAGAAACCACCCCAGAGCATCTTAGATCTCCCCACCGCTATTCTGACTAAGCTGAAGACAATTATCCCCCCTAAAAAGATTGACTGGAATATGTTAGCTTCATGTAAGCAGAAAGTTGACGAGTCAGTTAAAGACTTCTTTACGCACTTTGAGGAGACGTTTCATGACTTTAGTGGCCAGTCGCTTATGGATGATACGGGTCGACACCTTTTCGCTGATAAATATGTGGCTAATCTGCTGCCGGCAGTTGCGGCCCGTCTAAAAGCGAGTGAGAGTTCTTGGTCCTCCGCGACCCCGACGGCCCTCCTGACTATAGCTCAGTATTACGAGCGTCAGGAGCAAGAAGCAAAAGGCCAGGAGGAAAAGAAATCGAAAGATCTAAAAACAAAGGTGATGTTGGCACAGGTATATGGCCCGCCCCGACGGGGTGTTAATAGAGGTAGGGGTGGATTTTATGGTCCTCCCTCGGGCCGATCTGATTTGAATAGGAATCAATGTGCGTATTGTAAGCAATCGGGACATTGGGCTAGAGATTGCCCGGCGTTGCACGCTTCGCGGCAGGGGCATAGTCAGGGTGGCCCGAGAGGTAGAGGGGGTTTCTCGAACTTTAGAGGGAATTCTAACGATCACGCTCGTTTTGACTCTGCTGGGCAGCAACGAGATAGATCAAATGTTTTCGATCGACAGCATCAGTATCAAGTATCGGGGATTGACCGTTCGGGGTACCATGATTCTCAGCATGCATAGGAATGCGTTGGATGGGGGTTAGAATCAGTTGAGGTGCCGGTTGATCAGAAGGGTCCTTATGTATTGGCTGAAGTTTTGGGCTCTACTGATCAGTTCCTAGTGGATACAGGAGCGACACGTAGTGCGCTGTCTAAGCAATTGGTTCCGAGGGCTCCCCCATCTGGCTTAATGGTTACATCGGTAGGGTTTGACGGTACACTCTCCCGAAGCCCTCTTTCGCAGCCCCTCACATTTCAGGTTGATTCTTTTTCTGCTTGGGAAAAAGGGGGTGGTGATGGACAGAGTTTCTGAATGATGCAGAATACTCTTACCAAGTCAAGAGATCATGGTTTTAATCCATCACCGTTTTTTAGCTCACTGCACCATTCCAGCTCAGAACCTGGCTACATGCAAATTAGTCTGTACCTGTCCCAGTGCATGATGGGAACAGGGCAAACCAAACTACCAAGCCAATTCTTATACTGGGAAGGAAACAAGCTTCCGGGGACCGGTTTCTGGCATCACAGCCTTCGTCGGCCCGGCTTGCCTGAATCCTGATGGTGCAATGAGCAAGGGACTCACGTCTGAGCATACCCTCCCACACTGAGTGTGGATAAAATCGATTTGGGAAAAAGGGGGTGGTGATGGACAGAGTTTCTGAATGATGCAGAATACTCTTACCAAGTCAAGAGATCATGGTTTTAATCCATCACCGTTTTTTAGCTCACTGCACCATTCCAGCTCAGAACCTGGCTACATGCAAATTAGTCTGTACCTGTCCCAGTGCATGATGGGAACAGGGCAAACCAAACTACCAAGCCAATTCTTATACTGGGAAGGAAACAAGCTTCCGGGGACCGGTTTCTGGCATCACAGCCTTCGTCGGCCCGGCTTGCCTGAATCCTGATGGTGCAATGAGCAAGGGACTCACGTCTGAGCATACCCTCCCACACTGAGTGTGGATAAAATCAGTGTGGATTCTTTTTCTGCACCCTGCCCGTTTCTGCTTGCCCCGTACACACCGGACAACATTATGGGCCTTGATATGTTAAAGCATTTTAGGGCTACGATCCGCTGCTCCCCTGCTGGTGTGCGGGTAATATTGAATGACAATTACCCCCGGTCTGAACGGATGTGTGTGGTCTCAGAGGATGCTCTGTTAGCTACCCTCCCTCGTGCTTTGTGGGCCACTTCGGATACTGATGTGGGACAAATGGTGATTCCGCCGGTCCACATTAGTGTCCAGGGGGGGGCGGTGTTCCCACGCCTCCCACAGTATCGTATTTCCCAGGAGGGCGAGGAGGCTCTCATACAGATAGTGCAGGATTTGATTAAGGTGGGGGTAGTGGAGGAAGTTCCCTACAACATCTGTAACAGCCCGATTCTCCCCATTTTGAAAAAGGACACGGATGCCAGAGTTTATCGGTTTATAATTGATTTAAGGGAAGTAAACAAGATCGTGATACCTCAGTACCCAGTGGTTTCTGATATCACGACGTTGCTTACTTTGGTCCCGCCTACGGCGACCATGTTCTCAGTTATCGATTTGAAAAATGCCTTCTTTTCCATTCCCATTCACCCCGATAGCCGATATCTTTTTGGGTTTACTTTAAATAATAGATCTTACCGTTTTTGTAGGATCCCTCAGGGCTACACAGAAAGCCCTAGCATTTACAGTCAGGCTTTGAAAAGACAATTGGATTCCTTTGTTCTGCTCGAGGGGGTCGCCCTCATTCAATATGTCAATGACATCTTGCTGGCGGCTGACACCTTGGAGTTGTGTGAGAAGAGTACGTTATCCTTACTTTCCTTTTTGGCATCCCACAATCATAAGGTATCTAGGAAGAAATTGCAGTTCTGTAGACCAAAGGTGACTTATCTGGGTCACCTTTTGTCTAAGGAGGGACGTGCACTCACACCGGATCGTATCCAAGTAATTTTGGACACACCGACACCGTCCACGCAGAAGGATGTGCGTGCATTTTTGGGTCTTGTTTCCTTCTGTAGGCAGTGGATATTGGGGTTTTCACATATAGCTAAGCCATTGTTAGCCCTTTTGACAAAAGACACGCCTATCCCGATCCCTTGGTCAGATGAGTGTGACGCTGCTTTTCAGCAATTACGACAGGCCCTCTGTTCAGCACCAGTGTGAGGGACCCCTGATTACGCGAAACCCTTTTCGTTGTATGTGCATGAGAAAGATGGATGTGCATTATCAGTTTTAGTACAGATGCATGGCGATAAGCAGCGCCCTTGTGCATATTTTTCGGCTGTACTTGATCCTGTCGCCCGAGCATTACCAGGGTGTTTTCGCTCGGTCGCGGCGACAGCTGTGTCAATACGCCAAAGCGAGGGAATTGTGTTATCTCATAAGTTGTTGGTATTAGTCCCCCACGCTGTTGATGCCCTGCTTAATCAAACAAAGACGCAGCATTTGACCAGTGCCCGTTTAACGGGATATGAGTTGACGCTCTTGGCTCCTCATATTACGTTGAAAAGGTGCGTAACGTTAAACCCGGCAACATTGTTGCCATACCCTGAGACCCAGTCTGAAGCGCGAAAAGCACATGATTGTATTCTTGTGACTGAGGAACAAACAAAGGGTCGTATTGATCTCCAGGATACGCCCTTTCCAGATGTAGATGGAGAACTGTGGGTGGACGGATCATGCCTGAAGCTACCAGATGGTACGACTTCAGCGGCGTATGCAATTACCACATTACAAACAATAGTGGAGACAGCACGCATACCACAGAAATCAGCTCAAGCAGCGGAACTGATAGCATTAACACGAGCATGTGAGCTCAGTACAGGATTGTGTGTGAATGTTTATACAGATAGCCGCTATGCCTTCGGAGTAGCGCATGACTTTGGCCTGCTCTGGAAGGAGAGAGGGTTTTTAACGTCACATGGAGTGCTGATAATGCATGGAGAGTTAGTTCATAACCATTTAACTGCATTGACGTATCCGAAGAAAATTGCCATCGTTAAATGTAGCGCCCATAGGAAAGTAGTTGATAAAGTTGGAGAAGGGAATGCGTTAGCGGACCGAGTGGCACGGGAGACTGCGATGCAGCCCGGTGCTACTGCCATGTATGTAGTAAAGTCACAGGTGGAAAGATGGCATGATGCGAAGGAGGAAGTGTGAGAAATGCAAAGGACCGCTTCTGATAAAGAGCGGGAGCAATGGGCAAGCGAGGGAGAATTGGATGATGAAGGCTGCTGGAGAAATAAGCAGATGGATAGATGGAAATTACCCACGGCCTTCGTACAACCTATGGTCCAGATGGCACATGGGCTAGCACATGTTGGGGCTTCCGCAATTGTGAAATTGCTTACTCAAGTTTGGGAGCATCCAGAGATTGCTAGCATGGCAAAGAGGGTGGTGCAGACCTGTATGATCTGCCTGAGGTACAACCCAGGAAAGGGTACTCGAACTCCAGCAGGAGGATTTGTGACACCTACTGCACCCTTCGAGGTTTTGCAGATGGATTACATCCAGCTTGAGCGCTGTAGCAATTTGAAGTATGTTCTAGTAGTGGTTTGCGCCTTCAGTAAGTGGGTTGAAGCGTACCCTACGAAAGACAATACTGCAATGACTACTGCGAAGCTGCTGTTGAAGGAGTTCTTCCCTCGATATGGCGTTTGCAGACTTCTGTGGAGTGATAATGGGCCCCACTTTGTAGCGGATGTTATAAAGTACGTCTTGAAGGGCCTGGGCATCACCCAGAAGTTCCACGCAGTATTCCACCCTCAGTCTGCAGGATTAGTTGAGAAGTATAATGGTACACTGAAGCTCAAGATCGCTAAAATTCAAGCTTCGACGTCTTTGACTTGGCCAGATGCTTTACCGCTGGCGTTATTGTCAATTAGGTCGGTACCACACTCTCGAACCGGTCTTACACCGTATGAGATTGTCTTTGGACGCCCAATGAATATTTGGGGTCCACCAAAACCTAAGGCTGTGTACGATGTACCTTGTGTAATGATGAACGATTATCTGGCACAGTTAACGGATAACTTGGTTTCTATTCATCAACAGGTCCGAGAGGCGCTCCCTGATCGGTCTACCGGTGAAGGACATGGTCTCCGACCTGGCGACCATGTGATGGTAAAAATCTTCGACAGGACAAACAGCTTGGAACCGAGATGGGTGGGTCCTGAGCAGGTCCTCCTTGCAACGAGGACGGCTGTGCGAGTTTCCAACAGAAAGAATTGGATCCATTCCCTGCACTGTCGGAAGGTGCCGCCTGGATTGGTGGAACCTGCCGTGCTGACCGATCAACGAGAAATCCTGGCTGCAGAGACAGGCCGTGCTGCGGAGCCAAACGCCACTGAGGAGCTCTTTCCGGACCACGCGACTCCTGGAGGAAGGCAATATCATCTTAGACCAAGGAAGTGAGTTCTTCAGTACCGGGACATATTGTCAGAACGGCCCTTGGGTTAGTGAAACGGAGGGCCAATGAGGCAAGGGGGGGGGATCAGCCCTGCATTAGTGTAGCGACACCCGTCTTGGCCCGTTGGTGAAGAAATCGACCGCTGCCCAAGGAGAAGAGTTCTGACAAATCTTAAGTTTCAGGAAGATATTGGGTTTTCCTTTTATTCTATCATGGAGAGGAAAAGGATTCTTTGTGCATCAGGGTTCATGCTGACAGTAGCTATTGTTGGGATAACCACATGGTTTGTGGAGGATGGGACTCCCGCTCGAAAACTACTTGTGTTGACAACTCCGGTGCCTGAGGAGCACTACTTTTATACATTACCGTATCAAGAGTTGAAGCATCGACAGTCTTACTTGAATAACACTTTCATCCAGATGCTGCATCATACCCACGTTGCTACGAACGCTACGAACTGTTAGATATGTGGGATGATGCCAGCCCATCAGAAGAAAGGAGGAACGCCATTCATACCACTTCCTTTCTCACACAATGGCTCTTGTAGGGCCTGGTATACTTTGCTTTTTGCTACCCGGAAACCGACAGTGGGACGATTACTCTTCAGACTCAACAAAGAGTGTCACCAGGATAAAAATGGGTATCCGCAAGCGAATGGAACAATCTGGGAATGGGAAGAGTACCGGCCGGACAATGAATCCATTCCCTATATCTTCACGAACACTAGAGACACTGTGGGAAAGGACAAATTTGTGATTCAAGTGGCACAAGCTCAGGCGGACCTGTGTGTCCAGAGTGTGGGTTTTATTCCTGTTGGCGTTAGTGATTGTGTCACCATTCTGAACATTGATGGGTTGAACAATAGTACCTTTCTGGCGTCTCATAATACATACTTTGTGTGTGGAAATAAAGGTTATTACCGTTTGCCGCCTGGTTGGTCTGGGGTATGCTATGTGGCATTCCTATTACCTCCTGTATTCCTAGCACCAGCATCTTATCATAAAGATCTGAAATTATTGAATAATGTGACTGTAAATAGGTATAAACGCACTCTATCAATTGATGATGTAGATCAGACTGATACCAGTTTGCAACAGTATATTGATTTTAATTTAGGATTGTTTTTGTTTGTTGGAGCTGCCCTGAACAGTAGGAAGGTCCGAAGATTAACAAGAGTGGTAGAGGCTGTGACAAACCAAACTGCTGCTGCTCTTGGGAATTTTATGGAAGAATTGCAAATTACTAGAATTGTTGCATTTTAGAATCGGATGGTATTAGATGTTATGCTAGCTGACAGAGGTGGAGCATGTAAAATTATCGGAAGTAGTTGCTGTGTGTTCATTCCTGATCATACGCCGTCAGTTTATAATGCCATCAATAAATTACATAAAATTGCGGCTGAAATCCATACAGAAAACGGCACTTGGTCCTTCTCTGGATGGTTTTGGGCATTGATAACTGCCTGGGGGTGGAAGGTTTTAACTGGTCTCTGTATCATTGTAGCAGTTCTGTTTTCTTGTTGTATTTGTGTTCAATGTGGTCCCTTGCTCTGTTCCTTATGTATATCATTCTGTATCCCCGATAAGAAGGCTATTGCCGATGTCGCTCATCAGAAACGTTTAGCTAAAGAAGTCGAAGAAATGATGACAATTGACATATATGATGATTACCCTAACAAACCGGATGTCGTCAGTAAATGCTGAAAGGGTCGTCTGTTGTAAATTGAAACAACGATGTGATTAAGCATTTACTAAAGACATGAATTCTCTTACTTTAGAGTATGTTTCTTCTGTTATGTTGACTGAAGTTCGGACTCCATTTTGTATTATCATGTCTCCACGTGCTCAACACGAGAAGAGTCCAACCTCTGTGTTAGTTGCTCTTGTAATCTGCCTAGTAACAGCCTATAAATAGCTCCTTTGTCCATTTGGCGCATGCCCAGACTTGACCACATCTGTTATCAGTTAGCCTTGCTTGACCATGTCTTCGCGGGCTCAAGGAGTGTGTTAGCTCCGCCCATATATTGATTCAGTATCGAAAATGACCATAAAAGGTAATGTTCTTCGGCCTCATGTTGTATCCACCCACTTATGAGCCCCTCTATTGTGTATAAAAGGGGACCATGTACGCAAGTTCTTTGTGCTACTCTATGCAATACTGAAGAGTGTTGTATGGATTGTAGGACCACCCTTAAGGGTTAATAAACCTTGTCTTTGTACTTTGCAGTTTCCGTGCCAACTTCCTTACAGATTCCATTGCAGGAGAGCGAACCCTTGTGTCCTGCGGGCCTAGCTGGGGCCTGTATTTATCACTGTGGCTATGGTATTCCCGCAGCACACAGGATAATGGTTCCACCACTAGTGCGTACAGCAGCGGGGAGAGCGGACAACCCTGTTGAGTGCCTCTGGATATCCTCAGGGGAGCAGTGACTGTATCCCCCACTCGCACTCGGGCCACAGGGTCCGTATATAATGTGCTGATCAGACGTAAGAAGACAACTCCCAGCCCCATTCGATCTAGGGTCAGTAACATAAAATTCCACTTTACGGAGTCGAATACTTTTTCAGCATCCAGGAAAACTGCAGAGGCCTTAATGTCTGGTTTAGTATGTTGGATTGTTCCAAAGACTGTGCGTAAATTGTGCATAAGTGTGCGTCCTGGTATGAAACCGTCCTGTTCCGTTCCTACAAGAGTTGGCATCAGGGGGCTTAGTCTATTCGCTAGTACTTTAGCAAAGATTTTTGTGTCCACATTCAATAATGAAAGTGGTCAATAAGAAGAGCACTGTTGCGGGGGTTTCCCGGGCTTCAGGAGGACAACCAAGAGGGCCTCTCTCATCGAGGGAGGCATAGAGCCTCCTTCGGTCATGTCCTCAAATAGTGTTAATAAATATGGGGTTAGGAGTTCCTTGAATTTCTTAAAGGATCCCACTGTGAGTCTATTTCACCCTGGCGCACTGCCAGAGTGCATAGTAGACAAGGCAGAGTGTATTTTCCATGCCTCGATGGGACGCATCAAGTATTCTCTGTGGGAGTCTAACATCCAGGGCAGCTTCATGTACTCTAGGTATTCCTGCATGTCCGAGGGTTCAGTGTGAGATCTAACTTTGTATGTGTCGGCATAGTACAGCCAAAACTGCTCCGCCACACCGTCAGTGTCCTCAATTCTCCCGCCCTCAACAGTAGTCAACTCAATGGGATGAGAAGCTGCTCGGCGCCCTTTCATGAGGTTAGCCAGGGCCGTGCCTGGTCACTCCCCCTCTCCGTATACCCTTGCAACTGTGTATTTACCCATTACCTTGACCTCTCTGTGCGCCTCAGTGTGGTATTCTTCCAGTGTTTCCTTAAGGGTGGTCAGAATGAAAGGGTCGCTAGTTTCTAGCGTGTCTCTCTCTAGTTAAGCAAGTTTTTGTTATAAGATGGCCAGCCTTCCCCTAATCGATTTCAGAACCCCTCAATGTTTAAAAATGGCAATGCCCTGGACGTACACCTTGAAAGTCTCCCAGATTGTGGCGAACTGCAGGACGGAGTCCAGGTTGGTAGTAAAAAAGGTTTCCATTGCCTTCAACATATCTGCCCTGAAGGCCTTGTCTAATAATGCGTATGGGGGAAAGCGCCAAGTGAATGGAGGGGGGCGCTTGGTGGAAGTAGCCAATGTCAGCAGCAAAGGGGAGTAGTCCAAATAAGTGTGGGAAAAGACCTTGCATTCACGTACGTTGCCTCTAAGCGATCCCACCAGGAACCAATAGTTTATCCTGGTATGGAGATTATGGGGCGCCAAATCATGCGTATAGCTGCCGGCTGCCACTGAGCGCGAGCGCCATACATCTACCATGTTCATCTCCGTCAGAACATCTAAAATAGCCACTGCCGCCTGTGAAAGGTGCCGCGACGGGCCCCCGGATCGATCCAGATCAGGGTTGAGTGTGCAATTTAAATCCCCCCCCATATCTGCGGCATATCAGGCAGTCGCCATGTTAAAGTTAACAGATCATGAAAAAACTGCAGACAGTCATGATTAGGGCCATACACATTGACAATTATGCACTCCAAACCTTTCCCCCTGCATCTAGATACCACATATCTATCATTGACATCTGTGTGTAACTCTTCAAGAGTGATGCGGGCTCGGTTTTACAACTAGATACTCAAATGGGTGGCTAAGCACTGCCGAATATTCGTTTATATTACGAATCTGCTTTTTGTTATTTCACAGCTTGCTTACTATCTAATACCAAATGGATAGACAATTTTTTTATAAACAAGATGATGCAAGAAGCTGAAACTCAAATCCCCACATTCCTTAAAACTTCTAAACTTCCAAAAAAAGGTATAATACGCTCTTGGACTTTTCTAATAGACTTCGTTCTGCTTTTAAACAGAGTGCATTTTCTAGATTTTACTGGGGTCGGCAATTGGTATAGTTTATTGCGAACACAAGACGAATCTCCTATGGTCTTAAAGTTTTTGGAGAAAGTCGCTTCTGAAACCCAATCCGTTTTTTCCTATCAAGATTGGCAAACAATATCTACCACAGGAAATAAGACTCTTAAAGCAGCCAATTTTAAAAGAATGGCTTTTCTTTCTCACTCGATGCCTAGTACACTCCAAAGGCTCTGAATAAAATGTATCCAGAGGTGGAAAATAGGTGTTTTCGCTGTTGCACCCCATCGGAATTGGGATGGAGGCATATATTTTTCTCGTGTCCTAAATTGGGAGTGTTTTGGGAGAAAATATTTGGGTGTTTTAGCCATGCAATTCAAAAACCGTTTGATCCAATAGCAGAAGCAGTCCTGTTTGGTATTACTAGTAGGGAGGCCTTATTGTCGAAAGCTGAGGGGCTTTTTCTTGCTATTTCAATGTTAGTTGCTCGTTCTTTGATTTTACAAAATTGGAGATCATTGGAAGAACCTGTGTTTGAGAAATGGTTAAATAAAAAGTTACGTACAAAAAAATTCGAAGAAGCTTATGCTAAACGAACGGGGGCAACTAAAAAATGTTCTCGAATTTGGAAATATCTTGTTGAATGTTAAATGGAAGCACTATAAAAATTCTGTTTAGTTTACGATTCTATATCGAGGTTTTAAAAAACTTCTTGAATTTTGCTTAACAAACTGTGAAATGGGACATATTAATTAATGATTTTTTTGGCGGTCTGTATGGGCCACCATTCTCTTTTCTTTTTCATGGATTGATGTAATGTGCTTTCTGAAAGCTCTGCTCAATAAAAAAAAAAATTAAAACGGTGAGGCGGGCTGTGTGGTTAATCCAGGTGAGGACTCCCCGTGCATACATGGTGAAGCCTGCGGCATGGAACGTGCCGTGAATCCTGCCTCGGGTCTGCGGGAAGTTCGCTACAGTCATATGTGTTTCCTGCAATGTCTATGTTGTGCCTAGTGAGGTACGACATGACTTTCCTGAGCTTATGTTGATCATTGAGGTCTCTAATGTTCCAGGACAAGAACCTCAGCCTATTCTCCATTGCCTAAGGTGGTGAAATAAACCAAAGTGGCTAAAGTTGCCACGACGGCCTCTGGTGAGCCTGCCAAATATGTGGTGATGTCTACGTGCATACCTCGGTGTGTGCGTCTCATACAATAGTGCCAAAAGAAAACCAAAAACGAAAAGCAAAATAAATAAGCAAAAAAAACAACAATCCCCTCCACCCCCCTCCCACGCCATGCCACCCCAATCGTAGCACAGTCAGATCTATCCCTCCCCACCCCTATGCCTAGAGAGGTATGGCAACTAGCCATATAGTGTGTAACACGCAGGGGTGGATGTTACCTAAGCACTATGAGTAACCATCATCACTTAACCATGCAATAGTAAATGTAACTAGACAATCAGTTATTAGAGAAGATCAACTAAAAAAGGCAAGCATATAAAGGGTCCAGTACAATTGACAATGTCCATTGATTCGTAGACTGCCTCCCAGGAGTTATCGCCGAGACACATAAAGGACTGCAATAAAACATATCCGGCTCCCCAAAAGTCATATAGAACACAAATACTTGCAGAGTGTCCGATGGGTGTCTTCCCCGGGCAGTCGTTCCGGAGGAATCTTGGTGCATTAATGGGGAGCGGTCACAGCACCTCAAGGGTCAATAGGTAAAATTCACTGTCAAGGAGCTGTGGGACGAGTCTCAGATGAGCGGGAGCACCACTTATCTAGATGTTCTGGTCATTGTTCTCAAGGGGGCATTCCTATGATCCGAGTTTTCGGGTCTATGAAGATGCGCGAGGAGCCCTCCAGATTCACCCTCAGTTTGGCTGGGTACAACATGGCGTAAGTGATGTTATGGTCGCGGAGTTGTCGTTTGAGGGGATTGAAGAGGCGCCGTGCTTCATGTACCTTTGCCATAAAGTCTGGGTAGAGTGAAATAGCTGTGCCCTCATATCATAGTTCCCCCATTTCTCTGGCTCATTGCAAGGCTGAATCCCGATCCCGATAGTTCAGAAGCTTGGCTATCACTGGGCATGGTTGGGAGCCTGGCGGTGGTCACGGGCCCAATGACCGATGTGCTCTTTCAATCACAAACATGTCCGAGAGGGTATCAGGGCCCAGCAAGGAGATAAGTAGCTTCTCTGTGAATTGCTCTGCGTTACCCATTGGGGTGGACTCTGGTATGCCCGTTATACGAATGTTGCTGTGGCAGGATCGAGCTTCCAAATCCTCTGCTTTAGCTTGCAGGATGGCGATGGTTTCAGCCATTTGTTTCTGTACTTGGTAAGTCTCGGTCTGGGCCTCTTCGACCTCAGTGATCCTGCGTTCAGCCATGTTGGTGCGTTCTGCTTTTTTATCTAGACGTTCCGACATCCTGACCATTTGATATACCACAGAGTCAATCTTCCCATCCATCGCCGACAGGCTTTCCTGTATGGTTGCAAACATCTGCTTTACCTCGTTCGGATCATCCTCCAAGCGGTCCGCTCCACAGTCCGCAGAGCCCGCACTCTCCGTCTCTTAAGTTTTGGAACCTTTGGCGCCAAATGGGAGTTTGGTTTGGGTCTTATCTACCCTACCCATGGTACCGGCTCCTGACCAGGGAGGGGTGAAACAGTTCTCCCAGATTGTAGGTGGTGAGCGAGGCAGTTAAACACAATGCGCGCTCTCGTCTTCCCAGTGCCCCAATCAGGCCAGAGGTCCACGTAGATGGAACACTGTTATGTTCCTGTGGCTTTGAACAGGAGGACAGCAGACTAGCCCTTGGAGTCACTCTGGAGTCCTTGGTTCAGGTGCAGGTCCAACCCCTCTGATTCAGGAAGGAGGGTAGAGGGCAGCAAACCAGCAAAGCAGCAGTCTGGCAAGGCAATAGTCCAGCAGGGCGACAGTCCAGAAGAGTGGCAGTCCTTTCAGCAACATGCAATCCTTCTTCCTGGCAGTCTCCACATGTCCAGAAGTGTACTGAAGAGTTGGTGCCTGAGGTCCAATATTCATACTATGTGCCACCTTTGATGGGGGAGAACCTTCTAGAGGTTTCCTTTGAAATGTATAGGCTACATGCCTTCCCTGCCCTGTCTCCAAGCTAACTATAGGGAGTATGCTTCCCTTTGTGTGAAAGCAAAAAACCGCCTACACACTCCCATCCTGCCAGTGATGGCCTATCCAGGCACACCTAAGCCCGTTATTGTTTGTGGTGTCTAGGAAGAATACACAAAGCTCAACTGCCAACTACATCCAGTCACGTGAACCAGAGACAAGTTACAGGCACTATATGGATAAAGCAGGAAAATTGCAACTTTCTAAAAGTGGCATTTTAAAAATTGGAATTTAAAACTTGGCTTTAGCTTGAAGAGAATTTTTAATTACAATTCTAAAATACCAAACCTAACTGTGTACCAGCTCCCATTTGAAAATTCTCACTTATTAAATGTACTAAGGTAACTCCAATATTATCCTATGGGAGCGATAGGTCTTGCAATAGTGAAAAATGAATTTAACAGTTTTTCAATACCAGGGCATGTCAAACTTAAAAGTACATTATCAACTTTTTAAATACACCGCACCCTGCCCTCTGGGCTGTTCAGTGCCTACTCTAGGGGTGACATATATATTAAAAAGAAAGGTTTGGGCCTGGTAAAAGGTTTATTTTTGCCATGATGAAAAGTTGAAACTTCACACACAGGCTGCAATGGCAGGCCTTAGATATGTTTGAAAGAGCTACTTCAGTGGGTGGCACAATCAGTGCTGCAGACCCGCTAGTAGCATTTAATTTACATGCCCCTGGAACATGTACTACCACATTACTAGAGATTTGTAAGAAAACTAATTATGCCAATTGGGTGCAGGCAATTCTACCAAGTTTTAAGGGGTGAGTACAAGCACATCATCCTGTCTCCCTGATGAGCCCATCATCACATTGGTTTGCAGAAGATCTATGCAGTATATTGCACCCAGAATTGCTACTACTGCAGGGTACCAAAGTTACTGGTTGTAGTATTACCACGTCATTAAGAATTATCACCTCTAGAATTGGAAAAGCTGTGGAAATCAGATTTTTGCTGCTGAATTTGACAAGAGTTTTCAACAGTTCTTGATATTTTACCCAGATATATTTGCAATGGATTCCATGGACGCCATTGAGCAGGATTTCCAGGGGTATTTGCTGTGACCCATGGCACTGCCTATGCTACCCCTACACTAAGGGAATCATTCAAACATGTTTGTGGTATAAATAATTTGGGTTCTCAGTGTTATTCTGAGTTTTCTCCTCTTGGAACAGACACATATTTTTTTACAAAATAAAATGTGTTATATTTATATTATGTTAGCACCCTATTTGAAATAAAGGTTCATATAAAATGGTCATGTATTTGTCTTAGTAACTGTTGTGTAATTACATATTTGTGCACACAAGAAACTCCTAAATTCAGCAATGTCAGTTATTGTGATGCTATAAGGATCAAGGTCATGTGACATCACTTCCTGGGAGTATTCGTTGTTAAGGGTCATATGATCTCTACATAAGGGATGGCTGGTATTGGGCAAATACCAACACGTGGTACCTTGATGCAAAAGTTACTGCTATGTTGGCTTACACATGCTTCATTTGTGGTTCACTCTTCTTTTGTACAGTATTGTATTCCTCCTTTTTCTGTGTTTATTAGGTTTTGCACCACATTACTTTGTTAGATTTCTCTTCACCATTCCTCTTTCTTTTTACATTCCTTGACATTTCTATTCTGTTTTTCCTTTTCTCAGTTCATCACTTGACATGGATCAATTAAAAACCTTTGGTTTCAGTGATGAAGAGTTTGCGGCATTAGTGGGTTCAAATTCTAACTTTGGGAATGCATCCAATTCTATTTATAGAGGAAATGATGAAGTTAACCAACTCATCAACCTCAAAAAGAAACTTAAATGCATGGAAGCGCATGGCAAGTTTATGCTCGAATACTTAAGAGCTGGAGTAATTCCTCAAGGCCTTAGGATTCGCAACATCCCCGGTCTTTTTGTCCACATTAGACAATTTTTAGAAAAGTGGACACAAATTGCAAATAGATGTTCACGCGACCTAATGATTTTGATTGTAGAAACTGCCAAAGAGTTAGTGGCCTCTTTCATAAAGATATTCAGTACAATTCTCAAGAAAAAACGTACCCATACCTGGCGAAATGTTTTTACAAACAGAACCACTTTTCCAATGATGACAATCCTTGTCCTCGGCGGGTGCAAACTTTCTCCGATACTTCGGATTCTGATAGTGAAGGATTAGGATACCAATATTACCAACAAGGACCCCATAAAACATTTGAGTCAAACCGTAGCACAATGCAAACTTTTTTAGGTCAGCGTGGAGCCCACAGGGGTCGCCCGAGAGTGAGGTTTCAACCTCAGTTTCGAGACAATTACCAAATGCCATTCTATCAGTCCAGCAACCATTAAATGTTGGAGACACGCAATGGTCAATATTTGAGGAAATAGATACAATACCAATATTTAATTTGTGATTTACTACTTTGGATACCGGTAGCATTTCCTTATTATCTAAAGGTTTGTCATATGTATCTCATGCTAGAGCCAATGGGCCCGATTCACAGAACTAACTTAAGACAAAATCCTAAACTTACTACTTTTGGTATTCACAGAAGTTAGGATTTTGTCTTAAGTTTGTCTTAAGACAAACTTAAGACAGACTTAAGACAAACTTAAGACAAACTTAAGACAGACTTAAGACTGACTTAAGACAAACTTAAGACAGACTTAAGACAGACTTAAGACAGACTTAAGTTAGGATTTTGTCTTAAGTTTGTCTTAAGTCTATCTTAAGTCTGTCTTAAGTTTGTCTTCAGTTTGTCTTAAGTCTGTCTTAAGTCTGTCTTAAGTCTGTCTTAAGTCTGTCTTAAGTCTGTCTTAAGTTTGTCTTAAGTTTGTCTTAAGTTTGTCTTAAGACAAACTTAAGACAAAATCCTAACTTCTGTGAATACCAAAAGTAGTATGTTTAGGATTTTGTCTTAAGTTAGTTCTGTGAATCGGCCCCAATATCTTTGAATTACACCAAGACATGGTTTCATTTTTTAGAAAGATTAGACTAAAAAATGTTTTTGCAGATAGAGAACCTAACCTAGAAGCAGCTCTCAATTCTTCATGTCTCAGGATTCCATCTACATTCACTCCCACTCTTGATCAGCTTGGTCCAGAAGTAGAAGTGTTCGAAAATATGGTACTTAATCGTTTAGAGAAAGCCACCAAACATGTACCTAAAGCTTCATACAATCTTAATAAAAACAAATACCTTTCCCTCCAAAAGATCGCACAAGATACAAAGTTAACACTTAAATGGTGCTAGACACCACCACATATGAAAATAAAATAAAGGCTCTTCTCAGTGACCAGAATTTTTATACAAAAGTCATACGTGATCCCACAAATAAAGTTGCTACCAAGATTCATCGCATCACTACTCAAGCTCTGGATCAAGGTGATATTTGTGACAATGAGTTTGAATTTTTGAATTCTGGAAATCCCAAAATGCCTTGCATCTATGGGATCCCCAAACTTCATAAGGATACATTAGATCCTCCTTATCGTCCAATCGTTTCTATGATTGGATCTATAACGGAACCCTTGTCAAAATATACTGACAAAATACTACGACCACATGTCACTAAAATCCCTTCTTACATCATGGACACCAGAGCTATAATCACAAAAGTTGAAAATCTTCCCTTTAACCAGTGCCGTCATATTTTAGTGACTTTAGACATCAAATTGTTGTATAGCAACATTTCCCAATGTGAAGTGATTAAAGCAGTTACATGGTTCATTGAAACTTTCAATGTACCCTGTTCTAAAGATTTTCTTTTGCAATGTTTGGACATTGTACTTACGGAAAATACCTTTGAATTCGGAAATACCATGTATAAACAGATGAAAGGTGTCAGTATGGGGGCTTCTGTTACCCCCTCGATTGCCAATATCTATATGGCACTTTTTGAAATGAAGAATATCTATAACGATATAGCACCTTTCTTTGAATATGTAACGTACTAGTCCAGATATATTGATGATATTTTTTTTATCTGGACCGATACCGAAGAAAACCTTACAGAATTCATAACATGGTTGAATTTATGTGATTCCAACTTAAAGTTCACTTAACATCAAAATTCCCATCAGGTTGAATTTTGGACATTATCATACGCCATCATGAAGGACTACTTGAAGTAGACCTATTTGTCAAGCCTATAGCGCGCAACACCTTGTTAGAATTCAATAGTTATCATCAACGTGTGCAGCAAGAAAATATACCTTTCAGGCAGTTTCTTCGGTTGCGTCGCAACTGCTCTAATCTCATTGATTTTGACAAACAAGCTTCCGTCATGAAAGCTAAGTTTGCTGCTAGAGGTTATCCCCACAGACTCATTCGTGAATCTTATAAACGGGCTTGTTTTTATGATAGAGATTCACTATTAAGAGGTCACACATCTTCTACAACTAATCAATTGGTTTGTGTCACTAAACATTCCACACTTAATGAAAGAGTTAGACAAATCGTAAACTCTAGTTGGCACATCCTCAATAGCGACCCAGAACAACAACATAAACTTCCTAGGCCTATGTTCGTACATCGTCGCAACAAAAATATAAAAGACATAGTCACGAGATTTAGATACATGGAAGGAACTGCATTCATCCAAAAAACCATTGATGGGCAATGCCCTGTTAAGGGCAATTTTAAATGCTCCAAATGCATATCTTGTGACAATGCTATCAAGGGTGATACCCTTACACTTAATGGCTATCAAATTTCAGCCAAGAAAATGTCAAATTGTAAAACTAGAAATGTGGTTTACCTTCTGTTGTGCCCCTGCGGTTTAGGCTATGTGGGTGAGACCTCACGAGCATTTAATGTCCGACACACGGAACATCGCTTGGCCATACATACAGCAAAAACCAATGCCCCATTAGTTAATCAGTTTTTTACAACATAAACATAATGCTAATGAGGTGCGATGGTTTATTTTGGAAAAAAATGAGATCCCCTAAGGCGAAAAAAGTGACTCCATATGCAAAAAATGTGGAGTGTTCTGGATCTTTGTCCTTGACACATGGAAACGAGGGCTCAATAGCGAAATACCATGGGAGAATGCCATCTGTTATAATCAAATATATTAGACACATTTAGAATATACAGCCCTGTCTTTTCGATCACCTATAGTGATAACTTCAGGTATGATAGTTATTGCCCCCTTTTTCTTTGTATGGTGCATCTCATTGAAATTCAGTACCAATTACATATGGGTGAGTCTGTCTATTTTCGTAATTATACAGTTAAGATGTTTCCTTTCCCCATTCCTTTTTTCTCAGTATCAGGTCTTGTATTGGTGACCAAGGCAGCCTCTATTCCATTCTGGCTCCATTTATTAGTCAATTTGTTAATGTGCTTACTATTTTCATACATATTTTGTTTTTACCTATTTTATTTATCTTTATTTAATTACATTGTTTTTTATCTTTTCATCTATATGCCTGTTTAGATCTGCCAGTATTACCTATATATCCATAGTCTTTTCTCCTAGAAGAAGTGCAGAGATCGTCTGTTCTTGGTTTTTACTTTTTAGTGCGTTTTGAATGTATTGCGTAATTACGTCACGTTAGCTTTCGGCTAGCTTAATACGGCGTTCACCATAAAAGCTGATACTTTCACCCG
The DNA here is from genome assembly GCF_964204655.1 of Triturus cristatus. Taxonomy (NCBI): domain Eukaryota; kingdom Metazoa; phylum Chordata; class Amphibia; order Caudata; family Salamandridae; genus Triturus; species Triturus cristatus. The sequence goes on from NC_140591.1 coordinate 501,422,663, forward strand.
CCGTTTATGCGATACTGGAAACCCAGCCGGATGACATATCGTCTTTCAGATCAGGTAAATTATTATTATACAATCTGGCATTAAGGTCGCTATTTACACTTTTCAACGAGTCCTTAATTAGCAACATTTGTAGCGCGCAGTTTGGAAAGCCATTCTGCATTTATATTTACCTCTTACTGTCCTTACAACATTAGCGATGTTATGCATCTATGCAGTAAAGCCTCCAATTTTGAGCACTCCATATTTACATTATTTATCAGTTCGTTGATCTTGCCTTTTATGCTATTTAGCAATATATCGATATTCTTCCTAATATTTGGCCACTATTGTAATATCGCCTCTAGTAAGTAGACATTTTATATAACTGTAACACCTACGGGCGCAGACTGTGCTTGTCGGCTTTTCATCTGTGCGTTTATTATTATTTTATTTCTATATCTGACCATTATCGTGTTATTGCCTCCATGAAGTGGTCACTTTTTACAACTATAACATCCTTAGGCGCACACAGCGTTTGCCCTCTGTGCATTATGTATGAATATACATGTGCTCTCTAGGACCAGTTTCTGACCACACGTTATTATACCATTACATCTTTCATGTGGTCTAGACCAATCATTTATCGACTGAGGTTGTTACCCACATAATTTTGTATTATTTCCTCTTTTTTTCAGAGTGTTTATTGTTATTCAATTTTTCATACAAATTTTATTTAACCAGCTATTCTGGAGTCACGTCTTGCTTATATCATATAGGTAAACATACATAGAAAGATACACATTAATTATACTCCTGAGCCACTATTACATTTCAGTAATTTAGATTCTTTTTGCTCCTAGACGCTTCTCCTGGTCATCATACATAGGGATCATTTTGGAGGACCCGGCTGGGTTGCCTTGACTATTTGGATATTATCTTACATTAATACATCTGTAATAGCAGATATGATCTTATTTTAGGTGAATGATCTTTTCTCTTTTTATTTTTCTTTCGTGATATTTATTAGTTTTTTCCTTTAATAAAAAAATCCCCCTTTTTAGTTTGTGATAATATTGTGAAGCTATTTCTATGTCACACATATTAATTTGATTTCTCTGTTCACAGCAATCTTAATCCTTCATATGAATGCTTGACTTTCCATACATCGTTGGACAGTCATTTCTCTACAAGTAGGTACAAAAATACTATTGTACCGTATTGCACATGTATACTTATCCCCCCTGCTTCTCTTTTTGCTAAGCTTATAGGCCTATCTGTACATTTGTCTGTCTCCTATCGGTAATTGAGTTACCTTGGATCCAAACATTGGTTTTTGGTTCAATTTACTTACCTCCTTTGAGGTAAGCCTGTGTCATATTAAGTCGCTGTATTTTTTACATCCAAATCCAGTACTTTCTAAAATAAAGTTTTTCCGTCTATTTTACCACTCACTATTTACATTTTCTGAGCATGTTATTCACATTCCTCATTCGGATGGTATTATGGGTCCTATTTTTCCTAGACTAATTTCAATCTTTATTGACACGTTTTATGTTCTCTTTGTTAATGCACTGGTGATTGCATGCCTGATCTACACAGAAAATCGATATTATCATTTATTTACAAAGATTACGAGTTGTTAAATGTAGGTTTGTCTGACTCAGTGTACTTAGTTTTATGTATTGATGTTATATATTGTGTTCATTTATCTTTATTCAGGTTACAGTGGCTGTCCGGAAGAAGGGGTTCTCACGCCGAAACGCGCGTAGACAAATAACAAGAACTTTGTCTAAACACCTAGCCACGTTTCTCTAATACTTTATTGTATATTTATTTTTCATATGGTTTTATGTCCTATGTTTGAATTTTGTATATTGTATTTTTTGTGTATGTTTTACATTTTGGTTATTATGTTTTCAAATGGAATATGTTGCAATATTTTGGATCAGTCTGTGTTTTTATGAATTTATAAGAATAAAATGTATATTTTAATTTAAATGTTTTGTGCACTGAGTCACTGTATATATCAATGAACAGCATTAGGTCTTTTGTTGACCAGTCAATTGCCCAGGTATTTTTTCTTCAGCTACATTTTCAAACTGATGTAATTGATACTGTAAGCGGAGTTTTGATGTGAAAACTTAATTGTGGACATGGTGTATACACATTTATAAGTGTTGGTTATTCTGGTGGCAATGGCATAAATGGGTAGATTGATACCAGATTCTGGCCTTGATTTACCTTGGTCGGTCATGCTCGTGATAGGTTTCACTACGATATGTAACTATACTGACAGTGTTTATGCAAACCAGGATTGTTACATATGTAGTGACTATTGATACGACATTGTGTGTACTGTGAGGATTGATGCTGGAGACACCGATGGTGGAAGCATACTGGAATTATTTCAAATAAATAGAATAATTAAGGATGATTTTGATGTGGGCATAGGTCCTCTGGAATCTTTTTGGATATTGTAACCTTTTTGGATGATGTAATCTACATAAAAGACATACCAACATACCACACTGATGTGGTGAGTAATTGGAGAGCTATGGTACATCACCCTTGTACACAATATGACATGGTATTAGAACTTAGTATTTCTCTGGTTTCTGTCTCCTACATGTGCAGGTGTGTTAGTCTGATGTCTACGTCTTTAAGTGACCCTCTAAATATATTGGTCTGGTAATGTCCACAGTCCCTCTCATTTAATTGACATTGATGAAAAGCAAATAACGGACTGTTATTTCACTTGAACTACCCTTATCTCTTTGTATCAACTTACACAGGCATTGTTTTTTTTTGTACAGAGTATTATGAATTATAAGTTGTAATAATTATCACTATGTGATCACTGCATCCTCAGCACTTTATTCCCATGTATCACATTGCATTTTATTGTAATGTTGTTTGAAAATGGATTTCCCTTGAATAAATAAAAGAGAAGAGGCATTTGGCATAACAGGAACAGTTGATTTAATTAAACACAGTGTTCAGGAGAGCGGACAACCGAGTTGGAGTCTGAAGACTGTTCCAAAGCTCATTCCTTTCAGTCGTCATTTTATTAATTACATGAAGCTTCATAAAGTAATTTGTAAGTTCCTTTAGACACAGAAATCTAGGCATAATCACAGGCCATAAATCTGGTCACTTGATAGGAAGTGTTGGTGGGCCCGACCTTTCATGGACACAATGTGGGGGCAAGTGGGTAGGTGTCCAGATGTTTAGCATGGGGAGTGTGTGGTCATTGTGTGAAGTGTGCATGCTGTGTTCTGATTGGCTGAGTGCTCCGAACTTAGTGTGCCATCTGACTGTATGGTGCTGTGGGTAAGCGTGCCCCACCAACCAAATGTGCTTTATTGGGGCAAATCTCCGAAGACCATTGTGGTGTCACTATCTATCTGGGAGATCAATCTAGGTTTTCCTGTTCGTGCATTTGTCTAAGGGCTGCATGTCACCTTACATGTATTGTGATGTGCACTGTTATCATATTTTCCAATATTAACAGTACTGCCTATGGATGTTCGTGCGTTTGTCTAAAAACTGCGTGTCACCCCACCTGCGATCTGTCCTGGCTTGACCACGTACTTCTGACATGATCATACTCAGGTGATTTCTACAACAGTGATGCAAGTTTGATATTATACGTATGTATATTGTGACGCGCATTGATATCATATTTTCCAATATTAACAGTACTGCCTATAGATCGATGCAATATAACAGTGCCAGAAACTAAAAGTGATGTTTTGGTGCAAGAGCACTGTATCACATTGTATTTGATTGTACTGCATATGGATTGATACACAATACCAGTGGCTAACTAAGAGCATTGTTTTGGGGCCATTTAGTTGAAATACAATCTTATCACCAATTTCATTGTGGAGTCCTCTGATGTACAGATGAGGTTTCCCCACTCAAATGAGTCCCACATGACCATTGGATAATGTATTTGACCCCATATTTGGCACTATCTGTCACCTTGTTCTGCAGTTGCCTAAGGAAGCTTACAAAATTTGAAATAACCCCAAAATTCAATAAGATATACCATCATTTTGTACGATTTACATTGTCAGAAGCCGAACTCAGGTCCATAAATGTTAAATTGATGCTACCCGCTTTGACTACAGAAATATTGTTAACCAAGAGGTAAAGTTTAAGCTGCTGCTTGATTGTCCCAAGATGAGGTCTTAAATCAAATTGTAGATCAGACAGAATCTGATTAGTCTGGATCCAACTGATCTAATAGGATCCTGCCCAATTTCTTAGCTGATGACTCTATCAATGATATGAAACGGTAACATTCAAAATCAGTTTTATTGCCCTTTTTAAGAATGGGGACAATTGTTGCAGGAAACCAAGAATGACATGGGTCAGATCTAGCAACTGCCTCCAGTATGTTTGTCAAAAGAGGAGCCCACACGGAGATATTGTCCATAACTAAATCTACTAGGATACCAATCGGGCCAGGTTTTCTGCCTTTAGGTCATCTATTAATTGCAATCTTCACATGTATAAGATCTCCATTAATGCATTTGCACTGTGGCACCTTATATGCTATGGGCTTAACAAATATTGTTGTGTCACTATAGACTTCTGTAAAATGACTAATCCAATTGGGGGTATCACAACGCCAAGTCTAGAGTCCGCGGAATCCTTAAAAAAGGGGAAGTTAACCACCTGCAAAAAAGCTCAGTTTTTTTATCATGACTTGATGCTACTAAATGGTCATACACCTTCTTGCTTATAACTTTCTTTCACTTAGGAACACCGTTCTTGTATTCTGATCTGTAAAAGTGCACATGCTCAGAGTTTCCAGTGACTAATATGAGTGTTTTTATCAGGTTTACTGGATGTTTTTGAGCATTTCACATTGAACCATCATGAATTTTTAACCTTCCAGGCTATAGAGGGACCAGATGAAACTCCCTAACTGAGCTGCATAACACAGAAAAGCAGTTTATAATGTCTTCTAGGCGTGCTGAGAGCACCATTTTGTTATTCAAAATCAAGTTGTTTAACCCCTTCACTGCTAGGCCTTTTTTTGGCTATTTGGGGTAGTTCACGATTAGGTCCCTGTAACTTTTTGACCACATTTGGTATCTATGCCAAATTTGTTTCCTTTTCTTCCAACACATCAGGATTCTAAAGGTACCCAGGATTCATGGATTCCCCTGGAGGGGACCCACAAATAGGCCAAAATACAGCTAAACTTTTTTTGGGATGGAAAAGTGGGAAAAAAGTGCTGCAACTGAAAGCGTCCCTGCAAATGGTATCAACAAAGGGTTTGTGGGGCTGAAATCACCATTTTCCCAGCTTTCAGGGACTTACAGACTTTTGTCAGAAAACCAACAGTTTTTACACAGTTTTGGCATTTTACTGGGACATAGTCTATATTTGCTATTTTTTGCGATTTCAACCGTCTTCCAGTTAATGGTAGAAATGGGTCTGAAAGCAAAAATGGATCCTGGACAGCTATACATTTTATAAAAGTAGATAAAATTCTGAATTAAGCAAGGAGTCATTTGTGTAGATCCTTCAAAGTTTCTTTATAGAAACTAAAAGTTGAAAATGGGAAAAATTGAAAATTAGTTGAAAAAAACAGCCATTTGTGCCAACGTTTTGACCTGTAAATTCTTCTAATTATGACAGATGTTTAAAAGCAATATACCGTTACATCTGCTGGACCTTTCTGGTTGTGGGGATATATAGGACTTGTGGGTTCACAAAGAAACCGACGAACCTAGAGCCAATAACTGAGCAGCGTCTTACAATGGTTTTTATTATCATGTACCGGGTATATACCAATTAATTTGGGAAAATACATACAGTGAAAAATCAGGATGGAAGACACCTATTGTGAGAAAGTGGGTTTCTGTTGCAATTAAAGAGTATACGGTTCTGGGAGGTTGTCATTACGAACTCCACAGTACCATTATGGATACACTGAAGTCTGGGAAGTTTGGTATCAAATGTCTCAGCACATTGTACCCACACTGATGCCAGTGTGGGTTTCAATGTAAAACGCACGACAGAGGGCATTTTAGAAATGCCTCCTGAGCTCGACCCAGAACCAGTGTCCCGACTGAGTGGCTGCTTAGGCTGCCACCCACCAGACATGTTGCTGGATCCCTGGGTCGAGAGCCATCCGCTCTTGAGGGCCTGCAACAATGCACATCCTGGGACGAGGTGCTAGGTATTCAAATGCCTGCCGCCTTTGTGAGCTTCTCCAGACCACTTTCTGTACTCAGCAAAAGGTCCCCACTGGTTCTACCCTCCACTTTGGGCGGTGTTGGACCCGGCCTCGTGGCGTGGTCCCGAACCCTCCTACCAGACTAAACGGGGGCTACCCGAACCCTTCGGGGTCCTCCTGGATTGTACCCCGCTACCCTCCAGCCGTCGCGATGCGACCCGCCCCCGGCCTCGGTCCTCGCGAAGCCCTAACCTCAAGGCGCCAAGACCTGACTGGAGGGGGTCGAGTGGCCACTCCACAGATTCCGGAGGAGGAGAGTTTCGATGGGGCCTCCAGCCGTCCCCCGACGCCTGGTTGCGATCGCCCTCCGGCCTCCCTGGGTGCTGGCTCCACCCCCCGCTGGGTGTCTGGACGCTCTTCTCCCGGCCCCTCCGACCTCCCCAGGCGCGAGGGTCCGGACATCAAAGGGCTCCAGACCTATATCTGGGGCAGCCCAAAACCAGGACGGCAGTTGTATCCTGGAGTCGAGAGCCCTGCTGATCGGATCGCGGCTGACCCTAAGGAGAGAGACTCATTGCCTGGAACTGGGAACTCGAGCCCTGCTGACTGCGTCGCGGCTCCCCCTTGCTGAGAAGAAGACCCTCACGGAACCATCGGAGCCCTGCTGACCTCGTCGCGGCTCGACCTCGAAGAAGTAACCATCGGAGCCCTGCTGACCTCGTCGCGGCTCGACCTCGAAGAAGTAACCATCGGAGCCCTGCTGACCTCGTCGTGGCTCGACCTCGCAGAAGTAACCATTGGAGCCCTGCTGACCTCGTCGCGGCTCGACCTCATCGAGGCAACCCTCTGAGCCCTGCGGACGACGTCTCGGCTCCCGGAACCCCCCCAGCTCGAGGATTGAGAGCTGAGCGCAGGGTGTTCCCGTACCAGGCTGGTACTGAGACTGTCCCGCTACCCCGTCCCTGAACGACCCGAGACTCTTTGGGATCCCTCGATCCGCCTGTAAATATTGCCACCGAAACCTGCGTTTTACTACCGATAAAGACTTTTGAGAATTGATACCCTTGTTGTGTTCCTTTGTGGTGGTGGGGGTGCTTGGCTGGTACGATCATAGGGGAAGGACCTCGCCCAGGAGGCTTCTCAGCGGCGCTCGGCTACTTTCCTACGGAACGGTGGCTCTCGGGCTGGTCAGTCCGACACCCTCTGACTCCCCGGAGAGCGCCCTTCTAACAGGCGGGAGAACCGGCAGGAAAAACAAGGGCGGAAGAGAGGTGTGCCCACCTCTGCCAACTCCACCCCTAAGGTGGGGGAGGCGAGGTTAAGCACAACCTTGAGTCCCCGCCATCTTGAGTATGGGGGACCCAGCCAACCAGGGACAGGCTCCTGCCCCCCTCCCACTGGAGAGTGGCAGAATAGGGGGTGTACCCAACCCAGGGAAGGGACCCATTGGTCCCTGCCCTTTACCTACCTGTAACGTCACTAAATTTAGTATTTAGGGGCACCCTGAACCTTCCTTCCTCAGATCCAGCAACCACAAGAAAAGAAGAAGAAGAACAAGAACAAGAAGCCATGCAGAGCTAACAAGAGGATGACGCCCACTGACTTAGATACAGCCCTACTGGCCTGTCTCCCCTCGAACCTGCGCCTGCAAAACCCCGGCGTGTCCAGCGGCCAGCAACCTCAAAAACCCTGGAGGACCTGCCTGAATTCACTTTCCAAACTGTTTCTCCCGTGAACAACGGACGTGTTTGAACTGCAGCTTCTGGTGCCAGCCAGAAACCGCAAATCCAGCCCACTCTGCACCCGCCAAGCCCGGCCCCAGCTTGAGTGAAAAAACACCATGAGGAGGTCCCCAAGTGATCCTGACCAGAGATCCGGCGACCCCTGACCTGCCTCAAGCCTACAGACATCACCTGCAGCTTCAATCCAGAGGACCCCCTACCACGACCAGAGCGGGTAAGAAAATCCAACATCACAAGGTAGCCCTGCACCCGACGCCCCATGGCCTTGTGTACCCAACTCAGCGGTGCCTAACCAACTCTCAACATCCCAACTTACCCCCAAAGTGGCGGTCACTCCTGGAAGATCCTCGTCCCCGAGCCTGCAATGTTTCTTTGTCCTAAAGAATCTCCTTTGAAATCAACAGGGCACCTGACCTCAAAACAGCACCCTGCACCTGGCTGACCTAGTGCCGATGAGGATGCCCCTTTGGTGCTAACTTGGTCCTCAACTTGCCCTGTGCTTAACTCTAGTTGCTTTGCTCCCACAACCCCGTGGCCTGCTTGCCAGCAGCCACCAACCAGAGTCCCCCTATCCTCCATAGGATACCATTGGGCCTCAACACTCTGCACCCGGCTGCCCTAGTGCCACTGGGGGTGCAACAACAGTGCATCACTGACCCTGGGAGACCACTTAGTCTTGCCCCAGAACACTAACTTCAAAGACCGAATACTTACCTCGAAACTGATAACCTGTTTTTCCTCATAGGATAACATTGACACTTTTTCTCCCAAAAAGTTTCTAAGTGTCGACTTTTGAAAGCTAAGAATATTCCTTAAAAATCGCACAAATAACCTAACCGAATTTTCTCAACTGTTTGCAGGAAAGGTCCAAGTGCTGAACCCAGGTGTCCAGCACTGAGTAAGAAAAGTAACTAAAAAGTAACTTAACTGTGAAATGCATTTCGTTCCATAGGATAACATTGGGGGTTCTTTGTGAAAAGGTTTCTAAATGTCAACTTTTGAAATACAAGAATATTCTTTATAATCGCACAAACTACAAAAACTTAATTACTTGCCTGTTTTAAGTAGATGTCCCGTGCTGAATCTAGGAGTTCAGCCCTGGATTACAAAAGTAACTCAAAAGTAACGTACCTGCAATTTACAAGAAAAACCTATGTATTTCAATGTACTGGTCCTAAAAGCTTCTAAGTATGGACTTTTGAAATCTGAAAATATTCTTTAAACATCGTACAAACTATGAATACGTAATTACTTACCTGTTTTAAGTAAATGTCCCAGTGCTGAACCTAGGAGTCCAGCATTGGATTAAAAGAGTAACGCAAAAGTAATTTTACCTGCATTTACTTTGAAAAGCCATTCATTTCAATGTACTGCATTTACTAAGTATTACAACCTACTGCCTCCCCTGTAAATCAAATCAAGTACAATCTTCATTGCTTTTTAAAACTGTTGACAACAAGTAACTTATTACTGAAAATAATTGAATGCTTACCTGTATCAGGCTTACTTGTTTCTAATAAAATAACAGTATATCTTTTTATTCAAAAACAATTGGCCTAGAGTTCAGTACTTGAGTGTGTGAATTTATTTGCTGACTGAGTGTGTACATCAAATGCTTAACACTGTCTTCTGATACTGCCTTACTGCTTGACCAAGCTACCACTTTAGAGAGTAAGGTTCTATCTACCTTTAACCTCTGCCAAACCTCTGGAGACCCTTGGACTCTATACAGACTGTACCTCACTTTGGTGCAGTATATATAGAGCCAGTTTCTTTCACCTATGTATTTCTGAAATTGGAACAAAATATAGAGTATAGAAACAGTAGCTATTTGCACATTTCTGAAATTGTGAGTACCCATACTAGCATGAGAATTATTGGACATTTTTCAAAGTGACTCCTTTTTTACACAATGTCTTTCATTTGGAAGGCAGAAATGCAACAAAAGTCAATAGGTAATAACAGTTGCTCTATAATTCTGTGTTACCCTAAGTCTCCCGATAAACATGGTACCTCACTTGTGTGGATAGGCCTAGTGCCCCTTGATAGGAAATGGCCCAAAACACAACGTGGACACACTTTACTTTTACAGTGAAAAGTGACCCATTTTTTGCAAAGTGCCTAGCTGTAGATTTTGAATCCTAGCTCTGCCGGCACCTAGGGAAACCTAGCAAACCTATATATTTGTGAGAACAAGACACCCAGGGGAATTCAGTATGTGGTGCTTTGTCTGGCTCCCACCAGGTTCAGTTACTCAGAATCTTTTGCAAACCTCAAACTTTTTAAAAAGAAACCACATTTTCCCCATATTTCTGTGGTGGAAAGTTCTGAATTCTGCCTGGATCCACAAGTTTCCACCCAGCCCACATTCTCCAAAGTATTATGAGAAAAATAGTACCTCACTTGTGTTGGTAGGCCTTGTGGCCACGTCAGGAAATGGCCCAAAATACAACCTGGATACACCACATTTCACAGTGAAAAATGACCCGTTGTTTGCAAAGTGCCTAGCAGTAGATTTTGAACCCTAGCTCTGCCGGCACCTAGGGAAACCTAGCATGTCTATGCATTTTTGAAAACTAAACGCCCAGGGGAATCCAAGATGGGGTGACTTGTCTGGCTTGCACCAGGTTCTGTTACTCAGAATCCCTTGAAAACCTCAAACTTTGTCAAAAAAATACATTTTCCCCACATTTCTGTGGTGGAAAGTTCTAGAATCTGCGCGGATCCACACAATTCCACCAACCCCACATTCCCTAAAGTCTTCTGAGAAAAATGGTACCTCCCTTGTGAGGGTAGGCCTAGTGGCCGTGACAGGAAACGGCCCAAAACGCTATGTGGACACAACACATATTCACAGTGAAGACTGACCCCTTTTTTTGCAACCCAAGGAAAACCTAGCAAACCTATATATTTTTTAAAACAGGACACTCAGGGAAATCCAGGATGGGGTGACTTGTCTGGCTCTCACCAGGTTCTGTTACCCAGAATTTCTTGCAAACCTGAAACTTTGTCAAAAAAAAAAAAATTGGTCACAATGGGCGGAGTGGAGTCAGCGAGAGCATCTATAGCCCAACATCTACAAATGAAATATTGAGTCTAGGTAATGACCAAGCTGACCAAGTAGGCGGCACACGTGCGTCTATTGCCCAGACTTTTACACTGATTAAGCTAGAACAGGGACTAATGCATACTATCCAAGGACTAAACAATAAGAAAGGATGTTATGCCCAAATAAATATGGGGGAGGAAAAGCCCTTGCCCAAGGGGCCGTTTCCCCCTCCCTGGTGTCTATTGGGTGGATCCCTGCTGGGGGATCGCCCTCCTGGGGCAATCCACAAGCAGGGATCCACTAGGGTACTATTGGAAAGGGGAGATTCTCTCTTTTCCAATGATACCTCTACCGTCTTTCTACGTGAGCATGTGGAAAGTGAAACTGAAATGAGCCTCTTGGGTCATTTCAATTTCGGTTTCACTGAAATGACGTCAGTGCGACGTGCATGCTGATCGTCATTTCAGGGAAACCAGGGGAGTAGCCTCGGGAGCTGGGTAAGCTCTTCCCCAGCTCCCAAGGCTGTTGGGGGGGTAAAAGGAATACCTCTGGGGCCCGCACCAGAGGGATTCCCTGTGCCATGTGTAAGGACGGCCGGGGTCCATCCTACGCACATGAGCATTGGTGCGTTGGATGGTCCCCGGCCTTCTGACGCAACAAAGGGGTTAATAGACTTCACTTGTCAATACTATCACAGCTCATCAAGATCCCCATATTTTTAACTGTAGTGAGTGGTAGGCAGTTTGATAGTCATTCCTCAGTGGTCGTGCTACTACAATAGGAGATGGGCAATGCGATGTGCAGCGACAGCTCCTCTGCTAATCATTGTTCAATGAATTGTTGTCACTAGATCTCCCTTTTAGACAAACGGTATCCTTTTAGACCAGCTTATCATGTCCTTTAAGCTGGCTTGGTCTAAGCGGGGGAAGCCCTTTAATGACGATAGTAAATGGTGTTGCTTCAGGCGGTAGCTATTGGCCTGCAAATTTCTCAGCTGTAAATGAAATGGGGTAATAGGTATATTGTTTCTCTCCAAATATATAGATGCCAAATGATTAGGAGATGCTATCTGATCTTTCGCAAGACATTTTATTAGCAGTAGACAACCGTTCTTTGACAGAATCAATTTCCTGGTCCAGAGCACTCATTGCATTTGTGAGAACATTTACAATTGAGATAGATATGGGGCGCCCCTTACCAACAGTGATGGTGGAGTTTCTCTTTGTCATGCTACTAGATGTAGATAACATAAAGATCAGAGCTTCTAGGGAGGGAAAAGACTTAGGGCCAAGGGGGGTGGTCCAGCTCAGCCTCATCCGGAGTCTGACAGGCACTGATAGTCTGCCCTCGACCTGGTCTTTACCAGTGCTTGATTTGTAAAAAATTAAGTGGCAGGGCCCTCATCAGGAGGCCACTGCAGCCTGCTCCACCCATTGCCTGTGCTAGCGCTGCCAATGACAGTACAAAACCAGCTTCTAACCAGCACACTCCTAAAAGTGTGATAGTTCAGACAAGCTGGGGTCAGGGCAGGCAAGCCCCCAAAGCTATAGGATTAGCAAGGGCAGCACGTATTGGTCGTTTTTAACATATATAGAATTAGTAAATGACTGTTGCTGTGCTCACTTCAAACCAGGCAAACAGCTCACCATGTGGCAGACTGTCATGAGAGACAGTGCTGCCAATTTAGTGCTGGTGCCTAGCACCTCAAACCACTGGCTCAAATTATGCACAGTTTACCCTGGCAGCTCTCGGGCACATCCTATGCAGCAGAAAGCACAGGCACCTCTTGTACCTCAGACACCAGTAGCCCCACCTCCACAGGTGATAAGAAGCCCAGCTGGAATCTGGGAGATCGAGTCCTTGGATGGCGTCAGGCTGATCAAAGCAACCCACTGAGTTGAGATATTCAACTGAAATATTGGACAGTAAGGTAACCACTACTACTTGTTTTGATGTTACAATGCCTCCAAATTATGCGCTCAGCATTGGAGTTAGCAAATGATGGCATGTACTGCAGTCAACATGATTGTAATAGTTAAAGGATGCACACCAGTGGTGTATGCTTGTGCCCAGTCAAATAACCGGGTATGTGCCTTCACAATCACGTGTTCTTTTATTGATCTTTCTATCCCTGATGTTTTCTTGGACCAATAATATCATATTTTGTTACTAAACTATGCTTCTGGATTTTATTAACTCTGAAATCAATGCTGGTTTTTTTTTACCTTAATTATATTAGAAGAGGAAGGGGTCTGCTAACAATTGCTACTTTCATAGACAAGCTAATGGAGATCATCACGGCTAACTCTAACTCTCACTCTAATGACATATTCCTTGGCGATTTTAATTTACATTGGGACGACAATAATGACAAACAGGTCAACGCATTTAAAGACTTTTTAACTGAGCTAAACCTTACCCAACCCTGCACACAGCCAACACACTCGAAAGGAGCAACGTTAGACTGGATAATATCGCGAAACAAGGATACTTCAATACGCTCAATTGTTCCATGCGACTGGCCAGATCACCATGCCATAACCTTCCTAATACCCACCTTGAAAAAGAACAAAACCATGCAGCCTACCAAAATCAAGAAGTGGATTTGGAATACCAGAGACACTAATATTGATCTACTAATAGAAAGATGTGAGAAGGACCTACTTCCGCCTAACAAACTGCAGAATGTGAATGATCTAACGGATCACTACACTACGTCAATAACGGACATAGTCAACTCCACCATGCCACTAAAACTGAAAAGAGTCACAGAGAAAGATAAAAATCCATGGTTTAATGGAACATTAAACGAAGATAGGCGAAAACTAAGACTTGCTGAAAGAAAATGGAGACAGCACCCATCATCCCCCACGTTGAAATCTCTCAGAAAAATCAGAAACGAGTACAACAAAAAGATCCTCAACTCTAAAAAGGAATTTATTAGATCGGAACTGGACAACACCAAAAACAGACCACAGAAATTATTCGAGATCTTAAAGCAACAGTCCAATAAGTTGTCAAAATCGGCCCATGAAACTACTAAAACTCAACTGAGTTGTGAAGAATTCTCAACATTCTTCACCGAAAAGGCAAACACGCTTGAAAGAGAGCTCAGGATGGCAGCCGACAGCCTTCTCAATCAACCACCCACACTGAACAATGCCACTGCGACAATCAAAAATGAATGGACAAAAAACAAGGCACAATGGGATACCTTCAAGCTATATGACCAGAATACCATCGCCAAAATGCTATCGGATATCAAACCTAATAACCACTATAATGACATACTCCCCTCTAAATGCCTAAAAACAATCAGCCATATAGTCATCCCAATATGGACAAAAATAATAAATGCCTCTCTATCTCAAGGGATCCTTCCAGAATGACTAAAAACAGGTCAAGTCGTCCCCATCATCAAAAAACCCACAGCGGATCCGGGAGAACCTAATAACTTCCGCCCAGTAACCAATATTCCTTTACTTGCCAAATTAATTGAGAAATGTGTGCAAAATCAACTGAGCCATCACATCGCAAACTTCAAGCTGCTGGACGACTGCCAGTCGGGATTCAGAACAGGCCACAGCACGGAAACAGCGATCCTACATATTGTGGATGATGCGCTACAGGCCCTAGATCACAATAGAACATGCCTACTAATGCTTCTTGACATGTCGTGAGCTTTTGACACTGTAAATCATGAACAACTACTAGACAGGCTTCATGACAGGATGGGATTGTCGGGAAATATGCTGAAATGGTTTGAATCCTTCCTTCAGAACAGAACGCAAAGATTCCTGGTCAACCAGACACTATACCAAACATGCCCAAATTCAATTGGAGTCCCTCAAGGATCCACACTATCTCCATCACTCTTCAACCTGTATGTCGAACCCCTTACTGAAATTCTCAGAGATGCAAGAATATCCTACCACATGTATGCGGACGACACGCAGATATACATCAAGATCAAGTCGCTGGAAGACATCAAGTTAATGAATGAGGCCTTAAAAGTATCTTTGCGCTGGTCAACTAGCAATCATCTGAAGCTAAATGCACAAAAAACTGAATTCCTATTAATCTCATCACCAAAGAACCAGACTGAAGCGAAAGAATGGACAGAACTGATCACAGCACTAAACTGCACCCCTACTCTAGTCGAATCAGCGAAATCACTAGGAATCACACTGGACAAGAACTTAGACATGAAAGCCCACATCAAAGCAATGGCAAAAAGTGCCCGATTTCACTTGAACTACATTAGAAAAGTGAAACCATTCATTTCTATGGCAGACCTCAAATTGGCAGTCCAATCTTTAGTTATTTCAAGAATTGAATATGGATGTACAACCCTAGCAGGTCTATCTAAAACTTCCACAGCACCACTAAAAGCATGTCTCAATGCGGCCGCAAGACTTATAACCGGATCGGGGAAATTCAACCACATTTCCCCACACCTGAAAGCATTAAACTGGTTACCTTACGAAGCCAGAATTCAACTTAAAATGGCATGTATTACACACAAAGCGCTCCACTACAGAACACCAAGATATTTGGCCAAGAAAATTGAACTATCAGGGGGAAACAGACCTGCCAGAAGTGCTAAGGAGCTGTTGCTGAGACCACCCATCTTCCGGAAGAAGAAAACATAAGACAGAGCTTTCTCCGGAGCAGCCCCCAGAATTTGGAACTCACTCCCTCCAAACATTAGGAAAGTTCCTAACACAGCAACATTCAAGAGGGAAGCGAAGACCTTCCTAATGAGTAAGTTCCTTTCGTAAACAAGACGGCTCATCACTAGCACCGTGATATAGATGTTCTCATAACAGTCCTTCGTAATATGTAAAGATAATTCACCACCTATACTGAGGATAACCATTTACGATTCTATACTACTCGAGACTCACAGATGTAGAATGCTCGGAAAAAGACACTTCGGAACATTTGTATTGGAAGTCCCAGTACACCTTGTACAATAAGCAGTTCCAATAACTTTAATTGGAACATTGAAGTTAAACATATTAGGGAAATAACTTTATATATGTGATTCCTGACAACACACGGTAACCTAATCTTCTCACTGTATATGTATATTTATTTGCCAATACTGTATAGCTACATGCCTAATCTACCTCATATACCTGTAAATCGTCCTGCTATTCAAATTGTATCGTTAACTTACCTCATGTAATTGTGAAGCGCTCTGATACCCAAGGGTCACGTTCGCGCTATATAAAACTCTTTTAAATACATTTTAAAAAAATTGGACAGTTAAATTCTGATCGCTTTGCACACATCCCTGTTTGCACATGGATCACATACACAAGTGATGCAATCTATTGTAATCACCAGCTGCGATAAAGATAACACCCTTTGTTAAATTTGAACAGAATTTGATAACTGGAATACACCCGGGAGTTCCCAGGACGTGCGTATTTTGGTGCAGTAAGCATCAAACCCCACCCACATATTATTCACCAAAAAGTCAGATTAGGCGCTAACTACTGCAAACGATAGACTCAGAACACGTCGGTCTTGGGTTTTTATAGGATGCGCTAATAATCAGCCTGCCGTTATCAGACCGCAGTTTCAAGTGCTATGTTGCTTATTGAAAGAAGAAACATTTTGGGAAATTTGAAAATGAAAAAAATAGTTCGACAATTCCGCCATCGTAAGTTATAGAAATAAAGCCCATACCCTATAATATTGAAATCAATTAATGCAAAGTGCATTGGAATTTTTCTAGCCAAGTTTGCTCGCACATTTGTCTATGTGAAGTGACACAATTAATATAGCCATACATAAGGGAAAATCAATGCTGCACGTCAGAATGCATACATTATAGCCGATCTTATAGAGCAACGAAGCACATCTTGAATGATTTCTTACAACGTTTTTAAAATATGCAATATAAGTTATGCTGCCAACTATAAACTACACAGCTCGATGGAGCTTGGATATTACTTTCAGCTATTGTACAGTTTATGTTCAAATTATTTTCTCTCATGTCAGCAGCTCATAATTTATACCTTCTATTGACGATCACATGGTATTGCAGGTAAACTTGTAGAAACAAAGTGCACGAGAAACACGTGCTATATATTAACCATTGCCATTATATCACGTTTACGCACGATGTAGGCCATTGCGTGGTGTACTGTTCTTTTTACGACTTTCTTTTACAATACAGTCATCATTTAATTATTGCACTCTCGTCTAGAGTACTCGCTGCAGTAATGTTGTATCATTATAATAAAGAGCATATGCTTGAATACAGAGATGGCGAATCTAATCAGAGTCTAAACAGATAATGTAGCTGCAAAACCTCTGCGAAGGTTAAGGGTTAATTCAGATAATACATCTGTCTCAACCAAACTCAGACGCCAGTCATAATAGCTTCACCTCCGATATGAAAAGGCGCCGTGACTTCGCCTGACACGATTTAATGAGCAAAACAAGCTATCATAATCTCAAACTCTTGCATGAGCCACCATTAAAACCGTATACCATCCACTCTGAGGACGTAAGTAGATGCAAGTAAAAAATGTTTAAGACAACGGGAAGAAAGCAGAAGATGTTGGGGGAAAATAGATAGAAAATGTGAAAGATGGTGGACTATCCTATTCCACAGTGCATAATCCATAGTAATGGTAATATCAATGCTAATAGTATGAAGCGGAGGCTAAAGGTATTTTAAAACAAGTATTGGCAAAGCCAATAGGTGTGGGTTTCATATGAGAACACGGGTGGGGCAAAATTTCAATTACACTAGCGTAATTCGTATCATTTTAGAAATTATGTTTTACGGTTTGGTACGACTCCAGAATGTATCCCATTGTGCCATATGGCTCAACTACCTCACCATTCGGGGAAAAATTATAGTACAGGAGCAGGTGAACAACACTAACAACCAGAACGCAAGGGGGGTGTTGGACCCAGGAATTGTGCTTTTCCTGAAATTTTTTCTCTGGAAATGCGTTCTAGTATCAGAATTACTGATGTGATGATATTTTTAACTTTAAATATAGTGCAGAATGTCATATTTCCATTTCCTGTAATTATGTGTAAAATGTAACGTAATTTTTCCCAAAATGTTCCGGAATTGCACAAATACAAATTATGCAAATTTCACACATCCTTGGTGCTAACAAATCCAAACTCATACATGTGTAAATACACTGTTAAGTGCCCTGTTTTTCGTTCTGTAAACTTCCACAGCTGCAACACACCAACAGTGCAAGCATGGGAAATGAATATAGCAGCACTGGAAGGTGTGTGAGGGTAATTTTGGATTAACTGGGGGAGAGTGGGTTGTCTGAGGTGTGAGGTGTTATATGAATCCTGATGTCTGCTGTCTGATGTTCAGGAAACTATGTTGGATATTGACCTTAAGAAGCAGATTCTGTACTAGCAGAGTGACAATATGCAGCAATGGGGTATTACCCAGTTGACAGAGCACATGTGACAGAAATAGTCCTCGTTCTTGTAAAAAATGTGCATCAGCATAACCTCTTATTTGGTTGACGCCATACTGAGTTTTGCCATCACCCTTGGTGCAGCATCAGCATGCGTGTGGAAAGCCTTCAATTGAAAAATCAACCTTGGTGCAACATCCATATAGTGGAAACACTTTCAGTAGCACAAGTCACATTTAGGAGCAATGACACATTTAGTTGCAAATTCACCCTTGGTACAACCTGAAGAGGAGTGTAAAGACAAATTCAGGTGCAAAGCAAAAAACACATGTAGATGCACAGGCAAATTAGGGATAAAATCACCCTTAGTGCCAAATCAGCATTTATATGGTATAAGTAACTGTACTGACAACGGGAAAAGAGCAGACAAAATAACGATGATCATCAGATGGGTGTAGTTGTTTGGGATTGTCATAAGGCACAACAGTATTTATATTTGGAAGCTGGGCTCTCGCACATGCGGACACAGTGTTGTGGTTCACTATCGGGCCTGCTCTCAGTGATGGACTCACACATTATGTGGAGACAACAATACTAAGGACAGGGTTTCCATCCTACATCTTCAACCCTGTAAAACACCAAACATGTGTGACCAATAGTATCATTTACATCAATCGTACAAGTAATGTCCCATCTAGATTAACATTGTCTAAAGTTTTTAAGGTTTGCTTAATCTTCCCAAACAGTGACAACACCCAAAAGCAGTCAAAAGGGAGAGTTAATACTCATTTTTAGGTCCAGCCTAGAGCCAGCGCGCATGCGCTGCAAGACGTCTTGTGGTTGAGTAGCGAATAGAAGCCCTGCCAACTCTCCGCCTATATTTGCTATTGGCTTGTGTCATTGTCTGTCCTAAATGCTGGCTTCTGATTCGTAAATAGGCTTGTTAGTCCCTCCTTAGTACCGCCTCCTCTTCATTTGTCACCTCCCAGGGCGACTGGCCCCCTTTACCCCGGGTGTTACACAGTACGTATTATTTAGACTGTGAGCACTATTTTCTTTGTTCAGTTTCTCTTACTGTAGGCATGACCAACTTTGGTGCCTTTTTTACCCCCCTCCCTCCCTTTGTCGTCCCTTGTTTACCCCCTGCACCACCTCCCCGCCCTCCCTCCCATTGTCCGTGCCCTCTCCCTCCCCGTCCCCCACCCGCCCTCCCGTTGTTCGTGTTGCCTACTATTTGCAATGCAACAGGTCTTGCATTTACGCAAGTTTGAGCTATTGGCATTGTAAATGACAATGCCTTTTATTTATGTTTTAGTTTTTAAAACATACATAAAACAAATTGTTATTTACAATGCCATAGCTTAAACTTGCGTAAATGCGAGACTTATTGCATTGTAAATGCTTGTTGAGAAACTTTTCACCATGCTTCATGCTTACAAATCCTAACAATGTTTGCAGCATATCATCAGGACACAGAGTGTAAAGATAAACTCACCCAGATAACCTTCCCTGGCTGGTGAATGGTTGCGTGTATGCGAGCATTTGTTTCAGGATCCAACCAAAAAATCTAAAGATCTATCTCAAATTTACACCAGTCGAAGTTGACTCTCTAATTGTTTAATGTACTGAGAGGTGGTTTGAACAGGCATCACAGCTTCAACGATTATTATCTTGATTGGCAATCATCTGTCCCATCCCATCACCCTAAGAGGTGTACAGGTTGTAACAGTTTATTTTGAAACTTTCTCATTCTCTTTTTTGAGACACATCTATGACATGTGGCTGATTGACTTGCCCAAGTCCTTCCACAAGATGTCAAATATAGTTCATTTAATATTTAAAAAAGAAAATAATTGAAATATTTTAATATTCTTTTTTTATAAAACACAATGTAGAAGTATTCTTTTTTTAGAGAACACAATGCAGAATTAAATATATAATATATTGAATAATGTGATATTTTACCTATTAGTTTTAGCATATTTTTAAACACTTAAAGGACATTTACATGAAAAAATACTGTAGCACTGTCCACAATGGTACAAAAGGCAAACACATTTTGTATGCTTATTTATGCTCCATATTCTTCCATGGTGTGTATTTTTGTAATATCGGTTGGTCATGTTCCAGCAGTGAACGCTGCGATGGATGATGAGCTCCTGTCAGTTTGCTGCTGGTGAAGAACTTTTCAATTTCTTTTAATTGTCTTTTTTCATATGAGACAGTAAGGGTGGACTGCTGTTAGACCCCCATCTTTTTACCTACACACCTCTTATTTTTGCTGATGTGTTTTTGATGGCATTAGGACTCTGTGCACTTTACTTCTGCAAAGCAATGCTAAATTGTGTGTGCTCTTTCCCCTAAACAGGGTAGAAAATGCTGGACTCAATTGGCACATTGAATGCCCTAGTCCCTAGTCCCTAGTAAAGTGGTACCCCATGTAACCAGGGCCTAAAAAGTAAATGCTACTAGTGGGCTTGCAGCACTGATTGTGCCATCCTACCTACCTTTGCAGCCTGTATGTGCAGTTTTAAACTGTAATTTTGCCACGCCTAATCCTTCGATTTTCATCCCTAGGTTAGGCCCTGGACAGCCCAGAGGGCAGGGTATAGTGGATTCAAAAAGTTGGATATGTACTTTCAAGTTTTACATGTTGTGGTAGTGAAAAACTCTTACATAAGTTTTACACTACTGCAAGGCATAACTCTCCCAGAGGATAACATTGGATTGCCTTGTTACATTTAATAAGTGCTAACTTTCAGTTGGGAGCAGGTAGACAGTCCTAATTTGATGTCCAAAGAATTGCAATGAAAGCCCTCTTTAATGCTAAAGTTTGAATATTTGGTCAATATTCCTAAAATACCACTGTAAGAAAGTAGTCATTTTCTTGTCATAACTATTTGTAGCTTGCAAACTGCCCCTGAGTCACATGACTAGGTGTAGCTGGCAGTTGGTCCTTGCATATTGTTCCCAGACAGTGATACAAAGGGAAGATACGTTTAGTCAGGATGGGTCATTCTGACTTAACAATGCCCTGATTGAACACACTTACAAAGTCACTAGTCTTTTGTGTCCGCAGACAAGCTGGGGCCAGGGCAGGTAGGAAAGGGAGGCCTGCCACCTCAGAAGGCTGGACACTTCCAGAACCTTCTCCAACTAAAAATGTGGGCATCATTTAAAATTGTGGACCCTCAGACCCACATCTTGAGTACAAATCTAGAGATGTGGAAGATTCAGATGAAGGACAGCTTGCTGCTTTGCTGCAAGAAAGACTGCTTCACTGCTGCCTTGTAGTACTGCCCAGCTGCTCTCCTCGTAGAGTGAGAAGGATTGGACCTGTATCCTGAAACCAGGACTACCACAGTGGCTCCAAGGGATAGTTAGCTCCTGATCAGGGCCTCAGCGACAGAACAGACTCCAACAACCTTGTGCCCAATACCAGGACTCTGCCAGCTGTGAGTTCTGCCCTCCCAAGTGGTGCCACCATAGTTCTGGACCCTTGTAAGTGGACTTGAAGGTGCACTGCCAGCCCAGCCCAGCTATGGTCCAAGCAGAACCAACGCAGCATTAGGTATAGCCTCACAAAACTCAACATCGGAACAGCATTGAGATGCATCGGCTCACAAAACTCCACATCGAACCGTTGCACAACGTTTTCCTGATGCAGGACTTTGCATTGCAACCCACAGCCTCCTCAGAACAATCACTGTGTGATTCAATCTCGACACAAGCCTACGCATTGTAAGCCCTTTGTCAACATCATCCTTAACAATGACGCAGGACTCCTCATCGCAAGCCCCACAACTTCTTCAGAACTAGCAGGTGATTGGCACATCTTCAATGCAGGACTTCACATCACAGTAGGGGAGGGTGGCAAACTATGTTTCACCAGCAGAGTTTGTAGGATTTTTCTCACTCCGTGCTCCATCTGGACGAGTCCTGGTGTGATTTCTCAATGAGCGATTGTGGCAGGCGGCCACCATTCACGTTGAGAGAGCTGCTAATCAAGTAGGAACTCTACCCGAGTGGCAGAAAAAAGCTTCTTCCTCTGGTGCAGTGCTTAGTGCCATTTGTGCTAATTTTACAGCGTGGAACTAGCTCCTGGCACTAAAATTGCAGCCATTTCTTCATTTTGAGTGACAACCAGAGTGGCCATTTTGGGTGAGTGCACGCTCTATCTTCCCTGAACCCCTGTTGTATTTAAACATGGACGCAGCAGGGACTCACTGGTGGCGCGCAGTAGTAATGCTAAAGGCTAGTCCATCTGTGCCCATAAGCATCCCAGAAGTATCCAGCACCAGCCACTATGCCGGTCCCATCTCTAAAGGTATTCCACGACTCTCTTATAGCTCCTCTCAAATCCGGGATATGGACCTAATTCCCTCTTGTACCCCTATTAGTCTTAATAGCAAAGCTCCCACAGAGATCAAAAGCACCTCATGTGGTTTCCACACTAATCTAAGAGACCAAAACTCCTTGAAACAGCCAGGGCTCATCTCTAACTTTCTAGCTGCTCCGATTAAATCACGGTTCCTCTCGAAACATGCAGATAATGTCTACGACCTACTTTAGGAAGAGACACTCTATTTATTACATAAACTTGGCTCCCAGACTTCTCTGGTCCTAACATTTGGTCTGCAGTTCCCACAGGATTTAAAATTTTCAGGAAGAACCGGGACATGGGTAGAGGGTGAGAGCTAGTGATTATTTACAAGGAGAGCTACATCCTTGTTCCGCTACCCTTAATAGATCTAGAGGGAGAGGAGGCTACGGATTTCTGCCTCTCCCCCAATCAATCTGTATGTGGGGCACTAATATATATTGGCCCTCAGGTCCCATAGGAGGGTTTATATTCTTGCCCTGTGATGCTCTTGCTCCCCTAACTCTCAGATATGCCAACTGAATCCTAGGGGACTTTAACCTACAATATGGAGTGTGAGAATGTCTGAGAAATATCTGTTCTTCAAGAGAATTTGGTGGTTATGGGCTTGACCCAGTCAATATTCGCTCCCACTCATCCAGCTGGTCACACTCTAGACCAAATGTTTACCTCTTTACCTCTCAAAGTTGATGCCCCTATCCCTTTGATCTGGTCAGAGCACTACATGCTCAGGTTCATATGGACTGGGTTAAAGAGTTCACCTTTCAATAAAGACTACTTATCCAGAATGGTAAGAGCCTTCCTTAAAGTTCAATCTGTCGTCCTCTGCAGTAGGTTGGAAGTAGTAAAGCCTTCTCTCTCCAGGAACGTGGACCAAGATGTTAGTCTCATTGACAGTTGGATTGAGTCTTCCACTCTAGCCTTAGCCCCAGAAAGGCAAAACAGATATACCTGCTAAACCTTCTTGTCCATGGTACACTAACTCACTTAAAATGATCAAACTAGAGTCCAAACATAGGGAGAGACAATGGAGGGTGACATACTGCCCTATCGCAAAAGCGGAGTACAAGTTAGCATTAAGGAAATATCGCAAAGAAAGTAAACTAGCAAAAAAACTTTATTTTGAGGCCAACATTTTAAATGTTGGAAACCATTTCATGGAAATCTTAAAAATTGTCAAATCTTTGACCTCTCCTGAAGCCTGCACAGGCCATAAACTACCATCCCGGGAATGGTGTGAACAACTTGCTCTCTTCTTTCACAAGAAAATTGCTGCAATCCAGGTCAGACTTCCCTTCCCTATTGAGAGGGGGGGGGGGGCATAAGTTCTAGCAGGGTTCCGGCAATGCCTGTTGATAATATTGGAAAGAACAATCCTGGGTCTGCTCATCTAACCCCTTACTGATGACAAAGCCATTATTTTTGGGTTCTTCATTCCAATTTCCATGGAAGACTCCCAATAATAGACTGATCTCCCTACTTCCAGCTCTCCCGAAGGTTTTTGAAAAACACGTAAATCAGCAGCTTTCTTTCTATCATTAAATCAACAGCCTGCTACACACCACTCAATCTGAGTTTGGTCTCAACTGCAGTGATGGGATGCTTGAAGTCGTTGATTTCATTAGACTTAGCCTTGATGCAGGTGACAGGGTGCTGCTACTCATGCTGAATTTATAGGCCATGTTCAATGCTATCTCTCACTACATCCTACTGGCCCTTCTCAGGTCTGTTGGAATCAGAGGGCAAGCCTAGAATTGGCTAGCATCCTTTCTTGGGAGGAGAGTACAAGAGGTATGGTGCCCCCTTTCTCGGCCAATTCTCGTTAATTGAAGATGGGAGCCTCACACTGTTCAATGTGTATCTTACTCCCCTGGCTGCCCTGGTAAAATCACTAGGGGACAAAATTGTGTCATATACTAATGACACCCAACTGCTGTTTTCCTGGAAGGATAACAAGGCATTTCCGGGTGAGAAAATTAGAAAATGCCTCAGTGCAGTCTTTCACTGGCTTACATCAAATCAACTCAAATGCAATGCCGGGAATACCAAGCTCATCTTCTTGTTGGCTAGGGCATGCACATAAGCCAGGCATATCCCACCACTCTAGTCAGTGCAAGTAAGTTACACATCTAAGATAACCTGTGCTCACCCTCTGGTAGCTTGGCACAGAGCAGGCAGGTTTATCATCAGAGGCTACGTGTAAAGCATTAGCACAACACACTAACACCAGGTACACAATGAAGGCAGCACAAGAGACTACACACCAGCTTTATAAATATATATATAGCATATTGTGAAAAAAACATAGACCAAAATGACATAGATCATGAAATACTGTCCTGTCCTGACAATGCAAGAATCAAAACAACATACACTATGACATCAGGGCATGACATGCAGAAGGCTATGAAAAGGTACACAAATCACCAGTGTAGTGTAACCTTGCTGGGAGACAAAACACATAAATCATTTTAGGATTTTCAGTTAGTACTAGTCATCCTAGTAGAAACAAGGGTAATACGATATTAATTGTACAGATACTAGTCTAAAGTAAAATGGTAAGTGCCTGAAGGATACACAGTGTTTAAATATGCATTTGTTTATTTTCTGGACTTGACAGTCATGTGAATGGCAACAAAAACTCATCTTGGGGAGAGGAGTTGGCCTGACGACTAGGGCAGTCGACCTCGAATCTGGGGAACTGGGTTTGAGTCTCGGCAACGACGCTGAACATCCTGTCATTCTGGGCAAATCACTTAATCTCCCTGTGCCTAACAAAAATGAATGTGACCTTATTTAATGCAACTGGTGCTATGTATGCACTCTGATATCCAATACCTTGGGTCAAGTTTGCACTATATAAAACTCTGTAAAAAAAAAAGGAATAAACATAAAGTTCTGAAGCACTTATGCATCTCTCAGGTTACTTACAGTAATTAGCCAGTGGCAGGACAACGGTCCCCGTCAGGATTAAACAATGGCTCTTTCGATGCAGGAGACAGGGGGGCAAATCACCTGAAGGTCTTGGTGAGACTTATTAACTTGCTTCCAATGCTTATGATCTACTGTGGTGCAGGAGACCTACTCTGCTCCCGCCCGGTTGCACCATGCTGGACTCATGGATGGTGGACCACTGTGGGCGGGAGGAGACCTTTCTTGATCTGTCCCTGTTGTGCCACTGTTTAGGATACAAGCACCCATGGGGTGAGATGCTGTGACACTCCTCCCCCCACCATGCCTGTGTTTGGGTTCCCAGCTCGTGGTGGGGCTGTGTCACACTGTCCTCCCCTAGGACCCTGTTGTGTTCTGTACGGGAAGCACAGGCTTCCTTGTAAGAGAACTATTCTTGCGGTCAGTTGGGGATTGACAGTGTTGCCTTCTCTGGTAGCCCACAATGAGCCTCGAGATCAGCTGTGGTCACATTGATCCTACTGTGGTGTCTAGTCACATCGGCAAAGGTTGGTATGGCAACACGGGAGCAAAGTGAAGCAAGCTGACCTGGGGGGGAGAAAAAGTGCTCAACACATGCTAATAACAAAGCCAGGCACTATTTCTCATAGTTGCCATATGTTGAACAGGGAACATGCTGGTCCCTGGAGAAATGAGGAAGCATTCACCATGCGCTAAATGTAAAATACCAGGAGCAGTAAACAGCCCTGCCTATGTACTGAGCTTGAAGAACACATGGCAAGCCACCAGCGCTGGGAGACATGAAGAGGTGGGCAGGTTGCAGGCTAGCACATAAAGCAGACAGCCCAAATGGCAGTACCTCTTAGCAGTCCCACAGTCCTCTTGGCAAAGTAGTCAGGGAGCAGGTGGCAGCCAGGCAACAGCAGAAAAAAATCCAGTGAGTCCTTTATGCACCCCAGCAAGTAGAAGACAGCAGGGCAACAGCAGAAGAGCAGTCCAGATAAGTCCTTTGTGCAGCCCAGCAGTCCATCTGACAGAGATTCAGTTCCACTTCCAAAAGTTCTCTGAAAACATGGGATTAGAATCCCAGTACTGATACTCAAAATTGTCTTTGTTCAAGGGGGCACTTTAAAAGAAACCTTAGAAGTGCACAACACCCTCTTTTAATCTCGTCCTGGCTCCAGACATCATTGGGGGTAAATCAGCCCTTTTTGTGACGGCAGGACACAGCCTCTGCAAATGTGAACGCCCCTCTCTCTCCCAGCCCAGGAAGGCCATCAGTATGCAGATGTAATACCTGTTACACCCAACCTTTCCTGTATGGGGGCTGTCTGGAAAATATGTACAAAAGTGTAGCTGTCACTCAGGCCCAGACGTGGATTGGAGACAGGCTGCAAAGCACAATGAGTTATAATCACAGAGAAATGCCCCCTTTCTAAAAGTGGCACTTTTCAAATACTAATGTAAAACCCAACAACACCAGTACGCAGGATTTTTCACTACCATTCTGAACATACCAAATATGGCAATGCTACTCCTTTCAGATCAGGAATGACCACTTAAACACATATAAGGGAATTCCCAATGCTAGCCTATGACGGAGTAGGCCTCAGAGCAGTGAGAAGCAAAATAGGCTGTTTGTCTCTACCAGAACATGCCACACAATGTCAAAGGCAAATGTCCTACCTTTTGCTTTCCCCGCACCTTGCTCATTGGGCTAACTAGTGCCTACCTTACGGGTACCCTATATGTAGTAAAAGGAGAGTTTAAGACTTGGCAAGTTGTTTTAAAAGGCAAGTCTACGTTGCAGTAAACTACACATGTAGGCTCTGCAGTGGTAGGCTAGAGACATGTTTGAAAGGCTACGTCAGTAGGTGGCACACACAGTTCAGCAGGCCTACAAGTAGTATTTAATTAAAGGCCCTGGGTATATGGAATACCACTAAACAAGAGACTTACAAGTAAATTAAATGGGCCAATGAGGAGTAAACTAATCACAAGATGTTTAGAGGAGAGAGCACATGCACTTTAGCACTGATTAGCAGTGGTAAAGTGCCATAGTCCTAGAATCAACAAAAAGAGGGTCAGGAAAAATGGAAGAAGAAAACAAAATGTTTAGGGATAACCCTGCAAAAAGGGCCAGGTAAAACAGATACATATCCATGTCTACTGGTAATCATTTTTAATACAGGTAACTGTTCACAAAGATCAAGATTATAAGCACTGAGCTAACTTTTCAGGCTATTAAAAACAACTTTGATGTTCGTGCATCCAGTAAATCTTGGTGCGCGAACGCACAACCTTTTGTGATTGGGTGGAGCAGAATGCCAACCAGGGATATAATAATACTCCCTCAGATGTATAAGCAGCCTAATGTGATTTTCGAATTGTTGTGCAATTTGTCTACCCTTATAGGTGCTTGCTTAACTTCTTTTTTAGCCTTGAACTGGTCATGGAGCTCCCATTTTGTGTGAGATTTTTGGATACCACAAAACTCATTAATTTGAGTGCATGTCAACAAGGCAGAAACAAATTCAAGCCCTTCATCAGCCAATAATATTCAATCAAAAAGTGAAATGTTATTAAAAAAACTTACAAGTGTCCTTTTTGCAAATTTAACAGCCATGGTATATAATGGAGTTAACTTTTTTTAGGTGCATAGTTGTCTGCCATCAGACAATACTCCATCAGCTTCAGGGTGGCGGTATATCACCCGCCAAATGTATATATGTCATTCAAATTGACAGCCTGGCAATGATGTATTGACAGAGTAATTACACCGCAGACCTGTTTTGGCTAGCCGTATTCATCCGTCTTGAAGATGGATGTATATTTCATGTATCTCAGCTGACTGGGCAAAGTAATCATAGCTGCATAGCACACTATAAAACACACCCTATTCAAGTCAACAACTCTTTTCCTTTCTCATCCTGGAGCAGCAAGAGATAGGGTTTTTGTTCATTGCCTCGTACTTCTTCAGTGTTTTTATTGTATATTCCCCTACTTTGTACATCAGATTCTCAGACACAGAATTGACTGTCATTGTAGATGAGATAATTAGGGTAGAGGCACACTTGTTTGGATCCCTTGTTCAAAGTGCCACAATACCTCAGAAAAGACCAATGTGGGAGGAAATTGTCTCAAGTGTGAATGCTGTATCTAACAACAGGCACTCACAGGAAGAAATTAGGAAGCTCTAGTATGATCTTTGGAGGAAAGTAAGATCCCTGGCCTCTAAATCCCATTTAGAGGCCTAGCATACTGATGGTGGTTCTCCTAGGCTCATTAACCTCTTGCCTGGGAAAAGGAAATGTATGGGATCCTACACACAGCAGACCTAGCAGGAATTCCTGGTGCTTAAAGACTGCTAAGTACAATCAGTGTTTGTCATACAGCAACTGTGTCTTTAGAATTTGTAATTTTTCTGATATCAATTATTTCACCTCATTGTAATATTTTTCAAAGGTATGTTTGTGCCTAAAGTGATGAACAGTATTGAAATGTACCTTCATTACCATCCTCTTTGGGAATTTGAAAAGTAATATATATTTTTTCATAATTTAATATCTACACCCATGTGTATCTTTAGGTTTATGTTTTATAATCTGCTAAAAAAAATGACCACTATGTTTCAGTGTTGTTTTGCAGCATCTTTACTATATTTCCTATACCTCATTTATCATTCTCTTTCTATGGTTCTGGTCAACAACCTGAGCAATTCTTATGTTTTTAACATGGTATAATATATAAATGCTTAGCTAAGTCACATATAACACACATTTAATCAATCTTAAGTAGAGTCGACAACTACTTTAACAGTGCTAGTGGTCAATGACTACCCCTCCCATCATGCAATATTATGGACAAAATTGGTGTATGTGATATTACACTTTCATCATACAATTTGTCAGACTGATTACACATTTAGACAAATGTGATAGTCATCTACGAATCTATGTATCAACTTTACAAAGTCTTTATTAAGAATTCTGTGTCATTTTTGCCTGTTATTTCACACTTTCCATTATAAATATTATTACTTTGTGCTCCATGGGGTCTATAGATTCATAAACTTTCTGCTACATTCTCAAGTTATTATTGTCATGCAGATATGATATCTATATGATGTTTTCTTCTATGCCAAAATGTCAATTAAAAAAGTGGATATCTAACAAACCTCAACAAAAGCACAGCAGTGTTACTTTTGTATAATGAATTACAAGTGTGGTATAATATCAACACTTAACATCTTTGGGACATTAAGTTTTAATGGTGTCAGAAAAACATTGCCTCTTCAAGATAATCATTCCGTAGTAATCAGTAGATGAATTTTAGTTCATTCAAATATGAGTCATTAAATCCATACCGTTGTCAAAATAATACTCATTAATTGAATATTTGTATAATCAACACAGCCAACACATGTTTTGCAACAACTTCGCATCTTCAGGGGTATTAAATAAAAACAGCATTTGCTTAAAAAGATCTTCATTGCTTAAGAGATAAAAAATTACAAAAAAAATACATTTCTTTAAAAAAAAAAAACATTCATTAGTTATTGCAATGATAGCTTGGTAAGCACAATATGACAAAATAGGTCATTAGTTGTTCCAATAATAGTTTATGAATCCCCAATATTATCTAAAATCGACTTCACTCTT
The DNA here is from genome assembly GCF_964204655.1 of Triturus cristatus. Classification (NCBI taxonomy): domain Eukaryota; kingdom Metazoa; phylum Chordata; class Amphibia; order Caudata; family Salamandridae; genus Triturus; species Triturus cristatus. Next base: position 501,452,996 of record NC_140591.1, read on the forward strand.
GCTGTTATTAATCAAAACTATTCACTCTTTGATTAAGCAGGTACTTTGGAGAGAAGCAAAAAAAAGTTATCACACTGGATATCTTATAGCTCCCGTTATTAAGTAATATATATATTCAATTTGAAGAAAAAACACAAAGTCAAAGATCAAAACCCATGTTAGGTCCTACGGTCTGAAAAATAGAGTTCCATAATTACATATAGTTCCATGACCTGAAATGAATAATTGCAAAATCTACCCCATATTTGGCTTTAAACCAGTGCCCCAAAACAAATTCTGCACACTTTTTTTTCCAAAGAAGTACCCTTAGTGACAAAGTTATAGAGTGAAGAATCTTTTTGCCAACAATAAAAATCACCAATGCACCAAGACTGAAATCATTGCCACGCGGCCCCCCTTCCCAAAATGAAAAAAAATATTTTTATGAATAAATAAATCAAGGCAGGCCCCGGGGGATGGGGTCCCCGGGGCCAATAGAGGCATCAGGAGGGGGGCCACGCAGCCCACCTCCATAAAAAGAAAAATATAATAATAGTGTGACCATGCCCCAGGGGATGGAGTCCCCGGGGCCGGAATTGGCCCATGCAGCCCCATTCCCGTTAATTAAAAAAAAAAAACGTTTTTAAAACGGGGTCAGGCCCTGGGGGATGGGGTCCCCAGGGCCCAAAAAAAAAGGAAAAGAAGGGGGCCACACAGCCCCCCTTCTAAAAATAAAATTAAAAAAAGACACGATTGTGCCAGAGGCCCCGCCCTCTCCCAGCAACACTCTGCAAACGTGTTTTAAGTTTGGGGAATAAGTCCCCTTGAATCCTAAGGGTCCCTGGGGGCCAACTAGTCCACCAGGTACCTCCAGTAAGAGCCACAGGGCTGCGTTGCAGAGTGGTGGTCCATGCCACACCCCTTTTTACACCTGTCTGCAACAGAGTGTCTGAACGGATGATATAGTGGTTACATGACTGACTGTATAAGTGACTGATTAAACGAGTCTTAGTGAATGCATGGGTGAATAACAATGGTTGGTGAGTAGATATGTGAGTGTCTATATGGGTTAATGATTGGTTGTCTGGGTACCTGTATTGGTGGCGGGGTGTCTGTGTGGGTGGGTGGGTGGGTGGTGTGTGACTCCCTGCATGGATGTGTGAGTGGGTGATTCACTGGGTGTATGGGTTCATGAGTGCATCTGTGAAGGGCTGTATGGGTGATTGAGTGTGTGTATGGCTATGTTGGTGAGTGAATAGATGTCTCAGTGGTATAAGTTTGAGTAACTACATATTTGATAGGCAGTGTATGTGAGTGTTGGAGTATATAAGCAATTATATGTGAGAGTGACAGAGAAGAACTAAGAAGATTTGACTGCCTATGAGAGAAGCTACCAGATTTTTAAGCTACCATCTTCAGATGCATAACACATGTGAGAATACATGTACAAGTAGACATATACCTTACTCACAGGAGCATGCGGACCTTTAAACTTGACAGCTTGCACTTACCATTTGAATATAGGAACAGACGAGAGACGTACAGAAAAAAGCAAGAGAATTGCAGACAAAAACAAGAGAGCTGCAGGAAGAGGTAAGAGAAGTACATAAAGAGGCAAGAGGGGTGTAGAGAGAGCCAAGAGATGTGCAGAAAGAATCAACAGAGGTGCAGAAAGAGGCAAGAGCAAGAGAAATGTAGAAAGAGGCTAGAGACAGGAGAGGTGCAGAAAGAGGGAACGGGGGTGCAAAAAGATGCAAGAGGTGTGTATAAAGAAGCAAGAGAGGTACATAATGAAGCAAGAGAAGTGCAGAAAAAAACAGCAGTGCAGAAAGAGGCAAGAGAAGTGCAGAAAGAGGGAATAGAGGTGCAGAAAGAGCGAAGAGGGGTACATAAAAGAAGCAATAGAAGTGCACAAAGAAGCAACAGAGGTGTAGAAGGAGGCAACAGAACTGCAGAAAGAGGCAAGAAAGCTGTGCAAACAAGGTGCAGAAAGATGGAATAGGGGTGCAGACAAAGGCATGAGAGGTATAGAAAGAAGAAAGAGGAGTGCAGAAAGAACCAACAGAGGTGCAGAAATAGGCAAGAGGAGTACAAAAAGAGGCAAGAGAAGTGCAGAAAGAAACAACAGAGGTTTAGAAAGAAGTAAGGTAAGAGAACAGCAGGAAAAGGCAAGAGAGGTGCAGAAAGAGGGAAGAGGGGTGCATAAAGAATCAAGAGAGGTTTAGAAAGAAGCAAGAGAAGTGCAGGAAGGAACAACAGAGGTACAAAGAGAGGCAAGAGGGGTACAGGAATTGGCAAGGGAAGTGCAGAAAGGACCAACAGAATTAGGCATGCGAAGTGGAGAAAGAGACAAGAGAAGTGATGAAAGATACAAGAGAGTTGCAGAAACAGGCAATGGAAGTGCTGAAAGAAGCAACAGAGTTGCAGAAAGAAACAAGAAAGGTACAGAAAAAATGGAAGAGAAGTGCAGAATTAGGCAAGTGAGATGCAGTTAGAGTCAAGACAGGTACAGAAAGAGGCAAGAGAGGTGCAGAAAGAGGTATTTGAGGTGCAGAAAGAAGCAAGAGGGGTGCAGAATGAGGCAAGAGAAGTGCAGAAAGAAGCAACAGAGGTGCAGAAAGAGGCAGGAGAACAGCAGAAAGAAGCAAGAGAGGTTCAGAAAGAGGCAAGAGAGGTACAGAAAGAGGGAAGAGAGGTACAGAAAGAGGGAAGAGGGGTACAAAAGGGCAAGAGGGCTGCAGAAACGGGCAGGCGAGGTACAGAAAGAGGGAACTGGGATGCAGAAAGAAGCAACAGAGGTGCAGAAAGAGGCAAGAAAAGTACAGAAAGAGTCTAAAAGGGTGGAGAAGCAAGCAGGAGAGGTGCAGAAAGAGGGAACAGGGGTGCAGAAAGACACAAGATGAGTGCAGAAAGAAGCAAGAGAGGTGCATAAAGAGCGAAGAGGGGTACATAAAAGAAGCCATAGAAGTGCACAAAGAAGCAACAGAGGTGTAGAAGGAGGCAAGAGAACTGCAGAAAGAGGCAAGAAAGCTGTGCAAACAAGGTGCAGAAAGATGGAATAGGGGTGCAGACAAAGGCATGAGAGGTATAGAAAGAAGAAAGAGGAGTGCAGAAAGAACCAACAGAGGTGCAGAAAGAGACAAGAGGAGTACAGAAAGAGGCAAGAGAAGTGCAGAAAGAAACAACAGAGGTTTAGAAAGAAGTAAGGTAAGAGAACTTCAGGAAAAGGCAAGAGAGGTGCAGAAAGAGGGAAGAGGGGTGCATAAAGAATCAAGAGAGGTTTAGAAAGAAGCAAGAGAAGTGCAGAAAGGAGCAACAGAGGTACAAAGAGAGGCAAGAGGGGTACAGGAATTGGCAAGGGAAGTGCAGAAAGGACCAACAGAATTAGGCATGCGAAGTGGAGAAAGAGACAAGAGAAGTGATGAAAGATACAAGAGAGTTGCAGAAACAGGCAATGGAAGTGCTGAAAGAAGCAACAGAGTTGCAGAAAGAAACAAGAAAGGTACAGAAAAAATGGAAGAGAAGTGCAGAAATAGGCAAGTGAGATGCAGTAAGAGTCAAGACAGGTACAGAAAGAGGCAAGAGAGGTGCAGAAAGAGGCATTTGAGGTGCAGAAAGAAGCAAGAGGGGTGCAGAATGAGGCAAGAGAAGTGCAGAAAGAAGCAACAGGGGTGAGGAAAGAGGCAGGAGAACAGCAGAAAGAAGCAAGAGAGGTTCAGAAAGAGGCAAGAGAGGTACAGAAAGAGGGAAGAGAGGTACAGAAAGAGGGAAGAGGGGTACAAAAGGGCAAGAGGGGTGCAGAAACGGGCAGGCGAGGTACAGAAAGAGGGAACTGGGATGCAGAAAGAAGCAACAGAGGTGCAGAAAGAGGCAAGAAAAGTACAGAAAGAGTCTAAAAAGGTGCAGAAGCAAGCAGGAGAGGTGCAGAAAGAGGGAACAGGGGTGCAGAAAGACACAAGATGAGTGCAGAAAGAAGCAAGAGAGGTGCATAAAGAAGCAAGAGAAGTGCAGAAAGATACAAGAGAGGTGCAGAAAGAGGGAAGAGGGGTGCAGAAAGAAGGAAGAGGAGTGCGGAAAGAGGCAAGGGGGCACAGAAATAAACAAAAGAGATACAGAAAGAAGCAATAGAAATGCAGAAAGAAGCAACTGTGGTGCAAAAAGAGATAAGAAGGGTGCAGAAAGAGACAAGAGAAGTGCACAAAGAAGCAACAGTGGTACAGACGGAGGCAAGAAAACTGCAGAAAGAGGCAAGAAAGTTGTAAAACCGGCAAACAAGTTGCAGAAAGATGGAACAGGGGCGCACACCAAAGCAAGAGAGGTACAGAAAGAGGGAAGATGGGTGCTGAAAGAGGCAAGAGGGATACAGAAATTTGAAAGAGAGGTGCCGAAAGAAGCATGAGGAGTGCAGAAAGAACAAACAGAGGTGCAGAAAGAGGCAAAAGGAGTGCAAAAAGAGGCAAGAGAAGTGCAGAAAGAAGCAACAGATGTACAGAAAGAGGCAAGAGAACTGTAGAAAAAGGCAAGAGAGGTGACAGAAGAGGGCTGCAGAAAGAGGCAAGAGGTATTCAGAAAGAAGCAAGAGAGGTGTAAAAAGAAACAAGAGTAGTACAGAAAGAAGGAAAACAGGAAACCAGGTGCAGAAAGAGGCAAGAGGGGTGCAGAAATGTGAAAGAGAGGTGCCGATAGAAGAAAGAGGAGTGCAGAAAAACCAACAGAGGTGCAGAAAGAGGCAAGAAGAGTACAGAAAGAAGCAAGAGAAGTGCAGAAAGAGGCAAGATGAGTGCAGAAAGAGGCAAGAGAAGTGCAGACAAAAGTAACAAAGGTGCAGAAGAGGCAAGAGAACTGTAGAACAAAACAAGAGCCATGCAGAAAGAGGCAAGAGAAGTACAGAAAGGCAAGAGGGGTGCAGAAAGATACTAGAGGGGTTCAGAAGAAGAATAAGATAGGTGTAGAAAGAAGCAAGAGAAGTGTAGAAAGAAACAACAGAGGTGCAGAAAGAGGCAAGAGGGATGTAGAAATAGACAAGAGAAGTGCAGAAAGAACCAACAGAGGTGCAGAAAGAGTCAAGAGAATTGCAGAAAGAGGCAAGAGAGGTGCAGAAACAGGCAAGAGAGGTACAACAAGTGGGAACAGGGGTGCAGAAATAGGCAAGAGAGGTGCGGAAAGAGGGAGGAGGGGTGCAGAAAGAAGCAAGAAAGGTATAGAAAGAAGCTAGAGAAGTGCAGAAAGAAACAACATAGGTGCAGAAAAAGGCAAAAGACGTGCAGAAAGAAGCAAGAGTGGTGCAGAAAGAAGCAAGGGAAGTACAGAAAGTTGCAAGTGAGGTGCAGACAGAGGCAAGGGAAGAGCAGAAACAGGCAAGAGAGGTGGAGAAAGAGGGAAGAGGGTGTAGAATGACGTAAGAGAAGTGCAGAACAAAGCAACAGAGGTGTAGAAAGAGGCTAGAGAGGTGCAGAAGCAAAAAGCAAGAGAGGTATAGAAAGAATCAAGAGAGGTTCATAGAGAAAGTATTGGTTTGCACACCATTAGTACCAATTTAACACCTTCAGGTAACCATTCCTGGTTTGCAAAAGGCCTTCCACCACGCTGTAGCACTTGTCGCTGCTTTTTTGGTAACATTTGAGCCATTTGAGCTAGAAACAAGTTTTTTTTGTTCAAATCTGCAGATTATTGAGCAGATGATGGATTATTTGGCAAATGCGGAAAATGTCTAATTATGCTAAAATTGGTGCAGCCGAACAGTCGCATAATTCCACTGGCCCTGCTCATACTTCTGACTAGGTCCAGAAGTGCTTCTCAGTGGTTCCTTCTTTTTTTTGTCTCTGTGAGTTCATATTTTAGCTTCTATGAAACGAGGAAGACTAAACCTGAGGTTACCACTCGACAACACACACTACCATACCACATAATTACTCTCCATAACACATAATCACACTCTACATAATCCTATACACTAAATACCCCATACTTTCTATCCACATGTTTTCACTGCACAACATACCACGTAATTCCACTTCACAATGTACATCCACTCCACTCCACTCCAAAAATAATTAGTAAAAACCTTTCACATTTACAACACCAAGAGCCCTAACTTTTTCAAATGCAAGACCTATTACATTGCAAATGCTTCTTTAACTAGTAGTCGCGTTTGCAGAGTGGTGGACAAAGGAGGCTGGCCCTCACACCAGTGTTCAGGAATTATGCTGCATAGCACTTACAGAAGGCACCAGGAGGCCTTCTTGGCCCCCAAAGTCCCTTAGGAGTAAAGTGGACTTAATTCCCCCAACCAGTAGTGTGCCAGGAGGCACTTTTGCAGAATGGTGGAGAAAGGGGTGTGTGGCCTTCGAAGACCTCTTAGCAATCCCACTATGTGAGACTTACTGGAGGTAGCAGGAGGGGTGGGTGGCCCCCAAGGACATCCTTGGGGGCCAACTACACCTCCTATTGCCTCCAGTAAGTCCCACACAGCAGGATTGCTAAGTTCTCATAGCAGGTCATGCCTCCTTTGCCCACCACTCTGCAAGCGCACTCCCTGGCATGCTCTTAGATGGGATTGAAGTCCCCTTCACTGCTGGGGGTCCTTAGGGGCCAACAAGCCTACCTGTTACCTCCAGTAAGCCTCACACTGTAGGATTGCTGAGAGGTGGACACAGGCCACGCTCCCTTGCTCCACCACTGTGCAAACATACCTCTTAGTGAGTTTTTGGTAGGGGGATGAAGTCCCCTTGCCTCCTGAGGGTCCCTGGGGGTCAACTAGCTCTCCTGTTACCTCTAGTAATCCCCACACAGCTGGATTGCTGAGCATGGTCAGAGGCCAGGCCTCCTTTTTACACCATCCTGCAAACACGCCTCCTGGTGCACTGCTGCTTGGGGATGAAGTCCACTTTAGTCCTGAAGTCTTCGGGAGACAAGGGAACCTCATCACCCCAACAGCAGTGCACCTTGAGGCGCATTTGCTGAGTGGTGTAAAAATGGGCATGGCCTCCTACCTCCTCTCAGCAACCCCGCTGTGTGGGTCTTACTGGAGGTATCTGGTGGCCTAGATCGCACCTAAGGACCCTTAGGATCAAAAGGGACTAAATCCACCAACCCAGAGTGGTGCAGGGATGAGGCAGTGCCTCTGGCGAGTTGTCAGTTTCTTTTTTTGTATTTTAGGAAGGGGGCTGTGTGGCCCCCCTTCCCTTCACACTTTGGGGCCCTGGAGAGCCCATTCCCCGGGGCCTGTGCCAATTTTTTTAAAATAAACAATTATTGAAATGGGAGGGAGGTGCGTGCCCCCCTCCTGATAACGGCTGATTATGGCCTTTTTTTTATTGAGGGGGAGGGGGGCCCCCTCCCCAGGCTTTTTTTGTCCCTGGGGACCCCATCCCCAGGGCCTGGCTAAAACGTTATTTATAGAATGGGGCCGCATGGCCCCCCTTCCCTCTGCCATTTTTGGCCCCGGGGACCCCATGCTCCAAGGCCTGCTCAGACATTCTTTTTTTATAAATTTTGGAAGTGGGCTGAGCGGCCCCCCTCCTGAGGCCAATTTTGGCCCCGGGGACCCCATCACCCAGGGCCGGCTTTACATAAAAAAATAAACAATAAATAAAAAAGGGAGTGGGGTCGAGTGGCCCCCCTCCCGGTCCACTTTGAGCCCTGGGGACCCAATGCCCCGGGCCTTGGCATTTAAAAAAAGAAAGATTTTCAAAGGGGGGGAGCCCCAGGCCGGTTTTGGCCCTGGGGACCCTATATCTCTTAGACTGTCCTTTTAAAAAAAAAATTGAAAAGAGAGGGGAGCCGAGTGGCCTCCTTCCAGGCCATTTTCATGGAAGTAAGAGCAGTTTTTCTGCAGTCACTTTCATGAAGCGAAGCAGATGTTTACTACGGCAGGGTGGGAGCAGTTCTCCCTCCCTGTCATAGCAAACTGCACTGTCCCGGGGTTGGCACCCTGGGACATTGCTGAAGCAGGCACTGGGGGTAAGGAGAGCTCCTGGAGGGGTGCCACACAGCCCCCCTCCAACAGATTTAAAGCTCCTGGGGGGTGGTGGTCCCTGGGCAGTGTGGGTGAAAGGAGTCCCCCCACACTTAATTAAAGAAATTGCAGCCCCGGGATGGTGGCAATCCCTGGGGCTGCGGAAGGAGGGTGAGAGACCCCCGCATTTCAACATTAAAGCCCCAGAGAGGTGGCGGTCCCCAGGGAAACAGCTTTTTCATTATAAAAAAGCCCCGGTAGGTGGCAGTCCTAGGGGCTTGGGGGGTCTGTGAGTCCCCCAGCTCTACTTAAGAAATGGCCAGGAGAGGTGGTGGTCCCCGGGCCAGCGTGGTGGGCAGGAGCACCCCCAAGCTTTTTCATTATAAAAAAGCACCGGGGAAGTGGTGGTTCCCGGGGTTGTGTATTTTAAACTTTGCCCCCAGGACCTGGCTCACCGGGGCTAAATTAAACTAAGTGTGAGAAACCATGCTTTGTTTTTGGTTTATAATTTCGCCGTGAGCAGGTCTATGGGGTCAGTGTGTTTCTACCCTGCCCCTTTTCTTGTTTTTTTATGTTTTTTTGCCTTTTTGCTTGTGACCAAGTCACAACATGGCTGCCAACACTATCTGTTTTGTATAGTTGACAGCCAATTAGAGTAAAGCTCGTGATCGGGTGCTTCGCAGACCCTCCGCGGTCACGAGATATCAATATTTTTTTAAATATGATTTTCTCAGGAAGTACTGAACGGATTTACACCATTTAACAAAAAGCTTGTTTTCTGGACCACAAGCTACCTTTTTGCCAAATTGGGTGTAAATCCATTTAGCAGTTCCGGCTGTAGCCGTGTCCAAAGTTTCCTATGGAAATTAACACTGAGAAAACATGTTTAGGGACCCCCCTTTTTTCTCGGCCCCCGCTTGACGAATCACCCCAAAACTTTAAAGTCAGGAGCTGACCAGAGCGCCCCCTTTCACAAAGATTCATCAAATGCCGCCAAAGATATTGGCAAAAGAAAAATTATTTTTGAATAGAAATAAGGTCTTAACGATAACTACTGGTGACCGCCAGTAGGTAATATATGTGTATATATCTATATACATATATCTATTTATATGCATATTATCTACTGGTGGTCGCCAGTAGATAGTTATAGTTAGGACCGTGTTTCCATAGGAAATCCGCAACATTCTATTTGGAATAACTTTGGCGCCGGTCGACGAATCCTCGCGAAATTTTCAAAACTAATGGGGCGCTACGCTCCGCTCCTACCCTGAAAGACTCGGGGGGATTCGTCAAGCGGGGGCTGAGAAAAAAGGGGGGTCCCAAAACGCGTTTTCCCCATGCATTTTTCCATAGGACCTTTAGACACAGCTACAGCCCGAACTTCTGAACAGAATTACTTGTAATTTGGCAGAGAGGTAGCCATAAGGTCAAGGAAGTGCCTTTTGTAGGTCTGGTGTAAATCTGTTCAGTAGTTCCTGAGAAAATAGCATTTAAATCAATATATATATCTGTGGCAGCGCTCCGTGCGCTTACCGTGCGCTTACGGTCAGCTTACCGTACACGTACGGTGCCGTGCGCGAGCGCGTTTCTGATTGGTTGTTAGATCAAAGTAAACATTAGAATCGGTCGAAACCAGGAAGTACCGGCCGCCATTTTCTGTCTCTCGCACTGAGAAAAAAAGGTTGATAACACGAAAAGGGGGCCATGAAGAGAGTTGCAGACCCCCTAGCGTTCGTCAGGGGGTTCACGAAGGACCAAAAAGTATGAAAAATGAATTTAATAATCTTTAAAAAAAATCGGGGCGTGCGCGTACGGTAAGCTTAAAAAAAAAAAAAAAAAAAAGAATTAACAATCACATTTAATATATAAATCTAAGGACCCCCAAGAGAGAAAAAAACTGTTGATATTTTGTAAAAAATGGCGAGGCGTGCACGGTACGAAATGCGCCACGTGGGCGCTCGGTGCGCGAAGCGCACCGAGTGACCACAGCGCGCGCACGGTGCGCTTCGCGCACCGTGCGTGCAAAAATTAAAAATAAATACATAACTTAGCATTTAAAAAAACGTACAAATTCACTGAAAAAACCATAGGTTTCACACACGTTATAGTTAGGAATTAGCATTTAAAAAACCTTGCAAATTCACTGAAAAAACCATAGGTTTCACACATGTTATAGTTAGCTGTACATTTTACTCGTAAAAAACCAATGAATTTCCACGTTATAGTTAGATCAGGTAACTATAACTTGCGCGCCTGCAATCCACTGCTGATGACGTCACATAATACATCACTCATGACATGGTCAGTGGCATCACTCATGACATTACTGATGACATCATCCTTGTGATAGAGTGGCGGTCGCGCGAGTTATAGTTACCTGATCTAACTATAACGTGGAATTTCATTGGTTTTTTACGAGTAAAATGTACAGCTAACTATAACATGTGTGAAACCTATGGTTTTTTCAGTGAATATATATATTTATATATATATATATATATGCATATATATATATATATATATATATATATTTGACAAACTTCCTACAAAGCAGGAGAGTCGACGCCGTGTCATATGAGCAAAATGTCCTTTATTTCAGTCAGCTAACGTTGTAGCTGACTGAAATAAAGGACATTTTGCGCATATGACACGGTGTCGACTCTACTGCTTTGTAGGAAGTTTGTCAAATATTATCGGACCGTGCTTGGGAGGTCCGTCCGTCGACACGCCCTCTGGTCTGGAGGTGGTGGGCATACTGAAGCAAACGGAGGTGAAGAAAAAAAAATATATATATATATATATATATATAAAACCCCTTGTATGCTCATGACGAGCTGGGCTCGTCATGAGTATACAGTCGCCATTTGCTCATGACGAGCCCAGCTCATCATGGCACCCACCCACAGGGGAAGCGCTGGCGCTCCCCCATGGGTGATCGATCGGCGTATTTGTTCTGGGGAAGGCAGGGGAAGACCTTCCCCTGCCTCCACCCGCTCCCCCCTCATGTCCTCAATGATGTCAGCACGCGAGGCGCACTGACGTCATTGAGGGTTCCCTAGGATCACTGACCTGCAGGAAGCCATTTGCTTCCTGCGCGTCGGTGAACTCAGAGGTGAGGTTTTGGGCTGGGGAGGGGGGGATTTTGCTAAAAGAGACATTGAGGGAAATGAAAGTGTTTTCCTTTCCCTCAATGCCTCTTTAGTGCATTCCTGCTGTACAATCGTGCGATCGCGCAGCAGGAATGCCCACTATGCACTAGGTGCATTTTGTTTATTGCTTATTTTACAAAAGTGTTTGTTGTTGTTGACTTGTTTGACAACTTACTGTTTTTTTGTTTAAATGGCACCATGGTCCGTGCTCTTTATATCCAGTATCCAGTATCCAGAGGGAAGGAAGTATGGTGAAAGAGTAACAAAGCGATTTGATACGAGGCAGTTTTCGACTCCTCCTGCCTCCTACACGGACCCCTCTGCAAAAACGGGCTCACCTGTTTCAAAAGGAGCCATCGCTCGGGCTCGAGCGTTCTACTTTGAATCCGGGAGGAATCTGGACAAAGGAGCCCCCCAACGAAGCCGGGAAAACAGGCGTGGACAGCTGACATCTCGTGCAATACACAGGTAAGCGGGGGACGTGCCGGAAGGCGCGACTAACGCGTTACCAGTTCTGTACGAGTGTCAGTTATCCCTAATCCTCTTTACTTCGTGTTGGGTGCAGAGTTATCCAAACTGTTTAACTTCAAGGCTTAACTGTTATACAGAGTGAAACGAACGTTTTCGAAGCCGAAAGTATACAGCTACCGCCACAATTTAAAGCTATTTTTACACATTGAGATAATGGCAACCGACGCACTAAAAGAAAGGGAGGAGGCAGCAGCAGCAATGTTCAATGATGAAATGGCCCCACCAAGGAACTCAGTTACCCATAATGCACCAGCATTGACTAAGAATGCTAACTTAAGGGACAAATGTAAACTACTAGAAAAAATGATGAGAAATGAACAAAACGCTGGTGGGAAGCAAAATCATTGCAACGCTATATTGATGTGGGGCGGGTCCCCAGAGGTCTAAGAATACTCATTGCCCCCAGCTATGAAACACCGGATCGTGAAATGATGCGGGAGTGGGCAGAAACTAACTTAGATTCTTCGCGCAAACTATTATTTATTTTGGTTAAATATGCTGAACGAGACTGTATAAAGCTGGCGGAGGACATTGATAACCTCAACAAAGAACTGGAATAATAGAAGGGCAAGATGAAATTGAAAAACTTAAAACGGATATGAAAAAAAGACTCAAAAAGGAGGAAGACGTAATCAGGGAGAGAAAAGCATTCAAATTCCACCGGGACCGGTGCGACTATGAACAAGGCAAAATCTTTACATTCGCAAGAAAATTTGAGGCATTAAAGGCCGACAAAACAGGTACCACAGCAAGTCAACAACACGGGACAGGAGCAAATAAGGCGCAACCTGATCTAACCTCTGCATCAGAGTTGAGTTCAGCCGTAGAAAGTGGGTCTGAATCTGAATTGAACACGAAAGCCAAACAAGCAGCAACACGCAGACACTCACTAACGGAGGAAGTGGATTTTTTATGTCGAGAACGCCTCCAATCGCTCAGACCAAGAAAGAAACAAGCGAATCTAAAGCGAGGCGAAACAATAAACGAAGAGAGAGAAGGAAAATAAACCGACGAAAAAACAAACAAAAGACCACCAAGACGTCAGCAGAAGAAATTCTGGAAAAAATAGGGGCCTTTGACCCATCATCAATTAATGACAAAACCGTGATTAATTTAACTGATGTAGTCCTCAACACTGCTGAAAAACAACTTCTTGCCTTAGCTCTTTCATTCTGTCCTGAAAGTTCATTCAATTACGCCAAATCACGTGTGGATATTTATAAGAGTGTCAGAAAACTTAAGCTCCTAAAATATCATGCTCAATCTAAAAAGAAAGAAAAAATTGCTGGAACAGAGATCAAGATTAATTGCCAGCTCACAGAAATTGCTCACCCTGAACTCACCCAAAATGAATCCGGCAATTTGGTGGATACCCTATATGACTTGATTCACGAAGGTGACCAATTGGACAACAATACCACTGGTGAAATAATGACAATTAACACTAAACTATGTCAGACCCCCTTCAAGCCACCGTCAAAATTCTACCCACTCATGATAAAAGATACAATAGACAGTTTTCAAGAACAAGTCATAAAAGATTTAAAACAACTGAATAAAGTTGCACTCAGAGAAAAAAACAATACTGTCAAAAATAAAAAAGAGCTCCAATATCATCAACTAATGACGAAGATAAAAAAAAATAAGGAAGTAGTCATTAGAAATGCGGATAAAGGCGGCAACATCGTGTTGTGGAAAAGAGAAGAATATTTGGCAGAAGCAATGCGCCAACTCAATGTCAAAACATGCTATGGAAACAGCAACAAAATGATTTTCAATTCAATACAGACGGCGTTTAAAACAAAGCTGATGGGATGGCGTGACACTGGTCAGTTAACTTCAGATGAATACAAGTACCTATGGAATGCGAATCCTACCATCCCCATTATGTACTTCATCCCCAAAGTGCACAAAAATGAACTAAATCCCCCAGGAAGACCAATAATATCAGCGAGGAACAGCATTTTTGAGAATACTTCGATTTATATTGACTTCTTCCTACAGGAACATGTCCAGAAACTAGCGTCCTATATCAAAGACACAGGGGATTTTTTGGCTAAAATGGTAAACTTTCCCTGGCACAAAGACTATTTACTGATCACCCTTGATGTGACCTCGCTATATACCTCAATCAAGCACAAGGATGGCTTACGAGCTCTACAATATTTTTTGTGGAAAAGAGGAACACAATATACTGACCATACTAAAATGCTAGTTAATATGGTAGAAATGTGTTTGTTGAATAACATATTTATGTTCCAAAATGCTTTGTTCCAACAGTTACAGGGAGTAGCCATGGGAGCCAGCTTCTCCCCAGCTATGCCTGCCTACATATGGGCTGGTGGGAGGAGCTGGTTCTCAGGAACAAATATATGGAAACTCTAGAAACACACGTAAAATGTTGGTGGAGATTCATTGACGACCTTTTTTTGGTTTGGCAGGGCACTAAAGAGTCAGCATTAAAATTCATTGAATCTATCAATATAAATGATCTAAATCTTAGCTTTACCGCCAACATTAGTAAAACCAATGTGGTGTTTCTGGATGTAGAGCTAGTTGTGAATCAAGACAAATTAGACACTAAACTCCATAGAAAACCCACGGCAGGGAATGCCATCCTCCATGCAAAAAGTGCACACCCAAAACACTTAGTGCAAAGCATTCCATATGGGGAGTTACTGTGCATTAAACACATTTGCAGTAATGACAAAGATTTGTAAACAGCCCAATTGAAATGCCTAACTAGGTTCAGAGAACGAGGCTACAGCAAAACCTGTTTGGTTAAAGCACTAAACAAGAGTAATTTGAAAACAAGGGATCATTTTTTACTAAAACAAAAAGAAAAAGCGAGCAAATTAGATACATCACACAGCAAATTTGGATTTATTTTGGAATACAATCAGCACGAGTCATCAATACGCAAAATTATCAACAAGAATTGGTATCTGATTAAACAGGATCCAATTATAGGTGAAACAATTTCCAAAAAACCATCCATTACATACAAAAGAAATACCTCAATGAAAGATACCTTGGTGGACAATGATCCCTGTGGCGTTACAGCCAAGGGGTCATGGCTAGCTCAAAGAACCGGATTTTACAAATGCAAAACATGTAAGGCTTGACAGTTTGGAGTAACTACCACCGAATATTCAACCCCCTTCGGTGGACCAAACAGACAGATCACAAAGGCCTTAAACTGTAAAACCAAATTTGTGATTTATGTGTTGGAATGTCCTTGCAGACTGAGATATATCGGCAGTACCATCTTGCAAGGACATAAGCGAATACTTCAACACATACGGGCCATCAAGAATCATGACCAGGCCTACCCTGTGGCCCGTCATTTTCATGAGCAACATGATGGTGATCCAAAGGATCTTATATATTTCCTATTGGACTCAGTCCCAAAAAACAAGCGAGGGGGTAACAGGGAAAGAACCCTCCGTATCTTGGAAATGAACTATATTCTAGATCTAGGTACCAAACAACCGAATGGACTCAATAGTTCTGATGAATTACATGCCAGTCTGTGATAATACTTATGGTCCACCAGCATAAATACCAAATGAGCCACAAGAAATACTCTTTAGAAGCACATCTTGTAATAGTTAAAGTGAAAGGACAAACTAAAATGAGAAATTGCGATAATCGCAAGAAACAGCCCCTGTAACAAATATATTGGCAATTTTATCAAGTTACCATCAATATTATGATTAATTGACCTACTGAATTCTCCCTTCCCAAGTGAATTGTTTTTAATCACTTTTTTTAGATTAAATTTTAGGCACTCAGCACTTTTTTTCAAGCACCATATTTTTGCACATTAATGGGTGTTAATTACATAACAAACACAATAAAAAATATCAAAAAGAAATCGATTAGCAAGTAAAGATACTAGACATCACTTTGAGTCCGGTTTCAGACTAAGGTGGATAGATTACCAATGCATTGACTAAACAATATTCTTCTAAAATATCACCATTGGCAATCCAACATATGAAAATGATTAAAACCAAATAATCTATCTGGATCAGCCTATACTCTGTATAAACACTAATATAGTAAACAAAATGAGCTTTTAGGCAGATCGAATGATTAGGGATTTATCCTACCATACAAATTTTGTGCATGCATTTAATTATGAAATGTTATAAAAAGATTTTATCATGTAATGCAATGTATTTATTCATCATACAATATTGTTTTTATTGATTTTAGGGGTGTATTTTAAACAAAAATTGTGTATTATTTGTATATAATTAAGCAGTTAACTATTTATTTATTTATTTATTTATTTAATTGCAAATTTGCACACAATGACTTGCACCTTAATGTTATCCACAGAACAAAGTCTGAATCTTAATTTAAATGATTTAAATCTTGATGACAACAAACACCAAATTAATGTTGATGTCTTTTACTTGCTTTTAAATGTTGTTATTAAACAGCTTTAAGTAATAAGCACAACCACAACACATAAAGTTAATGTATTAAAAGAAAAAAATAGAGAAAAAAATGAAGGAGAAAAAACAAGCTTTGAAAAAAAGTGTGTATCCTATAAAATGCATTCCTATTGCAAATGCGCGTCATGTGATCAAGTCCCCAGGGAGGGACGAAACGCGTAATGGCTGCCGTTCCTGTTGTGTACCCATGAAATAAACTGAGCGGTATTTTGAAAGGATTTTGTGGTCCGTGCTCTTTATATCCAGTATCCAGTATCCAGAGGGAAGGAAATATGGTGAAAGAGTAACAAAGCGTTGATACGAGGCAGTTTTCGACTCCTCCTGCCTCCTAAACGGACCCCTCTGCAAAATCGAGCTCACCTGTTTCAAAAGGAGCCATCGCTCGGGCTCGAGCGTTCTACTTTGAATCCAGGAGGAATCTGGACAAAGGAGCCCCCCAACGAAGCCGGGAAAACAGGCGCGGACAGCTGACATCTCGTGCAATACACAAGTAAGCGGGGGACGTGCCGGAAGGCGCGACTAACGCGTTACCAGTTCTGTACGAGTGTCAGTTAGCCCTAATCCTCTTTACTTCGTGTTGGGTGCAGAGTTATCCAAACTGTTTAACTTCAAGGCTTAACTGTTATACAGAGTGAAACGAACGTTTTCCAAGCCGAAAGTATACAGCTACCGCCACAATTTAAAGCTATTTTTACACATTGAGATAATGGCAACCGACGCGCTAAAAGAAAGGGAGGAGGCAGCAGCAGCAATGTTCAATGATAAAATGGCCCCACCAAGGAACTCAGTTACCCATAATGCACCAGCATTGACTAAGAATGCTAACTTAAGGGACAAATGTAAACTACTAGAAAAAATTATGAGAAATGAACAAAAACGCTGGTGGGAAGCAAAATCATTGCAACGCTATATTGATGTGGGGCGGGTCCCCAGAGGTCTAAGAATACTCATTGCCCCCAGCTATGAAACACTGGATCGTGAAATGATGCGGGAGTGGGCAGAAACGAACTTAGATTCTTCGCGCAAACTATTATTTATTTGGGTTAAATATGCTGAACGAGACTGTATAAAGCTGGCGGAGGACATTGATAACCTCAACAAAGAACTGGAATTAATGGAAGGGCAAGATGAAATTGAAAAACTTAAAACTGATATGAAAAAAAGACTTATAAAGGAGGAAGACGTAATCAGGGAGAGAAAAGCGTTCAAATTCCACCGGGACCGGTGCGACTATGAACAAGGCAAAATTTTTTCATTCGCAAGAAAATTTGAGGCATTGAAGGCCGACAAAACAAGTACCACAGCAAGTCAACAACACAGGACAGGAGCAAATAAGGCGCAACCTGATCTAACCTCTGCATCAGAGTTGAGTTCAGCCGTAGAAAGTGGGTCTGAATCTGAATTGAACACAAAAGCCAAACAAGCAGCAACACGCAGACACTCACTAACGAAGGAAGTGGATTTTTTATGTCGAGAACACCTCCAATCGCTCAGACCAAGAAAGCAACAAGCGGATCTAAAGCGAGGCGAAACAACAAACGAAGAGAGAGAAGGAAAGCAAACCGACGAAAAAACAAACAAAAGACCACCAAGACGTCAGCAGAAGAAATTCTGGAAAAAATAGGGGCCTTTGACCCATCATCAACTAATGACAAAACCGTGATTAATTTAACTGATGTAGTCCTCAACACTGCTGAAAAACAACTTCTTGCCTTAGGTCTTTCATTCTGTCCTGAAAGTTCATTCAATTACGCCAAATCACGTGGACTGTGGATATTTATAAGAGTGTCAGAAAACTTAAGCTCCTAAAATATCATGCTCAATCTAAAAAGAAAGAAAAAATTGCTGGAACAGAGATCAAGATTGATAGCCAGTTCACAGAAATTGCTCCCCCTGAACTCACCAAAAATGAATCCGGCAATTTGGTGGATACCCTATATGACTTGATTCACGAAGGTGACCAATTGGACAACAATACCAGTGGTGAAATAATGACAATTAACACTAAACTATGTCAGACCCCCTTCAAGCCACCGTCAAAATTCTACCCACTCATGATAAAAGATACAATAGACAGTTTTCAAGAACAAGTCATCAAAGACTTAAAACAACTGAATAAAGTTACACTCAGAGAAAAAAACAAGACTGCCAAAAATAAAAAAGAGCTCCAATATCATCAACTAATGACGAAGATAAAAAACAATAGGGAAGTAGTCATTAGAAATGCGGATAAAGGCGGCAACATCGTGTTGTGGAAAAGAGAAGATTATTTGGCAGAAGCAATGCGCCAACTCAATGACAAAGCATGCTATGGAAACAGCAACAAAATGATTTTCAATTCAATACAGACGGCGTTTAAAACAAAGCTGATGGGATGGCGTGACACTGGTCAGTTAACTTCAGATGAATACAAGTACCTATGGAATGCGAATCCTACCATCGCCATTATGTACTTCATCCCCAAAGTGCACAAAAATGAACTAAATCCCCCAGGAAGACCAATAATATCGGCGAGGAACAGCATTTTTGAGAATACTTCGATTTATATTGACTTCTTCCTACAGGAACATGTCCAGAAACTAGCGTCCTATATCAAAGACACAGGGGATTTTTTGGCTAAAATGGTAAACTTTCCCTGGCACAAAGACTATTTACTGATCACCCTTGATGTGACCTCGCTATATACCTCAATCAAGCACAAGGATGGCTTACGAGCTCTACAATATTTTTTGTGGAAAAGAGGAACACAATATACTGACCATACTAAAATGTTAGTTAATATGGTAGAAATGTGTTTGTTGAATAAAATATTTATGTTCCAAAATGCTTTGTTCCAACAGTTACAGGGAGTAGCCATGGGAGCCAGCTTCTCCCCAAGCTATGCCTGCCTACATATGGGCTGGTGGGAGGAGCTGGTTCTTAGGAACAAATATATGGAAACTCTAGAAACACACGTAAAATGTTGGTGGAGATTCATTGACAGCCTTTTTTTGGTTTGGCAGGGCACTGAAGAGTCAGCATTAAAATTCATTGAATCTATCAATATAAATGATCTAAATCTTAGCTTTACCGCCAACATTAGTAAAACCAATGTGGTGTTTCTGGATGTAGAGCTAGTTGTGAATCAAGACAAATTAGACACTAAACTCCATAGAAAACCCACGGCAGGGAATGCCATCCTCCATGCAAAAAGTGCACACCCAAAACACTTAGTGCAAAGCATTCCATATGGGGAGTTACTGCGCATTAAACGCATTTGCAGTAATGACAAAGATTTGGAAACAGCCCAATTGGAATGCCCAACTAGATTCAGAGAACGAGGCTACAGCAAAACCTGTTTGGTTAAAGCACTAAACAAGAGTAATTTGAAAACAAGGGATAATTTGCTAAAAGAAAAAGAAAAAGCGAGCAAATTAGATACATCACACAGTAAATTTAGATTTATTTTGGAATACAATCAGCACGAGTCATCAATACGCAAAATTATCAACAAGAATTGGTATCTGATTAAACAGGATCCAATTATAGGTGAAACAATTTCCAAAAAACCATCCATTACATACAAAAGAAATAACTAAATGAAAGATACCTTTGGTGGACAAGGATCCCTGTGGCGTTACAGCCAAGGGGTCATGGCTAGCTCAAAGAACCGGATTTTACAAATGCAAAACATGTAAGGCTTGTCAGTTTGGAGTAACTACCACCGAATATTCAACCCCCTTCGGTGGACCAAACAGACAGATCACAAAGGCCTTAAACTGTAAAACCGAATTTGTGATTTATGTGTTGGAATGTCCTTGCAGACTGAGATATATCGGCAGTACCATCTTGCAAGGACATAAGCGAATACTTCAACACATACGGGCCATCAAGAATCATGATCAGGCCTACCCTGTGGCCCGTCATTTTCATGAGCAACATGATGGTGATCCAAAGGATCTTAAATATTTCCTATTGGACTTAGTCCCAAAAAACAAGCGAGGAGGTAACAGGCAAAGAACCCTCCGTATCTTGGAAATGAACTATATTCTAAATCTAGATACCAAACAACCGAATGGACTCAATAGTTCTGATGAATTACATGCCAGTCTGTGATAATACTTATGGTCCACCAGCATAAATACCAAATGAGCCACAAGAAATACTCTTTAGAAGCACACCTTGTAATAGTTAAAGTGAAATGACAAACTAAAATGAGAAATTGCGATAATCGCAAGAAACAGCCCCTGTAACAAATATATTGGCAATTTTATAAAGTTACCATCAATATTATGATTAATTGACCTACTGAATACTCCCTTCCCAAGTGAATTGTTTTTAATCACTTTTTTTAGATTAAATTTTAGGTACTCAGCACTTTTTTTCAAGCACCATATTATTGCACATTAATGGGTGTTAATTACATAACAAACACAATAAAAAATATCAAAAAGAAATTGATTAGCAAGTAAAGATACTAGACATCACTTTGAGTCCGGTTTCAGACTAAGGTGGATAGATTACCAATGCATTGACTAAACAATATTCTTCTAAAATATCAGCATTGGCAATCCAACATATGAAAATTATTAAAACCAAATAATCTATTTGGATCAGCCTATACTCTGTATAAACACTAATATAGTAAACAAAAAGAGCATTTAGGCAGATCGAATGTTTAGGGATTTATCCTACCATACAAATTTTGTGCATGCATTTAATTATGAAATTTTATAAAAAGATTTTCTCATGTAATGCAATGTATTTAATCATCATACAATATTGTTTTTATTGATTTTTGGGGTGTATTTTAAACAAAAATTGTGTATTATTTGTACATAATTAAGCATTTAACTATTTATTTATTTATTTAATTGCAAATTTGCACACAATGACTTGCACCTTAATGTTATCCACAGAACAAAGTCTGAATCTTAATTTAAATGATTTAAATCTTGATGACAACAAACACCAAATTAATGTTGATGTCTTTTACTTGCTTTTAAATGTTGTTATTAAACAACTTTAAGTAATAAGCACAACCACAACACATAAAGTTAATGTATTAAAAGAAAAAAATAGAGAAAAAAATGAAGGAGAAAAAACAAGCTTTGAAAAAAAGTGTGTATCCTATAAAAAGCATTCCTATTGGCAAATGCACGTCATGTGATCAAGTCCCCAGGGAGGGACGAAACGCGTAATGGCTGCCGTTCCTGTTGTGTAACCATGAAATAAACTGAGCGGTATTTTGAAAGGATTTTGTGGTCCGTGCTCTTTATATCCAGTATCCAGTATCCAGAGGGAAGGAAATATGGTGAAAGAGTAACAAAGCGATATATATATATATAATTGTTAAGCTTGTTAAACATGCAATTTGTAAATGTACGAACTATTGAAGACTGACAGGCTGGTGTTGCTAATAACAATCCCAGGGGTATGCGCGGTATCCGTGATGTTGCCGTTACGATGATTACTGCCATTATTCTTGTAATAATTTGGAATGATTAGGGCACCTGCCGGCCCCTATTCCCTTGAGGAGGCACGATATGAAATTGCTATTATTTTGCATTATTTTGCATTAATTGTATAATATTATGTTCTGTATGTTTACTTGGGCACTAGCAAGCCAAGAGTCTTCGTACCGTTGGACTACGAGTCTGTTTTCTAATGCACTGGAGTTGTAGTCATATCATGTGACGTGTCACGAGCACAGGAAATTATGTAAATAAGGAACTCGAGTTCAGTTGAATTGTTGGTGATCAAGCCTGCTGGGCAGGCGAAACGCGTACAAATCGGCTGATTAAATAAAACTTTATCGAGCCCAGACACGGCGTCGTCATCCTTTGGCTGCTGGCAGAGGACTGGTGGATATATATATATATATATATATATATATGTATATTTGACAAACTTCCTACAAAGCAGGAGAGTCGACGCCGTGTCATATGCGCAAAATGTCCTTTATTTCAGTCAGCTAACGTTGTAGCTGACTGAAATAAAGGACATTTTGCGCATATGACACGATGTCGACTCTCCTGCTTTGTAGGAAGTTTGTCAAATATTATCGGACCGTGCTTGGGAGGTCCGTCCGTCAACGCGCCCTCTGGTCTGGAGGTGGTGGGCATACCGAAGCAAACGGAGGTGAAGAAAAAAAAAAAAATATATATATATATATAAAACCCCTTGTATGCTCATGACGAGCTGGGCTCGTCATGAGCATACAGTCGCCATTTGCTCATGACGAGCCCAGCTCATCATGGCACCCACCCACGGGGGAAGCGCTGGCACTCCCCCATGGGTGATCGATTGGCGTATTTGTTCTGGGGAAGGCAGGGGAAGACCTTCCCCTGCCTCCACCCGCTCCCCCCTCATGTCCTCAATGATGTCAGCGTGCGAGGCGCACTGACGTCATTGAGGGTTCCCTAGGATTACCGACCTGCAGGAAGCCATTTGCTTCCTGCGCGTCTGTGAACTCAGAGGTGAGTTTTTGGGCTGGGGAGGGGGGGGATTTTGTTAAAAGAGACATTGAGGGAAATGAAAGTGTTTTCCTTTCCCTCGATGCCTCTTTTGTGCATTCCTGCTGTACAATCGTGCGATCGCGCAGCAGGAATGCCCACTATGCACTAGGTGCATTTTGTTTATTGCTTATTTTACAAAGTGTTTGTTGTTGTTGACTTGTTTGACAAGTTACTGTTTTTTATTTTTAAATAGCACCATGTTTTTCTGTGTTGGGGAGTGGCCCCTTAGGCAAGGGTTGCTCCTCCTTTTTTGGGGGCATTATTTACTTGCTTTGTCTACCACCCAGGGGGGGGCAGACATTTTTTATTTTATTTAAATCTGCTTTGATTGCAATGTAGTGGGGAGTGTCCCCTTGGGCAAGGGTCACTCCCCTTTGGGGGTCATTATTTTTTTTACGTTTATTTTATTATTTCAAAAGTTTTATATAGTGCTAGCTTGACCCGTAGGTAGGTATAGCGCTTTACATATATACTGTAAAGAAAAACAGACTGAAATTGAGTTACATAGCAGGCAGGCAGTAAGGAAGCAAAACCAGGGATAAAAAAGTGTTTCTGATCAACAGAGGTCAGTAAAATACCTGAATCCCTTTAGCATTCTCTAGTTTTCAGTCCATAGAAATTGTCTTCCACGAGCTCCCATAGACAATAATTTTTTTTTAAAATCTTGTATTTTCAGTGATATGACCACCGAAGGCCCAGATTTTATATTAAAAACAGAGCTTTGAACTAAACCATTTCCCGCTGAAAGGCAATATTTCTCCCCGTGAGTTGCCATACTTGGCGTGTCATGCAGTTTGGTGCTTGATTTTCCTCCATGTCAAAGAACCGCAGATGTTTCAGTGCGCAGGCTAATGTGTTGCATAGCTAAGTACATATAAGGTCCCAAATGCAAGACCGATTGCATTGCAAATGCTTGTTTAATGTAGGGCCCACTCGGCCACCAGGGAGTTATTTGTGGAGAGTGACCCCTTGGGCAAGGGTCACTCTCCTTTGGGGTCAATATTTGTGGCTGTGTCTGCCCCGCAGGGGGCCAGATCGCCATGTATTTTTTCAAAATTGGGCCCACTAGACCCCCAGGGATTTTTTTTGTGGGGCGTGGCCCCTTGGGCAAGGGTTCCCATTTGGTAAGCATTAATTTGGCCATTTCTGCCACCCTGAGGGGCAGATGGACTGATTTGTTTTTTTGTAGGTCCAATAGGCTACCCAGGTTTTTTTAATGTTGGGGAGCGGCCCCTTGGACAAGGGCCGCTCCCCTTTATGGGAGGATGATTGTGGGCATTTCTGCCCTCATTGGGTGCCAGAATAGCAGTATGTTTTTAGGCCCATCGGCCATCTAGGGGCGCAGAAGCCACTAGACACCTGTTTTTTTTTAACTTTTTGTGTTTGGCAGTGGCCTCAAGGGCAAGGGTTGCTCCCCTTTTACGGGGGTGAATATTTTATTTATACTCTTAGGCCCACCTACCCCTTAGCTTGGCTGGTGGATTGTGTGTGGACTGGTGCATTATTTGCATATGTGATTGTAATGTTTTATTCTCCTTTTCATTCTAGTGTAAAGCTTTTGATTCCTTTTTGCGATTTCGACAGTGGTGTTCTGCAGTTTTGCCCAGTTGCATTTTTTTTGGTAAGAAAAACAGTTTTGTTATATTTTCTCCAAATGAGTATTTTTGTCATGTATGGATGATTTTTTTTGTAAGTGGTGTCATAATGGCAGCTTATTTAGTTAGTGTTTTGTGCATGGAATTCTTTGCGATGTGTTTTGCATTGTCTTATGTGTAATTTTCTTTTCTCTTTCTTTTTTAGTGGGATATTATGGTAAATTTATCTGCTTCTGGCAAGTGAGTGGTATTGTTTTGGAGCATATAGGTATTTCTGAAAAAGGTGCATTTTGTTTATTGCTTATTTTACAAAGTGTTTGTTGTTGTTGACTTGTTTGACAAGTTACTGTTATTAGTAAGCAGTTTGGCTAGCCGTAGAATGACTGCTCAGCAGGTGGTTGGTATGCTTCTTGAATCTTCCTCTGAGCAGGATTATGGGACTGACAGTGCGTCTGAGGGAGAGGAGGGAGGGGAAGATTCAGGCAGTGAGTTTTCTCTCCACATGGAATCATAGGATGATAAAGGTACTCTCAGTGCGGATGAAGTGCATGTTTTAGAGGAGGATACTGCTGTGCCGATGGTGCAAGAGGCATCTGGATTGCAGCCTGAGGCTGCTAGGCTTCCTACTGGAAGTGCTGGACTCTGGGTTGATCCAAACATGGTGCAGCCTATGTTGCCTGCCTTTAGTGGTGATGCAGGGTGTAGAGTGGATTGTGAACATTTGTTGCCTATACAGTTTTTTAAGTTGTTTATGGATGATGTATTTTTGGGTGAGATTGTTGAGCAGACTAATTTGTATGCTGAACAGTTTTTGAGGGACAACAGTGACAAACGTAGGCCCCACTCTAGAGCTACCCGGGTTTGATTTTATTGATGGGTTTGATAAGGAAGCCGTCCATGGCTTCATATTGGTCTACCAGTCCCTTGATGGCAACGGCCATATTTCCTGCAGTTATGACTTGTGATCGGTATTTGCTTTTGCTACGGATGCTGCATTTTGTTGATAAGTCTTTGGTCTTGATCAAGGACCGTTTGGTTTTTAGGCAGGGCACGCTATGGAATTAAGCTGTATATGTTGTCTGAGAGTAGAACAGGATATGTTTTTAATTTCCGTGTGTACACTGGTAGGGATTACACTATTGACCCCCTGGTTGTCCGTCCACTTTTGGAGTTTCTGAGAAAATTGTGTGGGATCTTGCTAGAGGACTGTTTAACTGAGGCCACCATGTGTACATTGATAACTTCTACACTGCTGTGCAATTGTTTAAGGAATTGTTCAAAGTGGACGCTTGTGGCACAATCCGCTCTAACCGTAAAGGTTATCCAAAAGAGCTTGTTTCCAAACAACTTCAGAGGGGACAGTGCAGTTCCTTGCGTAGTGATGAACTACTAGCTATGAAATTTGTGGACAGGAGGGATGTGTACATGCTGACTACCATCCATGATGAGAGTATTTCACCTGTGGCTGTTTGGGGTCAGATTTCTGAAGTGCGCAAACCCGTGTGCATTTTAGACTACAATAAGCACATGGGTGGTGTTGATAGAGTAGATCAGAGGTTGGAACCTTACACTGCTATTCATAAGGCTTATGTTTGGTATAAGAAGTTGGCCATCCATCTCTTTAATTTAGCAACTTTTAATGCTTTTGTTGTGTTCAAGGAGCGGTCTCCTGCATCAAAGTTGACTTCTGTTCAGTTTCAGCAATCTGTGATAGGCAGCCTTGTTGTTGTGGAACAGGCAAGTGTTCCTAGAGTTGGAGTGGTGGAGGATGTGGCTCGATTGAAAGATCACCACTTTCCTGATTTCATGCCTCCCACATCCTCAAAAGACTTTCCCACTAGGAGATGTAGAGTCTGTTGGCGAAGAGGTACGCGGAAGGAGACTCGTATGTACTGACTTGGGTGTCCTTCTAACCCTGGGATGTGTGACCCTGCTTGTTTTAGAGTGTACCACACGCAAAAGTATTTTTGGGAGCATCCATGAGTGGTAAAGTGAACTGCCTGGTCTGTATTTTTCAAAAAAAATGATTCTGTTTCAAGGTTGGCATTAGTGCAATGTATTTTGTTTCAGATTTTGTGTTAGTAGATTTGTATCTATTTGCATTTGGTTTGTGTTTTTATTTTTGTCTAAAAAAAATCCTAAATGTGATGTCGGTGTGTGTAAGCTGGTGCTTGGCTGGTGGTAGGCGTGGACTGGCGCTTGGCTGTCAGTGTGTGTGGACTGGCGCTTGGCTGGTGGTGTGTGTGGACTGGCACCTGGCTGGTGGTGTGCGTGGACTGGTGCTTGGCTGGCGGTGTGCATGGATTGGCGATTGGCTGGCGGTGTGCGTGGATTTGCAATTGGCAGGTGGTATGCATGGTTTGGCGATTAGCTGGAGGTGTGCCTGGACTTGCGATTGGCTGGCGGTGTGCCTGGACTGGCGCTTGGCTGGTGGTGTGCGTTGACTGGCACTCGGCTAGCGGTGTGTGTGGACTGGCGCTCGGCTGCCGGTGTGTGAGTAGTGACTTGCTGCTGGTCACTACACACACTGCTAGCTGAGTGCCACTCCACGCAATCCATCAGCTTGTGTGGTTACTGTGTCTAGAATGTGGGCCTGTGAAAGTGATGGGCTCTTGAATGGCGTTGTCTGCTGGTGTGAGTGTTGTAATGTGATGGGCCCGCGGCTGGCGGTGTGAATGGTTTTGTATGTGTCACACGTATGAATGGCCTGTAAAGAGGTTGGTGCCTTGTCGTGGCTTTACAGCTCACGAGCTGTGAGTCAATGGTTCAGTTTCTCGGCCTTTCAATTATTAACAGTGCATTTCATTTTTGTGAAATCACTTGCTTATACAATTGTATATACTGAACCATCACTCACCCTTGTGCCATATCCAACCAGTATGTGTGTGTGCTTGAGGATTAGATGGCTGTGCAGTAATATTTGTCTTTCTGAAGCAGGGTGTACCTTGTCCCTTTTTGTGAATGTTATAATGTGTTGTTTTTGTGCCTGGTGGTGTGAATGGTCTTATGTGTATCACGTATGAAAGGTGTGTGATTGGCCTGAAAAGCGGTTGGTGCCTTTACACCTCATGAGTTGCAAGTCATTGGTTCGTTTTTTTGTCCATTTAATTATTGATAGTGCATTTCATTTTTGTGAAATCTCTTGTTAATAAAATTTAATATACTGAACCATCACTCGCCCTCGTGCCAAATCCAACCAGTATGTGTGTGTGTTTGAGGAATTGATGGCTGTATAGGAAACTTTGTCTTTTTAGTTTCTCTGCCAAGGAGTACGTTCCATATAAGAATAACCCACCAACTGTAGATATTGTTGTAAACCCATGGGAGTTCATGGTGATGTCTCTCTTGTGAATTCCAAACATTTATTTTATCCACAGTGTCCTGCAAACCTCAAAATGTCTGTCACATTTTCCTTGCAATATTGTGCCGAAATTCTCACACTGTAGAAACAAACAACTAATTATGTCAAAACGATCTGGTTTTGCAAGGGGGGTCAACTGTGTTTTTGGCCATGTGCTCGGTGGCCATCTAGGGAAACCTAACAAACCCACACTTTTTTGAAAAATAGACACCGGGGGCTTCCAGGGAGGTATGGCTTGTGTGGATCCCCCAACGTTTCCTTACACAGAATCCTCTGCAAACCTCATTTTTAGTTGAAAAAAATCACTTTTTTCACCCATTTTTGTGTGGGAAAGTTGTGGCATCACCGGGCTCACTCAAATTTCCCACCACCTAGCATTCCCCCAGGTCTCCCGGTAAAATTGGTGCCTCACTTGTGTAGGAGGACCAAGTACCCGCGACAGGCAAGGGCCCAAAACGTAGTGAGGTGACATCAAAATTGCCTATCTCAAAACCACCTGGTTTTGCAAGGGGTCACCTGGGTTTTTGGCCTCGTGCTTGGCGGCCATTTAGGGAAACCTACCAAACCCATACATTTCTGAAAACTAGAATCCCGGGGGCTTCCAGAGAGGTATGGCTTGCATGGATCCCCCAACGTGTCCTTACCCAGAATCCCCTGCAAACCTCAATTATAGCAGAAAAAATCACTTTTTTCACACATTTTTGTGTGGGAAAGTTGTGGTATCACTGGGCTCACACAAATGTCCCACCACCCAGCGTTCCCCCAGGTCTCCCGGTAAAAATAGTGCCTCACCTGTGTGGGAGGCCCAAGTACCCGTGACAGGCAAGGGCCCAAAACGTAGTGAGGCGACAACAAAATTGCCTATCTCAAAACCACCTGGTTTTGCAAGGGGGTCACCTGGGTTTGTGGCCCGGTGCTCGGTGGCCATCTAGGGAAAACTACCAAACCCATACATTTCTGAAAACTTGACAAACGGGGGCTTCCAGGGAGGTATGGCTTGTGTGGATCCCCCAACGTTTCCTTACCCAGAATCCCCTGCAAACCTCAATTTTAGCTGAAAAAATCACTTTTTTCACACATTTTTGTGTGGGAAAGTTGTGGCATCACCGGGCTCACCCAAATTTCCCACCACCCAGCATTCCCCCAGGTCTCCCGGTAAACATGGTGCCTCACTTGTGTGGGAGGCCCAAGTACCCGCGACAGGCAAGGACCCAAAACGTAGTGAGGCACCATCAAAATTGCCTATCTCAAAACCACCTGGTTTTGCAAGGGGGGTCACCTGGGTTTTTGGCCCGGTGCTCGTCGGTCATCTAGGGAAACCTACCAAACCCATACATTTCTGAAAATTAGACACCTGGGGGCTTCCAGGAAGGTATGGCTTGCGTGGATCCCCCAATGTTTCCTTACCCAGAATCCCCTGCAAACTTCAATTTAAGCTGAAAAAATCACCTTTTTCACACATGTATGAGTCTGGGAGGTTATCCTAGGTGCCGGCAGAGCTAGGGTTCAAAAACTACAGCTAGCCACTTTCCCAAAAAAGGGTCATTTTTCACTGCGAAATTGAGGTGTGACCACGTTGCGTTTTGCGCTGTTTCCTGTCGCGGGCACTAGGCCAACCCACACAAGTGAGGTACCATTTTTCTCGTAAGACTTTGGGAAACGCGGGTGGGTGGAAATTTGAGGATCCACGCAGATTCTGGAACTTTCCACCACAGAAATGTTGGGAAAATGTGGGTTTTTTGACAATTTTTTAGGTTTGCAAGGGATTCTGGGTAACAGACCCTGGTGGGAGGCAGTCAAGTCACCCCATCCTGGATTCCCCTGGGTGTCTAGTTTTCCAAAATGTATAGGTTTTCTAGGTTTCCCAAGGTGCCCGCAGAGCTATGGTTCAAAAACTACAGCTAGGCACTTTGCTATAAAAGGGTCATTTTTCACTGCAAAATTGAGGTGTGACCACAGTGCGTTTTGCGCAGTTTCCTGTCGCGGGCACTAGGCCGACCCGCACAAGTGAGGTACCATTTTTCTCGTACGCCTTTGGGGAAAGCGGGGTGGGTGGAAATTTGTGGATCCACACAGATTACAGAACTTTCCACCACAGAAATGTGGTGAAAATGTGTTTTTTTGGATAATTTTTTAGGTTTACAAGGGGTTGTGGGTAACAGACCCTGGTGGGAGGCAGTCAAGTCACCCCAGCCTACATTTCTCTGGGTGTCTAGTTTTCAAAAATGTATAGGTTTGCTAGGTTTTCCCAAGGTGCCCGCAGAGCTATGGTTCAAAAACTACAGCTAGGCACTTTGCCAAAAAAGGGTCATTTTTCATTGCGAAATTGAGGTGTGACCACTTTGCGATTTGCACCGTTTCCTGCCGCGGGCACTAGGCCGACCCACACAAGTGAGGTACCATTTTTCTCGTAAGACTTTGGGGAATGCGGGGTGGGTGGAAATTTGTGGATCCATGCACATTCCAGAACTTTCCATCACATAAATGTGGGGAATTTGTGGGGTTTTTGACAATTTTTTAGGTTTGCAAGGGATTCTGGGTAACAAAACCTGGTGGGAGGCAGTCAAGTCTCCCCATCCTAGATTCCCTTGGGTGTCTAGTTTTCAAAAATATATAGGTTTGCTAGGTTTCCCTAGGTCCCGGCAGACCTATGGTTAAAAAACTACGGCTAGGCACTTTGCCAAAAAAGGGTCATTTTTCACTGCGACATTGAGGTGTGACCACGTTGCGTTTTGCACAGTTTCATGTCGCGGGCACTAGCCCGACCCGCACAAGTGAGGTACCATTTTTCTCGTAAGACTTTGGGGAACACGGGGTAGGTGGAAATTTGTGGATCCATGTAGATTCCAGATTTTTCCACCACAGAAATGTGGGGAAAATTTGTTTTTTTGGACAATTTTTTAGGTTTAAAAGGGATTCTGGGTAACAGACCCTGGCGGGAGGCAGTCAAGTCACCCCATCCTGACTTTCCCTGGGAGTCTAAAAATGTATAGGTTTGCTAGGTTTCCCAAGGTGCCCGCAGAGCTAGGGTTCAAAAACTACAGCTAGGCACTTTGCCAAAAAAGGGTCATTTTTCACTGCAAAATTGAGGTGTGACCACGTTGCTTTTTCGCGCCGTTTCCTGTTGCGGACACTAGGCCGACCCACACAAGTGAGGTACCATTTTTCTCGTAAGACTTTGGGGAACGCGAGGTGGGTTGAAATTTGTGGATCCACACAGATTCCAGAACTTTCCACAACAGAAATGTGGGGAAAATGTGTTTTTTTTTACAATTGTTTTGGTTTGCAAGGGATTCTGGGTAACAGAACCTGGTGGGAGGCAGTCAAGTCACCCCATCCTGGATTCCCATGGGTGTCTAGTTCTAAAAAATTATATATGCTACATTTCCCTTTGTGCCAGCAGAGCTAGTGTTCAAAAACTACAGCTAGACACTTCGCAAAAAAAGGGTAAATTTTCATTGTGAAAATGCGGTTTGTTCACTTTGGGTTTTGAGCCATTCCGAGGCGTGGGCATTATGCCTACCCACACAAATGAGGTACCATTGTTATTGGGAGACTTAGTGTAATTCAGATTTGTAAAGCAACTGTTATTACCTATTGATTTTTTATGCATTTTTGCCTTCCAAAGAAAGACTTTGTGTAAAAAAGAAGACATTTTGAAAAATGACCGATAATTCTCATGCTAGTATGAGTATTCCCAATTTTGAAAATGTGCAAATATGTACTGTTTCTAAACTCTATAATGTGTTCCCATTTCAGAAATACATAGGTGTCTCTCATACCGATTTTTCCATGTATACATTTTCCCAAATTAATTGCTATATACCCGGAACATAATAAAAAACCATTGCAAATTGCTGCCCAGTTTTTGACTCTGGGTTCGTCGGGTTCTTGGTGAACCTACAAGTCCTATATATCCCCACAATCAGGAATTTCCAGCGGATGTAACGGTATATTGCTATCAAAGAGCTGTAATAATTAGAAGAAGTTACAGATAAAAACGTTGACACAAAAGGCTGTTTTTTTCAACTAATTTTCAATTTTTCCTATATTTACCTGTTAGTTTCTATAAAGAAACCTTGATTGTTCTACAAAAATGACCTCTTGCTGAATCCAGAATTATATCTACTTTTCCAAAATGTATAGCTTTCCAGGATCCATTATTGCTTTCACACCCATTTCTACCATTAACTGGAAAGAGGTTGAAAGCACAAAAAATAGCAAAAATAGGCTATGTCCCAGAAAAATGCCAAAACTGTTTAAAAATTTTTGGTTTTCTGACAAAAGTCTGTCATTCCCTAAAAGCTGAGAAAATGGTGATTTCAGCCCCACTAACCCTTTTTTGATACCATTTGCAGAGAAAATCCCAGACGCTTTCATTTGCAGCCCATTTCGCCCCCCAAAAAAAATAATTCCTGTATTTTGGCTAATTTCTGAGACCCCTCCAGGGGAATGCACAAATCCTGGGTACCTTTAGAGTCCCCATGATGTTGGACGAAAAGGATGCAAATTTGGCGAGGATACCTTATGTGGTCAAAAAGTTACAGGGGCCTAAGCGCAAACTACCCCAAATAGCCCAAAAAAGGCTTAGCACAGGGGGGGAAGGCCTATCAGCGAAGGGGATATATATATGTGTACCATCAATTCAGCATTGGGACCAGAAGCTGCAAGTTTGTGGAGCTTGGCAACCCACATTGTTGGGACACCACCTGGTGTTTGGAGGCCCTTCACTTTACGGGTCTTCGCAGCGAACTCCAACGACCAGCATGCAATTGGCCCCGGTGAGCACGAGGGAACTGCAGATTACAAGTCGAGGCGGGGCACCAGTATTTCATTGGGTGTGGCCATGAGAGCGTCACAAGATTTATCAACGACCGCCAGGTGAGAGATTCGACTTGGGAACCGGCACTGAGGAAAGCACTACCGCTGAAACGCGTCTGCCAAAACGTTTCCAATTTGAAGGCATAACCCGTGCTGTTAAGTGTGGAATAAATCCTGTTGTCAACTCCAGCATTTGTCGGGCTCATTTGTAGTGACGAGTGAGCATTGGAGTTTATGTGAAGCCAGTATTGCTGACACTGGCGACCAGCTTGCCCTCACGTTCAGGTGCAACGCGCATTCAGCAAAGAACTTTGGACTTTGTATATTTAGTACAGCGCGGTGCCCCCCTTTGAGGATCATCAGTACTGACTGTGACCACATCGGGAGTGAAGATGTAGCATTTGCTACAGGAGTTACACCAGGTTCCAGCAACACCATCAATTCAGCATTGGGACCAGAAGCTGCAAGTTTGTGGAGCTCGTCAAGCTACATTGTTGGGACACCACCTGGTGTTTGGAGGCCCTTCACTTTACGGGTCTTCGCAGCAAAATCCAAGGACCAGCATGCAATTGGCCCCGGTGAGCACGAGGGAACTGCAGATTACAAGTCGAGGCGGGGCACCAGCATTTCATTGGGTGTGGCCATGAGAGCGTCACAAGATTTATCAACGACCGCCAGGTGAGAGATTCGACTTGGGAACCGGCACTGAGGAGAGCACTACCGCTGAAACGCGTCTGCCAAAATGTTTCCAATTTGAAGGCATAACCCCTGCTGTTAAGTGTGGAATAAATCCTGTTGTCAACTCCAGCATTTGTCGGGCTCATTTGTAGTGACGAGTGAGCATTGGAGTTCATGTGAAGCCAGTATTGCTGACACTGGCTACCGGCATGCCCTCAGGTTCAGGTGCAACGCGCATTCAGCAAAAAACTTTGGACTTTGTATATTTAGTACAGCGCGGTGCCCCCCTTTGAGGATCATCAGTACTGACTGTGACCACATCGGGAGTGAGGATGTAGCATTTGCTACAGGAGTTACACCAGGTTCCAGCAACACCATCAATTCAGCATTGGGACCAGAAGCTGCAAGTTTGTGGAGCTCGGCAAGCCACATTGTTGGGACACCACCTGGTGTTTGGAGGCCCTTCACTTTACGGGTCTTCGCAGCGAACTCCAACAACCAGCCTGCAATTGGCCCCGGTGAGCACGAGGGAACTGCAGATTACAAGTCGAGGCGGGGCACCAGCATTTCATTGGGTGTGGCCATGAGAGCGCCACAAGATTTATCAACGACCGCCAGGTGAGAGATTCGACTTGGGAACCGGCACTGAGGAAAGCACTACCGCTGAAACGCGTCTGCCAAAACGTTTCCAATTTGAAGGCATAACCCGTGCTGTTACGTGTGGAATAAATCCTGTTGTCAACTCCAGCATTTGTCGGGCTCATTTGTAGTGACGAGTGAGCATTGGAGTTTATATATATATATATATATATATATATATCCACCAAATGAGAAGCTCCTTCCGGATCTGCTGGGACCCTTGAGAGGTGGCGCACACGCCGGCGGAGCACGCCAGCAAAGATAATATCCACACAAATCCAAGTGTTTAATTCACACTACGCGTTTCGGCGACACGTGATCAAGGCTTGTCGCCGAAACGCGTAGTGTGAATTAAACACTTGGATTACCTACCTCGCTGTTTACCTGTTCATTACTGAGAGCGCACCGACTAAATTGCTTTTTGTGTGTATATATATATATATATATATATATATATATATATATATATATATATATATATATATATATATTATCTACTGGCGGTCGCCAGTAGATAGTTATAGTTAGGACCCTGTTTCCATAGGAAATCCGCAACATTCTATTTGGAATAACTTTGGCGCCGGTCGATGAATCCTTGCGAAATTTTCAAAATAGGTGGGGCGCTACGCTCCGCTCCTACCCTGAAAGTCTCGGGGGGATTCGTCAAGCGGGGGCTGAGAAAAAAGGGGGGTCCCAAAACGCGTTTTTCCCATGCATTTTTCCATAGGACCTTTAGACACAGCTACAGCCCGAATGGCTGAACAGAGTTACTTGAAATTTGGCAGAGAGGTAGTCCTCAGGTCAAGGAAGTGCCTTTTGTAGGTCTGGTGTAAATCTGTTCAGTAGTTCCTGAGAAAATAGCATTTAAATCAATATATATATGTGGGCGGAGCCTAACCACACATCTCATCCTGAGATCTGATTGGCTGTAAGCACTTCATCCAAGAAGTGTTGGCAGCCATCTTGGGACCAATATACATGATAGCACCTCAATAAAAAGCATTGCAGTTAATAGAAGGTTTTAAGACTTTAGTTACATTATAAATCATTTGTTGATGGTACCATACTCATTTTAGGAATTGTGGTATGTTCTAAGGTGATTTCACCATGTGAAAAAGCCTTCTGCTGGGATATCATGATTGAGAGAAAAATATTTTCTCATGCTTTTACCACAGAGGTTTGGAAGGTGATCTATAAGCTAAACTGAGAGTTTATTTTCTGTAAATTCACATTATCTTTCTCAGTCATGTGAGAATGAAGTCTGACATTCTCAGTAAAACATGTACATCCAACAAGGGCAGAGACTGTCAGTTGATTCCTTTGTGTTCTACTGCAGCTTTCCAGAGTGTTCCAAAGAACTACTAGAGCGCTAACCGTCCTACTTATGATAAATGTATGGCACACCTGAAGCCATCTTGCTTGGATTAAAGTGGTAACTCTTAAAACATTTAATTTAAAAAGGAACAAAATGAGGGGGTTCATTTTTCCATAAAAAGTATGATTAGTGCTGCAGAAAGAAAAATTAGGGCACATTTTGAGTGACTTCTCAAATCCTCTTCTATTTAATTAAAAAATTCTGACATGCAGACTGAAACATGCACTTTCAATACCAGCAGCAGTTTTCCCTGGTGAGCAGTAGCTTTACTACAGTGATCTAATGAGCAAAAAGAGTGCTAACATTCTGATTTTATGGCAAATGTGTGACACATTTGAATGCCTTCTTGATGGAATCAAAGTAAAAAACTGAAAGTATTTCCTACTGAGGAGACTGCAGTAAATGAGGAAATTAGGAAACTTCATAACAAATAAGTCTCCCAAGATGGCCACCAGAGACAAAAGAGCCCAAATGTAGCCCAAATATCACCCAGATGTAGCCCAAGTATAGCCCAATGACAGAATGTCCAAGAATGTTCTTAAAAACAACTAGAGCACTTACTGTCTTCATTATGACAAAAGTATGGCACACCTGAAACCATCTTGATTGGAATAAACTGGTAACACTTAAAACATTTAATTTAAAAAGGAACACAATGAGGGGGTTCATTTTGCCATAGAAATTATGATTAATGCTGAAGAAAGAAAATGAGGGCACATTTTGAGTGACTTCTCAAATCCTCTTCTATTTCATTAAAAAATTCTGACATGCAGACTGAAACATGCACTTTTAATACCAGGAGCAGACTTCCATGGTGAACAGTAGTTTTACTACAGTGATCTAATGAGCAACTAGAGTGCTAACATTCAGAATTTATGGCAAATGTGTGACATATCTGAATACCTTCATGATGGAATCAAAGTAAAAAACTGAAAGCATTTTCGACTGAGGAGACTGCAGTACATGAGGAAATTAGGAAACTTCATAACAAATAAATCTCCCAAGATGGCCACCGGAGACAAAAGAGCCCAAATGTAGCCCAAAATCACCCAGATATAGCCCAAATATAGCCCAATGACAGAAGTGTGCAAAACACTTATTATTTTGTGTTTTTGCAGTGTTATATAGTGCAGACTTGTCAGGTATTGGAGTGCTTTACATGAGCATTGGTTACATCACACAAGAACAAATTCATTTTGGTTGTAGACATGGGGAGACTAAGTGATTTGACCAGAATCACAGAATGTCGAGCTGAAGCAGAAACTTCAACCTGGTTCCCCAGTTGCAAAGTCTGCAGTTCTGGAAGTAACACCACATCCTCTCCCCTAAGTGCAACATTTAATCAAGTTGTCAACTAGATAAAAAAACATAAAGATAACAAATAATTTAAAAGTGCTTTGTCGCTATTTGAAAACTCAGAAAATATGTCCTTATTTTAGTCTTTTAGAGCACTAACCATAATTTTGATGCCAATAAGACCCTCTCATATATGTAATTTCTAAAGGAATGCTCTAGGTATTACAGTTTTGATTACATCAAGATGATGTCAGGCGTTCCACACTTTTGTAATAAATATTGAATGTTAGCAATCTAGTTGTTCATTAGGATACTGTTGAGAGGCAGAGGCCA
This sequence comes from Triturus cristatus, assembly GCF_964204655.1. Classification (NCBI taxonomy): domain Eukaryota; kingdom Metazoa; phylum Chordata; class Amphibia; order Caudata; family Salamandridae; genus Triturus; species Triturus cristatus. The sequence continues at coordinate 501,489,676 of NC_140591.1, forward strand.
GGGGCACGGACTCTGAAAATTGAAGCCAGGTAGGAGGGTGCAAAGGCAACAATTTAACCACACTGAGCAGGCAGGAAGGGCCGTGGAAGCACAACAGACTATGGAGGGCAGTGGAAAGGGGGGCAGGGGCAACAAACCAACAATACAGGACTTGCCAGAGAGGCTGTTGGAGGGAATATCTATTACGGGTCAAGGAAGCTAGGGGCGGTCCCCCGAGCCCCGGGAGCCACCACAGAACTGAGCAGGAGAGTGAGTCAGGGACAAAAGGAGCACCTTAATTTGAGCCGGGGTGCCTAGGAACGCTTGCTCCAAAAATGAAGAAAACAGACATATGAGACATGGAATTGGAGGCAGAATACAATGGCAGTTTAATGAGAAGATGCAACTTCAAAGAAACCGCAGAATAGAGACATAAAGTACAAAATACAGAATCCAGATAATCATACAGCTGTCATGATATTCTCTGTATCTCAATTAATGGACTGACAGAGAGAGAGAGAAAACACATCTATAAATGCATCATGAGAAACAAGTTACACCAAGGAAAATGTTACCTAGGAACACTCACATTCACTCTTAGAGCAAGCATTCCTGCAATTACAATACAACATCTTTTAAATGCAAAAGTAAAGAGAACAATGGTTAAACATAACATGACATTTCATATAGGTAAAATAGAATAAGATACTTCAAGCAAAGCAGAGCAAGACATTTTAAGCAAAGGAAGACAAGAGCTCCCAGTTCTTGGGGAAAACCTGCACAGCCTGTTAACCTACATACAGACGGCGAGGTTGTCCGTTGATATCTGTGGGTGCTCCCTTTTCATATCATTTTGTGGGCTCCTTTGCACGCTACATCTACCTACGTATGCTACCCAAAAGCTTCGTCTGCAGATTTTACCAGACATTTCGTCATTTACCCACTTAATGCTGACAATGGACTGGGTGAAAAGGTCAGTCTCTCAGGCCAATCGCTTATCGTAAGTTCCATAGAGCAAGCAGAAAATAATGGGTATTGTACAGGAATTCAATATATTCATGTATAAAATCTCCTCAGTTCTCCTAATTTGATGCTCTGCAGTTGCCACTTCCTTAAAAGCGGGAAACCTGCCCAGGAAGCAAGTACCAGTCCAGGATGCAGCCTACTGTATGTCGACAGCTTCAGGGGGATGTTGAACTTTGATACCGAGCACGGAGCACTCGGGTAGGGTGGGGGCTACTAGTTTGGAGCAGAAGGCCTCGCAGACCTGCCTTCAGACTGCTATACACTAAAATTGCAGAGCTATGGTCAATTTAACAAAGAGGCCTACATATTGAACAGAAGGGCCTACACAGGGGTTTTATGCTGGCTGAGTGGTAAGGATGTCTCAGGATAATTATATAGCAACACAGGACCCGCTGGTCAATTTAATACGGCCTACAAATGCGGCTGGCAGGGCAAGGACAAGGGTCTCATACTTCAGGTGTGGACAGAACGGGCCAGGGGCCCCCTGTGATACAAAATCTACCCTCCTTCAAGGCTGTGGCAATGTAATAGACCATTGTGGGCAGAAGGAAGAGGCAATGGTAGTACAACCATACATGCCAACAGACCCGATTCAGCCAGGAAACGTCCAATGTTTTTAAGCTCAAATGGGCTTTATTTGATCTGTCTCCTGTCTACAATATCCTCTTTTTCAATGTAACTCAAAGGGGAAAATAAATACCCCAGTTTTTTTTTCAAAATCTCCCTCTTACCAAGTTCAAAATGTTCGCAAGTATGGTACATTGGATCATGGAAGGAAATGGGATAGGGACATGGACTTGGATAACAGAGGACAGGAGAGACATGGAGAGGTGCACCAAACTGACGCTGCAGGGCAGGCATCAGGGTTTGCAGCAGCACAATACACCACACAGGGCATGCAGGACGGGAGTGCAGCACAACAATCCATAGAAAGCAAGAGGGAGGGGACAGGACCATGCACATGGACAACAGAGAACAGAGGGGCAAGAGGCAATGGTAGCTAGCTGACCATAATGGACAGACAGGAGAGAAGGCTGCAGCATAACAGACCATAAAGGGCAGGAGGGACAGATCAGGGGCATTACAATGGAACAGACAAGCCAGGAGGGAGGGAGTAGGGGTCTGCACATGTAAACAGAGGGCTGGGGGCAAGGGGGCAGGGCAGGAGCAGCAAGATAGCCATGGAGGTCAGGCAGGATGGGCACTAGAAGCAAGACACAACATGAAGAGCAACAGTGAGACTGTGATGGCATACACACAGACCATGGAGGGAAGGTGGGAGGGGGTCAGGGGCAGCTAACTGACCACACAGGGAAGGTGGGAGGGGCCATGGCAGCACAGAAGACCATGCATGGCAAGTGGGAGGGTTAGTGGCAGCACAATGGCTATGATGGGCAAGGAGGAGGGTGCAGGGGCATGCACAAAGGACGATGGAGGATAGAAGGGAGGGTTAGGACCTGTGCACAGACAAGAAAGTTCAGGGGAAGGGGCCTCACAACAGACCACACGGGGCAGGCAGGAGGAGCAGTTGCAGCACAACAGACCAGGGAGGGCAGAAGGGTGTGGCAGTACAATGGACCATGTAGGACAGGAGGAAGAGGATAGAGGCATGGCATGTGGACAGGCAGGGTGGAGGTGGCAGGGACAGGTTACAGTGATCTGACAATGCTAGGCAGGTGGGAGGGGAGTGGCAGCTCAACAGAACACTCAGAGTAGATAGGAGTGGCAGGTCCATGGGACATGGTGGGCAAAAAGGATGGAGCAGGGGCATGCACAAAGACATCGGAGGGCAGGGGGAAGGAGAATAGGGGCAGCAAGCTAAGCACAGAGTTTAAGCAGGAGGTCAATGATGGGGCATAGAATTGGGCAATGGAGGGCAGGAGGAGTGGACTGGTACATCATACTAAATTGAGGGCAGTGGCAGCACATCAGACTCTGCATGGCAGGAGGGAGGAGGCTAGTCCATGGATTCACACAACAGAGGATAGGGAGGAGGGGGATGGGGCAGCAAGCTAACTGTTCAGAGAAGGCGGGTATTAGATACGTTATTGTTTTTAAAACATTTTGTCTGTGCAAACTACTTAAAATATGAACAAGTATGCAGCATAATCTCACTTTTATTCAGGAAGAAGAAGACGTTAGTGACTGTGACTCCGGGCTCACTTGGCAAAAACACCCCCTGACCCTCCACCCCCTATCGCAAAATGTAATGCCCATGAAAAGGGTAGGTGAACACAGTGTTATATAGAACATAGTCCTGAGAGCACGATTGAAAATGAAAACTAGATATAGTGTATGGTATAAACTATGCACCAAAAAGTGTGATATAAGATGAACCAGGCGTGAAATATAATATGCAATACATTGTGCGCAATGACAGATTCATTGGAGAGCGCGAGATAGCACAGGCACTAGCGCGTGCTATGCGATATGCGCCTTGGAGTGTAATATGCACAGGGCAGTGTTGTGTAACCTAACTAGTCTCTAAAGTTGTAATATAAAATATGTGCTGGGGAGTGTAACGTTGCACATGCACTGTGACAAAGATATGGATCCCAAATTGTAATATGTATGGCATAGCACTGTGCGTTATAACATAGGCATCGAGGAAGGCATGTTTGATGGGGCAATATAACCCGTGCGAAGACAAGTGTGGCATGACATATTCACGGGGTGGTGTTACAGTGCACATGGGCTAGAGTGTCATAGCATATGCACTAGCTAGTGGAAGCCAAGCCAAGCCAAGCCGCCGCCAACTTCACCCTATGGCTATCCAACACCGCCGACACCCTAGCACCACTGAAAAAACGTCAAAGCAAACCTGGCAGCAAGAAGGCCTCATGGTTCAACGATGATCTTAAGAAGTCCAAGAAACTCTGCCGCTCCCTTGAAAAGGCCTGGAAAAAAGACCCATCCACTAGCACCAAGAACGCCTTCAAAAACGCCACCCGCACACACCACCAACTAATCCGAAAGGCCAAGAAAACAGCATTCAAGGATCGACTTGACAACAACGCACACAACAGCAAGGAACTTTTCAACATCGTCAAAGAATTCTCCAACCCCTCAGCCAACTCCAACGACATCACCCCCTCTCAAGCCCTCTGCGACTCCCTAGCCTCATTCTTCCACAACAAGATTGCAGACATTCACAACAGCTTCGACAACCAACCCGGAGACCAACCCACCCAACCATTTGCTGAACATTCTCCCCCCGTAAACACCCTCAACGACTGGAACCCAATCTCCACTGAGGACACAATCCGCCTGATGAATTCCATCCACTCAGGATCCCCCACAGACCCATGTCCTCACCACATCTTCAACAAAGCAGATTCCGTCATAGCACCGCACCTCCGAGACGTCATCAACTGCTCCTTCAACTCCGCCACCTTCCCGGAAAACTGGAAACACGCTGAACTCACCGCCCTTCTGAAAAAACCCACAGCGGACCCCACCGAACTCAAAAACTACCGCCCCATTTCGCTCCTTCCATTCCGGCCAAAGTCATCGAGAAAGCCATCAACAACCAGCTCGCCGCCTTCCTCGAAGCCAACAAATCCCTCGACTCCTCACAATCTGGCTTCCGAGCAAAACACAGCACTGAGACCGCCCTAATCGCAGCAACAGACGACATTCGAACTCTATTGGACAATGGAGACACAGTCGCCCTCATCCTCCTCGACCTCTCTGCAGCATTCGACACAGTCTGCCACAGCACCCTGTTACAACGCCTCAATAACATCGGAATACAAGGAAAAGCACTTGAATGGATCACCTCTTTCCTCTCCGGAAGAACCCAGAGAGTCCGCCTCCCACCATTCAAGTCCGAGGCCACTGAAGTCATCTGTGGTGTACCACAAGGATCATCACTCAGCCCCACCCTCTTCAACGTCTACATGAGCCCCCTCGCGGCCATCGCCCGCCAACACAATCTCAACATCATCTCTTACGCGGATGACACTCAACTAATCCTTTCTCTCACCAATGACCCCAGCACCGCCAAAACTAACCTACACGAAGGAATGAAAGAAGTTGCCGAATGGATGAAACAAAGCCGTCTGAAACTGAACTCAGACAAAACAGAAGTCCTCATCTTAGGTACATCCCCCTCTGCATGGGACGACTCCTGGTGGCCGGAAGCCCTTGGAAAAGCACCCATCCCGACAGACCACGTGCGGAACCTAGGCGTCATCCTGGATTCTTCACTCTCAATGAACAGACAAGTCAGCGCCGTATCCTCATCCTGCTTCAACATTCTTCGCATGCTCAGAAAAACATTTCGCTGGATCCCCACCGAAACAAGGAAAACAGCCACCCATGCTCTAGTCACGAGCCGACTGGACTATGGAAACACCCTCTACGCAGGTACTACCGCTAAACTCCAGAAGAAACTCCAACGAATCCAAAACGCCTCAGCCAGGATCATATTAGACATCCCGCGCAACGAACACATCTCCAGTCACCTGAAAGACCTCCACTGGCTACCCGTCAATAAGAGAATCACTTTCCGACTGCTAACTCACGCACACAAATCACTCTACGACATCGGACCAGAATGCCTCAACTCACGACTGTCCTTCTACACCCCCTCCCGCCAACTACGTTCTTCCAACCAAGCCCTCGCCACTGTACCTCGCATCAACAGGACCACCATGGGAGGCAGATTCTTCTCATACCTGGCTGCTAAAACATGGAACTCACTCCCCGCTTACCTTCGCCTCACCCAGAACCACCTGGCATTCAGAAAACAACTTAAAACGTGGATATTTGACAAGTAATCCTCCTCCCCTTTCTAAGCGCCTTGAGACCCTCTGGGTATGTAGTGCGCTATATAAATTCTCTGACTTGACTTGACTTGACTTGGAATACAACACAGAGGTGTGTGGCACTCGGCAGGCAATGGTGGGTGTAACACAGCATTGGGCTCTGTCAGGAGCGCGCTGTGACTCGCAAGTGATGTTCGTCCCCTTTCCAGAGAGTAAAATAAAAAGTATTACACATCCGGCAGTGGATGTGTGTTTTATTAACCGTGAGGGGGGTTTCTTGCATAGTTTTGGTCGAATTTTTGTCGAATCCCCTTTGAATGGCTTGGTGTGCATGTGTATTAAATGTGCCCGTCAATAGCTACCCATGTTTGTATAAATAAACGACAAGGGTGTCTACCGGGATTAGGCACGGTAGAGCATCAGACATGTCAGAGCTTCACTAGTGGTGTAAATACATTCCACGTGGATTAATTGCATGCATAGTCGCCTTTTAATGAATATCACGCAAATCGTCATGGTGATAGGTACGTACGGTTTGTCCAGCATGTCCTAGGTGTGTCTATAAATATATATTTTTTAAAAATAATAAAAAACAGTGGCCGGCCCTGGGGATTGGGGTCAAAAAAATATAGCCCCCTCCGTGCAGCACTCTGCAAACGCGCCCCCAACAGGCATCTCCAGTATGCGCCAGGGAGCTGCGCTGCAGACAGGTGTTCTGAGGCCAAGCCCCTTTTTACACCTCTCTGCAACGCAGCTCTGTGGCGCTTACTGGAGGTACCTAGTGGTCTAGTGTGACCCTAGGGACCATTAGGATTCAAGGGGACTTAATCTCTCAACTTAGAACAGCCACAGGGCGCGTTTACACAGTGGTGAAGGGAGGGGACGGGGCCTGAGGTGACGTGTGCAAACACGCACCATGGCACGTTTTAAATTGGGGATATAATTTCCCTTCAATACTGAGGGCCCCTGGGGGCTAACTAGCCCACCAAGTGCTTCCAGTAAGCGCCACTGAGCTGCATTGCAGAGAGGTGGTCCAGGCTGTGCCACTTTTTACACCTCTCTGCAACGCAGCTCTGTGGCACTTACTGGAGGTACCTAGTGGGCTAGTTGGACCCTAGGGACCCTCAGGATTCAAATGAACTTAATCTCCCAACTAAAAACGGACACAGGGCGTGTTTACACAATGGTGAAAGGAGGGGACGGGGCCTGAGTTAACGTGTGCAAAAACGCCCCGTGGCCTGTTTTAAGAGGTAGTTTTAATCCCCATGCCCTATTTTATACTAGGGGCTTATAGAGGAGGTAAGGCTAATCACAGGGGGACCCCAACGCATAATGTTCCCTAGTGTATGTAGGTGTTTTCGCTGTATTCTAAGTGTCTTTTAACATAGCACTGGCTCTAGGACTGGTTAGTCAGACTCAGTTACCACCAGTATCCGTCTGAAAAAGTTGAGGGTACAGGATGATTTTGCAACCAGGCTTCTTTCTGCTCTTCTTTTTGTTCTTTCTGCACGTTATCCTTCTTCCTGCACTTATCTTCGTATTTGAGGACTTCTGTTGCTTCTTTCTGCACTTCTTTTGTTTCTTTCTGTGCATTTTTTCTTCTTTCTTCACATGTCCTATCTCTGTAGGCATAGTTAGAAATTAGCATTTAAAAAACCTTTGAAATTAACAGAAAAAACCATAGGTTTCAGGCACGTTATAGTTAGGAATTAGCATTTAAAAAACCTCAGAAATTCACTGAAAAAACCATAGGTTTCAGGGGTGTTATAGTTAGCTGGACTTTTCACTTGTACAAAACCATTGAAATTCCCCCGTTATAGTTAGTTCAGATAACTATAACTCGCGCGCCCGCAATGCACTGCTGATGACGTCACATATTACATCACTCATGACATGGTCAGTGACATCACTCATGACATCACTGATGACATCTCAAATGACATCACTGATGACATCACTGATGACATCATCCTTGTGATAGAGTGGCAGACCTCCTCTCACCCTAATATAACCTTTGATACACACATTCAAAAATAGAGACTAAAATTTTCAAAACAATGGACATACCAATACCAGTTACAACAACCTCTTCAGTAATTCTAAGATCCACATACACATCCACTCATTCACCAACAGTCCAATACAGTCATTCATACATGTACTCACTCATCATATGTACTCATACACCTATACATCCTGTTACACAATGCCACTCATCCATAGAGTTACTCACACACATAGTCACTCATGCTAATAAAGAATCAAACATACATTTACTTGCATATACAGTTATACACACACCACCACACTTACTTCTACGGAAACTTACACATACTTAGTCTTTTAAACAATCACTTATAGAAACGCATACTTATTCATACAGGAACTCTTTCAATCTCTCACTCTCACATATACTCACATATATACACCAATAGTCACATATACTAGTTTAAAACATATGTAGTTACTCATAAAGACACTATTGAGACAGTCATTCACTCACTAACACACCCATACACACACTCATCCACCCATACAGTCCTGCACACATACTGTGTTCAACACATACAAACAGTGAGTCACTCATTCATGCACCTATGCACTACGTAATACCCCCACCGAACCATGCAGACACTCAGACTGATACTCAAAAAACCAACTAATAACCTATATAGACACCCATGTAGCTACTCACCAACCCATGCAGCCACTTATACACAAAGTGAGAGACTGATACAGATATTTACATATTTAAACATTACTCACTAAGCCATGTATTCACTATGATACACTTAATCAGTCAGTTACACAATCAATTTTTCAAAAACAAATCATCCATTTAGACACTTATATACCCATTTATTCTTCCATCGACCTTGAGATATACATATATAAAACATATTTAATTTTCAGAATAACACACATTCACTGGATGATGTCATCAGTGATGTCATTTGAGATGTCATCAGTGATGTCATGAGTGATGTCACTGACCATGTCATGAGTGATGTAATATGTGACGTCATCAGCAGTGCATTGCGGGCGCGCGAGTTATAGTTAGCTGAACTAACTATAACGGGGGAATTTCAATGGTTTTGTACAAGTGAAAAGTCCAGCTAACTATAACACCCCTGAAACCTATGTTTTTTTCAGTGAATATATATATATATACTTTTTAAATATTTCTTGTTTTTTGTTTGGCAGAAGCTGGCATCAATCAAGCTGGGGGGCTAAACAATTTTAAAAGAAAATCTTGAGTGGTCCTCAAAGCACCTTTTGATGCCATAGACATTTTCAGTGAGGCAGTGATTCTTGATCTAAAAACACTGGCCAATTGCAGGGACTTTAACAAACATCAAAACAATATACCTAGAAAACACTGGGAGGCCTTAAAGTCCTTGGAAAAAGACCAAACCATTGAAATCAAACCCTCAGATAAAGGGGGGAATATGGTCATTTTCAATTAAGATCAATATCATAAAGAAGCAATGCGGCAACTGAATGATAAAGATTGCTATATGCTAATACCAAGAAGGATCTACCTGGAATGTAATGATGTGTACCACAACTTATTACAGCTTTGGAGAAACGATGGCTTATTAAGTCAAGATGAATATTTATTCTTGCATTGTGAAACACCTACAATACCAACGCTTTATCACCTTCCAAAGGTACACAAGAATTTAACCAATCCCCCAGGCAGGCCAATTGTGGCATCCATTGACAGCCTCCTAGAAAATACATCTACTTATATAGACTCCTTCCTAGCTCCCTTGGTAAATGATTTGGCCTCTTACATCAAGGATACTCAGGACTTCTTAAGATTAATGGAAGGGGTGACTTGGGAAAAGAATATGTTTCTTATCACCCTGGATATTACCAGTCTCTATACCTGTATCAACCACCAAGACGTTATTACAGCTGTTGAATGGTTTTTGAACAAAAGACCAATCAAATATTTGAAACATAATGAAATGCTTTTGCAAATGATCACCTTCTCCCTCACGAATAATATTTTTACATTTGCAGGACAACTGTACCGCCAGCTGCGTGGGACCGCCATGGCATGTGCTTCGCCCCCAGCTACGCAAATATTTTTAAGAACCGAATAGGTATCTCAGTTTTCTTTTCCATCAAACGATGCAAGGCCGGCAAATTTAGTGAAAAAGTGACAACTTACCAAGGCAGACCAGGCTACCCTAGATCGATCCGTAAGATCAAATTGCTTCTCAATTTCAACTCTGACTTCACTGTATAGTGCCTAACCTGTCCGTGCCCCAAACGTTATATTGGGAGCACGATACACTCTACAAAGAAACGCATCCTTGAACACATGCGGGCTATTACAAACAAGGATCCCGCATATCCGGTTGCTCGTCACTTTGAGCAATTCCACCAGAGCAACCGTGATCCTTTGGAATTCCACTGTATTGACCAAGTGGACAAATCTGAAAGAGGGGGTGATAGGGTGCGCAAGCTTCATATTTTGGAATCAACCTATATAATTGATCTCCAAATGAAGGCCCCAGTAGGGTTGAACAATGATGAGGAGCTATGGGTTCACCTTTAATGACACGTTAGAATAATGGGTATTAAAAAGAACTTCATTAAGTCATAGTTAGATCATTAACGTGTCATATACAGCCATATGAAATTTCTCTCACTAGCTGTTCCAATGCCCATTCAGGGCTTAAAAAACTAAACTAGGGGGTAACACACTGGTGATACGAACTCATATGAATTGGATATTTATCCACATTGATCTGGAATCATTCGTATCAGCCTAAGATTTATGTTGAGATATGTGTGTTCATGTATATAGGATGTATATATTGTATAAATATTCCTATATGAAATTTGCAAATATTTTTCCCCCTTACCATGATTGCACTTAATGAATGAATGGTGCTATCTTGTTTTTAAATTTTGCACTATCGCACTTTATTTCAGTTTGTTACATAGGGACAGCACTTGTAAATAAGTCACTATAAGATGGCTGCCATGTATTTTTTAACAATGTTGCCTAAGTCCGTCTTTGACTATTGTTATGAATCATGTGGCGCATGTATAGTTTAAATGCCTCCATGGAGCACAAAAAAAGCTGTCATTGAAAAAGCCAGTCGGTGAAACGCGTCTGTCAGTGCAAAGTGGGGGGGGGGGAAGGGGAGGGGGTCTGCACAATGAAGCATTGTTGCTTTGAAATTCTTTGTGTGGTTTCCATCTCTAAACGCTATGGCGTTTTTGGTTATTTCGATATATAATGGCCTAATTAGAGAATAGACATATTCTTTGAAAATTATCTATTGGATTCTTTGTATGATGTGTTACTAGAAACTTTAAAGTGTCCTGATGACTCTTTGCAGTATGCTGATTTTGGTAATCTAGATGGGGTCTTGTAGGACCCCAAGGGTGGAAGTACACTAATTGTGTACCATACTGTGTCATTCACTTGTGCTGTATATTGGGATATTACTGTTGTTATTGTTTCTTTTGGTAAGTGTATGTGTGGACCTCTGGATTGGGAAGGGGCTGAAGAGAGTTTGGGAGACAAGGGAAGGTGTTTTCTGGCAGAGGGAGAATTGTATGCCCCCCGTAAAAAACAGAAGAAATGAGGCTTGGTCTACTGCGATTTTTCAGTGGAAATACCACATGGTAAAATGGATCTGGTCCCCAAACCAGGAAAAGTAGAGGTGTTAAAAAAGCTTGACCACTCATAACTCCGCGCCGCTGAGTTCCACACGTTAATTTTACTTTGCTTCACTCGTAACCAGCCTTGCTGTTAATTACAATTTATATTTTAAATGTTGCCTTTGTTTGAGACATGTCTAGGTAAATTTTAATTAGTGGTAAGTATCTTACTTGTTAATTCCAAACTAGTGTACCTAATTTTAGGCAGTTTTTTATGCATTTGATCAAAACAAAAAAAGGCTTTTTTTAAATCATAGTTTCTACATATCTTTCTTATAGAGAGAGAAATAAGATAAGCGCCTAAGTTAAAAAACTTATGAGGCTTTTTTTAATGATTTTTATAAGTGGGAGAGAGAAGATAATTTCTGCAGTGGAATCTGTAATCAATGCTCACCTAAATCCTATCCTTCAAAAATTGACTGCTATTGAGAGCAGGCTATCATGTTTAGAGAACCAATCACCCAGCTATTTCTCATTGCCTGTAGAGCACCGAACTAGGCCAACTAAGAACGTGGGAGGGATAATTAGCAGGAGCGCTCATAGTCAGGAATCTTCTAGTAAAAATATAACGCGAGAGGGGTCTCATCAGGGGAATGCTGAAAATAACTGCTTACAAACTATTTATCCGCCATCACAGACAGGAGGTCTTTTCCAAGGCGACTGCCAGGCTACAAACTCCTTAAATACTAAGCAGGTGACTAGGGTGCGCAATAACAGTTAAGTAAGTTCCCAAAGCCTAGACCTCCCTGTCCACGCTATCCACACAATAGTGGTTTAAATTCACACTTAGACTTACCTCCACAAACAACACCCTGTATCGTTGTTCTAGCTAATGTTCCTCCACTGTCGCCTGGTGATCGGGAAGACTGGCCATCTTTGAGGAATAAATCCCTGCATCTTGTTGATATAAAGACCGGTATAAATAACAAAGTTCTGTTCTCTGAACTCAAGATGGCACGTAGGGTCAGGTGGATAGGGCTAAATAATAAGACACTGCCAGGGGACTGCATTGTACTGACCTTCAGGCCTCCAGGCCTGGTAAGATCCATATTAGATAGGATGGATGATCAACCTATAGATGATTTAAGGATTTCTATACTACCCTTGGGTTTTTTCTATCGACCATCCAGACTGCCCCCGCACTTAGTGGGAGAAAAGAGTCAATTAAGTATAAAACAGCACCCACAGTTTCCACCATGGTATCACAATAACCGTTTCGAGCCATTAAGTTGCCTGGCGGAAATAGACTGACTAAAGTCAAAGATAAGTGTGTCAAAGAATAACGCTAATGTATTAGAGATCATTCCCAATCTAAGTAGGAGTGCTAAAGTGCATACACCCTCTGTGGACACTATATGTAATTATAGCCTTCCACAGCAGCCCCATAACAAAGATTTGGGAACAATAGGATCTACTGGGTTAGATCTGACCATGCAAGCTGAACAAACTAGTGGGGATGGCAACCTCATATACACGCAAAATTGCCAACCCGATAGGCGCAGCCTCCGTTTAATCTCCTGAAATGTGGCAGGTATTTTACGAAGGTTATCGGATGAGGCATGGGTTCAGTATATTAAAACCTTTGATATCATCTGTGTTCAAGAAACATGGAGTAGGAATTACTTTTTTCTGGATGGATATAACTCACTAAATGTGCAGGCTGAACCATCATTAGCAGGGAGGGCAAAGGGAGGACTAGCCACTCAAATTTCGGTACAATACGAGTCATTAAGAACAGTAAAAGTAATTGACTCTCCATGGTACCAGCTGACCTTGTGTTTTAATTTGATCAATGTACCTTTATTATTAGTCAACTGGTACTACAATATCTTTGATACAAAGAATTCTGATGTTATTGATTCCCTTGATATGGAGATTGTTAGGGTGGCAGGGAAGGTCTCCCCTTTTTGTGTTATGTGGGTATGAGATTTTAACTGCACCTTATGTCAGTATAGTGGGAGTAAGGCTTGTGGGCTAGTTGATACCAATAATCAACCCTTGACACACTTTAAGCACACTACACAGGGTGATGCGTTAAATTCTATTATTGTGGTTAATGACCTACATATGATTCATACCCTGGCTAGTACTTCAATTGCGCAATATCCAACATTTCAGGGGGGGGGGGTCGTGTAAGTACAATCGATTTTATGTTGATCTCTAGTAGATATACACACCTCGTTGATGATTTTGTGGTTGAACCAAACCCAGCCAGTGACCATAACCCTCTTACTGTATCCTTACACACTGTGGCGCGAAAGGGCAAGAATTTTGATTGTCTAATGAAATACAACCATAACCAGGGGATAAGGCTAAAATGGGAAAAGATTAATCCTAAGGTCTTTGAGGAGTCAATTATCAAAACTAATTTAACACAAGTGATGACATGTTTAAATGAAACATCACAGCCATATGCAATAATACAGAGTTTTGAAACCATTTGTGAGGGTGTGGCCAAGAATATGTTTTTAAAAAGGGAAACAGAAATGACCCTAAATGCTATAGGCCCATTTCCCTAATAGATGCGTCTTGTAAGCTGCTGGGGACGGTAATCCTTGCACATTTGGAGTCATGGGCCAATACTTCGAGTATTATTGTGAACACCCAATATGGCTTCAGGAAGGGAAGGGGAACAATTGAGCAGTGCCTCAACCTGTCTATGATTATGGGCAAGAACATGAAGGCCAGGGGTGTTTCGATCCATCTGGCCTTCATGGACTTGTCTTGTGCCTTCGACACAGTGTGTCGATCAAAGCTGTGGGCATTAATGGACACTATGGGATTTGAGGAACCGCTTGTCGCCCTGCTGCGTAGATTGCATGCAGCTACATCTGTAGCCATCCGGTATGGCCCAGGTGGCGAAAAGACCAAGCCAATTGCCTCAACTGAGGGCGTACGCCAGGGCTGTATATTGGCTCCCTTCCTATTGTTAATATATACAAATGGTCTGGAACATTTTTTATTACAACAAAGATTGGACTTTCCAGAAATAGATGGCAAACAGGTACCCTTATTGGCCTATGCGGACGACACAGTGCTGATGGCTTTAACGGCAAACAGCTTACAAAAATGTTTGAATGCTTTTAATGAGTTCATGTCAGGTTTGGATCGGAAGGGCAATTTTAGTAAATCTTTTACCATGGTGTGTGGCCCAAAAAAAAGTAAAACGCGTAATTATATGGCCCACGACACAGCCATTGACAAAGTATCAAATTTCACTTATTTGGGGAATCTTTTTTTAAAAAAGTTGAGCTGGGATCACTTGATTACATCTAGATTGCAACAAACTAGTAGAAACATAGAGGGGCTTTTTCGATTTGCCAGTAAACTTGGCCATAAGCCGATAGCTGAAATGATAACACTGTACAAATCCAAATGCCTGTCAGTAGCCACCTATGGGGCAGGGGTATGGGGATACCATAAAAGTGCCCCGATTCAAATATTGGAGAATAAATTTATAAAACACCTCCTATCTATCCCCAGCAGTTCTCAAACATTATTCTGCCATTCTGAGGTGGGTTAAGAATATGTGAGTGACAGAATCCATATTTCACCATTGCTTTTATGGGGGAAATTTGAACCTCAGAAGATCTGTTATTTTCAAGAGGCATTTTAAGAGACTGCATGAACCTTGACAATGCAATGGCAGTTCCATAGTAACGCTATGTCAAGGAAACTTTTCATAAGATTGGCCTTGATAATTTTTATGAAAACCCGGAGTCTATCCAACCTAATATGAAGATGGTCATTAAGAATGCATATCATACTGTTTTAAGTTTGTCTAGACAGGATAGTAATACAGTGGAATATGTAGCATTGAAACAACAACAATTCTTTTACCACTCGTGCTCATTGGCGTTTTTTAATGACGAGATTTCGTTTAAATGTACTGCACTTTCTTGTGGCTTTTCCGAAACAGGGGGGGTGGTGTGAGAGACTTCCTCCCTGCCCATGTAATAACGCAGCCCAACAGAGCACAATGCATTTTATGCTTTTTTGTTCACTTTATAAAGACCCAAGAGCCCATTTCATTAAACCAATTTTACAGGATATTCGTCCCTGTACTTACAAAGAAGGTTTCGAACATTTGAGGTTATTATCAACTACCACTATTTGTAGCTCTGTGCTCAGTTTTATTAGAATTGCTCTTTTAATTAGGAAACGATATGAATTATGAATAGTTTTATTGTTTTTTATCTATCTTGGTGCTAACTTTTGTGTATTGTCTGCTAAAACCTTTTGTATTTTAAAACACTTTGTATTTTAAAATGAACGTATGAATTTCTTGTAAACTTTTATGATTCTTTTGAATCGAATAAAGTTAATTGAACTGAACTGAACTGAATTTCTGCAGTAATGGAAATTAAAAAAAAAATCAATTTTGGCTGGGTTATTACAGTAAATACTAATAAAATAAAATGTGATCTTTAAACTAAATGTAAAAGCATAAAACTGAACATTGTTTTATTAGGACACGCACACACACAAGCATTTACTTAGCCAAGTAGTTGAATCAACAGGAGCCTAGGCAGCATTCAAACCACTAAACAAAAACCTTTCTAAATGGTGAGCTCTGAGTAAACTGATTAACTGTACTCTAAGGTTGTGTTTAAATAACAACTAGTTTGTCAATAATTTGAAGTTACAAATGTTGTTGCAATATACTCTGGTTACCCTCCTTAGAGCAGATAATTTACTTCTGGAACCAAAAAGGAAAACTAAAAGAAGGTCTCACATTTACTTCATATAATGTTAATACATGATATAGTGGTAGTGTTCCTCCCATAGACTGGGGAACTGGTGCCGGGACTATGATGTTGAAGACCAAGCATCGGAGTAATGAAGATTGCCATGAAGTAATTGTGGCAATGGTTAAGGTTTGCATTTATTGAAAGGCCAGTAAAGACATGATATTGAAAAATAGATAAGCATGACATTAGGTGTAATTTTTTTGTCAAGGAGCAGCAGTGTTGCGTGATTAGCAAGTCACCTCTTGCTGAACCTTAATCAGAACTATGAATATATAAAGAAGGTAATTGTGTGTAGAAAAGTCAAGATCTGGCCCAGATTCACTATTGTATAGCATATGCACTTCTGCATACGTTACTGGTTCTTTGAACTGCAAGACATACTGAAGTCAGAGACAATTAACTTTTGTTTGCAAAAATAATTTTGCATTGAAATCTGAAGTGGGGTCAGAGCCAAATGCCTTTTTGGAGCATTGTCCGAAACCCCTAATAATTTACACAAAGGCCTCACAACATGCAGGGATCATCGCATCAACTCACTGATTCTACTGAAAGCCAGCTCTGTTAAAGTAGCATATCCTGCTTTTCATAGAATTCTAGTATCAAAAGGAAACCACCGAAAAACAACATGCAAGTTGAACCTCATGTGATATTTTGATGTGTAATGTCGGCAAAAACACATAGTTTAAAAGTCGCACAACTCATCACTCACTCTCCTTTGAGTCGTTTTGAGATGCGCATAGCATGTTTTCGCAGGAGAAGGCTACAGCTCAACTTTTTGTCAACCGGAGACCTGTGTTTTTTCCCCAAATTGTTGGATCTATTGCATCTAGTGTATTTAATTCTATCCATAATATAGACTTTGCCCACTTTATTAAGCTGTGTTTGTTTAGAAGATTCTGGAGCACTGGGCCTATCTTACTATTTATCCTGCAATGAATCTTTGGTACAGGGAAGTTAACATCATTTAAACAATTCAAATTACAGTGTAGCCCATTTGGCCTCATGGTGAGGACCAAGAATCAGTAGAGAGTGTTATGTATGTTTTATTACACACTAAGGGCTAAAGTAATTAATATAAATCCCAAGAAAATATTTTTAAAACACAGAATTACCACTGGCAGTCCAAATTGTGGAACAAAGTTAACTCTTGGTCAGGTATGGCAAACAAGAAATTCAGTTACAGCAATATAGAAAATGAGAAACAGAATATGATGATTCATGTAAAAGTTTCAATACTCCTGTCTATACATATTAATTCAGGGAAAGCAAGAAGATGTCAGAATAGCGGGACCTCGGTAGAAATTCTCCAAATCAGGAAATTGCATAGAATAAAGCCATACAATGAGAATGTAGCAGAGAGATCGTCTGTACCCCACAGAGTCTAAAAGGAATATAATGTCTTGAATTGCAGTGTGAGACCTAATTAATCCACAGAACATTCGAGAATTCCATATCACCGACTCCAGTAACTTTCCACCTTTGAGCAGTGGAAATTGGCACCATTACTTGATTCTCCCATCCCATCATTTGAACATCAGGATGACCTTGAGTGTCTCCCCACTCCTGATGCGACATGAATAGGAGTCTTCTTTTAGTTTGTTAGGACCTCTCATTCTTGCCAAGAGTTTTCCTCCTGAGCCTCACGGTCTCAAATGCACAATATGCCTTTCACTAACTATGAGATCATGAAAACGCAGCTGTTAAAGAAGGAACATTGTAATCCAAGCAAACATTATGGGGTCGATTCCGATCCTGGATTTTTTTTTCCCGTACGACTCGTATCCTTATTTTTTTACGTACGAATCGTACAAGTCCCGTACAAACGGCGAAGTACGATTCGTATGTGAAAAATACATACGAATCACCTCGGGAAAAGTCTACGAGACGTCTCCGGACAGTTTTACATACAAATCAGAAAACTGAAGTCCGAGCGCGCAAGTACGATCCGTACCGCGCGTCCGAAAACCCAAGCGCATGGAAAAGGCTCCGTCCGGAGCGAACTTTGTACGAGCCCTACCCCGAGTATGCTTGTGCCCGGGGTACGAGTCGTACGGCCCCCCCAGCCTCCCACCCCTCCCGCGTACGTCCGCACCGTATACCCCACCCCCGTATATCCGCACCGTACCCCCCACCCCCGTATGTCCTCACCGTATCCCCCACACCCCCAGTATGTCCGCACCATAACCCCCACCCCCCCTATGTATGGACTGTACCCCCCACCCACGTATGTACACACCATACCCCAGGCGTACCCCCACCCGCATATGTATGCACCGTACCCCAGGCGTACCCCAATCATTGCGTATGTACGGTCCGTACATACGTAAAGATTGGGGTATGCCTGGGGTACGGTGCGTACATACATGGGTGGGGGGTACGCCTGGGATTCGGTACGCACATACGCGGGTGGGGGTACGCCTGGGGTATGGTGCGTACATACGTGGGTGGGGGTACGCCTGGGGTACGGTGCATACATACGCGGGTGGGGGGTACGGTCAGTACATATGGGGGTGGGGGGTACGGTCCGTACATATGCAATGTTGGGGTACGCACCGTACATGTTGACACGTACAATGTGGGTGATGGCGTGTACATCGTGTAGCGGGCCCCCTTTTCGTCGTGCATCGCGGCGTACTTAGCTTTTCCGGCACTTTTTGGCTCCCGTAATAATATAGCCGTGCGGAATGCTGTGGGTACAAATCGTACTTGCTGGTCCTTAAAACGCTGTCTCCATGCAGACGTCGCGTACGCGCTGTCCAGGATCGGAATTGTTTGTATTTTTTAGCCGTACGGTGTTTTGTACGATTCGTACGGAAATGGTATTTCTGTACGAATCGTACTTGCTGGTTTGTACGGTGGAATTCCCAGGTACGAGTCGTACGGAGAAAACGCTCCGTACGACCATTTGTACCCGGGTTTTACAGGATCGGAATCGGCACCTTTATGTTGAAGGTTGATCATTTGGGACTAAATGCTTAAGGAATTTAGTCAAGCTAACCTAATAGAACATCTCAATGTGCATTTTAAATATATGGTTATATGTGTACCTACAATTACAGAATAAGTGCAAGACGTTAGAATATGAATACATGATTACATGAGAAATGTACTTAAGGTAAATGCAGTATAACTCGAAATACACAGTTGTAGAAGTGAATAAAAACTATAATCATTAAAGTTATAGCAAGAACATTAGAGTACACACTCATATGAATGTCTAATTTCTACAATGAATACAATGAAGTCATATGTTTAGTGCTTCAATTTACATTAAAAAAGTTAAAGCACATGATAGGTATATTGTGCTTATGCATGTAAATATTGTGCTTCTGTGACATGTAGGGGTGGAGCTTAAATTATGCTTCTCCAGTCCCTCCCTCGGATGGTGAATTTAGCCATCACAATCAAGAAATACTCTTATCAGTTGGACCAGTTTAAACCTTGTGGTTTTCATCCTCTTTTGCCTAAACTCCTCTAGATGTTTAATCTCCTCCTACTATTTACACTGATTCTCCTCTAGCTCTAAATCCACTCTTTCTCTTCATGCCCTATTTTGCTCTTTGCACTTAAAAATCACCACTAAGAATATTACACAAAGGTCAATTATCTCAAGAGATTTCAAGATGGCACCCAAAATTCCACTTCCCTGATTTCCAAAGTATTTGTCTAATGAAGAATAAAAATCCCCAAGAGCTTCCCAAGCACCTGTTACGTCCAACCCTTTTAACTCCCCCATCAGACCTGAAATATTCTTAATATATTTTTGTGATTCCCTACTCTTGTCAGGAGTGTAGGTACAGCATTGCTGGACCTTCAATATCAGACAGAGTCCTCCCTCCTTTGAGAGAAGGATGTCTAACGCAAGAATATTCTGTAAAATAATAGATCGCATGGTACCATTTCAGTATCTACTACTAATAAAGTTCCTGCTGTACCAGTGGCCAATTTATAAAAGATTGTGGGAAATTTCCTAATCTTGATGTCATTCAAAATCACACCTATAGATGGAATCATCGCAACAAAAATATCTCCCAAAATCTCTTCAGCACTAGCTCCATGCTTGGGCTTAGACTTTTGCACCCAAACAAGATCATCAAAATGTTTGGGAAGACCATTCCTAAATGACATACACCGTACCATTTCTAGGGCAATTTAAAATATGCATTTTCTCCACAAATAAAATAGATTCCAGGGATAACAGGATCATTACCTGCTAAAAAGATTTCCCAGTTTCCCCTAACTTGAAAAGTGTGATTACACTCACTTTTACCTACAAATTGAATGTCATAGTCAGATCCACCCATAAGCCCACCCACTTTCCCTTTAAGTTTCCAGTCTAAAGTTAATGCTGCTTCATTTCCTGCCACTAAATGTTCAATTTCCTCTTCAGCCCACTTATGCTCCGCTTGAATCTCCTTGTCAGATTCTTATCTGGACTCCATCTTTCTCTTCCTGTCATCTACCAAATTAATACAATTCTTTTCAACATCTGTCAGAATGCAAGTCAAATTGTGTCTGTGAGTATAAGTAGTGCCTAATTCCCTAGTGGGTCTAAAGAATGTTTCAATTGTAACTCGCTCTTTGGGCTACTCAATCCAGGATAAAATGTATAAGTCTGTTTAATGGGAAAAGGATTTCAAAGCTTAGTTCAGCCTCAGGCAAACTTAGTCACCCTCTCTCTTGTCTTCTTGGCCAAAATTCTTCAGCTCCTACATGTGTTGCTACAGCACTAGTCCATTCATCAGGGTCTGAATGTGGTTCAAGAGACACCACAGGACAAGACTCGCTTTTCTCAACCCCATTTGTTGACTCGTTAAGACTAGCCCTGGGGGTTAAACTTCACTTCGCCAGTGTAGTTCACAGAGTGTTTGCCACTCCGCGTTCTGGTTGGACCACAGAGCTTGGCAAAAACTCAGCAGACCACCGTGTGTTAGAGTTCACCAGTGCTCACTCACTCGTCATGGATACAGTATTGGTTGAGCTTTGTGAGCACTGCATTTTCCATAGTTTTCAATGCTTGGCAGTTTTCGAATAATCCAACCAATCAGCTTTGTCAACGTTTTGTGTGTCAAGCCTCATTCTTATATTCTATCCACCAATCTGTGAATTGAGTGTGAGACTTGTAAGTTGTAACGCAGATGTGCGGTGTTTCTAACATGGATCTACAGAACCACTGAGTAGGAACTGGGGACCAGGATATGAGTAAAGCGAGTACAGGACTTGGAGGATGAAGATGGGAAGGAAGGTAAGTGTTCCACGGCAGGTCAGAAAGACAATAGCATGGGAGATTTGCATACATCTGTAAGGTAGTAAGTTTGAGCATCTGAGCTGTGTCACTTGGTTCCTTTTTCAGGCTGGTGGTCTGCGCTAGACTGCGACAGTAAACGTAGGCTGTCCTGCACTTGTAACCAGAGGCCATCCATCGTAAGAGACTCAGTGCCTGTGCTATTGAGACAAAAATAGCAGCTATCTCGGTGAGGACCCTCCACCCACATACAGAAAGTTTGAAGCTGGATCAACAACGTTCTTTCCAGCTAAAGTGCACATAATGTCCTTCAGCTAGTATGTAGCACATGCATTTCAGTGTACTGTAGGGCACCCTGGTCTCAAGTAGATGCACCCCCCTCTTCATGCAAGTCTCTTATTTTCCAAAGTTTAGGCGGTGTGGGGCTACCCCATGAACATGCCAGTGCCAAACCCAATCACCCACTTTAAAAAGTATGGAGGAAAATTCACAAAGGATTAAAATTCAGTTCAAAGGTTATATGTCTTAAATGTTCTGTTTTTCAACATAGCTATTCAACCTATTACTAAGAACCTCCCATACTGATAAAAAGTATGCACAGAGGAATGGTTCAGTTGACCAAGACGACACAATACTGTCAAAGGAGGAATGGTGGGATAGATTTGAAACTGTGTGCATTGGTGACAGTACCTCCATCCTGCCCCAGTAGAATTCTGCCATAGCTGCTGTTTTATAACTTTGTTGGGAACTTGCGACCCCAACAAGTGGAAGTTAGGCCCCCTTGTTCCACGGAGGTGCCCCCACATTCCTGCTTACCACGGTGGCAGTGTTTTGCACAGGCTGCCTCTTTTAGCCTGGTTCCCAGCACCATACTTTGTCATATCTCCCTGTCACAGTGTTTGATTGTCTATTTGCTCTCCCTCCCCTATGATCTGCTCTGAGCATGCAGTTGTTGTGCATGGCACTGGTGGCATACTGACACTGTCCTCGTGCATCCAAGGGGCTGTGAGGTTGTGTACTAGTGCTGCTTCTGAAAGGCTGTGTGGTGGTTGATGTGTGTGGATTTGGATGCTGCAGAAAAGCACATGGTGTGTCCTGCACTCCCTCTTTCTATTTTCTCTAGATACGCCCATGGCAGCCAAAGAGTTAAGTCTCTAATGTGTGCTCACTGAAGGACACCGGACTGATAACAAAGAAGCCACTCCTCATCCCCAACTTCATATCTGAAGCAGGCGTATTAGTAGCTGTACAAAAGGCTTTCATCAAGCTGTGGCTTGAGAAGTCAGACTGGTGCTGTCCTAGGGAAGGGTGGTCATGAGGAATGTGCACATTCTGTTCCCTCCATGCCTGTAAACAGTTAGGCAGGTATAACTAGGGGTGGACGAGCAATACTCCACCCACTTTCCAAACTCCACAGAATTTGGCACAGTTTTTCAGTAATTACGCAAAATTCCACAGAGTGAAACTCCGTGAGCTCCCCCCACCCCTAATCAAGACACTCCTCAGGCTGAAAAAGTGCTATTTCAGACTCTTGCTGTTCCCTACAGCTTTAACTTACTTACTCTTGCTGTCTCTCAACCACCACTGACAATTCAGGGAGGGGTGCTGTTACATCAAGGGGACACAGAACTTTGCACGTGCGAGCAGCATGCACCCAGTTGGGGAGATCTCTACATTTCACCACAGTCATAATGACCCCGATCACCTGGTACAGGCCACTCCACTGAGGCTCTAAACAACTCTTTTGATGTGCTTTTTCATCAGGACCCAGTCACTGTGACGCAGGTCATGGCACTGCACATGATGAGGCAGGGCTGTGGCTGCTTCAACCTGGTGAGACACAGAATGCTCCATGTCAGCCTGTCCTTTGCAGTAATCAATTATAATGTCATCTGCAATGTTCACAAGCACATTCACAGATACAGCTGGCCGTCTCGTTGCTGTGCCCAGCCCATGAATATTTAATGGGGGACAATCCTGTCCTCTGATCAGTTATGCTGCGAAGCCTCATCTTTTGTTTCTTGTACTTTGACCCCAGCTGACTGTGATCACATCGGTACGAGGACATTGGTTGAACGGTGCTAGGAAATCCAGATTTGTTACCTAATATTTATTAGTAAGAAAAGAATGAATCCATCTTGCCTTCATGGACCTCAGCACAGCCTTTGACTCTATTGACAGAATAAGGTTATGGTCTGTACTGATGGCCATGTGGGTAGATTGAGTCCGTGTAGCCATTTTGCCTGATTTGCACACTGGTCTGGATGCCTCGGTTAGATTTGGGGACTAGGGTGAATCCACCACGCATTTTCTGCTGGGTAGAGGAGTCCACCAGTGCTGTATTTTAGCTCCATTGCTTTTATTCTATATATTAACCAGCTAGACAAATTCTTAATAGCTCAGTGCAAGGATGTGCCAAGGATAGTAAAAGGGTTGGTCCCAGCCCTATTATATGATAATGATACAGTGCTCATAGCACACAAGGCTAATGGCCTGCGGTGCCTGATAGACGGCTTTGTCAACTTTATGGACAACACATGACTCTCTTAACACTCACTCCTTCGCTGCTGCAACTCTCTCCTGTACTGCTGGAGCCCTGCGGATCTTCAAACCTAAAACATGGACTCTAGGGGTTTTGACTGGGAATGAACTAATCTAGAATATGATATTATAACTCCCTTTACTTCAGTAAATAACTATCCTCATTCTGCTTCCATCTGCTGGAACAAAGGGCCAATGTTACCACTTATCCTGCAATGAATCTTTTTAATTGCCGGAGAGGTAAAGGGGAGTTAACAACAATTAATTTGTTAGAAATGGGGTTTCTGTTTGGTAAAGTATGCACCCTGTTCAAGCAGGAATCACAATCCCAGTCAGGATAAGCCACTACATAACCTGAATTCTCCTGTACTTACCCTCTGGTAGATTCGCATACAGCAGTCAGGCTTAAATTAAGAGGCAATGTGAAAAATATTTGTGCAACACTGAAACAGTAAAACTGTGAAAACAGCACAAAAAGACTCAACAACAGTTAAGAAAAATAAAGTAGAATTGTATAAATAAAACAAGACAAAAATGACAAAATTCCAATATGCAGAAGTTGAGATATGAATTTTTAAAGAATAAAAGAGTTCTAGCGCTTTAGGGGTTACTTGAGGCCATGCTGGACTGGGGCAAAGTAAAAGGTTCAGGCTGTCCGCAATGGAGTGCAGGCTGTTTACAGGACCCACACAGGCCCCGGTGAACAAAGTACCTCATCATGATTGCAACAGCGAAATGTGGTTCAAAGTTGAGTGATGAGTCGATGTAATTCCTGCAGTCATGGCAAGCCATTTGTTCCACAGAAGAACCCTGATTCACTGGTTTTGAAGTTCCATGCACCTGGTTTCTCTGCACAGCTGAAGAGATATGTCAATCTCTCCAAACTGCAGCGGTGGCAATGCAAGGTTCCGAAGTGTCGGGGCTCTTAAGACGGAGGCGTTGGTTCTGAGAGCAATGCACCAATTCTACTTCCTCAACCGGATCAACGCCCTGTTTCTGCTACAGGCAGACAGGAGATGAGTCGATTTCCAAGATGCAAGTATCTGTGTCAACTTCGGTTAACCAGCCACAGGACCATGGGCAGAGACTTTGATATCCCTGAGTCCCAAGCAACACGAGGCAAGCCAACAAGCGCTTGGAGCACACTTGGAGGGGAAGGCAGAGTCCAACTCTCCTTCAGCAGAGTCAGAGAGCAGAAGACAGCAGCGCAACATGAGAAAAGTAAGTCTTCCAGGTCAGCAGTCGAGCAAAGCATCATTTAAGCAGCACAGCAGTTCTTCTGACAGAGTTTCATTTGGATACCCAAAGGTTTCTGATTTGGTGATTTGGTGGGGCCAGAGGCCCATTACTTATACCCAAATGTGCCTTTGAAGTGGAGCAGACTTCAAAGTAGGATCTTTCAAGTGTACACAAGGCCTTTCTTCTCAGCCCTGGCTCCAGACTATCAGTAGGGGGTAATCAGCCCTTCCTTCCTGCTCTGGAAGTCATCAGTATGCAGATGTATGACTCTGACATACCTAGTTTTCCTGTGTTTGTGACTGTTTAGAGGAAATGCACATAGTATAACTGCCACCCACCCCAGAGGCGTATAGGGGACATGCTGCAAGGCACAGAGAGCATAGAAATTAGGGGTGGGTGGAATTTGCATAGTCGCGCTTCGCAAAGCTCTGTGAAATGGTAAAAAATCTCCACAAGCGCACAGAGTTTCGCGAACACACGGAATTACTTGTTCTGCCTGTTCGCGAAGCTTTTTTCCTGTTCGCGAACGCTGTTTGCGTGTTTGGGGGAAAAATCTCGCAAACATGCATTTTGAAAGTGCGAACAAGCAAAAAATTCCGCAAAATCACAGAATTTTTGGCAATTCCTCATTCTTCGCAGAACACGATATTACCCAAATTCCGCAA
Organism: Triturus cristatus; assembly: GCF_964204655.1. Lineage (NCBI taxonomy): Eukaryota > Metazoa > Chordata > Amphibia > Caudata > Salamandridae > Triturus > Triturus cristatus. Next base: position 501,515,579 of record NC_140591.1, read on the forward strand.
ATTCCATGAGCGGAAGGAAATTTGCTGCCCAGGCTTATAGAAATGCCCACTTTTTAAAAGTAGCATTTCTAAAATAGTAATGTTAAATTCAACTTTACCTGTAAAGAGGATTTATAATGAACATTCCAAAGATATGAAACATGATGCAGCTACTCCTTTCTGATTAGGAATTACGGCTTAAAAGTGTATTAAGGAATTCCAATGTTCATCTATGAGAGGAGTAGGCCTTACAGCAGCCAATAACGAGTTAACTTTTTTGTCAATACTACCAGGACATGCAAAACATAAAAGTACATGGGCTAACTTTTACTTATACAGCACCTTGCCTTTAGGGCTCCCTAGGGCCTGCTGTAGGGATAACTTAAGTGTAATAAAAATGGAGTTTAATGTTTGGCAAGTAGTTTTAAATGTCGAAGTGGCAGTAAACTGCACACACAGGCCCTGCATTGTCAGGCCTGTGACATGTTTGAAAGGCCATTTGTGTTTGTGGCACAATCAGTGATGCCGGCTCACTAGTAGCATTTATTTTACAAGCCCTGTGCACATGTAGTGCACTGTACAAGCGACTTACAGATATATATAATAGGTAAACTATTCATGAACCAATGTTACAATTTTCTTTTTACGCAGTTTAGCGTGACCTTGACCCGAAGGTATCAGGTATCAGAGAGCTTTACACCAGCCCCAGTTGCATTACATGAGGACACATTCATGTTTGAAAGGCACAGGGAGATTACGTGATTTGCCCTGAATCACAGGATGTTGTGTGCTCCTGCCGAGACTCGAACCTGGTTCCCCAGCTCCGAGGTCGACCGCCCTTGCTGTTAGGCCAACTCCTCTCCCCATGTTTAAAGGTGAGAGCATGTGCACTTTAGAACTGGTTAGCAGTGGTAAAATGTGAAGCGTCCTAAAGCCAGCAAAAAAGGGGTCAGATAAATGGAAGGAGGCAGGCCAAAAGCTATCAGGTCTAACAAAATTCAAATGACAGTGTAGCCCATTGTGCCACACAGTCAGGACTAAATGCCATATGTATCATTATTAGACATAGCGATTACCTATTAGCAATTCTTTGCAAATCACAATTAGATCATCACTATTTGAATGTATGAAACTCCATGAGTTTCATTTAGTGTCTCCTAATGGGTCGTAAATCGACCTACCTCATTAATTTATGGGGATGGTTGCCTACAGGGGTCAGCAGACCACCATGTCTTTAACTGCTTTTAAATTAAGCAGAAAACGGGAAGCATTTAAAAAAAGAAAAATGAAAAGGTTTCTTTTCATTTTTTAAGAGTAGGCAGTGGTCCTTGGGACCATTGGCTGCTCTAAAAAAAAAATTTCACTGCCATTCACAAAAAGGAAGGGGTCCTTGGGGACCCCTTCCCATTTGTGAATGGGTCACCATCTACTTGAAGTAGGTGGCAAATGTATTACGACCTCATTTCAGTCACAAAACATTCCTACCAACCGCTCAAATTTGGTATTAGGAAGGGAAGCCTTAAACACATCCATTTCAAATTCTGAATCAGAATGTATTCGCAATTCCAAATTGCGATTCAGTAGCATGTTACCGGATTGCAAATTGGAGTTCATACATACCAAAATGTATTTTTGCAGTCACAAATGGCCCGATTGTACCATTTGCGACTGAAAAAAGGCACGATACATAGAGCTCCAAGAATCAGTAGATAGAGTTAAGTAATTTTTATTACAAATTAAAACCCAAACTAATGTATGTAAATCTCAAGAATATATTGTAAAAATACAGGATTATCACTGCCAGTCCAAATCATTGAACAAAGTTATATCTTAGTAGCATAAGGTATAAAATAATTTCAGTTAGAGCTATACAGAAAAGGAGGAACCGAATCTGATGATCTCTGTAAAAGAATTGATTCTCCTGTCTATACATTAAAAAAATCTAAATTCACCTAATCTAGTCCTAAACTAATGTAAAAATAGTTGGGGAAACCCTAATAACTTCAGGGAAAACAGAAAGGTGTCAGAAAAGCAGACTTCAATCGAAACTCTCAAAACAGGAAATTGCATAGCATAAAGCCTCACATTGAGAATGTAGCAGAGAGGTCTGTACACCTCAGAGTCTAAAAGGAATCTAATCTTGTGGCTTATAGTGTGAGCACTATTCAATCCACAGAACCTTTCGACTTCACCGAATCCAGTAACCTTCCACCTTCGAAGTGTGGAAACTGACACCATTATGCAATTCTTTCTTCCCATTGTTTGGACATCAGGATGAGCAGAAGTGTCTCCCACCTCCTTATGTGACATGCAATTGGGGCCAGATGTACGACCCGTTTTTCCATGCGCAAACTGGTTTGCGACCCGTTTGCGCATTCAAAAACCTACTGGGCCATTAAGGAAAACGGGCACATTTTAAAAAACTGCTTTATATTAAAGCAGTCCCAGACATGGAGGTCTGCTGTGCCCAGCAGGCCACCATACCTGGGAGGGCCAGCCATTCTCAATGGGGTCGCAAATTGCGAGTGCCTCATGAATATTGATGAGGCATGCAATTTGTGACCCAATTGAGAATCTCTGACAGTGTCTCTGACACTGTTGTACATGCCATTGCAATTGAGCGCAATTTGCAACTCGCAAAATGACATGGTCGTGCATCTGGCCCTTAGAGTGTTCTTTTAGTTTGTTAGCGCCTCTCATTCTTGCCAAGAGTTCTCTTTCCGAGCCTCACTATCTCATATACCGAGTACGCTTTTACTAACTATGAGATCATGAAAACACACCTGCAAAAGAACCTTTCAACCCAAGCAAACATTTTACATTGAAGGTTAAACATTTAGGACTAAATGCTTATGGCCTTAAGTCAAGCTAACTTAATAGAACGTGTTGATGTGCGCTTCAAATGCATGTTTTATATGTGCACGAAAATTACAGAACAAATGCAAGACATTAATTAATGAATACATAGTTACATGAGAAATGCACTTTAGGTAAATGCAGTGTAACTAGAAATACACAAACGTAGAAGTGAATAAGAACTACAAGTTATAGCAAGAACATTAGAGGACACACTCATATGAACATCTAATTTCTACAAGGAATACACTTCAGTAACATGTCTAGTGCTTCACTTTTCAGTAATAATGTTACAGCACACAGGAGGTATAGTGTGACTACCAGAAAGGTGAAAACGAGAATCATGGAGCATAGATCCACATTTAGATGTCAACGGAATCTAAGCCAACTGACGACCCACTTCATAGAGAAAAATCACTCGGCTGAGAATTTTACTTGGACTGTAATTGAAAAACCTAACATCAACATGAGTGGGGGCAATCCAGAAAGAGCATTATTTGTCAGAGAGCAAAAATCTACAAATCACTGTTATCCAGCACTCCACAAAGTTATTTTATGATCATAAAATATGTCTGTCCATTCAGCAGGTGTTGTTTCAAAATTGTTTCTTTATTGGGTTCTTCTTCTCTTTACTTATATAAAAGACAAAAACAGCGTAGCCGACGTGTTTCGTCCCGGAGGACTTCTTCAGGGCTACAATAGACAGATACAAAAATATCTTACAAACATGTTTACAAAAATATATCCAAATATATACAATTAAAACATTTTACAATCCTACTAATCTATATATACATTTTTCCTATACAAAAAGTGCTAAAAACACCAATTAATATTCTGCAACTCCTTGTGCACACATCTATCAGATAGCTATAAAGATCCATGGTTGTCCTTGAATTCTACACCTGCCAATTCGAACGTTATCATACTTTTTATAGTTATAATTCATCCTATCAATCACTTTCTAAGAATATATCAGACCATTTTCTTACGGATCGAGTGAAGGCTTCTGAACACAACAATTATTCTCTTCTTATTTTAATCAAGTAACAAGAATTTTCTTATTAATGATACTAATTACTATTTCATACCTCACACAACTGCTATTGATATACTTGATGTTTCTGTTTTTATATTATTATTTTTATCAAACCTACAATATTAATTTGTAAATTTTCTAAACATCCGAAAATCTCATTGTCTTCCTTCTTTTCTTTTGCTATATTTTAATAGTCATGATATACTATATGCTCTTACCAAAGTTCTGAAGTATAAAAAGGGCTTCGTCTTATTCCCCTCCAACACCGCAAAATGTAATTAAACCTTCCTCTAATTGGCCAGACTAAGTAAGTTACCTTAAGTTCAATTGGCCGCACACTGCTCGACACACCAGCAAGTTGCCCCAAGGAACTGTGGTAAATGTAGTGGCGACGGCGAGTACGCCTATGCCACGGTGTGTATAGAAAAGTATGTGTCGCATTAGCCATCCCTAGACACGTGTTTCGAGGTGGTTGCCTCTCGTCAGCAGGGAGCAGGTAAGTGTAAAGGGGTGTCTGCGCACCTTGAGTGGTACTTTACCTGAGAATATTTTTTGACAGCCTACGCAGCAACCCCACACACATACCTACTCCCTGCTGATGAGAGGCAACTACCTCGAAACACGTGTCCAGGGATGGCTAACGCGACACTCATTTTCATTTTAAACTTTTGGCATAGGCGTACCCGCCGACGCTACTTCATGGACCACAATTCTTTGGGGCAACACGCTGATAGGACTAGCAGAGTGCGGCCAATTGGATTTTTGTTTATATTCAGGCTCCCTTGAGCCGGTGGGGCTGACGAGCCCATGGCTACGCACCTGCGCACCTTGAGTGGTACTTTACCTGAGAATATTTTTTGGCAGCCTACGCAGCAACCCCATACACATACCTACTCCCTGCTGACGAGAGGCAACTACCTCGAAACACGTGTCCAGGGATGGCTAACGCGACACTCATTTTCATTTTAAACATTTGGCATAGGCGTACCCGCCAACGCTACTTCATGGACCACAATTCTTTGGGGCAACACGCTGATAGGACTAGCAGAGTGCGGCCAATCGGATTTTTGTTTATATTCATGCTCCCTTGAGCCGGTGGGGCTGACGAGCCCATGGCTACGCACCTGCGCGCCTTGAGTGGTAATTTACCTGAGAATATTTTTTGGCAGCCTACGCAGCAACCCCACACACATACCTACTCCCTGCTGACGAGAGGCAACTACCTCGAAACACGTGTCCAGGGATGGCTAACGCGACACTCATTTTCATTTTAAACTATTGGCATAGGCGTACCCGCCGACGCTACTTCATGGACCACAATTCTTTGGGGCAACACGCTGATAGGACTAGCAGAGTGCGGCTAATCGGATTTTTAAGTAAGTTACCTTAATATGAAGGAGAAAGAGAGGAAACGAATATGTATATATAATGTCCTGACCATTGAATGATATTGCATTAATCCTTCCTTCCAAAAAGGTGAAAAAACCTGTGCATACCTTTTTTATTTTACTTGATTGTTCATAGTTCTTCAACTTGTTTTTCACCCTTATGTAGTTTATAATAATAGCTGCAATTTATAGAAAAAAAAGGAGAGAGAGAATGGAAGCAGAGAAGATGTAGTCTTGCTAGTAACAATATTAATCCGATTAAACAGAGGGACATAGTCTTTGTAGCTAAACTAAATCTCCCACTAATATAGTTTAAACGCAACAATATCAGCACAGTGTCCTACTAGGGGGACACATTCAATGTAATCTAGGACATTCTCCTATTAGTGCAGGACCTTTAGATTATTAAGTATAAGGGAGAATTTCTATATATTTTGTAAATCCCATTTAATCGCAAACATGCATTTTGAAAGTGCGAACAAGCAAAAAATTCTGCAAAATCACAGAATTTTTGGCAATTCCTCATTCTTCGCAGAACACGATATTACCCAAATTCAGCAAATTCCATGAGGGGAAGGAAATTTGCTGCCCAGGCTTATAGAAATGCCCACTTTTTAAAAGTAGCATTTCTAAAATAGTAATGTTAAATTCAACTTTACCTGTAAAGAGGATTTATAATGAACGTTCCAAAGATATGAAACATGATGCAGCTACTCCTTTCTGATTAGGAATTACGGCTTAAAAGTGTATTAAGGAATTCCAATGTTCATCTATGAGAGGAGAGCTTACCAATGTATCGGAGCAGATTCCCTCCATCAAGCGGTCCATGCAGTAATGAGCTTAGCTGGTGAATCGCTTTAAATACACTATACAAACGCTCACCTGTAGCGAGTTAAAGTTATAATGAGGTGAAATTGTTGAAATACGAAGTCGCCATCTTATAACGGTGTATTTAACATCAATAGTATGTTGCCACTACACTTCCCGAATAATATTAAACTCAGAGATTTATTTCAATTGCGTGTCTAAATATAATGGTCATATAATATTCTATTGTAGACCTTACATATTTAATATCAACGTTTTGAGTGATTGAACGTCATTTTAACCAGATCCTAGTGATCATATACGGCGCCGCCATCATTGTAGAGGTCAAAAGTGGAGACCACCATCTTATAGCGGTGTTTATAGCATCTATGTTATGCTAATACTGATTTTCCAAATAGTATTTAGATTTGGGGATTTATTTCAATAGTGTGTTTAAAGATAGTTATAATACTTTCTTCATACCCGAACATCGATTGTTTGATAACAGTATTTTACTTAGATAAACACCATCCTAAACGGGTCCTAATGATTGAATATGGTGCCGCCATCTTGTAGCGGTATATAGGACCTCGAGATTGTGGTGAAACCGGTTTTCAAAGTAAGATAAAACTAAAAGTTATTCATATATCATGTCTACTGAAAGTCCCAAATTAGAAGTCATGTAATACAATATGAACCTTAACTATTCGGCCAGAGCGTTTTTTCACGTTAACGAACACCATCTGTGAACAGTATAATGATTCATATATATTCAAGAAGAAAAACTGAAAAGTTATTTCTATATCATGTCTACTTAAAGTCCCAAATTAGTAGACATGCAAATCAATATGAGCCTTAAATATTCAACCAGAACGTTTTTTAGCGTTAACGGGCGCCATCTTAGGACAGTGTAGTGGTTCAGACATATTTAAAAAGATAGACTGCACAGATATATATCATCCTAGAATTTACTTCTACGTGATGTCTGATACTAGTGTGAGGTACATATTAATATTACATACATATAGTGTATAAAGTATTTTGTAAAAATAAATTAAAAATAAATAAAAAAAAGTAAACATAGACGCCCTTTTCAAACGATATCCTAGTTTGTATTCAGGGTCAGACATCGAGTAAGTGGGCGTCATCGTAGGACAGTAATACTACTCATTGCAAACAAGGGGACTGGTATTAGTGCTAAATCTGATACTGATGAAAAACGTATCGACTGAAATTAGTTAGTAACATATTATATTCTCCCAACATGGAGACCATTGGTAACTGCATTCAAGGTCTATTCAGGATTACTCCTACCATGGTAGCCTGAGATCTGTATAATGCTACTAAGGTTTTTTATATTTAACAGTTAATACCAAATGGAAATATATTACAGCAGATTGTACAATTTCACTTTAGCCTTTTAAAGAAAATGATACATTTCATTGTTGATGTTCAAACCCATGCTAATAGTTCTAAGGCGACAAATCCAGCTCGCTTCCGCCTGTCTAAGCATTTTCTCTCTATCTCCACCCCTTTCTGGGGCCCTCATATGATCAATCGCATGAAACAAAATTGCTGCCTTATCCGAGTGTGATTCAGAGATATGTGTGGCAATTGAGTATTTGTCATCTCTATTTTTTATCGCTCTTACATGTTCCTGTATTCTGACCTTAAGGCAGCGAATACTGCTGCCCACATAGATTTTGTCACAGGAACATCCAATTATATATATAATATATAATAAAGAAACAGTTTTGAAACAACACCTGCTGAATGGACAGACATATTTTATGATCATAAAATAACTTTGTGGAGTGCTGGATCACAGTGATTTGTTGATAAATTGTAGGGTCCTTTACCCTAAGGGGGTTTAGGGGTATTTAACCTCATGATCCTTGGCACCCGAAGAACATCAATATTTTTGACCTGACATTCTGGCACATGCATCAACAATGCCATTTGCGATTCCTTATTAGCGAAAAATAAGGATTCGCTAATAAGGAATAGCAAAAGGCTATGCATGTAGGAATCGCTATTCAAATAGCGATTCCTTAACTTTCCTTAATTGCGACTAGCAAATTGCGAGTAGCAATTAAGGAATGCCGTCCCATTCATTCCTATGGGCCTCCTGGCCCATAGGAATGAATAGTAGATTGCATGAGCAATTTGCGAGTACCAGTAGGTACTCGCAAATTGCTCATGCAATTTCAAGGGTGCAAGGGTGTCAAAATGACACCCTATTGCACCCCTGAAATTGATATGTGCACATATGTTGCACACACACATGCTCTAAGGGCATGTGTGTGCGCAACATGACACTTTGAAAAATGCACAAAAGTGCATTTTTCAAAGTATTTGCAAATTACCATGAAGTTCAACTTCATGGTAATTTGCTCCCCCTATTAGCGAAATCGCTAATTTTTTAACTTTAATGCATTGCATTTAAGGAATCTCAATTTGAGATTCCTTAAATGCAATCGCAATTTAAGGAATCACTATTTAAAGATTCCTTAAATTGCGATTTTTGCATTTGGGATGATGCATCCCAAATGCAAAAATACCGGGAGCAAATGGTCAGATTCTGAGAATCTGCCCGTTTGCGACCGGTTTTTGTGTTGATGCATGTGGGCCTAAGTTATTTGGTGAAATCAGGTTCTGCCTTATACCCGTCTTTTGTGTATTGTTAGCAAAAATGGATCTATAGGTTACTGAGATTTTCAAGGGGATTGAATGATGATATCCCCTGTAATACTCTGAATAGCCCTTGAAACATCATAGGATACCTGTGCGCCACAGGAAGGTTATTATCTTCATTTACAGGCAGCAATAAATGACTACACGAGGGGCGATGTTCCATTGTATGGAGGGAGTGGATATAGGACTGCTCAAATGAATGTTTTTGCCCATTTGTATCCATCAGAGTTTATGGGAGATATAGCAGTACTATCCCTTCAACATCAGCTACAGATACTATCTATAGAACCATAACAGCTCTATCCATTAACTCCCTAAACGACATGGAGGGTTCTTTAGCCTGTATTTTGTTTACATTGAGACTAAACCATAATTGGTTTAAAAGAATCATATATAATTACTGATTTTAGTAATCTCCATTCATCGTGGAGAACAGATCATTAGTTAGATCAAGTGGTTTTATAATTATACAGTCTATAATCTAAAAATGGATTCCACGATTATCCTGCTAGTTTAAGGGTTAGTGCTCTAGCATGTTAACGTCACCGGCAAAACTGACGCTGCCCTTGTGGTCCGTCACGTACCCTGGGGGCGGGGATTTTGTCTCCTCAAGAGAGCCATGTCGAACACGGACAAGTGTTCTACGCGGCGAACGGGAGAGACGTTATTAAGCATCAACAGCTTACCTCAAAAGCAGTAAGACCCTTGGGAGAGTGGCTGTAGCTTTGCTTTTTGATTGGTATTGAAGAGGCAAATCGAATGGCAATGTAGCATTTTAGGCAAGCTTTTGGGCAGATAAGACAGCTGAACTGGGGCATTACTCTATGAGCCGTCTAGCGATGATGAGTGTTCCCGGTTTTCGATAAAGATATCCGCTTCTTAAAACCGGAAGGGGTGGTTTTTCAGACAACCACGATGTTGAGTAACTGCTCGCTTGTTTCCTAAATACGACAATGAGGGCGAGAACAATACTACTTTCTACATCTGACACAGTGAACACCCTAAATATCGATTCAGAAATATCGACTGCCCAGAATATCGAAGTTAAAATATAGAGTGGACAGAATCTTGAATCACCAAAATATAGTAGGTCAGAATATTGAAATTAAGGTAAGAAATATTGATTGCTATAATATTGAATTTAAAATATCGTTTTCCATAATATAGGGAAAAAAAATAGTGTTATGTATGTTAGTATATGTGTTAAAAATATACATTATTTTTGTAATGTATGTTTAATATTTTTAAAGTAATGAATGTTATGTTATTTAATTTTTGCGTAATTTAATTCCGCAGCGGGTTGTGGGTTTATAGGGGAATAGGGTGGGAAGTAATTTAATTATAGTAAATTAAATATTAGTTTTTATGAATTAATAATTATTATGAATTTAATTTTGCGTTTTAGTTCTGTAGCGGGTTGTGGGTTTATAGGGGAATAGGGGGGGAAGTAATTTAATTTTAATTAAGTAAATATGTATTTTTATTTGGATGTATTGATAATTGATTAATTGTTAATTAATTATTATTTGGCAATTAATGTTTATCAATTGGTAATTAATTTGAATTAATTGATTAATTAATAATTATGTTAATTTATTATTTGGAGTGGGTTGTGTGTTATAGGGGAATAGGGTGGGAAGTCATTTAATTGTAATTAAGTAAATATGTATTTTTATTTGTACGTATTGATAATTAATTATTAGTTATTTAATTATTATTGGTAATTAATTTTTATTAAATTTAAATTGGTATTGATAATTAATAAATTTTTATTTAAATATTAAATCATTACTTTCCCAACTGTTGCACTCTCTGGAATGGGAATAGTAATTTTTACCCCTACGCTAGCCAACTCTTTCCCTACTGTTACACTCACTGGAGTGGGAATAGTAATTTTTACCTCTACGCTATCCAACGCTTTCCCTACTGTTGCACTCTCTGGAGTGGGAGTAGTAATTTTTACCCTCCCGCTATCCAACGCTTTCCCTACTGTTGCACTCTCTGGAGTGGGAATATTAATTTTACCCCTACTCTATCCAACGCTTTCCCTACTGTTGCACTCACTGGAGTGGGAATAGTAATTGTTACCTTTACGCTATCCAACGCTTTCCCTACTGTTGCACTCTCAGGAGTGGGAAAAGTCATTTTTACCCTCCCTCTATCCAACGCTTTCCCTACTGTTGCACTCTCTGGAGTGGGAATAGTAATTTTTACCCCTACGCTATCCAACGCTTTGCCTACTGTTGCACTCTCTGGAGTGGTAATAGTAATTTTTATCCTCCCGCTATCCAACGTTTTCTCTGCTGTTGCACTCTCTGGAGTGGGAAAAGTAATTTTTACCCCTACGGCATCCAACTCTTTCCCTACTGTTGCACTCACTGGAGTAGGAATAGTAAATTTTACCCCTACGCTATCCAATGCTTTCCCTACTATTACACTCTCTGGAGTGGGAATAGTAATTTTTACCCCTACGCTATCCAATGCTTTCCCTACTGTTGCACTTTCTGGAGTGGGAATAGTAATTTTTACCCCTACGCTATCCAAAGCTTTCCCTACTGTTGCACTCATTAATAATTAACATAAAAATTATTACTTTATTTTAATTATTATATATTATGTATTTGTATATTTAGATAATATGTTTATCTATATAAATGTCAATATATTTTAATAATGTTCTAATTATTTCATAATTAAGATTAACAATTATTTTATAATATTATTAAGTAAATACATATTTAAAAAAATGTTACATTACATTTATTAGTTTTACATTTTAAGCTTTTTTACCTTATTTTGACTATGTTTTATTTAATTGTGTTTATTATTTAATTACTTTTATAGTATTTTTATTACATTTAAAAAATTCAATATTTTAGTTAACTATATTTTAACATTCTATATTTTGTACTCGATGTTTTAGTACTTACCTGTTTGTATATAGGCATTCTATATTCTGTCCCTCGATATTTTGGAGTCGATTTTTTGGGCATTCTATATTCTGTCCCTCAATATTTAGTCACTGAACCATCTGACACTATGTTTCTGAATACGGACAACATGTCCCGCTATATATATCAGTGAGAACAGTTTGCCCTTAGCACTAAAAGCATGACGATGAACATCTGTGTTTGCACATGTTCATTCTTGACAGTACAAGCTACCGATGCCTAGTTAAACACTTCTTGAGGCTTCACTGCCATTAACAATTTAAGAAAAGGCCTCCTGAGATAACGTAAAAGAGGGGGTATTTTAATGAATCCTCTTGCTTCCTTTACAGAGAGTGCTAAGAGGAAGCTGTTCTCCTCCCCCGCCATTTCGAGTTTTCGATTATAATAAACTCAGTAAGTCACTGGGACTTTTTCACTTGGTTGTTTGTGATGTCTCCTGATACATTTGCATTATATGGCACCTACAGGTATTAATTATAACCGAGTACTGGTGCGTCAATATGGCAATAGTTTCTTTGAATGGATAACGTCATTCAATTTTGATTGGGCACTAATTAAAATTACAAGTAAAAGAGCACCCGATTCCAAGGATTTAAAGGGGACTCGGAGTGCCCCCATTACATTTTAAAGTGTGTTCTGAGTGATGGGAGACTTTGCACCATTATTTCTTGTGAATATGTTTTTGTTTTAAATTAGGGGCACTTACCATGTTACGTGCTGTCTGGTTTTTATTTTTGTACAGGTTCCCCTCCACATATGAAGGGTTCTTTGATAGGTGATATCACCCTCTTTCACTTCTGAATTCACTTAAGGGGAGGGTGAGCACCCAGGGTCACAGAGGTGAGAGTCCTGAGGAAAGCCGGGGAATTGTCTATTCCCGGCAGAAACATGTCGACACCGTGCAGAGTGGAGCAGGTGGAGTCTCATTATAAACACCTCTACTTAGCATCCACATATCTTGCAATAATTTTTAACCCTGGACATGAGACCTAATATTAAAATTGTAATAAGGATCCCTTTAGACCAGTTTTTATATCACTTTTTCTGCACTAGTTTTCTCACCCTTGATTTCACATCACGTCTTGTATTGTCTTTCCCTCCCTATTGCTCCACCTCCAGTGTTGGGCAAACATGGAGGTGTATTAGCAGCCCTATGATGAAGCATGACACAGCTTGCTGTGTGTGAGGGCAGTTTTTTAACGTAAGGTGCGCTTCCTTTTCACTCATGATTCATCACCATATATTATTTTTTTCCCTCTTCTTTTTGTGATAAAAGTCTGAGAGGGAGGTCGAAGAGGGACCTGATCCTCTCACCCCTCTGTTCTATTTTTTTTTACATATTGTGCTAATGCACATAAATATTAAGCTTCTGTGGTATGTAGGGGTGGAGCTTAAATTGCGCATCTCTTTAGGTGTTATAGTTTCAGGGAAAGGGCCAGCCTGAGTGTTAGGAGGAGACAGTTACCATGCTGAAGTGGATCAGGTCTTCAATCGTTGTGGCTGATGCTCCCAGTAGAAAAGAAACAGGCTAATAAAGATAGCACAACACCAGAAAAATCTTTTATTTAGCTAGATGCCTCATTTACAATCCATGGGGAAATCGAACAGAGAACTGAATTTGGATGAAAAGGCCTTTAGCCACACACTTATTCCAGCATTGATCTGGGGGGCCATGTGAAAATTTTAACAAGTGGTCTGGGAAGTTTGGTGTAGCACAACACTCAACAATGAGGGGTCAATTCCGATCCTGTATTTTGTTTTCCCGTATGACTCGTATCCGTATTTTTTTACGTACGAATCGCATAAGTCACGTCCAACCCACGAAGTACGATCCGTATGGAAAAAAGTACATACGGATCAGCCCGATCCGTACGAATCGTAGCAGGAAAATTAGTACGAAACGGACCCGGACACTTCTCTGTACAAATCGTAAAAATGAAGTCCGACCGTACTAGTACGATCCGGACCGGCGTTACAATCTACGATTCGTACGGAAAACGTCCCGTAGACGGGGAATGACTTTGCCCGCTATGAAGCGAAATTTGTACGCACCGTACCCCCAGCACGAATGTATGGTGCGTACCCCCAGCACGTAGGTATGCACCGTACCCCCATAGCGAATGTACGGTGCATACCCCAACATCGCGTATGTACGGTGGATGATGTGGGTACGCGATGTTGCGGGTACGCACTGTACATTCGCTATGGGGGTACGGTGCGTACATACGCTCTGGGGGTACGCACCGTACATTCGCACTAGGGGTACGGTGCATACCTACACGCTGGGGGTACACACCGTACCCACGCATTCATGCGTGGGTACAGTCCATACCTGAGAACTAATTGGGCCGTAGTGGTAAGCACCGTACCCACGCATTCATGCGAGGGTACGGTCCGTACCACTGTTGTCATGGCTCCGTAGGGGTACGTGTGGTACATACCATACCCACGCATGTTGTTCTCACGTTCTGCGGCGTGTGCGTTGGGTGCGGTGCACCAGGTCGTAGGCCAGGAGAACCGGGATGAAACGTACAATGGGGTTTATGGCTGTACATCACGTACCGGGGCTCCGTGGCGTTGTGATTCGCATCGGACTCTGCTTTTCCGGCTGTGTTTGGCTCCCGTAAACAAAGAGCCATACGGAGTGACGTTGGTACGAATCGTACTTGCTGGGCCGGAAAACGCTGGTGAAGTACGTGCGGACGTCGCGTACAAGCATTTCCGGATCGGAATCGTGGGTATTTTTTTGCTGTACGGTCTTTTGTACGATTCGTACAGAAAAAGGTTTTCTGTACGAATCGTACTTCCTAGTTTGTGAAATGACTTTACCTGGTACGAGTCATACAGAGAAAACGCTCCGTACGACTATTCATAGGGCCTTTTTACAGGATCGGAATCGGCCCCTGAATGTGGTGTAACACTACAGTCAACACTGAGGGAAGCACAATTGTGGACTGCATGTATCATGATGCAAAGGAATTATCTTTTCTGGGATGTAATGCAGTGTCTGGCCACATCCTTTTCCCTGCACAAACTGATTTTCATCACCTTCTCTACAATTTATCTCACGTTCCCAATATTCCTTTTTTATAAAACTTGTTTTCCGGCCCATTGATTACACTTCATCCGGTCCGAGCCGGAGATTCCATCCCGACTGCGGACGTAAAGATACTACTTGTATATGAACTCAGTGAATACCAAAAGTCATTAAGTTAGACTTTTGTCTCAAATTGCCTTTGTGAATCAGGCCCATTATGTATCATGTTTGTTTTGTCAGCAATGGTTCCCAAGCTTTCTTAGACAAAACATGTTATAACATCTTTGTAGCTTTTCACAGTATAACATTTATTTTATAATCCAGAGCCCGTAGTGTTTAGCTTGGAGAGGGTAATCCCAGCAGAGCTCATCAGCCCTGGGAGAGATGCCCTCCAGGGCATGCTGTTGTATGGTGAACAAGGGTACCCCTATAGTCGAACCTGGGGTGGATTCATGTTTAGAGAAAACAATGGTTTCTAAATGGCCAAAAGTGTCCTTGGCAAGGAAGCAGAGATTCTGCTGCACAAAATTGAGAATAAATTATTAGGAGATAAGCAATTAAGGCTAAAGGGAGCAGTAAAGAGTATACACAGGGACAGAGGTATTTCCAAAAGGAAAAAAAAAACGATTTAATTTTTAACACAAAATTTAGTTCAGATACTCACATAAACAAGTGACAAAAAAGCGTGATGTGAAAAGTGAGGGTCACTTAAAAAAAATATATATACATCGCATTGACAACAAACAATAGAACTCCTTTGAAACAATTTGTACAGAATATAAGGAGCTCTTGTTGAAGGTCCTCGACGATGTTTCAATCTCAATAACTAGAGATCATCATCAGGACATAATGTATGTGAGCAAGAAGAATCTATAAGGAAATATTCAATAATTAATGAACAGTCCCTGGAAGAACTTATTCCATTTCAATTACGTAGCAATTGACTTAGTACTCCCAGTGAAATGAGAAACAGATGATTATGAACCACTCAGTCTATGGTGGACATTATAATTGTAAGAGACTTCAAAGCGTAAATATGAATTAAAAATAATAATCACGGGATCAACCCCTTTACTTGGGACAGATAACTGTAGCAGTTAAGAATTGGAATACAGGGTTAAACTTAGAAGGCAAAAGGCAAGATTGCCTAGATGGTGGAGAATTAATTAAAAACTGAACATGCCTGAACGCGGGCGAGTGAAGAGTCTTGTAGCGCGTGGTATAGGCAAAAGAGGACTTACTCTAGTACCGCAGGAAGTACTGGATAATCACAGGAACACAGTCAATGTGTGGGCGAGACACTGCGTAGGTCTAGCAGTGGGAAATAGCGCTCCAGATTACTGAACATGCCTGCAGACTGCGTAAATTGAGTTTAAACCCCCAAATACAGACCGCTTGACTACACACACCAGGTATGGGGTTTGTTGCTCCCAGAGATCACTGATGATAATAATAATAATAATAATAATAATAATAATATTAATAATAATAATAATAATGATAATGATAATAATAATAATAATAATAATAATAATAATTACAGTCTCCTTGCGTAGTGTAAGGATAGGCTTAGCCCACTAGATTTATATCACAGTGGCATTATTTCTTTTGTACAGTTTCATAATAATGTTGCTTTCTACATTCAGTTTAATAATCACAGCGAGCTGGCTACATGCAAGACTACGTAAGTTGTAATAAATATGTTGAGAACTTACCTTGTGTCTTGTTTACTGTTTTGCTATGGACATGTGAGGGTGAAGCAGCGAACGAAAGGTGATGATCTGTTTTTCCATGATTCCCTGAGGGGACTAGAGTGTCGTGCTTATGGGTTGCCACAGTTACCTCTTCCTCTGTGAGTCTAAGAGCATGTAAGGCGCTGTAAGCTAGCCAGGAATTTGGTGCACCAGATACTGATTTGGCAGAGTGACTCAGTCCCTGCATTCTGCCGTTCTGCTGTCCCAATGCACAGTTCTGCAAATGCAAAATCCCTGCAACAGGATTTACAGTCCTCTGCTCAAGGGTCTTTTTTATTGAGTTACAATTGCTCAAGATAATACAAATCTCAACAGAAAAACTGGTAAAGAAATACTGACAAAAACATACTATAATATAATAGAGATATGCTGTTTCAAGTCAAGAGAGGAAGAGAAGAAAAAGCAAAACAAAAAACAGGAATTACAATACCATACATCTTCAAAGCAGCTGCCTCCCATGTTCTTAAGATGCCTGTACCCATTAGCCCCTTTAGCCCTGAGCACGGCCGCTTCCAGTTTGTGAATTTGACAGAACATGGCCCACTATTCTAAAACGGAGGGAGGCGAGGGCTCAATACTGGCTTTTGCAATGCAAAGTCAGCAAGTGACAATCGCAATTGCAACCACTTTCAAGTCTCTAGGATTGATAGCGCATTTATATGCCAGCCAAACATCTTTCTTAGAGAAGTGTACATCATGCCCCAGATGGCATGAAGACCCTGTTCAATCATGACCCAGGAGTTATTTAGCGTGGGACAACCTTACGAACAACACCAGCAGAGTTAGTACCATGCTTAGGACAGCATCTCTTATTATTATTGGGTATGTTCCCAACCCAGCCACAAATCTTTTTGGACCATAATATAACAGGCAAATAGTTTTAAATTGCTGCATTTTCAGATTAACTGACAGAACGTGCAAATGACAATATCAAATGCATTCACAATATAGTCGGCTGAGATAGCCATATCAAGCCAACGGATTCACTTTGCCGCAAGCCTTGATGCAGCCTATCACCCTTCTACACATCTGATCACCCTTCTACGCATCCTTTCACCCACCCACACATCCTCTCACTCCAATACCATTTTACCCATCCTTTCTTTTAACCTTCCATAATTCTGTGCCTTTTCCATCAACTCATCATTTTTAGCGTTCATTATGAGCTTTTGTCAGCAGAGTTTCAGAAAGAAAAGGCCATACAAATTCAACACCTGCTGCAGCTGCTAAAGTAGGGGGTGTATTATGCCCTTGCAGTAAGTATAATAGTAATTGTCAATAATCAAGCAATGTAACTTACATCTGCTCATCCCTGCCACCACTGGGACTCCCTCTCCAAACGCAGTGATATCTGCTGCCTGTCCCTGCTGCTGGCCCAGGCACTGGTGGCCTGTGTGGCTAGAAAAATCATTACACATTTTTAGATGCCAGATATGCCTCTCCTTAATATTATTTTTAACAAATTAGTACAACCACATTGCATTACTACAGTTTGGTTATCAGTATCTTCTATCAAAAATATTACTTTAGGCATTTTGATGGTTGACAATGTTATAAAAGCCAGGTAGTCAAGCCAACCAAAAAGTTATCATAATGGAGGGGCAGAGTTATGGTGACTCTAAGTCATTGAAATGCAATAAATGGATGGAATAATTGGCCAATAAAGGACGCATGGTCTTGGTTAGCAAATGCAATGGGACTGTTCTCATACTACTTTACAGCCATGCTGCACTGTCATCTAAACTGTTTACTACTGTGTAAATTAATTATGATAATAAATACCACACAGCATTGGAAGATCCACCAAGGCCATGGCCAGTCTCTTGTTTTACCTTTTGGGCATGAGCAAGAAGGCCTTCTCAACAAATATGCAAAGAATAGCTTACTTGGGCATGCAATCTTGACAACAGAGTATCTGTCCTAAAATCTGATCTCTTAGTCTTATAGTGACAGTCCACAAGATAGATAAGGGGAGAGGGAAAGCTTACTAACAAAGTAGACAAAAGCCACAGACTAGTACAGATAGGAGGAAGTCACCTACAGAAACATGATAAATTGAAAAAAACTAGGATAATATAGGGATAAAAATAATTATAAAACATAAAATAGGACAAAGAGGAGTTGAAAAAAAGAGACAGGCACTGCAAAAAAAGAGGAACATTTATTCTAAATGATGATGTAAGAAATAAAGAAGATACAAAAATAGATTAGTGGTTCAGTTAATCTTCCCCAAAAATATTTTGACAGGTAAAAGCAAATGCAAAAACATTACCCTTTCTGAAATCAGATTGCCTACAGTACTACTATTGAGTTGACCTATAACTAATTTCCTAAGACCTATTCCAATTTCTAAACCTAACCTATATTTGGAACTACTAATGTATTGCAACAAATAGTGTTTGCTTCTTATCTCATTCCCAACCCCCTTTGATGGGCCAACTCAGTCTCCCTTTTTTCAATGCATTGATGCACATACACTTCACTGGGAGATTACTTGGACTGTACAAGCTATGTAAAGAGAGGCACAGAGAAAGCTAACTCACTTATATTTTAGTGACAGGACAGAGGAGTCTCTGTGGCTTCTTAAATAATCAGCCCAAGCGAGCGCTGATGAGTACAATTAGGTAGCTCAGAGCACCTGGCTAGCTCAAACTGGATAAAATAATATTCGCACAGCAAACCTAACTTACCCCTGAGTGTGAGCAGCTTGCTATTTGAAAGAAATATATTAGCATTGTAGAACACAACAAATAAATAACTACTCACTGAGCCCCGCAACCTCAAAGCCCAGCAGGTCGAGCATGTCTTTCTGTCTGTCAAGTATATTGGTCCAGCGTTGCGTTGACTTCTATTGGGTGTGCTTCACCCTAGTTTTACGGTGCACACACCTGTGCCCCTTCCTTCACAGCAGCCAACGCTCCTGCAGGGTGAACCTGTTTCCAGGACTTCCACCTGCTGGCAGCATGGAGGGGAGGCAGCGCTTCATGTAAAAAACAAGTGAGGCCACCTCGCCTCTGCAAAAAATAATGTGGGCCGCACCCCTTGTTAGTGACAGCGACCCCAAGGTGTGCGGCTAGTAGCCACACTGGCAACATTGCTCCCTGTCTCACCCTGCTCTGCCAATGAGCTGGATGTAAAAAAAAAAAGAAGACATAGGAAAAGGAAGGAATTAATAGAATAGGAAATGAAGAACAAAAGAAGTGAAGGGAAAACCAAAAAAGGTACAAAAATTCATGGACAAAGACAAAAACGTAAAATAAACAGACACAAAGACACAGTCTAAAAAATAATGGGAAATGAGGGGTGGATGAGTGGGATGGGAGAGGATTGCAAAGATTTTAGTTGGATAGAAAAATCAGGCCTAGCACATGCACAGAACAGGAAGGAATGTGAAACACAATGGCTGTGCCCATGCGGACCGTGTGGTGCCGTTCACGCTAATTTTGCAGTGAGGCAGCGCACATTGAACTACTGGCTTGTAAAAAAGCGAAGCAAATGGGTGGACAAGCACTTCTGCCTGCTTGCAGAGTTCCACAGAATCTCACGGATTTTTGGGTCATTCTGAGGAATACCGTGGAGCACAATTCCATGAGTTCTGCTCAGACGTATTCATGACTTTGACATTAAAAAAATATCCATTTTATGTTTGACTCTGGTACCACTGGAAATGTTATTGATTCCACTATGGCCCGGAATAATCAGATTAAATTGCATAAAAAGAAAATACCAGAGGCTGTGTTTGCAGTTGATAGAAAACCTTTGATATCTGGCCCTATCATAGACCAAATAAAAGAAGTATGGTTTAGATATGAATGGGCCAATGGTATACACAAGGAACTTGTTATACTCAATGGTATTGATGCGCCACCAGTTTCGGCTCGCCGAGGGAATGCTGCGGGGCTGTGGGCGGTCGAGCGGCAGGGTGGGGGGCAGTAGAGTCTGACATACGACGGACAGGAGTAAGGTAAGTAATTAAATAAATAAAACAATTTACCTAGCATGCGCTTCATTGCCGAGATCATCTAGATCTCCTGCAGCCTCCCCACTTTTTTTCATACTTAAGACTAGTGGTGAGATAAGAATTGTACTGACTAACATGCTTTGAATAAGATCACTGTAATGAATAAATATCCTCTGCCAATCATAAGGTCCTCTTGGAATGGCTGGAAGGAGTTGGGGTAGTTGGTCAGGCATTGAAATGGCTCCACTCATATCTATCTGGAGATGTCAGGCCGTGGCTCTCCCCCCTTTTCAGTCAAAGTTTACCAAGATCCACCATGGTGTGCCTCAGGGCTCTGCAATTAGCTCCCAACGTATATATGCGTCCCCTGGTGGATATTATTAAATCTTTTGGCATAGGTGTGGTAAACTATGCTGATGACACCCAGCTGATTCTATCACTGGAGGGAGAACAGTCAACCTCATTGGAGAATTTTCATATCTGCATGCAGAATGTGGTCCAGTGGTCAAGAAACAACTCTCTGCAATTCAATGCAGATAAAACTGAAATTCTATGCACTAACAGTGGGAGAGTGCCTTATTTCCTCCAGGCCGACTTCTGGCCTATTCCTGCGGACCCTTCATTGTTACCATATAAGTCAGTTTGCAATTTGGGAGTCACATTTAATGAGAAGCTGACCTTGGAGACATATGTTAATAAAACTGTGGGTATTTGTTTTTCCCTTATTAGGGTTCTGAGGAAAATTCTCCCTCTGCTCCCTGCTCAAACGCGCCCCTTGGTAGTTAGGAGCTTGATTTTGAGCAGGTTATCCTACTGTAATTCTCTTTTGTTGGAGGCCCCCAAGTTTCTAACTGGTAGACTGCAGAGAATTCAGAATATGGCAGCCAAGTTGGCTTTGTCACGTCCCCTTCATTCCTCCTCTTCTCAGGCCCTTGCAGTTATTTTAAATCCCTCTGCGTTGTGTTTAAGGCACTGCATGGATTGGGTCCCATACCATTGCAGAGTAAATTCTGCTGGTATGCCCCTCCCCGCTGCCTTCGGTCCTCTTCAGCTAATTGGGTCACAAAATGCGATGCAGCGCGGGCTACCAAATTGGTTTTATTTATTTAATTGTTTACTTACCTCCAATTATCCATATACCGGTGTTTAGTACCCCCCACCCTGCCCTTTCCCCGCCCTGCCTTTCCGCCCCACGGAACTCCCTCCACGGACCACGGCTGGTTTGGAAACTTGTCAAGAAGAATGTGATACAGGCAAAAACCAGATACAAAAATCCAATGGATAAGAAAAGACAAAGAGGACCTGAATATAAAATCGGGGCTCAAGTGTGGTTATCTACTCACATCTTCAATTCTCAAATAAGGACAACTTTAAGCCTTGATATGTTGATCCATATAGGATTCTTTGTCAAATCAATCCTGTCACATTAAAATTGAGATTATCTCCAAATTCCAAATTCATCTAGAATTTCCCACTTCATTTTGAAAACTGCAATTCCCAAGAAACAGAAGACATCTCCATTGCTTTTGGTTGATGGTCAAGTGGAATCCAAGATACGGAGTATCGTCATAACAAATTGTGGTACTTACTGGCATGGAAAAGTTGGGGAGCACAAGAGAATTCCTGGGATCTTGCAACAAATGTACACATTCCTTGACTTGTTGCACGTTTCCATTCTCAACATTTGCCAAAACCAGGCCTTAGTCTTGAAAGCAGCCGCGGTCCGTGCAAGTCACAGCGTTTGGGTGGTGGGGCTGAGTAATGGGGTATTTTGAGGGATGATGCAGAGGAAAACTTAAATAAATAATACATTTTCCCTCGGTATCATCCCTCGAAATGCCCCCTAACCTGGCCCCACCGCTGTTACCTGCACGGATCGCGGCTGCTGCCAAGATCTGGAATGAGAAGACCTTTTTAAAAAACGTTGATTTACAGGAATACGAGTACCATGATCATTTGTCCTGTACTGGTAGGGCATTTCCTGTATATCAGGTAGCCACATCTAGTGACCAACGCTTACTATTAATATTACCATAGGTGTGCCGATGTTGCGCTTTACAAATGCTGTTTGATATTGGAAAAGTCCTTCAATGGATGTAGAGGAGGAGAGCTCTCCCTGTGATTTTCAAATGTCGTATTTGTGGAACCTTAGAAGGACCGTTTGTTAGCTCTCAATAATTCAGAATCCTTGTGGGGCCCTATTGCTTGTAAATCTGCAGAGTGAATGTGTCCTCTGTTTCACATTTATGAGGTGCAGTAAGCAGTGCTGTGGAAGCGTATTCATTTTTGGAAAATCAAAGTTTCATCTTAGAGATATCTGCTTCATTTTTCCATTTAAGTACAGCAGGAATTAATTTGTCTCTCTTGGCTGTGAAGGCTTTTTAACTGCATTTAAATTTTAAACAACTGTGTACCAGCATTTAAACCTTCCGAGATCATAAGACTCTCATTTTTATGAAGCAACCTGAAGAAAGTGCATTCAGTTTGTTTGGTAGTGTATACTGCTATCTGCTTTCAGTTTCAAAAGTTAAAATAATTTTCCTTTCAAGAGACTGGAAGTATTTTGATTTGTCATGTTCTTTGGTGAACTCTGTTAATTGCTTTCAGTTTAAAATGATTTAAATGACTTTGCAACAACAATTAATTATTTTGATAAAAATAAGGGCCTTATTATGACTACGGCGGTCGGACCCCATTGGCACCACGGCAACCGCCAGGGACCAGAGAACTCTGGTGGTTTTGTGGTGGACCTGAGGCCTCAATATGACTGGCCGAATTGCTGTGGCCCTGCCAAGCATGTTACGATTTTCCTCTCCTCAACGGTTTTCATGGGGGGAGCCCGCCATGAAAAGTGTGGTGGAGAGGCCGCCTGTTTACTCAGCACCAGGGGATTCATGCAGTGGGGCAAATGGTGTTCCCCCTGTCTGAATTTGCATCCCAGTTCCTGCAGGACATAGACTTGACAGTCCATGCCCTGCAGGAATCTGCAATGGCTTTGCCATTGTGGTGCCTGTTAGGGCTGTCCTGTGAGTCTTTAAACAGGCACGGCCATGGGCCAGCTGTCGCAGGACCGCCCGACACGGATTCCAGTCAGAATACTACGGGCAGTCTAATTATGGCTTTGGCAGTGTGGGAGGTGGGCGCTGGCATGGCGGCCGGCTCCTGCATGCCAAAGTCATGATAAGGACCTAAGACTGCTTGTTCTAAAGCTCCAGGAAAGTAAAAGGATTATTATTCACCTAAAGCAATCTTTGTGAGCAATTCAGTCTCATTGGCATATATGAACTCAGATCAAAATATTATTGACATTACTTAACAAGCACTGTGGAGAGCACAATCCAATTGAACAATATCATTATTAAGGAAGCATCATGTGTTGAGGAAAAGCACAGTTGTTTTGAGTTTCAAAGACACAGTGAATTCACATGCTGTTTTTTTTTTTTAATTTTTTATTGAAATTCTTGTGTCAGAGTTACGATTTGACAATAGCATGAGTTGTCAAACAGCAAATAAAAATATAGAATGACATGGAGAAAATAATTTAGATAAATTGGCGAGCAGAAGCAAACAAGAAAGACACAGTAACATGAAGAAAATTGTGGAAAAGTGGATTTCCCTGATCAGTTATGTCCCCTATCTTGGACCCCAACGGTTCTATATGCATGTTACAAGTACATGTATGTTCTCTCCAGTTCCAGTTTTGAAGACGCAAATACATGTGCGTCCACCGTCAACATGTTCTCTGTCAGATCCGCCATCAATGGGCTGGATAGTTGATTCCTAAGTAGGAAAGGCCACCGACTTTATATGGCTCAGTTATTCCATTTTTTCAGTTCAGGCGAAGTAGGCCCGATTCTGTTCTCAAAGCCTTTCCCTGCTCTCTGTCTCTGACAAGCGTCAGCTTGAGCTCGCATCTGTATCCATGAACTTTGTCCTATTTCCTGCGCAGCTAACGGTGCCTGCCTCGGCCAGTTTAGCCTGTCTGCCAAGAAGCTGTATTTCACCTTCGAATTATCTACTTTGCTCTTCAGCCGATGCATTCCTGTCTAGTGATTTAGGTAAACATTTCCTTTAGCTCTCATGCAAAGGGCTGTCCTCCTGCAAGTAATTCATAGCCCAGTTGCCATGGAAAGTTTTCTGCCTCTCGCATCTCACATAGACACTTAGACGTTTGTGCACGCACACAGTCAGTATAGAATAGATTCTGTTCGAAAGTCCTTCAGTCCTTCCTTGTGGATAACATAGTTCTTTAAACATAGGATGTTAGATATGATTTGGGATTAGGTTGACTTGACCCCCCAGACTTTTCGTCTCCACATGTAGAGTTAATGTCAAGCCCCCTTCACCCCCTAGTTATACGTCAATTACACGTCATGCTGCTGCGCGCGCATCTATGCCAAGTATTATCTTATAGATCAACCTATTTGTGATAACTCTGACCAATTATGTTTCTTTTTACTCCTTATTACGCCTAGTTTCGTTTACGTAATTACTATGTCACTTTTCTTATCAAATGTTACGCCTCCTACATTCGTTTCATTGTAATGTAATTACTATAAAAATGTATGTCTGTCAATAAAGTATCGTGCTTCACTTCCTGAACCTTCTTGGTGACGGAACCTGAAGGCCGCCACTCGAGTCGGCCATTTTGGAATAAAGCCCATTCAGAAACCTCTTATACCACGGATTCTGCCTCTTATTATTCTGAGCTATTTGTTTAAAGTTCCAGCATGAAATTCAGATCGGTAAAGTAATATTTTTATTTACCACATAATGGCGCCCGAATAGGGACTCTTTCTCATCTCACGCGCCGGCGGTGCGTTGCAGGCCCGGTCTCCTGCCACAGCTGGACGGACCATAACGCGTACCAGCAGGATTTCCTGTAGCTCCCTCCGGTCAAGCGGGGGCGACTGAGGCTGCGATCAACCCAGACGAGGCGGTGAGAAGCGCAAAGTATCCCGACCAGAGCCTAGCTGAGAGAGCAAGATCCGAGGTATACAGAGGCCCACCAGGTTTCCGAAGTCCCGATGTCCAGAGGGTCCAATGTCCGAAATCGAGTCCAGTTTCCGAGGCCTTTCGTTGTGAGCTACTCGGTGAGTACCATCGCCGGGGAGGCGTGTTGACGTGCACATAGGTTGTGCCGGTCAAGACGGATTTGGGTACACAAATCCGGTCTGCACTGTTTAGCAGTGTATATGTACGGTTTAGCCGTATATCAAGTATTCCGAAGTATTTAGTTATTGTCAAGAATTCTGCTTGGTGATTAGTTATGCAGACTGTCATCATTGTCGATCATTTTTTAAAAATGTTTAGTGTTTTATTTTTAACGTGCTAAAATGTCCTGCATATTGTGGTATGAATGATTGTTTTACTGTGCTTTGTTTATTATTGTGTTTTTCGTACTAAGTGTGTTCAAAAATTAAGTATCAAATTAGTTGCGTTCAAGAGTAAGTACCCGATTAGCTGTTGTCAATATGCCGCTCTTTTCAAAGTTAAGACAAATTACTACTAGAAAAGGGGTGCTTGAAGAGGCAGTCCCTATCCCTCCTAGGGACACTCCAGGGCACTTTATGTACCATAAGCATGGCTTAGATGCTATATTATTTCTAGATCTATGGGTGGACTACACCAAAGAGTTACCAGAGAATCAGAGATGGCCCGTAGCTGGGACCTGGGATGCAGACTGTATCATGAAAGTAGAAGAAGAGTTGTGGAAGAGGAAAGCTAGACAGTCACAGAAAGACGCTATTGAATTATGGCGTAAAGAGTCGCATAGGCGCACCGAAAAGGCGCTGAGACAAGAAGAGAGAAGTAAAGAAAGTGCAAATAAGGTTCGAGAGAAGCAGTTGATTGAAGAAGGTACAAGAGTACAAGCAGAACAAACAGAGAGACAAAGAAATGCCCTTATGAAAGGGATGTATCCCCTTCTGGCCGAAGGATTGCCTCAAGCCACTACGGCCATACCAAAAGACTTGCCACCCCCATTGTTTCCAATAAAGGTACATCCTAAAGGACATCCTAGAACCGCAGAAGATATTTTTCTTTCCTCATATTTAGATGATACAGTTCCCGAATATGCTAACCCCGCACCGCACAGACCGGCTGCTGGGGGGGTCCAACGTCAAGATCAAGTTCCTGTCCCGGTACCACCGCAAGCTCCGACACAAGTCACGACACAAGCTTCGGCAAGCACATCTGCTTCCGCGTCTGTCCCCGTAACTGTTTCTACAGCCGTGTCTACACCTGTAGTGGCTGTAGCACGTTCAACGAATCCTTTCACGTCTGACACCTCAGAGGGGGCTACTGGAGGTGCTACTGGCCTTCATTTCACGCCACCCAGAGGGAGTAAATTTTCTCTTCAAGAATCAGTACATACACGTACGCCCAAACTTATAAATAACCGTACGCTTAAGGATCTTATGGTAGATTGTAGATATGATCCGGTGCCTGGTAGAGAGGATGAAATGATTATAACATCATTACGTATTAGACGAGCTGCGTCATTTTTAGGAAGGCTGCCAGGAATGACCACGCATTTAGATAACATATATCATTTTGTCCAAACAGGAAAAGATCCTGAATGTATTAACAGAGCTATGGAATATCAGAAAGTCGAGATACAGGGAGAATTGTTACGTTTTTTTATAAATTGTGTGATCAGAAATCAAGACCGACCGGGGGTAGACCCGGAAATAATGCAAACTCTTACTAGATGGAGTCAGAATATATCCGATGGAAAACATGATAGACAAGGAAGTATAGTAGCCATGTGCCGAAAAATTAGGAAAGAAGTAGAACACATACATGCAGAGAGATTGGAAACAGACGAGTTCGAGCAGGATGAAGAGTCCGAATCAGGAGATTCAGGAAGACAGGCAGACACCATAGCCTATGTGGGCAGAGGAAGGTCCTGTAATAATACCGGAGGTTTTTCTGATCCGATACACTCTATGCGTCCAACAATAATAAATATGAAATCTCCCGAACGTTTGTTTCAAGCCGCAGATAAAATACTCCGGGAACGAAGGGGTTACCACCTCCTCGATTCTATGGACGAACAAGAATTAGCAAGGGCAGCTGTTCACTGGATGGACAGTCCCGGTAAATATGGTGATGTAACAGTCGCACACGCGTTTTTGAACCTCAGTCCAGACGAACAATGTTTAGCTGGGATTTATATGATCCAGCAACTTCTTATACAATATAAGAGCCGACATGCTGATCCTGGTCCCTTACCCGATATGTTAACCGAACTACTCACGAATAGATGGAGAGGTTCCAGTAACAAGTTAATTAAAGAAATACTAACGTCACGTAAACAGTATGATCTTTTTGTAAACGCAGATCCTTTCGCGATCCCCAACAAAGAAGGAACATCGTACTACATGGATAGACAAAATCCCCTACGAGAAGTTCACCCAATAAAGGGTGATGACGATCAGTTTCGTCGTGCATTTGTTTACACACCCATATCGAAAATGGAATTATTAGGAATGAAGAAAGTAGTACCCAGTCATGATAAAGACCCAGCGGGTTTTCACCGAGAAATTAAGGACATGTTACTGATGGGAGAGTATACCTTTCCTGATATTATGACAATATTAAAGGTGCTTTTGCCTCCTGGCATTTATGAAAAACTGAAAGAAAAAGAGTGGGAAGTGGGAGACCAAAAGATAGATTGGACAGCATTAGAAGCAGAAGAAAGGGCCCGAACTGCAGGTTCAGGGCTCGGGGATAAAGTTAAACTGTTACCAGGTTTACTAGTACAGGTACTGCCACGTTTACTAGCGACGAAAAAGGAAGATTGGGGTGCAATCTCAGCCTGTAAACAAAAGCAAGATGAAGACACAAGTGATTATTATGCCCGATTTGAAAAATGTTTTGGAATAAATAGTGGTATAAAGGCAAGCAGTGACTCATACCCACATTTATTTGTGACTAAATTGGTGGAAAATGCATTACCTCCAGTGAAAAATAGAATATTGAAATTCGAGAGTACCTGGCAAAGTAATACTCCGTCACAAATGCTACAAATGTTACAGTATCATCACAATAGAATTAGGGATGAACAAGAACACGAGCATAGACGCATGAAGGATACTAAAATGAAAATGCTAGTTTCTCAGACAGTACCAGCGGATGGTCACAAAAAGGGTGCGACACATTCAGGAGAATCTGCAGTTCCTGTAAAGGGAACATGCAATTACTGTAAACAGCCAGGCCATTATGTACACGATTGTCAAGTCCTGAAACGTAATATAGCCTCAGGTATTGCAAAAGAGAGACCACGATTAGTTAGACAAGATCAGAATGAACAAGGAGTTATGCAGCATGGACAGTCCATGCCAGTTCAGCAACAGTCTATGCCAGCCGCACAACAGCCCATACAGTTCGTGCCAGCTGCACCACCATTGCCTGCTGCTGCCACACAAGTAACTTCACGACAAATGTATCAGACCGCACAATACGAATACCCTGAGTATCAACGTTACGCATGAACCAGCCTAGAGAGGGAAGTTGACTTACCCCTTATCGAGATTCCAGTAGATCAAGAAGGACCTTATGTCCATAGTGAATTATTAGGTCAAGATAGAAAGTTTTTACTCGATACAGGGGCAAGTCGAACGACCATAAAAAGTAGTGAAGTTCCAGGGGCACCCCTCTCAGGCTCTCAAAATGTTTCCCTTGGTTTTTCAGGAAAGCCTATTGTTAATGAAGTAACACAGCCACTTCCGCTTACGATTGGTCCCTTGACACGAACTACTGACTTATTGCTTACCAAATCATGTCCAGAAAACTTGTTAGGTATAAAGACATTGAAAGCCCTAGGGGCTATTATTTGTTGTTCTCCAGAAGGAGTAAGATTGTTTTTACGTGATTTTAAAGGTCACTATGTATCCAGAGACATGGATTCCCGTTTACAGAACTTACCAGCGCATCTATGGGCACAAGGCCCTACTGATGTTGGTTGCATGAACATTACACCATATCGAGTCACACTGAAGGCAGGAGTAGTATTGCCACGAATGCGACAATACAAGTTACCACCGGATGCTGTAGCGGCCTTACTGAAAATCATTGACGAGCTAGTTGCGCAAGGAGTGGTTGTAGAAACCAACTCCAATGTGTGTAATTCACCGATCATTCCGATTCTTAAACGAACTGATCCTATGGCCCCACCAGTATATCGATTAGTTATTGATTTGCGTGAATTAAACAAATGCATTGTGCCACAATTTCCTGTGGTCCCCGATATCTCATCATTACTGACAGCTATTGATTCTCAAGCTACATTCTTTACTGTAATTGATCTCAAGAATGCCTTTTTCAGCGTCCCAATAGATCCGGAAAGCCAATACTTATTCGGATTTAGCTTGAATGGACGAAGCTTTAAATTCACACGCGCTCCTCAGGGATTTACAGAAAGCCCCAGCATCTATAGCCAAGCACTGAAACGAGAACTTGACAGTATACACATGCCCGTTAACACCGCATTGCTTCAATACGTCGATGATCTGCTGATCACCGCCCGAAGCGAACCCGAATGTGAAAAAGCCTCACTGACAGTTTTACATTTTCTAGCCGACAAGGGGCACAAGGTGTCTCCTTCTAAGCTGCAATTCTGTGTCCAGCGAGTTATCTATCTCGGTCACTCGCTGTCCAAGGAGGGAAGGCAGCTTACACCTGACCGCATTCAGTTAATTGCAAACATGCCAATACCACAGACACAAAAGGAAGTACGGGCTTTCATAGGCCTCACTTCATACTGTAGACAGTGGATTCCCCAATATGCATTTCTAGCGAAGCCACTCATTCAGTTGACAACACAGGAGGCAGCCACATCGACTGTCCTCCCTTGGACTCAGGAACACACACTAGCTTTTGAAAGCTTGAAGAAAGCTCTATGTCAAGCACCTGTTCTAGCGACACCATGTTACAGCAAACATTTTACACTCTTTGTTACAGAGCGTGCAGGTACTGCCTTGTCAGTACTCACTCAAGAACAAGCAGGAGCATGTAAGCCATGTGCTTATTTCTCCAGTACATTAGATCCCGTAGCTCAGGCTTTGCCTGCGTGTCTGAAATCAGTAGCAGCAACAGCTTTAGCAATCAGACAAAGCGATGCCATAGTGTTAGGGCATCCATTGACAGTACAAGTACCGCATGCAGTAGAGGTTCTTGTGAATCGAACGCAAACACAACACTTGACCATAGCAAGACTCACTGGTTACGAGCTGACATTGTTTCAACCACACATAGAAATCAGACGTTGTAATACACTGAATCCTGCTACACTTTTACCAGTAATTGGAACCGACCCACTAGCTCATGATTGTGTTGAAGTTATTGAAATAAAGACAAAACCCAGACAAGACTTAACAGACGTTCCATTGTCAGATCCAGACCTGACGTTGTATGTAGATGGTTCGTGTATGAGGACAAGTACAGGAAATTTAGTTGCTGCATACGCAGTCACTACAGACACCGAAGTTATTGAAACAAACTGTATAGATACTTTGTCAGCTCAAGCAGCAGAACTTGTTGCTCTAACACAAGCCTGTATTCAAGCCACAGACAAGAAAGTCAACATATATACTGATTCACGTTATGCATTCGGAGTCGTACATGACTTCGGGGTGCTTTGGAGAGAGAGAGGTTATTTAACTTCTCATGGAACCCATATTCAACACGGGTCCCTCATTCATGCTTTGTTAGACGCAATTCATTTACCGACTGCAATATCGATTATGAAATGCAAAGCACACACGAAGGTTACTGATATCATTTCTCAAGGTAATGATTTAGCTGATAGAACAGCTAAACAGACTGCTCAGACTCGTACATCCGACATGACAAAGCCAATAGTTCAGATACCAACACAGTGTATGACGATTAAGGATCCCGCACTTGACGTAATTGACATACAGACACATGCCACAGAGGAAGAAATAAAGAAGTGGACTGAACTAGGAGGGATCCAGACAGATCAAGGATGGATGACGAAAGAGAAATCCGTGTGGTTTCTCCCTGATTCCATGGTCCAAGCCATTATAGCTACAGTTCACAGTCCAGCACATTTAGGAGAAAAGGCTATGTTAGACAGCATTCAGCACATTTGGTTTAACAAACATTTGCGAGCAGCTGCTAAACAAAAAGTCCGTACCTGTATGATATGTTGTCAGTTTAATCCAGGAAAGAGTGTCCCCGTAGAGCAGGGTGGATTTCAGCCTCCTGATCATCCTTTTGAAGTCCTCCAGATGGATTATATTCAGATGGAACGTTGTCGAGGATTCAAATATGTTCTCGTAGTTGTCTGCGCTCTCTCCCGTTGGACAGAGGCGTACCCTGTATCAGATTACACTGCCCCGACCACTGCCAAACAGCTAGTTCGAGAATTCTTCCCACGGTACGGTTTACCACGTGTGGTATATTCAGATAACGGTCAACCCTTCTCATCCGAATTAATGAAACACGTTTCGCTTCTGCTGGGATATCAGTGGAAGTTCCATTGTGTCCGACACCCCGAGGCAGCAGGTCTCGTGGAACGACATAATCAACTTTTGAAAATCAGATTGTCAAAAATATGTCAGGAAAAAGGTGTTGACTGGATAGTAGCCTTACCAGTTGCACTATTTTACATGAGAATGGTACCCCACTCTCGAACAGGGCTATGCCCGTATGAGGTGATCTTTGGCAGACCACCGAATATGTGGGGGACGCCTATACCACGTAAAATAACTGATGTTGACTGTAATATGCTGACAGATTACCTGGCTTCCTCGATGTCTGCACTACAATCTTGTCGTTCACAGGTGGTCGCAGCTTTTCCTGACAACACTGAGGTGAAACCCCATGACGTGGTTCCTGGTGACTTTGTACTCGTCAGGAATTTCGATAGGAAAAGCCAATTGGACCCCAGGTGGAAGCTTCCTAAACAAGTCCTGTTGACAACAAGAACAGCCGTGAAGATCGAAGGGAGGAAGGGCTGGGTGCATTCCAGCCATATAAAGAAATTCCATGGACTTCCTCCTGATATGAACAATACTCCCTGTGCATCTTCTCCCATTGACTCAAAGCTACCTTTGGCTGAGGCCAGTAGCACCGAACTCTATAAGCAAAAACTTAGGTCCAGGCCTAAACTGTCGGACGATTTGATTGTTTAAGTCCTCTCCAAGGTGAAGCGGTTGAATCTGTCCCGACATGTCTCCTTTAGGTCTGAATCATGTAGAGTCCAGAATTATAATGAAAAGACATGCATACTGTAAATTACTGCGTAGCCACTGTATTGTGACTTTATTAATTTTGTTTTTCTTAAGTTTTATAATAGTTACTGCAAGTATATTATTGCATATGTATTATCCTGTTTCTAGACGTGCTATTAATATAACTGATGAACATTCTTTTAGTGACCTACCCCCACATGAGTTGTCCTACAGACTTGCGCTGCGTAATAACACCTTCATTAGTATGTTACATCATTCTCACCAGACTAGTAATGCCACTAATTGTTGGGTGTGTGGTCGACTCCCTCCCTATCAGAATAACAAAGGAGTTCTGCCTTTCTTTCCACATCCGTTCACATATAATGGCACCTGTGGAGCATGGTTTAGTTTATTGAATTCTATAGATTCAAACGCAGCAGTTTATCAACACCATTGGATATGGGGAAATCTGAATATAGTGTTATACAAAGTCTGTCACCCTGACAAGGAGGGTCACCCCAGTAGAACAGGAACTGATCTAGAAAACGAAGTGTATAGATTAGGTAATTTTACACCTAATCTCATGATTCTGAATGTCAAAACCGAAGTTGAGCTAATCTTGCCCACCATGTCGGTATTCCCAGTTAAAGGTGAATTATGTGTAAGAAAAGTTGGTTCCATACCTATGGGCCATAGCAAATGTGTTACTACAGTAGAATATAGTGATGAAGGAAAATCTACATTTAGAGCTTCTCGCCATTCCTACTTTATATGTGGTCAGACGGCATACATGCGTCTACCTCTAGATTGGGATGGTACCTGTTACATTGCATTCCTTCTGCCACCTGTTTTCTTAGCTCCTCCTGATTATTATCGAAATACTCGTTTAGCACACAATAGAGAGCGAAGAGATCTCCCAGTTGTTGATTATACTGAGACGGCATGGGACAAGTATGTAGATTTCAATAAAGGTATTTTTCCATATATAGGTACAATTTCAAATAGTAAGCTGATACGTAGACTAACCAAGACTCTTGAAGCTGTAGTGAATGAAACTATAGCTGCCCTAGGCAATCTGACAGAGGAACAATCAGTGATGAGGATCGTTGTCCTTCAAAATCGGCTTGTCCTTGACGTCATCCTGGCCGATAGGGGCGGAGCTTGTAGGGTCATCGGATCCAGCTGCTGCGTATTCATACCAGAAAATTCGCCATCTGTATATAAAGCTATAACCCGCCTTCATAAGATTGTGAGCCAGATACACGAAGATCCAGGCACTTGGACTTGGTCCGGGTGGTTTTGGAGTCTGATATCAGCCTGGGGATGGAGAGTTCTATCCTTCCTAGGTATTGGCCTTCTTATACTATTCAGTTGCTGCTTATGCCTGCAATGTGGACCAGCGATTTGTGGTCTGTGTGCCACATCGTGTATTCCACATCAAGGTTTTCGCTCAAAATCCCGGAAGAAGAAAAAAGAAGAAATGATGCTCCATGAGCAAATCGATGGATTAATGAAGATTGATGTTTCTTGACGGGCAAGTAAGGGGACAAGGAGGGAATGTGGAAAAGTGGATTTCCCTGATCAGTTATGTCCCCTATCTTGGACCCCAACGGTTCTATATGCATGTTACAAGTACATGTATGTTCTCTCCAGTTCCAGTTTTGAAGACGCAAATACATGTGCGTCCACCGTCAACATGTTCTCTGTCAGATCCGCCATCAATGGGCTGGATAGTTGATTCCTAAGTAGGAAAGGCCACCGACTTTATATGGCTCAGTTATTCCATTTTTTCAGTTCAGGCGAAGTAGGCCCGATTCTGTTCTCAAAGCCTTTCCCTGCTCTCTGTCTCTGACAAGCGTCAGCTTGAGCTCGCATCTGTATCCATGAACTTTGTCCTATTTCCTGCGCAGCTAACGGTGCCTGCCTCGGCCAGTTTAGCCTGTCTGCCAAGAAGCTGTATTTCACCTTCGAATTATCTACTTTGCTCTTCAGCCGATGCATTCCTGTCTAGTGATTTAGGTAAACATTTCCTTTAGCTCTCATGCAAAGGGCTGTCCTCCTGCAAGTAATTCATAGCCCAGTTGCCATGGAAAGTTTTCTGCCTCTCGCATCTCACATAGACACTTAGACGTTTGTGCACGCACACAGTCAGTATAGAATAGATTCTGTTCGAAAGTCCTTCAGTCCTTCCTTGTGGATAACATAGTTCTTTAAACATAGGATGTTAGATATGATTTGGGATTAGGTTGACTTGACCCCCCAGACTTTTCGTCTCCACATGTAGAGTTAATGTCAAGCCCCCTTCACCCCCTAGTTATACGTCAATTACACGTCATGCTGCTGCGCGCGCATCTATGCCAAGTATTATCTTATAGATCAACCTATTTGTGATAACTCTGACCAATTATGTTTCTTTTTACTCCTTATTACGCCTAGTTTCGTTTACGTAATTACTATGTCACTTTTCTTATCAAATGTTACGCCTCCTACATTCGTTTCATTGTAATGTAATTACTATAAAAATGTATGTCTGTCAATAAAGTATCGTGCTTCACTTCCTGAACCTTCTTGGTGACGGAACCTGAAGGCCGCCACTCGAGTCGGCCATTTTGGAATAAAGCCCATTCAGAAACCTCTTATACCACGGATTCTGCCTCTTATTATTCTGAGCTATTTGTTTAAAGTTCCAGCATGAAATTCAGATCGGTAAAGTAATATTTTTATTTACCACAAAATAATATATGGAATGCAAAAATCGACCATTACTCAAAATAAAGACTCCAAATTCTGTTAAACTTCGTAATCCCACCTATTCTATGTGCATATCGCATTTCAGTCTTTCTAACATTCCTAATTTTTTGGAGCCAGGCATTAAAGAGAGGAACTTGGGTTGACTTCCAGTTCTGCAACAGCAATGACCTTGTAATTGCCATTGCAATGAATAATAATTTGACCATCTGTTCTGTCAATCCAAGTTCAGAATCGTATCCACATAATATTAATTTAATATTGTAAGTAATCAGGATCCCACAATACTTTTGCAGATATTCGAATATCTCTTTCCAAAAAGGCATTATTTTAACACAATAAGCTATAGTGTGGGACCAGTTTGCAGGAGTATATTGCTGGCATCTAAAACAATTGGCAGTAGTTTTAATGAACATTTTAGCGATGGCAGCAGGAGTACGATAGAGAAGCCATTTACTGAAGAATAGCATTCTTCTCCAATTAGATCCTCGAAGAACACTAAAATTTAGTTTATTTATAATTTTCCAAGTGTTAATAGTAAGTACGTGATTCTCCTGTTCTTTACATTTTTTAATTACTTTTTGACTAAGATCCTCCTCAATATATTGTGCCAAAAAGCGTTTCCATACCCCTGGCTTCCTCGTCCTAGAAGTAATAAACAAGTCGTCCCATAGCTGATTGGAGGATCCAATGCTTATTGGCTCCACTTGTACCAACTTTTATAAATCGAAATGTACGAGCCAAATAGCATAAAATTCCCTGGAATAATAAGCTGCACCTCTCCAGGTAACAACCATGTCCCCTCCCTTAAGAAATCTGACAGAGAATGAAATCCCAGACGTGCCCATTGTAGTGCAATGTTGACTCCGATTTTCATACCAAGAAAAAGGAGAGCATCTCTTAAGGGGGTTCTAATATTGAATTGCGGGAGAGAATATCTTTTAAGAAAAACATCACGGCGCTTAAAGAACCAAAACATCGTCTTGTACCAAGTAAGTTTCGGTAATTTAGGAATATGTAGCGGAGATGGGATCTGAACCTCATGACATATTCTGTCAAAAAATAAATTAATAAACACAGTAGGGGTCGGCATTCCAAATTTGAACCTCTCTAAATATTGAGCGAAATATGCGCTATAATAGTCTTTAACATTAGGGACAGCTAAACCTCCCAATTCCGTATCGGCATAAAGAATCTGCATTGCGATCCTGGGACTTTTTTTTGCCCATATAAAGCCTGAGAATAATGATTACACTTTTGAAAAAAAAACGCTGGGCAAAAAACAAGGAATGGCGGAAAATAAAAAATTAAATAATTTAAGAATAGACATTTTTTTAAGTGCCACCCGCCCCAGGATGGAGAATGGCAACGAGTCCCATCTACTAAATAAGGATTGAACCTTGCGTAAAAGAGGATCAAAATTCAACCTAACTAAATCGGAAACCGAAACAGAATACATAACTCCTAAATATCTCTTCGGTCTTGAATTGATACAGCCAATTAAATCAGTATGTAACTCAACCTCACCCCCCCCCCCCCACAAACTAAAATTTCAGATTTTTTTTTGTTGATACGATAGCCACCCAGATATTCGAATTCTTCAAAGTGCTGAAGAGCGGCAGTTTGAGATTGAATGTCCGACTTAATCAGTAACAAGATATCGTCAGCATATAGTTTGATTTTTGGCATAGAAGAAATGGGAGGAGAGATATTTACAGATTTACGAATGGCCGTGGCTAATGGTTCAATAAAAAATGCAAAAAGGATAGGGGATAGGGGGCAACCTTGCCTGGTGCCCCGTTGAACCGATACTTTACCAACAATAACTGAATTAATAATTATATTGGCTTTAGCACCCGTGTACAGATTCTGAATTAAATTAATAATCTGTGGAGGAATTCCAAAGTGCTTTAAAATAACAAAAAAAGTTGTCCAAACCACCAAATCAAAAGCTTTTTCCGCGTCTAATAATAAAATGAAGGCGGAAATTTTATTTACCTGAAAATAATCTAAAGCCTCAGTAAGAAAGTGTGTATTGGTAGCTAATTGTCGACCTGCCACAAAACCATTCTGATCCGCATGAATGAGGTCCTTGGCAATGTGATTGAAACGTATTGATAATAATTTAGTAAGGATCTTATAATCAGTATTAAGTAATGTGATAGGCCTATATGAGTTAGGATCTTTGGGATCTTTGCCTTTTTTGAGAAAACTAACAACTGTGCCCTCCCCAAAAGAATCTGGAACTTGCCCACCCATTAACAACTGATTAACTAATTGTAATAATAAATCAGAAAAGGCGCAAAAAAAACACCTTAAAAAATTCAGCAGGAAAACCGTCCGGGCCACAGGCCTTGCCAGTTGGAAGGTTCTTTACCACTGATTCGAGTTCTGATTTCGAAAATAAACATATCATTGTTCCACTGTCTGCCGAGGATAGAGAAGGCATATCATATCTTGCTAGAAAATTAAAGAGCCTAGAATGGTCTATTTCCTGATGTTGGCTATATATCTGTTTATAGTGAGAGAGCATTATATTGCCAATGACATCAGGCTGTGATGTGTCTATAAAGGTGGTGGGAGACCGCAAAGTACGAATTAGGTTTGCAGCAGCTTGTTCCTTAGCCTGCCACGCAAGGAGTTTACCAGAAAAATTACTCTCCTCATAGCTCTTTTGAGATTGTATAAGAAATTGCTGTTCGCTCTGTGTAGCAAAAAGCGTACTAAGTTCACGCTTGGCCTCATTTAATTTTTTTTGCGCAATACTAGAAAAGTTAGATTGTCTTAGCTGAGTTAGTAAGCAAATACTGTGGTAGAGTAAAGTCCTAGTTTGTTTAATAGAACGCCATTCTTCAGCGTCTTTACCAATAATGATGCCACGAATAAAGGCTTTTAGTGAGTCCCAGATGATATGTAATGGAGCCGTATCTGAGTTACGGGCAATAAAATCAACAATTTCCAATTTCATACAAGAAACCCAATTGCTATCTTGTAGATACATTTTATTAAATATCCATCTTTTGGGGGGCCTTATTTCTTCCCCTACTTTAAACTCGATTACCAACATTGCGTGGTCTGAAAAACCATTATGCAAAAATTTCTGATATGAAAATTTTAATAAACTAGAGGCCAAAAAGAAATCAATACGAGAGGAGGATCTGTGTCTTCCCGACCAATAAGTAAATTCTTGTTTATGAGGGAATGTTGATCGCCATGGATCACAAATATCGAGTAAGGCGGCGTTCTTCATAATTGACCTTAATGATTTTGGTTTAGATTGTTTCTTTAATAGACTAGTAGAATCTAATTTTGTATCAATAAGAATATTAAAAACCCCACCTATAACTATATCTCCCCTAACCAATAGTAGTGATTGAAATAATTCCTCATAAATGAAGGCACTATCTTCCACTGGGGCATAATAACTAACGAAGGTAATTGGCCTGTTCCTGTCTTTTATTACACAAGTAGCCCAACACCACCGCCCTGCGCCTCCTTCTTCAAACTGAATAATTTCTGCATCTAAATTACGAT
The DNA here is from genome assembly GCF_964204655.1 of Triturus cristatus. Taxonomy (NCBI): domain Eukaryota; kingdom Metazoa; phylum Chordata; class Amphibia; order Caudata; family Salamandridae; genus Triturus; species Triturus cristatus. The sequence continues at coordinate 501,554,530 of NC_140591.1, forward strand.
TAATAAAGAGCACGACTCCCCTTTGAGATTCTTGGGCGCAAGAAAACCCACGATATGAAGACCAGTTTTTAAACATAGAAAAAGAGTTAATTTTATCCACAGAAATATGGGTTTCCTGCAACATCACAACTGCTGGACGTTCTGTTTTGATCCTTTGCTCAATAGTGCGCATTTTTTTTCTATTATTCAATCCATTGACATTAAAAGAGATAATTCTAACCCCTCCAATAGACATTAATTATTGAGAGTAACTTTTTGCCACCATATTTTACATCACATCCCACAAGAATTTCCATTTTCCATTTTTTCCCCCCACCCCCCTTCCCACCCAATTGCTCTCCCCTCCACCCAAGTGCACCCCCCCTAACCCTAGTCCCGTGGCCCTGTACTACACCCATATCTCCCTCCCACGCTGGCCACATGGCACTAACCCCTCTCATGAGAGCGCCTTGGTGGTGCGCCCAATACCCCATGACCCCCTAGTTCCCACCCGCACCCCCCCTCCCCCTGAGTAATAATACAAAGGAAAAAAAGGAGAGAAAAAAGAAAGAGAAAAAAAAGGAAAAGAGAAGAAAGGAAATTCTTCAGTAATCATCAAAGCAAATCAAATCACACTCCAGCATTAGCCTAGCCCTGGACTAATTTATCCAGCATCTTACGTGCCTCATCAACCTCCGTAAACAGGTAAAATTTGCCCTTAATCAGGACTTTTAACTTTGATTGCTGTGCAATCGATGCTTGGGCACCTTTATCCTTAAATAGCTGAAGAGGCTTAACAAATTCTTTTCTCCGTCTAGCAGCAGCAGCTGACATATCAGAGAAAATCCGGCACTTGGTAGTGGGATTGACGTGAAATTGTCTTTGCTTGAAAGCCTGATATAGGATCATTTCTTTAACCCGAACATCTGCAAAATTGACAATGATAGTTCGAGGGAACGGAGAATTGGGAAATGGACGAGCTGGAACTTGGTGCGCCCTAGTAATTGTTAAGTCACCCTTAAACTCAGGGATGACCTCTTGAGAAAAAAAAGAAGAAATCCATTTCATCATGTCCGAACCCCCACTATTCTCAATATTCTCTGGTACACCGACTATTCGAAGATTTGACCTTCTGTTATAATTTTCTAACTCATCCAACTTAATTTCGAAGGCCTTAGAACATTTAGAGGCGATGGTAATCTCTTTCTGCATAATCGTCAACTTATCCTCCACCACAGAGATTCTGGTCTCAGACTCTTGCAGTCGATTTGCGAATGAAGTCATTGAATCTTCAATTTTGTCCAGACGCTTACATATTGCCTCCGATTCCCTCTTTTGAGACTGCTTCATCTCTCTGATTTCTTGCAGAATCAGATTCAGCATATCCTTAACTGAGATCTGAAAATCCCCGGTGGTCTCAGTATCGAGCCCCATGATCGGACTCTGAGACATGGAAGCAGTCGTAGAAGCACACCTGGGAGAAGTGGAGAAATCTTTATCACTGAGAGATGTGGATCTTGGAATTAAGGGAGAAAGGTCTGTTGAGCTTGGATCGTGAGTTAGGACGGGATTTTTGATAGCAGGAATAACTGTTGGAGAAGTAAGGACGGTTAAAGGGGTTGAATCCCTAGATAGCACTGCACGAGTACCAGCTGTATTAGTAGGGGCGCATAATGCTCCTTTCCGTTCAAAAAGCAGGAATTGTTTAGCAGCCTTGAAGGCAGAGACTGGCATAGCCTCTTTGCACACCTGTAAATCAAATAAGGCCACTGGATTGGAATTCGGGGATATCTCCGATAATCTGATTTCTGAGTCCTGTAGAGCCATGTCAATTCCCTCAACGGGTAACGTCATTACCTCCTTCGCCACACTGGTAACACTGGTAACAGAATTGCCAGGATTCTGAAGATGGACCTGGGTTAGGGTAGCGCCCAGAAGTCCATCCTCACCTTCACCGGAACTCTCTGAATTTTCATCAGAGGAGGTTTCTCTCTCTGCGACTGACCCAGCCCGTCTGGCCCTTTCAGAGTTTTCTTTTAGTTGTTGGCGTCGTATTTTGGCTTTAGCCCTGCCCGTCAATTGCTTGCCCATAATTAAGACCGGCGATGACATGATACCTCCTCAACGTCAAATATGGATAACACCAGTGCTGAGAATCACTATAGAAGCAGAATCCAGTCTAACCAGGAGTGCTAAAACTGAAAGTTCAGCCCACACAGCTGCTACAGCACAAAAAATTAGGCTGCGGCAGCGGGGTAACCAGCTCAAACTGACTGGACTGACACTTCACTCTGTCCGAAGAGTTGGAGACGTAGAGAAAGTTAGTAAACAGCAATTGAATCCCTGCTGTTGAAAAAACTCCACATTTCCATTATCAATTCCATAATCCATCCCATAGTGAATGCTGGGACTTGTAGTCTTGTCACCTATGACCAGCAACCAACGGATTAACACCAGTCTTCATAATGAAATAAATACGATACTGAAGGGCTGGTCACAGCGGAGTTCCCTTACCGGAATCAGAGAGAATTACAGCATCCACAGCGCTCCCAAAGTATTAACCTCCGTATCAGCCTCAGCGTTTTTCCATAGAAATAATCATGCTTCAGCACAGAAACAAACTTCGAAGACTTCGCAGGCTTCAAAGGCTACCTAAAATCGATCCCAGAAGAACACAGGCATCGGCGTTAATGAAGAAAATCCTCTGACTGCTCCACCGCCGCCGCCACCGCTGCAGCTGCCGCCATCAACCGCATGGGAGGAGAGGGAGGGGCTAGGAAACCAGGTGCTGGTGCTACGTGGAGGCGTGGAACTCCACCGTAGCAGGCATAGGCCTGAGTTCACATGCTGAAGTAAGCACAATTGCGAGAAGTTATCATAAGACATATACATAGTAAAAAGGTTCAAGCTATGTGTATTTTTTCCTTATGACAGGAAAATCGTGGAAAAACAAAAACATATCAAGGCTTTCCTCTCCCTATGTAAAGATATACATAAGGATCTTATTTCGGGAAAGCATATTTCCCTTTGGAATTAACAGATTTTAAGACATTTATTGAAGGTACCAGTGGAATTACAAGTACATAAATTGAATTTGAACTATACACATACTATCCTAATTTTCTTACATTTGTCATTTCAGACCTGCCACTCAGCAATCCCTTTCCCTCCTCCTTCCCATCACCCAGCATCTCAGGGGTCCTGTGTTAGTTTCATATAGGAACCCAATAGCTCGTGGATATGGGTCCATTCTGAGCATTGTGCCATTTGTTAAAAACAGTGGATTCTTTCCAGACAGACCTGACAGGGTTCCAACCAGAAGAAAGAGGCGGGAGAAAAAAGGAGGTCTCTAATGGGCCCAAAAGTATTTCCAAACGGAGTAGTACTAATCAGTCCCAGCATGATCAGAAGAAGTAGGGGTTCTTTGTTAATGAGAAAGGAAGGTTTGTACCCCAATGTGCTGTGTGCTAGTATCTGTAAGCTCTGCCGTACCTGTAGATTGTCTATTAGGCAACAACTTGGAGCATACTACCTGGAGGGAGGTAGAGCTCAGATCACAGGTGGAGATGTGGGGATTGCCTATGTGGGTCTGTATTACTACACGGTCAATGGCTGCACATGAAGGGTGTTAAGGGCCTCAGGAGCCTGGAACAATGTTCCATACAGCTGACAAGGATGAGAGTGGCAAGGGGAATGGGAGACCAGCCTCTGAAGTTCCCACAGTTGAGGTTGATGGGGTACCTGAGGAGGAGGCGCCAGAGCCAACCGGGAAGGACTTTGCTGCCCTAGGTGACCTGATTAAGCTTGCTGTTTGGCAAGTAGAGAGTGGGCCCACCAGGGAGGAATTCTGAAAGATGCAGACATAGTATTCCACTCTAGAGGGCTTGAGGCATGAAACCGAAGTCGAGGCAGCAGGTAACACCTCTGGAGATCACCTGATCTATTAGGAGAATGACTTCCTATATAGTTAGTCTTAGGCTCCTGGTTGGGGGGCAGCCTGTGTGCTGGTGGTCCCCCAGTATTACAGGACCTTCCTACTGGATTTGCCTCATGATATGCCCCTGGCAGGACATCTAGGACAAGGTAGAATCTTTGCTAGGCTTGTTGACCACTTTTATTGGCCCCGGATGAAGGCGGCCTCAGATGCATTTTGTAGGTCCTGTCCCACCTGCCAGGGCAGAGGGAAGTCAGGAAAAGAGTACAAAGCTCCCCTGAACCAATTACCTGTCATTGTAACTCCCTTTGAAAGTGTAGGCATTAAAATCAGTGGTCCCTTGTACCCCAAGACAGCCTTAGGCAACGGTATTGCCCTGGTCTTAGTAGACTATGACACCCACTACACTGAGGCCATCTCTCTGAGGTCAGTGACTGTACCTGTGGCAGCCAGCGCTCTGGTCAGGATCGTTATCTTTACCTGTTTGGGGTTCCCCAAGGAGGTAGTGTCTGACTGAGGTACTAATTTCTATGGGCGGGCGACATATTCCGTTCCGCTTGAGGAACTTGCGAAATTTCAGCATTTTCTCATTCCACATGGAATGCGAAAATGTCGAAACTTCCGCGATCTGTGGCGGAACGGAATTCGGGGGCATGAGGGTAGAGGTATTGCGCAAAATGGTGGCATCTTCCTGGATAAATATGCAGGGCAGGATTCATTCTGGCACGATGCTACTGTCACAAAAATTAAACCTCAACAGGAAGCACTTACAGATATAAATAAAGCAGGTGCCCAAGTTGAAGCTCAAATTTGGTTAAACTTTTTGGGCGGCATTGGCCAGCTGGTCCCGCTGCTGCGGCATTATGATAATAAGTGCGGCCAAACAGACTGCTCACGGGCTCAGGTTAATTTCTCCTATGAGCAATGAGAGATGGTCAGGCGACCTATTTCAGCGTGAAATGGATGAGGTGAAGCAACATCCTCTGAACTGTGCAGGGTTGCAGAAGAGTACTCCTATCAAATCCACTGGAACCCGGGATGTACCTTGTAAAGACTGAATGCCAGCACAAATAAGCCAGCATGGCTTTTCCTCATTGAAGGAAGGCATTCATGTTTACAATGGGAATAATGCTGTAGAGGCGTGTATGTGAACTTGTTAGCATTGCCCGAATTATGTGAAAGCATGCGTAAAAATATTTCCAAGAGCCTAGAAATGGCACAATGTGGCTTGTACTCATTGGAAGGAAGGTGCAGAAATACACAAATATAGTGCTGCCCGAAGAATGTTGCTTGTGACTGAGTTAGCACTACCTGAATGATGTAGAAAAATGCGTAAAAATAATCTGGACCCCTATAACAGACCTAGCATGGCTTTACTCAATAAGACAGAACATATCTAGTGCTTCTGTGGAGGCATGCTCGATGACCATAAGCGCTAGCTAACTTATGTAGTAGCATGTGTCTAAAAACTTTGCACAGCCATAAAAATTACCTAGAGAGACATATGCCTATTGCAAGGATGAAGTGACTATTCCTAAAAGATACTGCTATTGAAGGTGCTAGCATGGGGGAAACGTTACCTTTGATTGAATGATGTAAAGAATGCTGCGCTGTTGCAAGGTAGCACACACATGGTCACTGGAGACAACTCTTCTGGCCATTTACGCAGCTGTAGTGTAGGAAAAGCACTATACATTTACCCAACGAGGTAGCACTTACTGATTAGCCAGTAGAAAGTACTCCAGTTGAGTAGAGGTATTGCACAAAACGGTGGCATCTTCATTGATCAATATGCAGGGCAGGATTCATTCTGGCACGATGCTCCTCTCACAAAAACTAAACCTCAACAGGAAGCACTTACAGATATAAATAAAGCAGGTGCCCGAGCTCAAATTCAGTAACGCATTATTCAGCCCAAAATCTCAGCGAGCACGCAAAATTCCGCGTGTTCACGCGGATTTTTTGCCGTTTCACGAAATTTTGCGAAAGGCAACTTAGCAAATTCCGCCCACCCCTACTAATCAGTGAAAGGGGGAGTTCACCTACCTGGTGGGTCTCCATACCCCTAGGTACACCTTAAGGGTGTTCCATGTGAACCGCCTCAAACTTCCCTTCGAGATGTCTGAAGTGAGCATGCTTCTGGCAACATATGAGCGAATAGAAAAAGAGAGTGAGCCTCTCCCCGACCTCCTATCTTCTCAGGAACATGGTGGGCAAGTGAAAGGTGTCAACCTCTCTTCTACCCTGACCCCAGAAGAGCAGAGTGACTTTTACCACTTACTCAGGCTGTTTGCCTCTCTGTTCTTCCTCACCCCTGGACTCACACACCTGTACATCCATGATGTGGACACAATAGACAGCTTACCTGTGAAGAACAAAATTTGATAAAGTGAGGGCCTGTATCATGGGGGAGGTCCCAAGATGCTAGCATAAGGGGTGATTGAGCCTTCTAACAGTCCCTGGTACAGCCTCATGGTGCTGATACAGAAGGCTTCCCCACCAGGTGCCACTCCAAAACATAGGTTTTGCATGGACTACCAAGGTCTCAATTCTGTCACCAGGACTAATGTTATGTTATGTTATGTTATTTATATTTGTAAAGCGCACAGATGCCGCAGCAAAGTGGCGTCCTGGCGCTGAGGAGATGGTGCAACATAGCGACGGAGAAAATACAGATCACAAATGAAGCTGAAGGACCTAAACCGTGGAGAACAGGAAGGTTTTCAAACATTTCCTGAAAGGAAGAAGATTAGGGATGGAGCGGAGTGAGGGGGGGAGGGTGTTCCAGAGTACGGCGGCTATCACCGAAAAGGAGCGTCCGCCCATTCTCGCTCTTTTAAAGCGGGGGACGATGACCAAATTTAACCCCCCAGAGCGAAGCGCTTTATTCGGGAGATAGGGGGAAATGGTCTGGGCGAGAATGGGAGGAGAGGACAGCTTTAGAATTTTAAAAGTAAGGCAAAGTGCCTTAAATTTAATCCTCTGCTCCACCGGGAGCCAATGCGGGTTTTGGATGGTTTGGCGGGCAGAGCAAAATCTAGGCAAGCCAACCAGCAGCCTGGCCGCCGCGTTTTGAATGCGCTGGAGGCGAAGAAGCTCCGCTTTGTTGACTCCTAGTAGAAGCGAGCTGGCATAGTCCAGTCTACTCAGGACCATAGCTTGAACTATGATTTGCCTGATAGTAGGGTCGAAAAATTTGTCTGAGACACTGCAGAGTGCCAAAGCAGATCCCAGCCAATCTTTTGGTATAGGGAATGTAGGACAGCTTGCTGTCAAACCACACCCCAAGGTTTCTGACCTCGGCAGCAGGCACCGGAACAGGACCAAGCTCGGAAGGCCACCACTGGCTGCCCCAGAGGTCGGTGTTTTTCCCAAACATTAAGACCTCGGTTTTAGAGGCATTCAGCTGTAGCTTGTTGTCCGACATCCATCCCGCGACTCCTCGTAGAGCGATCTGGAAGGCAGCGGCGTCCATTGCAGACTCACCATTGAGTGCCACCGCCAGCTGGGTGTCATCAGCGTAAGACACCATGGTGAGACCGTATCTCTGGGCTACCTCAGCCAGTGGCTGAACATATAGATTGAACATAGTTGGGCTGAGAGCAGACCCTTGAGGAACACCCTGCAAGATGGGACGGGAGGCGGAAACAAAAGGCGGCGTGGACACCTGAAAGGATCGGTCTGTAAGAAAGGACCGAAACCAGTCGAGAGCAACCTGACCAACCCCGGCTTCAGAAAGTCGCTGGAGGAGAACAGAGTGAGAGACGGTATCAAAGGCAGCGCTGAGATCCAGCAGGATCAGCGCTACCGTTTGATCTCTGTCAAGTATCTTTCTAATTTGCTCCACTACCGCAAGGAGAGCGGTCTCGGTGCTATGGTGCGCTCGAAACCCATTTTGGGATGGGTCGAGGATGTTAGCTTCCAGCAAATGGGAAGACAGAACGCAATTGGCATGAGATTCCGCTAGTTTGGAAATCCAAGGGAGAAGGGAAATAGGGCGGTAGCTCTCGGAAAGGGAGGGGTCCAGTGAGGGTTTTTTCAGGATAGGGACAACAGTTGCTTGTTTCCATTTAACTGGTACACTTCCTGTTTCAAAGGATAGGTTAATAAGGTCCAGGATAGCCGGGTAACAGCACTCCTCGAGCTCTTGGAATTGAGTAGGGCGCAAAGGGTCCATAGGAGAACCTGATCTGACTTTCATAGTTAATTTTTTGAACTCCTCTAGATTAGGACCGCGAATAGAAAGAAGCTGTGGAACGGTATTAGACTTGAAACTAGAAGGGTCCTGCGCCCGAGAGTCTTGGGGAAAGGATCTGTAGATTGCCTCAACCTTCTCCACAAAAAAAGTGGCTATTTTTTCACATTGAGTCAAAGTAGCCTTAACAGAAGTGGAGGTCCGTTTGCTAGTTAACTCCTTACAGATTTGGAAAATAATCTTGGTAGGATTCGGGCTATTTTTAATTTCCATCGCATAATAAGTAGCTCTGGCCTTGCAGATAACCTGGTGGTAGTACCTCGTACAAGATCTGTAGGCTTTTTTAAGCTCAACGTCATACGTTTTGCGCCAAGCACGCTCCGCTTTTTTACAGGCGGATTTAAGTGTTCTGAGCGAGTCCGTATACCAAGGACTCGAGGGACTAGATCTAATTTTAGTCCACCTGGCAGGTATAAAGGAGTCAAGTGCTGACGTAAGCCACTCACAAAAGCTGTCATAGCTACAGGTGATTTCAGTAGAAGGAAGAGGACGGTGTGTCAGTAAGAACTGCTGAAATTCCTTTAATTTTAGCTTCTTCCATGAGCGTTTAAAAACAATTATAGAATGGGGTTCGAACACAGGAGAAGATAGAGTGATATAACCCTGTATTAAGAAATGGTCGGTCCAGGCCATGAGTGTGGGAGCGCTGAGTAGAACATTCGGAATGTTCGTGAGGAAGGGGTCGAGTATATGCCCACCACTGTGAGTCCCTTGGTCGACCAACTGGACAATTTTAAGGGCCTCCAGATCGGCTAGTAAGGTGTTCACTGTGCTGGTGAGTGGAGAATCCATATGAAGGTTGAGGTCACCAATGATTGTAAAATTGGCTGTCTTCAAAGCTAGAGACGCAACGACCTCAGGAAGACTAAGACGGAAAGACAGCGTAAAGTGGGGGGATATGGTAATACTAAATTGCGCACTTTCACAAGCTGCCACTGAACTAATCTGCCAGACGCAAGGGTAGCAAGATTTTACAGCGGCTGCTATGCCACCACCTCTAGAATTACGGTGTAAGGTGTACATGGTGTACCCTGGAGGTAAGGCTAGATTAATGGACGCCATACCCTGGTCATGTAACCACGTCTCCGTAAGGAAAAAGACGTCTGGTTGCTCGTCCTCTAATAAAGTAAAAACTTCCAAAAAATGGCAGACAAGCGATCTGACATTCAGGTGAAATACTTTAAGAGAGGAGCGACTCGCACCGTCAGTCACCACTATTCCTGGCCTAGGCGCGCATGAGTTACGCGTCAGAGACTTTATAAGCTTAGGGGTGGGGAGGACGAAGGGGCAGTTGGGACACTGATATGGGCCGCATCGTGGGTCCACAGCATGATGGGAGCGGCATGTCACCTGTTGGCGTAGATGATGTATGTCCGTGATGGATGGCATCCTGAGTCGTCCTGAGTATCCTGCCCTAGCCCTGCCTTAGCGCTGACGGGCGCAGACGGGCAGGACTCTGGCGAGATTCAGGCGCAGTGAAGGCGCTCCCGCTGCGCGTCACCGCTGCGCGACCGACAGAGGGCTGAAATAGTGTCTGCAGGGCGAGATCTCGCGATAATGCGCAAGAGTGCCCGAGCCCGATCTAAAATGGCGCTCACAATCGTCCCCGGTGCCCCGTGATCCTGGACCCGCCAAAGGCGGTGCTGATGGTCCCCAGGGGGGGTTTTACGGTGCAAGAGGTGAGGCCAGGGGGGGCGCTTGAGATAAGAACAAGGTCAAAGTGAAAAATGAAGATTTAAATAAAATACAAAAACGGGATAATTAAAATCAGTACAGCAGGCAAATCAGCGCGCAGAGCGCTAGTGAGGTCGGTATGGTCACCTTCTCATGCACATCTCATCCCCCAGATGATGAGCTCATCAACAGGCTGGGTACTGAAGAATTCCTTAGTACTTTTGATTTGACATTAAGGTTGTGGCAGACTGCTCTGACTAAGGAGCCAAAAGAGAGGTCAGAATTCTCAACCCCAGAGGGCCCACTTCCAGTTACGGATGTTGCCATTTGACTTGAAGAATGCCCCTTCCAGTTTCCAGAGGCTGGTCAACAGGGTCCTAACTGGAAAAGGAGGCCTTCTGCACCACCTACCTAGACGACATCGCTGTCTACCGTTCAGCTGGGAGAAACACCTGTCCCACCTCCAGGAGGAACTTCAGGCTCTGCAGCAAACAGGCCTGACTATTAAGGCTTGCGATGGCCAGCTAGGGCAGTGTTCCATCATGTATCTGGGCCAGCTGGTGGGCGGGAGCAAGGTGCAGCCACCTCAGCCCAAGATTGAGACTATCATGGCCTGCCATCTACCTAAAACTCAGAAAGGGGGGAGAGCTTTCTTGAGTCTCACAGGACACTGCCGGAGGTTTGTTAAACGATATGGCACCATTATTGCCCCCTAACAGAGCTCATTTTGAAGAAGCAGCCCAGATTGGTGATCTGGACAGAAGCCTGTCAGAAAGCCTTCAATACACTCAATGAGGTCATGTGTACTGCATTTGTACTCAAGGATCCTGCTTATCAAAATAATTTATATTGCAGACAGACACTTCAAAGCATAGGGGTGGTCTTAACTCAGTTGAAAGAAAAGGGCCTTGAGTAACCAGTAGCCTTTGTTGGAAGGAGATTACTTCCTTGGGAATGGAGGTGGAACGTGATTGAAAGAGGAGCTTTTGCTGTGGTCTGGGCACTGAAGTATTTGAGGCCATATCTGTTTTTGACTGGCTTCTTGGTTCATACAGACCACTGGCCCCTCAAATGGTTCATACAGATGAAGGGTGCAAATCCCAAACTGTTGAGGTGGTCCATCTCCCTACAGGGAATGGACTTTACAGTGAAGTCCCACCCGAAGTCAGACTATCCCAGTGCTGATGGTCTCTCCAGATTCTTCCACCTTGGTGAAGAGAATACCAAATGGGCTGGTTAACTCTTCCCCCTTTCAGCTGGGGATGACATGTGTTAAACCTGAGAGACTTAGGGCACTCTTACCCTCAACTTTTTAACTTTGCCCTCCAATTTACTGACTTATGCTTCATTTTTGCTGGTATTGGAACTGGAATTGGTATTGGAACTGGTATTGGAACTGCACATGTTACAACTACTAACCAGTGCAAAAATGCTTGTGCTCTATCTCCTAAACAAGGTAATTTTCACTCATACCTTATTGGCATGTTTTATTTGCTTATAAGTTCTCAGCAAAGTGCACTTCATGTGCCCAGGACTGGTAATTTATATGCTACTAGTGGGTCAGCAGCACTGCTTATGCCACCTACTTAAGTAGCCCTCTAACCATTTCTCAGGCCTGCCATTGCAGGGCCTGTGTGTGCAGCTTACACTGCCATTTCAACCAGGCAAAATAAACACTTTTGCTAGGCCCACACCTTCCCTTTTTATACATATATGGCTAAGGTAGGCCCTGTGGAACCCAGTGTGGAGAGTGCAATGCATCTACAAGACAGAACATGTACTTTTAAATTTTACATGTCCTAGTGATGAAAATCTCTTACATTTGTTTTTCACTATTGAAAGGCCTATTTCACCCTAGGATAACATTGGCATTACCTCATTAAATTTTCTAGGTGTAATTTCCAGATGCAAAGATATGACTGATTCAAGTTTGGTGTCTCTGGGATCCTAATTTAAAATTCTCACTTATGGTGAAGTCGGATTTTAAATAAAAATTCTGAACATGCCACTGTTAGAAATTTGGCATTTTCTGGCTTAAGCGATTTGGTCCTGCAGTCTGTCTCTGTTATGACTGGGAGTAGATGGCAGTTGGGCTTTGTGTATTGCTCCTAGACAGCTGCACACAATGGGAGCTTAGGTGTGTCTCAATGGGCCATCGCTGGCAAAGTGGGGGGAGGAGCTGGGCAGAGCCTCGTTTTCACCTTAATAGGCTGTGTTGTCTCAACAGACAAAGGGCTACATACCACCCTGTAGTGAGTCTGGAGCCAGCCCAGGAAGGGAGGACATCTGTGCACATCAAAGGCATGTCTTTGAAGTCTCCCCCACTTCAAAGGCACCACTGGGTATAAGTACTGAACTTCAGAAAGCACCACTTTAGTACACTTCTGAACCTGTAAATACTCTAAAGCAAACACAAGGAGATGATGGACGGAGCGCTGAAACTTTTCAGACACTGACCCCAAGTCACAGTTCTGGGTTGAATCCATCATCGTTCTTTAGCTCACTTCGCAACCCCAGTTCAGACACAGCTATATGCAAATCAATCTTGACCCTGTGCCTCATGGAAATAGACCACCCCGAACTGCCAAGCCATGTCTTCCCTGGACCGGAAACAAGCATCCTGGGACTGGTTTTAGGTTAACAGCCCTCATCAGCCAGGCTAGCTTGAATCCAGTGGCAAAGAGAGCAAGGGACCCACGTCTGGGCATACCCTGCCAACTTAGGGCGTACAAAGCAAACTTTGTGTTTCCTGTGAATACTCTGCCAGGAAGAAGGACTGCTGTGCTGCCCTTCTGCTGCCCTTCTGCTGGGCTGCACTCTGCTGGATTCCTGCTATGTTGTGCTTATTGGCTGTTCTCTTGCCTGTGTGAGAAGGAATGTTCCTGCATCACTTAACCCCAGAGCCCAGAGTGACTCCAAGGGCTAGATGGCTCCTGATCTGAAGCCTCAAAGACATAAGAGGATTCCAACCCCTGCGCCTAGACTCTGCCATCACAGAATCTACCTTGCCAAGTTGTGCCATCACAGTCCTGGACAATTGGAAATGGGCCTAAGGTGCTTGCAAGTGGTCTGATGCATCGTCTCTGCTTTGCGACGCATCCCTGAGCAGAATTAACATATCTCCTCTGCTGAGCAGTGCATTTCCGAGTAGAACCAATGCATCACCGCTGCTGTGTGGATTGTTCCCTTCACAAAAGACTTGTATTGCTGCCTCCAACATCTTGGGACTGACGCATTACCCTCAGAACCGCCGCTGCATGATGCTATACCGGGTGCAAGCTCCTCGCATCCACCGTCTATGGCAGCCTTGACGCATATTGCCAAACTTCACCGCTCATCAAAATCAACGCATCTCCTATGCTGCGCATCTCATTGTTGACATTGGACTTTGCATCACAAGTCCAGTCAACAGAATCCTCAACGTTGATGCAACAGAACCTTTCACTGCAGCCTCATTCCATCTAGTAATCAATGCTTCACCCTGGCTGCGCAATGCATCTTTGATACGGATCCACACAATGCTCCACAACCAGGATTTCAGGTACTCTGTTCAGCAGGCCTAACTGGGTCCATTTAGCTGACCCACTCTCCATTGCGGTTCGGCTGAACTTGTTACTTAGTCCTCTTCCTGCGCGACCAGACATCCCCAATAGCACTTTTTGCTTCTTAGCGCTATTTTAAGAAAATAAACTTTGAAATTCCATATCTCCAGTTCTACTAACTGGAATGTTGTCATTTTGGGCTTAATATATTTATTATAGTCAGATCTATTTTCCTTACGTGGTGTGGGATCATTTTTTGTGATGTTTTCACTGTTTTACTGTTTGAAGTTTTGCACAAATACTTTACACACTGCCTCTAAGTCAGAGGGTGAGCACAGGTTAATCTAAGGATTTCCCTACCCTTACCCTGACTAGAATTATGGTTGCTGCTGGCGAAGGGATTATACCGCAGTCCACCACCAACAACAACCCAATTTCTAACATATCCATTGCTCATGCACTATTGTCACACTTTATCTACTTTTGTCTCTTCCTTTCAATGAATAGCTGATTGCAATACATACCGCTATACTTTACCAGCATTTGTATAGTGCCCATCTTCCTCTGGTCTGTCTTATTAGCGCTTTAAGGAGCGGCTATCATGATTGTCACTGCAAGTACATAATGCGGCAAAATTCCAGAGGAGATGACAATCATCCTTGAACCGGCCCTACATTGGTGAGTAATTGAATACAAGATGTACTGCAGCCTGCAAATGTGGTTTCAATTATTAATATGAGCTCTTTTATGCTGGACTGTCTCCACTCATAAAGATATTGTACTCAAATTACACATTTTGCTCATTTTAGTTGCATTTATTTACAAAACAACATCGCAAATGTATGTGTTGGTTTAGTTAAGTGAGGAAATCACTGACCTCTTCTCTTTCCATCAATTCCAGATATGGCTTCTTTGCCCTTTGATATTTTAATAAATGTACTTACAAAAGTAGACCTCCAGTTGCACCGAAAGCTGGAGTCTGAATTTAGTATTTATAAAAGACAAAATGGAGATCGATGTCAGTGACTCACAAGAGTAACTTTAAATAAATATATTATCTCAATTTCATATGCAAAGCAATTTCAGGAAGTGGAAACTGCATTTATCTTGCATGATATCCTTAATAAGCATAGCCTCTAACCATTAAAGAGGCTCAAGCAAGTTATGCTTGCTTTAAACTTTAATTGAAATGAGCTGTTACCATTATTCTGTGCAAAAAATCGTATAACGTTTGCAATTAACTTTGGTAGCACTGGACCTTTCATGCGTAGGCTCTCATAATTCTTATAATTTAAAGTACGTTTTCACCTTGTTACAGTACATCTGCTTAAGTGGCTTTAGCTCTTAATCTTTGCAAGCGTAAATTGCCAAGTTTTTACTTAACATAAATTGTATGCCACGTGTCTAATCAGATGCTATTTACATTACAATTCAAGCATGATGTAATCTGTCCTCAGTGTTCATTGTTGCTTTTAATAACAGACAGTAGAGGTGGTCACTGCTTCCCAGCATTGCCTCGAAATTAGAGAATCCCAGACTTTTCGGGGCCTTTTTATGAGCAGGTTTGCATCATCGTTCTCCACGCAATTTGGTGGAATAGGGATGAAAACCTTACATGTGATTTATGAACCCACGCAAGGCACTTTGCGTGGCCCTGACTGGCTCCATAAATCTGGAGTAAGGCAAACAGCACAAACCGCTGCGTTTCCTCACTCTGCCCTGGAAAGGCGTTCCATAGGCGTTCCATGGGTGTCCCCATGCAACTCCCGTGGTTTTTGATTAATTCCCAGATTTCCCAGAACTGGTAAACCAGGGAATGTGCCAAACAGATACGCCTTCCCAAGTGAGGCGTAACGAGGAGGAATATCTTTATTTTCCTCATTACTTCCTCTTTCTATGATGCTTCAGAATCACATTGAAAGAGGAATATGCCTGTAGGGATTGTTTTTGTGCAATTAGATGTTCTTTCCTGCACAAAAACAGTCCTGCATGCAACGCAGGCACCCTGGCACCATGTACCTGCGTTGGCGCTATACTTTCAAAGGGCACCAGCACAGGGAAGAGTCAGGAGTGTGCCATATTGTCTTATTTATGGCACATTCCCGCCCTTTCCCTGTCATGCAGTGCTGCACTGCACTGTGTGACATTCTCATAAATAGGCTCCTTCGTTGATTGCAGTGAGGCTGCAATTCTTAGATTCCACCTAAATGGATAAACACACAAACACATGACCCCACAAACACACAAAACAATACTTCTTCTGGGATATTTGAGATTTGAAATAGCTCCTACCAAAGTAATGAGATTAAAAATACTTCAATATTCATCATAACCTTAATTCTCTTTATTTGCTTGATTGGTGGTGTCTGTTTCCAACGCACTGCTCCTAAAGATCTCTCTCGGGCCTCCAGCCACTGCTTCTGCATATCCACCAGTGACCGTACTGTCTTTGGATTTCCACAGGGTGCTGTCTCTTATGTGCTTGTGATGAGAAAATCCTGTTAGATAGAATCACAACTCTACCCCCTGCTTCTTTCGTTTGAAGAGCCATTCAAATTATAACTGAGCATTTCAAATATTTTGTTTTGTAACAATTAGGCCACTGCCCCAAGGCTGTCCTACGTATCCTTGTGGCATGAGGTGGCTTTGCCACAAGACAAAAGGTGGTTTACATGTTATACTTGTAATGTTTATTTTATTTATATGACTACTATGTCACTTTAAAGTACCTATCCTCCCTCCCATGGGTGTCAGTTGCTTTCTGTCTTTGACAGACTCGTGTGTTGTGGCTCAGTACATGTTAAAAAGTATTTTAGGTAAGTTATGCACATTTTCTATTGACAGTATACTTGCCTGGTCTAGCAAGCAAGCAGTTTGGTGCTGTGCTCAGAGTGTATCCACGGATGGACTGGGAACGCATACCAGCCCTGGCAATTAACTCGGAGGGAGGGAGGGTGGGGTGCTGGGGGAAACACTGCTGCTGCTACACTACTGCTGCTTTTGTTACAGGGGGCCGATATTTCAGCGCTGCAGCGAAACCGGCACCAGTAACAAAAACGGCCCCCACCAGTCCAAAACCGGCCCCACCCTTCATATGGAAGCATATGCTCCCGTCTCCATTCGGTGCAAGAGCCCATGCATACAGGAGAGTATGCATGCTGCAGGTAAGTCACTTTTTCCAATATTAAAAGTGACGTACCGCGGCGCAAGGGGCTTGTAAGTAAGCACCCTAGTCTTTTATTTTGCAAAATAAGAGTTAGTTGCTAAGAGAGCTATAAAAACAAAAGTACTGCTACTTTCAGGGCTGGACTGGGAACCAAAACCGGCCCTGGCAAAGTGCTGGGCTGCCCCCCCCCCCCCCGGCCCCGGGGTTGGGGGTGCGGCTGAGCTCTTTGCCAGGGACGGTTTTTGGCCAATTTTGTTATAGGGACGATTTTGCAGCTATGCTGCAAAAACGGCCCTGTAAGAAAAACGGCCCCCAGAGGCCCAAAACCGGCCCCCACCCGTGCTGCGCACCGGGGGATTGTCCGGTGCCCGCTACGGCCAGTCCGGCCCTGGCTACTTTAGTGCAGTCCTGTTCTGCAAGTAGCTATGGTGGGCGAGAAATGTGCATGGAAGCACCATTCCACAATCTCGGATCCAGGGAATAGGTCCTTATGATTGCCAGGACTAATTTAGAAGCTTTAACTAGACATGCTGTTCATTCTGCTTTAAGTGACTGAGCAAAAGGCAGATTTGATTCCTGAAAATAAGAAGGAAGTAAGAAGGATGTTCAAAGAGAAAATAAGTGAGAGAACATATTTGCAGGGATTGTTGAAACATATGAGAATTCTTTGGGGTTTCATCCTAAACCTCATGGTGCATATGATGAATAATATGTACTTTATAGGGCCCCTTTGGCTTTTGACCTTCCATTGCATACCTTGATAAATAAAATCATCTTTATGGAGGGAAACACATTGATAAAGCTTCCTTTCACAGATTTGTAGCTAAGAAGTAGCCTCTGGAAAACATTAAAGAGCAGGTTCCTCAACCTAGTATCCATTAAGGAATATACTTCAAGAGATGTGATTGGCAGGAATATGAAAGCAGTTTTAAAAAGATTGCATGCTGTTGCCAATTTATCTTTCAGAATTGGGACCTATGCAGGCATTAGTAAAGGTCCTGCAATCCTTATTTAATTGCTTACATGAGGAAGGAGACCCAACCACAATATTAGGGTGTAGGGAACACCCTCCTGTGTTTCTTTCTGAGACCGCATTTATTAACTTGTGTTCAGTAGCAACTCTGGCCAGAGCTTCAATAGCTGCGCAACAGATATTTTGGATGAAGCATTGAAAGTTGGATTCACGTTTAAGGGTTCTGATCTATTGCCTTTCCTTTTAGAGAGAAAGCTTTTTGGTCGTCCACTGAAGGAGTTGGTACAGAGTTCCTTAGAGAAAAAGAGAATGCTACAAACTTTCAACATTCTAACTGGCACAAAATATTTCCATCAGTGATGACTTGCCAAGGAAATTCACAAGAATGAAGATGCCCATTTTGACTATATTCCATCCTATTGTTAGTTCAAAAACTAGATAGAATATTGAGACCACTCTTATACTTGAAAACAATAAACAATGTTGTTCTTTACAAACTGTTCAGGATGCTAACCCTAAATAAATAATCCCTTTGTTGCAAAAGGGAGACTTTTTAAGTACCTTGGACTTAAAGATGCATACTCTCATGCCCCAATCCCTCATACAATTCAGATATATTTGCGGTTTGCATTGAAATACCAACATTTCAAATTCAGAGCTCTGACAGTCAAGTCTTTCATCACCTCTGTGAGTCTTTATGTACACGTTGGCTCCAGTCAGCTCCAGTTGTAACAGCTCTGCAAATGGAAAGTATGAACATTTCCCCTATTGTGATGATCGGCTAATATCTGCTCGTTCTTTTTTTAAGGCGAAGAGAGTGTGAAGAAGGTACGTTGTGATCTTGAAAACCTAAAGTTTATCTTGAATGATAAAAAACCCAGGTGGAAGCATTGCAACACAATCTCCTTACAGGGGCTTTTTTTAATACGAAGGTTCAATACATATTCCTTCCAGATATAATAAGAATGTCATTGCAGACTCATTTGACAAATGTGTTGGCTCAACCACAGGCATCCACCATTTCATGGTTGAGAATTTAAAGAAGGAAGGCATCGACAACTGTGGTGGCTCCATGGATCTACCACATTTGATGCCCCTCGTTCATCATGTTGTCAGACAACGGACCCCAATTACCCTGGATTACAAGGAAATAATACAAGTGTCAGAAAATATGTCCCAGAGTCGTCAGTGGTGGCTGGTTCTCGAGAATCCCTTTTCTGAAGGAATTACTTTTCAAATGTGACTGCGATAACATTAACAATAGATGTGAGTCTATGGAACAGAATGGTGGCCAGTCCAGTCCGAAACAATTCAGACATTCAGCTGGAAAGAGTTGAAAGCACTCCTATGTGCACTAGGAAGTTTTTCACAATATCTGGAAAATAAAACTGTGAGATTCAGAATAGATGACCTGTTGGTGATGAGCTATGTTAATTCACAAAGGGGAATAAAGAACAGGGAGCTAGCCAGCATAGTAAACATTATTTGTTCTTGGCCAGAGACATGTTTTGTTTCACTGAAAGCATTATTCATACCAGAGAAAGATAACTTTTAGTCAGACGGTTCCAGCCATAATGTCCATCATTAGTGTCTTTCGGCCTAACATGGTCTAGTCAATCAAATAGCAGATCAACTTAGCAAGCCATGATTTGATCTGTTTGCCCTTCAAGAGCTTTACTAACAATGTTTTGCATGGAAACTTGATGTCCTTAGGCATAGGGAGTGGATGTGTTAATAATCCCATGGCGCCAAAAGGAGTTATTGATTCATTTCCACCAACATCCCTCCACCCAAGGCTACTTTAGAAGTTTCAGATAGAGATTACAGTAATTCTGATGGCTTCATTCTGGCATGCTGACCACAGATTCCGATGCTAATCAGCCTAACAATAGAAAAACCTTGACATCTTCCTGTGAATCCTCTTCCTATAAAACATCCAATTGTATCTCACAAACAGGTTCTACATCTGAGGCTAACTACAAAAGGCTTATCCAACAACAACCGGTTTATTCAAAATAGTTAGCCAATGAAATGCGGGCATCTAGAAAAATATCTATGCCATTGTCCTATTCTAATTAGTACAAGAATTTTGAATAATGATGTGTAGAAAATAATTTGAAGTTTCTTGTGACCCATTCTAAGTTTGGGAATTGTTTGAGAGAAGATTCTCAAAAAGGCAGAGCTCTATCTTTATCATGTAATGGGCAGCCATCATAGGTTTAAGAGAGTTACGAGGGAACATTTAAAGGTAATTCTTTTAGCAGGTAGATGCTTAAAGAGATTTTCATTGAGGAAAATAGCTGTCTAATAGCCACTCGCCAGGGCGTCCATATGGAGGTGTACTGAACCACATAGATTGGGCACTACGAGGTGCACCTGTTAAGAATGGAGATTGGATTGTCCCACACCACACTATAGGCAGACAAACTCCACAGAAAAATATGGGTCGTCGCCAAACTGACCGCTGTGTTCCAGAGGTGGCCAGTATATATGCTTTCTAATTTTTCACTTACAGGAATACCTGCAGTGTGACTACATAACTTTAAGGCCCTGGCAAATGCTCCTGGGTCCCTGTATGTTTAAGTGGACCTCTAGAGATATTTTTATTCATCACCCTGATCACTCTTTCTATACACTCAGCTCTTCATTTGCCTCTTTTCACCGCTCATCTCTGAGAAAACACCTCAGCTCCTCCCTGTTGGGGAGTTGTAGCCCACACCTTGGATTGTTCCAATTTAGGTGTGAGGAGGGAACCTACATTATGAAGCATGTCACCTAACAGTCAGTGACGTTTCTCGTCCTGAAAGGATTTCTCCCTCCCCCTTTTTCTGCTCTGATAAGCCCTCATCTGCTTTTCCTATAGCCAGGTGTATACGGTGTGATATTGCTATTTGCATAGCAGCCACATGGTCTAATTCACAAACCTTTGCTTCTCATTAAAAATTGGATTTGAGAGCGGAGAGGTGCTGGGGGCAGCGGCACAATGACGGAGCTGCACGAGGGGAGAGCAGTGTTCCCTGACCAGGAGGTCAGATGTCTTGCTCAACCTGCTCTTGCTGCAACCGCCATTAAGTAGGGAAGAGGGAGGGAGCGCAGCTGGGAGGTGGGAGCAGGAACAGGCAGGGGGATGAGGGGCCGGGGTGGCAGCAGCAATGGGAAAAGGGTAGAGAAAACAGACACATAGGCACAAAATGAAAAGAGGACGCAACAAAGGCACAATAAAAAGCAACAAGGATTTAACCCCTTCAGTGCCCGCCCCTTTCCCCGCCCTGTGCCGGCCGTTGAATTAGCGGGCGGGGTCTATGACGAGCTGGACTCGTCATGGGCACAGCGCCACCGCGGCCCATGACGAGTCCAGCTCGTCATGGGCACTGAAGGGGTTAAGGAACAGGCACAATAAACAGGACAGACAGAAAATACAGACAATAACAGGAAAACAGAGAAAATAGACAAGGCTGGCTGAGTGGACCAGCAGAAGAGCAAGGTTCTCCCACTGGAACACCAGGGATGAGGCACAGGGAGAAGCCTGCGGGTGAAGGAGGGCTTTGAACACCTACCTGAGAGCAGAAAGGTGCTGGGGGCAGTGGCACCACAACAGAGGTGTGCAAGGGGAGAGCAGAGTTCCCTGACCAGGAGGTCAGAGGTCTTTGATCATACAGACAGTACCCATCGACTTATCTATTCACACAACATATACTTTTTTTTTTTTAATTTAAAATGTAAACAAAAAATTATGCACAAAACAGCGTGGCTAATTTGGGGGGTGGGGGGAATTAACAACAATGGTTGTTAATAGTGTCCAACATGGTTTGGACAACCTGTTCCCCAATGCTTAGAACAGTGATGCATTTAGGACAAAAAAGTCCTGCCTTTACAACCTGTTGCCAGCTCTTGAAGTAGAATGCTGCGCATCTTCCTTCCCATCATTTAGACTTCCAAGTTCAGCTCTTGCAAGCCGGTTTTCATTCATTATTCTAAGGTGTTTGTACAATGACAATGTACCACAGAAATACTTTCTCTCAGATCCACAAGAGAGCACCCTTATACATATGTTGCATGTCACCTTGAGTGCATTTCCTTTTTTGTCAACCTCCTATATCATGAAAAATTGCCACACCACACTCTCCTTCTTTTTGTGCTTGGGCTCCTCTTCCTCCTGCAAAAGGGTCTCCTCTTCTTGCAAATCCTGTGGGGTTGCCATTTACAATTTTCAGAAAAAAGTCTCCAATACACCAAAAACACCTGCAAAGTTGTCTTTCTCCTTATAAAGTATGTCTGTTGCCAACCACACCCAAAATTAGAAGAAAGAAGGTGGGATCTAGCAAACTTAAGGTTGACAGGATCTTTGACCATTCAAATCTCTTTTTTTGTGTCACATGGGGTCCGTGACTCCTACGCAGTGCTACCGCATACTGGACGCAATTTAGCAACTTCTATTAAATTTACATTTCAACAACATTTGGTTGTATCTTATAATATTTTAATTACAAATAACTGTACCTCTTTATTTAAAATAAAAGTAAATGAATCTATATTAATATATAATATTGTTTTAAAAATGTTAGATTTGCGTCCCGTAAACAAATACGGAAGTTGCGATGTATGCGGATGCGCTGCGATTCCTGAAATAATAATAATTTTTTTATAACTTTCTTTTATTAATATACAAGTTCATTCACTATTTTAGCAAAACTGTAATCTTGAAATTAAGATTAATATTATCTATATATATTTATAAATATTATAATTCAAATGGAAGTGTCACGTCCGGGTTGCGATTCCGCATTTAAATTTACGAAAGAAACAAGGACATTTAATATAGTGTAAACTTAAATATTAAAGGAATAATCAAGTGTAAATGATAGATTATGTGAAGTAATAGTGTTAAAAATCACACTTGAGCCGAGATTCATACACGGATCCAAATGTAAGGCCCATAGTGAACGCGGTAGAATGGCTGACATTTCACTCGCACAAAATCACAGAAATTCAGCCATTATAGTTAGCTGAGCTAACAATGACTCATACCCCCGCAAAGCACTGCTGATGATTCACATATTACATTACTCATGACCTCGTCTGTGACATCACTGATGACATCACTAATGACATCTCAAATGACATCACTGATGAAATCACTGATGACACCATCTACTTAATCTATGATGCACCTATTTAAACCCTAACATAACCTTTCAAACACCCACTCTAAAATACAGACTAGCATTCTCACAACCATAGACACACCAATACCATTTAGTACATACTCACCCATTCATAGGTCTACATATACATCCACGCGCTCACCCATACATTCACTCATATACACAGTCACTCATCAATACAGCCACTGATATATGAGCTCATACACCTAATCAGATACTCACACACCACCACTCACCCACAGAGTTACTCACACGCCTAGTCAGTCACCCGAAGAGTCAATCACAATGACATTTACTCACCTACATAGTTATACATAAACCACCTCTCTCATTCATACAGATACTAACACATACTTACTCTTTTATACAGTCGCTAACACAAGCACACACTCATCTATACAGCCTCTCTCTTAATCACTCACTCTCACATACAGTCACTTATATACTCCAAAACTCACATATACTTCCTTTCACATTTGTAGATACTCACACATATACCACTGACATATCCATTCACTCACCAACACAGCCGTAGATACACTCACTCAACCATATAGCCCCTTGCAGATGCACTCATGAACCCATACACAAAGTGAATCACGCACTCACTAATCCATGCAGGGAATCACAAACTCCCCCACCCACCCACCCACCCAGACACTCAGGCACCCATACAGGTACTCAGACAAGAAATCATTAACCCATATATACACTCATATAGCTACTCAACAACCAATGCAGCCACTGACACACCAACTGAGAGACTGCTACAGACATTCACACAGATTAGACACTCTCCCATACATTCACTGAGACATGTTTAATCACTCACTTCTAAAATCAGACATGCACCCACTAAATCATCCATACACACACTCATACACCCACTGATTCTTCAATACACCTAGACATATATATATAACATTTTTAACCTTTTTAGAAACACTCACTCACTGGATGTTTTCATCATTGATGTCATTTGAGATGTCATCCGTGATGTCATCAGTGGTGTCACTGACCATGTCATGAGTGATGTAATATGTGACATCATCTGCGGTGCATTGCAGGGGTGTGAGTTATAGTTAGCTCAGCTAACTAAAACGGCTGAATTTCTGTTGAAAATGAAAATTCCTAACTATAACATCCCTGGAACCATTGGTTTCTTCTGTGAATATATATTTGAAAAATATCAGAGAGTTTGAAATGCATCAGTTGAAATAAATATCATAAAGGATTACCTTGGAGTGCGGGCTTGTTCTCTTAGCGTGGCTGCATGAGCAAAAGTGCTTCATATAAATATTGCCCAGATATAAGACCGCAGTCTGCTGTAGGTAAGTTAAAAACTTTTATTGTGAAAGGCATCCAATTTCCCATCCCCATGTAAGGTCCAAGGCCTTACTGGTTTTTAAGCATTTGGCTTCTCTTCAGAGGCCCATGTCAGCAAACCATTCAAGCCAGTTACCAACATCCTCCCCTTCGTGCTTTTTAAGTGCTTGGCTTTCGATGTGACTTTATGTTGAAAAATTCATTTAACTATGCATGATGGGATATGTAGTACTTCCATTCATTTTAAAACCCTTCAGTGGGTTTGGTTGGTGCACCGTTGTTCGGGACACAGTTTATAGCCCTCCAGTGGGCTCCAGGATCGAACCTTGCATGCCTAATTCTTTCACCTGCTGCGACCGTACAAAAAATGAAATGTTCCACTCTTTCGGGTCCTTGATTTAATTGCAGGCGGTGCGTCGTCTCTGCGGCCTGGAACCGCAGCGCTTTCATACTCACTATATGAATTTTTCAACATGAATATATATATATATATTATCTACTGGCGGTCGCCAGTAGATAGTTATAGTTAGGACCGAGATTCCATAGGAAATCTCAAAATTCTATTTTGAATAACTTTGGCGCCGGTTGACCATTCCTCGCGAAATTTTCAAAACTAATGGGGCGCTCCGCTCAGCTCCTACCCTGGAAGTCTCGGGGTGATTCGTAAAGCGGGGGCTGAGAAAAAGGGGGGTCCCAAAACGCATTTTCCTCATGGATTTTTCCATAGGGACTTTAGTCGCAGCTACAGCCTGAACGGCTTAACATAATTATGTGAAATTTGGCAGAGAGGTAGCTAAAAGGTCTATGAAGTGCCTTTTGCAGGTTTGGTGTAAATCTGTTCAGTATTTCCAGAGAAAAAAGCATTTAAAACAATATATATATCTGTAAGCGCGCAGCGTACGCGCTGGGTGCGCGCACTCGGCAGTGCGCGAGCGCACTTCTGATTGGTTGTTAGAAGTAAGTAAACATTCGAATCAGTGAAAATCAGGAAGCAGCGGCCGCCATTTTGTCTCTCGCATAAAGAGGGGGTGAGAAACAAAGGGGGAGAACGTGTAAAGGGGGCAGAGTGACGAGATATTGACCCACTAGGCATTGTAAGGGGGTCACAGTAGGACCTTGTAGGGCAAAAAAAAGGATTAATATTTTTTTAAAAAATATCGCCGAGTGCGCGCACCCAGCGGGCACTCGAAAAAAAACTTTTTAAAAAAAAGAATAAAAAATCACATTTAAGTGTTTAGATATAAGGTGGCTCTAAAAAGAGCCCTTGTGTTCATTGTGTGTTTTTTGGTACCTACAAGTAAGTATTGATGCAGAGTCTTAAGTTCAAGAGGAAGACTCTGTTGCCTTCATCAGTGAAGTGTACACCGTCTCCTCTATAAATGTCTTGCATGTTGTAACGCAAGTTGTTGTGGTATATAGAACCCATACCATAGTCTCTGAGGAAAGCAGAAATAGATTTGTTGACGTGCTTCCTTGCTTTGTCAATCTGTGGACAAAATTGGTTGGACCAGTTCCACTTTTGCCTTTGGTATATATTAGAATATACAAAGGCAGTTTGTGGAAAAAGCGACATCAATTGCACAAAGGTGTCCTTAATAAGCATTTCCAGACCTACCCCAGTTAGAGTGCCTAGGTCATTACCACCACAGTGCACAATAATAAGGTTAGGCTGTGGGAGATGTAGAAAGGTTTTCACCAAAGGCATTAATTGGTGCCACTTTAACCCTCTCTGACCAATCCATTTAATGTCTACATTTGGCAAAGCAAGGTCTCTCACCATACCTCTTTTTTCTGCAAACTTTTCACTCCAGAAGACATAGCTGTGACCTACAATCCACACTGTGAACATCTTCCAAGGAGATCTGGATGCACTCAGGAGGTGTCTTTCAGTAGAAAGGCAATATGAAATGAAAGACAGTTGTAAAATGGAGGCATACATATTTTTTTAACATAAAAAGAACACATTGGGTGATTCAAATCTTTTAACAGAAAAAAGTAGGCTGTATGTGTATATTTTTAGAAGCATGTTTTGTATTGGTTCAGAAAATTGTGTTCCCACAGAAGATTAGATTGGATTTGCTGTTAGGTTGGACAGGTGAACCACTCTTGCTCTTTGGATTTGAAACATTGTGTGCTGAACTTCTGACCTCTCTCCTCACAGCAGTGTTCCATGAGCTGTTGCTATGGTAGCAGGCAGAAGTCAAGTTGGGGGAAGGGTACATTTGGAAAGGGGTTGAAGTTTTCAACCAATAGAAATGTGTGATTTCATTTGAAAAAAGTGGGAAGCACTGAGATTTGAAATTAACATGTATATGTGTGAAAAAGAGAGGGAAACCTTGCCATTTACTGGTTCTGGAGAGAGGAGAGAGGTGTAGAGCTCTGATATTCTGACTCTGATTGTCTGCTGTTTGAGTGGCACATTTCTTTCACAACTAACTAATTTTAAAGGTGAGTTATGAGTTTGAGAGGGGAAGTATGTGGTGATTTTTGATATAAATATTAGAATTGTGAATCTTCTTCAAAAGGTATGTTTTACATTTTGAGGTTTGGGAGATATTTAACTGTCTTTAACTAGTTAAATATTATGGAGTATGTTTTCACCATAAGTGAATGTGTACTGGTAATAATGAGGAATACTGTTTTGTGCCTACCATCAAAGCATGAGTCTGTGTGCAGAGAAGAATTGTTGACAGAGATTTAATTTGTGTTGCTGTTGAAAAGTAATACTTGCAGTTGAAAGAAAAGGACAGCTTCTTTTTAATTGTGATGGTTAGGATTTAGCAGAAATCCCTTTGAAAGAAAAGAGAGGAAAATGGCAACACATTTGAAATTAGCATTAGTTCTGTAAGAATTGCAGTCCCAGGAAAGGGGCAGCCTGTGTTTTGTGCCTACAAACACAGCATAAGTCTGTGTGCATATAGAAATTTTTGTCTGAGATTTAATTTGTGAAGTTGTTGTTCTGTAAGAATTGCAGACCCAGGAAAGGGGCAGTCTGTTTTCAAAACACAAATTAACCCTTACCACACATGCACTGTTACATACAACCCAGCAGTCTTCATGCAGTTTTGGAAGTCTCTTTGCTCATCTGTCTTGCACCAGACAATACACAGTCTCCAGAAACACACTCTTGGCACACACGCAGCAGCTTCTCCAACACTCCCATGTGTAGTACTCAGCTTTGTGTGGTGTTTCAGATAGCACTGTGTAACGCAAACACATTCAAGGTCACCAAGGCTCACTTCCTTTGCTCTAGTGTAGTCACTCACCCAGGTTGCACATGCTCATGGTATGAAGTAGCTGTTAGGACATGTGCTCTTTTCTGCCTCTGTAATCTACAAGGAAAATGTGTCAGGCTGTAACAGTAATTATCACTTGCTCTACCACAGTAGTAAATGTGCTTTGAAATTGCCAATCAAATTCTGTTTTCTGTTTAGAATCACACCATGAGGCTGTGTGCGCACAGGAATTGTGGCCAGAGATGTAATTTGTGTTGCAGTTGTTCTGTAAAACATGCACTTGCAGGAAAGGGACAGCTTGTTTTCTTCAAATGTTGTGGTTAGCACTCAGCAGAAATCACTAAATCGCAAATGAGAGGCAAAAGCTAAAACATTTGAAACCAACAGGGTAGATTTTCCTTTCAAAATAGCAAAGGCACAGGTAGTTGCCATATGTTAAAAACTGAAATTAACCCTTACCACACATGCACTGTTACATACATCCCAGCAGTATTCATGCAGTTTTGGAAGTCTCTTTGCTCATCTGTCTTGCACCAGACAATACACAGTCTCCAGAAACACACTCTTGGCACACACGCAGCAGCTTCTCCAACACTCCCATGTGTAGTACTCAGCTTTGTGTGGTGTTTCAGATAGCACTGTGTAACGCAAACACATTCAAGGTCACCAAGGCTCATTTCCTTTGCTCTAGTGTAGTCTGTGTGCATATAGGAATTGTTGTCTGAGATTTAATTTGTGAAGTTGTTGTTCTGTAAGAACTGCAGACCCAGGAAAGGGGCAGTCTGTTTTCAAAACACAAATTAACCCTTACCACACATGCACTGTTACATACATCCCAGCAGTCTTCATGCAGTTTTGGAAGTCTCTTTGCTCATCTGTCCTGCACCCGACAATACACAGTCTCCAGAAACACACTCTTGGCACACACGTAGCAGCTTCTCCAACACTCCCATGTATAGTACTCAGCTTTGTGTGGTGTTTCAGATAGCACTGTGTAACGCAAACCCATTCAACGTCACCAAGGCTCATTTCCTTTGCTCTAGTGTAGTCACTCACCCAGGTTGCACATGCTCATGGTATGAAGTAGCTGTTAGGACATGTGCTCTTTTCTGCCTCTGTAATCTACAAGGAAAATGTGTCAGGCTGTAACAGTAATTATCACTTGCTCTACCACAGTAGTAAATGTGCTTTGAAATTGCCAATCAAATTCTGTTTTCTGCTTAGAATCACACCATGAGGCTGTGTGCGCACAGGAATTGTGGCCAGAGATGTAATTTGTGTTGCATTTGTTCTGTAAAACATGCACTTGCAGGAAAGGGACAGCTTGTTTTCTTCAAATGTGGTGGTTAGCACTCAGCAGAAATCACTAAATTGCAAATGAGAGGCAAAAGCTAAAACATTTGAAACCAACAGGGTAGATTTTCTTTTCAAAATAGCAAAGGCACAGGTAGTTGCCATATGTTAAAAACTGAAATTAACCCTTACCACACATGCACTGTTACATACATCCCAGCAGTCTTCATGCAGTTTTGGAAGTCTCTTTGCTCATCTGTCTTGCACCAGACAATACACAGTCTCCAGAAACACACTCTTGGCACACACGCAGCAGCTTCTCCAACACTCCCATGCGTAGTACTCAGCTCTGTGTGCTGTTTCAGATAGCACTGTGTAACGCAAACACATTCAACGTCACCAAGGCTCATTTCCTTTGCTCTAGTGTAGTCACTCTCCCAGGTTGCACATGCTCATGGTATGAAGTAGCTGTTAGGACATGTGCTCTTTTCTGCCTCTGTAATCTACTAGGAAAATGTGTCAGGCTGTAACAGTAATTATCACTTGCTCTACCACAGTAGTAAATGTGCTTTGAAATTGCCAATCAAATTCTGTTTTCTGCTTAGAATCACACCATGAGGCTGTGTGCGCACAGGAATTGTGGCCAGAGTAGTAATTTGTGTTGCAGTTGTTCTGTAAAACATGCACTTGCAGGAAAGGGACAGCTTGTTTTCTTCAAATGTGGTGGTTAGCACTCAGCAGAAATCACTAAATCGCAAATGAGAGTCAAATGCTAAAACATTTTAAATTATTGAAAAGCTAAACATTTTTTTTAATGAATTATAATTACAAAAAGGTCTTTTTTTTTACAGTTTCTTGCAGGTATTGCTGAGCAACAGTGAAACAATTAAAAAATGCCTTTAAGGACAAGAAAGAGGAAAGAAAAGCAACAACAACTATATCTGGACAAAACTGGAAAAAACAAATAGGAGGAAAAGCTTGTGATGGCAAAAGAAAAAGTCTACTGGTAAGCAAAGTAGAGATTTCTTAAAAAAGATCTTCAAAAAACAAAAAAATGGAAAAAATAAATGTAAAACAAACAGGGTTTTAGGTACAAAGCAACAACAGAGTCAACAGCAAAAAACAAAAGCTAATGTACAATCAGAAGTAAGTAAAAGTGATTTAACACGAAAATTTGATTTTAAAAACATTCGTCGAAAAATGTTTCAGAGAAGAGTGATGTTAAATTTGCTAAAGGATGTGAAAAACATTTTTTTATAGAAAATATTGTAAGTAAGGCTTTGGAAATAAAAAGAAAACCTTTTATTTTAATTTTGAATAGGATGCGTAGATTAGACAAATTAGTCAATGCTATGAAGTCACAAAGCAAAAGGAAAAGAGAAGTGAAAAAAAGTAACTTTTGTAAAGTGTTCTTGGGAGAATGGAAGCGCAGTTCAAGTACTGAACCATTTTTTAATGAAGAGAGTTATCTTCAAAGTAATAGTTTGTTGCATGCAGTTGACACCAATGGTAGAGCATATGAAGTTAGAGATGGTTGTGTGATGGAAAAAGAGAAAATGGTTCCAAGAAATGAGGAAGAAGTGATGGCTGCTGAGGCTATGGGGAGACGTCCAAAAGCCCCAGTGTACACTTGGAAATGTAGTAGTATTTGTACTGTGCGTCAGGAATCTATTGATAAATGACGTGACTTTCTAAGAGAATATAGTAAAAAGAGTGTAAAACAGAAGATTAAGGTGCTTCAAAGACTAGATCCATGCAGAGTGAGAGAGAATACTGGTTTGCAGGGACATTCTCTAGCTTGTCTATCTAGGAAAGTGTGTCAAAGTGTTTTTCACCATTTTAGGATGCTGGCTGTTCATCATACTGAAATGAGAAAGTTTGTGAGAACATTGTATTTTGCTAAAAGTCCAGCAGTAAAGTTAAATGAGTTAAATAATGCTCTGTTCCGTGGATCTGTATCAGATGTAGTGAAGGTTACCGATGAGATTCAGTTTTGTTACTTTGGTCCAGAACAAGAAAGTGCAGAAAAGGACACAGTTAATGAGGAAAATGAGAAACAGAATGTAGAACTCATTATTACTAAAAATTTTGAGGATGAAATGACAAAATTTACTATCATCTCTAATGAAAGACCAAATATTACTTGTATTTGTTGCCGCAGAAGCCATTATAAAATTCAAACAAGGAATGTTGATCTGTATAAAAAAAGTGAAAATGAAGATAATTATAAGTGGAAGGATTTTGCAACATATATATTTCTGGAAAATTGTTTTGAATTGGGTGAAGATCAGCGTATTTGTAAATACTGTTATAACAAGTTAGAAGAAAATAGAATGCCGACCAGAGCTGTACATAATAATTTAGAATTGGATGCTATTCCTGCCGAACTTTCTGATTTAAATACAAATGAGTCTATACTCATTCAATGTGTTCATCCGTTCCAGACCATAGTACGTATGGACCCCAAAACTGGTAAATGACCTTCTTCAGATTTACTGAGAGGTTTAAAAGGAAGAGTGGTGTATTTGCCATTGGATTTGAAGAAAAATATGGAAACTATTGATGCAGATACTTTGGAAACTGAACTATTAGTTATTCTGGTTATTGGTGTACCTACAAAGAATAAGAAGATTGACAGGAGCTGGTAGATGTACGTAAAGTACAAAGAGCACATTTATATTTGAAAATGAATAATAAATGGTATGAATCAATTTATATAGATGAAGTTGAAGAAGATTTACAAGAAGACACACAAACACCAACTGGGCAAATTGAAAAAGTGGACAAGTCAAAAGAAGAAGAAATTTATGAACATTTTAGCATACATCCTCTTCATTCAAAAAAAGTTATGGGAGACACTATTAATCTGTTTCAGATGAAGAAAGCAAAAGGAACTCCCGTGAGTGTATGGGAGAAGAGCTTGGAAGCTCGATGTTTTCCCCAGCTGTTTCCTACAGGAAAAGGTGGACGATACGATGAACGCCCAGAACAGATTCCAGCTTCTGAGTATCGGACTACAAGATTATATGCAGAAGATCCAAGATTTCGTCAAAGTATTTCTTATTTGTTTCATCTTTTATTTGAAAGCGACTTGTCTGCACTATCTTATGCAGTAAATCACATTTTAAAAAGTGGAGTACATCTACATAATGTGTCTGCTAAGGATTTTATGGACAAAGTGCAGCACCGAGATGATCATTTGGAAACACAATTGATCAATCTGATGGCTTGTCAGCGTGGGACAAATTAATATTGGTACCGACGCCATGGAGAATTAAAATGCATGTTATGAAATTTAGGAACACCAACATGGTTCCTTACCCTAAGCTGTGCCGAGTACACTTGGGATGATTTACTGGATTTTCTTCAAGAAGCACATTTCTAACATTAAAAACATCGAATACAAGACAGCAGGAGAACTGTGCTCATTGGATCCGGTTAATGTTTGCAGATATTTTAATCATAGATTTGAGGCTATGATGTCCTTCATCTGCAATAAAAAAAATCCACCTCTTGGTGAAGTTGTGGATTTCTTTTGGAGAAAAGAGTACCAAGCAAGAGGTGCTCCTCATATTCATATGCTGTTGTGGATCAAGGATGCCCCAAAATTTGGAACAGATGCAGATGAAGTAGTTTTAAGTTTCATTGAAGAATATGCAACATATGCTATACCTAAAAGCACACAAGAGAAAAAGTTAAAAGAGCAAGTTCTACGTTTTCAAAATCATCGGTGTGGAAAATACTATCGGCGAAAGTACAAGAGCAAAGATAAATTCTACACAAAATGTCGATTTGGATTTCCACGACCTGTTCTTTCAAAAGGAAGAGTAAACAGTTTAAGTCAGCTGTGCGACATACTATTACAAGAAAATCACCGAAGAATACCTACAACCTACGAAGAAAAGAAGAGTCAAAATACATAAATGACTACAACCCAGTCATTTTATCCATGTGGAATGCTAACATGGATATTCAGTATGTGGCAGACAATTCTATTGCTGTTGCTCGGTATGTCACATCATACATCACTAAATCTGAGAAAACAGAATTGAAGGAAATGTGAGAAGAGATTTCTCATGAGAAGACTGTCAGTAAGAAGCTATACAGTTTCAGTTTAAAGATGTTATCGCATCGAGAAATTGGATCCTACGAATGCTCAGATAGGTTATCATCTGCAAGTCTTTACTCGAAATCCAGAAGAATAATTTGGGTAAGTTTAGGCCTTGCAGGAATGAGAAATCGGGTACTGAAATCTGTTGCAGAAATTGAATATTTGGCCGTGTATAAGCCGGAAAGTACAAATATTTTGAAATCCAACATGTTGGACACTTATTACCCAAAAAGAAGTCGTCATCTTGAGAGCATGTGTCTCTATGAAGTGCTGCAGAACTACATTTTTTCACGGAAAGCCACAGAAGACATCAATAATGTATAATATAAAGTCATTGGTGAAGAAGGATGTTTGTTGAAGCAAACAAAAGGAAGTTTGATTAATCACAGGAAGCTCAGTTGTGATACAACTGAGAAAAAGGAATTTTACTACTTGGCACTTTTACAGCTGTTTAAACCATGGCGTTCAGAGGACGAACTACTGGGAGAATTTCACAGCTATGAAGATTCATTTAATGCGTATAAAGAAACAATTCAAAGCAGTACTTTCACGAATTACGTGCAAATGTTAAATGAAGAAATAGAACAGGAAAGTACAATTGCAGCTGAAGTAGCTAGAGACAGTTCTCAAGACAGCCAAAGTTCTAGAACACTCAGTCAAGATCCCCTGGGACAACCTATTTTAGAAAATGAAGCTGCAATAGCCATGACTGAAGTAGAAACGGCTATGAATCAAGCACAGGAAGATTCAATAGACTTACTAAATCTGGAACAACAACTGAATGAAGAACAAAAACAAATTTATGAAGAAGTCACCAAAAAAATTGATCATGGATTACTACATGAAAATAAAGAGTGCTCATGCATATCATTTGAACCAATCAGGATGTATGTGAGTGGACAAGCAGGAACTGGAAAAAGTTTCTTAATAAAAGTCATCAGAAGCTACCTACAGCAAAAAACAGCTTCCACTTTGTCTTGTGTTGTAGCTGCTCCAACTGGGTTAGCAGCCTATAACATAAAAGGAATTACCGTACATCGCTTGCTAATGTTACCAGTGGAGCATGAGAACCAAATACAATATCACAAGCTAACAGGAGAAGCATGCTTCGAAGTTTCAAGAGTGTTGAAGAAGATGCAAGTTCTCATTATTGATGAGGTGAGCATGGTATCAAACTTAATGCTTGCCTTTGTGCATTTAAGAATGCAACAAATTCTAAAAAGAGACTATGACGTGTTATTTGGAGGAAAAACATCATAGTTTTTGGGGATCTTTTACAGCTCACTCCAGTAAAAGGACAACCTGTGTTTAATACTGTAACACATGAAGACACGAAGAAGTCATTAGGAAGCATTGGTAATGCAAATATTTGGTCGTTCTTTGAGTACAAAGAACTCACTACCAATATGAGGCAAGCAAACGATGAAGATTATGCAACTATTCTGAAAGATATTAGAATTGGACTTCTCACAGAAGATGGCAAAAAAGCATTACAGAGTCGGATGCTACATAATTTATTTCCAAAGGAAACAATAGTTGCAGAGAAAATTTTCAAGAACATTGCTGAAAAAAATACTGTAATCTGCTTAATGCCAACACTACGCGAATGCTCAATATTCAATGAGGAACTTTTGAAATTGGAAAAAGAAGAGATTAAGAAAATGGAAGCAGTGGACAAAATTCAGCATGAAGGAATTACCATTACATTAACAGGCAAACTGAAAAATAAATTGGATTCACTAGAGAAGAACATTTCAAAAACAGCTGGATTAGAAAAAAATCTATATGTTTGCATGAATTGTCGAGTGATTTTAAGGAGAAATTTAGATGTAGAAAAAGGTTTAGTAAATGGAGCTATGGGTAAAGTTGTGGGTTATGAGAAGTACCAGAAAAAAGATGGAATTGAATTTTTAAAAAAAAAATTTGACCAGATTGAAGAGGTTAAAGACATTAGTCGTTGTTCAGTTCGTTTCTTGCTAGTGAAAGACTTG
The DNA here is from genome assembly GCF_964204655.1 of Triturus cristatus. Taxonomy (NCBI): domain Eukaryota; kingdom Metazoa; phylum Chordata; class Amphibia; order Caudata; family Salamandridae; genus Triturus; species Triturus cristatus. Next base: position 501,589,175 of record NC_140591.1, read on the forward strand.
TACGTAGGAAGCAGTTTCCATTTTCTCTAGCATATGCTGTAACTATTCATAAGTCTCAAGGATTAACTGTAGATAGTGCTTTAGTAAACATTTGTTCTACTGTATTCAAAGAAGGTATGGCCTATGTTGCTTTGTCACGAGTGAAAACATTATCTGGTTTATTTATGATAGACTTTGATGACTCAAAAGTTAGTGCTGATGCAAACTGTGTAAAGGAGTATAATAGATTAAGAAGAACCTATGCTCCTCATTTATGTCAGTATCCTGTGATTGAAAAACATGTTGTTTCTCAGAAAAGGAGAATTGAGAATATTTGTAATGAGGATGGACAGAAGAGAAAACAAAAGGAGAGTGATGTGATTGTAAGCAAAAAGAAAAAGGACAGTGTTCAAGAGGTTGTTGGTTGTCATTTTGAAAATAGCTCTGGTGTCAACTGCTACGCAAATGTAGTGCTGAATGTTGTTTTTTATCTTGAAAATTTGCAAGAGCAGATAAAAGTAAATCATGGAAAAAGATTATTTTCTCTGCTGAGTCTCCTTTATGAGAAGCTCAGTAATGATAAAACTAAAATAGAAAGTGCTTCTGATGTTAGAAATCTTTTAGATGTATGTTCAGGATCTATGCAGTTTAAAGAAAATGTTCAGCAAGATGCACAGGAATTCTTAATATATATGCTGATGGTACTGGAAGATGAAGGAGTAGAAGTAGAAAATGTATTTGGTGTCTCTTATAAATGGGAACATTGCTGTGAAAACTGTATGAACACATGCAGTAGTAATGTTGATTCTGAAAGGTTCATATATTTACCATTACCACAAAGTAAATCAGTGACTTTTAGTAAATTAGTTAAAGATGCCAATCACAACATGGAATGTTCTGAATGCAAATCTGACATGTTTTCTACGTTATTTTTACTGAAATACGGTCAGTATGTAATTTTAATGATGCAACGTTGTAGAGCTGATGGTTCAAAATTGGATACTTTAAAAAAGAAGTTTTAGGACAACAATTATCAATTTCTGGAAAAACTTTTGTTACAGTTGCAATAATTTTTCATGAAGGACCTACTGTAACTTCTGGACATTACACAGTTTATCTTAAATGTGAAAAAGGCTGGACACTGTGTAATGATTCCCAATTAATTTTCAAGCAATGTTTGCCTTATGATTTACCCAATTCTTACTTAATTTTTCTGAAACCTAAATTTTAAAAACTAAAAACTGCATCTGAAGAAAGCATTTTAAGAAATTTTAAAGGATTATAATTGAAGATTTCACTTAAAAAGGATGTTGAAATTACTATTTGGCCTAAAGGAAAAGTAATAAAAACAAATGTGGACTTTTTTGACAGATTTTTTTTGGCATATGTGCTTTTGCAACAATGTTTAAAGATGGAATATCTACAAAATTATTATTCATCTAAAAAGGTATTTTTAATATATATGTAATATTTCTATCAAAGTATATTTTAGTGTGGATAGTTGTTGTGCTTTTTTAAACAATCTTTCAGATTGTTTTTTTTTGCCCGCTGTTAAATGATGAATACAATTGTTTTCACTATTTTAAGTGAAAATTTAAAAATTCTGAAAACAGCAAAAAAGGGCAAAAAATTGCTTTGTAAAATATGTAATAACATGCATTGCTTTATAAAATGTATGATTGAATATTAATACTTTTTTTCTTTTTTTTCAGAATTTGACAGAAAAATTAAAAAATGAAATTCTGTTTCCTTGCAAATTATTAAAAATGTTTTTTATCAAAATAAGTTATTTTAAAAATAAGATAAGTAAAACATATTTCTATTTCTTAATCCTTCCTTTTCATGATTCCTTTTTGTTCACCTCTCTTTGTTCATTAAAATAAAAAAAAAATAAAAAAACAAAAAAAAAAAACCGCCTTGGGTGCGCGCAGCGTGCGCGCACCCCCAAAACATTTTTTTTTTAAAAATGCCCCAAAAATATTTTTGGGCTTAGTTTTTATGTGGCTCTGAAAAGAGCCCTTGAGTTAATGTAGGGAAACAGGAAGAGAAAAACGAAAAAAAGAAAAAACATCTATGGCCTAGAGCACTGATGCGCATCAAATTTTCGTTGAAGGAGATCAAGACTGGTCTCCCCCACAGAAATAAGACTACCGCATTCAGTGCACCGTGTAGACAACCTCGCCAAACAAGGTGGACCAACAAGAGGTGTAGAAAAAGGTGAAGGCACCATCGCAGTAGAAGTGCTTGCCTGAGCTGCTGAAGATGTGCTCGGCTGATCTGCTGCAGATGTCGTCGGCTGAGCAGGTGGAGGGTTTGCTCCAGAAGCTCGACGAAAAGACACTGGATGCATTGCCTCAACATACCTCGTCATTGTGTGTATGCTAAAAGAATACTTCTTGTTAGCATTCCCATGTGATAAGACTTTTTGACACAATACACAAGTAACTTTCGGTGCACTCACTTTTTTTTGTCCCTCAGGGAAAGTAAAAAACTGCCATATAAAGCTGTCTTTCTGCTTCCTGTTCCTCTGTCTCTCAAGAGTGTCCTGTTCACTCTCTGAAGATGGTTGCTGCTCAGCCATTGTCTCTCAACAACAGATTTGCTCCTTCTCCAAGGGAATCAGAACTAATAATGAAGAAAGTGGGAGTGTTTTTGGAAGAATCTGGAACTGAAAGTACTTCAAACCAATCAAAAGTCATTATTGTGGATCACATGACTTGCAATGAGGGGATTGGGTGTGGTGTTGAAACAATCAGAAACTAAAAGTAATGAAAACCAATTAGAAGTGTTGTTTTATTATGAACATAACCCGAGGTGCGCGCACGGAGCAAGCTCGGAGCGTGCAGCCGGCAATTACGCATGCGCAAACGCGTACGAGCGCATGCGCATACGTGGTATGCGCGTACGTAACTCGCATACGTAGCACAAGCGTATACGCGAACGACAGCGCGCGTACTCTACGCGTATACGGAAGTGTACCGCGTGGAGCACGTACGACGCACGCACGCATGCGTAGGTACGCATACGTACGCACGCATGCGTACGGACGCATGCGTACATACGCGTACGTACGCATGCGTACTGGATGCGTGCTCCGAGCGCGAAAGAAAACGTATGTATGCGTACGTAACTAACGTAAAACGAAATTCTTAATAAACTTACGCAAACGTACTAGGTGCGCGCTCTGAGCGCGCACCCTAAGAATTAATATAAAAAAAAAAGGACATAACCTAATAGAAAATATTAACTATGCTGTTCAACTTTATCCTAATTGCAAATTTTTTAAAAAATGAGCCAAACAAAATTAAAGGATAAAGATAATATATAAATAAATACATAGGACATTTTTTAAAAAACAAATATTTAAAAAATATAAATAAAAAATACATAACTTAGCATTTTAAAAACCTTGCAAATTCACTGAAAAAAACCATAGGTTTCACACATGTTATAGTTAGGAATTAGCATTTAAAAAACCTTGCAAATTCACTGAAAAAAACCATAGGTTTCACACATGTTATAGTTAGCTGGACATTTCACTCGTACAAAACCAATGAAATTCCCCCGTTATAGTTAGTTCAGCTAACTATAACTCGCGCGCCCGCAATGCACTGCTGATGACGTCACATATTACATCACTCATGACATGGTCAGTGACATCACTCATGACATCACTGATAACATCTCAAATGACATCACTGATGACATCATCCTTGTGATAGAGTGGCAGACCTCCTCTCCCCCTAATATAACCTTTGATACACACATTCAAAAATAGAAACTAAAACTTTCTAAACAATGAACATACCAATATCAGTTACAACAAACTATTAATTATTTCAAGATCCACATCCACTCATTTACCAAATAGTCCTATAGAGTCACTCATACATGTACTCAGTCATCATATGTACTCATACACCTATACATCCTGTTACACAATGCCACTCATCCATTGAGTTACTCACACACATAGTCACTCATGCTAATAAAGAATCAAACATCCATTTACTTGCATATACAGTTATACACACACCACCACACTTACTTTTACAGAAACTTACACAAACTTAGTCTTTTAAACAATCACTTATAGAAACACATACTTATTCATACAGGAACTCTTTCAATCTCTCACTCTCACATATACTCACTTATATACACCAATAGTCACATATACTAGTTTAAAACATATGTAGTTACTCATAAAGACACTATTGAGACAGTCATTCACTCACTAACACACCCTTACACACACTCATCCACCCATAGAGTCCTGCACACATGCTGTCTTCAACACATACAGTGAGTCACTCATTCATGCACCTATGCACTACGTAATACCCCCCACCGAACCATACAGACACTCAGACACTCGTACTGATACTCAAAAAAACAACTAATAACCTATATAGACACTCACGTAGCTACTCACCAACCCATGCAGCCACTTATGCACAAAGTGAGAGACTGATACAGATATTTACATATTTAAACATTACTCACTAAGCCATGTATTCACTACGATACACTTAATCAGTCAGTTATACAATCAATTTTTCAAAATGAAAATTATTCAATTAGACACTTATATAGCCATTTATTCTTTCATTGACCTTTAGATTAACATATATAAAACATATGTAATTTTCAGAAAAACACACATTCACTGGATGATGTCATCAGTGATGTCATTTGAGATGTCATTTGAGATGTCATCAGTGATGTCATGAGTGATGTCACTGACCATGTCATGAGTGATGTAATATGTGACGTCATCAGCAGTGCACTGCGGGCGCGCGAGTTATAGTTAGCTGAACTAACTATAACGGGGGAATTTCATTGGTTTTGTACGAGTGAAATGTCCAGCTAACTATAACATGTGTGAAACCTATGGTTTTTTCAGTGAATTTGCAAGGTTTTTTAAATGCTAATTCCTAACTATAACGTGTGTGAAACCTATGGTTTTTTCAGTGAATATATATATATATATATATATATATATATATATATATATATATATATATATATATATATATATATATATATATATATATATATTACCTACTGGCGGTCGCCAGTAGGTAGTTATAGTTAGGACCTATTTTCCATAGGAAATCCGCAACATTCTATTCCCAATAAGTCTGGCGCCGGTTGACGAATCCTCGCGAAATTTTCTTAACTTTTGGCCAGCTCTGCTCCGCTCCTACCCTGACAGTTTTGTGGTGATTCATCAAGCGGGGGCCGAGAAAAAAGGGGGGTCCCAAAACACGTTTTCCCCATGCAATTTCCCATAGGATCTGTTGTCGCAGCTACAGCCCGAACCGCTGAACGGAATGACACCAAATTTGGCAAAGAGGTAGTCCTTAGTTCAGACTCATGCCTTGTGCATAAATGGTGTGAATCCATTCAGTAGTTCCTGAGAAAATTAGAGTTAAAAGTACATAAATATCTATGGCCGCGGAGGATCCGCGGACCATACACGCACCTTACTCCCACCCTCCCCAAACCAAGCGCGCACCCTCCCGATCGCACACTGAATGCTAATTGGCTGTCGAGTGTCTCTCTACATTCGAAACCAGGAACTGTTGGCGGCCATTTTCTGCCTCAGTAGAAGCGAGGCTGAAGACGCAAGGGGAATAAGTGTGTAAAACATATAAAGGGGGCAGAGTAGAAATACTCTGACCCTCTAGAGGTGCTTAGGGGGTCCCAGAAGGACCCCCTGGGGCCCCCTTTAAAAAAATAAACGGCAAAATGCGCGCACAGTGCGCGCATCCTATCGTGTTGGGTACGCGGATCCACTGAATTTTTTTAAAAAAAGACAAGAAATCATTGGTTGTACACTGAAAGGTAGGGTGTATATTTCTGTTTTTTAAAGGTATGATTCTTATTGGTTAACAAAAACAGATTGTAAGGAACATTATATATGATTACCTGATATGTTGAAAAGTGAAGCACACTTCCTCTCTTGAGTAGGAACATTGTGTGCTGAACTTCTGACCTGTGTGCTTAGTGCAGTGTTCCATGACCTGTTTCTATGGTAACAGGCAGAAGGCAGTTTGGGGGAAGGGTTGAAATGTCTTTCAGTTGGAAAGGGTTGAAAAGTTTAACCAATAGAAATGTGTGTTTGCTTTTGAGTTTATGTGTGAAGGATTGTGATTTGATGTTTACATGTATATGTGTGGAAAATGAAAGAGAAACTTTTCCATTCTATGTTTTTGCTGAGAGGTGCAGAGTGCAGAGATTCTGTAAAAGAAAATATGGTGAGTGACTGATATACTTCTTAATCTACAAAATAACTCGAAAGATGAGTTATTTAATTGTGAGGGGATGTATGTAGACTATTTTGATTTTAATCAGACTAATGTATTACTCCTGCTAAAGTGTAGGGAGTACTTTTTTTCTCTACAATCTTATTGACTGTGTGTGTGCATGTAGAAACCATTCTGTTAAAAACATTTGTGTTTTTCATGTGTTTGCATTTGTATTTTTTATGGACAGATAACTGTGCTGTTTTTATAGTTTGGTAGAATTAGAAACCAGTCATTGTTTCTGAATTTGTGAAATGAGTTATGTTATGTTTCTATACTAAAATGTAGTACTACTTCTAGATGAAGAAATGTGTTTTGGTATAGTGCAAGGGATAGTGTTGTTTGTCTAGAATCACACAGTGAGTCTGTGTGCATTTGGGAAACACTGTGAGAGAAGCATTTGGTAACATTGTGTATTTGCTGACAGATAACTGTTTTAACCTGTCATGTTGTGAAGTTTTAGTAGCATTAGAAGACAGTTATGGCTTATGATTTGATTAAATGAGTCAGACTTTGACAGAAAAGTGCAGTCCTCAAATATGTAGATTGTGTGCAGTTCCCTTACCACTTGCACTGTAGTGAATGAGTTTTGGTAAACTCATAGGGATAGTGGTGCTTGTCTAGAATCACAGTGTGAGTTAGTGTGTATTTGGGATCAGTGTGAGAGAAGCATTTGGTGACATCATGTATTTGCTGACAGATAACTTTAAAAAAATATATTTTTATTAAGAACATTGGGCATCAGTAATTCACATAATCCGTACACACTTAGTTCCTGGCAACACCAATACATGTTTATACTCCTGAAAACAACACTCTCACATGACTCCAAGAACCCTCCATCAGATGTATCACCCACCCTCCCCACTACCTTTCTTCCACCAATTTTATTCTGATCTTTGTACAGCTTCTGATCTTGGTGGGTCACAAATATATCCCCTGAATTTATTCCAGGCCCCCCAGACTCTGGCCCATTTTTGGGGACATCCACGATGCACATACACTGCCCTTTCCGCTATCATGGCGTCATCCATTTCCGTACACCATTCTCTCAGCGTAGGTGACGCGTTCGAACCCCATCTCCTGGCAATATTTCTTTTAGCAACCATGGTACCCAGTGTGACCCAGTCCTGCTCTGGGTGGGTTAGATCAGTCGGTTCCCATATGTTTAATAAACAACGTTTTGGGTCTGGAAGCACTGACACCCACCGGGTTGAGACATAGTCCTCATTATCTTGATCCAGTATGCCCTAATCTTCGGACAGTCCCATATCGTGTGGTAGAAGGTACCCTCCTATCCACACTCCCTCAGACAAAATTGATGTACAGCCATCCCTATTTTAAAGAGGGTCACTCTGGTATAATACGTACGATGAAGTACTTTCAATTGTATCAACCACAGGCGTGCCGGTATTGCCACCTCCCGAGGGAACGACAGCGCCTCCTGCCACTCTCCGGCAGGTTATTTATCAGCTTACGATAGGTGAATGAAGTGGCCCTTTTATGCATATATTCAGTCAGTAATCTCTCCTCTAGGGGAGTGGCCTCGGCCAAGATGGTGCCCGCAGGTATAGCCGCCTGTAGCGCGTGCTTCACTTGCATATATCTGTAATATTCCGATGCAGCAAGCTCATACTTGACCTGTAAGTGTGCGAACGGGACTACCTCACCCTTTTTCCAGAGATCACCCACGGTAGATATGCCTATCACATCCCATCTATCAAAGCCTTTACTGTTCTTCAATCGCCCAAGGCGCTGAGATGTCCAGAGTGGTGTCATCTGCGTTTTAACCCCCTTCCAACCCAGCCTGACATGCGCCTCATACCATATATGAACCGTGTGTGCAGTTGGCCCAATCAGTGGTTTAGATTTTGTTCTATTGTACAGCACAGACAGAACTCCATCCTCTCCCAGGCCCTGCCTATCCGCCTGAAACGCTGGGTCGGTTTGAGGAGCGTGTATCCAGCAATTAATCACTTTTAATTAGGCCGCCCAGTAAAATATTTGTATATTAGGGAGGGCTATACCCCCGTCATACCAGCTTCTGACCAACTTTTCTTGCCCAATACGCGCCGGTTTATTCCCCCAGATCAGACCTGAGACTTCTGATGCGATCGTTTTAAAATAGCTCAGTGGCACTCGAAACGGGGTATTCTCCAAAACATACAAAAAACGTGGCAGGGCCATCATTTTAAAAAGCGCCGCCCTCCCCAGCATAGATAACGGCAGACCGCGCCATTCTAACGCATCGCGCTGAAACTGCTCCAGGGAAGGTCCAAGATTTCTCCGCTGGAATTCCTCAGGTGCAGGTGTAATATGAATGCCTGAATATTTGAAGGTTGTCTCCGCGACCTGCAACGGACAATCCCGGGGAAGTAACGGCGTCGGACCATGCAACACAAATAAGACCTACTTGGACCAGTTGATGGTGTACCCGGATACCCGCCCGAATATTTCACATATATTTAAGAGCGTCCGAATTGAGCGTTCGGGGGTTGCCAGGTATAGTAGCACATCATCCGCATAAAGGGAAATGCGGTCTTCCCAGTGTGGTGCCCATCTAAGTCCACGAATCATAGGTTCCCATCTGATCCATTCCGCCAATGGCTCCATCACTAATGCGAAGAGCAGCGGAGACAGCGGACACCCCTGACTCGTTCCCCGCGCCAGCGGGAAGTCCCCGGATATGTGCCCATTGGCCGCTACATGCGCCAGAGGGTTAGTGTAGAGCATCCGTTTCCACGCACAAAACTTGGGACCAAAACCGAAATGTCTAAGGACTGCAAAAAGATACGGCCACTCTATCATATCAAACAACATTTGTGCATCAAGGGAAAGGATAACCGCCGGTTCCCGAATGTGGGACATGCATGCTATTACTCCCTGCAATCACCGCAAGTTAAGAGCTGTGCTGCTATTTGGCATAAACCCAGACTGGTCTGGGTGAATTAAGGTTGCCAGGTGAGGGGTCAACCGTGCCGCCAGCAGCTTGGCTAAGATCTTGGCTTCGGCGTTAATTAAGGAGATTGGGCGGTAAGAGGAGCACTCCTCAGGAGGCTTTCCAGGATTTGGAATCGCCACAATGGTGGCCACTCGCTGATCTCGATGAAGCTCCCCCACCGCCAGGCTCTCGAGATACATATTCAAAAGATAAGGGGCCGTCGTGGCTGCTGTCTTTTCATACAGTTCAATGGGCAAACCATTAGGACCCACCACCTTTCCCGATTGCAGGGAACCAATGGCCAATTGCATTCATCGACCGTAAGGTCAGCTTCTAAGATGAGGACGTCTTCTGGGGATAGTCTAGGCAACTTAATGTCCTGGATGTACGCCTGCACCTCTATCGTGTCTATAGTAGTCTGCGATTCATATACCTGCTTAAAATGCCCAGCTAATACGTTCACTATTTCCTCCGGTGCAACCACCAATGAGTCATCGGGCGCCCGCAGCCGTGCTATTGTTCTCTGCGCTCTTTCCTTTTTATCAAGCCAGGCCAAAAGTTTATTGGCCTTATCTCCTAATTCGTATACTTTGTGCCGCGTGGCTTGGATCTGTGCCCTAGTCGTCTCCAATTGGTATTCCCTAAATTCACTTTGTTTGGCGTGCAGCGCCTTGGATGTCTCCAAGGACGGACTCCGTGCGTGCTGATCTGTAGCAGTGCGCAGGTCTGATTCAATGTTGTCCAAGTCGGCTTGCATCGCCCTCCTGTGGCCTACAACCGAAGAGATGATCTGCCCGCGCACCACCGTTTTATATGCTTGCCAAAGAAACCTTAGGGATTTGTAGATATCCCGGAAACACAGGGTAGACACGCTGCCGTACTTTGTGATGGTGCGCATATTTTAACATTATAGGTGAGTGATCGGAAATGCCCCTCAGGCGAATTTCCACTTCCACCGTATTCGCGAGATCTTCCGCGGTCATAAAGAAATAATCAATACGTGACAGGCTATTATGCACCCCCGACCGAATAGTATATTGCTTGTCTCTGGATGTCTATATCTCCACACGTCTGTAAGCCCGAGTGCCTCAACAACCCCTCCAGACACGCGACGCCCGTTTTGTTATGCCTGGGGGGATGCCTATCTCTAGTTCCATCTATAACAGCATTGAAGTCCCCACCCATCAATATCACACCCTCTGGAAGACCCAGTAGAAACGCACTAAGCGCCGGGAGAACTACGGAGTGAAGGGCCGGGGGGATATAGACGGACACGATATTGTATTGTTTCCCCTCCCACAGACAAGAAATTGCCGCAAAGCGACCCTGGTCATCCTTCTGCGTACGCTGTATGATCAGCGGGAAGTGGGTACGCACTAAAATCCCCACACCCCTTGAGCCTGAGGAAAACTCCGAATGCACCACCATTGTATACCCCCAGCGATCCAGAGCCCTACATGCCGAACCCGTCAAGTGTGTTTCCTGCAGCAGTGCCACTGCCGGTGCACATTGCTTTAGATATTGGAGTACGAGACCTCTCTTTATTTTATCCCCCAATCCACGCACATTCCACGTGAGCAGTGATAGGGGGAGGGCCGGGGACAGCAAAGGCATCTGGGAGTTGGACTCAGTTTGTGTCTGCGTCATCCCCATCCCTCTCGCACATTCTGTCCCATCTCAGAATCATGTACATCGTGCGTCCACAAATTTCCCCTAGCCACATTTTGGAAGTGTGCCATACTTGCCCTTATACAAAACCGAACCATAAACAAGAAACACCTATACCTTGTTCCCTCCCCCACCCCTCTCCCTACCTCCCAGCTTCTCCAACCCGAACTTCTTCTGGTTTGTACATAGTTGAAAAAGCAGCGGGGTGGGTGTGTAGGTTTGCAGTTGCCTAGTGGTCTCTCTGGTAGGGCACATAACATATCCAACAGTTGTCTCATGAAAGACCACAACCACGGCACCCACAATTGCATGTTCATCATAATTTGGCCACCCCAAAAGAACCAGAACAGACCATACCAAACCCAAAATGTAAAACTTCCCCCCTTCCCAACCCCCTCCCTGCGACCCTGCCAGACGGACCCCCAACTATCCACCACCCCAACTCAGCAGAGTGCTTCACTCCCATTAACAATACCTGTGTGCGGGGGGGAAGAAATCCGTGGAACACCGCCGCTCCTCCCCTCCTCAAATGATAGATTGACATCAGGAGCGTGCCACAGCCCCTCGTTCAGTCTTGCCAGGTTAGCTCTGTATCTACCACACTCGGGCGGGAGGACCACGTTATACAGTTTGGGGCTCCTGTAGCGACTACCCCCCCATCTTGGTGAAGCTATACAATGTCTCTCTGTGTAGGTGTGGCCCAAATAGTCCATAAGGCCTTACTTTAGTCCTCGGTCGCAGACCGAGTTGAGTGGCTTTCCTCCCGTTCCCCTCCGTGGTCCTGGATGTCGCCATCTTCCCTGCATTGCTGCTGCCGCCTCTCTGTTCGTCCGGGTCCTTTCATACGCCTCCACCCCTCGAGCCACTCATGGGCTTCCTCCAGGCTTTCAAAAAACCAGGTTTTTCCATCCGCCACTACACACAGTCTCGCCGGAAAGAGCATGGAGTACAGCAGTTCCCTGCGTCTAAGTTCCTTCTTTATGTCAAAAAAGCTCCTGCGACGTTTAGTTACCGCCGCCGTGTAATCCGGAAAAATGACACCACTGAATTTTGGATCCGCAGTGGTGGGGCCACCCTCGCCGTTTGTAGTATAGCATCCCTGTCCCGAAAGTTGAAAATGCGAGCCAGAATCGGTCTAGGTGGAGCCCCTGGTTTGGGCCTGCCCCCCGGGATTCTGTGTGCCCTCTCCACAGAAAAGAAAGTCAAAAGTCCTCTGGGTTGGAGTCTGTGCTTCACAAGATCGTCCACGTATAGATCCAGAGCTGGACTCCCTTCATTTTCGGGAATACCTATGATACGGACGTTGTTGCGCCGAGAGCGCCCCTCTTGGTCATCCAGTTTCTCCATCATAAGTTTATTTTCCGCTTCCAACTGACCCACTCTTTGAAGTAGTGCGTTGGTTTCCTTCGATAAAGATTTTGTCGCATGTTCAACCTCCGTTACCCTGGCCGTCATCTTCTGAAAATCTGCCCTCAGGAAGGAGACATCAGGGGAGATGGACCCCACCGTTGATTGTACTTTGTCAAGGGCTGCCATAATATCCTCCAGCGTCACTTTTGACGCTCCCTCTGGCTCGGGGCTTTTGGCAGGTACTTCTTTGCGCTCAAGCAGAGCGGGGAGGTCTTTGTTGTAGGCGTATTTCTCCAGTTTGCCCTGCGAGTGTGTCCGAGGCCCTCTGCCTCCCATTGTTCCGCCCAATTGCGCCCTGCGCCAGCAGGTAGTCGCCGCTGCCCACCACTGGAGTACACTCCACGCGTGGCCTGTCGGGTTTCCCGCCGCACTGTTAGCGGAACCTAGGCAGGGCCCCAGATCCTCGACGCACCTTCAGTAACCGTGTCCAGATGCCTCAAGAACGAGCATCACGGCCCATCTGTCAGCGCTGCAGGCGCTTCCAATAGATTAGCGTGGGCCCAGGGGCATAAGTCGCAGGCTCACTCGACACCCCCCCTCCGCACAGGCAGTTGAGGCGTTATTGTATGCTCCACACCAGTCATCTGAGCAGTGATAGTGCCCACCGCCACCGTTACCAGGCCCGCATCTGGAAGTCCTCTGAAATCTTATGGGCCAGCCCACATGCGCACTTTGTAGGCAAGATGCGCAATCGTCTCTCGGCGCTCAAGCCCCTCTCCGCACCGTGTCCACTCACCCACACTCTTCAGCACGGGCCGCGCTGCCCTCCGTGTGCGCACCTCGAGCATTCCGCCACCAGCTTATGTGCCTCACATGTCCTCCAAGCTATCAGCAGGGGTCCCGGGTCCCACCAGCCATTGCCTCTTTGCAGCCTGGGTCTGATATAGAATCACTGTGTGCCCCCAAGCAGCGAGCACCACCGGCGCAGCACTCGCCGCCACCGCCACCAGTCGCGCCTCTCCCCGAGGTCTTAGCACATGGACTTCTTCAAACCCCTATCCACTATGCATGCAGTCCTCTAACCACCTACACACTTGTCTTTCACACCTTCAATTTCCCAGTCAGTATCCATTGACTTCCAGCAAACACCCTGTCACTCCCGTTGCACTCCTCTATTGACCCATTCAGCATCATGTACTAATCCATTCACTGCGCCAAACCCTAATAAATTCACCCAGGCACTCTCCTTGCAGTACTCTAATCATTAAGTCAGTACCCAAGTACTCATCCAGTGACCCAGGCCTTAGTATATGGACTGCTTCAAACCCCTATCCACTATGCATGCAGTCCTCTAACCACCTACACAATTGTCTTTCAGACCCTAAATTCCCTAGTCAGTATCCATGCACTTCCAGGAAACACTCTGTCACTCCCTTTGCAGTCTTCTAGTGACCCATTCAGCATCATGTACTAATCCATTCACTGTGCGAAAACTCAAAAACTTATAAATTCACCAAGATATTATCTTTGCAGTACTTTAATCATTCAGTCAGTGCCTAAGTATTCATGCACTGAGCCAGGCATTAGCTCATGGACTGCCTGAAACCCCTATGCACTATGCATGCAGTCTTCTAACCACCTAGACACTTGTCTTTCACACTTCCAATTTCCTAGTCAGTATCCGTACAGTCCAGCAAACATCTTGTTACTGCCTTTGCACTCCTCTAGTGACCCATTCAGTACCAAGTACTAATCCATTCCTGTGCGAAAAGCCTAGCACTTATATATTCACCTAGGCACTCTCCTTGCTGTACTCTAATCATTCAGTCAGTACCCAAGTAGTCATGCAGTGAGCCAGGCCTTAGCACATGGACTGCATTAAATGCCTATGCAGTATGGATGCAGTCCTCTAATCACCTACACAGTTGTGTTTCACACCTTCAATTCCCTAGTTAGTATTCATACTCTTCTAGCAAACACCCTGTCACTCACCCAGTGTGTCTCCTTATAGTACTGTAATCATTTAGTCAGTAAGCATGTAGAGTTTTAGTGAGGTAGGCTTTAGGGCATGAACTGCTTCAAAGTAGTATGCACTGTGCATGTAGTGTCTTAACCATCATCACACTTGTGGTTCAGGGACATAGTTTCTTAGTCAGTATTTATATAAAATGTGTTTGTACAGTAATGGAATAGTATAATTTTGAAAGTTATTAATATACATTTATTTGTGATTCTTTTTTACAGATACAGAACAGGAGTGTTTCTCATCTGTTTGCACTCTTCTCGTGCAAGATTGTTTGGATGAAGGATCCTTAGGTGTTTCATCATACTTGCTGTGCCGCATGAGTATTTTTTGTTAGGATCCCCTCGTAACAGAACTCTTTTGAAAATCTTGTGCATGAGAAAGGTGGCATTGGTCTTTGTTTGCCCCTCAAGAAAAGTAGAAAATTTCCATATCACTGAAGGAAAACGTTGTGGGCATGGTGCATCCTCCAAAAATTCAACTTTAGATTTGGTGAATATTTTGTAGCGACATCATTTACAGTTTTTGTAAGTTAAAGTGAAAAAAATTTGTTAGCTGTGTGCATTTTATATTTCTGTGATTTGTATTTCGAGAATGGCATGTTGGGGTTTCTTTAACAATCTTTGAGATTGTGTTTTTTTTGCCCGCTGTTAAGTGATGAGTACGATTGAAATCACTATTTTTAGTGAAATTTAATATATTCTGAGAACAGCAAAAAAGGCAAAAAAATTACTTTGTAGAAATTATGCTGTGTTGTATAAAATGTATTATTACATGTTATAATTTGTTTTTCCTTTTCTTTCACAAATCCAAATTTTAAAATAAGCAATTTATATGAATTTATATTTGAATGAAAAACAGAAAAAAATTTATACCATTTTTTATTCCTATTACTGTGAAGGTAAGTTTAACTAAGTCTCAATATGCAGAATGAAGAGGCCTGCAAGAAGCTACAAAGTTGAAACACGTTTCTAAAAACACTCTGTTTATGTAGTTTTGAAATCTGACCATAATCAGATATCAAGTGACCAGCAAAAAAAGAGATTTGAGGGGTTCATAATATTTCACCTTTTTAGCTGTTGAAGGACCGCAATCATTTCAATCATTCTTCTTTGAACATCTTTGCAGACAAAACTCTGTGCTTACCTTCTATCATTCGCAAGGAAATTTAAAAACGGAAATATGTCACTTTTTGTAACATAGTTATTGTGCAAGATACTCTTTTATATTTACAAAGAGAGGAAAAGGCACTCTTTATACTCCATGTAAATATAACCTCATCATGCACACCACTTTGTGTTGAAAGGGTGTTCTATAAGTGTTGTTGTGCATGATTGCACTTAATACTCATAGAACAAGACACATGTCTAGATTTATCAGAAATCATAAATCTCGATATGTGTGTGAATGCTGCACCATTCTAAAATTGGTGTAGGAAAGCACAACAAGGAGAATTGTTTTAATTTCTCCACGTTTTTATATATTCAATGCATGCTGAAATGTTCAGCATACATTGAAGAAGAAAAATGCATTTTCTCACTGTTTTTGTGCAGGAAGGTGTGTCTTCCTGCAGAAAAACAAACAGCACATGACACAGATAACCTTGCACTATGGTGCAAGGGTACCTGTGTCACCACATGGCTGCAGTTTAAGCAGCCGTGCAGAGAGAAGCATAGATTTGCAACATATTTATGTACATATGTTGCTTCGGAAGTACTACAGCACACTGCAGTTAAAGAGGTTACTGTGTGATGCTGCAGCACTTCCTCATAGTTCTGCACTTAAACATTCACCGTACGCTACTAAAGCATTCATTCAGTCAATTACATACTACACATACATTCATCTAAACTAACACTAACAAAGAAATTTAGATCTTTTTTTAAACCAGGAAAGTTAGTTCTTACAAGAACTTTTTTTTTTCTTCTTTCTTCTTTTATAATTTTTTGGGGGTTTTCAGAACAATTTTTAAATTTTGTTGGTTTTTCTGTGAAAAAAACCCCAAAAACAAAACAATAATTTTTTTTTAAACTAGCAAATGTGACTTTCTTGCCGGCGGCAGATAAGATAGATTGACTGCTCACCATAGCACAAAGTCTTATTGCAGTTAGTGCAGAGCACTTTTAAAAATGGAAATTGAGGACAGATGTCCAAGGTTTGGGCTGATGGATGCACTCTTGATGTGCTCGGCTGCGATGAGGTGGATGGCACAGGAGCAGGAGTGTTTCTCATCCGTCGGCACTCTTCTCGTGCAAGATTGTTCGGATGAAGGGTCCTCATGTGCTTCATCATACTTGCCGTAAGAGTATTTCTTGTTAGGATCCCCTCTCGATAGTACTCTTTTGCAAATTTTGCACGTGACCAAGGTGGCATTGGTCTTATTCTGCCCCTCGGGAAAAGTAAAAATTTTCCACATCACTTAAGAAAAACGTTTTTTGGGTGGGCCTCCGGCAAAAATTCATCCTCAGAAGTATGAGGTGATGCAGGTGATGCCTGCTGCCCTGAAGCCATTTTTTGTTGAAAAAAGTTAGAGGTAAGTGTAAACTTAGTCTAAAAAATCTTCTCTCCAAAGAGATGGTGCTCTAAAGAAGGTCAAAGAAGAATGATTGAAATGGGTGGGGTCTTTCAATAGTTAGAAGAGGAAGTGTAATGAACAAATCAAATCTCTTTTTTTGCAGGTCACATGGGAGCCGCGCACCCTGCGCTTACGCAGCACGCACCAAGCACGCATCCGAGAAATTCAATTAAAAAGAAATCTAGGATTAGATGTAAAAATATATTAGTTTTAAGACTAGTTTAGAGTTTGTCTTCAATTAATATTCACATGAAATACATATATATATGTTTTTTTAAATGTTAAATATTTCGTGGGGTCCGCGCTCCCACCGTGTCATAGACGCAGATGACGCATCGCAGAAGCGCGTAAATGTTGCGTTATGTACATCGAACGTGTCGCGTATAGGCTGGGAGTCACCTACCTGTCGCATTGCGATCGCGCACTAAACACGTACCCCACTCGTACCATGCACGGATGCTATCACGTAGGGATCAAGACCGGTGCGCATAGGCTGCGCGGATCCAAAAACATTGAAAAAAATATATAAAATACAGTTTTAAACATATAGTTAAAAAAATATTTTGAAAAATATAAAAAAAATGTTTGTAAAACCCATTAAGTTCAAATAACATTTTTTAATTGTTAAAAGAATTAATTGAAAAAATAAGTTTATATGGTGATAAAAAAGTAAAAAGATAATTATTGAAATTGACACTCTGTATTTGAAAAATATAGAAATCCAATCAAAATCATTAAACATGATCTCTTCAGATTTAAGTTATAGATAGGAATTAGCATTTAAAAAAAACCTTTGAAATTCACTGAAAAAACCATAGGTTTCATGCACGTTAAAGTTAGGAATTGGCATTTAAAAAACCTTTGAAATTCACTGAAAAAACCAAAGGTTTCAGGGGCGTTATAGTTAGGAATTGGCATTTAAAAAACCTTAGAAATTCATTAAAAAAAACATAGGTTTCAGGGGCGTTATAGTTAGCTGGACATTTCCCTCGTACAAAACCCTAGAAATTCCCCCGTTATAGTTAGTTCAGCTAACTATAAATCGTGCCCCCGCAATGCACTGCTGATGACATCACATATTACATCACTCATGACATGGTCAGTGATATCACTGATGACATCACATCACTGATGACATCTGAAATGACATCACTGATGACATCACTGATGATGTCATCCTTGTGATATATTAGTGCATCTTCTCACACCCTAATATAATCTTTGATACACCGACTCAAAATTTCAGATGGCCATTTTGAAAACTATAGATACTCCAATACCAATAACTACATACCCACTCATTGACTCTTAGGTCTACATACATCTCCACTCACTCACCTGTACAGTCACTCATACTTACAGTCACTCCGTACAGGACTATCATATGCATTTATACACCTATATAGACACTCACACACCGCCAATTATCCATTGAGGTACTGACACACCTAGTCAGTCATGAAAATAATTAATCACAGTCCAATTTACTCACCTATACAGTTAAACACACTCAAGTTCACTTACTCATAAAAATACTAACACATTCTGACACTCTTATACAATTACTAATACAAGCACACACTCATCCATACAGGCACTCCCTCAATCACACACTCTCACATATAGATAGTTATATACTCTTACACACATTAACACTGCGTTTCACATATGTAGTTACTGACACATGTACAACTGAGATATACATTCAATCACTAACACACTCATACATACACTCACCCAACCGTACAGTCCATCACAGTTGGACTCTTAAAACCATGCACCATAGAATCACCCACTCACACATCTATGCACAGAGTCACACACACCCTACCCACACAAACACTCAGGCACCCATACAGATACTGAGACAACTAATCAATAACTCTTATATACACATTCATATTGGTATTCACAAAACCATGCAGCCACTTATACACCAACACATACAGACATTCACACAGTTTAGTCACTAGTCTGCAGTAAGATACATTTAATGACTCACTTATAGAGTCATTTACGCACCTATAAAATCATCCATTCACACACTTGTACACCCACTCATTCTTCAACAGGCCTTTCAATATATATATTAAACATATTAACACTTTACAGAAACACAGACTCACTGGATGAAGTCATCAGTGATGTCATCAGTGATGTCATTTGAGATGTCATCAGTGATGTCATCAGTGATGTCACTGACCATGTCATGAGTGATGTAATAAGTGACGTCATCAGCAGTGCATTGCGGGGGCGCGAGTTATAGTTAGCTGAACTAACTATAACGGGGGAATTTCTAGGGTTTTGTACGAGGGAAATGTCCAGCTAACTATAACGCCTCTGAAATCTATGTTTTCTTAAGTGAATTTCTAAGGTTTTTTAAATGCCAATTCCTAACTATAACGCCCCTGAAACCTTTGATTTTTTTCAGTGAATATATATATATATTCACTGAAAAAACCATAGGTTTCACACACGTTATAGTTAGGAATTAGCATTTAAAAAACCTTGCAAATTCACTGAAAAAACCATAGGTTTCACACATGTTATAGTTAGCGGAAATTTTACTGATTAAAAACCAGTGAAATTGCCCCGTTATAGTTAGTGCTGGCAACTATATCTCACGCGACCGCAATCCTCTGCTGATGCTCATACTGTATTTAGACACTTATTTGCCCATGTCTTCTTCCATACATTTTTAGCTATACATATATTACAAATATTTTTTTTTCATAAAGACACATATGTCATCAGCAGAAGATTGCGGTCGCGTGAGTTATAGTTGCCAGCACTAACTATAACGGGGCAATTTCACTGGTTTTTTATCAGTAAAATTTCCGCTAACTATAACATGTGTGAAACCTATGGTTTTTTCAGTGAATTTGCAAGGTTTTTTAAATGCTAATTCCTAACTATAACGTGTGTGAAACCTATGGTTTTTTCAGTGAATTTGTACGGTTTTTTAAATGCTAAGTTACTTTACGCCATTCGTGGCGTGCGCGCCCACTTAACGCAGTTCGTTCCGTGCACGGTAATATTTTAATTTTTCGTAAGATTTATAAGCCATGCACAAATGGTGCCCTTCGGGCACCATTTGCACACGGGGTGGAGAGAGTGTGGATAATTTTTTCTTTTATTATTTTTGTTTACAATATTTAGTTTTTGTCATCTTTGATAAGCCCTGAACATTTGTTGCCCTTCGGCCACCAAAAGCACAGGGGGTGGGGTGAGTGTGGATAGTGTTTTTTTTATTTCCTTTTTTTTACCGTACGCGTACCGTAAGCGTAATCGGCGAAATTACCGAAAAAATAAAAATTCCGTTTTTGGCCTTGGGGGATCTTTGGGGACTCCCTCAACATGGCTATGTGTGTGGGAGTTATCTACACAGCCCCTTTACATGTTTTTGGGCTTTATATTTTAAAACTCACTCTCAGTGCGAGAGACAAAATGGCGGACGCCGCTTCCTGGTTTCGCCCGATTCAAATGTTTACTAAGATCTAAGAGCCAATCAGAATCGCGCTCGCGCACGTCACCGTACGCGTACGGTAAGCTTACCGTAAGCGCACCGTAAGCGCACGGTAAGCTGCCACAGATATATATATTGATTTAAATGCTATTTTCTCAGAATCTACTGAACAGATTTACACCAAACCTACAAAAGGCACTTCCTTGACCTGAGGACTACCTCTCTCCCAAATTTCAGGTAATTCTGTTCAGCCGTTCGGGCTGTAGCTGTGTCTAAAGGTCCTATGGAAAAATGCATGGGAAAAACGCGTTTTGGGACCCCCCTTTAATCTCAGCCCCCGCTTGACGAATCCCCCCGAGACTTTCAAGGTAGGAGCGGAGCGTAGCGCCCCACCTATTTTGAAAAATTCACGAGGATTCGTCGACCGGCGCCAAAGTTATTTAAAATAGAATGTTGCGGATTTCCTATGGAAAAGGGGTCCTAACTATAACTACCTACTGGCGACCGCCAGTAGGTAATACATACATATATATATATATATTTTACACCAATATTGCCCGCAAGCGCACACTCAGCAAACTAAACCATCCAGGTTCTTCATTCAAGGCAGGAGCTGGAACTGCTTCCATTGGATTGTATCTCGTAGACCTGACGCGTTTCAAGGCTTGTGCCTATCTTCAGATGTCGCTTTTAAAATGACTCGTGCAGTCAATTCTGGTTGATTTACTTCAGCTGGATTCATGCCACGCCGACAGTGGGCCTTGCTCAGTGCTCGCAGTGCTTGATGGATTAAGTAGTTCAGTCCAGAACAGTGTATCACCTATAGTACGTACTGTCACGATGTCACAATTTTAAAAAAGCATTGTTCACCCACAGTGTGCTCCAAAAAGCTTCAGGGCATTTTGTATAAAATAAATTCACACGGCGGCCCCCGTCGTGACAGGACTGCACCATCTTTTGACAAAGTAAGAGGCTGTGGTGTAAACTGCTTTTAACCAATACAGCGCAGCAAGCCAGGCATAATGAACTTTCCTGCACATTCAACCTTCTACTAAGAAAAAAACGTGCTTTTATTTAACAAGTGAGTACGAACCCACTGTGGGGAATACAATGTTGCTTCCCTGAACTACGTGTTCCAGAATGCCAGGAATGGAGTACAGCCCACTGAGGGTGGAGAAACTAATTAAGAGACATTTAAATACAAGGAAAGCAATTTGTACTCACTTGTAAGCTGCCTATGAAGAAGGAACGATGATTCTTGAAACGCGTCAGGCAAAAGCTAATTAATGGACTTGGATGCAAAGGAGAGTTGCCAATAAATAACCGGAAGGTGGGCCTGCTGCCGAGTGCGTTCTGTGAAAGCTTCAGGGAATTTTGGATAAAATAAATTCACACGGCGGCCCCCGTCGTGACAGGACTGCACCATCTTTTGACAAAGTAAGAGGCTGTGGTGTAAACTGCTTTTAACCAATACAGCGCAGCAAGCCAGGCATAATGAACTTTCCTGCACATTCAACCTTCTACTAAGAAAAAAACGTGCTTTTATTTAACAAGTGAGTACGAACCCACTGTGGGGAATACAATGTTGCTTCCCTGAACTACGTGTTCCAGAATGCCAGGAATGGAGTACAGCCCACTGAGGGTGGAGAAACTAATTAAGAGACATTTAAATACAAGGAAAGCAATTTGTACTCACTTGCAAGCTGCCTATGAAGAAGGGACGATGAGCCTTGAAACGCGTCAGGCAAAAGCTAATTAATGGACTTGGATGCAAAGGAGAGTTGCCAATAAATAACCGGATGGTGGGCCTGCTGCCGAGTGCGTTCTGTGAAAGCTTCAGGGAATTTTGTATAAACTAAATTCACACGGCGGCCCCCGTCGTGACAGGACTGCACCATCTTTTGACAAAGTAAGAGGCTGTGGTGTAAACTGCTTTTAACCAATACAGCGCAGCAAGCCAGGCATAATGAACTTTCCTGCACATTCAACCTTCTACTAAGAAAAAAACGTGCTTTTATTTAACAAGTGAGTACGAACCCACTGTGGGGAATACAATGTTGCTTCCCTGAACTACGTGTTCCAGAATGCCAGGAATGGAGTACAGCCCACTGAGGGCGGAGAAACTAATTAAGAGACATTTAAATACAAGGAAAGCAATTTGTACTCACTTGCAAGCTGCCTGTGAAGAAGGGACGATGAGTCTTGAAACGCGTCAGGCAAAAGCTAATTAATGGACTTGGATGCAAAGGAGAGTTGCCAATAAATAACCGGAAGGTGGGCCTGCTGCCGAGTGCGTTCTGTGAAAGCTTCAGGGCATTTTGTATAAAATAAATTCACACGGCGGCCCCCGTCGTGACAGGACTGCACCATCTTTTGACAAAGTAAGAGGCTGTGGTGTAAACTGCTTTTAACCAATACAGCGCAGCAAGCCAGGCATAATGAACTTTCCTGCACATTCAACCTTCTACTAAGAAAAAAACGTGCTTTTATTTAACAAGTGAGTACGAACCCACTGTGGGGAATACAATGTTGCTTCCCTGAACTACGTGTTCCAGAATGCCAGGAATGGAGTACAGCCCACTGAGGGCGGAGAAACTAATTAAGAGACATTTAAATACAAGGAAAGCAATTTGTACTCACTTGCAAGCTGCCTATGAAGAAGGGACGATGAGTCTTGAAACGCGTCAGGCAAAAGCTAATTAATGGACTTGGATGCAAAGGAGAGTTGCCAATGAATAACCGGAAGGTGGGCCTGCTGCCGAGTGCGTTCTGTGAAAGCTTCAGGGCATTTTGTATAAAATATATATATATGCCCTACCCCCTTTAAAAGTGCAACACAATTGGTGGTTCAGCGTCATGTGATCAAGTCCCCAAGCAAGGACGAAACGCGTAATGGCTGCTATTCTGTGGATGTAACCCAAAGGACATTAAAAAACTTCGGTATCAAAGGATTGTGGTCCGTGCTCTTTTTCCGTGGCTGGTGGCAGAATCGCGGAGTGGAATAGTGCTTGAGGATTATTACGGACAGGTTCGGACCCCTCCTGTCTTTTACACGGACCCCCCCACTCAAAGGACTCTCAAGCCTCAAAGGAGTCTTCGCCCGACAACGGACGTCTCAACGAATCCGGAAGGATTACTGGCTATCGAGTCCCCCAACGGAGCGAAAGAACGGGCACAAGTGGAACACTCACCGCGAAACACAGAGGTAAGCAAGGGTAACGTCGGAGGACGCGGCCAGCGCGGTGCCACTGTGGTTTTGCAGAGGGGGTGTGATACTAAGCTCAGATACATTAAGCTCCGAGTTGGGTGTGGGGTTAGCCACTGCTGGAACAACACGATTTGTCTGACACGGTGTTGTCAGTAACAAACCTTTAAACATTTCGTGCAACATCCGGTGACCGTAACACTCAATAAGTGATATTTAAATACGCCCGAAGCGGCAAACATCCAGTACAATATGTCAGCAGCAGACGCTTATAAAGAGAGAGAGGAAGCGGCAGCATCTATGTTCAGTGATGAACATGGACCGGCCCAAAACTCAATTACCCAGAATGCAACAACACTGGGGGTCAATGCAGGACTTAAAGACAAGTGCAAGCAATTGGAAAAGCTCTCCAGAACGGAACAAAAACGCTGGTGGGAGGCAAAGTCTCTTCAAAGATACATTGATGTGGGGAGAGTACCCCGTGGCCTGAGAATTCTGATCGCCCCAAGCTACGAAGCACCAGACCGGGATATGATGCGCGAATGGGCCGAAATGAATCTAGAATCATCAAGAAAATTACTATGCATACTGGTAAAATATGCGGAAAAAGACTGTACTAAATTGGCAGTTGAAATCGACAACCTCACTAAGGAAATTGACTCTATGGAACAAAAAGAGGAAACAGAAAAACACAAAAGTGAAATGAAAAAGCGTCTAAAAAAGGAGGAAGATGTAATACGTGAGCGAAAGACATTCAAGTATAATAGAGATCGCTGTAACTACGAACAGGGAAGAATTTTCACTTTCGCTCGTAAATATGATGCTCTCAAAGCGGACAATACCAGCAGCAAACAACTGACTAATTATGAAAATCAAGATCAGGATTTGACCTCGGCGTCAGGGGATAGCTCAACAGTGGAAAGTGAATCTGACATGGGGGCACGCAACAAAACAAGGGCAAACCCCCGCAGACACTCACTTACTGATGAAGTTGATTTTTTATGTTTGGAACGCCTACAATCATTGAGACCAAGGAAGCAGCAAAACAGCGGAAATCGGGGAAGAACAAAAAACGGAGAGAGAGAAGAAAGGCCAACCGGAGAAGGAACAAACAAAAAACAATTGAGGAAACAACCGAAGAAATATTGGAAGAAATAGAATGTCCTAACTCAACTGAAACAAGTGGAACAACGGTAATCAACTTAACGGACCTAACTCTTAATAGGGCAGAAACACAACTACTGGCCCTAGGACTCTCTTTTTGCCCTGAAAGTTCCTTCAATTATGCCAAATCCCGAATTGACATTTATAAAAGCGTCAGGAAATTGAAATTAATGAAATTTCATGAACAATCCAACAAATCAGGAGTTGGGGCAGCCCTGACTACTCAAACATCAATATCAAAACTGCTAGATGGAAATGAGACGACGATGGACACACAAGAGTTAGTGGACACTCTTTTTGATTTACAACAAGAAAGTGATTTAACTAGTCAAGCAGCCATAACAAGCTCATTACAACAAAACACAGAGCGGGCAGGCAAATGTCAAACCCCCTTCAAGCCACCGTCAAGATTCTATCCTTTAACCATCAAGGATACAATTGACAGCTTTCAAGAGCAGGTAATTGCTGATTTGAAGAATCTCAACAAATTAACCTGCAAGGCTAAGCAAACCAGGAGAAAAAATATTAAAGAACTGCAATATCACCAACTAATGACCAAAATTAAAAACACCAAGGAAATAGTAATCCATAACGCAGACAAAGGTGGCAACGTGGTTTTATTAAAAAGAGAAAATTATCTGAAAGAAGCCATGAACCACCTAAACGACAAATCCTGCTACGTGACCAGTAACAGAGTAACGTGGAACTCAATAAACTCAATATACCAAGTGAAACTAATGGCCTGGCGAGAGATGGGACTGTTAACAACTGAAGAGTATAAATATCTGTGGACTCAGAAACCAGTTATCCCCATCCTGTACTTCATACCTAAAATACATAAAGATAACATCAACCCACCGGGGAGGCCAATAATATCGGCACGCAATAGTATATTTGAAAAAACATCCAGATATGTAGATTTCTTTTTACACGACTTTGTTCAAAGCCTGGCTTCATATATTAAAGACACGGGCGATTTTCTAATGAAAATAAGAGACCTTGAATGGCAGGAAAACTTTCTTTTGATTGCGTTAGATGTAACCTCACTGTACACATCAATCAAACACAATGATGGACTACGCGCATTGAAATATTACCTAGCAAGAAGAGGAACCACCTATGCTGAGCATAATCAAATGTTGAACATGGTTGAACTATGCTTGACTAATAATATATTTATGTTCCAGGACGCGTTATATCAACAATTACGCGGGGTGGCGATGGGTGCAAGCTTCTCCCCCAGCTACGCATGTTTACACATGGGCTGGTGGGAGGAGCTTGTACTCATGACCAAATATCATGATATCTTCAAAAACAATGTTCAATGTTGGTTTAGGTTCATTGATGACCTGTTTGTGGTATGGAAGGGAACCGAACAAGGCGCAAGGGAATTCATTGACCAACTCAATATCAATGACCTAAACCTAGAATTTACTTCCAATATCAGCAAAACGGGGGTAATATTTCTTGATGTGGAGGTGTACATAGAACAAGGGAGGGTAGAAACAAAATTGCATAGAAAACCAACGACAGGAAATTCTATCCTGCATGCCAATAGTTCCCATCCTAAGCACCTCATCCAAAGCATCCCTTATGGGGAACTGCTACGAATAAAACGTATTTGTAGTTAAAGTGGATCCCTAAAAACAGCACATCAGGAATGCATTAACCGCTTTAAGATGCGGGGTTACAGCAAAAAATGCCTAGAAAAAGCCCTTACCAAATGTAACCAGGTCGACAGAGATATGCTGATCTGTCCAACCCCTAAACAAAAAGCCTCTGACGATGAATTAACTGAACACTTTAGATTTATCTTTGAATATAATCGTCAAGAGGGAGCAGTAAGGAAAATACTCAACAGAAATTGGTACCTCATTAAACAGGACCCCATTATTGGTAAAAAGGTCCCGAAACAACCAGCTATCACATATAGACGAGGAGTATCTATGAAAGATATGTTGGTGGATAATGACCCATGTGGGGTGGGAGCCAAGGGATCTTGGCTTTCACAACGACGGGGATTCTTCAAATGTAAGGTTTGTAAGGCCTGCGAATACGGAGTCTCCACAACTAACTATACCACACCCTTTGGGGGCCCCAATAGGGAAATTACCAAATCATTGAACTGTAAAACTGACCATGTAATATATGTTTTGGAGTGTACATGCAAATTAAGGTACATTGGGAGTACCATTCTCCCGGGGCACAAGAGAATACTCCAACATATACGTGCAATTAAAAATCATGACCAGGCGTATCCAGTGGCGCGTCATTTCCAAGCAAAACATGAGGGTAACCCAAAAGACTTAAGTTACTTCCTCATTGACTCTGTCCCTAAAAACAAAAGAGGGGGTGACAGAGAAAGAACACTCAGAATTTTGGAAATGTACTACATTTTAAATTTAGACAGTAAACACCCACATGGATTAAATAGCTCGGAGGAGCTACACGCCAGCCTATAATTATCACGCTTATATCAAGAAATCTAACTCCACTGTTTACATATTTACATGGATATTAACATTTATGTTTTACACAAATCCCCTTTTCCTTGCTGAAACCTGATTTAATTTTGGGGTTAACTACTAGACTAATCTGTACTGATTGCTTGCATTTTCTTTATGGTTCCAGTAGTATTTTACTATTTATATATCGGCCGATATTATAGTAACTACTGAGCTACTATGATTTTTTAAACTTGCTTTCTTTCTCTCTTTTTTAGATAGCACTTGACACTTTTTTTAGTAGTTTTAAATGAAAGCACATTTTGCACAACAATATAAATATTAATTAAGACAAAAAAATGAATAAATCAGTTAAAAATTACAAAAATAATTTCAGTGCGAAGAGCCATACCGGGGATGATTTTACAGTGGGCAACCTGATCTGTCTTTTCTTAGTCTTTCGAGTTTATGACCATTAAACATAGGGAACTATTGCTCCCAATATGTCAGCTTTAATCATTTAACGGGGGTCATGACAGACAAAACGAATTTTAGGATTATATTTGTAATAAATTATGCAGTATTATACAATCATGTACTCAGAATTTTATACATTTGTGTGATTTTTAGATATTTATAT
This sequence comes from Triturus cristatus, assembly GCF_964204655.1. NCBI lineage: Eukaryota > Metazoa > Chordata > Amphibia > Caudata > Salamandridae > Triturus > Triturus cristatus. The sequence continues at coordinate 501,616,941 of NC_140591.1, forward strand.
ATATTTATATATGTACGTGTTTATATGTTTATATATTTATACAGGATTTTATCTTGGTCATTGTGACATAGGAAATGTTTTATAAATTTATAGACTACTCTATTTATTTATGCATTTATGCATTTATTTATATATTTATTTCCATCAAAGGGATATGACCTGTTTAAACATGACACGCTGAGCATAAATATAATCATTTTGATATTTAAGTCAATATTAGGTGATATCAGAATATCTATACTACCATGAAAGACCTAATTTGGAAAAGACATATTGAAAAAGTTGAACCAAACAGACTGTCAATAAAGTTTCGATGTTTTATTTTAAAAAAAACTGTTGAAAGACACTATGCCCTACCCCCTTTAAAAGTGCAACACAATTGGTGGTTCAGCGTCATGTGATCAAGTCCCCAAGCAGGGACGAAACGCGTAATGGCTGCTATTCTGTGGATGTAACCCAAAGGACATTAAAAAACTTCGGTATCAAAGGATTGTGGTCCGTGCTCTTTTTCCGTGGCTGGTGGCAGAATCGCGGAGTGGAAGAGTGCTTGAGGATATATATATATATATATATATATATATATATATATATATATATATATATATATATATATATATATATATATATTCACTGAAAAAACCATAGGTTTCACACATGTTATAGTTAGCGGAAATTTTACTGATAAAAAACCAATGAAATTCCCCGTTATAGTTAGTGCAGGCAACTATAACTCACGCGACCGCAATCCTCTGCTGATGCTAATACTGTATTTAGACACTTATTTGCCCATGTCTTCTTCCATACATTTTTAGCTATACATATATTACAAATATTTTTTGCTGCTATGAAAAAATCAACATCAAGCGTTACAATGTTGCCAAAGAATCCCTCAAGAAAATGTTACACTCTTATAAGAGACAGGGTTTGATCTCCAACAGCGAATTCAACTTCTTGCATAATGAATTCCCCATTATCCCCTCGCTGCGTCTCATTCCGAAGATTCACAAAGCAACAAGGCCGGTACCTGGTAGACCCATCATTTCCGCCATCAACAGCATCAGTGAAAACACCAGTAGGTATGTGGACTATTTTTTACAGCCATTAGTCAAGAACTTATCCACCTACATCAGAGACACCAGTGATTTTATTAGAAAGTTGAACACCATTGTATGGGAGTCCGGGTTCCTGTTAGTGACTCTTGATATAGAGTCACTATATACAAGTATTGAACATACCACTGGTTTAATTGCCACCAAACACTACTTGGATCGCAGACCGATTAAGTTTCATAATCATAATGCCATGCTTTTGGAACTAATTGAATGGGCTCTGTGCAATAATCATTTTATGTTCGGCAATGACCTATATTCCCAAAAGAGAGGAGTCGCCATGGGAGCTTGCTTCTCCCCCAGTTATGCCTGTCTCCATGTTGGCAGGTGGGAGGAGCAGGTTCTCATGGGGACACATGCGGAAATATTCAATTCTCAAATTGTCACATGGCTCAGGTTCATTGATGATGTTTTTATGGTGTGGAATGGGGACTTTTCTAGTGTAATGTATTTTATTGAGATCTTAAACAGTAATATTTTTAATCTCAAATTCACGTCGCACATAGATCACAATTCAGTTGAGTTCCTTGATACTAGAGTCATGATTGTTGACAATAAAATTGAGACAACTCTGTATAGGAAACCCACTGCTGGCAACTCCATTCTGCATGCCAGCAGTGCCCATCCGCAGCATCTGATAAGAAGTATCCCGTACGGGGAACTCCTCCGCATAAAGCGTATCTGTAGCACATCTGAGGAGAGAATTAGATTCTCGGAGGAGGCTATAAGAAGGATGAAGGAAAGAGGGTATACTGAAAGAATTTTGAGGGAAGCTTATAATAAAGTACAAGCCATGCCCAGAGATACTTTATTAATTGATAAGTCTAGCATCCCCATTATCAAAGTACCTGACCTGGCGGTGGATGATTCCACTGTGGACATACCACGTCTAATTACTACTTACAGTAGGCAACACCTCAAAATAAGGTCTATTGTTTCAAAGAATTGGCCCATTCTACTTACCGATGGTGTACTGGCCCCAATATTACCTTCTAAACCTGTGATCACATATAGAAGGGCCAAGACAATGAAGGGGGAACTTATGGGATCCAATAGGGACAAGCCTACCAACAGCACTTGGCTTAAACCTAAAAGTGGATTCTTCAAATGCACAAGCTGCAGGGCATGCAAATTCGGCCAAAACACCACAGAATATCGTGTACCCTTCAGCCCCACTGCCAGACAAATCAAGGGCCATTATACATGCAAATCAGAATTCGTGGTTTATGTCCTAAACTGCACATGTGGATTAAACTATATTGGCAGTACAAAACTTCAAGCCCACACCAGAATCCTTCAGCACCTCAGAGCAATTGTCAACAATGACTCAAGCTACCCTGTAGCGCGACATTTTAAAAAGTATCACAACAATGACCTGAATTGTCTTAAGTACTTTGTTATTGACCATATTCCGGCACAACGTAGAGGGGGCAATAGAGAAAAATCGTTAAGACAACTCGAAACAAGGTACATCCTTGAATTCGACAGTAAGGCCCCCACAGGACTCAATAATTCTGAGGATTTGTACAATTGCATATGATAGTACCAGAATATCCTTACGTGAATATACACATATGAAAGAGTCAAATGAGATATCCATCAATATCTGTTTTGTGCTTGGTCATTTGTTCCTTGATTTTAGTCTCTTTTATGCTATTTCAAAATTTTATTCATAAATAGTTGGTAAAACAAGGAAGCAACATTACTTATTACTGTCCAAACATCATAATGAGGGTTTTTAATTGATGACCCATTTACTAGTTTTAAATGCGTATTTTTCTCTTGTTTTTTGGTTCTTTTTTCTTCTGCCTCTTCCCGCCTTCCGATTGGTTACTTTTGCACAGCCTACTGCCATCCCAAACTGTCGCCCATATACTGGCCGGAACCGATGTTTGCAACATCCTCAATGGAAAATACACCCAATATAGCCTCTACAAAGCCCACAAGCCATCATATGTTTGGGAACATTGTGACTGAAGAAATGCATATCTTAATTTTGAGGCGAACGCCCACTAACCAACCTTCACAACTTGAAATTGGACTTTGATGTTGGACCTAATTGATATGCAAGCCGGGACATTTCATGAATTTCCATTGCCAGACATATATGGGTTCCTTTCTCGTGTTCCCCTATTCTATCACTTTGACACATTTTTTGCACTTGTTTTATAAATTGGGATTCACATGAACAATATATTGTCATCAGGCTTTGAATTTCTATTTTCTGCTTGTCAACTATTGAACCTTGTACCCATGATCATTTGTAAACTAGGTTGAGAGTTCTCTCTTTCTTTTGCTGATCAGTGTGGATTTAATCATTGCGTATTTTGCACATAAACATCATGATATTGTCTTATAAACGATCAAATTCGAGGGTTTTTTATCAAATGCATTTTACAATTTTAAAATAGTTTTTTAGCTACCCCCCCATTTATAACCAAATATCCTATGCAACTATTTGCAGTTTACACCTTTTCAGCATATTTTGCACATAACTTGCATTTTTGTACTTCAACCTAAGCACTTTAAATAACTAGTATTTGCACCTTATCACTGATCATGTATTTGTACACCTCTATCAGGCTACATATTGACAAGCAAATCATAAGTATCTCTTCTATATCGTTCAACACCAATCATCACGTGACTTTAAAATGCTGTATAAAAGGACATTCAATATGGTTGTTACTTTATGTGATCAAGGCCACCTGATGGCCGAAACGCGTAATGACATGCCTCGCCGTTACTAACCTTGAATAAAACTTTATGAAGCACGTCTGGTGTCCGTGTGCTTTTCCTCCTCGCCCGCTGGGAAGTGGAAGGATGCGCTTGATATTCATATATATATATATATATATATATATATATATATATATATTCACTGAAAAAACCATAGGTTTCACACATGTTATAGTTAGCGGAAATTTTACTGATAAAAAACCAATGAAATTCCCCGTTATAGTTAGTGCAGGCAACTATAACTCACGCGACCGCAATCCTCTGCTGATGCTAATACTGTATTTAGACACTTATTTGCCCATGTCTTCTTCCATACATTTTTAGCTATACATATATTACAAATATTTTTTTTTCATAAAGACACATATGTCATCAGCAGAAGATTGCGGTCGCGTGAGTTATAGTTGCCTGCACTAACTATAACGGGGAATTTCATTGGTTTTTAATCAGTAAAATTTCCGCTAACTATAACATGTGTGAAACCTATGGTTTTTTCAGTGAATTTCCAAGGTTTTTTAAATGCTAATTCCTAACTATAACGTGTGTGAAACCTATGGTTTTTTCAGTGAATTTGTACGGTTTTTTAAATGCTAAGTTACTTTACGCCATTCGTGGCGTGCGCACCCACTTAACGCAGTTAGTGCCGTGCCCACGTTACGCTAGATGGGCCATGTACGCACGATGCGCTTCGCGCACCGTGCGCACATGGAGGACATATGATGCACTTCGTTTTGAAAGGTAATATTTTAATTTTTCAGATAAGTTATAAGCCATGCTCAAATGGTGCACTTCGAGCACCATTTGCACACGGGGTGGAGAGAGTGTGGATAATTTTTTTTTTAAATATTTTTTTTTTTAATATTTTAGTTTTTCTTAGGTCTAATAAGCCATGCACCATTGGTGCCCTTCGTGGAACCAATTGCACACGGGGTGGGGAGAGTGTGGATAATTTTTTTTTTTTTTTAATTTTTTACCGTACGCGTACGGTAAGCGTAATTGGCGAAATTAGCGAAAAAATAAAAATTCAGTTTTTGGCCTTGGGGGATCTTTGGGGACTCCCTCAACATGGCTATGTGTGTGGGAGCTGTCTAAACAGCCCCTTTACATGTTTTTGTGCTTTCTATTTTGAACATCACTCTCAGTGCGAGAGAGAAAATGGCGGCCGCCGCTTCCTGGTTTCGGCCGATTCGAATGTTTACTAAGATCTAAGAGCCAATCAGAATCGCGCTCGCGCACGCCACCGTACGCGTACGGTAAGCGTACCGTAAGCGCACCGTAAGCTGGCTCAGATATATATATTGATTTAAAGGCTATTTTCTCAGAATCTACTGAACAGATTTACACCAAACCTACAAAAGGCACTTTCTTGACCTGAGGACTACCTCTCTGCCAAATTTCATTAAATTCTGTTCAGCCGTTCGGGCTGTAGCTCTGTCTAAAGGTCCTATGGAAAAATGCATGGGAAAAACGCGTTTTGGGACCCCCTTTTATCTCAGCCCCCGCTTGACAAATCCCCCTGAGACTTTCAGGGTAGGAGCGGAGCGTAGCGCCCCACCTATTTTGAAAAATTCGCGAGGATTCGTCGACCGGCGCCAAAGTTATTCAAAATAGAATGTTGCGGATTTCCTATGGAAACAGGGTCCTAACTATAACTATCTACTGGCGACCGCCAGTAGATAATATCTATATATATATATATATATATATATATATATATATATATATATATATATATATATATATATATATATATATATATATATATATATATATATATATATATATATATATTCACTGAAAAAACCATAGGTTTCACACATGTTATAGTTAGCTGGACATTTTACTGATAAAAAACCAATGAAATTCCCCTTTATAGTTAGTGCAGGCAACTATAACTCACGTGACCGCAATCCTCTGCTGATGACATATGTGTCTGTATGAAAAAAAATATTTGCAATATATGTATAGCTAAAATTTAATGGAAGAAGACATGGGCAAATAAGTGTCTAAATACAGTATTAGCATCAGCAGAGGATTGCGGTCATGTGAGTTATAGTTGCCTGCACTAACTATAACGGGGGAATTTCATTGGTTTTTTATCAGTAAAATGTCCAGCTAACTATAACATGTGTGAAACCTATGGTTTTTTTAGTGAATTTGCAAGGTTTTTTAAATGCTAATTCCTAACTATAACGTGTGTGAAACCTATGGTTTTTTCAGTGAATTTGTACAGTTTTTTAAATGCTAAGTTACTTTACGCCATTCGTGGCGTGCGCACCCACTTAACGCAGTTTGTTCCGTGCGCGCACGGTGCGCTTCGTGCACCGTGCGTGCACAGTGAGCACACGGTGCGCTTCGCGCACCGCGCGCCCACTTTACGCAGTTAGTGCCGTGCACGCAGGGTGGGCACGCGGTGCGCTACGCGCACCGCGTGCCCACGTTACGCTGGATGGGCCATGTACGCACGATGCGCTTCGCGCACCGTGTGCACATGGAGGACATATTATGCGCTTCGTTGTGAAAGGTAATGTTTGATTTTTGGAAGTGCAATGGTTATAGATGATTATGCCATGCACAAATGGTGCACTTCGGGCACCATTGGCACACGGGGTGTGGAGAAAATGGATTTTTAGAATTTTTTTACCGTATGCGTACGGTATGCGTAATCGCTGATTTTTCGCTAAAAATTTAAATTTAGTTTTTGGCCTTGGGGGTTCTTTGAGGACACCATCATCAAGGCTAGGTGGTTGGGAGCTGTCTAAACGGCCCCTTTATATGTTTTTTGTCTTTGTTTTTCTCCAACCCTCTCACAGTGCGAGATAGAAAATGGTGGACGCCTCTTCCTGGTTTCGACCGATTCGAATGTTTACTAAGATCTAACAGCCAATCAGAATCGCGCTCGCGCACGTCACCGTACGCGTACGGTAAGCGCACCGTAAGCGCACCGTAAGCTGGCTCAGATATATATATTGATTTAAAGGCTATTTTCTCAGAATCTACTGAACAGATTTACACCAAACCTACAAAAGGCACTTCCTTGACCTGTAGACTACCTCTCTGCCAAATTTCAAGAAACTCTGTTCAGCCGTTCCGGCTGTAGCTGTGTCTAAAGGTCCTATGGAAAAATGCATGGGAAAAACGCGTTTTGGGACCCCCCTTTTATCTCAGCCCCCCGAGACTTTCAGGGTAGGAGCGGAGCGTAGAGCCCCATTAGTTTTGAAAATTTCGCGAGGATTCGTCGACCGGCGCCAAAGTTATTCAAAATAGAATGTTGCGGTTTTCCTATGGAAACAGGGTCCTAACTATAACTACCTATTGGCGACCGCCAGTAGGTAATATATGCATATATATATATATATATATATATATATATATATATATATATATATATATATATATATATATATATATATATATATATATATATATATATATATATATATATATGATAACCAAGAATCCTGAAATGGTTCCAGATAGAACCCAAAAAGCAGGTACGGACCACAGCGTGGAAGTTGAATTTTCTTTATTTGGTGTGCAGATTAAAGTGTATAGTGCAAAAAAATAATTCGCAAGTGCTCAGCCTGACGCGTTTCAACTGCCCCACGGCAGTCTTGATCACATGACGCGCAGGACCAATCAGTGGCTATATATAAGGTGCCCAATCAGAGAACCGCTTACAAAATTGTCAATAAAGTTTTCAAATAAGTATAGACATAGGACTGTGATTTAACAATATATAAAAGCGTTGTTTCTCACAGGCAATTTTACATTTGTCAAACATTTCATAATAAAAATGGTGTTACACAAAGATAGGTATGGGAATCTGAATAAAGCATAATAAGAACATAGTGTTCCTATACGATTTTTTTCCATATTTGGAACATACCCTTTAGCATTTGTCATACCATGCATTATTATATGTAATGAGTTGTGAAAATCAAAATATTTAATTAGAACATAGTGTTCGTTAATGATAATTCACAACTTCAAGACATCACATAAATAAAAAACCACCTATCTAGTGTCGTTGACCATATATTCCAGCATAGTGCATCTATATCGAAATACTGTAGCTTGCAAAATTGCTGTTACACAGTTATAATTATAAGATATTGTTAATTACACAAGTCCATTGAAATATTTATCATGTTCTGCAGTATCTCTCAGAAAAGTGCAAAATAGTGCAAATAAAGTGCTAATGTTAAAGTGCATCATAATCGTAAACTTATATATACACAAAATAATGAGTATAAAATACATAGCAGCTTATGATAGACGTTACACAAGTTCTCCCGTGTTTCAGTTAGTTGAGAATATGATGTTTATGCAGATATACACGTCATCTTCTTCAAAATTCTTTCTCACAGGAAGCATCTGATGAGACAAGGAAATCAATTTTTATGGATTACGATAAAATCCAGACCTTAAAAAGTTTGTATTACTCTTCTGACAAGTAATAACATATAGGTCTAAGTAAAACCAATAAATAGCAGCCACAAAATTACACAGTTGCACAAATTTTAATTACATGATGTCTAAAATGAGCCAAATTCAAGAGCCCAAAACCAACAACCAATCCCACATCAAACCAGATAATATCTAGGAACCTAGATAAAAACCTGGCAAACGTAGGGATAAAAGCGACAGTCTAAAAGCAAACCAGGACTTCACCCACAATCAACATCACCATGAATATATAGTTGAATTAATTCATTATAAAAAGTTGTGCAAATCTTCATTGTTATTCAGCCCATTTGGCATTTTGGTGTCTAATAACATGATAAATTCAGACTCCGCTTGTCTTAGCCTTTTTTCCCTATTGCCCCCTCTGATGTTCTTGGGTATCGCACTGATGACATAATAACTGAGGTCATTGAGGTTGTTATTGTGTACCAATTTTAAATGTCGCGCTACATATTGGTACCAATTTCACTTGCAGAACTGAATATGCAATCTATATTGTGTACCAAGTGCATTCTAAAATATAGATTGCATATTCAGTTCTGCAAGTGAAATGTCCTTTTATTTTAACTGGATTAGAACTAAAAGTTGTGACATATTCAGAAACATTTTTCCCAAATGTGCACGTGCGACAAGAGTTGCACTTAAAAAAAACATGTCTAGCTGTTAACCATGTGTTAGAAATCAATACCTCAGGACAATTTTTTACTAGAGCATCCCTCATTGAGGGGGCCCTTCTAAATGTCAACAGAGGGAGTTCCGGCAGAATTTGTGACATAGTGATGTCTGTCCGAATTATTGGCCAATTTTTATATAAAATTCTACGAATCTGTCTCTCTTGCGTACTATAGTTTGTTATTAACCTGATGTTACTTGTAGATTCCACAATAGTGGAATCGGTATCATTAGTACTCTGCCTTGATGAATCTTGGGCCTCATGATCAATGTGCTGCTGGGCAACTAGAATTGTGTTGTTCGCTTTTTCTCGAGCTGCATTCAGATCAGAAGCCACATAACCGCTATTTAGGAATCTTTCAAACGTTTCTTTTTGGCAGGTTATGAGATCGTCTTCATGACTACAGATTGGTTTAATTCTTAAAAATTCCCCATAGGGGATGCTACGAATAAGGTGGCGAGGATGGGAACTCCTAGCATGTAATACTGAGTTCCCAGCTGTTACATTTCTGTGCAATTTGGTGTGTATTGTGCCCTCCCTAATGAAAATTTCAACGTCCAGGAATTGCACTTTAGTATTGCTAATGTCTGAAGTAAACTTAAGATTCAATGTATTTTTGTTGATTTCTTCCACAAAGTTTTTGGCTGATTTGATGGTACCTTTCCAGATTAAACAAACATCATCAATAAATCTCCACCAGTGGAGGACATGTTGTTCAAACATAACCCTGTGGACGACCCTTAGAACATGCTCCTCCCACCAGCCCACGTGTAAACACGCGTAACTGGGGGAGAAGCATGCTCCCATCGCCACGCCGCGAAGCTGCTGGAAAACTTCCTTATTGAATAAAAAGTAGTTGTTTGTCAAACAAGTGGTAATAATTTTTACAATTCATTTTGTTGTGTTCGTACATATGTATACTTCTTTTGTCCAAATAAAATTAGACTGCACTTGTACCATCACAGTGGTTAATGCTGGTATACAATGAACAAATGTCCATCACTATAAAATAGCAGTCATTCTCCCATTTATTATTTTTCAATTTGGTTAAAAAGTGTCCAGTGTCCTTTATATAAGAAGGCAGATTTTCCACAAATTCATGTAAGAAGTAGTCTACGTATTTTGACGTGGCTTCTAGTAGACTCTTTCGTGCATATATATATATATATATATATATATTACCTACTGGCAGTCACCAGTAGGTAGTTCTAGTTAGGACCTATTTTCCATTGGAAATCCGCAACATTCTATTTGGAATAACGTTGGCGTCGATTGATGAATCTTCGCAAAATTTCCCAAACTTTTGGCCAGCTCCGGTCCGCTCCTATCCTGAAAATTTCATGGTGATTCGTCATGCGGGGGCTGAGAAAAAAGGGGGTCCCAAAACACATTTTCCCAATGCATTTTCCCATAGGACCTGTTGACGCAGCTAAAGCCCGCAGTGCTGAACGGAATTACACCAAATTTGGCAAAGAGGTAGTCCTCAGTTCAGACTCGTGCCTCAGTAGTTCCTGAGAAAATCTAAAGTAAAATCACATATATATCTGGGCGGAACCTAACCACAAATCTCATCGTGAGATCTGATTGGCTGTCAGCACTTCATCAGAGAAGTGTTGGCAGCCATCTTGGGACCAATATACATGATAGCACCTCATTAAAAAGCATTGCAGTTAATAGAAAGTTTTAAGACTTTAGTTACATTATAAATCATTTGTTGATGGTACCATACTTGTTTTAGGAATTGTAGTGAGTTCTAAGGTGATTTTACCATGTGAAAAAGCCTTCTGCTGTGATTTCATGAATCATGTTTGAGAGAAAACTATTTTCTCATGCTTTTCCCACAGAGGTTTGGAAGGTGAGCTATAAGCTAAACTGAGAGCATATTTTTTGCAAATTCACATTATCTTTCTCAGTCATGTGAGAATGAAGTCTGACATTCTCAGTAAAACATGTACATCCAACAAGGGAAGAGACTATCAGTTGATTCCTTTGTGTTCTACTACAGCTACCCAGAGTGTTCTAAAGAACAACTAGAGCGCTAACAGTCCTACTTATGACAAAAGTATGGCACACCTGAAGCCATCTTGATTGGAATAAAGTGGTAACACTTAAAATATTTAATTTACAAAGGAACAAAATGAGGGGGTTCATTTTGCCATAGAAAGTATGATTAGTGCTGAAGAAAGAAAAATTGGGGCACATTTTGACTTCTAAAATCCTCTTCTATTTCATAAAAAAATTCTGACATACAGACTGAAACATGCACTTTGAATACCAGCTGCAGACTTCCCTGGTGAGCAGTAGCTTCACTACAGTGATCCAATGAGCAACTAGAGTTCTAACATTCAGAATTTATGGCAAATGTGTGACACATATGAATGCCTTCTTGATGGAACCAAAGTAAAAAACTGAAAGTATATCCTACTGAGGAGACTGCAGGAAATGAGGACACTTCATAATAAATAAATCTCCCAAGATGGCCACCAGAGACAAAAGAGCCCAAATGTAGCCCAAATATCACCCAGATGTAGCCCAAGTATAGCCCAATGACAGAATGTCCCAGAGTGTTCTTAAGAACAACTAGAGCGCTTACTGTCTTACTTATGACAAAAGTATGGCACACCTGAAGCCATCTTGATTGGAATAAACTGGTAACACTTAAAACATTTAATTTAAAAAGGAACACAATGAGGGGGTTCATTTTGCCATAGAAAGTACGATTAGTGCTGCAGAAAAAAAAATAGGGCACATTTTGAGTGACTTCTCAAATCCTCTTCTATTTCATTAAAAAATTCTGACATGCAGACTGAAACATGCACTTTCAATACCAGCAGCAGACTTCCCTGGTGAGCAGTAGCTTTACTACAGTGATCTAATAAGCAACTAGAGTGCTAACATTCTGAATTTATGGCAAATGTGTTACACATCTGAATGCCTTCTTGATGGAATCAAAGTAAAAAACTGAAAGTATTTCCTACTGAGTCGACAGTAGTAAATGAGGGAATTAGGAAACATCATAACAAATAAGTCTCCCAAAATGGCCACAGGAGACAAAAGAGCCCAAATGTAGCCCAATATATCACCCAGATGTAGCCCAAGTATAGCCCAATGACAGAATGTCCCAGAGTGTTCTAACGGACAACTAGAGCACTAACAGTCTTACATATGACAAAAGTATGGCACACCTGAAGCCATCTTGATTGTAATAAATTGGTAACACTTAAAATGTTTAATTTAATGAGGAACACAATGAGGGGGTTCATTTTGCCATAGAAATTATGATTAGTGCTGAAGAAATAAAAATTAGGGCACATTTTGAGTGACTTCTCAAATCCTCTTCTATTTCATTTAAAAATTCTGATATGCAGACTGAAACATGCACTTTTAATACCAGCAGCAGACTTCCGTGGTGAGCAGTAGCTTTACTACAGTGATCTAATGAGCAACTAGAGTGATAACATTCAGAATTGATGGCAAATGTGTGACATATCTGAATACCTTCTTGATGGAATCAAAGTAAAAAACTGAAAGCATTTCCTACTGAGGAGACTGCAGTAAATGAGGAAATTAGGAAACTTCATAACAGATGAATCTCCCAAGATGGCCATCAGAGACAAACGAGCCCAAATGCAGCACAAATATCACCCAGATGTAGCCCACATGTAGCCCAATGACAGAAGTGTGCAAAACACTTATTTTTTGTGTATTTGCAGTTTTATATAGTGCAGACATGTCAGGTATTGGAGTGCTTTACATGAGCATTGGTTACATCACACAATTCATTTTGGTTGTATTCATGGGTGAGATTAAGTGATTTGACCAGAATCACAGAATGTTGAGCTGAACCAGAAACTCCAGCCTGGTTCCCCAGTTGCAAAGTCTGCAGCTCTGTAAGTAACACCACATCCTCTCCCCTAGGTGCAACATTTAATCAAGTGGTCAACTGGATAAAAAAATATAAAGATTGCAAATAATTAAAAAGTTCTTTGTCGCTATTTGAAAACTCAGAAAATATGTCAGTGCACTAACCATAATTTTGATGCAAATAAGACCCTCTCATACATGTAATTTCTAAAGGAAATACTCTAGGTATTACAGTTTTGATTACAACAAGATGACGTCAGGCGTTCCACACTTTTGTAATAAATATAGAATGTTAGCAATCTATTTGTTCATTGGGATACTGTTGAGAGGCAGAGGCCAGGGGCACGGACTCTGAGAATTTAAGGCAGGTAGGAGAGTGCAGATGCAACAATTTGACCACACTGGGCAGGCAGGAAGGGCAGTGGCAGCACAACAGACTATGGAGGGCAGTGGAAAGGGGGGCAGGGGCAACAAACCAACAATACAGGACTGGCAATATAATAGACCATTGTGGGCAGAAGGAAGAGGCAGTGGTAGTACAACCATACATGACAACAGACCCGTTTCAGCCAGGAAACGTCCAATGTTTTTAAGCTCAAATGGGCTTTATTTGATCTGTCTCCTGTCTACAATCTCCTCTTTTTCAATGTAACTCAAAGGGGAAAATCAATACCCCAGTTTTTTTCCAAAATGTCCCTCTTACCAAGTTCAAAATGTTCGCAAGTATGGTACATTGGATCATGGTAGGCAGATGGAATTGGGGTAGGGACATGGACTCGGATAACAGAGGACAAGAGGGACATGGAGAGGTGCACCAAACTGACCCTACAGGGCAGGCATCAGGGTTTGCAGCAGCACAATACACCACACAGCGCATGAAGGTTGGGAGTGCAGCATAACAATCCATAGAAAGGAATAGGGAGGGGACAGGACCATACAAATGGACAACAGAGAACAGAGGGGAAAGAGGCAATGGTAGCTAGCTGACCATAATGGACAGACAGGAGAGAAAGCTGCAGCATAACAGACCATAAAAGGCAGGAGGGACGGATCAGGGGCATTACAATGGAACAGACAAGCCAGGAGGGAGGGAATAGGGGTCTGCACATGGAAACAGAGGGCTGGGGCAAGGGGGCAGGGCAGGAGCAGCAAGATGACCATGGAGGTCAGGCAGGTTGGGCACTAGAAACAAGACACACCATGGAGAGCAACAATGAGACTATGATGGCATACACACAGACCATGGAGGGAAGGTGGGAGGGGGTCAGGGGCAGCTAGCTGACCACAGAGGGAAGGTGGGAGGGGCCATGGCAGCACAGAAGACCATGCATGGCAAGCGGGAGGGTTAGTGGCAGCACAATGGCTATGATGGGCAAGAAGGAGGGTGCAGGAGCATGCACAAAGGACCATGGAGGATAGAAGGGAGGGTCAGGACCTGGACACAGACAAGAGAGTTCAGGGGAAGTGGCCTCACAACAGACCGCGCGGGGCAGGCAGGAGGAGCAGTTGCAGCACAACAGACCAGGGAGGGTAGAAGGGTGTGGCAGTAAAATGGACCATGGAGGACAGGAGGAAGCGGATAGGGGCATGGCATGTGGACAGGCAGGGTGGAGGTGGCAGGGACAGGTTACAGTCATCTGACAATGCTAGGCAGGTGGGAGGGGAGTGGCAGCTCAACAGAACACTCAGAGTAGGGTTTAATGCAGCACCAGTTTATTGCGTATTAGACCTAAATTGCTTGTACTTAAAACCTAATTAAAACAGTTAAAAATATAATCTCTATTTAAAAGAGACATATATTATGGTTTGTCTCAACGTTGAAAGTCTCTAAACAATTATAAGGCACAATGATGGGGTCAATGCGTGTAAGTACTTCTTGCAAGCCATTCACGCTGGACCTTTGATGTTAATCCAGACCGCCGCATGATTTCTATACAAATGGCACAGTAATCCATCCAGCGTGCCCATTCAGATATTGATGGTGCCTGCTCAGACCTCCAGTACCATGTATGTCCCTTTAATCTATGAGGAAACCTAGTGCCACTAGGAGTCTTGTGTTGCGTCACCCTCTACATTTATCTATCAGCCCCAGCAAGACTAGTTTCTACTCAGATTTTACTGTGCTGCCTACCACCCTTGTTAGTGTGTGCGAATGCAGTGCCAGTGCTGTTGTATAACAGAGCACTTCCAAATTATGCGTAGAGAATGTGCCTAAGGCTAATTTACATCTTGGACACTGTGGGTATAGACCTTTTCCATTGTGCTGAGTCATGTGGCGCTATAATATAATCAGTGTAGACAATTCAGTTAAATTAATCTCAGTATCCTGAGGAACATTATGGCCTCCACCCAGACATCTTCTTCTAGAGTGCCCACATCTGGTGTGTTATTTACCAATATGCAGTATATAGTGGAAATTCTTTTGTTCCGCATTAAGAATTCTGTAACATGTACTTCAAGACCATTATGAAAGGCAGTGAGGACTACTTCCAACATGTGATGTAGCTGTAGACAGCAGCAAAATTGTGTTTTGTGCATCATGTATAGGTCCATGAAGTATTGGAATGTACACAGAGAGCTACCCTCCCATAGCCTAGAGATGCCTATGATGTTCCAGGTATGGAAACCCTGTACTGTAGTAAGACTGTGCGTCTCAGTCAGTGCCATTTGACCTACCTTAGTGCTTGTTGACAACACAACAGAGATGTGTGAGTTACAGGAGGGAGGGTTGCGTGGGTGTAGTGGTTACAGAGTAGGTCAAGAGTGCTCTGCCTTTCAAGAGCTAGGAGATCTACTGCTATGCGGGATCATCATGAGCCAAGAACAGTAATTTATAGAGATGATCTGGTTAGCCCAGTGGTATTGTCAAATATCCGCTTCCCCTAGGCCTTCCTCGTATTCTGTGAGTATGCACTTTTGTTAAGAGATGCACGGCTGGTACACTGCTGAGTGGAACTTTACTACTTCTAATTTCAAGGTATTATAAAAGGAAGGTGGTATGACATATGTGAAAGTCTGCAATGTGTACAGAAGTCATGGGAGGGAGATCATCTTGTACAATGCCCCTACCCAGTACAGTCAGTGAGACACTTTCCCATAGCTCCATGTCTCTCCGTACACTGGTTATCAAGGATGTAATGTTTAGTTCCCATGCCCCCTGCCCAGTAAATTCTATGTGCATCCCAAGGTATTAAAAATGTTGAGTCACCCATTGCAATGGTTGCCAGACTTTATGTCATCATGTGTGCCTGTCAGGGAGATGTAAGAAGATTTGGATCAGCTCACAGTGAGTCTCTAAGCATCTGCGTATGTCTGGACCATAGCCGGCAGTTGGGGTGGAGAAGATTCCGAGCCGCAAATATAGACTACGAGATCATCTTCATTTGGTGACACTCTATCTTCACAGTCTCCAGGGCAATGGAATCCATTGAGTTACTTATCACGCCTGATTCATTCAGCCAGCAGTTTATTGACCAGGTCAAAAAGAAGAGGCAACAGAGGCTGACCTGTCTTGTTCCCCCATTTGATGTCGATGACCAGGGAGACTAAACCATTTACTCTGACCCGAGCCCCTGGCCTAGAGGAGAACAACAAGATCTATGCACAGAAGAGGGGAGCAAAGTTCATGCATTCTAGGAGGTGGAACATCAAAAGCCATCAGACTGAGTTGAAGGCCTTCTCAAAATCCACTGATATTAAGATCCTGCACTCGATTGTGTTATTTGGTAGCTCTAGTGCATTGGAGGCAATGGTGGGTGCTGCATCCTGGCATGAAGTTATTCTGATCTGGGTGGATCAAGTTCCTAATCTTCCTCAGAAGCCTATTTGCAAGCAACTTCACCAGGATTTTGGTTCTGTATTGAGTTTAGAGTTAGGTCTATATGACTCACATTTCTTCGGCGATTTCTATGGTTTCAGTATAAATGAAATTGTGGTTCAACCGCAAATCATGTGGGAGCTCCCCAGATCACAGGGCCTCATTGCACAGGGCAAGCAGTGGTGGAGCCAGCTGCAGAGCAAGTTTTTTGTGCATTTCAAGTAGTAGGCGCACAGATTTTCCTGTGGCCTACAGTTTACATCTGCAATTATATCAAAAAGGGCTCAGAGTTTTACTGCATAAAATGTAATAGACACACAGATGCACAGTAACTATGAGTACACTGAATTTATGGTAATATACAGTGATGTATATGATTTCTTATGCTAAACATCCTGCAAAATGTGTAAAGGAATTACTCATGTATTTTTCTGTGCATGACATGTCCAGTAAATCTGCCACAGTTACTCCCTGTGACTAAGGTGATGGTTTAATCTGCATTACTTGCAAAACATTTATGATGTATGTTGTTTTTGTCTTATTCAGGATAACAAGTGTTATCTAAGTAATTGCCTTACATGTATAGGATCTATGATGCATGTGTTTTTTCATAAGCTTCTGAATTTAATTCCTTAAGTATTACCTACTGTTATGATGTATATCAGGTTGGTTCTTGCATTGTCAGGATAATGACTACCAGGACTTGCATTGGATGCACAGTATTTATGAATCATGACGTTTTGGTCTTGTGTTAGGTATGATATACTATATGTATACTTTTAAATAATCCTGTGTGGAGTCTCTTTTGTGGTGTACTCACTGTGTTTCTGCATGTGTGTGTTGTGCAAACACTTAACATATTGCCTACGATGAATAGCCTGACTGCTCTGCACCAAGCTACCAGACAGTGAGCATGCACTTTCTTTGGTGCTTAACTTACTTGCCCTCACTAGAGTGGTAGGTTCTTCCTGGCTTAGGTGCATACGCTAGACAACCAAATACCTCATCTCCAACAGATAGCTCTTACCAGTTAGTGTTTTTTTGTTGTATCTGTCGGGGTCTGCAAGCTTAGACACAACCAGGACCTCAATAATAGGTTTTCCCCATTCAATCCAAGGACACTGCATAGTGGTGCACAATCTCAGGCTATATGGTGAGGAGCCATAATAGTCTGGTTCGATTTTGTTGGGGAATAACCAAAGGTCCTGTCCTCTGTTTGCTAACCAGTGAAGTAACTTCTCTACCTTGCCCCCATCTTAATATAGTTTATATTGTGTAGTCTAGTGCACTATGGTTGCCAAGTTAGCAGCCTCTGTCCAAGCGCCAACCTCTTCAATTCAATGCTGAGTCTCTCACAGTCATCCAGGGTCCCCGAGTGGGCCCACTCTGTGCTGGGTATGGCATATTTGAAATCCATAATTTTGCTGTGTTTCCACCTCTTTTCTGCAGACTGGTAGGACTTTATCTGTTACCGTAGTGCTGCCTTTATGGTGTCCCAAAGTATGGCAGGGGATATGACCATATCCTTGGTGATGTTGAAATAGCGATGTGTTGTCGGAGGAAGTCATCGAAGGAGTGGTCTAGGAGCCACCATATGCTCAGTCACCAGTGATTGTCCTGCTGGTTGTCTGGGCCACCAAAGTGAGCGAGTTATGAGGGCATGAATGATAACAGTGTGCAGGAGGGCGTGGGAGCCTGCCGGTCCAATCTCATCTTCTGATGGTACAGAAAATAAATCCATTCTGGAAGAGGACTTTTGAGAGTGAAAGCAGAATGTGAATTATTTGGCCTGCAGGTGCAGCTGTCACTAGTCAGGGATAGCAAGGAGGCCCATGACTTCAGATTGATACATTTACATATGTGGGAATTATCTGTGTCAAGTCCAGGGTCCATCCCAGAGATAAAGGCACGTCCTATCATTGCTTTTCCTAGGTGGACTGCAGCAGTATCTCTGTGAGTGACTGTAGTGCGTAAGCAACCAGTGTGGGGTGAGTGTCCAATGTGTACCCTCTACTTTCACTTCAGTCATGATAAATCTGCCCAGGTCTCCACTGTGGGTTGTAAGGACCTGCACAGGAACGTGTTTGTGAGGTAGTATTTCAACCCCTGAGGATGTAGTGCAGCAGGCATGAAAATCTCTAGTGTATCCATACCCACCCCTCTGTAGGAAGGGACAGCTGTTGCCTGTTAGGTGCATTTCTTGCAGCATCACCTCCGAGAGGGAACAGCATTTGAGGTATTGGAACACAGGGCCTCTCTTGATTTTATTATTCACGCCATTGATGTTCCAGGAGGGTGTGGTGTACGCGTCTTGGGTTTCTGTCATGGGGGTTTATTACAGTGTGTAAATGGGTCGGGTCACCAAACAAAGCAGCAGTTGGTGTGAACTGAAATTATAACTAAACTAAAACAATCCCAACTACCCCCCTACACTTCTGAACATGAAGCATCTGCTTTTCCCTACCATTCCAGTGTTTCTTAGATGGATGTGTGGCCCTGCCAGATCTCTAAGTAGGTGTGAGCATATATCTTTATAGATGCCAACACAGCTGACCTACCAGGATTTGTATACATGTTACTCATGTTTAGAGTCAATGAAAGAAGTAGCATAATTTCACCCTCCAGACAACACTCAGGTCAACTTGTATCAACCAGTAACTATTCAAGTTCAAAAGGATGTATTAGGAGATTAGTTAGCATCATACCTTGCTGCGCTGGGCCCCCCCATGGGGCCCTGTCCCCTGCCAGTTTGTGCTCACTGTCTCCCTCTGCCATGGTATTGTGGCTGTTTTATCTTTCTATTCCGTCTTATCTCTGGGGTTGCAGTTGACTCCTCCTCAGGCCCCGTATTTGTCCCTGTCCTTTCACATGGAGATTACTGCTTTGCAGGCATTGTTCCTCCTGGTGAGGGCCTAATGTCAGGCCCTCGAGTCCAGTGCCAATAATATATATTAGGAGCACTGTTCATGTTTGCACCAAGGTACACCTTAAACAGGTGTGCCAGATTGAAACATGAACAGTGCACCAGATGGCAATGAATGTGTTACTTCAGGGATGGTGAAACAGCTTTTGTATGGGGAGAGCACTCCTTTGTTATGGTGAGATAATCAGTAATTATCAATTTTGAGAAGACAGTGGTGCATCAGTTCTGTAGGAGTTTGTCCTCTCCTACTGTAATCAAGACCGGGTATTAACAGGTTGAGAACCTGTATGCAACTGAGCACTGTTCACAAAGTGTCCTTCCTGACACTGGTTAGTATGAAACTTTTGTTTTTAATTTTCAGCGTAAATCATAGTTTACTTTGAACTTTTATACATGGTTATCAGATGTGACAGTTTTCAAAAATATAACAGTTTGTTCCAATACAAATTAATATCATTTGTACAAGAATAACATTGATACAATCAATCATCCACATGTTACAAAATTGTATATGCTGGACATGTTGCAATAACATAAACATTTATACACAGCAGAAAGATTTTGTAAATGCCCAATGCATTTCGGAACCAGCCGGTTCCTTCGTCAGGGGCCAATCTGAAAAATAAACCGAACCATATTTCTAGTTAGGATCATGTGGTGGGGGCTCAGTCTCAATAACTCTGATACAAGACAGACGTGTTTATCAACAAGGTACCTGTTTGACTGTGTGATTGGATGTTCACTGGGTGTAAAAAACATATATGTCTAAAAGAATGAGAGAGTAGACCGGATTGTATAAATGCAAGTAATCAGAACTAAGGTCCTAATACAATAGAGCGGAAATCGGTGTCAAGTTACAAATAAAAAAGGTCTATTCATACCTTGTGTAAGGTCATCGACTGTGAAGCTGTAGAGAGAATGACAATACCGTATGTAAACTGATAGCGAGTCAAATGAATACAACTCTACGTGCACACTGTTTAAAATAACACGCGAAGGAAACTTGCCGTTACGGGGGTGATGGTTTGTTCGTACCTTAATAGCAGTATTCGGCTGAGAAACTGTAGAAAAAATAATAGTACCGCGTATAAGCTTTCAATTGGGCTTTAGCGTGCATAGTATTCAGATGTACACGCACAAAGACGTTGCCGTTAAGTTTAGAGCTTAAATCTTACCTTCGTAGATTCGATAGTAGGCTGCGTGAAGACAAGAGAGAAAAAAGAAACCGAATTTTGTAAGTAAGTGAGCGGAAATGTTAGCACGCTGCAACAACGGTCTAGGATTTCAGAAAGTGCGTCGTAGAAGTCTCACCTTAGAATGTTTCGTAAACGGAATAGCAGACGTCTCGGAAATACCAGTGAACGGGTTGAAAACGCCTGGATGGCATACATTTATATAGGTGGAGCTTAATCAGAACTAACGGAAAGAACTAATTGGAAAAACCGAACGCAAAATGAAAATACGCCTAACAGAACACAAAAGCCGTATTAGAACTCAAAGTAAAAATTCTCCTCTGGCAACCCACTGGCTTGAAGCTAACCACTCCATATCTCAATTAAGATTCCAGATCATTGAACATGTGGAGTTACAACAAGGCACTAATAATCACCTCAGACTTCTCCAAAGGGAAGTCTTCTGGATCAAAAATCTGGACACTCTGGCCCCGACTGGTCTTAATGACCGGATGGATATGTCATGTTTTCTCTGATTGTAAACATTTCCTTAACCAATTAACATTCCTTAAGGTTGAACATTATAATTGCTAGATTCGTCCTTAAACCCCGCAACTGCATTTCTTTCAATTTTGTGTCATATCACCTCACAGATCAACTAAGGCCATTAAGCACCACGTAGTAGTTTTAGAAACTGATAACATTCTCCAAACGCAGTCTGATGCACACCTAAACACCCGCGCGCAAACTCCATTGTACACTACTCTCCTGTTTACATTTTTCTATGAGTCTATGAGTCCGAAAGATCTATCCCTTCGGATTCGAGCATATCTATGCAGATTTCATCTCACACGCTTTTTTAATACCTCTAGCTATCACCTTGGTTGAATTTTCCATTCATATCTTTTATTATCTGGGGACTTATTTTAGTTTTGAGAGTCTGCGTTCTTCACGATTTTCCCTGCACTTTGTTTCTTTCTTCTTACATCATCGCGTTATGCCTCCGTTCCAACATGGCCCCCGTACAAACCTTTAGAACACCAGCTTCTTAGATCTTATTTGAGTACACCGAGTCCGTTGTCAGTACCGGTGACTTCCGGTGTTAGTTCTGATTAAGCTCCACCTATATAAATGTATGCCATCCAGGCGTTTTCAACCCGTTCACTGGTATTTCCGAGACGTCTGCTATTCCGTTTACGAAACATTCTAAGGTGAGACTTCTACGACGCACTTTCTGAAATCCTAGACCGTTGTTGCAGCGTGCTAACATTTCCGCTCACTTACTTACAAAATTCGGTTTCTTTTTTCTCTCTTGTCTTCACGCAGCCTACTATCGAATCTACGAAGGTAAGATTTAAGCTCTAAACTTAACGGCAACATCTTTGTGCGTGTACATCTGAATACTATGCACGCTAAAGCCCAATTGAAAGCTTATACGCGGTACTATTATTTTTTCTACAGTTTCTCAGCCGAATACTGCTATTAAGGTACGAACAAACCATCACCCCCGTAACGGCAAGTTTCCTTCGCGTGTTATTTTAAACAGTGTGCACGTAGAGTTGTATTCATTTGACTCGCTATCAGTTTACATACGGTATTGTCATTCTCTCTACAGCTTCACAGTCGATGACCTTACACAAGGTATGAATAGACCTTTTTTATTTGTAACTTGACACCGATTTCCGCTCTATTGTATTAGGACCTTAGTTCTGATTACTTGCATTAATACAATCCGGTCTACTCTCTCATTCTTTTAGACATATACGTTTTTTACACCCAGTGAACATCCAATCACACAGTCAAACAGGTACCTTGTTGTTAAACACGTCTGTCTTGTATCAGAGTTATTGAGACTGAGCCCCCACCACATGATCCTAACTAGAAATATGGTTCGGTTTATTTTTCAGATTGGCCCCTGACGAAGGAACCGGCTGGTTCCGAAATGCATTGGGCATTTACAAAATCTTTCTGCTGTGTATAAATTTTTATGTTATTGCAACATGTCCAGCATATACAATTTGGTAACATGTGGATGATTGATTGTATCAATGTTATTCTTGTACAAATGATATTAATTTGTATTGGGACAAACTGTTATATTTTTGAAAACTGTCACATCTGATAACCATGTATAAAAGTTCAAAGTAAACTATGATTTACGCTGAAAATTAAAAACAAAAGTTTCATACTAACCAGTGTCAGGAAGGACACTTTGTGAACAGTGCTCAGTTGCATACAGGTTCTCAACCTGTCAATACCCGGTCTTACTTCAGGGATGCCATGAACTTAGGGATGACCTGAGGGCAGCGCATTCAGTGAAATATAATGTGCCTGCTTTAATCAGCTGCTCACTGGTTCACTGTGCATGTGTCACCTGCCTGCACTTTAGAGAGGGGCCAAAGATCCCCTTGCAGGTGGGTGCAGTGAGCAACTTCACCATCGTGCAGGGGGATGTCTGAGGCGTCCATGGGACTCGCTTAGTCCTCTCTTGAGAGTTGTCCTGAAGGGGCACACTGACAGTAAACCACCTATTTGTGGCACAGTGTCGGCGGCTTTGCATCCACATCCATAATATAGCATGGGCACAGAAATTCTCTTATTTGCATGAGGCCACACCCCATTCAAATGAGGGAATGTCCTTTCGAGTTGTCCTGGTGCTTCATTTGTGCATGCACTATTAGTAATCAAAGAAGGGGCCACACACATGTGCCGGCCCGCCCTGGGCAACCTTTAGTTCAGCCGGGAATACAAGCATGTATTTCAGTTGCAAAGACCACAGATTTTGCCTGACTAAGGTATGCGACTGTCTCTGTTTTGCACCTTTAGGATGTAGTCCAGATAGATACTGATATTTATGGAATCTAACATCAAGGTGTCATGTAGCTGGGCCTTCATCTGTATGGTGTCCCGGTCTGCATAGATCAAAAACTGGGCCATCATAGGCCTCGAGGGGAACTCCTGAAGGGGGGGTGTGCTGCAATTGATAGGTGGGGCCCAATCTGTGCAAATCAGGGCAAGAGGGCCTCTTTCCGTAGCCAAGTTTTGAGGCAAGTAGTAAGTCTCTGGTGGGCTCTCTGGGTGGGAGCCCTCTGCCCCCTTAGCATAGGTTGTTTTGCATGAGCTACATTCTATGTCCAGAAGTCTACATTTCAGGTGTCTCACCTTTACTTTTAGGCATTCCACATTGGCATTCAGTGTCTGAACCATGTTTTCTGATCTGATTTCCACCTTTCACAAATCGTGCAGTGATTTTCCTCACATATTGTTGTGAGGGTTGCCTGTTTTCCTATCCCATCTGTTGCCTGCCTTCCGCATTACCTACCTTCCTGTTCTATGAATTGTCTGTCTTCCAGTCAACCTTGTTGACTGTCTTCAGGTCCCACCTGTTAACCTGTCCAAAGTCTTTGCTTCTCTTGTCCTTGAGAGTGCGGCCCGGGCAGCGGCAGAACGAGCTGTTTCCACGAATTGTGCCGAAAAGCTGCAGACGCTGTTGAAGAAAGATAAGTTCCTGGCCCTGAAAATGAGTGCCAGGGGCCCCCCACCTGCAACCACCGGCTCAAATTAAGCACTAGAGACATCTAATGCTCTGCTGTCAGCAGTCAAGAGGGTCCTCCGGGCTCTGAATAAGGCAGATGAGCCTCAAGGGGGCAGTACTGCACCTCCAACCCCTGGTGGAATGAAAAGGATCCAGTAAAGAGCCCTTCTTCTAATTCACGACCACGAGCCAGAGCGAGAAAAGCAGCAGCTCTTTGCCGAGTAGAATCGCACAGCGTTTACAAGGTCGAAGATAAGAAGGCTATTAAGCCAGCTCTGTGCCCGACTTGCCTTCGGTTCCCCCGTCCGTCACCCGTTAGGTCCCTGCCCTTCCCGCCGCTGCATCCCTGTGGCCCCGCCTCCCCACTCACTCATTCGATACCCCACTCCCGCCTCCCAGCTGCTCCTCCCAACTCCCCTTACAGGGAGGCTGCGCAGAGGCCGCGCCGCTGGCGCACCAAAGGCGCACCTAAGGCAAGCCCGTCTGCGCCCATCTGCGCCTGGACCATGCCGAGCACCAGAACCCCTGGCCCCCGCGAACGCCACGACACCCGACTCCACTACGGTGCCAGCACCCTCCACGCACTCAACACCGGACGACCCCGCACCTGCTGCCTGGCCACCCCAAAGCGAACCCAAGGATCCTTCTCCTGCCAGAACTGCAGCTTCACCAGCATCCGGCCCGCCAACCCACCTACCAAAGAACCCAACCACCTCAGATGCATCCTCCTCAACACCCACTCCGCATGCAAACACGCCGTCAAACTCTGGAATCCAACACCCCAGACATCGCCTTCCTGACGGAGACCTGGCTGAACCCTCCTCGGCACCCGACATCGCCATAGCCATCCGGAAGGCTATAAGATCACCCGCAAAGACTGCACCAATGGAGTAGGAGGAGGAATCGCCCTCGTCCACAGGAACACTCTCAAAGTCTCGACAAATACTGACGACACCCTCAGCACCGCTGAACACCTGCACTTCCAGATCCACACCGACCCCAACACCACCCTCAGAGGAACCCTCATCTACAGACCCCCCGGACCCGACCACAGTTCAGCGACTCCATCGCCAACCTCATCAGCACACACGCCGTCACCTCCATGGACTACATCCTCCTCTGGGACCTGACCTTCCACCTCGAGAACAACAACAACACCAACTCCACCACCCTGATCGACAACCTCGCCAACCTCGGACTCAGACAACTCATCACAACACCCACCGACTCCGCCGACCACACGCTTGACACCATCTTCTCCGCGAGCTCCCACGTCTCCTTCAACCACACCACCTAGGTCCACTAGACCAACCACCGCTGCATCCACTTCACCTTCCGGAAACCCACCATGCACCAACGCAACCAACAGTTGCCACGTTGCTGCTGGAGCAAAGACACCAAAGCCCAGCTATCCACCACCCTCGCCCAGAGCCCACCTGCAGACCCAACTGACCCTGCCGCCCGCAACCTCAGACGGTGGATCAACGACTGCACAGACACCCTCGCCCCGCTCAAGAAGGCTCCCAACAGCCACACCAGCAAGAAAGCCAGCTGGTTCACTGAAGACCTCCAGGCCTCCAAGCAAACCCACCGTAAGCCACCCGCAGACACAACCACCTCATCAGATCCGCCAAAAGGGCCTCCTTCAAAGACCGCCTAGACAACAATGCACAAAACAGCAAAGAGCTCTTCAACATCATGAAGGAACTCTCCAACCCCAGCTCCAACACCAACGACATCCCACCTTCGCAAGACCTATGCGACTCACTGGCCACCTTCTTCCACAGCCAGATCACAGACATCCATGACAGCTTCAACGCTGCAACCGCCTCGGCAACCACTGAGACCCCCTCCCCCACGATCACCATCCACACCAACCACCTGCCCTCCTGGACCAACATCAACGACGATGACACCATCAAGATCATGAACACCTTCCACTCCGGATCCCCGTCAGACCCTTGCCCACACCACATCTTCAACAAAGCCAGCACCACCATCGCACCCCATCTTCGGAAAGCCATCAACATCTCCTTCGAGACAGCGACCTTCCCAGAGACCTGGAAGCACGCAGAGATCAACGCCTTACTCAAGAAACCCAAGGCGGACCCCAAGGACCTCAAAAACCTCCAACCCATCTCCCTGCTCCTGTTCTCGGCGAAGGTCATCGAGAAGGCCGTCAACAAACAACTGACCAGCTTCCTCAAGGAGAACAGCATCCTAGGCCCCTCCCAGTCCTGGTTCCGCAGCAACCACAGCACCGAAACTGCCCTCATCACCGCCACCGATGACATCAGGACCCTGCTAGACAACGGAGAAACCATGGCCCTCATCCTCCTGGACCTGTCAGCCGCCTGCGACATGGTCTGCCACCGCACACTACGAACACGCCTCTATGACGCTGGAATCCAAGAGAAGGCCCTGGACTGGACAACGTCCTTCCTCTCCGACAGAACACAGAGCGTCTGCCTCCCCCTTCTGCTTCAAAGCCACCAAGATCATCTGCGGCATACCCCAGGGCTCATCCCTCAGCCCAACGCTGTTCAACATCTACATGGCACCTCTCACCCACATCACCCAAATGCATGACCTCAACATCATCTCCTATGCCGATGACACCCAGCTGATCCTCTCCCTCGCAAAGGACCCCCACACCGCCAAAACCAACCTCCAGAAAGGCAGCAAGTCCGTTGCCGAATGGATGAGGAACAGCTGACTGAAGCTGAACTCAGACAAGACGGAGGTCCTCATCCTCGGATCCACCCCGTCGACCTGGGATGACTCCTGGTGGCCGACTGCACTAGGAACAGCCCCAACGCCCACCGACCACGCACGCAACCTAGGGGTCATCCTCGGCTCCACCTTCTCCATGACGAAGCAGGTCAACGCCATCTCTTCCTCCTGCTTCAACACCCTCTGCATACTCTGCAGGATCTACAAGTGGATCCCCACCGAAACAAGAAGGACGGTCACCCAGGCCCTCGTCAGCAGCAGACTGGACTACGGAAATGCACTCTACGCAGGAGCCTCGGTCAAACTCCTGAAGCTGCTCCAACGCATCCAGAACGCCTCCGCATGCCTGATCTTCGACATCCCTCGCCGCAGCCACATCGCACCCCACCTGAGAGACCTGCACTGGCTCCCAGTCAAAAAGAGGATAACCTTCAAGCTCCTAACCCACGCACACAAGGCACTCCACAACACTGGACCAGCGTACCTCAACAGCCGACTCAGCTTCTATACCCCCACACACCAGCTCCTCTCCGCAGACCGTGCCCTCGCCTCCGTCCCGCGCATCCGAAGAGTGACCGCCGGCGGCAGCTCATTTTCCCACCTCGCTGTCAGGACATGGAACACCCTCCCTATCCGCCTACGGCAGACCTAAGACCTACTGACCTACAGAAGACTCCTCAAGACCTGGCTCTTCCAACAGTAGCAGCATTCCCACCCCTTAGCGCCTTGAGACCCTCACGGGTATGTAGTGCGCTTTACGAATGCTATGATTGATTGATTGATTGATATTGTTGCAGCAGTCCCACTTCTTTGTCCACTCAACTGATCTGTGCCTTCATGATGAGTAGCAAGTCTCATAGCCCGGAGGATTTCATGAGGGGTGGCCTGTGACTCTGAATTTGCTCTGGTGATCTATGCTTTGACGGAGGGTCTCCTTGTGGTTTATTAATATTTCTAAATTCAATTTTGTTGGATTGGTGCCATTGCCTGTGAATTCCACATTCTTGAGGCAAGGTGGTGCCTGCTTTAAATCTTTGGGGGCATGTATCAGCACTGCACAGAATGTCTCTGTGCGTCAGCCTTTAGCCCTTTCACCCCCTCATAATGCTTCATGGGCAGTGGGGGAAGGAGTAACCCCATGAGCTGGTGAATAGGCTTGGGTAGAATTCCAGTTATGTCACAGTAATCAGAGAAATGTCAGTAATTCTGTATTACTCTTTGACGTGGAATTATAGAAAATAATGTGTGTAATATTGGGGAATAATGCTTCCTCTTTCTCTCAGTAATCGTGTTCTGCTGCATTTGGCACTATTTCTGAGCACACAAAAGCATCCTTGCATCCATTTTGGACGCAAGGGGGCATTTGTCCCATAATAAATAGCACCAAATGCAGAGTTACTATTCTTGCATAATTGCACATAATTTTGAGGAATTCTTAAGCAATTCCACATGATTACCCTACACAGAATAACACAAGTTACACCCAGCCCTACTGATGAAGCATCCCTCCTGAGAGCTAGTGGATAGTTAAAAGTCCAATGTGTTGGCGTCTCCACAGGACCTTCCAGAGTCAGTGTCGAGGAGCAGCAGCCGCTAAACAGGTTTTGAGGCACCATGGATGTACCGTGTTGGACTCCGTGGCCCATAGCAACTTGTTGGGCAGGCCTCCACAGGACCTCCCAGTCAGTGTTGAGGAGCAATAGCCGTTTAACAGGTTTTGAGGCACCCCAGATGTACCAATTGAGAGGCTATCCTGAGCTGCCCATGTGCAAAGCAGTTGTGTGTGGCCCCAGGCCTTGGGAAGCCGGATAGCTCCTGCTTGGCCCCCACTCCTCTGCGTTCGGGCTGGGTGACATGCAGGTCTCCATGGCATGCAGGATAGCCACTGGCAGAGGGTGTATTATTGCAGGCCGATTGAGCCCATTCTTTGCATGTGCCTCGCATGTTCCTAGTGTGAAGCTTGCGGGTTGTAGGGCTCTCCCCTTAAGGGGTGTATGGGCGTTGCGACTGGTGCCTCTCAGCCCAAAATCGGAGGGACTGTTGATGTAGCCCATGGTTCTCAGATTTCTCCCTGCTGGACTGTTGGAATGGGCTTGCTGGCCCCGAATCCCACCCCACAACTGTATACCAGGGAGCTGGAAAGTCACCAGTAGTGAGAGAGTCATTCTCTGGTGCGAGGTTGAGGCTGGGTCAGCCATGTATCATGAAGGTCATTGGACCTGCACAGCAGACTCGCGCTGCTGTATCACACTGTGAATTTTCACTCGCATTTTGGGAACTCTACCTTCTTTACCCCGGACTTCACATCATTGACGGCTACTTTTATCCTATTCTACTATTTGCTGAGCGGTCCATGACTACTAGGTCAAGGCCGGATTATTTCTCACAAGATAGGGTTCTGCAGCGATTACTCGCTAGCACACCTCGAGAAAGTTTCCAGCAACACTACCGACCTATTAATAGCTGTAGCGTGTCATCTACCTCAAATACAACTCTGCATTACCCAACACTGCCAGCCCTTCCCAACTCATACTTGGGTACCCGGCCGGGTCCCATTGTGAGTATTTCCTTTTCTTCTTTTCACTCACGTGTGGCACACAGTTTTTTCATGAGGCTGCGCATTACACCCATCAGATGTCCCTACATCCCTAGGTCCTGATGAGACCTTACATCCGCTAGAAGGTCAAAACATCGTCGACACAAAAAGAAAGCAAACCATTATTCAGTTCATATCAGTGAACATAGCTGCTGTTCACCTGTATATATTTGATAATAGTCGACTTGTTTAAAACTATGGAAACCTTGTAAAATTGTCACTACTTTCACTATTGTTTTAGGTTCCTGTTTTCACTTGGGACACCACGCACAAATGTTTTTCAATTTTCTTTCTCATTGTATATATCCCTGTTTGAAATATATAAACATTACTGTGTTATACTGAATCATTGGTACGTGTGGTTTCTTCCCCCTCTGACATCACTTAAGCGCTACATAGCGATTTTGCATCCTATTACCAATATTGATAATATTATTCCATAGGAACCGCTGTCTTTTTTAATCTAATACTTACCCTGGTTCCTTAGTGAGTAGGGTTCCCCTGTTCTGTCTCTTGATGTATTTTAAAATGGCAGCAACCATTGGCGGCTAGCCACGCCCAACTTTTCTGTTGTTTTAATGAAAAATTAGCAGAAGAAGCACCATCATGTAGGGAATTCTGCTGTGCTATCAACCTTGTTCCCTGGGTCAAGGTTCCCTATGTAAGAATTTTTGCCTCAAAAGAGACAGTCATATACCTCAGTCAAGCAGAACTTTAGAAATACATCCAAGACAACTTAAGCAAATGCTTCATTAGACCGTCATTCTCAACTGCAGGAGCTCCTGTATTCTATGTCCCTAGCCAATAGTGAACTGACACAGTATGTGGACTACTTTGAACAGAATGCTATTACAGTTAAAAAAATATGTATCCCTTATCTTACATTTTTGTCTTGCTTGATCAGTGACGCAATTCTACTGTCTACAAGGAATTGTATCTTAAGGGAGTCAACAATATTGTCCGGTTAACAGAAGGTTATGAGTGGAAGGCTTCTTTTAACACACAATTCGGGAGCTCCGAAAATATAATCATGCCATTAGGCTTCTGTGTTCCAATATCTAACAATGGAAGTATTAAGAGATCTACTGTATACCTATGCCATTGTCCATTTGGACGATTTTCAATGCTTCTGCTGTTTCGTAAACTGAGTCCTTTGCTCAGCTCTACAAGGTTTTTTTCCATACTCAGGGTGACAGAAGTGAATTTAGTTCAATGCACCAGTGCTGAATGTGAAAGACATGTTATTGTAGACCTGCAGAAACCCACCCAGTATTTAAATGAAGTGGTGTCAATGCTTTTGGGTTACTAACAGCAGTGGTAATCCAAATAATCGTTCATTAATGACTTTTAAACTCAAGATCACTTGAAACTGTATTTGTATTTCAACATATTTATCTTAAAATTGTTATTTTAAAATGCCGAGATCTAGTGCACATAATATTTGTAACTTCACAGAAGATAATAAAAAGCAGGTAAAATTTTAATTATCAGTGAAATCAGGAAACAAAAAGTAACATCACAATTTATAGCTCTTACACCCTCAATGTGCTATATTTAAGAGTTCTATCTCTAGCTAAAAGCCCTGAGTTTTGGAAGTTACAAACCACAAATTAACCTGTGCTGCTCAGTCTTAACTTAGGAGACACTGTGTAAAGTATTTGTGCAACACTTAAACTGTAAAACAGTGGAAACACCACCCAAAATATACTGCAGATAGATAGAAACATTGAGCTTAATTTATTGAACAACATAAGACCACAATGACACAAATCCAATAAGTAGAACCAGAGTTATGAATTTGTAAAGAATATCTGAAAATATATATGCTTAAAAGAAAAAAGTGCCAACGTTGGAAATTTGCTCGTGCTTGACAGGGGTGAATCCAAAATATTAGACCGACCATGATAGAGCACAGGTTGCAGACAGGAACCAACCTGGTCCCACTGAAAAAGTACCTCTGAATGGAGAATGCAGCGAAGACCCAATGCGAAGAGCAGAGGAGGCGATGCATCGTTATCAATGCGTCTGGATGTAGGTGATGCATTGGTTGCAATCTGCACAATGGTCATCATCATAAAGCTGTGCAGCCAGGGATGCAATGTCTTTGTCCTCAGTGGGAGCAGCATTTCACAGGTGTCGAGGGGAGATGTGTAGGTTCCGACTGGCGCAATGACAGTGATGCATGGTTTTGAAGCAGAGTGCCAGAGAATCTACTTCCATGGTCCCAGGGCTGGATTGGAACCACTTGGCAGGGCAGGACTCACAGTTGGCAGAGTCCAGCGGCAGTAGCAGGGTTGTTGCATGTCTTTGATGTCCTTGAGATTTCAGAACATGAGGCAAGCCAGCAAGCCCTTGGAGTCACTTTGGTTATGGGGAGGTAGAGCTGCAGGTCCAGTCGTTCTCACTCCCCAGCAAGGGGGGCAGCAGGCAGCAAAGCAGGCACAGAAGAGGTGGAGTCCAGAGAAGTCAAGCGGAGTCCTTCAGAGTGACAATTCTTTCAGCAGCATAGCAGTCTCTCCTACTGGCAGAATGTCCTCAGGTCCAGATGTGTGCTGTATTAGTGGTATAGGAGGTCCAGTACTTATACCCAGTTGTGACTTTGAAATGGGGGCACCTTCATGGAGAGGACTTTAAAGTACATAAGGTCCCTGCCCTTCCTGCCCTGGCTCCGGACTCTTTACCGGCGGGGTATGCAACTCTTTGTATGGGGACAGGCACAGCCCATTCAGGTGTGTCAGCTCCTCCTTCCCACCCTGCACAGTAAGCCCATAAGGATGTTGATGGCCCATCAGTCACACCTAAGCACCTAAGTCTAGATGTAATGCACAAAGACCAACTGTCCGAGACGTGTATTCAGAGACAAGCAAAAGGCACAACATGGTTAGAGTAGGAAAATATCAACTTTCTAAAAGTAAGTGGTAAGAGATAATCACACTCCTTAAGTTCATAGAAAATGGAAAGTCTTGTAAGTACTGTAAAGGGTGCATGTGAATATTGCCTTCTGATTGGTAGGTGTAAGAATCAAAGGAGAAAAGGTGTTTTTTCAACAAAGAAAGACGTCCTCACTTGTCACTCTATAAGAAATATTCAATAAAAGTTTTTCAACAATAAACACATGTTCATCAAATTAATCTTCATTTATTTTTTGTAGGACTTCATCAATTTGCATAGTGTTATTCAATCACACTATTTAAATAGTTGCATATCAGATATCTGATTTTTCACAACCCAATGCATTTCAGGGCAAGCCCTTCACCAGGGGGGTTTCTAAAATGTAGCAAATCAAATAAGTCTTAATACGACCATGCAAATATTCTATCGATTTGTCAAGAAACAAGATTCAAGAAAAAAGGAAACTCGAAAAAGAAGATATTTTCTTGCTTCAGTGGGTGGAGTCATTGTCCATCATTCGAAAATGATAGGTTTAACAGTGTCATAAAAAGTTGTGCATGTGTAACTGAAAAGCATAAAATTGCGACAAACTTTATGAGACGCCAAAAAAGAAATGAACTAAAAACCCTCGGTGAACGGAGGCTGTGATCAGCATTTTATGTTAACTGTTGCGAGTGACTAGTACTACCGATGTTTTACCCATGTGGCAGTATACGTAACTGATTTCATCAAGAAACAAGGTGAGTATGGATATACCAAGTGCTCCAAAGTACATTAAACTTTAGAAATCTGTGTCCAATGATACACAAAAATAGTCATAGACGGTATCAATGTCAAGCTAAAAGATATCCTATGAAAAAAACCATTGTGCGGAACAATACAGCCCATAAGCAAGTGGTTATATTTACAAACGTTAGTGCTCTCCAAGGTAACACCAAGAATTTACAACGCACAATAATCGTGAGTTAAGGATTATTGAAGTGACATTTCGCCGAGATTGCTGTGCGCTGTAGAAGACGCCAGTTCCTTGCAGCTTCAGGAAGTGAAGCTGATGAAGCATAGTGTAAGTGAAAAGTAGAAATAGAGAAAGCTTCAGAAGAGAGTCTCAGCAAAGGTGCCATATTGTAGTATGTATGAAGAAAGGCTACTCCATTCATACTCGTGGGTTAAAAAAGAAGTTCAAGATGAGAGTAATACATATAGAAAAAAACAGAAAGGTGAATAAGCACCTAATTTTAGGGTAATATAAATAAAAATAGAAAAGTGAATTACCACCTAGTTTCAGGGCGATATAGGCTAGTAATTAAACAAATATAGCACAAAAAATAAATCCAATGTGGATTCACAAAAGTTATATATTGATAATAAAAATACTTGTATGGGGAGGCGTGGCCAGCAACATGGCCTGGTAGCTGCGTCAATCAGCACAAACTGCCCAAAGTAAATCCTGACCTTCATCAGCCATCTAAAAAGCGGAGGGGGCGCCCTATCGCCCTAGACCCACGGCTGCAATAAAGGCCCGGAGAGCTGATCCACGGCGAAATACGGCCCCAGAAGAAAAGCAGAAGAAAAAGGGGCTTCCTCAATCTTTGTAGGAGATTAGAGAGAGTAGCTTAATTTGTAAAATATTAAGTGCCAGGGCTCTGACCAGGAAGCCACTTCAGCTTGCACCACCCATCTCATTGCTGCCAAAACAACTACAAACAATCTCTCTCGTATGTAAATGCGACACTTCAGATTATTCCAGGTCCCCAAAGCTATAGGATGGCTATAGGAAAGCTCCGGCTCAAATTAAGCACTTCACAGGGTGCAAACTTTTTGCCTTCCCATTTGCCTGTACATCTAAATAACGGCTAATTCCGCTTGTTCACTCAGTAGTCTGTAATCTCTTAAATCTTTTTAAGGAAGTCAAAATAAAATGTTGTCAGGATCACTTTTTTCCATGAAGAACACTTGTATGCAAGCGGTTTTAATGTTTTTATCGTATATACTTTGTGAACCTTTTCCTCAGCAGGAGACCATCTATTAGTTCATGCTGTTATGTATAATTGAGGCGTTTTTTTGTTTTCATGTAGCACCACCACATTTATTATTTTACATTTATTTCAGTACAGGTGATTTGTGTATGAAAGACTGTGAAACATTTGGACACATTCAGAATTTGTTTTTGACATTTGTGTGGCAGCATGCTTTGTTGTAGACCGTTGTTTAGGTTGAATGTGATTGTCGGTCTCTATTCTTAAAATAATTTTGTTTCAATAGACGTGGAACACTTAGGGAGGATTGCATTTGATCCCGCATTATACAGTTAATTATTATATAATTTCTTGCGACCTAGAATAACATCATCTTTTTCATGGGTAATTTCTCTATTCAGTCAAATTCAAATATATGTTCTCAGCCAAGAGAAAGCAATTAAAAGAAGTATTTGTCAAGAGCTTCACTTATTTAATCTTGCTAAAATTCGAACGTGATGGCAGCTGAATACGGGCAATTCTATTAATGCAGAGAATGCAGCAGGGGGTGGTCTGGCTGAAATCCTGTAAGACACGAGGACTGTTGGCATCAACACATTTCCCGAGATCTTTATTATTCCGTCTGTAATAAGAATGTGCACACATGGAAGAAAGGGTTCATTCTAAATGTTCTACTTAATCAGGGCATAAGTCCCCCAAAAATGAAGTTGTGGGACTAAGCATGTTAGGCTGTATGCAGGTGACATCATGGCCCATGACATCATGGCGCGTGAAATTGCATGTGGCATCGCAGGAAGTGACATCAGAGGAAGTGGTATCACAGCAATGACTTTACAACAAGTCACATCACAGGAAGTGATATCAGATCTTAAGACCTCACACGTGTTTAGCAGGTATATCATAAATACATTTGAGCACATTAAGAGTATACACACAAACAAGCCTGGTTCTCCTGATTTAGGCAGAGGATTTAAGCTTTTGTAAGCTACACATAAAACAATATTGATTTTTGTCAGCTCACAGCTTCCTTTACCCAAGGATTGAACAAACAAATCTGCTGCCAACCTACCCCACCAGGTGGAATATTCCATATGCAGCATATTTCCAGCTAGATGAGATTGCTTTAGCTGCCTGCACTATCCAGGGGTGAGACTGCTCTCCTATGCACAGTATGCTTACTCGGCACAATCAACCACTCATAGTGCCTGTGGTGGGCACCTGCACTCATTTTAGGAGATTGGGGCTCACTTTACACCAACAAACCATGATCCAAAGCAAGATAGAAAGAAAGAAAGGGAAGAAAGGAGAAAGAGAGATGCTGAAGGCAGAAAAGAGAATGAAAAAAGAACCAGCAAGAATTGTACAGTAGTGAAAGAAACAGGTTACGGCAACAATGGCATTCAGCATTACGACCCTAAGAAAAAGCTTGGGGCTTTGCATTTATGTTTTAACAAATTGCACACTGCCTCCTCCACAAATGTCACCCCAATATTTAGCAGCAGACATCTTTCATGTGCCCATTGTTATCATAATTATATCTAAACCACCCTCATATTCGTCAGCGCAACCTAAAAGCTCACCCTGGAATGAGTACCACCAGAATGCCAACACCAAGAATGGACCATACATTTCACAGTAAGAGGTATCAGCTCCACCTCAAAATAAGTATAAGCCACCCAATATCCAAAGAGGAGAAGAAAATGGTGACTAAGGTAAGTGTCATAATTAGGCACATGCAATTCCAGTCCCAACTAGCACTTTCAAGAAATGTTGGCCTTCACAAGGATATATTGCTAGTTTGAATTGAAAAACTAACCAAGTTGGGAGATGTAGGAACAGTGAGAGACACCACAACTATGGGCAGTAATTAGAATCTACACTAGACTACGCTAGCTAATAAGAACTTGGAATATCCTCAACGTTACACTCCCAAAATTATGCACTGGAGATGGCCTACTTGACCTACTTGTTTACAATAACACTAACCTATGGTCTTGCCTATTCACTGTAAACTCATCCTGTAGCAGCTAGCCCTAAGAATGCACACATGATCTTTCATTTCATATATGGCATAACTCTGAATTATATCAGTTTCCCAAACCTAAGAGGATCATAACAGCAAAGCTACCCTTTATAAGGCAGTACATCACAAAACTTTATAGCATTGCTGCAGTAGGTAGGTGTTAGAAAGGCAGAAAACACAATCACTCATACCCCTACAGGGTAACAACTTAAGAAAATTTACCACAGCCATATCCAGCTCTATCGAATTTACAGAGATACAAAAAAGCAACTCGTCTTCTTTTCAAGGAACACAGATCTTCAACATTTAGTGATGGGGGTTGGAAGCTAAAGCACATTATTTTGAAAGTTTGGTAATCAATTTTGTTGTAGTGTGACAGATTTAGGCATTTCTGGAGGAGCAAGCACGGTTATGCAAGGCAGTCCTTATTTGAAGTCAAAAATGCAGTTGTGGCATCTGCTGGCCACCCATGCTCCAACCTCATGTGCCAGAAATTAAAGAAAAAGCATTACCTTTTGATATAAAACAGGAGAAATAAAGAGATGCCCCTCAAATGACTGAAATTAACAATGTGAAAGCAGAAAACCTGTGATTCATCCCAACTTCACAGCTTGACCACATTGTGTGATGCTAGGCTAATCTCTCGCTTTTGTTTGATTTAACAGGCTAAAATATTGCACCATGTGTAATAAGAATATAGGCCACATAAAGGATGCACTTGACACTTGACTTTCATGTGGCTTCCGCCAGCCAGCTACACTCTAACCTCATGCACCAATAGTTTAGGATAGAACAATCCCCTTTGATGTAAAATAGGAGAAATAAAGAGATGAGCTTTTAGGAGCTAAATCGCACAAATTAAATGCAGAAAACCTGTGTGCTGCCCATGATCTCCATGTCAGGTGGAGGCCGCAGTGATGATTGAGGGCTGTCGCCCTGGAGCATTGCTCTATCGAGATGTGGGTTGTCACCTTGTTGCAATGCTGTGACCTAAAGGTACTGTTTCCCTGTGTGTGCTGTTATGAATCCCATTTGCCAGGAGGGGCCGTGGTGAAGTGAGAGGGGCTATTGCCCTGGAGCAGCGTGCAGCTGTGAAGGAGAAGCAAGCCATGACCTGTGGAAGAAGAGCTACGATTCAAATATCCAACGATCCAGGTGGACCTAAAACCTGCCGCTGGATTCAGGGATGCTTACTGTGTAGGTGGAGAAGTGCATCTACCCTTGCATCAAGACTTCTGCTCAATACTGGACAGTAGACGTGTGCAAGGGCATTCCAAACCTCCACTCCAACAAGAGAGGGTAACACTGAATACTGGGCTGTGAGGCTTTCCGGTTAACTTGCATTGACTGATACCCTACAGGCTTTTTAAGACTTCTTTTTAAGACTTGTACTCACTATTGGGGCCTAGCTGGAAAGTCACCTCATACAAATGTGGAATAATCACAATCCTTAAAAGGGAAGTGGACTCGAGAGCTGACCCAGGGAAAGCAATTGTTGCTGCCTTAAGAAGAGTGTGTATATTATATATACACAAAATAAAGTGGTGGATGTATGGGAATGCCCATGTTCCACTTTATGTAGTCCTTACCTGACACACGGTAATACAAGGCATTGCAAAGTAAATCTGGGCGGTGAACTCTGCTCTGCTCACAGGGTTTACAGAGTTTTCTGCTCTCCGCGTTACGCGGATCTCACGGAGTTCCGCTTTTCCCTCGCTCCCGGCAATATTTTTTCTCGTTCACGATCGTCAACATCAAGTTGGCGAGCGCGAGCGTGGAAAATCAACCTTCCGGAGAGATTTCACGGGTGGTCAAATTTCTCATTGCGAGTGGTCGTGTATGTTCGTGACCACTCACATTGAGAAACCATCCTACTTGAGT
Source organism: Triturus cristatus (assembly GCF_964204655.1). Classification (NCBI taxonomy): domain Eukaryota; kingdom Metazoa; phylum Chordata; class Amphibia; order Caudata; family Salamandridae; genus Triturus; species Triturus cristatus. Next base: position 501,655,341 of record NC_140591.1, read on the forward strand.
TGTAGATAGGAATCAGCGCCTTCTTGCACTGTGCATGATACTGTTCGTGATGATTGCACAGTGCGGACAAGCACCTGGAACTGAAAATCACCACAAACTGCATTTATCTAAAGAAACTCCGCCGTTCGCGGAGCTCCGGGTAGTGCGGTGGAATTGTTTTTGCACTTTGTGGAGTTCCGCATAGCGGAACTCTGCAAACTCTGCCCAGGCATAGTTCAAAGCAGGATGCTCGTTTCCGGTCCAGGGAAGATATAGCTTGGCAGTTCGGGCTGGAATGTTCCCATGAGGCACAGTGTCAAGGCTGATTTGCATATAGCTGTGTCTGAACTGGGGTGGCAAAGTGAGCTAAAGAACTATGATGGATTTGACCCAGATCTGTGACTGGGGGTGACTGTCTGAAAAGTTTCAGTGCTCCGCCCATCATCTTATTTTGTTTGCTTTGGTCAACCTAAGTTGGCAGGATATACCCAGACATGGGTCCCTTGCTCACTTTGCCACTGGATTCAAGCTAGCCTGGCTGATGAGGGCTGTCAGCCCGAAACCGGCCAGGATGCTCGTTCATGGTCCAGGGAAGACATAGCTTGGCAGTTTGGGCTGGACTGTTCCCATGAGTCACAGTGTCAAGGCTGATTTGCATATATCTGTGTCTGAACTGGGGTGGCAAAGTGAGCTAAAGACCGATGATGGATTCAACCCAGATCTGTGACTGGGGTGAGTGTCTGAAAAGTTTCAGTGCTCCGTCCATAATCTCCTTTTCTTTGCATAGTGCAAAGCGCTGCCATGCGTTAGTTGTTTTTTACCAACCCAGGCAAAAACTATTCTATAGACAATATATAAGCTTTCCTGTTTTCAGTTACTATTTTTGGTAAATTCTGGTGGGGTTTTCACAGTGATTTCAATACCTTAAAAAACAGCAGTTAACAGTGTTTACTTATTTCCGTGCTATTAAAAACAACAGAAAAAGTGTTTTCCGGTGTTTATGCAACATTTTGCTTTTATCATTGCTTTCTTTCTGCACAGTTAGTGATTGGCATATAGACAGTGTACATACTGTGTATATGAGTTCCAAATACATTTTTCCTAATCAAACTTATTGTACTATACCACACAATGCTTCTTCAGTGAGTCTTTGGCCCTTCCTTCCCATATAAACCTTGTGATAGGCCCTGTCAAGATTGGCACTTGAGATGGGCAACACCAAAACAGCCAATACACAATTTGCTAACTCTGGCCATCTACATGTCTTTTCATGCCAATACTGGTATACCTGGAAATTGTGATTCACTGGTACAAGTTCTGTAACCTATGCATTGAATTGGGCACATATGTGTTATTGAAGAGGTCAAACATGAAGGAGTACTTTTCAAAGTCTGGTGAAAATTCCTGTTTATGGAAGAGATCTAGAAGTTGTGCAGAGTACCACAGTTATGCCTCATTGACTTTAAATGCCATGGTTGGTGAAGGCACATTTCTATGCATCATTACAAACCCTTTCTCATGCATTGTAAAATAACATTTCCCGAATTTCTCCTCAAAATTTCTTTGCTTAACAAGTGGCAAGCATTCTAACATGGAACATGTTGCAGTGCCAAAATCACTATAAGTGTCATCCAGCCTACTCTCAAGGAGATGTTTCACATCTAAACCAATTGCGGTGAACACTTGGTAGAGAAGGGTGATTTCAGACTCTAGTTTTTTTATTAAGTCCACTACAGAAGTCATGTTTTCCTGTAAAAATGTAAGAATGCAGGAGAGTGTACTTTTTTTCACATCAACATCAATATGTGTTTGAAGATCCTCACATTTCTTGCCTTTGGCATCATCACTAAGCAAATATTCTGTAACCGGTCACCACATGGATAAAACAGCATTCACGGCCTCTAGGACTGAGAGCCACTGGCTAAATAACTCAGTTGGGATGAGTCTTTCTTTGACGCCACACAAAACACAAAATTAGAAATATTTGCGTTTTAGTTCCCATGCATAATGAAACAGTGCGCCGAAATGGATTATAAAGTCAATAGCATTCTTAATTAGCTCTGAAGATTGTAAATATGATTTCAGCATACCATTAAGCAAGTGGCAAGGATCTTTTACAGGGAAGCACTTCAGCTCAGGTATCGATGTTGACAGGTCATCACACTACTTTTTTATATACATAGCTGAATCGCTGAAAATACAAACAATATCTCTCCAATCATTGTTGAACTTGGTAAAAACGTTTTTCAGCAAAAATTCCAAGTCACACTGTGTTGCATGTTTTCCAATAGCCTGGTGCCTTGTTTTCACCACTAGCCCAGATGCTTGATAACAACACACTTTTCACATATACCTGTCACTGCGCCTTGCATTGAATGTTTAAAGCCTAGGGTGTTTGCCAATTCACCTACTATCAATACTGACTTGTTAGAACAGGGGGCTGATGTATCAAAGGGTTTTACCCATTCTCTGTCTGTGGGTAAATGTTTTGGCACATATTGGGAATATTCTTATGAAACCAATCATTTTAAATATCAGTGAAAGAATCAAATGCAGCCCAAATATCAAATACGATTTTGATATTTTCTGATTCTTTACAGTCTGTGAAATAATCAACCACAAAACTGAAAAAAACAAATGTGATCTCTGTAAAAATCAAAACTCGACCAGAATAATGTTATCCCAGCCTTTCTTGCTGCAACCTAGTATAATAAAGTTACACTGTATTGGCCCTTTCAGGAAGAAATAAAAATGACTCTTTCACTATCCTTTTTCTTTCTTTGAATGGAATTTAGTTTGTGGTTCTACAGGTGTTTTTTCTGTGTTTATCTGTTTACACTGGTGAGGGCTATTTCCCTTTCGATGGGGTTTTATCAGTTATTATAGGTTTAAACCTAAAACAGGATAGCCTAACAATATACCACACAAGTTTGTAAATCATTATACAGGATGTGTAATATATTCTTTACAATGATTTACAAACATGTGTGATTTATTGGTATTGGTAGTAATTTTAGGATTTTGTCTTAAGTTAGTTCTGTGAATCGGGCCCAGTGTCTCTGTGGACTGTAACTGGGCCATGTATTTGTTATGGCTTATATCATGTTCCCATGGGTCTTAATTTCAGGGTCCAATTTCACTTTGCTTAAATATTAAAGCCAGGGCTGAGTGAAATTATGAGGTGAATTCCGAATCAGACAGCATTTGGCTATCTTTCCCTTTGAAGGAGAATTAGGTTGATCATCTTAAAGCCCAGAGCAGTAGCTTTGAGGAGCACTGTGAGGAGCAAGAAAATGTAATTTCTTTAATGATGATCGCTTTAAGGTAACTATATTGTGCGGACCCTTGCAGTGCTCTTAAAATCAACTTTCCCAGTAGTGAATTATGTGTGCACCACCTGCTTGCAGTGTTCTTGTGTCATTCTACCAGACCGGCACCACACTTTGGGCCATAATAATGTACCGGTGTGCGTCGCTCTTGCACCACGCAACGTGGTGCAAGATTGACGCAAACCGTAAGTCATATTTTTGACGCCACACAAAGCCACTATGTGTGGCTTTGAGTGGCTCCAAAAATATGGCAGAATACAGTGTAAATCACTGCATTGTGTTACTCTGCCCATGGTAGGAATTCCATGGATGTTGAGTGGGTGTTCCCACACATTTCCAATGGTTTTAGAAACATTCCCAGATTTACAAGATCTTGTAAACTTGGGAATGCTCCAAAAAGATATGCCTCCACAAGTGAGGTGTAATGAGAAATATCTTATTTCTCCTCAATTTTTCCTCTTTCTATGTGTGCTGCAGAAAGAGAAAAAAGCCTCTCGGCGTTGTTTTCACTCTGGAAGGTGTCCCTTCCTGCATGAAAACAATCCGACCTACAACACAGGCACCCTTGCACCATAGTGCAAGGGTGCCTGCATTGGCACTAACTGCCAAAATGGCGCCAGAGGAAGGGAAAAGGACAGGATTGCACAGTATTGGATAAATACAGTGCATTCCTGCTCTTTCCCTGTAATGCAGGGCAGTGCAGTAAGGTGACTTGCTGTGCTGACCTTCTCCACCAAACTCATAAATATGGCCCTTAGGGCCTGATTTAGAGTTGGCAGTCTGGTTACACCATCAAAAACTTCACCGTATATCCTGTCCACCTAATCAAAATATCATTTGGTGAGAGGAATATCTGCCGATCTTTAAATCAGGCCCTTAGACTCATTTGATGGGGATCCTGATTTCACGACAGTGTAATTAATTTAATGCAATTACCAAGAAAATGCACCTGATGTTGTTTAACAATCATAGTATTCCTCATTCTGTGATTCCCTCATTATGAGGAATTTACACTATGATGCAAGACTCAATGGACCATCTTCTTTCTTACCAAATAGGCAAAGAGAGACGTTTGTAGGGGCTGGCATGCAGACAGTGTGTTTGAAAGTGCATATACTATATTCACTACATGCATTGAAAGGACAGGTTCAAACCAATATTAATTATTACATATTTGCAAGAGTTTGTTTATATCATGTAACTAACAATGACAATTTCATGAATGAATTTCACTTACCTATAAAGATTAACTATTTTAATTTCCCCTGCAAGTTTTTAAAGAAATGGCAAGTTAATCACTTAAATATGGTTACAACAGATGCATAACCACTAAACAGTTACCCTGCATTGGAAGATGTCAATTACAGTTTACACAAAGTTCTCCTCAAATATTGAAAGAGCATAGTTAGCTATCTTTCTAGCATTTAAAACTGTAATCTCCATGTTGCATGAAGTACTACACAGATCGCATATTAACAAACAAATTACTTACCTTTGGTACCTCCTTATCTAGTAGAGACTGTATTTAGCTGCAAATTCCTTTTCTTAGAATTTTTAGAATCTTTTGGATCTGGAAATTTTTCATGAGCAGTAACCCTACATACCGGTAGGTGATGTCATTCGGCTCCACTTGGTGGCGGCTTCAACGACAGAAATGATGTGCACCATGCCTATAAAGGTGCCACCCCAGCCCACTGACGTCTGTTTCTTTCCACTCCAGGCGCATGAAGCCAAAATGAACACAAACCACAGGTATGGAAAACTAGGGCCCTGAAGGAAAAACAGCCTTGACCCTAGAAATTTGCATTAAGAGAGGGAAGGAAGAGTGGATTGGTAAGAAATCTGCAGCTAGAGTCTCTATAAAATTAGGCATTATCAAAGATAAGTAATTTGTTCATCTTATAGAGACTTCTAATCCCAGATTTTTTACATTAGAATAGAAACCCAAGCAATACCTCTCCAGAGTTGGGTCTGCAAAAAAACTCACACTAAAAAGTTTTGTAGGACTGAACAGGCAAATGGGTTCCCCCCACCCCACACTGTTTGTTGCAATACCACATGATGGTGCTGATGTGCGTGAACACCTGCACTAGCCTTCCCTTGATGGAGGGTAGAAAGGCTTTTACTGCCAGTCAGATCGCCCAGAGCTCCAGCAGGTTGGTGTGCTGTAGATTCTTTCGGAGGCCAGAGGCCTCTGAGCTCCCCTGTGAGGTCCGGATTCCGCCAGAGACTAGCGGCCCCTGATCTCCATCTCTACCAGATGACCGAGCCAAGGAGTGACGCATGTCACTACTGTCAGATCTGGTTGGGGAACGGTGAGGGGTCCACCATTGACCCAATCACAGTCTCTTAACCACCACTGAAGATCATTTGCAGTGCTGTTCGAGATTTGGACCCTGTTGGAGAGATTCCCCTGATGCTGCGGCCACTGGAACTACAGGTCCACTGCAGAGCTGGCATATGCCACCAGGAATGTTTCACAAGCAAGAGGCAGGAGGCCATGAGGCCAGCCCAGCAGCCTCAGAGTTCGTATCACCAAAGCCAATGATAGAGGTGGAAACTTCAGTATTATAGCCTGACTGTCCTGGTTGCGTCCAGAACAGCTCAACTGAAAAGGAAGGCCTAAGAAGGGGTCAGGTGTGACTCTGGCATTTGATAGTGAACCTCAGCAAGTGCAAAAGGTCCTCCATAGTCTGGAGGTGGGAGACAACTGCCTGGAACGAGCCTGATCAGCCTGTTGTTGAGATGAGGGAGACTAGCACCCTTGATCTCCGCAGAGGAGCTGTAACCACCACATTCACCATGGTGAACAACCGAGGGGTGCTAGTAGGGCCAGAGAGTAGCACTGCAAACTTAAAGTGCTCATGACCTACTGTGAACTGCAGGTAACATCTGTGTGCATTCAGGACGGGGATGTGGAAATAAGAATCCTGCAAGTCCAACGCCATCATACAATTTCCCAACTCCAGTGTAGACAGGACCTGGACGAGCATGAGAGAAAACTCAGAAGAATTATTTCCCTATTTTATTCATTGCACACATGCAGTGTTTGGATAGTAATTTTAAAAAGAACATCATATAAATGTAAATGGCAAAGTAAAGTATTTAAACCTGTAATATGATCACACAATAATAATTATAATTGTCATGAATTTGAAATGGCATATTTTTATTTTATTTTATTTATTTTTAGAGTTTTGTATAGCGTGGACCATACCCAGGGTAGGGTATCAGAGCGCTTTACAATGAGTACACAGAACGAATAAAACAAGTATCAAAGTAAAGCAATACATAAAATCAGCATGTTTTGTCAAAGTTCGGAGGGACACAGGCATCAAAGTTGTTCTGAGCAACAGGTAATAAGGGCGAGGGAGTCCTCAGTGGGGGAGAAGAGGCAATTAAGATGGTGTAGAACTGGAATGGTTCCTGTGAGAGTTTACAGGAGGAATTTGCACATCAGGAATGATTTTGCTTCTCTTTTGAACAGAGGAGTAGAGTGGATTTTTCTGATGGAAGGAGAGAGGGAGTTCCATATTCTTGGTGCTGCTCCTGAGAATGCTCTGTCAGATGTTTTTTTCTTGCTGAAACGATGCTCCTAGAATGTCTGATTCCTCCAGATAAGGTAAGTTTTTGGGATAGGTACTGGGGCATATTGTGGTGAATCGCTTTGTGTGTGATGCATGCCATTTTTAGGTGGATTCGAGCTTCATAAGGTAGCCAGTTGAGTGCTTTCAGGTGTGGTGATATGTGGTCAAATTTCCTCAATCCTGTTAGGAGTCTTGCTGCGGCGTTGAAACAGGCTTTTAGAGGGGCAGTTGAGATTTTGGGAAGCCTTGCGAGGGTGGTACTTCTGTACTCCAGCCTTGAGATGACTAAGGACTGAACTGCAGTTTTGAGGTCCTTGTTTTCGATGAACGGTTTCATTTTTCTAAGGTAACTGAGGTGAAAACTTGCGTTTTTAGCTAACAGGTTGATGTCTGTTTGCATGTTAAGGTTCTTATCTAGTGCGAGTGATTTGGTGGAGTCCACCAAAGTTGGCGTGCAGTTCAGAGCCGTGATCAACTTGGTCCATTCCTTTGTCTTTAGGGAGTTATTGGGGAGGGCAGATTAGAAGAAATTCAGTTTTTGCGAGTTTAGCTTCAGGAAGTTGGTCGTTAGCCTGTGGTCGGTCTTTTTGAGTGACAGGTTCATCATCTTTATGTCTTCAATGGAGGAGATCTTTGTGAGAAGGTGGCCTGATATATGCTGTCCACTAGTTCTAGTGGGCACATTGTATCAGTCCAAACAACCCCTTATGGTGAATTGGTTAAAGACAACCTTTATTGAAAGCTATCCTAGTGGTAGCTATGGAGAGCAACCTTCAGGCTAAGTCTTGAAGGAATGTAAAGCAGCTTGTTTTACCAGTCTATAATCTCTTGAATGATCAAATGAAAGGACAACCACACCAGGTATATATTTACAATATATGTATTTAGGATAAAACATACCCCTCTAGTCTCTTTATGAGACTGGAGTTCGAAGCACTTAATTTACAAGTTAGCAATCAACAGTAATAGCACAAATACACGTTTGGGCCCTAACCATATACCAATAAAGTGGTATAAGAACCACAACTGAACTAGACACTAGGCCTAGAGCCTGTGGAATCGCTGGGACCCCAAGGAACCACCCAAGGTAGGGGACCCACGGGGGCCGTGCGCAGTGTGTAAACACAACCACAGGTTCCCGTTAGCTTCTATGGGCAATGTCGCGGTTGGAAATGTAAAGATTAGGGACTCTTAGAATCAAGTCAGGACCAAACCCTTTTGGACTTAAGAAATTCTAGGGCTAGCACCCACGGGAGCACCAGAGTACTCGTGTTACCTCACCCCGGGAAGCCGGGTGCATAGGTGTCTATTGGTGTCGGGTCGCGTCATCAATTACAAGGGAAGCTGGCAAAGAACTGCTGCTGCCGTGAAGAGGAGAAGTGTCCAAAGAGATCCAAGCCAGGATCTAGGATGGAAGGAACCTGAAAGCAGAGGGGACAGATTCTGGGTCACTTGCCAGTGACCGAGGGCAGGATGGACCAATGCCCACAGATGTCGGGTGCTTCAGGTGAGTTGATGGGTGTCTTGACTCTTCAGCCACGAGGTCCAGGAGGCGTTGATGAAGTCCATGAGCCAGATTCTAGCTGTCACACAAAGTCGGTCGAGTGCTGCTGTGTCGGTGACCAGATTGGACCCAACAAGCCTTGGCAACTGCAAGTTTTGTGGAAAGAGAAGAAGGACGTCGGTGCAGACCAGCAAGGTCGGAGGGACTCACCCAACAAGGGTAAGTCAGGGCACATCTGGAGCAACTAGGGAAGTCTAAGTTGAAGAAGAGTTGACTTCATGGGGACCCACTAGCTAACGGGCTAGCGATCGCGAAGGAGCCTCGAGCGGTAGCACTGGAACCTGGCCCACGGGTCACTCGTGGAGTGGAGGCCAGATATCTTCAGTGCAGTTAGTGCTCAAAGCTGGGGCTACTCAGCCCAAAGCAGAACTTCAAGGATGAACAGGAAGTTGATGTACCACCAACAGTACGGTGTGCCCAGGGGTCAGGGTTTCTCATCACCCACGATAGCCATGGGCCTCAGCTTTGCTGTGGAATCAGGGTAGCCTCAGGGAAGTCATGACATCCACCTCTGGTGATGCAGAGACTTTGGCGTCCGACGGGAGCTTTGGAATAGCAGACCGGACAGTTGCTTCTTTGGTGCCTGCCAAGCAGGGCAGTCACTCCTTGACCCCAAGGGAGATTTCTTCAGTCTTCTAGTCGAAATAGAACATCGAAGGACCAGGATATATAATGCAGAGTTTCGTCCAGGGTAAACTAAAGTCGCAAGGACTGGATTCCCATACTTATACTAAGTTTTGGGGCTGGATATTCTCTAGGGACCCACCTATGGGAGGGTTTGGAAAGAGGGGTGGTTACACCCATTTCCTTTGTTCAGTTTCATGCCAGAGCAGGGGCAGGTAGCCCCTACAACCGGTTTGAACTGGACTATGCACAGGGACACCAAGTGTGCCCCCAGTGCAGGACTTCAAAGCACCAGAGAGTGCTCCCGCCCAGTCCCAATACACATCTGCCTGGGAAACCTATTGTCCAGGCCTCCCCTGCCGGAGTTTAGGTCAGCAGCAGGAGGCCAGACCCGTGTCTGTGGCAGAGGCATCCATTTTGTGATGCCTGGGCTCTAGAAAGTTCTACCGGGTTTGACCAGTGTGAACATGTCTCTCCCTCTAGAAGGGTGGAATGCTACCCCCGCCGGCAGAACTGGCGGGGGGTAGTATTCCAAAGCGTTTGACACCAAACACGACATGTTTCCGTGCAGCCATCCCAAAGTTAGCATTTACCGGAAGGTTATAATGCACTTAAGAGTATATGGTCAGGCTGCACCACAAACAGCATCAGAGGAGGTACTCCGAACGCTGCAGAGGGGCTCTGCTCATGCAGGGGCACCCTCTCACATAAAAACCAGGCACTCTGCCTTCAGTATTGTTAACGCCTGCCATAGGAGTGACTTATAGGTTTTATATGTGTGTGCAATGGTAGTGATATAGGCAGCCTATACCACTGTAAGGGGTTCAAGCACACCCTTACCCAGGCTGCAGTAGCAGACCTGTGGTGCCATTTGGAGTGCTTCCCAGGGGTGGCATAATACATTCTTCAGCCCCTGGTATGCCTCTGAGGTAACTATGCCCTAGGTGCATAGTATACCATATACTAGGGGCTTATAAGGCACTCCAGAATCCAATTAGATATGTACCTAATGTACATGGAAACCATTTTAGAGAGGAAGCAGCTAGTCTGGGGTCCTGATTTGCAGGGTCACAGCCAGACTAAGGTCGAAAAACAGTGAAACACCAGAAAAAAGTGGGGGTGCCCATGTGAAGCAGGTCCTACTCTCCTACAATCTTGATGTAAAGTTAAGTGTCATCCGCGTACATATGGTAGGCAATGTTCGCTTGCTGTCGTAGCTCAGTTAGCAGTTCAACATATAGGTTGAATAGGGTGGGTGATAGGGTGGAGCCATGTGGTACTCCTAGAAGGTTTGGTGAGGAGGGAGAAAGATTTTTGTTCATCATGAATGATTGAGTTCTGTTTTCCAGAAAGGATTTGAACCATTGGAGGACTGTGCCAGATAAACCCATCCTATTTTCCAGTCTTCTTAGAATTTTGTTGTGATTGACTGTGTCGAAGGCTGAGGAGAGGACGAGCAGGACTAGTAGACAGGTTTTGTTGCGGTTACGAGCTAGGAGGGCGTCGTCAACTATGTGCAGAATGGCTGTTTCTGTGCTATGGCTGGGCCTGAAACCTGATTGGTGGATGTTCAGAAGTTTTAAGTCCATGATGTGTTGGTTTAGTTGTTGCTGAACACATTTTTCCAGGATCTTGGCTAGCATGGGAATGTTGGTTATGGGTCGGAAATTATTGGGGTCAGCGGAGCCTGCTGTCGGTTTCTTTAATATAGGGCTGACTTGGCCCCTTTTTTACGCAGTCCGCTATGTGCCCTTGTGCTAGCGATGCGTTGATGATTTTGGTCCAGAGAGGGGAGATGACTTGGTAGATGTGGGGAAGGCAATTTGAGGGGACTGGGTCGCTGAAGTGGTTGTTGAGTTTAGTAGTTGCTAAGGTTTTGGTGATGTCATTAAGATCGTAAAGTTTAAAAGTGGACCAGTGAAAGTTATTTTTTGGCACAGGTAACTCAGGTTGTTCAGCGTTTTCATTTTGAATCTTTTTTGGGGTGGCTGAGTTGGTTGCTGCTGCGTTAAGCTCAAGTTGGAGGGAGTTTGTTTTTGCTGTGAAGAAAGAATAGAATTCTTCACTGCTCAGCTAAGATTTCAAAGTTGAGAGTGAGGATTTAGCCAATTTATCAGATTGTTGTTTAAGAATTTCAAAAAGTGTCTTAGGTGTATCTGTGGAATTGTCTAGTTCTGATCTAAAGAAGTCTTTTTTAGATTGTAGAATACGTTTGTTATAGGAGTTTCTAGCTTTCCGAAGTAGTTTAAGATGGAGGGGGGCAGGGATGTTGTCTCCATTTTCGTTCTGATAATCTAAGTTTACGCCTTTCTTCATTCAGGGCTCTGTTGAACCTTATGTTTTTGTCTTTGTCTGGAAGTTTTGGTCGAGCAGCTTGGTCTAAGACCTTGCACATCATGAAGTTGTAATGATTGGTGAGGTCATTGACGTCTGACATGCTGTTGGGGGGGATGAGAACTTTCTCACAGTGGGAGGCTAGGTTGTTCCAGTCGAGGTTTTTCATGTTTCTTATCCATTGTTTTGGCTTGTTTTGATGTGGGAAAGTTTTCTTGGTAGTGGAGGAAATATGGAAGGTGACGATGTGATGGTCAGATCAGTCACACGGGGTGATCGGGATAGATTCAATCATATTTTGTTTAGAGATGAGCCAGTCAAGAGTAGCACCCTTAGAGCGAGTGGGTTTTGAGATAGCTTGGATCAAGGAGTGGTCCGCTAGCAAGGTTTTGAGGGCGTTGACCTGCTTGTCTAGGGGTTTTTCCCAATGGAGATTAAAGTTGCTGAGGAATATGTCGTTGGAATGAGGGGTAGAGTTTATAGTAATAATTTACATAAGTTGGTCTGTAAATCCTGCGTTCTTACCTGGGGGATTGTAGAGGATATGAAGTGTGTGGAAGTGGTTATCTGAGGATTTGACAGAGATCCCAAGGTATTCACAGGAGTCCATGGGTTCGGAGTGAAATTTTGAGATGGTGAGGTCGGATCGATGTATGCAGGCTAATCCTCCACCCTTTTTAAGAGGTCTGTCTATTCTAATGATGTTGTAGTCTGGGGGGACTAGAATGTCAAGACATGGCAAGGACGATTCATTGAGCGAAGTTTTCGTGAGGATGGTTATGTCCGTTTTCATGTTCAGGGTGAGGACGGTGATGTCCGAGGCATGTTTTAAGGCTGAGTGGCAGTTTAGAAGAAGGCAGGAGATCGGTTATGAGGAACTCTTTAGGTTTGGCTCGTGGGTTGCAGGGTTGGGGGTTATGGATTGGAGGTTGTTCAGGTTAATTCCTCTGTGTTTTGGATGGGATGTTCGGTTTGTGTTGATAGGGACTGGGAGAATATAGAAATATTCTTCATTGTTTGTGATGTGGCAGGCAGGGGATTCATATGACAGTAGAAGGGTTTGGATTTCCAGGTCCGTTAGGCAGTTGGGGGGTTTGCAGTTGCGTAAGTGTTGATTGGTCAGAGGCAGTGGGATAGTTTTATCATGTTGTTGACTTCAGATAGAGAGTGGTGAAGATGCGTAAGTTTGGATAGAGATTTTTCAGCTAGTAGTAGGATTCCTTTGATGTCTAATATGACATTTTGTAGTTTTCAAGATGTGAGGTAGGGCTGGGTTAGGAGTGAATCTTGTTCAGAAGGGTGATAGGGAGGAGGAGATATGATCGGTGAGCAGGGAGGGTTGGGAGTAGTATTGCTGAGGGGTATGATGTCTATGGGGGCAGTGTGGTGAGTATGTGTGGCTGGGAGTGGGGTAGTAGATAATGAGGGGGATAAGTGCTGGCTGGGGGCTATAATCTGACTTGATAGAGTGGCCGTGTCGTGGTGGGTGTCATCCGTGGTCAGTATAGGGATATGGAGGAGGGTGAGGGTAGCGGGGATTGGGGAGATCGCGGAGAGTGGAGATGAGGAGGGTTGGAGATTGGCGGTAAAGGGAAGGGCGATGTTGTTGATTCTGATGATGTTTCCATTAGAGGGTATAAATGGTATGAATTCTAAGGTAGGTGAGTTGATGATGCATCTCTCATATGTTCTGGGTAGGGGAGGAGGACTATGATCTAGAGGAGATGGGGGAGTGACGGGTGTGGATAGGTCCTGTGGGGCATTGGATGGGGAGATGGTGTGGGTGTTTAGGGTGAGAAAGTATTGGATGAATAGTTCTATAGCATATAAATGGCTAAGGCCTATAAGGAATGAGCAGATGTGCATTTTGCTATACACCAGTGCAATCATAAAAAAACTACAAAATCCATGTTGCCCCTGGAATGATGCCGGGTAATTTTAGTAAGCAAATTTACAAAAATAAAATTTTCAATTTGCTTTTGACTTGCAATCCTTGGAAGCCAAATACATTTTTGGCACTGGCAACACTGGATTGGATCTGCCTTAATGGGTAAATTGCTTAGAAGTGTATCTAAACAGGCCCTTTCTTCTGTAACAATCAACATCACAAATCGTTTTTCATAGACATTGATTTTTTATAAGCCATCATTAAAGGAATCTAGGGGCATGGTGCACAAGAGGTTTGATTTATGGCGTGCAATGTTCTTTTCACACCATAGCTGGAACATTTCAGGGCTTTATTTGGATGTTTGTTTGTTGAACCATAACTGACCTTTATCTGAGTTTTATTTGGAGAATTTCTTATTTTTAATGATTTACCACATTCCCCTGCAATCTGCTCATTCTGTGCTGTACATGGCTTTGACCAGATTGTGACCCCCTAACCCTCTTCAGCCGTGTGCAGTTGGGTTTCTATGCACAGCCTGCCTGGCCTTGCACTGATCTTAATTTATTGACTAGACAAGATAGAAACAAATGTATTAGTTTATTAAATATTATTTTCCCTCCATTTACCTTATTCCTCTCAATGGATTTGTTCAAATCTTGACATAACTAATAGAAAGCAAATTATGTTAACTCCTTAACTTCAGAGATGCCCCACCCCAGGTGCTCTGCTTTTTTTTATGGTTGGGGCACTTTAAGCTGAAACCCTCATAACGTTCTTTCTGCAAAAGGTAAGGTAGTCAAATGGGCTTTCTTTTTTCCCACATGTTGTGAATTCTTGAGGTACCCAGGGTTTGTAGATTCCCTAAAAGTGAACCAAGAAAATAGCCAAAATATAGCAAATCATTTTTTTTACAAGGCACATAGTGCAGTAAAAGAAATTAAATTGTTTTTTTCTAGAACTGGCACCAACAAAATGTTGTAAAAGCATGTTTTTATCTTAGATTTTGCATTTTTGTATGCTTTAGTACAATTACTTTTTGTGGTATCTACCTACCAGCAGTTTGTGGTGGACACAGATATGAAGCCCCTTGGTGAATCCAGAAAATTATACATTTCTAGAAAAAGGGCCTTATTACTACTTTGGCTGTCCTCTGGTGGTGCCGCCACATTGCAGTCTGTAGGAGAACCACCAAAGCTGTGGTCTGCCCGCCTACCGGTTGCAATTGGAAGAACAACATGTGCCCAACTCGCAGGCCCCCCATGCCCAAATCCGGAACGTTGCCCTGTTAATGCCCCCTTAGTTGCCTCTCTGCCACCCTTTTAATGGTGGGCCATGAAAATGGCAGCGAAAAGGCAACTCAGAATATACTTGGCAGTGCCGGCAGTGGCATTGTCAGCATACATTAGTGCCTCTTGCAGATTGCCAGCCCAGCGGGTCTTTGATCCCGGCAGAGCCGGCGGTCTTATTGCAGTCCAACCGCCCTACTCATAATACTGCGAGTGGACCCGCAGTGTGGCCGCAGTCGGACCCCCACCACGAGTACGGCAGTCCTATGGGCCACCATACCTGTAATAAGGCCCAAAGTGTGGAAATTGGCACAGGGTCATTGTATAGACTGCTCCTGGTTTCCCTTAAGAAACTAATCATTGCAATAAAATAATTGTTGGAAAAAATCTAAATAGTTGACAATTATTTCGCCCATAGTTATTTACTCTGTGGCCAATTTAAAAAAGTAATAAACCATTAAATCTGAGAGATACTTTTACCAGGATATAAAGTGCCAACAACTGAGTGGCAGCTTATAAGGAGTTTTGAGTGTGTCAATTCATACGGTATAATCTAAGAAATTAAAATTTGATGTGAAGGAAACCTATTCATTTCTGATAGTGCCCAAAACACTGAGTTTAGAAATTGCCATTATTTGTACAACCCTGAATTTGGGGTGACTCACACTATCATGAATTAGAGGGAATTTTGCAAAATGTGTTCATTCATGCACATTTTGAAACATAAAATGCTGAGAAATTCAACTGAAAATGACAAATGTTCTACTATTATGTGTTTCCAGATCTGTTCCAATACACATGGTCCCCCCCTTGTGTCCTTTGGTCTATCTCCCACTGTAGGAAAGGCACCATAATCCAAGGAGGAGACGTCTGTAACAATTTTGGGACAAACATGATGCAGATTCATCAATCAACACTAATGTTATCAGCAATTGAAGATGGTGTTGCCCCATTTCACGTTGCAGCCCTATTGATGGATTCCCACATACATTGTCATACCAATAGATAACCAATCTTTGCAAGCTCCTGTCAAATGTTGTACAGGTTAATCATACAGCATCAAAGTGTAAGAAATCAGGATATTGGTTGGGTGGGGTGGCTCCCCTGTAGTGTAGTTCCTATATCTTGATGGGCTCTGCGCATTGGAATAATATAAACTATAGATTTGACATAGGACTGAGGTCAGTGTGTCTCTATCGAGTACATTAAACTTAATTACTTGTCTGTGCCAGCTAACTCAGAGGTCACTAGAAAATTCTTGAATATACAAGAAGGGATTAGTTTCTGACAACCGCATAGACATGACAACTTTGTTTTCCTTAGAGTCGGAACAATCTCAGAACCATGTAAACAATAGATAACAGTTTCACTTAGTCAATCGTGCATGCTTCGTTTCTACAGAGTTGCACAGAAATAGAGAGACGGGCGTTTCAATAAAAAGGGTTTATTTAACAGTCTTATTTCTCATGCAAGAGATATGACCTGCTACAATTGTAAGACAGGCTGGGTAGTACAATATGTACAGAGTTAGCAGTAAAATAAAATAATACTGCAATAGCATGGTTTGTAGCTATGACATATTTGAACTAAAATACATACATAAATAACACAGGCTAAAATGTGGATACTCATCTGATGCTTCTTAATAGTTCTACCCCAGTGTACCTAACCTAAGTGTAGTACGAGGTAAGAAGTAGGTGCTGTTTTCTGAAGTATAGCTAGCTATAGCTATAGTTTTAGTTCTGCCAAGAGTTGCCAAAAGTTTCCCTAAGTTCTAGTCTGCTCCATACCTTAGAATGTGCAAGGTTGGACTCGATAGCTAACACCCCGCAAGGGGAGTCAGAAACACTGGAGCTGGATTCTCTGCGAAGAGGATGACAGCATCTGGTCAGTGCGTCAGGCTGAAACTCGATTTCTTTCCGAACTTGCCGTAGCGAAGCGCAAGCAGGCAGTCGAGCTGGATCGTGCCGGAACCGTGGTATGCCAGGGCAAGTGCAGGTATATTTATACCTTGAAGGTGTTTAGGAATGCCTGTATTGATGTAAAAGTCGGGCATCGGAACGTCATGAATGAACCCCTAAGGAATAGATGTTCATGCATACTAAATGAGTTCTTGGTGAAATCAATATCCAACCAAGGGAAATTCCTAAAGGCTTAAGAGTCCTGTTTTCCAAGAACTCGTTGTGACGTGGATGGACGGATGTTGGAGACCATGCCTGTATTTGGTTAGAATGGACAATGCCTAAATAAGGGCTGGATTTTCTATGCCTAAACAAGGGCAATATGAATTGTACCTACATAAGGGAATAAATAAGGAAACATATATAGGGAATCTAAATCTACACACAACACCCCCTCTCAGGCAAAAGCCACAGTCCTCTTCAGGGTGAACCACAAAAGTCACTAAATTACCCTGTTAAACCCTTCAGTGGCTTGGCACTATGCAGTCAGGCTTAACTTGAGGCAAAGTGCAAAGTATGCATGCAGGACACAAATGGCAATAAAGTGATAACAAAACACAAGAAAATTCCCAAACTAATTTAGAAAAATAGAATACATTTTAGTTTACAAAATGATACCAGAATGGCGAAAATGAAATCAGTAGAAGAGTAGATATACAATTATATTGTTTTAAGTTGATATAGTGCCTAAAAGCATGAAGTGCCACTCACAGACATTTGATCGAGCTAGAAAAGCTCAGATCAACAGCCGATAATGTTAGCGCCTCAAAGTCCACTGCAAAGAGTTC
The DNA here is from genome assembly GCF_964204655.1 of Triturus cristatus. Lineage (NCBI taxonomy): Eukaryota > Metazoa > Chordata > Amphibia > Caudata > Salamandridae > Triturus > Triturus cristatus. Next base: position 501,672,681 of record NC_140591.1, read on the forward strand.
CGTTCATGGTGGAGGAGACAGAAAGGAATCGGGAGAGCGTTGTGGATAGTCATCTCTGTAGTGTGCCACGAAGAGCCAGCCTAGTAACACAGATGGTCATTGCTGTAGCGTAAAGATCCATTCAGGCTTTATTGGCAGTCACCGCAGGCTGTCATTACTGCAGCGCCAAAGAGCCGTTCTCATGTTGACAGTTGTTGTAGGCTTTTCCTGCAGCTCTAAATGTCTGGTTCACAGTAGTTTCATGTTGGCAGTCATCACAGCAGAGTCGCAGTGCAAATGAGCCTGTTGGTGGAAGTGAAGAACCCAAAACTTCAGTATTTGTACCTTTTCTTGTAAAAGAGTGCACTCTGATGCCAGCCAAGGGACCAGGACCTGCAGAGGCAGATCTTGGAGATCAGAGACTCACTCTAGCAGAGTCCAGCACATCTCAGGCAGGTCCAGTTGCAGGTCCAGACATGTCCTGTTGCAGCAGGTAAGCTAGGCAGTTGCAGGGGGGCCTCTGGAGCTTGGTGTATCCCTGTTGCTCAGAACAAGAGGTCAGCTAACTGACCATTGGAGTCATTGAGGTTAGCCTAGGACAAAGGGAGCAGGTCTAGACTTTCTTCTTAGAGAGCAGGGCAGGGCTTAAGCAGTCGGGCAGTCCTCTGAAAGAAATGGCAGGCCCCAAGCTACAAAGCAGTTCTCTGGTAGTAGCAAGGCAGTCCTCTGAGGCACAAGGCAGGCCTTAAGCAGCAGGACAGTCCTCAGGGGAATGAAGCAGTCCTCCTTCTGTGATGTCCACAGGTCCAAGAATGTACTAAAGAGTGGCTATGGATATCCAATATTTATATGTGGTGCCAGCTTTTGAAGTGGAGGATTCCCAATACTACTCCCATATCTGGTTTTGGAAAGTTTTTCGCTTTCCCTGTCAAGCCTCCAAGAAGTTTGTGGTGCCAATAGACTAGTGTTATATTCCTACAGGTGTGTGCTGGAGTCTGCCCTTTGAAATGCAAGTGGGGCTTGTAACAGCTAAGTTCCACCCATCTGGGCATGATGGCCCATCATATCAATACTTACTCCTCCCTTGTCTTACTGTCTGGAAGGAATACACCAAGACCAACTGTCAAGCTATTCACAGTCATTTGATCCAGGACACAGGCTGAAGACACCAAATCGTTATAACAAGAAAATGCCGGCTTTTTGAATGTGACCTTTTTTAGTATTGTGAATTAAAATCCAAATTTAGCATTAAAGAGGATTTCAAAGTACAGCTCATCTGAGTCATAACTTTACATTCCTATCTGTTCTCAATCAAAATTGAGCACTTTGTAGATAAGGTAACTCAATGTCATACAAAGGGAGTGACAGGGCTAGCTATTGTGACAAACACATTTAGGAGTTTGTCCTGCTTATTAAAAACAATGCACCAAGCTCAAATAGCTGTTTAGAGCCTACCTTAGGGGTGATGTATATTTTTTTTAAAAGGAAGGTTTAGGCCGGCAAAAGGTTTATTTTGCCAGGTTGAATTGGCGATTTTACAACTTCACTATAGGCTGCAATGGAAGGAATAACTAAGACATCTTTAAAATGCTACTTAAGTGGGTGGCACAAGCAATGCCAACTAATAACATTAAATTTAAAGGCCTTGGGTAGCTATAGTACCATATACTAGGGACTTATAGGTAAATAAGATGTGCCAATCATGTGCAAGATACAATGTAGGGAAAGAGCACAAATGCTTTTGCACTGGTTAGCAGTGGTAAAGTGCATTGCTTTCTAATGTCAACAAAAATGACATTTAGAAAACAGGAGGGGTAAAAGCAAAAGATTTGGGGAAGACCACACCGAGGATGATAAGTCAAAAACAATGTTATTTGCAAATGAGCACTTTTTTGTCTCCCCTTTTAAACTCAGCCCCTGTGACATGCATGAAGTCTATAGAAGTGATGGACTTCACTTCACAGATGAAGGGAACAGAGTGTTTGTCAGTAACCTGAAACTCTGTATTTGCACTTACATGTACCTGCAACTATATCATAATGAGAAAAAAGGCTCTTCTCAGACCCACCCATTAACCCAACTCTGAAAAGTATGTTTTAAAAAAAACGATATTCCTCATTGCAGATCTACAAAGCAAAATCAATGGCACTGACATTGTCATGAGTAATGTAACATGTGAGGTCATAAGCAGTGCTTTGCAGGGGCACAAGAGATAGTTAGCACAGCTAACTCTAACTGCTGAATTTCACTAGTTTTGTACAAATGAAATATGAGCCTAACTATAACGTCCATGTAACATTTGTTTTTTGTCAGTCAAATTCTATATATTTTTTAAATGTAAGATGATCATCACAAAGGACAGTAGTGTTGAATGCAGGGCCTGGCCTGACATGGTTCTGCTGCCCCCACCCAAACTTGCTGCTCCAGCCCCTTCCTCCTTGCCATCCATTGTCCATGTCCCTGACCCTGCTCCCTCATTATGGTTGTGTGTGATTGTTGTTCTGCCACTGCCCTTCCTGACTACCCTGAACAGTTAGCGTGTTGTCCCATCCACCTCCTCCATAACCTCTGTTGTCCGAGTCCATGCACCAGCCCCTCCATCCAGCCCTGCATGGTCCTATGTGCTGCCACTGCCTTCCATTTAGCTTGACGTCCCTGCCCACTACTTCTGCCCTCCTTTCACCAATTCTATGCAGCATAATTGTCCTCCTGCTTAGCCTCTGTGCTTAGCATGTTGTCCCTACTCTCCTTCCCCCTGCCCTCCAATGTCTGTGTGCATGCCCCTGCTCCCTCCTTTCAGCCCACCATAGTCCATGGACATGCACCCTCCTATCTGCTCTGTGTGTTCTGTTGAGCTGCAGCTGCGCCTCCCACCTGCCTATCATGGTCAGATGGCTACCGCTTGTCCCTCCCCTCTGCCCTGCCTGTGCTAGTTCCATGCCCCTATCCCCTCCCACCTGTCCTCCATGGTCCATTTTGCTGCCACTCCCTTCTGCCCTCCATGATCTATTGTGCTGCAACATCTCCACCTGTCTGCCCTGCATGGTCTGTTGTGATGTCCTTTCCCCGTCCTCTTTTGTCTGTCTCTAGCTCCTACTCCTCCATGGTCTTTTTTGCATTCCTCTGCCCCTTCCCTCTTTCCCACTATGGCAGTTGTATTCCCACTAACCCTCCTTCTTGCCATGCATGGTCTTCTATGCTGCCACAGCCCATCTCACCTGCCCTGTGTGGTGGACAGCTTGCTGCTCCTGCCCCCTCCCACCTTCCCTTTGTTGTCTCTGTGTATGCCATTATAGACTCACTGTTTAGCTCAATGGTGTGTTGTGCTTCCAGTGCCCATCCCACATGCCCTCCATGGTCAGCTTGCTGCTCCTGCCCCCTTGCCTACTTTCCTCCATTTTCCATGTACAGACCCCTATCCCCTCCCTCCTGCCTTGTTTATTCCACTGTCGTTCAGCTGCCCCCTACCTCCAGCCCTTCATGGTCCAATATGCTGCAAAAGTGCCTCCTGTCTGCCTGCTATGGTCATCTTGCCGCCCTTGCCTCTTTCCCCTTTGTTCTCTGTTGTCCATGTGCATGGCCCTGCTCCCTCCCTATTGATTTGCATGATCCATGTGATGTATTATGCTGCTGCACCCCTGATGCCTGCCCTGTAAGGTCAGGTTTTTCCCTTGCCCATCTCCCTTCTGCCCTCTCTTATCCTAGTCCATGTCCCTAACCCATTCTTCCTGCCCTCCGTGATCCAATGTACCAAACTTGCCAACATTTTGAACATGGTAAGATGGAGATTTTGAAATAAAACCTGGGGAATTGATTTTCCCCATTGACTGACATTTAAAAAGAAGAGATTTTAGGCAGGAGACAAATAATATAAAGGCCTTTTGTGATTAAAAAGATTGGGAGTGTCTTGCCTGAATTGGTTCTGTATGTTTGTATGGTTGTACTGCCACTGCCTCTTCCTTCTACCATCAATCGTCTTTTATATTGCCCAGCCTCTCTTGCCTGTAGTGCATGCTTGGTTTGTTGCCCCTGCCCCCCTTTTCCCTGCCCTCCATGCTCCATTTAGCAGCCACTGTCCCTCCTGCTTGCAGAGCGTGGTCAACTTGTTACCTCTGCACCCTCCTTCATGAGATGGTCTTATTCTCATATAAATTATGGTTAGTGCTCTAAATAACTAAAATGAGGACATATATTCTCAGTTTTTAAATAGCAACAAAGCACTTTTAAATAATTAGCCATATTTATGTGTTTTTATCTAGTTGATCCCTTCATTACATGTTACACTTAAGGGAGAGGATGTGGCGTTAGAGCCAGAGCTGCAGACTTTGCAACTGGGAAACCAGGTTCGGGTTTCAACATCAGCTCGACATCCTGTGATTCTGGGCAAATCACTGAAACTCCCCGTGCCTAAAACCAAAATGAATGTGTCCTTATGTAATGTAACTGATGCACATGTAAAGCACTCGTATACTTTTCGGTCAAGTCTGTGCTAAATAAAACTGCAAAAAAGCTAAATATTTATGTGTTTTTTATACTCAGTCATTGGGCTACATTTGGGTGATACAACAACAATCCTTGGCTCACACATGCATCAAGAGTAACACAGAATTTCCAATGGTTATACAAAAAAAGAGAACAATGCGATCTTTTTAGATCTTTGTCTTTAATTCTCTTCGCACAGCCAACATGTGTTTCGTCGCTAGGGGAATACCCCGCGACTTCTTCAGGGTTAAAGAAACACGATTACAACGGTTTCAAACTCAATATTGTAGACAATTCCAAACATGGTGAAGAAACATTTCACCACTGTGTAGTGAACCATTAGGAAGGTGTAAGATGGTAGAGGCGGTGCACCGCCCCATGGTTGAAACCCATGTGACAGGTGATAGTGTCACAGATTGTCGGATCAAGTTCTGCAATCAACCGCTTGTGTCGCGCTATAGACATCTATCTGAAGTGATATTACCTTGTGTGGTACCTAAGCGGCATTCCAATGTTTCTAAAAGGGAGAGTAGACCATTACCCTTAAGTGATCTCAAAAAGGCCCTAAGAAGTGTATGTAGATCACACCTTCTAGGTGAGAGCAATTGAGAGATTGGCATGCTGTACAGGTACGGACGAAGGACTGTTTATGGTTATATGGAGACTTGCTCCTTGGCATGAGGGTCAGGAATCGGCTGGAATAGAAGCATGATTATAAACTGTACACTCTCTGTGAGCAATGGAGCTTTGGGCAAGGCACATTGGAGTGCCCAAAGCTCCATTTGATCCTTTCTAAATTAAATGTTTTAAGTATTACCAGTTTGATTCAATAATCATGGCATCAGGTGTGCAATACTTTTGTTGTAATTATCAACGTTAGTGCTCTAGTTGTTCTTTAGAGCACTCTGGAGGCTGCAGTAGAACACAAGGGATTCAACTGTCAGACTTAATTTTCATATGGCTGAGAAAGATAGTTTGAATTTACAGAAAATATGCTCTCATTTTTGCCTTTGGAGCACCTTTCATAAACTCTATCATGGAAATCATGTGAAAACCGTTTTCTCTCAAACATGATTCTTGAAGTCCCAGCAGAAGTCTTTTCCACAAGGTTAAACCACCTTAGAATACACCACAATTCCTAAAATTAGTATGGTACTATCATCGAATGATTAATATTGTATCTTAAATCTGAATTCACCGTTTCTACGTTCTCCTTTTTGCAACCCTCAACGCATGCCACTCACTACTATGCATTTCAATAGGTTGCTCTCATTTATATTGGTCCCAAGATGGCTGCCAACAGTTTCTGGTTGAAGTGTTGGCAGCCACTCAAATTTCAGTAGGGTCTCAGTAGACTGCTGGGTTTCCAGCTATCTATAGTTTTTAAACTTATAGATCCCTAAAACTACTTTCCATACCAACATCTAGCTTTCTGCTAAATTTGGTGTTATTCTGTTCAGCGATATGGGCTGTAGTCATGTTCAAATAATCCCCTTAGACATAAAATGGAGAAAACACATTTTGGGACCACCTCTTTTCTCAGCCCCCACTTGATGGATCACCCCAAAACTTTCAACACAGTAGCTGAAGAAAAAAGGGGAAGTTTTGTGAACATTTTGTCAAGATTCATCAAGCAGCGCCAAAGTTATTTGGCAAAACAAAAACACTTTACATATGGAAACTTTGATCCTAACTATAACTACCTACTGGCAACTGCCCGAAGTTAATATATATATGTGATCAAGGCCTCCTGAAGTCCAAAACGTGTCAAGGCGGACACAAAGGCCATTTAAATAATAAATTAAAACTTCACACTGAGTACTGGGTCTGTTTTTGTCTGTTTTGCTGAGGATTGCAGTGGCGAAGGCAATCGCATATATCTCTCTCTATATATATATAGTAACAAGTAACTATAACGTCCCTGAAACCTATGGTTTTTTCAGTGAATTTCTAAGGTTTTTTAAATGCTAATTTGTAACTATAACGTCCCTGAAACCTATGGTTTCAGGGATGTTATAGTTACAAATTAGCATTTAAAAAACCTTTGAAATTCACTGAAAAAACCATAGGTTTCTGGGACGTTATAGTTACTTGGACATTTCACTCATACAAAACCATAGAATTTCTGCCGTTATAGTTAGTTGAGCTAACTATAACTCACGCCCCCGCAATGCAGTGCTGATGACGTCACATATTACATCATTCATGACATGGTCAGTGACATCACTGATGACATGATGACATCTCAAATGACATCACTGATGACATCATCCAGTGAATGTGTTTTTATTTCAAATTTAAATATGTAATTTATAATACCAAGCTGTATTGAAGAATGAGTTGATGTATAAGTGTCTGGATGGAGGATTTAGTATGTGTGTGACTTACTGTTTAAGTGAGTGATTAAATGAGGCTTACTGAATACATGGGTTAGTGACTAAACTGTGTGAATGTCTGTATCAGTCTGTCTGTTGTTGTATAACCTGCTGCATCAGTTGGTCAGTAGCTTCACGGGTGTCTAAATGGGTTATTGATTAGTTGCCTGAGTAATTGTATGGGTGACTGAGTGTGTGTGTGGTTGGGTGGGGGGGTGTGACTCTGCATAGATGTGTGAGTGGTTGATTGACTGGGTGTATGACTTTAAGAGTGCATGTGGAAACAGTTCTATGGGTGAGTGAGTGTTTGTATGGATGTGTTGGTGAGTGAATGGATGTCTCAGTGGTAGATGTCCAAGTAAGTACAAAAGTAAAAGGCAGTGTATGTGAGAGTTGGAGTATATAAATGACTATATGTGAGAGTCAGTGATTGTGGGAGTGGCTGTTTGGATGAGTGTATTAGTGATTATATAAGAGAGTAAGTATGCGTTAGTATCTGTATGAATAAATGAGGTGGTGTGTGTATAACTGTGTAGGTGAATAAATGGAACTGTGATTGATTCTTTGCATTACTGACTAGGATAAGTGCATGACTGACTAGGATGAGTGGTGGTGTGTGAGTGTCTGTATAGGTGTATGAGTGCATATGATAGTGTTGTATTGATCAGTGACTACATGTATGAATGGTTGTATGGATTAATGAGTGCATGTGTCTGTTGACCTAGGAATTAGTGAGTGCATTTGTAGTAACTGGTATTGGTGTGTCAATGGTTTTGAAAATGGCAGTCTGTATTTTACAGAGGGTGTATCAAAGGTTATATTAAGGTGTGAGGAGGTGCATCAGATTGTCACGTGGATGATGTCATCAGTGATGTAATTTGAGATGTCATCAGTGATGTCATCAGTGATGTCACTGGCCATGCCATGAATGATGTAATATGTTGTGTCATCAGCAGTGCATTGCAGGGGCGCGAGTTATAGTTAGCTCAACTAATTATAACGGTGGAATTTCTATGGTTTTGTATGAGTGAAATGTCCAACTAACTATTACGTCCCTGAAACCTATGGTTTTTTCAGTGAATTTCAAAGGTTTTTTAAATGCTAATTTCTAATTATTTTCTTCTTTAAACCTATAATTTTGTCAGTGATTTTAAATTATCACTTCATTGCCAACCTAGTGAAAACAGCCAATATCCCCAGTTTTCCAGCAATAGCTTCCACAAAAAGAAAATTCGGCACAAATGAGAACAACTAACGGTAATATTATACTGAGTAGACGTCCCGTGCAAAAATTAACACAAAAGCACAAGTTCTCGATATTTTCAACAAGCAGCCAAATCTGGGGTGCGATCCAAAAACAGGGAATAAGCCACATTTGCAGTAGGTATCTAACATCTGCATTTTACTGGTGTAAACCAGGACGACTACCTACAGTGTGAAAGGGATCGCAGCCCAGAATCACATCTGAAGCGCAACATATGTCATAGAGTTACTAATCACCCAGCTCAAACACCCATGAAGGCAACAACACTCACTGCCACCAACCTCAGGACGTCCCCCCTGGACCACCCCCCTACCTACTGCCACCGAGGCAGCGCAGAACAGGACAGCGGACCTTCCAAAAACGGCATGGCCCCTCAGCCACACAATACTTGAATGTTGGCAGATATGGCAAGCAAATATGTGTGAAGGACCCAACTCATCCATCAATAATAATATTGCGCACAATACCAAGTGTAGCGGTGATGTGCTGGACAGACCTCACTATACGGATCATAAACCTCTCCATCTGTACATATACTGCTGGTGCTTGTGGTGTTGTGCACAATAGATGCAACCATGATACCGCAGGCAGTGGGGAAGATCTCGGACATTTAGCTGTGTTATCCTCCCCTGGAAGCGGAAGCACAGTGGGCTGGTCCAACATACGCCACTCCAGCGTAGGAGTATGAATAAATAAGCCAGGGCTTTGGGTGTGGTTCACTTGTGAACTGTGAAGACCAATGAGTCTGCCAGAGCGGCGGGCCTCACCCTGCCACGTGGCTGCCACCATGACAACGTGTCTACTCGACACAGGCCCCCTGCGAACACAGCGGCACACCACCACAGACTTATGTCTGTACAGACTACTGCCTTCGATCTACACTGCGGACAGCAGACATCACAATTCAGATGGAGTAGTGATTGCAGATGAAGCAGTCCAGTACGCAAGATACATTGCTCCCAGTGCGGCCCTCTCGGACCACGCATCATCGCAGGGTGCACACTAGGCCTGGGCTAAATTTCCATTCCGCTCGCGGAAATTGCGATAATTTGACATATTCGTGTTCCGCGGAGAGCGCGAAAATGTCAAAATTTCCGCATTCCGCAGCTTAGCGATAATTTGTTTCTTGCTCGCGCTGTAAAATAATACATTCTCGCGCGCGCGTGATCGCCTTACCTGAATCCCCGCATTCGCCAACAAGTTTTCCCGATCCGGTCGCGATCTCCACAAGATGTTGGATTGTTGGTAGCCATTTGCGCTGTCTCGCGACAGTTCGCGCCCGCAGTAACATCATTGGTCGCGCGATCACGTCTTTCTTCTCACGATCATGCACCGCAAGAAGAGTGAAAACAAGATGGCCGCGCCCGTGAGCAACCGCATGGGTAAGTTGGCGAGCCGCGACCACACAGAAAATACAGCGAAAGGGCGGGAAAAAAACTTCCGCATCTTCGCGATATTTCCGCGTGTTTGCGGAGAATTTTAACATTTTCGCGATAATTTGCGAAAGTCACTTTCGCTAATTCCGCCCACCCCTAGTGCACACACGCTGAGTGCTTCAGGTGCGACTAACTCAGTGCACCACAAGTCATCACCACATGACCCTATTAAGGCAGAATTCAAAAGACATTGGTCCGAGTGCGGCCCCCCGGACCATGCATCATTGCAGGATACGTACACGCTGAGCACCAAAGGTACTACTAACTCGGTGCACCGTAAGTCATCATCACATGGCCTTATTGAGGCAGAATTCAATAGACTAAAGACATTGGTCCGAGTGTGGAACTCTCGGACCACGCATCATCGCAGGGTACGTGCACGCTGGACGCCAAAGGTACTAATAACTCAGTGCACCATAAGTCACCCCAAGGACGAGGGAACTGTTTTATGTCAGCAGTGAGGCATACTATCACTCGAAAATCACCCAAAAGTACTTATAATATAAAAGGAACAGAAGAATCGAAGTACATTAATGATTACATTCCGATGATTTTGAAGATGTGGAATGCAAATATGAACCTACAGTATGTTGCAGATAACTCAATTGCTGTTTCTCGCTATGCCACGTCATATATTATCAAGTCTGAGAAGACAGAATTGAAAGAAATATCGAAAGAAATTTCACAGGAGAAGACACTTAGCAAAAAATTGTACAGCTTCAGCTTGAAGATGCTATCACATCGACAAATTGGATCCTACGAATGTTCGGATCGATACACATCTGCAAGTTTATATTCAAAGTCAAGAGGAATCATTTGGATAAGCCTGGGTCTTGCTACGGCACAAAATCGAGTTTTAATATAAATGATATATAACAAGTTTGTGATGATATAAAGTTAAGTTTCTTTGCTATTCAAGAGAAGAGCACCGAAAATAACAGATTGATAAGTGTATGTGTTGAAGAAGAGATGGAAGATAATACTGATGTGAAGTTTGAAAAAGAAATAACAAAGTTTAAAGTAGTTTCTGCTGAAAATCCCAACTATATTTGTATTTGTTCTCGACGTACTCATTATAAAATTCAAACTAGGAATGTAGATGTGAAAAGGATAACAATGATAAATGGAAAGAATTTCCTGCTTATCTGTTTCACCACAAGTCACCGCCACATGGCCTTACTGAGGCAGAAATCATTAGACAAAAGATATTGCTACCAGTGTAGCCTGCTCGAACGACGCATCATCGCAGGGTGCGCACACGCTGGTTGCTTCAGGTGCCACTAACTCAGTGCACCACTTATCATCACTGGCTGCACACACGCTGAATTGCCAATAACTGTGCAGCTCTACTGAACACCACGTGGCTGTGGGCCCTTGCTGACCGCTGCCTCTGGCTTACACTGCGGTCAGCAAGGGCTCACAATTAAAATTGATTGTTTATTCATCAATTACAGAGTCCAGTAGGCAACTGACTACAACATCTTCGTAACCTAAATAATATCCTTTTAATATCCTTGCTTCAAGAACTTTTTTGATATCAATTATAGTTTTAGTAAAATCACGAAATTCATCTTGCAAGTCCAAAGGAACACTGAATGGCAGTCTACACTGCGGTCAGCAGAGCTCACAGTTCGAATTCAGTCTAGATTCATGAATTTCATAGTCCAGTAGGCAGCTAACTATAAGGTCCCCGAAACCTACACATTTCGACAATGTATTCCATACATATTTCATCTTTTGTTACCTACACTGCGGTCAGCAGAGCTCACAATTTACATTGAGACATGATTTATTAATTGCAGACAGAATTCTACTCTATGTCCTCGAACTTTGTCAAGAGGAAGTGACTAAAAACATTCCTCGATGTCTGTGCTGACTACTGCCTTCAATGTACACTAGCGAAAGCAGGGCTCACATTTTACATCGAGTTGCGATTCTGTGGCTCGCCCGCACCACGCATCATCGCTGGCTGCGCAGACACTAAATGCTTCTGATGCCCCTATCTCAGTGCAGCACAACTCATGCACCCTTTCTGATACAATATTTTGTGTATAATTTCACATCTGCTGTCCTAACTCAGTGTATCACAAATCATGAACCCTTTACGATAGAATCTTTTCTGTATGATTTCATAGCTGGTAACTGTATCTTAGTGCAGCACAAATCATTGACCCTTTATGATTGAATCTCTGTGTCTGATCCAATGATTACTGTTGTCCTTGTTGCCATCACCAACCTTTCCTGGAGGGTTGGCTTACAATCACCCCACACGCATCCACCACAGACATCACTGGACATGAGACCCAGGTAATAAAAAGGAGTTGAGCGCACGTGCCCGTACCCTGTTCTACTATCTATCAGTGTCCGTGTGTTCATTATGTATGCAACATGTTGCCCCTAGGTCCTACCACATTACATAGTGCTCTGGACAGCGTATGCAACCATCTTACCTTTGAAAGTAGTGGAAAACTTTAGTTATGTAACTTTGTCTCGGTCATTGTACAAGTACGTACGTAGAGACTGCATCTTTAGAGAACTGCAAGCAGAGTGTATTGTGGCCATATTGTTGGACTTGGCTCACAGAGTGACACTTTGGCTTTTGCAACCCGGGTGATGGTAGCACTCCAACACAGACACCCGCATCCAGTGTTGTCAGATTTTTTAGTCTTTCTATAGCCCAAAGCCAACCACAAAGTAGTCCAAAATAGCCCAATATTGCTACTTTAGGGAAGGAGGGGCAGGGACAGCGTCACGCAGGCAGTGAATGCATTGGAATTGATGTTGCAGCAGGATGCCAAGTAAATATTTGTCTAATAAAGCACTTTAACATACTACTTTTCTGGAGCGCTGTATATATATGTATAATCTGGCAACTAGCACAAACCAAACTTTTACCACACAACCGGCGAAATATACCCCAATTGTGCGTGATCTAGCCCAGTCTGGCAACACTGATGCCACAGCCACTCCCTCACGGCTGGTATACACCCACACCACACCCATCCAGCACAGGCGTCACAGGACACGTGACACTACTAATAAAAAAGACCGGGCACAGGTGCTCTACGCCATTTTAGAGTTGTTCGCAACGCATGCACTGCAGCCGGCACAGTCACACTGCCACGGTGATGGCCCGTCCCGGTGGTCCAGACAGTTGATGTTTTCTGTGCCCTGCTGCACCGCAATGTAGGCCTGAGCCCAACAGCGAGGGCCTACTGCCACGTGCGTGGCCTCACTTCTCACTGAGTTAGTAGCACTGCAAGCACTGAGTGGGTGTACAACCTGCGATGATGATAGGTGCACTAGTATGTCCTTTGCCATGGGGATATCAAGACTTAATTCCAAATGTGAGACCTATGAGCTGGATGATGTGGAGGGTGCCGTGACTGCGAAAAGGTGATCAGTGAGGCCTTGGTGCGCAGCGTCAGGCAGATACCTCTGGGCGGCGGGAGTGGATAGGTACAGCAGCCTGAATACAGAAAGACGGCAGAGCGATTTAGGCGTACGCACTCATATATACTCTGCCCCAGCGTCGGATTGGTAACGCGGGCACTGGTGCAATGCCCGAGGAGCCGGTGGCGAGTTCCAACTGTGGGCTGCTTTTTGGAGTAGTCTGGGGGGCAGATTTGGGTGGTGTCGCTGTAGTTTGGATACATTCAGCGGCCCAGTGGGTGTCTGAATGGCCTTTCTGGAGGCAGATGGGTATCATTACCTCACGTTTAGCAACAGGCAGAGGTGTCACTTTCTTTCTCTCGTAGGGCCGCCCATTAATGTATGCATACCTGAGCAGAAGTGGCCTCACTTGTTTTTAAGTCACCAGTGTAAACAAATCCATGCATTTTTTTGTATCTCCCCACCCCCCTTTTTTAAATAAAATTTTGCCGAAGCAGTGTTTTGAGGAAAGGCAATATGCATATTTGGGCCATTTCTTTTTGTTTAGCGTGCCCGGGCCGATTTTGAATCCTAATCCAACGCTGCTCTGCCATTACTAATTCTGTACTATCTTTCAGATGTGGGAGTTTGAGAGTTCCACTAGGTCGCGGCACGTGGTTGGAGACAGAGCAGTGACGTAAAGGCAAGCTGTGACAGTTTTGTACACAGTGTGGGCACTCAGTGTCCCTCCTCATCTCTTCCTTTCCCTCCCTCACACTCTTTCTATCTCCCTCTTCCTCTCACACTGTTTGTCTCTTTCTCTCTCTCTCTCTTCCTCTCTCTCTGTTTCTCTCTCTCTCACTCTTCCTCTGTTTCTCTGATCTTCTTTCTCACACTCTATCTCTCTCTCTTCCTCTCTCTCACTGTTTCTCGTTCTCTCTTTGTCTTTCTCACTCTATCTCTATCTCTTTCTCTCACTGTTTCTCTCTTTCTCTCTGTCTTCTGCTCACTATTTCTTTCTTTCTCTCTCTCTTCCTCTCTCCTTTGACGGATGCATGATGCAAAATATTATCTTGCTTTTTTATCTAACAGGCTGTGAATCACGAATTAATGTTCACCCCCCAACACCACTAAAGCTGAACGCGTGAAAAATCTGCGATGATCCGTGGCCATCCTGAGCACATGACCAAGTTGCTTCGGCATGTGGTAGACCCTCTTACACACACGTCGGTGGTGGAAGGTGAGTAGAGAAACTTCTTTCCGCAGCAGCGGGCAGTCACCTCTGGGCAGTGGGAGTGGCTTCTCTCATTCTTTCTTTCTCTCTTCCTCTCTCTCTTTCTCTCTCTTTCTCTTCCTCTCTCTCACTCTTTATCTCTCTGTCTTCCTCTCTCTTACACTGTTTCTCTCTTTCTATCTTCCTTGTAGATTACTCTTTCTATCTTTTTCTCTCACTCTTTCTCTCTCACTTTCTCTCTCTCTTCCTCACTCTTTCTCTCTCTCTCTTCCTCTCTCTCACACTGTTTCTCTCTTTCTCTCTTCCTTGAAACACGCGTGTGCAGTTGTATGTACTCTGCAATAACTAAATCTATACTATCTTTCAGATCACTAAACTTGAGGGAGCACTATGTCCCGGCACGTGGTTGGAGACACACTGGTGACACAAAGGTGAGCTGCCAAGATTTTCTCCAGTGTCAACACTCCCTCTCCATCTCTTCCTTTCTCTCTCTCACACTTTCTCTCTTTCTCAGTCTCTTTTCCTCACTCTCATTCTTTCTTTCTCTCTTAGTCTCTCTCACTCTTTCTCTCTCTCCCTCTCTCACTTTCTCTCTCTCTCTTCCTCTCTCTCTCTTCCTCTCTCTCTCTTCCTCTCTCTCACACTGTTTCTCTCTTTATCTCTCCCTCTTCCTCTCTCTCACACTGTTTCTCTCGTTGTCTTCCTCTTCCTTTCACTCTTTCTCTCTCTCTTCCTCTCTCTCACACTGATTCTCTCTTTCTCTCTTCCTCGTATCTCACGCTTTCTCTCTTTCTTTCTCTGTCTTCCTCTCTTGCACACTGTTTCTCTCTTCTTTGCAGCTCACTCTTTCTCTCTTCCTCTTCCTCTCTCTCACTCTTCCTCTCTCTGTCTTCCTCTCTCTCACACTGTTTCTCTTTCTCTCTTCCTTGTATCTTACTCTTTCTCTCGTTTTCTCTCTTACTCTAACTCTCTTTCTCTGTCTTCCTCTCTATCTCACTCTTTCTCTATCTTCCTCTCTCTCTCACTCTTTCTCTCTTCCTTTCTCTCTCTTCCTCTCTCTCACTCTTTCTCTCTCTCTCCATCTCCTTTGCTAGACGCATGACGCACCATCATATCTTTCTTTTTGTCTTGCAGGCTGTGAATCACAAATGGACCAGCGATGACACACCACGGCTATACAAAGTTGTATTTGTTGTTGTTTTGTTATAATAAAATGTTTTATATGTAAATCTATACATGACTAAGATTCTTATTTCTCCAAGCTCACAAGCATCTTTTTATTAATAGTTTGTAGAGGGACACTTCCGGGCCCAAGAAGGTTGTTTGGGGTATGCTGGTGATGTGGGAAGAGGGTGCGTTACCTGCTAATGTGGGGGGACGCAGTGTGAAAGGGGTATCTCTCACAGAAAGAGCTCCTATATGTTTTCAGAAATGCCAGCTGATGGACTGCATCACAAAATGGCTTTTCAATGCTCATATAGTGTGACTTATGAACAGTTCGTACCCAGGCTTGAAGAGGGACAACTGCGGCCCGTCCGCTCGACTCACAGAGGCAGAACTACGAGCTGAATGCTCCCAAAGGAACAGCAGCGTATTAGCTCGCAGAGGTAGAGGCACAACAGCGTACTAGCTCACAAGGGTAGACAGCTGCGAGCCGATGGACTGGCTTCTAAAGGCATAGCTGCGAAGCGGTGATGTCGGGCACAGGGAGCGTGAAAGGGTTATCTTCCTACTGGTGTCCTGGAGTGGAAGTCATGCTGCCTGGCGCTCACCTGTTTCTCCTTTATTGTTAATAAATCTTAAACCTTCACTGCATCCAAATCATCATTACGCACAGCTCCGCTATATTAAATTGCCCCCGGAACCTTTATTTTATATTTTCACTTGATGCGAGGCACAAGATGGCTGCTAACAGTTCCTGGTTTGAAGTGTTAGCAGCCAATCAGAGGACACTTTCTGCTTTGAAGTGTTTCTACAAAATTCCGCTTTCCAGACCAAGACCTTTCTCACATGCCAAATTTGGCGTAATTTCGTTCAGCAATTTGGCCTATAGCCTTGTCTAAAGTTTCCTATGGAAAATGCATTGAGAAAACACGTTTTGTCACCCCCCCTTTTTTCTCAGCCCCCCCCTTTGACCAATCACCCCTAAACTTTCAAGATAGGAGCTGATCAAAAAAGTGAAACTTTTTGGAAAATTTCTTAAAGAATCATCAAACGATGCCAAAGTAATAAGCAGATGGAAGGCTCCAGGAGGGGCGGCCGCGCAACCCCCCTCCCAACATGAGTGAAGCCCTGAGACTGAGGGGACCCCAGCGGGCCCCCGCAGCCCCAGCGAGCCCCCGCTATTATTTTTTAAGAAATGCCCCCAGGACCTAGCCCACCCCGGGGTCTCATTAAAATAAAACACGGGAGACCGCGACCCCACTGCAAATTGTGCCGATTTTAGCAAAAGTGCGACAAGGGAACGCACTCACAGGACTTGTTGCTGAAAAATGTACTTTATTGTGCACAGAACTTCATTACAACGCCCACCGCGTTTTGGTCTCCTCCTGAATCCTTCATCACAGGATAAAAAAACAGTAAGAGTTAGGGCATTATTTATTTCCAATACTAATCTCATTTCCTTTTCCACCTTCTAGGAACATGTGGACAAATTTAATTAAAGTGACTACGTGCAATATTTTAAAGTGCATGTAATTTAAGTGAATAAGTGCCCAAATTGCTGTAGTGCAGAGTTAAATATCTATCAGACAAATCGTCTATTATCTTTAATCTCAGTATCTTAATGTGATTACATCTATTTCTTTTATCTCATTAGTGAGCTGTATTGTTCCTTTGTATTTTCATTTTCTTGTAAGTCCTTGTTTTTTATTTCTTTAATGAGGTCATCGCAAGATATAATTTGGAAGTCATGTTTAATTTATTCATATCCATTGCTCTCCAGTGAGCCTTGTATGTTCTCATTTACTTTATTATTGATACTTTAATATCTTCTTACTGGCCTACCAGTGATCACATGTGTATTTTTTTGACATGAGCAAGCAATGTCAATCCTCATTTATCCTTTATATTTCTATTCTTAATTTTGTTTATTTTATTTAATATTCACCCTCCAGTGGGTAGATTTCATTTTTATTTGACATGCTGATGTCAGATAAAAATATCTTTGGTTTCAATTACAGATGCTCATAAAGTTCTTCATCCTGGTTCGGGCCTTTGGAAGTGAGGGTTCTTAATGTCAAAATGTAACCTGATTTCTTCTGTCAAGATGTTTTTCTTGATTTCCACCTCTCCCTTGATTCAGTATTTGTTCAATAGCAAAATATTGTAGTTCTTCCCAATTGCTTTGTGCTGTTCTTCCATATGTTTGGCGATGGCATTACTGCAATCTTTGTGGCCCTCCTAAGCACCAAAATTATTATAATACAATTCAAACAACCTTGCACAAAAGTGAGGATAACACCAGGAACTTGGCTGAAACAAGCAAAATAACCCAGATAATAAAAAAGTATTGGGGGATTCTAAAATTGTACCCAACAGTTGCAGCAATAATGTGAGACCATCCAAACATCACGTATAGAAGAGCACGCAACACAGCAGACAAACTAATCTATAGTCACTTAAAAGCTAAACATCAAGATACATGGGGAAAACTATGTTGTGTTTGGCCATATAAGAAATGCAAGGCATGCAAGATAGCGGTGCAGAAAAAATTTACTGATATTGGAGAATGGCACCAAACGGACTATAAACCAACACATAACATTTAAAAGAAAATGTGTAGTGTATGTAGTGGAATATCCCTGTAGGAAGAAGTACACTGGAGTTAAAAAAAGAATTTCGGAGCATAGAAGGGCCACAATAAACAAAGATCTTAGTAATGCCATCGCCAATCACGTGGAAGAACAGCACATTAGCAATCGGGAAGAACTACAATATTTTGCTATTGAACAAATACAGAATCAAGAGAGAGGTGGAAATCAAGAAAAACGTCTGCGACTGAAGGAATCATGTTATATTTTGTCATTGAGAACCCTCACTCCCAAAGGCCTGAACCAGGATGAAGAACTTTACGTACATCTGTAATAGGCCTGGGCGGTAAATTCCGTTCCGTTCGCGGAATTTGCGAAATTTGTGTAATTTCGCGTTCCATGGAGAAGGCGAAATTGCAAAAAAATCTACGTTCCGCAACTTCGCGAAATGTTTTGCTTGTTCGCGTTCTCAATATGCGTGTTCGCGAGATATTTCACCCCGAGCACGCAAACAGTGATCGCGAACAGGAAAAAAGTATCGCGAACAAGCAATTCCGCGTGTTCGCGGAATTTCTGCATGCTCGCGGTGATTTTTTACCGTTTCGCGGAGATTTGCGTAACGCGATTACGCGAATTCCGCCCACCCCTAATCTGTAATTGAAAAAAAAAGATATTATTATCTGACATCAGCAGGTCAAATCAGCTATCAAAAATGAAATCTACCCACTAGAAGGTGAATATTAAATAAAATAAAAAAGAATAAATAAAATTAAGAATACGAAAATAAAAGATAAATGAGGATTGACATTGCTTGCTCGTGTCAAAAAAATACACACATTCTAACTGGTGGGCAAGTAAGAAGATTTTAAAACATCAAAACATCATGTAAATGAGAACGGACATGGCTAACTGGAGAGCAATGGATATGAATAAATTAAACATGACTTCAAAATTACATCTCATGATGACTTCATTCAAGGAATAAAAACAAGAACTTACAAGCAAATGAAAATACAAAGCAACAATACAGCTCACTAATGAGCTAAAATAAATAGATGTAATGACATTAAGATACTGAGATTACAGATAATAGACAATTTGCGTCAAACTTTTCAGAAATGAACACATTTTTAGAAATCTTTCTAATTGTTGATAGAAATTTAACTCTGCACTACAGTACTTTGGGCACTTATTCACTTTAATTACATGCACTTTAAAATATTGTACGTAGATACTTTAATTAAATTTGACTACATGTTCCAAGAAGCCTTGCGGTGGAACAGGAAATGAGATCCGTAATGGAAATAAATAATGCCCTAAGTCTTACTGTTGTTTATCCCGTGATCAAGGTCTCAGGAGGAGACTGAAACATGTTGGGCGTTGTAATGAAGTTTTGGGCACAATAAAGCAAATTTTGCAGCAATAAGTCCTGTAAGTGCATTCTCTTGTTGCGTTTTTGCGAAAAACGAGTAAAGATTTGCTGGCTTGACCCTGCCGGATGATACGCACAACCCAAACTGAGAGCACCATCATCGTTCTAAGGGTCCGAAATGGAGCAGATAGGAATTTTAAGAATGGAGGCTGTCGCCGCTGGAGTGTGCACTGGGAAACAATAGCGGATGAGAGCCAACAAAAGGGAACCTGAACGGAGGAGAACCAGAGGCTAGCCGTCAACACCATTAACCGCCAAGTAGGTAAGCCAAATGCTATTTGAAAAAACATTATTGTTCCATGAGAGTGCGAGCAGCTCATTTGGTCTATGAGAGATACATATGAAAGATTAAAGGAAATGCAAAGGTGAAATCGAAGGGCAAAATGAAATGGTGAACTTCTGAATATCATTGGTGATAAATATTTAAGACAAGAGAGCATAAGAAAGAGGAAAAGAGACATGAACATACAACAATAAAATATTAAGAACTTTATTTGCCCTGACAATTCAGTATCTCCAAGACACAGGCAAAGTGCAATAATAACTAAAAATAAGAAGCTTGATCGAATAAATTGGAACAGCTCTTACAATGGAGAAAAGAGAGGCAAAACACAATGCGGAAAAAACATCACTATTTGAAGTCAAACAAATAGAAAGAAATCCTGGGGAAATCGCCCCAGGGGTATAAGACATCAGATGCAAAAGAAACATTATGACATTGGGAACGATTATCCAGAAAGGAAATCAACAAATGGTGTGAACTAATTACCCTGAAAAAATATGTGGAAGTACAGAGAGTTCCAACAGGCTTACGTATCAATTTAATGCCAAGCCATCAAGATACGAGTGGTGAATTAATGCAGGAATGGGGGAACACATCTTAGGGTCCTCCATGGTCCTAATGTTAGTTAAACATACAGAAAAGGGCCTAATCCAAATCAAACAACAACTTAAGGATTTGGAAGAAGAGTTAGAAAAAATAGATTTATCTGAAGAAATGAAAAAATTAGGGGAAGAAATTTCATGCAAAATTGAAAAACATGAAGAGCAAATCAAACAGAGAAAACAATCAAAATTTCAGAGAGACAAAGAAGATTATGAGCAAGAAGAATATTTACTTTTGCTAGGAATTTTGACTCAATAAAGAAAAAAGAACAACTAGATCCAACAACAAGGGAATACTCCAGTTATGATCCACTTACTGATACAGATCTTAGTGAAAATGAAGGAAGTAATTTGGGAAACACTAACAAGAAATCAACCTTTTTAACGGAAATATGTCTAGCCCTCCAAAAACAGCAATGGAACAAACAAAAATCTGTTGGAAGGGGAAGTGGATAAGGATGGGGAAGAGGCTCTGTGGGAAAACAAGGAAAGGCCACAGGGGAAAAAAAAGAAATAGATGCACAAGTTCAAACGAGGGGCAGCTCCAAACAAATCAAGAAATAATAACTGATATAACAAAAGAAATTAATGTCATCAACCTCTCAGAAAGAACTATAACAGAGGAAGAAATACAACTACTAAAGAAAGGACTCCATTTTTGTCCCACCTCACATTTAGACATTGCACAAACAAGAACTGATATATACAAATATATCCGGAAAAACAAACTGCCAAATATATTTGGGAAGCACTAACAAGAAATCGACTTTTTTAACAGAAATGCATCTAGCCCTCTAAAAGCAGCAATGGGACAAACAAAAATCTGTTGGAAGGGGAAGTGGAACAGGACAGGGAAGGGGCTCTGTCGGAACACAAGGAGAGGCCAAAGGGGAATAAGGAGAAATAGATGCATGAGCTCAAACGAGTGGCAGCTCCAAACAAATCAAGAAATGATCACTGATACAACATAAGAAATGAAAGTCATCAACCTCTGAGAAAGAACTATAACAGAGGAAGAAAGACAACTACTAAAGAAAGGTCTCAATTTTTGTCCCACCTCACAATTAGACATTGCACAAACAAGAATTGAATATACAAATATATCCGGAAAATCAAACTGGCAAAGATATTTGCAGAAAAGAATGCTCAAAAAACTCATGAATGCACAAATAAGGTGCCTGAGAACGATTTACAAGCTGAAGACAGACCCATCCTCATCCCTCTACTGACTATGGGAAATGAACTAACAAATCAAGAAATGGAACAACTGGAGAATGAACTGCCCACAACAGGGGCAGGAGAAAGTGGGATAAAGACCAAATCATATTTATATCCCTATCTAACTCCAGGAATTAAGATAGATATTTTT
Source organism: Triturus cristatus (assembly GCF_964204655.1). Classification (NCBI taxonomy): domain Eukaryota; kingdom Metazoa; phylum Chordata; class Amphibia; order Caudata; family Salamandridae; genus Triturus; species Triturus cristatus. The sequence continues at coordinate 501,694,261 of NC_140591.1, forward strand.
CATGACATAATCGTTCAAAAATTATATCAAATGGAAATAAAACCTGCAAGAATAACTTATCCCGAAAACAAAGAACAGCTCTTAAATGATTAGAAGAAGATATATATAAATTCACTGAAAAAACCATAGGCATCAGGGGCGTCATAGTTAGAAATTAGCATTTGAAAAACCTTTGAAATTCACTAACAAAACATATGCTTCAGGGACATTATAGTTAGGAATTAGCATTTGGAAAACCTTAGAAATTCACTGAAAAACACACAGGTTTCAGGGACGTTATAGTTAGGCTGACATTTCACTCTACCAAACCAGAGAAATTCACCCGTTATAGTTAGTTGAGCTAACAATAACTTGCGCCCCCTCAATGTACTGCTGATGACATCACATATTACATCACTCATGAAATGGTCAGTGACATCACTGATGACTTCACTGATGACATCTCAAATGACATCACTGATGCCATCATCCAGTGACTGAGTGTTTCTAAAAAGTTTAAATATGTTTTATATAGATGTACCAAGGTGTATTGAAGAATGAGTGCCTGTATCAATGATTTAGTAGGTGCGTGACTGACTGTATAAGTGAGTGATTAAATGTCTCTTACTGAATGCATGGGTTAGTGACTAAACTGTGTAAATGTCTGTATCAGTCTGTCAGTGTGTAAGCGGTTTCATTGGTTGGTGAATAGCTACATGAGTGTCTATATGGATTATTGATTTGTTTTCTGAGTATCTGTGTGAGTGTCTGAGTGTCTGTGTGGGTGGGTGGGGGGATTGACTCCATGCATAGATGTGTGAGCGCATGATTCACTGAATGTATGGGTTCAAGAGTGCCTCTGTGAAGGGCAGTATTGGTGGGTGAGTATATGTATGGGTGTGTTGGTGAGTATTTAGATGTCTCAGTGGTACATGTGTGAGTAACTACATATCTGAAAGGCAGTATATGTGAGTGTTTGACTATACAAATGACTATATGTGAGAGTGAGTGATTGTGAGAGTGACTGTATGAATGAGTGTGTGCTTGTGTCAGTAATTGTATAGGAGAGTAGGTATGTATTAGTATCTGTATGAATAAGTAATGTGGTGTGGGTATAACTGTATAGGTGAGTAAATGGCAGTGTGATTGATTCTTTGGGTGAATGACTAGGTGTTTGAGTACCTCTATAAGTGAGTGGCAGTGTGTGAGTGTCTGTACAGCTGTATCAGTGAATATGATAGTGATGTATTGATGTTTTACTGCATGTATGAGTGACTGTATGGGTGAATGAGTGGATGTGTCTGTAGATCTAGGGCTCAGTGAGTGGGTATGTAGTAACTGGTATTGATGTGTCTATGGTTTCAACAATGATAGTTTCTATTTTAGAGTGAGGGTATCAAAGGTTATATTAGGGTGTGGGAGGTGCATCAGATTATTACATGGATGATATCATCAGTGATGTCATCAGTGATTTCATGTGAGATGTCATCAGTGATGTCACTGATCATGTCATGAGTGATGTAATATTTAATGTCATCAGCAGTGCATTGTGGGGGCACAAGTTATAGTTAGCTCAAGTTTTTCTGGTTTTGTACGAGATAAATGGCAGCCTAGCTATAACGTCCTTGAAACCTTTTTTTTCTGTGAATTTCAAAGGTTTTTCAAATGCTAGTTTCTAACTATAATGCCCCTGAAACCTATGGATTTTTCGGTGAATTTCAAAGGCTTTTCAAATGCTAATTTCTAACTATAACTTCCCTGAAACCTATGGTTTTTTTCAGTGAACTTCAAAGGTTTTTCAAATGCTAATTTCTAACTATAACATCCCTGAAACCTATGTTTTTTTTCGGTGAAGTTCTAAGGTTTTTTAATTTGTAAACCTTAGGTATAAAATTATTTTATCCTCACCCTTTTTACGATATTTGCAAGTGTTTTATAAAATGATTGGAAGTATATTTTTGAACTTTTTATTTTTTAAATTCACTTAGTTTCTCTAAAATCTTCTTCAAAATTTAAAATCACTCTTTTAAAAAATATATCTTACACTACTAAAAATATACTCTGTTATTTATATGTACAACTTAAATTTATAATTACTTGAAATAATGCTTTTAATACTGTGAAAGTTGTTTTATTGTATTGTTATGCTTTCTTTTTTATTTTTTTTTACAAAGGAGTCGCGCACCCTATGCGAACCTACATGATGGGTACTCGGATTCAGGGTGCGCAAACCCTGCTGGCACACATTTCCGGAGCCGCGCTGGAGTCGCGACTCCGGCATAGTTTCAAAAGTATGAACTATCATTGTACAAATTATAAATATCAGTTTTGGTTAAAGGCTGTACTTTTTACCTTACTATTAACTGTGTGAAATTTCACGAGTGTGTGATTTATGCGCGTACGGTGTGCAACCCTTGCCAGCATGTATTTCCGGGGTCACGCAGGGGTCGCGACTTCGGCGTTATTTTCAAAGTGTGAAATATCACTGTACAAAGTTTAAATATCAGTTTTGTTTAAACACTTTCTCTAACATACTTCTTAAAATATTTTATAAACACCTATTTGAACTTTATAACTATGTATAAAAAAATTTAGGGGTGCGCGACTGGTGGGTGACGGGTGCGTGGCGGCTGCGCGCACCGTAGCGACTCCATATGACCTGAAAAGAAAGCTTCTGATTGGTATAAAACCTTTTCATTCTCTTAGAGTGAGGATCCAACATCCGTTTCATTCCTCTTATTATGTGTCTCTCTTCCTGACAAGACATGTTCATTGTATCTCCTTACAATTTATTTTTTCACTGTGTTTCCTGACTTTTTTTTCCCCAAAAATGTCATCCAATCATCCAGATCAAGATCTACTGGAAGAGTAAGATGATGTGGTGGAGCCTGTCAAGAAGAGATGCCGGAGGGAGGGAAGAAGGTAAACGCGAGGTAACTTGCAAGATATGCAAAAGTGCGCTCTCCAGAGGCTCTGAAAAAAAGTACTCGTGCGGAATGGCCTCCATGAAAAAACACTTGGAGACCATTCACCCCGTGCATTTGGCCAAATGAATATCACAGAGGGAGAGAAATGAAGAAGCAGCACCAATTGACCCAAATGCTCCATCAACTTTGTCAGCAGGAGTTCCACCTACACCGAGGTCACACATTTTTCCTGAGCTTCTGGATGCCACAATTAATTGTAAAAATTGTGATGCAAAACTCTGCATCAGGGAGCAATGCATTGATGTGGTAATTAATGCAATTAAACACACAAGTGTTATTTTTTTTTATCTGCACCCAAATCATCTTTTCCTTTTTTTCCCCCAGTTATATTGGACTCTTCCATTTTTTTGTTAAAAAAAATTTCAACACTCCCCAAAAAATTCAAAAATTGTTAGAAAATACCCAAAAAATTAAAAATCTTAAAAAAACAAAAACAGTTCTTACAGAACCACATATACTGGTTAAAAATAGAAAAATTGAATGACGAATTGCATGAGTGCAAGGATACTGCCTGAGTGATTGCATGACTACTTGTATAGTGCTTGAGTGTTTGCATGAGTGCATGGGTAGTGCCTTAATGATTATATAAGTACATGGTTACTGCCTAGGTGATTAGAGGAGTGCATGTGTATTATGTGACTGATTGCAAGAATACACGGTTAGTGCCTGAGTGCATGGATGAATGCATGGGTAGTGCCTGGGTGATTGGAGGAGTGCATGGGTAGTGCTTGAATGCATGTAGGACTGCATGGGAAGTGCCTGGGTGATTTTATAAATGCCTGGGTAGTGGTTGGCTGGAGGCTCCAGCAATGTCCTGGGGCACTGCTCCCGCCATGCCATAGCAAACTCTGCTTTGCTTCATGAAAGCGAGAGCAGGAAAAATGCTCTCACTTCCATGAAGTGAAGCAGAATTGCTTTTGGGCAGAGTGAGCTGCATGTTAGCAGGTCCCTTTGCCCAAAAGCAATGCTGGCTCCCACAGGAGGCTGGGAGCCGGCAGGGACTAAGGTGGCCTTGAGGCGCCCGTCATGGTCCCCAAGGATGTGGCCATGCCCTGAGGGACAAGGTCCCTGGGGTCAAAAAATCCCACAGGACACTGGGAGCCGGCAGGGAGGCCATGCTCCCTTTCTTCACCACTCTGCAAATGCTGATCAGGGTGCACTACTGGTTATGCCATGAAGTCCACTCTTCTCCTGAGGGGCCTTGAGGGCCAAGAAGCCCTCCTGACACCTGTTGTAAGTCCTACACAGCGGGATTCCTAAAAGCTGGTAGGAGGCCCATCCCCCTTTCTCCACCCCTCTACAAACATGACTACTAGATAAAAAACCATAGAAATTCATTGGAAAAACCAAAGGTTGCAGGGACGTTATAGTTAGGATTTAGCATTTCAAAAACCTTTGAAATTCACTAAAGAAAACTAAGGTTTCAGGGATGTTATAATTAGGGTCAGATTTCACTCGTACAAAATCAGAGAAATTCAGCGATTATAGTTAGCTGACCTAACTAAAACTTACCCCCGCAATGCACTGCTTATGACCTCACGTATTATGTCACTCATGACATGGTCAGTGATATCACTGATGACATCACTGATGACATCATCCGGTGACTGTGAGTGTTTCTAAAAAGTTTATCAGTGTTCAATATGTATACACCAAGGTGTATTAATGAATCAGTGGGTGAATGAGTACCTGTATGAATTATATAGTGGGTGTGTGACTGACTGTATAAGTGAGTGATTGTATATGTTTCAGTGAATGTATGGGTGTGCGACTCATTTGTGTGAATGTCTGTATCAGTCTGTTGGTAGGTTTGTAAGTGGCTTCATGGGTTGGTGAGTAGGTACATGAGTGGCTGTATGGCTTATTGATTGGTTGTCTGAGTACCTCTATGCATGGGTAGGTGAGGGTGTGTGTGACTCACTGCATGGATGAGTGAGCAGGAGAATCACTGGCTATATGAGTTCATGAGTGCATCTGAGAGGGGCTGTATAAGTAAGCGAGTGTGAGTATGGCTGTGTCCATGAGTGAATGGATATGTCAGTGGTATATGGGTGAGTAACTGAATACTTGAAAGGTAGTATAGGTAAGTGTTGGATTATATAAGTGACTGTATGTTTGAGTGAGTATTTGTGAGAATTTACATATGGGTTAGTGTGTGCTTGTGTTAGTGACTGTATAGGTGAGTAAGTATTTGTTAGTATCTGTATGACTAAGTGAGTTGGTGTGGGTATAAGTGTATAGGCGAGTATGTGTTTGTGTGATTGACTCTATGGGTGCATGAGTAGGTATGTGAATAGCTCTATGGGTGACTGAGGGTGTGGGAGTGGCTGTATGAACAGATATATCAGTGGCTTTATTAGTCAATGAGTCGGTGTACAGGTGGCTATATGGGTGATTGAGTGGTTGTGTGTGTAGACCCATGAGTCAGTGAGTGGGTAAGTACTGGTATGGGTGTGTCAATGATTTTGAGAATGGTAGTGTGAAAGTTGGTATATATGAAAAGTTACATGGAGGTGTGAGAGGGTGCACGGGAGATTCTGTGGACGACATATATATATATATATATATTACCTACTGGCGGTCGCCAGTAGGTAGTTATAGTTAGGACCCCTTTTCCATAGGAAAACCTCAACATTCTATTTTGAATAACTTTGGCGCCGGTCGATGAATCCTCGCGAATTTCTCAAAATAGGTGGGGCGCTACGCTCCGCTCCTACCCTGAAAGTCTCGGGGGGATTCGTCAAGCAGGGACTGAGATAAAAGGGGGGTCCCAAAACACGTTTTTCCCATGCATTTTTCCATAGGACCTTTAGAACGAGCTACCGCCCGAACGGCTGAACAGAATTACTAGAAATTTGGCAGAGAGGTAGTCCCTAGGTCAAGGAAGTGCCTTTTGTAGGTTTGGTGTAAATCTGTTCAGTAGATTCTGCGAAAATAGCCTTTAAATCAATATATATATATCTGAGCCCGCTTACGGTACGCTTACCGTACGCTTACCGTAAGCGTACGGTGGCGTTCGCGAGCGCGATTCTGATTGGCTCTTAGATCTTAGTAAACATTCGAATCGGCCGAAACCAGGAAGCGGCGTCCGCCATTTTGTCTCTCGCACTGAGTGTTGTTTATCAAACATGATGGCCAAAAACATGTTACGGGGCTGTTTTGACAACTCCCTCCCACATAGTCATGTTGAGGGAGTCCCCAAACATCCCCCAAGAGCAAAAACGGGTTTATTTTTTTTCGGCAATTTCGCCGAGTACGCTTACCGTACGCTTACCGTAAGCGTACGGTAAAAAAAAAAAATTTAAAAAAACACTATCCACACTTACCACAACCCCTGTGCTTTTGGTGGCCGCAGGCCACCAAATGTATAGGGCTTATTAATGGCTAAAAAAAACAAAATTTTGGCAACATGAAATTATAAAATCGAAATAAAAAAAACACTATCCACATTGACCCCACCCCCTGTGCTTTTGTTGGCCGAAGGCCACCAAATGTACAGGGCTTATTAAAGTTGATAAAAACCGTGCACGGAACGAACTGCGTTAAGTGGGCACGCACGCCTCGAATGGCGTAAAGTAACTTAGCATTTAAAAAACCGTACAAATTCACTGAAAAAACCATAGGTTTCACACACGTTATAGTTAGGAATTAGCATTTAAAAAACCTTGCAAATTCACTGAAAAAACCATAGGTTTCACACATGTTATAGTTAGCGGAAATTTTACTGATAAAAAACCAGTGAGATTGCCCCGTTATAGTTAGTGCTGGCAACTATAACTCACGCGACCGCAATCTTCTGCTGATGACATATGTGTCTTTATGAAAAAAAAATATTTGTAATATATGTATAGCTAAAAATGTATGGAAGAAGACATGGGCAAATAAGTGTCTAAATACAGTATTAGCATCAGCAGAGGATTGCGGTCGCGTGAGTTATAGTTGCCAGCACTAACTATAACGGGGCAATTTCACTGGTTTTTTATCAGTAAAATTTCCGCTAACTATAACATGTGTGAAACCTATGGTTTTTTCAGTGATATATATATATATATATATATATATATATATATATTACCTACTGGCGGTCGCCAGTAGGTAGTTATAGTTAGGACCCCTTTTCCATAGGAAAACCTCAACATTCTATTTTGAATAACTTTGGCGCCGGTCGATGAATCCTCGTGAATTTCTCAAAATAGGTGGGGGGCTACGCTCCGCTCCTACCCTGAAAGTCTCGGGGGGATTCGTCAAGCGGGGGCTGAGATAAAAGGGGGTCCCAAAACGCGTTTTTCCCATGCATTTTTCAATAGGACCTTTAGAACGAGCTACAGCCCGAACGGCTGAACAGAATTACTAGAAATTTGGCAGAGAGGTAGTCCCTAGGTCAAGGAAGTGCCTTTTGTAGGTTTGGTGTAAATCTGTTCAGTAGATTCTGAGAAAATAGCCTTTAAATCAATATATATATCTGAGCCCGCTTACGGTACGCTTACGGTACGCTTACCGTAAGCGTACGGTGGCTTGCGCGAGCGCGATTCTGATTGGCTCTTAGATCTTAGTAAACATTCGAATCGGCCGAAACCAGGAAGCGGCGTCCGCCATTTTGTCTCTCGCACTGAGTGTTGTTTATCAAACATGATGGCCAAAAACATGTTACGGGGCTGTTTTGACAACTCCCTCCCACATAGTCATGTTGAGGGAGTCCCCAAACATCCCCCAAGAGCAAAAACGGTTTTATTTTTTTTTCGGAAATTTCGCCGAGTACGCTTACCGTACGCTTACCGTAAGCGTACGGTTAAAAAATAAAAATAAAAAAAACACTATCCACACTTACCCCACCCCCTGTGCTTATGGTGGCCGTAGGCCACCTAATGTACAGGGCTTATTAATAGGTAAAAAAAACTAAATTTTGGCAACATGAAATTATAAAATCGAAATAAAAAACACACCATCCACATTGACCCCACCCCCTGTGCTTTTGGTGGGCGAAGGCCACCAAATGTACAGGGCTTATTAACATTGATAAAAACCGTGCACGGAACGAACTGCGTTAAGTGGGCGCGCACGCCGCGAATGGCGTAAAGTAACTTAGCATTTAAAAAACCGTACAAATTCACTGAAAAAACCATAGGTTTCACACACGTTATAGTTAGGAATTAGCATTTAAAAAACCTTGCAAATTCACTGAAAAAACCATAGGTTTCACACATGTTATAGTTAGCGGAAATTTTACTGATAAAAAACCTGTGAAATTGCCCCGTTATAGTTAGTGCTGGCAACTATAACTCACGCGACCGCAATCTTCTGCTGATGACATATGTGTCTTTATGAAAAAAAAATATTTGTAATATATGTATAGCTAAAAATGTATGGAAGAAGACATGGGCAAATAAGTGTCTAAATACAGTATTAGCATCAGCAGAGGATTGCGGTCGCGTGAGTTATAGTTGCCAGCACTAACTATAACGGGGCAATTTCACAGGTTTTTTATCAGTAAAATTTCCGCTAACTATAACATGTGTGAAACCTATGGTTTTTTCAGTGAATATATATATATATATATATATATATTGCAGACAAACGTTCCTCAAGAGAAGACCCTATGTGTTTCGGTCTCATAGGGGTTTTTCTTTTGGATTTGGCCGGTTAGAATTGCAACTTTGGAAATGAAAGAATTATGACTGACCCGTGAGTGTGACCTGTTCTTTTTGAAGAAGGTTTGTTTGCAATATTACACGGCATGTCTCTGCCATTTTGGACTGCACCACCCCAGAAGCACCAAAAACGCCAGCAAGGATGAGCCAACTTGTGAGATATATTATATATTTTTACAAGAGTATGTAACGGCCCTTCCATCTTATTTGAGAGACAACACAGATTTTCTAAAAACTAAAACAACATTCCATGGAAGACGCAATACATTATGGTAATGATGGACGTTGTATCATTGTATACCTCAATCTAACATTAGAAAGGAATACATGCCTGCACAAGATTTATGAGGGATTGACCAGTGGAATGGCTGGACCACACATATGTTGATGGACATGCTGAATTATTGCCTCACACACAAAGTTTTCGGTTTGATTCAAAATTCTATCAACAGGAACAAGGAACGGTGATGGGCACCCCTTTCGCCCCAACTATGCTCACGGAGTTTGCAGAGTTTTCCGCACTCCGCGTTACGCAGAACTCACAGAGTACCTAAAAACTCTGCTTCCCGCAGCGGAGCAGAGTTTTTCCCTTGATCGCATTCACCAACGTCAAGTTGGTGAGTGAGGAAAATCCACCTCATGGCGAGAATTTTCCTTGTTCACAATCTTCAAAATCAAGTTGGCGACCGCGAGCGTGGAAAATCAACCTCCCGGTGAGATTTGTCAGAGCGGGGGGGGGGGTCAGTTTTCTCATTGCGAGAGGTCGCATATGCTTGCGACCGCTCATGTTGAGATATTGCCCGTTCTCGTTAAGAAAGCTCCCATTTGAGTAAAAATCTACCCGAGCAGCAGAAACGGAAAGAAGGGACCCCTTGCACTGTGCAAGGTGCCAATCGCAATGATTGAACAGTGCGGACAAGTATCCGGCACTGTGCAATCACCGCAAACTGTATTTTTCTATGGAACTCCGCCGCTTGTGGAGCTCCGCGTAGTGCAACAGAGTTTTTTTGCCACTTTGCGGAGTTCCTCATAGTGCAACTCCACAAAATCCACCCGGGGTTAATGCAAACCTGTTCATTGTGTGTTGGGAGAAGGAGGTAGCCTGTGCTGAGGAAAACAACATGCATATGGAAAAGGTAGCACTATGGACCAGATTCGTTGATGATTTATTTATTTTGTGGGAAGGCTGTGCAAGTGACTTGGAGCTTTTTCTGGTCAGACTAAACGACAATGATTGTAACATATGATTTACACACACATGGAGTCACCAACGATGTAACTTTCTGGATGTTGAGTTGGAGGTCAAGGAGAACACATTAACAACAAGAATCCACAGAAAGCCTACAGCAACCAACTCCATCCTACACGCGAACAGTGGGCACCCACATGCCCTCAAGTGGAGCATCTCATATAGTCAGATGCTGAGAGAAAGGAGAATTTGCTCAACGGAAGAACTGTACAAAGAGGTGTGGAGACTGGTCAGATCCTTCAGAGAATGAGGATATCCAATGACATTGCTTGAGGATGCTAGACGAAGGTCTAAAGAGAAAACGGGGAAGCAGTCCATTTACCCTCAAAAGACACAGGAAGAGAAAAAGAAAGCTATAAGGAGACTCTTCCTAAAATATAATATGGCTCAGCCAAGTATCAAGGAAGTTTTACCAAAACACTGGTGCATTCTGAAGAATGATGAACACCTTGCAGAAATTCTTGAAAAAGGTCTACAAATCACAGTAAAAAAGTGCGATCCCTGGGAGATATTTTGACCTCAAGTCATTGTATAAATAAAAAAGATCCACAAGGACAAGGATCATAGTTGCCTAAGAATCAGGAAGGATTAACAAAGTGCAACTCATGCAAAGCATGTAAATTTGGCTTGAACATCAGGAGTTGTTGTACAATGGAGGATCATACGGTTCCAATCAAAGAAAGAATAACATGCAACACAGAATTTGTCATCTATGCATTAAAATGTGGCTTTAATAAACTGTATATCGGTAGCATGAAGAACAAATTGAAATTAAGAATCCTACAGCACATGAGAGCGATTAAAAATGGGGACAAGAGCTACCCAGTAGCCTGCCACTTTGATCAGACACTTGATTGATCATTATCAACATTTTCGTACTGGGGAATCAAACATGTAAGGGCTCACCCAAGAGGAGGAGGATCGTGGGAAGGAATTAACAAAACAATCACGCCTAATAATATTGATTGAAATTGAGACACCGTGGGGCCATAATAAGGATGCAGAACTGTTTGTCCATCTATGATATTCGAAGCAACAAGATCCACTATGATTGTGTACTTTCCCAAAAATTTATTGTTTACCGAAATATGTATGTAACAGATTGGCACATTGGCACAACATCATGTATTTGGAGCATGAGTAGAAGATCTTAGAAAAATATTAAGAAAGAAGTGAATTGATTAATGAGATATTGATTATATTACCAAATGGTATTGTAAATTGCAGAGGCGATGATGAAGAATGGAGATTGCACCATGCACATTTTACTGATTTGTACTTTCCCTAATATGCTATTTCTCTTTCCAGATAGTGTACAAAATGTTCATGCGTGTCGTACTTTAATCAATCTACACATTTGTGAACATGCTACTTTTCTTAGATAGGTCAAAAATCTCTTTGCACGGTGCACTTTAATCCATTTGCACTTTTCATATCATGCTGCTATTGCTATATCATTTATCCCTTGACAAATTGTAAGGTGGGGAGAAAAGACGTGAAACGGAATACCTCATAACATTCAGGGAGAAGTGTAATACTTCACTTGCAGAGTAAATTGGAGCTACTGTATGAATCATCATCACCTTGCACTTTAGATCTCTCGCACTTTAGATTACTTTTGCACTTCAGATAAAGAATGCATTGGAATTAAAAAGAGATAAGAAGTATACAGTGTGCATAGGAAAGAAAAAATGAAAAAATTAATTAAATTAAAAAAACTTATAAAAGAACAAATGTGAGCATAAGTAATATAGAGAACATAAAAAGGTTCATATAAATGAATACATGATGTTGTCATGATGTTGTCAATTAAAAATGGTGGAAGATTAAAGCCATCGAACGAGATTAAATGTTCTACTCTATTTGTTTTTTAATGGTCAGTAACATTGAGAAAGGACAAGTATTAAATTAGCCACAATGCAGAACCCAAGCGACCCAGTAGAAGGCAATCCACCGAAACGTGCTGGTCCATTCTGGAAAGGAGCATGAAATTGTGTAATGCCTTATATATGGAGAACATGAGGATAATGAAAATGAGATTAACGAATTGAAGATCTTACCTGGACAAGTGTTGTTATCATTTGACTGTGTGCCGCTGCATGTGGTGCTCGTGAGCAGAACACCCAAGAGAACATATATATATATATTCATTGGACAAACAGCAACGTGTGTGGTTCGAGGTCCGTACCTGTTTCTAGACTCCCCAGCTCGATTGGGAGTTCAGGACTTGTCTTCATATATATATGTATATATATATATATATTTATATGAGAGCTGTATTCTACTGCTAAACCATTCCCTCCCGAGTGCAGAGGCAAATGTGAAGTACACACAACTATGAAATATGCTATAGAGAGATTACCACAAACCTCTCTCTCCTTAGCACAACAAATAAAAACATTTAAATCTTGGCACCCTGAAAACTCACCTCACTACTTGCTCATTAGGAGCATTTCTTTGATTTACATGAAAATTTCAATTTCTGAACTGTCCAAAACACTGTCAAGGCTTCCTTCTCTATAACAGAGTAATTCAACTCTCCTTCCTTTGATCCTCTAAAGTCAAACAATATGGTCCTTTCCACACTATTGTGTCTCTGCGGAAGCACAGCACCAACCCTTAACACTGGCATCAGACAGGATGATTGTCTCCTGACCAGGCTCAAAAGTTTGTAAACTTGATGCCTTCCTAAATTCTTGCTTCAGACTTGAGAATTCCAATTCACATTCTTCACTCCACTCAAAAGTGGGACCTTTCTTTATAGGAATCCTCATGTATTTTTTCTTTCTGCAAACTTAGACACAAATGTATTGTACTACTCTGACATGCCCAGAAACTTGACTTCCCCTTCCTTGGACACTGGACTAGCTAGACTAACAATAGTATCCACCAAATTCTTCTTTGGTTCAAGACCTCAGAACTTATCTCGTGACCCAAACAGTTAATTTTATTAAGATTAAAAGGACTCTTTTCAGCTTTTAGTGTCACACTACATTCTTTCAGCCTGCACAGTAACTCACACAACCACTAATTATGTTCCTCCACATTCACCCATACACCAGGATATCATTTTGCGTTATCTTTATACCTCACACACCGTTCAAAAGATTGAAACATTGAAATACTGCCAGAGCCGAGATCAACCCAAACGTCATGCAAACAAATTTATATGTGCCAAAGGTATGACAAATGCTGTCAAATCTTGAGAATCCCTTTGTAACTTGACCTGGTAATTGGCAGAAGCTAAGTCAACCATCAAAAAACACTTTATCCCCTTCAGCATGGATAACATTTAATTTATGTTAGGCAAAGTGTAGTGATCAACTACCACACCTTTATTGACTTCTCATAAGCCTACGCAAAGACGGACATCTCCACTTGCTCTCCTTGCTTGAACAACTAGAGCAAGCCATTCCGTGGACTCATCCTCCTCAATTATGCCACACTCTCAATTTTTCTAGTTATGCTTTCATCTTGTCCTTCACAATTATCGGTACACCCCTTTCTTTACTAACAATTTGGTTTACCCTTTTCTTTAAATTCATCTTGTGAAAATATTTTTTAAGCACCTCAGCTTTTCCTGAAATAAGTCTGGAAATTCGTGTTCATACTGGGGCCTGCTGCCACTCACTTCACCAACCTCCTCCATGTCCTTGAGTCTTACTGAGGGAGTCTCTTTGGGATCAAGATATACACTTAGGGGCATATTCTGAAGGTCTCATCGCCGGGTTATCGGCACTTTAGCGCCGCAAAAGTGTTGAAATATTAATCGCCCCATTCTCAAGCAGGTGCAAACTGCCGTAATCGCCAGTTTTCCAGCGATAGCTTCCACAAAAAACATCGCCACGGAAGAGAGCAACAACTAACACTAATGATATGCAGAGTAGGCGTTCCTGTGCAAAAACACACGAAAACACCACTTTGCAATATTCTCAACGATCAGCCAGATCAGCGAAGAGATCCAAAAACAGGTGATAAGGCGCGTTAGCAGCAGAGAATGAACACCTGCCTTTTACTGGTGTTAAGGAGGATGACTACCTGCAGTATGGAAGGGAGCCCAGCCCAGAGCCACATCTGAAGACCAACACATGTCATGGAGCTACTGATCATGGAGCTCGGAGACCCAAGTGGCCCACAACGCCCACTCCCACCACCCCCAGGATCCCCCCGGACCCCACCTGGACCACCCCCCGGACTACCACCGAGGCAGCGCAGAAGAAGACAGCGGTCCTTCAGAAAACGCACCAGCCTCACAGACTTAACGCCAGAGGAAGTAATTGCCCACTACAGGCTCAAAAGGGCAACCATCCTCCGCATCCTGACCCACATTGCCCCCAGGCTGACGGTACCAACACAGCAGACAACCAACATCCCTCCGCAGACAAAGCTGCTGGCTGTGCTCCTCCTGTTGGCCTCTGGTACCTTCCAACCAGCAACCTCCAGAGTCGGAGGAGTCTCACAGCCAGCCTTATCAAAGTTCATCACAACTGTCTTGGATGCCATCATCAGCTTGGTACCCCAGCACCTTCACTTCCCCCACACTGCACAGGAACAGCTGGAGACCAAGCAAGGCTTCTACGCCATAGCTGGCTTCCCGCACGTGTTAGGGGCACTTGACTGCACACATTTCCTACTTGTGCCCCCTGACAACACTGCACACAATTACCGCAACAAAAAAGCACACAAATTCCATCAATGTGCAGGCAATAGTGGACCACTGGGGACTCTTCACCAACATCATCGCCAACTACCCAGGCAGTGTGCATGATTCCTACATCTTCCGACAGTCCATCATCACCCAGTGCTTCGAAGATGACACCTACGGAAATGCACTGCTTGTTGGTAAGTACCAAATGAAAACACCACACACCTCAACTCCACAATCATGCAACTCACAACTGTGGGAATGCACACGTTACAACATCACATACAACATACCGAACAACATGCCCACCTACCAGACACAACAACACAAGGAACTGTGGTAACAGGGGCCAGCCATGTAGACAAACCATCCATGTCATGGCACCTCTGACACACAATAGCTGGATGTGGTGAGAGGTGGGAACCAAGTATGTGCGAAGGAGGCAAGTGACCCATGAATCAGAATGAACACAATGCCAAGTGAGGCGATGATGTGCTGGACAGACTCAAGTATTCAGAGCACAGACATGTCCATGTGGACATATACTGCTGGTGTATGTAGTGTCATAGACAGTGGACGCAACCATGTTTCCTCAGGCAGTGGGGTAGACCTTGGACATGTAGCAATGTCGCCCCCCCCCGTAAGCGTAAGCGGAGTGGGGTGGGCCAGCGTAGGAGTGGAAATTAATAGCCCGGCGCTCAGGCCGTTGTTCGCTTCCAGGATGGCCACCAAAGCAACTACTGCGTGTGTCTCTGTGTCTGCCATATCCTCACCATAGGCCTACACACACATGGGCGACCACCTTCAATGGCCAATATCACAGTGTCGGTGTCAGGCTTGTGGACATGCGCAGAGAGTCATGACAATGCTGTGTCTTAGGAGTGCAAGTGAGGCAACCGCGCAGCGAACTCCAGTAAATAGGCTCGGGGGAGTGAGGAGCAGCTGTGAGGCAACGTAATAGACATGGATGCCGCTTATTTGCCACATGAAAGACATGTCAAACATGAATCCCAAAGTTCCACATATCACACACCAATATACTAATAAGCCTGCCAACACAGAATGCAGAACCACCGATTGACATATCTCTCTCTCCTTTCACAGGTGGTCAAGGATATGCACGCTGCCCGTAGATGATGAAACCCCTCCAAACCCCGAACACCCAGGCCCAGAGGCAGTACAATGCGGCCCACAAACGCACCATGGCCATTGTGGATCACTCATTTGGTGTGTTGAAGTCACGTTTCAGGTGCCTGGACATCACAGGTGGAAGACTCCTGTACAGCCCGCAAATTGTGTGCAAGATGATCATTGCATGTTGTGTGTTGCACAACATATGTGTATGCACCAAGGCCCCATGGATCCATGTGCCAGATGCACCGGACGATGATGATGAGGATGAGGCAGGTGGACCACACCCCACTGCAGCAGCAGCAGGAATAGCCCAAAGGGACACTATCATTAACAATTTCTTCACATGAGCACATAACATTGGGACTGTCCTAAGCATTCATTGGACAGGACAAAATGTCCACAGGCATAGCATGTGCAAATAAATTCATTCCAAGACACATTCCCTGTGTGTATGTCACTCCTCTGCATTGGCACATCAGTCTGACAAGTGTAAGAGCAACATTTAGTGCTGAAAATTTTACCAATGGCAATTAGATGGTGGCAGTGTCACCTCCATTATTGGGATCTTGTTTTCCTGCGGACTGAACCGCGTCTTCCTCTTCTTCTTGCCCTTCCCTAACCCCAGGGTCCCAGCCTGGTCATCCATGGGGGTTGTGGGGTTCAGGTTGTCCTCTGTACTTGCTCCGGCTACCTCCATGGTGCTTTGCAGCTGTTTGTGTTCTGTTTGGGTTTTTTGTTGCGCTTTTATACTGATTTCTGCAGCCTGACTTGTGGTACTTGCAGCCCTGGCGCTGCTTATCGCTGACTTTTTTATTGCAATTAGGCCAACACAACTTTTTCGCATACAAGTTTTGATTTGTATTGCCGTACCGGTAATGTTATCGCGGACATTTGATGCATTTTGGGGAAACTATCGGATGATACCACCGTGTTGAGAATGTGACGTTGACATAGAGTTATTTTCCTGTGATGGACGGCGATATATGAAATTGCGTTAACCTATTTTGGTGATGATTATCGCACATTCTTGAGAATATACCCCTTAATTTCTTTTGTGAAACCAACTAGTGAGAGAGTTACCTCTTAAGAACATGTCGATTTTTCCAGCTGTAAACATGTCCTTGAACTGTATGGACCCATTGAAATTTCCTAGTAATTTGATTGGTTCGTCACCATAATGTTCCAGCTAGATGTCAGGTTTATGCAGTTTAACTCTGACCACTAAAGCTCTATCAAACATTTCTCTTGGAATCAAAGTGATTTTTACTCCAGAGTCAAATAGCATGAATGTCTCCACACCCTCAATCAGCACCATCTACATTGGCCCACTCAAACCATCCTTCACCTGTAAGTTAAACTCATCATCCAAAGATTCATCTTCATCACAAGTAACCTCCTGCACATTTTTTTAAATTTAGAACTTCTACAACATCTAGTTACATAACTCTCTTCCCCGCAACTCTTACAAGTGGCCTTCCAGCCAACACATCCTTTATAGTTTGCAAAGTGACCAACCTCCCTGCACCTACAGCTTCAACCCTGACGTTTCTTCACATCCTTCAAATCTTTCTCAGCTTCTTTTTTTCCTTTTCCATCACCATGTTTCTTGTATTGATTAACCGGTTGTACAGTACTATCCTTAATATTCATACCACTGTTCTTTCTTTCTTCAAACACATGCAAAACTGTGATCTTATGTCTTAGCCATGGTCACCACCTCAGTTAGTGAGGCATTATCCTTCTGCCGAAACAATTCTTTAGTCTTCTCCAAACAACACCCCAATATAAATTGGTCCCTCAAGCGCTCTTCATTTGTCCCACCAGAATTGCATGTAGATGCTACTTTCTGCAGTACAGTCATATATTCCTCTACTGACTCTCCAGATCATTGAAACCTTTTGTCAAATTGATACCTCTCCAGAACTGTGGACATTTTAGGCAAATAATGTAAATCTAGTCTCTTAAGACAGATTTCATAATCATTCAACACACCACACTCACTCGGTGTCACAAAACATCTTTTGGACATTAGGACGCAAACAATGCAGTAATAATTATATCTTTCCCTCCACACATAAAATGCCACATACCCAATCATAATGTGTAAATGCTGACATCCGCTTTTTCCAAGCAATTTGCGGTTCACCAGGGATTGATAGAAAAAATGGGGGCGGTGTTACATTCTGGTCAATGGTAACTACCAGAAATAGGTGTACAATGTAAAATATAAATTTGCAAAACTACACAAAAAGGCCCATGTAGTATGGAAACCTGTAAAGCAAAAATACCTGTGAAAATATCATCGCAATTAATACAGGTGTTAATTACCATGATGTGCGCATCACCGAACAATGCAAATGCAAATATGCAAAAATAAAAAAAAACAGCTGTATCTTCTCACTGTTGTATCTTGATGCATCTACTTTTATATGCACTGGCATGTAGACCTAACTTCTCAGGAAGTCCTATAGCAGACACCCAGCTTTTTGGGCAGTGAATACACACCTTGAGGGATCATTTGGTACTCCCGGTCCCACATCAGGGCAGCCCAAACAAGAAGCCCTCTGCCCTGTGGTACTCCCAATTCTTGAAAGAATTGCAAAGCCACGTCAGGTCCTTAGAACGCAGATGGCGTCGAAATTGTGATGAGACAGAGCGAAGTAACTTCAAAGCAGCCCTCAGAAAATATCATGCCCTGATTAAAACAACCAGAAAAAGGCTATTATACTGAGGCAATTAAAACTTCTAACACCAACCACAAAGCGATCTTCAAAATCGTCAATCTATTTACAAATCCTATAATCTTACAACAAGAGATTCCCCCTTCCCAGCGTCTCTGTAATACCATAGCAGAATTTTTTGAACAGAAGGTTCGGATATTACAAAAAGACTTCCCCCCTCCTATTCTCCCTTTCATTTATAATTAAGTTTCTCCAGCCACTGATAGGGCCTGTATGCACATTTTTAAGCCAATAACTTTGAAAGAATCGCGTCAGGCGATCCTGACTATTAAATCATGCTCCCCTTTTGATCCCTGTCCCCCCATACTTTACATGCTAGCACTGATATCGCTTACCCCAATATAAATAATATAATAAACTCTTCCCTAACAACTGCCAAGATACCGGCAGACTGGAAACTTGCAGCTGTAAAGCCACTTCAAAAGAAACAACTTGTGGAACCTGCTACCCTTTCCAATCTGCGTCCTATTTCTCTCTTACCCTGTCTGAGTAAGATGACAGAACAATTTGTCAATAGTCAACTCACAACATATTTGGAGGAAGCAAATCTGCTTCACTCCAACCAGTTCAGTTTCAGAGCCCAACACTCTACAGAATCTGCCCTATTGTACACTGCCGAAACCCTAAGAGCAGCTCTTGATCAGGAAAATAGAGCAGTCCTGGTGTTGTTAGACCTGTCGGCTGCTTTCAACAGGGTCTCGCACACTATTCTTTTAGACCATCTCGGATCCTTTGGCATCTCTGCCATTGTCATACCCTTGATAAAGAACTTCCTGCAAGATCGCAGACAAGTGACACACTAGGCCAATAACATTCACAAGAAAAAGTACTGCTCTCAGTTGTACCCCAGAGTTCAAGTCTCCACTGATTAGGCTGATATTGTTCTTTAATATAGAGACTATCTCATATGTGGACGATACCCAGCTAATTTTGGTTTTGAACAATTACACCACTCAGGTGGAAGAAAATCTCCGCCTGTGCCTTACCACGACTTTCAGCTGGATGAAGACTAACCATCTTAAATGTAATTCTGAAAAAACGGAAATTCTACCTTCAGGCCAAGAAAATTCTTTCTCTCCCAAAGTCTGGTGGCCAGCGAATACCACCCCTTTTCCAAACACAGTGAACGTGGTGGTCAGGAACTTTGCAATAACATTTGATACCACTCTATCGTTTAAACAGCAATCATTGGCAGTTGCCAGCATGAAATTCTTTGATCTGCTTTCCATCTCTGCAAGGCAGACAGTTGCCAATGCCCTAATCACATCCAGGCTAGACTATTGTAACAGCCTCTATGCAGGTACCAACAAGTCGGTCCTACACAAGCTACAAATGGTCCAGCATGCTGCAGCACATTTAGTGCTGAAGTGGCCTAGGAGGTCATCTGCATCAGCGGCGTTAGAAATACTCTACTGGCTGCCAATCCATAAATGTGTCCTGTTCAATAGCCTCATCATCACATTTAGGGCATCCCATTCCTTTGGACCTCAATATCTCCAAGCAAGATTCTAGCACTACACTCCCTCCTGAAGTCTAAGATCATCAAATGCCAATCTGCTGAAAATGCCAACTTTAAGATTGGCATCGAAGGGAGGAAAATGGTTCACAGTGATAGGCTCAAAGGCATGGAATAAACTTCCTCTACAGCTCCGCCAGATCACCTCTGAGTTCCTTTTTAGGAAGACCCTAAAAACCTGGATCTTCAGTGCATCTAACACTCTCTGCAAAACTCTGATCTGATTCCCCTTTCTTACCGTTAGCAGTTAACCAGTTTTTGCCTCCCTTGCTGGGTTCCGCTTAGCACCATGATGCTCCTCGGAGTGACAGTTGCACTCTACATATGAGCTATTACATTACATGACATGATGAATCCAAATACTGCTGAATATAAAAGGCAACTTAAGGGTGTGCTCGTCACTGAGCACTATAACAATCATACATACCAATGCTTGAGCAAATAGAATGCACTGCTTACATAGTGTATGCAAATGAATCACCAAGCACAAAGAATGAAATTATGAAGTATACGAGGTGAATCCGTCATATTAGTGTAGCAAAAACAGATGATGTGTAGAAACAAATGCAGAGTTTCTCAACAACCCAAAATAGCGCTTGTAACGTGGTCACACAAAATTTTCCGACTCTTTGCAAAGGTGGTAGGGCTTGCTACACCCTTTGATATGTTGATGTAGAATCCAACAGTAAGGGAATGCGCTGGATGGAAGCACCTCATACGTGCTGAATGAAGGCACCTTCAACAACCTTGCCCATAGGTTCCAACATCTGATCATGCTTAATGTCTGTTCACATGCTCCAAAGATTAAAATTCTCGAATTTCTCGATTCCAATTGAGTTCATGCTGCCTGGTGTTCTGCTCTTGCCACCTGATGTTGCGCTGCTCACCTGCACCAAAACATTAAAACATTGGGGGGGATATTCACAAGGATCTATGGCTGAGTTAACAGCACTTTATCGCAGCCAGAGTTGGGATAAACTTATCTCCCAAATCACAAGCTGGTGTTAACAGCCCACAGCACCAGTATACCCATGATAGCAGCCTCAAAAAGCATAGTCACAGATGACCCCGGCAACTATAGCTAATGAGATGCAGAGTAGGTGTTCCCATGCCAAAAGCCGCGACAACACCACTGCACAACATTCACAACGACCAGCCAGAACTGCGATAAGATTACAAAACAGGCAATAAGGCGCTTTACCAGCAGGAAAATAACAGCTGCTCTGACCTGGTGCAAAGTCGGACCGCAGCCTGCACCACAAAAGAGAGCACAGCCCAGAACCACACCTGAAGAACAACAGATGCACCCGGGCAACTGAACATGCAGCCCGGAATGCTAAAAGGGCACTCCACCACCCCCAGGAACCCCCTCCCCGGCACCCCCCCGACCAAAGACATGCCACATCAGCTACAACTAAACATGTACAAAATAATCCGCATGATGTCGCACAATCACAACTGGTGACATGCATGTGTCGTCACAAAAATGAGCATCACATATCACTTTTGAAGCAAAAAATGAAACTTTATTAACATGAACACTGAAATTACATGAAGACACATGATGGCTCCCCTCGGGACAATCCGTAGGTCACAGCCTGCAAGACAAAAATCATGATCAGAAGGTGTGTCCTGCGCACATCAAAGGACAGAGAGAGAGAGCAAAGGAGAGACAGGAAAAGAGAGAGAGAGGGATGAAGAGAGGGGGAGAGAGAGAGAGAAGAAGAGAGGTGGAGAGAGAGAGAGAAGAAGAGAGGGGGAGAGAGAGAGAGAGAGAGAGAGAGAGAGAGAAGAGAGGGGGAGAGAGAGAGAGAGAGAGAGAGAAAAAGAGATGGGGAGAGAGAGAGAGAGAAGAAGAGAGGGGGAGAGAGAGAGAGAGAGAGAGGGAAGAAGAAGAGGGAGGAGCGAGAGAGAGAGAGAAGAAGAGAGGTGGAGAGAGATAGAGAAGAAGAGAGGGGGAGAGAGATAGAGAGAGAGAAGAAGAGAGGGGAAGAGAGAGAGAGAGAGAGAGAGAGAGAGAAGAAAAGAGGGAGCGAGAGAGAGAGAGAAGAAGAGCGGGGAGAGAGAGAGATAGGAAGAGAGGGGGAGTGAGAGAAAGAGAAGAAGAGAGGGGGAGAGAGAGAGAAGAGAGAGAGAGAGAGAGAGAGAGAGTGCTGCCCCTGTGCATCCAGGCCACACTGCTCACCTGCTGCCACTGGTGTGTCTCCAACCACTTTATGGTATGTATAGCAGTACACTGGGTCACACATATGAGACAGATCTGTCATCTGAAACAGAGTCCAGATACATGATTGGCACAGTACACACAATTGCACAACACAACATTGCCTGCCTGCCCATGCACACCCAGACAGAGGCACTCCGGCCGCTCCCGCCACCCTACAGAGCATGCCCGCCCATGGACACCCAGGCCGCACTGCTCACCTTCCACCATTGACGTGCAGACAGGAGGTCCCACCACATGCCGCTGCAAGTCACAAGCCTGGGACCCGCGGACATGGCACCCTCTACACCATGCAGCCCCGCTCCGCAGGCCACCAGGTCTCACGTTTGGTGCTGGGTCTTGATTACTCCTTGGCACACGACATACCAGTGCACCCGGCCTCATCGCAGGCTGCACACCCGCTCAGCCCAATGGATGCCACTAAATCTGGGATCCCGGAAGCGACGCCACATGGCGGTAGGCCCACGCTGCCCGCTGACTCTGCCCTACACTGCTGTCCAGCAGGGCACACAAAACCTGAGCTGTCCAGACCGCCGGGATGGGGCATCATCGCAGGCTGCACACCCGCTCAGCAGTTTAAGGTGCCACTAGCTCACTGCACCCAAAGTCACCGTCCCATGGCGGGGTGCCTGTGCCGGCCGCAATGCTCTGGGTGCCACTAACCCTGTGCGCAACAACTCATGGGCCCTTTATGATTGAGAACCGTGGAGCATCCGTCATCCAGTCACCACCGGCAGAGGGGAATGTGACGTTGTTGGCCCCTTATGTTGGCAGAGTCACATGGCCTGTGACGCCTGTGCCAGATGGGTGTGGGGTGCATGCAAACCTGCCCTCAGGGAGTGGCTGTGACATGCTGACAACTAGACCAGTGACCTGCACACCACCAGCGAGTACGCCTATGGCGGGTCACAATGAGAGCCCCCCCTCGGAGCATAAGCGGAGTAGTCTGGCCTGCCATATGCCAGACCTGTGCAGGACTTGCAACAATTACTCGTGGGCTCTGGGTGTGGTTCAGTCCATGTCCAGACATGGAAGTGACTGATGCGTGTGTCCCTGTTGTAGTGTTCACAGGACCCGGTACACAATATGCAACGTAGCACCCTCTGACTGGCATCACACATGATGAGCATCATTGACGCAACAGAAATCACTGTACCTACATTCATCCACACATTCATACATGAATGATGAAAGACATAACACAGCAGTGCGTCACTGGATGTTTATTGCACATCCAGTGCAGTTCTGCAGCTGGAGTGGTACAGGGCAATGCCGAGCACACTACACAATATGTGCCCTTGGAGGGCCAGCCAGAGTCCATCCGGGGATGACAAGTACTGCAGAAGAGGAAGGGTACAGTCCGCAGTCTGGTCGCCGTGTCATTGGTCATCAAACAGGATATGGCGGTCCATATCACTGTCCAAGGTGGGTGCATCGGAGTGTATCGGGGGTCAGAGGAAGGCCATGGGGCCATGCACGGTGCTAAGCAGAAACAGGCCAGGTGGCAGAAATGAATGTTAGTGCCTCCTGATCACAAACCAATCCACGTCCTCGTCCCGGATGTGTGCTCTGCCCCACCTGTGGGTGTTGCAGTACCGGCTGAGGCACTGTGTGCCACTGACACATCAGGTGCCGGAGTGGATATGTCTGCCGCACTGTGAGGCAATGGCACACCAGGGGGCAGAGATGTGGATAGTGTTGGGGCAGCAGCATTCATCTGCGCCACGCCTTGTGGCAGCAATGCCATGATGATGATCTACAGGGCATGGTAGATTCCAGCTACATTTTGCAGATGTGCAGCGGAGGCTGCCATCCTTGCCGCCTCCATCCGCACCATGTCCTCCATTCGCCTCCGCATGTGTGCCAGCTCACGGCTGGTATCGCTGGTGCCCCTCTGAGCGGACAGGTGTTCTTCTTTCCATGTCAGGACTCCAGCGATGTCATTCAGGGCTCGTTGGAGACCATGGAGCAGGCCTAGACACCCATGGATAGCGTCCAGTTTGGTAGCCATGAGGTCGAACCCCACCATCACCTGCTCAGCCGTCTCCCTCTGAGCCTCCAGCAAACGGCCTTGGAAGGCCGTGTGTTGTTCCTGGGGGTCTTCAGAGACTGCTGGTGCATTGGGTGCCTCCTGCTGGGTGATTTGGGTGGTGGTGGGTTCTCCTCAATGCAGCTGGTCAGCCCTGATCTTGGAGGTGAGTCGCGCATGATGTCAATGATGTCTAGGAGGGGTTGTGCGTCGATGCTGGGGTTGTGCTCCTCGTCATCAGTGAAGAGTGGCTGGGACTGCTCTGCAGGGGGTGTTGATGGTGGTCCTGCAATGTGAAGGGAGATGGTATATTGCAATGTGTCCTCATGTATGTAGTCACATGGTACATGTTGACATTTAGACAGCATGGCATTGTACATTGTGACAGTCTATAGATCTGAGTGATGACCCATAGTCATTGAGGGTGTGCACCGTGCTCTGATTGATTGTTCATGTGTGCCATCATGGCCATCTCCATCCATCCTCCCAGTACCTGGTGGTCACTCACCCTGTTGGGGTTGTGCTGTGTTCTGTCGACCAGTATTCGGTCCCCTGACTCCGGCCACAGTATCCACACTGATGACTGTCGACACCAGCTCTTCCATGTCATCCAGCATGAGCTGTGGCGCTGGGAACCCACCTCCAGTCTGCATTGCTGCCTTCTGGTTGGCTGCGAGTTTCTCCTTGGTCTTTCGCTTGATGTCATTCCATCTCCTCTTGACCTCGTCCATTGTCCTCTTTTGCTCTCTGACGGCATTCACCTTGTCCACGATGTACAGCCATATTCCAGTTTTGGTGCCCAATGAAATGTTGGAGGTGACGAACAGTTGTTGATAGTGTTCCATCACCTCCGTGACTATGATCCTGTTCGCCTGTGGGCTGAACTTGGCCTTCCTCTTCTTCTTGACCTTGCCCTTCCCTGTCCCCGAGGTCCCGGGCTGGTCACCGTGGGGCCATAATAAGGATGCAGAACTGTTTGTCCATCTATGATATTGGAAGCACCAAGATCCATTATGACTGTGTACTTTCCCAAAAATTGATTGTTTACCGAAATATGTATGTAACAGATTGGCAAATTGGCACAACATCATGTATTTGGAGCATGAGTAGAAGATCTTAGAAAAATATTAAGAAAGAAGTGAATTGATTAATGAGATATTGATTATATTACCAAATGGTATTGTAGATTACAGAGGCGATGATGAAGAATGGATATTGCACCATGCACTTTTTACTGATTTGTACTTTCCCTAATATGCTATTTCTCTTTCCAGATAGTGTACAAAATTTTCATGCGTGTTGTACTTTAATCAATCTGCACTTTTGTGAACATGCTGCTTTTCTTAGAAAGGTCAAAAATCTCTTTGCACGGTGCACTTTAATCCATTTGCACTTTTCATTTCATGCTGCTTTTGCTACATCATTTATCACTTGAAAAAATGGAAGGTGGGGAGAAAAGACGTGAAACTGAATTCCTCATAACATTCAGGGAGAAGTGTAATACTTCACATGCAGAGTAAATTGGAGCTACTATATGAATCATCATCACCTTGCACTTTAGATCTCTTGTACTTTAGATTACTTTTGCACTTCAGATAAAGAATGTATTGGAATTCAAAAGAGATAAGAAGTATACAGTGTACATAAGAAAGAAAAAATAAAAAAATAAATTAAATTAAAAAAACTTAAAAGAACAAATGCGAGCATAAGTAATATAGAGAACATAAAAATGTACATATAAATGAATGCATGATATTAACATGATGTTGTCAATTGAAAATGGTGGAAGATTATAGCCATCACATGAGATGAATTGTTCTGCTCTAGTTGTTTTTTCAGGTTCGGTAACATTGAGAATGGACAAATATTAAATTAGCCACAATGTAGAACCCAAGCGACCCAGTAGAAGGTAATCTGCTGAAACATTTCGGTACGTTCTGGTATGGAGCATGACATTTTGTAATGACTTATATGTGGAGAACATGAGGATAATGAAAATGAGAATACAGAACTGAAGATCTTACCTGGACAAGTGTTGTGATCATTTGACTGTGTGTCGCTGCATGTGGTGCGGTGCTCGTGAGCAGAACACCCAAGGGAACATAGACTACGTGCTGTTCTTCGGGAGCGATACAGCAAGGCTCTGAGACATGAGGGGTGCAGCAATACGGAGAAAACTGACCAACTAGAAGTGAAATGCTGCAGCCCTCCACCGACTGAGAAACTGAACACGGCACACGCCGGATCCACAAAGTCTACCGCACTGCACGGAGGTAAGGGAGTCATTGATGCGTGTGCCAAGGGGACAAGGGTGGGTCACAACCCCCCAACCGGAACGTGCGTGAAGCAGTGCAACGTTGCAAAAGTATAAAAAATCAGTGTAGCCTAAACAACAATAATAATAAAGAATCATCGCGAAAAAGAAGGGGGATTAACCCTCAGATAGAGATGGACATTGTGGTCAAATAGACAACGGCGCAGGAATCAATAGTAAATGAATGAACATTACAAAATGGAGTTTGGAAAACGTGACATGGAATAAGAACAATTGCAACTAAAAAACACAATTGGCTCTGAAGGAAAATTGTTTTGACTGTCTAGCATTGTGGAACTTAGGAATATTAATTAAAGCATTATTTACATTCTAAAGCATCGGAAGAGAGGAAAAATTATTGATTAAATAAAGACAAACATATTATTCTACCGATGAACAAAAAGTTGGGAAAACGACCAGTAAACAATCATAATTAGGGAACAACCGTGATTTACATTGAATAGCAAGGAGGAAAGCACAGTAGTATAATAATAATGGGAGAAAGACACGCAAAATGGCAACTGGCTCCAGAACGTACCTTCCACAAGGGTGCAAACATAAGGGGGCTGGACAGAACTGAATATGGGAGCAACAAAAACCCAGAAAAACTAGTAAGAGATCTGGAATGTGCACCACGCACAGAGGCAAAACAGTGGTAGGAGATGACGTCCCTCACTAAGTATTTGGAATGCAAAAGAATACCGAGGGGTTTGAGAATAAGGTTCCTACCCACCTATGAGGACATGGATGAGGATCTAATCAATGAGTGGTGTGGGAACACGGAAGAGTGCTCAGTGAGGCTAATGAAGACCCTCATTGAACATGCAAAAAGGAAAATAAAATTACAATTAGAAAAGATCGAGGTAAACAATAAGGAGCTAGAAAAATACAAGGAGGAAAAAGCCACAAAGGATCTAATCAAAACAAGATGGAGAAATCCTTGGAGAAGTATGATGAGGAGATTATGGAAAGTAAGGCTGGGAAGTTTACAAGGGATAGACTAGACTACCAGTATGGTTGGGTCTATACGTTCGCAAAGAAATGTGATAGTCTCTGAGCTAAAGAAAGATCTCCACCTTTCACATGGACCCCACAAAGTGAAAGTGATATAAGTTTAGATGCAGGATCCAGCTCTGACGAAACACCAAAGGAGAAGCAGGATTTTCACAAAGAACTTTGATTACTACGGATGACCACAAGACAAAGAGGGAGGGGCAGAACACCACAGGGCCACGCCAAAGAAGATGCCGAACAAGAAGGGGTAAAAGGAAGTGCCAAGGAAGGAAAAGGAATTTCAAGTAGACCTGGGAGTTCCAAATGAAGATCAGTAACCCTTAGTTGTAAGTATTTCAGTGGCATTAAACACCAACCAGATGCGGTTACTCAATTTGGGTTTATCATTCTGCCCAGTTTCTCGCCCTGATTTTGTGGACACAAGAATCGAACTATATATATATCCCTTGAAAAAGAGTAAGGTGGGGAGAAAGGAAATGAAAGGGAATTCCTCATAACATTCAGGGAGAAGTGTAATACTTCACATGCAGAGTAAATTGGAGCTACTATATAAATCATCATCACCTTGTACTTTAGATCTCTTGCGCTTTAGATTAGTTTTGCACTTCAGATGAAGAATGTATTGGAATTGAAAAGAGATAAGTAGTATATAGTGTACGTAAGAAAGAAAAAAGGAAAAAATGAATTAAATAAGAAAAAAGGAACATATGAGAGCATAAGTAATATAGAAAACATAAAAATGTTCATATAAATGAATACATGATGTTATCATGATGTTGTCAATTGAAAAGGGTGGAAGATTATAGCCATCACACGAAATTAAATGTTCTACTCTAGTTGTTTTTAAGGGTCAGTAACATTGAGAAAGGACAAGTATTAAATTAGCCACAATGTAGAACCCAAGCGACCCAGTAGAAGGCAATCCACCGAAACGTGTTGGTCCGTTCTGGTATGGAGCATGAAATTGTGTAATGCCTTATATATGGAGAACATGAGGATAATGAAAATGAGCTTAAATAATTTAAGATCTTACCTGGACAAGTGTTGTTATCATTTGACTGTGTGCCGCTGCATGTGGTGCTCGTGAGCAGAACACCCAAGAGAACATATATATATGTATACATATATGTATTCACTAAAAAAAACATAGGTTTCAGGGGCGTTATAGTTAGCTGGACATTTCCCTCGCACAAAACCCTAGAAATTCCCCTGTTATAGTTAGTTCAGCTAACTATAACTCGTGCCCCCGCAATGCACTACTGATGACGTCACATATTATATCACTCATGACATGGTCAGTGACATCACTGATGACATCACTGATGACATCTCAAATGACATCACTGATGACATCACTGATGATGTCATCCAGTGACTGTGTGTTTCTATAAAGTTTAAATATGATTTATATATTTATAGTGAAAGGCCTATGGAAGAATGAGTGGGTGTATAAGTGTGTGAATGGGTGATTTTCTAGGTGTGTAACTGACTCTATAAGTGAGTCATTAAATGTATCTTACTGCAAACTAGTGACTAAACTGTGTGAATGTCTGTATGTGTCTGTGTGTTGGTGTATTTGTGGTTGCATGGTTTTGTGAATAGCTATATGAGTGTCTATATGGGTTATTGATTGGTTGTCTGAGTATCTGTATGGGTGCCTGAATGTTTGTGTGGGTAGGGTGTGTGTGACTCTGTGACTAGATGTGTGAGTGGGTGATTCTATGGGTGCATGGTTTTAAGAGTGGATCTGTGATGGACTGTATGGTTGGGTGACTGTATGTAAGGGTGTGTTAGTGATTGAATGTATATCTCAGTTGTACATGTGTCAGTAACTACATATGTGAAACTCAGTGTATATGTGTGTAAGAGTATATCACTATCTATATGTGAGAGTGTGTGGCTGTATGGATGAGTGTGTGCTTGTATCAGTAATTGTATAAGGGCGTCAGATTTGTACGTATTTTTATGAGTAAGTGAACTTGAGTGTGTTTAACTGTATAGGTGAGTAAATTGGACTGTGATGAATTATTTGCATGACTGACTAGATGTGTCAGTACCTCAATGGATGATTGGCAGTGTGTGAGTGTCTATATAGGTGTATAAATGCATATGATAGTCCTGTACAGAGTGACTGTAAGTATGAGTGACTGTACAGGTGATTGAGTGGAGATGTATGTAGACCTGAGAGTCAATGAGTGGGTGTGTAGTTACTGGTATTGGAGTATCTATGGTCTTCAATATGGCCGTCTGAAATTTTGAGTCGGTGTATCAAAGGTTAGATTAGGGTGTGAGAAGATGCACTAATTTATCACATGGATGACGTCATCAGTGATGTCATCAGTGATGTCATTTGAGATGTCATCAGTGATGTCATTGACCATGTCATGAGTGATGTAATATGTGACGTCATCAGCAGTGCATTGCGGGGGCACGAGTTATAGCTAGCTGAACTAACTATAACATGGGAATTTCTAGGGTTTTGTACGAGGGAAATGTCCAGCTAACTATAACGCCCCTGAAACCTATGGTTTTTTTAGTAAATTTCTAAGGTTTTTTAAATGCCAATTCCTAACTATAACGCCCCTGAAACCTTTGGTTTTTTCAGTGAATTTCAAAGGTTTTTTAAATGCCAATTCCTAACTATAACGTGCATGAAACCTATGTTTTTTTCAGTGAATTTCAAAGGTTTTTTAAATGCTAATTCCTATCTATAACTTATCTTTAAAGATATCATGTTTAATGATTTTCTTTGGATTTCTATATTTGTCAAATTCAGTGTGTCAATTACATTAATTATTTTTTTTAAAATTCTTTTTTATCACCATTTTTTAAATTTATTTTTTTAATTAATACTTTTCAAAACGTAAAAAATATTATTTGGTTTTATTGGGTTTTTCAAACATATTTTTTTATATTTTTAAAAATATTTCATTAACTATATGTTCAAAACTTTATTTTACATATTTTCTTTCCATGTTTTTGGATCCGCGCACCCTATGCACACCGTTCTCGATCCCTACACGTTAGCATCCGCGCATGGTATGCGTTGGGTACGTGTTTAGTGCGTGATCGCAATACGACTGGTACGTGAATCCCAGCCTATCCGCGACACATTCGATGTACGTAACGTGACGTTTGACGCGCTTCCGCGAAGCGTCATCTGCGTCTATGACGCGGTAGGTGCGCGGATCCCGCGAAATATTTAACATTTAAAACAACATATATATATGTATTTCATGTGAATATTAATTGAAGACATACTCTAAACTAGTCTTAAAGCTAATATGTTTTTACATCTAATCCTATAATTTTTTTTAATTCAATTTCGCGGATACGCGCTGGGTGCGTGCTGCCTATGCGCAGGGTGCACGGATCCCATGTGACATGCAAAAAAAGAGATTTGATTGGTTCATTACACTTCCTGTTCTAACTATTGAAAGACCCCACCCAATTCAATCATTCTTCTTTGACCTTCTTTGGAGGAGCATCTCTTTGCAGAGAAGAAGATGTTTTAGACTAAGTTTACACTTAGCTCTAACTTTTTTCAACTAAAAATGGCTTCAGGGCAGCAGGCATCACCTGCATCTCATTATACATCTGAGGATGAATCTTTGGAGGAGGCACCACACAAAGAACGTTTTTCTTCAGTGGTGTGGAAATTTGTTACTTTTCCCGAGGGGCAGAATAAGACCAATGCCACCTTGGTCACATGCAAGATTTGCAAAAGAGTGCTGTCGCTAGGGGATCCTAACAAGAAATACTCGTGCAGCACGGCTAGTATGATGAAGCACCTAAGGACCCTTCATGCTAACAATCTTGCCCGAGAAGAGTGTAAACGGATGAGAAACACTCCTGCTCCTGCGCCTTCCACCTCATCGCAGCCGAGCACTTCAAGAGTGCATCCATCAGCCCAAAAATTGGACATCCGTCCTCAATTTCAATTTTTAAACGTGCTTTGCACTAAGTGCAATGTGACTTTGTGCCACGGTGAGCAGTCAATCGATCTGATCTGCCGCCGGCAAGAAAGTCACATTTGCTGTTTTTTTTAATTTTTTTTATTTTTATTGTTCCCTGAAGTTCATTGTTTGATTCCTAATGCTTTGTTTTTTGTTTTTTTTTCTCCAAAAAATCCAAAAAAATCACACAAAAAAAAAAGAAAAAAGTTCTTGTAAGAACTAACTTTCCTGGTTTAAAAAAAGAGCTACATTTCTTTGTTAGTGTGTGAAAGTTTAGATGAATGTAAGTGTAGTATGTAATTGACTGAATGAATGCATTAGTAGCGTATGGTGAATGTATAAGTGCAGAAGTATGAGGAAGTGCTGCAGCATCACACAGTATTTTTTATTTTTATTTTTTTGAACTTGTAAGGCACAACAGCTACCCAAAAAGGGTTTCCCGGCGCCGAGATACAGCAAAAAATGTCAGGGGCGAATACTAGCTATTCTAGTTATTGTTCGAATAACCAGGTCTTAACATTTCTTCGAAACCTGACATAGTTTTCCTCTTTTCGAATGAAAGGAGGGAGTGCGTTCCAGAGGGACGGACCAAGGTAGGCAAACGATCTCCCTCCCATTCTTGCCAATTTAAATCTCGGAACACAAAAGTTGGATTGTGATTGTGAACGAAGACTACGCTTGGGGATGTAAGGATGGGCCAAAGCTAGAAGGTATTTAGGCGCCGTACCTACCTTGATTCTGAACATATATGTCAGGGCTTTAAAGCGGATTCTGCTTTCAACCCTGAGCCAGTGAAGTTCCCGGCGATAGCTTGAGACCCCGGAGTTTTTAGGAATTTTGCACAGTAATCGGACTGCGGCGTTCTGAACAAGTTGCAGTCGACTGACTACTGCTTTATTTGACCCGAGATACAGAATGTTACCATAGTCAAGCCGGGATGTGATGAGGGCATTGACTACAGTCTTCTGAGTAGAAAGGGGCAGCATCCAGATAATTTTCCTCAACCATTTGATGATGGTGAGGCATAGCCCAACAACTTTATTGGCCTGTTTACTCATGGAAAGGGCACTGTCCAAGATGAAACCCAAGTTGCGAACTTGCGTCACTGGGGTGGGAAAAGCGGCCAACTGGTCAGGCCAGGGAGAGGGATTCCAGAGTTCTTGCTGTTTTCCTAAGAGAAGAACCTCTGTCTTGTCTCCATTGAGTTTTAATTTGTTTCTAGTCATCCAATTAAGGATGTTTTGAAGCCCAAGTTTGAGGGGAGATGAAGAAGACGGACCTGGTTCGGATAGGGAAAAAATAATTTGGGAGTCATCGGCATAAGTCATAAGGGAGAGTTCGGATTCTTCGGCTAAATCAGCTAGGGGTCTGAGATAGATATTAAAAAATAGTGGACTCAGTATAGATCCCTGAGGCACGCCGTGGGGGGCATTCAAAAAGTCAGAGCAGGCCATAGAAGATGTTATTTGGAAAGTCCGGTCTCTCAAAAAAGAGCGGATCCATTCAAGCGATTTGGCCCGGACACTATTCCTATACAATGCCTTAATGAGAATTTCATGGGATATGGTGTCAAAGGCCGCGCTCAGGTCTAGGAGCACGAGCGCGACCGTCTGACTTTTATCAAGGAGATTACGGATGTGTTCCGTGACTCCAAGGAGAGTGGTTTCAGTCGAGAAACCAACTCGGAAACCAGATTGTGAGGGGCTCAAAAGTGAGTTATTTTCGACAAAGGTGGATAAGGCCGTGTGGACATGTCTCTCCAGGCACTTGGAGAAGGCAGGGAGCAAGGATATGGGTCTATAGCTTGCCAAACATTCCGGATTAGCTGTAGGCTTTTTTAACAATGGCGTAACCATAGCGTGTTTCCAGAGAGTCGGGACTGAGGAGAGTTCAAATGAAGCGTTGAGCGTATCAACGATAACTCCTAAGGACTGGTCATCGAGTTGTTTAATGATTTTAATCGGGATGGGATCCCTGGGGGAACCGGACTTAGTGTTTTTAAGTATGGTTTTCATTGTATCTACCGTAATGAGGGGCTAGGCTTCCAAGGTATTTTCACCGAAGGAGGCATGTTCCAAATCAATAAAAGGGGGAGATACGGTCTTGTTGGTGTTTATGTCCCTGATGATTTTCTCAATTTTCTCAGAAAAGAAACATGCATGATCTTGGCATTGTTGCGAGTTAAGTGGGGGAGCCAAGGCTGTGGTGTGTGCGCCAGCTAAATCCTTGACTAGGTTAAACAAAGTTTTCGACTTGTTTGTTGCTTCCGTGATAGAATGGGAAACAAAAGCTGCACGTGTTTTTGCACAGGCAGTGTAATATAAATTCCTGGCCTCGTGATAGATGTTTTTAGCTTCAGGGGCGTAGTCTTTGCGCCATTTGCGCTCCAGTGCCTTGCATCTTGATTTTTCAATTTTTAGAAGATCATTAAACCATGGAGCAGGATGACGGTGTCTATTTCCTTTAATAGAAGTGGTAGATAAACAGTAGTCAGCAGCATCGCTGAGCCATTTGTGAGTGGCTTCCGCCAGGCTGTTCATGTTATGGACCTTCCTAGGAGGATTTTCGTGAAGTGCCTCATTTAATTTGGCCATATCAAGTGACTTCCAATTTTTCCTCGACATAACAGAAACGTCGGGTGTCGTGAAGGCGGTAGGTAGAAGATTTATACTCAATTCTATTAAATAATGATCCGACCAACAGATAGGAGACGTATTGTGCCATTTGAGCTCGGTAAAGTTAGAAAAAATGGGGTCAAGCAGGTGACCTTTATTATGAGTCGGTCCAGTATTAATTAAGGTCAAAGTTAGGGCCTTCAGATCATCAAGTAAGTTAGCGCAAACGGGAATGGATGGATCCTCCAAATGTAAATTTAAATCTCCAATGAGTGAAAATGTTTTAGATGCAATATAGAAAGGAGTAATATAGTTGGCTAAGTTGGGTGCCCATTTAGAAGAATTTCCGGGGGGCCAGTATAACAATGTGCCGGACATCGTACAGTTCGAATTCAGGGAGATTTTGAAAAAACCGGCTTCACAGTCAGGGATGGTAATTTGATCTAAAGTACACTTCAAGTCTCTATCAAAACTGATAGCTATTCCACCTCCTGACTGGTTTTGTCGGTCAATCCTAGTGATAGCATAGTTTGCGGGGAAGGCAGTAGCCACATCAGGGCCCGCACTCTCGTGCAATCACGTCTCCATCAAAAAGAGGACACTAGGATTTGCCTCCAATAAGAGGTTGAAAATGTCCAGTCTGTGCTTGGGTAGTGAGCGGCAGTTCGTACTATAAAGCAAGTATTTATTTCCCTCAACAATATGATGTTGTTTGTGTTTCCTATGTCTCCTAACAGCATCAGGGAAAGGGTGAAGGATAGTAGTGGTAAGTTTACACTTGTTACAGGAGGCAACTCCAGTACTATGGAGATTGAGTGTGGTGCAACTTGGGTTAGGAATTTGGCGTAGCGCTCGTAGTTCCATCGAGGATCTTACCAGCTTCTTGAGGGCGGGGGGAGCATAGCCTTCTGCCCCATGCCCCGTACTGGCCCGGACGGGCACAGATGGGCTGGTCTTTGGCATGTCTTCGGCGTGCTGAGGGCGTGCCCGCTGCGCTCGTCTGCTGCGCTTCCAAGGCGTGTGCATAGTTATAGGGAGGGGAAGGGGGTGTGGCTAGCTGCAAGGGGCGTGGCCCGGTGTCTCGAGGGTGGCGATGGCGGCTAAGGACTCGCCCTTAGCACACCAGCACTGGCTCAGCAGTACGGGGAAATGTCAAGCCCAGAAGCACCAGAAGCAAGGTAAAAAACAATAAAACCAGAACACAATAGTGAAATACAGCAATGTGCAAAGAGCGCGTTTTACAAGTTTAAAAAGTTAAGGAGCGACACCCCCGGCTTCCGCCTCAAGGGTAGCTGTCAACACCGGCTTGTTACTCAGCACGGCGTTTAAAGCATCAGAAAGGGGGCGTGGCTAGATGGGAGGGGCGTGGCCCGGTGTCTCGAGGGCGGCGATGTCGGCTAAGGACTCGCCCTTCCCACACCAGCACTGGCTCAGCAGTACGGGAAAATGTCAAGCCCAGAAGCACCAGTCGCAAGGTAAAAAACAATAAAACCAGAACACAATAGTGAAATACAGCAATGTGCAAAGAGCGCATTTTACAAGTTTAAAAAGTTAAGGAGCGACACCCCCGGCTTCCGCCTCAAGGGTAGCTGTCAATGGTAACCTCTTTATTTGCAGTGTGCTGTAGTACTTCCAACGCACAGGGATGCAACATATCTACATAAATATGTTGCAAATCTATGCTTCTCTCTGCACGGCTGCTTAAACTGCAGCCATGTGGTGACACAGGCACCCTTGCACCATAGTGTAAGGATATCTGTGTCATGTGCTGTTTGTTTTTGTGCAGGAAGACACACCTTCCTGCACAAAAACAATCAGTAAAGGCATTTTTCTCTTTCAATGTATGCTGAGCATTGTAGCATGCATTGAAGATATAAAAATGTGGAGAAATGAAAACAATTCTCCTTGTTATGCTTTCCTACACTCATTTTAGAATGGTGCAGCATTCACACACATATCGAGATTTATGATTTATGATAAATCTAAACATGTGTCTTGTTCTATGAGTATTCAGTGCAATCATGCACAACAACACTTATAGAACACCCTTTCAACGCAAAGTGGTGTGCATAATGAGGTTGTATTTACATGGAGTATAAAAAGTGCACAGAGTGCCTTTTCCTCTCTTTGTAAATATGAAACAGTGTCTTGCACAAAAACTATGTTACAAAAAGTGACATATTTCCGGTTTTAAAATTCCTTGCGAATGATAGAAGGTAAGCACAGAGTTTTGTCTGCAAAGATGTTCAAAGAAGAATGATTGAAATGATTGTGGTCCTTCAATAGGTACAATGGGAAATATTATGAACTCCTCAAATCTCTTTTTTTGCAGGTCACATAATATCTGTTTATGGTCAGATTTCAAAACTACATAGGTATAAACAGAGTGTTTTTAGAAACGTGTTTTAACTTTGTAGCTTCTTGCAGACCTCCTCATTCTGCATATTGAGACTTAGTTAAACTTACCTTCACAGTAATAGGAATAAAAAATGGTATACATTTTTTTCAGATTTTCATTGCAATCTAAATTCATATAAATTGCTTATTTTAAAATTTGGATCTGTGAAAGAAAAGGAAAAAAAAAATATAACATGTAATAATACATTTTTTACAACACAGCATAATTTCCACAAAGTAATTTGTTTGCCTTTTTTTGCTGTTCTCGGAATATATTGAATTTCACTAAAAATAGTGATTTCAATCTTACTCATCACTTAACAGTGGGCAAAAAAAACCAATCAGAAAGATTGTTAAAAAAACAACAACATGCTATTCTCACCAAAATACCACAAGATACAAATCACAGATATATAAAATGCTTACGGCTAACAACATTTTATAAGTTTAACTTACAAAAACAGTAAATGTTGCCGCTTTAAAATATTCACTGAATCTGAGGATAAATGTTGGGAGAAGGCACCACGCCAACAACGTTTTTCTTCAGTGGTGTGGAAATTTTTTACTTTTCCAGAGGTGCAAACAAAGACCAATGCCACCTTGGTCACGTGCAAGATTTGCAAAAGAGTTCTGTTGTGAGGGGATCCTAACAAGAAATACTCGTACGGCACGGCAAGTATGATGAAACACCTAAGGACCCTTCATCCAAACAATCTTGCACGAGAAGAGTGCAAAAGGATGAAAAACAATCCTGCGCCTTTCTGAGTTTCTTTTCTTTTTCTTTTTTTTTCTGGCATGATTTCTCTATTTTTACGTTGAAAAAAAGTATCTGTAAAAAAGAATCACAAATAAATGTATATTAATAACTTTCAAATTTATACTATTCCATTACTGTACAAACACATTTTATATAAAAATTGACTAAGAAACTATAGCCCTGAACCACAAGTGTGACGATGGTTAAAACACTACATGCATAGTGCATACTACTTTGAAGCAGTTCATGCCCTAAAGCCTACCTCACTAAAAGACTACATGCTAACTGACTGAATGATTACAGTACTATAAGGAGACACACTGGGTGAGTGACAGGGTGTTTGTTAGAAGTGTATGAATACTGATTGGGGAATTGAAGGTGTGAAAGACAACTGTGTAGGTGATTAGAGGACTGCATCCATAGTGAATAGGCATTTGAAGCAGTCTATGTGCTAAGGCCTGGCTCACTGCATGAGTACTTGGGTACTGACGGAATGATAAGAGTACAGCAAGGAGAGTGGCTGGGTGAATTTATAAGTGGTTGGCTTTTGACACAGTGAATGGATCAGTACTTGGTACTGAATGGGTCACTAGAGGAGTGCAAAGGGAGTGACAGGATGTTTGCTGGACTGTATGGATACTGACTAGGGAATTGAAGGTGTGAAAGACAAGTGTATAGTATGTTAGAAGACTGCATGCATACTGCATAGACATTTGAAGCAGTCTATGTGGTAATGTATGGTTCACAACATGAGTACTTGGAAACTGACTAAATCATCAGACTACTGCTAGGACAGTGCCTGGGTAAAACTTTTAAATTTTCAGTTCTGGCCCAGTGAAGAGAATAGTACATGGTACTGCACTTTAGTGTCAAACCCTGACTCGTTTTATCAATGCATAATCAAAGAATAGCTTCTAAAGCTACTAAAACTTGACAACATGACCAGTTTTAAAACAGTTATCTGTCAGCAAATACACGATGTTACCAAATGCTTCTATCACAATCCTTACCCAAATGCACACAGACTCACAGTGTGATTTTAGACAAGCAACACTATCCTAGGAGCTTACCAAAACTCATTCACTAGTCTAGAAGAGGTAAGGGTACTGCACACAATCTACATATTTAAGAACAGCACATTAGTGTCAAAGCATGACTCATTTAATCAACGCATAAGCAAAGACTGGCTTCTAATGCTACTAAAACTTGAAAACAAAACAGGTTTTAAAAAAGTTATCTGCCAGAAAATACACGATGTTACCAAATGCTTCTCTCACAGTGGTTCCCAAATGCACACAGACTCACAGTGTGATTCTAGACAACAACTACTATACCTAGGAGTTTACCAAAAATCATTCACTACTGTGGAAGTGGTAAGGGAACTGCACACAATCTACATATTTCAGGACTGCACTTTTGTGTCAAAGCCTAGCTCATTTAATCAACGCATAAGCAAAGACTGGCTTCTAATGCTACTAAAACTTGAAAACATGACAGGTCTTAAAAAAGTTATCTGTCAGAAAATACACGATGTTACCAAATGCTTCTCTCCCAGTGGTTCCCAAATGCACACAGACTCACAGTGTGATTCTAGACAAGCAACACTATCCCTAGCAGCTTACAAAAACTCCTTCACTACAGTGCAAGGGGTAAGGAGACTACATACAATCTAAATATTAGAGTACAGCACATTAGTGTCAAAGCATGTTTTATTTTATCAATGCATAAGCAAAGACTGGCTTCTAATGCTACTTAAACTTGACAACATGACAGGTTTCAAAACAGTTATCTGTCAGCAAATACACGATGTTACCAAATGCTTCTCTCACAGTGATTCCCAAATGCACACATACTCACTGTGTGATTTTAGACAAACAACGCTATCCTTTGCACTATACCAAAACACATTTCTTCATCTAGAAGGAGTACTACATTTTAGTATAGAAACGTAACTCATTTCACAAATTCATAAACAAAGACGGGTTTCTAATTCTACCAAAATATAAAAACAGCACAGGTATCTGTCTGCAAACACATGAAAAACACAAATGCTTATCACAGAATGGTTTCTACATGCACACACACTGTCAATAAGATTGTAGAGAAAAAAGTACTCCCTACACTTTAGCAGGAGAAAAACATTAGTCTGATTAAAATCAAAATAGTCTACATACATCCCCTTACAATTAAATAACTCACCTTTCAAGTTGTTTTGTAGATTAAGAAGTATATCAGTCCACACCAGATATCAGCCACACACCAGATTTTCTTATACAGAATCTCTGCACTGTGCACCTCTCAGCAAAAACAAAGAATGGCAAAGTTTCCCTTTCATTTTCCACACATATACATGTAAACATCAAATCACAATCCTTCACACATAAATTCAAAAGCAAACACACATTTCTATTGGTTAAACATTTCAACCCTTTCCAAATGAAATACATTTCAACCCTTCCCCCAATCTACCTTCTGCCAGTTACCATAGAAACAGGTCATGGAACACTGTACTGAGCACACAGGTCACAAGTTCAGCACACAATGTTGCTAAACAAGACAGCAAGTGTGCTTGACTTTTCAACATATCAGCTTATCATATATAATGTTCCTTATAATCAGTTTTTGTTAACCAATAAGAATCATGCGTTTAAAAAACAGAAATATACACCCTACATTTCAGTGTAGAAAGTTGTCATACAACCAATGATTTCTTGTCTTTTTTCAAAAAAAAATTTCCTTGGATCCGCGCACCCAACGCGAGAGGATCCGTGCACCAAACGCGATAGGATGCGCGCACCCTGCGCGCATTTCGCCATTTTTTAAATTTTTTTAAAAAGGGGGCCCAGGGGGTCCTTCTGGGACCCCCTAAGCACCTCTAGAGGGTCAGAGTATTTCCACTCTGCCCCCTTTATATGTTTTACACACTTATTCCCCTTGCTTCTTCAGCCTCGCTTCTACCGAGGCAGAAAATGGCCGCCAAGAGTTCCTGGCTTTGAATGTAGACAGACACTCAACATTTAAAAATGTATTATTACATGTTATATTTTTTCCTTTTCTTTCACAGATCCAAATTTTAAAATAAGCAATTTTTATGAATTTAGATTGCAATGAAAATCTGAAAAAAATGTATACCATTTTTTATTCCTATTACTGTGAAGGTAAGTTTAACTAAGTCTCAATATGCAGAATGAGGAGGTCTGCAAGAAGCTACAAAGTTGAAACACGTTTCTAAAAACACTTTGTTTATACCTATGGAGTTTTGAAATCTGACCATAATCAGATATCATGTGACCTGCAAAAAAAGAGATTTGAGGGGTTAATAATATTTCCCATTGTACCTATTGAAGGACCACAATCATTTCAATCATTCTTCTTTGAACATCTTTGCAGACAAAACTCTGTGCTTACCTTCTATCATTCGCAAGGAATTTTAAAACCAGAAATATGTCACTTTTTGTAACATAGTTATTGTGCAAGACACTCTTTCATATTTACAAAGAGAGGAAAAAGCACTCTGTGCACTTTTTATACTCCATGTAAATACAACCTCATTATGCACACCACTTTGCGTTGAAAGGGTGTTCTATAATTGTTGTTGTGCATGATTGCACTGAATACTCATAGAACAAGACACATGTCTAGATTTATCATAAATCATAAATCTCGATATGTGTGTGAATGCTGCACCATTCTAAAATTGGTGTAGGAAAGCACAACAAGGAGAATTGTTTTCATTTCTCCACATTTTTATATCTTCAATGCATGCTACAATGCTCAGCATACCTTGAAAGAGAAAAATGCCTTTACTGATTGTTTTTGTGCAGGAAGGTGTGTCTTCCTGCACAAAAACAAACAGCACATGACACAGATATCCTTGCACAATGGTGCAAGGGTGCCTGTGTCACCACATGGCTGCAGTTTAAGCAGCCGTGCAGAGAGAAGCATAGCTTTGCAACATATTTATGTACATATGTTGCATCCCTGTGCTTTGGAAGTACTACAGCACACTGCAGTTAAAGAGGTTACTGTGTGATGCTGCAGCACTTCCTCATAGTTCTGCACTTATACATTCACCATACACTACTAATGCATTCATTCAGTCAATTACATACTACACATACATTCATCTAAACTTTCACACACCAACAAAGACATTTAGCTCTTTTTTAAACCAGGAAAGTTACTTCTTACAAGAACTTTTTTTTTCTTCTTTTTTTCTTTTTTTTTATTTATTTATTGGTTTTTCCAACAATTTTGTGATTTTTAAGGATTTTTTGGAAAAAAAAACAAAAAACAAATCAGGAGGAAACAAACAATGAACTTCAGGGAACAATAAAAAAAAATAAAAAAAAAAATAGCAAATGTGACTTTCTTGCCAGCGGCAGATCAGAATGATCGACTGCTCACCATAGCACAAAGTCGCATTGCACTTAGTGCAGAGCACTTTTAAAAATTGAAATTGAGGACGGGTGTCCAAGTTTTGGGCTGATGGGTGCACTCTTGAAGTGTTCGGCTGCGATGAGGTGGAAGGCACAGGAGCAGGAGTGTTTCTCATCCGTTTACACTCTTCTTGTGCAAGTTTGTTTGGATGAAGGGTCCTTAGGTGCTTCATCTTACTAGCCGTGCCGCACGAGTATTTCTTGTTAGGATCCCCTCGCGACAGCACTCTTTTGCAAATCTTGCATGTGACCAAGGTGGCATTGGTCTTATTCTGCCCCTCGGGAAAAGTAAAAAATTTCCACACCACTGAAGAAAAACGTTCTTTGCGTGGTGCCTCCTCCAACAATTCATCCTCAGATGTATGAGGAGATGCAGATGATGCCTGCAGCCCTAAAGCCGTTTTTAATTGAAAAAAGTTAGAGCTAAGTGTAAACTTAGTCTAAAACATCTTCTTCTCTGCAAAGAGATGCTCCTCCAAAGAAGGTCAAAGAAGAATGATTGAATTGGGTGGGGTGTTTCAATAGTTAGAACAGGAAGTGTAATGAACCAATCAAATCTCTTTTTTTGCAGGTCACATGGGATCCGTGCACCCTGCGCATAGGCAGCACGCACCCAGCGTGAATCCGCAAAACTGAATTAAAAAAAATTATAGGATTAGATGTAAAAATATATTAGTTTTAAGACTAGTTTAGAGTTTGTCTTCAATTAATATTCACATGAAATACATATATATATGTTTTTTTAAATGTTAAATATTTCGCGGGATCCGTGCACCTACCGCGTCATAGACGCAGATGACGCATCACGGAAGCGTGTAAACGTCACGTTACGTACATCGATCGTGTCACGTATAGGATGGGAGTCGCGTACCAGTCGCATTGCGATCGCGCACTAAACACGTACCCAACGCATACCATGCGCGGATGCTAACGCGTAGGGATCGAGAACGGTGCGCATAGGGTGCGCGGATCCAAAAACATGGAAAAGAAATATATAAAATAAAGTTTTGAACATATAGTTAAAGAAATATTTTTTAAAATATAAAAAAATATGTTTGAAAAACCCAATAAAAACAAATAATATTTTTTAAGTTTTTAAAAGAATTAATTAAAAAAATAAATTTAAAAAATGGTGATAAAAAAGAATTTCAAAAAAATATAATTAATTGACAGTTGACAAAATTTGACAAATATAGAAATCCAATGAAAATCATTAAACATGATATCTTTAGAGATAAGTTATGGATAGGAATTAGCATTTAAAAAACCTTTGAAATTCACTGAAAAAAACATAGGTTTCATGCACGTTATAGTTAGGAATTGGCATTTAAAAAATCTTTGAAATTCACTGAAAAAACCAAAGGTTTCAGGGGCGTTATAGTTAGGAATTTGCATTTAAAAAACCTTAGAAATTCACTAAAAAAAACATAGGTTTCAGGGGTGTTATAGTTAGCTGGACATTTCCCTCGTACAAAACCCTAGAAATTCCCCTGTTATAGTTAGTTCAGCTAGCTATAACTCGTGCCCCCGCAATGGAAGAGAGCAACAACTGTTATGTTATGTTATGTTAATTTATTTCTTCTATAGCGCTCGGCTACTCCAAGGAGCATCCCGGCGCTTTGATGAAGAACATCAGCAGGCAAAACAGTACACAACAACCACAAAGAGGAGACAGAAGAAAAGAATCAGATTTATTTAGAAGAAAAAGTTTATTTAGTAAAAAGCCACGTTTTAAGCTCCTTTCTAAAGGCAAGGAGACTGGGAGCCTGTCTAAGAGAAAATGGTAATTCATTCCACTCCTTCGGGACTAGGTAGCGGAAGGATCGACCACCCATCCTTGCGCGCCTAATGACCGGGACTGTCATTTTAGATAGAAAAGATGATCTCAAGGCCCTGCCCGGTACATATCGGGAGAGACGTTTCCTTATGTACTTGGGGCCAGAGCCTTGTAGAGCCTTAAAACACTAATGATATGCAGAGTAGGCGTTCCTGTGCAAAAACACATGAAAACACCACTTTGCGATGTTCTCAACGACCAGCCAAATCAGCGAAGAGATCCAAAAACAGGTGATAAGGCGCTTTAGCAGCAGGGAATGAACACCTGCCTTTTACTGGTGTTAAGCAGGACGACTACCTGCAGAATGAAAGGGAGCCCAGCCCAGAGCCACATCTGAAAACCAACACATGTCATGGAGCTACTGATCATGCAGCTCGGAGACCCAAGAGGCCCACAACACCCACTCCCACCACCCCCAGGACGCCCCCGGACTCCCCCTGTACCACCCCCCCGGACTACCACCGAGGCAGAGCAGAATAAGACAGCGGTCCTTCAGAAAACGCACCAGCCTCACAGACTTAACGCCAGAGGAAGTCATTGCCCACTACAGGCTCAAAAGGACAACCATACCGTGCATCCTGACCCACATTGCCCACAGGCTGACGGTACCAACACAGCAGACAACCAACATCCCTCCGCAGACAAAGCTGCTGGCTGTGCTGCTCCTGTTGGCCTCTGGTACCTTCCAACCAGCAACCTCCAGAGTCGGAGGAGTCTCACAGCCAGCCTTATCAAAGTTCATCACAACTGTCTTGGATGCCATCATCAGCTTGGTACCCGAGCACCTTCACTTCCCCCACACTGCGCAGGAACAGCTGGAGACCAAGCAAGGCTTCTTCGCCATAGCTGGCTTCCCGCACGTGTTAGGGGCAATTGACTGCACACATTTCCTACTTGTGCCCCCTCCCAACACTGCACACAATTACCGCAACAGAAAGCACACACATTCCATCAATGTGCAGGCAATACTGGACCACCGGGAACTCTTCACCAACGT
Source organism: Triturus cristatus (assembly GCF_964204655.1). Classification (NCBI taxonomy): domain Eukaryota; kingdom Metazoa; phylum Chordata; class Amphibia; order Caudata; family Salamandridae; genus Triturus; species Triturus cristatus. The sequence goes on from NC_140591.1 coordinate 501,738,739, forward strand.
CATCGCCAACTACCCAGGCAGTGTGCATGATTCCTACATCTTCCGACAGTCCATCATCAACCAGCGTTTCGAAGATGACACCTATGGAAATGCACTGATTGTTGGTAAGTACCAAATGAACACACCATACACCTCAACTCCACAATCATGCAACTCACAATTGTGGGAATTAACACATTACAACATCACATACAACATACCGAACAACATGCCAACCTACCAGACACAACAACACAAGGAAATGTGGTAACAGGCGCCAGCCATGTAGACAAACCATCCACGTCATGGCACCTCTGACATACAATAGCAGGATGTGGTGAGAGGTGGGAACCAAATATGTGCGAAGGAGGCAAGTGACCCATGAATCAGAATGAACACAATGCCAAGTGAGGCGGTGATGTGCTGGACAGACTCAAGTATTCAGAGCACAGACATGTCAATGTGGACATATACTGCCGGTGTTTGTAGTGTCATAGACAGTGGACGCAACCATGTTACCTCAGGCAGTGGGGTAGACCATGGACATGTAGCAATGTCATCCCCCCCTGTAAGCGTAAGCGGAGTGGGGTGGCCCAGCATAGGAGTGGAAATTAATAGCCCAGGGCTCAGGCCATTGTTCGCTTCCGGATGGCCACCAAAGCAACTACTGCGTGTGTCTCTGTGTCTGCCATATCCTCACCATAGGCCTACACACACATGGGCGACTACCTTTAATGGCCAATATCACAGTGTCGGTGTCAGGCTTGTGGACATGCGCAGACAGTCATGACAATGCTGTGTCTTAGGAGTGCAAGTGATGCAACCGCACAGCGCACGCCAGTAAATAGGCTCGGGGGAGTGAGGAGCAGCTGTGAGGCAACTTAATAGACATGGATGCCACTCATTTGCCACATGAAAGACATGTCAAACATGAATCCCAAAGTCCCACACATCACACACCAATATACTAATAAGCCTGCCAACACAGAATGCAGAACCACCGATTGACATATCTCTCGCTCCTTTCACAGGTGGTCAAGGATATGCACGCTGCCCGTAGTGATGAAACCCCTCCAAACCCCGAACACCAGAGGCAGTACAATGCGGCCCACAAACACACCAGGGGCATTGTGGAGCACTCATTTGGTGTGTTGAAGTCACGTTTCAGGTGCCTGGACATCACAGGTGGAAGACTCCTGTACAGCCCGCAAATTGTGTGCAAGATGATCATTGCATGTTGTGTGTTGCACAACATATGTGTATGCACCAAGGCCCCATGGATCCATGTACCAGATGCACCGGACGATGATGATGAGGATGAGGGAGGTGGACCACACCCCACTGCAGCAGCAGCAGGAATAGTCCAAAGGGACACTATCATTAACAATTTCTTCAGATGAGCACATAACATTGGGATTGTCCTAAGCATTCATGGGACAGGACAAAATGACCACAGGCACAGCATGTGCAAATAAATTCATTCCAAGACACATTCCCTGTGTGAATGTCACTCCTCTGTATTGGCACATCACTCTGACAAGTGTAAGTGCAACATTTAGAGCTGACAATTTCACCAATGGCAATTAGATGGTGGCAGTGTCACCTCCATTATTGGGATCTTGTTTTCCAGCAGACTGAACCGCGTTTTCCTCTTCTTCTTCTCCTTGCCCTTCCCTGACCCCAGGGTCTCAGCCTGGTCATCCGTGGGGCTTGTAGGGTTCTGGTTGTCCTCTGTACTTGCTCCGGCTACCTCCATGGTGCTTCGCAGCTGTTTGTGTTTTGTTTGTGGTTTTTTTTACGCTTTTATTCTGATTTCTGCAGCCTGACTTGAGGGACTTGTAGGTCTGGCGCTGTTTATCGCGGACTTTTTTATTGCAATTGGGCACAACGCAACTTTTTCGCATACAATTTTTGATTTGTATCGCCGTACTGGTAATGTTATCGCGGACAATTGATGCATTTTGGGGAAACTATCAGATGTTTCCACCGTGTTGAGAATGTGACGTTGACACAGAGTTATTTTCCCATGATGGACGGCGATATGTTTAATTGCGTTAACCTATTTTGGCGATGATTATCGCACATTCTTGAGAATATACCCCTTAACTTATTTTGTGAAACCAACTAGGGAGAGAGTTACCTCTTAAGGATATGTAGATTTTCCCAGCTGTAAACCTGTCCTTGAACTGTATGGACCCATTGAAATTTCCTAGGAATTTGATTGGTTCGTCACCATAATGTGCCAGCTAGATGTCAGGTTTATGCAGTTTAACTCTGACCACTAAAGCTCTATCAAACATTTCTCTTGGAATCAAAGTGATTTTTGCTCCAGAGTCAAATAGCATGGATGTCTCCACACCCTCAATTAGCACCATCTACATTGGCCCACTCAAACCATCCTTCACCTGTAAGTTAAACTCATCATCCGAAGATTCATCTTCATCACAAGTAACCTCCTGCACATTTTTTTAAATTTAGAACTTCTACAACATCTAGTTACATAACCCTCTTCTCAGCAACTCTTACAAGTGGCCTTCCAGCCAACACATCCTTTATAGTTTGCAAAGTGACCAACCTCCCTGCACCTACAGCATCGACCCTGACATTTCTTCACAGCCTTCAAATCTTTCTCAGCTTCTTTTTTTTCTTTTCCATCTTCACATTAGGACGCAAACAATGCAGTAATAATTACATCTTTCCCTCCACACATAAAATGCCACATACCCAATCATAATGTGTAAATGCTGACATCCGCTTTTTCCAAGCAATTTGCTGTTCACCAGGGATTGATAGAAAAAATGGGGGAGGTGTTACCTTCTGGTCAATGGTAACTACCAGAAATAGGTGTACAAAGTAAAATATAAATTTGCTAAACTACACAAAAAGGCCCATGTAGTACGGAAACCTGTAAAACAAAAATACCTGTGAAAATATCATCGCAATTAATACAGGTGTTAATTACCAAGATGTGCGCGTCACTGAACAATGCAAATGCAAATATGTAAAAATAAAAAAAAAACTGCTGGATCTTCTCACTGGTGTATCTTGATGCATCTACTTTCAAATGCACTGGCATGTAGACCTAACTTGTCAGGAAACCCTATAGCAGACAACCAGCTTTTTGGGCAGTGAATACACACCTTGAGGGATTGTTTAGTACCCCTGGTCCCACATGAGGGAAGCCCAAACAAGAAGCCCTCTGCCCTGTGGTAAGAATTGCAAAGCCACGTCAGGTCCTTAGAACGCAGATGGCGTCGAAATTGTGATGAGACATAGCGAAGTAACTTCAAAGCAGCCCTCAGAAAATATCATGCCCTGATTTAAACAACCAGAAAAAGCCTATTATACTGAGGAAATTAAAACTTCTAACTCCAACCACAAAGCGATCTTCAAAATCGTCAATCTATTTACAAATCCTAAAATCTTACAACAAGAGATTTCCCCTTCCCAGCGTCTCTGTAATAACATAGCAGAATTTTTTGAACAGAAGGTTCGGATATTACAAAAAACTTCCCCCCTCCTATTCTCCCTTTCATTTATAATGAAATATCTGCAGCCACTGATAGAGCCTGTATGCAAATTTTTAAGCCAATAATTTTGAAAGAATCGCGTCAGGCGATCCTGACTATTAAATCATGCTCCCCTTTTGATCCCTGTCCCCCCATACTTTACATGCTATCACGGATATCGCTAACCCCAGTATAAATAATATAATAAACTCTTCCCTATCAACTACCAAGATACCGGCAGACTGGAAACTTGCAGCTGTAAAGCCACTTCAAAAGAAACAACTTGTGGAACCTGCTACCCTTTCCAATCTGCGTCCTATTTCTCTCTTACCCTGTCTGAGTAAGACGACAGAAAAATTTGTCAATACTCAACTCACAACATATTTGGAGGAAGCAAATCTGCTTCACTCCAACCAGTTCAGTTTCAGAGCCCAACACTCTACAGAATCTGCCCTATTGTACACTGCCGAAACCCTAAGAGCAGCTCTTGATCAGGAAAATAGAGCAGTCCCGGTGTTGTTAGACCTGTCGGCTGCTTTCAACAGGGTCTCGCACACTATTCTTTTAGACCATCTCGGATCCTTTGGCATCTCTGCCATTGTCATACCCTTGATAAAGAACTTCCTGCAAGATCGCAGACAAGTGACACACTAGGCCAATAACATTCACAAGAAAAAGTACTGCTCTCAGTTGTACCCCAGAGTTCAAGTCTCCACTGATTAGGCTGATATTGTTCTTTAATATAGAGACTATCTCATATGTGGACGATACCCAGCTAATTTTGGTTTTGAACAATAACACCACTCAGGCGGAAGAAAATCTCTGCCTGTGCCTTACCACGACTTTCAGCTGGATGAAGACTAACCATCTTAAATGTAATTCTGAAAAAACGGAAATTTGACCTTCAGGCAAAGAAAATTCTTTGTCTCCCAAAGTCTGGTGGCCAGCGGCGAATACCACCCCTTTTCCAAACACAGTGAACGTGGTGGTCAGGAACTTGGCAATAACATTGATACCACTCTATTGTTTAAACAGCAATCATTGGCAGTTGCCAGCACGAAATTCTTTGATCTGCTTCCCATCTCTGCAAGGCAGACAGTTGCCATTGCCCTAATCACATCCAGGCTAGACTATTGTAACAGCCTCTTTGCAGGTACCAACAAGTCGGTCCTACACAAGCTACTAATGGTCCAGCATGCTGCAGCACATTTAGTGCTGAAGTGGCCTAGGAGGTCATCTGCATCAGCGGCGTTAGAAATACTCCACTGGCTGCCAATCCATAAATGTGTCCTGTTCAAGGTCCTCATCATCACTTTTAGGGCCTCCCATTCCTTTGGCCCTCAATATCTCCAAACAAGATTCTAGCACTACACTCCCTCCTGAAGTCTAAGATCATCAAATGCCAATCTGATGAAAATGCCAACTTTAAGATTGGCATCGAAGGGAGGAAAATCGCTCACAGTGATAGGCTCAAAGGCATGGAATGAACTTCCTCTACAGCTCCGCCAGATCACGTCCGAGTCCCTTTTTAGGAAGACCCTAAAAACCTGGATCTTCAGTGCATCTGACCCTCTCTGCAAAACTCTGATCTGATTCCCCTTTCTTACCGTTAGCAGTTAACCAGTTTTTGCCTCCCTCGCTGGGTTCCGCTTAGCACCATGATGCTCCTCGGAGTGACAGTTGCGCTCTACAAATGAGCTATTACATTACATTACATGATGAATCCAAATACTGCTGAATATAAAAGGTAACTTCAGGGTGTGCTCGTCACTGAGCACTATAACAATCATACATACCAATGCTTGAGCAAATAGAATGCACTGCTTACATAGTGTATGCAAATGAATCACCAAGCACAAAGAATGGAATTATGAAGTATACGTGGTGAATCCGTCATATTAGCGTAGCAAAAACAGATGATGTGTAGAAACAAATGCAGAGCTTCCCAAAATGGCGCTTGTAACGTGGTCACACAAAATTTTCCGTCTCTTTGCAAAGGTGGTAGGGCTTGCTACACCCTTTGATATGTTGATGTACAATCCAACAGTAAGAGAATGCGCTGGATGGAAGCACCTCATACGCGCTGAATGAAGGCACCTTCAACCACCTTGCCCATAGGTTCCAACATCTGATCATGGTTAATGTATGTTCACATGCACCAAAGATTAAAATTCTCGAATTTCTCGATTCCACTTGAGTTCATGCTGCCTGGTGTTCTGCTCTTGCCACCTGATGTTGCGCTGCTCACCTGCACCAAAACATTAAAACATTGGGGGGGATATTCACAAGGACCTATGGCCAAGTTAACGGCACTTTATCGCAGACAGAGATTCGAGATAAACTTATCGCCCCAATCACAAGCTGGTGTTAACAGCTCACAGCACCAGTATAGTCGTGATAACAGCCTCAAAAAGTATCGCCACAGATGACCCCGGCAACTATCGCTAATGAGATGCAGAGTAGGTGTTCCCGTGCCAAAAGCCGCGACAACACCACTGCACAACATTCACAACGACCAGCCAGAACTTCAATAAGAACACAAAACAGACAATAAGGCGCTTTACCAACAGGAAAATAACACCTGCTCTGACCTGGTGCAAAGTCGGACCGCAGCCTGCCCCACAAAAGGGAGCACAGTCCAGAGCCACACCTGAAGAACAACAGATGCACCCGGGCAACTGAACATGCAGCCTGGAATGCTGAAAGGGCAACAACACCCGCCTCCACCACCCCCAGTACCTCCCTCCCCGGCACCCCCCGACCAAAGACCTGCCACATCAGCTACACCTAAACATGTACAAAATAATCCCCATGATGTCGCACAATCACAACTGGTGACATGCATGTGTCGTCACAAAAATGAGCATCACACATCACTTTTGAAGCAAAAAACTTAAACTTTATTAACATGAACACTGAAATGAAATGAAGACACATGGTGGCTCCCCTCGGGACAATCCTTAGGTCACAGCCTGCAAGACAAAAATCATGATCAGAAGGTGTGTCCTGCGCACATCAAAGGACAGAGAGAGAGAGCAAAGGAGAGACAGGAAAAGAGGGAGAGAGAGAGAGGGATGAAGAGAGGGGGAGAGAGAGAGAGAAGAAGAGAGGGGGAGAGAGAGAGAGAGAGAGAAGAGAGGGGGAGAGAGAGAGAGAGAGAGAAAAAGAGATGGGGAGAGAGAGAGAGAGAGAGAGAGAGAATAAGGGAGGAGGAGAGAGAGAGAGAGAGAGAGAGAGAAGAAGAGGGGGAGCGAGAGAGAGAGAGAAGAGAGGGGGAGAGAGAAAGAGAAGAAGAGAGGGGGAGAGAGATAGAGAGAGAGAAGAAGAGCGGGGGAGAGAGAGAGAGAAGAAGAGAGGGGGAGACAGAGAGAGAGAGAAAAAGAGATGGGGAGAGAGATAGAGAGAGAGAGAGAGAGAGAGAGAGAGAGAGAGAGATAGAAGAGAGGGGGATAGAGAGAGAGAGAAAAAGAGATGGGGAGAGAGAGAGAGAGAAGAAGGGAGGAGGAGAGAGAGAGAGAGAGAGAGAGAAAGAGAGAGAGAGAGAGAAGAAGAGGGGGAGCGAGAGAGAGAGAGAAGAAGATAGGGGGAGAGAGAAAGAGAAGAAGAGAGGGGGAGAGAGATAGAGAGAGAGAAGAAGAGCGGGGGAGAGAGAGAGAGAAGAAGAGAGGGGGAGTGAGAGAAAGAGAAGAAGAGAGGGGGAGAGAGAGAGAGAGAGAAGAGAGGGGGAGAGAGAGAGAGAGAGAGAGAATAAGAGATGGGGAGAGAGAGAGAGAGAGAGAGAGAGAGAGAGAGAGAGAGAGAAGAAGGGAGGGGGAGAGAGAGAGAGAGAGAGAGAAGAAGAGGGGGGAGCGAGAGAGAGAGAGAAGAAGAGAGGAGGAGAGAGAAAGAGAAGAAGATAGGGGGAGAGAGATAGAGAGAGAGAAGAAGAGCGGGGGAGATAGAGAGAGAAGAAGAGAGGGGGAGAGAGAGAGAGAGAAAAAGAGATGGGGAGAGAGAGAGAGAGAGAAGAAGGGAGGGGGAGAGAGAGAGAGAGAGAGAGAGAGAGAGAGAGAGAGAGAGAGAGAGAGAGAGAGAGAGAGAGAGAGAGAGAGAGAGAGAGAGAGAGAGAGAAGAAGAGGGGGGATCGAGAGAGAGAGAGAAGAAGAGAGGGGGAGAGAGAAAGAGAAGATGAGAGGGGGAGAGAGATAGAGAGAGAGAAGAAGAGCGGGGGAGAGAGAGAGAGAAGAAGAGAGGGGGAGAGAGAAAGAGAAGAAGAGAGGGGGAGTGAGAGAAAGAGAAGAAGAGAGGGGGAGAGAGAGAGAAGAGAGAGAGCGAGAGAGAGTGGCGCCCCTGCGCACCCAGGCCACACTGCTCACCTGCTGCCATTGGTGTGTCTCCAACCACTTTCTGGTATGTATAGCAGTACACCGGGTCACACATATGAGACAGATCTGTCATCTGATACAGAGTCCAGATACATGATTGGCACAGTACACACAATTGCACAACACAACATTGCCTGCCTGCCCATGCACACCCAGGCAAAGGCACCCCAATCGCTCCCGCCGCCAATCAGAGCATGCCCACCCATGCACACCCAGGCCGCACTGCTCACCTTCCACCACTGACGTGCAGACAGGAGGTCCCCCCGCTACTAGCCTGGGGCCCGCAGACATGGCACCCTCCACAGCATGAAGCCCCGCTCCGCAGGCCACCAGGTCTCACATTTGGTGCTGGGTCTTGATTACTCCATGGCACAGGACATACCAGTGCACCCGGCTTCATCGCAGGCTGCACACACACTCAGCCCAATTGGTGCCACTAACTCTGGGATCCCGGAAGCGACCCACATGGCGGTAGGCCCACACTGCCCGCTGTCTCTGGCCTACACTGCGGTCCAGCAGGGCACACAAAATCTGAGCTGTCCAGACCGCCGGGATGGGGCATAATCGCAGGCTGCACACCCGCTCAGTAGCTTAAGGTGCCACTAGCTCAGTGCACCCAAAGTCACCGTCCCGTGGTGGGGTGCCTGTGCCGGCCTCAATGCTCTGGGTGCCACTAACCCTGTGCGCAACAACTCATGGGCCCTTTATGATTGAGAACCGTGGAGCGTCTGTCATCCAGTCACCACTGGCAGAGGGGAATGTGACGTTGTTGGCCCCTTATGTTGGCAGAGTCATATAGCCTGTGACGCCTGTGCCAGATGGGTGTGGTGTGCGTGCAAACCTGCCCTCAGGGAGTGGCTGTGACATGCTGAAAACTAGACCAGTGACCTGCACACCACCAGCGAGTACACCTACGACGGGTCACAATGAGAGCCCCCCCTCGGAGCGTAAGCGGAGTGGTCTGGCCTGCCATACGCCGGACCTGTGCAGGGCTTGCAACAATGACTCGTGGGCTCTGGGTGTGGTTCAGTCTGTGTCCAGACATGGAAGTGACTGATGCGTGTGTCCCTGTTGTAGTGTTCAAAGGACCCGGTACACAATATGCAATGTAGCACCCTCTGACTGGCATCACACAGGATGAGCATCATTGACGCAACGGAAATCACTGTCCCTAGATTCATCCACACATTCATACATGAATGATAAAAGACATAACACAGCAGTGTGTCACTGGATGTTTATTGCACATCCAGTGCAGTTCTGCAGCTGGGAGTGGTACAGGGCAATGCCGAGCACACTACACAATATGTGCCAGTGGAGGGCCAACCAGAGTCCATCCGGGGATGACAAGTACTGCGGAAGAGGAAGGATACAGTCCGCAGTCTGGTCACCGTGTCATTGGTCATTAAACAGGATATGGCAGTCCATGTCGCTGTCCAAGATGGGTGCATTGGAGTGTATCGGGGGTCAGAGGAAGGCCATTTGGCCGTGTACGGTGCCAAGCAGAAACAGGCCAGGTGGCATAAACGAATGTTAGTGCCTCCTGATCACAAACCATCCATGTCCTCTTCCCCAGATGTGTGCTCTACCCCACGTGTGGGTGTTGCAGTACCGGCTGAGGCACTGTGTGCCACTGACACATCAGGTGCCGGAGTGGATATGTCTGCCGCACTGTGAGGCAATGGCACACCAGGGGGCGGATATGTGGAAAGTGTGGGGGCAGCAGCATTCATCTGTGCCACGCCTTGTGGCATCAATGCCATGATGATGATCTACAGGGCATGGTAGATTCCAGCTACATTTCGCTGATGTGCAGTGGAGGCTGCCATCCTTGCCGTCTCCATCTGCACCATGTCCTCCAGTCGCCTCCACATGTGTGCCAGCTCACGGCTGGTATCACTGGTGCCCCTCTGAGCAGACAGGTGTTCTTCTTTCCATGTCAGGACTCCAGCGATGTCATTCAGGGTTCGTTGGAGACCATGGAGCAGGCCTAGACACCCATGGATAGCGTCCAGTTTGGTAGCCATGAGGTAGAACCCCACCCGCTCCTGCTCAGCCGTCTCCCTCTGGGCCTCCAGAACACGTCATTGGAAGGCCGTGTGTTTTTCCTGGGGGTCTTCGGAGACTGCCGGTGCCTTGGGTGCCCCTGCTGGGTGGTTTGGGTGGTGGTGGGGTCTCCTCGATGCAGCTGGTCAGCTCTGATCCTGGAGGTGAGTCGCGCATGATGTCAATAATGTCTAGGAGGGGTTGTGCATCGATGCTGGGGTTGTGCTCCTCGTCATCAGTGAAGAGTGGCTAGGACTGCTCTGCAGGGGGTGTTGATGGTGGTCCTGTAATATGAAGGGGAGGTGGTATATTGCAATGTGTCCACATGTATGTATTCACATGGTACATGTTGACATTTAGACAGCATGGCATTGTACATTGTGACAGTCTATGGATCTGAGTGATGACCCATAGTCATTGTGGGTGTGCACCGTGCTCTGCTTGATTGTGCATGTGTGCCATCATGGCCATCTCCACCCATCACCCCAGTACCTGGTGGTCACTCACCCTGTTGGGCTTGTGTTGTGTTCTGTCGACCAGTGTTCGTCCCCTGACTCCGGCCACAGTATCCACACTGATGACTGTCAACACCAGCTCCTCCATGTCATCCAGCACGAGCTGTGGCGCTGGGACCCCACCTCACGTCTGCATTGCTGCCTTCTGGTTGGCTGCGAGTTTCTCCTTGGTCTTTCGCTTGATGTAATTCCATCGCCTTTTGACCTCGTCCATTGTCCTCTTGTGCTCTCTGACGGCATTCACCTTGTCCACGATGTACAGCCATATTCCAGTTTTAGTGCCCAATGAAATGTTGGAGGTGATGAACATTGTTGATGGTGTTCCATCACCTCCGTGACTATGATCCTGTTTGCCTGTGGACTGAACTTTGCCTTCCTCTTCTTCTTGTCCTTGCCCTTCCCTGTCCCTGAGGTCCCGGGCTGGTCATCCGGGGTGCTTGTGGGGTTGCGCTTATCCTCTGCGCCTGCTCCAGCTGCCTCCATGGTGCTTGGGTGTTGGTCAGTTTGTGTTCGGGTGTTTTTCTACTCTTATGGTGATTTTTTCCCGCCTGCCAGGTGTGTGTTGCAGGTCTGGCGCTGCTTACCTCTGATCTCCTCATCATTCTTTGGCCCACCGCAGGTTTTTTTGTGTTGTGGTTTGTGTTTTATCTCCATCAAGGTGGTTGTATTGCGGACATTGTCCGTGGTTTCGGCATACTATCGCATGGTACCACCTTGTTGGGATTTCCACGTTGACACAGGGTTATTTTGCCGCGATAGGCTGCGATGTTGAGAGTTGCCTCTAGATACTCTTGCGGTAGTTTTCACACGTTCTTGTGAATATACCCCTGAAATCCTAAACTAGCAGCACTGTTTTATGATTGAGCTGGTGCTGCCTGATAGTGCACTGCACACACATGACGAAGCATTAAAATCCACCACTAATGGTGCCACGATGGTGAAACAGCATCCACCACAACAAAGTGAAGCACAAACAGCCCACGTCTCTTTTACTTCTCGTTTCTGATGTTCCTACTATTTTGTTTTTAAGCTGGCAAACAGTACAGCGTTCAAGGTAGCATTATAGTCACTCACTGCATAACAGGGGAACGTGAGATCGTAGAGCCCCCAGATAAACAGCGCAGTGTACAAGGTATCATTATAGTCACTCACAGAGTAGCGGCAAAACATGAGATTGTAGATTCACCAGAAGCCCTGGAAAAGTAATAACCCAGCAGACTGCAAGTTGAGGCGTTCCTAAAGTAGAGGCATCCACTTGAAGTTGTCACCATTGAAATGAAGAAGAGTCGCAGGGAAGAGTTGTATCCAACAGAATCATTTCAAGTCCAGGAACAACACCTCAGCCTCCACACATGCCTCAGCTCAACGCCTCTTGTAACTCCCTATAATTCAAACCACAGCCATCCAGCACCATGGAGATGAGGCCCATGAGAGCTGCATTCTACTTCTATAACATTCCACCCTCGAAGAGACCAGTGCAGAGGCAAATGTGTAGTACACAACTATGCAATACACCATAGAGAGGTTACCACATTAATCCACTCTCTCTGTCCCAAAAAAGACTCCCTCAGTAGCTGCTGCCTCCAGAACTGTGTGAATCATGTGGCAAACGATCATCAGCATATTAATACCGGGTTTCTTTACCGGTTTAGCATGCCCCTGTTAATAATCCCCTCCAGACATTTGATGTGGAGAAGATCCAGTCCGGGTTTTATGTTTTTCCAGTTTTTTTCACTGTGGGTGCTTTATCTCTCAGCAACGTTTCTATCTTAAATACCTTAGCATTGAGTGTGAAATACGGTTTAAGTGTGCAGGTACCTAAAGTACCCCGAAGTAAAGAGGTATACATTTTTTTGGGAAACTCGTGCTTCCTTTGAATGGGTGGCATTGCAGCAAGATTCAAAGAATTCAAAGAATTACAAGAGACTGCATCAAAATCCCCCATTGATTTCATGACCAAATTACCTGCTTGAGTGGCTCCATGTTTATTCTGTATTTGTTAAAGATCCCTGGTATTCTTATCATAGATGGTGTTCCATGCATAAAGTTACATACAGCATCAAACATACCCCGTGTAGTACACTCCTTAATAGGTGGTGACATTCCCATGTGTTTTTTGGAGTGCTGTCTGTAGGTACACCCATCGCATCATTAAACGTCTGCATTGTTATTGACCGTGCTGGAGCTCAATGTGAAACCAATATAACTCTCACATTTGCTCCTATTATTTGTGACATTTCCTGTTTACGTTGCTTTGTGCACTGTCTCTAATTATATCAACAATTTTTTCAATAGATATATATATATATATATATATATATATATGCATTAAAGTATGTGGATAGTAATACAGTGTATGTCCGACTAGCATGGAGTATGTTGGTCCTGGAAGGATCAATTGTCATATTGAAACTAAAAAAAAAAGGGAGAGGATGTAGCATTACGGCTAGCGCTCGACCTCGAAGTTGGGGAACCTGGTTCGAGTCTCGGCAATGACGCTCAACACCCTGTTATTCTGGGCAAATCACTTAATCTCCCCTGCCTCACCCAAAAAAATAAAAAATGATTGTGTCATTGTGTAACTAAACTGTTGCTCATGTTTGGGTCTAGTTCGCACTATATAAAACTAAAAAATAAAACAACCCAACTCTACTCCACATGCAGCCCCCAATTAATCCAATGCATACGTTCTTGGTAACATATAGCGATTACCAAAGTCTCATTTAGTGCCTATCTAGCAGGAATCCTAGATAAATGGAGTAAGAAAGTCAAATTGTTCAGCTTGACTGGTTACAACAACCAAAAATATTTCACTCACGTTAACGGGGAAGTCTCAAGACATTAAGCAATTATTCACATGACAACTCACATTCAACCTTATTTCTATATTTTCATTTATATAACACATTGAGAAAATGACTCAGCGCTCAATCAAATAATTGGATGTTATTTTAATAGTTACATTTAAAAACACCTTTAAGAAATCATTGGATTTCTGTTTGTTCTAAAGGTGATGTTTCACAAATCTCTACTGAACTTACACAGAAAAAGCTCACATTTGAAACAAAACAATAATGCATGTGAAAGATACAAGGTTTTAAATGGATCGCCTTCACTCTTTCTCTCAAATGATCCCACACAAGAATTAAGAAGAGGTATTTTATAAGTTATTATTTAATTTCTTATTTTATTTAAGTTATTATTTAATTTCTATCAAATGCAAACACCTGAAAAATGATCATAACAGTTAATAAAAGAAGAGCAGCAATTATAAGTGAACATAAAGTAAATATTATGAAAACAGAGTTCTCGCTGTCATATTTGTAGTAAATAATAATTAGCGCTAAAATGTATGGCATTAGAAAAGGTGCAAAATAAAATGTATGACATTAGGAAAGGTGCAATTTATTTGATGTATACCAGAAAGCAGAGTGCAAACTTCTTGGAGCAGGCCTCAATGCCTTTTTGTATTTCTGACCTGCCAGTGTGTCTTCAGTCTATACCCTTAGGAATACAAAATGATCCACAGGAGTTGAAACATCCCTCTCTGCTCAAGAGGCTTGAAAATTCTGTTTATATCTCGATTTAAAAAAAATATAGAGGCATATTATCAAGCCAGGCGATCAAATTATTGCTGCTTTAGCGGCAGAAAACTGCCGCTAAAACGGCGATAATGGGCTTGATAATATGCTCTATGGAATTCCAATTGAAGCCCATGTTAGACGCCCTTCACATTTAACATGGCTTGATAATATGCCCCATAGTGAGAAAATGCTTGTCATTTCTGATTTAACACGAGAAATGTATTTAATCACTCTGTTTTGGAGGATGCAGACGTAGAGTGGGCATGGTGCCGAACCTTTGCTTTCCCTGTCTCCCAGACACCGCAAAAAGTGTTCCCGCCTGTCGCGTGGTAGCTGGTTTTTGGGCCAGAGCAGGCCAGGTCAAAGAGGGAATGAGGGCCCAGTCGACTGAGGGGCCAGAGGCCAGTCAAACACCCTGTGGTAAGTGACAAGTGCGGCCACCACTAGTTGGCAGCTGCAGCAAGAGCGAGCCCTAGGCGGTTTCGCGGAGGCGGCCCTCCCTGGTGCCCCCTCGGCAACCACTCAACGGCACAATAGCACAAGAGTGCACAGGCAAAGGGGAAGCAGAGGGTTGATAGTGGACCAGAGTCCAAGTGCCGTAGGCCACCCCCCTGAGAAAAAAAGGAAAAGAAAGGAAATAAAAAGGAACATAGGGAAAAGGAAAGAAAAGGGTAAAAGGGGTGAAGCTCTAATCCTCTGGCAATTTGCCCTTGCCTTTTCACCTTCAGCTTAGCTTTCCCTGAAGGGTGCTCCCATGGCAGTATTCATAGAAAAGGCTGGATCCAGCAAGTATCTTTAGCACCAAGCTGCCACACCCGGGAACCGGGATAAAGTTCCCCTGCTATGAGATCAGGGAAAATTAGAGGTGCAAAAAAAATCCGCAAGGAAAACCCAAGAGGGAAAAAGGGGGCCAACGAGGTACGGAAAATATCAACAAATCACAGGGTTCAGAGTCGGAGACCAACCCAGACACAGACAAAGCCAAAGAAGGAGAGCCAGCCACAATCATCATGCACTGTGCAAGTGCACAGGATTCAGAGTCGGAGACCAACCCAGAAAAAGCCAAAGAAAGAGAGCCAACCACAACCATCGCGCACTGTGCAAGTGCCAAATCCTGAAAGCGGGCACTTATCAAAGACTTTCAGAAAGTATGCTGCAGTCAGTGGTCAAAGTGGGCAGGATCGGCAGGGCACGGCGTGCCCCTACTTCTTTAATTTCATAGAGTCCATTCCCCTACTTTCTTATTGTAAACATGCCTCTCGGGCGGCAGGAATGCCAAGGCCGATAGTTAAGGCTCAGCTTTTGGGGACGGGTGGAACGGGCAGAGAAGGAAAAGGACTCTGTCTTTTCCTTCGTGTCCAGAGAAGACCAGGACAGCGTCCAGTTCTCCTGCCACTGGCAACTGCCCCCTTCTTCTCTGTGTTCCCCCTTTTCCCGCCCTTTCTGTCTCACTCCTAATCATTTAGTGAAAACCGAGACTTCAAGAAATGGGTATTACCTTCTCTTTCCTCCTTTTGTTTATTTGCACCCTTGTGAAATGGATCCAAAACAGAAAAACACTTTTGCTGGAAACTTCTTCTTTTTCTGACATTTTTCAATTTCTAAGTGCATCCTCAATCAATCAATCAATCAGGGGTTTATATAGCATGCTACTCACCCGTGAGGGTCTCAAGGTGCTTGGGGGGGAGGCGGCTCCAGATCAGTCGAAGAGCCAGGTCTTGAGGGCCCTCCTGAACGTGTGCAGGGTCGGGGAGTGTCTGATATTCACCTACAGCACGTTCCAGGTCTTGGCTGTGATGTAGGAGAAGGCGCTTCCTCCGGTTTTGTTTCTGCGGATGCAGGGGACTTCTGCCAGGGCGAGGTTGGGGAAGTGGAGGTTTCTCTTGGGTGTGTGGAAGGAGACGCTCTTGTTGAGGTATTTGGGTCCGATGTTGTTGAGGGCTTTGTAGGCGTGGGTGAGGAGTTTGAAAGTGACTCTCTTCTCGACGGGGAGCCAGTGGAGGTCGCATAGATGTTGGGTCATGTGCTCTAGCTGCAGAGTTCCGAGGACGAGTCTGGCTGCAGAGTTCTGGATGGTTTGGAGTCTGTGTAGCAGAGTTCTGTTGATGCAGGCGTAGAGGGCATTGCCGTAGTCAAGTCTGCTGGTTATAAGTGCATGGGTGACGGTCCTTCTGCAGTCTGGGGAGATCCATTTGAAGGTCTGATGGAGGATGCAAAGGCTGGTGGAAGCGATGGCGTTGATCTGGCGGTTCATGGAGAGGAAAGAGTCGAGGATGGTGCCAAGGTTCTGGGCGTGGTCTGTGGGGATTGTGGGCTCACAAAGGGCCGACGGCCACCAGGTGTTGTCTGAGGCGGTGGAACAGGGGCCAAGGATGAGGACCTTGGTCTTCTCTGAGTTGAGCTTCAGACAGCTGTCCTTCATACATGCGGCCACATTTTTCATTCCTTCCTGGAAGCAGAGTCTGGTGCCTTCGGGATTCTTCATGAGTGAGAATTTGAGCTGTGTGTCGTGGGCGTAGGATACGATGCTGAGCCCATGCTGTTCGACGATGGTGGCAAGGGGGACCATGTAGATGTTGAAGAGAGTAGGGCTGAGAGATGATCCCTGGGGTACTCCACAGTTGATATCCATGGGTTCAGAGTGGAAGGGAGGGAGTCTGATCCTCTGGGTTCGGCCGGAGAGGAAGGATTTGATCCAGTCGAGGGCGGATCCTTGTATCCCGGCATCGTGAATTCTGGCTGTGAGTGTGCGATGTGAGACGGTGTCAAAAGCCGCAGAGAGGTCTAGCAGGATGAGGGCCACCAAGTTGTGGAAAAGTGGATTTCCCTGGTCAGTTATGTCCCCTATCTTGGACCCCAACGGTTCTATATGCATGTTACAAGTACATGTATGTTCTCTCCAGTTCCAGTTTTGAAGACGCAAATACATGTGCGTCCACCGTCAACATGTTCTCTGTCAGATCCGCCATCAATGGGCTGGATAGTTAATTCCTAAGTAGGAAAGGCCACCGACTTTATATGGCTCAGTTACTCCATTTTTACAGTTCAGGCGAAGTAGGCCCGATTCTGTCCTCAAAGCCTTTCCCTGCTCTCTGTCTCTGACAAGCGTCAGCTTGAGCTCGCATCTGTATCCATGAACCTTGTCCTATTTCCTGTGCAGCTAACGGTGCCTGCCTCGGCCAGTTTAGCCTGTCTGCCAAGAAGCTGTATTTCACCTTCGAATTATCTACTTTGCTCTTCAGCCGATGCATTCCTGTCTAGTGATTTAGGTAAACATTTCCTTTAGCTCTCGTGCAAAGGGCTGTCCCCCTGCAAGTAATTCATAGCCCAGTTGCCATGGAAAGTTTTCTGCCTCTTGCATCTCACATAGACACTTAGGCGTTTGTGCACGCACACAGTCAGTATAGAATAGATTCTGTTCGAAGTCCTTCAGTCCTTCCTTGTGGATAACATAGTTCTTTAAACATAGGATGTTAGATATGATTTGGGATTAGGTTGACTTGACCCCTTAGACTTTTCGTCTCCACACGTAGAGTTAGTGACGAGCCCCCTTCACCCCCTAGGTACACGTCAATTACACGTCATGTTGCTGCGCGCGCATCTATGCCAAGTATTATCTTATAGAACCACCTATATTTGATAACTTTAACCAATTATGTTTCTTTTTACTCCTTATTACGCCTAGTTTCGTTTACGTAATTACTATGTCACTTTTCTTATCAAATGTTACGCCTCCTACACTCGTTTCATTATAATGTAATAACTATAAAAATGTATGTCTGTCAATAAAGAATCGTACTTCACTTCCTGAACCTTTGCGGTGACGGAACCTGAAGGCCGCCACTCGAGTCGGCCATTTTAGAATAAAGCCCATTCAGAAACCTCTTATACCACGGATTCTGCCTCTTATTATTCTGAGCTATTTGTTTAAAGTTCTCGTATGAAATTCAGATCGGTAATGGATAATATTTTATTTACCACATAATGGCGCCCGAATAGGGACACTTTCTCATCTCACGCGCCGGCGGTGCGTTGCAGGCCCGGTCTCCTGCCACAGCTGGACGTACCATAACGCGTACCAGCAGGATTTCCTGTAGCTCCCTCCGGTCAAGCGGGGGCGACTGAGGCTGCGATCAACCCAGACGAGGCGGTGAGAAGCGCAAAGTATCCCGACCAGAGCCTAGCTGAGAGAGCAAGATCCGAGGTATACAGAGGCCCACCAGGTTTCCGAAGTCCGATGTCCAGAGGGTCCGATGTCCGAAATCAAGTCCAGTTTCCGAGGCCTTTCGTTGTGAGCTACTCGGTGAGTACCATCGCCGGGGAGGCGTGTTGACGTGCACATAGGTTGTGCCGGTCAAGACGGATTTGGGTACACAAGTCCGGTCTGCACTGTTTAGCAGTGTATATGTACGGTTTAGCCGTATATCAAGTATTCCGAAGTATCTAGTTATTATCAAGAATTCTGCTTGGTGATTAGTTATGCAGACTGTCACCATTGTTGGTCATTTTTTTAACAAATGTTTAGTGTTTTATTTTTAACGTGCTAAAATGTCCTGCATATTGTGGTATGAATGATTGTTTTTACTGTGCTTTGTTTATTATTGTGTTCTTCGTACTAAGTGTATTCAAGATCAAGTATCAAATTAGTTGCGTTCAAGAGTAAGTACCCGATTAGCTGTTGTCAATATGCCGCTCTTTTCAAAGTTAAGACAAATTACTACTAGAAAAGGGGTGCTTGAAGAGGCAGTCCCTATCCCTCCTAGGGACACTCCAGGGCATTTTATGTACCATAAACATGGCTTAGATGCCATATTATTTCTAGATCTATGGGTGGACTACACCAAAGAGTTACCAGAGAATCAGAGATGGCCCGTAGCTGGGACCTGGGATGCAGACTGTATCATGAAAGTAGAAGAAGAGTTGTGGAAGAGGAAAGCTAGACAGTCACAGAAAGACGCTATTGAATTATGGCGTAAAGAGTCGCATAGGCGCACTGAAAAGGCGCTGAGACAAGAAGAGAGAAGTAAAGAAAGTGCAAATAAGGTTCGAGAGAAGCAGTTGATTGAAGAAGGTACAAGAGTACAAACAGAACAAACAGAGAGACAAAGAAATGCCCTTATGAAAGGGATGTATCCCCTTCTGGCCGAAGGATTGCCTCAAGCCACTACGGCCATACCAAAAGACTTGCCACCCCCATTGTTTCCTATAAAGGTACATCCTAAAGGACATCCCAGAACCGCAGAAGATATTTTTCTTTCCTCATACCTAGATGACACAGTTCCCGAATATGCCAACCCCGCACCACATAGACCGGCTGCTGGGGGGGTTCAACATCAAGATCAAGTTCTTGTCCCGGTACCACAGCAAGCTCCGACACAAGTCACGACACCAGTTTCGGCAAGCACATCTGCTTCCGCGTCTGTCCCCGCAACTGTTTCCACAGCCGTGTCTACACCTGTAGTGGCTGTAGCACGTTCAACGAACCCTTTCACGTCTGACACCTCAGAGGGGGCTACTGGAGGTGCTGCTAGCCTTCATTTTACGCCACCCAGAGGGAGTAAATTTTCTTTCCAAGAATCAGTACATGCACGTACGCCCAAACTTATAAATAACCGTACGCTTAAGGATCTTATGGTAGATTGCAGATATGACCCGGTGCCTGGTAAAGAGGATGAAATGATTATAACATCATTACGTATTAGACGAGCTGCGTCATTTTTAGGGAGGCTGCCAGGAATGGCCGCGCATCTAGATAACATATATCATTTTGTCCAAACAGGGAAAGATCCTGAATGTATTAACAGAGCTATGGAATATCAGAAAGTCGAGATACAGGGAGAATTGTTACGTTTTCTTATAAATTGTGTGATCAGAAATCAAGACCGACCGGGGGTAGACCCGGAAGTAATGCAAACTCTTACTAGATGGAGTCAGAATATATCCGATGGAAAACATGATAGACAGGGAAGTATAGTAGCCATGTGCCGAAAAATTAGGAAAGAAGTAGAACACATACATGCAGAGAGATTGGAAACAGACGAGTTCGAGCAGGATGAAGAGTCCGAATCAGGGGACTCAGGAAGACAGCCAGACACCATAGCCTATGTGGGCAGAGGAAGGTCCTGTAATAATAACGGAGGTTTTTCTGATCCGATACACTCTATGCGTCCAACAATAATAAATATGAAATCTCCCGAACGTTTGTTTCAAGCCGCAGATAAAATACTCCGGGAACGAAGGGGTTACCACCTCCTCGATTCTATGGACGAACAAGAATTAGCAAGGGCAGCTGTTCATTGGATGGACAGTCCCGGTAAATATGGTGATGTGACAGTTGCACACGCGTTTTTGAACCTCAGTCCAGACGAACAATGTTTAGCTGGGATTTATATGATCCAGCAACTTCTTATACAATATAAGAGCCGACATGCTGATCCTGGTCCCTTACCCGATATGTTAACCGAACTACTCACGAATAGATGGAGAGGTTCCAGTAACAAGTTAATTAAAGAAATACTAATGTCGCGTAAACAGTATGATCTTTTTGTAAACGCAGATCCTTTCGCGATCCCCAACAAAGAAGGAACATCGTACTACATGGATAGACAAAATCCCCTACGAGAAGTCCACCCAATAAAGGGTGATGACGATCAGTTTCGTCGTGTATTTGTTTACACACCCATATCAAAAATGGAATTATTAGGAATGAAGAAAGTAGTACCAAGTCATGATAAAGACCCAGCGGGTTTCCACCGAGAAATTAAAGACATGTTACTGATGGGAGAGTATACCTTTCCGGATATTATGACAATATTAAAGGTGCTTTTGCCTCCTGGCATTTATGAAAAACTGAAAGAAAAAGAGTGGGAAGTGGGAGACCAAAAGATAGATTGGACAGCATTAGCAGCGGAGGAAAGGGACCGAACTGCAGGGTCAGGGCTCGGGGATAAAGTTAAACTGTTACCAGGTTTACTAGTACAGGTACTGCCACGTTTACTAGCGACGAAAAAGGAAGATTGGGGTGCAATCTCAGCCTGTAAACAAAAGCAAGATGAAGACACAAGTGATTATTATGCCCGATTTGAAAAATGTTTTGGTATAAATAGTGGTATAAAGGCAAGCAGTGACTCATATCCACATTTATTTGTGACTAAGTTGGTGGAAAATGCGTTACCTCCAGTGAAGAATAGAATATTGAAATTCGAGTGTACCTGGCAAAGTAACACTCCGTCACAAATGCTACAAATGTTACAGTATCATCACAATAGAATTAGGGATGAACAAGAACACGAGCATAGACGCATGAAGGATACTAAAATGAAAATGCTAGTTTCTCAGACAGTACCAGCAGATGGTCACAAAAAGGGTGCGACACATTCTGGAGACTCTGCAGTTCCTGTAAAAGGAACCTGCAATTACTGTAAACAGCCAGGCCATTATGTACACGATTGTCAAGTCCTGAAACGTAATATAGCCTCAGGTATTGCAAAAGAGAGACCACGATTAATTAGACAAGATCAGAATGAACAAGGAGCTATGCAGCATGGACAGTCCATGCCAGTTCAGCAACAGTCTATGCCAGCCGCACAACAGCCCATACAGTTTGTGCCAGCGGCACCACCATTGCCTGCTGCTGCCACACAAGTAACTTCACGACAAATGTATCAGACCGCACAGTATGAATACCCTGAGTATCAACGTTACGCATGAAGCAGCCTAGAGAGGGAAGTTGACTTACCCCTTATCGAGATTCCAGTAGATCAAGAAGGACCTTATGTCCATAGTGAATTATTAGGTCAAGACAGAAAATTTTTACTCGATACAGGGGCAAGTCGAACGACCATAAAAAGTAGTGAAGTTCCAGGGGCACCCCTCTCAGGCTCTCAAAATGTTTCCCTTGGTTTTTCAGGAAAGCCTATTGTTAATGAAGTAACACAGCCACTTCCGCTTACGATTGGTCCCTTGACACGAACTACTGACTTATTGCTTACCAAATCATGTCCAGAAAACTTGTTAGGTATAAAGACATTGAAAGCCCTAGGGGCTATTATCTGTTGTTCTCCGGAAGGAGTAAGATTGTTTTTACGTGATTTTAAAGGTCATTATGTATCCAGAGACATGGATTCCCGATTACAGAACTTACCAGCGCATCTATGGGCACAAGGCCCTACTGATGTTGGTTGCATGAACATTACACCATATCGAGTCACACTGAAGGCAGGAGTAGTATTGCCACGAATGCGACAATACAAGTTACCACCGGATGCTGTAGCGGCTTTACTGAAAATCATTGACGAGCTAGTTGCGCAAGGAGTGGTTGTAGAAACCAACTCCAATGTGTGTAATTCACCGATAATTCCGATTCTTAAACGAACTGATCCTATGGCCCCACCAGTATATCGATTAGTTATTGATTTGCGTGAATTAAACAAATGCATTGTGCCACAATTCCCCGTGGTCCCCGATATTTCATCATTACTGACAGCCATTGATTCTCAAGCTACATTCTTTACCGTAATTGATCTCAAGAATGCCTTTTTCAGCGTCCCAATAGATCCGGAAAGCCAATACTTATTCGGATTTAGCTTAAATGGACGAAGCTTTAAATTCACCCGCGCTCCCCAAGGGTTTACAGAAAGCCCCAGCATCTATAGCCAAGCACTGAAACGAGAACTTGACAGTATACACATGCCCGTTAACACCGCATTGCTTCAATACGTCGATGATCTGCTGATCACCGCACGAAGCGAACCCGAATGTGAAAAAGCATCACTGACAGTTTTACATTTTCTAGCCGACAAGGGGCACAAGGTGTCCCCTTCTAAGCTGCAATTCTGTGTTCAGCGAGTTATTTATCTTGGTCACTCGCTGTCCAAGGAGGGAAGGCAGCTTACACCTGACCGCATTCAGTTAATTGCAAACATGCCAATACCGCAGACACAAAAGGAAGTGCGGGCTTTCATAGGCCTCACTTCATACTGTAGGCAGTGGATCCCTCAATATGCATTTCTAGCGAAGCCACTCATTCAGTTGACATCACAGGAGGCAGCCACATCAACTGTCCTCCCTTGGACTCAGGAACACACGCTAGCTTTTGAAAGCTTGAAGAAAGCTCTATGTCAAGCACCTGTTCTAGCGACACCATGTTACAGCAAACATTTTACACTTTTTGTTACAGAGCGTGCAGGTACTGCCTTGTCAGTACTCACTCAGGAACAAGCAGGAGCATGTAAGCCATGTGCTTATTTCTCCAGTACATTAGATCCCGTAGCTCAGGCTTTGCCTGCGTGTCTGAAATCAGTAGCAGCAACAGCTTTAGCAATCAGACAAAGTGATGCCATAGTGTTAGGGCATCCATTGACAGTACAAGTACCGCATGCAGTAGAGGTTCTTGTGAATCGAACGCAAACACAACACTTGACCATAGCAAGACTTACTGGTTACGAACTGACATTGTTCCAGCCACACATAGAAATCAGACGTTGTAATACACTGAATCCTGCTACACTTTTACCAGTAATTGGAACCGACCCACTAGCTCATGATTGTGTTGAAATTATTGAAATAAAGACAAAACCCAGACAAGACTTAACAGACGTTCCATTGCTAGATCCAGACCTGACATTGTATGTAGATGGTTCGTGTATGAGGACAAGTACAGGAAATTTAGTTGCTGCATACGCAGTCACTACAGACACCAAAGTTGTTGAAACAAACTGTATAGATACTTTGTCAGCCCAAGCAGCAGAACTTGTTGCTCTAACACAAGCCTGTATTCAAGCCACAGACAAGAAAGTCAACATATATACTGATTCACGTTATGCATTTGGAGTCGTACATGACTTCGGGGTGCTTTGGAGAGAGAGAGGTTATTTGACTTCTCATGGAACCCATATTCAGCACGGGTCCCTCATTCATGCTTTGTTAGACGCAATTCATTTACCGACTGCAATATCGATTATGAAATGCAAAGCACACACGAAGGTTACTGATATCATTTCTCAAGGCAATGATTTAGCTGACAGAACAGCCAAACAGACTGCTCAGACTCGTACATCCGACATGACAAAGCCGATAGTTCAGACACCAACACAGTGTATGACAATTAAGGATCCCGCACTTGACGTAATTGACATACAGACACATGCTACAGAGGAAGAAATAAAGAAGTGGACCGAACTAGGAGGGATTCAGACAGATCAAGGATGGATGACGAAGGGGAAATCTGTGTGGTTTCTCCCTGATTCCATGGTTCAAGTCATTATAGCTACAGTTCACAGTCCCGCACATTTAGGAGAGAAGGCTATGTTAGACAGCATTCAGCACATTTGATTTAACAAACATTTGCGAGCAGCTGCTAAACAAAAAGTCCGTACCTGTATGATATGTTGTCAGTTTAATCCAGGGAAGAGTGTCCCCGTAGAGCAGGGTGGATTTCAGCCTCCTGATCATCCTTTTGAAGTCCTCCAGATGGATTATATTCAGATGGAACGTTGTCGAGGATTCAAATATGTTCTCGTAGTTGTTTGCGCTCTCTCCCGTTGGACAGAGGCGTACCCTGTATCAGATTACACTGCCCCGACTACTGCCAAACAGCTAGTTCGAGAATTCTTCCCACGGTACGGTTTACCACGTGTGGTATATTCAGATAACGGCCAACCCTTCTCATCCGAATTAATGAAACACGTTTCACTTCTGCTGGGATATCAGTGGAAGTTCCACTGTGTCCGACACCCCGAGGCAGCAGGTCTCGTGGAACGACATAATCAACTTTTGAAAATCAGATTGTCAAAAATATGTCAGGAAAAAGGTGTTGACTGGATAGTAGCCTTACCAGTTGCACTATTTTACATGAGAATGGTACCACACTCTCGAACAGGGCTATCCCCGTATGAGGTGATCTTTGGCAGACCACCAAATATGTGGGGGACGCCTATACCACGTAAAATAACTGATGTTGACTGTAATATGCTGACAGATTACCTGGCTTCCTTGATGTCTGCACTACAATCTTCTCGTTCACAGGTGGTCGCAGCTTTTCCTGACAACACTGAGGTGAAACCCCATGACGTGGTTCCCGGGGACTTTGTCCTAGTCCGGAATTTCGATAGGAAAAGCCAATTGGACCCCAGGTGGAAGCTCCCTAAGCAAGTCCTGTTGACAACAAGAACAGCCGTGAAGATCGAAGGGAGGAAGGGCTGGGTGCATTCCAGCCATATAAAGAAATTTCATGGACTTCCTCCCGATATGAACAATACTTCCCGTGCATCTTCTCCCATTGACTCAAAGCTACCTTTGGCTGAGGCCAGTAGCTCCGAACTCTATAAGCAAAACCTTAGGCCCAGGCCTACACTGTCGGACGATTTGATTGTTTAAGTCCTCTCCAAGGTGAAGCGGTTGAATCCGTCCCGACATGTCTCCTTTAGGTCTGAATCATGAAGAGTCCCGAATCATAATGAAAAGACATGCATACTGTAAATTACTGCGTAGCCACTGTATTGTGACTTTATTAATTTTGTTTTTCTTGAGTTTTATAATAGTTACTGCAAGTATATTATTGCATATGTATTATCCTGTTTCTAGACGTGCTATTAATATAACTGATGAACATTCTTTTAGTGACCTACCCCCACATGAGTTGTCCTACAGACTTGCGCTGCGTAATAACACTTTCATTAGTATGTTACATCATTCTCACCAGACTAGTAATGCCACTAATTGCTGGGTGTGTGGTCGACTCCCCCCCTATCAGAATAACAAAGGAGTTCTGCCTTTCTTTCCACATCCGTTCACATATAATGGCACCTGTGGAGCATGGTTTAGTTTATTGAATTCTATAGATTCAAACACAGCAGTTTATCAACACCATTGGATATGGGGAAATCTGAATATAGTGTTATACAAGGTCTGTCACCCTGACAAGGAGGGTCACCCTAGTAGAACAGGAACTGACCTAGAAAACGAAGTGTATAGATTAGGTAATTTTACACCCAATCTCATGATTCTGAATGTCAAATCCGAAGTTGAGCTAATTTTGCCCACCATGTCAGTATTCCCAGTTAAAGGTGAATTATGTGTAAGAAAAGTTGGTTCCATACCTATGGGCCATAGCAAATGTGTTACTACAGTAGAATATAGTGATGAAGGAAAATCTACATTTAGAGCTTCTCGCCATTCCTACTTTATATGTGGTCAGACGGCATACATGCGTCTACCTCTAGATTGGGATGGTACCTGTTACATTGCATTCCTTCTGCCACCTGTTTTCTTAGCTCCTCCTGATTATTATCGAAATACTCGTTTAGCACACAATAGAGAGCGAAGAGATCTCCCAGTTGTTGATTATACTGAGACGGCATGGGACAAGTATGTAGATTTCAACAAAGGTATTTTCCCATATATAGGTACAATTTCAAATAGTAAGCTAATACGTAGACTAACCAAGACTCTTGAAGCTGTAGTGAATGAAACTATAGCCGCCCTAGGCAATCTGACAGAGGAACAATCAGTGATGAGGATCGTTGTCCTTCAAAATCGGCTTGTCCTTGACGTCATCCTGGCCGATAGGGGCGGAGCTTGTAGGGTCATCGGATCCAGCTGCTGCGTATTCATACCAGAAAATTCGCCATCTGTATACAAAGCTATAACACGCCTTCATAAGATTGTGAGCCAGATACACGAAGATCCAGGCACTTGGACTTGGTCCGGGTGGTTTTGGAGTCTGATATCAGCCTGGGGATGGAGAGTTCTATCCTTCCTAGGTATTGGCCTTCTTATACTATTCAGTTGCTGCTTATGCCTGCAATGTGGACCAGCGATTTGTGGTCTGTGTGCCACATCGTGTATTCCACATCAAGGTTTTCGTTCAAAATCCCGGAAGAAGAAAGAAGAAGAAATGATGCTCGATGAGCAAATCGATGGATTAATGAAGATTGATGTTTCTTGACGGGCAAGTAAGGGGACAAGGAGGGAATGTGGAAAAGTGGATTTCCCTGGTCAGTTATGTCCCCTATCTTGGACCCCAACGGTTCTATATGCATGTTACAAGTACATGTATGTTCTCTCCAGTTCCAGTTTTGAAGACGCAAATACATGTGCGTCCACCGTCAACATGTTCTCTGTCAGATCCGCCATCAATGGGCTGGATAGTTAATTCCTAAGTAGGAAAGGCCACCGACTTTATATGGCTCAGTTACTCCATTTTTACAGTTCAGGCGAAGTAGGCCCGATTCTGTCCTCAAAGCCTTTCCCTGCTCTCTGTCTCTGACAAGCGTCAGCTTGAGCTCGCATCTGTATCCATGAACCTTGTCCTATTTCCTGTGCAGCTAACGGTGCCTGCCTCGGCCAGTTTAGCCTGTCTGCCAAGAAGCTGTATTTCACCTTCGAATTATCTACTTTGCTCTTCAGCCGATGCATTCCTGTCTAGTGATTTAGGTAAACATTTCCTTTAGCTCTCGTGCAAAGGGCTGTCCCCCTGCAAGTAATTCATAGCCCAGTTGCCATGGAAAGTTTTCTGCCTCTTGCATCTCACATAGACACTTAGGCGTTTGTGCACGCACACAGTCAGTATAGAATAGATTCTGTTCGAAGTCCTTCAGTCCTTCCTTGTGGATAACATAGTTCTTTAAACATAGGATGTTAGATATGATTTGGGATTAGGTTGACTTGACCCCTTAGACTTTTCGTCTCCACACGTAGAGTTAGTGACGAGCCCCCTTCACCCCCTAGGTACACGTCAATTACACGTCATGTTGCTGCGCGCGCATCTATGCCAAGTATTATCTTATAGAACCACCTATATTTGATAACTTTAACCAATTATGTTTCTTTTTACTCCTTATTACGCCTAGTTTCGTTTACGTAATTACTATGTCACTTTTCTTATCAAATGTTACGCCTCCTACACTCGTTTCATTATAATGTAATAACTATAAAAATGTATGTCTGTCAATAAAGAATCGTACTTCACTTCCTGAACCTTTGCGGTGACGGAACCTGAAGGCCGCCACTCGAGTCGGCCATTTTAGAATAAAGCCCATTCAGAAACCTCTTATACCACGGATTCTGCCTCTTATTATTCTGAGCTATTTGTTTAAAGTTCTCGTATGAAATTCAGATCGGTAATGGATAATATTTTATTTACCACAAAGTGTCCTTGGTCCAGTAGCTTGCGGATGTCGTCAGTGGCAGCTAGGATGATGTCTGGGTGCTGTGGTTGCTGCGAAATCCAGACTGGGAGGAGTCTAGAATGGAGTTATCTTCAACGAAGGCGGTCAGCTGGGTGTTTACGAGTATCTCGGTGACTTTGGCCACTAAGCCTCGGGGTGGAGAGAAATAAAACATTCAAACTATGAAAAATAACGAACTAAATAACGCAAGACAGAGTGGTTGCAAGGTAGCCAGATTGATTTATTCACTCCTAAACACATTAGCGTCACTTTACAGTGTTTGCCACTGAAGCACTATTTTTGGTATCTCGTCTCTCTTTGAACAACATTGTTTTCCATGGGCTGGAAAGTGCACTATTCCTGGAGGTAAAGAAATATCTGCTTGATGGGTGAGTTGGAAAACAAAGGACAAGATGTGTGACCATTTGAAATTGTGAATCGCAAATTGCGCTTGATTGCGAGTCGCAATTTACGAGTCACAGTTTCAAATGTGCAAGTGTCTGAGACACTGATTGCGTTTCCCAATGGGGTCACAAAATGCGAGCCTCATGAATATAATTGAGGCACTCGCAATTTGCATACCCATTGGGAATGGCTGGCCCTCACAGGGACTGCTTTAAAAAAAAAAAACAGGATGCATTATTGAAAAAAAATGAAACATTTTTGTTTCATTTTCTAAGGGCAGGTAGTGGTCCCTGGGACCTCTGCCTTCTCCTAAAAAATATTTTCCCCTACATTTTCCCTGGGGACCCCTTCCCTTTTGCGATTGGATTAGCACCCTCTTGAAGAGGGCGGTAAATTGTGACTGTTCATTCCTAGATGCTTGTGAGTGGCTATTAGGAAGGGAACACCCCTTGTTAATAGCCAGTCGCAAACACTATTTTGTGAGTCGCAAATTATTTGCGACTCGCAAAATAGTGTTAGTAGATGGCCCAGAGAAAAATTGGATTTGCAAACGGGTCGCAAATCAGTTTGTGCATGGCATTTTCCATCGTACATCTGGCCAAAAAGCTGAGTGTTCACGAATGTGGTCTTTTTAAACTATACTGCTTATGTTTTGTATGGATAAAAGCAATGGGCATTGAAACGTGTCCCTTCTGGGCTCTGCGTCACGGCCTTAACTTTTCAGACAAAAGCTCTCACTAATTTCTGACTAATGAGTGTAAAAAGAAAAAGGTAACCATGTTGTTCCTGCTAACATTTCACATGCTTTACTTAATCTTGCATTCCCTATGAGTGTTTGCTTTTTATAGGATGTTGGTAATTTTTGTTTGAGTAGCATATTGCTCTTGTCTAGTGCGTAATTTGAATTGAGTCACATCCAGGTGTTTATAGCAGATCAGTGCAGTGCAAGTTTCTCTCAGTGGGCATTATGGCGTTCAGTGGGAGAGAGGATATGACACTATTGGATGGATCTCAATCATCTTAAACTGAATCCTGGAAAAACAGAAATAGTCCTTACTGGTGATAGCCATAAGCACTGGGGCCCTCACTATTGGCCCCTAGAACTCGGCCCTCCACCCACCCCTTCCATTTTAGCTAAAACGCTAGGAGTACTTTTGGATAGTGATCTGTCATTGAAAACCAAGGTCGGAGCTGTGGTGTCTAAATGCTTCTTTCAAATGCGCAAAATTAGGAAAATCCACCGTTTCCTCACCCACGACGCTTTGATTCAAGTCATGATCTCTACGGTTCTATCTCATCTAGACTATTCAAACTCTGTCTACTTGGGAATGCCTCACTACTTGTTCAAGCGACTTCAGTTGGTTCAGAACCAGGCAGCGCGATTCATTTTTCATCAACCTAAATGGCACTCCGCCTCCCCATTGTTGAGGAAACTACATTGGCTTCCAATATCACAGCGCTGTGTTTTTAAGACTGGTTGCCTTATTTTTAAATCTTTGCATGGCACCAGCCCTGAGTTCATCAATAATCTGATACTCAGGTATTCTCCTACACGTTACCTAAGGTCCGCTCATCTATCTCTTCTTACTATCCCGGACTTTAAAAGGGTACGTCTAGGAGGCCGCAGATTCGCCATTCTCGCCCCCAAACTGTGGAACTCCTTTCCTCTTGAAATTCGATCTTGCACTAACCTTCTTCAATTCAGGAAACTCCTGAAAACCTGGCTGTTTACACAGGGTTAGCATAACATTAACATTAACATTAACTATGGTCAGAGCTGCTGAATTTGGAACTGGGGAACCAGGTTAAGCCTTCATGACCAGTCCACCAGACACAACCCCCCCTGAAGGAGCACATTCCCATGCTAGACCTTAGCAGGCCCCACAAGATCTTAAAAGCCTTGGTGTCTTAGCACCAGCAGGTGGACCCTAGCAGTGGCAAGTGTGGGTTAACCTTGAAGGTCTGTCCGCCATAATTCATTCTGAAGTTCACCTCCAGACTTGCCGGCAGGCCTATGAAGCAGCACACCGTAGAGTGACAGTGACTGTGTCACTGACGTCACAGGACCCTTGAGCAGGGTGGCTCTAGGGCAGTGCGACCTGACCAGGCGCTGACTAGCCGCAGTCCATGCAGGAAGCAGCGGTGGGGCAGAGGGGCCGGGTAAGGGGGGATTTGGAGGTACGATGCTGAAGGAAAATTAAATAAATAGTTAATTTTTCCTCTGCATCGTCCCTCAAAATCCCCCCCCCCCCTTGCCTGGCCCCACCACTTACCTGCACGGATCGTTGCTGGCGCTGACTTCAGGTGGGGGTGTCTTGTTTGTAAGTATAATATGGTTTTAAAAGCACTTGCTGCCTCCTTCCTGGCCTCCAACAATTTTTGTCAGCAATAAAAATGTAATGATAATGCCAGTGATTAATGTTCTTAGTAGAGAGAGATGGTGTTTTGTCTAGTGGACGTTTTGACTCATGGCAAGGAAGCGCAGAGGGTTAATGTGCCGGCTGCTAAGAACATGTACCATGCAGATCACAAAGTGCACATAATGTAAATAGGTCAGTGGGTTACTGCTTTTGTCACAGAGACCCTATTGTTCCTTGCAGTTAATAAGTTAAAATCCTAACATAGAACAGTGAGCTATTAACTGTCATGTAAGGGCTGCATACAAACTGCAAGGTATGAATTAGAGCGTTATGGCTTTTTTCCTAATCTTTGATTATCCTAATGTTGCAAAAAAAGGGTTCATTTGGGTAGAAATCAATTCTGATTATTAAAGAGAACCCCCACCCACAGTATTACATTTAAAATTCTGAGTTTGTGTTTCTCCAGACCAATCACTATTAAACTATGCTGCCTACTAGTATGGTTGTCATGTGACTCCTACACCTTGTAGTCCTTTGTCTCATGTAACATTTCCTATACAGTGATTTACACACGTATGATTGATTGTCTCTGTGTAATATGTGTGATGTAAAGTGTTCTGACAGCCTACACTGGTATTATTGGTGCTGTAAATGTTCTGATACTTTTTTATTTTGACATTTTTACACATGCTAACAATTTATGCAAAGACTTTTCCTTATTAGTACCAGTGAAACATACAAATGCAGCAGTGAGATAGGTGAACAGTCAACCTTTGCAAAGGGCCCTCCACTTCACAGAGAGCACAAGTCAAATTATTTTGTAACTTTTGATCCGTTTGAGCTATAAACAATTTATCAGTTAAAATTGTCAGATTATGCAGCATATGATGTATTATGTGGCAAATATGGCAAAACCATAATTATGTGGAAAACATTTGCAAACTGGGATATTTTGTCATTCGAGTTTGAACTGCTCTTTTGGAAAAAGGGAGGAGAAGTGCTGATGACAGAAACTCCATGGCTGGGAGACAAATGGCTTGCGATTCTACTGGTAAGGATATTTGGGACATTCTGTGATTGAAAACGTATCCCACTTTGTGAATGCATTTTAATGTCAATAACTCATATTAAACCTTAAATAAACATGTGTATCCATTGGTTAAATTAAATAACGTAATGAGCTGTAACCGGTTAGTGAAATGGGAAAGAAATACTAAAAAGTCAGATATTTTGCTCTTTCTGCCACACCTCTGACTCCGCCCACTGACCCAATCCATGGGTTATTCCCGCCCTCTCATTCTCCGCCAACAGTTCCCCTACTTTTTTCCCCCCACTTCGACCACTGGCTGCAGGCCTTCTCCTGAGAGCCACAAGGCCCACAAGGACCATAAGGAAGCCAAGCCAGGCAATACCAATAATGACATTCAAAGTGAAAGCATCAAGGCACCCCCCTACAGCACTAGCCATAACAAAAACATAGACATTCACTGTACGGAACACAAATATCTTCTCTCCACCACAAGAGATCGATCCAGTAAGATATACCAATACATAATGATTAAAATCTAATTGCCAACTTTTGAGGGTACCATCTTCAGCACCATCATCAGCTCATAGAGGCTTTAGTTCATACTCAGCCAGACTCTAGCTGGGACCCACTAATCAGCCACTTGGCCCAACCAGTCCAACAGCAACACCAAATTCCAAGCCAAAAAAACAATGACGACCCAGTGTATTGGCAAGACAACATCCTAAGTCCTTTTGCATCTTCCTATTCACCAGCAGCCCCACATCCACTGGAACAACTGGGGCTCCTAACAGCCAGCAAACAAGATCTCGACATTCTTGCCCCACCACCTGAAACACCTGAACCGCCTAAAACGGCACAGCAAATGGGACAGGAATCACCACAACAAAAATCAAACAGGTGTTTGTCACATGAGGCTAAAGAGCCCATGCCAGCTTTTGTGACTGAATCCTCTGACTCACGAACAAAATGCACAACTAACAAATATTAAGGACCAATGGGACCAATCCAGGATGAAAATACCAACTTGCTCCCCAACTACCTCTGTATGACACCTCCTGTTAAACACCATGGAAACCATTGGAACTGCCATGACATACCATGCCGACAAGCTAGACACCCAAGTCGAGCAATTAAATGTCCTTGCTATCCACGTCTAGGGGATAGAACAAAAGTTGCACATTCTCAATACCATGATAATGAAGGTACAACAAGATTGGGACACTACAAACCATATGTGACATTTTCCCCAAATAATCAACAAACTCACAACTATAATGACAGAGCTGTTGGGGGCAGTCAGGGAATCCCAAACAAAGCCCACATCGGTTAGAAACTGTAAATTTAAGGAATTTAAGGGAAAAGGCCGGGCGAGCCCCCAGCCTTCTTGAAGCAATAACCCACGAGATGAGACTCATAATTCCTCAGACTGTGTAGGCTTAACTTTACTTGATGCCAAGAAATAGCTCAAGCAACCAAACAAGCAATTCCACCCAGAAGCATCAGACTCATCACCCAGACAACATAATTGATTAATGAAAGCAGACAAAAGCATCGAACAAATAAACTTGAAAACCCCCCTCACGAAGAGGGAACAAAAATGTCTAAGAAAATCAAGGAAAAGCAAACCAAACAAGCAATGCTCATATGCACCATTGACACAAAAGATAATGCCCATCAAAAATGAAAAAAAACTAAGAAAGATAAAATAGTAGAAAGTATCAGGGACGCCGCCAGCACATTGGATCATACCTCTTCAACCACGAAATAGCCTGTTGTTTCAAGAAGCCCCAAACCACCAAAAAGTGAAAACATATTTAAACCTCCGGATAGGTGGGAACCAATTAATATTACTACTCGGGACACACAAAAAACAAACATAATTTAAACACCACAGGAAATAATTATAACATTGAGTGAATTCAGTACACAGGAGGATGCCACCAGCCCAAGAGGAGTCGCAGAAGAGAGGTGTAATAGTAAAGAAGCCAAGACAAGTTCACACACCTCAAGAGGCATGGAGGCCAAATTAGCCACAAACCCACAAAGCACTCAACAAAATTCTGTAGGACATTACCCAGACTTAGCCCTACACAGTCAAGGGTCAATAGAAGCATCAATAGAGATCCCGATTGACCGAGCCAAAACACAACAAACTGATTCTCTTACCACATGGAGCTCATGATATATTGAATAGAAGCGCAGTTTTCAGATTACTAGAAGCCCTTCCAGCTATGAGTGACAACAAGTCCAGAGATCTGGAAAGAATCAAACTCAAATATAATCCCAATTGAATAAGGCCTAAAATCATGATAGCAACTTCGACAGACCACTCCATCACTGAACAGATTTTGCAGCACAATACCACATCCTGAAGTAGCCAACATTGAGTATAATCCGCAGGCGAGACCCCCAAACATGAACCACAGAGTGGCATGAACCAAAGCACGTAAGTATCCTAAAAAACAAACTGGGCTGCAAGATCTGCTTCTAGAACATGAATGGTTTAGGCACCAAACTCGAAGAAGTCGACTCTGCAGATTTTATCCTACAGCATGATATATTTCTATGTCAGGAAACCTGGCAGTGAATAAACTCCCCACTCGTATGCTACAGAGACTACTTTAATCCAGCTATAAAGATCGCAAAGCACAGAAGGGCAAAAGGCGGTTTATCGATCTTCGTCTCCTTTAGAAGGATGAAGTCATCAATTTGGACTCTCCCTGGATGCAATGCATCAAACTTGTAGCTTCATCCTCCATTAGTTTGTTAATTTTGAATATCTACATTCATCCAGCCTACAAGCAAAAGAGAAAAGGAATCCAGCAATTGACTGCCGCACTTTGAATTCAAAAACTCACTTATCCACATGCTAACATAGTACTGTCTGGGGATTTTAATATGAATTTACTGCAAGGTCAAGAAAAAAATCTAGTAGGATAAATACAGGCACGGCAGGGCAACACAACTAGACTTGACACTTTGGGCAAGAAATGCACAGCATTACTGGAAGAACTCTCACTGTTGACGCTAAATGGACAAGGCCCTCAGGACAGTCCCGCAGCATTTACAAGAGTGAAGGACAAAACAGGTGCAATCATTGATTTTACCTTGGCGGATCTAGATCTATTCCCTTCTATTTCCAACTTTCAAATAAAGGAAAGAGCAGAAAGTGACCACTGCCCTCAAACCTTTATACTAACTAACATCCAAGAAAGGTCTTGACAAGCCAGGGCTCTCACATTACCAACTCAACTCTATAACTTAAAACGATTTACATGGAAAAAAAACAACATAGATGCCATCATGGAGACATGTTCCTCCTTATTGGCCCCAACGGATGCAAATCTATTTGGGATAGAGGCCTGGGAGTCCTTTGTCAACAATTTAAATATAACATTTTCCAATTGCACTACCAGTCATGAAGCACTCAGGGTCACAGGGGCAGCCTGGTATACACACACACCCTAAGGACAAAAAAAACCAACTAAATAAACATCTAAGATCAATGCAAACCCAGGCCTCACAACCAACTCAGTACTCTCTTGCAACAACAGCAAAAATGAAAAGAGACCTGAAGAAGGAAATTAGGTTGGCAAAGCATACTTACAACAAGCAAATCTGGATGAACATGCTCCATGCTAGCCAGCAAATAAACTCAAAACTCTTCTGGGTGAATATCAATATCCTACTATATTGTAAAAACCGACACTTCAATTCAGATATAACGGAACATACATGGAGAGGCCAAATAGCAGCCACATACAATGAGACATTTCATTCAGATCTTACAATCATCAACAAAACTCCAAAAGTGACCTGGATGGCATCTATTCAGAGAATAAGTCCCAAGGCCCCAATGTCCAAAAATGACCAGAGATCAGACAGTAAAATCTGCCCACCAACACAGATAAACCCCCTCTAATCCCCAAGACAGTCACTTAGAAGGCATCTCACAGTAGGGAGCACTAGAAACATCACAGATTGACCCAACGGAATACCATCTACAGATCACACAAAAGCAGGTACTGAATATCATAAAACAACAGTGACCTGATTGGGCCCTGGGGCCAAATGGCCTGACCAAGCCTTATTCAAAAAAGATCCACCTTTTTGGGCCATCCACCTAATCTCTCTGATGCAAATACCTTAGAGACTTGTACCATCCCAGATTCATCGGGAAGAAGCATCATACAGCCAATATACAAATCAGGGGTGCATTCAGACCCATTCAATTACAGACTAATAGCGCTCATCGATGTCGAGGCAAAAATTTACGTTTCAAATTTGATGACAAACCTAGTCCCGAAAACACAAACAGGATTCCGTGCAAGGATGGGCACCCTAACAAATCTATCTGCAGTCAACCTCCTGGCTAATCAAGCCATCACTAAATTCAAACGTTCTGCATGCGTGCTTTGTAGATCTTAAAGCGGCCTTTGATAAGGTTTCCAGATCCAAGTTATGGGAAAAAATTACATTTTGGGGAGTTCCCACAACATTGTTAGATGCAATCATCAATCTATACTCAAAAACTTGGGTCCAAATAAAAAAGGGGGACAGTCAAAGTCTAACCAATACAATTCCGACCAGCATGGGCTTAAAACAGGGGTGTGTCTGGGCTCCTTGTCTATTCAACATCTATACAGCTGATCTAGAGAACAACCTTCGCTTAACACAAGGAGACCCTAAGAAATAGGGTAATGTCCCAATAGCAAGCCTGCAATATGCTGATGGCATTGTTTTGCTTCCCAAAAGCTTTGAGGCTTACAGAGGTTGATCACCCAACTAGCAGAATATACATCCTCAGCCCAATTAGTCATCAACTTCCAAAAATCGAAGGTTGTGTGCTTATCCAGCACCCACAAAAAACATCTAAATTCACCTGGACGATAAACAGCAACTCCTTGAACAGGTGGAAACATATAAATACCTGGGGGTACTACTAGACCGATATCGCAACTACAAGCAATACTTGGGATCACGGCAAGTAAAAGCAAAACAAATGCTATTCACATTTAAAACCTTGCAGAAAACAATTAGCAACTGTTCAACAAACCATCTATTAAAGGTCGTTGGAGAAAAATTCTTGCCATCAGTTTCGTATGGATCAGAACTGTTAAACACTAAGGATTCACCAGTCTTAAACACTGTACAAACTAGCCTCTTCAAGAAAATATTTTCAATTCCATGCCACATTTCTCAAGCCCATATAAGACTAGAATTCGGATAAAAATATCAGATACCGACAAGACAAAGGGCTGTTGTCAAATACTACTGGAGAATGAGGGCAGTAGAGGAAAACTCTTTAGCCCATTATTGTTGGCTGGAGGTTGAAAAGCTTTCCAGGTTGAGCAAGTCTGTATATCCAGTTTTAAAACAATATCGGCCTATCCAGAGTTTAAATAAACAGCTAACAAATCCATCAATTGACAATCCCAGTTAATAGAAAAAGCATCTTTGGCCCTTAAAACGCACGCGTGGGTGGTGAGGGCATCTTACAAATCTTGGAAACCTCAACCATATCTGCTAGAACACTTTTCAAAACAGAAAAAGTGGAATTTGATTTTATTGAGACTAGAATCCTATCCATCTAAAGACCTTACCCCAAAATGGAAACAGTCCTAGCCCACTAAGGAATGTCACCTTTGCAGACATGGAGATGAGTCACTACTCCACCTATTATGTATCTGTCCGGCACTACTAAAAATTCAGAAAAACCTTTTATGGCCAACACTGAAAAGAGAACAAATAAGGACTTGCAGAGTTGCCGTCATAAAATGTTAGGAGGCTCGACAATCCAACTGGCATGCAAGGCGAAAAAGTTTCTAAGCCTAGCGGCAAATGAATTAGAAAAGAGTGATAGATTAATTGAACTTGTCTTTTCAGAACCACCTTGTTTATTCAAATTAAAATTCTGCAGATCATATGACTACAGCTCCAGCGCTTTTTACAAACTGTGAAACTGCATGTTTGCATCCAGTTTAAACCAAATTCATTAGAAGCCCTTTTTTCTAGTAGGGTTGGACATTACATGCTCACATGAAATCAATGAAAACAGTTCTAATATTATTTTTAACATACGTTATGTTAATAGGAACTTTTATAGGGCTCGTTCACCAGCAGGTTTCTTGGCGCTGGATAAGTTCCTTTCCAAAAGGAGTTACTAGTTAGGATGAACCAGGTCTAGCTGTAAGCTTGGGTGAAGAGCCAGGTCTTCAACATCTTCCTAAAGCGAAGGAGGTCTGACTCGAGTCTCAGTGGGGGCGGAAGAGCGTTCCAGAGTTTGGGTCCTAATATTGAAAAGCGTGAGACTCCTGTTCTTTTGCGTCTAAAATCTGGAACCTCTAAGAAGTTCATGTGCATGGATCTTATAGTATGGTGGGGGATGTACTTATGGATTTTTGATGAAATGTACTTAGGGCCAGTCCCGTGCAAGGCTTTGAACAGGATACAGCCGGCTTCAATCCTGGAGCATTGCTCCACTGGAAGCCAGTGTAACTCTTTTAGCACTGGATGTGATATCATCTGCCTTGTTGGTATATAATTCTGTCTTCCTGATTTTGTATTAGCTGCAGAAGATGTATCTGATTGCGCTGAAGGCCTAGGTATATAGAGTTAGCATAATCAATTCTTGACAGAATCAAGGAGATGATGATTTGGATACATGCCTCTCTGCTGAAAAATCTTCTGATTTTACTCAGTTTCCGCAGTTGAAAGAAGCAAGTGGAGGTGACCGCTCCAATCTGCGTGTTCATGTTTAGGTCTGAGTCAATGTGTATGCCTAGGCTTGTTATCGAGTTTTTTAGTGCAGGAGGAGGGCCTAGCTCGGCGGGCCTGTGGGCGGGAGAACCAATGCTGAAGTTTATTGTTGGGGATGATGATTTCGTTTTTTTTCTGCATTGAGTTTTAGTTGATTTTTCTTCATCCATTTCATGATGAACAGTATGGAGTTTTTGAGAAATTCTTAGGAATCTGTGGATTCATTGATAGGGAAGACTAGCTGCATATCGTCAGCATAGTTGTAAATTTGCACTCCCATCTGTTGTAATGTGGCAATAAGAGGGCGGATATATATATTGGAAAGATGCGGGATAGTGATGAGCCCTGTGGTACTCCATATTTCAAGTTTACTGTGCCTGATTTGTATGGGTGCAAAAATAACAATTGATGGACAGAATGCAGAACAATGTCATACATTCACCCCAGTACAGAGATCTGGGCCTAAATCCATCGTTTTTTTGCTCACCATGCCATTCCAGTTTGAACCCAGCCATATGCAAATCAGTCTTGACCCTGTGCCCCATGGGAACAGTCCAGCCCGAACTGCCAAGCCAGGTCCTCCCTGGACTGGAAACAAGCATCCTAGGACCGGTTTCGGGCTTTCAGCCCTCATCAGCCAGGATAGCCTGATTCCAGTGGCATGGAGAGCAAGGGACTCACGTCTGAGCATACCCTTCCCACTCGGGGTGACAAATGCAAAAATAACAATTGATGGACAGAATGCAGAACAATGTCATACATTCACCCCAGTACAGAGATCTGGGCCTAAATCCATCGTTTTTTTGCTCACCATGCCATTCCAGTTTGAACCCAGCCATATGCAAATCAGTCTTGACCCTGTGCCCCATGGGAACAGTCCAGCCCGAACTGCCAAGCCAGGTCCTCCCTGGACTGGAAACAAGCATCCTAGGACCGGTTTCGGGCTTTCAGCCCTCATCAGCCAGGATAGCCTGATTCCAGTGGCATGGAGAGCAAGGGACTCACGTCTGAGCATACCCTTCCCACTCGGGGTGACAAATGCAAAAATAACAATTGATGGACAGAATGCAGAACAATGTCATACATTCACCCCAG
Source organism: Triturus cristatus (assembly GCF_964204655.1). Lineage (NCBI taxonomy): Eukaryota > Metazoa > Chordata > Amphibia > Caudata > Salamandridae > Triturus > Triturus cristatus. Next base: position 501,778,553 of record NC_140591.1, read on the forward strand.
TACAGAGATCTGGGCCTAAATCCATCGTTTTTTTGCTCACCATGCCATTCCAGTTTGAACCCAGCCATATGCAAATCAGTCTTGACCCTGTGCCCCATGGGAACAGTCCAGCCCGAACTGCCAAGCCAGGTCCTCCCTGGACTGGAAACAAGCATCCTAGGACCGGTTTCGGGCTTTCGCATTCCGTCCATCATTTGTTTGTTGTAACGCTTTTCGCCCTAAGTGGGATGGGTATTCCCAGACGTGGGACCCGTGCTCACTACGCCACTGGAGTCAAGCTATCCTGGCTGATGACGGCTGATAGCCAGAAACCGGTCCTAGGATGCTTGATTCCGGTCCAGGGAAGACATGGCTTGGCAGTTCGGGCTGGACTGTTCCCATGAGGCACAGGGTCAAGACTGATTTGCATATGGCCATGTCTGAACTGGGGTGGCGTAGTGGGCAAAAAAACGATGGATTTAACCCAGATCTCTTGACTGGGGGAGAATGTCTGCATTGTCAGCATTCCGTCCATCATTTGTTTGTTGTAACGCTTTTCGCCCTAAGTGGGATGGGTATTCCCAGACGTGGGACCCGTGCTCACTACGCCACTGGAGTCAAGCTATCCTGGCTGATGACGGCTGATAGCCAGAAACCGGTCCTAGGATGCTTGATTCCGGTCCAGGGAAGACATGGCTTGGCAGTTCGGGCTGGACTGTTCCCATGAGGCACAGGGTCAAGACTGATTTGCATATGGCCATGTCTGAACTGGGGTGGCGTAGTGGGCAAAAAAACGATGGATTTAACCCAGATCTCTTGACTGGGGGAGAATGTCTGCATTGTCAGCATTCCGTCCATCATTTGTTTGTTGTAACGCTTTTCGCCCTAAGTGGGATGGGTATTCCCAGACGTGGGACCCGTGCTCACTACGCCACTGGAGTCAAGCTATCCTGGCTGATGACGGCTGATAGCCAGAAACCGGTCCTAGGATGCTTGATTCCGGTCCAGGGAAGACATGGCTTGGCAGTTCGGGCTGGACTGTTCCCATGAGGCACAGGGTCAAGACTGATTTGCATATGGCCATGTCTGAACTGGGGTGGCGTAGTGGGCAAAAAAACGATGGATTTAACCCAGATCTCTTGACTGGGGGAGAATGTCTGCATTGTCAGCATTCCGTCCATCATTTGTTTGTTGTAACGCTTTTCGCCCTAAGTGGGATGGGTATTCCCAGACGTGGGACCCGTGCTCACTACGCCACTGGAGTCAAGCTATCCTGGCTGATGACGGCTGATAGCCAGAAACCGGTCCTAGGATGCTTGATTCCGGTCCAGGGAAGACATGGCTTGGCAGTTCGGGCTGGACTGTTCCCATGAGGCACAGGGTCAAGACTGATTTGCATATGGCCATGTCTGAACTGGGGTGGCGTAGTGGGCAAAAAAACGATGGATTTAACCCAGATCTCTTGACTGGGGGAGAATGTCTGCATTGTCAGCATTCCGTCCATCATTTGTTTGTTGTAACGCTTTTCGCCCTAAGTGGGATGGGTATTCCCAGACGTGGGACCCGTGCTCACTACGCCACTGGAGTCAAGCTATCCTGGCTGATGACGGCTGATAGCCAGAAACCGGTCCTAGGATGCTTGATTCCGGTCCAGGGAAGACATGGCTTGGCAGTTCGGGCTGGAGTGTTCCCATGAGGCACAGGGTCAAGACTGATTTGCATATGGCCATGTCTGAACTGGGGTGGCGTAGTGGGCAAAAAAACGATGGATTTAACCCAGATCTCTTGACTGGGGGAGAATGTCTGCATTGTCAGCATTCCGTCCATCATTTGTTTGTTGTAACGCTTTTCGCCCTAAGTGGGATGGGTATTCCCAGACGTGGGACCCGTGCTCACTACGCCACTGGAGTCAAGCTATCCTGGCTGATGACGGCTGATAGCCAGAAACCGGTCCTAGGATGCTTGATTCCGGTCCAGGGAAGACATGGCTTGGCAGTTCGGGCTGGACTGTTCCCATGAGGCACAGGGTCAAGACTGATTTGCATATGGCCATGTCTGAACTGGGGTGGCGTAGTGGGCAAAAAAACGATGGATTTAACCCAGATCTCTTGACTGGGGGAGAATGTCTGCATTGTCAGCATTCCGTCCATCATTTGTTTGTTGTAACGCTTTTCGCCCTAAGTGGGATGGGTATTCCCAGACGTGGGACCCGTGCTCACTACGCCACTGGAGTCAAGCTATCCTGGCTGATGACGGCTGATAGCCAGAAACCGGTCCTAGGATGCTTGATTCCGGTCCAGGGAAGACATGGCTTGGCAGTTCGGGCTGGACTGTTCCCATGAGGCACAGGGTCAAGACTGATTTGCATATGGCCATGTCTGAACTGGGGTGGCGTAGTGGGCAAAAAAACGATGGATTTAACCCAGATCTCTTGACTGGGGGAGAATGTCTGCATTGTCAGCATTCCGTCCATCATTTGTTTGTTGTAACGCTTTTCGCCCTAAGTGGGATGGGTATTCCCAGACGTGGGACCCGTGCTCACTACGCCACTGGAGTCAAGCTATCCTGGCTGATGACGGCTGATAGCCAGAAACCGGTCCTAGGATGCTTGATTCCGGTCCAGGGAAGACATGGCTTGGCAGTTCGGGCTGGACTGTTCCCATGAGGCACAGGGTCAAGACTGATTTGCATATGGCCATGTCTGAACTGGGGTGGCGTAGTGGGCAAAAAAACGATGGATTTAACCCAGATCTCTTGACTGGGGGAGAATGTCTGCATTGTCAGCATTCCGTCCATCATTTGTTTGTTGTAACGCTTTTCGCCCTAAGTGGGATGGGTATTCCCAGACGTGGGACCCGTGCTCACTACGCCACTGGAGTCAAGCTATCCTGGCTGATGACGGCTGATAGCCAGAAACCGGTCCTAGGATGCTTGATTCCGGTCCAGGGAAGACATGGCTTGGCAGTTCGGGCTGGACTGTTCCCATGAGGCACAGGGTCAAGACTGATTTGCATATGGCCATGTCTGAACTGGGGTGGCGTAGTGGGCAAAAAAACGATGGATTTAACCCAGATCTCTTGACTGGGGGAGAATGTCTGCATTGTCAGCATTCCGTCCATCATTTGTTTGTTGTAACGCTTTTCGCCCTAAGTGGGATGGGTATTCCCAGACGTGGGACCCGTGCTCACTACGCCACTGGAGTCAAGCTATCCTGGCTGATGACGGCTGATAGCCAGAAACCGGTCCTAGGATGCTTGATTCCGGTCCAGGGAAGACATGGCTTGGCAGTTCGGGCTGGACTGTTCCCATGAGGCACAGGGTCAAGACTGATTTGCATATGGCCATGTCTGAACTGGGGTGGCGTAGTGGGCAAAAAAACGATGGATTTAACCCAGATCTCTTGACTGGGGGAGAATGTCTGCATTGTCAGCATTCCGTCCATCATTTGTTTGTTGTAATGATTTGTATGGGGAGAGCCAAACTAACTGTTTTCTATCTACAAGAAATGATTGAAACCAGTTCATGGACGTGCCATTGAGACCTGCTGCCGCCAGGCGGTCAAGCAAGATGTCATGGTTGACAGTACCGAAAGCTGCAGACAGGTATAGGAGAATCAATGCTTGAGTGCTCTCTATATCTGCCTTCCCCTTTAAGTCATCCATTACAGATAGAATAATGGACTCCGTGGAGTGGGCTGCGTGGAAACCTGCCTTTTGTGAGTCTAAGAAATTTTTTGTTTTCAATAAAGGAGCTGAGAGTCTTAGCTACATGTATCTCCCACACCTTAGCCGAGAAAGGGAGGAGGGATATTGGCCTATAGTTATCCAGAACTGGGGTGGCAGAGTGGGCTAAAGAATGGTGGTGGATTAAACCCAGATCAGTTGACTGGGGGTGAGTGCTTGCAATGTTCAACACTCCGTCCATCATTTCCTTTTGTTTTCCTATAGTTATCCAGCCTTTGAGGATCAACTCCTTGTTTTTTTCTGAATTGGAACAATCACTGCTTCTTTGGAAGCTTATGGAACTGTCCCTTGGGTTAGGAATAGATTCATAAGAGAGAAAGTGATCTTTGGAAATGCTTTAAAGATGGATTTTTGTACTTCAGGTGGACAGACATCGTTTGGGGAGTCCGATTTTATTTTGTTTAGGTACTCCAAGGGTTGGTCTTGACATATGCATGGGAAGGTGGTCATGGTGTCATTGTTGGTGTTTTCAAACCAATTTCCCATCTCCTGATGTTTGGTATCTATGGATTCCTAAATTTTCTCTATTTTTCAATGAAGAAATCGCTTGGGTCGTTGCAGATTTTCTGTGTAGCGGGGATTGATGGGGTAACACGATCGGGATTTGATAATTCCCTTACTGTGTTGAAGATATCTTTGGTTTTATTATTTGAGTTCAACACCTTGTTGGAGAAGAATAATTTTTTTGCCTCCATTATGGCGTGTTTGTAGTTCTGAGTTTCATTTTATAGTGTTCTTTGGATTCAGGTGTGTAGGAGTTACTTCATTTCCGCTCTGCCTGACGTGTTTGGAGTTTGACTGATCTTAATTCTTCCGTAAACTATTTAGGTGCTGCCTGTCCCCTAATGTGTGAAGGTTGAATTTTTAGGGGAGAATGAGAGTTGATAGCCTTTCTGTGCCTGTCTGCAATTTCTCGCTCAAGGTTATCTACATTATCCTTACTTTTGTGAGGCTTATGATTTAAGGTGTCACATAATGCTTCAAAGTTAATGTGATGCCAGGTACTCAATAGGATCTTTTGAGAAGGTGTTGTTCTGGGTGTGTAAATGTTGACTATTGCAAACCTCATATTATAATGATCGGACCATATACATGGTTGTATTTCTAAATTTTGGAGGGTCAGACTGATAGACAATGCTTGGTCAAGAGTGTGACCCTTATTGTGTGTTGGAGCTTGAATGTGTTGTGATAGATTCGAGCTTTGTAGGGCGTCGGTCAATTTCCTGGCCCTCTTTCCTCCTGTTTCTTCATTAGCCCAATAATTTAGATCGCCAATGACCAGGACTTTAGAGAAATCGATTGTCAGGGATGCAACACAATTTGCAAAAGTTTTAAGGAAGTTAGGCATAGCTATGGGAGGTCTGTACACCAGTACACAGATCATGGTGCTATTGGGAAAGTCTAGCTTGAAGACTAGGCTATCCACTAATTATATCTCCAGTGGAGAGACATTAATGGCGGGTAATTCTTTTTTTATAGCGGCTGCCACTCCCCCCTATGTTCCTGTTGTTCTGTTAGAGGATAGCAGGTAATAGTTATCTGGCAGTGCAGCTAAACTATCAGGCTTGGATTATTCCATCAGCCAGGCTTCTGACATGAACAATATATTGGGTGAGTCAGTGTTGAGTAGGTTGAACAGTTCTTTCTTATGCTTTACTGCAGACCGGGTGTTTAAATACAATATGTTTAGTTATTTTACAGAGCGTGTTATGTTTGGCCATTAAGTGCAGTAGTCTGGCTAAGGATTTGACCAGAATCTATTCTTACCGAAGTCAGGCGACTGACCGGAATGGAGGAGGCCAAGTTCATCTAGTAATTGTTGACAGTGCAGGTTTAGGGGTTGCATCTCCTGTAGGGCTAGGGATTTGAGTTCTGTTCTGTAGTAAGTAGTTTTTTGGACAGAGTGACTGGCCCCTGGTCCTGGCCAGCAGCGCGTCTGCGCTGTTGCCATTCTTATCTGTGCACTGGAGCTGGAGCTAACTCTGCCCCCTCCCCACGTGATTGTGTGAGAGCTAGTCTAGGTAGCCAATGGAAGTGCGGGCTGTTCTCTGAGGCCAACGGCAGGAGAACAGGTAGCTGGTGACAGACTGACTTCAATTTGAATGAGTCTAATGTAATTTTTAAAACAGAACAAATGTTTGATAATATTATGTATTCTGGTGGTTTGTGCCACCCTTTTACGATTTTAAGAGAAATCGAATAAAAGTACTACACAAATCATTATTTAATCACTGCCCATTATGCAAATATAGAAAATTAAAGACACCATCAAAATCTGGGATATATATAATACATATTTTCAGACCATAATTGTGCTAAGTATCTTAAAAGTGAAAACATATTCAAATCAATTTGAACTTGAATGAATGATAGGCATGTGCTTAGTATGAAGCACACCAGAGCAGTGAATACAAAACACACAACAGAGCAACCTATGATAGACTTTTTTTTATTTTTTTTATTTTTTTTGAAAAAACCTTTATTGAGCATAAAAAAATAGTACACAGCTGTATGCCTACAACCTGAATGATCAGGCCGGCTGCAACCACATGCGGTGGGGCATCAATGAACATATTTTGAAAAGCAATCACTGGTTTACACAGCATGTCGCCTACAACCCAAACGGGCCGGCCGCGAAGCATAGGAACTAGTACTGTGTAGGCATGTAGTAGGGAATAATCAGAGCTGCATGAAGTGATCCAGCATGAGGAGCCTGAGGTTTCATTCAACTTCAATAACGGAACAAAAACAAGTGCTACATAAACAGCGCCCTTCCAGCGAGGATCCAGCGCACCTAGCATGAGGCAGCCGTGGCAATGGGGTGCCTGGTTGTGCGGGTTTCACATCTCTCTATGGCATGTGGGACCCACCCAAGGTGTCGACGTCACGCGCCACGAGGCACCGTCAAATGATCTGGGCGGGCATAGCAAGGCCCTAGTAGAGAATCATGACATGACGCTGCCGCCGGCAGTGTCGCGCATGCCATGTCGTAGTGGGGGGGAGGGGGGGACAATCAGCTCGCGGCACCCACCACCCGCATATCCCATGGGTGTTAGGTGATTCCACGGGACGTGTGTAGCCCAGCCAAGGGCAGCGAGAGCGCTGGCGTCGCATGAATAGAGAACTAAGGGAGCGCGGGAGGGGGGGACAAAGCAGTGTCAGCTGGCAGTGAATTGGGCGCTGGAGCCGGCGAGGTGAACCGGCTTTCCACTGTAACAGCCCCACTCGTACCTGCAGTGGGCTTGTCTGGGAGCTGCATTTTCAGGAGATACGCAGTGAGGGGACCCCACAGGTCCTTGGGTCGCGATTTGTGAGGCAGAAGGTCCGAATAGTTGTGCAGTTGTTCCTGCCAAGTTGTCATAGTATCCAGCCACGTCTTGAATTTAGGCGCTCGCCCTCGCCCCCACCTGCATGCGACATGGCGTTTTGCCAACAGTAGGCCCATCGCGAAGAATTTCCGGTGCGCCTTGATATCGGGGTTGGATTGGCCCAGCAGGGCAATCTTAGGACAAGGGGCAATGCTTACCCCAATCATTTCGGCAAGAGCTGCAAACACTTCCTCCCAGTAGGCGGCAACGGCCCGACAGGACCACGCCAAGTGCATAAAGTCCGCGCCTGGCCTCTTGCAGCGGAGGCAGCAATCGTTGTCCCGGAGGCCGAAACGGTGTAGTTTAGCGGGTGTAAAGTAGAGGCGATGCAGGAATTTAAAATGAACCAGGCGAAGGCGGGCATTTCCCGTCACCGCGCTGGTATGGGAGCAGCTCTCCTCCCACTGAGCGTCCGACAGTGGTTCCCCCAGATCGCAATCCCAGTCACTCCGTGCTCGGAGAGGAGGGGGGGAGGGGGCGGCCTGTGCGTGAGCATATAACATAGAGACCACATGTGTCGGTGTTCCCTTCTGCAGCAGTGCATGGAGGGGCGCCACGGTGTCAGGCTCGCTCGGAAAATCGGGGGTAATCGCCTTGATATTTTGCCGGAGCCGAATGTAGAGAAAGGTATCCATAACGGAAGGAGTAGTATCCTTGAAGAAATGTGTAGCTGTGCGGAAACTCCCCTGGTGGTACAGATCCCCCCAGGTGTGAACCGCAAGCCTTGCCAGCAGTCTACGGCCAATTTCCTCTCGGGCCACACTCACCCTCGGATCGTGGGCTAAGGCCATACGAGGGGAGTATAAGAATTTTACTTCCATGTGGTCCGCCAGACGTTTCCAGGCACTGACAGTGCAGTCGACCGTGGTGGGATCTCTATGGTCTATTCGGGCTGGTGTGTATAAATATCCGGAAGGTTGTTCCGGCCTCATATACCCATCTTCGACTGCCAAGTGCGCCATAAAGGGGGGAGGGTGCAGCCAATAAACGGCGAAGTGACCCTGTGCGCAATCATAGTATCGTTGGAAATTGGGGACGTCAAACCCCCCTTGGTGATAGGGTAGCATAAGGGTTCGCAGCCCGAGTCGGGCTTGCTTGCCTCCCCAGATAAGACGAGAGAGCTGGGAATTGAGGGCGCGGAAGAAATATGCGCCCGGACTATATGGAATGTTCGTAAAGAGATACAGCAGCTTGGGGAGGACCACCATTTTAATCAGTGAGATCCGACCTGCCATTGACAATGGGAGGCGGATCCACTGGGTAATTTTGTCTGTGAGTTGATCCACAACTGTCCCGTAGTTGGCTTTAATCAGGGCCTCCCGATTTCTTGTCACTTGGATGCCCAGGTATTTGATCTCCTCTTGCTCCCAAACCAGGGGATAATCCAGGGGGAACTGTGTAGTGCTGTCAGTCAAGGGGAACAAGGCAGATTTTGTCCAATTTATCTGAATCCCCGAGAGGGCGCCGAATTTAGTGACCTCCCGCAGCAGAGGGTTCAAGTTTTCACGCGGCTTATGCACATACAGAGTCATGTCATCCGCATATAGTGCAATGAGCAGTTGGCGCTCAGGGTATATGAGAGATCGGTGATTATGATGCTGCCGAAGCTTGGCCGCAAGGGGCTCTATAGCTAGTGCGAACAGCACCGGGGAGAGGGGACATCCTTGTCGGGTCCCCCTGTGGATCTCGAAGGGGGGGGAGCGGGCACCATTAAGCAGCACCATTGCTCTCGGCCGGCAGTATAACAGTCGGATCCAGTCCAAGAAATTGAAGGGCATGCCCATCCGTTCCAGCAAGGCCAGTAGATAATCCCACTTGAGGGAATCGAACGCCTTAGTGGCGTCGAGAAAGACCGCGGCAGCCTCGCTCTTCGGGTCAATATCTTGAATCACCGCCTGGAGAGTGCGCAAGTTATGAGAAGTTGCCCGGTTGGGGACAAACCCGGCCTGGTCCGGAAGCACAAGGCGCTCCATCAGGAGATTAAGGCGCGTAGCCAGGACCTTCGCTAATATTTTAACGTCTGTATTTAACAGTGAGAGGGGCCTGTAGGAGTCGCAATATTCCGGCGCCTTTCCAGGTTTTAACAAAGACGTTATAAGGGCCTCTCGCATCGTGGCCGGCAGGGATCCCTCCTCTAAGGAGGAGTAGTACACCTGCTGCAGAAAGGGGGCCAACACCTGCTTGAAGGCTTTGTAGAAGTCGATCGGCAGCCCGTCCGACCCTGGCGCCTTCCCCGACTTCATGGACATAATGGCATCCGTAATCTCATCTAGTTCCAGTGGATGGTGGAGGAACTGCTGCTGTGTGGGGCCCAGCCATGCCAGCGCGGTGTCATCAAGGTATTCATGTAACGCAATCGGTGCAGTCCGTTGGGAGGTGTATAGCCTAGTGTAGTGCTCCGTGAGGACCTTGAGTTGGTCCGAAAGCTCCCGCTGCGGGGTGCCATGTTCATCCATCAGGGTAGCAACGTAGTTACTGTACCTGGGGGAGCGGGTCGCGGTGGCTAACGCCCTGCCAGGTCTATCGCCCTCACCATATACTCGGGAGACGAAGGGTCTTCCCAGAAACTTACTCTCCGCGGCAGCGGCTTCCGAGTATTCATTTAGTTTCTCTCGCAGCTGCGCCGCTGTGCTAGGTTCTCGCCCAGTACGCTCCATGTCACTCTCCAGCTTACGGAGTTCAGCCTCGAGCCTGCGTAAATCTCCGCGTAGAAACTTAAGGACCCCACCTCCCTTAGCTATGCACCATCCTCTCACGGTAACTTTGAACGCCTCCCAGACTGTAGTAAGGCTGGAAACGGAATCTATGTTACGCTCAAAGAAATCCTTTATGTCTTGCTCAAGTTCCGCATGAAACACCGGGTCTGTGAGGTGTGCAGGATTCAGTCGCCAGTTCAGATAAGGGGAGATCGCGAGGGGAATGCGCAGGGACAGAAGGACCGGAGAGTGGTCAGAGAAGGTGCGAGCCAGGTGAAGCGCCCCACCCAGCCAAAGGGAGAGGCCAGATGAGAGGAACACGTAGTCAATACGTGCCCAGGTGGAATGTACCACGGAATGGTGGGTGCCCTGTCGGGACGTGGGGTGAAAGTGCCTCCATGCATCAATTAAGCGATGGTCGTCCACTATATTCAACAACGCGCGCTGTGTGTGCGTGTAGTGTGATGCCTGCGGGTGTGACCTGTCCATCCCAGGCCGAAGTGCAGTGTTGAAATCACCCCCCAGTATAATGTGGGAAATACCTAGGGATTGGATCTTACCCCACATCGAGAGGAGCGCAGAAGGGTCATCCGTGTTGGGGCCATAGTAACAAGCAAACAGGATTGTATGTGAGTGCAGTGTCCCCCAAGCCATGCAGTACCGCCCCCCAGAATCTACCTCAGTGCCCGCCAGAGTAAACCCCATCCCCCGTCTCACTAGAATGGTCACTCCCCTTGCGTAACTTGAGTATGACGAGAACACCCTGTTCGTTGCCCATCGTGACGCAAACGGGGGGGTCATCCCAGGCTGCAGGTGCGTTTCTTGGAGCATGGCGACTGACACTCCCTGCCGAGTCAGGTAGCCGAGGATTTGTCTCTTCTTCCTCGGGTCGTTTAGCCCTCGCACATTCCACGATAGTAACTGAAAGTTCTGCGCAGGGCGCTTATCAGTTAAATCCCCCATTCCCACGTGTAAAGGCATAAGTGGCATGATATCGCAGCTGGCAATTGCGCGTAGCACTCAATAACAAACTCCATAACAAAACCCCATTGAACTCCCGCCCCCGCCCGCCCCTCCGCATCTTGTGCTGAGAAAACAGCGAGCCCAGATGCAGAGCGGAACATTCGACCACCCACTCCGGCTACCCCAACTGGCCGGGTACACATCACCCACTCATCCCCTCCCCTCACTATCCAACCCAACCCATCAAACAGAAAAAATACAGTAACTACCCCTGCCTTGATGAGGAAAGGGGTACTTTGGGGTGCGCCCATTGGGGGGTCGTACTCTAGGGGCGCCAGACCTGCCAACCACCTCCCTACTTGCACCCACGGGAACCCAGAGTCACACTAGGCCCTCAAAGTGGGACGGAGGTGGGCGACCGGGCACCAAATGTGACAGCGACCCATCCAAGTGATGTAGGCATGAAACAAAGAGAGGTACCTCACCAGGATGATGATCAGTTCGGGCATGTGTTGTCCCAACAGCAGAGTGAGTCCGAGGGGAGGAAGCAGCCCCCCCGATATGTTCAGTCCTGTTGTTCCATCGGAGAGGGCGACCGGGAGGGCCGCGGCCCGGCAGCCCCCCCAGCCGAGTCCCCGCGTTGCCGCTTGAGGAAGTCTTCCACCTGCTGCGGTTGCTGAAAAAACAATTGTTTGCCCTGGTGTGAGACCTTAAGTTTAGCGGGGTATAGCATCGCATACGGAATTTCCCGGGCCTGTAGTTTCTTTTTCACCACTGCAAATTTCCGACGGGCCTCCTGCACCGATGCAGTGAAATCGGGGAAGAAGGACAGCGTAGTGTTGCAGTAGGGCACCGTTCCCATCTCCCGTGCACGCCTGAGCACCACATCCCGGTCTCGATAGTTAAGGAAGCGTGCAATTATGGGCCGAGGCTGGCCGCCAGGAGGGGGGCGGGCAGCAAGGGACCTGTGTGCCCTCTCCACAATGAAGTGTGGAGAGAAGGAGTCCCGCCCAAACAGTTCGGCCAACAGCTTCTCGATGAAGACCTCCATTTTCCCGGTGTTGGTGGTCTCCACAAGGCCCAGGATGCGGACGTTGTTGCGACGGGACCTCGATTCTAGGTCCTCGTTCTTGTCCGCTATTATTTTAAGGAGGCGATCCATTTGGGTGACATGTCGGCCTGCAGAGGTGGCACCGTCTTCCAGTGCGGAGATCCTCTCCTCCGTCTCTGTGATGCGGGTGTCGTGTCTCTCCAGTCTGGCCACTACACCATCCAACCTGGTAGTGATGTTGTCAATTTTAGAGTCTATGGTAGTTAAGCTTTGTTTTAATCCCAGCAGGAGAGCCTTCCAGTCGTCATCAGGAGGGACAGCAGCGGATGGGCCAGGCTCGGACGCCGGCGCGGGGGCCTTCTTGGCGTCAAACGACAGCTTGGACTGTCGCACGTCGTTGCGCCCCATGACGCCCCGTCACCGGGCCCGTACAGGCCGCCCCACCGGCAGTCCAGGCGAGGCAGGGGACACGTCCAGCCCAGGCCGCGACCCCGCGAATAGAGAGGGGCGGCACGAAGCCCCAAATCTGCCGCTAGGATCGTTGGAGCGAGGGAGGCAGCCAATTCAGGCGATCGAGCGTGCAGGGAGCGCGGGCCGCCAGCCGGCGAGCACAGGGGGGGGGGGGGCAGCAGCCTCCGGCTCCCGTCGGTCGCGACCCGCACCCGAAGGACAGCAGAGGGTGAGTCACAATCCGCACGGCTCCGGCCCAGGCAGTCCCTAGAGGAGTCCAACAGCAAGCGAGGATTGGCCAGTAGTCCGTCAGGTTAGGGCGAGGCAAGGATAGAGCAGGCCAGGGACTCCAGGCAGCACCCGTCCACGGAGCCGCAACCTCCCCACACAAGCAGCCACAGACACCAAGGCGGGGGCAGCAGCCGTCACGGTCTCCCAGGCCGTCCCGCCGGTTCCTGCAGGGCAGAGCCCGCCAACAAGGTCACGCTCCGAAGTCCCACTCAGTGCAGTCCGGCAGCCAGGCCCCGGACGGATGGCACCCCAAGCGTAGATGCGGGAGGGGGGGGGGGAGGAACAGGATAGCCCCCAAGGCCGCGCCCGGAGATCTCCAGCGGGGTCAGCGGCAGCCCGCGCGCGCCAGTCACGGGCGCAGGCCTCAGCTAGCGGAGGGTGTGCGAGCAACGAGCCCCCACGGTCCCGCCAAGCCACGAAGATGTCACAGAGCCCGCGTCTCAGCACCCGTCGCAGGCAGGGGTGGCCACCGGTCGTCCGGTCCTTCAGCGTCGCTCGCGGCTCCACCAGGGAGAGTCGTCCCACGGCGCGAAGGCCTCGGAGCCCCGGGCTCTCGCAGATCGCGTCCCCCGCAGCGCGCCGGCCGCAGACAAGCCCTCTCTCCCGGCCAGGGGGAACCACAGCGTGTATCTCCGCACTTCGGCGGGCTCCAGGGACGAGTCGGGTATCGGGGTGCGGCGCAGGTTTCTGCCTATGCAGCCGTGGAGGTGAGGTCGAGGATAGCCTGGTCAGGATGGCAGGAAGGATCGTGAAAGAGCCCGGTCTGGCGAGAGCCTCACACTTGTGCGGCCATCTTGGTTCGGCGCCCTCTAGCGCCCCCAACCTATGATAGACTTTAAACCCCTAACTCATTCTATCAAAACCATCTTAAGTTTAATCCAAAACATTTACAACAAACTTTGATGGGGTGCTGAAGGGTCTGATACAATCTGATTGATGCTATAGCTACATTTGTTTGATCAGACAAATTCCTGTATGTTGGAATTAACTCTAACTATGAGTGCCAAAATATTTTTTTTTTTTATAGATACTGTTAGAAATTGGGTCTCTAGTTGGCAGAGGGATGCACCCTGTCCAAGTAGGGACCACAATACTGGTCAGAGTAAGCTAGATAAATGCTAAATGATAACCTGTAATCAACCTCTGGCAGCTCGGCACAGAGCAGTCAGGCTCATGTAAAGAGGCAATGTGTAAAGTATTTGTACAACTCACACACACAGTAACACAATGAAACTACCACATAATACTCCACACAGGTTTAGAAAAATCAAGTATACTTTTATGAAAAAAACAAGACCAAAATGAGAAAAATGCAATAAGTAGAACCGGACATTTGAATAGTTGAAGAATAAGCCAAAAATAATGCCTAATATTCAATAGCGCTAAGGGGTTACTTGAGGGCACGCTAGACCGGGGTAAATCTAACTTTCAGAGTGAACTCGATGGAGGTTAGGCTAGCTGCTGGACTCAGGCATGTCCAGCTTACAAAGTACCGTGGATGGAGCAAGCATCGAAGTCGAAGCCAGGTAAAAGCATCAGCCGAGGAACTCTTCAGCGTCAAACTCCTTTACAATGCAGGTGCTATGTCGAGCTGAGCTCTCCATCAGCATCAAGACATGCAGTCCATTGAGGCAATTTTGTTGATTGGCTCCTGTATTGAAGGGCAATGCGTGGGTTCCAATGAGTGCATAGTCGTGACTGCGTGAGTTTTGATGGTTCTGGACAGCAGAAATCCCATTTCAAGGGCCCAGGACTGGATTGACACCACTTGGCAGGGCAGGACTCATAGGTGGTAGAGTCCAGGTGATGCAGCAGAAATGATGGAAGTTTTTAATGGCACTGAGAATTCAGAACAAGAAGCATGCCCTTCGAGTCATTCTGGTTTCAAGTAAGATGAATCCAGTCCTTGTCTTTCGCCGGGCACAGATCAGTAGGCAGCTAAGCAAAGTAGAAAGCAGTTCCTTCAGCGCAGCAGTTCAGCAAAGAGGCAATCCCTATGGCACTGCAGTCTTTACTCCTGCAGAGTTCTTCACAGGTCCAATAGTGTACTGTCTTGGTAGGTTCAGAGGCCCAGTACTTATACCGAGTTGTACCTTTAAAGTGGGGGTGACTTCAAAGCAAGCCATTGAAGTGCACAGGTCCCCATTTCATCCAGGCCCTTGCTCCAGACTATCAATATGGGGTAATCAGCCCTTTGTCAGGGACACAGGACACTGACTATTCAGGCCTGTCCCCTCCCCCTCCCTATTCCTGCCCAGGAAGAGCTATCAGAATGTAGATGAATGCAGATGAGTTCTCTGTCACACCCACCCTTCCTGTATTTGTGGCTGTCTTGAGGGAAAAATCAAAGTGTGCTGTCACCCACCCAAGTCATGCACTGGAGGATGCAGGCATACACAGAGCTAAGAGTAGAGAAATGTCCACTTTCTAAAATTGGCATTTCTAAAACAGTAATTTTAAATCTAAATTTACCATTAAAGAGGATTTATCATTACCGTTCCAAAGATACGGTATGACAAGTCCAACGGATATATTTGACCAAATAAACAGGATGATAAGAAGCAGAATGCTCTGAACTTTTATTACGCTTTAAAATCTGCACAACTGGAGCTGTTACCTGAATATCATCCAGTAGTGTTAATAATTTCTTTACAGTAACCACTTACATATATTGTGGAAATCCTCTGGTAAATGATGCTGTTCTGATGAGGTTCAATTCAAAAGCATCTATTAATATCAATATTTCTTTTATAGTCATAAAAGCTGCATCTTTATGTCCATCATCTGTATTCAGGATGGATTGATTAATTACATATTCACCTGGCATTTTCTCCTTCTGTATTTTCCCATATTATATAGATTACTGAACTTCTGGTGGTTTCTACATGTTAAGACACTTTCTGCCACAATCTAGAATAAACTATTGTTACAATACAATGTTTGCCCTTTGCATATTTCATTGAATATGAAAGGGTATTGCCATCTCCTTCACTTATTTCTATAGGTAGTAACTATGTTATTATGCTGCATCCTTTATGAAATGTTTTCACAGAGTACTGAATGGAGGAAAAAGACCCTTTTAACCAATTTCAATGAATGTCACTCTTCTATCTGTATAATTATTATTTGCCCTTTAAATATTTTCATTTGTTCTTTTATGTTAATTGCGTTTTTCTTCCGTTTTAGGTGGAATCATTTATAAGCCTCATCCATGAAAAAGCTCAATAAGTAACACATTTTATTAATGGTGTCTAAAATATGTCTTATTAAATGCCCATATTCCAAACTGTACGGTACTGTTCACAATCCTTCCTAATGCATTTTATGAAAGGACCAACACTGCTCCCATTTCAGAAAGAGTTGAAAATGCATATCTTTAGAGAAATCTAGCATGATGCATTACCAGTCGACAAACCAGCTACCTCTGCTTTCATTCATTGATATTATCGTTGTCTATTATCTTGTACATCACTGTGCTGCCTTTTGGCTTTGTTGGTGCTATTGAAAAGTCACATTTATACATATATGCATACAATGTTTTTTTCTATGGCATTTTAATAGTCATCCTTGTACACTTAAATCATCGGTTCTCCTCATTTTATCCATATCTGCTGAAAGTGGATAGTTCAAACCTCTTGCTACTGTCTAGGAAACAAGATATGTAAGTACTTCCAACAGATCTTCCAGATATCTCACTTTGAGCAAAAGATTGCAACTTCTCGAGTCATATCACCTTCATAGTCAACTAACACCAATATGGCATGTGAATAGTTGCTTGCATGTTCCAGATTTAGGGGGATATTCCTAGTCACTAGTATAATTTCCGCTGTTTTTGTGCTGTCCATTGAATATGTTACTTTTGATATCCACTGTGCACTGATCCATTTCATATATTCTGTTCAGCTACATAGGTCTACAGAGAAAAACTTGATCAGAACCATTACATTAAACGTAATAACAAAAAGTATAATCCACTTTATAGCTTACGTATTACTTACACGTTCCATAAAATTTTTTTTAACTTATGTGCAAATATGAAAGAAATCAAATCTTAATTGATCTCTTATGGTTCATCAATGATTTTCTTCTGTTTGCTAAGCAATAACAATGTAATTTATCTTTTTGTTTTCATAAGGATATTAGTGTTATTGTTATTTATTTTTTAAAGCTTATTTGTATTCCAGCCTTTTGTGTCTTTCATTATTTATACTTTTAACATGTAGTTCCTTTTTTGTTAGCATGCTTATAGCTCCTTTGATGTCATGCACTCCAGTAAAGAAAATTCTTTCTTCCATGAGGAGTTCCTCAAAGTGCTAATCTTCCCATTCCCCTACTAAATGCTCTCTCAACAACGCAAAGTCATTCAAGAAAAAGAGAGATTGTCCTTTAGTCTACCAACCGGTTTGATTCATTTTCATAATTGTCATCATTTCCTACATGAAAAGATCAGTATGTTATGCATGAGAGAAACAGTGGCAATATATGTGGTTACATATTATGCATAATTGTAATTATCTCTGGAAATGTATTTTTAACTGTGTTGTATATCTGTTTGATCTGCAACATAACAATAAATGTATCTTTGCAAGCTAAATCCTCCTCTTGAGCAAATATATTCTGAATAGACCTTGAAAAAAACACTTCTGTCATATGAAATTAAAAAACTACATAAGTTGCAATCTCTTGGACTTTATCTTATTTGGATTTCTCTTTGATTTGACTACCTGGAAGTTCTTATATAATGATTGTTTTTTATTCCTGACCAAATTCATATATCATTAACTCTGTAAGGCTATGTTTTGCTTGTGCTCCTTCTAGGATGTTGAAAAATCCCAGGTGTCATTTCAGGCTTTTGACTTTCTTAGATTAGATTTTATCTTTCTTCACACTTGCAGCTCACAAATTATTGTTTTCTAGACAAGTCCATTTACTCGGTGAGCAATAATCCGTTTTGTGAAATGTCTCATCATCACTAGGATAAATACAACAGTTTTATGCACATTTGTTTTCCTCAGGCCACTGTCTTCAATATTTATATGAAACTGCCACAGAGATAGTTATTTTTGTCTTTTCAAAATAATCCTCCTATCAGTCATCCTATCTTTATTTTTCAGAATGCTATCTTTTTCTGCTTTTAATTTCCTCCATCTTGCTTTACATTTGAAAGGGTATATATTTCAAATGAAGAGTTCTTGTTGAATTACAATTTTTATATTGCTAGTTATTACATTGAGCATCATTACATCAATATCATTACAAAGGGAGTACCAAACTTTGCTTCTAAGATCTCATATATATTTTTTTAATTTCTGTGTTTGTGTATATGTATATAGTTGTATCTTTTTACACATGGCTATATTTAAAAACAAATGTGCATATGCTTAATTAGTTTAAAATGCATAGGTTTAAATAGTTGTAATTTAATGCTAGACATTTGATCTAACATTAATATTACATTTTAATAATTAATTATATAAATGTAAATTTGAATTGATATGTTTATAATATTTCTATATCTGATCCCTTAAAATTTTCATTGCTACCACATACACTACCCACTGCTGAGTTCTTAAAATACGCATTACTACACCCATACACTACCCAGTTAGTCAGTCAAATCACTTTATTTGATACTTAATTAATAAGATTATAAAAGTACAGAGTACACATATAGAAAACACGTTAAAAAATACAGTTTTCATAGTACAGACAATGCGACTGATGAACAGATAAAAACATTGAATTTAAGAAAAAGGTTTAAAATGCACAATTCATAAGGCAGGGATACCCAGCCACCTACTCTTCCATGAAAGAAGTAAAAAATTAGGCCACAGAGAAACATACTAGTTTGCAGGTAATGATTGTAAACAAGCATTTGCAATGGAATAGTCTCGCCTTTGTGAGAGTTAGAGTTATTGGTGTTGTAAATAAAAATGTTTTTACCCATATGTTTTGGTTTGGAGTGGATATATGTGATGTGGAGTAGAAATATGTGGCTTGGATTCTAATTGTTAGTTGCGCAATTGTGTGGTGTGGATTGGATTGGATTGGGTTTGTGTAGTGGAATTATGTGGCAGGGTGTGCAGTGGTATTATGTGGATAGTATTTATGTGGTATTGAGTGTACTGGAATTATGTGGAGTGGGATTGCTTGTTATGGAGTGTAATTAAGTGGAATGGTATTTTGGGGCTTGATGTGGAATTCTGTGGTTTGAATTGGATGTATGAGGTGTGTTGTGCAATTGTGTGCCGTTTAGTGTAATTGTGCTGATTGAAATTTAGTGGTATAGTTTGGAGTGTATTTGTGTGGATTGTGTTAACAAGTTTGAAAATGATGAAACAATGAACCCATATGTTTTGGTTTGGAGTGGATATATGTGATGTGGAGTAGAAATATGTGGGTTGGATTCTACTTGTTAGTTGCGCAATTGTGTGGTGTGGATTGGATTGGATTGGGTTTGTGTAGTGGAATTATGTGGCAGGGTGTGCAGTGGTATTATGTGGATAGTATTTATGTGGTATTGAGTGTACTGGAATTATGTGGAGTGGGATTGCTTGTAATGGAGTGTAATTAAGTGAAATGGTATTTTGGGGCTTGATGTGGAATTCTGTGGTTTGAATTGGATGTATGAGGTGTGTTGTGCAATTGTGTTGTTGAATTATGGATTTGTAGTTGAATTGTGTAGTCTGGAATGGAAATGTGTAGAGTAGAATAGTGTAGTGTGGAAGTGTGTGCCGTTTAGTGTAATTGTGCTGATTGAAATTTAGTGGTATAGTTTGGAGTGTATTTGTGTGGATTGTGTTAACAAGTTTGAAAATGATGAAACAATTACAAAGAAAGGCGACCTTTCATTGTGCACACATTTAAAAAAACAACTTGTTGCTTCCACTTAAAAATGTCGGAAAGGCACAACTAATATCTGTGAGATATGGGAGACTGAGAAGGGCTATTCACATTCTGTGAGGTGGAGCATAAATTGCATTACATCACTATGTACATTGAAACTAAAACCTCAATGAAAAGTTAACACATGAAAGCGGCTACAGCCTATAATTATTTTCCTGTTTCTTCGCTAATGCTGGTTGATTGTGAAACTGGATGTGCTGCTTTATTGCGAGGTCATTTAACAGTTTTCCTCACAACCATTGAAAGTGCATGGATGTTGGCGATCTGTTTTTTCACAGCATAGGTATTTGAGGCTTTACATGAGCACCAGTTACCTTAAACACTGAAGGAATCCTTAAACAAAGAATGCAAATCCGTGACTGCTATTTACATTGTCCAGAGTTCATTATCATAACAAAATATTTTTCAGTGCACTTTCCCCTGCTTTGTGTTTTAAAATCACTGCAAAAAAGATGAGCCAACTAAAGCGGGTATTGGAGAACATACACCACAGGAATTTTTTACTAATGTAAATAGTATAATTTAATAGCAAAATGTGCCACATACATTCATCAAAGGAAGCATTCTAGAAAAGTTTTATTTGCCTAAGCACCACAATTCTGGAAATATTTGCCAATTTCAAACTGCATTTTGCATTCGGTAAGTGTGATCTGTGAGGTTTACCAAGTCTGGCTTTAACTCAACCGTGTTGCATTGTTGGACTTGTAGTTTTGGCTTCCCTTGTTAGGCCCACCCCTCCAAGCCCAAATGGGAGCAGTGCTGCAGTTCGTTAAAACATTGGGACTGAATGCAAGCTGTCCACAGCATGTGTCCGCTGGGCTTCAGTTTCCATTCCAGGAGAGGAGCCAGCCAAACTCGGGGTCTGACAAGTCGTCTGCAGAAGCTTACGATGAGCTGCGAGGCTGGATGGGAAATTCCTGAAAAGGCTTTCGCAAAAACTGAGCGTGCAGCCATTTTTCTTAATATGAAGGTCGCTTGCCTCATGCAGAAAAACAAACGTTCCCTTTCACCGAAGTTATAAGGAATTGTAATTAGCTTTTGTGATTATTTAAATAAACATTCGCCACGCATCCAAGACCTACCAGGATAGGACTCCAGCTGCTCAGAGGGAAACGACGATTATGCAGCAGGCTGGCACCTCATAAAGGCAGGCAGGGCTGTGATCTAGTCAGTCACGCTAGGCCAGTTCCTCAGAAAGACTGTCAGCCTTGGGGTAGAGGCTTGACTTTGAAAGGCTGGCAGGACCTTGAAGAAGTAAGTCACAGATCTGTGGCACGGAAAAGGCAGAAGATACTGGACTGAGGGGCATATGTATCAAGCTAATTTTTAATCGCAAACGCTGCGATTCGCAAAATACAGCGTTTGCGATTAAAAATTCGCAAAACGGGATGTATTAGGCAAAATCCCATCGCAAAATTAAGGAATTGCTAATTTAGCGATTTCTTAATTTTGCGTAAGCATTTAAGAAATCGCAAATTGCGATTTCTTAAATGATATGTAAAAAGTACCCAAGTTGTGCGAATTATCCTTAAGAAATCGCAAATTACCACCAACTTCCAGTTGGTGTTAATTTGCGATTTCCTTTCAAAATGCACTTTTTTGAATTTTGCAAAGTGCCACGTGACGCTCATACATGCCCTTAGGGCATGTATGTGCGCCATATGCACACACATGCTCATTTCAAGGGTGCTTCAGGGTGTCATCATGACACCCTTGCACCTTTGAAGTTATTCTCAAATAGCGATTAGCAAATTGCGAATTCGCTATTTGAGAATTACTTCTCATTCATTCCTATGGGTCTCCTGGCCCATAGAAATGAATGGGCAGGTATTCCTTAATTGCGATTTCGCAATTTGCTAATCGCAATTAAGGAATTTTAAGAAATCGCAAAAAGTTTGCGATTTTTTAAATACATCCCGTTTTGCAATTCTCAAATAGCGATTCTTTAAAAATCGCTATTTGAGAATCGCAAATGGTGATGTTGATACATATGCCCCTGAGTCAGTTAATCAGAGGAGAGCAGGTCGTGGTTCATTTATGTTTACTTAGGAAATCCCCCCTGGTTTGAGTCTCGGCGTCGGCTCTCTTTGTGGTAACAAAAAAGTAGATCGGAACTAATAAAATGAAATAAACAATAGTGTGCAGATTGTAATCAATTCAATTAAATAATGTGAATTGCAAGGGAATCACAATGAAAAGCGACCTGAGAGGGCTTGGTGTAACTTACAGAGTTGCTGACTTTGGGACTCGGGAATCGGATTCGAGTCTTGGCTTGAGGTCCCCCAAGTGTACATAAAAATGTGGATCACAGCTCATAAAATTATATAAATAATTGCTAAAGATTTGAATCAATAAAATTACGTAATGCAAATTGTAACTAAATAAAAAATGACACTGGTTAGGAAGAAATTCCCAATGCCCGCATTAAAAAACGGACGGCCAGGAAATAAAAGAAGGAGTCCCCTAAGGAACATATACATACCCCTGGGTACTGAAACTGTAGTTGGGCAGCGCTCCTGAAGGAAAAACGGAAGTGAGGTATCGGAAGCACCGCCCAATGAGGAGCCAGCAAATACGACTGATGCAGGATTAAACCAACTGTATGCAGCAGGCGGGATTACACTACCCTCGGCAATTACATGAGGTCTTGCAGACAGCGCATGCGCTGTAGGCTCGACCTAAAAATACAGACCTAGACGACATTGGATAAAATGGTGTTTACGCATAAGCGGCCTGATAAATCTATTCGATGAGAAGAGGAACCATCACCTGGGCAGGGGGAAGGTCGTCAATAGATAAAATGCCCGCAGGATAGGAGAGCATGCAGGGTATGAGGTTCAGACGGAACCTTGCTAAGATGAATCGGTGACGTGAATTAGTCACGTGAAATAAATAGCATGGGGCTCCTGCCTGTTCAATTGCGCTCTCTAGATATCATTTTACAGATGCTTTTGAACAGTTCAGTTTGAATCGCTCCATTGCCCTTTGGTTAAGAAATAGTGTTTTGATTTCTTTTTTGGATACTGTAGCACAAGTCAATGGAGATGTAAACTTAGTCCACGAGAAGTACGACTATTATTAATATATGATAACCACAGAATCCTTTGAGCGTGTTCCAAACTAAAGCAATCTTCTATTAGCCTCTGTGTAAGGTTTACTGGTGCTCTTTTCCAAATCGAGTGCCACAGAAGTATGGGGGCCAACCTAATTGTGTCATCAATATAGGGAACGTCCAGCTCGGCATGTCATATAAATTAGACTACTTACTGGAAGGCCAATTAGTTTTCCCCAAAAATAATTCTCAATGGTGTGGAGGGTATGGGCATTAGTGTATTCCCAAATCCCTGCCCCATAGGTTGCCAATGATGTTGCTTGGCAGAGTAGACCTTTTTGATCATTTCGTGGGGCTTTGCACCCAGTTTCTTGGTAAACGAGTTAAGTGCTATAATGCTTTTTTCCAGGGCTAGGCTCCTAGTTGTGATAATGCTGGACCAAGATAATTGTCTCTCAAAGGTTATTTTAAGATAGGAAAAGGTATCTGTATGAGCTATTTTGTGTCCTTCAATATGAAAATGTGGGACCTTCCTCTCACTCCTCACTGTAATTAGGACAAGGGACTTTGCCTCATTTGTTTTGAAATCTAAACTACTCATGTAACTTACATAAATCCCCTATACACTACCTATCTCTGAGCCCTAAAAACTTCATATTACCCTTTTACACTTCCCAATTCTGACCCCTAAAATCTCCACATTGCCCCAATACAGTACCCATCCCTGAGCCCTAAAAAACTCCATATTAACCCAATACATCCTTCTTTGAGTAATAAAAACTCCTTACTTCTCCTCTGCAATACTCATTCCTGAGCTATTAAAATACACATTGCTATGCCTATACACTACACATCTCTTAGCCAAAAAACCTCATACTACCCCTTTACATTACCCATTCCGGAATCCTAAAAACTCCATAGTACGCCTGTACACTGCTCATCCTCTAACTGTAAAAATTAATTATTTTCTCTATGTTCACTACCCAAACCTAAACTTCTTACTACTTCTGGCCCTACCTGAGCCCTAAATACTCCATATTACTTCTATCCACCACCCATCCCTGAGTAAAGATAACACCATAATAGCGCCATACACTACCCATCCCTAAGCCCTAAAAACTCTTTACTTCCCCTATAGAGTACCCATTCCTGAGCCCTAAAAACTCTTACTACCCATACACACTACCTATCTGTGAACCTTACAAACCTTACTACCCATAAACACTACCCTTCCTGGAACCTTAAAAAACTCCTATTTACCCCTATATACCCTGGTTCCCAAAGCCCTAAAATTATATTGCCACCTCCATACACTTCCCTTCCCCGAGAACTAAAAACCCCTCACTGCCTCTATACAGTACCCATCCCTGAGTTCCTAAAACTCCGTATTACCCCTATAAGCCACCCATCTTGAGCCCTTAAAACTCCATATTACCCTTTTACTACCTAACCCAGATCTCTAAAGAGACTATAATACCACTGAATAATATGCACCCCTTAGCAATAAAAATCTCCTTTCTACCCCTATACACTAGGAATGTGTGACAGTGATCTAGCGGCGTACCAACAAAAGATACTCCAATACCATATACTCACCTGGGCCCATAAACACACACAATTGAGTAAACCGCTGGAGTCAAAGTTTATGATTTTCCACAATTCAAGTTTAGTTATTCCTTCCTCTTAACTAACCTTTCACTGATCAAAAAGATCTTTCCTCTGGTCGAAGGACCATTAGTTGAACTAGTTGATGGTGAAAATGAACACTAACTCCATCTTATTCATTTAAAGTAAATAACCACAGACTCGGGAATTTTTAAAACCTTTATCTAAATTAAATTAATGTGAACCATCTTAAATACACAGTGCACTCACCATCATTCTTAGGAGAGAAAATTCAATTAATTAATCATCATACTTTGGACTCACACAATGATAAATGCTCAAAAAGGGAGAGGACAGAGAGAAAAGAACATCTGCAAATAACACGAAAATATAATTACCAAGAATAGTGTGAAGACCACACCCCCTGGCCAAAGGCTGGTAAGGGTCCCCCGGGGAAAGATCCAGTGACAAAGACTTGAGGACAGGATTCAGGACAGGATGACCTCTCTAATACCGACGATTTAGTCGCACCCCTCGCTGACACTCTCTTCCTCCTCAAGATTCTTCCTCGATCTTCTTGTCTAACCCAATTAAATTTAGAAGGTTCTGCATTCGGCTTCCTCATCAGCATCTCAGAGCATCTCTCCCAGCATCAGCATCCCCCATTACACCGACAGCATCCCGAGCTCTGCAGCATTCAGCAAATCTTCATCTGACTAACTAACTAAGGCAATCTCAAATATACCTTTCGTTCTTCATGCATCACCCACTAAAGTTTCAATATCGTAAAATACGAAATCTAATTGGTCAGGCAAGGGGAAGGAGATCATCACACCATGCTTATATGTCACTTAATTCAGTTAAACCATTGTTCACAAACCCATCCCCTTAATGTTTATTCATATTTTTATTTCCCACCCGCATTCATGTTTCATTTGCAACATTTGTTTAAAATCTAACATGTAGGTCTATTCAGTTGAACTTTTCACAATCCGTTCTCAGGCTGGGATATCTTGCGACCTTGGCTTTGGTTTAAACTCCGTCTAATCATTCTGGGTCCACTTTCAGTACACATGCGCAGCTGTCATATGACTCAGCTTACTTCAGTGATACATGAGAGGCTCAAATGCACACTAGTGATAAAGTCAGAAAGGCAAATGTTACTTAAAAAAATAAATGGTTTCACTGTATACCACCCATCTCTACTCTATTCCCCTTTATTTATTAATACTTTCCCCGCATTAGCATTAGTAAAATAGCTCGTTTTCGCTTCAGCTAAGCAGGTGTCATGCACGCGAATCTTCAAGACTCCACTTTAATGCCTTCTGCTTATGCGCAGGAAATTCCCTCCAAGCATTAATTTGTCATTTTGCGTAGGTGCAGTTGATGCATGCGCAGTAAAGATTTCCCCGTTAGATACTGTTTTAGTCCTTCATTTGTGTTATTAGTGTTAGCAAACACATAGGCAAGCTTCACTAACCCGCATGTTCATGCGGTGCCTATTAGTTTACATAAAATTAAATTAATAACATGTTAGTGAGTTAAACGAGAGGATTACTTCCAAGCAAGTCTCTTCTTTATGAGTCCTTGCTCCATCCATGGTATTTCGGAAAGCCGGAATCTCGTTGTGCCTTCACAGCCCAGTCACTAGAACAAATGTCTCTTTAGTATGCATTTATTCAGCACTCAAATTGTTATAACAACTTGCCTTAGGGAGGCACTGGATTTGGAATAGGTTAATTTACTATTCCAACACCCGTATGGTAGCAGTAGGGAAGGTGTTAAACTTTAAATCCAACACCATTCCACCATTGTGCCACCGTAAGGCAAGTCACATGGGTACCCCCACTCTTTGCTGGTGTTTCACTGTTTTTCGACCTTAGTCTGGCTGTGGCCATGCTAATCAGGACCACAGCCTAGCTGCTTCCTCTCTAAAATGGTTTGCATGTACATTAGGTACATATCTAATTGGATTCTGGAGTGCCTTATAAGCCCCTAGTATATGGTATACTATGTACCTAGGGCATAGGTACCTCAGAGACCTACCAGGGGCTGAAGCATGTATTATGCAACCCCTTGGAAGCACTCCAAAATGGCACCACAGGTCTGCTACTGCAGCCTGGGTAAGGGTGTGCTTGCACCTCTTACAGTGGTATAGGCTACCTATATCACTACCATTGCACACACATATAAAATCTATAAGTCACTCCTATGGCAGGCCTTAACAATCCTGAAGGCAGAGTGCTTGGTTTTTATGTGAGAGGGTGCCCCTGCATGAGCAGAGCCCCTCTGCAGCGTTCAGAGTATCTCCTCTGATGCTGTTTGTGGTGCAGCCTGACCAAATACTCTTAAGTGCATTATAACATCGCGGTAAATGCTAACTTTGGGATGGCTGCACGGAACATGTCATGTTTGGCGTCAAACGCTTTGGAATACTACCACCCCCACCGGTTCTGGCAGCGGGGGTAGCATTCCACCCTTCTAGAGGGAGAGACATGTTTACTCTGGATTTAACCCGGTAGGACTTTCTTGAGCCCTGGCATCACAAAATGGATGCCTCTGCCACAGACACGGGTGTTGCCTCCTGCTGCTGACCGAAACTCCGGCAGGGGAGTCCTGGACAATAGGTTTCCTGTCCCAGGGAGGTGTGACCACCTCCCCAGACAGGCTTACGTGTAATGGGGCTGGGCGGGAGCACTCTCTGGTGCTTTGAAGTCCTGCACTGGGGGCACATTTGGTGTCCCTGTGCATAGTCCAGTTCAAACCGGTTGCAGGGGCTACCTGCCCCTGCTCTGGTGCGAAACTGGACAAAGGAAATGGGTGTAACCACCCCTCTTTCCAAACCCTCCCATAGGTGGGTCCCTAGAATATGTCCAACCCCCAAACTTAGTATAAGTATGGGAACCCAGTCCTTGCGACTTTAGATTACCCTGGACGAAACTCTGCAACATATATCCTGGACCTTCGACTTTCTATCACGACTAGAAGATGGAAGAAATCTCCCTTGGGTTCAAGGAGTGGCTCCCCTGCTTGGTAGGCACCAAAGAAGCAACTGACCGGTCTGCATCGCTGAAGCTCCTGCCAGATGCCGAAGTCTTTGCATCACCAGAGGTGCATTTCCAGGCTTCCCCTAGGCTACCCTGAGTCCACAGCAAAGCTGAGGCCCGTGGCTATCGTGGGTGATGTGGAACTGTGACCCCTGGACACCATGAACTTTTGCAGCAACACTATCTTTCTGGTCCTCCTCGAAGTTGTGCTTTGGGCTCCAAGTAGCCCCAGCCTTGAGCACCTCCTGCAACAAAGATTGCTGGCCTCCACACCAAAAGTGACCCGTGGGCCAGTTTCAAGTGCGACCGCTCGAGACTCCTTCTCGATCGCTAGCCCGTTGGCTAGTAGGTTCCCATGAAGGCAACTCCTCTTCTAATTGGCTTTCCTGGTTGCTCCAGATGTGCCCTGACTTACTCTTGCAGGGTGAGTCCCTCAGACCTTGCTGGTCTGTACCGCAGTCCTTTCTCTGCTTTCCAGTGACTTGCCATTACCAAGGCCTGTTGGGTCCAATCTGGTTGCCAACACCGCAGCACTCGACAGACTATGTGGGACAGCTCGAATCCAGCTCCTGGTTTTCATCGGCACCTTCTGGACCTCGTGGCTGAAGAGTCAAGACACCCATCAACTCACCTGAAGCACCCGACATCTGTGGGCATTGGTCCATCCTGCCCTCAGTCACTGGCTAGTGACCCAGACTCTGTCCCCTCTGCTTTCAGGTTCCTTCCATCCCAGAACCAGGCTTGGATCTCTTCGGACACTTCTCCTCTTCATGGCAGCAGCAGTTCTTTGCCAGCTTCCATTGCAATCGACGACGCGACCCAAAACCAAAAGACACATATGCACCAGGAACCCGCGGTTGTGTTCGCACACTGCATAAAGTCCCTGTGGGCCCCCTGTGTCATTACCTTGGGTGGTTCCTTGGGGTCCCAGTGATTCTACAGGCTGTAGGCCTTGTGTCTAGTTTAGTCGTGGTTCTTATACCATTTTTTTGGTATATGGTTTGGTACGCCCCTAGGGCCCAAAGGTGTAGTTGTGCTATTACTGTTAATTTCTAACTTGTAATTTAAGTACTTCGAACTCCAGTCTCATAAAGAGACTAGAGGGGTGTGTTTTATCCTAAATACATATATTTTGAATATATACCTGGTATGGTTGTCCTTTCATTTGATCATTCAAGAGATTATAGACTGGTAAAACAAGCTACTTTAAATTCCTTCAAGACTTTTTATGAAGGCTGCTCTCCATAGCTACCACTAGGATAGCTTTCAATAAAGGTTGTCTTTAATCTATCACTATAAGGGGTTGGTTGGACTGATACAAGGTGCCCACTACAACTAGTGGACAGCATATATCAGGCCACCTTCTCACACTGAATGAATGCATACTAAAGACGTGTTCCTTCTTTTCTCGATGCTTTAAAGGCACAGTGGGATTCCGCCTTCGGTCTTAAGGATGTTTCTCATGCACTAGTCATCTCTGAATACTAAAAACTCCTCACTAGCCCCAAATACTAACAATCCTTAGTTATAAAAACTCCTTAGTACCCCTAAACACTACCCATTCATGAGCCCTAAAACACATTACTACCTGTATAGCCATAATTGTGACCTAAAAACTCATTACTGCTCTTATACAATATTCATCCCTGAGCCATAAAAACTCCTTACTACCCCTAAACACTACCCTTCCCTGAGCCTTAAAAACTTCTTACTACCCCCATACATTACCTATCCATGAGCCCTGAAAAACTCCTATCTACTCTATACTCTACCCATCCCTAATACCTAAAACTCGTTACTATCCCAATACAGTACCAATCACTGAGCCCTAAAAATTCTATATTACCAATACGTACTACCTATCGTTGAAACCTAGAATCTTTGTGCTAACACTATACACTACCAATACTTGAGCATTAAAACACCATACACCACTCAAAAATGTTATGTATGAATAAATATGTATAAAAATGTTTTTTTTTTTTTTTAAAACCACCATAAAAACATCTAATTATTGTCGCCAAGTCCCGTAAAACTTGTTAAATACAATTATAAAATTTGGTTTGAGCTCGGGACATTCTGTCAGTTCTTGAGGGTTCCGATGTTAGAATCTTCCTGCTATAGTTGCTTCAGGCGAGACCTTACCTCCCCCAAAAATTTAATTCCCCTGCATGTCAGGATTATGGAGGATCCACCCAGCCAGCTAATTACTGCTTGTCTACAAGTCCGAACTTTTAGAACATTAAACATATGCTTTAAGTATCGTCATCTTTGAGCTATTAGTGCTAGGCATACACACAAAATATGGGCTAGGGATTCTATTTTGTATCCGCATAGGCGGCATTTTTCTGATTGGTAACTCTGTTTCCAGGAGGGGAATAGATCTTTTGTCACATGCTGGCCCATCCGATAGTCCATGAGGATTTCTTTAGAAACCCGCTAAAATGAGAGGATAGGTATGCTTGTGTTTTTAATGATTTATAGGACGCCAGTACCGTCCACCCATGCCGGCGTTTGGTCAATAAGTTTTTGTCTTCCAGGAAGGATTTCATTTTGGCTGCCTTGTTAATTAACTTACTTAAACCGGCTTTGTCCGTCCTGGTATCCCATGATGATTCTAGGTCGAGTTCTATCAAGCAAGTTTTCAGATACTTTCCCCAGGTACTCAAGGGTTTATTGTCCACCTGATACATAATTTCTTTCCAGCAAAGATGGTCCAAGGTTTCCTGATTCGCACAACGAAATTTATTACAAAGCTTCACGAAGCCGCTCATGCTCCGGAAGCTCTGATTTTGTCGGCCAAATTCTAGCCGTATCTGCGAAGGAGAAGCCGATTTTGGCAGGTTGAAGACGGCTTTGTAAATCTTTGTCTGCATTGCATTTAATAGGTCAGCCTTCTTGCCACACCAAGTAACCAGCCCATAAGACAAGGAGGGCAGGATTTGCGCGGCCATAACCTTCAGTAGATGATTGTAATTAGGACAGTCCAATTTGGATTTCAGTAGCCGATATGCAAAGATTAGTGACTGGGCTTTTGCTTTTATTACTACTTTTTGCTCCTTGTGTTTCAGTCCTTGCTCAATTAAGATTCCCAGATATTTATATGATGGTTGTACTTCTACCGTATCCCCATTTGCCGACCATTTATAGTTGAGCTTATTTGACTCCACTAATCGGACAACCTTGGTTTTACCTTTATTTAATTCCAGCTTTTCCTGTTTTAAATATTCCGTTAATTTATTAATTGCTCTTTGTAGTCCGATTGGTGATTTGCTTAAGACAACTATATCATCCGCATATTGTAAAAAGTTGATTGGATTGTTAGCCAATCTCGGCGGATGGAATTCTGCTGCACCCAAAACTTTACTGATGTCCGAAAGAAAAAGGTTAAAAAGGCTAGGGGCCAGCATACAACCTTGCTTTAAACCTTGGTGCGTCAGAATCCTCTGAGTTATACTGCCGCCGTTGCCTAACTTAACTCTTACCCATGTGTTATGATACAGGGTGACTATGGCGTTTAACATGGGTTTCGGGAATCCCCAGGTGATCAACTTTGTCCATAGGCGCTCTCTGCATACCCGGTCAAAAGCAGACCTTATACCAATAAAGCAAGCATATAGTCTGGAGCCCTCAGTTCATGCTTCTTCCATTAAGACCGACAGACTGGCCAAGTTTGTGATGGTACCCATACCTTGCCTAAACCCTGTTTGGAACTTCGGGATAATATTGGTCTCTTCAATCCAGTCACGTAGCTGTGTTAGGATGCAGGAGGCATAGAGCTTAGCTTCAACGTCTATTAGGGATATCAGCCTATAATTAGCGGGGTTATGACGGTCCTCCTGTTTAAAAATGGGATGAATGATATTTCCTTGCCAAGACTCTGGAACTTTATTTTGTGTGTATATACGGTTGAATAGGGGAGTTAGCGACTCAGACCAGAAGACCAGATCAGTTTTGAAGAGCATATTTGGCAGCCCATTCGGACCTGCCGCTCCTTCTGACTTTAGTCTTGTTATTATATCCTTCAGTTGTTTTTTGGTGGTTAAAGGCGTTTCCATGAACCCATTTACTTCTTCCATGACCTCATTTCCTTTACTCGCCGGGATCACATTTCTTATGTTTTTACCATTGTCCAACTCGCTCCCCCATTGACTATTAATACTGCTTAAATCTGTATTTCCATACAGTGATTGCACGTGTCGAGACCAGGATTCCTGTCCTACCCCTGTTTCTTGATGAAGCCTTGCTCCTTTGTTTAGATCGTTGATGATTCCCCAAAAGTCCCTGCTATTCGGCAGTTTCCCTGCACTTAGTAACTTATTCCAAATGTTTTCCTTATACGTTCTCTTAGCAACCCTTAGCGACTTCCTGTAAAAACTCCTTGCTTCTTTTAATTTGCAGTTGTTTGTGCTGATCCCCATTTTTATTTCCAGTGCAACTGCTCTGACCTCATGTGCAACGCTTCTCTTTTTTTCTCTTAGGTACACATTGAACCAAGGCTCCTTCCTTGCCTTATTACAACCCGGGTTCCCTGGTGCTGCTGGAAATTTGTGCAGGAGGACCTGGATCAGTTGCTCCCAGTTCTTTATACGGTCTTCCTCATGCTGAGAGCCTAGATTGGAAATTTGTTGTTTTACCGTGTCCAATGTACTTTCCAGGCCTCCCCCACGCCATTTTAGCTTCTTTAGGTTGAACTTCTCTGCATGTTGTAATAAAGACGGCAAGTTTTGCAAAGCAGCGAAAACGATGTTCATTTTGGTTATTTGAGGGAAATGGTCGCTTTCTAAACGCTTAACTATTTGAAATGAATCTATGCTTGAGGCTAGGGCCGTACTTATTATTGTAAAATCTATTGTTGAGTGGGTTTTACCACTCAAGTAGGTAACCCCTGCCGGAATGTCACCCCTAGTTTTTCCCTTTAAAATTGACAAACCTGAGTCTCTTAACTCACTTACTATTTTATTTGTCTTTTCTACCAGTTTTTCCCCTATGGGATTGCTGTTGAAATCTCCTGAGATAAACATCGGGCAATACGCGTACGATCTCTGTAAAACTTTTATCAAGGATTGTAGGTTTGCATATTTCTCCTTCTGAGTTTTCTTTTCCGGGTGGATATAGATGTTAATCACTAATAGTTGCCATTTCTTGTTACCTCTTGAGGAACAGTCTGTGATTTTAGTCACTTGAGCCCAAGAAAGTCCCACGTCGAGTTCTTCTGTTGCCCAGTTGTTTTTTTGGGCTACGTAGGTTGACAGACCACCGCGTGGGTGCCCGAATGGTGAAAATCTTTCTGCCAATATATGATGTTCTTGGAACCCTGCAATTGGCGAGGGAGACCATTTCCATGATTCCTGAATCAGGATTACATCTTGATGCTGAAAAAACGTTAGTGTGTCATTCTCAAAGGCCATTTCTTGAAAACCATGGACATTCCAGGAACAGAATGAAATACTTTGTGGCGTTGTTCTCTTATGTCTTTGTTTCTGCCTTTGCACCCTGTTGGGATTACTATGCTCTATGTTAGGAATTTTGATTGTTCAGGATCCTGGGCAGCCATGACCAGTCCGGCTTAACTACTGTTTGCTGCCTTATACTTTGTTTGCCATCTGATGATATAACGCTATGACCAGTTGTCCTGACTGTCGGAGATTGACCTCTTCCTCCTCGTAAGCATGTAATTTGTGTTTCCTTCCCTCCTAATCCTTTTTTTAAATTTAGAGATTTTTCTAGGAGGGGATAGGGATACCTTGGACGTTTGTGTTGCAACAAGATAATACACCAAACTGAGCTCTTGCGGAAAAAATCTTGTCTACCAAGTCCTTTGAAGCCCAGGTTGTTATAGATTCCTCAATGTCCGTATTGTGCGTGCTCGGTTGGAATTCAACAGATATTAGATCTTGGGAAGTTATCTCTTTGAGTTCTACAATTTCCTTAAACAATTTTAGCAGGTTGCCTCGATTTAGAATGTCATGCTGCCCCTTTGTTGGATAATCAGGCACAAATGACAACTTGGATTCAAAAACCTCTCTATGGTCTAAAAGCTCTTTAGGATGTTTTGGGGAAACTGATCTTTGGGGAAGAGCGTCATGAATTATAAATTTGTTGCCACTCCTAAAGGATGTTTGTTGATCTTGGACGTCCTTCCCCTCCTCAGATTTGCAGTTGATTGTTTGCGTTGATCCTGTCTGCGATATCTTTTTGAAAACGGGCAGGGTATCCCCAAGAGGTAGCGTACATTTCCGTTTGTTTCCAGTAATAGTGATGCTCACGGGAGTTGGCCCGATATTGCTTCCTGAGTTTATTTTCTCCTCGTGTATTTCCGTTATTCTGTTCTCTGTTTTTTTAGGCGTTAGATGCATGCTACTGGCTTTCCCTCCCTGTCGGGACTTCTCGCCAAATGCGCTATTTTTAGTCGTATGGCCAACCAAATTCAATGAAAATGTTGTTTGAGTAGGACTTACAGGATCTGGCACCGTTATGAGCTCATTTTTGCCAAGTTGTTTTCCATGACACGTTTTCTTGGGAGCCGAGGATGTTAGACTCTGATGGATTCCCTCTAAAGATAAAGGCTTGGTTATTTTGTGCTCATGTTGGGGCGGACAAGAGATCTCACTGGGACCCTGCCGGCATTCCCTTGGTGAGTTTTCTCGACCTCCCTTGTTTGATGGTGCCAGGACTCCAATTGATTCGTCCGGTAATAATCCATTTTTTTTTTTTTCCTTTGGAGTGACTGATTTGAATATGGAAAAGATGTTACCGTCGTCAGTTTGTTGTTGCTTATTATTTTTTAATCTGGCCTCCCTTGCCTTTTTTCTCTCCCTCTTTGTTGATTTTCCCACACTGGGGGGTTTAATTGTAAGCTGAATTATTTCCATTTCCTTTTCTTTATTTCTTGGATTTTCTCCTGCTTGTACTTGCCCTGGGTCCTCTGATTGATTACTTTTAGAATCTCCTAATGTGTCGTTTGCATTACTGGTTGTTGTTTTAATGTGCTTGGGGTGTATTTCCTTGACAAATTTACTTGTTCGGGTTAATTTAACCTCCTCTAAGATGTCTTTTAGTGTGTCCGGGAGACTGTCTAATTTTTCAATGATGCTCCCGCAACCACAACTGTGTTGTTGATTTTCTTCCATGACACAGGCTTTTAATTTCTCCCTGCTAATCAAATGGGATGACAGTCGGTCCGGTTTCGTGTTTATTCCAGAAATATGACCTGCGATTAAATTTATGAGGTCAATCTGGACCTCCAATTTATCTGATTGATAATTCAGCACCTTTATTGCTTGATCTAGGGTGCCTAAGAGGGATTGGGCCCATAAATTCGATGCATTCAATGGCTGCTCTTTATACCAATTTTGCAACTCGTCTGGCTCTGGGACTGGGTCCATCGTGCACACTGACAAGATTGTGATTGGCGCTGTTTGACTGAGGAGATTTTGGTTTCTTGGCCTGATACCACTGTCGTCCAGGGTTAGCCTCTTTTGCTCTTTGTTGCTGGGGGTCGAAACCGCTATGCCTGGGCTTATCTGATTGTCATTATTGCCCAACTCTGAGTTAGAGGCTCACTCTTGGCTGTCATTATTTTTTGTTAATATTTCCATAAGTTCCTCGAGTTGGCAGTCGCAAGGTGATACGAGCGAGTTATGCCATGGGTCAGACACTAGGGTAGACAATGGTTTTAATGTGCTTAACTTTGGACTATCCTCCATAGAAATTTTGGATTCCCTTACTGAGCTTGTTTCTTTGCCTTTCGTTGCCGGTGACGCTATCCTGCTCCGATTTTCTCGTTTTGCATTAAGTAACGAGTCTCCTATACTTTCCTTATTTCCTGTGCTGTTTGTTGATCCCATTGCCTTTATGGGGGTTTTGGAAAGGTGCACTTGAACTGTCTCTAGGGCCTGGATTGGTTGATTTGTGAGAATTGGCTGTAGTAGCAAAGGTTGGGACCCCATTGCATCGTTCTTGATTTTTGTCCCACTCTTGATGCAAGGGGGCGATGCCTTAAGTGGAACGATGGGGATTGGTAATTTGCTGGCCTCAACTGTTGATGCCGATGAATAAATTGCCGACAATGGGTCCTTTAAATAAAAAAATTTATAAAGACCGGATTTCCTTC
Organism: Triturus cristatus; assembly: GCF_964204655.1. Taxonomy (NCBI): domain Eukaryota; kingdom Metazoa; phylum Chordata; class Amphibia; order Caudata; family Salamandridae; genus Triturus; species Triturus cristatus. Next base: position 501,813,820 of record NC_140591.1, read on the forward strand.
TCGTAGTTGACGTCGGTTCTGGGGTCGGTGCTGAGACCAGCCTCTCTCTAGGGCTCTCTCTGATGCTTAATGATCCTTTCTGTGGCAGAGAATTAGCCTCCTTAAGTTCTTTTCTAGAGTTTTTTTTTTTTTTTTACTTTCTGCCATTTGCCGAACTTTTCCAGATCTCATTTCCCAGTTAGAGATGCTCCTGATGACTCCAAGTATCTCCGAAATACCTCTGGATACAGTCTCTGGATACACTCACTCCTGCCCTCCGCCCAACCCCTGCCGGTGCAGTTTGTGCAGTTTGTGCCACCCTAGTATTGCCTACAGCGGACTAAGGCACAGCAGGGAGGGAGATTTGTGGCGGTGAGCAGGAGGGCTGATTAATAAACTTGTTATAATGGGGGGAAACTGGAGAGCGGAGAATGGAGCGGTCCCAGAATACCTCAAATGAGCTTCCTTTTCCTTTTCTTTTCTTTCCCGATACCTTTACACAATGCGAAATTGGCTGCCCACCGGAGAACAACCCTCCACGCCTCGACCGTGGGTGTGTAGTACGGTGCTTAGTTACGGGAAAGACCGGCTCTGGCTCCGGCATCGCTCCCCCGGACCGGGGGCTAGAGCGGGGACGGGGTGCCGCAAAAGAGGCCAAGCGGCAACGAAAACAAGCCTCCGGCTCACCTGTCAACCCGCCGCTGATTTCCGCTGTTTTCCGCCGTTTTCCCGGTTATGCCGGTTGAGTCGGTTGTGCCGCTGTTCCGTCGCTGCTGCTGCTGACCTCCGTACTATCCGCGCTGTCCATGGTGTCTCCATGGTGTGGGAGAGGGCCGAGACCAACTGCTCCCACTGATCCACAGCGTCCACAGCGTCTCTCGTCTCCGTCGCCGAAACCGCCGATACTGACACACTTCAACTGGCACTCAACAGCGCCACCGTCTGCCCCTTCAGCGATATGAATTAGACAAGTGATTCTATCACCACTCATCCCTGAGCTCTAAAAACTCCTTGCTATATATCCCTGAGCCATAAAAACACCTTAGTACCTGTTATACCTCATCCTTGGGTTGATCTTTCCCCCAACATTTTACAGTTTGCCTTCTACTTTTGCTGAAACATTTTGTGGGATTCTTAACTCTGAGCACTTTACCACTGCTAAGGTGCATGTGCGGGGCTTTGTATAGCCACGAGTGAAGATGGCCGCTTTATCCCAGAGCTCCATGTTGAGACAGGCCCAGGACGGCGACATCTGCACTCACAGTATGCCGGGCAGTGGTGAGGCACCTGACTACTGCCTTCCAGATGCCACTAGCAGCTTCACGGTGGTGCCTGCTCCTCCTGACCCAGCCCGCATCAATGAGGGGATGCTGGGCCTAGAGGCAAGGAGGAAGCCTCGGCCCACAGTACTGCATCGCACCCAGCCCATGCAACCTCTAAGGGGGGCGTCTGCCCTCGCCAACATGCGGCACTATCCGGGCCATTTGACCGGGCAGGGATCCGTGACCGGCTTTCCTGACTCGCCCATCGTTTGTGGCCCGCATCGATTTATTAACCAAGTTTCCAGCCACCCCTCATGCCCCAGCCCCAGCTATCCCCAGCAACTTCACAGCAGCACTGGTTCCTAGGATCCTGGCCGCTTGAGGTGGGGAGCATAGGGCCTGAAGTCAGAGTGGATATCTCAGCCCTTGGCACCGCAGCGCGGATGGCCCCCACCACCCATAAAGGGGACCACTGTCCTGGTGGACACCCTGTGGGCCAGCAACGGTGCGCAGGCTTGTGGCACTACCACCCCCACATACAAATGGCCCAGCCAGAGCATGACCTATATGGAGTTACGAAATGACCGCAGGGGACCTGGCAGGGCACCCCTGGACCTTTGATTTCACTGGTGTCGTCCCAGGGGCTCCCACCCGGATTGGGGCCGCTGCTGAGTGAGTCCTGCCAACTGTCTATACAGCTTGGGTGCTAGCATATTGCTTAGGGCTGCTACTGAGACCGCCTGAACACTAAGCAGCGTGGGTGGCCTGCCTTGGTGTTGCCCAGACCAGTCTAAGATGCTTTATTCAGCCAATAAAGGCCATAAAGCACATATATACCAAAAGAAACATATAAATACACAGAGCTTAAAAGAGACCATGAGTGCATAAGCAATTCCGGTTAACATGGATAAAATTGTCTAAGACCGTTTGAGCAAAAGGTCACTTAGAGACTCAATGTCAAAAAGAGGGAATACAAAGCACAAAATGAGGGGGTAAAAAATTGGGCATATAAAGTGCAAGTGCATCAGTGCATTTACAGGGTCAAGAAACTTCAAATTTAGTCCGTGAAGTACAACATGGTAGAATAAACAATGATATTGCCCATGATGCCCAAATCAAATTCCGTCCTTGAACAGCTCCTTCCTGAAACTTAGGGCTCTTAAAAAAAACCTTGCAAACCCAAAGCAAACCATGGGGGATGAAAGCATTTGTAAGTACAGTAGTACAGGCTTTACTTGGACAAATTTACCATTTCTTAGCAGCAGAAGGATGATTTTTTTCTGCAGGGCGCCATAGAATTCACAGAAGATGGAAAGTGAAAAGTGTCCTTCTCTGAAAAATTGTCACAGGGACATGGCTTTGGGGCACATAGCTTCGGAACTCCTTTAGGGAAGGCTAATAACCAGTGTATAAAATTGAATCTGAATCTGGTTAACAGGAAGCGATGGTGTACATTGTTAACAAGTAGCAGATAAGACTGCCCCTGTGAGCTTAAGCTTAGTATTATATATTTCCCCATGAGGATTTAACTAGTTCCGTGCCCTCCGTTTCCCCGAACTGCTTGGCCAGAAACAAGTGTTTGATGTTCCTCATGTCACTAGGGCCTAATGGCCTGGGTTTCGTAAAAAAATCGGGGCAGCCTAGGCTCCTTAGCTGCTCCATGCCCTACCTTAACTAGGTGGTACCCAAGGCCCCCTCAAGGGCAGTACAGCCTGTCAAGACATGTTGATTTAAAGTGGGAGCAGGACTTTATCAGATTCACAGCCAGCGCATTATCGGTGCGGCTGCAATAAGATCTGAAATATAACCCAAGCCAAGCTCCTCATGCATCATGACGGTACCGGAACAGGAGGGGACAGCAAGGAGTCTATGCAAGAACTTGTTCCCTACCACCTGTATATCTCTTACATGCTTGTACCCCCACACATTGCATCTATAAGTGGCCATGGGAACACATTTATCTCTATAAACCTTTATTAGGGTAGATACAAGACTAGCCCCTAGTCTCTTTGTGAAGTCCGTGGTTGCCCCCACTGCCCTTGTCAGGACATTCTTTTTATGTGCTCTTAGAGCAACCGACAACCCTCTGTTGTCAAACAGCACTCCCAGATAGGGGAAAGTTTAAACTTTGGTAAGTTCTACCCCCCTACAGAAGAACTTACGACCAGTATCCTTCTGGGTATCGATCGTCATGGTATGAAATTGGGAGAAATTGATTTGCAAGATCTAGAGAGTCCATAAAATCTGTGAAAGTATTTAAAAGATTTTGAAGACCTACAGCAGTCCTGGCAAACAACACCACGTCATCTGCATAGAGTAATGTAGGAATACGTTTTGGGATGTCTTTACTGGATGCTGAAAGTGCGTCCCCTAGCTTGTTCATATAAAGGGTGAACAGCAGGGGGGGATAATACATCCCTGCCTTACCCCTCTCTTGACCTCCCGAGACTGACACATATCCATCCTTGTTATATCTCACCGCAGCAGTGATGTTTAAATGAGCAGAGTGTAGGAAAGCCACCAAATCTATATCCATGCCTACATCCAACAGGATATGCCAAAGCTTGGATCACTTGATGTGGTTGAATGCCAAAGTTAGGTCCGTAAAAAAACGTTTGCAGGCAACCCCGCTTGGCTATGGTGCATATCCCCACAACCGTGTGTAGGTTGATGCATTGATCTAATGCCCTTCTGTCCTGTCTAAAACCAAACTGAAAATGTGAAATAACATTAAAATTATCAAACTAGGAAGTTAGATGCTCCAGAACCACCTTTCCCTTGATTTTTGCAACTGAATCTAAAAGGGAAATTGGACAATGACAAACTGGATCGTTCTGCATAATTTTTTTTAAAATAGGTAAAATTATAGCCTTTGACAAAGAAGACGGGAAGCCACACAGACAAGATGCATTAAAGACCCATGTCAATACCTTTTCCCAGATCAGAGGGTCAGTTTTATAGAGGTCCGAAGGGACCCGATCCGCTCCTTGCACTCCCCCCGGCTGTGGCCAAAATGGCTTTATATACTTCTTCTGTATTGAAGTGAACCCTGAGCGTAGCCATTCCATTCCAGTTTGGACTCAGCCATATGCAAATCAGTCTTGATCCTGTGCCCAATGGTAAGAGTCCAGCCCGAACTGCCATGCCAGGTCCTCCCTGGACTAGAAACAAGCATCCTAGGACCGGTTTCGGGGTTTCACCTCTCTTCAGCCAGGATAGCTTGATTCCAGTGGCATGAAGAGCACGGGACTCACGTCTGAGTATACCCGTCCCACTCGGGGTGACAAATGCAAAAAGAACAATTGATGGACAGAATGCAGAACAATGTCATGCATTCACCCCAGTACAGAGATCTGGGCCTAAATCCATTGTTTTATTGCTCACCATGCCATTCCAGTTTGGACTCAGCCATATGCAAATCAGTCTTGACCCTGTGCCCAATGGGAACAGTCCAGCCCGAACTGCCATGCCAGGTCCTCCCTGGACTAGAAACAAGCATCCTAGGACCGGTTTCGGGGTTTCACCCCTCTTCAGCCAGGATAGCTTGATTCCAGTGGCATGGAGAGCACGGGACTCACGTCTGAGCATACCCGTCCCACTCGGGGTGACAAATGCAAAAAGAACAATTGATGGACAGAATGCAGAACAATGTCATACATTCACCCAGGTGGTTCATCTCAGGATGCTTGTTTCCGGTCCAGGGAAGACATGGCTTGGCAGTTCGGGCTGGACTGTTCCCATGAGGCACAGGGTCAGACTGATTTGCATATGGCCAGGTCTGAACTGGGGTGGTGGAGTGAGCTAAAGAATGAGGATGGATTAAACCCAGATCACTTGACTGGGGGTGAGTGTGTGATTTGCTCTAACGCTCCGTCCATCATCCCCTTTGGTTTCACAACCGTAGACAGGCAGCTGACTCCTTCCCCTACTACCTCAAGATCATCCAGGGAAATTATCCTCTTGGTCTGAGCTATCTCTTTAGAAATAACACTTGCTGCTCTGACTAAAAAATAGTGTCCCCTCCCGTTGCGCCTGAGGTCTTCTTCCTTTTGCCTATCATTGCACACGTTTAGGGTAAGGGGTCATGAGGTAAGGAAGTGTTTATTGCACCACACTGCAGGCCTTTTTGCCCTAGAGCAGCAGGTTAACCCTCCTGTTATGAACCCCAATGTACCCCAATATAGGCCTAGGTAGTTACATGATCTTATACGTACGTCTGTCCTACCATTGTTCTACATAACCGATCAGATGCTGACCTTTTACCTAGCTAGGTGCTACATGACTGTTGTGTGGTTTTCTCAGAAAATTAGCCACAAGTATTATGCATGAGGTTTCTCAGTATCACATCAGGATTACCATCTTCTGGATAATAACTTTGTATAAGGGTCACCTCTATCGTCATCCCTGTCCAATATGCCCATGGTACACTTCTAGGTAGAACTCCAAGGGGGACCTTTCGGGTATATAAGCACAACATCTTCACTGGGCAAAAAGGAGGAGAAAAAGACTTCCATGCTGTCAATCTGACGCGAGACACTGAGGTCCCTGCACGCAGACACTCCAGCACGCAGTGGTCTGACATCTCTTGCACGGTGTCCATCTTGAGACCAAGACAGGGTCCTTCATTCTCTCACATCAAGTAATAGGGTTGTCTTCATCCTAAGGGGATTCTTGGCTCCACCCCTACATACATGCTAGGTACACCTAGGTACATCTAGTTAGGGTTTGCACCGTAGGAGTATGCATTATTATTATTGTTATATATCTATATGCCTGCATATATTCATTGTTTTAGCACTATGGTAGAATTCTACCTTTTCTTTACTCTGCTTGTGATCATAATTGAATGCATCTGTTGCTGTCTCATGGTTGTTGTAGCACACATATTTTATACTAGAATGATGCTTGTTCAATAAATACTTATTGAAAACATCCCCATCGTTTATTCTGTGTATATCTCTGAGACAAAGGAAGCACGAGTGACTGAGCAAAAAGAACTGTACTGTGTCCACCATCCCTGAAGGGTCAGGGTTGTTATGTTCGATAGTTGCCAGAAACTATTCACTCCATGGTAAGAGGGACTCCTGGTGGCACTGTGAGGTAGCTCGTCCACAGAGTAACATATTCTCTGGGGGTGTCTGGACACCAATCCCTAAGTTTATGTTGTCTAAATACACAGGCTATAGATTTGTAGGAACTATACGACACGCCCCAACACCAAGTTGTTCAATGCTATAAAGTGTTCAGGGCAGGCAGGACAGGATCACTCAAGCAGGCGGCACAGCACCTCCTTCAGCGCACTAAAGTGACTCAGTAAAAAATAAATAGAATATAAATAGAAAGCAGTAGGTTAATCTTGTGGGGGCCAAGAGACAGGGCCCAGCCCAGCTTCTTAGCGTCGTGGATGGGCATAGACAGGCCTGCTCTTGGTCTGGTCTTCACCCGGGCACACGCCCATCAGGGCAGAAGTAGATGCATCGGAGAGCAGGGACTGGCTATGGTGGCTTCCAGCCACAAGACACACTGGGGCTCGTAGTCCGCCCCACAGACCATGCAGCAGCATCTTCTGGCTCCCGTGCTGTAGGAGCCCATCAGGGCAGAAGTTGGCACCTCCAGGCACTGGGACCACTGATGGTGGCTTCCAGCTGCAAGAGACACTGGGTCTCGTAGTTTGCCCCATAGACTACAGACCAGCGTCTTCTGGCTCCAGCCCAGGAACCTTCGTCTGCAATTCATTCAGCCATATCATCACCTGCGGGGTCTCTGAGCCCTCCCCCGGGTGTCCTTCAGCAGCCACCTTGGGCCCAGGTAGCCCAAGGACCACATGCAGCTGTGCCATGTAAGTCAAAGCCTTTTTGTGATGTTACCCACTCACCATCCTCTGGCCTAAGGCTGGGCGGATACCCAAAGACCAAACCACACCGTCGCTCTGACTCTGAGAGTACCACAGAGATGCTGGCACCATACCAAATCTTGGCCTCCTGCCATGGCTGGGTCTGACACCTGGGTGAACTGGATGGCTGGCACCTGCTATGGATCACGTCACCATCTAAAGTCCTCCCAACTCAAGGACTTCCGCCCTGAGGGCTGTGACCCTGGGGATTAACGGTCCCCCAATCAACATGCAGTGGGGTCCACGGTAGGCCTGGGTGGTGAACTCTGCTCCGCTCACAGAGTTTGCAGCTTTTCTGCACTCTGCGCTCCGTGAAGTCTTTTCCCCGCTCACGATCGCGATTAAAAACATGCAGGACACATGTCGTGCTCCCTTGCTTTCCCTTATCAATATGTCTCTGGGTTCAGGGACCGTACCTACCAAGTGGAAGCAAGCGGTAGTCACCCCCATCCTAAAAAAGCCTACCCTCGACCCCACTAAACCTGAGAACTATCGCCCCATCTCTTTGCTGCCGTGGGCTGCTAAAGTCATCGAATCCCACGTGAATGGGATCCTGGCTGACCACCTTGATAAAGCTAACATCTTGGATCCCACGCAAAATGGTTTCCGTAAAGCCCACAGCACGGAGACTGCCCTGCTATATATGGTTGAACACCTGTGCTCCGTGCTGGACACCGGACAAACAGCGGCACTCCTCCTGTTAGACCTGAGTGCCGCCTTTGATACGGTGTCCCATGACATCCTGATGCGGCGGTTAGAGGAAGCTGGGGTTAGGGGGTTGGCATTAGGCTGGTTCCGCTCCTTTCTTTCCAACAGATCCTTTCAGGTTGCGATACCACCCGGTAAATCCACCTCTCACCCGCTCACTTTGGGGGTTCCTCAGGGCTCATCTCTGAGCCCCACTCTCTTTAATCTTTACGTGAGGCCGCTGGCTGCTGTAGTCAAAGGCTGGGGCTTGACAATGGTTTCCTATGCGGATGACACGCAGCTGGCGGTCACACTAAGTGGGGACTCAGCTATGGACGCCCTCAACTTCTGTGAGGGGCTGCGCTCGGTGGCCAATTGGATGAATCAGAATTGTCTCCAGCTGAACACAAAGAAGACAGAGGTGATGGTGTTTGGGAAGCTTCCTGGATGTTGGAATGATAGCTGGTGGCCCTCCGAGTTAGGAATGATCCCCTCTCCTGCAATGGAGTTAAAAAACCTCGGGGTTTGGCTGGACCCTTCACTTAGTTTCACCTGCCATACTAAGAAGGTGGCTGCCTCTTGTTTCGGCATTATTAGGAGCATTAGGCCGGTGCTCAAATTCTTTGATGCCAGTACTAGACAGCTGGTGGTCCAGGCCTCGGTATTATCCAGGATAGACTATGCCAGTGCTCTGCTTGCAGGCACGAACAAGGCTGAACTTCTGCGGCTACAACGAGTGCAGAATGCCGCCGCAAGAGCGATATTCGGGTTGCCCAAACGTCGCTCAGTGTCCGGAGTACTGCAAACTTTCCATTGGCTGCCTGTTGCGCGGCGTATTGAGTTTAAGGTGCTTTGCCTGGCCTTTAAAATCTTGAAAGGCTTAGCTCCACCTATTCTCATGAATCTTCTTACTCCATATATCCCTTCTCGCTCTTTGAGATCGATGGGCCAGAATTTAGCTGTTGTTCCCCGTTTTCTGTTGAACAGGACTGGAGGCCGCTCCTTTCGAGTAGTAGCCGCCAAGCTCTGGAACGCTCTCCCTTATGACATCCGTGCTTAACCAGGTTCAGAGGTGTCATCAAAACGTTTCTTTTTAATAAAATTAACTGACCCTGCTGCATTTTGTGTTGTTGTGTTCACCTTTCCTGGCGCCAGGACGCCCCTTGGCTGGGGCAGCTGTGCGCGGTACAAAAACCAGTAACATAACATAACATAACATGGTAAGTTCACGAGCACCCGAGTTGCAGGAATACCAGCGTGAACTGCAGTTTGCACTGCGCTCTGTCACTTGTTGAAATCTGCAGAGTTTTTTTGTAACTTTGTGGAGTTCCACGTAGCAAAGCTCCGCAAACTACACCCAGGCCTGATCCACAATTAAGGACTACTGAGGGCTACTCCCTCCTCTGCCCTTGTCCAGGCCCCACCACCACCACTGCTACAGCTGCGAGGGGACAGGGCCTTCCTCTCCCACCTGTGGACCCAGTGCTGAAGCTGGCAGTCTTCTAGCAAGGCTGTGGGTAAACCTGCATGGCAACTCCTCTTCCAGCCCATGTAGGACAACACCCCCAGACCTCCACAGGCAGCACTCAGGATACCACCATGGAGCGCATCCTCCATGAAATCACAGCGGTGGGCTGCAGGTTGGAGGGCATCGACACAAAGATCTCCACACTGGCAGCTAAGACAGAGTCTATATGTGTTGACATTGCAGGATTCCAGGCGTGCGTAGACCAACTGGACCTGTGATCAATGAACGCCTGTACAGCCAATGGGAGTGGGACTAGGAACTCCTATTCTTGCGCAGCCAGGTCATCAGCCTGGAGGTTTGTAGCCAGTGGGACAAAGTCAATTTCTTCGGCTGCCTGATGAATGCAGCGGGGCCTGGTGCTAAGTCATTTCTCTGGGACGTCCTTCAGAAGCTCATTGGACTTGCCTTTGATCCTCCACTGGAGATTCATCGGGTCCACTGCATCCACCCACCATGACAGGATTCTTCAACACGGCCTCTACCCCTATTCACCTGCTTCCTGTGGCATGAGCAGGCCTGGCAACTACTGTCTGTAGCCCGCTCTCATGGACCATACCATTAAGGCCATGAAATTCTGCCCATCTGACTTGCAAAGCAGGATATGGACACTGACACACCCACAGCTGTGGAGGCCCACCATCCTGCACTGACCATCCCTACACGCTTCCTCTGGAGGACACTGGAAGAATGACAGTGGAACCCACCACCGGGGCATAGACCCAGGCAGGGAGGCACGGTCCCAAGGTGAAAGAGCCCAGGCACTCTAGGCAGTGGCTGTTCTCACACAGGACCAGGACAGGTACAAGTCGCGCTCTCCCCTGAAAACCACTCCCATCAGGGAGTGACCACTCTGCTGACAATCAAGCTGTGTCGGGGACGGCACAGCAAGTAGTGCCGCAGCAGCATTGTTTAGACTAGTGCCTGCCGGACGGCTGAGTAGCCCCATGCCTATTCAAAGGTTTGATTGATATTCATGAAAACTTTGCACACTATGTGCGATGTGTGCTAATTTGCTTCAGTTATCCAAGTGAGGGCAATGTTAGACCTCTCGACATGCTGTTGTGTTAGGCCTATAGCTTTAGGTGGTCTCACAGCCCCTCTGCAACTTCCCTACAAGTTTAGTTGTCTTGTTGCAGGTGGTGCTTTCAGCCACACTGTTGTTCTGTTTCCCAAAGAATGATAGGCTGCCTACCTCAGCCCACTGTTTCAGTGTTCCTGCAGCTGCATAAGGCCTGGGTGTACCCAACCTCCCCCATCTGGGACTGCTTATCATACGCTCATCATGATGCACCACCCCATTGATGGAGATACCAAAGTCCTGACAGCAGTCAACCACTGCCACACTGTTGCAGGGTGCTATCTACCGGCCCTATTCATCCCGGCCCACCCCTGTCCGCCACGGCACATTGGGCAGGGCACCTCTCTGACAGGGGAGATGAACCCTATTCCTATTCCATGGCCATTGCACCTCAGGCCCTCTGATGCTTGCCCCCCTGCTGGGTTGCCCAGGAATGTTTCTATTTGCCTTTTGCTCCCAGCGGACTCCGACGTATGTTCTATGCCCCAGCAAAATCATATTCATTCACTGTTTGGAATGCCTAGATGTGCAGACATCCTTGGCGCGCTGTCTCCACAAGCTTGGACTCCCTGTACACAGTTCAATGCTCCCCAAACTGTGCCTCACTTAAGCAGCATGCCCAACATTTCACCCTCCTCCCTCCCCTATACCCTGGGTAGCCTGTGCTCCGTGACAGCTGGGCCACAAGGGGAAGCACCATTTCTGCGTGTCGAGAACACTGCCTGCCTGCCCCCCTCCTCCCACCCTGTCCCCACGAGGCACCCTGCCTCTTACACCCTGATTATCCCCTCCTTTATCCACCTGTTGCTCTTACCACCTCCCAACCTACCCCCATACTGTTGCCTGGGACTTCTCCCCCTGCAACTACCTCCTCTGACTGCATCGTCTTGCCACACACACCTCCCTGAATCCCAGAAAAACACCTCCCTGCTCTGTCTTCATGCCTGGATCTCCCCACCAGAGGTAAAACAAATATATCTCCACTGGTATGATTATAGAGGACAGTTAGAAATGCATGTACAACACATTACATGAAAGTAAAAAGGGAGACTTTGAAAAGTGCTCTTGACATCATATATTTTGAAAACACAATGGAGAAGGTACAGTTGTAGCAGCACTGTAGGCAAGGAATGCGACAACATCCCAATTTGGACTTGGTCCTCAATTGTGTATGTGACACATAAAGTGGCGACGCAAATGACAATGTGTAATCAGCGAAAACGGCGCAACATGCAATTAGTGAACAGATTTATACAGTAAGTATTGGTGGTTCACGACAGTAATTTACAGGTTTTTAGATGGAGACGGTAATTTGGTTCAACCACAGAGGGTAAAGCGCTATCAGTTGCGCTGAGGGGTCGATGACGTTTCGATCCTATGATTCAGGATCATCTTCAGGACCGGTTTGCTAAATTAGAGCGGTGCTGTATGGGGGGGGGGAGGAGATGGGTCAGGGGAAGGGAGGGAGGGAGAAACACTCATGTATGCACATGAAAGTGAGAGCTGGATGAACACGCTGATGAACCTGTATATGTAGTGTAAGGAAGGTGAGGGCTAAATATGGAGTTAAGCGCGCGACGGCGGGAGTAGGCTGGTTGAGAAGTGGTCAGCTGTGAGGCAAATAACCAGGGTATCCCAGTGAGTGTCGAGAGATTATTAAAGGAGGAGGGAGTGAGACCTGTGAGCGCTTGGGCAGGAGCGTGTGTTAAGATTACGCTGAGGAAAACAAGGCAAAGGCAAGAAGAGATGCTCAGGTGCAAGCGTGAGAACGTCTTATACTTGAGGAGGACACGGTCCTCTGTCTAAGGAGGGTAAAGGAACAATTGCAATGAAGGAACGGTCCGGATTCCAAGGTAGGATATCCTAGGGAAAAGGAGGTGAGCGTGAATAAACTGGTCAGAGCGTCCACGGCGGTGATAGAAGCGCGCGGGGAACCAAGGTTTACCTGGATGCATAACACGGCAGTGCATCGTGTAGTAACTGGCGCCGTGTAATGGAGGGAACATTGGTGATTGGGAAGGAGAAAATTTAAAGCTGCTCCTCGTACCGCGAATCGGTACCGATGGGGGAGCTCTAAGGAGAAAAGGACGGGTCAATATATACCGGGGGCCGGGAAAGAGCCAGTCTAAAGGTACTATGGAAAAAGGCGGCAGAATTTACTTTAGGATATGGAGTAAATCCAAGTAATCACGGGGACGCCAGGATCAGCGTCGGTCTGCCACAATCGTGAGCGTGTGAATAGTGAAGAGCCACGGCAATGGTTTAATGCAAAAACCTTTGCTTCCGGGTCAGTAGACGTCACGGAGCATGTGATTGCAGTGTTGGCCTGTGGAAGGGGATGCTGCACAGAGAGGGGCGGAGTTAGGAAGGGAGGGAGTGGAGATCTAGACCACATTTGAATTGGAAAATTCACACGTATACAAGTGTGGCAATGGATACTTGAAAACAGTTCAATCACGTTCAGGAAACATAAAAAGGCAGCCATCTGTGTCATGGGTACAGCAATTAAAAGGACCTCGGAGAATTTAGTGCGTACAGGACTGAATAAGGTGTATTCAAAGGTATCATAATGTTTGGCTTAGACACTTGAAAACAATTAAATCACGTATAAGATACAGAAAGGAAAGTCATCAGTTTCATGGTAACTGCAAGTAAAAATCATATTACACATTCAGAGAATTTTGTGCAAAAACAGCCGAGAAAGGTGTAATCAGCGATGTCGCAAGGGGTGGGTCAAGGCGGGGGATATATATAAATAATAGAAATGAATCAGGGCAAAAATACAGCGAGGTGGTACAGGCGTATTGTAAACCTGTATTTAGCCAGATTCTCACAGCTGTGGATGTAACAAGGAGAGAGGTCCTGCTTAAAAAGGGGAACCCCTAAGATGGGTGGTGAGAACAAGGCAAGAGTGGCAATGGCTCAAACGTCAGACTGGAGACCAGGGGGACCTGAATGATGGAGTATTGCCTAGCTATAGCAATCTGGTGAGGCATGATACCTCTGACTCAGGTGGGTAGGGTGTTGGTCTCGTGTGTGCGGTAGTTAAAGCGCGATGGTGCTATTCCATCCGTAAATAGTGTTTAAGCCTGTGTTTACTGAGTTACAAACGGTGATCCATTTGCATTCACACTTGTTGAGGATGGCTTTTATGTCGTCACCTCTGATCGGAAGTGTGGGTTGGTCTATCACCTGCCAGCTGATATATGTTTCACAGTGGTTGTGTTCAATGTAATGTGCGACCAGGGGTGCTGTAGGGACTTTGCAATGGATTCTGCTTTTAAGTTGGATTATCCTTTGTTTGACCACTTGGTTGGTTTGTCCAATGTAGATGAGATCGCAGGGGCATCGGATAGCATAAATAACATTTTGGGACCTGCAGTTCGTGAGGGTCTTGAGTTTGTAGGATTGGTTATTGGTTTTGAAGTCTTTGGTATTCACTGTGAGGTCACAGACGACACAGACTTGGCATTTGTAGTGACCCATGACAGGAGGTAGACCCCAGGAAGCAGTAATGGTATTCTTGCCTAGTGTTTCGGTTGGCCACGTGATGGCATGGACTAAATGTGTGGCTAGATTGCTACCTCGTTGGTATGAGAAGAGTGGTGCTTCTCTGAACCTTTCAAATGGTTGTAGCAGCGGCCAGTTGCGTTTAATGACATTGCTGACTTTATTGCTGCAGGGGCTGAATCTTGAGACAAAGGGGATCATGGGCATGTTTTTCTTAGGTTGTGGTGTAAGTAGATGTTCTTGATGGCAATAGCAAGCTCTTTTGCGGGCTCTGATAACTAGACGCTTGGGATATCCCCTGTCAGGGAGTTTTTGGATCAAGATGTCTGATTCCCGGAAGTAATCTTTCCTCCATTTACAGTTCCTGCGGATTCGTAGGAATTGGCCGAAGGGAAGGATATTCCAGGAGGCCTCGTGGGTGGTAACTGGAGTACTGAAGAAGGGTGTTTCTTTCAGTTGGTTTCCAGTATGAGCAAGTACCGATTTTGTAATCTTTTGCGTGTATGATGGCATCTAGGAATGGTAGGTCATTGGGCTTGGACTCACAGGTGAATTTGAGGTGAGTTTGATACTGATTAAACCATTCGATGAAAGGGTTAAGGTTCTGGGTGGTGCCTTTCCGTAGTAGGAGAATATCATCGATGTAGCATTGCCAGAGGGACATGTGGTCAATAAAGGGGTTATTGGTGGTGAGTATATGGGTCATCTCCAGGGTATGGATAAAGAGAATAGCAAAATCAGGGGCTAAGCATGCTCCCACGGAGACACCTTTGACTTGGAGGTAGAAGGTATCACGGTACAGAAAGTAGTTATTTTCTAGGGTGATGTGGAGTAGATCCATGACAAATTCAGTGGGTATTAAGATGGGTCTTGGCCTAGTCTCAAGAAAAGTTTCAATGACTTCAAGTCCTTCACTGTGTGAGAGGTTGGTGTATAGTGATTCTATATCCAATCCGACCATCAGATCTGTGTTGTTATCAAAGAGTCTGTCTTCAATGGTGAGAATGAGGTCCATGGTGTCTCTGATGAAAGTCTCTGTGGATGGGACGAATTCTTTTATGATGGCATCAATGTATTTACCCAAGGGTTTAAGGATGGAGCCAAAGCCTGAGACGATAGGACGACCCGGTGGGTTGGTGCTGTCCTTGTGGATCTTCAGTAAAACATATAGAACCGGTGTACGTGGATATTGATTGTTGAGGAAGGTATATTCTTTCTGAGTTATGATGTTGAGGGATCTGGCTTGTCCAGTGGCAAGTTGTATTTTGGTTCTGAGGTCTGGTAAAGGGTCTCTGGTGAGTGGACGGTAGTGGTTAACGTTGGATTATTGTCGTTTCACTTCTAGATCATATTTGTCCGTTTTCATGACCACGATGCCTCCGCCTTTATCTGCTGGTTTGATTATTAAGTCAGATTTATTTTTGAGGTTGATCAATGCTTTTTTTTCAGAGAGTGGTAAGTTGTATGGAACAAATTCAAATTCTGCTTGAAGGTGAAGGTCTTTGACTTCGCGTAGAACAGTGTGTTCGAACGTAAGTATTTCTGGAGGCATGCTGGAGGAGGGGGGACTGAAGGTGTAAGGTGGGTGGAACCATGGTCCCGCCAGTAGAATGGATTGGGGTTTGTCCGAGAAGAATAGTTTGAGCCGGATTCTTCGGAAGAATAGTAACAAGTTGGACTGTAGGTCCAGGAAGTTGGTCCGTTCGGTGGGCACAAAACTTAGGCCCCTGCTGATAAGTATGGTCTCGTCGTGAGATAGGATGTGGTCTGAAAGCTTGAAGATGGGTATGGATTGAGGGTCCTACTACATTGTGTTTTCAAAATATACGATGCCAAGTGAAATTTAAAAAAAATTCAATCAGTCTCCCTTTTTCCTTTTTAACTGTCCTCAATAATCATACTAGTTGAGATATTGTTGTTTTACCTCACGTACCTACCCACAGCTCAACATGGTCTATGGGTTATACTCCTGTCGTTACATACATGGATCTCCCCACCTGCACCCCACCACTTCTTGACAATACTGCATGTCCCTTGAGAGGCCATGTCTGCACCCCCATTCTCTTTGCATCCTATCTTGGAATGTTAGTTTCCTCACACACTATATCAAGCGGAAAAAGGTGCTCTCTTTCCAGGTCAAAGAATGGATGTGGCTCTCTTACAAGAGATGCACCTTGATAGCCTAGAATCCGACAAGCTGTACCACGATTGGGTGGGCAGGTTGATAGATAGTAGTGTTTTGGCTCCTCCATCTGCCGAGGGAGGGAGATCTCGCAAATCTGTAGTGGCAATACTTATCCAGACATCATTGCCGATTACTGTTGTATAAACGTGGTCCGGTCCGGATGGTGGATACACATTTGCCAAACTGCAGCTCAGGGACAGGTCCCTCTGTGTGGGATCTGTGTTTGCCCCGACAGGTCAAAACACCTCTTCTTTCTCTAACTGAACTGCCTGCTACTGGAGATTGGGGCATTGTTGTATGTCATAGGAGGAGATTGGAACCTCACCTGGGATGCATGATTGGAATAGACAGGCCCTCACTGCAAATGTAATGATGTGGACAGGGCCCTCCTGGGCAATGTGGCCTCTGTCCATGGCCTGGGGGACCATTGGCATCTCAGCCACCCGTCAGGTGATCAATACAACTTCTTCTCACCGGTTCACGGCACATAATCCACATAATCCAGACTGGATTACTTTCTCATCTCTTAGAAAATGGTGGCCCTTGTTGGAGAATCTCAAATACTGGAAGCCGCACTGTCAGACAACTCTACGGTCCTATTATCCTCTGACATGGACCTGGCCTCCCCAGGCTGCAAACCCTGGTGCCTCAATGTGCAACGGTATCGCATCACCTTAGGGCAAGTCCCAATTGAAATCCCATATCTCCACATACATGTTGGACAGCAAAAACTCAGTGGACTTCTACTGGGTCCCATGAGCAGCTGCAAAGGCAACAGTAAGGGACCAACTCATGCTACGTGTTCAACAAACAGTTGTCTCTCTGCTGGATGGAACTGAAATGGACCCGCTTGGCCCTCAATGGCCTCTTTACCTCCAAAGCTGAATATACCCTGCAACGCCTGAAGGGGCAGTTCTATGAACACGGCGAGAAGGCGAGTCACCTACTTGTGGCCCAACTGCGGCAAAGGGAGGCCACCATGACCATTCCTGCCATTCACTCGGCAGGCGGGGAGATTCTTACCACCCACAGGACATCCTCAATGAGTTTGCATCATTCTATAAGTCATTATACAACCCAGAGGCGTTGGCTAGTGTGGAATGGGTGGCTACATTCTTTAAGAGTGTAGACCTCCCCCGCTGTTGGACAAAGGTAGGGAGCTACCAGAAAGGGAGATCAGCAAAGAAGAGATAGCACTGGCCACCTCAAAACTGCCCTATCAAAATGCCCCTGGAGAGGATGGCCTCCCCACAGAGTGTTATAGGTGGTCAGGAGAGCAGGTCGTCAAACTCCTTGCATGGCCCCTTCCAGGGGGCAGAGCAGATGGCATCCCTTGGACCTCTTTCCAACAAGGTGGTGATCACAGTCCTACCCAAACCTGGGACCCTTTCTGTGCAGCAGCTACTGACCCATCTCGCTGTTCAATGGTGATAGTAAAATTCTCACCAGTATCTTGGCAGCATGCCATGGCAAGGTCATTCCCTTCCTGATCCACTACAGGCAGGAACCATCTCCATACCCGGGCCAGCACCCTTTGGGAGGCCAACGATCTACTGGGCGACATGGTGGCCCTTTCCCTGGATGCTGAGAAATCTTCGACTGCATCAACTGGGGATACCTCTTTGCCACCATGAAAAGGTTCGGCCTGGGAGACCAATTCATTGCCAAGGTGTGGCTGGTGTATGAATGTCCAATAGATCAGGATCCGCTCATGCAGAAGCCTGGACCTCCCATCAGTCGAGCACTACGCCCTAGCCCTCCATCTCTCACATGTGGCATACTTTCACCCTAGTACCACGCACCCACCGCAGTGGGCCCACACAGAACAATCACTTCTCTCTGGTGGCGAAGGATTTGGTCTACTTTTTGGGAACCATACCCTCCAGCCACACCACCTGCATCCTGTTCTGCAGGCCACACAGTATGCCTGGCAACACAATCACTGCCTACTCGGGGTGGACCTGCTCTTGCACGATAAGACATAATTGTGGGGAAAAATACAGTTTGTTCATTGATGGCCAGACCCTACGCTGGACCCACTGGATGGAGGTGGGCATGCACATGCTGGACCAAATATTGCTCAACGGAGACCTGAAGCATTTTGACCATCTGAAAGAGGATTTTGGCTTCCACCCACAGCTTGGTGCTACTTGCAGTTACAACACTGCCTGAGGTGTTGCTTAGGCCCACGTCCATGGTCCCTACACTCTTTACCAGTGGTAACTTACCTGGCTACGTGGGACCGTCACAAGGGAGTGATATCAGAACTCTACAGTACACGCACAAGCCACCTCCTCTCCCAACCTCTTCTATGCAGCCTCCATGCTAGATGGCAGGTCCACCTGCAGACAGCCCTTGAGGAGGAGGATTGGGCTGACATCCTGAAAGCCCTGGACAGCGGCACCCAGGAAGATCGGCTACAATTCTGCCTCTTCAAAATGCTCCACAAATGGCACTAGACCCTGAATAAACTGAACAGGGTGGGATTCCTTCCCCATAAGAATTGCTGGATATGTGCTAATGCCCACTGAAAACTCACTCACATCCTCTATGTATGTTCCTGGATCCGGCCCTTTTGGTCAAGTCAGGGACACCGTTGGAGTATCCATTGCACTGCGAGTCCCCCTCGCCCCTGTCATTCTCCTCAAAAACACAGGGGATTCTGTAGACCTCTCTCATCTGCAGTACGATCTTCATTACAAGGCCCTAGCCTTGGCCAGAATATGAATCCTCCACCAATGGAGGTTGCTGTTGCCCCCTTCTTAGGAGAAACGGACAGTGTCAATGATCCTGACAGTGTAGCATGAGCGTGCTATTTACAACTTACAGGACGGATCAGCGGTGTTCACACAGACTTTGGCTCCTTGAAATGGGAGACACCACTACTACCCTCCTCCCACATCCCATCTTGAGCACCCCGGCCAGCATGCTCACGAGCCAAGCAGGCGACTGTTAATGCAATCTTGGGAGGACTTGAACTGCCTCAGCCTCAATATCCATATTCTGCTTCTCGTCTCCCTCTACCATAGCCCCTGCCTCCTCTCTCCTCCATGACCTCCTCCCTCCTTATCCTCCCCATCATGACTCGCCCATCTCTTTCCACCCTCCCTCACCCTCACCCTACTCCTATTCCATTCCTGTACCCTTCTTGCCCCATAACTCTGATTCTTCCACCTCGTCCCCCTATCCTCATACCCCCTCTTCCCCGTTGCCTCCACTCCTCCTCACCAGCCCTCACAACCCCTCCACAGGACATTTAGGTATGTGGACCCCCACAGCATTGAGAACTGCAGCCGTAACCGTAACCGTAACATTGCTGACTTTATTGCTGCAGGGGCTGAATCTTGAGACAAAGGGGATCATGGTCATGTTTTTCTTAGGTTGTGGTGTAAGTAGATGTTCTTGATGGCAATAGCAAGCTCTTTTGCGGGCTCTGATAACTTGACGCTTGGGATATCCCCTGTCAAGAAGTTTTTGGATCAAGATGTCTGATTCCCGTAAGTAATCTTTCCTCCATTTACAGTTCCTGCGGATGCGTAGGAATTGGCCGTAGGGAAGGCCATCCCGGAGGCCTCGTGGGTCGTAACTGGAGTACTGAAGAAGGGTGTTTCTTTCAGTTGGTTTCCAGTATGAGCAAGTACCGATTTTGTAATCTTCTGCGTGTATGATGACATCTAGGAATGGTAGGTCATTGGGCTTGGACTCACAGGTGAATTTGAGGTGAGTTTGATACTAATTTAACCATTCGATGAAAGGCTTAAGGTTCTGGGTGGTGCCTTTCCGTAGTAGGAAAATATCATTGATGTAGCATCACCAGAGGGACATGTGGTCAATAAAGGGGTTATTGGTGGTGAGTATATGGGTCATCTCCAGGGTATGGATGAAGAGAATAGCAAAATTCGGGGCTAAGCATGCTCCCATGGAGACACCTTTGACTTGGAGGTAGAAGGTATCACGGTACAGAAAGTAGTTATTTTCTAGGGTGATGTGGAGTAGATCCATGATAAATTCAGTGGGTATTAAGATGGGTCTTGGCCTAGTTTCAAGTAAAGTTTCAATGACTTCAAGTCCTTCACTGTGTGAGATGTTGGTGTATAGTGATTCTATGGCCAATCCGACCATCAGATCTGTGTTGTTATCAAAGAGTCTGTCTTCAATGGTGAGAATGAGGTCCATGGTGTCTCTGATGAAAGTCTCTGTGGATGGGACAAATTCTTTTATGATGGCATCAATGTATTTACCCAAGGGTTTAAGGATGGAGCCAAAGCCTGAGACGATAGGACGACCCGGTGGGTTGGTGCTGTCTTTGTGGATCTTCAGTAAAACATATAGAACCGCTGTACGTGGATATTGATTGTTGAGGAAGGTATATTCTTTCTGAGTTATGATGTTGAGGGATCTGGCTCGTCCAGTGGCAAGTTGTATTTTGGTTCTGAGGTCTGGTAAAGGGTCTCTGGTGAGTGGACGATAGTGGTTAACGTTGGATAGTTGTCGTTTCACTTCTAGATCATATTTGTCGGTATTCATGACCACGATGCCTCCGCCTTTATCTGCTGGTTTGATTATTAAGTCAGGTTTGTTTTTGAGGTTGATCAATGCTTTTTTTCAGAGAGTGGTAAGTTGTATGGAACAAATTCAAATTCTGCTTGAAGGTCTTTGACTTCGCATAGAACAGTGTGTTCGAACTTAAGTATTTCTGGAGGCATGCTGGAGGAGGGGGGATTGAAGGTGTAAGGTGGGTGGAACCATGGTCCCCGCCAGTAGAATGGATTGGGGTTTGTCCGAGAAGAATAGTTTGAGTCGGATTCTTCGGAAGAATAGTAACAAGTTGGACTGTAGGTCCAGGAAGTTGGTCTGTTCGGTGGGCACAAAACTTAGGCCCCTGCTGAGAAGTATGGTCTCGTCGTGAGATAGGATGTGGTCTGAAAGCTTGAAGATGGGTATGGATTGAGGGTCCTACTCCATTGTGTTTTCAAAATATATGATGCCAAGTGCACTTTAAAAAAAATTCAATCAGTCTCCCTTTTTCCTTTTTAACTGTCCTCAATAATAATACTAGTTGAGATATTGTTGTTTTACCTCACGTACCTACCCACATCTCAACGTGGTCTATGGGTTATACTCCTGTCGTTACATACATGGATTTCCCCACCTGCACCCCACCACTTCTTGACAATACTGCATGTCCCTTGAGAGGCCATGTCTGCACCCCCATTCTCTTTGCGTCCTATCTTGGAATGTTAGTTTCCTCACACACTATATCAAGCAGAAAAAGGTGCTCTCTTTCCAGGTCAAAGAACGGATGTGGCTCTCTTACAAGAGATGCACCTTAATAGCCTAGAATCTGACAAGCTGTGCCACGATTGGGTGGGCAGGTTGATAGATAGTAGTGTTTTGGCTCCTCCATCTGCGGAGGGAGCGAGATCTCGCAAATCTGGAGATGCAATACTTATCCAGACATCATTGCCGATTACTTTTGTATAAACATGGTCCGGTCCGGATGGTGGATACACATTTGCCAAACTGCAGCTCAGGGACAGGTCCCTCTGTGTGGGATCTGTGTATGCCCTGACAGGTCAAAACACCTCTTCTTTCTCTAACTGAACTGCCTGCTTCTGGAGATTGGGGCATCGTTGTATGTCATAGGAGGAGATTGGAACCTCACCTGGGATGCATGATTGGAATAGACAGGCCCTCACTGCAAATGTAATGATGCAGACAGGGCCCTCCTGGGCAATGCGGCCTCTGTCCATTGCCTGGGGGACCATTGGCCTCTCAGCCACCCGTCAGGTGATCAATACAAATTCTTCTCACCGGTTCACGGCACATAATCCACATAATCCAGACTGGATTACTTTCTCATCTCTTAGAAAATGGTGGCTATTGTTGGAGAATCTCAAATACTGGAAGCCCCACTGTCAGACAACTCTGCGGTCCTCTTATCCTCTGACATGGACCTGGCCTCCCCAGGCTGCAAACCCTGGTGCCTGAATGTGCAACGGTATCACAACACCTTAGGGCAAGTCCCAATTGAAAGCCCATGTCTCAACATACATGTTAATCAACAAATATTCAGTGGACTTCCACTGGGTCCCATGGGCAGCTGCAAAGGCAACAGTAAGGGACCAACTCATGCTACGTGTTCAACAAACAGTTGTCTCTCTGCTGGACCGAACTGAAATGGACCCGCTTGGCCCTCAATGGCCTCTTTACCTCCAAAGCTGAATATACCCTGCAACGCCTGAAGGGGCAGTTCTATGAACAATGGGAGAAGGCGAGTCACCTACTTGTGGCCCAACTGCGGCAAAGGGAGGCCGCCAAGACCATTCCTGCCATTCACTCGGCAAGCGGGGAGATTCTTACCACCCACAGGACATCCTCAATGAGTTTGCATCATTCTATAAGTCGTTATACAACCTAGAGGCGTTGGCTAGTGTGGAATGGGTGGCTACGTTCTTGAAGAGTGTAGACCTCCCCCGCTGTTGGACAAAGGTAGGTAGCTACCAGAAAGGGAGATCAGCAAAGAAGAGATAGCACTGGCCACCTCAAAACTGCCCTATCAAAATGCCCCTGTAGAGGATGGCCTCCCCACAGAGTGTTATAGGTGGTCAGGAGAGCAGGTCGTCAAACTTCCTGCATGGCCCCTTCTAGGGGGCAGAGCAGATGGCATCCCTTGGACCTCTTTCCAACAAGGTGGTGATCACAGTCCTACCCAAACCTGGGACCCTTTCTGTGCAGCAGCTACTGACCCATCTCGCTGTTCAATGGTGATAGTAAAATTCTCACCAGTATCTTGGCAGCGTGCCATGGCAAGGTCATTCCCTTCCTGATCCACTACACGCAGGAACCATCTCCATACCCTGGCCAACACCCTTTGGGAGGCCAACGATCTACTGGGCGACATGGTGGCCCTTTCCCTGGATGCTGAGAGCTCTTCGACTGCATCAACTGGGGATACCTCTTTTCCACCATGAAAAGGTTCAGCCTGGGAGACCGATTCATTGCCAAGGTGTGGCTGGTGTATGAATGTCCAATAGATCAGGATCCACTCATGCAGAAGCCTGGACCTCCCATCAGTCGAGCACTACGCCCTAGCCCTCCATCTCTCACATGTGGCATACCTTCACCCTAGTACCACGCACCCACCGCAGTGGGCCCACACAGAACAATCGCTTCTCTCTGGTGGCGAAGGATTTGGTCTACTTTATGGGAACCATACCCTCCAGCCACACCTCCAGCATCCTGTTCTTCAGGCTTTACAATATGCCTGGCAGCACAATCACTGCCTACTTGGGGTGGACCTGCTCTTGCACGATAAGGCATAATTGTGGGGCAAAATACAGTTTGTTCATCGATGGCCAGATCCTACGCTGGACCCACTGGATGGAGGTGGGCATGCACATGCAGGACCAAATATTGCTCAACGGAGACCTGAAGCATTTTGACCATCTGAAAGAGGATTTTGGCTTCCACCCACAGCTTGGTGCTACTTGCAGTTACAACACTGCCTGAGGTGTTGCTTAGGCCCACGTCCATGGTCCCTACACTCTTTACCAGTGGTAACTTACCTGGCTACGTGGGACCGTCACAAGGGAGTGATATCAGAACTCTACAGTACACGCACAAGCCACCTCCTCTCCCAACCTCTTCTATGCAGCCTCCATGCTAGATGGCAGGTCCACCTGCAGACAGCCCTTGAGGAGGAGGATTGGGCTGACATCCTGAAAGCCCTGGACAGCGGCACCCAGGAAGATCGGCTACAATTCTGCCTCTTCAAAATGCTCCACAAATGGCACTAGACCCTGAATAAACTGAACAGGGTGGGATTCCTTCCCCATAAGAATTGCTGGATATGTGCTAATGCCCACTGAAAACTCACTCACATCCTCTATGTATGTTCCTGGGTCCGGCCCTTTTGGTCAAGTCAGGGACACCGTTGGAGTATCCATTGCACTGCGAGTCCCCCTCGCCCCTGTCATTCTCCTCAAAAACACAGGGGATTCTGTAGACCTCTCTCATCTGCAGTACGATCTTCATTACAAGGCCCTAGCCTTGGCCAGAATATGAATCCTCCACCAATGGAGGTTGCTGTTGCCCCCTTCTTAGGAGAAACGGACAGTGTCAATGATCCTGACAGTGTAGCATGAGCGTGCTATTTACAACTTGCAGGACGAAGCAGCGGTGTTCACACAGACTTTGGCTCCTTAAAATGGGAGACACCACTACTACCCTTATCCTCCCCATCATGACTCGCCCATCTCTTTCCACCCTCCCTCACCCTCACCCTACTCCTATTCCATTCCTGTACCCTTCTTGCCCCATAACTCTGATTCTTCCACCTCGTCCCCCTATCCTCATACCCCCTCTTCCCCGTTGCCTCCACTCCTCCTCACCAGACCTCACAACCCCTCCCCAGCATTGAGAACTGCAGCCGTAACCCAGGACACACCTTATGCATCCTTGCAGGGTAATCAGCCTTCCTCTCCCGACGGTGGGACATGAAACACACTTGCCCGATAACACTGGGCTCCTTCCCCATCGCCAGTATGCATCCCCTCAGTCCTGCTGCCCACCCCACTGCGCTACCAGGGATGCATCCTCAATCCCGCCCTCAGGTGGCACCATGGCCCGACAGCTCTTCGAACACTTGCTACCTAGAGGCCTACACAGCACTAGGGGGCATATTATTAAGCACGGCGTTAAAATTATCACCGCTTTAGTGGCAGAAAACTGCTGCTAAAGCAGCAATAATGAGCTTGATAATATGCCACAGAGATTTCCAATAGAAGCCCATAATGACACCAGAACATGGGCTTTTATGGGAATTCTCAAGGGCATATTATCAAGCTCATTATCGCCAATTTAGCGGCAGTTTTCTCCCGCTAAAGCGGCGATAATTTTAAAAAACGCTTCTTGATAATATGCCCCTAGGAAAGTTAGATCTATCAGTTTTATGTGTAACATTTAAACTTTCCCTGTACCCTCTTCCCCCTCTTCCTCCCCCACTAAATTGTATTGCTTATAAGCTTTTGTTCCGAAATGTGCACATGCTGTATGATCCTGTTTCAATAAAAAATATAATGACGAAAAAATTTGAGGTGCTTCTCTCCTAATAATGTTGAGAATGGTCTATACCTGATTGGCATATTTAATTTATCTGTAATTACCTTGTAAAGTGGTATTCCAGGACCTGTAATCTAAATGCTACTAGTGGGTCTGCAGCACTGATTGCGCCACCCACACACGTAGCCTTTCAAACCTATCTCAGGCCTGCCATGGCAGGACCTGTGTGTGCAGATTATTGCCACTTTAACTTGCCATTTAAAACCTTTTGCCAAACCTTAAATTCCCATTTTATTACATTCAAATCACCCCTAAGGTAGGCGCTAATTGACCCTAAGGAAGGGTGCTGCGTAACTAAAAAGCATGTCATGTATTACATGTCCTGGCAGTGGCAAACAGCTAAATTAGTTTTTCACTGTTGAGAGGCTGTAGTATCGGGGTGAGCTGGCGATCAGTAAGAAGGCAATGAAACCAATCCAAAGAGATTAATAGGTTTATTGCATAAAATGACCCACAGCTGGAAGAAGCTGCTGATGGTACAGAGACAAAGCATCAACTACTGTTTAGCTAAGCAAACCCCCAGTTCTAGGATTCCAAACGTGATAATAAAGTGTTCTGGTTCTAAGAACTACATGACATCGTAGAGAAACAGAATGAACCTAGAAAATAAACTTATAATAAGCTAGCATAGCATACTACAGAGACCTACTACTTCCATAGGCCAGCATTGGAGATTCCTCAAAACACCTTTTAAGTTGTAATTCCTGATTAGAAAGGAGTTGCCACTTCATGTTTAATATCTTTGAAATTGTAGTGATAAATCCTCTTTAATGGTAGTGCTCAGAGACTGACTTCCCTACGGTCAGTTCCTTAGAATCCACAGGAACTGCAAATTCAAGAACAAATTTTTTAAGGAAGCAGAAGTTCTGTGTAAAAATCTTGCTAACAGAGGTTACCCCAGACTCTTGATAAAACGCTCCCTAAAAACGTGTGTGGTACTCCCACAGGGAATTTCTCGTGCAACACAGAGAGCACCAATGTTGAAAAGTACTTGTGTCACCACATTCTGCCTCATCAGCAACAAATTGACCAGGATGATTAAATAAACACCTATGAATATTGCATGTGATGCCCCTCTGTTTTCATTCCAAATAGGTCGTAATATAAAGGATCATCTAGTGAGAGCTTATAAACCACAGTCCATTCAAAACAGTCCAGGTCTGCCCCGTTCATGGTCACTTCAAGTGTGGCAGCTGCATGGCTTGTGCCTCAACGGAAAACACAAAAATGTTTGAAAACGGCACTGTAAAACATAAACTTCATTTCTTCTCCAATTGTAACTCAAGTAACATAATTTATTGCATTTGATGTCCATGTAGCTTGCTATATATAGGTCAAACTATGCGGAAGACCAAAGCAAGGATTTCCCAGCAGAGTCCGCTGCAAAGTTGTCACGGCACCTCTGGTGGAACATTTTATGAAAAAACACACTCAGAAAATGAATATACATGGCAAGTAATCGACATCTTACGCCAACAACACAGAGGTGATGATCAGCAACGGACTTATAGAATAGAATTGAGTGCAAATGGATGTTTAACTGTCGCTCAATCGAACATAATTTTAACATGCTGGAAGAGTAGAATGCGATTCTTGAATCCATTTTCCGGGATATGTACTTACTGTAACCTTAATAGAGCTCCCAACTCGCTCTTCTTTTCATTCACCCATACTCCAGAGATTGTTTGTTGTATATGGTTAATCTCTCGTCAGTTGTATCAAATGCATTACAATTAAATTTATTTTCTGTTTTGTCTCAGTTTCCATCTCCATTTTGCCTTCAAAGAGCATGGTAGGCATTGGCCCCTAAATAGCTTGCCTTGAGACCAGCTCAATACCATCTCAAGTGCTGGTCACAACACGCATGCATGCCTTGCACGGTCTAGTTGTTCATTCAACCATACCCCATATATTTGTTGTTGTGTATGGTTAATATTTCGTCAGTTGTACCATCGTATACTTAAAATACATTTGAATTGTTTTTTCTTTTAGTTCTGCTCTCTCAGATTATGTCTCTATTCTGCCTTTCAATGAGCACGGTAGCCACTGGCTCTTAATTAAGTTGCCTCGAAAACATCTCAGTACCACCTCTAGTGCTGGTCACAACACGCATACACTTTCTAGCGTGGTCTAGTTTTTACCAGCCCACCCCCTTTTCAGCAGGCAATTTAACTTCTAGCTTCCACCTCTCCCACTAGAACATGCAATGTCCACTGCCACGAGACTGAGCGGCTGCCCGCCTCCCTGCATGAACCAACAGAAGCAGTTATTTCTCAACTAAGTGCCTCCCCACTGTAGAAAAATGAATATTTATACAATACATACATTATGGTCTAAAAGTACACAACCTGAAAAACAGTAAAAAAGGGAAAAAATTTGAAATATTATTACAGCATAGGAAATGTCTACTGTTTTTGTTTGAAATCCATTCACTCACCAATACAGTCAATAATGGACCAAGACACTTACACAATACATCTACAACTATATATACTCACTTTTTCATACAGATACTGATGGACCCACTCACTCACATAAGTACTAACATAGGCACTTACTAATCCATACAGCC
This sequence comes from Triturus cristatus, assembly GCF_964204655.1. Lineage (NCBI taxonomy): Eukaryota > Metazoa > Chordata > Amphibia > Caudata > Salamandridae > Triturus > Triturus cristatus. Next base: position 501,841,637 of record NC_140591.1, read on the forward strand.
ACTAACATACTCATTGACCCATTCATACAGAGACTTACTGTATGAACAAGTAGAACAAAAAAGCTTAGCACTTACGAGTGTTGATGCCCGCAACGAGAGCAGAAATTGACTGCTCCCACATGCTTAATATTACTTGGCACTTCAGGCAAAACTGTCCAACAGCCACAAACTCCTAACACTGGCCGGAACATCTGAAGAAAGCGCAGCAGCTGTTGTTCCATGCTGGCAGGTCTCACTCATGTGAGCGGATGGAGTATTAATGTAGGTGCCTCATCTTAGATGAAGTACCATACAAGTGCTTCTTTTCAGACCCGCTAGATAGAGTTTCATTACAAATTGTGCAAGTTACTTACCTTGCAGTCACTTTTTTCTCCAGGTGGTATGGAGAAATACTTCCATACAATGCTCTCCTTCTTTGGTCTGACTGGCTCTTCTTCCTCTGAGGAGTTGCCATGATCCTCAGAATTCTCAGGAGCAGCAGATGCCATCTTTGTCTCTAAAAAAGATTAAATTAAACAATAAAAAAGACAGAATTCCTAGACAGAATACAAAGGTGTGAAAAAACACGGACACACCCAAACGATGGAGAAAATGCATAGGGATAGGACCTTCCTGTATTACTGATAAAAATGTGTTCAACCTATCAAATCCATTTGTTCCAGTAAGCGCCACAGGGCTGCGTTGCAGAGAGGTGGTCCAGGTCACACCCCTTTTTACACCTCTCTGCAATGCAGCTCTGTGGCGAGTACTGGAGGTACCTGGTGGGCTAGTTGGACCCCAGAGACCCTCAGGATTCAAGGGGACTTAATCCCCCAACTTACAACATGCCAGGGGGCGTGTTTGCAGAGTGGTGGAGAAAGGTGGGAAGGCCTTTGTCTACCTCTCACCAATCCCACTGCGTGGGGCTTTTTGGAGGTAAAAGGTAGGCTAGTTGGTCCCTAAAGGACCCCCAGCAGTGAAGGGGACTTCTATCCCCATCCAAGAGTGCGCCAGGAAGCACGTTTGTAGAGTGGTGGGCATAGTGGGCATGGCCTGGTACGAATACTTTCCAGTGCTGCTGTGAGGGACTGACTGGCAGTAATAGTTTGGGAAGGTGGCCCCCAAAATGACATTGGGGGCCTACTACCCCTCTTGTTACCTCCAGTAAGACCCACACAGTGGGATTTGCTAAGACGTCTTCGGAGGCCATGGCCCCCTTTCACTACCACTCTGCAAACGTGCCTCGTGGCAGACTACGGGATGGGGGATGAAGTCCAATTTAGTCCTGAGGGAGTTTGGGGGCCGAGAATCCCTCCTGGTACCTCCTGTAAGTCCTACATAGAGGAATTCCTGAGTGTTGGTTGGACGTCTAGCACCCTTTCTCCACCACTCTGCAAACACGACTACTAGTTAAATTAGAATATTTCTGCACCTCTGACTTAGAGGTAGTTTTAATCCCCTTGCCCTATTATGTACTAGGGCCTTACAGAGGAGATCATGCTTATCACAGGGGTACTCCAACACATAGTGTTCCCTAGTGTATGTAGGTGTTTTCACTGTATTCTAAGTGTCTTTTAGCATAGCACTGCCTCTAGGCCTGGTTAGTCAGAGTCAGTTACCACGAGCACCCGTCTGAAAAAGTTGTGGGCACAGGATGATTTTGCAACAATGCCTCTTTCTGCTCCTCTGTTGGTTCTTTCTGCACATGTCTTGCTTCTTCCTGCACTTTTCTTCGTCTTTGTGGACTTCTGTTGCTTCTTTCTGCATTTCTTTTTCTTCTTTCTGTGCGTTTTTTCTTCTTTCTTTACATGTCCTACCTCTGTAGGCATAGTTAGAAACTAGAATTTAAAAAACCTTTGAAATTAACTTAAAAAAACATAGGTTTCAGGCATGTTATAGTTAGAAATTAGCATTTAAAAAACCTTTGAAATTCACTGAAAAATCCATAAGTTTGAGGCACGTTATAGTTAGGAATTAGCATTTAAAAAACCTTAGAAATTCACTGAGAAAACCATAGGTTTCAGGGGCGTTATAGTTACCTGGACATTTCACTCATACAAAACCATTGCAATTCCCCCATTATAATTAGTTCAGCTAACTATAACTCACACGCCCGCAATGCACTGCTGATGACGTCACATATAACATCACTCATGACATGGTCAGTGACATCACTCATGACATCACTGCTGGCATGTCAGATGACATCACTGATGACATCTCAAATGACATCACTGATTACATCATCCAGTGAATTTGGGTTTTTCTGAAACTTAAATATGCTTTATATATGTATATCTCAAGGTTGATGGAAGAATAAATGGGTATATAACTGTCTAAATGGATGATTTTTGAAACGCAGCTCTGTGGCGTTTACTGGAGGTACCTGGTGGGCAAGTTGGAACCCAGTGACCCTCAGGATTCAAGGGGACTTAATCCCCCAACTTCAAATGTGCGTTGCAGAGAGGTGTAAAAAGGGGCGTGGCCTCTAAACACCTCTCTGCAACGCAGCTCCCTGGCGCATACTGGAGGTACATGGTGGGCTAGTTGGCCCCCAGGGACCCTCAGGATTGAAGAGGAATTAATTGCCCAACTTCAAACGTGCCACAGGGCATGTTTGCACACATATCACCTCAGGCCCTGCCCCATCCCTACACCACCGTGCAAACGTGCCCCCCTGGCGCGTTGTAAGATGGGGAAGTAATTCCCCTTGAATACTGGGGGTCCCTGGGGGCCAACTAGCCCACCAGGAACCTTTACAAAATTACCATTATGACAGACTGTATACTGCACTTACATAGGGCAGAATTTCTTTTCGTAGGCTAACCCCCTCTGTTTTCTTAGCCTTGGATTTTAGGATAAGCGTATTTCACATTGAGGTATTGTTTTAATCTTAACTTTGGACTATGCCTCTTCTTTTCTTTTAGCGGTGCCTCCTTTAGCCTGAGCAGTTGCCAGGTGAGGTGAGGCTCATACCCAGATTCATTCGGGTGAGTGCTAAACAATAAGCATCTTAATTTCCTGATACGATGTATTCACTAGTATGTGTTTTTGCATAATTGAATAATACTTCTTGTGCATTTCGCGACCCTTAATACTTTGGAATACTTTGCTGTACTTTCCTGTTTACTTTTCATTGTGTTTTGTTTTCACTTTAACAGGTAATTTCTCCTAGACCTAGTAATGGTTCAGGTTGTATGATTTACCTTTTTTTCACTTAATATGCAGTAGCTTGTCGTGGTCCTGACGAAAGCTGGGGTACAAATTACCTATAAGCTGAAACATGTAGACCAGATCCAACACAGTTATTTGTTTAAAACTGTCACAGCACTGTTTTTAATTTGGTATCAAGGCAGCACTCAAATAAAAATCTTTTTGTGCCTTGTTTTCCAATTTTACTTATCACATTTATTTCACTTGCACTGCACACATCACCCCATATCATTTTGTAGGTTGGTTCCTTTCATTGGAGCGACACATCTATGGTTGCATCTGGGATAATCTCTGAACCTCTATCAATGTTCATCTAGTGATGGATGGTTTTTTGAGAAATCCCTGGTTTCCCAAATGATGAAGCGAGCCACTTCCAGTGGGTGATGGGAACCTTTTTATGCATATATAGATCTCCAATGCATATGTATCGACTGTGATATTTTGACACGAACACTCTGTTATAGTAATTGGGGTACAGCACTTCTTTGGGTCATTTGATTTGGTAGACTCACAGTTCTTTTTTGGTCAGATATATAGAATTGGGGATTATGCACTGTTTGAGTCTTTAAACCTTTATCCCTTAGACCCTCACTCTTATTAGAGATACTTTATTATTGTTGGAACCCAGGGACCCTCAGGATTCAAGGGGACTTAATCCCCCAACTTCAAATGTGCCACGGGGCGCGTTTGCACAGTGGTGAAGGGAGGGGGCGGGGCCTGAGGTGATATGTGTGCAAACACGCCCTGTGGCACATTTGAAGTTGGGGAATTAATTCCTCTTCAATTTTGAGGATCCCTGGGGGCCAACTAGACCACCAGGTACCTTACAGAGGAGGTCATGCTAATCACAGGGGTACCCAACGCATAGTGTTCCCTAGTGTATGAAGGAGTTTTCACTGTATTCTAAGTGTATTTTAGCATATCACTGGCTCTAGGCCTGGTTAATTAGCATCAGTTACCACCAGTACCCATCTGAAAAAGTTGTTGGCACAGGATGACTTTGCAACAAGGCCGCTTTCTGCTCCTCTGTCGGTTCTTTCTGCATGTCTTACTTCTTCATGCACTTTTCTTCATCTTTGTGGACTTCTGTTGCTTCTTTCGGCATTTCTTTTGCTTCTTTCTGTGCTTTTTTTCTTCTTTTTTCACATGTCCTGCCTCTGTAGGCATAGTTAGAAATTAGCATTTCAAAAACCTTTGAAATTCACTGAAAAAAGCATAGGTTTCGGACATGTTATAGTTAGGAATTAGCATTAAAAAAACCTTAGAAATTCACTGAAAAAAACATAGGTTTCAGACACGTTATAGTTAGGAATTAGCATTTAAAAAACCTTAGAAATTCACTGAAAAAACCATAGGTTTTAGGGTAAGTTATAGTTAGTTGGACATTTCACTCTTACAAAACCATAAAAATTCCCCCGCTATAGTTAGTTCAGCTAACTATAACTCGCGCCAAGTCACATATTCCATCACTCATGACATGGTCAGTGACATCACTGATGACATCACTGATGACATCACTGATATATATATATATATATATATATATATATATATATATATATATATATATATATATATATATATATATATATATATATATATATATATATATATATATATATATATATATATATATATATATATATATATCCAGAACCAAATTCTTTAGCTTCCCAAAGACGGTAACGCACTCCAAGCCAAAAGATTTTTAGAATGCTTTATTCCACCATTCTTGACAGACCGGTTTCGGTCATGACGACCTTTCTCAATGTCAAAAGTCCATTTACAATCGATCTCTTAAATACACAGATGTTAAAGGATATAGAAAGAGGATTCCATGTTTAGATACATAAACATAAAAGAGGGGCCTCTGTGCTTATATTGCAACACAGTGGCCATTTTGAAGTTACTATTTACAAGTCATTGTAACATTTAACTAAAATGAATTCATTGGTGTTATGACTGAAAAGGAGAGGCATTTAACATTCACGACTTTATATAGTGTTAATATCCACTCTAATTATTGTTGTTATGATGCCATCATTTTTTATTTATTAGGCCCTGAATAGGCCTAATAAAAAAAAAATATATATATATATATATATATATATATATATATATATATATATATATATATATATATATATATATATAGCAATGAATATACAGCAACACATGAATCAAGATGGCCACCACCAGTGCGAGTTTTAAGACAATTCTTTGGAATCATGTATTGTAATTATTCACTTGAGTTCTGCTGCATGCTTCTTGTACCGTAGACATCATAACCTCAAAGCCTCCATTTCAGCTGTACCTAAAGTCTGCACATACATTTGGTCTAGTTTAAACTGAGAATATGGTGACCATGAAGTTCAGGGGCTTACATCTCCTTGCTCTGACCATGAAGTTTAGGGATTACATCCACTTGCTCCTCTGACATTCCCAGGTGAAAGCAAACCATGGATTCTGACACTTAAAAACTGCCTAACTAGCTTCTAGATTAGCCGCCAAGATAAAACTAGCTCATTCCAAATCTCCAACAGGTGACTTATCAAGTTGTATATGCTTCAAAGTACAAACTATGATACTGTAAAACAAAAATCATGAATTTTAATAGATGGTTTATGTATATGTAATATACAACACTTCTATTGTTTCAAGAAGCAGTAAATAAAATAAGTTACTACTACTCACAGTAATAGTATTCTATTTACTGACCTTCAAAGCATGGAAATCTGAAGCTGCCTCGCCGAGTTTCAAATTAGTAACCTCAGGTAATTGCAGATGTCAGCAGTGAGTGTTAACTTACAAGTTAAAATGCACACTTACCGGGTTGATTTCACTTAGGGATCTATGAAACATGCCCTTAATTTAAAGTTTTGGTGCCTTTACAAGTCATCCCTGGTCGGTAAAATATGTCTTTCTATTTATCATCCGGCTCTGTTTTTTGGTATCCGTTTTCATAGAAACCGTTTTCTTCATAGCCCTGCAATTCTAATTAAGCTAGTTGGTGGTCTGCTTTACCATGGCAGTCTTCTTTAGAACATAGAACGCATGTTTGATGGATTAATGGCTGGAGTAAAGCAAATGTTGGGTGATGCTTGTTACTGTGCATTTTTTTCCACAATTTCCTTTGTGTGTTTCTGTATACCGTTGCAATAGTTATTTTATGCACCTTTTTAGGAAAATGGGCATTTTTCAGATACAGAAGACAGTAAAACTACATTAAATACATTTAGAGTGTGCAGGAAGCATGGACGATGTGTAAATTGTGTAAGAGGATGAATTACACCGTGTGTAATCGACCATTATGTTCCATGAACTGAGCCAGAGATTACTGAGTCATTTAACAACTTTGTGCATGTGGCCGGAAGTAAAGTGTTTATCTCAGAAAAGAGAGCTTAAGAAAATCACTATGATACAGATGAGTCACTGCACAGATGATTAGATTACATTTGTTCACTAACAAAGAATCATTTCAGAATCAAAGCAAAATGGCATGATCTAATAAATCAATTTGCAGATATGATAACAAAGCTCCCAGATGCTATGATTACAACTATCCTGAAGTGATTCTGTGGTCGATCATACTTTAATTCAATTATCTCCATTTCAGCCTTTTAATAATTTTGCAATCAGCATTGAATAAAACCTTTACCCTTTGAATTTTGTATATGATATAGGAGCACTTGTGCCAGTAAATGATTCTACTGGACTGGATATTCATTTTAATGTGTTCATCCTTACATCCTTGGTGTGGTAACACCCCCAAAATGTTTCCGTTATCACTCCTGTTTTGCTGAATTTGTTTCTGTTGGCTTTAGGACTGTGCACTTTAGCACTCCTATCCAAGGCTAAAGTGCTTGTACTGACTTCTCCAAATATGGTAACTTTGGCTTACACCTAATTGGCACATTTAATTTACTTGTAAGTCCCCAGTTGATGGGGTCACATGTGCCCCAGGACTTTAAATTAAATGGTACTAGTGGGCTTGCAGCACACAGTGTGCCACCAAATAAAGTAGCTGTAGGATACTGGGACAGATGTACAAGCGAGGAGGCTAGGTTTGTTTCGCAATGGTGTTTTTATTTCTATTTACAGATGTATAAGCGAGGAGGCTTGGTTTGTTTTGCAATGATGTCTTTATTTCTATTTAATTGTGCATGAAAAAAAGATATACGGTTGTGTGGAGTCTTCTGGAAATGATGAAGGTTTAGTAATCTTTCTTATATTTTTCTTCCTTGGTCTTCAGTAGTGTTGGGCCCCCTGAAATCTCAGGTAAGAGGAACTATTTTATGCAGGTAATACCTACTGACTTTCCTGTTACCATTCACATCAGTGTTCAATTTAACATAGGAAAAAGAGTGTAAAGAGACAGCCAAGAGAATCAAGAAAAAGGCTTTGAAAAAATAATGATTAGAAGGAGAGCAGATATCCTCTCTGTGCTCCTTTGAGTGCCAAGACTAACACTTTTCTTTTGTGTAGTCCTCCTTATGAGTACTCTATCTCTTTCGGTGTATTTGAAATCAAGGAACTTAAGGCTTTTACATTTTGTCCCACCAAACTAAAGAAGATATTTGGTCCGCTTTGTTTTTTATCTGCCTCAATGCCTTCTGGGAGAGGTAGTATAAGTATGACAGCCTTAGACATGGTTTCACAGGTAAAATACAACAATATTAACTAGGGTCAATTTTCTCGTTAAAAGGAACCCTCCCGAGTGTACCCATTCCCTCCCAATTCCTCCTCCCTCCTCTCTCTCAGTGCAATCCCCCATTATTCTGGCTCCTGGCTACTTACAGACTACACCTCAGCTCTCTAACGTTGCAGTGGCTACACAGCGTTCTCCAGGGCATTCCACCACTCCTCGGTCTAGGCTTCATCTTCCTCGCCTTCAAGGGTGCTTCTGTCACGGCTCCTTGATGTCTTCAAGAGTGTCCTCCGCTTCCCAGATTCCATGTATTTCCTGGATTCCCTTAATCCACCAATCAGTGTGCCTTTCCACTCTCATCCCTTCCTTTTTCTCAATGCCTTTTACCCCAGGATTCGTGTTTTTCCTCTGTGGTCCCGCCTGCCTATTATAAAGAGATAGTGGTCTGTGGCGGTTTGGTTTGCGGCAGGGCAGGCTGTTTTAACCATTCTTTCTTTTCGTTTCCAGGTATCGGGACACCGAGTGAGCTGACTGCAGGGGCAGCACTACAGTGTAACAGTAAGGGTGGGATCTTCTCACAGTAGCCTTTTAAAACATGTCTAAATCCTGCCAGAGCAGCCTTTAGTTCAGCTTTGATCTGACCAAATAAACATTTTGCCAGGCCTAGACCTTCCTTTTTAACACTTATAGAATACCCCTCAGGCTCTAACCATACACAAGTCAGGGTGCATTGCATTTAAAAGGTAAGACGTGTTCTTAACTTTTACATGTTGTGGCAGTGAAAACCTCCTAAAGCAGTTTTTCACTGTTGTAAATCCTATCTCTCCCATTGACTAACACTGGGTAACATTATTACCTTTGATTGAGAGCAGGTAGTAGTACACTGATAACACTCAAATTAATTCTTAATTTAAAATCATCTGTAATGGAAAAGTCGTATTTTAAATCACAATTTTGAAAATGCCACTTTTAGAAAGTTGGAATTTTCTTGTTACTTGTTACAAGGTGTTTAGTATCTCGTTTCCTCTAACATTTTTCAGAGTCTTCATGGCCATCTTTAGAGAATCTGATGATATGGTTGTGTTACTTATTGGATTTTTTTTAACTGTGCTATCAGAAAGGGATGATATAGAAGTGAATTATTGGACACAAATTGAGAGAAATCATGGTAGCTATCATGTTCCAGAGTGCTGTTAGTTCCATTTGCCATGATGAACAGTGCACAATTTTATAGAAGGCAAGTGATTCACCATGGAAACATCAACCATGGATTGTTATAGGTGTAGTCTCTAGGTACATATCTATGTGGCTAATTACATCATATTTGCTCAACTAGGGGCAGGTATGTACTTGATTTAAGAATGATACAAATTTGCATAGAGATGGGATTTGATAGGAAAGCTCCCTTATGTCATAAGGATGTTGGGTTCAAATAGGCTAATTCATCCAAATAGTCTATGGGACTTCAAGTATACGTAGAGAGAATGGTGGTTGACTTCTATTGAAGGGTACATGTTGAAGAGGTAATATAATTGTAGGTGTTTCCGATATTTTAAATGATTTAAGGTGGGAGATAGCATATGAATATGTGTTAGCACTTTTGGAGGTTGGATTTAACTTGTTTCTGTGGGCCAGTCTGAAAAAAACAGACCAACAAAGATTAATGCGAGCTAATTTCGTTTTACAATTTACTAGTAAGATCATCAATGTTTTTGTCATTGCACCTCAGAATACTCTTACTAGCCTTTGTAAGTTCCTGCAGAGAAAAGAAATTAGCTAAATGATCAAACTGACAAATAATAGACATGAGAGAGTGTGCATATGTGAGGATTCATGTCTCTTGCCTATCTGGTGTAAATATTAAGAAATTTAGTTATAGAAAAGTAACTAATAACACCTGCATCCCAAAGTTAGCCTGATAAAACTTGCAGATATTTTCTCCTGGTTAATCAGAATAAGCAGGACCAGAGTGCAGTGACCTCTGAAAATTATGAAGGGTGGTAGAGGAGCTTACACCAGGGAATGTAAACTCAATGGACACAACATAATGAATATATACTAATCTAATTTCAGAAGAATGGTGGTAGTGTTGGGTAGCACCAAATTGACAGATATCAGTGTGTAGTTCAATTTTGTCTTCCTGTCTTCCTTTCACCCATTTCATGCTGAAACTAGCATCCCCCTTGGTACCTCTGCTCAGTTGGACTGCCATTCCCCTGGAAAGTCTAACGGTAAATCACAATCATGCCTGTTTGTCACAGATGCAACCCAGTTCATTACAGAGAATGATGCTGCTCCTTCATTTTTAATAAACAGAAAATAACTTATAACGTGGCCCCAATGGAAATCTCAAATTACGGAGGTCCATGCAATAAGTCCAACCAATAATCGGTCAGTCGATGTCTCTTAGAGTGTGGTAGGCCTTAGGCACATAGTAGAGTGGTGAAAGCATGAAGCAATACTTCCTATAAAGCAAACGTTTATTCATAGAAGTCAAATGTCACATATCCCACCTTCGGCCTGATCAATTTGTATGCTGTAATATTGGTTGCAATGTGCGGACTGAGTAAAGTTGTCAAATGACGATAGGGCAGCTTGGCGGGTATACAAATAAACAAAATGGTATCATAAATCCGGTGTAGATGTGGGAGCCAGCCCCAAAATTTTGTTGCACCATAATCTTTTGATCACCCCAAAATGTTACCCCTGGAGCCTCGGCTTCAGAACCCTTGATCTTACAATAGGAGTCACCACCCACCTCGAATTTAGACCCAACACATTGACAGACCAATAAAAATAGTGACTGAGACCACTCTTTAACTGAGTTCTAGATCAATGAAAACTTTAAGGGTTTTATCAAAAAATTGAAAAAATAGGCAATACAGACGATTGAAATGCCATGAAGGCTCAGATACAGAGTCCATTGTCAGAAAATCAAAAGTATTTTAAGTCCCATTATGCAATAAAAATCATAAATGGAATGGACAAAATGGAATGGCATCTCAATTTCACGGTCAGAATCACAAAGGAATCCAATAGCATCTCTAGTAGGAAAGGAAAAATCTCTCTAAATGGACAAATTGCTTTGAGGAAAATGACAAACCTCTCATTTCTATTTGTTTGATTCATAAGGACAAGTGACAGCACATCTAGGGGAAAAAGGAAAGGCATTGGCTCACCCCCAAAACCAAAGGTTTTCATACACATTCTAACAAATAGGCCAATACGCAAATACTGCAAATTCAGCATGGCATCAGTAGTGATAACACATATTGAGCAGATCAGATCAATGATCATCACATTATAATTATAATACTAACTCATTTCTAAGGCAGAGGAAAACTTCTGCCAGCTTTTCTCAGCAACAACACAGGCCAGAGATATACAACACAATATGAAGCATTTTCAAAGACTCACACACCAGTCTGCTAGAAAGCCTACATCAGAAATTCAAGTAGAAGTGTTCTTCATAATGTTGAATTAGGTACATGAAGAGAGTTTAATTCACAATACATGCTCTCTATGGTAAATAGCCAATTGTGTCACAGTGTCCCGTGCTCAGCAAAAACTGCGGGAGAGTAGATGGGCAGGGCCATGAGCAGCAGCAAGATGAACAAAACAGCATCCATTTAAAATTGCTTTTATCTCTGCAAACTTCTAATTAAAATGGTTTCAAGCACAAGACTGATAATTAATTGGTTTCAACTATATTCATTTTATAAATTGTTAGACCTCTCAGCCTTAGGGTGGGCTTCCCCAAAGTTTTTTCCTACCTACCTCCAATTTTTGCAGACATTTATTTATCTTTGGCTTAGGTCTCTGTGCATTTTAACAATGCTAACTAGTGCAAAAATGCCTGTGCTCATTCCCTTAAAACATGCTTTGATTGGCATATACCTCATTGGCATATTTAATTTACTTATAAGTCCCTTGTAGTGTGGCATACCATATGCTTAGAGCCTGTAAATTAAATGCTACTTATGGGCCTACAGCACTTATTGTGACACCCACTTAAGTAGCACTCTAAAACAGTTCCCAGGCCTGCCTTTGCAGCCTGAATGCAATATTACATTGCCATGCCAACTTGACATTTAAGCCCCCTTGCCAGTCCAAAAAACTCCCATTTTATTACACATGTCACCACTAAGGTAGACCCTAGGTAACCCATACAGCAGGGTGGTCTGTAATTAAAAGGTTAGACATTTCCTTTGAAGTAAGGGTGGGCGGAATATTCCATTCTGTCCGCAGAATAGGCAGAAATTTGGCCATAGTTCTGACAAAAATTCTGCCAATCATTGCCTGATGGAATTTTTCCCCAACGAGGCTCCAGAATAGGCAAGCTGGGGAGCACAAGTGATATTCGGCATCCCCTAGAACAATTTTCTAATGTACCAGCGTACTCAAGCGGTCAGAGGGCTGCCATTCAAGTAGATTTGCTGCCATTTGAGTAGATTTTCTACTCTAATGAGCAATATCAACTCAAATGGTCAAGCGCTCTTCCACAACGCATGATACACTTGCGCTTATTTTAAGCACTGCTCATGCTACCGGCACTAAATTGCAGTACGAGCTGCATATTTTCCACCCATTGGCAGAATTTTGTGTAATCTCATGGAGTGTTTCTGTGACTCTGAGGAATCTTATGGAGTGAAACTCTGCGAGTTCTGCCCATCCCTACTTTTAAGTTTTACATTTCTTGGTAGTGAAAAACTCCTAACTTCATTTTTTACTACAGTGAAGCCTACCCCTCCAAAAGGATAACATTGGGGATTCCTTATAATATAATTCAAGCTGTAATTCCTAATTGGGAGCGGGTATATTTGTCATTGTTGGATCCTATTGAATTGTAATGATAAACCCCCTTTATTTTTATCTTTACAATTTTTAGAATGCCTCTTTCTGAAAGTTGCTGCGGCAACACATAATCGGAGAGAATGCTGAGTAAATCAAACAATTACTCCCAGTAAAGAGACCTGGGACCCAGCCATATGCAAATCAGTCTTGACCCTGCTCCTCATGGCAACAGTATAGCCCGAACTGCAAAACCGGGTCCCCCATGGACCAGAAACAAGCATTCTTGGACCGGTTTTGAGATATCACCCCTCATTAGCCAGGCTAGCTTGAATCCAGTGGCACAGCAAGCAAGGCACCAACGTTTGGCCATACCCACCCCACTTAGGGTAAAAAATACTGCGGAAACAAATGATCGACGGAATGTTGAATGAATCAAACATTCACCCCCAGTCAAGAGATTTAGATTACGTCCAATGTTTTTTTGCTCAATACGCCACCCCAGTTTGGACCCAGCCATATGTAAATCAGTCTTGACCCTGCTCCTCTTGGAAACAGTCATGCCCGAACTGACAAGCTGGGTCCTCCCTGGACGGGAAACGAACATCATAGGAATAGTTTTTGGGTATCACCCCTCGCCAGCCAGGCTAGCTTGAATCCAGTGACACAGTGAGCAAGGGACTCATGACTGGGCATGCCCATCCCACTTATGGTAAAATATCCTGTGGCAACAAGACATATTTGCATATGGCTGAGTCTAAACTGGGGTGACGTAGCTATGGGAGCAGAGAAATGTCAATTTTTTTAAAGCAGTGTTTCTAAAATATTAATATAAAGTCCAACTTTACCAGTAAAGAGGATTTGTCAATGCCATTCAAAAGATATAAAACATGACACATCTACGCCTTTCTAATCAGAAATTACATCTTAAATGTGCATTAAAGAATTCCCAATGAGAGTAGTGAAAAACACATTTAGGTGTTTTTAAGTACAAGGACATGCAAAACTTAAAAGTACATGACCTATGCTCTGCTTATGCAGCACACTGGCTCATGGGTGAACTTGGGCCTACCTTAGGAGTGGCTTATATATAATAAAAGGAGAGTTTCCAGCTTTGCTTTGAGTTTTGAATGCCAAGTCAATGTAGCAGTATACCTGCACATACAGGCTCTGCAGTGGCAGATCTGAGACATGTTTAAAGGGCTACTTGTGTGCTGCAGGCCCACTAGTAGCATTTAATTTAAGGGCCCTGGGTATATGGTATACCACTTTACAAGGCACTTACAAGTAATTTAAATATTCCAATTATGTATACATCAACGTTACCATGTTTCAAGGAGAAGCATATACACTTTAGCAATGGTCAGCAGTGGTAAAATGCTCGGGGTCCAAAGGCCAACTAAAACCATTAGCAACATGATGAGGTAAGAAGACAAAAGGTTTGGGGGAAGACCACCCTAAGGATGATAGGTCTAGCAGTTGGTATATTTAGTAATGGGAGGTTATGTCCACAAACGTGTAGGGGTAAGAGGCAGAAGCTGTTTGTTTAGGGTTCAAGGTAGAATGAGGGTACAAAAGTAAATATAAATATATATATATATATATATTCAATGAAAAAAACATAGGTTTCATGGGCGTTATAGTTAGTTGGACATTTCACTCGTACAATACCATAGAAATTCCCCCGTTATAGTTAATTCAGCTAACCATAACTCGCGCGCCCGCAATGCACTGCTGATGACGTCACATATTACATCACTCATGACATAGGTGCCGATTACGATCCGGTAAAAACCGGGTACGAACCGTCGGTCGGAGCGTATTCTCCGTCCGACTCGTACCCGGTCGTAAAACATTACAAACATGGAATTACGATTCGCACGGAAACACCATTTCCGTACGAATCGTAAAAAACACCGACCGACGAAAATATGCATACGAATGTGATCCGGGAATGCTGCGACGTGACGTCGGGACGCTTCCAGGCAGCGTTTCACGACCCAGGAATTACGATTCGAACCGACAGCAGTCCGGACGGCAATATTTTTACGGCACCCAAAAAGTGTCGGAAATGCGAAGTACGGCGCGAAACGACCAGAGTAGGTGGCCCGGTAAGCGCCGTACCACCCCCCAGCCCCTGCATGTACGCGCCGTACCCCCCCGAGCCCCCGCATGTACGCGCCGTACCCCCCCAGCCCCCGCATGTACGCGCTGTACCCCCCCAGCCCCCGCATGTACGCGCCGTACCCCCGTGTATGTACACCCGAGTACGTGTCGAACCCCCCCGTGTATGTACACCCGAGTACGTGTCGAACCCCCCCGTGTACGTACACCCGAGTACGTGTCGAACCCCCCCGTGTACATACACCCGAGTACGTCTCGAACCCCCCGTGTACGTACACCTGAGTACGTGTCGAACCCCCCTGTGTATGTACACCCGAGTACGTGTCGAACCCCCCGTGTATGTACACCCGTGTACGTTCGAGTCGTACCCCCACCCGTGTATGTACGGTGCGTACCCCCAGTGCTTCGCCAATACTCACATATACTAGTTTAAAACATATGTAGTTACTCATAAAAACACTATTGAGACAGTCATTCACTTACAAACACACCCATACACACACTCCTCCACCTATACAGTCCAGCACACATGCTGTCTTCAACACATACAAACAGTGAGTCACTCATTGATGCATCTATGCACTAAGTAATACCTCCCACCGAACCATACAGACACTCAGACACTCACATTGATACTCAAAAAACCAACTAATAACCCATATTGACACTCAAGTCGTTACTCACCAACCCATGCAGCCACTTATACACAAAGTGAGAGACTGATACAGATATTTACATATTTAAACATTACTCACTAACCCATGTATTCACTAAGATACACTTAATCAGTCAGTTATACAATCAATTTTACAAAAGAAAAATCATCCATTTAGACACTTATATACCCATTTATTCTTCCATCGACCTTGAGATATACATATATAAAACATATTTAATTTTCAGAAAAACACACATTCACTGGATAATGTAATCAGTGATGACATTTGAGATGTCATCAGTGATGTCATGAGTGATGTCACTGACCATGTAATGAGTGATGTAATATGTGATGTCATTTTCAGTGCATTGCAGGCGCTCGAGTTGTAGTTAGCTGAACTAACTATAACGGGGGAATTTCTATGGTTTTGTATAAGTGAAATGTTCAACTAACTATAACGCCCCTGAAACCTATTGTTTTTTCAGTGAATTTGTAAGGTTTTTTTAATGCTAATTTCTAACTATAACGTGCCTGAAACCTATGTTTTTTTCTGTGAATATAAATATATTTATTATACTATGTAGACATGTAAAAATTTCTCGGTCCACCTGTTTGCCTCGGTGGCACAGAAAAAATGGGTGAAACTGACGTCAGCACGCCGACGAGGTCCTCTTATGGCTTCGATGACGTCCTACGGTGTTGCGAGCAGAGCCGTGCTATTATGACGTCCTCGTCGATGTGGGAGAGCTAGGAAAGAATTTCCGTGGAATGCTGGTGCAGGGAATATTCACCTAAGTGTTCAGGCTAGTCCCTTGGAAGCAACTGTTTTTGTTGCCACTCCAGAAACCGAAACCAGTGATCCGAGGGCAGAGCCCCTGCAGATGGCACACGAGGTGCGGTGCCCAGTCGTGTTCAACAGCGGAGCAGCGAAGTGACAAGCACCACAACCCACAAAAAAGGTAACGAGGGCACTGAATAACACAGGATCTTCTCTTTGTATCTGGCAGGAACAACAAAGTTAAAATGCCCTAGTACCAAAATGTGGAATTAGTGCTACAACGGTCTTCAAGAGCACCTGCGATGCCACTTCTGCCTCCCGTACCCTGGAGGCGGCACATGGATCAAGCGGTATGGTCATAATGCGGTGGGACGCACACTCGTTGACCTCTCATAACACTGCTCCACACTTCAGGGAGGACGCTTTCCATTAGCTATTTTTTCTGATGACGTATCGCGCCGGCCCGTCCAACAACAGAACTCCTTTAGATCCAAACAGACTCTTCCACTTTCTCACCGGAAGTGAAAACAGGCCACGCGGACACTTTTACAATACAACAGCTGGGAATACACTTTTCGGTAAAAAAAACACATTCCTTCCTCCTAATTAATCAAACAAACATCTCACTGAAGAACAGGGGCCAGCTTTGATCGGTAAACAGCCGTTACTACGACTTTTTTACTTCGCTATACCATTACAACGCATGCATTACCACGCATGCGTTGTACATCGCAAAGTCATTACTACACATTTTTTTAGACTGCATGGCCATTTGCCTTTACAATAAATTTTGTTGTAAAGGTATGTATGGTAAAAGACCATACATTCTAAAAAACATGTAGACGATCCACGTTGTTGTAAGGAAACAGAGGCTGTCCTGTTTCCTCACAACTACATGCACCACCCCTCAGAGACGACGTGAAGCAGGAACCAAAAGGAGAGAGGAACCATGAGGAGTGAGAGGTAAGGGGTATTGGCATGGAGTGTTTTTTTTCTCTAGGGTTCAGGGTAGTGCAGTGGTGTTTGGGTAGTGTAGGGGGTCCTGCTGGGGGTAGTGTTTTAGGGTTTAGGGTAGTGCAGTGGTGTTTGGGTAATGTAGGGGGTCATGCTGGGGTAGGGTTTTAGGGTAGTGCAGTAGTAGAGGGGGTCATGCTGGGGGTAGTGTTTTAGAGTTTAGGGTAGTGCAGTGGTGTATGGGTAGTGTAGGGGGTCATGCAGGGGTAGTGTTTTATGGTTTAGGGTAGTGCAGTGGTGTTTGAGTAGTGTAGGGGGTCATGCTGGTGATAGTGTTTTAGGGTTTAGGGTAGTGCAGTGGTGTTTGGGTAGTGTAGGGGGTCGTGCTGGGGGTAGTGTTTTAGGGGTTATGGTAGTGCAGCGGTGTTTGCGTAGTGTAAGGGGTCGTGTTGGCAGTAGATTTAGGCTTCAGGGTAGTACAGTGGTGTTTTTGTAGTTAATGTTAATGTTACTGGGTATTTCTAGAGCGCACAGCTACTCCCAGGAGTGTCCCGGCACTAACAGGGGGGACCAGTGACAAAAACACACCTGTGGCATCTCTGAGCCACCGATCATGCAAACAGCCATGTATTTAGCTTGTGACAGAAGCAAAGAAGATCCTCTTCACGACGCAACTCAAGTGGTAAGATATTCCAAAGCCCGGAGGCCTCTACCTGAAAGGAGCGACCATCCAAACGGGAGCGTGAGAACCTTGGGATCCGTGACAAACAAGAAGTTGAGGACCGTAGATTACGAGATGGAACATAGAGCTGACATCTATTTCTCAGATACGGAGCCTCGATATTATGAAATTCCTTGAAGGCCAATACCAGTGCCTTAAAAAACACCCTCCTGCGTACTGGGAGCCAATGTAAAGATCTGAGGTGTGGGGTCATGTGGGTCCTACGGTCGACCATAAGTATAGCTCTGGCGGCAGTGTTCTGAGTTACTTGAAGACGGTTAATCAGGTAGTTTTGTAGGCCAAGATAGAGGACGTTCACATAATCAAGAAGTGACAGTATCAAAGCTTGCACAACTATCTTCCTATGAGAAACTGAAAGTAAAGGAAGAAAGTTGCGCATCATCCTCAGAAGGCCAAAACAGGTGCCCACCACCGATTGAACCTGGGATTTCAGGGACATATCTTTATCCAGTTTGACCCCTAAATTCTTGCCAGGGTGGAAGGAGGAGACATATTAGATGGCCACCATCCTCGCCATTCATCCCTCGGATTACAGCCAAAGAAAATCATTTCCGATTTTTCGGAGTTTCAGAGAAGTTGGTTCTAATTAAACCATCCGAATACTGTGGATAGGCAAAGGTTTATCCTCTTCCCATCAAGAACTTTACCCTTACCGCAGGTAAACAATAGTTGTGTATCATCGGCGTAGGAAATAATCCTAGCGCCGAAAGGTTCAACCAGTAATGCCAAGGGGGTCATAAACACATTGAACAAGGTTGGGCTCAAAATGGGTTTGTGAGGGACACCCACATTCATAGATTGAATGGGTGCCGCAAAAGGGGGGGACCATACTTTTTGCTGACGGTTTATTTAGTAAGACCGGAACCAATGCAGGACAGTACCGTCAATACCGTATCCACAAAGGCGATCAAGAAGAAGGTCGTGTGGTACGGTATCGAAGGCCGCAGATAGGTCGAGCAGTATCAGAACTGCCTTCCCACCTTTGTCCAATGTGGACTTAATGGATTCAGATATCTCAAGGAGGGCTGTTTCAGTGCTAAAATTAGCACGGAACCCCGATTGGCTCGGATGTAAAATGCCACTGGATTCAACAAACTCCCCCACGACCTGATTCACAAATTTCTCCAAAGCCTTAGAGAGAACCGGGAGCAGTGAGATGGGTCTGTAATTACTTGCTATCAAAGGGTCAGCAGATGTTTTTTTTTAAAGTGGGAGAATTTTTCCATGTTTCCATCTATCAGGCACAGTCCCTTCAGTTAGTGATAGGTTCAGAACCTTATTAACCGCCTGGTTTATCACCTTAGCAATAGATGTAAGAACCTTCGCCGGGCAAGGGTCCACAGGAGAACCTGATTTAAGAGAGCGAAGGATTTTTAAAGATTGATCTAAAGCGATCTTCGGAAAATGCAGCAGACATTTCTCGGCCTTAGGTAGCAGAGAAAGGGACTTCTCCAAGTTGACCGGGAAACCAAAAGATACCGCGCCAAAAGAAGCTTGTATGGAGGACATTTTTGTAAAGAAATGTTGCGCTATACTCACTGTCCATTCCTCTGTAGGAGTAAAAGGATTCTTTATTGCGCAAGGGGCCGAAAAATCTTTAACAATTTAAAAAAGTTCTTTACTTTTGTTGCCTGCCTTCTCAACTTTTCCGTAAAGAAAGTTCTTTTTTTCCAGGCGAACTTTAATGTAATATGCTTTTAATGTCGCCTTATACGTTTGTTTAGCCATAGAGTTAAAATCCTTCCTCCAAATTCTCTCTAAGCTTTTGCAGAGGCTCTTGCTCTTCCTGAGAGCCTCCGTGAACCAGGGTGCAGATACTCTGCCTCCATTTCCCACCCGGAGCTTAAGGGGGGCAAGCTTATTTATGCAGGATTCCAACCAGCTCTCTAAGGTGAGAGCATCCTGCGTAAGGCTGTCCTTAAGGCAAAGCGGGTGTGCCTCAAGAAAAGCTCCTAGGGCTGCCGAGGTCATTAGATTAAAACATCTAAAACTACTAGTACGCTTCATATACTGCTTAGGAGACTGGACAAGTGTTTTCTTTATTTTAAAGGTAAGTAAGTAGTGGTCAGACCAAATCAAAGGATGGGGCGGAGCCATTTCAATCAAGTCAGAGGAAAAAACCTGGTCAAGAGTATGGCCACTTTCCTGGGTGGGTAGGGAGACATACGGAGTAAGGTGTAACATATTCAAAGATTCATATAACTTCAGGGAATCGTGATCATGACACAAATCCATATGAATATTGAAGTCTCCTAAAACTAAACACTCTTTATATTTAGCAGTCAAACGAGCAATGGCCGAGCTAAGCGTATCAAGAAAGCTTTTTGCCTGACCAGGAGGTAAATAGACTAATATTCCTGCAATTGACTCATGGGGCGACATCTTTAACAGGAAGCCTAGGCTTTCAGCGTCTTCCAGGACAAAATTAGGTAAAATAGTGCAGGTAAATGTAATTTTATAAATGATCGCAACTCCTCCGCCTCGTACCCCTAATCGATCTTTCCTTAAAAAAAGGTAGTTATGGGGGATCGCGTTGGCAATGGTTGGATTAGATCCTTCGTGAAGCCATGTTTCTGTCAAAAACAGCACATCAGGTTTAAGCTCAGAAAGTAGATCGAAAATTTGAAATTCATGCTGCCTCATGGAGCGGGTGTTAAGGAGCATCAACGTTAAGTCACTGCTAGCCAACTGATTAGTTAAGACTGAAAGGCCAGGGGTGTGTTCTCCAAGCAATGGTTTATTAACTATAGTTTTGGGGAGGGGGAGAGTCCAGTGACACATCTCACAACTCAATTCCCTCATGTAACCTACAGAGAAGGAATCGGGGCAACAAATTACACCTCTACCAAGGTCGTGGAGATCGCTACTATTATAGCTGATGCGTTTATCGTTTAGACAACCAGTCCTCTTACCCGGGGAGCCAGACCCGGCACCATCCGCCGCATCCGGGACGCGGATGGGAGCAGACGGGCTTGCCTTAGGGGCGCCTTCGGCGCGCCAGCGGCGCGACCGCTGCGCACTAGCGCAGCGTCCCATTTTAACATTTCTGTCAATTGAACCACTAGACTGCGCCTAGCCCAAGATGGCGGGTCGCTAAAAAAAGATTTTCCCCACTTCCTGATACCCTGGAATCTCATCTAAGTTTCTTCCAAATAAAATCAAGTCGTTTTAGTTTTAAAAAAACTAAGTTCACAATATCACATCAATATTTTTAAAACAATGCCATAAACTATTCGTTCTAATACAGTACTAGGATAGGTGTAAAATGTGCAAAGGAGAGCAGAATCGGCGGCAGCAGAGCTAAGCAGCTGTGAAAACTAACACGGGTACACGCGCGCTAGCGCAGCGTCCCGTTTTAACATCTCCATCAATTGAACCACTAGACCGCGCTTTGCCCAAGATGGCGGGTCGCTAAAAAAAGATTTTCCCCACTTCCTGATACCCTGGAATCCCTGATTCAATTCCCACCACCCTCCTCTAAGTTTGTTCCCAATAAAATCAAGTCGTTTTAGTTTTTAAAAAATAAGTTCACAATATCACATCAATATTTTTAAAATAATGCCATAAACTATTCGTTCTAATACAGTACTAGGATAGGTGCAAAATGTGCAAAGGAGAGCAGGATCGGTGGCAGCAGAGCTAAGCAGCTGTGAAAAATAACAGGGGTCCGTGCGCGCTAGCGCAGAGTCCCGTTTTAACATCTACGTCAATTGAACCACTAGACCGCGCCTTGCCCAAGATGGCGGGTCGCTCAAAAAAGATGTTCCCCACTTCCTGATACCCTGGAATCCCTGGTTCAATTCCCACCACCGTAGTGTAGGGAGTTGTGCTGGGGGTAGTGTTTTAGAGATTATGGTAGTGCAGTGGTGTTTGGGTAGTGTAGGGTAGTGCTGTGGTAGTGTTTTAGGGTTTAGGGTAGTGCAGTGGTGTTTGTGTAGTGTAGGGGGTAGTGCTGGGGGTAGTGTTTTAGGGTTTAGGGTAGTGCAGTGGTGTTTGTGTAGTGTAGGTGGTCGTGTTTTAGGGTTTAGGGTCTGGCAGTGGTGTTTGGGTGGTGAAGGGGGTCATGCTGGGGGTAGTGTTTTAGTGTGTAAGATAGTGCAGTAGTGTTTACGTAGTGAAGGGGGTCGTGCTGGGGGTAGTGTTTTAGGGTTTAGGGTGGTGCAGTGGTGGTTGTGTAGTGTAGGTGGTCATGCTGGGGGTAGATTTAGTATTTAGGGTAGTGCAGTGGTGTTTGTGTAGTGTAGGGGGTCGTGCTGGGGTAGTGTTTTAGGGTTTAAGGCAGTGCAGTGGTGTTTGTGCAGTGAAAGGGTTGTGCTGGGGGTAGTGTTTTAGGGTTTAGGGTAGTGCAGTGGTGTTTGTGTAGTCTAGGGGTTGTGCTGGGGCAGATTTAGGGTTTAGGGTAGTGCAGTTATGTTTGGGTAGTGTACGGTGTCGTGCTGTAGGTAGTGTTTTAGGGTTTAGGGTAGTGCAGTGGTGTTTGGGTAGATGGGGGGGTAGTATTTTAGGGTTTAGGGTAGTGCGCCAAACCATCCACAATATCCGTGGACAAAGGGGATCCTGAATCTTTTGAATTATTTGGGTCAAGGGCCCTACAACGTCCAAGACCTATCAATTCCTTTTTTTTGGATCCCTCATATACTTGGAGAAAAAGGTACATTGTTTCTCATCACTTTCAGGTGTGTGTGCCACCTTCCCCTTCAGTGAGGGCCTGAAGCATTTTCCCCTCATCCTATTCCTGACCTCCTTTCAAGGGGTTGATGGATTTTCCCCACCACATACTCTGCCACTTTGGTGTCAGCGTTCCACTCCGCCAACCTAGGATGGTAAATTTGGGTAGGCTCGAACATGTCCGAGTGGACCCTGTCCCAAACCCGGGACTGAGAGGAGTGGGACTCTGGATGCCTGGGACGCCCCGAGTCCTTATCCTCATCGGAGGAGAAATCGTCCTCCGATACACCCTCTCCCTCTAAGGGAAACCCGCCGTCGGGGTCTACAATAGTGGTAACAGCATTGCAATTTTCTCCGGACTCCTCCTCCTCCCGGCAGGGTGCATGTTTTAGCATTCGCGCACTCTTGAGAAAGGTCTCCGTAAGTTTATCAAATCCTTCCAAGTGCCCTGCGTTATGCTTAACGGCCCATGAATTTCCCATCTGGGAGCTACTGGGACACACCACCACCAGATCTGAGTCACTGAACACCCCAGGGATACTTTTCGCCAGCTTATCAACATGATCCCTGAGAGGAGCCAGCGCCCTAGGAATAGCCAGAGAGAGGGCTTGGTCCACTGCTTGAGGGAGAAGTTGGGTTGCCATTTCTCCTCCACTTCCTGGTAGGAGGAGTAAAAATGGTCTTCTGGAGAAGACATGATAGCAGAGGGTGTGAGCACAGAACAAATGCCCTTAAAATCCTTAAGGCAGCCCCCTCGCCGGTGCTCCAACAGCTGGGCTTTCCCCAAAGCTGTTATAAGAATAGACTGAGGCGCAATACCAATTACCACCACCAGGCTGTGTGGGGAAATCACCGCGTAGCGGTGTCAAAATTAGGCGAGGGTTGGTCGGGAATCAAGCGGACACTAAAGGAGTGACCGGATTCCCAAACGCGCGTAAAGACTAGCGGGAGAGCTCGACGTAGCTCCCTCGCTTGGACCAGACGTGCCTGGCAGGATCTCACCGCGCGCAGAGTGCACAGCGGGAGAAACTGCGAGAGGGAGAACGCTCTCGGGCAAGGGCCTGCTGCGCAGCGAATATAAAACAATACCAAGGCAATAATGCTAATGACGTGCACAAGAAACCGCTATACAAACAGCAACAACGTCAGATTAAGACAAGTATGTAAGGAATGCACTTAACTGACGAGCAGTGAAGAAAGAGGAAGCGGGAGGGACGTCACAATATTATATACGATGGACTGTGATATGATTGGACTATAGTTGCCTTGGAGGCTACCCCCCTAATGGTTCATGGGTTGTGTAGTCTTTTGTTTAATGATTGTTGCGTTATATTTTCTTTGAACTGCTATGCAAATAAAGTGAGGAAAGATATGCATAATCCTCGCCTCCGTCCTGCCATAGAATTCATTAAATATCATTCGATGTGATTTAGAAACATAGATCATAAAAGTGTACATACAAACAGGAAATCCTCTTTCTAATACAATACAGTGAGAATTAATTAAAACCAGTAGGTAAAAACGGGTCTTACAAAGCCCGGTTCAGAGCAACTTCAGGTTAACAGAATCGTAAAGTTCAATGTTTCGCAAGATCAATCTCATGTACTTCGTGCAAAATACGCAATAAGGGGTCCAAATAAGATGTAACGCTCCAATACCCGACCAGTCTGCACTACATAAAATTTCAGAAAAAATAAAAAGTGTTTTGCACACTTCTGTCATTGGGCTATATGTGGGCTACATCTGGGTGATATTTGTGCTACATTTGGGCTCTTTTTTCTCTGGTGGCCATCTTGGGAGACTTATTTGTTATGAAGTTTCCTAATTTCCTCATTTACTGCAGTCTCCTCAGTAGGAAATGCTTTCAGTGTTTTACTTTGATTCCATCAAAAAGGCATTCAGATGTGTCACACATTTGCTATAAATTCAGAATGTTAGCACTCCAGTAGTTCATTAGATCACTGCAGTAAAGCTACTGCTCACCAGGGAGTTAACTGGAAGTCTACTGCTGGCATTGAAAGTGATTGTTTCAGTATGCATGTCAGAATTTTCTAATGAAATAGAAGAGGATTTGAGATCTCACTTTAAACATGCCCTGAATTTTATTTCTGCAGCACTAACCATCATTTCTATGGCAAAATGAACCCCCTCATTTTGTTCCTTTTTAAATTAAATGTTTTAGGTGTTAGCAGTGTATTCCAATCAAGATGGCTTCAGGTGTGCCATAATTTTGTCATAAGTAATACTGTTAGCTTTCTAGTTGTTCTTTAGAACACTCTTGGAAGCTGCAGTAGAACACAAAGGTGTTAACTGACTGGCTGCTCCTGTTGAAACATAACAGGAAGGTATTTGAGATCTCACTTAAAACATGTCCTAATTTTTCTTTCTACAGAACTAACCATGATTTCTATGACGAAATGAACCTCCTCATTTTGTTCCTTTTTAAATTAAATGTTTTAAGAGTTACCAGTTTATTCCAATGAAGATGGCTTCAGGTGTGCCATAATTTTGTCATAAGTAAAACCGTTAGCTCTCAAGTTGTTCTTTAGAACACTCTGGGAAGCTGCAGTAGAACACAAAGGCATCAACTGACAGGCTGCTCCTGCTGAACTATAACAGGAAGATATTTGAGATCACACTTGAAACATGTCCTAATTTTTCTTTCCACAGCACTAACCATAATTTCTATGACAAAATGAACCCCATCATTTTGTTCCTTTTTAAATTAAATGTTTTAAGTGTTACCAGTTTATTCCAATCAAGATGGCTTCAGGTGTGCCATACTTTTGTCATAATTAAGGCTGTTAGCGCTCTAGTTTTTCTTTAGACTACTCTGGGAAGCTGCAGTAGAACACAAAGGCATCAACTGACAGGCTGCTCCTGTTGAAATATAATAGGAAGATATTTGAGATCACACTTGAAACATGTCCTAATTTTTCTTTCTACAGCACTAACCATAATTTCTATGACAAAATGAACCCCATCACTTTGTTCCTTTTTAAATTAAATGTTTTAAGTGTTACCAGTTTATTCCAATCAAGATGGCTTCAGGTGTGCCATACTTTTGTCATAATTAAGGCTGTTAGCGCTCTAGTTTTTCTTTAGAACACTCTGGGAAGCTGCAGTAGAACACAAAGGAATCAACTGACAGACTCTGCCCTTGTTGGATGTACATGATTTACTGAGAATGACAGACTTCATTCTCACATGACTGAGAAAGATAATGTGAATTTACAGAAAATATGCTCTCATTTTACATTCAGTTTTCTCTCAAACATGATTCATGATATCCCAGCAGAAGGTTTTTCACAGGGTAAAATCACCTTAGAACACACCACAATTCCTGAAATTAGTATGGTACCATGAACAAATTAATTCTAATGTCACTAAAGTCTGTTATCAACCTTTATAGTTCTCCTTTTGGTAACCGTCAAAATCTTCGATTCACTACCATGAATTTCAATGGGGTACTATCATGTATATTGGTCCCAAGATGGCTGCGAGCAATTCCAGGATGAAGTGCTGACAGCCAATCAGATCTCACGATGAGATGTGTCGTTAGGCTCCGCCCAGATATTGACACTTTTTCTTTTCCTAAATTCTCATGAACTACTGAACGGATTTACACCATTTAACAAAAAGGGATCTTTCTGAACCAAGGGCTACCTTTTCATCAAATTTGGTGTAATTCCGTTCAGCAGTTCGGGCTGTAGCCGTGTCTAAAGTTTCCTATGGGAATTAACATGGAGAAAACATGTTTTGGGACCCCCCTTTTTGCTCGGCCCCCGTTTGTCGAATCACCCAAAGCTTTCAAGATAGGAGCTGACCGGAACGCCCCACAAGTTTTGAAAATTTCACGAAGATTTGTCAACCGATGCCAAAGTTATTGGGAAAAGAATGCCACGGTTTTCCTATGGATAGTAGGTCCTAACTATATCTACCTTGTGACTGCCAGTAGGTAATATATTATTTTTCTCACTGAAAATTGCAAAGGTTACAGAGACGTTATAGATAGGCTCACATTTTATTCATGCAAAACCAGAGAAATTAAGCAGTTATAGGTAGCCTAGCTAACTTTAACTTGTGCCCCCACAATGCACTGCTTATGACTTCACATATTACATCACTCATGACATGGTCAGTGACATCACTGATTATATCACTGATGACATCTCAAATGACATCACTTTAGACGTCATCCAGTGACTGCGAGTGTTTTTGAACAGTTTATGACTGTTAAACATATATACCAAGTTGTATTAATTAATCAGTGGGTGTATGAGTGCTTTAATGGAGTGAGTGATTAGGTGTCTCAGTGAGTGTCTGGATGACGGGCTAGGTTGTGCGAATGTCTGTATCAGTCAGTGGCTAAGTGGCTATATGGGTTGGTAAGTGGGCAAGTGAGTGGCTGCATGGTTGATTGATTGGTTGTCTGAATACCTGTCTGGGTGTATTAGTGTCTGTGTGGGTGGGTGAGGGGCTGTGTGACTGCCTGCATGGATGATTGAGGGGGTCAGTCAGTGCCTATATAGGTAAGTGAGTGTATCTGTGAGGGGCTCTATGGGTGACTGAGTGTGTGTATGGCTGTGTTTGTGAGTGAATGATGTGTCAGTGGTATATGGGTAAGGAACTGCAAATGTGAGAGGCAGTATAGGTGTGTGTAGGAGTATATGAGTAACTGTATGTGTGAGTGAGCGATTGTGAGAGTGGTTGTATTGGTTAGTGTGTGCTTGTATCAGTGACTGCATAGGTGAGTTAATATGTGTTAATATCTGAATATGTGAGTGGGTGTGTGTATAACTATATAGGTGAGTAAGTGGATGTGTGAATCACCCAATGGTTGAGTAAGTAGATGTTTGAGTTGCACTATGGGTAACTGACTATGTGTGAGTGGATGTATGAGTGGATATATCAGTGGCTGTATTAGTGAGTGAGTTGGTGTATGAGTGGCTGTATGGCTGACTGAGTGGGGTGTGTGTACACCTATGAATCAGTGATTGGGTGTGTAAGTACTGGTATGGGTGTGTTAATTGTTTTGAGAATGGTAGTGTGGAAGTTGGATTAGATGTATGAAAGACTATATTGGTGTGTGAATGGGTACATCAGAGATGCTGTACATGATAACATCAGTGATGCCAAGTGGGATGTCATCAGTGATGTCATTGCTGATGTCAATGACCATGTCATCAGTGATGTAATATGAGAGGTCATAAGCAGTGCGTTACAGGGGAGCGAGTTATGGTTAGCTACAAAGTCTCTGTAACCTTTGTTTGGTTCAGTGAATTTCTAAATTTGTTTCAAATTTCATTTCCTAACTATAACGTTCCTGTAACTTTTTTTTGGGTGAATTTGTAAGGTTTTATAAATGCTATTTCCTAACTATAATGTCCCTGTAACCGTTGTTTTTTCAGTTAAATGTAATGTATTTTTAGCTAGTAGACATGTTTACAGAAGGGTGGAGAAAGGGAGTTGGGACTACAACCAGCTCCCTGTAATCCTGATGTGTGTAACCTACAGGAGATACCAGGAGGGCTTCTTGGCCCCCAAGGTCCATCAAGAGTAAAATGGACTTCATACCTCAACCAGTAGTGCACCAAGAGACACATTTTCAGAGTGGTGGAGAAAGGGGGCGTGGCCTCCAAACACTACTTAGCAATCCCTCAATGTGGGACTTAATGGAGATAACAGGAGGGGTAGTTGACCCGCAAGGACATCCTTGGGGGACAACCACCCCACTTATTACTTCCAGTACATCCCACATAGCAGGATTGCTGAGACCTGATAGGTGGGCGCTTCCTGGAGGTAACAGGAGCTCTTGTTGGCCCCTAAGGACCCTCACCAGCAAAGAGGATTTCCTCATCCAACCATATATAAATAAAGGAAGGGGGCACATGTCCCCCTTCCCTGGTCCATTTTCAGTACTAGGGACCACATTGCCTGAGGCCTGCATTTTTACTTATGTATTTTTTTTTTTTAAAGGGAGGCATGAAGTGAAGCCCCCCTCCTGAGGCCAATTTCAGTCCCTGGGGCCCCATCCCCTGGGGCCAGGCCTTTATAGTTTGTTTTTAAAGAGGAGGGGGCATCCTGGCCCATTTTTAGCCCCAGAGACCCTCCCCCATGGGGCCAGGCCTCTTCACTGGGAAAAGCGGGGGGAGCCTTAAGGCCCCCACAATCCCTGCCTGCTCCCCGCCTCCTGCGGGAACTGCCCTAGCTCTTTACACTCAGAGAAATATTGATGTGCCATAGCAAACTGCAATGTCCTGGGTTCGGCACTACAGGACATTGCTGGAGCCAGTGTTGGGGGATGGCAGTCCATAGGGCCATGTAGGGCTCCTGGAGGGGTCCGCACTGCTCTCTGGGGCAGTAGTGAGGCCCCACGACCTCACCCACATTAATTTTTGTTTTAATCTGTGTGATTGGGGGAGCTTGCAGTTCCCAGGGCAGGGGGGTCAGCGAGGCCCGTATTAATATTGAGATTAGCCCAGGGGAGGTGGCAGTCGCAGGGTTGGAGGGGGTCTACGGGGCCCCCTATATTGTTTTAATGAGACCCAGGGAGGTGGCAGTCCTCAGGGCAGGGGGTACACTAGCCCCATAATATAATTTGAAATAGTCTAGGGGAGGTGGAGGTTTCTGGAGCTGCAGGTGGGTCCAATAGGCCCACCGCATTCATAATCAAAAGTGGCCTGGGGAGGTGGCATCCCGGGGCTTTGATAAGCCTATATTTACCATATGCCCCTGGGTCCTGGCCCGCCCGGGGGTCGCTTTAAAGCAAGCTATTAAAGGTTATATTGGGGTGTGAGTGGGTGTGTCAGAGATTCTGGTGTTGATGTCATTAGTGATATCATTTGAGATGTCATTAGTGATGTCACGGACCATGTCATGACGGATGTAATATGTGAAGTCATAAGCTGTGTATTGGGGGCGCTATTTATAGTTAGCTCAGCTAACTTTAACTGCCAAAGCTCTCTGGGTTTGCACAAGTAAAATGTCAGCCTAACTATAACATCCCTGTAACCTTAGGTTTTTTCAGTGAATTTCTAAATGTTTTAAATGTGACTTCCTATCGATAATGTTCATGTAACCTTTGTTCTTTTCAGTTCATTGTAATTTTTAAAAATAATTCTATTTCTTAATTGTAACGTCCATTTTTTTAAAGTATGCCTCTGATATTTTTCTATTTTTTTTTAAATTGGATATTGTATAAGATTTGTTTATTATATACCACTATTTTTTTTTATTTTGTATGTGTTCATCAGAAAGTACATTAATAACTGGTTTTATTTCTAATAATTGTTTTGACAACATTGTCCCATTTACTGTGGAGAATCAGTGATCAGTAAATGTATTTCACACACTGAAATATAGACTTAAAGACATTTTTTTAAATAAAGTTGAAGTCTAAATATTTAGTAACATATTATTTTAACTTTTCCTTCTGTGATCAATTTAGGAGACAACCACCTTTCCAAACAAAATGTATATTTGCGATTACCAATGTCATCGCTGTGCCGTCAGTGATCGCGAAGAGCATGTGGTTTATACAAAGTCTAAAACATATAGTCACCACCACATTCAAAACTTATAACTGCAAAATGGTCAGATTATAACCAACACACTAAACACATTACTATCTAAATGACTGTATAGTAGCATGTACAACTCCCTTAATATCTCCATAACACAGTCCTTAACTTTTTCTGTATAATCTATGACTGCATGCATCACTGTATTACTAAGCCTCTCATTCACTCTATAAGTATTTGAGAGGGTCTGTGCGACGGTGCATCAGCCTATCAATACATCTGTAACTAAATGTGTGACTGCCTCAGTACATTTATAAGCGGGTGTATCATTATCACAATGGGATGGTGGTTGGTTGTGAGGTCTCTCATTCAATCTGCATGAGTATCTGAGTGGATCTATGAGTGGTTGCATAAGTCTCCCAGT
The DNA here is from genome assembly GCF_964204655.1 of Triturus cristatus. NCBI lineage: Eukaryota > Metazoa > Chordata > Amphibia > Caudata > Salamandridae > Triturus > Triturus cristatus. Next base: position 501,872,139 of record NC_140591.1, read on the forward strand.
CGGTCTGTGACTGTCAGTGTGTCTGAGTAGTTCTGTCAGTGGGTGCTTGGGTCTGTGAGTGTGACTGTGCATGAGTATATGAGTCTCTGTGTGGGTGACTGCATGGGTGTGTGAGTTTCTGAGTGGGACCATGAGTAGATGTACGAAAGTCTGAGTAGATAAATGAGTGGGTATATGAGTGTCTCAATGGGTCTGTTAGTGAGACCATAAGTGTCTGAGTAGCTGAGTGAATGGGTGCTTGCATGAGTGCTTAAGTGGGTTTGTGACTGGGAGGACAAGTGTCTGGGTGGATCTGAGTGGATGCATGAACCTCGACTGGGTGAGTGAGTGGGTGTGTTTATATCTGAGTGGGTTTGTGAGTGGCTGGGTGAATTTCTGAGAGTAAAAGTGACTGACTGAGTACATAAGTCCCAGAGAGGGTAGGTGTCTGAGTGTGGGAGTGACTGAATGAGTGTGTGAGTGAGTTTATGAGTGGATCTGTGAGTGGGTGTGTGAGTATCTCAGTGGGCCTGTGAGTGCATGTGTGAGTGTGTGACAGTGTCTGTAACTAGGTGCATGAGTCTTTGAGTGGGTCTTTACATATATGCATGACTCTCCAAGTGAGTCTGTAAGTGGGTGCATTAGTATCTAAGACCGTCTGTGAGTAGGTGCATGAATGCCCAGGTGGGTCAGTGAAAGGGTGTATATTCTCTAAGTGGGTATGAGACCATACACATGAGTCTATGACTGAGTCTCTAAGTAGGTGCATGAGTCTCTGAGTGGGTCTGTACTTAGGTGTACATAGGTGCATCACTCTCCAAGTGAGTCTATAAGTGGTTGCATAAATACCTTAATGGGTATATGAGTAGGTGCATGAGTATCTGAGTGGGTATGTGACTGGATGTATAAGTGTGTGAGTGGGGATGTGATTGGGTGTATGAGTGTCTGAGTGTATATGCGCGTAAATATATGTCTGTGACAGTGACCGGCAATTGTTTGCAAATATATATATATTCATTTTTAAAATTCTACCAATATTCGCAATGACTTTCCAATAGTTGCGATGCCCCCGTGATGGTACACGGTAGTTGTAAAATCAATTTATGACACATAACTTGTGTCACTAACACACCCATTTCTCAAGCATGGGGTCTGAGTATCTCAATCCTGACCCTTATGTTAGCTTTCAGCACTGGGAACGGTTCCTGGACGATAAAAGTGTGGCCGCAACTTTCTGTTCAGTTTGCAACCAGCCAAGCAGAGCATTCCTGATGGAGTGCTCATCCGCGATGAATCACGAAACCACTGCAAAATATCTGCGGCCAGAGATATTTCTATAATTTCGACTTAAATTTCTCAAAAACTACAGGATGTTTTTGCACCAAATAACAACAAGCACAATCTGTGTAACACCATCTACCTTTCTGCCAAATATGACAAAATTCCGTCCAGTGTTTCGGGTTGTAGGTCCGACAACGCGTTCCTGTGGGAATTGACATTACAAATGCACCCTTTTTTCATGCCCCTATTTCTCAGTCCCTTCTGCACGGATCACCCCCAAAGTTTCCAAGACACACAGAACCTACTTTGACACTTTTGGGGAAAAATGTCATGAAGATTGGTCAAACGATGTTAAAGTTATGGGCAAGTCAAACATGCTTTTCCTATTGAAACTAGGACCTAATTATAACTACATACTGGTGACTGCCAGTAGGTTATATATATATTTATATATATTACTGGGCAGTAAAATACACACATTAAGACATAAAGAGAGTGCAACAAGCCTCTCACACCTGCATATCCTGGTGACACTGCACCTATTGAACTAATCTTATCAACACCACTGCTGCAAAATAAAGAAAACACAACTACAAAGAGCTACACACACTGACAAACAGTGGCAATGTGTACTGACTACTTAAATTGCAAAATAGTACCTCCATAGGTCTGTAAATAATTCATGAACACATATTGAAGACTTCCTATGCAATTCTTTTATTTTGTTCTTCGAGGGGAATGTGAATTCTTTGTTAGAACTTGGACTATGAACACAGATTGCCACATGCTCTGTAGATCTGTATGTTTGCAGAAGTGTACTGGCTTACCAGAAAATGTTACAACAGTCATGTGACTTCAAGAAGCTGACAGATATTCATTTATGTGTCAGGCTTGCATGAGACTTAATGCAGTGTTCCAAGAGGGTGCCTGTCTAAAGGAGATAGGACTGAGACATGCAGTCATATGTAATGCATAGTTTGAAGTGATTGAACTCTCCAAACTCCTTACTGACAAGCTGGTATGTAGACAAATCTGCTGAATTACATCCTAAAAGCTGGCCGTCCCCGTCATGAAACAGCCTGGGCTAGAATTATCTAGGTTTTGCATCGCCCTTGTGCCACTCAAGGTGACACAGGGAAACGCAAAACCTAGAATGAGATTTACAATTCTATTCAGTGGCACTCAGCATGACCCTGAGATGCTTGGTAAATCTGGTGTAATGCAAGGCAGCGCAAGTTGCTGCCTTTTGTTACATTACGCCGAAAAGGAGTTACATGGATGGAGCATAGGTTTTCACACACATCCACCAATGTATTCTGAAGCGTTCCCAGATTTACCAACACTGGTAGACCTGGCAATGCATCAGAATTTTACCCCTTTACAATAGAGGTGCAACATGGAGAACTATCTTTATCCCCAGGATGCCTGGTTGTTGCTAGGATGCACTGATGGTGCCAGCGCAAGGAGAGGATGGGACTTTGTCATATCTTCTTAGATGTGGGGCATTGCTGCCATTTGAGTCAGCACAGTGCAGTTAAGTGTCTTGCTGTGCTCCATAGTGTGAAAAAATCATGAATCGGGGCTGCTGCATATTTCAAAAGTTATAGCCCCATTCTGCATGCGAGGCCTCAGAAAAGAGACGTCAAGACCATCTGGTTTCTGTCCCTCTGAATCTGGTCTACTCAGCAGTGCATCAATGCATAGGGCCAGGTGATCACCATCCTCTCTCACACACCTCCTGCACCATGATACTGGGCATAAGATGGTAACTGCAGTACGGGGACAAGTCATGTTAAAAACAGTTGTAATCAGAGACTTGCTTATGAACTCCTGCATTTACACTTAAGAAACTTGTGCAATCCCGGGCACACTGTTTTGTCTGTCTTATTGGACGTGCATTTGTGCGATTAACTTTGCACTGTGTGCTTTATCTGAAAATTGATAAAGTTCGAACAGTGTGTTAGGGACTTAACCACAATAAGAACAAGGGTGCTGCATTATGTTTTTGGGATTTTTTACATTAATTTGCGAAGTAAATTACTGAAAGGAGATGGTTTATTTTATTATTTCATCTCGCTTTGTTAGCAAAATACAATTACAGTCCTTGTTTTCTTATTGGTAGTTAAGATTTTTATTGATGTCTTTCTTCTGAAGCCGCGCATACTCGGAAGCATCTCTTGTTAATGGCTGGCTGTTAGTGTAAATTTGTTAGGCATGAAATGGAGTTTCACAATCTAAGTTACTGTGTGTATTTTTTTTTATTAGACCGATATCATAAATGTACTTATATTCCCTAGAGAATCACTCAGCATTACAACCTTCCTCTTCATGTCAATTAAAAGAAGCTGAACGCTTGAAATTAGTTAAGTCAATCACGCAGAAAAAAGGGCCGCGTTAAACATGATTTCATGAGGGTTAGCAGAGGTGGTAATTCTGTTTCAAAACACTCGTGGTGACCTTTGCTGCCCTGTGTAGGCTTAGAAATGAAAGTGACAGCACGACCAACGGATGGCCAGGGCGTCCCTCTCAATTTGTGCATAGCACCTCTCAGTGGGTGAGAGCGCCTTGCTGGCATATGCCAGGGCCACCCATCTTTCAGGTTTCTGTTCCCGGGTTAGTAATGTCCAGAGGCCCACGGGGCTGGCATCGACTAGCATTTTGGTCTGCTTGGCAGGGTCAAAGTACACCAGGGTGGTGTGATCAAGGAGGGTGGTCTTGATCTCTGGAATGCTGTTTCTTCCAGGGTCCCCCTTTTCAACATTGCATCAGCTCGAGTGAGGTTTTGGAGTGGCTCCGCGATGGTGGCTAAGTCAGGATGAACAGGCCACAGTATGTGGCCATCCAGAGGAAGCTTCGCACTTCGGACATTGTCACTGGGGCGTCCTTGATCGCTTTAGACTTCCGCAGATCCACTTGGATGCACTCCTGATTGAACAGGTAGCCAAAGAATTCTATCTGTTTTTGGAAAAAGAGGCACTTCTCCTTGTGCAGGGTGACGCCACGGTCTTGAAGCCGCTTCAGTGTAGCCCTCAGATGGCGGTAGTGCTCGCCTGCGGTTTCAGAGTGGATGAGGATATCATCACTCACGTTCAACACCCATGGCAAACCGGTTAGGATCTCCCACACTGCATCCTGGAATACCTCCGCTATCGATGATATTCCAAAATTGAGGCGTTTATACCTCCTTAGTCCAAGATGGGTATAGAACGTGGTTATGTAGCGGCTCTCTTTGGCTAAGACTAACTGATGATAGCCTAATTTTGAAAACCAGCAGTAACCGTTGACGTCGGCCACTATGTCATCCATCATTGGTGTAATGTGAGGTTTGCGCCTGATAGCTTTGTTGGGGAGGCGCATGTCTATGCACAGCCTGATCTTCCCTGGCTGTCAGGGCTTTTCAGCTATCACCATGGAGGACACCCATGGCGTGGGTCCAGAGACCTTTTTGATGACTCCTTGGTCCTCTAGTTTTTGTAGTTCTTGTTCTACTAGTGGTCTGAGGTGGATGGGAATCCTCCTGTGGCATAGTGCTGTAGGTGTGATTGATGGGTCAATGTGTAACATGACTGGTGCTTTCTTGATTTGACCCAGACCTTGGAACAAGCTTGAAAATTGGTCTAGTAGCTCTTTGGTTTGGTTCGCCTGCACATTTCTTGCAAACATTACCAGACTTAGATCTTCGGCTCCATGGCTGCTCAGTAGGGTCTCGGCCTCTTGGTTGATGACGTGAATGTTGGTTGTGATCTTGTTGTCCTCCCATCGTATTGGTACTGTCATCTTGCCTCGGAGTGGCAGGGGTGAATTGTGTACATATGCAAATATTTTAGCTTTGGATGGTTTAAGCTCTGGTTTGGGCCTCAGCCAATTATATTGTTGGATCCCCATGACATTCACTGACACACTGGTGTCGATTACTGCGCTCACTTCTGACCCGGTGATCTTTACTGTGCAAGTGGATTGTGGCCTTCTTCGTTTCTTTAGCGCCTGTGTGAATGACACGAGGTACATTTCTCCTTTGTCGTCCTCAGTGGATCAGTCCTCAGCCCGTAGGTGGCTTGCTCATCCTTTCTTCCCCCTTGGAATGGCCCCAGGGACACGCTCGACAGTTGTCTTACGGGTTTGCGCATGGGCTTGGCCCCTCTAATCTTCTTGCGCAGGCCTTTTTGTCTGCACACATATGTGAAATATTTCAGGATTCTTTAGTTAGTGCATGTCTTCCCTTGGGCAGGTCAGGCCTGTGGGGGGTGTTCTTCATTCCCACAGTACCCGCCCTGGCCCCTCGGAGTCTGGGGTGGGCGATCCCGTGGCCTGCTCCTCTTGTCTCGTGTCATGACAGCCTCGGCCTTCTCTGTTTTGAGTGTTGCGTTCTTTTCAGTTGTGAGTGTCAGCGCCAGATCCATTTAGTCTGCCCGTACCACTGACAGGTCGTGTGACCTGGCCATGACTAGTATGTCATATAGGGATATGTTTAGCTGCCTTAATATGATCCCTCGTAGTACCTTGCTGCGCACTCCCTGGATGAGCTGGGCTCGTATCTCTTCCGCGGCCCTTTCGTCGACCAGATGCATGCTCGCTAGCTTCCTCAGTCTTGTGTGGAAGCCATCAATAGACTTCCCTTCCCTTTGTCTGGCTTGGCACAACTTGAATCTCTCATAGTCTGGATTCAGTAAGGGTCGAAGTGCTCATTGAGTGCTACCACCGCTGCGTCGTAGTCAGCTGGGCCCCCAGTGCCCGGGAGGTGCTTGAATAACATTGAATAACAGGTACACCTCCCCACCTGCATAGTGGAGCAAGAGCGATCACCTAAGAGCTCCATCCATCTCCCTGGTGGCTATGAAGTAATTTGGCCGATATGCGACAGGGCACGGGAGCGTGAGTCCGGTCCCCCTTTGTTGCCAGTTTAGCCTTGTTCCACGGGCACTGAGCGCACTAACTGGCATGCATGCAAGCAACCAAATGACACCACACAGGTACACATTCTAGGTGCTCACTGCCCCTGAGTGGGCAAGCCCCTCCCTTTTATTCGTGCGTGCTCTGCATGTCGGCGGGACCACGTGGGTGCGACATATCTGGCCACAGCCATGACGATCCACTAGACTGCTCACTCATTACACCCTGCTCTACCATTTTCAGAGCTGCAAATTGTTGGCTGAAATAAGGAAAAGAGCATTCCAAAGATGCAGCCGCGGCCCGTGGAGCGCGCTACGAAATTCGTTTTATTTATTTAATTGTTTACTTACCTCCAATTATCCATTTTCCGGTTTTTAGTACCCCCCACCCTGCCCCTCCCCCGCCCCGCCTTTCTGCCCCACGGAACTCCCTCCAGGGGCCGAGGCTGCAAAGATGACTAGATTGTGTTAAAATAGTCTGCCTCTGAGAAGTCTCACATCTACAGAGGCGCTTGGGAATCTATACATAGACAGGTCATAGATTAATTTTATTTTCAACTTTAAGAGACTTATCTCACTCACCAAGGCGAAAAAGTGCTGCTGGTCCGCCTGTGAGATTCAGGAACGCTTTGAGACTCAGAACTGATGTGGCTCTGTTTGAACCTAATTAATGTTCATGGTTTCTTGCTGTACCAGGCTCAGTTGTGATCCACGCTGCTTCTCCGGACCCTCTCTCATATCCAGTATATGTAGAAGGGTCTCTTAAGAGTGGAGCCGTACCTGCACGTGCACCAAGAACTGACAGATCTCAGACTGCACCCTTGCCTGCTTGAACTCAGTCTGTTTTACAATTGGTTGGCAGGATCTCTAATCATAAAGAAGCTTTGCACATGACAAGCAAACTGTCAGTTCATTCTATACAACTCTGCCACTGGTGAGTGCGTTCTGTCTAACACTCTGTGAGCCCCTGCTACCGCCTCCACCACTCTTGAAGGAGGAAACACCAAGGAAGGTCCCATGTAGGCAGTCACAAAAACAAAACTTGAGTGGGCGAACTAAAGCAGTACCTCCCACCCTTTTAGTTCTCAGTGCAACTTCTCTGGCTGCATCACCAATAGCCATACACCTATTCAGGACTATTAATATGGTCAATCAGAATTATACAAAAAGAAAATCTACACATTCCCAAGTTCACGAGCAGAACTACTTAAGTCACATTCCCAAAATTATTCTGATGAACTACGGGTTTCACACTTCTTTTTTTTTTCTTCGGAATTTTATACATAAATTGACCCGAAGGTATCAGAGTGCTTTACATGAGCAGCAGTTACGTTACACAAGGACACATTCATTTTGTTAGACACTTCACTCCGTGTCCTACATTGTCCATGACTACTTGCTCATCAACACATTTCTCATGACTCATTGTGTCAATCCACATATATGGACATATGTACTGTGACCTTCGGCTCTGAGGGATGATAATGTGCAGCTTGCAAAGACCACACAACGGCAGCAATCAAATGGTTTGCAATGGTTCCGCCCTAAAATATTACAGACAGATACCACTGTATACTTTCTTTATTAATCACTAAGACCACACAACACCAGAATTGAAATGGTTTGCAATTGTTCCACCCTAGAACTTTACAGACACATACCACTGTATACTTTCTTTACTAGTTAATACATATTATAGCCTGTACCAAATACTAGAAAGTCACCATTTTGATCCGGGAAACCTTTTTCGCTTTGCGGAGAATCAACGCGTGTGCAGTGGCCCAAGCAGGACCTTGAACCAGGGGCTACCCTCAAATATTCTACCGGACGCCTCCAGCAGCTACTCCTTGCGATTCCCGCTTTGTGGGAATTGCTCGCACAGGGTCCAGCGAGTAGTCCATTACGAAGAGACTACACCTCCCACAAGGCAGTGGGGCACCCAGAACACAGCCGGCAACGCCCAGAGCAGAGCAGGTGTCTTAAATTCACACCGGAGGATCAACTCTTGGGAAACCTTTTTCGCTTTGCGGAGAATCAACGCGTGTGCAGTGGCCCAAGCAGGACCTTGAACCAGGGGCTACCCTCAAATATTCTATCGGACTCCTCCAGCAGCTACTCCTTGCGTTTCCCGCTTCGCGGGAAACGCTTGCACAGGGTCCAGCGAGTAGTCCATTACGAAGAGACTACACCTCCCACAAGGCAGTAGGGCACCCAGAACACCGCCGGCAATGCCCAGAGCAGACCAGGTGATTTAAATCTGCATTAGATACGCGGGACGCGCACCGCGGGACGCGCGCGGGACATGCCGGGCTAACCCCGGGCAAAGGGCGGGCCGTCTGTGGCCGTCCGAGGCTGTGCAAGGCTGGGCTGGGCCACCCCCTTGATAAGTATCTTTTGCCTGTGTGGTTTGCATTGTTTCAGTTAGGTTGTATGTCCATAGGTGTATTTGATTCTTTCTGTGCTCAAGTTAATGTCTACCCGCTCGGGTAAGAGTTTGAGAGGGAGTGCCGGGGGTGGCCCTGGGTGTGTAGCGGGTACTAGGGACCAGTTCATCACCCGTGTTGTTACTGTAATTGAGAAGGAAATTGCCATGACAGAGCGGCCCCTTTCTCGGGGGCTTCCTGCTGATAAACGGTCCTCGTTGGGGCCGTTGGCTTTAGTTCCATCCCCAGTACACTCACTGGATCCTTTGGTGGCTGCCTCACCCATTTTAGATCACCCACGGGTAGCAGCTCTAAGGGTCAGTTTGGACAAGCTGGAGGATCTAACAGCCACCATACAGCTCAATGTCGAGAATGCTGCACCAGTCCCTCTTAGTGAGCCCCATGTTCTCGAGCTCCCTCCTGCCTTTACTCCCAGCATTGGGGTCTCCCTTCCTCAGCCAGTATTGACCACGATGACAGTAAATAACCCAGCCCTCAATAAAATTTAAAGAACTGTTAGCCCACGCAAAAGTTGCCATGCTAAACTCCACAAGAAGCTTAGGAGGTCAGGTGCCAGGGGTGGTGGGCTCCAGAGAGAGGGACAGGGTATTAGTTGCCCTCTGGGGGAGAAAGGGGTGGTATCCCAAGGTACCATAGCAGAGAACTCCTGTGTTGACTTGATGGCTGGTCTTGTTGAGGCTTCACCCTATGATCCTGGTTTAGAGAAAATGTTGAACTCATTATTGTTGCCGCTTTTTGAGAGTGTTAAGGGGCTCTCAGATCGGCTAGATAGGTTTGAACAGGCAACCCTGGACAATTTTTTCTCCTTAAAATCTCTTATAAAATTATATTCAAGAACTAGGGATGATGATCTTGGGGGGGAACTTGTACCCTGGGGGTCATTTGTATCCCTACAGGGTCTTACCACTGTAGCCGCATCAGCTCCCGGTGTGGTCGTGGATAATGTTCCCATTGTACTCTGTGAGGTTATCTCCGAGACCGCCGAGAAGTCAGGGCCGAATAAAACAGATGGCATAGTGCGACCTAAGAAGCCTAAGGCCAGTTCCATCTTAAAAAAAGGGTCTGTGCAGACTAAAGTTGCTGCCAGTAGTTGTCCAGTGACCTCATTGAGCCCTATAAATAGTATCCGTCCTGTGTCGATCAATGCCAACATTGGTGACTTGATGACAACTCAGACCACACTCCCAGGAATGGAGCTGGATGCGGGGCCGGTCCCTACCGTTAATTTACCACCTGACTGCCAGCCTTATGTGGCAGTCCTTGCTGGGGTCCCAGTCCTTAAACCAGGATATAAAGAGACTTACGTTGAACTCAGAAACAAAACACTATTCTGGCTTAAGGAAAATAGACCCTTGCCTAGTGCTTTGGGTGGACGGGTTCTCCATGTCAGAAGGGTTAGTTGGTTAGGCACTAGGCCGAAAGATATTTGGGGGGACTGCATTATAATTAATTTTGATGACCCTAGGGTTGCCAGTTATGTATGTAGTCCCCCCTCTAGAGAGGGTAGTCTATCTGGAGGTAGTGGTGGTATTGGTATGTATGACCTTAGCTATTTTGATCCCCAAAAAATCCCTGTCATGCCAGTCAGACCCCCTGTTTGGGAGGGATAGGAAGGCAGACAAGCCCATCAAAATCGGTCTCAATTTAGCCTGTTCTAGAATGATTTATGTCCCCCGTCTAACTGGTCAAGCCACGGCTATTGACATGCTGTCTGCCAACCTACAGCGAAGCTATTTGCCGTGCCAGAGGAAAATGATTGGGGTAATCTTGCCACATGCCTGGTGGTAGTGAGGCCACCCTCTTTTCTTTATTCACCTCCTGTCATCAAGGCCAGCCTTCAAGGTCGGGGGTTCAATGGGCATTCTGAGCCTGTTATCCATATATTGGAGGCCCCTAGCGGGGAGGGCCTAGCTTTGGGTGCGTTATCTCATTCCCACCCGGGGGACGGTCCTCTTTCAATTGGGTCTTCACTGGGACAGGCTACAGATGGCATTAGGAGCCTGAAGGTTGTCAGCTGTAATATAGCCGGTCTGGCACGTAACATGGATATTCCCGAATGGAACTTATTTATTGAAACATTCGGGATATGTATGTTCCAGGAAACTTGGTGCCTGGAGCCCCGACATAAAGTGGGCTTTACTAGCTATTTTGTACCTGCTATCCCATCGCCCGGAGGGAGAGGTCGCACTTCCGGCGGCCTATTAATCTGGGTAAACATCTCCTTGTGTTATTCTATTCGATCTGTAGTCACTAAGTCCCTTGACCTGCAGAGACTAATAGTTAGAGGGCCACATGGGGGGGACGACGCTTGAGATCCTTAATATTTATGTTAGAGGTTCTAGGGGCGGTACATCGACATTGTCCCTCAAGGGCATCGATGATGAGCTTAGTTCTTGTGGTGTTGATTCGTTTGTTTTACTTGCTGGGGATTTTAACTGTACTTTTGAACCCCTAGCTGTAGAAGATATACTGGGTATCCAGGAGGATGATGCTAGGCGAGGCATCCCCTACCTCTCAGTACCTCCGATTAAGAGATGGACCCAAAGTGCCATTGATCTTAATGCTCTTTCTTTGGAACATGGTATAAGGGCTGTAAACGGCAGGACAAAGTCAGACTCCGGTGGGGCACACACATTCAACAGGGTTGGTCATTCCTCTAGAATTGATTATATCCTAATGAATTTTAAACTCTGGGGTCATTTGATGGATATGGTGGTCCTTCCTTCTACCGACAGTGACCACAATCACCTGTCTTTGTCCCTTTCCCCTTTGTGGACAGTAAGGCCTAATGATCAAATTCCACATGATTGGAAGTCATCTCGTGAAGTTTATCCTTCAAATTGTGGGAGGCGGTTAAGATGGAGGAATAATGTTGACAATGAGGACAAGATGCAGGAAGCCAGATCAATTATGGCAAACGTCTTGTCCAGTTTGGACCTTGTCACAATTAATGCCCACGAGATTTCCACACTGTTCGTCCAAACCACTAAAGCTTTGGGTGATCTTTTTTCAGTTTGTAATGCAAGCTCTAGGGTTATTAAAACTTGTCGTCCAAAGGGCAACCCTGGCTGGTATTCGACCCCATGTCGTAATGCCAAATGGAAGTTAATTAATGCTGTCAAACTTAAGGATGGTGGTCTGATTCGTACCGCTAGGAAAAGTTACAGAGGTGTCATTTCCAGGGCTAAGTCAGACTGGGAGAACCAGTTTTGGTGTGATCTGAAACTGGCAAGCTCCGCTAGAGATTCGAAGGGCTTCTGGGAATTGATTAGAGCCAGAGACAAACCTGTGGACTCGCTCATAACATGTAATATTCCTGAGGCCTCGTGGTTCATTCACTTTTCCCACCTATATAATGTAGTAATAGATAATGGGGAAACTTCCATCGATGCCCCCCTACTAGATCCTCAGGAGCTGAGCCTAGAATTTACGTTTGCGGCCAAAGAAGTGGCGGACGTAATTAAGCGTCTTGTTTCTAATAAAGCTGCGGGGCCGGGTGGCCTACCTGGGGATCTGCTACGCGTTAACCCGGTAGTATGGGGGAAACTTATTGCCTCTTTACTAAATGCTAGTTTTTCTGACGCAGTTTTCCCAGAATACTGGAGGGGCGCCGAGGTGGTCCCGATCTTTAAGAAAGGGTGTCGGGAGGACCCTGCTAATTATCGCTCCATAAGCTTTCTAGACTCTTCACAGAAGGTGGCAGGAAAGGTGGTTCTGGGGAGGATCTTACAGTGGGTAGAGGAGAAGGGTATTCTGTCTGATTTTCAGGCAGGCTTTAGAACAGGTACTGGGACTATTGAGCAATCTTTCCGGTTGTTGATGCTTTTTTGGAAAGTGGTTGTTCTGGGCAAAGGCAGTCTCTATTTGGCATTTATAGATCTGCGGACTGCTTTTGACCTGGTTCCCCGTAACCATCTCTGGAGGGTGCTATCTGGGTTGGGCTTGCCCCCATATTTACTGTCCTTGCTAATTAAGTTGCATTCAGGAAACTACGCGCAGATTAGGTGGGGAAATCAGGGCCAAAAGCTTCACGAATACCTGTAAACAGAGGCGTCCGTCAGGGATGTGTATTAGCCCCCACTCTGTTCTCATTGTATGTTAACGGTGTGGTGGATTTCCTTCTGCAGACCCCTTCAGATGCCCCTTCGTTGGCAGGCAGGAGGGTACCCACCCTTCTGTTTGCAGACGACACCCTACTGATCTCGAAGACCCCGGTAGGTTTACAGAACCTCTTAACCAATTTCCAGTCCTTCTGTGACTTGCAGGGATTGGAAATTAACACTGACAAGACTAAGTATCTGGTCTTGAATCCCCCAAAGAAGCTTGGTAGGCCACCAACACTAAACTCAGTTCCCCTAGAAAGGGTCAAAGAATTTGATTATTTAGGAATTCGCATCTGTGATACCATGAGATGGAATGGCCACCTCCACAAGATGTTACTGAACCACAAGAGGGTGGCGGGGGCTTTACTTAAAGAACATCGGGCCTCCTCCCTCAAGCCAATCGCCCCGGTACTTGACATCTATAGGGCAAGAGGCGTGAGTGCGGCGCTCTACGGGGCGGAACTCTGGGGTGTGCAAAAGGTGGACCAGTTGACGTGTTCTGAAAATAAATTTCTTAAGGACCTAATGGGGCTTCCTTATAGCACCCCAACCCTTCCACTATTGCTTGATATGGGCAGTTGTCCCATTAGTGACTTGGCAAGGTTGCGTCCTCTCCTTCTTTGGGCCCGTATTTGGAGAGTCCCCGAATTGGCCAGCTACGCAGACAGTTTAAAAGAGATCTTATCGATGCCTGGCTGGTCCAAAATTAGTTGGCTGAGGGAAGTAAAGAGATTAATGACAGATTTGGATCCAGAAGATGCTTGGCAGACTAGAACTGCTCCTCCTAAATCTGTTTTGAAGAAATTGTATTGGTGTTGGGTGATAGACGGGCGAAACACCAATTCCAAGCTTTGTAGGTCTACTGCTGAATTTCTACTAGTGAAGGGGATCCCATTCCGCGAGCCCTATCTCGATATTATAACAAAATCTTGAGATAGGGCGTTGTATTTTAAATTTAGAGTTGGTTTACTTCCTGTGGGCGAACTGACTGCTAGGTGGAGGGTCCCAGCCCAGACTACTTCTGTGTGCCCGTATTGTTCGTCAAAGATAGAGACCGTTCCACATTTTTTCTTCGAATGCCCCGCCTATGAAGCTCCACGTCGCAGGTGGTTGAAACCTCTCTGTAGAGAGTTAGGCACCAGACACCATAGGGAGGCCTTGCGAATTTTGAAAACGGACCCGCGGCCCCTATATGCCTGCGGCCTGGCGAAGTTTCTAGGCTGGGCATGGTCGATTAGATCAAATAGGCTTTTGAACCTGGTTTAGTTATGGTTTTAAAATTTATACTCTTTTTACGTAATTTATTGGCGCCTTCGTTTTGTGAATTGAATGCATTCTTGTTACGAATTGGCTCCTTTTATTGTTTTAAAAATTCTTTGTGTATTTGTATTGCTTTTTAAGACATGTTTTTCTGTCGAAATAAAGCCATTTGCCATTTTGATCTGTTCACCCCTAATTTTTTGTGTGCTGACTGGTACTGATGGTAGCTGACTCTGACTGTGCCCTGAGTCCTGCTAGTCAGGTCCAGGGCCAGTGCTATGGTAAGCACACACACATGCATTGAGGTACACTTATAATTGGCATGACCTACCATTTAAGTTCCCCCGAAGATAATAGGACAAAGGAATCAAAACTACCCATAAGGCAAAAGTATATATTAGGGCCTAGCAGTTTAAAGGCCAGAAGCCTCTTTTGCACTTGCATGTGTGCACTGCTGAGAGCCGGGGGGCATTTTAAAAGCAACCCTGAGTTGCAGCACTGCTTTTAAAAAGTAAATTCACCACAAACATGACTTTGGTGGCAGGGGCACTATAAAAGTGTTAATCTACATTATTGTTACATATCAGCTACCCCCAAGATCTCACCGAGGTTTTCCAAGAGTGGGGGGTTAGGTAATTATAAGCAGGGTCACTATAAACGATGTGTTACAAACTCTGGTGAGGGAAAACTGTTCATTTTATTTTTCACAAGTATAGGAAATCCCCTGCAAAATCAACTTTGGTCCTGTGAGCACTCTGAAGTATTAATCTACATCATTTGTACATATTAATCAATACCCGGGTCTCCCCAGATGTCCCAGGGGTGGAGGGGGTCCTTTAAACTGAGCAGGGTCCTCATAAAATATGTATTATAAACCCTGGTGAGGGAGGAATTGCAGATTTCATTTTCCCCATTGTAGATACTTGACCTCATAGGCTAACGTAACAATATTTTATTGACGCAAAACTATTCCTAGGAAAGTATAAAAAATATATTTCAAAGACTTTACAGAATGGTATCGATGAATCCAACAGATTGTTCTTGTTTAATTTCTCATAACAAACAGAAAAGCACTTATAACACTTTCTTGTCTGTAAGCCAAAATCTAGCCTTCCTGCAATCTTCCCTGATGTGTCAGCACTAACAGGGTTAACAAGTCTGCCTTGATTAGGTGATAATTGGCTATCTAGAGGAGAGACCATCTGCTGGAGAGAGCTCTACAGCTACCAGGACAGAGGGGTTGTAAATCACAAGGCTTCAAAGGCCTACCTACCCCCTGTCCCCTGTGCCCCAGCCAGATAGTAGGCTTTCGAAAGGAATTTGCAGATGTTAGGGGGAGAAGAACTATTGAATTGAACCACACTGAGAGCTGGTTTAATTAGCTCTTACTGCTCCGCTGAAATTTGAGCCATCATGGGTTTTGGAGGAATAAATCTTTCGGGTACAAGAAGATGCCACACTTTGAAGGAAGTGGATATGCACCTGGGTGGCACCGTGCATTTCATTGGTCAGGGATGTCCCCCTTTAGATGCCCAGAAGCTGAGAACAAATATGTCAGAGGTATATAGCCTCCCAGTTCTGATGCCTGAAACTAAAAGAAGAAAGAGCACTGTCCTGCTGGAATACTGATCTACACTCAATGTCTGCCTGGTGAAGACAGCGCCTGCTGCACTATTTAGCACTACAGCTCTGAGGCCTATGGCTTACTTCAAGAAGAAGTAAGGAGTGGACTCCCTGCAGCAACAGGTTAAACAAGCTTGACTGATCCTTCTTCAGTCAGAGTCCCAATCCTGAAGAGAATCAATTGGGACTTTCAAGAGTTTGACAAAGTGCATTGTGGGAAGTGTAGTCCAGCCCTGTCAAGGACCATCTAGGAGATTCCAGAGCTTCGGATTTGAGTTTTGGACACCTTGAACCTATACAGAGGCCTTATGGAAGGACCTCCAGAAGTTTGGGAAGGTTTTGGGAACTTTTGAAAAAAAGTTCCCTAAGGCGAGCAACCCGATCGCGAGGGCCAAACTGGCCACCTTTAACCGTGACCAAATCCAGTTCCAGGTTCATTCCGCTGAAGAGCTCCGGAGGTCGGACTTCAAGGATTTGACTGGGACTCTCCAGAAAGTCAAGCCGGCGAACCCTCACTGAATCCGGCCTGTCGAACCGTAGCGAGGGCCCTCAGATAATGAAGCTCCAGAAAAGTTTCTAAGTGTGAAGGTTACATTTGACCGGGGCCTCCCGCTTAGTGTATCAGTGAAGGGCTCCATCACTGTTGGTTGAAACTTTGACTTTGTCCTGGTCAAGCACCACTAGATGTCTCAGAGTGGTGCTATTGGTTTTCTAAGCACTAGAAAGTGTTTATTCTTTAAAAATTTCATATTTCCCATTCTCTATATTGGATTGTGGTCATTTTGGTGTAATTATAAAGATAAATATATATCCTATTTTTATAAAGTGGTGTGAGATTTTGTTTGTGTGTTGTGTCTTACTTATTTAATCTATTGGTGTTTTTAAATGCTTTACATGCCTGTCTCTTAAGTCAAGCCTTTTTGCTCTGTATCAGCTAACAAGAGTTGAGCAAGGGGCTAATTTATTTAGACCCTTTTTAGGACCTAGTACAGTGTTGGTGGCCTTGCTACTGATGGCAGGTGCATATTTACCACCACTTATAAACCCCCTTCCAACACTAAACATATGTTTGCGATCAAATGCAGCATATTTACGCCTGCCAATAATTTTTAAAAAGTATATTTGGCAGGCATAAGGCCATTTATATGTGTCGGGATCTCAATCATGAGTGTGGAGTTTTCTGCATTCATAATGTGGGCATTCCCAAACATGGGTAACTTTGTAAGTTTGTGATCACCCATAAACATGGCTGCTCATTGGTATTCACACGCTCCTCTTCTTCCCCTTTCCATCCTGGAAAGGAAGCACATTTATTCGAGCCAGCAGCTGGGGTACTTTCCTTTCCAGGGAGGAAAGAGTAGCATATCACACCCAGACTGACTGAGGTGTAGAGAAGGGGTTTTTCCATTAGGAAACATAGTTTCACTGTGGTAAACAAAAATGTGTGTTTGCACATTGGATACGATTCCCCCGAGTGAGTTTTCTGTCAGGGAGAAATGCACATAAGAGCATTAGAACCTTGCTGGGAATGTCACATGCCCTTCCCTATGGATTTGCATGGAAAACGGTACCTGGTGCAGTTTTCCATTCATATTCCTAAGCATGTTTGTTTATTCCAAAAAGCCGTAGCTCTAGATTCATACAAAGATGTAAAGTAATGAGCGCAGGTTTAGAACTTTCTTTATGAATCTAGCCCATTGTCTCCAGGGACTCACGCACAGTATCCACTCCTAGTAAGGCCTCTACTAATGTTGGATTGTAATGCTGTAAGCTTTTAGTACTTTGCCAATGTAAATGATCAATCAACCAGCATGGTTTCTGATTTCCAAACCAGATACAGAAATTGAAAGTTTGAATTGGAGGGCCTGTGTTTGCATACTGCCTTTAATGTGATGTGATGTAATGTGATGTCATGTGATATAATGTGAGGTCATCCAGCCATTGTTTGTGCTGTGCAAGATATAATACTCATACACAGCGCACAAATGCCAGTTAAAAAAACAAAGACTGAAATCAAAGCTTAATATTATTTCTGGACAGGAATACCATGGCAAATGCATTTGAATGTAGAAATCAGTGCTGTAAAGGACAATAGAACCCCATCTCTACATTTGCATTCCGAGTTTGCCGGCATGCAGTTGCGGCCTGCACGGATCGGGAGCGGCAGGGCGGGCGGGGGGAGGAATGGATAAAAAAAGAAAAAAATTATCTCCTCGCCGCTCTCCACGTCCTCTCAGCCTCTCCAGGGCTAGAACAGGAAGCAGCCAGATTCTCTCCACCAAGCCAATCACAATGCTGCAGTGTAGCACTGTGATTGGTCTGAGCCTCTGTGGATTGGAGCTCAGTCAGTGAATGGGGGCCTGGGCATGTTTTCCATGCAGGCTGTAATGCGAAGTGCACATGAATGTTTAGCCGGCTCGAGAACACTCTCCAAACAGGCATATGCACTTAAGAGTGGGCAAACCACTCCTCCCGCTGCTCTGTGAGTAGAGCAGATCCGCCCCACCCCATCCCACCGAGATGCCGCATCAGGAAAAAATACAATGATTATTACCTAGTGTTATTATCATTCTATTTGTTCCTTCTTTCACTGCTTTGCAGCAGTGGGGCCGCTCCTCTGCCTCCACTGCCAGCTTGGAAAATCGTCTATTAAAGGATACTGAGGCTGCAATGAGGGAGCATGCAGGGGTATATTTTATTCCCATCTGGTTTCCCTTATCACGCACTACCACTCGGACAGTGGAATTTATCTTTCTTGGACGGCTACCGCTTTGTAAATAGATACCAACTCCAATCAGTAACCTTTCCAGGGTTCGTGACTTTAGGAACATTCGTAAACAATTGATGCATTTTCATGCAGCTCATGCGGGTGCATCTTTATCGCCCGTTTTCCATGCAATTTGTAGGGAATTGCAATGCTGGCATCTTGAGGTGTAAGGCCATGTGTGACTTGCAATGTCATTTTAGTGCATTACAAAATTAGCTTTTCAACCACAAAGCCAGACATTTAGCACATCGCAGGCTTAACGATTGCAAAATCATTTGTGTACCTGCTGCAATGTTTTTGTGTAACTGTCTGGTAATACACAAAGAGGTGCAGCCTGACCATCTGCCTAAAAACCTATCTATGAGTAACGTGTTCTGGAATGGACCAGTAGGGGAGTCGTGTACTTTGATACTAAGTCAATATTTTGGATAAATGGAAGTTGAATGATACACCTTTACTTAACTATACATATGTGTATGACAACTAATTAATGTGGAGTGTGTCCTTTATATTGTTATTAATTTTTAATGTTTTCCTAGGATGTTTAATAAAACATTTTACGCAGTAAAGCAAACACCTTTGCCTGGTATAGAAGAAAGCACAGATTATCACGTTGGGTTTAAGTGAGCTAATGTAAAATAATCACCATTAAGTTACCTTTTCTAGCTTAATTTAAGGTGACTGCGGGATCCTTGAGCATGTGAAAGCCTGGGAAAATTTGCATACTTGCTGACAGTAAGCCTTTGCAAATGGATGTTCGCACTTTAAATGATCGTGTTCCAAATTTAAGCCAATGAAGTGGAAATTAGACAGCTGAGAAAACTCCGAAAATGATTGCTAATCCCTTTCATAATTTGAGGAATTTTAGTAGAACACGAAAAGATAGCTCTGTATTAATGGCCACTATATGCTATAAATATCACAATTTTTTCGTTAAAAAACAATTTATAATTCCCACTTTCCCAATTGTAAACGAACGCAAATAAATCCTAGTTAATACCATTAGATCCCATTTCTATACACAGTACCACTGGTTCTATTCTACTGCTCAAGTACACATTTTGTAAAGTGTTATTCTGTGGTGTTGTAAACGCACTGCTGAATTGAGCTAAAGAACTTTTCATCTTTGCAGGTTGATGCCACTCTTTGTTGTGATGTTGCCCCTGGACTGAAAGTAGACATTGTCGGGGACACTTATGAAATGCTGGATTGTAGTTGCCTATTTGGGTAGACGGTGTGGAGAGAAATGAATGGAGTGTAGGGAGCAAAAAAGAAAAACAATAAAAAAAATGTTTTACACATGCATCAAAGTAATTTACACTGAATTTGAACAGTTAGTGTGACAGATCCCTTTGTTCTGACACACCATAAAGAGGTGAGGACATTAGCTTCATTGTGCTATTGCGTTTATACTGCAAGTGCCGTACTAAAGCCATACATGTAGGCGGCGCTGCCAACAGCAGAGATATTTTTCACCTCATGGTTACAAGAAATGCTTAGACTGTCTAGGGTGTCCTCACGGATAGGGATGTGAGAAATTATGCAATTCTTGGAGTTGATAATTGTCTTCCTGTTGCCTCTGTGATGGTGTTCTTCTGAAGCCTCGTTGTGCAGCGCCAATGTGCGTGTGTTTGGTATTTATAGATGTATGCAGGCTGAAACAGAGGCCCATAGACAGTGCCAGACTTTGCCTGCCTAGCAGCCCAGCTCGGTTGTATGATAGAGGCATGCATGGCGAAACCACGCATGCCTCTACCACGCAACCCGAACCCTGAATGTGTCTTACCCACGCATTCCTTAACCACAAATTCCTTTACCACGCCAGCCTTTACCATGCAATGTAAAGGCATGAATGGTAAAGGTGTATGCGTGGCTGAGGTTGTGACACCTCTCCCACCACCCTAAGCTACAAACCCTCTTACCTGTCCCCTTGCCCTGAAGCCCAAACACCACGACGCCCTCCCACCCTCCACACTGTCCCTAACCCTTAATTTACACAACCCCAACACCCTCCCACCTCCCTTGTATTACCTAAAACTACCCCAACCCCCAGGGCTGGACTGGGAATGGAAACCGGCCCTGTCAAACTGCTCGGCTGGCACCCCCTGCGAGGGCTGGTTTCGGCCGATTTTGTTACGGTAACAAAATGGGCCCCCCAGGGGCCCAAAATCGCCCCCGCCCTAGCAGCCCACCGGGGAAACATGCCTGCTATGGCCAGTCCGGCCCTGCAAACCCCTTCCACTGCCCTTAGGCTTAAAACCCTTCCCTCAGACCTGAAAACTACCCGACCCCCCAACCTTGAAAACTAATGCCGTACCCCTCCTCAGACCTGAAAACGATGCGAGCCCCCAGCCCTGAAAACGACCCCAACACCCCCAGCTCTGAAAAAGACCCTGTCCACCCAGCCTTGAAAATTACCCGATTCCCCCCGCAGCCCTGAAAACGACCCCAGCTCCATCCAGCCTTGAAAATGACCTTGACCCCCCCCAAACCCGCCCCCAGCCCCCCTTACCTCACCGTGTCCTCTCTTCCTGGCGTCTTCCTGCTTCCACCGAGCTGCAGTCAGCATCTAGACTGCGCACTGCCTTAGCCACGCATATGCGTGGTTAAGGCATATGCGTGGTCAAGGCAAGTGTGGGAGCACTTGTGTAGTAAAAACGCGCGTGGCTCTGACCGTTTTACGCCCTGCTCCTATGGGTAGTGTCGAGATTTTTTTTTTTTTTGAAACCGTTTATTACAAGACTCAAAAATTTACAAATATGGGCCTACAACCTTCCGGCCGGCCGCTAGCAATGAAAGGAGCATACGATATACATTTATAAAACACGTGGTGCTGCGGAGGAGCATGCACAGGAGTTAACAGCGTTGAGAGCCACACCATCCAGACCCCACTATACGGTTTCATTTTAAACTTAAAGAACAACAAGAACAAACAAACCCACAAGGCAATCCACAATCGGAAATAGCAGCACGTGCTCCCCTAGAGGGGGGATCCTAACCATCCA
Source organism: Triturus cristatus (assembly GCF_964204655.1). Classification (NCBI taxonomy): domain Eukaryota; kingdom Metazoa; phylum Chordata; class Amphibia; order Caudata; family Salamandridae; genus Triturus; species Triturus cristatus. Next base: position 501,893,490 of record NC_140591.1, read on the forward strand.
TAGGAGTCTCAAGAGGGGGAAGAGATCAAGACTAGGGCTGGGTAAACCCAATGCCCGGTACCGGGGGGATGAGTCGGCTAAGGGGACGGGGCCGGCGACGGATTGGGCAATAACGGCGGAGCACAGATTCCCCCGCGATAGGCGTTCCAGGGGCCCCATACTTTCACCCATGTCCCAGGCTTACCTCTCGCCACATACACCACCTTTTCCCGAAACATGCACCAATCCATATGTTCCTTCCAGGCCGAGACAGTCGGGGGCCTCTGGGATCCCCACAGTTGAGCAATATCACGCTTGGCAACCATATACCCCAGAGTCACCCACCACGCCTGCGGCGCCGAGTAATCGGTAGGTTCCCACACATTCAACAGGCATCTCCTCGCTTCGGGCAACAGCGCCACATGCGTAACCACTCGCAGCACCTCATGCACACCACGCCAGAACCCCTCCACCTCCGGGCACTCCCACAAGATATGCAGAAAAGTCCCCAAAGCACCACACCCACGCTTACACAACCCGTCCTCAGCATAGCCCATACGCAGGAGCTTTGGCCCCGTCATGTAGACCCTGTGGAGTATCTTGAGCTGGACGAAGCGAAGGCGAGCCGGTATGGCCACCTCTTTCGGGGAGGCCACCGCGGAAATCCAGTCCTCGTCGTCCAGCTCCAGCCCATCGGCAACCCAAGACTCACGAAGGGCAGTCAACAAGCCCGAGCGGTCGTTGATCAGTTTTTTGTAGATCAGTGAGATCGTGCTGTCAGGGACGTGTCCATCCAGCACTCTATCCTCCAGGGGGGAATACTCCGGGATGGAGGCAACGTCCGGAAAGACGGAGCCCAGTGCATGACGGACCTGCAAATATCGAAAGTACTCGCCGCCCTGTAACTGAAATTCCGTCTGCAGCATCTCGAACGTTTTAAATCCTCCCCTCGTCCAGAGATCTCCCACTTTGCTAATGCCTATTATGTCCCACTTCTCGAAGCCCTTCGAGGTCCACAGAGAGCCCAACCGCTCAGACGCGTATAGTGGTGACGCCCGGTTAAAACGGTCCTTCCACCCCATAGCTGCATTGGCCGCGTGCCACACTCGCACCATGACACGCGTGGGGCCCGTTAGGCGAGCGTCGGGCGCGCTAGAGTAGAGCGCTCGATTATAGTCACCACCTGGAAGTAGCATCTTATCCATTTCGAATGCCGGGTTTAAGGCGGGCCCGTATAGGCCATGGTTAATCGCAGCTAGCTGGGAGGCCCAATTGTACCGTTTAATATCCGGGAGGGCAATCCCCCCGTCATACCATGGGAGCGTCAGCTTCGCCAGGGCAATACGTGGCCTCCCGTCCCAGAACAGGCGGCGCTGCAAACTCTCCACCTCACGGAAGTAGCGCGCTGGGACGAGGTCCATAGTGTTCTGCAACGCGTACAGGAAACGCGGCAGCGACATCATTTTAAACAATGCCGTCCGGCCGAGTGGCGAAAGCAGCAAGCGCCGCCAGCGCGCGACATCCTCTTTCAGGCACTGGAGGGGGGGAAGCAAGTTCCGATCATACCGGGCCTCCGGGTCCAGAGTAATGAAGACACCCAGGTACCTAAATCCCTGCGGGGCGATCTGGATCGGACAGCCCCGCGGGAGGATAGGAGCCTCCCCGGAGAGAACATACACACACGATTTAGCCCAGTTGATGACAAGACCGGAGTTACGACCGAAGGAATGCAAAACATCAACCTGGACTATGAGTGATTTACGTGGTGAAGCTAGGTACAAGAGGATGTCATCAGCGTATAGGGATACGCGGTCCTCATACTCGGGGGTCCAGCGGAGACCACGGATAGAAGGATGCCACTGCAGCCACTCCGCCAGGGGCTCCAATGCGAGCGCAAAGAGGAGCGGCGATAAGGGGCAGCCCTGCCGCGTGCCCCGGCCCAGCTCGAACGGAGCCGATACTCTTCCGTTCACCACCACCTGCGCCAATGGGCCCGAATACAGCAATTTGACCCAACTGATGAACCCTGGGCCAAATCCAAACTTCGCAAGCATCGCCCAGATGTATGGCCATTCAAGCGTGTCAAACGCCATGGTGGCGTCTAAGGACGCCAAAATGGCCGGCTCCCGTATGAACGGGACACGTGCGAGCACACCGTGCAAACGCCGCAAGTTAAGGGCTGTGTTGCGATGGGGAATAAAGCCGGACTGGTCCTGATGAACCAAATCGCCCACCACGCCGACCAGCCGATTGGCCAGTACCTTGGCGAGAATCTTGGGCTCCGCATTCAGTAGCGAAATGGGCCGATAGGATGTAACCCGGTCCCGAGGTCTCCCCTCCTTGTGGATGACCACGATTGTAGCCAGACGCTGGTCCAGTGGGAGGGAGCCCACCGAGTGGGCCGCCAGGAACATAGCCCGGAGGTGGGGTGCCAGCGTATCCGGTCGCAACTTGTACAACTCGATAGGGAGACCATTCGGACCCATGGCCTTGCCGGAAGCGACCGAGCGTATGGCGAGGGCGATTTCGTCGGAGGTGGGAGCGGCGTCCAGCGACACCCTGTCCTCCCCCGAAAGGGACGGCAGCGCGATATCCCTGAGCAGGGCACAGGAATCCTCTTCCGAACAGGGAGACACCGGGGAATACACCCCACGGAAATAATCCGCGAAACAGGAGACAATTTCTTCTGGCTCAGTTACACACACACCATCCGTTTTCTCAATCAGCGGGACCACACGATTCGCTCTCTCTTTTTTGTCCAACCACGCTATCAGTTTACCAGCCTTATCACCCACATCATACAGTCGCCCCTGTTGCTCTCTACTGAGGCCCGTGGCCGCCTCCGTGACGAGGGCCCTATAGGCCGCTTGCTTGAGTTGGAGGACATGTAATGCGGCATCCGTCACCCCACCTTCTAGATTACCCTCCAACTCGGCTATTTCAGCCTCCACCCGGGTCACCTCCTCCCGCTCGCGCCTCCGGGCGTGGGAAATAAGGGATAGGGCCTCCCCTCGGAGTACTGTCTTGAAGGCCTCCCACAGTGATACAGCCGAAGGCACGGACCCCACATTCTCATCAAAATATCGCTGAAGGGATTTAATCAATTCCGCGCGAATGGTGGGGTCGCGCAGGTACCAAGGATTGATTGGGACCACCCTACCCTCACCCCTCGGAAAGACATCAAAGTGTAACAGGAGCGGGGAGTGGTCTGAGATACCCCGTGCCAAATGGCGCACCTCTCCCACCCTCCCAACATAGGCCGCCGGGACAAGGACATAATCTAGTCGTGAGAGACTACCATGGGCTCCCGAGTGGAAAGTGTACTGCAGCTGCGTGGGGTGTTTTAAACGCCAGCAGTCCACTAATCCAAATGTATCCAAGAGGCCGGATAGCCACGCCTGTGCCCGGGGGAGGTCCCTAGGGGGGTGACGATCCACAGTCCCAGAGACCACCGCATTGAAATCCCCCCCCACCACTAGAAGCCCCCTCGGAAGGCCAAGGAGAAGGCGCCCCAGGTCTGCAAAGGTGGTCGACTGCAGCCCCGGTGGGATGTATACTGACACAAAGACAACCACTTTGCCCTCCATTCTTCCCACCAAGACCGTGTAACGTCCCCTGTCATCGTGGAGCACCTCATCAATCTCCAACGGGAGCTAGTTCTTCACCATGATGCCCACACCCCTTGAGCCAGACGTGAAGCCCGAGTGGGCCACTAGGCGATAGCCACGCCGATTCATGGCGCAGAAGGAGTTGCCAATGAGGTGTGTCTCCTGCAGAAAGACTACATCGGGCGAGATTCGCTTCAAGAACTGCAGGACCACCCCTCGTTTGATCCTGTCCCCCAGTCCATTCACATTCCAAGACAACAAAGTTAATTCCCTATACCCCATCATATACAGAAGCCATCATTCATCCCCCCGAGAGCACTTTAGAACTAACACAAAAATACTTTTGCCTTGTGATAAAAACGAACAACACCCCATCCCTACCCACCCACCCCAACAGAACTCCCCCCTCCCTTCACCCCTGCATGAGCCCGAACAGCCCCCCCCCAACGTGCAGTGTGCCTGTCGCCCCATATATAGTTAAACTAACTAGACCCCCTAGAGGAGGAGGGAGAACCCCCAATAGACCCAACACAACCTCCATAGGAGGGGAACTTACACAGACAGACGCAGAATCGAAAGTGGCATCATTTTCGTCCAGAGTGAGGCCCAATATTAAACCCTCAGTCCCGATCCAGCGTGCCGTCTCCCCCCGCCGCCCCCCCCGATCACGATCCCCAGACAGAGTATCCAGCCAGTCCCCGGCCGCTTCGGGACGATCAAAGAAGTGCGTGCGACCATCCACCTCCACTCGCAGCTTGGCTGGGAAGAGCATGGCGTATTTGAGGTTTAGGTCCCGAAGACGGCGTTTGACGCCTAGGAAGCTCAGTCTCTGCTTCTGGACCGCTGGGGTGAAATCAGGGTAAAAATGTACCTCCATATTGTCAAGCTTGACCGGTCCATGCAGTCTGGAGGTTTGCAGGATAGCGTCTCTGTCCTGAAAATTGAAAATCCGGGCAATGAGAGGTCTCGGAGGGGCTCCGACCTTCGGCCTTCCCCCGGGAACTCTGTGGGCCCTCTCCACAGCGAAGAATTTACTCAGCCCCCGTGGCTGGAGATGGGTAGCAATCAGGTCCTCCACAAAGAGATCCGCCGCCGCCTCCTCGCGTCCCTCGGGCACCCCGATGATGCGGATGTTGTTCCTCCGGGCCCGACTCTCGGAGTCCTCTAGGCGTCGATCCATAAGCGCACTCGCCTGACTAAGCCGGCGCACCTCTGTTTGTAGGGCCGCCACATCTGTCGTAAGGCCCGATGCGGTGTGGGCCAAAGAATCAACTCGGTCGTTGGTTTTGGAAAGATCGGCCCTCACCAGGCCAACATCCACGAGGACCGAGTCGATCTTCTGTGCCTGTGTATCGAACCGCTGGCCCACCGAGGCCTTCATCTCGGCAATGGCGCCCATGACATCTCGCAGAGTCAGATCCGCGGGCAGGTCTGGGGCATCAGGAGGGCTCTCAGGGGACTTGCGCGGTCCATCGGGAGATCCCTTCCGGAGGGTATAGCGGTCCATACTGTTGGCCTGATGGACGGCGCCACGCCGGGTCGATTTGATCTTTGCCCGGTCTCCATCTTGTTTCGTGGCCATGGCCACCAGTCTCCCAGTCGCACCAGCCACGTCGTGAAGGGCAGGCAAGCGGGGCCACGAGTTCCGGGGGGGGCCACCTCAGATCAGCGGGGTGGAACACAGCCGGCGGGCAGGCAGGGTCTCCCAGCAAGGCCACACCAACACCAAGAGCCCCGCGACCCAACCTCGCAGAGACGGCAAGGGGGTGCGAAAGCGAAAGCGAAAGTGCAGGGTACGCGAGTCGCCAGGCCCTGCCTGCCGCTGTTGTTCACTTTGTCACTGGATCACCCCACAGCGCAAGTCCGGGGTCTGGCGAGGGGAAGGCCGCAAACCTCAATCGGTGCTCACTCCGGTGTCCGAGGTCCGATTCGGAAGCGGGAAACGGGTGCCACCTCAGCTCAGGTTCACCAACACAGTCCCCTCATCCGGGACAGGATGATTTCAGGATAATCGTAGGAGGTTGCGGAGGTCCTCGGGAGCCTCGCACCTACGCGGCCATCTTGGTTGCGCGCTAGGCTCCTCGGTAGTGTCGAGATTGAAATGGACCTGATACTGTCTGCGTATATAGCGGTACTCATCGTTAGAAAGAAACAACAGCAGGAAAGAATAGGGCACACCGATCCTGGTCAGAGGATTTTAATTTGGGATCCTGTGTAATTACCTTTTTTTTCACAAAGGAGAGTACACCATTTTAAAATATATGATGATGACAGGCTATGTATGGGACCCATATACGGTAGCCATATTGTGCAAAATAGGATCTTTTCTATCTGCTCTGCAGCAGACTGTGGCTGCTAGACCTTTCACTACATATAGCTATAATTGAAACTCACCTGGAAACTCATGCCAGGCTCCAAGCTTGGAAAGAAAATATCCGAAGTGCACACACACATCTTTATTTTGCCACCTGCCTGTCACAGTCTCCAATCGCTGTCAAATGCGTACTTGTTACTTGTCAGGTGTCACATTTCAGCATTTCAGCAGTAAACCATGCGTTACATTGGAATGAAGTATGCTAAGCTGAAAAAAGGGGAAAAAAGCATTCATTTTCATCCATATTTGATGAATTAAAGGGATCGAAAAGTATGTACAAGACCTTTGCGTATTCTAAATATAAACATACAAGCATATTCACTGCTTAAATACAGAACATGTGGTAGATTGAAGCAGGGCTTTGTGTACATTTGTGTATTTTTCACTTGCATAATTCACTTGTTTTACATTCAGGGAAGATGGTAAAAATATCAAAAAGTCTGCAAAGTATGACCATGAGATGCATTTCAATTTTAGCAATAAGCATTCTGATTGAGGACAATACTTTACATTTGGCTTCTCATTTCTTTAAGCATAGTCATTTACACTAGACACTATGGGTCTGATTCACAAACAGCCGGGGCCGACTTTAGCACTGGTGACGCCTGGTGCGAGAATCATTTTTGGCGCCCCCAACACCCTATGACCGCCTCCTTGAGTTCTGTCACTACCACCATGCAAAGGTGCCCCTCATCTCGACAATCATAAGTTATAGGCTGAACACAGCGCCCCCCCCCCCCCGATGTCGGCACCCCCTCAACGGGTCAGCGCCCAGTGCGGCCGCACCAGTCGCACTGCCCTAAAGCTGGCCCTGCAAACAGCCTCCTCAGCCACGGCGGAGTGTCCGCACTTGGTGGAATCTCCACAATGTGAAACTGCAGTGCTACGGTGGGGGCTCACTCTTTGTGACTCATTCCCTATCAAGCTGTCCCTACTATATGAACCACCAAAGAAATGGCTCTCACCTATGTACAGACTATTGGGGACTAGAAGCTGCATTGTAGCGCCGAGAATCCTAAAAACAGACTCTAGACTCCCAATTCTATGTTCTGTAGCTAAGTTTCTGGGATGCATGTGGGACACAAGACAACGAATAAACATTAAGAGAATCCTACAAAATGTTATCAGTGCTGAAATAGTTTATGATTATCTTAAATTTGACCTATTTTATGAGCATCAATGTATCATGTACTATGTCTTCGGCGATTACATTTGGTCCAGATGAATTTGCTGTATCTTCCCCAGAGCGCCAAGTTGCCCAAATTTCTCTTTTGAACTATGGACGTTTGTGTTGCATGCTGTACTTCAGTTTTGTTGGATTTTATTTTTATGTTGTGTTATAATTTTATGACATTTCTTGTCGAATTAAAGCTGATTGAATTGAATTGAAAAAAGCTACCCCTACTCCCTCCTTTGATTTGATATAATTATTGTTTGAAAAAGAATTCGTGTGTGGGATGGGCGAGGCCAGTGACACTGGGAACATCACAATGACAAGCTGCCTGCCACCAGATAGATGGATGAAGTACAGATCATTGATCTCATTGTGTATAATGGATGTCTGTATTGAATGATGTCTAAGGTAAGTGTGCGTTTGCAAAACTCATCAAAAACAGTGAGCAAGCTATATTACAATAGCATGGAGGGATTTCCCACTGAGAGGCATCAAACCAATCGTGACAGATCTTTCCTGCATTTGAAGAACTGATATTTCTGAAAGCTTTTTTAAATTAGCTCCAACGATTCTATCGTTTGACACAAAAACATAAATATTTGAGAGTTCATCAGTACCAACCTTGTTTCCTTTTTACACTCATAGTTTCCCACCAACTCTACAAGTGTTGCTCGCGCCTTTCAAAATGAAACAAGCTTGGAAAACCCACTCGTTAAACCCGTCAATTGGACTTTGTCATGCTGCTGCATGAACAGTTCATCACACCACTGTTCCAGAACACCGGAAGCATGACGTATGCATTTCTCTTGGAAGGTTTGTCCTCAAATTACTTCATAAAGCTCAAGCAGGTCATCTTCACGCCTCTAATAAAGATCACAGTGGCAAGCCCAAGGATTCTGTCCAATCCTGTCCGATTTTCAAACTGCTACAGAACTCCATACCAAACAAGCATTGGCATAGCCAATAGGTCTCGCCTTTGGGACCTTATAAGTGTTTAGCCATGCAACAGTTGCATAACTAAACACTTATAAGGTCCCAAAAGCGAGACCTATTGGCTATGCCAACCGGCCATGCGGCCGCTAAAGTGAAGGCAATCGCGGTAAAAGTGACGCGCGCGCCCGCGCACATGCACTGTAGCTCTAGGTTGGCCTGGTAGCACTTTTTGGAGCCCTCTCAATAAGTCTCGCCAGACCAGCGCATGCGCTGGGTCAGGCGAGACCTAAAAGGGGGCAAAATTACCATTTACCCAATTACCAGTCAGGGTTAAGACCCTGAAGTGGCACCAGCAGAACAATTCCGAACAACAGAGAGAAAATAATGTCTCCATTCGATAAAGATAAGTAATACGTTTTGATTTTGCTTGAATTGTCAGCTGCATTGGGTGCCATTGACCTCATGATCGTAGTGATTGAAGTTCAGGATTAGCAAGGGTTAAAAACAGAACACTGTACCATATCCTACACTTCCTTATTTTCCTCAGTCAAAAAGTGCAAATTGCATCCACAACAGCATTTGATCAGAAAGCATAATATCGAATGAAGTGACACAGAATCTTGAGAATACATAGCATACAACTGTGAATGCATAGCAAAATAAGATGTTTTTTCGACATCAGCATGTCATTTTCTTTCCAAATCAATATCTTAATTCAAGGAATCACTATATACCTTTGGTTCCTCTCAAGGAACTTCACTTTATTCCACACAACCACCCATGGGGAGCGGATCAAATATTTGGCGATGGAAGGTCTGGATACAATAACATTTGGTGCACTTGGCTTCCCCAAAATGATATAAAGAATGTACTGGTTTTCAGAATCACGCTTCTAGACTTTGAGTATTCTGGAGGGTGAGCAATTAAAACGAGCCTTGGAAACATCCTGTTTGCTGCAGTAGAGATGAGAATGAATTTTAAAGATCTCTGTACTTCCCATGTGGCATATTGGCTGAAAAGCCTGAAACGACCGCAAACTATTGCCCATCACTTCATCCCAACCAGAAATCGCTGGAGAACTACATTGTACCATGTCACCAAACAAACATTGAACTGACTAAAACATCTGGGCTGATCTCTAGTAGTATAAGGTTCAAAGTCTTTGAATATTCTGAGCTCAACCTTAGGGGTAAACCCAAATACATGCATTTCTGCAACCTCTTAAAATGAGTTATTCCAGCTATGTTTGAGTAAGCCAAGCTATCTATTGCTGACAGTGTGTATGATTAGGAGTTTTTCATTCATTCTTTCATTCATTCTATAGTCCTTGCAATAATGAATGCGGAATATTGGATAGGAACCCTACCAAGAATTAGGTTGGGCTCCCACTTTTCCACAATCATTGACTATGATTTTGGAATCCACTGCACTTTGAGGTGAGCATGAAGTAATGCTCACATAAAACAAATTGAATACATAATTAAGGCAGTATGGTGACAGGATTTAATATGATTTGTGTGGATGGCATCACATATTAAATTTGACTTTACCATATATATATTGGCAGTATACTACTTGCTGGATAATCAATGAGGATTATAGTTCAGAGTATGATGGAATGGAGGTGACACCTACCGCAGTGACTTGATCTGCACTTGAGAGCAGGAAAAGCAACCATCGTGGCCAATAAAGCATGGAAGTAATGGGTTTTCCTATGTTAACAGTTATACAACACTACAGTGTTGCAAAATTACTCTACAGTCCAAAAGAAATAACATCCTGCTCCAGTCAATTGCCCTTCATTATTATTTCACTCTGGCAAGAAAAGAGGGGAGAAAAAAGTAGGAAAATTATTCTGAGCAGCAATCTGTATCTGTATTGACATGGTGCCATTAGCGATGAATGAAGGCTAGGATCAAATAGGTATTCAGAGTAGAGGTTGGGGTTACATGGATGTTAAACAATGTTGGGGAGAGTGTTGGCCTGTGGCTAGGCCACACTCAGTCATGAAACGGGCAGCTTTGCAGGCCCAGGAACGTAGTCTTATCTTGAATAGAGGAGTGGAATACTTTAAAAGCATGTATCGATACCCCAGTTAGCTCTGACAAACAACTGTATTGAACATAAATGGGGATCAGGTATACCAGCACTGTCTAGAAATGTGGGTTACATATGTGTTAATTGCAATGTACAAATCCCAGTGTCATGCCATTAATTACTAACAAAGGGTTACATTTTTGCATCCCCAATATTTAATGTATATATTATAGATATTTCTGGGCCTTTAATTCTTTATTTGTGTTCCAATAAATGGCGATCACTACTATATAATCGATGCATGCTTATAAAGTAATTTTTTGCAACATCACTGGAATCCGTAGCACAATTCAGCACAACTCGGAAAGGAAATCCTGTTCGGGAAAAACCGACACACAAGACGCACGGAAACAACCTAAGAGTGCCGAGAGGGTCGTCATTCAATGAGAAAGGTACCAGGATGATATACATAAATAAGTATCAGAATGTAGACATCATGGTATTTGACCTATAATGGCGGTGGGGCTCGAAAAAGGACAAAGTACAATTTCTGGAGGGGGGAAATAAGACGAACAGTAATGCTATTAATATTGCCTTACCCATTGAAACAAACATTTGCAATGCAATCGATCTCGCCTTTTGGACCTTATATGTATTTATCTATGCAGCACATTAGCCTAGGTGCTGAAAAATCTACCGATCTTTAACATGAAGGGAAAGTAGCACCAGACTGCGGAACACACGAGGTATGGGAACACTTGGAGAGAAATACTGCCTATCAGTTGGAAATTGTATTGTCCAAAGCTCTGTTTCTAATATAAAATCAGCCCCTTCGGTGGTCATATCACTGAAAATGCAAAATGTGAAAAAAATATTATTTTCTACGGGTGCTCATGGAAGACAAGTTTCTATGGCCTGGAATCTAGGGAATGCTAAAGTGATTCTAGTATTTGACTGACCCCTGCTGGTTGTTTTCTATCAAGAAAGTTAAATAGAGGCAGTTGCCAGAAAAAGAAAAAAAGAAAGTCCCTAAGCAGAAAGCAGTTCTGGTATTTTACTGACCTCTGCTGGTTGTTGCGTTCGATCTTCACTATGCAGTAGAACTAATCTGAGCTGTGCTCACCTGCAACATGAGGAATCGGAATCGAGGACGCGGACGCCAGACGCCAGGCCGATGTTACTGACGCTGCTCGTGTGTGCACACTTCTGGGTGAGCAGCAACATTCTGAGAGATCCAGAGAGCGAGGAGCGAGGTGAAAGACGCAACGCAGCGTGAAGCCCCTCAGGCTGCCACGGGTTGTAATGGTACCAAGGTGCCAAGGACAGAGGGGGCTTGGGGGGGGGCAGCCGACCGCAGGGAGGTCCTCCCCCGGGCGGTTTGGGAGGGGTGTGTGGGGGGGGAGCTGGCCTCGTACGTTTGGGCTATCTTCTTTATAGCCCAAATGTAGCCCAACTATAAAGTGGTTGGGCTCCTGCTCCCAGCCACCATTTTAGGTTTGGTGACCTGGTGGCTGGGAGCTTGGCAGTTAGTGCTTTTTGTCAGTTAGTGTTTTTTGTCGTGAGGAAAATTTTTGGCGTGTAACATTTAATTGTTTGCAGTGGTTATTGCGTCGCAAGACTATCGTGTCCTGGAGGCCCTCCGGCTTCTAAGTGAGGCGGGCCGGAGGGACCTCGTAATCGGGGACGTGGCGGGGCTGTCACGGCCTACGCAGCAGGCCTCGGCTGGTGTGGCGGCGGCGGTGGCAGCATGCACGTCGCCTAAAAGGCAGAGGATGGTGCCGGTAAGTGAGCGGGGCCGCCCTCGTTTTAAGAAGGCAGCCCCTGCTCTAGTATCGTATTTTTCATTGGGAGCGTCGCGGGAGGCGGGCGGTGCAGGCGGGATGGGCCGGGAGTTGTGGTGCGCCGGGAAAGAGGTGGGGGGTGTAGCGGTGTCTGCGGAGCGTTCTTCTTTCTCCCCCACGGCGAGTGGCAAGCACGGGGGGGGGTTGGGGCGTTAAGCGGTGATCGGTTTCCCTGCCTGGAGCGCCGAGAGCGTCATTGGGTGATTCCCGGAGTGAGGCAAGGCAGTTTGCTGGTGCAGTGGGTGCTGGGGGCTGTGTGCGCGAGCGCGGGGATGATGGGTCTCAGTTCTATTTTGAGCGCGATGTCGGGGAGGGCGGTGCCAGTTCACAGGGTATGGTGGTTTCTAGTGCATTGGCGAGTGATGCACAAGGGGACTTTCCTTTGAATATGGAGGTCACCAGGCAGGAAGGTGGGGCTGATTTGGGGTCTGGGATGGCAGGAGGTTTTGGGGATGGGGGGTCTGTTAGCCCTTTACTGTTTACCTCCCCTTCATCATTTAAGGGAGAGAGAAGGTCTGTTGGGGGCATTCCCAGCAGGAATTGGTTTCCATAGGAGATCGTGGGAGTGTGAGGGCGTCAGTCTCTCCGCTTAGGTTGGGTTTTCTGCCCTCGGCCATAGGGAGGGAACGTCAAGGGTTGTCAAGGGCGGGGGGGGTTGGTTCGGGGGAAGATGTTTTCGCTTTTGGGGATTTGGAGCCGGCTGGAGGTTTGGGAGGGTTTGGACATTTTTCCGTCATGGGCGGAAGGAATTTGGGGCCTCGGTGAAGGGGACTCGTTAAAGGGGTCACAGGTTAAGGGGTGTGAAGGGGGTGTGGGTGAAAATTTGAAGGCTGGGGTTGGATCTCGTGGTAGGGAGCGGGCAGGGTCAAGGGGTCCGCCAGTTCACGGGGTTGGTAAAGGACCTGGTTCTGCGTCTGCGGTGGTTCAAGCGATGTTGGAATGGAGTGGGGACGAGGAAGGGGTGGTGTCGCCTTCTCCGGTTGGTATTGGTTTTTCTGGTTTTGTTAGAGGTAGTAGGCAGAGGGAGATTTTTCGGAGTAGTGCATGGCAGGTGTAGCAGATAGTTTTCAGGGACCCAGCACACCAGTCCAACATTTTTCTTTACAGGTTAAGAAGCGTAGCAGCGCAGCGGACTCGGTAGGGCGAGGTGCGGCCCAGTTACGCCAAGGAGAAGGGAGGGTGAGGCCTAGCGCGGCACATTCCGTACCAGCGGGGGATCCCGTCGCGGCCAGCACAAGAAAGTCCGGCGCAACTTCGTTGGCTCCAACGTATGGCAGATCACAGTGGTCAGCATTTACGCAGGAAAGGGATTGTAAGGCTAGTCAACGGTTGGGGGAGGACTGGCGTGTACAGTCGTCTCCCCCACAAAGTGGACGTTCAGGTGCCACTGAGGCCACCTTGAGTCATGCAGGGTCCGGTAAGGCCCGGGTGGTTGAATTTGCTAAAGAGGTGTTGCAGGCGGAAGAGCCAATTTTGCTGGACTATGAGGAGGATAGTCCTGAGGAGGAGAATTGCTGGATGATAAGGAGGGGGGCATTCTCATGTGTCTTGTAGTTTTTTGCAGGTTCCCTACAAGTGGCCAGTGGTGGTAAAAGACAAAGGAGAGTGCGGCCCATCGGCGAGGGAGTTTCCTACGAGGGTTTATCATGAGAGGCCGGCGCGGCGATCGGAGTACGTCCGAGCATCCTTGTTAGAGCCAGGCGAGATCGCTGGAACACAGGCCAAACCTAAAATGGTGTCTGTGGGGACAGGAGGGGAGGGGAGTTGGGAGGTGTCGGAGGGGAGATTGTACAAAGGAAAGTATTTAAAAGATACTGTAAAGTAAAAGTTTTCCCTTTGGACTATTCTTCCATCAATGGTGGAGGCACTACTTAGGAGTCGTGTCAAAGAAAGGCTAAGGTCAGAAAAGGTTTCTACCACATCAAAGCTACTAGACATAAAGAAATGTAAAGCTACTTAACAGTGTGCACAGAGGAAGTCGATATAAATGAAAAACAATCTTTCCAAAGAAAGTGTCACAAGAGTGATCCGAGACACAGCAATGTAAATAGACAAAAAGAATTCATCAAGGAAATTAAGTGATTTAATCCATGTTTTATTAAAACAAATTTAAAATTAAAATTGAAGTGCACATTATAGACACATACAGAATAAATCTATACAATAAAAAATCCTAATTAAAAAAACCAAATGTCTTAATGTGTATATGAACACAATTTTCATTAAAAATCAGCTATATGTCTCACAATTACAAAACACACAAATTAATCGGAAGGACACAAAGTATGGTAAAGGCACCTCACTTGTGCTTCAATCTTGTTGGTTTGTGTTCCCTTGGGACCAGTACCGCTAAACTTACTAAATCCTAATTTTCGGTAATTGGTCCCAGGACAAATACAACTTAGGTAACAGGCGTCGACGCGTTTCGGTGGGACAAATAATAAAGCCACCTTCTTCAGGACAAGAAATTGGGGTCCTTCCTTCCGTAAATCAAGCTTCTAAAAATGCCTAACAGACAAAAGTGCATACAATCCATGATCAAATTAATGTCATAGTCAGTAATAAACAACATCGATTCATAAAGATTATAAATGAACATAATGAAGACTCCAAGTTAACAAGTTAAAACTTTTTTCATTAAACCCAAAAAAATCCTTTTTTTTAATTAAAACTTGATTACAAATTCATTTATAATATTGCTCATTGCTGTAGCTGGATCAGACAAAGAAAGACATATTTCTAGTTAGTCGAAAACAGAAAGAATAGAAAAGATTAGAAAAAGTTGGAAAAAGACGAGACATAGAGATTATTGTGTATGGAGGTGGCTATCAATGAGCCTAATGTAGCCTCTGAATGTCAAGTCCGGTTAAGTATTATAAACGGGCAGCCAGCATGATCGAGGTTTAAACAGATGAATAAAACTGCGGTTTAGACAACTGAATAAATCTGCCCTGGGTAATAATCTCGTCACACAACCTGAACAAACCAACATTTAATAAATATACCTCATATTTAGAAGTTTTCGGGAGAGATCTGTAAGCCGTGAGGGTTCATACACCACACGTCGTCTCCAATTTATAATTCTACTTGTTCACAAAGGTGAAAGGGAATGGTGTAGATGTGTCTGTAGAGGATAGAAAAATGAGCCACATTGACCATTATCCAATTAAATGAATAATGTTAAAATGTCCAATGGGCCGATGCATGAAATAAATACTCACTCAGGTTAATTTATATTTTCTGCACACCGTAGACCGATTGTGATGTTCTACTCCCTTATAATCAAACTGAGGCAAAGACACTGTAGGTGTGACACCCTAGGATGGAAGAGCATCTAAATTAGGATGGATTCGGCTGAGATGCTGTTGAGTTAATCTCACATATATTGGAAAGATAGCCTTGGCTTACCTCTCGACACCCCGTATTTAGCTACCCGGTGGTGCCAAAATATCGGCGATGGTAATTAATGCTTAAATTCCGCTTATTAAAACAATTCGCCAGTCTCGCCCTTTCATCTGTTTGATGCTGGTAGGCTACAAAGAAAGAAGATGGCCCTCGTTATAGGCGCCACACCAAATAAAAACATCACATGAATGTTCTTTATTCCCATTACTGTGTTGGGTATCCTATTATTAACGAAAACGAGCCTTTTAAACCAATAAGTTCTAAATGGAGATAGTACCCCTGTGCGTGAGATTGTCAAAGTTTTAAAGACTAATCTATATTATCCAAAAAGTTTTTTAGTCTTCCAAAGAAACAAGAATAAAAACAAAGGGTAGTGCCACATAACGTGCGAATAACCCCCATGTTGCACCAAACGGTGCACACCCAACAGTCAATATCCTTGTCAACTGTGTTCAAGGGTCAAAGAAATGTTAATTTGTATTACACTGCCCGAGACTTGCCTATGTAGCTCCACTCGCATCGGTCCTCGTTTTGCTCCCTCGTCTTTTACGGGTAAACGCGATAGCCGTAGTGTGTATGTCTTAAATACACAGTTCCGGCCCCGGCTACGTCATCCATATGTGACTCTTCCCGTAAGGGTAGATGGACTCTGGTAGGTCTGTTTGGCCGCCATGTTGGAATGTTGTAAAGATTCTTTCGCTCACCGTATTATAGTTAGAATCAGTGTGTTCTCACGCTTTGTTTAATGTCAGATCTGGTCCTAGTAAAGGTATCTATGACGTGTAGGAGCCAAATAAAAAACTAATTAAATAATGGCTTCCATAGTATTACCCATTATTGTATTGGTACCAGGAGAAAAACTTAACCATAAAAGGGATACGTATAGGATATCTTTCTTTAAATAGCGCCATATTATAATCGGTACACCGTACCCTTTAAATAACTAGTTGAAGCGGAGGTCCGACGGATTAATCAAACTTAAACTTAATGACTAAAAGCCCATATATCACTTGATCAGTTTGTAGGGTGTCAAAAAGGCGTCAGTGGACATCTAAGCCAAAGGGACCAATCGATTCATAGGTGTATGTGGTGGCGATCTCTATATCGTCTTTATCTTCGTACTTTCCTGTTACTATAAAAATTATTATGAAGGACACAGAGTTGGTCAGTATAGTCAAACCTATCCAGCCCCTCGGTTCGTTTAAACAATCGAGAATTGAAAATTAAAATATACATTTATATAGGTTACAGGGTCCTAAATTTAGTAACTAATATGGTTCTTAATCTCACTGTGCGAACCACTATTAGTACATCCGCACACTGTGGTTTTTGGAGCCAACACAAACACCAGGGGAAACGGATAATAGAGATTGGATAGAGTTCTATGTAACCAATCTCATCCAATCCTCCTTTGTGTTAAGACCCCTACTTACACTGTCCAAAATGGATATGTACCATTGTTCCCTGTTTTTCCGTTTCTTTTCAATATTGCCCCCTCTTAGGTTTCCACTGACTTTCTCAATTACAAACCATTTAAAGTCTGTGTGTTTTGTAATTGTGAGACATATAGCTGATTTTTAATGAAAATTGTGTTCATATACACATTAAGACATTTGGTTTTTTTAATTAGGATTTTTTATTGTATAGATTTATTCTGTATGTGTCTATAATGTGCACTTCAATTTTAATTTTAAATTTGTTTTAATAAAACATGGATTAAATCACTTAATTTCCTTGATGAATTCTTTTTGTCTATTTACATTGCTGTGTCTCGGATCACTCTTGTGACACTTTCTTTGGAAAGATTGTTTTTCATTTATATCGACTTCCTCTGTGCACACTGTTAAGTAGCTTTACATTTCTTTATGTCTAGTAGCTTTGATGTGGTAGAAACCTTTTCTGACCTTAGCCTTTCTTTGACACGACTCCTAAGTAGTGCCTCCACCATTGATGGAAGAATAGTCCAAAGGGAAAACTTTTACTTTACAGTATATTTTGGTGCTCTGTTCCTTTGGACGTTATTGAGCCCCTCTCCTTGTGTTTACGAAGTATTTAAAAGACACAGGGGTAGGCACAGGGGATGGTGAGGTAGTGCTGGATACTAAAGTCGAGAGTTGGACCAACACAGAGGTAGTGGGTGGGAAAGAGCCCTTGGTAAGTAAAGAATTAAAAATGAAGAAGCTCCCTTACATGGGGGTGACAAAGCCTTTAGGTGCGCATTTAATGCTGGCAACAAAAGAGCGCATTTGGAAAGGGGAATACGTGGAGATTTTGAAACTCCTTCACAGGGAAGTGAGATCTAAAGAAGGTTCTAAAGAGGAGGAGTATGAACTAGCCAAGCACCCAAAAGTACCCTTGACAATTGAGAATTGGACAGCGGCATTTTTGATTTACGCCAGCGTTTACTGTGAGAAGTTCCCTGAGCGCTGCGTGGCTATTTTTAAGTATATGGATGTCATACGGAAGGCCCAAATTACGGGTAGCGGCTTTGCATGGGCACAGTATGACGAGGAGTTCCGGGCGCGGATGGCATGGGACTCTGAAGCAAAATGGGGAGAGTTGGACAATGATTTGTGGCAGCATACAAAGGGGGCGGCGCCTGGGGGGGAAGACCATTTTCACAGCTAGTGGTTTGCCTTTAGTTTATCGGCCCTTTCAGGAGAAGCCCACCCGGGGCGGGGTGGGAGGCGCAGCCGCGACACAAACTGGATTTGGTGCATGCTGGGATTTCAACGAGGGTTTATGCACATGGGAATTTTGCAAGTACCGACATGAGTGCTCTAAGTGTGGACAAAGACATCCCCTTGTAAATTGTTGGGGCGTCAGACCATCAGGCGGACAGCAAGGGCAGCAGTCGGGCGCAGGGATGTCTGGCAACGTGCAGCAATCTCAGGGTGGAAGGCGGAGAAGGGGAGCACAGGGTTCTGGGCCAAAGGGCTCCTACGCCAATTAGATTGGCGCAGCTTGAAGATGCATTGTGGGGTTATGAGAATTTGGGGGCAAGTCAGACACTTTTGGATGGTTTTCGGTGGGGTTTTCATTTGGGTTACCGGGGACCTCGGCTCAGGAGGTGGGCAAATAATTTGAAATCCGTGTCAGAGCATAACACGGTTGTGCGGGAGAAATTGACTAAGAAAGTGAGTGAGGGGAGGATGGCAGGCCCTTTTGATGATTGGCCAGTCCACAATTTGATCATTTCCCCTATTGTGGTGGTTCCTAAGAAAGAGGAAGGGCAGTTCCGACTGATTCAGCATTTGTCATGGCCAGAAGGGTCGTCGGTAAATTACTTTATTGATGAAGACACTGCATCAGTGTCATATTCCTCAGTTGACGTGGCTATGTCACTTGTAGTGACCGCGGGCGCAACTGCAGACATGACAAAGTGTGATATCAAGTCAGCCTTTAGGTTGCTTCCGGTTCAACCGGATGACTGGCCTTTGTTGGGGATACAATTTGAGGGCAGATGGTATGTGGACAAGGCTTTACCGATGGGCTGCTCTGTGTCATGAACTTTTCAGCACTTTCCTCCAGTGGTATTTCAAGCAACGCACAGGTCACAGTTTGGTCACACATTATTTGGATGATTTCTTTTTTGTCGGTTCCCCAGGCTCCGCGGAGTGCCAGAGTGCTCTGGACACTTTCTACGAGCTCATGGAGGAGCTGGGGGTGCCATTGGCACCGGAAAAGACAATGGGGCCGGCTACAGTTTTATCCTTTTTGGGGATTGAAATTGATTCTGTGGCAATGCAGGCTCGTCTGCAGGAAGACAAAAAATTCAAAATGCTTGCCTTGCTAGACAGAATGTTGTCCAAACAGAAGGTGACAGTGAAGGATATTCAGGTGTTACTGGGTCATCTGAATTTTGCATGCAGGGTTGTCAGTAGGGGTGGGCGGAATTTGCGTAAGCGCGTTACGCAAATCTCCGCGAAACGGTAAAAAATCTCCGCGAACACGCAGAAATTCCGCGAACACGCGGAATTGCTTGTTCGCGATACTTTTTTCCTGTTCGCGATCGCTGTTTGCGTGCTCGGGGTGAAATATCTCGCGAACACGCATATTGAGAACGCGAACAAGCAAAAAATTTCGCGAAGTCGCGGAACGCAGGTTTTTGGGCAATTTCGCGTTCTCCGCGGAACGCGAAATTACCCAAATTCCGCAAATTCCGCGAACGGAACGGAATTTACCGCCCAGGCCTAGTTGTCAGAGCAGGTAGGACTTTTTGCAGGCACCTGGGCCGGGCATTGGCAGGAAAGCAGTTACCTCACCATCACGTGCGCTTGTCGGCAGGGGTGAAGGAAGATTTGCGTATGTGGTCCGTTTTCTTGCATTCATTTAATGGAGTGCCACTGGCTAGGGATGAGGATTTCCAGTGGGATGTCCAAATGTTTTCGTATGCGGCAGGCAGTGATGGTTTTGGCATTTACTGGCAGGGACGGTGGTGTGCAGAGAAGTGGTGGCAGGATTGGAAGAATGGGGGAGGAGCATTACTTTTTTGGAGCTCTTCCCGCTCCTGGTGGCTTTGACCATTTGGGGCAAGGAACTAGAGCATAAGAAGGTGCTTTTTCGTGTGGATTACATGGCAGTGGTGCAAATCGTCAACAGGCAGTCAGCAAGAGATGAGCAGATCTTGAAGTTGTTGAGAGTGTTTGTTCTGGGCTGTCTGCGTTATGACATTTCATTCAGGGCTTTGCACGTTCCGGGGGTGGACAATTACATTGTGGATGCTTTGTCTCGTTCGCAGTGGGGGAGATTCCATGGGCTGGCCGAGGAGGCGGACAGGACACCGACCCCGATGCCGGAGCACCTCTGGTATGTAGGCAACGTAGGGTATTACAACTGGTGGTAGGTTCCCTGTCCGTTTCTACGCGCGCAGCAATTTCTCTGGTGTGGAAGGAATTTTTGGCATCTGGAGCTTGCAGGAGGGAGGAGTCTTGGCGCCGTTCTGAGGATGTTGTGCAGTTTATCCTAGACCTCATTGAGAAAGGCTTGTCTAGGGTTACTATTGCCGGGAAATTGGCGGGTATCTCTTTCATGGGTAAGCTCTTTTGGGGATATTCCCCTTCTGCTGGGGAAGTGGGAAGGAGAATGCTCAAGGGCTGGGCTAGGCAGCGGGGAGGTGCTCTACTGTCTCGCTCATATTTCTTGGCAGATGTTAGCACGTTTGTTGGAGATTTTACCTGTGGTTTGCAGGGATGATTTTGAGGTGTCGTTGTTTGCCACCCTTATGGTGTTCATGTTTTTTGGGGCTTTTCGGGTTTCTGAGCTCCTTGGGACCAAATCAAAGAGGGGCATTTGCTGGCAAGAGGTGTTTTTTACAGACAAAGGTTTGAACATTTGGCTGTCCAGTTCGAAAACGGATCAGAGGGGCGTGGGCAAAGGTGTGTGGTTGAAGCAGGAACCCCCAGTTGTACTTGTCCGCTGCGTTTGGCTAGGCAATGGAAGATTCTGTCGGGGGGTTGGGAGTGAGTTGGTATTTAAACATATGGATGGCTCCCGGGTAACAGACTATCAGTTGCGTATGGTGTTGCGCAAAGGGTTGCAGCAGATTGGGTTGGATGGGGCACAGTTTGGGACTCATTCTTTTAGGATAGGGGCAGCAACGGAGGCTCACAACCGGGGTTGGTCTCGGGGGGACATTATGCGGCTAGGGCGCTGGTCGTCAGATTGTTTTCATAATTATGTGAGAGTTAATGCAGGGGAGGCGCATGTGTCAACCCCCCTTTTGTGAGTCTCATTTTGTTTTATCTTTTCAGTTTCTGTGGCTGGGCCGCATGCGAAGGAGTTGACGGTGTGGGTTGTAGGGCATTCATTCATCAAGTGGGCACATGTGCAGGCGTGCAAAAGTTATTTCAGGGGAATGTTGGGGTTCAATGAGCATCTTTTTCGAATCATTTGGAAGGGAAAAGGGGGAATGCTATGGAGGGACCTTATTCTGTGTTTAAATAATGCCTTGGTGAGGGGCCAGTGCCCGGATATTTTGTTAAGACATTTGGGCGAGAATGATCTTTGTGGTGTGAAAGGTGTGGTATTATTGCGGGCAATGAAAAGGGATTTGGCCCTGCTGAAAGAGCGCTGGTCGGGTGGCCATGTTTTGTGGATGGAGTTGGTTCCGCAGAGGGTTTGGAGAGGGGCTTTGAACCCCAGAGCTATTGATAGGGCACGGAAGAAGGTGAATGCTCAGATTTCTAGATTTTGCCGCAGTCTGGGTTTTTGGAGAGTGACTCACAAGGATCTACATTTTGAGGCTGTGGAGTTTTTTCGGGATGATGGAGTGCATTTATCCAGGATTGGTATGGATTTATATTTGCTTGAAATTAGGGAAGTTTTGTCCAGATGCGTTAATGTCCAAGGTCATGGTCAAGGAGTTTAGAAGTTTTTTCTTTGTTGGGGGCAGAAAGAGGGGTGGGCAGTTTTTCACCCAGCCCTTCTTTCTGGGTGGCGGGGGTTATTTGAATTTTGACAGTTTTGCCGGAGGTTGGTTGATTAATTTGTTGAGTTGGGTTATCGACAGGGAAAGGATAGGTTGGTTAAGTTTAGTTCAGTTACACAGGTTGGGTAATTGATAGCTGTAAAGGGGCAGGCAGGGGAGTTTGTTTAACGGAAGGGTTGTATTTAGAGGTTTATATGGGGTTATACAGGAATGTAATGTTTGATATTGTTGTAATGTTTTAATGTACGGACGGGGGCGGGCTCAAAGAAATTTAGGGGAGGGGGCGGGGTGTGGGGTTAGGTATATGGTTTATTTAGTGAGGTTTAGTTTTAGAAGGCTTTTGCCAAGGTTTTAAATTGTTATGTGCACCTGTTCCAATAAAAGCGTCCTTTTTCGCACAAGCTCTTGGTCCGTGGTCTGCTTCCCCGCCCACCCCTCTCTCCCAAGGGGGGCTTGGGGGGGCAGCCGACCGCAGGGAGGTCCCCCCCCCGGGCGGTTTGGGAGGGGTGTGTGGGGGGGGAGCTGGCCTCGCGCTGGCCATTTTGCATTTGGGCTATCTTTTTTATAGCCCAAATGTAGCCCAACTATAAAGTGGTTGGGCTCCTGCTCCCAGCCACCATTTTAGGTTTGGTGACCTGGTGGCTGGGAGCTTGGCAGTTAGTGTTTTTTGTCCCCTCCCTCCCCCCCCACAAAAAACACTGGTTTTCTTTCCGTCCCCCTTTTTCCTTTTTGCCCCCCTTTTTTCCTTTTTATGCTGTTGCATTTCGTTTTGCGGTTTTTATCTAGCGGTTTTTCTGGGACAGGTGTGCAGGGGTTTTTTGCTATGTATTTGTCGCTTGTAGCAGGTGCAGAGCGGGGGTAATTTGAATTGTGACAGTTTTGCCAGAGGTTGGTTGATTAATTTGTTGAGTTGGGTTATCGACAGGGAAAGGATAGGTTGGTTAAGTTTAGTTCAGTTACACAGGTTGGGTGATTGATAGCTGTAAAGGGGCAGGCAGGGGAGTTTGTTTAACAGAAGGGTTGTATTTAGAGGTTTATATGGGGTTATACAGGAATGTAATGTTTGATATTGTTGTAATGTTGTAATGTATGGGCGGGGCGGGCTCGAAGAAATTTAGGGGAGGGGGCGGGTTGTGGGGTTAGGTATATGGTAATATTTAGTGAGGTTTAGTTTTGGAAGGCTTTTGCCAAGGTTTTAAATTGTTATGTGCACCTGTTCCAATAAAAGCGGCCTTTTTCACACAAGCTCTTGGTCCGTGGTCTGCTTCCCCCCCACCCCTCCCTCCCAATCACCTGGGCAAACAACAAGGCGGGAGGCAAAAGCCTGCGGTTTAGCAGGCAGCAGGCACGCGGTGCATGGGGCAAGCCTGGGGCAAGGAAATTGTGCAGGAGAAAAGCTGAATTGATCCCCTTGGTACAGGAGATAACGAGGCGGTGAAAGAAGGGAAGCTAAATCAGCCAAATCTGTCAGTCAGCCAGTTCGCGCACAGTGGAGGTAAGTGGACCAGCAATTGGGATTTAAGGCGCTTTTATATAAACACTTAACTCAAATTTGGTACCAGCTTACAGGATATAGAAAACCGACACCCCTAACTATGATTATAAGAAAGGGGGGGTGGAGCAAACAGATGGTAACGCTACACATTGGTGGAAAGGAGATTGAATACGATACAGCTTAATAAAGCAAGTTACTCCTACCTAATTTGTAAAGTTAAAGATACCATATGATGACACCAAAAAAGACTAAAAGCCATAATAGGAAAAAGAAAAGAGCAAGTAAAACCAGCACCATCAAATAAAGGGAAGGCCAAGGCAGATAATCCACGAAATCCCCTCAGGGGCAAATTAACATGAATAGAATATTAGACAGGGGAGAGGCCTCAGTAAAAAGAGGAAGGGAAAGGAATGGGAAGGAGGGGGAGCAACTTGGTACAATATCTAGATGTGAATAATCTGTGGTTATACTTTGTACCTGTAGAAATAGAGAAGGGGAGAAAAAAAGTCAGGAAGCTCATATCCCTAAATCATTCCCAACTGGTATATTCCTTCTCTAAATGCCCTAGTCTGAGGGAGTTGGGTGCGAAGGACTTAAAATAAGTAGGTTTCAGCAATAATAACAATGGGAAAGAACTTACAAAAGTACTATTGTACTCAAGTTTGGTAAAAACAGCAATTATAAGGGCAGAAAAAGAGATAGCAAAAGAAGGGATAAAGTTGATGCCAGCTAGAGAACTGGAGGAGAGGAATCAGCACGACAGAGCCTTCTTAGCTTGTCACTCAGGCATGGGGAAAAGGCAGATATGTCTGATCTTAGACGATGGAATGGTAAGAGAAAATATGAGAATGGTAGTTGTTAACCACGAGCTGGGTAACCCCTGGGGTGATTGATTCATCAATCATAGCCAGCGAAACACCCCCTATGGGAACAATACCGCTGTTGACCATCTCAGCGATATTGATTAGGGAGGTGGTGTGTCGCATAGCATGAATTTGATATCCTGGAACGTAAATGGGCTAGGAGGGGAGACAAAAGTAGAAAGCATAAAAAAAACTAGCCCAGGGAGTGGAGATAATAGGTTTGCAGGAAACCTGGCTATGCGACAATACCCCTGCCTTTGAAGTTTTGTACAACTACATAAGTCTGCACGAAGGAAAAGATTTGGACGCACGACCGGGGGGATCATGACTCTTGTCTCGACTAAGATAGTGAAAACGGTTTTGGTTGTAAACACGACATGTAAATGGTTACATGTCTGCGATGTATCCTTTCCTGGACTCAGAAGGGTTGTATGATCACATGGTAATTGTAAATGTCTACATACAATGGGGAACAAACGAAGAATATGAGGTAGAAATGAGACGTTTTGAAGAAGATCTGAATATAATGTGTGAAAAATTTTAAAATGAGACAATCATGGTAATGGGTGATTTTAACCACAAGGTGAACCCCTTAAGATATGACCCTTGGTTTAAGATCTCTTGGGCTCAAATAATATATCCCCAGTGGTCTTTCCAAAGTGTACTATCTCTAAACAAGATATGAAGCTGGGCAAATACTTGGGGCTAAAAGGGTTGGCCTGCCTAAATGGTAGATGGGAAAGAGACTGCCCGGCAAAGCAGACCTTCATGATAGGCGCCCAACTTTGCCTGTTGATTATGTAGTTATTCACGCTTGGAACTTAGACCTTATCAAAGGATTGCTGGGTAAATCTGCTGGAAATTATTGAATCTAAAAACCTGCGTATGTTCTGGAACCTGATAAAGGAAGCATCAGGTCAGGCTAACAGGGCTATGCCCTGTGTAGTGTAGGAATCAGCATGGGAAGAATACCTAGGTGAGTTATACGGAACAGAGACTGAAGTGGCAGGTGGGCATAATTGTCCCTGGAGGGAGGCTGTATGAGATCTAAAATCCCTTTTTACTACAGAAAAGGTGAATGATATCATAAGAAGCTTAAACTTAACCCGTGCCGCAGGACCAGATTATTTACCAGCTATTATCATAAAATCCAAGCAAGATTGGTGGGCGGCATTTTTTTCCTGTATTTTTTTGGCTATATTGGAGTCGGGTCAGATCCCTGAAAAGTGGAGAGGTGCAGTAATCAGACCTAGCCACAAGAAGGGAGACAGGAAAGTCTAAAAAAACTACAGACTGATTAATTTACTGGATGTTGGGGAAAAAGTATTTGCCAAAATTATTCTGGGCAGTCTGAAAGGTTGGGTGGAACAGTGGTCGATCGTGCCAGCCGCATAAGGGGGCTTTAAGAAGGGGCAATCCACGATCGATCACTGTTTTGCTGTTGGGCAGTGCCGCGGAATTCGATGGAAAAGCAGGGAAAGTTATGCTGCTGCTTCGTCGCGGCATTCGATCTAGTAGATAGGAGATGCCTTTGAGAGACCTTAAGAAAATATAACATCTCAGAGGGACTCTTGTTAATCATTCAGGAGCTACACAAACATAACTGGGCGCAAGTCATCAAAGACACAGACGGCACCTTGACACCAAAAATATTGATTAAGAATGGTCTAGGGCAGGGTTGTGTACTAGCCCCGCTACTTTTCGCTATATACCTGGCTGATCTCCCAGCCACTTAGGAGGTGAACAGAAGCGCCAGCCCTAAAATTAATAGGAAACATCTTTCCTGCTTGCTGTATGCCGATGACTTGGTAATCTTTGATCAGACGGAGATGGGATTGCAAAGGAAGTAAACTGCTTTAATGAATATTGTGTGGCTAAATGTCTGACTGTAAATATGGATAAAATTACAAACTTGTTTTGGGAAACAAATCCAGAATTTTAATTGGTATCTGGGCCCTACCAAATTAGAAATTGGGAATGAATATACATACCTCGGTATCTGGTTTGAAAAGACCTTAAAATGGGACATCCAACTGGTGACCCAGAATGCCAAAGTCCATACATCAGGGTGTGGGTTAAGAAAATGTAACTGTATTTATGGGGATATGTGAGAAGTTGGCCTGATATATGCTGTCCACTAATTATAGTGGGCACTTTGTATCAGTCCAAACAACCCCTTATGGTGAATAGGTTAAAGACAATCTTTATTGAAAGCTAACCTAGTGGTAGCTATTGAGAGCAGCCTTCAGGTTAAGTCTTGATGGAATGTAAAGCAGCTTGTTTGACCAGTCTATAATCTCTTGAATGACCAAATGAAAGGACAACCACACCAGGTATATATTTAAAATATATCTATTTAAGATAAAACACATCCCTCTAGTCTCTTTATGAGGGTGGAGTTCGAAGTACTCAATTTACAAGCTAGCAATCAACAGTTGTAGCATAAATACACGTTTGGCCCTAGGGGCGTACGAAATCATATACCAATAAAGTGGTATAAGAACCACGACTGAACTAGACACAAGGCCTAGAGCCTGTAGAATCGCTGGGACCCCAAGGAACCACCCAAGGTAGTGACACAGGGGACCCACGGGGGCAGTGTGCAGTGTGAGAACACAGCCGCGGGTTCCGTTAGCTTCTATGGCCAATGTCGCAATTGGAAATTTAAAGATTAGGGACACTTAGAAATGAGTCAGGACCAAACCCTTTTGGATTTAGGAAGTTCTAGGGCTAGCACCTACGGGAGCACCGGAGTACTCGTGTTACCTCACCCAGGGAAGCCGGGTGCATTGGTGTCTTTTGGTGTTGGGTCGCGTCGTCGATTTCAATGGAAGCTGGCGAAGAAGTGCTGTTGCCGTGAAGAGGAGAAGTGTCCGAAGTGATCCAAGCCTGGATCTAGGATGGAAGGAACCTGAAAGCAGAGGGGACAGAGTCTGGGTCACTTACCAGTGACCAAGGGCACGATTGACCAATGCCCACAGATGTCGGGTGCTTCAGGTTAGTTAACGGGTGTCTTGACTCTTCAGCCACGAGGTCTAGGAGGTGCCGATGACAACCAGGAGCTGGATTCAAGCTGTACCACAAAGTCTGTCAAGTGCTGCCGTGTCAGCGACCGGATTGTACCCAACAAGCCTTGGCAACGGCAAGTCACTTGGAATCAGAGAAAGGATGGCAGTGCAGACCAGCAAGGTCTGGGGAACTCACCCAGCAAGGGTAAGTTGGGGCACATCTGGAGCAACCAGGAAAGCCCAATCAGAAGAGAAGTTGCCTTCATGGGGACCTACTAGCCAATGGGCTAGCGATCGCAAAGGAGCCTCAAGCGGTCGCACTGGAAACTGGCCCACGGGTCACTTGTGAAGTGGAGGCCAGCAATCTTCAGTGCAGGAGGTGCCCTAGGCTGGGGCTACTCAGAGGCCAAAGCACAACTTCAAGGAAGACCAGAAAGATGATGGAGCTGCAAAAGATAACGGTGTCCAGGGGTCACGGTTCCACATCACCCACGATAGCCACGGGCCTCAGCGTTGCTGTGGACTCAGGGTAGCCTCGGGGAAGTCTGGAAATCCAACTCTGGTGATGCAAAGACTTCGGCGTCCAGTGGGAGCTTCAGCGATGCAGACTGGTCAGTTGCTTCTTTGGTGCCTGCCAAGCAGGGGAGTCACTCCTTGACCCCAAGAGAGATTTCTTCAGTCTTCTAAGCAAAGTAGAACATCAAAGGTCCAGGATAAATATTGCAGTGCTCCGTCCAGGGTAATCTAAAATCGCAAGGACTGGGTTCCCATACTTATACTAAGTTTGGGGGTTGGTCATACTCTAGGGACCCACCTATGGGAGGGTTTGGAAAGAGGGATGGTTACACCCATTTCCTTTGTCCAGTTTCACGCCAGAGCAGGGGCAGGTAGCCCCTGCAACTGGTTTGAACTGGACTATGCACAGGGACACCAAGTGTGCCATCAAACATAGAAATCCTAGGGTCTACAGTAGCCATAAACATAAACTGCATAAATGAATAAATGGGATAATCATCAAACAATTGATTGATGGTTAATAGTCAGAGGTTACATGTAAGGGCAGATCCCTTTAAAGGATGTAATCCCTCACTCACCAAAGGTGACATGCTTCATCGTAGGGACTCTCCTCCCAAAGGAAAATCCTAGTTCCTTTGAGGGCTACAACCCCCTCTCTGAGAGGGAGGAGCTCAGGGATGTTTTGTTTAGGATATGGAGGATTTACTAAATCCACATATGGTGAGCAAAAATGTGTGAGTAAGGTGGCAGCGCAAAAAAAGAAGAGAAATTATGAAAAAATATATAAGGATATATAAGACCATGCTCCTCCACCCAGCACTCACCTCTGGCAGCAGGCTCTATCGGACTAGAGGTACCGACGGACAGGTGAGTGCGGGTGTTGGTTTTGGAGCTGATTTATTTCATTCTTCTATTTACTCAATACCGGACACGCTTTTCCGAATCAGTTTTGTGTCCTAGACCTAATTACGCAACTGACGTGAGTACGTAGGCTGGGGGTTGCTCCTTTGACTTGTAGTAATTCTCTCTGAGGTACCAACATCATGCCTTTTAACAAATGCATTTGTTGGTCATCATCAAAAAAAAAAAAATTATTCTGAGGTGGCTGGATTTATTTAATAAATTTTACACACCACAGCGGTTGCTACGCTTGTTCGTTTGATCGCCACAGTGAACGGTATAATGTTCCAATGGTGTGTTATGTGGCGTTTGCTGATCTGACAGTTTTCTGACAAACTTGGGCACATATTCTCCTTCTCTTTTCCTGAAACAAGATAAGAGGGATGTTGGTTTATTAGTACGTTTGACATACAACTCTCTCTGTTTAAGATAGTTATGCAGCATTGGAACAAAAGCTTATTTTAATTTAGTCTCTCGTATTGAATCCCTTTTCTTTTTCTTTCTTAATTGGAACTACACTCACCGAGCTGGTTCACCAAAAACGTCTATGAATAGGGTTATCTTTATTATTAGACGATTGGGTGTTAACGATTTTTCCATATATTGAGACTTATATTCTACACAAAAACAAAATACATTTTTTTTTACGTTCCTTTTTAGAGCGGTGCCCCCTTCCTGAGCGGTTGCCAGGTAGAGGTGAGGTCCTGTACCCAGCTGTGGCGGGTAAGGTGTTTATTTTGGCTTTATAATTATTTGTGTGGATCCCTTTTTCAGCATGATCACATTCGTGATATATGTTATTTATACCTGACATTTGTTATATTTCCTTTGTTACAGGTATCAGCACATTTTGCTAAGTGACGGACCCATGACTTTGTATTGGTCTGATATCCTTTTTTTTCTTTCACTTTATTGTAAGCAGCAGCATCTTTCTATAAGGTCCTGACGAAAGTCTGATCCAATTTGGATATGTAGGGCTGAAACATGTTGACCACTAACCATCATATTACAGTGGTTTAAATCCATACCGTAGGTGCACTGCCATTTTAACCCTGACAGTAAGCACATCTTTATTAAAATGTTGTTCTGATGCCTTCTAGCCAGTTTTAGCTTGCACATTCCTTCACATTGTTTCATAATTTCTCTTCTTTTTTTGCGCTGTGACCTTACTCACACATTTTTGTTCACCATATGTGGATTTAGTAAATCCTCCATATCCTAAACAAAACATCCCTGAGCTCCTCCCTCTCAGAGAGAGGGTTGTAGCCCTCAAAGGAACTAGGATTTTCCTTTGGGAGGAGAGTCCCTATGATGAAGCATGTCACCTTTGGTGAGTGAGGGATTACGTCCTTTAAGGGGATCTGCCCTTACATGTAACCTCTGACTATTAACCATCAATCAATTGTTTGATGATTATCCCATTTATTCATTTATCCAGTTTATGTTTATGAATACTGTAGACCCTAGGATTTCTATGTTTGATAACAGTTAATTTGGGGATATAATCCTTAGTGGTCTTTAAACTTTTTCCCTTGGACCCTCTTCTTTAAACTGTGTTGTTTTCTAGCAGATTGAGCAGCTGAGGCTGCGGGTCCGTGTAATCTTCTTCACAGGCATATGTTACTGATGTTCTGTTTTAGTCGTGAGTTTTTTTGATTAAGATAGGGGTTCTGTTCTAGAGAGACTTATCAGTCAGTGATAACTTT
The DNA here is from genome assembly GCF_964204655.1 of Triturus cristatus. Lineage (NCBI taxonomy): Eukaryota > Metazoa > Chordata > Amphibia > Caudata > Salamandridae > Triturus > Triturus cristatus. The sequence continues at coordinate 501,923,759 of NC_140591.1, forward strand.
ATTTCGGTCGAGCGACCATAAAAGTGCACATGCGTACATCAACAATTACAAAAACATGATAAAACAATAAATATACATATAAAGTTAAAAAAAATGTTAAAAAGAATTAAACTTGAAGTTATCAATATAGAGATGATTAAGTTAAAAAAGTTTGTCTCCTACGCCACATACTGTGCAAATAGCGGGATACAGCAAAGACAATGTTGGGACGAGTATCAAAGATTAGTGACCTGCAAGCCTGCTTAAAGTGGCGAAATCCCAAATTCCTGCAAATAGGAGTCAACCAGCATTTCCTGATTGCGTAATAAGCTGGACAAAAGAGTAGTACATGTTCAACAGACTCTATTTTATGATTACAAGCAGGACAGCTTTCCTGGTTTTGAGTCTGCCACTTAGACGAAAAGGACCGAACCGGTAGAGTGCCAAATCTTAGCTGGATATACAATTTTCGAGCAAGTGGGGGTTCTATTTGATTCATGAATTCCTCTAGTTTGGGGTCTTGCTTAACCATGAGGAATTCTAAGGACAACCTACCCAAAGCTGAAGGGCTCGAAAAGGAAGAAGAGTTCTTCATGGATATCAGGGAAAGAAGCTTTTTCCCTGTTATCCCAGGGCAACTTGCTTCCGGGTTTGCCCACAATTCCGGGAGTCCTAGTTGGATACAACCTTCATTAATATGTGTAAGCCAGGGGATCTCTTTATATTTAAGAGCAGGCCAAATCTTTGCAAATTCTGACCTATAGGAGGTCAGTTCAGGCACTGACCACAGCCTCTTCCAATACAAAATCGGTCTCGCACTGATGATCTCCTCTATTGGGACTAGCCCAAGATCAAGCCTAAGGGGGATCAGCGGAGTGCTAGAAGGAAGCCCTAGAAGGGATCTTAGGAAAGACTGCTCAGCCTTAAGGAGAGACACTGTCTGCTTATGCCCCCAAAGTTCAGCCCCATAAGTTGCGGCCACTCTTGCCTGTCGACAATAAATTTCAAGGGCAGGGGAGACAGGTTTAAAAATTGATTTTTTAAAAACTTTATTTAAACCCCCTGTCAATTGGGCAAGTTTGAGCGTGGACTTAGCGATCTGAGAATTCCAGCTAAAGTTCTCCGTTAACGTGACGCCCAGATAAACAAAAGTTTTGACCCTTTCAAGGGGAATATCAAATAAAACTGGGGTTGGACGCACCCGCTTAGGGGGGTTAAAAATCATATATTTTGTTTTCCCTAGATTTATTTCAAGTCCTCTTAGCTCACAAAACCTCGCGAAACCATTCAGTATATTTTGTATGCCCGATGACGTTTTTGACAATAACAGAGTATCGTCTGCAAACATCAATGCGGGCACACGACCTGATACCAATTTAGGAGCGTCATTATCTACCACACGATTTATGTGGTCAATAAGACCATTAATATAAAGGCTGAATAGTGTCGGGGCCAGGACACACCCTTGGCGAACGCCTTTTTGAACGGGAAAACGTTCAGTAAGCTCACCATACTTACCACACCTTACTTGGGCAAAATAAGTAAGGTGGAAGGCCCAGTTCTGCCGGGAATTGAAACAATTTAGTTCGTGGGACTAGATCGAATGCCGCCCGCAGGTCCACAAACACAAGTTGAGGCTGCCACCCTCAACCAAAGCTGTTTTCCAATACAAGACCTGCAGGCGAAAAATCTGATCTAGGGTAGAAGTACCAGCCCTGAAGCCTCCCTGAAGTGTGGAAAGAATCCCATTCTCCTCAATCCATCCCAAGACCCTGTCCAAAAGAACCCTCCCCATTAATTTTTGTGAGGTATCAATAAGGCTAATAGGCCTATAATTGGAGGGGGTTAATGGACAGCCCTTTTTAAAAACGGGTACTATTTCGGCCCCAAGCCAGGTGTAAGGTACTTCACCCCCCTGTAAGATACGATTAAACAGGACAGCCAAGTATGGTGCCCATATCTTTGGTTGAGCCCTAAATAGGTCCCCTGGCAATTTATCCAAGCCGGGAGCCTTATTTGGGAGCATTTTTTCGATTGCTGTTTCCACCTCAACCAAAGTGAAGAGTTCAGATGGGGCATAGCACCCTGGGACAGGTAGAAAATCTGGGGTATCAATAGACAGACTATCAAGATCGCTCGCGCCATAAAGATCACTAAAATGACGTTCCCAAGTTGAAGCAGCTATGTTAGGGGCAGGGGCGTGGGAATGCCCACTAACTCCAGTTGCGACAATGGTCCAAAAGGATTTTATGTCCTTACAGCTAAGCGCATGGCCCAGCTCTTCCCACAGTACAGCCTCCCCTTCCTTCTTAGCTTCGCTGATTGCCTTTTTATACAAGGAACGATTTGCTCTAATTTGTTCCCTGTCCTTAGTTTTTATTGCAATCAGCAGGTCCTTTTTGGCTGTGCGGCAGGTTTTATTAAACCACCTAGCTGTTAAGGCCCGAGACTGTTTAACCCTTTTTACTGGGTACAGAGTGTCCTTTAATGCAACAACCAGATTGCCATGAATATCTGTAGGGCTACCTACAGACCCGACTCTCCCCATCTCTTCTATGAATGGTATTATTATTCCATACAGTTCCGCCAGCTTACTAATGGACATTTGGATTTCTGGCCACTTTACTCTCCTTCTACAATTTGTGATTGTCAATGGATCAATCACAAGATGGTCACCCGGAGCAGGATTTTTAAGTCCAAAACTTCCTGGTTTAAAGGTCAGGGCTAGAGCATTATGGTCACTATCAGACCTCTCAATGACCACAAATTCATAGAGCCTGTCCCAATGTCTGGCTTCAATAAAAATGTAGTCAATTATTGAGGTATGATTTTCTCTGTTAAACGTTACTTTACCAGGTCTATCTGGCATCACCCTTCCATTGCATGCTCGCAGTGATGTAGCTAAGGAGAGTGACTGCAATTGCAAGACAAGGGGGGTCCATACCTTGGCCAAAGGGGCCAGTGGGTCAGGAATATTCCATAATGCATCTACTTCATCACGATCTCCCGTATTTGGGTCCAGAAGAGGCTCAAAATGGCAGTTAAAATCCCCGCCCAGGATTAGCACAGTAGAGGAGTCAAGTGACTGTAAGAGTTTGAACATTACAGTAATAGCCTTTGGTTCAAGGCCCCTCTTGATAGGCCTTGAATAGACATTTATCAGGGCAATACTTGGGCCATTCACTACATCCAATAATACAAGTTGTACATCCCGAGAATCAGTTGGGATATCCTTCGCCTTAATCCCCAGATGGGAGCCAACCCATATAGACAGTCCCCCCGATGGCCTTCCCCTACCACTCTTACATGCTAAAATATCAAATGTTGCAAAACCCGGGGCCGCACTCTCTTTAAGCATCCAGGTTTCTTGCAGCATGCAGATGTCAAAGGAAGAGACGAATGTACCCCACTCAGGGTTGGGGAGTTTATTTTTAAGGCCTGCCACATTCCATGAGATGATTTTAACCCCTTCGGCGTTGGGGGCTTGCTTAGTTATTTGAAGTTCCAGTGAGTTAGTGGGATTGCTCAAGATAAAGGAACCAGCATCCACCCTCTGTTTGGTTACGCATTTTAAAGGGGGACATGGAGTAGAGGGAGGGACAGTTGGTTCTGGGGTCAAGATCCTCTTCAACGGGCTTTGTCGTTCAGTTTGTCCAGGATTACCATTTTGCAGTAGCCCCAGATGTACTAGTTGATCTGACTGGATTTCGACAAGGGGGAATTTTGTCGTATGTCTCATCTGTCAATCGCAATCATCAAGATTCGAAAGAACCTCATATCGATTCGAGACATCCAGTGGCGTAAGAGGGATCAAATGGTCCAGCCTCCCAGTACGATTCCCATAGCTCCATGGTAGTACAGTGTCCCACCTTGGAATGCTATCAAGGATCATTGGTTTGGGATTAATTTCGAACCTTGTATACCCTTTTTTATGGAATGGACGAGAATTAGTCAAGGAAAAGGAAGGAACCCCAAGGTATCTTGCTCTACTCCCTTGGTTTCTGGGGTAAAAAAAGGTTAACTCCAAGGGAGTAATGGAAGTACCAAATGTCTCTGCAGGCCAATTAAGGATATGTCTTACAGCCGCGGGGTCCCTAAAGTTAATAAGAATTAGATCCCCCTTAATATCCTTCTTCCTGCTTCCCAACCAATCCAGTCGGCGAACGTGGAGAATTTCGCCATTGATGATATGGGGGAGTGGGCGGTTTTGACTCAGCCAATGTACAGTCTTATTTTTAAGCTGAGGAAATCCCTCCCTCTTACCATCAGGCAGTTTAGGAACTCTCGCCAACACTACCACATAGGGGACTGCTTCAGGAGGTAATTCAACCTGGGGCTCCCTGAAATTTTTGCCCCTAGCAACACTGGGACTCGTGCACTCATTAAAGCCCACATTTTTTCCATCTCGTTTATCCCCAACCCTCTGGGTTTCATTTGGGACTAATACAGCCGAATGTCTTGCAGGTTTAGGGGTTAATTGGGACAGCTCTTTAGCGCCAGTAATCATTACACTAGCTCTAGCTGGACCTTCTCCTGCGACAGAACATGGGAGTAATTTGGTTACAGCGGGAGAGCGGTCCAACATTACTATATCTCTAGTCTGTCCCATTTTGTTACTGATGGCCAATTCTATATTCCCCAGTCTTTCCTCAACCCTCTTTAGCCTCTCAATAATAGGTAAAAGGACCTTATAAGGTGCTCAATACTTTCCAGAGGGTAATTTAATTGTATTTCCTTAGGAGGACAATGTTGGGGGGTACCTACTTCCACCAGGTTTAGTACAGTATTCGAAACAACCTTTGGGGTTTGTACAGGCAAAGTGGGAGCGTTAGGGATAGTAACAACAGGTTTGGTGATAGTCATATCACTTCTCCCAAAGTCAGTGTGACTAATTTTAGGTCTACATGCATCTCCACCCTTCTTTCTCCTTTTCTTGAGTGGTGGGCCGGGAACTTTAGACTGCAATAGATTTCTGGTCTTCCTTTTAGTAGGCTCTTTATATGACAGGGAAGAGATTGGTAACACTTCTGCTCCCGACAAAGAGTCACACGAGCATGAAATAGTTATTAAATGTGTAGAATCCAAGGAATTAGGTGGGGAAGATGGAGGAGATAACTCCCGAAGAAGTGCAGGGACACCGTCTAATGAGATCAAGTCATCACTAGACGGGTTTACTACCGACTGGGTATCTTGTTGTAAAGAATCGATAGGAGGCCTTTTCTTCAAACACTCAATTGACTGGCGGCGCTCGGCCCTTCGCTCAGCTAGTATATCCTCCATCTCTAGGTCCATAGTGACCTTACTAAAGTATCGGTCCAATGTACCCTTAGCCAAACCACCAGGCTTTATAGATGACAAGGACTCTTGATTCTCAGCCATAGTGTCTTGAATAAGCAAGCGACCGCTACAGAAGAAAGGGAAAGGAATAAACAACCCCAAGCGAAGAATGTCACACACTGAAATAATCCAGATATGTCCCAATCAAAGTCACTGGCCCACAACAGGCCTATCTCCAGCCCAAGACAATCCACAGGAAGTGACAAAATGTATCCTAATAATCAGGTGTAACTAATATAGCCAGTCAGGGTAGGTCCAATAACGCAAAATAGGAAGACAATATGCAGATAAGTAAGATGGCAGGACAGGCCGGCACTTTCAACACTTACAGATTAGTAGAAGTGTGCCGGATGTCAGAGGGTATGCCCAGCCTGGCCTCGAGCTGTCCTTGACGGGCAAGGACGGGCCTGCCCTTGGCCCGGGCTTCGCCCGCGTGCGTCCCGCGCTGCGGTGGTACCTATGGGTCTTTAAGCTGTTCCGGCGCGGCCGCGTAGCGTCACTGGCGTGCGCGGCCGCAAGGTGTGCAGGGATTTGTAGGCCGTTCCCCTCACAGCGGCGCTCTCCAAAGATGCCAGTTCCTGCTCCCACTGCTGCTGAGCCGTTCCCCTCACGGCTAACGAGATGCCAAATAGACTCTGGCCACAGGTAAAGCGTCCCGCGCTGCGGTGGTACCTATGGGTCTTTAAGCGGTTCTGGCGCGGCCGCGTAGCGTCACTGGCGTGCGCGGCCGCAAGGTGTGCAGGGATTTGTAGGCCGTTCCCCTCACGGCGGCGCTCTCCAAAGATGCCAGTTCCTGCTCCCACTGCTGCTGAGCCGTTCCCCTCACGGCTAACGAGATGCCAAATAGACTCTGGCCACAGGTATAATTTTTTATTCTTTCACTTCTTCGAACTATCACATTACATATTAACAAGTTGACCATGGCTGAGCGTCAAGGTTTAGCATTTGACGATTTGATAGCTCAATCCATTTTGACAACACCTAGTATAATTGATACCTTTCAAGGGGGCACTTTGACACAGGGGGATGATTGGACCAAACTACTCTCTCTCAGAAAATCCCACTCCCGTGTCTATATACACGGTGCAATTATGACGGAGTATTTAAGAAGGAATTGCGGACCCACGGGTGTAATAGTTACCAATGCCCCCCGTCTATTCTTAGATGACAAAGTGTTCCTTCAGGATTGGTCTCTGATAGCTTGGCGCTGTACGCGCGATTGGCTGATCCTTATTATCAATACGGCCAAGCGAGTAGCCGACACAATTCTTGTAGAGATACAAACTTTAGAATCTCAGATCAAGGTGACTTTGACAGGGGCTCAGTTTACGAAACAGAATGAGGAGAATAACAAGAACAATAAAGAATTCAAGGACTCGGTTTTACAAACCAAAATTTACAAATTCAAGAAAGACTTAGCGTGTTTTTCAATGGAGAAAGTTTATCCAGCTACTAGTGCACAATATGTACCACCCCAGTTCAATCGACAAGGGAGAAGATATGGCTCCAATTATTCCACTTCTGGAAGTGATGAGTGGTCGAGCGACTCGGACAATTACAATCAGGGCTCCTCTTCTAGGAAAGGCCCTCTTCGTACCAACAGAGGACAATGGCGAGTACAGAGAGGAGGCCCTCCACCTCCTATGTCGCAACCACATTGGTGGACCCCTGGTCCATATGGGTACCCTCCTGTACCTCCACAAGGCCCTATGTTTCCTTTTCAACCGCAACCCCAGATGTACTCCAGCCAGCCTTTTTTAGGCTTTGGCCGGAGCAGATCAAGAGGAAAGCGATGGAACCAAAGAGCACAAGTTAATTGGGAAGACAATCCACCCGCACACTCCACCAGGAGCATGACGGAAGCACAAGCAAGCTCGATCCAAGAGATGACACAGTGATCAATGTGAGTAGCCGCACTCTGCACAAATATGAACAGGCTCTACTTAGCAAAGGTTTGGGCTTTGTCCCAACCTATAACGGTGACATGTTTCAGATCAGACAAGAATTGGCGCAGTTCTTTCGTAAAATCCGCCTTGAATTTTTCTTCAAAGACAAGTCTACAGAGAATACTGATGTGACTGAGATTAATACGGGCCTTAGAAACAAATCCACGTTTAATCCACTCTCTAATCAGGTTCCACCCCAGGTTTTGACTTTTGAGAAAGCAGTAATAGCTCAAGTTACTAAGATGTGCAGTAACAATGCTAGACAGTACCAGAACCTTAACAAAAAAGAATGCCTTTGCTATGGAATCTTTAGCTGCAGACAGCACAATAACCATCAAACCGGCCGATAAGGGAGGGGCCATTGTGGTAATGGACACTTCATCTTATCGGTCTGAATGTCTCACCCAATTTTACAAACCCTTACGTGAGGACCCTACCAAGAGATTACAATCTGAGATCAAGATTCTTGTGGAAGAAGCAGTGTCCAATGGCTGGATTACTGGACAGGAAGCTGAGTTTCTCACCAAGAGTCACCCCATCATCCCTTATTTCTATGCGCTACTCAAAGTGCATAAGGTTCAGAGACCTCCTCCGGGACGTCCAATTATTTCTGGCCTTGGGTCTCCACTTGAACCTTTATCCACTTTTGTGGATCATTTTTTACATCCTCTGGTGTTGGACATGCCAACTTATCTGAAAGACACTAAGGATGTTTTGAATTTGATCGAAACTATTAATGTTGACAGTGATTTCCTCGTCTCTTTTGACGTGGAATCACTCTACACATGTATTCCCCAAGATGAAACCCTATCTAAGGTTGAAGCTTTGTTATTGGAGAAAGTTCCTGAGTCCATCACTCCAGTTTCTTTTATAATGAATTGTGCTCGTATAACAATGAAGGAAAACTTCTTCAAATTTGAGGAACAATTGTTCTTACAAGTGTCCGGTACATCTATGGGCAGTGTCTTCGCCCCAATCCTGGCGAACCTCTATGTCCATAGTTTCGAACAAGAACATATTTTTGGCACTCAGAACCCGTACAGTCATCATATACGCTGTTGGAAACGTTATATTGATGACGTTTTGGTGATGTGGACAGGTTCAGATTCTTCTATTAATGACTTCAAGGCATGGTTAAATTCCCAAAATGCATTTCTCAGGTTTACATGTGAGTTCAGCAAAGTGTGCTTACCTTTTCTTGATGTTTTCATTTTTCCGACAAGTGAAGGATTAGGCACGGAACTCTACAAAAAACCAATGGCAAAAAATTCATTCTTGCTATTCGACAGCTTTCATCCTAAAGCTTTACATCAAAATTTGCCCTTCGGACAATTTTTACGTATTAAAAGGAATTGTTCAACAATGGTGAAATATCAGGAACATGCGAAAGAACTGATGAACCAACTCATAATAAGACACTATCCACAGAAACTGGTCAAGCAGTCTTTAAAACTAGCAGCGAATAACAATAGGGCTGCCCTACTTGAACCCACAAGCCCCAAGGAGCCTATGAACAGATTGACTTGCGTCAACACTTTCTGTAGTTTCTCCAATAAGATTAAAAAAAGCATCTTGTCTAATTGGAAGATATTGAGCATTGGGACAACACCACTTCCACGTCCCCTTTTTGCTTTTAAGCGTAGTACCAATATCAGAGAGAGACTGATACATACTCGTCCCTATGAAACCACTACAACTCAACAAGATACCTTGTGGAGTTTACCGGCCGTAAGAGGTCATTTTCCCTGCGGCAGTTGCGCTGCATGTGCACACACTGAACACACCACCAAAATTAATATTGGTACATCGAAACCTTGGATATTGACAAATCACACTAACTGCAACAGCAGTAATCTTATCTATCTGATTACTTGCCCGTGTTCGCTTCAGTATGTGGGAATAACGACACAAAGAGTCAAAACACGAATTTTAGAACATAAAAGTTCAGTTCGTTGTAGGAAGACCTCCACTAAATTGACTCAACACTTTGTAACAGCACAACATTCACCTCAAGAACTGAAATGGACAGTGCTGGAACAGGCATTTATTTCTAAACATATCATTGACATTTCCACTTTTCTTTTTAGAAAAGAGCAGCATTGGGTTTTCAGACTCAATAGTCATCTCACTGGTCTGAACGATGATATCCCTTGGGTTTCACTATGAGATAGTATTCACTCACTGAGTAATAGTCATTGGGTTTTACTATGAGACAGTACCCTTTCATTGAGTAAGAGTCACTGCGCTGTTATGTACAGTTGCATTATAATCTGACTTATAGAAATACATGTCGTTTTCTATTGAGTGTATTTCATCTTTGTTGTGGACGGATGGTCTTTTAGATTGCCTGTTTGACAATGGGTGGTTACTATTTGTGCCACTGTTTCTTTAAGAGTTGTTGACTCGCCAAGGATATTTTGTGCATCTCTATTTTGCAGTGTATGGATGGGCTTTTTGAACAGCCTGGTTGACAATGGGTGATTACTATGTTTGTCACTGTTTCTTTTAACGAAACTGTCGACTCACCATAGATATGCAAGGTGCATGCGCTGCATACAGGACACTTTTTTACACACAGACGCTTTGTTAGCATCTGAACTGAGCATGCGCGAGAACGCGGTGCGTAGCCGCACCGGTTGCAAATTACTCAAGGTTGTTGGAGGATATATAAGCCCATGCTCCTCCACCCAGCACTCACCTCCGGCAGCAGGCTCTATCGGACTAGAGGTACCAACGGACAGGTGAGTGCGGGTGTTGGTTTTGGAGCTGATTTATTTCATTTTTCTATTTACTCGATACCGGACATGCTTTTCACAATCAGTTTCGTGTCCTAGACCTAATTACGCAATTGACGTGAGTACGTAGGCTGGGGGTTGCTCCTTTGACTTGTAGTAATTCTCTCTGAGGTACCAACATCGTGCATTTTAACAAATGCATTTGTTGGTCATCATCAAAAAAAAAATTCCATTCCGAGGTGGCAGGATTTATTTAATAAATTTTACAGACCAGAGCGGTTGCAACGATTGTTCGTTTGATCGCCACAGTGAACGGTATAATGTTCCAATGGTGTGTTATGTGGCGTTTGCTGATCTGACAGTTTTCTGATAAACTTGGGCACATATTCTCTTTCTCATTTTCTGAAACAAGATAAGAGGGATGTTGGTTTGTTAGTACGTTTGACATACAACTCTCTCTGTTTAAGATAGTTATGCAGCATTGGAACAAATGCTTATTTTAATTTAGTTTCTCGTATTGAATCCCTTTTCTTTTTCTTTCTTAATTGGAACTACACTCACCGAGCTGGTTCACCAAAAACGTCTATGAATAGGGTTATCTTTATTATTAGGCGATTGGGTGTTAACGATTTTTCCATATATTGAGACTTATATTCTACACAAAAACAAAAACAAAAAATTTGACGTTCCTTTTTAGAGCGGTGCCCCCTTCCTGAGCGGTTGCCAGGTAGAGGTGAGGTCCTGTACCCAGCTGTGGCGGGTAAGGTGTTTATTTTGGCTTTATAATTATTTGTGTGGATCACTTTTTCAGCATGATCACATTCGTGATATATGTTATTTATACCTGACATTTGTTATATTTCCTTTGTTATAGGTATCAGCACATTTTGATAAGTGACGGACCCATGACTTTGTATTGGTCTGATATCCTTTTTTTGTTCTTTCACTTTATTGTAAGCAGCAGCATCTTTCTATAAGGTCCTGAAGAACGCCTGATCCAATTTGGATATGTAGGGCTGAAACATGTTGACCACTAACCATCATATTACAGCGGTTTAAATCCATACCGTTGGTACACTGCCATTTTAACCCTGACAATAGGCACATCTTTATTATAATGTTGTTCTGATGCCTTCTAGCCAGTTTTAGCTTGCACATTCCATCACATTTTTTCATAATTTCTCTTCTTTTTTTGCGCTGCGACCTTACTCACACATTTTTGCTCACCATATGTGGATTTAGTAAATCCTCCATATCCTAAACAAAACATCCCTGAGCTCCTCCCTCTCAGAGAGGGGGTTGTAGCCCTCAAACGAACTAGGATTTTCCTTTGGGAGGAGAGTCCCTATGATGAAGCATGTCACCTTTGGTGAGTGAGGGATTACGTCCTTTAAAGGGATCTGCCCTTACATGTAACCTCTGACTATTAACCATCAATCAATTGTTTGATGATTATCCCATTTATTCATTTATGCAGTTTATGTTTATGGCTACTGTAGACCCTAGGATTTCTATGTTTGATAACAGTTAATTTGGGGATATAATCCTTAGTGATCTTTAAACTTTTTCCCTTGGACCCTCTTCTTTAAACTGTGTTGTTTTCTAACACCAAGTGTGCCCCCAGTGCAGGACTTCAAATCACCAGAGAGTGCTCCTGCCCAGCCCCAATACACATCTGCCTGTCTGGGAAGGTGGTTACACCTCCCGGGCACAGGAAACCTATTGTCCAGGCCTCCCCTGCCAGCGTTTCGATCAGCAGCAGGAGGCCAGACCCGTGTCTGTGGCATCCATTTTGTGATGCCCGGGTTGTAGAAAGTCTTTACCGGGTTGACCAGTGTGAACATGTCTCCCCCTCTAGAAGGGTGGAATGCTACCCCCACCGCCAGAGCTGGCGGGGGGGGGGGGGATAGTATTCCAAAGCGTTTGGCACCAAACATGACATGTTTCCGTGCAGCCATCCCAAAGTTAGCATTTACCGTGCGGTTATAATGCTTTTAAGAGTATATGGTCAGGCTGCACCACAAACAGCATCAGAGGAGGTACTCCGAATGCTGCAGAGGGGCTCTGCTCATGCAGGGGCACCCTCTCACATAAAAACCAAGCACTCTGCCTTCAGGATTATTAAGGCCTGCCATAGGAGTGACTTATAGGTTTTATATGTGTGTGCAATGGTAGTGACATAGGTATTTTGGAGTGCTTCCCAGGGGTGGCATAATACATGCTTCAGCCCCTGGTAGGCCTCTGAGGTACCTATGCCCTAGGTACATAGTATACCATATACTAGGGGCTTATAAGGCACTCCAGAATCCAATTAGATATGTACCTAATGTACATGGAAACCATTTTAGAGAGAAAGCAGATAGACTGGAGCCCTGAATAGCAGGATCCCAGTACAACTAAGTCATAAACCAGCAAAACACCAGGCAAAAAGTGGGGGCAACCATATAGTCAGATTCCACCTTCCTACAGGATATGTCCCACAGACCATTATTGAAACCTTATAAGGCAATGATACCCCCATAAGTGCAGTATGGAGCCGAAGTCTTGTGTCTAAATGGGAAGACTAGTTGGGACATCGAGGAAGGAAAATGTTTGAAACCATTAATGTCATTACCAGGCTCCTCTATGATTCAGGCGGTCCGATTGGATACTAGGATTGACATCATGGAGTGTGCCGGTGCAAGTGGCCCTTCTAAGAATCTGGAAAAGATTGGGTTCTGAGGAAGTCACAAAAGTATCACAATGGTGCAAGGAGAAGGCCTTGCATAGTGACTTAAATTGGGCCAACTATAATAAATGGATGCTCCAGACAGAGAGGTGAATTCTTCATAAATCGGGTTTATTTAGAGAAAGCACTTCAGCCATGGCCAGGAGCGTTGTACCCTCAGAGGCTCGGTCAGCAACTGCCAGTGACCGGTCGGACCCCCGAGGATGCACACTCCACTCACGGGCACAGAACATAGAATGCTAATACAGCAACAGTAACATTAGCGTAATATCACAGTGCAGAGTAACACAATAATGTAAACAAATACTTATACTTAAACCACTACAGCCAATGAGGTCAGAATGAAATTGTGCACAACGTGCAAAAACCTAAAAGTGAAATTCAATCAGGCGACATTCTTGGTAGAAGCTACAAACGGGGAGCTTATAACAGTAGGAAAGGAAGTTTCCAGGCTAAATGATATGTTGTACCTGAGAAAGAAAGTATCAATTCATTATATGATGAATAGCTGGGAGAATGAAATGTGGTACCCATACCTGGAAACACTACCTAACCCCGGCCTTAGAGCCGAAGTGCTCAGATGGAGAATAGGTGTTAACCACTGGGTCTCACATGTAAATAGAAAAGCAGTAATGGTACAATCTGATGCCAAATGTCACTGTGGATTAGGCACTAAGTGTGACAACCTACATATTTTGTTGGACTGTCATAAATTTGTGCCACAGCGGAAACTGTATCTACAACCCATTTTTTTGAAATATGGTAGAACTGAGCGCCTGTTAGCAATTAAACTCCTTACTGACATCCCAAACCTCGATATAGCAATTCCCATGGCAAAATATATGAAGGTGATAAAAAGGTCCATGCTGTAATTAAAAATGGTTGGATAAACAATTTGCATGGAGGTAAAGTGGGGTATACTATAAACACATTGTGTTTAGACTGTAACATCAGTTTTAAGATATATTCTTAGACAGTTTTTATCGTTGAGAATATTATGAGTGCTTTTTTAGGAAACTGGTAAACCGTGGAGGGAGGTACGAACTGCCCTTTTAAAGTGTTAGCGAAAACTGTGTTGTAGGTCTTAAATTATTTATTGTAATATGTTTTTATGTTGTTCATAGACCTTCACTCTAAATAAACGTATTTCTAAACTGAACTACTGGTTGTTTTCTATAAAGACAGTTAGTTAGAGGCAGTTGAACAAAAGGAAAGCAATTCTGGTATTTTACTGACCTCTACAGGTCATTTTATATCAAGACAGTTAAATAGATGCAGTTGAACAGAAAAAAAGTCCCTAAGCAAAGGCAGAAGCAGACAAGTCCTGGGGCTGATCTCCAGATCCCACAAAGTACATACAACACACCTTCCAGGCAGTGCAAGCGCTGTCTAGACTCAACCTTGAAAACCCTATCATGGTAGTTGGGACTAGTGAAAGTCACACAAACTACTGAAGAGTAACAAATAAGTAAAAGAGGACATTTAAACATTGTCTCTCCAGTGTGGATTTTGTAGGTTTTTTTTTCTGAATGTGAGCAGAAAGTCTTTTAATGAAAGAGACTGGAAAAACAACTTGAAAATAAATTTTGAGTTGAATTTTTATCCAAAGGGACCGTTCAAGTAAATTTTTTGAGCAGAAAACACATTTTATTCTTTCTTTTTTTATCACAAAGAAAGTGCCATGGAGACTGTGAGCTATACTGTACATACAGTAGCACCTTCCTCACTGGTTCCTGAAGCCTACTCCCTCTGTTGTATTCAGCCAATGGGCATTTTGGATTAGGATTTTAATTGGAAAGCATTACTCTCTTTTTGTCTGCAATCTTCACTGCATCCACACACTTACATTATTTTACTTTTTGGGAAACACCAAATATGTTCAATGCAGTACTTTGAAAAAGTTTGCAATTTAAGGTAGGTCAGGTACAACATGTTTTTTCCTTTTTGTGTTTTTTTTCTTTTTGTTTGGTGATGTATGGCTTGAGGTTAGGAGAAGGGGTCTTTGTGGGGTTAAGATGTTGAAGGGATTTTGTTTGCACATTTGCTAAGGTGCTTGTGCTCTCTCCCTAAATCATAGTAATATTGGCCTACATCTGATTGGCACATTTAATTTACTGAAAAGTCCCTAGTAAAGTGGTACTACATATACCCATGGCCTGCAAATTAAATGCTTCTAGTGGGCTTGCAGCACGCATTGTGCCATCCACATAAGTACCAACATAAAACATGACTCAGGCCTGCCAATGCAGCCTGTAGTGCAGTTTTAAACTTCCATTTCAACCTGGCACATAAACCCTTTGCCAGGATAAACCTTCCTTTTTAGTATATATATCACCCCAAGGTAAGCCCTTTAGGCCCGTTGGGCAGGGTGCATTGTATTTAAAAAGCAAATCATGTATTCTTAAGTTTTACATGTCCTGCTAGTGAAAACATCTCCTAAACGTGTTTTCACTTCTTTAAGGCCTGTATCTCACATTGCATAACATTGGGTTACCTTATTACATTTAACAAGTGGTAACTATTGACTGGGAGCAGGTTGGAATACCATGTTCAGACTAGAATGATTTGTAATTTAAAATCCCCTTTAATGATAATGTTGAATTTTAGTCAAAGTTCTGAAAATGCCACTTTTAGAAACTTGACATTTCCCTGTCCTTACCATTTGTGCCTTCTGTCAGTATCTTGGGCGACATGACTGTGAAGGGATCTACCGTTGGACTTTGTGTGTTCCTCCTAGACAGTGAGACATAAGGGGAGTGGATGTCGGCAGGGTAAGCCATCCTGCCAGGATGGTTGGGGGCGGAGCTGTTGCCTCCCCACTCATACTTCAAAGGGCTTGCACCTAGCACACACCAAGGAATCTCATACTAGTCATTTATCACCCTAGACGTCTTGAAACCTTGGCAAGGGGAGGTATTAACTTTCCAGCACCAGATGGGGGGTAGTATAGGGTTATCCCCAATTCCAAGACTTGTATCAGGTATAATTATTGGAACCTCAGAACAACTCTCCAGTACACCTCTGGACCTGCAGACATTGCAAGAGGAAGGACTGCCTTTTACCTAGAAAACTGTCCTGCTGCTTGAAGCCTGTCTTGTTCCTCAGTAAAATGCTGGGCTGCTTGAGGCCTGCCTTATCCCCCAGAAGACTGCCCTGATGCTTGATGTATGCCCTGATTGCTGATAAGAAAGACTTAACCTGATCCCTTCATCCCAGGCAATCTGAGGGACTCCAAGGACAGTTAACTGACCTCCTGTTGTGAGCTACAGGGACGCAACAAGGTCCAGAGTTATACCCTCATCTGCCCACTAGACCTGCTGAATCTAGACCTGCCTAGACTTGCAACTGGACCTACCTGAGCCCTGCTGCCCACTGTTAGAGTAAGTTCCTGGTCCCAAAGAGGTGACTCCTCAGGTCCTGGACCCTTGGCTGGCATCAGAGTGAACTCCGAAAGAAAAGGAAAAATCCTGATGTCTTGGGATCCTTGCGACCACTCATGGCCCTGTTCAACCAAGACTCTGTCGCCTGTGACAATCAGCGCAAAGCTCCAGTGATTCTTCATACTACAGTGCTTGCCATCAACCTGCAATACGAGATCTGCGCTTTGCGCTACAGCAAGGACAGCTTGCAGTGACTACAAACACAAAGCTTCAGCAATGACCACCCGCAAGGCCAGACTGGATCTTCTCACTACAGCGATGACTGTCCTCAACGCCAAGCCTGCTTTTAGTGCTACAGTGATGACTATTGGCGACAGTCTCCCTGCTTCTCGCAGCCTCATCCAGCACAAACTTGACTTTTCAGCAGGACTAACCTGGTCCCTGTAACAGGCCCACACTCCATTGAGGTCGGCCTGAACCTGTGACTTTCCCATGGTCTTGCATAACCAGATGACCATGAGTGGCGCTCTGTGCTTTTAGGCGCTATACTTACCTAAAACTTTGAAATCCAATATTTCCTGTTCTACTGATAGGATTTTTTGTTGTACTCGTAACATTTTATTTATGAAAAAATCACTCTATTTTTTCCAACTTGGATTATGATTTTTATTGAGTTGTGTTTTTTCTTTAATACTTTATGTGTCATCTGCTTTACATTTTGCCTCTAAGTTAAGTCTAACTGATTTTGTGCCAGTCTACCAGAGGGTTAAGCACAGGTTAATTTAGTGGCATGTGTGGTTCACTCTGACAAGGATTGTGGTTGTGGCTTGAGTGTGTTTCTTCCACCCCCTCAGCCAATAACCCAACTTCTTACAGGGAGTTTTAAAAATTTGTTTCAATTTCTTTTCTGAAATTGCTGATTTACTGATGGTGGGTAACAGCTGTCCCATGAGTGGGCCCAGACAACATTTTGGGTAAGTGATATCTATCTGCACAATCCTTTCCCTGTAATGCTATAACATTTTTTTGAAGGGGTAGGAAGGTGCACCAGGCACGATAGGGAAACCATGTTCTTTTTCTCCATGTCACCTTCTTCTTATCTGGCCATGCAGAAGTGGCTATTTTGTATAGTCTGTGTATGTACTTTTCATAGGCTGCCATTTTCTCTTAGTTCTCCATTACTTCATCTTTGCTGGTCATGTGGCAGTGGCCATTTTGTGTAGGATATGTGTGTGTGTGTATGTTGCCCATTTTTTCTTTGTTTTCTATGACTTCTGGCCGTGTTTGCTGGTAATGTGGTTCATGAGCTAGCTATCACCAGTACTTTCAGCCAGTGTGTGTTTCAACACTTTTATTCCACTTTTAAAAGCCATTCCAATGTACGTTGATAGAAGTCCATGATATTATTTTGCTTTTTCATGCCATATTAATTGTGTTTTTGTGACTAATGTATTACACAGTTATTGTTTTTAATTCATTTATTTGATTTTGTGCCTGCCCCCAAAGGGTACCCATGGGACATAGAGTGGAAGTAGCATTTATTTCAATTTTGCCTGTCCTCCTTCCTCTAGTGGGTCCCCATGGGCTCTGGAGAGGCTCTACCAATCATTTCATTAATTTTATTTTATATTTGCCTGGCCCCTCCCATGCCCCCCGGGAGATTCTGGAATGGTGTAAGCAAATATTTACTTCATGTATTCTATTTTTGCTTACCTCCCTGTCTCCCACTGGGTTGCTATAGGCCCTTGAGAGCATCAGCAATTCTTTAATTTCTTAATTCAACTTTTGCATGCCCGCTGACTCCAATAGTGTTCATATTGGCCCTGGAGGGACAACAGGTTAGATTTTGATGTATAATGTCTAACAAAAAAATGTTTATACATGGATATACTATTGTTAAGCATTTGTGATGATGACGATGAAGACTCGTATTACATTGAATAGATTGTCCAAGTCTTACTGACTTCCTGCGAATTTTTTATTGTCTTCATGTCCACATGCAGTTCAACCATGCACAATACTGCAATGAACAGACACCTTCAAATTAGCTGACAATGCTGTGGTAAGTTTCCCTGCTTGTGCATAGTACTAACCTATATAAAAAAAAGAGAAGATGGCCTCAAAGGATGAGGTTCCTGCCAAAAAAGTGGCGAGTGAGTAGAAGATGGCATCAAGTCCGCATAATTTTCTAGTAATGTGACTTACCTGCTGTACCCTCCTCTGGACAGAAAAGGGCTGGGTGTAGGATCACCCATGAATCAACAACAACACCGCACAAACCAAAGCCAGTGTCTCACAGCACAGCAGTGACTACAGTCATGGAGAGCAGTGAGTTTCAAATGAAATTATACCAGCAGCAGATCGAATCTTCACAGGAAAGTCAACAACAGGAACCACAACCTGTAAAATCTCATCTTCTAGAAGTAGGAGGAGAGCAGAAAGTTGGGCTTTCTGCAGAGTAGAATGTTGTTGTGACTGCTCTTCCATTTGACTCATCAGCCTCACAATCTCTGACAAGGAAAAAAACAGCACTACCCCAGCTTTTTCAAGCCACCTTTCCAATGATCTTGACATGGATTGGAACTCAACCGAGAACCGCCACAAAATAAAAGGAAAAAGGAAGGTTCTTAAAAGCCTTGGAGTGCAGAAGTTAATGATCAACCAGTGACTGTTATTGTGGAGAGTTTCACGGACAAAGTACTTTTCACCTCTATTCAACCTGCTCTTAGTCACGTAGCTCCAACAACACCACCTCCTCCTTTTATCTTTTAAAGAAGACTCAAAACACTACAGAAACCACCACCCCTAGAGCTGTCACAGCCCAACCCGGAGAAAGAATGACACAGATTCACCTCAACAAGTTCTTCAGATGATGCCACAATATGAAGCTCTACTCACCAATTTGGAACTTCTTTACACTTAGGCCACATGAGAAGCACATTGCAGAATGCATAATTTGCAAAACAAAAGTTTGTTGAGGCAAGCCTGGTGGACATTTTGGCGCATGGCTTATCTGAAAAAGAAACATACAATCATGTGGGAAGAGTATCTCAAAACAATTGCTTTTGGAGGAGGGAGAGAATAAGATGGTCAACCCATAGAATGAGATGGTAGATATTTATTGTACAGTTAGTTAAAACCATTACAAAAAGATCATTTTAAAAGAGAACAAAGAAAAAAAAAACTTTATACATCTTTTAGTGCCCAACTTAAAATAAGGATGGTTGTATGTTTAAAAACTGCATTCAAAGTTTGAGAGTCCTAAAATCGGTCAGTTCCAGCGCTGGGGGAATAGGAAGAGTGCCGAGCTGAGGAAATTCTCACATATCCTGTGGGCTTTTCAGGCTTAACCTGGTTAATATTACTCTGTCAGGGTTCATGTTGTGTTGTGTCAGTCCGTAATGACAGTCTTGCGAGAGCGTGTTCTCCGCACGTTGTTGTGTTCTATGCTGATTTGGTAGTCTCACTGCTCCGGAGTGGTCCTTAATGATCAAGATTTGTTTACCCACTGAAGGGTAGGATGTAGAGCTGGTTTTCTTTATGTATTTTCCTTTAATCTTCAGGTTTGTGTCTTCTCCTTTCTTAGAATTTTACAGGCTTAAGTATGTTATGGGACCTGATTACAATTTTTCTTGATGGTCTTCCATTTTAAATCTGATTTCTGCAATTTCCAGGAATTTTACAAGGCGGCAACTTAGTTGGACATTGTCGCCCGAAAAGCATGCCAAGACAGCTTGCCTACAAGTTCTTATTCGTTGTTCATTAAAGATTGGTTTTAGAATTGTTCGGCGCTCTTGTAGCAGGACTTTGCAGTTGGTGATAAGGTGTGAGATGTTTTCTACACCATTGCCACAAAGTCGACACTTTGCTGGCAGGGCAGGGTGTAACCATGGCGCTATGTGGGTTGCAGACGGCAGTAGACCCAATTGAAATTTCAAAAACTTATCTTTTATTCTTTTGGTAAAGCAGGATTGCAGATATTTTTGTGGTCTAAGGCTGGTGTATGTTTGTATAGTTAACCAGCCATGCGCTCACTCCGCCAGTTGAATCTTGTCCTGCAAAAGTGATTCCTTTTTAACGATATTATTTACCGCTTTTTTGAGGCCCACCACTGGACCTCGTAGATTCCATAGTTGGTGCAGCCCCAGTGATTCTAATGCATCATCCAAATAGAGCCTTGCTGGACAATTTTCTCTGTATTGCAATTCCTTCCAAAGAAGGGCGTTTAGTGTGTTTTCTTCTCCCTTAGAAATTTTGTACCAGCTTTTTAAATATGCTCCTTTGCGGGCCAGATCTTCCCTGGTAAGACCAAGTTCAAGCCTAATTTGCGCTGGTGATGTATACCTTGGTAAGCCGAAGATCATACGCATTGCTTTGGTTACTGTTCCATCCACAACCTCTGCATCCCTTCCTCTCCTTACTTCACTACCATAAGTGATAGATGGTATCAGTTTTGCCTGTATCACCTTTAGCAGAGGAGAGAGGGTTGGTCCTGTGATCTTGTTTTTGAGGTTTTTTAGGGATACTGCTGTCATTAGACCTCTCTTTTGTATTTCCTTGCATTGAGGTATGAAGCTTCCCTTGGCGTCTACAATGACCCCCAAGTATCTGTATTTGGTAGTAATATCCAATTTTTTTGAGTCCATGAACCAATTGTTTGTTATTTTCCTTGTTTGTTTAGTAATACACATAACTTTTGTTTTTTCGTAGTTGATGTTGAGTTTGTTTGTGATAGAATACTGAGATGTTATGTTTAATAATCGCTGTAGGCCTATCGGGGTCTGGCTAATTAGCACCAGGTCGTCTGCATAGAGTAAGTTTGACATCTGGGTCCCTCCCAATTTTGGCGCGTGTGAATTGCTTTTGTTCAGCAAGTTTGATAATTCGGCCAAGAAGAGATTAAATAACATCGGTGCTAGGACACATCCTTGTTTCACTCCAATGCTTGTAGGAATTTTTTTTTAGACAGAAAATCTCCTTCACCTAGTTTAACCTGAACCCAAGTGTTACTGTGCATACAAATTAGTTGGTTCAGTAGCAGTGAGGGAATTCTCATTTTCTTTAGTTTTTGCCAGAGGATGTTCCTGTTTACGTGATCGAAAGCGGAACTGTAATCAATGAAGCACAGATATAGTGGTTGTTTTATGATAAGTGCCTGGTCAATCGGAAGTGATAAAGTGAGTATGTTTGTGGTCATGCCCATACTTTTGCAAAAACCACTTTGATTGAATGGAATTGCTTTTGTGTCGCCCACCCATGCTGTTAATTCCTCGAGTAAAAGGCCTGCATAATATTTTGCCTCATTATCGAGCACGGCTATGAGGCGATAACTTCCTGGGTTGCTCCTATCACCTTTTTTAAAGATTGGGGAGATTATTGCCCCCCTCCATGACTCTGGAATTGTTGATGTCTGCAAGATTTTGTCAAATATTGGTGTAAGGACCTTGGCCCAGTGTTCAGGGTCTTGTTTGAAAACCAAAGGGGGAATGCCGTTAGGACCTGGTGCACCTTCGCGTCTCCCTTTAGAGATTCTTTTATGGATCTGTAAGTTGTTTATCACAATTCCTTCATTTTGTGCAGAGCCATCGTTGTGTAATGGTGCCTATTCTTCTGTGTCCTTTTTAGGGGTGTGTGGTCCTTTCCACCCTTCCTGGTCTTCGTTTAGATGTTTGCCGAGAAAGTTTACCCAAGCTTCTTCTGTAGGGCAAGATTCAATCCCGTTGTTTCGGTCGCCAATCCTGATATTGACTTTTTGCCAGAATTGTGCATTGTTGTTTGTTTTGGCGTCATAGAGGAGTTTTCCCCAAAAGATTTTGTCTGCTTCTTTTCTTAGTCGCCAGATTAGTTTTCTACGGATTTCTTTTTGCTGTTTTAGCTCGTGGCGAGCGGTGGGTACAGTCCTCACTTTGCGTAGGAGATGGTTAATCTTGCGCTTTAGGGTTTTGACCTGGATGTTGGAACTAAAGTTGTAATCGTTCTTATTTCTTGGTGTATTGATCTTGCATTTTTTCCGAGCATTTTTGTCTTTTCCGGCTCTTCCGCATAATGTTTTTGTGAACCGCACCCACCTCTCAATTGGGTCCATGCATGCTATTTGTGCCTCTTCAAATGCTTGTTTTGCTTGCATTTGGAGTTTTTGCGGATTTGTGATTTTACATTTTATCTTCTGTCGTTGAGGGTGTATTCTGAGCCAAATGTGTTGACGGCCAATGGATTTAGTTTCACTGGGATCCCAATAGTAATTTCCTGGGGGACGTGGTCACTATAATCCATCGTGCCGATTCGGTAATCACTCACCATTTGGTACATGTTCCGAGAGAGGAATGTGAAGTCTATTGTAGAGCTGGCCTTCGAACTATGAAATGTGGCCACTTGTGGGCGGTCTCCTGGAAATCTGCCATTAAGGGCGTGTAGGCCCAGCTCTTTTAATTTTTCCAACAGTCTTCCCGCTATTTTGGAGCTGCTGCCGCCAGAGGTGTTATCTTGTTCACATGGTTCCCATGCAAAGGTGTCCTCACATACTGTAGGCACTGCAGCTGGATTATTAAGCATGTTTAAATTAAAGTCCCCACTGACGATAAGGTTGTTGGAATTTTCAGTTTCCAATAGTTTTGTTAATTCTTCCTTCAGTTGCTGTGCTCCCTTATTTTTCTCCTTGGGGTGTAAATAGAGATTTGTTAGGTGTATGTTTTCATTTTTTTGTTCACGGATTGTCAGAAGCAAAGTCAGTATTGCATTTGGAGGAAGTAAGTTGTATGTCAGGGGTTCTGCTGGAAAGAAGGTCTTGAGCGAGCAGTATATTGCAATGCCTCCCTTCTTGTGGCCGAACGGTGAGCTCTGTGTGGCGGGCAGGAAGTTTAGATTATATCCCGGAATGGTCAGAGGCGAGTCTGTCCATGTTTCTTGTAATATGATGATATCGAATTTGTGCAAGTATGTTATTAGTTCTGCATCCAGGAATTTGTCACCTATGCCGTTAATGTTCCAGGAACATAGGTTGAGGTTGTCGTGTTTGTTCCCCTCTATCGCATTGTTGTGTCATTGGTTTTTAACGTTAAGGGATTTGGAAAGCCAGCTCCAATTTTGCAAAGTTCGGCTGTTAGTAAAGGTTTGTTTTTTATTGGGCTGGTCTTGGTAAATTGAGTTCTCGGGGGTTTTACTCCGAGCTCCTCGAAGTACTGAGATCGTCAAGGGATATTCCTTAGTTTTGTTTTGTAAGTTGTCAAGGATCAGGGGGTCCGGATATTTTGGTTTAGGGAGTTGTCGGAGTTTTATGCCCCACGAGTTGAACTTTACTTCTTCTTTTAACAATCTTTCGGGAAATGTAGCCGTTGCCCATACTGTTTTTGTTGCTTCTACCCCTGGAGTTTCTAATGATTCAATGAACTCAACTGACTCCAAATCGCTGGAGCGAATGTCTTTTAAGCTGTCAGTGGTTTTAAGGAAACGGAGAATGTTTCCCCTGTTTAAGTTGTCAGTTGTGCCCCTTGATTTGTACTCTGGGTAGAAGACTAACGTGGAGCTGCCTGTTGCCCCATCCGCTTCAGGTGAGTTATTGTGCTGGAGATTTGGTTCGTCCGCAGAGCCGTCGGTTTCTTCCTTTCCTCCAGCTAGTGTAAGAGTGGTCATTTCTGTATTTCTCTTTGTTGCTAGTCCTATGGGGCTAGGTGTTTTTATTATGGTTCGGGTGCTTTGGGTACCCCCTTGGTAGTTTGTTTTCGTTTCTTTCTCTGTCGGGGGGGGTTTCTTGAGGGGTCTCTTTCAGGAGGTTCTTTTCCATCGTGTTTTTTTCCTCCATCCATGTTGCCCCTTTCTTGGGGGTTGTGTTCCTCTTCAGATTCTTCTTCCAGTTTGATCTGGATGGCTTGCAGTGCGAGAGGTGAAGATTTCGTACTGTTATTGCCCTTTCCCCAGGGTAGTGCGATTATTTTCTTTTTTTGGTTTCTACCTTTTCTTTTCTGCTTTCTCCCATGTTTCCCGGATAGAGTATCCTCCGTAGCAGATTCTTTTTGTGGGTTTTTTCCTGGCGGCAAAGGTGTTAGAGTTAAGGGTGGATGAGCTCCCTGGTTTTGATGGCTTCTGTTCGGCGCTTTATTTTTCTCGTCCATGCATGGATCAGAGTCGTGGGGCAGTTTTTTGTTTTCGTTTGTTAGGTGCTGGTGTTCCGGTAACGAAGGGATGCGTACTTCTGCTCCCTTATTTGTCGAAATATCTGGACAGTTGTTTTTTTTAAAAACAACTGTCCAGATATTTCGACAAATAAGGGAGCAGAAGTACGTTTACAACCAGCCTAATGTCTGAGAGAAGATGGTCCATAACCGTTGGAAGTGTTGCCAATTTGTCTACTATTGTTGCACAAGGGCAGTTCAGTTGTGTATATTGGGTCTCGGTTTGAGCCCTTTTGACAAGGTTGTTTAGTTCAGCTAACTTGCCGTCAATGTTAGATACGAATATTGACAATGAATTAAGGACAGAGAGTTGAAGTTCCATTTTGTCTGACTGATATTGAATGGCATTTACAGACAGTTGCATTGTGTGTAAAAGTGAGGACCAAATGTTTTCTTTTGTTTCGGTTATTTCCCTTCTGGGGGTTCCCGTATTGGAGGGATTGATCCCTCTTGACGGGTCCTCCAGCTTAGGGGCCGAGTATGAGACTACAAGCTCTTTCCACTCCTCAGGGGTGAGATATGAGGATTCTGGCCCACGGTTCAGTGTTGATTTTGCCGGTGTACTAATTGAGGGACGCGGACTGGAGGGGACTGAGTTGGTGTCTTTTTGGTTTCTTCGCGCTGCTTTTTCCTCAAGCCAGTGGACATATGTATTGGTTGTTTTCTCTCCCCGCCCGTTGTCATCTTGGTTGGGTGAGAGGTTTGGGTACTTCGAGTCTACATTTTCTGTTTGTTTTCCGGTTATTCCTGGACTCTTCTGTCTCTTTAGTTCTGGTGACCCTAGCAAAAACTCCTCTGTCGTTAATGAGTTTTGACAGGCGGCTGATTCTATTTGCGTTGATGGATCTTCGCAGTGCAGGTGTTCACCATTGAACATGTTACCCTTGTTCTTGCCTTTAATGTTGCCTTCGCACTTTTGAGAGTGGTGCAGAGGTGGAGTAGTCGTGTTGCCCTACGTTCTTTCATACCTTTTTAGTACTCTGTTTACTTTTTGGCCACACTCGGCAGTTCCACAGAGATCGGAGAATTCAGCGTCGGAGGAATCTTTGTTTATATTTATATGATGTCCATTCAAGGACTTCCTCGAGTTTTTTGTCGTTATACTGAGATTTTGAGTTTTTGTCACTTCATGGACCACCGCTCTGTTCTCCTCTGGGTTTTTGGGGTCTCCCCCTTGTGGTTTGGTGTTCTGGCTAGCGGGTGGGTTCTTCTGACTGCAACCTTGTTCCTGGGCCGAACCCGTAACCTGCGTGTTTTGATTCCCAAAGCCCCTCCTTCCACGGCCCTTGCTCGAGTCTTCTCTCCTAGCAGCTTTACTTTCTGCTGCGCTGTTGCGCCCTTTACTTGTGAGAGTTGCTTCTTCTCTCCTGGCAACATTACTTTCCGCCGCGCTGTTCCGCTCTTTACTTGTGAGAGTTGCGTCATCGCCTGATCCCTCCCATGAAGGTTGTAACAGGGGAACATCCATACTTGCCTTACTTGCTTGTAATGGAGCTGGTAAATCGCTCATACTGGAGCTTTTAAAGCAAAGAATGGATCCGGGATCTTTAATAAATGAGAATTTCGTATAGATTTTAGGCTGGAGGCTGGGTTTGGTCGCAGAAAGTGTGCTTGTGGCTCCTCTTCTCTTGGAGGTTGGTGAGCTTATGGGGCTTGTGAACAGGGGTGATATCAATGAGAACTCCCCCTCTACTACGTTCCTCCTCCCCTCTGGTGTCACATCTCCCTCGCCGCCCACCTTCATTAGGTCACCCTTTTGATTTTTCTTCCCTTTTCTTGTTCTCCTCAGGCGGTCGGCTGGTGCTGTGTAACTCCGTGTATTCCCAGATCTCATTTTTTGTTTTTATTTTGATGGGTTTATTTTTGACGGAGGTAAGAGATAGAGAGAACAGGCAGGGTGGGGGGGGTAGCACCCCGGGCCCCAGTTGCTAGGGCTCCCTGGCTTTGGCATTGGCTTTGTCCTGGTTTGTCCTGGGTAAGTACTCACAGTAGGGAATGACAGTGAGCGTGCAGATGAGGTCCGTGCTTTCCAAGTTTTTTAAGACACTCTTATGGGGCCTCCGCATGGCCGTACGGCCGTACGGCCCAAAGCAGGCCCGAACCAGGGCAGGCCAGGGCAGACCAAGATCAAGTTTGAGGACAAGGGCTTTCCTCCTGGACTCCTAGTTCCCGGTTCCTGGTTCCTGGCTCCTGTGTGCGTGTGTTGCCTCTGGATGCCTCTAGATGCCAAGGGGGTTTGGGCACTAGGGGCTCTCCCTTTTTTTTTTTTGCAGGCCGGCCCAGCTGCTCGGGTGGACAACTACCTGCTGCCAGCAGCCCTTGCCGGGCTAAGCTGAACAGGCCCTCTCCGGAAAACGGGCAGGATGTTAGTGCCCTTAGGGGGGAGCAGCGAAGAGTCACGAGCAGAGGGGAGTAAAGCTACCAAGCTAGCAAGCAGGAGGCAGCAGGGAAGCAGGACAGGAGGGCTGGACGACCAGGGCCGCAGGCGAGGGCTGAGCGCAGAGGGAGAGGCTATTTTTTGGAGAGGTGAGCGACCAAGGAAAGCGAGCGGAGAGTGGGGTTGTTCGGTGAAAAACCTATTGTCGACCCCCTGTCACCGTCTCGCCAAGCTCTCACCTTACTCTTGCCTCGCCACACCTCGCCTCGCCTCGATTGTTGTTTTCCAGCTCCTCGTCTGGCCCCCGTCTAGCCCCCGCGGGCTCCGGATTTGTCACAGCCAACGCTCCGCGTTCCGCGTTCCGTGCTCCGCACAACACCTCTCAGCTGCTCCGACTGAACAGACTGAGCACACAGTTTCGCTGTAGCGCCACCTGCTGGGTGCTAGAATGAGATGGGGTGAGGAAGAAGAAGCGCATATCATTGTCTACTGAACCAGCCCTGCGTCTGTCGCATGTAGTGTGCACTTATCACTAGCAGCAACCTCAGAAAGGCTCTGGAGATAGAGGGCAATAGTCACAGTAAAGTGCCTAAGTTGAGTCTACCTGCTCTTTCTACATCCCTAGTGGAGGCGTCACAAAGAAATCAGTAACAACAATATAACAATGAAGGCTATGTTCACCAAGGAGTCGTTATACTACTGTACCCATGATAAAGTCCATTTATACAAAGTAAAGCAGGAAAGAAATTAAGTGCTGGGTCCCTTTCTTTTTCTGTTATGCAGGAAGAAGCAATTCCTAAATTTGAAGAGACCCTTTGTCCAAATTAAAAGGTTCCAAGCCAGATCTATTTTTTCACTTTTGCTGTGTCAGCACTGCACCATCAAGTGCTACTATGAGTTCTCAAAAGAGAGCACTGGTCAGTCCAGCCACCTCATGATGGACAGGTAGACCTGTTATTCAGCGATAGATAATCTGTGCCTCACGGCTCACTGGCTCTCTTTTAAGGGAGTGACGTAATGGCTAACAATTTGTCCCACCACTGATAATTACTTTCAGGACATTCAGCGCATGCAACAGTTTGAAAGTAATTGGTCAGGACATTCTCAAAAAAGAAGTAGCCATCAGCAACAGACTGATCACCTATCAACAAATTTACACTCAATGTATTTATTCATTAAAAGCCTGGAAGAAATTGAGGATCATTTAGTGTGCATATAAAGTACCCAAAAAAGCCCGCTTACTTTGAAACTCAAACTACTACATGCTTCTGCCTGGTGAGAAGTACAGGTCTATCAATGAATCTCTAATTCTAAGGTACAGGGATGCCAAAGAATGATAATGGAGGTGGATAGATAGGGACTAGTGGAGTGCATGATCTAAATGCTACTCCCTTTTGAGTTTATAATGCAGGAAGTCAGCGAGTAGGAGAGTACAATGAGCCAAGCGATCATGTTGTTGCACCAGCTGCAGGAACAGACTGCAAAAAGAGATCATTCTGCCAGAGAGTACATCTGTTCTACAATACTGGATCCATGGTCAAAAATGTGATGGCCACTTTTATTCCTTCATCAGAATTGGATGTCTCAATTTACATCACTTGTATCATCAGGAAAGTGTGTGCACTAGCAGAACTAAGCAAATTCAAGGCCATAGCAGAACTGAAGTGTAGCATTCAACCTCTAGAGAGGTCTCTTATGTTGTCTGTCAGTCTCTGCAGCAACAACCATTACCATTACAGGCTACTAAACCCAGAGTAAAAACATCTTCAAGTTTACATCTAACCTCCTCAATGGGATGGTATCATATGACAGAACTTAAGTCAAGTTGAGAGACTCAAGCTCAGTGTGTGGCATCACCAGTAACTATTCAGAAGGTGGTCCAAGGCTACCTGGATGATGAAACAGAGGTGTACCTGGATCAAGATCCATTGACCTATTTACGCGCAAAGAAGAAATAGTGGCCAAACTTAGCAGTCTGGCAAAAAAGTATCTAGCATGTCCGCTAGCCAGGATGTCTTTGGGGAGTGTGTTCAGTGCAGCTGGGTTAGATGTCAATATGAAAAGTACCAGTCCCGCTTCTCAAAATGAGAAGAAATTTGCGATCATGAAAATGAACAAACTCTACATACAGCAAAACGATAACGCTCTTCAAGACAGAACCATGGATGAGAGCATTTGGAATGAGATCAAAAATGTGACAAGTGATCATCCTTCTCAGACAATCCCCCATATATTAAGAACAAACTCTTCTTTCCTGACAACAAACTCTAGTCTACTGCTGCAACCCCTCATATTGAGTAATCTCACTAGGAGGCAGTCTAGCACTCATATTTTCTTGCTCGTGCTCATCAACTTAATGTTGGCGAGCTGCCCGTGAGAAAAACTCCACCACAAGGCGGTTGGAGCTTTTGCCAAACTCTGCAATCCCATGAACTCTGTCAGCAGAGTAGAGTATACCACCCACAACTATTGCAGAACACTTAAAACACAATCTATATTTCACATTACTGTGTGTATGTAATGGTAAACTGGCCACTTCATTCAATCTGGCTGCTGCCATGATAGCTGCATAGTACTATAACCAGCCTGAACCTGCCTTATTTGAACATAACCCAGCTTTTTTTCTTAGCATTAAATCCTATTCTCAATAACCATGCTTCCCTTAAAAAAAATCCATAAAAGCCTTTAAAAGTCAATATACTGTTTGAAATCACAAGCACTCAGAAACCTATGGTGCCTAGAAAAATAAAGCAAAACCAGTTTTGATAAGTTTTGTTTATAAAAAAAACAGGCCAATTTGTTCCCACCACACGGAAAAGCCAATTGTTTATGTGTTCTTAGTGATAGTTGCGACATTGCTGCCGCAGGCTACTGCAGTCGACGTTCACAGAGGCACACCTCAAAGCATGTATGTGGAGCAGAGGTTGTTCCATCCAGTTCCCACAGCAGCCACTAAGGGATGAACTGTATCCTATAAGTGTTCCGCAGAGCTGGTATCCAGTTCACTATGAGCCAAAGCATCCCAGGGTGGCTGCATTAATCAGCAATGGACTACTCGGAGGACAACAATATACATGGGCCTTTAAGGGGCCCATCAGAACTGCAATGTCCAGTGTTGCAGCCGCTTGTGATCCAAAGCATAAATCCAATATGCATTTATGGCTGCAAAACAGGTAGCTGAAAACAGGTCATATGCAGAGAAGCCAAACAGGTCTGAAAGATAAGAACCAGTGCTCATTCAGATCGCAAAGCTAAGATGTGCCAAAGCAGTGTATCACATGCTCACAGCATCACAGCCAACAAGGTCTCCATTCCGGATTAAACTGGGACGTAGACACTAAAGCAGAAAAATTAAAATCAGAAGTAGCAGGACAAGCAGGAGACCTCAAAAAATGCTTCCCAACACGTAGCGTATGAAAGATGGTATGACTCAAAAAATCATCTTACAGGTGCTAACCAGCCCAGACCCAACACATTAAAAAAATTGCACTATTTCCTTCGTATCAAAGATATAGCGGACCAGCTTCCCAAAATCTAGCAGGATGTTAGTATGGAGTAGCGTCTGTATCTCGGACAAGGTCTTTGCAACCTGGAGCTCAAACGTCACTCTGGCTGATGTTAAGGCCACATCTTTTTGAAAAAGCATGCCTTTCAGTTTGCTCACAGAATCAAAGCGTATGTTAGAAACATTTATTGAAGGCCATAGTGTTGCCACCCTAACTGTGTGGGCAGGTAGAAACAGTATATGTATGCAACAAGTAACTATGGAATTAACCGTCACTAGATAAGCGATGCCTGACTCCATTCCGCAGCACCCTTGATCCTTCAGTATCAAATACCTCCCATTGGAGAAAAGCTTGAAAACTCGATGAATCACGGTAACTAGAAAACCCTTCAGATAACAGGATAAGTTTGAAACTGAAGCTTGCATGCCCTTTGAAGTGAAATGTTCTTGCATATTAAGTACCTGCTCACATCATCCTCACATTTGGAACCACTAAGAAAAACATAAATGTTCACATTCCTGCGTGTGTGTTTCCGTTTCTGGCGGTGAGCGGCGGTAAACGGCGGGGTGCAGTGTTCAGGTAGCTGCAGTGTGCAGTGGCGAGGCAGCATAGTGTGAGGGTTCGAGTGCCCTACTACAGCTGAACAGAACACCTTTGAGAACACCAAAATCGGAGCTTGGTGGGAGCCGGCAGAAAGTGTAGACAGTGGCAGACGCAGTGTAACACAGTGAGTAGTGTGTGAGTGCGAGGCTGTGTAGCGTAAGCCCTGGGAGGAGATCGTGGAGGCGGCCCCACTGGGTTGGGCACAGCTTGCAGTCCCCCTGGGAGCCCCACTCACCACCGTCACCTCGGTTATCGAGCCCCCAGTCACGCAGGCTCATATATGGTGGTGAGCCGTATGAAGGGGGTACAGGCCGGACTCTGCCGCATCTGCATCTGCACCTGCTGTAGGCCAGTTGCTCCCGACCCAACCCGACAGCCATCAAAACCCCCAAAAATAAAACCGACCAGCTATGGCAATTTCAGCAAGGCCCTTGGGGGAATCAGTCAAATAAATCTACCTATGCACTCCGGTTGGGCCAGAATTAATTGGTCGGACTGTATTGCCCAGACAAGTAGCACCAACAGCACCAACTGGATCGAACAGTGCTAACAGCACCAACAGTCCCAACAATAGCAACAGCAACAGCAGTACCAGCAGCACCAGGAGCACCAATAATACCAATAGTATCAATACTAATAGTACCAACAGTAGAAACATTAATAGTCACCAATATTCAACAATATTTGACAATTATAACTAAATAAAAACAATAGTAACCACAATAACAACAACAACAACAATAGCACACTGATACTACATAGGCAAATATGAGATCTGGCAAGGAGAGGCGGACTGTAACAAATGTTATCTACAATAGATAAAGAAAAAAAACAAAGGCTTTAGGAGAACCAAACATAAGTCATCCTGTTACATCAACAGCTCTGGCCTTAGCAGAGTCAACAGTGGAGTCAATTGCCGACTGTAAGGAATACAAGTAGGTTCCGCAGGAGCGCCAGGAATCCGGAGAGAATACCACAGCCTTCCGCGGCGACCCCCCGACTCTATCAAACTCTAGAGAAACGGAGGATACACCCGGGGAAAACAGGGAAACAAAACAAGGGAAGGCGGGAAAACCTCAGGAAGACCAAGAGCTCCACGTCTGGTGCAGGTGAGGCTGAATATTACTGCAGAGAAAGAAAGGTTAATGCAGTATTGCAAGCATGAGACTTCTCCAATGTCTTAATTCCAACCCCTTGTTTCACATACCATTCTACTGCTAAGCCGGTAAGAACACTACTGTATCCTGCTGTCTATTCCAGATGACCAGTACATGCGTAGAACACCCTTAAAGAGGATCCTGCACAAAAGAAAGACCTGTATTAAGGCTGACGTTGCTTTCACCACTATGACTCATGTATGTGTAAGATTCCCCACTTACCCCCACTATGATATGATGAAACAGGAAACGTGTTAGGATTACCTCAGCTACCAGTGGATGGATTACACCTAATGCAGAGGTAAAGCATATAGGTCAGTGAATCACAAGTAAGCTTCACACAGTTCCTTGTCCTTTCTCACACATAAATCGGGGCTGTCATTAAAGTAGAAACAAAAGGTAGCGCAAAAGCGCCGTTACCGTGATTCAGAAGCTGCAATCCGTTATCACCGAGTGGTTCACACAAGTCTTCCCACGTCTTCACACAAATAAGTACTTAAAGAAGGAACCCCACAAGTGTAGACGGGGCCGAGGAAGGACTAACAAAGGAGAAATCAAAACTATAAAGAAGCGAAACAAAAAGGGGAATGGATGCGAGGCGAGGAATTAATTGCCTCTTTGTTTGTCACAACAGGCGGGGATACGGAGCCCTGTTTTGGAAGGTGATGTCCTCGATAGCTCCGAGATTCCGGGTGAAACACCCGAGGGGCGGAGATTCGAACGCGGATACCGCGTTTGGTGTAACTGATGTCTCCTACTAGCAGGGGGAAGACAGCTGGAGGGAATGGTGGCTACTAAGGAGACCTGAAGTTTTACTGATGGCACCAACAATCAACAGGCTCGAAGGAGAATACACGCGCTCCGACGAAGGAAACGCCGGCAACGCGTACCCACGACGAAAACAGGAAGCAATCAGCTAACGGAAGTCAGGCAAGTGACTGAGGACGGAAATGGGGCCCAGAACTAGAACGCTAAGCGCGTTCGGGAGCGTCTACGCTCCTTTTATGCACGCCCCTAACCTCGTCAGGAAAGGACTCCGGGGCAGGCAGGACTCCGGGGCATGACAGTACACTCCCCCCACAACGGTCCCCCACACATTTGGGTTTCTCTGGGTGGCGCAAGTGAAATTGACGGACCAGACGAGGAGCGTGTACATTACACGCTGGTTCCCATGTGCGTTCTTCCACCCCATACCCTTTCCAGTGAATGAGGTACTGAAGGGATTTCCCTACCCAGCGGGAATCCAGAATGGCCTCCACTTCGTATTCCTCCGTATCCTGAACAGAAATGGAAGCAGGTTTGGGGGGTAAACGCGTACCCGGTACAACAGGTTTGATCAAAGACACATGGAACACGGGGTGAATCTTGAAGGTGGCAGGGAGTTCTAATTTGAGGGCCACCGGATTGATCACCTTCAGTACCTTGTAGGGACCAATGTACTTAGGGTTAAACTTGCGAGAACCACTTAGCGTCATGTGTTTGGTGGAAAGCCACACCTTATCCCCCGGTGTATAAATAGGTTCCAAGCTACGATGCAGGTCCGCCCCCTCCTTATACCTCACTTTAGCCTGTTCTAAGTTCTCGCCCGCTTCTCTGTGGATATTCTGCACTTGTTGAATCAACTCTGTTGCTGCTGGCGTGGGACTGCTAAGGGGAACTCCGGATGGTAGAAGCTTGGGGTGAAAGCCTGAAGCACAAAAGAAAGGCGTGTGAGAGGTGGAAGAATGTGGACTGTTGTTGTATGCTATTTCTGCCAACCATACCCACTCATCCCAATCGGCAGGGGAATGGAGGACCTGAGTGCGAATGTATTGTTCAAAACATTGGTTGACTCGCTCAGTTTGACCATCTGACTGAGGATGGTGACTTGAAGACAATCGAACGTCTATCTGCAGCATGGAACATAGATTTCTCCAGAATCGGGACACAAATTGGGTCCCCCTATCGGAAATCAGGACAGATGGGAAACCATGAAGGCGAACTACTTGTTGTAGAAATACTGAAGCCATCTCAGCAGCCGTAGGTAACCCCCCCAAAGGGATGAAGTGAGCTGTTTTAGTAAAGAGATCTACAACCACCAACAAGGTATTGTTCCCTTTCACCGTGACTGGTAAGTCCACAATAAAATCAAGTGACACCGTGTGCCAGGGACCAGGAGGTGTGGGCAGTGGCAAAAGCAACCCTACCGGATTGTGTCGGGATACCTTAGTTTGGGCGCAGACATGACAGGTCTTCACATATGTTGCTATGTCTTCCAGCATTGTGGGCCACCAAAAGCGCTCCCTGATTGCCTTGGTAGTCTTCTTGATGCCTGGATGGCCTGCTAGGGGATGTGCATGAAACCACTTCAAAACCTGGTCTTGTAATTCTAGGGTTGGTAACACCACTCCACCTTGGACACAAACATATCCATTCTCAACCGTTGTTTCATGCGAGTCTACTAGTTCCTTCATGTTTACCGAGGACTGACTTTGCCTGATGAGGTTCTGAAATCCTGTTTCAGAGAGCACTCCTCCTATGATGACGTCCTGAGCTAGGATGTAGGGCGACTCGGAAGGCTCATCTGGTTGGACGAAACCCAATCGGGATAAGGCATCAGCCTTACCATTCCGTCGTCCAGGCCTGTATTGTATGGTGAACTCATACTCACTAAAGAATTGAGACCACCGCAGTTGACGCATAGACAAGGCTTTGGCCGACTTCAAGTACTGAAGGTTACGATGGTCGGTGTAAACTACAGTAGGATAACGAGCCCCCAATAGATATTGCCTCCATTCTTCAAAGGCCTTTTTGACTGCAAGTAACTCCTTGTCCCCCACTGCATAGTTGTATTCCGCAGGTGTGAACTTATGTGAATAATAGGCCACTGGGTGGCATTGACCGGTGCTAGTATCCACTTGACTCAGTACACCTCCCACCGCCACCTGAGAGGCGTCCACCTCCACCACAAAGGGCAAGGCGGGATCCGGATGTCGCAAGACAGGGGCCTGCGTGAAGGCTTGTTTCATGTATTCAAAGGAGTCACCGGCCTCCTTCGACCAAACGTAAGGCACACCCTTTTTCAGGAGGGCGGTGAGGGGACTGGCCAAATCTGAAAAGCCGCGTATAAAACGCCTATAAAAATTGGCAAATCCCAAAAAACTCTGTAAGGAATACAAGTAGGTTCCGCAGGAGCGACAGGAATCCGGAGAGAATACCACAGCCTTCCCCGGCGACCCCCCGACTCTATCAAACTCTAGAGAAACGGAGGATACACCCGGGGAAAACAGGGAAACAAAATGATGCAGATCAGGATGATAAAATAATATCCACTACCACAGATAGAGTAATCTTCACAGTTACACGCACATACATACGTCATACACTAGGGCCCATTTCACTTACACATATTCCGATACTCCATCAGCGGCAAACCTGTAAAAGAAAACACCTAAACACCCTGCACCTGCATCTAGGCGATAGGACCAGTTTTAGTGGCTGTCCAAAATAATATAAACAATCTATAAACAATAATCAATAATAATTCAATAAATGACAAGGAATGAAATAACCAACACCATGTTCAAAATTATATTGCTTTATCTAAAATTAGTCAGAATGAAATCAGAATAAATCATTTCTCATAATTACCTATTCTAACTAGTGTCAGAACGGGTCAGGACCAGTCTCTTGAAAAGTCTTTTCAGGATAGTGTCCTCAGCATTGGTCATCTGCAACGCAAGTTCACGCAGCAAGGCGACGAAAGAAAGAGTGTGGGGAGAGCCCTCCCTATGCTAACATTTTTATACCACGAAATACAATGAAAACCCACATTTAAAGTTTGTATCACCATGTAAAACAAGAAGGATGGGATGTATCTTGACTACATCCTGAGAAACTCCGCTCAAGAAAAGTCTTAACTATGATTCTGCAACATTTCATATTTGTTTCCTTCGACAAGCCAGTTTTCGCACAGAGTTTTCTTAGGCTCATTGTCTTCCAAGGACGAGCATTTCTCTTGGAGATCCTCCAAGCTTGCTGATGTCTTCCCGGAAATATCCTAATAAGGACTGCCGACAATTTCTCTGTTAGCTGAACACCAGCAGGGGTCTCTCTTGATACACCAAAATTTCTACGCCTGAAATACATCTCAGCCAGGCTTCAAATTATTCTCGAAAAGGCCTCCATAGGCCACAATAGACCATCTTTAATTAAAGAGACAAAATAAAAATTACTACATCATAATGATTAAACAGTGTTAACCCCACTAATACCCTTATGTGTATGCATTTATCTAGCTTTGCGACATACAGAGCATTAATTCAGACAGCGTTTTGTGCTTAAAATAAATAGCACACAGCAACATTAAACATGGAAGACTTTGCACGTTATTGTAAAACAAATAAAGCACATACACGCTAACCCATGTGTAATCCCCTTCCGTGTTAAAACAAACAGGTTGGTTAATAAGACATACTTGCACAAGACAAATAATTAGTTATTAATTATTAATAATTAGTTAAACGCATAGACATGCCAGAGCTTCAAAAGCCCCAGAATTTTCTAACAGAAAACTCTGCTCCAGCAATCCCCCCTTTGGTGATTTTATCACCAAATAAACCCAAAAAAAAAAAATTAGCGAAAATTTAGACCCATTTTAGAAGAAATCAGAAATGTCTTTTCCCCTTACACAACATTAAACACCAGTCTCTCTCTCATCATCTCTCTTAGTCTCTAAATAAACACTTTCCCTCAATTCTTCTAATTCAATCTCTTCTGGTTCTCTTTTTGACTTCTTAAAAATCTTATTTTTCTTATTTTTCTTTTTGTTTTCCAAATTTTTCTCTTTCCCTCTCCTGTTTTTATAACACACACACACCAATCTCAGTATCAACACAGCAACAATTATACAAGACAAGGGAAACAACACCCTACCTACAATAGTACTACCTATTTTAGTAATAAAATCCTTAACAGCTATCATCTTATTAGCTAGTTTAGTCCATATACTCCCAGTTTCAAGTGGTACTAGATCTTCATGCAAATCAGTAATATTTCTAATATAGACTTTCAGATCTCTGCTTTCATCAGGAATGTAAGTGCAACAATGTTGAACTTTCAAAATTCCACAAACTCCACCCTCCTTGGCCAAAAGAATATCAAGAGCAAGTCGATTTTGCATAGACATGGCACGTACGGCACTCAATTCCGTATTTACCAAAAGAAATCCTCCTGCGGTATTTGTCGATAAACGATCAACCACTGTGGACAATTTCCGAATTCCATAAGCATTTAAAGAAATTCCCACTGCTGGAATCAAAACCCCAAAAATGTCACCCACAATTTCAGACCAAGTTTCTCTCTTAAATCGTTTTAGTACATTAATATCTTCTACATCACTTATTTTATCTGTATGAAAAATCTTAGGAAAAACTAAACCTACATAACATGTGCCATACCAATGGTCAGGCAATCTGTAATAAGCTTTGTTCCCACACACATAATACACTCCTGGAAAAATAGTATCTTCTCCACCTCTGAAACCCCAACCAGTCGCAACGAAGTATGTATCATGGCACTCACTAGTCCCCACAAAGTACGTATCATATTGGGATTTCCTTCTGGTAATGCAAAGTTTACCTTTCTGCGGTGCATCCAAAGCTAAAGTTGGACTAACCCCATTCTTCAACTCCTTTCCCATCTCAATGTCCCAAATTGTCTCACTCACTTCATATTTTCCCGCTTTCCCCTGCATGTTCACTCTCCTTTCCTCTACCATATCCAGGAAAGCTTTCTCCTCTTCTTTCAAACTGCAAGTTAAATTATTCTTAAAAATGTAATCTAACGTTAGTCCTTTTTCTTCAATAAAAATCTCACCAAAAGTGTTAGCTTCTTTAGCTGGATTCAGCTCTTTGTTCATTGGCAAGTGCCCAAAAATACTATCTCTGTTAGACATCCTATAATCTACTATTCCTAACAAATAAAATACACTACTCAAAATACTGCAAGAAATACCATATGTAGCTGGTAAATGGTGATAAGTAACACCTTCTGAAACAGATGCAGGTAATTGCATGCAGACATAGCAATCCCTTACTTCCATTGTTTTCACATATTCATATAACAGTTTTGAAAAAACATTACTAGAAAAATTGTTAATTGACCTATCTTTGTGTATGTAACTAGGAACTACCTTTTGTGAATTCTTCTCTTCATTAGTCATGTTTTCATCCATCCCAAATTCAACCTTAAAAGTAACTAATAAAACTAAAACACCCCATAGAAGCATTAATATTCCAGTACAACAGAAACACATCCTACACCACCTTTTCAG
This sequence comes from Triturus cristatus, assembly GCF_964204655.1. Classification (NCBI taxonomy): domain Eukaryota; kingdom Metazoa; phylum Chordata; class Amphibia; order Caudata; family Salamandridae; genus Triturus; species Triturus cristatus. Next base: position 501,961,988 of record NC_140591.1, read on the forward strand.
GAAGGCACATCTATTTGGGTTATTTTCTGTGTTAGCCATTCTACTCCACTACAGTTATTAATACTCTTCAAATCTCCAACGTCTTGTTCCAAACTCTTCAGTTTTTCAAAGATTTTCTGTTCACTCAGTCCAAGTGAATCCTTCTTTTTCACTCAGTTTGGATACTCATCATTTTTCACTCCAGTTTTTCCAACATCAAATTGTATCAAATCTCCAACACTCAGTTCTTCAGTCTCTGATTCTTCTCTGATGTCACTCAGCAATACTTTCAAAATTTCACCAGTTTCTTCCTCAACCACTTTTCTCAAGACCACTTCCGGATTATCTCGAGTCACTGTTTCTTCTTGTCCTCCTTCAGACAGTGTCACATAAGACCATTCCGGTGATCTGTACTTTTGGTTGGGTCTTTTAACTCTTTTTATTTCCACTGGTTCTTCTGTACTTATTGATTTTCCTTCTTCAGCCCTTGAAGTTTGACTGGATACTTCATTCACTTGTTCAGCTTCCGGTGAATTTACTCTTATTATCCTGTATCTCAGTCTTTTCACTCTGTTGTTAGGCCAACGATCTCCTTTCACAACCTTTTTAGGCCTTGCTTCTTTAACACTTTTCTCTCCAATCAAAGTTCTTTTCCTCAGAACTCGACCTCCTGTTTGTTCATCTTTCTTTCCAACCAAAGTTCTTTTCCTCAGAACTCGACTTTCTGGTTGTTCGTCTTCACCATCCGATTCTGTTTCAATTGCCTTTTGCTTTCGTTTCTTAGCAGTTTTCTTTTCTTGCACAGATTCTTTCACCACTGTTTGAGACTTCCCTACTTCTGTCCCTCCTCGAGTCTCCGACACGCAATCTTCTTGCTGTCTATTTGTCCCTTTACCTAGCTCCTCATGAATGCACCCTACACCTCCTCGGGGGTCTTCCGCAATCTGTCCCTCTCTATCTTCTTCTAACCCTGTTTCTTCAAGAATAATCTCAAGTGGTTCTTCAATCTCTTCTTCCTCTTCTGATTCAGAAGTAGTCTCTATGTGCTTTCTCTTTTCTTTTCTTTTTCCACCACTGCTACTCGAAACTTCAGGCTCTTTCACAGAATCAGAATCTGCTCTTTCTTCTGATACTCGCAGTGAATCTCTTGAAACTCTTCCTGCTCCTTTTCTCACTGATTCTGTATCTTCTGACCTCCTCTCAGATACTCGCAGTGAATCTCTTGAAGCTGTCTCTGCTTCTTTTCTCACTGATTCTGTATCTTCAGGATCTTCACCATCACTGGAATCTGACTCTTCATAATACTCTTCACCAGATCCCCCTCTCGGGCTTGGAATTCTCAGAGTATGACTCGCATGTATCCAGTGTCTCACTCCAGCACACTTTACAGCAGTCGTTGTAGTCAGAATAACTTGTCTTGGCCTTCCCCACTTTGGAACCAAGCAATTTCTTCTTCTGTGCACCTTAATCCTCACCCAGTCTCCTGGACTTAGATCATGGGCTTGCTTCTTTTCAAGTGTGGTAGCTTCTCCTCCAATCTGGTGAAACACAGAATGGACTGCGTCAGCCAGGCCTTTACAGTAATCCAAAATCATGTCATCAGTTATTGCCATTAATTTATTCACAGGCACAAATGCATGGCGCATAGCACGTCCCATGATAATTTCATGTGGACTCAAACCTGTAGTTCTGTCTGGAGTAGATCTCATAGTCATCAAGACTAGAGGAAGAACGTCTGGCCATTTCATGCCAGTGGCTAAACACATCTTTCCCAATCTGTTTTTGATCGTGCCATTAATCTGTTCAACCACACCAGAAGCCTCTGGTCGGTATGCACAATGTAGCTTCTGTTGTATTTTCAATGCTTCACAAATTAAACTAATAAGCTCATTTTGAAAGTGTCTGCCTCTGTCAGATTCAATTGTAACTGGAAACCCGAACCTAGGAATCAACTCCCTCAATAGTAATTTTGCCACTGTTAATCCATCATTTCTCCTTGTCGGATAGGCCTCCACCCACCTTGAAAACAAACAGACTACCACTAGGACATACCTTAGTCTGTTCACCTGAGGCATTTCAATGAAATCAATTTGTATTCTCGTGAAAGGACCTCCTTCTCTGCCAATGGTCCCCAAACTCACCACTGTCTTTTTCCCAGTGTTAAACTGCTGACAAATTAAACATCTCTGACAGATGCTTTCCGCAATAGCTCTAAACTTTGCATTATACCAGGTCTGCTTAAAGGACCTGATCATGGCGTCCCTCCCCAGGTGTCCCTGGCCATGATACATCCTTGCCATTGACGACAAAATTGAGTTTGGCATCACTGGTCTGCCATCTCTGTAGACCCAAACATGGTCCGTTTCTCTTGGAGCACATCCTGCTTTAATCCAATCCTGTTTTTCCTCTTCACCTGCCTCATCTTGTAACTGTTTCACTTCATCCCATGTTTCTAAGACATTAGTAAACATCACAGAAAGAAAAGACATTTCCTCCATCCTGTCCCTGTTAATTGACAAATTCATCCTCGCACAATATTGTGCCAAATCGTTTGAGTATCTGTTGCCAACAGTAATAAAATCTTCTCCTGAAACATGTGCTGCACATTTCACAACTGCTAATTCTTTAGGCAGCTGTATTGCCTCAATCAATTTTCCAATCAGCTCAGCATTCTTTATTGGAGTTCCACTCGATGTCAAGAAACCCCTCTGTAGCCACAATTGGCCAAAATCATGCACCACTCCAAACCCATACTGACTATCAGTCAACACAGTTATTCTCATATCTTTCCCAATCTCACAAGCTCTTGTCAATGCCACCAATTCAGCAACTTGTGCAGATTTCACTCCTTTCAACGGTGATGCTTCCACAACCTCTGAAACTGTGCACACTGCATATGCTGCACATAACACACCACTTTCATTTCTCAAGCATGATCCATCCACAAAAAACACATCATCATTCTCAGGCAAAGGAACATCTTTAATGTCTGGTCTTGGTTTCGTACAGTATTCCAGCACATCCAAACAATCGTGATCATCTTCCATTCTTATTCCCACATTCTCAATGTCTGGCAAAAGTGTTGCTGGATTCACATTTGTACATCTTTCAAGAGTCACATTCGATGCTCCCAGAATCACTTTCTCATACCTTGTCAGCCTACTATTTGACATATGCTGAGTTCTACTTCTTGTCAAAAGAATTGCCACATTGTGAGGTACGAATACCCTTACAGGATACCCCATTATAATCCCCTCACTCTGCTCCAGGCTTCTGCATGTTGCAGCCACAGATTTTAGACAACCTGGTAAACCCACAGCTACAGGGTCAAGTGTCGATGAAAAATATGCAATAGGCCTTCTCAATTGCCCATGTTTCTGAATTAACACTGAAAGTGCACATCCATTTCTCTCACTGCAGTATAGTTCAAACTCTTTTTCATAGTCTGGCATACCCAGAGCTGGAGCTTCACACATTTTTGTTTTAAGCTCTTCAAATGCTGCCAATTGTTCTGCATCCAATTCCAATGGATCTGTCATGTCACATTTTGTCAACTTAATCAATGGCTTTGCTATCAGGGAAAAATTAATTATCCACTGACGACAATACCCCACCATACCCAGAAACATTCTCACTTCTCTCTGAGTTTTTGGAGCTTTCATTTCTCTGATTATTTTAATCCTGTCAGTAGTCACTTTTCTCAGACCTTTCTCAATATTATGTCCAAGATAATGCACCTCTTTTTTACAAAACTGCAATTTAGCTGGGGATACTTTTAACCCTCCATCTGCCAGATGATTCAGTAAAGCTATAGTATCCACTTCACAAGCTTCACGTGTCTTTGATGCCACAAGCAAATCATCAATGTACTGCACTAGCACTGAGCTTTCAGGCATGATCAGACTTTCCAACGATCTTTTCAATAACTGATTGAATATCGAAGGACTCTCCGTATACCCCTGTGGGATACGACACCATGCTAAAATACGCTGGCCAAACCTAAATGCAAAAATCGGCTGGCTGTCATGATGTAATGGAATTGAAAAGAATGCATGACACAAATCAATCACTGTGTACCACTCAGCATCATGTGGAATTTGATACAGAATCACTGATGGATTTGGCACGATGGGACAACATGCCACCACAATCTGATTAATCTTTCTCAGGTCCTGTACTATTCTGAACTTACCATTAGGCTTTTTCAGTCCCATTATCGGTGAATTACACGGACTGCTCAATAATTCTCTCAGGACTCCTTGCTGAATCATTTTCTCAATTATAGGAGTTATCCCTTCGATTATTTCTGGTGTCATTTTGTACTGAGGAATGTTAGGATATGCAATTCCCTCTTTCAGTGCAATTTTTACTGGATCTACATTATTCATCAATCCCACATCCTCTCCTGTGAAATCCCAAACTACTCTTTTCACTGTGTCTCTCAGCACTTGAGGTAAATCCTCCGGATTGAACACTGGAAATGTACCAATTAACTCACTTTCCCTAGTCTCTATAGTCATTCGATAGAAAGCATCATCATCTGGTGTCTCAAAAGCTATTCCATCTGGTGTACAGAAAATCGTGCAATTCATCTTGCACAATAAATCCCTACCTAACAGGTTCACTGGACTCGTGTCACAGACTATAAATCTGTGCATGTCTGAAAATTTCCCTATCTGTACTTTCACTGGCTCAGTAAGACGTGTTCTGATCTGTGTATTGGCTACGCCAACTACTTGGATTGCTTCATCCGAGAGAGGAAGATTTCTAACATCTGTTGACCTGACAGTTGATCTCGTCGCACCTGTGTCTACTAAAAAGGTAACACCCTCTTCATTTATTTTCGCATCCACAAATGGTCCTGCCTGGTCTATTTCTAGAGATGCACCAAGTATGCACTCTTCTTCCTCTCCTCGGCACCGTCAGTAATCACCTTCAGACTCACTCCCTTCACTCCTTAACAAGTACTGCTGTACCCTGTTAGTACGTCTTTGTTTGTTTACCTGCTCATCATTGAAGAATCCCGAATCCTGACTGTACTTTTGTACCCCTCTATTCTGCGGTAAAGGTGGTTTTGGCTCTTGGCTCTGCTGCTGTGTCACAACTTTCTGCTGTTGCTGTTGTTGCTGCTGATTATTCCCCTCATTCTGCACCTGTTGATTCAATAATTTACCTTCATTTAATGGCGGATTAGGACATTCCGATCTCCAGTGTCCCAGTTGGCCACAGTTGTGACATGGGAACTTTTTCTTTGCTTCCTCAAGACTTCCCCTTCCCTTACCTGTAAATCTCGGTCTATTCCCTGTACCTGTATTATTATTTCCTGGATTATTTGCCTGTTCCACTAACTGTGCTTCCTGTCTCTCTGCAACTTTCACCTGTGCCCACATTGCTTTTTCCTTCAGCTTTCTTTGCTTTGCTTCAATTTCATCACTGAAATATTTTGCATGTCTCAGAATCTCATCCACTTTCTTACTCTGCCAATCCACTGTGTTTTCACGAATTCTCTCACCTATTTCAGGTCTAAGGCCATATACAAATCTGTACACAAAATGGCTCAGATCTTTGTCACCCAGGTGTTCATCACCACTGAATTGTTTAAAAGCCAGTATCAGCCTTTCGTAAAATGCATGGACCGATTCCTTTGGTTCCTGTTGTGTACGATCTATCTTAACCCAGTCTGTCTCTTTTGGGGGAACTTTACTCTTCAGGTATACCATCACCTGATCGTACTTCCTCATTACCTCTGGATCTGGTGCCCCTGTTCTCGGATCTCTTGGATATTCCTCACTAGGCCAACTCACAACTATTTTACACTCAGTCCACAAGTCTCCTGGAACAATTATGTCAAACAAACTATTCAAGTCAACCCACAGCACTTTTGACAATTTCACAAACCTGTCTACCTGCCTATACCACTCGACGGGCTTTTCTCTCAATCGAGGGAAATCATTCGTAAATGATAAAATATCCTGTCTGGTCCATGGCACATGTACATACCCTCCTCCAGGTATTTCTCTCATGGGAAACTGCTCCACTGGTTTCTCCGATTCTCTCACTGGAAATGCTGAATAAGTTGTTCTATCTTCAGATTCCTCTCTCTTTTTATACCACCTATCCTTCCACTTTTCTACATCACCCCATCTACGCAGTAATGCCACCATTTCTTTAATCTGTCCTGTTCTACCAGAAGTATTCAAATTTTCTATATCTTTTTCTGTGAAATCCATCCTGTACGTTTTCTGTAAAGCTTTTACTTTATCAATGTCAACTCCTTGATCATTTGCTATTGCTCTCAGTCTATCATGTGTATGTCTAGCTCTCCATGTTATGTTTTTACACATAAATAATATTTCACCATCATTGTGACTTTTCAAAATTTCTGTCGGAATTGTTCCTGTCACTAGCTCTTCTAATTCTACTCGTAATTTGCTCACATCAATAATTTCCTGATTTTTGTCTTTTTTCTGAAGCACTTTCATCCAGTCGTTTAAATCATCAACTGTTATTTCAGCTGTCTTTTTCACTGGAACCCCCCTTTTCTGTTGTTCTAATACTGGCATCCCTGAACTACCGGAATCACTGATTTCCATCATTTCGCTATCTCCGTCATGTCTTGTTTGTCTCAGGTCATTCTTCCCTATTCTTTTATCTGAATCTCCTGAAGGACCAGCTGTACTACCTGGAAAATATGGAATTACCAGTCCATTTTCACCTGACTTTTGTCTATCAATCACAGGAATTACTGGACCTATAGTAACTGGTACCGTCACAGCTTCCATGTTCATCGTTAACTCTCTAATCTTTTCAGTCAGTTCTGTTGTCGTTTTTGCTAATTGTCTGGCATTTCTGGCATTTTCCTCCTCTCTTATAGAATCACTAGTTCTTGATTCGGGTGTCATTTTCCCTTTCTCAACTGTATTTCTTATTGGAGAAATAACTCGTGTACTGTCTTCTGATTCTGATCTATATGGAGGTGGTCTTTTGTACATCATGTCATTTAAAATTTCATCTTCATACTCTCCATACCTCCTCCTTTCTATCTCAGAACCTCTTTCTTCTGTAGGAGCAGAAGCTTCAATTGTTCTCATCGGGTATAATCCCTCTGTCATACAACCTTCCCGCCATCTTTTCATCCTTTCCTGATGTGACTCACTATCATGTCTCCTCCCAAACATGTACCTGTGGTACCCTCTAGACCTTTGCTTTTCTCTGTCATGAACCTCTTCTTCCCATTCCACTAAAGCCTCAAACTGTGTAGGTCTCGGTCTCGGGTCTAAGCACAGCATCTTTTCCCGTAAATTTCTCAACACAGCCATATTAAATGAACCATCTTCCGGGAATGCTAAAACACCATCTTCCTTAGTATACCTTACCCAATTCTGTAACCATACACAGGTATGTAAACCATATTTTGCAACCATGAAGGATGCGGGTGTTTTCGGTGGAGGCAGTAACTCACCCTCTCTTGTTTTAACCTCTTTATCCTTACTAAACCATTTCTTAACTTTTCCAAAGAATGTCTTTTTCTTTTTCTCTTCTTGATAATACATTTTAGCTAGTCTTATTTTAAAACTTTCTATTTTTAAAGATTCGCAAACCTAATTCTCGTTAACGCACCAGTCCTGGAACGTCTACGTCACTAAACTGCTCTACCAATCCCTACGCGACTCACACTAACGCACCAATCCTAGCGCGAACCCTTCTCTGAGTCACTGTCCAATCAGTGTGCGAACCTCCTGACGTCAGCAGCCAATCAGTGCGCGAACCTCTTAACGTCAGCAGCCGCTGCAGTCTCTGTCTCCTGTCTCTGTCACTTGTCTACCCCTCCTTTACAAAATACTCTCAGTAGACTTCGTGTGTCAAAATTTTACAAAATCTGTTAGTCACTACATAAAAAACATTTCCATTGTCTGCTTCGCTAACCACAGAATAGTAAAAGAGTCTATTTCTCAAGGGACAACAATCTTACATACATCTCATAACTGTCTCCTCCAGGACGTATCCAAAAGAGTATTACAATCAATAAATGTATATGCATTCACGCACAATCATACGAAAGGGAAAAATATAATACATACACACAGAATCCTGCTTCTTGAGAACAGCGCACAATCTGCCTCTACACAGAATTATAACTCACAATAACCAAGCAGCTTACCTCTGCCCAGTTCTGCAAACAAGCTCAGAGAATACCTATTACTCCTCCCGCAATAAGCTTTAACGGCAATCCTTACGGATCCCTGGGACTTAAGACCAGAGTTTCACAGATAACCTTCACTACGATACACACTCCTTATATACCAGAAATTTCTAATAGTAACATACAATGTCACTGATTCCGAACCCAGACAATGAATGAACGCGCAACTTCTATTGTCACACGTAATTCCTTACAATTCCGTCTTTCCCGAGAGCAGCATATACACCTTTTCCTGCTCCACTACGGAACTGCTTCCAGCTTCCAAATTCCAGAAGCACTACATTTAACTCAACATGACGACTCCAACATTTAGTATTAGTACATATACCAAAACATCAAAAATAAATCAATAATCAATAAGCTAGTTTACAAGCAATCTTATCTTATCTTATCAGATCAAGACAACCATCTATAACCATCCTCTGCTACCAGAGAATCTGATGCAGATCAGGATGATAAAATAATATCCACTACCACAGATAGAGTAATCTTCACAGTTACACGCACATACATACGTCATACACTAGGGCCCATTTCACTTACACATATTCCGATACTCCATCAGCGGCAAACCTGTAAAAGAAAACACCTAAACACCCTGCACCTGCATCTAGGCGATAGGACCAGTTTTAGTGGCTGTCCAAAATAATATAAACAATCTATAAACAATAATCAATAATAATTCAATAAATGACAAGGAATGAAATAACCAACACCATGTTCAAAATTATATTGCTTTATCTAAAATTAGTCAGAATGAAATCAGAATAAATCATTTCTCATAATTACCTATTCTAACTAGTGTCAGAACGGGTCAGGACCAGTCTCTTGAAAAGTCTTTTCAGGATAGTGTCCTCAGCATTGGTCATCTGCAACGCAAGTTCACGCAGCAAGGCGACGAAAGAAAGAGTGTGGGGAGAGCCCTCCCTATGCTAACATTTTTATACCACGAAATACAATGAAAACCCACATTTAAAGTTTGTATCACCATGTAAAACAAGAAGGATGGGATGTATCTTGACTACATCCTGAGAAACTCCGCTCAAGAAAAGTCTTAACTATGATTCTGCAACATTTCATATTTGTTTCCTTCGACAAGCCAGTTTTCGCACAGAGTTTTCTTAGGCTCATTGTCTTCCAAGGACGAGCATTTCTCTTGGAGATCCTCCAAGCTTGCTGATGTCTTCCCGGAAATATCCTAATAAGGACTGCCGACAATTTCTCTGTTAGCTGAACACCAGCAGGGGTCTCTCTTGATACACCAAAATTTCTACGCCTGAAATACATCTCAGCCAGGCTTCAAATTATTCTCGAAAAGGCCTCCATAGGCCACAATAGACCATCTTTAATTAAAGAGACAAAATAAAAATTACTACATCATAATGATTAAACAGTGTTAACCCCACTAATACCCTTATGTGTATGCATTTATCTAGCTTTGCGACATACAGAGCATTAATTCAGACAGCGTTTTGTGCTTAAAATAAATAGCACACAGCAACATTAAACATGGAAGACTTTGCACGTTATTGTAAAACAAATAAAGCACATACACGCTAACCCATGTGTAATCCCCTTCCGTGTTAAAACAAACAGGTTGGTTAATAAGACATACTTGCACAAGACAAATAATTAGTTATTAATTATTAATAATTAGTTAAACGCATAGACATGCCAGAGCTTCAAAAGCCCCAGAATTTTCTAACAGAAAACTCTGCTCCAGCAAAAACAAGGGAAGGCGGGAAAACCTCAGGAAGACCAAGAGCTCCACGTCTGGTGCAGGTGAGGCTGAATATTACTGCAGAGAAAGAAAGGTTAATGCAGTATTGCAAGCATGAGACTTCTCCAATGTCTTAATTCCAACCCCTTGTTTCACATACCATTCTACTGCTAAGCCGGTAAGAACACTACTGTATCCTGCTGTCTATTCCAGATGACCAGTACATGCGTAGAACACCCTTAAAGAGGATCCTGCACAAAAGAAAGACCTGTATTAAGGCTGACGTTGCTTTCACCACTATGACTCATGTATGTGTAAGATTCCCCACTTACCCCCACTATGATATGATGAAACAGGAAACGTGTTAGGATTACCTCAGCTACCAGTGGATGGATTACACCTAATGCAGAGGTAAAGCATATAGGTCAGTGAATCACAAGTAAGCTTCACACAGTTCCTTGTCCTTTCTCACACATAAATCGGGGCTGTCATTAAAGTAGAAACAAAAGGTAGCGCAAAAGCGCCGTTACCGTGATTCAGAAGCTGCAATCCGTTATCACCGAGTGGTTCACACAAGTCTTCCCACGTCTTCACACAAATAAGTACTTAAAGAAGGAACCCCACAAGTGTAGACCGGGCCGAGGAAGGACTAACAAAGGAGAAATCAAAACTATAAAGAAGCGAAACAAAAAGGGGAATGGATGCGAGGCGAGGAATTAATTGCCTCTTTGTTTGTCACAACAGGCGGGGATACGGAGCCCTGTTTTGGAAGGTGATGTCCTCGATAGCTCCGAGATTCCGGGTGAAACACCCGAGGGGCGGAGATTCGAACGCGGATACCCCGTTTGGTGTAACTGATGTCTCCTACTAGCAGGGGGAAGACAGCTGGAGGGAATGGTGGCTACTAAGGAGACCTGAAGTTTTACTGATGGCACCAACAATCAACAGGCTCGAAGGAGAATACACGCGCTCCGACGAAGGAAACGCCGGCAACGCGTACCCACGACGAAAACAGGAAGCAATCAGCTAACGGAAGTCAGGCAAGTGACTGAGGACGGAAATGGGGCCCAGAACTAGAACGCTAAGCGCGTTCGGGAGCGTCTACGCTCCTTTTATGCACGCCCCTAACCTCGTCAGGAAAGGACTCCGGGGCAGGCAGGACTCCGGGGCATGACACCGACAAAGAGTCTGGATCAGAAATGAGTCCACTGGTAGATATAGACGGGGATGGAGTAATGGCTGGACCAGCACAGCCGCTAGCAAATTTGGGGAAAAATTATTTCCAACCTAAAATATACTCCAAATTCTCATTTGTGAAAGACGCTGGTGCAGTGCTAAATCTTAGGATCAACGAGCAACTGGACCTCCCTTCTCCACTGCACCCAGAAGTTTCAACAGGTAAAGGCACACCGGTCAATTCCATGGCAGGAGTCAGCAGTGTGACCCCACCTAGCTCAAAAATTGACGAAGCAACAAATGAGACAGCAGATCAATCGGTGGAGCAAGTGACAGCACGGGTAGATCTGGAAAACATAAGGCATACCGATAAAAACATTGGGAGATAGAACGAGGAAAGAACACAATGCACAGGAAATCTGGCTTCCTCTACTCTATCAGAGGGTTTAAGATCTCCAACAAGAATAACATTGGAGCCAGATATTAAAATACGGCCTTGCCAGAGCGTAATGACTTACGCAGCTGCAGCACTCTTAGAGTCAAAAGCACATACAATTACCCCCGAGATAATCCCGGTGGGTACCATGGCTACCACTACTCTAGATAAAATCCTAACCAAAGTAGTGAAAGGAACAACTCCACAATTGAGTTTGGACAATACAGACCTTGACCTCAAATACATTAGCAGGAAAATTACAGCGACGACAGCGACAACACTGCCCAGTGGGGTCCCTGGAAAGTTAGGAAACAACACTGACACCGGTATCAAGGTTGAACCACCAAGTCTAGTTTTCCCTGGATTGCAGTCAGAACCCGTACCCCCTACGTTGGGGAATGGAGCAGCAAATACAGGGGTTGAGCAATTTGACACCCCAAATTATGTGGTCAGCAACACGTCTTTTATTACGACCGAAGAATGGGAAAACTTGGTCACCACATACTCCACTGAGGATAAAAGAGAAATAGCACCTAAAGACACAGGAAGGGCTACAAAGGGGTGCCTGGAGGAAACACCAATAGGAGAGAACAAAATATGGGCCTCTCTCCTAATTACCATGCAACTTTTAACAAAGGCTCTGGAATATCACTCGGACAAGATGGATATTCAACTTTCTCTCCTCAATTGTTTAGCCCTGCATGTTACAAGTATCAACAGCAAGCTGTCGGAATTTACCAACTTTATTGAAAGAGCCCAATCCGAAACGGCAATAATCCCTCCAAGTTGCACTTGCCATCTAATTGTCGACAAACTTGCCACACTACCCGCAGCGATGGGCGATCTTTTAAGGGACATAAAAAGTACAAACTTTAATAATATAACAAATATTGGAAAAACTAAATCCAACAAAAGTAAACAAGAAAGAGATCATTCTAAAGAAATGACATCACTCGCCCAGGATCAAAAAGAGCGATCCCAGTCCGATAAGAATGAAAATACTCAGGTCACCTCCTCCGTGGAGGCTGGTAAAGATCCAGGCCAGGCGAAGGATCGGCCTTTAAGTTAAGTCGGAACAACATCAGGAACTGGCAACTTGAGGAACAGTTAAAGTGAGCAAGCCTTTGAGCTTAGACTCTCTAGGGCCTTCAGCCACCCTAGATCATCAACAGGTGGTGCAGACCCCTGCAGTGGGAACAAGCAGACAAGTAAACTAGATGAGGGGGGCATCCAGCCAAACAAATGGCACTCTTCCAAACAGTGATGAAAAGGGAGGAATAAAAATCTATCTATAAAATCCTTTTTTTCAAGCAGCAGTAAAAGCCTCGAGTGAACCCCAGTCAGAACGAAGAGTAGGCAGGGAGCCATCAAATGCACAGCCTGAGCTAATTGCCTCTGACGTCACATGTCCAACAGGGTTGAATCATGTAGGAATGGTACACCTAAGTGAACATAAACACTTAGGATTCACCAACTTAAACGAACAGGTGGAAAATCAGCCGGTAACAGCATTAGCATGTGAAGTCACCCCTGAGGTAACAGCTAGCACAACGGCACACAGCGACCTACTGAAAACAGAAAACGGCAAAACAAAAGTGGTAACAGTAAACAGAGCGGGCTCTGACACACAGCAACCTTTCAAGGGACGGCAGACGGAAAAAGAGCAGAGCTCGGACTCCACAGAAAGGGTAGAATTACAAAACCAGACACCCTCAAATGCAGGGAGAAGAGAAAAGGCCCCACATAGCTGAGCTTCCCCTAATAATTCCAGACGATAGATGTCCAAGTCAATCCTGTTCATCCCTGAGTATACATCTAAAGGACGAGGGGACATCCTAAATAGAGGAAACATTCTCTGAATATTAACTGACATTAACAGTCTGGATGAGATTGGCTCACAAGACCGGGAATCTGTAGAATTTGAAACACCCCTCAGAGTATTAAACAACAAAAACAGTCTAGGCAAACCCAGAAACAGTGGAGAAAATTATTAAGGAAGAGGATCAACTAGACGTCTTGGGGATCAGACTGCATCTCCACCATGCAGTCGGCTATCCAGACCCATTACTGCATTACCATCAAGAGCCCACCAACCGTAGACCAAGCAGCAAGAGAGGTTTAGGGCCAATCAGCTCTGTGCTTAAGGGGGCACGCAGTACCTCTGTAGAGGTTTTGGAGAGGAATAACTCTACTATCCGTAGCATTTGGGTTCAAGATGAAACTGATGCATCAAAGGACTTGACCTGAATAGCAAAAACTATAAACACAGGACCAGAGACCCTATGACAGAGATTAGAACAGGAAACAAACACTCCAAAGTAAAAATTTAGCTCCTGGAACATAAATGGCCTTGGAACTAAAATCACGGACACGGCCTTATTGATGTATTTTCAACAATTCAACCTAATCCTGCTCTAAGAAATGTGGTTAGAAGACCCATTCCACCTGCCAGGTTTTAAATCATACCATCTCCCAGCAACTAGAAACTCCAAATTCGGTCATTTGAAAGGGGGTCTTATGACTTGGATGTATGACGTTACAACGTATACTTTTACAACGCATGCACTTACAACGCATTTTTTACAACGCAACATCCACTACAACGCATTCCATTACAACGCAGGACACTACAACGCATTTTTAAAAACTACCTTTACAAAGCATTCCATTACAACGCATACTACCTTTACAACGCATACCATTACAACGCATAATATTAAATTGCATTTAAGGTAAGTATAAGATAGTATAGGGGTAAAAATTACTTTTCTAACTCCAGGGGGTGCAACAGTAGGGTAAGTGTTGGATAGTATAGGGGTAAAAATTACTATTCTAACTCCAGGGGGTGCAACAGCAGGGTAAGTGTTGGATAGTATAGGGGTAAAAATTACTATTCTAACTCCAGGGGGTGCAACAGTAGGGTAAGTGTTGGATAGTATAGGGGTAAAAATTGCTATTAAAACTCCAGGGGGTGCAACAGTAGGGCAAGTGTTGGATAGTATAGGGGTAACAATTACTATTCTAACTCCAGGGGGTGAAACAGTAGGGCAAGTGTTGGATAGTATAGGGGTACAAATTACTATTCTAACTCCAGGGGGTGCAACAGTAGGGCAAGTGTTGGATACTATAGGGGTAAAAATTACTATTCTAACTCCAGGGGGTGCAACAGTAGGGTAAGTGTTGGATAGTATAGGGGTAAAAATTACTATTCGAACTCCAGGGGGTGCAACAGTAGGGCAAGTGTTGGATAGTATAGGGGTAAAAATTACTATTCTAACTCTAGGGGGTGCAACAGTAGGGCAAGTGTTGGATAGTATAGGGGTAAAAATTACTATTCTAACTCCAGGGGGTGCAACAGTAGGGCAAGTGTTGGATAGTGTAGGGGTTTAAATGTAATATTATGCGTTGTAATAGTATGCGTTGTAAAGGTAGTATGCGTTGTAATGGAATGCGTTGTAAAGGTAGTTTTTAACAATGCGATGTAGTGTCCTGCGTTGCAATGGAATGCGTTGTAGTGGATGTTGCGTTGTAAAAAATGCGTTGTAAGTGTAGTGCGTTGTAAAAGTTGCATTGTAAAGGTTGTTCCCCTTACGACTTACGTCTTGATTAAAACCATAACGACTGTTAAGGAATGAACAAGCAAAAGCACCTCAACAAATGAAATAAAAACAATACAGCTGGAAAAAGAAGGTTTTAAAGATAAACAGCAGCTATTACTTGTTAACACCTATTTACATGCCCGAAATAGAAAAATCGGCGCAAAGCAACTGGCAACAGAATTAACAAAGCTAATCACCGAGGAGGAGACTTCAAACTATATCATCTCAGGCAACTTCAATATGTTCCTTACAGGGAGCGCAGACACAGACAGGCTGGCAGAAGATCAACAATCAGCATGGGGATTCCACTCCAGGATGAGTGCAAGTGGGCAAGCCAACTAAGATCTTTAAGGACCAGTTGAGTGACCTAGAAATCCTGTCCTTGGTAGCATTAAACGGTTGACTTTTGGGGAACTGCCCCCAAGCTGCAACCTTTCATAACGCATTTTCAAACACTGCAATAGACTACACCTTTGTATCTTTACCACTTTATAGTTTAACAAATGATTTCAGGATCGGAATGCCGGACTACAGTGATCATCAACCACAAGAAACGGCTCATACTTATCCAATCATTGATTTAGATACAAAGGTCACATTATAGGAGAATCAAATGCAACACACGTAACCCAGGAAAAGTCTTAGCAGTATCAAAAATACGGTGGGAGGAAAATAAACTGCAGTGTGGTAACATCTTAAGAGCTTGGGAAAACTTCATCAAGAGCTTTGAACTATCTATCCCCAAAATAGTCCCAATGAAAACTGGGCAAAAAATTCAACGGGAAGTACTTAGCAGGCCAACAAGCAATCAAAGAATCCATCTTTCGGCAAACCAACATGCTGAACCAAGACAAATAAGGAGCAAAATAAACCGAGCAATGCGTAGTCTCCATCAAATCTGCCCCACAGGCAACACACAGCTGGAACTAAGAAGGCTAAAGGCCAGCAAAAAGAAAATTATCTGGCAAGCGAAAAGGGAAAACGACGAAACAATATGGGTAAAACTGTTATACGATTCAAAAACTAATAACAGTGCCAGGTTTTGCCACACAGTCAAGAGGATAGTGAACCCAACAGCTCCAGGAATTAACTCACATATAACGGAGCAAGCTTGGGTAAAATATTTAGATAATCATTTCAACATGGAAGCAAGTGAAAATAAACAAGTCATGGTGGTACGCCAGCGTGGCCGGCAGCCCCTAAAACCCCCAGACTCAGAGCTTCTCCCCCCTCTCAATAAAATTGATTGTGAACAGAATCTCCAAAAGTCGAAATGAGAGAGCGCCTGGGCCCAACAGCTTACCACTAATTATATGCAAGCAAGACCCAAACTATTGGGCAGTGGTGTTATTACCCTATTTAACAACATCTTGGAAACTGAACAATTACCAGACTCTTGGAAGATATCAATTATTTCACCTATCTATAAGAAAGTCAGTAAGACTGAACCGAAGAACTACAGACTCATTGCACTCATTGACATTGAGACCAAATATTATGCAAGGCTACTACTGGTCGAACTTACCGAGTGGGCGCTGGAAAAAGCCTTAATTCCAATTAACCAAACAGGCTTCCAAAAAAACATGAAGACAACCACAAACATTCTCGCTCTTTCGCTTTTAATAGATGCTACAAAAACAATCAATAAGCCATTATTTGTCTGCTTTATTGGTTACAAACCTGCCTTTGATAGTATTGACAGAGGGAAACTGTGGGCAAAACTAGCTGGGGGAAAATAGCCCCATACCTTCTGAATCAGCTAATCTTACTCCACTCTAAGACATGGGTCCAGAGGGCAAAACTAGCTGGGTGGCAAAATAGCCCCATACCTTCTGAATCAGCTAATCTTACTCTACTCTAAGACATGGGTCCAAATCAAGTTGGGGGCCGGCGACAGTCTGCCAAGGAGAATACCAGCCACCAAAGGTCTAAAACAGAGCTGTGTCCTTGCCCCGACCCTGTTTAACCTCTCTGTGTCAGACCTCTCCACTGAGCTGGACAACTGCCATCACCACACTCCGAACTTGGGCGGTTTGACACTTTCAAACATATTGAATGTGCACGATCTGACACTGATCAGTCGAACTTCAGTCGGCCTGCTGAATTTGATAAACTCCACGAGTAATTGTGCAGAGAAGAACGGGCTAAGTATAAATCTCGAGAAATCTAAAGTTAAGGTATTCAACCAGTGGAGAACCAAAACCCAACTGAGATAGTTGCTGGGGGGCAGACAGCTGGAGACGGTCGCGGAATACAAGTACTTGGGAATAATCTTTGATAGGAAGGGTACGTACTACAAACAAAAAGCGGCTATCAAAGGCAGAGGGACCAAATTGGCTGTTACGCTAAAAAAACATCAAGCACAAAATAGCAGGCCCCAACCTAGTCCCTCTATTGGAAGTGTTTCGAGCAAAGCTTTTACCTACAATTACGTACGGCAGCAAACCATTGAGAGGGGCAGAAGAGACAACTTTGGATAAGGTGGTCTCCAAAGCCGTGAAAATAATATTTAATCTCCCGCAGTACACCTCGCCAGCACAATTAAGGCTAGAGTTCGGCCTTCAAAAAAAGAAAATAACACGGAAGGGTGTCTATGCCAAGTGCTGGCACAAAATATAGGGAGCTAAGCCTGGCTCATTAAACTCATTCCTATGGAAGGGGATGATAAGGAAAAACGATGGTCCGGCCATGGTTTACCTCCAGTCAGGAATAAGGCTGGTCGCTCTACAGGACCTGTGGGAATCTGGTCTTCCCTACAACAGCTTCAAGGTCTTGGTAAATAAGTCTGTTAAGATTGTATCCCACGAAAAAGACAAAGCAGACCTAAGAAGAAGGGCTCATATCTGGTTTGTAATCCAGAGTTACTTAAGGTGTATGCCACAACCATACTTAGAAACAAGCTTTTCGAGAATCATGAAGGAAAGATTCTTGGCTCTGAGGCTGGAAATCTTACCCGCAAAGCCGCATTTACCACCATGGAAATGAACACATCCAACAAACCATTGCAGACTGTGTGGTGAGATCAAAGAGGATGTTTTACACTTATTGTGCGTCTGCAAGAGTTTAGATCTGAAACGAAGACAGCGTTTAAAGTCGCGCCTTAATCAGATACGAACATGTAGACAGGCGGTGAAGGCTTGCTTCGAGGTTAAAGATGTCCAGTTGGCTTGCAGCTTTAATCGCTTCATGAACGCAGTAAAAACAATAAATATTACAGCAGCACCCTAATAAATTGGTCACCTATCCAGTTTCACTGACTGCTAGCTATTAACAGGATGCTGGTCGTAATTGATTCATATCCTCTTAGATGACCAATTTTAGTCCTTATGCTAGCTTGGACAAGACTTTACAAACAAATTTACATACACCTGCACTGGCCCGGGATTTTTTAGGAGGTCGGTTTCCAAAGTTGACATTTTCTGTCTTTAAGATACATAAAGAATTTTTGTCCCCGGTAATACAAGTTAGTTTTATATTCTCTTTATAGTATAGAAAATCATTGTAATTTTATAGAAAAGTGTTGTTTTACTCATTTTATACATGTGTTTTACCATGTCGCCGAATGCAAAGGTTTTTACTAATCAAGCAAGAAAGTTTACATTCATTCATTCATTCACTACCACCCATTCCTGCATCTAAATCTGAATGGTAATTACCAATATTCATGCACATAACTTTCCCCTAGTGCTTCATATCTGCCTGCTTGGTGGCATTGTAGACAATATTGGAATTGGAAAGTTGTGACTAGTAGGGTGATGTAACCATGGATTATCCTGTATACGGATGATGTATTAGCCATTGTGAAAGGTAATTGGTCTAACTTTTCAATGTGCAACATGGTATATTTTGCATCTTTGTGTGTCATTAACATCTGTCTTTTAGTCAACTCATATGCGGAAAAGGGATTAGTGCTGTTATATAACGCCACAGCATGTGGCCAAAATGCAATGTTTAAAGTGTCCAGCTTAATAATACAATGGACCATAGTTGTGATTATCCATACAGTAAGATAGACATAACTTGTAGCATTATGTCAATTGCAGAAGATACTTGGTTGCCCAGTGAATGTATCCTGGATGTTAATGTGGGCATGCCATTGGTAACCACAGCCAAAGGCTTTTCCAAATTAACCCTATCAATCTTGTGCAGTCTCTCAACAGCTTCCTGTTGACAAACCTCCCACAGTTCATTGTATATTGAAAACAAGAAGCGCTTTTGACATGAATTCCGAGGACTAACAAGATATCCCTGAGATCCATGTCACCAGAAAGAAGGGACAAGTGTTGTTTCACCTGAGAAATTGTTGAGGTTTTTAGCCAATCAAGGCACAACTTCCCAACACTATATGATGTCACCACTCCAGAGTATTCTCATTGCACATATTGCGGATGAATACTATTTATTTTAAACCCCTTGGCATTTCCCAGGAATCCAGACTAACACCTATTAGTGTCCACAGGCCAAACCAACCATCCCCTCCAATTGGGGTCTGATGAATTGCAATAACCATTTCATATCATGGCATCTAGTGTAGCCTCACTATATTGTGTGAAATTCTGCCAGTTCTCAAAACATGAGAATACAGTCATGTGAGATGTGGCCAAATCCTTCATCTTTCCTATTCCAAGATAGCACCAAGACCACCCTCCTTGCCACCACAGACATTGTCCGCGCCCCCGTCGAGCAAGGCAAAATGGCAGCCCTCATCCTCCTGGAACTCTCAGCTGTCTTCGATGCCAACTCTCACCGCACCCTATGCACAAGACTCCACGAAGACTGCATCTGTGACAAAGCCCTAGAATAGATCTGCTCCTTCCTCTCCGGCCAAACAGAGAGTCAGGTGGATTGCCTCAGGGCTCCTTCCTGAGCCACATGCTTTTCAGCTTCTACATGGCCCACTCTCAGCCATTGTCAGGAACCACAGACTCAACATCTTCTCCTACACCGAGGACGCCCAACTGATTTTCTCCTTGCCCCACGAACCAACAGTTTCCAAGATCAACTTTCATGATGGGATGAAGGCTGTCGCCACCTGGAGAAAGAACAGCTGGCTCAAGATCAACTCATTGAAGCCTGAAGCCTCATATTAGGCTCTATCCCCTCCACCGGGAATGACTCCTGGCGTCCCACAGCACTTTCAGCCTTCCCCGCACCCACAGACCACACAGGAAGCTCTGCATCATCCTGGACTCCTTGCTCAAATGAGTCGCCAGATCAACGCCATCTCATTATCCTGTTTCCACTCGCTACGCCCGCTCCAAAAAATCTTCAAATGAATACCCACTGAGTCCAGAAAAACTGTCAGCCACTCAATAGTCAGCAGCAGAATCAACTACGGCAATGCACTCTACTCTGTTATCACCGAAAAACTCCTCAAGAAACTGCAGAACATTCAGAACGGCTCCGCCAGACTCACCCTCAACATCCCCCACCACAACCACATCACCAGATACCCAAAAGACCTCAACTGGCTCCCAGTCAGCAAAAGAATCACTTTCAAGCTCCTCACACATGCCTACAAAGCCCTACATGATGCATGACCTGCGTACCTCAACCACTGCCTCGCATTCCACATACCCACCAGAGAAATGCACTCCAAACAACTAGCCCTGGCTACTGTCCCACATATCCACAAGACCACAGCCAGAGGAAGATCCTTCTCCTACCTTGCCGCAAAGATCATTGCCTCAATTCATGAAAGACCTGGGTCTTTGGTTGAACCACAGCACCTCAACGGACCTGCTGTCCCCCCCAGCACCTTGAGACCCTTACGGGTGAGTAGTTGGGCTTTTCAAAAATGTGGTTGATTGATTTATTGATTAATACACATTTCCTCTTCATATCTGCTACCAGAAATTAGCAGACCAATATGGCCCCCTAACAGACTATTCTAACCCGTGGACATGCACCATATAATCGATAATTCGAAATGTTGGGAAACAAAAATGCCCTTCAAACGACAATCACAGAAGCCCTCTCTGGTTCAAAAGGAAAACCAATACACCCTATGGGCCCGATTACGATGCGGGTTGAAACGGCTCCAACCATCGGTCAGAGCCCTTCAGCCCTTACGTAATCGGCTTGTCGGATTCCTTTCCTACCGACCCATTTTGATGGGGTCGGTCGGAAGGGAATCCGGATCAGATTTCCGAATGGCTTCCGAAGGGCTCGGGGAGCCCGTCTGCCATTCGGAAAGCTCCCAGTAATCCCTCGACCGGCTCTTTCCAGCCAGGGGATTACAATGGCAGATTCCCATAGCCTTTCTGTGCTGGCCTTTGTGACAAGGAAAGGCTTTGGGAATCTGTCTTTGGGGTTCCCCAGCAGGGCCCCCATGCATGCAAGGCTGCCGAATGGCAGCCTACGGGGCACCTATGGTGCACCCCCTGTTGACCTTGTACCCCATGGCAGGAACTTTGAGGTGCCTGCCAAAGGGTGCAGGTGTGAACTGCACCCCTGCTTTTTACAATGAGAGCATGCACTCTGTTCAGAATGCATGCTCCCATTGTAAAGTATACGATTGTTACAGAAGCCTGTTTGGTCGCAAACCTTCTTACTGGGATGGAACCGACAACAGGAGGTAGTTCGGTTCCAGTTCCCAACTGTGTAAGTACAAAAACAACAAAAAACGTAAACGTTTCCGAACTGTAATCTGTGCACAGACTCCGGAGGATCAGAGAAAAAACTGCGACACTGGGAACTTGCTCTACTCCAACATTCCTGCATTTTTATAATATATAAGAATTTTAAAAGAGCATTGACTAAAAAGGCTGACTAACCAAAAATGTTTTATCAGAGTGTATTTTTGTAATGGTTTTAATAATTCAAAAACAATAAATATATTACTTACTTAAAGTTCCCAACTGATGTCGGAAGGACTCTGGTCCGTCCGACACCAGACTCGGCCCCTATGTCTATGGAACCAGACACACCATCAATAGCCATTGAGACTCTGAATTAAAAGATAACAAATTCTCTGTATATTCAGCTGACCTCTCCTCAGTAGAAACAATGAATGAGATGAAAAACATACATATGAAAATGTCTCAAATCAAAATGACTCCGTAGAGATGAAAGTGTCTTTATTAGAAGAAAAGATATAGAATAATCTGTTTTGGCAACAGGCCAAGGGTTATCTCCAAAAACAAGTCTTCGACCTAGACTTTTGCAACTGGAGAAGTAATATCCACCTACATGGTGTCCCTAAACAGGAAGAAGGTGATGACAAGGATCACTTCCTTCAAACCTTTATCCCCAACATCTTGAGCGCAAACATTGCACTGCCACTTGAATTTCAAATGGAGCACGGAATGCGACAAAGAAACTCTGGTGCATCAGATCACTTATGGACGATCATAGTGTGTCATTTGCCACCTGAGCCACCATTTGTGGAGGAACAGTCAATAAACATGGCTGATATAGCATCATATGAACATGAGATATATAAATTTAACGATCAGTTGCAAAAATATGAGGACATTTGGGGATTTTATCCACTGATTTGAACCTAAAATCTAAATAAGATATTGTTGGAATTACCCTTCCTAATTTTCTGGTTACATTTTGGGAGGTTTATTACAACACAGTCATCACATCAGACGTCTAGGTCCCTTGTGTTTTCACTAGTTTTCTTAACACCAGACCTGCTAAAAGGTGGGGCACTTCATATTTTTGTACTTTAAACCTTGTACACCAATGCAGTAGTCTGAGACGCTAAAGTTATTCTTTTCTTTGTCAAGAAGTTTGACCCATGATACTCAAGGATAACTGTGTGTTTTTCAGTTGCCCCCAAAATGTATCTGCAACCAATTTACTGCTAGTGAAAATTGAATACAAATAATACAATCAAAAGAAGACCCATTGGAGAAGCCAGCACTAATGTATTATGACTTTTGCAGGAGGTGGCAAAGATAAATATTTCTACTCTGGTCACAAAAGACGTTTTATGGATAGGAAGGAGGAATTGTTAGCTTGGTTCTGCGTTAGTGGTTAATAGAAACAGAAGGCAGGGCAAGAAGAGTAAGTGTCCAACTATTACTGAAGGGAGGGTGGGTGCTGATCAATCCATTAAAGAGAGAGGGGTATAGGCATGGTCATTTTTCCTAACCATTATTGTAGGGGGCGCACTCACGGTCATAAGGTAAGTAACCTATCTAATGTGGCAAGGAAGTTCAGGTAGGGACACAAAGGGGATGAGCACAGCTGTACAAATGGCATGTGGTGGGCCAGGTGCCGGCAGCTCAGCTTTTGTAGTCATTACATTGGTGGAGCTTCCTCTTTATTTGACGGTGATGCTACACTTACCACTAATAGTAAACCGGAAAAATGAAAAGACACATAGTAAAGAAAACACTGCACACACTTATTAACAAAACATTTGAAAGTACCACCCTCAGCTCTACAACATGCCCTCTGTCTTGTCTCTAAACTCTAAAAAAAGTATTCCCAATTGTCTTTACTACACTCACCTCATGCAACAGGCCCACCTTTCTCCTGAAACCCCCAAAATCCCATCATCACAGTCCTTTCCACCCTGTACTTCTACAACAGGCCCACTCCCTCCCTAAGAAATGCCACTCCATTGCCTCCTGCCTTCCTAACATGTCCCACTCGTTTTATTCCAGTTGGTTCTGGACCTCCTTGAGTTCCTCCAGGTCTTTGATCAGTTGCTACAGGAGCATAACTTTGGTTGATTAGTGTCATGGCTTCCAGTGGAGGAGAGGCCATGATCCCTCTGGCTGGTGACCTGAGGCAGTGGTGGAAGACTTCTCCTCTTCCTCCTAAAGGACAATCAGTCAGCAGGAGGAGCCGGATGATCCAGGGTAAGGAGAAATGAACATGAATTGTAGTACTCAACAGAAACTCCTATTTATGTAGTCAGATAGTAACATTACTAGCCCCATTGGGCCACTGAATTTTTTTAATGTGATTCTTTATCACTTTTTTCGAAAACCTATATTACGCAACTCGGCATGTGGTATGGATTAATCCATTACCACAACCATAATCAAAAACAGTTTTTTTCTAAAATAATTTAAAAGTAAAAATGAATTTATGTAGTGACATGTTCAACACACACTTAATGAATTATTAAAAAAATTACTGTGGTGCAAAAAATAAATATACATTGCAATTGAAAAATATGGCAAATTACATTTATGCTGCACAATTTATTTGTGTTAGCTCAGTAAATCATAGCTGGTGAATTTCTGAATGTTTTTTTTTTAAAACATTAGTTTTTACCTTATTTCAACACTTAACTGTAATGTGAATTTAATCTTTGTTTTTTCAGCCAATAAGAATCACCTGTTCTAATTCCAGGCAGTGCTTCAGGCCTGTAAAAGGCATGCCTGACTATCAAGGCCACTAAGTGCCAAATAGGGCTGATATCTGTGGCTTGCTTAGACCACTAGGGCAGAAGGGGAAGGTGCAGCCTCTACGTGCAAAGATTTAAAGTAGACCATCCTGGCTTGGGAACACCCCAAGACCCATCCTGAGGTGGGAGCCTTCTTTGGCCTCACTGTACACAACATATGATTTGTCAAGGGATATGGCAACATTGGTGCCCCCTTGCGACGGCTAACCAAGCAGCTGATCTAGATAGAGGTGTAAAAACCAAAGGAAATGATGGACGGAGTGTTGAACATTGCAAGCACTCACCCCCAGTCAACTGATCTGGGTTTAATCCATCACCGTTCTTTAGCCCACTCTGCCACCCCAGTTCAGACATGGCCATATGCAAATCAGTCTGACCCTGTGCCTCATGGGAACAGTCCAGCCCGAACTGCCAAGCCATGTCTTCCCTGGACCGGAAACAAGCTTCCTAGGACCGGTTTCTGGCATTTCAGCTGTCTTCAGCCAGGCTTGCTTGAATCCAGTGGCAAAGTGAGCAAGGGACTCACAACTGAGCATACCCTGCCAACTTATGGTGAACAAAGCAAAAACCAAATGAAATGATGGACGGAGTGTTGAACATTGCAAGCACTCACCCCCAGTCAACTGATCTGGGTTTAATCCATCACCGTTCTTTAGCCCACTCTGCCACCCCAGTTCAGACATGGCCATATGCAAATCAGTCTGACCCTGTGCCTCATGGGAACAGTCCAGCCCGAAGTGCCAAGCCACGACTTCCCTGGACCGGAAACAAGCTTCCTAGGACCGGTTTCTGGCATTTCAGCCGTCTTCAGCCAGGCTTGCTTGAATCCAGTGGCAAAGTGAGCAAGGGACTCACCTCTGAGCATACCCTGCCAAAGGAAATGATGGACGGAGTGTTGAACATTGCAAGCACTCACCCCCAGTCAACTGATCTGGGTTTAATCCATCACAGTTCTTTAGCCCACTCTGCCACCCCAGTTCAGACATGGCCATATGCAAATCATTCTGACCCTGTGCCTCATGGGAATAGTCCAGCCCAAACTGCCAAGCCATGTCTTCCCTGGACCGGAAATAAGCTTCATTTGTTGCTTTGTTCGCCATAAGTTGGCAGGGTATGCTCAGACGTGAGTCCCTTGCTCACTTTGCCACTAGATTCAAGCAAGCCTGGATGAAGACGGCTGAAATGACAGAAACCGGTCCTAGGAAGCTTGTTTCCGGTCCAGGGAAGACATGGCTTGGCAGTTCGGGCTGGACTGTTCCCATGAGTTTTTATCACTATATAATGTTTGTATGCACTCTGAATATGGATGATTTGGTACTGTTGCCAGAAGACTTCCCTGCTGCTTGAAGGACTGCCTTCCTGCCTGAAGAAGGAAGACTGGACTTGTTTGCCTTTGACTCAGGCAACCCAGAGTGACTAACATTATCAGTTTGGTGACCTCTTATGAGAGACTTAGGGGCACAACATGCTTTAGAGGCCTCCCTGCAATCACACTGCTCACCATCTGCAACTGGACCTACCAGGCCCTGCCAGGACATGCCTGAGTCCTGCTGCAGGCCTCTACTGGAGTAAGACCTGCTACTCAAGAAATTACCCCAAGTCCTGGACTTTTGGCTAGCAACAGTGGAACCTCCTTCAAGGATAAAATTTGAAAATCCTGAAGTTTGGGCTCCTTGCGACCGTGAACAGGTCCGTTTGCACTAAAATTCTGCCACCGCAACAATCACCAACACAATTCTCCATTGAGTCCTGCTCTTCGTATTAACAGCAACCATTCACAATTACCATCGACGTGAGACTTGCACTTTGTGCTACAGAAACCACAGCCTGTGATGACCATCAACACGAATCTCCAGCGATGACTAGATCTTCACCCTACAGCAATGACTGTCTGCGAAACTCAACCTTTTCTTCCCACTGATATCCTCCTCCTCACGGCCTCCTCCATCGTGAATGGAACTCTTCTCACCGGACTCAAAAAGGTAACTTTTTATCAAGACTAGCCTCCTTCGGACATGCCTGTTCCCACCTCTCCTCACATTTCGCTATTGGGTAGCTGAGGTGCCATGCCTTTGATGGCTCATGTTCACGGATTGCCCAGGTTACCATTGTAAGTTGTTCAGTCGTGTCTGGTGGGTGGGCATGTTGTTTTGCATGTTGTGTGTGATTTTGTGATGTGTGCATTGCCAGAGTTGTGAGTTGCACAGTTGTGGACTTGAGGTGTGTGGGGTGTTCATTTGGTACTTGACAACGAGCAGTGCATTCCCATTGGTGCAATCCTGGAAGTGCCGGTTGATGATGGACTGTCAGAAGATGAAGGAATCATGCACACTGGCTGGGTATTTGGCTACGACTTTGGTGGAGACTCTACAGTGTTCAGATGTTGCCTGCACATTGATGTGAGACATGTGCTTCCTGTTGCGGTGATTGTGTGCTGTGTCACCAGGGGGCACAAGTAGGACATGTGTGCTATGGATTGCCCCCAACACGTGCATGCATCCAGCTGTGGCGTATGGTCCTTGCTTGGTCTCCAGCGGATCCTGTGCATTGTGGTGGATGTATAGATACTGGGGTACCAGGCTGATGATGGCATCCAGGACAGGTTTGAGGGACTTGGAAGCGGCTGGCTGTGAGACTCCTCCGACTCTGGTGGGTGTTGGTTGGGGATAACAGGTGCAGCACAGCCAGCAGGTTTGTGTGGGGTGAGATGTTGGTTGTCTGCTGTGTTGGTTCCATCAGCCTGTTGGGCGATGGTGGTCTGGATCAGGCCTGGGCGAACATTTCGTTCCGTTCGCGGAAATTGCGATAATTTGACACTTTCGCGTTCCCCGGAGAGCGCGAAAATGTCAAAACTTCCGCATTCCGCAGCTTGGCGATAATTTGTTTCTTGC
Organism: Triturus cristatus; assembly: GCF_964204655.1. Classification (NCBI taxonomy): domain Eukaryota; kingdom Metazoa; phylum Chordata; class Amphibia; order Caudata; family Salamandridae; genus Triturus; species Triturus cristatus. The sequence goes on from NC_140591.1 coordinate 501,989,365, forward strand.
TCGCGCTGTAAAATAATACATTCTCGCGCGCGCGCGATCGCCTTACCTGAATCCCTGCATTCGCCGACAAGTTTTCTTGATCCGGTCACGTTCTCCATGAGATGTTGTATTTTTTTTAGCCATTTGCGCTGAAAACAAGATGGCCGCGCCCGCGAGCAACCACATGGGTAAGTTGGCGAGCCGCAACCATGCAGAAAATCTCGCGAACATGCGGGAAAAAAACGTCCGCATCTCCGCGATATTTCCGCGTGTTTGCGATAATTTTTAACATTTTCGCAATAATTTGCAAAGGTGGATTTCGCAAATTCCGCCCACCTCTAGTCAGGATGCAAAGAATGGTTTCCTTTTGAGCCTGTGGTGGGCAAGACATCCTCTAGTGTTAAGTCTGTGAGGATGGTGCGTTTCCTGTGGGTCCGCTGTCTTTGTCCATGCTGCCTCTGTGGTGGTCCGGGGGGGGGTTTCGGGGGAGTTTGTGGTCCTGGGTGTGGTGGCAGTGGGTGTGTTGCCCTCTTGTGTGTCCGGCACGCATTTTCAGTGGCTCCATGGCGTCTGTTGTTCTTCAGGTGTGGCTGCTGTCCAACTTTGCACCAGGTCAGAGCAGGTGTTAGTTTTCAGCTGCTAACGCGCCTTATCGCCTGTTTCGTGGTCTATTCGCCGATGTGGCTGGTGGTTGAGAATGTTGCGGAGTGGTGTTGTCACTGCTTTTTTCACAGGAACGCCTGCTCTGCATTTTTTTAGTGATAGTTGCCGGGGTCATCTGTGGCAATTTCTTTGCGGCTGCTAACGCAGGTAAACTGGTGCTATGGGCTGTTAGCACCAGCTTGTGAATTGGGTGATAAATTTATCGCGAGTTTGGCTGCGCTAAAGTGCCGTTAACTCGGCAATAGCTCCTTGAGAATATTTTCCCAGAGAATATATCAGTAAATATATCATGCCAGCTGGATGGCAAGAACTGAAACAAGTCTTCATGGGTTCAGCAACAGAAGGTGCTACAACAAGCTGGGAGCTGATCTAGAATGCAGTTAAGGCTCCTGGACCCTGTTGAACACACACATGTATAACTACAAGAAATGGGACAGGAGACAGCACAACCAACAATTCATGAAAAGGAAAGGACTAAAGGGCATCAAGCGAATCATAAGGGTGAAAAAAACAATCAATGGATACCAATACATGGAAAACTATGAGCGAGAATTGGAAATCTAATGCAGCCATGTAATATGATGCCGTGCAAAAGACTAAGTTCATACGAGGACTAAATATGGCTCCACTCCCCCTAACCAGGAAATGACCTCAACCTAAGAAGTGAGAATATGAGAGGCACCAACAGTTAGCTGTTTAATTATCTAGTCTCATCCATTATTTATTTGTTCTACAAGCATAAAAAAACCTGTAGGACTGTCATTTAACCTAAATTCTGACACCATGAAGCTGCATCCAGAAAGGATTCTTTAAATTCATACCCTTAGCTGCGAGGGACCATTGAAGCCTTCCTCTTGGCAGCAAACTGCTCTGACCAGCTTAAACATGTTTTATTTGCCTTTCAAGAATATATCTTTCTTGTATAGTTTTTGCAGCTGTTCCTGACCCTCCAGAGATCCAATATTATTTTAAGTCCAAACTTTTCCTTCTTTCATAGTAGTTCCTCCAGGTCCCTCCTGGGATTTAGGGACATCACACTGAGACCAGAGCTTACACGAGCAGAGGCAACCAACAGGGTCCAGTGAGGGTTCTCTTGCAAATGTTCAACTGGTCACTCAAAAGAAAGGTCTCTTGCAGCTTTTGTGACCAGCAGCCAAACAGAAGGTCAACGATGATGATGAAGGGAAATTTTGCCATGGGAGACAACCGGCAGAGTGAGAAGGGAGTGGACCGAGTATTAGGCTCAGACAAATGCAGACTACAGGGAGCCAGCTGTAACCAGAGAGGAAAACTATGACTTCACAGCTAAGAAAATTGGGGCAGAATTAATTGAGAATGTGCATATAAAAGAGACCTAAAGAGTCAGGACTAGACTGGCATTTGTGCCCTAGAGCTGTGCAGAAATCTTAGGCACAAGACAATGATGAAGGGGACTGGGACACCATATCAAGGTATGAAGACCACTTCAAATCATAATTAAGTGCCTGATTTAGATATTGATGGATCAGTTACTCTGTCACAACAGAGAGAGCTATCCTGTCTATCGAAATTGAAATCCCATAGGATGTGATGGGATTTAGATTCTGGCATATGGGACATCGTCCCCGTTGTGACAGAGTAACCCGTCAGCTGATATCGAAATCAGGCCCTAAGATTTATAGGCAAGAAAAAATGAAAGTTGGACAATCCTTTGTATATAGATGACCTCAGCGTTAAGTTATTAGCTGACAGAGTCCCATATGATGCTTACATTTCCACCCAATGCCTCAAATACTTAGCAAGCAAAGGGTCTCAAAACTCTTTACAGTTATAAATAGCCAATCGGAAATCTAGAGACAGTTCAAGACCCCTTCCTCTGTAAATATTAGCATAGTTGAATGGATACAGACAAAGGAAACATCATCAAAGTCGCAGGAGAGAGGGCCATCAAGGAACTTATCTGTGAATGCTACAGGCAAAAGGATGAGTATCTACCCTAAGAAAACAAGCCATGTCAGAAAACATGTCCAGGTTAAAGGTATATCTGGGGCCAAATGTGAAAGGGGTGGAAGCAGGCAATCAGATAAATGCATAGAGTTGCACACAATAGGAGAGAGGTCACAAATCAATGAAAGTAGCATCGAAGATCTCATCTCAAATGTCACACCTGCCAAGACGATAAAAAAACACATGGATATCCAACTCAAAATGTTGAAAGACAAATGTGAAGATCCAGTGAATCACTCCAGGAGAAAGAGCACCCTCACACATTTTTTAAAATAAGAGATTGGTTTTGGAGACATACAGGATTACACATCACCACTGTTAAAGTAAGTGTCGAACGGGAATGGAGAACCTAAGACCAAAACGGAACAGGAACTCAGAAAGGGAAGTGAAAGATGCCACTTTTCTATAAGAAATTTGGCAGGTTACATTCATTTCCACTGAAGAAGTGCATTCTGAAATCCTTTTGAAATCAAATAGTTTTGAATTGTAATGGCACTGAAACGCCTTCCCCTTGATATTAGATCTTAAACAGACCCCCTGAGATTCAGGAGACTCCTTAAGATATGGCTATTCACTCTGGCATATTAATAATTTATCAGGACTTAGGCTACTCTTATATATAGTGCCAAGAAACCAACCAGTGTACTTGTGCTCTACAAACAATTTTAACAAAACATAACATAACAATGGCACAAAGGGCTAAACGCACAATGAATACATTCAGCAAAAGTATTTGCAGTTTGTGCACTGACTTTTACCAAATGCATTGGTATTTTGTGAACTGACCTATGTACTAATAAGTTGGTTCACAAAATACTGAATTGTAGCTGGTCACAATTCACCCTACATCATGATTTATAATGAGGAAGGTCACAATTTGCGACCCACTGACATTTGCTGCCATCACATTGATGGTAGATTGCTGGGGTCAGCAGTCCACCATGTCTGTAATTGCCTATAAAATAAAGCAGTCATCTTGTTTTTAAATGCAGCTTGATTTCCTTTAACCCCTTCAGTGGCACGCCCTTTCCCCGCCCTGTGCCGGGAGTTGCATTAGCGGGCGGGGTTCATGACGAGATAGTCTCGTCATGGGCACAGCGCAACCGCGCTCCATGACGAGACCATCTCGTCATGGGCACTCAAGTGGTTAAAGAAAACAGGATGCCTTTGAAAAAAGTTTCACAACATTTTTAAGAATAAGAAGCGGTGTAATTGACCTTAGGCTACCTCTAGAAATTGTGCTTTTGAACATTCACAAAGGGGTCAAAGGTCCTTGGGGACTTTTTTCCATTTAGCAATGGTTTGGCACCTCTTTTGATGTATCAGTAAAAAATTATGATCTTGCAACTGGATATCAGTTGCAAAAACATTAACACATACATATGGAATCGATATTTTTAAGGAATGCCCTAAAATTTCTCCATCCAAATACTGAATCGGTATGGTTTCCTAAACCTATTTAATGATTCAGAAAATATTTTCCAAATTGTTAAGTGGGCTTAGTAAATTCCAAAAATGGTTTTAGCATTCACTACCCAAACACTAATAATCTTTGTACATGAGGCCCATAGTTCTTCTGATGCAAGATGTTTTGCTAACAACTCTCCTCCAGCGGAAGATACTGTAAGAGGATGCCAAAATCCTTATTGGGAACAAGATTAGAAATAAATGAACCCTTCCACTTGGGCTAATCTTTGACCTACACAGTAAAGCACACATGGGGACAAGGGTGATGGAAAGCATGGCTGCTCTTCACTTGGACAATCAGAAAAGGGAACAGGAAGAAGAAAACATGGTAGAAAAGGATGTGGAAGGGGCATGGAGACTACAGTACCTAAAATCGATATCCAGTCACTACAGAAATTGACACAGGACTGTTGCCAAGTCTCACCTTGCAAATGTGAGTAGGTAGAAAATGTGTGCTAGGAAGAAGGCCATACCTGTAGGTATTTACATAACGTTTGAACTGAGTTGAAAAATGTCTAAGTGGTATGCGGAGGTTGAAATAGACATAGGAGTGCGGAGGGTCTCACTGACTAGGCAGGAGTGACTTATAGACACTTGTGAGACCTATTGTGGCTCCCCAAGCTCTGTTGTAAAGGCTGTGGGAGAGGCACATCAGGATAGAGGGTGAGGAAGATATCACTTGGGGAGAAAAGACGAGAAGGGATCTAACAGCAACACTAATTACTGGCTATGTAAGAGAGCCATCAGGATGGGTAGTCAAGAGAGAGGAGGTGAGATCCACAAATAAACAAAGGCTATGGTGAAATCATCTCATATAATTGTCAATGTAAGTTTATAGTTTAGTTGATAAAAAACATAACAATTTATGTACTAAACAATATGAATAATCACACCCATCCAGATACAACTGTTTAAAAAGTGTAGATCTTTTCTCTGCAATTAAAATTTGTTCTAAACCTCAAGGTATGCTCCGTGATGAATGGGGGTTGAGAATAATTTAGATAAAATCTTTTGAGTTGCTAAAGCTGAAAGGAACGAAGGATAAATGTAAGGCGCTGAGTGATTACAGTACGTAGTGCAAGGTGTGAGATTAGTTTACAGAAGAAGGATACCAAATTGGGTTTAAATTCCCATGGGTAATGGCTGTGCTCCCCCGTGCCCATGCCGAAAGGTGCCCCTGGGATAAATTTCTTAGTTAGTCTCAGGACAAAAGGGCAGTGCATCAGTTTGTAGGAATAATGGATTCACCCCATGCTAACTTGTGAGGGCAACAACCAAGGAAAACAGACTTAAAAACCAACAATCATATTTCTGAATTTCCCCCACCCCCCGGTGATGGGGCAATATACTTTGTAACGAGAGCCCCTTGCCACTCTGACAATAACAAGAGTCAAAAAGTGCTTCATGCAGTAATTGGACTGTGAGCCACTGGCCATGCTGATTTCCCCTTTCAGAGTTTCTGAGTGCTGTAGTCCGTTATAAGCTTTTGAGCAAAGGTAACTGGAGCGGAGTCCGTGGTTTAGTGTTCAAAGTGAGTTCTGTAACATATTGACCACACTTCGATAGAGTTGTCACATCAGATTGGGAAAAGCACAAAGACGCGGCCTCCTTACAAGTGTGAGACACCTTTATCGAATAGATTGGTTTCAGCAGGGACCACCTGATGCCATCAAGAGTGGAGCACCAGCACAGGAGGTGCAACCAAGATTCATGCTTAAAGTTGCATAGTATATATGCCTCCTCCTTTCCTGGGTGCGCCCATGCCGGGTTGAAGTTGGCTACTGTCAGACTAAGCAAACACATATACAAGATGTCTCTGCACACTCATCTGTTGATGGCTTCTGAGAGGTGTGGTTGAGGTTTTTCTACCAGATAAGACATGTTCAGGGGAAGTAAAATGCCTGGGGACTTTAGAGAAGCAGCTTCAAGCAGAAATGAAGCTAGATGCAGCTGTCTGTTGATTACCTTTTTTCAAGTCGGAAAGGAGATGGTGTCAAGTTTCAATGCTGGTGCTTCAATGTGGAAACATGTGATTGCTTTTAGTAGTTGCTGGAACCACGGATTCCCTGGGCTCTCAAGTGTATCTTTCAAGCACGCCTTGAGTGAGGTACCGGGCATTTTCAGAGTACTTACGTAGTATTTCAAGGTGTCAGACTGGCAGGTTGTTTTTTGACTTGACAGGTCAAGTTCCAGGTGAAGTCTTGACCTGCAAAGATATATGGGCAGTTGAAATACTTTCTTATACCCTGAGCACTGTGCATGCTCTAAAGCAAAAGCACACGCCCCGGGAAAGGACTGCTGCCCATTGTGTAATGCTGGGAGGAGGGAAGCCTTTAGAGCCTTAAGAACTGGAGTAGCGGAGGTGCTTTTTAATTTCTAGTTGAGATAGTTGAGACCAAATGTTATGGTTGCAGCTTTCTTGTTCAGCGAGGGTACGTGAGCTGTGGCTTTTGGAGGTTTTGGTGAACCAAATTCCCAGGTAGTTGTACTGTTTTAAATTCCTTTTACTTTTTGATTGCCGAAAATTAGAACTTTGGTCTTATCTTGGTTGGTCATAAGGTAGTTTCTTTTTTTGTATGCTTGGAGACTACTCAATGCTCGCTGTCTGTCCGCCTGTTTGCAGTCCATTATTACAATGCTGTCTGCATATTACAGGACATGTAGGCTTAAATGGTCTAGTCATGGGAGAGCCAGACACCTCCTCTCCAGGGTTTTGCCTAAATCTGCTGTGTATATCTTGAAGAGAAGAGGTGCAAGGATGCAACCCTACTTCAGGCCACCTTGGGTGGTGATTCTACAGGTGACTGTATATGGCCCAGTTCTCACTCGGACCCATGTATGGGAATACAAAGAGATATTAACCCTTAATAGTTTCGAGGAACATGCCTTGTGTTTATTATTCTTACTAGCGTGGGATGGCCTACCTTATCAAAAAAAGGACTATAGTCGATGAAGCAACAAAAGAGTGGTGGCTGCTTGGTGGCTCAAGACAGCGAGTGTCATGATGCTATCTATAGTTGACGCAATTACTCAAAACCTTGCCTGGAAGAATGGAAGAACGCTATTGACCATGACCCAGGCCTCTAGCTGGTAAAGTAGTGAATAAGCGTAATCTTTGGCCTCTAGATCTAGTAGGGCTGTCAAACGATAATTAGCTGGATATGTTGGGTCCTCTTTCTTGAATATAGGGCATAAGATAGAGCCTCTCCACGTGTCTTGAATCTGGGCAGAGAGGAAAGATTGATTAAAGAGGGGAGTTAACACCTTTGGCTAGTCCTCCGAGGAACATCAAAAAATTCAAGCCAGTAGGCCATTGGGACATGGCGCTCCATTGTTTTTCATTGCCTGAATGAGTTTGCAGGCCTGGACCGGCATAGTTAGATCCTGCTCGATCCATATGATCTGATTTACGGACCCTTAGCTGTCTGAGTGATCTAGTACAGCTCCCTGGCCAGATTATAGCACTTGTACTTGTTCTGTTCTTCTGAGGCTCTCTTTGCTTTCCAAGTTACTTTTTTGTGTTCCTTGCACAGGTTGACAATGTTTGTTTCAGTTTTAGCAGTAGGATTAACTTGTGGTTGTGCAGGGTCCTTTTTAGTGCTATCCGTGCTGTGACAATGGCCTTGTGGTACTGCCGGTTTAGTTGCTTCTTCGCTTTCATTCTTGAGTGTTGCTTGTGGCCTCCGGTAACTAGTAGGAAGTCTGTTAACTTCTTCTTCAGTCTGTCCCACTTGTGGTATATGTCTGCCACAGTGACATTGGGGTCTGTAGTCACCTTGCCAAGCCACTTCACCACTGTTGAGGTGTCCGTCACCTTCCATTTGATCCTCCTGACTAGCTTTGTTGCTTCGGGACCCATAGAAGATCCCACTACCCAACAACTGTCCGCCATGGGAGCTCTTACATCGACAGTTAGAGGCAGGGGGTTATGGTTACTTTGCGACCAATAAGGAATCTCACATTTAATGCGGCAACTCACTAAGGATTCAGACAAGACGTAGTTCATTGTTGAGATTCCTTTAAAGTTGAAAGAAAAAGGAGACTGATGGTAAGGAGCTTGAGCCACAAATGCTTTTCCGCAGAAATGAATTTGTAAAAGCTCAGGAGGTTGTTAATTTTTGCCAGTTCTTTGGCTCTGCAGGCAGGGTTGCTGGCACTCCCCAAGCCCCTGATATTAAAGTCCCCTGCGAGCAACACTTGGTGTGAGGTGAAGTCCAGAAGATTTCAAAGCCGGAGAGTTTGGTTAAGGGACAAAACTACAATCTTGTTGGCATGCTCAACAAAGATTAAAAGACCTCCCGATGGGCAGTGGATGGGCAGTTGAATACGTTGGTGCCTTTTGCTGGCTTGAAAAGCTCATATAAGCCTTGTAGAACTGTAGGGGTAAGCGCTCACATCTCCTGTAGGCAGAGAATATTGCTTCTGTGCAAGTATACCTGCGCGGATATGCTTGACTTAAGGCCCACCTTCCACAATGTGATTGTAAACTTAGGCTCCATCGTGGATTTCTGGGATTGTAGGCGATGTGGGAGATGGTAGCAAGGAGAAGTTCTCATGACTGCCACAATGGAAGTTCTCCTGCTGCCTCTACCCATCATGATAATTTCTTCTTGTCATGTTTCTTGCATTTATTTAGTTGTGGAAGCATGATACTTCTAGGGAACCTTTATGTCCAAAAAAAACCCCAGCAATAACTGAAAACTCTAAAATTAGTTTCCTTTCTAGTTAAAAGGCTCAAAACAGAATACATCTAGGGTGAGTACTAAAAGGTGTTTTTATTAGTGATCAACATAATTACAATAGTTTAAAAACAAGTAATTCCATCCAATATCATTATATTGTTATACATCAACAGCTGATACAATGCATATTCATCCTACATTGATCACAACATTTGTATCCTCATTCATTCCTATCACCTAACGCAATTGGTAGTGTACACAAAATCTTTTTTATTATTATCGCAAAAACAGTCATCTTGATAATTAGTTTAAGAGTATAACATATTTATCCAATAGCTACAATGTGCTTGTAAGTCAACCGGTGCTCTTTATGGATTCCTTATGTTCTGTCTTCTTGTGGCTTTTATCTACTTGTGTTTCGGCGCGAGAACACCTTCATCAGGAAAGACTCCTTCAATCAAGAATAATGGTACCAGCAAATGCAGAATGCATAAACCTCTAGGGAATTTGCCGCTTTTGACACACTTGGCAGCCAATCATGGGTTACACCCCACATGCATCTCAGGATGCTGGTGTGCAGCCTTGGGGGCTCCTGCAGCATTAGCATGTGGGGGTATTTAGGCGGATGGAGCTTTAACAACTCTGAGCCCCATCACATATAATGTAAGCGTGTTAAATGCTCTTAGTAAGAGATTGCAGATTCTGAAAGTGCTGCTGTGTTTGAACTGTTTCATATACTTTACCCAGGAGACACACTTGCTTATCGAAGATCAAGTTTGTTTGAAAACCAGAACTAACAATAAAGTTCCATGTCTTGGGAAAAGGAAGAAAGGAACAGGAATAGCAATACTAAGAAAGATGGCCTGCCTTTCCAGTGAGAAGAGGTTTAAAAAGATGTGACTGACTGATATATCCTTTTGAAGGGCAAACAGGAGTATCATCTACTCACCCTGGCTCTGGCCTATATACTGCATCACGACCAATGGGAATTTATGTTTAACTTTCTCAATCAGTTGAGCAAAAATGCAGAAAGCACATTAATCATTTTTGAAGATTTAAATATGGTAATGTAGCAAAGTTTTGACAGGTCCTGGAAAGGAATAGAGGTGGCGTGGGTGATGTCCTAAAAAGCAAAGTAGAAATGAGAAGTAATAGGGCTCGTAACTACAGCGAGAAAAGTGCACCCTAGGACAAGAAGCTTCTCATTCTTCTCATGTGTTCATTGGGTCTAGCTGTGTGAATCACATTCTGGTATTCACAAACTTAGCATATATGATGTGAGGGGCAGAGATTAGCTGCATATCAGTCTCTGACCATGACCCTATGACGGGTGCAGTAGACTTGGGTGCCAGTGGGCAATCACTAAGGAACTGGATATCCAATTACCTATTATGCAGAGACACGCTGGTCAGAGCTAAACTGAGAGAAGAGGTTAGACCATATTATGAAATGAATAACAGTACCAATATCTGGGGTGTGGCATATCTGTTAGGCAGTTCCTCAGAGATTGACAATAGCAATTGAAGCCAAGTTGACAGAATAAGGTGCAATGAAATGGAGGGCTTGGAAAAAGAGTTGAGGAAGTTAGAAAGGAAACCCAAGATGCAGGCCTGGAGACAGTTTGCTGAGACTGAAGTTAGTGAGGTCACAGCTAAATCTACTTTTCATTAACAATGTTGAAAGTGCCATCACACATGCACAACAAACCTTTTATGAAAAAAGTAGCGAAATACTTGCATTCGAACAGACTCACTGCAAAGAGACTGAAGAAAATAAATGAGCAATCAGGACAATAAGCTACAGAACTCACAGATTAGGAAGCAGACTCATTCCCAACAATTTGATAGAGAAATATTTAAATACGATGGGGCAAATGAAGAGGCCCAAGGCATGAATGTGAAGGAGATCCATCTACTTAGAGAGAGGAGATGCAAATCACAATTACCAAGGATGAAGTGTGACAAGCCATTACAAAACTAAAAAATGACAAGACCACAGGGCCCAATTATGATACTGGACATTCTATAAAACAGTGGTGGAACTCCTAGTGGAACCATTACAAACAATGTGTAACTAATTCCTTGAGGTAGGGAGTACAACCCCATCCATATCGGAGGACACAGTTGTGATCCTATCAAATCCAGTAAAGGTCATAGAGAAATGTTCAGCACAAAGACCAATTGCCTTAGTCAACCAAGATATGGAGGATTTTGCTATGTTTATGGTGCCTAGGTCTGAAGGGTTTCTGCCTTACTTGATAGAACCTGACCAAGTTGAGATTATGAAGGTGGCACAGACCCTGATATAACACAAAGAAAACAGCACACTTTATCTATCAGATGTGTTGTCAGATAATCCAGTTGTGTTGGCCTCCATGGACTTGCCAAATAGACCAGGTCTATCTCTGGAAAGTGCTGGTAAAAGCACGCATTGCGGAAACATATGTGCAGTTGGATTATCTCTATATATATATGAAATCAATGGCTAGGGTCTTGGTGAAACAAAAACTACTAATATTTGTGAACAAAATGAGGAAGAAAATAAAGGGGATAACTTGGAAAGCACAATTTGGACTACTTCGGGGACTTCAATTGGGGGAGGATGCACCACTCATGGATTCAGGAAAGTATGTCATCTGTGAAAGATAATAACAAAAACTAGTTGTGGCTAGTGTATCAGGGACGAAAAAGGAGCCCATGGAATACATCTGATCTAAATATCATACCAAAATATTCAAAGTAATTATATAATATTTTTACAATTTTGTCTAGCATACCAACTTTTAAAGGATTGATTATTTTACTAATGTTTTTATTACATTTTTTTTATTGTCTTGTAATTATTTGGGGATTAGATGGGTAGTTTCATCAATTGTGTACTCACTTATTTTTTCATTTGCTATAATGTTAATTGTTTCATGTGTTTGTATAGTTTTTCATTTCTTACAAACTATTAATACATTTCTAGATGTGTCTTAGATTTTCACTTCAGGTTGTAGGGTGAATGAATGGGCAGTGTATTTTGAATTATATATTAATGTATGTTTATTGCTTAATAACATTACATTTATAATTGTTCCACATTCGTTCAAATGTCAATTTATCTATTACGTATAACATTTACATTTTGGGTTGTGGGTTTAATTGGTGGATTAGATGTGTATTTTTTAATTTATGTGTAAATAAATATATATTCATTGATTAACATATTAATTATGCATTATTTAAATGGACATTAATGGTAGGTTTAAATAATATTAAAGTTAAAAATATTACTTTATATATTTTATAGAGAAATGTCAACATGTTAATGAGTGCATGGTTAAATTGTGGAAATGGGTGAGTCTTATTGTTCAAATGGTTTAATTTAACATCTTAAATCATTTTTAATGGGCACTTATATTATTTGGGTGGAGTCAATCTGAGCCCTCACATACATGCACTTTCACCCCAATGTTTCTTAGAGTGCATCTAGAATAGTAAATATACTCTTCCCCAATGTATGCATTATCTATCTATCTATCTATCTATCTATCTATCTATCTATCTATCTATCTATCTATCTATCTATCTATCTATCTATCTATCTATCTATCTATCTATCTATCTATCTATCTATCTATCTATCTATCTATCTATCTATCTATCTATCTATCTATCTATCTATCTGTCTGTCTGTCTGTCTGTCTGTCTGTCTATCTGCCTGCCTGCCTGCCTGCCCGCCCGCCCGCCCGCCCGTCCGTCTGTCCGTCCGTCCGTCCCTCCTTCCCTCCCTCCCTCCATCCATCCATCCATCCACCTACCTACCTACCTACCTACCTACCTACCTACCTACCTACCTGTCCGTCCGTCCGTCCGTCTGCCCGCCCGCCAGCCCGCCCGCCCGTCTTTCGCGTTAGGCGAAAGGCGAACAAAACAATTAATGAGATGCAAATGTTGGTTCTTTCCGCAAATAAAGAAACCGGCAGATTACATTCAGTGTTGAGTGCGTCCTTGAAAGCTTTCGGGTCTTTGGTGAAAAGAGATACACACGGCTGCCCTGCCGTGAAGGACTGCACCATTTCTTGAACAAAGAAAGGCTGCTGGTTGGAACGGAATCCTTACCTGAGCTGCAGCACACTGAATGGGAGAGAAAAAACGAACCAACATTGACATCCCTACCTACTAAGGAAATATGCTACGAGTAATGTGAACAATTAAACGAACCCACTGAGGGATGAATCAGCTCCAATTAGGACAGCAAGTCCCAGCATGCAATACCAAGCATCACGCACTGAGCGGAAGTACACCAAGTATAAAAGATGCCATGCAGTTAATTGATTAATTGGAGCCCTTCGTTGAACATTCACCGTGAGCTTGCCTCTGACGAAGAGGATGCAAATCCTTGAAACGCGTTAGGCGAAAGGCGAACAGAACAATTAATGAGATGCGAATGTTGGTTCTTTCCGCAAATAAAGAAACCGGCAGGTTACATTCAGTGTTGAGTGCGTCCTTGAAATCTTTCGGGTCTTTGGTGAAAAGAGATACACACGGCTGCCCTGCCGTGAAGGACTGCACCATTTCTTGAACAAAGAAAGGCTGCTGGTTGGAACGGAATCCTTACCTGAGCTGCAGCACACTGAATGGGAGAGAAAAAACGAACCAACATTGACATCCCTACCTACTAAGGAAATATGCTACGAGTAATGTGAACAATTAAACGAACCCACTGAGGGATGAATCAGCTCCAATTAGGACAGCAAGTCCCAGCATGCAATACCAAGCATCACGCACTGAGCGGAAGTACACCAAGTATAAAAGATGCCATGCAGTTAATTCATTAATTGGAGCCCTTCGTTGAACATTCACCGTGAGCTTGCCTCTGACGAAGAGGATGCAAATCCTTGAAACGCGTTAGGCGAAAGGCGAACAGAACAATTAATGAGATGCGAATGTTGGTTCTTTCCACAAATAAAGAAACCGGCAGGTTACATTCAGTGTCGAGTGCGTCCTTGAAAGCTTTCGGGTCTTTGGTGAAAATATATATATATATATATATATATATATATATCCAACATCGGTAGTCGCTTCAACTCGAGCCGCTTAACGATGGCGGGCTGTGATGGGTTAGCGAGACCCAAACATTCCAAATCTGCATTGCTAGAAATCCATCTAGGAAAAAACAACGCTTCACGGCACCCGATGCTTTTAAGGCAGAGTTTAATTAGGCCACACAAACTCTACGCGTTTCGGGAAGCTCGGTCCCTTGATCACGAGTAAACGGACATAGTCAAACCACCAATAAGTAACAATGTGTCACGTGACCTGGTTTGTAATTCAAGAACAGTGAAAACAGACTGCACCGCAAAGTAACGACATCACCAGAGGATTCGTGTTCAAATAACATCAACATGCCCCATTGCTAATACAAAGATACATTTATCTAGCAATTGTAAACGAGTGTACATTGTGCAAAATGTGCCCCCATGAAATTTCCGTAATTCATCATGCCAATCCGATTTCTCAACTTGATTTTTTTCCCCAAAAATACAATACGAAAAAACTTTATCAACAGTCAACTAGAACACAGTGGATTTTCACATGCAAGTGCTGAAGAATGCAGTTCTGTTTGGTTTCATAACAAAGTCCAAAATTATTCGACTTTGTGTCCTAATTCAGGACCCAGTTGAGTTTATAAAAAGACGAAAATACCGCCCAAGTGGGCACAAAATTAACCAGGTTACCCTTGCTTATTATGTCTAGGCGGAGGCAAGAAAAGGAAAAACAGGTGGGGTAGCCAAATACTCCAAATAAGTAGCCCCAGTGGGCAGATTGTTACCAGACTTCCAATTAAATGGAATGTTGAACACTCGAAACAACAATCTATTCTTATTGTCATAGACGTAAATGTCAATACTGATCCTTTTTCTTCTGGGGTTATTTAAGCACATCTCTCTGTTTCATATATGGGTGGCAGTCTGCAAAAGATGTACACAAGATAAAAACAGTGTCACAACTTCAGTTACAAATTATGGTTTAAGAAACATATAAAACATCACAGCTTGGCATACCCAGTATTGTATCCGGAGGAAAAGAAGGGAAAAAGGGGAGGGGGTGAAAAAACCGGGTGAGGGGGAGGGGGAAGGGGGGTTTTTCTGGGACGGAGGGGGGCACGTGGGTAGGGGAGGAGGGGAAAAAGGGCAGGGAGGAACCCAGGAAGGGACGGTGGGAGGCTTTTGAGTTTCTCACTTTTTCACTTCATTAAATGTGGTTTTAACGGACCTCTAACTACCTTGATTCAGTTTTAGCCTAAATGGACTGCTAATTCCTCGTCGATGTTATGGCCTCGAGGTTTTACTGTTTGGTACTGAATGATCATGCGAGACTCAAGTCGTCTCAGCTCAAGGACTCTGTTCCCACCCCTCTCACGCAAGGGGACCGTGTCAAGAACACAGAAAGAGAGTAGACTAGTGTTTTGGTGGTGTTCGGCTTTGAAATGCCTGGCCACAGGGTATTGCCTGTCATTTTTTGTTATTGCTCTCAGGTGTTCGAGTACTCTCTTTTTGGCAGGGTGAATGGTGCTGCCTATGTAATATTTATTACACGGGCATTTTAGTGCATATACCGCATGGTCGGTATTGCATGAGACATGTTTGGTTATCCGAAAAGGTTTGGTATTTTCTGACAAAGTTACCACCTTGCAGTTATTACTGAACTTGCACGCTTTACATTTACGGCAGGTAAAGAAGCCCTGAACAGGTTGCTATTTCTTGGTGGTTTTACGATACTCTGACAAAGTGTGTCTTTTAAGGATCTAGCCTTTCGGAATGTTACCTGGGGGTAGCACTCAACTGCTGCTTCCAGATCCTTGTCTGTTTTGAGAACATCCCAAAACTTTGAAAGGCATTCTCTAACTTCATATGCTTGGTTAGAGTAAGTCGTAACAAATCTTATTTTGTTTTCTTCACTATCAGTACCCGAAACCTCTGATCTGGTTCGGAGAAGTGTTTCTCGTGTTCTCTTGTTAACTTCATCGCAAGCTTTGGTAATATCTTTCAATTTATAGCCCCTTTCCTCGAAGCGTTTGATCATGATTTCTTTTTCCAAAGCAAAGCCTGATTCGTTACTGCAATTCCTTTTGGCTCGCAGTAGCTCTCCTAACGGAATACTGCGTATAAGATTGTTAGGGTGACAACTCTCAGCGTGCAACAGGCTGTTACCAGCCGTTTCTTTTCGGTAAAGTTGACTTTCAAGTCGTTGTCCTGAGACTGAGATCTTGAGATCCAAAAATTCAATACTTTCCTTTTCAATTCTTTTAGTAAATTGAAGATTGAAATCATTTTGATTGATACTATCGACAAAAAGATTGGCCTGTTCACTGCTTCCCTTCCACACCACGAAAATGTCGTCAATGTACCTTGCCCATATGGCGACACATTCCCTGTACAGGGGTAGTGAGGTGACGACCTGCTCCTCCCACCAGCCGAGGTACAAACCTGCAAAGCTGGGAGCGAAGCAGGTCCCCATCGCAGTCCCGAGTATTTGACGATAGATGGTCTTGTCAAAAACAAAGAAGTTTTGTGTGAGACACTTAAAGATCATGTCGATAATCATCTCCGTGTGGAAAAGATGAGAGACAGATCTCTGTTTAAGAAAATGGCGGCAAGCCTTGATACCAGCCTCATGTGGGATGCAAGTATATAAACTTGTTACATCCAAGGTTAATAACAGAAATGTGTCATCCCATACTATTTGTTCAATGAGTCTCAAGAAATCACTCGAGTCCTTGATAAAAGATGGGAGTTTTTGGACCAAGGGCTGCAAATAAAAGTCTACATAGCGTGATGTGTTCTCCAGGAAACTTCCCCTGGAGGACACAATGGGTCTACCCGGGGGGTTGAGTTCATTTTTGTGCAGTTTCGGGAGGAGGTAGAGAGCAGGAAGTTTGGGATATTTGCAATTGAGGAAGTCATATTCCTCCTGCTCGAGTAGACCTCTCTCTTTCCATTCCCCCAGCAATTCCTTGTATTCATTGTTCGCTTGTGTATATTTTGCTTTAGTGGTGACCTCATAGTTTTTAGTATCACTCAATTGACGAAATCCCTCTTCGAGATACATCTCTTTAGATAATACCACCACATTCCCCCCTTTGTCAGAATTTTTAATCACTATATTGTCATCATTTGAGGTATCACGATCTTGTTCACCTCCCTCAAATCAATTATGAACCGATAGACCCTTGCATCCGTGTCCTTTTTCAGAATAGGGAGAATCGGACTGTTACAGATATTATAGGGAACTTCTTCCACTACTCCTACTGTGATCAAATCTTGCACAATCTGTATGAGAGCTTCCTCGCCCTCCTGGGAAATACGATACTGCGGGAGGCGTGGTAACACCGCCCCCTCCTGGACACTAATGTGGACCGGAGGAATCACCATTTGTCCCACATCCGTGTCCGAAGTCGCCCATAAAGCTCGGGGGAGGGTAGCCAACAACGCATCCTCTGATATCGTACACATCCGCCCAGACCGGGGGTAGTTGTCATTTAAGATCACCCTCACACCTTCAGGGGAGCAGCGGATTGTAGCCCTAAAGTGCTTTAACATATCAAGGCCCATAATGTTATCCGGTGTATACGGGGCAAGCAAAAACGGACAGGGCGCAGAAAAACAATCAACCTTAAATGTAAGGGGCTGTGAAAGAGGGCTTCGGGAGAGTGTACCGTCAAACCCTACCGATGTAACCATTGAGCCGGATGGGGGAGCCCCCGGAACCAAGTACCTAGACAATGCACTACGTGTCGCTCCTGTATCCACTAGGAACTGATCAGTAGAACCTAAAACCTCAGCCGATACATAAGGACCCGTCTGATCGACCGGCACCTCAACTGATTCGGACCCCCATCCAACGCATTCCTATGCATGCTGAGAATCGTGATATCCCGATCGATCGATGTCCGATACATGATACTGGTGCTGGCGATCGAAAACATTTGAGCTATCTCGGTGCTGCCCGGCAGTATCGAAACGGACATTATCGTTAGAATTCCCTCTAAAGTTCGAGGAGCCCCCTCTACCTCTCGGGCCACCCGGAGTATGCCCCTGACGCGAAGCACGCAACACTGGGCAATCCCTGGCCCAATCGCCCAACTGCTTGCAGTACGCACACTGGTTCCTATTCAAATCAGATCGGCCCGAAGGGGGACCATAAGATCCGCCCCTTCCTCTATTATTATTACCCCGGCGGGGCGGGCCATATACTTGTGCTAACATCACCTTGGTTTTGAGATCTTTCGATTTCTTCTCCTCCTGGCCCTTCGCCTCATGCTCCTGACGCTCATAATACTGAGCGATGGTCAGAAGGGCCGTCGGTGTCGCAGAGGACCAAGAACTCTCACTCGCTTTTAACCGGGCCGCAACTGCCCGGAGCAGATTAGCCACATATTTGTCCGCGAAAAGGTGGCGGCCCGTTTCGTCAGTAAGCGACTGGCCACTAAAGTCATGAAACGTTTCTTCAAAGCGCGTGAAGAAATCCGCAACTGACTCGTCAATTTTCTGCTTACATGCAGCTAACATATTCCAGTCAATCTTTTTAGGGGGAATAATTGTTTTCAACTTAGCCACAATAGCCGCACGGAGATCTAAAATATTCTGGGGTGGTTTCTGTGCGGGCTTCCTCTCCCTGTCTTCATCCTCAAGCTCAGACCATCGGGCCTTGAAGGCAACCGAGTCATCTACCTTACGGACAGACCGCCACGTGTCCGGTGGTAGAATAAGGCCAAAGAACAGGTCTATATCTGCTAAGGTCATAATGCAAGAATTCAAGGCCCCCTCGACTTCCTCATAGAAGGCCGCTGGATTCTTGCGGGGGTCAGGCAACGCATTCTTTAATGCCATAACATCGGCCCTATGCCATGGAGTGTAAACCCAATTATACACAAAATATCCCCTAGCATCGGCGGAGTTAATGTCCGAGCTAGTCCCCGCTCCTTTAGGAGGAACATACAAAGGCGCCGCCTCTCGCATTGGTTTAGCATGCACTACGTTATCCTTATCTGACTGGGAGGTGGATGGGTGGCCCCCTGTCGCAAACGAATCCAACTGCTTCTCCTCCTCCGCTTGTTGGCGTGCTTTCTCTCTAAGGGCCAGCACCTCGTCCCGTAAGGCGAACAGCCGCCGAGCCGCCTCTGGAGCCTTAGGGGGAGAAAAAACACCGTTACGTAATGCTTCGGCATCCGAAGACACTTCGTCAGGCTCAAGGACACTAGAATATTTTCGGAAAGCAGCAATTACTTCCTCAGCAAAATGAGACAGAAAATACACCCTCTCTCTATCTTGCCACGACCCCCAAGTATGGAACAACTCCTCCCTAGACATCTTGCCCTTAAGTGCACGGAGGGAAAGTTTCTGAAGCTCAGCCATGTTCTCGGCCGATAACATGGACCGTGTGTCTACCTTACCCGAAGCCGGGCCAGAATCTTGCGGCCGTGGAGCAGATGCGCCAACATAAGGGGGCGGAGAGCGATCTAGCAAATAAAAATCATCATCAGGATTATTAAGGACAGGATAAAGTGGCTGGCGAACAACATATTGACCCGAAACTTGGAGCCTACGCTCTTTCTCTTGTCTGTCCGTTTGCTCTTTGTCCTCCCGACGCTTCGCTTCCTGCGCTCGCACATGATCATTCTTCCGTTGTTCTTTATCAAACAGCGCTTTCTCACGCTTCTCTCGCTCACGCACTTCCTTCACCCATAATCGCACACACTCAAACATATCCTGACGAGCACGTCGCTTACACATACACTGTTCCACATACTCAATCTTACGTATATCAAACGATCCATACAAAGGCCATCGCAACTCAGGATCCTTCTTCGTGTATTTCCTCCATAGCGTGCTGTACATTATGGAAGAAAGACCATGCTTCACGTACATATCCCTATTAGGAGTCCCCTCTGGGGGAGCTGGAGCAGATTCCTCGAGGTTCAACCGGTTTCCAAAGCAGCAACACCACTTACGGAGTGCGCTAAAAGCAGGCATGCTCAGGAATAATGCAAAATATGCAATATTATAAAGAAAAATGGCACTTAATCGTTGCGCCGTTCAAAGTTTACACAGCTCCGGAGAAATTTCTCCACATTACCTGCCTATATGTGTTGCAACGCATATATTTTCACAAAGACAAATTCAAAATATGACTAGTCATCATCAATCAAACTCAAATAGCCAACCCAGGCTTCAAAGTCCAGGTTCCAACTGCCAAGCTCCACAATCGCCCAAACGGCTCTCACGGCAGGACCTACAGAAGAGGTCTCAGTCGATGACCGGCGCCACCCAGACGGTCAGCTCGGAAGGGAAGGAAGAAAAACCTCGGGATGCCAGGGCTAAGACGCCGCTGGCAGTGATCACGTCCCCGGCCAAACTCCTCACCTTCGTCGCGACCAGTCCTTCGAGCATCCGAGTCGCCGATGAGCCCCACGTGACGGGCGCCAATTGATGAATACAGGCCCCAGCTAGGCCCGCAAGGCACAAGGGTTCGCTCTTCTGTAACGGAATCTATAAGGAAGTTGGCACGGAAACTGCAAAGTACAAAAACAACGTTTATTAACCCTTAAGGGTGGTCCTACAATCCACACAACACTCTTCAGTATTGCATGGAGTAGCACAAAGAACTTGCGTACATAGTCCCCTTTTATACACAACAGAGGGGCTCATAAGTGGGTGGATACAACATGAGGTCGAAGAACATTACCATTTATGGCCATTCTCGATACTGAATCAATACATGGGCGGAGCCAACACACCCCTTGAGCCCGCGAAAACACATGGTCAAGCAAAGCTAATTATAACAGATGTGGTCAAGTCTGGGCATGCGCCAGATGGACAAGAGAGCTATTTATAAACTGTTACTAGGCAGATTACAAGAGCAACTAACACAGAGGTCGGACTCTCCTCATGGCGAACACGTGGCAACATGTCAATACAAAATGGAGTCTGAACTTCGGTCAACATAACGAAGAAAACATGATCTAAAGGGAAAGCATTAATGTTTTCAGTAAATGCTTAATCACATTCTGCTTTAATTTACAACAATAGCGTTAAATTGTTCTTGACTGAGGTTAAAGCTTTTAGCATTATTTCTGTGCCTTTCTTTTTTGCGAACTTTTTCAAATTCCCGTAAAACCCCTTTCTCAAAGACGTCAATCGCCTCATTTGTTAATTGGGGGAGAAAAATAGACTTTCGTTTGAACCCGCTGGCCCCACCCATATCTATCTCAATATCATCATTGATTAAGTTAATATAGGGATCATCAATCACATTTGGATCATTTTGTAGCACATGCAAATCATGTAGTGTCTCAATATCATTCATATTCAAAATGCTCGGTAAATGCAAGGGTTTATCATTGTAGTTAGTTATTTTGGTAGCATACCATTTCTTCAACTTTAGTTTACGGGTGAAATGAAAGAGGTCAATCCGACTCTGTGTAAAATTAAAGTTGGCACTAGGACAGAAAGAAAAACCAAGGGAAAGAACATCTATTTCAGCTTGAGTAAGGCTCCGACCTGAGAGATTGACCACTGTTTTTCGGTTGATCATTTTGATTTTTGCTGGCCCCTTGTTCTTTTTCCCACTGGGCTGTCGGTTTCTCTTGTTGGAGCTCTTGAGTTGGCATGATGAATTACGGAAATTTCATGGGGGCACATTTTGCACAATGTACACTCGTTTACAATTGCTAGATAAATGTATCTTTGTATTAGCAATGGGGCATGTTGATGTTATTTGAACACGAATCCTCTGGTGATGTCGTTACTTTGCGGTGCAGTCTGTTTTCACTGTTCTTGAATTACAAACCAGGTCACGTGACACATTGTTACTTATTGGTGGTTTGACTATGTCCGTTTACTCGTGATTAAGGGACCGAGCTTCCCGAAACGCGTAGAGTTTGTGTGGCCTAATTAAACTCTGCCTTAAAAGCATCGGGTGCCGTGAAGCGTTGTTTTTTCCTGGATGGATTTCTAGCAATGCAGATTTGGAATATATATATATATATATATATATATCAAGGCTCCCGTCTCTCAGTTAGACAAACAGCACTCACGGGGTACTTTTAAAAGATTTAATTGGGAGGACGCGTTTCGGCGTGTCTGCCTTCTTCCAGCTCGCTTTAACAATTGGCAGCAACTCTGTGGTGGTACTTTTGAAATCACAACTCCATTCCCATTGGGGGCCGCAGGTAAGAGGAGGAAGGGGATTGGTCAGTCCCTTGTCAGTGTCTTTTCGCCTTTGTACCTATCAAGGAATGATGGTATACTTTGGGAGTATGATCTAAAATATCCAGCCTCGATGGTTTCATAAAGCTTTGCACATTGTTCCATATATTGGATACTCCCAAAGTTTTACGTTCTCCCCTTGTCTGCCACCGATATCCAAAATACCTCCACGCATTGCTTTGTCAATCTGTGGACAAAATTGGTTGGACCAGTTCCACTTTTGCCTTTGGCATATGTTAGAATACACAAAGGCAGTTTGTGGAAAAAGCGACATCAATTGTACAAAGGTGTCCTTAATAAGCATTTCCAGACCTACCCCAGTTAAAGTGCCTAGATCATTACCACCACAGTGCACAATAATAAGGTTAGGCTGTGGGAGATGTTGAAAGGTTTTCACCAAAGGCATTAATTGGTGCCACTTTAACCCTCTCTGACCAATCCATTTGATGTCTACATTTGGCAAAGCAAGGTCTCTCACCATACCTCTTTTCTCTGCAAATTTTTCACTCCAGAAGACATAGCTGTGTCCTACAATCCACACTGTGAACATCTTCAAAGGAGATCTGGATGCACTCAGGAGGTGTAATTCAGTAGAATGGTAAAAAGAAATGAAAGACAGTTTGGAAATGGAGGCATACATATTTTTTTATAAAAAAAAAGAACTGATTGGCTGTTTCATACCATTCTACACTAAAAACTAGGTTGTATGTGTAAAATAATAGAAGCATGTTTTGTATTGGTACAGAAAAATGTGTTACCAAAGAACAGTACTATGGATTTGCTGTAAGGTTTGAAAAGTCAAGCACTCTTGCTCTGTGGAATTGAAACATTGTGTGGCGAACTTCTGACCTAACTCCACACAGCAGTGTTCCATGAGCTGTTGCTATGGTAGCAGGCAGAAGTCAAGTTGGGGGAAGGGAACTAGGCAGAAGTCAAGTAGGGGGAAGGGTACTTTTGGAAAAAGGGTTGGTTTTCAACCAATAGAAATGTGTGATTACATTTGAAAAAAAGGGGGAAGCAGTGAGATTTGAAATTAACATGTATATGTGTGGAAAAAGAGAGGGAAAGTTTGCCATTATCTGGTTCTGCTGAATGGAGAGAGGTGTAGAGAACAGAGGTCCTGGCTCTGATAATCTTCTGTTTGAGTGCCACATTTCTATCACAACTAACTAATTATAAAGGTGAGGTTAGAGTTTGAGAGGAGATGTATATGGTAAATTAAGAAATGAATAATAGAAATGTAATTCCTTTTGTTGAAGTTGTGTTTATTATTTTCTGTTTTGGGAGAAATTTAAATGTGAGGAACATGTAAAATAATATGGACTATGTTTTCACGATAAATTAAGGTGTATTGGTCTGGACATGGGCTTTTTAAAAAATCTGAAAAGTGGATTCATAATGTGTCAGTCTGAAAAAGTGATTTTCACTTGCCAACAAAAAAGAGCAGTAAGTGTGCATTCAAATTGCCAAAGAAATTTCGTTTTGTGACTAATGTGAAAACATGACTCTGTGTGCAAATAGGAATTACAGGCAGAGATTTATTGCGTTTTGCTCTGGTGATTTCACAGTTGCATTAGTAGAGAAAAGGGAGAGCGATTTTTTTGGTGCAGAAGCAGATTCTTAGCACACACCCACCTCCTTTCCATGTATAATCATGCACAGTATTTACAAGCGAGTGGGGTTTTGAGGTTTCAGTCTGTAATGCAAATACATTCAGCATCACTAAGGCTGGTTGCCCTTGCTGGAGTGTACTCAGTCACCCAGGATACGCATGGTGGTGGTCTGAAAAAGCAGTTTGGACATGTGCATTTAAAAAAAATCTGAAAAGTGGATTCATAATGTGTCAGTCTGTAAAAGTGATTTTCACTTGCAAACAAAAAAGAGCAGTAAGTGTGCATTCAAATTGGAAAAGAAATTTCGTTTTGTGACTAATGTGAAAACATGACTCTGTGTGCAAATAGGAATTACAGGCAGAGATTTGTTGCGTTTTGCTCTGGTGATTTCACAGTTGCATTAGTAGGAAAAAGGGGGAGCGATTTTTTTGGTGCAGAAGCAGACTCTTAGCACACACCCACCTCCTTTCCATGTATAATCATGCACAGTATTTACAAGCGAGTGGGGTTTTGAGGTTTCAGTCTGTAATGCAAATACATTCAGCATCACTAAGGCTGGTTGCCCTTGCAGGAGTGTACTCAGTCACCCAGGTTACACATGGTTTGTGGTCTGATAAAGCAGTCTGGACATGGGCTTTTAAAAAAATCTGAAAAGTGGATTCATAATGTGTCAGTCTGTAAAAGTGATTTTCACTTGCCAAAAAAAAGAGCAGTAAGTGTGCATTCAAATTGGCAAAGAAATTTCGTTTTGTGACTAATGTGAAAACATGACTCTGTGTGCAAATAGGAATTACAGGCAGAGATTTATTGCGTTTTGCTCTGGTGATTTCACAGTTGCATTAGTAGGAAAAAGGGGGAGCGATTTTTTTGGTGCAGAAGCAGACTCTTAGCACACACCCACCTCCTTTCCATGTATAATCATGCACAGTATTTACAAGCGAGTGGGGTTTTGAGGTTTCAGTCTGTAATGCAAATACATTCAGCATCACTAAGGCTGGTTGCCCTTGCTGGAGTGTACTCAGTCACCCAGGATACACATGGTGGTGGTCTGAAAAAGCAGTCTGGACATGTGCATTTAAAAAAAATCTGAAAAGTGGATTCATAATGTGTCAGTCTGTAAAAGTGATTTTCACTTGCCAACAAAAAAGAGTGCAAATACATTCAGCATCACTAAGGCTGGTTGCCCTTGCTGGAGTGTACTCAGTCACCCAGGATACACATGGTGGTGGTCTGAAAAAACAGTCTGGACATGTGCATTTAAAAAAAATCTGAAAAGTGGATTCATAATGTGTCAGTCTGAAAAAGTGATTTTCACTTGCCAACAAAAAAGAGCAGTAAGTGTGCATTCAAATTGGCAAAGAAATTTCGTTTTGTGACTAATGTGAAAACATGACTCTGTGTGCAAATAGGAATTACAGGCAGAGATTTATTGCGTTTTGCTCTGGTGATTTCACAGTTGCATTAGTAGGAAAAAGGGGGAGCGATTTTTTTGGTGCAGAAGCAGACTCTTAGCACACACCCACCTCCTTTCCATGTATAATCATGCACAGTATTTACAAGCGAGTGGGGTTTTGAGGTTTCAGTCTGTAATGCAAATACATTCAGCATCACTAAGGCTGGTTGCCCTTGCTGGAGTGTACTCAGTCACCCAGGATACACATGGTGGTGGTCTGAAAAAGCAGTCTGGACATGTGCATTTAAAAAAAATCTGAAATGTGGATTCATAATGTGTCAGTCTGTAAAAGTGATTTTCACTTGCCAACAAAAAAAAGTGCAAATACATTCAGCATCACTAAGGCTGGTTGCCCTTGCTGGAGTGTACTCAGTCACCCAGGATACACATGGTGGTGGTCTGAAAAAACAGTCTGGACATGTGCATTTAAAAAAAATCTGAAAAGTGGATTCATAATGTGTCAGTCTGAAAAAGTGATTTTCACTTGCCAACAAAAAAGAGCAGTAAGTGTGCATTCAAATTGGCAAAGAAATTTCGTTTTGTGACTAATGTGAAAACATGACTCTGTGTGCAAATAGGAATTACAGGCAGAGATTTATTGCGTTTTGCTCTGGTGATTTCACAGTTGCATTAGTAGGAAAAAGGGGGAGCGATTTTTTTGGTGCAGAAGCAGACTCTTAGCACACACCCACCTCCTTTCCATGTATAATCATGCACAGTATTTACAAGCGAGTGGGGTTTTGAGGTTTCAGTCTGTAATGCAAATACATTCAGCATCACTAAGGCTGGTTGCCCTTGCTGGAGTGTACTCAGTCACCCAGGATACACATGGTGGTGGTCTGAAAAAGCAGTCTGGACATGTGCATTTAAAAAAAATCTGAAAAGTGGATTCATAATGTGTCAGTCTGTAAAAGTGATTTTCACTTTCCAACAAAAAAGAGCAGTAAGTGTGTTTTCAAATTGGCAAAGAAATTATGTTTTGTGACTATTGTGAAAAGAAATGTAGTAATATATTTAAATAAAATAAAGGAATTTTTTTTTAGTTTTTTTCAGGTATTGCTGAAGAGCAGTTAACAAAATTTAAGATGCCTACAAAATCCAGAGTTCATAAAACGCACAAAAAAAACCTATATTTGAAGACAACTAGAGGACCAAAGTTAGTAGAAGATGCTCATGTTGGGAAAAAGAAAAAATCTTCTGGTAAGCAGAAAAAACAATGTTTAAAAAATATATTCAAAAGAATGAAAAATGTACAAAATGTCTGTACTGGAAAAAATGTTTTGAAAAGGAAAAGAGAGGAAAAAATTGAGAATTTAGTTAATGCAAATATACCTTCTGCAACTGAAAAGATTTATATAAATAGAAAAACAGCGTTTAAAGAGATACGTAGAAAAATGTTTCAGAGAAGAGTTATGTCCAATTTGATGAAGGATGTGAAGAAATATAAGAAAAAGACAAAGTTTTTTAAAAGAAAAAAAGAAATTGAAGTCATTGCAGCAAAGGCATTAGAATTAAAAAGGAAACTATTCATTTTAATTTTGAATAGGATGCGTACATTAGACAAAATGGTTAATGTACTGAAATCACATAGCAAAAGGAAAAGAGTAGTGAACAGAACAAACTTTTGTAAAGTGTTTTTAGGAAAGTGGATGCATAGTTCAAGTAGTGAACCTTTTTTTAATGAAGAGAGCTATTTTCAAAGTAATAGTTTGCTGCATGCAGTTGACACCAGAGGTCGTGGTTACGAAGTGACAAATGGTTGCATAATGGAGAAGGAGATAATGGTTCCAAGAGATGAGGTACAAGTGATGGCGGATGAGGCTATGGGGAGACGTCCTAAAGCCCCAGTGTACACTTCGAATTGTAGTAGTATTTGCACTGTGCGTCAGGAATCTATTGACAAATTTCGTGAGTTTCTAAGAGAATATAGTAAAAAAAGTATAAAACAGAAGATTAAGGTGCTTCAAAGTCTGGATCCATGCAGAGTGAGTGAGAATACTGGTTTGCAGGGTCATTCTCTGGCTTGTCTATTTAGAAAAGTGTGTAATAGTGTTTTCCATCATTTTAGGATGCTGGCTGTTCATCATACTGAAATGAGAAAGTTTGTGAGACGGTTGTATTTTGCAAAAAGTCCAGCAATAAAGTTAAATGAATTGAATAGGGCTCTGTTCCGAGGAACGGTATCAGATGTAGAGAAGGTTGTTGATGAAATTCAGTTTTGTTACTTTGGTCCTGAACAAAACAGTGCAGAGAAGGACACAGTAAATGAGGAAGAAGTGGAAGAGAATGTAGAACCCTCTGTAAGTAACACATTTAATGATCACATAACAAAATTTGCAATAATCTCTAATGAAAGACCAAATTTTACTTGTATTTGTTGCCGCAGAACTCATTAT
The DNA here is from genome assembly GCF_964204655.1 of Triturus cristatus. Lineage (NCBI taxonomy): Eukaryota > Metazoa > Chordata > Amphibia > Caudata > Salamandridae > Triturus > Triturus cristatus. Next base: position 502,016,859 of record NC_140591.1, read on the forward strand.
AGAAAACAAACTAGGAATGTTGATCTCTACAGAAAGAGTGAAAATGAAGATAATTATAAGTGGAAGGATTTTGCCACATATATATTTCTTGAAAATTGTTTTGATATGGGTGAAGATCAGCGTATTTGTAAATACTGTTACAACAAGTTAGAGGAAAATAGAATGCCGACCAGAGCTGTACATAATAATTTAGAATTGGATGCTATTCCTGCTGAACTTTCTTAATTAAATACATATGAGTCTATACTCATTCAATGTGTTCATCCGTTCCAGACCATAGTACGTATGGAGCCCAAAACTGGTAAATTACCTCCTTCAGATTTACTGAGAGGTTTAAAAGGTAGAGTGGTGTATTTGCCCTTGGATTTGAAAAAAAATATGGAAACTATTGATGCGGATACTTTGGAAACTGAACCATTATTTATTATGGTTAATGGTGTACCTACAAAGAATAAGAAGATTTGGCAGGAGCTGGTAGATGTGCGGAAAGTACAAAGAGCAAATTTGTATTTGAAAAGGAATAACAAATGGTATGAATCAATTTGTATAGAAGAAGAAGAAGAAGAAGAAGAAGATTTACAAGAAGACACAGAAACACCAACTGGACAAATTGAAAAAGTGGACAAGTCAAAGGAAGAAGAAATATATGAACATTTTAGCATACATCCTCTCCATTCAAAAGAAGTTATGGGAGACAATATTGATCTGTTTCAGATGAAGAAAGCAAAACGAACTCCCGTGAGTGTATGGGAGGAGAGCTTGGAAGCTCGATGTTTTCCCCAGCTGTTTCCTAAAGGAAAAGGAGGACGATACGATGAACGTCCGGAACAGATTCCAGCTTCTGAGTATCGGACTACAAGACTATATGCTGAAGATCCCAGATTTCGACAAAGTATTCCTTATTTGTTCCATCTTTTATTTGAAAGCGACTTGTCTGCACTGTCTTATGCAGTAAATCACATTTTAAAAAGTGGAGTACATTTACAAAATGTGTCTGCTAAGGATTTTATGGAGAAAGTGCAGCACCGAGATGATCATTTGGAAAAACAACTGATCAATCTGATGGCTTGTCAGCGTGGGACAAATGAATATTGGTACCGACGCCATGGTGAATTAAAATGCATGTTACGGAATTTAGGAACACCAACATGGTTCGTTACACTAAGCTGTGCCGAGTACGCTTGGGATGATTTACTGGATTTTCTACGAGAGGCAAATTCAAACATTAAAAACATCGAATACAAGACAGCAGGAGAACTGTGCTCATTGGATCCGGTTAATGTTTGGAGATATTTCAATCATAGATTTGAGGCTATGATGTCCTTCATCTGCAATAAATAAATCCACCTCTTGGAGAAGTAGTAGATTTCTTTTGGAGAAAAGAGTACCAGGCAAGAGGTGCTCCTCATATTCATATGCTGTTGTGGATCAAGGATGCCCCAAAGTTTGGAACAGATACTGATGAAGCAGTGTTATCTTACATTGAAGAATATGCAACATGTGCTATACCAAAAAGCACAGAAGAGAAAAATTTAAAGGAGCAAGTTTTACGTTTCCAAAGTCATCGGTGTGGAAAGTACTGTCGACGGAAATACAAGAGCAAAGATAAATACTACACTAAATGTCGATTTGGATTTCCTAGACCTGTTCTTTCAAATGGAAGAGTAAACAGTTTTATGTCAGCTGTGAGACATACTATCACAAGAAAATCACCTAAGAATACCTACAACCTAAAAAGAAAAGAAGAATCAAAAAATATAAATGACTACAACCCAGTCATTTTATCCATGTGGAACGCTAACATGGATATACAGTATGTAGCTGACAATTCCATTGCTGTTGCTCGATATGTAACGTCTTACATTACGAAATCAGAAAAAACAGAATTGAAGGAAATGTGGGAAGAGATTTCTCACGAGAAGACTGTCAGTAAGAAGCTGTACAGTTTCAGTTTGAAGATGTTATCGCATCGAGAAATTGGATCCTACGAATGTTCAGATAGGTTATCTTCTGCAAGTCTCTACTCGAAATCAAGAAGAATAATTTGGGCAAGTTTAGGCCTTGCAGCAATGAGAAATCGGGTACTGAAATCTGTTGGAGAAATTGAATATTTGGCCGAGAATGACCCACAAAGTACAGATATTTTGAAATCAAACATGTTGGACACATATTATCCAAAAAGAAGTCAACATCTGGAGAACATGTGTCTCTATGAAGTGCTGCAGAACTATATTCATTCACGGAAAGCCGCAGAAGACATCAACAATGGAAAATATAAAGTGATTGGTGAGGAAGGATGTTTGGTGAAGCAAACAAAAGGAAGTTTGATAAATCACAGGAAGCTGAGTTGCGACACTACTGACAAAAAGGAATTTTACTACTTGGCTCTTTTACAGCTGTTTAAACCATGGCGTTCAGAGGACGAACTACTGGGAGAATTTCAAAGCTATGAAGATTCTTTTAATGCTTGCAAAGACAGCATACAATGCAGTACATTCACAACTTATCTGCAAATGTTAAATGAAGAAATTGAACAGGAAACTACAATTGCAGCAGAAATAGCTATAGACAGTTCTCAGGACAGCCAAAGTTCAGGAACACTCAGTCAAGATCCCCTAGGACAACCAATCGTTGAAAATGAAGCATCAATAGCCATGAATGAAGTGGAAACGGCTATGAATCAAGCTCAAGAAGAATGTATAGACTTACAAAATTTGGAAAGACAACTGAATGAAGAGCAGCAACAAATTTATGAAGAGATCAGAAGCAAAATTGATCACGGATTTCAACATGAAAAAAAAGAGTGCTCATGCACATCATTTCAACCAATCAGGATGTATGTAAGTGGACAAGCTGGAACTGGGAAAAGTTTCCTTATCAAAGTCATCAGAAGCTACCTACAGCAAAAAACGGATTCTACTTTGTCTTGTGTGGTTACTGCTCCAACTGGGTTAGCAGCATATAACATAAAAGGAATCACTTTACATCGTTTGCTAATGTTACCAGTGGAGCATGAGAACAAAATACAATACAACAAGCTAACTGGAGAAGCATCCTTGGAAGTTTCAAGAGTATTGAAGAAGATGAAAGTTCTCATTATTGATGAGGTGAGCATGGTATCAAACTTAATGCTTGCCTTTGTGCATTTAAGAATGCAGCAAATTTTGAAGACAGACTATGACATGTTATTTGGTGGAAAACACGTCATAGTTTTTGGAGATCTTTTGCAACTTACTCCAGTTAAAGGACAACCAGTGTTTAATACTGTCACACATGAAGACACGAAGAAGTCATTGGGAAGCATCGGTAATACAAATATTTGGTCCTTCTTTGAGTACAAGGAACTTACTACTAATATGAGGCAAGCAAACGATGAAGAATATGGAAGTATTCTGAAAGATATCAGAATTGGACTACTCACTGAAGCTGGCACAAAAGCATTACAGAGTCGGCTGCTACATAATTTATTTCCAAAGGAAGAAATAGTTGCAGAGAAGATATACAAGAACATTGCAGAAAACAAAAGTGTCATCTGCTTAATGCCAACTCTACGTGAATGCTCAATATTCAATGAGGAGCTTTTGAAATTGGAAAAGGAGCAGATCAGGAAATTGGAAGCAGTGGACAAAATTGAGGATGGAAGAATTACTATCACAGTAACAGGCACACTGAAAAATAAATTGAATTCACTAGAGAAGAACATTTCCAAAACAGCTGGATTAGAAAAAAATCTATATGTTTGCATGAACTGTAGAGTATTTTTAAGGAGAAATTTGGATGTTGAAAAAGGTTTAGTTAATGGAGCTATGGGAAGAGTTGTGGGTTTTATTAATTATCAGAAAAAAGATGGAATTGAATGTTTAAAAATAAAATTTGATCAGATAGAAGAAGTTAAAGATATTTGTCGTTGTTCAGTTCGTTTCATGCTTGTGAAAGACTTATATGTACGTAGAAAGCAGTTTCCATTTTCTCTAGCATATGCTGTAACTATTCACAAGTCTCAAGGATTGACTGTAGATTGTGCATTTGTGAACATTGGTTCAACTGTGTTCAAAGAAGGTATGGCTTATGTAGCTTTGTCACGAGTGAAAACATTATCTGGTTTATTCATGATAAACTTTGATGACTCAAAAGTTAGTGCTGATGCAAATTGTGTAAAGGAGTTTAATAGATTAAGAAGAACCTATGCTCCTCATTTAGGTCAGTATCCTGTGTTGGAGAAACATGTAGTTTCTCGTAAAAGGAGAAATGAGAATATCTGTAATGAAGATGTAGAGAGGAGGAAAAAAAAGAGGAGTGATGTAATTGCAAGCAAAAAGAATAAGGAAAATGAAGAACAGGTTGTAGGATGTCATTTTGAAAATAGCTCTGGTGTCAACTTCTACGCTAATGTAGTGCTGAATGTTGCATTTTATCTTGAAAGTTTGCAAGAGCAGATAATAGTAAATCAGGGAAAAAGATTCTGTTCTGAGCTGAGTCTCCTTTTTCATAAGCTGAGTAATGATAAAAGTCAAATAGAAAGTGCTACTGAAATTAGAAAACTTTTAGATGTATGTTCAGGACGAACACAGTTTTCTCAAAATGAACAGCAAGATGCACATGAATTTTTGATGTATTTTCTACAAGTACTGGAAGAAGAAGAAGTTGCAATTGATATTTTATTTGGTCTCTCTTATAAATGGGAACATACTTGTGAAAACTGTTATAATATATGTGGCTCTAATGTTGATAATGAAAGGTTTATTTATTTGACATTACCACAGAGTAAAACAGTCACTTTTGCTAAATTAGTTAAAGATGCTAATCATAGCATGCAATGCGGTGAGTGTCAATCTGACATGTTTTCAACATTAATTTTAAAGGAATACGGACAGTATGTAATTTTAATGATGCAACGATGTAGAGTTGATGGTTCAAAATTGGATACTTTAATAAAGAAGTTTACAGGACAGCAATTATCAAATTCAGGAAAAACTTTTGTAACTGTTGCAATAATTTTCCATGAAGGACCTACTGTTACTTCTGGACATTACACAGTTTATCTTAAATGTGAGAAAGGCTGGACACTGTGTAATGATTCCCAATTGGTTTTTAAGCAACGTTTGCCTTTTGATTTAGCAAATTCCTATCTAATCTTCCTGAAACCTAAATTTTAGAGAGACTTGGCAAAATCTGGACAAAACAATTTTACCATTTTATTGGATTACCATTGGAATTTACAAAAAAAAGATTTTTTAAATTATCATTTGGCCTAATGGAAAGATAACCAATTGTAATGTGGACTTTTATAATTTTTTATGAAACTTTCAAAAACCAAAAATTTAAAGAAAATCGGTAACATCTGCACAATTTAAATTTTGGAATGTTATTGGAGTGCCATTGGAAATTTTTTCAAAAAAGATTTTTAAAATTACTATTTGGGCATGCGGAAAAGTAACCAATTCTATTGTGGACTTAATAAATTATTAAAAAGTCTTTCAGGAACCAAAATGTTACAGAGAATCGGTGAGATCTGTACAAATTAAACTTTAGAATTTTATTGGATTACCATTGGAAATTTAATCAAAAAGAATTTTAAAATTACTATTTGGCCTAAAGGAAATGGAATCAGATGTATTGTGGAGTTATTTGAGATATAATATTGTGATTATACTTCTGAAACAAAAATATCAGACGGTATTTTAAAGAAATAAGTATTGTTTTTAGATGATATTTTTTTAGAATATTATGCATTTCTGTAATGATAAGTTTAAATGAGAAGAGATTCTGGGCTTTTTTAATACAATCTTTGAGATTGTTATTTTTTTTTTGCCCGCTGTTAAATGATGAATGCAATTGCTTTCACAATTTATAGTGAAATGCAATATATTCTGAAAACAGCAAAAATAAGGCAAAAATATTTTTTGATAAATATGTAAATATGTGTACTGTATTATAAAATGTTCTAAAAAATATTAATACTTTTTTCTTTTTTTTCAGATTGATATAGAAAATTTACGAAAACTAGAACCATTTTTAAAGCAATTTTTTAGAAAAATAAATGAAAAAATATTTTTTTGAGTGGGTATGGTAAGTCACCAATATCATGGTTCCTTTTTTTCTACTTCTCTACAATCACATTTTCAATTTTTAATTGTAGTCTCTCAAAAAAAAAAAAAAAACCTTGGGTGCGCGCAGGGTGCGCGCACCTCAAAAAAATTTTAAAAAAAAATTTGTTTGGTTACGTTTATAAGTGGCTCTTAAAAGAGCCCTTGAGTTAATGGAGGGAAACAGGAAGAGAAAAACGCAAAAAAAGAAAAAACATCTATGGCCTAGTGCACGGATGCGCATCAAATTTTCTCTGAAGGAGATCAAGACTGGTCTCCCCCACAGAAATAAGAGAACCGCAATCAGTGCACCGTGTAGACAACCTCGCCAAACAAGGTGGACCAACAAGAGGTGTAGAAACAGGTGAAGGCACCATCACAGCTGAAGTGCTCCCCTGAGCTGCCGAAGATGTGCTCGGCTGAGCTGCTGCTGATGTCGTCGGCTGAGCAGGTGGAGGGTTTTCTCCAGAAGCTCGACGATAAGTTACTGGATGCATTTTGTAAACATGTCTCAACATAGTGTGAATGCTAAAAGAATATTTCTTGTTAGGATTCCCACGAGATAAGACTTTTTTACAAAGTAGACATGTAACTTTCGGTGCATTTACCTTTTTCTCACCATCTGGAAAAGAGAAAAACTGCCATATAAAGCTGTCTTTCTGCTTCCTGTTCCTCTGCCTCTCAAGAGTGTCCTGGTCACTGTCTGAAGTAGGTTGCTGTTCAGCCATTGTCTCTCAACAACAGAATAGCTCCTTCTACAAAGGAATCAGAACTAATAATGAGGGGAGTAGGTGTGGTTTGGGAAGAATCTGGAACAGAAAGTACTTCAAACCAATCAAAAGTGATGATTCTTGATCACATGACTTGCCATGAGGGGATTGGGTGTGGTATTGAAACAATTAGAAACTGAAAGTAATGATAACCAATAAGAAATATTGTTTGATTATGTATAAACCCGAGGTGCGCGCACTGCGCAAGCTCCGAGCGCGCACCCCGTGATTACGTATGCTCGAACGCGTAAACGCGCAGGTGCATACGTCATATGCGCGTACCTAGCGCGCATACGTTGAACACGCGTATACGCGACCGTTATTGTGCATAATTTTAGCGTATGCGGAAGTAAACCGCGTCGAGCGCGTAGGACGCATGCGTACGTACGTACGCATACGTACTGGGTGCGCGCTCCCAGCGCGCACCATGAAGTATATTTGCGCACGTAAATAACGTACGCCGGAATTCATAAAAAACTTACGAAATAGTACTAGGAGCGCGCTCAGAGCGCGCACCCCAAGAATTTATAAAAAAAAAAAAAAAGTGGACATAAAATAATTTAAAAAAAAAAAAATATATATCCTAATTGAATTTTTAAAAAAAATTATTTATAAAAAAATACAGATAATATATAAATGAATATATAGTAATTTTATTTTAATAAAAAAAATATATTTAATTAAAAATACATAACTTAGCATATAAAAAACCTTGCAAATTCACTGAAAAAACCATAGGTTTCACACATGGTATAGTTAGGGATTAGCATTTAAACAACCTTGCAAATTCACTGAAAAAACCATAGGTTTCACACACGTTATAGTTAGGAATTAGCATTTAAAAAACCTTGCAAATTCACTGAAAAAACCATGGGTTTCACACACGTTATAGTTAGGAATTAGCATTTAAAAAACCTTAGAAATTCAGTGAAAAAACCATAAGTTTCACACATGTTATAGTTAGCTGGACATTTTACTCGTAAAAAACCATTGAAATTCCCCCGTTATAGTTAGTTCAGCTAACTATAACTCGCGCGCCCGCAATGCACTGATGATGACGTCACATATTACATCACTCATGACATGGTCAGTGACATCACTCATGACATCACTGATGACATCTCAAATGACATCACTGATGACATCACTGATGACATCATCCTTGTGATAGAGTGGCAGACCTCCTCTTCCCCTAATATAACCTTTGATACACACATTCAAAAATAGAAATTACAATTTTAAAAACAATGGACATACCAATACCAGTTACAACAACCTATACAGTAATTCTAAGATCCACATACACATCCACTCATTCACCAATAGCCCTATACAGTCACTCATACATGTACTCACTCATCATATGTACTCACACACCTATACACCCTGTTACACAATGCCACTCATCCATAGAGTTACTCACACACATAGTCACTCATGCTAATAAAGAATCAAACATCCATTTACTTGCATATACAGTTATACACACACCACCACACTTACTTCTACGGAAACTTACACATACTTAGTCTTTTAAACAATCACTTAACGAAACACATACTTATTCATACAGGAACTCTTTCAATCTCACACTCTCACATATACTCGCTTATATACACCAATAGTCACATATACTAGTTTAAAACATATGTAGTTACTCATAGAGACACTATTGAGACAGTCTATCACTCACTAACACACCCATGCACACACTCATGCACCCATAGAGTCCTGCACACATGCTGTCTTCAACACATACAAAGACTGAGTCATTCATTCAAGCACTTATGCACTACGTAATACCCCCCACCAAACCATACAGACATCAGACACTGATACTCAAAAAACCAACAAATAACCTATATAGACACTCATGTAGCTACTCACCAACCCATGCAGCCAATTATACACAAAGAGAGAGACTGATACAGATATTTAAATATTTAAACATTACTCACTAAGCCATGTATTCACTATGATACACTTAATCAGTCAGTTACACAATCAATTTTTCAAAAAAAAATCATCCATTTAGACACTTATATACCCATTTATTCTTCCATCGACCTTGAGATATACATATATAAAACATATTTAATTTTCAGAAAAACACACATTCACTGGATGATGTCATCAGTGATGTCATTTGAGATGTCATCAGTGATGTCATGAGTGATGTCACTGACCATGTCATGAGTGATGTAATATGTGACGTCATCATCAGTGCATTGCGGGCGCGCGAGTTATAGTTAGCTGAACTAACTATAACGGGGGAATTTCAAGGGTTTTTTACGAGTAAAATGTCCAGCTAACTATAACATGTGTGAAACTTATGGTTTTTTCACTGAATTTCTAAGGTTTTTTAAATGCTAATTCCTAACTATAACGTGTGTGAAACCCATGGTTTTTTCAGTGAATATATAGATATATATGATCAATTGCGAACAAGGGGCCATGGATGTGGCCGAAACCCGTCATGGACCGCACGCTGTTATAACAATAAAAGTTTAAACTTTGCACCAGAATATAGGCAGTCCGTGTCTGCTTTGTGCAACATATGTACTAAAGGATTGCTGTGATTCATATATATATTGGGCCCCGCCACAAGCCCTCACCCGGCCGAACTCTATGCTGGGAGCTGTAGTTGATGGACTTGGACTATAGATGGGGCTTTAAACAATGTGGTGGAGCCAGTTGACCTCCCACCAATGGGAGTGTCACAGGACTTACATAGCAGGGTGGGGGGCATAACCCCGATGTTAATGGCATCTGAGGAAGGCTTGTTATGCCAAAATGCATTATGCCAAGAGTGATCAATTAAAGGGATTCTGTGTAATTCCCTGCTGTGTCCTCTGATTACTTTTACTGGGTGGTCTTCGTTGTGATATTTCACGCGCATGCCAGGAGCGCGTTAAGAGGACCCGTCCTTCAAGTGTCCGTGGCATTGCTAGCTAAAACTGCATTTTTCTTTTTTTCTCCAAGGTATTGGAACAGCCACGGACCACTTTGAGTTTGGCCCAAGCAAGCAGCCACTGCCAGGAGCAGCCCGTGACTGCACAGGGAAACAAGATCATTGCATTAGAGTTTCATCGCCCGGCTGACTCTCATATTTGGGGCAGGATGTTGGGGACCCAAGGAATTCCGGGTCACTCCTTCAACCAGGATTTACCATCGACACGAAGCCCTTGATTGCCTGGAACAAACAGCGCCAAGTTAGGGAATATTGGGCCCCGCCACAAGCACTTACCCGGCCAAACTGTATGCTGGGGGCTGTAGTCGATGGACTTGGACTATAGCTGGGGCTTCAAACAACGAGGTGGAGGCAGCTGAACTCCCACCAATGGGAGTGCCAGAGGACTTACATAGCAGGGCAGGGGCATAACCCCAGTGTTATTGGCATCTGAGGAAGGCTTTTTACGCCGAAATGCATTGTGCCGAGAGTGATCAATTAAAGGGATTCTGTGTTTCTCCGCTGTGTCCTCTGATTACTTTTGCTGAGTGGTCTTCGTTTTGATATATATATATATATATATATATATATATATATATATATATATATATATATATATATATATATATATATATATATATATTACCTACTGGCGGTCGCTAGTAGGTAGTTAGAGTTATGACCTAGTTTCCATAGGAAGAGCATTTTTGTTTTGCTTATAACTTTGGCGTTGTTTGATGAATCTTCATGAAACTTTCCAAATTAATTCTTTGTTCATATCAGCTCCTTTGTTGAAAGTTTGGGGGTGATTTGTGAGGTGGGGGGGCTGAGAAAAAATGGTGGTCCCAAAACGTGTTTTCGCCATGTTAATTTCCATAGGAAACTTTAGAAAACACTACAGGTCGAACGGGTGAATGGAATTACCCCAAATTTGGCAGGGAGAAGGGTCTTCGTCTAGAAAGCACGCTTTTGTTTATTTGGTGTAAATCCGTTCAGTTGTTTTGGAGAAATATCGAAATTTACAGATATCGATATTTGGGAATTCTGCCATCTGATTGGCTGCGGCGTTAGGAGCACGAGCTTGCTGCTTATTGGCTGCGAGCGGTTGGAACTAGGAAGTGTTGGCAGCCATTTTGTGATTCTGTCGAAACAAGTAAGGGGAATAAAGGGCGAAAAAAGTAGAAAAGAGGATGGTAGGAGCACTGTAACCTCTGTGGGGTGTTTAGGATGTGCTATATAGGGGTGCGAAGTGAAATACTCATTCCTATCGGTCTGAAAGTACGAAATTAAGTGAGGTATTGCCTAGAGTCTGATGCTGCTAAGGTGAGCTGCTGCGGGACTCGGGGATTAAAGCATGAGCCCAAACTGTGTGTCTTATGTTGTGAAGTCAGGTGCCCCCTACCTGTTGCACCACACCTGTGGAGGTAGTGTCAGCATGTGTTTATACCTACTCGGACGATCTAGTGACCCCTACTGGTCTGAAAGTGCTGGGGTACGGAAAATATGTGAGGTATTGTCTAGAGTCTGATGCTGCTAAGCTGAGCTGCTGCCGGACGCGGGGATGAAAGCATGAGTCCAAACTGCGTGTCCTATGCTGTGAAGTCATGTGCTCTGGCCACTGTGCCACATCTGTGCAAGTAGTGTCAGCATGTAGTTATATCTACTCGGAGGAACTTTTGTTTAGAATATTGTAAGTTGTGTATGGTGTTTAGGGGTGTTATACAGAGAGTGTGAAGGTAAATTTGTGGGTATCAAATCAATTTGGTATTTGGAAAGTGCAAACTACTCGTACGGGTCTAATGGCACTGGGGGCGTATGCTGAGCTGCTGCCAGACTCGGGTATAAAGGCGCTGAACTACTGACCCCTACCGGTCTGAAAGTGCGTGGTACGGAAATTAAGTGAGGTATTGCGTAGAGTGTTATGCTGCTAAATTGAGCTGCTGCTGGACTCGGGGATGAAACCGTGAGCCCAAATTGTGTGTCCTATGCTGTGAAGTCATGTGCTCTGGGCACTGTGCCACACCTGTCCAAGTAGTGTCAGTAATATTTTGTACGTAGTAGGAGGAAGTTTTGTTTGGAACATGGTAATTTGTATATGGTGCTTAGGTGGTGTTATACAGGGAGTACAAAGGTAAATCAATACATACGGTATATGTAAAGCACAAACTACTCACCGCTATGGGTCTGAAGGCCCTGGAGGCCGGCGTGGAAATTATGGGAGTTATTAAGTGAGCTATTACCCAGAGTCACATGGTGCTGAGCTGAGCTGCTGCCGGAGCAGCGGATTAAACCGTACTAGGAGGAAGTTTTGTTTTAAACAGTGTGAAGTCTGTAGGGTGATTGGGCGGTGCTACAGAGGGAGTGTGAAGTTCAATTGTGCCGTTTCCAATCAATCCGGTATTTGTAAAGTGCAAACTTCTCACTCGTACGGGTCTGCAGGCGCTGGGGTCCGGCATGGAAATTAAGTGAGCTATTGCTCATAGTCACATGGTGCTATCCTGAGCTGTCGCTAGAGTCGTTGATCAAAGCGAGAGCTCTGTGCTCCAGAGTCAGATGGTGTGGCCGCTGCGCCACAGCTGTGTGGAGAAGACATTTTGGCAAGGGTGCAGGAGTTGCCGTTACCTGGCCCTAAAATAGCGGGCCTAAGTTGTCAGTTATAAGGCGGCTCTAAAAAGAGCCCTTGTGTTTATTAGTTGGAGCTACATATAAGGACGGATGCACAGCTTCAGGTTATTCAGAAAAACTCGATTTCCCTGATCTGTGAAGTGTACTCCATCACTTCTGTAGATATCAGCCATATCAAAACGTATGTTGTTCGTTGTAGATCAACCTCATTCTATGGTCTCTGAGGTATGCAGACACAGCTTTGTTGACATTCTTCCTAGATTTTTCAATCTGAGGACAAAATTGGGTTGACCATTTCTACTTCTGTCTTTGGCATATATTGGAATATAGAAAGACAGTTTGAGGCAAAAGCAACATCAATTGTTGAAAGGTGTGCTTCATTAGCATTTCCAAGCCTACCCCAGTCAATGTGCCTAGGTCGTTTCAACCACAATGCACAAACATGAGGTCAGGGTGTTGGAGATGCAAACAGGTTTTAACCAAAGGCAACAATTGGTGCCACTTCAATCCTCTCTGTGCAACCATTTAATGTCCACATTTTGTAAACCTAGGTCTAAGTCAATACGTCTCTTTTCTGCATACCTCTTGCAGCAGAAAACATAGCTATGTCCTACGATCCACACCAGCATTTTGAAGGTATGGCTGGAAGGTATGGAAAGTAGCTCATGCAGTTCCTTCGTAGAGTAAGAGATATGTTTAAAGATGGGGAAAAATCTTTTTTTCCCCACAGAAAATGATAATTGATTGGAAGATAAGAAGCATTGGGTACTAAAAACTAGGGTGCATATTAGTTGCGTGAAAAAGTATGTTTGTAATTGGTTAATAAAGAGCAGTCTAAACGTGGAGTCCATACGATAGGATGAAATGTGCTCAGCTCAACCAGACGTGCTACTTGCATTTGGAAGGTACATTTGGAACTTAAAACAATGGTGAACTTTTAACCCGCAGGGGCTGTTAAATGTTCGAGAATATGCTGGGAAAAAAAACGTTACGTGTAAAAAAATCATGAACTTTTAGCCTGCAAGTGTCGTAGAATGTTCCAGCAAGTGTGGTGATAAAATAGATTTAACTTCTGACCTGTATGTGGCACGGAATATTAAGTAGCTTTTCAGATGGAAAATTCAAAAATAACCACTGGCGATAAGTTTTTGAATGTCGATGAAGGAATGAAGTATTCTGATTTGTTCTCTACATGTATTTATATGTGGAGCGACAGAGAAATTGTGCCATTATTGTTTCCATTCTTAATGAAAGCGGTGCATTGCATGTACTGTGTGACAAAGAAAGAATTACATGTGTGTGTGACATTTGAAATCTGCATACCAACTACAAAGGTGAGGTAGAAATGAACAAGATGTGTCATGTGTTCTGTAGTAGGGGTGGGCGGAATTTGCAAAAGTGACTTTCGCAAATTATCGCGAAAATGTTAAAAATCTCCGCAAACACGTGGAAATATCGCGAAGATGCAGAAGTTTTTTTCCCACCCGTTCGCAGTATTTTCTGCGTGGTCACGGCTCGCCAACTTACCCATGCGGTTGCTCGCGGGCGCGGGCATCTTGTTTTCACTCTTCTCGCGGTGCATGATCGCGAGAAGAAAGACGTGATCGCGCAACCAATGACATTACTGCGGGCGCGAACTGTCGCGAGACAGCGCAAATGGCTACCAACAATCCAACATCTCGTGGAGAACGTGACCGGATCGGGAAAACTTGTCGGCAAACGCGGGGATTCAGGTAAGGCGATCGCGCGCGTGCGAGAATGTATTATTTTACAGCGCGAGCAAGAAAAAAATTATGGCCAAACTGCGGAATGCGAAAATTTTGACATTTTTGCGCTCTCAGCTGAACGCGAAAATGTCAAATTATCGCAATTTCCGCGAGCGGAACGGAAATTTAGCCCAGGCCTATTCTGTAGTGATGAGGTGATATTTTTAAGTTTGAAAGTATTTTTTATTTCAAAATAATATACTGTGAGTAAAGCGTGGTGTTTCATATTGGTTATAAAATATGCATAAAGTTTGACCTGTTGTTAAATAAGTACTTTATATATGTTTAGGATTTTTTCACAAAGAAGCAATGTAGTTTGTCATCTTTAAAGGACTGTATGGTTTGGAAAATAAGGTACAGCATTAATTTGGGTTTGTTAATGTATTCAGGTGAGATAAAAAATGTCCCACGTTTGCAAATTATACTTTTTGTGGAAGTAGTGGGGAAGGGGGGGAGGAGATGTATGTGTTATTAAGTAATAAGCGATAAAACCAAAACCAGAAATGTTATGTGGACACGTTGTGGTCTCATTTTTGACAGTGCGAGGTAGATTTGAATATAAGTCTAGGTAGGTTGTTGTACTGTGAGATCGTCTACAGTGTTTGGAGATTACATGGAGAGGAGATGGAGATAGTAAAAGTGACACGTTCCTTTTATATGTACGCATAGTTTGAATCATTTGAATATAGGTTGAGATATAATATGAACATGGTTTCTGGTTTGCATTTGGGTATAGTTAATAGTTTTGTGACTAGTTAATAATAAAAAGGTATATATACTAAAATATATGGTAGTAAACGTATTAATGATTGTCTGTCCTTATGAAATAGAAGTGGTTGGGGAGTGTTTCTTTAGAAGAGATGTTTTATAAATGTTTGAGAGAAATAAAAGAAATAAAAATGTTCGGTATATTTTCTGTATGACTTTCTTGACATTAGTAAACTATATCTGATTATAAGTGATACTAATTGTCAGGCTGTGTCCCTGTGCTGAATATACGTAGGTGTTTAAGTGGTCCGGGTTTTACCGGTGCTCAGCTTCACTATCCCTTTTGAGACACTCGTCAATTTTTTCATTCCATTTAATGTCCTTATTATACATACAGTAAAGGGATGGTATATCAAAGTTTGGGAATTAGAACTTTGTTTACTCTCCCCATCCTCTGCTATACACTCTACAGAGTGTTTAAACAACTTTATTAACATACAGATGTATAGCTAGTAAAGGTGGTGTAGTGCCACTGGGCCCATGTATAAACCGTGCAATGGGATGTTTTATGTTTTACCCGCCAATTTGCATGTGTGAATACTTTTTGATGATAAGTGTTCCGGAAAATTGAGCCCGTGTATGCTTATAGTGGCGCTACTAGGAATGGTGGCGGTTTCTCTTTGATTTCATACTGTAAAGCAAGGGCCTGGAGTGGGGGTGGGGGGGTGGGTATGTTGGTGATTAAAGCACAGACTTTAGTAACATGCAGATGTCTAGCTACTAAAGGTGATGTAGTACCACTGAGACCATTTATAAAGCATCCTATGGCATGGTATATGTTTTACCCGCAAATTTGCATGTTTTAATACGTTTTGCTGATGAGTGTTTCGGGAGACATCTGTTGAAATTAAGCCTCTGAGTGGCTATAGTGGCACTTCAAGGTTTGCTGGGGCTCTTTGTTTTATTGCGTAAAGTTAAGCAAGGGTGGGTGTGGAGGTGGTGTAGTGGTACTGGACTAGTTATAAACCACCTTATGGTATGGTGTATATTTTACTTGGAAAATTGCAGGTTTCAATACCTTTTGCTGATGAGCGTTTTGGCAGACACCTGTTGAAATTAAGTCTATGTATGACTATAGTGGCGCTAACGGGAGTGCTGGGGCTCGTTGTTTGATTTCATAAGGTTAAGCAAGGGCTAGGGTGGGGCTGGGAGAGGTGGTTATGTTGCTGATTATAACACAGACATCTGTTACGAGTACATGTGTAGCTAGTAAAGGTGATGTAGTGCCACTGGGTCCATTTATAAAGCGCTCTATGACATGGTATATGTTTTATCCGGAAATTTGCATGTTTTAATACCTTTTGTTGCTGAGCGTTCCGGCAGACACTTGCTGAAATTAAGTCCCTGTATTGCTATAGTGGCTCTACCAGGTTTGCTGGGGCTCTTTCTTAGATTTCGTAAGTTTAAGCAAGAATGGGGATGAGGGTGTTGTAGTGGCACTGGGCCCATTTATGAACCGCTTTATGGTATGGTATATGTTTTACTTGCAAATTTGCATGTTTTAATACCTTTTGGTGATGAGTGTTCCAGCAGACAGCTACGCAAATCACACAATATTTCTGTGGATAACAAATCTTTATGCTGATAGACACTCTTGCACTGTGGTAGAAGAATGCCAGCGTTGATGGCAAATTATGAAACTTGGTGCCATTGTACATTTAAATGGAAGCTTGGACCATTTCTTTGTTACTATGGTGCAGGCCTAGCTTTAAGTGGGAAAAAAACTGGGGTGCTCTAAAAGGGGCGGGGCAAACCTGTTAAAGGGGTGCGAGCTATCCAAGTAGGGGCGTGGTCTACATCAAGATAACTAGCATTGTGTGCTTAAAAAAATCCCCTCCAATTATCCTACGTTCGGAAAACACGCTCTTTAAAGGTTTTCCCATCCTCTTACAACATGGCTCACCTAGCATGATATCTCTACTTCTCAGTAGTGAGCAAAATGAGCATGCACACATCGATGTGCATGCTCTCACTGCAGTCCAATAAAAAAAAAAAAAAACTTGACTACCTTTGAGAGGGCCAAAAATAGAGCCCGATAGAGACCCGTTTCAAGGCCTTCTGAAAATAACTGCCAGTGCTCAGATCTGGCCCACTTAAAGCCCTGCATCCATCCATCCTAAGCACTGCGCCATCCAACCATCTTTCAATTCATTCATATATTCCTACCTACCTACATACATACATCTGTCCCTGCACTTATCCTAAGCATCTATCAGCCCACTCGCCTATGGTAAGCACTGTGCCATCCATCCAGTCATACGCCCATATATCCATACATACATCTGTCCCAGAACCAATCCTACGCATCTATCAGCCCACCCATTTATCCTAAGTACTGGTCCATGCCTCCATTCATCCTTCCATCCATACACCCATCCATCTAGCTATCCATTCATCCATATGGCCATCCATCCACTCGCACTTTATTCAACTATCCGTCCTTATTTCCATGCGCCCTCCGCCCCTGATCCTAAATACTGCGTATTATACTCATCCACCCAGCCTCTTAAGGGGCCGAAAAGGCTGGCGATAATCATTGAGAGGCAGATGTTTCTGATGAAGAACAAGAAAGCTTTGAGTTGCTCTTTGTGGACCATAGTTCATCACCGGGGCATATTATCATGAAGAGCATTAAAATTATTGCCGCTATAGCGGCATGAAACTGCGGCAAATGCGGCGATAATGGGCTTGATAATATGCCCTTGTGAATTCCCATAGCAGCCCAGGTTCTGGTGTGAAGCTGGGCTTCTATGTGAATTCACAAGGGCATATTATCAAGCTCATTATCGCCGCTTTAGCGGCATTTTATTGCCGTTCTTGATAATATGCCCCTGAGTGAGCCAGGCAAAGCGTGTGTTTTCGTAGCACTACAACAAGACAATGTGAAAGGTGAGAGCAGGGTTGTGCTGGAGTTGGCTGCATGTGGTCATCTCCAAAGGCGCAACCAGAGCGAAATTTCAGGGGAGGCTTATTCTTTCAGCAATAGGCAGAGTGGGGATGTAGGGGCTCTAAAAAGGGGTGAAAAAGAACAGAGCATCATTTGCAAGCAAATGGTCTTTTGAAGACCTGTGAAGTACTCGGGTGCGGCTCTATGTGTGCGATTGGGAAGTTGTCTCAGGGAGGCCGTGGCAATGGGTGTTGCGCACATGGTGGTCTCTCTGCTAATCACGCCACGATGATGTTGCTCCTGCACTGCAAAAAGAGAAAAAAAATCGTGAGAGAAAATGGCTCTCTTTAAAGGATTTCTTTTCTCCTATAACTCGACTCACCTGGCATGATGGCTCCACTTCTCAGTAGTGAGCAATGTGCATACTCTCACTGTCACATTACAGTCCAATAAAAAAAAAACAATGGACTACCTTTGCGAGGCCCGAAAATAGAGCCCCATAGAGATCCATTTTGAGGCCCCCAAAAATAAACTGCCAGTTCTCAGACCGCCACAGACCCCCCCACTTAAAGCTTTGGGTGCAGTGTTATGTTTGCGAAGAAGTAGATAAAATTGTTAGGCTAATAATGGTATTTTTTCAGTGTGCCGTTTAGTTGATAATATCATCCTAAGTACATAGATTACAATTTTTAAAAATACTATCTATAAAGTTGTCTGCGGTGGTTTGCAGAGGGAGTGCTGTGGAGTGGTGGGGTGCGGTGGAGAGGTGAAAAGTACGCGGTAGTACAGTTACATGTAAATTTTAAAGCTGTATGTAAATAATTAAATAAATACTTGTTGTATGTTCTATGGCACTACCCGTCATCTTACTGCTCCCCTACCCTGCTCCATCACTTTGCAGCACTGCCTCTGCAAGCCGTCAGTAGAAGTTATGTAATTGTATGCTATTATTTTAATATATTGAACTGACGTAAAAAATAATTGAATCTATCTTTTTTTTCCAGAAAATTATTTTGTTTGGATTATAATTTGAAAATGCCTAGAAGAACTGAAAAAAACGACAAGAGAAAAAAATATATATTTGAAGAAAAGAAAAGATTTTCAATTAGAAGAAAATTAGAGTACTATACAAACAGTTTCTTCTGGTAAAAACACTAGACAATTTCTGAAAAAAATATTACGAACATTTAATGAAAATAACACCACACAAAGGAAAAAGAAGAATTTTTCAAGAAAGGAGAAGGAGACTTCAATTTCAAATACCAGGAAAAGAAAACATGATAAAGAAACAGTATCTGTTACCCGGAGACAATACCTATTTCAAGAAATTCGTCAGAGGCTTTTTCGAACTAGAGTGATTCAGAATTTAATGAAAACATGCTGCAAATATAAAAAGAAAGGGCTGCAATTCAAACAGAAACAGCTTATCGAAAGTATAGTGGATACTGCTTTCACTTTGAAACAAAAGTTATTCATTGTGATTTTGAGGAGGATCAAAGTGTTGGATAAAGTAATAAAAGTGTTGAAAGAGAAAAGTAGAAGAAAAAGACTAGTGAACAGAACCAACTTTTGCAAAATCTTTAGTGGACATTGGAAACATACTTCTACTAGTGAGCCCTTTTTTAATGAGGAAAGTTACTTCCAGGAAAATAGTTTACCATTTGCAGTTGATACTGGAGATCGTTGCTACAAAGTTCAGGATGCTTTTCCCCTTCCAAAAGAGGAATTGGTTGGTAAAAGTGCAGAAGAGTTAATAGCTGAAGAAGTGCAAGGGAAACATACACAAGCTCCTGTGTGTAAGTGGGGTTGTAGCAGTATTTATAGTATTCAAATCTATTGATATAATACGAAATTTGCTGCTAGAATATACACAGAAAAGTATTAAACAGAAGATTAAGATGTTGCAAGGCCTAGATCCGTGTAATATAAGAAAATATACTGAGAAGCAAGGGTATTCTCTGGCTTGTCTTTCAAGAAAAGTGTGTAAAAGTGTTTTTCATCACTTGAGGATGTTAACAGTACACCATTCAGAAATGCGGAAGTTTATAAGGAAACTATACTATGAAAAAAAAGTCCTGCATTATGTTTAAGTGAACTGAATACAGGTCTTTTACATGGTTATTTATCAGATATTCAAAAAAAGTGTGATGATATTGAAATGCGATATTTTGGTTCAGAAGAGCAGTCCATAGAAAGTGAAAGTTTGACAATTACAGATGTTGAAGGAGATGGGAAAGTGATTAGCACTGATCAGTTTGAAGAAGAAATTGGAAAGTTTAATGTAGTGTGCTCTGAAATACCAAACTATGTTTGTGTTTGTTGTCGACGTACTCATTATAAAATTCAAACTAGGAATGTTGATTTGTATTTGAAAAGTGAAGAGGAGAACAATAGTAAGTGGGAAGAATTTGCAACATTCTTGTTGGTGGAAGGTCGATTTGAGTTAGGTAGTGATCAACGTATATGTAAATATTGTTACAACAAATTAGAAGAGAACAAAATGCCTGGTAGAGCAGTACATACTAACTTAGAATTAGTAGCTATTCCGGAGGAACTGGCAGAATTGAATACATATGAGTCGGTTCTAATTCAATCTGTTCATCCTTTTCAAACTATAATTCGGATGGAGCCTAAAACAGGTAAACTGCCACCAACAGACTTGCAAAGAGGGCTGAAAAGAAGAGTGGTGCACTTACCTTTGGATTTTAAGAAAAATATTTAAACTGCTGCTGGAGAGAAAGAGGAAAATGAGGCAGTAGTCATTCTAGTAAATGGTGTACCAACAAAGAGTCGAACAATATGGCAAGAATTTGTGCATGTTAATAAAGTTGAAAAGGCTACCTTAAATCTTATAGAGAACAATATTTATTACAAAACTGTAAATGTGGATGAACAGGTGATACGTTTAGAAGATGAATGTGAAATTTCAAGTGGTCAAATAGAGAAAGTGAACAAGTCAAGGACTGAAGAGATTTATGAACATTACACATTATGTCCTTTGCATTCAAAAGAAGTAATAGGAAGCAGTATTGAGTTATTTCAAATGAAAAAAGCACAGGGAACTCCAATGAGTGTATGGGAGAAGAGCTTGGAAGCTTGTTATTTTCCACAGCTGTTTCCTACTGGAGAAGGTGGACGATATGATGACCGACCTGTCTGGATTCCAGCTTCAGAATATCGGTCAACAAGTTTATATTCTGAAGATCCTAGATTTCGACCGTGCATTCCATACATATTTGACCTTTTGTTTGAAAGTGATCTATCTTCTCTGTCGTATGCAGTGAACCACATACTTAAAACTAAATTTAATTAATCACTTCATTCTGCGAAAGAATTTGTGGAGAAAGTTCAAGAAACAGATGAAAATTTAGAAGCACAGTTAATCAATTTGATGGTATGTCAACGTGGAACAAATGAGTATTGGAATCGTCGTCATGGAGAACCCAAATGTATGTTACGGAACTTAGGTACACCAACATGGTCTGTCACACTTAGCTGTGCAGAGTATGCATGGGAAGATTTGCTTGAGTTTCTAAGAGAAGTGAATTCCAATATAAAAAATAGTGAAATAAAGACTCCTGGTGAACTGTGTTCATTGGATCCTGTAAATGTGTGCAGATATTTTAATCATAGGTTTCAAGCTATGATGTCTTTTATGTGCAATAAAAAGAATCCACCTCTTGGAGAAGTTACCGATTTCTTTTGGAGAAAGGAGTACCAAGCAAGAGGTGCATCTCATATACATATGCTATTATGGGTCAAGGATGCACCTAAATTTGGAACTGATTCTGATGAAACGGTATTGTCTTTCATCGAACAGTATGTGACATGTGAGATTCCGAGAGAAGAAGGAGATAGAAGCTTGAGACAGCAAGTTTTACGTTTCCAAAGTCAACGTTGTAGAAAGTACTGCAGAAGAAAATACAAGTCTAAAGGAAAATTTTACACCAAATGTCGGTTTGGTTTTCCACGTTCAGTCATTTGTAAAGGAAGAGTAAATTCTTTTTTTTCTTCTGTAAGGCACACAATAACTCAGAAATCTCCAAAGAATACCTACAACTTAAAAAGAATAGAAGTGTCAAAGTATGTCAATGACTACAATCCAGTCATTCTAAAAATGTGGAATGCGAACATGAACATCCAGTATGAATCCGAAAAAAAAGAGATGAAACAAATGTGGGAAGAAATTGCACAAGAGAAAAGCCTTAGCAAAAAATTGCACAGCTTTACTTTGAAAATGCTTTCCCACCAAGAAATTGGATCCTATGAATGTTCAGACCGCTTGTGCTCTTCAAGTTTATATTCAATGTCACGAGGAATAATTTCGGTAAGTTTAGGTCTTGCCTGCTCACGGAATAGTGTGTTGAAATCATTAGAAGAAATTGAATACTTAGCAGCAAATGAACTAGACAGTACAGACATTCTTAAAACTAATATGTTGGACACATACTATCCAAAAAGGAGTTGACATCTGGAACAGCTATGTCTGTATGAAGTACTTCAATTACAGCTTCAAAAGAAATGTTAAACAGAATTTAAAAGAAGGAAAATATGCAGTAGTTGAATGTCATGGTTGTTTAGTAAAACGTGCAAAGGGTAATCTTATAAACCACAAAAAACTCAGTTGTGAAACTCCAGATAAGCGTGAATTTTACTATTTAGCACTTCTCCAACTCTTTAAACCATGGCTTTGCGAAAGTGAATTACTTGGAGACTTTGACTGCTACGAAGATTCTTTTAATGCATGTAAAGGTAGCATTGCATGTACAATTTTCCATACATATTTAAAAATGTTGAATGATGAAGTTGAACAGGAAAATACTATTACAGCTGAAATAGCTAATGAAAGTTCTCAAGATAGTCAAAGTAGTGGTCAATGTCGTCAAGATCCTCTTGGACAACCAATACTGGAAAATGAAGCAACGATTGCCATGCATGAAGTCAACATTGCAATGCAACAAGCACACGAGGAGAATATTACATTGGAAAAGTTAGAAGAATAACTAAATGTTGAACGGAACGAAATATATGTACAAGTGAGAGAACAGACAGAACATGGTTTGTTGCATGAAAAAAAAGAACGTGTGTGTTCATCTTTTAATCCTCTTCTGATGTACATCAGTGGTCAAGCTGGAACAGGTAAAAGTTTTGTAATTAAAGTTTTGACCAGTTATCTTCAAAAAAAACTACTGGTTCACATTTATGTTCTGTGGTAACAGTTCCAACTGGATTAGCTGCACACAATGTTAAAGGAGTTACTTTGCATAGATTACTGATTTTACCAGTTTAGCATGATAATAAATTACAATATCAGAAGTTGTCTGGAGAAGCTTCTCATGAAGTGTCAAGAGTGCTGAAGAAAATTAAACTATTAATTATTGATGAGGTGAGCATGGTCTCAAACTTAATGCTTGCTTTTGTACACTTAAGATTGCAACAGGTATTAAAAACAGATTACGACGTTCTCTTTGGAGGAAAACATTCAATTGTATTTGGAGATCTGCTATAACTAACCCATGTAAAAGGAGAACCAGTGTTTAAAACTCTTCTACATGAAGACACAAAGAAATCTCTGGGAAGTATTGGAAATGTGAATCTGTGGTTAAATTTTGAATATAAAGAACTCACTCAGAATATGCGACAAGCAAGAGATGAAGATTTTGCAAATATTCTAAAAGATGTAAGAATTGGTGCTCTAAGAAAACATGGTAGAGAAGCTTTTCAAAGTCGTCTACTAAAGAACTTGTTTACAAATGAAAACACACCAGCAGAAGTAATGTACAAGAAAAAGAAAGAAAAAAAGTCTGTAGTTTGCTTAATGCCTACAGTGGAAGAGTGTTATACATTTAATAGAGAGCTTATGAAATTAGAAAATCAAGAAATAGTTCACATTGAAGCTATTGATAAAATCGAGCTTCAAGGAATAACAATTCTTCTTTAAGAAAAACTACAGACTAAATTGGATTCTCTGGAAAAGTCTGTATCAAAAACTGCTGGCTTAGAAAAAAAGGTAGATGTATGTTTAAACTGTTGGGTAATTTTGAGGCGTAATCTGAATGTAGAAGAAGGTTTAGTGAATGGAGCAATGGGGAAAGCTGTCGATTTTGTGAAATATCAAAATAGAAATGGAATTGAATTCTTAAAAGTTAAATTTGATCAGATTACAGAGGTAAGACAGATTGTGTGTTGTGCTGTACTTTTTTTGCTTGTAAAAGACTTCTGTTTAGCATATGCAATAACTATTCATAAATCTCAAGGTTTAAGTGTAGATAATGCTTTGGTAAATGTAGGAAGAACTGTGTTTCAAGAGGGTATGGTATATGTTGCATTATCTCGAGTTAGAACGTTGTCTGGTTTGTATTTAATTGATTTTGATGAGAACAAGTTAAGTGCTGATGCTAATTGTGTAAGAGAATATAATCGTTTGAAAAAGCTTTATGCTCCAAGTTTAGGTGAATATCCTATTTATGAGAAACGTGTTGTGTGTTCAAAACGCAAACATGTTGAAGAATCGACTATGGTTGGAAAGCAGAAACCAAATCAAGAGAAAAAAAAACATGTAAAGAAACAGAAAAGACAAACAAGTCATGATGTTGTCAGATACCAATTAGAAAATGCTTCTGGTGTCAACTGCTATGGTAATGTTATTTTACACGTTATATTTTATCTTGAAGATGTTTATGGTGAATGTCAGGAAAAAAGATGATGTTTGGCACTTTATACTTTATTTCAAGAATTGAGAATTGATAGAAGTAAGATCCATTCTGCTTCTGGTATTCGCCAACTTTTGGATACATGTACTGGATCTTTAACGTTCAGTGCTAATATACAACAAGATGCACAAGAATTTCTGATGGTTATGCTTGGAGTACTAGAAGATGAAGGAATTCAGATTGAGAGTTTATTTGGACTCAGTTACAAATGGGAACATAAATGTGAACAGTGTTCTTTAACTTCAAGCACTATAGTTGACAGAGAACGATTTCTATATTTGACAATACCTGACTGCAAATCTGTACCATTTTCCAAATTAGTAAAAGAAGCTGATCACGAGATGATCTGTTCTCGTTGTAAGTCAACAATGCTATCTACATTATGCCTACAAAGATATGGAAAATATTTGATTATAATGCTGCAACGCTGTAGAGCAAATGGAAGAAAAGTGGAAACCAAAATTAAAAATGTTGTTGCTAGTCTATTTCTAGTATCTATTTCTGGAAGAACTTTTGCAACAGTTGCTACTGTTTTCCATGCTGGCGTACTACCACAAGTGGACATTATACAGTTTATTTAAAGTGTAATAATGTTTGGAGTCATTGCAACAATAGACACCCAAGATTGCCTTATGAATTACCCAACTCATACTTGATATTTCTGAAACAAAGATTTTAGATACATCATTCGGCCTAGTGTGAAGGTGTAACCATACTTTAAGGAATTTATACTGGATGATTTCAAAGCAAAATTTTTGATACATTATTTGGCGGATTTGTGGATGTCCGCTGTTCGCGTGGAGGATGCTGTTGCTGGCGGTCAGTTTCCTATGATTCCTAGTGCAAATTCTCTGATTTTGGACAAATACTTCCACATCTAAGAATGTTACCTGTGTTTTACTGCACGTGGATGTGAAAGACAAGTTGTAGTCATTGTTGTGCAGTGTCTGGATAAAGGTTTCAAGATCTGATGAGTCCCCTTCACATGTCACGATGAGGTCATCTATGAACCTCATCCAGGTTTTGATGTTTGATTTGTATCTGCTTTTCAGTATTCCCGCTTCCCATACCGCCATTAGTAGGTTCGCGTATGTATGGGCGAAAGATGTTCCCATCGCTGTGCCTTGTTTTTGGAGAAATATCTCTCCATTGAAAAGGAAGACATTGTGTGTCAGACAGTAATTTAGCATCTCCATGTTCATTTCTGAGTGCTCTAGAAAACTTACAGATCTTGTTTTCAAGAACTGTCTGACTGCTGTTAAGCCGTCTCTGTGAAGAATTGATGTGTACAGAGTTGTCATATCTATGGTGACCATGGTGTGATGTTTATTCCAGTTGATATTTTGTGCCTTTTGCAAGAAGGCCGTTGCATCTTTAAGATATGAGGGAAGTGATGTGACATATTCCATTAAAAAGACATCTATGTAATGGGAAATTTTCTCAAGGAGGGAGCCTATGGAACTCACTATCGGTCTCCCCGGCGGGTTGTTGAGTGACTTATGCACCTTTGGCAAAAAATAGATGGTTGCTGTTATCGGATGGTCAACTTTAAGGTACATGTATTCTTCAAAGTCAATCAATCCCATTTCCTTCCATATTTGTAACTGCATGGGATATTCTTTGGGCCATAACTCCATTGGGTTTTTCTCCAGTTTTAGGTAATGATCTTGGTTCCCCAGTTGTCTGTTTGCTTCTGCAATGTATTGTTCCAGATCTTGCACAATAACGTTTCCACCTTTGTCGGCGGACTTTATAATGATTTTCTGATTTTCTCTCAAATCTTTTAAAGCTTGTTCTTCTTTTAGCGTTAGGTTCCATGATCTTTTGGTATTTTTCGTTTTCATTGATAGTTGATTGATTTCATGAAAGAGATCCACCCTATTTCCTGGAGGGAGTTGTGGACAGAATTTCGATTGGGCTTTTAATCCACTTTCTCCATCTTTGCATGTGATTATGCCTTCCCTCTGGCATATTTGTATGTCATCCTCTGTTCCTGGAGTCGATGTTAGATCTGTTTCCATAGGATTGGTCCCTAATGTCCTCAGGGCCCTCAATGTTGTCAGATCGTTTTGATTTAATGTGGATATTTCAGTGGGTGCTTGATTTAGATTTCGTGCATTGGGAGTTTTTTCTTCATAATATTTCTTAAGCTTTGCTTTGCGGCAGAACGTGTATAAATCGATGCGGAGGCTTGGTATGTCCATGTTGTAATTTGGACAGAAGGTTAGTCCTTTATTCAGTAGACTTATTTGGTCAGAATTCAGAATCATGCTGGAGATGTTAATTACCATGTCCTTTTGATGAGTCTTCTTTGTTATTTTTGCTTTTTCTTTTCTTG
This sequence comes from Triturus cristatus, assembly GCF_964204655.1. Lineage (NCBI taxonomy): Eukaryota > Metazoa > Chordata > Amphibia > Caudata > Salamandridae > Triturus > Triturus cristatus. The sequence continues at coordinate 502,043,762 of NC_140591.1, forward strand.
TCCTTTTTTGGGTCTTGTTCCTTCTCTTACTTCTTCGGGTTTGGGTTTGCTTTGTCCCCTCCCCCACGTAGTTCCTGTCAGTCGTCCTCGCTGTCACGCCTCCATTTGTGCAAGCCTTATTTCCACACAAAAATCCAGTTTGGATATATTTGTTTCTTCTTCTGTGGAACTTAAATCAGAGCTATCACTTGCAGCAGCGGTACCATAGCCCGTACACCTGTCCATTGCAGCTCTATTTCTTAGGGAGTTATACTTCCTCGCGAAGGTGTATATGCGGCCATTTGCGTAGTCAATACGATCGCGATTACATTTATTGGCCTTCCTTTTCTCCACATCAATCTTATGTTTATTGATCTTTTTTCCTTTGTATCTATCAGTTTCTTCTTCTCATCATTGTCTGGGAAATTATCCAGTTCTCCTCCCAGTTCTTTAATTATTTGAAGTGTGGCTTCTAATTTCCGTTCTGCATGTATGATTAAAGTTTTCATCAATTTCAGAGAGCATTCATTGGTATCCATTTGCCACTGTTTTATCAAGTCCAGATATAAGTCTTTTAATGTGGGCTTAATTCAAATTCGCAGGCCCCTTGGAACACTTTTGAATTCTATTTATTTTTCTACATTTGTCTTTTCCCACCATTTATTAACTTCGACTATTCTGGCTTCACATATATTGACCCCACAATAAAATCGGAAAAAATGGCAGAAAGGAGCAGGAGCCGAGCTCAGAGAGCCAATGAATTATTAGATGATAATATGGCAACAAACAACCATTCCAATCCCGGGAGTACGCATACAGAAGGGAGAAGAAAAACAATTACAAATATCATCAGAGAGCTACAGCAAGCCAGAATATATATATATATTCCAATACCCAACTTCACCAGGTGGCCGAACGCTTCAGCGGGTGCTTCTGTCACAGTAGGTGACTCCGTCTTGTTCCACAACAACTTCAAGACATATATATATATATGACCTACTGGCTGTCGCCAGTGGGTAGTTATAGTTACAACCTAGTTTCCATAGGAAAAGCATTTTTTTATTTTCTAATAATTTTGGCGTTGTTTAATGAATCTTTATGAAATTTTCCAAAAGTTGTACTTTTTAGGTCAGCTCCTATCTTGAAAGTTTGGGGGTGATTCGTCAAGCGGGGGCTGAGAAAAAAGGGGGTTCCAAAACGCGTTTTCCCCATGTTAATTTCCATAAGAAATTTTGCGACGAGCTACAGCCCAAATTGCTAAACGGAATTACCTCAAATTTGGCAGAAAGGCAGAGCTTGGTTTAGAAAATGACTTTTTTTTAAATGGTGTAAATCCGTTTAGGAGTTTTTGAGAAATTCAAAAAATAAGAGTGAAAAAATCAATTTCCATAGGAAACTTTGTGCAAGGCTACAGCTGAAACTACTGAACGGAATTACCCCAAATTTGGCACAGAGGTAGTGCGTGGGTCAGAAAGCGACCTTTTTTTAAAATGGTGTAAATCTATTCAGTAGTTGCTGAGAAATTAGAAAAATAAAAGTTTCGATATCTGGGCAGAGCCTAATTCCCATGCACGAGCTTCACTGTGATTGGCTGCCAACATTCCAAACCAGGAAGTGTTGGCAGCCATCTTGTGGTTTGGCAGAAGCGAGTCGGTAGAAAACAGAGAAACAAAGGTAGAAAACAAGAGAAGGGGCAGAATAGAAACACCTTGACCCCCTAGGCCAGGGCCCCCCAATTTTTTTTAAATCGGTGTAATTCGCGCTGGGGTCATGGGTTCCCGTGTTTTATTTTAATGAGACCCCGGGGTGGGTAGGTTCCGGGGATATTTTTTTTTAAATAATAGCGGGGAGTCCCTGGGGCTGTTGGGACAGGGGTTGTTCGGCTCCCCTCCTGGAGCTCTCCATCTGCGTATAACCTTGGTGTCGTTTGACGATTCTTTACGAAATTTTGCTTAAAGTTTCTCTTTTTTGATCAGCTCCTATCTTGAAAGTTTAGGGGTGATTGGTTAAGGGGGGCTGAGAAAAAAGGGGGGGTGAAAACGTGTTTTCTCAATGGATTTTCCATAGGAAACTTTAGACAAGTCTACAGGTCAAACTGCTGAACGGAATTACGCCAAATTTGGCAGAGAGAAAAGTATTGGTCCAGAAAGCGTGTTGTTTGTGAAATGGTGTAAATCCGTTGAGTAGTTTTTGAGATATTAAAGGGAAAAAATATATATCTGGTTGGTGCCTTACTCCCAAGCACAAGCTTGCCTCTGATTGGCTGCTAACTGTTCAAAGCAGGAAGTGTCCTCTGATTGGTTGCTAACACTTGAAACCAGGAAGTGTTAGCTGCCATCTTGTGCCTCGTATCGAGTGAAAATACAAAAGAAAAGTTCCGGGGGCAATTTTATATAGCGGAGCTCTGTGTAATGATGATTTAGACGCAGTGAAGGTTTAAGATTTATTAACCTTAAGGAGAAACAGGTGAGCGCCAGGCAGCATGACTTCCACTCCAGGAAACTAGTAGGAAGATAACCCTTTCACGCTCCCTGTGCCCAACATCACCACTTTGGAGGTATGCCTTTAGAAGCCAGTCTGTCGGCTCGCAGCTGTCTACCTTTGCGAGCTAGTACGCTGCTGTGCCTCTACCTCTGCGAGCTACTATGCTGCAGTTCCTTTGGGAGCGGACGGCTCATAGTTCTGCCTCTGTGAGTCGAGCAGACGGGCCAGAATTTTCCCTCTGTGAGCCTGGGTACGAACTGTTCATAAGTCTATATGAGCATTGAAAAGCCATTTTGTGATTCAGTCCGTCAGCTGGCATCTGTCCGAGGCATTTCTGAACACATACCGGAGCATTGTTTGTAAGAGATACCCCTTTCACGCTGCCTCTCCCCACATCAGCAGGTAATGCTCCCTCTTCCCACATCACTAACATACCATCAACGACCTTCTTGGGCCCGCAAGTCTCCCTCTGCGAACCACTGGTGGGCTTGCAGCTCTTCCGGTTCGACTTCTCGGGCCCGCACTTTTACGAGCCAGGCCGCCGGTTTGCAGGTCTCTGAGAAGAGATGCAATTGAGGCAACGATGATGCCGGTTAGACACCCAACAGTACTCCGACATCCCCCAGCAGCAGCTGCTTGTCTGCCATCCCCTCTCACCCCCACAAACAAATGTGACAGGAACGTTTTTAAATGTGGAGCCTGGTGTTGCAGTTTTAATAAAAAAGATGCTTGTGAGGTTGGACAAATAAGAATCTTAGTCATGTATGGATTTACATATAAAACATTTTATTAAAACAAAACAACAACAAATAAAACTATGTGTATAAAATATTTTATTAAAAGAAAACAACAACAAATAACACTATGTACAGCCATGGTGTGTCATCTCTCAACAATTTGTGAATCACAGACTGCAAGGCACAAAGAAAAATAAGATAGTGCGTTATGTGTCCAGCAAAGGAGAGAGAAAGAGAGGAAGAGTGAGATACAAGGAAGATAGAAAGAGAGAAACAGTGTGAGAGAGGAAGAGAGAGAAAGAGTGAGAGAGGGAGGAAGAGAGAGAGCAAAAGAAAAAGAGAGAGAGAAAGACAGGAAGAAAGAGTAAGACAGAGAGGAAGACAGAGAGAGTGAAAGAGTGAGAGAGAGAAAGAGAGAGATACAAGGAAGAGAGAAAGAGAGAAACAGTGTGAGAGAGAGAAAGAGAGAGAGAGGGGAAGACAGAGAGAGAAAGAGAAGAGAGAGAAAGAGTGAGAGAGGAAGATAGAAAGAGTGAAACAGTGTGAGAGAGAGGAAGAGAGAGGAAGAGAGAGGGAGAAAGAGTGAGAGAGAGGAAGAGAGAGATGCAAAGAGTGAGAGAGAGGAAGAGAGAAATATTAAGAAAGAAAGAAAGAGTGAGATACAAGGAAGAGAGAAAGAAACAGTGTGAGAGAGAGGAAAAGAGAGAAACAGTGTGAGAGAGAGGATGAAAGAGAGAGAGAGGAAGAATGAGAGAGAGAGAGAGAGGAAGAGACAGAGAGAGAGAGAAAGTGTGAGAGAGAGAATAAGGAAGAGATGGAGAGGGAGTGTTGACACTGGAGAAAATCTTCGCAGCTCAACTTTGTGCCACCGGTGTGTCTCCAACCACGTGCCGGGACATACTGCACCCTCAAGTACAGTTATCTGAAAGATAGTATAGAATTAGTAATTGCAGACTAAATACAACTGCACATGCGTAATTCTCAGTTTCGGCTCTGTGCACCCAGGCTGCTCCATCCCATCCACTTCCACTGCCCAGAGGTGTCTAACAGCCGCTGCGCACCCAGGGCCATATTATCAAGAATGGTGATAACATTATCTCCACTTTAGCAGCAGGAAACTGCTGCAAAAGTAGCAATAAGGGGCTTGATATTATGCCCTTGTGAATTCCCAAAGAAGCACAGGTTTAATGTCCTTCACACCAGAACCTGGACTTCTATGGGAATTTTCAAGGGCATATTATCAAGTCACTTATCGCCGCTTTAGTGGCAGTTTTCTGCCGCTAAAGCGGTGATAATGTTATTGCCGTTCTTGATATTATGGTCCCCAGTCTGCTGTAGTCCATACACTTGCACTGCCCAGAGGTGTATAACAGTCGCTGCGCAGTATGAAGGAATGAAAAGACAGAGACGGTAATTCTCTTGATGTGGATTAATCCTCAGAACATATTTTGTACCCGGCAAGTATAAAGCAAGAATGACTGAACCCCCATTAACTTCTACCTCCCAACCTTCTCACATTCAAAACATAACATTCCCAAAGCGACGCAAGGCAGCCATGAGCTGTGAGAGGAATGTCACGCTCATGTCTGCATGCTTCGATGCTCCCAACACACTGTACCTCTTTAAAAAAAAAACAGAGAAAGGAAAGCTTGTCAAAATTTGATGGGAAATTTAAGGGTACAAAGTATGAAAAAAGAAATACTCAACTACTTTGCTACAGACGTGGGAGTGACGGACATTTGGCTGACTGTAAAAACTGTCCTGCTATTGGAAAACTTGTTCACAATACAATAAGAAAGGGTAATGGCAGGGTTTATACGACTGCGTACGCCTAAATCGCTGTGCAGCCTTTCTGCATCCAGGCTGCTGCACCCCATGCACTCCTGCCGCCCAGAGGTATCTGCCCGCCGCTGTGCACCCAGGCCTCACTGCTCACCTTTTCGCGGTCACGGCACCCTTAACATCATGCAGCTCTGTTCTGGAACGTAATAGGTCTCACATTGGGTACTGAGTCTTGATATGGCCATGGCAGAGGACATACTATTGCACCTATTATCATCGCAGGTTGTACACCCACTCTGTGCTTACGGTGCTACTAACTCAGTGAGAAGTGAGGCCATGTATTCTAAACTCTAAAATGGCGTAGTGCACGTGCGCTCAGTCTTTTATATTAGCAGGGTCATGTGTTCTGTGACGCCTGTGCTGGATGGGTGTGGTGTGGGTGTATACCAGCCGTGAGGGAGTGGTTGTGGCATTAGTGTTGCCAGATTGAGCTAGATCACTCCCAATTGGGCTATATTTTTCCAGTTGTGTGGTAAAATATTGGTATGTGCTAGTTGCCAGACTATAAATATACATACAATGCTCCAGCAAAGTAGTATGTTAAAGCGCTTTATTGGACAAATATTTACTTGGCAAACTGCTGCAACTTCAATTCCAATGCATTCACCGCCTGCTTAACGCTGTCCCTGCCCCTCCTTCCCTAAAGTACAATATTGGGCTACTTTTTGGTTGACTCTAAGTTTTAGAAAGCTTAAAAAATCGGACAACACTGTGTTGTGTGTAGGTTTAGATTCCGTATATAGGTTTCCCGATTTATGCCCTTCCATAGGTACAATTCATATTTCCCGTATTTAAGCACAGAAAAACCAGCCCTTATTTAGGCATTGTCCATGCTAACCAAATACAGGCATGGTCTCCTACATCCGTCCATCCACGTCACAACGAGTTCTTGGAAAACCAGAGTCTTAAGCCTTTAGGAATTTCCCTTACTTGGAAATTGATTTCTCCAAGAACTCATTTAGTATGCATGAACATCTATTCCTTAGGGGTTCATTCGTGACGTTCCGGTGCCCGACTTTTACGTCAATACAGGCATTCCTAAACACCTTCAAGGTATAAATATACCTGCACTTGCCCTGGCAAACGGTGGTTCCGGTACGGTCCAGTTCGACTGCCTACTTGCGGTGTGCCACGGCACGTTCGGAAGGAGATTGAGTTCCCGCCTGATGCACTGACCAGACGCGGTCATCCTCCTCACAGAGAATCCAGCTCCAGGGTTTCTGACTCCCCTTGCGGGGTGTTAGATATCGAGTCCCGGAAAGAGATTCCAACCTCACACATTCTAAGGTATGGAGCAGACTAGAACTTAGAGAAACTTTTGGCAACTCTTGGCAAAACTATACTATAGCTAGCTATACTTTAGAAAACAATACCTACTTCTTACCTCGTACTACACTTAGGTTAGGTACACTGGGGTAGAACTATTTAGAAGCATCAGATGAGTATACACATTTTTAGCCTGTGTTATGTATGTATGTATTTTATGAATATATGCCATAGCTACAAACCATGCTATTGCAGTATTATTTTATCTTACTGCTAACCCTGTACATAATGTACTTCGTATCCTGTCTTACGATTGTAGCAGTTCTTATCTCTTGCATGAGAAATAAGATTGTTCAATAAACCCTTTTTCATTGAAACGCCCCTCTCTCTATTTCTGTGCAATTCTGTAGAAACGTTCCGACTCTAAGGGAAACAAAGTTGTCATGTTTATGCGGTTGTCAGAAACTAATCCCTTCTTATATATTCAAGAAGTTTCTAGTGACCTCTGAGTTAGCTGGCAACACAAGTAAATAAGTTTAATGTACTCGATAGAGACATACTGACCTCAGTCCTATGTCAAAACTATAGTGTATAATACTCCAATGCGCAGAGCCTATCAGGGACATAGGAACTACACTACAACTGGATGTGGGTGTCCGTGTTGGAGTGCTACCGTCACCCAGGTTGAAAAACCAAAGTGTCACTCTGTGAGCCAAGTCCCACAATATGGCCAACATGGAAGGTACGGGGAATTACTGACCCTATATTCATCCATAGTTCCACACAAGAAAGATGGAGGACATGAGACATCTCTGTGGATATGAATGTTTATTGCACATTCAGTGGAGTGTTGCAGCTGTAGCAATACAGGGCCATGGAAAGTTGAAGTTTCAGTTTTTGGCACATGGAGGGCAGTCAATTAGAGACAAGCTTGTTGTCGGAGTTAGGCTGCACCAACATATGTACTTATACAATCACTGCGATGATCCTCACTCACTTATAAATTCACTATATACTCTGCTTGCAGTACTCTAATGATGCAGTCTCTACGTACGTACTTGTACAATGACCGAGACATAACTAAAGTTTTCCCCCACTGTCAAAGGTAAGATGGTTGCATACACTGTTCAGAGCACTATGTAATGTGGTGGGGCCTAGTAGCAGCATGTTGCACACATAATGAATACACAGACACAGATAGATAGTGGAACTTGGTACAGGCATGTGCGCTTGACTACTTTTTATTACCAAGGTCACATGTCCAGTGACGTCTGTGGTGGATGCGTGTGGGTGATTGTAAGCTAACCCTCCGGGAATGGTTGGTGCTGACAACAAGTACAACAGGGTACCAGATATGAAATCATACAGAAAAGATTCTATCGTAAAGGGTTCATGCCTTGTGATACACTGAGGTAGCACAACAGATGTGAAATTATACACAAAATATTGTATGAGAAAGGGTGCATGAGCTATGCTGCACCGAGATAGGGGCATTAGAAGCATTTAGTGTCTGTGCAGCCAACAATGATGCGTGGTCTGGGCGGCCTGTACTGGGAGTAATGTCTCTTGCCTACTGGGCTGAGTCATCTGCAATTGCGACTCGATGTGAATTGTGAGCCCTGCTATCCGCAATGTAAATGGAAGGCAGTAGTCAGCACAGACATTGAGGAATGCTTTTTGTCACATCCTCTTGACAAAATGCGAGGACATAGAGTACAATTCTGTCTGCAATTAATAAATCATGTCTCAATGTAAATTGTGAGCTCTGCTAACCGGAGTGTAGGTAACAAAAGATGAAATATGTACAGAATACGTTGTCAAAATGTGTAGGTTTCGGGGGCATTATAGTTAGTTGCCTACTGGACTCTGAAATTCATAAATCAAGACTGAATTCGAACTATGAGCTCTGCTGGCCGCAGTGTAGACTGCAAATCAGTGTTCCTTTGGACTTGCAAGATGAATTTCGTGATTGTACTAAAGCTATAATTGATATAAAAAAAGTTCTTGAAGCAAGGATACTAAAAGGATATTATTTACGTTTCGAAGACATTGTAGTTAGTTGCCTACTGGACTCTGTAATTAATGAATAAACACTCAATTTTAATTGTGAGCCATGCTGACAGCAGTGTAGGCCAGACGCAGCGGTCAGCAAGGGTCCACAACCATGTGGCGTTCAGTAGAGCTGCACAGTTATTGGCAATTCAGCGTGTGTGCAGCCAGAAATGATAAGTGGTGCACTGAGTTAGTGGCACCTGAAGCAACCAGCATGTGCGCACCCTGCGATGATGCGTCATCCGAGCGGGCTGCATTGGGAGAAATGTCTTTTGCCTACTGAATTCTGCCTTAATAAGTCCACGTGGCGATGACTTGTGGTGCAGTGAGTTAGTGAAACCTGAAGCACTCAGCGTGTGTGCAGCCTGTGATGATGCATGGTCCAGGGGAGGCCGCACCGGTGCAATTTCTTTACATGCATTGAAAGAATCTTCATAGCAGTCAAAATCTCCAAGTAATTCCATTTCAGTCCGCCAAGGTTTGCAGAGTTGCAGAAGAGCTAAATAGAAAAACTTTCTCTTATCTGGAGTATCACATCTTAATTTCCTGTGATCAATTAAATTTCCTTTGGCATGCATAACAAAACATCCATCAGATCCAATTACAGCACATTTCCCTTCATTTATTTTTTCTGTAACATTTTTATTTAAACTATAATGTTGCAGTATTTCATATAGACATATGTTTTCCAGGTATGGACTTCTATTTGGATAGTATGCGAGGAACAGCAATTGAGTTATCTGCAATATATTGTATGTTCATATTTGCATTCCACATCTTCAAAATTACCGGATTGTAATCATTAATGTACTTCAATTCTTTTGTTCTTTTATATGTATTTTGGGTGATTTTCGAGTGATAGTATGCCTCACTGCTGACATAAAACTGTTCACTGTTCCTTGCGATGACTTATGATTAGTTAGTAGTACCTTTGGCAGTCAGCATGTACGTACCCTGTGATGATGCGTGGTCTGGGAGGGCCGCACTCGGACCAATGTCTTTTGTCTATTGAATTTGGCCTCAAGAGGCCACGTGGCGATGACTTATGGTGCACTGAGTTAGTAGTACCTTTGGCGCTCAGTGTGCACGTACCCTGCGATGATGCATGGTCCGGGGGGGACGGAATCGGACCAATGTCTTTTGTCTATTGAATTCTGCCTCAATAAGGCCATGTGGCGATGACTTATGGTGCACTGAGTTAGTAGAACCTTTGGCGCTCAGCGTGTACTTACCCCGCGATGATGCGTGGTCCGGGGGAGCCGCACTCAGAGCAATGTCTTTTGTCTATTGAATTCTGCCTCAGTAAGGCCACGTGTCGATAACTTGTGGTGCACTGAGTTAGTGGTACCTTTGACGCTCAGTGTGTGCGCACCCTGTGATGATGCGTGGTCCGAGAGGGCCGCACTGGGAACAATGTATCTTGCGTACTGGACTGCGTCATCTGCAATCACTACACCATCTGAATTGTGATGCCTGCTGTCCACATTGTAGATCGAAGGCAGTGCTGTGCCGCTGGGTTCGCAGGGGGCCTGTGTCGAGGAGACCCGCTGTCATGGCGGCAGTCTCGTGGCAGGGTGAAGCCCGCCGCTCTGGCACACTCATTGTTCTTCACAGTTCACAAGTGAACTACGCCCAGAGCCCCGGCTTATTTATTCATACTCCTACGCTGGAGTGGCGTATGTTGGACCAGCCCACTGCGCTTCCGCTTACAGGGGACGATGACACAGGTACATGACCGAGATCTTCCCCACCGTCTGAGGTAATATGGTTGCGTCCACTGTCCGCAACACTACAAGCACCAGCAGTATATGTACTGATGGAGAGGTTTATGATTAGGCCTGGGCGGTAAATTCCGTTCCGCTCGCGGAATTTGCAAAATTTCGGTAATTTCGCGTTCCGCGGAGAACGTGAAATTGCCCAAATTTCTGCTTTCCGCGACTTCGCGAAATTTTTTCTTGTTCGCGTTCTCAAAATGCGTGTTCACGAGATATTTCTCCCCGAGCACGCAAACAGCAACTGTGAACAGGAAAAAAGCATCGCAAACAAGCAATTCCGCGTTTTCGCGGAATTTCTGCGTGTTCGCGGAGATTTTTTACCGTTTCGCGGAGATTTGCGTAACGCGATTACGCAACTTCCGCCCACCCCTATTTATGATCTGTATAGTGAGGTCTGTCCAGCACATCACCGCTACACTTGGTATTGTGTGCATTATTATTATTGATGGATGAGTTGCATCCTTCACACATATTTGCTTGCAATATATGCCAACATTCAAGTATTGTGTGGCTGAGGGACCATGCCATTTTTGGAAGGTCCACTGTCCTGTTCTACGCTGCCTCGGTGGTAGTAGGGAGGGGGTGGTCCGGGGGGACGTTCTGAGGCTGGTGGCAGTGAGTGATGTGGCCTTCATGGGTATTTGAGCTGCGTGATGAATAACTCTATGACATATGTTGCCCTTCAGATGTGATTCTGGGCCGCGATCCCTTTCACATTGTAGGTAGTCGTCCTGGTTTACACCAGTAAAATGCAGATGTTAGATATCTACTGTAAACGTGGCTTATTCCCTGTTTTTGGATCCCACCCCAGATTTGGTTGCTCATTGAAAATAGCGGGGACTCGTGCTTTTGTGTTAATTTTTGCACTGGAACGTCTTTATATTATTACCGTTAGTTGTTGTTCTCATTTGTGATTATTATTATTTTTTTTTGGAAGCTATTACTGGAATACTGGGGATATTGGCTGTTTTCACTAGGTTGACAATGAAGTGATAATTTCAAATCACTGAAAAAACTATGGGCCCGATTCACAGAACTAACTTAAGACAAAATCCTAAACTTACTACTTTTGGTATTCACAGAAGTTAGGATTTTCTCTTAAGTTTGTCTTAAGACAAACTTAAGACAGACTTAAGACACACTTAAGACAAACTTAAGACCGACTTAAGACAGACTTAAGACTGACTTAAGACAGACTTAAGACTGACTTAAGACAGACTTAAGTTAGGATTTTGTCTTACGTTTGTCTTAAGTCTGTCTTAAGTCTGTCTTAAGTTTGTCTTAAGTTTGTCTTAAGTTTGTCTTAAGTCTGTCTTAAGTCTGTCTTAAGTCTGTCTTAAGTTTGTCTTAAGTCAAACTTAAGACAAAATCCTAACTTCTGTGAATACCAAAAGTAGTAAGTTTAGGATTTTGTCTTAAGTTAGTTCTGTGAATCGGCCCCTGCAGGTTTAAAGAAGAGAATAATTAGAAATTAGCGTTTAAAAAGCCTTTGAATCTCACTGAAAAAAAACAGAGGTTTCAGGGACGTTATAGTTACAAATTAGCATTTAAAACACGTTTGAAATTCACTGAAAAAAACATAGGTTTCAGGGACGTTATACTTACAAATTAGCATTTAAAAAACCTTTGAAATTCACTGAAAAAACCATAGGTTTCAGGGACATTATTGTTATTTGGATATTTCACTCATACAAAACTATAGAAATTCCCCCGTTATAGTTAGTTGAGCTAACTATTACTCGCGCCCCCGCAATGCACTACTGATGACGTCACATATTACATCATTCATGACATGGTCAGTGACATCACTGATGACATCACTGATGACATCTCAAATGACATCACTGATTACATCATCCACGTGACAATCTGATGCACCTCCTCACTCTCTAATATAACCTTTGATGCACCCCCTGTAAATTACTGACTACCATTTTCAAAATCATCGACACACCAATACAAGTTACTACAAACGTACTCACTGATTCCTAGGTCTACACACACATCTACTCATTCACCCATACAACCATTCATAAATGTAGTCACTGATCAATACAACACTATCATATGCACTCATACACCTATACAGACACTCACACACCACCACTCATCCTAGTCAGTCATGCACTCATCCTAGTCTGTCATTCAAAGAATCAATCACAGTTCCATTTACTCACCCACACAGTTATGCACACACCAGCTCATTTATTCATACAGATACTAACGCATACTTACTCTCTTATATAATCACTAATACAAGTATACACTCATCCATACAGCCACTCTCACAATCACTGACTCTCACATATAGACATTTTTATACTCCAACTCTCACATACACTGCCTTTTACTTTTGTACTTACTTGGACATCTGCCACTGAGACATCCAGTCACTCACCAACACATCCACACATACACTCACTCACCCATACAACTGTTTCCACGTGCACTCTTAAAGTCATACACCCAGTCAATTAACCACTCACACATCTATGCACAGAGTCACGCACCCCCAATCCAACCACACACACTCAGTCTCCCATACAATTACTCAGGCAACTAATCAATAACCCATATAGACACCCGTGGAGCTATTGACCAACTAATGCAGCAGGTTATTCAACAACAGACAGACTGATACAGACATTCACACATTTTATTCACTAACCCATGTATTCAGTAAGACACATTTAATCACTCACTTAAACAGTAAATCACACACCTACTAAATCCTCCATCCAAACATTATACATCCACTCATTCTTCAATACAGCTTGGTATATATATATTTAAATTTTAAAGAAAAACACATTCACTGGATATTGTCATCAGTGATGTCATTTGAGATGTCATCAGTGATGTCATCAGTGATGTGACTGACCATGTCATGAATGATGTAATATGTGATGTCATCAGCAGTGCATTGCATGGGCGCGAGTTATAGTTAGCTCAACTAACTATAACAGCGGAATTTCCATGGTTTTGTGTGAGTGAAATGTCCAACTAACTAAAACATCCCTAAAACCTATGGTTTTTTCAATGAATTTCAAAGGTTTTTTAAATTCTAATTTATAATTATAACATCCCTGAAACCTATGTTTTTAAATATATTTTCACTAAAAAAGTGGCGTTATAGTTAGCTGGACTTTTCACTCGTACAAAACCATTGAAATTCCCCCGTTATAGTTAGTTCAGCTAAATATAACTTGCGCGCCGCAATGCACTGTTGATGACGTCACATATTACGTCACTCATGACATGGTTAGTGACATCACTCATGAAATCACTGATGACATCTCCAATGACATCACTGATGACATCACTGATGACATCATCAAGTAAATGTGTGTTTTTCTGAAAATTAAATATGTTTTATATATGTATATCTCAAGGTCGATGGAATAACAAATGGGTATATAAGTGTCTAAATGGATGATTTATTTTTGAAAAATTGATTGTATAACTGACTGATTAAGTGTATCTTAGTGAATACATGGCTTAGTGAGTAATGTTAAAATATGTAAATATCTGTATCAGTCTCTCACTTTGTGTATAAGTGGCTGCATGGGTTGGTGAGTAGCTACATGAGTGTCTATATAGGTTATTAGTTGGTTTTTTGAGTATCAGTATGAGTGTCTGAGTGTCTGTATGGTTCGGTGGGGGGTATTAAGTAGTGCATAGATGCATGAATGAGTGACTCACTGTTTGTATGTGTTGAAGACAGCATGTGTCCAGGACTGGATGGGTGGATGAGTGTATGTATGGGTGTGTTAGTAAGTGAATGGCTGTCTCAATAGTGTCTTTATGAGTAACTTCATATGTTTTAAACTAGTATATGTGACTATTGGAGTGAGAGATTGGAAGAGTTCCTGTATGAATAATTATGTGTTTCTATACGGGATTGTTTAAAAGACTAAGTATGTGTAAGTTTCTGTAGAAGTAAGTGTGGTGGTATGTGTATAACTGTATATGCAAGTAAATGGATGTTTGATTCTTTATTACAGGGCTCAGCCTGTCCTTCGTGGCCTTTACTTTTACCAGTCCTGTCCGCCCTCCACTATTCCATATTGGCCCTGACCCGCTACGGTTGCGATGTGAAAAGATTAAATGGGAGTTTTTCAAACACTATATAACATAGTTGTATGACGCGCTGAACCTTGCATTTCTCACCGTGAGGGGAACGGCCATCTTTCACCCTCTGCACAGCATTTACCTGCTCTCTCCAGGGTCACCAGTGTTGCCGCGCTGCATAGCACTGCACCTCCGTGAGGGGAACGGCTGCGCGGCGAACTACAGTCGGACTACAGGACCCAGAGGGCCCTGCGTGGCGCATGGCGAGGACGTCACTAGAGGGCGCCAGAGACCCTCTTAGCCAGTGTGCCCCTCCCGTAGCATGGGACGCACACGGGCGTGCCCTGGCCAAGGGCGGGCCCATCTGCATCTGTCAGAGCCCGGAGGAGACGGGCTGGGCTACCACTCTAACTTTCAAGTCCCTGTATCATCTTGGGTTTAATGAGCAAGGTACTGTGACTGTGTTCTTAGAGCACTGCTAATTTGTAGCCACCCGAATCTTTTACATATTTGAAGCAAGTAGTTCAACTCCAGTTTGCGCTCTAAATGACTCTATGCTGCTAACGAATTTGGACTTTGCACTTTTATGTATGCGCATGCTTGATTCTTTTTATAGCTCCATCGCTTTTCTCTTTTTTAAATCCTTAATAGTTCTTAACAGTTTTTAATTATTGTTCTTAATATTCCATCAACTGGCACTGTACATTTAAGGAGCTTTCATGTGTGGGTGCATAGTGACTTAGCAAGTATATAGTTTGCGTGTTATACCTACTTTCAAGGTGACACACATATTTTCAAGGCATAACTGTATAAGCCCTACAAGTATTGAAGGTCTACCAGTGGCGGACCAAAATGGGGAAAAGAAAGCAGGCCGCGAGCCACATATCAAAAGTAGGGGTGGGCGGAATTTGCGAAATTCACTTTTGTAAACTATCGCGAAAATTTTAAAAATCGCTGCAAACATGCGGAAATATCGCGAAGATGTGGACATTTTTTTCCCTCCCGTTCGCTGTATTTTCTGCGTGATCACCGCTCGCCAACTTATCCATGCGGTTGCTCACGGGCGCGGCCATCTTGTTTTCACTTGTCCCGCCCGCTCGTGTTCGATATGACGTGCCCGCGTCCTCACGCTCTCGCTCGCGGTGGAGAATGACGTGTTCGAGATCTCAATCATCTCATACTCTTGCGGTGCATGATCGCGAGAAGAAAGACATGATCGCGCGACGAATGACGTGATCGCGCAACAAATGACATTATTTCGGGCGCTAACTGTCGCAAGACAGCGCAAATGGCTACCAACAATCCAACATCTCATGGAGAACGCGAACGGATTGGGAAAACTTGTCGGCGAGCGCGGGGATTCAGGTAAGGCGATCGAGCGCACGCGAGAATGTATTTTTTTACAGTGCTAGCAAGAAAAAAATTCCGGTAAGATGCTGATTGCTGAAATTTTGACATTTTCGCGCTCTCCGCGGAACGCGAAAATGCCAAATTATCGCAATTTCCTCGAGTGGAACGGAATTTTCGCCCAGGCCTAAACAAAAGCACAGAGTAAACACAGGAAGATGAATATGACGCTGCTGAACTATTTAACAGGGGCAGTTGGTGATATAGAAAGGCAGATTATTTCAGTAGAGGAAACAATTAATAATGAAACTATAACCCCACCTCTCCCTTAACAACAAACTATGGACAATGATGTGAATTGTAACATAAGCGATGTAGTTGTAGGAGGGAAAGAGATACCGGAAAATGCTACCCATGTGCAGCTGAATAACGGGTGCATCCAGGAAATTCCTGATGATATTTTAGATGGGCCAGTAGAAAACGTCCAATCACCATCTCAGAAAAAACCCTATAACCTGCCGAAAGCAACAGTAGTTCACAACACTGTTGGAGAAGTAGTCACAATCCATCCGATCCCTGCTCATACATCTAGACCATTAAAGACCCATCTAAAAAAGGTCCACAGCAAAATACAAAAGGACATGGCCACTACGAGCGCCTCGAGGGGGGAAAAAACTGGTATCGAGTCCTCAAACATAGTGGCGGATCTGTGTATAGCTATAAAGGATTTAAAGGAGTTTGTGTCACTATCTATTAATACTCTTGTGACGAGATTGGAAAAAAATGAAATTGGCCTGGAAAGAATTTTAGGGGTACAACAAAATACTGCTCAAAATAATGGAGTAGCAAACCAGAAACCTTTGGGTAGAGATGGACAAATAGACAGGTCTGTCCCAAAAATGACAACCTTGATAGACAAGAAAACCTTAGAAACAAGTAAGTGGGGTGAGTGTAGGGTACCATGCCAAAATGCATCTATACCTCTATGTAAAAGCTCTATACAAGACGTAAAGGTAAATAGAGCTAGAGACTTGTGTAGGGAAGATAACAAAATAAGAATTGAACAGAAGGGTGGTGATAGGACTGGTAAAATGGCCAACAATGCTCCTGGGGAGTGGCATAGAGTTCAAACACTTAACCTCTCCCAGCAGCAACACCATACACTATTATTTTAACTAATGTCCCCCAGCTCCTACCCGCGACAATGGAAACATGGACAGCGTTAAGAAATAAGACAATAAACTGGTTGGGTAACAGGACCGGTTTAACAAATGCTCTTTTTAGGGAATTTAAGATGGTGAGGAGGGTTGACTGGGTAGGTCAGAGCAGTAAATTGTACGAAGGAGACTGCATAGTTCTCTCGCTAGGATCACCGGCTTTAGTCAGGGAAATCCTATCGAGATTGTACAAATTAAACACACCTAATACCAGCATCCAAGTCCATCCCCTGGTTTTTTTTTTTATCAACCACAGACTATAAATACCCCAGAAAACTATGGCACGCAGGGTTGGACACGAGAGGCCTCATGCCATAAACTAGCCAACTCAAATAGATTTGGTCCCCTAACTACTCTAGATGAGAATGATTGACATTTGATGGACAGGGGCCAGTTTGTAGACAAGTATATCCCTACCGCTGAAAATCAGGGTGTATTAATCCTGCAGAACCCAGAAGCCCGTGAGGATAAAGGGGACAGTACCCTAAGAAGTGTCTATGTCTCAGGGGATGACCATAAGACCCTAACCGACCACAAGCTAAGGCCATGCAGAATCCTTTTTTGGAATGTGGCAGGTTTAAAGAATAAGGTGAACGACCCAGTCTGGTTGTCTTTTATTAACAACTTCGATGTCCTGTGTCTCCAAGAGACCTGGACTATTGACAACATACACATTAATGGGATTAAGACATACCATACACCCTCAATTCAATCACCTAGCGGCAGACCAAAAGGAGGGCTATGCGTTTACATCTCGAATTTGCTGGGTGTATATAAGAGTGAGATGGTTAGCTCAGAAATGTATTACCAAAGGGTTTTAATGCATACTGCACGCAGTAATGCATTTCTTCTGGTTAACTTCTATAATAATATGGAATTAGGCCAGTTGGGACCTATATTGGAGAAGCTCAGTGGAAATATTAGCACCTTAGAATTTAAGGATGACCTCGAGATCTTCCCCATATGGGGTGGGGATTTTAATACCAGCTTCTGCCCGGTGGCGGAATTAGGGAAGTGTGGCTTAACCACAGATAAGGATGACCCGCCGATCCACTTCCAGCATACCCTAAAAGGCGAGCTGTTTAATGAAGTCATGTTTAGACATGACCTGGGTTTCTCATACCGCCTGGGTATACCTACTGTGGAGTTTGGGCATACTTTTATAGGTAGAGGTACTAAATCAACCATTGATTTCATCACCATCCCAAATCGTTATTCTAGTTATGTGAAAGCCTACGATATCCATCAAAACGTCATGAGTGATCACTTGGCTATTAGCGTAAATATAGCTGTCCCAAGTTACGTACCAAGGAGATCTTGTAACAAAATAGCATGGGTTCAGAATATTGAACTGGGCAGAAAAAATGGCTATGCCATCCGCTGGGGAAGCTGGGACCCTACGAAGCTAAGTAATGAGATAATAGTTAAGGCAATAGATCCAATCCAAAAATGTCTAAGCGACAGTCCAACACACGAAGATGTTTTAATTGCTTTTAATAGCATTAATGAGACTGTTAGAAACACATTGACTATGGAACGTAAAGGCATGCGTAACACTGGGAAGGGCTGGTTTGAAATTGCACTAAAAGCTACTCTAACTTAAAGAATGCTTTACATAGAGAGGCGAGAGATAAGAATGAGATTAGGGCCTTTAGAAAGCTGTATCATGCAGCAAGGAAAAATAGGATAACTGAGTTGAAAGATAAGGCCTGGAAGGATCTCAGTGATGCAGCCGAAAGCAAAGAAAGTTCGAAATTCTGGTCGGTAGTTAACGCCCCATTTCTTATCAACAAAACAGATGTCCCATCGATTGAGTCAGCTATAGCGGAACAGACCTGGATAGACTACTTCTTTAAAGTTTATTCAAAACAAAAGACTAGAAACAGGGAGCACAGACCAGTTTTTTACACCTATTAAATTTCATATCTCGCTTCAGGATGTTATTGTTACACTCAAGGCAAGTAAGAGCAGTAAGGCTGCAGGCCCTGATTGGGTACCAATTGATCTCTATAGGTCAAATCTCGAGATCTGGGGCCCCATTTTAACTAGGGTCTTACAAGCATGCTGCAAAAAAGAATTTATTAACACATGGGCCAAATCAATTATAGTCCCCCTTTATAAAAAGGGCGACTGGGAGAACCCTGCCTGCTACCGTCCAA
Organism: Triturus cristatus; assembly: GCF_964204655.1. Taxonomy (NCBI): domain Eukaryota; kingdom Metazoa; phylum Chordata; class Amphibia; order Caudata; family Salamandridae; genus Triturus; species Triturus cristatus. Next base: position 502,062,691 of record NC_140591.1, read on the forward strand.
TATCCTTGTTGGATTCTTTAATGAAGATAGCGGGCAGGATTGTTCTTGATCGATTACAGGGATGGACTGAGGAAAATGGTATTTTAAGTGATACCCAATATGGTTTTAGAGCTGGCTTAGAAACCAATGAGCAGATTTTGAATTTAAACATTTTAATTGGTAAATATACCCAGGCCAAAGCAGTGAAATTGTATCTGGCCTTCGTAGACCTCACAGCTGTCTTTGATTGCCTAGTCCATGATAAGCTGTGGGGCGTTCTTAACGAACTGAAAGTTGACCCTGTTTTAATTCAGTTTTTAAGACAGCTATATGCTGGAGCTACCGCAAAGGTTCGTTATGGCGTAGAGGGTGAGTGCACCGCCTCATTTAACATAGAACGTGGCGTAAGGCAGGGCTGCATCCTAGCACCACTCCTGTTCTCTCTATACACCAACGCCCTGGAACAGGAGTTGGTGCTACATACTAGGAACCCGCCATTTGTAAATACTCACCTGATATCACCTCTCCTCTATGCCGACGATGTGGTGCTCATGACCCGCACCCAGGTTGGGCTACAAAGGGCTCTCTCTTTTTACACCACATTTATGGATAGGCTTGGATTAAAATTGAACGCCAAGAAAAGCTTTGTGATGTCATGTGGGAGAGCGAAAAACTAGAATAGACGTTTTCAGGCGGGGGAAGCAAGGTGGAATCTATTACTTCTTTTAGCTATTTGGGTGTCCTTTTTGATAGAACAGACTCATGGGCTTCAGTAGTTAAGGCTATTTCCTTACTTTTTATGAAGTCCATTGCAGCTCTTTTAAATTTTTCTAAAAAGCTAGGGAAAAGACCACCAGAAATGTTACTGAAGATTTACCAGACAAAGTGTGTGAGCGTACCAGTCTACGGGTCAGGTATTTGGAAATTCCAAGATTGTACATTAATTCAACGTATGGAAAACGTCTTTTTGCGGTTCATCCTAGCCGTTCCAACTAGTAAACCAGTTTTTTTTTTTTTTAAAACCTTTATTGACAGTTCAATAAGAACAATTATGGGCCTACAACCCCCCAGGGCCGGCCGCTAAGCAATCAGAGCCATAACAACAAGTATAAACACAGGCAGCACTTCGGGGAGCAAAATCGTACTGCTAATACTGTGAACAGCGTAAGCAGGGCACCAGGAGAAAGAGGTTTTCATTTTATGATGAAACAAGGCAGAAGGATCAGGTGACAAGCAATTTTAAAACAACGATCACGGATATGCGGAGTAATGAACGTTAGCAATTTACAGCAATCTATTAGGTCAGTGGCGCAAACACAAGAACATCAGGATGGGGAAGAACATAATATACAGTTGCGCCCGCAGTCCCCTGCCAGAACTCCCTAAGAACACCCCGGAAGTTGTGAACACATGGAACGGCAACGAGGCATAGCAAAAGGAGGTGTATCACGCTGATCCCAGAAAAAGAAAAACAAAAAGAATCAGAGAAGAAAAAAGAGGCCATGGAAAAAGAGATGAAAGAATACAGAATCCCCTCCCCCAACCCCCCACCCTGCACCTCTGCAGATGAGTACGGCCCCCCCCCAGCAGTGTGCCTGTCGCCCTGGAACCAGACCCGAAATATAGGAGAATAGGGAAAAAGAAGTAGGAAAGGACCCCCACCAGACGGGGGGGTAGAGAAAGTATTTATAAACTGGAGGAGGGCCTTCATAACAGACCCCCGGCTTCTCCCTCCCGCACGGTAAGGTTCCCCTAAAGTGAACAAGGAACAGCACAAAAACAATTTTCTCAAACCACGATGGGGAGCATTATGCACCTATTGTGCCAGTAGCCATGTAAGGAGAGCACGCCACCCCTAAGCCCGCCCGTCCACTAGGCGACCACCCCCGAGGGGCCAGCCTTATCCCTGACCACTTTTTGGAATTCTGCCCATGCCGACCCCTCGACCCAGCACCATACCCAATGTTCCTAGGCAGAGGAATGTCCAACAACGACCGAGAAGCGACGCACACAGGTGGGGTGGAAGTCTCTGAGCATCAACACAGTCCGTCGCGTGAAGAAACAGGCTTCCCAGTGCTGCCCTAGGATCTGCACTGCACGCAAGTTTCAGGAAGGCAGAAGCAGCCAAATCAGACATTAGTTGCTGGAGTTGTCCCTGGGTCGCAGGAGGGCATGTACGGGATGAGGCCACCACATCCCACTCAGGTCCAACGCCTCCGGGACAGATCAGGCCCTCAGAAGGCCGAACACACTGTAGCATACTGGCCGGAGCGTCCAGTTGTGTACTAACCTCAGGGGTGGCCGCCACCGCGTCCTCCTGCGCGCAGTGTGGATAGTCTCTGTGTTCGTGCGGACAGGCGGGCCGCCACTGCCCCAACTCCGACGCCACACCATCGAGCTTACTCCCCAAGACCACGAAACCATGAACCAAGGAGGAGTGGAGAGTACCAAGAGCCTCAAGGAGGTCGCCGTACCCCAGCGCAGCTCTCTGTGATCTCGCCGCCACACTCCCAAAAGTCGTACGCTCACAGGCCCGCTGCGGCCCAGCGGACAGGATGGTAGGCTTCATCGCCCCAAGATGGCCGCCAAGTATGCCCGACCCTCACCGGGGCCGGGACCCCGGGACAAGCGTCGCGATGTCCACGTCGCGGGTGACCGGGTTCCAGGGGCAGGCAAAAAAAACCCTATCCGTGGTCACGGGCAACAGTCGTCCCCACCACGGACCAGCTCCCGTAGAAATCCGGGGGCGGCCCGCAATGAGCGGGGCAGGATACGGACGGCGGCCGGGCAGCTCACCAGAAAGGCAGGGGCATTCACCGGAGGATCCAAGATTTGCACCCTCGGTCATGCACTCGGTCCGCTATGCCGGGCAGTAGAAGTGGCCACGCCGAAATGTAGGCCGAGTTTGGCACCGCTCCGGTGGGCCGACTCCACCCAGTCACCACCGGCCGCTGTTGTCGCACTGCCACCCGGGCACGGCGTCCACTCGATGTCCCGGCTCCAGGGCCGCACGGGCCGCAAAGTTCAGATGCAGTTTTCTCCGGCGATACCGCAGCTAGAAACCTCGGAGTCACACAGTCGGGAGCCCCTCTCCCTCAGAAACACGACCACGTAGCACAGGTTGAGGATCTCAGGCAGGATATCCGTGCGGGATGCGGAGGTTCACGGAGCCGGGAGTCTACGCTGCCGTCCCGGTCGCCATCTTGGCTCCTCTGTAAACCAGTTTTTAATTGTCACACTAAGTTAGGAGTTGCATACATTTCCGACTTAATTAAAGCCCAGCCGGTATTGCTATGGCATAGAATTTGGACCGCAGACAGTACGGGCCTTAACAGGGAAATAATAAAGAACGCAAAGAGATTAGACAATATTCGTAAAATATTATGGTTGAAATACGTTGAAAATTTTATGCAGGACATTGGTCACCCTGAGTATTTTATCTCGCCCAACAGTATGAACCTTATCAATCGGAAGGAGTTTGCATGACCCACCTAGAAGGAAATAGGTTGATTCTTGAGATGAATAAACCTATGGTGGTTAAACATCAACTAATTAATATTACGTGCAATATTCAACCTTATCTGTTATATGTTTTGGGTGGATATGACAGATACCTCCTGACAAGATTTAGGTTCGGGCCTTTCCACCATTTAATTACTTACCCAGCCATTAATGACTGGTCAAGGGAACTATGTTTATGCCCCTGTGACAATGTCTCATCACAAAGCACGATGCACGTGGTTTTATTTTGCAAGTTCTACACTAACGAGAGGCATAGATGGTTAATACCACTTTTAAAACAGGGAGGTTGGAGGCAATGCCACCCTGCCTTTATGTATTTACAGATGTTGGATAATTGTTTCTGTATTGGTTCTATGGTGGGCTTTTTAAAGAGTGCATTGAGGGTCAGGAAAGGTCTTATCAACTGAACTGTGAGAAACGCGTTGGGCTGGAATAAACTAGTATGAGATAGATCATTTAGGGAGTCACAGAATCTTTACATGTATATTACCATTTTATAGGATTTTATCTACGAAAGCTGTGGACTCATGAATGATGTCTTCTCTTTTTAAATGTTTGCTTTTATGATTTTTATGTTTAAAATCGAATAAAGCTTGCTTTGAATTGGAATTTGATTCTTTATTTGCATTTGTGACTATGTGTGTGAGTAACTCTATGGATGAGTGGTGTTGTGTAACAGGATATATAGGTGTATGAGTACATGTGATGAGTGAGCACATGTATGAGTGACTGTATAGGAATGTTGGAGAATGAGTGGATGTGTATGTGGATCTTAGAATTACTGAATAGGTTGCTGTAACTGGTATTGGTATGTCCATTGTTTTGAACATTTTAGTTTCTATTTTTGAATGAGTGTATCAAAGGTTATATTAGGGTGAGAGGAGGTCTGCCACTCTATCACAAGGATGATGTCATCAGTGATGTTATCAGTGATGTAATTTGAGATGTCATCAGTGATGTCATGAGTGATGTCACTGACCATGTCATGAGTGATGTAACATGTGACGTCAGCAGCAGTGCTTTGCGGGCTCGCGAGCTATAGTTAGCTGAGCTAACTATAACAGGGGAATTTCAATGCTTTTGTATGAGTGAAAAGTCCAGCTAACTATAACGCCCCTGAAACCTATGGTTTTTTCGGTGAATTTCTACGGTTTTTTAAATGCTTATTCCTAACTATAACGTGCCTGAAACCTATGGTTTTTTCAGTGAATTTCAAAGGTTTTTTAAATGCTAATTTCTAACTATGCCTACAGAGATAGGACATGTGAAGAGAGAAGAAAAAACGCACAGAAAGAAAAAAAAGAAATGCAGAAAAAAGCAACAGAAGTCCTCAAAGACAAAAAGTGTAGGAAGAAGGATCACATGCAAAAAGAACAAACAGAAGAGCAGAAAGAAGCCTTGCTGAAAAATCATCCTGTACCCTCACCTTTTTCAGACGGATACTGGTGGTAACTGAGGCTGACTAGCCAGTCCTAGAGCCAGTGCTATGTTAAAAGACACTTAGAATACAGTGAAAATACCTACATACACTAGGGAACACTATGCGTTGGGGTCCCCCTGTGATTAGCATGACCTCCTCTGTAAGCCCCTAGTATATATTAGGGCAGGGGTATTAAAACTACCTCTTAAAACGCGCCACAGGGCGTGTTTGCACACGTCACCTCAGGCCCCGTCCCCTCCCTTCCCCACTGTGTAAACACACCCTGTGGCCGTTTTAAGTTGGGAGATTAAATCTCCTTGAATCCTGAGGGCCCCAAGGGTCCAATTAGCACACTAGGTACCTCCAGTAAGTGCCACAGAGCTGCGTTGCAGAGAGATGTAAAAAGGGGCATGGCCTAGACTACCTCTCTGCAACGCAGCGCAGTGGCACTTACTGGAAGCACCTGGTGGGCTAGTTGGCCCCCAGGGTCCCTCAGGATTGAAGGTGAAATATTTCCCCAACTTAAAACGCGCCACAGGGCGTGTTTGCACACGTCACCTCAGGCCCGTCCCCTCCCTTCCCCACTGTGTAAACACGCCCTATGGCTGTTTTAAGTTGAGAGATTAAGTCCCCTTGAATCCTGAGGGTCCCTAGGGGAAAAATAGCCCACTAGTTACGTCCAGTAAGCACCATTGCAGAGAGGTGTAAAAAGGGGCACGGCCTGCACAACCTCTCTGCAATGCAGCGCAGTGGCGCTTACTGGAAGCACCTGGTGGGCTAGTTGGAGCCCAGGGTCCCTCAGGATTGAAAGGGAATAATTTCCCCAACTTAAAACGCGCCACAGGGCGTGTTTAAACATGTCACCTCAGGCCCCGTCCCCTCCCTTCACCACTGGTTAAACGCGCCCTGTGGCCGTTCTAAGTTGAGAGATTAAGTCCCCTTGAATCCTAAGGGTCCCTGGGGTCAAACTAGCCCACTAGGTACCTCCAGTAAGCGCCACAGAGCTGCGTTGCAGTGAGGTGTAAAAAGGGGCATGGCCTCAGAACACCTGTCTGCATTGCAGCTCCCTGGCGCATACTGGAGATACCTGTTGGGCTAGTTGGCCCTCAGTGACCCTCAATATTGAAGGGGAATTAATTACCCAACTTACAACTCGCCAGGGGGTGCGTTTGCAGAGTGCCGGAAGGAGGGGGCGTGGCCTCCGGCGTGATGCCGGTCTCTTATTTATTTTAAGAAGGGGGCTGTGTGGCCCCCCTTCTTTTTCTAATTTATTGGCCCCGGGGAACCCATCCTCCAGGGCCTGCCCCCTAAAAAATTTTGGGGAAAAAAATAATTTGGAATGGGGCCGCGTGGCCCCCCTCCCGAGGCCTTAATAGGCCCCGGGGACCCCAACCCCTGGGCATGGCCTTTTTTTTATTTTTATTCTTTAGGAGGGGGGCTTTGCCCCCCTCCTCAGGCCACTTATGGCCCCAGGGACCCCATCCCCCGGAGCGAGCCTTTGTTTTTTATAAACATTTTTTATATATATTTGTAGAAACACCTAGGACATTCTGGACAAACCGTAGCTTTCATTTTCGATCGTGCGCTCAGGACTATATTCTATATAACACTGCGTTCACCTACCCTTTTCACGGGCATTACATTTTGTGATGGGGGTGGAGGGTCGGTGGGTGTTTCTGCCAAGTGAGCCCAGAGTCACAGTCACAAACGTTCTCTTCTTCCTTAATAAAAGTGAGAATATGCTGCATACTTGTTCATATTTTAAGTAGTTCGCACAGACACACATTTTAAAAACAATAAAGTTCCTAATACCCGCCTTCTCTGAACAGTCAACTTGCTGCCACCTCCTCCCTATCCTCTGTTGTCTGAATCCATGAGCTAGCCTCCTCCCTCCTGCCATGCATGGTCTGATGTGCTGCCACAGGCCTCCATTTAGCATGATGTACCAGTCCACTCCTCCTGCACTCCATTGCCCATTTCTATTCCCCATCATTGACCTCCTGCTTAGCCTCTGTGCTTAGCTTGCTGCCCCTATTCTCCTTCCCCTGCCTTCCGATGTATGTATGCATGCCCCTGCTCCATCCTTTTTGCCCACCATGTTCCATGGACCTGCCACTCCTATCTACTCTGAGCGTTCTGTTTGGCTGCCACTCCCCTCCCACCTGCCAAGCATTGTCAGATGACTGTAACCTGTCCCTGCCACCTCCACCCTGCCTGTCCACATTCCATGCCCCTATCCCCTTCCTCCTGTCCTCCATGGTCCATTTTACTGCCACACCCTTCTTCCCTCCCTGGTCTGTTGTGCTGCAACTGCTCCTCCTATCTGCCCCGTGTGGTCTGTTGTGGTCTGTTGTGAGGCCCCTTCCCCTGAACTCTCTTGTCTATGCCCAGGTCCTGACCCTCCCTTCTATCCTCCATGGTCCTTTGTGCATGCCCCTGCACCCTCCTTCTTGCCCATCATAGCCATTGTGCTGCCACTAACCCTCCCACTTGCCATGCATGGTCTTCTGTGCTGCCACGGCCCCTCCCACCTTCCCTGTGTGGTCAGCTAGCTGCCCCTGACCCCCTCCCACCTTCCCTCCATGGTCTGTGTGTATACCATCATAGTCTCACTGTTGCTCTCCATGGTGTGTCTTGATTCTAGTGCCCATCCTGCCTGACCTCCATGGTCATCTTGCTGCTCCTGCCCCCTTGCCCCCAGCCCTCTATTTCCATGTGCAGACCCCTATTCCCTCCGTCCTGGTTTGTCTGTTCCATTGTAATGCCCCTGATCCGTCCTTCTTGTCCATTATGGTCTGTTATGCAGCAGCATTCTCTCCTGTCTGTCCATTTTGGTCAGCTTGCTGCCATTGCCTACTTCCCCTCTGTTCTCTGTTGTCCATGTGCATGGTCCTGTCCCCTCTCTATTGCTTTCTATGGATTGCTGTGCTGCACTCCTGCCCCGCATGCCCTGTGTGGTGTATTGTGCTCCTGCAAACCCTGATGCCTGCCCTGTAGGGTCAGTTTGGTGCACCTCTCCATGTCCCTCCTGTCCTCTGTTATCCGAGTCCATGTCCCTACCCCAATTCCTCCTGCCTTCCATGATCCAATGTACCATACTTGCGAACATTTTGAACTTGGTAAGAGGGAGATTTTGAAAAACAACTGGGGTATTGATTTTACCCTTTGAGTTACATTGAAAATTAGGAGATTGTAGACAGGAGACAGATCAAATAAAGCCCATTTGAGCTTAAAAACATTGGAAGTTTCCTGGCTGAATCGGGTCTGTTGGCATGTATGGTTGCACTACCACTGCCTCTTCCTTCTGCCCACAATGGTCTATTATATTGCCACAGCCTCTCTTGCCAGTCCTGCATTGTTGGTTTGTTGGTTTTTTGCCCCTGCCCCCCTTTCCACTGCCCTCCATAGTCTGTTGTGCTGCCACTCCCCTTCCTACCTGCCCAGTGTGGTCAAATTGTTGCCTCTGCACCCTCCTACCTGCCTTCAATTTTCAGAGTCCGTGCCCCTGGCCTCTGCCTCTCAACAGTATTCTAATGAACAACTAGATTACTAACATTCTAAATTTATTACAAAAGTGCGGAACACTTGACGTCATCTTGAAGTAATCAAAACTGTAATACCTAGAGCATTTCCTTTAGAAATTACATATATGAGAGGCTCTTATTTGCATCAAAATTATGGTTAGTGCTCTAAAAAACTAAAAGGAGGACATATTTTCTGAGTTTTAAAATAGCAACAATGCACTTTTAAATTATTTGTTATCTTTATGTTTTTGTATCCAGTTGACCACTTGATTAAATGTTGCACTTAGGGGAGAGGATGTGGTGTTCCTTCCAGAGCTGCAGACTTTTGCAACTGGGGAACCAGGTTGGAGTTTCTGCTTCAGCTCGATATTCTGTGATTCTGTTCAAATCACTTAATCTCCCCATGTCTATAACTAAAATGAATTTGTTCTTGTGCGATGTAAGCGATGCTCATGTAAAGCACTCCAATACCTGACAAGTCTGCACTATATAAAACTGCAAAAACACAAAAAATAAAAAGTGTTTTGCACACTTCTGTCATTGGGCTACATGTGGGCTACATCTGGGTGATATTTGTGCTGTATATGGGCTCTTTTGTCTCTGGTGGCCATCTTGGGAGATTTATTTGTTATGAAGTTTCCTAATTTCCTCATTTACTGCAGTCTCCTCAGTAGGAAATACTTTCAGTTTTTTACTTTGGTTCCATCAAGAAGGCATTCAGATGTGTCACACATTTGCCATAAATTCTGAATGTTAGCACTCTAGTTGCTCATTAGATCACTGTAGTAATGCTACTGCTCACCAGGGAAGTCTGCTGCTGGTATTCAAAGTGCATGTTGCAGTCTGCATGTCAGAATTTTTTAATGAAATAGAAGAGGATTTGAGAAGTCAACATGTGCCCTAATTTTTCTTTCTGCCGCACTAACCAAAATTTCTATGGCAAAATGAACCCCCTCATTTTGTTCCTTTGCTAATTAAATGTTTTAAGTGTTACCACTTCATTTCAATCAAGATGGCTTCAGGTGTGCCATACTTTTGTCATAAGTAAGACTGTTAGTGCTCTAGTTGTTCTTTAGAACACTCTGGGACATTCGGTCATTGGACTACACGTGGGTTACATCTGGGTGATATGTGTGCTACATTTGGGCTCTTTTGTCTCTGGTGGCAATCTTGGGAGACTTATTTGTTATGAAGCATTCTCTCCTCAGTAGGAAATACTTTCAGTTGTTTACTTTGATTCCATCAAGAAGGCATTAGATGTGTCATACATTTGCCATAAATTCAGAATGTTAGCACTCTAGTTGCTTATTAGATCACTGTAGTAAAGCTACTGCTCACCAGGGAAGTCTGCTGCTGGCATTGAAAGTGCATGTTTCAGTCTGTATGTCAGAATTTTTTTATGAAATAGAAGAGGATTTGAGAAGTCACGAGCCCACGAACACGTTTGCGTAGCTGGGGGCGAAGCAGGTGCCCTTGGCCGTGCCTGAGGTCTGCCTGTACATCTGTGTCTGAAAGAGAAAAATGTTATTGGTTAGAAAGAATTTGGCAAAGTCCAGTACTAATACACTATGTTCCATATACTTCAGTGGGCGTTTGTTCAGAAAGTATTGCATGGCCACCAGGCCATCTTGATGTGCTATTGAAGTATATAAACTGGTAATATCCAGAACCATCAATGTATAGCCTTCAACCCATTGCAATGATGCCATGTGACCTAGCAGTACGATTTAAGAGTTTTCACATGAGGTAGAAGGAAAGAATCTACGTAAATCGACATATTTTCAGTTAGACTCCCTTGCGAGGCCACAATAGGTCTCCCCGGCGGTGTCAACTTGTTCTTATGCACCTTTGGCAAATGGTAGAAGGTCGGGCTGGTCGGATTCAGTCATCTCAAAAAATAAAAATTCATCTATAGCCAATAGTCCTTTTTCATGCCACTTGGTAATGAGAGAATGGTAATCCACAGTACTCTTGTGATATTCATTGACAGAAATTGCAATGTATGTCTGCTTGTTAGAGAGTTGACGCATTGCCTCCCTATCATAGTTTTGTCTAGTCTGGAGGACGATATTACCCCCCTTATCTGAGGGTTTCCACACAATTCCTGAATCCTTGCTCAAATTCTTAAGGGTCATCTGCTGTTTAAAAGTAAAGTTCCCCTTCTTTTCTGTCTTGCCAATCTTACATTTTTGTTTGCGTCGTAACTGTACCAAATCCTTGGTGACAGAATCCGCAAATATTTCAATGTCATCTGGTGCATATAGGAACCTTTATTTGCAGCTACAGTCCGAACTGCTGAACGGAATTACACCAAATTTGGCAAAAAGGTATCCCTTGGTTCAGAGTCGTGCCTTTTGGTTAAATGGTGTAAATCCATTCAGTAGGTCCTGAGAAAATCAAAAGTAAAATCACATAAATATCTAGGTGGAGCCTAACCACACATCTCATCGTGAGATCTGATTAGCTGTCAGCACTTCATCCAAGAAGTGTTGGCAGCCATCTTGGGACCAATATACAGGATAGCTCCTCATTTTTAAGCATTGCAGTTAATAGAAGGTTTTAAGACTTTAGTTACATTATAAATCATTTGTTGATGGTACCACACTCATTTTAGGAATTGTGGTGTGTTCTAAGGTGATTTTACCATTTGAAAAAGCCTTCTGCTGGGATCTCATAAATCATGTTTGAAAGAAAACTATTTTTCATGCTTTTCCCACAGAGGTTTGGAAGGTGATCTATAAGCTAAACTGAGAGCATATTTTCTGTAAATTCACATTATCTTTCTCAGTCATGTGAGAATGAAGTCTGACATTCTCAGTAAAACATTTACATCCAACAAGGGCAGAGACTGTCAGTTGATTCCTTTGTATTCTACTGCAACTTCCCAGAGTGTTCTAAAGAACAACTAGAGCGCTAACAGTCCTACTTATGACAAACGCATTGCACACCTGAAGCCTATGAGGTAAAAGGGCTCAAGTGTGACAAAAGAATCAACAAATTCATGACATGCCAAACCACACATACTGTATATTGCCTTAAGTGCCCACGCGGACTTAGGTATATAGGGAGCACGATACATTGCGTAAAGGTCAGAATTTTGGAACATATGGGTGGCATAGCAAAGAAAGTTTTCAATTATCCAGTGACACAGCATTTTGCTATCAAACATAAGAGTGATAGAGACCTTTAACAATTTTTTAGCATTGATTGTGTCCTGATTCAGAGCAGAGGGGGAGACAGAGTGCTAAAGTTAAGAAGATTGGAATCGCACTACATTATTGACCTTCAGACCAAAACTCCGAATGGGTTAAACAAGGGGGAGGAGCTGACAGTGCATCTAGGGAGTTAGATAGTACAGAAACAGGAGCTCCTGAGGTCAACAGGTTATATATAAATACCAGTTCCTGCAATGGTAGGATCTTTTAGGGCAACAAGAACAATTTTATCCAACTTTCTTATTCTGAATTTGTCCTTTGAAATAGATGCCGATACACTTCATTATGGAAGTTAGAGGGAATTTTGGCAATCTGAGACAGGTTGCCTGTAGCCAATCCATGGCAGGATTATAGCAAATAACTGCTTTCATGATAATGATTGATTGCGCCTTTTTATGATGTTTTTGTGCAATAATAGCATCAAGCATTAATATATATTTATATATGAGTTATCAGCACCTGCAATGGAAGTTTTATATATGGAGAAATGAGCCTTTCAATAGGATAAGGTCGTTCAATGCCGATTTACGGCAAAAATGTGTAACATGGCAACAATGCAAATCAATAATGTGATTGGTTTTTATAATGAATTACCTGTATTCATATGAATTGAGTGATTATAACGAACAGTGCCCGTATGGAATGCTGTGCAAATAACCATTATGTACCACATTATAAGATGGTGCCCACGAAAGGTGTTTCGTGATCCCTCATTTGTTTCCATGTCCAAAAATGTGATGTCTCCAAGCGCCAGTTGTGAAACACTGATGAAGGAGTTCATCCGAAACGCGTCTGGTACGAAAATAAAGTCACCACTGTAACTTAAAGAACCCTGTGAGTGCTGGTATCCTTACCATAGTGGAAAGGGTTTTGGAGCGTGTATATATATATATATATATATATATATATGTATATATATATATATATATATATATATATAGATATATATATATATATATGTATATATATATAAACCAACAGCGTCGTCTCCGCACTTCCTCGCGTCTGATCGCGCAATCCGGCAGGCAGAGACCACACGACTCCCAGGTGATAGGCACAGATGAAATGTTTATTTCAGAGCTGCAATCTGACGCGTTTCGGACAGAATGTCCTTGCTCACAGACAATCAGATATCACCCGCCATATTTTTTAAATATGCTGAGTGCACATCACGTGATTAGTGAATATAGTAAAAATACTATATAAATAAACACTGAGTGGAACATTGGTTAGTGTGTTTTCTAAAACCACACGAAATCAAAATTAAACATCATTGCGTTTTTCGACATATGGCAGAAAATAAAACCATAATAAAACTTACATGCATAAATGCAAATATGTAGTCAACTACAGCAGATTTTCAAAAAACTGTCTAAATTGGAGTGAGACATCAGGGGTGTACATGAATTAAAGCTGTGTGTTGCTTTGTCTCTAATGTACCAAAAAAGTGTCAGATGTTATGAATATGAGTCAATGTGCAAAAAATGCAAATTTCATAATAGCTGCATAAATGCATCTAATAAATATGTGCAAAATCACGCAAAATTGCAACACTGTAAACATATATGTGCAAATAATGCTTCACAATGTAAACATAATACCATGTGCAAAAAATTGGCTGATTACATTAAAAAAACATAAAAAAACAATTCATACACCCCTGAATTGCTGGATACTCATATAATACCTATATCGCAATAGATAGAGACTGCTATATGAGTCCTGTCCTCTGTCTATGACCAATACTTATATAATCATAAATTGCAGTTCTAATACTGAATTTTAGTTGTCCATTGCAATATGTTGACCCTGCAAGTTGACTAAATTGAAAACCGATCTTCCACTGAAATAAGTGTAAAAATGTAAATAATTGTATTATACATTGTTAGCTAATGTTACGTGTGGGGCTAGCAGTCATTCTGGGGACACATCTATAATTACTAGGACTTGTTTTCTTGCTGTTGTTAAATGGGGTGAGTTTCCTATTGGAAACTCAAATGGTGAAGCCAAAAAAGCAGCACGCTGACAATGTATGTATGTCTCTTAAACCCTGGTATAGTCTACACAGTACTCGAAGTTTACGGCGTACTTTGCTAACCTACCCAGCCAACACAGCATCACCGCATTAGCACACCTAATATGCAATCTTCTGCTGGTGTTTGGCTCTGAAATAAGTGTGGTTATGGCTAAGCTTGAACATCTATCCTGGATCCTAATTTGCATACTATCCCATAGCTCATTTACAGAACTCTAAGACCATCTTTTGAGAGTCATTTTTTTGTAGTATAAGAGGTACAGTGGTGTAAAATATGCATTCAGAAAATAGAACAAGTATTTGTGAAAAGAAACTCTCTGTAGTTCACTTTTGAAAAATGGTTTAAATAGCCCAAGTACGTGTTGTACTATTAATATCTACGTTTTTATACATTGGTATGTAGTTCATAACGCAGTTTCTGCTGTTTAAATCCATATGTGCACTATTCCATGCCACATACATTTTGTCACCAAAAGTGACAAAATACAGTAGCTGCAAGTACTCATGTAATTGTCAATCCTCTCATTACATATACTCCATTTTGTTCAGAAAAAAAACACATGAACATAAATCAAAATCGAGAAAAATAAACACAAGTCAACTTAATGCAAACAAAAATGGTTCATTTGTGCATTCTATGATTGCATTCATTTTCATTAACATATAAATAGCTCACATATATAACATGTTACACATCAATTGTGATAAATGTATATGTAAAAATGGAGATTAATTGATCTCTGGTATGTCTTTTTTTCTAAAGCAATTTGCAAAAGGCAACATAGTGCTCGTATGCTTCTTGAAAATTTAAGTTCATTTATAATATATACATTTTGAAACTTGTTTTTTATTTCAAATCATTGCTATTATGAATTTCTTATAGCATAATATTTTAGCCTATTTGTGTTTTGTAAAACAGAATGTTTGCTGCATAAGTCGAGAAATCAAGCAAGCTGAACCACATCTATAAGACTGGGTGCCAAAAAATGAAATGTTGGCATGACAGTGATATTAAAAGACATTTACATTTTCATAAATTTAACATCAGATATTTAAAAAATATATTTTCTTGGAACTACTCACTGGTGTGCTCAATCTGCCTTCCACAAGCTCAGACAGGTCTCCCAGGGCTGTAATATCCTCAAGGTGGGCTCTAGGATGGCTTCCTCAGGCACCCCTTCTACCTAGACCATGGTAGTTTCATGGGCTCGTTCCCCATGCCTCCTGCTCTTCCTATTTTTAGCAGCAACATGGGTCATTTTTCCAGGCTGCAGCCCTCATTTACTCCCTTCTCACCCTGCCATTGACCTTGTGGTCAGGCACACCCACTCAGGCAACTCTAACATCCCCAGATATGACCTGAACTCCACTTCTTTCCAGACTGTGTGCCTCTAGGCCATTCCCTGGCAGACAATCAACAGTCATGGAAACATATACAGCTACTCTAAGAGAACTTGAGACACCCCCCACTCAAATGGAACAAGAGCCACTTGATAGTGACTCTAATTCTTGTCTGCTACTACAACCTGGTGAAATGTAAAGGGGGATTATCTGTTCTGAGGACACCAGATGACACCTTACAGAATTCATGCTGGCTCCTGTGTCCATCAGAGCCTCAATTCTCAGCCCATTGATGGTGGTCCACTACCTATACTTGGAAGTATAAGTAGGAATGTGGGCTTTGGGCACCATCTCTTTGTCACCCGGGGACACTAGGATAAACTTTGCTCTTCCCCTCACACTAACTGGGACAATCTGCTCACCAAGCACTACCCTGGCCAACCTTTGGGTCTCCCACTGGTGCGGGATGTGTACTTTTGGGACACTTGGCATCCCCCTTAATGTGCCCATGTTTTATCATTCATATCACTTGTGGACAAACCTTCCTGTTCTCTTATCCACAAGCTCAATTTTCTTCTGGTCTGATTCGGCTAGTCTCCGTTCATTGAGAACTATTTTCGGGGCCTTGAGAAAACTCCTTATGTTTTTTTCCCTTCCCCTCTTTCTTCTGGTGGGGACCCTGGCCACTCATTTGGGAATCACACCAGATGTCTTTTTAGACACTCTAGTGCTGACCCATAGAACTGCCTCCTTTGAAAGCTCCCTGTGGTCAGTGAACTTACAGTCAATCAGGTGCTGGTGAAACTCTGTAAAGCAAGTACTGACAATGTGCTCTCTCAAAATAAGATTATACGACCAAATAAATTAACTCGCTTTACTGGCCCTTACTCAACCACTCAGTGCCTTGCTGGAGCAGTCCAGGAAGTCCCCCCAAGACTGGCTTGACAGTTGATGGTTGTTCTTGATCCTGATATGATACTTCTCAGGTGTCAGCCCAAACTTGGTAGGTAAAAGGGATTTTATGGGCGTGTACATCACCTGGTCCCCCACCTCTAAAGTAAGAAGGGTATGTGCAGTAATTTTAAATTGCCAGGTTTGTCTAGTGATATACCACGCAGCAGCATTAAAAGTTCCATCAAACTTGGAACACTAAGAGCGGTTTGAGGAGAAAATGCAGTTGAAGTGAGTCTGTGAATGTGGCAGGAATAAATGGCATTACCTCAATCAACCCCAGCATGTTGCCCGTATGATTTTATTATCCATCCCCTCTGAGGCATGTGTTTTCCCAGGCTGGCTCCCTGATTCTCCTCTGGGACCCTGTGCGTCCTCAGGGCTTTCTCATAGGCAGAAAAAATGTATCCTTATCATCCTCCACCACATTGCTGGGCAAAAATTCTTGGGGTATGAAAACCCTCATCTCTCCATTGGACTCTGGATTGCTGCCACTATTACTGACGGATTCTGCTGCTTATGTAGCCTTACGGTCCAGATACCACAGACTCAGTTCATGAGCCATTACCCTTTCTTCCAGGGTGAGCTTCCCCCCTCGGGTCTTTGTCTGCCTCAGCCATTCCCGCCTCTGCAGCTCTTTAGGCAGCAGCTTCCTCCATTTTTAGTTTGGCCATCTGCAGCCTGAACTCCCTTTCTGCTCTCCTGTCTGCCAACTCCTCAAAGACAGGCTTTGAGAGGACACATTCACCCTTGCTGTAAAGGTGGCTCAATTTTTCCCCCAAGTGGTCAGCCTCCTTCTTAGTATACTGCAACTCAAGCTCAGGGTATGTGGCCAAGCCATACACCTCTTACTCCTCTAAATCTACTTCTTCCTCCTCAAGGTTGTCATTCTCCAGCTCCTCTGAATGGGACTGCATCCTTTGGACCTCCTCATAGGCACAGAGGGCTACCTGCAGCTCCTAGAGTTCCACCTTTGTGGCCTTGCTTCCTACATTTAGCCCCCTCATCTTGCAGTGCCTCTGCTGCTCAGCCTTGCAGAGGTCATCCACCTTTATCAGCTCCACCCTAATTGTAGCAAAAAGGAGGTGAGAGTGCCTAAAATCTGGTAAAACAGAAAACTAGCAAATCAAAAGCAAGTGAGAATTTAAAAAGTTGTTGGATCTACTATCCAACTATTTATCTGGGAATTTAGTGTTACACCAACAACTGTATGGTTATGCATGAATACAAGTACTGGAGACTACCCCTGAGCACCAATGTTAGAAAGTGCGTTTTTGGTTGGGGGGTGAACCCTACCCAAACCACAACCCAAATCTCCATCAGGGTTAACCACCATAAGTCACTTAGGCTGTTTGATCACCTTTAGCTCCACTTCCAAAGATCCAGGTCTGGTTGGGCACCCTAGGAGGGTAGGACTCACTTCTGTTAGGAACCGGGTGCAGGGTTCAGCTTCTTAGAACTTCTTTAGTCCTGTAGCTCAGAACAGGCCCAGCCAACTTGCCCAGGAGTAAATCACATAGTCCTGGGTTCAAGCAGCAAGTCAGTCCTCCAGCAGCGTTCCAGTCTTCAGACGTTCAGGGCAAGCCTTCTGAGTGTCCTCTGCAGGTCCAGCAGTGAAATGAATAGTGGGTCTGAGGGTCCTACTTTTATACCTGTTGCCAGCTTTGAAGTTAAAGAAACCTCTGGTGGTCTCCCCCACAGATGATTCTGGAACTTTCTTCCTCCCTGTCAAGGCTCTAAGGGATTTGGGGTGACAAAAGCCTAATGTGAAGTTCTTTGCGAGTGTGCTAAAGCAGCACCTTTGACATGTAAGTGGGGCACGGACCAGCTCTGCCCTATACATCCTGGCAATATGGTCCGTCCTTCGAACTCCTACTCCCCGTTCCAGTCAATGTGTGGAAGCAATACACCAAGCCCAACTGCAAACTACACAGGCACCAAATGGTTAGGACACGAAAATGGCAACTTTATAAATGTAATAAAAAATAAAGCAGCTGGGAATGCACTAAATTATACTAATTAGTCAACTTTTCAGGCAATCATTTATATAAAAGAAAAATAATCAATAGTGTGTGCACCAGGTAAGGGGCTATGCCAACCACCTAATTTGAACTGAAAAATTGAAATTTCCAGATAAGTACCTGGAGATACCGAGTGCACTACGTGGTGTCGCTGGAAAGCGTACTGAACGTATTCAAAATTTCAAACAAATATAATGCAATCATGCACATTGTAATGGAGACAATGTTGGTACTCAGTCCTTTGTAAACTATGTCATACTTTCAAAAACACAACTTTGAACAAAAAGATGAAGTCTTCTGCCTTTATTATTGATGATCGCAGATAGCTTCTCATTTGAGTAGAAACCAACAGAAAGTTGCTTGTAGACAGCTTTATAAAGTTCTTAATCTTCAAAAATCAATCAGTGAAATATCCCAATGCATTTCGGGCTATCCACATAAGCCCTTCGTCAGGGGAATCTACAAATATAAACATAACTATGTATAGCCTGCAAGCATTTCAATGTAGTGTAGAGCAATTAACAAATGTCATTTAACGGATTCATTAGGGGTCAGGTGATACTTCTTGTGATGTTGTGATGTTCAGAAAGAAAACCGCCATGAAAGTCCATCAAGAAAAGTGAGTGTCTCAGGGTTATTAAACAACTTGAGAAATAAACGCAGGATAGACAGAAAGAGATTCAAAGACAAACCACCCATGTGCACTTAAGGTGTCGGCAACATCAGTGACAAAAGTAGCCACCCATACCTAAGCTCTCAACTGCAAAAAATCGTACCTTCAAACACTGGAGTTCGTAGATACGAACACAAATGAAGCCAACGAATCTGCACACGATGTCTTGAGTGTAAAAAGACAATCGTATACCCGTCACTTTCTACAAACCATGAAAATATGAAAATATCAATGAGTGGAGTGTGTCTAACAAATAGAAAACTCAAAATCAGCCAGAACCTCGCAAGACGCTTACCTATTAAATGACTCTCGCTAGCCTTCACACGTAAACTTCATATACGAGGTATCTGTAACATAAACCACAATGATGGCCTCTAATAAACGTAAAAAATAAAATTTCAAAATGCAAAGACTGCATGTCAATCAAAATAACTAGCACTTACCAACAAAGTAGGGATTTGGCTCGAACAAAAGAGACGCCAGTCACAAACTCGTGAACCTGCGCGTCTCCACGTTTATACGAACATCATGTGATACAAAACATGAAAACAGGACTGTGCTAGTACTCAGCTAAACGCCGAATGACCGACATCTTTAAACTGAAGACACTTCTTCAAAAGTGAGTGAGTAAACGGAAAGAAAAATTTCAAGAAAAAATTATTATACCGAATGCTTTCGCTGTTATCCAAATAAACACAATTAGTACAAAGAACTGAAAAATAAGAAAGAGGTAAAGAGACATAGAGCTCAAGCCACCCAAAAAAAATGAAAATAAAGTGACATGCATCATGGACAATCATGACATTATCATAAGTATTTCGAAGAGGGACCCTGTTACGGTTCCACAAAGCTGCACAGCCGTGTAATGGATTAAATCCAATGAATCAAATTTATTTCCTTTTCCTTTATTTTTACGTTTTACTCCTTTCACTTTCACCATTCTTTTTTCTTAGTTCAATTCATTCTATTCAATGTATTACTTTCCAAGTTCCAAAAAGCACTCAGAAGCATAGGGTTCATTCCATGTCATGATTTATTCACAATAGTCCAATGCATTTCGGGAGAAACCCTCCCTTCGTCAGGGACATCTAAAAGAATAAACAAATACATGTCTTTAAGCGCTTTATGCCAGTATTACTTAACAATATGCTATTACTTCACAAGTTACATTTATCAATCATCCACGTGCCGCTAATCATTAACATTTGTTTCACTTTTTTTAGATACATTCAAAAACCGTTCGATGTTCACTTCTGTTTAATAGCTGTTATGGTGCACCATTAGTTCACCCCCTGACTACCTTAAAGAGAAATCCTAATTAATCCCACCTCTATTGCGGTCACATATTTAAATCTTTAAACTTACCATGACATGTAGACAAATCATATTAGTTGAAAGAGCATTTCCTTTCGGCTACCTTCATGTAAAACGATAATAGTTTTTCATTTTCCTAGCATGCCGTAGCAGGCATCTTTATTGTTCCAACAAGCTGACTCCCAACTTTCTCATCCTTATATTAGTATGTGCTCCCGCCCTCCACAATGACCAACAGGTGATACTTTAAAAGAATCTCAATTTCTCTAACACGCTCAATAGGAATACCTGATTCTACCAGAATGCAATTTTCTTTGTGCTACTCTCCCTGGTTTATATGACATAATAACTTATTTTCACAGCCCTTAGCCTTAAATAAAAACACATAATTACAACTCCATATCTCTTTAAATTACGCCATGATATCTAGCATAAACTCATCAAAATAGAACTTGACTTTTAAATAGATGTATTCTTTTCCAACATGGCACGTAATTTATCCCATACTTCCAGTGACCTTTCAAGTTTCTAAATGCTGTCCAATGTTTCTGCTGTTTATTTTAACTTGCTTTTCTCCAATAATTTTCACTGTGGGTGCTATCTCATGAGAGACGAAAAATTCATGCTATGAGTTCACAGGAAATGAGATGCACACCAAATATACTCCGTAGTTTTCATCCATTATCATAAGTATCACACAACTTAAAAAACCTGATCTAATACAAACAAAACCTAACTGTATTTAACAACCAATGCGCAGTAGGAACCATCATAAAAATACAATGTTAACAATTCAAGAATAACACTTAAAGGAAACAAGCAAGTTCAAATTTGTCATTTAACCCTCCTGGAAGTAAAGTTTGCATATACCAAATCCAATGTGATTCACGCTGTGACAGGACTTTGGACATGTCCCTGTCCAAACGCAATTCAACTTTTTCTAGAACACAGAACCTAAGTTGGGCAGTAGAATGGTTCTTATCTAGCCAATGTTGTGCTAATGGCGAGCTTGTAGTCTTGGTTCGTATTCTACTCTTGTGCTTATCTGGAAATTTCAATTTTTCAACTTTATAAATGTGGCATTTTCAGAATTGAGGCTTAAAATCTTGATTTACCGTTAAACAGGATTTTAAATTACAATTCATTAGAGACCAAACATGACATTTTAACCAGTTCCCAAACAAAAGTTATCACTTATTAAATGTAATAAGTCAAACTAATTATATCCTATGGGAGAAGTAGGCCACACAGCAGTGAAAAATGAACTAGTGAATTTTTCACTACCAGGAGATGTAAAACTTAATAGTACATGTCCAGCATTTTGCATACAATGCACCCTGCCCTATTGGCTGTCTAGGTTCTACCTTAGGAGGTGACTTATATGGATCAGAAAGGGAGCTTTAGGCCTGGCAAAATATTTGTTTGGCCAGGTTGGATTAGCAGTTTAAAACTGCTGCAATAATAGGCCTCAGGCATGTTTTACAAGGCTACTTTGGTGGGCAGAACAATAAGCGCTGCAGACCAACTGGTAGCATGTAATTTAAAGGTCCTGGGTGCTTGTTGTACCACATTACCGGGGACATATAAGCTAAATTAAATGTTACAATCAGGTGTAGGTAAATTTTACCTTTTAAGGAGTGCACACAAGCACTTTAGCACTGGTCAACAGTGGTAAAGTGCATAGAGTACTATAGCCAACAAAACCAAATTTCGGCAAGCAGGAGGAGAGTAGGCAAAAAAAAACACCTTAAGGATGATAGGATAGCAGATAATAATACAGGCATCGCTAGGACCTCCGTTGTCTCACACCAAATTGGATAAAATTTCTTGTCTCCAAGAAATTGAAGTCTATTTCAGGTAAGTCATATCTCATCAGTCAATCACTTCAGAGGTTTCTTCAAAACATTCCTCTCTCACCTTCCAGCACTTCGGATAGATGTGTGGAGAGCTCTAAAAATGCTCCACCTTCACAGGATATGATCTTGTGGTTGTATTGCGCAGAAATGACATGTCTCTGGTTCTGACAATTGCTTGTATCCAGTATTCTAGACACAAGTCATTAATTAAGGTGTGATCCCACCCCACAAGGCATTTTACTAGCTTCTTCCTTTCAGTTCTCAGTAATTGCAGTTTCTATTGTTTATTATTGAGTATGTTCCCTGTTCCTTCGTGGGAGGCACCCAAAGTTCCTGTGTCTACTCTAGTGTTTTCCTATGTACTGTATACACAGTTCCTTATAATGGCAATGACAACTTCAATAACTGTCTCCGATGACAAGCTTACATTCATTTCCAAGAAGTTCCAATGTAGCTGAAATCAGCTGTCCACTCATTCAAATTTATCCACAAACTTTTTGGGGGGCCTAATCAGTGCCAGGTGCATCTCTCTACAGGTTTTGTTCAACTTTGTGGAAACCAGCCTCACAAAGAAGATGTAATCGTTTGAAATTCCTTGATGATGGAGGGCATATGGGTATGAATATCAAACCTTTACAGTCACCAGATAATCAGATCCGTTTGATAGACTTCTGACTCGTTGACATGAAGAACCACACGGTTATCTCTAAGAAGCAACCTTAAGTCACGTAGAATAGAAAAGTATATGACTCCTCTGTACCAGAAAACAGAACATTATGTAAACAATGATCATGCTTTTCATTTTCGACCCCACGCACAAATATACACACAGAAACACACACACACACACAGACACACACACATACACATGAACACCACACACACACATCTGATAATCTGAATCTCCACAGCCAATGACAATTCATAGAATCATTTATAACCTCAAATTTCTTCAGCCTTGGAAGTCATTTACCTAGCATACAGGATTTGTAAAAACAATTCATTTTCATCGCCAATACTATGCGGCTAGGTTGGATCTTGGAGACGTTATGGTGCTGGACTATCTCACAGCCTTCCTCTTCATTTAATATTCAACCACTCATTTTCAAAACATGCAGCAATCTTTCCTTCTAAACTAACATCCTTTAAAACTCCCTCTTCAAACTTCCCATCCATGCCCTGATCCTCTCCCAGGTGGCTGCTGAAAATGTCCAGCTCGTCCCAGATTTGTATGACTGAAGTGTCTCATTAACACTGCTTACCTCACCAAAAGACAAATTAAATCCAGTAGTGCCCCTCCCACCTGAATGAAAAACTTCAGCTGAGTTTCATTTTCAAAACCTGCTCCATCATCTATGTTTAAATTAAGACCAAGACGTTAGCCTGTGTTTGTGTAATATTACATTTGTCACATTGCAAATGCACTCAATTACATTTCCAGACTCAAACTAAAAATGTATTTGTAAGAGAATAGTCTTTTCAATCTGTCCATCCAGGAACTATTTCTAGATGTCTTTTTAACTTGTTTACCGCGGCGGAAATTCTGCTGCGGTGTGGCCATTTAGCGGAGTGGGCAGGGCTGCGTCGGCCAACGGACGTGCGCGGCACTACAGAGGTGGTGCTCGTGATAGAGCGGGTAGTGCAAAATTTTGTATAACTCCTCTATTCTGCATGAAAATACTAATTAAATAATCTATTAACTATAATATTATTAAACGAGCTTGCATGATTATTAACCAATATTATTAACATTCGAATTACACGTGGGATTTGCATTTGCATGGCTAAAATAATCTGTATAATTAAAATCAGTATGTATATTAACAGTAGTATATGTGGTAATTAGAATACTGCATGATATATGTTGCTTTTGTAATGTTGTCCAAGAGGAGGACCGAAAAGGTGAATATAATGGCTTTGAATGTTGCTATACACTAGATAAATACAAGCACATAGAGGGATTAGTAAGGGGTTAACATGAGATTCATTATTTCTATGTATTAATTACTCTTTTGTGTGTGTTTCGCTTAAGTTAGCATTTGAGGCCTAAATCCAAGATGGCCGCTGACACCACACGACGAAGTGGCCACAGTTCCACGAGGCGTGAGCTGCGCAGGCGCAAGAATTCTCCGAAACCTCATCACTATCTTTATACACCATGTACCCGAACAAGGACAGAGTGGGACATCAGCCAAGTCCGGAGAACAATCAACCTTACAATAAAACTGGAACAAGCCGACTTTTGGACAATCTCATGACCTCACCCCTCGAACTGAACTGAAAACTTAAATTTGACATGGGACGATCTCAACCAGCTAATCACGATTGTACAAAAATATAATATTGTATCTTCTTGACTTCATTTAATTATAAAAGAAGTAGTAGAATAGAGAGGGAGGTTCATGTTCAGGTTCATGTTTCAGATGCTGCCCGATTATCTGATGACTGCGAATTTTTCCTAAGTCTACGGGCAATGATAGATGCTTGCACGTCTCTGGTCCTTTGCCGATCTTTGGGACTGTAACGTGCTGAGCTAACAACTTTTGAGCTTTGGCTTGCTTTCGGACGATTTACGACTAAATTATGCAGAGCCAATGAATTAGAGGACTCCAAATAGCCAGATTAGGTAAATATGATGTTCTGCAACTTATTCAAAATTTGACATAAACTTTCTAAACTTTGACAAGACAAATGTTAATTCAAATCATTATGAAATTTTAGATAAACAGTTATTGTTTAACGAGAATTCATGAGTTGTGAGTTTCATTTAAGAGATAGATTCTGAAGTCTTAAAATGTGTTTTAGCTGGTTCTAAATCACCATCAACCAATCCAACTAATTTGGTCCGATCGACCGAAGTGGGAGGAGTGCCTTGATTTTAACTTGATGTTTTGGGATTAAGGATCTGTAGGCAAAAGGGCATTAATGTATATTTGTAAATGACTTTTCCATCCCTATTTAGGTTATAAGGTGTTCCCCTCACATGTCCGGCGCTTGAATCACTCATCCCTCCTCTGTGTGCAGACCGGTGTGGAAGTAACGTGTGAGTGTTGGTGTTATGGGCCCCACCAATGACTGCATGTGTGAATGAGTTTGTGTGACGTCGGGTCTGTGACGCAGGGAGGATACCGGTATGGGTTGTTTCCCCGTTGCTAGGGTTTCCGCACTGGATCAGTTTTTCTGGTAGCAGAGGATGGTTTTTATTGTTTTGGTTTGGTGATTATTGCTTGTAAATAGCTTATTGATTATTGATTTTAGGAAAGTATTGGTTTATGTATTAACACTCTATGTTGAGTCGCGTCGTGTTCTATGTTGTTTGACGGCTTCTGGGATGTAGGAAGTCGGAAGTTTGTAACGGTTCCGTAGTAGAGCAGAGGTAAGCGCTGCTCTTGGGAAAGATAGAATTGTTGTTGCCCTGTAGATTCACAAGGAAAACGTGTGACGGAGTTGCACGACGCATTGTCTGGGTTCGATTCGGTAACATCGTCGTGTGTGGCCATTAGGGACATTTTCTGTATGAGAGAAATGTATGGTAGCGAAGGTCACCTGTGAAATTTTGGTCTTAGGTACCAGGAGTCCAAAAGGCACTCTGATTACGATTATCACTGGAAAGGTAATAGGTGTTCCCTAAGCTTGCTAGAAGAATAAAGTAGAGGGAAGTGCTACTTTATTAACGTGTGTCATATTTCTGTAGTAGGACAGATTGTTCGCTGTTCTCCGGAAAGACAGAATTCTGTGTGAATGGACTACATTTTCCGTATGAAAGTGCGTGAATGACATAGCATTCAGGTTAATTGTGAAACTCTGGTTTTATTTCTCAGGAGCTTTGGGTCTCCAACTAGGTGTCTTAATTCTGGAGAAACGGTTAGCTAATGCGTGATAGAAGGGTGAAGTAGAGGGATGTGCTACGTTATCATCAGAAGTAACGATTCCGTAGTAGGGCAGAGGTGAGCGCTGCTCTCAGGAAAGACGGAATTCTTGTAAGAAAGGTCGTTAACTATTCTTTTGTTAGCAAAACAGATAATGGTGACGTTTTTATGTCGTTACTAACAGATTTGTAAGAGCTTAAGGAGCTTACCAAGAATTTTTTTTTAAAGGAGGGGTCCGCAGAAGCAGGATTAGCGAGAAAAGCTGACGTCAGAAAGACCGCGCTGGGATTGGTTAGTCAGTAAGAAACATAGACGCTCCTGATTGGTGCGTTAGTGTACGCCGCGCTAGGAGTGGAGAATTACAGGGTGACGTAGACGCTCCGGATTGGTACGTTAGTGTGAGTCGCGCTGGGATTGGAGAATTGCAGAAGTGACATAGACGCTCCGGATTGGTGCGTTAGTGTGAGTCACGCTACGATTGGTTAAAACAACAGAATAGTCGTAGGAAAAATCTAGCGCTACACGGAAGACAAAATGATGTATTACGATCCACCAGAAAAAGAGAAAAAGTCCTGGTTTGGGAAAATCAAGAGTTTATTTAAAAAGGACAAACCGATTAAGACTAGAGAGGGACAGTTGCTTCCTCCACTGAAATCGCCCGCATCCTTTATGGTTGCAAAATATGGATATCATACTGTATTTGGTTGGACAATTGGGCAAAGTATACCAAAGATGATGGAGTTTTGGAATTTCCAGAACATGGTTCATTTAATTTAGCGGTTTTGAGGAATTTGAGAGAAAGAATGATGAATCTAGAACCAAGAATTAGGCCAACACAGTTCGAAGCATTGACTGAATGGGAAGATGAGATGCATGACAGGGAACAACAGAGGAGTGGCGGAAGGTATAGATCCATGTTTGGTAGATCACATGGACAAGAGAATCATGATGACAGAATGAGGAGATGGAGAAGTGCAAATATGATTGATGGTTTGTTTCCTGTGAGACACGCTGAAGAAGTTAGCAGAAGAAAATGTACAGAAAAGAGACATAATATAGAATCGGGAGGGTATGGAGTGCATGAATCGGAGGATGATGTTCTTGACGACATGTTTTATAAAAATCCCCCCCCGTATCAACCAGATTCTGACATGTTGACACCAAGTGCCCCAATGAGAGAGACCTTGCGAAACATAAAAGTTGAATCAGTACCCCAAGACATAGGGAGAAATAATTCTTTCAGAGAAATAGAGAGAAAACAGGATGGTAAAATAAGTAATGAAAATTTGGCAGAACTAGTGAAAACTACTTTAGAGCTAACTGAAAAGATTAGGGAATTGATTAAAAATTTAGAAGCCGTAACTGTTCCCGTAACTATAGGTCCTGTAATGCCTATTTTTGATAAACAAAAGGATAATGAACATTGTCTAACGGTCCCTTATAACAGTAATAAAAGGATTGAGAGGCCAAGGGAAAATTCAGACGAGAACCCATGGAGACAAACAGTAAGTACATTAGAGCAGAGTACACCTAAAAATCTGACAGCAAATCCAGGTTTAGTGGAAAGACCGATAATGACTATAGAATCTGTATCAGAAACTCCAAGAGACCTAGAACGAGGTAATGAGGAGAAACCAGTAGGTCCTACTTCAGAAGAACTAAGCGAATGGTTAAGAAGTTTACAGAGAAAAGACAGAGAATCTCAATCTATAGATGTGGCCAAGCTAAGGATGGTTTTGGAAGAATTAGTAGTAGGGACTATCCCCATAGAAAAGCTGAAAAATTATCAGGATGAAGAATTGCTGTTTCTATGCAAAAGCATAACATGGAGAGCAAAGAGTTTACATGAAAGACTAGAAGAAGTGGCAAATGAAATGGGTATAGACATGGAAAGAGTAAAAGCCTTACAAAAACCCTACAGAGTAGATTTTTCTGAAAAATATATTGAAAATCTGAACACCACAGGAAGAATAACTCAGATTAAGATCATAATCATTTTGTTGAGAAAATGGGGAGATGTAGATAAATGGAAAAGTAGATGGTTTAGAAAACGAGATGATGCCTCAGATAAAACATTTGCCGCTTTTCCCGTAAGAGAAAAGGAAAAGGTCGTGACAGAATGTCCTATGAGAGAAATTCCAGGAGGAGGATATGTACATGTTCTTTGGACTAGGCAATATATTTTGTCATTTACCAATGATTTCCCTCGACTATGCGAAAAGCCAGTCGAGTGGTATAGGCAAGTGGATAGGTTTGTAAAATTATCGAAAGTATTGTGGATTGATCTAAATAGTTTATTTGACATAATAGTACCAGCAGATCTATGGACAGAGTGCAAGCTGATGATAAAATGGCCTACACAGGAATTCCCTAGGAATCCAACGACAGGCGCCCCTGACCCGGAAGTCATGAAAAAATATGAACAAGTAATTGTTTTCCTGAAAAACAAGGTACCCCTTAAAGAGACTGATTGGTTAAACATAGCCCAAACTCATCAGGAGACTAAGGAGTCAGTACAAGCATACTATGAGAGGTTAATCCTTGCCTTGAAACAGTTTAGTGGTGATGGAAATTTAAGTGAGAAGGACTTAAGTCATTTTGTATACAGATTTGTATATGGTCTACATCCAGAAATCAGTGAAATGATTAAACAGCATACAGTGGATTGGCAAAATAAGAAAATAGATGAAGTACTAAGACATGCTAAATATTTTAGTGATGAAATTGAAGCCAAGCAGCGAAAGTTAAAAGAGAAGGCTATGTGGGCACAGGTAAAAGTGGCAGAAAGACAGGAAGCTCAGTTGATGGAACAAGCAAATGGGGCAGGTCCAAAACCTAAATTTAATGCAGGGAAAGGAAAGGGACAATTCAATATAGAAGAAGCCAAGAAGAAATGGCCATGTCATAATTGCGGAAGAATAGGGCACTGGAAATCCGCGTGTAAATTTCCCCCGAATACTAATAATGATAATGTATCATTGAATCCGCAGGTGCAGAAAGAGGTGAGTTGTCAACCGCAGCGATAGCAGCAGGTTGTTACCCAACAGAATCAGGCGCCAAAACCGCCTTTTCCACAGAGCGTAAATTCACAGAAATACAGTAATGAGACAGGATTTTACAACGAAGAACAGGTAACTAAGCTGCCGTGCGCTAGCTCTGTTTCGCAGTATTGGCTACAATGCAATGAGAGTGAGTCAGAAGAAGGTTATTGACGGTGCCAAAGGGAGGAAGAAGAGTGCGTACTTGGCGCAACTCTAGAAGTAGATCAGACAGGCCCTTTTGTGGACGGAAAGGTAAATGATGAAAATATTACTTTCCTAGTAGATACTGGTGCTACTCGATCAACTGTTAGGTCAGCTGATGTTAAGAATCTTCCTCTCTCGGACGAAACAATCCAAGTGGTTGGAGTATCCAACAGACAGATTAAAATGTATCTCACAGAACCAGTAAGAGTCAATATAGGGAAATTTTCCGAAATGCGATTGAAGTCCTGTAAATTTGTTAGGCAGAGACTTACTGTGCAAGATGAATTGCACCATATTTTGTACACCTGATGGTATAGCATTTGAGACCCCTGATGAAGACGTACTGTATAAAATGACTATGGCTAATATGGAATCTGAGATTACTGAAACCTATGCTGTATTCAACCCTGACAAACTACCAAAAGAATTGAAACAGACTGTAAAAGCAGAAGGTTGGGATTTCACAGGAGAAGATGTAGGATTAATGAAAAATGCAGATCCTGTAAAAATAACAGTGAAAGAAGGAATAAGCTACCCAAATGTTCCACAATATAAATTGACACCCGAGATAAATATGGGACTGAAAAAGCCTAATGGAAAGTTCAGAATAGTGCAAGATTTGAGAAAGATAAACACAATTGCTGTGTCATGTTGTCCTTTTGTACCAAATCCATCTGTGATATTGTATCAGATTCCACATGATGCAGAATGGTAGACAGTGATTGATCTGTGTCATGCTTTCTTTTCCATCCCGTTGCATCATGATAGCCAGCAAATTTTTGCGTTCCGTTTTGGCGAACGTATTTTGGCATGATGCCGAATCCCACAGGGGTATACAGAAAGCCCCTCGATATTTAATCAGATATTGAAAAAGTCCTTAGAAGACCTAGAAATGTCCGAGAATTCAGTGCTAGTTCAATATATTGACGTCCTACTTGTGGCGTCAAAGACTCGAGAAGTTTGTGTAATGGACACCATAGCATTGCTAAATCATTTGGCAGATGGAGGACTTAAAGTATCCCCATCGAAATTACAATTTTGTCAGAAAGAAGTACAATATTTAGGTCACAAAATTGAAAAAGGACTGAGGAAAATAACTACAGACAGAATCAAGATAATAAAAGGAATGAGATCCCCAATGATGCAAGGAGAAGTGAGACTGTTTCTTGGAATGGTTGGATATTGACGTCAGTGGATAAGTAACTTTTCCCTGATTGCAAAACCCTTGGTACGCCTGATGAGAAGTGATGTAAAAGATCTCATTGACTTAAATAGGGAAAAACTAGCAGCTTTTAAACAATTGAGAGACAGTTTGTGTGAAGCTACAGCATTAGGAATGCCTGATTATGATAAGGAATTTGAATTGTACTGCAGTGAGAGGAATGGAATATGCACGCTCTGTATTAATACAGAAACATGGAAAATTGAGAAGACCAATTGCATATTTTTCAGCTATGTTAGACCCTGTAGCTGTAGCATTGCCAGGTAGTTTGAAAGTAGTAGCTGCTACTTGTAAAAGTCTAGAACAGAGTGAAGGAATTGTGATGGGATATCCTGTGCGAGTGTTTGTACCTCATGATGTGGCAATCCTTTTAACAAGGAGTCACACTCAGTTCATGACACATAGTCGGCTGACTAAATATGAGAAGGTCATATTAGGTGCAACGAATGTGAGTCTTGTGAGATGCTTGAATGTGAATCCTTCAACGTTACTGCCTGATGCTGAGAATGTAGAAGTCAGAGATGAAGTGGATCATGATTAGGGGTGGGCGGAATTTGCGGAATTAACTTCCGCAAATTATCGCGAAAATGCAGAAAATCCCCGCAAACACGCCG
Source organism: Triturus cristatus (assembly GCF_964204655.1). NCBI lineage: Eukaryota > Metazoa > Chordata > Amphibia > Caudata > Salamandridae > Triturus > Triturus cristatus. The sequence goes on from NC_140591.1 coordinate 502,093,492, forward strand.
GAAATATCGCGAAGACGCGGAAGTTTTTTGCCGCCTGTTCGCGGTATTTTTTGCGTGATCGCGGGTCGCCAACTTACCCATGCGGTTGCTCACGGGCGCGGCCATCTTGTTTTCACTTGTCCCGCCCTCTCGCGATGTTTACTTCCTGTTCCGGGTCGCGCAATGCATGTTCGCGGTCGATATTTCCTGTTCGCGACCGCTTTTACTTGATCGCGTTGCTTTTTGCTTGCTCGGGGAGAAAATATCGCGCAAACTTGCGCACGTGGTCGCAATGGGCGCGGCCATCTTGTTTTCCACTCTATTGCATGGTTCTGGGGCCTGATTTTCAATCCTCCCTAAATCTTTTCAATCCTTTGTTTATAGCCACTTTTTTTGGATCTTTATTACTTATTATTTCTCTAACTATTTTCCTGCTTCTATATTTTTGGTTTTTGTCTACTTTTTTTTTGTTTTTTAGCTACTTTTTCTCTTTGTATTGCCCGCTATTTATTTCCTTTACTCCTTTATTTATTTTACCTTTTCTTTCCCGCCCCGTCCCCAGAACCATGTCCAAGGGCAGGGCTGTTCGCCGGCGCAGCCAGAGCCGCGACCGCCTTCCTTGCGGAAGGCGGCGCCCACAAGGGGTGCAGGCACGGGCCTTATTTGGGGAGGCGGAGTTGGCTGCACTAATTTTCTTTGTGCAGCGCCACCTCCCCTCAACCCTGGCAGCAGCTGGCAGGCCTGGGTCCGGGTACGGCCTCCGGGAGCGTCGGCAGCGGTGGGGGAAGGTGCACCGGGCAGTGTCGTGCATCTCTGGGGTCCGGCGCACCCAGGCACAGCTGACGCACCGGTGGTCCGACATCCTGGACCGTGAGCAGGACCTGCTGGACCTGCTAGGAGTGGAGGTCCCGGGGCTTGGTGAGTACCGATTTAATTATTACAACTTTGTGTCTGTTCTTCTGCTCTATGTTATATATTGCGAATATCTTTTTTTCCTTCCAACCAGCTAGAATGTTGCTGCTTACAATACATTCCAGGTTAATAACGTTTAAAAGTCTTCTGTGATTATGACACAGGTGCTCTTCTGCACTACTACTAATCTTACTTGTTTGCAGCTTTGCGTTTGCGCTTGCTTAGCGTGATTCTTTGCGAGTTTATTTTAGAGAAATTAAGTTACGTAATGCTACAGTGACTCACGTCCACTCCTTACTTTGTCCTGTCACTAATAGATAGGGGCGGATTGATACTTAGGTTTAGGTACTTTGTATGAGCTCCTAATTGGTTAGTGGTATGCGTGATGCCCCCCTCACTCAGTTACGTGACGTGCTGCTAGTACGGCAGTCTTTAGAACCTTTTCTAGTTTGTTCAATGAGTGGAGGTAGGCTTTGCAGTTACTTAGCAGTAGCAGATCAGCATCAATCAAACCAAAATTTGGTGTATACAAAAAATGTAGTCATGTTCATGTGTCCTCCATGATTGGATCATACACATTGTTGAGGAATACAGTGGAAATGCATACTTAATGTACAATTGGCATGCCTGGAATAGGTGGGCTAGGTTGGGTGGTACGTTGTACTAATACTTAGGCTTACTTGTAACTTAGTTTTCTGGAATCAGAATGGAAGAATGGATTTCTGTTGATAAATAGTAACTTAAGTAGTCGAACTGCGAATCCCACGATATTACATGTTGACCAGATGAGATCGGTCAATGTAGTTATTGCAATTGTTGTTTACATAAGTGTTTTTTGATCGTTGTTGAAAAATATTGTATTTGTTTGACACCATCCATCAATGTTTGTCTCTTTTTTAATTCTTGTATCTCTCCTGTCCATCAGCACCCAGGGGCAGACCGACAGGGACTGGACAGTCGGCGGGACAGGAACACCACCAGGAGGACACCGCTGAGGGCTCCTCTGCTGGCCCCAGTAAGTCTTCTTGTTTTTAATAATATTTCTTATTCCATAACTTTTACTGCCCCATTTCTCCCGAACTATAGTGTGTTTCCAAATGCTATTTTTTTACCACCAATTATCCTTCGATCTGTACGGTTTCAAAAAGCTTATCTCTGCCTCCGCTATGATGACTGACTACTACTACATACTATCAGTCTGTCTGTCTGTACTGTAGTAGCTAGTCTTGCCCAGTTGGCCAGTGCCACTCTTTGTGAAAGGTTGTAATATAAAACTCATATTCACCAGTAGCTCGTACAATCCGTTGGGTCGTTGTCTTGTACTACTTTTACTCTTATTGATGTTGAGGCTTTGAAAATTCATAGCAACAACAGCCCTACCAGATTTCTTAATATTTTGATATGATACCCTATAGGACATACCACTGTTGTAGGGATCTTGCACATACATTTGCACCAGAAAATAGGATGTTGGTGATGGTAGGTTGGACCTTCCTTGCACACCTCAATCAGAAATTCCGCACCCACCACAATTCCACTGCTTGACTATAGTACTGTCTTGTCATACCTATTAGGTCTCGGAACCCTCCCCCCAAGATAACCAACAAGTAGACAACCCAGAACATAACACACCCAACCTCTGTCGTGGAAGCAATTCACATGCACACCCTTACTTTAATTTGCTGACTCGTGTACGTTAGTCCACTCCACACCAAATACCACGAAGTCTATGTAAGTTTAAAATGTTTATTTCAATTTGAGAAGGTCTGTACACTGTTTTCTTAGCAGCACCAACCGGCAAATCAATAACATTAAAACAATATACATTGTTACACTTATACAGTTGGGAATTAAATCATGATAACTGAACAGTGGTGGAAGGCAGCACCACCATCCCATAGCAATTTAGTTTATATACATTTATAACTGAAGATGTGAGTGAAGGGACCCCTCACCTCAGAAGAACCTAGTACTGGTAGTTGGTGCATCGTTCAGAAGCTCTGGTTCGTAGAAGGGAATCTTGCGTCTGTAATGCGAAAAAAGAAATGGTGTGCGTTAGTATATTGCAACTTGCAAGCATTTCTCAGCCGTGCCAAAAAGTGTAGCATCTATGGATAAGCAATATGGACTAACAGTAACAGTAGTACACCAGTTCTTCCTAAAAAAGTGGCTTGTTAATGTTTGTTGACCGCTTGTACGCAGCGCGTAGACTAGACAGTAGCAGTGTGAGGCAGGTCATGTGGGCTGAAAGGTGTCTTAAGAAGCTGCAAGGTAAAGGTAACGTCACATGTGCATGGCTAGGGCTAATCAAGCAAATGCTACAATGATCATATAACTTAGTGTCTACTCTACTACTACCTGATTTGTACTAGTGATGTATGTTAGTATTAGCTCATTTTTCAACCTTGCTACTGATCAATAGGGGGGAGGTGTATATGTCGCCTAATAAATGTGTAATGTTTTCTAGGCGCACTACCGACCACCATTGCTGGGGCCAGCGAAGGCGACGCCGAGGGCGAGGATGCGGCAGTTGCAGATAGCAACGGAGGGGGAGTGGCAGCACCAGTGGCAGGCGGTGGTAAGTTAGATTCATAATCTTTAACTATTGTTGAACTTGACAGCACACTCACCGCAAAGGTGTACTGTATGTATATGTATACTGTACAGTTGTGAATTAGGGCCCCATTAGGATGGTGGGCGTATTGCCCCCGCCGGGCCGGCTGGAATTCACTGCCGTCACCGCAGGGGCAAACCTCCCGCCATCCCTGTAGAAAATATTCAGACATGTCCAGGCGGAAAAGGGTTCAATATGGCGGTGGTGTCTCTCTCACCACACCGGCAGCCATATAATCTGAATTTTGGAATGCCTTTGCGTGGCGGCATTGCCGTCCGCCACGGAAAGGCATGCAAACATTGCAGAGTATGCTTGGGGGCCCCCATGGAGGGTACCTACCGATGCTATGGTACCCCCCCGACTTTCAAAGCAAAACGTGACAGGCTCCGTGCGAGGCCCGTCATGTTGTGCTTGGAAAAGCAGCACAACATTTTAGCATTGCTTTCAGCAAAGCCAACCAGAATTTAAATTTTAAAAAACAGGGTGCGCCCGCCACTGTGCCGGGCGCATCATCCTAATTAATTGTCCCCACGGGACCCCCACCCTTTTTAGCAGTCGGATGGCGGGCAGACAAAGTCCGCCCGCTATCCGATGTCGTAAGTAAGTATGAGTTCTTGGGGATGTTTGAAGAGTGAACTAGAAGACTAGAATTCCCTTTAATTGGTATAGGACTAGGAGCCGGAGTATTGAGTAACCAATGTCCTCATCTATCTGATTTCAACTCCGCTTTGAAAAGTGTAAGACAGGTGGAAGGAAGAAGGACGGGTGACATTTAAAATGTTATGTACTACTGTGCTTTATTTTATAGTGCTACTCTACCATGCCACTATGTGTATAAATAATTACCTTGTCCTACTGTTTTATTAAGACTATATTTTACAATTGTCTTGTTTTTTTCTTTTTGATACACAGCAACTCCGAAACTCAACCGTAAGGAGTTGGCCGCCAAGGCACGGCGCCGGAAGCTGGAGGCAATCCAGCAGGAATACCGGCGGCTGGTGGTCCTAGCCGAGGAGGAGGAGGAGACTGCTGCAGCTATTGAACCCTCCTCCAGTGCCCCGGGCCCCAGCCACCGCCATCCAGCGGTACGGCGCCACCGCCTGGCGGCTGCCCGCCGCCACCGTGTCATCTCCGGTGCCCCCCCCCCACTGTGGCTGCAACTGCCGCGGCCTTAGACGCCGCGTCGCCCATTTAGAGGACCAGATGCGTGTCCTCCTCCAGTCCCGCCCCACCAGTTAGTCCCTGTCACTGCCCCTTTTTTAATTCCTGTTCCTTCTTCACTCGTTTGGGCGTTCTCTACTTCTATGGACAGTCGTTTGGGTTAGGGAGGTGGGTGGGTCAGCTTTTGTGGGTTTAGTTTATTTGTTAGGGTCAATTAAATATATTTTTCTATGTCACATGCAATGTTGTTAATGTTTTGTAGGTGGGGTAACTGTTTTACATCACACTGTTTCCTTGCTGGTGCATGGCCGCCCATAGCGTGTGTTTGATTTCAATAATTTTCTGACTGTATAAGACACAAACAGATAGATGCGACACACCTCACTCATTGACTGGTCCTACTATGCATTCTTTGGAGTGGTGTTTGAAACTGAAATCATTGACAACATGTCCATTATTAATTCTGCCTCCCCCAAACTTCTCTCTTACCGGTGCTTGATGTTTATGTCCAACTGTGGCACAGCACTGGCTGCATGGTGAAGATGGTTTCCTTTCTCATACATGCCATGATTGGGGTGGTGGTGGTGGTAGTATAGTAGTAGTAGTATACACTGGCAGGGTGGCAGCATTTCCAAAAAAAGAAAAGGAGATAGTCAATCGCCTTTGAGAGACTGTTAGAGGAGTAGTTGAATGAAGTACATCACAGAATTTACCGAGCAACAATTATATGCTCAAATATTTGACAAAAAAACTGAATGCTGGTTATTATGAGGATAGCCTACTAGACAGAGTTACAAACTATAGTTTTGTCGACTTGACTATGCCTACAGTCTAACAGTTAGTTCTGTATATGAGGAATGACAACAAACAAATCCAATCAATGCCGGCAATTCATGCTGAGGTATATGTTCCTTTGGTAAATAAAATAACCTCTGAAATATCCTACTCATGGGTGGGCAAGCAGAAGAAGATCATCGCTCTGCATTGAAATTGAAGTAGTGTTGCTTTCACCACATCCGCCCCAGCAAGTGTGTGATTAAGTATTGGTGTACATTTAATTTAGTTACACCTCGACAATAAGTCACACAGCCCGGGGGAAGAGAGTTAGGGTCCGTTGATTGGATGGGAAGGGGGATTTTGGCCCACAGTGCTTACCATTAGCACATCCTACGTTAACACTTTAGAGTCCTTTTTTTTTCTCTCAAAGAGTTGGACAAACGCAAAGCACATTATCCATTCCAAACATAGCATTTTACAGTTAAAGTTAGTAAAATCAATGCACTGCAGTCATCCCACCGCTACACTCTATTCAACTTCTACACAGACATTTGGGTGTGCTGTGGTTGTTGTTGACGTGTTTACCTTTAGGCTTTTCCGTTTTATGCCACTCATGAAACATCCTCCTGACTTCATCATCAGCCCTGATACTTCTACTGACTGACTGGAGATCGGCCTGCAGTACAAGTGTAATTTTTATAACACAACAAGAGTAGAAATATAAATATTACTGACTTGAGTCATTCTTTATTGTGTACAGAAAGATAGATTACCACTAGTACACTTTGACATCACTTTGTGCACAACAAACAACACAAACACAAAGACCAATAGCTCAGAGTCAGGTGTCCAATGCATGCCATTAATTGTCATCATTCATTACCTGTTCCTTCTCATCTTAAGTTAACGGGCCGTCTCTTTCGCCATCATCATGATGGACGGTGCTGTTAAGTCACAGTCATTTGCATTGCGCAGATTGAGTGAGTCCCCTTCCTGTATTGAATTAAAAGCAATGTATCACCAAGATGCAGGAGAAGTACACATTTCTTGTTTGCCAGAAGGGGAAAATTAGTAATTACTAGTGTGTTCTGTAGAAAGTTGATTAGTGGCAGTGCACAATTACATCAATTCATGCGCAACACACACCACAAAATCTACATCATTCAGTCTGCCATTCTGCGGCCAATGCATGGCATCAATCATTACCTGTTGCATCTCATCTCGTTCATGCTGCAGGCCGTCTCTTTCGCCATCATCATGATGGACGGTGCTGTTAAGTCACAGTCATTTGCATTGCGCAGATTGAGTGAGTCCCCTTCCTGTATTGAATTAAAAGCAATGTATCACCAAGATGCAGGAGAAGTACACATTTCTTGTTTGCAAGAAGGGGAAAATTAGTAATTACTAGTGTGTTCTGTAGAAAGTTGATTAGTGGCAGTGCACAATTACATCAATTCATGCGCAACACACACCACAAAATCTACATCATTCAGTCTGCCATTCTGCGGCCAATGCATGGCATCAATCATTACCTGTTGCATCTCATCTCGTTAACGCTGCAGGCCGTCTCTTTCGCCATCATCATGATGGACGGTGTTGTTAAGTCACAGTCATTTGCATTGCGCAGATTGAGTGAGTCCCCTTCCTGTATTGAATTAAAAGCAATGTATCACCAAGATGCAGGAGAAGTACACATTTCTTGTTTGCAAGAAGGGGAAAATTAGTGTGTTCTGTAGAATGTTGATTAGTGGCAGTGCACAATTACATCAATTCATTCATGCGCAACACACACAACAAAATCTACATCATTCAGTCTGCTATTCTGCGGCCAATGCATGGCATCAATCATTACCTGTTGCATCTTATTTTCAGTTAATGGCCAGTCTCTCTCGGCTCTGAAGGAGGATAGCTATAGAAGTCATCAGATTAATGGTCCACTTGTTTTGGAAGGACGAGGAAAGTTTGAATTTGGTGTTACCATCATCAATCATCATTCATGAGGGAAATGGAATTGAGCAGGACCTTGGTGCGAAACTCTTCTAAAATGTTTTCAGCCGTATGAGATTTCTCCATGGCGAACATGGCTACAGTTGCATGTTTCCGAGTACCTTCAAAAATCGCAGCTGTGTCAACAACACCTCGTGCAGATAGTTGATCTCTAACCCCCACAAAAGAGATCCAGTGTGCAGTGATGCACATGTAATCTGTGGCTTGGCAACTGGTCCACATGTCTGTTGTCAGGTGGATATTGTGCACAGCACTCTGCTGCAAACCGTGACCAACCAATTCCAGCACATCATGATGTAGTGCCGGAACAGCAATTCTTGCGAAATAGGACCGGCTGGGAACTTTCCATTTCGGGCAGATGGCAGACACAAATTCAAGGAAACCCACCCCTTCCACAAATGAAAAAGGAAGAAGGTCCAGCGCTAACATTTTAGCCAGCTTCGCATTGTACAATCGTGCCGTTGGGTGGTTGCGTTGGAACTGCCCCTCCAACCTAAACATGCTGTCAATGGTAGGCTGGCTTACTTTCCTTAGTGGTGCTGTTTTCATTAACCCACTAAGGCTCAACGACACAGATTGTCTCTTTGAGGTACTCGCCGGTCGCCTTGGTGTCTCACCCACACTCTGAGTATGGCTCTTACTGCGGTGCCACTCTGATGTTACTGAGGAGGATGTGGGCGTTACCACTGCAGTGACTGCACTACTGGAGACAGGGCTAGAAATGCCTCCCTGTTCTTCACCTGCCACCACAATAATATCGCTCCCTGATTCCTGACCAACTTCAAAGGGTTTAGTTTTCCTACTTTCTTTTAACTTACGTAGGTGATCCTCCCACACGATATTGTGGTGTATTTTTAGATGACTTGCTTGTCCTCCGGTACCATAGTTTGTACCAAGCTTACCACGCCGAACACCTTGCCGACAAATTGCGCATATAGCAACGTTCTCCTCCTTGGCGCTAACAGAAAAGAAGTCCCAAACTGGGGAGGAGAACTTTCTGGCACTGCTGGATGTGCCACTTTCAACACCAGATGAACTTGAGGGGGTGCTTGAAAATATGTGACCCTGTCCACCTACACTGTGACTTTTACTACCACTTCCTACTGAGATGGTTGAGCTGGATGTAGGTCCCTGCCGGGCCTTGCAAAATATGGCAGCTGGAGGTAGTGGTGGTGTAACCTGTGTTGGTGAGATCCGTGCTACATCCCGCTCAGTAGCAGCCTTTCTGGATAGGGTGAGAATGTCGGTCTGCAATCCCTTTGGGGCGGGAGTAATGTGCGTGATGACTGGCTCGTCTTCATTAACATCATCACCCCCCTCTTCTACATCTACCACCGTAACTCTAAGTTTTTCTGGGACCTTCTTTTGCAGAAGCAATGTCTTGTGGCGTACTTCACTCTCAGACCGAGCTGGTGGGACCCAAGTGTCATCACGATCATCAGAAGCGGGGCTTGAAGAAGAAGATGATGGACTAAGAATCCTTTTCCTTGCTGGTGGTCTGGAAGACAATTGATCTTCTGAAACAGTGGTTTGACTTCGCTCCACTTTGTCTGCAGGAAGCTCGATTTCCTGAAATGCCCCTACGTCAGGAGCAACAACTACTATGGTGGGCTGTTGCGGCGGCTGCTGCTGTTCTGGTTGCGGCGGCTGCTGCTGTTCTGGTTGCGGCGGCTGCTGCTGTTCTGGTTGCGGCGGCTGCTGCTGTTCTGGTTGCGGCGGCTGCTGCTGTTCTGGTTGCGGCCCCTTGACACTGATCTGCTGAGTTTGCGCCTGCGTTGAACTTGATTGTGTACTACTTTGCGGTAATTAAATTTCTTCAACATCGCTGCCCGTTAGTAGACTGGCTACCTCTGCGACAGTAAAGCCCTTGGGCCTAGGTTGGTGGGGTTGCTGGACCGCTGTGCTGCTCCCAGCTTGGTTCCCGGACAACGCTTTGGTGCCAAAAAAAACCTTGGCCGGCACACCACCAGTCGTGGTTAATGGCACTTCCTTTTTCTGTTCCTTCTTCTCACCAGCAACTTTCTTGGTACTGGACCTGGTACCTTTCTTTGGGGCCATCTTCTTCTGATGTCAGGCAGGAGGCAGATGCACAACAAGTTCTGGTCACACGTGGGCGTTATGCGCAGCAGGACTTCTGTCTGGCTGGCAGTACAACGGGTAGCCAGGTGATGCCGATGACACCTCCTACTCTGTCTTTTGTGCACCTAAAAGCAAAGAAGACAGGAGAAGAACATCAGTGAAATGTTGCATTTGTTTTTGTGGTTCTGTTACTTAGTACTGTACTAGTGCAAACAAAAGATAGTCTAGCCATTTATGACTTTTTTTTAACTAGAGCTATGTTATACTACTAGTACTGTGTACAGCCACACACTACACTCTCAGGAAGGTGATGTCTAAAAATTCAACAGATCACATAAAAAACACTTGATCAATAAAGCTGTGGCTGTTTATGGTACCGGGCAACGGCGGACACTGAGACCGCACTACCTTCTGTTGTTCCCTTGTTAGTATTTAGTCATCAAAAGTCGAAAGTGCGTGCACAAAAACAAACTCCAGCACTTGCCGTTGAAGAGTGCTAACTGCTTAAGCAGACAAATGAAGAAACAGGTTGGTGGAGTGGTGCACCGCTTATTAAAATCTCGATAGTAGTCAAAGAGTCAAATAAGCCTTAGTAGGTGATAAGTTCCTTTTATTTTCAAAGAAGATTAGCCAGCCAACGCGTTTTGTTCATAAAATGAACTTCTTCAGGGCTGTAGGATACTTCGCCTGTTATGTCTGCTGTACGACCCACGACTATCTGTTGGCCTTCTGCTGCTCAGTTCAGCCCCGTCAATCCGCGCCACCCTCAGGTCTAAAGCTGTGGCTACCTGCTCTGATCCTAGTGGATGAAAAAGCAGGCCTGTTGGCAGACAAGGCCAGGCAAGCTTGTAGGCCTAGGCCTCAAAATGGCCACCATCCACATGGCCAGGCCCAACAACATCAGCAAGGCCACCCCAAAAAACACACTTCCCCAACTCAATCCAATGCCATCCATGCCCTAAATGATGTCTAAATTCAACAGAGCAAACAGAAAACAGTAGATTACTAAAGCTGTGGCTACCTGCTCTGGTAGCAGTGGATGAAAGCAGGCCTGTTGGCAGACAAGGCCAGGCAAGCTTGCAGGCCTAGGCCTCAAAATGGCCACCAGCCACATGACCAGGCCCAACAACATCAGCAAGGCCACCCAAAAAAAACACACTTCCCCAACTCAATCCAATGCCATCCATGCCCTAAATGATGTCTAAATTCAACAGAGCACACAGAAAACAGTAGATTACTAAAGCTGTGGCTACCTGCTCTGGTAGCAGTGGATGAAAGCAGGCCTGTTGGCAGACAAGGCCAGGCAAGCTTGCAGGCCTAGGCCTCAAAATGGCCACCAGCCACATGGCCAGGCCCAACAACATCAGCAAGGCCACCCCAAAAAACACACTTCCCCAACTCAATCCAATGCCATCCATGCCCTAAATGGAACCAGCAGCACTGAAAACACGTTCGGAAGAGACACTTGCGACAGGGCAAGCCAGATAGCTTATCGCCAGCCTGCTGAGCTGTGGCCATTCAGACCTTTTCCTATACCAATACTGCACTGGGTTTTGATCAACGTACACCTCTGTTGGGTCGTCCAGATAGGCCTGGACCATCCGCTCAATGTTCAGGGTTGCTGCTGGTAAGCTTTTGTGCTGTTTTTTCTGTGCATCAGCACTGTGCTTAAGGCCCATCTTTACATACCAATCTGATAATGATTGTACTCGGCCGAATGATCCAGTTATTGTTTTTGTAGTCGATGGTGATGGTGAGTGTTGCGATTGTGAGCCAACCGCACTGCCCTCAGCCGACGAAGTTGTACTTGATTCTGCATGGCCTGCTTCAGTATCGGTAATTGTTGTGGGTTGATGTGGCGGGCTTTTAATTAGCAGCCCTTCGTTTTCAAACTTGATGGCTGCTTCAGCTATACAACGTTTGTAGCGGGCAACATCATTGTCGGAAAAAGAAAGGAATAGTCCTAATTTTGCACGTGGATCCAGAATTGTGGCACAAATATAATGTTCTTGTGACAAAATTTTATTTTGTATCCTTACATTTTCTGATAAGCTCCTGGATAAGCTCTCCACCAAGTCATGGGCTTGCCTTCTGTCCTCTACACCTTTGTAGGATTCAGACACATTATTCAGCTCATGCTCTAGCATTTGCAACAATGGGATAGCTTGGCCCATTGTACAGTCCTCCTTGCTGACTTCACGTGTGAAGACCTCAAAAGGAGACAGCATCTCAGTCAGGCATTGAATTAGGGTCCATTGCTCCCTCTGAAGGGTCATGCCTTTAACACTAACATCACTGCTTCTGTACCAGACATAATCATTGAGTGACCTGTGCTGTTCGTACAGACGATCAAGCATGTAATACGTTGAGTTCCAACGTGTTGCCACCTCCTGGATGAGTGCCTTGACTGGCATCCTACGGTCACGTTGGATGATCCTCAGCTGCTTCCGAGCTTTAAAAGAATGGCTGAAATGGGTGCATATTCTTCGGCAGATGGCCAGTAAATTGCTTACTATGGGTTCTTTTTTCAGAAAGTCTTGCACTATAATGTTTATGCAGTGTGCCAAACACGGAACCCTGAAATAGGAACCAAGTTCCATGGCCTTAAGTACATTACTGCCATTGTCTGTGGCAACAAAACCAATACCAAGCCCTCTGGGCAGCAGCCATTCCAAAACCTTGGTGCGAAACTCTTCTAAAATGTTTTCAGCCGTATGAGATTTCTCCATGGCGAACATGGCTACAGTTGCATGTTTCCGAGTACCTTCAAAAATCGCAGCTGTGTCAACAACACCTCGTGCAGATAGTTGATCTCTAACCCCCACAAAAGAGATCCAGTGTGCAGTGATGCACATGTAATCTGTGGCTTGGCAACTGGTCCACATGTCTGTTGCCAGGTGGATATTGTGCACAGCACTCTGCTGCAAACCGTGACCAACCAATTCCAGCACATCATGATGTAGTGCCGGAACAGCAATTCTTGCGAAATAGGACCGGCTGGGAACTTTCCATTTCGGGCAGATGGCAGACACAAATTCAAGGAAACCCACCCCTTCCACAAATGAAAAAGGAAGAAGGTCCAGCGCTAACATTTTAGCCAGCTTCGCATTGTACAATCGTGCCGTTGGGTGGTTGCATTGGAACTGCCCCTCCAACCTAAACATGCTGTCAATGGTAGGCTGGCTTACTTTCCTTAGTGGTGCTGTTTTCATTAACCCACTAAGGCTCAACGACACAGATTGTCTCATTGAGGTACTCGCCGGTCGCCTTGGTGTCTCACCCACACTCTGAGTATGGCTCTTACTGCGGTGCCACTCTGATGTTACTGAGGAGGATGTGGGCGTTACCACTGCAGTGACTGCACTACTGGAGACAGGGCTAGAAATGCCTCCCTGTTCTTCACCTGCCACCACAATAATATCGCTCCCTGATTCCTGACCAACTTCAAAGGGTTTAGTTTTCCTACTTTCTTTTAACTTACGTAGGTGATCCTCCCACACGATATTGTGGTGTATTTTTAGATGACTTGCTTGTCCTCCGGTACCATAGTTTGTACCAAGCTTACCACGCCGAACACCTTGCCGACAAATTGCGCATATAGCAACGTTCTCCTCCTTGGCGCTAACAGAAAAGAAGTCCCAAACTGGGGAGGAGAACTTTCTGGCACTGCTGGATGTGCCACTTTCAACACCAGATGAACTTGAGGGGGTGCTTGAAAATATGTGACCCTGTCCACCTACACTGTGACTTTTACTACCACTTCCTACTGAGATGGTTGAGCTGGATGTAGGTCCCTGCCGGGCCTTGCAAAATATGGCAGCTGGAGGTAGTGGTGGTGTAACCTGTGTTGGTGAGATCCGTGCTACATCCCGCTCAGTAGCAGCCTTTCTGGATAGGGTGAGAATGTCGGTCTCCAATCCCTTTGGGGCGGGAGTAATGTGCGTGATGACTGGCTCGTCTTCATCAACATCATCACCCCCCTCTTCTACATCTACCACCATAACTCTAAGTTTTTCTGGGACCTTCTTTTGCAGAAGCAATGTCTTGTGGCGTACTTCACTCTCAGACCGAGCTGGTGGGACCCAAGTGTCATCACGATCATCAGAAGCGGGGCTTGAAGAAGAAGATGATGGACTAAGCCTCCTTTTCCTTGCTGGTGGTCTGGAAGACAATTGATCTTCTGAAACAGTGGTTTGACTTCGCTTCACTTTGTCTGCAGGAAGCTCGATTTCCTGAAATGCCCCTACGTCAGGAGCAACAACTACTATGGTGGGCTGTTGCGGCGGCTGCTGCTGTTCTGGTTGCGGCGGCTGCTGCTGTTCTGGTTGCGGCGGCTGCTGCTGTTCTGGTTGCGGCGGCTGCTGCTGTTCTGGTTGCGGCGGCTGCTGCTGTTCTGGTTGCGGCCCCTTGACACTGATCTGCTGAGTTTGCGCCTGCGTTGAACTTGATTGTGAACTACTTTGCGGTAATGAAATTTCTTCAATATCGCTGCCCGTTAGTAGACTGGCTACCTCTGCGACAGTAAAGCCCTTGGGCCTAGGTTGGTGGGGTTGCTGGACCGCTGTGCTGCTCCCAGCTTGGTTCCCGGACAACGCTTTGGTGCCAAAAAAAACCTTGGCCGGCACACCACCAGTCGTGGTTAATGGCACTTCCTTTTTCTGTTCCTTCTTCTCACCAGCAACTTTCTTGGTACTGGACCTGGTACCTTTCTTTGGGGCCATCTTCTTCCGATGTCAGGCAGGAGGCAGATGCACAACAAGTTCTGGTCACACGTGGGCGTGATGCGCAGCAGGACTTCTGTCTGGCTGGCAGTACAACGGGTAGCCAGGTGATGCCGATGACAACTCCTACTCTGTCTTTTGTGCACCTAAAAGCAAAGAAGACAGGAGAAGAACATCAGTGAAATGTTGCATTTGTTTTTGTGGTTCTGTTACTTAGTACTGTACTAGTGCAAACAAAAGATAGTCTAGCCATTTATGACTTTTTTTTAACTAGAGCTATGTTATACTACTAGTACTGTGTACAGCCACACACTACACTCTCAGGAAGGTGATGTCTAAAAATTCAACAGATCACATAAAAAACACTTGATCAATAAAGCTGTGGCTGTTTATGGTACCGGGCAACGGCGGACACTGAGACCGCACTACCTTCTGTTGTTCCCTTGTTAGTATTTAGTCATCAAAAGTCGAAAGTGCGTGCACAAAAACAAACTCCAGCACTTGCCGTTGAAGAGTGCTAACTGCTTAAGCAGACAAATGAAGAAACAGGTTGGTGGAGTGGTGCACCGCTTATTAAAATCTCGATAGTAGTCAAAGAGTCAAATAAGCCTTAGTAGATGATAAGTTCCTTTTATTTTCAAAGAAGATTAGCCAGCCAACGCGTTTCGTTCATAAAATGAACTTCTTCAGGGCTGTAGAATACTTCGCCTGTTATGTCTGCTGTACGACCCATGACTATCTGTTGGCCTTCTGCTGCTCAGTTCAGCCCCGTCAATCCGCGCCACCCTCAGGTCTAAAGCTGTGGCTACCTGCTCTGATCCTAGTGGATGAAAAAGCAGGCCTGTTGGCAGACAAGGCCAGGCAAGCTTGTAGGCCTAGGCCTCAAAATGGCCACCATCCACATGGCCAGGCCCAACAACATCAGCAAGGCCACCCCAAAAAACACACTTCCCCAACTCAATCCAATGCCATCCATGCCCTAAATGATGTCTAAATTCAACAGAGCAAACAGAAAACAGTAGATTACTAAAGCTGTGGCTAACTGCTCTGGTAGAAGTGGATGAAAGCAGGCCTGTTGGCAGACAAGGCCAGGCAAGCTTGCAGGCCTAGGCCTCAAAATGGCCACCAGCCACATGGCCAGGCCCAACAACATCAGCAAGGCCACCCAAAAAAACACACTTCCCCAACTCAATCCAATGCCATCCATGCCCTAAATGATGTCTAAATTCAACAGAGCACACAGAAAACAGTAGATTACTAAAGCTGTGGCTACCTGCTCTGGTAGCAGTGGATGAAAGCAGGCCTGTTGGCAGACAAGGCCAGGCAAGCTTGCAGGCCTAGGCCTCAAAATGGCCACCAGCCACATGGCCAGGCCCAACAACATCAGCAAGGCCACCCCAAAAAACACACTTCCCCAACTCAATCCAATGCCATCCATGCCCTAAATGATGTCTAAATTCAACAGAGCAAACAGAAAACAGTAGATTACTAAAGCTGTGGCTACCTGCTCTGGTAGCAGTGGATGAAAGCAGGCCTGTTGGCAGACAAGGCCAGGCAAGCTTGCAGGCCTAGGCCTCAAAATGGCCACCAGCCACATGGCCAGGCCCAACAACATCAGCAAGGCCACCCCAAAAAACACACTTCCCCAACTCAATCCAATGCCATCCATGCCCTAAATGATGTCTAAATTCAACAGAGCAAACAGAAAACAGTAGATTACTAAAGCTGTGGCTACCTGCTCTGTTAGCAGTGGATGAAAGCAGGCCTGTTGGCAGACAAGGCCAGGCAAGCTTGCAGGCCTAGGCCTCAAAATGGCCACCAGCCACATGGCCAGGCCCAACAACATCAGCAAGGCCACCCCAAAAAACACACTTCCCCAACTCAATCCAATGCCATCCATGCCCTAAATGATGTCTAAATTCAACAGAGCACACAGAAAACAGTAGATTACTAAAGCTGTGGCTACCTGCTCTGGTAGCAGTGGATGAAAGCAGGCCTGTTGGCAGACAAGGCCAGGCAAGCTTGCAGGCCTAGGCCTCAAAATGGCCACCAGCCACATGGCCAGGCCCAACAACATCAGCAAGGCCACCCCAAAAAACACACTTCCCCAACTCAATCCAATGCCATCCATGCCCTAAATGATGTCTAAATTCAACAGAGCAAACAGAAAACAGTAGATTACTAAAGCTGTGGCTACCTGCTCTGGTAGCAGTGGATGAAAGCAGGCCTGTTGGCAGACAAGGCCAGGCAAGCTTGCAGGCCTAGGCCTCAAAATGGCCACCAGCCACATGGCCAGGCCCAACAACATCAGCAAGGCCACCCCAAAAAACACACTTCCCCAAATCAATCCCATGCCATCCATGCCCTAAATGATGTCTAAATTCAACAGAGCAAACAGAAAACAGTAGATTACTAAAGCTGTGGCTACCTGCTCTGGTAGCAGTGGATGAAAGCAGGCCTGTTGGCAGACAAGGCCAGGCAAGCTTGCAGGCCTAGGCCTCAAAATGGCCACCAGCCACATGGCCAGGCCCAACAACATCAGCAAGACCACCCCAAAAAACACACTTCCCCAACTCAATCCAATGCCATCCATTCCCTAAATGATGTCTAAATTCAACAGAGCAAACAGAAAACAGTAGATTACTAAAGCTGTGGCTACCTGCTCTGGTAGCAGTGGATGAAAGCAGGCCTGTTGGCAGACAAGGCCAGGCAAGCTTGCAGGCCTAGGCCTCAAAATGTCCACCAGCCACATGGCCAGGCCCAACAACATCAGCAAGGCCACCCCAAAAAACACACTTCCCCAACTCAATCCAATGCCATCCATGCCCTAAATGATGTCTAAATTCACCAGAGCAAACAGAAAACAGTAGATTACTAAAGCTGTGGCTACCTGCTCTGGTAGCAGTGGATGAAAGCAGGCCTGTTGGCAGACAAGGCCAGGCAAGCTTGCAGGCCTAGGCCTCAAAATGGCCACCAGCCACATGGCCAGGCCCAACAACATCAGCAAGGCCACCCCAAAAAACACACTTCCCCAACTCAATCCAATGCCATCCATGCCCTAAATGTGCTTGAAAATGAAATATATTCAAAAAACAAAAGGAACAGTTGCTTCATCGTGCACACACACACCCATGAGGCCATGCCCATGGCTAGCTCGGGCCTACTACTACAACCCACAAAATTAAAAAAAAAATTTAAAAAAAGGAATGATGATAATTAATTAATTATCAAAAATAAATTGTAGTTACACAACAACTGCAATGCCCACAATCAAACACAACAACCACTTACTTGTAAAATATCCTATTCCAAAAATCCTGAAATCCAATTGCAATGATGCAGCAGACAAAAAGAGTGATCTTTCCAGATCCAAAGGCAGAATGAGCAGGAGATGGACAAAGCACTGGGAGGAGCCTGCTGGACAGGAACAGGAAGTTGGAGATTCTGTGTCACTTTCTCCCTCTCTCCACCTTGTAAAAAAATGACTCCTTGCACAAAAAAGGAAAGCCAAATGTGAATGTAAGGAGTTCTTTTCATCCAAAATCAGTATTTGCAGATGGTTTCATGCTGCTAGAGACGATATTCCTCTCCAAATTGTAAATTTTACGTTGTTGAGTTCTCGAGCTTCACATTACTTCCGCTGGCGTGTCGAAAACGATATGATCGCGTTCTCTTCTTTGTCCCTGTCGCGTTGGATATGACGTGTTCGCGGTCTCTTTCTCCTGTTCGCGTTCGACTTCACGTGCCCGCGTCCTCATCCTCTGGCTCGCGATGTAGAATGACATGTTCGAGATCTCAATCTTCTCATACTCGCGCGGTGCATGATCGCGAGAAGAAAGACGTGATCACGCGACAAATGACGTGATCGCGTGAAAAATGACTTTAATGCGGCCGCGAACTCTCGCGAGACAGTGCAAAATGGCTACCAAAATCCAACATCTCGTGGAGAACGCGACCGGGTCAAGAAAACTTGTCGGAGAACGCAGGGATTCAGGTAAGGCGATCGCGCGCGCGCGAGAATGTATTGTTTTACAGCGCGAGCAAGAAAAAAATTATCGCTAAGCTGCGGAATGCGGAAATTTTGACATTTTCGCGCTTTCCGCGGAACGCGAAAATGCCAAAATATCGCAATTTCTGCGAACTGAACGGAATTTTGGCCCAGGCCTAATCATGATTGTTTGGATGTACTTGATTTCTGTACCAAACCACGTCTTGATATAAAAGATGTACCATTGTCAGAAAGTGACTTTGTGATGTTTGTGGACGGGTCATGCTTGAGAACAGACAAAGGAATTCTAAGTGCAGCATATGCAGTATGCACAGTTGCAGCGGTAATGGAAGCATCTTACCTGAAGGGAGTAAAATCAGCCCAGGTTGCTGAACTTGTAGCCTTAACTAGAGCATGCAAATTGGGAAAGAATGTGAGAGTGACTGTGATAACTGATAGTCAGTATGGTTTCGGTGTTGTGCATGACTTTGGTCAGATATGGCTGCAGAGAGGATTTCTGACTTCAAGTGGAACTCCTATAAAGAATGTTGAAGTGGTTGGGAAGTTGCTTGAGGCGATACAGCTGCCTAAGCAATTGACTGTTGTGAAGTGTGCTGCCCATGTTCAGACAGGAGACTATGTCGCAGTTGGTAATAGGTACGCCAACGATGTGCATCAATATTGTGCTCGTAATCAGAACTCGATCAATAGGGCGAAAGAAAGGGAAATGAATTCTTGCCCCCTACTGTTTACTAACATTGTGAGTACCTTGGAAGAAGTGAGGCAGTTGCAGGAAGAAGCAGGAGATGAGGAAATGAGACAATGGGTAAAAGCAGGATGTGCACCAAGAGAAACAGATCATGTGTGGGTCTATCGAGATGGAAGACCAGTCATGCCTGACAGCATGGTGTCTGCCATGGCACGGATGTATCATGGACAAGGACACATACGGAGAGACGCGATGATTAGGTCATTTAAACAAACCTGGTACAATGCAAAATTCAGACTTGTAGCTGAGAGCCTTTGTCAAAGATGCCTTATATGTCAGCAGTTCAATCCTGGAAGGAAAACAGTGGTAAGTCTAGGAACGATTGGTCGAGAAGGAGGGCCTTTCATCAGAATGCAGATTGATTTAATTGCCTCCCTGTAACAGGTTGAGGTATGTTCTAGTAATGGTCAGTTTGTTTTCTAGATGGGTAGAAGCATATCCTAGAAGAAGAAGTGATGGAATCACAGTAGCAAAATTGCTTTTGAGGCAAATCTTCCCTAGATTCGGGTTCCCAGTCAAAATTGAGTCAGATAGAGGAAAGCATTTTCATAATGAGATCATGAAATTGATTTGTGAAGCATTGAATGTACAACAGAAACTACATTGTGCCTATCGCCCAGAAGCTTCTGGTGTGGTGGAATGAATGAATGGCACCATTGAAAACAGATTGGGAAAAATGTGTTTAGCTACAGGTTTTTTAAATGGCCTGATGTCTTGTCTCTAGCACTCATGACTATTAGATCTATTCCAGATAGGAACACAGGTCTGAGTCCCCTTGAAATTGTCATGGGAAGAGCAATGCAAAATGTTTTCATACCAGTAAACAAGCTTTTGCCTATAACTGATGACTTGGTGTTGGATTACTGTAAGGGGCTGGCTGAAGCAGTTCATTCTGTGTTTCATCAGGTTGGATCGGATGCCACCACCCTTGAAAAGAAGCAAGCTCATGATCTGAGCCCAGGAGACTGGGTGAGAATTAAAATACACAGAAGAAGGAACTGTCTGGTCCCACGTTGGGAAAAACCATGACAAGTGATTTTGACCACAACAACAGCTGTGAAGTGTGCTGGAATAAAGAACTGGATTCTTGCTGTTCAAACATTGAGAATTCCAAATCCAGTGGATAACAAGGAAGGAGAATATTTTGAAGAGTCAGAGACTAGTTCTGAATCGGATGCTGAGAAAACAAGAACAAGAGAAAATCCTGAAAGGGGGGAATCAGAACCAAATTTGATTGTTGCCCCAGAAAATATTCCCTTGAGAAGGAAAATACAGATTTCTGATACCAGCTCAGACTCAGAGACTGAACAAGAACAGGTACATTGGCGAAAAGAGAAAAGCAGTGAAGAGACAATCAAAGAAATTGTTGATAAGGAAGTTCCTGATGAGAAGCTGAGAGAAATTCCACCAGAAGCAACAAAAATAGATGAATAGGTGCCAGATACAGAAAGTGAGGGAAAGATTCTTGCAGAAGACCCCCGAGGAGTTGTAGGGAATTCGAGCATTCAGTTAGAAGAAGGGTAAGTTAGTCAGCAGGAAGCTTGTGTGCAAGAATCCCCAGGAGGGACAGGAGTAGGGGAAATAAAAGAAGTAGTGAAAAGAAGAACAGCTGAAAGCAAAAAGCAAGTTGAAACCAAATCAGAGGATAGTGATGAAGAAATACCAGAAGGTGGAGTCCTGAGGAAAAGAGCATGGAGAGCTGAAAAGAATGATAAAGGAAATAAATCGAAAAGACCAGCAAGAGATGAAATCTGGCCAAACAAAATAAAAAGATTGAGATACAGACTGACACGAGTAAATTCACCAAAAGCAGAACAAGTGAATGAAGTATCTAGTCAAGAAAAATCGAAAAATGAGAAAATAACTACAGCAGAGGAAAACAAAACAACGAGAAAGCCTACCCAGAAGTATAAGTCGCCGGAATGGACATATGTGGCCCTGCCTGAAATAAAAGAAGAGGCAGATCGCCAAGAAAATCCAGAGATGACTGTACAAGAAGTCGTTGAGGAAGACGAAGAATCGGAAATCCTGAGAGTTATCTTGTCCGATATTGGAGAAGAAACGGATGTTCAGGAAGTTCTGTATCAAGATTACAAGAGAAAAGTGAAAGACGATCAAATGCCAAACTGAATAAGATAAAAGTGCTGATAATGGAAAGATTATAAAACATGGAAAAAGACATAACTGATAGAACAAAGTAGGTGCTTAGAGCCTTGGGTTAGACAAAACTAGTTGTGAAGTAGAAGAGGCTAAGTCAAAAAACACTGATCATTTTTACGAAAATGGTAAACACAGAAAGTAGAAACGCTAAATGTACGTTTCTTAGAAGGTGGTTTAAAATGTGTTGTTGTTTTACAGGATTACTAATGCTTCTGTGGAGTGTATTAGCTTTAATGATATCATTTAAAGTTAAGCTAGAAACAATAGAAGGACCTAGTGAAAATAAAACTAATATAGAGAAGATTCAGAAAGTATATCTGACTAAAATAGATAGAAATTATCTGCATAAAGACAGGTCTATAAACGATTTCTCTAAAAATGTATTTTCAAAACTACTGTATGAATATGTAAAGACAATGGATGTGAGGGATTGTTACGACTGTATGCAGTTATCTGCATCTGTATCGGAGGGAGTGACCTATCACCACCTTCCATTAACCTATGGAATTACATGTAGTGTGATAGCTAGTTTGATTTATAAAATAGGGAAATTAGAATACTACTTTTCCGATGTAGATAACATATTTTCAAGTAAGCCTGCAAAGGTGAATTTTTCTTAGAAACTAAAGAACTAACATTAGAATATATATTTAGAAATAATTTGACTTTCAGTTTAAAGAAAGAGGAAAAGACGTTTTTGGATATGGTTGAAGAAAGCAGATTGAAAATGCAAAAGAAAGCATATGAAGGAAGAGAGGAAAAGACAGTCTGGGATGTTGAAATGGAAAAACATTTGAAGGGAGAAGCTAGTCCAACAATGGCTTTAGATTGGCCTCAGAAAGGAAAGTTGTGTATTAGAAGGAATCAAACTGCATATGATAATTACTTTGTAGGTAACAGTGAATGCCATGATACATACCGAATCATGGGTGGATTGGGACTTAAAGGAGGAAATGATCCAGTTTTTCCTGGGTTATATTTCATCTGCGGGAACAAGTCATATTATCGGTTGCCAGACCATTAGTATGGCACATGTTATGTAGATCTGGTTTTCCCAAAGATATTACACATGGGAAGAGGAGAAGATGGTGTTCATAAATTAGGTAGTCTACTAA
Source organism: Triturus cristatus (assembly GCF_964204655.1). Lineage (NCBI taxonomy): Eukaryota > Metazoa > Chordata > Amphibia > Caudata > Salamandridae > Triturus > Triturus cristatus. Next base: position 502,115,774 of record NC_140591.1, read on the forward strand.
CATGTAGAAAAAGAGAATGTTGGTCAGAAATTGGAGGAGACATTTTTGGAGCATTGATACCAGCAGTGGGAATATCTCTGAATGCACACAAAAATAGAAAGCTATCAGCAGTAGTGGATCGCTTGTCAACAAGCACCGCTGGAGGATTCTTATTGGTAAATACTTAAATGGTTGCCATGCGTGCCATGGTAATGCAAAATCGACTTGCCCTTGATATAATATTGGCAAAAGAGGGTGAAGTCTGTGGAATGCTGAAAGTTCAACATTGTTGTATTTACATTCCAGACGAAAGTAAAGATCTGAAGATCTACATTAAAAATATAACTGAATTGCATGAGGAAATTACACCACTGGAGGTTGAAAGTGTTTGGGAAAAGATTGGAAAGAAACTTTCTTCCATTAAAGATTTCCTATTAAACTTAGGTGGTACATTTATAGGTAGAATCCTATTTCCATTAACATGTGTGAGTTAAAAAGAGAAAATTGGAAAAGAAGACAGAATAAGAGACAAGAGAGGGAATTTGAAGTAGTAGAATTAGAAGAGATGAAAGATAATATGTATAAAACAGCAAGAAGAGAAGAAATTGGGTAACAGAAATGTGAATTAACCTAAAGAATTCATTTAGCTTTTTTATGACAAATTGATACAAAATTTTAATGGTGTGGTGATAAAATCACCAAAGGGGGGATTGATGGACCGGGTAGTGCAACATTTTGTATACCTTCTCTATTTTGCATGAAAATACTAATTGAATAATCTATTAACTATAATATTATTAAACGAGTTTGCATGATTATTAACCAATATTATTAACATTCGAATTACACGTGGGATTTGCATTTGCATGGCTAAAATAATCTGTATAATTAACATCAGTACGCATATTAACAGTAGTATATGTGGTAATTAGAATACTGCATGATAAGTGTTGCTTTTGTAACGTTGCCCAAATGGAGGACCGAAAAGGTGAATATAATGGCTTTAAATGTTGCTATACGCTAGATAAATACAAGCACATAGAGGGATTAGTAAGGGGTTAACATTAGATTCATTATTTCTATGTATTAATTACTCTTTTGTGTTTGTTTTGGTTAAGTTAGCATTTGAGGCCTAAATCCAAGATGGCTGCTGACACCACACGACAAAGTGGCCACAGTTCCACGAGGCACGGAGTGAGCTGAGCAGGCGCAAGAATTCTCCGAAACCTCATCACGACCTTTATACACAATGTACCCGAACAAGGACAGAGTGGGACTTCAGCCAAGTCTAGAGAACAATCAACCTTACAATAAAACCAGAACAAGCCGACTTTCGGACAATCTCATGACATCACCCCTCGAACTGAACTGAAAACTTAAATTTGACATCAGACGATCTCAACCAGCCAATCACGACTGTCCAAAAATATTATATTGTATCTTCTTGACTTCATTTTATTATATAAGAAGTAGTAGAATAGAGAGGGAGGTTCATCTTCAGGTTCATGTTCCGGATGCTGCCCGATTATCTGATGACTGCAAATTTTTCCTAAATCTACGGGCAATGATAGATGCTTGCACGTCTCTGCTCCTTTGCTGATCTTTGGGACTGAAACGTGCTGAGCTAAGAACTTTTGAGCTTTGGCTTGCTTTCGGATGATTTACGACAAAATTATGCAGAGCCAATGAATTAGAGGACTCCAAATAGCCAGATTAGGTAAATATGATGTTCTGCAATTTATTCAAAATTTGACATAAACTTTCTAAACTTTGACGAGACAAATGCTAATTCAAATCATTATGAAATTTTATATAAACAATTATTGTTTAACGAGAATTCATGAGTTGTGAGTTTCATTTAAGAGATAGATTCTGAAGTCTTAAAATGTGTTTTAGCTGGTTCTAAATCACCATCAACCAATCCAACTAATATGGTCCGATCGACCAAAGTGGGAGGAATGCCTTGATGTTTTGGGATTAAGGATCTGTAGGCGAAAGGGCATTAATGTATATTTGCAAATGACTTTCCCATCCCTATTTAGGTTATAAGGTGTTTCCCTCACATGTCCGGTGTTTGAATCACTCATCCCTCCTGTGTGTGCAGGGTGTGGAAGTACTTGTGAGTGTTGGTGTTATGGGCCCCACCAATGACTGCATGTGTGAATGAGCTTGTGTGACGTCAGGTATGTGACGCAGGGAGGATACCGGTACAGTTTGTTTCCCCGTTGCTAGGGTTTCCACGCTGGGTCACTTGCGACGGCCGTTGGTCGACGAACGCACGCAAAGGGTTAAGGAGAGCAGATGAGAAGTTACAAAGTTAGGACCTCATTTACAAGAGGCTTGCATCACTGGAGTTTCACTTTTTATGACGTTCCGGTAGTGGATGCCTCTCCATCACATCCATGTGGCAACGCAAAACCACTTTGCATGGCATTGCATGGCCTCATAGATATGGAGTTAATGCAAGACAGCGCAAAGCACAGCCTTGACTTACTCTATGCCAAGGAGACATTCAATTTTTGTTGCAGTGGGTTTTTCCATGCAACACCTAAGGGATTTGACACATTTCCAGATTTACAAGGATATGTATCTGGGAATGTGTCAAAATTGTGTGCCTCCTCTTTCTATTTGTGCTGCATTCTTCAGCACAAACACAAAGAGGAAAATGCCTCTATTGATTGTTTTTGTGCAGGAAGGTGTCCCTTCAGAGAGCATTTTGTAAATTGTCTTCTGTGTTAGAGGATTGTTTACATTTGAAAGGCACAAATGTAGAGATATTCGATTGGTAATAACAAATGTTCTAATATTCTGTATTCCCACATGTCTCCCAGTAAAAATGGTGTCCCACTGGTGTGTCTGGGCCTTGCGCCTACAACACAAAACACCCCAAAACTTGACCTAGGATACATCATAATAATCACCCAGTAGAATGCATGTTTTTTATAAGGTGGCTAACTGTGGATTTTGGGTTCCAGCTCAGCCGGCACCTAGGGAGACCTACCAAACCAGTACATTTTAAAGAAACTAGACACATGGGAGAGTCCAGGGTAGGGTGATTTGCGTGGCTAGCACCAGGTTTTCTTTACCCAGAATCATCCGCAAAACTCTTACGCTGCATAAAAAAAAACATTTCCCTTGGATTTTTGTGAGGAAAAGTCCTGTAATCTGCAGGCAGCCAGCCTGCCAGAAATTTCCTACCACCTAGTGCTCCCCAAGTCTCCAAAGAAGAACAGTGCCTCACTTGTGTGGGTTTGCCACGTGCCCATGACACAAAAGGGCGCAGATGCAATGTAAGTACATCGAATTCTTCCACTGAAAAATTATGTGTTTTTGTTAATGTGGGTATCTGTGGATATTGGACCCCAGCTCAGCCGGAATCTCGGGAAACCTACTGAACCAACACATTTTTTTAAATAAAACACTGCGGGGAGTCCAGGGTGGGGTGACTTGCGTGGCTCTCACTACGATTATTTACCCAGATTCCCCTGCAAAGCTCAAACTTTGCCTAAAAAAGCAAGTTTTCCTTGCATTTCTGTGGGGGAAAAACTTGAATCTGCAGGCATCCACACATTTCCTACCACCTATCACTCTCCCAAGTCTCTCAAGAAAATCAGTGCCTCACTTGTGTGGGTAGAACAAGTGCCCGCAACATGAAAGTGTGCCAAAATCAACATAGACACATCATGACTTGCGAGGCTCTCACCAACTTTTTTTACCCAGAGGGCCCTGGAAAGATCAAACTTTGCCTAAAAGCAAATGTCATTTTCCTTGCATTTCTGTGAGTATATGTCCTGCAATCTGCAGGCAGCCACACATTTTCCACCGCCCACCATTGCCCCAGGTCTCCCTATAAAAATGCTACCTTACTTGTGTGGGTGGGCAACGTGCCCGCAACCGTGAAGGGCTCGAAAAGGATTGTGGAGACATTAAAATTATCTATCACTAACAACCAAGCCCCTTGCGTCACTTTTGCACCGTTGTTGCATCACTTTTGTCATGCAGTGGCAGCATAAAAGTTGTCAAGTTTAATGTATGCAGGGTGGGCGTTCCGTCGCAGGAAGCCCCCTAAAAGTGACGCAGTGAAATCTACAAGATTTCACTGAGTCACTTTTACGTTCATGCTGCATCAAAACCCTGTGCCTGCTTGAAGCAGGCGTAAGGAGTAACGCAGCATGATAGGCATAGGGTGCCCCTGAGCATTGCTGGAGTTGCGTCGTGCTTGCGACATGACTCCAGCAATGCGTGACTTTTCTGTCAACAGATGCGTCAGAATTTCTGACGCATCTGTCAATCCTTGCACCATGGTGCGCCGTATTGTAAATACGGCACATCCATGGTGACACAAGGGTTTTGCATGTTGGCACAGGGACAGTGACGCATCTCTAAAGATGCGTCACTTTCTTGTAAATCTGCCCCCAGGTTTGCAAGGGAGGCACCTGCGTTTTGGTCTAAAGATCGGAAGACATCTAAGGAAACCTAACAAATCCATACATTTCTGACAACTAGACTCCCAAGGGAGTACAAAAAGGGGTGTCTTGTGTGGATCCCCAAACATTATTTCACCCAGAATCCCCTGCAGACCTCAAACATAGCTAAAAAGTCATATTTTCCTCACATTGCTGAATTTGAAAGTTGTGGGATTACCAAGAAATAAAACAGTTAACATTATAAAACACTATGAAGTCTGCCCATCACCATCCGAATGCCAGGCACAAACATCGCCAGCCAGAAGCCGGTTGGCACTCACCACAAGCAAAATCTCCAGTTCAAACACACCATCAACCAAAAGCCAGACCACGCTTACCGCCAGCTAAGTGCCAGTTCACACACAACCCAAGGCAAGGGCAAGTCTACACACACTGTCAGGCAAGCACCAGTCTACACACACCACCAGCCAAGCGTTAGTCCACATACACCGCCAGCCAAGTGCAAGTACAAGCAGCCCATTAACCGAACTCCAGTTCACAAACACACACAGAAACAACAAGCCGCCACCCAGAGTGCAGATCAGCCTAAAAACAGCTGATCTGCCCTCTGGGGGAGTAGAGACCTGCACTGGCTCCCCATCAACAAGAGAATAACCTTCAAGCTCCTCAATCAATCAATCAAAGCATTTGTATAGCGCACTACTCACCCGGAGGGTCTCAAGGCGCTTGGGGAGGGGGGGTCCGCTACTGCTCGAATAGCCAGGTCTTGAGCTGCTTCCTGAAGGCGAGGTGGTCTTGGGTCAGGCGGAGGTGGGTCGGGAGGGAGTTCCAGGTCTTGGCAGCCAGGTAGGAGAAGGACCTTCCTCCCGTGGTGGCTCTTCGGATGCGGGTGACGGCGGCGAGGGCGTGGTTGGTCGATCGAAGCTGGCGTGTGGGAGTGTAGAAGTTGAGGCGGCTGTTGAGGTATCTTGGGCCTTGGTTGTGTAGGGCTTTGTGTGCATGGGTGAGGAGACGGAAGGTGATTCTTTTGTTGACCGGGAGCCAGTGCAGGTCTCTCAGGTGTCCGGAGATGTGGCCGTGTCGGGGGATGTCGAGGATGAGTCTTGCTGAGGCGTTCTGGATCCGCTGGAGTCTCCTCTGGAGTTTGGTGGTGGCTCCGGCATAGAGGGAGTTGCCGTAGTCCAGTCGGCTGGTGACGAGGGCCTGGGTGACCGTCTTCCTGGTCTCGGTGGGGATCCACCGGAAGATCTTATGTAGCATGGCGCAGGATGTGGAAGCACGACGAGGAGACGGCGTTGACTTGTCTGGTCATGGAGAGGGAGGAGTCCAGGATGAAGCCCAGGTTGCGTGCGTGGTCTGTGGGTTTGGGTGCGCTGCCCAGGGCGGTGGGCCACCAGGAGTCGTCCCAGGCGGAGGGTGAAGAGCCCAGGATGAGGACTTCCGTCTTTTCTGAGTTCAGTTTCTGGCGGCTGTTCATCATCCACTCGGCTACGTCTGTCATCCCTTCGTGTAGGTTGGCTCTGGCGGTGGCGGGGTCGTTGGTGAGGGAGAGGATCAGCTGGGTGTTGTCGGCGTAAGAGATGATGTTGAGGTTGTGTTGGCGTGTGATGGCCGCGAGGGGGCTCATGTAGACGTTGAAGAGGGTAGGGTTGAGCGAGGAGCCTTGAGGAACGCCGCAGATGACTTTGGTGGCTTCTGATCTGAACGGGGGGAGGCGGACTCTCTGTGTCCTTCCGGTGAGGAAGGAGATGATCCATTCTAGTGCCTTTTCTTGGATTCCGACGTTGCTGAGGCGCTGCACTAGGGAGCGGTGGCAGACAGTGTTGAATGCCGCGGAGAGGTCCAGTAGGATGAGGGCCGCAGTTTCCCCGTTGTCGAGCAGGGCTCGGATGTCATCGGTGGCTGCGATGAGGGCGGTCTCGGTGCTGTGGTTGGCCCGGAAGCCAGACTGCGAGAGGTCGAGGGAACCGTTCATCTCGAGGAAGGCGGCCAGCTGCTTGTTGACGGTCTTCTCGATGACTTTGGCTGGAAACGGGAGGAGCGAGATGGGGCGGTAGTTTTTGAGTTCGGCGGGGTCCGCTGATGGTTTCTTCAGTAGAGCGCTGAGTTCGGCGTGTTTCCAGCTCTCTGGGAAGGTGGTGGTGTCGAAGGAGGTGTTGATGATGTCCCGCAGGTGGGGTGCGATGACAGCGTCGGCCTTGTTGAAGGCGTGGTGAGGGCAGGGGTCGGTTGGGGATCCCGAGTGGATGGAGTTCATCGTGCGGATGGTGTCTTCGGTGGTGATCGGGGTCGAGGCACGGAGGGTGGTGGTGGGGGTCGTTGGTGCGGTCATAGGGTGCGTTGGTTGTGTGCTGAAGCTGTTGTGTATGTCTGCGATCTTGTTGTGGAAGTAGGAGGCGAGGGAGTTGCAGAGGTCTTGTGATGGGGTGATGTCGTTGTTTCCGGCGTTGGGATTGGAGAGCTCTTTGACGATGTTGAAGAGTTCCTTGCTGTTGTGTGCGTTGTTGTCCAGTCGTTCCTTGAATGCGGTTTTCTTGGTGGTATGGATCAGTTGGTGGTGTTTTCGGGTTGCGAGCTTCAGGGTGGTCATATTGTCTGGTGTAGGGTCTCTGCGCCAGGCTCGCTCGAGGGCACGGCAGTTCTTCTTGGAACTCTTGAGTTCGTCGGTGAACCAAGGTGCTTTCTTACTGCCGGGTCTGCTGGGCGGGGTCCTCAGTGGGGCGAGGTCGTCTGCGCAGTTGCTGATCCACTTCGTGAGCTTGTTGGCGGCCTGGCTGGGGTTTGCAGAGCTGGTGGGGGGTATTGGCTCAGGGCTGCGGTGAGCTGGTCGGCTGTGATCTTGTTTCAGTTTCTGCGTGCAACCTGTTGCTGGTGGTGGTGGATCGTGTTCTTTTTGAAGCTGAAGTGGACGCAGCTGTGGTCCGTCCAGTGGAGTCCGGTGGCGTGGCTGAAGGCGATGTGCTTGCTGGATGAGAAGATGGGGTCAAGTGTGTGTCCGGCGTAGTGGGTGGGGGAGGTCACCAGCTGCTTGAGACCGAGGTTGTCGAGGTTGTCCAGCAGGGTGGTGGTGTTGCGGTCGTTGTTGTTCTCCAGGTGGAAGTTGAGGTCCCTGAGGAGGATGTAGTCAGCTGAGGGGAGGGCGTGCGGGCTGATGAAGTCGGCGATGTCTTAGCTGAATTGTGTGCGTGGTCCCGGGGGTCTGGTGATGAGGGTGCCTCTGAGGGTGGTCTTTGGGTCGGTGTGGATCTGGAAGTGCAGGTGTTCGGCGGCTGTGAGGATGTCGTCGGTGTTGGTCGTGATGCGGATGGTGTTCTTGTGGATGATGGCGATGCCTCCTCCAGTCTGGTTGACGCGGTCCCTCCAGGTGATCTTGTATCCGTGCGGGATAGAGATGGCGATGTCGGGTGCTGAGGTGGCGTTCATCCAGGTTTCCGTGAGGAAGGCGACGTCTGGGGATGTAGTGTCGATCAGGTTCCAGAGTTGGACGGCGTGTCTGTGGACGGAGCGAGTGTTGAGCAGGATGCACTTCGGGTGGTTGCTGCTGGTGCCCGGTTTGGTGGGGGCTGGTGCAGTGCAGGTCCGGATGCAGGTGAACTTGCAGGAGTGGCAGCTGAAGCGTCCGTGAGTGCGTCTCGGGGTGGCTCGGTAGCATCCGGGGATCCGGCTGGCGTTGAGTGCGTTGAGGTCGGTAGCGTCGTAGGTCAGGCGGGTGGGCTGTCGTCTGCGGGGGCCAGGGGGTCTGGCGCTGGGCGCGGTCCCATGCGCGGACGGGCGCAGACGGGCTTACTTTTGGCGCACCTTCGGCGCTCAATCGGTGCTCCCGCTGCGCGCGTCCGCTGCACGGTCGCTCAGGGGGCGTCATAAGTAAGGAGCCGGGAGGGCGGGTCAGCTGGGTGGCGGGAGCAGGGCGGCCAATGGGCAGGAGGGGGGCGGAGTCACCGGAGGTCTGTGGCGGGAAGGAGGTCCGAGGGCAGCTCAGCGGCGGCTGGGTCGTCCAGCTGAAAGAAGGAACAGCACACAAGGTAGGGGGAGGGCAGCAGGTGGGGGAAGAAGGAGGGAACAGTACCCAGAAAATGGCAAAAACGAAGGCAGCAGATGGGGGAAAAAGGAGTACACAGAGAAGGCAAAATGAAGGCAGCAGATGGGGGGAAAAGGAGTACACAGAAAAGGCAAAAACGAAGGCAGCAGAGCAGAGCACAGGCAGTCAGCGGGCAGGAGCAGCGGTGTGTGGGGACGACCTCACCTGGAGCAGGCTCAGCGGCTCACCCACGCACACAAGGCACTCCACAACACTGGACCAGCGTACCTCAACAGCCGACTCAGCCTCTACACCCCCACCAACCAGCTCTGCTCCTCAGACCGAACCCTCGCCACCGTCCCCTGCATCCAAAGAGTGACCGCCGGCGGCAGATCATTCTCCCACCTCGCAGCCAAGACATGGAACACCCTCCCCATCCTCCTGCAGCAGACCGAAGACCTCCTAACCTTCAGAAGACTTCTCAAGACCTGGCTCTTCGAACAGTAGCAGCTGCCCCCCCTAGCGCCTTGAGACCCTCATGGGTATGTAGTGTGCTCTATAAATGCTATGATTGATTGATTGATTGATAGAATTCCCCAAACAATTCTCCCCAAGTGAAGTGACCCTTGCCCCAGTGTACACTCCCTGTAATCTGTACCAAAATAGAAACTTCCTGGTGGTCTGGTGGTTATGGGCCTTTCTTGGGGCAGATCGGCTAAAAGGGGAGCTGAAACATGGGTAAATATTTCACCCCCATAGGGAACAACCCTTGTCCAAGTGGTGGCACCCCTTACACAAAAGAAATCCATGGTGGCCCAGTGGTAGGATTACTGCTCCACAACGCGGTCCTCACTGTGATTGTGTAGCAGGAATCCAGTCCAAACAAGCAAAGGGGGAAAGGAAGAACTCTTTCTTCTCCCATGTCTGCCTTCCTCAAAACATACTCACCAGAGAAGGACTTCCCAAAGAAAGGTCCTCTCTCTTGCCAGCTGCGTTTGATGATGTCAGCGCATCGTGGGCCTGCCAACCTCATCATATCACTGAGGGGTAGGATGGGGTGGCAGCAGAAGTGCTTGCCCTGCCATTCCTGATTGGGATATTTAGAGGGGCGGCTTATGGGGCGTCCACCAGGCATGGGTGCAAGGACAGCTAGGAGCCATCTTCAGAGAATGCAGACTGTGTGTGAGGATGGCTCCAAGCCATCCTCAGCCCACAAGGGGTTAAAACATTCACTTCTTTAAGAGTAATAAAATCAGTAGCCTGTTTCAATCGACTACTTTCACATTCATAATTAATTTAAAAATAATACGAACAGTAATTGAATTGTTAAATAATTCAATAAAATTCACAATGAATATTTTTAAATGTGTTCTTAAGTATCAGGATGGTTTGCCTTGTCTAAATCTTTCTTAGGTTCGATAAACCACATTTTTGAGGAACGTATTTGTAGAAATGTGATCCCGAAGTGCTAAAACAATGATGGGGTCAAAAAAACTGTGGTTCACAAAATCACTGATTTTGTAACCAAAAAAGAAAGATGTGTTGTACACAGAACACACTAAAGGCTATAAATGAATTTGTAAATTAGCAGGGGGGACCTGTTCCCCTCCTGCCAAACTGCAATGGAATTCAATATTTTTTAAGTGCAACTTGATCACAAACCATTGAATGGACTACCCCAGTGAGATGGAATGCCATTCACAAAGTGGATGATGCCCTATGGTATAACATCTAACTTGGGAATGCTTGTGTGTTGGAGCGGAAGGAGAAACGCAAAGCAGCCTGATCCAAATGAAGTAGTTCAATTAATGCCAAATTCAATTTTTTAATGTTTATACTGCTCCTTTAACCCTTTCGCTGCCAACTTGTTTGAGTACCTCTATACATGACCGTATTTTCTGAAAAATTGTATTAGGTTTTTCAAACACATTTACCCCTTTTGTCTTAGTGTGCATCTGTGGAAGAATAAATGAGTTCCAAATCATTTAATACCCTGGATTTACACTTTTTGGACTACCCAGATTTTGGACTTATGCTGTGAGTCTAACTCACTTTAAGATCTGTTAAAATTGATTGGGAGTGCTAGACACCAGTGTAGAAATTGGGTTTCTGATTGGCAGAGGTATGCACCATGTCCAAGCAGAAACCACAAACCTAGTAAGTTTCGGGCACAAACATACTATTAATTAACCTGTGCTCAATTTAACTCAGGAGGCAATGTGTAAAATATTTCTGCAACACATTAAATAGTAACACAGTGAAAACAACCCAAAAAGACACTACACCAGGTTGGACAAATGAAGAATCATCAAAATAAAACAAGACCAAATCTACAAAAACACAATCATTAGAAGTCAAGATATGATTTTTTTAAATATCAAATATAAAACAGAGCTAAGAAGCAGTAAGTGCCTAAAGAGTTCATTTTTAGCACTGGATCAGGACAAAGTCAAGAGATCAGACTAACCATGATGGAGCATGGGCTGGATATGGGACCCACACATGGCCCGCTGAGCAAAAGTACCTTAATCCTGGTTGCAAACCACAAAACGTGGGTTGAAGTCAAGGGATGCTTCGGTGATCCCCACACAGTTGGGGTGATGCATCGGATTTCTCCATCCAACAGCAACAGCGGTGATGATTTGCTTCTGTGAGCGATGCGCTCGACCCTGGTGCAGCAGTCCTCAATGCAATGCGCTGGGGTTTTCCACGCTGTAGAGGTGATGCATTGATCTTCTCCATGCAGTGGCGATGATGCGTTGGTTCTGAAGTAGTGGTTCCAGAAGAGATGCAGCAGTTTCAAGTGTAATGCATCAATCTAGTTCCCGCAAAAGCGGCAATGCGTTGGTTCTTGCAGATGCAGCACTTCATACTCATGTCCAAGGGCACAGGACTGGGTTCATACCACTTGGCAGAGCATGGCATGCAACAAGCTGTTTGCAGGTTAAAGAGAAGTCTTTGATATCCCTGAGACTTCAGAAAAGGAGGCAAGACGGCAAGCCCTTAGGTTCTGGGATGTAAAGATGCAGATCCAGTCCTTCTCTCTCCCAGGTAATAGGTCATTAGTCAGCAGGCCAGCATAAAAAAGCAGTCCTGCAGAGTGGCAGTCCCTCCAAGAGTACAGCAGTACTTTTTCTTATAATGTCATCAGTTCCAGAAGTGTTCTGAGTTGGTGGTGTACTTATACCCAATTGGTATTTAGAATTGGAGGAGACTTCAAAGTGTAGTGCACAAGTCCCTGCCTTTCCTGCCCTGGCTCCAGACTCACTACCGGGGAATATGCAGCCATTTGTGTGGTGACAGGACACAGCCGTTTTAGCTGTAGGTGTCAGCTCCTCCCTTCTATCCTGTCCAGGATGGCATATCAGGATGTGAATGGCCCATCAGTCACACATAAGCTCCATTTGTGTGTGGCTGTCTAGAAGGATTGCACATGGCCAGCTGTCACCCAGCCTAGACGTGTATTCAGAGACAAGCAGAAGGCACCAAATGGTTACACTAAGAAAATGCCGACTTTCTAAAAGTTTCTAAATCTTTCTACAAATCTCAATTTATAATCCTCAACTTCACTATCAGTTGTGTTTTTAAAGTGCGATTCCAGTGCCATCAAATCTGTGGGCCCCATCTCTTCCCAGCTGGAAATAACACTTTGAAAATTTTATTAGGCAATACCAATGTTATCCTATGAGAGAGATCAGCCTAAGGTGGGGTGGGGAGAACTCGACAGATGATGATGAGGAAAAATTAAATCTATAATTAATTATCCCTCGTCGTCTGTCGAGTCCCCTTCCCCCCATCCCCACCGCTCTTACCTGCATGGGCCGCACCTGATAAAAAGGAAGGTTTGGGCTTGGCATGTGGCATAACTTGCCAGGTAAACAGAGGTGTTTCAAATTGCACATGCAGGCTCCGGAGTGGCAGGCCTCAGAGATGTTTAAATAGTTACTGAAGTGGCTGCACAGTCAGTGCTGCAGACCAACTAGTAGCATTTAATGTCCAGGCCCTAGGCACATTTAGTGCACTTTACTATGGACTTTTAAGTAAATTAAATAAGCCAATTTTGGATAAAACAATGTTACTATGTCCCTGGATTCCACCAGATATCTAGTTTTCAGATATATGTGGGTTTGGTAGGTTGCCCTAGATGGCCACCGAGCCGGGGGCCAAAAATGAAGGCCCCCCCTACAAAACCAGGTTGTTTTGTGAAAGATCTTTTCAATGTCTCCACAATACATTTTGGGCCCTTCCCTTTGGAGGGTCCTTGGCCCACTCACACAAGTGAGGTACCATTTGTATTGGAAGACCTAGGGGAACGAAATTTGTGTCAGCCTGGCAATACCACAACTTTGCCACACAGAAACAAGAGGGAAAATGTGATGATTCAGCAAAATTTGAGGTTTGCAGGAGATTTGATTCTAGGTAGGAAAACGTTGGGGGATCCACAAAAGGCAAACCTCCCTGAACTCCCCCGGGTGTCTAGTTTTCAGAAGTGTCTGGGTTTGGTACGTTTCCCTAGATAGCCGCCGAGCCTGGGGCTAAAAACCCAGGTGACCCCCTTTCAAAACCATGTTGTTTTGTGATTGGAACGTTTGATGTCTCCACAATACGTTTTGGGCCCTTCCCTGCTGTGGGCACTTGACCCACCCACACAATTGAGGTACAATTTTTATCAGGAGACTTTGGGGACTGTGGGGTGGGTGCAAGATGTGCATCCACACAGATTCTAGAAATTTTCATAACAGAAATGTGAGGGAAATGTGGTATTTTTCCCAAATGTTTGAGGTTTGCAAGAGATTCTGGGTAACAGAACCTAGTGAGAGCAACACAAGGTACCCCATATTCGATTCCCCTGGGTGTCTAGTTTTCAAAAATGTATAGGTTTGCTAGGATTCCCTTGGGGCCGGCTGAGCTAGGATTCAAATTCCACAGCTAGGCATATTTAAAAAAAGGGGCAGTTTTCACTTGAAAAATGTAAAGTGTCTACGTAGCATTTTTGGGCTGTTGCCGGTTATGGGCACTAGGCCTACCCACACAAGGTACCATTTTTATTGGTAGACTTTGAGGAATGTGGGGTGGGTGGAAGTTTATGGATCCATGCAGATTCCAGAACTTTCCTTCACAGAAATGTGAGGAAAATGTGTTTTTTTGACAAAGTTTAAGGTTTGCAAGGGATTCTGGGTAACATTTATTTATTTATTTCAGATTTATAGTGCGCATGGCTGCCTCAGCGACGAGCAAACCAAGGACCAGAAACAAGAGCCAAGGAGAAAGACAGAGTGATTAGACAGTAGAAGTAGGAAAAAGCCATGTCTTCAAGGCCTTGCGAAATGCCAAATGATTCGGAAAAGTTCTGATAGGGTTCGGGAGCGAGTTCCAGAGTTTCGCCACCATACAGTGGAAGGAACACCCCCGGCCCTTGCTCTCCAGACTCGGGGAGTACAAACCAGAACATAACCTGGTGAAAGCCACACAAGTCACCCCACCCTAGATTCACCTTGGCGTCTAGTGTTAAAAAATGTACACGTTTGCTCGGTTTCTCCAGGTGCCAGCACAGCTGGGGTCCAAAATCCACAACTAGGCACATTGCGAAAAAGGGTCCGTTTTCACTAGAAAAATTTGATATTCTCATGTTGCCTTTTGGGTGCTTTCCTGTCGAGGGCACTAGGCCTACTCACACTAGTGAGGTACCATTTGTATCGGGGGACATAGGGAAACACAGAATTGTAGATCAATTGTTATTATCTAATGACTTTCGAGGCATTCTGCCTTCCAAATGTAAGACAATGTGTAAAAAAGTAACTTTGAAAAATGTTCTATAATTCACATACTAGTATGGGTACCCACACTTTCAGAGATGTGCAAATAACTACTGCTTCTGAACTCTACATTTTGTTCCCAATTCCAAATACATAGATGTCCTTGATACCTATTTTTCACTCTTTGACCAAACGGAGTGCTATATACCAAATATACAATGAAAACCCATTGCAAGGTGTAGCTCAGTTACTGGCTCTGTGTACCTTGGGTTCTTGGTGAACCTACAAGTCCTATATATCACCAGAACCAGAAGGGTCCATAAGATGTAATATTGCTGTTAAAAATATGCCAACGTTACAAGAAGTTACAGGTGAAAATGTTAGCACAATTGGCTGTTGTTTTCAACTCAATTTCAATATTTTTTTATTTAAACTGTTAGTTTCCAAAGGAAAGCCTTGAAGGATCTACAAAAATGACCCATTTCTGCCTAACTGTGAGTTTCAACAAATCTGATGCAGTGCAATATAGCTTAAATGATGTTTAAATTGGTTTGGGATTTTTCTTGTGTTATGTTATGACTTTATTACTTTTTGTGCGCTGTAAAATACTTTCAACTTAGCCTCTAAGTTAAGCCTGACTGCTTTGTGCCAAGCTACCAGAGGGTGAAGCACAGGGTAATTTAGTGACTTTTGTGGGTTGCCCTGACAACGTCAGTGGTACTTGCCTGAATGAGGCTTTCATTCCTTTAACCAATAAGCCAATTTCTTACACCAGGGAATTTATGAGAAACATGCACCATCAGAGCATAGGTTGCTTTTTCCTTCCCCACATTTTCTGCCATCATGATGGAAGCAAACTCCTCTGCTATCTAGAGCAATATCAACTCAATATATGTGATTCTCAGCAAAATGCACCAACAATCTCTAAACTGCCTATGTTAAGCTCAAACTTTTCCACATAAAGAGTTTTTTAACCTCACAGGCTGAAGATGAAAAACAATCACAATCACATCATGTAAACTTAACTTACCTCTGAGTGTGAGTATGCTATCTTAAAAAATAAATCAGAATTTTTTGAAAACAAAAAATAAATATTACTCACCTAACCCTGCAAACTCGACACCTAGCAAGTTGAGCAGCTTCTACTCCCTTTCTTCGATATCGGCCCAGTGGTGTGTTAGTTGCTGCTCTGTGTGCTGCACCCCTGTGCTGGGGTGCACGCACCGCTGCACTCTCCCCAACAGCAGCTGGTGCTCCTGCAGGGCATAACCCAAAACACTAGTGCAGCCACCTCCTCCTCGCTGTAATGGGATGTGGCTACACCCCTCCATGCCGGAGGTGCCCACACTGTTGTCAATGCTGCTTGCTTCTGCCATAGCAGACAAAGGAAAGAACAGGAGGAGGAGGAAAACAAAAAACAAAGTAACAAATAGTCACTAAAAAGTAAAAACCATGGACAAATATAAAGTACACACACAGTAAGACAGACAGTGACAAAAATAAGTGAATGACCGGTGAGTTTAAGATTAGGGTGATCAGATGGGGATGGATTAGGTAGGTTTTAGAAGCAACTCAGGAGGTGAAGCAGAAACAGGTTAAAAAAATGGCCACACCCATGCAACTCCCCCCCCCCCCCCCCAGTGCCATTCACACCTATTTTAAGTGTGGAATGTGCTATCACATGAACCAAACACCACAAACAGCAGGAAGAACATTTTTCTGCCCATTGGTTGATTTCTACTGAATCTCACTGAGTTTTTGGGTGGAATTCCACAGAGTGAAATTCTGCCAGTTCTGCCCAGGCGTACAGAAAACTCAATTAAAGGATATTGATGAATCTGATCTGTGGGGGTTGCATGAACGATACAACATTTCAAACTGAAGAAAATAATTGCTGAGATAAGTTATGGCAGATTGCCCGAAGCAAATTCTAGTTCAATAGGTGCCCATTCAATAAATCTTATTTTTGACTGAGGATGACATCAAATGTAATACATTTCAATAATGTTAAGCATATTTGGCACACAAGCAAGACACAGATTGTTTAAGTCCAAAACCATACAGGATAATTGAGGGATTTGCAACATTTCAACTCAAATCATCAGGATTAATTGTAATTTAATAGCCAAAAATGAATGTCAATATATTGAAAGCAATTCTTACAAAGTTGTCTCAAATAGAATGGAGCAGATCGGCTTCCCATGAAAGGAACTTCTTACACTGCTAAACTATTGAAACATCAGAGTAATCTTAGGAAAATTTGAGAAACAGTATTCTGCCAGAAACCCTCTGAAACATTGCAGCATGGGTCTGCTCTATTGCAGACAAAGAATCTGCATCTAATGTCAGACAGTAAGGCATCTGAATCTCTGGTGTGAGGGAGAGAGAGTATGAAGGAAACCTGACTCTAAACACTGCAGACACATTCCGAAAACAACAGAATTCTACCAGCAACACATAATTTCCCCAAACGCTACCCAATCAAGTGAAGACAAAAAACATACAGTTTCAGTCACCTTGAAATATACAAAGATTTCTTGCAAGCAAGCTTCCATTATGGCCTTCAAATCAGATATCAGATAAGACATAGGGGCTGCTTGCATTGAGATGGATAGCCATAAGGCCTCCATTCAATTAAGAAATTTCACCACAACCTCAAAGAACAAAACATTAATTCTAAATAAGAAAGGAAAAAAAAATAAGTACTGCACGTTTTTAATGTTGCTTCAACTTTTCCACTGAAAAATAAATGTTCACGTTTCACAAAGCAAAGTGGCAACGGACAAGGGCCATATTAAAATACAGACCTACATTAACTGTGATCAGTTTTATTATGGAAAAAGACACTTTTAATAACTTAGCCTTGTTACATGTTCATGCTGAAACAAGTGTATACATTTAATTATACAAAATCTTCATCAGGTGCATTCTGAACCAGTCACATTCAGGGTCTCATTTACAAGGTGATTGTGCTGATGGTGCGTCACCTTTTCTGACCACACAGGGAGCACAGTTTCCCTGCCCATATTTATAAGGCCACAAAAAGTCACCCTGTATGATTTTCATAGCCTTGGAAATATGGACCCCTTTCATGCATTACAATATGTAAATGGGGCGTTCCATGGAAGTTGCTGTGGGTGTTTCGACCCAACATCCATGGAACCTGACACATTCCCAGATTTACAAAGTTTTGCAAAGCTGGGAATGCGTCAGACTTCTACGCCTCTAAGAGTGGCGCAACAATGAGAAATACTTTTATTTCTCTTTGTTTTTCCGTTTTCTATGCATGCTTCTTTCTGCAGCACGCATAGCAAGAGTAAAATGCCATTGATTAATGCTTTTGTGCATGAAGGTGTCCCTTCTTGCACAAAAAAATCCTCCCCACAATGCAGACACTCTTGCAACATGACACAAGTGTGCCTGCGCTGGCCCATGACAGCCACTTGTGCACCAGTGCAGGGAAATCACAAGAATGCATCATATTGTTGTTAATAAGATGCATCCCTCTGCTTTTAAAATGACGCAGCTCGTTGCAGCAAAATGGCTTGCCGCGCTGCACTGCATCATTTTTCTGTAAATTAGGCCCTCAATGTTGTATCGTCTTCATCAGGAAACCTATGTCTCATACCCAGATGACAAATTGTTGTTCACTCCTCCATGCCCCTGGCCACAGTGTTGGGTAAAGTGTAATGTGGTCCCTTCCTTCCTGATGTGCCCCCCCACAGATGACAACTCTCGTAGGTGTGGTTGAAGGGTTTATTCTAGATATAAGGTTCACAGCAGGAGCGCCGATCTGGAGCTCCGATCGTTATTCAAATCGGCGCGCTAATGCCGATTCTAAAATGGCCGCCGCCGGAAGTCCGGTGACGTCACGCGCCGTGCGCGCTGCGGACTAGACCGCAACACCACATCTCCCTCCTTTACAAACACAACAGTCTCAGTCCCACCTTCACACCAGAACAGTCTTACTTGTGGTCCAGGCTGAACTCCTCGAATCTTCGTGGCAGCATTATTCTCCTTCCGCAGCGTGTCCTCCTGCTTCCTGCGCCTGCGGTAGGGGTGTTGCTCCCCCCACTCGGGATAGCCTCCCCACTCACTTCTCGTGGTTCAAGACTGCCCAACTCTGTCTCTCGGTCACTTAGCCCTGGAGTCTCGGCTCCTCCACCTCTTGGACTCCAGGTTCCTTTGGGAACGCTTCCTGCTTCTCCCTCTGGTCTCCTACTCTCCCCTTTTCCCGCCGGTGTGGACTCGGCTCCTGCCCTGCTGTCCGGCTCCATGTTCAGCTCGGCTTCATCTGCCCTGGTACATCTATCCATCTGGTCTTGTGCCCATATCCTCCCGTCGCTCAGTAAGGCTGATGTGGAATAGGGTTCCACCACTTGGAATGGGGGCCTGAACTTGCTGTCCCCCTTCCTTCCTGGTGTCGGCAGTTTCACCCTTACCCACTCTCCTTTCTCCAGGGCGACTTCCTTGGTGTTATGCCTTGCGTCGTAGTCGTTAGTGTACACAGCTTGTGCCTTCTCCAAGTTCCTGCGCACCACAGCCGGTGACCAATGACTCTGCACAGTGAGCTTCTTCCAGGCCACATTGTCTCGGGTGAACGGTTCTCTTCCTCTCAGTATGCGGAATGGGCTGTAACCTGTGGACGAGGGAGTTATCCGGTAAGCCCATAGCAGGCGCTTGAGTTCTTTCTCCCAGCTTGCTCCCTGCCCGATGGCCGCTTGCACTGACCCCATTATCACCCTGTTGAATCTCTCTACTGCTGCGTTTCCCGCAGGATGGTACACAGGCGTGCGCCTGACGGTTATCCCGTTACTGTCCATGAAGGCCTCCCATTTGGTCGACGTGAACTGTGGGCCGTTGTCACTGAGGATTCCTTTGGGGATCCCTTCTCTGATGAACACCTCCGTGAGGAATCCCAAGATGGTATCTGTCTCTGCGTTTTCATCCACATGGACTTCTGGCCACTTCGAGTACCTGTCCACGACCACGGTGAGGTACTTCTGGTTACCACTGGCGTCTTGTATGGGGCCCAGAACATCTATAGAGATCTCTTCCCACGGGTTTTCCGGGCAGTCGAAGTGTCCCAGCGGTGGACGTAGCATTTTCTGCGTCTTGTCTGCGTTGCTGCATTGCTCACATGACCTGACGTGCCTTTCCACGGCTAGGTCCAACCCAGGCCACCAATAATCCTCCTTCACTCTTCCCTTCGTCTTCACGATTCCTAAATGACCTTCGTGTGCGATGGCCACCACTCTGGGTCGCAGCGCCAACGGGGGTACTACTTTGTTGCTCCGGAACAGGAAACACGGGTTGTCCCCCAGCGACAGTTCTTCTCGGACCTCCCAGTATTGTTTGAGTTCTTCTCCGAGTAACCTCTTCTCCGGCCACCCCTGCGTCACATATGTCTTGACTGCCTTCACCTTTTCGTCAGACCCGTACTCTTCTTCCCATTCCTGCTTGCTGATGGCCTTTTCGTGATCGCCCATGAACGCTACTGCGTACTCTGCCCAATTTTCTGCGTCTTGCGCTTCTGCTGATTCCTTTGCGGCCGCCCTGCTCAGGTAGTCCGCCACTCGGTTCCTGGTGCCTGGGATGTACTCTACGTCGTACACGTAGTCGAGGAGTCGCAGCGTCATCTTTGCGATCCTTGGCGTAGCGTGCTCATGGCCGTTGGATGTGAGGACCTTTACCAGGGGTTTGTGGTCTGTTCGTAAGAGGAACCGTCCTCCCCACAAAAACTGTCGGAACCTTTCCACTGCCCACACGACGGCTAGCATTTCTTTTTCGATCACGCTGAATTTGCGTTCATTGTCTGCCAACGTACGGGACGCGAAGCTGATCGTCGCTGTCATTCCTTGTGCAGACCTTTGCGTTAGCACGGCTCCTAAGCCTCGGTCGCTCGCATCTGTGGTCAGGGTCGTGGGGGCTGCTGGGTCGAACCCTTGAATGGGTATGGCTTCGCATATTTCTCTTTTCATCCCCTCGAACTCCTTCTGTTGTTCCTCCTTCCATGTGAACGCTGTTTTGTCTTTCAGGATCGATCTCAGGTGGTATGTCTTTGATGCAAAGTGGGATACGAACTTGCTGTAAAACTCAGCCATCCCTAAGAATGTCCGTACTTCCTCCTTGCTTGTGGGTGTGGGTGCATCCCTGATGGCAGCCACGTTGGAGGCTTTGGGTTTTATGCCTTCCTGGCTGATTTCGTGCCCTAGGTACGTGACACTTTCCAGTCCAAACTTGCACTTGTCCCACTGTGCCGTGAGCCCGTTCTGCTCTAGTACTGTCAGGACGCCTGCTAGCCTCCGGTCATGTTCTTCCTTGGAGGCGCCCATCACCAAGATGTCGTCCTGGAAGAACTGGATTCCCTCCATCTTGTTGAACAGGCGGTACATCAACTTTTGGAAGACTGCCGCTGCCGAGGCAAGTCCGAACGGCATGCGTAGGAATTTGTAGCATCCGAACGGTGTTATGAACGATGTGAGGTGGCTGCACGATTTGTGGAGTGCGATCTGGTGATACGCAGACGTCAAGTCTACTGTGGAGAACCACCTGGCGCCCTTGGTCTTGGCTAGCATCTCGTTGATGCGGGGAAGCGGGAACTTATCCACCACGATGTTTTTGTTGAGTTCTCTGAGGTCTACACACAACCTCACCTTCCCGTTCGGCTTCTGCACCACTACTAAGGGGGCCAACCATTCCGCGTTGTCTATGGCCTCGATGATCCCATTGTCCTCTAACCTCTGCAGTTCCTCCTGTACTGCCTCCCTGGTGCGGAACGGGATGTTTCGCACCTTGTGGGACACCGGTCGGGCTCCTTCCTTGAGGTTAATTTTGTGCGTGAACTTGGTGAGCTTCCCTATGTCGTCTCTGAAGACTTCTGGGAACTCCTCCTTCCACTGCCTTGCTCTCACTCCGGGGTCTTCTTCCATCATGAGTACTTGTACACGGCCTCCCGGATTCAGTTTTATTCCCAGCTTCCCTTGATCTTTCCATCCCAACACCGATGGTCCCTTTTCTGCCACGTACAGCTTTCCTTCGCACGTTCTGCCCTTGAACTCAAATGTTAGGGGGCAATACCCTACCATGGGTATGGGTTCCCCGGTGAATGTCACCGGATGGATGTCCGTTGGGCGCAGTTGGTGAGTGTTAGCCGGTGCAAAGTCCTCTTCCCATATCCTCTTCTTTATGATCGTGTAGGGGGAACCTGAGTCGGCGACCATGGTGACTCCTACTCCCCCGATGGTCATGTCACACTTCGGTTTCTTGTCGACCGCGCCGTCGATCCCCAGGATCTGGTCTTCAATCATCAGGATCTCTTCGTCCTCCTCTTGGCATTCCTGCTCTTCCTCCTTGCACGACTCCTGTGCTACGTACTTCACTTGCTGCCTTGGCGTTTTCCTTCGACACACTCTTTCATAATGACCCACCAGACCACAGTATGCACACTTAGCTCGGAACGCTGGGCACCCTTTGTCGTTGGCGGCGTGTCTTTCACTGCCACATCTGTAGCACGTGTTGGTGTTCCCTTGTCCCTGTGTCTGCTGTCTCACGCCCCGGGTCACGGGCTTCCTGTGCTGTCGCGTGTTGTGCTGCTCTGCCGCCTGTCTCTCGCGGCTTTTCCTATTTTCTATCCTGCACACCGCTTGTCGTGGGAGTCGGCCCTTCTTTGCTGTCTTCGCGCACCTCTTGGACATTTCTGCTTTCTTCACCATGGCTACCACAGTCTTAAGGGGTTCATCTCCATTAGCCCACAACTTGTCCTGGATGGACGCGTTCGCTGCATGCATTACTATTTGGTCCCTGATCAACTCTTCCTGGAAGGCTCCAAATTTGCACGTTAGGGCAAGCTTCTGTAATGCCGCCACATACTGATCAATCGTTTCCCCTTTCTGTTGCGCTCTGTGGTAGAAGTTGTACATGTCGACCGCTACGCATACGGTTGGGCGGTAATGGGCGTCCATATCGTCGATCGCGTGCTGAAACACATTATCGTCTGCCGCGGGCCGCACTACCTTCACCAAATCGTCGTACACTCTCTGGCCAGCAGGGCCCAAATGGTCTAGCAGTATCCTCTTCCTGCGCTTGCTTGGGAACTCTGCGCCGCTTTCCTCCTCTAACGCGAACAAGAAATTCAAGAAATACGGCTTCCAATCCTCCCACGGCACATCCTGAACCCCTGCTTTCGTGAGGAAAGGTACCGGGTTTGGCAAACCTGTCGACGTGGCACTCATCTTGCTCCTTGCCTCCGTTCGCCGCGAACTAGGGCTCGAGCTTCTCGACCCCCGGGTGCTGTCGGGGCTGCCTTCGCCTGGGTCGTCGTCTCGGTCGGAGTTGGCGCTTCTCGCGTTGCGTCCTGTGACCCCCGCCACGGTGTGTGTGTGCGCTTCGCCACGCGGACTCTCCCTGGCGCCGTTCCGCACCGCTGGGCTGCTGCTGACCGGGGCCGGGCTCAGGTGTGACCCGTCGGACTAGATGCGCGCCCTCCTCTTCCCTCCGAGACACTGCCGCGCTCCTGCTGGTCGGGGTGGTGACCGTGGATGTAGATGGCGTGATAACCACGAGGCACACACTGTGGAGGCAGCGCTGGGCCGTTTCACCTCCTCGTCGCCACACATCCAATATTTAGAAATAGTTTTTATCAGGGATATTGCATTTTGCACACCTAGACGATAATTTCTGATGTGTGCACAGAGGAGCTGCACGCGAGTTGGAATATTGAGTTGTAGGGTAGTTACAGCTCCAATGGCATTCTCCAGGCAGATTGTACCAGGGCAAACTGGACAAAACTAATTAGGGGAAGTACTCGCTGAATAAAGACTGCACTCGCAAACAACGTTATATTTCAGACGCTGCAAGAAAGACCGTGAGATTGGTCAATTTCGCAAAAGGAACGTAAAATAAAAACTAGGGGTGGGCGGAATTTGCATAATCGCGTTACGCAAATCTCCGCGAAACGGTAAAAAAGCTCCGCGAACACGCAGAAATTCCGCGAACACGCGGGATTGCTTGTTCGCGATACTTTTTGCCTGTTCGCGATCGCTGTTTGCGTGCTCAGGGTGAAATATCTCGCGAACACGCATATTGAGAACGCGAACAAGCAAAAAATTTCGCGAAGTCGCGGAACGCAGATTTTTGGGCAATTTCGCGTTCTCCGCGGAACGCGAAATTACCCAAATTCCGCAAATTCCGCGAACGGAACGAAATTTACCGCCCAGGCCTAATAAAAACCTTAATACAAATCAACACGTGAAAACACAAAAATGAACAATTAAAATGACAAGTAAAACTAAAGATTGTAAAATATGGCCAAATAAACATGTAGCATCTGTTCTCTTTTATGGGGTACTGACTTTTTAGTATCAGAGCCTGAAATCTCAGAACACGCTATAGTGTATAAACGGAATTATGAAAAGTGATTAGTCTACAGAAAATGTTCACTTTTATCTGCCTTTCCTAGACGTGCTTTCCGAAATGAAGATTCCTTATTCCACTAACAGCATCTTTCCTTTCATTTGTTTTATTATGAAATAAACTAAGGGCCAAAGGTGGACTCCATTAGGCATACAGTTCAGAAAGTCACCGTTTGAAAGAGTGTAGAACCAATCCTCAACAGAGACGAGATGTGATTCTTGTGTTTACTCTTTTCAATTAAAGTGAGGAATACAGCAGCTTTCTTTGTTCTTTTGCTGGCCGCCCGCTCAGTCTGTTTGATTCTAGAAATATTTGTTTTCTCTCATGTAGTGATCTAAGGGAAAGGATACATGGCAAGTAACATCTATCAAAGATGTGGCTGACTACATCCAACTTTGAGGATAAAGTTCTTCCGAGCATACAGATGAATACAAGACAAAAATAGTATGTCAAGCTGTTGATTTACGGTGTGTACAGCTGTTAAGTGTGCACATTTCTGAAATAGGTTTTCTTCACAGCGAGTGAGAAGACACATGTATTCTGCGCTTTCTCTTGCACATACATTATGCTGTGCAGGAGAGTCATTAGTTTGAGCATTTGTACCAAGCATATGGATATACATGTGCACAGTAATGATCCAACAGCATTGTGTGTACATATGTCTTTAGGTCCTGACTGCCTTGTGTGTCTCCCCTAAAGCAGGAAAAGTTAAGGCCGCTATTCTCTAACTTTCGACCCACCTCAATATTTTGTCCGAGGTAGCTCTGCTGTCCAACACAGATACATACCAAATGGCATAGAGAGGCTTCAGGTGCCAGCCCCTGAAGCTGATTCGACCTTAGTGATAGACAGCCTAAGCCCGACAGCCCCTTCACTAGAGACCTGCACAAAAAAAATCTGGTGGACCATCATTTATGTGAATGGGGATTGCTGGCGAAGGCTCTGAGATGCGAGGTGTGTTGCGATCAATGGTGTGAAGTTTCAAACTGCCAAGCCAGAGTGTGAATCACCCATAATCATTGGAAGCTGAGAAGTGCTGCTCAACTATATATATATACACATATATATGTATAGTGCAGAGGTGTACTCCATATCACTCAGGATATGCCCTCAACGATGGGAAACATATCTAGAGGAAGGCCAAATGGGGGGGCCTGTGCCTAAGCTCCATTTGTAGTGGCCCCACCTTGGACCACAGCACCAAAGCAGTTGAAGGTGCCAGGAGGCGGCAGCTAAAAACATTGCACCTTACTACACTGCAACAAAGTGTTTTTACCCCTAAAATGTTTAAATCTGACTCTGTATGTATGTGTTGATATAGTTATATGTACTCTAAAGATACAGATATATCTACACATACAAAGTATGATGTAAACATTTTTAAGCAAACACATCTATCTATCTATCTATCTATCTATCTATCTATCTATCTATCTATCTATCTATCTATCTATCTATCTATCTATCTATCTATCTATCTATCTATCTATCTATCTATCTATCTATCTATCTATCTATCTATCTATCTATCTATCTATCTATCTATCTATCTATCTATCTATCTATCTATCTATCTATCTATCTATCTATCTATCTATCTATCTATCTATCTATCTATCTATCTATCTATCTATCTATCTATCTATCTATCTATCTATCTATCTGTTACAGAGTGGCGGTGACCATTCTGTAGTTATAGTTAGGGTGACCAGAGATAGGATTTTTTAATTTTTTTATTTTCGTCCCTTCGTAACTCTGCACCAATTTGATGAATGTCTGCGAAACTTTGCAGACGTGCTGGCACTGTTTCATTTTGGGAGTACTGTTTCACAGTGTTTGGTCAAGGGTGTGCAAAGATAAAAGGGGGGCCCAAAATTAGCTACAATTTCAATGCATATTCCATGGACTTTTGTATTTCGTGTAGCAAGGAAAACGTTAGCTGGACTTCTGTCAATGTTAGCAGTATTACATAGTAGGGGGTTTAGATGATTCTTTAGTGTAATGACAGCAAATACATTAAGTGAAAGTTAAGTTGTTAGATATTATCTTTCAGCTATATCTGTGGCCACTGTGATACTGTGGTACAACCTCAGTACATTACGATGAGAAGGGATGATCTGATTGGCTAATGAGGACTTCTCTAAAAGCTCATGGCAGCCATGTTGATTTATACACTGTGAGAAGTTGGCCTGGTATATGCTGTCCACTTGTTAAAGTGGGCACCTTGCACCAGTCCAAACGACCCTAATAGATGATTAGGTTAAAGACAACCTTTATTAAAAGCTATCCTAGTGGTAGCTATGGAGAGCAGCCTTCAGGCTAAGTCTCGAAGGAATGTAAAGCAGCTTGGTTTACCAGATTATAACCTCCTGAATGACCAAATGAAAGGAGAACCACACAAGATACATAAATAAAATATATGTATTTACTACTAAAAATTCTCTACCAACCTCTTTATGAGATTAGAGAACAAGATATACAATATTAAAGCACTAGAACGACAGTAAATAGCACAATACACAGTGGGCCATAGGGGGAGACCAAACCATATATTAAGAAAGTGGTATAACAACCACGGCTTGACTAGAACAGTGCCTAGAGCACATAGAATCGCTGGGGCCCCAAGTGTCACCACCCAAGGTAGTGACACAGGGGACCCACGGGGGACGCGTGCAGTGTGAGAACACAGCCACGAGCTCCGTACAATCCTATGGGAAAGTTGCGGTGGGAATTTTAAAGATTAAGGACACTTAGGAGGACTTTGTGCAAACCCCTTCAAACTTAGAAGGTTCTAAGGCCAGCACCCATTTGAGCACCAGAGTACTCATGTTACCTAACCCAGGGAAGCCGGGTGCATAGGTGGTAAATGGTATTGGGAATCTTAGTCGTTTTCAATGGCGTGATGCTGCAAAGTGCTGCTGCCGGTAAGATGAGAAGAGTCCGGTGTGATCCAAGCCTGGATCAGAGCTGAGAAGAACCTGAAAGCAGAGCGGACAGAGTCTGGATCACAGTGGGGTCACGAGAGGCATGATAAACCAATGCCAACCAATGTCGGGTGTTTCAGGTGAGAGGAGGTGAAGCTTGACTCTGCAGTCACGGAGACCAGGAGACATCGACAATGACAAAAGTCCACAGGCAAGCTGTCCCACGAAGGATGTCGAGTGCTGGGGGGGGGGGGTCAGTGTCCGGATTGGAGACCAACAAGCCTTGGCAACTGCAACCCATGAGGTTAGAGAAAATATGCTTTTGTGAGGACCAACAAGGTCCTGGGGAATCCCCAAGCAATGGAGAGTCAGGGCATGTCTGGAGCAACCAGGAAAGCCAAGTGAAAGTTAAGTTTCCCTTCTCGAGGACCCACAGGTCGACGGACCAGGGACCGCAAAGGGACCTCAAGAGGAATCACAAAATACCAGCCCACGGAATACTGTAGGCTGGTAATCTTCTGTGGAATCACTGCTTGGGGTCTGGACTACAAGTTGCCAAAAGCACAGTCTCAGGGATTGCCAAAAAGCATATGCTACTGCAAATGTGCAAAGTGTCCAGGGGTACGGGTTGCACGGTCCCCACGAGGGCTGCGGGTTTCAAGTTTGCTGAAAGCACTGGTCGGCCTTGGGGAAGCTTGGAAACCCACCTCCTGTGTTGCAAAGTCTTCGGAGTCCTTCAGGAGCTGCGTAGATTCAGACCAGTTAGGTGCATTTCAGGGGTCTGCCTTGCAGGGGAGTAACTCATTTACTCCAAAGGAGATTCTTCGGTCATCCAACGTAGTGTAGATAGTTGAAGTACTTGGTTTCTGTAGCAGAGTTTCGTCCAGGTAAATCCAAAGTCCTATAGCCAGGGGTTCCTACTTTATACCCAAGGAAGGGATGGAACAAACTCTGGGGACCCACCTATGGGAGGGTCAGGACATAGGGGTGGCTACACCCATCTGCTTTGTCCAGTTTTGTGCCAGAGCAGGGGCTGATAGCCCATGCAACCGGTTTGAGCTGGACTATGCACAGGGACAAATGTGCCCCCAGTGCAGACATCAAAGCACGTTCAGAGTGCACCCACTCAGCACCAATACACTGAAGCCTGTCTGGGAGGTGGTCACATCTCCCTGTGACAGGAAACCTATTGTCCAGCCTCCCCTGCTGGAGTTTCGTCCAGCAGCAGGAGGGCAGACTCGTGTCTGTGGCTGGCAGCATCCATTTTGTGATGCCAGGGTCTGTAAAGCTGGTACCTTGTGTACCGGTGCTGTCATATTTCTCCCTGCAGTAGGGTGGAATCATACCTCCCACACCAGTTACTGGTGTGAAGGTATGATTCCAAGGTGTTTGACACCAAACACGCATGTTTCCATGCAGCCGTTTTAAAGTTAGTATTTACCGCAAGGTTATAATGCACATAAGTATATATGATTGGCTGCATCACAAACAACCCCGGAATATAGGTCCTGAAAGCTGCAGCGGGGCTCTGCTCATGCATGGGCACCCTCTCACATAAAACCCAGCACCCTGCCTTCAGGATTGATAAGGCCTGCCATAGGGGTGACTGATAGGTAACTATGTGCAGTGATAAGGGTAGATATAGTGAACCTATATCTAAGTAAGGGGTGCATGCACCACCTTACACAGGCTGTTGTAGCAGACCTGTTGTGTCATTTTGAATGGCCTCCTAGGGGTGGCATAATACATGCTGCCGCCCCTGAAAGGCCTCTGGTGTACCGGTGCCCTGGGTATATAGCATACCATATACTAGGGACTTATAAGGGTACCCCAGAATCCAATCTGGAGTGTACCTAAAGTACATGAACTACCAATGTAAGGAGAAGGCAGAAATACTGGGGTCCTGATAAGCAGGATCCCAGTCAAACTAAGTCAAAAACAGCAAAACACCAGGCAAAAAGTGGGGCTAACCATGTTTTGGATTACATATTAAAAGTGAGTGTTAATAAATGGTTTAGGCTTTTTAACTCTAATTGTTTTAAGTTTGGTATCATTGGCATATGCACAGGAAAAAGCTTGGAAATGTATTAATTTGTTTTATCAAATTTACGGAGTACCACGCTATGGCAGCCCACTGTTGTTATAGTTAGGGTGACCACATATAGGGACTTTTTAGACTTTTGTCCCTTAATAACTGTTTGACTAATGTCTGTGAAACTTTACAGAAATACTGCTCCCATTTAATTTTTGGAGAACTGAAAGTTTTGCAGCGTTTAGTCAATGAGGAGCAAAGATAAAGGGGGTTCCAAAACGGGTTTCAGTTTCATAGCATTTTCAATAGTCTATTGCATTTTGCGTAGAGCAAAAACTGTCAGCTGGACTTCTGTCACATTTGGCAGTATGTCATAGTAGGGGGTGTGGATGAATATTTTGGGTAGTGGTAGCAAATAAATTGAATAAAAGTTAAGTTGTAAAAAGATTTGGGCTATATCAGTGGCAGCGTTGGTACAATGCTACAACCTTGGTATATTGTGATAAGAAGTGATAATATGATTGGCTAAGAAGGACATCTCAAAAACCTCATGGAAGACAAGTTGATTTATACCACACATTTTTTTATGTGTTTAGCAACACATATTAAACGTAAATGTTAATAAATGGTTTAGACTTTTAATTGTAATTGTACTTACTTGGTATAGATGGCATATGTACTGTAAATCATTTTGAAATGTAATAATGAGTTTGATCAACTTAGCAGAATATCCTGTTACGACCCCATTGGACTCTGTAGGGTGCAGTGGTACTGTAAAAACATTTTTAAAATAACTCATACTTATTGATATATATAGACGCACCGGTTAGATGGCATATTAAAAAAAAACCTTTTATTATAATTCAATATTTAGAATTTAATTATGATGTAGCAGGTGTTAGCGAATGTTATTAATGAAAAATATACATATAGACACAAACAGGTTCATTCTTCTATCTTGTATAGTTGTACCGTGTGTCCCCCATCCTTTAAAAGAATATAAAAAAAGAAATGGCCTACCCTGGGGGTGGTGTCCCCGGGGGCAAAAACCACCAGGGAGGGGGGCCACTCAGCACCCCTCCCTTGAAAATAAATATAATGGCTGGGACCTGGGGTATGGAGATTCCCAGGGGCCAAAATCAGCCTGGGGTAGGGGGGGCGCAGAGCCCTCCTCCCCTTTAAAAAAAATACACAAACAAAGGCCTAGCCCTGTGGGATGGGCTCCCCAGGGCCAAAATTGGACTCTGGAGTGGGGCTGCGTGTCCCCATCCCTGTTCTTTTAATTAAAAAATGGGTCAGGCCCGACAGATGCGGGCACAGGGTCCAGAATGGGTCAAGGGAAAGGGAGACACACAGCCCCCCTTTCCTAAATTAAAAAAAAATAAGCCGGCAATGCCCCAGAGGTGGTCGGAGGCCACCCCCCTTTTTCCAATTCTCTGCAAACGTGCCTCTCTTTGCACTGCTGGTGGGGAGATGAGGTCCCCTTGCTTCCTGAGTGTCTCAGGACTAAAGTGGACTTCATCCCACAAGAATCAGTGCACCAGGAGAAGCATTTGCACAGTGGTGGAGAAAGGGAGAGTGGCCTCTGATGACCTCGCAGCAATTCCACTGTGTTGGAAATACCCACTCCCACACCGGAAGGGTGGTGGTGGACTTCCCGAACACACTGTGGTAGCTTGGCTCGAGTGGTCAGGAAACAGGCACCGTGCTAAGCATACGTTATACCCATACAATAACCATGCGTGCATCCGTTCCAAAAACGACTCTACACCGTAAAAATTATGAAAATATCTTTCTTTATCTTCTTTTTCTCTTAGTTGCTGATTAGATAAATAATTACACAATCACAATATACAAGGCTTATTAAATAGTGCAGGTCAACTAAATACTGGCTTAATGATTCAATAAATAGGGGTGATCATAAATATTAAAGACATAAATATAAGTGCAGTTAATACAGGCAATTAAATATTCTGAGGCAATAAATACTGTAAACCAATAAATATTGTGCATCAATAAATACTGTGGACCAATAAATACAGTGAAGCAATAAATAGGTCAAATACAATAAATACAGTGCCCCCAATAAATAATTAAAAGCTGACAGTGACACTCATATAATCAGATCACATTTGAGATTACTATGGGCTGAATTGGCCCAGGCACAGCTTATGGTGAGGTAGATGGCTTGAGGGTGTCTACTCCCTGGCTTGGACAAGGCTGAGGCCTAAACGGAGGTAGATCAAGGGGGGGTTCTAGAGATCTGGCTTTCCCACTCTACACAACCCCACTGAATTAGTCTCAGCTCACCCCTGGCACAGTCAGGCTGGTTCCAGCACCTCCCTAGCCCTCAGAGTAGTCTCTCAAGTCTCCACAGGGCCTTAGGCGCCCTCTACTCCACGTACTGCCCTTTTTCTGATGCTCCGACGCTGCTGGAGTCGGGTCGACGCCGTGAGGCGGTTCCGGTTCGATGTCGGCGGCCTCGGCGCAATGTCAGTTCTTGACGACGCCGGTAGGCGGTTCCGGTTCGATGTCGGCGGCCTCGGCTCGATCTCGACCTCCGATTCGATGACGTCGGGCAGTCTTGACTCAATGTCGACTTCGGGCGGCTCCGGTCCGATGGCGACCTCGGCTTCGATGACGTCGGCCGGCCTTGCCTCGATGTCGACTTCCGGCGGCTCCGGAGTGCGATCTCCACTCCCGACCTCCGGTGCTCCTCTCCTCAGGTTCCCGGCGACTCCGGAGTGCGACCTCCACTCCCGACCTCCGGCACAATTCTCCTCAGGTTCCGGCGACTCCGGAGTGCGATCTCCACTCCCGACCTCCGGCACGCTTCACCTCGGTCTCCGACGACTCCGGAGGGCGGACTTCACTCCTCCGATGACGCCGTTAACTCGACCTCGGGTGACTTCCTCCTCGACCTCTGGTACTCTCTACGACCTCTGACGGCGCCCTCTCTCGACCTCTGGCGGCTCCGGGTACGACGTCTGCTTTTCCAGTCAGCGCCGCTTCTCCACCTCGGGCTCCAGGTCTCAGGCTACTCGACGTCGGACTCCAGGGAAACCAGTATTCAGGTCAGGATCTTGCTGTTCTTTGGTTCTAAGGCCTGTTCCTGCTGTCCAGGTCCTTAGGATGGTTTTTCTTGCTTCTTCCCACACAGGGCTCCAGGCTGGGCTCAGTCAGTAGGGACTAGTATCAAGGGTGGGTTTATGGACCCCACTCCAGGCACAAGTTTCCACCCCTGCTGCTTCACTCCTTCCTCCTTCAGGTTTCTGCTGCTCTTTCTTCACCAGTCAGGTGCCAACTGCCAGCTCCAACTGCCAACTCTCTGTCTTAGCTTCCCAACATTCTAAACCGCCTCCAACGGTCACAGGGTTCTGGAATGTTCTGGAAGGTGCTAGTAGGTTCCAGTGGATGCTGGTGATGTCACAGGTGGCCACCATTTTGTGCTCCAGGCCCTCAGACAGAAGTTTCAGGGGTAGATAAAATGGCTCCCTGAATCTGCATCAACACTACAAAAAGTCTGGTGGTTCCCAAAAAGGAAAAATACCAACAGGGTTTGAGGCAAAAGTGGGACAAAATAAATAATGATGAGGAGGGACCACCCAAAGGGCTGACAGGTCTAACACACTGTGTGTGGTTTACTGGATTTAACAGGTGGGCTAGTTGCCCCTAAGGACCCTCAGCTGCGAAGGGGACTTCATGCCCCAAACAAGAGCATGCCAAGAGGTGTGTTTGCAGCGTGGTAGAGAAAGTGGGCATGGTCTGCTATCAGAACTCAGCAATCCTGCTGTTTGGGACTTAGTGGAGATAATAGGAGGGTTAGTTGGCCCCAATGATGTCCTTAGGGGCCAACTACCCTCCTGTTATCTCCAGGAAGTCCCACACATTGGGATTGCTAAGAGGTCTTTGGAGGCCACCCCCCCTTTCTCCACCACTCTGCAAACGCGCCTCCTGGCACACTACTGGTTGGGGTATGAAGTCCACTCCACTCCTGAGGGATCTTGGAGGCCAAGAAGCTCTCCTGGTACCTCCTGTAAGTCCTATGCAGTGGAATTCCCGAGAGCTGGACTTAAGTCTCTTTCTCTACCACTCTGCAAATGTAACTGCTAATTGAAAAACCTTAGAAATTCACTAAAAAACAAGGTTACAGGGACGTTATAGTTAGCATATAGAGTTTAAAAAAACTAAGAAATTCACACAAAAAAACTAAAGGTTATAGGGACGTTATAGTTAGTAAGTAAAATATGTAAAACCTTGGAAATTCACTAAAAAACAAAGGTTACAGGGACGTTATAGTTAGGCTGACATTTCACTCAGCAAAACCAGAGAAATGTGTCCGTCAAAGTTAGCTGAGTTAACTACAACTTGCGCCCCACAAGGCACTGCTTATGACCTCACATATCATATCACTCATGACATGGTCAGTGACATCACTGATGATGAGATCACTGATGGCATCCCAAAATTACATCACTGAAGACATCAGTGATGACATCAACCACACCATCTCTGACACACCTACTCACACCCCTATAGAATCTTTTAAACACCCACTTTCACTCCCACACAATTATTCACAGACCCATTGGCAGAGCCATACCAGTACATACACAGCCACTCACTAATTCATAGATCTACACACATATCCACTTGCTCACCTATACTGCCACTCTTACACCCACTCGGTCACCTATACAGCCAAATATTAAAATATTAATTTACATTTATTTTATAAATGGTCAGTTATGATTTCAAAATTATATACAAAATTACAAATAATTATATATATTTATAGCAAACACATAAAATCTAATTAAAAAAACATTCTAATATAAATTAAAACCTTAAACTATTTAAAAATCTTTAACCTAAATTTCCCACTACATTCAGTGCGACAGTAGGAAAAGTGTTGGATAGCGGAGGGGTAAACATTACTATTCCCACTCTAATGAGTGTAACAGTAGAGAAAAGTGTTGGATAGCGGAGGGGTAAAAATTGCTATTCCTTATCCAATGAGTGCTGCAGTAGGGAAAGTATTGGGTAGCAGAGGGATAAAACATACTATTATCACTCCAGTGAGTGCAACAGTAGGGAAAGTGTAGGATAGTGGTAGGGTAAAATGTACTATTCCCAATCCAATCAGTGCAACAGTAGGGAAAGTGTTGGATTGCAGAGGGGTTGCAATATTCTCACTGCAGCCAGTTCAAAATTAAAAACAAACAAAATATTAACAACAAAAAAATGTAAATTACAAAATAAATAATGAATAAATATGTACAAAATTAAAATACCAATATATTTAATATTAAACATTTAAAAAAAACGTATTATAATGTTAAATACAAATACCTACAAATATTATATAAAAAAAACCTAAAACATTATTTTCAAACAAATACATATTTTTATTAAGTAAATATTTGGAAACAAAAACATTAATTATTACATACAATTATTTTTTTTTATTTTCTACCCAGTAACCCCACACAATTCACAACCCACATCTAAATATATAAAAAAATACTTCCATAATAAACATAATTACTTTCCAATTAAAGAAATATTATTAATTAAAACTCGTATAATCCCCACAACCGACAGCTAAAATGAAACTGTAAAAAAAATAATTACACAATTAAAACTTATTTTCAATAAAAAAACTAATAGTATTTAACAACTAATTATAAATTAAGTAAAATTAATTCAATCCCCAACATTTACCCCTATAAAAATAAAACCCACACACCAAAAAATAAGCAATTACCCTAACTAAATATCAGTTATTTAATATTAATGATCAACTGATTATTAATTAATTAAACTGTAAAAAGGGGCACGGCCTGCACCACCACTCTGCAACGCAGCACAGTGGCGCTTACTGGAAGCACCTGGTGGGCTAGTTGGCCCCTAGGGTACCTTAGGATTGAAGGGGAATTATTTCCCCAACTTAAAACACACCACAGGACCCTAGCGCATATTGGAGGTTCCTGGTGGGCTAGTTGGCCCCCAGGGACCCACAGAATTCAAGGGGAATTCGTTCCCCATCTGCAAACATGCCAGGGAGTGCTGCAAGGAGGGGGCTTGGCCTCCGGCGTGATGCCGGTCTTTTATTTATTTTATTTTTTTTAAAAGGGGGGCTGTGTTGCCACCCTTCTTTTTCTAATTTATTGGCCATGGAGACCCCATCCCCGAGGGCCTGCCCCCTAATTTAAAAAAACAAAAACAAATTGGAAGCGGGCCGCATGGCCCCCCTACCGAGGCCTTATTCAGTCCCGGGGACCCCATCCCCCGGGGCATGGCCTTTCATTTATTTATTTTTAATTCTTTGGGAGGTGGGCTGCATTGCCCCCCTCTCAGGCCACTTATGGCCCCAGGGACCCCATCCCCCGGGGCAGGCATTTGTTTTTTTAATTTTTTTATTTTGTGGAGGGGGCCACATGGCCCCCCTCCCGGGCCACTTGTAGTCCTGGGGACCCCATCCCCCTGGGCTGACCCTCTCTGTTGGGGACCGTGGGGGGGTCCCCAATCCCCCCACAGTCCCGCCGGCTCCCCGCGTCCCTCGGGAGCTGGCATTGCTTTTCCACATGGGGAGCTGCTAAGATGCAGCTCCCCGTATGGAAAAGCAATTTGGTTTGCATTTTGAAAGAGAGAGCAGGTTTCCTGCTCTCTCTTTCAAAATCCAAACCAAGTTTGCTATGGCAGGGTGGGAGCCGCGAGGCTCCCGCCCCACCATAGCAAACTACAGTGTCCTTGGGTGGGCACCCCGGGACACTGCTGGTGCTGGCCCTAGAGGGTGGTGGTCCCCAGGGCCAGGACAAGGCTCCAGGAGGGGGGCCGCGTGGCACCCCTCCCACAATTTACAAAGCCCCGGAGGGTGGGGGTCCCCGGGGCGGGGGGGTCCGTCATGGACCCCCAAATTTTAATATTTAGAGCCCTGGGGAGGTGGCGGTCCCTGGGGCGTGTGGAGGGGTTTAAGCCCCCTCACACAGGTTTTTTTTTTAACAGCCCCGGGGGGTGGCGGTCCCCGGGGCTGCGGAGGGGCAGTGTGCCCACCACAATAATAATTAAGTAGAGCCCCAGGGGGGGTGGTGGTCCCCGGGGCTTGGGGGGCCTTAGAGGCCCCCCAACATTAAACTAAGAAGCCCCTGGTGGGTGGTGGTCACCGGGGCTGCAGGGGGCAGTGAGCCCCCCACAATTATGTTTGAAAAGCCCCATGGGGTGGCGGGCCCCTGGGCTGTGGGGCCCCTTTGGGCCCCCCATCCCAATACAAATATTGCCCCCAGGATTTGGCCCACCCGGGGGCTAAATATTAACAAGGCACGGGAGCCCACGCTTCATTTTTTTAATAATTTCGGCCGAAATTCGCCCTGGGTACGCAAATCTTGCCGATTTGAAAAAAAAATGCTTTTTGGGCCCTGGGGGTCCTTGTGGAACCCCTGAGCAGGCCTAGGGGGTCAGGGTGTTTCTACCCTGCCCCCTTTTTGTGTTTTGCACATTACATTTTCTGTTTCCTGTTGACAGTCAATTAGCATAAAGCTCGTGCTTGGGAGGATCCGTGGCTCTAGATACATATGTGTTTTTACTTTTGATTTTCTCAGCAACTACTGAACAGATTTACACCATTTAACACAAAGGATTCTTTCTGAAACCAAGAACTACCTCTTTGGCAAATTTGGTGTAATTACGTTCAGCAGTTCGGGCTGTAGCCGTATCTAAAGTTTCCTATGGAAAATTGCAGAGGGAAAACACGTTTTGGGACTCCCCTTTTTTCTCGGCCCTCACTTGACGAATCACCCCGAAACTTTCAAGATAGGGGCGGACCGGAGCGCCCCACAAGTTTAGAAAATTTCACGAAGATTCGTCTATCGGTGTCAAAGTTATTGGGAATAGAATGTTGTGAATTTCCTATGGAAAATAGGTCCTAACTATAACTATCCTCTGGCGACCGCCAGTAGATAATATGTATATATATATTTTGCTCCATTGTCCACCTTAAGGCGACTGCTGCACTCTTGTGACGGGTTCAATCGAACATGCAGGTGGGTCCATTTAACATCAAAGGCTCTTGTCTCCTCAGAAACATGCTGCATTCACGGGGTCCATTCAAAATACTTTATTTGCGAGGACGCGTTTCGGCGCTCAGCCTTCTTCTTGCTCGCGCATTCAAAAGAACAGCATTGACATGATGGTGCTTTAAATTACTAGCTGGATTTTCTTCGGCTAGAGTAGATGCAATGAGAGAGGGGATTGGTCAGTCATGCACCAATGCCGTTTCCCCTCCGTTTTTGTTACGAGGAAGTTTTCAATTCATAATGTGTTTCGGGCCCCCTGACCGACCCCTGAGAAGAATGGAGCACTCCCCCCACCCATAAGCATTTGCCAGCCATTGAATGGTTCACACACACCTAACAGATAGGTAGACCCCATCCCTGGGAGGGCTATTTGGGGGTGGGAGGCCTGCACAACAACTCACAACAGGTCCCCTGACCCATCCCTGAGAAGGATGGAGCACTTCCCCCCACCCAGAAGCATTTGCCAGCCATTGAATGGTTCACACTCACCTAACAGATAGGTAGACATTTTCCCAGGGAGGGCTGTTTGGGGGTGGGAGGCCAGCAACACAACTCCCACCATGCCCCCTGTCCCACCCCTGAGCAGGATGGAACACCCCCCAGAAGCATGCGGCATAGTTTGCATTGCTTACATCAAACTAGCAGGTAGGTAGCCATCTTAACAGGGAGGGGTGTTTGTGGTTGAG
This sequence comes from Triturus cristatus, assembly GCF_964204655.1. Taxonomy (NCBI): domain Eukaryota; kingdom Metazoa; phylum Chordata; class Amphibia; order Caudata; family Salamandridae; genus Triturus; species Triturus cristatus. Next base: position 502,153,085 of record NC_140591.1, read on the forward strand.
AAGACTGCACTACAACTCCCACCATGCCCCCTGTCCCACACCTAAGAAGGATGGAGCAACCCCCCGAAGCATGTGGCAGAGATTGCATTGCTCACATCAGAATAACAGGTAGGTAGCCATCTTAACAGGGAGGGGTGTTTGTGTGTGGGAAGACTGCACTACAACTCTCACCATGCCCCTTGTCCCACACCTGAGCAGGATGGATCACCCCCCAGAAGCATTTGGAAGCCATGTTCTCACAACAAACAAACTAACAGGTAGGTAGACCCCTTCCCTGGGCGGGTTTTTTGGGGGTGGGAGGCCTGCACAACAAATCACACCAGGCCCCCTTGCTCCTCAGCACATCAAGGGGTGGCGGGCCCCTGGGCTGTGGGGCCCCTTTGGGCCCCCCATCCCAATACAAATATTGCCCCCAGGATTTGGCCCACCCGGGGGCTAAATATTAACAAGGCACGGGAGCCCACGCTTCATTTTTTTAATAATTTCGGCCGAAATTCGCCCTGGGTACGCAAATCTTGCCGATTTGAAAAAAAAATGCTTTTTGGGCCCTGGGGGTCCTTGTGGAACCCCTGAGCAGGCCTAGGGGGTCAGGGGGTTTCTACCCTGCCCCCTTTTTGTGTTTTGCACATTACATTTTCTGTTTCCTGTTGACAGTCAATTAGCATAAAGCTCGTGCTTGGGAGGATCCGTGGCTCTAGATACATATGTGTTTTTACATTTGATTTTCTCAGCAACTACTGAACAGATTTACACCATTTAACAAAAAGGATTCTTTCTGAAACCAAGAACTACCTCTTTGCCAAATTTGGTGTAATTACGTTCAGCAGTTCGGGCTGTAGCCGTGTCTAAAGTTTCCTATGGAAAATTGCAGAGGGAAAACACGTTTTGGGACTCCCCTTTTTTCTCGGCCCTCACTTGACCAATCACCCCGAAACTTTCAAGATAGGGGCGGACCGGAGCGCCCCACAAGTTTAGAAAATTTCACGAAGATTCGTCTATCGGTGTCAAAGTTATTGGGAATAGAATGTTGTGAATTTCCTATGGAAAATAGGTCCTAACTATAACTATCCTCTGGCGACCGCCAGTAGATAATATATATATATATATATATTTTGCTCCATTGTCCACCTTAAGGCAACTGCTGCACTCTTGTGACGGGTTCAATCGAACATGCAGGTGGGTCCATTTTACATCAAATGCTCTTGTCTCCTCAGAAACATGCTGCATTCACGGGGTCCATTCAAAATACTTTATTTGCGAGGACGCGTTTCGGCGCTCAGCCTTCTTCTTGCTCGCGCATTCAAAAGAACAGCATTGACATGATGGTGCTTTAAATTACTAGCTGGATTTTCTTCGGCTAGAGTAGATGCAATGAGAGAGGGGATTGGTCAGTCATGCACCAATGCCGTTTCCCCTCCGTTTTTGTTACGAGGAAGTTTTCAATTCATAATGTGTTTCGGGCCCCCTGACCGACCCCTGAGAAGAATGGAGCACTCCCCCCACCCATAAGCATTTGCCAGCCATTGAATGGTTCACACTCACCTAACAGATAGGTAGACCCCATCCCTGGGAGGGCTATTTGGGGGTGGGAGGCCTGCACAACAACTCACAACAGGTCCCCTGACCCATCCCTGAGAAGAATGGAGCACTTCCCCCCACCCAGAAGCATTTGCCAGCCATTGAATGGTTCACACTCACCTAACAGATAGGTAGACATTTTCCCAGGGAGGGCTGTTTGGGGGTGGGAGGCCAGCAACACAACTCCCACCATGCCCCCTGTCCCACCCCTGAGCAGGATGGAACACCCCCCAGAAGCATGCAGCATAGATTGCATTGCTTACATCAAACTAGCAGGTAGGTAGCCATCTTAACAGGGAGGGGTGTTTGTAGTTGAGAAGACTGCACTACAACTTCCACCATGCCCCCTGTCCCACACCTGAGAAGGATGGAGCAACCCCCCGAAGCATGTGGCAGAGATTGCATTGCTCACATCAGAATAACAGGTAGGTAGCCATCTTAACAGGGAGGGGTGTTTGTGTGTGGGAAGACTGCACTACAACTCTCACCATGCCCCCTGTCCCACACCTGAGCAGGATGGATCACCCCCCAGAAGCATTTGGAAGCCATGTTCTCACAACAAACAAACTAACAGGTAGGTAGACCCCTTCCCTGGGAGGGTTGTTTGGGGGTGGGAGGCCTGCACAACAAATCACACCAGGCCCCCTTGTTCCTCAGCACATCAAGAAGGAGCACTCCCTCCCACCCAGAAGCATGTGTCAGTCATTGCACTGTCCACTTCAAACTAACAGGTAGGTAGACATATTATGCTTCCTTGTACCACCCCTGAGCAGGATGGAAGCCTACACCGCACACACACACACAGATGTGTCACAAATCCAACCCAAGTGTGAAAACATAACAGGTAAGTAACCAGTACATGCACCCAGCCATTCCTCTAAAAAAGCATGGTGCCATATGACAACACCAGCCCTCTCATTGCACAAATATACACACCAATACCGTTGCCACTCACAGTGTGCAGGCAGCTAAGCAAATTAAACTGTCACAGCAACCAAAGTGTGACACAACAATTAAGAAGCTAAAGAAAGTCTGTGCACAATCATGCACAGCACTGAATGCCATGTGTAAGTGCCATGAGGCCAGAGCAGCAGGGACCACATGAAAACAAAGAAAGCATGGTTGTTGGTACAAATTCAGATTTTCACATGACATGACATAGGTTTGCATGAGATAACAATGGCCAGTTCATGCTCAGATGTTACGTCAGCCAGGGCAGAGTAATTAACAAAGAGGCATTACAGAAAATCTTTGCTGCGCTAGTCCCTAGATGGCAACATGTCCCTGTAATCACAAAACATGCACGTGGCGCATGGTATGTTTTGACACCTCACACCATGGACAAGTAATGCATGTACCTCAACATCATCTCAGGAGGCACAGTAGTGCACATACAAACAATGTGATGATTAGTCAACTGTGTGGTGTACAAACAGTAAATAATACACAGCTAACACAAAGCTTGCGGGTGCACTACAATGACCATTTCCCATCTGTCCCACAGGTGACCAAGAACTGACTGCAATGGACAATACCAGCAACCTGCAGAGCCAGTCTCCCCCCCTGGAACATGGACTCTCGGATGTTGACTCCCGGGATTCAGAGGACGAGGAGCTCCAAGCCGGCCCATCTGGTGTGCCAGGGCTCAACCGGTCCCAGGACCCCATTGTCCCCCCACCACATCTGCAGCAACACCAACAGCTACGCAGACCACTGCTGTTATGGCCTGTGCGTCGTCCACTACCACCACCAGTGCTGCCTGCAACACTCCCCCTGTCACAGAGGATGACCACCCACACCACCAACTGAGGAGGGCAGGGAGAGGATGCAGGTACCTACAGTGGTGAGGCAACAGGTCCCTGGCAGCAGGGCAGGTGGGAGGGCCAGGGTCACTCACAGACAACCAGAGCCTGAGACCGAAGCCCTGGACAACATAAACAGAGTCCTTGGGGCACATGAATGGGCCCAGGGACAAACGGGCTGGTCAGAAGAATATTCCCACAAGCTCCTCCTGCTGATGAGGTCCATGGTACCCGCATGGGACAAATTGTGGACCTCTTGGGCCAGCTAGTGGTGGCACTGAGGGACAGGCCTGCGCCACAAACAACACCTCCACCTCCCCCTGCAGGACCGCAGGATGACATTTCAACATCCTCCCCTGCGGCCACAGAGAGGGGTGAGTACTCAGACCCCACAGGCCCTACAGCAGAGGCCCTCCTGCCAAGCGATGAAGGGGCCGTCCCAAGAAATCCCTGGGAGTATCCCGTGGCAAAGCACCTGCCAAATGTCAGACACGGAGCCAGCCATGATGGCAACCCTCTTCACTACTGCATTGACTTTTTAGACTGTCTTTCCCCACACTGCCTTGTAAATGGCATCTGTCTGTTGTACTGGGTCACCACATCAATGTGGTGACTCCTCGATTCTCTCATTTACCATAACTGTGAACTCACTGCTTCACTATTCACCCCAATGTAAATGTTCACCCTTCCTCACATGTCACCATTGTAAATAAATACTCCTTACACACATGTTGTTGTTTCTGCTCCGACTTTATTCCAGGATGTGCAGTCTTCACCATGATTACCATGTACCAGGAGTATGGAATGTATGTAGGCAAGGAGAGGCTGAAGGGACCTAGGAAAACACAACAGAACAACATTCACTAGTCTGGGTGTGGCATCACAGACATCACACAACACTTACCATCAAGCTGATCCAACATGCACACATCACAATGAGCAACAAGTGCCAACATTCACATCCTGAAGTAGTTCCAAACTACCCTGTCCCAGAAACATTGACAGCCACCACTGAGTCAACAACTGGCTGCAGTCACAAAGCTCACATACACCTTCACAACAAAAGCAATATCATCAGACAATGGGTCCGTTGTACATTGTCACTCACCTTCAAGTGAAGTAGCAGTTGATGAGCTGTTGACGCAGGTCAACACCTTCCTCCTCTCCACTGTCCTCATCACTGGACACTGGTTGATTTGCAGGTGGGGGCCTTTGCTGCTCATCAGCATCCAGGAGCAGGGGGATCTCCTTGCGAATGGCTAGGTTGTGGAGCATGCAGCATGCCACTACAATCTGACACACCTTTATGGGCGAGTACATCAGTGCACCTCCGGTCTTGTTCAGGCAGCGAAATTGTGCATTCAGGAAACTGAAAGTAAGCTCCACCACACAACATGTCCTCCCATGGGCATCATTGTAGCAGACTTCAGCTGGTGCCTACGCGATTCCGCAGTGGGCTCAGCAACCAAGGACAGTTGGGATATGCAGAGTCACCTTGGTGTGAGGAACACAGAGAAACCTTGTAATGTCACTGTGTCAGAGGACAGCATGTCACACACTGTCAAGAATTCCTGTCATGCGAGGGGAGGAAAACGGTAACCAGCGTAAACGGACTACATCTCCCAGGATGCTTAGCGGTTGAGAGGTTATGTAAACAGGAGAGCTGTTACATAACTCAAGGAAAACACGCCCTTATGTAAACAGGAGAGCTGTTACATAACTCAAGGGAAAACACGCCCTTATGTAAACAGGAGAGCTGTTACATAACTCAAGGGCAAACACGCCCTTATGTAAACAGGAGAGCTGTTACATAACTCAAGGAAAACACGCCCTATAAAGGGAGGAACCGGGAGGGACAAGGCTGTCGGATATTGTGTTTACACCGACGTACCTGCTTCGTGAAGAGCAGTGTTCCGGAGTGGTGCTCCAGTAAGGCAAGAACGGAGGTAGGTCGAGTCGTTACTCCCTGGGCCGTGTCTTGCCCCATCGTCATCTGTGAAGGACCCGGAAGCTCTACCGGTCAACCATTGAGCTTCGCTTTTTGACTCGGCTGAGTCAAAGCGCAGTGGCGCTTTTGCTGGTTGGAGTCGTAACTCCCAGCCCGACCAGAGATACAGGGACTGCCAGCTGTAACGCACACCAGGAGGTGTTTGCCGCGTTACAGACTCGGAAGTCCACAGGATCGATCGAGCGGCTGCTCTCGGTTCAGTCTTCTTGCTTTTGATTGGGGTATCGGTGACGCATCACCAGGAGGTGACTCCGCGTCCCGGTGCAGTCGGAGGAAGAGGTTGAGCGGCTGCTCCCTTCAGGTAGAGACCCCGGCTGGGTGTTTCCCTGACTCCTCGATTCTCCCCAACACTCGTCGTGCCCCTCACAGCCTACCGATTGGCATTGTCGGCCATTTCATTTCTGCCCTCTGTTGGCATACGCCGGGATCGGCGTATATGCAGAGGACGGTTAGGACCATCCGTGCTGTGGGCTGGTAACGTACTGAGCCTGGAGGATTCCAGTGACTATAACTTTTGTTTATTCGTTGTATTGTTTTTGCCTTCATTAAAATATCTAACCCTTCACAAGTGGTTGCGTCCTCATTATCGTGTCTGTTAAACGATCCTGAGACGTTCAGGGCGTTACACACACACAGCATGCTATTTGATTCTGCATACTCACCCACAATCCATGCATGCTCAGGAAGCAGATTAGCCATCAGCTGTGGTACAATGCTGTTATGCATGATGTATGAGTCATGGGCTGAGCCGGGAACTTTGGCACACACGTGCAAGATGATCATATCCGCCTGGCTCACCACTTGCAAGTTGATGGAATGGAAGTGTTTCCGATTCCTGTAGATGTGCTCACGTGCCTTGTGTGGAACTAGCCCAACATGGGTGCAATCAATGGCACCAAAAACATGGGGGTTGTGTCCAAGGGCATAAAAATCAACCTTCACAGCCGCCTGGGGAAATGGATATACCTGTCCTTGCAGATCATCATAGCGGACAGGACATCAAGCAGCACCTTGCTGAACATAGATTGCGACATGCCACCTGTGCTGGACACCATGTGCTGGAATGATCCAGTGGTAAAAAAATGCAGGTCCGCCATCACCTTAGATGTTGGGGTGAAAGCTGTTGGATATGTTTTGAGAAGCTGCAGGTGGGGCGCCAACATATCACAAAGGTCTCTATCCAGATGGAATTTCCAGATGATCTCCTCATTCTCCATGTCTGCCAGCACTGTGAAGGGACGATACAGATTTGGTCTCCTCCTAGTTGAGATGAAAGTGGACACATGTCAATGCAATATACCATGAGATGTGCACAACATCTTACATTTTGACTGACACAATGCCAACAATGACTATCATCACAATTGAGTTACGGAGCTGCTTACATGTAAGGACACCTTCAGCTACACTGCTCATACACTTGTCCCCTTTCACACAGCAAGTACCTCCGAAACAACATCAGACTATGAGAATGCACATAGGGATATGGCCACATCAAGCATGGGCACGCCTGAGAGTATTTCATCCAGCATATGTGTAAAAATGCAACACTACTGTCTCATGCCTAGCTGCTGTATCTGCCACACCTTCAGGAGTAAGTTGAACATGGCACACATCAACAACACATTGACCACAGGCTGAGCGTAAACAATACGTGTGTGCATGATCCAAGAAAAGAAGACAGTCAAATGTGCACATTGTTCATTGAGACATACATCACTGTGATTGTCACAGCACTTTCACACATCGAAATGTGTACACATTGGAAAGTCCATAACAACACTGTTCTGTGTACATGCCCATCAATATCACAAGTGACATGTGAGGGAGTACACAAACATGGCATGTGTAGTCAGCAGTGGGTTCAATCTGACATTAATCGATGTGCTGGTTGATAATGATATTAATGAGCAGAGCATTGGTGAAAAAATATATAAAAGATGTGCAAACACAAGTAGTTGCCATTTTTATGTTTGATATTAATAGCAAATGATATGTGGTTGTTCTGCCTGGAATTACTATTAATCACTACTTACAATATGTACGTTTTCTTACATTAGGAATTGGGATTTCCTAATTGCGATTCAGTAACAATCACAATTAGGAAATCGCAATTCCTACTTTTTGTATATACTCCCTAGACTTTCTTAACAATGTAGCCAATTAAATGCAGTTTATTCAGAAATGCTAAACACACTAAAGGAAAGAAGAATTCTGTTTTCTGGTCAGATTTAAAAACTTTATTGGACACTAGGGGCCTAGTTACGATGAGAGTCAGAAAGCCTCCGACCGCATTACGATGCAGGCAGTAGAAAGTGAAACCAGCCGGTCATTCGGCTGGATTCCGATGTGCTCAAGGAGCCCGTTGGCCAGTCGGAGGCCTGTCTGTAATCCCTATGGATGGCGTTTCCGCTCTAGGGATTACGATGTCGGTTTCCGACAGGCTATCCATGTTAGGCTTTCCGACATGGAAAGCCTGTCAGAAAGCGACGTTGGGGGCCCCTAGTAGGGCCTCCATTCCTCCACGGCTTCTGGTTGGGCGCCAAGGGGTCATTCAATCCCTGCACCATGTGGCAGGCATCCTGAGGTGCCTGCCATGCGGTGCAGGGATGAACAGATTCTCCCATTTGTCTATGGTACTTGTGCTATGGACGATTTACGGACACAGCACAAGCTCCCATAGACAAATGGTAGTATGCTACCGCACCATGTGCGGTCGCATTGCAATCGAGGTGTTGGGACCACAGTGGTGTCCTGACGTTGTAATTAGGCCCAATATGTCAAGAGGGGATATGGTGAAAATTACAAGTGGTATCTGCACATTAGTTCAATTAGAGAATACCAGTGATGGAAATCTGAGCCAAAGATATGTTATTCTAAATGTTCACTGGTAAGGTTGAATTGCTCCGCTCTTATTTTCAATATTTTCTGGCTGATTTGTATTGTAAATTAATTTGAATAACCTCGGCACTGTTATAAATTGAAGGGATAGCATTATAATTTTGTTAATGTTAATGTTACTGTGATTTATAAAGCTCACGTATACCCGGTGGTGTCTTGGCGCTGATGACGGAAGAGAATCTGTTCTGGCGTCTAGTTCTGGAAAATTCAGGTTTTCAGACCTTTTCTGAAGGAGGCGAGAGAGAGCTTGCGCTTCTGAGCTCAGTCGGAAGAGAGTTCCAAAGTTTATAGATGCCAAACCGAAAACTGCGGCCACCCCAAAGTGAAGTTAACATTTTTGGCACCTGCAGGAGTTTGGCTCCTGAAGAGCGAAGATGTCTAGTCGGTTCATACCAGACGAAGAGGTTTTGCAGGAAGATAGGACCTGTATGGTTTAGTGCTTTGTAGGCCAGGCACAGCACCTTGAATTTAATCCGTTGTGCAACCGGGAGCCAATGCAGACTATAGATTTCTTTGGAAACAGATTTATGCCTAGGGATATTGGACAGTAACTGCGCAGCTGAATTTTGTACGCTCTGAAGCTTTTTTAGGCACTGCTCCTGCATGTTTACAAATAGTCTGTTACAATAATCCAATTTAGATTGAATTAAGGATGTAACTACGGTTTTCCTGGTCTCTGCGTGAATATAGGCAATAATCTTCCTCACTTTCTTAATAAGGAAGTGGGCGGAAGAGACGATTGCGTATGTGTGCTGAGTGAGTGAGAGTTTATTGTTGAGCCACACTCCCAGGTTCTTGGCCTTCACCGCAGGTTTTGGTGGCTCTCCCATCTCTAATGGCCACCACAGACTACCCCAGCTTGGTTGCATATTGCTGAAATGTTCATATGCAGCTTTGTCTGTACATTTCACCCAGGAGTGATTGGGTTCCAAAAATCACAAGAGAGCTGTGTAACATATGTCACTCATAGCAATATTGCAGACAGCATGGAAAACTATTTAGTATGGACGGCAGGATACTCTGTCACATTATGGTGGACATCCCATCTGCGATATTACAAGTGTGATGGGGTACAAATTAATGCAGTTGTAATATGGGGGCAAACCACCATGTTTGTGACAGAGTTCCCCATTTGGCAAACTTTAAACAAGGCCCTAAATGTATGCTTGGTAATGATCTCTGTATATCTAATCTGCTGTTGAATGATCAACATCTAGTCTGATCACTGACATAATTGTGTCGGTTTTACTTGCACACTGGTGGGTGTGACTTTTGCTCAAACAGATTTTTGCACAGAGGTCGCCATTATAACAAGTTCAAATGTAAAGAGAAATTGGTATTACCAGGTGCAAATACATTCTGCCCCAACATCTCCATGGGGTTCACCAAATACATTTCAGCAGGAAAAACCTTCAAAAATTGGAAGGGGGAAAACAGACCGTATAGAACAAGACACACAGATTTTGGCGTGTGAAAACACCAAATGTTGCATTTTATTCCCCACTTAAATGATAACGCTTTCATTGTTGAGAATTATTGCAGTCGAAAAATTCTGGACCATGAACAATATGAGGTGCTCAGAATTCAGACAACCGACTCAGATGTATTAGGGTAAAACACACATAATTGTTGTGTGTGTTGTTCTATGCGAATTCATTTCTTCCTTCCAGGTGCTTATGAGGCATATGAACAAGATTTTTCAAATCCTCTCATGTGGTGCTGTATTGTGGGCTTTCGGATCACTGTAGGATGGATATAAACTCCATAGAAGGTGTATTAATAAATGCATTTCCGAGAGCTATAATACGGTGCAAGATTGGTGTAAACAGGGTCGGACTGGCCTATAAAACAGATTAATGTGTGCGCTGGCTTTTTAACAGGTTCTGGTCCTGTTTTATGGGCTGGAGGGATGAATTTTACTGCTGATTTCCGCGATATTGTCACAAACATTGCCTGCAGCAAAAACAAATGCATACAGACTCCCAGATCTTGCAAAATACCCACACAACTTGTGTTTACAAGCTCAAAACTGGCCTGATTTCTAAATGTGGGCCACTTTTTTAGCTGTCTGGATTGCTAACGGGGGCCACTTTTACTGTGGCGCCCGGGCCTATCTTTTGTCCCTGTCGGACCCTAGAGATAATTAGTTTACGATGGGAAGTAAAACTTCACTTTTTTTTTTTCCCGAAAGCAAAATAGTAATTAGGGGGCATATTAGCAAGGGCTGGCGATATAATTATCGCCGCTTTAGCGTCCGTTTTTGGGCGAAAAGCGGCGATAATTATATCGCAATATCTTCATCAAGGACACGCTAGCGCGTGTTTCCTTGATGTAGAGCCCGTTTTTTCACAGCCTCGCCTCGCATCGCTAATGAGATGCAAAAGAGGCGTGGCTGTGAAAACAACACATGTTAATATCGTGAAGGCAGCTTCGCGATATTAACAAGGAGGTGCAGCGATAAAAATAATCGCGCTACCTCAGCCTTAACTCAGGAATTTAACACCTGTTAAAATCCTGACTAAGGCATACTTTTAATGGGATATGGATTATGCTGATAGGACCACAGGGTCCTATCAGCAATGTTATCGCTGTTTTCAATGGAACATCACTGGAAAACCAGCGATGTTCCATTGAAAACACCGCTATCGCTGAAATATTATCGCCATAGCGCTATGCGTTGTAAATATAGCGTTATTATGGCGATAATATTCTACGATAGCTGGCGATACTTTTTCTATCGCTCTGAACGGCCAGCGATAATTATCGCTGGCCGTTGATAATATGCCCCCAAGTTTGAGAATTCATGACTTAAACCAGCTGTTTTAGAATGTGACATAATTAGTATGGGCATGTGGACCCGGTCACCCAGAAATGCTAAAATGCACTGGGTAAGATAAATCTGAACATTGGAGTCACCCCCATACCCTTGTGACGTAAAAGTGAAATACATGTTTGTATAAAACCTGCAGGCTTATGTATAGCAATATCGACGAGTAAAATAAAATAACAAATTATGTTCAAGTGCAATCACAAAGTGAATGGTACAACATATCTTAAAAAGGTATTACTTTTGGTGGCAGTCAAGTATCTGCAGCCAAAGGCAGGAGATGCAATCTCGGCTTGTCATTTGGTACCCTTGATGCACTGGTCTCATGAATCATGAAAGCAAATGAGCTGAGGATCTCTCTATTGGTGCCAAGTTCTGCCTCTTCCCTATCCCTATTGTAGCGAGAATGTTTTTAATTTCCCCTGCATCCTTGGAGGTCAAAGAGGAGGATGCTTGAAGTCCCTTCTGTTACCCCTGGATCGACACCCATGTTTAGTTTTTTCGACAGAATAATGTTTCTGGAAGATGAGATGTAAAACACCAAGATTGGTTAAATGCTTCTGAAATGTGTTGTAGATTTTCTAAATCAGTAATGTGTTTGTGCTGAATTGAAGGTAATGCATACATGTTTTCTGGGAATGTGATTTTTACAATACTCTGCAAATTACCCGGAAAAGATTGTTTTGAAGCAGGACTCGTAATTGGGTAAGTGAAAAGAAAATGGATTTTATAATGTGCTCAGTAGTTTGTGCTAATCGGGTTTACACGAGGCTCTCAAAGCAAAAGCACTTCACATTTAAAACACCTTAAATTTTACAGAGGAAAATGTTGTTAAATAAGTTTGTGTATTATAATCTCATGTGCTGGTTAGGCCAACAAATTAACAATATTTAGGGGCATATTTACAAGGCCCTTGCGCCACCCTTACGTCATTTTTCCCATGTTAAAAATGAAGCAAAAGTGGTGCAAGGGGCTTTTAAATCTGCCCCTTAGTAATTTTGTATCTTTACACAGAAACACAGCTAATATAAGAACTTAGGACAATGAGCCTGAGTCTTAAAACATTTGAAGGGCAGATTTACAAGCCCCTTGCCCCACCGGTGTGTTACGTTGCTTGACGCACCGGTGGCGCAACCTGCTGAGTGATATTTACAAACACAGGTAAAGCCACCCTGCGTGACTTTACCTGTGCTTGTAAATATCCCCACTTGTTAAGCAACACTTTGCATGTTAGGGGTGGGACATGGGTGTTGCTGTGGGTGTTCCCACGTCACACCCATGTCCACTGATGCATTTCCAGATTTACGAGGAATCGTAAATCTGGAAATGCGTCAGATTGCTACGCCACCCTAGGGGTGGCGTAGCGAGGTGCAACGAGGAGAAATGTATTCATTTCTCCTCATTTTTTTCCTCTTTCAATGCGTGCTGCATTCTAAAGCACACATTGGAAAAGGAAATCACCTCAAATGATTGTTTTTGTGTAGGAAGGTGCCACTTTCTGCACAAAAACAATACCCCCACAACATAGGCATCCTTGCACCATGGTGCAAGGGTGCCTACACCACCGCATGGCAGCAGTTTGTGCGCCAGGGCAGTGGAAAGCACAGAGCTGCGACATATTGTTGTAAATATGTCGCATTCCCTGTGCCTCGAAACTAATGCAGCACGGCGCAGCAAAATGACTTGAAGCACCGCGCCGCGTTAGTTTCTTGTAAATCTGCCCCTTGAGTGCCTAAGTTCCAATTGACACACAAAACATGCAATTATAATCTTAAATTCCACACCTTACTTCACAAGCGGTCAAGATTCCACTTTGAACTTATCTGTGGCAAACGATCTGGCGCTTTGAGGTATATGTATTGCCCTATTTCTGTTGGGCCATGGGTAACATTGGGGTGTAGCAGAGAGGTTACTTTTAAAAACGTTGTAAATACCCACAAAGTTATTATCACATGTACTAAAATACCCACACTAATTCATAAAAGCTCATTCCTAAATTGAATGTAAATATTTATTAGACGCCCACATTTTCCAGATGGTTTGGGGTTAGGAGATCGACAAGTAGAAACAGATTTCCCTTTGGAGAGAAAATTTTATTTTTAATTAGTGACATAGGAAAGTTGCCGCAGGAGTAGTGTAAACAAGTTGAAAGAGGTTTCTGTACAAATATTGCTAACGAAGGACACAGATCGCACTGCCCTCATAAACAGAACGCGAATTTTCTAAACAAATACTATTTGATTCCGTGTACTATTCATGCACACAAGACTGTTGCGAGCCAGAGGACACTGGGAGCATTGCGAGGCAGCTCATACTATGTCCATAAAGTGTCTTTTAGATAGGTTTCGGACATTCATACAGTCCTTATATAGAGCTAGTTGCAAAACCTGTTTTTACATAGGCTAGAGCACTTTTCAGTATACTTCAACCTTATGGCAATGAATAATTATTTTAGAAGATTTTCTCTGTGTTTAGGGTAGTGTTTGTGTAGTGTAGGGTTGTGTTTGTGTAGTGTAGGGTAGTGTTTTAGGGTTTAGAGTAGTGTTAGTGTAGTGTAGTGTAGGGTAGTGTTTGTGTAGTGTAGGGTAGTGTTTTAGGGTTTAGGGTAGTGTTAGTGTAGTGTAGTGTAGGGTAGTGTACGTGTAGTGTAGGGTAGTGTTTTAGGGTTTAGGGTAGTGTTTTAGGGTTTAGGGTTGTGGTGTAGGTCTAGGTGTAGTTTAGGGTAGTGTTTGTGTAGTGTAGTGTTGTGTTTTAGGGTGTAGGGTAGTGTTAGTGGAGTGTAGGGTAGTTTTTGTGTAGTGTAGGTTAGTGTTAGTGTACTCTCACTTACCTGTAAAACTTTTACTAGGAGTATACCTTTACCACGCATGCCTTTGCGTTGTAATGGCATGCGTGGTAAAAGTATAGTCGTGGTAAAAGTTTGCGTTATTATAAAATGCGGAGTGATAGAATTTGCGTTATAAAAATTTCGTGATGATGGTAGGCGGAGTGATGGTTAGCGGAGTAACGTGATATATTCATGTCCATAAAGTGTCTTTTAGATAGGTTTCGGACATTCATACAGTCCTTCTTTTATAGAGCTAGTTGCAAAACCTGTTTTTACATAGGCTAGAGCACTTTTCAGTATACTTCAACCTTATAGCACTGAATAATTATTTGAGAAGATTTTCTCTGTGTTTCGGTATCTCTTCTAAAGAAGTCAGTAAATCCTTGGACTTATTGACCAACAATACTGACCTTATTAGATTACAAATGTACCATGTGGTTAAGTACATTTTACATCCGTAGAAATCAGCATAATACACGAAATTTGATAAAAGAAGCCTGAAAATATGCTGCAAACTTTTATATTTTGGTCAAATGTTGTTTGCTGGAAATTTCTAATCATAATGTAGCCATAATTGTAACCATGCCAGTCATCTCACTCCATCCATCTGTGTCAGCAAAATCAGCGATTGGTGAGGTTTCTATCAGACATTGCACACTTTCATTGGTAGGGTAATAGACTCTCACTTATCTTGTGGCACTTTAGGACAAAGGATGCATCCATTTCCAAGAAGCACATCGGGCATCCTGGAATTTGTTCTTGTATTTTAAGGCATGGTAGCACCTCACCATGCCCATGTTTGTTCAACCACTCTACTGACTGGTTGAAAGTTTGAAAGATGCCATGCTTCCTACAACCTGTAACTATTGGCCTGAAAACGTTATCATCTCCTAATGACCTGGCTACATAACTCTAAGGCAATGCAGGATTTAGATTTACGCAATGGAGACTTGACAGAGACGATCATTGCAATTAGGGTCCCAAAGGATTTTTCATTTGTGACTACAGGGTTTTTGGCTTTTTTACCATATGTGAGTCTCCCTACCAGAGCCTCACTGATGGTAAATTCACGTTGGGGCATATTATCAAGGACGGCGTTAAAATTATCGCCGGTTTAGCGGCAGAAAACTGCCACTAAAGCGGTGATTATGAGCTTGATAATATGCCGCAGAGAATTCCAATAGAAGCCCATGTTGACACCAGAACATGGGCTTCTATGGGAATTCTCTGCGGCATATTATCAAGCCCATTATCGTCGCAGTTTTCTGCCGCTAAACCGGTGATAATTTTTAACACCGCCCTTGATAATATGCCCCGTTATTTGGAGTGATCGTGCTAACTGCCAGTGCCAGCCTTTTAAGATAAGGCCGCTGCTGTGCAGCTAGTGTAAGAGACTCGGGCTGGTCACATGCAAACATGTGTGCACATGCATGTAAGTATATGGCAGAA
Source organism: Triturus cristatus (assembly GCF_964204655.1). Taxonomy (NCBI): domain Eukaryota; kingdom Metazoa; phylum Chordata; class Amphibia; order Caudata; family Salamandridae; genus Triturus; species Triturus cristatus. Next base: position 502,168,477 of record NC_140591.1, read on the forward strand.
TGCAGGTGCGAGTCTACCATCTTGCACAAACTGGTGTTTGCGCACAGATAGCCTCTCACATAAAGGACTTTTAAAGGATTGTTACTTGCCTTGGGTCGGCCTTGTAATGTCAGTGGGGTAGGACTGCAGTGCTTACTGAAGGTCTGTGGTGGTTACATTATGCTCAAATTGTGGGTGCAATCGGCCTTAAAGTACAGTGTTGTGCTGCTTAGGCCTACAGGGTTCAGTGAGGTATCAATATGGGGATAAACTTGAACCTGAGTGTGAATTTATAGCCCCTAATATCACACATGCAGATATTATGCCACTTTAAATTTGTCAAATCTCCCTGGCTCAGCACAGAATCTGATTCCAGGCCTTAGTCTATTGGTCAGGGCCAAGTTAAATATTCTGCTCCCCAGCATAAGGATCAAAGGCCTCAACACACAACAGCAATTAAATGGGCTGGACCCAGTTCCTGGGAAAGGAAGGGTGAGAAGGAAATCTAATAATTAGCTTGTCACATTGCACAAATGCTGCATAGAATTAATTAAAACTAATTAAATGTTTTTTTAAATAATATGTATTATTATATTATTTTATTAATTCAAAATAGGGTATTAAAATATTTCAAAAAGAAATAATACATATGGACTATTTATATATGTTTTAAAATTAATTGACATTTATTTCTATTTATAGCTAATTAAAATAATTAATATTTATTTAGAATTAATTTCTATGGAGTTTTATTTTCAGTACCTACTTTTATTAATTTCTATGGATGGGTGTTGCAGTACAGGTGGTTGAATATGTAAAGTGCTGTACTTACTATACAAGTGTAAGTTTTTACAAAAATTGTAAATTACTAAAAAGTAGTTTGTGAATATCGAAAAGTTGTAAACTTACTCAAACGTGCAGTTTGTGAATCAGGTCCCCAATATTTAAAAAGAAAAACATAGAAGAGAGACCATGGTGACAGGCTGCCGGATCACAGAGAAGAAGCCACTAATTAAATATTCACAACTTCTAGAAGGAGCAGGTCATCCCCCCTAAGGCATAGCCCAAAAGTTAACTGTTTGTGTTCAATGGTACACCAAAAACGGCAGGGGAACCACCAATATTTATGATCACTATATGGTGGGCGGCAGGACATGCAGCAATCCCGCCAGCATGCTTTTATAAAATGCCACCCTGCCTCTCCCAGGTAGTGAATTCCTGACATCAGAAGGGTTATTGTGATTTTTAGAACTGGAGCTGAAACATTTGCTTTTGGGCTCGGGAGTGTGGGGTTCCATTTTGGTTGGTGCTATGATTGGAGTTGCAACTTAATTATAGAAAATGAACAACTTTGAGACACATGTTAGGACTTAAAATGCTTTATTAAAAAATGTTGATTTTGACACTGCCAATTCTTTCATTATAATGCATGTATTTGAATATTGCTACTCCCTGTATATTGCAATGGTGTTAGAAGGGTGAATTATGATGCATGGCTGCTTTAATAATGTGGTGACACCCTGACAAAGCCAGTAAGCCTGCCTTATGTTTAATGACACCCCCTTATATTGTGATATTGCATCTGATATAGGTGAGGGTTATTGTGATTATGGGTTTCAGGACCTACTAGGGATTAAATGCAAATTGAAGATGTTTACCAAAGGTATTCACATCTATGCACAGTTGTAATGTGCATAGCTTTCACTAGTGTTTATAATAAAAGAACTTTTACTTTAAAAAACAGAAGTGCAAACTGGACAATACTTTTTTGTGATGTTGTCTACTAGGGATTCGAGGTTTCTAGCCCACACCACCTCACCTGAGTAGACTTTGGACTGCTCTTCTTTACTACCCTGAGAGAGTAAAGTGCTACAGTGTGGTACTTGGTTCCCAAGAAAATGAACATTGCTGACTTTTTACTTGTGAAGTACTCACATCCGTTTCAACTTATAGCCCAATTACTTACAAAGATGTACTGTCTTCCCTTTTAAATGCTGGTTACATAGATTGTGCCAGTGGACAAGCTCCACTTGATACTCTGATACTCACACAAACAGATGTAAGTCAGTGTAGGGATGGAAAAGTCTTCCACATGGTAATGGACATGCACCCCTGCCCTGTTTGTCCTAAATTTACTTATGCCTAGATTGCTAATGGTGATTTTTGTTGTTATAGGAAAGCATGGCTCATGAATGTGTACCATGTCATAGGTCTGACTCATGCATTGCGGTGTTGTTGGACTTGGAGGTGTGCCAAAAATGCTACCCTAATATTTGTGGAAACCTAATGCCCTCACCAGGAAATAAATGGCATAAACATGATGGTCAAAAAACAAAACCGGGTATTGGCTCAAATAACTCAGCTGAACTGAGCCCAAATTACTAGAAAAACAGAACAAAAAGTTCAAGCTGAGGCTTACTCAACCGGATACCTTAATAGCTCCTAATAAGAAATGAAACATAAGAGGAGGGTTTTTTTGAATTTCCTTATTATTTAACGGAAATGATTTTAATTAGTTTCACATTACCAAATTAATTTAGCTCTGAGAACAATGCTTCATTGCGCTAAGATCATAAATACAAACTCTACAAAACTTGTGATACAACAACACATGAATAATGCTCCCCTCTGTGAATCAAACAAACATACAAACACTCATCATGCACTCATGGCCATTATACTCATGCATACACCAAAACATACAAACACTGTAAAGAACTGGGTCCTTGTAGCGACCTTTCTTTCACTTTGTAGATTGATTACATCTCAATTTTCAATCTCAAAAAACATTTTGTTTTTTCGTTAAACACCATGAATTGATCAAATTCTTTTGAAATACACAAGGCAAACAAAAATATCTTGAAAAGCGGTGCGACACAAGGACTAGACTGGTCGACGCGTTTCGAACCACTGAATTTAGGGTTCTCCTCAGGACCAACCAATTTCTGCAATGAACAATAAAAAACGTTTTAGGATATAATACTTTAACGTCAGAGTACCTACGAAGCACCATTACGGCCTTTCATCACCCACCTTGAAATATCGGAATCTATCTGCCTGAAATGGATCCAAGTTGTTTCCAATGAAAAGGAACCTAAACAAGAAACCAACTGCATTATAGTTTCCTACATAGCTAAAAACGGACAATACGTATAGCACAGGACACAAAACAGACTTGGGATAAAATGAAAATACTAACTCAACTTACTGGATCAGGGGAACGTGTCCTCTTTTCCGGCTACCACTAATTAGATGTTGGCTTTTCTAAAGTGAGGGAGAAACGGGCTCCGATTATTAACGTCATTAACCATTCAAATCCCGAAACTACCGTTAAAAAAGCGTTGAAGGCCCGAACCTCAACCAGCCTTGGGAAGTGCAGCACTTACTTGGATGAGTTAATCTGTGCATTTCGGATGATTATCCCGCGCCGGGATCTAAAGATAAACAAAGCGGTGTAAGTCATCGCAAAACCTGCTGAGACTGAAGTGCTCAAAAGCTCCCGTCCTTAAAACGGTCTTATTTCTTTGTATACCCGCCAGCTTACCGGGAGTGCACCTTTCGTCCGTCTGTACCTCTACGTGTCAATCCATGAGTGAAAAACACATTGCATCATGGGAACTTGTGATGATTTGTTCTGACTGGAAAATACCAGACGCCTTTAGGTTGCTGGTATATGTAGTTCGAACTTAACACCCCTAGGGATGTAATTTAGAAGACGGGGACATGATTCGAAAAAGACTCGAAAAACTTTATGGGAGTATGCTTATAAAATGGTAGCAATAGGTTTTCACAACATCCGCCAGGTGGCTGCTGGGCAATGTGGTTCAAACTTCTAAAGTTGTGTGTTAAAATATGAATGAAAAAAATATGTGTACATGTTATTACCTGTCGAACAGATGAAGGCATCCTAGAAGGGGGCTGCAAACTGATCGGCAATGTCCATGAACTGGCAAACTAAGTTGACAGAAAAGCCGTACATAGTTTCTTATTTAAGGACAGCAGGGCCCACAGACGAAACGGTGGTGACAACAAGACGATGTTGTTTGTCAAATTAAGAAATTGGTCTGAATATCTCCGCTACTTCATTCAGGCCATTGATCGCCGTGTTGAATTTCATGATTAATAATGCCTCACGTTGGCTTAATTGGCCTTCCAAGTCGCCTCCGCGCGGGTGTCTTTCAATCTTGGACAGGACCGTCCATTTCAAATCATCCTCGCTGTGTGTATTAATAACCCAGTGATAGACTAATGGGGCATTCTCCACTCGTCGTCTAATCCTGGATTTGTGCTGGATGATACGTTGACGAACCTCCTGGGTTGTCTTCCCAATATACAACTTTGGGCAGGAACACATTATTGCATAGACAACATTCCTAGTTTTGCAATTACTAAATGTGTTATGCTTCCAGTGAGTGTTGTTGAAAGAAAAGACATCACCCTCTATGGTCTGCTCACAACATATACATGTTCCACATTTGTGGTGACCAACAACTGGCGGTAAATTGAGCATGCTCCTTAATGTGCGCTGTTCTTCTTTAGGTAGGGCAGCACGAACTATGTAGTTGGCTACACTTTTCTCCTTTTTGAAAGCAAACATTGGAGGGGTAGAAAATTCTTCATGGAGGTCCTTGATCAAATGCCAATTGCCTAGAATGAGTTTCCGGAGTTGGTGGCTATTAGGGCAGAATGTTGTTACACAGACTGGTCTGTTGCCCTTATTTCTAATTCTTTGTTCCAGCAATGTCTCTCTTGGTGTCCACCAAGCTCTCTTCAAAGAGTGTTTAAGTAATCTCTTCGGATATCACCTCTCAAGGAGGCGGTCTCTTAATTTGTTGGCATGCATGAAGTATTCCTCTTTTTTGGTACAATTCCTGCGAATTCGCAAGAACTGACCATAAGGTAGATTTTGTCGCAGACTGCGAGGATGGTTGCTCGTATAATGTAGTGCCTTATTCCGATCTGTCTGTTTTCGAAAAAGTGTTGTTTCAAGCTCTCCATCCGAAGCCACTACCTTGACGTCCAGAAATGTGATTGATTCATTTGACGAAACACTACTAAATTTGATGTCATTTGTTCTTCCGTTGAGCCACCCAATAAACTCGTTCAGTGTTTGCTGTGTGCCGGTCCAAATTAGGAAAATGTCGTCGATATATCGCATATAGTTGGAAATGTTTGCTACAAACGGGTTGTTGTTGTATATGAAATTGTTTTCATATAGACCCATGAATAGTACAGCCAACTCCGGGGCGAAAGGACAACCCATAGCCACGCCTCTTGTTTGGTAAAAAAACTGTGAGTCAAAAGCAAAGTAATTTTTGGATAATGCAAACTTGGCCAGAGACAGAAGAAATTCCGTTGGAACTTGTACCGGTCTTTCTCTTTGACTTAAAAACCACTCTAAAGCCTCCAAAGCTTGATCCTGAGGAATTTGGGTATAGAGTGAGACCACATCCATTGAAACCATCAGTTGTTCGCTTTTGTTAAACTGCACGGATGCTATTCTGTTAAGAAAGGCAGTAGTGTCTTTCAAATGGGCCGGAACTTGATCAATAAATGGTTTCAGGAAAAAATCAATATATTGAGCCACTGGCTCAATGAGTGATTCACAGCCAGATACTATAGGCCGTCCTGGGGGATCAAGTTCATTTTTGTGAAGTTTGGGCAAGGCATAAAAGACCGGTATCCTCGGATTCATATTTTTAAGAAAAGAGCGTTCTTTGGGGCCCACGAATCCTTGTGAAAAACCTTCCTCGATAATATTGAAGAGTTGGTCTTGTAGTTCTTTAGTTGGGTCTTTTTTAATTTTCCGATAGCAGGTCACGTCTTCCAACTGGCGGAGTACTTCCTTCTTATATTTATTGACATCCCAGAGGACAATTGCCCCACCTTTGTCCGCCTGCTTCACCACAATAGATCTATCATTTTGCAGGTTGAACAGGGCATCTTTCTCCTTTTTAGCTAAGTTATACTTGACGTAGCTTTTTTTACTTTCCATTGCCTGAATACCTGATAAGATGGTTCTTTCAAAAGTTCATCCGAAATGCACAGATTAACTCATCCAAGTAAGTGCTGCACTTCCCAAGGCTGGTTGAGGTTCGGGCCTTCAACGCTTTTTTAACGGTAGTTTCGGGATTTGAATGGTTGATGACGTTAATAATCGGAGCCCGTTTCTCCCTCACTTTAGAAAAGCCAACATCTAATTAGTGGTAGCCGGAAAAGAGGACACGTTCCCCTGATCCAGTAAGTTGAGTTAGTATTTTCATTTTATCCCAAGTCTGTTTTGTGTCCTGTGCTATACGTATTGTCCGTTTTTAGCTATGTAGGAAACTATAATGCAGTTGGTTTCTTGTTTAGGTTCCTTTTCATTGGAAACAACTTGGATCCATTTCAGGCAGATAGATTCCGATATTTCAAGGTGGGTGATGAAAGGCCGTAATGGTGCTTCGTAGGTACTCTGACGTTAAAGTATTATATCCTAAAACGTTTTTTATTGTTCATTGCAGAAATTGGTTGGTCCTGAGGAGAACCCTAAATTCAGTGGTTCGAAACGCGTCGACCAGTCTAGTCCTTGTGTCGCACCGCTTTTCAAGATATTTTTGTTTGCCTTGTGTATTTCAAAAGAATTTGATCAATTCATGGTGTTTAACGAAAAAACAAAATGTTTTTTGAGATTGAAAATTGAGATGTAATCAATCTACAAAGTGAAAGAAAGGTCGCTACAAGGACCCAGTTCTTTACAGTGTTTGTATGTTTTGGTGTATGCATGAGTATAATGGCCATGAGTGCATGATGAGTGTTTGTATGTTTGTTTGATTCACAGAGGGGAGCATTATTCATGTGTTGTTGTATCACAAGTTTTGTAGAGTTTGTATTTATGATCTTAGCGCAATGAAGCATTGTTCTCAGCGCTAAATTAATTTGGTAATGTGAAACTAATTAAAATCATTTCCGTTAAATAATAAGGAAATTCAAAAAAACCCTCCTCTTATGTTTCATTTCTTATTAGGAGCTATTAAGGTATCCGGTTGAGTAAGCCTCAGCTTGAACTTTTTGTTCTGTTTTTCTAATAAACATGATGGTGGCAGCATACAGTGTAGTGATCAGTAAAAGTGAACAGGTCCTGTGCCCCTGGAGTGAGGCCTACAGGATCACTCAGTTAAAGTTCTGCTGCTTTATGCTTAACCGACCTCTGGCCTAAATAGGTTTGGTGTGTAGTGTTGTGCAGCATATAAGTGGAGTATCTGCACTGGGTATCTGGGTATATGTGTGCCCGGTAAGGGTACAATACAGGTATAATGCAGTACTGAGCGGTGTGTGCATAGTAAATGCATGTGCTGGATGTATGTGTGCGTATGAGTTGTACTCTACATGAAAGATGTAGTTTTGCATAATGCATGCATGTTAAATTAATGTGCTGGCTATATGTTTGTCTATTATTAGCAAGATATATGAAGGATGCAGTGTTGTGCGGCCAAATGTATGTGCTGGGTGTATGTGTGCCTATGAGTGGTGCAGTACATGAAGGATACAGTATTGTGTAGCGTGTGTAGACTATGTACATGCAATTTGCGTATGTGTGGCAGTAAATGGTAGAGCACATGGAGAGGCCCTGGGATTTATTTTCAGAGAACGAGGCCTGAATAGTGTAGATGAGGAGACAGATTTGTGTATTCTGCATCCCTGCAAGTTGGTTCTGAGACACACTGGAGATGGGAGAGCCAGGCTTTCCCTGTACACTTCTAAGGGTGTTCTTTGATTCAGTGAGAAGTCACAAGGATGGGGCCTTGTTACATATCAGAAAGGAGATGGGGATAATTAGAGAATCATGAAGAGGAGGGCTGGAGCCCTAGGCAAGCCTTTTGATGCACATATCACTGTGGCTGACATTCAAATGTGAACTCTAGTCAATTCCATGGACTGCGTTTTGGGGCTATCAGCTTTGCGGTCACTTCTACTGTGACAGACTGCTTTCAAGAGGAACAGAGGGCAGAGGAGTGGGCACTTTAAAAGAAGCAGACCCCAACCCAAATTCTAATACTCAGATTCTAAATCACATTTGGTGTCTGGAAATGGACTATAGGAAGAGGAGCTTGAGACCCAAAACTTTCATCTGTCAAGCAGCCAGATGATCTGTGTGAGGAGGAGAAGCTCTACAAGACTTCAACCTGTGACCAGGAATGTGTGCCAAGGCCTGCTAGTCTCCCTGCTAAGTGAAGGGACATCACCCAGGGAATCCAAGACCACCTCCCCTAGAGCCTGGAGCACCAGCACCTGCCTGCTTGCTAAGACCAGTCTGCCCTGTGAGGAAGAGGTGCGGGTTGGAGGGAGTGAGGTCTAGTGGGGAGCCCTGTCAAGTGGACTCCTTTTGTAAGGTGTGAAAAGACCCACCTGCTGCAACGATTGGGTCAATGCCCGGGTGCAGGACGAATTTAGTGACTGTAGTACGGCAGAGAAGAGCAGCTGTAAATTGCACTGCTCAGGCCGAAGCTCATGCATGGTGGAGAAAGCTAGAAGGGGCTTCTGTGAGAAGATTGTCATGTTGTGAAGGTTGTAGACCTTGTGGCGTGGTGAGCCATGACCCAGTATGTCAGGAGGGGCAGCCACTGTGGACTTTACAGTGCTGAAAAGGCCAGTGCTTGTGTACAGAAAGGATACGGTGACCCACTATGATCGAGGGGGCCACTGGAAGCAACAAGATGTGAGACCAGATCCACACACCCCGGTCGGAGAAGTGAGTCCAATGTGGAAGCACCTATGCACTGTTTTCAAGGTGAGAGACCCACATCAGGATCATTGCCATCACTCCCCACTCTCACTGGGGAGCAGATCATACACTTACCCTGCAAGCAGGAGCCTCAGAGAACCTCTTGTCACTTCATTGGCATGACCACATGTGAGGAAATATACACCTACTGAGTTCTGCCTGCCTGGGCAAGGTGTGGTGAAACTCATCTTATTCAGCTGCTCGCGCTTCAAATATCTATGGATGAGGAACGCTCAGGAACTCCAGATGCTCTAAGCCTACTGGTGTGGATAAGACTGATTTGTGTGTGGCTCCGGGAAACCTGTTTTCTAGTTAGCAGGGCAGTGCTGGAACACTATTGACTTAAAAAAACATTCAAAGTGGACTCTTGAGACTCAGACTACAAGTTGGGCTTGCCATGGATGTTCCTAATAGTGAATGGGTAATAACCACTATTACTAGGAGCACAGAGGGAGTGGGTACCAGGGGACCTTCTAAAGAAACCCTAGAGCCCTGACCACAGGGTAGCTGTGCAGTTTTTGGTGAATGTCATATTTTTCCTTTGTTTTAGTAGCGTAGAAATACAATACTTCACAAAAGGACTTATATGGCTTGACAATGATTTATTGCTGCTATGCTCATTTTAAGGTATGAGTCTGTGTTCATTCCTGCCACTGTATCCATCCCCACCCCAAGGGAACCTAGGAACGCTTGGACTACGCTATAGCTGAGAGTCAAGTGCTGATGGGATACTGGCCCTGTTGCTCAGGAACCATAGTAGGACGGGCTCTGGAACATTAGGGTTAAAAGGCCTCTGAAAGGGGTTCTGATAGTCAGAATATCAACTATGGAAAAATTGTGCCTCAAGGATATTGTAACAGAAATACAGGCCATAATATTGAGGGCATATGTAAATATTGGTAGATGTAGGTTAACTATACTTATAGCTGTAAGAAATTGGGGCATGATGTGAGGGGTGTTAGTACCTGCATCAAGTGATAATCACAACCCTTGTCAGGGTGAACCCTTAAAATCACAAAATTTACCAAAACACCCGTCACTGATAGCTATGGCACAGAGCAGATAGACTTAGAGGCAATGCATAAATATTTATGTAGAGCCAAAACAGTAATAAGGCAAAAAGAAAACTGAAGAAAAATCTCAAACAAATTTCGGAAAATAGAGTACATTTTAATAATTAAAATGACACCAAGATGAAACAACTCCAATAAGGGAAACCTGGGTCATGAATTTTCAAAGCTCAAGGTTCAAAATAGCATCAAAATCATTAAGTGCCAAATGTCATTATCTTGTTGCGCTTGAATGGTACAAGGCAAAAATGAAGGCAGAATACGATGAAGCGCAGATCAGGTTCAGAAATTCAGCAATTCTCACTGTGGCAAGGCAGCATACTGTGGTCAAAAAGAGCACTACATTGTCGGAAAGCCGCTGGATGAGATCTCAGTAGAGGCATTGATTTTTAGTGGGAAAAGAACAGGAGACATTTTACATGCAGAGAAGATCTGTCGGGGGCCAGATATTTTTGACACCTTTACCCATTGAAGATTTCTACCTTTAAACGTAGCCATGTTTTTGGATCTCGGATTCTTGAGGCAGGGCAAGGCGTCCCTTGAGGAGCCGCCACTGCCTAGCAGTTAGGATTGGCTTGGCAGGTTCACTCCAGCCCTCCAGAGCTCTTTGAAGTAAAAAAAGAAAGTTGTTGGGTAAAATTAGGAGTACAATATGACACCACAAAAGGGTCCAGGACTTTTGGACATCACTTGGGGGGAGAGGGTCCAGGACAGGTACAATTGGTACTAGTCAGGTGGGCAGTTGCAGAAAAGGCCTATTGTAGCCTGTTTGTGTCCCTATAGTTTGAAAAGAAGGTCAGCCGTATGGATTTTGGAGTCTACTTCTTTGCCCTGGGTACAAGAGGGCATGCAGGTACAGTATCTATGACTCTTCTCAGATCACAGAATCCAAGTCTGTGATCTGCTTTTCCACAGGTCTAGAAAGTGTTATGAGAAGGGTACAGTGAGTGGCAATTTATGCCTGGCACCAGCCTGTGGGTAGAGGTAACTCCTACCCACTCCCTAATCAATGGGATAAAGGTTCCCAGGGCTTTTCCAGCATTTCCTGTGTGCCCTACTACAAACAATTCCACAGTGCCCACATCTACCTAAAAGAAAGATGGCAGAACCCTCCATCCTCTGTGCAGAGAACCTGCCCACCCTAGAGGTTTGGCCAGGGAAATGAGCAACCCTTCTTCTGTGATCACTGGAAAGACATTCAGGGGGAGCAGCTCCTCTCCCTCTGAGACTGGTGCTTGGCTGACAAGAGGAACAAAGGACAGGGCATGCCCAGGTGTTAGCTACATCTGCCTGTGAATTGTGGGCCTCTGTGAAGTTAATTACATTCTGGGTCCAAAATAGATGATCATTCTACCAGAGGAACAGAACACCTCTCCATATGCAAAGCATGTGTCTTAGCACTGGGAGCAAGTTCACAGTTCACTAAAACGCTATTCAGGTCCTGGGTGATAACTGTAGCTCATGCAAGTGGCTCCACGAGGCATTAGGTAGAGAAGAGGTAATATTCTCATAATTTTCCTTCAAAAATATTTATCACAAATCCAACTTCACCAGTGAATTCAGCTCGTAATTAATATTTCAAACAGTCCAAAAATGAACTGTGTAGCTGCTTCCTAGCGGGAGATAACAATATTTAATTTAATGTATCCAAATGCTTTCTTATACAGCTGCCCATCCTGCTTTTTGGCCCTTTTTACTTTAAGAACATGAACATTAAATTGTATATGTCTCAATTTTAAATATCATTCAACTTCCTTTATTGGCAGTAAGGTCTACTTAGGGGTGACTCATTAAAATTTTAAAGCAAGGTTTACTTTAAGCCTTTAAAAAGGGGTTATTTAGACAGGTCAATCTGGCAGCTTAAAAACTATACAGCACAGCTACAGAGTGTTGGCCAGCAGTCCTGTTTGCATTGTTTTTGCAGTGGATGGCACAATGGGTGCTGCAACACACTGGTGACATTTAGGAGCATATTAGCTAACATTTCATGCAACTAAGCATTGCAAGTGAAGTTGCTGTGGGATGTTTGCATGAAAGAGAAAGAGCAGAACAGCACCATATTTTTAATGATATAGCAAACTTTTACTCTCTCCTAGACATGGCACCGTTTTTGCTGTCTACTACCAACAGAGGCACCCTGGTGTCTTGGCTCAAGGGGGCCTGTGTTGTTTTCAGTATAGAAGGATACCTTCCTCTATAAAAAAATACCCAATGAGGCTATTTTGTCTTTGTACTTGTACTGCAGAATGCAGCACCAAAATGCAGAAGCTACACAAGTATTGTGTAGGTGCTCCATTTTGGTGCAAACCCATGTTTGTAAATATATGGGTGAAGGCATGGGAACACCCATACTCCACCCATGTAACACCTACCTGACACAAATTAATGCAAGTCTTCGGATTTGTATGTCTTTGTACATCGCAAAATGGATTTTGCATCAGGGTGGCAAAAAACGAAGTGACAGAAATTAATGCAAATTCTGGGCCTTAACTTACAGACCATGGATACATTTTGCACAGTATATTAGGGAAATAGGTATGTTAAATGTGCTAAGAAGGGATAAACCAAATTCATCTTGTTTAAGGGAGGAGCACAGGCACTTTACCTCTGATTAGCAGGGTAAAGTGCACATAGTCTTACAGCCAGCAAAAATCGCCAGGGCAAAAATCTGGCTGTACATCAGACAAAAGATGGTCATTTCTAACAATCACAATATAGATAAGTAGCTTGTTGTTAGAGAAAATACATATATGTGTGTAGTGCTAGAGGCACTCTTGTGGTATGACATCCTGTGATGACCTTTGACTACCATTATTTTAATTAACTTTAGTGTGTTATTTTATCCTAGCCTGAATGTACAACGTCCTGCATGTGCCTGTTTGTCTTAAAAGTTTCTTTCTTGTAACCTTGCAGTCTTTCAGTGGGAGCTGTCACGGAGTAGGACAGCCTTGCCAAGAACAGAACATGTGGGATGTGCATTTGAAAGCATGAGAGGGAGATAGAGGTGTGGAATGCACTTTTTGGTATCGAAGTGCAGTGATGCACAAATGTACTCTGTTTTGTACATTGAAAGATGAAGTATGTGATGCTATAGGACATTGAGAGATGAAGTATGTGAATCTGTAAGTAGTTGTGCATAATTGTGCATTGTGTTGTACATTGATGAGAATTATGAAGTTCTCATGTCATCCTGAATTCTGACTCTGCCTTACATCAGCTTTTTCTGCGTGCACAGCAGCGCTTGGAAGTTGTTTGGGTTAATCACGTTCAAGGATGGTTTTTGTGAGAGATTGTTTAATGTACCCGGAAGGCTTTGTAAACTTTGTCAAGATAAAAGCTGGAACATGCGAGATTTGGAGAAGGGGATGTGGGAACTCAATCCTGCCATGGGAATGCTTGCTAGGAAGCTGCCCAGTTCTGGTAAGATTCCTCTGGCGTGGGGAGAGGTCTCTCCTGAACCTTCTAGTGTGTTTTGAGATTATAAAGCTGAGGGCTGTTGACTTAGAAACTGGGAGTTTGGAATCCGAACGGGGTCAGACGCGTCTACTTTGGAGCGTGGAACCCTGGTTGCTGAGGCTCTGAACCCAGGTAGTTTCATTCCCCCAGTCAGGAGTGGGCTAAGATGCAGTGTTTGCACCAGGTGAAGTATTGATTTTTGACGAGTGCCATTGTGATGCATGGTTCCAGTGGCTGTGGTCATTTGAAGTGTTGAGTTTTGGTTATTGCCATTGTGATGTTTGGCTAGTGGCTTTTATCATTTGAGGTGTTTTCTTTGGGATGTGTCAGTGAGTTGAGGTGCACATCCAAAGTAATCATTTGATGTATATATATCTTTTTGATCTCTTGCAGGACGTCCAGTATATTTACTTGAGTCTTATTTCATATTATTTGCTGCTTGTTTATTCATGCATTATTATTGCTTGCATATAAACATATATATATATATTTTTTAAAGCTTTATTTGGTACATTATACATGACCATAAAAGCATTCCAATAACAATAATAAAAGAGACATATTGTGATTAATAATAATAATAGGGAAGCCATTAATACTTGTGCATCTTCAAAGTTGTTTACATAAATACAGTCCATTTTTCAATTAATAATCCAAAGAATTTAATCTATAAAAAGTATATTAAAATCAATTAAAAATCATAACTTTTTTATAAAACTTCTCAAAAGTGCATACAGAATATTCGATTCAAGATAATCACATACATTTGGGATAAAGGGCATTGTAACTCCAACTTCAATCATCATAATGTTCATGAGTTAATGCCTCTAGATAGGAGTAAGCCTTTCTTCTACTAATGGACATTTGTATAAAATTGCTAGCGGCATTCATAATTTTGTCATTCTCCAAACTACAACTAAAATGAAAAGCTTGCTTATAATGATACAATTTATTATCTAAAAAAAGAGGTTTCAAAACAAGTTTGCGAATGTCTCTGTAAAAATTACAGAATAAAAGGAAATGCTGCATGGACTGAGGTGATTTTCCGTCACATGGGCAATTTGGTAGTATGTGATACCTTTTTCTGGACTTAGCAAATGCGGCTAGATAGTGTAGGGTACCAAGCTTTAGTCTTGTTAAGAAGAACCTATGTTGGGTATTTCTTACTTTAATAAGATATGGTTGTATGCCAATAAAAAGTGGATGCTCATTGTAAGAAATGATACTGTGTTTCAAGCTTGATTCGCCATCCCTTACCAAATCCATTGTGGCAATAAACCTTATTTTGAACTTTTTTGCTTTAGCCTTGTATAGATATAGGCTCTTTACGCTCTAGAGTTAATTTACAGCTTTTTAATAAAGTTTGAATATATTCAAGTCAAGGTATTTTTCTACTATTGTCCAGAGCCAAACAGTCTAGTATTATATCCTTAGTAAACCTTGTTTGCTCTTTCGTCCATATTCCATGTCATAGGGTAAGTCCAGCTGTTCTTATAGAGTCACTAATATAAGGAACAGACAGTTCTCTATGGACTAGGCAATTAGGTGTAGAACTTGGGACTGCTAACAAATGTTTTTAAAATGTATTTTCTTGTAGTTGGAGGATAGCAATATTAGACCTTCCCCACAAAGCTGCACCATAGCATGTGGTTGAAATAGATTTGCTTCTATATAAGGTAGGCATTTCCCTTATTGGTTTATTTCCTATTTTTGTGGAAAATCTAAGTATACCCTCTATTGTTCGCGTAAATTTTAAGTTGGATAAGTTAATATGCGTACCCCATGTGCCATTCTCTGTAAACAGTAAGCCCAAGTACATAAAACTTGAGATTCTATCAATTGCGCTGCCGCCCACATGGAGCTTTTTAATCCTTGCTCTGTTCTTGCCACAAGTCATGATGAAAGTTTTAGTCAAGTTAAGCTTTACGTCCTTTTCATTCATGAAATGAGCACATTTTTCTATCAGACATCGCAGACCATTTGCTGTTCTTGAAATGAGGAGGGTGTCATCTGCATAGAGGAGTACTGGAGTGGGACGAGCACCTACCTTTGGGGCGTCAACCATGAGATTCCGCAGAAAAGAGTCAACGTTGTTTATATATAATGAGAATAAAAGGGGAGCAAAGACACACCCCTGTCTTGTTCTCTGAGTTACCCTAAAATCCGCGTACATTCACCCTTTAAACCAAAACAAACTCTGGATAATAAAAAGGTATAAATCTGGGACAGGTAGATAGCAATATCTTTCAGGGCACCTAACTCAGCCATAGTTTACCATGGTTAACCAGGTCAAAAGCACTGGTGAGATCAACAAAACAAAGGTGTAAGGCCCCTCCTTTTGCTAGGGTATATTTTCTAACCAATAGATCCAAATGTACGCATTGTTCTACCATCCCAATACCTCTCCTGAATCCATACTGGGCATCTGATAGTATGTTATTCTCAAAGGCCCAGTTTTCTAGTCTTCTCAGCAGGACTCTCCCCATCAGTTTGGATGTAGAGTCAAGAAGGGATATGAGACGATAGAACTTAGCCTTCCCTCTATCCCCTTTTTTGAACATGGAAACTATTATGCTTTCGACCCAAGATGTGGGTAGCATTCCATCTAGGGCTGCATTAAAAAAGTTCAGTAGGATGGGTGGCCAAAATTCGACATCAGATTTAAAGACGTCGATTGGGACCCCATTGGGTCCAGCGGCTTTACCACTGGCACTTTTATTAAGTGCCCCTTTAATTTCTTCTAGGGTTAGCTGGGGTAGCCTAACAGGCTCAACTATAATGAAGTTGCTCTTTTCTTTTTGCATACCTATGGCACCTCCTGGGTGAAAAATACTTTCAAAATATGTTATCCATTCCTCTGGTGGAACTACAACGTCTATCTTTGCTGCTAAAATATCTCTAAAAAAAGGGTAATTAATAGTTTTCCAAAATAGGGTAGTATCACGAGTTGTTGCGGCTTGTATTAATTTTGCTCAGGCCTCCTCACGAATCTCACTTTTCCTAAGGTTCAGAGCAATTTTGTACTTTCTCCTTAGGTTACTTATTTCTGAGTTATTCCTGGGTTTTGTAGTTAAGGTACTTTTAGTTCTTTATTTAACCTTGAACATTCCTGGTTAAACCATCTGGGTTCCTGATTACACATTTTATTCTTTTGTTTTATTTGTAAGTCATCCGCTATTTCTATAATAATATTGGAAAAAGCGCCAATAATATCTGAATTAGTGGAAGAACAATCTAAGCAGGTATCAATATCATGCTGTTTTTTCCCCAATGAGATTATCCATAAACAGAATAGGATTTATCCCTGACCATTATATTGACACTCCGTTGTTACCTTGGGTCTCGATGTTAGTATCGGCTGACATCCCCCTTTTAGGCGGAGACATATTAAGCTTCAAGGTCAGGTTTAAGGGATAGTGATTGCTGAATAGACTTGCACATACTGTAAAAGATTCCACTGAGTCCCTACACTGTTCTGAAACAATAAAATAATCAATAGCAGAAGACGATCTGGCCCCTACAAATTTCTGAATGGGTGGCTGTCTGTCAGAATCGTCTAATTCCATGATTATTAAATTATATTTGTAAATGGCAAGGTTAATAGCTTCACCTTAGATGTCATGAGGGAAAAGGGAAATACGATCTCCATAATGATCAAGATAACCACATTGTTCTCCTGCTACAACTTCACATTTTTCTGTATTAAAATCTCCAGCCCAGATAAACATATGGCCTCATGTAGGTAGCTAAATACCGGTCGGTAACGGCCGAAATTCGGTAAATATCCCGTTACCGACCGGTATTTAGCTATTTGGGATGTAGGAGGCATAATTCAGGATTCGGTAAATTACCGAATCGGTAAAATACCGAATCGGTAAATACCGAATCCTGAATGTAGGGAGCACTCTAAAGAGTGCAAATTAGAATTAAGAATTCGTTATTTACCACCAAATACAGGTTGGTGATAAATACCGAATACCTTGCAAAACGCAATATTTTGCAGAAGTAAGAGTGCCATGTGGCAGACATACATGCCCTTAGGGCATGTATGTGCGCCACATGTGCACACATGCAAGAATCAGGGGTGCAACAGGGTGTCAATGTGACACCCTGCCACCCTTGTATATGCTCCCCCCATTACCGAATCGGTATTTACCGAATCGGTAATGGTGACTGGCTTCCCATTGATTCCTATGGGCCTCCAGGCCCATAGGAATCAATGGGAAGGTATGCCCCATTACCGAATCGGTAAATACCGATTCATATTTACCGAATGTTTTCGATTCGGTAAAATTTACCGAATCATTACCTACATCACATTTACCGATTCATAAATACCGAATCGGTAAAATTCGGTATTTATGAATCGGTAAATGTGTTGCTACCTACATATGGCCCCTAGAGAGTTAATTACCGTGGATCTTGTTTTATCAAAAATAATATTGTAAAAATTAATGACAACAATGGACTGTTTCTCCTCAACCTTAAAATAAAGTAATTGATAAAATTGAGATGCAATATGTACTTTTTTCTTAGCGTGAGGGGAGAGAATACTAAAATTACGGCAGCTAAGCCACCTTTTGCATGGCCCATTCTAGATGGTATGGCATGTGTGCATATAGTTTGAAAACCATTTATAAGGAATGATTAAGTATGCCAAGTTTCTTGCAGCAAAATTAGGGCACAATTCTCGAGCTTCTTTAGCCATTCCTCATCATTTAATTTATTTTTCACCCCTGCTATATTCCACAACATTATACATAGGTTTCCATATGGAATGTGACAGACACCATCCTCATGCACATTACTCTTTACTTCCTTTTAACAATCTGGTAACCTCTGTTCGCAGGGTCGTTGACTAGCACAATCCTCTTGTACAATAGTCCTGTTACCCCTTTCACAGTATAAAAACGCATCTTGCTGTATTCTATTGGTCTTAAGGGGAATTTTATAACGACTTACTGGTGGCCCAATAATATCCATCACCTGTCAATCTATTTCGCTGCAACTTCTTAGTGGGGTATATCTATTATACATAGGGGTAATCCCCATTTCATTATACCTTTCCAAGTTGTTAACTTCATTGTAACAATGCTAATTTTTTGGCCTCTAGAAGTATCCAAGCAGAGCAGCAGTGATGTGATCAGCCGGATGTGCAATGGACTCCACTAGGGTGTTACAAAGAATATCTATCAAGTTTCCTACCAGTTCCCTGCTACGGAAATTAACTACCACACAGTCTTCTTGGCATGTTTTACTGGAACTCTCCACCTAATTCACTCTTCTCAACATTATGATATTTTGTTGTAGTAAGTTAACATTTAGTTTAGACTTAATAGAGATCCAGTGCACAACTTGATTCTTCAGTGTGTCATATGTTTCCCTTTTGGTTTCCATAGCTTTTGGGACATTTTTCAGAATAACCACATAAGGAGTCGCCTGTGGAGGTAGGTGCAAAGTTTCCCCAGAGGTATTTTTTAATGATTTTGACTCGGCTATCATTTCCGGCTTATTTACTTTATTTGTAATTGTTAAATTAGCAGTACCGACTTTATTCACCCTATTTGTTTGACCTGGTGACCAGTCATTCTGTTGTGGGGGTGCAATGGGCATAGATCTTGTATGCTTATTATCTGTTATGGTAGGGATCCCAGGGCCTTCTTTCTGTGTCTCGGCTGATGTTTTCATGCTCAGTTTTTATTTAATGTTTGTGAGGATGATAATGTTAATTCAGAGACCAGTTCCATTAGGTGTGTAACAACCCTTTTCACTAATTCGATCTCTGCCACCAGTCATCGTTAACATACTATCTATTTTACCATGCAATTGTTTTAAAAGGTTTTCCAAATTTAAAGTTTTTTTAGCATGGTTATCCATGTCAGTACCCCCCCGGACCATTTGTCACCCCCGCCGTTTTCCCTCCTTTTTTTGGTTTAGACTTGGATTTTGCTTTTGTTAACTGAATTGCTGTGAGCATGGGCTTTACTTGCGAGAGTTGTTTCGATTTTTTTGCCTGTGAGTAAACTAGATCCAGAGAGTCAGATAACACTGAGATTTCCAAAGGAGAGGATAAAACACAGGAATAACAATGACAGTAATATTCACTGTATTATTTCCACGGTGACTTGTAGTTTCTACCATAGGGTCCTTATCGTTCCCCTTATTCATTGCGACAGATGGAATATGTGGCACACTCCCGCCCTCTGATAGCGACCTTTTCATTGCAGCATCTAGGGCATCTTTTGTAGCTGCGAGTTCTTCCTCAACCTGGGATATCTCTTTTTGCCAAAAGAAAGATAACGTACATAACATTGATTCAAAAACTTAGTACAAGAACACAATAGCCACACACAGTGAATGAAAGTAAGAAAAAAGGAGGGGGCAGGAGTTGGGGGGGAAATGAAAAGAAAAATCGATATCACTTAGTCCCAGTGTAGACAGAGCCAAATTCGTTCTATTCTGGCTCGTGAAGAAGAGCCCCTGACCTTGGCTAGAGCCATTTCCATCTCATACACCCCTCTCAGTAGCTGCCAGAGCTCCGCAAGTGTTGGGGGTTTTGGCTCGATCCAGACCCTAGCAATACATAAGCAACAGCAGGCCATAATATTCGAAAATAAAGCAACAGAGATTAAGCCGGGGTCCTCTATAAATCCCATCAGTATCTCTTTCTCAGAAATGATAATATTGCTGCCAGACAGGTTACACAGCTCCTTAGTAATCAATATCCAAAAAACCGAAAGTTCCAGGCAGGTTATAAACATATGTCTAATGTCTGCAGCAAAAAGTGAGCATTTAGGGCAGCAGGTCTTTAGTGTCGAACTGGGCGTAGCCCACTTAGAGATAATTTCGGGTGTGTAATACAAAAGAAATAAAATGCGGTGTTGCTGAAGTTTTAAATTAATAGAAGTAACAGCGGAGTTAATAGTCAATAATGACCTATGCAAGTCTGCTGTATTTACACAGGTTCCGAAATAGCGATTACATTTTTCTACAACCTGAGTGTCATCATCAGCTACACCTGTAAGAAGGTGTTCATAGATTTTTCCTATACAACCCCTGCCTCTAAACTGTAGTAGTGAGCTAGCGGGCTTACCCTGTGCATTAACAGTCACTAGACCTTCCCCATTGATAAAAAAATCTCTAATCTGGGACCCCAAATTCATCTCTAAAAGAAGAAAATGATCTAAAACCGTCCTGATCGTACAATTGCCCTAACTGTAGTACACCGCTCCGTTGCCAGATCTTCCAAGCAGAATCACCAAATAGGGACCCCAAACGTGGGTTCCCCCTTATATAAGTGCATGCATGTAATTCAGGGATATTGTACGACTTTACTAAGTCCTGCAAAATACAGGTAGCATGTCTCACTGTCTTGAAGCGAATGCGCTTAAAGTAATTCGGGTCAGACATCCTAGTGAGTACAAACCTATACTCAGGCCCACAGACTAACTGATATGCTAGCCACATTTGTGACATACTAAAACCTTCCATCAAACTCTGTAAGCGCGTAGCAAAAGAAGCCCAAAAGTATAACTTAAAATCCGGCAGCCCAAAACCCCTCCTTTCATATGGCAGTTTAAGAAATGTAATGGCCCTCCTGGCCCTTTTATACCCCCAGATAAAGCTGCCTATAATACCATCCAGTCTTTTAAAAAATGAAAATGGAACCCGCAAAGGGATGCTCCTAAAGAGATACAAAAACTTTGGGAGGACGTTCATCTTAATAATATTACAACATCCCCAGATAGTTAAAGGCAATTGATGCCATTTGCGCAAATCCGTAGCTACTTTCTTGAATAGTGGTTCATAATTAAGTTTCACTATTTCTTCCGTGTGACTGTTAAGACAAACCCCTAAATAAGTAGCTTTATGAGTGACACCCAAAGCGGGTACAAGAGGGATAATTCCAAAATTAGTTATTATTTGGGTTTTATTAGTGTTAAGCTTGTACCCTGAAAATGATCCAAATCGCTGCGCTTCCAAGACAATCTCCCCCAAAGCTTGGACCGGGTCTGTAGTAAAGACAGCTATGTCGTCCGCATAAGCAGTTATCTTAATATGTATTTGGTTATAAGAAACCGGACTGATGTGCTGATTTCGTAGCAGATGGCGGATAAATGGTTCGATGTAAATTGCGAATAGCAAAGGTGAGAGGGGACACCCCTGCCGGGTGCCCCTCTGAATGTAAAGTGGATCCGATATCAATCCATTAAGCCGAATAACAGCCTGCGAGTTCATATATATTTTCTGAATAGCCGAGACAAACTTGCGACCGATTCGTACTTCCAACATGATAGCCCAAAGTGCCCCCCAGGTAACTCGGTCGAAAGCTTTCTCGGCGTCAAACATTAGCATCGCTGCTTTACCGCCCAAACAATGGGCAGCGTCAAACAAGGCTATAGCGGTATTGATATGCATTGTAGTATCCCTCCCAGGGACAAAGCCGTGCTGCTGGTCAGACACTATTAGGTGTATGGATGGTGCCAGACGAGAAGACAACATTTTAGAAAAGATCTTGGCATCATGGTGAATGAGAGAGATTGGGCGATAAGAGCCTCTCTCGGTTGGCGGCTTCCCCTTTTTAAGAAACACAATTATATTAGTCAGTTTCCAAGACGGGGGAGCGTCCCCACCATCCAATATATCATTCGCTACCTTGGTAAAAACCGGACCAAGAGTTCCTATAAAAGTTCTATAGAACTCCAGGGGTAGAGCATCCCCCCCAACGGCTTTCCCAAGGGGGAGAGCCTTGATTGCTTCCAAGATTTCGGCTCTTTCCACGTCCCTATCCATTGAGACAGTGGTAGGGAAATCTAATACGTTCATACCACTCTCCTGTCGATAAGCTGCCATCTCTTGTGAATCACAAGCCATATTATCGCTATAAAGGCCGATGTAAAATTGCCTGAATTGCTCCAATATCTCTATAGATTGATGATACATTAGACCATCACCACCAATGATGCTTTTAATTTGGATGTTGGCCCTGAAATCCGCCAATTGATAGGCTAATACCCGTCCAATCCTCTCCCCATATTCGTATTGTTGAGCTCTTAATTTCTGGTACTGATTGGCAACTTTCTCCATTAGCTCACGAGTAATCTTAGCTCTCACTGTTATAAGTTGCCTATAGATCTCAGCTTCCCGGGCATCCTTAGCTAATATTAAATTAATATGCCGCTGTTCTAGGACTAGATATTCCCTGCGTCCGGCCACTGCCAGTCGTGATTTAGCCTGATTCTGTCGAAACAAATACTGTTGGGTGATGCCCCTAGCATATGCCTTAAGACTGTCCCACACTATAGACAATGAAGCAGTAAGGGCATTAATTTCTATAAAATCCACTAATTGCCCTTGCATGTACTGAATATAATCGTGGCTTTTAAGTAGATATTTGGGAAACGTAAAACCCCTTATCCTCCGCTGTGGTATTGATACTAAAAGTATTGTAAATAATAGGGGGTTATGATCCGATGTGATTTTCTGACATATCTCAATATTAGAATCTATAGTTCTAGATTGGTTTGCGAACACCATATCTATCCTAGAATATTGTCGATGTGGTTGCGAGAAATACGTGAAGCCATTAACTAGTGGATAAGCCTCCCGCCATAAATCAACCAACTGATGTATATGCAGTAGATACTTAATAGCCGTCCTAGTATGAATCATTCTAGCCCTGCCCATAGTGTTTGTGGTATCTAACTTCTGATCTAATACACAGTTAAAGTCCCCCATGACTATAAGTTTGCCATCCCAGTACAGCAACTCTGAATTTAAAAAAGAGATAACCTCTGGGCAGTCATTATTTGGGCCGTAGACCATGCAAATCGTGAGCTTCTGACCATAGGCCAGGAGTTGAGCGATTACCCAGCGACCTTTACTGTCGCTAAGTGAGCGGAGTACCACAAACTTAGAAGTTCGCGCTTGCAAGAGGGCAACACCACGTATTGACACAGTCTGAGTAGTACACGTTATTAGTTCAAACCCCATTTGCTTAAAAAAACTGTGATCCTTAAAAGCCAAGTGAGTCTCTGATAATCCAACAATCTGTGGTCTATATGCTTTCAGTTCTTCCGACACTAATCGGCGCTTAATAGGAGAGTTCAGGCCAGCTACATTCCAGCACATTAAATGAATTCTAGACATTGTCTTCCAATTATAATTCCCAACCAATGTCCCTCCTTAACCCAATTGTGTCCTACAAAACAGTCCCTAAGTGTGCGTTTAACAATCCTTTGGCTTTTTTCGTTTTTGACACCCCCCCACCCCACCCCCCACCAAAAGCACCCACCTTAGCCAGTACTACCGTGCAAACTAGCCCAACGAATTCCCTGACAAAATAAGCCTGGCCCCACCCCCCCCCCCCACAAACCTGTGCCTATGGAGCGGAATCACCCCCTTCCCTGCTGTCATCAATGACAGCACTAAACCAAAGTGCACCCCAAGATACCCCCCCCCTCCGACTGCCTTGACTGGCCAGTAGACACAAATATGAAAATACATTGTAAACTCCCCAAACGCATAACAAAAGTCAAAGGACTAAATCTAAGGAGCAGTGAGTACACTAAACCTCGTTGCAAATGCGCCACCTCATTTCTTAGATTGCTGTTGCCATTTGTATAAGCTATTTTTAGCCTCCTTCTCATTAAAGAAAACATGAGGGCGCCCATCTTTAATCAGTTTAAGACGGGCAGGATCTTGTAAGAAAACCTGTGCACCAACAGACTTAAAAGGGTCCATGAGCTGCCTGAGCTGCCACCTTCTATCCATGGTTTGTTTGCATAAGTCAGATCGAACAAAGATAGACATTGAGTCAAATTGAACTGGGGTAGTTGGTCGTGCTTTGAAAAAAATGGCTTGTCTCAGTAAAAAATTCCCTATATACACTAGTATTGGTCGCGGAAATTTAGAAGATCGAGAGGTATTAGCAACTATAGGGAGCCGGTGTGCTCTCTGAATTTGCATATCCATGTCCCAATCAGCAAGATCAGGAAAAGCCTTTGAATTTTTTTTACAATGAATGCTCGAACATCAGCACCCTCTCTTCCTTCAGGCACCCCAAAGACCCTCAGGTTCTGGCGTCTTTGCCGATTTTCTAGGTCCTCGACCTTAGATTGCATAGTCGTCATCTACTGATCTTGGGCCTTAATTGAAGTACAGGTAGCGGCATTGACCTCTTCCACTTCGGCAACACGCTGTTGAAGATCTGAGACTACAAGAGCAAGATTTGAAACCTTTGTAACAGCCTCCTCCAGAGCTAGTTTAATCTCCTGTTTGTCAGTTCTAGCCTGTTGAAAATAGCACTGAGTCTCCTCATGTTGAGCCGCCAATACTTGAAGCATTGTAGATAGAGTAGGTTCCGGCTGCAAGGCCATCTTAGAGTTGGAAACTTCACTACTGCTATTTAGAGAACCACCTACTGACTCCATAGCCGATATGGCAGGCATCGAAGGACTCTGCGGTAAGCATTGAGTAATACCAGGACCGGTATCTATTGTCCGCTTAGTTGCCAATGTGGGGACAAATGCAGATAAGGGTGCCGTAGGAGCTAGACCGGGAATCAAGAGAGCTGGTGGGGACTGCCCTCTGCTCTGTAGTCCTTCTTTTAGAGTATTTTATCAGCAAGGGGTGTTTGGGTCATTACGGGGGGAGTTTGAGTAGTAGGAGATACAAAAGTCGCTGCACTTTCCAGATCTATAGAAAAAATCGCAACATCACTAGCTTGCGGCCTTACAGATTGAGCTGCACCTTCCACTGTACATAGAATTATAGGGGTGACAGGAGCGGACCTAGGTCTCTCTAATCAGAGCCTGCTGTTGATTTTGCCTGACTGGCGGGTAAGCCTATATTAGATAAGCGTGCAACTAAGGAATTCACCTCGCCTTTCGAAGAAACCCATTTACGTAACGGGCTTGCTCCTGAATCCTTGTTCGGCCTGGGATATCTCATTGTTAATTACCCCCACAGCATTTTTCAAAACGTTAGTGATGGGCACATTTTTGGTGGTGGGCTTCCCGCCATTAGAGGCAAATTTTCACTTACCCATAGTCTACTAACTTTTAGAGTCACAGGTTTATTTAAGTAATATAGGTCAGCTCCTTAACGTTAAGATGATGCTTTTTGGTGCCAAATGGGGTGGCCCAGCCCAGCCTTGTCCTGTCGCAGACGGGTGCAGACGGGACCGCACTGCGGGAGCCCGCATCTGTTTTCAGAGCACCTCCAGGCGCTGTTGCAGACGCTATTGGTGGGCGCCAGAGGGTGCAGGGCAGTGTGGTTCTTGTGGTCCTCCTCCTGGGACCGGCGGCAAGAGTGGCGGCAAGGAAACATCAAGAGCGGGACCCGCGCTGCGGGAGCCCGCGTCCGTTTTCAGAGCACCTCCAAGCGTTGTTGCTGACGCTATTGGTGGGTGCCAGACGGTGCAGGGCAAGGAGACTTCTGAACCAGGGCAGCTCAACAGCAATCATTCTTTTAGATCTCAGTGCCGCCTTTGACACTGTTGATCATAACATCCTGCTCGAGCGACTAAATAATCTTGGAGTGACAACCTTGGCACTCACCCGGTTCCAGTCCTTTCTAAAGGACCGGTCCTTTCAAGTCTTTGAGGGAACTGCCACATCAAACCGGTGGCCTCTTAGCTGTGGGGTTCCCCATGGTACTTCCCTGAGCCCCACGCTTTTTATCACCAATATGGCTCCACTGGCAGAGATAGTCCTTCCATTCGCATAAAGATCATCACCTACGCAGATGCAACCCAATTGGTTGTGGCATTAAACCACCCTGAGGGATCATCCTGCTCTCTAGGTACTTGCCTAGAGGCGTTAACCGAATGGATGGAACTCTCTCACCTCAAGCTAAATGGGGACAAGACCGAACTCATGATTCTGGGCAAACTCCCATCACCCTCTCCTGCACTCATATGGCCGACCTGTCTCGGCCCTACCCCTGCTCCAAAGCAGCAGATTAAGAGCCTTGGCATGTGGCTTGACAGCTCCCTCTGTTTCAATCATCAAGCCACTAAGCTATCTGCTACATGATTTGGCCTAATGAGAATGCTAAGAAAGATCCTTCCCCTGCTCCCTTTCTAGGCGAGAAGGATTATGGTGCAAGCCCTCATACTGTCCCGCCTGGATTATGGGAATGTGCTGTATCTGGGCGCCCCTCAGTCCACACTCTAGAAATTACAAGTGATCCAGAACTGTGCGGCCCGCCAAGTTCTCCAGATTCCTCGGAGACAATCAGCAAAACCGGCATTGAGGTATCTTCACTCTCTCCCAATTTGGGCTAGGATACAATTCAAGGCCATGTGCCTGGCTCATAGAGCCATCCGGAAATCAGGCCCTGCCATCATCCAGTCCCTGGTCACCCCATACCATTCTTCCAGGAGTCTGCGTTCTAGTTCCGCTTTTTTTGCCACCCCAAGGAAAGTACGCAGATCAAATAAATAAATAAATAAAGATGGGGTGGACGCTCGTTCTCCCTGAATGCTTCAAATCTCTGGAATTCTCTTCCCCCTACTCTTCGAGGTGAACCAAACATACTGACCTTCCGTAAACTTCTCAAAACCCATCTTTTCAGCACTATCGCATTAACACGACGTGTCTTTTTTGTTTGTCCGGTCCATAAGCACTAGGAGGCCTCAGGGTAGCAACACGCTATAGAAATCTAATTTCATTCATTCATTCAAGAGCGAGGGACCCGCGCTGCGGGAGCCCGCGTCTGTTTTCACAGCGCCTCCAGGTGCTGTTTCTGACGCTATTGGTGGGTGCCAGAGGGTGCAGGGCAATGTGGTTCTTGTGGTCCTCCTCCTAGGACTGGCGGCGAGAGTGGCAGCAAGGAAACAGCAAGAGCGGTCAACATTGACTGGTCCAGTGGTTTCTGTTCACCAAAGAAAACGGTTACTGCTTCCCTGTCAAGCTTCAAAACTTACAGATGGAGTGTAGGAGGTGATGAACGCATTGTTGCTAAGGCTACAGCTAAAAGGCGGGGCGTAAGGATCACTGTCAAAGAAGCCTAACTACAGAACATGATCACCGCAGAAGGGGAAAAGTAATAGCGGCAGCCATCTTCTACATATATTTGAATGTTCTGCATTTGGCATCTGGGAAAGCCTTTCTGTTAAAAGAGCATTGTGTAAAATAAAACCCCCAAGCCTTATTTTAAAAGCGAGAGTCCTTGCGTTTTGTAAAATAAAACCCTTTTCTAAAGGTGCTGTGTATGTCTCCTGCTTCACCGCGTGTTGAGCCACCGTGTGGAAAATTCTGTATTATCTGAGAGGCGAAAGCAAGACATTGTGTGTGTGCGTGTGCTGAAAAAACATGTTAAAGTGACATAAAATGTAGATGTATAAAAGTGATAACAACTAATGTTTAATACCAAAAAACTTGAAATTCATGTTATAGTTTACTGTGTTAATTATAACTTGAACCCACATCAAGCATTGCCTTTGACCTAGCATATTATATCACTTGTGACTTGTTAAATGACATAATTGATGACAACACTGTTGACATCCCGGTGTAATTATAGTTATGTCGGAATTTCAATAGGAACAGCATTTTTGTTTCACTAATACGTTTGTCACAGTTTGACATATCTGCACAAAACATTCCAAAAAGAGGTTCATCCATCTTAGCAACATGATGGAAAGTGTTGCCCTGGTCTGTCAAGTGGGGGCCAAGAAAAAGGTGGTGTCTCAAAATGTAATTTCTAATGTAATTTCCATAAGAAATGTTACTCTTCTACAGAACAAAGCATCGGAATGGAATTACACCAAATATTACAAAAAGTTAGAACTTTATTCAGAAATTATGTTCTTTGTGATTTTTGGGAAATTCATTCAGGAATTTCCACGAAATTCATGTTTAAATAGACACTTGGTGGGCATAAAAGGGCTAAAATGTTAAGTGTTGGTCTGGGAGGAGTCCAGTGGAACCAAAGGTTTTAAGAATGTAGCCTTCCTACTGGCCAAGGGATCTGTTCTCCCTCTGGCTATTTTGTTACGTTGGTACCAAAACAAATGAAAGAAAAGATGAAAAAGTGAGTTGGGGGCTGTGAACTATTGGACAGCCATGTGGGTTGGGTGAAGGGCCTGGCCAGAGGCCATGAAGTGCATGCAATTGAATTGGCCTGTGCACAGCTTTGAAGATGTGGAACACAGAGTTCGGCCTCAACGCTGTTATGTATCGTCAATATAAATATATATATATGGGATTAGTATACTTAACCTATACTTACAGATATATACCTACATTAACTTGTAAATATTGTATTTGTCATTGTTTTGTTACAATGTTTGTATACCACATAGCTTTCCTCTTCTTTCACAGAACGAGCTCAATTGATGCAAGCCAAGGGTCCAGGAACTGTGAAGGCATCTCTTGGGAATCAGGAACTCACTCCAGCAGTGGCCAGCAGGTCTCAGGCAGTCCAGTTGGAGGTTCATGCAGGTCCAGTGCAGCAGGTCAGCTGGGTAGTTGCAGAGAGACCTCTGTAGCTCAAATAGGATGTTAACTAATTGATGCTGAGAGTCACTCAAGTAGCCTGGGATGACGGGAGAAGGGACAGTTTTCCTTCTCAGAGAGCAGGGTATGCCTCAATCAGTATACAGCTCTTTGGAGGTCAAGGCACTATTCAACCAGCAGTGCAGTCCTCTGGTAGCTACAGGCCAGTCCTCTGGGGAACAAGGCAGGCCTCAAGAAGCAGCGTAGTCCTCTTAGTAACAAGGCAGTCCTTCTGCTGTAATGTGCACACGTACAGTGTTGTTCTAATGAGTGAATCTGGAGGCCCAATATTTAAACCTGGTGCCATCATTTGAAGGATGGAGATTCCCTACATTAACCCCACATCTGGTTCTAAAATGTTCTTCCCTTAAACTGTCGATGCTCCAAGAAGTCTAGGGTGGCTACACTTGAATGGCAGGTTCCTTTGTGTGTGCAGGATGGCAACACCCTTTGACATGTAGGTGTGGCCTGGAACAGCTCTGGCCCTAACCATCCTCTCCACACCTAATCCTCGTTCATGTCACTGTCTGAAAGGAATACACAAACTCCAACAGCACAGCCATTCACAGTCATGCAACTCAGGATAGTGGCAGAAGGCACGAATGGTTTGGTCCTAAAATGCAAACTTTGTAAAAGTGGCATTTTCAGAAATATGACTTAAAATCTGACTATAACACTAAAGAGGATTTTAAATTACAATTCATTTGAGTTTAAACACCATATTTCTGTCTGCTCCCAATTAAAGGTTATCCCTTAACAAACATAATAATATTAACTCTGCATTAGTGAATGGGAGGGATCTACCTTTCAAGAGTGTAAAACAAATGTAGGAGTTTTTCAATGCTAGGGCATGTAAATCTTAAAACCAAATGTCCTACTTTTTAAATACAATGCACCCTGCCCTATTAGATTTTAGGGCCTACCTTATTGGTAAGACACGTAATAAAAAGGAAAGGTTAGGCCTGGCAAAAGGTTTATTTTGCCAGGTCGAACTGACAGTTTAATACTGTACTGCAGGCTGCAGTGGCAGGCCTGAGACCTATTTTAAAAGGCGATTTTAATGGGTGGCACAATGAGTACTGCAGGCCCACTAGTAGCATTACAGTTTCAGGCCCTGGGTATATGTAGTGCAATTTACTTGGGACTTACAAGTACATTAAATGTATAAATTAGGTCTAAGCCTGATTAGTGTTGCAGACAAGGTCAATGGCAACTTTTACTGCAGTAGATACTTTCTTTAGCAGAAACTCCAGAATGATACAGAGACCACTATTTTATTTCACCTTTATCACCCAAGATTGTCAGCCCTTGTAATGGCAGATCAGTGCAGTGTGCCCCAGAAATTTAGGAAACAGAGAATGGCTTCAATGTGTACATTTTGTGAAAGGTATGTCAGACTGTTGGGTATGCAACTAATTAACATATATGTTGCTAATAGTATTGTGCCTTAGCCTCACAGAAAACAACGAATAAGAAAATGGAGGTATCACTCTTTGTGTGGCTTGTACACAGAGATGAAACAGGCATCAAAAAGTGTTTGCTTGAGAAACTTAGCAACATAGACAACAATAGCACTTGAGGTGGGTGCCTGAAAAGCAAAGAAACTTCTTTAAGCAAAAACATCTGCTCCAAATCTACGATAACACGTTTACAAACAAAGGATACATAGCCAGACTGAGTAGCTTAAATCACCTAATAAATAATTGGACCTGCCATTTATTTGAGCAGAGCGATAGGATGAAAGGGGAAGACTTGACCCCAACAATAAGGGAAGAGGCCTAGCCTAAAGACATAATTGGTACATCCCATGGATTTTAACTATTGGTGGAGCATCAGGCATTCTCATCTTTCATCCTTTCATCAATGAAACAAATATGTCAAACATGGAGTGGAGCAATTTATCTACTTTAAGTTGCAGTCAAAGTCAGGTGGTCTTTTTGCTCACCAAGCAATTCTAGAGATCTCCAGCACACCATCTTGTATCCAGTGTCTACAAGTTATCACAGGAAACTAATACATAATGGGGTTGACCAAGCACGTGAATAGTAAGTCATTTGACTTATTCGCTGATCACTAGGTATAGTGTACTACACACATTGCCTAGAGGTCATTTAATAAGTACCACAGTCATTATGAGGTGTGAATCAAATAGTACAACCAACTTCAGAATAGAGACACACAGATTCTGTAGTTCTGACTCTGGGCTTCTCAAAATCACGCAGCTGAAGGAACTATAGACTGGTACAACAGCTTGAGGCCATAATGTATCAGGGGTAGAGTTAATGCGTGATTATTAAATGGAGGACCCCAGAGTTTACCTTAGAAATGTAATTTTACTGAGAGAAATATTAATATCAGATTCCTCTCGCAAGTGCTATTTTTCATAGAGGATTCCCCCAAATATGTTGGCTGCTTTTCCAACTGAAATACCCAGGTGAAAACAATGGGTCTGTAGGTTATTACAGACCATATTTATTTATGTATTTATTCAGTGTTTTCTATAGAGTGAACAAGACCCAAAATGTGGGTTTATATTACAGCCATATTCAAAATCAGCAGATATCCGGTTCTTTAACGTCAAGTACAATGTATATGTAATCCAATTTTGGCAAATGCTTACCTTTACATAAATCACACACAATGAAGATTGCTAGAAATAACTAGATTACAGTAAAACTTGCCAGATATCCTAGATATCCACATTGGTTATAGTATTGCTAGTCTAATCAAATATACATGTGGGTTGATCGAGGTACCTGTCCATAGACAACATCCCTGTTGACAGTCAAAGGGAACTAAATGTATCCAACCTAGCTGAAAATAGATAGTAGAGCCGATCAATGAAAGTAAATTGGATCATTCAATGACCCGTTTATTTGTTCTGCGATTAGTAGGACTTTAATCCTGCCTACAGTAGCCAACTTGAACAGATGAGTGTAGATCGACAGTTGTCTGCTGTTTTCAGAAGACGTCTTAGTGTTCCCTGTTATGAGAGAAATTTACCTATCAGATCGGACTTAGTCTCCTTCAGAAAAAGTCTTAGTATTCCCTGTTGTTTGTTATGGGAGAAACTGTAATACAATCAGGGCAAATAACTAATATTACCAGTTCCAAAGCAACTGCTGGGCAATTCATATGAGGCTCTGAGTGTCATTATGAAACTATTTATCGTGCCAAACAGCAGACGAATAAAACGTAATAAATATCTAATGTAACAAAAATATGAAATTACCATAAGCGCATATTTCTATGACTAAAACAAAGCACTGTACACAGAGTTTGAAAAATCAACTACAATCCAGAGGGTGGTGGCACACAAAAGAAAAGAGTATGATGATTTACTTACTATAAGTACCTATTATGCAGGGGTCAAACCCATTATGGTTGCAGCAGATTTGATGGCACAGGGCCCCATGGTGGAATGGCCCTATTTCATCCCTTATATGTAGGCCTGGGCGTAGTTCACTGATTTTGGCTTACAAAAAA
This sequence comes from Triturus cristatus, assembly GCF_964204655.1. Classification (NCBI taxonomy): domain Eukaryota; kingdom Metazoa; phylum Chordata; class Amphibia; order Caudata; family Salamandridae; genus Triturus; species Triturus cristatus. Next base: position 502,200,735 of record NC_140591.1, read on the forward strand.
ACTCTGCGAAGTTCTGCAAGTGGCGGAGTGCAGTGCGAACTGCAGTTTGGACTGGTATTTCTGCCACTCGGTTAGAAATTCTACCCGACTGGCAGCTCGCGCTCACAAACTTTGCTGTTTGCGATCGCAAACTTACCGTTCGCGATTGCGAACTTACTGTTCGCGAACGCGAGCAGCAAATAAAAATCCACTGCACATCGTGAAGAGGAGTTTTCTGCACTCCGAGAGCTCAGCGGAGTGTGGAGTGCAGAAAATTCTGCAAACTCTGTGAACGGAGCGAAGTTCACCGCCCAGGCCTACTTATATGACTGCTTTTACTGCCAGATTGCACACGACCAGGGTACTGTGTGTCCCATTTCAATTACTTAAGATCATGAACATGACACAGAGTAGCTAATAGAACATGGTCTAAGGGAATGATGGACTTTCCATCACAAATAATAGAGGTGCAGCATGTTTAATCCAATCAGTTTTTGGACCTACGTGTCCGAGAGCATACAAAACTTTGAACCCTAGTATGCACCATTTGCCAGGGCCAAGTGGAGATCATTGGACATGTTAGGGAGATACTGGCACATTTGAGCAAAGATGTCATGGTCAATAGTACTGTATAACTTTCAGGCAGTGAAAGCGGGAAATGCTTAGTATTTTATTGCCATTTTGGGAGCAGTAATGTGAGATGCAATGCCTGATACACCATTAACTAATATTTTCATTATTTCCTAATATGTGGGGTTTTTGGTCAGATTTACAAAGTATATAGATATGTTAATCCCCAGGGTTTGCTTCAGCAGATTGTATGGCAGGGGAAGAAAAAATGTAGTCTGTAATATTGTCTAGCGACGTGGATCCAGAGCACATTAAATGTTGTTGCAGGTGTATGGCCCTCTTGGTCCCCTAAGTTGCTGATATTTCTGAGAGGCTCAAAAGATTCAACTTGTGATTCAAGGGCAGAATGTGACAGGAACAGAGAGCGAGAAAGAATGAGAGATGGTTCAACCAACTTTTCAAGAATCATATGACAAGTGAGATTTGACTTAACTTTGAAAAAGAGCCACTCAGACAGTGCCGGACTGGCTACCGGGCGTTTTGATGTGCTGCCAAGCTGGGGGCTGATTTCACTGCGGTGTGGGCTGATTTTGTTGATGGGGACCTGCATGTGCTTTTAAATAAACAAAGCAAAACGAATTGTTTTAAGCACACGCAGGTCCCCATCAACGAAATCAGCCCCCAGCTTGTCAGCACACCAAAACGCCCGGTAGCCAGTCCGGCACTGCACTCAGAACAAACATACTAAGAGCGAGCTCAGAATTCGTTGCTACTAAGGAGGTAACAGTAATTTTATTGTTAGTTTCCAACAGTGCTATTCACTTTTAGCATACTAGTTATGGGTTTGATTCACCGGTTCTGTTTTTCCTTAACATTTGATTTTGAGAGATGCTCTCTATTACAAACAGGCCCCTTTTTTGGTGTTCACCACCAGTTTATTAAAAAAAATTTTAATGACTCATCTACTGGAAGCTATGGGGTGTGAAAACTGCACCTAAGGAATGCAAAATTAAATGTCACATGTGGACGGAATCACTATATTGGGCCATCTACTTTGTGACCCCGAAACATGATCCAGGTTTTCTCTGAGGCCTCATCCACTGCAGCCTGCAAAATCTCTGAAACAAAACTATTTTACAGGCCTAAAGATCTACTTCTAAATACTAATTAAGTCACCTCTAAAATTACGTTATTGCATATAAGGTAGGGTGCATAGTGCCTAGAAGTAGTACATGCATAAATTAATATATGAATGTGCCTAAAGTGCATCAATTAGCAAAAGCTGTTTTCACTGTGTTGGGTTTAGCTGTTCCTATAGGAAATACAGGTAAAGCAGATTAAGGGCCTTAATAAGAGTTTGGAGGATGGGATAGTCTCTCACAAACGTGATGGATTACTAGTCCGTCATATTACAAGTTCCATAGGATACAATGGAATTGTAATTTGGCAGATGGGATATCCTTCATGTTTGGAATGGAGTAACCCTGTCTGTCAAACTTGTAATAAGGCCCTAAATCACTATTTTTGCATTCTCAAGTAGAAAACAGCACTAGAAAAAGTTCAAAAACGTTTCCTAATTGTTTTTTAAAAATTTAATTGGTTGGCAAAGTCAGATATTTCACTAATTAGGAAATGTAGTGTTTTTTTCTGCAGCTTCTGACCTGTATGTAATGCGGTGTTAAATTCCTTCCAGGAGCCACACAATATACTACGTTAATTGACAATTTGACCTAAATGGGCAGAGATGAATCATCTGAGCTTATAAGAATATTCACAATGGGAGCTCCTGCACCTATTGTTGACACAACAGTGTAAAATCCTGCATGACAGATCTGTCGGGGGCACATGTAAATACTTTTCTTCTTTGAAAGAGATCAAATAGTCCCAGATCACAGTTATTGTGCATCTCTGTCTGGTTACTGAAAAACCTTGCTTTGTCTCACTTCACTTCAACCCTAATTTTATATTGTTGGTCCAGGGCCTGCTTCAAACTGAATTTTAGTATTAGACGTGGAACAACACAAGTAATTTCCATATCACACTCTTTTACATACATCCAACTGTCAGAGCCCACCTTTAGTGTAGCTGAATACTTTGGAAAGTTTAGATTTGCCCTGGCACATTGCATTTTGGGCCTGTTTGCTGTAAGGCAAATAGAAACTACTGGCAAAATAGGTAGGCCAGGGCCAGGAACATTTACTTCACTGCTCAACGAGGGACTAGAATTGTATGGTGAACCCAACAAAGCTGGACCCTCACCCAACCTTCCTCTATTTGCTTAGCACAAAATGCACCCTCATGTCCAAAATGCATGTGAATACGTTATGCAACAGAACATGAATAGGTATAGCGAGCAGCAGTGTGCTAAATGTGCTCTTGCTGTAGGATTTTTCTCCCGCCAATTACTCTTAATTATGCAACGGAGCGTAATTGCATTATTAGTAGTAATTCTGCATCAAAGAGTAGCGCAGATTTACTGAAATTACTCCAATTACTCTGGCGTAATCAAAATTCCACAAATTTCAAATGTTGTGCAGTGACAATATTGTAGCCCTGCGACTACAAAGATATTGTGAAGGTTTATTTATATTGATTACCTTAAGTTTACTTAATGATAGAAAGATAGATATGATATATAGATAGATAGATAGATAGATAGATAGATAGATAGATAGATAGATAGATAGATAGATAGATAGATAGATAGATAGATAGATAGATAGATAGATAGATAGATAGATAGACATATCGATATTCTGAAGATACATAGATGTGGAAATATGAATACTAAATCTATACTTTATAATTCTGGACGTACATTCATGACTTTTTATTAGACAATATTCTTACTACAATATATTTGTGGCATAACCAGGGGCGTTACACAGGCCCCCGCAGCCCCCGCAGTGCGGGGGTGCCCCCCGAGCTGCAGGGGGACCCGCATCACAGAACTCAGGCCTGAGAGCTCCGGATTAAATCCGGAGCGGGAGGCCCCTCTGTGTACCCCTCCCTCCTCAACTGTTGAATGAGGCCTTGGGGAAGAGAACCAGTCCAATGCAGGGGATGACTCGTAACTACAGAACCCCATATCTTTCTGTGTTCAGTGGTAGCCTGGCTCACATGCTCCTTGTTGAAATGTGCTTTACAACTGCAGGCAAAGAGCAAGAAACAGCATCAGTAAACTGAAAGTATGTCTGTGCCACCGTCGGATCAGTTTGACATACTTCCTTTCAGATACATAGGGAAGAGTTGGGCTGTGCGTCGGCTGAGCTCTGTTCTCTGAATCATAAGTAAGATAATAGCAATTGGTATGTTTGCACTGTTTCTTTTTTTTTTCTTCTAATCAGCGGATATTGGAGCACTTTACAGGAACCTCACACAAAATCAGATAGATTTCTCTTAGACAAGGAGAGATTGCATGATTTGCCCAGAATCACGGCATGGTGAGTCGACGCCGGGAATTGATCCTTGTACTCCGGTTGCGAAGTCGGCAGTACTGGTCGTAAATGCATTTTTAAAGAACGGCACTATAATGTTTTGTGTGTAGGAGTTTTTCACGCTCACTGAAATCAAGGGCTCGTGTGCAGTTTTCTTTTCACCAAAGCCCTGCACCCTTTGCCTTGAGCGCTCCATGTTGCTCCACCCTCCCCATTTGCTCTCTCTTCTTTTGTTCTACATTTTATTTCTCCCGCTTCAACCTGCTCTGTGTTGCTCCCTCCTCCTGCCCAGTGCTTTTCTCTCCTTGTCTTTCTTTAGATTTAAAAAAAAATTCTCCTCCCCACCCTCTGGTCCGTTCCTCTGCCTCCCGTTGTTCGCCTCGCCTGATAACCATTGCTTCACTCCCAACCGCTCGTTCATTGCTCCCCCAGGGCCCCGCAGCTACCATTTGTATGCAGGTTGCTTCACTTTTAAACAAACACTGGCAAAGCCAATAACTTCACTTCTGCAAAATATATTGGTTTTGTCAATGTTTGTTTAGACTCGCGCTGCTGTGCAACATGTCTAAAAAAACATTGCCAAAATCAATAGATTTCTTAAAAGCGAAACTGATTTGCTTTGCCAATGCTTGTTTTTATGGTAAGCGGTAGCGGGATGTACTTGAAACACTATGTCCTTCTAAAGAGTACGTAACATCATTGTGAACATAGCTCGCATGTTACCAGCAAAATGATGCTGATGATCTCATCGCAGCCATTTTGTAGTATTTGATCTCTTAAAGGAAAAAATATGTCTATTTCTCATTCCATTGAATAGTTTAAATACACAAATTTCCACTGGACAGTAATGAATTAGTGATACGTTTTATATTTAACGGTTCTATTAATAAGTCATGGTATGTATGGTTTTACCAATCAAGATGAGAATAACTTTCAATGTATTCCATGAATTAGATTACGATTTCAATATGACTTTTAGGTGTGCCACCCCTGCAGGTTACAATAGCAGAGTTGCAGTAAGATTTGAATGCATTTTAGCAACTGATGTCAGGAAAAATATTGATTATTTTAATCCCACAGTAACATCATTTAACCACCAAATCGATGCATGGATTGACTATCATAAGTTGCCCATCTTTAGTGCCCTGTTCACTATTTCACCCACTTATAGTTCTGTTTGTCCAGTGGTTGTGCAGCGATTTCCCCCGTGGAATGGGCTTTTTTTGTACCTATTGTTTGTTCGGTGTTTGTCCTAGTATAGTGGCATCAGGCCAGGTCATGCTAAGCTGTTACTTGCATTTATACAGCACCCATGAGACATTGGACTGTCCTCCTCTACCACATTAAGTATTCCAAGAAGGTTCAGCACAGTGATTTTATTGAGGCTTTGTGTAGTAATGACCTCAGAATAGTTATGTTGCCAGAGGAGTGTCTCGTTGATTGCAGATCTCTCTCTCCTAATGGCACTATTGTCTCTGCATAGCTGAGGGTTACAGGGGTCTGCTCCACTCCCCTTACTGCTTTCCTGCATGTGCAGCTCTAAGGCTTTGTGCCAGGGAGGAGCTTTCTCTTTCCACAAGCTTCAGTCATCTCCGCTGTAGAAAGGTCTCTACATCACCTAACTGGATTGGACAATGGGCCTGTGCCTTGAAGCATTTAGCCAATTACTAGCTGTAGTGTTGCCTTCTCCTCAGGATTGTCAACATTCTAGCGTTTTATGATCTGAAAAATATTAGGGTATGTTCATCAAAGAATGTAGTGTAAACTGTAAAGTTACATTTCACTCATCTATTCAGGCACACTAATTGTTTAGACTGGCCCAGTTCTGGTCAGAATGAAAACCCAGATACTTTCAGAACTCCAGCCAAAGGATATGACACTCCAGCATTTTTCAGCGTTTTAAACTTCTTGTATCTAATCAACTTAGATTACTTTGGATTTCATCCTCATTCAACGTCAATTACTTTGCAATTCATCTAAACACCTGGATGTACTGGTATGCATTTGGTGAAAGGAATCTGTTACCAGATGCTTTCATTAGGAATTAGTTGTAAATAAAAAAATGTTTTGGGTGATTTGGATATTGGTTTAGTGAAGTGAGGACTCCATTCTGGTTCTCAAAGGCCCGGTAACCATACCAGTTTTACATTTGAATAGAGCTGCCTCCTCCGCTGATATTTCAGCACTTATTACTTGACCCAGCGGGCGTCATCCAAGAATTCACAGCCTATTGATGCTCTCCTTTCGACAGGTATAGAATTTCAGGGGCACAAGGACTATCGCGTTTTAGTTAAAGGGGTGCTCCTTGTAAATAAGCCATGGCTTAGAGATGCCGGGGTGATAATTCAGCGTGGGACTCTTGAATTCAGTGATTCTTGGACTGGCGAGTAGAGAGCCTTTTGCTAAGACATTGACAATGTTCTTTTGGCTCTTAAACAAAAGAGGAGATCTGCCCCACTCACCACTATACATTGGCTCACATCTATTTCCTATGACTTTTTTTGTTGGACAGCGAGGCTTTGTTCCAGGTGCTCAGAAACAAATATGAATGAATGAATAAATGAATGAACGAATGAACGACTAAATGAATGGAAAAAATATATTAAGTGCAACTTTTACCAACAACAGTTGGTGGGAGGGCCGAGCTCCAGGGGGCCCCGGCAGCACTGTACCCTGGCCTGAAAGCCCCTGAGTAAGTCCGAAGGGGGGCCCCCTCCATATACTTTGCAGGGGGGCCCCCTCAAATGTCGTTACGCCACTGGGCATAACAATCTTGTGCTTGTTATTAGAACACACAATCATGTGCCTAAAATTCTAACTCGAGATAACTTTACATCATAGTCCCATAATTATCTTCATTTCATTCTCAGACTTACCACTGTAAACAAAATGAATAGCAATAAGAATTCCCTACAACGACTCTACTAAAGAGAGACCGCACGACCCCCAAAGTCTTATAAAACCACAGCTTTCTTGTACATCCTAAGAGACGTCAAAGCAGATTTCATGGTGTCAGACTGTCCTGGTCTGCAAAGAGAAACACAATAAGGTGATTGTCTTAGGGTCAGGCTTTCACTAGCGCCCTGATACTTAAATACAATTAAAATGATCAGCTGTCTGAGTAAGGAAGCCTCATTTAAAAGATGCCTTTTTGTACTAAGAGCACAAAAACCAGGATAATTGTAAAAGATTGCTTACTTGAACTAAGACGAATACATGTTTGTCAATGCCTTAAAAACATACAATTTGTTGCGTTCTTGTTTTTAAAAAAACTACTGTTTTACTTTTATGTCGATATTTTTGTGCACAAAACAATCAGTTAGTAATGTGTATTTACATACTCATCTAACTCATACTTCAACTTATGATATTGTTGACGTGCAAAACATGCTCCCTTTTGTGAGGAAAGCCACATTTCAAAGATAGTTTCCAAAGACACACCATTGTACATCCCTGTTTGGAATGATACACCAAAAGGCCTCTAGCGTTAGGTGAACGATGTCTACTTTTCAAAGCCCATTATATGGGAAGATACTTATAGGAATCATGCAATTAGATAATAAAAAACCATTTTGTTATAACATCTGATTGGTTGGTGACCCTTAAGCAAAGCAGTACATCCCTAACTAGTAATAGCATGCTTTTGTGCAGTGTGTCTATTGTTTTGCACAGGAAAACACACAAGAGCCTTCTGATGGTTGTTTCAGTTCTCTCTTCATTTTACCCAAGCCTTGGCTTAGGCTATGTAGTCAATTCCTTAGGTCAACAAGCTGGTCTAGCTTAAAAATAGATTAGTAACAGGTCTTGATTTGTAACTTAGCATCATGCAGTTTTGCAAACTGCAAAACGATAATCCTCCTCTAGTGCAGATTGTACTTGGTTCTTTAATGGCATTTGCAAACCCCTCTGCATCACTCCTAGACAATGGCACCACTAATGCACACACTCGGGAACCACCAGGCTTGATATCTCACCTGTTCACATCTATCTATGGACCTGTGGACCAGAACGTTAAGTTGACATCAATGTGCATTGATTATGATCCATTCTAATGTTTGGGTCTTTTTTGTCCTTTTATGAATCCATCTTTCCAGATCATAACGCCATATTGTTTGAATAATAAGGTTCCATATGTCACTACTGCACTGGAAAGAAAAGTATTCACATCATCATAACAAAGGATTAAAAGAAAATAACAAGATGACACATGGTTTTCTTTTTATACGAATTTGCAATAGCCACCAGATTTGTTTTAATTAATGTTGTTTTTCCTAAATAGACAGAGTTGCTTCAAGTCTATTTGATAATGTTTGTTTATTATTTTTCCCACCATGTTGTATTTTCTTTGCCGTTTGCAGGCTTTGTAACATATACACTTCGTTTTAACATCTTAGCTTCATCCTCAGCAGGCATTTCCATTTCCATTCATTATTCATGCCATTACAGTATTTGTCTTACTTTGCCGTTCTGTTTATTTTACCCAGCGGTAATCTGCTTATTTCATCCTCCCATGAACATAAACTACTTTGGTGGTGTGCCTTGTTTTACTAAAATATGCCATTCCCGCAGTAGCAGATGTCATTTGCATTTATTTTTCATAATTGTTTGTCAAACTTTACAAGTTTGCATGTGCAGAAGTAGACATCTCCCCTGCTAAAATGCCATCTGTTGAATAATTATTTCTTATCAATATCTTTAGGCAAACTTGAATTTTGCAGTTGTTCTTTTTCCTCCAAAAAACACGACTAAAAGACACATAGTCACGGCCACCCACTAGAAGGCACACATGTGCCATCCAATTGAGCTCTAGCTCTTAATTAACAATAGTTCGGTGTCGTACTGCACAATGGAAACAAAACACTAACACGCGGTACTAACTATTTCAAAAGAATTCTCGCTGAATTCGAATGGTCATGTAGAAATGATGATATTTATCAGTTTTGGAGCGAAATGTGCCATTAGAGCCTCGTAGTGATAGGCAATGGTTGTCTCCAATAATAAAGCGAAACAAAAAGTAATTGAAAGATTGCCTCAGAAGTGGTACAAACGTACAGCGAAGTGGAAACACACCTTGCGCGTCACAGGCAAGACTAGAGGAAGCGGGTAATAGTATTTGAGAAATGCTCTATTTTTACAGGAAACACATTAGTCTATTAGGTGCAAAAGCGAGTCCGAAAAGAAATGTTGTTTGCCAAAAATTTTAGAGGTGTTATTGACGCAGATCTTTCCTCTCTGGCCTAACATTAGGCAATTGCTATTTGTTATATCTTGGTACAGTGTGTTTCTTCCTATTTACTTCTTATAATTTGATAAGTCTTTATACGGTATAAAACATTCTTCAGGCGCGAACACTACCGCCTTTTTATTGTGCTAAGGCTTGACTACTGGGTTTTTCCAAGTATTTACTACCCCTTCTGGAGCCCATTTGATGTTGGCTCTATTGTTGCTCACATGAGTCAACTACATACATTGCATTTGGTCTACATTGTGTGGCTGTGTAGCAGAGCATGGCGTTTATAATCAATATGCATTGTTCAAAACTCATACAATTATTTGGTCGTTACTGAACAGCTTCAGAAACACAATTCTTGATCAGGTGCCTCAGGGCTCCTTTGTAAATCTGTTCTTTACAGCCCGGAAGAATGAAAAAGTCAGAGTGAGGGAAAGACCCTTCTCCATTCAAATGAAAAAATAAAATACATTCCTTGCCTTAGGAAGAACAGAGCATATAAAATGATCAGTCATTCGCAAAAAATCTCAACAAATGCTGTTTCAATGTACTTGACCGAATTTCAGGTTTGATTAAGATAGCTACAGTTGACATGACTATATATATATATATATTCACTGAAAAAAACATAGGTTTCAGGCACGTTATAGTTAGGAATTAGCATTTAAAAAACCTTAGAAATTCACTGAAAAAAACATTGGTTTCAGGGGCGTTATAGTTAGCTGGACTTTTCACTCGTACAAAACCATTGAAATTCCCCCGTTCTAGTTAGTTCAGATAAATATAACTCGCGCGCCCGCAATGCACTGCTGATGACGTCACATATTACATCACTCATGACATGGTCAGTGACATCACTCATGACATCACTGATGACATCTCAAATGACATCACTGATGACATCATCCAGTGAATGTGTGTTTTTCTGAAAATTACATATGTTTTATACATGTATATCTCAAGGTCGATGGAAGAATAAATGTGTATATAAGTGTCTAAATGGATGATTTGTTTTTGAAAAATTGATTGTATAACTGACTGATTAAGTGTATCTTAGTGAATACATGGCTTAGTGAGTAATGTTTAAATGTGTAAATATCTGTATCAGTCTCTCACTTTGTGTATAAGTGGCTGCATGGGTTGGTGAGTAGCTACATGAGTGTCTATATAGGTTATTAGTTGTTTTTTTAAGTATCAGTATGAGTGTCTGAGTGTCTGTATGGTTCGGTGGGGGTATTACGTAGTGCATAGGTGCATGAATGAGTGACTCACTGTTTGTATGTGTTGAAGACAGCATGTGTGCAGGACTGTATGGGTGGATGAGTGTGTGCATGGGTGTGTTAGTGAGTGATAGACTGTCTCAATAGGGTCTTTATGAGTAACTACATATGTTTTAAACTAGTATATGTGACTATTGGTGTATATAAGTGAGTATATGTGAGAGTGAGAGATTGAAAGAGTTCCTTTATGAATAAGTATGTGTTTCTATAAGTGATTGTTTAAAAGACTAAGTATGTGTAAGTTTCTGGAGAAGTAAGTGTGGTGGTGTGTGTATAACTGTATATGCAAGTAAATGGATGTTTGATTCTTTATTAGCATGAGTGACTATGTGTGTGAGTAACTCTATGGATGAGTGGCGTTGTGTAACAGGATGTATAGGTGTGTGAGTACATATGATGAGTGAGTACATGTATGAGTGACTGTATAGGACTGTTGATGAATGAGTGGATGTGTATGTGGATCTTAGAATTACTGAATAGGTTGTTGTAACTGGTATTGGTATGTCCATTGTTTTGAACATTGTAGTTTCTATTTTTGAATGTGTGTATCAAAGGTTATATTAGGGGAAGAGGAGGTCTGCCACTCTATCACAAGGATGATGTCATCAGTGATGTCATTAGTGATGTCATTTGAGATGTCATCAGTGATGTCATGGGCGATGTCACTGACCATGTCATGAGTGATGTAATATGTAACGTCATCAGCAGTGCATTGCGGGCGCGCGAGTTATAGTTAGCTGAACTAACTAGAACGGGGGAATTTCAATGGTTTTGTACGAGTGAAAAGCCCAGCTAACTATAACGCCCCTCAAACCTATGTTTTTTTCAGTGAATTTCTAAGGTTTTTTAAATGCTAATTCCTAACTATAAAATGCCTGAAACCTATATTTTTTTCAGTAAATTTCAAAGGTTTTTTAAATGCTAATTTCTAACTATGCCTACAGAGATAGGACATGTTAAGTAAGAAGATAAAATGCACAGAAAGAAAAAAAAGAAATGCAGAAAGAAGCAACAAAAGTCCTCAAAGACAAAGAAAAGTGCAGGAAGAAGGATAACGTGCAGAAAGAACAAACAGAAGAGCAGAAAGAAGCCTTGTTGCAAAATCATCCTGAACCCTCAACTTTTTCAGACGGATACTGGTGGTAACTGAGTCTGACTAACCAGTACTAGAGCCAGTGCTATGTTAAAAGACACTCAGAATACAGTGAAAACACCTACATACACTAGGGAACACTATGCGTTGGGGTCCCCTCGTGATCAGCATGACCTCCTCTGTAAGCCCCTAGTATATATTAGGGCAGGGGATTAAAACTACCTCTTAAAATGCGCCACAGGGCGTGTTTGCACACGTCACCTCAGGCCCCGTCCCCTCACTTCCCCACTGTGTAAACACGCCCTGTGGCCGTTTTAAGTTGGGAGATTAAGTCCCCTGGAATCCTGAGGGTCCCTAGGGTCCAACTAGACCACTAGGTACCTCCAGTAAGCGCCACAGAGCTGCGTTGCAGAGAGATGTAAAAAGGGGCACGGCCTGGACCACCTCTCTGCAACGCAGCTCAGTGGCGCTTACTGGAAGCACCTGGTGGGCTAGTTAGCCCCCAGGGTCCCTCAGGATTGAAGGGGAATTATTTCCCCAACTTAAAACGCGCCACAGGGCTTGTTTGCACACATTAACTCAGGCCCCGTCCCCTCCCTTCACCACTGTGTAAACATGCCCTGTGGCGGTTTTTAGTTGGGAGATTAAGTTCATTTGAATCCTGAGGGTCCCTAGGGTCCAATTAGCCCACTAGGTACCTCCAGTATGCGCCACAGAGCTGCGTTGCAGAGAGGTGTAAAAAGTGGCACGGCCTGGACCACCTCTCTGCAACGCAGCTCAGTGGCGCTTACTGGAAGCACCTGGTGGGCTAGTTAGCCCCCAGGGGCCCTCAGGATTGAAGGGGAATTATTTCCCCAACTTAAAACGCGCCACAGGGCTTGTTTGCACACGTTAACTCAGGCCCCGTCCCCTCCCTTCACCACTGTGTAAACAAGCCCTGTGGCCGTTTTTAGTTGGGAGATTAAGTTAATTTGAATCCTGAGGGTCCCTAGGGTCCAACTAGCCCACTAGGAACCTCCAGTATGTGCCACAGAGCTGCGTTGCAGAGAGGTGTAAAAAGTGGCACGGCCTGGACCACCTCTCTGCAACGCAGTTCAGTGGCGCTTACTGGAAGCACCTGGTGGGCTAGTTAGCCCCCAGGGGCCCTCAGGATTGAAGGGGAATTATTTCCCCAACTTAAAACACGCCATAGGGCGTGTTTGCACACGTCACCTCAGGTCCCGTCCCCTTCCTTCCCCACTGTGTAAACATGCCCTGTGGCCGTTTTTTAAGTTGGGAGATTAAGTCCCCTTGAATCCTGAGGATCCCTAGGGGCAAAATAGCCCACTAGGTATGTCCAGTAAGCGCCATTGCAGAGAGGTGTAAAAAGGGGCATGGCCTGCACCACCTCTCTGCAACGCAGAGCAGTGGCACTTACTGGAAGCACCTGGTGGGCTAGTTGGCCCCCAGGGTCCCTCAGGATTGAAAGGGAATTATTTCCCCAACTTAAAACGCGCCACAGGGCGTGTTTGCACACGTCACCTCAGGCCCCGTCCCCTCCCTTCACCACTGTGTAAACGCGCCCTGTGGCCGTTTTAAGTTGAGAGATTAGGTCCCCTTGAATCCTAAGGGTCCCTAGGGTCAAACTAGCCCACTAGGTACCTCCAGTAAGCGCCACAGAGCTGCGTTGCATAGAGGTGTAAAAAGGGGCGTGGCCTCAGAACACCTGTCTGCAACGCAGCTCTCTGGCGCACACTGGAGATACCTGTTGGGCTAGTTGGCCCTCAGGGACCCTCAGTATTGAAGGGGAATTAATTCCCCAACTTACAACTGGCCAGGGGGACAATTGCAGAGTGCTGCAAGGAGGGGCGTGGGCTCCAGCGCGATGCCGGTCTTTTATTTATTTTATTTTTTTAAGAAGGAGGGCTGTGTGGCCCCCCTTCTTTTTCTAATTTACTGGCCCTGGGGACCCCATCCCCCAGGGCCTGCACCCTCATTTTTTTTGTTGAAAAAAATTAATTTGGCCCTCCCAAGGCCTTAATCAGCCCCGGGGACCCCAACCCCCGGGTCATGGCCTTTTTTTTTTTAAATTCTTTAGGAGGGGGCTGCGTTGCCCCCCTCCTCAGGCCACTTATGGCTCAGGGGTCCCCATCCCCCGGGGCCGGCCTTTGTTTTTTATTATTTTAAAAATATATATATTTATAGAAACACCTAGGACATGCTGGACAAACCGTATGTACCTATCACCATGACGATTTGCGTGATATTCATTAAAAGGTGACTATGCATAGAATGAGTCCACATGTAATGTATTTACAGCGCTAGTGAAGCTCTGACGTGTCTGACACCCTACCGTGCCTAATCCTGGCGCCCTCGCCGGTGGGTACTCGCAAAGTAGACACCATTGTCGTTTATTTATACAAACATGGGTAGCTATTGACGGGCACATTTAATATACACGCACACCAAGCCATTCAAAGGGGATTCGACAAAAATTCGACCAAAACTATGCAAGAAACCCCCCTCACGGTTAATAAAAAACACATCCACCACCGGATGTGTAATACTTTTTATTTTACTCTCTGGAAAGGAGACGAACCTCACGTGAGAGTCACAGCGTGCTCCTGGCTGAGCCCAATGCTGTGTTACACCCACCAGTGCCCGCCGATTGTCTCACACCTATGTGTTGTATTCCACCAGCTAGTGCGTATGCTATGACACTCTCTAGCCCATGTGAACTGTATCACCACCCAGTGAATATGTCATGCCACACTTGCCTTCGCACGGGTTATATTGCCCCATCTAACGTGCCTTCCTCGATGTGTATGTTATAACGCACAGCGCTATGCCATACATGTTACAATCTGGGATCCATATCTTTGTCAAACGTTACACTCCCCAGCACATATTTTATATTACAACTTTAGAGACTAGTTATGTTACACAACACTGCCCTGTGCATATTACACTCCAAGGCGCATCTCGCGAGATAGCACGCGCTAGTGCCTGTGCTATCTCACGCTCTCCAATGAATCTGTCATTGCGCACAATGTATTGCATATTATATTTCACGCCCGGTTCATCTTATATCACACTTTTTGGTGCATAGTTTATACCATATACTACATCTAGTTTTCATTTTCAATCGTGCTCTCAGGACTATGTTCTATATAACACTGAGTCCACCTACCCTTTTCACGGGCATTACATTTTGTGATGGGGGTGGAGGGTCAGGGGGTGTTTCTGCCAAGTGAGCCCGGAGTCACAGTCACAAACGTCCTCTTCTTCCGGAATAAAAGTGAGATTATGCTGCATACTTGTTCATATTTTAAGTAGTTCGCACAGACACACATTTTAAAAACAATAAAGTTCCTAATACCCACCTTCTCTGAACAGTTAGCTTGCTGCCCCATCCACCTCCTCCCTATCCTCTGTTGTCAGAATCCATGGGCTAGCCTCCTCCCTCCTGCCATGCATGGTCTGATGTGCTGCCACTGCCCTCCATTTAGCATGATGTACCAGTCCACTCCTCCTGCCCTCCATTGCCCAATTCTATGGCCCATCATTGACCTCCAGCTTAGCCTCTGTGCTTAGCTTGCTGCCCCTATTCTCCTTCCCCCTGCCCTCCGATGTCTTTGTGCATGCCCCTGCTCCATTGTTTTTGCCCACTATGTTCCATGGACCTGCCACTCCTATCTACTCTGAGTGTTCTGTTGAGCTGCCACTCCCCTCCCACCTGCCTAGCATTGTCAGATGACTGTAACCTGTCCCTGCCACCTCCACCCTGCCTGTCCACATGCCATGCCCCTATCCCCTTCCTCCTGTCCTCCATGGTCCATTTTACTGCCACACCCTTCTGCCCTCCCTGATCTGTTGTGCTGCAACTGCTCCTCCGGCCTGCCCTGCGCGGTCTGTTGTGAGGCCCCTTCCCCTGAACTCTCTTGTCTATGCCCAGGTCCTGACCCTCCCTTCTATCCTCCATGGTCCTTTGTGCATGACCCTGCACCCTCCTTCTTGCCCATCATAGCCATTGTGCTGACACTAACCCTCCTGCTTGCCATGCATGGTCTTCTGTGCTGCCATGGCCCCTCCCACCTTCCCTGTGTGGTCAGCTAGCTGCCCCTGACCCCCTCCCACCTTCCCTCCATGGTCTGTGTGTAGGCCAACATACTCTCATTGTTGCTCTCCATGGTGTGTCTTGTTTCTAGTGCCCATCCTGCCTGACCTCCATGGTCATCTTGCTGCTCCTGCCCTTCCACCTTGCCCCCTGCCCTCTGTTTCCATGTGCAGACCCCCTATACCCTCCCACCTGGCTTGTCTGTTCCATTGTAATGACCCTGATCCATCCCTCCTGCCCTTTATGGTCTGTTATGCTGCAGCTTTCTCTCCTGTCTGTCCATTATGGTCAGCTAGCTACCATTGCCTCTTTCCCATCTGTTCTCTGTTGTCCATGTGCATGGTCCTGTCCCCTCCCTATTGCTTTCTATGGATTGTTGTGCTGCACTCCCGTCCCGCATGCGCTGTGTGGTGTATTGTGCTGCTGCAAACCCTGATGCCTGCCCTGTAGGGTCCGTTTGGTGCACCTCTCCATGTCCCTCCTGTCCTCTGTTATCCGAGTCCATGTCCCTACCCCAATTCCTCCTGCCTACCATGATTCAATGTACCATACTTGCGAATATTTTGAATTTGGTAAGAGGGAGATTTTGAAAAAAAACTGGGGTATTGATTTTCCCCTTTGAGTTACATTGAAAAAGAGGAGATTTTAAACAGGAGACAGATCAAATAAAGCCCATTTGAAAACATTGGACGTTTCCTGGCTGAAACGGGTCTGTTGGCATGTATGGTTGTACTACCACTGCCTCTTCCTTCTGCCCACAATGGTCTATTATATTGCCACTGCCTCTCTTGCCAGTCCTGTACTGTTGGTTTGTTGCCCCTGCCCCCCTTTCCACTTCCCTCCATAGTCTGTTGTGCTGCCACTGCCCTTCCTGCCTGCCCAGTGTGGTCAAATTGTTGCCTCTGCACTCTCCTACCTGCCTTCAATTTTCAGAGTCCGTGCCCCTGGCCTCTGCCTCTCAACAGTATCCCAATGAACAACTAGATTGCTAACATTCTATATTTATTACAAAAGTGTGGAACGCCTGACGTCATCTTGATGTAATCAAAACTGTAATACCTAGAGTATTTCTTTTAGAAATTACATATATGAGAGGGTCTTATTTGCATCAAAATTATGGTTAGTGCTCTAAAAAACTAAAATGAGGACATATTTTCTGAGTTTTCAAATAGCGACAAAGAACTTTTAAATTATTTGTAATCTTTATGTTTTTTTAACCAGTTGACCACTTGATTAAATGTTGCACCTTGGCGAGAGGATGTGGTGTTACTTCCAGAGCTGCAGACTTTGCAACTGGGGAACCAGGTTGGTGTTTCTGCTTCAGCTCAACATTCTGTGATTGTGGTCAAATCACTTAATCTCCCCATGTCTACAACCAAAATAAATTTGATCTTGTGTGATGTAACCAATGCTTATGTAAAGCATTCCAATACCTGACAAGTCTGCACTATATAAAACTGCAAATACACACAAAATAAGTGTTTTGCACACTTCTGTCATTGGGCTACATGTGGGCTACATCTGGGTGATATTTGTGCTGCATTTAGGCTCTTTTGTGTCTGGTGGTCATCTTGGGAGATTTATTTGTTATGAAGTTTCCTAATTTCCTCATTTACTGCAGTCTCCTCAGTAGGAAATGCTTTCAGTTTTTTACTTTGATTCCATCAAGAAGGTATTCAGAAATGTCACACATTTGCCATACATTCTGAATGTTAGCACTCTAGTTGCTCATTAGATCACTGTAGTAAAGCTACTGTTCACCACAGAAGTCTGCTGCTGGTATTAAAAGTGCATGTTTCAGTCTGCATATCAGAATGTTTTAATGAAATAGAAGAGGATTTGAGAAGTCACTCAAAATGTGCCCTAATTATTCTTTCTTCAGCACTAATCATAAATTCTATGGCAAAATGAACCCCCTCATTGTGTTCCGTTTTAAATTAAATGTTTTAAGTGTTACCAGTTTATTCCAATCAAGATGGCTTCAGGTGTGCCATACCTTTGTCATAAGTAAGACAGTAAGCGCTCTAGTTGTTCTTAAGAACACTCTGGGACATTCTGTCATTAGGCTATACTTGGGCTACATCTGGGTGATATTTGGGCTACATTTGGGCCCTTTTGTCTCTGGTGGCCATCTTGGGAGATTTATTTGTTAAGAAGTTTCCTAATTTCCTCATTTACTGCAGTCTCCTCAGTGGGAATACTTTCAGTTTTTATTTTGGTTCCATCAAGAAGGCATTCAGATGTGTCACACATTTGCCATAAATTCTGAATGTTAGCACTCTAGTTGCTCATTAGATCACTGTAGTAAAACTACTGCTCACCAGGGAAGTCTGCTGCTGGTATTCAAAGTGCATGTTTCAGTCTGCATGTCAGAATTTGTTTATGAAATAGAAGAGGATTTGAGAAGTCAAAATGTGCCCTAATTTTTCTTTCTGCAGAACTAATCATAATTTCTATGGCAAAATGAACCACCTCATTTTGTTCCTTTGTAAATTAAATGTTTTGAGTGTTACCACTTTATTCCAATCAAGATGGCTTCAGGTGTGCCATACTTTTGTCATAAGTAAGACTGTTAGCGCTCTAGTTGTTCGTTAGAACACTCTGGGACATTCTGTCATTGGGCTATACTTGGGCTACATCTGGATGATATTTGGGCTGCATTTGGGCTCTTTTGTCTCTGGTGGCCATCTTGGGAGATTTATTTGTTATGAAGTTTCCTAATTTCCTCATTTACTGCAGTCTCCTCAGTAGGAAATACTTTCAGTTTTTTACTTGGTTGCATCAAGAAGGCATTCAGATGTGTCACACATTTGCCATAAATTCTGAATGTTAGCACTCTAGTTGCTCATTAGATCACTGTAGTAAAGCTTCTGCTCACCAGGGAAGTCTGCTGCTGGTATTCAAAGTGCATGTTTCAGTCTGCATGTCAGAAGTTTTTTTATGACATAGAAGAGGATTTGAGAAGTCAAAATGTGCCCTAATTTTTCTTTCTGCAGCACTAATCATAATTTCTATGGCAAAATGAATCCCCTCATTGTGTTCCTTTGTAAATTAAATGTTTTAAGTGTTACCACTTTATTCCATTCAAGATGGCTTCAGGTGAGCCATACTTTTGTCATAAGTAAGACTGTTAGCGCTCTAGTTGTTCGTTAGAACACTCTGGGACATTCTGTCATTGGGCTATACTTGGGCTACATCTGGGTTATATTTGGGCTACATTTGGGCTCTTTTGTCTCTGGTGGCCATTTTGGGAGACTTATTTGTTATGATGTTTCCTAATTTCCTCATTTACTACAGTCTCCTCAGTAGGAAATACTTTCAGTTTTTTACTTTGATTCCATCAAGAAGGCATTCAGATGTGTCACAAATTTTCCATAAATTCAGAATGTTAGCACTCTAGTTGCTTATTAGATCACTGTAGTAAAGCTACTGCTCACCAGGGAAGTCTGCTGCTGGTATTGAAAGTGCATGTTTCAGTCTGCATGTTAGAATTTTTTAATGAAATAGAAGAGGATTTGAGAAGTCACTCAAAATGTGCCCTAATTTTTCTTTCTGCAGCACTAATGATACTTTCTATGGCAAAATGAACCCCCTCATTTTGTTCCTTTTTAAATTAAATGTTTTAAGAATTACCACTTTATTCCAACCAAGATGGCTTCAGGTGTGCCATACGTTTGTCATAAGTAGGACTGTTAGCGCTCTAGTTGTTCTTTAGAACACTCTGGAAAGCTGCAGTAGAACACAAAGGAATCAACTGACAGTCTCTGCCCTTGTTGGATGTACATGTTTTTCTGAGAATGTCAGACTTCATTCTCACATGACTGAGAAAGATAATGTGAATTTACTGAAAATATGCTCTCAGTTAGCTTATAGATCACCTTCCAAACCTCTGTGGGAAAAGCATGAGAAAATAGTTTTCTCTCAAACATGATTCATGATATCACAGCAGAAGGCTTTTTCACATGGTAAAATCACCTTAAAACACACCACAATTCCTAAAATGAGTATGGTACCATCAACAAATGATTTATAATGTAACTAAAGTCTTAAAACCTTCTATTAACTGCAATGCTTTTTAATGAGGTGCTATCATGTATATTGGTCCCAAGATGGCTGCCAACACTTCTTGGATGAAGTGCTGACAGCCAATCAGATCTCACGATGAAATGTGTGGTTAGGCTCCGCCCAGATATATATGTGTTTTTACTTTTGATTTTTTCAGGAACTACTGAACGGATTTACACCATTTAAGCAAAAGGCACATGCCTGACCTGAAGACTACCTCTTTGCCAAATTTCAAGTAATTCTGTTCAGCCGTTCGGGCTGTACCTTCGACTAAAGGTCCTATGGGAAAATGCATGGGGAAAACGTGTTTTGGGACCCCCCTTTTTTCTCAGCCCCCGCTTGACGAATCACCCCGAGACTTTCAGGGTAGGAGCTGAGCGGAGCGCCCCATTAGTTTTGAAAATTTCACGAAGATAAGTCAACCGGCGCCAAAGTTATTCAAAATAGAATTTTCAGATTTCCTATGGGAGACTCGGTCCTAACTATAACTATCTACTGGCGACCGCCAGTAGATAATATACATATATATATATCTTGGCGGCAGAAAGGCACAAAATAAAATAATCAGCACTGAACTTTTGGTCCGTGTCCGTTTATGCTGTGACGGTGTGGAGTGGCGTTCGCAGCAGCTTTACGGATCTACTCATATATATATATATATATATATATATAATAAATATATATATATATTAACGAAAAACGCCTCCTCCTTTACAAAAATGAAAGCGAAATCGGCACTCCGCAGGTTTTCAATCTGGCTTTTATTCCATTAGGTTTAACATCAACGCGTTTCAGCCGTTACCTCATGGCCTTGTTCACGATGCCGAGCCACATACAGAATTCCATTTAAACACTTTAAAAAACTGCAATGCATAGGCATAAACATTGACAAAGGACCATTACTTTCACAGTTGTGCAAGATGTAACTTAACATTAAAAACGTGGTGGCCATCTTGGAACATGTTCTTACCACATTACTCCAATGCATCATAGGTTAAACAAGGACAGCTCCAACAACATTGTAACTAATTTTTGCAATATTCAATACTCAATTCCTTATGGTATTATTTAATTTAAAGTGCATTAAGTGCATAACAGCTGCCTTTGGCTACCACATTTGTTTTTATAATTTCTTAGTCATCAACTATGACACCACAAATGTTTATTCTCTTTTAGAAATATTTTATATTCCTAAAGTGCTAGTGCTTTATAATTATAAAGTGCTCGTGCTCCTGTGTGCTCCTGTGTGCTAATATTTAATGTGCAATTGTAATATTTTTCTAAAGTGCATGGTCGTTTCCAATACAATATATATTAATACCTGGGTAAATACCCCTTGTCAAAATAGAGATAAATGTAATTTATCTTATCTCTTTACATAAATTTCATATAAAAAATGACCATTCCCTAACGTGTATTCAATACCAATTTTCTAAAGTGCTAGTGATCAATTTGTGCTTCCGTGAATAACAATTAAAATAGTTTTCTAAATTTTCCTATGTTGCTCTTATTGAAGAAGATGTTTTGCGAGATTTCATTGGAGTTTTGATCAGCACAAGGAGGTAAATAAAACTCCTCATCCAGATTAAAACCATTTGGTTCCTTAGCATCCAGTTCTTGAATATAAAAAGTTTCTAATTTTCTCAGGTTCTCTTTCCCTATCCCCACCTCTCCTTTTCTTGGGCACTTGCGCTAGGCAGCCGTATTTCATAGATATAGGATCACCCTGATTTTCTTTTTCAACGTGCCTAGCTATTGGATAACTTCTATCCTTATTGACAATGTCCCTTCTGTGCTAAAGTATCCTTCTGTGGACAGGTAGTGTGATGCTGCCCACATACATCTTTTCACATGGGCTCCTTAAAATGTACACTACAAAACTCGATTTGCATGTCAAAACCCCTCTGATCCTTATGGTTTTGTTAAAGGTAGTCTTCAATGATGACAGGTTTTCCCAATGTTGGCAGGCTTTGCACATAGTGCATTTATAAAAGCCTTCTCGCTGCCTTAACCAATTTTGATGTGGGGCTATTCCTTCATACTCACTCTGCACTAGATAATCCCTCAGGGATTTAGACTTTCTATACGTGATTTCTGGTCTCTTCTTCACTTCTTGTCCCAATATATAAAAGTATATATTTTAAATTAAAAAAATATTCTAATTAGAATTGTTTTTACTACATTAAAATAAATATCATATATGTATCATTTTTTATATGTATAATATATATATATATTATATATACATATCTACATATATATATATATGGCTATGAAAGTAATAGTGGCCATGCATATGAGATACTTTTGTATCAGCTCACTCGAGCTGAATTTTTCAAAGGTTTTCAAAATAAATTTTTAAAGATCACTATTATCACTAGTATCTTTCTCACTCTTTGTTTCTATGCTTTCTGCTTTAAACCATATCTTAAGAACAATCAGATACCATAAGCACATGTCAGTTAAGAGTACATATATTTAATCACTATGGTTTTATTTGTGCACAATTAAATCACAAAGTACTTTTTACTCATGTATCTATAGTGTATAAATGTTAGAGATGAATTGTTCAATTGAGTGTTATTATTGTTCTCTATAACGTCTGTAGTCTGTTTTCTGTGCTTATTGTCTTTATTGATTGGTTGATTATGCAGGAGAGGTTCTCTTTTTGTTCCACTGTGTCACTTTCTATATAAACTATCATTGGTTCTGGGCGTGTCATGTGATCAAGGTCGTGGTAACACGACCGAAACGCGTCATGCCAAATTGAAACCGCAATAAATCTGCAATGATAATGATACCAGCACGTTGTGGTCTGTACCTGTGTTTTTGGAATTCAGAACGAAAGGATTTGTGACTTTCATCTATTTCCGGCAAATTACGGCTGTGTTTGCCTTAACGAACCCTCCCTGTGCTGTGAGGCTGGCTTTCAGTACGGCCGACATCGCGAACGCGATACGTTAGTAAACCCGGAAGGGATTGTTTTGGAGCCAGCCCCCCGCAGCCGAGTGAAGAGTGCCTGGAGAGTCTCGGCGGTTTCCCGGGCGGCAAACGTGGGTGAGCCGGAGTCGGAGGGCACTAGCGGACCCATTGAATTTCGTCTTGGGGTAAGCTGGGACTCTGGATATACTCAAGGTTATTTGCGGGTAGCAGGGATTGTGCTGAACTATATTGGATTTACGCCGCCGAATAAAGGGGACGTAAGATCGCAAGTGCATTATTGATTTGTTTTCGGTTTCCGAAATTTCCTATTTGGCTGACGCACTCCGGAATAGAGAAGCCATAGCGGATACTCTCTTTGACAATCTCCCCCAACAAGTCGAGCAATCTGGAGGGAGTAATGTAAAAGATTCTCAAAATACTGGTGACATTAAAACTTTACTTAAAAACTTGGAAAAACTCTTACGTACCAAGATGACGAAATGGTGGGAAAAATGGTCACTTGAGACATATAAGGAAGTGGGAGGTGTGCCACGTGGGTTAAGGATACTAATAGCTCCTTCCTTTGAGAACCCTAACCCGCAAATGCTAAAAGAATGGGTGACTAACAACCTCGAGGCCTCGATGAATATGGTGACCATATTGATTAAATATGCGGCAATTGATTGAGAGGGAATAACAAATTGAGACTCTGAATGCTATTCTGGCAACACATGAACAACAGGACTTTATCAGTAAAAGCGAGCGGAAATTGATTTGCGATTTCAAAAACATTAGGACACTATTAAACAACGTAAAATATTTAAATTCACTTTGGATAAAAAAGACTACGAATCTGGAAGGATTTTTACATTTGCACGAAAATTTGATAACGTTAAAAGGCAAGCCATAGGATCAAAGGCACCATTGGTTGGTACTACGTCAGTGCGCAATCCGGACAGCAGTGATATAGAATTCAGCTCAGCAACTAGCAGTCCTGGGTTCGATAGTGGCTCAGAAACAGGGCAAGGCACCATACCAGATAGCTTATCTCCATCAGAAGAGTTGGGTTTTTTAGTGGAGGATCGCCGCCAGACGCTGCGGCAAACCACTCAGGCCAAGAGAGGCGGAAACGGCGAAATGAATGTAGAAAAGAAAGACGGAAATGCAAAATCAGGAAACAACAGGGGGAGATGGAGGAATCAAATGAAAAAGAATTAACCGCTGGTAATGATGCTACTAATGATAATACTGTAATTAACCTGACTTCGTTGAACTTAACCGCGGCAGAAACTAAGTTATTAGTTTTGGGTTTATCTTTTTGTCCTTCAACACAATTCAAGTATGTTCAAAATAGGATTGACATATTCAAATTCATAAGTAAACTTAAACTATTAAAGCATTTTAAACATAGTAAAGCCAATACCTCTGCTGCCAAAATCGTAGCCTCTGATAAACCTAGTATTACACTTCAAGTCAGTGATATATCCAATTTAAAGACTATGCATTCTTTATTAGATAATTCTGATGAGGAATTCATAACATCTACACAAAAGCAGTTGTCCAATCTAGGTATCATTAGTAATGAATCAGCTTCCAGTCCGTTTCAGCCGACTTCTACATTCATCCCCCTTATGCCAAAGGACGCTATTGATACCTTCAGTGAGTGTGTTATCAATGACTTAAAAAACTTGAATCGTAGGTTATATAGAACCAGGAGAAATCGATCTTTCCATGATAGACAGTATTCTGCTCTGATCAAAAAATTGAAAGACAATGCCGACATAATCA
This sequence comes from Triturus cristatus, assembly GCF_964204655.1. NCBI lineage: Eukaryota > Metazoa > Chordata > Amphibia > Caudata > Salamandridae > Triturus > Triturus cristatus. Next base: position 502,225,195 of record NC_140591.1, read on the forward strand.
TAACTAAGGCTGATAAAGGTGGCAATGTTGTTCTATGGCCTAAAGACCAATACTTGCAGGAAGCAGATCGCCATTTGAATGATGCATCTTGCTACAAAAAAGCAACAGCTCAAGACATACGTCATCTGAAAGATTCAGTCCACAAAGAACTTGGGCAATAGAGACGAGGTGGTTTATTGGACAAAAATTAATACAATTTTTTAAAGATAGACTTTCTTAGTACTGCGGTTCTATATTTTATCCCTAAGGTCCACAAACAAGAAACACCAATTCCGGGCAGACCTATCATATCAGTTCAAAAAAGTATATGTGAAGCAATGTCCAGATATGTAGATGAATTTGTAGAGGACTTACCATCATTTATCAAGGATACAGGCCATTTTTGTCTACAGTGCAAAGTGTTACTTGGCAAGATGATTATCTTTTCATTGTCATGGATGTATGTTCACTGTATACAAGTATAAATCACAGCGATGGCCTTAAAGCAGTCAAATTCTACCTTGATAAGAGAGATATCAAATTCCATCAGCACAATGCTATGTTATTACAGATGATCGGCATTTGTTTACATAATAATTTTTTTATGTTTAACAATGAGTACTTCCAGCAACTGCGCAGTGTAGCTATGGGGGCGTGCTTCTCTCCCAGCTATGCATGCTTGCATGTTGGCTGGTGGGAGAAGCACTTCCTCAGGTGCACCCATGTGGAGCTGTATGAAGCACATGTTATACGCTGGTGGCGCTTTATAGATGATATCTGTATTGTGTGGAAGGGGTCTATGGATTCCGCCAGGGATTTTATTGACTGCATTAATGATAACAATCTCAATTTGGAATTTACTGCCCAGATCAGTGACACTAATATTCAGTTTCTAGACGTTGAACTATATATTGACAAAATAATAGTTCAAACTAAACTTCACCACAAAAACAGAGCAGGGAATTCAATATTACACGGTCAGAGATCGCACCCTCATCATTTACTAAAGAGCATACCTTATGGAGAATTTCTACGTATAAGACGTATATGTAGTTCAGAAACTGATCTTGTGGTCTGTCAAAATGAATACCTCTCCAAATTCTTAGCCCGAGGTTATAAACTTAAAGACTTAAAAGTGGCTTTGGCTAAAGCCAATGAATTAAGTTGTAGGGATTGTCTGGAAACTGCGAATAATAAAACTTCTAATAGAAGGATTACTAACAATAATTATACCTCCAATGAACCAGAGACGGTCCGTGTAATAACCACCTTCAGCAATCAAGACAAACAAGTGCGGAAGATAATATTCAAGAATTGGCCAATAGTACTAACTGATATTACTATGTCACAAATGTTGCCTCACCTACCACAAATCTCTTTTAGACGTGCACCTTCCATGAGGGATGCCCTTTGAAGACGAGTCCTGAGGTAGGGGCAACCAGAAATTGGTTGTCTAACCGTACAGGGTTTTATAAATGTAGCTCTTGTAGAGCTTGCAAATTTGGATCTAATACCTGTCAGTTCACTAATGCTTTTGAAGATGTTCCTACTCACATTAAAGGCTTTTTTACTTGTAAAACCGAATATGCAGTATATGTGTTAGAATGCACATGCCAGTTAAAATATATTGGCAGTACTAAACTACAAGTATCTGCACGTATACTGCAACATTTACGCACAATTGTGAACTCGGATCCTAACTACCCTGTAGCACGTCATTTCAAACTGGTCCATCAAAACAATCTCAATGACCTGAAATATTTTGTGATTGATTCAGTATCTAAAATGATTAGGGGAGGCAACCGTGAAAAGAGACTTAGACAACTTGAATCTCACTACATAGTATTATTAGACACCAAGATGCCAAATGAGCTACATAATTTCCTATGACTACTTATATGAGCATGTATGATGGTTTAACCGTTCAAGGTACCCCTTTTTTTATTTGGAGGATTTTAGATTGTGCAGTCTTTTAATTGTTCTCTGGGCCTGTTCGTGCCTCGGTTTTTACCTTAATTTTAATCTTAGGGTTGAGATTGGGTTCTTGCTTTGGTTCGGGCTTTGCAGTTTGAAGACGATTGATTGTGCTGCACGTCTATCTCCTGTTGTCTATTTTTATTCTCCTTTTTGTTAGAGGGGTTTTGTGCATTTGTTGAGATCCTTGATAATTGAACAATATAACGGTTACCTGTCAATTAGTCCCATTGAATGACATATAAGTTGTTCTATTGACCAGTGTTTGTTAATTGCTCCTTTAAGCATTTTTTGCACTAGTATTTTTGCACTTTAGCATTTGTTGATGCAATGTTTTAATTTCATCTTATTCCAACCATTTTTTAGCCCAGGTTTTAAAGTATTTTACTCCAATCTATACAGATTGATGTTATTTATTGCATTGTGCACTTTATAAATGATTGGAGTATTTATAATATATTATATTATTTATATATATATATATATATTATCTTTGAGCCTTTTATATGAGGCTCAGATATACTATTTAAACGGGCTTTTAATACATCTCTATGACATTATTGGTACTTAGATGTTATTTGAATTTCAACCATTATACAGCTGCTACAACAAAGGTATTTACGTGTTAAATATGAGTAGATCCCTGGCCTCCAATTCTGTTCCAGGCTTGATGGCAGAGATGAGCTAACTGCCTTCCGCTACGGTGTGTCTCTTTCTTTCTCTCTCTCTCTTTTTTTTCTTTTTTTTATTCTGTTTTTCTTCTTCTTTGTCTTTTTTCATTAGTTATAATCTTGGAGTAATGTTTGCCTGGCTATGAAAGTAATAGTTGCCATGCATATGAGATATTTTTGTATCAGCTCACTCGAGCTGAATTTTTCAAAGGTTTTCAAAATACATTTTTAAAGATCACTATTATCACTAGTATCTTTCTCACTCTTTTTTTCTATGCCTTCTGCTTTAAACCATATCTTAAGAACAATCAGATACCATAAGCACATGTCAGTTAAGAGTACATATATTTAATCACTATGGTTTTATTTGTGCACAATTAAATCACAAAGTACTTTTTACTCATGTATTTATAGTGTATAAATGTTAGAAATGAATTGTTCAATTGAGTGTTATTATTGTTCTCTATAATGTCTGTAATCTGTTTTCTGTGCGTATTGTCTTTATTGATTGGTTGATTTTGCAGGAGGGGTTCTCTTTTTGTGCCACTGTGTCACTTTCTATATAAACTATCATTGGTTCTGGGCGTGTCATGTGATCAAGGTCGTGGTAACACGGCCAAAACGCGTCATGCCAAATTGAAACCGCAATAAATCTGCAATGATAATGATACCAGCACGTTGTGGTCTGTACCTGTGTTCTTGGAATTCAGAACAAAAGGATTTGTAACTTTCATATATGTATATGTATTCACAGTAAAAAGTAGAGGTTTCAGGGACGTTATTGTTATTAATTAGCATTTAAAAACATTAGAAATTCACAGAAAAGAACAAAGGTTTCAGGGATGTTATAGTTGGTAATTTGCATTTTTTTAAAACCTTAGAATTTCACTGAAAAAAACACAGATTTCAGGTACGTTATAGTTAGGCTGACATTTCACTCATAAAAAACCAGAGAAATTCAGCTGTTATAGTTTGCTGAGCTAACTATAACTCTAGCCCCCGCAAATCACTGCTGATGATGTCACAAATTACATCACTCATGACATGGTCTGTGACATTACTGATGACATCACTGATGACCTCTCAAATGACATCACTGATGGCATCCCCTTAATCTTGGATGCCCCTACTCACACCCCAATATAACCTTTCATACACCCACTCCAAATATCAGACTACCATTCTTGATACTATTGACACACCAATACCAGTATATACATACTATCCCTGGGCATAGTTTGCGTAGTAGCGCTACACGTAGCTACGCAAAGTGCACTTCGCACTACGCAAGCTACGCGAACTGTGTAGTGCACTGTGCAAAATGATGTTCGCACTGATTGCACAGTGCTGGATGCTTGTCTGCACTGTGCAATCATTGCAAACGGCATCTTGCATAGTGCAAGTGGTCGTTTTCTGCCATTTGAGTAGATTTGTACTCAAGCGGCAGCTTTCTCAACGCGGACTTGTAGTTTCTCATCGCGAGCAGTCGCGAGCATACGCGACCACTCGCAATGAGAAACCTGACCTCCCGGCATTGAGAACCTCGCCAGGAGGTTTATTTTCCACGCTCTTGATCGGCAAATTCATGTTGCTGATCATGAATAAGGAAAAAGTCTCGCCGGGATGTTATTTTGCTCACTCGTGGTCGCCAACTTGACGTTGAGGGCCGCGAGCAAGCAAAAAATGCCCGCTACGCTATGCTACACGTTGTGCAAACTACGCAAACTACATGAGTGTAGTGCAGTCCTATGCCCAGGGTTGATACATACCCACTTACTGATTCATAGATCTACATACACATCCACTCACTCATCCACACAGGTACTCATACAGCTAGTTACTCACGGGGAACAACCTTTACAATGCAACTTTTACAACGCACTACCATTACAATGAAACTGTTACAACGCGAGTGCATTGACAACGCAGGACATTACAACGCAAGTCTTTACATCGACTTGCACTATATGGCGTGCTAACATTAAAAATAGTGTAGTTTACTATCCCAACACCTTCCCTACTGTTACGTGGACTGGAGTTGGAATAGTAAATTACACTTTTTTAATGTTAGCACGCCATCTAGTGCAAGTCGATGTAAAGACTTGCGTTGTAATGTCCTGCGTTGTCAATGCACTCGCGTTGTAAAACTTTCGTTGTAACAGCATGCGTTGCAACAGCATGCGTTGTAACGTCATACATCCGTTACTCACCAATACAGACGCTGATATATATCCACTTATACACTCATACAGCCACTCGTGCACTGTCAGTCACCCAAAGAGCTACTCACACACCTACTCACTCATCCAAACATTTAATCACACAGCCAGTTACTCACCAATACAGAAACACACACACACTCACTACTCATAAAAGTACTAACATATACTCACCATCCTATACAGTGGATGACACAAGCAGACACTTACCCATATAGCCACTCTCACACTCACTCACTTACTCACACATACAGTCACTTATATACTCCAACACTCAGATATACTGCCTTTCACATATGCAGTTACTCACCCACTGAAACAGGCATACACACACTCACTCAACCATGACATCTCTCACAGATACACTCATGAACCCATCCACCCAGGGATTCACCCACTCATACATCCATGCAGGGAGTCACACAGCCCCTCACCCACCCACACAGACACTCAGGCACCCAGACAACTAATCAATAACCCATAAAGACACTCATGTACCTACTTACAGAACAACTGACAGACTGATACACAGATTCAAACAGACTAGTCACTCACCCATACATTCAATAAGACATGTTTAATCACTCACTTATACAATCAGTCATGTAGGCATCATCCATACAGACACTCATACACCCACTCATTCTTCAATATACGGTCAAAAGGGACAAGTTTCAGCTTCCGCCTTCTCGAACATAATTTGAGCCATACTTTAGACAAGGCTACAGGTCGAACGGGTGAACGGTATTACCCCAAATTTGGCAGGGAGAAGGGTCTTGGTCTAGAAAGCACGCTTTTGTTTATTCGGTGTAAATCCATTCAGTAGTTTTGGAGAAATATCGAAATTGGCAGATATCGATATTTGGGAATTCTACCATCTGATTGGCTGAGGCATTACGAGCACAAGCTTGCTGCTTATTGGCTGTGAGCTGTTGCAACTAGGATGTGTTGGCAGCCATTTTGTGATTCCGTTGAAATGAGTAAGGGGAAAAAAGGGCGAAAAGAGTAGGAAACAGGAGGATAGGAGCACTGTAACCTCTGTGGGGGAGTGCGAAGCGAAGTAGTTACTCTTACCGGTCTGAAAGTGCGGTGTTGCTCAGAATGACACGGTGCTGAGATGAGATGCTGCTACACTCGGGTATGAAACCGAGAGCCTAAACTGTGAGCTCATTGCTCTAAAGTGATGTGCTCTAGTCTTTGTAGCATACCTGTGCAAGTAGTGTTAGTAGGCGTTTATACCATACAGGGAGTGGGAAGCGAACTACTGATGTCTACCGTGCGTTTATACTATTTCGGAAGTGGGAAGTGAAGTACTCACGCCTACCGGTGTGAAGACTCGGGGATCAAACCGAGCTGATTGCTGTAAAGTGATGGACTCTGGGGGCTGTAGCATACTGGCCGCTGTAGTATAACTGTGTAAGTAGTGTTAGTATGCGTTTATACTATACAGGGAGTGGGAAGCGAACTACTCACTCCTACCGGTCTCAAGATTTGTGGATGAAACCATGAGCTCATTGCTGTAAAGTCATGTGCTCTGTGTAGTATTCCAATGTAAGTCATAGTAGAATGTTAATATGTAATGCTACTAGAATGTAAGTATGTAATGTTAGAATGTAGGGCTGTTATAAGGGGAAACTTTGGGAGTTTGTACACGGTGCTGGAGATGATAGTTGCCTTGCTGTCTGCTCCTTTTGGTGGCTGTTTAAGTTGTCTTCTTTTCCTGCAATAAATCTACTTATCGGATCCACTGCTGTCTTCCTCTTCACTGCATAAATTTGGCAACAAGCGGGAGAAGGTAAAAAGAAGGCAGCACTCACCAATATTTTGAGCTTCCCTGCGTTCTGCTGAAGACCCGTTTTCTTGGTGAAGCTGTTTCTACTCATCCCAGGGTCGTCGGCTTATGGAACTATGTCATCCGACCTGGTAGGATTTAAATTTTGGGATTTTGGGCTTCCTCTGCCTCTTCACTACATTCTGGTCACTCTACAACACGTGTGCAAGTAGTGTTAGTATGCGTTTATAATAATTCTGTAGTTATGCAGTAACCAATGCATCATGGCCCTATGGAGCGCCACCTCCCAGGCGCTGTTCATACTATGTCCCGGGGTATGCATCCGCGGGATATTTATGTTTGCTATTACAGGACGGGAGCATGGCTTCCACCCTGTGATAGCAAATCCTTGTTTGCCTCATTGAAGCGAGAGGAGGAAAACCTTGTATCGCTTCAATAATGCGGATCCAGATGGTAAAAATGGAGAAAAAAAAATGAAGCAGGGTCTCACCCATTCATTTAAATGAGCCCCCTGGTGGGTAATGTTCGGGCCAATCTTATTATTATATTGGGGGTCTCTGCAGCAGTGGGGACCTTAATCTCACATGTAAATTAGGCACGGGAGGGCACAGACACGTTTCGCAGCCTAGGGGATCGCCACTTCCCAGGGTATTGTTTAGTAATTGTTCGGGGGCTTCAAGGCAAATTCAAGTCCGGGGATCGCCATCCTCTGGGACTTTACTTAAATATGCAGGGTGGGCATCGCCAGTCCCTGAAGCCTTGGTGGCCCTAGGCAGTGCCTTATTGGTTCTGTAATCACACGGGCAGTACTCATGGTGTTATAAAGTGATACACTCATAGAAGCCTTGCAGTTGCAGAATTTCCTAGGCTTCATTTATTTAATAGTCTGTTGGTTTATATTTGGTAGGTGCACCGCAAAATTACAAATGTTTTCCCTCATAACTGCCTATCAACCGCCGATTTTCACAATAAACTACAGACAAGTGTTTTCAGAAAAAGAAGACCCATACACTCTCTTATTTATTGGTAAAAAAAAATAACTTTTATTAAAACAGCACAAATAAATGGTAACACAACTTTATTCGAACAAACAACAGTAAAACATGAAATAAGTGGGTGGGACTTCTCTGGAAGCGGCGTACAAAACCTGTCAGACAAAAAAGAAACATAAGTATGTGTGCCATGTCCAAGAGAAAAAGAAAGGTAGTCAGAATGAAAGGAAGAAAGTGAGAATGGGACAGAGAGCGAGTGGGTGGAAGGGAGAAAGGGAGTGAGAGTCAAAAGAACAGAGGGAGGAGGAGACAGAGCGTCGGCCTACTGCACCCAGCCCTCACTGTTCACCTCCCGTCACCCGTGTGTCTGGGACGCTGGGGTCCACAAGAAAGAGTGCGGTCCAGCCAGTCTTTAAAATGAAACAGAGATATGAATGAGGCCAGAGATTACATTATTATCTATGGCAACATCGCTTGCCTGCACCTGTGCACCCAGGCTGCTGCACCCCAGCCCCTTCCCCCGCAGTGTGCTCAATTGCAGCTCCTGCGCACCGAGGCTTCACTGCTCACCTGCCTCAACTTGTGTGTCCAACGACGTGCCGGTGCGAGCTTCAACTCCAGGGTGCAGCTCTCAGGGTGGCAAAGCAGGTCTCCGGTCGGGGACCACGATGGAAGGCTTCTGAATGCCCAGGGACTCATCTGGTGCCACTAACTCAGTGTTGGAAAAGGGAGAAATAATATAATGGTGGAAACGTCTTGATGTAATGAAGGTTTATTTCAAGCTTAATAGAGAACACCAGTTGAGTGTATCCTTCCTTCTTGAAGTACAATCTACCAACTGTTAGTGGTAATTGTGGTTCAAAGAGGAGTTGGAGTGCACGCGAATACACAAGGTTAAATAATAATATGTTATGCCAACATTCACATACAAAGGAACAGAGTGCATGCTAGATGCATAATGTGCGTGTGCAATGCAGTGGCGCAAACCTGTGTGCATGTACACTTAGTAGTCAGCTCACTACAGTGCGTAAAAAAAGGGAGCTATAGGGGGAACAAAAGAAGGACAGGCCGCCCCCCACTCAACTCATAAACATCAAAACAGTGGCCTGACCAAAAACACACCCTACTCTTCACTGTTGACACTGGAGGGGATCCCATATTTTTAACCCTCTCACATGTATACTCCTCATTGATAGTCAACAAGTGTCATGGTGCGTCAATTTCACAACCAAAAAATGTCAACATACCATCAGTCTCACCACCAATACTGAACAAGAGAAAAAAAGTGAGACAGGGAAGAACGCACCTCATGGTCGTAACACCAGGGGGGTTGCTGGCTGGTACTCGCCCGCACACCCACTTATCATCATCGGTTACTTTCTCCCCTACCAGAAAAATGTGTGTGTTCTATCGTGGAAGTCTCCATTCCAACCCAATAAAGTAAAGAGAAGTAAAACAGGCAAAAAAAAGCTGTTAGTGCACAGTGTCAATATTAATGCCCAAAGGACCCCATGTGAGAATCAAACCAACAATTCTCACAATTAAAAAACGAGTAGGACTGTCTAGCTTGGCGTAACTTTATTTTGTGCTGTAAGCCGTCCCAGCTAAAAATGGTTTCAATCAAACCATAATCAATTTCAAAGCCAACATGTTTCGTTGCAATCAAGTCACGCAACTTCTTCAGGGCTCTTGGGGTTTAAATACAGACTTCTTGTGAAATATCACATCAAACCTAAGATGGTATGACATTAAAACAGAGAAAGAACATGCCACCTGTAAAAACCACAGCCAACCTCTGGCAATCACTGCCATTGTTTTACTCAGAAATGATTCAAATATTTCATTACCAAATGGTTGCATAGATCCCTCATACCGGCAACCATCTCAGCATGGCAAACTCGTCAACTGATCGCCTGCCCAACGGGTGACTGCCACTGGTCCTATCCCCTATGGTTATGTGCAAACATAATGATACCATTATTTTTTATATATATATAGTGCTATTAATTGCTGTTCAATGCTCCCCCCGCATCACAATTCTTCATTTTGCACTACGCTCAATCCGCATTCACTCAGACTACAGATCAATAACCCATATAGACACTCATGTAGCTACTCACCAACCCATGCAGCCGCTTATACACCAACTGAGACACTAATACAGACTTTTCCACAGTTTAGTCACTAAACCATGCATTCAGTAACACATGTTCAATCACTCACTTATACAGTCAGTCACGCGCCTACTAAATAACCCATTCAGGTACTTGTAAATCCACTAATTCATATACATCTTGGCATAGGAAAAAATATTTAAACTTTACAGAAACACACATTCATTGGATGATGTCATCAGTGATGTCATTTGAGATGTCATCAGTGATGTCATCAGTGATGTCACTGACCATGTCATGAGTGATGTAATATGTGACGTCATCACCAGTGCAATGCGGGCACGCGATTTATAGTTAGCTCAACTAACTATAACGTGCGAATTTCTCTGGTTTTATATGAGTCAAATGTCCAACTAACTATTGCGTCCCTGAAACCTATGTTTTTTTTCAGTGAAAATATATATATATATATATATATATATATATATATATATATATATATATATATATATATATATATATATCATCTACTGGCGGTAGCCAGTAGATAGTTATAGTTAGGACCATGTTTCCATATAAAATCTGAAAATTCTATTTTGAATAACTTTGGCGCCGGTTGACGGATCCTCGCGAAATTTTCAAAACTAATGGGGCGCTCCGCTCAGCTCCTGACCCTGGAAGTCTCGGGGTGATTCGTCAAGCGGGGGCTGAGAAAAAAGGGGGGTCCCAAAACGCGTTTTCCCCATGCATTTTCCCATAGGAGCTTTAGTCGAAGGTACAGCCCGAACGGCTGAACAGAATTACTTCAAATTTGGCAAAGAGGTAGACCTCAGGTCAGGGATGTGCCTTTTGCATATATGGTGTCAATCTGTTCAGTAGTTCCTGAGAAAATTGCAGTTAAAAGTACATAAATATCTATAGCCGCGCACTGTGCGCGCACGGTGCCGTGCGCAAGCGTAATTCTGATTGGTGGTTACATGTCAGTCAACATTCGAATCGGTCGAAATCAGGAAGTGTTGTCCGCCATTTTGTGTGTGACTGAAAAAGAAAGGTGGAGAACGTGAAAAGGGGGCAGGGTACAGAGTTCCTAACCCCCTAGCTTTTGTCAGTGGGTCCCTGAAGGACCATGAAGGGTGAAAAAAACATTATATTTTTTTTTTTAAATTGCGAAGTGCACGCATGGTGTGTGCACGGCGGGAAAAAAATTAAAAAAATAGAATTAAAAATCAAATTTAAGTGTTTAGATGTTACGTGGCTCTAAAAAGAGCCGTTGTGTTAATAGAGGGACAGAGGAACAGAAAAATGGCAAAAATTATAGGGTGCCGCACGTGTGCTGCTGTATCTTGCTCACTATAAGGGGAATGCTGGTGTCCCCATAAGAGAGAAGAGCATTGCACGCATTGCACCGTATATGCACCCTCTTAAACAGAGGGTGTATATCCAGAGGAACAGAAGGAGGTGAAGCTGCCGCCGCAGATGAAGCGCTCGGCTGAGCTGCCGATGATGTGGTCGGCTGAGCTGCTGCGGATGTGCTCGGCTGAGCTGCTGGAGGGTTTTCTCTAGAAGCTCGAGCATAAGCCACAGGATGTACATATCTAACGTGCCTGATCATAGTGAAGATACTAAAAGAGTATTAATTTTTAGGATCTCCTCTTGATAAGACACGATCACAAAGAGTGCAGGTGACTTTTGGAGCATTCACCTTCTTCTGCCCCTGTGGAAATGTAAAAAATTGCCATATAAAAGAGTCTTTCTGTTTCCTCTGTCTCTGTCTCACAAGATTCTCCTGCTCACTCCCAGAAGATGACTGCTGCTCTGCCAAGTACTAGAGCACTGGAAAAGCTGCTCAGCTCCTTCTCCCAGGGAATCAGAAGTAATAATGAGGGGAGTGGGTGTGGTGTTGGAAGTTTCTGGAACTGAAACTACTATAAACCAATGAAAAGTGTTGTTTCTTAATCACATGACCTGAAACTACTATAAACCAATGAAAAGTGTTGTTTCTAAATCACATGACTTGCCGTGCGCGCACGGTGCGTGCACGGAGCACGCACGCATACGCGTAAGGAGCATGCGCGCGTACGGAGCACGCACGCATGCGCGTATGCGCACAGAGCACGTGTGCATGTGCGTAAGGAGCACGCACGACGTACGCATGCGCACGTGGAGCACGTACGCATGCGCACATGGAGCACGTACGCATGCGCACACGGAGCACGTACACATGCGTTCACCGTGCGCGCACCGTGCGCGCACGGACAAGAACCCTTAAAAAAAAAAAAAAAAATTTTTAAAAGTGTTTATATGTTTATAGAAGATATTAACTATGCTGTTCAACTCTATCCAAATAAAAAAAAACTGAGCTATTCCATATTACAGGATAAAGTTCATCTATAACTATATATATAGGTAGCTTATTGTAAAATAAATATTTAAAAAATATAATAATACATTCATAAATTACCATTTAAAAAACCTTGCAAATTCACTTAAAAACCATAGGTTTCATACACGTTATAGTTAGGAATTAGCATTTAAAAAACATTTGAAATTCACTAAAAAAACTATAGGTTTCACACACGTTATAGTTAGGAATTAGCATTTAAAAAACCTTGCAAATTCACTGAAAAAACCATAGGTTTCACACACGTTATAGTTAGGAATTAGCATTTAGAAAACCTTGCAAATTCACTGAAAAAACCATAGGTTTCACACACGTTATAGTTAGGAATTAGCATTTAAAAAACCTTGAAAATTGACTGAAAAAACCATAGGTTTCACACATGTTATAGTTAGCTGGACATTTCACTCGTAAAAAACCAATGAAATTCCCCCGTTATAGTTAGTTCAGCTAACTACAACTCGCGCGCCCGCAATCCACTGCCGATCAGGTCACATATTACATCACTCATGACATTGTCAGTGACATCACTCATGACATCACTGATGACATCTCAAATGACATCAATGATGACATCACTGATGATGTCATCCATGTGATAAATTACCACATCTTCTCACACCCTAATATAACCTTTGATACACCGACTCAAAATTTCAGAGTTCCATTCTCAAAACCATACATACTCCAATACCAATAACTACATACCCACTTATAACCTGTTAGGTCTACATACACCTCCACTCATTCACCTGTACAGTCACTCATACTTACAGTAACTCCATACAAGACTATCATATGCATTTATACACCTATATAGACACTCACACACCACCAATCATCCATAGAGGTACTCTCACACCTAGTCAGTCATGCAAATATTTACACTCCAATTTACTCACCTATGCGGTTATACACACTCAAGTTCACTTAATCATAAAAATAGTACCACATTCTTACGCTCTTATAGAATCATTGATACAAGCACACACTCATCAATACAGTCACTCTCACAATCACACACTCTCACATCTACCCACTTATATACTCTTACACGCATATATACTGCCTTTCACATATGTAGTTAGTCACAAATGTACCACTGAGATATACATTCAATCCCTAACACACCCATACATACACTCACCCAACCATACAGTCCATCACAGATGCATTCTTAAAACCATGCACCCATAGAATCACCCACTCACACATCTATGCACAGAGTCACACACACCCTACCCACACAAACACTCAGGAACCCATACAGATACTGAGACAAGCAATCAATAACTCATATAGACACTCATATAGGTATTCACAAAACCATGCAGCCACTTATACACCAACATACAGAAACATACAGACATTTACACAGTTTAGTCACTAGTCTGCAGTAAGATACATTTAATGACTCACTTATAGAGTTAGTTACGCACCACAAAAAATCATCCATTTACACACTTGTACACCCACTCATTCTTCAACAGGCCGTTCCCTATATATATTAAACATATTAAAATTGTTCAGAAACACACACTCAATGGATGATGTCATCAGTGATGTCATCAGTGATGTCATTTGAGATGTCATCAGTGATGTCATGAGTGATGTCACTGACTATGTCATGAGTGATGTAATATGTGACGTCATCAGCAGTGGATTGCGGGCGCGCGAGTTATAGTTAGCTGAACTAACTATAACGGGGGAATTTCATTGGTTTTTTACGAGTGAAATGTCCAGCTAACTATAACGTGTGTGAAACCTATGGTTTTTTCAGTGAATATATATATATATATATATTAACTCAATTCTTCCTAGCCAGGAAGAAATAACGGGCCGCACTGTCGAAGTAACAAACCGCTTTTATTTTACTCCTTCTTTTCAAATGGGCATATTCAGCAGACTTGATCAACGCGTTTCGATGCCTCCTGACACCTTGCTCGCGATCAACTGGCCCACTGTTCAAGTCTCACTAAAAAGCATTCACTCTGCTGTGATGTCACTTCCTGTGTTCTTCCAGACTCTTTGCCTTCTGGTCCATGTAGTCTCCAGTGGTTTCGTTGTAGGGATTGTTTGTTTTTTTTACTTATTTTCTTGTTATCTTTCCTTGTTTCTTCATTTCTATTGGAGTAGAAGATTTGTAGAAATGCATTTATCAACTTTTAGTATGATTTTATTCTCTTATTTCTTTGTATATGTTTATTCAATTAACATCACTATTTTTGTCCACTTGTTGTTTTCTCTTTTCTCCTACAAACTGTTTTTTTCAATCTTGTCGCTCGACTCCAATCTTTTTGAATTGCTATGTCCAGGAATTATAAATGAATATACATCTCTTCTGATTGATTTAGGCCATGCGGACTGAGAGTTCTCAGATTTAAGATGTAGCGCGATTCCTTCTGGCGCAACATCTTTTCACGATCTCCGCCCGATCTTTTTTGGGGATTGTCTCCATTCCAAAAAATCTCAGCTTCTTCCAATCTCCTTGATGGAATTGCTCCATATGTTTTGATACAGCATTTGTTCGATCTTTGTGTATTGTTGCCCTCACATGCTCCATTATTCTTTTCTTTAGTTCGCAAATGGTACTTCCCATGTATCTTTGTGGGCGTGGGCATTCTATCACATATAGGTGCCGATCACGATCCGGTAAAAACCGGGTACGAACCGTCGGACGGAGCATAATCTCCGTCCGACGCGTACCCGGTCGTCAATTCATACAAACAAGGAATTACGATTCGCACGGGTACACCATCACCGTACGATTCGTAAAAAAGCCCGACCGAACAAAAAAACCCTACCAATGCCATCCGGGAAAGCGCCGACATGACGTCGGGACGCTCGCAGCCAGCCATTCACGACCCAGGAATTACGATTCGCACCGACGTCATCCCGCACGGTGAATATTTTCCGGCACCCAAAAACTGCCGGGAAATCAGGACGACGCGAACAAGGACCACCAGTACGCGACGGACAGACAGGACGACGCGAACAAGGAGGACCAGTACGCGACGGACACACAGGACGACGCGACCAAGGAGGACCCGTACGCGACAGGACGACGCGATCAAGGAGGACCCGTACGCGACAGTACGACTTGATCAAGGAGTACCAGTACGCGACGGACAGACATGGACCCGAACCTACGAGTCATCCCTGCCCTCATAGCAGTCCACCTCCTCTACAGGTTACGACGCAGATGCCGCAGAAGGTCAGAATAACTAAGGGAGGGGGGAAAGTGGGGTGGGGTGGGGGTGGCAGGACCAGGGCAGGCCACAAAACAACCACATAAGTCACACACCACACATGGCCTGGACATACCTGAGGCCCATGCCCTGGTCACCACGAGGGGGTGGGGGCGTGTCCTGATAAGCCAGCGACCGCCACAACGGAAGTCCGTCACCACGCGAACCGGCAACACAACCAGACAGGTACGTCCCGTACCCATGCCTGAAGAGCGTGGGTACGAGTCGTACCACGCCCACACACGTCACCCCAACAATGGCGGGACAGATCGCACCCACATGGCAAAGGCCTGGGTACGGGCCGCACAAGCATCACATAGCGTGGGGACGTATATGTATGGACCCTACCCCCACCCCGTATGCAAGGAGTGCACCCCCCACCCCAACAGTGAAAGTACGACCCGTACCCCCACCCGCGTATGCATGGAGCGTACCCCCACCCCACCAGTGTAAGTACGACCCGTACCCTCACCCGCGTATGCATGGAGCGTACCCCCCACCCCAACAGTGTAAGTACGACCCGTACCCTCACCCGCGTATGCAAGGAGCGTACCCCCCACCCCAACAGTGTAAGTACGACCCGTACCCCCACCCGCGTATGCATGGAGCGTACCCCCCAGCCCAACAGTGTAAGTACGACCCGTACCCCCACCCGCGTATGCATGGAGCGTACCCCCCATGCCAACAGTGTAAGTACGACTCGAACCCTCACCCGCGGACGTACGGACCGTACCCCCACCCCCACCAGTGTAAGTACGACTCCTACCCCCACCCGCGGACTCACGGACCGTACCCCCACCCCAACAGTGTAAGTACGACCCGTACCCTCACCCGCGTATGCAAGGAGCGTACCCCCCACCCCAACAGTGTAAGTACGACCCGTACCCTCACCCGCGTATGCAAGGAGCGTACCCCACACCCCAACAGTGTAAGTACGACCCGTACCCTCACCCGCGTATGCATGGAGCGTACCCCCACCACACCAGTGTAAGTAGACTCGTACCCTCACCTCGAATGCATTGAGCGTACCCCCACCGTGTATGTTCCAAGCGTACATATCCTGAAATCGGAGGTGTGTGTGCAGAGTCCACCCAGCAGTGCCCTGAGACAGGAGGGGTGGGTGTGGAGTCCTCCCAGCAGTGCCCTGAGACAGGAGGGGTGGGTGCCTATCACTAACAGCAGTGCCCTGAGACAGGAGGGGTGGGTGCCTATCACTCCCAGCAGTGCCCTGAGCCAGGAGGGGTGGGTGTGGAGTCCTCCCAGCAGTGCCCTGAGACAGGAGGGGTGGGTGTGGAGTCCTCCCAGCAGTGCCCTGAGCCAGGAGGGGTGTGTGCAGAGTCCACCCAGCAGTGCCCTGAGACAGGAGGGGTGGGTGCCTATCACTCCCAGCAGTGCCCTGAGCCAGGAGGGGTGGGTGTGGAGTCCTCCCAGCAGTGCCCTGAGACAGGAGGGTTGGGTGCCTATCACTAACAGCAGTGCCCAGAGACAGGAGGGGTGTGTGCAGAGTCCTCCGAGCAGTGCCCAGAGACAGGAGGGGTGGGTGTGGAGTCCTCCCAGCAGTGCCCTGAGACAGGAGGGGTGGGTGCCTATCACTAACAGCAGTGCCCTGGGACAGGAGGGGTGGGTGTGGAGTCCTCCCAGCAGTGCCTTGAGCCAGGAGGGGTGGGTGTGGAGTCCTCCCAGCAGTGCCCTGAGACAGGAGGGGTGGGTGCCTATCACTAACAGCAGTGCCCTGAGCCAGGAGGGGTGTGTGCAGAGTCCACCCAGCAGTGCCCTGAGACAGGAGGGGTGGGTGCCTATCACTCCCAGCAGTGCCCTGAGCCAGGAGGGGTGAGTGTGGAGTCCTCCCAGCAGTGCCCTGAGACAGGAGGGGTGGGTGCCTATCACTAACAGCAGTGCCCTGAGACAGGAGGGGTGGGTGCAGAGTCCTCCCAGCAGTGCCCTGAGCCAGGAGGGGTGTGTGCAGAGTCCTCCCAGCAGTGCCCAGAGACAGGAGGGGTGGGTGCCTATCACTCCCAGCAGTGCCCTGAGACAGGAGGGGTGGGTGCCTATCACTCCCAGCAGTGCCCTGAGACAGGAGGGGTGTAACACATGTGTGTGAGGCCAGAATTATCCACATGCATACTGCCTACAAGGGAACATGTCCCCATGAACTCATGTCAACAGACTCCACACACAAGTACAGTGATCACCAAGGATGCCACGATTGTTGCAGGTGGAGACATGGCCCTGCATGCATGGCCAAAGTAGAAGGGCTCCGTCACACACACAGCTCATGTAGACACAGCTCTGCGCTAAACATTGGGAACACCCTGCAGGGAAGAAAGCTGGGTACACAGAGGAAGGAATACACCCTGGGACAAGTGCACCATGCAGTAACTGCTTACATGAACAAAGAAAGTTAGCCAACACCTTGTGATGGCACACAGATCCCAGGGTCCCACCAATGAGCAGCACACTACTACATATCCCACACACCCAAACCCTTAAACACCACCCAAAACCATGTAGCAGCCCCACCAACACCAATACCAGCATAGCAGTAGTGTGATAATGAAAACAAAATTAAGCTTTATTCAGCATGAGCACAATGTCCGTGGATCGCAGGCAGTTCAATATTCACAAAGCCCATAGGGCAGTCAATGATTCGCAGCTGGATGGGGGACACAGTGGGATGCGTGTCCCCTACCTTGCCTGCACAGTCAAATGGCATCGTCTTCCACACTGGTGAGGGCATCAGGGGGGGGGAAGCAACAGGCACCGCAGGGACATCAGGGACATCAGGGCAAAGGGGCGGCGTTGTGGGTGCAGGGATGGAGGACTCCACCACAGGGGGTGGGTCAGTGCCAAAGGCGGAGGCCAGGATGGCACTACACACCTTTGCAAGGTCCTCCAGGGAGTCCCCTGCACCCGAAGGGACCTCAGGCCCCAAGGAGGGGGGGGGGTCAGAGGGATGGGTCGCAGCGCCACCGGGGGAGGGTGGAGACAGGGGGGAGACTCAACCACCCTGACCGGGGACCTCCTTGACCGCTTGCGTGGTGGTGTAACTGTGGGGCTCAGGGACAGAGCGGCCATGAAGGAGTCCTTGGGGGAGATGTGGCCAGGAGAGCTGAGGGGAGGGGATTTGGAGGGAGTGGACTGGGTGGAATGCGGACTCCCACTATGGCTGCGTGTCACACGTTTGCCCCCCGACCCAGTGGGTGTGCCTACCTCACCCTGTGTGTGCGTGTCAGGAGGAGTGCGGTGGACCTTCCCTGCTGGTGTGGTGCCCGTGTCCGTTGATGTGGGTGCATGCCGACGTCTGGGTGTACGTGGGACAGGCATGGGAGTGGGAAGTGTGGATGGGGCAGGGGTAGGTGGGGGGAGGTCGCGCTGCAGGAGACCCACTGCTGCAGTCAGTGTGGAGTCTATGGACCTCAGCAAGTTGCGTTGGTCAGCCTGCGATGAATGAATGCCCTCCAAGAATGCCTCGATGTTGGTGAGGGTTTTGCCGTGGGCATGGAGGACATTAAGGATCGCAGCCTGACCAACCTGCAGTTGCCGCTGGATGTCCACAGACTCTGCATTGGCGGCAGCAGTGGAGACAGGGGCAGGGGGTGCGGTGCCTGGCAGGAAGGAGACATGCTGTGACCGGGCACGCTGGGAAGGGACACGAGCAAGTGGGAGGCGGCTGATGGGAACTGAGGGGGCGGTGCGAGGTGTTGTTCCGCTGTCAGCTGCTGGTGCAGCCACCGCCCACTCGGAGACATCCTCCTCGGACCTGTCAGCTTCGTATTCTGACGTGCCAGTCGACAGGTCCTCGGCCGCACTATCCTCCACCTCTGTCCCACTCGATGTGCCAGCCCCGATGTCACGGCTGGCACTGGTGCTCGGTCCCTCCGCCTTGCCTGTGTCCATGTCTCCCTCTGTGTCCCCCGACGATGCTGTGGGCAGGGTGGAGAGACAGAAATTAATCAGACAGCTGTACACATCAGTCACATGAGTCCAATCTACATAGGTAACATTGCATAGCCTGAAAAGGAAGATCCCTAACATCTACTAAACAAGGTACCGATGTAGGGCATGAAACACACAGTTGGTTGAGCCACCATGCCACTGCAACACCATGGAGAGCATGAGACAATAGCTCAAGACAGGAAACGTTTTCTGACATAGCACCCAGGCCCTGGGGACAATCCAGCACTGCATCTGCACCACACAGCGTCGGTGAAAATACCGATGACCAGGGACCATATGCACGAACTTGAGACACATGCTGCATAGGTAATGCTGGAAACATGCCCAACATGACTCGGTCACTGCACCTTGCGTGTGTGTCCAGACAAACATCACACACTGCCCAGACCCAGCAAGTAGAAATCAGGAATTTACATATAGGCATTGCCCGCCCCAACCAACCCCTACACGAGGCAAATTGTTGAGACACAGGTGGCACCAACATCTCATAGTCTGGGTGATAAACACAGGGGCAGGCAAAATGCAAGATTGGACGCCAAACAGCCAAGGTGCACCTGTACAAATAATGAGGTACCAGTGCCCATCCTCAGATGAGTAAAACAAGACACACAGGCACTGCCAACTGTGAGTATGAAGAAGGACAATCAGGTCAGGCTGCACAGTGGACACCTGTACAAAATAGCACGTCTATATACATGGTGCCAGGGGACAATGGCACAGAGCACAACCTACGCTGTAGACACTGAGAGTGTCCACGTTTATGATGACACACACCACTGAAGAAAAGGTGCTCCAGGGGACAGTAGTGGCCACGCAACCACATGCTACTGAATGGTAATGACTGCAACACACGCCACCATCCCTGCACTATGCGTATCGCACACTCATGCACATCATGTCACAGGCCACTACATAGGACATGCGCGCTGTAAGGCATGACACATGAGAGACCAACTCCCATGTCTGGAGTCAGCATCAGTGCCAACTGACATGGAAACCACATGCAGTGCACTTGACAGGGCACAGCCAAGGTCCAAAAAGCTGTTACACACCACCCCCACACATGATGCGACAGGCATTGTTCTCGTGGACAAAGCACCAGCCTACATTACCTTGTGAAGGAGTGACCACACACAGACCAGGGAACACATTGCAAGAAGGGGGTGAAGGGTGGCAGGGGCGCAGCGCTATACTGGGGCAAACAGGATCTGCACAGCACCTTTAAACCCTGCCAGTGAATTAATGCTACCGTGCCCTTACAAATGCCGGTGACACACAACAAACGCACATGTACCTACCCCCTTCCGGCTGCTGCATCGCCTGTAAGCGCCTCTCCAGGTCTGGAAAGACCACCGGCAGCACACGCCTGTGGAGGTGGCTCAGACGGCGGCGGCCGCGGTTCTTGTGGCTCTCAGGTGAGTCCCCCAGCAGGAGCCGTGCAATCCTCCGCGTCCAGCACCGGATATCCTGCCAGCGTTTCCTCACCTGGGGCAGGCTCCGCCTCCGACCATCCACACCCCTCACGGCACTGACGGCGGTCAGCCAGATCTGCTCCTTGGCAGTGGCGCCTACCTGTGAGGAAGAACAAGTGACACCACATCAATACACCAGCCACATGTCACAGAGAGACATATGAGAACAAATTAGCTGTTTACAACAAGGCATGTCATGCAGCCAACGCATTGCACCTTTGTCATAGGGACATCATCCCCTGGTGAGGGAAAAAGCTGTACGTGCCATAGTGGGTACACAGGTGGAATGATGGCAATGTCACAATCAGTGATCAAGGCTCACACTGTGCATCACACCCACCCCTCCTGTCTCAGGGCACTGCTGGGAGGACTCCACACCCACCCCTCCTGTCTCAGGGCACTGCTGGGAGGACTCCACACCCACCCCTCCTGTCTCAGGGCACTGCTGGGAGGACTCCACACCCACCCCTCCTGTCTCAGGGCACTGCTGGGAGTGATAGGCACCCACCCCTCCTGTCTCAGGGCACTGCTGGGAGGACTCCACACCCACCCCTCCTGTCTCAGGGCACTGCTGGGAGGACTCCACACCCACCCCTCCTGTCTCAGGGCACTGCTGGGAGACATCAGGCTTCCCCCCCCCGGGACCCCCCTACAGTACATGGCAGGTGTGTCACACCAGGACACAATGCCAGAAGTCACAGTCACAACATAGGGACAGTCTGTGCCAGTGGCCTATGCACTCACCTGATACCCTGGTCGCCCATACAGCATGGAGTACTGTGGGAGGATCACATCCAGCAGAGCCATGTTCTCCTCCAGGGTGAATGGCTGTGTCCTCTCCACAGCCCTTGACATGGTTCCAGGGAATCAGTAGCAGCAGCTGGGTCGACGAATGCAAAGATGTGCAGGCAAGTACTCCCTCATGGGACCTAGCTGCCTTATATCTGCCTTTCTGCCCTGTCTCATGCACAGGAGTACAGAGTGATTGGTCACTCACATTTGCATCCTATGTTTCCACCAATCCCTTCAAACCTAGAAGTCTGTGGGTTCTCTATCGGTTTCATTCTCCTGCATGATGTCAGACCCACAAACACATTGCAACAATGTAGAAGAATTCCAACTGACTTCTGCTGTGCACCTTCCAGAACAATTTCGGATTTTGAACTTGGTCTCCATGCCAACCAGCATGCATGTAGGCCTCAATACTTGTCCCCTATGTAATTTGGAGCATCACACACAGGTACGGTGCGTTTCGGGGCCCTAGGGCACCCCAAATGCGTTGCAACGGCCCGTACACGCATGCCTACGTTCACTATCAGTATGGGTGTCCTCGCGTATGTGTATTCGTAGTGGTACGGACCGTACACACGCATCTACGCTCACTATCACTATGGGTCTGCACGCGTATGCGTACTCGTAGTGGTACGGCCCGTACACACGCATGTCCGCTCACTATCACTACGAGTACGTATACGCGTGCAGACCCATAGTGATAGTGAGCGTAGATGCGTGTGTACGGTCCGTACCACTACGAGTACGCATACGCGTGCAGACCCATAGTGATAGTGAACGTAGATGCGTGTGTACGGTCCGTACCACTACGAGTACGCATACGCGTGCAGACCCATAGTGATAGTGAACGTAGATGCGTGTGTACGGTCCGTACCACTACGAGTACGCATACGCGTGCAGACCCATAGTGATAGTGAACGTAGATGCGTGTGTACGGTCCGTACCACTACGAGTACGCATACGCGAGGACACACATTGTGACAGGGCCGTACACACGCATCTACGCTCACTATCACTATGGGTCTGCACGCGTATGCGTACTCGTAGTGGTACGGACCGTACAAATGCCTGTACGCTCGCCATCACGATGGGTACACATACGGCAGCACTCCCACAGTGATTTGGGAACGTACACAGGCCCTCTTAGCAGCAGTACGGCGGTTTTTACACATCACAGTGGTGATAGGCGACACACAGGTAGGAATAGGGCGGACATACTTGTCCATGGATGGACATACTTGTCCATGGATGGACATACTTGTCCAGGAATGGACATCAAGGCATCGTCTGTGCATTACTACATGTGTGGGGCACAGGTGTGACAGGCTGTGATGTGGAACATGACTCCTGAGTGGAGAAGGCACCAGATGTATGATGAGATGTGTATAGGTGTACTGTGTGACGGTGCAATGTGTGCCAGCCATGCCCTTGACTCCTTTGACATGTGTGCATGTCGGACTGCACACTTGGGGTAAGCGTCACTGGCATGGCACGGACACCAACACACGGAAGTGTCCCATGATGCCCGGGACAGGGGTTATGACACCTGACTTGTCACTACCCACAGTGCACAATGTGACTATGTCATTTATGTGTGGGGGATTTACATCAGGTTGATGTTGTAGCACCCTCATAAGCTGCAGCCGTAGCAGCAACCAACATGTGTCTGTGTGTAGATTGTCATTGTACACTGTTCCACACACCATGCCACATGTGGTATCGGATGTGAGGTGCACATGTATGCATGGACACGGAGTAGTGTGACAAGGCCATGTCTGCATCCTCACAAGGAATGTGTGGTGAGTCATGACATGTGCACCTTCATGGCAAGGTGTGTGGGCTGTCCTAGTGTAATGTCATGTGACCTGTGGCTCCAGTGTTCAGCGACCAGTCTCTGCAATCGGCATCCTACTTCTGCTGATGTGTGGGTGTATGTCACTCCTGTCTTGCGTCTGGCTGTTCACTTGCATTGGGACACAGCTATTCCCATGGCGTGGCATGGGGAGGTTCTCAATCTCCGTGTGTAGCTGGGTCTTGGAAGGAGTGCCACCTTGCATCCATACGTGTGCTGGCCATGTAGCACATACCTGACTCCCTATGTAGCATGTGTGTATTGCCAGATTAACATGTACTCAGTAGACATGAGTTGTTGTCGTGGTGCACTGACTCTTCCTTGTCACTTCCAAATTACTGCAGAGCGCCGCCTCTTGCCCGAATAATTCCAGACTTGGCTGCCATGCAGGAGAATGACAGCATCCGGCTCTACCGCTTCGCCCAACCGTTTATTCTGGAGTTGACGGCGAGACTGGCACCACACCTGCAACCGCTGCACAGGTATCCTACGGCACTGACACCCCAGCTGAAGGTAATGGCTGCCCTACATTTTCTTGCCACGGGTACCTTTCAAAATACCATAGCTCATGTTGGTGGCATGTCCCAGAGCATGTTCAGCGGTGTGCTGCATGATTTCTTGGAGGCCATGTTGATTCACCTGGATGACTTCATCAAGTTCCCAACCCCTGAACAGATGACTGAGGTCAAGCGTGGATTCTATGCCCTGGGAGGGATGCCCCATGTCATAGGGTCCATAGATGGGACACATGTAGCTTTGGTACCACCACACGCACGGGAGGTGGCGTACCGCAATCGGAAGCACTACCACTCCATCAATGCCCTTGTGGTGTGTCTCTCCAACATGGTGATTTCACATGTCTGTGCTCGTTTTCCAGGATCAGCACACGATGCCTACATCATGAGGCGTAGCGGGATGCCTGATATGATGATGCAGCTGCGCAACGAACGGGCATGTGTTGTAGGTGGGTACAGTCTGTCTGTCTTCTATTCTGTATCGCCTACCAGCACAACCGCTTCACCACTTCTAACAATGACCATGTGCTTCCCATGTAGGGGACGCTGGCTATCCCAACATGCCATGGCTGATCACACCTCTCCGCAACCCCATCACGCCGGCACAGCTCCGCTACAACACCGCCCATGGCCAGACAAGGCGAGTGATAGAGAGGACGTTTGGCATGCTGAAGAGCCGATTCCGGTGCCTCCACAAGACCGGCGGTGCACTCCCTTATGCCCCGGCAAAGGTCTGCAAGATCTTCATGGTCTGCTGCATGCTGCACAACATGGCAGTTGAAAGAGCTGTGCCACTCATCCTGAATCAACATGACGAGGACCATCCACCCGTGGAGGACGAAGGGCTTGGCAATGGGGCTAGTGATGTGGAGGATGTGGAGCCGCAAGAGGACATCCGGACTCGGCTCATACGCGACTTCTTTGCTTAGTGGTGAGTACCAGTGTCTGAGTGTGCACGCATTGGTCCCCGTGTGGCATGCGTTGTGATGTGTGTCTCCACCTGCATGTATGGCACGTGACTCAGAGGTGCGTGTGGGTGTGTCACTGGAGTGATGGTGCCAGTGATGGTAGTATTTCCCCAGTCATTATAATGACCTAGCATGTTGTCATCCATACATGTGTCGAGTAAATGCACATGCAAGTGGCTGTGCATTTTTGTGGCTGACTTCTTGTGTGTCTCTCTTCCCCAGGTACCTGCACATGCCGTCTGCTGGTTGCATTGTTGTGGCACTGCTATTCATCATGGACATGACATCGTGGGCTGACTCAGCGTTACAGGCACGGACACGTTTGGAAGTCTCCATGGGGTAAGGGATGCATCTGGGGTGTATTGGGTGTGGCAGTTGTTCACGATGTATGCACACTGCCCCTGTCGATGTGTTGTTCCTCTGCAGCCATGTCGCATCCCCATGGGACACGACATGCAGCTGTATACACCTGAATAGATGGTCTGCCTGGTTGACAGGCATCAGTGATGGGATAGGGGATTGTGATGATGGCATCCATGTGTGTGACACTGCCCTTGGCCACATACGGTTAGCATTGGCTGGACATGGTGTGGGACTTCGACATCAGCGGATCTATGGTGTATGGCAGGCTCTCCGTGTGCAGCTGTGGGTATTTAGCTGTTAGCCGACGCTTGTGTGCCACTTCCATGGCAAACACGCATGTGTGCTGCAGAAGGGGGGTGCCAGTGTTGGACCCACATGTTACTCCACATGATGTGTTCATGTGTACTTCGAGTGGCCTCTGCAATCCCGAATACATGTCTAATAAAGGTGTCCCTATGCCTCCAAGGTGCCTCTTCTCAGTCAATGCTGGTGTGTTGCCACGGTGCATCCTGCATGTCTGGCATGGTATTCCCTGATTGTTGCTATGTGTCAATGTGTCGAGTTGCAAGATGCAAGCTGTGTGTGTGGGCTGAGACTGTGTATTGGGCATGATGTCCATGACTGTGTTGGTATTGTGACATGTGCCATCCCCATGCATCCAACGTTGGCCAGGCCCCCATTCTCGGCATCCACCGGACTCCGGCTTTCAGGACATGGTTCTGCCACCTGTGTACACATGCCTGGGTGCCCCCCAGGACACTGGACTGGATCCCTGACCACTGCGCATGACAGTTGCTGTACTCAATGTGTGTGTCAGCACGGTTGTTCGGCAACCCCCTCAGCTGGTTGGGCCCATCACGGGTGTGTATGGTGCTCCATGTCTGTCTTGCCTAATACACTGTGACCCATGTGTCCTGTGCCAGACTCAGGCCCCAGGGTGTGGATGGTTGAAGACAAAAGATGACTCAGGCATGTTTTGACTTTACAAGACACATGTTAGTTAATAATGCTACCAGCAGGCATCTACTCATCATAGTGTGATTTATTAGTGGGGGGGGGGAGGCAAAGTAAGGGTCTTTCCGGGATGTTTGAATCCAAAGTTCAGTAGGGGAGTTGGGGTCCTTGCCATTGGAAATCCTCAGAGTCCATGCCACAGTCTTTGTCAACATTGGTCAGCCAGTGACCAGCAGGGCCATGTGGCAGAGAATGTCTCTTGATGCTGTGATGCTGTTGCTCCAGTGGGCCAGGTGCCAGGCCAGGTGTCCTGGGAGATGGTGATGTAGCAGCCACCCTCACGGTCCTTTCCGTGGACGACCCGGCCTCCTGCGGGGAACCTCACCAGCAGGCCGTGACGATGTCTGGGATGCTCCGTCGGATGTTTCCTCCTCCTCCTCCTCCTGATCCCTCCCTGTGGGTGGTGATGTTCTCCGCCTTCTGGCACAGGGAGGGTCGGCCATGGTGTCGGCCATCCGACGGAGTGTAGCGTGAATCCCCTGGAATGCCGTCACTTGCTCAGCCTGTCTGTCCTCCATCCTCCGTTGGTGTACCAGTAGACAGGCAATTAGCTCCGCATGTTGCTGGGCCTGCTGGGCCTTGATCCCCTCGAGGACGGACACAACCTGGGCCATGCCCGTGGTGTCCTGCCGGTATGAGTCCAGGATGTTACGGACATGGGAAAATACCGGATCCCCAGCCAACTGGTCAGGCTCGCGCCTCCGCCGTCCTCCACTCCCACCACCCCTGCCCACTTGCACCTGGCCTGCACTTGTGGGCACATGGGGTCTCCGGGACCCTTGAGGGGTGGCATTGGCGTTGTCGCCTGCCTCCTCCTGGGTGCCCGGGACACCGTGTCCCTCCTGGCGAGCCTGGCTGCATTGTGGTGTTGGGGCAGGGATCCTGGGTGTCTCCTGGGATGTGGCAGGAGTGGGGGTGGTGGTTGGCACAGTTGTACCTGACGCAGGTGCTGCAGGTGGTTGCACACCAGAGGGGCCAGGTTGGTCGGGGTCGTCCGCAGAGTGGTGAGAGTGGTCGCTGCCGGTGGGATCGGGCTCCTGCAGATCCAGGTCCTGTGAGTGTTCCCCCCCAGTGTTGGGGGGTGCACCACGACGTTGACCTGTGTGTGAGAGAGACAATGTTAATTTTTGTCCATGCAACATCCATGTTTCATCATTTTCACAGTTGGCACATTTCCTCTTGGAATTAGGATTTGTCTTGCATTCCACTCACAGTGCACTTGTGCATGGGTGTGTCCCTTGGGCACCACTTTGGCCCCTTTAACTATGTGCGGCACAGTCTTACTTGCTGCGTCAAGTGTGACTGCAGTCAGCAGTGGAGTGGGCAGGTGTGGCGAGCCATGCACTGTACACGTGCACATGGAGTGGATCCACACACTTATATGATCCAGGTAGCTGTCCTTGTGCTCGTGAACAGGTTGTGACATGGCCATGTGTTTTGCCATGGTGAAGAGGGGGGCTTCTGGCACTGGCCACCCTTGTCTACATGCACGCAGTCTACCTGCTGACGAGCAGACATTCACACACGCAACACGGCTGATTGGCTCTCCCTGTGTCTCGCTCCCTCTGTGTCCCCCTCTCCCTCCCTCTCTGTCCCCCTCTCCCTCCATCTCTGTCCCCCTCTCCCTCCATCTCTGTCCCCCTCTCCCTCCCTCTCTGTCCCCCTCTCCCTCCCTCCGTGTGTCAGCCTCCTCCCTCTGTCCGTCTCCCTCCCTCTCTGTCCCCCTCTCCCTCCATCTCTGTCCCCCTCTCCCTCCATCTCTGTCCCCCTCTCCCTCCATCTCTGTCCCCCTCTCCCTCCATCTCTGTCCCCCTCTCCCTCCCTCTCTGTCCCCCTCTCCCTCCATCTCTGTCCCCCTCTCCCTCCATCTCTGTCCCCCTCTCCCTCCCTCTCTGTCCCCCTCTCCCTCCCTCTCAGTCCCCCTCTGCCTCCCTCCGTGTGTCAGCCTCCTCCCTCTGTCCGTCTCCCTCCCTCTCTGTCCCCCTCTCCCTCCCTCCGTGTGTCACCCTCTGTCACCTCTGCCCAGCTTCCTGGGCACACACTGTTAGCAGATCTTTGAGTGGCCCTTGGATTGTTGATGTGAGTTTGTTTCTGATCTCCAGGCACCCATTGGGTGTAGTGTCTGTGTCTGTGCGCTGCTGCTGTGGTGGTGTGGGCTGCCACTCGTTCACAATGTTGGCTGTTCATTAGCTGCTGTCATGTGCAAAACAGTGCCTTCACCCCCATGTGTTGATGCAAGGAGTCCGCCATTTGCTGGCAAGTCATTCCTGTGTTGGGACACACTGTTTGTCTGGCTGTGACCTAGGCCATATGGGTAGAGTGAATTGTTGTCTGCTTCTGAGTTGCACTATGTGCTTTTTTGGGCCCAGCCTGCCGCCATCCGGGTCACCGTGTCATGTGTTGTTGTCTTCTTTGGCCTGTGACTTTACATTGTCCAGCTGGGTGCATGGGGCATGGTGGCAGCAGTGGCATGTGCGTGCTCATGGAGTGTGGTTGAGTCATGCGATGGCTTGTGGTGGTTGCGTGCCTGTTGGTGATTTTGGTTGTGGATGCCGTTCCCCCCTTGTGAGGTGCGTTGTTTGTGTACTCACCCGGGTCTCGGAGTCCTTCTAATCCTTCGACTGCCTCCACCGGCAGTATGGCCATCACCCTCTCCTCCCAGGGATGGGAGTGTACGGGTCTGCGGGAGGGCCCTCCTCCGGTGGCGTTGGCCTGGTCGTGTTCATCCTGCCTCTTGGCTCGGACCCTCCTCCGCAGATCGTACCACCTGTTCTGGCATTCCTGCTTGGTCCGTCTGGTGTCCGCAACAGCATTCACAGCATCGACGATGGTCTGCCACATGGCAGTTTTTGCTGCCAGGCTGGTGCTTCTGACCAATGTTCCAAAGATCTGTGGCTCGACTCTGAGGATTTGATCAACAAGGACCTCCAATTCTCGGTTACTGAACTTTGGATTCTTGGTGGTGGGCATGGTGAGGGGTGTGGGTGGGGATGGTGGGGGGGGTGTGTGGATGTTGGGGGGTGTGTGGATGGTTGTGTGTGTGTGTGTGTGAATGTGATGAGGGGGTGTTTGTGAGGGTGGTTGTGTGAAGGTGTGCAAGTGTAAGATGTGGTGTAGCTTGTAGTGTGGTTCTGTGGTGTCTGGCAGCAGTGAGTCTGTTGCAAAGGCTCATGGTTTGTGTGTGTGGGCCCTTTTTATTGGTCCATTGGTGGGTGTGGCTGTGTTTGAATCTTGGGTGGGTTGGTTATAAGGAGTGGTGGTGTATTTGGCCTCTGTTTGTTTTTGGCAGTTGCAGGTCAGTGAATGTGTTGTTTTAGTGGTTGTTGGACATGTTTAGTGGCTTTGTGCCATTCGAATGGTGTATTCTTGTGTTGTTTTGTTTTGTCCTGGTTGTGTACGTGCGTTTTGAGCGTGTGTACGGTGTGTACATGGGCCATTTGGTTGTACGGTGCTGTCCTTGTGTGTGGTTTGGTACGACTCGTACATGCGGTGGTGATGTTGGGGCCTGGGGTGCGCTCCGTACTTAGGAGGTTGTGTTGGGGGTAGGACCGGAACGTACTGGGGTGGGGGTAGGACTGGAACGTACTGGGGTGTACATTGACGATGGTACGACACGTACTGGGGTGGGGGTAGGACTGGAACGTACTGGGGTGTACATAGACGGTGGTACGACACGTACTGGGGTGGGGGTAGGACTGGAACGTACTGGGGTGTACATTGACGATGGTACGACACGTACTGGGGTGGGGGTAGGACTGGAACGTACTGGGGTGTAGGTACACGGGGGTATGACACGTACTGGGGTGGGGGTACGACTGGAACGTACTGGGGTGTAGGTACACGGGGGTATGACACGTACTGGGGTGGGGGTGGGGCTAGAACGTACTGGGGTGTACATAGACGGTGGTACGACACGTACTGGGGTGGGGGTACGACTGGAACGTACTGGGGTGTAGGTACACGGGGGGTATGACATGTACTGGGGTGGGGGTACGACTGGAACGTACTGGGGTGTAGGTACACGGGGGTATGACACGTACTGGGGTGGGGGTATGACTGGAACGTACTGGGGTGTAGGTACACGGGGGTATGACACGTACTGGGGTGGGGGTACGACTGGAACGTACTGGGGTGTAGGTACACGGGGGGTATGACACGTACTGGGGTGGGGGTACGACTGGAACGTACTGGGGTGTAGGTACACGGGGGGTATGACACGTACTGGGGTGGGGGTACGACTGGAACGTACTGGGGTGTAGGTACACGGGGGGTATGACACGTACTGGGGTGGGGGTGGGGCTCGAACGTACTGGGGTGTACATAGACGGTGGTACGACACGTACTGGGGTGGGAGTAGGACTGGAACGTACTGGGGTGTAGGTACACGGGGGGTATGACACGTACTGGGGTGGGGGTGGGGCTCGAACGTACTGGGGTGTACATAGACGGTGGTACGACACGTACTGGGGTGGGGGTATGACTGGAACGTACTGGGGTGTAGGTACACGGGGGGTATGACACGTACTGGGGTGGGGGTACGACTGGAACGTACTGGGGTGTAGGTACACGGGGGGTATGACACGTACTGGGGTGGGGGTGGGGCTCGAATGTACTGGGGTGTACATAGACGTGGGACGACACGTACTGGGGTGGGGGTAGGACTGGAACGTACTGGGGTGTAGGTACACGGGGGGTATGACACGTACTGGGGTGGGGGTGGGTCTCGAACGTACTGGGGTGTACATAGACGGTGGTACGACACGTACTGGGGTGGGGGTACGACTGGAACATACTGGGGTGTAGGTACACGGGGGTATGACACGTACTAGGGTGGGGGTACGACTGGAACGTACTGGGGTGTAGGTACACGGGGGGGTATGACACGTACTGGGGTGGGGGTGGGGCTCGAACGTACTGGGGTGTACATAGACGGTGGTACGACACGTACTGGGGTGGGGGTAGGACTGGAATGTACTGGGGTGTAGGTACACGGGGGGTATGACACATACTGGGGTGGGGGTGGGGCTCGAACGTACTGGGGTGTACATAGACGGTGGTACGACACGTACTGGGGTGGGGGTACGACTGGAACGTACTGGGGTGTAGGTACACGGGGGGTATGACACGTACTGGGGTGGGGGTACGACTGGAACGTACTGGGGTGTAGGTACACGGGGGTATGGCACGTACTGGGGTGGGGGTGGGGCTCGAACGTACTGGGGTGTACATAGACGGTGGTACGACACGTACTGGGGTGGGGGTAGGACTGGAACGTACTGGGGTGTAGGTACACGGGGGTATGACACGTACTGGGGTGGGGGTGGGGCTCGAACGTACTGGGGTGTACATAGACGGTGGTACGACACGTACTGGGGTGGGGGTACGACTGGAACGTACTGGGGTGTAGGTACACGGGGGGTATGACACGTACTGGGGTGGGGGTGGGGCTCGAACGTACTGGGGTGTACATAGACGGTGGTACGACACGTACTGGGGTGGGGGTATGACTGGAACGTACTGGGGTGTACATTGACGGTGGTACGACACGTACTGGGGTGGGGGTACGACTGGAACGTACTGGGGTGTACAAAGACGGTGGTACGACACGTACTGGGGTGGGGGTACACGGGGGTACGACACGTACTGGGGTGGGGGCACGACTGGATCGTACTGGGGTGTACATAGACGGTGGTACGACACGTACTGGGGTGTGGGTACACGGGGGTATGACACGTACAGGTGTGGGGGTAGGCTCGGACGTACTGGGGTGTACCTAGACGGGTGGGGGTGTACATACACGGGGGGTACGTGTCGGACGTACGGGGGCTGGGGGGAGTGTTGGGCGCGTATGCGGACACATGTCTCCATGGTTGCTGTAGGAGTTCGGTGCGGACGGTGTTTTTTCCATACGGTTGTGAGTTCGGACGCACGGGATGGATCTTGATTCCTCGGTCGGACTTGACTTTTCACGTTTGTACGGTGATTCGTCCAAGGACGTATCGGACACAATTTCCGACCCGAGGACGTGTGGGGAAATGTTCCCAATGCGGTTCGTATGGACTTTTTACCATGCGAATCGTGATTGCCAGTTCGTACGGCACTTGTACAATTCGTAGGGTAAAAAGACCGGATACGAGTCGCACGGGGGAATTTTTTACCGGATCGTGATCGGCACCATACTGTGTATTGTGTCTTGCAAGTGATTAATTGCCGAATTTCCCAAACTTTGTTGTCAGCCAATTTTACTTCTTTGATTGGTTTGGCTATTTGGCACATTTTGCATGAATGGCATTTTACGAAACCTGTTTTTTTAAGCCATGTGTCTTCTTTTTTCTTCCCTTTGAAGTGACTGTGAATCAGATGATCTTTTAGATTTCTTGCTCTTCTGTAAGTTACTGTGGGGTGGCTACCCACTATCTCTTTCACAGTATTATCCAATTGCAGAATCTTCCAATTTTTTCTTAAGATTTTTTCAATTTGATTACTTTCTTGTGCATAATCCATTATCATTTGTATTTGATCCGATTTCCCCTTGTTTTCAACTTGTTTCACCGCCAGGCAGTCCTCTCGTGTTCTCTCATTGGGGTGTTTAGCCAAAATATTGAGTTTTAAATTTCGACCTACAATAATATTGTGTTTTTAATATCGTAGGTACAGAATATCGAAGTCAAGAATATCGATGGACAGAATATCGATCCCAAGGTAAGTAATATCGAAGTTAATAATATCGATATTTATTTAGTGTAATGTAATTTAATATGTATTTTATTTGTATGTTAAAGATTATTGTAATATATTTTAATACATTTAAAAATAAATGTTTAGAGATTAATAATTATTTTAAATGTAATTTAGCGTTTTAGTATCAGAGCGGGTTGTGGGTTTATAGGGGAATAGGGTGGGAAGTAATTTAATTATAATTAATAAATGAATATGTATTGTTTAATTGGTATTTATGATTAATTAATTGGTAATTAATTAATAATTGGTAATTAATTGATTAATTAATTGGTAATTAATTATTAATTGTAAAATTATTTCATTAATTGGTCAATTATATACATTATAATTAGTTTATTATTAATATTTATTTATTGTTATTGTTAATTAATTAATTGTTAATTAGTAATTAATTGGTGATTTAATTTTATTAAGTGATTAATTGATAATTAAATTAATTATGTGAATTTGTATGTGTGTGGGTTGTGGGTTTATAGGGGAATAGGGTGGGAAGTAATTTATTATAATTAATGAATTAATATGTATTGTTTAATTGGTATTTATGATTAATTAATTGGTAATTAATTAATAATTGGTAATTAAATATATTAATAGATTAATTAATTGTTAATTAATTATTAATTGTAAAATTATTTTATTATTTGGTTAATTATATACATTATAATTAGTTTATTAATAATATTTATTTATTGTTATAGTTAATTAATTAATTGTTAATTAGTAATTAATTGGTGATTTAATTTTATTAAGTGATTAATTGATAATTAAATTAATTACGTGAATTTTTATGTGTAGTGGGTTGTGGGTTTATAGGGGAATAGGGTGGGATGTAATTAAAATAAAAAAATTATGATATTTTTTATTTATTTGTAATTATTATAAATTAATTGTTATTAGTTAGTTAAATATAGTAAATATAAATAATTTATTATTGTATTTTATTTGTTGTTATTGCTAATTAATGTATTGCTAATTAATAATTAATAGGTGAATATTTGTAATTTCGTAGTTAATATGTATTAATTAGTCAATTATTAACTATATTAATTATAAAGAATGTATTATTAATTGTAAATAAGAGATAAATTGATATTTAAATCTATTGTGTATTTTGTATGTGTAGTGTGTTGTGTGTTAAAGGGGGAACAGTGTGGGATGTAATTTAAATTTATTTATTTAAATATTTATTTTACATAATTGGTATTTAAAAATATTTTTTTTTTAAAAACATTGTTAACATGCAATTTTTTTATAAGAAATTATTGAATTGGTTATAATGTTCATAGAATCACTATGCTATCTAGTGCTTTCCCAACTGTTTTACTATCTGGAGTGGGAATAGTAATTTTTACCCCTACTCTATCCAGCGCTTTCCCTACTGTTGCACTCTCTGGAGTTGGAATAGTAATTTTTACCCCTACGTTATCCAGCGCTTTCCCTACTGTTGCACTCTTTGGAGTTGGAATAGTAATTTTTACCCCTACGCTATCCAACCTTTTCTCTACTGTTGCACTGTCTGGAGTGGGAAGAGTAATTTTTACCCTTACGCTATCCAACACTTTCCCTACTATTGCACTCTCTGGAGTGGGAATAGTAAACTTTACCCTTAAACTATCCAACACTTTCCCTACTATTTCACTCTCTGGAGTTGGAATAGTAATTTTTACCCCTACGCTATCCAACGTTTTCCCTACTGTTGCACTCTTTGGAGTTGGAATAGTTATTTTTACCCCTACGCTAGCCAACGTTTTCTCTACTGTTGCACTGTCTGGAGTGGGAATAGTAATTTTTACCCTTACGCTATCCAACACTTTCCCTACTATTGCACTCTCTGGAGTGGGAATAGTAATTTTTACCATTACGCTATCCAACACTTTCCCTACTATTGCACTCTCTGGAGTTGGAATAGTAATTTTTACCCCTACGCTATCCAACGCTTTCCCTACTGTTGCACTCTTTGGAGTTGGAATAGTAATTTTTACCCCTACGCTATCCAATGTTTTCCCTACTGTTGCACTCTCGGGAGTTGGAATCGTTATTTTTACCCCTACGCTATCCAACATTTTCCTAACTGTTGTTTTTGTTGAAGTTGGACTAGTAGTTTTATTGTGTCTGATATTTAATATGTTTTGTAATATTTTAGCTATTGTAATATATAATTAATAATAAATATTATTCAAATTAAAAATCTTGATTATTATTTGCTATATGTAATTATTTATTATTTATTAATTTTATTGTTTTATGTGTATAGATGTATTGGTAATTTAAATAAATATTTAATAATTTATATGTTACAGAAATTATTATTAAAAGTAATTATTAAGTAAGTGTACATATTATATATTATATATATATATGTTTAATTAAAGTTTTATTTAATTATATATATTTATTATAAATTTTACATATTATAAAATATATTTAATTATGTTTCTTTGATTTATAAGTATTATTTGTTTTATTTGACATATATTTTTTAAGTAAAAAAAAACCGCTATTTTTGAATTACGATATTTTTGACATCGATATTAAATTATCGATATTTTTGTACTTACCATGTTGTAGATAGGATGTCGATATTCTTGACCACGATATTTTTTTTGCGATATTTTTGTAGGTCGAATTTTTGTCTTTCGAAATTATGTCATACAACCCTCTCATTGGTTCTTTCCCAAGATTTTGTTACCAAACCTGGTTTGTATTTCCTCTTTATAAATCGGTTTGCTGTTTTTTCACTTTCGATTTTCCATTCTGTTTCTTCACTGCAAATCCTGCGGATCCTTAAAAACTCTCCGTATGGGATGCTGGAAATTAAGGAGCTCTGGTGGAAGCTGGTTGCTTCTAGGGTGGCATTTGTCGCTGTTGCTTTTCTATGTAACGTCGTTTGAATCTCATTGTTCTTAATATAGATTTCTGTATCCAGGAAAATTACTCTTTCCTTACTTATCGTGTAAGTGAATTTCAAATCTTTTGTGCAGTCGTTAATCACATTGTAATATTCCTGGAATTCCCTTGCTGTACCATCCCAGATTATTAACAAATCATCAATGTATCTTTTCCAACTGACGATTTTGTTCACAGCTTGATCATTCATTGTACTCCATGCGTGCTCCTGCTCCCACCATCCCATGGCTAAGCAGGCGTAACTGGGACTAAAAGAAAATCCCACTGCGGTCCCGCTGTTTTGACGGAATGTTTCTTCCCCAAAAACGAAGATAATTTGATTAAGACAAATGGATATCATCTCCAACAGTATTTTGTTGTGATTGCTGTATTTCATACTTCTTTCCTGTAGGAAGTGATTGCATGCTTTTATACCCATGTCATTCCCAATATTTGTATATAGGGCTATGACGTCCATTGTTATTAGCTGGTATGATGTCTGCCATGGTGTATTTTGTAACAATCCTAGAAGATCACTTGTATCTTGTATATATGAGCTCAATTGGGCAACATAAGGTTTTAAGAAATAATCTGTAAAGTTAGCCATTGGTTCCAACAAAGTTCCCTTTGCTGACAGTATCGGTCTTCCTGGAGGTTTTTTCTGATCTTTGTGTAGTTTTGGTAAGAAGTAAATTGTCGATGTTACTGGATGCGTCACCGTCAGGAATTTGCGTTCATCCTCATCAATTAGACCACTTGATGACCATTCTGAAAGTTTATCATCCACCATTTTTTTGATTGTTGCGGTTGGATTAGTTGTTAGTTTTTCATAGTATTGGGTTTCCCTCAACTGGCGATGTGCCTCTGTTATGTATGCTGTCTGTTCCCATATCACTATGTTTCCGCCTTTGTCAGCCATTTTGATTTCAATTTGGTCATCCATTGATAGTTTCTTGAGAGCCTCCCTTTCTTCTCTCGTTAGATTGTCATCATATTTGGAATGTTTCATTTTGTACAAGTCTTGAATTACTGCATCTTGAAATAGGTCAATTTTATTACCCGGGCCCAATTGAGGATAACATTTTGATTTTGGCTTCTTTCCACTAAGGCCACCTCCCGTTTGACTGCAAGCCTCTTGAAGGGAGATGTCATCACTATCCATCACATCCAGATTGATTAATGTTAGGAAACTTTCTGAGTCTTTTGCCTGAAGGCCTCCAGTTGTTTCTTCTCGTGTTGTTTTCTTTTGTTGATTGTATTTAGCTTCCTTGAAAACTTTTGCTAGTTTAATTTTTCTTGCATACAGGTATAGATCTATCCTTATTTGTGCTAGATCTATCCGACTTTTGGGACAGAAGTTAATACCTCTTTTCAGTAAACGAGTCTCTATTGCATTTATCGGTCTTTTTGATAAATTGACAATTTGTAATTCGTCACTTATTGTTTCTGTCTCTGGCGCATGCTCCTCGTTTCAGTGACTATTTTCTCCACACCACCGCTTGCACCTTTTTCCTCTTCTCTGCGGGTTCTTTCCGGCCACCGCCGTCCTCTTCCTCTTCCTCTTTGTTGTTGGTGTTGCTGAGGAGGACGATTTTGTTCCTATTGTCTTTGTTGCAACACGAGGTGCATGTCCCCTAAAAAAGACATCTTTATAGTGTCTGGCATTGATCTTGATTCACCATCGTTTGATTCCGCAGAGACTATTGAGGACGCATTGCTAGATAGACTGGTCATACTGTTCCAAGAGACTTGCTCTTTTAATCCATCAAACTTTCTCGCAAAAGTGAATATTCGGCCTTCAGCGTAATCATTTGAATCACGTTTGAATTTTGAATGTTTCCTTTCCCTTACTATATCTTCATGTCTTTCAATTTGACTCTCCAGTTCCTCTTTACATTTATTCATTTCTGTAGTAACTTCAGTTGTGATATTTCTTTTTCTGTTTCTTGAAGTTGTAACTTTATTTTCTCCAAGCCAATTTCAATGTGTTTTACTAGTATCTCAATTAAGCCCAATGACGATTTTAAAATGAACTCTCCCCATTCTTGCAGTAATTCATTGGTGGAATCCTGATTATTGGGCATGAGCATTATTCTTAAACCCCTTGGGACACGTTGTACCTCCAAATCTTTTTTTAGGGTGATGAGCTCCCATGCCTTATTGATTTCCTTGCGACTTTGTTTCTCCCAATTTCTTAATTTACTTTTTACATCTTTTTTTACTGTCGTCGTAGTTGTACTTGTCTCTTTTGTCGCGTGGCCTTTGTCAAACATATCATTTAGTAATTCATTCCTTTTTGCTTCCCTTCGTTCCATATTCATGCTGCGTTAATAATAGCCCTTTTATTTTTGCGATCTTTGCTACTCTTTGCGTTATTTACTTCAACCGGTATTCCTAATGTCAATTATCACACTAGCGTTTTTGCCGCTCGTTCCCTCATTGAAACAACATTGCGGTTTATTGCTGTAATTGACAGGCTCCCCGGCACTTAACTAGTACCCGCTCTCGTGCGGAAATTTAGTAAATGTTTAGAAAGTTCAACACACGCTTACCGTTTCCTTCAAGCGGTGTGATGCTTCGCCATTCTCCAGCGTTTCTCACCAGCGTTCACTGCAACCGGCTTAAATATTTCATCCACTACGGTTCCTGAAAGCCGGTATCGCAGCGCTCCACGTGGGTGCGTTCTCCTGCGGCCGAACCACGCCGCTACTTATTACAACTCAATTCTTCCTAGCCAGGAAGAAATAATGGGCCGCACTCTCGAAGTAACAAACCGCTTTTATTTTACTCCTTCTTTTCAAATGGGCATATTCAGCAGAATTGATCAACGCGTGTCGATGCCTCCTGACACCTTGCTCACGATCAACTGGCCCACTGTCCAAGTCTCACTAAAAAGCATTCACTCTGCTGTGATGTCACTTCCTGTGTTCTTCCAGACTCTTTGCCTTCTGGTCCATGTAGTCTCCAGTGGTTTCGTTGTAGGGGTTGTTTTTTTGTGTGTTTTTTTTACTTATTTTCTTGTTATCTTTCCTTGTTTCTTCATTTCCATTGGAGTAGAAGATTTGTAGAAATGCATTTATCAATTGGGAGAAAGCTTTTTCTCATTATATTGATTACTTTTAGTATGATTTTATTCTCTTAGGGGCAGATTTATGAGCCCCTTGCGCCACTTTTGCGTCACTTTTCCCATGTTAAAAGTGACGCAAAAGTGGCGCAAGGGGCTCATAAATCTGCCCCTTAGTTCTTTGTATATATTTATTCAATTAACATCACTATTTTTGTCCACTTGTTGTTTTCTCTTTTCTCCTACAAACTGTTTTTTTCAATCATGTCGCTCGACTCCAGTCTTTCTGAATTGCTATGTCCAGGAAATATAAATGAATATACATCTCTTCTGATTGATTTAGGCCATGCGGATTGAGAGTTCTCAGATTTAAGATGTAGCGCGATTCCTTCTGGCGCAACATCTTTTCACGATCTCCGCCCGATCTTTTTGGGGGATTGTCTCCATTCCAAAAAATCTCAGCTTCTTCCAATCTCCTTGATGGAATTGCTCCATATGTTTTGATACAGCATTTGTTCGATCTTTGTGTATTGTTGCCCTCACATGCTCCATTATTCTTTTCTTTAGTTCGCAAATGGTACTTCCCACGTACCTTTGTGGGCATGGGCATTCTATCACATATACTGTGTATTGTGTCTTGCAAGTGATTAATTGCTGAATTTCCCAAACTTTGTTGTCAGCCAATTTTACTTCTTTGATTGGTTTGGCTATTTGGCACATTTTGCATGAATAGCATTTTACGAAACCTGTTGTTTTAAGCCATGTGTCTTCTTTTTTCTTCCCTTTGAAGTGACTGTGAATCAGATGATCTTTTAGATTTCTTGCTCTTCTGTAAGTTACTGTGGGGTGGCTACTCACTATCTCTTTCACAGTATTATCCAATTGCAGAATATTCCAATTTTTTCTTAAGATTTTTTCAATTTGATTACTTTCTTGTGCGTAATCCATTATCATTCATATTTGATCCGATTTCCCCTTGTTTTCAACTTGTTTCACTGCCAGGCAGGCCTCTCGTGTTCTCTCATTGGTTCTTTCCCAACATTTTGTTACCAACCCTGGTTTGTATTTCCTCTTTATAAATCGGTTTGCTGTTTTTTCACTTTCGATTTTCCATTCTGTTTCTTCACTGCAAATCCTGCGGATCCTTAAAAACTCTCCATATGGGATGCTGGAAATTAAGGAGCCCTGGTGGAAGCTGGTTGCTTCTAGGGTGTTTCAATGAAGGAACGAGCGGCAAAAACGCTAGTGTGATAATTGACATTAGGAATACCGGTTGAAGTAAATAACACAAAGAGTAGCAAAGATCGCAAAAATAAAAGGGCTATTAATAACGCAGCAGGAATATGGAACAAAGGGAAGCAAAAAGGAATGAATTACTAATTGATATGTTTGACAAAGGCCACGCCACAAAAGAGACAAGTACAACTACGACCACAGTAAAAACAGATGTAAAAAGTAAATTAAGAAATTGGGAGAAACAAAGTCGCAAGGAAATCAATAAGGCATGGGAGCTCATCACCCTAAAAAAATATTTGGAGGTACAACGTGTCCCAAGGGGTTTAAGAATAATGCTCATGCCCAAAAATCAGGATTCCACCAATGAATTACTGCAAGAATGGGGAGAGTTAATTTAAAAATCGTCATTGGGCTTAATTGAGATACTAGTAAAACACATTGAAATTGGCTTGGCGAAAATAAAGTTACAACTTTAAGAAACAGAAAAAGAAATATCACAACTGAAGTTAACTACGGAAATGAATAAATTTAAAGAGGAACTGGAGAGTCAAATTGAAAGACATGAAGATTTGGGTGCCGATTACGATCCGGTAAAAATTTTCCCCGCACGGCTCGTATTCGGTCTTTTTACCGTACGAATCGTACAAGTGCCGTACAAACTGCCAATTATGATTCGCATGGGAAAAAGACCATACGAATCGCATTGGGAATTATTCCCCACACGTCCTCGGGTCGGAAAATGTGTCCGACACATCCTCGGACGAATCACCGTACAAATGTGAAAAATGAAGTCCAACCGCGGAATCACGATCCATCCCGTGCGTCCGATGTTACAACCGTATGGAAAAAACACCGTCCGCACCGAACTCCCATAGCAACCATGGAGACATGTGCCCGCATACGGGCCCAACACTCCCCCCAGCCCCCGTACATTCGAGTCGTAC
This sequence comes from Triturus cristatus, assembly GCF_964204655.1. Classification (NCBI taxonomy): domain Eukaryota; kingdom Metazoa; phylum Chordata; class Amphibia; order Caudata; family Salamandridae; genus Triturus; species Triturus cristatus. The sequence continues at coordinate 502,266,386 of NC_140591.1, forward strand.
CCCCCCGTGTATGTACACCCCCACCCGTGTATGTACACCCGTGTACGTGTCGTACCCCCCGTGTACGTTCGTGTCGTACCCCCCCGTATTTACACCCATGTACGTTTGTGTCGTACCCCCGGGTATGTACAGCCGTGTACGTGTCGTACCCCCCGTGCATGTACACCCGTGTACGTTAGAGTAGTACCCCCCCGTGTATGACACCCCCACCCGTGTACGTGTCGTACCCCCCCGTGTATGTACACCCGTGTACGTGTCGTACCCCCGTGTATGTACACCCGTGTACGTGTCGTACCCCCCCGTTATGTACACCCGTGTACGTGTCGTACCCCCCATGTACGTTCGTGTCGTACCCCCTGTGTATGTACACCCGTGTACGTGTCGTACCCCCCCTGTATGTACACCCGTGTATGTGTCATACCCCCCGTGTACGTTCGTGTCGTACCCCCCTGTATGTACACCCGTGTACGTGTCGTACCCCCCCCTGTATGTACACCCATGTACATGTCGTCACCCCCCTGTATGTAGCCCCGTGTACGTTCGTGTCGTACCCCCGGTATTTACACCCGCGTACGTTCGTGTCGTACCCCCGTGTATGTACACCCGTGTACGTGTCGTACCCCCCTGTATGTACACCCATGTACGCGTCATACCCCTGTGTACGTTCGTGTCGTACCCCCGTGTATGTACACCCATGTACGTGTCGTACCCCCCGTATGTACACCCATGTACGTGTCGTACCCCCGTGTACGTTCGTGTCGTACCCCCCGGGTATGTACACCCGTGTACGTGTCATACCCCCCCCTGTATGTACACCCGTGTACGTGTTGGACCCCCACTCCAACATTCTAAGTACAGAGCGCACCCCAGGCCCCAACATCACCACCTTCACACAACATCGCGCATGTACGAGTCGTACCAAGCCACACACAAGGACAGCACTGTACAACAAAATGGCCCATGTACACACCGTACACACGCTAAAAACGCACATACACAACCAGGACAAAGCAAAACAACACAAGAATACAGCATTCGAATGGCACAAAGCCACAAAACATGTCCAACAACTACAAAAACAACACATTCACTGACCTGCAACTGCCAAAATCCCAAACAGAAGCCCAAAACACAACCACTCCTTATAACACACCCACCCAAAGTTCAAACACAGCCACACCCACCAATGGACCAATAAAAAGGGCCCACACACACAAACCATGAGCCTTTGCAACAGACTCACTGCTGCCAGACCCCACAGACAACCTACAGCACCATACTAGAAGCTTTACCACTCCTTACACTTGCACACCTTCACACACGCACCTTCACAAACACCCCCTCATCACATTCACACACACACCTGCACAACCACACCCACACACCCACAACCATCCACACCCCCCCCCACCATCCACACCCACACCCCTCACCATGCCCACTAACAAGAATCCAAAGTTCACTAGCCGAGAGTTGGAGGTCCTTGTCAATGAAATCCTCAGAGTCGAGCCACACCTCTTTGGAACATTGGTCAGACAGACCAGCACTTCAGCAAAAACAGCCATGTGGCAGACCATCGTCGATGCTGTGAATGCTGTTGCGGACACCAGAAGGAACAAGCAGGAATGCCAAGCCAGGTGGTGCGATCTGCGGAGGAGGGTCCGAGCCAAGATGACCGATGAACACAACCAGGCCAACGTCACTGGAGGAGGGCCGGCCCGCAGACCCGTACACTACCATCCCTGGGAGGAGAGGGGGATGGCCATACTGCCGGTGGTGGCAGTGGACGGAGTAGATGGACTCCGAGAGCCGGGTGAGTACACAAACAACTCACCTCACATGGGGGGAACGTCATCCACAACCAAACTCACAAACAGGCACGCAACCACCCCAAGCTATCGCATGACTCAACCACACACCATGAACACGCACATGCCACTGGCGCCACCATGCCCCATGCACCCAGCTGGACAATGTCAAGTCACAGGCCACGGAAGACACCAACACATGACACGGTAAGCCAGATGGCGGGAGGGCGGGCCCCAAAAATCACATAGTGCAACTCAGAAGCAGACAACAATGCCCCCTGCCCATATGGCCTAGGTCACAGCCAGACAAACAGTGTGTCCCAACACAGGAATGACTTGCCAGCAAATGGCGGACGCCTTGCATCAACACATGGGGGTGACGGCACGTTCTTGCACATGACAGCAGCCAATGAACAGCCAACACTGTGAAAGAGTGGCAGCACACACCACCACAGCAGCAGTGCAGACACACACACTACACCCAATGGGTGCCTGGAGATCAGAAACAAACTCACATCAACAATCCAAGGGCCATTCAAAGATCTGCTAACAGTGTGTGCACAGTAAGCTGGGCTGAGGTGACAGAGGGTGACACACAGAGGGAGGGAGAGGGGGACAGAGAGGGAGGGAGACACAGGGAGACGGACAGAGGGAGGAGGCTGACACACAGAGGGAGGGAGAGGGGGACAGAGAAGGAGGGAGACACAGGGAGACGGACAGAGGGAGGAGGCTGACACACAGAGGGAGGGAGAGGGGGACAGAGAGGGAGGGAGACACAGGGAGACGGACAGAGGAAGGAGGCCGACACACAGAGGGAGGGAGAGGGGGAGAGAGAGGGAGGGAGACACAGGGAGACGGACAGAGGGAGGAGGCTGACACACAGAGGGAGGGAGAGGGGGACAGAGAGGGAGTGAGAAAGGGAGACACAGGGAGACCAATTCAGCCTTGGGTGGTGTGGGAATGTCTGCTCGTCAGCAGGTGGACTGTGTGCATGTAGACAAGGGTGGCCAGTGCCTGAATCCCCCTCTCTTCTCCATGGCAAAACACTGGGCCATGTGTCAACCTGTGCACGAGCACAACGCCAGCTACCTGCATTATATAAGTATGTGGAACAACTCCATTTGCCCACGTACAGTGCAACACGGAAGGCACCAATGCATGGCTCGCCACACCTGCTCACTCCACTGCTGACTGCAGTCACAATTGACGCAGCAAGTAAGACTGTGCCACACATAGGTAAAGTCGCCACAGCTGTGCCCAAGGGACATACCCATGCACAAGTGCACTGTCAGTGGAATGCAAGACATAACCAAATTCCCAGAGGAAATGTTCCAACTTTGAAACAAATGAAACAGGGATGTTGCATGGAACAAAATTAACATTGTCTCTCTCACACACAGGTCAACGTCGTGGATCACCCCCCAACACTGGGGGGGAAGACTCACAGGACCCGGCTCGGCGGTATGAAGGAGCCACCGGCAGCGACGACTCTCACCACTCTGTGGACGAACCCGACCCCGACCAACCTGGCCCCTCTGGTGTCCAATGACCTGCAGCACCTGCGTCAGGTACAACCGGGCCAACCACCACCCCCACTCCTGCCACATCCCAGGAGACACCCAGGATCCCTGCCCCACCACCACAAAGCAGCTAGGCTGGCCAGGAGGGACACGGTGTCCCGGGCACCCAGGAGGAGGCAGGCGACAACGCCAATGCCACCCCTCAGGGGTCCCGGAGACCCGATGTGCCTACAAGGGCAGGCCAGGTGCAAGTGGGCAGGGGTGGTGGGAGTGGAGGACGGCGGAGGCGCGAGCCTGACCAGTTGGCTGGGGAACCGGTATATTCCCATGTCCGAAACATCCTGGACACATACCGGCAGGACACCACGGGCATGGCCCAGGTTGTGTCCATCCTCGAGGAGATCAAGACCCAGCAGGCCCAGCAACATGCGGAGCAACATGCCTGTCTACAGCAACACCAACGGCGGATGGAGGACAGACAGGCTGAGCTTGTGACGGTGTTCACGGGAATTCACAGTACACTCCGTCGGATGGCCGACAACATGGGCAACCCTCCCTGTGCCAGCAGGCGTAGAACATCACCACCCACAGGGAGGGATCAGGAGGAGGAGGAGGAAACATCCGATGGAGCATCCCAAACATCGTCACGGCCTGCTTCTGAGGGTACCCCGCAGGAGGGCGGGTCGTCCACGTAAAAGACCGTGAGGGTCGGCGCTACAGCACCATCTCCCAGGACACCCGGCCTGGCACCTGGCCCACTGGAGCAACAGCAGCACAGCATCAAAAGACATTCTCTGCCACATGGCCTTGCTGGTCACTGACTGACCAATGTTGACAAAGACTGTGACATGGACTCTGAGGATTTCAAATGGCAAGGACACCAACTCCCCTAGTGAACTTTGGATTCCACACAACCGGAAAGCCCCTCATGTCAAACCCCCCCCCCCCCCCACTAAAATAAAAAGTCACACCATGAAGAGAAGATGCCTACTGGTTGCATTATTACCTTACATGTGTCTTGTAAAGTCTAACCATGCCTGAGTTCTCATTTGACTTCAACCATCCACACCCTGGGGCCTGAGTCTGGAACAGGACACACGGGTCACAGTGTATTAGGCAAGACAGACATGGAGCACCATACACACCCGTGATGGGCCCAACCAGCTGAGGGGGTGGCTGCACAACCGTGCCGACAGACATATTGAGTACAGCGACAGCCATGCGTAGAGGTCAGGGATCATGTGGAGTGTCCTGGGGGGCACCCAGGTATGTGTGGACAGGTGGCAGAACCATGTCCTGCAAGCTTGAGTCAGGTGGATGCAGAGAATGGTGGCCTGGCCAACGTTGGATGCATGGGGATGGCACATGTCACAATACCCACACAGCCATGGACATCATGCACAATACAGAGTCTAATCCCACACAAACAGCTTGCATCTTGCTACTCTACACATAGACACATAGCTACTATCACGGTAAACCATGCCAGACATGCCGTATGCCCCATGGCAACACACCAGCATTGACTGAGAAGAGGCACCTTGGAGGCATAGGGACACCTTTATTAGTCATGTATTCGGGATTGCAGAGGCAACTCGGAGTACACATGAACAGGTCATGTGGAGTAACATGTGGGTCCAACACTGGCACCCCCCTTCTGCAGCACAAATGCGTGATATCCATGGAACTGGCACACAAGTGTCGGCTAACAGCTAAACACCCCCTGCTGCTCACGGAGAGCCTGCCATACACCATAGAACCGCTGATGTGGAAGTCCCACACCATGTCAAGCCAATGCAAACCGTAGGTGTCCGAGGGCAGTGTAACACACATTGATGCCATCATCACATTCCACAATCCCAGCACTGATGACTGTCAACAAGTCTGACCATCTATTCAGGTGTACCCAGCTGCATGTCATGTGTACCATGGTGATGCGACATGTCTGCAGAGGAACCAAACATCGACAGGGGCAGTGTGCATACATCGTGAACAACTGCCACACCCAATACACCCCTGATGCATCCCTTACCCTAAGGAGACTTCCAAACTTGTCCGTGCGTGTAACGCTGAGTCAGCACACGATGACGTGTCCATGAGGAATAGCAGTGCCACAACAATGCAACCAGCAGACGGCATGCGCAAGTACCTGGGGAAGAGAGACACACAAGAAGTCAGCCACAAAAAGCACAGCCACTTGCATGTGCATGTACTCGACACATGTAAGGATGACAACATGCTAGGTCACAATTATGACTGGGGAAATACACTCATCACTGGCACCATCACTCCAGTGACACATCCACACACACCTCTGACTCACGTGGCATACATGCAGATGGACACACACATCGCAACACATGCCACACGGGGACCAATGCGTGCACACTCAGACACTGGTACTCACCACTAAGCAAAGAAGTCGCGTATGAGCCGAGTCCGGATGTCCTCTTGCGGCTCCACATCCTCCACATCACTAGCCCCATTGCCAAGCCCTTCGTCCTCCACGGGTGGATGGTCCTGATCATCTTGATCCAGGATGAGTGGCACAGCTTTCTCAACTACCATGCTTTGCAGCATGCAGCAGACCATGAGGATTTTGCAGACCTTCGCCGGGGCATATGGGAGGGCGCCGCCGGTCTTGTGGAGGCATCGGAATCGGCTTTTCAGGAGGCCAAATGTCCTCTCTATCACTCGCCTTGTCCGGCCATGGGCGGTGTTGTAGCGGAGCTGGGCTGGCGTGATGGGGTTGCGGAGAGGTGTGATCAGCCTTGGCATGTTTGGATAGCCAGCGTCCCCTACATGGAAAGCACATGGACATAAGTATGACAGGAGAAGCGGTCGTGCTGGAAGTCTATGCAAAATACAGGACAGACAGAGTGTACCCACCAACAACACATGCTTGTTCGTTGCGCAGCTGCGTCATCATTTCAGGCACCCTGCTACGCCTCATGATGGAGGCATCGTGTGCTGATCCTGGAAAACGAGCACAGACATGTGAAATCACCATGTTGGATAGACACACCACAAGGGCATTTATGGAGTGGTAGTGCTTGCGATTCCTGTACGCTACCTCCTGTGCCTGTGGTGGTACCAAAGCCACATGTGTCCCATCTATGGACCCAATGACATGGGGCATCCCTCCCAGGGCATAGAATCCACGCTTGACCCCAGTCAACATTTCAGGGGTTGGGAAATGGATGAAGTCATCCAGGTGAAGCAACATGGCCTCTAAGAAATCATGCAGCACACGGCAGAACATGCTCTGGGACATGCCACCAACATGAGCTATGGTATTTTGAAAGGTACCCGTGGCAAGAAAATGTAGGGCTGCCATTACCTTCAGCTTGGGTGTCAGTGCCGTAGGATACCTGTGCAGCGGTTGCAGGTGTGGTGCCAGTCTCGCCGTCAACTCCAGAATCAACCGTTGGGGGAAGCGGTAGCACCGGATACAGTCATTCTCCCGCATGGCAGCCAAGTCCGGAATTGGTCGGGGAAGAGGCGGCGCTCTGCAGTAATTCGGAAGTGACAAGGAAGAGTGAGTGCACCACAACAACAATGTATTTGTACTGAGAACATGTTAATCTGTCAATACACATATGCTACATACGTAGTCAGGTATGTGCCACATGCCCTGGATACGTATGGCTGCCAGGTGACACTCCTACCAAGACCCAGCTACACACGGAGATTGTGAACCTCCACATGCCATGGCATGGGATTAGCTGTGTCCCAGTGTAAGTGAACAGCCAGACGCAAGACAGGAGTGACATACATCCACACATCAGCAGAAGTAGGATGTCGATTGCAGAGACTGGTAGCGGAACACTAGAGCCACAGGTCACATGACATTACACTAGGACAACCCACACACCTTGCCATGAAGGTGTACATGTCATGACTCACCACACATTCATAGAGAAGATGCAGACATGTCCTTGTTACGCTACTCCGTGTCCCATGCATACATACGCACCTCACATCCGATACCACATGTGGCATGGTGTGCGGAACAGTGTGCCATGTCAATCTACACACAGACACATGTTGGTTGCTGCGACAGCTGCTGCTTTTGAGGGAGCTCCAACATCAAGCTAATGGGAATCCCCCACACATACATGACATAGTCACATCGTGCACCGTGGGTAGTGACATGTCAGGTGTGGTAACCCCTGTACCGGGCCTCAGGGGACACTTGCGTGTGTTGTTGTCCGTGCCAAGCCAGTGACGCTCATCTCAAGTGTGCAGTACGACATGCACACATGTCAAAGGAGTTAAGGGCATGCCTGGCACACATTGCACCGTCACACATTACATGTGTACACATCTCATCATACATCTGGTGCCTTCTCGACTCAGGAGTAATGTGCCACATCACAGCCTTTCACACCTGTGCCCCACACATGTAGTACTGCACAGACAATGCCTTGATGTCCATCCATGGACAAGTATGTCAGCCCTATTCCTTCCTGTGTGCTGCCTGTCACCACTGTGATGTGTGAACACCACCGTACTTTCGCAAAGAGGGCCTGTGTACGTTCCCGTATCACTATGGGAGTGCTGCCGTATGTGTACCCATAGTGATGGTGAGCGTACAGGCGTGTGTACGGTCCGTACCACCATGAGTAGCATACGCAAGAACACCCATAGAGGTACGGACCGTACACGCGTGCGTACGTTCACTATCACAATGGGTGTTCTCGCGTATGCGTACTCATGGTGGTACGGACCGTTCACACGTCTGTACGCTCACTATCACTATGGGTACGCATACGCGAGCACACCCATAGTGGTACGGACCGTACACGCGTGCGTACGTTCACTATCACTATGGGTGTTCTCGCGTATGCGTAATCATAGTAATAGTGAGCGTACAGGCGTGTGTACGCTCCGTACCACCATGAGTACGCATACGCGAGAATACCCATAGTGATAGTGAACGTACGCACGCGTGTACGGTCCGTACCACTATGGGTGTGCTCGCGTATGCGTACCCATAGTGATAGTGAGCGTACAGGCGTGTGTACGCTCCGTACCACCATGAGTACGCATACGCTAGAACACCCATAGTGGTACGGAGCGTACACACGCCTGTACGGGCCGTTGATATGCATTTGGGGTGCCCTAGGGCCCTGGAACGCACCGTACCTGTGTGTGAAGCTCCAAATTACATAGGGGACACATGAGGGACAAGTATAAAGACCTACATGCATGCTGGTTGTCATGGAGACCAAGTTTAAAGTTTGAATTTGTTCTGGAAGGTGCACAGCAGAAGTCAGTTGGAATGAATCTACTTTGTTGCAATGTGTTTGTGGGGTTGACATCATGCTGAAGAAAAAAACACAATTTAAACCCACTGACTGTGCTAGGTTTGAAGGGATTGTAGGAAACATAGGATGCACATGTGAGTGACCAATCACTCTGTACTGTACTCCTGTGCATGAAACAGGCCAGCAAGGCAGATATAAGGCAGCTAGGTCCCATGAGGGAGCACTTGCCTGCACATCTTTGTATTCCACGACCCAGCTGCTGCTACTGATTCCCTGGAACCATGTCAAGGTCTGTGGAGAGGTCACAGCCCTTCACCCTGGAGGAGAACCTGGCTTTGCTGGATGTGATCCTCCCACAGTACCCCATGCTGTATGGGCGACCAGGGTATCAGGTGAGTGCAGAGTCCACCAGCACAGACTGTGTCCCTTTTTTGTGAGTGTGACTTCTGGCATTGTGTCCAGGTGTGGCACACATGCTATGTACTGTAGGGGGGGTCCCGGGGGGGAATGCCTGATGTCTCCCAGCCAGTGCATGCTGTGGTGCATGTCTGCCGTCCTCACTTGCATTGTGTTTACTGTGACAAACACTGCATGGTGCATGCCACATTCTGCCTGTCTTGTCCTCCTGGGAATGTAGCCTCTACAGTCCTCATGTGATTCTGTGCTCACACCAGTGTGACAGGTGACTGTACCCACAGATGTGTGTTAGTTCTGTGTACCTGTGCTGAGAGTGTCCACATGATGTGTTCGTACCCTGGACATCGGTGTGTGTGTAAGTCTCCTGTCATGTGGGTGGGTGCATATGTGGAGTGTAGCACCCCAGCTGCATTAGGGATGGATATACCCTGGCCATGTGATGTGAGCAGGGAGCAGTGCTGTGTGTCTGACGTGCAGAGCCAGCCCCACACCTGTGAGCCCCCCCAGTCTAGTGGCACATGTGCAGAGTGAGGTATGTCGCTGCATTTGGCAATGGCATGTGAATGTCCTGTGCCTGTGTGTGTCTGTGTACTCTGCTGCGGTAGCGTCAGTGGCCTGTGGCATGTGACTGCTTAGAGGTGCTGCACATTATCCTGGTGTAGCTTGTGATGCACAGTGTGAGCCTGGATCATTGATTGTGTAGTTGCCCTCATTCCACCTGTGTCCTTTCAGTGGCACGTACTGCTTTTGCCCTTCCCCAGAGGATCATGTCCCTATGACAAAGGTGCAATGCGTTGGATGCATACTATGCCTTGTTGTAACCAGCAAATGTGTTCTAATATGTGTCCCTGTGACATGTGCCAGGTGTATTGATGTAGTGTCACTTGTTCATCCTCACAGGTAGGCGCCTCTGCCAAGGAGCAGATATGGCTGACCGCCGTCAGCGCCGTGAGGAGTGCGGATGGTCGGAAGCGGCGCCTGTCCCAGGTGAGGAAACGCTGGCAGGATATCCGGTGCTGGACGCGGAGGATCGCACGGGTCCTGCTGGGGGACTCACCTGAGAGCCATAAGAACCGCGGGCGCCGCCGACTGACCCACATCCACAAGCGTGTGCTGCCGGTGGTATTTCCAGACTTGGAGAGGCGCTTACAGGAGAAGCAGCAGCAGGAAAGGGGTAGGTACATGTGTGCTTGTTGTGTTTCACCAGCATTTGTAAGTGCACAGTTGCATGGATACACTGCCAGGGTTTAAAGGTGCTGTGCAGATCCAGTTACCCACAGTATAGCTGTGCTCTCCTGCCTCCCTTCCCCTCCTTGCAATGTGTTCCCTGGTCTGTGTGTAGTCACTCCTTCCCAAGGTAATGTAGGCTGGCGCTTTCTCCACGTGAACTATGCCTGTAGCATCATGTGTGGGGGTGGTGTGTAACAGGTTTGGGGACCTTGCCTGTGCCCTGTCCAGTTCAGTACATGTGGGTTCCATGTCAGTTGGCACTGATGCAGAGTCCAGACATGGAAGTTAGTCTCACAAGTGTCATGCCTTACAGCGCGCATGTCCTATGTTGTGGCCTGTGACATGATGTGCATGAGTGTGCGATACGCATAGTGCAGGGATGGTGGCGTGTGTTGCAGTCATTCCCATTCAGGACCATGGAGTTGTGTTGCCACTACTGTCCCCTGGGGCATATTTTCATAGGTGTCATGTGTGTCATCACAAAGCGTGGACACTCTCAGTGTCTACAGCATAGGTTGTGCTCTGTGCCATTGTCCCCTGGCACCATGTATATTGACGTGAAATGTAGTACAAGTGTCCACTGTACAGCCTGACCTGATTTTCCTTGTTCATAGTCACAGTGGCCAGTGCCTGTGTGTCTTGTTACAATCATCTGATGATGGCCATTTGTACATGATTATTTGGACAGGCGCACCTCGGGTATTTGGCTTCCAATCTTGCATTTATGCATCCCCTGTGTATTTCACCCAGACTAAGAGATTTAAGTGCCACCTGTGTCTCAACAAATTGTCTCATGTAGGGGGTGGTTGGTGCGGGCCAAGCCTACATGTCAAAACCAGAAATCTGCTTGCTAGGTCTGGCCAGTGTGTGATGTTTGTCTGGACATACACTCAAGGTGCAGTGAGCCAGTCATGGTGGGAATGTTTTCAGTATTACCTATGCTGCATGTGCCTCAAGTTCATGGATATGGTCCCTGCTCATCCCTATTTTCGGCAACGCTGTGTGGTGCAGATGCAGTGCTGGATTGTCCCCAGGGCCTGGCTCCTCTGTCAAACTCCATTTCATGTCATTTGCTATTGTGTCATGCTCTCCATGGTTTTTCAGTGGCATGGTGGGTCAACCAACTGTGTGTTGCATGCCCTACATCTGTACCTTGTTTTGTAGATGTTACTGAACTTTCTTTGCAGGCTATGCACTGTAACCTATGTAGATTGGACTCATGTGACATACGTATACAGGTGTGTGATTAATTGCTGTCTCTTCACCTTGCCCACAGCATCGTCGGGGGACACGGAGGGAGACATGAGCACAGACGGAGCGGAGGGACCGAGCACCAGTGCCAGCGTTGACATCGTGGCTGGCACATTGAGTGGTACAGAGGCGGAGGAGAGTGAGGCTGAGGACCTGTCCACTGGGACGACAGAATATGAAGCCGACGGGTCTGAGGATGATCTCTCCGAGTGGGCGGAGGCTGCACCACCAGCTGACAGCGGAACAACATCGCACCCCGCCCCCTCCATTGCCATCAGCCGCCTCCCACTTGCTCGTGTCCCTTCCCAACGTCCACGGTCACCACATGTCTCCTTCCTGCCAGGCACCGCACCTCCTGCCCCTGTCTCCACTGCTGCCGCCAATGCCGAGTCTGTGGACATCCAGCGGCAGTTGCAGATTGGTCAGGCTGCGATCCTTAATGTCCTCCATGGCCACAGTCAAGTGCTGCACAACATGGAGGCATACTTGGAGGGCATTTTTTCATCGCAGGCTGTCCAACGCCAGTTTCTGAGGTCCATAGACTTGACACTGACTGCAGCAGTGGGTCTCCTGCAGCGCTACGTCCCACCCCCTACCCCTGCCCCATCCACACTTCCCACTCCCATGCCTGTCCCACGTACACCCAGACATCAGCATGCACCCACCACAAAAGACACAGGCACCACACCAGCAGGGAAGGTCATACGCACACCTCCTGGCACGCACACACAGGGTGTGGTAGGCACACCCACTGGGTCGGGGGGCAAACGTAAGACACGCAGCCAGAGTGGGAGTCCGCATTCCACCCAATCCACTCCCTCCAAATCCCCTCCCCTCAGCTCTCCTGGCCACATATCCGGCAAGGACTCCTTCATGGCCGCTCTGTCCCTGAGCCCCACTGTGACACCACCCCGCAAACGGTCAAGGGAGTCCCCGGTCAGGGTGGTTGAGTCACCCCCCCTGTCCACACCCTCCCCCAGTGGCGCTGCGACCCATCCCTCCGCCCCCCCCTCCTTGGGGCCTGTGGTTCCTTCAGGTGCAGGGGAGATGCTGGAGGACCTTGCTAAGGTGTGCAGCAAGATCCTGGCCTCCGCCTTTGGCCCTGCCCCACCCCCTGTGGTGGAATCCTCCATCTCTGCACCCACGACGCCTACCCTTCGCCCTCCTGTCCCTGCGGTGCCTGGTCCTTCCCCCCAACATGATGCCCTCCCCGCTGTGGAAGACGAAGGAGTCTGACTGTGCAGGCAAGCTAGGGGACACGCGTCCCACTGTGTCCCCCGTCCAGCTGTGACTCATGGACTGCCCTATGGGCTTTGTAGATATTGAACTTTCTACGAACACACTATTTAAGATCATGCTGATTAAAGCCATTTTTGTTTCCTTTGAACACTACTGCTTTTCTGATGTTGCTCTTGGTGGGGCTGCTACATGATTTTGGGTGGTAATCATGTGTTGGGTGTGTGGGAAATGTAGTAGTGTGCTGGTCATAGGGGGGACCCTGGTATCTGTGTGCCATCACATGGTGTTAGCTAGGTTTCTCTGTTCATGTAAGCAGTTACTGCATGGTGAAATTGTCCCAAGGTGTATTCCTTCCTCTGTGTACCCTGACATCTTCCCTGCAGGGTGTTCCCAATATTTAGCACTGAGCTGTGTGTACATTAGCTGGGTGTGTGACGGACTCCTTCAACTTTGCACATGCATGCTGAGCGATGTCTCCACCTGCATCATTCGTGGCATCCTTGGTAGTCATTGTACTTGTGTATGTGGACTATTGACATGACTTCATGTGGACATGTTTTCTTTTCGGCGCTATGCATGCGTATACTCCCAGCCTCGCACACATGTGGTACATGTACTGCAGAGTCTCTGTGCACCTGACTGACATTTGTGGGCATGGTATCTGTGGCTACTCCACCCTTTGCGTTCCATGGGCACTGCTGGGAGTGTTAGGCACCCACCTCTCCTGTGTCTGGGCACTGCTGGGAGGACTCTGCACCCACCCCTCCTGTCTCTGGGCACTGCTGGGAGTGATAGGCACACACCCCTCCTGTGTCTGGGCACTGCTGGGAGGACTCTGCACCCACCCCTCCTGTCTCTGGGCACTGCTGGGAGGACTCTGCACCCACCCCTCCTGTCTCTGGGCTCTGCTGGGAGTGATAGGCACACACACCTCCTGTCTCTGGGCACTGCTGGGAGGACTCTGCACCCACCCCTCCTGTCTCTGGGCACTGCTGGGAGGACTCTGCACACACCCCTCCTGTCTCTGGGCACTGCTGGGAGGACTCTGCACCCACCCCTCCTGTGTCTGGGCACTGCTGGGAGTGATAGGCACACACCCCTCCTGTCTCTGGGCACTGCTAGGAGTGATAGGCACCCACCCCTCCTGTGTCTGGGCACTGCTGGGAGTGATAGGCACACACCCCTCCTGTCTCTGGGCACTGCTGGGAGGACTCTGCACCCACCCCTCCTGTCTCTGGGCACTGCTGGGAGGACTCTGCACACACCCCTCCTGTCTCTGGGCACTGCTGGGAGTGATAGGCACACACCCCTCCTGTGTCTGGGCACTGCTGGGAGGACTCTGCACCCACCCCTCCTGTCTCTGGGCACTGCTGGGAGTGATAGGCACACACCCCTCCTGTGTCTGGGCACTGCTGGGAGGACTCTGCACCCACCCCTCCTGTCTCTGGGCACTGCTGGGAGTGATAGGCACACACCCCTCCTGTCTCTGGGCACTGCTGGGAGGACTCTGCACCCACCCCTCCTGTCTCTGGGCACTGCTGGGAGGACTCTGCACCCACCCCTCCTGTCTCTGGGCACTGCTGGGAGTGATAGGCACACACCCCTCCTGTGTCTGGGCACTGCTGGGAGGACTCTGCACCCACCCCTCCTGTCTCTGGGCACTGCTGGGAGTGATAGGCACACACCCCTCCTGTCTTTGGGCACTGCTGGGAGGACTCTGCACCCACCCCTCCTGTCTCTGGGCACAGCTGGGAGTGATAGGCACACACCCCTCCTGTCTCTGGGCACTGCTGGGAGGACTCTGCACCCACCCCTCCTGTCTCTGGGCACTGCTGGGAGGACTCTGGACCCACCCCTCCTGTCTCTGGGCACTGCTGGGAGGACTCTGTACACACCCCTCCTATTTAACAATATGTACGCTTAGAACATACACGTGTGTGGGTTCGCTCCATGCATACGAGGTGGGGGTACGTGTCGTACATACACGGTTGGGGTGGGGGTACGCTCCATGCATACGCGGGTGGGGTTACGGGTCGTACTTACACTGTTGGCGTGGGGGTACGCTCCATACGTACGCGGGTGGGGTACGGGTCGTTCTTACACTGTTGGGGTGGGGGGTACGCTCCATGCATACGGGGTGGGGGTACGGTCCGTAGGTACACTATTGTCATGGGGGGACGCTCCATACGTCTGCGGGTGAGGGTACGGGTCGTACTTTCACTGTTGGGGTGGGGGGTACGCTCCATACGTCCGCGGGTGAGGGTACGGATCGTACTTACACTGTTGGGGTGGGGGGTACGCTCCATACGTACGCGGGTGAGGGTTTGGGTCGTACTTACACTGTTGGGGTGGGGGGTACGCTCCATACGTATGCGGGTGAGGGTACGGGTCGTACTTGCACTGTTGGGGTGGGGGGTGCGCTCCATACGTACGCGGGTGAGGGTACGGGTTGTACTTACACTGTTGGGGTGGGGGTACGCTCCATACGTATGTGGGTGAGGGTACGGGTCGTACTTACACTGTTGGGGTGGGGGGTACGCTCCATACGTCCGCGGGTGAGGGTACGGGTCGTACTTACACTGTTGGGGTGGGGGTACGCTCCATGCATACGGGGGTGGGGGTACGGTCCGTACATATCCGTCCGCACGCTATGTGATGCTTGTGCGGCCCGTACCCAGGCCTTTGCCACGTGGGTACAGCCTTCCCGCCATTGTTGGGATGACGTAGGTGTGGGCGGGGTACGACTCGTACCCACGCTCTTAAGGCGTGGGTACGGGACGTACCTGTATTGTTGTGTTGCCGGTTCGCGTCGTCAAGCACTTCCGCTGTGGCGGACGCTGGCTTTGCTGGACACGCCCCCACCCCCTCGTAGTGACCAGGGCCTGGGGGTCAGGTATGTCCAGGGCATGTGTGCTGTGTGACTTTGGTGGGGGTTTTGTGGCCTGCCCCTGGTCCTGCCCCCCCCTTTCCCCCCTCCCTTTGTTGTTCTGACCTTCTGCGGCGTCTGCGTCCGAACCTGTAGAGGAGGTCGACTGCTATGAGGGCCGGGATGACACGTAGGTTCGGGTCCATGTCTGTCCGTCGCGTGCAGGTACTCCTTGTTCGCGTCGTCCTGATTTCCCGGCAGTTTTTGGAAGCCGGAAAATATTCTCCGTGCGGGATGACGTCGGTGCGAATCGTAATTCCTGGTTCGTGAATGGCAGGCTGCGTGCGTCCCGACGTCACGTCGGCGCTTTCCCAGATCGCATTTGTATGTTTATTTTCGTCGGTCGGGGTTTTGTACGAATCGTACGGAAATGGAGTTTCCGTGCGATTCGTAATTCCATGTTTGTAAGTTTTGACGACCGGGTACGCGTCGGACAGAGAATATGCTCCGTCCGACGGTTCGTACCCGGTTTTTACAGGATCGTGATCGGCACCATAGTAAGGGAAAGGAAACATTCAAAATTCATACGTGATTCACATGATTACGCTGAAGGCCGAATATTCACTTTTGCGAGAAAGTTTGATGGATTAAAAGAACAAGTCATTTGGAACAGTATGACCAGTCGATCTAGCAATGCGTCCTCAATAGTCTCTGCGGAATCAAACGATGGTGAATCAAGATCAATGCCAGGCACTATAAAGATGTCTTTTTTAGGGGACATGCACCTCGTGTTGCAACAAAGACAATGGGAACAAAATCGCCCTCCGCAGCAACACCAACAACAAAGAGGAAGAGGAAGAGTACGGCGGTGGCCGGAAAGAAACCGCAGAGAAGAGGAAAAAGGTGCAAGTGGTGGTGTGGAGAAAATAGGCACCGAAACGAGGAGCATGCGCCAGAGACAGAAACAATAAGTGACGAATTACAAATTGTCAATTTATCAAAAAGACCGATAAATGCAATAGAGACTCGTTTACTGAAAAGAGGTATTAACTTCTGTCCCAAAAGTCGGATAGATCTAGCACAAATAATGATAGATCTATACCTGTATGCAAGAAAAATTAAACTAGCAAAAGTTTTCAAGGAAGCTAAATACAATCAACAAAAGAAAACAACACGAGAAGAAACAACTGGAGGCCTTCAGGCAAAAGACTCAGAAAGTTTCCTAACATTAATCAATCTGGATGTGATGGATAGTGATGACATCTCCCTTCAAGAGGCCTGCAGTCAAACGGGTGGTGGCCTTAGTGGAAAGAAGCCAAAATCAAAATGTCATCCTCAATTGGGCCCGGGTAATAAAATTGACCTATTTCAAGATGCAGTAATTCAAGACTTGTACAAAATGAAACATTCCAAATATGATGACAATCTAACGAGAGAAGAAAGGGAGGCTCTCAAGAAACTATCAATGGATGACCAAATTGAAATCAAAATGGCCGACAAAGGCGGAAACATAGTGATATGGGAACGGACAGCATACATAACAGAGGCACATCGCCAGTTGAGGGAAACCCAATACTATGAAAAACTAACAACTAATCCAACCGCAACAATCAAAAAAATGGTGGATGATAAACTTTCAGAATGGTCATCAAGTGGTCTAATTGATGAGGATGAACGCAAATTCCTGACGGTGACGCATCCAGTAACATCGACAATTTACTTCTTACCAAAACTACACAAAGATCAGAAAAAACCTCCAGGAAGACCGATACTGTCAGCAAAGGGATCTTTGTTGGAACCAGTGGCTAACTTTATAGAATATTTCTTAAGAACTTATGTTGCCCAATTGAGCTCATATATACAAGATACAAGTGATCTTCTAAGATTGTTACAAAATACACCATGGCAGACATCATACCAGCTAATAACAATGGACGTCATTGCCGTATATACAAATATTGGGAATGGCATGGGTATAAAAGCATGCAATCACTTCCTACAGGAAAGAAGTATGGAATACAGCAATCACAACAAAATGCTGTTGGAGATGATATCCATTTGTCTTAATCAAAATATCTTCGTTTTTGGGGAAGAAACATTCCGTCAAAACAGCGGGACCGCAATGGGATTTCTTTTAGTCCCAGTTACGCCTGCTTAGCCATGGGATGGTGGGAGCAGGAGCACGCATGGAGTACAATGAATGATCAAGCTGTGAACCAAAACGTCAGTTGGAAAAAAAACATTGATGATTTGTTAATAATCTGGGATGGTACATCAAGGGAATTCCAGGAATATTTCAATGTGATTAACAACTGCACAAAAGATTTGAAATTCACTTACACGATAAGTAAGGAAAGAGTAATTTTCCTGGATACAGAAATCTATATTAAGAACAATGAGATTCAAACGACGTTACATAGAAAAGCAACAGCGACAAATGCCACTCTAGAAGCAACCAGCTTCCACCAGGGCTCCTTAATTTCCAGCATCCCATATGGAGAGTTTTTAAGGATCCGCAGGATTTGCAGTGAAGAAACAGAATGGAAAATCGAAAGTGAAAAAACAGCAAACCGATTTATAAAGAGGAAATACAAACCAGGGTTGGTAACAAAATGTTGGGAAAGAACCAATGAGAGAACACGAGAGGACTGCCTGGCGGTGAAACAAGTTGAAAACAAGGGGAAATCGGATCAAATACGAATGATAATGGATTACGCACAAGAAAGTAATCAAATTGAAAAAATCTTAAGAAAAAATTGGAAGATTCTGCAATTGGATAATACTGTGAAAGAGATAGTGGGTAGCCACCCCACAGTAACTTACAGAAGAGCAAGAAATCTAAAAGATCATCTGATTCACAGTCACTTCAAAGGGAAGAAAAAAGAAGACACATGGCTTAAAACAACAGGTTTCGTAAAATGCCATTCATGCAAAATGTGCCAAATAGCCAAACCAATCAAAGAAGTAAAATTGGCTGACAACAAAGTTTGGGAAATTCGGCAATTAATCACTTGCAAGACACAATACACAGTATATGTGATAGAATGCCCATGCCCACAAAGGTACGTGGGAAGTACCATTTGCGAACTAAAGAACAGAAAAATGGAGCATGTGAGGGCAACAATACAGAAAGATCGAACAAATGCTGTATCAAAACATATGGAGCAATTCCATCAAGGAGATTGGAAGAAGCTGAGATTTTTTGGAATGGAGACAATCCCCAAAAAAGATCGGGGCGGACATCGTGAAAAGATGTTGCGCCAGAAGGAATCGCGCTACATCTTAAATCTGAGAACTCTCAGTCCGCATTGCCTAAATCAATCAGAAGAGATGTATATTCATTTATAATTCCTGGACATAGCAATTCAGAAAGATTGAAGTCGCGCGACAAGATTGAATAAAACAGTTCGTAGGAGAAAAGAGAAAACAACAAGTGGACAAAAATAGTGATGTTAATTGAATAAACATATACAAAGAAATAAGAGAATAAAATCATACTAAAAGTAATCAATTTAATGAGAAAAAGCTTTCTCCCAATTGATAAATGCATTTCTACAAATCTTCTACTCCAATAGAAATGAAGAAACAAGGAAAGATAACAAGAAAATAAGTAAAAAAAACAACAAAAAAACAATCCCTACAACGAAACCACTGGAGACTACATGGACCAGAAGGCAAAGAGTCTGGAAGAACACAGGAAGTGACATCACAGCAGAGTGAATGCTTTTTAGTGAGACTTGGACAGTGGGCCAGTTGATCGTGAGCAAGGTGTCAGGAGGCATTGAAACGCATTGATCAAGTCTGCTGAATATGCCAATTTGAAAAGAAGGAGTAAAATAAAAGCGGTTTGTTACTTCGAGAGTGCGGCCCGTTATTTCTTCCTGGCTCGGAAGAATTGAGTTGTAATAAGTAGCGGCGTGGTTCGGCCGCAGGAGAACGCACCCACGTGGAGCTCTGCGATACCGGCATTCAGGAACCATAGTGGATGAAATATATATATATATATATAGATATTGGAGCAAGATAATTGTTTCAAATCTCTACCAAATAATCCAAAAGATGTGCCAGCAGACAAGGTCAGTGCAACAAATAATTTATTGCACAAAGTGTTGTCTCAGCGCATTTCATCTGCCATTCAGCCTTGGTCACGGTAATGAGCACCATTTTGGATGTGCCTTTATTCCAAATATACACAAACTACTTTGCAATCAATACCCACGGTTCCTGCTCACTGCATATTTTAAACTGCGCAAAAATGTACATGGTATCGTGAAATCAAATCGAATTTGAAAGTGATGTAGTCCAATAAATTGATAAATTTAAAAAATATAGGGCAATGTCTCATTATACAATTAAACAAAAATAACAAAAAAAAAATTAGAAAAGGAGAAGGCAAATCTTGGAGTGTCCAGGCACCCTCTCCATTCATGTGCTACCTTTTTGAAGTATGTATATATATCTATATATCTATTGATATCTATATCTATATCTATCTATATATCTATCTAACTATCTATCTATCTATCTATCTATCTATCTATCTATCTATCTATCTATCTATCTATCTATCTATGTATATATATCAGACCCTCCAAGATTTTACAGCATGAATTTGCAAATTTTGCAGCACAATAAAGCAAATATTGCGCCACACAATTAATTTTTTTGTTTTTTGCAGCAGCATTTTGCGGTGCTTTATTTGGTTTACATTTATTCGTTTTGAACAGTTTTCAGCAGTAAAAACAGATGCAAGCTAATCCCAGAGAATATTGTCCTTTCAGAGGAGCATATCAAACGTAATTGGGAAGGTTTTTGCTATATGTCCCTGCTGCTGCGTTTGGTCACTAAGATTTTGCAAAAAGAAATCTGTCTTTCTTAGTGTTGAGAAGTCACCACCCTACCCTCCCAGTTTGAATTGCATTAGATTAATAGTCAGAAACCCTACATGGCAGGAAACTGTCAATGGGCCTCCACCTACTTACTACCACCACTAGGTCTATAATCTAGTCTGCTACACCTGCGGACATGGGAAAGTCCACAAACTCATCTCCTTCTGGAAAACATCAGGTACTTAGGTCAGGCATACAATACCGACATGACACTTTCGATCCAGGTGAAAATGATGCAATGTGAGAGCACATAACAGAGATGTGAGGAATGGGGGTGACAGGCTCTCTGATATGTAGACAAAGGAATCTGCAACTAAGTGGAAGAAAGAAGAGAGAAAGGCAGACAGCTGCAAAAGTGATTAGGATAAGCTGAAAGAAAAGTCAACAGCAGCACTCAATGGAACAATTGAACTAGCGAGAAACTGCATAGTGATTAGAACCTTAGAACAAAACCACTGTGAAAGGGAACTGCGTTTCCCCTTCTTTTCTCCTTTTAGCTCCCTCCTTCAGTCTTAACTTTAATTTCCACAGATACATTCCTCTTTTATTTCTGAGTGACAGTGAACATGGCCGGCCTTTGAACTGAAGATGAAACCAAAAAGAATACATTTCCAATTGGCAAAGACCCGAAATCTACCACCAAGACGGGCAAGATAAACATGGTTCTGTTGCTTATCGTTTCCCATTGCCTGTCTGATGTAAACAGAAAACATCAGAAAAGATAACAACACATACTTCCTGCCACGAACTGAAAGGAATTCATGTCTACACTGTCTCTCTTCTTCCTCATTCTACATCGCATTTTTAGCATAGAACATGCTGGAAGAGATGTAAGATGTCTTCAGCTCAAGTTTGGCCTAGTTAAAGGTTGTCAAATTGAAGCCACATTATCTGAGGAGGCTTTAGACCATATGTTTGTTTTTCTCTCCCAACTAGCCTCTGTCATAGATTATAGGAAGGAGTAGTTCTAATGTTTGTAAGGTATTTTCAACATAAATTCTGGGAAGCATGGAACTCTGTACTCTGTAGGGCATAATGTAGAAAATGCATACCAATATAGCAACATCAGCTCAAGATGGACACTGTCTAATTTGAAAACCGAAAAATGTTTGAAACCAAATCCAGTTATGTTTCCTAACAGTGGGTCAATCCTGGATGTCTAACATGTTGAATTAATAATATTTGCTCATGCCCTTGTTACATACCACTTCAAATCACTGGAGTTTGAACACATTTTGCTGCCTTCATCTAAATAAAATCCTCTGCTCCTGTGAATCTTGTTTTCCTATTGTTATTCTCTACCCCGCATTATGTCGCACCATGGATAGAAAGTAAGCATTAATTTACACGATCGATATCCGAACAGAAGTCGGATGTGTACAAGACTTTACTGTAGGCATCTTACTCTGGCGAGCCATTGAGTTTAGCTGTCCACTGTAAAAAAAAAACACTGACTATCGTGGGTGCCTCTCTCAGTCTTCCCTTGAGTAGCTGTGACAGCAGGGAGAAGAGGAAGTGCCGGGAGGCCAGGTCTCGGGAACACCACCATCAGAGCAGCAACGGGAGAAGCCTCGCCATGTGTCCTGAATGATTCTACCAGAGTATAGGCTGTCGCTCGAAATTACGTGCTTATCGAAAAGTCTGAAAGCAGCATGCATGATGTGCTGATGTAGAGCACGTTCAGCTAATAGTATGAAAGCATCCATTTGTTAAAAATTCAAAATGAAACCACAATGTAAAAGGACTTTTATTGCGGTCATTTTATCAGAACATGCAGGCATGCATACTTTTTCTGCTTAATTTGCGAAAAATCGTGATTCGCAAAATTACAATATCCTGGAGGGTCTGATATATTGTCAGAAACTGGGTCGTTAGTTGACAGGGGTCTGATCCCTGGTTCATCAGCAACCACAATCCATGGATGAAGCAAAAGCACCTCTAAATTAACCTGTGCTCAACCCTCTGGCAGCTTCGCACAGAGCCGTCAGGCTCAAATTAGAGGCAATGTGTAAAGTATTTGTGCAACACTTCAAACAGTAATAAAGTGAAAACACCAAACATAATGGATCCCACACCAGTTCAGAATAGTTAAACTTACTTTAATAAATAAAACAAGACCAAACAACACAAATCTAATTAGTAGAACTGGAAATATTCAATTTAACGTTTTGAGAAAAAATGCACCAAAAAGCACAAAGTGGCAACTGTGGATATCTGGTCATGCTGGATCAGGACACAGTCACAAGTTCAGGCCAACCACGATGGAGTGTGGGATGGCTACAGGGACCCAGGTAGGGACAAAGGGGAATATTTACAATGAAGTTGAAGAGAATGGCGATAGCCTACTTGACTTAACGTCATGCACCACTACTTCAGAAACGCAGGGCAGCACCATATTTCCAATAATATGGTGCAGCCCTGGGTGTCCCTTGCGCTGGTGCTAAATTTAGCAGCCTTGCGCCAATGCAGGCACCCCTTGCACCATAGTGCAAGGGTGTCTGCGTTGAGAGAAAGATTGTTTATGTGCAGGAAGGGTCACCTTCCTGCACATAAACAATCAATGACATTTTCCTGTTTCTATGTGTGCTGCATAACGCACAACAATTATGGCGCTTCCTTGTATTTATGCTGCTCTTGTAAATAGGGGGCAGCATCAAAATCAAAATCAATAGGTGTTGCGGTTCAACACCCACAGCAACACTCATTGCTCTCCCCTTTCACGCTAAGTAGAGCTTGAAAGGAGACCTTATTTACAAGGCAGCGTAAAACCACATTAAGTGCCTTGTAAGTAAGGCGAAGCACATATCAACACAGGAACATCACTAAAAGTGATGTTCATGTGGTGTAGGGACTTGTAAATATGCCCCACAGTACCTTGAATTATGGTTTGCTGAGCATTGTGAGGGTCCACGTCGAAGATGCGTCACACAGCCAAAGTGATGAGTTGGTTCCGAGATGCGATAAGTCTGTGATGCGAGTGCCTGGGATGAGGATGTGATGTGTCATTATCAGAGGATCCTGTCGACAAGGATTGTGATGCAAAGTCTGATGTCGAGGATGCGCAGCGCACTCGGGTTGATGCATTGATTCTGAAGAACTGCAAGGTTATGATGCCGAGTCTGGTGTCAGTGCCCATGCTTCCATTGATGAGGGATGTGAGGGCCTGAGCTGAGTATGCATCACGTAGTCAGGGTGATGCAACAGTTCCACAGAGCTGTGATGTGATGCATGTCTTTGTGAAGGGTCCAATCCAAGCAGCGGTGGCGCGATGCGTCAGCGCTGCTCGGGATTGCGCTGCACAGAAGAGGAGAGGCATTGATTCCACAGAGGCTGACAGAGGACCTTAAGCCAATTTTCAAGAATTCAGGACTGGGGTGACACCACTTGGCAGGGTAAACTCAAAGATGGCAGAGTCCAGGTGCAGATGCAAGGTTGCTGGAAGCCTGTTATGTACGCGAGGCTTCAGATCAGGAGGCAAGCAAACTAGCCCTTGGAGTCACTCTGGGTTCTGGGTTCAAGAAATGCAGGACCAGTCCTTCTCACCAAGGCAAGAGGACAGCAGGCAGCAGGACAGCACAGCACAGCAGGGCAACAGTTTCTTTTAGAGCAGCATTCCAGCATTGTTGTAGTCGTTGTAACAGCACAACAGTCCTTCTTTCTGGCAAAGTATCCACAGGTCAAGAAGTGTATTAAAGTGGTGGTGTCTTGGGTCCAGTATTTATACACAGTTGTGCCTTTGAAGCGTGGAGAAGCTTCTAGAGGCTAGTTTTTAAAGTGCACAGGTGCCCTACCTTTCTGTCCCTGGCTCCAGATTAACTACAGGGGGTATACAGCCTTTTTTGTGGAGATAAGACACAGCCTATTCAAGGTCAAATCCTGCCAGTAGTGGCTCATCCAGTCACACCTAAACTCCCCTATTATGTGTGGCCATCTAGGAGGAATAAGCAAGCCCAACAGTCACCCACACCCACACCCAGTCACGAGACCAAGAGATACCAACTGGCGATTTTTTAAAAGTGGCATTTTTTAAAATTTAGAATCCAATTTCACCTTAATTTAGGATTTTAAATTGTGGTTGCAGAGACACAAACATGACTGAATCATCTGTGTCCATTTTTAGAATTACACTTATGTTACGTAATAAAGT
This sequence comes from Triturus cristatus, assembly GCF_964204655.1. Taxonomy (NCBI): domain Eukaryota; kingdom Metazoa; phylum Chordata; class Amphibia; order Caudata; family Salamandridae; genus Triturus; species Triturus cristatus. The sequence goes on from NC_140591.1 coordinate 502,291,023, forward strand.
ATTTCAAATGTTATCCTCCGGGAGATGTAGGTCTTGCAGAAGTGAAAAACAAATGTTTCATTACCAGGACATGTAAAACTTAAAAGCATGTCCTACTTTTTAAATACACTACACCTACACTAGGGGTGAAATATGGATTAAAAAGAAAGGTTTGAGCCTTGCAAAGGGTTTACTTTGCCAAATCGAAATGGCAGTTTAAAACTGCACATGCAGGTTCTGCAATGACAGGCATGAGGCATGTTTAGGGTGCTACTTTAGTGGGTGGCACAATCAGTGCTGCAAGCCCACTAGTAGCATTTAATTTACATTCCCTGGGCACAGATAGAGACACTTTATTAGAGGCTTGGACGTAAACTAAAAATGGCAATTGGGTATAAGCCAGTGTTTCCATATTTTAGGGAACAAGTGCAAGCTCTTTAGCACTGGTTAGCAGTGGTAAAGTGTGCAGTGTCCTACATCTATATATACATATATTCATATATTCAAGCTCCTGTCTCTCAATAAGACATGCTGCACTCGCAGGGTTCAAATTCAAAACTTTATTGCGAGGACGCGTTTCGGCGTGTCTGCCTTCTTCTAGCTCGCTTCAACAACAAGCAGTGAAAGCGTGTCGGTGCTGTTTAAAATCGAAGATCTATTCCCATTGGGCACAACAAGTAAAGGAAGAAATGTGATTGGCTGATTTTGTGTCAATGTTTTTTATCTCCGTAGTTGTTAGGAGAATTAATTACATACTTTGGGAGTTTATTTTAAGCATTCAGCAGTCCAATTGACTGCATATAGGTATTTTATCACTCCGCATGATGGACATTCCCAAAGTAAGCATTATGATGCGGTTCTCCCTTTGCCAGCACCAATATTGTGAAAAGTACCTCCGCTTCGCTGTAGATATTACCGCTTTAGGGACCCCACGTCAGCCAGGTATATTTCGTGGTCAACAGCGCAGGAGTCGGCACTTTTCCGTTGTCTCCACCAGACTGTATGCCTGGCGAAATTTTCAACGCTGATTTCCCAATTGTCAGTATGGGGCTCCATTCCACCTTCTGGCGATATCGGCACTCTTGTGACAGGTGCAGGCCATTTCAAATGGAGGTGGGTCCATTTCAATAATAACTTTATTGCAAGGACACGTTCCGGCGTGTCTGCCTTCTTCTAGCTCGCTTAAGCAACAAGCAGTGAGAGCGTATATATGTATGTATTTATATATATTACCTACTGGCGGTCGCCAGTAGGCAGTTATAGTTATAAACAAGTTTCCATAGGAAAATCATTTCTTGATTTGCTAATAACTTTGTCTTCTTTTTATGAATCTTCATAACATTTTCCAAAAAGTTGCACTTTTCAGGTTAGCTCCTATCCTGGGGTGATTTGTCAAGCGGGGGCTGAGAAAAAAGGGGGGGTCCCAAAACGCGTTTGCCCCATGTTAATTTCCATAGGAAATTTTGTGACGAGCTACAGCCCGAACTGCTGAACGGAATTACCTGAAATTTGGCAGTAAGGTAGAGCTTGGTTCAGAAAGCGACCTTTTTTTAAATGGTGTAAATCTGTTCAGTAGTTTTTGAGAAATTCAAAGAATAAGAGTCCAAACATCTATTTCCCATAGGAAACTTTGTGCAAGGCTAGGGCCGAAACTACTGAACGGAATCACCCCAATTTTGGCATAAAGGTAGTGCTTGGATGAGAAAGCGACCTTTTGTTTAAATGGTGTAAATCCGTTAAGTAGTTGCTGAAAATTAGAAAAATAAAAGTTTCAATATCTGGGCGGAGCCTAAGTCCCATGCACGAGCTTCACTGTGATTGGCTGTCAACACTCCAAACCAGAAGTGTTGGCAGCCATCCTGTGACTCAGTAGAAGCGGGTCACTAGAAAACAGAGAAACAAAGGTATAAAACAAGAGAAAGGGGCAGGGTATTCACACCCTGACCCCCTAAGCCTGCTCAGGGGGTCCCAGAAGGACCACCAGGGCCCCAAATATTTTTTTTAAAAAGAAGTCAGCGCAATTCACACTGGGGTCACGGGTTCCCGTGTTTTATTTTAATGAGACTCCAGGGTGGGCTAGGTCCCGGAGGCATTTTTTAAAAAATAATAGCAGGGGCTCGCTGGGGCTGCGGGGGCCCGCTGGGGTCCCCGCAGTCTCGGGGCTTCACTCATGTTGGGAGAGGGGTTGCGCGGCCCCCCTCCTGGAGCCCTCCATCTGCTTATAACTTTGGCGTCATTTGATGATTCTTTATGAAATTTTCTAAAAAGTTTCTCTTTTTTGATCAACTCCTATCTTGAAAGTTTAGGGGTGATTGGTCAAGGGGGGGCTGAGAAAAAAGGGGAGTCCCAAAATGTGTTTTCTCAATGCATTTTCCATAGGAAACTTTAGGCAAGGCTACAGGTCAAACTGGCAAACGGAATTACGCCAAATTTGGCAGGGAGAAAGGTTGTGGTACAGAAAGCGCGCTTTTGTTGAAATTGTGTAAATCCGTTCAGTAGTTTTTGATAAATATCAAATTTCACAGATATTGATATTTGAGAATTCTGACATCTGATTGGCTGAGGGGTTACGAGCATGAGCTTGCTGCTCATTGGCTGTGAATGGTTGAAACTAGGAAGAGTTGGCAGGTATTTTGTGACTTAGTCCGTAAGCTCGTATATCTCTGTGTAGAAGTCATTGGGTCTGTATTTTTACCTCTGCGAGGCAACACTGGCATCTGTGTGTGTGTGAGATACCCCTTTCATGCGCCCTCTACCTACATCACCAGGTTGCGGCTATGCCTTTTGATGCCAGTCCGTCGGCTCGGAGCTCTGTGAGTCAGTCCATCGGCATGACCCCCTACACTACCCAAACACCACTGCACTACCCTAAACACTAAAACTACTCCCAGCGCGACCTCCTACACAACTGCACTATCCTAAAACACTACTTCCAGCACGACCTCCTACACTACCCAAACCCCTCTGCACTGCCGTAAACTCTAAAACACTACCCCAGCACGATCTCCTATACTACACAAACACCACCGCACTACCCTAAACCATAAAACGCTATCCCCAGCACGATCCCGTACACTACCCAAACACCACTGCACCATCCTAAACCCTAAAACAGTAACCACAGGACGATACCCTACACTACAGAAACACCACTGCACTGCTGTAAACCCTAAATCTACCCCCAGCTCGACCCCCTACACTACCCAAACACCACTGCACTACCCTACGCCATAAATCACTAGCAGTCCGTCGGCTCACAGCTCTGCTTTTGGGAGCCAACGGCCCATAGCTCACTCTGTGCGAGCCGAGCCCACGGGCCGCAGGTTTTCCTCTGCGAGGCTGCTCGACGGCCCGCAGGTCTCCCTGTGGTAGCTGGATCGCAGCTGTAACTCTGCGAACCGATATTGGGAATATAAGGCAGCTCTAAAAAGAGCCTTTGTGTTTATTAGTTGGAGCTACATATAAGTGCGGATGCACAGCTTCAGGTTATTCAGAAAAACTCAATTTCCCTGATCTGTGAAGTGTACTCCATCACTTCTGTAGATATCAGTCATATGAAAACGTATGTTGTTATTGTAGATCGATCCCATTCTATGGTCTCTGAGGTATGCAGAGACAGCTTTTTTGACATTCTTCCTAGATTTTTCAATCTAAGGACAACATTGGTTTGACCAGTTCCACTTCTGTCTTTGGCATATATTGGAATATACAAAGATAGTTTGAGGCAAAAGCAACATCAATTGTCTAAAGGTGTCCTTCATTAGCATTTCCAAACCTACCCCAGTCAATGTGCCTAGGTCGTTACCACCACAGTGCACAATCATGAGGTCAGGATGTTGGAGATGCAAACAGGTTTTAACCAAAGGGAGCAATTGGTGCCACTTTAATCCTCTTTGTCCAAACCATTTAATGTCCACATTTTGTAAGGTCTAAGTCAATACGTTTCTGTTCTGCATACCTCTTGCACCAGAAAACATAGCTATGTCCTACGATCCACACTAGCATTTTGAAGGTATAGCTGGAAGATATGGATAGATATCTGTAGCTCATGCAGTCCGTTCGTAGTATAAGATATATGTTTAAAGAAGCGGAACTAATTTTTATTCTCATACAAAAGGATAACTGATTGGGTGATGAAAAGCATTGTTTATGAAAAAGTAGGGTGCATATTAGTTTGTGGACAAGCATATTTGTCATCGGTTAATAAAAAACAGTTCCAACGTGGAGTACATATGATAGGATACAATTTGCTCAGTTCAACCACACCTGCTACTTGCATTTGGAAGGCACTGTTTGAACTTAAAACAATGGTGAACTTTTAACCTGCAGGTGCGCTAAATGTTCGAGAAAATGTTGCAAAAAAATATCGGTAGGTTTGAAAATGTTTATATGGCAAGTTGAAAAATAAATAATAGAGAGAAGTTTTGCAATTTGAAAAAATCAAGGAACTATTCTGATTTGTTCTTCACATGTATTTATGTGTGGAGCAACAGGGAAATTGTGCCATTACTGGTTCCATTCTTGATGAGAGCGGTGCATTACATGTACTGTTTGACTGTTTCACAAAGAAAGAATTACATGCGTTTGTGACATTTGGAATCTGCATACCAACCACGAACGTAAGTTAAATTATGCTTAGTGTGGAAATAATGGAACAAAAACCAGAAATGTTATGTGGACAATTTGTGGTCTCATTTTTTAAACTGAGAGGTAGATTTCAATATCAGTGAAGACTGGTGTGTTACTGGGAGGCTTTGGATTTTGGTGTTGTTATCAAATGGAATTTGTTGGGAAGCGTTTCTTCAGAAGACATTTTTTTGTAAATATGTGAGAGATAAAAAAATAATGAAAATGTTCTGTGTATATTTTCAGTACGATTTTGTTCAGAGTGCTAAAATGTGATTATTAGTGAAAGTAGTTGTCAGAGTGTGTTTGTCTGCTGAATATACGCAGGCCTTTAAGTGACCCGGGTCTTGTCGCTACTGCGCTCCTCCACCCATTTAAGACAGTTGCCAAATTTTTCTTTCCACTTAAAGCTGTTAATATACATATAGTAAAGGGATGAAACATTCAAAGTTTGCAAATTACACCTTTATTTATTCTGTCCAGCTCCCACCACCATTTTGTGCCCCCAGCGCTACTGTTTATAAAAATAATCGAATACAGTTCTTCGTATTATAAAAATAGCAGTTCTAAGTTTATTGCCATATTGGTAGGGTTTGTACTATATAGAGAATGTTGCAATCAGTTTTAATGGTATAAAACTGCACTGTGTTAGGTTGGAAACCTTACATATGTATAGGTTGTGATGTTATATTTTATACTGTGAGGTACATTCGAATATGAGTGAAGACAGGTGTTATACTGCAAACCCGTTCAGAATGTGCACAGATTACAGTAAATGGACAAAATAAATGTGCACGTTGTTTTCTGTATGTATGCATGGTTAGAATCATTTGATGATACTTTGAGATATAATCTAAACAGTGTTTGTGGTTTATAATTGGATACACTGCACCATATTAGTAGTTAGTGACTAGATGCTGCTAAAGGGATTATCTATTGCTCGTTCTTACAAAATAAAGGTGGAGAGGGGCGTTTCTTTCAAGAGATATTTTATAAATGTGTGAGAGATAAAAAAAAAAAAAATGTTCTTAGTAAATTTTCTGTACGATTTCTTAACATTAGTAAACTAACTGTGATTATAAGTGATGAAAATTGTTAGGTTGTGTCACTATGCTGAATATATGCAGGCCTTTAAGTGGACCGGGTCTTACCGGTGCTGAACACTGCTACACCTTTCAGACACCCGCCATTATTTTCATCCCAGTTAAAGCCATGAATATAAGTATATTAAAGGAATGGTACAACAAATGTTTAGGAATAACACTTCTGTTTACTCTCCTTATCTTCCACGCCCATTTTGTGCACCCAACAGTATTATTTGTAAAAATTAAGTGATAGAGCTTTATCTAGTATGAAGATAGTAGTTATACTTTTATTTACAGGTTCGTGGGATGTGTAGTGTAAAGAGAAGGTCGTAATCAGTTTCAATGGTACAAAAGTGACGTGACATATGTTTGAAAGATTACATGGTTTTAGGAATAAGCTCTCACTCTGCGAGTCCTCGGGCCTGCAGTTCTACCTCTTGAAGCCAACACTGGAAATATACGGCAGCTCTCTCTCTATGAGATACCCCCTCTACGCTCCCTCTCCCCACATCACTGTCCCGCACCTATCTTTTTACAACTGGACGGTCCGCACCTCTCCCTATGATAGTAGGCCCGCAGCTGTTTGCCTGTGAGCCGGCTCGCAGCTCTCCCTCTTCGAGCAAGCCAGTTGGCTCGTAGCTCTTTCTCTACGACCTAGTCCAAAGGCTCGCAAGTCTCCCTCTGCTAATCACCGGTCGGCTCCCTGCTCTTCGTCTGCGAGCCATGGGGCCCGCAGTTTTACCTTTGCAAGCCATCACTGGAAATATACCACAGGTGTCCCTCTACAAGATATCCCCTTCACGTTCCCCCTCTCCACGTTACTGTCCCACATGTATGCATTTGCAAGCTTACGACCCGCATCTTTCCCTATAGCAGTAGGCCCGCAGCTGTTCTTGTGCGAGCGACCCGGAGCTCTTTGTTTTCGAGCCGACGGGCCGCAGCTGTTCGTCTACGAGCCAGCTAGTCGGCTCGGAGCTCTTCCTCTACGAGCCAGCCCGCCGGCCCACAGTTCCCCCTCTGCAAACCATTGTTCGTCTCACAGCTCTTTCTCTGTGAGCCAACCTGAAGTTGTATGTCTGCAAGCCAACACTGGAAATATAGCACAGCTCTCTCTGTCTGCGAGATACCACTTTCACGATCCCTTTCTCCACATCACTGTCCTGCAGCTATCCGTTTGGAAACCGACGGTCCGCACCTCTCCCTATACCAGTTCTCCCGCAGCTGTTCCTCTGCGAGCCAGCCCGCAGCTCTCCTTTTGTGACCGATGGGCCGCAGCTCTCCCTGTACAAGTCAGTCAGTGTGCTTGGAGCTCTTTCTCTACGAGCTAGCCCGCAGGCTCACAGCTCTCTCTATGCAAACCATTGTTCAGCTCGCAGCTCTTTCTCGGCGAGCCAACCTGCAGTTGTATGTCTGCAAGCCAACACTGGAAATTTAGGGCAGCTCTCTCTGTCTGCGGGATACTCCGTTCACGATGCCTTTCTCCACATCATCGTACCGCAGCTATCTGTTTGGAAGCCGACGACCCGGAACTCTCCCTATACCAGTTCTCCCGCAGCTGTTCCTCTCTGAGTCGGCCTGCAGCTCTCCCTTTGTGACCCGACGGACCACAGCTCTCCCTGTACGAGTCAGTCAGTGTGCTTGGAGCTCTTTCTCTATGAGCCAGCCTGGCGGCCCGCAGCTCTCTCTCTGCAAACCATTGTTCAGCTAGCAGCTCTTTCTCTGTGAGCCAACCTGAAGTTGTATATCTGCAAGCCAACACTGGAAATATAGCGCAGCTCTCTCTGTCTGCGAGATATCCCCTTAACGATCCCTTTCTCCACATCACTGTCCCGCAGCTATCCGTTTGGAAACTGACGGCCCGCACCTCACCAGTTCTCCCACAGCTGTTCCTCTGCGAGCCGGCCTGCAGCTCTCACTTCGTGACCCGACGACCCGCAGTCAATCAGTGTGCTTGGAGCTCTTTCTCTATGAACCAGCCCGCCGGCCCGCAGCTCTCTCTCTGCCAACTATTGGTGGGCTTACAGCTCTTCCTCTATGAGTTAGCCCGCCGGCTTGCAGCTCTCTCTCTGCAAAGCATTGTTCGGCTCGCAGCTCTTTCTCTGCGAGCCAATCCGCATTTGTATCTCTGCAAGCTAATACTGGATATATACCGCAGCTCTCTCTGTCTGCGAGATACCTCTTCACGATCCCTTTCTCCACATCACGGTCTCGCAGCTATCGGTTTGAAAGCAGACGGCCGGCACCTCTCCCTATACCAGTTTGCCCGCAGCTCTTCCTCTGCGAGACGGCCCGCAGCTCTCCATCTGTGACCCGACGGACCACAGCTCTCCCTCTACGAGTCAGTCAGTTGGCTTGGAGCTCTTTTTCTACAAGCCAGACCGCCGGCCCGCAACTCTCTCTCTGTGAATGTTTGGTGGGCTCGCACCTCTTCCTCTATGAGCCAGCTCACCAGCTCGCAACTCTACATCTGTGAACCACTAGTCAGCTCGCAGCTCTTCATCTATGAGCCGTTGGGCCCGCAGTTGTAGCTCTACAAACCAATACTGGAAATATACCGCAGGTGTGTGTCTACAAGATACCACCTTCACGCTTCCTCTCCCCATATCACCTTCCCACACGCATGATTTGAAAGCCGACGGCCTGCACCTTTTCTTATCGCTTTCGGCCCGCAGCTGTTCCTGTGCGAGCTGGCCCGCATCTCTCTTTCTGCAAGCCCATGGGCTGCAGCTGTCCCTCTATGAGCCAGCCCAGCAGTTCATAGCTGACCCACTGCAAACTATTGTTGGGCTCGCAGCTCTTCATCTGCGAGCCGTCAGGCCCGCAGTTGTACCTCTGCAAGCCAACACTGGAAATATACTGTAGTTCTGTCCACGATATCTCCTTCATGCTCCCTCTTCCAACATTAGCGGTCATAGCTATCTCTTTGCAAGGCGACGGGCCGTACTTTTCACTATAGTATTTGGCTCGCAGCTGTTCCTCTGTTAGCCTGCATGCAGCTCTCCCTCTGCGTGCAATGTAGTTTAGCAAACCTGCTGTCAGTGTCATGCCGTTCTTCAATCATTCATCCAGCACTATCTACTTACCCTATCACTCTGCCAATATGTAAGCACTTATAAATTTACCATGCACTCTGTTTGCAGCACTGTAATCATTCTACTTAGTAGTTATGTACTTATGGAATGGCCTAGCCACTAAGACAAGTATAGCTATAATATTCTGTGCAGTATCTATCCACACCTTTAACCAGCTACATACTATTGGTACACTCCTATAAGTAACCAGTTAGTACCCATGCAGTCTAGGAATCATGCTGTCAGTCCCATGCACTTTTCTAATCACCCTTCCAGCACTATATACTTATCTTATTACTCTGGTAATATCTAAGCACCTATAAATTCACCATCCACTCTGTTTGCAGCAGTGTAATCATTCTAGTTAGTAGCTATTTACTTATGGAATTGGATAGCTAGTTAGACAAGTACAGCTACAATATTCCATGCACACCTTTAACTAGTTACATACTATTGTTTCACTGCTATAAATACACAGTTAATACCTGAGCAGGGTAGAAATCGTGCTGTCAGTGGCATGCACTGTTCTAATCACCCATCCAGCATTATCTAGTTATCCTATCACTGCACCAAAACTTAAGTATTTATAATTTCGACATGCAGTCTGTTTACAGCACTGTAATCATTCCAGTTAGTAGTCATGTACTTATGGAATGGCCTAGCCATTAACACTACTATAGATATTCTGTGCACTTAGCATGCAGATGTCTAACCAGGTACATACTATTGATATTGTCTTGTAAATACCCAGTTAGTACCTATGCAGTGTGGGAATCCTCTTGTCAGTCCTGTGCACTTCTCCAATCAACCATCCAGCACAATCTATTCATCCGATCACTTTGCGAATACCTAAGCACTTATAAATTCCCTATCACTCTTTATGCAGCACTGTAATCATTCCAGTTACTAGTAATTGTACTTATGGAATGGCCTAGCCACTAATACAAGTAGAACTATAATATTCTGTGCACTATCCATGAAGAGCTTTGACCAGCTACATACTATTGGTACACTTATGTAAATATCCAGTTAGTACCTATGCAGTGTAGAAATCCTCCTGTCAGTCTTATACACTTCAAAAACACACAAATAATCAGAGGTCTTAAAGAGAAGAGATATATCTCTAAACAGGTATCTACTGCAAGAGTGTTTAGATAGAAATAGAAAGCAAAAAAGTTTTCTAGAAAGAGAAATGAACCTTCATTGTCTCAGGATACCCATCAATCATCAATGTGATCATTATCATCATTTGGGTTATCCAAACAACCTCCAGTTGTCCTCTTGATCATAGAGGAATGCCAGGTTTATTATGACCTCTTTCTGGATCATTCACAGAGAGAACAGGGAGGAAAGAGAGAAGGACAACAGTAAAGGATGTTATCTACTCTTTTATCTAGAGTGAATATTTAGAGTGAATAAGTGCAGTGCAAACAAAATAAGTGATTAAAAAAGGATTCGCAAGAGAGATGCACTTCTCATCAAATGTGTAAAGCCACGTGCGATCCTCCTTAAAAACAATCATTTAGCAGTGTCAAAGAGCAACTGCTACCACTGGTCTTATACACCCATGCAGCACTATCTACTTATCCTATCACTCTGCCAATATCTAAGCACTTATAAACTCACTTAGGCACTCTCCTTGTAGTATTGTAATCTTTTAGTCACTAGCCATGTATTCATGGAATGATTGAGACTGTTACCATGCAGTTCCATGTGTACTATTAATGCTGTGCTCTAGTATCTTTCACACTACTCATACACTACTACAACTATGCAGGTAGCACTGTTCCATTGCTGAAATCATTGATCTAGTTTCTTTCTATGTATTTTTATAGTTATATATGTGAATATTTACATATAATTATTTTAATTATATTAAATTGTTTTCAAAACTTTTCTTATTTTACAGACATTTTGCATAATTTTCAAGAAAGTGTAAAAATGTCAAGTAAAGAGCAAAGAAAATAGAAAACAGAAAAGAGGTTTATTTAAAACAAAAAGTAAAAGAGGAATTAGATCAACTACAACATGTTAGCAGTACATCATTCCGAAATGTGAAAGTTAGTTAAAATAATATGAGGCCATCCTTATTCAAACTGTGCACCCTTTTCAGGCTATAATTCGGTTGGAGCCTAAATCAGGTAAGCTGCCTCCAACAGATCTACAAAGAGGTTTAAAAGGAAGAGTTGTGTATTTACCTTTAGATTTTAAGAAACATGTTGAAACTGTTAGTGTAGAAAGAGAGGATACTGTGAACCAGTAGTCATTTTTGTTAATGGTGTACCCACAAAGAGTCGGAAAATACGGCAAGAATTAGTAGATGTGAGTAAAGTCCAAAAGGCTACATTATACCTGGTGCAAAACAATATCTACTATAAAAGTGTAAATGTAGAAGGACAAGAAATGACTTTAGAAGATGAAACAGATATTTCAATTGGACAAATAGAAAAAGTGGAGAATTCAAGAAAAGAAGAAAATAATGAACATTATACTATACACCCTCTACATTCAAAAGAACTGATAGGAGATACTATTGACTTGTTCCAGATGAAAAAAGCAAAAGGAACTCCCATGAGTGTGTGGGAAAAAAGTTTGGAAGCTTGTTGTTTTCCACAGCTGTTCCCTATTGGAAAAGGTGGACGATATGATGAACGACCAGTTCAGATTCCAGCTTCAGAATATCGTGCTTTACGACTCTGCTCAGAAGAACCAAGATTTCATCAGTGTATTCCATATTTGTTCCATCTTTTATTTGAGAGTGATCTGTCTGCACTTTCATATGCAGTCAACCATATATTAAAAACTGGAACGCATCTTTCACATGTTTCTGCAAAGGAATTTATGGACAAAGTTGAAGAATGGGACGAACATTTAGAATCACAGTTAATTAATTTGATGGCATGTCAATGTGGCACTAATGAATATTGGTATCGACGTCATGGGGAATTAAAATGTATGTTAAGAAACTTAGGAACTCCTACCTGGTTTGTTACACTTAGCTATGCTGAGTATTCATGGGATAATTTACTGAATTTTCTACGAGAAGCAAATTCAAATATAGAAAATATTAAATTGAAGACACTTGGAGAACTGTGTTCCCTAGATCCTGTAAATGTCTGCAGATATTTTAATCATAGATTTGAAGCTATGGTGTCTTCCATCTGTAATTAAAAAAATCCACCTATTGGCGAAGTTATTGATTTTTTGGGGAAAAAAAGAAGACCAGGCTAGAGGTGCTCCTCATATAAATATGCTTTAATGAATCAAGGATGCCCCCAAATTTGGAACTGATTCAGATGAGACTGTTTTATCTTTTATTGAAGAGTATATTACCTGTGCAATTGCAAAAACAGGAGGTCAAAATATCTTAAGACAGCAAGTTTTACGGTTTCAGAGTCATCGATGTGGAAAATATTGTCGACGGAAATATAAGTCAAAGGATAAATTTTACACAACGGGGCCGATTCTGATCCGGGTCGGAAAGCACTCCAACCGAGCTGGATCCAGAGTGTTTTCCGACCGAGCCGGAGTCCTGCAGTCCGATCGAGCAAGTACGATGCGGCCATATGCTGCCGGACTCGGTCCGGTCGGACTCCCATAGAAGTCAATGGGAGCCGGTCGTACGATGCGTACTTGTGCTCCCATTGTACGTCTCGCACAAGGGCACCCCCTCCAGTGGGTATGCGTCGGTGCCATCCGCACCGTACATGCCTGTGTTGGGGGGACCCTTCGATCTCCCCCTGTGTCTGAGATGTAGGGCTGCGGGTGACAGGGGGTCCGACGCAGACCCCAAAGGCAACCACCCGGACGTTTTGCGAGCCGGACACTCCGGCTCGCACCGGCTGTCCGATGCCTGCATCTTACTGGCTCAGTCGTAAATCGGATCCATTGCACGCCACGGTTAGCTTACGACCGAGACGTACGGAGCAGTTCGGACCTGGAAACGACTCGGTCGGTGAATTCCACGTAGCTCGCATCGTACTTGCTCGCTCATACAACAGTACAAGTTGGGCGGAAAACATCCGTACGGCTCGCAGTTTTTCCGGCCGGATCGCATTCGGTGCCCTTCCGACCTTGATCGGAATCGGCCCCAAAATATCAATTTGGTTTTCCACGTCCAGTAATTTCCAAAGGAAGAGTAAGCAGTTTGATGTCAGCAGTGAGGCATACTATCACTCGAAAATCACCCAAAAATACTTATAATATGAAAAGAACAGAAGAATCGAAGTACATTAATGATTACAATCCGGTGAATTTGAAGATGTGGAATGCAAATATGGGCATACAATATGTTGCAGATAACTCAATTGCTGTTGCTTGCTATGTCACGTCATATATTACCAGGTCTGAGAAGACAGAATTGAAAGAAATGTGGGAGGAAATTTCACAGGAGAAGACACTTAGCAAAAAATTGTACAGCTTCAGCTTAAAGATGCTTTCACATTGGGAAATTGGATCCTACGAATGTTCGGATCGATTGACATCTGCAAGTTTATATTCAAAGTCAAGAGGAATCATCTGGATAAGTCTAGGCCTTGCTGCAGCACGAAATCGAGTTTTGAAATCAGTACAAGAAATTGAATACTAAGGGTGGGACGCAAATTCCGTTCCGCTCGCGGAACTTGCGAAATTTCTGCATTTTTGCGTTCCGCACGGAACGCGAAAATGTCGAAACTTCTGCGATCCGCGGTTGAACAGAAATATGCAGGGCAGGATTCATTCTGGCATGATGCTCCTGTCACAAAAATTAAACCTCAACAGGAAGCACTTACAGATATAAATAAAGCAGGTGCCCGAGTTGAAGCTCAAATTCAGTAACGCATTAATCAGCTAAAAAAGAATTGTGAGCTAGGTCGAGGCTGGGCAGGTGTGCTCTTCTCCCCATATCTACAGTCAAAAATTAGCTGTGATCCTTGATGGAGCTCTGTGCATCCATGACTTTCTCGAGCACAATCCCCGTTTAGTTCCTGACACCAGGATGTTCTGTCTCCTCATCTGCTGCTCTGATCGGTCTCTGGCCCTTTATAAACATGAGGCATGTGAACTGCATGGAAGCCCCGCCCGTTTGGCCCCGGCCCACACACCAGTGGTGTGCAACCTCTTCCTGCCCTTTCCCCCACTATGATGGCCAGCTCACTCGAGGGACCCCGGTGCCCGTTGGCGCGGTGGCAACGTTACAAACACACATGGTCGCTGTAGACAACTCTTCTGGCCCATTACGCAGCTGTAGTGTAAGAAAAGCACTATACATTTACCCAACGAGGTAGCACTTACTGATTAGCCAGTAGAAAGGGCTCCAGTTGAGTAGAGGTATTGCACAAAACGGTGGCATCTTCTTGGGTAAATATGCAGTGCAGGATTCATTCTGGCACGATGCTCCTGTCACAAAAATTAAACCTCAACAGGAAGCACTTACAGATATAAATAAAGCAGGTGTCCGAGTTGAAGCTCAAATTCAGTAACGCACATTAATCAGCACAATATATTCATGAGCACGGTCGAGGCTAGGCAGGTGTGCTGTCTCCCCATATCTACCATCAACAATTTTCTGTATTCCTTGATGGAGCTCTGTGCATCCATGAGTTTCTTGAGCGCAATCCCAGTGTAGTTTCTGACACCAGGAGGTTCTGTCTCCTCATCTGCTGCTCTGATCGGTCTCTGGTCCTTTATAAACAAGAGGCATGTGAACTGCATGGAAGCCCCGCCCGTTTGGCCCCGGGCCACACATTAGCGGTGTGCAACGTCTTCCCGCCCATTCCCCCACTATGATAGACAGCTCACTCGAGGGACCCCGGCGCCCGTTGGCGTGGTGGCAACGTTACAGACACACTTGGTCACTGTAGAGTAGACAACTCTTCTGGCCCTTTACACAGCTGTAGTGTTGGAAAAACACTATACATTTACCAACGAGGTAGCACTTACTGATTAGCCAGTAGAAAGTACTCTAGTTGAGTAGAGGTATTGCACAAAATGGTGGCATCTTCTTTGGTAAATATGCAGGGCAGTATTCATTCTGGCACAATGCTCCTGCCTAAAAAATTAAACCTCAACAGGAAGCCCTTACAGATATAAATAAAGCAGGTGCCCGAGTTGAAGCTCAAATTCAGTAATGCATTAATTAGCCCGAAAACTCCGCGAGTACGCGAAAGTTCACGTGTTCGCGGAGATTTTTTGCCGTTTTGCGAAATGTTTCGAATGGCAACTTCGCAAATTCCATCCACCCCTATTAAATACTTGGCACTGAATGAACCAGAAAGTACAGATATTCTGAAATCAAATATGTTGGATACATACTATCCAAATAGAAGTCCATACCTGGAAAACATATGTCTTTATGAAATACTGCAACATTATAGTTTTAAAAAAAGTTACAGAAAAATAAATGAAGGAAAAGATGCTGTAATTGGATCTGATGGATGTTTGTTAAAGCATGCCAAAGGAAATTTGATTAATCACAGGAAATTAAGTTGTGATACTCCAGATAAGAGAGAGTTTTTCTATTTAGCTCTTCTGCAACTCTTCAAACCTTGGCAGACTGAAATGTAATTACTTGGAGATTTTGACTGCTATGAAGATTCTTTCAGTGGATGTAAAGATAGCATTGAATGTACAATTTTTCCAAATTATCTCCAAGTGTTGAATGAAGAGATTAATCAAGAAAATACTATTGCAGCTGAAACTGCTAGAGGCAGTTCACAAGATAGTCAGAGTTCTGCTCCACAAAGTCAAGATCCACTAGGAGAAGCCATACTTGAAAATGAAGTGGCAATAGCAATGAGTGATGTGGAAACGGTGATGCAGTAAGCACAACAGGACAATATTGATTTGGAAAATTTGGAGGAATGTCTGAATACTGAACAGAAAGAAATTTATCACCAAGTTACACAACAGATACAACATGGATTACTGCATGAAAAGAATGATTGCCAATGTACATCATTTAGACCTACTCTTATGTACATCAGTGGACAAGCTGGAACGGGGAAAACTTTCTTGATTGAATGTTTGTCAAGTTATCTACAGAAAACAACGGATTCATATTTGTCTTGTGTTGTAGCTGCTCTAACTGGGTTAGCAGCACACAATACTAAAGGGATTACTTTACATTGTCTACTTATGTTACCAGTAGAACATGAAAATAAGTTGGAATACCACAAGCTATCTGGAGAAGCTTGTTTCGAAGTTTCAAGAGTACTGAAGAAAATGAAACTTCTGGTAATTGATGAAGTAAGCATAGTCTCAAACTTAATGCTTGCGTTTGTACATTTGAGGATGCAGCAGATTTAAAAAACAAATTATGATGTTTTATTTGGAGGAACACATGTAATTGTATTTGGTGATCTACTACAACTCACACTTGTGAAAGGCAACCCAGTTTTTAAAACCCTTCTTCATGAAGACACTAAAAATCTTTGGGAAGTATTGGAAATGTGAAAATTTGGAGTTATTTTTAATATAAGGAACTTATCAAGAACATGCCACAAGCAAATGATGAAGATTATGGAACTATTCTTCAAAATATTAGAATTTGTGTTTTAACAAAGGATGGAAAAAATGCTTTAGAAAGTCGGCTACTAAGAAACTTGTTTCCAAAAGAAAATGTTGCAGCTGAAACAATCTACCAAAGAATTGCAGAAAAGAAATCTATAATTTGCCTTATGCCAACATTGAAAGAATGCTCTACATTCAATGAAGAACTTTTGAAACTGGAGAATGAACCGATAATGAAAATGGTAGCTATTGATAAATTAGAACATGAAGGAGTAACTATTCTTTTGTCAGAGAAATTGCAGTTAAAATTAGACTCTGTGGAAAAATCAATATCTAAGACTGCTGGTTCGGAAAAGACCTTATATGCGTCTCTAAACTGCCGGGTTATATTACGGCGTAATTTAGATGTTGAGAAAGGATTAGTAAATGGAGCAATGGGTAAAGTTGTTGACTTTGTTAGTTATGCAAATAGAGATGGGATTGAGTTTTTGAAGATTAAATTTGATCCGATTGAAGAGTTGAAACAGATTGGACACTGTTCTGTTAGTTTCTTGCTTGTAAAAGATTTGTATGTTTGTAGAAAAGTTTTCTCTTTGCTTAGCTTATGCAGTGACTATTCATAAATCTCAAGGTTTAAGTGTAGACAGTGCTTTGGTAAATATTGGAAGGTCTGTGTTTAAGGAGGGTTTGGCATATGTTCTTGAGTAAGAATGTTATCCGGATTGTATTTGATTGATTTTGATGAAGAAAAGGTTAGTGCAGATGTAAATTGTGTAAAAGAGTACAATAGATTAAGAAGAGTCTATGCTCCTAGTTTAGGTGAATATCCTATTTATGAAAAACGTTTAATACGTCCAAAACGAAAATATGATAAATATTTTACTGAGGTTGCAAAAAAAAAAAAGAATTGAAAAGAATGATGAGTCTGGAAAGAAAATAGAAGAGAACATGTTGCTAATATTGTAAGATATCAGTTTGAAAATAGTTCAGGTATAAACTGCTATGCTAATTTAATCGTCAACGTTGTGTTTTTTTTTTAGAAAATTTGCAGCATGCAATTATGGCAAATCGAGAAAAAAGATTTTGTTCTTTGTTACATTATATTTTTGAGAAGTTGAAAACTGATAAAACGAAAGTCCATACTGCTTCTGATATGTGGAATCTTCTTGATATATGTTCTGGATCTTCACAATTTACACAGAATGTACAGCAAGATGCTTAGGAATGTCTCATGTTTATGCTTGCAGTATTAGAAAATGAAGGTAAACAAATTGAAAATTTGTTTGGACTACGTTATAGATGGGATCATAGATGTGACAGCTGTTCATTTTCATCTACTACTAAAATAGACACTGAACGATCATATATTTGACAATGACAGATTTGAAAACAGTGTCTTTCAACGATTTTGTAAAATCAGCTAATCAACATATGGAATGTACTCAGTGCAAATCAGAAATGTTGTCAACATCATTTATACAAAGATGAAGAACAGTCACCATGATACATTAGGGTTAGCGATTTCTGAATTATGATTCTGTAAAATTTGCGATGCTGAAATCACTAATTCAAATATTCATATATCTACCCTTAAGTGCCCTCTGACACTACTATTCCATGTCACAGTGCATGTGCAACACCCTAAAAATGGTATTGGTAAATTTGGTTTCATTCAATCGGTCTATTTAACTTTTCTGTATGGCCATGTGACATGGCACTTGAATTGCACTTGTGGCATGGAAGTTAAAAGTCATATGTGGGGTGCATTGTGTATTTACACCACCCACGTAGATGCAAAACATATGTGACTGCCAGGAGCACCACTCTGTCCTGCTGTGCAGCAGCTTAAGTGTAAAAGAATAACACATGGCAAGGAAAAAGTGTGGTTTACATGAAACAAAACGCTTTTTATACCTCAGTAAACCACATTAAAAGGTGTCTTGCAAGTCAGCAGGGCAGGGTGCCTAATACCTAAATGGCTATCACATAATATATTTTAAAAGTGTGCTCTTGTAATGCTTGATAGCCAAAAAGCTATTTCAACTTTTAGGTTCCCTACATATTCCATTATATGGACCTAGCTGTGAATAAAAATGTATTTTCCATCTTCACTTAGGAAAACGCTAGAGAAATAATTCAACATTATTTTTCAGCTGATTTTTAAATTTTAATGTGATGGTAAATAACTTTTTAATGTGTACTTTGGGCTGACCAAACCTTAATTGGCGTAAAATCAGTTATGTCACTGAATGCACATCCATAATCTGAATATTGATCTGTTGCTGAGAGAGTTATTGACTCTGGCTCAGAAGACAGTAGATCCGGGAGGGGTATAGGGCAGCCAGTAGAAAAAGAGGAAACTTAACACTTCATCTTTTCACTTTATTTATTTATTTATTTGCAGGTTTTTATAGCGCTAGAATCGACTCCAGCTGGAGTATCTCTGCGCTGCTGACGGGATAGTCCTTTATCAAGAGTGGAAGATGCGGAAGTCACTAGATCGCATTTGTGAACAACAAGGTTTTAAGTTGTTTCCTAAACATCAGGTGTTCGGAGCAGGAACGAATAGCTACAGGGAGACAATTCCACAATTTAGGTCCCAACACTGATAGTGCCTTACTTCCGTGCCTGGCCTTCTTGGCACGCGGCACTACCAGTAAGTGCCCATTACTGGATCTGAGCATTCTGGCTGGAATATATGGAATACATTTCTTTTCCAGATATAGTGGACCTTGTCTATTTAGGCTCTTGTGTATTAGGCAGCAAGTTTTAAATTTTATCCTTTGACGGATAGAGAGCCAGTGCAGTTCTTCTAAAAGTGGCTTTGATGCTGTTCTAGGAGGAGCATTGAGAACAAGGCGAGCCGCAGTATTTTGTATTACCTGAAGTCTATTCAATACTCCCTCATTTGCCGAGAGCAGGAGACCATTGCAGTAGTCGATCCGACTCATAACAAGGGCCTGCACCAGCGTCTTCCTGAATTGGTCAGGCAGCAATGGAAAGACTTTACGTAGCAGGCTAATAGTATGGAAACATACGCCTGCGACATAATTCGTATGTTGTTTTAGTGACAAATCCTGGTCAAGGCGAATCCCCAAGTTTTTAACTATCTGTTTGGGCTCAGGAGCTACGCCTAGACCAGGAGGCCACCAGTCTGGAGTCCAGAGTATTTTCGCTTCACCGAACAGCATGACCTCCGTTTTACTAACGTTACACTGTAAGTAGTTGGTGGACATCCAACTTGCTACAGCTTCCATGCCTGCAGAGAAAGATCTCCTCAATTCCGAGGTAAGAGTCTTAAAAGGGAAGAGGAGCTGCGTGTCGTCAGCATATGACACGGGGATGAAGCCAAATTTACGAATCACTCTTGCCAGGGGAGCCACGTAGATGTTGAAAAGCGTTGGGCTTAAACAAGAGCCCTGTGGTACCCCTTTCAAGACTTTTACCTCTGCTGAGCGATACGTACCCATGGTGACAGTCTGGGTACGCTCAGAAAGGAAGCTTCTCAGCCATGCCAGGGCTTTGTTCTTAACGCCCATGTTCGACAACCGGTCAATAAGAATGTTATGAGACACGGTGTCGAACGCTGCTGATAGATCTAATAAGACTAAGATCACTGAATAGCCTTTATCTTGGAGCATGTGCGAGTCGTCCATAACAGACAGTAATGTAGACTCTGTACTGTGTTTTGGCCTGAAGCCAGATTGAGAGTGGTCAAGGCCGCCCACAGTTTCAATATAGTTGGAAAGGAGTCTATTAACATACTTTTCTGTAAGTTTCCCCAGAAAAGGTAACAGTGAGATAGGCCTTAGGTTGGATAATTCGGTCCAAGCAGTGGTGGTATTTTTCCTGATAGGCCTGACTAATGCACGTTTCCATTCTTTGGGGACAGATCCCGTGCTCAGGGACAGATTAATGAGTTTAATGATCGTGGGACCTAGTATGTCAAATAGAGTGGGCATTAATCTGGCTGGAATAATATCGTCTGGACTACCACTTTTAATCTGTTTGACCAATACAGATAGATCCTCATAGGTAATGGAGGGAAAGGTGTCCAGAGTGTTTATGCCATGATCGAATTCTGTGTTTTGAAAGGTAGAAACTGTGTCTGTGGTCATGGCATTATTAGATACCACAATTTTCTCATAAATGGTGTCAATTTTATTAGAGAAGAAAGATGATATACCATTACAGAGCTGTTGAGACGCAAGTTCGATGCTTTCACATGCTACTGGTTTAACAAACGAGTTGAGCAACTGGTAAAGGACCCTGGGAGAATTCCCTGCTGCCGTGATTTGAGAGGTTATGTGAATTTTCCTCGCACTCCGGATTGCTTTATGATAGCTGGATAATGAGTCCCAATAGCGCTTTCTATCACTCTCCAAATGGGAGGACCTCCATATTTTCTCCAACTTCCTGGCTGCTTGTTTTAGTGTTTTAAGGTCTTTGGAGAACCAGATTTCCTGTTTATTAGCAGGCCTAGATTTAAAACTCTTTATGGGGGCTATCTTATCTATGGCTGCTCTAGAAGCCATTTCCAGCTTTTTTAGAGCACTTTCCACATTTTCTAACATAGTAACAGAGGGCTCTATAAAGTTACTGGTAAAGACTTCTTTGTTAACTTTGTGCCACTGCCGTCGAAGACAAGGAAGAGAGATAGGTCTGTGCAAAGTGTTATTAGGGTAGGAAGAATAAAATTCAATAATATAATGGTCAGTCCAACTTACTTGAGTGGGAGGAGAACATGTGACTGAAGGAAATTTGGATAGAATCAGGTCTAATGTGTGTCCTGCCCGGTGCGTTGGCCCAAAGTTCCTTTGGGTTAGCCCAAGTAGAGAAAGATCATTTAACACAGACTGTGCCTCTTTGCAGTCTTTCAGATCACTGTGTATGTTAAAATCCCCCACCAGTAGAAAGTCCTTGTCAATGCTAATATGAGGGGCAAGAACCTCAATTAGTGTATTAGAAAAATTAGTGCATGGTCCTGGGGGGCGATACACCAAAGCACCCATCTGAATGTTTTTAGGAGAATAATAAAATTTAAAAACCAATAATTCAATAACTGGCGAGCTCAATTCAGCCAAGATGGTACAATGAATATCTTGTTTGTGTACAATGGCTATCCCCCCTCCTACCTTACTAGGGCGGTCCAGCCTAATTATTTTGTAGCCTGAGGGAATTGCTAACGTAATCGCTGGATTAGAATGGGGTTTGAGCCAAGTTTCTGTGAGAAAACAAAAATCAGGCTCACTAGTAGAAATCAAATCCCACACTTCTGATGTATGTTTGGGAAGAGACCTAATATTACAAAGTAGGTTTTTCCTTCCGACAACAGTTTTACTTCCATTTGTATTAACGCTAGCAGAATAGGTACTTTTATTAGGACAAGTCCCCTCAATAAATATGCCAAACTGAGCTCGCCAAAAGCGGCAAGAAAATGGGCTGTCTAACTGGAGACACATTCCCATCATACATTCTTGTAACTGCTGTTGATTACCGCCTATCTCATGAAGTACCTGTGCTGAATAGGTCATCCGTGGAGTCGGCGAAGATGGGTGGTCAGAGTTGTTTGGCCCCATAGCCCCTGGCCCCGTCCTGTCGCGGACGGGCGCAGACGGGCAGGTCTTTGGCTTGTCTTCGGCGCCGTCAATGGCGCCCCTCTGCGCGCAACCGCTGCGCGCTTAGACCTCCGAGGGGCTAAATAGCCCTGTGTGGAGTGATGTTAGAGCGCTAACCGCTCGACAGTTCCGGGGTTACTGGGCGTGTCTTGCTCTTGTCTGCCCGCCCTCCGCTCAACGGTATTGGCTACCGAGTCGGACCAGGGCGGGTAGGCTGAAACACCGAGCTAAGACAGAATCCGGCCCCCAGAGCCCCTCACAGTACATAAATGAACAATAGGCTGTCCACTAAATAAAATACAACCCAAGATGAAAGTGGTTGCAATTATGCATGCAAGTTAAAATACGCCGCAAGTGATTTAGAAACGTATTAAACAATGCCAATAACACGCTACATATGCTGACTGCTCGATGCTTGGTGATCCCTAATGGAGTTGACATGACATGCTCCTATTTATTCCCAGAGTTCTCCCCTCCTAAAGCCTTTGGCTTTAACACCAACAGGAGAGAACCAGTTATGACCCTGTCAGGTGGGAAACACGCTCATTAAATAGAGGAGTGTCAGTCCTTAGTTTGTAAAACATTAAGTGCCAGTGCCCAGGTACTTCATAGGGGTTTATTCCTGCTGGCACCACCAACAGACCTGCCGCTGCTGCTAAATGCCAGCACCAGCAATACCT
This sequence comes from Triturus cristatus, assembly GCF_964204655.1. Taxonomy (NCBI): domain Eukaryota; kingdom Metazoa; phylum Chordata; class Amphibia; order Caudata; family Salamandridae; genus Triturus; species Triturus cristatus. The sequence continues at coordinate 502,313,573 of NC_140591.1, forward strand.
ATCTGTTAAATTGGTCAGTTTTAAACAAACACTGCAGTGATAAATTCGGCAGAAGAATAAACACATAGCGCCACCATGTGGTGTAATCCCATGAAAGGTGCTGGTGTTTAGAAATAAGTGCCGGTGCTGAGGACCAGAAAACACCGGCGCACAAAATAAGTACTGAGGAGTAGCAAGAGAGCTGGAAAGTGCCTGTCAGATCACAGAAGGCTTCTACCATCAAAAGTGCTCCTCTGTAATTTTATAGTAAAGCAAAGAGAAAGTGCTTCAAAAGTAGTTGGGCATTGGGTGACCAATTAGCCAGAAATGGGTGAGAAAAAGATCTTCAAATAACTGGCTGGAGCACATAAAAAGACTGCCACCTCACCACAGGACATTGGACAGGGCCTCCCATTGACCTCATTTTGATCTGTTCTAACCCTGGCCGGAGCTGGCAGAGCGGGGCTACGCGGAGGTGGAGGCGGGCGACGGGTTAACTCCACTCCGCCGCGGATTGTCCGGAGAGTTGCCTACTCTGCGTTCTCCGCGGAACACGGACTAGGCCAATCTCTGCATACTCCGCAGGCGGAGCAGAGCTCTCCGCCTGCGCCTAATCTGTTCCTGTCATGTACACTAGGCCCAGCCACACAAGTTGCACACTGTTTTTATTGGCACAAGTGATGCAATGCTGGTTGGTAGGAATTTTGTGGATTTCTGCAGATTCCAGAAGTTTCCATCACAGAAATGTAAGGGAAATGAGTGATTTCAGGCAACGTTTGAGGTTTACCGGGCATTGTGGTTAAGAAGTCCTCATGGGATTTAAGCAAGGCACACCCACCTGGAATCCCCTGTTTGTCCACTTTTTAAATGTTGGTGGTTTCTAGGTTGCCTTGGGTGGCTGCCGAGCATGGCCCTAAATCCCGCAGCTACCCCTATTGCTGATCTCTCCATGTAGACCTTTTGTGTCAAAGTCTCTTGGCCCACCTACATAAGTGAGGTACCATTTTTATTGGAAGTCTTGCGGTAATGCTGTGTGGGTAGGAAATTTGTAGCTCTTCACAGATTACAGACGCTTTCCTCACAGAAATGTTGGGAAAATGTGTGCTTTCAGTCAAAGTTTAAGGTTTGCAGGGAATTGTGGGTAAGAAAGTGGTATGGGATGCATGTGAAGAACAGCACTCGACTCTCCCGAATGTGTAGGTTTCAGAACTGCCTGGGCCTGGTAAGTTTTTCCAGGTCACAGCAAACACAACAAGATGATGGACCAAGTGCTGAGACTTTTCAAACACTCACCCCCAGTCAAGATATCTGGATACAATCTATTGCTGTTTTGCTCACCAGGCCACCCCAGTTTGGACCCAGCCATATGCAAATCAGTCTTGACCCTGCTCCCCATGGGAACAGTCCAGCTGGAATTGCCAGATTAGTCCACCCCGGTGGTAGCCTATTGAAGCCCAAAAAGTGCAGGCATTCACCGTTGCAAGTGGAACTGTATTGGCCACACTCTCCTGGACCATATGTCAAAGCATATGTCTAAAGAAAACCTCAAATAATCAAAAGTTCTCTATTTGCCATTGGTATGGGATGACTTAGTCCCCAGGGGAGCAGAAAGACTATTGAGGATGTGGGGGTGAGTGTGGGACCTGATATTAGGGTCGGTAAGACGTTTGCTATTATTTTATTAGAACTATATTTTCATGCCATTCAGGAAATATTCAGTCCCCCAGGGGGCAGATTGGGTAATTACCCCAATTTGCCCCATGAGGGGGCATAGCTGTGCCCATGCTGGACAGCCTCCAATCCTATATTGAAAAAAAAAAACATTCCCTGGTGTCTAGTGGGGTTTTTGCCCCCACCACGAGACAGATCGGGACTAACTACCCCATATGCCATGCAGGGGTAGCAGAAATACTGTTGTCCCATTTAGTTGGGGTGGGAGCATAGTCATGCCCCTTGTGGGCAGCCCCCAACCAAATATAAAAAAAAATACTCCAGGCGTCTACTGGGCTTTCTACCCCAATTGGGGCAGATCAGGGGTCATTACCAGATCTGCCGCCCAGGAGAGCAGAAATACTGTTTCCCCATTTACTTGGAGTGGGGGCATGCTGGGCAGCCCCACCCCAATATTTTTATATATCACTAAAACATCTCTGGTGTCTAGTGGGCTTTCTGTCCCCACCCATAGGGAGGAAGAAAGACTAAAATATACGAATTGCCAAGGCTGAGAACACGCCCTTCCTTGCCCAAGGGGCTGACCCCCTAGCCCTCATGGCAAGTTTGTTGATCGCTGCTAGGAGATCTCTCTCATCTGCTGATCCCCAACCAAGGGTCCACTGGGCAGAGGTACCATTAGAAAGGGGAGATTATTCTGTTTCAACTATAAATCTCCTGTGAGAATTAGAGCTTGGGGGCTGAGATACGCCCGAACACTGATTCATTTTGCTTTAACTTTTATCATAATGACGTCTATGTACCCTATGCACCGATAGTCAGTGCAATAGAAAAAGCAATAAAACCCAGGAAACCCTTCTCGAGAAGCATGATGAAAAAAAAGGACTCCTGCTGGTGCAGAGCACCAGAAGGGCCTTTATAACCCTTCCCAATGTCGGCCAATGGCTGATTCTTACACTGGAGAGGTAGTGCAGCCGCATTTAAGAGATTCATGAGAGCCGTACTAGCAATTACTGCACTGTGTTTCCAAGTTGTTAACAAAACATGAATTAAATCGGAGTTATTTTGTGTCATTGTATGAAGATGCCAGAAAGAAGCACCCAGAGCCCTTCTGCGCTGGTACAGCTCAGAAAACCTCATGATATAACCCCTGCAGTGTAGTAGAGGATTTTGAGCAATCTGCCATTACTTGACCATTAAAGGACACATACTAAGCTCCTTAAAGCAGATTTTCTAGGGAATGTGAAGCGTCCAGTGGAAATTAACAGAATCAACTAATTGGTAAGGCGTGCTTTTTATTAAAATGATTTCTGTCGCATTAACGTCTGTGATTGTTCGTGTGATAAGCCCCACTAATTTACTGGTCAGAGTGAGCCATTAATCTACAAAAACTTCATCAGATTAGTCTAATATTCTGCCACGGTGCAAAATCCACAAGGCTCCTGAGGGATATTGGGACGAGTTGTGCTAAAGTTAAGAAAAATTAGCTCAAGCTACTTTGACTTACAATGTCCTCTACACGTTAAATACTCTAAAAATGAACTTGGCGTAGATTGTCCGTTGGTTGAACATTTAAAAAACATCTCCCACCCTCTGTTTTTTAACTCAGAAAATGCTTCATTTGCTGTACGCTAGGATGCAAGATTCAGATCATATTTTCATATTTATTTCAGATGGCCTAACAGCTGTATGATGTGTTTCTGAAAAAGTATGGATTTGCTTATGAAACACTAGTTGCACATTATCAAAGCTCCTCTGATGAGTGCTAACATAGGGGCATATGTTCACACCAGAACATGGACTTCTATTGGAATTCTCAAGGGCATATTATCAAGCCCATTATCTCCACTTTAGCAGCAGTTTTCTGCCTAAATCTTAACGCCATCCTTGATAATAGGCCCCTTACTGCATTAATGTAAGGTGTCAGATTTATAATAAGAGGCAAAGACCGGCTTTCTTCTGATTTAGGTCTGTTTTCGGCTTCACAAATGACATGCATACAGCACAAGCAGATTTTCAAACCATCTGCAAAATCTCAAAGTCTCAAAAACACACTTAGATGAATGAATATTATTAAATGATCAACTCATGCAAGTTCTATTGCAGAATCAAAAGTATGTGCCATACCGAGGCATGTATGTAAAAAAAGTTTAAAAAGCTGAAAAAAAAGCCATATATTTTGCACATACCTGCAGAAGGTTAAAAAAAGAGTGTATGAAATAGTATTTAAGTTCTAGGCTGCCAATAACGAGAGTCCACCTGACTGTCTTCTGAAACATCGAGAATTTCAGGAGGAGACTCAATCAATCAATCAATCAACAACATTTATAAAGCGCGCTGCTCACCCGTGAGGGTCTCAAGGCACTGGGGGGGTGCTGCTACTGCTCGAAGAGCCATGTCTTGAGCTGCTTCCTGAAGGAGAGATGGTCCTGGGTCATCTGTAGGTGGGTGGGGAGGGAGTTCCACGTCTTGGCCGCCAGGTAGGAGAAGGACCTTCCCTCGGTGGTGGTTCTGCGAATCTGTGGGACAGTGGCAAGGGCGAGACTGGCTGATCGGAGCTGGCGGGTGGGTGTGTAGAACGTGAGGCGGTTGTTGAGGTACTTGGGGCCCATGTCGTGGAGGGCCTTGTGTGCGTGGGTAAGGAGCCTGAACGTGATTCTCTTGCCGACGGGGAGCCAGTGCAGGCTTCTCAGGTGGGGAGTTATGTGGCTGTGGCGAGAGATGTCGAGGATGAGTTGTGCGGAGGCGTTCTGTATGCGCTGAAGTCGTTTCTGTAGTTTGGCTGTGGTTCCTGCGTAGAGGGCGTTCCCGTAGTCCAGTCGGCTGGGGACAAGGGCCTGGGTGACAGTCTTTCTGGTTTTGGCGGGGATCCACCGGAAGATCTTTCATAGCATGCGTAGGGTGTTGAAGCATGAAGATGAGACGGCGTTGACTTGTTTGGTCATCGTGAGGGAGGAGTCCAGGATGAAGCCCAGGTTGTGTGCGTGGTCTGTGGGAATGGGGGCGGTGCCCAGTGCAGGGGGCCACCAGGAGTCGTCCCAGATGGAGGGGGATGGTCCGAGGATGAGGACTTCCGTCTTGTCCGAGTTCAGCTTCAGGCGGCTGAGCTTCATCCATTCCGCAACGTCTTTTATTCCTTCCTGTAGGCTGGCTTTGGCGGTGGCGGGGTCATTGGTGAGGGAGAGGATCATCTGGGTGTCGTCGGCGTAGGAGATGATGCTAAGGTTGTGTTGGCGCGCGATGGCTGCGAGGGGGCTCATGTAGACCTTGAAGAGGGTGGGGCTGAGCGAGGAGCCTTGAGGAATGCCGCAGATGATCTTGGTGGCTGCAGAGCGGAAGGGGGGGAGGCGGACTCTCTGAGTTCTGTCTGAAAGGAAGGAGGTGATCCATTCCAGAGCTTTTCCTTGGATCCCGGCGTGGTGGAGGTGGGCTGTTAGGGTGCGGTGGCAAACTGTGTCGAAAGCTGCGGAGAGGTCGAGGAGGATGAGCGCGGCAGTTTCCCCATTGTCAAGTAGGGACCTGATGTCGTCGGTGGCTGCGATGAGGGCGGTCTCGGTGCTGTGGTTTGCTCAGAAGCCGGACTGTGATGAGTCGAGGGAGCCGTTTGTCTCGAGGAGGGTGGTCAGTTGTTTGTTGACGGTTTTCTCGATGACTTTGGCGGGAAACGGGAGAAGCGAGATGGGGCGGAAGTTCTTGACGTCCGTGGGGTCCGCGGTGGGTTTCTTCAGGATGGCGCTGATCTCCGCGTGCTTCCAGGTCTCCGGGAAGGTGGCGGAGGCGAAGGAGTTGTTGATGATGTTCCGGACTTGGGGTGCGATGATGGAGACGGCTTTGTTGAAAATGTGGTGTGGACAGGGGTCGGCTGGGGATCCGGAGTGAATGGTGTTCATCATGAGGGTGGTGTCTTCGGTGCTGACGGGGGTCCAGGTGCAGAGGGTGGTGGTGGGGAGTGTTGGATCTGTCGTCAGGTGCGTGGTTGGGTGCGTGGGGTGGGCGCCGAAGCTATTGTGTATGTCGGCGATCTTGTGATGGAAGAACGAGGTGAGTGAGTCGCAGAGGTCTTGCGAGGGCGTGATGTCGTTGCTGCGGGCGCTGGGGTTTGGCAAGCTCTTTGACGATGCTGAAGAATTCCTTGCTGTTTTGGGTGTTGTTGTCTAGGCGTTCTCTGAATGCTGTCCTTTTGGTGGAGCGGATTAGTTGGTGTTGTTTGCGGGTGGCGTTCTTGAGGGCTGTTATGTTTTCTGTTGACTGGTCGTGGCGCCAGGCTTTCTCGAGGGTGCGGCAGGATTTCTTGGAGTTTTTGAGGTCGTTGGTGAACCACGAGGCTTTCTTGCTGCCGGGTCTGTTTGGAGGATTCTTCAGTGGTGCGAGAGTGTCTGCACAGTTGGTGAGCCACTGTGTGAGGTTGCGGGCTGCTTCGTTGGGGTCCGTGGTGTTGGTGGGAGGGTTCTGGCTCAGTGAGATGGTGAGTTGGTTGGTGGTGATCTTGCTCCAGCATCTTCGTGGTCCTTGTTGCGTGTGGTGGTGAGTCGCAGTTTTCCTGAAGTTGAAATGGACGCAGCTGTGATCTGTCCAGTGAAGTCCGGTGGAGTGGCTGAAGGCGATGTGGTCGCTGGAGGAGAAGACTGGGTCAAGCGTGTGGCTGGCGTAGTGGGTGGGGGTGTTCACCAGTTGCTTGAGTCTGAGGTTGGCGAGGTTGTCCAGCAGGGTGGTGGTGTTGCTGTCATTGTTGTTTTCCAGGTGGATGTTGAGGTCCCCTAGGAGGATGTAGTCTGAGGAGGTGAGTGCGAGCGGGCTGATGAAGTCTGCGATGAAACTCAAAATGTCCCTTTGAATACAGCCCACATAATTAAAAGACAGTCTTAAGTGAGAAGCAGCAGCTAACGGGTTTGTAACAAAGGTCCAATAATCCAATCCCAGGTGACATTACTATGCATGTCTCCGGTGAACTGTGGAATTTGAATCAAAGGAGCCTAGTAGCCGTCCTATCAGATGATATAGGGACAGCCATGACAACTTTGCATCATACAAAACGCATTCATCAACAGGAAAAAATGGTATTTGTGTGGTGAGATTGAGACATATGTTGGAATGCTAGTACACATTGCCAATTTGTACTAAAACAAAGAACCAACCCTGGTCCTCAAAACTCATCTGAATGTAGAAAAGGCTCCATGCATGCATATTATAGTCGCTATATGAAATAATATGAATTGAGGCTCATTTGTGATTTAAGGTACTTGGGGGCATATCAGCAACGAGGCGATAGAAAATTATCGCCGCTTTTGCGTCCGTTTTCAGCCGAAAAGCGGCGATAATTTTATCGCCTAAATAGCAGGGTCACGCTAACGCGTGAAACCTTGCTTTAGCACACAAAATCTTAACACCCAGCTTTGCATCTCTAATGAGATGCAAAGTAGGCGTTCCTGACCTAACATGAAAGGAGAACATTTCTCCTATCATCAAGCCCCACGCTATGAATCATAGTGGCAAGAAAAGTAGCGATAACCCCTGTTATCGCTACTTTCCTTACGCCTGCTTCAGGACTGACTTAGCCATGATATCCTACGGAGGGTGGATATCATGACTACGTTTGTGAAGCCCTATCAACAAGCTAACGCCACATTTCGTGAGATTATCGCTGGGTTTCCAGCGATAATCTCACGTTAGGCAGTTAGCACTAGGATTTTTATCGCTTTTGAGATAAGCGTTGCTAATAGCACACTATCTCAGCAATAAAAATCCACACTAGCCGGCGATAATTATCCTAGCGCTAAGTGCGCTTAGCGATAATTATCACCGGTTGTTGTTGATTTGCCCCCAAGGGGCATATTATCAAGGAACGGCGTTAAAATTATCGCCGTTTTAGCGGCAGAAAACTGCCGCTAAAGCGGCGATAATGGGCTTGATAATATGCCGTAGAGAATTCCCATAGAAGCCCATGTTCTGGTGTCAATATGGGCTTCTATGGGAATTCTCTGTGGCATATTATCAAGCACATTATCGCCGCTTTAGCGGCAGTTTACTGCCGCTAAAATGGCGATAATGTTAATGCCGTGCTTGATAATATTCCCCAAAAGTATTTGCCCCGGAAGTAGGATTAGTTTGCGTGAAAAAGTGTATATAGATTATTGTGTGCCATTCTGTTAGCTGAAAAAGGATTTTTGTAAGGGCACTGATCACCAGGCATTCCTATTGTAGTAGTACATGTTACGTGTTTTAAAACTTACATCTTTGCATTTATCCATTTCATAAAAGTGACATTTAGACTCATGGTTTTATTTGATGCGAAATAATGCCTTAGCTTGGGCTTCACCTCCTTTAAATATACATGGGGCACTTTGAATTATATGAACTAGGTTTAAGCAGAAGTTCGAACAATGGGGCATATTATCAAGCACGGCGTTAAAATTATCACCGCTTTAGCGACAGAAAACTGCTGCTAAAGCGGCGATAATGGGCTTCTATGGGAATTCTCAAGGGCATATTATCAAGCCCATTATCGCCGCTTAAAGCAGCGATAATTTTAACGCCGTGCTTGATAATATGCCCCAATATTCGTCAAAGCAATCGATACATAATCGTATTTTGTTGTAGGGCCCATTTCAAGCAGTTATCTCTTGAGAGTGTTTGAAGTAAGAACGTTTGTAGCACACTTATTAAAGAATAATAAAGATGAATAAAAAATCGGTTATTTATTAAATTGTTTGCAGTTTTGCAAAGAGGGAATTAGACCAACTGTAGTAGCACAGAACTTCATATTTGAACAGAAATACATGCAAAAATAAAACAGTACTATAGAGGTTGCCTGCACATATAAATATAAGCCCTGTGTAATAACGTGAAGATAAGCAATTGTACTATAATTGTAAAGATTCTCACTACTGAAACCCCTCAGTTTTAGGACTTGCATTAGCAAAGAACGTTTGATTTTACAAAAATAAGTATAATGGGGCATATTATCAAGCACGGCGTTAAAATTATCGCCGCTTTAGCGGCAGAAAACTGCAGCTAAAGCGGCGATAATGGGCTTGATAATATGCCGCAGAGAATTCCCATAGAAGCCCGTGTTGACACCAGAACATGGGCTTCTATGGGAATTCTCAAGGGCATATTATATCAAGCCCATTATCGCCGCTTTAGCGGCAGTTTTCTGCCGCCAAAGCAGCGATAATTTTAACGCCGTTTCTTGATAATATGCCGCAATATACTTACAAATTGGGAGCGTTCAGCAACATCTTTTCATCTGTTGTTCTGTTGTTTTGTCATTCACATTTTAGTTTCCACTCACTGCAGCATATATCATGAGGCAATGAGTCAGTCTACTTAAGTCACTAGTTAACTTCACATTGAGTGACTGTATTTTGCTGTCTCACAATACGCACACAGCACAAAAGCTAGTTCCCTTCAGTGCCAGTATATATATTTTTTGCTTTATAATTCCTTTAGTGTTGCCATTGTGTTAAGAGCCTGATGTAATAGCAGGATGCTTCTGATGCATATTCCATCTTTTTCAGATAACATCTCCTGCCTATACTGTTGTAAATATATTGTTGTAAATTCTTTTTGGAGTGTTTTGCTTTTCTTACTGCTGCAGTTTTTAGAAAGGGGGCAACCCAGTAGCTCAGGGACATTGGCAGGACAATAATTAACCCCACAACTGGTCCGCCTAGGGTGAAGTGTAGCCTTGGACTTCCACGGCAATAGTGATTTAAAGAAAATTTAACATATCTTGTTCTGATATTGCGGCAAGTGCATTCATTTATTTAGATAAATAGCCTAAAATGGTGCAGCATTATTAACTTTCTAATCTTTTTCCATTTTGCACTTCTCAAACAAAGTTCATAACATAAAATAAACATAGAGTTGCTCCTATAGTTTGTCAGCACAGAGAAAGTGAATAAAGTGACCAAATGGTGCACTTGTGCTATATACAAAAAATATACATGTGACTGATTGTGACAGGAAGTTGTTACAGACGGTAGTCGCAAAGCGAGTGCAACAAGACATAATTGAATTTTAAAAATCAGTCCACATGGAGTTTTTGTTGACGTTTCACCCCTCAGTGTAATATTTTTAACAGGGTCATCATCAGAATGGAAAAGAAAAGGGAGGCACCTGGAAGTAAAAGATAATATACATAAGGTTTTAAGTTGTTGTGTACATTGTCCATATTCATATGTGAATATGAAATGGCCATGATATTATAACCACATATTGATGGTACATACCAGAAGAAAAGATGGAGGGGGGATAGTAGACCCGTGAGTGTCGATATATCACTATAAATCAGTAGATAGTTTTTATTACTTTTTGTCAGAGTAGCTGAAAGAAAATTAGCTGCGACCTAATCCTTTCCTAAAACAAATACATTTATCAGATAAGGTCCTACCAATGAAGTCTGTACATGTCTTTCTATTTACCGCTGGTCTATCCAGTGTTGGATACAAATACTATAAAGGAATAGGATGGATTTACACATTATTCTCAAACCAAATGAGGAAATATACAGCATGCAGAGAGACCACATACCTCATATAGTGGTTTGAAGAGAGGGTTATTCAATCACTTAATGGTAATGGACTATGATTTCTTCTGGTACCTGGAAAAAAAGTATTCGGATAAACTGTTTCACTAGTGGGGGAGTTGTGAGCAAACCCCTTGTTAAGGAAGATTTGCGGTATTACACACACAAATCAGTTTATTGTGATGGAAAACAAATACTCCAGCCCTTGGAACCTTTGTCTTAGATCCTTTGTGAGAAGGCCCACTCTGGGGCACCACAGTCTTTCCCACCTCAGCCAGAGGAGGAAGACTGAGGCTCATGGGAGAGTGAGAGCGTTAGAGCAGAAAGAAAGATAACTCCATTGCCCCACAACCAAAGGAGTCTCAGGTAGGTTGGAGGAGACTGCATGACTGCTCAACCGAGGAGTTGTCTATGCGAATCGTGATTTCTGCCCTCAGGTGCTACATATGGGGCGTGTGCACTCACTTTGAGAGAGTGACTTATCAAGAAGTCAAGAGCAAGCACATTTTTGGGGTTTTGGCAACCACATCAAAGGTTTCAATAGAAAAATCTTTGGTGAAAAGTACTGCATCATAGGGCTTTGGGGTTCCTAAAATATACGTATCTTTGATTTTGGTACTCCTTGTAGGGCAGGAGTATCGCAGCAATGTTTTAGTGGTTTTGGAGGTCCACCTAGAGAAGAGGAAGGTCCCTACAAGACCCCATCACAGGACAATGAGGGGCAAGCATAAATCTACCAGAAAAGAAAGAGAGTAAATCTCTGAAGAAGTTAATACTTGTTTTGAAATAGCGTTTTTATTTTGCTTTGTGGATATTAGGAGGATATGTAAAAGGAAGTGGAGCAGAGAGGCGGTAGCCTCCCTGCTTAACGCCTCTCTCCTCAACTTCTGAAATGCAAGGCTGCACCATATTTACAAGAATGTGGTGCAGGATTGCATTTCCCCCTGCGATGGCGCTAAGTTTAGCAACTTAGCGCCAATGCAGTCACCCTTGCACCAGAGTGAAAGTGTTTCTGCGTGCAGGGGAGGATTGTTTATGTGTAGGAAAGTGTCCCTTCCTGTGGATAAACAATACTAGTAATGCCATTCTGTCACTTTCATGCGTGCTGCTTCATGCAGCACACATCAAAGTGACAAAATGGGATTTAAAAAAAAGTTTGTTTATGTACAGGAAGGGACACCTTCATGTACATAAGCAAATAATAGCATTTTGCTTTTTCCATGTGTGATGCACAAGGCAGCACACATGGAAAAAGCAAAAAGCAAGGAGAAATAATACATTTGTCCTTGTTTTGCCACCTTAAGAACAGTTTTTACCCGGTCTTAATTTTGGCGCTGCCTTCTATGTACGCCACCCTTGTATATAGGTGGCAGTGTCAAAATCAATGGGTGTTACGGTGGAACGCCCACCGCAACACCCACTGCCCTCCCTTTTCACACTAATCATAGCGTGAAAGAAGAGCCTTATGTACAAGACAGCATTAAGCCATGTTAAGTGGCTTAACGCTGCCTTGTACATAAGGCGCAGCCCCTATCGCCAACTCAACGTCACTATAGGTGATGTTGTGGTGGCAATAGGGGCTTGTACATATGCCCCCTAGGAGTCTTGTTTTTAGGATGCTGAGAGGATGCTTAGCAATATGGAGTAAAAGTTCGAACATGGCTTTTCATTGAAATATTTGTTTCTGTTAAGTATTCCTTATGTTAAAATGTTATTGGAAGGCCTGACTTTAAGCTAGCAGAAAGGCAAATTGTCATAACTATAGTAAAGATATTTTTACTCTAACATTTATCCCCATGGAAACTTACATTTTCGTTTCTGACAGAACTGTAAATACCCATTGACAAAGCCAATAGGCCTAATGTTTTGAAGTTGTGTACCTTGATATGGCTAGATGTAGGGACATCTAAAGGTATTGGTTTAAGGTCTGCTGGCTCACATGATTTTTAGAGGTGCCTATGTGGCATGGGGTCTAGTTTGGGGAGAGGGAGGTTAGTTGCCCACTAGTACCTTTTTCTTGGGTGCACATTTTGAACACCACGTAGTGTGAGGCCGTTTTTGAAGAGGCTTCAATCGGCTTTTCCATCTTCCATTTTGTACGTATTTGTAATTTTGAGTGTAGTATTTAGTTGTATGTGTATTAAGTGTTTTTTTCTTTTTTATAAAAAAAATTCTAATTGGACAATGGTTTATTAAGTGTAATTTGCTGCGTTTTATTTTTCACTTTTTTTATTTTTACTTGAAGTTATGAAGTGGCATAAATTGTTGCCTACGGTTGAGAGCATTTCAGATTGTAATCACCCAGACCTCATGAGGTGCACTGTGGTGATAATGATCTGCACAAAGTTACAGGGGCTGAACTTGAAATCCAAATGAAGGAGTTGTATGTTACAACATATGTCAAATGCAGAAGTGGCTGTGGTCATCTCAGTTTTGTTCAACACCCACCTCAGTTTTGTTCCAAGATTGAGAAATCCAGGATAAAGCACAGTAAAGCAATTTCGGCATTTCTTTGTGCCTGTAGGATGGGGTCCATTTACCACAATAATATCCACTTCAACATGACCTGAGTTTACTGAAAGGATGGAGTCTATTTAAAAGGATAAGGTAACTGGATCTTCCTTACCAATATCAAGAATTATATCCCGTTCTACCTTTGAGTGTGTACAACTCATTATAAACACAAAGGCTGTTTTCAGAGCCAACTATTAAACAAACCATAGCATTTTGTTTATCTTTTTTTGTTAAAAGTACTTCCTAAGTATGTATGTGAGTGTGTGAGAAACTGTGTGGAGGTCTGTAAAGGTGTCTGTTGGTGTTTGGGTGTGTGTGTATGTGACTGTTATCCTTGGGGTTATGAGTTTAATATTACTATTTTGAGTGTGACTGTATGTATGTATGCATTTCTGTGACTGAAAATGTGGGGGTGACTAAGGGTATGGATGTGTGCTTGTGGGAACAGTTGTTTGCATGCGGTGGTGTGTGGTCTTGTGTGCATGTCTGTGCATGTCTGTATGTTTCTGTAGAAGGTTGTGTGAGAATATATGTTTGAATGTGTCTGTGATGTGTGTGTGTCTGTATGGAGGATTGTTGTGGGTGTGTGTATGGAGAGGGGGTTGTGTGTGGGGGCTGAGATTGTGTATTTCTGTGAGTGTATGTGTGCATGGGGTTGTGTGGGTGTATTTGTGAGTATGTGTGGGGTTTTCTGTGTCTGCATGGTAGTGTTAGTGTGTGTGTGGGGGGGTTGTGTGAGTGAAAGTATGAAAGGGTCATGTTGCATGAGTGTATCGGTGTGTGTGTGCGTGTGACTGGTGTGTGAGTTTGTGTTGGTTTATGTGGGGTTGTATAGGTGTGTGTGTGAGTGTGTGTAGAGTTGTGTGGATGTGAGTGGGTGGGGTTGTGTGGGTGTGTGTGTATGGTTATGTGGGTGTGTGTAAGTGTGTAGGTGTGTGTGTGGGGGGGTGTGGGTGTGTGTATATTTGAAATTGTGTGTATGTGTGTGGGAGTGTGTGTGAATGTGGGGTTGTGGAGGTGCATGTGTGTGGGTGGGTAAATGTGGGGTTGTGTGGATTTGTGCATCAGTGTGTGGGGGTTGTCTTAGTATGTGTGTGTGTGTGTGGGAGGGTTGTCTGGGTGTGTTTGAGTGTGTGGGTGTGTTTGTGCATTTGTGGGGCTGAGTGGGAGTTGTGTGGAGGGTTGTGTAAGTGTGTGTGTAGAGAGGTTATGTGGGTGGATGTGAGTCTGTGTGTGTGTGGTGTATGTGAGTATATGTATAGGGTCGTATGGGTGTGTCAGTTTGTGTGGTGGGTTATATGTGCATATGGAATTGTGTTGGTGTGTGTGTGACTGTGTGAGTGTGGGGTTGTGTGGATGTTTGTGTGAGTGTGTGTCTGTGGGGTTGTGTAGATATGTGTGGGTTTTGTTTTGTTTTGTGTGTATGACTGTGTGTGAGTGTGGGGTTGTGTGGGTGTCTGTGTGGGGTTTTGTGTGTGAATTAATGCGGGGTCATTTGGTTGTGTCTGTAACTGTGTGTGAGGGGTTGTTTGGGTGTATGACTGGCTCTGTGTGTTTTCTAAAAAAACAATTGGGGGCCTATTTAGGAGCCGGTTTGTGTCGCTCTTGCACAATGACTACATGGTATTAAAGCGACACAAACCTTACATGTGATTTATGGAGCAATGCAAGGCCACTTTGTGTAGCTATGAGTGGCTCCATAAATCTGGAGTAAGGCAACACAGCGCAAATCACTACATTGCCTCACTCTTCCCTGGGAAGTCATTCAATGGGCATTTGAAGGATGTTGTCACGCAGCTTCCATGTTTTTACGCATTCCCACATTCACTAGAACTAGTAGACCTGGGAATGCTCTAAAAAGATACGCCTTCTCAGGTGAGGTGTAACAATGAGTAATATCTGTATTTCTCCTTGTTTTTTTCCCTTTCTACGTGTGCTGCATTAAGCAGCACACTTAGAAAGAGGAATATGATTCACAGGAAGGTTTTTATGCAGGAAGGTGTCCCTTCTTTCACAGAAACAATCCTGCATGCAAAGCAGGCACATATGCACCATGGTGCAATGTTGCCTGCGATGATGCTAGACTGCCAAATGGGCACCAACACTGGGGAAAAGACAGGAATGAGGCATATTGTATTAAACATGGCACATTACTGCCCTTTCTCTGACATGCAGTGCAACATAGCAAGCTGACTCCATAGATCCATAGTAAAAAAACAGTGGCCGCGCTGAGTGCAGTAATGGATCATTAGATCTGCTAAATGGCCAAACAAAACTTCCTTAAATTGTTTAATTGGTCTCATTTAAATCCCCCAAACCTTCCAGGATGTCAGGGTACCTCTACTTTGCCCCTTGTGCCATTTTTTATTATTTGATGACAAAGGGACCAAGTACTCAAGTACTAAGATGGGAGCTGTGAGAAGTTGGCCTGGTATATGCCGTTCACTAGTTATAGTTAGGCCTGGGCCACAATTCCGATCCGTTCATGGAAATTGCGATAATTTGGCATTTTCGCGTTCCGCGGAAAGCGCGAAAATGTCAAAATTTCCGCAATCCGCAGGTTAGCGATAATTTGTTTCTTGCTCGGGCTGTAAAAAAATACATTCTCGCGTGCGCGAGATCGCCTTACCGGAATCCCCGCGTTCGCTGACAAGTTTTCCCGACCCGGTCGCGTTCTCCATGAGATATTGGATTGTTGGTAGCCATTTTGCGCTGTCTCGCAACAGTTCGCGCTCGCATTATTGTCACTTGTCGCGCAATCACGTCATTTGTCGCGCGATCACATCATTCTTCTCGCGATCATGCACCGCGCGAGTATGAGAAGATTGAGATCTCGAACACGTCATTCTCCACCGCGAGCGAGAGCGTGAGGACACGGGCATGTCTAATCGAATGCGAAAAGGAGAAAGAGACCCCGAACACGTCATATCCAACGCGACAGGGAGCGAGAGAACGCAATCAAGTCATTTTCGACACGCCATCGACATCCGGCGGAAGTAATGTGAAGCTCGAGAACTCGAACATGTAAAATTTTCAATTTGGAGAAGAATATCAGCTCTAGCAGCATGAAACCTTCTGCAAATGATGATTTTGGATGAAAACAACTCCTCAGATTGACATTTGGCTGTCCTTTTTTGTGCAAGGAGTCCTTTTTAAAAAGGTGGGGAGAGGGAGGAAGTGACACAGAATCTCCAACTTCCTGTTCCTGTCCAGCAGGCTCCACCCAGTGCTTTGTCCATCTCCTGCTCATTCTGCCTTTGGATTTTGAGCTGGAAAGATCACTCTTTTTGTCTGCTGCATCATTGCAATTGGATTTGAGGATTTTTTCATTTGGATATTTTACAAGTAAGTGGTTGTTGTGTCTGTTTGATTGTGGGCATTGCAGTTGTTGTAACTACAATTTATTTTTGGTAACTATCATCATTCCTTTTTTTTTAAAATGTTGTGGGTAGTAGTAGTGAGTAGTAGGCCCGAGCTAGTCATGGGCATGGCCTCATGGGTGTGTGCATGATGAAGCAACTGTTCCTTTGGTGTTTTTTGAATGTATATCCTTTTCAAGCATCATTTAGGGCATGGATGGCATTGGATTGAGTTGGGGAAGTGTGTTCTTTTGGGGTGGGCTTTCTGATGTTGTTGGGCCTGGCCATGTGGCTGGTGGCCATTTTGAATCCTAGGCCTGCAAGCTTGCCTGGCCTTGTCTGCCAACAGGCCTGCTTTCATCCACTAGGATCAGAGCAGGTAGCCACAGTTTTATTAATCAAGTGTTTTCGGTGTGGTCTGTTGAATTTAGACATCATTTAGGGCATGGATGGCATTGGATTGAGTTGGGGAAGTGTGTTTTTTTGGGTTGGCTTTTCTGATGTTGTTGGGCCTGGCCATGTGGCTGGTGGCCATTTTGAAACCTAGGCCTGCAAGCTTGCTTGGCCTTGTCTGCCAACAGGCCTGCTTTTTCATCCACTAGGATCAGAGCAGGTAGCCACAGTTTTATTAATCAAGTGTTTTCTGTGTGGTCTGTTGAATTTAGACCTCATTTAGGGCATGGATGGCATTGGATTGAGTTGGGGAAGTGCGTTCTTTTGGGGTAGGCTTTCTAATGTTGTTGGACCTGGCCATGTGGCTGGTGGCCATTTTGAAGCCTAGGCCTGCAAGCTTGCCTGGCCTTATCTGCCAACAAGCCTGCTTTCATCCACTAGGATCAGAGCAGGTAGCCACAGCTTTATTAATCAACTGGCACATGCATCAACAATGCCATTTGCGATTCCTTAATAGCGAAAAATAAGGAGTCGCTAATAAGGAATAGCAAAAGGCTATGCATGTAGAATTCGCTTACAAAATAGCGAATCCTAAACATTCCTTAATTGCTACTCGCAAATTGCGAGTCGCAATTAAGGAATACCTCCCCATTGATTCCTATGGGCCTAGAGGCCCATAGGAATGAATGGGAGGACTTTCTCAATTTGTTAATCTCAATTAGAGAATCGTAAATTGCTCATGCAATTTCAAGGGTGCCAGGGCGTCAAAAAGGACACCCTGTTGCACCCCTGAAATCTGCATATGAATACATCTTGCACACACACATGCCCCAAGGGCATGTGTGTGTGTAAAATGGAACTTTGAAAAATGCACTTTAGTGCATTTTTCAAAGTTTTTGCAAATTACCATGAAGTTCAACTTCATGGTAATTTGCTCCCCCTATTAGCGAAATCTCTAATTTTTAAACTTTCATGCATTGCATTTAAGGAATCTCAATTTGGGATTCCTTAAATGCAATCGCAATTTAAGGAATCGCTATTTAGAGATTCCTTAAATAGCGATTTTTGCATTTGGGATGATGCATCCCAAATGCAAAAATACCGGTCGCAAAGGGGCAGATTCTGCTAATCTGCCCGTTTGCGAGCAGGTTTCTCGATGATGCATATGGCCCCAAGTGTTTTCTGTGTGGTCTGTTGAATTTAGACATCATTTAGTGCATGGATGGCATTGGATTGAGTTGGGGAAGTGTGTTTTTTTGGGGTGGCCTTTCTGATGTTGTTGGGCCTGGCCATGTGGCTGGTGCCCATTTTGAAGCCTAGGCCTGCAAGCTTGCCTGGCCTTGTCTGCCAACAGGCCTGCTTTTTCATCCCATAGGATCAGAGCAGGTAGCCACAGTTTTATTAATCAAGTGTTTTCTGTGTGGTCTGTTGAATTTAGACCTCATTTAGGGCATGGATGGCATTGGATTGAGTTGGGGAAGTGTGTTTTCTTGGGGTGGCATTTCTGATGTTGTTGGGCCTGGCCATGTGGCTGATGGCCATTTGGAAGCCTAGGCCTGCAAGCTTGCCTGGCCTTGTCTGCCAACAGGCCTGCTTTTTCATCCACCAGGATCAGAGCAGGTAGCCACAGCTTTATTAATCAAGTGTTTTCTGTGTGGTCTGTTGAATTTAGACATCATTTAGGGCATGGATGGCATTGGATTGAGTTGGGGAAGTGTGTTTTTCTGGGGTGGCCTTTCTGATGTTGTTGGGCGTGGCCATGTGACCGGTGGCCATTTTGAAGCCTAGGCCTGCAAGCTTGCCTGGCCTTGTCTGCCAACAGGCCTGCTTTTTCATCCCCTAGGATCAAAGCAGGTAGCCACAGTTTTATTAATCAAGTGTTTTCTGTGTGGTCTGTTGAATTTAGACCTCATTTAGGGCATGGATGGCATAGGATTGAGTTGGGGAAGTGTGTTTTTTTGTGGTGGCCTTTCTGATGTTGTTGGGCCTGGCCATGTGGCTGATGGCCATTTTGAAGCCTAGGCCTGCAAGCTTGCCTGGCCTTGTCTTCCAACAGGCTGCTTTTTCATCCACTAGGATCAGAGCAGGTAGCCACAGCTTTATTAATCAAGTGTTTTCTGTGTGGTCTGTTGAATTTAGACATCATTTAGTGCATGCATGGCATTAGATTGAGTTGGGGAAGTGTGTTTTTTTGGGGTGGCCTTTCTGATTTTGTTGGGCCTGGCCATGCGGCTGGTGGCCATTTTGAAGCCTAGGCCTGCAAGCTTGCCTGGCCTTGTCTGCCAACAGGCCTGCTTTTTCATCCACTAGGATCAGAGCAGGTAGCCACAGTTTTATTAATCAAGTGTTTTCTGTGTGGTCTGTTGAATTTAGACCTCATTTAGGGCATGGATGGCATTGGATTGAGTTGGGGAAGTGTGTTTCTTTGGGGTGGCCTTTCTGATGTTGTTGGGCCTGGCCATGTGGCTGATGGCCATTTAGAAGCCTAGCCCTGCAAGCTTGCCTGGCCTTGTCTGCCAACAGGCCTGCTTTGTCATCCACTAGGATCAGAGCAGGTAGCCACAGCTTTATTAATCAAGTGTTTTCTGTGTGGTCTGTTGAATTTAGACATCATTTAGGGCATGGATGGCATTGGATTGAGTTGGGGAAGTGTGTTTTTCTGGGGTGGCCTTTCTGATGTTGTTGGGCCTGGCCATGTGACTGGTGGCCATTTTGAAGCCTAGGCCTGCAAGCTTGCCTGCCCTTGTCTTCCAACAGGCTGCTTTTTCATCCACTAGGATCAGAGCAGGTAGCCACAGCTTTATTAATCAAGTGTTTTCTGAGTGGTCTGTTAAATTTAGACATCATTTAGTGCATGGATGGCATTGGATTGAGTTGGGGAAGTGTGTTTTTTGGGGTGGCCTTTCTGATGTTGTTTGGCCTGGCCATGTGGCTTTTGGCCATTTTGAAGCCTAGGCCTGCAAGCTTGCCTGGCCTAGTCTGCCAACAGGCCTGCTTTTTCATCCACTAGGATCAGAACAGGTAGCCACAGTTTTATTAATCAAGTGTTTTCTGTGTGGTCTGTTGAATTTAGACCTCATTTAGGGCATGGATGGCATTGGATTGAGTTGGGGAAGTGTGTTTTTTTGGGGTGGCCTTTCTGATGTTGTTGGGCCTGGCCATGTGGCTGATGGCGATTTTGAAGCCTAGCCCTGCAAGCTTGCCTGGCCTTGTCTGCCAACAGGCCTGCTTTTTCATCCACCAGGATCAGAGCAGGTAGCCACAGCTTTATTAATCAAGTGTTTTCTGTGTGGTCTGTTGAATTTAGACATCATTTAGGGCATGGATGGCATTGGATTGAGTTGGGGAAGTGTGTTTTTCTGGGGTGGACTTTCTGATGTTGTTGGGCCTGGCCATGTGACTGGTGGCCATTTTGAAGCCTAGGCCTGCAAGCTTGCCTGGCCTTGTCTTCCAACAGGCTGCTTTTTCATCCACTAGGATCAGAGCAGGTAGCCTCAGCTTTATTAATCAAGTGTTTTCTGAGTGGTCTGTTGAATTTAGACATCATTTAGTGCATGGATGGCATTGGATTGAGTTGGGGAAGTGTGTTTTTTGGGGTGGCCTTTCTGATGTTGTTTGGCCTGGCCATGTGGCTTTTGGCCATTTTGAAGCCTAGGCCTGCAAGCTTGCCTGGCCTAGTCTGCCAACAGGCCTGCTTTTTCATCCACTAGGATCAGAGCAGGTAGCCACAGTTTTATTAATCAAGTGTTTTCTGTGTGGTCTGTTGAATTTAGACATCATTTAGGGCATGGATGGCATTGGATTGAGTTGGGGAAGTGTGTTTTTCTGGGGTGGCCTTTCTGATGTTGTTGGGCCTGGCCATGTGGCTGATGGCCATTTTGAAGCCTAGGCCTGCAAGCTTGCCTGGCCTTGTCTTCCAACAGGCTGCTTTTTCATCCACTAGGATCAGAGCAGGTAGCCACAGCTTTATTAATCAAGTGTTTTCTGTGTGGTCTGTTGAATTTAGACATCATTTAGTGCATGGATGGCATTGGATTGAGTTGGGGAAGTGTGTTTTTTTGGGGTGGCCTTTCTGATGTTGTTTGGCCTGGCCATGTGGCTGGTGGCCATTTTGAAGTCTAGGCCTGCAAGCTTGCCTGGCCTTGTCTGCCAACAGGCCTGCTTTTTCATCCCCTAGGATCAGAGCAGATAGCCACAGTTTTATTAATCAAGTGTTTTCTGTGTGGTCTGTTGAATTTAGACATCATTTAGGGCATGGATGGCATTGGATTGAGTTGGGGAAGTGTGTTTTTCTGGGGTGGCCTTTCTGATGTTGTTGGGCCTGGCCATGTGACTGGTGGCCATTTTGAAGCCTAGGCCTGCAAGCTTGCCTGCCCTTGTCTTCCAACAGGCTGCTTTTTCATCCACTAGGATCAGAGCAGGTAGCCACAGCTTTATTAATCAAGTGTTTTCTGAGTGGTCTGTTAAATTTAGACATCATTTAGTGCATGGATGGCATTGGATTGAGTTGGGGAAGTGTGTTTTTTGGGGTGGCCTTTCTGATGTTGTTTGGCCTGGCCATGTGGCTTTTGGCCATTTTGAAGCCTAGGCCTGCAAGCTTGCCTGGCCTAGTCTGCCAACAGGCCTGCTTTTTCATCCACTAGGATCAGAACAGGTAGCCACAGTTTTATTAATCAAGTGTTTTCTGTGTGGTCTGTTGAATTTAGACCTCATTTAGGGCATGGATGGCATTGGATTGAGTTGGGGAAGTGTGTTTTTTTGGGGTGGCCTTTCTGATGTTGTTGGGCCTGGCCATGTGGCTGATGGCGATTTTGAAGCCTAGCCCTGCAAGCTTGCCTGGCCTTGTCTGCCAACAGGCCTGCTTTTTCATCCACCAGGATCAGAGCAGGTAGCCACAGCTTTATTAATCAAGTGTTTTCTGTGTGGTCTGTTGAATTTAGACATCATTTAGGGCATGGATGGCATTGGATTGAGTTGGGGAAGTGTGTTTTTCTGGGGTGGACTTTCTGATGTTGTTGGGCCTGGCCATGTGACTGGTGGCCATTTTGAAGCCTAGGCCTGCAAGCTTGCCTGGCCTTGTCTTCCAACAGGCTGCTTTTTCATCCACTAGGATCAGAGCAGGTAGCCTCAGCTTTATTAATCAAGTGTTTTCTGAGTGGTCTGTTGAATTTAGACATCATTTAGTGCATGGATGGCATTGGATTGAGTTGGGGAAGTGTGTTTTTTGGGGTGGCCTTTCTGATGTTGTTTGGCCTGGCCATGTGGCTTTTGGCCATTTTGAAGCCTAGGCCTGCAAGCTTGCCTGGCCTAGTCTGCCAACAGGCCTGCTTTTTCATCCACTAGGATCAGAGCAGGTAGCCACAGTTTTATTAATCAAGTGTTTTCTGTGTGGTCTGTTGAATTTAGACATCATTTAGGGCATGGATGGCATTGGATTGAGTTGGGGAAGTGTGTTTTTCTGGGGTGGCCTTTCTGATGTTGTTGGGCCTGGCCATGTGGCTGATGGCCATTTTGAAGCCTAGGCCTGCAAGCTTGCCTGGCCTTGTCTTCCAACAGGCTGCTTTTTCATCCACTAGGATCAGAGCAGGTAGCCACAGCTTTATTAATCAAGTGTTTTCTGTGTGGTCTGTTGAATTTAGACATCATTTAGTGCATGGATGGCATTGGATTGAGTTGGGGAAGTGTGTTTTTTTGGGGTGGCCTTTCTGATGTTGTTTGGCCTGGCCATGTGGCTGGTGGCCATTTTGAAGTCTAGGCCTGCAAGCTTGCCTGGCCTTGTCTGCCAACAGGCCTGCTTTTTCATCCCCTAGGATCAGAGCAGATAGCCACAGTTTTATTAATCAAGTGTTTTCGGTGTGGTCTGTTGAATTTAGACATCATTTAGGGCATGGATGGCATTAGATTGAGTTGGGTAAGTGTGTTTTTTTGGGGTGGCCTTTCTGATTTTGTTGGGCCTGGCCAAGTGGCTGGTGGCCATTTTGAAGCCTAGGCCTGCAAGCTTGCCTGGCCTTGTCTGCCAACAGGCCTGCTTTTTCATCCACTAGGATCAGAGCAGGTAGCCACAGTTTTATTAATCAAGTTTTTTCTGTTTGGTCTGTTGAATTTAGACCTCATTTAGGGCATGGATGGCATTGGATTGAGTTGGGGAAGTGTGTTTTTTTGGGGTGGCCTTTCTGATGTTGTTGGGCCTGGCCATGTGGCTGATGGCCATTTTGAAGCCTAGGCCTGCAAGCTTGCCTGGCCTTGTCTTCCAACAGGCCTGCTTTTTCATCCACCAGCATCAGAGCAGGTAGCCACAGCTTTATTAATCTAGTGTTTTCTGAGTGGTCTGTTGAATTTAGACATCATTTAGTGCATGGATGGCATTGGATTGAGTTGGGGAAGTGTGTTTTTTTGGGGTGGCCTTTCTGATGTTGTTTGGCCTGGCCATGTGGCTTTTGGCCATTTTGAAGCCTAGGCCTGCAAGCTTGCCTGGCCTAGTCTGCCAACAGGCCTGCTTTTTCATCCACTAGGATCAGAGCAGGTAGCCACAGTTTTATTAATTAAGTGTTTTCTGTGTGGTCTGTTGAATTTAGACATCATTTAGGGCATGGATGGCATTGGATTGAGTTGGGGAAGTGTGTTTTTTTGGGGTGGACTTTCTGATGTTGTTGGGCCTGGCCATGTGGCTGGTGGCCATTTTGAAGCCTAGGCCTGCAAGCTTGCCTGGCCTTGTCTGCCAACAGGCCTGCTTTTTCATCCACTAGGATCAGAGCAGATAGCCACAGTTTTATTAATCAAGTGTTTTCTGTGTGGTCTGTTGAATTTAGACATCATTTAGTGCATGGATGGCATTGGATTGAGTTGGGGAAGTGTGTTTTTTTGGGGTGGCCTTTCTGATGTTGTTGGGCCTGGCCATGTGGCTGGTGGCCATTTTGAAGCCTAGGCCTGCAAGCTTGCCTGGCCTTGTCTGCCAACAGGCCTGCTTTTTCATCCACCAGGATCAGAGCAGGTAGCCACAGCTTTATTAATCAAGTGTTTTCTGTGTGGTCTGTTGAATTTAGACATCATTTAGGGCATGGATGGCATTGGATTGAGTTGGGGAAGTGTGTTTTTCTGGGGTGGCCTTTCTGATGTTGTTGGGCGTGGCCATGTGACTGGTGGCCATTTTGAAGCCTAGGCCTGCAAGCTTGCCTGGCCTTGTCTTCCAACAGGCTGCTTTTTCATCCACTAGGATCAGAGCAGGTAGCCACAGCTTTATTAATCAAGTGTTTTCTGTGTGGTCTGTTGAATTTAGACATCATTTAGTGCATGGGTGGCATTGGATTGAGTTGGGGAAGTGTGTTTTTTTGGGGTGGCCTTTCTGATGTGGTTTGGCCTGGCCATGTGGCT
Source organism: Triturus cristatus (assembly GCF_964204655.1). Lineage (NCBI taxonomy): Eukaryota > Metazoa > Chordata > Amphibia > Caudata > Salamandridae > Triturus > Triturus cristatus. The sequence continues at coordinate 502,337,387 of NC_140591.1, forward strand.
GGTGGCCATTTTGAAGCCTAGGCCTGCAAGCTTGCCTGGCCTTGTCTGCCAACAGGCCTGCTTTTTCATCCCCTAGGATCAGAGCAGATAGCCACAGTTCTATTAATCAAGTGTTTTCGGTGTGGTCTGTTGAATTTAGACATCATTTAGGGCATGGATGGCATTAGATTGAGTTGGGGAAGTGTGTTTTTTTGGGATGGCCTTTCTGATTTTTTTGGGCCTGGCCATGTGGCTGGTGGCCATTTTGAAGCCTAGGCCTGCAAGCTTGCCTGGCCTTGTCTGCCAACAGGCCTGCTTTTTCATCCACTAGGATCAGAGCAGGTAGCCACAGTTTTATTAATCAAGTGTTTTCTGTGTGGTCTGTTGAATTTAGACCTCATTTAGGGCATGGATGGCATTGGATTGAGTTGGGGAAGTGTGTTTTTTTGTGGTGGCCTTTTTGATGTTGTTGGGCCTGGCCATGTGGTCGATGGCCATTTTGAAGCCTAGGCCTGCAAGCTTGCCTGGCCTTGTCTTCCAACAGGCTGCTTTTTCATCCACTAGGATCAGAGCAGGTAGCCACAGCTTTATTAATCAAGTGTTTTCTGAGTGGTCTGTTGATTTTAGACATCATTTAGGGCATGGATGGCATTGGATTGAGTTGGGGAAGTGTGTTTTTTTGGGGTGGCCTTTCTGATGTTGTTTGGCCTGGCCATGTGGCTTTTGGCCATTTTGAAGCCTAGGCCTGCAAGCTTGCCTGGCCTAGTCTGCCAACAGGCCTGCTTTTTCATCCACTAGGATCAGAGCAGGTAGCCACAGTTTTATTAATCAAGTGTTTTCTGTGTGGTCTGTTGAATTTAGACATCATTTAGGGTATGGATGGCATTGGATTGAGTTGGGGAAGTGTGTTTTTTGGGGGTGGCCTTTGTGATGTTGTTGGGCCTGGCCATGTGGCTGGTGGCCATTTTGAAGCCTAGGCCTGCAAGCTTGCCTGGCCTTGTCTGCCAACAGGCCTGCTTTTTCATCCACTAGGATCAGAGCAGGTAGCCAACGCTTTATTAATCAAATGTTTTCTGTGTGGTCTGTTGAATTTATAAATCATTTAGGGCATGGATGGCATTGGATTGAGTTGGGGAAGTGTTGGGGTGGCCTTTCTGATATTGGTTGTCTTAAAGACATGTTTTTGTTGTATGTATCTGGTGTGTTGGTGTGCAATGCATGCACCCTGCAGACCTTTTTGGGGCCTGTGAATGTTCGTATTTCCATTTTGTTGCATTAAAAAGGCAGAGCAGTGTGCTTTAGCATGCATCCTTTACCTGGCTTTTATAGGCCTTTTGTCAGCTCCTGGTGTTTCCCAGCCCCCCTGCTTGTTTGTGATTTGTGAGTGTCCATGTGGGTGGAGGCATTTTTTTGTGATTGAACTGGGAGGTATTAGGGGCATATCAACAAGGGCTTTATCTCTGCTTTTTTGGCTCTAAAAGCCAAAAAAGCAGAGATAAAACTAGAACCCTTTCAACAACAGGGTGCTAACATGCAAATTTGCATGTTAGCACCCTTTTACTCTACGCTTCCCCTTGCATCTCTAATGAGATGCAAAGGGGACGTTCCAGAGTAAAATAATAGGAGAAATGTCGCTAAGCGACATTTCTCCTATTATCAAGAATGTCGCTAACCCTGTTAGAGACAAAAAAAGCAGCGCTAACCGCGGTTAACGCTGCTTTTTTACGTCTGGTAATTTTCTGACTTAGCCATGATATCCTATGGAAGGAGGATATCATGGCTAAGTTTGCCTGTCCCTATCAACAAGGTGACATGAGATTATCGCTGGGTTTCCAGCGATAATCTCACGTTAGCCTGTTAGCGTGAGGATTTTTATCGCTTTTGAGATAAGCGTTGCTAATAGCACGCTATCTCAGCGATAAAAATTCATGCTAGCTGGCGATAATTATCCTAGCGCTAAGTGCGCTTAGAGATAATTATCGCCGGTTGTTGTTGATATGCCCCTAAGTGTCCTGCTTTTGCCATAGGCCTGCATGGTTTTCCTATTGGCTATTTGGCTTACTGCTTCCATCCATCCACCCCCTTTGCCAGAAGCAGCTCCATGGATGATGAGATGCTCAAATAATTTAATGGCAAATAGGGTCCACCCCATTTCCATTACATTTTTATTTTGGTGGTTATTGTTAACTTTCCTATCCTTCCTGAGAGTGTAGTGTGTGACTGTACACAGTAGTATAACATAGCCCTTGTTAAAAAAAAGTCATAAATGGCTAGACTATATCTTTTGTTTGCACTAGTACAGTACTAAGTAACTGAACCACAACAACAAATGCAACATTTCACTGATGTTCTTCTCCTGGCTTATTTGCTTTTAGGTACACAAAAGACAGAGGAGGAGGTGTCATCAGAATCATCCAGCTACCCGTTGTGCTCCCAGCCAGACAGAAGTCCTGCTGCGCATCACGTCCACGTGTGACCAGAACTTGTTGTGCATCTGCATCCTGCCTGACATCTGAAGAAGATGGCCCCAAAGAAAGGTACCAGGTCCAGTACCAAGAAAGTTGCCGGTGAGAAGAAGGAAGAGAAAAAGGAAGTGCCATTAACCACGACTGGTGGTGTGCCGGCCAATGTTTTTTTTGGCACCAAAAAAGTTACGCCAGCAGCAGCGTTGTCCGGGAACCAAGCTGGGAGCAGCACAGCAGTCCAACCCCACCAACCTAGGCCCAAGGGCTTTAGTGTCGCAGAGGGAGCCAGTCTACTGACGAGCAGCGATGTTGAAGAAATTTCATTACCGCAAAGTAGTACACAATCAAGTTCAACGCAGGCACAAACTCAGTAGATAAGTGTGCAGCCGCAACAAGAACAGCAGCAGCCGCAACAAGAACAGCAGCAGCCCCAACAAGAACAGCAGCGGCTGCAACAAGAACAGCAGCGGCCGCAACAAGAACAGCAGCGGCCGCAACAGCCCACCATAGTAGTTGTTGCTCCTGACGTAGGGGCATTTCAGGAAATCAAGCTTCCTGCAGACAAAGTGGAGCAAAGTCAAGCCACTGTTTCAGAAGATCTATTGTCTTCCAGACCACCAGCAAGGAAAAGGAGGCTTAGTCCATCATCTTCTTCTTCAAGCCCCGCTTCTGATGATCGTGATGCCACTTGGAATCCACCAGCTCAGTCTGAGAGTAATATACACCACAAGACAATGCTTCTGAAAAGGAAGGTCCAAGAAAAACTTAGAGTTATGGAGGTAGATGTAGAAGAGGGGGGTGATGATGTTGATGAAGACGAGCCAGTCATCACACACATTACTCCCGTCCCAAAGGGATTGGAGACCAACATTCTCACCCTATCCAGAAAGACTGCTACTGAGCGGGATGTAGCACGGATATCACCAACACAGGTTACACCACCACTACCTCCAGCTGCCATATTTTCCAAGACCCGGCAGGGACCTACATCCAGCTCAACCATCTCAGTAGGTAGTGGTAGTAAAAGTCACAGTCTAGGTGCACAGGGTCACATTTCAAGCACACTCTCCAGTTCATCTGGTATTGAAAGTGGCACATCCAGCAGTGCCAGAAAGTTCTCCTCCCCAGTTTGGGGCTTCTTTTCTGTTAGCGCCAAGGAGGAGAACGTTGTTATATGCTCAATGTGTCGGCAAGGTTTTCGGCGTGGTAAACTTTGTACAAACTATGGTACCGGAGGACAATCAAGTCATCTCAGAATACACCACACTATCGTGTGGGAGGATCACCTACTTAAGTTAAAAGAAAGTAGAAAAACTCAACCCATTGAAGTTGGTCAGGATGAATCAGGGAGCGATATTATTGCGGTGGAAGGTGAAGAAGAGGGAGGCATTTCTAGCCCTGTCCCCAGTACTGCAGTGGTAACGCCCACATCCTCCTCAGTAACATCAGAGTGGCACCGCAGTAAGAGCCATACTTTGAGTCAGGCTAAGAGTGAGACACCAAGGCGACCGAGTACCGCAATGAGACAATCTGTGTCGCTGAGCCTTAGTGGGTTAATGAAAACAGCACCACAAAGGAAAGTAATCCAGCCTACCATTGAGAGCATGTTTAGGTTGGAGGGGCAGTTCCAACGCAACCACCCAACGGCACGATTGTACAATGCGAAGCTGGCTAAAATGTTAGCGCTGGACCTTCTTCCTTTTTCATTTGTGGAAGGGGTGGGTTTCCTTGAATTTGTGTCTGCCATCTGCCCTAAATGGAAGGTTCCCAGCCGGTCCTATTTCGCAAGAATTGCTGTTCCGGCACTACATCATGATGTGCTGGAATTGGTTGGACAAGCTTTGCAGCAGAGTGCTGTTCACAATATCCACCTGACAACAGACATGTGGACCAGTTGCCAAGCCACAGATTTCATGTGCATCACTGCACACTGGATCTCTTTTGTGGGGATTAGAGATAAGCTATCTGCACGAGGTGCTGTTGACACAGCTGCGATTTTTGAAGGTACTCGGAAACATGCAACTGTAGCCATGTTCGCCACAGAGAAATCTCATACGGCTGAAAACATTTTACACGAGTTTCTCAGCAAGGTTTTGGAATGGCTGCGGCCAAGAGGGCTTGGTATTGGTTTTGTTGCCACAGACAATGGCAGTAATGTACTTAAGGCCATGGAACTTGTTTCCTATTTCAGGGTTCCGTGTTTGGCGCACTGCATAAACATTATAGTTCAAGACTTTCTGAAAAAAGAACCCATAGTCAGCAATTTACTGGCCATCTGCCGAAGAATATGCACTCATTTCAGCCATTCTTTTAAAGCTCGGAAGCAGCTGAGGATCATCCAACGTGAACATAGGATGCCAGTCAAGGCACTCATCCAGGAGGTGGCAACACGTTGGAACTCAACATATTACATGCTTGATCGTCTGTATGAGCAGTACAGGTCACTTCATGAATATGTCTGGAACAGAAGAGGGGATGCTACTGTTAAAGGCATGAACCTTGACATGGAGCAATGGAGCTTAATTAAATGCCTGACTGAGATGCTTTGTCCTTTTGAGGTCTTCACACGTGAAGTCAGCAAGGAGGACTGTACAATGGGCCAAGCTATCCCATTATTGCAAATGCTAGAGCATCAGCTGAATAATGTATCTGAATCATACAAAGGTGTAGAGGACAAAAGGCAAGCCCATGACTTGGTGGAGAGCTTATCCCGTCGCTTATCTGAAAATGTAAGGATACAAAAGAAAATGTTGTCACAAGAACATTACATTTGTGCCACAATTCTGGATCCACGTGCAAAACTTGGACTGAAGACATTCTTTGCTTTTTCCGAGATTGATGTTGCCCGCTACAATGCTTGTCTAGCTGAATCAGCCAGTAAGTTGGAAAAAGAACGGCTGCTAATTAAAAGCCCGCAAGATCAACCCACAAGAAGTACTGCAGCAGGCCATGCAGGATCAAGTGCAACTTCGTCGGCTGAGGGCAGTGCGTTTGGATCACAACACTCACCATCACTATCGACCTCAGAAACAGTAACTGGATCATTAGGCCGAGTACAATCATTACACGATTGGTATGTAAAGTTAGGCATTAATAAGCACATTGCTGATGCACAGAGGAAAGAGCACGAAAGCTTACCATCAGCAACCCTGAACATTGAACGGATGGTCCAGGCCTATCTGGACGACCCAACAGAGGTGTACATTGATCAAAACCTATTGCAGTATTGGTATAGGAAAAGGTCTGAATGGCCACAGCTCAGCAGGCTGGCGATAAGCTATCTGGCTTTCCCTGTCGCAAGTGTCTCTTCCGAACGTGTTTTCAGTGCTGCTGGTTCCATTGTAACATTGAGAAGGACCAGTCTCTCGCCCAAAAACGTGGAGAGGTTAACAATGATCAAAATTAATCAGCACTTCATACCACCGAATTACACAATACATGAAGCAATGGAGGAAGATGAGGACAGCGGCTCAGGTGATGGAACTAGTGATTCACATGATAATTACCTACTACTGGCTGACCCCCCAGAGTTTGAGGACGATCTATACTTCCTTGACAATTAGGCTTGCATTTACTGTCTTCCTCCCTTTTTTCCCACCGTTATTTGTGTGTCTGTCGTTCCGGTTACAAACTTGTGAATCACAACAAATCAAGTACCACCGTCTTCTACTCTTCTTATTTAATATACAATTTTCAGGTGTCTGCAACTTGACAGTACAGTCCTCCGAATCCAGCTCCTCCGCTAAATCATACTGAATCTCCCGCCCAAATCCATTGCCCTCATGAATGATGATTGGATGATGGTAAAATACTACAAGAAAGAATTCAAACTTTCCTAGTTCTGCCAAAAGAAGTGGAGCATGAATCCGATAACTACTATAGATATCCTCCTTTCAGAGCCGAGAGAGACTAGTCATTAACTGAAAATAAGATGGAACTGGTAATGATTGATGCCATGTATTGGACGCAGAGTCGCAGAATGAATGATTTTGTTGTGTTTGTTGTGCATGAATTTATGTAATTGTGTACTGCCACTAATCAACTTTCTACAGAACACACTAAACTTCACTCAAGGTGAATTCAATTTTCCCCTTCTTGCAAATAAGAAATGTGTACTTCTCCTGCAGCTTCGTGATACATTGCTTTTAATTCAATACAGGAAGGGGACTCACTCTCTCTGTGCAATGAGTATGATTGACACAACAGCACCGTCCATCATGATGATGGCGAAATAGACGGCCCGTTAACTTAAGATGAGAAGGAACAGGTAATGACAATTAATGGCATGCATTGGACACCTGACTCTGAGCGGTTGGTCTTTGTGTTTTCGTTGTTTGTTTGTTGTGAACAAAGTGAAGTCAAAGTGTACTAGTAATCTATCTTTCTGTACACACTAAAGACTGACTCAATAATATTTCTTCTCTTGTTGTGTAATAACAATTTTACTTCTACTGCAGGCCGATCTTCACAGTCAGTAAACGTATCGGAGATGATGATGAAGTCTGGAGGACGTTTCATGAGTGGCATGAACTTAAAAGGCTAAAGGTAAACACGTCAACAACAACCACAGCAGACCCAAAATGTCTGTAGAAGAGGAATAGAGTGTAGCGGTGGGATGACTGCGGTGCATTGATTTACTGACTTAAACTGTAAAATGCTATGTTTGGAATGGATAATGTGCTTTGCCTTTGTCCAACTCTTTAAAAAAAAAAAAAGTACTCTAAAGTCTTAACGTAGGATGTGCTACTGCCAAGCAGTGTGGGCCTGCTCTCTCCTGTTATTGTTGAAGGTCAATGCTGGAAACAGACTAGAGTAGAGATGATGCATACATGCCACCTCGGAAAGTGTTCTTGTTGCACTACACCATAACTTGTGCGTTTCTCAATATCCCCTTTGGTTTTCCATCTACAATTACAGGCCAGGCCTTGCCCTATACTTTGGAAAACATGACAATGCACACTTACCTTACCAATAAATCGACATTTTTTTTCCAGCCGGGCAGTGGCGAGGCGACACAACCAAGATTGATGGACGAGAGGAGGACCAAGAGGAATGCCGAGATGCAAATCCAGTCCACATTTTTTACCAGGATTACACAGTAAGAGTATCCACCTTTATCTTCTTTTAAATAATTTGATTAATGTTTTGTATACAATTTTTACAACAGTGTGTTCTTGGAGTTGTTATAATCATCATTAGGTTTGCTCTCTGTTTACAATTCTTCCCTACCAATATTTAAAATTTCTATTTGCTATCTGTAAAAGTATTAAGGCTGGAACAACAGAACAAGAACTAGAAGTGTATGTAATCCGGGTCTCATCGTCATACATGCATTTCCTTTTTCTCCCTTAACATATGGATATGATAGTCTTCAATGATTGTCGTTTGTTTGTCCATGCACACTGTTTTTCTATGTCAAACCTTTCCCAAAAATCCCCTTCCCATCCATTCAACAAACCCTAACCCTCTTCCCCCGGGCTGTTTGACTTATTGTTGAGGTGTGACTAAATTAAATGTACACCAATACTTAATCACACACTTGCTGGGGCGGATGTGGCGAAAGCAACAGTACTTCAATTGCAAGGCAGAGTGATGATCTTCTTCTGCTTGCCCACCCATGAGTAGGATATTTTAGAGGTTATTTTATTTAACAAAGGAACATCTACCTCAGCATTAATTGCTGGCATTGCTGGATTTGTTTGTTGTCATTCCTCATATACAGCACTAACTGTTAGACTGTAGGCCTAGTCAAGTGACTCGACACAACTGTAGTTTGCAACTCTGTCTAGTAGGCTATCCCAACCACCATTATGTTTTGTTGTAAAATATTTTAGCATATTATTGTTGCTCAGTAAGTTCTGTACTGTACTTCATTCTACTACTCCTCTAACAGTCTCTCAAAGGCGATTGACTGTCTCTGACTGTTTTCTTTTTTTGCAAATGCTGCTGCCCTGCCAGTGTCTCCTACTACTACTATACTACCACCACCACCACCCCAATCATGGCATGTTAGACAAGCATTGGCATAGCCAATAGGTCTTGCCTTTGGGACCTTATAAGTGTTTAGCCATGCAACAGTTGCATAACTAAACACTTATAAGGATAAAAAAGCGAGACATATTGGCTATGCCAATGCTTGTTTTAACTACTGCAATCTATTGAAGCCTCACGGAGAACATCAAAGCGGCCGCGCGACCGCGAAAGTGAACAATATGGATCGGTGGACCAAAGCCCACATGCGAGATACTAGCCTAGAGTGCTAAGGGGGATATTTGTAACAAGGTAACAAATGCCAACATTGGTGTGCAAATGCCGTGTGATCAAAGCGTGACACGCTATGGCACTGGCAACTTGTGATTGTATTAGTAAGGAAAATAAAATCTGCCCTTTAAGTACCATAAACTACCGGGTGTTACACCACCCGCTAAACACAAACCCAGCTCCCCTAAAACAAAGGCAAATTAAATGGCAACATCTATGTGTGAATGCCATGTGTTCAAATTGTGCCGTCATATGGCAGCAGCGTGTTGTGACTGTAACAAATCACGTATTTTGTCTGTGATACCCGAAAAAAGTAAACCAGACATAACATAAGATAAAACCGGAAAACCTGAAAAATGGAAGGGCTCTAAGGAGAGGCACACGCACAACAGTGAAGAACATGGTGGGAGTACTAAAACCACATGGACAAAATATTACAATATGGCTCGGAACAAAAGTCCGCTGCAGAGCGAGCAATCTAGAGCACTAAAGTGAGTTTTTCACCCAAATAAAAAATGCCAATATCTACTCACAAATGCAACGTGATTTAAAGAGTGGAGCAATATGGCCCAGTATCTTTTGATTATGGGCAAATCACACAATCTTACTGTGCCTAAAATGTAAATTAAGTAGAAAACCCAAACTTCGGTACTCTAGCCTTTGTGTTTGCACTATTTACTAATTCTAAAATGTGGAAAAAACAAAGGGCTTGGGCGCAACACCCATTGAAAACTTGACAGCATGGGGTGGGGCAGAAACAATACTTGTAAAATAGCACAATGTGGTTTAGGGGTATATGTCCAGAGGCGAGACAGAAACGAAAAGTGCGCAAATCCAAATAAGAAGGTCGCACAAAAGCGTACATTGCTTTTTACCAACACACAGGCACAGCCTATGTATATTACACTAATGCGGATCCTATGGTGCAGGTACTGGCTGCAGCCGATTGGGCACTAATGCGAGGCGTGCAGTGCCGGTTGAGGCCGCAGTAGGCTAGACAGGCAAAGACCATCCTAAGTAAGAGTGAGTCTGGAGCTGTGATGCTAGTGCTGCATGCAGGTGATCGGCCCCAGCCCACACTGCACCAGCATTGGTTTTGTATTGCCAGACGTGGACTGTCAGGGACAACAGCCCACGCTGCATAACTGTGGGGGTCTGTGGTGCGTTCCACTGCAGACTGAAACCTGCACCAGAAAGAGCTCTCTGCAGCCGGTGCTGTTTGCAGCTGGTCGATGTGAGCCCACACTGTAGCAGCAGCACACAGGCCAGCTGCCACCGAGCCCAAGCTGCGTGCCGTGGAGCAGGCTGTGCCCGTACCGTGGCAGGATAGGCCATCTGCCAGCAGGCCGCTGCTACTGCCTGCTGTGTGTAGTGGAACTCAGCCCATAGTGCAGCAGTGTGGGGCAAGCTGCTGTCATTCGCTTGCTGCTCAGTGCCACTGGTCACATGTGGCTTGCCCTACATTTTTGCAGAGCCAGTTGGATTGGAAGCAAAAAAAATAAAGAATGAAGAGCGCAACTCTGGGAAGTTTGCTTTGGGATGGGGGGGATGGGGAGGGAGGAGCGGGTAGGATTTCCAATCAGGAGCCAGTAAACAAGCTAGGAGCACACCCTCCTACGTCATGGGAAACAAAGATGGCGTTGGCCTGTCCAGCTGGGCTGTCCTAAAATTAGACAGGGTGGTAACAAAAAAGCCAGCTTTCCAATCATGTGCCATCGTTTAACATAAATGATGTCGCAAGCCAATGGAAAAGAGGGGCGGGACTTCAAGTCCCCTTCTGAAATCGTATCAATTTCAAGAAGCCCTTGCAGAGTGAGCAACGCATGCGCGCTGCAACGCCAGGCGAGACCTAAAACTAGTGGCATTCCTTTTGATCAAGAATTCATATAAGCTCCCGGGCTGAAGTGGCAGACCAGGGCAGTTTAACCAAGGCTCCTCAAGACAACCTGTAGTAGAGTTTGGTGACTGGACACTTTTTCCAAAAAGCTTGCATCAGTATTGGGTGGAATAAGATAATCTATGACTTAGACTGGGCAATGCCATTACAAACTTCTTACTGATCTGATAACGTATCCAAAGGACATTAGTAAGGAACTTTGTCTTCATAGGCGGCAGTCTACATCCTACTGCCTAGGGATATATTGTTTATCATTTCATGTGTTTGGCTTTCTGTTCTATTGAATAAATAATATGTTTACCCTTTATGTGTACTTGTTTTACAAATATCTACATCACAGACATCTCTTACAGATTTTTAAGAGATTTATGAAAAACATACTCACTCGAGGTACAAGTAAGAAGTGTAGGAAACCTATTTTCACCACTTTTCAATGATTTCAAGCAAAGGTTTAAGCTAATTTCATTTAAATGCATGGGCACTTTAATTGTGACTTAGTAGCCAAAATTAAACACCTCTGTCCCATCTCCAAAAAAGTGCAAACACATTTTACATAAGTGGGATTAAATGTTGAGTTGTAGTTTATAGATACTTCAAAACAAATTAATATGAAACATTTGTTAGCATAATTAATGGCAGTGACGTTGTGTGGCTCTTACTATGAAAAACAGAGTTCACAATTCACTCACCCAGCGCCTTGAGACCCTCACGGGTGAATAATTGTGCTTTACATCCATTGATTGATTGACTGATTGACTCTTATCCCATGCATTGAACCCATCAAGGACCTGATAAAAAGTATGGGCTTCTCTATACACCAGTGCGCTGATGATGCTCAGTTATACACCAGTGCACTGATGATGCTCAGTTATATACCAGTGCGCTGATGGTGCTCAGTTATACACCAGTGCGCTGATGATGCTCAGATATACCCAGGGCTATTCGAATTACGAGACAACTGAGGGCGAAATCAAGTGACAGGGAGGACTAAATTACAATGTAAGGAAAGGCAAATTACATGGAATTATGCGGCACATTCAGAAGTAGTATTATTTACTAATTTGACATATTTTTACTACAAATCGATACAGAAAGAATCCCTACACTACAGAAAACAGAAAGGTTTTATAAGAAATAAAAACTAACCGTATTTAGAATATCCTATTTCAATGTTAATCACCAGAAAATTATACTTTTGTCTTGCACAGAATTTCCCTTTGATTTATACTGTTCACTCTAACTCAAAGAGAAAAAAATTGTTTGCATAAAACATACAAGTTTGCATTTTGTAGCAAACAAATCTACATGTTCATACTTCTTGTAATAAAAGGAGTGCCTCTTTTATTCTGCACATCCAAAATACGTTTTAAAGTTTGTCTCCAGTTTTATTTTGTGTTCACATAATTGGCTTCTAAAAGCACTTGTTTCTACTAAGAAACCACCCTGAAGAACAGTACTGATACTGTACAGTATTATATAATGTTGCTAACTAGCAGCTGAGTATGATTCAAGATATCAGGCCTTATAAAGAAAAGCAAAATATTTGGGATTTTTCTACACTCCGCGTACCCTGCTGCAATAACGGCATTTGCTTTGGGACAGTGTCTGGTTAATATCAGAAATGTGTGCGAGTAATGAAACAAACCATTTCAGCCTCTTCGAATTACATTTAAATATGAAAAGATGTTTGTTCATGCTCTAGAAAAAAAAACCTTCTGCAATCCATCAATTGAGGGGTCACTGATTCCAAATAGACAACATTTAACCTCTTTTGTAACAGTTTAATACTGGACTACCACAGTCAGCACCAAGTGTTTCCCACTGAGTGTGCCGAGCCTGCTAGTTACCTTTGAAACATTTGAATTAGAAACAAAATTGTGTTTGTAACACTTTTGTGGAAAACGCAGGAGCCCTAGCCCCTCCCCCCGCACAATTCCATTGGCCTTGGTGATAGAACGGTGTGAAAGTGAAGACACGCCTATGTCCTCGAGCCTATTATTAGACTGACGGGCAAAGCAGAGTTCTTATGAGAGCATATGAAACTTTGTTAAATCGTGTGAAAGCGAACCTCTCCCTGCTGAAACTGTTTACTGGATTTATCTTGTAAGGGTTTCTCTTCCCCATGGCCTTACTTCAGTAAAGTCTATTTCGGTGAGCAGGGTGATGATTTGCAGAGGGAAGGGGTTAAAATAGTGGGCCAAGCATTCACCCTCTGACTCTGCTATAAATCCCCTGATAGGTGCATGCCTGGTTTAATAACAAAAAATATATATATTTGTGAATGATCTTTGGAAAAGAGAAGAGCCAATAATATCCATTGGAAAATCACAAGTGATTTTTACTCTTTTTAAAAAATAAAAAAAACTTAAAGTAGAGGAAGTGTCACTGTTTTCCATTAAGAATGTATTCCTGTTGGGCATAAATGCATTTACTACTGTGGATTTCTATGCAGCAATTGTGGAGAAGTCTGTGTAGTAAATCCCAGTCATGAACATACTATTTTGCACACATTTCCAACTCCAATCCGCTCCCTTTCCAACCTGGAAATGACTGGAGATTTACTCTGACCAAAGGCTGGAGTAACTCCACGTTTAGGATGGGAATTCAATGGATCACCCCCTGGCTTGTTGTGGGCGTAAGAGAACAACGTTTTCATGGGGAAAGGTATTTTCGCGGATGGGAATTAAACAAGCATTGGCCGCCCAGCCGTAAAAGTAACGGCCGTGAAAGCGAAAGTAATCGCTATCGATATCACAGCGAAAGTGATCACGATCGTGAGGATGGGACGCGCTGTGTGTCAAGCCCGCGAGTGGTGCGCGCGCAGCAGCAGTGATTGGCTCGCGTGAACACAAGCGCTAGGCCAGCGAGGTCTGGTAGGTAGCACTTTGCAAACCCGTATACTAAATGTTGAGCAACAGCACATGCGCTGTTCTAGGCTCGACCTCAAAAAGGAAACGATCTTCACCATGCAGCCATTGCTGTACCAAAGTTAAACATAAACATCAAGCACAGGTAAGAGAGAAGTTTGGGGGAGGCAGAATTAATAATGGACATGTTGTCAATGATTTCAATTTCACACACCAGTCCAGATAAAGAATGCATAGACTAGAGGACAGACTGAAAGAACAAGAAGGACAAGTCAATCAGTGAGGTGTGTCGCATCTATCTGTTTGTGTCTTACACAGTCAGCAAATTATTTAAATCAAACACAGGCTATGGGCGGCCCTGCACCAGCAAGGAAACAGTGTGATATAAAACAGTTACCCCACCTACAAAACATTAACAACATTACATGTAACATAGAAAAATATATTTAATTTACCCTGAAAAAAATAAACTAAACCCACAAAAGCTGACCAACCCCCCTTCCTAACCCCAACCAATGTCCATAGGAAAGTCCAGGAGAAAAGTCCGTAAAGCAAAAACCCAAACCCAAGGCCCAAACCAGTTCCCACCCACCCAAACAAGAATTAAAAAAGGGGCAGAACTTGATGACAGGGACTAAGGTGTGGGGCGGGACTCAAGAAGGACACGCATCTGCTACTTAAACAGGTGACATGGCGTGTGAGGGCGCAGCAGTTGCAGCCACAGTGGGGGGGCACGAGAGATGGCACTACGGCGGCGGCGGGCAGCCGCCAGACGGTGGTGCCGTACCGCTGGAGGGCGGTGGCTGGGGCCCGGGGCACTGGAGGAGGCTTCAATTGCTGCCGCAGTCTCTTCCTCCTCCTCTGCTAGGACCACCAGCCGCAGGTATTCCCGGTGGATTGCCTCCAGCTTCCGGCGCCGTGCCTTGGCGGCCAATTCCTTACGGTTGAGTTTAGGAGTAGCTGTGTATCAAAAAGAAAAAAACAAGACAATTGTAAAATATACTCTTAGAAAAACAGTAAGACAAGTCAATTATTTACACACATAGTGGCATGGTAGAGTAGCACTATAAAGCACAGTAGTACATAACATTTTATATCTCTCCCGTCCTTCTTCCTTCCACCCGTCTTTCCCTTTTTAGTTGAACAGTGCACCAGGTGCCCTTCTCCATAAAACATTCAAAGCGGAGTTGAAATCAGATAGATGAGGCCATCGCCTTCAGCCACGCCACCGGACTCCACTGGACGGACCACAGCTGCGTCCACTTCAGCTTCAGAAGGACCACGATCCACCACCACCAGCAACAGGTTGCACGCAGAAGCTGGAACAAGATCACAGCCGACCAGCTCGCGACCTCCCTGAGCATGAACCCTCCCACCAGCGCAACGAACCCAAGCCAGGCGGCCACCAACCTCGCGAAGTGGATCAGCAACTGCGCAGACGACCTCGCCCCTCTGAAGACCCCGCCTAGCAGACCCAGTAGCAAGAAAGCCCCATGCTTCACCGACGAACTCAAGAGCTCCAAGAAGAACTGCCGAGCCCTCGAGAGGACATGGAGCAGAGACCCAACACCGGACAACATGACTGCCCTCAAGCTCGCCACCCGAAAACACCACCAACTCATCCACGCCACCAAGAAAACCGCATTCAAGGAACGACTGGACAACAACGCACACAACAGCAAGGAACTCTTCAACATCGTTAAAGAGCTCTCCAACCCCAACGCCGGAAACAACGACATCACCCCTTCGCAAGACCTCTGCAACTCCCTCGCCTCCTACTTCCACAACAAGATAGCGGACATACACAACAGCTTCAGCACTCAACCGACGCACGCCACGACCGAACCACCGCCCCCCACCACCACCCTCCGCGCCTGGACCCCGATCAGCACCGAAGACACCGTCCGCACGATGAACTTCATCCACTCCAGATCTCCTACCGACCCCTGCCCTCACCACGTCTTCAACAAGGCCGACGCTGTCATCGCACCCCACCTGCGGGACATCATCAACACGTCCTTCGACACCGCTACCTTCCCGGAGAGCTGGAAGCACGCCGAACTCAGTGCTCTACTAAAGAAGCCATCAGCCGACCCCACCGACCTCAAGAACTACCGCCCATCTCGCTGCTCCCGTTTCCTGCAAAAGTCATCGAGAAGACCGTCAACAAGCAGCTGGCCGCCTTCCTCGAGACGAACGGTTCCCTCGACCTGTCGCAGTCTGGCTTCCGGGCCAACCACAGCACCGAGACCGCCCTGATCGCAGCCACCGATGACATCCGAGCACTGCTTGACAACAGAGAAACAGCAGCCCTCATCCTCCTAGACCTCTCCGCGGCCTTCGACACTGTCTGCCACCGTACACTAGTGCAGCGACTCAGCAACGTCGGAATCCAGGAGAAGGCACTGGAGTGGATCATCTCCTTCCTCGCCGGAAGAACACAGAGAGTCCGCCTCCCCCGTTCAGATCTGAAGCCACCGAAGTCATCTGCGGCGTTCCTCAAGGCTCCTCGCTCAGTCCAACCCTCTTCAACGTCTACATGAGCCCCCTCGCAGACATCGCACGCCAGCACAACCTCAACATCATCTCCTACGCCGACGACACCCAGCTGATTCTCTCCCTCACCAATGGCCCCGCCACCGCCAGAGCCAACCTTCACGAAGGGATGAAAGAGGTAGCCGAATGGATGAAGAACAGCCGCCTGAAACTAAACTCGGACAAGACGGAAGTCCTCATCCTGGGATCCTCACCCTCTGCCTGGGACGACTCCTGGTGGCCCCCCGCCCTAGGCAGCGCACCCAAACCAACAGACCACGCACGCAACCTGGGCTTCATCCTGGACTCCTCCCTCTCCATGACCAGACAAGTCAACGCCGTCTCCTCGTCGTGCTTCAACATCCTGCGCATGCTACGTAAGATCTTCCGGTGGATCCCCACCGAGACCAGGAAGACGGTCACCCAGGCCCTCGTCACCAGCCGTCTGGACTACGGCAACTCCCTCTACGCCGGAACCGCCGCCAAACTCCAGAAGAGACTCCAGCAAATCCAGAACGCCTCAGCACGACTCATCCTGGACATCCCCCGTCGCAGCCACATCTCCAGACACCTGAGAGACCTGCACTGGCTCCCGGTCAACAAGAGAATCACCTTCCGACTCCTCACCCACGCACACAAAGCCCTACACAACCAAGGCCCAGGATACCTCAACAGCCGCCTCAACTTCTACGCTCCCAAACGCCAGCTTCGATCGACCAGCCACACCCTCGCCGCCGTCCCCCGCATCTGAAGAGCCACCACAGGGAGACGGTCCTTCTCCTACCTCGCCGCCAAGACATGGAACTCCCTCCCGACCCACCTCCGCCTGACCCAGGACCACCTCGCCTTCAGGAAGCAACTCAAGACCTGGATGTTCGAGCAGTAGCGGACCCACCTACCCCAGCGCCTTGAGACCCTCTGGGTGAGTAGTGCGCTATATAAATGCTTTGATTGATTGATTGATTGATTGGTTACTCAATACTCCCGCTCCTATGCCAATTAAAGGGATTCTAGTCTTCTAGTTCACTCTTCAAACGTTCCCAACAACTCATACTTACTTACGACTTCGCCATCCTCACTCTAAAAAGGGTGGGGGTCACGTGGGGACAATTAATTAGGATGATACACCTGGCACAGTGGCAGGCGCATCCTGTTTTTTTACATTCTGGTTGGCGGTGCCAAAAGCAATGCTCATAATACATGTTGCGCTGCTTTTCCAAGCACAACATGACGGGCCCCACACGGAGCCTGTCACATTTTGCTTTGAAAGGCAGGGGGGTACCATAGCATAGGCAGGTAGTACCCTCCATGGGGGCCCCCAAGCATACTCTGCAATGTCTGCATGCCTTTCCGTGTCGGACGGCAATGCCGCCACGCAAAGGCATTCCAAAATGCAGATTATATGGCTGGCGGTGTGTTCAGAGACACACCACCGCCATATTGAACCCTTTTCCGCCTGGTCAACATGTGGGGGTCTGACTCTGTTCTACAGGGATGGCGGGAGGTTGTCCCCTGCGGTGTCGGCGGGGCTCTAAGTCTCAACAGTACAGTATACATATACATACAGTACACCCTTGCAGTGAGTGTACTGTCAAGTTCAACAATAGTTAAGGATTATGAATCTAACTTACCACCACCCTCCACTGGTGCTGCCACTCCCCCTACCGCTCCGTTGGTATCTGCTGCAACTGCCGTATCTTCTCCCTCCGCGTCGCCTTCGCTGGCCCGGGCAATGGTGGTCGGAAGTGAGCCTAGAAAACATTACACATTTATTAGGCATCATATACACCTCCCCCCTATTGATCAGTAGCAAGGTTGAAAAATGAGTTAATACTAACATACATCACTAGTAAAAATCAGGTAGTAGTAGAGTAGACACTAATAGTTATATATGGTCATTCTAGCCTTTGCTTAGTTAGCCCGAGCCATGAAACCATTTTACCTTTGTCTCTTTTATTTTTGCACATGTGACGTTACCTTGCAGCTTTTTATATAAGACACCTTTGAGCCCACATGACCTGCCTCACACTGCTACTGTCTACGCGCTGTGTACAAGCGGTCAACAAAAACATTAACAAGCCACTTTTTTATGAAGTACTGGTGTACTGTTAGTCCATATTGCTTATCCAAAAATGCTACACTTTTTGGCACGGCTGAGAAATGCTTGCAAGTTGCAATATACTAACGCGCACCATTTCATTTTTCGCATTACAGACGGAAGATTCCCTTCTACGAACCAGAGCTTTGCAGAGCTTCTGAATGATGCAACAACTACCAGTACTAGGTTCTTCTAAGGTGAGGGGTCCCTTCACTCACATCTTCATTTATAAATTTATATAAAATAAATTCCTAGGGGATGGTGGTACTGCCTTCCACCACTGTTCAGTTATCATGATTTAATTCCCAACTGTAAGTAAGTGTAACAATGTTTATTGTTTTAATGTTATTGATTTTCCGGTTGGTGCTGCATTTTATAATAGAACAATGTACAGAGCTTCTCAATTCCAAATAAACATTTTGAACGTACATAGACTTGGTGGTATTTGGTGTGGAGTAACTTACACGAGTGAGCAAATTAAAGTAAGGGTGTGCTTGTGCATTGCTTCCACGACTGAGAGGTTGGGTGTGTTATGTTCTGGGTTGTGTACTTGTTGGGTATCTTGGGGGGAGGGTTCGGAGACCTAATAGTTATGACAAGACAGTACTATAGTTGAGTAGGGGATTGTGGTGGGTTCTGAATTTCTGATTGAGGTGTGTGAGGAAGGTCCAACCTACCATCACCAACATCCTATTTTCTTGTGCAAAGGTCTGTGTATGTGCAAGTTCCCTACAACAGTAGTAGTAGTATGTCCTATAGGCTATCCTATCAAAATAGTAATAAATCTGGTTGGGCTTTTGTTGATGTGAATTTTCAAAGCCTCAAGATTAACAAAGACTCAAGATCAATAAGACTAGAAGTAGTACAAGAGGACGACCCAAAGGATTGGACTCAATGGCTAGAGCTACTGGTGAATATGAGTTTTATATTACAACCTTTCACATAAAGAGTGGCACTGGCCAACTGGGAAAGCTTAGCTACTACAGTAAAGACAGACTGATAGTAGTAGTAGTACTGAGAGTCATCATAGCAGAGGCAGGGATAAGATTTTTGAAACCGTACAGATCGAAGGATAATGATTGGTAAAAAAAATAGCATTTGGAAACAAACATAGTTCGTGAAAAATATGGTGCAGTAAAAGTTATGGAATAAGAAATATTATTAAAAACAAGAAGACTTACTGGGGCCAGCAGAGGAGCCCTCATTGGTGTCCTCCTGGTGGTGCTGATCGGACTGTTGTCCTGCCGACTCCCCACTCCCTGTCTGTCTGCCCCTGGGTGCTGATGAACAGGAAAGATATAAGAAAGAGACAAACATTGATGGATGGTGTCAAACAAATACAATATTTTTCAACAACGGTCAAAAAACACTTATGTAAACAACAATTGCAATAACTAAATTGACCGATCTCATCTGGTCAGCAAGTAGTATCGGGGGATTCACGGATCAACTAATTAAGTTACTTTTTATCAACAGTAATCCAGTCTTCCATTCTGATTCCAGAATACTAAATTACAAGCAACTAAGCCTAAGTACGACGTACCACCCAACCTAGCCCACCTATTCCAGGCATGCCAATAATACATTAAGTATGCATTTCCACTCTTTTATTCCTCAACAATGCATATGGTCAAATGTAGGACACATGACTGTATTTTTTGTATACACCAAATTTTGGGTTGATTGATTGATGCTGATGTTCTGCTAGTGCTAAGCCAATTACCACCACTCACTGAACAAACTAGAAAAGGTTCTAATAAAGACTGCCATACTAGCAGAACGTCACGTAACTGAGGGGGCATCACGCATACCACTAACAAATTAGAAACTCATACAAAGTACCTAAACCTAAGTATCAATCCGCCCCTATCTCTTAGTGACAGGACAAAGTAAGGAGTGGACTAGAGTCACTGTAGCATTACGTAACTTAATTTCTCTAAAATAAACTTGTACAGAATGAATCACGCTAAGCGAGCGCAAACGCAAAGTTGCAAACAAGTAAGATTAGTAGTAGCGCAGAAGAGCACCTGTGTCATAATCACAGAAGTCTTTTAAACGTAATCAACCTGGAATGTAAGCAGCAACATTCTAGCTGGTTGGAAGAAAAAAAAGATATTCGCAATATATAACACAGAGCAGAAGAACAGACACAAAGTAGTAATAATTAAATAGTTACTCATCAAGCCCCGGGACCTCCACTCCTAGCAGGTCCAGCAGGTCCTGCTCACGGTCCAGGATGTCGGACCACCGGTGCGTTAGCTGCGCCTGGGGGCGCCGGACCCCAGAGAAGCGGGACACTGCCCGGCTCACCTTCCCCCACCCCTGCCGACGCTCCCTGAGGCCGTACCCGGACCCAGGCCTGCCACCTGCTGCCAGGGTTGAGGGGAAGGGGCGCTGCACAAAGAAAATCAGTGCAGTCAACTCCACCTCCCCAAATAAGGCCCGTGCCTGCACCCCTTGTGGGCGCCGCCTTCCGCAAGGAAGGCGGTCGCGGCTCTGGCTGCGATGGCGACCAGCCCTACCCTTAGACATGGTTCTGGGGTAAGAAAAGGTAATAAAATTAAAGAAGTAAAGGAAATAAATAATAGCAGGCAATAGAAAGAGAAAAGGTAGCTAAAAAACACAAATATAAAAGCAGGAAAATAGTTTGAGAAATAATAAATAAGAATGATCCAAAAAAAGTGGGTTTAAACAAAGGATTGAAAAGATGTAGGGAGGATTCAAAATCAGGCCCCGAACCATGCAATAGAGTGAAAAACAAGATGGCCGCGCCCATTGCGACCACGTGCACAAGTTCGTGCGATATTTTCTCCCCGAGCAAGCAAAAAGCAAAGCGGGACAAGTAAAAGCGGTCGCGAACAGGAAATATCTACCGCGAACGGGCGCGAACATGAATTGCGCGACCCGGAACAAGAAGTAAGCATCGCAAGAGGGTGGGACAAGTGAAAACAAGATGGCCGCGCCCGTGAGCAACCGCATGGTTAAGTTGGCGACCCGCGATCACGCAAAAATTACCGCAAACAGGCGGGAAAAAAACTTCTGCGTCTTCGCGATATTTCCGGCGTGTTTGCGGAGATTTTGTGGATTTTCGCGATAATTTGCGAAAGTTAATTTCGCAAATTCCGCCCACCCCTAGTTATAGTGGGCACCCTGTACCAGTTCAAACAACCCCTTATTGGTTATAGGTTAAAGACAACCTTCATTGAAAGCTATCCTAGTGGTAGCTATGGAGAGCAGCCTTCAGGCTAAGCCTTGAAGGAATGTAAAACAGCTTGTTTTACCAGTCTATAATCTCTTGAGTAGCTAAATGAAAGACATCCAGACCAGGTATATATATAAAATATATGTATTTATTACTAAACACACCCTCCTAGTCTCTTTATGAGACTAGAGGTCAAAACACATAAGTTACACTTCAAATATCACAGTAAAATAGCACAAATACACGTCAGGCCCTAAAATAGTGGCATAAGAACCACGACTTGACTAAACACAAGGCCTAGAGCCTGTAGAATCGCTGGTACCCCAAGGAACCACCCAAGGTAGTGACACAGGGGACCCACGGGAGCCATGTGCAGTGTGAGAACACAGCCGCAAGCTCCCGTTAGCTTCTATGGGGAAAGTAGCAGTGAGATTTTTAGAGATTAGTGACACTTAGAATTGAGTCAGGTCCAAACCCTTTGGGACTTAGGAAGTTCTAGGGCTAACACCCATGGGAGCACCACAGTACTCGTTTTACCTCACCCAGAGAAGCCGGGTGCATAGGTGTCAAATGGTGTCTGGTTGCGTCATCGATATCAATGGAAGCTGGCGAAGAATTGCTGCTGCCGAAAAGATGAGAAGTGTCCGAAGAGATCCAATCCTGGATTGAAGATGAGAAGAACCTGAAAACAGAGGGGACAGAGTCTGGGTCACTAGCCAGGCGACAGGCAGATGCCCACCGATGTTGGGTGATTTCAGGTGAAGGAGGTGAAGCTTGACTCTTCAGCCACGAGGACCAGGAGGTGTCGAGGACAACCATGAGTTGGATTAGAGCTGTCAGATGAAGGATGTCGAGTGCTGCAGCATTGGTGCCCGGATTGGACACAACAAGCATTGGCAACAGCAACCCATGCAGAAACAAGAAAGATGCGTTGGTGCAGACCAGCATGGTCTGTGGGACTCACCACTTGGTAGGGAGTTGGGGCACATCTGGAGCAACCAGGGAAGCCCAAGGACATTCAAAGTTACCCCCTCAGGGACCCACCAGTCAACAGACCAGGGATTGCAAATGGACCTTGAGACAAAACACAAAATGGCAACCCACGGGTCACTCGGGGTGACTAGTCCAACACTCTTCGGTGGATTCAGTGCTTGAGGTGAGCGCTACAAATCAGCTCAAGCACAACTTCAGGAGACGTCAAGAAGTCAATGCACTTGCAAAAGTGCACAGTGACCAGGATTTCCAGTTCCACGCCACTCACAAGGGCTGCGGGTCTCAGCTTTGCTGGGGACTCTGGTCAGCCTATGAGATGTCTGGAAATCATCTTCTTGGGCTGCAAACACATCAGAGTCCGGCAGGAGCTTCAGAAATGCAGACTGGCAAATTGCTTTGTTGGTGCCTGCCAAGCAGAGGAGTCACTCCTTGACCACAAGGGAGATGTATTCAGTCCTCTAGTCTTGAGTAGAGCATCAAAGTTCCAGGATTCAGCTTCAGAGTTTCATCCAGGGATATCTAAATTTCTGGCTACAGAGGTTCCTTACTTATACCTAAGGAAGGGGTTGAACTAGCTCTGGGGACCCACATATGGGAGGGTTTGGAAAGAGGGGTGGCTACGCCCATGTCCTTTGTCCAGTTTCATGCCTGAGCAGGGGCTGGAAGCCCCTGAACAGGTTTGAGCTGGACTATTCACAGGGACACCAAATGTGCCTCCAGTGCAGGACTTCAAAGCACTCTGAGAGTGCTCCCACCCAGCCCCAATACACATCAGCCTGTCTGGGAGGTGGTTGCACCTCCCTGTGACAGGAAACCTATTGTCCAGGCCTCCCCTGCCGGAGTTTCCGTCAGCAGCAGGAGGTCAGACTTGTGTCTGTGGCTGCAGCATCCATTTTGTGATGCCAGGGCTCTATTAGATTTATACCGGATATACCCGTGCTGCCATGTCTCTCCCTTTAGAAGGGTGGGATCATACTCCCACACCTGTTACTGGTGTGGAGGTATGATTCCAAGGTGTTTGACACCAAACACAACATGTTTCCGTGCAGCCAGTCCAAAGTTAGCATTTACCGTTTGGTTATAATGCACTTAAGAGTATATAGTCAGGCTGCACCACTGACAACCCCGGAGAAGAGTTTCTGAAGGCTGCAGAGGGGCTCAGCTCATGCTTGGGCACCATCAAACATATAACCAAGCACTCTGCCTTCAGGATTGTTAAGGCCTCGCATAGGAGTGACTTCTAGGTTTGTATGTGCAGTGATAGGTGAGGTATAGTGAACCTATACTTCAGTAAGAGGTGCATGCACCACCTTACCCAGGCTGCATTAGCAGACCGGTGGTGTCATTTTGGGTGGCTTTCCAGGGGTGGCATAATACATGCTTCAGCCCCTGGTAGGCCTCTGGGGTACGTATGCCCTGGGTACATAGTATACCATATACTAGGGACTCACAAGGGTACCTCAGGATCCAATCTGTGGTGTACCTAAAGTACATGCAATCAATTTAGAGAGGAAGCAGCTAGGCTGGGGCCCTGAAAAGCAGGGTCCCAGCCAGACTAAAGTCGAAAAACAGTGAAACACCGGCAAAAGGTGGGGGTAAACATGTGAAGCAGATCCTACTCTCTTACAGGAGAAATAACTTCCAGTTGAAGTATCGATCAACCCATCAGACTGCTCAGTTTAGCGATTTTGCAGATCCACTCCAAAGGAGCCGTGATGGGTCTGCAGTATGAAACATCTTTTTTAACTTACATTTCTCAAAAAATATTGTGCGAATAATGGATTTAAACCAAATCACATTTCTGGAACATGGCAAACATTTGTTTTATAAGCAAAACACAAGCAAACCCCAAATGAATCTGTGCTCAACCCTCTGCTAGCTTGGTAGAAAGTAGTCAGGCTTCACTGAGACGCAATGAGTAATGTATTTATGCAGCACTTCAAACAGTAAGTGGAAACACAACACAAAAAATCCCACACCAAATTACAAAAATAGAGTAAAATGTAAAATATTATTTCACACCAAAACAACAAAAATCCAATCAGTAAAACCAGAGATTTGCAATTTTAAAGGTTTAGAAAACAACAGTGCCTTAAAGCACAAAGCAACAACTGTGTTTATCTGGTCGCACCGGCCTTGGACAAATTCGCAAGTTCAGGGTGACCTCAATGAAGAGCAGACCAGATACACGAACCAAGTTAGAAGTACTTAACAAAGTATTTTGAATCCTGGTTGTAGAGCTTTGTGAGATCTCGCATCGAGGATGTGTCCCACAGCGGCAGTTCCGAAGAAGCTGTGGGTGTTGAAGATGCATTGCACAGTAGCAGTTCTGATGAAACCATCAACAGGGCTTGCCCTATGAAGTCCTGTGTCATTGTCAAGGGTGTCATTGATAAAGGCTTGCAGTGCAAAGTTCTGCATTGACGATGCATTGCACAGCGGAAGTTCTGTGGAGCTGCGGGCTGCAATGTGAGGTTCTGTATCGGTGAGGCATCAGTTCTGATGTGGAGCTGCAAAACAATATCTTGTGCTGCATCGGTTATGCCCAAAATATTACAGCTGGACTGGCAGAGCATCTTCTGGCCAACTTCCAAGGGTCCAGGACTGGGATGGCACCACATGGGGAGCAAGATTCAAAATGGTCAGAGTCCAGGTGATGGATTCAAGGAGGTGGGAGCCTTTTCTGTCCCTGAGGCTCTGATCAGGAGTCCAGCCAACTAGTCCTTGAAGTCAAGCTGGTGGTTCAAGATGCAGGTCCAGTCCTTCTCACACAGGCAGCAGGGCAGCAGAGTAGCAGGACAGCAGAGTAGCAGTCCTCCTTACAGCACAGCAGCACAGCAGTCCTGTTGAGTCTTCCACCGATCTAGAAGTGTACTGAACAGTTGGGTTTGATGGTCCAATCTTTATACTTGGTGGCAGCTTTGAAGTAGAAGTTTTTACAGGGTTCCACCCTCGAAAGTGTTTGAAATTTCCTTCCTCCCAGCCCTTGCCCCAGCTTGTCTGGGGCCCAAAAAACTACTGTGAAAACATGTGTGACGGTGCTGTGCAAGAGCCTTTGTGATATCTAGGTGTGGTAGGTGACAGCTCCTCCCCATATCAAGTCAGAGATGGCCAATCCTGCAAACCCATATTCCTCCTTCATCTTACTGTCTGGGAGTAATACACAAAGAGCAACTTCCAGCTACACCTTATCATGTGACCCAGGATACAGGCTGCAGGTACCACATTGTTGGTGTGAGAACCCAGGGCTTTTGTGCAGTGTCCCCCCAGTTTTTGCCCGCATTTTGACTACTAGATGCTGGTTTTCTGACTCTCATGATGCCCTGGACTCTGCCAACCAGACCCAGGGCCTGTGTTCTGTGTAAAAGAAACATGGTGATTAGGTATAATTACAATTGGTACTGATAACCTATGTGTAAGTCCCTAGTTTATAGTTGGGAATATAGGTTTAGAGGCTCAGTAGATTTAAAACACTTAAGTGTACACTGCTGTGTTGCCTGTTGTCATCCTAAAAGCCAGCCATGCTTTGCAGGCTGCTTTTAAAATAAAACCATGTCCAAATTCAACTTTGGAAATAATGGTATTTCCAAAGTTTTAAACTACCTTATTTTTTCATATAAGTCACCTGTAAGGTCTACCCTAGGTGCCCTAAGTTTAGGGCTCTATGTTAAAATAAGCAGGGGCATTATAAATATGTTTTATAAGCCCTGGTGAAGGAAAATCTGTTAATGTCGTTGGTCCCCATTGTAGTACGTTAGCTCCATAAGCTAATATGGGGAGGCTTTATTAATCATTAATAAAGTCTAACTATTGACAAGAGTAAGAAAAAAGGATATTTCAAAGTGTCATAATAATAGTTTGAATAAATTCAACAACTTGCCAAGGTTAGAATTATTATAACTATGACAAGAAAGAAATTGCTTTCTGATTAGCCCGAATTCACCGTTGTAGCAGCTCTATTGATTGGCTAGCCTTTGACAGGCTGAGCCAAGGTCTCTTGATTAGGTGTTAAGGGGCCTGGGCAGAGACAAAAGAGACATCTGGTATGAGGAGATCTGCTTCTGCAGAGCAATAGGCATGGAAGAGGGATGGGTAGCCAAACTGGTATTCAAAGAGTGAAAGACAGTGAGGACAGGAGACATGCCCATCCCCACTTTCTGCCCCCAGCCAGATGGGAGCCCCTATAATTGAATTAGCAGAGGGCTTGAAGTGGAGTATTAGGGAAAGTTATTCACACCTGTAGGTTTGGTCAGGCAGACCTGAAGCTCCAGGAGATATTTTCTCCATTTTTGATTTTATGCAACAGTGCTTTCTGGAACAAGAATTTGCAACACTTCAGGGGAAGTGGTCATCATTAAGGCTGGCACCCTGCACCCCATAGGTCAGGGGTGCCCCCCTGCATGCAAGCCCAGAAACCTGAAAAAATATGGGAGCGATGCCCAACAACTTAGATCTCTGCCTGTTAGAAACAAGAAGAAGCCGGACTGCAGTGCTGATCCCCTGGCATGCACCTGCTGCAAACTTTGGGCTTCAGCAAAAGGAGGACCTTGCCTGACTCTAAAGGTTTGAGGAGTGGACTATCTGAGGTTAAAAGACCTCCACCTGCATCATCTCCACCAAGAAGAGCCCAGCTGGACAGATTTCGGTGGACTTTGAAGGACTTGGCCAGGTGCATTGTGGGTCTCATAGTTCCAACTTCCCAAGGAGCAACTCTGGGATTCTGGAACCTTGAACTGGTGTTGTCGACCCTTCAAGAACCCAAAAGGACTTTTTGGAAGAAAATTTAGAAGTTTGGAATCAGTTGGATAACTTTTGTCAAAAAGCTTCTTCGTTGACCAACCCATCGTCGAGCATCAAGCCGCCTACATCGAACCATGACCTGGCCTGAAATTTAGGTTTGTTCTGTTAAAAGCTCCAGTGATCCAAGACCTCCAGGATTTTACAGCCTAGTGCTGAAGCAAGCCACCATCATAGACTCGCAAGCCGGCCTGACGAGGAGCCCGATGTCGAGAGAAAAAGCTCAAAAAAAGTGACTAAGTCAGAGTGTAAAAACTTGACCGGGCCCTATTGCTGATTGTATCCAACCCTCGTTCCATTGCAGTTGGCCTGAAACTTTGACTTTGTCCCGGTCAAGCGTGACAAGATGTCCCAAGTTGGCACTTTTGGCCTTTAGTCACTAGAAAGTATTTAATATTTAAAAAATCATATCTCTGGTTCCCTACATTGGATTTTTGCCATTTTCATGTAATTTTAATCATAAAAATATTATAGATTTTTATGAATTGGTGCTTTATTTTTATTGTGTGTTTTGTTTTACCTATTTAAAGTAATGGTGTTTTTAAATGCTTTTCACCCCTGTCTCATAAGTTAAGCCTGTCTTCTAACAGCCAAGCTACCAAGGGTTGAGCAAGGATTAATTTATTGAGAACTTGACATTGACATTATTTGTGATTGTGGTGTTTTTACTAAGTGTAGGCACCTACCTGCACCTACTAATAAACCACCTTCCAACAGTTGTGACAAGAAAATGCCAACTTTCCAATAGTACAAGAACAACAATATGCCTTGCCTGAAATGTTTTAACCAACGCACAAATGTGGTCCTTACGGATCAAGAAATATGGCTAACTTGACCATGTATCATATACATTTCCAATCTTTATTTCAACCCATTTTGCATATCAACTCATAAACACTGACTTACATAACCACACATTTTATGAGCTTGTTATGCACACATTTAATTCAAAAATCAAAATCATTACTTATAAAAAACAAAACAATTTTTAGCAGTGCATAACACATATAAAATGTTCCAGTCCACAGTTTTAAAAAGAAGGAGTTCTCTATTGTATCCCAATTGTTGAAGCTCCTAGGATCAAGCATGTGCAGGGGTTGTACCAACTAATTAATTGAACCAAGACAAGGCATCTAATTTTAGAATATGTATTGGCTATGTGTAGTTGAAAAGTCAGACAACTCCGTAATGTATAGAGGTCGAAAAATTTCGAACTGCATTATTTTGGGGTCTCTTCGGGAGCAAGACTGGGTAAAACTGAAAATAAATTAAATAAAAAAATTGCTTTGTGAGATTCTCATGGTTTTTGTGGGCATTTATTATTCAACTAGAGCCTCTCAAAGTTAAATGAAGTTAACTCTGTTAAGGTATGTCTTCCATCTGTGACAGGTGTAGTTAAGTTGAAAATGAGTTGCCAGCACATCTATTGTGCTTGCTGGCACTTTTTGACTGAAGCTGGTGGCGAACACTTCGTTTAGTCCTTCAAAGCGATTATTCTCGGGTTTTTAATTCCTGAGTTTACTGTGGAAAAACATTTAAATAATTGAAGTATTCACCTTGAGGTTTTTTTTTTTACTCAATACAATAAATTAAAGGCTAACTTTGTCAGTATATGCAGTGGAATTTAGATGTGGCAATCCTTCATTGATACCTTGTATTTCAGCATTGACGTTTCCAATAAGAATGTAGGCAAGTGAGTCTTTAAGAAGAGGGGAAAGCAAACAAACAGAAGATCTTTTTATCAATGTGCGTGGTGAGGGAACATTTCTATGTCTGTATTGACAATTGCGTGCAGCGCTCGGTTCTTTCTTTAAGATTAACCAATTTAAGAGCGACAATTAAGACAAACAGTCTTTTTGAAAGAAGTTACACGTTGCCACTTCCTTAACTTATATTAGAAGACTTACTTCTCGTGAGTATATCAGCATGTTCTCTCCAATAGATGTCGCCTGATAAACCCCTCAAGTTATGTTTGTGCCAGCAAATGTATCATTTCAGCTGTATGGCTTGATGATTTAAATAACCTTTGCACGTCAGGTTGGAACCTTAGGGCATCTTATTAATTAGAACAAGGCCCAAGCAATCATCATTTGTCGATGGTTAGCTGACGGGGATCGTGGTTAATGTAGTTTGCAGTTCTATTACACTTTGTTTCCTTGTGTGTTCGGTATCTTTGATTGAGTTTAAATTTTCAAACATATCAAAGGACCACGTTAGGTCGGATGTAATTTCAGTTTATCATTTCTTGTCACATTCCTGAGCTTGTTCGTGTGTTTCTCAGGGATGCTAGTCTATGAGGTAAAAGATTAGTTTATTCTCACATTATTTTCTGAAGAGTTGGAGGCCATCTTTTTGAAAAGTGGTTTTGTAAAAGTGGTGTTCACAGATTATGTTCACTTTATAGAAGTAGGCCTATTTATAGCTTGGTACATTTGGCTGATAAATATGATGTCTCCATTGGAATAATAACCTTTGTAGTTCAGACACTTAATTTTAGCCCCTTATGGTCATGTTGAAGCGCAATATTAGATGTGTTTCTTTTTTGGTAAAGGTCCTCTATCTCTCCACTTCTAGGGTTAGGCTGGACAACCATCGGGACTATCCACTTGAAGTTTTTTTCCATATATCTTATCTTCTCAAACTGATTCACCTGCGGCATTGTTAGAAACTTTGTAGAGAATTCATGATTAGTGCTGAATGATCAGTTAGTGTATCTCCTGATAGGTTTTGCCAATGTAGAGTCTCTAGCAAGGACAAATGATGCCATAAACTACATTCTTCATCTGACAGTTTGAAAATGTGGTGTGTCTCCATTTTATGTTCTCCAATTTGTCGCCTCAAATGACTTTGAAGGACTAAACAAAGAGTGTTCACCAATTACTTCTGTCAAAAAGTGCCCGCAAACACAGCAGACGTGCTGGCAACTCATTTTCAACATAACTACACCGGACACAGATGGAAGACACATCATATTAGAGGTAACTTGAATCAACTACAAGGGGCTCTAGTGAAATAATTAATGCCCACAAAAACAAGGAGAAGCTCACAAAGCAATTTTTTCATGTATTTTTTTTTCAGCTGTACCCAATCTTTGTCCTGAAGAGACCCCAAAATGACAGGGTTCGTAACACGTCAACCTCTATCCATTAGGGAGTCTTTTCAACTACAAAGAGGCAACCCTTACTGTAAAATTAGGTGCCTTGTCTTGGTTCAATTAATTAGTTGGTACAACCTTTGTAGATGCTTGATCCTAGCAGTTTGGACAATTTGGATACAATAGAGAACTCCTTCAGTTTAAATCTGTTGACTGGTTCATTTTATATGTGGTATGCACTGTAAAATATTGTCTTTGCTTGTATATGTATTGATTTCGATTTCCAAATCAGGTGTTAGAAAAATAAAGGTCAAAAGACATTTGGTTATGTCATCCAATGTTTATGATTTGACATGCAAAATAAGTTCAAACAAAGACTAAAAATGTACTATATATGTGATACAGTTAATGAAACTTCTTGATTATTAAGGACTGAATTTTTGCATTGGTTAAACAATTTCAGACAAGGTATATTGTTGTTACAGTATGTTTACTGTGGTCCAACCTTGCTGATAAAATAGACCCAACCCCATAGTACGAACTTTCTAAAAAAGGCATTTCAGAAATGTGACTTAAAAAACAGTGTTACCATTAAAGAGGGTCTTAACTTACAATAGTTTGTCACTTTTGTGACGCAGCAGTGGAGTAAACCATGTGCCACGTTGCGACTTATTTAGAACGTGACGCATCTAGGCAGATGCGTCACATTGTAAAGCCCTGCGCCACATAAAACCTGCGTCAGGTTTCATGTGGTCGTTTTGTCGCAGGGTGGGTGTTCCCTCACAGGAAAGCCCCGTAAAACTGATGCAGTAAAATCTACTAGATTTCACTGAGTCAGCTTTACGACGCTGCTGCGTCAAATCCTTCCGCCTGCTTGAAGCAGGCGTAAGGAGTGACGCACCAAGTGAAGTATGGACGGCCCCTGTGCAATGCAGGAGTTGCGTGGCGCTTGCAACTCCAGCAAAGCGCCGCCCGTACGCCACAAGATGCGTCACACATCTTCCCCTCCTTGCACCATGATGCGCCGCATTTTAAATGCGACGCATCCGTGGTGGCGCAAGGGGGGGATTACGTGACGCATCTGTTCTGGCGCATCCCTGCTAATTTGCAGAGATGCACCAGAAGTTGTAAATCTGCCCCTTCATGCCTAACTGGTTCGCCTCTAATTAGGTCTTAAGTGTTGTTTACCAACCTGCTGTAGATAGTCCACTGTTAAAAACTGGTTTCTTCAAAGCACCATTCTATTCATCCAGGTAAATGCCTTTCTCGTTGTTGGCTGTGAATGATGGGGCAATATAGAAGCCCACCTTCTGAAGCTGATGTTCTGTGTATGATTGGTCCACCCACAATTACCTCTGATCCCCGTGAGTACTACCAAGATTAACAAGATTAATTATTTGTTCATTAACCTTACCCAGTTAGTACATGAGACTCAATTGTTTCAAAATTGCGTCTCCACTTATTGTCGTTCACAATGGTGATAACTCAGTAGAAAACATAACAGAGAGCTTGCATTGAACACAACAGTTCATTGATTTGTTGAAAATGTTCGCTTCTTCTGATGGCTCTCGGATCATTAAGGAGACAACAGTGGACAAAATCTAAGAAACATTCAGCTTTTGTGGTGTGGCTTTTTGTATTTAGTTGACTCATGTAGCACAACGTCCTATATATACATACATGAAAAGATACTAAAATCATCTAAAGTTCTAGATGTATAAAAGTGCTGTTCTTTTGTACTTTGGGAGAAGCTTTAAATGTATTTTGTTATGATTTATTACTTCTTTCAATGCTTCCATATGGTACGTATGCACTGGAATGTAGTATAGTTCAAACATAGCTGGAAGAGTACGGAGTAAGGAGGGATCCAAAACTGTGTGTACAGAAGCAGCTGAAGTTGGTGGGGAAAATGGCGGCTGGGTTTTGTTTTTTTCTACGTGGGGAGCGCAGAAGTTGGGAGCATCCTTCCAGGCGCAGACGAGGGGCTCAGTGAAGATAAGTAAAGGGCCACGGACTCGTCTATGGCGGGATGTGGTTCCTAGTAACGGAGGCACAGCTAATGAAGGCTTGACCTTTTAAATTTTCCAGTTTGTATTTCTTGGGCTGAAAAAACAGCACAAATAATTATAGATTTATAAAAAGCATACCAGAGCGTGCTACAACATTTGAATGCAAGCTCCTGGGACGCTTTTATGTAAAATGTTCTTTAACTTTAGTATTATTAATCTAAAACTATACTCATGAATATGTTTTTTTTAACATGAGCTGGCGAATAAAAAAAAACCTTCTTAACCGCAGTCCTGACTTAAAAGCCAGTGACTTCATAATCACGCTCTCTGCATATAAACCATGCCTCCCACTTAAAAACGTCATGTTTCAGAAACCCAATCTGAGATTCATTTGCCTTATGTTAAAAATGAACATAAAAAGTGATGTTTAATTTAAGCGGTTAAAGGGAAAATTTAAATATTCATTGGCGAGTAAAATGTTATTCGTAAAAAAGCACCAAAGAGAGTTTGGCCAGCAGAGGCTGATGCGCATTGCTATTCATAAATAAGCCCAGCGCGCGTGCAGCTGTCGTTGTAGTCTGGCCTCTGCACAGAAGGCCTATCACGGTTACACAGGGTTGTCAGACTTAGTTTAGGCCGGCCTCCGTGTTCTGTACTCCTGTATTCAAGGGCTGTCGCTGCCCATTCTACTGTCAATTGGGACATTACGTGTCATCCTCTTTCTTCTGTGATTTGAAGTATTGTCGGTAATAGTGACGCGTCTTTTGATATTTTTAGCATTAATCAAACTGTTTTTTAGGAGTTTTAAACACTTACCTGTGTCAAAGCCTGTCTACTTTTTAGAGAAACGTGTTACCTTCATGAGAATGCATATACATACTTCAGGATGGGAGCAGATAAAACGTAGAGAATGCCCACAGTCAAATGTGCCTACACATTTTAACTTTCAACGAGGTTGTCAACTGATATTCAGACATTGGCTGCTCTCACTACAATCCTTATTAATGAATTATATAATGGCCGCACTGTGCCCATTCCAGGAACAGTAACAATACTTATGTATCTGCATTACTAAACACAGCCAACAGTCATTGTATTTTGTGGTCGTTGTTGGCCGCAGTTTTATTACTCATTACATACGCCATATTTGTACAACTCACCTGGACACCTTCTTGGGACCGGGGTCATAAATCATTATCATACATTATTGCCAATTGGGTATCACTCGGTGTCATTTGGACATCATAAATCATGGGTCATAAATCATCGGGTATAATAAATCATTCTGCCGCAATCGGCCATCATTTTGTTGTCTTAAATCACTCTGCCTGATCATCATAAATCAGCAGCCATAAATCATGGTCATAAATCATTGGGATGTCATAAATCATTCTGTCACAAATCTGTCATCATTTTGTTGTCATAAATCATTCTGCATGAGCATCATAAATCATCAGCCATAAATCATCGGCTGGCCATAAATCACTGGTTTGTCTTTTGCTCATTTGCATCTCCCAGGGTCGTAAATCACCCTGACAGCTCATAGATTGTTCTTTGTTGTTTTCAACGCCCCTTTGCATGTGGGGGGTAGCCTTTCCCCGTGGTTAAGCACCATATTCCTACCTTGCTAGTCTCTTTTGTGCCCTGCCATCAGGCGGGGGCTGGGCTGCGAGTGCCGTCTCCGTTTCCTACCCCGATTTTTGTCAGGCATACTCACCCTCTGTGAGGCATCCCCGAGTGAGTGGCCCTCCTTCTACACACCGCCCTGTTGGTGTGTTTCGATAACCAAACTTAAACACCTTTTGTTTCTGCCACACCGCCAGGGAGGCTTCTGTCTTCCTGCAGCTCCCCCAACCCTATGTCGTCCCTTTGCGCCTCCCGCTGCTCTTTCTGTGCAGCCTGCCCATGCCGTTGCTCCACTCAAGCGCTAGGATACCAACTTCTAGCTTTGTCTCCGGGAGGCTGACGTCTGGGAAGCTCTGACAGCAATCTTCCCACAAACGCAAAGGTGTGCTCTGCTCCGTCCTTGCCATTATGTAGTGGCACGCTTGTGTCTTGTTCACAGTCTTACAGCACCATCTCCTCTCACCATGGGTCATATATGAAATCAAGATTGGGAGACAGTCAAATACCACTTGTGGAGGCGTGATACAACATACATTACTGAAATAACATCCTCTACTTCACCCATGCCTTGGCAGGCTCCCCCCCGGTAAGTACCCCTGTGAAACCAAGAGCCCTGATTGGTATCCGCCCGGCTGTACTACACAATCCATTGTAATTATTTCTTACTCCGGGAGGAAGAAGAAAACCCGAGATTACACTGCTGGGGTCGTAGGGCACCTAACCTATGTCTATGGAAAGTTTAATTTTGTTCCAGCAACTCTGGATGGCCCCCCCTCGTGGGCCCTTGACCTAGTGTTTCTTTTTTGTTCTTTTTTTTTTAATATCATCCCCCGGGGCCATAGTAAGTCTAATAACCGCCCTCTTCTGCAAGCGTCTGTCCCTCTCTGGGATCCGGCACACTTCAGCCTCTGCCTGTGTTCATCTTTCGCCTGTCTATTTTTTGTGAGCAATGTGGGGCCCCAGGGGGAACGTGATTATTACTACACCGGGCCCAGTATCCACTGCCTCCGATATCTGGCTGGCCACTTTCCCCAGTGCCCCTGCAGCCCAGTGACCCACATACAGCTACTGGGGTAGCAGCCTGCTGTCCAGAACTGAAGCGATTTACAAGTCTGTCGGATGTTCTGCCTCTTTTCGCCTTAGCTTCCCAGCCTTACACCCGCCCCGACTCTCCATTTCAAGAGACACTTCTGTCTCCATTTCCTTCCCCCTCACCTTGGTGTCTGAGCCGGGAGCTGATGCGAGAGCCTCTCTCTTAAGGAATTTTGCTACGCTGAACGAAATCTACTTTTGCTAGCAGGCATCGTCGTCGTTCGCAACCCCACATCCAGTACTAGCACTGGTCTTAAACCCTAATTTATTTTTTGCTAGGCGCGGTGAGGTCAACAGCCTCTTCCAGCCTTAGATTCCCCCATTTGACCTCGTCTAGCTCCTGGAGAATTGGGTAGAGTACAGCAGGCACTAGGATCCTCTTACTGGGGAATGGGACTTGTGTGTATCCTTAACACCAATCAGGGGCCCATAGCGGCGATGGACTGGTTACACAGTATTTTACAGTATGAGCTCCCTAAAATAATATTTCTTATATTAACCTGAAGCCACTGTCACAGAGAATCAGGATAGCATGTGTTTTCTTATAAATTAGTTACAATTTAGTTCTATTCTGTCGCCTTGCAGGATTCCGTGGCAATATGCACGTTGTCAATACATAATAACCTTGGGCCTTACACTTAAAGTGTGAATTGTAGAAATAACTCGACCTAAAGAAATCGTTTTTTTTATTTATTTGCTGGTTGGGAGCTGCTTGTGCGCGTGTTTAGCATCACATATACTCACAACTCAATTGATAACTAATCCACTTTGGTTGCTCACATGCTGACAGATATGGACGGTAATTTGCCTCGAAAGTCAAACATTTGCTGCCCTTTTGACATGAACATTAGTGCTTGTCCTGGGGAAGACGCTGCGCCCTTTATGGAAACCAATAACACTATGGTGTACAATACAAAGTGTAATTGTTTGAATCAATTGAAAAGTATGTAACTTTTTTTTAATGTAGTTTCCTATAGCGCGAACTTGGCCCGAAGGAACCGGTGCGCTTTACACGAGCACCAGATGTGTTAAATGAGGGCATTCTTTGTGTGGCACAGGGAGATTAAGTGATTTGCCCAGCATCACAGGATGTTCCGCGTCCATGCTGCTTCTAAGAACCCTGTTTGCCAGATGTGGGGTCCCCCGCCCTAGTCGCTAGGCCAATTACCATCCCGTAGGTATTAAAGCTCTTAAGATGGACACCAGTTACATTACACAAGAATACATTCATTGTTGGTAGGCGCGTGGAGATGAAGTGATTTGCCAAAAATCACAGGAAGCTGAGCTTGCACCGGGGATAGAACCCTGTTCTCCAACTCCAAAGTCGGCCGCTGTGACCGTAAGGCCACAGCCTCTCCTTCATTTAATTTCTCTTTGGAGCAGCCCAAGACCTTTTTACCCATCACCCACTGTCTTTCTTTAGGTGTCCCCATTTCCACAGCTCTGTCCCAACACCTGATTTGGCCATACTTTTTCTTTAAAGAGTCAGTGGCATCTGTGAATTTTTCCTTAGCTGCGCCCTACAGTGAGACTTGAGTAAATAACAAATGCATCTTCATCTGCTTTCGAGTCACAGCATTTTTAATGCTAAAGAACTGTGACTAAACTTGCGAAGCTGCGACACGACGCTGCATAAATGCCTCTTTCTTTTTTTGTTCTTTTGTTCATGAATAGACCGGGCCTCACTGCCTTTCTTTTAAGGACTTGCCAATATTTCAAAAAGGGGGACAGTTCGGTTTATGTGCACCTGTCTACTGAGTTTGCATGAAAAATACACAGCGCACCAGGATATCTATAGCGTGCACAACCAATTACGGGTTTTTAATATTCTGAGATCCCAAACATCCATAAACAGGGTGATAACCAATATTAAGTTACCGCGATAAACCTCCGAATCACTCATTTAGTGAGAAATAAACCTGCAGCGTCAATCAGCGAGGAGCCTAGATTGAGCAAGGATGAGGCTGTGAGCTCCCGTCATGGGCTGTGGAGGACACGTGACCCTTACATGTAACTTTCAACTATTTGCCCAGAATCAAATGATTTTGCGTCGAAGCCGGGATTCAAACCTAGTTACCCGGCTCTAATGCCTGCAATCCTGGCCAGTATACCGCATACCCACACAGTAAGAGGTCGAGGTGACGCCAGGACCCAGACTTGGTTCCCTAATTGCAAAGTC
The DNA here is from genome assembly GCF_964204655.1 of Triturus cristatus. Lineage (NCBI taxonomy): Eukaryota > Metazoa > Chordata > Amphibia > Caudata > Salamandridae > Triturus > Triturus cristatus. The sequence goes on from NC_140591.1 coordinate 502,374,481, forward strand.
GACAAGCTGCGGCTGCGGGGTCATTGTGCCCATATCTCCATTCCTGTAAGTGCCTGTCCTGTTCGTGCTCCAGGACTCGGCCACTATCCTTTTGTAAATAGAGCTATGTTTTATATTCCTCTATTACACCTGGCGTGAGTCCAGGCGCACAACACCCATTGGACTCACAGGGCTTCAGCCCCCCCCCCCCCCCCCCCCTCGTGTGTGACAGCCCGGGATGAGACAGTTTCCCGGCGCACACAAAGCCGCACCCGAGCACTTCACAGGTCTTTAAAAGATCATTTGCATGTTAATGAGGCCTCGCTGTTGTTTCACCCCTTCTAAGAGCCCCTGCAGCTCCGCTCTGCCTATGGCTTAAAAGATTCAGCCCCCCCCGAATTTTTTTCTTAGCCCTCCCCCCCCCCCCCGAAATTTGTCTCTAGTTGCGCCTCTGGGCGTGACTCTATCAATAATGCAGGAAACACATCTGTCCGGGGCAGCGAGATTATTTTTCAGATTTTTGTGGCCCACAAGACCAACACGGTGATACTGCCGAGGACCCACTGCACCTGGAGACCCCCAAAAACCATGGAAGGCACAGGAGACTGCCTCCTGCCGTTCCAATGTAGCCTGCACACCCAGGCAGCTATTTCTCAAAGATGGCGTAGGAGTGTACCCACAGATGACCCCGGACTATTCCAAGCCCCAAAACGGACAATGCGCAGCAGTTGCAGAGAGTTGATGGGCCTGTACCCAGTGCTTTAAATGGGCCGGTACTCGCCGGTACTGAGTACCGGCACTTCTTAAATTTATCGCTCTGAGTACCGGCACTTCTCTACTGCCCTAGAGAGTACCGGTACTCATGAAAAGGTAGGCTCATTAGCTGTGCTGGTGAGCAGGAGTGGGACGTGTCTCCGGCAGGCAAGGCGCCACTTCCGTAGCCCCGATCTGAGCCCCAGCTGAGCCAATCAGCAGGGCTCGTTTGAATAATACTGGTGCTCACTATCACGCTGTGCTTGACAGAGCATGGTCGAGATTCATTTTACCTGCTAGTGTGTGCGTGTGATTTTTGCAGCGCGTGTGTACAGGTACCCAAGCAGCAGCCCAACTCGATTCAACCGAACTTGCCGGGATTCAACCCCATGTCGGTGAACCGCTCCTGCATAGCTGCAGCTAGCGCTCAAACCCACCATTGCACCACTGCTGTCCTTCTCCGCCCGGTTCGTCGCAAGAGCAGAAAGCCTCCTCCACCGATGTCTGGGGGAGCTGGGGGTCATACCTCGGGCCTCCGGTCCTGTCTCGCCGTGGCCCTCCAAGTTCCGGCCGTGCTGCCTCCTGGTAGCCGGGCACCTGCTGGTCAGGGTCACTCTGCCCTTCGTCACGTCACCCCAGTATGCTGCGATGTCCATCCCCGACCTTGGATGCCGCGCGTCTGGTTGAGGAATGCTTGCTGCCGCTCAGCCGGCATCACCATTCCACTGTTCCATGGGCCTGGAGGAGCGCTGTTTAAAGCATCTCAAGCCAAGAGGCCGCATCGACGCCCACAAGGGCATGAACACTGGGCGGCAGCACAGTGGGGGATGGTTCGATCCCTGGAGGCTGGGGAGAGCAACACCGCGATGAGCCCGATGAACTCGAAAATCGTTGGTGCCGCTCCCCCATCTCCCTGATGTGAAGGTGAGCTGACCCAGGGGGAGCGTCGCCTTATATCCTCCACCTTCCTCTTTTTCCTTTTTTCTTGGAAGAAAGGGGAGGTTGTCTTAGGCGCGTTTCACTGCGCTGCATTTCCCGACGTCGCAAACCAGATCCGTTCCTTGCGGGCTCTGGCAGCCTTTGCTAGAACATATATTCTAATAAAGAGATGGTACAGTTAGCTGGTGCAAAATATCATGGTGTTTGTGAGAAAGATTGCGGGAGAGGAGTGGACAGCAAGAGAAATCGCTGGAGAGGCGTGGCTAGCTGAACATGGCGAGGGCTACACCTTATAGGAACTTCATGTTGGAAGCCTGAGTGTGTATTGATCCCACCCGGAACTGAGCTTACCATCCTCCCGCCAGACGAGACTCTCATGCCAGAAGTGACAGATCAGTCCAGACCATTTCTCCACTAGCAGGTCTGATCTAACATGGTTGCCTTAATGTGGTGAAAGACTGCAGCCTGGGACAACAGCAGCAACAGGGACAGACCGACCTACAGCTGTTAAGGGGGGACAGACATTGGTTTAGTAGAAGACAGAGGCGCAATAGGAGCCAAATTTCGGGGAGGGCTAGTAAAAGTTTTGGGGGGGGCTGATTCTACCAGCAATATGCAGAGTGAAGATGCAGGGGCTTTAAGAAGGGGTGAAAACACAACAAAGCCTTGTTAGCAAGTAAGTGGTCTTTTAAATACCTGTGAAGTACTCGGGTGCGGCTGTGTGTGTGCCCGGGAATCTGTCTCAGCCTGGGCTGCCACACACGACGGGGTGGGGGCTAAACCCCTTTGAGCTCAATGGGTGTTGCGTGCCTGGTAGAAGGTGCATTGCGTCTTCCATCATGTGTGAAAAAGCAGAAATTCAAGTAGCACTGATGGCCTAAGGGAGAGGTGAAGAGGGCCTCCTAGAGCTACTACTAGGGCTGGAGGACTGATGCATGGTCGAGAGTAGGTTGTCTAGCTAGATCCCCTCTCTGCCTTGTAATCTGCCGAAAGAGAGGAAGACGGATACTCTACAGGAGAGATGCAGAGAAATCACAGGTACGAAGAGGAACGTGTCAGGCACCTCAAAGGGAGTAGACTCATTGGACGAATAAAAAATTTGTTAGTATCATGCAATATTTGCCAAAGCACCAAAGATCTAAGCGCCTGATTTATACTTAGTAGATGGGATACTCCGTCACAAAGGTGGTGGATAGCTCCTCAGCCATATTACAATTACGTTGTATCCTATGGCATTTGCAATATGGCAGACAAGATATACGTCACATTTGTGATGGAGTACATGCATCCCTCAAAGTCTAAATCAGGCACTAATTTTGTTGGGCCTAAAACTGCAAAACCACAAGGTACTGTCTCAAAGCACATCATCAGCCTTACAGGATGTTAAAACTGAGAGCAACTGCCAGCACCAGCAGTAACAACACCGAACACTTGCTTTATACCTAATTGGTTAATGAGGTGTTTGGATCTAAATAGTCCTACCTAAAATTACATGTTGTTGTTTTGTTTTAGTGCATAATACATTGTTGAAAATCTGTCTTCAAGTTCTGTCTATGATTTCCTGCTTCCTTAGCAACGCCCAAACTAGCAACACAATAGGTAACCCCAAACCTATCGACAGACAGAATTTAGTGCATGAGCTGCGTACAGAAGTCACACATGCTGCTTTTGACATAATATCAGTTGAAATGATCAGAGGGCATAACACTGTTTAGAGCAGACCAAGTAATACACTTCACAAAGTCCTGGGCACCATAGAAGCCTCTAGAAAAGCAATTAGAAGTAAAATTGGTGATGTGGACATATGTTTTCTGTCACAACAAGAGGAGAGATGTCAATCGAATTGAGAAGAATGAAAACGTATTGAACGTAAAGCTTCCTTTGAAAAGTACCGATTGAAACATTACAATAACAAGTACTGGATCAAAGTGAACAAGTGAGGTTCTTAGAATTGGGGGGAAAGACTTTGAAAGCCAATCTAGAAATGGGAGCAGCAAATGGTGGGTCTGCTAAAAAGCACGCCTACTACACGCATTGTTAACATCCTGGAAGTATGTCTGGTTAAAACTGTTGCACCTCATGGCATCTTGAAATTTCATACTATGGAAAGAGCACACAAGGTCACAGTGGAACCACCCCAGCAAAACCTGTGGAGGCCCAATACTAAATGTCATATAGAAGTCTAGGAAGACAAGTCTTTTTTGTGGATCTCAACAAATTAATGATTTGTCTAAACAATCCTGCTGTGTTACCACAATGTTCATCCTTTCTGGAAGTTAAACAGAGCATATAAGACTTGGGGATAAGATATGTACTTATGTTCCCAGGAAAAAGATATTGCAGAATGGTCAATCAGACTTCTTCACTGATCCCAAAGATAACCAGAACACGGGAGAGAAAAACAGGTGCAGACAAGCGGTACTGTAAAATAACAGTGCCTGGTGACTCCAAAGGTGAATATGGGTAGTCCTGACCCCACCACATGAACAAAGTAAAATAAGAACCTGCTCAAATCGAGAAAGAGCAGCAGTAGCTGCAGTGAATATCACTATGCAGCGGAGATCACCAAAAGATCTGACTAATAGGAAATTGGACTCCATAGCTAGTTAATATGTTTCCAGACAACCATCAGGAAAGGACAACAGTCTGTTCAAAATGTTTCCCAGATCCACTGATTCCTTATTTTGATCCAGTTTGACCTCATGATATACAACCATGAATTGATGGTTTCAATATGCTGATTCCTTTCTGTTGTTTACTCGGTGTGGCATCGGTGGCATATACCTGCAAAATAGGCAGTGCCTACATGGTTATTATACTTTCCCAGCTGCAACTTCATTCATTAATTCTCACATGTGATGGCTCCATTTTACAGGAATATTGATTCTTGACGTGAAAGGTCAGAGGCATGAGACATGGGGATCAAGGAGCATAGACTCATGGAGTATTTTTTAAAGAACACATCATGCATGACAAGGACATGGGATTGGAAATGGAAGTGGCAGTGGCAGTTGTTTGCCACAACTAAGGGCCTCGTTACAGTGTCAGGCGGAAAGCCTCCGCCCGACAGTCGGCATTCCCTAAACCACATCGGATCCCTTCCGACCGGCTCAGTCAGCCTACAATCCGATTACGATGTTCGGAAAGAGACTTTAGGGGGCCGTGGGGTGCCTGCAACAGGGTGCAGGGTTATACACCCCCCCTTTTCCACATAGGAGCCTGTGTTGTTGTGCGGAAAATGGGCCTCCATAGGAAAGAATGGGAATGGGACTCCGACAGAATAGTGTTCGGTCTCATCGTAATCGGTCGGGTGGAACCATCGACCGCGAGTCGGTTTCTGAATCTAAGGCGGTGTCGGGCGGAAAGTTTCCGACTGACATCGTAATGAGGCCCTAATTCTTCTCACACTGGATATAAATGGTATCCGGTTGATTTCTTTGGGTTATGCAACCCAGCAACCAAAGAGTATTCATTTTTTCATTTATATGCATGACCTATCTATCAGGGTAGACAAAATCTTTACACTACATGCTGACATTTTTCTAACAAACAATGGAAATATCTGTGCAAATTCATCAGTGACCACAACCATTTAATGTTGGGCATGCACTTATGTGGTACTAGAATTAATATTTTTTCTACAGACAGCTCCACTGAACAACTCCATATTTAGGAGTACCCAAGAGGGGGAGACATGTCAATGTTACACTGAAACTTATGGGTCTGCCTCAGGTGCACTAGCAAAACAGGATTAGGGGCCATTGACTCAGAACATCATCTAGGATTAGAAGTGAATTGGCAAGGGAAATAACTACTTCAGAAAATTTGCCTGCGAAATCTTGGGATAGCCCTGAGATCACCTCAGACAAGAAAGAGAACTATACAAATCTTTGTCAAGGAAACTGCACTGGTTGGACTAGAGAACATATATGGTAAAAAAAACGTGATGAGAGCGACAAGATTGAAAGGTTGCTGACCTGGTTAATCACACCTTTTTACAGAAGGTTTCCAATTGACCGTCTCTTCAGTGGATATGGAAGGCTGTTTACACACAAGAGGTTAATCGGCGTTTCTGCACTATTATTCTGAATTACAGGAAGAAACAACAGAGGTATCCAGCAGAGAGCTAAAAGAGTATATATAAAGGGCAGAACTCACTGTTTCCTACTTAGGTGGAAGCGTTAAAGGCTCATTTACCCATTCAAGAAATGAGAAAAAAACGATATTTGAACTCCTCAGAGGCAGGATCCAAGGTGCTGATAGGATACCAATTGAATTCTGTATGACTTATGTGTATTTACATTCTCTGATCTTGGTTAATATGTACATAACAGCCAGCGCACAGTTTGAGTTGCCCATGTTTGTCTCCCTACCTAAATCTGGTAGAGAAAAGTTAGATAGAACATCTTTTATTCTCTTGTCAATGTTCAACATTTATTATAAAATCCTTAAAAGAATCATAGCAAGTCATGTTATTTTTTTGCTGTCAATTATTCACCCTTATCAAAGCAAACATGCCTTAGGATGCAATACATTTTCTAATATTAGAGGAATATTTCACTCTATTTACAGTTCCTTTATCTGCGATAGCTACACTACATAGTGAAAAGACCATTCATTGTATTTGTTGGTAATACACCTTAACTGTACTGCGAAGACTGAGGCAGGGCACAGTATAAAGGTACCTCATTGTATACCCAACCTGTTGTGAGGCCTGCACTGGCAGAACTATGTTAAAATCAATCAGTATTTAGCAGGAAATGGACGGCAACATCCCTCTTTTTCTTGATATTTACTGCCCATGATACCCCTTCCCAATACAATATGCCAAAAAGGGTAGGCATAGAGGCATTGTCATAGCTGTCACTACATATATAAAATTGTCACAAATAGATAATAAACTTCTTTATCTGAGCAATGTAGAGGCAGACTTAGTATTAACAATAAATATGATGAAGACCTTTGGGAAAAGATGAATTTGTCAAAATCATGTCTATTCCCCATCAGACCTGGCATAAAGGAGTCTGTTGTGATAATCACTCACTGTAATATTCGATGGGAAAACAAAACATTCTGCTTGTAAGGGATCCAGATATATCCCAGTGGGTCCTATATCATAGACTGAGTTGTGTTCATCCTAAAGGGCTGTGTTTCCTTCCGGTAATCCCTCTAGTTTTCTGTGCCGGGAACAGTCTCTTTAGTAAAAATGGTGGTGCAGTTGCAGCTCATATGCTACTTTACTAATCTTCCAGTATTCTTACCTAGTAGTTTTGTTTCCAGAATTGGATGCTATATTGACAGCTTTGATTTGTAACACCGAGTGATATAGTGTGACTCAGTACAAATTTCAGCTACCCACTCTTGAGGAAGAATTAGGAATCCCAGATTGTGATTTCTTTGCTTGATAGAAACGCAATTGCATTGGGTTGCTAGGTGAATTGCTGAAAACTCTATGCCAGAAGTGAGATAGATGTTACTAAACTTTGGAAGAAATGCAGAGATTGCTCTGCTGCTAAATGAAATGCCATGATAAATAGATTACCCAACCTTTTTTAGAGGCGCTAACCACTGTTGGGATAGATGCTGGTGAAGATTTCTTTTGGAATGATATATGTGGCTGTAGGTCAGAATATTTCTTTTAAAAATATCATCTGACACGAACATTGTGGCCTAAATATAGTTCGCAAAAATATCACTCCTGTGGGTGTTGATATTCCATTATTATTTGAATGGGGTGCATGTAGTTTAACAGTATTTAGAGCACAAAGGGACCAATTTATATAGAAAGCAGTAAAACTACATTTGTAGGTTTGTACCTATGTTTGAGTGTATATTTGCTACATCTGGGATTCACTAAATTCCCAGAAATTTCCACAAACTGCTGACCCAGATAAAGACTTCCATCAGGATTCTCCTTTTATCTGCTATGAATGTGCAAGCCAGAAAACACTTGTGTATATGCCTCGTGATCAGCATACCTTCAAAAACAAGGAATCTTGATTTTCACTTTGTTTCTGTTAGACTTGTCATTCTTAGGGTGATCTTTCCTCCAACATTTTGCCTGCTTACATCCACTTTTTGCTCTATTACATTGTTGGCCTTGGGACTCTGAGCACTTTACCACTTCTGACCAGTGCGAAAGTGCATGTGCTTCCCCCCTAAAACATGGTGATATTAGTATATACCTGATTGGCATATTTAGTTTACTTAGAAGTCCCTTGTAAAGTGGTATACTATTTACCCAGGGCCTGTAACCTAAATGCTACTAGTGGGCCTGCAGCACTGATTGTGCCACTCACACAAGTAGCCTTTCAAACATTTCTCAGGCATCCCACTCTGAATTGGCATTTAAAACCACGTGCCAAGTCGTAAACTCCCTTTTTATTAGACACAGGACACCCCTATGGTAGGCCATAGGTATCCCTAAGGGCAGGGTGCATGTCATAGTATTGACAAACAGCTAAATACATTTTCCACTACTGTTAGGCCTATTCCTCCCATGGACTAGCATTGGGAATTCCTTAATATACTTTTAAGCTGAAATTCCTGATTAGAAAGGAGTAGCTGGATCATGTTTCATATCTTTGGAATGGTAATGATACATCCTCTTTAATTATAAGGCTTGAATTAACATTTCTCTGTTCCTAACTTTGCTATGTGAGCTTGCTGCCTGTCTCCAATACACATCTGGGCTTGGTGACAGCTACACTTTGTGCATTCCCTCCAAACAGCCACAAACACAGCAAGGGTGGGTGTGACAGATGACTCATCTGAATTCATCTGAATGCTGATAGCCTTCCTGGGCAGGAAGTGGGAGAGGGAGCTCAAACTTACATCTGAATAGGCTGTGTCTTGTCTCCACACAAATGACTGATTACCCCCCATAGATAGCCTAGCAGACAGGGCTTGGATAAAAGGGGACCTGCACACTTTAAGGAGTTGTTTAGAAGTCACCATCACGTCAAAGGGACATTTGGGTATAAGTACTGGGGCTCTGACCCCACCAAATGAGTAGACTACTAGACCTCGGAAGAACTCTGATGGACTAAAGACAGCTGTGCAGAGTGCCACTTTCCCATGACTGACTGTTCTGAGGAACTGCTTCGCTAATTTGCTACGCGGCGCTCCAGCCTGCTGATCTCTACCCTGTTGAGCACAGGTATGGGACCCATTGCACTTGAGCCAAGAGTGACTCCAAGTGCTTGCTGGCTTCCCTCCTGTTTTCTCAAGCCTCAGGGACACAAAATACTTCTTGCAATCCTGCTTGTGCTGCTGGCCTCTGCCATCTGTAAGTACTACCCTTGCCTGAGGTGCTCCCTCCAATCCTGGGCCTCAGAAATGGGTTCTACATCTGTTTTTCTACAATACCGACACATTGTCACCTTTGTACTGATTGGAACCGATGCATCACGCTTCGATGCCAACGCAGAGGCTGTTTACCTACAGCAGTTCTACAGACTGCGTAGCCCAACGACTATGTTCTGCATGGTTTAACAATGACACATTGTGTTCATCTCAATGGGGTTCGAGTACAACGCATTGACCTGACTGAGTGGAAAAGATCAACGCATTATGCCCTCAGCATCAACGCTTTGCTCCACCCAAGGTACTTTTTCAGCAGGACATGCATGAGTCTCATAGCTGGCCTTCCCTTCATCGTTCTTGTCCTTAACTTTGGATTTACCCTGGTCCCTCACAACCTCAAGTAACCTTATAGGGCTATTGACTTCAAAGCACTGTTTTTGAATGTGTTCTTTAAAAATTTATATCTGAACTTCTACTGATTGGATTTTTGTCATTTTGGTCTTGTTATACTCAGATACATCTTCTCTGTTGTTCTAAACTTGTGTGGAGTCTTTTTGTGGTGCTCTCCTTGTGTTACTGTGTGGGTGTGTTGCACAAATACTTTACACATTGCCTCTTAAGTTAAGCCTGCCTGCACTGTGCCAACCTACCAGAGGGTGAGCACAGGTTTAATTGAAGTGTATATGTAGCTTACCCTGAGTAGGATTGTTGTCCCAACTTGGACTAGGTGCAAACCTCTGCCAACAAGAGACTCATATTCTAACACTTTCCTACTAACTACTTCCTCTCAAGCCATAGAAGGGAACAACTAAACAAATAATAATCTTTCGTCTCCAGAGACTAATTTGATTGAACTAGTTTAACAATATATTACATAATATATTGGCAATGGGTACAAGTAAGGCATGGCACAAGCCAGCCTGAATCACTGGAGCCAGGTGTGAATTGAATGTGACATTAACAGCAAAAGCAAAAATAATATTTTGTTATACTGACACTTTGAAGGGCAATGTCCTTGAAACATTAAGTATATGAAAGTAGGAAACCTCAATTAGAAACATTTTTGCTTTGTCACAGTACATACCACGTATGCATCTCATTTTCAAACTTCTAGGGTTAATATATTTTTATTAGAATTGTAAAACAATATTACATAGCATAAGGCATACAAAAAAGAAACAAATATATTATCATTAGTAATTTTACTGTAATAATGTCAATATACAAATACCAACTTAAAGGTATATTAAACAGGTAGAAAGAAAGACAACAGACAGAAAGACAAGAAAAGAGGGAGAGGAAAAGAGAATGTAAGTAAAATTAGAACACTGGAATGTTGAGAGCTTCATTGAAGACAATGAAGTAGGAGCAGCCTTTGTGAATTGGTATAGGCCAACTTCTCTCAACATTTCAATGTCTTAATCAACAGGTTCTGCCTTTCTCTTTCCCCTGTCTTTTGAAAATATATTCGGCAGAGGAAAGCGAAAGACAGAGGCCGTGCAAGAGGACACATGCAGCCTTCACCCTTTCCTCCTCCTGTGGCTCAGGGTCACTAGGGCTTCAGAAAGAGGGAGAGGTGAATGCTGCTCAGCTTCTCGGTCTCTATGGCTTGGCTGAACTACAAAGAACAGTTCAGCCAAGCCAGGGAGAACCAGGGGGTGACTTCAACCCCCTTTCACAGCACTTGCTGTGAATGTTCAACAGCTAAGAGCTGAGGCCCTGCATGTGGCTGTTAGCTGTAGAAGATTCACAGCAACAGCTGTGAACATAGGCCTCACAGAGCACGATGGGATTCCAACTCCCTCCGACTCCATGAGACGTTTGTATTACTACTTAAAACATTCTGCCCTGATGGGTGGAATGTTCTAATAACTTTATAGCCTGCCATAGCTGGTCTATAACGGCAATTAAAGCCCCACTCCCTTGTTCAAGTCTAATGCTTGAGTGGGCCTTTAATGGCAGGTATAGCCAGCTACGGCAAGCTAAATTAGCTGATCTAACAATCAGATAGAAATGTAGCAAAATGCAACCTTAATAAATCATTCTTATCCTCACGTTTAGTATCAACAGAGCAAATAGTTTTAATTCTATGTTTTTCACATATATGTCTCAGCAAGCCTGAAAAGATAATTTGATGTAATCACAGGATGCGATTTGTCTGAAGGCAAAAAGAAGATCTAACAACTTGTATTTTAAGCACAATTATCATACAGAGCCTATAAAATATATTTTCAAAGAAAAGTGGTATATTGATATCTAACATTAAGACCAAATTAATTTCCAAAATGCCTTAACATATTTACAATAGTATAACATGTCAAACATTGCACCCTTCTTGGTTTTACAGGAGCAGCAGAAATTTGAAGCAGATTTAGCAAAGTTAGAAACATATACTGGAGTAAAACGTACTCTGTGGTACATAAAAAGAGTGTTTGAGTGATATTCGCTGATTGAGAAGTCTTGAATACCTTGAGCAAAATTTTATTCGAAACCTGTGGCTTTAAATTCAACTGCAAAAACATCTTCCCGTATTAGCTCAACTGGAGATCTAGTGTTATTACACCTGACTGATGGAGATGTACATCTTAGCAGCCGTGGGAATAGTAATAGACATATTGGCTGGCCCATCCTATTGACAGTCAGTGTGTTTTATTAACCATCCTCTTTAGAAGCAGGACCCAGTTCACATATTATATTTTGGATGCTATTAAACACTATGAGGAGTACACCCTAGGAGGTACCTAAGTGCACCGAAATGACGGAGTCGTCCTTATGTAGAAGACCCCTCACTCACCAACCTAGTTGGTGATATGCTTCATCTTCGGGGTCCCACCCGGATAGCCGAATCCCATCCGGGTGTGCTGCGACACCTGATTACAGTGGAGCTGGTATTTTCTTTTGGTGTGTGCCAGTGAAAAAGTGATTTAAAAATTGGCCAGGTTTAACTCTTTATGGAAACAGAATCATTTATTCTGGAGCAACTGGACAATGTTAAAAATTAGGAGATACCGTGTGGGGTTAAATTAGGGGTGGGAGGAATTTGCGAAATTCACTTTCGCAAATTATCGCGAAAATTTTATAAATCTCCGCAAACATGCGGAAATATCGCGAAGATGTAGAAGTTTTGTTCCCGCCCGTTCGCGGTATTTTCTGCGTGGTCGCGGCTCGCCAATTTACCCATGCGGTTGCTCGCGGGCGCGGCCATCTTGTTTTCACTTGTCTCGCGGTGCATGATCGCGAGAAGAAAGATGTGATCGCGCGACGCATGACGTTACTGTGGGCGCGAACTGTCGCGAGACAGCGCAAATGGCTGCCAACAATCCAACATCTCGTGGAGAACGCGACCGGATCGGGAAAACTTGTCGGCGTACGCGGGGATTCAGGTAAGGCGATCGCGCGCACGCGAGAATGTATTATTTTACAGCGCGAGCAAGAAACAAATTATCGCTCAGCTGCGGAATGCGGAAATTTTGACATTTTCGCGTTTTCCGCGGAACGCAAAAATGCCAAATTATCGCAATTTCGCGAACGGAACAGAATTTTGGCCCAGGCCTAGGTTAAATTGACCTAAGGTATCTTAAAAGTGAAGTGAAGTGAAAAAGTGGTCTACATGTTTCAACCTAGTGGAAGAGTCTCCAGGTTCGGACCGGTGTTGATAACCAGGGCAGTCTACACACGGTAAGGTGTACCCTACCCTTGCTTAAATTAAAATCCCCTCATGTACTCACAGTGGGGAGACATCCTTTCTTGAATTTCTAGAAAGGAAAAGTGCCTGTGAAGACAAAACAAGGACAATATACGCAAAACATAATCAGTTCTGTATACAACATTGGTATCAGGCTCCTCTCATTCAACATCCAATGTTTGTAAGACGTTGCCAGTGACTAATACTTCAGTCATGCTAATAGTGCCACCTAAAATCAGTGGTACAAGGGTGCTTGATTATAAATCCAAACTTGTATAATCCGCGGGGCTGAAATTCACCCGTGATCCATACATACAACCCACTCAAACAGATGTGTGTTTATGTGCACTCTCACAGGAAATTCTGGGGTGCACATTTAAGGTGGCGAGTGGTCTAGTGTCTAGCACGAGTCACACTCGTCAATCGACAAATACACACTGACTGTTAATAATTCACTTTTACATGGGTGTCTGTGCACTCACTCAACTTCGTGAGTTTATAAAATCAACATAAAAGAGCATGCTCGATGGAGTAGTGTGGTACACAAGCGAAAAATGGACAGAAAGATCAGAAGACAAAGCTGTAAGTTCGAGCCTTACTAGCGGCGCTAAATTCGCGTGCCTCAAGGGTGCCGGGGTCAGGGAGCTTTTTCCTACCACGATCTATGGGAGAAAGCAGTAAGGTCAGGGAGTTAAAGGGGTGCGTTAGGAAAGTGGACAGACTTCGCAGTACCCACCCGCATCGAGTCTGTTAACTTACTGCGTGTGAAACAGACTCGGCTGTGGGCCTCAATACACGGAGCAAGACACGGGAACCCCAAGCAGGGACAAGCAGCAGCCGAATCTAGTAACTAATCTAGCAACTAGACCATTGACAATCATCGAAAAAGTACTTAATAAAGGTTTAGGCTTCGTTCCAACCTCAAGGCTAGACACATTTTTTGTGCACTAGTGAAGGTAAAATCCCCTATTTCTATACCTTACCTAAAATGCATAAAAATAAAATCCCTCCACCCGGCAGACCCATAGTATCGGGTATTGGCTCCTTATTGGAACCATTGTCACGCTTTTGTGACGTTTTTCTTAAGACCATTGTACAAAACACAACAACATATCTACAAGATACTAAAAGTCTGCTACAACTCCTGGAAGATATCAAAGTTAATGACACCACAATACTGGTGAGCTTTGATATTGAAAGCTTGTATACAAGCATTCCCCAGGATGATACCCTGGAAGTTCTCAAGAGAACCCTTGATGAAACTAATTGGACCTATCGGACACCCAAGAACTTTGTTCTGGAATGTGCCAGACTGGCGTTGAAGAAGAACTTTTTTGAATTTGAGGGTACCCTCTACCTTCAAACAGGGGGTACTTCAATGGGAAGCACATTCGCGCCAAGTGTGGCCGGACTCTATGTTTTTGATTTTGAGAAAAAATTCATACTCAACGATCATAACCCATTTTTCACCTACATTAGTTTCTGGAAAAGATACATCGACGATGTCCTTGCCATCTGGCAAGGACCGGAAGACACCCTCGCTGAATTCTGTCAGTGGATCAACACTTGTGATCAGAATTTAAGGTTCACCCACATAAAAGATCTTAACACCATGGTCTTTCTAGATGTTGTGATTACCAAGGAAAACGATCGTCTTGAAACAAGAACCCATTACAAACCAACAGCGAAGAACAACCTGCTTAGGTTCGAAAGCTTTCACCCTAGGCCACTTAGAGAAAATCTGCCTTATGGCCAATACTTCAGACTACGCCGGAATTGTAGTAAGATCACCGACTATCATAAACAGGCGTTAGATCTCACAAGGAAACTATCAGAAAGGGGTTATCCCGAAGGAATTCTCACTAAGTGCCAGAAAAGAGCACGTAACCAGCCCAGAGCAGCACTCCTGGAAAACAAAGTTGTAACAGAGGATAAGGCACCGCTGACCTGCGTGACTACATACAGTACGGCATCGAACTTGGTCACAAAATCAATCAACAATCATTGGACTATTCTGAATACTGGTAACCTAAAGTGGGAAAAACCATTGTTCTCCTTTAAGAAATCTAGAAGCCTTAAAGACTCCATAGTGAACACACGTCCAAAAGGAACGGTCCAAGAAAAACAAACCACAGTCCTGACTGCATGGGGCCTTCCAGACATCACTGGACATTACAAATGTGGTAACTGCAGTGTCTGTCATCTTACAGACAATGCAAAAACATTGGAACTGGAACCAGGCAAAGTATGGACTTTGAGAACACACACCAACTGTAATAGTGCCAATGTTGTCTACAGGATCATTTGTCCATGCAACCTTCAGTACGTGGGAATGACTAGTAGAAAAATCAAACAAAGAATCTGCGAACATCGCAACACTATTAGGTGCAAAAAAATCAATGACTAAACTCTCTGAACACTTTCTCTTGATGAACCATACAACAAACGACATGAGGTGGACCATCATAGAACAAATAAAGACAGGAGACAGGTTTCAACAACGTTTATTCGAAAAAGAACAATGCTGGGTATACAGATTATCCACTCACAAACGTGGATTGAATGATAACATTCCATGGAATTCTGTCCTATCCAAGTAACTTTTCCCATTATATTTTTATTTTTATTTTTTCATAAGAAACTACTAACATCTGACGCTCAGCAGAATCCTATGGCTGACCGTCAACATCGATAATCCTATTTGGATGTGTCACCCTTCTACCTGATAGAATGTATTCCCCTCCTTTTGCCGGTTCTCCATTTGAAACAGGCGCTTCTTTCTATTTTGCTTTCAGGGATATTATGCCCTCCAACCCATGACCTGTGGCAATTCCGATTTTCAGGTCGTTTAATTTCACCTTTTTCTCTTTTCCTTCCTTTTCTTTCAAGTTGAAAATATCACTAACCATCACCCCTTATTGCAGCGTCACTGAGCCAGAAGCGTCCTTAGTTACCCGCGCGCTCCCTGCACTCGGGCGCTCTTCCAACAACTGCATTGGTTCACTCCTGGACCCGTCCCCGTCACACCTCTCCTGAGGCGAGCGCCATAGTTTCCCCTGGTTACTCCAATCCAAGATCCTCGCCCTTGACGCGCCCACACCCCCTCACGTCTCCAACCTGGACATCTTTACACCGGCAATGCCTCACTGTCGAACGGCACGTCGATGCAGGTCTTGGTCTAGGCACAACAGCCGAGTCTGTTTCACACGCAGTAAGTTAACAGACTCGATGTGGGTGGGCACCGCGAAGTCTGTCCACTTTCCTAACGCACCCCTTTAACTCCCTGACCTTATTGCTTTCTCCCATAGATCGTGGTAGGAACAAGCTCCCTGACCCCGGCAGCCTTGAGGCACGCAAATTTAGCGCCGCTAGTAAGGCTCGAGCTCACAGCTTTGTCTTCTGATCTTTCTCTCCATTTTTCGCTTGTGTACCACACTACTCCATCGAGCATGCTCTTTTATGTTGATTTTATAAACTCACGAAGTTGAGTGAGTGTGCAGACACCCATGTAAAAGTGAATTATTAACAGTCAGTGTGTATTTGTCAATTGACAAGTGTGACTCGTGCTAGACACTAGACCACTCGCCACCTTAAATGTGCACCCCAGAATTTCCTGTGAGAGTGCACATAAACACACATCTGTTTGAGTGGGTTGTATGTATGGATCACGGGTGAATTTCAGCCCCGCGGATTATACAAGTTTGGATTTATAATCGAGCACCCTTGTACCACTGATTTTAGGTGGCACTATTAGCATGACTGAAGCATTAGTCACTGGCAACGTCTTACAAAATTTGGATGTTGAATGAGAAGAGCCTGATATCAATGTTGTATACAGAACTGATTATGTTTTGCGTATATTGTCCTTGTTTTGTCTTCACAGGCACTTTTCCTTTCAAGAAATTCAAGGAAGGTTGTCTCCCCACTGTGAGTACATGAGGGGATTTTAATTTAACCAAGGGTAGGGTACACCTTAGCATGTGTAGACCGCCCTGGTTATCAACACCGGTCCTGACGAAAACCTGGAGACTCTTCCACTAGGTTGAAACATGTAGACCACTTTTTCACTTCACTTCACTTTTAAGATACCTTAGGTCAATTTAACCCCACTCGGTATCTCCTAATTTTTAACATTGTCCAGTTGCTTCAGAATAAATGATTCTTTTTCCATAGAGAGTTAAACCTGGCCAATTTTTAAATCACTTTTTCACTGGCACACACCTAAAGAAAATACCAGCTCCACTGTAATCAGGTGTCGCAGCACACCCGGATGGCATTCGGCTATCCGGGTGGGACCCCGATGATGAAGCATGTCACCAACTAGGTTGGTGAGTGAGGGGTCTTCTACATAAGGACGACTCCGTCCTTTCGGTGCACCTTTCCCCAGATCGGAGGCACTTAGGTACCTCCTAGGGTGTACTTCTCATAGTGTTTATGTATATTGATTAAGGGGACCAGGAGTACCCCCATGTAGAATACCCTTTCTCTCTCATTGTTTTTCTTGGATGCTATTAACCCATATATGCTTTAGCACCCACCACTGATTTTTTTATGTTGTGTGAGTTCATGCTTAAGCCTTCATAACCATTTTCTTTTTACACAAAAGTTATTCTGCCCTAAAATGTCTCCCCATTTTTCCTTCATGTTAAGGATTCTAAAGATACCCAGTGTTTGTGGATTCTCCTAGAGGGAACAGAGAACATGGCCAACATGTAGCAAATGGAAAATAGAAAGAATTTGTTCTAAGAATGGCAAACAAAAGGTTTGCTTTTCCAAGATCACCCTCTTTCCAGCTGTACAAAAAGAATCATTTTTCACAAGTGTGGTCAATGTTTCCTATTTTTGTGGTTTCTGCCTATGTGTAGTTTGTGGTGTAAGCAGGTGTGAAACCTATGGGTAAACTCAGAAAGCTATACATTTCTGAGAATTGGATAACATTTTGAATTCAGTAAGAGGTCATTTATGTAAATCGCTCAATGTTTTCCTAAACAAAGTAAGAAAAAAAGAATAGTAAAACATCATAAAGATAGGTGACAATGTTGACATCTTTACTTTTTAGCCTATTGGCTGATTTGCAAAAGTAATACACTGTTATGTTTGCCAGACTCTTTCAGTTGAAGGTATATGTACTGTTGTTTGGTTGATCAAAATCATTCGATATCTAGAGAGATCAAGTGAGCTTCACTTATGTTTTTCCGTGGTGTACATACCATACATCAACTCATAGGGTAAAATCTAATGAATGAAAAATGGGTGTAAAGGAAAGCAATGAATTTTTTAAATGTGTGCAGGATAATGAATTTAGGAATATTGGTTACTGGCTTACACTTGGAATTCAAAAATGATGAGAATTTCAATTGATAATAATGGATGTTCTATCATTGTATGCTTCCACACTTCTCCCAATGAAAACATTACTACACTTGTGTGGCTGGACCTATTTTCCATGGCAGGAAAGGTCCCAAAATGCAACAAGGACACATCCGTTATTTTCTTTTTAAATGTCCTTATTCTGGTGAGTTGGGAAGCTTTGGTATTTAGGCCCTAATTGCTTATTTAATTTTCCATGTCAGTTGCTAAAGATAGTCACGTGTTGATGTACAGTGTGAAAAATAAAGAATAGAAATTCTGCTTATCTGCTCTTATTTACTTATTGCTCTGCGTGAACGTCTAATTGGCCCATCCCTCTGTGTTTCATATAATTAAACCTGTAGAATGTGAACATTCCATATTTTTCATTACTTCCAATACTGTTATTTAATATTTGCTGAAGACATATTTGAATTCAAGTTCGACCATCACTCATGAGGATTTTCTTTTCACCATTTATTCTCAAGGCCGCTAGAGATCTTTTTTCCTGGCTCCACTCCACTGTTCCAGCATGCCACAGGTATGTTGCTGTATGGTATGATCTAATGTTTGCCTTACTTTTTTGAGCCCCCTACACTATTTTAAAATAACACTCCATAAAGCTTTGTTCCTGTTCCTTTTGTCTAGAATTGAAAAATTGTTCACTGGTGTGTTTCTTACTAGTCAATCTGTCACTATAAGGTAGTTATTTTTCAGAGTGTATCTTTGACTTTAATAGTATACCACCTTTGATGCAGTTCTATTAAGTTTCTATTTCTGCATGTAACTTTAATTTACTTTGTGGTCCATTTGTTCATGTCAGGAGCAGCTGAAATCAATTTCTGGATGCCTGTGCAAACTAGACCTAGTTCAAGTATATATGTGTTGTTACCCTCTTACCTGATACTTTCATTCAGTTGGAAGTGGAACCAGTTACAGGTGAGCTTCCGTAATTAAAGCAGTCATTTCACTTCTGCTTAATGTTTTATTCATGTTTTTCCTCATGCGATATTCTAAAGACAGTGTTCTCATTGGGGTATTTTTCTTCTGCTAAGGGCATTTGGTGACTTCTTGGAATATATGTATAGGCTGATAGTCAGCTGTGATACTCTAAAAAATTGTTGCTTTCCTCTTTTGGAACTTTGTACTTTTTCCTTCCTTCTGTTATGTGTCTGGTAGGCTGTTCACTGAAATGGACTTCATAAGTTCATGAGCCTTAAAACCAATTCCGAACACACCACATGCTTGAACCTACCATTTTTCAACATCACCCGACAACCCATCCAGCTGTACAAATCCCAGCCAAATAGCTGGCTCACATCCCCCCTTACCAACTAATCTCATAGGCCAAAAAGAACAAGCCCCACCAGATCTCTGAGCAGGGCAACTTATCTAGTCAAAACGTACAACACTGCACCAACTCTGAATCACCCCACTTCCAACATCCAGGTGCTCACTGGAATTAACAAAGTCATCAACACCCCTGGAGCTTCCAAACCACTGACACACCTCATCAAAATACCTAAGACAACCCCCCTCCCAGATACACAGTAACAACAACTTTACAAATTGCGTGCTCATACACTATAGATCAGTGTTAGACCTGGCACCATTGGCGTGAGTCTCCCTTCCATTTTTCGCTGTGTCTCCTGGTTTTGCTGGTTATAGATGCTCTGGGCGCTGTGCCACTGCCATTCAGTGCCACAGCGCGAATGCTCCCTTTGTAAAGATGACATGTGAAATGGTGCATCCATGATTGGCTTATTTGGTTTACCTGTTAGTCCCTAGTAGCGTGGCCTGTGTGTGCACAGGGCTGGTAAACCGAATGCTACTGGTGGGCCTGCAGCACTGGTTTGTGCCACCCACAGAAGCAGCTTGTAAAGTGCGTCTCAGACCTGCCACTGCAGTGTCTGCGTGTAGTCCAGAACTGCCATCTTGGCTGTGAAGTGCACCCACTTCCCAGCCCCTGAACCTTCCCTTGGCATCCTGTAAGCCACCCTTATGATAGGGTGCATTGTATGTGTAAGGTAGGTGTTAGAGTCGGGGATCTCTGGTTGGCGCAAGGTTGCCCTTGTGTCAAGCAGGAACCCTCTCCTCCACGTCAGGGCGCAGGATAACCCCTCGCGAATGACCCTTGCTCACCCTCTAGGTGCGTGGCGTGAGCAGCCAAGGCGATTCCTCAGGCGTTGTTGGTTAAGCACTTACAATCATACACACAGTAAATACATCAATCCCCCCAGAAACGGACACCAGACTTGGATATATATAAAAATACGCTTCTTTATATAAAAATAAGGTATATATATCTCAGCAGACTTATCACAAGACCAATAACGTTTTCGCTATGCCACCAGATTGTAAAGCGGGCAAATGTTCGTTGTTCGTAGCTTCAAATGGATACTTTGTAGTCTCTTGCAAATGTTACTTGGGGTTCCAGTACTCACAGAGATCGGCTCCTGCGAACGGGGAAATAAGGCGTTGCGGGCCCCGAGCCCGATACTGGAACTTCTTTCGTGAGGGGGAGAGTCGGCACAGGTCGGTGCGACTCTCAGCTTGGGAAGTGTTCTTGGGTCCTCAATCAGCAGGTGTGGGCACGTAGGCAGGCGCGGCCAGCGACCCTTTAGCACGGCGGTGCAGGAGGGTCTCCACAGCGGGGGCGGCGCGGCCTGAGATGTCCGGGGATAGCGAAGCGGGGTCGCAGGGCACGGTTAGTGCAGCTGGGTGACCCGGCGTAGATCACAGTCGTCGGACGGCTTCCGGCGGGAGGGGTGATAGCGCGGTCAGCGCGCTCCAGTAGCAGGCGGTGACAGGGATGCCGGCGGCCTGGCCCGGGAACAGAGAGCGGCTCGGGACGGAGCGGGGCTCTCACGGGTTTGAGGCAGGCGAGCTTCTGAGTGTCACGGCCCTAGGAGGGGCGATGAGGGGCGCAGTCTCTTTTCCAGCGGGATGCCCACACGGCTCGAATTGGAGGATGAGCAAGAAGCACAGAGAACCCACTGTTCCTGGGGTTCAGTTCAGGGGGCAAGCTCAGATCAAGCCCTTGGAGAATGTTCAAGCACAAAGTAGCAAAGTCTTTTCAGTAAGTATCTTCCTCTCCTTTCTCAGCAAGGCAAGCAGCAGGCCAGCTCCTCCAGCGTCTTCTTCTCCTTCTAGTCGGGCAGAGGTTCTTTGTGGTAAACAGGATTCTGATTTCTTAGGAGCCAGGCTCCTACTTTTATACCATGATTCTTTTGTTCTTTAGCGCCAGGGGGCCTAGGCCTGGCTCAGTCCAGTTCTGGAGCACTTTGTTATGGTGACTCTGCTCTTTTCTTTCAGCAGCAGGGCAGAGACATCAGCCGCCCCACAGGGGGTGGCGCCGGCTTTGTGGTGGCAGAGCACAGGTCTATTCACGAGTCAAGGTGTACTCCTCCCACCCATCCAGGTGTCACCTCTCTACCCACCACCTGGCAGCCAACCTGTCTCTGGGGATTCCCCAACCCTGCTCCTTACTGTTGCCAGGCAGAACACATACACACAGCAGAGGCGGACTGAGATGGTCAGGTCAGTAAATACTAACTTTCTAAAAGTAGTATTTACAAACCCAGGATATTAAAATAAACTTGACTACAAGAAGTATTTTATCATCCTGAGTTCAGGCGTACTAAACTTGACACTTCTACCATGCTCTCTGAGTCCACTGGGGTCACAGCATTGGCGTGATCCCGGCAGCCCATCCTGGCCTATGGAGAGCAGGTAGCCTTCAATAGTGAAGAACGGAAATGGCTGTAATTCACTACTAAGACATGCCACACACATCAGGGCATGTCCTACCTTATGCCTACAATGCACCCTGCCCTTGGGCCTACCAGAGGGGTGGCTAATATGTAGGTAAGGGAAGGTTTAGGGACTGGCAAGTGGGGGCACTTGCGTAGTCAGCGCTACGGTCCCGGACCGCGCACAGGGTCTGCGGTGGCAGACCCTAGACATACTTTACAAGGCCGCTTTCTGTGGGTGGCGCAACCAGCGCTGCAAGCCCACCAGCAGCATTGGCATTCACAAGCCCTGGCACCCCTGGTGCACTCTACTGGGGACTGACAGTAAATCCAATAAACCAATCATGGACATCAATTACAGGTACACTTTACCTCGGGAGCACTTGCACTGCGGCACGGATTAGCCGTGGCGCAGTGCCCTGAGCGGACAACACCAGCAAAACAATCGAGGCACACCATCAAAAAGTGGAAGGGAAACTCACGCCAAGGTGCCAGGTCTAACACGTGTCCCCTCCAGCTGAAATGTGGGGAGAACTACCCTTGCCCAGGGGGTTCCTCGTCACTCAGGCGGAAATACCTGGACAGACCGTCAGCGTTGGCATGATCTGTACCAGGACGGTGTTCCACCGTAAAGTCCATACCCTGTAGGGAGATGGACCACCTCAACAGCTTCGGGTTCTCACCCCTCATTTGCATCAACCATCTGAGGGGCCTGTGGTCCGTCTGAACCCGGAAGTGAGACCCAAACAAGTAGGGTCTTAGCTTCTTCAGCGCCCAGACCACAGCAAATGCTTCTCGCTCAATTGCACTCCACCTACTTTCCCGTGGAAGTAACCTCCTACTGATGAAGGCTACGGGTTGGTCCCAGCCCTCCTCAGTCATCTGTGAGAGCACAGCCCCTACACCATGCTCTGAAGCGTCTGTCTGTACTAGGAATTCCTTGGAGAAGTCAGGGGCCAGGAGCACGGGCGCCGTGCACATGGCAGTCTTCAGGGTGTCGAAAGCTTTCTGACAGGTGTCAGTCCAAATCACGTTCCTGGGCTGCTTCTTAGAAGTCAGCTCTGTCAAGGGGGCAACGATCGTTCCATAGCCCTTGACAAACCTCCTGTAGTACCCAGTGAGCCCCAGGAAGGCCCTCACTGCGGTCTGCGTCTTGGGGGGTTCCCAAGCCAGGATGGTCTCGATTTTGGGTTGCAAGGGTGCCACCTTGCCACTCCCCACTTGGTGTCCCAAGTACACCACGGAACCCTGCCCGATCTGGCACTTGCTTGCCTTGATCGTGAGGCCTGCTCGGCGCAGAGCCATCAACACTTCCCAGAGGTGGCGCAGGTGTTCGGGCCAGGTGGCACTGAACACTGCGATGTCATCCAGGTAGGCGGCACTGAACGCATCCAGCCCAACCAGTACCTGGTTGACCAACCTCTGAAAGGTGGCAGGGGCATTCTTCATCCCAAATGGCATGACTCGGAACTGGAAGTGCCCATCTGGGGTAGAGAATGCGGACCTCTCCTTGGCCCCATCGGTCAAGGTGATCTGCCAGTACCCAGACGTTAAATCAAACGTGCTGAGGAACCGGGCAGCCCCCAGCCGATCAATGAGCTCATCAGCTCTGGGGATGGGGTGCGCGTCAGTCTTCGTTACTGAATTGAGTCCTCTGTAGTCCACACAGAACCGGAGTTCAGGTGTGGCTCCCGGCGCAGCAGCTTTGGGGACCAAGACCACGGGGCTGGACCAAGGACTGCTGGAGGACTCAACCACCCCTAGTGCAAGCATTTTGGAGACCTCCTCCTTAATGCAAGCTCTGACCCTGTCAGTTACCCTGTAAGCCTTGTGCTTCACAGGTAAGCTGTCTCCTGTGTCCACATCATGGACGCACCAATCTGTGACACCAGGAACCAGGGAGAATCGGTCGGAAAACTGTCCCAGCAAGTGGCGGCAATCTTCCTGTTGTTCGGGCGTCAGGGTGGGTGAGAGGTTAACTCCATCCACTGACCCATCTTTCTCAGAGGCCACTAAGAGGTCAGGAAGAGGCTCGGTCTCCTCTTCCATTCCATCATCAGTGGCCAGCAGCATGCCCACTTCGGTCCTCTCTAAGTGGGGCTTAAGGCGGTTAACATGTAGGACCCTCAAAGGGTTCCTGGGAGTCTGCATGTCCACCAAGTAGGTGATAGGACTTTTGCGCTCCACAACCTCAAATGGACCTGTCCACTTATCCTGAAGTGCACAAGGCTCCACTGGGGCCAAGACCCACACCTTTTGTCCAGGTTGAAGCTCTACCAGAGTGGCATTCCGGTCGTACCACCGCTTCATCTCCTCCTGGCTGGCTTCCAGATTTGCCTCAGCAAGTTGCCTGAAACGCCGAGTCTGGTTTCGGAAGGCCAGCATGTAACTATATACATTCTGGGGAGGTTTCCTGGGAGATTGCTCCCAGCCTTCCTTCACCAAACTCAGAGGTCCTCTTACCGGGTGACCATACAGAAGCTCAAAGGGGCTGAACCCTAGAGACTTCTGCGGCACCTCTCGGTAAGCGAAGAGCAGGCATGGCAAGAAGACGTCCCACTTACGCCTCATTGGACCGTCCAGGCCCATGATCATGCCTTTGAGGGTTCGGTTGAATCTCTCAACCAACCCATTTCCTTGGGGGTGGTAAGGAGTGGTGAACTTGTAAGTTACCCCACACTCCTTCCACAGGGATTTCATATATGTGGATATGAAATTGGTCCCCCTGTCACTCACCACCTCTAGAGGGAATCCCACTCGGGAGAAAATTCCCATCAGTGCCCGTCCCACCACGGGGGCCGTCACTGTCCTCAGAGGGATGGCTTCAGGGTACCGGGTGGCATGGTCCACCAAGACCAGGATGAACCTGTTGCCTAGGGCTGTCTTGGGGTCCAGAGGCCCCACAATATCAATACCCACTCGTTGGAATGGCGTACCACAGGGAAAGGTTGCAGAGGAGCCTTATGCTTCCCTCCGCTCTTACCACTTGCCTGGCAAGTCTGACAGGTTCTGCAGTAGGAATCTGAATTCTTATGCATTTGGGGCCAGTAAAAGTGGGTGACAAGCCTGTCATAGGTCTTGTCCATCCCCAAATGTCCTGCTAACGGCACATCGTGAGCCAGCCCCAGTAGGAAGGTTCTGAACTTCTGGGGTACCACCAGCACACGGGCTGACCCAGGTTCAGCAGCCTTAGGCTCGGAATACAGGAGGTCACTCTCCCAGTACACGTAGTGTGTTTTGGCCTGAACGCCATTGGCCTGGTCTGCAGCCTGTTGCCGCATACCCACGAGAGAAGGGCATTCTTTCTGCTCCCTGCAGCATTCCTCCCTGGAGGGACCTCCTTCTTGCTGCCAATGGGTCAGCTCAGGCAAGTCTCCCAGTTCGGCAATCTGTTCCCCGGTAGGCTCCAGGGCATCCCCCTCAGGGTCTGCTTCCTCCTGGGCCGTGGGAACTTCGGGGGCCGGTTTCCCGTGCCTCCTGCGCCTTCTCCCTAAGGCCGGTTCCTGGACCTCTCCCTCAGGCTCCAGGACCCTCTCAACACCCCTACTGGCTGCCATGGACCGGGTGGTCACGCACGCCCAGTCGGGTAGACCCACCATCCTCAGATGCGTGGTCTTCTCCACCTTTTCCCAAGGGGAACTCTCCAGGTCGTTCCCTAGCAGACAGTCTACAGGCATGTCAGTTCTCACAGCGACTTGTAGAGTACCAGAGACCTCCCCCCACTCAAAGGGAACTTGAGCCATTGGACAACGACTCTCTACGTTGTCAGCATTGACAACCCTACAGTAGGCATTGGGTACAATTTGCTCTTGAGACACCAGGTGTTGCCTCACCGAGGTCACGCTGGCTCCTGTATCTCTAAGAGCCTCAACCTTCTTTCCATTGATGGTCACTACTTGCCCATATTTCTTAGTGTTAGAGGGCAGGTAGGTTACAGGGACCATCTCACTGTCTCCTAGCGAGACTAGGGTCATCTGCCCGGGACCCCCACCCTCCTGGACTGCTACCTCCTCCCCAAAGTTAACACTAGCTACTTGCCGGGGTGGAGCACCAGTGGGTGCGGTCTTACCAAACAGGCGACACTTAGGATCAGAGGCAATGTGACCCGGGTCACCACACCTATAACAATTGAAGGGCCCCTTTGGAACAGGTCTACCTGTCGGGGCCCCGTTCTGCTGCGGGGGTGGGGGAGGCTGAGAACCCTTCTGCTGGTTCCCTTGGGAATTACTTTGGGGGCCTTTTTGGAACCCCTTCTGTTTACCCTTGTCCCCCCCACTCTTCTGCTGGGGACCCTGCCCACCTTTGGCGGAGTCTCCCACTTGACCCTTGTGGACCCTGGTGCTGAGCCAGCGGTCCGCCTCCTCAGCAAGCTTCCTCGGGTTGGACAGCTTGCTATCAATCAGGTGCTGGCGTAGCTCAGGAAAACATTGACTGGACAAGTGCTCCCATGCAATTAAATCAAGCAGCCCTTGATAATCATTCACTTTGCTACCCTTCACCCAACCATCCAGCGCTCTGCAGAAAAAGGTCACATATTCCACATACGTACTCTCAGGGATCTCTGTCTATATAGCTCAGGAGTTAACCCATACCTGGTCATTAAAGCTTCCTTCATATGGGGGTATGAGGTCTGGACTTCTAAGGGCAAATCTAACAGTGTGTCCCGCCCTTCCGCAAGGAACCTTCCCCACAACCCCGCTCCCCAGTCTTTCTCAGGGACCCGGTGTGAGGACATGGCCACCTCGTAGGCTCTAAACCACTGCCCTATGTCATCCTTTCTAAAATACTCCTTTACTACATCTTTGGGGATGTACACCTTGGACTCTACCTGCGCTGGTGGAGCGCTGCCACCAGAAGGAGCGGTGTCCAAACTTTTCGCCTTCAGCTCCAACTCCTTCAATCTTATATCATGATCCATTTGGCGTTGTTGTGCCTCCAGGGCCAACTTCTGCTTTTCCATTTCCATTTGTCCGGCCAACTTTGCCATCTCCATTGCATGCGCCCTGTCGGCTGCCCTGTCTGCCAGCTCCTCTGGCGACCGGACTCTGCTGGGTTCCTCAAGGTTGTCGGGTGGAACGATGTCCCCCGCATTCCGTGGGTCTCGTGACTCCTTCCAGGCTCTCAGCGCCTTGAGGTACTGGTTCTTCTTCCTGAATCCAGCATGGGGAACTCTGAATTTTACACTGTAGACTTTCAATTGCTCCGTTGTGTAACCTTCCAGTCTCTCCCAATCCACCTCATCTATTCCAGAAATCACGGAGAGCGCTCTTCCAGCAGAGAGTGAGCCAGGCATGGTTGCAGTAATGGCAGATGTCTCAACAAAGTTCAACAATTAAAAACCTGTGGCTGCGTTATTTGGTCTGCTCTCACTATCTGGTGATTAATAATTCACTGTATGCAAATTACAAGTGCAAATCCGAAATCCCAGCCGCTGCCACCAATGTTAGAGTCGGGGATCTCTGGTTGGCGCAAGGTTGCCCTTGTGTCAAGCAGGAACCCTCTCCTCCACGTCAGGGCGCAGGATAACCCCTCGCGAATGACCCTTGCTCACCCTCTAGGTGCGTGGCGTGAGCAGCCAAGGCGATTCCTCAGGCGTTGTTGGTTAAGCACTTACAATCATACACACAGTAAATACATCAATCCCCCCAGAAACGGACACCAGACTTGGATATATATAAAAATACGCTTCTTTATGTAAAAATAAGGTATATATATCTCAGCAGACTTATAGACCAATAACGTTTTCGCTATGCCACCAGATTGTAAAGCGGGCAAATGTTCGTTGTTCGTAGCTTCAAATGGATACTTTGTAGTCTCTTGCAAATGTTACTTGGGGTTCCAGTACTCACAGAGATCGGCTCCTGCGAACGGGGAAATAAGGCGTTGCGGGCCCCGAGCCCGATACTGGAACTTCTTTCGTGAGGGGGAGAGTCGGCACAGGTCGGTGCGACTCTCAGCTTGGGAAGTGTTCTTGGGTCCTCAATCAGCAGGTGTGGGCACGTAGGCAGGCGCGGCCAGCGACCCTTTAGCACGGCGGTGCAGGAGGGTCTCCACAGTGGGGGCGGCGCGGCCTGAGATGTCCGGGGATAGCGAAGCGGGGTCGCAGGGCACGGTTAGTGCAGCTGGGTGACCCGGCGTAGATCACAGTCGTCGGACGGCTTCCGGCGGGAGGGGTGATAGCGCGGTCAGCGCGCTCCAGTAGCAGGCGGTGACAGGGATGCAGGCGGCCTGGCCCGGGAACAGAGAGCGGCTCGGGACGGAGCGGGGCTCTCACGGGTTTGAGGCAGGCGAGCTTCTGAGTGTCACGGCCCTAGGAGGGGCGATGAGGGGCGCAGTCTCTTTTCCAGCGGGATGCCCACACGGCTCGAATTGGAGGATGAGCAAGAAGCACAGAGAACCCACTGTTCCTGGGGTTCAGTTCAGGGGGCAAGCTCAGATCAAGCCCTTGGAGAATGTTCAAGCACAAAGTAGCAAAGTCTTTTCAGTAAGTCTCTTCCTCTCCTTTCTCAGCAAGGCAAGCAGCAGGCCAGCTCCTCCAGCGTCTTCTTCTCCTTCTAGTCGGGCAGAGGTTCTTTGTGGTAAACAGGATTCTGATTTCTTAGGAGCCAGGCTCCTACTTTTATACCATGATTCTTTTGTTCTTTAGCGCCAGGGGGCCTAGGCCTGGCTCAGTCCAGTTCTGGAGCACTTTGTTATGGTGACTCTGCTCTTTTCTTTCAGCAGCAGGGCAGAGACATCAGCCGCCCCACAGGGGGTGGCGCCGGCTTTGTGGTGGCAGAGCACAGGTCTATTCACGAGTCAAGGTGTACTCCTCCCACCCATCCAGGTGCACCTCTCTACCCACCACCTGGCAGCCAACCTGTCTCTGGGGATTCCCCAACCCTGCTCCTTACTGTTGCCAGGCAGAACACATACACACAGCAGAGGCGGACTGAGATGGTCAGGTCAGTAAATACTAACTTTCTAAAAGTAGTATTTACAAACCCAGGATATTAAAATAAACTTGACTACAAGAAGTATTTTATCATCCTGAGTTCAGGCGTACTAAACTTGACACTTCTACCATGCTCTCTGAGTCCACTGGGGTCACAGCGTTGGCGTGATCCCGGCAGCCCATCCTGGCCTATGGAGAGCAGGTAGCCTTCAATAGTGAAGAACGGAAATGGCTGTAATTCACTACTAAGACATGCCACACACATCAGGGCATGTCCTACCTTATGCCTACAATGCACCCTGCCCTTGGGCCTACCAGAGGGGTGGCTAATATGTAGGTAAGGGAAGGTTTAGGGACTGGCAAGTGGGGGCACTTGCGTAGTCAGCGCTACGGTCCCGGACCGCGCACAGGGTCTGCGGTGGCAGACCCTAGACACACTTTACAAGGCCGCTTTCTGTGGGTGGCGCAACCAGCGCTGCAAGCCCACCAGCAGCATTGGCATTCACAAGCCCTGGCACCCCTGGTGCACTCTACTGGGGACTGACAGTGAATCCAATAAACCAATCATGGACATCAATTACAGGTACACTTTACCTCGGGAGCACTTGCACTGCGGCACGGATTAGCCGTGGCGCAGTGCCCTGAGCAGACAACACCAGCAAAACAATCGAGGCACACCATCAAAAAGTGGAAGGGAAACTCACGCCAAGGTGCCAGGTCTAACAGTAGGACATGCTCTAATGTGTGTAGCATGTCCTAGTAGCGAATTACACCCAATTTCGTTTTTCACTACTGTAAGGCTACCTGTTCTCCATAGGCCAGAATGGGAGGTTTTGGCTATTACATTCTATAGTCCTAACTGACCCACAGAACATGGTGGAAAAACGAATTTAGTATGCCTGAGCTCAGAATATTAAAATACATCTTTTAGTGAAGGTTATTTTTATATTCTGTGTTTGAAACTACCACTTTTAGAGTATAGGTACTTTCTTGCCTAAGCCTTCCAGTGTGCTCTGCTATTATGTGTATTGGCTGTCTGGTTTTGGAGGGACAGGGCAGGCTGAGTCAGACCTAGGTTGAATAGAGAGATCTGCCTTGGAGTGAGGGGAGGGGTAGCTCCTGCACTTGAATAGGGCTGTGCCTGGCAAGGTGAATGCTAGCTCCACCTCCCACTGTGCGTCTGAAGGCAGACCCCATCTTTCTGAAAGGAAGGATGCAGCCTGGTAAACAAAGTGCTCCAGGGCTGGGCAGAACTGGTTCTGGCTGGGTTCAGAGACTTGTGACTCCTAAGAACAAAGACTTTGGGGGTATAAAAATTTGTGCCCAAACCCCTACAATTTGTGTTGCTCCTGGACAACAAGAAGAACCCCAGTCCATGTAACTACAGGAATCTGCAGGAGAAGGACTGTCCCTGTGCTTGTGTGCTGTTTCTTGGACTGGCCTGCAGTGGTTACTACTGGACTTGGAAGAAGAGGAAAAGGACTTTGAAGGAACTTTTATTTTTGGCTACCGCAATTACCCAAGGGCTAGAAGAGAGCTAGCCTCCTGCAGGAGTCTCAGGCACATCAGACTCCACCGCCAGCCTCCTGTTTCCTCCCAGCGAGGATTTCTATCTGCAGGTGAGGCTCTTGTGAGTTCCAGGGCCTCTAGTTCTACTGTTGGGAAGAGAGTGCTGAAAATCGTCGCTAACCCCTGTTAGCGGGCCGCTACAGCTAGAAAGCGTGAGGAAAATCGTCGCTCTGTTGTCGCAGAGCGCTCGCTACCGGAGATCATTGCTTCACCTGTCGGCGGGCCTGAAAACACTCGCTAACCCCTAAGATTATCGCATTACCTGTCAGCAGGCCCCAAAAAAGCCCGCTAACCCAAGTGCATCGCATCATCTGTCAGCGGGCCCCAAAACGCCCGCTAACCCAAGTTATTGTATCGCCTGAATGCAGGCCTGAAAACGCTCGCTAACCCGAAGATTGCCGCATTGTTTGTTAACGTGCCCCAAAACGCTCGCTAACCAAAAATCATCGCACTAAGTTCATCGCAGCGCGGACGCCGTGCGTTCGCCATTTTCCCCGCATCGCATCAGGATCGTCGCTCCCTCTCGGAGCGCCATTTTCTTTGATCGCAGCAAGATCGCACACGCAACAGGCTTGGCGCATCATCCTCCCTCAGCGGCAAGGATTTTATCGCATCGCCGGCTTAGCATGCAGAAGTTTGTCACTTCACCCTGCCCGCAACCCAGCGCATCATCCTCCCTTACGGTAAGGATTCAACGCATCGCTGGTTAGCGTGAGGAAATTTATCGCTACAACTCCTTAGCGACATTTTTGTTGCTTTGCTACAGAATCCAGATACCTTGTGAGTAAAAGGGTCGCAGAGACCACTGCATTGAACTGAACATCATTTTATGCACCTTGACCTATTTTTGCAGCATTTTAAAAGTAACCCTATTTTCTTAGTATTGTGGATTTTTACTGTTATTGGTCTTGTGTTAAGTCTATATAAATATACTTATTTTTTATAACTACTTGAGTGGTGTCTATTTGTAGTGTTCCTCATTGTGTTACTGTGTATGGTCATAAATGCTTCACACACTGCCTCTGAGATAAGCCTAGCTGCTCGTGCTACGTTACCACAGGGTTGAGCAGGGGTTATCAAAGGGTGTAGGCTGCTTACTCTGACTTAGGAAGAAGGGTCCCTACTTGGACAGTGGCCAGCCATTGCCAACTAGAGGCCCCCATTTCTAACATTGGTGGGAAGCGGTGAGGATCTGGACTTGCATTTATGATTGCATATAGTAATTACAGTGTACACTACTAGTGAGTGCAGACCATAACATAACCACGTACGTATTTGAGGTTTTTGTTCTATTTTTGATTGTTATTGCCAGTTATTGCTACAATGGGCAAGCCCAGATCCAATGCCTCTGAGGATCTCTCCTGTGAAGAAGAGAAATTAGAAACCTACAATGCCAAGCAGCTCAAATATTTTTGCAAACGCTTCACAGTCCCTATCGCAGGTCTCACTAGAAGAGAAGAGAATTACAAGGCGCTGAAGGCCTGGTTAGAAGCCAGGGATGCCCCTAGGAATATGGAAGAGCCTGTGGAGGGGGGAGAGAATGCAGGAGAGAAGCAGGATGAAGTGGTAGATTTGGTAGGGGATAAAGCAGTTTCCAGCCCGGGCACTAGTGTGTCCTCAAGGGGTCTGACTCCAGAAGAGATGGAGGACAGAGAGAGAGATAGGCGGCATAATATAGAGATGGCTAAGCTTAAATTGGATGTTCAGAGGGACCTAGAGAATAAGAAGTTAGAATTTGAGATGATGAAAGTGAAACTTGAACATGAGAGAATTTTGAGGGAGTTGGAGATTAAAGCAAAGAGTATAGAGGTCTCCCCCTCTGGTGGCAGTATACCAGTAGTGCACACTGAGAGTAGAGTGTATATACCTAAAGAGGTTATTAAGGATTTCCATAAAAGTGAAGATGATGGGCAATGGTTTGCCGCTTATGAATTAGCTATGGTGTCCCACGGGGTCCCTGAGAAGGATTGGGGAGCGGGGTTGTGGGGACGCTTTGTGAGTGAAGGGAGGGATACCTTGTTGGACCTGCCCCAAGAAAGTAGGATTGTTTATGCCCACACAAAGGAAGCTTTGATTAGGGGTGGGCGGAATTTGCGAAATCCACTTTCGCAAATTATCGCGAAAATGTTTAAAATTATCGCAAACAAGCGGAAATATCGCGAAGATGCAGAAGTTTTTTTCCCGCATGTTCGCGAGATTTTCTGCATGGTTGCGGGCCGCCAACTTACCCATCTGGTTGCACGCGGGCGCGGCCATCTTGTTTTGAGTTGTCTCGCGGTGCATGATCGCGAGAAGAAAGACTTGATCGCGCGACGTATGATGTCACTGCGGGCGCGAACTGTCGCGAGACAGCGCAAATGGCTAAAAACAATACAACATCTTATGGAGAACGCGACCGGATCAAGAAAACTTGTCGGCGAACGCAGGGATTCAGGTAAGGCGATCGCGCGCGCGCGCAAGAATGTATTATTTTACAGCGCGAGCAAGAAACAAATTATCGCCAAGCTGCGGAAAGCGGAAATTTTGACATTTTCGCATTCTCCGCGGAACGCGAAAATGTCAAATTATCGCAATTTCCGCAAAAGGAACGAAATTTTAGCCCAGGCCTAGCTTTGATTACCCGCTATGGTTTGACCCCTGAAATGTACAGGCAGAGATTTAGAACCTGCAAGAAGTTAGAGGGTACCACGTGGGTTGAATATGTGTCTTTTTTTTTGCAGAGCAATGGAGCGCTGGGTAAAAGGTAGCAAAGTAGAAGCTTTTGAGCAACTGTATGATATGATTGCATGGGAGCATTTATCTAGTAATTGTTTTCCTGAGCTACACCAGCATCTGATAGATTGCAAGCTGACTAACCCTAGGAAGCTTGCTGAGGAGGCGGGCCGCTGGGTAAGCACCCGGGTTCGCAAGGGTCCAGTGGGAGACTTCGCCAAAGGTGGGCAGGGTCCCCAGCAGAGAGGTGGGGGGACAGGGGTAAACCAAGGGAGTTCCACAAAGGGCCCCAAAGTAATTCCCAAGGGAACCAAGCAGTGGTGTCCCAGCCTCCCCAAGATAAGAAGCCAGTGCCCCCAACAGGTAGGCCTGTTCAGATGGGGCCCCTTACTTGTTTTAAGTGTGGTCAAGTGGGCCACAGATACTTTGATCCACAGTGTCCTCAGAGAGATGCACCCCATGCACCGCCCGCCAGCTTGCTAGTGTAGCCCTGGGAGGGGAAGAGATGGGTGCCCAAGGTGGGTGGGATCCCGTAGAATTGACCCTTGTCTCACTAGGAGACTTTGAGATGGTCCCTAAGCCTGCACTGCCTGATAACACTAAGAAATACAGGCAGTGGGTGACCATCAATGGCCATAGAGTGGAGGCTCTGAGGGACACATGAGCCAGTGTAACTGCGGTCAGCTCCCGGTTGGTGTCCAAAGAGCAGGTTGTTCCCCATGCATTCTACCCAGTAGTGTCCGCAGACAACTCAGAGAGCCAATGTGAGGTGGCTCAGGTTCCCTTTGAGTGGGGGGGTCTCAGGAACTTTTCAGGTGGCTGTGAGGCCCGCCATGCCTGTAGACTGTCTGTTGGGCAATGATTTAGAGAACTCACCGTGGGCTACGGTGGAGAGGAAATCTCACTTGGAAATGTTGGGTCTGCCTGAGTGGGCGTGTGCTACCACTCGGTCCATGGCAGCCAGAGAGGGTGTTGAGAAAGACCAGGAGCCTGAGAGTATGGCCCAGGTCCCTGCCTTAGAGAAAAGGGGCAGGGGGCACGAGAAGCCGGCCCCCTTAGTTCCCACGGCCCAGGAGGGAGCAGAACCTGAGGGGGATGCCCTGGAGCCTACCGGGGAGCAGAGTGCCGACCTGGGGTCCTGCCTGAGCTGACCCATTGGCAGCAGGAAGGAGGGCCCACCAGGGAGGAGTTTTGTGAGCAGCAAAGAGTTTGCCCTTCTCTTGAGGGTATGCGGCGACAGGCTGCAGCCCAGGCAGCAGGTGACATGTCTGGTTCACATCTGATTTATTGGGAGAACAGTCTCCTGTATAGCGAGCCCAAGGCTGCTGAGCCAGGGTCAGCCCGTGTGCTGGTGGTACCCGAGTGCTTCAGAGCCTTCCTACTGGGGTTGGCTCATGACATTCCATTGGCAGGACATCTGGGGCAGACCAAGACCTTTGAGAGGCTGGTCACCCACTTTTATTGGCACCAGATGCGCAAGAGCTCAGATACGTATTGTAGGACCTGTGAGACTTGCCAGGCAAGTGGGAAGAGTGGGGGGAAGATCAAAGCCCCACTCCAGCCCTTTCCAGTTGAGAGTACCCCATTCGAGCAAGTGGGCATTGACATTGTGGGGCCTCGGGACCCCAAGACAGCCATGGGCAACAGGTATATCCTGGTCTTGGTGGACCATGCCACCCGGTACCCTGAAGCCATCCCGCTCAGGACCGTGACGGCCCCTGTGGTGGGATGTGCACTGATGGGGATCTTCTCCCGTGTGGGGTTCCCCAGAGAGGTGGTGAGCAACAGGGGGACCAACTTCATCTCCCAGTATATGAAGTCTCTGTGGAAGGAGTGTGGGGTAACTTACAAGTTCACCACTCCTTACCACCCCCAAGGTAACGGTCTGGTTGAAAGGTTCAACCGGTCCTTGAAGGGCATGATTATGGGCCTAGAAGAGCCCCTGAGGCGTAAGTGGGACGACCTCTTGCCATGCCTGTTGTTTGCATACCGTGAGGTGCCACAGAAGTCCTTAGGGTTCAGTCCCTTTGAACTGCTCTATGGTCATCCGGTAAGAGGGCCTCTGAGTCTGGTCAAGGAAGGCTGGGAGCAATCTCCCAGGAAACCTCCCCAAGATGTATTTAGCTACATCTTGGCCTTCAGGAACCAGACTCGGCGTTTCAGAAAGATTGCGGGGGCAAATTTGGAAGACAGCCAGGAGGAGATGAAACGTTGGCACGACCAGAATGCCACTCTGGTCGAATTTCAACCTGGTCAGAAGGTTTGGGTACTGGCCCCAGTGGAGCCTTGTGTGCTCCAAGATAAGTGGACCGGTCCCTTTGAGGTGGTGGAGCGCAAAAGTCCAGTTACCTATTTGGTGGACTTTAAATCTCCCAGGAACCCCCTGCGGGTCCTGCATGTGAATCGCCTAAAGCCCCACTTTGAGAGGTCTGAAGTGGGCATGCTTCTTGCCACAGATGCAGGGATGGAGGAGGAGAGTGAGCCTCTTCCTGACCTCCTGTGTGCAGGAGAGAAGGATGGGTCAGTGGAGGGTGTGGTCCTCTCTACCACACTGACCCCAGAGCAGCAGAGAGATTGCCACCAGCTGTTGGGGTAATTCTCTGATTTATTTTCCCTGGTGCATGGTGTCACTGATTGGTGCGTCCATGAGGTAGACACTGGGGACAATCCTCCTATCAAGCACAAGGCTTACAGAGTGACTGACAGGGTAAGGGCCTGCATTAAGGAGGAGGTCTCCAAAATGTTTTCCCTAGGGGTGATTGAGTCCTCTAGCAGCCCTTGGTCCAGCCCCGTGGTCTTGGTACCAAAAGCTGCAGTGCCTGGTGACACTCCAGAACTTAGGTTCTGTGTGGACTACAGAGGTCTCTATTCGGTCACGAGGACCGACGTGCACCCCATCCCCAGAGTTGATGAGCTCATAGCTCGGTTAGGGGCTGCCCGGTACCTCTGCACATTTGATCTAATGTCTGGGTACTGGCAGATCGCCTTAACTGATGGGGCAAAGGAGATGTCAGCATTCTCCACACCAATTTATTGTTCAGACAGAAGCTTCAGAACATGGGGCGGGGGCTGTTCTGTCACAGATGAATGAGGAGGGACTAGACCAACCTGTAGCCTTCATCAGTAGGAGGTTACTTCCACGGGAACAGAGGTGGAGTACAATTGAGCTTGAGGCATTTGCTGTGGTCTGGGCACTGAAGAAGCTGAGAACCTACCTGTTTGGAACTCACTTCCGGGTTCAGACAGACCACAGGCCCCTCAGATGGTTGATGCAGATGAGGGGTGAGAATCCCAAGTTGTTAAGGTGGTCCATTTCCCTATAGGGTATGGACTTCACGGTGGAACATCGCCCTGGTACAGAACACGCCAATGCTGATGGTCTGTCCAGATTTTTCCACCTTAGTGATGAGAACTTCCAAGGGGATGGGTAGTTCTCCCCACATTTTAGCTGGAGGGGACGCGTGTTAGACCTGGCACCATTGGCGTGAGTCTCCCTTCCATTTTTCACTGTGTCTCCTTTGTTTTTGCTGGTTATAGATGCTGTGGGCGCTGTGCCACTGCCAATCAGTGCCACAGCGCGAATGCTCCCTTTGTAAAGATGACATGTGAATTGGTGCATCCATGATTGGCTTATTTGGTTTACCTGTTAGTCCCTAGTAGCGTGGCCTGTGTGTGCCCAGGGCTGGTAAACCGAATGCTGCTGGTGGGCCTGCAGCACTGGTTTGTGCCACCCACAGAAGCAGCTTGTAAAGTTTGTCTCAGACCTGCCACTGCAGTGTCTGCATGCAGTCGAGAACTGCCATCTTGGCTGTGAAGTGCACCCACTTCCCAGCCCCTGAACCTTCCCTTGGCATCCTGTAAGCCACCCTTATGATAGGGTGCATTATATGTGTAAGGTAGGACATGCTCTAATGTGTGTAGCATGTCCTAGTAGTGAATTACACCCAATTTCGTTTTTCACTACTGTAAGGCTATCTGTTCTCCATAGGCCAGAATGGGAGGTTTTGGCTCTTACATTCTATAGTCCTAACTGACACACAGAATATGGTAGAAAAACGAATTTAGTATGCCTGAACTCAGAATATTAAAATACATCTTTTAGTGAAGGTTATTTTTATATTCTGTGTTTGAAACTACCACTTTTAGAGTATAGGTACTTTCTTGCCTAAGCCTTCCAGTGTGCTCTGCTATTATGTGTATTGGCTGTCTGGTTTTGGAGGGACAGGGCAGGCTGAGTCAGACCTAGGTTGAATAGAAAGATCTGCCTTGGAGTGAGGGGAGGGGTAGCTCCTGCACTTGAATAGGGCTGTGCCTGGCAAGGTGAATGCTGGCTCCACCTCCCACTGTGCGTCTGAAGGCAGACCCCCTCTCTCTGAAAGGAAGGATGCAGCCTGGTAAACAAAGTGCTCCAGGGCTGGGCAGAACTGGTTCTGGCTGGGTTCAGAGACTTGTGACTCCTAAGAACAAAGACTTTGGGGGTATAAATATTTGTGCCCAAACCCCTACAATTTCTGTTGCTCCTGGACAGTGCTTGCAATGTTCAACACTCCGTCCATCATTTCCTTTGGTTTTTGCTTTGTTCGCCATAAGTTGGCAGGGTATGCTCAGACGTGAGTCCCTTGCTCACTTTGCCACTGGATTCAAGCAAGCCTGGCTGAAGACGGCTGAAATGCCAGAAACCGGTCCTAGGAAGCTTGTTTCAGGTCCAGGAAAGACATGGCTTGGCAGTTCAGGCTGGACTGTTCCCATGAGGCACAAGGTCAGACTGATTTGCATATGGCCATGTCTGAACTGGGGTGGCAGAGTGGGCTAAAGAACGGTGATGTATTAAACCCAGATCAGTTGACTGGGGGTGAGTGCTTGCAATGTTCAACACTCCGTCCATCATTTCCTTTGGTTTTTGCTTTGTTTGCCATAAGTTGGCAGGGTATGCTCAGACGTGAGTCCCTTGCTCACTTTGCCACTGGATTCAAGCAAGCCTGGCTGAAGATGGCTGAAATGCCAGAAACCGGTCCTAGGAAGCTTGTTTCCGGTCCAGGGAAGACATGGCTTGGCAGTTCGGGCTGGACTGTTCCCATGAGGCACAAGGTCAGACTGATTTGCATATGGCCATGTCTGAACTGGGGTGGCAGAGTGGGCTAAAGAACGGTGATGGATTAAACCCAGATCAGTTGACTGGGGGTGAGTGCTTGCAATGTTCAACACTCCGTCCATCATTTCCTTTGGTTTTTGCTTTGTTTGCCATAAGTTGGCAGGGTATGCTCAGACGTGAGTCCCTTGCTCACTTTGCCACTGGATTCAAGCAAGCCTGGCTGAAGACGGCTGAAATGCCAGAAACCGGTCCTAGGAAGCTTGTTTCAGGTCCAGGAAAGACATGGCTTGGCAGTTCAGGCTGGACTGTTCCCATGAGGCACAAGGTCAGACTGATTTGCATATGGCCATGGCTGAACTGTGGTGGCAGAGTGGGCTAAAGAACGGTGATGGATTAAACCCAGATCAGTTGACTGGGGGTGAGTGCTTCCAATGTTCAACACTCCGTCCATCATTTCCTTTGGTTTTTGCTTTGTTTGCCATAAGTTGGCAGGGTATGCTCAGACGTGAGTCCCTTGCTCACTTTGCCACTGGATTCAAGCAAGCCTGGCTGAAGACGGCTGAAATGCCAGAAACCGGTCCTAGGAAGCTTGTTTCCGGTCCAGGGAAGACATGGCTTGGCAGTTCGGGCTGGACTGTTCCCATGAGGCACAGGGTCAGACTGATTTGCATATGGCCATGTCTGAACTGGGGTGGCAGAGTGGGCTAAAGAACGGTGATGGATTAAACCCAGATCAGTTGACTGGGTGTGAGTGCTTGCAATGTTCAACACTCCGTCCATCATTTCCTTTGGTTTTTGCTTTATTACATTCTATAGTCCTAACTGACCCACAGAACATGGTAGAAAAACTAATTTAGTATGCCTGAACTCAGAATATTAAAATACATCTTTTAGTGAAGGTTATTTTTATATTCTGTGTTTGAAACGACCACTTTTAGAGTATAGGTACTTTCTTGCCTAAGCCTTCCAGTGTGCTCTGCTTATGTGTATTGGCTGTCTGGTTTTGGAGGGACAGGGCAGGCTGAGTCAGACCTAGGTTGATTAGATAGATCTGCCTTGGAGTGAGGGGAGGGGTAGCTCCTGCACTTGAATAGGGCTGTGCCTGGCAAGGTGAATGCTGGCTCCACCTCCCACTGTGCTTCTGAAGGCAGACCCCCTCTATCTGAAAGGAAGGATGCAGCCTGGTAAACAAAGTGCTCCAGGGCTGGGCAGAACTGGTTCTGGCTGGGTT
The DNA here is from genome assembly GCF_964204655.1 of Triturus cristatus. Classification (NCBI taxonomy): domain Eukaryota; kingdom Metazoa; phylum Chordata; class Amphibia; order Caudata; family Salamandridae; genus Triturus; species Triturus cristatus. Next base: position 502,413,781 of record NC_140591.1, read on the forward strand.
CAGAGACTTATGACTCCTAAGAACAAAGGGGTAGATTTACAAGCCCCTTGCGAAACATTTACGCCGCCATTGCGTCACTTCTGTGCTGATTTGCAGGGATGCGCCAGGAAACATAAATCTGCCCCAAAGACTCTGGGGGTATAAATATTTGTGCCTAAACCCCTACAATTTGTGTTGCTCCTGGACAACAAGAAGAACCTCTGTCCGTGTAACTACAGGTATCTGCAGGAGAAGGACTGTCCCTGTGCTTGTGTGCTGTTTCTTGGACTGGCCTGCAGTGGTTACTACTGGACTTGGAAGAAGAGGAAAAGTTATTTGAAGGAACTTTTATTTTTGGCTACAGCAATCACCCAAGGGCTAGAAGAGAGCTAGCCTCCTGCAGGAGTCTCAGGCACATCAGACTCCACCGCCAGCCTCCTGTTTCCTCCCAGTGAGGGTTTCTATCTGCAGGTGAGGCTCCTGTGAGTTCCAGGGCCTCTAGTTCTACTGTTGAGAAAAGAGTGCTGAAAATCATCGCTAACCCCCGTAAGCGGGCCGCTGCAGCTAGAAAGCATGAGGAAAATCTGCTGCCGCCGAGCGCTCCCTACCGGAGATCATCGCATCACCTGTCTTCGGGCCTGAAAACACTTGCTAACCCCGAAGATTATCGCATTACCTGTCAGCGGGCCCCAAAAACGCCCGCTAACCCAAGTGCATCGCATCCTCTGTCTGCGGGCCTAAGAGTGCTCGCTATCCCGAAGATTAGTGCATTGCCTGTCAGCGGAACCCCAAAACGCCCGCTAACCCAAGTTATTGTATCGCCTGACTGCGGGCCTGAATACACTCGCTAACCCTTAGATTGCCGCATTGTTTGTTAGAGTGCCCCAAAATGCTCGATAACCAAAAATCATTGCATCAAGTTCATCGCAGCGCAGATGCCGTGTGTTCGCCATTTTCCCCGCATCGCTTCAGGATCATCGCTCCCTCGCGGAGCGCCATTTTCTTTGATCGCAGCAAGATCGCACATGCAACAGGCTCGGCGCATCATCCTCCCTCAGCAGCAAGGATTTTATTGCATCGCTGGCTTAGCGTGCAGAAGTTTGTCACCTTGTCCTGCCCGCAACCCAGCGCATCATCCTCCCTTGCGGTAAGGATTCAACGCATCGCTGGTTAGCGTGAGGAAATTTATCGCTACAACTCCTTAGCGACATTTTTGTTGCTTTGCTACAGAATCCAGATACCTTGTGAGTAAAAGGGTCGCAGAGACCACTGCATTGAACTGAACATCATTTTATGCACCTTGAACTATTTTTGCAGTATTTTTAAAGTAACTCTATTTTCTTAGTATTGTGGATTTTTACTGTTATTGGTCTTGTGTTAAGTCTATATAAATATACTTATTTTTTATAACTACTTGAGTGGTGTCCATTTGTAGTGCTCCTCATTGTGTTACTGTGTATGGTCATATATGCTTCACACACTGCCTCTGAGATAAGCCTAGCTGCTCGTGCTACGTTACCACTGGGTTGAGCAGGGGTTATCAAAGGGTGTAGGCTGCTTACCCTGACTTAGGAAGAAGGGTCCCTACTTGGACAGTGGCCAGCCATTGCCAACTAGAGACCCCCATTTCTAACAATGAGCAACTAATCAAGCAACAGAGCTCAATCAATCAATCAGGGAATTGTAAGCCTGCTACTCACCCGTGAAGGGGGGGGGGGGGTACGCAGATCTGTTCAGCCGAAGAGCCAGGTCTTGAGAGTCTTCCTGAAGGTGTTCAGGGAGGGGTCACGTCTGATGCCTACCGGTAGCGCGTTCCAGGTCTTGGTTGCAATGTGAGTCTCTCTGGATGTGCAGGGTTTCAGCTAGTGCAAGGTTGGCAGATCTGAGGTTTCTTTTGGGTACATGGAAGTTTATTCTGTTGTTGAGGTATTTGGGTCTGATGTTGTGTAGGCATTTGTAGGCGTGAGTGGGGATTTTTAAGGTGACTCTCTTCTCCATGGGGAGCCAGTGGAGTCTCCACAGGTGTTGGCTGATGTGTTTGTGCTGGGTGATGCAGAGGACATGTCTGGCCGCGGTGTTCTACATTGTCTGGAGTTTGCGGAGTAGGGACTTGATGATGCCGGCATAGAGAGCATTCCCATAGTCCAGTCTGCTGGTGATGAGTGCGTGGGTGACTGTCTTCCTTGACTCCGGGGGGATCTATTTGATGGTCTTTCGAAGGATGCGGATTGTGTTGAAGCAGCTGGAGGTGATGGCGTTGACCTGTCGGTTTATAGTGAGTGATGAGTCGAGTACGATGCCGAGGTTTTTGGCGTGGTCTGAGGGGGTGGGTGGGCTCCTGAGTCCCATGTTGATGGGGTGGTTCCGTGTACGAGGACTTCTGTCTTCTCGGCATTGAGTTTGAAGCAGCTGTGGGTCATCCAGCCTGCGACGTCTTGCATTCCTTTCTGGAAGTTGAGTTTTGTAGTGGTGGGTTCTCTGGTGAGGAAGAGGAGGAGCTGGGTGTCATCGGCCTTGGATACGATGTTGAGGACATGTTGTCTGACGATGGCTGTGAGGGGGGCCATGTAGATGTTGAAGAGGGTCAGGCTCAGTGATGACCCCTGTGGGACTCCGATTGTGGTTTCCATTGGGGCCGATAGGAAGGGGGGTAGTCTGATCCTTTGTCTTCTTCCGGTGAGGAACGATATGATCCAGTCCAGGGCTGTTCCTTGTATGCCGGTGTCGTGTAGTCTAGAGACTAGTGTGCGGTGAGAGATGGCGTTGAAGGCTGCAGACAGGTTGAGTAGGATGAGGGCTGCGAAGTGGTCTTTGTCCAGGAGGGGGCGGATGTGGTCTTTGGCGGCAAGTAGGGCGGTCTCAGTGCTGTGGTTGCATCGGAATGTGGATAAGGATGAGTCCAAGATGGCCTTCTCTTCGATTAAGTGTGTCAGTTCCCTGTTGACTATTTTCTCTGCTACTTTGGCTGCAAAGGGGAGGAGTGAGATGGGCCGGTAGTTCTTGAGGTCGGTGGGCTCTGCCGTGGGTTTCTTGAGCAGGGGCCTGACTTATGCGCGCTTCCAGTTGTCAGGAAAGGTGCCTGTCTTGAAGGCGGTGTTGATGGTGCGTTGTAGTTTGGGTGCGATGGTGTCTGCGGCTCTTTGGTAGATGTGAGGGGGTCAGGGGTCAGTGGGGGCCCGAGTGGATGCCTTTTGTGATCATGGTGGTGTCATCAGTCATGATCGGTGTACAGTTGGAGATGGTGGGCTGGCTGGTGTCTCTGGGGGGAGGTGGCTGTGGCGTCTTGAGGGTGGTCGATGAAGTTGTCGTAGAGTGTTTTGATCTTGTGGTAGAAGTGTGTTAACAGTTTGTCACAGAGGTCTTGGGACGGGGTGATGTCTGTTGCTTCGCTGCGTGGGTCGGTGAATTCCCGGATGACACTGAGAGTTCCTTGGAGTTGGTGGAGTTGGCAAGGATTTTGTTGTGGATGAGGTTTCTCTTGGTGGTTCTGATTTGGTTGTGGTAGTTCGTCATATCGTCCTTTTAGGTGAAGTAGTTTTTGGTTGTTTTGGTGTTCCTCCAGTTCTTCTCCAGGCATCTGCAGGTGCGTCTGGCTCCTTGGAGATCGGTGGTGAACCAGGTGGCTTTCCTGGGGCGCTGTTTGCTGGGGTTGCGAAGCTGGGCGAGCTGGTCTGCGCCGTTGGAGATCCAGGTGTGGAGTTCTCTTGCTGCGATGTTTGCGTCGGATGCCCAGATGTGGCTCCCTCGGGTGAGGGTGAAGCTCTGTTGCTCATTGGTAACCTTGCTCCAGTTTCTTCATGGAGGGCGAGGGGCTGGTTTCAGTGCCTTGGTTTTGCTGACAGTGAAATGTACGCTCTGGTGGTCGGTCCATGGCGGTTGCATTATGTGGCTGAAGTGGACGCTGTTGCCTGCAGCAAAGATGGGGTCCAGGGTGTGTCCTGCTCTGTGAATCGGTGTGGTGACAAGTTGGGTGAGTCCGATGTTGGCAAGGTTGTCACGAAGCGTGGTGGAATTGGGGTTGCTGGGGTTGTCGAAGTGTAAGTTAAGGTCTCCAATGAGTATGTAATTCATTGATGCGATGGCGTGGAATGCGATGAAGTCAGTGATGGTGACAGCAAAGGGTGTCTGTGGGCCAGAGGGTCTGTAGATGAGGGTTCCTCAGAGTGTGGTTTTGGGACTGGTCTGGATCTGGAAGTGCAGGTGTTTGGAGGGGGGAGGGTTTCACTGTAAGTGGTGAGGTAGAGGGTGCTCTTGTGGGCGATGGCTAGTCCCCCTCCAGGGTGGTTGGGGCAGTCCTTCCTGTGGATATTGTATCCGTCAGGGATGGCAGTGTTGATGTCAGGGGGAGGAGGCGTTGGTCCAGGTCTCAGTGAAGACAAAAGACTTGAAGGATAAGACTATCTTAGAATTATTTTCTAATGACTGTCCCATGAACAAGGAAACTATCTATATTTTACAGAAAGAGAACCTTTATTATCCTACTAACAGCAGAACAGCTGAAACCCCCACTCTATCCACTAGGTGTAGCACTTCTCTAAAATAAGTTAAAAGACGACCTACGCAATACTCAATTAGCTATTAAAAACAGGGCCCTTTTAAATGCAGAACAACTTGACCTCCTATTCATGAGTTCTGAGACCATGGTGTCAGAAGACTACAAATTGGTTTTAGATAACGTAGTATCTGCTAACTTTAAATTCATCAGTGCAGATGGCACACAGGTATGCACCATCTCGAAGCAGGAACCACCACTCTAGTCAGGGTAAGCTAGATGCATACTAAAAGATAACCTGTGCCCACTCTCTGGTAGCTTGGCACAGAGAAGTTAGGCTTATCTAAAGAGGCAATGTGTAAAGTATTTGTGCAACACACACACAGTAACACAATAAATACACCACAACACATTGATTATATTTTCATGAGCAAAATAAGACCAACACAACAAAAATCCAATAAGCACAACCGGAGTTATGAATTTGTAAAGGCTATGGGCCTGATTTAGATCTTGGTGGATGGGTTACTCTGTCACAACTGTGACGGATATCCCGTCTGCCGAAATATACATACCATTATACCCTATAGGTTTATATTTTGGTGACGGGATTTCCGTCACCATTGTGACAGAGTAAACTATCCACCAAGATCTAAATCAGGCCCTAAATCAAAAAGTAGTGGTTAGAAAAAAATAGCGTTTAGGCGTTTCTAGAGGTCACGCTGGATCGGGGTGAATCCAAAGTTTAGGCTGACCACGATGGAGGGCCGTCTGGCTACACGATTCATGCAGGTCCTGCTGAAAAAGTACTTTAAATGGAAGAAGCTTTGACATCAGAAGCTCCATGCAAGGAGTAGAGGAGGCAAAGCATCGTTGTCGATCCCTTTGATGTAGAAGATTTGTTGGTTCCAATCCTCACAATCTATTAAGGCTTCATCGACTAACCCCTTCACGATGCAGGAGATGCATGATCTGTCATCATCGAGCTGTGTAGTCAGTCGAAACGATATTTTTGATTAGCTCCTGCGTTGGCGTAGAAGGGCAATGCATCAGTTCCAATTGGCGCAAAGTTGTCACTACGTTGATTTTGATGGTTCTAGATGGCAGAAATCACCTTTCAAGGGCCCAGGACTAGTTTGACACCACTTGGCATGGCATGACTCAGAGATGGCAGAGACTAGGTGCTGTTGCAGGATTGAAGGAATTGTTTGATGGCCCTAAGACTTCAGACCAGGAAGGCAAGCCAGCAAACCCTTGGATTCACTCTTGGTTCAAGTGAGATGAGTCCAGGCCGTGTTCTCAGCGGGGCAGGGATCAGCAGGCAGTAGGGCATCACTGCATAGCAAAGCAAAAAAATAATTCTACCAGAGCAGCAATCAAGCAGAGTGGCAATCCTTGTAGCACAGCAGTCTTTACTAATGATAGAGTTATTCACAGTGTACTGGGCTCCAGTACTTATATCCAGTTATGACTTTGAAGTGGTGGTAGCTTCAAAGCAGGCCCTTGAAGTACACATCTTCCCCCTTTCTTCCTAGCCCTGGATCTAAACTATCAGCAGGGGGCAATCAGCCCTGTGTGTGGGAAACAGGACACTGTCTATTCAGGTGAAATTGTCAGCTCCACTCTATCTTCCTGCCCAGGAAGAGCTGTCAGAATGTAAATGAGTTCTCAGTCACACTTACCCTTTCTGTGTTTGTGGCTGTTTAGAGGAAATGCACAAAGTTTAGCTGTCATCCATCCTAGTTGTGTATTGGTGACAGACTGCAAGGCACACAGAGCAGTAAGAGCTAAGAGAAGTCAATTTTCTAAAAATAGAATCGAGGAATTCCCAATGCTAGATTATATGAGGAGTAGGCCTAAGAGTAGTGAAAAACTAATTTAGCTGTTTGTCACTACTTGGACATGCAAAACCTATCAGTATATGTCCTACCTTTTACTTACACAGCACCCTGCCCGTAGGGTTACCTAGGGCCTACCTTAGGGGTGACTTATGTGTAATAAACGTGTGTTTTAAGGCTTGGCAAGTGGTCTTAAATGCCAAGTCAAAGTGGCAGTAAACTACATCCACAGACCTTGCAATGGCAAGCCTGAGACAGCTTTGAAAGGCTACTTGTGTGGGTGGCACAACCAGTGCTGCAGACCGACTAGCAGCATGTAGATTACAGGCCCTGGGAATATGGTATACCACTTTATAAGGGGTTTATAAGTAAACTAAATGTGCCAATTGTGTATAAACCAGTGTCACTATGTTTAGGGGAGAAGCATATGCACTTTAGAACTGGTCAGCAGTGGTAAAGTGCTCAGAGTACTAAGGCCAACACAGTACAGACAAAAGAGGGACTAAGCAGGCAAAAGGTATGGGAGAAGACCACCCTAAGGATGACAGGTCTAACAGAATAATTTAAATTTCACTGTAAAACAATATATGCAGTGTATAGACCCTCAGTCTCAAACGCACCAAAGACTACTGCATATTTTGTTGGCAAGCATTTATGAACAATTTTAATTGCCCTCAAGAGCTAATTCCTTGTCATCAGTCACTTTTGTTGAGCTTCTGATCTTTTTTCATGTCTGCTGATGGCCAGAGAGTCCTACAAGGTCCATTGCTCCTAACATTTTAAATTCACTAGGACTATCTCAGGGGCATATTATCAAGCGGCAGCGATAATTATCGCTGGCCGCTCTTAGTGAGAACTTATTTATTGCCGGCTATCGCTGGCAATTATCGCCATGCTATCGCTGTATCAACAACGCATAGAGCAATGGCAATAATTTACCAGCGATAGCGGTGTTTTCCATGGAACATCGCTGGTTTTCCAGCGATGTTCCATGGAAACCGGCAATAACCTTGCTGATATGACCCTGTGGTCGTATCAGCATAATCCACCCTTATTGTTAGGTATAGGTAATTCAGCATTTTACCAGAAGTTAGTTTTTGGCGAAAACCGCGGTTTTCGCCAAAAACTAACGTCTGCTAAAATGCACGGGCCTCCTTGTAAATATCGCAATGTACATCTAGCGATATTTTACAAGGTAGTCCATCAGGGGTACGCCCAGTGACACCCACTTTGCATCTCATTAGAGATGCAAAGCGAGGCATCGGGAAAACGTGTGCTAACATGCCATTAATAGACTGCAAATCATAATTACCATCAGCTGTAAAGTTATCCCTTCTCAAGAGATAATTGATCCCCTGTTCTCCTACAATAACATAAGGAAAACACGGGTTGATCATGAATCATATGCATCCACCTTAAATACTGTAGATGGCCAAAAGACATCACTTCACAAGAATTCAGACACTTTTCCCACGTTCTCTCCAATCAAAGAAGTGGACTGCAATAAGTTGCTAATTCCAGTAAGCCCTCATGATTTACAGAATCTATCATGACTGCACCTAAATTCCTCACTAAAAAAATGTCACCAAATACAAGCCTGCATAAAACGTTGGGTAGGGTGGTGGAGGTGCTGATGACCGAGAGTCGAAAGAGTTGCATTAACGCAAGAAGTGGACTCTGCAGATCTTCTGGCTTTAGACTCTTCTATCTATTGATTTCTTCTTTCTGCACACGCCATCCTGGTGGAATGAATTGCTTGCAGGATTTTTTTCATTCCCCTGGAAATGGACAGCATCTGTGAATTTGTTTCACAATCCAATTGATTTGTTTTTCCCCAGTGTTTTATGATGACCACTACCATATGTTCATCTTGAATGCAAATGTTCTAAGTTATGACAGTAGGGACGCTATTTTTCATTCTGCTACTGCTGAGTGCCACTGTTTGGTGGGGACTCCAAGCCCCAGAACTCTTCGCGCTCCCAGGAGGGAGGAGCCTGCACCTGGCAAGCACTTTAAAAAGCGCCAACGACACAGCAGCGCAGGACACACGCTGGATACACCAGGGCAAAGCCCGGGCCACGGGCAGGCCCGTCCCGCGCCCGAACGCGATAGGAAGAGGCAGGGCAGGGCCACCCCCCTTGGCTTTGGCACTCAACACAATATGAGGGGGTGAAGCGAACCGTGTTTATCCCGCCCAGCAGTAAGTTTTGTCCTGTTGTTCTACCCCACCAGAACTTCTTGTTATACATCTGGGACCTTTGTGCATTGACTTTGATATACTGACATTGGGGGATCAATTGGGGATTTGCGGTGGTCTCTTGCAGCCTAAAAGCTGTTATTTTACCCAATGTGGTTCTGCTACTATCCCTGGGCACGGGTAAAAGGAAACATCCAAGCAGGGCTGCCAAATCGCAGAGTACCGCTCACCCTTCCTCTTCCATTCTGAATTATATCACAGGTGCAATGGGGGTTTTGGAGAAACAAATTATGAGTGTGGAGGAGTCCTCAACAACTTGCACTAATAACATTTTGGGTTTAACCTTTACTGGCACAGCTACAACTATCACTCATAATCCTGCTACTAGTTCTAGTCCTTGTAGTGCTGTTAGTCCGCAGGCAGCTGGGCAGAGGGAAGACAAGAAGTGCCCAAAAAAATCCCCTATTATCGCTCTTCCAGATATCCAACTGGCCAGCCAACCCCCTAGCAAACGATTTAAAACCCCGTCTACTGCAGTGTCCCAGGTCCTGTCACTCCCTCTATCTGCATTTAGTGAAGAAGGAGGAGTAGGTGGGAGTGGTCAACATTCTAAAAGCACACATTAGCAATAACCAAAACAAAAAGAAATCAGGGGTTGAACGACAGCGCGCAGATTATATAACCCTGTTTCCTTTACTACAGTCCTTATCTGAGTCAGTAAGGGCCGCATATAATTCACTGACTGAACAATTAAAGGGGATAGAGAAGAACATCCTTTCCCAAATAGACTTGCGGGTAAATAAACAGTCAATGTCAGCAAATCATCAGCACCCCCAGCAAAGTGCAGACAATAGTGTCTGTGAGCAACCCTCTTCATGTATGAATTCAATTCCTAACGCTCAAGGCATAAATCAACCTTATCATATAGACGGTGACAGATTAGGGGACATGATAAACGCTGATTCAAGACCCAACCGGTCACAGGATGGTGCCCATCTCCCTCCCCAATCTTCATCTTCTCAATTTGGGCCCATTAGTGGCCCCACCATTCCATATAACGCCCTACACAATCCAATTCACACAGACCAAATAACCACTGACTCTAGGCATATTTTCCCGGTTACAACAATGGATTGTTTAAGCCACCCACCTGCAGCCACTCCATACGTAGTAATTTTAGCTAATGTTCTAGGTGTCTCTAACTCTGTACACGAATCATGGGAATCTCTTAGGAACAAATCCCTAAATAGGCTGAACGCAAGGGTAGGGCTTAGGGGGGCACTCTTTGCTGATTTGAAAATGATTAGGAGGGTTAGATGGGTGGGAACAGGAAGCAAAACGTTAGAGGATGACTGTGTCGTGCTCTCATTCACTTCTCCCAATCTGGTGAAACTTATTTTTGAGAGAGCCAGTCTCCCGCCTCTCACCCTAAAGCAGATTATGGTTTTACCACTTGGCTTTTTCTATCAACCCCCCGACCCCATCCAAAAGCTGCCCCACGCAGTAGGCCCACATCATCAGGTGTTTTGGCTAGAGTACCAACATCCAATTGAAATTCATAACAGGTTTGATTGTCTTTCCTCATTAAACAGTGTGGATTGACTAAAGAAAACCGTGGAAGTGAACAGGGAGAACCAGAGTGGTTTTGTGACTGTCATTGTGCATGAGAGGGGGCCACAAACGGAGATAGACGAGAAGTCTGTGCCTTCAGAAATTTTCGGGCTTGGTCTTGTGGATTACCCACCGCCTCCACTGTTAGCAGCCACTGGGGTTAGGACTCCTGCCACAGCCCTTAATGTCTTCTATTGGAATGTTGCTGGTTTCCGCCATAAATACATTATGAATGATTGGGTTGATTTTACGTCCAAATTTAACATCCTTTGTCTACAAGAGACTTCGGCAGTTGAGCCAATCCACTTAAACGTTTTAAAACATTTCACAGCCTATCGATAGAGTCCAAGCACGGGCGAGCGAAAGGGGGCCTGTGTATTTATGTCTCAAACATGTTGGATCCTCTAAATACCACAGCGATTGTAAAAAGAGTTTTTTATCAAAGCGTGTCTCTTCTAATCTCTGCACATGCTACTCTAGCCATTGTAAATGTTTACAACAACGCAAGTTCATCGGATATTATTACAGTTCTCCACCAACTAGATCATGACCTAGAGAAGGTTTTTCCCCCTAACTGTAGCGATCCAATTATCTTATGGCGTGGAGATTTCAACATACGCACATGCCCTGTGTCAACTAATAAGGCGTGTGGTATGACATCCCCTGATCACTGTGAGACTACTCACTTTCTTCACTCGAAGTATGGGGATACTCTAAATGATTTCATTTTTAAACACAATTTGTGGATCGGTAATGAATTAATTTGTATACCGGCTACAGTGAAGTGTACTTACAACACAACAGTGTGATAGACTTCATACTATGCCCCCAGCGTTATTCATCACTGGTTTTAGAGTTTACTGTTCATGACATAGCGCTCAGCGATCATTTCCCCCAAAGTGTCTCCTTGAATTTTGACCTTGCTGGACAGTCATGTGGCACACTAAAAGTAACTGCACTATAGGAAATTGTGATCTCCCGCCGTAATGGGTATGCGTTAAAGTGGTCCCTGGTGGATCCATCTAACTTTCTAGCAAAACTGATCCGAAAAGAGAGGGAGGCTTTTGAAGTTTGCCTAGAGGAAACTACAGAGCCGCACACATTTATTCTAGCATTCAACCGAATACAAAAGGGCGTGGGCGAGAGGCTTTTTGCAAAACAGAAAACACCAAAGGTGGGTGTGTGTGGCTGGTTTGACTCAGCGTGTACAAAAGCTCATAGAAATTTGAAATTAGCCTTAGCTGAACAACCTAGAACTACAAGGAAAGTCTTGGAGTGTAGACTAGCATATAAATCAGCCATTAAACAACGGAAAAGAAATGTGAAGAAGGATACGTGGAATAAGTTACTTGAGGCTAGTCTATCCAATGACAATACCACACTTTGGCGTGTCATCAATTCTCCTTACCAAAACCGCCCAGACTCTCCCCGTGCAGAGATAGCTATCACAGAGGCAGCTTGGATAGCTCACTTTACTAATCTGTATTCCCATAAGGAAGACACTGCAATTCCTCCACTCAGTGTTTCGGCCCATAATGGGCCCGCTCCTCTTGCCATTGCATCCAATTCCGTTGGTCCTTTAAAGGTTTCAATATATCCAGAGTTTTCCTTGGACAAAGTTGTCCTGGCCTTGAAAGACAGTAAGAGGGGTAAAGCCCCAGGGCCCAACCGGATCCCTGTTGATTTGTTTAAATTTAATATTGAGCTCCGGGGCCCCCTCCTTACTTTGATTTTTAAAGCCTGCCAAGACCAGGGATTTGTATCCACCTGGCCCGAGTCGCTTATTGTCCCCATATTCAAGAAGGGAGACCGCAACAACCCAGAGCCATACAGGCCCATTTCTCTTTTGGACTGCCTGGTTAAGGTGGCTGGTCGCATGCTTTTAGGACGACTTCAGGATTGAAACAAATAATATTCTCTCGGACCTACAGTATGGGTTTAGGGCTGGGCGGGGAACTGTAGCGCAGGCTATTAATTTAGATGTATTAATTGGCAAATACGTGCACATGAAAGGTGGCAATTTATTTTTAGTTTTTGTAGATTTATCTTCTGCTTTTCATTTGGTAGTTCACGATAAGCTGTGGGCAATCATGGCCAATATGGGCGTGGATTGCACCATTGTAGACTTCCTTAGGGATTTGTATGCCCAAGGCAGAGGCAGAGTACGTTATGGCCTCAACGGTATTTGTACTCAGCCATTTAAAATAGGAAGAAGGGTATGCCAGGGATGTGTAATGTCCCCTTTCTTATTCAATCTCTATATTAACAGCGTAGGCGACATACTGGCAAGCAAATGTGCTGACCTACCCCAGGTGGGACACCGGCCTATACCAGCATTATTTTATGCCGATGATGCGGTGTTAATGGCCCATACTCCCATTGACCTGCAGCATCTGGTGGACGAGTTCGCTCAGTTCATGCGAATCCTTGGGTTAAAAATCAATATAGGCAAAACCTTTGCCATGAAGATCAGGAAGAAGGCCACTTGCTGCTGTGACAGCGTTATTGATGGTTCCACAATTCAGTTTACAGAGTCATTTTAGTATCTGGGCACTGTATTCAATCAATCAGGGTATTGGCAAGGGGCGATTAAATCACGGCGACTCCATTTCATGAAAACAACAATGGCCCTCTTAAGTTTTGCCAGACAGCTTGGCTTTAAACATCCTAAGGAGAGGATGACAATTTATAATTCAAAGTGTAGATCCACTGCCATGTACGAGGCTGAGCTCTGGGGGCATGGAAAGATTGATATATTACAGCTTGAAGAAAATGTCTTTCTCAGGTCTCTCCTTGCTCTCCCAAAAAGTAGCCCAACCTACATGTGTCATTCTGAACTACGTGCCCCCTACATAGCAGACTTGATTAGGATCCAGCCAGTGCTATTATGGCACAAAATATGGTCATCTGAACACACAACTCTAAATCAAGCCATAATTGCTGATTGCCCAAAATCCTCAAATGCCCTTAACATGCCGTGGCTCAAATATGTGCACAACTTTCTGACATACCTCGGCCACCCTGAATATTTCAATCTCCCCGAGAGCCTGGTCAATGTGCAAAGGAAAGATTTGAAACTGAAATGCATCTCATTATTGGAGGAAATCAGATTAGGTGCTGAGGAATCAAATGATCTTGACTAGTTTACAAATGCAACCATATCTAGTTAATGTGTATAATCCGCGTCACAGGTTTGTGCTTACCCGCTTTCGGCTGGATATTTTCCACCGCTTAATTAGCTTTCCTATCACTAGCAACTGGTCACCTGACCTGGGGAATTGCACGTGTGATGATATCTCACCTCAGAACACCATGCACACCGTGCTTTTCTGTAAACATTTCTCACGGTTGAGACAGAAACTCATTTAAGCCTTGTTATTACAGTTAGGTCTTACACAATGCGGTCCGGCGTTTATTTATCTGTAACTGCTCCAGAATATTTTTATTTGTACAGTAATGTCACGTTTTTTGCTGGCCATTATTAACTACACGAAGCAGTTGTAAATAGTAAACATATGATTGTGCTGTGATGACAGTCTTTTAATATTTTTTAACATTCTTACTTTTATACAGAAGAATTTTGGACCTTGTTTTAAACTTGTATTTTGGGTATTTTAAAGTATTGTCATGGATGTACTTTGTAGCTTTTATGATTCCCTTTGTGATTTTGAATAAAGCTTATTTTGATTGATTGAGCAGTAGTGTAACAGAAAGAGCAGTTTTGTCTGAAAACACATAGGAAAACAATGATAGATTAACTTTTTGTTATGTTTATTAAATGCAATCCGATTTATCTGTAGTAGTTTATTATCAATTTACCCTCTACTGTGATGCAACCATAAGGGACTTTACTGCCTTGTTGCTCTACAATATTACGATTCTAACTGAAAAGATGTATTGGCACTGCACTACTGTGAACAGACCGCTGCACCGGGTGTTGGCGAAGGTGCTGATGGATTAGAGAAATTAGAAGGTGCCACTGGAAGGTCAGATGATGCGGGTAGTGGTGAAGGTGCTGTTGAACCAGAAGAGGTTGAATGTGTAGAATTATTCAAAGTGGCCGCTACTGATCTTCTTGCTTCAGCCTCTACTATCTCCTTCTGACAGCTTCTTTCCACACATGCCAACCTGGTGTAATAAATTGCCTGCAGGTGTTTTCTCATTAATGTGGTACCAAAGGAGTATTGTTTTCTACAAAGGAAATAACTTTGTTACATAGGTTGCATATAACAAGTTTGGAATTATCTGTTTTCTCTCCAGGTGGCAAAGAAAACTAATCCAGTACAATGGAGTCCTTCAATTTCTTTCTCTGCACCACCTCTTCTTAGAAACAAATTGATAAAGCACATACAAATCCAATGAAACAAACAAAGGTTTAAGATTAGGTATAGTTAGTTATCCAGACTAAATTAATTATAACTCACAACTTCCCCATGTACTGCTTGTACTTTATTATATTAAATCACTTACGGCATGCTAAACCATAGCATTCATAACAACGTTTATGACCTCTCAAATGCTACTACTAATGAGAAGAGTGTGCATGGTAGAGGACTATGTTATAGTTAATTTATTATGGATAGCGAATTGACAACACTCTGTACAAAGGTGTGTGAGTTATAGTAAATTTTTTGTGGGGCATAAAATAGCTCAATTCCCCCTCTGCAAACAAATTGCCCTAAGTGTGCTGGTCCATCCCCATCTAATCTATGGCCACACATCATACATTTGGGCCAACCTAGCACACCCCAATATTGGCCACAGTGGAAGCTCTGGTGCATAAGGCTGGGAGGCTGTCATTGTATGAACAAATGTCCTACAGCACCATTTTGCCACTTGTAGTAATACGTGGTCCCAAGTGTTTCCTGGGTCTATGCTCATCAACCTGGCTAGTTTGTGAAGTCCTCCAAAGGATACTTCACCTCTGCATCACCACGGGTGCCACTACCCACCTCACAGGCCACTTGAGATGTATTATTTCTGAAGAGCTACCAACTGGCGGCCATCCCTCCAAATCAAAGAGGTGGGGAGCAATTTCAGTTTTTGAAGGAGTGCTTCAGCACCACTGATATGGCTGCACAGAAATACAGTAGTCTAGTCAGTACCAGCACTTTGGCCACCGCTATGCAGCCCATAATGGACAACTGTAGCACTGTCCATGATGGCAAGGACTGTCTGAGTGATGCCAGTGCTCTTTCTAGATTCCCATCAACAAGATCTTTTTCTCTGTGGAAAATGTTGATTCCCAAATATTTAGCAGACCTGAGTTCAAATTGTAGGCCCTCTATTCAGAAATCCATCTGGTAGTCCTCCCCTAGGTGGAGCAGAGAGAATAAAAATGACTTATTCCAATTAACCTTCAGCCCTGACACTGACCCAAAGTATTTTATGAGGGACAGGAGCGAGGGTATTCCACCTTTATGAACTGCTTTTGTGCTGAGATAGATCATGCCACCATCAGTATATAGAAACACCACGGTCATCCCCTGTACACCACAGATCCCCACTCAGAGCCCATAGCTTTAAATAGATATGCCAATGGCTCTGTTGCCAGTGCAGAAATAGTAGGTGACAGTAGGCACCCCTGTTTGGTGCCTCAGATCACACATAATGAGTCTGATATTGCATTGCATATTTGTATTCTCGTCATTGGTTCTGTGTATTTGAACCCAGCAACAGAATTCAAGTCCAAACTCAAGCCTCCGTAGGACCTCCTTTAGGTATTGCCAACCCAGGGTGTCAAATGCCTTTTTGATCTTGAGACATGACCCAATGTTCCTGCTGCTGTCTCACTGCCTAGTCCATTACTGTAAATGAGCAACGAGATTGAGAAAGGTGTTTATTCCTGTAATAAAGACATTTTGGTCCTGGTGTATTATCTTTTTGGCAATTGGAATCAATCAGCTGCCAGTACCTTTACTATACCTTATGATCCAAATCAGCGTCTCTTGCAAGGAGGCTGATAGGCGGCCCACCTGTTTTGCATCTTCATAGCTCTTCAGTAACCTAGGCATGATCCCTTGGGCATATGCTAAAAAAAATACTATATGGAATGCATATAGCCCACATGTCTTACCTCTATCCAGTTGTCTACTAATACCTCCTGTATAGTGATCAAGTCCTCCAGTTCCTCTATCTGAATCCTGTTGATGGACAGCAGCATTACACTATTTAAATACACTGGCATAATAGTGGCACCCATCGTTTGAGGTGGAGCATACAATGTTGCATATTATGAGCAAAGCACCTCCTTTAGGACAATCTGGGTAATGACTATTGCTCCTTTGTGATCTCTGATAGGGCCTATTGCACCTAAGGAATGCCTGATCTCAGGAGCCAGGCAAGCATAATGCCCCTTTGTTTCCCTGGCATGTTGTCATGCTATCCAGTCATGGCAATCTAATTAGCTCACATTATTTTGCTCTTCCCGGTATTCCAACTGGGCCTGTGTCAGCCGCTGTATGGTCTGGGTTTCAGACAGTGAGTGATTTTCAACTGCTACCATGTTTCCTTCCATTTCCATAAATTCTCTGTTCAACATCTGCTTAACTGGGTATGGGCTTTTTATGCACAAGTCTCTGAGCACCACTTTAAAGGCATCCCATTCCAATGTGGGGTTTGGTCAACGTGCCATCAATTTGGGCACAGTACTTGTCAATATGATCTACAACTGCGGATATATATGCGGGGTCATAGAGGGCTTCAGGGAGTAGCATTAATGTATGATTGCAGGACCACGGTGGCTCTATTGAGAGTTCAGTTTAAGGGGGCAGTGGTCCGAGAAGACACCAGACATTTTGCGTCAGCCACGTTTGCCGCCATTACTGCATTTCAATATGCAAGGTCTATGCGTGTGTGCAGTGAGTGTAGCCCTGAGAAAAAGAGTATTCTTGTCTCTCAGGATACAGTAGTCAACACTTATCAATCAACTTGTGCTCACTGCTGCAAACAGTTCATGACCACATGTGATTGGGCACCCATTAGCGGAAGGTAGACCGCTTAATGAATACACCAGGCACACAGTTAAAATCACCACCCCATATGCATGGGCCTGGATATTGGTCAGTAATGACAGGGACAAGGTAGACAGAAAAGTGGAACTCCTGTATTTGGTGTATAAATAGCCACGAGGGACATAGTGGCATTTTCAGACCTGCAATTTAAAAAGCAACTTCACTAAAATATGTGTTTTTAAATTGTGAGTCCAGATACACCAAACTCCACTTTTCTGTCAGCTCCCATTTGGGAGATACACTTGCAAATTGTTACAAACCAGCTCCAGTGCTAATTTATGGGAGAGATAGGCCTTGCTGTAGCAAAAAATAAATGTAGCAGTTTTTCACTACCAGAACATGAAAAACCTTAAACTACATGTCCCACCTTTAAAATACACTACGCCCTGCCCATGAGGCTACCTATGGCCCACCTTAGGGGTGCCTTACATGTAATTAAAGAGAAGGTTTGAGCCTGGTAAGTAGGTGTTCTTGCCAGGTTGACATGACAGTTACAAACTGTGCACACAGACACTGCAGCGGCAGGCCTGGGACAAGCTTGAAGGGCTACTCTGTGTGTGGCACAATCAGTGCTGCAGGCCCCCTAGTAGCATATGACTTACATGTCTCAGGCACACCTTTTACACTGAACAAGTGACTTACAAGTAAGTACTATAAGCCCATCATGGAGTAACCCAATACCAACACATTATAGACAGGGTGCACTTGCACTTTAGCATTGGTCAGCAGTGGTAAAGTGTCCGGAGTCCTACAGCCAGCAAAACAAAATCCAGCACTCAGCCAAACAAATAGAGGTCGGGGGCAAAAAGACTGGGGAAATCACGCCAGAAGATTCCAGGTTTAACAATATGTATAAATACAAATATTATATTAATTATGTTAACATACTAGTGTGTAACTGAACAAATAACAGTTTAGAAATATGGGCATTTGAAAATACATTTGTGCATACAGCTACATTCATTGAGGTGTGCATATGTGTTTTTTGTGCTCGTCTCTAAAGTTTGTCAATGACTCTTAGAGAATCAACCAACTTCTGCATGGCCTGATTAGGGTGACCAACCGTCCGTAAATTTCACGGACAGTCCGTAATTTCGGACGTCTGTCCGTTGTCCGTGAAGGATTCTTTAATGGACGCCATTTGTCCGTAATTTTAACCGGGCACCGGTCGCATCACCCTAAAGCCGGCACAGCTTCCACCCACCTCCCTTCTTGACTCCGATGCTGTTGAGGTCGGGTGTAACAGACTCCGATGCAGTACCAAAGCTCAGATACCCAGCAGTATTGGAGAGGCACAGCGGGATGGCGACCCTCACACCTTCAGCCCTTGATGAGCTGTTAAGAGGTGCTTGAAGGTGACTGAGAGGGAGGGGCTGCAGCTTCAGGAGCAGGGGCGTCTATTCAGATGCAAACAGCCTCTGAATGCCTCATGTCTCTGCAATTTAGAGGGGCCTCACACATTCCCTTTCTGCCCAGGGCCCCAGACATCCTAGAACCGGCCCTGATTACGAGGCAGCAGGTGGCTCTCTTCACAGAGCTTAATTACTGTCACTAAATTGTAAGCAAACCTTGGTTCTTCAAACATGCAGTCTATAATGTAATAAAATAAAGAAATGGCACAATCGCACCCACACTGACTAACAAAGTATGGAGGACAATCAGTTAAATCAGTTCTCTTGGAGTATCTCCTTTAAGTACTGTACATCACATTTTGGAAAGAGAGCCTGTCCTCTCGTTGTCTTGCCCAGGAGGGGGTGAGGAGCCCTACCCCACCCTGGAAGAGACCAAGATGATACTAGAACACTGCATGCCCACACTGGTGGATCCTGTTCCCCCTCCTGTGATGGCTCCTGCCCCCCCCCCAAGTGATGGCTCCTGTCCCCCCCCTGTGGTGGATCCTGTCTCCGCCCTGGGTGGCTTCTGTCCCAGTCCTGGAATGGCTCCTGCAGCGAGGGTAAAGTTCTTGATGGGCCTCTTCTCAAAAAGGCTCAGCTCAAAATTAATATGAAAAAGTGAGTAAGTGAAGGGATGGGTGGATGGCTGGATGAATTAGTGAATGGGTGAATGGATGAATGTACAATTGAATAGATGGATAATGAGAGAGGGTGGATGGATTGATGAGTGAGTGGAAGGATGGATGAGAGAAAAGGTAAATAGCTGGATGTATGGGTGGAAGGGTAGCTGGATGGGTAAAAGGGTGGATGGATGAGTGAAAGGATGGATGAGTGAAAAGGTGGATGATGAGTGAGTGAGTGGGTGGGTGGACGGATGAGTGAAATGATAGATGGATTGATGGATTGATAAGTGCAAGGGTGAATGGATGGACGGACGAGTGAAAGGGTGGATGTAAGGATGGATGAGTGAGTGAAAGGGAGGGTAGGTGGATAAAAGGATGAACAGATGAGTTAAGGAGTGAAAGGATGGATGAGTGATAGGATCAATGGATGGATTCATGAGTGGATGAGTAGATGGATGGGTGGGTGGATGGGGGAAGTGGCCACTACAATGCGGCCGTTTCCACTCATGACAATAACCATGCATGCATTATAACGCATGCGTGGTTACAACTAATAGCCTTTACCACGCATACCTTAACAACGTGATACGTAGTAAAGGCATGTGTGATAAAGGTAAAAAAAAACAAAAGCGGGGGTTTCGGGGGGCTCTCCCCCCCCCAAAAAAATAAAGCGTGGGTTTAAAAAAACGCACCGGTTTCCGTCGTTTTAAGTTAATGAAGAGAAACGATGTGGAGGCAATCGGCGTCGTTGGAGGAAACGGAAAGACACTTCCGCTTCCTCTTAACGACGTAAAATGCAAATCAGAAGTGCTTGGAGTGGAGAGGTAAGGGGGAATGGGGGTGGTGTTGCGCAGGGGTAAATTTTAAAGGTACATTAGGGTTAATTTGTAGGGATAGGAGATATCCTCTAACATGAAAATGCCATTAACATGCATACTTTAACGAAAAACGTTGTAAAAATATGCGTGTTAAAGGCATTTTTGTGATAAAAGATATGCGTGGTGATGGCATTCCCGTTGTAACCCATGCGTGGTAAAGGCATGCGTTGCAACGGAATACGTTGTAACGTCATACAACCGGTGGATGGATGGAAGGAAGGATGGCTAAGTGAAAGGGTCGATGGAGAGAGAAAGGGAGGATGGATGGATGATTTAAAGGGTGTATGGGTGGAAGGATGAGTGACTGGGTGGATGGAAGAGTAAGTGAAAGGATGGGTGAAAGGGTAAATGGCAGGATGGATGAGTGAATGGATGGATGGGTAGAAGAGTGGATGGATGAGTGTACAGATGGATAAGATGAAAGGGTGGATGGATGGATGGATGAGTAAAAGGATGGATGAAGGGATGGATGAGTGAAATGATAGATGGAAGGTGACATGATGGATAGGTATGCAAATAGTTGAATATGTTTGGATATGTCTGGGCTTACTTATATACTATTGCGCGACCTCCTCTGATGTGTCTGTAAAACTTACCTATTGTCCTGAATTTTGACCTCCTGTCCTGAATTTGTGTTCTGAATTTTGACCCTTTGTCCTGAATTTTTACACTCACCGTCCTGAATTTGCACCAATGCCAGTTGGTTACCCTAGGTCTGATGCTTCCAGGCATCTTGTGCATACCTCTCCATCATTTTCTGCTACTTGGTAGGTGTATTTTCAGGAACTCATTTTATGCGGCGGCACTTAATTTACCTGTCGACTCCCCATTTCCTTTTATCCAAAAATGCACATTAATTTACATCTCCGAGTTTATATACAACCCTTCTTTTAAAGCACGCAGGGCTTTAATAGGTTTTTCTATTGGTATTTGTTGAGTTGCATTTTCTTTGTTCTCATTAGCTGCATTCAGTATACAATTCTAACGAGGTATTTGTTTCAAATAAAAGGTCTTTAAAACAAGGAGTCCATGCGCCTTGTTTATCTCTGACCGCAAAGCTGGCAGTAGGCTGTCTGGCGAAAGCGCTCTGTTAAGTTTCACTGCCTTGGCACTGTAGGGACAGACTGATGAATACAACAATGGGTGAGCAGGTGAGAGACCTTCCCTGGGGGGTGACACCCGACAAAGGCGGTTGAGTTGAGGAGTAGTAGGTTTGTGTTACTGGCACCCTGCCCAGTCTGCTCTATGACGAAGGGAAGTAGGAACTTCTTATGCAGGCATGGCACCTATTACGTATGATTGTGCAGGTAGGTAGCTTGCACTGCTGTTGCCCATTTGCCAATTGATCTCTCTGTCCTACTGTCAATTGAGAAACCTCATCAGCATAATGTGCTTGCCATGTGCATAATTTGTAAGAAGCTTAGGCTCAGAAACGTACTACATAAGCAAATATTTGTGTATGTTGTGCATATCCTTGTTGGTACACGGACTCACGTATTCTGTCTCGGAATCGAAATTAATTTGTTAATCACCCGCCCACGGAATGAACATTCACTGAAATGTGCAATCATTTAGGAATATTCCCAAAATGGACTCTTCAATGTGAATTTCCACAACTTCTTCCTGACATTGCTTGTGCGTAATGAATTAATTTGCAAATGGAGTCTTTACCCATCTTTACATGCAGTTTAGGTTTTAATGTTTATGTGCCTCTCTTCATACATAAAATGATCGACGTTCCTTTAAGAGGTGTAAGGGGCTAATATCGTTCATGGGATAGTAAATGCACAAATAACTGATGAATATATATTTATATTTTAAAAAGCACACGCAGTGGAAAGAGCACCCCTCCATTTGTTTCATGGGCCGCATTTCTAAGAAATGCAGCACACCGGAAGAGTAGCAAGGCTGTTTTCTGTCAAGGATGAATTCGGATAATCTGTGCCGGTGGATATTCTTTCACAGATCAAAGAAAACCACTCCCCTGCGTGCTGCCCCATCAATTGAAATATCTTACAATTATGTTTAACTTCTACGGAAGCCACCTCGTTTCCAGTGAATTTTATCGAGGAACTGGCAGTAGAATATCATCTAAACATCAGACATCATCAAAACTCTGTGTTCTTTTTATTCAACTTTCAGGAATGGAAAGAAGATCAATGTAGCGATCGGGCATTGGTAATTAAAGTCAATGTTAGGGACTGTTTATTCGTTATATGTTAAAAGAACCACAATGATTTATTGTTCAGCCATATTGCCTGTACACAAATTCTGGAAATAAACAATTTTTTGAAAGAAATGCAATACGGATTAGCATATGATGTGTCACTGAATCAGCTATATTGAGTGTTTTCTGCAGATTGCATTCGCTTTAATCTCCTCACATGTCAAATCAGACGTCCAAAAATTAAATAACAACAGCGCTAAAATTGTTTTTCAGAAAGTGTTATAACAGTTATTTGCAAGAAAAGCATCACAATCAGGTTGATGCATGATGTATGTCGTCCCTGGTAAACGCCAGGCTTGAAGTGTAATGACTTGTAAACTAAGAGCGTAGGGTAATCAAAAACGGCTTGAGGCAAACATATAATGATGCTGAAAATAATCGGAAATACAAGCGCGCATACATATGTACAAATAAGATTTGATAAAACCATAAACCTTGGAGTACTTTCACTTAGCGTGGACAAGTTGTCTAATTTATTTACTGGAGTGTACTTGTACTAATCTTTGGTTGTGTTGTAGCAAACATGCATCAAACAGGCAAGTTGAAAGGGTAATGTGCAGGGAAGGTGCTCAAGCCCTGTTTACTAGTGTTGCAGCAAGCCCCAATAACGCAAGCAGAGAAACTGGGCCTCCCAGAACCTGGTTTGGCAGTAAAAAACACAACGGTATCTAGGGCAAAATAGGCTCCTCACACCTCTGTACCATTCATAACTAGTCCCTTTGGTGTTTGAAACTGCCATGTATTGCTAAGTGCTAATCATAGCAGCCAATAAAATTCTGGGTTTGGAATCTATCATGTGCAATATTCTGCACCTATTATGAGTTTTGTTGCTTACTCCATAAAAATCCATGTGTCACAGCTAACACTGTACTCCTTTCCTGTTAAATTCCAGCAGATATGACCTGCCAAAATTTAATGAAGGGTATGAACTTTATGGAATTATAATCCTTGCACAAGCAAGAGTTTAAGAAGGAGTCTTAAGATCTGTCCCACTCCAAACCGGAGATATACAATTTTAAAGATTTAAGTAAAAACAGTGCCACAAAGCATTAGTCGACAACTGTCTATATCTGGTCATGCTAGACCAGTACAAAGTCACAAGTTCAGGCTGACTGCAATGGAGTACAAGGTGGCTACAGGAACCCAGTTAGGCTGGCTCAACAAGAGTACCTTAAATCATGGTTGTGAAGGGTTGCGGAGTCCTGTTTTGAAGATGCGTCATGAAGTCGAGGCGATAGAGGTCCAGGTTGGAGTTGCGTCACACACCATTGGATCCAAAGACCTGCAAAGCTGAGATGAGAGTTCCTGCGTCGTTGTCTAGGATGCCGTTAACAAGGGGGCTAATGAGGCAAAGTCCAATGCAGAGGATGCATTCCAATACCAGCTAGTTCTAAAGAAGATGAGGGGCTTGCGATATGGATTCCTGTGTTGTTGTCAAGGCTTCTGTTGATGAGAGGCTTTTGATGCAAGGGCTTGCATGAGGGAAATGCACAGTGGATGATTCTGATGTGACTGTGAGTTGTGAATTCCTTGCGCTGGGAACGTCCACGCGGGAGAGGGTTTGCGTGGGTTCTGCTCTGTGTTGTGCCGCGCAGAAGAGCGGATGGATCTGTTCTGCTGGGTCCGCAGGTGGCCTGGCAGAGTGCCTTCAAACAGACCTCCAAGGGTCCATGCTGTGGCAGTTCTACTTGGCAGGGTAGGACTCACAGATGACACAGTCCAGGTGCTGGGTACAAGGTGTTGGAAGCCTGGTATGTCCCTGAGTCTTCTGATCAAGAGGCCTGCCAACTAGCCCTTGGAGTCACTCTGAAGTATTGGGTTCAGTGTTTCAGGCCCAGTCCTTTTCACCCTGGCAAGAGGGCAGCAGGACAGCAGGGCAGCAGCCCAGAAAAGTGGCAGTCCTTTCAGCTGCATTACATGCTTCATCATATGGCTGCTTCAGTATACCCCCGCACAGATCAACGCCTGTGGTGGAGAAATAGGGTAGAGGAAGATAAGGCACAACATATAAAAAATATATAGAAACAGTTAGACTGGGATCACCGAAAGAGGAAGTGCAGTGTGAATTAAAACTAGACCCTCCGGCCAGGATTAAAAACGGGAAGGATGGTGGTGACTGGAAGAGATTATGAACTTCTGACACCCTTCCTTACTGCCAATTTGTCAACATGTTTAAGCCGTCGTTTTGTGCCTAAAGTATAGGGTCACGCCGGCCTTCGTCAGGACCTTTCTGATCCCAAATACACAGTCACCTTGTTACCTGGAGTGTGGTTGTCCAAGAACAAATCGTTCCTACACCGAGGTATCCCCTAAGTAACACTCTCCCGCAATACTACAGGAAAGAGAAACAAAAACAACAAACACGAAAGGTCACTATTAATCATTCCCTATCGTAGTTTAGCTCACCACAATGCATCAATCATTGCCAAACCACCATATCTCGAGTGTAGTGCCCGGATCAGTATCCTTTATTAAAGATAACATGACTTTGTTCAATATATGTGAAACTGGTGTAGATTCACGTACTAGAATCGTATGTGCAGATTGTTGCATATATGTTATGCCCTCGCACACCTCACTCAAAATCAAAAAAGTCAAATGGTGCTGTGACACTTACCGAGTTTACACTAGAACATAACTAGAACTGGCAAGAGATAAGGAGAGACCCCCTGTAGTCACACTCTGGGGGAGACAAATCAACAAGGAGACACATAGTGGTTAGATGGTCATGTATCATAAAACATCCAACCCGGACTGACCCCTCCGGGTGTGTAAATATCAATGATCATGCCATGAGATCACCGTTCTTAGTACCATCTATAAGCGGATAAGGTAAAGTTTTAACCCACAATCCTAGAGAGTGCCCCTTATACCACATAGCTGCCACATACAAATGCGGTATTATCGCCATTCACCCC
Organism: Triturus cristatus; assembly: GCF_964204655.1. Lineage (NCBI taxonomy): Eukaryota > Metazoa > Chordata > Amphibia > Caudata > Salamandridae > Triturus > Triturus cristatus. Next base: position 502,438,951 of record NC_140591.1, read on the forward strand.
AGGTATCATCCAGTGTGCGATCCTCATGGGCGTACCCTTTGTTCTATTATAAACGCTGTTCTCCAGTCTGGTAATGCACCCACCCCCTTCCTTCTCCTTACTTCATCAAGGTGGGTGCTCTTCCCTCAGACCGCTTGTCTGTTCTCGCCATGTAGGATGACCAGCAGGAAAGTAAAGACACGCATAACGGATCATTTGTAGTACAATCAGGTGTCTCAAATCAAATACTAAACTAACCGCACACTACCTAGAAAAACAACATACTATAGATGATATAGGTTACGTTATGTTATGTTACGAGGTTTTATAGAGCGCGACAGCTGCCTTAATTAAGAGGCGTCCCGGCGCTAAGCAACAAAAGAGCAGTACGCACAAAACGCTGAAGGCCTACAGGGAAGGGAACAAAAATGTCTTAACGGCTTCCCTAAAGGGAAAATAATTAGTAAGCCCACGAATGTGGGCCGGCAAAGAGTTCCGCAAAATGGCAGCTCTATTACGAAAAGAGCGCCCACCAGCACGGACTCTTCTCACCCGAGGGATCACTACCAAACATTGTCCCATAGATCAAAGTGATCGTGTAGGAGTGTAAGGTAGAAGAAGGTCAGACAGAATTTGGGGAGAAGCCAATTTCAGAATTTTAAAGGCAATACACAATGCCTTAAACTCAATTTGCCTGGCTACAGGCAGCCAATGAAGGCGGTGGATAGCACTAGTCACTGAACAAGTTCTTTGCAAGCCCAAAAGGGATCTTGCAGCTGCGTTCTGCACTCTCTGTAGCCTCTGAATTTCTGATTTATTTGCTCCCAAATACAGCGAGCAGGCATAATGAAGCCTAGACAAGATCAGGGCCTGAGTAATGATCTGCCTGGTTGGAGCATCAAAAAAGGCCAGACCAAAACAAGTTCCTGCCACCTTTTTCGTCTGAATCTGGAAGTTAAGTGAGTTGTCCATCCAAACCCCCAGATTCTTCACTACAGGCTTAGGGGTCGGAGCCGTACCTAAGCTCTTGGGCCACCACAGTTCACTCAAGCAGTCATGGTTCCCTCCCACCAACAACACCTCTGACTTGTTGGTATTCAGTTGAAGGCAGTTGGCGGTCATCCACTCGGCGATCGCCGAGGGGTCGCCCTGAAATTTCCTGGCGTCCTGCTCGGGGTCACTTGAGAGAGCCACCACCAACTGAGTGTCGTCTGCATAAGAGACCATGGTCAGCCCTCTGCTCCTGGCAACATCCGCCAGAGGTTGGACATAAAGATTAAAGAGTAGGGGGCTCAGGGACGAGCCTTGTGGGACTCCTTGGCCAATAGGGAAGGTGCTAGAAGCAATGAAGTACTGGGTATTTTAAGCCCAGCGGTGCAGGGGAACACACCCTATGACTTCGGGGTTCTTCCTGTTTCAGACCTACAGAAACACAGAGTCTTCTGGGTGAAGTCAAAGATCAGTTTATTGGCTGCAGACCAATTACAGGTATCCTAGAAGTACAACAGCGTGTATGTTCTCAGGAGACTGCTGAAAAAACACAGAAACGGGCTTCTCCTTAAATACAAAATATCCTGCCTCAGGCATACATTCTTTAGTTTATGATATGGCCATTACATGTATACATTACAAATGAAAAAGGCAGAGTCATGATGACCATCCCACATTCCAGTTAAGCCAGCCCGTAATTATTTACACAGCAAAGCTCAGATCCCACATCAGATATCGATAGGCCCCAATAAACATGAGCATCTCCTGTTTTGGGAAATAAGCCATAAAGCAGGAACAGTCAGGTGTGAAAGAGATTAGCTGGAGGCTTGTGTAGGATGAAAAGACTTTATGGTGTGTCAAGCCCTGATGCTAATCACAGGTGGCCAGAGGACGGGGAACTCGTGAGACCAGTTTGACCTGGGGCGGCGGAGCCAAGCTGCCCAGGTCACAGAAAAGTCAAAGAAAGCCACATGTGCTCTAAAAGGCCCGTATTCGCTTCATGCTATATAGCCTATGTGAGGGCAACCATAAGATGGCCACCGATACAAAATGGAACCCACGTAGTGATGTGAAATAGCGTATACACAGTGCATTCATAGCTAAAACGTTACACAAAGCACTTGTACATACCGCATTAACCATTCGCGGTTCACTATTACCGGGATAGACAGGGGTAGGGCCCTGCCTCCTACGCGGTCCCAAATTCTAAAGTACGACAGACCCTCCTTTTGCCCTTACATAGGCAATAACTATACTCATTTCAATCCGAGTCTAGGTCAATATTCATGAAGTCATGGAGATGTTGCTGTAGCATCATCCTATTACTTAGCTCGTCCCTCGATGCAGGTTTCCTTACACATAATGTAGCACAGAGGCCACACATCGCAGGAGCACACTGTATGCACAGACAGAACAGGAAAAGGATGGCTAAGATCATTCCAATGAACATCAGAACTTTCCAACCCCAGGCAGATATCAGTTCCCAGAACCACCCCACCAGTGACCAATCTCCTTTATCCACGTGTATGGACTCAGATATTTTATGTAGTTTGGAGATGGCTTGATAAACTGTTGGAGCGTTGTCTGGTATGAAAATGCAACAACTAGATTGGATAACCTTACATACCCCACCGCGGTCTGCAAGTATGACGTCTAGAACCATGCGGTTCTGCAAAGTCATGAGGCGATCCGCTTGGAGCTCAGCTGTCAAATTACCAAGGGCACCAGCCGTAACATTAACAGTGGATTCAACCACACGAGTCAGCTGTCTCAGGTTCCTACTATTGACCATAGGTCCCCAAAACGGCAGGAAACCCAAAAAGAAATCTCCCGCTTCCTGACCGGCAGTATCCTCCTTACTAATCACGCCTCTCACAACTCTGGTCTTGTGAAAGTCGGAGGCGGCAGTAAATGTTGGCGGTAGCAGATTTGCAATATAACATATGCCCGAGAAGTCAGGGGGCAACCATGTATATGCTCGGTCATTGCAGATAAAATATGTACCCTTGGCAGCCAAAAACGCAGGGGAAAACTGTGACGGAGAAGTGTACGTTTCAGTACAGTCACTTCTTCCCAGTTGAGCCCTAGGATTCTGACCATTACCTTGCAAACAGAACCGACCTATGTGGGGTACGACCCAGATTGGGGATGACATTTTTCGCTGTCTTTCACCTAGACTAATACTATACCCCGTCGCGTTCCACCCTACATAAGCTCTCAACTCTTCTTTGGGAATGGATGAGTATGCATCGATATCTCTACTCATATCGGCAACTCCTTTCATTAAAGCTTTATTATTGGTGCTAGGTCTGATGGAACGCGGTTGTCGCGGGGAGTAGGCATCTAGTGCATAGAGAAACATGGTCTGGAATGCCCATGACGATCCATTGTAACTATACGGCAGCACTAGATAGGGAATACCCTTATTAATGGTATGTGGCATTAAACCACACACCCAACAATTTGTTGTATTCATGACTAGTTGGTGCTGGAGCTGGATAAACGAGTTATTCGCAAACTCTGATTGTCTAGCTTGTTCATGTTCAGGCAGAGGGTGAAAAGAGTGTGAGGAGATAGTAGGAGGAGGTATAGGCTGTGCAGTGGGTGCAATGGGCTCTTGAGAGGAGAAGAATACAAATCCTACAGTAAACACTACCATACTACATAATACAAACAGGCATAAAAACACAAAACGTTTGCGCTTCATTATTTTACACATTTTTGCTTTAAAGTTCATTTCCTCAGTGAGTCTCCCCATCTTACAAAACTCCATCCTCTAATCGTGCCGCTCGCGGCGGGTGAGTATCTTCTGCTGAGGGGTACGCCTGTCAGTCCAGGGAACGCCCTAGACCAACCAGAACCGTCGACCTAACGTCTTCGGCCTGTACCCCAAAGTCTTGGCATCGCGACCCTGCGGCTGAACCCGGATGGTGGTTCGAAAAACAAAAAATCAAGAAAGTCCTTCAGATGGGAGAGCTCTGGTTATCAAAAAATAAAAAGGTAAAAGAAAAATAATATTTATTTGTCCATAGGCCTTGGTCTTAAATTGTAATGGAGACGGCCAGGTACTGTTTGATCGTGGAACAAGAGTTCAGGCTCTGCAGTGTCCAATCGATTTGACGGTGGCACAGCTTCTTGCAAAATATCGTCACTCTCCTGCACTGAAGTTGTGCCTTTTATGTGTGCCTCACTGAACGGCACAAAACGAGGTACAGTGTCTGTTTCAGAGACAGCGATACCCTCCTGGACCCACTGGTCATACGGCAGAGGCAAAGGGATCCTTTTGATGTGGGCGCCGTGGATCCAGTTTTTCTTCCCCTTCACTCGAACAGCTGATCTTGTAGACAGTAGTACGAGGTGAGGGCCAATCCAGCGGGGCTCATCGTTGGTTTTCCGCTGAAAATTTTTGATGAGCACCCATGTGCCAGGATCAATGGGGTGTCCTGGAGCCTCAGAGGCCGGAGGGAGAGTATCGTGCACCTGTTGGTGTAAAACACGCAGTTTAACCGTCAAATCATACAAGTAATCAAGCAGTACTGGGTGTTCGATTTCACTGAATTTCGTCGGTCTTGGCACACCCCATACATTGACCGGGCGGCCAAAAACGACCTCGTAGGGACTAAGTCCCACTCGTGAATGCACGGTCATTCTGGTGGACAGGAGTGCTAGAGGCAGAGCGTCAGGCCATTTAAGGCCTGAGCTCGCTTGGATTTTGGCCAGTTTGAGTTTTAGAGCGCCATTATAGCGCTCTACTAATCCAGCTGATTGGGGGTGATTTGCAGCGTGAAACTTTTGCTTTATACCTAGTCCCTCACACACATTCTTCATCACTTTACCCACAAACTCACTTCCATTATCACTCCACACCATTCTTGGCATTCCAAACCTAGGGAAAAATTCCTTCACAAGGGCTTTGGCTGTGGATAGAGCAGTGTTATCTTTTAGAGGATAGGCCTCTATCCATTTTGAGAAAGCGCAGACAACCACCAATACATATTTCAGGTTGTTGCATCTTTCCATGTGGATAAAATCTAGCTGCAAAACTTCAAATGGGTATGATGGAGGCGCAAAATGACCAGCTGGAGTTGGGGTTCACCTACCAGGGTTGTACTTCAAACATACCATACAATTCTTGACCACATCCTCTGCACACTTAGGAATTCCAGCATTCTGCCATACTGGAGTCAACAACTTACAGATTCCTTTCGTACTGATATGTGCCATTCCATGTGCCATAGTAACCACTGGAAGCACATATGCATCAGGTAACAACCATCGCCTATGTTCTGATAAATCAATCCAACAACCATTCTCATCCAACTTACCCATACTTTCTCTCCACTTGCTTAACTCTTTCTCTGTGGCTTCGGCTTGAAGGGACTTTACACTCTCTATTGTGTTTTCACACATTCCAACATCACCAACCCATCTGGCAGGGCCTGCAACATACATTCGAGTCTTTACATCTTTTGCTGTTTCTTTCGCGACTTCATCAGCAAACGCGTTACCACGACCAACATCATCAGTGATTTTCTTGTGCGCACTGCATTTCATAATCGCAACTTGCAACGGTAGGGTCAGCGACTCAAGGACTTGCCATTCTGAATCTTAGCTCCATGCGAAGTCAGGAATCCACGTTCTTTCCACAATCGCCCAAAACTATGAGCCACGCCAAAGGCGTACTGGCTATCTGTATATATGTTCACTTTCATTCCTTCAGACAACACGCATGCTCTCGTAAGGGCAATCAATTCTGCTGCTTGAGCCGAATTTTGTGGCACACGCGCAGTTTCCACAATCGTGTGCAAAGTCGTGATAGCATATGCAGCAGTCGTATCACCATTCGGAAGCTTGAAACACGAACCATCCACCCATAAAGTACCATCACACTCAGTCAGGGGAGTATCTTTAAGATCTACTCTCCCTTTCGTCTCTTCTTCTGTTCTGAACAGACAATCATGTTGCTCAATCTCATCTAGGTCTGCTGGGATTGGTAATAGTGTAGCTGGATTCAACGTGTTGCATCTCTTTATGTGTATATGGTTTGCTAACAGTGTCAGCTCATAACCAGATAATCGTGCACTAGTTAAGTGTTGTGTCTTGGTCCTGTTTAACAATGTGTCCACAGCATGTGGAACCATAACAATCAATGTATTATCCATTACTAGTCCAGCAGACTGTCGAATAGACATAGCTGCGGCGGCTGTAGCTCTCAGACAACTTGGCAATGCCCTCGCTACCGGGTCCAAGGTTGACGAAAAATATGCGCATGGACGCGGTCTGTCGCCAAAAGGTTGTGTTAACACTGATAATGCGCAACCATCTTTCTCATGAACATACAATGTAAAAGGCTTGCTGTAGTCAGGGGTACCCAACACAGGAGCTGAACACAATGCCTTACGCAATTCCCAAAAACTTTTCTGACACTCTTCAGACCATGGAATAGGATTTGGTGTGTCTTTGCATGTTAATGCTAACAAAGGTTTTGCCAACAAGGAAAAATTAGGAATCCAATGCCTACAGTATGAAGTAATGCCCAAGAAAGCACGCACTTCTCTCTGTGTCCTTGGCACACTCAACTGTGCAATGGCTTGAATTCGTTCTGGGGTCAGTTTCCTTCCCTCCTTCGATAAGAGATGACCTAAGTAGGTCACTTCTTGTCGACAATATTGCAGCTTAGAGAGAGACACTTTGTGATGAAAGGCAGACAAATGACGCAACAATGACAAGGTAGCTTCTTTGCAAATCTTTTCAGTATCCGCGGCGATTAGTAAATCGTCAACATACTGAATAAGGATAGCGCCACTGGGTAAAACCAGTGCATCAAGCTGCGTTTTTAAAGCCTGACTGTATATTGATGGACTCTCACAGTAGCCCTGGGGAGGGCGTTTAAAGCGGAATCTGCGACCTCCTAAACTGAAGCCAAAAATGTCTCTGCTCTCCTCTGCAATTGGGATGCTAAAGAAAGCATTCTTTAGATCGATTACTGAGAACCATGCAGCCGAGGCTGGAATCATGGTTAACAAGGCAGTTATATCATGGACAACTGGAAACTGTGGCACAACAATCTTATTAACCTCTCTAAGATCAATCACAAATCTGTAAACAGGTGGCTGTGAAGGGTCCGTTCGTTTTAAGACAGGTAAAACAGGACTATTGCAAACGTTGCCTCTTGTCTATTCAATTACACCCTTTTTAATCAAATCACTGACAATTGCCAACAATGCTTTCTGACCTTCATTGGAGATCTTGTACTGGGGAATGCGTGGCAATCTGACATTGGCCTTTAAAGTGACCACATATGGCGGTATCTCCAAGAGACCCACATCATTGGGACCAGTAGCCCAAAGGACATCCGGAAGGGATGACAATTCAGGTGGCATTGCATTTTTAGACAAATACATTGGAGAAATCACTTTCTTGCCTAATGTAAGTTGTACTCCTGAGGGAGAACAATATAGCGTCGCATGCAATCTTTTTAGCAAATCTAAGCCTAGCAAATTTTCACCACAACCTGTTGTTAGAATGAGGGGTGCTTTTAGCTCACAAGGTCCAAGAGAAAGAGACATAGGACTAGAAATCGGGTTCCTAACTGGGGCACCAGAAAAACCTACTGAGACATTTATTTCGCCAGACAAAGGTGCGCCAGGGAGTTTTGAATGCATGATTGAACTCTTTGCAGCACCAGTATCCAGCAGAAAGGGCTCCGTTACATTTGCTGTAGTTACTTTAACATAAGGTCCGCTCTGATCCACTGGCACTGAAACAACTCCCTCTCTCTGTCTACGGCTGTCCTAGTAATCGTTATCTTTTACATTGTCGTCTTCTGCATAATAATCATTGTTGTAGTACTGAGCTGTATTACCAGTCGCATTGGCTTGCTGATCAAAGCTATTTATGGTATTGTGAGGCGGAAGAGGACGCGCGTTTTGGAGAACATTTCCACGCCCTCTGCCTCTAGGAACTTGCTGACCACCTCTACCTCTTGCGCCATACGCATTACTGTTACGCTGCATTAATTTAGGGCAACTATATTTAAAATGACCTTCCTCTTTGCAATATGAACATTGGTTGGGACCTACAGGGATTCGTGGTTGATAATACCCATTCAGTTGCTGACTATTCTGAAACTGTTGAGGCTGCTGATAGATACCTTGTGTTTGCCTATAATTACTCTGTCCTCCACGTGGCAGATAGGCCTGCTGCAAAAGGACCTTTGTCTTTAGTTCTTTAGTTCTTTCGTTTTCTTATCTGTTCTATCCTTCTCATCTTTATCTCTATTCTCATAATACTGTGCAGTAGCCAGTATTTGTGCTGAAGAGGAAACAGCCCAAGAACTTTCTGAGTCTTTTAATTTCTTACACAACTTGGGAAGTAGATTCTGCACAAATTTATCAACAAATAACCGTTGGCCACCTTCAGTGCTCATGTCTTGACCACTGTGGTCGATAAACGTTTCTTCAAACCTGGTGAAGAAATCAGACACTGTCTCATCTTTCTTCTGCTTACATGCGGATAGTTTATCCCAATTTACGCGCATCGCAGGCATTATAGTTTTCATGTAGGTAATAATTCGACCAGGGAGCTCTGCTACCAAAGGCTCAGGTTTTGCACCACCAACTTGTCTAGCGTCTGCAGCAACGATATTAGCCCATGTACCCCCTAACTCTGCAGCATGATCCGTATTACGGATGGATCCCCATAAAGGCTGTGGAACAACATTCCCAAACAACATATCTATATCGGCTAGATTCATGACACATGATTCTGCAGTTTGTGATAACTCCTTATAATATCCTGCAGGGTTTTTTCGGGGATAAGGCAATGTCTGCTTGAGCGCTAACACCTCAGATCGTTTCCATGGGACATGCACCCAAACATGCTGAAAATGTGCTGGCATAGCAGCAATACCATGAGCGGCATCAGCCGCAACAGCTTCCTTCCATACCGGAGGGACTTCTCTCATAGGGTATTGTCGCGCTTTTCCCCTCTTCCCCACAGGGAAATCTTGTGTAAACAACGGCTGTTGACAATCATCATTCCTCAAGGATAATAAGATCGCAACTGCTTTATTGACATCAGGGCCCACAATCGTACCTTTCCCAAAATCGAATCTCACCTGACACAACTCCTGCGGACTTGGATCCCTACCATGATCATCCAATTCCTCACAGAGAATTTCACACATTTTCTCGAACACATACCTTTGTTTCGGGGCATCCCATTGATGAAACACATCAACCACTGATTCCACATCATAGCATGAAGGGAAACCAATCCACCTACGCGCCAGATGATCTAACACCTCTTTCTCGTCAGAATCAGGCAGCTGACTGCGCAATTGCTTACGCTGTAGGGCAGGAGTCGTACTAGACGACCCAAAGAAAGGCGACATTAGACTAGTAACTACATTAGCTAGTCGTTGTCGTGCTGAAGGAGAAGTGGAGGCGAAAACAGGGGGATAGACAGAGGGAAGAAAAACGGATTCAGATACAGGTACCTGGGTAGTGTAGGAAGGAGCGCCAGGGGAAGCCGCCGGCGCGCTAGGCAAAGTCGCAGGAAGCGCGGGGGTCACAGGTAACAAAACGGGCGGCCCTTGAGAGGGCTGCACTGCAGGGATAGGAGCCAGCTGAAGAGGAGCTGGCAGCTGCGGGAAGGCTTGCGGCATATTTACTGGAGGCTGCGTATTTACAAGCTGTGGAGGTGCTGTGGCATTTTGCGCATATGGGGGTGGTGAACTTAACAAATGGGACATTAGGGAATCTTTCTCATTCTCTTTTGTCTCATCTTGCACAAGGGGTGACAAAACAGGGTAACATTTATCAATCCCTAGTTTGCGCTGCCTATGTAACTGTTCCTTCATTTGTTCCTCCTCATTATCTTTAAATTGCACAGCTGCTTGCATCACTGACATACCCCTCTCTCTCTTATTTCTTTTCGCTAGCTTAATTTCCTTCTGTTTGGCTTCCTTTCGCCATAGGCGGAAAGAATCAAACATCGCCGGCCGGGCTTTCTTCTTAAACAATTTAACTTCCAAATTATCTAGGATATCTGTATCGAAACTACCATTTTGGGGCCATTTTAAAACACCGTCCTTTCTGGTGTATCGGATCCATATTTCATTATATGCAATGGGGCCCACGCCATGTTTTACATAAAGCTCATAAGTTGGAGTTCCAATTGGCGGAACCGGACATGAATCCTCTAACTGGAAATCCCTTCCACAACCCAAACAAAACAATCTTCAAAATACACAAGAACCAGGCATCTTCGCTCACTAGTCTAGTTTCAAACGTCAAAGGATTATCGAATACGATAGTCTCGTGAATACACGAGTCCTCTGGCTTTGGGACTTGCAAGCACCAAATCAAAAATGATCCCGAAGGATACCAAATTCAAACTGGGAGACGCTCCACTTATACTTAACTGAATATTGATGATCGATGGCGTCACCAGAAGACTCTCTCGATTGTTTCGCTCTACCAAAAAATCGTCAAGGGTCCAAAACAGGGCGATTAATCAGGGCAGCAGTCCTTCGTAGCCGTCGGGACGCGGAGAACCTCGCAGAAAAGACTTTCGGACCACGTCGACATGCAGGGGTTGATGAAGTGGCGGCCTTCCTCCAGAATTTCCACACGAAGCTCCTCACGAACCTCTGGCTTGGACCGGTACCGCTGAAATCGCGCCGAGTTGGGCGCCAACTGAAGTACTGGGTATTTTAAGCCCAGCGGTGCAGGGGAACACACCCTATGACTTCGGGGTTCTTCCTGTTTCAGACCTACAGAAACACAGAGTCTTCTGGGTGAAGTCAAAGATCAGTTTATTGGCTGCAGACCAATTACAGGTATCCTAGAACTACAACAGCGTGTATGTTCTCAGGAGACTGCTGAAAAAACACAGAAACGGGCTTCTCCTTAAATACAAAATATCCTGCCTCAGGCATACATTCTTTAGTTTATGATATGGCCATTACATGTATACATTACAAATGAAAAAGGCAGAGTCATGATGACCATCCCACATTCCAGTTAAGCCAGCCCGTAATTATTTACACAGCAAAGCTCAGATCCCACATCAGATATCGATAGGCCCCAATAAACATGAGCATCTCCTGTTTTGGGAAACAAGCCATAACGCAGGAACAGTCAGGTGTGAAAGAGATTAGCTGGAGGCTTGTGTAGGATGAAAAGACTTTATGGTGTGTCAAGCCCTGATGCTAATCACAGGTGGCCAGAGGACGGGGAACTCGTGAGACCAGTTTGACCTGGGGCGGCGGAGCCAAGCTGCCCAGGTCACAGAAAAGTCAAAGAAAGCCACATGTGCTCTAAAAGGCCCGTATTCGCTTCATGCTATATAGCCTATGTGAGGGCAACCATAAGATGGCCACCGATACAAAATGGAACCCACGTAGTGATGTGAAATAGTGTATACACAGTGCATTCATAGCTAAAACGTTACACAAAGCACTTGTACATACCGCATTAACCATTCGCGGTTCACTATTACCGGGATAGACAGGGGTAGGGCCCTGCCTCCTACGCGGTCCCAAATTCTAAAGTACGACAGCAAAAGGAGGATCAACCACCTTAAACGTCCTATCAGCAAGAAAGGAGGACAGCCAACCAAGAGCTAAACCAGTAACTCAAGCCTTAGATAAGCGATTCAGAAAAATGACATGAGACACAGTGTAAAACCCGGCACTGAGATCCAAAAGTAACAGTGCCGATGTCTGCCCCGCGTCTAAGGCCATCCACAGATGTTCAGTCACGGCCAGAAGCGCTGACTCAGTGCTGTGGCCAGGCCGGAAACCATTTTGAGAGGGATCAAACCTCTGATTTACTGTAAAAAAAATCAGTAAGAAGGAAATTAATATAGGCCTCGGTGATCTTCGCAATCCAAGGTAACAAGGAAATGGGACGAAAACTTTCAGGTTTATAGGGGTCTAAAGATGGTTCCTTGAGCAGCGGCAGTACCCTGGCCTGCTTCCAGGAGAGCCCGACTGTACCTTGGAGCAAAGTGTCAATAAAACCTCTTGTGTTATAGGGGGAAAAGCTTCAAGGACACCATCAATAAGGTTACAAGACGTATCAGGAGGACCTATAGAAAACATAAAAAAGCTTTTATGAATATCCTCGAGCTTCTTGACAAAAAAATTGGCCAGTTCTTCCCATTGCAAGTCAGAGGTAATCACTGAGCTTACAACGTCCTTCTGAGTTTTAAGCTCCGTCACTATAGAAAAAATATTCTTGGCCGGATTGGAACTCCCTCTGATCTGCTCGGCGTAGAATGTGTCACCCTCAACATGGAGGGCCCTATGGTAGCGCTTAATAGCAGCGCGGTAGAGAGCCTTGGAAGAAGGGTCGAAATCCCGCTGCCAGGCTCTCTCCAGCTTCTTACAGATCTTACGTAGGACAGCTAGTTTCGCATTATACTAATGGTTAGGTTTATTAAGCCGGTTCCTAGACAGCCTAACAGGAATAAGAGCATCCAGAGGCCGGGTAATCCAATCGGAAAAGATCGAGTAGGCCTCGTTAGGGTCAGCCGAAATGACCGGGGGGGTAGCCGCAAGATGGCTTTGAAGATGTTCCCAGCTCAGTTTGTGCCAAGGGCGCATAAAAGACAAGGTGCTAACTAGATTGCGTGCTGTCAAAATTTCGTAAATCACCATAGAAACTAAATAGTGATCGGACCAGTCCATAGGAACAGGAGCTTGCACCACAAGGGAAGATATATTAGTAAAAACAGGATCGAGTAAATGTTCAGCCAAATGTGTGGGGCCTGAAACTCGTTGCTCGAGCTGACATGCAGCAAGGTCAGCCAGAAAAGATAGCACATTAGGATCTAAAGCATTTTCTAAATGTAGGTTAAGATCGCCTATAACAGAAAAGTTAGAGGCATTAACTGCTAGGGTGCTGACTGTCTCGGACAGAGCAGCTCGAAACTCTATGGACGGACCCGGGGGATGGTAGATCAATAGTCCTGACATAGTGTAATTAAAATTAAAAGTAATTTTAAAAGAGGCGCCTTCACAGTCAGTAACAGTCTGTTCAGTAAAAATACATGGGAACCCAGCTTTAAGAATGACCGCAATACCCCCTACTCTCGTAGGTCTATTAAGAGTATAAATCGTATAACCCTCCGGAAGAGCAAGTACCTGCTCTGTTACCGTGTCCTCTGAGAGCCAGGTCTCAGTAAGAAATAAAACATCAGGAGACCTGCCTTCCAAGATGTAACGAACGTCAGCAAAGTGCTTGACTAATGAGCGACAATTAAGCAAAAAGACCATCACAGAGGAGCGGGGGAGTTGTTGGGTCTAGCCGGGACTAAAGAGGAAAAACCACAGCATAAACACCCAAAAGGGCCCTCCAAGCCATCTAGCCGAGGTTGTAAGCACTCCGTTACCCGCCTCCCAATTGCAAGCAACTCAAGCTGAGAATAAGCATACCTAATTCTAGCCGAGCTGGCAGCGTGCCCGGCGTCCGGCGACAGACCTGCGCGGACGGGCGCAGACGGGCTTGCCACAGTGGTGGAAAAACCTAGATTGAGCCCAAACACGGGAGATAAAATAAGGGCACTACTCCTGAGGGAACAGAAATGGGTCTATCGTCTCAAGAGTCACCTTGTGGGCCTTAATGATGATATCCCATGGCAGACTCCTAGCAGATCGGTGGACATACTATGTTAGACGCTGGACTTATACATAGGGTATGTGGACCTTTCCCATATATGACCTTCAACCACCCTGTGATTACATATAGACTTTGAAGGAATTCCTGAGAAAACTTGAATACACTTAACATGTGCCTCATGGTGGAAGGGACTCAAGCCACCATAGATACAGGACACACTGCAGGCTAGCCCTCTTTTCTGAAAACATGGGGGAGCACACATTTGTCCGGTGGCGCAACACCCCACAGTGCTAGTGACACGACTTCACTGCCCTGCTGTCACACTGATATTTGGGGGAAAAAACCACACCCTTATTTTTGTTTTTTACTACCATCACCTTATGGTATTTATTGCACTAATTGTGCATGGGTAGCCTTATTAACTTGTTGGGCATTGCCTATGGGATTTAAGTTTCATGTCCAAGAGGTGCGGACATTTGCGCAATACACGAGCACTGCCAGCGAGACATGCAATTAAGGAAGACGGGTAGCTTTAGTGTCTTCTCCGCCCGTGTCCAAGTAAAGTCAGAACAACCGGGGAGAGAAATAAAAAAAAAACACTGAAGGAGCGTCTTTATCGCCCTGGGCAACGGAGTTCGTTGAGGGCAGACGTCACCATCATTGCTGACACAGACTAGGCCCTAGCTCCGACGTGACGGGATGCAGGGGGCAGGGGCTGGTATTTTAAATGTGAAACACTGTGCTCCCACTCACCTTCATGGCGAGACCGACTAAGAGGTCTGAAAGAGGAGCACCTACCTTGATGAAGTAAGGAGACGGGGGGTGGGTGCACGACCCGACTAGGGAACAAAGTTTATAATGGATCAAAGGGTAGATATTGTGAATGCCCACGAGGATCGCACACGGGACGATACCTGGGGCGAATGGCGATAATACCGCATTTGTATGTGGCAACTATGTGGTATAAAGGACACTCTCTAGGATTGTGGGATAAAACTTTACCTTTTCCTCTTATAGAAGGTACTAAGAACTGTGATCTCATGGCATAATCATTGATAAGTACACACCCGTAGGAGTCAGTCCGGGTTGGATGTTTTTTGATACGTGACATTCTAACCAGTGTCCCCTTGTTGATTTGTCTCCTCCAGAGTGTGACTACAGGGGGTCTCTCCTTTTCTCTCACCAGTTCTAGTAATGTTCCAGTGTCAACTCAGTAAGTGTCACAGCACCATTTGACTTTTTTTATTTTGAGTGAGGTTTGCGAGGGAAAATTATACTTTCAACGATCTGTGCATACAATTCGTGTAGGTGAATCTACACCAGTTTCACATATATTGAACAAAGTCATGTTATCTTTAATAAAGGATACTGACCTGGGCACTATAACCGAGATGTGGTGGTTTGACAATGATTGATGCATTTTGGTGAGCTAAACTACGATACAGAATGATTAATAGTAACCTGTTGTGTTTGTGGTTTTTGTTTCTCTCCCCTGTAGTATTTCGGGGGAGTGTTACTTAGGGGGTACCTCGGTGCAAGAACGATTTGTTCTTGGACAAGCACACTCCAGGTAACGAGGTGACTGTGTATTTGGGATCAGAAAGCTCCTGACGAAGGCCGTTGTGACCCTATACTTTGGGCACATACCGACAGCTGAAACATGTCGACAAATTGGCAGTAAGAAGGGGTGTAAGGAGTTCATAATCTCTTCCAGTCACCACCATCCTTCATGTTTTTAATCCTGGCCGGAAGGTCCAGGAATAAAATGTACGCATAGCGACACCTCCGAGCTAGTTCTAATTCACACTGCACTTCCTCTTTCGGTGATCCCGATCTAACTGTTTCTATATATTTTTTATATGTAGTGTCTTGTCTTCCCCTTTGCTCCACCCCAGGCGTTGGTCTGCGCAGGGGTGTACTGAAGCTGCCCTATGAGGAAGCATGTCACACAACTGTGTGAGTGGGGGCAGAGACAGAGCACGTTCCATCACAGAGACATATATTTTATCACTCTCTGCTCCTTTTGGTGTGTTTAAGTTGTGGCTAGGGCTGCCAGAGTAAAGGGGTCTTAACTCCTCACCTCTTCACTTTTGAGTAAGATAGTCCTTTCAGCTGCCCAGCAGTCATTTGCGGCAGAGTCCACAGGTCCAGAAGTGTACTGAAGAGTTCCTGTCTGAGGTCTGATATTTATTCCTGGTGCCCACTTTGCAGTGGGAGAAGCATCAGGAAGATTTCACTCCCCCGAGAGGTGCTTGGAATTTGCTGGCTCCCTACCCTGGCCCCAGAATTTCTGGGGTCACAATACACTGGTGTCAAACCTCTCTGTGTTAGTGCTCAGGCAGAGCCTGTGATATGCAAGTGTGATAGGTGACAGCCCCTCCCCCTCGTTATCTCAGAGTTGGCCATACTGCCAACACCCAACTTCCCTTTGTCTCACTGTCTGAGAGCAAAACGCAATGACCAGCTGCCAACTACACCCAGTCATGTGACTCAAGATACAGGCAGCAGCTAATGCAATGTACCAGCCTCAGTACCTTTCCATAGAAGTGACTGCAATATCTATTCTAATGATGAGGATGTAGCAGTGTTATGCCAAATATGGTATGCTCAAGCGCTTGTGGCTAAGCTAGCATCATGTGCTGTTCGAATGTGGTTCTTGAGCAATCCTTCCATTGTGGGAGCATCTTTCTTTCAATGCCATGGAAAAGCACAGGCATTTGTCTAATACATTTTTGTGTCAACGTTATGCAGGTCTGTAGATTAGATATTTGTTATCAAATTATAAGACAGTTTCCACATTACCCCATCTGATTCCAAATCACTACATCTTACTCGTTATCATGTCTCATCATCATCTCTGTACCTTCATAATTCTGATTGACCTTGAATTTGTTGTTTTCTTGTCATTTATTTTTGGCACGCAGTGTGCACAGATGGATGCCAAAGCTGAAAAACATGAAACTTGGATTACTCTGCAAAGTATGATCAGTGCTGCTATCCCTATTATAATTTCTTCCACTATCCAGGATCCCCAGCTCCCTAACCATGCCAGAACGTTGTCCCACATGCTTTCTGTGTGTATGTTGTGTGCTTCATCTTTATCCTTATTTATTTTCTTGATCGCATTGTTGATGGTATTGCTGTTATTTGGTATATGAGAACAGCAAGTCTGGTGAATGACGTTACAGACTCCACCCTCCTTAGCCAGGATGATATATATTGCAACCCTATTCTGTATTACTACAGCCTTCATGGCGGTAAGCTCCTCAGTGATATTTCCTAGGGCTGCTGCTGTTGAATCTGCTAGATCCTCGAACATCCTTGCTAACTGATGTATTCTGTATGTTGTGTATACTATCCCTGCACCAGGTATCATCACTCCAATTCCTGTCATCATATTATCTTTCAATTCTGCAGTCCTCCTAGCTCTTCCTGAGTGACACCCCTGGTGCTCAATCTGTACTAGATCAGTGGCATGGGTCATTCGGGCAGGATGGAAGCAAAGAAGCAGATCCCATACCATCCTGGGGCAGATAGAAGTATGCCCACTGATCACAGACAAAAGAAAATCCCTTATATCCCACTAACCCTGGTGATGACCGCTGATCACTTTTCCTGACCCGTGATAGCTTTATGACATGTGTGCAATTGCTTTCACCAACAAAAATAGGTGTACTGTCAGTTTTGTCTGAAATTCCTAATGCTTCTATGTTCCTCCTCTAACATTCCCTTTGTCCTTGCACACCCCCTGCCATTTCCTTTAATCTACACCCAAAAATGCATTTCTTCCAATCTTTCTTTCCATTTACTAACTGTTGAATTGCGCATGGTTTTTGTTTGGTAACCCTACATGCACAGCTTGTTGCTTTCAGGGGGATTTTCTTTGTCATTTTGAATGCAGGATGGGGCAGTAAGCCATTGTTCCATCCTGAGCCTTGGTATCTTTATCTCCATTCTCTTCACTTTTCCCGAGCTATCTCAACCTGTCCCATCCTTCCACTCCTTATTTCTGAATGTTGTGTCAAGTTATGTCTAGCATCACCTGATCCCTTTTTGTTTGTTGCATGTTCATGCATGATACTCTCTTTGTCTTGGGCATTGTTGTTTGCCCATGGGAAATTCCACCTTCCTAGGAGGTCCCAATGCTATGGACAGGTTGTGCTGTCCAAGGTGCATGTCCCTCATTAAAACACATCCCACATACTTAAAACATGTTATTACATTGTAGCTCATGCTATCTACTCTACCAGTTGGCAGATGTGTGCAGACATAACACCCTGATATATTAATAATGCATACATACATGTTTAGCATATCCACATATTTGTTTCCTTCGCACTCGTCCCATAGTTCTCTTTATGCTTCTCCTCCAACCTTAACCTCTCCCATGGTATTTTGCTTTGTGCTAATCATTTTCATTTCCCCAAATATTATCTTTGAGTTGTTCCTATCGTCCACTGGGAAATTGACGAACGATATTCCAATGTCTTTTCCATAATAAGTGCTGTTATTAATATGGAACTGGGGACAGTATCACTGTCAGAACCGCTGGTCACTTTCTTTCCACTCTCCTTGTTCTCAGAATTGTCCTAACCGTTGTCTGGAAATCTTGAAGTTGGAAAACTCTGTAGTCTCTGGGCGAAGCAGTCAGTGTTTGTGTCTTACTAGCAGGGCCTGCGCTCCTATTGAGGCAGGCGCAGACAACTCTTTTAAAAAGAAACCGTTGGTTCTGTTGTGTGTAAATTTAGATTCCGTTTATAGGTATCCCAATTTATGCCCTTATATTGGTACAATTCCGGCCCTTATTATTACATTGTCTGTACAAACCAAATACAGGCATGGCCACCTACATCCGTCCATCCACGTCACAACGATTTCTTGGAAAACCAGACCCTTAAGCCTTAAGGAATTTCCCTCAGCTTGAATATTGATTTCTCCAAGAATGCATTAAGTATGCATGAACATCTATTCCTTAGGGGTTCATTCATGACGTTCCTCTGCCCGACTTTTACATCAATACTGGCATTCCTAGACACCTTCAAGGTATAAATATACCAGAACTTGTCTTGGCAAATTGCGGTTCCCGGAGGATTCGATCCAACCCAGACTACGCGGTTTGCCACGGCAAGTTTGAAAGGAGATCGAGTTCCAGCCTGATGCACTGACCTGACGCTGTCATCCTCCTCGCAGAGAATCCAGCTCCACTGCTCTCTGGCTTCCCTTGCGGGGGGTTAGACTATCGAGTCCAGAAAAGAGATTCCAACCTCACTCATTCTCAGGTATGGAGCTAACTAGAACTTAAGAAACTTTTGGCAACTCTTGGCTAAACTAAAATATAGCTAGCTAAACTTTAGAAACAGCACCTACTTAAAACATCGTACTGCACTTAGGCCAGGTACACTGGGGTAGAACAATTTAGAAGCATCAGATAAGTATCACATTTAAGCATTATGGTATTTATGTATGTATTTTGATTAATATATGTCATAGCTACAAACCATGCTATTGCAGTATTATTTTATCTTACTGCTAACATCGTACATATTGTATTTCGCAGTCTGTCTTACGATTGTAGCAATTCATATCTCTTGCACGAGAAATAAGACTGTTCAATAAACCTGTTTTATTGAAAACGCCTGTCTCTCTATTTCTGTGCAACTCTGTAGAAATGAAGCATGCAACTGGGTCTGGTGGCTCAGTGGACTAATGCATCTACTGCAGGAGCCTGTGTTCAACCTCATGGTCACAGGTTCAAATCCCGGCGGGTATACTCAGCCTTTCATCCATCTGAAGTCGATAAAATGAGTACCATTGAGTTGGGTAACCACAAACATCTGGTATTCAGCGGCAAGAAACCCGTAGTGGTGAACGTGCGCTTTACAAATACACATGCTATGTTTTATGTTATGATTGACTGAGTGAAACTGTTATCTATTGTTTCCACGATTCTCAGACTGTTCCGATTCTAAAGGGAAACAAAGTTGTCATGTTTATGCGGTTGTCAGAGACTAATCCCTTCTTGTATATTCAATTAGTTTCTAGTGACCTCTGAGTTAGCTGGCGCACACAAGTAATTAAGTTTAATATACTCGATAGAGACATACTAACCTTAGTCCTATGTCAAATCTATAGTGTATGTTATTCCAATGCGCAGAGCCTATCAGAGAAATAGGAACTACACTACACTTCCCCTCTGGTGTACTCTCAGAGGTCACCAGTGCATGACGTCACCAGGCATTTGAAGGAAACATGAAGATCCTTGAAAGATGGTATCCGGAGGCCTGGCCAGCCACGCTCTTCTGGTCTGGTGATGATGTGCAGCAGGCATTTGCCTCTTTTAGCTCTTACTTGCTGTTGATTCTTTGCTTGATCAGAGATTGTACTTGCAAGGTGCCTCTGATGCATCTGATGGTGCAGTTGGTGCCTGTCATTCTTGCTCCGGCCTTGGTGCATTCTTGGTGGGGGAGCTGTGGACCCAGGAGGTCAGCCCCCACACTTGATGGCAGTGGCTGTCATCAGGAGGACCTGGTAATCGCCTTTCCACCTTGTCTAGAGGCAGTGTCATCTGATGTGGGCTTTTATCCAAACCCAGTTGCCGGGCTGTAGGTCCTGAGTTAGTGTTGCTTCCGGATGAGCCTACAGGGCCTGAGGGTGAAGATAACACAATGTCTTTGTCAGTTTCTTACAAAATCACAACAATAGATCTTCTCATATTGACAGTGAAGCAGTTGACATGTGGCCTGAAATGTTCATTGGGAGGCCAAACAGAATCTTGAGGAGGCTCTACTTGGTCACCCTGTCGGGGGTGCTCCTCATTGCCAACAGGGGCAATGGCAGTGTGTCTACCCAAGATAGTTCTGTGGATGCACAAATCTTCCCTATTTAATTTTTCAACACCCTATTTTTCCTTTCCACAGCTCCTGCTGTGCAACTTTTGTGTAACCCCGAGCCCTTTGCATATTCCCCCTATCACATGGAAAATGAATGCAGGTCCATTGTCTGAACTCTTAGGTGCTGGAACATTAAAACACAGGATAAGTTCTTTCTAAAGGCATTTGCCAACAGTTTGTGCATCACAGTTCTTTGTTGGATATGCCTCAGTCCATTTGCTCAACATACACACTATTACCAACAAACACTTGAACTTCTGAGTGGGGGGCATGTCAATGAAGACCATTGGAAGACTCTCAAAAGGTCCGTGGGGAGGTAGGAAGTGTCAAAGTGCAGTTGGTGTACCCTTCCCAGTATTGTATTGTGCTCAAACAGTACATTGTTTACCAAGGCTTTCTGCTGTTTGCCGGAAGTTGGGGTTGTACCAACAATGTCAAAATAAATGGATCATGCCTTCTCATCCGACATGTGAGGGACCATAGAAGAGATGGGCCATTAAGGAGAGCATTGATGAAGGCAAACATATTTTACCATTAGGTCCTGTCCACAAATCCCTCTTTTGCTTGCAGACACCCCCCTCTCACCCACTCCTTCGTTTCGTATTCCTCAACTTGTCTCTGAATGTGAATAGGATCAAAATACAGTGAATCATTCTTTACTTGTATCTATTTGTTCTGTTCAATCATCTGTAACATTGTTAATTGGCAGTTTGTCAATGTTATTTTCTTTGCTTCCCAGTCAATGAAAGCGTTACCTTTTGACATGTAGTCCTTTCATGAAGTGTGCGCTGCGCATGTTATTACGGCTACTTTTCGAGGTAATAGCAAGGCTTGTAGGAGATCACTTATCAATGCTGCATGCTGTATTTGCTGGCCTGCTAAAGTGAGGAATCGCCTTATTAACCACAGCTGCCCAAAGTCCTGGACCAACCCCAAAGGAATACTGGCTGTCTTTGTAAGATGTTTACACTTTTCTTTCTCTCTGCTAAGGTGCATGCCGTTCTTAGTGCCACCAGTTCAGCTGCCTGTGCACTTTTGGCAGCTGTCAGCCTTCCACCCTCCAACAATTTGGTAGCTATGCCCACTGCATAAGGTGCCTGTAATGTCCCTCTGTCATCTCTGAGACACAACCCATCCACAAACAAATCTCCTTCAGCGGTGCAGAGACAGAAAAACGACGTCAAAATAACAAATTCCATGAATAGCCAGTCTAGAATATCGATGGTGGAAATATCAAGGTAAGTTTTTTTGTTGTTTAAAAAATCGTTTTTTGTGTAATGTAGAAATATCTAATTTTTAAATATCAATTGCAAATAAACAGTTGTAAATAAGATCAACTGTTTGTATTTTTTTTGTTTTGGTTTAATGTTTGTTTTTTCTTAATTTGGTAGTAGTTATTTTATATTTTTTAATTCTTTTGTGTGTGAAAATGTTTGTTTTTATTGAATGTAATTTATTTTTTGGACCGGGATGTTGAGTTTATAGAGGATAAGGGTGTGTAGTAATTAAAACATATTTGGTTAAAATTTTAAATAATTTTTACATTTTTGTAAAGTTTTAGAAGCAGGATGTTGGGTTAATAGAGTATAAGGGTTGGGACTAATTTAAAAATATTAATTTTTTATATCTTTTGAATTTTATGTAAAAATGTAGGAGTGGCATGTTGGTTTATAGGTGATAACGGACGGGAGTAATTTAAGAATGTTGTTTAAAAATGCATTTTAATAAAAAAAATATTGAAATATGTAAAGAATGCAAAAATATATACATTTAAAATATTCTAAAATGTAAATGTTTTTGAGGGCTAATATTTTGGTGTGAATTGTGTGAAATATTGTATAAATATGTTTTTAAATAAATTAATATATATGATTGGTTTATTATTTTAATTTTTTTACATATTATTTTATTGTTTTTGTTTTTTAATTTTTTAGTTTCAATAAAATTTGACGAATTCTTAAATTTTAAATTTTTTGTTGTGATTTAGAATTCAATGTTTTAATAATATATTAAAACAATTGTACTTTTTAACATTTTTTAAATGTATTTACTTTTTTTAACAAATGTAAGAAAAATTGTGTTAAATGTAATTTATTTTATAGTTTTGACATTTTATATTTGTACATATTTGCCATTTTTACAATATGTATTATTTTCCTTGACTTTTTTTGTGTTTTGTTTGATTTGGAATTAGAATAGTGATCAATTATGGTTTATTATCCAGCGCTTTCCCTGAGTTTAGTTGGTTTTGGAGTTGGAATAGTAATTCATTATGATTTATTATCCAGCACTTTCCCTGATTTTATTTTTGTTTTGGAGTTCGAATAGTAATTTATTATGGTTTATTATCCAGTACTTCCCCTGAGTTTAGTTTGATTTGGAGTTGGAATCGTGATTTATTATGGTTTATTATCCAGCACTTCTCCTGAGTTTAGTTGGTTTTGGTGTTGAAATAGTAATTTATCATGGATTACTATTGTGCACTTTCACTGAGTTTAGTTTGTTTTGGAGTTGGAATAGTAATTTATTATGCTGTATTATCCAACACTTTCCCTGAATTTAGTTTGTTTTAGAGTTGGAATGATAATTTAATATGCTTTATTATCCAGCACTTTCCTTGAGTTTATTTTGTTTTAGAGTTGGAATAGTAATGTATTATGGTTTATTATTCAGTACTTCCCCTGAGTTTAGTTTGATTTGGAGTTGGAATAGTGATTTATTATGGTTTATTATCCAGCTTTTTCCCTGAGTTTAGTTGGTTTTGGAGTTGGAATAGTTATTTTTGGGGGTTTATTTTCCAGCATTTTCCCTGAGTGTATTTTGTTTGGGAGTTGGAATAGTACATTATTAGGGTTTATTATCCAGCACTTTCCCTGAGTTTTCTTTTTTTTAGAGTTCGAATAGTTATTTGTTATTGTTTATTATCCAGCACTTTCACTGAATTTAGTTGGTTTTGGGTCTGGAATAGTAATTGATGATGGTTTATTATCCAGCATTTTCCCTGAGTTTAGTTGATTTTGGAGTTTGAATAGTGATTTTTGAGGGTTTATTATACAACATTTTCCCTGAGTTTAGTTGGTTTTGGAGTTGGAATAGTAATTTATTATGGCTTAATATCCAGTACTTTCTCCTAGTTTAGTTGGTTTTAGAGTTGGATTAGTAATATATTATGGTTTATTATCCAGCATTTTCTCTGAGTTTAGTTGGTTTTTGAGTTAAGAATATTAAATATTGATTGTTTATTCTGTAGTTTTTTGGAGAGTTTATATGTACATTAAAATAAAAAAAGGAGACGTATGTTAGTTTCAATTGTTAATATTTTTATTTGCAAACACAAGCATCCAGCACTTTCCCTGACTTTAGTTTGTTTTATAGTTGGCATGGTAATTTATTATGTTTTATTATCCTGCACTTTCACTGAGTTTATTTTTTTTTGGAGTTGGAATAGTAATTTATTATGGTTTATTATCCAGTACTTTTCCAGAGTTTATTTTATTTTGGAGTTGTAATAGTGATTTATTATGGTTCATTATCCAGCACTTTCCCTGAATTTAGTTGATATTGAAGTTGGAATAGCAATTTAATATGGTTTATTATTCAGCACTTTCCCTGAGTTTATTTTGTTTTGGAGTTGAAATAGTAATTTATTATGGGTCATTAACCAACACTTTCCCTGAGTTTTCTTTGTTTTGGAGTTGGAATAGTTATTTATTACGGTTGTTTTCCAACACTTTCCCTGAGTTTATTTTGGAGTTGAAATAGTAATTTATTATGATTTAATAACCAACACTTTCCCTGAGTTTAGGTGGTTTTGGAGTTAGAATAGTAATTTTAAACGGTTTATTATCCAACACTTTCCCTGAATTTAGTTGATTTTGAAGTTGGAATAGTAATTTATTAGGGTTTATTATCCAGCACTTTCCCTGAGTTTTCTTTGTTTTGGAGTTGGAATAGTTATTTATTATTGTTCATTAACCACCACTTTCCCTGAGTTTAGTTGGTTTTGGGGCTGGAATAGTAATTTATTATGGTTTATTATCCAGCATTTTCCCTGAGTTTAATTGGTTTTGGAGTTGGAATAGTAATTTTTGGGGGTTTAATATCCAGCATTTTCCCTGAGTTTAGTTTGATTTGGAGTTGGAATAGTAATTTATTATGGCTTAATATCCAGCACTTTCCCTTAGTTTAGTTAGTTTTGGAGCTGGATTAGTAAAATATTATGATTTATTATCCAGCATTTTCTCTGACTTTAGTTGGTTTTGGAGCAAAGAATAATAAATATTTATTGTTTTTTATGTCGTTTTTTAGAGAGTTTATATGTACATTAAAATAAAAAAGTAGACGTATGTTAGTTTTTATTGTTAATATTTTTATTTGCAAAACATGCATTTTTTTACAATTTCTTTGGGGTCCACTAGGATGTCGGGCGGTGGCACCACCACTGTGCTGGCAGTGCAGAAAAATGTTGTTTTCTGCCTGCGAGCAGCGGTCCTCACGTCCGCCATATTAGTATTGCCAAACATAGCCCATTTCCCGACCGCCGCGGTGCGACGCTCATCGCCATCAAAGTGCGCCCGCCACCGCGGTGGTGGGAGCCAATGGAAACTCTCCGCCGTGTGGAATGACATCCACCCCGCTCCACAAATTAGGAAGCCCCAAACAAGCAGATGCACCGCAGCGGAGATACCGCCCAGATATCGGCGGAAGCTCGACAGCAGAGCGCGAAACCAGAGTCTCGGTCCACACCACCCAGTCACGACCTCCATGAACCCAGCTATATACGTCTTTCCGGTGCTGTACCTGCTACATCACCAGTAACTCATGGACCACCACGGCCGCCACCGCAGGCACGCAATAACACAAACACAACACACAACACATGGGCTGACACAGGGTCCAAATCCACATCAGACACCCTGGTGAGGACAGGGACTCATCCACGAGGGCACCCACACATCACCCATCTACCACCAAGTCACCCCTCTGCATCCTGGACACACATCGTCCGTGACCATGCAGCACTGTCTGGTCACGTCACCGCAGCGGTGAACACAAGAATGCTGCACCATTCTAAAATTGGTATAGGAAAGCACAACAAGGAGAATTATTTTCATTTCTCCACATTTTTACATCTTCAATGCATGCTAAAATGTTCAGCATACATTGAAGGAGAAAAATGCATTTTCTCATTGTTTTTGTGCAGGAAGGTGTGTTTTCCTGCAGAAAAACAAACAGCACATGACACAGATATCCTTGCACTATGGTGCAAGGGTGCCTGTGTCACCAAATGGCTGCAGTTTAAGCAGCCGTGCAGAGAGAAGCATAGATTTGCAACATATTTATGTACATATGTTGCATCCCTGTGCTTCGGAAGTACTACAGCATACTGCAGTTAAAGAGGTTACTGTGTGATGCTGCAGCACTTCCTCATAGTTCTGCACTTATACATTCACCATACCCTACTAATGCATTCATTCAGTCAATTACGTACTACACATTCATTCATCTAAACTTTCACACACTAACAAAGAAATGTAGCTCTTTTTTTAAACCAGGAAAGTTAGTTCTTAGAAGAACTTTTTGTTTTCTTCTTTCTTCTTTTATATTTTTTTGGGGGGTTTTCCAACAATTTTGGTTTCTCTGGGAAAAAAAAAAACAAAAAACAAAACAGGAGGCACCAAACAATGAACTTCAGGGAACAAAAAAAAAAACTAGCAATTGTGACTTTCTTGCCGGCGGCAGATCAGATCGATCGACTGCTCACCGTAGCACAAAGTCGCATTGCACTTTTAAAAATTGAAATTGAGGACGGATGTCCAAGTTTTGGGCTGACGGATGCACTCTTGAAGTGCTCGGCTGCGATAAGGTGGAAGAAGCAGGAGTGTCTCTCATCCGTCGGCATTCTTCTCGTGCAAGATTGTTAGGAGGAAGGGTCCTTAGGTGCTTCATCATACTAGCCCTTAGGTGCTTCATCATACTAGCCGTCCCGCACGAGTATTTCTTGTTAGGATCGCCTCGAGACAGGACTCTTTTGCAAATCTTGCACGTGACCAAGGTGGCATTGGTCTTCGTTTGCCCCTCGGGAAAAGTAAAACATTTCCACACCACTGAAGAAAAACGTGGTGTGCGTGGTGTCTCCTCCAAAAATTCATCCTCAGATGTATGAGGAGATGCAGGTGATGCCTGCTGCCCTGAAACCATTTTTAGTTGAAAAAAGTTAGAGCTAAGTGTAAACTTAGTCTAAAAAATCTTCTTCTCTGCAAAGAGATGCTCCTCCAAAGAAGGTCAAAAAAGAATGATTGAATTGGGTGGGGTTTTTCAATAGTTAGAACAGGAAGTGTAATGAACCAATCAAATCTCTTTTTTTGTAGGTCACATGGGATCCGCGCACCCTGCGCATAGGCAGCACGCACCCAGCGCGCATCCGCGAAATTGAATTAAAAAGACATATTGGATTGGATGTAAAAATATATGACTTTCAAGATTAGTTTAGAGTTTGTCTTCAATTAATATTCACATGAAATACATATATATGTTTTTTTAAATGTTAAATATTTCGCAGGATCCGCCCACCTACCTCGTCATAGATGCACATGACGCATCGCGGAAGCCCGTAAATGTCGCGTTACGTACAGCGTACGTGTCGCGTATAGGCTTGGAGTCGCGTACCGGTCACATTGGAATCGCGCATCAAACACGTACCCAACGCATACCGTGCGCGGATAGTTTCGCGTAGGGATCGAGAACGGTGCGCATAGGGTGCGCGGATCCAAAAAACAGGGAAAAAAATATATAAAATAAAGTTTTGAACATATATTTAAAAAACAAATGTAAAAAATATATATAAATATGTTTGAAAAACCCAATAAAAACAAATATTTTTTTAATTTTGAAAAGATTTAAATGAAAAAATAGGTTAAAAAAAGTGTTAAAAAAGAATTTAAAAAAAACATAATTAATGAAATTGACACACTGAAATTGAAAAATATAGAAATCCAATGAAAATCATTAAACATGATATCTTTAGAGATAAATTATAGATAGGAATTAGCATTTAAAAAACCTTTGAAATTCACTGAAAAAACCATAGGTTTCATGCACATTATAGTACCACATTCTTACGCTCTAATACAATCATTGATACAAGCACACACTCATCCATACAGCCACTCTCACAATCACACACTCTCACATATACCCACTTATATACTCTTACACACATATATACTTCCTTTCACATATGTAGTTAGTCACACATGTACCACTGAGATATACATTCAATCCCTAACACACCCATACATACACTCACCCAACCATTCAGTCCATCACAGATGCACTCTTAAAACCATGCACCCATAGAATCACCCACTCACACATGTATGTACCGAGTCACACCCACCCCACCCACACAAAGACTCAGACACTCATACAGATACTCAGACAACCAATCAATAACCCATAGAGACACTCATATAGCTATTCACAAAACCATGCAGCCGCTTATACACCAACAGACAGACAGATACAGACATTCACACAGTTTAGTCACTAGTCTTCAGTAAGATACGTTTAATGACTCACTTATAGAGTCAGTCACGCACCTACTAAATCATCCATTCACACACTTATACACCCACTCATTCTTCCATAGGTTTTTCCCTATATATATAATAAACATATTTAAAATGTACGGCAACACACACTCACTGGATGACGTCATCAGTGATGTCATCAGTGATGTCATTTCAGATGTCATCAGTGATGTCATCAGTGATGTCACTGACCATGTCATGAGTGATGTAATATGTGACGTCATCAGCAGTGCATTTTGGGGGGTCACGAGTTATAGTTAGCTGAACTAACTATAACGGGGGAATTTCTAGGGTTTTGTATGAGGTAAATGTCCCGCTAACTATAACGCCCCTGAAACCTATGGTTTTTTCAGTGAATTTCTGAGGTTTTTTACATGCCAATTCCTAACTATAACGCCCCTGAAACCTTTGGTTTTTTCAGTGAATTTCAAAGGTTTTTTAAATGCCGATTCCTAACTATAACGTGCATGAAACCTATGTTTTTTTTCAGTGAATATATATATATATATATATATAAAAATAAATATCATACATTTAGGTATTATGTATACAATTTATATAAATATATGTATAAATGCAATTTTAAAATTAATGTAAAATACAATTGTTGTTCTGCTAAGGAGATTTTTTTTTTCGTCATCTCTAAAGACCCTGGCTGCTGGGGTGATCATATTTTATTGCGTCTTAATAAAGTGCTGGTGCAGGTGATACAATTGCTTGTAAACAAATCATTGTTTATAGGTTTCTGATTTTTATTTATGTTTTTATTATTAATTTCTGGTTTTGGTTTCTCCCAGGTTACTGAAATCTCCTGTGTTTTCCCTCATAAAAAATAAAGTGCAAAGTGCTAATAATAGCAAAACCAATAAAATCATAGTTTAAATTTGTGTACCAAATTTTTATCGTCACCATCTCCACTATTAATGTTGATAACCTAGTTTTGGCGGCTATATTTTAATTGCATGGTATGAATACCATAATGCATACCATCATTGTCGATGGCTTTTGGATTGGGCATAGCTAGATAAATCTGTTCAAAATCCCGATAGCAGATTTGATAAATCAATTTTGTTTAAATGCATGGTTTAGGTATATCATATGCTGTACTAACCCAACTTAGTACATTCAATGCAGGCATGTGTAGAGGTCTTCAGATATATTAAGGCCTCCTGGGCATTTGGAATCTAATTCCACGATACAGCGAGTCTCTAATTTCCTTAGTTTAGACTCCCTATTGCCCCCTCTCCTGCTCGGTGGCAATTCATCTATGAGAAAGTTTGTGAACCCCTCTATCTTAGACTCATGTTTATCTTTAAAGTGCTGTGCAACTGGGTAGGTGTTGTCTTGATTTAGGATGGCTCTCATGTGTTGGAGCACTAGTTTATGTGCTTGGAGTTTTGTGCTTCCAATATATTGCAGATTGCATGGACATTGAAGGAAATAGATGGCATGGTCTGTATTGCAAGTCATGGTCTTCCTGATCTTGTGCTCTGTATCTCCAAATGGAGTTCGATATGTACTCTTATTAGCCCCATGTTGACAGGCCTTGCAAGTTTTGCATTCATGGAATCCTTTGTGGTTAGTTAGCCAATTGGTACCTTCCATTATCTCATGGCTTGTTTTAACCAAACTGTCTCTCATGGAGGGTCCCCTACTATGAGTAAACAAAACTTTGTGTGGTAAAAGATGTCCTATCACCGGATCATTAAGTACTAATGGCCAATTCTGTTTGATTATTGACCTAATGCTGTGTTCTTGTTTGCTATATCCGATGCTGACTGTAAACTCACTAGGCCCCAAGGTTTCAGTCACTGGGCTAGCATCGTTGTTTGCCTGATTAAATTCCATGGAAGGACAGATTCATTTATCTCTAATTAACTCTGCCCTGTCCATCTTCATGGTTTTCAAGATAGCTTTGTTAATGGTTTTAAGTGCATACCCACTTTCTAAGAATCCCTGCTTGCTAGCCATCTGTGCCATCTTAAGATCCTCCTCCTTACTGTTGATCCTCCTTAGCCTCAACATCTCCCCAAAGGGTATGCTTTCTACCAGATGCCTGGGCTGAGCACTGCTAGCATGAAGAATGGAACGGCCAGCAGTCTCTTTACAATACAGTTTGGTTTCTAGTTTACCGTTGGACAGATAAATCTGGGTATCAAGGAAGTTTACAGATTCATGACTTATAGCAACTGTAAAATGCAGGTAGATATCATTAGTATAGATTGCATTGACAAATTCAACCGCTATTTCCCTTGAACCATGCTAGACTACAAATAAATCGTCAATGAATTGGAGCCATAACTTGACATTGTTCTTTACATTTTCCCCATGTATCAATCCCAGAACCAGCTCCTTCCACCAGCCCATGAGCATACAGGCATAGCTGGGGCAGAAGCTGGCTCCCATGGCTACTCCTCGTGTTTGCTGGAATAGGGTATTATTGATCATGAACACATTGTTGTTTAAACAAAATTTGACCATCTCAATCAACATTTTGTTGTGTTGTGCATACTGCGCTGGTTTTCTATTCAGATAATGTTCCAGTGCTTTTACTCCATCTCTGTGATTGATGCTCATATACATAGAGATCACATCAAGCGTTGTGAGAATATACGTGTCCTTCCATTCAAACTTGCCCAGTTTTCTCAGAAAGTCCCCTGTATCTCTTATATATGACGGCAGTGCCTGAACATGCTCCTGCAGGAAATAATCCAAATATTGAGACGCATGTTCTAGCAAGCCGTCTCTGGCAGGTATGATGGGTGTTCCCGGTGGTTTGAGGGGATTCTTTTGTACTTTGGGGATGAAATAGATTGTAGGTACAGTTGGAGTCTCGTTTTTAAAAATGTATGTTCCTGCACATTAAGAAGACCTAAGCTTTTCCAGGCCAACAATTTCCTGTAAAAGTCAGTGTAGATGATTTTTAAATTCAGTGCGTTGCTTTTGATATAGCACTCTTTATCATTGAGTTGTAGATATGCCTCTTTCACATATTCTTCCTTAGACCAATACACGATGTTGCTCCCTTTTTCAGAGTTGCGTATCACAATCTTTTTATTTGTCTGCAGTTTTTGAAGTGATAAAACGTATTGATGATTTCTCCTGTTGTATCTCTGTTTAGTATTACGTGCTCTGTGATTGAGCTTTTTGATTTGGGATGTTACTTGTTCACTAAAAATATCGATTGCATCCCTTGGGGAAATGGGATTAAAAGTTGACTTTGGTCTGAAGGGTGTGTGTCCAATATTGGTATTACCGAACCTTCTGGCTTGGATATTGTTCATATTGTCTCTTCCTGATTGCTGAGAATCAGAGCCTGATGTACATCTCAGTTGTTCTTCATGCATTAGTTCTTGTAAATCTCGCAACATGGGCATATCGGAGATAGAGAGATTCATTGCTGATGATTGATCCACCTATGTATCTTTTTCATTTGTTTTAACTTCTTTGTTTGCGAGTAGATAGTTTTTCTTTAGCTTTAGCTTCCTCACACTTTTGTAAATATCCATTCTGGTAGTTGCATAGTTGAAATCGTTTTCAGGGCAAAAGGATAAGCCTAGACTCAATAATTGTTCTTCAGCTTTTGATAGATTGATTTTGACAAGATTCATAATGGTTTTAGTTTTAATTGTGTCTAATTCTGTTTTCATCTGTCTTTTGGTAATTTCTTTACGTTTCCTCCTCTCCCGATGTTTGACGTTGTTGTTTGGTCCGGTTTCTTTCTCTGTATTCGTGGGCAGAGGGTTTGCCTCCTGTCCTTGCATAAAAAATCCAGTTCCTCAGCCAGTGATAATTTCTGCGGCAGTTGTCCTTCATGGGGACCTCTCAGGTCTGATTCCGTCTCACTCTCCATTGCAGAACTAAGGTCAGAGGTGGATGCGTTGTCTTACCTCTCTCTGTTAACTGAGGTGCTTGCTGTTTGTCTTCTCTGGGTTTAATTTTAGATATTTTCAAGGAGTCATATTTTTTAGCAAACGTGAAAACTTGCCCCGACTCATAATCTATCTTGTCTCTATGGAATTTGAATGTTTTACTTTCTTTGATTTTCTCTTCTTCCTTTCGTAGTCTTGTCGACATTTCCTGTCAATTTCTCAACTTCCTCTGTTTGTCCAATGGATTCAATTATTTAATCATTAATTAGATCTATTTCCTTCAGAAGTTCAGCACAATCAATGTCCGCATATTTAATTAGAATTAGTTCCAGTCTTTTGGATGAGTCTAAGTTTCTTTCTGCCCATTCGCGCATCATGTTCGGATTAGGATTCTGGTAGCTAGGGGCTATAAGTATTCTGAGCCCCCGTGGTAATCTCCCCACATCGATGTAGCGCTGGAGTGATCTAGATTCCCACCACTTACTTTGTTCTTGGCGCATAGCTTTTTCATTTTGTCCTTCAAGTTGGTGGTATGGCTACTTGGTGATGTTATATTTCCCCGCCCTGACGTAGATGCCATCGGTGCATCACTAAACATTCCCAAGGCAGCCACCTCTCATTCGCGTAGCGCGTCAGCTGTCATTGTTGCTTAAAACGAATAAATCAGTCTGATCAATTTATACCAATTAATGCGGTTTTCTATGTTCAGCCATAGCACACCTTTCCACCTTTCCACCGAGGCAGGGGGTATATGTGTATATATATCTATATATATCTACACATCAAAAATCTGTTTATAATTAACATACATCTTAATTTGCTTAGTTGATTCTTAAATATTAGCACTGTTTCACTTGTAATTTCTTCCCAGAGAAAATGAGTAGTATGTGTGTCTGGAACAAAAAAACAGTAATGGCACTGTTTCCCTCTCTATTTCCCCTGATACTCATATGCTAAGCAAATCAAAACATTGTGTTCATTCTTTTTCCTATTGGCATTCTACTGTTCATTGGTCACTTTGTTTTAACCCTTTATTAGCTTCTTCCTACAAATCCTGATATGGTAGTGTTTGTGGATGGAGTTGCAACTCCATTGCGGTGCCCAGCATGCTCCCGTGTAACACCGCAAATCTATCGCAACTCCATATGGGGGCACATGTCAGCATTTAAAATAAAAGTTCTAAATTTTTCATGTCACATATATGTTGTAATCCCAGCAGTGTGTTAGAAAATGTATTTTTTTCAAGAATATGTTAGCTCTAAAATAGTATACTTTTGAAAATCAATCCACAACATATTTGAATAAAATTCATACACTTTTCAACCATAACATAGAAGATTGCAATTGCACACTAGCAGGTGTGGTTAAATGCTTGTAAACATTAGCTTATCCACAGTAGCATAACTTGTGACACATTTAAACGCAGCCAATCACACATATAGCCATATATCTTCATAAAACACAACCTATGTTTACTTTTCAAAATGTATAATAGCACCCAATCAAATACATCATTAGGTAAAACCAACTCCACTCCTTCCTTTTGACTGCCTTTCACTCTAACAACTCTCATTCAGCTGCACCCTTCTCCTGGTTGCTACTGCTCCTTCTTTCAAAATGGTTAGCATGTGGATTGTGGGTCACAGCTATGTATTCTGGGCTAGAGAGTATGCGAGAAAGAGTGGAATTGACAAGGACCTTGGTTTGGTAAATGTGTATATTAATGGTTTGGCCAGAGAGGTTTAAAGTGGTACCAATTGTTGCCTTTGATTGAGAGTATTGCACATTGCCAACATCCAGACCTGTTAATAGTGCACTGTGGTGGTAATAACCTAAGCACCGTTAATGGGGTTGGATTGGAAATTGCAATGAAAGAGACCTTTTGGCCAATTAATGACACTTTTACCTTGCATTGTCTTGGTGTACTCCAATGTATGCCAAAGGCAAAAATGGAAGTGGTCATATCAATTCTGTCCACAGATTGACAAAGCCAGGCAGCGTGTTAATAAAGTTGTTTCTGCATACCTCAGAGACCTTAGCATGGGTTCTATCTACAAAAACAACCTGCGGTTTGACAGACATGGAATCTATGAAGTGATGGAGTTCACTTTAGAGATGAAGGCAACAGAGTGTTTCTCAGCAAACTCAAACTCTGCATCTGCTCTTACATGTAACTGTCACACAATCACAATGAATACACAGGCTCTCTTCAAATCCGCCCTATTGGCCAACAGTAAATATTATTCCTTTAAAATTCTTTTTTTTTAAAACATTTTTTCCAGAGTGGTGACCCCCATCGCGGATCCGCAAAGCAAAAGCATGAATTCAGTGCACATTTTAAATTTAGAACTCTGATTTGACATCTATATATTTTAGATGTATTTCCTAAATATTTTGGTGAGTGTCTAACTGTGTGTGCATATGTTTGAGTGGGTCTGCAACAACATATATCACTTTCTTAGTCTAAGTGGAGGCATGACAGTCTTAGTGGGTGTGTAACTAGGTGCATCAGTCTCTGAGTGGGTCTGTGAGTGGTTGCATGGTTTTTGAGTTGGTGTGTAAGTAGATGCATAAGTCTCTAAATAGGTCTGTCAATTGCTGCATGAGTGTGTGAGTGAGTTTGATGTGGGGGTATGTTATGTTATGTTAATAAGATTTGTAGAGCGCAAAGGTTACCCTGGGGTGTCCTGGCGCTATGTATTGCCTAGCTGGAAGAAGGAGGAGATCATTGAGTAAATAGCCAAGTCTTCAAACCCTTCATAAAAAGAAGAAGACTGGAGGCATTCCTCAAGTGGAAAGGCAGATCATTCCAGGCCCTGGATGCACATACCGTAAAGCCCCTGCCACGCCAGCTGGCCTTTTTAGCAAAGGGCGTCAGGACCTTTTTCGCTCCAGAGGACCGAAGGGTCCTGCTGGGAACGTGCCACTTGAGGTTGTCCTTCAGGTGTTGTTGACCTATCCCATTAAGGGCCTTGAAAACTGTACATGGGGCCTTGTATTTGTCTGAGTGGCTGTATGACAGCCTAACTGGGTCCGTGAGTGGGTGCATAAATGTCTGCATTGGTCTGTGAATAGATACATAAATGTCTGTGTGAGTATGTGAGTGGGTGTATGAATGTGTGAGTGGGTGTAAGAGAGTCTGAGTGGGTCTGTGAGTGGCTGTGTCAGTCTCTGAGTAGGCATATAACTGGGTACATTAGTGTCTGAGTGTATCTATGAGTCGCTGAGTGAGTCTCTGAGTGCATGCATGTGAATGAATGAATGAATGAAGATGTTCTTATATAGCGCATGGCTACCCAGAGGCATCCCAGCGCTGCGGAGAGGGTCAAGGAGATGATGTACATTACGTAAAAAGCCAGGTCTTAAGTTGTTTTCTGAATGACAGGTGATTGGCTTCTTTGCGGATGGAGAGGGGGAGGGTGTTCCAAAGTTTCGGGGCATTGTAGGACAGAAGGCGGCCTCCCGAGCGAGCCTTTCTGATTCTAGGGACTGCTGCTAGGTGGAGAAGATCCGAGCGAAGGTTTCTTGCGGGTTTGTAGGGTTTAAGAAGGTTTTTAATGGCGGGAGGGCCTTTGTTATGAAAAACTTTGAGTGCGATGCAGAGGGTCTTGAAATGAATTCTTTTCTGTATAGGGAGCCAATGCAGAGTGTGCAGGGCGGGTTTGGCTGAGCTGCGGCTGTTGGTATCAGTGAGAAGCCTCGCAGCCGAGTTCTGAACAGTCTGAAGTTTGGAGATTACTGCTCCCGGTGCGCCCAAATAAAGGGAATTGCCAAAGTCCAGCCTGGAGAGGACAAGTGCCTGAACCACAAGTTTTCGAGAGTGCAAGGGCAAGAGGGGAAGTACTTTTCGTAGAGTGCGGAGTATGCCATAACAGGTGGCCACTGTTTTCCTTGCTTGTGTCATAAAGGTGAGATCTTGGTCTAACCATATGCCCAAGCTTTTTATTTCTTGTTTGGGTAGTGGTGCGGGTCCCATGTCTGTTGGCCATAAAATGGTGGAGTTAAGGCTAGCTTGATTACCCAGCAACATGAGCTCTGTTTTGGCCCCATTGAGCTTAAGATGGGAAAGGCTCATCCAGCTATTGATTTCTGTGAGGCATGAACAGAGGTTTGCAGAGGACTGTTCTTCCTGATTCAGTGCCACAATGAGCTGGGTGTCATCTGCATAGGTAACCAGCTGAATTCCAAACGGGGAGACTATCTGAGCTAATGGGGACATATATACATTGAAAAGGGTAGGGCTCAAGGAGGAGCCCTGCGGAACTCCGCATGAGAGGGGAACAGGTTGAGACTGAATGTTCCCTTCAAATACCTGGAAGGATCTGTCTTCTAGAAAAGATTCCAACCAGGAGAGGGCTTTACCCTTCACTCCCACGTTTCTGAGACGGTGAATTAAGATGTGATGATTCACCGTATCGAAGGCGGCGCTCAGGTCTAAAAGGATGATGGCTGAGGATCCTCCCGCATCTAGAATTTTTCGGGATTCCTCGACCACTGCAATGAGCGCCGTCTCCGTGCCCTGTCCAGGTCGGAAACCAGTTTGTGAGGAGTGAAGCAGGTTAGAGGATTCCAGGTAGGCCGAGAGTATCTGGTTGACATACTTTTCCGCGGCCTTACTGATGCCTGGGAGCAGCGAGATGGGATGATAGTTGCCCAGATCCGAAGGATCAAGATGAGGTTTCTTTAAAAGAGCCCCTACCATGGCCTTTTTCCAGTCCCGAGGGACTGTGCCTGCGGCTAAGCAGGCATTGATCAAGTTGGCAATGGGGGGGATGACAGTAGGCAGTGCCTGTTTAAGGATTTTGAAGGGGGCCGGGTCATTAGGTGAGCCACTTTTTATTGAATCTAAAATGTGGCCCAGGTGTTTCTCCGATAAGGGGGCAAAAGAGTCAAGACATCTGTTGCTTTCCAGGGGTTCCGGGTACAGAAGGTGGTTCGTCGAGATGGGAGGAAGAAGGTTGAGGATTTTTTTAATTTTAGTGGAAAAGAAGCCTGCCAAGTCTTCACAGTGGCGACCCGTAGGGTCTGCCACCTGTGGAGGGTCGGTAGTACGAGTGAGTTTTTTTATAATTTTGAAGATTTCTTTAGAAGAGTTACTTGAGGCTTGAATATTTTCTTCATAGAAGGCCTTCTGAGTTGCTCTAATTTCTGTTTTATAGGCAGAAATAGAAACTCTATACGCAACTTTTTTCTCGTTTGAGTAATCTTTTCTCCATGCTCGTTCTAATCTTTTACATTGTTGTTTTTGAATGCGAAGGTCAGGCGTGAACCAAGGACATTTATTAAGACCACTTTTTTGCAGCCTGTTTTTGCGGGGGAGTACTACATTGAGTGAATTTTCAATCCATGCGTGAAGCTTTCTATTAGCAGCTGCCGGATTGGAGTCGGGATTAGGAGTAGTCCGTTCGAGTTCTTGGATCCAGTTTTTGATACTAAGTCTGGGCCAATGTCGCGCCCAGATTCGTGAAGACACTAAGGATGTGTGGGACTGGGGGAGGTGCCATAGGAAAGGAATCAGAAAATGATCTGACCAGGGAAGGGGGATGGGGTCCAATCCCTCTAGCTCATTGATGTTGGAAAAAATAGGGTCCAGAAGGTGGCCCTTTGCGTGTGTGGCGAGATGGTTTTTCAAATGGAGCTGATACGCTACGAGGTCGTACATAAGGTCAGTTGATGTTTTGTTAGAGGGCTCATCAAGATGTAAGTTAAAGTCTCCGAGTACAGTGAAGTTGGACAGAGAGCTGGCTAAATTTAGTGAGGTTTCAAGTAGCGAGCTGCAGAATTTTCCCGGAGATCCTGGTGGGCGATATATAAGGATCCCGGAGAGGGTGACTAGAGAGGTGACTTGGATGGAAAATTGGACATTTTCGCAGTCCAGCAGGGGGCTGTCTAGAAGACGACAGACTAGCTGGTTTTTGTGAATAATGGCAATTCCTCCCCCTCTGCAGCCTATTCTGTCAAGACGTTGGATCGTGTAACCCGAAGGGAGTGCTTGGATCACATCAGGATCTGAATTGAGTGAGAGCCAAGTCTCTGTGAGGAATAAAATGTCTATTTCTGACGCGTGTAATAGTATAAATATTTCTGTGACGTGCTTTGGCAGAGATCTGCAATTCAGCAAGGCCATGTTTAGTTGCATGCTTGCAGGAATCGAGTTGTTAAGTTTGGGGGCAAGATTGTATCCACAGTGGGGACACTTATCTTTGGGAGTATCCAAGGGGATGGGGTGTACACAATTTCTATTAGTGTGGCTCCTGATGGCAAGCAGATTTTCTCTGGAGTATGTGACAAGGTTTAGGGAGTCCGACCCAGAGCTCCTGGGCCCTGGGCCCTGGGCCCGGTCGGCCGCGGACGGGCGCGGACGGGCGCAGACGGGCTTGCCTTTAGCGCGCCTTGGGCGCGCCTTCGGCGCGCCCGCTGCGCGCGTCCGCTGCGCGCTTCGCTTTGCATCGGGATTTATGAGGTGAGCTACAGAGAAGCTAGAGCGCTGACCCATGTGTCTCTGAGTAGGTCTCTGAGTAGGTGAGTGACTGTCTAAGTACTTCTTTGAGTGGGAGAATGACTCTCTGAGTGGGTCTCTGAGTCAGTGCATGATTCTCTGAGTAAGTCTGTGAGTAAGTGTTCGGGTGTCTCAATGAGTCTCTGAGTGGGTACATGACTCCATAAGTGGAACTCTAAGTCTGTGAGTGACTATGTGACTGGTTCTTTGAGTGGATGTGTGAGTCTGACCGTGGGTGTGTGAGTGGGTCTGTGAATGGGTGCATGAGTCACTGACTGGGTCTGTGAGTTGGTATGTGATTCTCTGAGTGCATTCCACAGTGGGTGCATTAGTGTCTGAGTGGGCCTGTGAGTGAGTGTGTGGGTTTCTGAATGGGTCTGTGAGTGAGTGCATAAGTCACTGAGTGGGCTTGTGAATGGGTGTGCTAATTTCTAAGTGGGTCTGTGAACCGGTGCAGGAGTGTCTAAATGGGTCTGTGAGTGGGTGTGTGAGTGTCTGAGTAGGTCTGCAAGTGCATGCATCAATGTGTGAGGGGTCTCTGACTGGATGCATGAGTTTGTGTGTGGGTTTGTGAAGGGGTGCATATTTTTCTCTGAGGATGAGTCCGTGGGTGCATGAGTATCTCCATGGATCTATAAGTGGGTGCATGAGTTTCTGACTGGGCCTGCAAGTGGGTTTGTGAGTCTCTGATTAAGTCTGTGATTGGGTGCGAATGGATGCGTGACTGTCTCAGTGAGTCTGTGAGTGGGTGTATCAGTGTCTCAGTGTGTCTCTCAGTGATTGCATAAGTCTCTCAGTGGATCTGTGAGTGGATGCTTTTGTCTGTGAGTGGGTCTGTAAGTGGATACATGTGTCTGTGAGTGGGTCTGTGTCTGAGTGCATGCATAAGTCTGTGACTAGGTCTCTGGATGGGTGAGTGACTGCCTCAGTGGTTTTCTGAGTGGGTGTGTGAGTCTCTCAGTGGCTCTCTGCATCGGTGTATGCATCTATGAGTGGGTCTGTGAGTGGATGTGTGAATGTCTGTATGACTGTGAGTGCATGCATTACAGTCTAAATGTGTGTTTAAACGTACCGCAACTTTACATGGGGGTCCGCACTGAGCACCAAGGCAGAGTCCCAACTCCTCATGTCTGCAAAAAAAAGAACAGTTCATGACATTTCGTAACTCATAGGGATACTTCACAAACCTTACAATACAGTTATGGGGTCAGGATACCCCTACCCTGAACCTTTCCATACATTTCCCAATTGACATATATTTCCCAGGATTGGCTTCATAAAATGGCAGCTTAACGCATGGGGGGGATGCGAGACTCCACTGGAAGATTACATGGGGGCTGCTCTGAGTTCTCCGACAGGGACATGACTCTAACCGCATGAAAAACAACAGAATTCATCATTCTAAAATTCATAAAAGACCCTAAAGAGACCCCTACAATATACCAGCTGGCCATGCCCCGGGGAATGGGGTCCCCACAGCCAAAATAGGCCTGGAGAGGGGGGCATGTGGCCCCTTCCTAATGATTTTTAAAACATTTTTAAATGGGCATGCCCCAGGGGATGGGGTCCCAAGGGTCAAAAACAGCCCGGGAGGGGGCCCCTCAGCCCCATCCCTTTAAAAAAATGGAAATGGGGTCCCAAAGGACGAAATCAGCCCGGGGGGCACACAGCCGGCCCACTCCTGTTTTATAAATAAAACAAATTAAAAAAAGATAAAGCCCTGAGGGATTGGGTCGGCGGGGCCCAAAATGGTCCTGGGAAACGGGGGTTGTTGAACTTGGCCCTTTTTGCAGGGTCATCCCTGAACATTTTTGCCAGTGCCACCTCCCAGGAGAAGTAGGTAAGACAGTGGTCGGACAATGGGACTGGGAGGGGATCTTCAACCGTGATTGGAAAGTTGGAGCAGATTGGGTTGAGAATATGACCCCATTGGTGTGTAGGGAGATTGACCCATTGAGAGAGTAAGGCAAGCTGAAGGATGTCGCAAAAAGCAAATGAGTCTTTGGAGTCAGACTGGTCGAGATGGATGTTCATATCCCCCAAAACCATATACTGGGGGAAGCGAAGCGCCTGCGAGGTCACTGCATTGCCCCATGATTGAATGAGGGCCCAGGCAGAGCCGGGGGGGTCTATAGATCAAAGAACCTCCCAACATAAAATGGGCAGACAACCGGATGCTAAAGTCCAAGGCTTCGTAATCACCCCATGAGTTAGTGTCTTCACTGTGGAGATCCCATTTATCCCTGTACATAATAGCCACTCCACCCCCGTACCCTCATAGCGGTCAGCTCTGGCAATCTACTAGCCCTCAGGAGTGGCCAGTGTGACAATCGAGTCAGATGTATTATCCAGCCAGGTTTCTGTGATGAACATTAGGTGCACTGGTTTATCGGAGAGGAGCTTGAAAACATCTAAATGGTGCTTCTTTAGAGAATGAGCATTAATCAGAGCCGCCAAGATAGGAGGAGACCTGGAGGGCCTGGAAGAGGAAGCAGAAATTTGACCAGAACTGGAAGAGTCTGAGCACAACCTAAAACCACACACAGCACAGAGAGTGCCCTGACCAGGCAACAGGTATAGCCAGCAATGGGAGTTACATGCCGGTGAACGAAGTGACCGTAGTGACTTACTGGTATAACACAAACTAGTCACACACCCATACATTCTCTGAGACATGTATAAACACTCAATATATCACAGAGCATGGGGAAAGAGCGTCGTGATTTGATGAATGGATAGGAAAAGGCAGTTGGTAAAAGGTATGACAAAGACAAGCAGAAATATTTATCAGGTCGATGTGCAGCACTTCATCATCATCCAATCTGTTGTTAAGGAATTTAAGGAATAACACAGTTCAGTTAAATGCATTGCAAACAGTCCTTCTGCCCCAGAGACCAAAGTTATATCTAACTCTTCTGTTATCTAGGTTAGAAAAATACAAATTATGGAGGAGTGAACAAATACAGTTCTAAAAATTATGATTGTTAAAAGAAAAATGACACTGTACATATATATGCTAGCTTGGGAGGTGCATCTGCATTCTTCCCGGAATGTCCATCTTGGGTGCCTGACTGAATCGGTCAGATAAGGTAAGCAGGAGTGTTATGGAGCTTTTGCCTTTTGTGCAGGAGAAGAAAAGGCCTGTAGATTGTAAAAAAGAAATTATATTGTAGAGTGAGTATGAGGAGTGGACCAAGAAGCAAAGCAAGAGCATAGACTGCTGCAATCATTCATTATGACTCCTGTGCAATTAGCTGACAATAAAAGTCAAAGTCAAAGTGAACATTATTGTTAGACTAACTAAAATCATTAGAATATAAACTACATGCAGTGAATGTATAAAATAACACATTAAAATGATAAAACTTCATTGATGTATAAGGGAAGGAAGGTTCTCAATATTCAATGTTCAATAACTCGGCTAAAAGTAGGACTTTGAGCAGATTAGCAAAATGAGGCTCAATATGAGTAGATGGCTTGGTAAATATATTCTGCCTGAGGCATGGATGGTTCATGTAGCCCAGGTGGAGAAAGTTCTTTGTGCCAATGGAAAGACCTGAGCAAGTGGAAGCTAAAACGCAATGAGTAAGTCGAGAATGCTAATCCAGTGCTGTGATTGACAGAGGAGATACTTCTTCCGTTTCCCCAGTGGAGACCCAAGGTCATGACTGTGTGAGCTGTACAGGCTGATGGTGTGCCTTCTTAAAGGCCTGGTCGACTTCCTTGAGATATTTTATGGCTTGAGAGATTACTCTAGGTAACCCAGAGTTTAAACATTTTATTATGGCTAGCCTGCAAGAGCATACCCCGACCTGATTCCAAAAGGGTCTAAGCCAGCAGCAGTGCAGATTTAAGGTGGACCTGCAAATGCAGGAGCATATATTGTTCCTCTAGCTGCATCCATTTTTTCTTGGCAAAGCAGTTTGACATTACTATTGTGGCTTTTCAGTCAGGAAAGTTGAGTTTGTCCTCAAACTCAGGTGGTTTGCCTAGAAGTTGGTCTGCTAATACACTCAAGTGTGACCAATCACCCTCATCCTCCTCCTGTAGTGTTTTAGGCACAGTGTATTTGTGTGGTATGAAGTTTTGGTTGATTTTAATCACAGTCACTCTCTCCTGCTGAACTGTGGCAATTGGGTCATCTTCCCAAACCAATAGATCATTGGGTTTTGTTCCACGTAGTCCTCTTTTGATTCACCAGACCTCAGGCATCCTCTGAATGGTCATTGGTGCTGCCACTTGCTCTATTTCTTTTGCCTTCACCTCTTCACTTGACTTAAGCCCTGCCACTTGAAACCAAGCCAGAGGTTGGGTCCGATTCTTATGTTTCTCTTGTTGTTTTTGTCAGTTTTCTTGCTGCTCATGTTGGCTGCTGTGAGACAATAGCACTGCCCTCTCTGAATGTCGAAGGCCACACACCAGAACTTCTTCTTCAATGTCTCTTGCTTGCTCAATAATCCACGTCTTTAATAGTGAA
Source organism: Triturus cristatus (assembly GCF_964204655.1). Lineage (NCBI taxonomy): Eukaryota > Metazoa > Chordata > Amphibia > Caudata > Salamandridae > Triturus > Triturus cristatus. Next base: position 502,481,879 of record NC_140591.1, read on the forward strand.
GCATCCACTTGTGAAAAAAGAAAAAAGCCAGAATTTTTCATACCGTGGATCAAGTATTTTTGCACAGATGTACTCTTTAGATGACACAATGACTCTTTTCAGTCTTAACAGCCAAGCAAAGGATTAAACTCTCAAACAACTCATGCGCTTCTCAGTTCACGCGACAAACCTTTGCAACACCTTTTTTAACTGCGACCCTTGACCTTGTTAGGTAGGTCGCTCCCCCTCAACACAGTGCCGCCTGTGTGCCCTGTCCTCGCCCCAGCTGCCGCTGCTGAGGAAAGTCAAGGTCTGTTCTATTGTTCATTGTACTGCCCATATCATTTTTTATCTTTTGCTGTCTTCCTCCTGTGTCTGTATTTTCTCCTGTACCCTTCTTTCCTTCTGTTCCCATCGTCACCCCCGTGATCTGTGCCCTTTTTCTCTTCTGTGAGCCCCGTGATCTGTGTCCGTTTTCCCTTCTGTGACCCCTGTGATCTGTGCCCTTTTTCCCTTCTGTGACCCCCGTGATCTGTGCCCGTTTTCCCTTCTGTGACCCTCATGATCTGTGCCTGTTTTTCCCATCTGTGCTCCCAGTGATCTGTGCCTGTTTTCTCCTTCTGTGACCCCCGTGATCTGTGCCCTTTTTCCCTTCTGTGACCCCCGTGATCTGTGCCCATTTTCCCTTCTGTGACCCCCGTGATCTGTGCCCATTTTTACCTTCTGTGCCCCCGTGATCTGTGCCCGTTTTCTTCTTCTGTGACCCCCGTAATCCGTGCCCTTTTTCCCTTCTGTGCCCACCGTGATCTGTGCCTGTTTTTCCTTCTGTGACCCCGTGATTCTGTGCCCTTGCCCTCCGTCCGTTCACCGCTCCCGTTCCTGCTGCTGCATCTCTTGCGGCCCCGCCCCCTGACTGTCCATTCGCTGCCTCTACCTATCTCCTCCAAGCTGCTCCTCCTTTCCACATCCCCATGGTGGGGACCCCTGGACCCCGTGAACGCCACGACACCCGCTTCTGCTACGACTCCAGCACCCTCCACGCACTCAACGCTGGATGATCACGTACCTGTTGCCTGGCCACCCCTAATCGCACCCAAGGACCCTGCTCCTGCTGGAACTGCAGCTTCACCAGCATCCGGCCTGCCATCCCACCTACCAAAGAACCCAACCACCTCAGATGCATCCTCCTCAACACCCGCTCTGCACGCAAACACGCCGTGGAACTCTGGGACCTACTGGACTCCAACACCCCAGACCTCACCTTCCTGATGGAGACCTGGCTGAACCCCTTCTCAGCTCCCGACATCACCATAGCCATCCCGGAAGACTATAAGATCACCTGCAGGGACCGCACCAAAGGAGTAGGAGAAGAAATCACCATCGTCCACAGGAACTCTCTCAAAGTCTCAACCAACACCGATGACACCCTCAGCACTGCTGAACAGCTGCACTTCCAGATCCACACAGATCCCAACACCACCTTCAGAGGAACCCTCATCTACATTTCCCCTGTACCACAAGCACAGTTCACCGACCTTGTTAGCACACACGCCCTCACCTCCACGGACTACATCCTCCTCGGGGACATGAACTTCCACCTCGAGAACAACAACGACACCAACTCCTCAACCTTGATCAACAACCTCCGCAACCTCGGACTCAGACAACTCGTCACTACACCCACCCACTCCGCCGGTCACACGCTTGACCCCATCTTCTCCGCAAGCTACCATGTCTCCTTCAACCACACCACCGAGCTCCACTGGACCGATCACCGCTGCATCCACTTCACCTTCCAGAAACCCACCACGCACCACCGCACCCAACTGATGCCGCACCGCTGCTGGAGCAAAGTCACCAAAGACCAGCTTTCCACCACCCTCGCCCGGCGCCCACCCGCAGATCCGACCGACCCCGACACAGCAACCTAAAACAGTGGATCAATGACTGCGCCAACACCCTTGCCCTGCTCAAGAAGCCCTCCAACACCCACACTAGCAAGAAAGCCAGCTGGTGTACCGAAGACCTCCAGGCCTCCAAGCGAACCTGCCGAAAACTCGAAAAAAACTGGATCCGTGAACTAACACCGGAAAGCTACACAGCCCACAAGAACGCCACCTGCAGACACCACGACCGCATCAGATCCGCCAAAAGGACCTCCTTCAAAGACCGCCTAGGCCACAACGCACATAACAGCAAAGAGCTCTTCAACATCGTGAAGGAACTCTCCAACCCCAGCTCCAAACCAATGACATCCCACCCTCATAAGACCTGTGCGACTCTCTGGCCACCTTCTTCCATCGCAAGATCGCAGACATCCACGACAGCTTCAACGCCGTCACCACCCTGGCAACCACTGAGACCCCCGCTCCCACGACCACCACCCGCACCAAGCGCCTGGACCAACATCAACGATGACGACACAATCAAGATCATGAACACCATCCACTCCGGATCCCCGGAAGACCCCTGCTCACACAGCATCTTCACCAAAGCCGGCAGCACCATCGCACCCCATCTCCGGAAAACCATAAACATCTCCTTCGAGACAGCGACCTTCCTGGAGAGCTGGAAGCACGCAGAGATCAACGCCTTACTCAAGAATGCCCAAGGCGGACCCCAAGGACCTCAAGAACTTCCGACCCATCTCCCTGCTCCCGTTCCTGGTGAAGATCATCGAAAAGGCCGTAAACAAACAACTGACCAGCTTCCTCGAGGAGAACAGCATCCTGGACCCGTCCCAGTCCGAGTTCCACAACAACCACAGCCCCAAAACTGCCCTCATCGCCGCCACCGATGACATCAGGACCCTGCTAGACAACGGAGAAACAGCGGCCCTCATCCTCCTGGACCTGTCAGCCGCCTTCGATGCGGTCTGCCACCGCACACTACGAACACACCTCTACAACGCCAGAATCCAAAACAAGGCCCTGGACTGGACCTCCTCCTTCCTCTCCGGCAGAGCACAGAGCGCCAGCCTCCCCCCCTTCCACTCCGAAGCCACCAAGATCATCTGCGGCATACCCCAAGGCTCATCTCTCAGTCCAATGTTATTCAACATCTGCATGGCACCACTCGCCCACATTGCACGACGGCACAACCTCAACATCATCTCCTACCCCGACGACACCCGGCTGATCCTCTCCCTCACCAAAGCCAACATCCATGAAGGAATGAAGACCGTCGCCGACTGGATGAGGAACAGCTGACTGAAGCTGAACTCAGACAAGACGGAGGTCTTCATCCTCGGATCCACCCCCTCGGCCTGGGATGACTCCTGGTGGCTGACTCCACTAGGAACACCCCCAACACCCACCGACCACGCATGCAAACCTAGGGGTCATCCTCGACTCCACCCTCTCCATGACGAAGCAGGTCAATGCCGTCTCCTCCTCCTGCTTCAAAACCCTCTGCATGCTTTGCAGGATCTTCAAGTGGATCCCCACCGAAACAAGAAGGACAGTCACCCAGGCCCTGGTCAGCACTAGACTGGACTGCCGCAACACACTCTACGTAGGAGCCCTGGCCAAACTCCTGAAACGGCTTCAACGCATCCAGAACGCCTCCGCGAGCCTGATCCTCGACATCCCTCGCCGCAGCCACATCACACTCCACCTGAGAAACCTGCACTGGCTCCCTGTCAACAAGAGTATAACCTTCAAACTCCTCTCCCACGCACACAAGGCACTCCACAACACCAGACCAACGTGCCTCAGTAGCTGACTCAGCCTCTACACCCCCACCCGCCAGCTCCGCTCCGCAGACCGCTCTCTCGCCACCGTCCCCCGCATCCAAAGAGTGACCGCCAGCGGCAGATCATTCTCCCACCTCGCCGCCAAGACATGGAACACCCTCCCCATTCGCCTGCGGCAGACCGAAGACCTTTTGACCTTCAGAAGACTCCTCAAGACCTGGCTCTTCGAACAGTAGCAGCTTCCCCCCCAATGCCTTGAGACCCTCGCGGGTATGTAGTGCACTTTACAAATGCCATGATTGATTGATTGATTGGTCCTGTAGCAGATGCAGCAATGGTATAGCTTGGCTCATTGTACTGTCCTCCTTGCTGACTCCCTGTGTGAAAACCTCAAAAGTAAGCATCATCTGTGTCAGGCATTTGACTAGGCCTCATTTGACTGCCTCCATGATCATGCTTTTCCTAGTGGCATCCCTTCCTCTTTGAATGAGACAGTCATTGATCAGTTTGAACTGGTCAAACAGATGTTGCAACATGTAGTAGGCCGAGTTCTAAAATGTTAGCACCTCCTGAATGAGGGTTTTAACTAGTATTCTATAAGCACACTGAATGATCCTCTTCTGTTTCCAGGCTTTTAAAGAATCACTGAAATGAGTGCAGATTCTTCTGCAGGTGGTCATTATGTCGCAGACTGTGTCTCCTTTTTTTAGAAAGTCATGCACAATCAGGTTGATGCAATGAGCCAAACACAGGACCCTGAAATAGCCACCATCTGCCGTGCCCTGGACTATATTACTACACACATGGCAATAAATCCAATTCTGAAACCTATGGGTCACAGCCATTCAAACAATTTGTTGTTAAAGTCTTCTTAGATTTCTGCAACTGTATGGGATTTCTCCATGGCCAACATCGCTACTTTTGCATGCTGCTAAACATACTTAAACATTTCTTCAGCACTGAGACCTGTAGATAGCTGTAGACTAGCCCTTCCAAAAAAGATATCCAGTGTGCAGTGATACACATGTAATCAGTTGCTTGACAACTGGTCCACATGTCTGTCATCAGGTGGATAGTAGGAACAGCACTCTTCTTCAAAGCTTGTCCAACCAATTCAATCACATCGTGATGGAGCACTGGAAAATAAACTCTGGCAACATAGGTTAGGCTGGGAACCTTCCATTTCAGACATTTGGTTGCCACGGATTCTAAAATGCCAACTACTTCCACAAAAAAAAGGAGAAGGTCCAGTGCTAACCTTTAAGCTAGGTTTCCATTGTACAAACATGCCGTAGGATGGTTGCCTTTGTAGGGCCCCTCCTGCCTAAACATGACTGCAATATTAGCCTGGACTTTTTACTTTTGTGGTGTCACTGACGCAGACGACTTCAGAGAAAACCAGGAGGTGGTCAAATCAATGTGCCTCTTGGGGCAGTCACTGTATGCTGTGGTGTCTCCATCTGATTCTTCTACCATTTCAAGATTGCTGAGCAGTTGATACTGGCGCATTGCTGGGGACAGGGCTGCTTTTTGTAAACTTGTTATCATCTTCTTCCTCATCTCCTCCCACTGTGATCAGAGCTAATTCCCCTCTCTCGTCAACACCACAACCTGCAGCAATTTTTTTAAGGTGCCTTTTCCACCGGATTCTGTGACATTTTTTCATATGGGTTGTTTGATCTCCAGTACCAAAGTGTGAACCAGGCTTACCTCAACGAACACTTGTATGGCAAATGGAGCATATTGTAATGTTATCCTCCTGCTTGCTCGTCATAAAGAAGTCCTAAACTGGCGAGGAGAACCTTTTAGTGGGCCACTGGTGCCACTGACAATGCCTAAAGAGCTAGAGGTAGGTGGGTGTGTCATTGAATACCTCTCTACAGTGCATACTTGACTGAGGTAATGGTGAATTCAGATCTCAGCGGGGGCCTTACAAACATGGAAGCTGGCGGTGGTGGTGGTAGTTCCGGTGCCACATCCCTTGGAGCAGGTTGAACGGGAGGAGTAATGTTGTATGTCGGTGTCCTCTGATGCAGCTTTCATGATAACGATGGGCTCGTCCTCCTTATTTCCTCTCATAGTTGTTGGGATGCTGCTTTTGCAAAACAGGGTTTTTTTTATCAATTGGCCACTAAATTAAAACATTTTAGATCGCATATCTTTCTTATAAGACGCTGCTGTACCATTTTGCCAGCAGTCCTTTGGCCAGCCTCAATGTTTGTCCCCTGGGTGTTGTGTGATTTTTGTGGGTATCTGGAAAGGTCCTGAAGAAGGCGGTCAATCTACTCTTCGCAAGCCACCAAATTGCATGTCGACCCTATGTTCAGATCCTTTTGAACATATACATCAAACTTGGTTGTGGAGATTTTGCAATCTGTAGTCTCCCCTTTTCCCAGATGCGTTCTGTGTGAATGTTGTATGAGTCTGTATGTGTTTGGATGAGTTTGGTATATTTGATATATTTATGTGGTTTTCTCCGGGGGTTCTTCTAGTTCGACAGTACATTGTAAATATTTTTGAAATCTATGTGGAAATACTGTCGATTTTTATTGTAATATATATACCAAAAAAAGTTCTAAAGATGAAATAGAAAGAAAATTAACTGCTATGAAATATATAAAGAAATTAAATAAACAGTGATGATAAAATCAAGCATGTTAGCGTCTTTGAAATGATTTAACAGGTTGTTGAGCCCTTGTGGAATTCAGCTTCGGTAACAAAAGAAATATAGGCCCTGAGGGAGTGTTCTCATTGCATGTTTGTCTCTTCCCCTCTTCTACCTGGCCTCAAATCAATTTTCCTGAGAGGGGATCCCCATTTTTACAGGAGCCTACATGAAACATGGATCAGAAGTGGTGAGTGAATCTTGGATGGAAAGAGTATATGAATGTAAGTAGTATTTGCAAAGGGCAGATATTTTACTGGTCCTAAAAAAAGAGATAACTGCTGTTTGAATGCTTCAGGATTAATAATTTTCTACCTCACACCTATCTTTGGAGAGTACAGTTTCACCAGGATTTTTTAATTATGAGTTGAGATGATGCTCTCAACACCAGAGGAGATTTCTACTTGCTTTCTCTCAAGTACAGAGGTGCATAGGCCATGGCAGTGGAGCTTAGTTGCTTTGTAAAACTTGCAGAAACTTCTAAAGTAATTTTTTGTCTAGCTCTTCACTTAACTTTGCTTCTAGGTTCATTAGTGGTTTTGGCAGGGAAAGTATTACTTGTGCCTTTTCTTTATATCCTTATTGATTCATCCATCTGCAGAGATGGGTATACCTGTGGGTACTCTAGTTCCTTTGTGGGACTCCCATCCACACTGAGATGAAGACCATGATAGTGCCTTCCCTGCAACATGGCATCTTACTGAAGCAAACACAAGTTGGGGAACTATAGCAAGATTTGTCCAACACTGGGACAACCATTATTCAGAGGCTCCATATAGACGAAATCGCTCCTATACCTTGCACACATCAATATTGATGAGACTGTAAGATCAGTATGGACTTGTCTCTATAGCCTTGAAAAAGTCCAGCGGGACGAAACACGTGTCAGCTGCGGTGTTTGTTGGACATTACTGTATGAAAATTTGCCTTTGAAGTAAAAAAACGATGTGGAAGAATTTTACTAATGTGTAATAGGTTTTATCATTACAACAGAACCTTACAAAGCAGAGATCTACCTGTACAAACTGGACTGTGTGTGCTAGAGTGCATTTTCTATTTTGGATATACTCACATCATCATGGGTCACCTTCTCCGGAGCCTGCATGTTACTGATTGCAAGACTGAGCAGGGACTACATTTCTTTATTTATTTATTTGAAGCATTTATAAAGCATATGAAATACACATTTGTATTCCCTGACTGATCCAAACAGCCTTCATGGAGTTAGCCTGACAAAACACTAGACCACACACCTTACAATATTGTAGATCATGATGAAACCACTTCCTGATTCCCGGGAGGGCCTGCCATAATGTCATATGGTGCTAGAGTCATTGGGCCAGATTCACAGAACTAACTTAAGACAAAATCCTAAACTTACTACCATTTTCGTATTCACAGAAGGCACTTACTCATTTTGGTATTCACAGAAGACACTTACTCACTTCGGTATTCACAGAAGTTAGGACTCCTAACTTTAGGACTCCTAAATGCCTTCTGTGAATACCGAAAGTCTTAAAATTAGGATTTTTCTCAGTTTAGGAGTCCTAAACTTAGGACTCCTAACTTTACTACTACTAAACAGAGAAAAATCCTAATTTTAAGGCTTTCGGTATTCACAGAAGGCATTTAGGAGTCCTAAAGTTAGGAGTCCTAACTTTACTACTACTAAACTGAGAAAAATCCTAATTTTAAGACTTTCGGTATTCACAGAAGGCATTTAGGAGTCCTAAAGTTAGGAGTCCTAACTATACTACTACTAAACTGAGAAAAATCCAGATTTTAAGGCTTTCGGTATTCACAGAAGGCATTTAGGAGTCCTAAAGTTAGGAGTCCTAACTTTACTACTACTAAATTGAGAAAAATCCTAATTTTAAGACTTTCGGTATTCACAGAAGGCATTTAGGAGTCCTAAAGTTAGGAGTCCTAACTATACTACTACTAAACTGAGAAAAATCCTAATTTTAAGACTTTCGGTATTCACAGAAGGCATTTAGGAGTCCGAAAGTTAGGAGTCCTAACTTTACTACTACTAAATTGAGAAAAATCCTAATTTTAAGACTTTCGGTATTCACAGAAGGCATTTAGGAGTCCTAAAGTTAGGAGTCCTAACTATACTACTACTAAACTGAGAAAAATCCAGATTTTAAGGCTTTCGGTATTCACAGAAGGCATTTAGGAGTCCTAAAGTTAGGAGTCCTAACTTTACTACTACTAAATTGAGAAAAATCCTAATTTTAAGACTTTCGGTATTCACAGAAGGCATTTAGGAGTCCTAAAGTTAGGAGTCCTAACTATACTACTACTAAACTGAGAAAAATCCAGATTTTAAGGCTTTCGGTATTCACAGAAGGCATTTAGGAGTCCTAAAGTTAGGAGTCCTAACTTTACTACTACTAAATTGAGAAAAATCCTAATTTTAAGACTTTTGGTATTCACAGAAGGCATTTAGGAGTCCTAAAGTTAGGAGTCCTAACTATACTACTACTAAACTGAGAAAAATCCTAATTTTAAGACTTTCGGTATTCACAGAAGGCCTTTAGGAGTCCTAAAGTTAGGACTCCTAACTTCTGTGAATACCGAAATGAGTAAGTGTCTTCTGTGAATACCAAAATGAGTAAGTGCATTCTGTGAATCCCAAAACGGTAGTAAGATTAGGATTTTGTCTTAAGTTAGTTCTGTGAATCGGGCCCTTTGGTTTTAAAAAACTGAAAAATATTGGTTATCAAGGAGTCTGAAGGGCACATAAAATGGCTTAAACACCTAATTGTAAAAGCATTATAAAATGTTACAAGTGCACAAACACATCAAAACACACCAAACAAACCTAAACTATGAGGAATTCCCGGTAGAGGAGATGACACATTGAGATTTTGGCTAAATGGCAGATTAAAACTTTCAGCACATAATTGGCAAATTAAAACGGATGAAATTAGCCAAATAATGGATATAAATGTATAAAAAAAATAATTATAATGAGTAAAGGCATTGGTGAACAGAATGTTTGAGGTCTTGAGTGGCAATGCTGAGTATCTGAGGTGGCGGATAAAACCATTGGTCCCACTTACTAATGGAAATCCATGGGATCTCATCATTGAAACCCGTCTAACGTATCTGTAGCCTATACCTCCAGTGTAGTTCTCTTTCAAAGAGGATACTCTCTGAGTTGCTACTGTTTTCCAATTGTTCTAAAACAAACGCAGTTCAAATCATCAGTTGTGTGAGGGTTTTTAATTAAATGTGTAACCAGTTTTGTGGTTTCTCTTTTACATCTTATGTTACTGCAATGTTCACAGATTCTGGTTTTCACCTTCCTACAGGTCATGTGACTGTAACAGAGTTCACATGGGCATGTAAACATGTAAACTACTCTCTCAGTATTCTCATTTGTAAGGCTGACTCCAGTCTAGGTCTTTGGTTACTTTTGTCAAGTTAAAGACACTGCATGACTTGACAGACTTGTGACTGTGTCTTAGGGCGTGTGAACTAGACTGTCTTTGAGGCTTGGCACCCTTTTATTTGAAAAAATGTGTTTCCAAACCTCAATGTGCCTGCACTTAGTACACGCCAGTCTTTGTTGACAATGATTCTAACAGCGTTGTTCGCTATATTGTAGGTGGTAACACAGATCGGGCATAGGTCTTCCTTGATCCTGACAGGTGGTTCTTAAAAGGGCTCCACTGTTGTTGTTGTGGACCCTTTTGTTAGCTTTAGCAATGATGGACTGTGAGTAGTGCCTGTTCCTCAGTTTCATAGAGGGAGCCTCTGCCTGCATTTATAATCAGTGATGTTACTACAGCTTTGTCACAATTTCAGGAACTGGCCGTATGGGAGATTCTCCCATTGAGGTCGTGGGTGAATACTATCAAAACAGAGTAGAATTTTTTGGGATTTGGGCTCAAAGTGTTTAGTGGTCCATAGCCCTTCCTGATCTGCAGTTATATTGAGGTGTAGGAAAACTATGCTCTCAGGGGAGATGGCGTGGTTGAATTTTAGGTACTGGTTTTGTTAGTTCAGGCAAATAAGAAAATCATCCACTGTTTCACGTGCCCCTTCCCAGATGAATAAGACATCAACTATATAATGAATTCAGGTCTTAATTTGGATGATAAAGGGGTTATCAGGTTTCAGGATTTTGCTGGTTTTAAAATTGTTGAATTAAAGTCCCGCCGCACTTGGTGCAAAGGTACTATCCAGGCTGGTCCCGTGTGTCCGAAGATATAGGATGTCCTAGAATTTAAAGTAGTTTTCTGTTAAGGCTAACTTTGCGCAGTACAGGAAAAAATGTTGTGGGGGTAATGTAATCCCAATTACTGTGAAACAAGATTTCCTCCAGAATCTCCAGTGTCTCATCATGGGGCAGACTAGCATAAAGGCTTTTACTGGCCATGCTGATAAAAAGCTATTTATCTGGATTGATAGTGAGGTCTCTCAACCATACAAAGACATCTTTTGTATCCTTAAGGTACGTGTTTTTTTTTTGACCGAGTGGATGCAGAAGCCCGTCACAAAACTTTGACAATGGCTCTAATGCAGAGGCAATGCCCAAATGCCCAATACAAAAGGTTTGTCCTGTGGGCAGTGTAACATTTTAATGCACCTTCTGGAAGGTATAGAAGTATAGTATTATGGACTAGTGTTACCCAAACAATTTGCCTCCCTTTTGTATACCTAAAGATTCCCATTCGCTTCCTCCACCCTCATTTTTATCTTGCTAATCAAGCCTGCAGTAGGGTCATAATGGAATACTTGATAGTTCTGTGTGTCCCCCAACAGTCATAAGCACTCTGCCCTGTAATCTGTAGAATTCTGGAGGATGATTCCTCCCCCTTTATCAGCGAGATTAAAAGTAATTTTTTGGTTCTGTTTGAGCTCATGGAGTGCCTGTCTCTCCTGCCTTGACATTTTTTTGAAGGTCTTTTATTTATCTTTCATGTTGAGGTTGTCAATGTCCTTTAGCACTGCCTTTTCAAATGCAAGAATCTCTACCGGGATGGTCGAGACAGGGGGTACAGACTTGGACTTTTTAAGCAGTCCAGTGTCTTTTCAGTTTTATCTGGTATGTTGGGGTTCTAGAAGAAAGTGCGTAGTTTAATCTTGTCCATAAATCCTGACAGCTCGCTCAACAGTTTGAACTTGTCAAAATGGGGTGACTGGATACAACTCAGACCTTTCTCTAGGACACTCTGTTATGTAGATGAAATCTCACAGTTCATTAGATTAAAAACTAAGTTTGATTACTCACCCCGAGGTTGATTCCTTTGTCACGCTTTGTGTAGTCACCCTCTAAGGGTTCTCATCTTCCTCCAATTGAACAGCCCCGCCTGTCTTGCATCTCGATCCCTGGGGTCCTTCACCTCTCCCTAAAAAAGACTGTCCTTGTTGGTGAAATCATGGGGATCTGTAAGGCATATAATTGTAACCCCAGTTTCTGTAGTGTGGGTCAGTCATGGGTGGTGGGTGCTTGAGGTATGTATACATTGGGGGTCCCACGGGTGTTCCATAATTGAACCGTGGTTGGCCTCTCCTACCTCTTCGGAACCCCCTGGAGTTTTCCTTTCTTCTTGAATTTCTATTGGGGCCACTCCCTCTTTCAGAGCCAGATGACCAATCTGAGGCCCTACCATCATTGCCACTTAATTTAGTGCCCCCTCTCAGAACTTAGTTGTCCCTGGTGTACAGGTATACTCTCTCGTGCAAGAATCTTCAGTTTTTCTCTTTTTGATTTTTTTAGGTATTCACCAAAGTCATTGATTTATTTGTTCAGTACTTATAATTTCTTTTTTATATGCCAATAGACACATAGGGCCCGATTCACAGAACTAACTTAAGACAAAATCCTAAACTTACTACTTTTGGTATTCACAGAAGTTAGGATTTTGTCTTAAGTTTGTCTTAAGACAAACTTAAGACAAACTTAAGACAGACTTAAGACAGACTTAAGACAAACTTAAGACAAACTTAAGACAAACTTAAGACAGACTTAAGACAAACTTAAGACAAACTTAAGACAGACTTAAGACAGACTTAAGACAGACTTAAGTTAGGATTTTGTCTTAAGTTTGTCTTAAGTTTGTCTTAAGTCTGTCTTAAGTCTGTCTTAAGTCTGTCTTAAGTTTGTCTTAAGTTTGTCTTAAGTCAAACTTAGGACAAAATCCTAACTTCTGTGAATACCATAAGTAGTAAGTTTAGGATTTTGTCTTAAGTTAGTTCTGTGAATCGGGCCCCTAATTTTAAGACTTTCGGTATTCACAGAAGGCATTTAGGAGTCCTAAAGTTAGGAGTCCTAAATTTAGGACTACTAAATTGAGAAAAATCCTAATTTTAAGACTTTCGGTATTCACAGAAGGCATTTAGGAGTCCTAAAGTTAGGACTCCTAACTTCTGTGAATACCGAAATGAGTAAGTGCCTTCTGTGAATACCAAAATGAGTAAGTGCCTTCTGTGAATACCAAAATGGTTGTAAGTTTAGGATTTTGTCTTAAGTTAGTTCTGTGAATCGGGCCCATAGAGTTTATGTACAAGTGCTTCTACTTCTACCAATAGTTTCAGTTGTATTTTATTTGCAGAGTTTCTTAAAACCATTGCAATACGTGCAAAGATAATTAAAACAATATATAAAAATTGGTTCGCAATGCTAAACTTTCATCATTATTAAACTATAAAAACACTTCCCATTGCTAGCGAGTTAAAAGAATACCAGTTTAGACAAACCAAGACCAGCCACTTTAGATGGCTGAGTCAATGCAGAGATTGTTACTCCCACTGAGCAATTAAAATAGAATGTCCAATCATCCCATTGACCCAAAAAAGCTTTAGTGACAGTTTGGCATTTTTGCCCTGGCTGCTTCAATAAATCTGACTAATCTGGAGTTCCGTTGTGGTGATGCTGGTTCGAAGCATGCAAAACTGCTTGCCTCCTTGTCCGAATTCCCCTTTGGTTGAAGGGAATTTTTAGCAGTTGCCTCCTTTCCTGAAGCATCTCTGTGCAAGAACATATGGTATGGATGATGTCGCCCTGGCCATTTTTGCACAAACTGCATACTGTGAAAGTCTGCACCCTTTTCCATGGTGGAAGATGCTGCGTGCATGGTATCACTCCAAGTTGTAGCTTTAAGAATTTTAATTTCTGTGCTTTTGGATAGCCCAGGTTGAAATGTTGTAGGGGGGCTAAAATCTTATAAGAATTCAGAGTCATCCAGGCATGCGCTCTAGCTGAAAAAGCTGCTTTATCCTCCACCAGTGACAGTTTGAATGGTGGTACTGTGTGTTCCATAAGGACGTTAGGCCTGTGTTTGTTAGTGCTTCCTGAAGATACATTCTTGCAGGCGAAGTCTCCCTCTGTTGGAGGTCTTGCCACAGAAGATGTTTTAGTGATTTAGGGGTTGATGTTCTGATTTTATTCCAGCAGTTAATATATGCTCCGTATTTGGCCCAAGATTGCTTTAACAGGCCGAACTCCAGTCTAAGTTGCGCCGGGGAGGTATAATTCGGGAGGCTGAACATGGTTCTATATGCTTTTACTAGTGTTATATCCAAAAGATTGGCATCTCTCCCTCACAATGCTTCACTGAATGTAAATAGGATTTGAGACTGTGCTACCATTGGAAGATGGCTCAGCGTTGGACCAAACAGTTTAGCTGATAAACGTTTCATGGTTAAGGCAAGGATCATCCCTTTCCTTTTGATCTCGTCTTGTTGGTGGGTAAATGATCTTTCTTTGTCTAAGTAGACGCCCAGATACTTGTAAGTCTCCGCTGATTCAATATGTGTACCACCCAGGTGCCAGGGGTGTCTTGTTTTTCGTTTGTTGTTAATTGTCATGGTCCTGGTTTTGTTTAAGTTAATTGAAAGGCTATTTTCTGCTGCATACTCCTGCAATCCGTTAAGGAGATGTTGTAAGCCAACTACCGTGTGGCTGAGCAGGACTACGTCGTCCGCGTAGAGTAAATTGGACAAAGTAGTACCCGCCAGTCTGGGAGTTACAGGTGTTAAGTGTCTGTGGTAAGTCTGCCATGAATATATTAAATTAAATAGGAGCCAATACGCAGCCCTGTTTGAGTCCTTTCATTGTTTTTACTTTTCTTGAGAGGTGAGACCCTCATCCTAATTTCACCTGTACCCAGGTGTCGGTATGTAAAAGCATTAACATTGATAAAAGCGCATTTGGAATGCCCCATCTGACAAACTTAGACCACAGTTTAGACCTCTCCACATTATCAAATGCAGCACTAAAGTCAATAAAACAGACGTGAAGCTGTGTTTTCTTCGTTTTTGTTGTATCCACAATGAATGAGATGGCCAAGATGTTGGATATTGTGCCAGAATTTTTTCGGAAGCCTGTCTGGTTTAGTGGAATTATTTCATTTTCTTCAGCCCAAATAGAAAGTTTGTCTAGAAGTGTTCCCGCAAAGTATTTGACCTCATTATCGATCAGTGCCACTAACCGATAATTGGCTGGCAAAGCCTTACTGCCACTTTTATGGATTGGAATAATCGTGGAACCTTTCCAGGAGTCTGGAATAATGCCCAGTGATCTTACTTCCAGAAATAATGGATGGAGTATTTTTGCCCATTCTTCCGACCTTTGTTTGAACATTGCGGCGGAATTCCATTCGGGCCTTGCGCCCCATTACTGATCTGTTTCCTGATTGTTAGATGCTCAGTGGCGAATTGCACTTCCTCCTGATGGTGGATTAAAACAAGAGATTTGGATATGTCTCTTACCATTGGTCGCAAAACATCATGGCAGTCAGGGGAGTTATTAGTGGCTCATTCCTTTCTTCCAGTGTTAGAATAGCGTTCATCCAAATCTGCTCTTCTCTGCTTTAGATTGGGCAGAGCGTTAGTTTGACTGTTGAAATGGGAGTTTAAATGGCTTGCCCAGGTTTCCTCCAAAATATGGGAAGAAAGTCCCCCTTGTTGCGGATGGATGATTGTATTTATTGATTTCCAGAGGTGATCTACCAATAGATCCTCTGACAATCTTGTGGCAGTCTTGATTATAAGAATTAGCCAATCCTGTGGACAGTGCCACAGTATGAGGGGCCAGTCTTTTGTAAAATTCTAGTCATGCGGTTACTAGAGGGGTTCTGCCCTCTCTGAACAGGATCGCTTTACTGTTTTGCTGCGCTACCTTTTTAAAACAATTGCTGCTACCGTTTAATTCCGTTTTAAATACTGTTTTAATAATTGTTTTTACTTACGGGGGAGCTGTGTTCAATGCTCCGGTGGTGGGGACATGAGGGAGCAGTGCAATAGCTCAGGCAAGGGCTCACGTATTCTAGGCACCGGGTCAGCATTCTAGCGGCTGGACCTGATGCACAGCTGACGACATAAAAACGCCAGATAGCGTGACCTCGCAGCAGACACGCGCCGCTGGCACACTGCTGGCAAGCCTGTCTGCATCCGTCCGCGCCCGAACGGACCAGGGACCAGAACCCCTGTGTCGGCACCCCCAGAAGACTTTTGCTACTCTAGTTCATTGTTAAAGCAGCTCATATTTATCAAGGTACTATGCAAGGGGGATCAGGGGTGATGCAAAACCAAAGTGATATGTCTCAAGCCACACAAGTCCGCCTTGCATGTCCCTGCATGGCTTGATAAATCTAGAGTAACACAAGGCAGCGCAAATCGCTTCCTTGCATTACTCTGTGGCAGGGAGCTGTTTCATTAGTGGAGTGTGGGTGTTCCCTGGCAACCACCCATGGATTTTGGCACATTCCCAGATTTATCATTAGTGGTAGTCCTGGGAATGTGTCAAAATGCCACGCTTCCCCAGGTGAGGTGCAACAAGGAAAAATATCTTTATTTCCCCTAATTTATTCCTTTTTCTACGTGTGCTGAATACTGAAGCACGTATTTAAAGAGGAAAACGACTCTCATGCTTTTGTTTGTGCAGGAAGGTGTACCTTCCTGCAGAAAAAACAATCCTGCCTAAAATTCAGGCACCCTTGTAACATGAAGCAAGGGTGCCTGCATTAGCACTAGGCAGCTAAAAGTGTGTCACGCTAGGAAATTGCAGGAATGCCCCTTATAATCGTAAATACAGTGACAGCCCAGCAATAAGGTTTGCTACATTGCATTGCGTGAAAGAAGATAAATCTGACCCTTAGTTCCCAGTTTGAGGATCCACAGTACCAGGCCAACAGAGATAGAACTTTTTTGACACAATTGGGTTTCAGTAACTTCTGATTGCCTTCGGAGCCAAGGAACTTAGTTTCTTAGAACAGACATATATGCTGGGAATATTTACGAGGAAACCTATTATCATTATAATCATCATCTTCATCATCATCGTCATCATCATCAAAGCATGTTTATTTCAGATGTAATAATTCATAAAACACATTGAGACAAGTAAAAAACATAAAACAAACAATATAGTTTAAAAACAATAAATACCATTGATAACATGCAAAGTGCCAGTACCATAGTCGTAAGAAAGCATGATAAATAGGACACAGAGCAGCACAGACATATTTAAAAACAAGCATTCAGCAAAAATACCAGTGGAGTACGTCTATGATGAAAGAGCTCATATGAATCAAAAGAAAGAAGGAAAATACCATTAAAACATATCAACACTTCATCACTTTTGCACTAAGAATACAGATGAGCCAAGCAGCATGCAAAAACATTGTCATTCCAACAACATACACCTCTCTAGTTTCAGAACGTAAAGTGCGTAGTGCAGACACATAGGGCCAGATTTACGAACCCCTTGCGCCACCAGTACGTCACTTTTTGTGACGTACTGGAGGTGCATTTCACTTCTCCATATGTACAAGGAGAGGAAAGCCACTCTGCATGACTTTCCCTCTCCTTGTAAATGTGGCCCCTTCACAAGCAGCACTTTACATGGAAGGGGTATTCCATGGGTGTTGCTGTGGGTGTTCCCACATAACACCCATGGAACGAGACACATTTCCAGATTAACGAGGAATCGTAAATCTGGAAATGCGTGTCAATGTTACGCCTCCCCAGGGGAGGCGTAGCGAGGCGCAATGAGGAGAAATGTTTTCATTGCTCCTCATTTTTTCCTCTTTCAAAGAGTGCTGCATTCTACATCAAGAATTGAAAGAGGAAAATGCCTGTAGTGATTGTTTTTTTGCAGGAAGGGGCCCCTTCCTGCACAAAAACAATCTCCTCATGACACAGGCATCCTTGCATCACGGTGCAAGGGTGCCTGCACCGGTGCATGGCTGCAGTTTGTGTGCCAGCGCAGGAGAGAGCACAGGAATGTGCCACATAATATTGTAAATATGTTGCATTCCTGTGCGTCGGAAGTGCTGCAGCGTGGCGCAGCCAAAGGGCTTGCCTTGCCGTGCTGCGGCACTTCCTTGTCGATCTGCCCCATAATACTGAAACCCAAGAGTTTACACACAGGTTTTAACAATTGTTTGCATGACCTAGCAAATGCAGGAGAAAAAAAGGCAAAATGATTAAGAGTCTTCTCTACTAGATTACAAGAGGGGCACTTGCAGGAGCTACACTATTTCACGCCCCATTTCTCACAAACGCTATTTCCATCAGTACACCATATTTCCATTTTAAATACAGTTGCAGCGGGGTAGACACTGGGAGGATATCAAAACACACTTTATAGGCAGGGGTGACCTTTATATCTAGGAACTGGTCTGTTAGGCTTCCCACTTTGACACATTTCAGTTCCCTCAGCCACAAATGCTCCTTTAAACAATCTTTAATCAAGGAGTGAGAAACTAGCATTTGAGTCTGTGGTATCCCACAATGAAGACAGGACATTTTCATATAACACAGTCTTGTAGGCAAATCAGACAATCTTATCACAACTTGCAAATTGTAAAAGTGCCTTAATCGAGACTCTATAGCTTTCCATTTCATCTGTTGACCAAAGTCTGTGGCAATACATAATAGGTCAAAACTTAATGAGGTGTTTAATAGGAGGGATATGCCAATCGAAAAGCTGGGGATAACCGGGGGTACTCTGTGGGAGATTAAGGATACTCCTCACAAACCTGTTTTCAGTTTTACAAACATCATCAATCCTGGCGTGTCCACACAGTTCTGCACGATACATAGCTGTACTTTTCGATTTAAAATCATATATCTCTACCGCTGGTGCAAGAGAGCATGTATAGGCTTTCTTATGCAGTTTTGACACAGCATAAGCTTCTTGTTGGAGCTTCAATGCACACTTTCTAATGTGTGTGGACCAGCTCATGCTATGAGTTAAACAGACCTCCAAATACACAAACTCCTGCACTTCTTCAAGAGGGATGCCCTGTACCGTAATATTTGTTCTGGCAGTTTCATAAGGGTTAACTTTTATAAATTTAGGTTTATTGATGTTGAGCTCGAGGCTCGAGCACTGCAAAAGGCTAAAAAGTGGTCACCTATTGCCAGCAGGCCATACAGCATTTTAGAAATTAAAAGTGTGTCTTTGCAATGAGTAGTGTCGCAGTTTTGTGAGGGCCTGATTAGGAGCATCATTTCCAGGGAAACAAAGTGCGAGGCCTAAGTCATTTATTTAAGGTGCACACAATCTCAGGGCCAACACAGCCCAGCCAGACACCAGTTTCAATATTAAAAGGGTCTGTAAGCTCGCCATTGGTGCCGACTCTAACTCGAGTAGTGTTGTGGCTATGCACTCTGACTAAGAATGATGAGAGATTGGAGGGAAACACCAATCCTTTTCAAAACTTCCCACAGCTTGACCTTGGGAATAGAGTCAAAGACAGACCTTAAGTCGACAAAGACCATATACAAGTGGCCTTTGTTGAGGGTAACAGTTTTCCAGTAAAGGCCACAGAAGAGAAGGATTTGATCCACCCTACTAACCCTTTTTCTAAACACCGCCTGCATCTCAGAAAGAATGGAATTGTCCTTAACCCGATCCAGCAACTCCCGATCCAGCAACTGACTTAAAATAAGATGGGAGAAGAGTTTCTGGGATGTATCAGGTAAGTCTGATGGGCCAATAATTCCATGGGTCATTTTTGCAGGCTTTTTTATAAATCAGAACTATCTTAGTGGGCAGCCAAGACACAGGATTCGGACCTCCTCCCAGTAGGGAGAGAAAAAGCAGCTGAAAATAGTCCCACATCATAAGATCAGTTCTAAAAAGATCCCTGGGGACAAAGTCAGGGCCTGGCGCTTTATGTGCCAGGAGCGCCGCCATTGCCTTCACAATGTCTTTATACTCGAGAATTAGAAGGGCACCTTCACCTAAAAAGGGGCAAGTGATATTTTCCAATTCTCACAGTAGGGTTGGCTGCATAGATCTTTTGGAAACCATCCGCCCAGGCCTGTGGTTGGTGATTGTAATTGACACAGGTGGCTGCAATGCGTTTATCATGGGCCACTATCACCGAAAACGATTTAGGGGCCAATTACGATGTCAGTTTGAAAGCCTCCGACCACTAATCGGATGCCAGTTCACGGATGTAACACAAGCTCCCATAGAGAAATGGGAGTATCCAACCGAACAGTGTTCAGTCGCATCATAATTAGGCGGTTGGAACCGCCGACCGGAGGTCGTCGGTTCCAAGACCGAGATGGTGTCAGTCGGATGCAACTCCGACCAACATCGTAATAAGCCCCTTGGTGTCCTCTGTCATAACAGCAGCAACCAAAACCTCCCACAGCTATCATTCCCAATCTAAGTTGGCCTGAAAGAGTGTCTCTTATAGTCCATCCTGGCTCTAGAAACGACTTGCCTATGGCCAGCTTTTAGGAACTGTATGAGAATGTGCCTTGACCAGTGGCATAAAAAACTTGTGGGACCCCCCTGCAAATTACATGGAGGGGCCCCCCACTCTCCAGACCCATTCACGATCTCTCAGGCCTGGCACCCGCTGCCAGTGTACAGCACTGGAGGGCCTCCTCTGGAGCTCAAAAGACCCCTGCTCCGCGGGGGCTCTTGTTACCCTGCTGACCTTGTAATGTATTGTATTGTAGTGTATTGTATATGATATTTATAAAGCGCGGCTAGCACCGTGCAGGTATCTTGGTGCTATAGTACGTAAATCATCAGTCAATGGAAGATGCCAAAAAGAGTTCCAGAGAGATGAGCCCTCCTAACTATCAGATTCTAGGGAACAGCCATGTTTTAACCTTTTTCCTAAACTGCAGAAGGTCTTGAAACTGCCTAATTTCCAAAGGAAGGCTGCTCCAAAGTTTGGAAGTGGCAGAGCTAAGCGCCCTGCCTCCTGATTTGGCTTTGCAAATTTTCGGCGCTCTCACCAGACAGGCTGTAGAGGAACGGAGACACCTTAATGGAGTATACCACGCAAAGGTCTCCTGAAGGGGTGTAGGTCCAACCCCATGCAGAGCCTTGAAAACAAAGCAGAGGGACTTAAACTGAATCCTCTGCCTTATTGGTAACCAGTGAAGCTCTGCAAGAGCCAAAGAACCTGATGAGCACCGCGGTTTCGCCAGTGTTAGTTTGGGCGTGAAGTTCTTTACTCTTTGGAGACGTTCAACCAAACATTTTGGGGCCTCCAATAGTAGAGCATTACAGTAGTCCACCCTACTGAGAATGATACTTCCAACGACCAACGCTCTGGCCATCTTAGGCATCAGCGGAAGGATTTTTCTCAAGGCTCTGATCAAGGAAAAACAGTTCCCCACCACCTTATTTACATGTGTTTCCAGGGTTAAGTTAGCATCAAGCATAACTCCAAAATTGCGTACTGCTTTGGCTGGAACTAAAGTCGGAGCAGCTGAAGAAGGCCAAAAATTGTCAGGAAAAGGGGGAGGATCTTTCCCCACCGTGCAGTATAAGACTTCAGTTTTATCTGAATTGAATTGAAGCGAGTTGGCTCTTAGCCAGTGAGCAGTGTCATGCATTCAGTCATGAAAAGTCGCCAGAGAAATTGACTGATCTCCCTCTAAAGAAAAGAAGAGCTGAGTGTCATCAGCGTAATTCACCAAATTCACACCATGTGCCTTTATGATTTCAATCAAGGGTCTCATATAGATGTTAAAGAGAATAGGGTTAATCGCCGATCCCTGAGGAACACCATGGTGGACATTGGAGAATTTAGATTGAAACAGCGGGAGAGACACCGCCTGACACCTGCCGAAAAGATACAAACGGGACCACTCCAGTGCCGTTCCTGACACCCCAACCTCTTTTAGTCTGTCATGGTTGACCGTGTCAAAAGTGGCAGACAGGTCGAGCAAAATAAGAATGCCAGATTGTCCCCCGTCTGCCCGCAATCGAAGATCGTCTAACATGGTAACCAAAGCAGTTTCTGTTCCGTGACCAGGACTGAAGCCAAACTGGACATCATCTAACCAAGAATTAGATTCCAGAAATTGAGACAAAGTTCTGCTGACCAGACGTTCGATGAATTTAATCGGATATGGTAAGAGAGAAATTGGTCTATAGTTACCAGCACAGGTCGAGTCATGTGTCGCTTTTTTTAAGAGCGGAGTAACCACCGCCCGTTTCCAACATGCTGGTACTAATCCAGAAGTTAGAGAACTGTTACAAATCTGGTGCAGAATGGGAAAGAGCTCAGAACCCAAATCCTTCCAAATTTAGTGTGGGAGAGGATCTAAAGGGGAGCCTGATGACACACGCCTTGACTTCCTACAGCTGCTATTGAACTATGTGCAGCTAGTATGTAACCTTGGAGTCTTGCGATCATCTCTACTAAGGAAGGCTTCTAAAGTCATAAACAACTTCTCATGGATTTAACAATAGGAACAGGGTCAAGGGTTCGGTCGCCCGCTAGTGGCCAGTACCTCCAGAGTGTAAGCCACCTGGCCATAGATCTAGGCCATCACATTTGGGTCCTTGCAATCAACCTCCCATTGTAGGGCCCGCTTGTTATTCGAAAGTGTTGGTTCGGCACCAGATTTGGAAACATTTTTGAAGAAGCCTATTGTAAGAAAATTAGAGGCTACATGTGTGGAATGTGGGCTACTGTCAGTAAAGACAGGTTCACCTTTGTGTATAATGGGTAGCCATGGTAGTGCTTTATACATTATATAGAAAATGTTAAAGTATGTGTTTTCCTTCCTTGTCTTCTTTCCTTGACACATTTAGCTTCTTTTATTTTATCATTTCTTTTCTGGTGGAAGCACTCAATAAACCAGCTACAAATGGGTGTTTTTTTCGAACTGCTCCATTTAGTACTAAAGGGAACCACTTTATAAACCTACTCCATCAAAAGGACCCTCCCCCTGATGCTTTTTAATGGATTCAACATGTTTGTTTCTGCTTCTTCATTCACCAAATTCAAACAGCAGAATATGCTGCACTCTGTCCTAGCTCACAGTGACCTACCACAAAACAAGAATATGGCTGGATACGAATATGTAGTTTGGAAGATGTTGTCGTGGAGTTTGTTTCTAAACACATTCATCCTAAAGGGGACATTTCTTAAATAGAGAAGCGAAGAATGAATAAAAAGAAATCAGAATAAAAATCCATCTCTTTCAGGCGCATTGCCTGAATACATCTTAGATCAGACTATTTGAACTTTTGCCTGTTCTGCCTTTCTCCATTAACAGTGTTAAATATGCCAGAGGCCTACGGATTCGTTGTTTTCGGAACAGCGGGAAATACTGGTATCGAAGTTACCCAAGCTATAAAATCTGTGTTGCTTTTCATTTAAGCAAGGTTATTTGTTTATATATGCGCTTTTACATTTATTTTCTCCAACTCATCAACCACAACGTTCCCATTGTATCATATGCATTTTCTTGCCATTTCAATGGGTGTTATACATGTTGTGCTGAATTCAGGCTGCATATAAAATGATAGTCCTTTGTCTTGTGTACCATGTCACTTTTTCTACCAACATCAGCTTCGTATTTCAGAGCAAAATTGATGTTGGCAAAATAGACTCTGCAGTTGATGACATTAAATTGTAGTTAATGGAAGAAAATTGGTTTCCAGTGTCCCAGATTTTTTGATAATATACACAGGAAAACATCCATTATTCAGCCTTTTATATGTTCTCTTGTATATGGATAAATACAATTTTCGTGCTGTCTTGTGTAAGACATGGTTTCAAAAGAGTATCTTACGTGGTGCATTAATGAAACCTAAAATGTAAGCTTGGAATGGGTTTCACTTGGTTATTTGTAGTGTACTTCCACGTGTCCGTAGCAAATTCCAGATCTTTTAGCCTTCAAATGAACAGCATATTTCCAAGATGTTGCGCCATATTCCAGATATGTTTATTTTTTGCGTAATTTACGGTACATCAAAGCAGATGAGAAAGTAGAGCAATTAGAGGCTGGAGTGATGAATATATCCTATTCTCAAGATTATATACATGGGGAGAGAGGCAGAGGTCGAAGTGGGAGGTAACTGAGGGGCCAGCCTTACCATACTTTTTTAATATTACAAAAACAGTTTCCTACTGAGGGCCTGATTCCGATTTCGGACAAAAGGGCTCCGAATGATGGTCGGAGCCCTTCCGCCCACATCGGAGTGTGCCGGCCGGTTTCCTTTCTGACCGAGCCAGTCCGATGGGTTAGGTCGGAAAGGAATCCGACTCGGATTTCCGGATGGCTTATGACTGGCTTGGAGAGCCCGTCTGCAGTCCGGGAATCCTTCAGTACTCCCCGACCGCCTCTTTACGACCGAGGGAGTACGATGGCAGTTTTTCACTGCCTTTTCGTGCCGGTGTTTCCGGCACGAAAAGGCAGTCGGAAACTGTCTTTGGGTGCCCCCATGGGTGCGAGGCCACCGAATGGCGGCCTGGGGGCACCTATGGTGCCCCTCTGTTGAACCCTGCACCCGGTAGCAGGTACCTTGCGGTGCCGGCCACAGGGTGCAGGGATGAACTGCACTCCTCCATTTCACAATGCTTGGCATGCATTCTGCTCGGAATGCATGCTCACATTGTGAAACATACGAGTGCGACCGAACAGGGTTCGGTCGCATCGTACTTGCAGGGCCGTAACCGATGATAGGAGGTTGTTCGGTCATGGTTCCTGGCCGATGTCGGACAGACTCAGGTCCGTCCGACATCGGAATCGGCCCCTTAATGTTAAAATTCAACCATCCCGATGCTTAACTTCAACATTTGAGATGCCTCAGCTAAAGTGGAAGTGGGAGAGAGTCTCCTGTGATATGAAGCGGAGGGAAGGGCATACAGCTGACCAAGAAACAAGCAAAGAAATGTAAATGTGTGCATTTGGTTAATCAGCAAATGTAAAGGCTGCTTGGGAGTCATTGGCTTTAATTGTTGGAGGCCCTTTCAAGAGTATTCTTTTTGAGAGGTATTGTAAGGTGATCTGATGAGCTGTGGAGTGCCCGCTTTTTAGGGACAGATAACAAACAAGTTTGCAGTAGGTACAGTCTGTATATTACTATTATTTTGGAATCACTTTTTTTCATCTTAAGCCTAAATCTTTATACACTCTTTGTGACAGCCTACCTTATATTCTTTGTAATGCTGCACATGTTCACATTGCTTTCTATCACAGGCTGGAACCTCGTAACACTAATATCTACCAAGTCCCTATTCCCCACTGCCACAACCAAAATTACATTTTGTGGCTCTCTGGTTGACCACACAGATATCAGCAGTGTTCAGATTAAACAATAGAGGTTTCACAACATAAAAAAGTGAAACTCTCACTGATTGGTTTAAATTGTGTTTATTTTTCATTTAAGGTGTGTTTGATTTTATATGCAGTTACTTTAAGGTGAAGACCAGCAAAATAGGTACAGAGGGGTAGATTTATAAACTTGTCGTGCAGTGCAGCACAGCAAGTCATCTTGCTGCACTACAAGACAGGCAAAGGGCAAGAATGCTCTGTATTTAGGCCAATACTGCACATTCCTACCTTTCCCCCTGTGCTGTCACCCTTTTGGTAGCCCTGCGCCAATGCAGGCAACAATGCACAATGGTGGAAGGGTGCCTCCCTTGCACGTAGGATTGTTTTGCGTAGGAAAGGGCACAATCCTGAGAGGCACATTTCAACTCGTTACTTCCTTTTGCTATGTGTGCTGCATTCTTCAGCACACAGGAAGTAACAAGGAGAAATGAAGATATTTCTCCTTGCTATGCCTTCCCTGGGAAGAAATATAATTTTGGAGCATTACCAGATTTTCTCAATTCTGGTAAATCTATGAATTAATCAAAATCCATGGGAGTTACGTGGGAACACCCACGTAATGCCCATGTAACGCCTTCCTAGGGCACAGTAAGGCAACACAGTGATTTGCACTGTGTTGTATTGCTCCAGATTAATAAAGGCACTCAGGCTACTGAAAGTGGCCTTGCATCGCTTCATAAATCTCACTAAAGATTTATGTCGCATATTTACAACATTGTGATGCAAACCGAGTCATGAATATGGCCCAGAAATATTTTAGTTTTAGCCGTGATTTTGATCTCGCTCTACACCGGCTGACCCCGCCCTATTGGACTCAGGGTCACAGTTTCCATACTTTTTTTAATGCACTTCGAGCACTGTTTAGAATTAGTAAACAATTACACAAAATGTCTTCATTTGTTAACCCCTTCCATGCTGCGCAAATTCCGCCGCTGTGCTGACGGAATCTTGCGCGGGCGTGGTCATGACGGAACGGTTCCGTCATGAGCACAGCTCAACCGTGGCTCATGACGGAACCGTTCCGTCATGAGCACCGAAGGGGTTAATACAAAAAAACAATAACAATACAGTCTTACAGTGAAATTTAAAACATCAATATTATATTTAAAGATCCCACGGAGGGCAGACTTTTCTTAAGGAAAATTGAAATGAGACCCACACTGAACATCCCCCAAAAAACTGATTCAGATTTAGAGTGCACGTGATTCGATTTCTCCACTTGAGATATCATAATATCATAGAACTTGGCAAATGTTGCACTTAATATTAAATTTGAGTCTAGGCAGCACATTTAAGCACATCAGTCAGTGTTTCCACTCCCTAGCTATCCAAGCATTGGGCATAACAGGAAGTTTTCAGCAGTGACAAAGGCAGGATAATTGCAAATGAAATGATTAGTACACAATGTCTACAAAGTGCATCAATGGAATGTAAAAGTAGACCAATCCCATCAGAATGTGTTTATGGATAGCAAGTTTAGCCAGAAGTGCAGATACTTATGTCAATTAGGGGTGGGCAATAAATTCCGCTCGGCTTGTGGAGTTTGCAGAGTTTTTCTCATTCCATGTTAAGCTTGTAATGCGGAGTTTGGGGAAAACTCTGCCAACCACCACGTGGTGAAGTTTTTTCTTGTACGTAGCTTACCAATGTTAACATAACAAGCACAAGCAAGAATTTGCATCTCCTTTCTCGATTTTTGGGCACTAGAACAGCACCCAGCTAGATTTTCTCAACACAGGAGGTCATGGCCATCCCGACCGCTCCCAGGGTAAAAGCTTCCGCTCGAGTAGAAAATCAACTTGAGCAGCATCAAAAAAGCAGCACCCTGTGGCACACCCGTGGTGCCCTTCACACTGATTTTGCAGCACAGAACAAGGTCCTGGCACTAAAAATCAAACTGAGCACTGTGATATACCAATTTCCGCCTGCTCGTGGAATCTCACTGATTTTTTATGTAACTTTGCAGAATTCTGCAGATTGAAACTCCACGAGTTCCCCCTACTTCTAGTTACAAGTATGTTTATGTAGGGTCAAGTCACTTTAGTTCAGGATAACTGAGGCATGCACAATGTACCTCTTAATTTCTTATGTTTAGATGCCCCACAAAATCCCCTTTGAAACCTCCAAATCTAGGATCTGACACCCAAGAAAAGGTCGATTATAAAACAGATATGGGGGCTAAATAATGGGAAAAACATCTAGTTGTTCCATTAGATTCATTATTGACAATCTCAAACCAGAAAAGGCTCTTTGACAGTGCTGCAAAAAGTAATTGACAAATTGGTCCTTTAGTTCCTGTGTTGGTTTAAAAAGGCCAAATTCAAACTGCATTTGTGCCTGGGGCAAGCATTTAATAACCTAAACATCATAAAAATCATCTGATTTAATTCTGGAAGGGATAAGGGGCAGAGAACAATTGCCCTACTGGGTAAAACAAACAATTGCCTTTATTACTTTAATCAGCTAGACTGTGAAAGGGATTATCCATTTTGAATAGATGTTATTGAGTGCCTATCCCAAAGAGCTAGTTTTGGATTTCAGGTTCTTTTGTCGGAGCCTCCAGTCCTCAGTCTGTAAATCCAAATTCATAGAATGAGGCAACCAGTTACCTCAAGAGATGCTCCTCCCAAGTTTCGCTGTGTCCTCAGCTACTTACGGCCGAACAGCACAATGTTTGTACCCCCCAGATTGGCTGTTTAACGCACAATATTCTGTCAGAACTTCCAAGGACCTTTGCAGGACAGTGGAAATATGGGCCAATAAATATTGTCATCTGTGTAGAAAAGCAGTTGCATTAGCGGCCCACGTAGTTTGGGAAGGAATTACCCGAACTTTCTCAGGAAGGAACGCATATAAGCTGTGAAAAGGCTGAACAGCAGGGGTGCCAAATGACACCCCTGCTTCAGCCGTTGCATTGTAGGCTGTCCACTTGCTGCATAATCTCCGCCCCTCAGCTTTACTTCTAATCAGGGGCCAGTACTGGCAATTTTCGACAGATTTTCCATTTAGAATAAATGCAACTGATTAGTTCTCTATTAATGGTGTTGAAGGCAAAGGAGAAATCCACAAAATAGATGCACACAGTGCAATGCTGGCCTTTTATTTCATTGGGTGTTTGCCAATGGTGGCTGGCTTTGAAACCCCAAGGCCCCAGCTGTCTCCTCTGGCAATATCCCCAGCTCCCTGAGGACAACTACAACAGACACTGGGGACTTCAATACAGAGTGAGACATAAGTGTAGAGTGGGATGGGAAGAGAGCGAGCTCTCAAAGAGGCAAAAGGTGAAGAGGAGAGAAGATGAGAGCAAGAATGGATGGATGGAAAGAGAGAAATAGAGCGAGCAGGGGAAATGCCTGGGGTTGGTTTTAGCCTTTTGCCTGATCTACTTTAGTGACTCTATCCGATCCTGGATGTACAAAGCTATTTTCTGCTGAGGGATGGCTTGGTTCATGGAGTGCTAGGAGGTTATCTGTAGTTTCACAGCGTGGGCAGAAGCTGCCAACTTTGTTGATTATTTCAGAATGATGTTTGCATAAATATTAGCATCTTTCTCAAGGAAGGCCCCCATATACAGCTCTAGGTACATTTACTTGCTCTTCATGAAAGTAGGGTGTATCAGCAAGCCTTAACCATTGTCGTATACAATCTTCACTGACCAAGTCAAGCCAAAGAGCGGGCTAAAAACCAATTAACTTAAAACAAGGAATTTTCTTTATCCTCAGCACTCCACTCTTACTGGGGGATCAAGCTACCTGTATTGATCTAATTATACCCTATTTGTCAAAAAGAACTGACTTTTAAGGTCGAGCCTGATCCAGCGAGCAATTGCTGCTCTGGCGATCTGTTGTAGGTAGAGTACGGAGGAGAAGCCCTGCCCATACTTTTCATTGGCTTGCGTCTTTGTCCTTCGTAAGTGCTGGCATTTGATTCCGTGATAGGCTTGTTAGTCCCTCCTTCGTAAGGCCATGTCGTCATTTGTATCCTCCCATGGCTACTGGCCCCATTACCTGGTTGTTATAGCTTCTCCTACATTAGGCACGACAACGTGCTTCGTTTATATTCAGCGCGCCATGCCCGCTTTCACTTTTGAAGCAGGGACAATGGCGGCTGTTTGTTTGGTCTCGCATTTAAATGTGAGACCTATGGCATTGCAAATATTTATTTGTTTAAACATCTTTTATTTATTTATTTATTTTATGTTTGATAAGCCAATAACATATATTATACATTTACAAAACAAAGTATTTCAGCAAACGTAGAATCCTTGAGCCCAGGAGGGGAGAGAAGACAAAACAAATAAAACATTTCACAAATTATATACAGCCCTAATTGGGTCCAACATACATATCACTTCACACCTATATACCAAGAGGAAAGAAAACAGAAGGAAGGACAAGACTGAGAGTATGCCCGGAAACATAAGCTAAGCTGTAATAACCGCCAAATGATCAACTATGGCACCCCACATCTCCATACCCAATCTCCATTTTTGTGGCTCTTAGAGAGGATACAAACTATGCTCTAAATTACAAATGGAATATAACTTTCCTTTCCACATTTCTAAAGGCGGTGGTTCTTTCTGTCGCCATAGTGTCGCTATATATAATCGAGCCACAGCCATGAATATCAAATACCTACATTTGTGTATCTCATGATTAACCATTGAATCTTCCAAGACTCCCAATAGCATAAAAGTTGGTGTAATTGTAATCTGTACTCCTGTAACCTGCTGATCAGATGCTTCAACTCTGGACACTCAAAAAACATATGTAGACTGTTGGCCTGATCCCTCCCACACCGTGTACATTTGCCATCATTTAGCCCGCCCCAGCGTGCAATTTTAGCAGGAGTATAATATAAGTTAAACATAGTCTTATAGTTCTGTGTTTTGAGGCTGGAGGATACCGGAAGCTTTTCAGCCAGAACAATGGAGTCATGTAGAATGTCCCCTCCCTGAGATAATCTGTCGTTCAATTTAAATTCTGTATCTCCAGATCATCAGGTTGTTTCGATGAGGGGGCGTGGCTAGGCGCCCGAGGAACATGGCGGCGTCGGAGCTCTGTCCGTACCAGAGCTCACCGGCGGTTCACGCTTCCCATGCGAACAATGGAGGGAAGCCTTCGCTGTCGGAAGGTGCCGGGCGTGCCCTGAGCCCACTTCTGACGCTGCGGCGGACTTGCTTTCAATTCTGCTGCCCTTTTCAATCCCGGTCGCGGCTCTGCATCGGCCGCGACCGCCATTTTGTTTATGTCTGCCCGCGATCCCCTCAGCAGCGCGTTTCATTGCGCATTGGATTCCCGGCTGCTTCGTTGAACCTGCAATATTCCCAGCACTCCCAGCGACACAGATGTCACAGACCTGCATCTCCAGGTGACTTTTTATTAATTAGTATGGCTTTTTTATGGACTTAATGGATATTTTTTGCTCTCCGCAAATCCGGCAGCCATTTTAGGACCTCAATCTGCGTCTCCTGGCTCTTTGGTATTCTTGGCTCTTGTTTTTTTTTTTTATTTCTGGCCTAGCATATTTACTCGCTAACTCTTTTTACTTGCTCCTCTTTAACTCTCCACGTTCTTTGGATCCAGCAAAGTACCTGTCTTGTTTCCATTCTGGCAGTGTGTTCTCAGTGAACCTGCACTTCATAGGCGCGTTGATGGCTGACTGTTCCAGCAAGGTCCAAAAGCGCAATTATATTAAAAACTCCAAGCTTTTCATGGAACGGGCTCATTTAGAAGCCTCTCAGTCTCTCCCTACTAGTGAGACGACGTTGAACATAGAAGCCTCTTCACAGTCTTCAGTAAAAATGACGCCTCAGAGTTTAAAAAAAGATCCACCTTCGCCTCCTAAGTCCTCTTCGACCATTTCGATGAAGTTACTCCTTGAAGAGATACGGGCCTTGCGCCCTTTCATTGAAGAAACCAATGCTGAGTTGCAGGTTCTTACTGACAATTGGGCTTTGATGGATGAAAGAATGTCATCGGTGGAGCGTGATGTCTCCTCTCTTAAGGACTCTGCAGCCAAGGTCACCCATATGCATGCGCAGATCTCCTCTCTCCAGAAGCAGGTGGAGGACCTAGAAAATCAAAACAGACGCAACAATCTTCGCCTTTACGGCCTGGTGGAAGGCTGCGAGGGGAGTGATCCCATCAATTTTTTCAAGTCTTTTCTTCCTAAGCTTTTACACTTGCCCGAGGATACCCCGCTCAATATCCAGCGTGCCCACAGGCTTGGACTAGCTTCCTCCTCTCTATCCACGCCAGTGAAGCCCAGAGGTGTAATAATGTATTTTCTGGAATACACAGATCTGCTGAAAGTTCTTTCAGCAGCCAGAGCCTCTCCTCGTCTCACATGGTCGGGTTCCACTTTGTTCTTTGCGCAGGATTACGCCAGAGCCACTGCAAATCGTCGTAAGGCCTTCTTGGACATGAGACCTGACCTTCGCTCCATTGGTGCCAGATACGGTCTCTTCCACCCTTGCTTATTCAAAGTCACCTACAATAATAAGACTACGACATATGAGGAGCCTACGCGACTTCGGAGTTTCCTGAACTCTTGCAACCAGGCTGACATGGAGCTTTCTGGGCCTTCCTCTTCTCTCCCACCGTGACTTTTTCTGAAGTTGTATTATGATGTTCCAGTTTCTTATGTCCGCTGATTTTTCTAATTCAACTGTTCTTAAACTTGCATGTTCTCTTGATGAGTTTATGCTTTCCACTATGCATTTGTTATTGACGTTGTGGTTCCTTGGTTCGTCCCATTCATTGCTTGTCTTGTGGCCCTGTCGTTTGCCGTCGCCTAACCTTGTTACCTTTCTTCCTTTTCAGATCAATGTTCCGCGTTCCGTCCTGCTCCTCTGGTTGGACGTCTCACTGACCCCGAGTGTCCTGCCTTCTCCAGTTGGCCCTACCTCCCTCCACCCGCCTCCACGTACGTCCTTGCTTGTCCCTGTTCCTGATCGTATCTTCCCTAAGTTACCCCTTGTAAGTATTCCTCATCCCCTTTTTGACATGTCTGTTTTTGTTTTGTTTCTCCTTACTTTGATTTTTCCCTTCATATTTTCAGGTTTATTGGTGTCAGTACCTTTTCCGCGACCTTTTTCTTCTTCTCTCTCTCTCTCTCTTTCTTTCTCCTCATCGCTTATTGGCTCCCTTGGTCATGCTTCTTTCTCTTTATATATTTTATCCCCCTGTTACTTCACTTCTCCTTTGACTCATATTTACGTTCTTCTCCTTTTGGCCTTCTTCTCTCTTGTCTTGCTTGTTCATTGGTCTTTTTGCGCATGTTCATTTTTCTCTTTCATTGGACCTTACTTATCAATATCTCTTGACTTCATTTTATCTTTTCACCCATCTCAGTAACACCTTGGCTTTTCTCTATCTTTATGGCATCTCTTAGTCTTCTTTTACTCTTCTTTCTCTTGTCCATTCCATTTCATCTCTATTCTTATTTCTTTCTTTTTCCTACGTTCTTATTTTTCGCGAGGCTTTCTCTCGATGTTTTAATTTTTCTTTGCATTACTCTTTTAATAATCCTTAATGTCAGTACGTATTGTTTCTTGGAACGTTAAAGGTCTTCATTCTCCTATTAAGAGGCAAAAAATTCTCTCTCATCTAGCCAAGTTGAATGTAGACATTGCCTTCTTGCAAGAAACCCATGTGTCTGATAGTGAAGCTGCTAAGCTCAAGAGGGGTTGGGTAGGTGATGTGTTCTCTGCTCCTGGTAAAAGAAATGGTGTGGCTGTATTAATTCGCAAATCTCTCTCTCATTCGCTCTTGACTTCTGAGTCAGACCCCGAAGGTAGATGCTTGTAGGTCAAACTTTCCTCGAAGGGTATTCCATCTCCCTTCTCAACATTTACGCACCTACTGGCGGTGACCCCGCCTTTTGGTGCACAATGGCTTCTCGTATTTCTGAATACGTTGATGACAATTTTATTATGGCAGGAGATTGCAATCTACCCCTTGATCCCTTTTTAGATAGGCATTCCAAAGCATCTTATATCCCTAATAAGTCTCATAAACTGTTTGTTCAAGCAATATCCCAGCACAAACTCATTGATGCCTGGCGTTTATGTAACCCTACTACTAAAGAGTTTACCTTTTACTCCCCATCCCATCAATCACAGTCCCGCATTGATTACATCTTTCTTTCCCATCATATCTCTCAGTCCCTCACTCACGCCGATATTGGCCCCATCTTGTTCTCTGATCACGCCCCTGTACTGGTTAACATTGATGTCTTACCCAAGTCCACTGGGCCAAAACGATGGTGCTTTAATAATACTCTACTTCTTGATCCCAAATTCACCACCTCCTTTGTTGAATTTACTACAGAATTTTTTGCCATCAATGACACACCCACTTTGCCCAAGCATGCTATTTGGGACGCTTATAAGGCTGCAGCCAGGGGTTTCATCATTGATCATGTGGCTAGAAAGCGTAAGACTGCTCGCAAGCGTGCTAGTGATCTTCTCCCCACGATTAAAAAACTGGAGCATTCTTTCTATACTTCTCATTCGCAGGAAAGTTTGACTACTCTTATTGAAGCTAAGATGCAATTTAACAAACAACCCACTGATGATGCTTCGTTATATTTGTTGAAATCTAGTTCAAAATTTTACGGGGGTAAGAACAAAGCGGGGAAGGTTTTAGCAAATTATTTAAAAGTCAAGCACCATAAACTGAACATTGAGTCTGTTTATGATGTTAATTCTGTTTTTATGGCACACAGATGTTGATATTTTAGAGGAATTTTCCCGTTTTTACTTCACGCTTTACTCTTCTGAAACTCACCCTACTGCCCAATCCCTCGCTACCTTTTTCTCCAGCATTCAGGCACCTCCCAATTTTCCTGTTGACTTATCCATTCTTGAACTGCCCATCTCTAGTTCCGAACTACACACTGCACTTCAGTCACTCAAGAAGGATAAAGCCCCGGGTCCGGACGGATTTACAGTTGAATTTTATTTGCACTTTTCTAAATTACTATTACCCAGATTACATTCTCTTATTGATTCTTTTATTCTTAGTGGCACTTCCTCTGGCACTTTCTCAGACGCCCACATATGTATTATACCCAAAGAAGGAAAAGACACCCAGCATTGCAAGAATTATAGACAAATCTACTTGGTTAACATTGATTACAAGATATATGCTAAATCCCTTGCCATAAGATTAGACCCCTTTCTTCCTGAACTGTTGGGCCCGGAACAATCTGGATTTGTTAAAGGTCGTTTCATCACAGATAATACTAGACTTCTGTTCAATGTCCTGTCCAAATCCTCACGGTTCCAGGATTCGCTAGCGGCAATTGCTTTGGACGCAGAAAACGCGTTTGATAGAGTAGAGTGGACTTTCCTTTTTTCCGTCCTCAGATGGTTTGGGTTTGGTCCTAATTTTATTTCCTTTGTTTATTTCCTGTATTCCAGTCCCAGAGCGGCGGTTTGTGCTAATGGCCTAGTCTCTTCTTTCTTCAACTTAAGTAGAGGAGTTTGTCAGGGTTGTCCCCTTTCCCCCTTCCTTTTTAATCTGGCCTTAGAACCCTTTCTCTCAAAACTCCGCCAAAATCCTAATTTGCATGGTTTCCAAATCTCCCAAACAAACATCAAACTTGCTGCTTATGCAGATGATATCCTACTCTTTATGTCCAATCCTGCCATTTCTATTCCCTCATTTCTAACTGAAGTTCATGAATACTCCCAAATTGCTGGTTATAAGTTGAACAACGACAAATGTGAAATTTTACCCCTTACAAAATTTCCCTTCAAACCTGATTTTGCTGCGTCCAATTTTACTTGGAGTCCCTCACATATCAAATATCTTGGTTTGTACATTACCCCCTCCCTTCCCGATACTGTCTCGTTGTGCCTTAATAAGTGTACCCAGAAATTGTCCGACCTCACTTCTAGATGGCACCCGCTTTACCTTTCCTGGTGGGGTCGCCTCGACACGATTAAAATGATGCTCTCCCCAATAGTTCTTTACACTATCTCCAATATTCCAGTTCCTATTCCAGCTAAATTTTTTAGGAAAATCAATACTATTCTCTCTTCTTTCCTCTGGTCCGGCAAAAAAGCGCGTATGTCCTTGTTCAGACTACGACTTCCCAAATCAGAGGGTGGGGTCAACTTTCCAGATTTTCCCACTTATCATAAAGCATTCCTTCTGCGACAAGCTTCCCTTTGGTTGCGGGATCCTGCTGAATCTTCCCCCTTATGGCTTGTTATTGATCGTCTTCTTTATCCCCCTTTACTTTCGCTGAGTATCTCTCATTTTCTCGTAAGCCCCAGTTTATTTCCACTCCCATCCATAAATTCACTACCAAACTTCTTCTTTCCACTTCCCCAAGCCCTCCTTCCTCTGTAGCCGAATTTCTCAATACCACCATTTGGTATAATAATAGTATCCTCATTAATCACAAGCCCTTTTATTGGAAAACTTGGAGATAAAAGGGTTTGATCTGGGTATCCCATCTCTTTTCTGGCTCTGATTTCTTACCTTTCTCCGTTCTTAGCCAAAATTTCAATCTCCCTCACTCCTTTGCCCGTAAGTATCTCACGCTTAAGAACGCAGTTATGTCCACCTATACCCAATTCTCTAACTCTCCCACCCAACCCGACCCTCCCAATCCTACTCTGCACCTCCATTCCTTGCTGCGTACTCATCCCACAGCCTCCTCAATTTACCACTCATTTCACAAGACTCTCACACCTCGGCCAAAATCCATGGTAGAGGAACAATGGGAGTCTGATTTTGACATCTCTTGGCCCACCTCTCTTTGGGATAAAATGTGGACCAAACTTCGCAAGTCGTCCAGGGCTGCTTCTCTCACACAAACCCTTTTTTTTAATCTATAACAGACTTCTCTTTTCACCCCATATGTTGAATAAGAGGTTTCCTTTAATCCCTGACCTTTGTTGGTCCTGCTCGACACCTAAGGCTACTCTTTTTCACATGCTTTTTTCCTGTACTGCTACGCACAATTTTTGGAAACAAGTTTGGGCTCAAATTAATGCCATATTTCATACTGCATTTCCCTTCTCCTTTGTTAATATTTTTTTAGGGAGTCTCTCTCCCTGTTGGGCAGATATTGATTTTAATATGCAAATTGTTGACTTGTTGCTAGCTGTTGCATTCCAGCAAATTACTGTTAATTGGAAAAATGTTGCTAATATTTCTTTTAGAGCATGGTGGTACAATATATGTCATAATCACAGGCTAGATACTGTCTTTATTTACCCCCTCAGTCTGGCCAAAAAGCGACATGATCTTTGGCTTCCTGTGACCCTGTACCTTGATATCTGTGCCAAGCGCTCATCTCATTTGCCTCCTTTTCAGCAGGAGGTCTCTAAGCCTCCTTGATTGACCTTTTTGTTCCTTTGCATTTTTTATAATTCATTTTACTGCATATTATCTCCAGTATTGCTTTCTGTTATATAGCCTCAATTATTTGTTATCTCTCAATCTCATGTTTATTTCCACAGTCATGTTCTATTCCACCTCTCATATTGCTGTTATGTTTTAGTTTTTCTTATGTATCGACACCTTTATTTGTCTAATAAAAATCTTTTGAACTAGAGGTTGTTTCGATGAAAGTTTGATATAAGGTACAAAGCTTCCGCCGTCCCCAAACTACCTCTAACATGTTATTTTTTGGGGCTAAATATCCTACATCTGCCTTTTTTAATAGATAGTCCCGATCTTGCAGGTATTTAAAAAAATCTGTTTTTGGCAGATCGAATTTAGAGACCAACGAGGAGTAAGACTGTATGCTATTTTTATCCACTAAGTCTCCCAAGGTTACAATGCTTTTTTGTCTCCATCTAGCCATTGTGGTATCCGAAAAAATGGATGGTAATAATGCTGAAGACAAAGTAGGCGTATAAAAATAATCCTGTCTATCTGCAGGTACCTCCAAACCTGGAGCCATAACTTATTAACAGCTTGAACCACCTTGAAGTGGATTTTCTTATAATAACTGCACTCTAAATCTTCAAAAAAGCCCCTCAGGGCCCAGTAGCATTTGAAAAATGTGAGGGACCTCGGCTACCTCAGCTTCTCCTTTCCCAATCAATAATATTCCAATATACTGAAGTTGACATGACCAATAATAAAACATGAAATTGGGTACTGACCAGTCCCCTCAGGATCATGGTAAATTCATTTATTTCATTGCTTGGCGGAGTTTACATTGAGCCCACATGAATCTGCTGCATATAGATTGTAATTTCTGAAGTTGCTTTTTCGGGAGTTCCAGGGGTACAGACCTAAAGTAATATAGGACCTTAAGCACAATATTCATTTTTAAAACATTACATCTTCCCACCATTGAAAGATGTAGGCCTTCTATTCTATCTAGCTCCCTTTTGATTTTCTGAACCATGGGGACACAGTTGGAAAGTACCATTTTGTCCAGACATGCATTAATACAGATCCCAATTGACCCTGGAGTCTGTAAATAATTCTTGATTTGTACATATTATTTGCGTCTTGGCTATATTTAATTTGTAGCCTGAGTTTTGTCCAAATCTAGTTGCTAGCAGTTCAATCTTTACCAAGTCCTTACCTGGATCCGGCGAGACTACAGCAATGTCATCTACATATGCTAGAATTTTAACATACTCTTGCCCAAACCTTACTGTTGGAAAACTTAAACTATTCTCCAATAAATAAAAAAAGGGATCTGATTTTAAGTCTGATCAAAAAGATTTACAGAATTCTAATGGGAGTTTATCCGGCCCGGCAGCCCTGCCTGTTCCTAAAGAACCAACAGCCTCCACAAGCTCCTTTAATGTTATAGGCTCCTCCAAATATCTCCAGTCATCTAAGCACAACATCTTTCTAAAGGGGTCTTTAAAAAAATATTCTATTCTCCTCTGACCACTTTGATCTTCCGTATACAATTCCTCATAAAAAGCCCTAAAGATTTCCAGTATTTCCGCAGGCGTTTTGATTAATTTTCCAGCTGGGTCTTCGATCACAGAATTACACCTTTGGCCTCCTTGCACCTGATTTTCTTTGCCAGACATCTACCAGTTGCCTACCCATATTCGTAACATTCCCTTCTAAAAAGATGATATTTGTTAGCATTATCTTTAGACCAATGAGCGTTTATCCTGGCCTTGCAGCGGCCTACCTCCGTTTGCGCCTGTCTAATGTCAGAAGTCCCCTGCAGAGCTTGCATAAGGGTGAACTCTGCATTCTGGAGGTCCTCGTGTAACTCCTGTAGAACTAAGAATTTACCCTCAGAGCCCTAATTTTAGGGCATCTCAGACCATACCATCAGTGGTGGAGTTGATTAGTTTAGCCATTGTCGAATGTGGCAAATAAACAGTTCATTAAGAAGTAACTTCCTATCAAATGAGAACGTCCTGCGAGATTGAACAAAACCATGCATTGCAAGTTTTAATAGCAACGGATTATGATCTGAAGTGGCGCCCGGGGAAAACCTGTATCTGTGCCTCTGCTAAATAGTTTTTCATTACAAAAAAGTGATCTAGTCTAGTGAGTTTTTGATGTGGGCAAAAATAATGTGTATACCCCGGGTTAGGATGTTTGAACCTAGGCCCTATGTCAGCTAAACCATGATCATACAGGAGCTGTTGCAAGGCCTTATAGACCTTAGGTTTCTGACCACCATATTTATCTCTAACAATACATTGTGTAACTTATTCCAATTGAATATTAAAATCCCCGCACAGTATCAAAGGGGATGCACAGGAGGCAGTGCTATAATCAGATAATTCAATATCTGAGCTTTGTCAAAATTAGATCCATACACAGAGTATATTGTGACTTTCCTATTGAAGGTTTAGAATTCAGCTCTCGCCCACATTTGTCTGCCAGGGTCATTCCAAAGGATAGAATATTGGACCTAGCAAGAATAGCCACACCTTTTGTAGAAGTTCCTTGCGATGTGCATACGAAGAGCTTATACCCTAATTCAGTGATAAATTTAAGCTTACTCCAAGGTATATGTGTCTCTTGGAGACAGACTATGTCGGGGCATATCTTTCCAATTTCCTGGGCCACTCTTTGCCGCTTAGCTCTGTCATTGAGACCACGTACGTTGAACGAGCAGACAGATAATCTATCCGTCATTGACCCATCTTAAATTACTCTGAGAGTGCACTCTCCCCCACAACATCGCATCATTTACTCATGTTTGCTGTAAATCATTTATTGGCTTGTTTTCAATTTTCACCCCTTTACCCCACAGCAGCCTCCCATCCCAAGAGCACCCCCAAACCCACCCCTATGCTTCCTCTGCCAGTAGAAGCAACCCCTACTACCCAAAACAAAGAGGCTGAAAGACCCGTAGGTCTACTGTGATGG
This sequence comes from Triturus cristatus, assembly GCF_964204655.1. NCBI lineage: Eukaryota > Metazoa > Chordata > Amphibia > Caudata > Salamandridae > Triturus > Triturus cristatus. The sequence continues at coordinate 502,521,120 of NC_140591.1, forward strand.
AGAGCCTTGTAGGATCACCGATCACCCCCTCCCCCTCCTCCCAAATTCACCCAACCCAGCCAGAGGTATTTAATACACAAAGATAGAGCACAGTACAGTTTATATCATGTAGCGCGCAAAATATAAGTCTGTAACCAGCCTCAGCTTACACTAGCAATGCCCCCCAGGTCCTATCAAGTACCAAACACTTTCCTAAGATTTAATGCCCTGTAGTAATTCTCTAGCCTTGACCTCAGAGGTGAAAAATTGTTTTTTTTCCTTAAATACTATCTTAAGTTTAGCAGGATTAAAAAAAAAAAGCTTGAATGACTTTAATCTGAAAGGGGTTAATTAACTGTCGAAGTTGCCACCTTTTTTCTATGGTTGTGTGACAATAGTCTGGCCGGACCCTTTTCCCTTTGTCTTCCTGTCTGGCTTTGCCAGATTCTACAATCTTGTCTACACAGAAAATTGCACACATGATAAATCAGGACTGCTCTAGTTCGCACAGCAGATTGTCTGGAACCTAAATGAGGATTCTCTCGAAAAGGGAACCAGTGATTCCATTGCACCACTGTGTCCCAAGTCCACGGTATCAATTCTACGAATGCTTCAGTAAATAGTTCTGCAATAAACGTCCGCGGATCTGAGCCTTCCACACCTTCCGGTACGCCAAGGACTCTTAAAATATAACGCTGGAGGTGGTTTTTCATGTCCTTGAGCTCCCAAGCAATGTCGTTGTTCTGAGATGCCAGGGTATCTCGGGAGGGCTTCTGGGTGATCATCTCATCCTCAAGTGTAGAGATCATGTTCTTTAAATTAAGGTAGCCTTTCAGCAAATTCCAAACAGGACTTACCAACTCAGAGAAGTGAGTTTTGGAGCTTGCGGCAAGTGCTTTGTATTTTTCGGCTCTCAGTGAGGGTTTCATCTCTATGTGTCATGATGGACTCATATATAATAGCAAGGGAAATATCTTCCAAGTGTGTTGATGGATTGTGCAACCCTTGTCTTGCTATATCCCCTGGATCTGTTCCCAAGTTAGATGAGGGAGAGTACTCCAGCCGGTACAGCAGCTAAATACCCTTGTTCTCCAGACACGGATGCTAATACTTTTTTCTGTACAGTGCCTGTGCCAGATGTCATGATTTGAATTCCCGGCCCCTCCTCATCCTGGTGTGTGCTACTGGTCTCGCTCCATTGTTCATTTGGTGACCCCCCCAAGGGCATTTCTGACATCTGGAACGATTCATCCCCTGATCACCAGCATCCGATCCAGGTAGGTCTATGGGATTGCTATCATTCCCATCCATTAATTTTTGTTTGCCCCATCTAGTTTGGCAGCCTCCACCTCTGAGCTAGCGGCTGCGGGTTCCTGAACAAATTTCCCAAATCCTGCCAGGGCTTGATGTGCTTGTCCCCCCACCACATCCGTGTCAGACTCCCCTAGGTTATGCACTAAAAGATTGCTCAGGATATTTCCTTGCCCCCTATCATTTCAGCATCAACAGCAAGTCCAGAGTCCCCTGCATTATCAAGGCTCACCTCATCTAGTCGGGCAGCTAGACAAACCTCCTAAGTCAGATGACCCTCCTTTTTAGCACTCTTTCCTCTTCTAAGCGGCAGAAAGATCGTAGAGGTGGTCTGCTTTCCAAGCCCAGTAATCCGACTGCTTTAACGACCCGGACCAGCTTCACTATTAGCAACCGTTCCACATTGTTGTTTCTCCTGGGTTGGTTCCAGGGCCTTCACTAAGCCAGAGAGATATCCAACAATGCGTGTCTTAGCCCCCTGGCTGTCCTTCGGCGGCATGGTTGTTCCAGCTGCACCACACTGACTCTCAGCAAGGAGTCAACAGAGACCTCGAGGGAGGCATCACACCAAGCGAGCAAGCGGAACCGTAAACCAGCAAGTAGTACGTATATTGCACAGCATTCCTTACTCCATCAGATAGGAATCAACAGTTGTATATACGCATCTGCAGGTTAGCTGTAGATCAAAAAACTCTCTGTCGTACTCAGGTGGGAGGAAGGGGGGTAATTGGTTATGAGGGCTCACTCAGCCGGCAGAGCAGCCGCCATCTTGCCTCTCTCCAGGACTCTAAACGTCTTTAGTGCAGAAAGGAAAGGAACGTGAAGGCAGGAGGCACTGAGCGAGGTGTTCCTTCTCTCCGCTCCTCAGTGTGTTGGGGAAGCTGCAACACGGTGACATTGTGTCATTTCTGGGGTGCTACATAATTTCAAGGGAAGGAAGGGTGCGCGGAGAGGACAGAGCATCGTCTTCGGGCACAGCTTCCCAAATGGCACAGCAAAGCTTGGCACAGAGTTTTAAGCAGAATCTGAGGTGTGGAAACAAAAACCTCTCCGAAATGAGAGCTGTTCTGGGAGCCTATGGGTGTCACCTTCACACGGCACAGCCCATCTCTGAGCAAAGGGGCCCCTGCTTCCGTTGCATGTAGACTTCTGTCCCCATTCACGTTTCAGAATTTTATTTGTAATGTCCTTGGTATGTCAAAATTAAAATTCACCTGTGACACCCATGCCCCCAACCCACACCACACACGTTCACCCCACCCACACACTAAGAACGCAGACATTTTCATTTTCTGCCAGAAGTTATTTATGTAACCTTGGGGGTCCTCAGAAGTTGACAACATTTTTGTTGTTGATTGGCTTCATTGTGGTGCTGAAATCTGTTTTACAGAAGGATCGTCAATGTCATTTCTATTGTGAATATAGGAAAAAACATGAACAGAGATGTAATTGTTTTTATTTAATAAATAAATAGGAGCAATAGTTTTTATTTGAACATACATAAATAAATATACTCCACTCTATGAGATACGATAGGAGTGTGTTGGGTTGTCGTAGTATGCTTAAACTAAAAACTAGTGATGCTTTTTCTCGCAGGGCACTTTGCTCGGATTGTTACTACCTGTCTCGACATACGATGGACAGTTCCTACTTTGTTGGGAGAAAGTTATCATTCTTGTCAATTACGTTTGATTTAAAAAGAAGAGTGCACTGCATGTACCTTAAACTCCATCAGAAATTTCTATTTTATCAGCAAAATATTTTTGTGTGTACTGTCTTTGGCAGCTCACTTATATTTCTCATGTGCCCCAAATTCCCCCGTATTTAGTCTGAAAGCACTATTTACTTTATTGATTTTCTCTTACTGCAGGCCAGACATGCGCTGCTTCAGCTGAAAACGTGTGAGTTTTTTAAGCAGGATGGGTGCCCCTGTAGCACGGGCACCTGCTTTCAATCACTTAAACCCAGCATTATCTTGTGTCTGTTTCAACACCCCCCAACTACATTGGATTTAGAAATGATTAGCGAATTAAGTCATGTGAATTCCATGTAGCACATAATCCTGTGCTGATGGGCTGAAGCTGACAACAGCACATCTGTGTTACATGTCATCTAAACTAAAGCCACCTGACGGGTTGTTTTCAAAAGCATGTTTTATTAACAACAACACCACTACCATCACCAATACCACCACCACCAATACTACCACCACCACCACCAATAGAACCACCACCACCGGCAATACCACCTCCACCAGTACCACAACCATTACCACCACCACCACAAATGCCATCACCAACAATACCACCACCTCCACCACCAACAATACCACCACCAATACCAATACAACCACCAATACCACCACCACCAATACCACCACCAATACCACCCCCACCACCTCTTTCTATGTGTGATGCAGAATGCATCATGCATAGAAAGAGGAAATAATACGGAGAAAAAAAGATTTTACTCCTCATTATGCCATCCTCTGGGATTCGTACTGATTTAGAGCAATCCCAGGTATACTAACCTTTTGTAATCTGTAATTACATCAGATCCAAGGGTGGGTGCACGGGAACGCCAACATACCATCCATTGAACCCATCTTAGTTCAAAATGTAACCTAACGCAGTACAAGTCGCTGAGTTACATTACATTTCTTTATAAAGCCACCCAAAGAGGTACAAATCACTCCTTGGTAAATATTACTGAATTCTTTGTGATGTCCGCGTGTCAGCGAACAAAATGTCTAATATTTGCTCAGCACTAAGTTAGGGAACAATGTATATGACTCTGGTGTAATCTTGAGGAATGTTGGAAATTTGGCACTACTCTTGTAACATGAAAGGCCAAAGATTATAACATTAAGTTACAAAGAGCATACAATATTTCATTCTGGTAAAAAAAAAACGTAATTGTGGGATTTAGGAGCAACCCTAGAAGCCTCTTCCGAATGTGAGAGGCTGTTGCACGTGTTATATTATGTTAACTGGGTTCTTGATATAGCACAACGACTTGACCGCGAAATGACATCTCGGCATTCTGACAGACAGGGAGTGAAAAAGGCAACTGATTAGAACAGCCACATTTTAAGATGTTTTTTAAAACCAGAAAAACTGGGACATGAACAAAGTAACAGAGGGCGCTTATTCCAGTTGTGCAGGGTGAGATAAGAAAGTGCCTGCCCACCGTAACTTGACATACAGATGCACCGAGGGGGTAGAAGAAGTTGACTTTTAGATCCTAGGTTCCAATCAGGATGTATGGAATATGTCTATCCTGTAGATACTTTGGACCTGAGTCTGAGAGAGATTTGTAGAACAGGCAGAGAAGTTTATGCTCGCTTTCTAATGGGGAGCCAATGGAAGGCTCCAAGCTTGGGAACTGATGGTCCGTGGAGGCAAGTTGTTAACCATGGAGGCGGCAGTGTTTTGACCCACCTGTAAGAGATTAATTTGACGCTAGTAACAGAGCATTGCCATAATCCTAGAGGCTGATGATTAATGCCTGGGTGAAAGTCTTCCAGGAACTCAAAGTAAGCCGCTGAAATATTTTCCTACAAAGGCACAGTATGCCAAAGCAGGTGCCAGAGGCGGAGGCAATCTGGTCTTTCAAAGATAGAGTGTCATCTAAATGTATACACAGATTCTGGACTATTCTGTTGGGCACAGGGGCAGGGCCAAGTTTGGCTGTCCATCAGTCATCCGACCACTAGAGCTGGGCTTTTCCAAAATCAATTTGGAACAATTGTGAGACATCCAGATAGCAATTATCCAAGAATCGCTGTATGATGTTCTCATTGTCACGCCAAAACGAGATAACCAATTGGGTTTCGTCTGCATAAGAAAGTGTTTCAAACCACCAAGACTTGACAAAAGGGGCTGGAGGGACTACTTAGATGTTGAAAAGCGTGGGGCTCAAGAAAGAGCCCTGAGGGACCCCCTTGTCCAAGGGAATGGTTTTAGAGTGATAGGTGCTAACGGAGACTGTTAAGGCCCTATCTTTGAGAAAATATTTGAACCAGTCAAGGGAGATGTCCTGGATACCTATCAGTGTGTCATAATCAAGTGGAGGGAAAAAGAAGCTTTGGTCCATCCGGCTTCCAATGGTTAGTTATAAATCAAGGGGGGGGAATGGACCACTTGTCCTGTGTTACCAAGGTCTTGTCGGTTGTGTCCGTCATAAAAAGACCCTCAAACATCTACACAGGTCGAAGGCGGTATATTTTCATTCTCCGCCATTTGAAAAAAAATTAGGTTTTAAAATCCCTATGTCACTTATAACCTCAATGATTTATTGGGAGGCAGTGAATGGGAATTTAAAAATAGAGTTGTGCGTTTAGAATGAGTTACTTATCATACGCACTTCTTATTGGTCAACATGTTTCAGCCCTCTGAGGTTATAAGTGACATAGGGTTTTTAAAACCTAATTTTTTTCTCACCTTATCACGAGCACACATTCACATTTATTTCTGACCACTACTGTCAGTACCAGTAGGTCTTCCTCCAGGTGGAGGTCAGCATTTTACAAAAAAATGACCCAATGATGATGCTGAAACAGTACACAAATGGCGGAGAATGAAAATATACCGCCTTCGACCTGTGTAGATGTTTGAGGGTCTTTTTATGATGGACACAACCGACAAGACCTTGGTAACACAGGACAAGTGGTCCATTCCCCCCCCTTGATTTATAACTGGATACCTATCGGGCAGAGACGTTGTTTCAAAATGGAAAGAGAGATGGTATCAAACACTGTTGACAGATCAAGCAGAACCAGCATAGCAGGTTTCCCGGCATTAAGGGATAGACTGATAGTATCTACTAACCTAAGTAGGGCAGTTTGGGTACTGTGGGAAGGTCTGAAGCCTGACTGTGAAGCGTCCAACAAACTGTATTTCTTCAAATAGGAGAAGGGCTGTTTGTTAATTATCTGCAATATGGTTTTTCAAGATAGGAGTAACATGTGCTGCATTCCATTACCATGAAATTGAAGCTAAGGTAAGAGACTGGTTACACAGAGATGTGATAGCTGATACAAGAAGAGAGGAGAGAGAAGCAATGCTATGCGTGGGACAAATATCAGAAAAGGTTCTAGATTTTGCTTTGGCCAGCAAATCGAGCAACTGAGATTGAGAGGTAGGTTCAAACCTTTCCAATAGGGCTTGAGCAGTATTTCAAGGTGATTCAATGGTGTAGTTGTGAGTTGGAAGATTAGTCACAGGGTGAAAACTAGGAAAGATGTCTATTTTAGTTTGAAAATGGCTAGCTAACAAGGCAGGGATGACAGAGGAGCAGGCTTGTGGTTTCACAACGTTGTTTAAGATTTTAAATAATTCCTTTGAGGAATTGCCTGTTTGCTCTATCTTGTCAACAATATAATGCCTGCATGCTGACCTTATTTTGCAGTGTGGGCACCTAATGCTGATTTGAATAATGGTTCATTGGTGCTAGTTTTTGAAGCACTCCATTTACATTCTAATCATTGACGACTTGATTTGTCAGCTTTTAATTCAGCAGTATACCATGGAGCAATTAGGTCTACATAGTTTGATGGGAAGTTGCTTATGAGGAGATATGATATAAAGTGCATGGGAGAAGTGGTCATGGAACATAGCTACAGCTGACTTCATGTCCTGTGAGCTGTCTATAGCAGGCACGAGGAAAGTGTATTGAAAAGATTCCAGAGTAATCTGTTTCCACAGTCTCGATATAAAGAACTCCTGAACTGTAAGTTTAGTGGGAATGGTCATAATGGGAATCTGAAAACTGATCAAAAAAGTATCCATCCAGGTTAAAGGTTGTGGGATGTCAACATTAAAAAACCTGGAGGTAGGGGGCCGTGGCCTAGCGAGTCACTATGGCAGACGTTTTAGGCCAGCTCCGTCTGGCCCGCCTGTTATCCTTCAGTTATCCTGGTTCCCCTGACACCCCAGTAATCTTGAGGGGGCTGCTGCGGCGCTGCCTTCCCCATGGGACACCAGACAGCATTCTGTGGTGCCCACCCACGTTTTCGACAGCGTAATTGTGCCAGGTGTGGGACAAGGCCTGGTGGCAAAGGAGGAGCCGGGGTGTTGCATGCCGATATCCGTAGGGCATCGGGAGCTGCGAGCCTCTCCGAGCCCTGCCTGCAGGCGGAGACAACAGATTGGTAGACCGGGTGACTACGGGACCGGGAACCGGCGCTACGGGGAAGATTGCCGGCGGTCCCAGAGCCTTGCTGGGTGTCTGGTGGTGCGTCACCCGGGGACTGGTCAGCATCTGGAGTGAGCAGCGCTGGAGAGGAAGACCGCAGCGTGGCAGGGGCGGTGGCCGTGGCCTAGCTCCCTGGGTCCGTGAGTGCTTCTTGACAGCTGGCAGCAGTGGGGAGATCAGCAGCACGGACACTGAAGCAGCTGCGGAGGTTCTCCCGCCCATCCCCCCTCCATCGGCTTGGTGCACGGCGGGGCCACGAGGCGGCTGACTGTGTGGTCGGCATTGGACCCCCCGGCGTCGCGAGCACCCACAACGGTAGCCTGCAGGGACTTGACCCCTGCCCGATTGTTTGAAGTTTTGCCCAGGCGGCCCGGGAAACATTGTGGGCCGGGGTTGGCTGCCCCGTCTTGGACCTGAGACAGGGTCTGAGCGGGGCCCCAGAAGACGCCACGGTGGCCGGACCGGGCTGCAGAGGTGAGGAGAGAGGGGGTGCAACGAGTGCGGCGGTCGGGGGTGATGTCACTTTGAAGGGGTGCAGGGCAGGTTTGCCGCAGCGGCCCCCATCATACATGAGGCAGTGGTCAGAAGCAGGCGGAGTACCTTGGCGGCAGGGATCGGTGGCACGGTCGGGCCGCGTGGAGTGCTATATCCTTCTGTCCTGGGGACCCCTGCTTCGGCGGCCGACCTGGCCGATACTTTCTGACAGCTGGCGATTGCTGTGCTTAGTGGGGCCACCCGGCTGACTGCACGCTTGGACCTGCTCTTATCCCCAGACACTATACCCATTTTGTGGGACTCCAGGAGGAATCGGACCCCTGGAGGTGACACATCGAGCCTTGTGTCTTCGCACTTGCACCTAGCCCAGCCTCATTTAGATATGCCGGAGGACCCCAGGGGCAGCCATGATGAGAGACAAGGGTAGTCGTTCCACTAAACATGGACCCATTGATAAATTCACTGGTCCGGGAGCAGCGGCAGGTGCTGCCGGGGGTCTACCGGAGGCCATCCCGGACAACGCAGCCCTCATGGCAGCCATCACCCAATCCAGGGACATGCTGGATGCTAAAATCGGGGCAGTTGGGTCGGATGTCATGCTGCTGCAGCAAGATCTATGCAACGCAGTGTCTCGCATCACAGAAGCTGAGATCTGGATCTCTGGAGTGGAGGACGACGTCACAATACTGAAGCAAAAAATGGCGAGCATGGAGACGATCCAGAAGAGGTTAGCGCTCTGTGTGGAGCATGCAGAGGGGCGAGCCCGACGTAACAACCTGAGATTCGTGGGTTTTCCGGAGGGCTGTGAGGCAGGCAATATGGAACGCTTCCTCATGCAGTGGTTGGAAAGTTGACTCCTGCCGGATGCTATGTCACGATGCTTCATCGTGGAGATGGCCCACCGGGCACTCATGCAGAAAAATCGCCGCCAGGGGCTCGCCCACGGCCAGTAATAGCAAAGCTTCTGAACTATCTGGACCGTGATGCCATACTGAAACAGGCCCAGGCCTGGGAACCTCTGCTGTGTGAAAATGCGCACATCTTAATTTTTCATGATTGTACACGACAAGTACAGCAACAGCGCCAATCGTTCATGGCCGCAAAGGCCCGACTGAGAGACCTTAAACTCCCGTATGCCCTCTTGTTCCCAGCTCGTCTGCGGGTGTTATACCGATCCTGCACACACATCTTTGACACCCTGGAGGAGGTCTTTAAATGGACAGATGAAACAGTGCGAGTGAGGGGGCACACGCCGCACGGGAGGGAGTCGGACTCCTCCTCCGGAGAGTTGGCCCAGAAGGGTCCCAAGGGACAGCGGCAGAGGGGCGATAGGCGGTCACGATCCCGGAGGTGCTCCTTGTCTAGCGGGGCCTCTGCTGGGGGGCCCCCTACCCATGAGCGCCGAACATTAGAACCTTGACGCTTGGGGCTGGTTTAGCGCTGGGGTAGGCTCCATGGTTCATCATGTACTCTGATATACAACTGTCAGGAGAATCTTAGTGTGGGCTGGTTTTCTGCCAGTCTTGTGCTGGTCAGGATCCTGCCCGAGGAACATGGGCTGTAAGTTGGGGATCCATTGGATGGGGCAGTGCCTGTTCCACCGTTGGGGTTCGGGTACCTGCCCCGCCGCAACAGATACTTCAGCGTTTTTGAGGTATGGGGTGGGGGTTTTGTTGGGGGGGGGTTGTTTCAGGTTCTGAGTCGCACTTCCGCTCTGGGTCCATTACACTATTCACACACACAGCCACGGTCCTCTGTCAGTGATGTGGGCGGGTTCCCTCCCCTATGGCTAGCGTGCCTCGAAGAGATCCGGGGGCCCCGGGTACTCTCCGTATTATAAGCTGGAACGTGCGAGGGGCCCTGGACAAAATTAAGCGGGGGGCTATATTGTATCAGGCAAAGAGGGCTAGAGCCGATATCCTTATGTTGCAGGAAACACACCTCATGGGAATGAAGACATTCTGCTTACAGCGATATGGATTCTAACAAATCTTCCATGCAGGATTCGCAAGGGGTTACAGAGGGGTGGCAAATTTAGTTCATCGTAGGGTCCCATATATACATGCTCAACAGTGGACTGACGCTCAGGGACGGTATCTGTTTATTCGGGGCACGATTGGAGAGGTCCCCTTGGTTTTAGGCTGTGTGTATGCTCTCCCCCTTGCAGTGGTCTCTTGTAGAGAAGCTACTGGCCCTATGGGCAGATATACCTGATGTGCTCTCTGTAGTGGGTGGGGATTGGAACGACATTATGGACTTGGCCAGGGACAGGAGCAGGGGGGAGGATGGCCTGGGGAGGGGACATCCCACGAATTTAAACTCACTGGTGACTAGTCTTGACTGGATCGATGTGTGGCGGCGGGCTGACGGAGACAAGCGGGAGACTACATACCTCTCGGCGGTTCACAAAACTTTCTCATGGCTCGACTACCTTTTTAATCCCCGGACGATGGCTGGTAGAGTAGCGCTGACTGAGGTCCTACACCGTGGCCTCTTCGATCTCTCCCCAGTGTCGCTTGAGCTATATATGGGCCGGGGGTGACAATCCTTTAGGTGGCGCCTCTCAGCGTGGCACCTGCAGAATGACGACTACAATACACATATGAGGGAGGCCATTGCTCAATACTTCACCTCAAAAGAGGGGTCGGGGTCTAGCGTTAAGACTTTGTGGGAGGCCTTGAAGCCTACTCTACGAGGCGTGGATATATCCTGGTGCGCAGCGGCTCGCAGTAAGCGCAGGGAGGAGTTGACTCGGGCAGAGGCCACCATAGAGGCGCTTGAACGCCGAGCTCGGGAGGATGGCAGTATGTGAGGCAAATACTTCAGGCCCAACAGTCTTGTGCCGCACTCCTGATGGATGAAGCCTGCCAGGTTTGGCTGGCGACGCGTAGCAGGATATACCAGTGGGGAGACAAGTCCGGCAAGATGCTCCATCGGCTTTGCCAGGGTACCTTCCATGCCCAGGTCCTCCCGGGCCTTCTGGACGAGAAGGGGGTACCGATCACTGACCCTTTCACTATAGCGGAGAGCTTTGCTGCCTATTATGCAGACCTTTATGCCCCCCGGTAATGCCTGCCAGCGGCTACCGTAGATAAATTCTTAGCCGACCTGCCGCCTAAAGCGGTGTCAGATAAAGTGCATGACCTGCTGGAGCTTCCCTTAACCGATGAGGAGTGATTTTTTTAGCTGCTATAATACACAGTTGGCCCCGTATTATCGGGCAGTAGTGGAGGAGGCCCGGGAGAAGGGCTTGCTCCCCCCGGATTGGAGACACACGGAGGTGGTGGTTTTTCTTAAGCCCGGCCGGCCACCGGACCAACATGCCTCGTACCGCCCCATCTCCCTCCTCAACGTGGAGGCTAAGATTTTGGCCAAGGCATTGGCTAATAGCCTTCTGCCACACATATCGACTCTTATACACCCTGACCAGGCTGGGTTCATGCCCCAGAGGGCAACCAGACACAAAATACGGCAGGCGCATGTGGCGGTGGCGGCTGCTCGACAGACTGGGGAGCAGGCTGCGCTCCTTTTAGCGGACATGGACAGGGCGTTTGACTCCCTGAGCTGGGTTATTTATTTTTCATTACTACGCAGACTCAACTTGGGTCCAGGCTTTCTTTCCTATCTTATGCTCCTCTATACAGACTTGACGGCGACAGTACAGGTGGTGGGTGCGGCGACTTCCATCTTCCTGATTCAGAGGGGCACGCGGAAGGGATGTCCCCTGTCTCCGTATTTATTCATGCTAGCTATGGAGCCATTGGTGACATGGGTGTGCATTGATGCACAGGTCCGGGGCTTCGAGTGGACTCCGGCGCTATCCGACAGAATCGCATTATACGCGGACGATGTCCTGTTTTTCCTAACGTCCTTGGACAAGAAGGGGCCGCGACTCCTACGGATCATGCAGATCTTTGGAGAGACGTGGGGATTGTATATGAACCCCCGCAAATCTACACTGTGGGTTCTGGGAGACCGATCAAAGATGGGCACGTGGGCGAACACAATCCAGTTAGCTGCTGGGGGCTGAAATACCTGGGAGTATTCCTGTCGGATGTGCCGGCTGTTTCCTGGGAGTGAAACCTGGCACCGGTATGGGAGCGGGTTCACGTGGATCTCAAGACCTGGACTTGTATGCCCTAGACGCTGTATGGCAAGTCAGCAATTTTTAAGATGGTGGCGCTTCCTAGGCTGCTCTACCAGCTACAGAATCACCCGTACCCGATCCCGCCTCAATGGTTCCGGCTGGTGAATTCTGTGCTGGGGCAGTTTTTGTGGGAGGGGGGTAAAGTGCGTGTGGCCCTTCGATCATGCTTTCTATCCCCTTACTGTGGAGAACTCACGTCCTCGGACATCCTGTCATATTACCAGGCCTCGCACCTCCTTCTCCTGAATGAGTGGTGGTACGGTGAAAGGAGGGATCCGGCTTACACACTGTAATGACTGCTTATGGGGTCCAATACATTGCACACCATCTTGTATTCGGCGCCCTTGCATGGCAGGGTGCCGTCGGCCACGCGTGTGGTTTTCCTGATATGACGGCAGGCGTTGCGCCTCATGGGTTGGTGGAATACCTTGACTGGGGAGACCACCTTTGGAACAATGGGCATTTACCAGAGCTGGCAGCCCTGCAGGGCTTCCGGGGATGGGATGATATCGGCTTCTCGACCCTGGGGGATGTTATGAGAGGCACTACACTTAAGTCTTTTCAGGACCTACAGAGGGAATTTTCTGTGCCCCAGTCACAATTCTATAAGTATCTCCAGTTTCGCCATGCCTTGTCCCCTAGCCTGGAAGGCCTGACATCCCTCCCTGAGTTCAGTCCGCTGGAGGCGAGAGTTTTTATGGGAGACTTGGAGACCAATAAGATCTCCTGGATCTATCAAGCCCTAGTTACACACTGTTCCACCACGCTTCGGAAGCTGCGAGGGGACTGGGAAACAGATGTGGGTGCATTGGAAGAGGAGGACTGGAGGGAGGCCCTGGCGGCTCCTAGGGAAGCGGCCATAGTGATGAGCCTGCGCCTCATCCAATTTAAATATCTGCACAGGGTCAATTTTTCCCGGGTTCAACTGTACCGTGTGGGCTTGATCGCCTCCACGGAGTGCCTTAGATGTGGCAGGAGGAAGGTACATTTATACATACTACCTGGCATTGCCTTTCCCTGGATCGGTTTTTGAGGGGGGGTGGTTTACCTGTCTGTCGGAGGTCCTGGGATGGGAGCTTCCGCGAACGCCACGGTTAGCGCTGCTACATGTCAAGTAGGGCATAAGGGGTAATATTTACAAATGACACCTCATGCGACTTGGCTTCACACTGGCAAAGTGGGATGTCGCCAGGGCATGGAAGGCACCGCGAGCCCCATGGGTGACCGCATGGAAAAACGGCTTAGATTTCTGTATGGGGCTGGAACAGCCTATTTTTGTGGCCAGGGGCTGCCCACATAAACATTATAAAATATGGAAAAGATGGGCAGATTACCGGGGGATGTGGCTGGAGCCGCCAGCAGCTGTAGAGGCTCATCCACTAGGATAATTCTTGAGGTTTGCCGGGATGTGGGGGCGCAGGGTGGGGGGGATCCGGGGAGGTGTGTGTTATCATGCTAAGATTCTGTTGCTATGTATTAAGGCTGAGGTAGGGACCGTGTGGACATTGTGCGACTTCCGGGGGCGGGGAGAGGGAGGGGGGCGTTGGGGGGAGTCTGGTTGTATTATGTTATGCATTTCTATCACTTTTTTGGATGACACTTATAAAAGTCGATTGTTCCTGTAACAATGTGCAGTATGATTTCGCAGATGACTCTGATGAACAGAGCTCTGCGACATGTATGCAATTGACAAATAAAATATGTTTAAAAAAACAAAACCTCAAGGTAGAAAAAATGAGGTCTAATGTGTGTCCTGCCACATGAGTAAGACCAGTCTTGGTCAGGTGGAGGTCAAGCATTTCAAGATTGGACAACAGAATAGGTGTGTAAGGGTCGGTGGCTATGTCAACGTGATAGTTGAAGTCCCCAATCAAGCGAAAATTATGTGTAGATAGCACATAAGATGCTCGTCGTTCTGCTAATTTTTGGCTAAACTCTATTTTTGAATCTGGACAGCAGCAGACTAGAACACCTCTCAGCTGTCACTTTGGGGAGTTTCTATTTTTAATATTTCTATCTCTGCCCAGTTGGTGAGTAGGGAATCAAGTATCGTACTCTAAAAGAATTCTGGAAGGTGGTAGCTACTCCACCTCCTGATATTGATTCACTGACCTGCTTTACCAGTTTGAAATTACTGGGAAATACAATGAGAATGGAGGGCAATGCTAAAGAATGTAGCCAGGTCTCTGTGATAAAACACAGATCTGGTTGTGCACATGTAAGTAAGTCCAAGATTTCAAGAGTGTGCTTGGGAATAAATCTAGCATTGAGATAGATGCATTTGAGTGTGGGAAAAATGGGCTGCAGTTTGGTGCATGAGTCAGGGCAATCAAGCTAGAAGCTGTGAAGGTAATGGGATGAAAATTTCTTGAGTAAGGGATTTCCCTATTTCCATTCAGCAAAGCTGTTTTGAGAATGGGACAAGAGAATCCACATAAAGAGCAGGGAAACAGTCCTTCAAGATTCACTAGAAAGAGGGAGAACTATGTTGGCCAAAAGGTCTGAGTTTTTACAGGTCATTGCCATTGTAGTGCTTAATGAATGGGAAAGCTGGAGCTGGAAGCACAGATGCAGAGTTCCTGACACCTGGTGACGTTCGGGTGCGGACCGGAGCAGACAGACTTGTCTTTGGCACGCCAATGGCATGCCCCTGTGCATCAGTGTCAGGCTTGTGATTTTATGTTGAGGTGAAATGAACAACTAGACCTCTGGTGTCTGCTGTGGCGAAGCTGCATCATAAGAATCAGCGAAATCTGCCCTGAGCTCCCTCTGCTCAATCGGCAGAGCTGTGTCAGACCGAGGAGCTCAGGAGAAGATGTAAGGTGCAGGAGGTGAGTTTAGATGGTATGCACTGTGCATACAAACTTCCTAATAGTAATTACAGGTTCAATGATTAAGGCCGGGATAAGTGAACATACACAGCACCTAGAAATCTAGAAAAATTAAATAGAAATGCGGGTTGATAAAACAATTGTACAACATTTTTAAGTTTTGGCATGCAGTCAGAGAAGCTGCTCCTGAACCTGCCTGTCTGCTACGTGTCAGAGCAAGGCTTGTGATTTTATGCTGTGGTTAAATGAGCAACTAGTCCGCTGCTGTCCAATAAATGGAGGCGGTTGCGGTGAAGCCATGTCAGAACAATCATGAAATCTGCCCTGAGCTCCCTCTGCTCAATCAGCAGAGCTGTGTCAGAATGAGGAGCTCAGGAGAAGATGTAAGGTGCAGGAGGTGAGTTTAGATGGTATGCACTGTGCATACAAACTTCCTAATAGTAATTACAGGTTCAATGATTAAGGCCGGGATAAGTGAACATACACAGCACCTAGAAATCTAGAAAAATTAAATAGAAATGCGGGTTGATAAAACAATTGTACAACATTTTTAAGTTTTGGCATGCAGTCAGAGAAGCTGCTCCTGAACCTGCCTGTCTGCTACGTGTCAGAGCAAGGCTTGTGATTTTATGCTGTGGTTAAATGAGCAACTAGTCCGCTGCTGTCCAATAAATGGAGGCGGTTGCGGTGAAGCCATGTCAGAACAATCATGAAATCTGCCCTGAGCTCCCTCTGCTCAATCAGCAGAGCTGTGTCAGAATGAGGAGCTCAGGAAAAGATGTAAGGTGCTGAAGGTGAGTGAGATGAATCACATGGTGCCTAGAAATGAAGAAAAGTTAAATAGAAATGCAGGTGAGATAAAACAATTTTACAAAACTTTAAAATCATGGCATGCAGTCAGTTAGAGAAACTGCTCCTGAATCTGCCTGTCCACTGTGTTGTTTTTTGTTGCTTTGCACAGATTATGAAGTGAAATTCATTGCAAGTTGATTGTGTTAATGGAGAACACTATTCAGGCATTTTCTTTTACGTAAGGTAGAAGAAACATTAACCAATGTTAATGAGACAACAACGTACTCATTCATTTGGATACAAATTCCAGGCTGCAATGAGGGTTTGTGTCCTCCAAAGAATACACCTGTACCACTGCACTGTATATAAATTAAACATATTAGAAATCTGAATTCATTCCTTTTTCAGCATTGTGTGCCTCCATTTAAATGGATGGATCACAAAAAATGTTTGAACTGAAAGAGGAAAGACTGAGACTTCGAGGAGAAGGGGAACTGAAGAGTAGTCTTCAACAAACACTGATGAGGATGGTGGTGGCTCAAGAAGTAAGCTGCAAAAACAGTTTTTTCACTGGTAAACAATTACAATTTCAAGTCACACTGCTACAAAATCAACACCAGGTATGTAATTAGAAGCATCCTCTGCCCTTGCATCAAGTGCCAGATGTAGGAAATGCAGGAGCAGGCGGTGCCAACTATGTGTTATAACACGCTCCTACTGCAGCGTTTGTACCTCACTTTTGTATCTGACCTGACCCCTATTGGTGTCCTAAAAATGATGTCCAGTAGTATTGGTAGCTCTTCAAACTTGGCTGCAATAAAATCACCTTCATATATAACAACATTGACCTTCAATCTAACCCTTCACAACGTAACGTCCCTTGTCAGCAGAAAAACTAACCCTGACCTCGAGCCTGCCATCATCATTGTAAAAACAGCAGTTACCATGAAGACCATCCACTCTGGGATCCCACGTGAACTTTGCCCTCATCATCCCTTCAACAAAGGATTTTTACTTATCAGTGAACAACTAACACCCATCCTCTCAATCACCTTCCTGGAAATCTGGAAACACGCCCCTGCTCAAGAAACCATTGCCCTACCCAGCTATGCCCTCCAACTACAGACTCATCTCCCTCCTGCCATATCCAACAATGGTTTTACAGAATAAAATCAACAGATGCCACACTGACCATCTCAGAAACCTCCAGCTCCTCAGCATTACACAGTTTAGATTGAGGCACAAACTGAATACATAAACAACTCTCATTGCTGCCACAGGCAGCATCTGGATGGTCCATGACAGAGGAGACAATGCAACCCTCAGTCTCATGGACCTCTCTGCAGCATGCTCTCACATCCCCATCCTCATCAGGTGCCTGCAGGAGCTTGTCAACCAAGGTCCTACTTGCTGCGGAATTGCTCATTTGTATCCGATAGAACACAAGCTGTCAGCCTGGCACCTTACTCTTCAGACGCACGCCTACTCATCTGCAGACAGCTTCATGGTTAATTGCTCAGCCCTACCCTCTTCAGTGCATACATGATCCCTCTGGTCAACACCATCTGCTCACACATCAGTATCCTTTCCAACACCGATGACAGGCACCTCAAACTCTCCCACTCAGACATAACCCCCAACATAAGAAACAAGTTCACGCCCTCAAAAATGAAGTCACTAACTCGATGAAAGCCACCTGTCTCAAACTCAGCACTGAGATGAAAGAAGTATTGGTCTTTGGCAAGAACACCTTACCATGGAACTCCAGCTGGTGGCAAGTTGAACTCTAACTGACATCCAGGAACCACACCAGGAACATTGGAATAATCATCTGCTGCGAATCATCATCTGCTGCACACTGGGTATGACCCCACAAGTAAATGTCATCAATGCATATTGCTTCCACACCCTGATGATTCTGAGTAAGATCTTCAAATGGTTCCCAAGCAGCACCAGAAACTCTGTCACTCACACCTTAGTCATCAGCAGGATGGACTAATGGAACACCATGTACACTGGGTCACCAAGCAACTCAACAGAGGTCTACAAACCATCCAGTACTCGACAGTCAGACTCATTTTTAACCTTTCTTACAGATCTCACATCACACCATACATAAGGGAGCTCCATTGACTCCCAATACAGCAACGTGCTCATGTCAACTCTTTACACACAAATAATTCATGGCACTAAACAACCTAGGCCGTACCTACCAGAACAACCACATCTCCTTCCACCAACCACCAAGACCCTTGGCCCCACAGGACTCCTACTCACAGGCATGCACCCATAAACCGAAGCAGATCAGGAGGTCTCTTATATCACTCATAATATATGGAATGATCACCCAACTCAGAGCATCCTCCTCTCTTCTTGAATTCCACAGAAGCTAAAGACCTGGCTTTTCAATTAACCAACCTAACCTAGGCAGGGTTGGGCAGACAACTGGGCAGCTCTAAGATACCTTTGTGGGTGAAAAGAATTTTGCACAGATATAACATATTTTTAACACTGCACATCCAAAATATGTGTCCCTCAACCCATGTCTCCATCTAACGTGAATACCCATAAAGATTCACTTCATAAACAAACCTTCAAGTCATTTGTAAAGGCCGCCTATTTACCTGTGAGGTCATTTTTCTATGTTTTTTAAGATATGACCAAAACCTTGCAATATTTGGGATATGGTTCAAGTTTTGGTGCCAATCGTTGGTGTGGTCTTATAAATACTACGTCCAAAACAGGACTGTCACCCTCAACATCATGGAACCTGGCTCTTGAAAGAAAAAACAACTGAGAAGTTAAGAGAAAGAAACAGAAAGCAAAGAATTCCTGCTAACAGAATGACTTCCTGAAAACAAAGGTTTGTGCACCAATCTTGGTCACAAAAATGAAAGCCTTGTCATGTGCTTATGCATTTAGAGCCATCCATCTATGGAAAGTTAAAAATCAGACATCTCAAAATCATCTATTGTATTTGATAATTAACTTTGAACTTCAGTACACTAGTTCTTTAGGTGTTATTTCTGAAAGTCTGCAGTACTTAATAAGTGAAAGAAAAAATACTTTTCGACAAACACAGCTTTTTAATGAACAAAGAATCTTCTATGAATCTACTTTGATGTTCATTAAAGGGATTCAGAAAAATGTAAACAAATTGATAATTTTCTTCTGAAAGAAGTGGTAATACCGAAAGTCATTTATTGATAAAAACATACAGTGCATTGTAACACTTGAATATATGTGTCTGATAGAACTGTGTTTATTTTTTATAGGCCCCATTCATTCAGTGGTGCTCCTTTTTCCAGAGGAAATCAGATGTTGTTCATCCAGCCAAGCACTGAGAGCTCAAGGCCAACCAAAGATTAGTCTTCTCACTCTCTTTCTTTCTCCCATCCCCCCTTCCCATAGGGGTCAGGCCACAACACTTGTGTATTTCCAGAGCATGTTAGAGATTAATCTCTGGGGGCATAGGAGGACAATATGTGAGTCTGCAGATTCCTGGACTGTTACAGAGTATTTGGATGACCAAAGATAATTCTCAGTAGACTCAAACCCACTGATATATTGTCATGGGAACAGTGGCGATACCCCTGCAGCCTGGCAACAAAATATATAGCATGTCAGGTCTCTCAGCTTACGTCCTGTAGAGATGGAGAGACTTCCAATGATGTACAATGTACAAGCATGACATCCCAAAATGTGTCTGTATCCACAAGACGCATGAATGTCTAGTGAATGATCCTCTAGATGAAGTGAAACATAACAATACAAATGTTGCTGCAAAAATATATTTAAACTGACTAGAATGCATTTGTATTATGTCTGCTGTGTCAAGAGATGTAAATAAACACAACTAGACTGGTGTGCACTCTGCAATTGAAACAGTCATTTTGACCTTGTGACAACAAGGATAAAGAGTCTCACATTTAGGGTTTCAATTGGATGTTGGTGGAAACATATCCATGCATTAATGTGCACTAGGTGCCTTTTACTACTGTGGCTTGTGCAGCAGCTCTTTTCCTGGGTAACAGAGCAACCTGCAGTAGTAAAAGGCACTTTCTGACAGCCTGCATGGCGGTCCTATCATAATAGGGCAGGAGGGTCCACCAACTCTTTGTCGGACGGTCACCTGCCCAATGACGATGGTGGTCAGATACTCATCTGACCACCATCGTAATCAGGCCCTAAGTTCAAACTCTAGCTTTTCACAAACAAAGTTTGCTTGGGTCATCATTTAGAACTTAGGAGGTGTCCTACCATCTTTACAGAAGGGTGCAGGTCATGACCTCCATCACCTTAAAGAAAGGCTGTCTACCATATTTAGAGGTCCCAACTTCCTTGATGGACATTTCACTGCTGCAAAATGAGCAGCAACCAGAGAAGTTCCTTTCATAGCAGTAATGTTTGCAGAAAGGGTTTCATTTTTAAATTGCCTGCTCAATACATTTTTTTGTTTTCAGTCAGGAGGACGGCTTGGCACCGGGGGAAACATCTGTGCTCCTCTAGAGCTCCTGAATGGTGCCATCCTGTACTTAGTTTGATGGTGCAGCAGACGCCTGGCGCGGAGTACTGAAGAATTTTGTCAGTCCTGGAGGACTCCCAGGGCCTGTGACGCCTCAACCACCATGGTTATGATTCTGAGCTTCCGAGTAGGGGTGAGCAGAGTTCACGGATTCCATAGGGCTACATGAAGGGTGGAATTCTGCACGTCACACTTCTCACGCTCATTTTTAGCACTGGGACCTTGTTCCACACTGTAAAATCAATGTAAAGAGCATCATGCAGTGCAACAGAGCACTCTACTTCTTTCTGCCGCTTAAGTAGATTTTCTATTCGAGGGGGAGTTTTCTCAACATGGACGGTCAGGTCCTGCCACAATCATGCACATTGAGAATATATTGCTGAGAAGCCTTCCAGGCTAGGGAACGCAAATTATTGCTCTCCCTCACCGCCTTAACATTGACAAGCCTAAAAAAAAAACTTCTGCCGCACGGCGCTTGACAGAGTTTTTCCGGAACTCGACAATATTTGTGTAGAATGGAGTGGGCGCAATTCTACGAAGTCCACAGGTAAAGCAGAATTGTTCACCCACCACTGCCTCTGACATGAGCTTTTGTCCAGAATGAAGTTTACAGACTCAGATGGACGTTGAGCATAGCTGGATGCTCCAAACCCGTCCTAAAGGTATCAACAGTGTTTGAGGGCCTTGGTTCTTCCACCTTCCTGAGTCCAAGCATTAGTTGTCTCTCACTTACAGACTGTGATGAGAATGGATGTGATGTGGAGTGAACAGGCATTTTCCTTGGAGGCGAGGGCAAGAGGTCAACAGGGGTGCAGAGCCCCTTGCTCAATGGTCCTCACTCCAAAGTTAGGACTTGCAGGTGTTACTGGCACCTGAGGTCATAATCGGACATTGTTGTCTGCCATAGAATGAGAACTACAGTCCTGGTGACCAAGTTTGTTGAGGGCACTTTAAGTGCTTCCTGCTAGTACATCTCCCTAGCAGACTTGGGCCCTACTTATTTCTGCATTTTTTACATATCCTTTCTAGTGTGACTCTTTAACACTGGTTATCCTGTGACTGCTCCCCCTTACCAGGCCCTCAGCTATCTGTGCCTCAGTCAATATCAACTGGTCCGCTTGAGATGCTTTTACCAAGCAATGTGATGGACGAATGTGCGACTGCCACTTGAAGGTCAGATGCAGCCACTGTAGCCTGCTCTGACAGAGCATAACAGATTGCTTTCTTACTATCAAAGCCACAAGATCTCCCTGAGGCTAGCGTGAGGTGCTCAGCGACTACCCAAATATTGGGTGACTGGGGAAGCCGACTTCAGAGCAAACATAGTGCATTCTCCTTTCTCCTATCCATCCTTTTTTGCCTTCTGTACCCTCGCTGTTCCTCACTCCCGTTTCCCGCTGCTGCGTCCCCTGCGGCCCCGCCCCAGCTCGCTTCACTTCTGCCTAGTGTAATTGTATTGCTTTGTTGCCACTGTTGATTTTGTCTTGTGCCATCCTGTGCCCTGTGCCCTTTTTTGCCTTCTGTACCCTCGCTGTTCCTCACTCCTGTTTCCCGCCGCTGCATCCCCTGCGGCCCCACCCTCCCACTCGCTTCACTTCTGCCTAGTGTAATTGTATTGCTTTGCTGCCACTGTTGATTTTGTCTTGTGCCATCCTGTGCCCTATGCCATTTTTTGCCTTCTGTACCCTCGCTGGTCCTCACTCCCATTTCCCGCCACTGCGTCCCCTGCCGCCCCTCCCCCCACTCGCTTCACTTCTGCCTAGTATAATTGTATTGCTTTGTTGCCACTGTTAATTTTATTTTTGTGCCATCCTGTGACCTGTGCCCTTTTTTGCCTTCTGTACACTCTCTGTTCCTCACTCCTGTATCCCGCCTCTGTGTCCCCTGCAGCCCCACCCCCCTGCTCTCCCATTCGTCCGCTCCCACCTCCCAGCTGCTCCTCCCACCCACCTCCCCTTCTTCTGGCGGCCGCTGCGTGGCTGTGCAGTGGACGCGCACAGCGGGCATGACGCTGGCGCGTCTAAGGCAAGCCTGTCTGTGCCCGTCCACGCCTGGACCGCGCCCAGCACCAGAACCCCTGGCCCCCGCGAATTCCACAACGCCCGTCTCCGCTACGACTCCAGCACCCTCCATGCACTCAACGCAGGACAATCACGCACCTGCTGCCTGGCTGCCCCGAAGCCCACCCAAGGACCCTTCTCCTGACGAAACTGCAGCTTCACCAGCATCTGGCCTGCCAACCCACCGACCAGGAAAGAACCCAACTACCTTAGATGCATCCTTCTCAACACCCGCTCCGCCCACAAACACGCCGTTGAACTCTGCGACCTACTCGACTCAACCTCCCCAGATGTCGCCTTCCTGACGAAGACCTAGCTGAACCCCTCCTTGGCACCCGACATCCCCATAGCTATCCTGGACGGCTACAAGATGACCCGCAGGGACCGCATCAATGGAATAGGAAGAGGAATCGCCACTGTTCACAGGAACGCTCTCAGAGTCTCGACCAACACCGACGACACCCTCAGCACCGCCGAACACCTGCACTTCCAGATCCACACCGACCCCAACACCACCCTCAGAGGAACTCTCTTCTACAGATCCCCAGGACCACGACCATAGTTCAGCGACTCCATCGCTGACTTCGTCAGCACACACGCCCTCACCTCCACGGATTACATCCTCCTCGGGGACCTGAACTTCCACCTCAAGAGCAACGACACCAACTCCACCACCCTTATCAACAACCTCACCAACTTCGGACTCAGACAACTCATCAGAACACCCACCCACTCCGCCGGCCACACGCTTGACCCAATCTTCTCAGCAAGCCCCCACATCTTCTTCAACTACACCACCGAACTCCACTGGACTGAACATCGCTGCATCCACTTCACCTTCCGGAAACCCAAAACGCACCACCGCACCCAACAGATCCCATGCCGCTGCTGGAGCAAAGTCACCAAAGACCAGCTAACCACCACCCTTGCCCGGAGCCCACCCGCCGACCCCTCCGACCCCGACACCGCCGCCCGCAACCTCAGACAGTGGATCGACGACTGCACCAACACCCTCGCCCAGTTCAAGAAAGCCTCCAACAGCCACACCAGTAAGAAAGCCAGCTGGTTCACTGAAGACCTCCAGGTCTCTAAGCAAACCTGCTGAAAGCTAGAGAAGAACTGGCACCGTGAACGAACACCAGACAGCTACACAGCCCACAAGAACGCCACCCGCAGACACCATCACCTCATCAGATCCGCCTAAAGGGCCTCTTTCAAAGACCGCCTAGACAACAATGCACACAACAGCAAAGAGCTCTTCAACATCGTAAAGGAACTCTCCAACCCCAGCTCCAACACCAACGACATCCCACCTTCGCAAGACCTGTGCGACTCAGTTGCCACCTTCTTCCATCGCAAGATCGCAGACATCCATGACAGCTTCAATGCCACGACTGCCCCGACAACCACTGAGACCTCTGCCCCCACAACCACCATCGGCACCGACCGCCTGCTCTCCTGGCCCAACATAAACGACGACAACACCATCAAAATCATGAACACCATTCACTCCAGATCTCCGTCAGACCCATGCCCACACCACATCTTCAACAAAGCCAGCACCGCCATCGCACCCCATCTCCGGAAAGCCATCAACATCTCCTTCGAGACACAGCAACCTTCCCGGAGAGCTGGAAGCATGCCTTACTCAAGAAACACAAGGCGGACCCCAAGGACCTCAAGATCTTCCAGCCCATCTCCCTGCTCCCTTTCCCAGTGAAGGTCATTGAGAAGACCGTCAAAAGACAACTGACCCACTACCTCGAGGAGAACAGCATCCTGGACCAGTCCCAGTCCGGGTTCCGCAGCAACCACAGCACTGAAACTGCCCTCATCACTGCCACCGATGACATCAGGGCACTGCTAGACAACAGAGAAACCACGGCCCTCATCCTCCTGGACCTGTCAGCCACCTTCGAGACGGTCTGCCACTGCACACTACGCACATGCCTCCACGATGCCTGGATCCAAGAGAAGGCCCTGGACTGGACCACCTCCTTCCTCTCCGGCAGAACATAGAGCGTCCACCTCCCCCTTCCTCTCCGAAGCCACCAAGATCATCTGCGGCGTACCCCAGGGCTCATCCCAATGCTATTTAATATCTACATGGCACCGCTCGCCCATGTCGCCCGACTGCACGACCTCAACATCATATGCTATGCTGATGACACCCAGCTGATCCTCTCCCTCACCAAGGACCCCCACACCGCCAAAACCAACCTCCACGAAGGAATGAAAGCCGTCTCTGAGTGGATGAAGAATAGCTGACTTAAGCTGAACTCAGACAAGACAGAGGTCCTCATCCTCGGATCCACCCCCTCGGCCTGGGACAACTCCTGGTGGCCGACTGCACTGGGAAATGCTCCAACAACCACCGACCATGCACGCAACCTAGGGGTCATCCTCGACTCCAACCTCTCCATGACAAAGCAAGTCAATGCCATCTCTTCCTCCTGCTTCAACACCCTCCGCATGCTGCGCAAGATCTACAAGTGGATCTCCACCAAAACAAGAAGAACGGTCACCCAGGCCCTCGTCAGCAGCAGGTTGGACTACGGAAACGCTCTCTACGCAGGAGCCTCGGCCAAACTCCTGAAAAGACTTCAACGCATTCAGAATGCCTCTGCATGCCTGATCCTCAACATCCCTCGCCGCAGCCACATCACACCCCACCTGAGAGACATGCACTGGCTCCCCGTCGACAAAAGGATAACCTTCAAACTCCTCACCCACGCACACAAGGCACTCCACAACACCGGACCAGCATACCTCAACAAACGACTCTACACCCCCACATCCGAAGAGCAACCTCCGGCGGCAGATCGTTCTCCCACATCGCTGGCAAGACCTGCAACACTCTCCCCATCCACCAACGGCAGACCCAAGACCTGGTGAGTTCTGAAGACTCCTCAAAACCTGGCTTTTTGACCAGTAACAGCATTCCCCCCCCAGCGCCTTGAGACCCTCACAGGTAAGTAGTGCGCTTTACAAATGTTATGATTGATTGATCGATTGATCTCAATGTATTTTCTACTTGGCCACAGATTTCCATGTCAAAGCAAAAATCCATCGGGCAGCTACTCCTCTCTGAAACCATAGCATCCAAATAACAATCTAAGACCAAAACAGTGGCAGAGTCGATGGGAGGCAAGTAAGTGCTGCTGGAAACCTTACTCAAGGAGCTGCCTGACATTAAAGTGTCAGTTGGTTCTGTGGATACAGTGGTCATGAAAATGGCAGCAGGCATGTAGTCCCTGCAGTTTACTGATAGATTATTGATGCCCAAAATATCCCCTTACACAAATATCGAGTCATAAATATCAATGTCAAAAATATATGCATCCTATATTTATAATGGTAAGTAGAAAAATATTGAGAAAAAAGATATCGATGTAAAAAATATCGATGTACAAAATATTGATTTTTTTATATATTTAAAAAATAATGTTAAATATATTAAATAATAAAATTAACTTAAACAAATATTTGGATTGAATAGACATTTTAACAAATATAAGAAATATATTTAATTTAAAAAATAAACACATATATAAAATATGATATACATATATATATGCACATATTTACTTTAAAACAAATATTAAACTAATAATTTTAATTTATTTGTAAGTTTTATAAATATATAAAAATGTACAAATAAATATATATATATATATATATATATATATACATACACATATAACAAAATCTAATGAAAAATCTTTATATTATAAATTAAAACATTAAAATATGTAATAGTCTTTAAACTTAAATTTTGCACTCCGTTGAGTACAACAGTAGGGAAACTGTTGGATAGTGGAGGGGTAAGAATAGCTATTCCCACTTCAGTGAGTGCAACAGTAGGGAAAATGTCAGATAGCGAAGGGTTAACAATTAGTATTCCCACCCACTTCAGTGAGTGCAACAGCAGGGAAAGTGTTGGATAGCGGAGGGGTGAAAATTACTAGTCCCACTCCAGTGAGTGCAACAGTAGAGAAAATGTTGGATAGCGTAGGGGTAAAACTTACTATTCCCACTCCAGTGAATGCAACAGTAGTGAAAATGTTGGATAGCGGAGGGGTAAAACTTACTATTCCCACACCAGGGAGTGCAACAGTGCAGAAAGTGTGGGATAGCGGACGGGATAGCGGACGGGTACAAATTACTATTCCCACTCCAGTGAGTACAACAGAGGGAAAGTCATGGATAGCAGAGGGGTAAAAAATACTGTTCCCACACCAGTGAGTGCAACAGTAGAGAAAGTGTTGGATAGCGGAGGGGTAAAAATTACTATTCCCACTCCAGTGAGTGCAACATTAGGGAAAATGTTGGATTGCAGAGGGGTGAAAAATACTATTCCCACTCCAGTGAGTGCAACAGTAGGGAAAGTGGTTAATAGCGGAGGGGTAAAACTTACTCTTCCCACTCCAGTGAGTGCAACGGTAGTGAAAATGTTGGATAGCGGAGGGGTAAAACTTACTGTTCCCACTCCAGTGAGTGCAACTGTGCAGAAACTGTGGAATTGCGGACGGGTAAAAATTACTATTTCCACTCCAATGAGTGCAACAGTAGGGAAAGTGTTGGATAGCGGAGGAGTAAAAATAACTATTTCCACTCCGGTGAGTGCAACAGTAGGGAAAGTGTTGGATAACATAGGAGTAAAAATTACTATTGCTACACCAGTGAGTGCAACATTAGAGAAAGTGTTGGACAGCAGAGGGGTAAAAATAATATTACCTTTGGAGTCAGTTCAAAATTACAACAAACAAAATACCAACTACAACAAAAAAAAGAAAACATATATAAAAATATAAAACATTTACAAAAGAGAAACACATTATAATGTTAAAAAGATCTAACAAATACCTAGAAATATTTTATTTTAAAAATTGAAAAATAATTTACAAACAAATAACTATTATTTAGATTCAAAAACATTAATTATTACATAAATGTAATCTTTTTTATTTCCTACCCTATAACACTACACAATTCACAACACACATCTAAATAAAAAAAATACCTCCATAATTAACATAATCAATTATCAATCAAAGAAATATAATTATAAGAACAAATTAAAACAGATAAAAATTAATTTACTTCCCAAACGTTAACTTGTAGAAACAAAACCCACACACAACATAAAAATAAACAATTTCCATACATATTTATGAATTGATGAATTAATGTTAATGGTCAACTAATTATTAATTAATTAAACATAAATAACTTTCCATCCTCTACCCCAATAAACACAACCCACACCTATAAATCATTATACAACTTCCATAGCTAACTTAACATGAATAAATTAATAACAATTAATAACAACTTATTAATTTTAAAGCTATTACTTCCCACTCTTTACCACTATAAACCCCACAACTCACATCTACAATTAATTACACAACTGCCATATTTACATTTTAATTAATTAATTAGCATTAATTAACAAATATATATTAATTATTAATCTATAAATTACTTCCCACCCTATCCCCCTATAAACCCCACCACCCGCTCCTAAAAAAATAACACAATTAACATAATCAATTACCAATTAATTCAGTATTAATTATTAACAAGCAATTAATAAATAATTAACAATACATTAATTGCCAAAATCAACACAATAACATGTACATTAAATAAATAGTAATAAATAAAAAAATATTGATAAATGTAGTATAATTAAGTTACTTCTCACCCTATTCCCCTATACACCCACAACCTGCCCCTAAAAAATGACATAATTAACATAACAATTAATTAATTAATAATAATTAACAAGCAATTAATAAATAATTAATAATACATTAATTCCTACATTTAACACTATAAAATGTAAAATAATAGATATTGATTGAAAAGTAATTTATCATAATTAAATTACTTCCCACCCTATGCTTCTATCAACTCACAACCCACACAAAACTAAAAAATGCAAATTTTAATTAAAATACAATTAATAACTACTAAAAATTGAACACATATAGTACAAAAAAAAAGCAACACTTATACAAAAAAAGAGTTCACATACTTTTAAAATACATACTAAAACACATAACACTAATTAAAACATCAATATTTTAAACAACTATATTTTTGCAAATGATAATAATGACTTCAATATTTTCAAAAACGATATTTCTTACCTCCAAGTCGATATTCTTGGCCATCATATTCTTGCTGTTGATATTTCTGCATCAGGATATTTCCAACGTGATATTTGTGTATGTCGACAATTAAAACTCAATATTCTGTCTGTGCACCAGTCCCTGCACGCAGATATTGCAGCTTTTAACAGTATGCTGGAGTTGTCCGAATGACGGATATCAAACCTCAAATCACGTATGGGCTCGCTACTGCAATTGGGCCCAGATAGATGGAAAATACATCAGAAGTCACCATCCTTGAGGATTGGACTAGGAGAGATAATGTAAGAAGCTCAAGGATCCCTAAACTTGAAAAGGATGATATGGTTTTTTTTTCTTGAAGGATCTCATACCACAACCCTGAAAATATGATTTGAACTGCCTGTGGATTTCCAAAGAAAACATTAAGTGGCCGAATATGATCCGGGCCGGAGGGGCACCAAACGCAATCCGGCGGGAAAAACTACGAGCTGTACGCGTGTTTTCCGCCCGACTCGTACAGCTGTACGAGCGAGCCAGTACGATGCGAGCTACATGAAATTCATCGACCGAGTCGTTTCCGGGTCCGAACCGCTCCATACGTCTCGGTCGTAAGCTAACTGTGGCGTGCAATGGATGCGATTCATGACCGAACCAGTACGATGCATGCGTCGGACAGCCTGTGCGAGCCAGACTGTCCTGCTCGCAAAAGGTCCCGGAGTCGGACTTCGGGGGTCCGCGTTGGACCCCCCGACACCCGCAGCCATACGACTCGCACACAGGGGGAGACACATGGGACTCCCCCACACAGGCATGTATGGCGCGGATGGCACCGACGCATACCCACTGTAGGGTGCGCACTTCTTCGAGACATACCCATTCAGTCAATGGGAGCACATGCACGCGTTGTACAACTGGCTCCCATTTACTTCTATGGGAGTCCGACCAAACCGAGTCCAACATCATACGTGCGCATCGTACTCGCTCGGTCGGACTGTAGTGGTCTGGCTCGGTCAGAAAACACTCCAGATCCGACTCGGTCGGAGTGCTTTCCGACCCAGATCGGAATCGGCCCCAGAGTAGGAAGCAGGTAGGACCCAAAAGCAGGCATCCCCATACAAGTCCTGGTCACCTTCTTGAGGCATCAACAAGTGAAACATATTATTATGGCTGCAAAAAAACATAGGGGCTTATTTCTGAAACTCGTCATGTTGCTGCCTTGCAACTTAGGTAAAGGGCAGGAGTGTGGTGCATTTAAGGTAACGCAGCAACCTAATACCAATGCAGTCCCCTTTGCACTGTGGTGCAAGGGTGCCTGTGTTGTAGGCAGGAGTTATTATTTGCACATAGGGTTACATTCCTCCAAAAAAACAATCCTGTGAGGCATATTCCTCTTGCTATGTGTGCTGCAGAATGCGGCACACATGGAAAGACGAAGTAAAGAGGAGAAATAAAGATATTTGTTCATGTTACACCTCCCCTAAGAAGGCAAAAGATTTTGAGAGTGCGTCAAAATCCATGGGAGCTGTGTGGAAACACCCATCCCAATGCTCATGGAACTGCTACCCAGAGCAGAGTAGGGCAACACAGCAATTTGTGATGCATTGCGCTACTCCAAATTTATTAAGCCACTCAGAGGCATGTAAAGTGGATTTGTGTGGCTTCATAAATCTGTTGTGGAGTTTTGCATCTGTGCATGTACCCCGTTGTGTGGTGAAAAGGTGACGCAAGTCTCTTGTAAATATGCCCCACAGTTCTCATACCCAAGGCCATAGGATCACGAGAAGAAAGATGTGATCGCGCGACGAATGACATTAATGCGGGCGCGAACTGTCGCGAGACAGCGCAAATGGCTACCAACAATCCAACATCTCGTGGAGAACGCGACCGGATCGGGAAAACTTATCGGCGAACGCGGGGATTCAGGTAAGGCGATCGCGCGCACGCGAGAATGTATTTTTTACAGCACGAGCAAGAAAAGAAATTGCGGTAAGATGCGGATAGCGGAAATTTTGACATTTTCGCGCTCTCCGCGGAACGCGAAAATGTCAAATTATCGCAATTTCCGCGAGCAGAACGGAATTTTTGCCCAGGCCTAATTTCTGGACATCCTGGGACCAACTGAAATGGCTTGGGGGCCCAGGGACACAGTCAAGCAGACTACAGTTGCTTTAAAGACCAAAAAGGATTGAGGAAAAAGAGACAGACTCACCTGAGTATCTCAAACTTGGAAGGAGGTCTCCAGATTCAGAGCAAAAAGATACTTTACACCAAAGTACAACTCCTGCGCCCCTCTGAAAGACCAACTATGCTGGTGGGGAGGGGGGCCTGAGAGGCTGTGAACACTGGACAGCTTTGGGGACAGTTGCTAATGTCTCAGTGAAGAACCCGGGTCCAATGCTAATAGGTGGAGAAGCATTTTGGGTGTGCTCTAGTGTTTTTCGGCGTGGGGGGAGGCCGGGCTCTAGATGGGCAGGGACGCTATACTATCCAGAATAGAACTGGTTGGGATTGTTTTTTGTATGCAATTTAAGGGTATGGTTTGTGTTTCTGATGGGGTATTGGAGAGGGTGGGTTGAAATATGACAGAATGACATAGACATAGGTCAATTTTCTAACCCCCTCAGTCCCTTCCCAGTGTTGCTACGAGGGACTATCCTTCCTATCCTTCCTCTGTTTGCCCACTTTTCCCTTTTGCCTAGATTAACCCTGACATGGTGCATGGACCAATACCACAATTCCATATAGAGATTCTGTATAAAGGGTGTCACACTATCTGTTTATGCAGTCACTACATCCACTTGTCTACAGATCAGAGTAGGGCCGAGTTTTCAACTCACACATTTTCTAAGCTACCTTAGGGCCAGATGTATGATGGGATTTTGCATGCGCAAACGGGTTTGCAACCTGTTTGCGCATGCAAAAATCCTGTGGGCCATGTACTAACACTATTTTGCGAGTCGCAAATATATTGCGACTCACCAAATAGTGTTTAGCGACTCGTTATTAGGAAGGGGCGTTCCCTTCCTAGTAGCGACCCCACAAGCCATGAACAAATGTTTTGCAAAAGCAATTGCCGTAACAAAACAGTCGCAATTTACCGCCCTCTTCAAGAGGGTGGTATTGCAATCGCAAAAAAAAGGGGTCCCATAGGGACCCCTTCCCCTTTGCAAATGCAGGGGACAATATTTTTTAGGAGCAGGCAGTGGTCCCAGGGACCACTACCTGCCATCAAAAAAAGAAAA
Organism: Triturus cristatus; assembly: GCF_964204655.1. Classification (NCBI taxonomy): domain Eukaryota; kingdom Metazoa; phylum Chordata; class Amphibia; order Caudata; family Salamandridae; genus Triturus; species Triturus cristatus. The sequence goes on from NC_140591.1 coordinate 502,552,837, forward strand.
AAAACGTTTCATTTTTCTTAAAAAAGAAAAAATAACTGCTTTATTTAAAAGCAGTCCCAGACATGGAGGTCTGCTGAGCCCAGCAGGCCACCATACCTGGGAGGGCCAGCCATTCTCAAATGGGGTCACAAATTGCGAGTACCTCATGAATATTGATGAGGCATACAATTTGCGACCCCATTGAGAATCACAAACAGTGTACTGTTGTAAATGTAATTTTGCGAGTAGCAATTTGCGCCTCGCAATTGAGCACAATTTGCGACTCGCAAAATTACATGGTCGTACATCTGGCCCTTGGAATCTTTCACGCCCTCCAGATAGTCAGACTAACCCAACAGTTGCTTACATCCTCACTTTGCTGTGCCACGATATACTTGAAGTCCTAATGCACAAAAGAAACGGGGTACAAGGCAAAGAATGACTGCACCTATCACCAAGTCAGGTCAAAAGGTACACATTTTCTTCGGGTGCCAAGGATCATGAGGTTAAATACCTCTAAACCCCCTTAGGATCAAAGACCCTACAAATTATAACAATTCACCGTGTTCCAGCACTACACAAAATCATTTTCGGATTGTGATCATATAATATATCTGTCCATTCAGCAGGTGTTTTTTTTTTTTTAAATTATTTCTTTATTGAGTTCTTCTTTTCTTTACACATATATAAAAAAAACATATATAGCGTAGCCGACGCGTTTCGTCCTGGAGGACTTCTTCAGGGCAAGAAATAAGATGTAAAGGGGCTTCGTCTTGTTCCCCTCCAACACTGCGAATTGTGGCTAAGCCTTCCTTTAATCGGCCAGACTAAGTAAATTGCCTTTTTTGTTTTTTTATTTTACTTGATCGCACTCAGTTCTTCAATGTAATTTCACCCTATGTAGGTTTATGTAATATCAGAAAATCGGAGCAGATTCCCCCCATCAAGCGGTCCATGCATGATCACAATCCGAAAATGATTTTGTGGAGTGCTGGATCACGGTGAATTGTTATACTTGAAGTCCTGAGTGCATTTTTGCATCTTCTGCCTTAATTGTCACCACTAAGCCATGACTACTAAACCACTGTTGATAGTGTTGCTTAATGTTAAAGGTTTGACACATTGTATAATCCAGGCACCGTGACATGGCTTTGCTGCAGGTAACATATCTAACCCCTACTGAATGTGAGAAGCTAACAAGAGACTTGGTGGGAAAGGGGATTTATGCATGCAGACTTGTCTAAACACCTCTTGCACAAAGTGAATTAATTTGTGTTTAAAGTTCCTTGAAGATGGTTTTTTGTCTATTTCCAGCAATATTGCCAGATTTTCTCTTCAATATGGCAGTCCAAGTCTACTTCTCCTTTCCTGTTGACTGTTTAGGCATAATCTTGGGTAACCTCATTAGCGAGTTTGTAGAACATATTCACCTATTTCTTGTTAGAGATTGAGGCAATCAGCTGTGTCAGGGTTTTATTTTTTTGCGGTTCTTGCAGTAATGTTGCAAGGGCTGCTTTTGTTGGCCTTCAATGTCAGAATACCTAGCAGTTTAGCCCCCCATTTATTTTAAATTCTTCTGACAAGAGGAATACTTCATTATTGGATAATTGGACCATGCAGTGTATATCTCTGTTTAGTAATGTCCCTACTGATCCAGCGAAGCGGGGTGGGAGGTCTGGATCTGGGTTACATAACTTTACCTACTACTTATCCTTTCCGGTATAGGTTCAACTCAAATCATTAGGCCCATTTTCTCTTTATCTATCACTCTTGTAAGTTAGAAAACTACTACCAATTGCTACCAGTGTCACTTAGGTCCTCTGATGGATCTTGCGTTGAGCTAAAATCGACTAGAATATTCGGGGTATCAACAATTCTCCTATGCGGTCCTGGAATAGATAATTGTTATCTTAAACTAATGTTTCAACACAACTTTGCACCTTTATCAGCCATGAGTATAGATTCCTAGAGACAAAGAATATCACCAAAAGAGTGAGACAAAAATGCTAAAGTTAATTTAGTAAAAACATTTGTTTAATGCCTCAAGAATGCGGGATTAACAGAAACACACTAGAGATCAGATTTTTAAAATCACACGGAAATTGCACATGAAAACCACACAGCACATTAGAAATTACAGGTTCAGTGATGCTCATACAAACCACACATTGTTGTTTAAGGTTCAGTCCTCAAGATATCAGTTTGTGCAGCTCTGAGTGCCACATTAGGAGTCAAAATAACCCCCAGCTGAGAAACGTTATCTCCCTGTGCCTGATTGCCAGCCTGCAATAGCACAGGATAACGTCTAGGTTCCCCCATGGTTCAGTCCGTTAGTGTCACTGTCACTAAGAATGAGTGATTTGGGGCAAGGAAAAAAATAAAGTTCAGGATAGGTAACAATCATCGATCTAAGATAAAACCCAACACATGATGAATGGTCAGACAGCCAGCCAGCCTTAACTCCTCCTTAACTTGGCAATTATACTCCAATACATCCAGATTTACACCCCTTAAAGTATCAATTCAATCAGTCCATGGGCTTTCATTGGTCACTCATGATGGGCGGTTTTGTAGTGATCGGTAAAATATATTCATTCATTCATTTGATCTTTATTTCGACATTTTTTCAGTCATAAAAGATTACAGTTAAAACAGTTAAAACATATATAAAACCACAGGAGATAAATAAACATTTCCTAAAATCAGATTATCAAGCAGGGTATGCAATCATGATATACAATCACCCCTGGATGCCGCTGTAATGAGAGAACATCTCTTGGACCACATAGCTAGCAGGAACTTTGAGAGTGCGAAAACTATGTGCGGTGAAGTGTCAGTTTTAAGGACTCTCATTGCAACAAGACATTTATCAAAGCCCATGTTCTTGCACAAGGGTACCAACCAGTACTTTCTGGCTTTACTGTAAGCAGGGCAAAAAAAGAGCATGTGTAGTTCATCTTCCTTAATCGCACCGCATCCAGGGCAAGAATTGCTCGTTGGTGTAGACAACTTACTAGTGAATGCCCTTAGTGGTAGTGTTGCGAATCTCCATTGGATATATAACTTCCTAGCTCCAACTGGGTAAATAAAATTCAAAAACTCGTCAAAAACATATGAATGTTTAAGTGTTAAAAAGGTCGTTGTCAGAGGGCCAGCTTTGGAGTCATGCAGCCATATATTTTGTTTGTAGTCCATAAAGGACTTCGCAAGCATTTTGCATGAAAGCCCCCTGCATGCCTGTTCTGGCTCATACCAAAGGTCCGATAGTCCCATTTTCCCCAGTTCCTTTTTCACAAATGCAAGCCAGGGGATTTTCGCTGCACTACCATGGTTCAGCACATCCTTTAATTCAAGCCTATAATTGGACAGTTCTGGAGTTATCCATAACCTGCGCCAAAACCTAAGAGGTTGCAGAGCTAGCTCGTTCCTGGATAAAACTGAGTCCAAAGTCCAATCTCAGCGGAAGGAGGGGTGTGCTTTGGGGGAGTGCAAGTAGCTGCCTCATAAACTTGTTCTCCACGTTAGGAATTTCGAGCCTACATGTGTACCCCCAGAGTTCCCCACCATAAAGAGCCGATGCCCTCGCCTTCACTTTGTAAATCTCCAGTGCGGGGCTCACTGGCTTGATTGTAGATGTATTAGACATTTTGAGGATGCCGCCCACTAATTGGGAGAGTTTAAGTTGTGATTTCGCCTGTTGGGGGCCCCAGGAAAGATTTTCATTGATCGTTACCCCTAAATATTCAAAAGCCTGTACCCTCTCCAGTCTAACCGAACCCAGGATCGGTGTTGGGCGGGTCGATGCCGGGGGGGCTGAAAATCATAAATTTGGTCTTATCAGCATTGATTTCCAGTCCGCGGCATCGGCAAAAGTCTGTAAAGCCATCCAACACTCGTTGGATCCCCGTGGGGGACTTGGAAAGCAGGAGGGTGTCATCGGCAAACATTATCGCCGGCACCCTCCTGCCTGCCAATCAGGGTGCATCGTTATTGGGAACCGCGTCCAGATGCGATTTAACGCCATTCACATAGAGGCAGAACAGGGTTGGTGCCAGAACGCACCCCTGCCTGACCCCCCTGCAAACTGGAAACCGGGACCACAGCACCCCCTCCCTCCCACATCTGACCTGTGCGTAGTTTTGTGCATGCAACCTAATCAGCACCGACAGTATTGCGTTGGGAATTCCCATTTCCAAGAGCACCGCCCACAGTTTGGCCCTGGGTACTAGATCGAACGCGGACCGGAGGTCCACAAAGACCATGTAGAGGCTGCCAACCTCTAGTGTTACCGTCTTCCAGAATAACATTATAAGACGGAATATCTGGTCCATGGTCGATGTGTTCCTCCTAAATCCGGCCTGATAAGGACTGAGGATATCATACTCCTCAATCCATTCCTGTAAGCGGTCCAGGATTAGACGGGAGAAGATTTTTTGGGGAACGTCAATGAGGCTAATGGGCCTGTAGTTGGTTGGAAGCAGAGGAGAGCCCTTCTTGAAGATTGGGACAATCTCTGCTCCCAACCAAGTACCCGGTACCTCCATACCTCGCAGAATTGCGTTGAAAAGGGCACATAGGTAGGGGGCCCAGATCGCCGGTTGATCCCTATATAAATCACCGGGGAGTCTATCTAGGCCGGGAGCCTTGCCCGTGGCCAACTTCCCTATGACAATGTAGACCTCCTCCACTGTACACTCATGATCATTTAGTACTCCCAGTCTAGGTGTAAGTGCCAGTGGACTTTCTAGTCCTGTAACTGCCGCATATAAGGTCTTAAAATGGAGCTCCCAGACCCCCGCCTCAATATTGGGTTCTATTGCAGATCTAGGCTCTCCTGACCCTGTGGTAAATATTCTTTGTTACCTAATACTGAATTTCATGCGGAATCTTAAGTAAAGTAAAATAGCTCAAAATAACAAGAGGCAGAATCCGTGGTATAAGAGATTTTCTAAATGGGCTTTATTCCATCAAAAATGGCCGACTCGAGTCGCGGCCTTCAGGTTCCGTCACCACGAGGGTTCAGGAAGTGAAGTACAATACTTTATTGACAGACATGTATTTTTATAATAAGTACATTACAATGAAACGAATGTAGAAGGCGTAACATTTGATAAGAAAAGTGACAAAACAGGGACGTAATCGAAACTAGGCGTAATAAGGAGCGAAAAGAAACATGATTGGCTCTGGTTATCTTACATAGGTGGATCTATACGATAATACTTAACATAGATGCGTGCGCAGCAGTATGACGTGTGATTGACGTGCAACTAGGGGGTGAAGGGGACTTGACATTTAGCTCTACATGTGGAGACGAGAAGTCTGGGGGGTCAAGTCAACCTAATCCCAAATCATATCTAACATCCTATGTTTAGAGAACTATGTTATCCACAAGAAGAGACTCTCGGACAGAATCTATTCTATACTGACTGTGTGCGTGTACAAGCGTCTAAGTGTCTATATGAGATGCGAGGGGGTAGGAATATTCCATGGTAACAGGGCTATGAATTACTTGCATGAGGGCAGAGAAACCGGGCCTTTTGCTTGGTAACTGGAGGAATGTTTACTTAAGCTACTAGGCAGGAATGCATCCGCTGAGGGGGAAGCAGATAATTCGAAGGTGAAATACAGCTCTTGGCAGAGAATAGGCTGATGTCAGGCTTCGTGGGCCGCGCAGAGAATGAGACAGAGTTCATGGTCACAGATGCGAGCTCAAGCTGAAGCTGTCAGAGACAGAGAGCAGGGAAGGCTTTGAGGACAGAATCGGGCCTACTTGCCTGAACTGTAAAAATAGAGTAACTTAGCCATATAAAGTCGGTGGCCTTTCATACTTAGGAATCGAATATCCAGCCCATCAATGGCGGATCTGACAGAGAACATGTTGACGGTGGACACACATATGTTTGCGTTTTGGAAACTGGAACTGGAGAGAACATACATGTCCTTGTGACATGTACATAGAACCGTTGGGGTCCAAGATAGGGGACATAACTGATTAGGAAAATCCACATTTCCACATTCCCTCCTTGTCCCCTACTTGCCCTTCAAGAGATATCAATCTTCATCATTCCATCGATTTGCTCATGGAGCATCATTTCTTCTTCCTTCTTCTTCCGGCATTTTGAACGAAAATTTTGATATGGAATGCATGATGTGGCACACAGACCACAAATCGCTGGTCCACATTGCAGGCATAAACAACAACTGAAGAGCATAAGAAGGCCAATACCTAGGAAGGATAGAACTCTCCATCCCCAGGCTGATATCACACTCCAAAACCACCCGGACCACGTCCAAGTGCCTGGATTTTCGTGTATCTGGCTTACAATCTTATGAAGGCGTGTTATAGCTTTATATACAGATGGCGAATTTTCTGGTATGAATATGCAGCAGCTGGATCCGATGACCCTGCAAGCTCCGCCCCTATCGGCCAGGATGACGTCAAGGACAAGACGATTCTGGAGAACAACAATTCTCATCACTGATTGTTCCTCTGTCAGATTGCCTAGGGCGGCTATAGTCTCGTTTACTACAGCTTCGAGAGTCTTGGTGAGTCTGCGTATCAGCTTACTATTTGATACGGTACCTATATAGGGAAAGATACCTTTATTGAAATCTACATACTTGTCCCATGCCGTCTCAGTATAATCGACAACTGGGAGATCTCTACGCTCTCTTTTGTGTACTAAATGAACATTTCGATAATAATCAGGGGGAGCTAGGAAAACAGGTGGCAGAAGGAATGCTATGTAACAGGTACCATCCCAATCTAGAGGCAGAAGCATATATGCCGTCTGACCACATATAAAGTAAGAATGGCGAGAAGCTCTAAATGACGATTTACCTTGATCACTATATTCTATTGTAGTAACGCATTGGCTATGGCCCATATGTATGGAACCAACTTTTCTCACACATAATTCACCCTTAACTGGAAATACTGACATAGTGGGCAGAATTAGTTCAACTTCGGATTTGACATTCAAAATCATAAGATTAGGTGTAAAATTACCTAATTTATACACTTCATTTTCTAGATCAGTTCCTGTTCTACTGGGTCGACCCTCTTTATTAGGGTGACAGACTTTGAATAAAACTAGATTCAGATTTCCCCATATCCAATGTTGTTGATAAACTGCTGTGTCTGGGTCTATGGAATTTAATAAACTAAACCATGCTCCACAGGAGCCATTGTGTGTGAACGGATGTGGAAAGAAAGGCAGAACTCCTTTGTTATTCTGATAGGGAGGGAGTCGGCCACACACCCAACAATTGGTGGCATTACTGGTCTGATGGGAATGATGTAACATGCTAATGAAGGTGTTATTGCGCAGCGCAAGTCTATAAGACAATTCATGCGGAGGTAAGTCACTAAAAGAATGTTCAGCAGCAACATTATAAACATGTCTAGAAATAGGGTAATATATGTGCAACAACATACTTGTAATAATTATCAAAAGACTTAATAAAAACAAAATTAATAATGTCACTATGCAGTGGCTACGCAGTGATTTACAATACGCCTGTCGTTTCAACATTTTTCCGGTATTTCCTCTACTTAGGTCCAGGGGATACATATCAGAGACAATTCAACCGCTTCACCTTGGAGAGGACTTAAACAATCAAATTGCTCGACGTCCTAGGCCTTAACTTAACTTTGTAAAGTTCGCTTTCAGTTTTTTCCACCAAAGGAAGTTTTGAATCAGTCTGTGAGGGAGTGCAGGGCACAGTGTCTATATCTGAAGGTAGTCCATGAAATTTTTTTATGTGACTTGAATGAATCCAACCTTTGCGTCCCTCGATCTTCACGGCGGTTCTTGTGGTCAACAGGACCAACTTGGGTGCTTTCCACCTGGGCTCCAGTTGATTCTTCCTGTCGAAATTTCTCACAAAGACAAGATTACCCGGAACAACGTCATGGGGTTTCGCCTCAGTGTTGTCGGGAAAAGCTGCAGCTACCTGTGAACGAGAAGATTGTAGTGCAGACATCAAGGAAGCCAAGTAATCTGTCAGCATATTACAGTCAATATCAGTTATTTTGCGTGGTATAGGCGTCCCCCACATATTCGGCGGTCTACCGAAGATCACCTCATACGGGGATAGCCCTGTTCTAGAGTGTGCTACCATTCTCATGTAAAAGAGTGCAACGGGTAATGCTACTATCCAGTCGACACCTTTCTCTCTACATATTTTGGACAATCTGATTTTCAGTGTCTGGTTATGTCTTTCTACGAGACCTGCTGCCTCGGGATGTCGGACACAGTGGAATTTCCACTGATAACCTAACAGAAGTGAAACGTGTTTCATTAATTCGGATGAGAACGGCTGGCCGTTATCTGAGTAGACAACACGTGGTAAACCGTATCGTGGGAAGAATTCTCGAACCAACTGTTTGGCAGTAGTCGGGGCAGTGTAATCTGAAACCGGGTACGCCTCTGTCCAACGGGACAGAGCGCAAACAACTACGAGAACATATTTGAATCCTCGACATCGTTCCATCTGGATATAATCCATCTGTAGGACTTCAAAAGGGTGATCAGGAGGCTGAAATCCACCCTGTTCTACGGGAACACTTTTTCCTGGGTTGAACTGGCAGCAGATCATACAGGTACGGACCTTTTGTTTGGCTGCTGCTCGTAAATGCTTATTAAACCAAATGTGTTGAATGCTGTCTAGCATAGCTTTCTCTCCTAGATGTGCTGGACTATGTATAGTGTTAATTATGGCTTGGACCATTGAATCAGGAAGGAACCATACAGACTTTTCCTTCATCATCCATCCTTGGTCCGTTTGGATCCCTCCTAATTCAGTCCATTTCTTTATTTCGTCTGGTGTAGCATGTGTCTGTATGTCAATTACGTCAAGAGTAGGATCTTTAACTGTCATACAATGTGTCGGTGTCGGGACTATTGTCTTTGTCATATCGGGGGTTTGAGTTTGAGCAGTCAGTTTAGCTGTTCTGTCGGCTAGATCATTGCCTTGGGAAATGGTATCAGTAACTTTTGTATGGGCTTTACATTTCATAATTGATATTGCAGTGGGTAGATGTATTGCATCTAATAATGCATGAATGAGGGGTCCGTGCTGAATGTGGGCACCGTGAGAAGTTAAATAACCTCTCTCTCGCCACAGCACGCCGAAGTCATGTACAACTCCGAATGCATAACGTGAATCAGTGTATATGTTGACTTTTTTATCCGTGGCTTGAATACAGGCTTGTGTCAGAGCGATGAGCTCTGCGGCTTGAGCTGACAAAGTATTTATACGATTAGTTTCAACAACTTCAGTATCTGTTGTGACTGCATAAGCGGCTACTAACTCTCCTGTACTTGTTCTCATGCATGAACCATCGACATAAAATGTCAAGTCTGGTTCTGACAATGGAACATCGGTCAAGTCTTGTCTGGGTTTTGTCGTTACAGTAATGACTTCAATACAGTCATGGGCTAGTGGGTCTGTTCCGATTACTGGCAAAAGTGTGGCAGGATTCAATGTGTTACAGCGTCTTATTTCTATATGCGGCTGAAACAGTGTCAGTTCATACCCTGTAAGTCGTGCTACGGTCAAGTGTTGTGTTTGTGTTCTATTTACAAGAACCTCTACTGCGTGTGGTACTTGAACTGTTAATGGATGTCCTAATACTATGGCATCGCTTTGTCTGATTGCTAAAGCTGTCGCTGCTACTGATTTTAGGCATGCAGGCAAAGCCTGAGCTACTGGATCTAATGTACTAGAAAAATAAGCACATGGTTTGTGTGCTCCTGCTTGTTCCTGTGTGAGTACTGACAAAGCAGTACCTTCGCGTTCTGTAACAAAGAGTGTAAACTGTTTTCTGTAACATGGTGTTGCTAAAACTGGTGCTTGACATAAAGCTTTCTTTAGGCTTTCAAAAGCTTGTGTATGTTCCTGAGTCCAAGGGAGGACAGTCGATGTGGCTGCCTCCTGGGTTGTCAACTGAATGAGTGGTTTTGCTAGGAATGCATATTGCGGGATCCACTGTCTACAATATGAAGTGAGGCCTATGAAAGCCCGCACCTCCTTTTGTGTCTTAGGTATTGGCATGTTAACTATCAACTGAATACGGTCGGGTGTAAGCTGCCTTCCCTCCTTGTCCAGCGAGTGTCCAAGATAAACAACTCGCTGGACACAGAATTGCAGCTTAGAAGGGGAAACCTTGTGTCCTTTTTCGGCTAGAAATTGTAAAACTGTCAGTGACGCTTTTTCACATTCAGCTTCGCTTCTTGCGGTGATCAGCAGATCATCGACGTATTGAAACAGAGCCGTGTTAACTGGCATGTGGATACTGTCAAGTTCTCGTTTCAATGCTTGGCTATAGATGCTGGGGCTTTCTGTAAATCCTTGAGGTGCGCGTGAGAATTTAAAGCTACGTCCATTTAAACTAAATCCGAACAAATATTGGCTTTCCGGATCTATTGGGACACTGAAGAAGGCATTCTTGAGATCGATTACAGTAAAGAATGTCGCTTCGGAATCAATAGCTGTCAGTAATGACGAGATATCTGGGACCACAGGGAATTGTGGCACAATGCATTTGTTTAATTCGCGCAGGTCAATAACCAATCGATATACTGGCGGGGCCTTCGGATCTGTTCGTTTAAGAATCGGTATTATCGGTGAATTACATATATTGGAGTCTGTTTCCACAACTACTCCTTGGGCAATGAGCTCGTCAATGATTTGTAGTAAAGCCACTACAGCATCTGGTGGTAACTTGTATTGTCGCATTCGTGGTAGCACCACTCCTGCCTTTAACGTGACTCGATATGGTGTAATATTCATGCAACCAACATCAGTAGGGCCTTGTGCCCATAGACGTGTAGGTAAAGTCTGTAATCGGGGATCCATGTCTCTAGATACATAGTGACCTTTAAAATCACGTAAAAACAATCTTACTCCTTCCGGAGAACAACATATTATAGCTCCTAGGGCTTTTAACGTTTTTATTCCTAATAGGTTTTCTGGACATGATTTAGTAAGCAATAAATCTGTAGTTCGGGTCAGAGGTCCTATCGTGAGTGGTAGAGGCTGTGACACTTCATTAACAATAGGTTTGCCTGAAAAACCAAGGGAAATATTTTGAGAGCCTGAGAGGGGTGCCCCTGGAACTTCACTACGTTTTATAGTTGTTCGACTTGCCCCTGTATCGAGTAAGAATTTTCTATCCTGACCTAATAATTCACTATGTACATAAGGTCCTTCTTGATCTACAGGAATCTCGATAAGCGGTAAGTCAACTTCCCTCTCTAGGCTGGTTCATGCGTAACGCTGATACTCAGGATATTCATACTGTGCAGTCTGATACATTTGTCGTGTTGCGGTTTGTGTGGCAGTAGCAGGCAACGGTGGTGCAGCTGGCACAAACTGTATTGGCTGTTGTGCGGCTGGCATGGCCTGGGAATGCAGCATAGCTCCTTGTTCATTCTGATCTTGTCTATGTGGCCGTGATCTTTCTTGTGTTTTACCTATGGCGATATTATGTTTTAGAACTGGACAATCGTGTACGTAATGACCTGGCTTTTTGCAATAATTGCATGTTCCTTTTACCGGTCCTGCTGAATCGGACTGTGTCGTACCCTTTCTATGTCCTTCAGCCGGTACTGTCTGAGACACTAGCATTTTCATTTTTGTATCTTTCATGCGTCTTTGTTCGTGTTCTTGTTCATCTCTAATTCTATTGTGATGATACTGTAACATTTGTAGCATTTGCGACGGAGTGTTACTTTGCCAGGTACTCTCGAATTTCAATATTCTATTCTTTACTGGAGGTAAAGCATTTTCTACTAATTTTGTCACAAATAAATGTGGATACGACTCACTACTTGTTTTTATACCACTATTTATTCCAAAACATTTTTCAAATCGGGCATAATAGTCACTTGTGTCTTCATCGTGCTTTTGTTTACAGGCCGTGATTGCACCCCAATCTTCCTTTTTCGTAGTTAATAAACGTGGCAGTACTTGTACTAGTAGACCTGGTAATGCTTTGACTTTATCCCCGAGCCCTGAACCTGCAGCTCGGGCCTTTTCTTCCTCTGCTAATGCTGTCCAATCTATCTTTTGGTCTCCCACTTCCCACTCTTTTTCTTTCAGTTTTTCATAAATGCCAGCAGGTAAGAGCACCTTTAATATCGTCATAATATCAGGATAGGTATACTCTCCCATCAGCAACATGTCCTTAATTTCTCGGTGGAAACCCGCTGGGTCTTTGTCATGACTTGGTACTACTTTCTTCATTTCTAACAATTCAATTTTTGATATGGGTGTGTATACAAACACACGGTGAAACTCGTTGTCTTCGCCTTTTATTGGGTGCACTTCTCGTAAGGGATTTTGTCTATCCATATAATACGGCGTTCCTTCTCTGCGGGGCAGCGAGAAAGAATCCGGACTTACAAAAAGGACATACTGTTTACGTGACACTAATATTTCTTTAATTAACTTGTTACCAGAACCTCTCCATCTGTTCGTGAGTAGTTCCGTTAATATATCAGGTAAAGGACCAGGGTCAGCATGTTGGCTCTTATATAGTATAAGAAGCTGCTGAATCATATAGATTCCAGCTAAACGTTGTTCATCTGTACTAAGGTTAAAAAACGTGTGTGCTACGGTCTCATCACCGTATTTTTCAGGACTGTCAATCCAGTGAACAGCTGATCTGGCTAATTCTTGCTCATCCATGGAATCGAGGAGGTGGTAACCCCTTCGTTCTCGTAGTATTTTATCTGCGGCTTGAAACGAATGTTCAGGAGACTTCAGATTTATTACAGGCGTCGGATACGTTCTGCTATTATTTGGACATACAGAGTGTATGGGATCAGAAAAACATCTAGTATTTTCACAGGATCTTCCTCTGCCTACATATGCTATGGTTTCTGACTGTCTTGCGGAATTCCCTGATTCGGACACTTCATCTTGCTCGAACTCGTCTGTTCCCAATCTCTCTTCATGAATACGCTCTATTTCTTTACGGATTTTTCGGCACATGGCTATTATACAATTTTTCTTATCGTGTCTCCCTTCTGATATATTCTGGCTCCATCTTGTAAGAGTAAGCATTGTATTCGGGTCTACCCCCGGTCGGTCTTGATTTCTGATCACACAGTTTATGAGGAAACGTAGCAGTTCCCCCTGTATCTCTACTTTCTGGAATTCCATAGCTCTGTTAATACATCCTGGATCTCGTCCTGTTTGAACAAAATGATATATGTTATCTAGATGCGTAGTCATTCCTGGTAACCTCGCTAAATACTCTGCGGCTCGCCTGATACGTAATGATGCCAGGACCATTTCATCCTCTTTACCAACCACCGGGTCATATCTACAATTTACAAGGAGTTCTTTAAGCGTACGTTCACTTACGAACTTGGGTGTACGTGAATGTGCTGATTCTTGAAAAACAAGTTTATTTATTCTGGGCGGTGTAAAGGTACTGCTAGCACCTCCCGTGGCCCCATCTGGGGCGTCGGGTGTGAATGGGTTCGTCGAACGTGACACAGCAACTATGGGCGTCGATACCACTGTAGAATCGATTGCGGAGACAGATGCGGAAACAGATGTGCTTGCCGAAGCTTGCGTCGGGACTTGCTGTTGCACGGGGACAGATACCTGATCCTGACGTTGAACCCCTCCGCCAGACGGTCTATGTGGTGTGGGGTTAGCATACTCGGGAGCTGCGTCGTCTAGATATGAGGAAAGAAAAACATCTTCTGCGGTTCTGGGATGCCCTTTTGGATGTACCCTAATTGGAAATAATGGGGGTGGCAAGTCTTTTGGCGTCTCTGGAACAGCCTTAGGTAGTCCTTCGGCTAGGAGGGGGTACATACCACTCATAAGAGCGTTTCTTTGTCTATCTACTTGTTCTGATTTCACTCGGATACCTTCCTCGATTAATAGATTTTCTTGAACTTTATTTGAACTTTCTTTACTCCTCTCTTCCTGTCTACGTGCTTTTTCTGTACGTCTATGAGATTCTTTACGCCATAATTCAACGGCGTCTTTCTGTGACTGTCTGACCTTTCTTTTCCATAACTCTTCTTCCACTTTCATGATGCACTCTGCATCCCAGGTTCCCGCTGCGGGCCACCTTTGACTTTCCGGCAATCCCTTGGTATAATCTACCCATAGATCAAGAAACAATATGGCATCTAAGCCATGCTTATGGTACATGAAATGCCCTGGGGTGTCCCTAGGAGGAATAGGAACTGCTTCTTCGAGCACCCCTTTTCTGGTAGTAATCTGTCTTAACCTCGAGAAGAGCGGCATTTCGACAACTGATCTGATACTTACTCTTGAATTCACTTAATACGGAAAACACAATAATGAACGGTGAACAATGAACAATCATTCATACCACAATATGCAAGACATTTGAACACTTTAAACATTAAACATTAAACATTTTAAAAATGACCGACGATGATGACAGTCTGCATAACTAATCACCAAGCAGAATTCTTGACAAAAACTGAATATTTCGGAATACTTGATATACTGCTAAACAGTACATATACACTGCTAAACAGTGCAGACCGGATTTGTGTACCCAAATCCGTCTTGACCGGCACAACCTATGTGCGCGTCAACACGCCTCCCCGGCGATGGTACTCACCGAGTAGCTCCTTGAAACGGAAGGCCTCAGAGAATGGACTGGACTCGACGACTGCGGACATCGGACCTTTTGGACATCGGGACTTCGAAAACCTGGTGGGCCTCTGTATACCTCGGATCTTGCTCTCTCAGCTAGGCTCTGGTCGGGATACTTCGCACTTCTCACCGCCTCGTCTGGGTTGATCGCAGCCTCAGTCGCCCCCGCTTGACCGGAGGGAGCTTACAGGAAATCCTGCTGGTACGCGTTTATGGTCCGTCCAGCTGTGGCAGGAGACCGGGCCTGCAACGCACCGCCGGCGCGTGAGATGAGAAAGTGTCCCTGTTCGGGCGCCATTATGTGGTAAATATTCTTTGTTACCTAATACTGAATTTCATGCGGAATCTTAAGTAAAGTAAAATAGCTCAAAATAACAAGAGGCAGAATCCGTGGTATAAGAGATTTTCTAAATGGGCTTTATTCCATCAAAAATGGCCGACTCGAGTCGCGGCCTTCAGGTTCCGTCACCACGAGGGTTCAGGAAGTGAAGTACAATACTTTATTGACAGACATGTATTTTTATAATAAGTACATTACAATGAAACGAATGTAGAAGGCGTAACATTTGATAAGAAAAGTGACAAAACAGGGACGTAATCGAAACTAGGCGTAATAAGGAGCGAAAAGAAACATGATTGGCTCTGGTTATCTTACATAGGTGGATCTATACGATAATACTTAACATAGATGCGTGCGCAGCAGTATGACGTGTGATTGACGTGCAACTAGGGGGTGAAGGGGACTTGACATTTAGCTCTACATGTGGAGACGAGAAGTCTGGGGGGTCAAGTCAACCTAATCCCAAATCATATCTAACATCCTATGTTTAGAGAACTATGTTATCCACAAGAAGAGACTCTCGGACAGAATCTATTCTATACTGACTGTGTGCGTGTACAAGCGTCTAAGTGTCTATATGAGATGCGAGGGGGTAGGAATATTCCATGGTAACAGGGCTATGAATTACTTGCATGAGGGCAGAGAAACCGGGCCTTTTGCTTGGTAACTGGAGGAATGTTTACTTAAGCTACTAGGCAGGAATGCATCGGCTGAGGGGGAAGCAGATAATTCGAAGGTGAAATACAGCTCTTGGCAGAGAATAGGCTGATGTCAGGCTTCGTGGGCCGCGCAGAGAATGAGACAGAGTTCATGGTCACAGATGCGAGCTCAAGCTGAAGCTGTCAGAGACAGAGAGCAGGGAAGGCTTTGAGGACAGAATCGGGCCTACTTGCCTGAACTGTAAAAATAGAGTAACTTAGCCATATAAAGTCGGTGGCCTTTCATACTTAGGAATCGAATATCCAGCCCATCAATGGCGGATCTGACAGAGAACATGTTGACGGTGGACACACATATGTTTGCGTTTTGGAAACTGGAACTGGAGAGAACATACATGTCCTTGTGACATGTACATAGAACCGTTGGGGTCCAAGATAGGGGACATAACTGATTAGGAAAATCCACATTTCCACAACCCCGTGATAACTATTGCCCAGAATCTGCGTGCATCTCTCGTTTCCAATGGAGAGGAAAGGTTGGACCATTTCTCCAAATCCCACTCCTCCCTAGCAAGGTTCATTGTTTCTTTATATTGTGATCTTAGGGTGCGAATTTTTAGTTTGTCTCTCCCATCTTTAAGGGCCACAATAAGCTCTGATTTTGCCTTCCTGCATGAGGCATTATACCATGTGGATACAGGCACCCTGCGCCTCCTATTAGAGCCAGGGGGGTTAAAAAATTCCGCTAAACAGGCTACTAGGTCCTGATGCACGCACTGCATGTTATCATTAAAGTCAAGTGCCAGAGGCTGGGAGATTAGGGAGCCCACCTTCGTAAAATAGGGTAAGATTGCGCTATATAATTTAGGCAGAGCACTTGACTCTGCGTCTATTATTCGTTATGCTCAGCCCATCGACCACGTCCGTGGCAAATTCCTTTTCATTCTCTATAGGCCGTGGGCACTCTATCCTCAGGCTTAGTGCATTATGGTCGTTGTCCACCCTAGGCATTACCTCGAGGTCAACAACCTTCGACCATAGGCATGTCTCCACCATAATGTAATCTAGTCTTGATTTGTGTCCCCTCTTATTGAAGGTACACTTTGACGGGGTATCAGATGGTGTCCGACCGTTACAGGCCCTAATAGAGTTGTTCAAAGTTAGGGTCGTGAGCTGGATGGCCAGTGGGGACCAGGACTTTGGATATGGGGACTGGCATGGCGGAATTCCCCAGTATTCATCCTCGCCCGTCAGGACTCCCTCATTTAAGCCACGAAGTGGCTCATAATGACAGTTTAGGTCCGATGCGACCAAATAATGTATATCCCTGCTAAGGGAACCAAGGAAGGATGACAACTCTTCAATTGTTTTGGACTCCTTTGCCACACTTGTCGGCCGTGAGTAGACATTCATGATGGCAAGTTTGTAGGGAGTTGGCCAGGACAAGAGAACGCACTGAATGTCATCAGAGTAAGTTGGGATGATCTCACCCGAGCAGCCCATATGTAGCCCAACCCAGATTGTAAGGCCCCCTGATGGGCATCCCTTTCCTCCCCACCGTGCGGCGATATTAAATGCTGCAAAGCCCACTCTCTGTTGGTCCTCCCTGGCCCAGGTTTCCTGGAATACACATATATAACTATTGTCCACAAAAAGGCCCCACTCCGGACAAGCTAATTTATTTGGTAAGCCTGCCACATTCCATGACAATATAGACATTCATTTTGTGTTCCCCACACTAGGACATATACTGTCGGGCAAAATATCGTCTCTCCCTAGGGGATTATCGTAACTGGTGGTAGCTAAGGATGATACTGGTAGGTGATCATCGACTTCCCTGCCCAAAACAGGCATTACACCACTCCTAATGCTACCTATTAGGGGGTTCTGAGCTCCTGGCGGCTCACATCCTCTAGTTTGTTGCGGAGGTCCTTGGTGTCTTCAATGAAAGCAGGAAGATTCCTTACAATTGGCTGAAGATAAATGTCTATGAATTCAGAGATACATTCAGTCGGTCCACCTATCCCCGATATAATGGGCCTGCCAGGGGGAGTGTTGGAGTTCTTATGAATTTTGGGTAGTGTATAAATATATGCTGCCTTGGGTGAAGGGTTGTACAGATATTTAACCTCGGCATCAGATAGGATACCAGCATTTTGCCAATACCCTAGTGTTTTTTGGATGAGTTCATTGACATCTTTCATTGGATTAGTAGATACCTTAGTGTATGAATTAGTATCAGATAATTGTTTATCAATTTCCCCAAGATAGTACTCTTGTGTCATAACAACAATGTTGCGCCCCTTTTCAGCTTCCTTTATGACAAGGTCGGGGCACTCAGACAATTCCCGTAGAGCTTTCCTTTCATTGATGCTAAGATTGTCTTTAAACTTATGTGGTTTGGTATACATCTTATCTTCCAGTTTGTATAGATCGTTGGTGACCGCTTTATAAAAGCAATCAATCATGTTATTTGGTGTTAGCACTGGAGTAAAGGTGGACTTAGGCCTCAAACCACTATCCGTGGCTGTATTGGTATCAATGTTCAATTCCTGTAATAGATCATTCATACTGGGTACAAGCTCAATACTGTCATCCATTGACAGTAGCATTCTTATATTTTCAATATCTTTGATCGTTTGTCCACTAGGACCAGTTGTATATACGGGAATCGGACACATTCTTTCATTGTTTTCAAAAAACTTTTTTAATTTCAGTTTACGCGTAAATCGAAAAAGATCCACGTGAATTTGTGTGAAGTTAGGTTTTGTCACGGGGCAAAAGCCCAAACCCCTTTTCAAAACATTATTTTCTGCAGTAGTGAGTACCTTATTAGTCAAATTGATGACACTCAAATCGTTTACATGATTAGCAGTCAACACAGGTAAATCACTAGAATCCACACATTTCGGAGCCCTTAGTTCCTCTGTATTCGTGTCACTGACCTTGTAACCCTTTTGTTTGGTTCTGTATCTGTTCTTTCTGCCACCCCTCCTTGTTCTCTTTCTGACTGGTTCTGTTTGTTGTACCCCAATCTCGTTCCCTTTCGGTATCGCTCCAATTCCGATAAAAAAGATGAACCTGGGGAATTACTCTCCACCACCCCTCTATCGGAAGTATTCTCACTCCTTACTTCACTAGTTTCACTTGTGAAGCTTGAAACATCTGACCCACTGATGGATGCATCTCTTTCTGTTCTTTTGTTTGAGGCATTTGTACCACCCCGAGGCTTGACCTCATCGAATTTTTTAGCGAACGTAAATATCCTACCACTACTATAATCATTGGCATCTCGCTTTAGTTTACGTACTTTCTTTTCTCTAATATATGCCTGGTGTGAATTAAGCACTTCCTTCAATATTTTGAATTTTTTTTTCAGTTGCTTCTGTTAGGTTCAGTTTTTTTATTTCCTCTTCCACCTGTTCAATTTCTTCTAGTAGCTTGGCTCTTTTTCTCTCCGCATGCCTAATTAACAAATCCATCATGCCAAATGAGGATGAGGAAATCAAGTTCTCCCATTCGGCGAGAAGATCAGGATCTAAGTCCTCAAATGTAGGAAAAATAATGACCCTTAGTCCCCTAGGGACTTGTTTGATCTCAATATACTTTTTTAATGTGGTATAGTCCCACCAACGGGAGATTTCAGATTTTCGTAATCTTTCTAGTTTGATAAATAGCTGTTTTAATCCAAGGGGTTTGCTGTCCACGTTAGTCACTTTTTTTGACTGTAATCCCTGTCCTAGAAAAATTTCATTAAACATCTTATCTCGGTCATCTTCAAAACTCGCCATAATGAATGTTATTAATGCAAAGTAACTATCCTGATTCTTATATAGTGTCAGGACACGCCTACAAAGGAACTTCGGGTGCACGTAACACTTCAAATATGCAATAAGAAAAATAGGTAGTAGTGTCCCTGTAAATAGGGAAAAACGGCACACCAAAATGCATATATATGATGACTTAGCGAATAATTTTTAGGCGTCAACAATATGTAGAAATAAGTAAAAGGCTGTAGGGTGCTTAAAGCTTCAATTAGTGTCCACTACCTAAGGACACCATCCATATGTACAAGACATACAAACGTGAATTACTACAATTTTTAGAAGACTAATATTGCACACCCACACAATATATGGGTAAAGTACCCAACTGATACAAATTGTCAGTTCTTAATCAGATCATATATGCCTGTCACAATGTCAAGAGAGATAGAATCAATTTCTTCAAATCATTAAGCTGTCACAAGTTAAATCCAGGACCCTTGGAGCAATAGTTGTTTTTTTCCATTCTTTCTTTATTGACACATGATAGTGAGTTCCAAATACACGGACCAGCCGACACGTGTTTCGTCTTACAAAAGACTTTTTCAAGGCTGGAAAAAGTAAATACAAGAACTGAATGCAACCATTTCTTGTGCAACATCTTAGAAAATGATGAAAGTTTCACTTTTCACAATATCATAACTAAGTGTTCACCTTAATGGGTGATAGTCGTAGAGAGAAGACGTGGATAAGAAAAGAACCAAACTTCCCAAAATCAATTGTTTAGTATAAGAATCCAGCTAAAGATGAAAAGAACAATGATTCACAAAGCATAAGAACCCTGTTCACGACACCCAAAGTCTGTAATAGCAGTGGGTAAATATTAACAAAACGAAAAATGAAATAAAAGTGTTAGACGTGTGTCTAAACAAACAAAAAGTAGAGACTCTAAAATACAAGATTATAAAATTTAATATATCAACCCACCAATAAGTTCAACGAGGTAGTTGATAAAGTATCCAATCATGTGGTTCGTAAACACGAATTCTCATGTAAAATCATCCAGTGTGAGATCACACCATCTAAAAGACGGACAGAGCAATAGAAAAAGGCTAAGCGTTCACAATAAAGGATCATATATTAAGGCTCAATTGTGCATGCGCACAATAATATCCCAACATGAGTACACTTAACTAAGCGAAATATGCATAAGCAATGTTGATAATCAGTAGCAATGTATCCTCTGTGAATAATCAACAAACAAGGTAATTCGCTACGTGAAGAAGCTCACTATGGTATCAGTGGTGAATGGATTCAATTAATAGACCAACGGTGCTGGTGGAAATGGCAATATAATAGACCCTTTCAGAACACTCATATCACCAGCTACGTCTTGTAAAGCTCAATGACATTGACTGTCTACTAGTAAAAGCTAAGTACACACTCAACTATATGTTAGTCCGATATGAGTAACATGTGCATGCAAATGCTATTGCATGAATAAGAATATCCTCCCAACCTTAAATAAACAACTCAAACATGAACAAGTCGTGCCGCTTTGGGAATAATAAGCATACCCAATGGTAGTATGTGCGCTTCTCTTGTCTCCAAAGTTCAATAAAACGTAAATACGAGCATCAAATAGTATCTTCCAATGGGTAAGTGATGTGCTATCTCCTTGATACGAGCGCACTCACTGCCTGGAAACAAACGTAAAAATATAAAAAACAAGCTCGTCCTGTAGCGTGTTACGTTAATGGTGAAACATAACCACTCCGAAAAGACACACAGTCAAGATTTCTTACTTGTTTCCGCCGGTCGAGTGATCTAACAGCCTTCCGTCCGTTCAACTACTCGGTGAACGCCACACAGTGCATACATTTAAAGGATAGATTGCCGGTGTCACGTGATATATCACGTGTAATTACGTTTCAAAAACCCGCTTAGAAGGGGGAAAACGGACTGCTTGAAATAATCGCCGCCATATTGGAGTGATAAATATTAACAGTGCGTTATGTGCTAAAAATGCACTTTAAGACCCAATAGCAAATCCCAATTTAATATAAACGCCTAATAAGACGCGAATATTGTAAATGATAATTAATGTAATGTCGGGATCAATATGACAAATAAAATTAACACGATGGACAAAATAATGACCTATCATAGTTTGACGCAATTAAAACAAGCCAATATAACATGGCCACATCCCATGTTGATTAACCATGTGTTAAATGGTTAATATCAATCAAAATTGTGAGCTGTATAAATGAAGAAAGACGTATTTTGAAAATCAACTTCATCATAATGATATGAACGCAGACATGTGTATAACATGTAGATCAAGAGCATAAATCATCAGTATAGGATGAGTTACTACCGTGTCTATAAAGCAAAATACAAAGAAGGAAGAAAAAGCAAAAGTAGAGATGCCTATGTTAAATGTAATGGTGGTTAGTTTAGGTGCTCATAATGTAAGGATTACGAATATTAAATTACATCCACATTGAGCATATCATTCATGTTCTTGTTATATAGTTTCATTTGATAACACAAGAAAGTATACCACAGTCTGTTTCTATAGAGAGTACAGTGAGATTGAACTGGCGAATCATAAATTGTCACCGGAGTTAAGCATGAAAACAATTGACAGAAATGATCACAATTAATATATGCAGTAGAATGTGAATATATATATTAGACAATATGACAACAGATAATAATACGAGTGTACCATCAATTATAACACACTTGTGATCTGACAAATATCATCACTAAGGAGGACCTGTCCGACAATTAATAATGAATAACATGACTCAAGTATAGGAACACAATGAGGCCAATTATCTAACAATATGAACAGATGTTGTATGGTACGGGGAGAAACCCTTCCCGTGTTGTCTTTCAATCTTTTAGAAATACATGAAGTTCTCTATCTGTATTTAAACCCAAGTCAACCGATCGTAACTTTATCAACCATTTGGCTTCCAGTTTCCTTAAGGCCAGAGTTTTATCACCACCTCTGGGGTCATGTTTAAGCGTCGCAATCCCATGGAATCTAATTCCTAGAATTTCAGAATCCTTGTGTGCGGTGTTATAGTGTGCTGCTAGTGGATATTCTCTGTTAATATTTCGGATAGCTCTGATGTGTTCCTGAATCCGTTCCTTCAGTGGCCTGATGGTGCTCCCCACATAGATCAGTTTGCATTGGCAAATGATACAATACACTGTGAACTTGGTATTGCAGTTTATAAACTGATAAAGTCTATGTGTCTGCCCATTGTTATAACTGAAGCTCTTAAGTTTGTTTTCCGCAAATTAGCACACATTGCACATAGTGCATTTGTAAAACCCCACTGGTTGTTCCGGTAGCCATGTATTTTTCACTTCCATCTTGTTAGTCTTGACTATGGATGGACTAAGCCAATTGCGTAGAGTTCTACCCCTTTTATAGGTGACTCTAGGTTTATCAGCAATATAAGGCACTATGTCTGAATCTAACTTGAGTATGTGCCAATGTTTTGACATGAGTCTAAAGATCACATTGGTATATGAGTTGTATTCAGTTATAAGTGTCAATTGTTTAGAGCGTATCTCACCTTTCTTGTTCTTTGCTTTGTGTTGAACTTTAAGCAATTTCTTACGTTCTGTATGATTGATCCTGTTATGAGCTTTTTCAAGAAGATCCTGATCATAACCCCTGCTTTTGAAGCGATTTTTAAGATTCTCGACCTCTCTCTGTAGTGTATCCTCCTTGCTGCAATTGCGTTTGATACGAGTCATCTCACCAAATGGTATAGCAGAAATCTGAAATTTAGGGTGTGCACTGTTTGCATGAAGGACAGAATTACATGCAGTGTTTTTTCGAAACAGTTTACTTTCTAGCTTACCATCCTCAATGTAGAGTGTAATGTCTAAAAAGTTAATCTGCTTGGTGTCAATCTCATGGGTAAAGCTTAGATTATACTTGTTGGTGTTGAGGTAATTAATAAAGCATTCCAATGTTGTTACACTACCACCCCATATCATAATAACGTCATCAATAAATCTACCCCAATAGATGATACAATCAGTAAGTTCATGGGGACATTGTTTCCAAATGTGATGTTCTTCATAGTAGCCCATGTAGATGTTTGCAAAAGATGGTGAGAATTTTGCTCCCATCGCCACCCCAGAATGTTGTTTATACCAGTGGTTGTTGTGCATGAAATAATTATTATCCAATGCAAGGCGAGTAAGTTCAAGAAGCATAGTAGTGTGTTCATACAAAGTAGCATCACGTTTAGACAAATAATAAGTAAGTGCTTCCATACCCTCGGTGAATGGGATGCTCGTATACAAAGCATTTACATCCAAGGTAGCAAAGGTTAAATCACTAGACCATATTACATCCTCTAGTTTGTTGAGGAGGTCCTTGGTGTCTTCAATGAATGCAGGAAGATTCCTTACAATTGGCTGAAGATAAATGTCTATGAATTCAGAGATACATTCAGTCGGTCCACCTATCCCCGATATAATGGGCCTGCCAGGGGGAGTGTTGGAGTTCTTATGAATTTTGGGTAGTGTATAAATATATGCTGCCTTGGGTGAAGGGTTGTACAGATATTTAACCTCGGCATCAGATAGGATACCAGCATTTTGCCAATACCCTAGTGTTTTTTGGATGAGTTCATTGACATCTTTCATTGGATTAGTAGATACCTTAGTGTATGAATTAGTATCAGATAATTGTTTATCAATTTCCCCAAGATAGTACTCTTGTGTCATAACAACAATGTTGCACCCCTTGTCAGCTTCCTTTATGACAAGGTCGGGGCACTCAGACAATTCCCGTAGAGCTTTCCTTTCATTGATGCTAAGATTGTCTTTAAACTTATGTGGTTTGGTATACATCTTATCTTCCAGTTTGTATAGATCGTTGGTGACCGCTTTATAAAAGCAATCAATCATGTTATTTGGTGTTAGCACTGGAGTAAAGGTGGACTTAGGCCTCAAACCACTATCCGTGGCTGTATTGGTATCAATGTTCAATTCCTGTAATAGATCATTCATACTGGGTACAAGCTCAATACTGTCATCCATTGACAGTAGCATTCTTACATTTTCAATATCTTTGATCGTTTGTCCACTAGGACCAGTTGTATATACGGGAATCGGACATATTCTTTCATTGTTTTCAAAAAACTTTTTTAATTTCAGTTTACGCGTAAATCGAAAAAGATCCACGTGAATTTGTGTGAAGTTAGGTTTTGTCACGGGGCAAAAGCCCAAACCCCTTTTCAAAACATTATTTTCTGCAGTAGTGAGTACCTTATTAGTCAAATTGATGACACTCAAATCGTTTACATGATTAGCAGTCAACACAGGTAAATCACTAGAATCCACACATTTCGGAGCCCTTAGTTCCTCTGTATTCGTGTCACTGACCTTGTAACCCTTTTGTTTGGTTCTGTATCTGTTCTTTCTGCCACCCCTCCTTGTTCTCTTTCTGACTGGTTCTGTTTGTTGTACCCCAATCTCGTTCCCTTTCGGTATCGCTCCAATTCCGATAAAAAAGATGAACCTGGGGAATTACTCTCCACCACCCCTCTATCGGAAGTATTCTCACTCCTTACTTCACTAGTTTCACTTGTGAAGCTTGAAACATCTGACCCACTGATGGATGCATCTCTTTCTGTTCTTTTGTTTGAGGCATTTGTACCACCCCGAGGCTTGACCTCATCGAATTTTTTAGCGAACGTAAATATCCTACCACTACTATAATCATTGGCATCTCGCTTTACTTTACGTACTTTCTTTTCTCTAATATATGCCTGGTGTGAATTAAGCACTTCCTTCAATATTTTGAATTTTTTTTCAGTTGCTTCTGTTAGGTTCAGTTTTTTTATTTCCTCTTCCACCTGTTCAATTTCTTCTAGTAGCTTGGCTCTTTTTCTCTCCGCATGCCTAATTAACAAATCCATCATGCCAAATGAGGATGAGGAAATCAAGTTCTCCCATTCGGCGAGAAGATCAGGATCTAAGTCCTCAAATGTAGGAAAAATAATGACCCTTAGTCCCCTAGGGACTTGTTTGATCTCAATATACTTTTTTAATGTGGTATAGTCCCACCAACGGGAGAGTTCAGATTTTCGTAATCTTTCTAGTTTGATAAATAGCTGTTTTAATCCAAGGGGTTTGCTGTCCACGTTAGTCACTTTTTTTGACTGTAATCCCTGTCCTAGAAAAATTTCATTAAACATCTTATCTCGGTCATCTTCAAAACTCGCCATAATGAATGTTATTGATGCAAAGTAACTATCGTGATTCTTATATAGTGTCAGGACACGCCTACAAAGGAACTTCGGGTGCACGTAACACTTCAAATATGCAATAAGAAAAATAGGTAGTAGTGTCCCTGTAAATAGGGAAAAACGGCACACCAAAATGCATATATATGATGACTTAGCGAATAATTTTTAGGCGTCAACAATATGTAGAAATAAGTAAAAGGCTGTAGGGTGCTTAAAGCTTCAATTAGTGTCCACTACCTAAGGACACCATACATATGTACAAGACATACAAACGTGAATTACTACAATTTTTAGAAGACTAATATTGCACACCCACACAATATATGGGTAAAGTACCCAACTGATACAAATTGTCAGTTCTTAATCAGATCATATATGCCTGTCACAATGTCAAGAGAGATAGAATCAATTTCTTCAAATCATTAAGCTGTCACAAGTTAAATCCAGGACCCTTGGAGCAATAGTTGTTTTTTTCCATTCTTTCTTTATTGACACATGATAGTGAGTTCCAAATACACGGACCAGCCGACACGTGTTTCGTCTTACAAAAGACTTTTTCAAGGCTGGAAAAAGTAAATACAAGAACTGAATGCAACCATTTCTTGTGCAACATCTTAGAAAATGATGAAAGTTTCACTTTTCACAATATCATAACTAAGTGTTCACCTTAATGGGTGATAGTCGGAGAAAGAAGACGTGGATAAGAAAAGAACCAAACTTCCCAAAATCAATTGTTTAGTATAAGAATCCAGCTAAAGATTAAAAGAACAATGATTCACAAAGCATAAGAACCCTGTTCACGACACCCAAAGTCTGTAATAGCAGTGGGTAAATATTAACAAAACGAAAAATGAAATAAAAGTGTTAGACATGTGTCTAAACAAACAAAAAGTAGAGACTCTAAAATACAAGATTATAAAATTTAATATATCAACCCACCAATAAGTTCAACGAGGTAGTTGATAAAGTATCCAATCATGTGGTTCGTAAACACGAATTCTCATGTAAAATCATCCAGTGTGAGATCACACCATCTAAAAGACGGACAGAGCAATAGAAAAAGGCTAAGAGTTCACAATAAAGGATCATATATTAAGGCTCAATTGTGCATGCGCACAATAATATCCCAACATGAGTACACTTAACTAAGCGAAATATGCATAAGCAATGTTGATAATCATTAGCAATGTATCCTCTGTGAATAAACAACAAACAAGGTAATTCGCTACGTGAAGAAGCTCACTATGGTATCAGTGGTGAATGGATTCAATTAATAGACCAACGGTGCCGGTGGAAATGGCAATATAATAGACCCTTTCAGAACACTCATATCACCAGCTACATCTTGTAAAGCTCAATGACATTGACTGTCTACTAGTAAAAGCTAAGTACACACTCAACTATATGTTAGTCCGATATGAGTAACATGTGCACGCAAATGCTATTGCATGAATAAGAATATCCTCCCAACCTTAAATAAACAACTCAAACGTGAACAAGTCGTGCCGCTTCGGGAATAATAAGCATACCCAATGGTAGTATGTGCGCTTCTCTTGTCTCCAAAGTTCAATAAACGTAAATACGAGCATCAAATAGTATCTTCCAATGGGTTGCTAGATGTAAGTGACGTGCTATCTCCTTGATACGAGCGCACTCACTGCCTGGAAACAAACGTAAAAATATAAAAAACAAGCTCGTCCTGTAGCGTGTTACGTTAATGGTGAAACATAACCACTCCGAAAAGACACACAGTCAAGATTTCTTACTTGTTTACGCCGGTCGAGTGATCTAACAGCCTTCCGTCCCGTTCAACTACTCGTTGAAGGCCACACAGTGCATACATTTAAAGGATAGATTGCCGGTGTCACGTGATATATCACGTGTAATTACGTTTCAAAAACCCGCTTAGAAGGGGGAAAACGGACTGCTTGAAATAATCGCCGCCATATTGGAGTGATAAATATTAACAGTGCGTTATGTGCTAAAAATGCACTTTAAGACCCAATAGCAAATCCCAATTTAATATAAACGCCTAATAAGACGCAAATATTGTAAATGATAATTAATGTAATGTCAGGATCAATATGACAAAGAAAATTAACACGATGGACAAAATAATGACCTATCGTATTTTGACGCAATTAAAACAAGCCAATATAACATGGCCACATCCCATGTTGATTAACCATGTGTTAAATGGTTAATATCAATCAAAATTGTGAGCTGTATAAATGAAGAAAGACGTATTTTGAAAATCAACTTCATCATAATGATATGAACGCAGACATGTGTATAACATGTAGATCAAGAGCATAAATCATCAGTATAGGATGAGTTACTACCGTGTCTATAAAGCAAAATACAAAGAAGGAAGAAAAAGCAAAAGTAGAGATGCCTATGTTAAATGTAATGGTGGTTAGTTTAGGTGCTCATAATGTAAGGATTACGAATATTAAATTACATCCACATTGAGCATATCATTCATGTTCTTGTTATATAGTTTCATTTGATAACACAAGAAAGTATACCACAGTCTGTTTCTATAGAGAGTACAGTGAGATTGAACTGGCGAATCATAAATTGTCACCGGAGTTAAGCATGAAAACAATTGACAGAAATTATCACAATTAATATATGCAGTAGAATGTGAATATATATATTAGACAATATGACAACAGATAATAATACGAGTGTACCATCAATTATAACACACTTGTGATCTGACAAATATCATCACTAAGGAGGACCTGTCCGACAATTAATAATGAATAACATGACTCAAGTATAGGAACACAATGAGGCCAATTATCTAACAATATGAACAGATGTTGTATGGTACGGGGAGAAACCCTTCCCGTGTTGTCTTTCAATCTTTTAGAAATACATGAAGTTCTCTATCTGTATTTAAACCCAAGTCAACCGATCGTAACTTTATCAACCATTTGGCTTCCAGTTTCCTTAAGGCCAGAGTTTTATCACCACCTCTGGGGTCATGTTTAAGCGTCGCAATCCCATGGAATCTAATTCCTAGAATTTCAGAATCCTTGTGTGCGGTGTTATAGTGTGCTGCTAGTAGATATTCTCTGTTATTATTTCGGATAGCTCTGATGTGTTCCTGAATCCGTTCCTTCAGTGGCCTGATGGTACTCCCCACATAGATCAGTTTGCATTGGCAAATGATACAATACACTGTGAACTTGGTATTGCAGTTTATAAACTGATAAAGTCTATGTGTCTGCCCATTGTTATAACTGAAGCTCTTAAGTTTGTTTTCCGCAAATTGGCACACATTGCACATAGTGCATTTGTAAAACCCCACTGGTTGTTCCGGTAGCCATGTATTTTTCACTTCCATCTTGTTAGTCTTGACTATGGATGGACTAAGCCAATTGCCTAGAGTTCTACCCTTTTTATAGGTGACTCTAGGTTTATCAGCAATATAAGGCACTATGTCTGAATCTAACTTGAGTATGTGCCAATGTGTTGACATGAGTCTAAAGATCACATTGCTATATGAGTTGTATTCAGTTATAAGTGTCAATTGTTTAGAGCGTATCTCACCTTTCTTGTTCTTTGCTTTGTGTTGAACTTTAAGCAATTTCTTACGTTCATTATGATTGATCCTGTTATGAGCTTTTTCAAGAAGATCCTGATCATAACCCCTGCTTTTGAAGCGATTTTTAAGATTCTCGACCTCTCTCTGTAGTATATCCTCCTTGCTGCAATTGCGTTTGATACGAGTCATCTCACCAAATGGTATAGCAGAAATCTGAAATTTAGGGTGTGCACTGTTTGCATGAAGGACAGAATTACATGCAGTGTTTTTTCGAAACAGTTTACTTTCTAGCTTACCATCCTCAATGTAGAGTGTAATGTCTAAAAAGTTAATCTGCTTGGTGTCAATCTCATGGGTAAAGCTTAAATTATACTTGTTGGTGTTGAGGTAATTAATAAAGCATTCCAATGTTGTTACACTACCACCCCATATCATAATAACGTCATCAATAAATCTACCCCAATAGATGATACAATCAGTAAGTTCATGGGGACATTGTTTCCAAATGTGATGTTCTTCATAGTAGCCCATGTAGATGTTTGCAAAAGATGGTGAGAATTTTGCTCCCATCGCCACCCCAGAATGTTGTTTATACCAGTGGTTGTTGTGCATGAAATAATTATTATCCAATGCAAGGCGAGTAAGTTCAAGAAGCATAGTAGTGTGTTCATACAAAGTAGCATCACGTTTAGACAAATAATAAGTAAGTGCTTCCATACCCTCGGTGAATGGGATGCTCGTATACAAAGCATTTACATCCAAGGTAGCAAAGGTTAAATCACTAGACCATATTACATCCTCTAGTTTGTTGAGGAGGTCCTTGGTGTCTTCAATGAAAGCAGGAAGATTCCTTACAATTGGCTGAAGATAAATGTCTATGAATTCAGAGATACATTCAGTCGGTCCACCTATCCCCGATATAATGGGCCTGCCAGGGGGAGTGTTGGAGTTCTTATGAATTTTGGGCAGTGTATAAATATATGCTGCCTTGGGTGAAGGGTTGTACAGATATTTAACCTCGGCATCAGATAGGATACCAGCATTTTGCCAATACCCTAGTGTTTTTTGGATGAGTTCATTGACATCTTTCATTGGATTAGTAGATACCTTAGTGTATGAATTAGTATCAGATAATTGTTTATCAATTTCCCCAAGATAGTACTCTTGTGTCATAACAACAATGTTGCCCCCCTTGTCAGCTTCCTTTATGACAAGGTCGGGGCACTCAGACAATTCCCGTAGAGCTTTCCTTTCATTGATGCTAAGATTGTCTTTAAACTTATGTGGTTTGGTATACATCTTATCTTCCAGTTTGTATAGATCGTTGGTGACCGCGTTATAAAAGCAATCAATCATGTTATTTGGTGTTAGCACTGGAGTAAAGGTGGACTTAGGCCTCAAACCACTATCCGTGGCTGTATTGGTATCAATGTTCAATTCCTGTAATAGATCATTCATACTGGGTGCAAGCTCAATACTGTCATCCATTGACAGTAGCATTCTTATATTTTCAATATCTTTGATCGTTTGTCCACTAGGACCAGTTGTATATACGGGAATCGGACACATTCTTTCATTGTTTTCAAAAAACGTTTTTAATTTCAGTTTACGCGTAAATCGAAAAAGATCCACGTGAATTTGTGTGAAGTTAGGTTTTGTCACGGGGCAAAAGCCCAAACCCCTTTTCAAAACATTATTTTCTGCAGTAGTGAGTACCTTATTAGTCAAATTGATGACACTCAAATCGTTTATATGATTAGCAGTCAACACAGGTAAATCACTAGAATCCACACATTTCGGAGCCCTTAGTTTCTCTGTATTCGTGTCACTGACCTTGTAACCCTTTTGTTTGGTTCTGTATCTGTTCTTTCTGCCACCCCTCCTTGTTCTCTTTCTGACTGGTTCTGTTTGTTGTACCCCAATCTCGTTCCCTTTCGGTATCGCTCCAATTCCGATAAAAAAGATGAACCTGGGGAATTACTCTCCACCACCCCTCTATCGGAAGTATTCTCACTCCTTACTTCACTAGTTTCACTTGTGAAGCTTGAAACATCTGACCCACTGATGGATGCATCTCTTTCTGTTCTTTTGTTTGAGGCATTTGTACCACCCTGAGGCTTGACCTCATCGAATTTTTTAGCGAACGTAAATATCCTACCACTACTATAATCATTGGCATCTCGCTTTAGTTTACGTACTTTCTTTTCTCTAATATATGCCTGGTGTGAATTAAGCACTTCCTTCAATATTTTGAATTTTTTTTTCAGTTGCTTCTGTTAGGTTCAGTTTTTTTATTTCCTCTTCCACCTGTTCAATTTCTTCTAGTAGCTTGGCTCTTTTTCTCTCCGCATGCCTAATTAACAAATCCATCATGCCAAATGAGGATGAGGAAATCAAGTTCTCCCATTCGGCGAGAAGATCAGGATCTAAGTCCTCAAATGTAGGAAAAATAATGACCCTTAGTCCCCTAGGGACTTGTTTGATCTCAATATACTTTTTTAATGTGGTATAGTCCCACCAACGGGAGAGTTCAGATTTTCGTAATCTTTCTAGTTTGATAAATAGCTGTTTTAATCCAAGGGGTTTGCTGTCCACGTTAGTCACTTTTTTTGACTGTAATCCCTGTCCTAGAAAAATTTCATTAAACATCTTATCTCGGTCATCTTCAAAACTCGCCATAATGAATGTTATTAATGCAAAGTAACTATCCTGATTCTTATATAGTGTCAGGACACGCCTACAAAGGAACTTCGGGTGCACGTAACACTTCAAATATGCAATAAGAAAAATAGGTAGTAGTGTCCCTGTAAATAGGGAAAAACAGCACACCAAAATGCATATATATGATGACTTAGCGAATAATTTTTAGGCGTCAACAATATGTAGAAATAAGTAAAAGGCTGTAGGGTGCTTAAAGCTTCAATTAGTGTCCACTACCTAAGGACACCATCCATATGTACAAGACATACAAACGTGAATTACTACAATTTTTAGAAGACTAATATTGCACACCCACACAATATATGGGTAAAGTACCCAACTGATACAAATTGTCAGTTCTTAATCAGATCATATATGCCTGTCACAATGTCAAGAGTGATAGAATCAATTTCTTCAAATCATTAAGCTGTCACAAGTTAAATCCAGGACCCTTGGAGCAATAGTTGTTTTTTTCCATTCTTTCTTTATTGACACATGATAGTGAGTTCCAAATACACGGACCAGCCGACACGTGTTTCGTCTTACAAAAGACTTTTTCAAGGCTGGAAAAAGTAAATACAAGAACTGAATGCAACCATTTCTTGTGCAACATCTTAGAAAATGATGAAAGTTTCACTTTTCACAATATCATAACTAAGTGTTCACCTTAATGGGTGATAGTCGGAGAAAGAAGACGTGGATAAGAAAAGAACCAAACTTCCCAAAATCAATTGTTTAGTATAAGAATCCAGCTAAAGATGAAAACAACAATGATTCACAAAGCATAAGAACCCTGTTCACGACACCCAAAGTCTGTAATAGCAGTGGGTAAATATTAACAAAACGAAAAATGAAATAAAAGTGTTAGACGTGTGTCTAAACAAACAAAAAGTAGAGACTCTAAAATACAAGATTATAAAATTTAATATATCAACCCACCAATAAGTTCAACGAGGTAGTTGATAAAGTATCCAATCATGTGGTTCGTAAACACGAATTCTCATGTAAAATCATCCAGTGTGAGATCACACCATCTAAAAGACGGACAGAGCAATAGAAAAAGGCTAAGCGTTCACAATAAAGGATCATATATTAAGGCTCAATTGTGCATGCGCACAATAATATCCCAACATGAGTACACTTAACTAAGCGAAATATGCATAAGCAATGTTGATAATCAGTAGCAATGTATCCTCTGTGAATAATCAACAAACAAGGTAATTCGCTACGTGAAGAAGTTCACTATGGTATCAGTGGTGAATGGATTCAATTAATAGACCAACGGTGCCGGTGGAAATGGCAATATAATAGACCCTTTCAGAACACTCATATCACCAGCTACATCTTGGAAAGCTCAATGACATTGACTGTCTACTAGTAAAAGCTAAGTACACACTCAACTATATGTTAGTCCGATATGAGTAACATGTGCACGCAAATGCTATTGCATGAATAAGAATATCCTCCCAACCTTAAATAAACAACTCAAACGTGAACAAGTCGTGCCGCTTCGGGAATAATAAGCATACCCAATGGTAGTATGTGCACTTCTCTTGTCTCCAAAGTTCAATAAAACGTAAATACGAGCATCAAATAGTATCTTCCAATGGGTTGCTAGATGTAAGTGACGTGCTATCTCCTTGATACGAGCGCACTCACTGCCTGGAAACAAACGTAAAAATATAAAAAACAAGCTCGTCCTGTAGCGTGTTACGTTAATGGTGAAACATAACCACTCCGAAAAGACACACAGTCAAGATTTCTTACTTGTTTCCGCCGGTCGAGTGATCTAACAGCCTTCCGTCCCATTCAACTACTCGGTGAACGCCACACAGTGCATACATTTAAAGGATAGATTGCCGGTGTCACGTGATATATCACGTGTAATTACGTTTCAAAAACCCGCTTAGAAGGGGGAAAACGGACTGCTTGAAATAATCGCCGCCATATTGGAGTGATAAATATTAACAGTGCGTTATGTGCTAAAAATGCACTTTAAGACCCAATAGCAAATCCCAATTTAATATAAACGCCTAATAAGACGCGAATATTGTAAATGATAATTAATGTAATGTCGGGATCAATATGACAAATAAAATTAACACGATGGACAAAAGAATGACCTATCGTAGTTTGACGCAATTAAAACAAGCCAATATAACATGGCCACATCCCATGTTGATTAACCATGTGTTAAATGGTTAATATCAATCAAAATTGTGAGCTGTATAAATGAAGAAAGACGTATTTTGAAAATCAACTTCATCATAATGATATGAACGCAGACATGTGTATAACATGTAGATCAAGAGCATAAATCATCAGTATAGGATGAGTTATTACCGTGTCTATAAAGCAAAATACAAAGAAGGAAGAAAAAGAAAAAGTAGAGATGCCTATGTTAAATGTAATGGTGGTTAGTTTAGGTGCTCATAATGTAAGGATTACGAATATTAAATTACATCCACATTGAGGCACTAACTGCGTAAAGTGGGCGTGCGGTGCGTGAAGTGCACCGCGTGCTCACTGTGCGCGCACCGTGTGCGCACGGAACGAACTGCGTTAAGTGGGCGCGCACGCCACGAATGGCGTAAAGTAACTTAGCATTTAAAAAACCGTACAAATTCACTGAAAAAACCATAGGTTTCACACACGTTATAGTTAGGAATTAGCATTTAAAAAATCTTGCAAATTCACTGAAAAAACCATAGGTTTCACACATGTTATAGTTAGCTGGACATTTACTGATAAAAAACCAATGAAATTCCCCCGTTATAGTTAGTGCAGGCAACTATAACTCACGCGACCGCAATCCTCTGCAATATATATATATATTATCTACTGGCAGTCGCCAGTAGGTAGTTATAGTTAGGACCTATTTTCCATAGGAAATCCGCAACATTCTACTTGGAATAACGTTGGCGCCGATTCCAACCTTTTGGCCAGCTCTGGTCCGCTCCTATCCAGAAAATTTCACGGTGATTCGTCAAGAGGGGGCCGAGAAAAAAGGGGGGTCCCAAATAGCATTTTTCCCATGCATTTTCTTATAGGACATGTTGACGCAGCTATAGCCCGAACTGCTGAACGGAATTACACCAAATTTGGCAAAGAGGTAGTCCTCAGTTCAGACTGGTGCCTTTTGCTTAAATGGTGTAAATCCGTTCAGTTGTTCCTGAGAAAATTAGAGTTAAATAGATAGATATATCTGGGCGGAGCTCAACCACACATTTCATCGTGAGATCTGATTGGATGTCAGTACTTCATCCAAGAAGTGTTGGCAGCCATCTTGGGATCAATATACATGATAGCACCTCATTAAAAAGCATTGCAGTTAATAGAAGGTTTTAAGACTTTAGTTACATTATAAATCATTTGATGATGGTACCACACTCATTTTAGGAATTGTGGTATGTTCTAAGGTGATTTTACCATGTGAAAAAGCCTTCTGCTGTGACATCATGAAGCATGTTTGAGATAAAACTATTTTCTAATGCTTTTCCCACAGAGGTTTGGAAGGTGTCATGATCGCGTGGGCAGGACGGAGCGGAACCGAATCGAGGGAGAATCCCGCCGACACTACAATTCCCACAAGGCGTAGCAACCGAGCTCCCCCACGTGACCGGGAGCGCGGTTGGTTAAAAGACGGAACTACGCAGAGAGGCGGCGCTAATAATTCGCTTTCGTAATCGGCAGCTGACCAACGGCCCACGACCCGCATCTACGGACCCCGCCGAGTTCCTTGAACCACAGCCTAACCCGGATTCTGCGACTGAAGAGTTCGCCTCCTGACGCGCCGGACAACCGGTGCCCACCGTCCTGCGCCTTCCGTCTCCGAAATCACCCGACTCTCCACCGGCACTAACAGTCTCCTGAGGTGAGTGCCCTCCGTTCACCTTCACCCTTCCCCAGTGGGTGTGTCCGTTGCCAAGACACCCCGCAGGAAGCACCCCCTCTGAGACCGCTACTCCGGTGCTCCTCGGCCCCAAGGATTCCTGGGCCTTGAGTGGAAGCGCCACCAGCGATGGGAGAGTGTTCCTGACCCCCATGTTTTCCTTGCCTGCACCCTTCGCCCAGGCGCTCCTCGACCCCACGGATTCCCGGGTCTCGAGTGGTAGCGCCTTTGAGAGGCTCAAAAGACGTATTTGGGTCCTTTTCAGCCAGAGCGACATCACAAGAGCTGTGCTGCCCCTGTCCATCCGAACCAGAGCTCTGATCACAGCTTCGCCCAACCAGGGAAGAGAGGACGAGGCAGGTAACGCAGGGGACACCAGGGGGAACACGATTGCCTCTGGGAGAGAAAGAGAAGCAACTAAATCCTCTCTCTTTGTCTCGTTACAGGTGTCTATCCCTGCTGACTCTCTCCTTCCCTCACCCACCTGTCTCCTGAGCCCGAGGGTCATTTACACGAATCCGGGCTGGGGACGGATGGGAGGGGGAACCCTACATAAGCATCAGCATCATCCTGAGGAGAGGATCGAGTGAGCGCCGCGACAGAATCATTAGCCCACGAATTATCCTCCTCCCGATAACGCTGAGGTAGGGATGGCCTCGTTAGACGACGTGGTTGCCGCTCTGGCCTTAGTCCAGGCTGAGTTAGCCACGTCTCGGGCAGAAACAGCGGCGTTGAATGCCCGCTTTGACCACCTTCAAAGAAACCCCTTTGATGCAGGACACACGTTCCCTACCACCACGCCCCAAGTGGTAGTAGAAATGCCAGCACACGTGCCTTTGGCTCCCCCTGAACGATATCATGGGGAGATACAGAAGGTGCAGGTGTTCCTGACCCAGATACTGCTGCACTTCCAATGCAAACCTACACTGTTTCTAACTAACCAAGCCCGGGTAGCATTTCTCATCTCCTACCTGGCCGGGGATGCTGCACAATGGGCGGTTCTGATCGTTCGGAGAGACGACGCCCTCTTGTACGACTGGGACACCTTTCGTCAGGAATTCGAAAAGACCTTTGATCGCCGGGCTGACACCTTCTCCGCCGATGGCGACCTCCTTGAACTCCGGCAAGGCCACACCAGTCTCCTCTGCTACATCAACAGCTTTCGACGTCTGGTGGCCGAAACAGACTGGCCCAAATCTAAACAAGCAGCGATCTTCTACCGAGGGCTTTCGGAAGAGCTGAAGGACGTGATCGCCCAAGTCGACCCCCAACCCCGCACCTGCGTGGCTATGGTCGAATTGGCCTCTCGCTTGGAATATCGTCTGAGGGAAAGAAAAGGAGACCACAAGCACAAGGAGAAACCTCTTGCATCGTACGAACATCCCCGTACCTCAGAACCCACAGCGACCCGTCCCAAGCCCATGGACATAGGGACGTTGAGAGCATCCCTGACCCTCAGCGAGCGTGACCATCGACGCAAGCAGGGCCTCTGCTTGTATTGTGGCAAAAAGGGCCACTTCCTTCGTGAATGTCCTGTACGCCCCAAGATCGGCCGCTATCGCCCCAGCCAAGCGGCAACCCTTACCAACGAAGAAACGATGGGAAACTCGAGGGCTTGAAGGTTCAGGAGGGGACGACTTCAAGCCGCTTAATGATCCCTTCTATGGAATCCGACGTCACCAAGGAGCCCAATCACTTCTTTGTTTCCTTATACGTGGTGGTGAACCACACCCCCCGACTCGTTCGCGCCATGGTCGATTCCGGAGCCACCGGGTGCTTCATAGACAGGACCGAAGCTGAACGGCTGGAAATCCCACTGCTGCTTAAAGACCAGCCAGAACTCGTCTATGCAGTGGACGGTAAAGAGCTGGACTCCGGTTCCATCACCTACCAAACCCCTCCTATGTGGGTCACCATAGGGGAAGACCACGGCGAATGGCTCACCTGCAACGTCATACACGCTCCCCGCTGCAACCTCATCTTAGGGTTACCCTGGTTGAGAATGCATGAACCCCAACTCACGTGGGCAAACAATTCGATACGGTTCGACTCTGCCTTCTGTCACCGCCAGTGTCGGCTGGTGAAGGGGCGCCCGGAAGCGGGTGTCACCCCCAAACAACATGTGGCCACAGCCGCCGAAAAAGACGTCGCCCTCCCGCTCTGTTACTCTCCATACTCAGAAGTCTTTGATAAACAAAGAGCCGAAGACTTACCTCCTCATCGGCAATACGATTGCCGCATTGACCTGATACCGGGGGCTACCGTCCCATGCAGCCGAATCTACGCCCTCACGGGCCCAGAAACCCAACATCTCCGTGAATACCTGGACGAATTCCTGAAACTGGGCTTCATTCGTCCCTCGAGATCTCCGGCGGCATCTCCCCTCTTCTTTATCCCGAAAACCAACGGCGAACTCCGCTGTTGTATAGACTATCGCGCTCTCAATGCGCTGACCATAAAGAATCAGTACCCACTGCCACTGATTGCGGTACTCCTGGAACAAGTACGGGGAGCCAACATCTACACCAAATTGGATCTCCGGGGAGCATACCACCTAGTTCGCATACGAAGAGGGGACGAGTGGAAAACAGCCTTCAAGACCAGGTTCGGCTTGTATGAGTACCTGGTCATGCCCTTCGGGCTCTGTAACGCCCCGGCTGCCTTCCAGTTCTTCCTCAACGAAGTGCTGAGGGACTCCTTGGACAAGTACGTCGTGGTGTATATAGACGACATCCTCGTGTTTTCATCCAATCTACATGACCATATACACCACGTAACGTCGGTACTTCAAGCCCTGAGAGACCATCGATTGTTCTGTAAACTCACGAAATGTGAGTTCCACGTAACGTCGGTGGAATTCCTCGGAGTGATGTTGACCCCTGCCGGACAGGTGATGACTGTTAGAAATGAGGGGGCTCTGGTTGGCGCAGGTGTGAACCCACAACAAGCAGGGACCCTTTACTTCTTGTCAGGGTGAAGGATGACTCCCCAGAATAACCCCTGCTCACCCTCTAGGTGCGTGGCGCGAGCAGTCTAGGCTAAGTCTCAGGCGTACACGGTTAAGCAAATGCAATTACACATACAGTAAACCCCTTGCATGCACCACAAACGGACACCAATCAGGTAGTATATAAAAATAAGCTTTTATGTAGTTTCAGCAGCGTCAAATACAAGGCCCAGTAACGTTGAACTGATGGGGCCACATTTCTTAGGAATACGGTAAAGTTCTCTTTGTTACGGAAAGTTCTTTAGGCTGGCACAAGGTGACTGTAGGCCTCAGCGCACTCCGTGCTGAAGCGGCGACCGGGAAGCACACGGCAGATGACAGGGAAATCAGAACGTTGCGGACCCTGGATCCGATGCGAGCTCGCGGTCGAGTTTGTAAGTACAGTACCTTGTTTCTTGACGCGAAGGTGGGTGCGGGATTTCAGCGGCACTTCGACCGAAGAGCGAGGCGGCGTCCGGGGCTCCCACACTTCACGATGGGGGTCTGATCTTCAGGCTCACGACCAGAGCGGGGTGTTGCAGGTGGCGGGTGAACAAAGCGGGGCAGCCGGGCACGCAGATACGTCCGGGCCGTCCGAGGCTTGGAGATGCTCACCACGCCGATTCCGGCGGGAGGGTGAAGGTGCGCAGCGAGCCTCCGGCGAGTGAGGTGACAGGGGCAACCCAGCACAGCGTAGGGGGAGCGGCTCCGATCGAGCGAGGCTCGTCCCAAGGCGGGGGCGGCTAAGCAGTCCTGGTCACGGCTCAGGGAGGGACTGCGGCACGAGGGTCACAGCTCCGGCGAGGGAAAGGACACCACTGTCCAGCAGCAGGCGAGTGAAGATCAGGTAGAGCCCAATGGTCCTGGGGCTCAGTTCAGTGGGCAACCTCAGTTCCAAGCCCTTGGAGATCGTTTTGGAAAAGCACAAGTCTTGAAAGTAAAAATAAAGCAAAGTCTTCAGCAACAGTTTCTCTTCTCCCCTTTGGCAGCAAGGTCACCACTGCAGGCCAATCCCCCAGGATAGGGACAGTCTTCCTCCTACAGCTTTCCCGGTGCCTCCTCCTCAGGCAGAGATTGTTCTTGGTCAAAAGCGGATCTAGTTTCTCAGGAGCAGGGCTCCTACATTTATACAGCAAATCTTTTGTTCTCCCAGGCCAGGGGGGCCCTTGCCTAGTTCAGTCCGGTTTCTGAGCACTTTGTTTACGCAATGCAGGCTTCTTCTTTCAGAGTGCAGGGAAGAGTCCTCAGACGCTCCACAGGGGGCAGAGCCGGCATTGAGGTAGCAGAGCGCTGTCCTATTCAGAGCCTAGGAGCACTCCTCCCACCCATCTACCGGTTGATCATCCTATTCACCCCCAGGCCACCTAGCCCTGCCCATCTGGGTTCCCCCAGCCCTGTCACTCACACCAG
The DNA here is from genome assembly GCF_964204655.1 of Triturus cristatus. Lineage (NCBI taxonomy): Eukaryota > Metazoa > Chordata > Amphibia > Caudata > Salamandridae > Triturus > Triturus cristatus. The sequence goes on from NC_140591.1 coordinate 502,593,077, forward strand.
CCAGACATCAGATACACATCACGCAGAGGCGGCTGAAATGCTTAGGCAAGCAAAGGCCAACTTTCTAAAAGCGACATTTGCAAACCCGGAATATTAAAATAAACCTTGCGAAAAGATGTACCTTATTATTCCGAGTTCAGGCATACTAAACTCGATCTTCTACCATGTTCCCTGGGTCGGTTAGGATCGTAGGGTGTAACAATCCAGGCCTCCCATACTGGCCTATGAGAACAGGGTAGCCTTGCAGTAGTGAACAACAAAACGGCGGTCATTCACTACCAGGACATGCCACGCATCCAGGCTTGTCCTACCTTAGGCTCACAACGCACCCTGCCCGTGGGCCTACCAGAGGGGTGACTAACATGCGGCTAAGGGAAGGTTTCAGGGACCGGAAAGTGTGGGCACTTGCCAGTCAGCATGTCAGTACCAGACTGCACGCAGGTTCTGCGATGGCAGACCTTAGACATATTTTACCGGCCGCTTCTGTGGGTGGCACAACCAGTGCTGCAAGCCCACCAGCGGTGTTTGCCTTTACATGCCCTGGCGCTCCTGGCGCACTTTACTGGGGTCTGACAATAAATCAAACAATCCAATCATGGAATCCAACCAACATATATAATTTACAAGGGAGCACTCGCACCGCGACACTGGTTGGCAGTGGCACAGCACGCTGAGCGGCCAACACCATAAAAACACATGAGGCACAGCGACAAAAAGAGGAAGGGAGACTCACGCCAAGGTGCCAGGTCTAACAATGACTGATCGCAAAGTGCAAGCCGTAGCGGAGTGGCCCCAGCCAGGATCGGTGAAGGAGGTCCAAAGCTTTCTTGGCTTCTCCAATTTCTACAGGAGATTCATACACCACTTCTCCCAGTTGGTGACCCCCCTCACTCGGTTAACGTGAAAAGGGGTTCCATTCGTCTGGTCTCCTGAGGCACAAACAGCATTCGAGCAGCTCAAAGAGGCGTTTACCTCCGCTCCCGTTTTACGCCATGCCCAACCCGACCTTCCCTTCATCGTGGAAGCAGACGCCTCCGACGTAGCGGTCGGCGCTATCCTATCCCAGCGGCAACCCGACACCGGACAGCTCCATCCGGTCGCTTTCATGTCTCGAAAACTCTGCCCGGCCGAACTGAATTACACCATCTCCGAAAAGGAACTACTCGCCATACGAGAAGCGTTCCTTGAATGGCGGCATTGGTTGCTGGGCGCGCAACATCAGGTGACGGTATTCACCTATCACCGCAACCTTCAGTTCCTCCGTTCTGCACGTCATCTCACACCCCGCCAGAAAAGGTGGATGCTCTTTTTTGCTGAGTACCATTTCCTCGTTACCTTTCGGCCGGGCGCACAAAACAGGAAGGCGGACGCCTTGTCTCGTCAGGAATTCCCCAGCCTCATGGCGGAGACCCCGGATCAACCGATTCTGTCACCAGAACAAGTAGTGGGTAGTCTGAAGACCGAGTCGTTCCTGCAGAACGTTAGAAAAGGAATACAGACGTTTGCCTGGTCGGCCTGGTTGAAGCGGCACAAAGAATGGCGACTCCACGATGGCCTTCCCATGTGTGGCTCTCGAGTATTACTCCCTACTCTTCGACTCTGCAAACTCATCTTCGACTGGTGTCACAACGTGCCCTGTGCCGGTCACACGGGAGGGACCAAAACCCTGGAGTTGGTGTTACGACAATGCTGGTGGCCGTCTGTTCGCCCTGATGTCCTGACCTGGGTACGGAATTGCTCTGTCTGCGCCCAAATGAAGACTGATCATCGTAAAGCGCAAGGCCTCCTGATGCCTCTTCCGACCCCGAAGTACCCTTGGGAGAAGATCTCCATAGACTTCATAGTAGGTCTGCCCAAGGACCAAGGTTGCACGGCAATAGTCGTCGTCGTCGACTACCTCACAAAAATGGGGCATTTTATCGCGTGCAAACAAGTACCCTCGGCAGGAGCTCTGGCTAAACTACTGTTGCTCCACGTGGTCCGGCTACATGGCCTTCACCTAGGGATAATATCGGACAGGGGGTCACAATTCACCGCCCGTTTTTGAAGGGTCTGGTGTGAGGAACTGGGCATACACTCCACGCTATCCACCAGCTTCCATCCCCAAACGGACGGCCAAACAGAGAAACTAAACCAAACCCTGAAGCAGTATCTGCGCTGTTACGTTGATCAGGCCGAGGAGTCATGGGTGGACTGGCTCTGGGTAGCGGAGATTGCCTACAACAACTCTCAACACTCCTCCACTCACCATACACCGTTCTTTCTTACTTCAGGACATCACCCCCGGTTTCTCCCTTTTCTTCTCCCGAGGGCCCGAAGCACTCTTCCCGAGGTGCATGACAGACTCAAAACCATTCACGCAGCCCTCAAACAAGCCCGAGACAACCTGCACGTAGCCAAGACACGGTATAAAGCCCAGGCAGACAAACATCGCCGAGACCCCCCGGAATATCACAAAGGCGACAGGGTGTGGTTGTCTACCAGACACATCCGGTTCAAGAAACCTAGTGCATTCACACCAAAATACATAGGTCCGTATCCGGTGATGCGACATGTGAACCCCGTGGCTGTACAGCTGCGGTTGCCCAATCACCTGCGCATACACCCCGTGTTCCACGTCTCCCTGCTGAAACCCTCCTTCTGTCCGGTCCGAAAAGTCCCGGACCCTGTCTGGGTGCACCACGAACAAGAATACGTGGTGCGAAAGGTACTCGACTCTAAGCTAGTCAGGGGCAAGCTGTGGTATCTCCTGGCATGGAAAGGGTATGGGCCAGAGGAGAACTCCTGGGAACCAGCGTCTGCTGTACATGCAACATGCCTGGTTGCGTCCTTCCACCGCCGCTGTCCACGCAAGCCCGGTTCCTCTCCCGCCGCTGGAAGCGGTGGGAAGGGGGATGTGCTGTCATGATCGCGTGGGCAGGACGGAGCGGAACCGAATCGAGGGAGAATCCCGCCGACACTACAATTCCCACAAGGCGTAGCAACCAAGCTCCCCCACGTGACCGGGAGCGCGGTTGGTTAAAAGACGGAACTACGCAGAGAGGTGGCGCTAATGATTCGCTTTCGTAATCGGCAGCTGACCAACGGCCCATGACCCGCATCTACGGACCCCGCCGAGTTCCTCGAACCACAGCCTAACCCGGATTCTGCGACTGAAGAGTTTGCCTCCTGACGCGCCGGACAACCGGTGCCCACCGTCCTGCGCCTTCCGTCTCCGAAATCACCCGACTCTCCATCGGCACTAACAGTCTCCTGAGGTGAGTGCCCTCCGTTCACCTTCACCCTTCCCCAGTGGGTGTGTCCGTTGCCAAGACACCCCGCAGGAAGAACCCCCTCTGAGACCGCTACTCCGGCGCTCCTCGGCCCCAAGGATTCCTGGGCCTTGAATGGAAGCGCCACCAGCGGTGGGAGAGTGTTCCTGACCCCCGTGTTTTCCTTGCCTGCACCCTTCGCCCAGGCGCTCCTCGACCCCAAGGATTCCCGGGTCTCGAGTGGTAGCGCCTTTGAGAGGCTCAAAAGACGTATTTGGGTCCTTTTCAGCCAGAGCGACATGACAAGAGCTGTGCTGCCCCTGTCCATCCGAACCAGAGCTCTGATCACAGCTTCGCCCAACCAGGGGAGAGAGGACGAGGCAGGTAACGCAGGGGACACCAGGGGGAACACGATTGCCTCCGGGAGAGAAGGAGAAGCAACTAAATCCTCTCTCTTTGTCTCGTTACAGGTGTCTATCCCTGCTGACTCTCTCCTTCCCTCACCCACCTGTCTCCTGAGCCCGAGGGTCATTTACACGAATCCGGGCTGGGGACGGATGGGAGGGGGAACCCTACATAAGCATCAGCGTCATCCTGAGGAGAGGATCGAGTGAGCGCCGCGACAGAAGGTGATCTATAAGCTAAACTGAGAGCATATTTTCTGTAAATTCACATTATCTTTCTCAGTCATGTGAGAATGAAGTCTGACATTCTCAGTCAAACATGTACATCCAACAAGGGCAGAGACTGTCAGTTGATTCCTTTGTGTTCTACTGCAGCTTCCCAGAGTGTTCTAACGAACAACTAGAGCGCTAACAGTCTTACTTATGACAAAAGTATGGCACACCTGAAGCCATCTTCATTGGAATAAAGTGGTAACACTTAAAACATTTCATTTACAAAGGAACAAAATGAGGGGGTTCATTTTGCCATAGAAATTATGATTAGTGCTGCAGAAAGAAAAATTAGGGCACATTTTGAGTGACTTCTCAAATCCTCTTCTATTTCAATAAAAAATTCTGATATGCAGACTGAAACATGCACTTTTAATAGCAGCAGCAGACTTCCGTGGTGAGCAGAAGCTTTACTACAGTGTTCTAATGAGCATCTAGAGTGCTAACATTCAGAATGTATGGCAAATGTGTGACATATCTGAATACCTTCTTGATGGAATCAAAGTAAAAAACTGAAAGCATTTCCTACTGAGGAGACTGCAGTAAATGAGGAAATTAGGAAACTTCATAACAAATACATCTCCCAAGATGGCCACCAGAGACAAAAGAGCCCAAATGCAGCACAAAGATCACCCAGATGTAGCCCACATGTAGCCCAATGACAGAAGTGTGCAAAACACTTATTTTTTGTGTATTTGCAGTTTTATATAGTGCAGACTTGTCAGGTATTGGAGTGCTTTACATGAGCATCGGTTACATCACACAAGATCAAATTAATTTTGGTTGTAGAGATGGGGAGAGTAAAAGATTTGACCAGAATCACAGAATGTTGAGCTGAAGCAGAAACTCCAACCTGGTTCCCCAGTTGCAAAGCCTGCAGCTCCGGAAGTAACACCACATCCTCTCCCCTAGGTGTAACATTTAATCAAGTGGTCAACTGGATAAAAAAACATAAAGATTACAAATAATTTAAAAGTTATTTGTCGCCTTTTGAAAACTCAGAAAATATGTTCTCATTTTAGTTTTTTAGAGCACTTACCATAATTTTGATGCAAATAAGACCCTTTCATATATGTAATTTCTAAAGGAAATTCTCTAGGTATTACAGTTTTGATTACATCAAGATGACGTCAGGCGTTCCACACTTTTGTAATAAATATAGAATGTTAGCAATCTAGTTGTTCATTGGGATACAGTTGAGAGGCAGAGGCCAGGGGCACGGACTCTGAAAATTGAAGGCAGGTAGGAGAGTGCAGAGGCAACAATTTGACCACACTGGGCAGGCAGGAAGGGCAGTGGCAGCACAACAGACTATGGAGGGCAATGGAAAGGGGGGCAGGGGCAACAAACCAACAATACAGGACTGGCAAGAGAGGCTGTGGCAATATAATAGACCATTGTGGGCAGAAGGAAGAGGCAGTGGTAGTACAACCATACATGCCAACAGACCTGTTTCAGCCCTGAAACGTCCAATGTTTTGAAGCTCAATTGGGCTTTATTTGATCTGTCTCCTGTCTACAATCTCCTCTTTTTCAATGTAACTCAAAGGGGAAAATCTCCGTCTTACCAAGTTAAAAACGTTCGTAAGTATGGTACATTGGACCAAACTGACCCTGCAGGGCAGGCATCAGGGTTTGCAGCAGCACAATACACCACACAGGGCATGCAGGACGGGAGTGCAGCACAACAATCCATAGCAAGCAATAGGGAGGGGACAGGACCATGCACATGGACAACAGAGAATAGAGGGGAAGAGGCAATGGTAGCTAGCTGACCATAATGGACAGACAGGAGAGAAAGCTGCAGCATAACAGACCATAAAGGGCAGGAGGGATGGATCAGGGACATTACAATGGAACAGACAAGCCAGGAGGGAGGGAATAGGGGTCTGCACATGGAAACAGAGGGCTGGGGGCAAGGGGGCAGGGCAGGAGCAGCAAGGTGACCATGGAGGTCAGGCAGGATGGGCACTAGAAACAAGACACACCATGGAGAGCAACAATGAGACTATGATGGCATACACACAGACCATGGAGAGAAGGTGGGAGGGGCCATGGCAGCACAGACGACCATGCATGGCAAGCGGGAAAGTTAGTGGCAGCACAATAGCTATGATGGGCAAGAAGGAGGGTGCAGGGGCATGCACAAAGGACCATGGAGGATAGAAGGGAGGGTCAGGACCTGGGCACAGACAAGAGAGTTCAGAGGAAGGGGCCTCACAACAGACCGCGTGGGGCAGGCAGGAGGGGCAGTTGCAGCACAACAGACCAGGGAGGGCAGAACGGTGTGGCAGTAAAATGGACCATGGAGGACAGTAGGAAAGGGATAGCGGCATTGTATGGTGACAGGCAGGGTGGAGGTGGCAGGAACAGGTTACAGTCATCTGACAATGCTAGGCTGGTGGGAGGGGAGTGGCAGCTCAACAGAACACTCAGAGTAGATAGGAGTGGCAGGTCCATGGAACATGGTGGGCGAAAAGGATGGAGCAGGGGCATGCACAAAGACATCGGAGGGCAGGGGGAAGGAGAATAGGGGCAGCAAGCTAAGCACAGAGTTTAAGCAGGAGGTCAATGATGGGGCATAGAATTGGGCAATGGAGGGCAGGAGGAGGGGACTGGTACATCATACTAAATTGAGGGCAGTGGCAGCACATCAGACCATGCATGGCAGGAGGGAGGAGGCTAGTCCATGGATTCACACAACAGAGGATAGGGAGGAGGGGGATGGAGCAGCAAGCTAACTGTTCAGAGAAGGCGGGTATTAGGAACTTTATTGTTTTTAAAACGTGTGTCTGTGCGAACTACTTAAAATATGAACAAGTATGCAGCATAATCTCACTTTTATTCAGGAAGAAGAGGACGTTTGTGACTGTGACTCCGGGCTCACTTGGCAGAAACACCCCCTGACCCTCCACCCCCTATCGCAAAATGTAATGCCCGTGAAAAGGGTAGGTGAACACAGTGTTATATAGAACATAGTCCTGAGAGCACGATTGAAAATGAAAACTAGATATAGTGTATGGTATAAACTATGCACCAAAAAGTGTGATATAAGATGAACCGGGCGTGAAATATAATATGCAATACATTGTGCGCAATGACAGATTCATTGGAGAGCGCGAGATAGCACAGGCACTAGCGCGTGCTATGCGATGTGCGCCTTGGAGTGTAATATGCACAGGGCAGTGTTGTGTAACCTAACTAGTCTCTAAAGTTGTAATATAAAATATGTGCTGGGGAGTGTAACGTTGCATATGCACTGTGACAAAGATATGGATCCCAGATTGTAATATGTATGGCATAGCACTGTGCGTTATAACATAGGCATCGAGGAAGGCACGTTAGATGGGGCAATATAACCCGTGCGAAGACAAGTGTGGAATGACATATTCACGGGGTGGTGTTACAGTGCACATGGGCTAGAGAGTGTCATAGCATATGCACTAGCTGGTGGAATACAACACAGAGGTGTGTGGCACTCGGCAGGCAATGGTGGGTGTAACACAGCATTGGGCTCTGCCAGGAGCGCGCTGTGACTCTCAAGTGATGTTCATCCCCTTTCCAGAGAGTAAAATAAAAAGTATTACACGTCCGGCAGTGGATGTGTGTTTTATTAACCGTGAGGGGGGTTTCTTACATAGTTTTGGTCGAATTTTTGTCGAATCCCCTTTGAATGGCTTGGTGTGCATGTGTATTAAATGTGCCCATCAATAGCTACCCATGTTTGTATAAATAAACGACAAGGGTGTCTACCGGGATTAGGCACGGTAGGGCATCAGACATGTCAGAGCTTAACTAGTGGTGTAAATACATTCCACGTGGATTCATTGTATGCATAGTCGCCTTTTAATGAATGTCACTCAAATCGTCATGGTGATAGGTACGTACGGTTTGTCCAGCATGTCCTAGGTGTGTCTATAAATATATATTGTTTAAAAATAATAAAAAACAGTGGCCGGCCCTGGGTATTGGGGTAAAAAAATATAATTAGGAGACAGGCCCTGGGGGATGGGGTCATCAGGGCCAATAAATTAGAATAAGAAGGGGAACCACACAGCCCCCCCTTCTTAAAAAATTAAAATAAATAAAAGACTGGCATCGTGCCGGAGGCCACGCCCCCTCCTTGCAGCACTCTGCAAACGCGCCCCCTGGCGAGTTGTAAGTTGGGGAATTAATTCCTCTTCAATACTGAGGGTCCCTTAGGGCCAACTAGCCCAACAGGCATCTCCAGTATGCGCCAGGGAGCTGCGCTGCAGACAGGTGTTCTGAGGCCAAGCCCCTTTTTACACCTCTCTGCAACGCAGCTCTGTGGCGCTTAGTGGAGGTACCTAGTGGTCTAGTTTGACCCTAGGGACCCTTAGGATGCAAGGGGACTTAATCTCTCAACTTTGAACAGCCACAGGGCGCGTTTACACAGTGGTGAAGGGAGGGGACGGGGCCTGAGGTGACGTGTGCAAACACGCACTATGGCACGTTTTAAATCGGGGATATAATTTCCCTTCAATACTGAGGGCCCCTGGGGGCTAACTAGCCCACCAAGTGCTTCCAGTAAGCACCACTGAGCTGCATTGCAGAGAGGGGGTCCAGGCTGTGCCACTTTTCACACCTCTCTGCAACGCAGCTCTGTGGCACTTACTGGAGGTACCTAGTGGGCTAGTTGGACCCTAGGGACCCTCAGGATTCAAATGAACTTAATCTCCCAACTAAAAACGGACACAGGGCGTGTTTACACAGTGGTGAAGGGAGGGGACGGGGCCTGAGTTAACGTGTGCAAAAACGCCCTGTGGCCTGTTTTAAGAGGTAGTTTTAATCCCCCTGCCCTATTATATACTAGGGGCTTACAGAAGAGGTCATGCTAAGACCCCAACGCATAATGTTCCCTAGTGTATGTAGGTGTTTTCACTGTATTCTAAGTGTCTTTTAACATAGCACTGGCTCTAGGACTGGTTAGTCAGATTCAGTTACCACCAGTATCCGTCTGAAAAAGTTGAGGGTACAGGATGATTTTGCAACAAGGATTCTTTCTGCTCTTCTTTTTGTTTTTTCTGCACGTTATCCTTCTTCCTGCTCTTTTCTTCGTCTTTGAGGACTTCTGTTGCTTCTTTCTGCACTTCTTTTTTTTCTTTCTGTGCATTTTTTCTTCTTTCTTCACATGTCCTATCTCTGTAGGCAGAGTTAGAAATTAGCATTTAAAAAACCTTTGAAATTCACAGAAAAAACCATAGGTTTCAGGCACGTTATAGTTAGGAATTAGCATTTAAAAAACCTCAGAAATTCACTGAAAAAAACATAGGTTTCAGGGGTGTTATAGTTAGCTGGACTTTTCACTTGTACAAAACCATTGAAATTCCCCCGTTATAGTTAGTTCAGCTAACTATAACTCGCGCGCCCACAATGCACTGCTGATGACGTCACATATTTAATCACTCATGACATGGTCAGTGACATCACTCATGACATCACTGATGACATCTCAAATGACATCACTGATGACATCACTGATGACATCATCCTTGTGATGGAGTGGCAGACCTCCTCTCACCCTAATATAACCTTTGATACACACATTCAAAAATAGAGACTACAATTTTCAAAACAATGGACATACCAATACCAGTTACAACAACCTCTTCAGTAATTCTAAGATCCACATACACATCCACTCATTCACCAACAGTCCTATACAGTCACTCATACATGTACTCACTCATCATATGTACTCATACACCTATACATCCTGTTACACAATGCCACTCATCCATAGAGTTACTCACACACATAATCACTCATGCTAATAAAGAATCAAACATACATTTATTTGCATATACAGTTATACACACACCACCACACGTACTTCTACGGAAACTTACACATACTTAGTCTTTTAAACAATCACTTATAGAAACACATACTTATTCATACAGGAACTCTTTCAATCCCTCACTCTCACATATACTCACTTATATACACCAATGGTCACATATACTAGTTTAAAACATATGTAGTTACTCATAAAGACACTATTGAGACAGTCATTCACTCACTAACACATCCATACACACACTCATCCACCCATACAGTCCTGCACACATGCTGTCTTCAACACATACAAACAGTGAGTCACTCATTCATGCACCTATGCACTACGTAATACCCCCACCGAACCATGCAGATACTCAGACTGATACTCAAAAAACCAACTAATAACCTATATAGACACCCATGTAGCTACTCACCAACCCATGCAGCCACCTATACACAAAGTGAGAGACTGATACAGATATTTACATATTTAAACATTACTCACTAAGCCATGTATTCACTATGATACACTTAATCAGTCAGTTACGCAATCAATTTTTCAAAAACAAATCATCCATTTAGACACTTATATACCCATTTATTCTTCCATCGACCTTGAGATATACATATATAAAACATATTTAATTTTCAGAAAAACACACATTCACTGGATGATGTCATCAGTGATGTCATTTGAGATGTCATCTGTGATGTCATGAGTGATGTCACTGACCATGTCATGAGTGATGTAATATGTGACGTCATTAGCAGTGCATTGCGGGCGCGCGAGTTATAGTTAGCTGAACTAACTATAACGGGGGAATTTCAATGGTTTTGTACAAGTGAAAAAAGTCCAGCTAACTATAACACCCCTGAAACCTATGGTTTTTTCAGTGAATATATATATATATCTTTTTTGGATACTCCGAAGAGGAGGAAGCCACCATAGCCCCTGGGAACTGCATCCATTACCTACCTCTGCTACGGAAGTCGGGACGTCCGAGGTCGGCTGACCGGAGGAGTGTACCTGGTGTTGAGCGAAGGTAGGAGACGACAGAATTCCCAGTGGGGGGAGTGCACGGCGCGGGATTGAGGTACTGTACCAAGAATCCACGACCGCAATCACTGGAATACTGAAATTAAACTCGATAACCAAATATGTCCGCTGACACGTTGAGACACCGAGAGGAGGCTGCGAGCTCCATGTTCCTAGACACACCGGCTGGTGTGCCGGTACGGGGTGAAAGCTCTGTGAGCCAACCGGAGGGTGCTCCCATCAGAGAACAGTACAAAAAACTGGAAAAACTAATGCGGGCAGAGCAGTCCAAGTGGTGGGAACATAGATCTCTTTCCCGCTACTTGGACGTAGGAAGAGTTCCTAGGGGTCTGAGAATTACCCTAGCGCCCAGCTACGAGAATCCGGACCCAGCGATGTTAGCTGAATGGGCGGAAACTAACTTGGCGTCCTCGAGCAAATTAATGATGATACTCATCAAGTATGCGGAGAGTGATAGAGCCAAGTTACAAGCGCAAATTGACATTTTAGAAGGAGAGATAGACAAGATGGAAAAAGGTGAACACACGAAGAAAATGAGGGATGATATGCTGGCTCGCCTAAACAAGGATGAAGAGGTGATTAAACGTAGAAAAACGTATAAATTTGAAAGGGATCGTGTGGACTACCAAAATGGTCAAATCTTTACGTATGCTCGAAAATACGATGTAGTCAAAGCAAGGGGCAAAAAACTAACCAGGAGAAATGGAGGTGAGATAACGGTGCCATCTACATCGACCTCTGAATTAAGTTCGGCTGCAGAGAGCGATCTTGAAGGAGAAAACAGAAGTCAGCCATTGGGGTTTACAAAATTTTCACTGGCGGAGGAGGTAGACTGCCTCTGCCAGGACAGACGGGAAACTCTACGTCCCTGTGGACCTCAAGCAGCAAAGAACAAAGACGCAATTTCAAGCGAAGCCAGAGAAGGAAATGCGTCAAAAGAAACCAAAAACAAAAACGCAGGCAGGAAAGCGCCGAGGGGAAGATGGAACCGTTTTCAAAACAAGAATTGAGTGGCAGCACCTATTCAAATGCGGTAATCAATTTGACTGATATGCAACTGTCTCCAACTGAAGAGAAGATTCTGGGATTGGGCTTGACATTTTGCCCACCCTGTGATTTTAACTTCGTAGACACTAGATTGGACACTTACCGCTTCATTAGGAAATTAAAACTACATAAATTTCACCTCCTACAACCCAAAAAAGCCACAATCCCAAACATCTCGGAATCAACTAACCCTCCACTACTCACAGCGGGGGATGCATCCTTATTTCAGGACGCGTGGTCCCTCATTGTAGAACAAGCAGAGGGCAATACAACTGGTGAACCAGCACTTATTGATGGCAGAGGAACCTGTGAAACTCCATTCAAACCGAGATCAAACTTCCAGCCAATTTTCTTACACGATAATCTGGATGTATACCACGAGTTGGTAACCCAAGACTTAAAAAAGCTATACACCATAACTAATAGGACATTCCGCAACAGGAACAAACAGAACCTTGTCTACTGGAACCTCATTAAGAAATTAGGAGCTGATAAGAATATTGTTGTGAGACAGGCAGACAAGGGGGGTAATATAGTCCTATGGCCGCGTCAATTATATATGGATGAGGCAAAATCCCAACTGGATGATATAGCGTGTTACCGTAAAAGTAATATCAACGTGGTGAAATCATCCTGGCAAGAGCATTATCTGAAACTGTTGGCATGGAAGAGTGGGGGTTTAATTACTGAGGCAGAATATCGGTTTATGAAGAAGGAATTTCCTGTTATTCCAACTTTTTATTTAATCCCAAAGGTGCACAAAAGTACAACGACTCCACCAGGGAGACCGATAATTTCCGCAATTAATAGCCTTATGGAAAACACCTCCAAATACATAGATTTTTTTCTACAGGAGTGGGTCCGCAGTCTGCCATCATATGTACAGGACACCTCAGACTTTCTACGCAAAATTGAGACTGTATCTTGGGGTGAGGATATGTTATTGATGACTATGGACGTGAAGTCCTTATACACCTCGATAAGGCATTGCGATAGTCTTAAGGCAATAGAGCATTATTTGAATTTAAGGCCTATGACGTTTGCAGCGCACAACAAAATGCTCAAGATGATGATTTCTGTATGTTTGGAGCAAAATTTCTTCTTGTTTGACAACCAAATATATCAACAGATCAGGGGTGTCGCAATGGGGGCCTGCTTCTCTCCTAGCTATGCATGTTTGCATATGGGCTTGTGGGAGGAGCAGGTCCTCTATGGTGAACACATGGCCATCACAAAAGAGCATGTTGTATTGTATCTAAGGTATATTGATGATTTATTTTTTGTTTGGAGGGGAACTGAGCAAAGCGCAAAGGATTTTGTGGAGACACTAAATGTTAATTGTCTTAACCTTGAATTCACATCATCAATCAGTGATAAGACAGTCTGCTTTTAGATGTGGAAATTAACAACAACAATAATATACTTTCCACTAAACTATTTAGAAAGCTGACTGCAGGCAACACCATTCTGCATGCCTCAAGCCACCATCCTTTACACCTTATTCGGAGCATCCCCTATGGGGAGATGCTTCGCATTAGGCGCATATGCAGCTCTGACTCTGATTGTGAAAGTGCACAGGAGGCTAGTAAACAGAGATTTCTAGCCAGAGGCTACCCCCTCAAACTAATTAAGGAGGCCATTCAGAAAACACGAGCCATACCTAGATTAAATGCACTGCTACCTAAATCGAGAAATGAGAAATTAGTGGAGGAATCACCCACATTTCAGTCGAGAATTATCCTTACTTACAATAGACAACATCAGGAATTAAGGAGAATCTTTAGCCGTAACTGGAATTCAATACAGGGCGATCCAGTTATTGGTAGTACCATCAACCCCAAACCGGCCATAACTTTTAGGAAAGCATTTTCCTTAAAGGATGGCTTGGTAAGTAGCAGTCCAGAATCGGCCCCAACAAATACGTGGTTGTCACAGGTGAAAGGTTTTAAGAAATGTGCAAACTGCAAAGCATGTAAATTTGGATGCAGCAAAACGCATTTTCTAAGTCCTTTTAAAACTATACCCATGGAGATTGGCAAAAGACTTTCATGCAAAACAGAATTTGCAATCTATATTCTGGAATGCCCCTGTGGACTTAAATATGTTGGCAGCACAAAGCTACCAGTCCACAAAAGGATTTTACAGCATATCAGGGCGATTTCCAACAAAGATCAGGCCTATCCCGTGGCGAGGCATTTTGAAGGGAAGCACACCAGTAACCCAGGCCTCCTCCAATACTATGTTATTGATACAGTTTTACCACTGAAACGAGGTGGCAACCGGGAGGCTAAGCTTAGGCTACTCGAAACTAGATACATTTTAGAGTTAGATACGAAGAATCCGAACGGTCTTAACTCTAGTGAGGACTTTTTTACATGCCTTTAGTCTCCACAAAAATAATGTATGTATCGACACCATCTACAGCCTTCAGACTATTGATTTTCCACTTTGAATCTCTCCTATTTTGTACTCTATGATGGGACACAGTATGGGCTCACAGGGTGTACGTGTACCCGCAGGAAGCTTGCGACAATATGTTTTTAACAGGAGTTTTTTTGTTATTTTCTCGCTTTTCCCTTTTGTTTTTCCATTCCCAGGTGGAGTTGGAGAACACTAGATAGAGGTACAATCCCAATAGGGGAAAAGGAGAAATCAATGAAATTAACATGATGTAAATATAGAAAATAATTAGAGATATATCTTTTTAAGAAGGCGTACTAACATAGTATGCAGAAAAAACTGTAAAATTATGTAACAAAAAATTCCCAATCTTAATATGTTAAGGTATTAACTGACAGTCTCTACAGAAGTGTAAAGTGGGGGGCAAATGATTGGATAGGGTAGAAATTACCTGTCCTTCAGTGACAAAATGAAATACAAGTATTTATACATCAACATCCGTTTGAATTGCCAGCAGGATTTTAGGGGATAGACTGAGAGGAGGTCACCAAGAAAGAAATTAAATCTAAGACCAATTGGCCCACTGGGGCGCAATCATGTTAAGAGATTACAAACTATCGTAGTGCGCAAGTAATTATTTAATTACACCTTGTTGAAAGCACAGATTTCTTTCATGCTACTAGGACATTTAAACAGTAGCAGTGGATGTATTAGAGAAAAACTTTTTTATGCATATAGTATTTATGTCATTAATTTATTTTTGATATGAAATTGTATATAAATATTTTCCTATGTTGTATATATGTACATAGTATATTCATATAATTATTTATTTGTAAATACGAGTATGAATTGTGAATCATCCACACTTGCGCACGATTATGCCTGTATTTTACACAATACGATTGAAACCATTGATATGTAGTAACTCTTTTATGTCCATGATAAGGTCATTTCCGGTGTTGTTTCCCCTTTAAATACTGCTATTCCCCACCACGTGTCATGTGATCAAGGCCCGAGTGGGGGCTGAAACGCGTCATGGCGGACTGGTACAGAGTGATATGAAATAAAGACTCAGTGATTGGCACCGAAGTTTTGGGTCCGTTCTTTCGTCTAACCAAGGCAGCAGCATTAGAGACGAATTTACATTCATATATATATATATGTAAATAAATATATGAATTCACTTGAATTGTATAGATAAACAAGTAAAATTTGTTTCCCAGAATACACAATATCACAAAGACAAGACTGAACATCATTCAAGCCTTACACCATTGCCTTATGAGGATGATAGCTTTACTGCTCATCTCCAAGAGTACCCACCTTTTCTATATGCTCTTAAAGTTGCAACTTGGCTGCTTTTTCAGAAACAGTGAGAAAATGGGACATTTTAGCTATGGGATTATAGATGAATGGTATGCAGATTTCTACAACATTATACTTTAAAAAGCTAATAGCGATGTAGATTGCTCAAGCACCCATGAGGGATAAGGCTACCCTGGGCATGACATATTTTTCATGATAGAGGAATATATCAGAAAAGGCAAATCAAAATGGTCTGGCTGTAAATTCTTTAGAATGAGGTTCTAGGGATAGAATGAGATTCTTCATTACCTTTTTTTGTTTAGGAGCATAGTATCAGCACAAACTTCTTCTATTTTGTTTTCCAAAGTGGTTTACAGTGTCACACTAGTTACCTAATACCTCGGACTGAACATTCACAGTTCTGGATCTCTATAAAACTTAAAACACCCAGAAGAATACTTTATTTTAGGTGAACACTCGCTTAATCTGTCCCTCCTTACAATCTCTTTTTGTGCGATTTATGGCCTTCATAAATAACAGTTTAGGTTCAGTTTGTTACTGGGATCCTTCTGCAACTACTTTTCTGGAGCTAATCTTCTGACCTAAGCTTGTAAGGTTTTTAACTCCTCCTGAAAAGCATGCTTTGTATGTATTCAATCTATTTTCTTTGTTGAGAAACACATTTTATTTTATTATTAGCAAAACAACAAGTCACATCAGCTGTCCTCAAAAAGCCCCAAACAGCATCACTTCAAATCAGGAGCGGAGCCATTATGATAGTTAAAGCATCACACGGGGAAATAACAATCTTTTATGTGCAATATGATAACAACAACAAAGCACCCATATCCAAAGCCCCAAACCATTTACCCCAAACCTTTGCAAGCTTAGCAGGCCAGGCACTGTGCCTCGTACACTGCATTCTCCTGTTGAGCACACCAGTCTACTCCTTGTACTCATGTCAACAATTTCTGGGGCCTGGGTGCCTTCTAGTGAGGAGCAATATCTCTTTTAGACACCACAAGGGAGGTGCCCAGCAGATCCCGGTTGGTCTGGGTGCCCTCTCCCCCTCATACACTCCCAGCAGCATCAATCAAGGGAAGAGTTCGAGTGTCAGGCCCAAAACATTCAAAAGCTCGGCCAACGCTGCCTCCCAGTAACGTGCTATTATGGGGCAAGACCATACCATATGAAAGAAATCTGCAGGAGTGTGAGAGCATCGACCACAGGTGGGGCTGTTTTAAAATCCTGCTAGAAACAGCATGTATGGGGTGAGGTATGCACGGTTTAAGTAGTATGTCTGCACCAAGTGAAGCCTGGAAGAGACTGTAAGGACTCCGGAAGCCATTAATCTGTCCAACCAATCCTCCTCTTCCAAAGGACCATGCCAATTCTCCCAGTGGGTTTCAAGAGCATGTACGGTCTTGGGGGTGTTAATGGTCAAGGTGTGATAAATCTGGGAGACACCTCCCTTACCCTAGGCCCCCATCATTAAATTGGTTTTGGTAGGGCTGAATTCTGGGATAGGTGTATCTGGGGGATATGCACTCATAAGGCGTGGCGCTACTACAGAAATGTGTGAAATTGTGTTTGTATAATGCGTATGTCTGCTGGAGCTCCTGGAAGGAGGCCATATGTGTGCCTTCCCAGATATCACAGAAGAGAGTGATAGCGATGGCATTTCACCAAGTGAACTCCTCTAACGCCACTACCTCCCCCAACCATGTGCCTTGCCAGAAAGGAGTGTGTTGAGTGACCTTCTTCCACCATCCTGCGTACTATAGTGCAGCCCTCCACCCACAGAACATAAGCTGAGTCACTTCTGGAAGCGCTCTTGGGATGGCGCAGCCATAGTGCAGTTCCATAATTCATGGAAATCCTATTGTGGCAAGTTCCTGCTAATTGGCCGCATCCGACCATCCACCACTGAGACATTAGTTAATGATCAAGAGGTGGGGCACTAGATAATATAAGATGACCATACCCAGGCCTCCGTCGCAAGATGTGAGTTGACAGATAGAGAAGAAAGACAGAAAGGAGACAGCCAGTGAGTGTATCTCTTTGAACCAATGATGAGCGATACCGTGGGGAAAACTTTGGAAACAGGGCAGTACCATCATTTTGTAGAGGGCTAATCTTCCCATGGCATTCATTGGCAATGTCAGCTTTGACCTTGCGGGTGAAAGGGGTGATGTTGAGAGAACATGCTAGGGCTGGGCCAAGAGCCACTTGGGTGCCCAGATACCAGAAACTAAAGTGGCGGATTGGGATAGATGTTTGCCAATCCACACAGTCTCACTAGAGCACTAGTGGTATGAGAATCAATTGCAACGTGTTGACAGTCAATCACGAAGCCTCTTCAAAAAGCTGTAGGATTCAGAGACATTGAGGGCCACTGTCCGGTGGGTTCAAAAGATACAGCAGCATTTCATCTGTGTAGAGTGCAATGTGGTCTTTGTGTCCTGTGCAGGCGCTGCAAATAGTGCCTCTCACTTTGAGCGGGCATGAATCCGCATTGGTCCGGATGGATTAATGACCAGAGATCTTGTCGTAGGCGATTGCCCAGCACGGTTGCAAAGATTTTAACATCCCCTTTGATAAGAGAGATAGGCTGGTAATCGGCACAGGAGGTGGATGGTGGCTGCTTTTTTGGTATGACCACTATAGTGGCTTCATCGAAGTCTCTGGGGAGAAAACCCACCCATGCTGCTTCCTTATAGAGGTCTAATAAATGACGAGCTAGGATTTCTTTACATTATGAATCAAATTCCATCGGGTAGCCTTCTGGGCCCAGCATTTTACCAGGCCTCATCACCAAATCTGTGTCACCAATTTCTTTGAGAGTAATGGGCTGTTCTAGCTCTAGCTGTTCAGCTCTAGAGAGGCTTAACAGGGGTATCTCATCAAGGTGAGGGGGCGGTCTTTCCAGAATCAGGACGAGGGGCAGCCTTGTGCAGGTTTGGATAGTAGTCTGTAAGCACTTATATCAATATCTAGGGAAGAGCGATGCATGCATCCCTGTATGTTTGCTATCTCAGGTATGATACATCTGGCCAGGGGGTCGGGAACCAGCCAAAATACAACTTGCTATTTTTGTCCCCCACCCATGCACCCGTGCAGTGGACGGCCCACCAGATTTGCTTTGCTGCTTCTAGCGAGTGGACCCTGATCGCCTCTCAAAGCAAGGTCAGTTCCCTGGCAATCGCACTGTGGTTAAATTCGGAGAGCGGCATCCCTAGGTGAAGAGGATGAGCTTCAAGTTAGGTAACTCAATCATATTGAACTTTTTCTTTCAGCCATAGGAGAGTTTTGGTGTGTCCCTGAATAGTAACCATACATGCTGCCCAGAGAGTACCTGTTGAACGGACCAACCCTGTGTGGAAATACACCACCATTTCGCACCTCAAATTGTGGCTGTATGCCGTATTTTGAAGTGTTGAGTCGCCACACAGGATGTCGGGTAGAGTCTGGTGTACCGAGAAAAAGGGCATAGCCGGAGTTTCCAAGTGAGAGTATCTGCAAATGTAAATCTGATAAAACTTCAGTAGCCAGCGGAAGAAGCATATCTATGCATGCATGAGTAGGATGTGCAGCAAAGGTATGTGTATGTTGCTTCTGCCAAGGATTCCAAGTTCTCCACATATTGCATAAACCTAGGGTGGTTACCCATTTGTGTGGGGAATTGGCTCTTTGGCACCAAGCATCTGATGGGGGGCCACTGGAGTCCATTGCAGGGTCTAGGACCACATAAACACTGCCCTCTATGACTGTGAGACCCGGAAGCCATTGTGCTATAACCCCGAGGAGTGTCTCTAAGAAGGAGATCAGCACTGTAGGGAGGCAGAGTATGTTGAACGAGTAGCTCTCCATCATACATGTTAGGGAAAAGTAATGACCCTTGGGATCTGTCCAGATCTGGGCAACCACCGAAGGGAATGTACAGCGCAGCAAGATTAACACCCTGTGGGACCACCACACATACCCAACATGGTGGACTCTATCAAACCCTTGCCACACCAGAAATGTACTTTTTGTACCCATCAGGTGCGTCTCCTGAGGCATTAGGATGGAAAGGAGTTATCGTTGGGCATACCATAGCATCATAGAGGGCTTGATCCTGTCTAAGAGATTGTTTATGTTCCAGGACATACCACTCTAAGAAGCCATGGGAAGATTGGAGACATGATTTCCATAAAATTGAAGGGTTCACTGACTGCATGGGAGGGGCCGAGTGCTGAACATGATACATTTGTGTTTGGGTATATTGAAGCCATAGGTGGATGGGTGGTGAGAGGACTTTGTGACCTATAAGAAAAAAGAACCAAGAGGCATGCAGCAAAACGAAACCATAGAAACAGCGGAAATCCTAATTCCCCTACCCCATACTCCCCCCAAGAAGCATCTGTTGCCCAATAATATGTTTCCCAATTTATAACCACTTTGTCATAGACAGGCGTGGAGTGGTGGACATCTCCAGAGTGTAGGAAGGATACTGTTTGGTGCATGCCCCCATGCAAGCGACCATAAGCTACACAGTCAGCTGCAAGTTGGGTCAAATCCAGGCCTGGGACTCAAAAGGGCTTCACATGTTGTATCTAGATGGGAAAAGGTGTCTGGCTCAGTCGTTCATCAACTTGATGTGAAGCATGGGGGTCCCTGCCAGTCCTGGAAGGTTGTTCTGATTGTGTTGGTGGTGGTGCTGAGGAGCCAGAGCTTGGCAAGGGTGATGCAGCCTGCATATTATGCCTCACAAGGTGAGATCCAGTATGGACCAGTCTCCAGTGTTTGCCCACCCCTGCCTCGGATGTCTGGCTAGTTGATGGGGGGGGGAGATCGGGCGGCCTCATGTGTCACTTTGAGGCGTGCTGGGAACAATAGTGCATAAGACAGTTGATGGGCTCGGAGTTTCTGTTTGACAGATTTGTAGGACATGCGTCTGGCCTGGAAATCTCAGTGTTTTCGGGAAAAATTAAGATTTCTGAGTTCTGATATCAGAGGTCTTGGTGCGCTCAAGCTTCACGCAGGATAGATTCTCTGTCCTTAAAGTTAAAATCCTCACTATCATAGGCCCATGTGAAGCCCCCAGAAGTGGTTTAGGATTGATTGCTCTGTGGGCTTGTTCCACCCCAAACCAGGGAGAACATTTATCATCCAGCACTCAAAATGTGGGCCATTCCTCCAAGAATTAAGCTGGTTGAGTGGGCTTGGCATCCTCTGTAAAGCCCAAAAAATACAGATTTTTGTGCCTGGAGCGAATTTCTGCATCCTCTGCTCGATGGTTACATTTACTTCCGACCCATCCCCCTGCTCCCATTCCCGGCAAAAGTGACTGAGAAGATTGTCAACAAACAGCTGACCCGCTACCTTCCCAATCCGGTTTTCGCAGCAAGCACAGCACCGAGACCGCCCTCATCGTCGCCACTGACGACATCAGGACCCTGATGGACAAAGGAGAAACAGCCGCCCTCATCCTCCTGGACCTATCAGCAGCCTTTGACACGGTCTGCCACCGCACCCTATCAGCACGCCTCCATGACGCCGGTATCCAAGAGAAGGCCCTGGCCTGGACCACATCCTTCCTCTCCGGCACAACCCAGAGCGTCCGCCTCCCACCCTTCCACTCCAAAACCACCGAGATCATCTGCGGAATCCCACAGGGATCCTCCCTCAGCCCGACGCTGTTCAATATCTACATGGCACCTCTCGCCCACGTCGCACAACAACATAACCTCAACTTCATCTCCTACGCCGACGACACCCAGCTGACCATATCCCTCACCGAAGACCCCCACACCGCCAAAGCCAACCTCAACAGAGGAATGAAGGCCGTAGCCGACTGGATGAAGGACAGCAGACTGAAGCTGAACTCAGACAAGACGGAGGTCCTCATTCTCGGACCCACCCCATCAGCCTGGGCCGACTCTTGGTGGCCCACATCGCTAGGCACAGCCCCGGAACCCACGGACCACGCACGCAACCTGGGGGTCATCTTCGACTCCACTCTCTCCATGACCAGGCAAGTCAACGCCGTCTCTACATCCTGCTTCAACACCCTCCGTATGCTCCACAGGATCTTCAAATGGATCTCCCTCGACACGAGAAAAACCGTCACCCAGGCCCTCATCACCAACAGACTCGACTACGGGAACGCCCTCTACTCAGGAACAACAAACAAGCTCCTGAGACGACTCCAATGTATCCAGAACGCCTCGGCCCGACTCATCCTCGACGTCCCCTGCCGCAGCCACATCACACCCGACCTGAGAGGCCTGCACTGGCTCCCCGTCAACAAAAGGATCACCTTCAAACTCCTCATCCACGCACACAAAGCACTTCACAACACCGGACCCACTTACCTCAACAACCGACTCAGCTTCCACACTCCCACCCGAAGCCTTCGCTCAGCCATCCTCGCCCTCGCCACAGTCCCCCGCATCAGGAAAACTACCGCCGGCGGCAGATCCTTCTCCTACCTCGCCGCCAAGACCTGGAACACTCTCCCCACCATCCTACGACAGACCCAGGACCTGCTGGCCTTCAGAAGACTCCTCAAGACCTGGCTCTTAGATTAGTAGCGGCCCCCCCTACCCAGCGCCTTGAGACCCTTTCGGGTATGTAGCGTGCTTTACAAATGCAGTGATTGATTGATTGATTGATTGATTGATTGATTGATTGATTGAGTGTGGAGGCAAGCGACCTTGGTCTTAAGGTCAGATACCTCATCTTCAACCATGGAGAGACGTCCCTCTGCTTCTGTTATGTGGCTGGTTGCATTCCGTAGGTCTCCTATTTTCATCTCAACTGGGGCCTATGTGGCATGGATGGCCTGTAACTTTTACCAAGACCTCCTTCTGCAGATGTGTTTTTGTCTGAAGCATTCCCCGCTGTCGCCCCAGCCGGAGTGGTGAACTGGTCGATGCACGGCTGGGAGGGATGGAGTTTTCCACCCATATCTTTCCCCATGTTGAATTTAAGTGAGTAAGACAGTTGTGTACAGGCCCCGGCCCGCTTGTTACGAACTATAGCAGCATGAGCAGCCAACCTCAGTTGGGTCGCTGCTTGGAACTGTAGAGAATAGAGATGCTGGACGAAGAGCACAGCGTCTCGCTATGTATCTGAGCCACTGTGCAGTAGGGGGACCGGGGCCTATGTCAAGTGACCCCTAGTCTTGGAACCTCAACTCCCTGGTGCATTTTCCACTTGCCACAAAATCCCCTCAACCATCTCAACCATGCCTATTCACTTTCATGCTGCTCAGATAAGCATTGGGGTTTGGGCGCAGGAACAACTGAGACATGCTTGCAGTGGCAAGTATCTAAGGCAACTCTGCCCCGGTTTCAGGTACCACAAGTGAGCAGCAGAGAATGATTCACGTCTGGGGAGAGTAAAGTATGGAATCCCCTCAAAAGGCATAGAGGGCTGGTCCAGTTACTGCAGATAACCCCAGTGAAGAAAGGAGGGGAAAGACCCACGTGGCCTTAGGGCACCTCAGCGGCGTTACTATAGCGTCTTGGGTGGTACCTCACCATGAGGGGAAGAGGCAGGATAGGGTAAAAAACAATCCAGCCCTTAATATATTGTCCATCAGGCATTGGACATCATCAATATAGCACAGGGACCCAGGCTAGGCAACAAAGCGGGCGCCTGAAAGTTTTGGCCAGAGAACAAGGTCCGCCTCCCCACCCATGCTTCTCACCACCAGATCAGTGTGATGATGTAATGCAAAGCCCCACTCCAAGGAGGCACTATTGGAACTCCGGGAGTGAGGGGCAGCAGCAGATTTGCAGGGTGGGCCACCTTGGCCCCAATTGGCAACTAGGGAGCCAGGCCGAAAGCCAGCTAGGCCGCCACTGAGGCCCTAGAGTCACCTATATAGGCCAGAGGGTGGTAAGCGGATCTGAAGTCCTCATGAGCAGAAAAATAAATGGCGGCGCTGGCCCCACAGCCCGAAGCAGCAGTTGGCAACTGGGAATCCACGCCAACCATGAGTTCCCTGGGACTCCCAAAGTGGCCAGGTGAGTAGGGAAAAGAGAAACAAAGGCCCAGGCCCCCATGCCGAATGTGAGCACCCCTGTCCAGACACCCCCGGCAACTACCAGAGGAGGGCTCCTTGAGCCTGTGCCGCATTGTATGTGCCATGCTGGGTCTTTGTTAGAGTGGTTCATCAGAGCCTTCACGTCAACCGACAGCACAGACCATTGACTCCAAGGCAGTGCTGCTGTCTATTAGGCATTGCGGGCAGATGACGTGGTGGTGAGCAGATCACCTCTCATCAATAAGGGCCGGAGGCTCGACCCCAGCACATATCTGCCATCTTGGGTGCCATTAGAGACTCGGCTGCATTGGCCACCGCTGTGTCGATGATTTACTGCACACCTACCATGGGGTCAGGGAAGTTGTGGGGGCTACCAAGACAGTTGCTGGCTTACAGAAGGAAGTACATCGAGGTGAATGGTGGCAGATGACGGAGGGGTGCAGAGCAGTCTTAGA
Organism: Triturus cristatus; assembly: GCF_964204655.1. Taxonomy (NCBI): domain Eukaryota; kingdom Metazoa; phylum Chordata; class Amphibia; order Caudata; family Salamandridae; genus Triturus; species Triturus cristatus. Next base: position 502,617,105 of record NC_140591.1, read on the forward strand.
GTGCGATTGCCATCTTGAGGACCCAAGCCATGCCGCCTCAATCTATTATATTTCTGATATTTTCCTGGTGCAAAATCATCATTGATCATTGTCGTAGTATGATTGTATGAATTCATCATATTCCCAATTCTATCATCTGATGAGCCTTTATGATGATCCTTACATAGAAACTGAAATACATTTTCTTCATTTTGTTTTTTATGACTCAAATAATTAACCAAAGAGGGTTTTACTTGTGCTTTATTAGACAATCCCCAACATCTGAAAGGTACACATTTTATGTGTACCCAATCTAAAGGAGGTATATGGAAATGCCCTACAACAACAGCATCCCGTCCAGGATATGTCACTTTTCATGGACACTATGCCTTGAGTTCTGTATGAATTTGTTTTTGTCAAGGATCCAGTCCTCCTCGTATAGTTACCTGAGAGCCAATTTGCTGGAAATAAACATTTATCTAGAATTGATTTAAATTTAGATTGTGAATTTAGGCAAATGCTTATGATTGCAAGTGAAATGGAATGAGATCCCAAGGAGATGAGAAATTATTTACAAGCGCCATGCACCCTAGCCAAAGCCATTTCAGCTAAATAATAGCAGCAGTAAAATCTCACATTACAGTGAGTGCAGCAAGCCTAGACATGATTACAATTGCAGCTTTGACGAAGCTAAATACTATTAAGGGGTAGGATAGGAAACTGACATCCTCTTATGCCACAGTGCCATCTCACAGCCCGAAGAAACCTAAATCGCTGAGCAAATAGGTTCTGCTTACCTATTGACTTTGTATGTGTCCTGGTGTTCAACTATGACTTATGTGGCATCCAGGAAAGCTAGAAAATGATATTCATCAGCCCATGCATGCATCACAGCAAATCATAAATGAGGCACAGAGAGACAACACATTGTAAGTGGTAAATACAGGAAACCCTCCACTATCAAAATGTATTTAAGAAAAGCAGAGATCAATATTAATTCCTCTGTATAAAACCTACATGCAAATATTAGCATAGTTCAGCAAAAATGATAAATCAGATGACTAATATAGGACCCAATAGATTCCCACTCAGGTGCGATTCTCTGGCCCAAGCATAACACACGGCTTACAATTCAAGACAGAAGATTGAATTTAGGTGGCTAAGTTGATGGTGCACACAATTGTAAAAACTTCAAAACCAGTCTTTATGAAGGAACAGGTTATTTCCCCCAAAAGTTGTCAACTGTGACAGCACACCAGGCATTCAATACCAAGCTAGTGTCATGGTTTTGAAGCAGTTAAAGATTATGAATCAAAAACATTGATAGGTCTAAATACTGAGGGGCAGATTTACTACTTCTGGCGCATCTCTGCTAATCAGCAGGGATGCGACAGAAGAGTTGCGACGCATCTGCTCACCTGTGCACCACCACTGATGCATCGCATTTACAATGCAGCGCACCGTGGCGCACGGAGGGGCAGATGCGTGTCGCATCCCCGGCGGAAAGGCGGTGCGTTGCTGGAGCCGCGTCGCAAGCACGACGCAGCTCCAGCAAGGCTCGGGGTGCCCCTATTCCCAACATGCTGCATCAAATCTTATGCCTGCTTCAGGGTTTTGACGCAGCATGGCCGTAAAAGTGACTGAGTGAAATCTTGCAGTTTTCACTCAGCCACTTTTAGGAGGTGTTCCCCCTGTCCTGGAATGCCCACATGAGGCGCAGGGCTTTACAACGTGATGCATCTCCCTAGATGCGTCACGTTGTAAATACCCCGCAGCATGGCGCTGCCTTTGCGCTGCCGCTGCGTCACAAAAGTGACGCAACGGCGGCGCAAATCTGCCGTACGGGGCTTGTAAATCTGCCCCTGAGATTTAACATCTTCTAGCTCAGATCTAGTGGCATTAAATACAGTGTGTTATTTCAGACTCTTCCTAAGGAAAGAAAGACCTTTCCTCAAGTGATGGAAATAGAGGCAACTGGTGGTTACTATCCTGATGGGCGACATAGAACAATTAGTCAATACATCACTTTTAATGGTTTGTTAATGTTACACAATTGATTTGGTTTTGGTTTTGGATTGGTTGATTGATTGAATACACAGTCCAAGATGACTGAACTGCATTAAGAGAGATAACACAAGGGCCCATTTACTGGTAGTTTTCATCTATTTACGTGGGGGGGGCTGCAGGAGCCTACCTTAATAGCCTCAGTTTTTGCTGGTCTTAAAATTACCCAACCTTTTCCTAGATGTGCCTCATGCACTGTTTGAACTGAGTCATCACCAACATATCTCCCTCCAGATTATTAACATGGTGAGTGTTTTTAGTCTAGTCTTAGCCCCTTTGAATGGATGAGATTAGACAGGGCTTCCATACAGATATTGATGAGATTATGTGTTAGAGAGCAGCATTTGTGGATTCCAGAGGGAGGGTAGCAAAAGATAAAGGAACATGTGAAAACAAGTGATATTGATCTATAAGAAAGGGACTAAAGCACTGTGGGCTCAATTTGTGATTTCAACTGTCAATAGTGCATTCAAAAGGATGAAGTGGTCAACAGCACTCAACACTGAAGACAGGTCGAGGAGAATCATGCTACTTACAACATCATTATCTACCTCTATTGTGAGGCCACCCAGGCAAACGAGCGGCTATGACTTGGTACATTTTCCTGATTGTAAGTCACCCTGTGAGTCATTTACAAAGATGAAAGCTTCACTTTAAGTTGACATACCATACTGCCTTCTTGGACCATAGTAGCCACATGTGGAAGAGAGATGGGTCAACAGTTGCACACCTCAACAATGCTGCTTCAGTCTGTTTTACAATGGGGATTACGTGATCAGGTATAAATTAGCCAGGGTCATCTGATTGATTAAAAGAGAGAATTGAATGCTGGGTAATGTAACTTCAGGATATTGACTCATATGAAGATTGGAAAGACAGACACATTTGAATAAAAAAAAACCTCAGAAAGTTCGACAACAGACATGAAGGAATAACGGAAAGAGCAATGGTGCAAGGGTGCCTGTTTTACAGGCAGGGTTGTTTTGTGGAGGAAGAAACAATTTCCTGCACAAAAACAATCCTCAGAGCCATTTTCCTCTTTTTGCGTGTGCTGCAAAATGCATTATCCGGTATTTGGACCTATCAATGTTTTTGCAAAATGCAGCACACATAGAAAGATGAACAACGAGGAGAGATAACGATATTAATCTTGGGATGATGCATTCCCAAGTTTACATGGCTTAGTAAATCTGTGATGCACCAAAAACCATAGGTGCATGTGTGAACACCCACGTCCCACCAATGGAAAATGCTCGCAATGCAGAGCAATGCAAGGCAGTGGTTTGCGCTACATTGCATTACTCCAGATTCACTAAGCCATGTAGGTCCATGCAAAGTGGTTTAGTGCGGCTTAGTGATTCTGACTGCAGGGCTTGAGTTGCCTTGAGTCACCTTGCATGATGCAACAGTGACGCAAGCCTTTGGTAAATCTGGGCCCAAGAGTTTTGGTTGATTGTATCAGAGACAAAAGTGTTTAAGATCTCACGTAATTTGTGAGATGATTTGATTGTACTAAAGAGATGGAGTGATGTTAAGTACTTAAAATATGATGCTGAAGCACAAACACAAAGTATACCTGTTGTCAGGCTAATTAGGCTTTACAGTGCTGAACACTGAATAGAAGAAGTGAATATTTGTCAGAGTGGTGATGCAGATTCGAGCTGAGGGGATTCTTATGGGTTATTCACTTGCAGTGCAAATTGATTGACTTAAAGCTGAATGTTTTCTACTTACTACTGAACACTAAGAGATATGTTATATAAAGTAAACTGGGATAGCAAATCTGTGTGTAATGCATTACCAGGGACAGTAGTAATCTGGTATTCCTGAAGGGCCATACTACTCTTTTCCTAGTACAGAACTGGTGGTATTTCTCTGATTTATCATTTTCTGAGTACCCTCTTCCTGTGAAAATGTTCTCTGAAAATTAAAGTATCAAAGTTTAATGCAACAATGACAAAAACAAATGTCATAAAATCTGCAGCTACAAATGCTAAACAAGACATCAATTAAAATATGCTCGTTAAGAGACAGAAAACACGTACATATATTATTATTAAGTTATTTCTATAACTGGGCAAAATTTAAATTACTCTGTAATTCACATAATTTCAAGAATTTCAAGTTATACTTGTGTCGAATTCCAGAAATTCTGTCATTACGCTACTTTGTGTAATTACCTGGGCTAAATTTCCGTTCCGCTCGCGGAAATTGCGATAATTTGACATTTTCGCGATCCGCGGAGAGCGCGAAAATGTCAACATTTCCGCATTCCGCAGCTTGGCGATAATTTGGTTCTTGCTCGCGCTGTAAAATAATACATTCTCGCATGCGCGTGATCGCCTTACCTGAATCCCCGCGTTCGCCGACTAGTTTTCCCGATCCGGTCACGTTCTCCACGAGATGTTGGATTGTTGGTAGCCATTTGCGCTGTCTCGCGACAGTTCGCGCCCGCAGTAACGTCATGCGTCGCGCGATCACGTCTTTCTTCTCGCGATCATGCACCGCGAGAAGAGTGAAAACAAGATGGCCGCGCCCGCAAGCAACCGCATGGGTAAGTTGGCGAGCCGTGAACACGCAGAAAATACCGCGAACGGGCGGGAAAAAAACTTCCGCATCTTCGCGAAATTTCCGCGTGTTTGCGGAGATTTTAAACATTTTCGCGATAATTTGCAAAAGTCGCTTTCGCAAATTCCGCCCACCCCTAGACATGTGCCTTTACCTAAAATGCACGGAACAACAGAACACAAGCAGCCGTTTTTCAAGGTTATTGTGCCTTTTTGCACCATTGCCTTAGAACAAAGAGAATTCTAGTGTCACAAAACGATGCAAGGACGCCTTTCATTCTAAAATATAGCACTAAATAGCTGATTTGTATTTTGTGTACTAAATCGCAAAATTGCATAATTTTAATGAAATTTGAAGTCATTATGTATAATCAACTTATGCGAATTTCATAGAGTCCTAAGTATTTTATCATCCAAAACTATTCTATATTTCGTTTTAAATGAATAGGAAAACCAATAGGTCTGTCATTGACTGAGAACCTTTGAATCTATCAATGGTTGTTTACATTTGTCACAGTTTTTGTACAACTTTAACGTTGGGGGAGCTGCTGGGAACTTGCCAATATATCAACAACAAACAATTAGTCTGTAAAAGAAAACAATGACAGAGTAGTCCCTGGCACTGAAGGAAACTACTTTGTGTGTGGATGTGTTGTTTGTGAAGGACCAGAATGCTATTACTCACAGTGAAATCAGTCAATGGCTGAAATGGGCAAGCCCATTTCCCCATGCAGTGTGCTGTAGTAACTGCAACGAAAATCTGAATAACACAACAACAGTCAAAAGGATGAAGAGGGCTTGAAGGAAGTCCCTGTCAGAAAGTATCTTATACATATAATTTTAGTAAAATCAAAGGGGCTCATTTATGAGCCCCTGCGTCACTTTTGTGCCACCGGTGCGTCACTTTTTGTGACGAACCAATGGCATAAAACATGCGCCATGTCGCGCCATATTAACGAAGTGACGCATCTAGGTAGATGCGTCACTTTATAAACCCCTGTATTACATTATACCTATGCCAGGTATAATGTATGCAGGGTGGGCGTACCCCCGCAAGAAAGGGTCGTAGGAGTGGCGCAGTGAAATCTATGAGATTTCGCTGCGCCACTACTAGGACGCCAATGCGTCAAAACCTAACGCTTGCCTCATAGAAGGCGTAAGGGTGACACAGGCCCTTTCACATGGGGCTTGCCCCATGTGAAAGGAACATTGCTGGAGTTGCGTCAGGCTTCCGACACAACTCCAGCAATGCGCCACTTTTTGCGCCGACAGATACGTCAGTTATACTGAGGTATCTGTCCTTCCTTGCGACATGATGCGTCATATTATAAATATGACGCATCATTGGTGTCGCACGGAGGGCGCACTGAGAAGTGACGCATCGCTGCTTTCACGCAGAGATGCGTCACTTCTCATAAATGAGGCTCAAAATGGCTAACGACAGACCTAATAAAAATGACTCATTCATTTGCTTTAAGTCGTACTGCACTTCTGATTATGCATTTTAGATGTCTAATGTATGTATGATATACATCTGAACAATGCTGGTCAGTCCTAGGAGGCATAGCAAATACTTATAATCACTGCGGAGTTAACATATGTCCTTTCAACGATACTTTTCGAATGAAACTGTATACACTCTATAATAAAAGTGTGCCTGTTCTACTGATTGCCTATTTCTTTTCTACCTGTTGCCGAATTGTGCTGGGGTATTTAAATATTGTAAAGAGAAAACAGCGCCGTGGCCATGCTCTCAATGGGGGGCGGATTCTAGGGCTATGAATGGAACAGACATGCAGTGAAACCATCCTTCTGTCCTAATGGACTCTGGAAGCTAACGCAGTACAAAGTACAACAACAAACGTAATTGGGTTATTAACCTCTCACAGGACACTTGGGCTGATCATGTTTGGTTCAAATCGAAATTACAGATAAGCGGGCGCCATTATGTGTTTCACTGCGAATCCCATTACAATGGATAATCCAATCAAGCGCAGGCTAATCCTTTTAAGAGACAAGATCGGATATTAACGTGCTATTCTGTTCCATTCACACCTTCTTATTAAGCTAGTAACTATATTTAAGGATAGTATATGCGTGAGATGATAAAAATAGCAGTATGCATAATGTCATTAAAGTAAAACTACTATAGCTAGGTGTGCAGTTGAAGTTCAGAAGCATGCTTGGTTTTCCATCTGCATAATGGTGTAGTATGCGCTTCCCATTGGGCTGCCGTTTTAAGGTGGTTTATGTTCACGGTATAGTCCACATCTCTCATATATATTTTTAATTTTGGCTGTTTGAATGTGAGGGGCCCCATTGCTAATGCTCCTTCAAAGTCATTTACAACATACGATCTTACATTATATATATGATGTATCTACTACTATTTTATGTTGGCACGATTAATGGGACAAGTCTAGTGTCCTTGTTTATTTATGTGCAGAATTTGGGGAAGGTGGTGCTGCTTGGGTTTTACTATCTTTGAGTGCAGCTTCAATTTGTGTCCCATTTCCAAAGTGGTCAGTAACTTATCTGTGGGGATTGGGCAACAAGATATTTCTCTTTTGTACCTGGCACACCCAGGAAGAGATACCAGAACTCTAAACTGCATTCAAGTGATCCAGAATAGAGAGGTGCTACAAGAGAGTAAAGGTGTTTCATAATGCAGGGTATTTATCAAGCACAAACATAGCTGGGGAGGAGTGGAGCGCTGTACATTATTGATAGGGAGACTAGAGCAGTGAGTGAACAATATAATTTAAGAACAGGGAGAATAGAGGCAAATTCCCTGTCCGATAAAAAATGGTCCCATCAACTCTCCCTAACTTCCTCAGCGTACCTGTGCACAAGTGCCATCATGAATATAAGTTAACACAGTCAGAGGATTGGAGGGGATACCCATATTAGAGAGCCCGGACATATTTTCTTAAATGGGACCAGGTCTGAGGCTGATTTGAGATCGATGAAGGCAACATGCATGCTGCCTCCACCTAGCGCCACAGTTTTCCAGTATAGTAACAGAAATCGGAAGACCTGGTCCATGGTGCCTACCTTCCTATGCGATCCTACTTGATAGGGTGATAGGGTGATAAGACATTATTATCATGAATCCAAAAAGAAGACAAGAATTTTGTTTTTATGAATGCAATCAATTAAGCTAATTAGCTTATAATTGTATGGCAGTGGTTTGTCTTCTTTCTTGTAGATGGGGATTACTTCTACTCCCTTCCAGGATTCTGTTATGGGATCTCTCCTTACATTGGCATTAGCTAGCAATAGTACACACTTTGACCAGTTCTGCCATCCTGTAGAAAGACATCAGCCGGAATGCCGTCTGGTCCCGGAGACCTACCTCTGGGTACTGCGTCTAGAGCAAAAGAGACATCTGCCAACCTGAAGGAGAGTTCAGGGACAGCGGCCAGGTTGTTGGAACAAGGAGCACTCTCTACAATTCCCGCAGGTGGATGTTAGATTTGAATGTACTATTGCCCCATTCCCCATGACGTATGCTGTGTTGTGTTAGCATTCATGTAGCTATTTCATATCGATCGCTATTGCAAATGTGTGTGTGTCCAGCTTTTCATAAAGTTGTGCAGGCAAAAGTTAGCATCTGAGACTCCATTTTCCTTTCCGGAGTCGCCATGTTACGCTGTAAGAAGAACTCGGCCTCCGTGCCCCCGCTCTCTGCTTGCGTTAGTAGAAGCTGCTTATCTCACCCAAGGTTGAAACCCAGATGCACGAAGAAAATAGTTTATTCAGCTTTGCAATACCTACCCATGGGCATCGTTATGCTCCCACACTAGAGAGATCTGATACCGAGTAAGATGGCCTTGGGAGCCTGATAACTTGTACCCATTCCGCAGGTGGTAGCTCGTCCCTCTGAGTCTTCTTTGTTCAGTTTTCTGCCCAAGCAGTATTTTTCAATAAGGGGCGACGTTCTGATAGGTGTTGGAATACTTATTTTGTTTTACCAAATGTTCTGAGGCCAGTCCTTCGACAGCTATCCCATGAGGCTGGTCAGACCGGGCTCCACTGCAGTGTATTGACTAATAAATGTGTTAGATTGTATTTTTCACTGTTATCCCGACTCTTCATTTTTGGTAAGGCCAAGAGGTGGTCGCGAGTGACTTCGGTGGCACATTTCGGTTCACTTCCTTCATTGGTGCCCAAACAGGGACTCCATCGGGCTGACTCATCTTGCCCAGAATCGGGTGAGGAGGTTGGGCCTCGTCCACTCAGATGGACGGATCGGGGATCCCCACATGACTGAGCTTAGTTCTTGCAGCTGCCCCGCCTGTCCGATCGGGCAGTGCCTAGCCCAGCGATCATCCCGGCTGGGGTCCTGAAAAGGAGAAACCCTTGGATCTGACTGTTTGGTCCGAGGAGTTGGTGGTGGAGAATAGCTTGGCTCGACCTGTGTGCACCAGGTGAGTTTGTTTTGTCTCTTGGTAATCATGGCGCCATCCTGAATGATCTTGAATATGGTGTGAGGACCTTTTGGCTTGTTTTGAACTTGGTGGGTCTGTGGACCCTTGAGACAGAGAGTGTTTGCAAACGCTCTGCGAGGCCACCTGCTGAATTAGGTTTACTCTTAAAAAGTCCTGGGGCTAGAACCTGTCTCCTTGTCTTGGTACAGTCTTCGGACTGTCTGGGGCATTCTCCGGACTGCCTTGTTTTGGTGCATTTTGTATGTGGCTGCCTGTTGGATTCCCATTGTTTGGTGGGTGGTTGGTTTTATGTGAACAGTGAATATGTCTGATTTTAAGATTCCTTGTCTGAGTACGTTGTGGTGTGGGGTTTGCTGCTGTTGTCCGCTTGAGGAGAGGCAACCTGCGCCTCCGGAAAGCACCCCGAATTTCGATATGTATACCAAGCACGGCATTGGCCCTATTATTTTTAGTCAATTCTGGCACAAATACACGAGGGACAATGCCGAGCTTCAGTGGCCACCGGCAGGCACCTTTGAGGAACAGAAATTGAATTATTTGCAGGATAAATTATTTGCCAGGAGAAGTAGGCAGTCAATGCTTGATTCACTCCAGGTCTGGCAGAAGGAAGCTAGGCAAAGGCGCATGCGAGCAGAGAAGGAGGCCTGGAAAGGAAAAATGACACAGAAAGCAGTAGCCTATGATAGAGAGAAAATAAACAGGGTATAGAGCGTGCAGATAGGAAATTTCTATTGCAATGTGATAAGTCCTATATCACCCGAGAGGAAGATGATGCCTTTGTAGATGAACTCTTAGAAGTCTGGCTCCCACCTCCTTACGCCCCACAGAGGATATACCCTGTTATTCCTACATCTCAATCCTCTGCCCCTCCTGTTTCTGCATCTGGCCCTTCTGTCTTTGACCTGGCTGCTTCACCTACAGCTCCACCTGTCCCCTCCCTGACTTCGCAAGCTGCGGGTGCAGTAGCTACAGGTCCTCTAGCTGCATCTGCTGTCCCCACTCATGTTTCTCCCCTTCTCTCACACCTTCAACGCAGTCATTGCTGACATTGGTGCGTGTCCCTTCATCCATTGTATCTTTCACAGACATTTCATCCCCGGCATCGTTGGGTGCTAGGACCCCAGTGCATGGGTTGGACGAGGGGATTTGGGCTGAAGCACGGGAACGAATGGGGCAGGTGCTGATTCGGTCAGATGTGGGGGACAAAGAGAAAAAGATGGTAGCTGATCATGCTTCACAGTGGGCACGGAGTCCAATCTACAGTGTAGAGGACGTGTGGAGGGAACTTCGAGAGTCCAGACGCACTTGCCGCCGCCTCAAAAAGGCCTGGAGGAACACCAAATCCACAGAAGCCCACAACAACTTCAGAGCCGCCACCAACGCCTACCACCAACTCATCAGAAAAACGAGGAAAAAAGCACTCAGCAGCAAAGAACTCTTCAACATCATCAAGGAGTTCGCCCAACTCAACAGCGAGTGCACAACATCCCTCCCTCACAAGACCCCTGCGACAAACTCAGCACCTTTTTCCACCACAAAATCAAGAGCATCTACAACAACTTCGACAAAGACAACCAACACACTGAACCCTCACCAACCACCCCCGACACACTGAAGCCAGCGATCGACAACTGGACAGCCCTCACGAAGACACACTGAAGATGATGAAGTCAATCCACTCTGGGGCCCCCACGGACCCCTGCCCCGAACACATTTTAAACGAGCTGCCAACACCATCGCACCCATGCTCAACCACACCATCAACCGCTCCCTGGCAACCGCCTCATTCCCTGATGACTGTAAACACGCTGAGATCAACCCCCTCCTGAAGAAACCCTCGGCGGACCCCACTGACCTTAAAAACTACAGACCAATCTCCCTGCTCCCGTTCCCAGAAAAAGTCATCGAGAAAGCCATCAACAGCCAACTCGCCACATTCATCGAAGAGCACAACATCCTTGACTCCTCCCAATTTGGCTTAAGAAAAAACCACAGTACAAAAACTGCCCTCCTCGCCACAACAGACAACATCCATACCTTACTGGGCAAAGGAGAAACAGCAGGGCTGTCTACCTTTAGGGTGCCTACGTACTTTAGAGATCACTTCCTGTGGGAAGAGGCACTACCCTAGCCCTGATTGGAGGTTTTCTCGCCATCTCAAGATGGTGGAATTTCAGGAGAGGGGTTCACCTAGCCTGCTCCACCCTAGAGGCAGTGCAGGCTAAGGGGGACCCTCCTCCGCATTCTAACTAATTTTCCTGTCTTTCCTCCCACAAAAAGTGAAACAGGAAAGGGGGCTTGGTCTCCCCCACTAAACTGGTGGTTCCTGGGTTGGGTTTCAAAGGCAGCATTGCCTTTGAAGCTTCCCAACTGGGAAGGGCATCCTGTCCTGGAGGAGATGTGAAACACCCCTGGCCAAATCAGGTAATGCTGCTGTCCTCTGAGAGCGCTGGCTCTCACCCCATGAGGTCAGAAACATGTCTGATGGTGGAAAGCTGGTGAAAACTGGCCAGAGAGCCCACTAGTGTTTAGTTACGTTTCAGGGGACCCGCAAAGAGGGTCCCCTGGGTGAATCACTGGCATTAGTGAGGATTTATTAAGACAATATGTTTGGTACAAAACATCTTAGAAATCATTGAAGCCATCAGGGAGTTAGGAAGCTTGTGTTGACAAGAATCCAGCCCATGTACTCTTTATGGCTTCCCTGTTCACTTACAAAGTAACAGAATGGACATGACATTGTAGGTGCATCTGCTTATACTGATATGCCCACAAATAGGATATAGTGTACCCTGCCTTAGGGCTACTATATTGTTTGCAGTGCATTTAAGGCATGGCACACAAGGCTCCATGCCATGTCAACTCTTTGGATTTTCCTGCACCAAGACAAACAGCCTGCCGTAGCAGAGTGCATTACCTTGGTGAGGAGGCCCTGGTGTGAAACAGTCAGTGTTGCAGCCCTAGAGGACCCTCTTAAATACACATGCCCTAGGTACCACGGTGCCACTTACTAGGGACTTACAGGGGTAGCTAAAGTTGTACAGTGTTTTGGGAAGAGATCTGGCACCGGGCACCTAGTTAGCAGGGACCCAGTGCACTTACAGTTAAAAAGCGCATCAGGCAAAAATTGGGAGCTAACCATGGAAAAAGAGGTCCTTTTATACACCCACTGAGTCGTAGCTGAAGAAGCAGGTTCTGCAGCACTGCCAAAGTGTGTCAGAGTGAAATACATTGACAAACGCTGTGTGCTTCTGTTCCACGACCAGTAGCCCTTTCCAAAGTATGGCAAAGGGATATGTGCTGCTAAACAGTGGACTGTTGTCAAGTCTGCAGCACTTGCTCAATGTACCCAAACAAACTTCTCTTGATTTGCCCATGGCACTTGACCAATGTGTATCCAAGCAAAAACACTGCTTATATTGAAGCTAGTTCCTCAAAGCATTTGTCGACTTTGTGTTCAAGCGACAGTGCGGCTACTCTAGGAGCTGATGAGAAGTGTTCCCAATCAGATTCTGCTACTACAGTTGAATTGTGAAAATATTGGAAGAACTATTGCCCCAGTACAAGACCAGAAGCTGACTTCATCCCTGGCTGATCCCCTCAAAACGGCACAGTGAAGGAGTACCATGCTGCTACTTTTGGACTTTCTGCACACCTCTGAATATGCTCCAGGGATTGGAGCAAGGGACCAGTTTACCTACAGCTGGCACCTCTTCCCTATACAGGCCGGAGGACATGGACTGAGGTATGTTGAGGACTGGCCAAGGCCTACGGCAGAGACACATATGACAGAGACAGGGATCACATCCCAGAGTTACCTCAACGCTGTGAGGAAATGAGGGGAAGTGGAAGGGTGAACAAAGTGGGTGTCCTTGTCCGTAGAGCAGTTGCCCTGTTGTAGAGACTCTGAGACATTGTAGTGCGTAGTATTACAAGTTACATTTTATTAAAGTACTTCTTTTTTCTAAATATAAGCACTGACCTGGCCAAATAAGATATTACACAGGTAAGTGTTTGTCAAGTGCTAACACTATTGTACCCCCTCACTGACCTCCCTGAGAAGTCTGTGTCAGCTAGCTATCACTTCTACTAAGAGTCAAGTGCTGAAGGAGCTGTATGTGGTTTAGTTTTCGAAGCAATAGTAGAACAGGTCCTGGGACATATGAAGCAAATTACCTCAGTCCATATAGTGGCGTCCCTGTATGCTACTTGCCCCACATGACTTGACAATTTTCACTGGCTTTATAATTGTATTGCTGCTAAACATCTCCTAGGTGAGTTTGTAATGTTGCATTTCCTTTCATCATATTTTATAAAAAATGTCAGCACTTTTCATTTGATATCTTACTCATCTGCTGGAGGGGTCTGCAAAGTATGGTGCTCGATTCTACTGAATGAAACATATATATATATACTAGGGTTGGAAAAAATTAAAATAAAATAACCGAGTCTCACCTTTGATGGAGTGCGGTCCCTTCATATTCTGCGGGGGTGAAGTCAAGGGCTATATATATATACATATATATATATATATATATATATATATATATATATATATATATATATATATATATATATATATATATATATATATATATATATATATTATCTACTGGCGGTCGCCAGTAGATAGTTATAGTTAGGACCGTGTTTCCATAGGAAATCTGAAAATTCTACTTTGAATAACTTTGGCGCCGGTTGACGAATCCTCGCGAATTTTCAAAATAGGTGGGGCGCTCCGCTCCGCTCCGCTCCTACCCTGAAAGTCTCGGGGTGATTAGTCAAGCGGGGGCCGAGAAAAAAGGGGGGTCCCAAAACGCGTTTTCCCCATGCATTTTTCCATAGGACATTTAGTCGAAGGTACAGCCCGAACGGCTGAACAGAATTACGTGAAATTTGGCAGAGAGGTAGCCATAAGGTCAAGGAAGTGCCTTTTGAAGGTCTCGTGTAAATCTGTTCAGTATTTCCTGAGAAAATAGCATTTAAAAACATATCAATATCTATACGCGCGCACCGTGCGCGCACTGTGCGTGCAACCTGCCGTGCGCGAGCGCAATTCTGATTGGTTGTTAGATGTCAGTAAACATTCGAATCGGTCGAAATCAGGAAGTGGCAGCCGCCATTTTGTCTCTCACAGTCTTAGGCAGTGAAAAACAAAGGTGGAGAAAGTGAAAAGGGGGCAGGGTGGACAGTTCCTGACCCCCTAGCCTTTGTCAGGGGGTCACTGAAGGACCCCCAAGGGTGAAAAAAACATTTATTTTTTGTTGAAAATGCGCGGGGTGCGTGCACGGAGCGCACACGGTGCGTGCACGGCAAGCACAGCACTTCGTGGGCGCACGGTGCGCGCACGGTGAAAAACCTGAAAAAAAAAAATATTAATAAATACATAACTTAGCATTTAAAAAAACGTACAAATTCACTTAAAAAACCATAGGTTTCACACACGTTATAGTTAGGAATTAGCATTTAAAAAACCTTGCAAATTCACCTAAAAAACCATAGGTTTCACACATGTTATAGTTAGCTGGACATTTCCCTCGTAAAAAATCAATGAAATTCACCCGTTATAGTTAGTGCAGGCAACTATAACTCACGCGACCGCAATCCTCTGCTGATGACGTCAGATATTACATCACTGATTACATATGTGTCTTTCTGAAAAATAAATATTTGTAATATATGTATAGCTAAAGATTAATGGAAGAAGACATGGGTAAATAGGTGTCTAAATACAGTGATGTAATATCTGACGTCATCAGCAGAGGATTGCGGTCGCGTGAGTTATAATTGCCTGCACTAACTATAACGGGGGAATTTCATTGGTTTTTTACGAGGGAAATGTCCAGCTAACTATAACATGTGTCTAACCTATGGTTTTTTAAGTGAATATATATATATATATATATATATTTATATATATATATATATATTATCTACTGCCGGTCGCCAGTAGATAGTTATAGTTAGGACCGTGTTTCCATAGGAAATCTGCAACATTCTATTTGGAATAACTTTGGCGCCGGTTGATGAATCCTCGCAAAATTTTCAAAATAGGTGGGGCGCTCAGCTCCACTCCTACCCTGAAAGTCTCGGGGGGATTCGTCAAGCGGGGGCTGAGAAAAAAGGGGGGTCCCAAAACGCGTTTTCCCCATGCAATTTTCCATAGGGACATTTAGTCCAAGGTACAGCCCGAACGGCTGAACAGAATTAGTTAAAATTTGGCAGAGAGGTAGTCCTCAAGTCAGGGATGTGCCTTTTGCAGGTCTGGTGTCAATCTGTTCAGTAGTTCCTGAGAAAATCAAAAGTAAAATCATATATATATGTGGGCGGAGCCTAACCACACATCTCATCCTGAGATCTGATTGGCTGTCAGCACTTCATCCAAGAAGTGTTGGCAGCCATCTTGGGACCAATATACATGATAGCACCTCATTAAAAAGCATTGCAGTTAATAGAAGGTTTTAAGACTTTAGTTACGTTATAAATCATTTGTTGATGGTACCATACTCATTTTAGGAACTGGGGTATGTTCTAAGGTGATTTCACCATGTGAAAAAGCCTTCTGCTGGGATATCATGATTGAGAGAAAAATATTTTCTCATGCTTTTCTCACAGAGGTTTGGAAGGTGATCTATAAGCTAAACTGAGAGCTTATTTTCTGTAAATTCACATTATCTTTCTCAGTCATGTGAGAATGAAGTCTGACATTCTCAGTAAAACATGTACATCCAACAAGGGCAGAGACTGTCAGTTGATTCCTTTATGTTCTACTGCAGCTTCCCAGAGTGTTCCAAAGAACAACTAGAGCGCTAACAGTCCTACTTATGATAAACGTATGGCACACCTGAAGCCATTTTGCTTGGATTAAAGTGGTAACTCTTAAAACATTTAATTTAAAAAGGAACAAAATTAGGGGGTTCATTTTTCCATAACAAGTATGATTAGTGCTGCAGAAAGAAAAACTAGGGCACATTTTGACTTCTGAAATCCTCTTTTATTTCATTAAAAAATTCTGACATGCAGACTGAAACATGCACTTTCAATACCAGCAGCAGTTTTCCCTGGTGAGCAGTAGCTTTACTACAGTGATCTAATGAGCAAAAAGAGTGCTAACATTCTGAATTTATGGCAAATGTGTGACACATCTGAATGCCTTCTTGATGGAATCAAAGTAAATAACTGAAAGTATTTCCTACTGAGGAGACTGCAGTAAATGAGGAAATTAGGAAACTTCATAACAAATAAGTCTCCCAAGATGGCCACCAGAGACAAAAGAGCCCAAATGTAGCCCAAATATCACCCAGATGTAGCCCAAGTATAGCCCAATGACAGAATGTCCCAGAGTGTTCTTAAAAACAACTAGAGCGCTTGCTGTCTTCATTATGACAAAAGTATGGCACAACTGAAGCCATCTTGATTGGAATAAACTGGTAACACTTAAAACATTTAATTTAAAAAGGAACACAATGAGGGGGTTCATTTTGTCATAGAAATTATGATTAATGCTGAAGAAAGAAAATGAGGGCACATTTTGAGTAACTTCTCAAATCCTCTTCTATTTCATTAAAAAAATTCTGACATGCAGACTGAAACATGCACTTTTAATACCAGGAGCAGACTTCCATGGTGAACAGTAGTTTTACTACAGTGATCTAATGAGCAACTAGAGTGCTAACTTTCAGAATTTATGGCAAATGTGTGACATATCTGAATACCTTCATGATGGAATCAAAGTAAAAAACTGAAAGCATTTCCTACTGAGGAGACTGCAGTACATGAGGAAATTAGGAAACTTCATAACAAATAAATCTCCCAAGATGGCCACCGGAGACAAAAGAGCCCAAATGTAGCCCAAAATCATCCAGATGTAGCCCAAATATAGCCCAATGATAGAAGTGTGCAAAACACTTATTATTTTGTGTTTTTACAGTGTTATATAGTGCAGACTTGTCAGGTATTGGAGTGCTTTACATGAGCATTGGTTACATCACACAAGAACAAATTCATTTTGGTTGTAGACATGGGGAGACTAAGTGATTTGACCAGAATCACAGAATGTCGAGCTGAAGCAGAAACTCCAACCTGGTTCCCCAGTTGCAAAGTCTGCAGTTCTGGAAGTAACACCACATCCTCTCCCCTAAGTGCAACATTTAATCAAGTGGTCAACTGGATAAAAAAACATATAGATAACAAATAATTTAAAAGTGCTTTGTCGCTATTTGAAAACTCAGAAAATGTGTCCTTATTTTAGTTTTTTAGAGCACTAACCATAATTTTGATGCCAATAAGACCCTCTCATATATGTAATTTCTAAAGGAAATGCTCTAGGTATTACAGTTTTGATTACATCAAGATGACGTCAGGCGTTCCACACTTTTGTAATAAATATAGAATGTTAGCAATCTAGTTGTTCATTAGGATACTGTTGAGAGGCAGAGGCCAGGGGCACGGACTCTGAAAATTGAAGGCAGGTAGGAGGGTGCAAAGGCACCAATTTAACCACACTGAGCAGGCAGGAAGGGCCGTGGCAGCACAACAGACTATGGAGGGCAGTGGAAAGGGGGGCAGGGGCAACAAACCAACAATACAGGACTTGCAAGAGAGGCTGTGGCAATGTAATAGACCATTGTGGGCAGAAGGAAGAGGCAATGGTAGTACAACCATACATGCCAACAGACCCAATTCAGCCAGGAAACGTCCAATGTTTTTAAGCTCAAATGGGCTTTATTTAATCTGTCTCCTGTCTACAATCTCCTCTTTTTCAATGTAACTCAAAGGGGAAAATCAATACCCCAGTTTTTTTTACAAAATCTCCCTCTTATCAAGTTCAAAATGTTCGCAAGTATGGTACATTGGATCATGGAAGGAAATGGGGTAGAGACATGGACTTGGATAACAGAGGACAGGAGGGACATGGAGAGGTGCACCAAACTGACCCTGCAGGGCAGGCATCAGGGTTTGCAGCAGCACAATACACCACACAGGGCATGCGGGATGGGAGTGCAGCACAACAATCCATAGAAAGCAAGAGGGAGGGGACAGGACCATGCACATGGACAACAGAGAATAGAGGGGCAAGAGGTAATGGTAGCTAGCTGACCATAATGGACAGACAGGAGAGAAAGCTGCAGCATAACAGACCATAAAGGGCAGGAGGGACGGATCAGGGGCATTACAATGGAACAGACAAGCCAGGAGGGAGGGAGTAGGGGTCTGCACATGTAAACAGAGGGCTGGGGGCAAGGGGGCAGGGCAGGAGCAGCAAGATAGCCATGGAGGTCAGGCAGGATGGGCACTAGAAGCAAGACACACCATGAAGAGCAACAGTGAGACTGTGATGGCATACACACAGACCATGGAGGGAAGGTGGGAGGGGGTCAGGGGCAGCTAACTGACCACACAGGGAAGGTGTGAGGGGCCATGGCAGCACAGAAGACCATGCATGGCAAGTGGGAGGGTTAGTGGCAGCACAATGGCTATGATGGGCAAGAAGGAGGGTGCAGGGGCATGCACAAAGGACGATGGAGGATAGAAGGGAGGGTCAGGACCTGTGCACAGACAAGAAAGTTCAGGGGAAGGGGCCTCACAAGAGACCGCACGGGGCAGGCAGGAGGAGCAGTTGCAGCACAACAGACCAGGGAGGGCAGAAGGGTGTGGCAGTACAATCGACCATGTAGGACAGGAGGAAGAGGATAGGGGCATGGCATGTGGACAGGCAGGGTGGAGGTGGCAGGGACAGGTTACAGTCATCTGACAATGCTAGGCAGGTGGGAGGGGAGTGGCAGCTCAACAGAACACTCAGAGTAGATAGGAGTGGCAGGTCCATGGAACATGGTGGGCAAAAAGGATGGAGCAGGGGCATGCACAAAGACATCGGAGGGCAGGGGGAAGGAGAATAGGGGCAGCAAGCTAAGCACAGAGTTTAAGCAGGAGGTCAATGATGGGGCATAGAATTGGGCATTGGAGGGCAGGAGGAGGGGACTGGTACATCATACTAAATTGAGGGCAGTGGAAGCACATCAGACCATGCATGGCAGGAGGGAGGAGGCTAGTCCATGGATTCACACAACAGAGGATAGGGAGGAGGGGGATGGGGCAGCAAGCTAATTGTTCAGAGAAGGCGGGTGTTAGGAACTTTATTGTTTTTAAAATGTGTGTCTGTGCGAACTACTTAAAATTTGAACAAGTATGCGGCATAATCTCACTTTTATTCAGGAAAAAGAGGACATTTATGACTGTGACTCCTGGCTCACTTGGCAGAAACACCCCCTGACCGTCCACCCCTATCGCAAAATGTAATGCCCGTGAAAAGGGTAGGTGAACACAGTGTTATATAGAACATAGTCCTGAGAGCACGATTGAAAATGAAAACTAGATATAGTGTATGGTATAAACTATGCACCAAAAAGTGTGATATAAGATGAACCGGGCGTGAAATATAATATGCAATAGATTGTGCGCAATGACAGATTCATTGGAGAGCGCGAGATAGCACAGGCACTAGCGCGTGCTATGCGATGTGCGCCTTGGAGTGTAATATGCACAGTGTTGTGTAACCTAACTAGTCTCTAAAGTTGTAATATAAAATATGTGCTGGGGAGTGTAACGTTGCATATGCACTGTGACAAAGATATGGATCCCAGATTGTAATATGTATGGCATAGCACTGTGCGTTGTAACGTAGGCATCGAGGAAGGCACATTAGATGGGGCAATATAACCCGTGCGAAGACAAGTGTGGCATGACATATTCACGGGGTGGTGTTACAGTGCACATGGGCTAGGGGTGGGCGGAATTTGCGAAATTAACTTTCGCAAATTATCTCAAAAATGTTTAAAATTATCGCAAACAAGCGGAAATATTGCGAAGATGCGGAAGTATTTTTCCGGCATATTCGCAACATTTTCTGCATGGTTGCGGGTCGCCAACTTACCCATGTGGTTGCTTGCAGGCACGACCATCTTGTTTTGAGTTGTCTCGCGGTGGATGATCGCGATAAGAAAGACATGATCGCGCGACGCATGACGTCACTGCGGGCGCGAACTGTCGCGAGACAGCGCAAATGGCTAAAAACAATACAACATCTCATGGAGAACGCGACCGGATCAACAAAACTTGTCAGTTAATGCAGGGATCCAGGTAAGGCGATCGCGCGTGCGCGAGAATGTATTATTTTACAGCGCGAGCAAGAAACAAATTATCGCCAAGCTGCGGAAACCGGAAATTTTGACATTTTCGCGCTCTCCGCGGAACGCGAAAATGTCAAATTATCGCAATTTCCGTGAACGGAACAAAATTTTCGCCCAGGCCTAACATGGGCTAGAGAGTGTCATAGCATATGCACTAGCTGGTGGAATACAACACAGAGGTGTGTGGCACTCGGCAGGCAATGGTGGGTGTAACACAGCATTGGGCTCTGCCAGGAGCGCGCTGTGACTCTCAAGTGATGTTCGTCCCCTTTCCAGAGTGTAAAATAAAAAGTATTACACATCCGGCAGTGGATGTGTGTTTTATTAACCGTGAGGGGGGTTTCTTACATAGTTTTGGTCGAATTTTTGTCGAATCCCCTTTGAATGGCTTGGTGTGCATGTGTATTAAATGTGCCCGTAAATAGCTACCCATGTTTGTATAAATAAACGACAAGGGTGTCTACCGGGATTAGGCACGGTAGGGCATCAGACATGTCAGAGCTTCACTAGTGGTGTAAATACATTCCACGTGGATTCATTGTATGCATAGTCGCCTTTTAATGAATATCACTCAAATCGTCATGGTGATAGGTACGTACGGTTTGTCCAGCATGTCCTAGGTGTGTCTATAAATATATATTTTTTAAAAATAATAAAAAACAGTGGCCGGCCCTGGGGATTGGGGTAAAAAAAATATAATTAGGAGACAGGCCCTGGGGGATGGGGTCATCAGGGCCAATAAATTAGAATAAGAAGGGGAACCACAGAGCCCCCCTTCTTAAAAAATTAAAATAAATAAAAGACTGGCATCGTGCCGGAGGCCACGCCCCCTCCTTGCAGCACTCTGCAAACGTGCCCCCTGGCGAGTTGTAAGTTGGGGAATTAATTCCTCTTCAATACTGAGGATCCCTGAGGGCCAACTAGCCCAACAGGCATCTCCAGTATGCTCCAGGGAGCTGCGCTGCAGACAGGTGTTCTGAGGCCACGCCCCTTTTTACAACTCTCTGCAACACAGCTCTGTGGCGCTTACTGGAGGTACCTAGTGGTCTAGTTTGACCCTAGGGACCCTTAGGATTCAAGGGGACTCAATCTCTCAACTTAGAACAGCCACAGGGCGCGTTTACACAGTGGTGAAGGGAGGGGACGGGCCTGAGGTGACGTGTGCAAACACGCACTATGGCACGTTTGAAATTGGGGATATAATTTCCCTTCAATACTGAGGGCCCCTGGGGGCTAACTAGCCCACCAAGTGCTTCCAGTAAGCGCCACTGAGCTGCATTGAAGAGAGGTGGTCCAGGCTGTGCCACTTTTTACACCTCTCTGCAACGCAGCTCTGTGGCACTTACTGAAGGTACCTAGTGGGCTAGTTGGACCATAGGGACCTTCAGGATTCAAATGAACTTAATCTCCCAACTAAAAACGGACACAGGGCGTGTTTACACAGTGGTGAAGGGAGGGGACGGGGCCTGAGTTAACGTGTGCAAAAACGCCCTGTGGCCTGTTTTAAGAGGTGGTTTTAATCCCCCTGCACTATTATATACTAGGGGCTTACAGAGGAGGTCATGCTAATCACAGGGGGACCCCAACGCATAATGTTCCCTAGTGTATGTAGGTGTTTTCACTGTATTCTAAGTGTCTTTTAACATAGCACTGGCTCTAGGACTGGTTAGTCAGACTCAGTTACCACCAGTATCCGTCTGAAAAAGTTGAGGGTACAGGATGATTTTGCAACAAGGATTCTTTCTGCTCTTCTTTTTGTTCTTTCTACACGTTATCCTTCTTCCTGCACTTTTCGTCGTCTTTGAGGACTTCTGTTGCTTCTTTCTGCACTTCTTTTTTTTCTTTCTGTGCATTTTTTCTTCTTTCTTCACATGTCCTATCTCTGTAGGCATAGTTAGAAATTAGCATTTAAAAAACCTTTGAAATTCACAGAAAAAACCATAGGTTTCAGGCACGTTATAGTTAGGAATTAGCATTTAAAAAACCTCAGAAATTCACTGAAAAAACCATAGGTTTCAGGGGTGTTATAAATAGCTGGACTTTTCACTTGTACAAAACCATTGAAATTCCCCCGTTATAGTTAGTTCAGCTAACTTTACTCGCGCGCCCGCAATGCACTGCTGATGACGTCACATATTACATCACTCATGACATGGTCAGTGACTTCACTCATGACATCACTGATGACATCTCAAATTACATCACTGATGACATCACTGATGACATCATCCTTGTGATAGAGTGGCAGACCTCCTCTCACCCTAATATAACCTTTGATACACACATTCAAAAATAGAGATTCAAATTTTCAAAACAATGGACATACCAATACCAGTTACAACAACCTCTTCAGTAATTCTAAGATCCACATACACATCCACTCATTCACCAACAGTCCTATACAGTCACTCATACATGTACTCACTCATCATATGTACTCATACACCTATACATCCTGTTACACAATGCCATTCATCCATAGAGTTACTCACACACATAGTCACTCATGCACATAAAGAATCAAACATACATTTACTTGCATATACAGTTATACACACACCACCACACTTACTTCTACGGAAACTTACACATACTTAGTCTTTTAAACAATCACTTATAGAAACACATACTTATTCATACAGGAACTCTTTCAATCTCTCACTCTCACATATACTCACTTATATACACCAATAGTCACATATACTAGTTTAAAACATATGTAGTTACTCATAAAGACACTATTGAGACAGTCATTCACTCACTAACACACCCATTCACACACTCATCCACCCATACAGTCCTGCACACATGCTGTCTTCAACACATACAAACAGTGAGTCACTCATTCATGCACCTATGCACTACGTAATACCCCCACCGAACCATGCAGACACTCAGACTGATACTCAAAAAACCAACTAATAACCTATATAGACACCCATGTAGCTACTCACCAACCCATGCAGCCACTTATACACAAAGTGAGAGACTGATACAGATATTTACATATTTAAACATTACTCACTAATCCATGTATTCACTATGATATACTTAATCAGTCAGTTACACAATCAATTTTTCAAAAACAAATCATCCATTTAGACACTTATATACCCATTTATTCTTCCATCGACCTTGAGATATACATATATAAAACATATTTAATTTTCAGAAAAATAGACATTCACTGGATGATGTCATCAGTGATGTCATCAGTGATGTCATTTAAGATGTCATCAGTGATGTCACTGACCATGTCATGAGTGATGTAATATGTGACGTCATCAGCAGTGCATTGTGGGCGCGCGATTTATAGTTTGGTGAACTAACTATAACGGGGGAATTTCAATGGTTTTGTACAAGTGAAAAGTCCAGCTAACTATAACACCCCTGAAACCTATGGTTTTTTCAGTGAATTTCTGAGGTTTTTTAAATGCTAATTCCTAACTATAACGTGCCTGAAACCTATGGTTTTTTCTGTGAATATATATATGGGGTCAAATTTATTTAACATAGTTGTATTCTTTATAGTCGACTACATGCAAGTTTAAATGTATGAGTATTATACTCGTATTTGATTTGTGTAAACTTTTTTCTTTTCTTGTTGACATAATGAAAGAAGAATTTTTTCTATGTCTATTACCAAACGGTTGTGTAACTATGGCAACAAAGGATTTAAATAATGTGGTAAATGTGCTGTACCTGTGTTCAGTGACCAAGGCGGCGAGTCCGTCGAAACGCGTTTGGCCATTTTGCTGTAAATAAATATTTTTCTTTGACGAATTTCCCACGGAGTCAGCGCCTCTTCATAAACAGCTTGAACTGGATTGTTGAATTTACAGAGACCGGCCGGGATCTCACACGCTGACCCTCCTTGTTCTGGAGCTCTTCGGTTACCGGTGCCATTAATGGTATTTCTTTGGAGTCAAGGAATTCGAAGAGCCCCCCGACGAGCCGAAAAATACGGGAACGAAGCGTCTACAGTGCACTCTCACGGAAGCAGGCAAGCCGAGCCCCGAGGTCGCTGGAGGGCAATCCGGGTTCTCAGGTAAGCCTGTGAGTGAGCGTTGTGCGCGTAACGCGATCCCTCATAGTGGCTTGTGGGAAAGGTAGTTCGCAAACTTTGATTGCGAGCAGTGGGCGCCAAAGACTGACATACAATTTACAGCGATGGCAGAGGAGTGGGTTAGAAGACGGGAAGAAGAGGCCCTTGATATTTTCAGCGATGTAGACACTGGTGGGTCTTCAGCTACTGGCAGCAATATATCGAGAGACTCACAACCAGTGAGTGATGTCAAGAGGCTTACACATGAGCTAGAGAAACTGAGGAAGACGGAGGTCTCCAAATGGTGGGAGTGTAAATCATTGCAGAGATACTTAGACGTTGGACGCATTCCAAGGGGTTTGAGAATCCTAATCGCCCCGACATATGAGAACCCCGATCCCGCAATGCTACAAATGTGGGCGGAAAATAGCGCACAGTCATCAAAAAATATGTTGCAAATTTTGATAAAATTCGCTGCAAGTGATCGTGAAAAACTAATGGAAAGAATAAATCAAATCCTTAAGCAACTGCAAGAATTAGAGAACCAGGATGAAATTACTAAATTACTCACGGAAATTGAAACAAAGTTATCCAAACATGAACAGACTATAAAAGAACGAAAAGCTATGAAGTTCCAAAGAGATAGGAACGATTATCTCCAAGGAAGAATTTATACATTTTCAAAAAAGTTTGATAACATCAGAAGACAGCAGTTATCAACATCGGCAAGTAACATCCCAAGAATGAGTGACCCAAGCGAGTCAGAATTAAGTTCGGAATTGGAATCAGATCCTGAAGGTGCAATGGCTAAGGACCCAATCCAGAGTGCTCCCACACCAATCCAAGAGTTTGGTTTTTTACGTCTAGAAAGAATTATGAGTCTCAGACCA
This sequence comes from Triturus cristatus, assembly GCF_964204655.1. Taxonomy (NCBI): domain Eukaryota; kingdom Metazoa; phylum Chordata; class Amphibia; order Caudata; family Salamandridae; genus Triturus; species Triturus cristatus. The sequence goes on from NC_140591.1 coordinate 502,642,290, forward strand.
CGAACGTCAAGACCAGAACCAACACAGAAAAATCAACCAACACAAAAACAAAAACAAAAACAAAACCAAGGCGAAGGAAAAACCGGAGGTGGGGGAAAAGTGCAGCAAAAGACCGGAAAATCAACATACAGAAGGAACAATCGCCAATGAATAGCATTGAAGAATCAGATAACACAGTGATCAATTTAAGCAAAATGGATATCACAGAAAAAGAAAAAAAGATTCTATCATTAGGACTCTCATATTGTACCGTCACAAATTTTGATTACACTCAGACGAGAATAGATCTATTTCATTACATCAGGAAATTGAAATTGTGCAAATATTTCTATAATGTAAATAGGAATCAAACACCAATGCCCTTGAAGGACAGCACCGAGACCGCTACCAATATTTTAACAGTAGCAGACATGCCTCTTCTTCAACATCTAGAAGAATTGAATCAAGAGATGAGTCAGATATCTCCTACTGATGCAGCCACAGGTTCAAATATAAATATATTTTCAAAAACGCAAAGTCCCTTCAAACCGAAATCAATCTTTCTACCAATGATGCCCAGAGACGGCATAGACATTTTTTCAGAAAATGTGATCAAAGATCTGAAAGAACTAGCCACAATGAGTAGCAAGCAGTTCAGAACAAGTCTGAATAAAAATATCTTTGAATACAACAATTTAATGAATAAGATCAAATCCAGGAATGACATTATGGTGAGATGGTCGGACAAAGGAGGTAATATAGTCCTGTGGCCTATAGACATGTATCAGCAAGAAGCAATGAAACAACTTCAGGACCAAGACTGTTACTGTCGCATCAGCTCCACATATTCGACAGGAGTTAAAGAAAGATTTCATGTAGCACTATATGATTGGAAGAGAATGGGTTTGTTATCTAAGGATGAGATGGAGTTTTTAAAGAATGATTTCCCAGTAACACCGGAATTATATCTCATTCCAAAAATTCACAAAGATCCACTGAGTCCCCCTGGGAGACCGATCATCTCAGCTATTGGAGGGCTATTTGAAAATATGAGCAGGTACATTGACCACTTCCTTCAGCCTTTTGTTCGGAGTCTACCAGCATATATAGGAGACACCAGAGACTTTTTGAACAAAATTGATAATCATCTATGGAGTGACAACTATGTGTTTTTGACGTTGGATGTACAAAGCTTGTACACGAGTATCAGGCACAAAGACGGCTTGAACGCCATGGCTTTCTTTTTAAGCAAAAGAGAAATGGAACTTTACCAACACACAGCCATGCTATTGGACATGACAAAGTGGTGTTTAAACAATAATCTCTTTCTGTTTGATAGGTTGTATTATAGACAGATCCAAGGTACAGCCATGGGTACCTGCTTCGCCCCCAGTTATGCTAATTTGCATATGGGCTGGTGGGAGGAGCAGGTACTCAGGCATCAATATCACCAAGAAATGTCAAACAACATCAAACTGTATACCAGATACATAGATGATATTTTTATTTTGTGGGAAGGTACTGAAGAATCTGCTATCAAATTTGCTACTGATTTAAACCAAAATGATCTAAACTTAAAATTCACATGCACTACCAGTAAAGAGATGATTCATTTTCTAGATTTAGAAATATACCACATGAATGAAAGGATAGAGACAAAAACATTTAGAAAATTAACATCAGGGAACTCCATACTACACGCTAGTAGTTTCCATCCGAATAAACTTATTCACAACATTCCATACGGTGAATGTTTGAGGATGAAAAGAAATTGCAGCTCTGTCACCTCTTTCAATCAAGCTAAGAAAGAACTCTTTACCAGACTTAGTCATAGAGGATATAATGAACCAATATTGACTAAAGCAGAGAACAAAAGTGCAAAAATTCAGAGAATAGAGTTACTGAAACCAGACAACAAGAAAACGTTAGAAGAGACAGGAGATTATCATAAAAAGACACCCCCCAGACTCATCACTGGTTACAATCTCTATCACAACAACCTAAGAAAAATACTGCTCAGACATTGGCCATCAGTACGAAATGATCCCGTAATAGGCGAGTTATGTAAAAAACCACCGCAAATTACATTTAGACGGGCCAAATCTATGCGCCAAGAACTTGTCTGTAACTCCCCTAGAGCGAGTGCCAAAACTGAATGGCTTAAACCGCAAAAAGGATTTTTCAAGTGCGCAAAATGTAAGGCATGCAAGTATGGGACTAACACCCGCAGCCTTACACTACCATTCAGGAACACTCCGTTTGAAATCCGCAGCTACTACACTTGTAAAACCGAGTTTGCGGTTTATGTCTTAAGGTGTACTTGCAATAAGTTTTACGTAGGTAGTACCATTCACCAAGTACACGTAAGAATATTGCAGCATCTTCGTGCCATTAACAAGGATGATCCAACTTATCCGGTGGCCCGACACATAAACACCATACACAATGGCAGAAGTGAAGACCTCTCATTCTTTGTAATAGACAACATCCCTAAAAACAACAGGGGAGGGAATAGATTGTTGTCTCTACGCAAATTGGAATCTAGATATATCATGTTACTAGACAGCAAAATCCCTACAGGATTGAACGCTGACGAAGCGTTAAGTGTACATCTGCAATAAGTATTGTACTTCATATCAAGTTAATTTAGAAAATTATGGGTTCTATTTCCTCTCTGTCTATCCTAAATCCACTCCACCTACACAGGTAGCACCTTAGGCAAGCAGATATTTGTTTCTTCCTTTTGGTTGTCTCTCAACCGATGTTAAAAGATCGACTAATGGAATCATATGTTATCACTACCCACTGGGGTCAAATTTATTTAACATAGTTGTATTCTTTATAGTCGACTACATGCAAGTTTAAATGTATGAGTATTATACTCGTATTTGATTTGTGTAAACTTTTTTCTTTTCTTGTTGACTTAATGAAAGAAGAATTTTTTCTATGTCTATTACCAAACGGTTGTGTAACTATGGCAACAAAGGATTTAAATAATGTGGTAAATGTGCTGTACCTGTGTTCAGTGACCAAGGCGGCGAGTCCGTCGAAACGCGTTTGGCCATTTTGCTGTAAATAAATATTTTTCTTTGACGAATTTCCCACGGAGTCAGCGCCTCTTCATAAACAGCTTGAACTGGATTGTTGAATATATTTATATATATATATATATATATATATATATATATATATATATATATATATATATATCTCCACAAAAAGGCCTCTCATCACTCCAAAGAAACTGAATTGACACAGCATGGGACCAGGAAGAACACCTTTAATTCCGCACAGCAGGCATGACACGTTTCAACAGAATGTCTTCTTCAAATGCCTATACACTGTAAACTGTCACCGCCGCTTTTTCAAATGATCCATTTGGTTTCCATTGGTGGAAACCCAGCAAGGCAATTATTTGTTGGAATGCAATCTCGTAGTCTCCATCAGCAGACCACGGCTCCCAGAAGGCACCATCCCAGCCCTCAGGTAAGCTTTTCTGTTGCCTCATGCAAACTCGTAGTGAGTGCTGGTGATCGGTAGAAAGGCGTGTGTGGTGCAGTTCTTAAAATAGCCCAGTGTCCCTGCAGTTCAAAGGTTCTCTCCCCGGCCCCCATCGACATCTCATCGCATGACTCCAGGATGTCGCAGGATCGAGGGCTAAACTACAGTGAGCTTTGTCCTTCCGTGCAGTCACAGACTACAGTTTGCAGCAAAACTCTGCTGTTCCTGGATGCGGGGGCCACAGCATACCAATCCCTTGGTTAAAAATATATATATATCAACATGTTTTCATACTATATGTTTTTAATGCTGCTTTTAGCTGCATTATTTCATTTTGCTTCATAATTCCTGCAGTCATGTGGTGTTTATGTTAAAACATTTTCTGTAACTTGAATGAAAAGTATTGATGATAATCAAAATGTCTTTTCCATCTGAGGTGCCAGAAACATGCTCTTTCAACTTGTTTTTGTGTAATTTGTTTTCAATGACAGTTCATTTACCTTATGAAGTTTGTACATCCCCATTCTATCCCACAGCCCTCTCACTACTCATATTTTAGTGCTGTTGAAGTACTCCGTTTCCTGAGGCAAATAATTGCCTTCGATTTTATGCACATCAATGCTCTTGATGAAGAGGCGTTGTAAGTTACACTGCAAATACCAGCTCATGACAATGGTCACTCTAGCCCCAAACATGCACTGTTTTGTCATCAATGATGTCATTGCAAATGTTGCAGTGATATTATCAAAGATGTAATAGAACATGTCATGTGTAATGTAATATGTGCAGTACTTAGCAGTCCATGGCAAGGTCATGAGTTATAGTTACCTAAAGGCGCAAGTTATAGTTACTTGATATAAATATAACGGGTGAATTTCAGTGGTTTTGTACATTTAAAATTGTATGTTTTGACTGACATTTTCACTTAACTATATCCCTTTAATCTTAGTTTTTTTCAGTAAATGTGTATGATTGTTTTAACGTAAAGCAATATGTTATTATCAGACGTAACGCATCCCTACGCTGTGCACAACCTTTGGCTGTGCACAGTGTGGAGTTGACCACAGGGCCTGCATCTAAACCCTGCAGGCAGCCTCTTGGACCCCACCACCAGGCCTACGGAGTCAGGGTATCCCTACCCTGCTCCCTTATTTCACCTTTGTTTGAGGACTCTGGATTGAGTCCAGAGTACTAATATGGCTGCTGCAACATCTTTGTTGATGTGGTGGAAGCCAATCAGATCCCACCATGAGCTCAGTCGGGTCCAAAGAGCCTCTGAGCTGTGAAATGTACAGTTTTTGAGCATTAATAACTACTAAATGGATTTACACCAAATCAAAAAAGAGCCCTCTTTGTGGACCAAGATCTAGCTTTCTGCCATATGTGCTGCAAATCCGTTGAGGGGTTTGGGCTGTTAATATTTCTAAAGTTAATATGGAAAAATGAATTGGGAAAATACATTTAGGTATCCCCCTTTTCCCACTAGGATTGGAGCTGAGGTGGAAGAGCTTCGGGGCATATTCTCAAGGACGGCGTTAAAAATTATCGCCGGTTTAGCGGCAGAAAACTGCCACTAAAGCGGCGATAATGAGTTTGATAATATGCCCTGGAGAATTCCAATAGAAGTCCAGGTTCTGGTGTGAACATGGGCTTATATTGGAATTCTCCAGGGCATATTTTCAAGCCCATTATCACCGTTTTAGTGGCAGTTTTATGCCGCTAAACCAGCGATTATTTTAACGCCGTCCTTGATAATATGCCCCTTCTTTTGTAACGTGTTTTTGAGTTTCGTCAAATGGCACCAAATTTATTAGCAGACAAAACAAGCGTTGGCAAAGCTAACCAATCTGGCCTTTCACATAGCTACAGTAACTCAAGTAATTATTACTAGATGTCCTTTTTTAGTCAGAAGAAACAATGTGAAGTCTTTATTAAGGCTGCAGTCCTTCAGGACTCTACAAGATATTTCTCCCTCTTAAGCCAAAAGCAACTGCTTAACTATTCTGTCAGCAAACTAAAATAACTCATGTTGTTACTCAATCTCCCTCTGAAGTAAGATTCAACTTCTTTAAATGCCCTTCACAAAGATGAGCAGATGTGGCAGTGGCGTAAATAAGTACATATCCACTTTACCTACACTAATATATTGTGCTTGATTTCAATTGGATAACTACATATGGGAGTGTTGGTATAGGCTGATGAATGAATATCACATCTTTGAACAAATGCATTGATTACTATGAAACTAATGTAAACACAACCTAGTATATATAAGTACTAATATTTTGAGTGGCACTATATGAATGTTCCAGTGAAATGCACACTTCCTTACGCTTTATTCCTACACATAGTGCCACTTCTACTAATTTTTACTAGGTGTCCCTCAAAAGTCAATTCCAAAAACATTGAAATTCTTATACAACACTGCTGTTTCACTAGTTTGTATTAGGTATCCCTCACTAGTCCAATGGAAAGTCATTTAAATTAATGTATTAAGTTGCAGTTCCTCTAGTCGCTGCTAAGTGCCCTTCAAAAGAGAAATGTCAAAGCAATGAAATTCTTACTTGAAGCGGCAGTTCCACTAGTCGTTGCTAGGTGACCCTCAACTCAAATGCAAATGCATTGATATTTTTTATGACGGTGCAGTTCTACATGTCTTTAGTTGGTGTCCCTCACAAGTCAAATTCAAAAGCATTGAAAGTCTTACATTAAGTTGCAGTTGCAGAAGACTTTACTAGGTGTACCTTTCTAGTCAAATGCAAAAGCATTGAAATTCCATAGTTTCGCTAGTCAATACTAGGAGTCCCTACCGAGTCAGATGGATAAGCATTGCAATTCCTTTATGAACCTGCAACTCCACTAGCCATTTCTAGGTGTCCCTCATGAATCAAATGCAAAAACATAGAAATTCTTACATGAGGCTGCAGTTCGACTAGTCATTAAAAGGTGTCCCTCTCAAATCATCATCATCACCCACTCAATTGGCTAAACCGACGATAAATGTATAAGTACTCAGGATCCACATTTCTAAATGTGTTAATCAAACTACATGATATTATTAAATCTACTTTGGTATATAACATGTAATCATTATAATTTTGTGATTACTTCACGAGCAAATGAATTTAACTTTATAGCATTTTTTAGTGCACACACAACGGAAAAATAATGTATTGTGTTAAGCTTAAAATAGTGCGATCCGATAGTCTTGTCATTTCTCTCTATGGCACGTAACTTAGCAATGCAATGATGTATGTAAATAGGGTGAGAAAATGGAGCTCCTTTATCTCTGATAAATCCTGCAGGGCAGACAAAATGCATCAGGATAGCACACCAATAAAGGCTATAGATTTAATTCTCCTGTAAGTGTAGTCTTCCTTGGTGATACAAGGTCATTTGGATCTATAACTATATCTATATATAGATAGATAGATAGATAGATAGATAGATAGATAGATAGATAGATAGATAGATAGATAGATAGATAGATAGATAGATAGATAGATAGATAGATAGATAGATAGATAGATAGATAGATAGATAGATAGATAGATCTATATATATATATTATCTACTGGCGGTCGCCAGTAGATAGTAATAGTTAGGACCTATTTTTCAAAGGAAATCCGCAACATTCTATTGGGAATATCTTTGGCGCCGATTGACGAATCTTCGCGAAATTCTCCAACTTTTGGCCAGCTCCGCTCCGCTCCGCTCCTCTCCGCTCCTTCCCTGAAAGTTTTCCAGTAATCTGTGAAGCGGGGGCCGAGAAAAAAGGGGGGTCCCAAAACGCATTTTCCCCATGCAATTTCCCATAGGATCTGTTGTCGCAGCTACAGCCCGAACCGCTGAACGGAATGACACCAAATTTGGCAAAGAGGTAGTCCTCAGTTCGGACTCGTGCCTTTTGCATATTTGGTGTGAATCTGTTCAGTAGTTCCTGGGAAAATTCGGGTAAAACAATTAGTGATATCTATGGCCGCGGAGGATCCACGGACCGTACCCGCACCGTAAGCGCACCCTCCCCGAACGGAGCGCGCACCCTCCCGATCGCGCACTGAATGCTAATTGGCTGTCGAGCGTCTCTCTACATTCTAAACCAGGAACTGTTGGCAGCCATTTTCTGCCTCGGTAGAAGCGAGGCTGAAGATGGAAGGGGAATAAGTGTGTAAAAGATATAAAGAGGGCAGAGTGGAAATACTCTGACCCTCTAGATCTGCTTACGGGGTCCCAGAAGGACCCCCTGTGCCCCCCTTTTAAAAAAAAAAACGGCGAAATGCGCGCACGGTGCGCGCATTCTATCGCTTTGGATGCACGGATTCTCTCGCGGTGAGTTCTCGGATCCAAGGGGAAAAAAAATGAAATTGTTGGGAGATAAAGATTAAGCTTAAGTGTTTTGTTCTTGAGTGGCTCTAAAAAGAGCTGTTGTGTTCATTGAGAGTTTTTGGTACTTATAAGTAAGTACCTATACAGAGTCTAAAGTTGTTGAGGAAGATTCTCTTTCCTTCATCAGTAAAGTGTACTCCATTTCTCCTATACATCTCTTGCATATGAAAGCGCAGATTGTTATTGTAAATGGACTCCATTCTGTAGTCTCGGAGAAAAGCAGAAACAGATTTATTCACATGTTTCCTAGCTTTCTCAATCTGTGGACAAAAATGATTGGACCAGTTCCATTTCTGTCTTTGGCATATGTTAGAATACACAAAGGCAGTTTTGGGAAAAAGTGAAATCAGTTGTGCAAAGGTGTCCTTCATAAGCATTTCCAGACCTACCCCAGTCAAAGTGCCTAGGTCATTGCCACCACAGTGCACTATTATGAGGTCAGGGTGTTGGATTTGCATGAAGGATTTCACCAATGGCATCAATTGGTGCCACTTTCACCCTCTCTGTCCAATCCATTTAATGTCTACATTTGGCAAACCTAGGTCTTTGTGAATACCTTTGTTTTCTGCATACCTTTGGCTCCTGAAAATGTAGCTGTGTCCCACAATCCACACTGTAAGCATCTTGTAAGGAGGTCTGGATGCACTCAGATGGTCTCTGTAAATGAAATGGCAGTTTGGAAAGTAAGATGTTTCTAAAATGGTGGCTAAGATGCAATTTTGAAAAAAGACAAGAAATCATTGGTTGTTTGACAACCTTCTACACTGAAAGGTAGGGTGCATATTTCTGTTTTTTAAACGCATCATTCTTATTGGTTAACAAAAAGTGCGTGAAAGGAACATTATATATGATAAGCTGATATGTTGAGAAGTCAAGCACACTTGCTGTTTTAATTAGCAACATTGTGTGTGTTGAACTTGTGACCTGTGTGCTCAGTGCAGTGTTCCATGACCTGTTTCTATGGTAACGGGCAGAAGGCAGATTGGGGGAAGGGTTGAAGTTTATGTCATTTGGAAAGGGTTGAAATGTTTAACCAATAGAAATGTGTGTTTGCTTTTGAATTTATGTGGGAAGGAATGTGATTTGATGTTTACATGTATATGTGTGGAAAATGAGAGGGAACTTTGCCATTCTTTGGTTCTGCTGACAGGTGCACAGTGCAGAGATTCTGTATAAGAAAATCTGGTGTGTGACTGATATCTGGTGTGTGACTGATATACTTCTTAATCTACAAAACATCTTGAAAGGTGAGTTATTTAATTGTGAGGGGATGTATGTAGACCATTTTTATTTTAATCAGACTAATGTATTTATTCTGCTAAAGTGTAGGGAGTGTTTTTTTCTCTACAATGTTATTGACAGTGTGTGTGCATGTGGAAACCATTTTGTAATAAGGATTTGTGTTCTTTATGTGTTTGTAGACAGATAACTATGCAGTTATTATATTTTGGTAGATTTAGAAACCACTTATTGTTTATGAATTTGTGAAATGAGTTATATTTCTGCAGTAAAATGTAGTACTCCTTGTAGAAGAAGAAATGTGTGTTGGTATAGTGCAAGGGATAGTGTTGTTTGTGTGCATTTGGGAACCACTGTGGAGAAGCGTTTGGTAACATCGTGCATTTGCTGACAGGTAACTGTTTTGAAACCTGTCATGTTGTCAGGTTTTAGTAGCATTAGAAGACCGTTATGGCTTATGCTTTCATTAAATGAGTTAGGTATTGACAGTAAAGTGTAGTCGTGAAATATGTAGATTGTGTGCAGTTCCCTTAGCACTTCCAGTGTAGTGAATGAGTTTTGGTAAACTCCTAGGGATAACGGTGCTTGTCTAGAATCACACTGTGAGTCTTTGTGCATTTGGGAACCACTGTGAAAGAAGCGTTTGGTAACATTGTGTAATTGCTGACAGAAAACTGTTTTAAAACTTGTCATGTTGTCAAGTTTTAGTAGTATTAGAAGCCAGTCTTTGCTTATGTGTTGATTAAATGAGTCAGGCATTGACACTAAAGTGAAGTCGTGAAATATGTAGATTGTGTGCAGTTCCCTTACCTCTTCCACTGTAGTGAATGAGTTTTGGTAAACTCCTAGGGATAGTTGTGCTTGTCTAGAATCACACTGTGAGTCTGTGTGGATTTGGGAACCACTGTCAGAGAAGTGTTTGGTAACATCATGCATTTGCTGACAGAAAACTGTTTTGAAACCTGTCATGTTGTCAAGTTTTAGTAGCATTAGAAGCCAGTCTTTGCTTATGTGTTGATTAAATGAGTCAGGCATTGACACTAAAGAGCAGTCGTGAAATATGTAGATTGTGTGCAGTTCCCATCTCACTTTCAGTGTAGTGAATGAGTTTTGGTAAACTCCTAGGAATACTGGTGCTTGTCTAGAATCACACTGTGAGTCTGTGTACATTTGGGAACCACTGTGAGAGAAGCGTTTGGTAACATCGTGCATTTGCTGGCAGATAACTGTTTTAAAACACGTCATGTTGTCAAGTTTTAGTAGCCAGTGTTTGCTTATGTGTTGATTAAATGAGTCAGGCATTGACACTAAAGTGCAGTCGTGAAATATGTTGATAGTGTGCAATTCCCTTATCACTTCCAGTGTAGTGAATGAGTTTTGGTAAACTCCTAGGAATACTGGTGCTTGTCTAGAATCACACTGTGAGTCTGTGTGCATTTGGGAACCACTGTGAGAGAAGCGTTTGGTTACATCGTGTATTTGCTGAGAGAAAACTGTTTTAAAATCTGTCATGTTGTCAAGTTTTAGTACCATTAGAATCCAGTGTTTGCTTATGTGTTGATTAAATTAGTCAGGCGTTGACATTAAAGTGCAGTCGTGAAATATGTAGATTGTGTGCAGTTCCCTTACCTCTTCCACTGTAGTGAATGAGTTTTGGTAAACTCCTAGGGATAGTGGTGCTTGTCTATAATCACACTGTGAGTCTTTGTGCATTTGGGAACCACTGTGAAAGAAGCGTTTGGTAACACCGTGTATTTGCTGACAGAAAACTGTTTTAAAACTTGGCATGTTGTCAAGTTTTAGTAGCATTAGAAGCCAGTATTTGCTTATGCGTTGATTAAATGAGTTAGGCTTTGACACAAAAGTGCAGTCCTGAAATATGTAGATTGCGTGCAGTTCCCTTACCACTTCCACAGTAGTGAATGAGTTTTGGTAACTCCTAGGGATAGTGGTTGTTGTCTAGAATGACTCTGTGAGTCTGTGTGCATTTGGGAACCACTGTGAGAGAAGCATTTGGTAGCATCGTGTATATGCTGACAGATAACTGTTTTAGAAACCTGTCATGTTGTCAAGTTTTAGTAGCATTAGAAGCCAGTCTTTGCTTATGCGTTGATTAAATGAGTCATGCTTTGACACTGATGTGGTGTACTTAAATATGTAGATTGTGTGCAGTACCATTAATTCTTCCAGAGTAGTGAATGAGTTTTGGTAAACTCCTAGGATAGTGTTGCTTGTCTAAAATCACACTGTGAGTCTGTGTGCATTTGGGTAAGGATTGTGAAAGAAGCATTTGGTAACATCGTTTATTTACTGTCAGATAACTGTTTTAAAACCTGTCATGTTGTCAAGTTTTAGTAGCATTAGAAGCCAGTCTTTGCGTATGTGTTGATTAAATGAGTCAGGCATTGACACTAAAGCGTAGTCGTGAAATATGTAGATTGTGTGCAGTTCCTTTACCAGTTCCAGTGTAGTGAATGAGTTTTGGTAAACTCCTAGGGATAGTGGTGCTTGTCTAGAAACACACTGTCAGTCTGTGTGCATTTGGGAACCACTGTCAGAGAAGCGTTTGGTAACATCGTGCTTTTGCTGACAGAAAACTGTTTTGAAACCTGTCATGTTGTCAAGTTTTAGTAGCATTAGAAGCTAGTCTTTGCTTATGCGTTGATTAAATGAGTCATGCTTTGACACTGATGTGGTGTACTTAAATATGTAGATTGTGTGCAGTACCATTAATTCTTCCAGAGTAGTGAATGAGTTTTGGTAAACTCCTAGGATAGTGTTGCTTGTCTAAAATCACACTGTGAGTCTGTGTGCATTTGGGTAAGGATTGTGAAAGAAGCATTTGGTAACATCGTTAATTTACTGTCAGATAACTGTTTTAAAACCTGTCATGTTGTCAAGTTTTAGTAGCATTAGAAGCCAGTCTTTGCGTATGTGTTGATTAAATGAGTCAGGCATTGACACTAAAGTGTAGTCGTGAAATATGTAGATTGTGTGCAGTTCCTTTACCAGTTCCAGTGTAGTGAATGAGTTTTGGTAAACTCCTAGGGATAGTGGTGCTTGTCTAGAAACACACTGTCAGTCTGTGTGCATTTGGGAACCACTGTCAGAGAAGCGTTTGGTAACATCGTGCTTTTGCTGACAGAAAACTGTTTTGAAATCTGTCATGTTGTGAAGTTTTAGTAGCATTAGAAGCCAGTATTTTCGTATATGTTGATTAATTGAGTCATACCTTGACACTGATGTGCTGTACTTACATATATAGATTGTGTGCAGTCCCCTTACCCCTTCCACAGTAGTGAATGAGTTTTGGTAAAGTCCTAGGATAGTGTTGATTGTCTAAAATCACACTGTGAGTCTGTTTGCATTTGGGTAAGGATTGTGAGAGAAGCATTTGGTAACATCGTTTATTTACTGACAGATAACTGTTTTAAAACTTGTCATGTTGTCAAGTTTTAGTAGCATTAGAAGCCAGTCTTTGCTTATGTGTTGATTAAATGAGTCAGGCATTGACACTAAAGGGTAGCCGTGAAATATGTAGATTGTGTGCAGTTCCCTTACCTCTTCCACTGTAGTGAATGAGTTTTGGTAAACTCCTAGGGATAGTGGTGCTTGTCTAGAATCACACTGTGAGTCTGTGTGCATTTGGGAACCACTGTCAGAGAAGCGTTTGGTAACATCGTGCATTTGCTGATAGAAAACTGTTTTGAAACCTGTCATGTTGTCAAGTTTTAGTAGCATTAGAAGCCAGTCTTTGCTTATGTGTTGATTAAATGAGTCAGGCATTGACACTAAAGGGTAGTCGTGAAATATGTAGATTGTGTGCAGTTCCCTTACCTCTTACACTGTAGTGAATGAGTTTTGGTAAACTCCTAGGGATAGTGGTGCTTGTCTAGAATCACACTGTGAGTCTGTGTGCATTTGGGAACCACTTTCAGAGAAACGTTTGGGAACATCGTGCATTTGGTGACAGAAAACTGTTTTGAAACCTGTCATGTTGTCAAGTTTTAGTAGCATTGGAAGCCAGTATTTGCTTATGTGTTGATTAAATGAGTCAGGCTTTGACACTAAAGTGTAGTCGTGAAATATGTAGATTGTGTGCAGTTCCCTTATCACTTCCACTGTAGTGAATGAGTTTTGGTAAACTCCTAGGGATAGTGGTGCTTGTCTAGAATCACACTGTGAGTCTGTGTGCATTTGGGAACCACTGTCAGAGAAGCGTTTGGTAACATTGTGCATTTGCTGACAGAAAACTGTTTTGAAACCTGTCATGTTGTCAAGTTTTAGTAGCATTAGAAGCCAGTCTTTGCTTATGCGTTGAATAAATGAATCATGCTATGACACTAAAGTACAGTACCATGTAGTATTGTCTTTACTGCCCCAGAACTGAAAATTTAATATTTTTACCCAGGCACTGTCCTAGAAGTAGACTGAAGATTTAGTCAGTTGTTTCTAAGTACTTATGTTGTGAACCATTCATTACCAAATAGACTGCTTCAAATGTCCATGCAGTATGCATGTAGTTCTCTAACCACCTACACAGTTGTTTTTAACACCATCAATTCTCTAGACAGTTTCCATACACTTCCAGGAAACACCCTATCACTCTCTTTGTAGTCTTCTAGTAACCCATTCAGCACCATGTAGTAATTCATTCACTGTGCCAAAACCCAAACATTTTTAAATTCACCAAGACACTCTCTTTCCAGTACTCTAATGATTCAGTTACTGTCTAAGTATTCATGCACTGAGCCAGGACTTAGCACATGGACTACTTCAAACCCCTATGGACTATGCATGCAGTCTTTTAACCACCTAGAGATTTGTCTTTTATACTTTCAATTCCCTAGTCAATATCCAATAGTCCATCAAACATCTTGTCACTCCCTTTGCAGTCTTTTAGTGACCTTTTTAGTACCAAGTACTAATTCATTCCCGTGTGCGAAAAGTCTACCAGTTATAAATTCATTCAGGCAGTCTCCTTGCTGCAGTCTAATCATTCAGTCAGTACCCAAGTACTCATGCAGTGAGCCGGGCCTTAGCACATGGACTGCTTTAAATGCCTATCCAGTATGCATTCAGTTCTCTAATGAGCTACACAGTTGTCTTTCGCAGGTTCAATTCCCCAATTAGTATTCATACACTTCTCGCAAACACCCTATTACTCACCCAGCGTGTCTCTTTTTAGTATTGTAATCATTCAGTTAGTTAGCATGAAGTCTTTTAGTGAGGTAGGCTTTAGGGCATGAAATGCTTCAAAGTAGTATGCATTATGTATGTAGTGTTTTAATCATCGTCACACTTTTGGTTCAGGGCTATAGTTTTTTTGTCTGTTTTTATATAAAATGTGTTTGTACAGTAATGGAATATTGTAAATTTGAAAGTTATTAATATACATTTATTTGTGACTCTTTTTTGCAGATACTGTTTTTCAACATTAAAATCGAGAAAGTATGCCAGAAAAAAAAAGAAAAAGAAAAGAACAGAGACAGGAGGATTATTTGAAGAAACATCAACCATTGAATGAAAAAGATAATGTGGCTAAAAGGAAAAAATCTTCTGGTAAGATCACGAAGCAATTTATTAAAAATGTTTGTAGGAGCAAACAGAATGTAGAGAATGCTGCAACTTTAAATAATTTTTTAAGTAAGAAAAAAAAATCAAAATACGAGGAAAAGTAAAAAAGCAAATGTTCAGTCAAAGGAGATAAAGTATGGTAAAAGAAGACAAAATCAGTATAAGGAATTACGCAAAAAATATTTTACAAGAGAGTAATGCATAATTTGCTGAAAGATGTAAAGAAATATAAAAAGAGAGCTTTATTTTATAAAAAGAAGAAGCATATTGAAAGCATTGTGGAAAAGGCTTTTGAAGTAAAAAGGAAACTGTTTATTTTAGTATTAAACAGAATTCGATCACTAGATAAATCAATACATGTAATGAAGGCCAAAAGTAGGAGGAAAGGAGTTATTAACAAAAAAAAAATTGTGATTTTTTTTGGGAGAATGGAAACACAGTTCTAGTTCAGAGCCTTTTTTTAATGAAGAGAGTTATTCACTAAGTGAAAAATTATTGTATGCAGTTGACACCATTGGTAGAGGTTATGAGGTTAGTGATGGTTGTCCAATGGAGAAAGAGAAAAAGGTTGAAAGAAATGTAGAAGAAGTGATGGCTGATGAAGTTTTAGGGGGACGTGCTAAAAACCCTGTGTACACTTGGGATTGCAGTAGTGTTTGTAGTGTACGACAGGAATCTATTGAACAATTATGTAGTTTTTTACGAGTCTATACTAAAAAAAAGTGTAAAACAAAAGATTAAGCTGTTGCAAAGACTAGACCATTGCAGAGTGAGAAAACATACTGGTTTGCAAGGTCATTCTCTGGCTTGTCTTTCTAGGAAAGTTTGTGAAAGTGTTTTTCACCATTTCAGAATGCTGGCAGTACATCATACTCAAATGCCGAAGTTAGTGAGAAGGTTGTATTATGCAAAAAGTCCAGCACTAAAGTTAAGTGAGTTGAACAGTGCTCTTTTGCGTGGGTTAGTTTCAGATGTGAAGCAGGTCTGTGAGGATCTTGAGTTTTGTTAGTTTGGGCCTCAGCAAGAGAGTGAAGAAACTGACACATTAGTAGAAAAAATGTTAAAGACAATGTAGAACCTGTAATTACAGAAAAATTTGAGGATGAAATGACAAAGTTTAAGGTAATTTCAGGTGAAAGACCAAATGTTTCTTGTATTTGTTGTTGGCGAAGTCACTATAAAAATCAGACTAGGGGTGTAAATCTGTATTTAAAAAGTGAAATAGAAGATAATGATAAGTGGATGGAAGGTGCAACTTATTTGTTGGTAGAGGATTGGTTTGATTTGGGATGTGAGCAGCGTATTTGCAAATATTGTTATAATAAATTAGATGAGAATAAAATGCCTGCTAGAGCTGTTCATAATAATCTAGAGTTGGTTGCTATTCCTCCAGAGCTGATAGATGAGTCTATTCTGATACAATGTGTTCACCCATGTCAGGCTATTGTTCGTATGGAGCCCAAAACAAGTAAATTACCTCCATCAGAGTTGCAAAGAGGATTGAAAGGAAGAGTTGTGTATTTACCATAAGATTTAAGGAAAAATGTTGAAACTATTGGTGTAGATCATGCAGAAAATGAGCCACTAGTCATTCTAGTTAATGGTGTTCCTACTAAGAATAAGAAAATCTGGCAAGAGTTAGTGGATGTTAGAAAAGTGCAAAAGGCATCATTGTGTCTGATAAAAAATAATGAGTACTATAGAAATGTGTTTGTTGGAGAAGAAGAAATAGATTTAGCAGAAGATAGTGAAACATTAAGTGGACAAATTGAAAAAGTGGACATGTCCAGATGTGAGGAGATCTATGAACATTACAGTGTACATCCACTTCATTCCAAAGAGGTGATGGGGAATACAATTGAGTTGTTTCAAATGAAAAAAGCAACAGGAAGTCCCATGAGTGTATGGGAAGAGAGTTTGGAAGCTCGTTGTTTCCCGCAGTTGTTTCCAACAGGAAAAGGTGGACGATATGATGAACGTCCTGTGCAGATTCCTGCATCTGAATTTCGGACAACAAGATTATATGCAGAAGATCCAAGATTTCGACAATGTATCCCTTATATGTTTCATCTTCTTTTTGAAAGTGACTTGTCTGGACTTTCATATGCAGTAAATCACATTTTAAAAACTGGAATGCATCTGCAAAATGTAACTGCAAAGGATTTTATGGATAAAGTGCATCAGAGAGATGATCATTTAGAATCTCAGTTGGTTAATCTGTTGGAATGTCAGTGTGGGACTAATGAATATTGGTACCGTCGACATGGAGAACTGAAATGCATGATATGGAACTTGGGAACTCCTACATGGTTTGTTACACTAAGCTGTGCTGAGTATGCTTGGGATGATTTACTTGAATTTCTTCGAGAGGCAAATTCCAGTATAAATAATATTGAATACAAGACACCTGGATAATTGTGCTCTTTGGATCCTGTCAATGTATGCAGATATTTCAATCATACATTTGAAGCTATGATGTCTTTCATCTGCAATAAAAAGAATCCTCCTCTTGGAGAAGTTGTGGATTTTTTTGGGAGAAAGGAGTATCAAGCAAGAGGTGCTCCTCACATACATATGTTGTTATGGGTCAAGGATGCCCCCAAATTTGGAACAGATTCAGATGAAAGTGTTTTGTCTTTCATTGAAGATTATGCTACATGTGCTGTACCAAATAGCAGAGAAGACAAAAACTTAAAAGAACAAGTCTTACGATTTCAAAGCCATAGGTGTGGAAAATACTGTTGACGAAAGTACAAGTCAAAGGATAAGTTCTATACCAAATGTCGTTTTGGATTTCCACGTCCTGTATTAGCCAAAGGAAGAGTGAACAGTTTCATGTCAGCTGTACGACATACCATCACAAGAAAGTCTCCGAAAATCACCTACAACTTAAGAAGAAGCGAAGAATCAAAATACATAAATGACTACAACCCAGTTATTTTATCCATGTGGAACGCTAACATGGATATTCAGTATGTTGCGGACAATTCTATTGCTGTTGCTCGATATGTAACGTCTTACATTACTAAATCAGAAAAGACTGAATTTAAAGAAATGTGGGAAGAGATTTCTCACAAGAAGAGTCTAAGTAAGAAATTATACAGTTTCAGTTTGAAAATGTTATCGCATTGTGAAATTGGAGCATATGAATGTTCAGATCGGTTATCATCTGCAAGTCTATATTCCAAAAGTAGAAGAATCATTTGGGTGAGTCTAGGTCTTGCAGGAATGCAAAATCGGGTATTGAAATCTGTACAAGAAATTGAATATTTAGCAGAAAATGACCCTGAAAGTACAGATATGTTGAAAACCAATATGTTGGACACATACTATCCAAAGAAAAGTCATCATCTTGAGAACATGTGTCTCTATGAAGTGTTGCAAAACTACACTTTTAAACTGAATATTACAGAGAACATCAACGATGGAAAATATGGAGTGATTGGTTCTGAAGGATGTCTGGTGAAACAAAGGAAAGGAAATTTAATTAATCACAGAAAACTGAGTTGCGACACTGCTGACAAAAGGGAATTTTACTATTTAGCCCCGTTTGCAAATGTTCAAACCATGGCGTTCTGAACTGGAATTTCTTGGAGATTTTCCCAGCTATGAAGATTAATTTAATGCTTGTAAAGATATTATACAATGCAGTGCTTTCACAAATTATGTGAAAATGTTGAATGGTGAAATTGATCAAGAAGCTACAAAAGCTGAGATTGATAGAGGCAGTTCTCAAGACAGTCAAAGTTCTGCTGCACTGAGTCAAGATCCACTTGGACAACCAATTGTTGAAAATGAAGCAGCGATTGCCATGAATGAGGTGGAAACAAATATATCAGCAAGTGAAAGAGCAGATTGACCATGGATTACTTCATGAAAAGTAAGACTGCTCATGTACATCATTTCAACCTATCCGAATGTATGTGAGTGGTCGACCTGGAACAGGAAAGAGGTTCTTAATCAAAGTAATTACAAGTTATCTGCAAAAAACTACTGAGTCGCATTTGTTTTGTGTTGTCACTGCTCCAACTGGGTTGGCAGCACATAACATTAAAGGAATTACTTTACATCATTTACTAATGCTGCCAGTAGAGCATGAGAACAAATTGGAATACCACAAGCTATCTGGAGAAGCTTGTTGTGAAGTTTCAAGAGTGCTGAAGAAAATGAAACTTCTCATTATTGATGAGGTGAGCATGGTTTCAAACTTGATGCTTGCCTTTGTGCATTTAAGAATGCAGCAAATTCTTAAAACAGAGTATGACGTGTTATTTGGAGGAAAACACGTCATCGTTTTTGGAGATCTACTGAAACTGACTCCGGTAAAAGGACAACCGGTATTTAAAACACTTGCTCATGAAGATACCAGAAAGTCTCTTGGCAGTGTTGGTAATGTGAACATTTGGAGTAATTTTGAATATAAAGAACTGACAACAAATATGTGACAGGCAAATGATGCTGAATATGGAAGTATTCTTCAAGATATAAGAATTGGAATTATTTCAAAAAAAGGGAAAGAAGGTTTGGAGAGTTGATTACTTTGCAATGTCTTTCCAAATGAAAATGCAGTTGCTGCAAAAGTGTACGTGGAAATTGCTAAAAATAAGTCAGTGATTTGCTTAATGCCAACACTGCGTGAGTGTTCAATATTCAACGAAGAATTATTAAAATTGGAAAATGAAGAAATTGTCAAAATGGAAGCTATCGATAAAATACTACATGAAGGAATCACTATTATTTTAACGGGTAAGTTGAGAAAAAAAAAATATCTTAAACTGCTGGTTTGGAAAAGACACTGTATGTGTGTGTAAACTGTCAGGTAATTTTAAGGCGTAATTTGGATGTAGAGAAAGGTTTAGTTAATGGTGCAATGGGCAAAGTGGTGGATTTTGTGAATTATCAGAAAAAAGAAGGAATTGAATTTTTTAAAATTAAATTTGATTAGATTGATGAAGTTAAAGAAATTGGTCGTTGTTCAGTTAGATTTTTGCTTGTTAAAGATTTATATGTCCGTAGGAAACAATTTCCATTTTCTCTGGCATATGCAGTGACTATTCATAAATCTCAAGGATTAAGTGTAGACAGTGCATTGGTGAACATTGAATCTACTGTATTTAAAGAGGGTATGGCATATGTTGCTTTGTCGCGAGTCAGAACATTATCTGGTTTGTTTTTGATTGATTTTGATGAGACAAAGGTTACTGCAGATGCAAACTGTGTAAAAGAGTATAATAGGTTAAGAAGGGTGTATGCTCCAAATTTAGGTCAATATCCTGTATTTGAAAAGCGTGTGGTTGGTCGAAAAAGAAGGTTAGAGAATATCTGTTCTGAAGGTATCAAGAAAAGAAAAGAACAAGATAATGTTGTGATTGCAGGTAAAAAGAAATTGGACACTGTTGAAGAGATTGTTGGTTATCAGGTTGAAAATAGTTCTGGTGTCAATTGCTATGCTAATGTCATGGTCAATGTTGTTTTTTATCTTGAAGATTTGCAAGAGCAAATTATGGAGAATTGGCAAAAAAGATTTTGTTCTCTGTTGCACTCTGCTTATGAAAAATTGAAAACAGATAGAAGTAAAATACAATCTGTTTCAGATGTTCGTAGTCTTTTGGATGTGTGTTCTGGTTCTACACAATTTACACAAAATATCCAACAAGATGCTCAGGAATTTTTCATGTATATGCTTACCATTTTTGAAAATGAAGGTGTTGAAATAGAAAATATTTTTGGCCTTTCTTACAAATGGGAACATCATTGTGAAAATTGCACGTATACATGTAGCACCAATGTAGACACTGAGAGATTTCTGTATTTACCATTATCAGACTGTAAATCAGTGGCTTTCAATAAATTAGTGAAAGGTGCAATTCAAAACATGGAGTGTAGCCAATGTAAATCAGAAATGTTATCCACATTATTGTTAACAAAATGTAGAAAATACATAATTTTAATGATGCAACGTTGTACAGCTGATGGAAGAAAATTGGATACTTTAATAAAATAGCACAAATATCATATCAGGAAGGACTTTTGTAGCAATTGCAATAATTTTCCATGATGGTCCTTCCACCACATCTGGACATTACACTGCCTATCTAAAATGTGGCAAAGGCTGGACACTTTGTAATGATGCCCAGTTGGTTTTCAAACAACGTTTGCATAGGGAATTACAAAATTCCTACCTAATATTTTTGAAGCCAAAGTTTTAGGAAGCTAATTCACTCTCTGAGGAATTTATTATTATAATTTAATAGAAATACCATTGGACAGTTTACATAAAGAAGAAGTGCAAAAATTCCATTTGGCCTCAAGGAAAGGTATATTTTTGAATTATGGACTTTTTGGTGGTCATTTATTCGGTGATTATTTTAATGTGGCAACATTTACAGTTTTTATAATTTAAAGTTATAAAATGTAATCTGTAAGCATTTCATATATGTATGATTTGTATTTTCTGGTATTTTACTGAGAATAGTATATTGTTGTTTTTTTAACAATCTTTCTGATTGTTTTTTTTTTGCCCGCTGTTAAGTGATGAGTACCATTGAAATCACTATTTCGAGTGAAATTCAATACATTCTGAGAACAGCAAAAAGGCAAAAAAATTACTTTGTGGAAATGATGTTGTGTTGTAAAAAATGTATTATTATATGTTATCATTTTTATTTTATTTTCTTTCAAAGATCCAAATTTTAAAATGAGCAATTTTTAAGAATTTATATTTTAATGAAAAATAGGCAAAAATGAATAACATTTTTTATTCTTATTACTGTGAAGGTAAGTTTAACTAAGTCTCAATATGCAGAATGAAGAGGCTTGCAAGAATCTACAAAGTTGAGACACGTTTCTTAAAACACTTTTATGTAGTTTTGAAATCTGACCATAATCAGATATCAAGTGACCTGCAAAAAAAGAGATTTGAGGGGTTCATAATATTTCATCTTTTTAGCTGTTGAAGGAAGGCAATCATTTCAATCATTCTTCTTTGAACATCTTTGCAGTCAAAATTCTGTGCTTACCTTCTATCATTCGCAAGGAAATTTAAAAATGGAAATATGTCACTTTTTGTTACATAGTTATTGGGTAAGATACTCTTTCATATTTTCTAAGAGAGGAAAAGGCACTCTGTGCACTTTTTATACTCCATGAAAATATAACCTCATCATGCAGACCACTTTCGGTTGAAAGGGTGTTCTATAAGTGTTGTTGTGCATGATTGCACTTAATACTCATAGAACAAGACACATGTCTAGATTTATTAGAAATTGTAAATCTCGATATGTGTGTGAATGGTGCACCATACTACAATTGGTGTAGGAAAGCACAACAAAGAGAGTTGTTTTAATTTCTCCACATTTTTATATCTTCAATGCATGCTGAAATGTTCAGCATACATTGAAGGAGAAAAATGCATTTTCTCATTGTTTTTGTACAGGAAGGTGTGTCTTCCTGTAGAAAAACAAACATCACATGACACAGATATCCTTGCACTATTGTGCGAGGGTGCCTGTGTCACCACATGGCTGCAGTTTAAGCAGCCGTGCAGAGAGAAGCATAGATTTGCAACATATTTATGTGCATATGTTGCATCCCTGTGCTTCGGAAGTATTACAGCACACAACAATTAAAGAGGTTGCTGTGTGATGCTGCAGCACTTCCTTATAGTTCTGCACTTATCCATACGCTACTAATGCATTCATTCAGTCAATTACGTACTACACATACATTCATCTAAACTTTCACACACTAACAAAGAAATGTAGCTCTTTTTTTAAACCAGGAAAGTTAGTTCTTACAAGAACTTTTTTTTTTTCTTCTTTCTTCTTTTATGTTTTTTTGGGGTTTTCTGAGCAATTTTGTGATTTTTTTGAAAAAAAAAAAAAAACAGGAGAAACCAAACAATGAACTTCAGGGAACAGTAAAAAAAACAAAAAAAAAACTAGTAAATATGACTTTCCTGCCGGCGGCAGATGAGGTCGATTGACTGCTCGCCATAGCACAAAGTCTTATTGCACTTAGTGCAGAGCACTTTTAAAAATTGAAATTGAGGACGGATGTCCAAGGTTTGGTCTGAGGGATGCACTCTTGACATGCTCAGCTGCGATGGGATGGATGGCACAGGAGCAGGAGTGTCTCTCATCCGTCGGCACTCTTCACTTGCAAGATTGTTTGGATGAAGGCTCCTCATGTGCTTCATCATACTTGCCGTGCCACAAGAGTATTTCTTGGTAGGATCCCCTCTCGATAAGACTCTTTTGCAAATCTTACATGTGACCAAGGTGGCATTGGTCTTATTCTGTCCTTCGGGAAAAGTAAAACATTTCCACACCACTGAAGCAAAACGTTTTTTGTGTGGTTCCTCCGGCAAAAATTCATCCTCAGAGGTTTGAGGTGATGCAGGTGATGCCTGCTGCCCTGAAGCCATTTTTGGTTGCAAAAAATTAGAACTAAGTGTATTCTTAGTCTAATAAAATCTTCTTCTCTCCAAAGAGATGGTTCTCCAAAGAAGCACAAAGAAGAATGATTGAAATGGGTGGGGTCTTTCAATAGTTAGAAGAGGAAGTGTAATGAACCAATCAAATCTCTTTGTTTGCAGGTCACATGGGATCTGCGCACCGTGCGCTTACGCAGCACGCACCCAGCGCACATCCGCGAAATTGAATTAAAAAGAAATATAGGATTAGATGTCAAAATATATTAGTTTTAAGACTAGTTTAGAGTTTGTCTTCAATTAATAATCACATGCAATGCATAAATATGCTTTTTTAAATGTTAAATACTTCACGGGATCCGCGGACCTACCGCGTCACGGACGCATATGACGCATCGCAGAAGCGCGTAGACGTCGCGTTACGTACATCGAACGTATCGCGTATAGGCTGGAAGTCGCATACCGGTCACTTAGCGATCGCGCACTAAACACGTACCCAATGCATACCATGCGCGGATGCTATCGCATACGGATCGTGAACGGTGTGCTTCGGGTGCGCGGATCCAAAAACATTGAAAAAAATATATATTTAAAATAAAGTTTTGCACTTATAGTTAAAAAAAATATTTTGAAAAATATAAAAAAATATGTTTGAAAAACCCATTAAGTTCAAATACATTTTTTATTTTTTAAAAGAATTAATTGAAGAAATATGTTTAAAAAAGGGTGATAAAAAAGTATTTAAAAAAAAAATAATTAATGAAATTGACACACTGAATTCCAATCAAAATCAGTAAACATGATATCTTTAGAGATAAGTTATAGATAGGAATTAGCATTTAAAAAACCTTTGAAATTCACTGAAAAAACCATAGGTTTCATGCACATTATAGTTAGGAATTGGCATTTAAAAAACCTTTGAAATTCACTGAAAAAACCAAAGGTTTCAGGGGCGTTATAGTTACGAATTGGCATTTAAAAAACCTTTGAAATTCACTGAAAAAACCATAGGTTTCAGGGGCGTTATAGTTAGCTGGACATTTCCCTCGTACCAAACCCTAGAAATTCCCCTGCTATAGTTAGTTCAGCTAATTATAACTCGCGCCCCCGCAATGCACTGCTGATGACGTCACATATTACATCACTCATGACATGGTCAGTGACATCACTGATGACATCACTGATGACATCTCAAATTACATCACTGATGACATCACTGATGACGTCATCTATGTGATACATTAGTACACCTTCCCACACCCTAATATAACTTTTGATACACCAACTCAAAATTTCAGACGGCCATTTTTCAGACCATAGATACTCCAATTCCAATAACTACATACCCACTCATTGACTCTTAGATCTACATGCACCTCCACTCACTAACCTGTACAGTCACTCATACTTACAGTCACTCCGTGCAAGACTATCATATGCTTTTATACAGATATATAGACACTCACACACTGCCAATCATCCATTGAGGTACTGACACACCTAGTCAGTTGTGCAAATAATTAAACACAGTCCAATTGACTCACCTATACAGTTAAACACACTCAAGTTCACTTACTCATACAAATACTAACATTTTTTGACACTCTTATTCAATTACTAGTACAAGCACACACTCATCCATACAGCGAGTCCCGCAATCACACACTCTCACATATAGATAGTTATTTACTCTTATACACATATACACTGTGTTTCACATATGTAGTTACTGTCACATGTACAACTGAGACATACATTCAATCACTAACACACCCTTACATACACTCACCCAACCATACAGTCCATCACAGTTGCACTCTTAAAACCATGCACCCATAGAATCACCCACTCACACATCTATGCACAGAGTCCCACACACCCCACCCACACATACTCTCAGGCACCCATACAGATACTCAGACAACCAATCAATAACCCATAGAGACACTCATATTGCTATTCACAAAACCATGCAGCCGCTTATACACCAACAGACAGACAGATACAGACAGACAGATACAGACATTCACACAGTTTAGTCACTAGTCTGCAGTAAGATACATTTAATGACTCACTTATAGAGTCAGTTACGCACCTAGAAAATCACTCGTTCACACACTTGTACACCCACATATTCTTCAACAGGTCTTTCCCTATATATATTAAACATATTAAAACTGTTCAGAAACACATACTCAATGGATGATGTCATCAGTGATGTCATCAGTGATGTCATTTGAGATGTCATCAGTGATGTCACTGACCATGTCATGAGTGATGTAATATGTGACGTCATCAGCAGTGCATTTCTGGGGCGCGAGTTATAGTTAGCTGGACTAACTATAACAGGGGAATTTCTAGGGTTTTGTACGAGGGAAATGTAACGCTAACTATAATGCCCCTGAAACCTATGGTTTTTTCAGTGAATTTCTAAGGTTTTTTAAATGCCAATTCCTGACTATAACATGCATGAAACCTATGGTTTTTCCAGTGAATATATATATATATATTCACAGAAAAAACCATAGGTTTCAGGCATGTTATAGTTAGGAATTAGCATTTAAAAAACCTCAGAAATTCACTGAAAAAACCATAGGTTTCAGGGGTGTTATAGTTAGCTGGACTTTTCACTTGTACAAAACCATTGAAATTCCCCCGTTATAGTTAGTTCAGCTAACTATAACTCGCGCGCCCGCAATGCACTGCTGATGACGTCACATATTACATCACTCATGACATGGTCAGTGACATCACTCATGACATCACTGATGACATCTCAAATGACAAATCCTTGTGATAGAGTGGCAGACCTCCTCTCACCCTAATATAACCTTTGATACACACATTCAAAAATAGAGACTAAAATTTTCAAAACAATGGACATACCAATACCAGTTACAACAACCTCTTCAGTAATTCTAAGATCCACATACACATCCACTCATTCACCAACAATCCTATACAGTCACTCATACATGTACTCACTCATCATATGTACTCATACACCTATACATCCTGTTACACAATGCCACTCATCCATAGAGTTACTCACACACATAGTCACTCATGCTAATAAAGAATCAAACATATATTTACTTGCATATACAGTTATACACACACCACCACACTTACTTCTATGGAAACTTACACACACTTAGTCTTTTAAACAATCACTTATAGAAACACATACTTATTCATACAGGAGCTCTTTCAATCTCTCACTCTCACATATACTCACTTATATACACCAATAGTCACATATACTAGTTTAAAACATATGTAGTTACTCATAAAGACACTATTGAGACAGTCATTCACTCACTAACACACCCATACACACACTCATCCACCCATACAGTCCTGCACACATGCTGTCTTCAACAAATACAAACAGTGAGTCACTCATTCATGCACCTATGGACTACGTAATACCCCCCACCGAACCATGCAGACACTCAGACTGATACTCAAAAAACCAACTAATAACCTATATAGACACCCATGTAGCTACTCACCAACCCATGCAGCCACATATACACAAAGTGAGAGACTGATACAGATATTTACATATTTAAACATTACTCACTAAGCCATGTATTCACTATGATACACTTAATCAGTCAGTTACACAATCAATTTTTCAAAAACAAATCATCCATTTAGACACTTATATACCCATTTATTCTTCCATCGACCTTGAGATATACATATATAAAACATATTTAATTTTCAGAAAAACAGACATTCACTGGATGATGTCATCAGTGATGTCATCAGTGACGTCATTTGAGATGTCATCAGTGATGTCATGAGTGATGTCACTGACCATGTCATGAGTGATGTAATGTAATATGTGACGTCATCAGCAGTGCATTGCGGGCGCGCGAGTTATAGTTAGCTGAACTAACTATAACGGGGGAATTTCAATGGTTTTGTACAAGTGAAAAGTCCAGCTAACTATAACACCCCTGAAACCTATGGTTTTTTCTGTGAATTTCTGAGGTTTTTTAAATGCTCATTTCTAACTATGCCTACAGAGATAGGACATGTGAAGAAAGAAGAAAAAATGCACAGAAAGAAAAAAAAGAAATGCAGAAAGAAGCAAAGACGAAGACAACTGCAGTAAGAAGGAAAATGTGCAGAAAGAACAAAAAGAAGAGCAGAAAGAATCCTTGTTGCAAAATCATCCTGTACCCTCAACTTTTTCAGATGGATACTGGTGGTAACTGAGTCTGACTAACCAGTCCTAGATCCAGTGCTATGTTAAAAGACACTTAGAATACAGTGAAAACACCTACATACACCAGGTAACATTATGCGTTGGGGTCCCCCTGTGATTAGCATGACCTCCTCTGTAAGCCCCTAGTATATAATAGGGCAGGGGGATTAAAACTAACTCTTAAAACAGGCCACAGGGCGTTTTTGCACACGTTAACTCAGGCCCCATCCCCTCCTTTCACCACTGTTTAAACACGCCCTGTGTCCGTTTTTAGTTAGGAGATTAAGTTCATTTGAATCCTGAGAGTCCCTAGGGTCCAACTAGCCCACCAGGTACCTCCAGTAAGTGCCACAGAGCTGCGTTGCAGAGTGGTGTAAAAGGTGGCACAGCCTGGACACCTCTCTGCAATGCAGCTCAGTGGCGCTTACTGGAAGCACTTGGTGGGCTAGTTAGCCCCAAGGGGCCCTCAGTATTGAAGGGAAATTATATCCCCAATTTAAAACGTGCCATAGTGCGTGTTTGCACATGTCACCTCAGGCCCCGTCCCCTCTCTTCACCACTGTGTAAACGCGCCCTGTGGCTGTTCTAAGTTGAGAGATTAAGTCCCCTTGAATCCTAAGGGTCCCTAGGGTCAAACTAGACCACTAGGTACCTCCAGTAAGCGCCACAGAGCTGCGTTGCAGAGAGGTGTAAAAAGGGGCTTGGCCTCAGAACACCTGTCTGCAGCGCAGCTCCCTGGCGCATACTGGAGATGCCTGTTGGGCTAGTTGGCCCTCAGGGACCCTCAGTATTGAAGAGGAATTAATTCCCCATCTTACAAATCGCCAGGGGGCGCGTTTGCAGAGTGCTGCAAGGAGGGGGCGTGGCCTCCGGCATGATGCCAGTCTTTTATTTATTTTAATTTTTTAAGAAGGGGGGCTGTGTGGTTCCCCTTCTTATTCCAATTTATTGGCCCTGATGACCCCATCCCCCAGGGCCTGTCTCCTAATTATATTTTTTTGACCCCAATCCCCAGGGCCGGCCACTGTTTTTTATTATTTTTAAAAAATATATATTTATAGACACACCTAGGACATGCTGGACAAACCGTACGTACCTATCACCATGACGATTTGAGTGATATTCATTAAAAGGCGACTATGCATACAAGGAATCCACGTGGAATGTATTTACACCACTAGTGAAAGCCTGACATGTCTGATGCCCTACCGTGCCTAATCCCTGTAGACACCCTTGTTGTTTATTTATACAAACATGGGTAGCTATTGACGGGCACATTTAATACACATGCACACCAAGCCATTCAAAGGGGATTCAACAAAAATTCGACCAAAACTATGTAAGAAACCCCCCTCACGGTTAATAAAACACACATCCACTGCCGGATGTATAATACTTTTTATTTTACTCTCTGGAAAGGGGACGAACATCACTTGAGAGTCACAGCACGCTCCTGGCAGAGCCAAATGCTGTGTTACACCCACCATTGCCTGCCGAGTGCCACACACCTCTGTGTTGTATTCCACCAGCTAGTGCATATGCTATGACACTCTCTAGCCCATGTGCACTGTAACACCACCCCGTGAATATGTCATGCCACACTTGTTTTCGCACGGGTTATTTTGCCCCATCTAACGTGCCTTCCTCGATGCCTATATTATAACGCACAGTGCTATGCCATACATATTACAATCTGAGATCCATATCTTTGTCACAGTGCATATGCAACGTTACACTCCCCAGCACATATTTTATATTATAACTTTAGAGACTAGTTAGGTTACACAACACTGCCCTGTGCATATTACACTCCAAGGCGCACATCGCATAGCACGCGCTAGTGCCTGTGCTATCTCGCGCTCTCCAATGAATCTGTCATTGCGCACAATGTATTGCATATTATATTTCACGCCCGGTTCATCTTATATCACACTTTTTGGTGCATAGTTTATACCATACACTATATCTAGTTTTCATTTTCAATCGTGCTCTCAGGACTATGTTCTATATAACACTGTGTTCACCTACCCTTTTCACGGGCATTACATTTTGCGATAGGGGTGGAGGGTCAGGGGGTGTTTCTGCCAAGTGAGCCCGGAGTCACAGTCACAAACGTCCTCTTCTTCCTCAATAAAAGTGAGATTATGCTGCATACTTGTTCATATTTTAAGTAGTTCGCACAGACACACGTTTTAAAAACAATAAAGTTCCTAATACCCGCCTTCTCTGAACAGTTAGCTTGCTGCCCCATCCCCCTCCTCCCTATCCTCTGTTGTGTGAATCCATGGACTAGCCTCCTCCCTCCTGCCATGCATGGTCTGAAGTGCTGCCACTGCCCTCAATTTAGTATGATGTACCAGTCCCCTCCTCCTGCCCTCCATTGCCCATTTCTATGCCCCATCATTGACATTCTGCTTAAACTCTGTGCTTAGCTTGCTGCCCCTATTCTCCTTCCCCCTGCCCTCCGATGTCTTTGTGCATGCCCCTGCTCCATCCTTTTTGCCCACCATGTTCCATGGACCTGCCACTCCTATCTACTCTGAGTGTTCTGTTGAGCTGCCACTCCCCTCCCACCTGCCTAGCATTGTCAGATGACTGTAACCTGTCCCTGCCACCTCCACCCTGCCTGTCCACATGCCATGCCCCTATCCTCTTCCTCCTGTCCTACATGGTCGATTGTACTGCCACACACTTCTGCCCTCCCTGGTCTGTTGTGCTGTAACTGCTCCTCCTGCCTGCCCCGTGCGGTCTCTTGTGAGGCCCCTTCCCCTGAACTTTCTTGTCTGTGCACAGGTCCTGACCCTCCCTTCTATCCTCCATCATCCTTTGTGCATGCCCCTGCACCCTCCTTCTTGCCCATCATAGCCATTGTGCTGCCACTAACCCTCCCACTTGCCATGCATGGTCTTCTGTGCTGCCATGGCCCCTCACACCTTCCCTGTGTGGTCAGTTAGCTGCCCCTGACCCCCTCCCACCTTACCTCCATGGTCTGTGTGTATGCCATCACAGTCTCACTGTTGCTCTTCATGGTGTGTCTTGCTTCTAGTGCCCATCCTGCCTGACCTCCATGGCTATCTTGCTGCTCCTGCCCTGCCCCCTTGCCCCCAGCCCTCTGTTTACATGTGCAGACCCCTACTCCCTCCCTCCTGGCTTGTCTGTTCCATTGTAATGCCCCTGATCCGTCCCTCCTGCCCTTTATGGTCTGTTATGCTGCAGCTTTCTCTCCTGTCTGTCCATTATGGTCAGCTAGCTACCATTGCCTCTTGCCCCTCTATTCTCTGTTGTCCATGTGCATGGTCCTGTCCCCCCCTCTTGCTTTCTATGGATTGTTGTGCTGCACTCCCATCCCGCATGCCCTGTGTGGTGTATTGTGCTGCTGCGAACCCTGATGCCTGCCCTGCAGGGTCAGTTTGGTGCACCTCTCCATGTCCCTCCTGTCCTCTGTTATCCAAGTCCATGTCCCTACCCCATTTCCTTCCATGATCCAATGTACCATACTTGCGAACATTTTGAACTTGGTAAGAGGGAGATTTTGAAAAAAAACTGGGGTATTGATTTTCCCCTTTGAGTTACATTGAAAAAGAGGAGATTGTAGACAGGAGACAGATCAAATAAAGCCCATTTGAGCTTAAAAACATTGGACGTTTCCTGGCTGAATCGGGTCTGGTGGCATGTATGGTTGTACTACCATTGCCTCTTCCTTCTGCCCACAATGGTCTATTACATTGCCACAGCCTCTCTTGCAAGTCCTGTATTGTTGGTTTGTTGCCCCTGCCCCCCTTTCCACTGCCCACCATAGTCTGTTGTGCTGCCACGGCCCTTCCTGCCTGCTCAGTGTGGTTAAATTGTTGCCTTTGCACCCTCCTACCTGCCTTCAATTTTCAGAGTCCGTGCCCCTGGCCTCTGCCTCTCAACAGTATCCTAATGAACAACTAAATTGCTAACATTCTATATTTATTACAAAAGTGTGGAACGCCTGACGTCATCTTGATGTAATCAAAACTGTAATACCTAGAGCATTTCCTTTAGAAATTACATATATGAGAGGGTCTTATTGGCA
This sequence comes from Triturus cristatus, assembly GCF_964204655.1. Classification (NCBI taxonomy): domain Eukaryota; kingdom Metazoa; phylum Chordata; class Amphibia; order Caudata; family Salamandridae; genus Triturus; species Triturus cristatus. The sequence goes on from NC_140591.1 coordinate 502,673,682, forward strand.
TCAAAATTATGGTTAGTGCTCTAAAAGACTAAAATAAGGACATATTTTCTGAATTTTCAAATAGCGACTAAGCACTTTTAAATTATTTGTTATCTTTATGTTTTTTTATCCAGTTGACCACTTGATTAAATGTTGCACTTAGGGAGAGGAAGTGGTGTTACTTCCAGAACTGCAGACTTTGCAACTGGGGAGCCAGGTTGGAGTTTCTGCTTCAGCTCGACATTCTGTGATTCTGGTCAAATCCCTTAGTCTCCCCATGTCTACAACCAAAATGAATTTGTTCTTGTGTGATGTAACCAATGCTCATGTAAAGCACTCCAATACCTGACAAGTCTGCACTATATAACACTGCAAAAACACAAAATAATGTGTTTTGCACACTTTTGTCATTGGGCTATATTTGGGCTTCATCTGGGTGATTTTGGGCTACATTTGGGCTCTTTTGTCTCCGGTGGCCATCTTGGGAGATTTATTTGTTATGAAGTTTCCTAATTTCCTCATGTACTGCAGTCTCCTCAGTAGGAAATGCTTTCCGTTTTTTACTTTGATTCCATCATGAAGGTATTCAGATATGTCACACATTTGCCATAAATTCTGAAAGTTAGCACTCTAGTTGCTCATTAGATCACTGTAGTAAAACTACTGTTCACCATGGAAGTCTGCTCCTGGTATTAAAAGTGCATGTTTCAGTCTGCATGTCAGAATTTTTTTAATGAAATAGAAGAGGATTTGAGAAGTCACTCAAAATGTGCCCTCAATTTCTTTCTTCAGCATTAATCATAATTTCTATGGCAAAATGAACCCCCTCATTGTGTTCCTTTTTAAATAAATGTTTTAAGTGTAACCAGTTTATTCCAATCAAGATGGCTTCAGGTGTGCCATACTTTTGTCATAATGAGGACAGTAAGCGCTCTAGTTGTTTTTAAGAACACTCTGGGACATTCTGTCATTGGGCTATACTTGGGCTAAATCTGGGTGATATTTGGGCTACATTTGGGCTCTTTTGTCTCTGGTGGCCATCTTGGGAGACTTATTTGTTATGAAGTTTCCTAATTTCCTCATTTACTGCAGTCTCCTCAGTAGGGAATACTTTCAGGTTTTTTACTTTGATTTCATCAAGAAGGCATTAAGATGTGTCACACATTTGCCATAAATTCAGAATGTTAGCACTATTTTTTCTCATTAGATCACTGTAGTAAAGCTACTGCTCACCAGGGAAAACTGCTGCTGGTATTGAAAGTGCATGTTTCAGTCTGCATGTCAGAATTTTTTAATGAAATAGAAGAGCATTTGAGAAGTCACTCAAAATGTGCCCTAATTTTTCTTTCTGCAGCACTAATCATCCTTTTTATGGAAAAATGAACCCCCTCATTTTGTTCCTTTTTAAATTAAATGTTTTAAGAGTTACCACTTTAATCCAAGCAAGATGGCTTCAGGTGTGCCATATGTTTATCATAAGTAGGACTGTTAGCGCTCTAGTTGTTCTTTGGAACACTCTGGGAAGCTGCAGTAGAACACAAAGGAATCAACTGACAGTCTCTGCCCTTGTTGGAAGTACATGTTTTACTGAGAATGTCAGACTTCATTCTCACATGACTGAGAAAGATAATGTGAATTTACAGAAAATAAGCTCTCAGTTTAGCTTATAGATCACCTTCCAAAGCTCTGTGGGAAAAGCATGAGAAAATATTTTTCTCTCAATCATGATATCCCAGCAGAAGGCTTTTCCACATGGTGAAATCACCTTAGAACATACCACAATTCCTAAAATGAGTATGGTACCATGAACAAATTATTTAAATGTAATTAAAGTCTTAAAACCTTCTATTAACTGCAATGCTTTTTAATGAGGTGCTATCATGTATATTGGTCCCAAGATGGCTGCCAACACTTCTTGGATGAAGTGCTGACAGCCAATCAGATCTCAGGATGAGATGTGTGGTTAGGCTCCGCCCACATATATATATGTGCAAAAGGCACATCCCTGACCTGAGGACTACCTCTCTGTCAAATTTCAAGTAATTCTGTTCAGCCGTTCGGGCTGTAGCTTGGACTAAAGGTCCTATGGAAAAATGCATGGGGAAAACGCTTTTTGGGACCCCCCCGTTTTTCTCAGCCCCCACTTGACGAATCCCCCCGAGACTTTCAGGAAAGGAGCGGAGCAGAGCGCCCCATCTATTTTGAAAATTTCGCGAGGATTCGTCAATCGGCACCAAAGTTATTCCAAATAGAATGTTGCGGATTTCCTATGGAAACACGATCCTAACTATAACTATCTACTGGCGACCGCCAGTAGATAATACATATATATATATATATACATATATATATATATACAGAGCGCGCACGGTGCGTGAAGCGCACCGTGCGCGCAAAAATTAAAAATAAATACATAACTTAGCATTTAAAAAACCGTACAAATTCACTGAAAAAACCATAGGTTTCACACACATTAAAGTTAGGAATTAGCATTTAAAAAACCTTGCAAATTCACTTAAAAAACCATAGGTTTCACACAAGTTATAGTTAGCTGTACATTTCACTCGTAAAAAACCAATGAAATTCCACGTTATAGTTAGATCAGGTAGCTATAACTTGCGCGACCGCAATGCACAATGTGTCATTTCAGATGTCATCATTGATGTCATGAGTGATGTCACTGACCATGTCATAAGTCATATAATATGTGACGTCATCAGCAGTGCATTGCGGGCGCGCGAGTTATAGTTACCTGATCTAACTATAACGTGGAATTTCATTGGTTTTTTACGAGTGAAATGTACAGCTAACTATAACTTGTGTGAAACCTATGGTTTTTTCAGTGAATATATATATATATATATATATATATATATATATATATATATATATATATATATATATATATATATATATATTCACTGAAAAAACCATAGGTTTCACACACGTTATAGTTAGCTGGACATTTCTCTCGTGAAAAACCATTGAAATTCCCCCCGTTATAGTTAGTTCAGCTAACTATAACTCGCGCACCCGCAATCCACTGCTGATGATGTCACATATTACATCACTCATGACATGGTCAGTGACATCATTCATGACATCACTGATGACATTTCAAATGACATCACTGATGTCATCATCCATTGAGTATGTGTTTTTCTGAACAATTTTAACATGTTTAATATATATAGGGAAAGGCTTGTTGAAGAATGAGTGGGTGTACAAGTGTGTAAATGTATGTTTTTCTTTGGTGCGTAACTGACTCTATAAGTGAGTCATTAAATGTATCTTACTGCAGACTAGTGACTAAACTGTGTGAATGTCTGTATGTTTCTGTCTGTTGGTGTATAAGTGGCTGCATGGTTTTGTGAATAGCTATATGAGTGTCGATATGGGTTATCGATTGGTTGTCTGAGTATCTGTATGGGTGCCTGAGTGTTAGTGTGGGTAGGCTGTGTGTGACTCTGTGCATAGATGTGGGTGATTCTATGGGTGCATGGTTTTAAGAGTGCATCTGTGATGGACTGTATGGTTGAGCGAGTGTATGTATGGGTGTGTTAGGAATTGAATGTATATCTCAGTGGTACATTTGTGACTAACTACATATGTGAAAGGCAGTATATATATGTGTAAGAGTATATAACTGGCTAGATGTGGGAATGTGTGATTGTGACAGTGACTGTATGTATGAGTGTGTGCTTTTGTGTGTATAACTGCATAGGTGAGTAAATGGCAGTGTGATTATTTGTATGAATGACTAGGTGTGAGAGTACCTCTATGGATGATTGGTAGTGTGTGAGTGTCTATATAGGTGTGTGTATAAATTCATATGATACTTTTTTATGGAGTGACTGTAACTATGAGTGACTTTACAGGTGAGTGTGTGGAGGTGTATGAAGACCCAAAAGTTAATATGTGGGTATGCAGTTATTGGTATCGCATTATTTATGGATATGAGAATGGAACTCTGTAATTTTGAGTTGGTATATCAAAGGTTTTATAAGGCTGTGAGAAGATGTGGTAATTTATCACATTGATGACGTCATCAGTGATGTCATCAGTGATGTCATTTGAGATGTCATCAGTGATGTCATGAGTGATGTCACTGACCATGTCATGAGTGATGTAATATGTGACGTCATCAGCAGTGGATTGTGGGTGCGTGAGTTATAGTTAGCTGAACTAACTATAACGGGGGAATTTCAATGGTTTTTTACGAGAGAAATGTCCAGCTAACTATAACGTGTGTGAAACCTATGGTTTTTTCAGTGAATATATATATATATATATATATATATATATATATATATTCCCTACTGGCAGTCGCCAGTAGGTAGTTATTGTTAGGACCTATTTTCCATAGGAAATCCGCAACATTCTATTCCCAATAAGTCTGCTGCCGGTTGACGAATCTTCGTGAAATTTTCCAAACTTTTGGCCAGCTCCAGTCCGCTCCTATCCTGAAAGTTTCGTGGTGTTTCGTCAAGCGGGGGCCGAGAAAAAAGTGGGTCCCAAAACACATTTTCCCCATGCAATTTCCCATATGACCTGTTGAAACAGCTACAGCCCGAACTGCAGAATGGAATAAAGCCAAATTTGGCAAAGAGGTAGTCCTCAGTTCAGACTCGTGCCTTTTGCATAAATGGTGTAAATCCGTTCAGTAGTTCCTGAGAAAATTAGAGTTAAAAGTACAGATATATCTATGGCCTGGGAGGATCCGCGCACCCTTTGCGCACCCTGAGCACACCCTCTGCGAACCAAGCGTGCACCCTCCCGATCACACGCTGAATGCTAATTGGCTGTCAAGTGTATGTCTACATTCGAAACCAGGAACTGTTGGCAGCCATTTTGTGCCTCGGTAGAAGCGAGGCTGATTAAGTAAGGGAAATAAGTGTGTGGAAGATGTAAAGGGGGCAGGGTAGAAATACTCTGACCCTCTAGTGTTGCTTAGGGGGTCCCAGAAGGAAAAAAACAGCAAAATGTGCGCGTGTGCGCGGATCCGGCCGAACACAAAAAACCCAAAAGCGTGGGCTTCCGCACTTCCTTAATAATTAGCCCCCGGGGGGGCCAAATCCCGGGGGCGAAATCGGTAACATTTAATGGGGGTCCCAGGGGGGTTCCCAGCCCCGGGGACCGCTACCCCCCGGGGCTAGAAAATAGATAGGGTGGGGGGGCTGAATGGCCCCCCAAGCCCTGGGGACCACCATCCCCGGGGCTTTATTGCTGAAGGGAGGGGGGCTGCGTGGCCCCCCTCCTGGAGCCCTTGAGGGCCCTGGGGACCGCCACCTCCCAGGGCCAGCTCCTACAGTGTCCTGGGGTGCCCACCCCCAGGACACTGTTGTTTGTCTCCCGCCCTCCCATAGCAAACTTCGTTTGGATTTTGAAAGAGAGAGAAAACCTGCTCTCTCTTTCAAAATCCAAACGATATTGCTTTTCCACACGGGGAGCTGCATGTGAGCAGCTCCCCATGTGGAAAAGCAATGCCGGCTCCCGAAGGACGCGAGGTGCCAGCTGGGACCGTGGGGGCGTTGGGGCTCCCCCCAAGGTCCCCAACGTGTTTTAATAAATCCCGGGGAATGGGGTCCCCGGGGATAATAAAAATTAGTGATAGGGGCTATTTTTTTTTTTACGGTAAAATTAGGAGTCGCGCATCCTAACGCGTTGGGTGTACGATTTCTCTCGCATAGGGTGCGCAGTTCCTAACACGTTGGGTGCACAAATCCAAAGAAAAAAACCTGAAAGTTTTGGGAGATAAACATCAAGCTTAAGTGTTTTTTCTTGAGTGGCTCTAAAAAGAGCCGTTGTGTTCATTGAGAGTTTTTGGTACTTATAAGTAAGTGCCTATACAGAGTCTAAAGTTGTTGAGGAAGACTCTGTTTCCTTCATCAGTAAAGTGTACTCCATCTCTCCTATACATCTCTTGCATATTAAAGCGCAGATTGTTATTGTAAATGGACCCCATTCTATAGTATCGGAAAAAAGCAGAAACAGATTTATTCACATGTTTCCTAGATTTCTCAATCTGTGGACAAAAATGATTGGACCAGTTCCATTTCTGCCTTTCGCATATGTTAGAATACACAAAGGCAGTTTTGGGAAAAAGTGAAATCAATTCTGCAAAGGTATCCTTCATAAGCATTTTCAGACCTACGGCAGTCAAAGTGCCTAGGTCATTGCCACCACAGTGCACTATTATGAGGTCAGGGTGTTGGAGATGCATAAAGGATTTTACCAATGGCATCAATTGGTGCCACTTTAATGCTCTCTGTCCAATCCATTTATTGTCTACATTTGGGAAACCTAGGTCTTTGTGAATGCCTTTGTTTTCTGCATACCTTTGGCTCCAGAAAATGTAGCCGTGTCCCACAATCCACACTCTAAGCATCTTTAAGGGAGGTCTGGATGCACTCAGATGGTCTCTGTAAATGAAATGGCAGTTTGAAAAGTAAGATTTTTCTAAAATGGTGGCTAAGATGCAGTTTTGAAAAAAGACAAGAAATCATTGGTTGTTTGACAACCTTCTACACTGAAAACTAGGGTGCATGTTTCTGTTTTGTAAACGCATGATTCTTATTGGTTAACAAAAACTGATTGAAAGCAACATTATATATGATAAGCTGATATGTTGAAAAGTCAAGCACGCTTGCTGTTTTGATTAGCAGCATTGTGTGCTGAACTTGTGACCTGTGTGCTCAGTTAAGTGTTCCATGACCTGTTTCTATGGTAACAGGCAGAAGACAGATTGGGGGTAGGGTTCAAATTTATGTCATTTGGAAAGGGTTGAAATGTTTAACCAATAGTAATGTGTGTTAGCTTTTGAATTATTGTGGGAAGGAATGTGATTTGATGTTTACATATATATGTGTGCAAAATGAGAGGGAAACTTTGCCATTCTTTAGTTTAGCTGACAGGTGCACAGTGCAGAGATTCTGTATAAGAAAATCTGGTGTGTGACTGATATCTGGTGTGTGACTGATATACTTCTTAATCTACAAAACAGCTTGAAAGGTGAGTTATTTAATTGTGATTGGATGTATGTGGTCTATTTTGATTTTAATCAGACTAATGTATTTCTCCTGCTAAAGTGAAGGGAGTACTTTTTTTTGTCTGCAATCTTATTGACAGCGTGTGTACATGTAGAAACCATTCTGTGATAAGCATTTGTGTTTTTCATGTGTTTGCAGACAGATAACTGTGCTGTTTTTATATTTTGGTAGAGTTAGAAATCAGTCATTGTTTATGAATTTGCAAAATGAGTCATGTTTCTACTCTAAAATGTTGTACTCATAGATTAAGAAATGTGTTTTCGTATAGTGCAAGGGATAGTGTTGTTTGTCTAGAATCACGCAGTGAGTCTGTGTGTATTTAGGAATCATTTTGAGAGAAACATTTTGGTACTAATGTGTAGTAGAAAACTTTCTGCAATGTGTGCAGTCACCTTACATCTTCGAGACTAGTAAATGTATTTTGTACAAGGGAGAGTTGGCTGTCTACAATCACACTGTGAGTCTGTGTGCATTTGGGTAAGCATTGTGAGAGAAGCATTTGGTAACATCATGTATTTGCTTGCAGATAACAGTTTTAAAAACTGTCCTGTTGTCAAGTTTTAGTAGCATTAGAAGCCAGTCTTTGCTTATGCATTGATAAAATGAGTCAGGCTTTGACAGTAAAGTAGAGTACTGAAATATGTAGATTGTGTGCAGTCCCCTTACTCCTTCTGGAGTAGTGAATGTGTTTTGGTAAAGTCCATGGGATATATTGTTGCTTGTCTAGAATCACACTGTGAGTCTGTGTGCATTTGGCCAACCATTGTGAGAGAAGCATTTGGTAACATCATGTATTTGCTGACAGATAACTGTTTTAACCCCTTCTGTGCCCATGACGAGCTGGACTCGTCATGGAGCACAGTCGCGCTGTGCCCATGACGAGTCCAGCTCGTCATGGGACCCACCCTTGGGGGAAGCGCTGGCGCTCCCCCCGTGATTCGTCGATTTTTTTTTTTTTTACTGGGGAGGCAGGGGAAGACCTTCCCCTGCCTCCCCCCGCCCCCCGCCCGCATCATCAATGACGTCAGCGCGCGAGCCGCGCTGACGTCACCGGAGGCTTCCCCTTTGCTCTCCGAGGCGCAGGAAGCCATTTGCTTCCTGCGCGTCGGAGAGTAAAGGTCAGTTTTGGGGCTGGGGAGGGGGTATCATTGCATCGGTGGGTTAGGTAGGGTGGGGGCACAATGTTGGGGGGGTAGAAATGTTTTTATGTAGGCTCCGCTTTGTTCCTGCGCTTGGATCGTCCAAGTGCAGGGGCTTCTATGTGAAATGGATCCAAAAAATAAACGCTCGTTTTCGGTTTTGTCTCGTTTTCTGTGTGATGGGTGCTGCTAGTGTGGGATGGGGGCGGGGGGCGAAATAAAGTCAGCCATAGGGGTTGTAAAGTGGCCAGATTGATTTTATTTGCATCCAAATACACCAGCATCAGAGTTTGCCAGTGCAGTGTGACTTTCGTTTTCTCGTGTAACTTTGAACAGCATTGTTGTACCAAGGGGGGGGCGAAAGAAAGTAAGACAGAGGGGTTGCAAAGTGGCCAGATTGATTTTATTTGCTTCCAAGTACACCAGCATCAGAGTTTGCCAGTGATGTGCTTCTTTCGTTTTTTTGTCTTCCTTTGAACAGTATTGTTGTTCCCAGGGGGGGCGAAATAAAGTAAGCCATAGGGGTTGCAAAGTGGCCAGATTGATTTTATGTGCATCCAAGTACACCAGCATCACATAGTTTTCCAGTGAAGTGCTTCTTTCGTTTTCTGGTCTTCCTTTGAACAGCATTGTTGTTCCCCGGGGGCAAAATAAAGTTAGACAGAGGGATTGCAAAGTGGCCAGATTGATTTTATTTGCATCCGAGTACACCAGAATCAGAGTTTGCCAGTGCAGTGCGACTTTCGTTTTCTCGTCTAACTTTGAACAGTATTGTTGTTCCCGGGGGGGCGAAATAAAGTAAGACAGAGGGGTTGCCAAGTGGCCAGATTGTTTTTATTTGCATCCAAGTACACCAGCATCAGAGTTTGCCAGTGTATTGCTACTTTCGTTTTCTCGTCTTCCTTTGAGCAGCATTGTTGTTCCCAGGGGGGGCGAAATAAAGTCAGCCATAGGGGTTGCAAAGTGGCCAGATTGATTTTATTTGCATCCAAATACACCAGCATCAGAGTTTGCCAGTGCAGTGCGACTTTCGTTTTCTCATGTAACTTTGAACAGCATTGTTGTACCAAGGGGGGGCCAAAGAAAGTAAGACAGAGGGGTTGCAAAGTGGCCAGATTGATTTTATTTGCTTCCAAGTACACCAGCATCAGAGTTTGCCAGTGATGTGCTTCTTTCATTTTTTTGTCTTCCTTTGAACAGTATTGTTGTTCCCAGGGGGGGCGAAATAAAGTAAGCCATAGGGGTTGCAAAGTGGCCAGATTGATTTTATGTGCATCCAAGTACAACAGCATCACATAGTTTTCCAGTGAAGTGCTACTTTCGTTTTCTGGTCTTCCTTTGAACAGCATTGTTGTTCCCCGGGGGCAAAATAAAGTTAGACAGCGGGATTGCAAAGTGGCCAGATTGATTTTATTTGCATCCAAGTACACCAGCATCAGAGTTTGCCAGTGCAGTGCGACTTTCGTTTTCTCGTCTAACTTTGAACAGTATTGTTGTTCCCAGGGGGGGCGAAATAAAGTAAGACAGAGGGGTTGCCAAGTGGCCAGATTGCTTTTATTTGCATCCAAGTACACCAGCATCAGAGTTTGCCAGTGTATTGCTACTTTTGTTTTCTCGTCTTCCTTTGAGCAGCATTGTTGTTCCCAGGGGGGACGAAATAAAGTCAGCCATAGGGGTTGCAAAGTGGCCAGATTGATTTTATTTGCATCCAAATACACCAGCATCAGAGTTTGCCAGTGCAGTGCGACTTTCGTTTTCTCGTGTAACTTTGAACAGCATTGTTGTACCAAGGGGGGGCGAAAGAAAGTAAGACAGAGGGGTTGCAAAGTGGCCAGATTGATTTTATTTGCTTCCAAGTACACCAGCATCAGAGTTTGCCAGTGATGTGCTTCTTTCGTTTTTTTGTCTTCCTTTGAACAGTATTGTTGTTCCCAGGGGGGGGCGAAATAAAGTAAGCCATAGGGGTTGCAAAGTGGCCAGATTGATTTTATGTGCATCCAAGTACACCAGCATCACATAGTTTTCCAGTGAAGTGCTACTTTCGTTTTCTGGTCTTCCTTTGAACAGCATTGTTGTTTCCCGGGGGCAAAATAAAGTTAGACAGAGGGATTGCAAAGTGGCCAGATTGATTTCTTTTACATCTTGTGATCGGTGGGTGCTGGTAGGGGGGTGGGGGGTGAAACAAAATAAGTCAGAGGGGTTGCAAAGTGCCCTGTTTTTTTTTTAGTATACAAATACACCAGCATCACAGAGTTTTCCAGTGAAGTGCTACTTTTGTTTACTCGTGTAACGTTGAAGAGCATTGTTGTTCCCAGGGGGGCGAAATAAAGTGAGACAGAGGGGTTGCAAAGTGGCCAGATTGATTTTATTTGCTTCCAAGTACACCAGCATCAGAGTTTGCCAGTGAAGTGCTACTTTCGTTTTCTCGTCTTCCTTTGAGCAGCATTGTTGTTCCCAGGGGGGGCGAAATAAAGTCAGCCATAGGGGTTGCAAAGTGGCCAGATTGATTTTATTTGCATCCAAATACACCAGCATCAGAGTTTGCCAGTGCAGTGCGACTTTTGTTTTCTCGTGTAACTTTGAACAGCATTGTTGTACCAAGGGGGGACGAAAGAAAGTAAGACAGAGGGGTTGCAAAGTGGCCAGATTGATTTTATTTGCTTCCAAGTACACCAGCATCAGAGTTTGCCAGTGATGTGCTTCTTTCGCTTTTTTGTCTTCCTTTGAACAGTATTGTTGTTCCCAGGGGGGGCGAAATAAAGTAAGCCATAGGGGTTGCAAAGTGGCCAGATTGATTTTATGTGCATCCAAGTACACCAGCATCACATAGTTTTCCAGTGAAGTGCTACTTTTGTTTTCTGGTCTTCCTTTGAACAGCATTGTTGTTCCCCGGGGGGGCGAAATAAAGTAAGCCATAGGGGTTGCAAAGTGGCCAGATTGATTTTATGTGCATCCAAGTACACCAGCATCACATAGTTTTCCAGTGAAGTGCTACTTTTGTTTTCTGGTCTTCCTTTGAACAGCATTGTTGTTCCCCGGGGGCAAAATAAAGTTAGACAGCGGGATTGCAAAGTGGCCAGATTGATTTTATTTGCATCCAAGTACACCAGCATCAGAGTTTGCCAGTGCAGTGCGACTTTCGTTTTCTCGTCTAACTTTGAACAGTATTGTTGTTCCCAGGGGGGGCGAAATAAAGTAAGACAGAGGGGTTGCCAAGTGGCCAGATTGTTTTTATTTGCATCCAAGTACACCAGCATCAGAGTTTGCCAGTGTATTGCTACTTTCGTTTTCTCATCTAACTTTGAACAGCATTGTTGTTCCCAGGGGGGGCGAAATAAAGTAAGACAGAGGGGTTGCAAAGTGGCCAGATTGATTTCATTTGCATCCAAGTACACCAGCATCAGAGTTTGCCAGTGTATTGCTACTTTTGTTTTCTCGTCTTCCTTTGAACAGCATTGTTCTTTCTAGGGTGGGAGAGTGTACCATTTCTGGAGGTACTGCAATACCTGGTTGATGGGTGAATTGGAAAACAAAATGTGCACCATGGTTCTGTTTTTATGGATGTGGTCTACCATACTGCTTATGTTTTGTAAGGATGTAAGCAATGGACAGTGAAACGGTTCCCTTCAGGGCCCTCTAGTCATGTCCATAACTTTTCCGGTGAAACCCCTCGCTGATTTCTGAATAGTTAGTGAGAGATCGTTTAGGTAACCATGTTGTTTCTGCTTACATTGCACATGCTTTGCATTCCCTAGGAGTGTTTTTTTTTTAGGCAGTGTATTACTCTTATCAAGTGCATAATTTGAATTGAGCCACATCCAAGTGTTTATAGCGAGCACAATTAGGTTATAGCTGAAGGCAGTGCGAGTTTCTCTCAGTGGGCAAGTATGGCGTTCAGTGGGGATGTGGCACTATGGCCGGAGCTGTTGAATTTGGAAATGGGGAACCGGGTTCTGCATTTATGACCAGTTCACCACACCACTGTACTGAGGGAGCACATTCCCATGCTACACCGTAGAAGGCCCCACTAGACCTTAGAAGGCTTGATGTCTTAGCACAAGCAGGTGTACTGTAGTGGTGTCAACATACAAAAGAGTACAAAGTACAAGTAGAGGTATAAAAGTGCAATAAATGGCAGACACGCAAAACACAGGAACACACTGGGTAGGCACTTCTACGGGCATGGAGAACAGAATTTCCTATAATGTAAAGACTTCCTTCACACAATAGAGAGGGTGTGAATTAAGTTTGGAAGTGTCTTTGCAGGAGGAGAACTTTGAGGTTAGTTTTGAAGGACTGGGAAGAGGGAGGGGGTGGTCCGGAGCTGAGGCTCAGTTCCAGATTCTCGCCGCGTTGCTTGTAAAGGATTGGGCCATCGATCTTTCCTTTTTGAAAGTGGGAGGGTCAAGCAATACATTTTGCGCAGTACGTGATGGTCTAGAGCATTATATGCAAATGTTACAATAAAGTTTTTTTTCTTCTTTTTATTCTAGTCCAAAGCTTTTCGACGGTGGCTGTTCTGCAGGTTTGTGTAGTTGCATTGTGTTGGTAAGAAATTTTTGGTTGTTGTATTTACACCAAATGAGTAATAATATAATGTCTGAATGAATTTTTTTGTAAGTGATGTCATAATGGCGGCATATTTAGTTAGTGGTTTCAGCATGAAATTCTTTGCGATGTGTATTGCATAGTCTTATGTGTAATTGCTTTTCTCTTTCTTTTTTAGTGGGATATTGTTGATCCATACTGTGTCTGTACAGTGTTGGTGGTGGTGAGTAGTTTAGCTGCCTCTGGCAAGTGAGTGGTATTGTTTTGGAGTATATGTGAGTTTTTGATAAAGGTGCTTTTTGCTTATTACTCATTTTACAAAGAGTTTGTTGTTGTTGACAAGTTACCTTTATTAGTAAGCAATATGGTTAGCCGTAGAATGACTGCTCAACAGGTGGTCGGTATGCTTCTTGAATCTTCCTCTGAGCATGATTATGAGACTGACAGTGCGTCTGAGGGAGAGGAGGGAGGGGAAGATTCTGGCAGTGAGTTTTCACTCAACATGGAATCATCGGATGATGAAGGTACTCTCAGTGCAGATGAAGGTACTCTTGGTGTGAATGAAGCAACTCTCAGTGTGGATGAAGTGCTTGTCTTAGAGGAGGAAACTGCTGTGCCGATGGTGCAAGAGGCATCTGGATTACAGTCTGAGGCTGCTAGACTTCCTACTGGAAGTGCTGGACTTTGGGTTGATCCAAACATGGTGCAGCCGGTGTTGCCTGCCTTTAGCGGTGATGCAGGGTGTACAGTGAATTGTGAAAACTTTTTGCCTATACAGGTTTTTCAGTTGTTTATGGATGATGTATTTTTGGGTGAGATTGTTGAGCAGACGAATTTGTATGCTGAACAGTTTTTGAGGAACAACAGCAACAAACTTAGGCCCCAGTCTAGAGCTACCCGGTGGACTCCCACATATCTGGAAGAGATTAAGAAGTTTTTGGGTTTGACTTTATTGATGGGTGTGGTAAGGAAGCCAACCTTGGCTTCATATTGGTCTACTAGCCCCTTGTTGGCAACTGCCATATTTCCTGCAGTTATGACTCGTAATCGGTATTTACTTTTGCTACGTATGCTGCATTTTGTTGATAATTCTATGGCGTTGCCACGAGATCACCCTGACTGTGACCGTCTTTTTAAGATTCGGCCCGTTCTTGATCACTTTGTGGATCGATTTTCTGAGATCTATACTCCAGGGAAAGAAAATCTATTGATGAGTCTTTGGTCTTGTTCAAGGGCCGTTTGTTTTTTAGGCAGTACATCCCTAGCAAGAGGGCACGCTATGGAATTAAGCTGTATATGTTGTCTGAGAGTAGGACAGGATATTTTTTAATTTTCGTGTGTACACTGGTAGAGATTCTGCTATTGACCCCCCAGGTTGTCCGTCCACTTTTGGAGTTGCAGAGAAAATTGTGTGGGATCTTGCTAGGAGACTGTTTAACAGAGGCCACTATTTGTACCTTGATAACTTCTATACTGCTGTGCAATTATTTAAGGAATTGTATAAAGTGGACACTTTTGCATGTGGCACAATCCGCTCTAACCGTAAAGCTTATCCGAAAGAGCTTGTTTGCAAAAAACTTCAGAGGGGGCAGTGCAGTTCCTTGCGTAGTGATGAACTACTAGCTGTAAAATTTGTGGACAGGAGGGATGTGTACATGCTGACTACCATCCATGATGAGAGTACTTCACCTGTGGCTGTTTGGGGTCAGGTTGCTGAAGTGCGCAAACCTGTGTGCATTCTAGACTACAATAAGCACATGGGTGGTGTTGACAGAGTAGATCAGAGGTTGGAACCTTACTCTGCTATTCGGAAGGCTTATGTTTGGTATAAGAAGTTGGCCATCCATTTCTTCGAATTAGCAATGTTCAATGCTTTTATTGTGTTCAAGGAGTGTTCTCCTGCGTCAAAGTTGACATTTCTTCAGTTTCAGCACTCTGTGATAGCTAGCCTTGTTGTTGTGGAACAGGCAAGTGTTCCTAGATTTGGAGTGGTGGAGGATGTGGTTCGATTGAAAGATCGCCACTTTCCTGATTTCATCCCTCCCACACCGGCAAAAGATTTTCCCACTAGGAGATGTAGAGTCTGTTGGCGAAGAGATGAGCGGAAGGAGTCTCGTATGTACTGCTCCGACTGTCCATCTAAACCTGGGCTGTGTGTCCCTGCTTGTTTTAGAGCGTACCATACACAAAAGAATTTTTGGGAGCAATCATGAGTGGTAAAGTTAACTGATTGGTTTGTATTCTTTGAAAAATTTGATTCTGTTTCAAGGTTGGCGTTAGTGCAATGTGTTTAGTTTCTGATTTTGTGTTTGTAGATTTGTATCTATTTGTGATTTGTTTGTGTTTTTATTTTTGTCTAAAAAAATCCTAAATGTGTTGGCAGTGTGTGTGGACTGGCACTTCTTTGGCGGTGTACGTGGAATGGTGCTTGGCTGGCGGTGTGCATGGACTGGTGCTTGGCTGGTGGTGTGCGTGGACTGGTGCTTGGCTGGCGGTGTGCGTGGACTGGTGCTTGGCTGGCGGTGTGCGTGGACTGGTGCTTGGCTGGCGGTGTGCGTGGACTGGTGCTTGGCTGGCGGTGTGCGTGGACTGGTGCTTGGCTGGCGGTGTGTGTGGACTGGTGCTTGGCTGGCGGTGTGCGTGGACTGGTGCTTGGCTGGCGATGTGCGTGGACTGGCGCTTGGCTAGTGGTGTGGGTGGACTGGTGTTTGGCTAGTGGTGTGCGTGGACTGGTGCTCGGCTAGCGGTGTGCGTGGACTGGCGCTCGGCTGGCTGTGTGAGTAGTGACTTGCTGCTGGTTACTACACACACTGCTAGCTGAGTGCCACTCCACGCAATCCATCTGCTTGTGTAGTTGCTGTGTCAGGAATGTGGGCGTGTGAAAGTGATGGGCCCTTGAATGGCGCTGTGTGCTGGTGTGAGTTTTGTTATGTGATGGGCCCGCGGCTGGCGGTATGAATGGTTTTGTATGTCTCACGCGTATTAAAGGTGTATGAATGGCCTGTAAAGAGGTTGGTGCCTTGTCGTGGCTTTACAGCTCACGAGCTGTGAGTCAATGGTTCAGTTTCTCGCCCTTTCAATTATTAACAGTGCATTTCATTTTTGTGAAATCACTTGCGAATACAATTGTATATTCTGAACCATCACTCACTCTCGTGCCAAATCCAACCAGTATGTGTGTGTGCTTGAGGATTCGATGGCTGTGCAGTAATATTTGCCTTTCTGAAGCAGGGTGTACCTTGTCCCTTTTGTGAATTTTGTAATGTGTTGTTTTTGTGCCTGGTGGTGCGAATGGTCTTGTGTGTATCACGTATGAAAGGTGTGTGAATGGCCTGTAAAGCGGTTGGTGCCTTGCCGTGGCTTTACAGCTCACGAGCTGTGAGTCATTGGTTTAGTTTTTTCTCCATTGAATTATTGACAGTGCATTTCATTTTTGTGAAATCTCTTGTTAATAAAATTTAATATACTGAACCATCACTCGCCCTCGTGCCAAATCCAACCAGTATGTGTGTGCGTTTGAGGAATAGGTGCCTGTGCAGGATTCTTTGTCTTTTTAGTTACTCTGCCAAGGTGTATGTTCCATGTAAAAATAACCCACCAACTGTAGATATTGTCGTAAACGCATGGGAGTTCATGGTGATGTCTCTCTTGTGAATTCCAAAAAGGTTTTATATCCTCAATGTCCTGCAAACCTCAAAATATCGGTCACATTGTCCATGCAATATTGTGCCAAAATTCTTACGTTGTAGAAACAATGTCAAAACGTTCTGGTTTTGCAAGGGGGTCAACTGTCTTTATGGCCCGTGCTCGGCGGCCATCTAGGGAAACCTACCAAACCCATACATTTCTGAAAACTATACACTCGGGGGCTTCCAGGGAGGTATGGCTTGCGTGGATCCCCCAACGTTTCCTTACCCAGAATCCCCAGCAAACCTCAATTTTAGCTGAAAAAATCACTTTTTTCACACATTTTGGGGTGGGAAAGTAGTGGCATCACCGGGCTCACACACATTTACCACCACCCAGCGTTCCCCCAGGTCTCCTGGTAAAAATGGTGCCTCACTTGTGTGGGAGGCCCAAGTACCCGCGGCAGGCAAGGGCCCAAAACGCAGTGAGGCGACATCAAAATGGCCTGTCGCAAAACCACCTGGTTTTGCAAGGGGGGTCACTTAGGTTTTTGGCCCGGTGCTCGGCGGCCATCTAGGGAAACCTACCAAACCCACGCATTTCTGAAAACTAGACACCCGGCGGCTTCCAGGGAGGTATGGCTTGCATGGATCCCCCAACATTTCCTTACCCAGAATCCCCTGCAAACCTCAATTTTTGCTGAAAAAATCACTTTTTTCACACATTTTGGGGTGGGAAAGTAGTGGCATCACCGGGCTCACACAAATTTACCACCACCCAGCGTTCCCCCAGGTCTCCCGGTAAAAATGGTGCCTCACTTGTGTGGGAGGCCCAAGTACCCGCGACAGGCAAGGGCCCAAAACGCAGTGAGGCGACATCAA
Source organism: Triturus cristatus (assembly GCF_964204655.1). Taxonomy (NCBI): domain Eukaryota; kingdom Metazoa; phylum Chordata; class Amphibia; order Caudata; family Salamandridae; genus Triturus; species Triturus cristatus. The sequence goes on from NC_140591.1 coordinate 502,690,905, forward strand.
AATGGCCTGTCGCAAAACCACCTGGTTTTGCAAGGGGGGTCACTTAGGTTTTTGGCCCGGTGCTCGGCGGACATCTAGGGAAACCTACCAAACCCACGCATTTCTGAAAACTAGACACCCGGCGGCTTCCAGGGAGGTATGGCTTGCGTGGATCCCCCAACGTTTCCTTACCCAGAAACCCCTGCAAACCTCAATTTTTGCTGAAAAAATCACTTTTTTCACAGATTTTGGGGTGGGAAAGTGGTGGCATCACCGGGCTCACACAAATTTACCACCACCCAGCGTTCCCCCAGGTCTCCCGGTAAAAATGGTGCCTCACTTGTGTGGGAGGCCCAAGTACCCTGTGTGTCTAGTTTTCAAAAATGTATAGGTTTGCTAGGTTTCCCTAGGTGCCGGCAGGGCTAGGGTTAAAAAACTACAGCTAGTCACTTTGCCAAAAAGGGGTCATTTTTCACTGCAAAATGGAGGTGTGACCACGTTGCGTTTTGCGCCGTTTCCTGTCGCGGGCACTAGGCCGACCCGCACAAGTGAGGTACCATTTTTCTCGTAGGACTTTGGGGAACGCGGGGTGGGTGGAAATTTGTGGATCCACGCAGATTCCAGAACTTTCCATCCCAGAAATGTGGGGAATTTTTTTTTTTTTTGTCATTTTTTTACGTTTGCAAGGGATTCTGGGTAACAGACCATGGTGGGAGGCAGTCAAGTCACCCCATCCTGGATTCCCCTGGGTGTCTAGTTTTCAAAAATGTATAGGTTTGCTAGGTTTCCCTTGGTGCCGGCAGGGCTAGGGTTAAAAAATTACAGCTGGTCACTTTGCCAAAAAAGGGTCATTTTTCACTGTAAAATGGAGGTGTGACCACGTTGCGTTTTGCGCCGTTTCCTGTCGCGGGCACTAGGCCGACCCGCACAAGTGAGGTACCATTTTTCTCGTAGGACTTTGGGAAACGCGGGGTGGGTGGAAATTTGTGGATCCACGCAGATTCCAGAACTTTCCATCCCAGAAATGTGGGGACATTTTTTTTTTTTTGTCATTTTTTTACGTTTGCAAGAGATTCTGGGTAACAGACCATGGTGGGAGGCAGTCAAGTAACCCCATCCTGGATTCCCCTGGGTGTCTAGTTTTCAAAAATGTATAGGTTTGCTAGGTTTCCCTTGGTGCCGGCAGGGCTAGGGTTAAAAAACTACAGCTGGTCACTTTGCCAAAAAAGGGTCATTTTTCACTGTAAAATGGAGGTGTGACCACGTTGCGTTTTGCGCCGTTTCCTGTCGCGGGCACTAGGCCCACCCGCACAAGTGAGGTACCATTTTTCTCGTAGGACTTTGGGGAACGCAGGTTGGGTGGAAATTTGTGGATCCACGCAGATTCCAGAACTTTCCATCCCAGAAATGTGGGGAAAATGTGTTTTTTTTGTCATTTTTTTACGTTTGCAAGGGATTCTGGGTAACAGACCATGGTGGGAGGCAGTCAAGTCACCCCATCCTGGATTCCTATGGGTGTCTAGTTTTCAAAAATGTTTAGGTTTGCTAGGTTTCCCTAGGTGCCGGCAGGGCTAGGGTTAAAAAACTACAGCTAGTCACTTTGCCAAAAAGGGGTCATTTTTCACTGCAAAATTGAGGTGTGACCATGTTGCATTTTGCACCGTTTCCTGTCGCGGGCACTAGGCCGACCCGCACAAGTGAGGTACCATTTTTCTCGTAGGACTTTGGGGAACGCGGGGTGGGTGGAAATATGTGGATCCACACAGATTCCAGAACTTTCCATCCCAGTAATGTGGGGAAAAAGTGTGTTTTTTTGTCATTTTTTTATGTTTGCAAGGGATTCTGGGTAACAGACCATGGTGGGAGGCAGTCAAGTCACCCCATCCTGGATTCCCCTGGGTGTCTAGTTTTCAAAAATGTATAGGTTTGCTAGGTTTCCCTAGGTGCCGGCAGGGCTAGGGTTAAAAAACTACAGCTAGTCACTTTGCCAAAAAGGGGTCATTTTTAACTGCAAAATTGAGGTGTGACCATGTTGCATTTTGCACCGTTTCCTGTCGCGGGCACTAGGCCGACCCGCACAAGTGAGGTACCATTTTTCTCGTAGGACTTTGGGGAACGCGGGGTGGGTGGAAATATGTGGATCCACACAGATTCCAGAACTTTCCATCCCAGTAATGTGGGGAAAATGTCATTTTTTTTGTCATTTTTTTATGTTTGCAAGGGATTCTGGGTAACAGACCATGGTGGGAGGCAGTCAAGTCACCCCATCCTGGATTCCCCTGGGTGTCTAGTTTTCAAAAACGTATAGGTTTGCTAGGTTTCCCTAGGTTCTGGCAGGGCTAGGGTTCAAAAACTACAGCTAGTCACTTTGCCAAAAAGGGGTCATTTTTCACTGCAAAATTGAGGTGTGACCACCTTGCGTTTTGCACCGTTTCCTGTCGCGGGCACTAGGCCGACCCACACAAGTGAGGTACCATTTTTCTCGTAAGACTTTGGGGAACGCGGGGTGGGTGGAAATTTGTGGATCCACGCAGATTCCGGAACTTTCCATGACAGAAATGTGTGGAAAATGTGTTTTTTTTGACAATTTTTTAGGTTTGCAAGGGATTCTGGGTAACAGACTCTGGTGGGAGGCAGTCAAGTCACCCTATCCTGGATTCCCCTGGGTGTCTAGTTTTCAAAAATGTATAGGTTTGCTAGGTTTCCCAAGGTGCCCGCAGAGCTAGGGTTCAAAAACTAGAGCTAGGCACTTTGCAAAAAATGGGTAATTTTGCATTGTGAAAATGTGGTGTGACCACGTTGCGTTTTGCGCCGTTTCCTGTCGTGGGCACTATGCCTACCCACACAAGTGAGGTACCATTTTTATCGGGAGACTTAGGGTAATTCAGATTTGTAAAGGAACTGTTATTATCTATTGACTTTCCATGCATTTCTGCTTTCCAAATGAAAGATATTTTGTAAAAAAGAAGTCATTCTAAAAAATGACTGATAATTCTCATGCTAGTATGAGTATTCCCAATTTCAGAAATGTGCAGATATCTACTGTTTCTAAACTCTATATTTTGTTCCCATTTCAGAAATACATAGGTGTCTTTCATACCAATTTTTCCATGTACACTTTTTTACAGAATAATTACTATATACCCGGTATATAATAAAAAACCATTGCAAGTTACTACTCAGTTTTTGGCTCTGGGTTCGTCTGGTTCTTGGTGAACCTTCAAGTCCTATATATCCCCACAACCAGTAATGTCCAGCGGATGCAACGGTATATTGCTTTCAAAGAGCTGTCATAATTAGAAGAAGTTACAGGTGAAAACGTTGACACAAAAGGCTGTTTTTTTCAACTAAATTTCAATTTATCCTACATTTAACTGTTTGTTTCTATAAAAAAAAAACCTTGCTGGATCTACACAAATGACCCCTTGCTGAATTCAGAATGTTGTCTTCTTTTCGAAAATGTATAGCTTTCCAGGATCCACTATTGCTTTTGTACCCATTTCTGCCACTAACTGGAAGGAGGTCAAAAGCACAAAAAATAGCAAAAATAGGCTATGTCCCAGAAAAATGCCAAAACTGTGTAAAAAATGTTGGGTTTCTGACAAAAGTCAAGAATCCCCGAAAAGCTGGGAAAATGGTGATTTCAACCCCACAAACCCTTTTTTGATAACATTTGCAGGGAAAAACCCAGATGCTTTCATTTGCAGCCCGTTTTTCCAATTTTTCCAAAAAAAACCAAAATTTTGCTGTATTTTGGCTCTTTTCTGTGACCCCTCCAGGGGAATCCACAAACCCTGAGTACCTTTAGAATCCCCATGATGTTGGAAGAAAAGGACGCAAATTTGGCGTGGATACCTAATGTGGTCAAAAAGTTACAGGGGCCTAAGCGCGCACTACCCCAAATAGCCAAAAAAAGGCCTGGCACAGGAGGGGGAAAAGGCCTGGCAGCGAAGGGGTTAAAACCTGTCATGTTGTCAAGTTTTAGTAGCATTAAAAGCCAGTCATTGCTTATGCATTCATAAAATGAGTCAGGCTTTGACACTAAAGTGCAGTACTGAAATATGTAGATTGTATGCAGTCCCCTTACCCCTTCCAGAGTAGTGAATGAGTTTTGGTAAACTCCTAGGGGCAGATTTATGTTTCCTGGCGCATCCCTGCAAATCAGCAAGGATGCGCCAGGAATGATGCGTCACGCAAGTTTACCCTTGCACCACACATGATGCGCCGCATTTACAATGCGGCGCATCATGGCACAGGAATAAACAGATGCGTGACGCATCCGATGGCGTAAGGTTGGCGCAGTCCTTCAGTTGCGTCGCAAGCGCAACGCAACTCCAGCACTGTTCCAACCTACCCTATCCCTAACATGGTGCATCAAGCCTTACGCCTGCTTCAAGCAGGCGCAGGGTTTTGGCACATCAGCTTTGGGAAAGTGACTCAGTCAAATCTTATACTGTACTGAAATATGTAGATTGTGATCTGTTCCCTTACTTCTTCCAGAGTAGTGAATGAGTTTTGGTAAAGTCCAAGGGATAGTGTTGCTTGTGTAGAATCACACTGTGAGTCTGTGCGCATTTGGGAACCATTGTGAGAGAAGCATTTGGGCACTTCATATATTTGCATACACATAACTGCTTAAAAACCTTTCCTGTTCTCAAGTGTTGGTAGAATTAGAAGCTCGTCATTGTTTATGTATTCACCCAGGAACTCTCCTTGCAATACTGTAAACATTCAGTTAATATCCAAGTAGTAATGGAGTGAGGCAGGCCTTAGCACGTGGATTGATTCAATCGCCTATACACAATGTATGGAGTCCTTTAACCATCTACACACTTGTCTTTCACACCTTCAATTCCCCAGTCAATATCCATACACTTCCAAAAAACACCCTGTCACTGCCCTTGCACTACTCTACTGATCCATTCAGCACCATGTACTAATCCATTCACTGCGTCAAAACCCAAACACTTATAAATTCATCCAGGCACTGTCCTTGCAGTACTCTAAGCATTCAGTCAGTACCCAAGTATCATTCAGTGACCAGGCCTTAGCACGTGGACTGCTTCAAACCCCTATCCACTATGCATGTAGTCCTCTAACCATTTACACACTTGTCTTTCATACCTGCAATTCCCCAGTCATTATCCATACACTTCCAGCAAACATCCTGTCACTTCCCTTGCACTCCTCTAGTGACTCATTCAGCACCATGTACTAATCCATTGACTGCACCAAAACCCAACCATTTATAAATTCACCGAGGCACTCTCCTTGTAGTACTCTAATGATTCAGTTAGTACCCAGGTACTTATGTAGTGAACCCGGACTTAGCACATGGACTACTTCAAACGTCTATCAACTATGCATACTTGCCTCTAATCACCTACACAATTGTCTTTCACACCTTCAATTGCCCAGTCAGCATCTATATACTCCAATAAACACCCTGTCACTCCCCTTGCACATCTCCGGTGATTCATCCAGCACCATGTACTAATCTATTCACTGCGCCAATACCCCAAAACTTAAAAGATTCATCCAGGCACTCTCCTTGCAGTACTCTAATGATTCAGTCAGTACCCAGGTACTCATGCAGTGACCCAGGCCTTAGATAATGAACTACTTCAAATGTCTGTCCAGTATGCATGCAGGCCTCTAACCACCTACACACTTGTCTTTCACACCTTCAATATCACAGTCAGAATTTTTGCAGTTCCCGCAAACACCCTGTCACTCCCCTTACACTTCTCCAGTGACCCATTCAGCACCATGTACTAATCCATTTACTGCGCCAAAAGCCAAACACTTATAAATTCACTGAGGCACTCTCCTTGTAGTTCTCTAATGATTCAGTCAGTACCCAGGTACTTATGTAGTGAACCCGGCTTTAGCACATGGACTACTTCAAATGACTATCCACTATGCATGCAGGCCTCTAACCACCTACACTATTGTCTTTCACACCTTCATTTGCCCAGTTAGTATATATATACTCCAATAAACACCCTGTCACTCCCCTTGCACACCTCCAGTGACTCATTCAGCAGCATGTACTAATCTATTCACTGCACCAAAACCTAAAAACTTAAAAGATTCATCCAGGCACTCTCCTTGCAGTACTCTAATGATTCAGTCAGTACCCAGGTACTCATGCAGTGACCCACACCTTAGCCCATGGAGTGCTTCAAACGTCTGTCCAGTATGCATGCAGGCCTCTAGTCACCTACACGCTTGTCTTTCACTTCTTCAATTAACTAGTCAGTATCTATAAACTCCAGTAAACACTCTTTCAGTCTACTTACACACCTCTACTGACTCATCTGGCACTATGTAGTAATCTATTCACTGCACCAAATCACAAAACCTTAAAAAGATTAACCCAGGCACTCTCCTTGCAGTAGTTTAATGATTCAGTCAGTACCCAGGTAATCATGCAGTGTCTGAGGTCTTAGGTCATGGACTGTTTAAACGTCTATCCACTATGCATGCAGGCCTCTAGTCACCTACACACTTGTCTTTCACTTCTTCAATTAACTAGTCAGAATCTATATACTTCAATAAACACCCTGTCACTCATCTTGCACTCATCCAGTGACTGATCCAGTACCATGTACTAATCTATTCATTGTGCCAAAACCGAAAAACTTAAAAGTTTTACCCAGGCACTCTCCTAGCAGTAGTCTAATGATTCAGTCAGTTCCCAGGTACTCATGTAGTAAACAATGCATTACCACATGTACTGCTTCAAATGTCTATCCAGTATGCATGCAGGCTTCTAACCTACTATACACTTGTCTTTAACAGCTTGAATTCCCCAGTCAGTATCCATGTACTTCCAGCAAACACCCTGTCACTCCCCTTGCACTCTTCCAGTGACTTATTCAGCACCATGTAGTAATGCATTCACTGCGCCAAAACTGAAACACTTATAAATTCACCCAGGCATGCTTCTTGCAATAGTCTAATCATTAAGTCAGTACCTAAGTACTAATGGAGTGAGGCAGGCCTTAGCACATGGATTGATTCAAACGTGTTTCCACTATGCATGGAGGTCTCTAAGTACCAACACAATTGTCTTTCAGACCTTCAATTTCCAAGTCAGTGTCTATAAACTCCAACAAACACTCTGTCACTTCAATTGCACACCTCCACTGACTCATTTGGCACTAAGTACTAATCTATTCACTGCGCCAAAACCCAAAAACTTAAAAAGATTCACACAGTCACTCTGTTTGTAGTACTCTAATGATTCAGTCAGTACTCAGGTAGTTTTGCACTGATCCAAGTGTTGCTCTATGGACTGTTTCAAACGTCTTTCCACTAAGCATGCAGGTCTCTAGCCACCTACACACTTGTCTTTCACACCTTCAATGCCCCAGACAGTATTCATACAGTTCCCGCAAACACCCCGTCACTCCCGTTATACTTCTCCAAAGACTTATTCAGCACCATGTACTAATGTATTTACTGCACCAAAAAACAAATACTTATAAATTCATCCTGGCACTCTCCTTGCAATACTCAAAACATTCAGTCAGTATCCAAGTACTTATTGGACTTACACAGGCCTTAACATATGGATTGATTCAAACACGTATCCACTATGCATGTAGGTCTCTAATCACCTACACACTTGTCTTTCACACCATCAATATCCCAGTCAGTATCCATACACTTCCAGCAAATAACCTGTCACTCACCCAGTATCTCTCCTTATAGTACTGTAATCATTCAGTCAGTAAGCACGTAGTCTTTGAGTGAGGCAGGCTTTAGGGCATAAACTGCTTCAAAGTAGTATGCACTATGCATGTAGTGTTTTAACCATCGTCACACTTGTGCTTCAGGGCTATAGTTTTTTACTCAGTATTGATATAAAATGTGTTTGTACAGTAATAGAAAAGTATACATTTTAAAGTTATTAATATACATTTATTTGTGATTATTTTTTACAGATACTGTTTTTCACCATTAAAATACAGAAATCATGCCAGAAAAAAAAGAAAAGAACAGAGAATTGAGAGTTACTTGAAGAAAAATCAACCACAAGTATTGAATGAACAACATAATGTGGCTAAAAAGAAAAAATCTTCTGGTAAGATCACAAATCAATTTGTTAAAAATGTTTGTAGGACCAAACAAAATGTACAGAATGCTGAAACCTCTGAGAATGCTTCAACTAGAAAAAAAAATTCAAAATAATGGGAAAAGCAAAAAAGCAAATGGACAGTCAAAGGAGACAAAGTATGGTAAAAGAAGGCAAAATCAGTATAAGGAAATACGCAAAAAACATATTTTACAAGAGAGTAGTACATAATTTGCTGAAAGATGTGAAGAAATATAAAAAGAGAGCTCTATTTTATAAAAAAGAAGAAGCATATTGAAACCATTGTTGAAAAGGCTTTTGAAGTAAGAAGGAAACTATTCATTTTAGTATTAAACAGAATTCGATCACTAGATAAACCAATCCATTTAATGAAGGCCAAAAGTAGGAGGAAAAGAGTAATTAATAGAACACATTTTTGTGATTTTTTTTGGGAAAATGGAAACACAGTTCCAGTTCAGAGCCTTTCTTTAATGAAGAGAGTTATTTACAGAGCAATACATTATTGTATGCAGTTGACACCAGTGGTTGAGGTTATGAGGTTAGAGATGGTTGTCCAATTGACAAAGATAAAATGGTTGAAAGAAATGCAGAAGAAGTGATAGCTGATGAAGTTCTAGGGAGACGTCCTAAACACCCTGTGTACACTTGGGGTTGCAGTAGTATTTGTAGTGTACGACAAGAATCTATTGATAAATGATGTCGTTTTTTACGAGCATATAGTAAAAAAAGTGTTAAACAAAAGATTAAGGCGTTGCAAGGTCTAGACCCTTGCAGAGTGAGAAAAAATACTGGTTTGTAAGGTCATTCTCTGGCTTGTCTTTCTAGGAAAGTTTGTCAAAGTGTTTTTCACCATTTCAGGATGTTGGCAGTACATCATACTCAAATGCGGAAGTTAGTGAGAAGATTGTATTATGCAAAAAGTCCAGCACTAAAGTTAAATGTGTTGAACAGTGCTCTTTTGCGTGGGTCAGTATCAGATGTGAGAATAGGTTTGTGATGATATTGAGTTTTGTTACTTTGGTCCTCAGCAAGAGAGTGCAGAAACTGACACATTAGTAGAACAAAATGCTGAAGAGAATGTAGAACCCGTGATTACAAACATTTTTGAAGATCAAATCACAAAGTTTAAGGAAATTTCAGGTGAAAGACCAAATGTTTCTTGTATTTGTTGTTGGCGAAGTCACTATAAAAATCAGACTAGGAGTGTCAATCTATATTTAAAAAGTGAAATAGAAGATAATGATAAGTGGAAGGAATTTGCAACTTATTTGTTGGTAGAGGATTGTTTTGATTTGTGATCTGAGCAGCGTATTTGCAAATATTGTTATAACAAATTAGATGAGAATAAAATGCCTGCTAGAGCTGTTCATAATAATCTAGAGTTGGTTGCTATTCCTCCAGAGCTGATAGATTTAAATACGTATGAGTCTATTCTCATTCAATGTGTTCACCCGTTTCAGGCTATTGTGCGTATGGAGCCTAAAACAGGTAAATTACCCCCATCAGAGTTACAAAGAGGATTGAAAGGAAGAGTTGTGTATTTACCGTTAGATTTAAAGAAAAAAATTGAAACTATTGGTGTAGACCATGCAGAAAATGAACCACTAGTAATTCTAGTTAATGGTGTTCCTACTAAGAATAAGAAAATCTGGCAAGAGTTAGTGGATGTTAGAAAAGTGCAAAAGGCATCATTGTATCTGATAAAAAATAATGAGTACTATAGAAATGTGTTTGTAGGAGAAGAAGAAATAGATTTATCAGAAGATACTGAAACATTAAGTGGACAAATTGAAAAAGTAGACATGTCCAGATGTGAAGAGATCTATGAACATTACAGTGTACATCCACTTCATTCCAAAGAGATGAGGGGGAATACGATTGAGTTGCTCCGAATGAAAAAAGCAAGAGGAAGTCCCATGAGTGTATGGGAATAGAGCTTGGAAGCTCGTTGTTTCCCGCAGTTGTTTCCAATATTGAATGCAAGACACCTGGAGAATTGTGCTTTTTGTATTCTGTTAAAGTATGCAGATATTTCAATCAGAGATTTGAAGCTATGATGTCTTTCATCTGCAATAAAAAGAATCCTCCTCTTGGAGAAGTTGTGGATTTCTTTTGGAGAAAGCAGTATCAAGCAAGAGGTGCTCCTCATATACATATGTTGTTATGGATCAAGGACGCCCCCAAATTTAGAACAGATTCAGATGAAACTGTTTTGTCTTTCATTGAAGATTATGCCACATGTGCCGTACCCAATATCAGAGAAGATAAAAACTTAAAACAAGTCTTACGATTTCAAAGCCATAGGTGTGGAAAATACTGTAGACGAAATTACAAGTCAAAGGATAAGTTCTATACTAAATGTCGTTTTGGATTTCCACGTCCTGTATTGTCCAAATGAATAGTGAACCGTTTATGTCAGCTATGCGACATACCAACACAAGAAAGTCTCCAAAAAATACCTACAACTTAAGAAGAAGCGAAGAGTCAAAATACATAAATGACTACAATCCAGGTATTTTATCCATGTGGAACGCTAACATGGATATTCAGTATGTTGCGGACAATTCCACTGCTGTTGTTCGATATGTAACATCCTACATTACTATATCAGAAAAGACCAAATTGAAATAAATGTGGAAAGAGATTTCTCACGAGAAGACTCTAAGTAACAAATTATACAGTTTCAGTTTGAAGATGTTATCGCATCATGAAATTGGTGTATATGAATGCTCAGATCGGTTATCATCTGCAAGTCTATAGTCCAAAAGTAGAAGAATCATTTGGGTGAGTCTAGGTCTTGCAGTAATGCGAAATCGGGTACTGAAATCTGTTCAAGAAATTAAATATTTAGCAGAAAAAGAACCAGAAAGTACGAATATGTTGGACACATATTACCCAAACAGAAGTCATCATCTTGAGAACATGCGTCTCTATGAAGTGCTGCAAAACTACACTTTTAAATGGAATACTACAGAGAACATCAATGATGGAAAATATGCAGTGATTGGTTCCGAAGGATGTCTGGTGAAACAAAGGAAAGAAAATTTAATTAATCACAGGAAACTGAGTTGCGACACTGCTGACAAAAGGGAATTTTACTATTTAGCCCTTTTGCAAATGTTCAAACCGTGGCATTCAGAACTGGAATTACTTGGAGATTTTCAGAGCTATGAAGATTCATTTAATGCTTGTAAAGATACCATACAATGCAGTGCTTTTGCAAATTATGTGAAAATGTTGAATGATGAAATTGATCAAGAAGCTACAATTGCAGCTGAGATTGCTAGAGACAGTTCTCAAGACAGTCAAAGTTCTGCTGCACTGAGTCAAGATCCACTAGGATAACCAATTGTTGAAAATGAAGCAGCAATTGCCATGGATGAGGTGAAAACAGCAATGTGTCAAGCTCAAGAAGATGTAATACAGTTAGGAAACGTGGAAGAACAACTAAATGTTGAACAGAAACAAATATATCAACAAGTGAATGAGCAGATTCACCATGGATTACTTCATGAAAAGAAAGAGTGCTCATGTACATAATTTCAACCTATCCGAATGTATGTGAGTGGTCAAGCTGGAACAGGAAAGCGTTTCTTAATTAAAGTAATTACAATTTATCTGCAAAAAACAACTGAGTCGCATTTGTCTTGTGTTGTCACTGCTCCAACTGGGTTGGCAGCACATAACATGAAAGGAGTTACTTTACATCGTTTACTAATGCTACCAGTCGAGCATGAGAACAAATTGGAATACCACAAGCTATCTGGAGAAGCTTGTTGTGAAGTTTCAAGAGTCCTGAAGAAAATGAAACTTCTCATTATTGATGAGGTAAGCATGGTCTCAAACTTGATGCTTGCCTTTGTGCATTTAAGAATGCAGCAAATTCTTAAAACAGTGTATGATGTTTTATTTGGAGGAAAACACGTCATAGTTTTTGGAGATCTACTGCAACTGACTCCGGTAAAAGGACAACCGGCATTTAAAACACTTGCACATGAAGATACCAGAAAGTCTCTTGGTAGTGTTGGTAACGTGAACATTTGGACATATTTTGAATACAAACAACTGACAACAAATATGCGACAGGCAAATGATGCTGAATATGGAATTATTCTTCAAGATATAAGAATTGGAATTCTGACAGAACATGGCAAACAAGCTTTGGAGTCGATTACTTTCCAATTTGTTTCCAAATGAAAATGTAGATCCTGAGAAAGTGTACATGAAAATTGCAGAAAATAAATCAGTGATCTGCTTAATGCCAACACTGCGCGAGTGTTCTATATTCAACGAAGAACTATTGAAACTGGAAAATGAAGAAAATTATAAAAATGGAAGCCATCGATAAAATAGAGCATGAAGGAATCACTAACATTTTGATGGGCAAGTTGAAAATAAAACTGGATTCTTTAGAAAAAAAATATCTAAAACAGCTGGTTTAGAAAAGACACTATATGCATGTGTAAACTGTCGGGTAATTTTAAGGTGTAATTTTGATGCAGAAAAAGGTTTAGTTAATGGAGCAATGGGTAAAGTGGTGGATTTTGTTAATTATCAGAAAAAAGAAGGAATTGAATTTTTAAAAATTACATTTGATCAGATTGAAGAAGTTAAAGTAATTGGTCGTTGTTCAGTTCGTTTTTTGCTTGTTAAAGATTTATATGTCCGTTGGATACAATTTCCATTTTCTCTGGCATATGCAGTGACTATTCATAAATCTCAAGGATTAAGTGTAGACAGTGCATTGGTGAACATTTGATACACCGTATTTAAAGAGGGAATGGCATATGTTGCTTTGTCGCGAGTCAGAACATTATCTGGTTTGTTTTTGATTGATTTTGATGAGACAAAGTTTACTGCAGATGCAAACTGTGTAAAAAAGAATAATAGGTTAAGAAGGGCGTATGCACCCAATTTAGGTCAATATCCTGTATTTGAAAAGCGTGTGGTTGGTCGAAAAAGAAGGTTTGAAAATATCTGTAGTGAAGGTGTAGAGAAGGGAAAAGAACAAGATAATGTTGTGATAGCAAGTAAAAAGAAAAAGGACACTATTGAAGAGATTGTTGGTTATCAGTTTGAAAATAGTTCTGGTGTCAACTGCTATGCTAATGTAGTGGTCAATGTTGTTTTATATCTTGAAGGTTTGCAAGAACAAATTATGCAGAATCGGGAAAAAAGATTTTGTTCTCTGTTGCATTCTGTTTATCAAAAATTGACAACAAAGAATGTCCATGCACACGTTATGAGTAAGTACTGTGTCAATACAGAAAGTAATGGCAAGAACAGTAGTGTAGACCAAATTACAGTAATCCAACACGATTCTTTTTCTTTGTTTAATATGATTCCGTTGCCCAGCCAACACGTGTTTCGTCCGGGTGTAAGACCCACGACTTCTTCAGGGCATAAGGCGCAACGTGAGTATTAAATGAATCTCTCCGCCGGTTATAATTCCGTCCCGGCTGACCGGGAAAAGAAACCAATAAAGGTCACTCATAGGACGAGTTACACAAGGGTGAGTAGCCCGAGTGAGTCAGGACCTGCAAGACGAGTGCGTCAGAAAGTGTCAGTGGAGTCAAGTTCGTGAACCAAAATTCCTACCTAAAAGTTTTTAAAGCCAAAGTTTTAGGAAGATAATTCACTCTCTGAGGAATTTATTATTATAATTTAATAAAATTACCATTGGACAATTTCTATAAAAAGGAGTGCAAAAATACCATTTGGCCTCAAGGAAAGGTATGTGTTTGAATTATTTAGTTTTTCGCGCTCATTGACTCGGTGAATATTTTAAAGCTACAACATTTACAGTTTTTATAAGTTAAAGTTATAAAATTTTGTTAGCCATAAGCATTTCATATATGTGTGATTTGTATTTTCCGGTATTTTACTGAGAATAGCATATTGTTTTTTTTTTTAAACAATCTTTTTGATTGTTTTTTCTTGCCCGCTGTTATGTGATGAGTACGATTGAAATCACTATTTCTAGTCAAATTCTATATATTCTGAGAACAAGAAAAAAGGCAGACAAATTACTTTGTTTAGATTATGCTGTGTTGTTAAAAATGTATTATTACATGTTATAACTATTTTTTCTTTTCTTTCACAGATCCTAATTCTAAAATAAGCAATTTACCCCAATTTACATTACAAAAAACATCTGAAAAAAATGTGTACCATTTTTTATTTCTATTACTGTGAAGGTAAGTTTAACTAAGTATTAATATGCAGAATGGGCAGATCTGCAAGAAGCTACAAAGTTTGAATACGTTTTTAAAAACACTCTGTTTATACATATGTAGTTTTGGAATGTCTCTGTCATAGAATATCATGTGACCTCCAAAAAAAACAGATTTGAGTGGTTCATAATATTTCCCATTGTACCTATTGAAGGACCGCAATCATTTCAATCATTGTTCTTTGAGCATCTTTGCAGACAAAACTCTGTGCTTACCTTCTATCATTCGCAAGCAATTTTCCAAACAGAAATATGTCACTTTTTGTAGCACAGTTATTGCACAAGACACTCTTTCATATTTACAAATAGAGGAAAAGGCACTCTGTATACCTTTTCTTCTCCATGTAAATACAACCTCATCAGACACACCACTTTGGTTTGAAAGGGTGTTCTATAAGTGTTGTTGTGCATGATTGCACTGAATACTCATAGAACAAGACACATTTCCAGGTTTATCAGAAATCATAAATCTCGACGTGTGTGAATGCTGCGCCATTCCCAATTGGTGTAGGAAAGCACAACAAGGAGAATTGTTTTCATTTCTCCTCATTTTTTAACCTTCAATGCATGCTGAAATGTTCAGCATACATTGAACGAGAAAAGTGCGTTTTCTGATTGTTTTTGTGCAGGAAGGTGTGTCTTCCTGCACAAAAACAAACACCACATGACAAAGATATCCTTGCACCATGGTGCAAGGGTGCCTGTGTCACCTTATGGCTGCAGTTTAAGCAGCCGTGCAGAGCGAAGCATAGATTTGCAACATATTTATGTACAGATGTTGCATCCCTGTGCTTCGTAAGTACTACAGCACACTGCAGTTAAAGAGGTTACTGTGTGATGTTGCAGAACTTCCTCATAGTTCTGCACATATACATTCACCATACGCTACTAATGCATTCATTCAGTCAATTACGTACTACACATACATTCATCTAAACTTTCACACACTAACAAACAAATATGGCTCTTTTTTTAAACCAGGAAATTTAGTTCTTAGAAGAACTTTTTTTTTTACTTCTTTTTTCTTTTATATATTTTTTTTTGGTTTTTTGAACAATTTTTAATTTTGTTTGGTTTTTCTTTAAAAAAAAAGGAAAAAACAGAACTAGAGGAACAAAACAATGAACTTCAGAAAAAAAAAAACTTGCAATGATGATTATCTTGCTTTCGACAGATAAGGTCAATCGACTGCTCTCCATAGCATAGTACAGCATTGCATTTTATGCAGAGCACTTTTAGGGTTGCAAACTGTGGACGGATGTCCAAGTTTTGCACAGATGGATCCAACCTTGAAGTGCTTGGCTGCGATGCATCTGATGGAGCTGGAAGCTCGCATTCTTCGGCATTCCTCTCGAGCAAGGTTCACCGGATGGAGGGTCCTCAGATGCTTCATCATACTTGCTGTTCCACAGGAATATTTTTTGTTGGGATCCCCACGGGAAAGCACTCGCTGGCAGATCTTACAAGTCACTAAGGTGGCATTGGTTTTGCTTTGCCCCTCAGGAAAAGTGAAAAATTTCCACAGCACAGATGAATATCTTTGTGGGCGTGGTGGTTCTTCCAAAAAATCATTCTCAGATGAATGAGGAGATCCTGGAGATGCCTGCTGCCCTGCAGCCATTGTTTTCAAAACAAAGTGAGAGCTAAGTGTAAACTTAGTCCAAAAAAAGTTCTTCTCTGCAGAGAGATGCTCCTCCAAAGAAGGTCAAAGAAGAATGATTGAAATGGGTGGGGACTTTCAATAGTTAGAACAGGAAGTGTAATGAACCAATCAAATCACTTTATTTTCAGGTCACATGGGATCCGTGCACCGTGTGCATAGGCAGCACGCACCAGGTGCGAATTCGCGAAATTGCATTTAAAAGGAATATAGGATTAGAAGTAAAAATATATTAATTTTATGAATAGTTTAGATTGTCTTCAATTAATATTCACATGAAATACATATATATATGTTTTTTGACATTTAAATTTAAAATATTTCACCGGATTCGCGCTCCCACCACATCATACACACACATGATGTACCGCGGAAGCGCGCAACCTTCGCGTAACGTGCTTTGTACGTGTCGCGTATAGGCTTGGAGTCATGTACCGGTCGTATAGCAATCGCGCACAAAAACACGTACCCAACACATACCGTAAGCGGATGCTTTCGCGCAGGGATCGAGAAAGGTGCGCATAGGGTGCGCGAATCCCTCCCAAAAAATGTTCAAAATAAATAATAAAGTATTGAAAATATAGTTTTAAAACTATTTTTAAAAAATATAAAAAAATATTTTAAACAACATTACAATTTTTTTTAATTAAAACATTAAAAACAAGTCATATTTTTTAATTTTGAAAAGAATTAATTGAAAAAATAAGTAAAAAAATTGGTGAAAAAACAATATTAAAAAAAACATAATTGAAGGAATTGACACACTGAAATAGAAAAATTTAGAAATCCAATGAAAATCATTAAACATCATAGCTTTAGAGATAAGTTATAGATAGGAATTAGCATTTAAGAAACCTTTGAAATTCACTGAAAAAAACCATAGGTTTCATGCACGTTATAGTTAGGAATTAGCATTTAAAAAACCTTAGAAATTCACTGAAAAAACCATAGGTTTCAGGGGTGTTATATTTAGCTAGACATTTCCCTCGTACAAAAACCCTAGAAATTCCACCATTATAGTTAGTTCAGCTAACTATAACTCGCGCCCCCGCAATGCACTGCTGATGACGTCACATATTACATCACTCATGACATGGTCAGTGACATCACTGATGACATCACTGATGATATCTCAAATGACATCACTGATGATGTCATTCATGTGATAATTTGATGCTTCTTGTCACACCCTAATATAACCTTTGATACACCCACTCTAAATTACATACTGCCACTCTCAAAACCATAGACAATCCAACACCAATAAGTACATACCCCATCACTTACTCTTAGGTCTAAACACTCATCCACTCACTCACCTGTACAGTCACTCATACTTATGGTCAATCAGTACAGGACTATCATATGCACTCATACACCTATATAGACACTCCCACAACGCTACTCATCCATAGAGTTACTCACACATATACTCAGTCATGCAAGTAATTAATCACACTGCCATTTACTCACCTATATAATTATACACGCACAAGCTCAATTACTCATACAAATACTAGCAAATTCTTATAGTCTTATACAATCAACGATACAAGCATACACTCATCCATACAGCCACTCACACTATCACACACTCTCAGTTATAGTTATTTCTGTACTCCAACATACATATATACTGCCGTTCACATATGTAGTAAATTACACATGTACTAATGAAATATATATTCACTCACTAACACAACCATACATACACTCACCCACCCATACAGTCCATCACATATGCACTCATAAAACCATGCACCCACTGAATCACCCACTCACACATCTATACAAAGAGTCACACACACTCCACCCACACAAACACTCAGGCACCCTTAGACAACCAATCAATAACCCATATAGACACTCATGTAGCTGTTCACAAACCCATGAAGCTGCTTACACACCAACAGACAGACAGATACAGACATTCACACAGTTTAGTCACTATTCCACAGTTACATAGATTTAATCACTCACTTATAGAGTCAGTCACGCATCTACTAAATCATCCATTCACACACTTATACACCCACTCATTCTTCCTTAGGCCTTTCCCTATATATATAAAACATATTTAAACTTTACAGAAACACACAGTCACTGGATGATATCATCAGTGATGTCATCAGTGATGTCATTTGAGATGTCATCAGTGATGTCATCAGTGATGTCACTGACCATGTCATGAGTGATGTAATATGTGACGTCATCAGCAGTGCATTGCGGGGGCGCGAGTTATAGTTAGCTGAACTAACTATAACGGGGGAATTTCTAGGGTTTTGTACGAGGGAAATGTCCAGCTAACTATAACACCCCTGAAACCCATGGTTTTTTCAGTAAATATATATATATATATATATGCAAATCGATAGCGGGTCCTTCCGGGATCAGTCCCGTTGTCAGGTGGTGAGTGGTGCCGGTAAACCCAAACCGGACATCGATAATCCAACAAATATAAATGAATATTTACGCACTCTCAAAGGTCAAAATGCTTATACCATAAGCTTGTTATTCTCAACCGTTACACGTTTTGATACTCGGAGTGTCTTGATCACACGCTAAGTTTGCACCCTAGAGCTGTGCATAAATAAACCATAGACAGTGACATGGGACTCACAATACACGTTATTTGCAGTCAGCAGTAATTACTTCAGCCATTTTGTAACATGCAACATGTGTATACAGCAGTTCATATTTATGATTTTTAGTTCACAATTCACACCCCTGCTACATAAACAGTCCAGTGACAGATATGTACATGTTATCTGGTGATTGTGCTGTGGTATTAAGGTCGGGCAGTTATATACCTAAAATACACAAACTGGTGTCGTATTGCCCTGGCTAGTATTGCGGGTCTGAGCGTGATACATTCATACTCGTGGACAAGTGCTAGCGAAAGGTACCTACTTGGGTGGTACGGTAGCGGTGCACTCAAAATTGGTAGCACATTAATCGTACCGATTAGTAACGCTCTATATTTCATGTGTAATTACATGGGTATATACAGGTGAAAGCAGATTAGTGCCCTCATTCATACGCTCAAAATTGGCAGCACTTTAATCGTAATATTAATAACGCTCTATGGCACTTGTCCGCGAGTATGAATGTAACATGTACATACCTGTCACTGAACTGTTTATGTAGCAGGGTTGTGAACCTGACAACAGGACTGATACCGGAAGGACCTGCTATCGATTTGCAAACTTACGGAGGGATCGTAAGCTGGCCACCGATTGCAGTGGGAAAATTCACTACACACTGTATTTCGTGGAGGACGCAGGCTGTGAAGACAGAGGTAAGCTTGGCCCCTAGTAGTGCTCTTTGGGAGGGGGGGCGCTGGTGGGTCAAGTACTTGCATCTCTGTTGATCGGCCAAACAGTAGGAACATTGCTTTGGGTACAGTGCTACAAGGCGGCACTTGCTGCATGCACATGTGAACCTTTTTCCTCTGAAATGCTCACGATAACTTGAAACATTAAGTGGCATCAGGAACTGCCTACTTACAGGGGGGAAGGCTCAATGCTACCATAAGTGCTCCGGGGGATGTGGATCATCAAACATCGCATACTTTCCCCCAAACTAAAACGTGCAATAACAAGTTGCACATTTATAAATTTGCCTGAAACACTATAGTAGAACATGGAAGATGAAAGTGAAAGGCGCAAGGTGGCGCAAGCCATTTTTGCTCAAGCACCGGGAATAGGGTTACCTGTGGGACTATCACACAGTAAAGAGAATGAAAATGTATTGAATACTAAACTGAAAAGGTATGAAAAATTAAAGAAACAAGAATCATCCAAATGGTGGGAGGCCATCTACCTCCAGGATTATGTGGACAAACAAATGGTGCCACGTGTACTGAGAATATACATTACCCCATCAAATGAATCTCCCAATCCTTGTATGCTTGAAGAATGGGCAGCAAATTCAGCATCAAGTTAAAAAAACATGCTGTGCATACTGATTAAATATGCGTGGGAAGACAGGGAAAGAATAATCAAAGAAATTGATGAAAATGAGAGTGAGTTTAAAAAAAGCAACGAACAAGAGAACATTTCTAAATTCAAGGAAGAACTTAAAGGAAAACTCATGAAACATGAGGAGGATATTAAACTCCGCAAACAAAGGAAGCTACACAGAGATTGTATTGACTATGAAAATGGTTGTATTTTAACTTACAGTCATAAATATGACCATTTATATAATCAACAGACAATACAGGAAGATAAACCAAGTGCAACGGTGGTAACAAAAGATCTGCCACTAATTACACCTGCTAGCGACTCGGATGTGGATATCTCAGTGCATACAGCCAGTACATCCTCCGATATAGAGATCATAACTAAGCCGGCAACTTTTTTAGCCGAATTTCGAGTTCTAAGGAAAGGCCAACAGACAGGGAAATCAACACCCGCACTGACAACACCCCGCAGGGGACGAGGACGAGGTCGGGGATAAGGAAGAGGAAGAGGCAGGGGCGCTCAAAACAAAAGCGACTCAAACAAAAACAGAGGAGAAAAAAACAGAGAGCCAATGGCTTCAAGAAAACAAAGTAATCATGGATAATACAATGGTAAACAGAACCATTGTAAACCTTTCATTACGCTCTTTGTCCCAACGAGAAAACCACATTGTGCTTGGGTCTAAAGTTTTGTCCAATAAATTTGTTTAACTATGCCAATACCCGGGTGGACATTTTGAAATTCATAAGGAAGCTGAAGCTCACAAAATGGCACACTCTGAAGAATAACAGACCCCTGATGTTAATGCTCCAATTTCTGATACCACACCCCAATTAGTCCTGACAGTGGAAGATGCGAATATGTTACAGATCATGCATGAACTAGAATACTCAACAGTAGACAATAATGGAGAAATATCAGCCTAAGATCTGAATGACATTACCACTGACAGAGCAGCATGCACTACTTTTAAACCAAAGTCTATCCTTTATCCGATTCTTCCACATGTCTCGATCGATACATTCCATGAAGTAGTTGCAAAAGAACTCAATAAACAGAAACATGATAAATCAATGAGAAATAACACGATATTTTAACTTGTCAACACAACAAAGAGAACTTATCATATCTCTGGCCCAGGACAAGAATATTGTGAGACGACCATCTGATAAGGGTGGAAATATAGTGCTGTGGAGTAGGCAAATGTACATTGATGAGGCTAACAGACAACTTAAGGTTGTCAGATTATACTGTCAGTGCAATACCACTCTATATAATGCTAGTATCACTACCACATGGGAAACACTGTCAGAATGGCAAAAGTCAGGACTAATTACATGGCACGAATTCAGATTTTTGAAAAAAGACTATCCTAAGTTGCTCATAATGTACCTCCTTCCTAAAATTCACAAACATCCCACAGTGCCTCCAGGTAGGCCAATAGTATCATCAGTGGGAAATCTGAATGAGAACATCTCAAAATATATAGATCATTTTCTTAGAGAATATGTCGTTATATTTAAGGGTGGGCATAGTGGGCGTAGTGGGGCTACGTGAAGCAGCGTGTAGTGTGCCCAAATTTACGCACACTACACGCTCCGCGTAGCCCCACTACGCGCCACCCGCCTCCCGCCTGCCCTCCTTTTAAAACATACCCTGAATTTATAATAAATAAAAGTAAAGACACTTACCTGAAGCGCGGCGGCTCCGGGGCTCCCTCTTCCTGGTTTCCACTGCCTTTGAGAAAGAAGTCTTGCTCCGAAACGCATCAGGCATTGAAAACTCTCAGAACGCATTTGCCGGTTTGAAAATTAAAGGTCTTGGGAGCCATCTGGTTGTGTAGTGCGTCCTACTGCAGAGCACTTTGATGGAAATAATTAACACGGCGGCTTCGGTCGTGAAGGGTTGCACCACCCTTGCAATGCAGTGTGGGGCCGGAGAAGCTGGAAACTTTGCAGCATCTCATCGGCACAACAGATTTCAGTAAGAGCAATCGGGGTGCTGCCTGAGGCCCACTGAGGGTTGAACAAACTGCAATAATTATGTAAGCATTTTCGGAACCCACTGGGTGGAATAATTGAGTTGACACACTACAATGACCATAATGTACTATGCTACTTACCTATTACAGGAGAGCTACTAAAGCCAATCCGTAACGTAGTACGTCAACAGCGCTGAAAATCTACATGCACTGCCTTTGAGAAAGAAGCCTTGCTTCGAAACGCGTCAGGCATTGAAAACTCTCAGAACGCATTTGCCGGTTGAAAATTGAAGGTCTTGGGAACCATCTGGTTGTGGAGCGCATACATACTGCAGAGCACTTTGATGGAAATAATTAACACAGCGGCTTCGGTCGTGAAGGGTTGCACCACCTTTGTACTGCAGTGTAGTGCTGGAGGAGCTGGAAACTTTGCAGCATCTCATCGGCACAACATATTTCAGTAAGAGTAACCGCTTAATCACCCCCAAACTTTCAGTGTAGGAGCTGACCGGAAGATTCTTCAACCGGCACCAATGTGATTGGGAATAGAATGTTACGATTTTCCTATGGATAATAGGTCCTAACTATAGCTACCTACTGGCGACCGCCAGTAGGTAATATATATATATATATTACCTACTGGCAGTCGCCAGAAGGTAGTTATAGTTGGGACCTATTTTTCATAGGAAATCCGCAACATTCTATTTGGAATAACGTTGGCGCCGATTGACGAATCTTCGCAAAATTTTCCAAACTTTTTGCCAGCTCCGGTCTGCTCCTATCCTGAAAATTTCACGGTGATTTGTCAAGCAGGGGCCGAGAAAAAAGGGGGTTCCCAAAACGTGTTTTCCCCATGCATTTTCCCATGGGACTTGTTGACGCAGCTACAGCCCGAACTGCTGAACGGAATTACACCAAATTTGGCAAAGAGGTAGTCCTTAGTTGAGACTCGTGCCTTTTGCTTAAATGGTGTAAATCCGTTCAGTAGTTCCTGAGAAAATTAGAGTTAAAAAGATAGATATATCTGGGCGGAGCCTAACCACACATCTCATTGTGAGATCTGATTGGCTGTCAGCACTTCATCCAAGAAGTGTTGGCAGCCATCTTGGGACCAATATATATGATAGCACCTCATTAAAAAGCATTGCAGTTAATAGAAGGTTTTAAGACTTTAGTTACATTATAAATCATTTGTTGATGGTACCATACTCATTTTAGGATTTGTGGTGTGTTCTAAGGTGATTTTACCATGTGAAAAAGCCTTCTGCTGGGATATCATGAATCATGTTTAAGAGAAAACTATTTTCTCATGCTTTTCCCACAGAGGTTTGGAAGGTGATCTATAAGCTAAACTGAGAGCATATTGTCTGTAAATTCACATTATCTTTCTCAGTCATGTGAGAAAGAAGTCTTACATTCTCAGTAAAACATGTGCATCCAACAAGGGCAGAGACTGTCAGTTGATTCCTTTGTGTTCTACTGCAGCTTCCCAGAGTGTTCCAAAGAACAACCAGAGCGCTAACATTCCTACTTATGATAAACGTACGGCACACCTGAAGCCATCTTGATTGGAATAAAGTGGTAACTCTTAAAACATTTAATTTGCAAAGGAACCAAATGAGGGGTTCATTTTGCAATAGAAATTATGATTAGTGCTGCAGAAAGAAAAATTAGAGCACATTTTGAGTGACTTCTCAAATCCTCTTCTATTTCATTAAAAAATTCTGACCTGCAGACTGAAACATGCACATTCAATACCAGCAGCAGACTTCCCTGGTGAGCAGTAGCTTTACTACAGTGATCTAATAAGCAACTAGAGTGCTAACATTCTGAATTTATGGCAAATGTGTGACACATCTGAATGCCTTCTTGATGGAACCAAAGAAAAAAACTGAAAGAATTTCCTACTGAGGAGACTGCAGTAAATGAGGAAATTAGGAAACTTCATAGCAAATAAGTCTCCCAAGATGGCCACCAGAGACAAAAGAGCCCAAATTTAGCACAAATATCACCCAGATGTAGCCCAAGTATAGCCCAATGACAGAATGTCCCAGAATGTTCTAACAAACAGCTAGAGCGCTAACAGTCTTACTTATGACAAAAGTATGGCACACCTGAAGCCATCTTGATTGGAATAAAGTGGTAACACTTAAAACATTTAATTTACAAAGGAACAACAATGAGGGGGTTCATTTTGTCATAGAAATTATGATTAGTGCTGCAGAAAGAAAAATTAGGACACATTTTGACTTCTCAAATCCTCTTCTATTTCATTAAAAAATTCTGACATGCAGACTGAAACATGCCCTTTGAATACCAGCAGCAGACTTCCCTGGTGAGCAGTAGCTTTACTACAGTGATCTAATGAGCAACGAGAGTGCTAACATTCAGAATTTATGGCAAATGTGTGACACATCTGAATGCCTTCTTGATGGAACCAAAATAAAAAATTGAAAGTATTTCCAACTGAGGAGACTGCAGTAAATGAGGAAATTAGGAAACTTCATAACAAATAAATCTCCCAAGATGGCCACCAGAGACAAAAGAGCCCAAATGTAGCCCAAATATCACCCAGATGTAGCCCAAGTATAGCCCAATGAGTCCCAGAGTGTTCTTAAGAACAACTAGAGCGAGCGCTAGGTGGCGCCTGACCGACATGGCTGCTCTGCCGTGAGGCTCCGGCCGTAAGACCCCGTCGATCCTTTCTTCCTCGCCTGATCCTGCCCTGGCCGGCTGATTTCAGCAGTTTTGGGGCCCGGGCCCGCCTGGCTGTCCCTGGTGCGAGTTTGGGGCGTGACCGCCCCCCCGGAGCTGTGATTGCTGCCTGCTGTCGGCGCCCGGCGGGAGGCGGCTTTGATCCCTGACGCTGGGTGCGGGCGCGCGGCTACTCGAGATCGCGGCGCCCACGAGGGTGCTGGGCCTGAGAATCCTGGCGGCCCGGTGAGATCGTCGCTGCAGCAGTGGCGGCCCCCCGTCGGTGGGGCCCCGACCTGGGATCCTGTGGCCGGCGGCGAGGTGCTGTGGGGCCCATTCCGGGCTGTGGTGCCAGACGGAAGGCCGGGCGGTGAGTGGGGCACTCCCTGGTGGGACGACCTGGGCTGCTGTGGGGCTGGAGGTGGTGGGGGCCCTCCCCTTCGGGCCGGGTGTCGACGGCCGGGGCCCAGTCTCCCCCCACTCTCCCCCACCAACGCTGCTGGACCTGCCCTGGTGTCCCGAGGCCTACGGCGGAGAGCTGGTGCACCGGCTGGGTGCTGTCCTACCTCGCGGCTGCAGCCCGAGGCCCCTGGCGTGCTGTGCTGGGACCCCCCCCGAACGGAGCCTGAGAGCAGGAATTGGCGGTGAGTGCGGCGGCGGAGGATCGCTTCACCGGGGCGGCTGCGGGGGTCGGGGGCGGAGGGGAGACCCCCTCATCGGGCTGTGCGTCGGCGGCCGGGGAGACCCGTACCCCCGCTCCCCCCCCTCCCTCTCTACAGCCTCTCCTCCTGGCTGCGGCGCTGCCCCGGCCCCGCGGCTCAGAGACTGGCCTCCGGTCCCGGGGGTGGAGGGGTCCTCGCTGCTTCGGGCCGCACATCGGCGGTCGGGGGGTGTCGCTGCTGTTTCCCCCCTCTCTCCCCTCCCCCCCCTCATCGTCGTTTGGGGCCCCGGATCCAGCGAGTCGACAGGCGACACCGTGCCCCCCCCCTGGGGGTGGCGGAGGGACCGCTCGGGCGAGGTGTCCCCCCTGGAGAGGTGGGCTATGCCCCGGAGGGCTGGCTCTGGCGATTCCCGGCGGCGGTGCCCTTGAGGAACGACCCGCCGCCCGGGGACTGTGGGCTGCGCAGCTGGACCCTGCTTCGCTGAGAGAGGCCCGCGGCCACGGCCGAGGCGAGGGATCGGACTCGTTGCCCCGCTGGGGACCCCGCCGGAGGCTGACCACTGGGGCCGGCCGTGTCGGGCCCTGTCCGGCCGCGGGCTCCCCCCGCCGCCCCCGTGCTGGGCCCCTGTCCGCTCGAGCACCCCTTGACGCTCTGCGGGTGTGACGTTCGCTCGCTGCCCTGATTCACGGACGGCCGCCACAGATATGGGCAAAGACAGGGCCAGCAAGCCAGCGTCCGGGGCCACCCAAACCAGGATGGACAAATTTACTACTACAGACAAGGGGCCCGGCTCCACGGCCGCGCCGGCCCCGGCCCCTGCCACGGACCTTGCTGCCATCCTGCAGGCCATCAACTCCTCCCGCGCCTCCCTCGAGGGCATGGTGGGAGAGGTCAAAGTGGACGTTGCTCTTCTCCGACAGGATCTGCGGAATGCCACCGCCCGCATTTCCGAGGCCGAATCCCGGATCTCCACCGCCGAGGACGACATCCGCCACCTACAGGACCAGGTTCGGGAGTTGACCACCCACTCTAAGGAACTACACCGCCGGGTCGAGGATGCAGAAAATCGTGCCCGGCGCAACAACCTGCGCTTAGTGGGATTTCCGGAGGGAGTTGAATCGGGCCGAGCGGACGACTTCATGGAGCGATGGTTCCGGTCCTGGATGCCGGCGGACAGCCTATCTCCCTCGTTCGTGGTGGAGGGAGCCCACCGCTCCCTGGCCCCCGGGCCCCCAGGTGCGCCTCCCCGGCCGTTCATCCTCAAACTTTTGAACTTCCGCGACCGGGACACCATCCTCCGCGAGGCCCGCTGCCAGGGCGCCCTCCATTACCAGAACCACAAAATCATGATATTTCCGGACTACACCCGCGAAGTCCAAGAGCAACGCCGCTCCTACACGGAAGTGAAACAAAAGATGCGCTCTCTGGGACTCCAGTATCAGCTCCAGTTCCCGGCCCGCCTCCGGGTCGTCTTCCAGCACAAGACTTTGTTCTTCGATACCCCGCGGGCGGCCTGGGCCTGGTTGACGGAGGAGCACCCCCTGCAGTGCTCTGGACGCGGCTCGCCTGCGGGTATGCGGAGGGGACGAGGAAGACCCCGGACATCGAGGACCCGTCGGCGGCACCGCACGTTAACCCGGGAGCGCACAGCGGAGGAGGTGATCACCACGCGCTATGGGAGAGGGTCACGCCGAGGGTCGAGAGCCTCCTCTGCCTCCTCGGCCGCACATGCCAGTCCCGGGGCAGATGGACGGCGGACCGTGCCGCCCCGGCCCACGGGCCCTGCAACTCAGCCGGTCGAATTGGTGGACTCTTCGGACCTCTCTCGCAGCCCCAACATTTGACTCTCTTTGTTTCCTTTGGGGGGAGGGGGGGCTGGGGATGCCTGGACGGGGATGGGATGCCCCGTTATCAGTGTTGCTCTTGGCCAGGGCAGGTAACTCAGGTCTGAATTTATCGGTCTCAGGGGTCCACTAGCGCTCAAGCCCAAGCGTTTTAGCTTGGTGGTTCTTCCATTTGGTTCGGGCGACAGATGCTTCCGTTTTCGAAGTGTAGGGTGGGGGGGGGGGGTTGGGGTTGGTTTGGGGTTGTTTCTTCCCCGTTGGGAAGACTTTGTTGGTGGGGGATGACTCCCTCTTAATTGTTGTACTAAGGCATCATGTGCTGTCTGGCTTGCTCTCCTGCCCGATGTCCCGTTGTCCTTCCTCTATGGGGGCCTGCTCAGCCGCGCCCCTACTGGCCCCCTCTCCTGTCCTAGACCATGGCTGACCCGCCTGTCCCTAGGGCCGCCATGCGCATACTATCCTGGAACGTCAACGGTCTTCTGGACCGTTTTAAACATATGGCGGTCCTCAAATACGCGCAACGCGCTGAGATCGATGTACTCCTCCTCCAGGAGACTCACCTGTTGGGTAACAACTGCCCCTTCCTTGGCCGTTACGGTTATGACAGGGTATGGCATTCCGGTTTTGTGCGGGGATCCCGAGGGGTGGCCATTTTGCTCCGCAAGTCCTTCCCCTTTGTCCTGTCCCGGGTGCATTTGGACCCCCAAGGTATGGTAGTGGTGGTTTCTGGCAATCTGGAGGGGCGACCCCTTACCCTGATGTCCCTCTATGCGGCGCCATCCCTCTTGCAGTCGGCCCTCTCCCACGCGGCGGGTCTCCTCCCGACACTTCCGGCGGGCTCCCTCATTCTCGGCGGAGATTTCAACGCCGTCTACTCGCCTCCCCTGGACTCGACGGGCCCGGTCTCCCTGTCCCGCGTCGCCCGCGCAAAACAGCTCTCATCCTGGGCTGAAGCGCAGGGCCTCAGCGATGTCTGGCGGATCTGGCACCCACAGGCACGCCAATACACCCACACATCGGCGGCCCATCACTCCCATGCCCGGATCGACCTCATCTTTGTACCATCCACCGACTGCGCGGGGGTGCGAGATGTACGCATTCTTCCGAGGGGCCTTTCGGACCACTCGCCTGTGCTCCTCGCTCTTGGTCCCCCACCCCTCTCTGCCCGTCCGATGTGGCGTCTGAACGCCTGGTTCCTCCACGACAAGGCTTTCCGGAGGGCGGTCGGGGGCGAGATCGCCGACTACTACTCCCATAACGAGGGCTCTGTCACCTCCCCTGCCGTCTTGTGGGAGGCCGGCAAGGCGACTGTCCGGGGCGCCGCTAAGGGGCATCTGCAGCGCCAACGGCGGGCCCAATCCCAGAAGCTCGCGGAATGCGAAGCCCAAGCCGTGGAATTAGAGCGCGGTCTGGGGGAGTTGGACGATGCCGCCCGATCTCGTCGATTGGCCTTCCTCCGGGAAGAGATTCGCCTCCATTCCCTGGAGGCGGCGAAGATTCTATGGCGCTCCTCGGTGGCCCGGGTCTACGGGTGGGGAGACAAAAACAGCACTCTTCTCCACCGGCTGGCGACCTATCCCCGGGCGGGACGGATCATTCCGGCCATCGCGGACCCAGCGGGTGGTACTCACACAGCCTCGGTGGCGATAGCCCAGGCGTTCGCTGACTATTACTCCCAGCTATACCGCCGCAGGCCGTCCACGCTCTCCCTTGAGGAATTGCTGGGGACGACCGCGGTGACACTTACGCGGTTGCAGCCCGAGGTTTCCGAGACCCTTGATTCACCGATCGAGCTGCAAGAGATCGAGGAGGCCATAGGCCGCTTAGCACCTGGGAAGACCCCGGGACCCGACGGGTTCCCCCAGGAGTACTACGCTCACTATCGGGAGATGCTGGCCCCGAGGCTTCGGGACCTGTTTGCAGCCGTGGTGGACACGGCAACCATAGTTGCCCTCCCCAAGACTCAGCCTCCCTCGCGGTCCTGCTCTGACTATCGGCCGATATCCCTTATCAACACCGAACTCAAAATCTATGCTACGGTCCTAGCACAGCGGTTGCGCCCGTCGCTTGCCTCCTTGGTCCATCTGGATCAATGCGGCTTTATGCCGGAGCGGGGGACCAGACACTGCCTGCGGCGCCTGCATCTTGCGATGGCGCACCGCGGCTGCCTTTCTCCCTACCTGGCCCTCCTTCTGGTTGACTTTGAAAAGGCCTTCGACTCCGTGGGATGGGCGTACTTGGCCGACGTCCTGGAACGCATGGGTTTCGGCCCCCGGTTCCGTGCCATGGTAGCGGTCCTGTACGCGCACCCGCGGGCCCGGGTGTTGGTCAACGGGGCTCTCTCTCGCCCGTTTCCCATAGGTCGGGGGACGCGCCAGGGTTGTCCGCTCTCGCCCCTCCTTTTTGCGTTGGCCATGGAACCCCTGGCAATGCTGATTCGCGCGGATCCCGTTCTTCGCGGATGGGAATGGCCAGCTGTGGCCCCAGATAAGATTGCCCTATACGCGGACGATGTCCTCCTCTATCTTTCCGACCCAGCGACCTCGGGGCCCCGGGTCCGCCGGATCCTCCATCGGTTTGGCCAGGCGTCGGGTCTCCATCTGAACCCCAAAAAATCTGTTCTAGTCCCGCTACACCCGTCGCGGGAATGTTTCGACTGGCAATCGGATATTCCCCTCCGGAGACTCTCTTTTAAGTACCTGGGGATCTGGGTCACCCTCCTCCCGGAACTCTGCTGGGCACTCAATGTGGCTCCAGTAGTAAACAAAGCCAGATCAGATATGCTCCGGTGGCAGGCCCTCCCTTTGAATCCGCTAGGGAGAGTCGCCTTATATAAGATGATGATCCTCCCCAAGTTTCTTTACATGCTGCAGAACACTCCTTGCCCCTTTCCGCGCCGTGGTTCCGGGACCTGGATAAGATGGTGACCAAATTCCTTTGGGGCGGTGGTCGACCTCGGCTGGCCTTGGACCGCTGCAGGGTCCCCTCCTACGACGGCGGCCTAAGCATGACCAACCTCT
Organism: Triturus cristatus; assembly: GCF_964204655.1. Taxonomy (NCBI): domain Eukaryota; kingdom Metazoa; phylum Chordata; class Amphibia; order Caudata; family Salamandridae; genus Triturus; species Triturus cristatus. The sequence continues at coordinate 502,721,046 of NC_140591.1, forward strand.
ACCTCTACTATCTGGCCACCCAACTACTGGTGGTCCACGATTGGTTCTCAGGGGGCTGGGGCGACCCGGCTTATCGACTCGAGGTGAACTGCCTCGGGTTCACCTCCATCCAAAACATGCTCTACGGCACAACGATCCCCCTGTCGCTCCCCGGCGTCGTGCGGGCTCCCTTTCTCGCGTGGCGCGCGGCCTTGCGACACACCAGATGGTCGGGGACGTCCACGCAACTCACTCCGCTTTGGCACGGGACGTGGCTGCGGGAGGTGGTGGGACTCACGGGCTTTCGGCAGTGGGATCTTCTCGGTATCTCCTGTCTGGGCGATATATGGCGTGGAAGCCGCATGTGTTCTTTCCAGGAGCTTCGGACCCGCTTCTCGCTGCAGCCTTCTCAATTCTACCGCTACCTTCAATTGCGCCACGCGGTTCGGGCTCACGTCCCTCTAGATTCCAGACTGCCTTCCCATAGTCCGCCTGAGGCCCAGGTGATGTTGGGGTATCTTGGGAGGGGGGGCATATCCCGCATTTATAAATCCCTAATTAACAATACACCGGTGGATTGGAGCGGGCTAAAGCAGCGATGGGAGGCTTGGGTGGGACCCCTGGATGAGGCGGACTGGAGGGACGCCCTTATGGGCCCTCGGTCGCTTACCACCTCCGCGAGGCTGCGGCTTATCCAACTTTATTACCTCCACACTGCCTATTTGACCCCGGCCCGCCTGTATCGTGCGGGCCTCCGCGCGGACGCCTCTTGCACTCGCTGCGGGGAGGTTCCGGCAGATTTTTTCCACATGGTGTGGTCTTGCCCTCGTCTGGGGGACTACTGGGCAGCGATCGAGGCCGATCTAGCGGAGGTCCTGGGTTGGAAGGTCCCCCACGAGCCTAGAATGGCCCTGCTGGGCATCATGGACGGGATGGACGGGTCCCGCAATGAGAAGTACTTCCTCACCACTGCCCTTATGGTGGCTAAAAGAGACATAGCGGTGGTGTGGTCACAGCCAGACCCGCCCAGAGGGGCTACCTGGAGTAGAGGGGTGGATTGGTGTGCAGCTCAGGAGCGGTCGCTATACGCTGCACGGGGCTGCCCAAAAATATTTCGCAAGATATGGGGGAAATGGTTGGGGGGCCTGCTTTGAAGGGTGGGTGCGCAGGGGGGGGGGACGGGGGATGGGAGGGGGCGGGAGGGTTTTTGCACTTGCCTGTTGATGCTTTCCTGATTGCAGATACTGATGCCTTGTTCACTGCACTGCTGTATATTATTCCTGATATTGTTCTTTATGCCGCAAAACACAATAAAAAGAAGTTTATCAAAAAGAACAACTAGAGCGCTTACTGTGTTACTTAAGACAAAAGTATGGCACACCTGAAGCCATCTTGATTGGAATAAACTGGTAACACTTAAAACATTTAATTTAAAAAGGAACACAATGAGGGGGTTCATTATGTCAGAAATTATGATTAGTGCTGAAGAAAGAAAAATTAGGGCACATTTTGAGTGACTTCTCAAATGCTCTTCTATTTCATTAAAACATTCTGATATGCAGACTGAAACATGCACTTTTAATACCAGCAGCAGACTTCCATGGTGAGCAGTAGCTTTACTACAGTGATCTAATGAGCAACTAGAGTGCTAAAATTCAGAATTTATGGCAAATGTGTGACATATCTAAATACCTTCTTGATGGAATCAAAGTAAAAAACTGAAAGCATTTCCTACTGAGGAGACTGCAGTAAATGAGGAAATTAGGACACTTCATAACAAATAAATCTCCCAAGATGGCCACCAGAGACAAAAGAACCCAAATGCAGCACAACTATCACCCAGATGTAGCCCACATGTCGCCCAATGACAGAAGTGTGCAAAACACTTATTTTTTGTGTATTTGCAGTTTTATATAGTGCAGACTTGTCAGGTATTGGAGTGCTTTACATGATCATTGGTTATATCATACAAGATCAAATTCATTTTGGTTGTAGACATGGGGAGATTAAGTGATTTGACCAGAATCACAGAATGTTGAGCTGAAGCAGAAACTCCAACCTGGTTCCCCAGTTGCAAAGTCTGCAGCTCTGGAAGTAACATCACACCCTCCTCCCTAGGTGTAACATTTAATCAAGTGGTCAACTGGATAAAAAAACATAAAGATTACAAATAATTTAAAAGTTCTTTGTCGCTATTTGAAAACTCAGAAAATATGTCCTCATTTTAGTTTTTTAGAGCACTAACCATAATTTTGATGCAAATAAGACCCTCTCGTATATGTAATTTCTAAAGGAAATGCTCTAGGTATTACAGTTTTGATTACATCAAGATGACGTCAGGTGTTCCACACTTTTGTAATAAATATAGAATGTTAGCAATCTAGTTGTTCATTGGGATACAGAGGCAGAGGCCAGGGGCCTGGACTCTGAACATTGAAGGCAGGTAGGAGAGTGCAGAGGCAACAATTTGACCACACTGGGCAGGCAGGAAGGGCAGTGGCAGCACAACAGACTATGGAGGGCAGTGGAAAGGGGGGCAGGGGCAACAAACCAAAAATACAGGACTGGCAAGAGAGGCTGTGGCAATATAATAGACCATTGTGGGCAGAAGGACGAGGCAGTGGTAGTTCAACCATACATGCCAAAAACCCGTTTCAGCCAGAAAACGTCCAATGTTTTTAAACTCAAATGGGCTTTATTTGATCTGTCTCCTGTCTACAATATCCTCTTTTTCAATGTAACTCAAAGGGGAAAATCAATACCCCAGTTTTTTTTAAAAATCTCCCTTTTACCAAGTTCAAAATGTTCGCAAGTATGGTACATTGGATCATGGTAGGCAGGAGGAATTGGGGTAGGGACATGGACTCAGATAACAGAGGACAGGAGGGACATGGAGAGGTGCACCAAACTGACCCTACAGAGCAGGCATCCGGGTTTGCAGCAGCACAATACACCACACAGGGCATGCAGGACGGGAGTGCAGCACAACAATCCATAGAAAGCAATAGGGAGGGCACAGAACCATGCACATGGACAACAGAGAACAGAGTGGAAAGAGGCAATGGTAGCTAGCTGACCATAATGGACAGACTGGAGAGAAAGCTGCAGCATAACAGACCATAAAGGGCAGGAGGGACGGATAAGTGACATTACACTGGAACAGACAAGCCAGGAGGGAGGGAATAGGGGTCTGCACATGGAAACAGAGGGCTGGGGTCAAGGGGGCAGGGCAGGAGCAGCAAGATGACCATGGAGGTCAGGCAGGATGGGCACAAGAAACAAGACACACCATGAAGAGCAACAATGAGACGATGATGGCATACACACAGACCATGGAGGGAAGCTAGGAGGGGGTCAGGGGCAGCTAGCTGACCACACAGGGAAGGTGGGAGGGGCCATGGCAGCACAGACGACCATGAATGGCAAGCGGGAGGGTTAGTGGCTGCACAATGGCTATGATGGGCAAGAAGGAGGGTGCAGGGACATGCACAAAGGACCATGGAGGATAGAAGGGAGGGTCAGGACCTGGACACAGACAAGAGAGTTCGGGGGAAGGGGCCTCACAACAGACCGCGCAGGGCAGGCAGGAGGAGCAGTTACAGCACAACAGACCAGGGAGGGCAGAAGGGTGTGGCAGTAAAATGGACCGTGGAGGACAGGAGGAAGGGGATAGGGGCATGGCATGTGGACAGGCAGGGTGGAGGTGGCAGGGACAGGTTACAGTCATCTGACAATGCTAGGCAGGTGGGAGGGGAGTGGCAGCTCAACAGAACATTTGATAGGAGTGGCAGGTCCATGGAACATGGTGGGCAAGAAGGATGGAGCAGGGGCATGCACAAAGACATCGGAGGGCAGGGGGAAGGAGAATAGGGGCAGCAAGCTAAGCACAGAAGCTAAGCAGGAGGTCAATGATGGGCCATAGAATTGGGCAATGGAGGGCAGGAGGAGTGGACTGGTACATCATGCTAAATGGAGGGCAGTGGCAGCACATCAGACCATGCATGGCAGGAGGGAGGAGGCTAGTCCATGGATTCAGACAACAGACAATAGGGAGGAGGTGGATGGGGCAGCAAGCTAACTGTTCAGAGAAGATGGGTATTAGGAACTTTATTGTTTTTAAAATGTGTGTCTGTGCAAACTACTTAAAATATGAACAAGTATGCAGCATAATCTCACTTTTATTCAGGAAGAAGAGGACGTTTGTGACTGTGACTCCGGGCTCACTTGGCAGAAACACCCCCTGACCCTCCACCCCCCATTGCAAAATGTAATGCCTATGAAAAGGGTAGGTGGACGCAGTGTTATATAGAACATAGTCCTGAGAGCACGATTGAAAATGAAAACTAGATATAGTATACGGTATAAACTATGCACCAAAAAGTGTGATATAAGATGAACCAGGGCGTGAAATATAATATGCAATACATTGTGCGCAATGACAGATTCATTAGAGAGCGCGAGATAGCACAGGCACTAGCACTTGCTATGCGATATGCGCCTTGGAGTGTAATATGCACAGGGCAGTGTTGTGTAACCTAACTAGTCTCTAAAGTTGTAATATAAAATATGTGCTGGGGAGTGTAACGTTGCATATGCACTGTGACAAAGATAAGGATCCCAGATTGTAATATGTATGGCATAGCGCTGTGCGTTATAACATAGGCATCAAGGAAGGCACGTTAGATGGGGCAATATAACCCATGCGCAGGCAAGTGTGGCATGACATATTCACGGGAGGGTGTTACAGTGCACATGTGCTAGAGAGTGTCATAGCATACGCACTAGCTGGTGGAATACAACACAGAGGTGTGTGGCACTCGGCGGGCACTGGTGGGTGTAACACAGCATTGGGCTCAGCCAGGAGGACGCTGTGACTCTCAAGTGATGTTCGTCTCCTTTCCAGAGAGTAAAATAAAAAGTATTACACATCCGGCGGTGGATGTGTGTTTATTAACCGTGAGGGGGGTTTCTTGCATAGTTTGGTCCAATTTTTGTCGAATCCCCTTTGAATGGCTTGGTGTGCGTGTGTATTAAATGTGCCCCTCAATAGCTACCCATGTTGATATAAATAAACGACAGGGGTGTCTACTTGGAGAGTACCCACCAACGGTGGGCGCCGGTATTAGGTACGGTAGGGCGTCAGACACCGCAGAGCTTCACTAGCGGTGTAAATACATTCCACGTGGATTCATTTGATGCATAGTCCCCTTTTAATGAATATCACGCAAATCGTCATGGTGATAGGTACATACGGTTTGTCCAGCATGTCCTAGGTGTTTCTATAATATATATATTTTTTTAATTATAAAAAACAAAGGCCGGCCCGAGGGATGGGATCCCTGGGGCAAAAAGTGGCCTGAGGAGGGGGGCAACGCAGCACCCCTCCTAAAGAAATAAAAACAAAAAAAAGGCCATGACCCGGGGGTTGGGGTCCTCGGGGCCGATTAAGGCCTTGGGAGGGCCATATTTATTTTTTTCAACAAAAAAAATTAGGGTGCAGGCCCTGGGGGATGGGGTCCCCAGGGCCAATAAATTAGAAAAAGAAGGGGGGCCGCACAGCCATCCTCCTTAAAAAAATAAAATGAATAAAAGACCAGCATCGCACCGAAGGCCACGCCCCCTTCTTGCAGCACTCTGCAAAAGCGCCCCCTGGCCAGTTGTAAGTTGGGGAATTAATTCCCCTTCAATACTGAGGGTCCCTGAGGGCTAACTAGCCCAATAGGTATCTCCAGTATGCGCCAGGGAGCTGCGTTGCAGACAGGTGTTCTGAGGCCACGCCCCTTTGTACAACTCTATACAACGCAGCTCTGGGGCGCTTACTGGAGGTACCTAGTGGGCTACTTTGACCCTAGGGACGCTTAGGATTCAATGGGACTTAATCTCTCAACTTAGAACAGCCATAGGGCGCGTTTACACAGTGGTGAAGGGAGGGGACGGGGCCTGAGGTGACGTGTGCAAACACGCCCTGTGGCACGTTTTAAGTTGGGGAAATAATTCCCTTTCAATCCTGAGGGACCCTGGGGGCCAGCTAGCCCACCAGGTGCTTCCAGTAAGCGCCACTGCTCTGCGTTGCAGAGAGGTGGTGCAGGCCGTGCCCCTTTTTACACCTCTCTGCAATGGCGCTTACTGGACGCACCTAGCGTGCTAATTTGCCCCTAGGGACCCTCAGGATTCAAGGGGACTTAATCTCCCAACTTAAAAAACGGCCACAGGGCGTGTTTACACAGTGGGGAAGGGAGGGGACGGGGCCTGAGGGGACGTGTGCAAACACACCCTATGGCACGTTTTAAGTTGGGGAAATAATTCCTCTTCAATCCTGAGGGCCCCTGGGGGCTATCTAGCCCACCAGGTACTTCCAGTAAGCGCCACTGAGCTGCGTTGCATAGAGGTGGTCTTGGCCGTGCCACTTTTTACACCTCTCTGCAACGCAGCTCTGTGGCGCTTACTGAAGGTACCTAGTGGGCTAGTTGGACCCTAGGGACCCTCAGGATTCAAATTAACTTAATTTCCCAACTAAAAACGTCTACAGTGCATGTTTACACAGTGGTGTAGGGAGGGGACGGGGCCTGAATTAACGTGTGCAAACAAGCCCTGTGGCACGTTTTAAGTTGGGGAAATAATTCCCCTTCAATCCTGAGGGACCCTGGGGGCCAACTAGCCCCCCAGGTGCTTCCAGTAAGCGCCACTGCGCTGCGTTGGAGAGAGGTGGTCTAGGACGTGCCCCTTTTTACATCTCTCTGCAACACAGCTCTGTGGTGCTTATTGGAGGAACCTAGTGGTCTAGATGAACCCTAGGGACCCTCAGGATTCAAGGGGACTTAATCTCCCAACTTAAAACGGCCACAGGGCGTGTTTACACAGTGAGGAAGGGAGGGGACGGGGCCTGAGGTGACGTGTGCAAACACCCCCTGTGGCGCGTTTTAAGAGGTAGTAATCCCCTGCCCTATTATATACTAGGGGCTTACAGAGGAGGTCATGCTAATCACAGGGGGACCCCAACGCATAGTGTTCCCTAGTGTATGTAGGTGTTTTCACTGTATTCTGAGTGTCTTTTAACATAGCACTGGCTCTAGGCCTGGTTAGTCAGACTCAGTTACCACCAGTATCCGTCTGAAAAAGTTGAGTGTACAGGATGAGTTTGCAACAAGGCTTCTTTCTGCTCTTCTGTTTGTTCTTTCTGAATGTTATTCTTCTTCCTGCACTTTTCTTAGTCTTTGAGGACTTCTGTTGCTTCTTTCTGCATTTCTTTTTTTTCTTTTTGTGCGTTTTTCTTCTTTCTTCGCATGTCCTATCTCTGTAGGCATAGTTAGAAATTAGCATTTAAAAAACCTTTCAAAATTCACTGAAAAAACCATAGGTTTCAGGCATGTTATAGTTAGGAATTAGCATTTAAAAATCCTTAGAAATTCACTGATGAAACCATTGGTTTCAGGGGCGTTATAGTTAGCTGGACTTTTCACTCGTACAAAACCATTGAAATTCCCCCGTTATCGTTAGTTCAGCTAACTATAACTCGCGCGCCCGCAATGCACTGCTGATGACGTCACATATTACATCACTCATGACATGGTCAGTGACATCACTCATCACATCACTGATGACATCTCAAATGGCATCACTGATGACATCATCCAGTGAATGTGTGCTTTTCTGAAAATTACATATGTTTTATATATTGCGGGCGCGCGAGTTATAGTTAGCTGAACTAACTATAACGGGGGAATTTCAATGGTTTTGTACGAGTGAAAAGTCCAGCTAACTATAACGCCCCTGAAACCTGTGGTTTTTTCAGTGAATTTCAAAGGTTTTTTAAATGCTAATTCCTAACTATAACATGCCTGAAACCTATGTTTTTTTCAGTGAATATATATGTAGATATATATATATATAGAGACAAAGTCCTGACCTCCCCAATAAAACAAAGGGAGTTGAAAGCAGGTATGGACCTCTCCACCGTGCACAATGCTGACGTCCAATAGTAAAGACAACAAACGGTTCCAAAGTTTCAATTCCGACGTTTAATTCATTATGTCAGACAAGTGTCCGCCTCAGACGCGTTTCGATCGCCTCCGCGATCTTGATCACCTGACGCGCTGGTGCCGGACCTTCCAATTTAAAATCAACTTCACCCAATCATGATGCTCAATGGTAATAGACATAAATAAAATACTGCAAACCCAGAGTGTGCTCAATTAGAAAAGTTATGAGAATAAATCAGAAACATTGATGACCGGGTTGATATATCAAATTGATACATAAAATGCAGCGAAGCAGATCATAGCAAACAAAATACAAGGCAAGTGCCCCTAAATGCTGAAATGCTAATTACAAATCATAACCACGGCTTGTATGTTTCTGAAAAGAAGCAACAATTCATTTCTGGAATCTAAACAAAACACACTCTTGATCATTGATTGTCACATAAATAAAACCAAAAAGAAAAAAAGGGAAAAAAGAACAAAAGGGAAGAACAGTAAAGAAAGATAAAAGAAAAATTGAAAAGCATATACAGGGATGAAGAAAAATAAATGCAAAAAAGGAAGTGAGAAAAAGGTAGAGCAAGAAGCATTGGAGTGAATACTTCAACTAAAATAGGCTGCCAGTAGCAAGAAACCGCTAGTAGATGTTACAAATACTGTTAGATCAACTACATTTAGGGGAAGATATAAAGACCACAATAAAACAGACATTCACAGAAAGTTATGCAAATCCTCACTTGTGTTCATCCCATTGGGCATCTTAGTATCGAGTAATAGGATGAAGGAGGATTCTAACTGGCGTAGTTGTTTTTCTCTGTTGCCCCCCCGAATTGAAGGTGGTACCGCCCCAATCACAAAATATGTTAAGTCACTGATCTTATTAGCATGAATAGCTTTGAAGTGTCGGGCAACAGGATATGTGGGGTCCGAGTTGACAATCGCACGAAGGTGTTGCAAAATGCGGTTGAAAACCGGTAGTTTGGTGCTCCCCACATATTTCAAATGGCAGGTACACTCTAACACATAGACCGCAAAGTCAGTGCGGCACGTGAAATGTTGTTTGATTTGTACCAGAACATTATTAAATGCAGTGCAATATTCGGAAACATTAATTCCGAATTTGCACGCATGGCATGAAGCACATTTGAAGAAGCCAAAACGTGATAACCACGTAATCTTCTCTGTGACTTCAGGATTGGATTTAACCAACGCATCCCTCATTGAGGGTGCTCTCCTGAAAGTAATGTTAGGTAGATTGGGCAGCAAAAACTTGAGAGTCATATCAGTTAAAACAATGGGCCAGTGTTTGTAAATAATATGTCGTAAGCTTCTGTGTTGTTTGCAAAAAGTGGTAATGAGTCTAATGGGTTGAATAACCTCTGTGTCCACCTCCCAACTGAGATTCGTAGTTTGAGGTAGTTTGGTAGAGAGGCAGATTTCCCGAGAACAAAGATTAGCTTTGTCAAGGGCTTTTTTCAGATTGTCCGGTTTATACCCACGGGCAAGGAACCGATTGGTAGCCTCCTGTTGGTACTGTTCTAAATCAAATTGACGGCTGCATATACGACGTAGACGAAGATATTCCCCGTACTGGCGTGTAAGATAGAATTGCCAGCAGTGATTTTCCTATGTAGTTTAGTTTCTATGTGTTGGTCCATAATAAACACTTCCACATCAAGGAACTCCACCCTCTCAGAGCTGATAGTAGCCGTGAATTGTAAGTTCATCGTGTTGTTATTGATGGATGCTACAAACAAAGAAGCCTCCTCTGTGGAACCTTCCCAGACGATAAAAATATTGTCTATATATCTGCCATAGTAACGGATATGTGCATCCCACATATCTTTATGGTTGACTCTGAGGACATGTTCCTCCCACCAACCAACCAAGAGGCAGGCATAGGTTGGAGAAAAACATGCCCCCATAGCCACACCCCTCAACTGTTTGTATAGAACTTTATTAAACAAAAACAGATTGTTATTGAGACAAAGATCAATCATTTGAAGGAGCATGGTGTTATGGTCTTTGAAATTAATGGAACGGGAATCTAAAAAATGTTTGACAGCAGTTAACCCTTGAGAATGTAAAATACTGGTGTAAAGGGAAGCTATGTCAAGTGTGATTAGAACGAAGGTGGATTGCCAATCAATTGCCTTGATTTTATTTAAAAAATCACCAGTATCCTTAATAAAGGATGGCAAAGCGGTCATATGAGGTTGGAGAAAATAAACCACATATTTTGACATAGCTTCCAAAAGGTTATTGCGGGCAGAGATGATGGGTCTGCCTGGTACCGGGTGAATACCCTTGTGAACCTTAGGAATGAAATACAGGGTGGCTGCAGTTGGGAAATCATTTTTAAGGAACAAATATTCATTCTTTGACAAGAGTCCCATTCTTTTCCATTGTGCCAATAGGGAGGATACAGATTTCTTGATTTCACCCAAATGGTCTCGACCTACTTTGCTGTAACAATTAGTATCAGACAAGTGGCGTTGAGCCTCTTGCAGATAATCATTTTTGGGCCAAAGAACTATGTTGCCGCCCTTATCAGCACCCATCACCACAATTTGACCATTCCCACGAATTTTCTTGATCAACGCCCAATAATTTCTCAATTTTGCATTTAATTGTCTACATTTGGAATAAGTGGACAAGTTTAGACTTTTTAGGTCATATATATATATATATATTCACTGAAAAAACCATAGGTTTCACACACGTTATAGTTAGGAATTAGCATTTAAAAAACCTTGCTAATTCAATGAAAAAACCATAGGTTTCACACATGTTATAGTTAGCTGGAAATTTTACTGATAAAAAACCTATGAAATTCCCCCGTTATAGTTACTGTAGGCAACTATAACTCACGCAACCGTAATCCTCTGCTGATGACATATGTGTCTTTATGAAAAAAAAAAATTTGTAAAATATGTATAGCTAAAATTTAATGGAAGAAGACATGGGCAAATAAGTGTCTAAATACAGTATTAGCATCAGCAGAGGATTACGGTCGCGTGAGTTATAGTTGCCTACAGTAACTATAACGGGGGAATTTCATTGGTTTTTTATCAGTAACATTTCCAGCTAACTATAACATGTGTGAAACCTATGGTTTTTTCATTGAATATACATATATATTCACTTAAAAAACCATAGGTTTCACACATGTTATAGTTAGGTGGACATTTCACTCGTAAAAAACCAATGAAATTCCCCCGTTATAGTTAGTTGAGATAACTATAACTCGCGCGCCCGCAATCCTCTGCTCAAGACGTCACATATTACATCACTCATGACATGGTCAGTGGCATCACTCATGACATCACTGATGACATCATCCTTGTGATAGAGTGGCGGTCGCGCGAGTTATAGTTATCTCAACTAACTATAACGGGGGAATTTCATTGGTTTTTTTTACGAGTGAAATATCCACCTAACTATAACATGTGTGAAACCTATGGTTTTTTAAGTGAATTTGCAAGGTTTTTTAAATGCTAATTCCTAACTATAACGTGTGTGAAACCTATGGTTTTTTCAGTGAATTTGTACGTTTTTTTAAATGCTAAGTTATGTATTTATTCTTTTTTTTGTATTTATTTATTTTACAATAAACTACGTCTTTTTTTTTTTAATGGTTTTTCACCGTGTGCGCGCACCCCGCGATTTAAAAAAAAAAAAATTAAAAACATTTCTGCCTTCGGGGTCCTTCAGGGACCCCCTGATAAAGGCTAGGGGGTCAGGAACTCTCTACCCTGCCCCCTTTTCACGTTCGCCACCTTCCTTTTTCACTCTCGCACTCAAAACAAACAAAATGGCGGCCGACACTTCCTGATTTCGACCGATTTGAACGTTGACTGACATGTAACCACCAATCAGAATTACGCTCGCGCACGTTATGGTGCGCGCACCGTGCGCACGCTATAGATATTTATGTGCTTTTAACTCAATTTTCTCAGGAACTACTGAACAGATTGACTCCATATATGCAAAAGGCACTTCCCTGACCTGAGGACTACCTCTTTGCCAAATTTCAAGTAATTCTGTTCAGCCGTTCGGGCTGTACCTTTGACTAAAGGTCCTATGGGAAAATGCATTGGGAAAACGCGTTTTGGGACCCCCCTTTTTTCTCGGCCCCCGCTTGACGAATCCCCCCGAGATTTTCAGGGTAGGAGCTGAGCGGAGCGCCGCATTAGTGTTGAAAATTTCGCGAAGATTTGTCAACCGGCGCTAAAGTTATTCAAAATAGAATTTTCAGATTTCCTATGGAAACACGGTCCTAACTATAACTATCTACTGGCGACCGCCAGTAGATGATATATATATATATATATATATATGATACCATATATATATGAAAGAAAGGTTACCCCTTGGGTGGATGCACACTCAGGATCAACAGGCACAATCCCATTAAATCCGCTGCAAACGCGTTTCAAGCCCATAGCCCTTCCTCATGGGCAGCTCGTGATTTAGACAATGGCGTACAGAGAACCAGCGTTTTCCCATCTTTTATTTCCATTGCTCCTGAAATAGAAAAATTCGATGAATTGTGGGACTGGTAGTCTTGTAAACAATCAAACCCAAATGGGGTACGTCCATTAACAAAATATATCAAATTCAATTTCAATTTCCTGGGAAACAGAGTGTCCAGTGAGCACGGCATCTCCTGCTCCGCCTCGCTGATCCAATTTTGATAGGGGCGGACCCGCAAAGTTCCTGCAGTGGTGCCATCCGTGACCGGGGCTGGTCACTCAGATACGAAAGAAAGGTTACCCCTTGGGTGGAGGCACAATCAGGATCACTCAGCTCAACAGGCACAATCCCATTAAATCCGCTGCCAACGCGTTTCAAGCCCATAGCCCTTCCTCATGGGCAGCTCGTGATTTAGACAATGGCGTACAGAGAACCAGCGTTTTCCCATCTTTTATTTCCATTGCTCCTGAAATAGAAAAATTCAATGAATTGTGGGACTGGTAGTCTCGTAAACAATCAAACCCAAATGGGGTACGCCCATTATCTAAATATATCAAATTCAATTTCAATTTCCTGGGAAACAGAGTGTCCAGTGAGCACGGCATCTCCTGCTCTGCCTCGCTGATCCAATTTCGATAGGGGCGGACCCGCAAAGTTCCTGCAGTGGTGCCATCCGTGACCGGGGCTGGTCACTCAGATACGAAAAAAAGGTTACCCCTTGGGTGGAGGCACAATCAGGATCACTCAGCTCAACAGGCACAATCCCATTAAATCCGCTGCCAACGCGTTTCAAGCCCATAGCCCTTCCTCATGGGCAGCTCGTGATTTAGACAATGGCGTACAGAGAACCAGCGTTTTCCCATCTTTTATTTCCATTGCTCCTGAAATAGAAAAATTCAATGAATTGTGGGACTGGTAGTCTCGTAAACAATCAAACCCAAATGGGGTACTCCCATTATCTAAATATATCAAATTCAATTTCAATTTCCTGGGAAACAGAGTGTCCAGTGAGCATGGCATCTTCTGCTCCGCCTCACTGATCCAATTTCGATAGGGGCAGACCCGCAAAGTTCCTGCAGTGGTGCCATCCGTGACCGGGGTTGGTCACTCAGATACGAAAGAAAGGTTACCCCTTGGATGGAGGCACACTCAGGATCACTCAGCTCAACAGGCACAATCCCATTAAATCCGCTGCCAACGCGTTTCAAGCCCATAGCCCTTCCTCATGGGCAGCTCGTGATTTAGACAATGGCGTACAGGGAACCAGCATTTTCTCATCTTTTATTTCCATTGCTCCTGAAATAGAAAAATTCAATGAATTGTGGGACTGGTAGTCTTGTAAACAATCAGACCCAAATGGGTTACGCCCATTATCAAAATATATCAAATTCAATTTCAATTTCCTGGGAAACAGAGTGTCCAGTGAGCACGGCATCTCCTGCTCCGCCTCGCTGATCCAATTTCGATAGGGGCGGACCCGCAAAGTTCCTGCAGTGGTGTTATCCGTGACCGGGGTTGGTCACTCAGATATGAAAGAAAGGTTACCCCTTGGGTGGAGGCACACTCAGGATCACTCAGCTCAACAGGCACAATCCCATTAAATCCGCTGCCATGTAAAATATTATGGACTATGTTTTCACCATAAATTAAGGTGTACTGGTATAAATGAGGAATACTGTTTTCTAATTAAATTTTTGGGTGGGTCAGGTAAGTCAGAAATTTGATGGTCCCTTTTTTCCACTTCTCCTCAAACAGATTTTCAGTAGTTCGTTATTAATCCCTCAAGGACCTTGTAATGTGGTAATTGTTTTTTAGTGTTTTTAAAAAAATAAAAAAAATTACGCTTACCGTACGCGTACGGTAAAAAAAAAAAAGTTTTTAAGAAAAAATTAAAAAAAGTTGAGAGGTAAGGTTGGCTCTTAAAAGAGCCGTTGTGTTCATGTGCAGGGACAGAGGAAAGGAAGAATGGGAATATTAGCTGGTAGGACAAATGTGCTGGTCTATTCTGTTGTTAATTAGGGGAACACTGGTCTCCCCATGAACAATTAGACCATGGCAATTTGAGCACCGCATTGTAACCCTCGCAAATCGATGGTTAGTTTCCAGAGGACCAGAAAAAGGTGAATCTGCCCCCACAGAGGAAGGGCTCAGCTGAGCTGCCGAAGATGGACTCGGCTGAGCTGCTGTGGATGTGCTTGCTCGACTTACTGAAGGGTTTCCTCTAGTATGTCGAGCATGTGTCCTAGGGTGTACATCCTCAAGGTGTCTTAACATAGTGTGATTCCAGAAGGAATACTTCTTGTTAGGATTACCTCTAGAAAGTACACGCTGGCACAGCTTGCAAGTCACTAAAGCAGCATTTACTTTTTTCTCGCCCTCAAGAAAAGTAAAATACTCCCATATAAAAGAGCTCTTCTGTTTCCTCCTTCTCTGCCTGATGGTGGTGCTGCTAGCCTCACTCTCAGAAGAGGAGTGCTGGTCTGCCATCGTATCCCAAAGACAACTCAGCTCCTTCTCCTAAGGGATCACAAGCAGAAATGAGGGGAATGGGTGTGGTGTAGGAGAGTTCTAGAACTGAAACTACTTTAAACCAATCAAAAGTTTTGTTTCTTGATCACATGACCCACCGTGCGCGTACGTTCCGCTTACGGAGCGCTTACGGAGCGCTTACGGTAAAAGTACGCATGCGCGTATAAAAGACACGCGCACGCGCGCATGCGCATAACAGGCACGCCCCAACACTTCCGCGTAACGTGCGCGTGTAGCGTATGCGCTTACGCGCCGCGTACGCATTACGCATGGCTACGTAAATTGCGTAACCATACGCAAAAAGAGTAGAAATATTACGTACATTACGCAAACCGTACGCTTACCGTAAGCTTACCGTACGCGCACGTAAAAAAAAAAAAAAATTGGAAAAAAAGAATTACTATGTTATACTAATATATCTTACCTGTTTGGAAAAAAAAAATGAGAAAAAATAATATATTGGAGAATTTTTTAAAATTAAGCATAGTGTTTTAGGAGAATATAAAGTAAAAAAAAATGTAAAAAACCTTGCAAATAAAAAAAAAAAATCACACTTTTAAAATAAGAATTTGTATTAAAAAAACCATACAAAATCACTGAAAAAACCATGGGTTTCACACACGTTATAGGTAAGAATTAGCATTTAAAAAACCATACAAATTCACTGAAAAAACCATGGGTTTCACACACGTTATAGTTAGGAATTAGCATTTAAAAAACCTTGCAAATTCAGTGAAAAAACCATGGGTTTCACACACGTTATAGTTAGGAATTAGCATTTAAAAAACCTTGCAAATTCAGTGAAAAAACCATAGGTTTCACACACGTTATAGTTAGCAGGACATTTCACTCGTAAAAAACCAATGAAATTCCCCCGTTATAGTTAGTTAAGCTAACTATAACTCGCGCACCCGCAATCCACTGCTGATGACGTCACATATTACATCACTCATGACATGGTCAGTGACATCACTCATGACATCACTGATGACATCTCAAATGACATCACTGATGACATCATACTTGTGACAGAGTGGCAGACCTCCTCTTACCCTAATATAACCTTTAAAACACACATTCAAAAATAGAAACTAAAATTTTTAAAAAAATGGACATACCAATACCAGTTACAACAACCTCTTCAGTAATTCTAAGATCCACATACACATCCACACATTCACAAACAGTCCTTTACAGTCACTCACACATGTACTCATTCATCATATGTACTCGTACACCTATACATCCTGCTACACAATGCCACTCATCCACAGACTTACTGACACACATAATCACTCATGAAAATAAAGACTCAAACATAGATTTATTTGCATATACAGTTATACACACACCACCACACTTACTTCTACGGAAACTTACACATACTTAGTCTTTTAAACAATCCCTTATAGAAACACATACTTATTCATACAGGAACTCTTTCAATCTCTCACTCTCACATATACTCACTTATATACACCAATAGTCACATATATTAGTTTAAAACATATGTAGTTACTCATAAAGACACTAATGAGGCAGTCATTCACTCACTAACACACCCATACACACACTCATCCACCCATACAGTCCTGCACACATGCTGCCTTCAACACATACAACCAGTGAGTCACTCATTCATACACCTATGCACTACGTAATACCCCCACCGAACCATGCAGACACTCAGACTGATACTCAAAAAAACACCTAATATCCTATATAAACACCCATGTAGCTGCTCACCAACCCATGCAGCCACTTATACACAAAGTGAGAGACTGATACAGAAAATTACATATTTAAACATTACTCAGTAAGACATGTATTCACTAAGATACACTTAATCAGTCAGTTATACAATCGATTTTTCAAAAACAACTCATCCATTTAGACACCTATATACCCATTTATTCTTCCATCGTCCGTGAGATATACATATATAAAACATATTTAATTTTCAGAACAATACACATTCAGTGATGTCATGAGTGATGTCACTGACCATGTCATGAGTGATGTAATATGTGACGTCATCAGCAGTGGATTGCGGGTGCGCGAGTTATAGTTAGCTTAACTAACTATAACAGGGGAATTTCATTGGTTTTTTACGAGTGAAATGTCCTGCTAACTATAACGTGTGTGAAACCTATGGTTTTTTCACTGAATTTGCAAGGTTTTTTAAATGCTAATTCCTAACTATAACGTGTGTGAAACCCATGTTTTTTTCACTGAATATATATATATATATATATATATATATATATATATATATATATATATATATATTCACTGAAAAAACCATAGGTTTCAGGGGTGTTATAGTTAGCTGGACTTTTCACTTGTACAAAACCATTGAAATTCCCCCGTTATAGTTAGTTCAGCTAACTATAACTCGCGCGCCCGCAATGCACTGCTGATGACGTCACATATTACATCACTCATGACATGGTCAGTGACATCACTCATGACATCACTGATGACATCTCAAATGACATCACTGATGACATCACTGATGACATCATCCAGTGAATGTGTGTTATTCTGAAAATTAAATATGTTTTATATATGTATATCTCAAGGTCGATGGAAGAATAAATGGGTATATAAGTGTCTAAATAGATGATTTGTTTTTGAAAAATTGATTGTGTAACTGACTGATTAAGTGTATCATAGTGAATACATGGCTTAGTGAGTAATGTTTAAATATGTAAATATCTGTATCAGTCTCTCACTTTGTGTATAAGTGGCTGCATGGGTTGGTGAGTAGCTACATGGGTGTCTATATAGGTTATTAGTTGGTTTTTTGAGTATCAGTCTGAGTGTCTGCATGGTTCGGTGGGGGGTATTACGTAGTGCATAGGTGCATGAATGAGTGACTCACTGTTTGTATGTGTTGAACACAGTATGTGTGCAGGACTGTATGGGTGGATGAGTGTGTGTGTGGGTGTGTTAGTGAGTGAATGACTGTCTCAATAGTGTCTTTATGAGTAACTACATATGTTTTAAACTAATATATGTGACTATTGGTGTATATAAGTGAGTATATGTGAGAGTGAGAGATTGAAAGAGTTCCTGTATGAATAAGTATGTGTTTCTATAAGGGATTGTTTAAAAGACTAAGTATGTGTAAGTTTCCATAGAAGTAAGTGTGGTGGTGTGTGTATAACTGTATATGCAAGTAAATGTATGTTTGATTCTTTATTAGCATGAGTGACTATGTGTGTGAGTAACTCTATGGATGAGTGGCATTGTGTAACAGGATGTATAGGTGTATGAGTACATATGATGAGTGAGTACATGTATGAGTGACTGTATTGGACTGTTGGTGAATGAGTGGATGTGTATGTGGATCTTAGAATTACTGAAGAGGTTGTTGTAACTGGTATTGGTATGTCCATTGTTTTGAAAATTTTAGTCTCTATTTTTGAATGTGTGTATCAAAGGTTATATTAGGGTGAGAGGAGGTCTGCCACTCTATCACAAGGATGATGTCATCAGTGATGTCATCAGTGATGTCGTTTGAGATGTCATCAGTGATGTCATGAGTGATGTCACTGACCATGTCATGAGTGATGTAATATGTGACGTCATCAGCAGTGCATTGCGGGCGCGCGAGTTATAGTTAGCTGAACTAACTATAACGGGGGAATTTCAATGGTTTTGTACAAGTGAAAAGTCCAGCTAACTATAACACCCCTGAAACCTATGGTTTTTTCAGTGAATTTCTGAGGTTTTTTAAATGCTAATTCCTAACTATAACGTGCCTGAAACCTATGGTTTTTTCTGTTAATTTCAAAGGTTTTTTAAATGCTAATTTCTAACTATGCCTACAGAGATAGGACATGTGAAGAAAGAAGAAAAAATGCACAGAAAGAAACAAAAGAAGTGCAGAAAGAAGCAACAGAAGTCCTCAAATACGAAGATAAGTGCAGGAAGAAGCATAACGTGCAGAAAGAACAAAAAGAAGAGCAGAAAGAAGCCTTGTTGCAAAATCATCCTGTACCCTCAACTTTTTCAGACGGATACTGGTGGTAACTGAGTCTGACTAACCAGTCCTAGAGCCAGTGCTATGTTAAAAGACACTTAGAATACAGTGAAAACACCTACATACACTAGGGAACATTATGCGTTGGGGTCCCCCTGTGATTAGCCTTACCTCCTCTATAAGCCCCTAGTATATAATAGGGCATGGGGATTAAAACTACCTCTTAAAACAGGCCACAGGGCGTTTTTGCACACGTTAACTCAGGCCCCGTCCCCTCCTTTCACCATTGTGTAAACACGCCCTGTGTCCGTTTTTAGTTGGGAGATTAAGTTCATTTGAGTCCTGAGGGTCCCTAGGGTCCAACTAGCCCACTAGGTACCTCCAGTAAGTGCCACAGAGCTGCGTTGCAGAGAGGTGTAAAAAGTGGCACGGCCTGGACCACCTCTCTGCAATGCAGCTCAGTGGCGCTTACTGGAAGCACTTGGTGGGCTAGTTAGCCCCCAGGGGCCCTCAGTATTGAAGGGAAATTATATCCCCAATTTAAAACGTGCCATGGTGCGTGTTTGCACACGTCACCTCAGGCCCCGTCCCCTCCCTTCACCACTGTGTAAACGCGCCCTGTGGCTGTTCTAAGTTGAGAGATTAAGTCCCCTTGAATCCTAAGGGTCCCTAGGGTCACACTAGACCACTAGGTACCTCCAGTAAGCGCCACAGAGCTGCGTTGCAGAGAGGTGTAAAAAGGGGCTTGGCCTCAGAACACCTGTCTGCAGCGCAGCTCCCTGGCGCATACTGGAGATGCCTGTTGGGGGCGCGTTTGCAGAGTGCTGCATGGAGGGGGCATGGCCTCCGGGACGATGCCAGTCTTTTATTTATTTTATTTTTTTAAGAAGGGGGGCTGTGTGGTTCCCCTTCTTATTCTAATTTATTGGCCCTGATGACCCCATCCCCCAGGGCCTGTCTCCTAATTATATTTTTTTGACCCCAATCCCCAGGGCCGGCCACTGTTTTTTATTATTTTTAAAAAATATATATTTATAGACACACCTAGGACATGCTGGACAAACCGTACGTACCTATCACCATGACGATTTGCGTGATATTCATTAAAAGGCGACTATGCATGCAATTAATCCACGTGGAATGTATTTACACCACTAGTGAAGCTCTGACATGTCTGATGCTCTACCGTGCCTAATCCCGGTAGACACCCTTGTCGTTTATTTATACAAACATGGGTAGCTATTGACGGGCACATTTAATACACATGCACACCAAGCCATTCAAAGGGGATTCGACAAAACTTCGACCAAAACTATGCAAGAAACCCCCCTCACAGTTAATAAAACACACATCCACTGCCGGATGTGTAATACTTTTTATTTTACTCTCTGGAAAGGGGACGAACATCACTTGCGAGTCACAGCGCGCTCCTGACAAGGCCCAATGCTGTGTTACACCCACCATTGCCTGCCGAGTGCCACACACCTCTGTATTGTATTCCACTAGCTAGTGCATATGCTATGACACTCTCTAGCCCATGTGCACTGTAACACCACCCCGTGAAAATGTCATGCCACACTTGTCTTCGCACGGGTTATATTGCCCCATCTAACGTGCCTTCCTCGATGCCTATGTTATAACGCACAGTGCTATGCCATACATATTACAATTTGGGATCCATATCTTTGTCACAGTGCATATGCAACGTTACACTCCCCAGCACATATTTTATATTACAACTTTAGAGACTAGTTAGGTTACACAACACTGCCCTGTGCATATTACACTCCAAGGCGCATATCGCATAGCACGCGCTAGTGCCTGTGCTATCTCGCGCTCTCCAATGAATCTGTCATTGCGCACAATGTATTGCATATTATATTTCACGCCTGGTTCATCTTATATCACACTTTTTGGTGCATAGTTTATACCATACACTATATCTAGTTTTCATTTTCAATCGTGCTCTCAGGACTATGTTCTATATAACACTGTGTTCACCTACCCTTTTCACGGGCATTACATTTTGCGATAGGGGGTGGAGGGTCAGGGGGTGTTTTTGCCAAGTGAGCCCGGAGTCACAGTCACTAACGTCTTCTTCTTCCTGAATAAAAGTGAGATTATGCTGCATACTTGTTCATATTTTAAGTAGTTTGCACAGACAAAATGTTTTAAAAACAATAAAGTTTCTAATACCCGCCTTCTCTGAACAGTTAGCTTGCTGCCCCATCCCCCTCCTCCCTATCCTCTGTTGTGTGAATCCATGGACTAGCCTCCTCCCTCCTGCCATGTATGGTCTGATGTGCTGCCACTGCCCTCAATTTAGTATGATGTACCAGTCCACTCCTCCTGCCCTCCATTGCCCAATTCTATGCCCCATCATTGACCTCCTGCTTAAACTCTGTGCTTAGCTTGCTGCCCCTATTCTCCTTCCCCCTGCCCTCCGATGTCTTTGTGCATGCCCCTGCTCCATCCTTTTTGCCCACCATGTCCCATGGACCTGCCACTCCTATCTACTCTGAGTGTTCTGTTGAGCTGCCACTCCCCTCCCACCTGCCTAGCATTGTCAGATGACTGTAACCTGTCCCTGCCACCTCCACCCTGCCTGTCCACATGCCATGCCTCTATCCTCTTCCTCCTGTCCTACATGGTCCATTGTACTGCCACACCCTTCTGCCCTCCCTGGTCTGTTGTGCTGCAACTGCTCCTCCTGCCTGCCCCGTGTGGTCTGCTGTGAGGCCCCTTCCCCTGAACTTTCTTGTCTGTGCACAGGTCCTGACCCTCCCTTCTATCCTCCATCGTCCTTTGTGCATGCCCCTGCACCCTCCTTCTTGCCCATCATAGCCATTGTGCTGCCACTAACCCTCCCACTTGCCATGCATGGTCTTCTGTGCTGCCATGGCCCCTCCCACCTTCCCTGTGTGGTCAGTTAGCTGCCCCTGACCCCCTCCCACCTTCCCTCCATGGTCTGTGTGTATGCCATCACAGTCTCACTGTTGCTCTTCATGTTGTGTCTTGCTTCTAGTGCCCATCCTGCCTGACCTCCATGGCTATCTTGCTGCTCCTGCCCTGCCCCCTTGCCCCCAGCCCTCTGTTTACATGTGCAGACCCCTACTCCCTCCCTCCTGGCTTGTCTGTTCCATTGTAATGCCCCTGATCCGTCCCTCCTGCCCTTTATGGTCTGTTATGCTGCAGCCTTCTCTCCTGTCTGTCCATTATGGTCAGCTAGCTACCATTGCCTCTTGCCCCTCTGTTCTCTGTTGTCCATGTGCATGGTCCTGTCCCCTCCCTCTTGCTTTCTATGGATTGTTGTGCTGCACTCCCGTCCTGCATGCCCTGTGTGGTGTATTGTGCTGCTGCAAACCCTGATGCCTGCCCTGCAGGGTCAGTTTGGTGCACCTCTCCATGTCTCTCCTGTCCTCTGTTATCCAAGTCCATGTCCCTATCCAATTTCCTTTCATGATCCAATGTACCATACTTGCGAACATTTTGAACTTGGTAAGAGGGAGATTTTGAAAAAAAACTGGGGTATTGATTTTCCCCTTTGAGTTACATTGAAAAAGAGGATATTGTAGACAGGAGACAGATCAAATAAAGCCCATTTGAGCTTAAAAACATTGGACGTTTCCTGGCTGTATCGGGTCTGTTGGCATGTATGGTTGTACTACCATTGCCTCTTCCTTCTGCCCACAATGGTCTATTACATTGCCACAGCCTTGAAGGAGGGTAGATTTTGTATCACAGGGGGCCCCTGGCCCGTTCTGTCCACACCTGAAGTATGAGACCCTTGTCCTTGCCCTGCCAGCCGCATTTGTAGGCCGTATTAAATTGACCAGCGGGTCCTGTGTTGCTATATAATTATCCTGAGACATCCTTACCACTCAGCAAGCATAAAACCCCTGTGTAGGCCCTTCTGTTCAATATGTAGGCCTCTTTGTTAAATTGACCATAGCTCTGCAATTTTAGTGTATAGCAGTCTGAAGGCAGGTCTGCGAGGCCTTCTGCTCCAAACTAGTAGCCCCCACCCTACCCGAGTGCTCCGTGCTCGGTATCAAAGTTCAACATCCCCCTGAAGCTGTCGACATACAGTAGGCTGCATCCTGGACTGGTACTTGCTTCCTGGGCAGGTTTCCCGCTTTTAAGGAAGTGGCAACCGCAGAGCGTCAAGTTAGGAGAACTGAGGAGATTTTATACATGAATATATTGAATTCCTGTAGAATACCCATTATTTTCTGCTTGCTCTATGGAACTTACGATAAGCGATTGGCCTGAGAGACTGACCTTTTCACCCAGTCCATTGTCAGCATTAAGTGGGTAAATGACGAAATGTCTGGTAAAATCTGCAGACGAAGCTTTTGGGTAGCATACGTAGGTAGATGTAGCGTGCAAAGGAGCCCACAAAATGATATAAA
The DNA here is from genome assembly GCF_964204655.1 of Triturus cristatus. Taxonomy (NCBI): domain Eukaryota; kingdom Metazoa; phylum Chordata; class Amphibia; order Caudata; family Salamandridae; genus Triturus; species Triturus cristatus. The sequence continues at coordinate 502,744,409 of NC_140591.1, forward strand.
AAGGGAGCACCCACAGATATCGACGGACAACCTCGCCGTCTGTATGTAGGTTAACAGGCTGTGCAGGTTTTCCCCAAGAACTGGGAGCTCTTGTCTTCCTTTGCTTAAAATGTCTTGCTCTGCTTTGCTTGAAGTATCTTATTCTATTTTACCTATATGAAATGTCATGTTATTTTTTAACCATTGTTCTCTTTACTTTTGCATTTAAAAGATGTTGTATTGTAATTGCAGGAATGCTTGCTCTAAGAGTAAATGTGAGTGTCCCTAGGTAACATTTTCCTTGGTGTAACTTGTTTCTCATGATGCATTTATAGATGTGTTTTCTCTCTCTCTCTGTCAGTCCATTAATTGAGATACAGAGAATATCATGACAGCTGTATGATTATCTGGATTCTGTATTTTGTACTTTATGTCTCTATTCTGCGGTTTCTTTGAAGTTGCATCTTCTCATTAAACTGCCATTGTATTCTGCCTCCAATTCCATGTCTCATATGTCTGTTTTCTTCATTTTTGGAGCAAGCGTTCCTAGGCACCCCGGCTCAAATTAAGGTGCCCCTTTTGTCCCTGACTCACTCTCCTGCTCAGTTCTGTGGTGGCTCCTGGGGCTCTGGGGACCGCCCCTAGCTTCCTTGACCCGTAATAGATCTTCCCTCCAACAGCCTCTCTTGCAAGTCCTGTATTGTTGGTTTGTTGCCCCTGCCCCCCTTTCCACTGCCCTCCATAGTCTGTTGTGCTTCCACGGCCCTTCCTGCCTGCTCAGTGTGGTTAAATTGTTGCCTTTGCACCCTCCTACCTGCCTTCAATTTTCAGAGTCCGTGCCCCTGGCCTCTGCCTCTCAACAGTATCCTAATGAACAACTAGATTGCTAACATTCTATATTTTTTACAAAAGTGTGGAACGCCTGACATCATCTTAATGTAATCAAAACTGTAATACCTAGAGCATTCCTTTAGAAATTACATATATGAGAGGGTCTTATTGGCTTCAAAATTATGGTTAGTGCTCTAAAAGACTAAAATAAGGACATATTTTCTGAGTTTTCAAATAGCGACAAAGCACTTTTAAATTATTTGTTATCTTTATGTTTTTTTATCTAGTTGACAACTTGATTAAATGTTGCACTTAGGGGAGAGGATGTGGTGTTACTTCCAGAACTGCAGACATTGCAACTGGGGAACCAGGTTGAAGTTTCTGCTTCAGCTCGACATTCTGTGATTCTGGTCAAATCACTTAGTCTCCCCATGTCTACAACCAAAATGAATTTGTTCTTGTGTGATGTAACCAATGCTCATGTAAAGCACTCCAATACCTGACAAGTCTGCACTATATAACACTGCAAAAACACAAAATAATAAGTGTTTTGCACACTTCTGTCATTGGGCTATATTTGGGCTATATCTGGGTGATTTTGGGCTACATTTGGGCTCTTTTGTCTCCGGTGGCCATCTTGGGAGATTTATTTGTTATGAAGTTTCCTAATTTCCTCATGTACTGCAGTCTCCTCAGTCGGAAATGCTTTCAGTTTTTTACTTTGATTCCATCATGAAGGTATTCAGATATGTCACACATTTGCCATAAATTCTGAATGTTAGCACTCTAGTTGCTCATTAGATCACTGTAGTAAAACTACTGTTCACCATGGAAGTCTGCTCCTGGTATTAAAAGTGCATGTTTCAGTCTGCATGTCAGAATTTTTTAATGAAATAGAAGAGGATTTGAGAAGTCACTCAAAATGTGCCCTCATTTTCTTTCTTCAGCATTAATCATAATTTCTATGGCAAAATGAACCCCCTCATTGTGTTCCTTTTTAAATTAAATGTTTTAAGTGTTACCAGTTTATTCCAATCAAGATGGCTTCAGGTGTGCCATACTTTTGTCATAATGAAGACAGTAAGTGCTCTAGTTGTTTTTAAGAACATTCTTGGACATTCTGTCATTGGGCTATACTTGGGCTACATCTGGGTGATATTTGGGCTACATTTGGGCTCTTTTGTCTCTGGTGGCCATCTTGGGAGACTTATTTGTTATGAAGTTTCCTAATTTCCTCATTTACTGCAGTCTCCTCAGTAGGAAATACTTTCAGTTTTTTACTTTGATTCCATCAAGAAGGCATTCAAATGTGTCACACATTTGCCATAAAATCAGAATGTTAGCACTCTTTTTGCTCATTAGATCACTGTAGTAAAGCTACTGCTCACCAGGGAAAACTGCTGCTGGTATTGAAAGTGCATGTTTCAGTCTGCATGTCAGAATTTTTTAATGAAATAGAAGAGGATTTGAGAAGTCACTCAAAATGTGCCCTAATTTTTCTTTCTGCAGCACTAATCATACTTTTTATGGAAAAATGAACCCCCTCATTTTGTTCCTTTTTAAATTAAATGTTTTAAGAGTTACCACTTTAATCCAAGCAAGATGGCTTCAGGTGTGCCATACATTTATCATAAGTAGGACGGTTAGCGCTCTAGTAGTTCTTTGGAACACTCTGGAAAGCTGCAGTAGAACACAAAGGAATCAACTGACAGTCTCTGCCCTTGTTGGATGTACATGTTTTACTGAGAATGTCAGACTTCATTCTCACATGACTGAGAAAGATAATGTGAATTTACAGAAAATAAGCTCTCAGTTTAGCTTATAGATCACCTTCCAAACCTCTGTGGTAAAAGCATGAGAAAATATTTTTCTCTCAATCATGATATCCCAGCAGAAGGCTTTTTCACAGGGTGAAATCACCTTAGAACATACCACAATTCCTAAAATGAGTATGGTACCATCAACAAATGATTTATAATGTAACTAAAGTCTTAAAACCTTCTATTAACTGCAATGCTTTTTAATGAGGTGCTATCATATATATTGGTCCCAAGATGGCTGCCAACACTTCTTGGATGAAGTGCTGACAGCCAATCAGATCTCAGGATGAGATGTGTGGTTAGGCTCCGCCCACATATATATATTGATTTAAATGCTATTTTCTCAGGAACTACTGAACAGATTTACACCAGACCTACAAAAGGCACTTCCTTGACCTGAGGACTACCTCTCTGCCAAATTTCAAGTAACTCTGTTCAGCCGTTCGGGCTGTAGCTGTGTCTAAAGGTCCTATGGAAAAATGCATGGGAAAAACGCGTTTTGGGACCCCCCTTTTTTCTCAGCCCCCGCTTGACGAATCCCCCCGAGACTTTCAGGGTAGGAGCGGAGCGTAGCGCCCCACCTATTTTGAAAATTTCGCGAGGATTCATCGACCGGCGCCAAAGTTATTCCAAATAGAATGTTGCGGATTTCCTATGGAAACAGGGTCCTAACTATAACTATCTACTGGCGACCGCCAGTAGATAATATATATATATATATATATATATATATATATATATATATATGTATACATATATACATATATATTCACTGAAAAAAACAAAGGTTTCAGGGGCTCATTGAGGGCAATGTATCAGCGATCCTCTGCTGTTCTACACCTATCCTAGATTTCAAGAGCGGTACACGGACACTACAATAACCATCATGCTATGGGAGGCTGCGTAACCTATCAGCAGGCGGCAGCAGTGATTTAAAGTGTTGGCGCATGACGTAGAACAATGGAGGTGACCGGCCTTTGAAAAAGCTACAAGCGAAACGCGTCAGGCCACTACACGTGAGCTGTCAAGTCCAAAAGGTATTCACCGATCCCAGAGTGCTCCCCGAACTGTTGGGCAACCTTGAGCATTCATTTATACGCGGCCATCCTGCCGCGGGAGGAGCACCACTGCTTGTAATGTGAGCGGGCCGCAGAGGTGGGAATTTGCCCGGCTTATGCGGGGGGACTGGCACCAATAATCAGGACTTTCCAGCCCACGGGGCTCATTGAGGGCAATGTATCAGCGATCCTCTGCTGTTCTACACCTATCCTAGGTTTCAAGAGCGCTACACGGACACTACAATAACCATCATGCTATGGGAGGCTGCGTAACCTATCAGCAGGTGGCAGCAGTGATTTAAAGTGTTGGCGCATGACGTAGAACAATGGAGGTAACCGGCCTTTGAAAAAGCTACAAGCGAAACGCGTCAGGCCACTACACGTGAGCTGTCAAGTCCAAAAGTTATTCACCGATCCCAGAGTGCTCCCTGAACTGTTGGGCAACCTTGAGCATTCATTTATACGCGGCCGTCCTGCCGCGGGGGGAGCACCACTGCTTGTAATGTGAGCGGGCCGCAGAGGTGGGAATTTGCCCGGCTTATGCGGGGGGACTGGCACCAATAATCAGGACTTTCCAGCCCACGGGGATCAGTGAGGGCAATGTATCAGCGATCCTCTGCTGTTCTACACCTATCCTAGGTTTCAAGAGCGCTACACGGACACTACAATAACCATCATGCTATGGGAGGCTGCGTAACCTATCAGCAGGCGGCAGCAGTGATTTAAAGTGTTGGCGCATGACGTAGAACAATGGAGGTGACCGGCCTTTGAAAAAGCTACAAGCGAAACGCGTCAGGCCACTACACGTGAGCTGTCAAGTCCAAAAGGTATTCACCGATCCCAGAGTGCTCCCCGAACTGTTGGGCAACCTTGAGCATTCATTTATACGCGGCCGTCCTGCCGCGGGGGGAGCACCACTGCTTGTAATGTGAGCGGGCCGCAGAGGTGGGAATTTGCCCGGCTTATGCGGGGGGACTGGCACCAATAATCAGGACTTTCCAGCCCACGGGGCTCATTGAGGGCAATGTATCAGCGATCCTCTGCTGTTCTACACCTATCCTAGGTTTCAAGAGCGCTACACGGACACTACAATAACCATCATGCTATGGGAGGCTGCGTAACCTATCAGCAGGCGGCAGCAGTGATTTAAAGTGTTGGCGCATGACGTAGAACAATGGAGGTGACCGGCCTTTGAAAAAGCTACAAGCGAAACGCATCAGGCCACTACACTTGAGCTGTCAAGTCCAAAAGGTATTCACCGATCCCAGAGTGCTCCCCGAACTGTTGGGCAACCTTGAGCATTCATTTATACGTGGCCGTCCTGCCGTGGGGGGAGCACCACTGCTTGTAATGTGAGCGGGCCGCAGAGGTGGGAATTTGCCCGGCTTATGCGGGGGGACTGGCACCAATAATCAGGACTTTCCAGTCCACGGGGCTCATTGAGGGCAATGTATCAGCGATCCTCTGCTGTTCTACACCTATCCTAGGTTTCAAGAGCGCTACACGGACACTACAATAACCATCATGCTATGGGAGGCTGCGTAACCTATCAGCAGGCGGCAGCAGTGATTTAAAGTGTTGGCGCATGACGTAGAACAATGGAGGTGACCGGCCTTTGAAAAAGCTAGAAGCGAAACGCGTCAGGCCACTACACGTGAGCTGTCAAGTCCAAAAGGTATTCACCGATCCCAGAGTGCTCCCCGAACTGTTGGGCAACCTTGAGCATTCATTTATACACGGCCGTCCTGCCGCGGGGGGAGTACCACTGCTTGTAATGTGAGCGGGCCACAGAGGTGGGAATTTGCCCGGCTTATGCGGGGGGACTGGCACCAATAATCAGGACTTTCCAGCCCACGGGGCTCATTGAGGGCAATGTATCAGCGATCCTCTGCTGTTCTACACCTATCCTAGGTTTCAAGAGCGCTACACGGACACTACAATAACCATCAGGCTGCGTAACCTATCAGCAGGCGGCAGCAGTGATTTAAAGTGTTGGCGCATGACGTAGAACAATGGAGGTGACCGGCCTTTGAAAAAGCTACAAGCGAAACGCGTCAGGCCACTACACGTGAGCTGTCAAGCCCAAAAAGTATTCACCGATCCCAGAGTGCTCCCCGAACTGTTGGGCAACCTTGAGCATTCATATATATATATATATATATACATATATATTCACTGAAAAAAACAAAGGTTTCAGGGGCGTTATAGTTAGGAATTGGCATTTAAAAAACCTTAGAAATTCACCAAAAAAAACATAGGTTTAAGGGGCGTTATAGTTAGCTGGACATTTCCCTTGTACAAAACCCTAGAAATTCCACCGTTATAGTTAGTTCAGCTAACTATAACTCGCGCCCCCGCAATGCACTGCTGATGACGTCACATATTACATCATATATGTATTTCATGTGAATATTAATTGAAGACAAACTGTAAACTAGTCTTAAAACTAATATATTTTTACATCTAATCCTATATTTCTTTTTCATTCAATTTCGCGGATGCGCGCTGGGTGCGTGCTGCGTAAGCGCAGGGTGGGCGTAAATCCCATGTGACCTGCAAAAAAGAGATTTGATTGGTTCATTACACTTCATCTTCTAACTATTGAAAGACCCCACCCATTTCTATCATTCTTCTTTGACCTTCTTTAGAGCACCATCTCTTTGGAGAGAAGAAGAGTTTTTAGACTAAGTTTACACTTAGCTCTAACTTTTTTCAACCAAAAATGGCTTCAGGGCAGCAGGCATCACCTGCATCCTGAGGATGAAATTTTGCCGGAGGCACCACCCAAAAAAACGTTTTTCTTCAGTGGTGTGGAAATGTTTTACTTTTCCCGAGGGGCAGAATAAGATCAATGCCACCTTGGTGACGTGCAAGATTTGCAAAAGAGTCCTATCGAGAGGGGATCCTAACAAGAAATGCTCTTGTGGCACGGAAAGTATGATGAAGCACATGAGGACCCATCATCCGAACAATCTTGCACAAGGAGAGTGCCGACGGATGAGAAACACTCCTGCTCCTGCGCCATCCACCTCATCGCAGCCGAGCACATCAAGAGTGCATCCATCAGCCCAAACCTTGGACATCCGTACTCAATTTCAAGTTTTTAAAAGTGCTCTGCACTAAGTGCAATAAGACTTTGTGCTATGGTGAGCAGTCGATCGATCTGATCTGCCGCCGGCAAGAAAGTCACATTTGCTAGCTTTTATTTTTTTTTATTTTTATTGTTCCCTGAAGTTCATTGTTTGGTTTCTCCTGGTTTTTTTTTTGCAGCAAAACCAAAAAAAATTAAAAATTGTTCAGAAAACTCAAAAAAAATTATAAAAGAAGAAAGAAGAAAAAAAAAAGTTCTTGTAAGAACTAACTTTCCTGGTTTAAAAAAGAGCTACATTTCTTTGTTAGTGTTAGTTTAGATGAATGTATCTGTAGTATGTAATTGACTGAAAGAATGCATTAGTAGTGTATGTGAATGTATAAGTGCAGAACTATGAGGAAGTGCTGCAGCATCACACAGTAACCTCTTTAACTGCAGTGTACTGTAGTACTTCCGAAGCACAGGGATGCAACATATGTACATAAATATGTTGCAAATCTATGCATCTCTCTGCACGGCTGCTTAAACTGCAGCCATGGGCTGAAACAGGCACCCTTGCTCCATAGTGCAATGATATCTGTGTCATGTGCTGTTTGTTTTTCTGCAGGAAGACACACCTTCCTGCACAAAAACAATGAGAAAATGCATTTTTGGTATGCTGAACATTTCAGCATGCATTGAAGATTAAAATGTGGAGAAATTAAAACAATTCTCCTTGTTGTGCTTTCCTACACCAATTTTAGAATGGTGCAGCATTCACACACGTATTGAGATTCATGATTTATGATAAATCTAGACATGTGTCTTGTTCTATGAGTATTAAGTGCAATCATGAACAACAACACTTATAGAACACCCTTTCAAGTGGTGTGCATGATGAGGTTATATTTACATGGAGTATAAGAAGTGCACAGAGTGCCTTTTCCTCTCTTTGTAAATATGAAAGAGTATCTTGCACAATAACTATGTTACAAAAAGTGACATATTTCCGTTTTAAATTTCCTTGCGAATGATAGAAGGTAAGCACAGAGTTTTTTTGCAGGTCACATGATATCTGATTATGGTCAGATTTCAAAACTACATAAACAGAGTGTTTTTAGTAACGTGTTTCAACTTTGTAGCTTCTTGCAGGCCTCTTCATTCTGCATATTGAGACTTAGTTAAACTTACCTTCACAGTAATAGGAATAAAAAATGGTATACATATTGTTCTGTTTTTCATTCAAATATAAATTCATATAAATTGCTTATTTTAAAATTTGGATCTGTGAAATAAAAGGAAAAAAAAAATTTAACATGTAATACATTTTTTACAACACAGCATAATTTCCACAAAGTAATTTTTTTGCCTTTTTTGCTGTTCTCAGAATATATTAAATTTCACTAAAAATAGTGATTTCAATCGTACTCATCACTTAACAGCGGGCAAAAAAAACACAATCTCAAAGATTGTTAAAAAAAAAAACAACATGCCAATCTCAAAATACAAATCACAGAAATATAAAATGCACACAGCTAACAACATTTTTTAACTTTAACTTACAAAAACTGTAAATGATGTCGCTATAAAATATTCACCAGATCTAAAGTTGAATTTTTGGAGGATGCACCACGCCCACAACGTTTTCCTTCAGTGATGTGGAAATTTTCAACTTTTCTCGGGGGACAAACAAAGACCAATACCACCTTTCTCATGCACAAGATTTTCAAAAGAGTTCTGTTACGAGGGGATCCTAACAAAAAATACTCATGCGGCACAGCAAGTATGATGAAACACCTAAGGACCCTTCATCCAAACAATCTTGCACGAGAAGAGTGCAAACAGATGAGAAACACTCCTGTTCTGTAAAAAAGAATCACAAATAAATGTATATTACTAACTTTCAAAATTAAACTATTCCATTACTGTACAAACACATTTTATATACATACTGACTAAGAAACTATGTCCCTGAACCACAAGTGTGACGATGGTTAAAACACTACATGCATAGTGCATACTACTTTGAAGCAGTTCATGCCCTAAAGCCTACCTCACTAAAAGACTACATGCTAACTGACTAAATGATTACAGTACTATAAGGAGACACACTGGGTGACTGGGTGCTGCGAAAGACAACTGTGTAGCTCATTAGAGAACTGAATGCATACTGGATAGGCATTTAAAGCAGTCCATGTGCTAAGGCCCGGCTCACTGCATGAGTACTTGGGTACTGACTAAATGATTAGACTGCAGCAAGGAGACTGCCTGGATGAATTTATAACTGGTAGACTTTTCGCACACGGGAATGAATTAGTACTTGGTACTAAAAAGGTCACTAAAAGACTGCAAAGGTAGTGACAAGATGTTTGATGGACTATATGGATATTGACTAGGGAATTGAAAGTATAAAAGACAAATCTCTAGGTGGTTAAAACACTGCATGCATAGTGCATAGGGGTTTGAACTAGTCCATGTGCTAAGTCCTGGCTCAGTGCATGAATACTTAGACAGTAACTGAATCATTAGAGTACTGGAAAGAGAGTGTCTTGGTGAATTTATAAATGTTTGGGTTTTGGCACAGTGAATGAATTACTACATGGTGCTGAATGGGTTACTAGAAGACTACAAAGAGAGTGATAGGGTGTTTCCTGGAAGTGTATGGAAACTGTCTAGAGAATTGATGGTGTTAAAAACAACTGTGTAGGTGGTTAGAGAACTACATGCATACTGCATGGACATTTGAAGCAGTCTATTTGGTAATGAATGGTTCACAGCATAAGTACTTAGAAACTGAATAAATCATCAGTCTACTTCTAGGACAGTGCCTGGGTAAAAATATTACATTTTCAGTTCTGGGGCAGTAAAGACAATACTACATGGTACTGTACTTTAGTGTCATAGCATGACTCATTTTTATCAACGCATAAGCAAAAACTGGCTTCTAATGTTACTAAAACTTTACAACATGACAGGTTTCAAAACAGTTTTCTGTCAGCAAATGCACAATGTTACCAAACGCTTCTCATATAGTGGTTCCCAAATGCACACAGACTCACAGTGTGATTCTAGACAAGCACCACTATCCCTAGGAGTTTACCAAAACTCATTCACTACAGTGGAAGTGATAAGGGAACTGCACACAATCTTCATATTTCAGGACTGCACTTTTGTGTCAAAGCCTGACTCATTTAATCAAAGACTGGCTTCTAATGCTACTAAAACTTGACAACATGACCGGTTTTAAAACAGTTATCTTTCAGCAAATACACGATTTTACCAAATGCTTCTCCCACAATCCTTACCCAAATGCACACAGACTCACAGTGTGATTTTAGACAATCAACACTATCCTAGGAGTTTACCAAAACTCATTCACTAGTCTAGAAGAGTTAATGGTACTGCACACAATCTACATATTTAAGTACAGCACATCAGTGTCAAAGCATGACTCATTTAATCAACGCATAAGCAAAGACTGGATTCTAATGCTACTAAAACTTCACAACATGACAGGTTTAAAAAAAGTTATCTGTCAGCAAATACATGTTGTCACCAAAGGCTTCTCTCACAGTGATCCCAAATACACACTAACTCACACTGTGATTCTAGACAAGCACCACTATCCCTAGGAGTTTACCAAAACTCATTCACTACAGTGCAAGTGGTAAGAGAACTGCACACAATCTACATATTTCAGGACTGCACTTTTCTGTCAAAGCCTGACTCATTTAATCAAATCATAAGCCATAACTGTCTTCTAATGCTACTAAAACCTCACAACATGACAGGTTAAAACAGTTATCTGTCAGCAAATACACGATGTTACCAAATGCTTCTCTCACAGTGGTTCCCAAATGCACACAGACTCTCTGTGTGATTCTAGACAAACAACACTATCCCTTGCACTATACCAAAACACATTTCTTCATCTAGAAGTAGTACTACATTTTAGTATAGAAACATAACATAACTCATTTCACAAATTCATAAACAATGACTGGTTTCTAAGTCTACCAAAATATAAAAACAGCAAAGTTATCTGTCTGCAAACATATGAAAAACACAAATGCTTATCACAGAATGGTTTCTACATGCACACACACTGTCAATAAGAAAAAAAGTACTCCTTACACTTTAGCAGGAGAAATACATTAGTCTGATTAAAATCAAAATAGTCTAAATACATCCCCTCACAAATAAATAACTCATCTTTCAAGTTCTTTTGTAGATTAAGAAGTATATCAGTCACTCACCATATTTTCTTTTACAGAATCTCTGCACTGTGCACCTCTCAGCAAAAACAAAGAATGGAAAAGTTTCCCTTTAATTTTCTACACATATATATCTAAACATCAAATCACAATCCTTCACACATAAACTCAAAAGCAAACACACATTTCTATTTGTTAAACATTTCAACCCTTTCCAACTGAAATATATTTCAACCCTTCCCCCAATCTGCCTTCTGCCTGTTACCATAGAAACAGGTCATGGAATACTGCACTAAGCACACAGGTCAGAAGTTCAGCACACAATGTTCCTACAAAAGAGAGGAAGTGTGCTTCACTTTTCAACATATCAGCTAATCATATATAATGTTCCTTACAATCTGTTTTTGTTAACCAATAAGAATCATACCTTTATAAAACAGATATATACACCCCACCTTTCAGTGTACAAAGTAGTTACACAACCAATGATTTCTTGTCTTTTTTTAAAAAAAATCCATGGATCCGCGCACCCAACGCGATAGAATGCGCGCACCTTGTGCGAATTTTGCCGTTTAAAAAAAACAAACAAGGAGGGCCCCAGGGGATCCTTCTGGGACCTCCTAAGCACCTCTAGAGGGTCAGAGTATTTCCACTCTGCCTCCTTTATATGTTTTACACACTTATTCCCCTTGCTTCTTCAGCCTCGCTTCTACCAAGGCAGAAAATCGCCGCTAACAGTTCCTGGTTTCGAATGTAGAGAGACACTCGACAGCCAATTAGCATTCAGTGCGCGATCGGGAGGGTGCGCGCTCGGTTCGGGGAGGGTGCTCTCACGGTGCGGGTAGGGTCCGCAGACCCTCCCCGGCCATAGATATTTATGTACTTTTAACTCTTAATTTTCTCAGGAACTACTGAACGGATTCACACCATTTATGCAAAAGGCACGAGTCTGAACTGAGGACTACTTCTTTGCCAAATTCGGTGTCATTCCGTTCAGCAGTTCGGACTGTAGCTGCGACAAAAGATCCTATGGGAAATTGCATGGGGAAAACGCGTTTTGGGACCCCCTTTTTTCTCAGCCCCCGCTTGACGAATCACCACAAAATTTTCAGGGTAGCAGCGGAGCGGAGCTGGCCAAAAGTTTGGAAAGTTTCGTGAGGATTTGTCAACCGGCACCAGACTTATTGGGAATAGAATGTTGCGGATTTCCTATGGAAAATAGGTCCTAACTATAACTACCTACTGGCGACCGCCAGTAGGTACTGTACCACTGCACTGCACTGTACCTTTAACCTATGCAGAATAACTTGTAGTTATAAGGTTGTGATATCGCTATCAACATAAAAGAGCAGTTTGAATCAGGTTCACCGATTTGTATTACTATTTAACGTTTCCGACCCACGCTGGTTCATTTGCCAATGTATTTGTATTTGTTACATGTTTTCCATCACCATATAACAAACTTAGAAACCAATGTATTTTTTCCATGTCCATGGACACAAGCATCACGAGATGTCAGAGTGCTCTTGAATTATAAAAGCATAATGTTTCAGCAGTTACTTCATGTGATCAAGGCCATCTGGTGGCCGAAATGCGTAATGGCGTGCTGTGTGGGTGCTGAACAACATTAAATACCTTTGAAGCACGATTTGGTGTCCGTGTGCTTCTTCCTCGCCGGCTGGAGGTGGGAGATAGCTGTTTGGATTCTTATACCAATCATCCGGTAGTGGGTCTGCTACCGTTCACGGATCCCCTCGAAGTGTGTGGGCCGCCGCTTTCAGCCGCTTCACGTAATGTATTCTAGGGGTGGGCGGAATTTGCGGAATTAACCTTCGCAAATTATCGCGAGAATGTTTAAAATTATCGCAAACAAGCAGAAATATCGCGAAGATGCGGAAGTTTTTTTCCGGCATGTTCGCGAGATTTTCTGCATGGTTGCGGGTCGCCAACTTACCCATGTGGTTGCTTGCGGGCGCGGCCATCTTGTTTTGAGTTGTTCTCGCGGTGCATGATCGCGAGAAGAAAGACGTGATCGCGCGACGCATGACGTCACTGCGGGCGCGAACTGTCGCGAGACAGCGCAAATGGCTAAAAACAATACAACATCTCATGGAGAACGCGACCGGATCAAGAAAACTTGTCGGCGAACGCAGGGATTCAGGTAAGGCGATCGCGCGCGCGCGAGAATGTATCATTTTACAGCGCGAGCAAGAAACAAATTATCGCCAAGCTGCGGAAACCGGAATTTTTGACATTTTCGCGCTCTCCGCGGAACGCAAAAATGTCAAATTATCGCAATTTCCGCGAACGGAACGAAATTTTTGCCCAGGCCTAATGTATTCCTGGTAAGGAATAACGCGGTGGCTCCCCCGTACGGACTACATATCCCAGAGTGCCCATGGTGAAGGCTTGCCGGATGCGATTCTCCGACGCATTTGTTGGTTATTCCAGGCAGTTTCCCTGAACTTGGGCCAGAAGGATTTCAGACGCGTACGGGTTTCGAGGCAGTGCTTCAGTATTCATCCGATCCGGGCACATCTCCGGATCTTGACGAGTAAGTGACATCACCACCCCACAGGCATGTCAAGTAACGCCCAGCGGGATCGCGAGGCGGAGGCCGAGGAGCTTTTCAAAGACCTGATGGCAGCATCTGCAAAACCCTCAGATTCTGGCACTGACCCGACTGCTAACCCAGACCTTAGAACACTACTTAAATCACTCGAAAAATGCCAACGGAGTGAAATGACAAAGTGGTGGGAGGAGATATCTTTAACTAAATATGTGGAAGCAGGTCGGATCCCACGAGGCTTGAGGATTATGCTGGCACCCAACTTCGATAACATCCACCCAGAAATGCTGGTGGAATGGGCGGATAACAACTTAAATGCGTCCATGAATGCAGTGAAAATCCTCATTAAATATGCCCGAATCGATCGTGATGCACTTATCAAACAGATAGAGGAAATCAACGACCAACTTAATAATCGTACAGAAAAGGAAGAAATTGCCAAACAAAGAAAAGAAATCGAGGACAGGATTAAGGTACAACAAGAAAAAATCAAACTGAGGAAATTACGAAAATTCGTAAGAGATAAAGAGGACTATGAGCTGGGGCAGATCTTTACTTTTGCCCGCCGCTATGATGGTGCGAGGAAGAGACGATCGGATAAATTGGCTACCACCACGCGTGAAATACCTAATAGTGGCGAACAATGCATGACAATAGAATCCGATACAGGTGATTCTGCTTCCCTGACCAGTGGAAGCGGCAATGAAGGCGATGAAATGATCCGAGGCAGTCTCATGTCCGGCATATTACAACCTGGTGAGGAGCTGAATTTTTTAGCCGAGGACCGCCGTCAAACCCTGAGGCCGCGGAATCCACAAGTATCTGCAGGGCAAAACAAAACAAAAAACGCAATGCCAGAAGGAAGGCCCGCCGCGCAAAGAGGCAGGAAACCACAATGGCGACGACGTTAGATGAGGACCAAACCAACAAAAACACTGTAGTGAATCTATCCAAGATCGTGCTCACCTCCAAAGAGGAGAATATCCTTTCCTTGGGCCTCTCATATTGCGCTGGCAATAATTTCAACTACTGCAAAACCAGAGCAGATTTATTCAATTTTACAAGGAAGTTGAAATTAAAAAAGTTTTTTACCATCAAATCTGGCAGTAAAACGAACATGGGCCCTAATGACACCAGTGCAATTCCCAATGACTACAACTTGGAATCTGCAGATGCTCAGTTACTTCTTACTCTGGCGGATCTGACCAGAACGAATCAGGATTCCCCTAGCCAGACAGTCGACATACGGCCCTCTCAAGACAGACTTACTTCAATCATTGGCACAGAACCTTGTGCAGGGCTAAGCCCCTTCAGAGGCAAATCCAATTTCATCCCTATGATGCCCAAGGATGCGATCGACATCTTTCAAGAGATGGTAACCAATGACCTAAAGCATCTCTATCGGGTCACTAGTTCCAACAGCAGGAAAACAAAACAACGAGATCTAGAATATAAGAACTTGATCCGCAAATTGAATAGTAACCCTGGCCTCATAATTTGCATGTCCGACAAGGGGGGCAATGTGGTCATCTGGCCCAAGGAGGAATACAGGATTGAAGTAAAAAGGCAGCTTTCAGACATTGAGTGCTATGAGAAAATCAGCCTGAAAATTTACAACACTTCTAAGGAATCCCTTAAGAAAATGTTACATGCTTATAAAAGGCAGGGATTAATTTCTAGCCAAAAATCCACAAAGGCGTGAGGCCAGTACCTGGCAGACCAATCATTTCGTCTATTGGGAGCATTGAAAACGCCAGTAAGTATGTGGACTATTTTTTACAGCCATTAGTCCGAGCCTTACCAACGTACATTAAGGATACTGGCGATTTTATCAGGAAACTAGCTCAAATTGAATGGCATGAGGATTTCTTATTGGTCACTCTTGACATAGAGTCCCTGTATACCAGTATAGAACACAACACAGGGATTGCCGCCACTAAACACTATCTGGACTGCAGACCAATTAAGTTTTATAATCATAATAATATGCTTTTAGAACTTATTCACTGGGCATTGCATAACAACTATTTCATGTTTGAAAATGAACTGTATTCTCAAAAGAGGGGAGTTGCCATGGGAGCTTGCTTTTCCCCCAGTTATGCCTGCTTGCATGTTGGCTGGTGGGAGGAGCAGGTTCTCATGGGAACCCATGCTAATGTGTTTGGATCTAAGATTGCAGAGTGGTATAGATACATTGATGATGTTTTTATGGTTTGGAGAGGCGATCGTGAAAGTGTGATTGATTTTATTGGGGTTTTAAATGATAACGCTTTTAATCTCAAATTCACTTTTAAGATAGACAACACATCAGTTGAATTTTTAGATACTACTGTCACGATTGTTGATAACCATGTAGAAACATGTCTGTATAGGAAACCCACTGCTGGCAATTCCATCCTACACGCCAGCAGTGCCCATCCATCACACCTCATAAAAAGTATCCCTTATGGGGAACTCCTCCGTATTAAACGAATATGCAGTATACCGGAGGAGAGGGTACGATGTTCAGAAGAAGCAATGAACAGGATGAGGCAAAGGGGTTACTCTGAGGGGACCCTCAGGGAAGCCTACAAAAAAGTTGAATCCACTCCCAGAAACTCCCTACTCATAGACAAATCAGTTAATACGAGTGTACAAAGTACTGTGGGCACATTTGAAAATACAAATTCAAATGTACCACGCCTGATCACAACATTTAATAAACAACACAGCAAGATCAGAGCCATGGTAAATAAAAACTGGCCAATCGTACTGACTGATGGTGTCCTGGCCCCCATGTTACCTTCAAAACCAGTGTTGACATTCAGAAGGGCCAGAACCATGAGAGAGGAGCTTATGAGACCCAACAACCAAACCCCGACCAACAGTTCATGGCTAAAACCTAGAAGAGGTTTCTTCAAATGCACCAGTTGTAGAGCTTGTAAATTCGGTCAGAACACCAGTCAGTACTCAGTCCCGTTCAGTGAAAACCCTAGACAAATTAAGGGTCACTTCACTTGTAGATCTGAATTTGTGGTGTATGTCCTTTCTTGTACATGTGGCTTGAATTACATTGGGAGCACCGAGCTACAGGCCCATGTAAGAATTTTACAGCATTTAAGGGCAATCGTAAATAATGATTCCAGCTACCCCGTAGCAAGGCATTTCAGAAAACAACATAATAATGATCTTAGTTGCCTGAAATATTTCATTGTTGATGGTGTCCCCGCACAGCGAAGAGGGGGCAACAGAGAAAAAGCCCTTAGACAACTCGAAACTAAATACATACTCGAGTTTGATAGTAAAGCACCTATGGGCCTTAACACCAATGAAGATCTACACAATTTTATCTGATTACTGGCAGACCGTAGGGATTTACTTTTGTGCTCTCTCTCATTTTAAAATCAGTTTTTATCTTTCTTGATTGTTTCATGCAGTGCATATAGTATCAATTTTCCATGTCCGTAGATATCCTACTGTTTGACTGACCTTGTTAACCTTACCTGTATCCTCGCTAATCATATGAATACCAGTTTCTTAATGCATTTGGAGTAGAACTGTTACCCAGTCGTTTGGACTAATTTGCTCCTTTTATACTTTCCCCTACTTTTGTCTTTCCAATTTTAAAGGAGTGAGGCGACAGACAACAAAGCAATGAACACTAAACGCTCTCTCCACATAACGATATGTTCCAGTTTTGCAAACATGAGGACACTGTCATCCGAGTTTCCTTCCCAATCTGGGTATTACACCAACAAGCTACAAGCAGCTTTGGGGACCTTTATTAACTTGGGACTCATGTTTGTTTAAATCTATGTTCTTGGTTGACATTATGTATCTGTTACGACAGAATTTCATTTAGGAGAATAGTATTTTGGAGTGTTCCTCTTATCTACCTCCTCGCTGGATTCCCGCTGGATTTTTATCATTATTTCACTAGTTTTGCACTTTACTCACTTTTAGATTGGTTTTAGGATCGTTAACATTGGCTATTGATTTTAACAGCTATGTTTGGTCGCTCATTTAGATTTTATCATCGGATATTCCTTTAAACAAATGTTGATGGGTGGTAATGAATTCTGATTGTGCAATATTTAAGGACAGTATCTATGGTCTCCATATGCATTAATATGCATCTATTTGCAGTTTGCACTACCTTTGCGTATTTTGCACATTTGCATCTTGTTGCACATTGACAGTACTTTTTTGCACTTTAGATATTAAATCTTGCACCTATTATTGCGTATTTGCACAACGTAGCACTGTACCTTTAACCTATGCAGAATAACTTGTAGTTATAAGGTTGTGATATCGCTATCAACATAAAAGAGCAGTTTGAATCAGGTTCACCGATTTGTATTACTATTTAACGTTTCCGACCCACGCTGGTTCATTTGCCAATGTATTTGTATTTGTTACATGTTTTCCATCACCATATAACAAACTTAGAAACCAATGTATTTTTTCCATGTCCATGGACACAAGCATCACGAGATGTCAGAGTGCTCTTCAATTATAAAAGCATAATGTTTCAGCAGTTACTTCATGTGATCAAGGCCATCTGGTGGCCGAAACGCGTAATGGCGTGCTGTGTGGGTGCTGAACAACATTAAATACCTTTGAAGCACGATTTGGTGTCCGTGTGCTTCTTCCTCGCCGGCTGGAGGTGGGAGATAGCTGTTTGGATTCTTATATATATATATATATATATATATATATATATATATATATATATATATATATATATATATATATATATATATATATATATATATATACACATATATATTGACTTAAAAAAACATAGGTTTCACACATGTTATAGTTAGCTGGACATTTAACTCGTGAAAAACCATTGAAATTCCCCCGTTATAGTTAGTGCAGGCAACTATAACTCATGCGACCGCAATCCTCTGCTGATGACGTCAGATATTACATCACTGTATTTAGAAACTTATTTACCCATGTCTTCTTCCATTAATTTTTATCTATACATATATTACAAATATTTTTTTTTCAGAAAGACACATATGTCATCAGTGATGTAATATCTGACGTCATCAGCAGAGGATTGCGGTCACGTGAGTTATAGTTGCCTGCACTAACTATAACGGGGAAATTTCAATGGTTTTTCATGAGTGAAATGTCCAGCTAACTATAACATGTGTGAAACCTATGGTTTTTTAAGAGAATTTGCAAGGTTTTTATAAATGCTAATTCCTAACTATAACGTGTGTGAAACCTATGGTTTTTTCAGTGAATTTGTACAGTTTTTTAAATGCTATGTTATGTATTTATTTTTTATTTTTTTAAGGTTTTTCACCGTGCGTGTACCGTACGCGCACTTTGTGCTTCGCACACCGCGCGCCCACGTTACGCAGTTCGCGGAATTTTTCCGTTTCTACCGTACGGGCATGCTACGCGTACTCCGCGATTTTTCACCAAAAAATTAAAGGAAATTTTGGCCCTTGGGGGTCCTTCTGGGACCCCCTGACTAAGGCTAGGGGGTCAGTAACTGTCCACCCTGCCCCCTTTTCACGTTCTCCACTTTTGTTTTTCACCCCCTCAGACTGCGAGAGACAAAATGGTGGCCGACACTTCCTGGTTTCGACTGATTCGAATGTTTACTAAGATCTAACAACCAATCAGAATCGCGCGTAAGTTTTACCGTACGCGCACGGTGCGCGCTTATAGATATATATATGCTTTTAAATGCTATTTTCTCAGGAAATACTGAACAGATTACACCAGACCTGCAAAAGGCACATCCCTGACCTGAGGACTACCTCTCTGCCAAATTTCAAGTAATTCTGTTCAGCCGTTCGGGCTGTAGCTTGGGCTAAAGGTCCTATGGAAAAATGCATGGGGAAAACACGTTTTGGGACCCCCCTTTTTCTCAGCCCCCGCTTGACAAATCCCCCCGAGACTTTCAGGGAAGGAGCGGAGCGCCCCACCTATTTTGAAATTTTCGCGAGGATTCGTCAATCGGCGCCAAAGTTATTCCAAATAGAATGTTGCGGATTTCCTATGGAAACACGATCCTAACTATAACTATCTACTGGCGACCGCCAGTAGATAATGTGTATCTACAGCTATATTGAAAAAGGTTAAAAAGATATTATAGTTAACTGAAAATGTCAGTGAAAACACATTGTGGGGCACCACCAAGCTCCAAAAAATATCACAAAAAAAAATAGAAGGGCATTTCGGGGCATTCCTCACAGGAAGTAGTGAATAATAGATGAATGACTCTGGCATTCATTTATTATTCCTTTTATTTTTTTCTAAAAATGTTAATCTTTTATGGTTGCCCCAGTTCCCACCCATGGCGCCCACACTTTTTTCCATGTTGGTGGCTGTGAGGAAGTCTAAAGGCCACTGCAATCCCTGCTGGTACACCCCTACAAATCATAATGGTAGAAGACGGCATATTTTTTGTAAGTGGGTGCCCCAGTGCCCACCTGGGACACCCACAGTGCAAGTGCTGTTGGGAACACAGGGAAGCACCATGGTCTCTGCGGACCTAGCTGGTACCTCAGTCACACCCATTATAGTGCTGGCAGGAGCTGGCATGATTCTCCATTGCAAAGATGTGTTTTCTGCCCAGGCGATTGCGGATAGGGTATGCCCACACTACCCGGGCAGAAAACAGCAGTGTCTCACAGGATGGGGTCCCAGCGATGCTGTTTATGTTTGGCCCCTCGGGATAGGGTCCTAACAGTCAATCTGCTTATGGGATTGTGGGCACGCTCCCAAACCTTATTTTAATGATACTGCCTCAGGAGATGCTGTTTTTTCATAGAAGAATAGGGAGATGGGCTGCACACCCCACTCCCCTTATTTTAAAAGTACAGCCCCAGGGGATTGGTTGACAGAGGTATGAGTAGGGCGGTTGTGCACACCTCTTATCTAAATTCTAATTTACAGCCCTGGGAGTGTCCTTGCGGACTCAGAGAATCTTGGGGAGGGGGCCCCCTCCCTAAAAATATATTTGCCCCCCCATACAGGCTCTGGCCTAGCCAGAGGAGTTTTAATGAAAGGCTGAGAATGTAATTTTTTTATCGTGCAGATAAATACAAATTGCAAATTTGGGTCGGGGGAGGCAGGGTGTCTCTACCCCTTCATAACATTAAAGTTAATTTTGAATTAAAATGTACTTAGTTTGAATATATTAAATAAAAATTATATTTTTCTGGGGTTAAAATTAAACAAAATCCTGCCCAGAGTAAAAAACAATACTACGTATCAAAACTATTGAAATCATTAATAGCATTGTATCGAAGTAATTAAAAGCAAATAAATGATTTTTATTGAATAGTAATATTATAATAATTCGAAAACTATGAAAATTCATGAAATACATTTCTCAAATAAAATAATAATTATGCTTTATTTATAGACTTGATTGCATCTTATAAAGTGAATTTATAGATAAATAATATAAAATAATTACACTTAGGTGCCGATTCCGATCCTGGAGAAATTTTTCCCGTACGAATCGTATCCGGATTTTTTTCCGTACGAATCGTACAAGTACCGTACAAACTGGCAAGTACGATTCGTATGGGAAAAAATACATACGAATCGCATTGGGAAAATTCCCCGACACGTCCTCGGGTCGGGAAAAGTGTCCGACACGTCCCCGGACGATTTTCCGTACGAATCGTAAAACTGAAGTCCGAGCGCGCAAGTACGATCCGTCCCGTGCGTCCGATTGTACAACCGTATGGAAAAAACACCGTACGGAGCGAACTTCTATAGCAACCATGGAGACATGTGCCCGCATACGCGCCGTCCCCCCCGAGCCCCCGTATGTACGCGCCGTCCCCCCACCCGTGTATCTACACCCGTGTATGTACACCCGTGTATGTATGAGACGTACCCCCACCCGTGAATGTACAACCGTGTATGTATACCCGTGTATGTACACCTGTGTATGTACGAGACGTACCCCCACCCATGAATGTACACCTGTGAATGTACACCCGTGTATGTACACCCGTGTATGTACGAGACGTACACCCACCCGTGTATGTACACCCGTGTATGTACACCCGTGTATGTACGAGACGTACCCCCACCCATGTATGTACACCCGTGAATGTACACCCGTGTATGTACACCTGTGTATGTACACCCGTGTATGTATGAGACGTACCCGCACCCATGTATGTACACCCGTGTATGTACACCTGTGTATGTACGAGACGTACCCCCACCCATGTATGTACACCCGTGTATGTACACCTGTGTATGTACGAGACGTACCCCCACCCGTGAATGTACACCCGTGTATGTACACCCGTGTATGTACACCCGTGTATGTACGAGACGTACCCCCACCCGTGTATGTACACACGGGTGTACATACACGGGTGTACATTCACGGGTAGGGGTACGTCTCGTACATACACGGGTGTATATACACGGGTGTACATACACGGGTGGGGGTACGTCTCGTACATACACAGGGGGCTGGGGGGGACGGTGCGTACATACGGGGGCTGGGGGGGCGGCGTGTACCGGGCCCCCTATACCGCTCGCATCGCGGCGTACTTACCTTTTCCGGCACTTTTTGGGTGCCGTAAAAATATTGCCCTCCGGACTGCTGTCGGTACGAATCGTACTTGCTGGTACGTAAAAACATGCCTAACTCCGTCCGGACGTCACATCCGCGGTGTCCCGGATCACATTCGTATGTATTTTACTGTTGGTCGGTGTTTTGTCTGACTCGTACGGAAATGGTGTTTCCGTACGAATCGTACTTGCAAGTTTGTAGGGTTTTTTTACCGGGTACGAGTCGGACGGAGAAACCGCTCCGACCGACGGTTCGTACCCGGTTTTTCCAGGATCGGAATCGGCACCTTATTTTGATATTGTCTCCTACGAGTTTTTTTTAAAGTGGCTATCTCCTTTATTAGCTATAGAAGGGCGTTACAAAACTAAGGAACGGCCATGTGTGCTACTGGACTTACTGCACCTTTGAGCTGGAATACAATTACAACAGTTTTGTGTCCTTTGTGACAGTAATAACTATAGAAGGGTAGTTTGGAAACAGCAATAGGCTTATGTCTTCAAAGCCCTCACCATATCCCACCTTATAAGTACCTAAACATCTCCTCCTAGAAGTAATTGTTTGTAATTTTCCAGACACTCCCCTCTCACATTTTCTACTAACATGTATACTTACTTATGCGTAGATAACTGCATTTGGGGAACAGATCTCTGCAAGTAACACATAGGAGAGTTGGCACCATAGATCTCTGCATATCGGTATGCAATAGCATTGTTTAATGCATTAGTAGTACTATTGTTATGCTACTAAATCTTCTAGAAAATGCAGATTGTAAACAGGTCCCTTCATGTCATTGTGCTCTTCAGTTCCCTTGAGAATCATATTTTGCTGTTTTATCATTTATCTCAGTACTGTAAACTTTTGTGGCAAGCAGGATGTGTTGTGGCTATGCACTCCTAGATGTTTCATTCTGTTCACCCAGGACATCATCTTAGAATGTGAGGGAGTCATGAAATGTTTCTGGGGTTGGATTGAGCATTATCGGTTGGATTGAGGGCGAAGCTGGAAACGTTTGGTGGTCTGCTTATCTATGCTTAACCTGAATACATTAACTAAACGATTGCTGATAGATGTCTTCTTGTGAAATTATGACTTGGAAGACACCATCTTCTCTAACTAGGGCAGGTGATCTGATGTCCTTACTCTAACGGCCCCTCCCTCCTTCGCTCATCAGAGTAAATTTTCCAATGGCAGGGTCACCGGGGGTCCACCATCTGAAAACTGTTGATTTGCCCAACTCAGAATTCAGAGAACAGTCTGTGGGTTTGGTGTAAATGGTGCTCTGTCACGTTTGTGGTAGAGTATCATGTCTTCCAGACTAAATCAAGACAAAAGATCCTAATAGGGTAACTGCGAAATGTTTGAACAAACATTATATTAAAAGGCACTAGGACTAAGAAGAAACATCATAAAATAACAATAAGAAATACAAAGAATGGTTGATGGAAAATAAAATGTAGGAATAGCATGGCAGCAGATAAGCAAATAGCTTGCATTCATTGGAACCCCTAGCATTGAATTAATAGGTTTTTAACACTTTTATCAAATCAGAATACAATGTTAATGTGCTCAAGGATGAGATCGCTTTTATTAGGGGTATCTGAAATTTGTGTCATTTGCTTCCGTGCAATTCTGTGACATTTTAGCAATAGTATGCATAATGAAATGAAATGTCGATGTGTAATTTTACAGTAAAATGCATCCTTGCATGAATGTTTGGTGGGAGGCCACAGTAAAACAAAGTAGTGCGATTTACAGCCACTCACATTCTGTTTTAAATTTCAACCAAGAAAGGCACTGCAATTATGGAAAGTGGCATAATGGCATGATTTTATGGCATGGCACGGAGGCTAGCATAATGCAAATCTCCTTTATTGCCAGCTCAAAGCAACAACAATTGAAGAGTATGGAACTTCAATGAACATTCTAAGACACTATAATGTCTTCCCATATGCAGCAATCTTCCTTCTTTGTTGCTGCTGCTCACAAGATAAGTACCTTTTACTCTCTCTTTGGGATTTTAGACACTTGATATTTTTGTACTTTAGTATCATGTATAACTTTGCTCTCTTCTTATGCGACGTAATGGGGAGTCAACTTGACTTTCTGACCATGCTCTACTTCGTATGTTCATTCAGCCTATTTAGGCTGAAAGAATGGCTCCGTAAAATCAAACCGGCTTTATTTTAAACAACTGAGCTATTTGGCCTTTAGACTGTCAACTTAGCAAATAAGAAAAACACCCTAGACCGGCCCCTTCTTGAAATGACCAGCCTTGCTTTCTTTCAAATAAGCAAGGACAGCTCGCCTTCAAACAAGCTCCTGCATTGCCTGGGAGATGCCTCCTCCGACTGCACGTGAGCTGATCCTTTGTTGGCTCCAGCAGCTCCGAGAGCTGAGTTAACTTCCCCTGAAGGCATGGGCCCGGATTGAGTCTTGCGTCAATCTCGGATGCGCCCTCCCCATTCGGGTCCTCCAGATGTGGCAGTTAGGTGCATCCCAACTTCACCGCCCCAAAATAAGTGCATAAAAATAAAGGAGGGACAAAGTGACGGTGGGCCTCAGCCAAAAGGCCATGAGCAGGCGGTCACGTATGACGACTACGTGCTGACCGCTATTTTAGCAAATAGGGTCTTTGTAACCCAAACCAATGTGACAGCCATTTTAGTTTGTTGGTCACCACTCTAAACTACGGTGACAGTTAGGAAATTTGACTTGCTACAGTGTCTCTTATAAACTTACAGTACTACTCTGCCTGGTGTCCTTCAGACGGACTTTAGACTTAAAAACCATAGATGTCACTAGCAGGGCCTATCAACCGGAGGAAGTTTGCTTCTACCTCAAAAAGAGAACTAAGACTATGTCATCCTCTATGTTCTATCCTTTCTTTCCATAGAATGAAAGACTTTGTGTTGTGAAATGCTTGAAAGAGTATGACAGGAGAACTGAAAACTTGATAAATGAAAAACAACTACTAATTTAAAAAATAAATGCCCTCACAAGGCAGTTTCTTCCCCCACACTAGTGAGATGAGTGAAAGAAATTATGTACAAAAATGTTGTGGATGTCTCTGTTTTCGGGGTACACTCCCTTAGAAAAACTGTTATTTTAGACCAATCACAAATGTGATTGATAAAGTACTAAATACACTTTGAACTTGCATTATGTTAGCTTCCGTGTCATGCCAAAAAATTTATATTTTTCACAGCCTGGTGGGCAGAAAATCTGGATTTTATTTAAAGACAGAGGCTAAGATTATCCCTCCACATAACTTTGTAACACACCCAGGTGGCGCTAAAGATATTACATAAACCTTTTTTTCTCTTCCAGATTAAGGAGTTTCCTCTGCTTGGAATTACTACTGGGAAACTGATTAAGGAGTTCCCTCAGCTTGGAGCTGCTACTCGGAAACTGTTATAGATAGAAGTTTAAAGATTTACCTTGACGTTATCTTCTTTGCAGCCTCACAAGAAGGTAGATGGCTGCGTGTGGGGGGAATTTATAGTGTCTTAGAACATTCATTGAAGTTCTATATCCCTCAATTGTTGTTGCTGCGAGCTGGCAATAAAGGAGATTTGCTAAATTTTAACCTCTGTGTCTTTAATAAAATCCATATTTTCTGCCCTCCAGGCTGTGGAAAATTTACTTTTTGTGTAACAAGCGTAATGCTATATTCTCAATATTATTCAGTTTATGCAAGTCTCATTTCAGTTTTAACTAGGATTAATATTTTACTATTGTATGCATTTTATAAAAAAGCAGACACAGGATGTTCCCAGTCATAAAGAATTTCAACTGCATGGTATTGTGAATGATGACCTTAACTTGACAGGTTAAATAGTTTTTCAAAAAAAGCCAAGGCAAGATATGCTGTTGACCTTACAGCAGTAGAAATGAAACACAACAGTAAATCTGATGAGCAGAGATTGAGCTTTTTCTGCTCCTAGCCGGCTTCTGCTTGTGTTGTGAAGCCTGCATCACAAGTGATAGCCATTGCTTTTTTTGAGTAATATCATCGGATGCGGCTCTGGTAAACAAATCATCTGTAAACAACATTTGAGCTTTGAAATGTGTGCTCGACCTTCATCTCTTAATGAGTATTGAGCATTTGACCCTCCTGTCCCCCGTCCTAATGCTCGAATTATTCATCTTGAAGCTAAATTATTGTACAGGTATAATCATGATACTTTTCTTTTATGATTTTACGGCATCCCTGAAGTGACTGATTTTTATGAAAGATGGGCGCGAGGCGTTGTGTCGCAGCTATAATCTAAAACAGGTCTCCAGACCCTGCAGTTCTAGATAATGCAGAGAAAGGTCTATTTATAATCTCACTGAGGTTCACCTTGGCCTCGATTTCACTTTACATGTGTACATTAGGTTCAGTATGTCTTATATACGGTTTGGCCATATTTCAGGACTTTGTTTCACAGCACTGCCATCAAATGTTATTACTAGATCAGTTGAAGTGCATTCGTTTGTAAAACATGTATTTCATGCTTGATCTGAACAAGTGTGCAGTGTTGGAAATAAACAATGACTACTTTACCTGTAATAATACACTCTATATTGACGTCAATCAATACAAAGACAGCTGGATTAGTTGCCATTTTGCCAGTTACTGTACCACTTAACAAAGGATTGATATCAAACCACAAGGTGCTGAGAAAAATGATACGCTGATCATGGGTAACAATCTTAAATTCTTACTGAGCCAATACATTGTAATGGTTTGTCATTCTCTTCTTACATTGCTAGTAGGAAAAAGGATTACATTTTGAAAATACTGTGAGTAAAGGCGGCTAAACGTAACATTTATAATGTTATGCCAAGTCCGGAGGTTCAATTATGCTTCCAGTAGTTCATTTAATAAGCAGCCCAGGGAGATAACATGTACCAAATATAAAAAACTAAGTGACAACAGAGATGTAGGTAGCCTTAGGGCTAGAGCGGTCGACCGCGAAACTGGAGTAGTGGGTTCGAGTCTCGGCAGGGAAGCTCAAAATCCTGTGATTCTGGGCAAATCACTACCTACATCAATCTAAATACGTGTTTGTCACACACCTATAGGAGTTTGTATACAATAGGTGACCCTGCCTTTGCATTACAAAACGTACTCCTCTCTCACTACAACCCTGTTATTCTTCTACATTATGTAGGGATGTCCATGGTTTTGTGGGTTGTTCTTGCACAGGCGTGCCCGTGTACTCAGTCTGTTCTGGAAGAGCATAAAGCGATGGCGGCGAATGACTCCGCCCACTCCACACAACTAAGTACCACAGGACCTGCACGTTCAGCTGGGGACTGTATACTGACGGGTTTCTTCAACAGCCATTAGCAAAGCCGTAGCTGTCGGTCCTCCCCAATAGGTGCATGCAGGCAGAGTCGCCTCTCGGAAGCGGGTGGGCTGAGCCTGACCTGGCTGCTCGTTTGGCATCTCCGAGCTATCGAGCTAGAACATTCTTGAGCTGGGACTCGTTTTAGACAGTTAATGCTGCACACACCCATGCGCGTCCCATGAAGTAGTTATCCGTTAATTTCGCGTTCACAATAAGCAAACCAGAAGTGCACATCTAAATTAAACAAGCAGGGAGCTCACATGCGCCATCCACCTCAGTTGCTGCTCCTATTACAGGAATGCAGGCGGCCGTGCTGAGTGCAGGAAAAACAAGCATTGGCTGCACGCCTCGCGCTTAAAGTAAAAAAAAAAAAAACTAAGCCCTGGAGTCGTGTGTGTGCGTGGGGAGGAGGGGGGCCTGCGCAATTTACTTGCGGGAGCGATAATTGCTACCATATGACGGAGCTCGCTCCTGCAAGTAAATCGCCTCACGTGCACGGGTTGCCATTGAAGGCAATGGAACGCGTGCACGTGTTTGGCTGCAAGCTGGAGCGATTTCTAAAGGTCTCTATGCAGTGCATGCGTGCTGCGTAGGCGAGACCTAAAAAGGGGACTTGGGGGGTCTCCCCCCAAAAAAGCGTGCAAAACAAAAAGTCCACCCCCCAAAAAACACACCAAATTCCGTCGCGATGTGGAGGCAATCGACGTCGTTAGAGGAAACGGAAAGACACTTCCGCATCCTCTTTACGACATGCGACACAGATCCATAGAGCTTACAGAGAAGAGAGGACGTAGAGAGTTAAGGGGAAATTTAGTTTAAGAAAATAATGAGGGGGATGTGTAACAAAGGGGTACATTTAAGGGTTTGTGGGTGGGGGAATCGCACAGGGATTTTTTTTTAATGTTAAGGGCAGGGGAATTTATTAGAAAGAATGGGAGCGGGGGGGTTGCACCCGGGTACAGGGAAGGTGTATTATAAAAAAAAAATAACATTTAGCATGAAAATGCCTTTACCGATATGCGTGGTAAAGGCATCTTCGTGATAAATGGTATTCATGATAATGGCATTCACGTTGTAACGCATACGTGGTAAAGGCATGCGTTGCAACGGAATGCGTTGTAATGACATACAACCGGTGCAAGAGTGCCTGCATTTGCGTGGATGATTATTTTTGTAAAGGAAGGGAAAGCTTTCCGTAGAAAAATAATCACAAGAGGCTTTTTCTTATTTCTATGTGTGCTGTGGAAAAACGAGGAGAAATAAAGATATTTCTCCTGGTTTTGCCTCATTTACGCCTCCCCTGGGGAGGCGTAAGCTTTTGGCGCTGCCTCGATTTACGATTTCTTGTAAATCTGGGGCAGTGTCAAAAGGCTATAGATGTTGCTCGGAATGCCTGCAGCAACACCCATTGCATGCCCCTTTAACGGAGAACACTGAGTTAAAGGGACTGTGTTAAAGGGGCGGATATTCATCAGGCAGCATTAAGCCAAAAAAAGTGGCTTAGTGCTGCCTGATAAATATCACGCAAGCTTCTGCGCCACGGAACGTCACAAAAAGTGACGTTCCGGAGACGCAAGGAGTCTCATAAATGAGGCCCTCAATCTTTATTAACTCATTTATTGTGGTGCATTCTGCTGTAACATTTGCTTTACTCTTTTCCACTCTAGGGGCCATATGTAGGTAGCCTAACATTTACCACTTTATAAATACCGAATTTTACCGATTCGGTATTTATGAAGTGGTAAATGATATGTAGGTAATCCATCGGTAATATTTACCGATTCGGAATGGGTCGGAAATTTAGAATCGGTATTTACCGATTCGGTAATGGTAACTGGCTTCCCATTGATTCCTATGGGCCTCCTGGAATCAATGGGAAGCCAGTTATCATTACCGAATCGGTAAATACCGATTCGGTAATGGGGGGAGCACAATCAAGGGTGGCAGGGTGTCACAGTGACACCCTGTTGCACCCCTGATTCCTGCATGTGTGCACATGTGGCACACATACATGCCCTAAGGGCATGTATGTCTGCCACATTGCACACTTCAAAGTGCAAAGAAATGCTTTTTTACAGGTATTCGTCATTTACCACCAACTTTTAGTTGGTGGTAAATAACGAATCCCCACAACAACCACACACTCCCCCTACATATCATTTCAGGATTCGGTATTTACCGAATCGGTAAAATTACCGAATCGGTAATTTTACCGATTCGGTAAATTACTGAATCCTGAAATGTGCCCCCTACATACCAAAAGCCTGAATACCGGTCGGTAACGGGATATTTACCAAAAATCGACCGTTACCGACCGGTATTGGGCTTCCTACATATGGCCCTAAGTGCTCTGCCTCAGTTCACATCTTGAGACATGGTCGGACTTTAACTCTGGTGAACCTCGACAGGCTCTTTTCCCTTCATGGCCCTCGGTGACTCCCAGCAACCCATAGCTCCGCCAAAACATCCCATGAAGTGCTGTCCGTTCTCCTACGACCTGTGATGATCTGTCTTTTCTTCACACCAACAACATCTAAGCTCGACTTGACCTTTGCTCTTCGGACCTAGCTTCTGTCTGCATTCACGCACATACACTTTCCATAAAGAGCACAGAAAACATACTCACTTTCCTCTTCCCCCATCTGTTTTCTACTGCATTCCCCACACTTTCTCTTTTTTTCATGTAATACACTTCTGTAGATCACAGATGAGTGACAGGTAAAACGATTTTATAAATAAACGAAACAAATTATAAGATTTGAGAGCTTTTTTCCGATTTGCAAAATGCGTTTTATAAATGGTTATTGATTCGGTATTTTGAGGCAACGTCTTTTCGGAGTTGCATCCCAATATACCAAATCACTACACTATGCATCAATGGTTTGCAACAGTAATTCCAGTCACAAGGGGAGACATTGTAAACTCCTCTTTGCAAACTAGGGAGTCAGCTTCGGGGGAAGTAAGCTTTGCCCCTTGGGATCACTCTCAACGAAACTTTTGAAAACTCTTCTTAAAAGCAGACTCATGTCCTGAGAGAGAATTGGGCTGCTTCAAAAAAAACATCAAAAAGGTTTCAGTTTTTAAATGCAAAGACAGTCATAGTGGCTTGCTGTCAATAGCAAGCCTGCAACCAGGTCCTGGCAGTCAATTAGAGGGTGTTGCAATTTACAACACGCTTAGTGAATAATAATTAGGTAGGCCGTTATGCAACCCCCTCTAACTCATTATTTTATAGAGAGATCTATTAATCTGTAGGTCTCTTTGAAACATTTTGCGATCACAAAATTTCAGTACACTTTTATATGGCCCATGATGTTTTACAGTCAGCACCTCACTTTGATCTATTGTTATACTCCATTAGCGCCATTAACTATTGTATTGTCAGTCAGTACTTTCTTATTGCTATTATATTACAGTACTCAGAAATTATTGGTGACAATATAGGAATTCAAACATTGGCATTCGCATACAACAAGAGAGCAATTTCATTTATACTTCTGTCACTTTGTACATTTGGACGGCCATGTCATCTGCTTTATAGTATTTTTTGCACCGAAATTGGACTATCTGTGGTGAAAATATTCATTACAATTACAATGACACTCACAGAGGCTAGAACAACATCCACCAGTCAATCTCCCTGAGCCAAAACTAACACTTCCACCACGTCTCATTGTGCTAAGGGAAAAAGAGTAGTGCAATGTAGCAATATAGGAATACCACTGATGTAATTACTCAAATATCCCTCTATGCAACTTTAACCTCAAGAAACGGGATTCCTTTCTGCAAAAGTTGAGTGGTTTCACTCCACAAACAAAACCTATGTTGTAGCTAATTAAATTTGACATTTTCAAAATTATAAATATTATTATTGACCTACAGACTAATTCTGATAAAGATCGTCCTCTTGCTACAACAGCCTTGAATTATTCAGATTCTCAGTGGGTTTGGGCATCGAAGAAATTGTACGTGTCATACATAAAATGTCTTTGATGAAAAGCAATGTATAGAACAATATGTTAATGAAATCTGCAGCCCAATGAGAAGATTCATGTTTGAACAAAATCAGGGTAAACATCTTCTCTCTTAAGTGTATATCCCTATGTCTCACATGCCATAATAAGTGGCCTGTCACAATAGATTGTAGAGGGATAAACCTTCTACAAGTAAGCTGAAAGCACAATTCTCCAGAACCACTTTAGAGGAGAAGGTGGGTGTGATGCGAACAATTAACACCAAACTGCATACTTTTCTGAACCCCAAAAAATTACAGAGCAGGGATGGGCCTTCTGCAAAGAAAATGTCTACATTTAAAGTGCTCTTAAAAAAATGCTAGACTTGACTATCACTCATGTTTAAATGAATTGATTATCAAACCCAATGTCCACTCCAAATGAGGCATTCATTTAGTTCGCATTTTAGCAAATGCAGACTGGCCTATACCAACACAGAGAACAAAGAGAATCCTAATTACATTAGGTCCCAAACTAGGATAACTGTCCACAGCTAAATCAGGGTCTGAGGCCCAGTGTTTCTAGTTTGGTCAAAATATCATAGGAGAACTGTTTTGCTTCAATGGAAAAGGCACCTAGAATTAGTTTGAGGGTTTACAGAGAAAGAGGTTGCTCATCCACATTTTTCCAAAGTCCAAATCCTTCAACAAATAATATACCAGCAGATGAGGCCAAAGCAAAAACCCGTGGCAAGAGAGATCCAAAGAATTCTGCTCCTGATTCAGACAATATCAGGGAAGCTGTCACTCTTTGTAAGCACTCATAACTTGAATTCCACAGTTGGGAATTTGGGACACCTACTTTTACTAAAGTGGCTGCATTTGGTTTTTCATCTTTCAAAGCTTAAACTGTACAAGTTGTCATTATATAGAATGTCATGACACTTTTTCAAGTCATTCCCCCATTTCCAATGTTCTTGTTGACAAAAGAACAGAATGTCTCTCAAGATACTGATGGTCTATTGTCAAAGATTACTGTAAACCAGATTTCCCTTGATCCACAGATCTTATTATGAAAACAGTTTCTGCTTCAGTATAAGAAAAAACGTGTTCACTAAGGACTTTTTTGATGCAGGCATTTCCAAAAGAACACTGTAGTGCATCTAATTTATACCAATCTGCCTCAGAATTGTCTAGTGAGCCTCAGGTTCAACAGCACTTGCCCAGTGACTCTTTTATGGAATAGACTTATGACATATCTTTAACTTCCGGTGGAATATTGTAAGAGCCAATCCTCACCACTTACATTCAGACTTCCTTAGGCTCCATGGTGTTTCACAAAATTAATAAAAACCTAATTTGTCTTTCTTCGAAGCACAAAGATCAATATGGTTAGAGATATGTATGATATCCTCTTTAAGGCTCAGGATGAAGACATTGTTTCTCCTTCAGATGGCTTCCACTCATTTCAAAATAAATCTTGGTTTTTAGATAAGTTACGAGAAGTCAAAGCTGTCTCCTTCAAAACAATAGAAAGTTGGTGTTTTCTTAACCACTTAAACAGGTCCATTCTGATTAGAAGATTCCTTCTATAAAACATACATTTAGGAGATTATATGCTGATTTCTGATATTTCTGGTGATCATTTCCCGAATAGTACACTTCAAGATGCTTTCATGCCTGTGAATTCAGCATCTGAAGCGTTCAGACTCTGACATCATTAAACATTGTAATAGTAATTGTGATACGATTATCTAGAAATCTGTTTATTTTAGTACAAGACCATATCTTTGAGTTAGATGTGAGCAATCTAGGATGGATGCAAGTTGTATCCATGTCTCCAATGAAGTACGAGGGTCTCCAGTGTTCTCAACATTGAAAATAAAAAGCTAAGAGTGTTTTACAGGTGAGCTTGACCTCTTGGGTAAGGACTTCAAGGTAGGAGGCCAGTAGGCATTCGCTGTTGCGGTCCAGCATGAATGATTTGGATCTGCTGCAAAAGAAAAGAAAAAACATTTTCATGACTTTTCATCTAATAGAAAATTGTTCTTGATGCTAAGAAAGTTTGAAGAATTGTTGAAAAAGACTCTTGGACCTAGAAAATTCAGCTTATTAGCAACCATAGAGAGGGAGAGAACGAGAGAAGTAAAGAGAGAGAGACAGACAGGGAGACAGCGAATCAAACAGAGCCAGAGATGCAGAGACATAGTACAAGAGATACTCAATCTTCACATAGCAAAACATATGCTTATGAACTAACCATTGACATCCATTTCTGGACAATAATAGCAGGTAAGTTGTTGCACAAATAGGAACTAGGGTATGCACACAGACTAGACTATACATTTCTTGCAGCAAAGAATACTAATACAAGAATTTAACCAACCTATGTTTGTAGAAGCATCAAATGGCATTAGATGTAATACAGATTATTGATATTAGGAATAAAGCAGTCTTAGTGTGAAGATGGCCAAGTCGAGCTTTATGTGACATTTTAAAGCTAAGCAACTTTTAGAAAGTTGCCCATTTTTGATCCAGCTGGTCCAGTCGATTTGCTCAAGCACTGGCCAACAGATAGCTTTAGGCCCACCTTCAGAGACGTGTGAATGACTCCCAGGCTCAGTAACAAATGCAGTTGCAGCAGAGTGAGGTGGGATATCCCTTGCCAGTGTGGAAGTATGAATTTTTATGGTCAATTGTGTCCCCTATCTTAGACCCCAACGGCTCCATGTACATGCTATAAGTACATGTATGTTCCCTCCAGTTCCAGCTATGAAGACGCAAATACATGTGCGTCCAACGTCAACATGCCCTCTTTCAGATCCGCCATGAATGGGTCGAATATTCCATTCCTAAGTATGAAAGGCCACCGACTTTATGTGGTTCACTTTTCTAGTTTTGTAGTTAAGGCGAGTAGGCCCTGAATTCTGCCATCAAGCCTTTTTCTGTTTCTGCCTCTGAAATGCTCCAGCTTGGACCTGCATCCGTGTCCATGAACTTTGTCTTACTCCCTGCGGCCTGTTGCCTGCCAAAAACTGTATTCAGCCTTCAAGTTATCTGCTCCGCTCCTCATCCAATGCATTCCTGTCTAGTAGTTTAGGTAAACATCCCTCCAGCTACCGAGCAAAAGGCTCGGCCTCGCTGTCTTTTTGCAAGTAATTCATAGCCCCTGTTACTATGGAAGATTCCTGCCCCCTCGCATCACATGTAGACACATAGACGCTTGTACACGCACTAACAGTCAGTATAGAATAGGATCTGTCCGAGAAGACCCTTCCTTCCAGATAATATAGTTCCTTAAACACAAGATATTAGATATGATTTAGGACTAGGTTGTCCTGACACCCCAGACTTCTGTCTCCACATATAGGGCCAAATGTCAAGTTCCCTTCACCCTCTAGTTGTACGTCAATCACGCGTCATGCGGCTGCGCGCGCATCTCTGTCAAATATTTCTGCTGACACTGCAGGATTCTCTTATGGATCCACCCACTTGTGACATCATTTTTTATGACGTTTCTAGTATACGCCTATTTTCATTACGTATGTGTATTCTTATCTGTATTATCAGCTGTTACGCCTCCTGCATCTGTCCTAATGCAATGCTTTCCATATAAATATTGTTACTTGTCAATAATGTATGGCTGATCCCTTCCTGAACCTTCGTGGTGATGGAATATGATTGCCTAGTTCGAACTATAATTCCTTTGTAAGGAATAAAGCCCTTTTCAGAACCTCTAATACCACGGATTCTGCCTCTTATTTTGACTGAGTTATTCTTACTAGACTTTACCGCATAAAAAATAGTACAGGTAATTTAAATATTTACCACATAAATTGGCGCCCGAACAGGGACACTTTCTCATCTCACGCGCCGGAGGTGCGTTGCAGGCCCGGTCTCCTGCCACAGCCGGACGGACAACAACGCGTACCCGCAGGATTTCCTGTATCTCCCTCCGACCAAGCGGGGGTGACTGAGGCTGCGATCAACACCCAGACGAGGCGGTGAGAAGTGCGAAGTATCCCGACCAGAGCCTAGCTGAGAGAGCAAGATCCGAGGTATACAGAGGCCCACCAGGTTCCGAAGTTCCGAGTCGAGTTGAGTCCAGTCCGGTCCAGTTCAGTTCAGTTCCGAGGCCTTCCGTTCCGTGCTACCCGGTGAGTACCGTTGCCGGGGAGGCAGTTAGACGTGCACATTAATTTGTGCCGGTCCTGACGGGTTTGGGTACACAGATCCGGTCTGCACTGTTTTAGCAGTGTATCTGTACTGTTTAGCAGTATATCCAGTATGTTCATGCATATAATTCAGTATTATCTAGTATTAGTATTATGTCAGTAACTAGTTTTCTTCTAATTATCATTGTTCGTTAAAAGTTAAATGTTAAATGTTAAATGTTCTAGTGTGTTCAAAAATTGTGGTATGAATGAGTGTTCAATATTGTGTTTATCGTATTAATTGTGTTCAAATCCAGTTCGAGTAAGAACCAAGTAACAAGGTTTAAAGATGCCGTTCTTTTCAAAATTAAGACAGATCAAAACTAGAAAAGGAGTACTCGAAGAAGCTGTTCCCATTCCACCTAGGGACACTCCAGGGTATTTTATGTATCATAAACATGGCCTAGATGCCGTATTATATCTTGACTTATGGGTGGACTACACCAAGGATCTAGCAGAAAGTCAGAGGTGGCCCGCAGCTGGGACATGGGATGCAGATTGCATCATGAGAGTAGAAGAAGAATTATGGAAAAAGAAAGTCAGACAGTCACAGAAAGATGCTATTGAGTTATGGCGTAAAGAATCGCATAGGCGTACAGAGAAAGCGCTCAGACTGGAAGAGAAAAGTAGGGAGAACTCAAATAGAGCCCGAGAAAACGTATTAGTTGAGGAAGGTATCCGAGTAAAAACAGAACAAATAGACAGACAACGAAACACTCTTATGAATGGTATGTATCCTCTTTTGGCCGAAGGTTTACCTAAGGCCACCCCGGAAATACCGAACGATTTGCCACCCCCATTACTCCCGACTAAAGCACATCCCAAGACCGCAAAAGATATTTTCCTTTCCTCTTATTTAGACGATGTAGCTCCAGAATATGTTAATGGTCCACCACACACGCCACCTGTCGATGGAGCTCAACACCGAGATCATCTGCCCCCACCACCGCAACAACAAACTCCTCCGCACAATCCAACAGGTCCATCTGTTTCCACCGCTTTTCCTGCATCCACAGTCTCTACCTTACACCACACAAATCCTTTTGTGCCTAGCACCTCAGAAGGTGCGACAGCAATTTTTGCTACGCCACCATCAAGAAGTAAATTGTCTCTTAGAGATTTAGCCAACCAACGTACACCCCAAATAGCAACATCCGACATGTTTAAGGAACATCTTGTAGATTGTAGATATGATCCAGTGCCCGGTAAAAATGATAGAATGCTGCTATCATCACTACGTATACGACGAGCTTCACTATATTTAACGACGCTACCAGGAATGATTAAACATTTAGACAATATATATCGCTTTGTCCAAACAGGGCAAGGCCCTGAAAGTATTGACGAAGCCATGGAATACCAGAAAGCGGATATACAGAGACAACTGTTACGTTTCTTCATAAACTGCTTGATCAGAGACAGAGATAGGTCCGAGGTAGACCAGGATGAAATGCAAGTACTTACCCGATGGGGTCAGAATATATCCGAGGGAAAGCATGATAAACAGACATGCATAGTAGTTATGTGCCGAAAGATCCGCAAAGAAGTAGAACGAATACATAAAGCCAGATTAGAGGCAGACAAAACTGAGTCAGAGGGAGAGGAGGAGGAAGAATCAGAAATGCCCACAGGACAATTAGAAACAATAGCTTATGTAGGTAGGGGAAGACCTTGTAACAATATCCGATACTTTAATGACCCGATACGTCCGATACGTCCAGAATGTAATAGACATTTTCAAGTCCCTATGTTAAATACGAAGTCCCCTGAACACTTATTCCAGGTTGCTGATAAATTACTTCGAGACCGAAGGGGGTATCATATGCTCGATTCTATGGATGAACAAGAATTAGCCAGGTCAGCAGTACAATGGGCTGACAGTTCTGAAAAATACAGTGATGATGTGCTAGCACACACGTTTTTGAATCTTACCCCAGACGAACAGCGTTTAGCTGGTATATACATGATACAACACCTGGTTATATTATATAGAAG
This sequence comes from Triturus cristatus, assembly GCF_964204655.1. Lineage (NCBI taxonomy): Eukaryota > Metazoa > Chordata > Amphibia > Caudata > Salamandridae > Triturus > Triturus cristatus. The sequence goes on from NC_140591.1 coordinate 502,782,004, forward strand.
CCAACACTCCGATCCCGGTCCCCTACCTGATATACTGATAGAATTACTCACGAATAAATGGAGAGGTTCAGGTACTGATTTAATTAAGGAAATTCTAGAATATCGACACCAGTACATTGTCTTCGTATGCCCAGAGCATGTTTCAGTTCCCCCCAAGTTGGAAAGAAAAACGTATCACATAGACAGACAGAATCCCTTACGCGAAGTGCACCCAGTCAGAGGTGAGGACAATATTTTTAAACGCGTGTTTGTGTACGCGCCCATAACTAAAATTGAATTATTAGAGATGAAGAAAGTAGTACCTTGTCATGACAAAGACCCAGCAGGTTTCCACCGTGAGATAAAAGACATGTTACTCATGGGAGAGTATACTTACCCGGACCTTATGAAAATATTAAAAGTCCTATTACCCGCCGGTATTTACGAGAAACTCAAAGAAAAGGAATGGGAGGTGGGAGACCAAAAGATAGATTGGACAGTATTAGAAAACGAAGAAAAGGCCCGAGCTGCAGGTTCAGGGCTTGGGGAAAGGACTACAGCATTACCAGGATTATTAGTGCAGGTACTACCACGTTTATTAACTACGAAAAAGGAAGATTGGGGTGCAATCTCAGCCTGTAAACAAAAACAAGATGAAGACACTAGTGATTTCTATTCCCGATTTGAAAAATGTTTTGGTATTAATAGTGGCATAAAAGCAAGTAGTGAATCGTATCCACATCTGTTTGTGACAAAATTAGTTGAGAATTCCCTGCCCCAAGTCAAGAGTAGAGTACTGAAATTCGAGAGTACCTGGCAAGGAAACACACCGTCACAGATGTTACAAATGTTACAATATCATCACAATAGAATTAGGGAAGAACAAGAACATGAACAAAGACGTATGAAAGACACGAAAATGAAAATGCTTGTTGCTCAGTCAGTTCCAGCTGACGGTCATAAAAAGGGTATGACACAGTCCAATGATTCAGTAGGTCCTGTTAGAGGGACATGCAACTATTGTAAACAGCCAGGTCATTATATACACGATTGCGCAGTTCTGAAACATAATATCTCTACGGGTATAACGAAAGAGAGACCACGTCCGCCTAGACAGGATCAGATCCAACAACAAGTACCTCAGAATATACAGCCTATGCCAGCTGTACAACAGACCGCACCACAACCACAACAACAATTACAACAACAGCCACAGCCTATTTCTGCAACACAAAACACGATACAACAGATGTACCAGTATGCACAAAATGACTATCCAGAGTATCAGCGCTACACATGAAATAGCCTAGAGAGGGAAGTTGGCTTACCTCTTATTGAGGTTCCAGTAGATCAAGAGGGTCCTTATGTACAAAGTCAGTTATTAGGGAAAGATAGAAAGTTTCTACTCGATACAGGGGCAAGCAGAACCACTATCCGTCACAGCGAAGTCCCAGGGGTACCCCTCTCAGGCTCACAAAATATTTCCCTTGGTTTTTCGGGAAAGCCTACTGTTAACGAAGTATCGCAACCACTTGCATTTACAGTCGGTCCATTAACACGGACTACAGATCTATTACTTACGAAATCATGTCCAGAAAACTTGTTAGGTATAAAAACATTGAAGGCTCTAGGAGCTGTAATATGTTGTTCTCCGGAAGGAGTACGACTATTTTTGCGTGACTTTAAAGGTCACTACGTGTCTAGAGACATGGATCACCGGTTACAGAATCTACCTGCACATTTATGGGCACAAGGCCCCACTGATGTAGGTTGTATGCACATTACACCATATCGAGTCACACTCAAAACAGGAGTGGTACTACCACGAATGCGACAATACAAATTACCGCCAGATGCTGTTGTGGCTTTACTGCAAATCATTGACGAGCTCATCGCACAAGGAGTGGTTGTAGAAACCGACTCCAATATATGTAATTCCCCGATAATTCCGATTCTTAAACGAACCGATCCAAAAGCACCACCAGTATATCGATTAGTTATTGATCTGCGAGAATTAAATAAATGCATTGTACCACAATACCCCGTGGTCCCAGATATCTCTTCATTATTAACGGCCATAGATTCAGAAGCAACGTTCTTTACTGTAATTGATCTCAAGAACGCTTTCTTTAGCGTCCCAATCGATCCGGAAAGCCAATATTTGTTCGGATTCAGTTTAAATGGACGAAGTTTTAAATTCACACGCGCACCTCAAGGATTCACAGAAAGCCCCAGCATCTATAGCCAAGCACTGAAAAGAGAACTTGACAGTATTCACATGCCAGCTAACACTGCCCTGCTTCAATACGTCGATGATCTGCTGATCACCGCACGAAGCGAACCTGAATGTGAAAAAGCATCACTGACGGTTTTACATTTCTTAGCCGACAAGGGGCACAAAGTGTCCCCTTCGAAACTACAATTCTGTGTACAGCAAGTTGTGTACCTAGGGCACTTGCTGTCCAAATGGGGGAGACAGCTCACACCTGATCGCATCCAGTTAATTGTAAACATGCCACCACCCAAGACACAAAAGGAGGTACGGGCCTTCATAGGCCTCACTTCGTACTGTAGGCAGTGGATTCCCCAATATGCATTTTTAGCTAAACCACTCATTCAGTTAACAACACAAGAGGCAGCGACACCAACTGTCCTCCCTTGGACTCAGGAACATACACAAGCTTTTGAAAGCTTAAAGAAAGCTTTATGCCAAGCACCTGTTTTAGCAACGCCATGTTACAGCAAACGTTTTACACTTTTTGTTACAGAACGTGAAGGTACTGCTTTGTCAGTACTCACGCAGGAACAAGCAGGATCACACAAGCCATGTGCTTATTTTTCTAGTACATTAGATCCCGTAGCTCAGGCTCTTCCTGCGTGCCTGAAATCAGTCGCAGCAACAGCTTTAGCAATCAGACAAAGCGACGCCATAGTGTTAGGACATCAATTGACAGTACAAGTACCACACGCAGTAGAGGTTCTCCTGAACCGGACCCAAACACAACACTTGACTATAGCAAGACTGACGGGTTACGAATTAACATTGTTCCAGCCACACATAGAAATCAGACGCTGTAGTACATTAAATCCTGCCACACTTTTGCCATTAAATGGAACAGACCCATTGGCACATGATTGTATTGAAGTCATTACTATTACAACGAAACCCAGACAAGACTTGACAGATATTCCATTATCAGACCCAGACCTCACATTATATGTAGATGGTTCATGCATGAGAACAAATGCAGGAGAATTAGTGGCCGCTTATGCAGTCACAACAGACACTGAAATTATTGAAACAAATTGTATCGATACCTTGTCAGCTCAAGCAGCAGAGCTCATCGCTCTGACACAAGCCTGTATTCAAGCCAAAAATAAGAAAGTCAACATATACACAGTTTCACGTTATGCATTCGGAGTCGTCCATGACTTCGGCGTGCTGTGACGAGAGAGAGGTTATTTAACTTCTCACGGTGCCCACATCCAGCATGGTCCCCTTATTCAAGCTCTGTTAGATGCAATACATCTGCCTACTTCAATATCTATCATGAAGTGCAAAGCCCATACGAAAGTGACGGACATTATTTCTCAGGGTAACGACCTAGCTGACAGAACAGCTAAACAGACTGCTCAGAATCAGACTCGTCCAACACACTGCATGACAGTTAAGGATCCCGCCCTTGATGTAATTAACATACAGACACATGCTACACCAGAAGAAATAAAGAGATGGACTGAATTAGGAGGGATCCAAACGGATCAAGGATGGATGACGAAGGGAAAATCTATATGGTTTCTCCCCGACTCAATGGTTCAGGTCATCATTAACACAATACATAGTCCAGCGCACCTAGGAGAGAAAGCTATGCTAGACAGTATTCAACACATTTGGTTCAATAAACACTTGCGAGCAGCAGCTAAACAGAAAGTACGTACCTGTATGATTTGTTGTCAGTTCAATCCAGGAAAAGGCGTACCTGTAGACCAGGGTGGATTTCAACCCCCCGATCACCCTTTTGAAGTCCTCCAGATGGATTATATCCAGATGGAACGTTGTCGAGGATTCAAATATGTCCTCGTAGTTGTATGCGCTCTTTCCCGGTGGACAGAGGCGTATCCCGTCTCAGATTACACTGCCCCGACTACTGCTAAACAGTTAGTTCGAGAATTCTTCCCACGGTATGGTTTGCCTCGTATCGTGTACTCAGATAATGGCCAACCGTTCTCATCCGAGCTAATGAAACATGTTTCACTTCTGTTAGGCTACCAATGGAAATTCCACTGTGTCCGACATCCCGAGGCAGCAGGTCTAGTGGAACGACATAATCAAACTCTGAAAATTAGACTGTCCAAAGTATGTAGAGAAAAAGGTGTCGACTGGATAGTAGCTTTACCAGTTGCGCTCTTTTACATGAGAATGGTAGCACACTCTCGAACAGGGCTATCCCCGTACGAGGTGATCTTCGGTAGACCACCAAATATGTGGGGGACGCCTATACCTCGTAAAATAACTGATGTTGATTGTAATATGCTGACGGATTACCTGGCTTCCTTGATGTCTGCACTACAATCTTGTCGTTCATAGGTAGCTGCAGCTTTTCCCGACAACACTGAGGTGAAGCCCCACGACGTGGTTCCGGGGGACCTCGTGTTTGTGAGGAATTTTGACAGGAGGAGCCAGCTGGAGCCTCGGTGGCAGTCGCCGAAGCTCGTCTTATTGACCACAAGGACAGCCGTGAAGATTGAGGGACGTAAAGGGTGGTTGCACTCGAGCCACATCAAAAAATTCTATGGACTACCGTCCGACGTGAACCCTCAGCCCTGCATTCCCTCACAGACTGATTCAAAACTACCCCTGGTTGAACAAACCAAGAGTGAAAACTATAAACTGAAACTAAGGTCTAGCCAGTCAGACAATTTGATTGTTTAAGTCCTCTCCAAGGTGAATCGGTTGAATTTGTCTCTGACATGTATCCTCTAGACCGAAATAGAGAGAAAAATGGACAGAAACAGCTCAGGACACATGCGTATTGTAAATCACTTCGTAGTCATTGCATAGTGACATTGTTAATTATGTTTTTTCTAAGTCTTCTGATTATTATCTCCGGTATATTATTACACATGTATTACCCTATCTCCAAGCGTGCTTCCAATGCTACTGCCGAACACTCTTTTAGCGAATTACCCCCACATGAGTTGTCCTATAGATTTGCGCTGCGCAACAACACATTCATTAGTATGTTACATCATTCTCATCAGACCAGCAATGCTACAAATTGTTGGATATGTGGCCGACTCCCTCCCTATCAGAAATACAAGGGAGTTCTGCCCCTCTTTCCGTATCCGTTCACACACAATGGCTCCTGTGGAGCATGGTTTAGTTTGATTAATTCCCTAGATTCAAATTCAGTAGTTTATCAAGACAATTGGGTATGGGGAAACCTGAACCTAGTTTTACTTAAAGTCTGCTACCCTAACAAGGAGGGACTTCCCAAAAGAACAGGAACTGATCTAGAAAATGAAGTATATGGATTAGGTAACTTTACACTTAATCTTATGATCCTGAATATTGAATCCGAAGCTACACCAATCTTGCCCGCTATGTCAGTATTTCCAGTTAGAGGCGAATTATGTGTAAGAAAGAATGGTTCAATACACATGGGCCATAGTAAATGTACCACTGTAATAGAATTCAGTGATAAAGGCAAATCTACATTTAGAGCTTCCCGTCACTCCTACTTCATCTGTGGTCACACCGCATACATACGCCTACCCCTAGATTGGGATGGTACCTGTTACATTGCATTCCTTCTGCCACCTGTTTTCCTAGCCCCGCCTGATTATCATAGGAACACCCATTTAGTACACAATAGACAGCAGAGAGACCTCTCGATTGTCGACTACACTGAAACAGCATGGGAGAAATACACAGATTTCAATAAAGGTTTCTTTCCCTACATAGGTACAGTCACCAATAGTAAGCTGATATGTAGATTAACTAGAACCCTTGAAGCAGTAGTGAATGAAACTACTTCCGCTTTGGGCAACTTAACGGAGGAGCAGTCTGCGATGCGGATTGTTGTTCTCCAAAATCGTCTTGTCCTTGACGTCATTCTGGCCGATAGGGGCGGAGCTTGTAGGGTCATCGGATCAAGTTGTTGTGTTTTCATACCAGAAAACGCGCCGTCAGTATATAAAGCCATAACTCGACTTCATAAGATCGTAAGCCAGATACACCAGAATCCAGGCACCTGGACTTGGTCCGGTTGGTTCTGGAGCGTGTTGTCAGCCTGGGGATGGAGGATCCTATCCTTCCTAGGTATTGGCTTTCTCATACTATTCAGTTGCTGCTTGTGTCTACAATGTGGGCCAGCGATTTGTGGTCTGTGTGCCACATCATGTATCCCGCCTTCAAATTTTCATTCAAGATCTCGGAAGAAGAAAGAAGAACAAATGATGCTATATGAACAGATTGATGGATTGATGAAGATGGATATTTCATGAGGGTCTGTAGGGGACAAGGAGGGAATGTGGAAATATGAATTTTTATGGTCAATTGTGTCCCCTATCTTAGACCCCAACGGCTCCATGTACATGCTATAAGTACATGTATGTTCCCTCCAGTTCCAGCTATGAAGACGCAAATACATGTGCGTCCAACGTCAACATGCCCTCTTTCAGATCCGCCATGAATGGGTCGAATATTCCATTCCTAAGTATGAAAGGCCACCGACTTTATGTGGTTCACTTTTCTAGTTTTGTAGTTAAGGCGAGTAGGCCCTGAATTCTGCCATCAAGCCTTTTTCTGTTTCTGCCTCTGAAATGCTCCAGCTTGGACCTGCATCCGTGTCCATTAACTTTGTCTTACTCCCTGCGGCCTGTTGCCTGCCAAAAACTGTATTCAGCCTTCAAGTTATCTGCTCCGCTCCTCATCCAATGCATTCCTGTCTAGTAGTTTAGGTAAACATCCCTCCAGCTACCGAGCAAAAGGCTCGGCCTCGCTGTCTTTTTGCAAGTAATTCATAGCCCCTGTTACTATGGAAGATTCCTGCCCCCTCGCATCACATGTAGACACATAGACGCTTGTACACGCACTAACAGTCAGTATAGAATAGGATCTGTCCGAGAAGACCCTTCCTTCCAGATAATATAGTTCCTTAAACACAAGATATTAGATATGATTTAGGACTAGGTTGTCCTGACACCCCAGACTTCTGTCTCCACATGTAGGGCCAAATGTCAAGTTCCCTTCACCCTCTAGTTGTACGTCAATCACGCGTCATGCGGCTGCGCGCGCATCTCTGTCAAATATTTCTGCTGACACTGCAGGATTCTCTTATGGATCCACCCACTTGTGACATCATTTTTTATGACGTTTCTAGTATACGCCTATTTTCATTACGTATGTGTATTCTTATCTGTATTATCAGCTGTTACGCCTCCTGCATCTGTCCTAATGCAATGCTTTCCATATAAATATTGTTACTTGTCAATAATGTATGGCTGATCCCTTCCTGAACCTTCGTGGTGATGGAATATGATTGCCTAGTTCGAACTATAATTCCTTTGTAAGGAATAAAGCCCTTTTCAGAACCTCTAATACCACGGATTCTGCCTCTTATTTTGACTGAGTTATTCTTACTAGACTTTACCGCATAAAAAATAGTACAGGTAATTTAAATATTTACCACAAGGTAAAGACTACAAGGGGTGTTAGCCTAAAAGGCAAGCTTCAAAGAGGAAGCTGCCTTTGAAGGTCCGCCTATGACAACTCTCCTAAGCAGGCTGCCTGTTGTTCCTGTAGATAAGTTGAAGACAGGGCCAGAAAGGAAAACCTGTCCCCAAACAAGTTTTCCTGAGGGTGTGCAGTCCTCAGATAGCCATACCTCTGGGGTGGGCTACCAAGCTCCTGACAGTCAAGAGAAGGTTTACACATCTTGAGAGTGGCAATAAAATTTTACTCTGGGATAGCCAAATGCCACACATCACTGGACTTTTGTCACTAAAGAGAAGTGACCTACTAGCCCATTGGCGAGTATATGACGTTACAACGGGAACAATTACAATGCAGTTTTTACAACGCAAGTACTATTACAATGCATGTTTTAACAATGCATACCATTACATCGCAAAACTATACTAATACATTAACCTCATTGATGCTCAGGATGGCTCCCGGCCGTCATGAGTCACGGTAGTCGTGTGCTTATGATGGCCGGGAGCCGTCCGACCGTTGCCGCTCTGCCCACGAGTGGCTAATTCCCCGCCTGTGCAGGCAAATTAATTGGTGGGTGGAGTTCGGACGGCTCCCGGCCTTCATGAGCACACGCCCACCGTGATTTATGATGGCCGGGAGCCGTCCTGGGTATCTGAGCGCCACGCGCAGCCCCGCCCCCCCTCGCATCGCGGCGGAATTTGCCGCACGGGGAAGGGGTTAAATGATCCATTGCAACGCATACTAGCACAACGCATACAATTACAATGCATTTTTTTGTATAATAAAGCCCTGGGACGGGATCCAGGGAAAATAGAGGTTTTGGGTGGGGTAGTGTATTAAAAAGTGGGTATTGCACATCAATACCTGAGTATTATAATTAATACTCGAGTATTAAAATGAATACTCGGGTATTTTTAAAGAAGATAAATCAACATTTAAAAAAATGTTTTACGTATAATTCTATTATATTGAACGCAAATATAATAAACATGAATTTCAAAATGTATACAAAGCAATGAATATACAAAATAATATTTATACAGATATATAAATTAAATACGCATCTTTTCCTTTTTTTCTATAAATTTTCAATTTGACCACAAGCCAAAAAAACGAACAAATACACAGCTCATTTTACCAACATTTCTAACATTAATTACATCAAAAATTAAACATAATTAAAGCCCAATAACACAAAACTAATCGGAATCTAAACTAACAATCCACCATTTTGAAATGCACACAAGTCATACAACTCTTCCAATGAAATCACTTTGACCTGCAGGTCACCAAAATGGCGGTTATAACATATATAAAAAAAAATACCGAACAACAACATAACGAAAAAATTATTTACAGTATTACACAGCATCAAAAAAGCACAAAAAACTGCACACAAAACATATTTTAATTTCAAATATAGTTGAACAGCAATATACGTATGAAAGAAGCTGTCCACCATTTTAAAAACAGTGGGTACCTGTCTACCAGAGACACCACAAGCGTTTTGCTACCCGTGAGTTTCAGACAACAAACTATCCCACCGCAAAGAGCAAGGGGCTAATTACGATGGTGGAGGGACCGCCAGCCATGCGATGGTGGGCACTCGGCATCTGACAGCAGTTTTCCCCCGCCAGATTATGATGGTCGGGGGAATCCTCAGGGAAGATTGGCGGACGAAAGACCATCCATCACGGTTCCGCAAGGAGGTCCTTTTCGGCCCGCCTTGCGGAACCAAAACACAGGGCAGCTTTGCAGCGGTGCGATTACGATATCCCTTTCTGCCTGTCTTTTCGCAGCGGTCACCCCACCACGAAAAGACAAGTGGAAACGGATTTGGGGCCCCATAGTGGACCCTCCTTGCATTGGAGGGTAGGTAGCTGTGCACTGGGGGGGTACCCATGGTACCCCAGTACCCCCCTATATTTCCCTGCACTGCGTAGTGCAGGGAAATGCAAACAATGTCATTTTGACATTGCGTACGGTGCTGCAGCCAGCAGCACTGTCCGCAATGTTAAATTCCCTGGATGCGCCCGCCAGTGTCGCGGGCGCATCGTTATTGCAGTGGTGAGACCACCGCATGTCTGGCGGGCGGTCCCGAACACCGCAATGATGGCGGGCAGACTCAGGTCCGCCCACGTTGTAATGAGCCCCCAAGTAAGTAAAATATATAGGAATTATAAAATATATGCAAAGTAATCAAAATACAAATATAGTGCAATAACTCGTTTTAAAATTTTTTTGTAGCTTCTCTTCGAAATTATACAACCTTCCATAAAAGAGATTTGAAAATACATTTTCCGTCAAAATATATAAAGTGTGTGAAAAAAACGATATTCTTTTTTTTTGTTTTAAATTAAATGTAACATATATTATCATTAAAAAGAAAGTTCAAAAAAAGCACTTGCATCGAGACAAAAATGTAATAACAATGGGGATAAAATAACTATTCCTACTCCAAAATGTGCTTGTCTCAGAAAGATTGTTGATAATGGTTGTTTACATTCTATATACCAACTCCAATAGATGCTTACCACTATGAAAATACATGTTAGTAGTAAAGTTAAAATTACTATTTCTAGTCCTGTGAGTGCTTTAGTCCAACTCCAAAGGGTGCTTACCTCAGGGAAAATACTGGATTTTGGTGGGATTAAAATTACTATTCCTACTCCAAAGGGTGCTTACCTCAGGGAAAATGCAGGATAGTGGTGGGGTTAAAATTACTATTCCTACTCCAAGGGGTGCTTGCCTCAGAGAAAATGCTAGATTGTGGTGGGGTCTAAATTACAATTCCTACTCCAAGGGGTGCTTGCCTCAGGGAAAATACTGGTTAGTGGTGTTTTTAAATTTACTATTCCAACTCAAAGGGTGCTTGCCTCAAGGTAAATGCTGGATAGTGGTGGGGTGTAAACTATTATTCCAACTCCAAATGGTCTTTACCTCAGGGAAAATGCTGGATAGTGGTGGGGTTAAAATTACTATTCCTACTCCAAGGGGTGCTTGCCTCAGGGAAAATGGTGGATAATGGTAGGGTTTAAACTACTATTGCAACTCAAAAGGTTGCTTGCCGCCGGGAAAATGCTGGATAGACGTGTTAAAAAATTTATTATACTAATCTAACATCTGTCTAGCTACAGCAAACTCTTTAATAATTTTTTTAAAGGTTCAACATTTTCTATGAAATATTTTAATGTGTTGTTATTTGTTGTATTTTATCAACAGATAAAAACTGCATCCTTCAACTTTTAAAGAGAAATATATTTTGAAGATTTGCTAATCAATAGAACAGCTTCTGCTAATTCTTTTAAAAGGTATTTGTTTTATAAATGTACAGAAAAAAAAGTAAAGCAATAATATTATATTATAAACTGTTTCTGCAAAATACAAAAACAAGCACTATAAAAATTAACCATTTTTTCTACTATATCTTTTTTACTGATTTTACATCTTTTAACTTCAATACATATAAAATCAGTCACAGTCAAAAGAAACAACATCACAAGGTAAAAGTTTTTTTTGCAAATATAACTACAGTTTTAAAACTATACAAAAAGTGATTCTACATGTAGTTAATAGAAACTCTCCTTTTCTTTTTTTAAATACATATATAAGATACATGCATATGTTATCCTTCACACATAAATTGTTCAAAATATTGCAAAATGTTAATCTATAACTAATAAACTTTTTCTTTTTAGGCAGGGACACATATTTATATGTACAAAAAATCCTAACAATTCCTTTTCTTCTTCTTTTACAGACCTCAAATAAACGTCATCAAATCCAAAAACCTCATCACCAATAGTCCTCACCGGAATTTTTTGTTGCGCTAGTCCCTAGATCGCAACCTGTCCCTGTACTCACAAATAATGCACGTTGCGCATGTTAGGTATTGACAACTCACACCATGGACAAGTAATGCATGTACCACATCATCATGTCAGGAGGCACAGTAGTGCACATAGAATTCTTTTTGATGATTAGTCAACTGTGTGGTGTACAAACAGTGAATGATATACAGCTAACACAAAGCTTTCGGGATGCACTACAATGACCATCTCCCATCTGACCCACAGGTGACCAAGAACTCACTGGAGAGAAAAACACCAGCAACCTGCAGAGCGAGTCTCCCCCGGTGCATAGACTCTCGGATGTTGACTCCCGGGATTCTCTGGATGATGAGCTCGTAGCCGGCCCATCTGGTGTGCCAGGGCGTAACAGGTCCCAGGGCCCCATCATCCCCCCACCACATCTGCTGCAATACCAACATCTCTGCAGACCCCTGCTGTTACGGCCTGTGCATCCTCCACCACCACTACCAACATCACCACCACCAGTGCTGCCTGCAACACTCTCCTGTCCCAGAGGATGACCACCCCACCCCACCGATTGAGGAGGGCAGGGAGAGGATGCGGGTGCCTACAGTGGTGAGGCAACAGGTCCATGTCAGCAGGGAAGGTAGGAGGGGCAGTGTCACTCATAGACACCAAGAGGCTGGGACCCAATCCCTGGACCATATTAACAGAGTCCTTGGGGCATATGAACGGCCCCATGGACGAACGGGCCGGTCGGAAGAAGTGTTCCGCAAGCTCATCCTGCTGATGAGGTCCATCGACACCTGCATGGGACAAATTGTGGACCTCTTGGGCCAGCAAGTGGTGGCAATAAGGGACAGGCCTGGCCCACAAACAACACCTACACCTCCTTCTGGTGGGCTGCAGGATGACAGTTCACCATCCTCCCCTGTGGCCACAGAGAGGGGTGTGTCCTCAGACCTCACTGGCCCTACAGCAGGCCCCCCCACCAAGCGACGAAGGGGCCGTCCTAAGAAAACCATGGGAGTAACTGGAGGCAAAGCACCTACCAAACGCCAGTCACGGAGCCAGCCATGAAGGCGACCCTCTTCACCACTGCATTGACTTTTTGGACTGTCTTTCCCCACACTGCCTTGTGAATGGCATCTGTCTGTTGGACTGGGTCACCACACCAATGTTGTGACTACTCGATTATCTCATTTACCACAACTGTCAATTCACTACTCCACTAATCACCTCAATGTAAATATTCACCCCCTCACATGTCACCATTGTAAATAAAAAATCCTTACACACATGTTGTTGTGTCTGCTCAGTCTTTATTCCAGGATGTACAGTCTTCAACATGATTACAATGTACCAGGAGTATGGAATGTATGTAGGCAAGGAGAGGTTGAAGGCACCTAGGAAAACACAACAGAACAACATTCACTAGTCCGGGTGTGGCATCACAGACATCACACAACACCTACCATCAGGAATATTCAACATGCACACATCACAATGGGGAACAAGTGCCAACATACACATCCCGTCGATGTACAAAACTACCCTATTCCAGAAACATTGACAGCCACCACTGAGTCAACAACCGGCTACAGTCACAAAGCCGACATACACCTTCACAACAACAGCAACATCATAAGAAAATGGATCCGATGTACATTGTCAATCACCTTCAAGTGAAGTAGCGAGTGATGAGCTGTTGACGTAGGTCAACACCTTCCTCCTCTCCACTGTCCTCATCACTGGACACGGGTTGGTTTGCAGGCGCGGACCTTTGCTGCTCATCATCATCCTGGATTAGGGGGATCTCCTTGCGAATGGCTGGGTTGTGGAGCATGCAGCATGCCACTACAATCTGACACACCTTCCGAGGCAAGTTTATCAGCACACCTCTGGTCTTGTACAGGCAGCGGAAATGTGACTTCAGCAGACCAAAGGTACGCTCCACCAAACGATGTGTCCTCCCATGGGCATCATTGTAGCGGACATCAGTTGGTGTCCTGGGATTCCACAGTGGGCTCAGCAACCAAGGACATTTGGGATATGCAGAGTCACCTATGTGTGACAAACACAGATACACATTGCAATGTTGCTGGGTCAGAGGACAGCATGTCACACACACAGCATGCTATTTGACTAGGCATACTCACCCACAATCCATGCACGCTCGGGAAGCAGATTAGCTATCAGCTGTGGTACAATGCTGTTCCGCAGGATGTATGAGTCATGGGCCGAGCCTGGAAATTTGGCACACACAAGCGAAATTATCATATCTGCCTGGCACACCACCTGCTCATTTATGGAGTGGAAATGTTTCCGATTCCTGTAGATGTGTTCATGTGCCTGTGGTAGTACAAACCCAACATGGGTGCAATCAATGGCACCAACAACATGGGGGATGTGTGCAAGGGGATACAAATCTCCCTTCACAGCAGCCAATTCCTGCCCCCTGGGGAAATGGATATATGTGTTCTTGTAGATCATCATAGCGGACAGAACATCATGCAGCACGATGCTGAACATAGGATGTGACAACCCATCTGTGCTGGACACTGTGTACTGGAATGATCCAGTGGCAAGAAAAAATGCAGGGCTGCCATCACCTTAGACGTGGGGGCAGAAGCTGTTGGATATGTTTGGCGAGGCTGCAGGTGGGGCTCCAACTGAGCACAAAGGATCTGAAGGGTAGCTCTATCAAGACTGAATTTCTGGATGATCTCCTCATTCTCCATGTCTGCCAGCACTGTGAAGGGACAATGCAGATTTAGTCTCCACCTAGGTGAGATGAAAGTGGACACATGTCAATGCAATACATCATGAGATGAGCACAGCATCTCACGTTTTGGCGGACACAACGACAACAATGACTGTCATCAAAATTGTGTTACAGACCATCTGATATGTAGGGACTCCTTCAGCTACACTAATCGTACACCTGTTAACTGACACGCAACAAGTACCTCCAAATCATCCGCACCATATGAGAATGCACATAGGGATATGGCCACATTCACCATGGGCACACCTGGGAGAATATCATCCAGCATTTGTGTAAACATTCAACACCACTGTCTCACACCTAGCTGCTGCACCTGGCACACCTTCAGGCGTTAGTCGAACCAGGCACACATCAACAACACAATGACCACAGGTTGAGCGTACATGATGAGTGTGTGCATGGTCAAACATAAGCAAACAGGCACATATGGACAATCTTCATCTTGAAAAACATTGCAGTGATTTTCCCTGCACTTTTACTCATCGACATGTGTATACATTGGGGAGTCTATAAGAACACTGTCCTGTGTACAGGCCCATCAATATCACAAATGACATGTGAGGGAGTACAATCTAAAAAATCACATACACAAACATGGCAAGTGTAGTCAGCAGTGTGGTACATGGCACATTGGCATTGTGTGCACAATGACCTGGCATCAACCATGTGGCCACTGGGCACTGTGGATGGCTGCCAGATGGCCATTGACACAGCACGATGTGTCCATTGGTGCTGTCACAGTCATCCGCCACCCAATCCCTGTCACCCATGTCACTGTATGGCATCCAACTTGCGGTTGCTACCGCCTGGCCCCAGTGGTGTGTCACCGCCAATGCCCAGGACACAATCACGGTAGTGATAGGCATATACACATGGTGAAATGGCAGTTGGCATGCTCCGCCACACAAATCCCGGTCACCCATGTCACTGTATGGCACCCAACTAGCGGTAGCTACCACCTGGCCCCTGTGGTGGTCACCGCCAATGCCCGGGACACAATTGTGGTAGTGATAGGCATATAAACACGGTGAAATGGCGGTTGGCGTGCTCTGCCACACAAATCCCGGTCACCCATGTCACTGTATGGCACCCAACTCGCGGTAGCTACCACCTGGTCCCTGTGGTGGGTCACCGTCAATGCCCGGGACACAATAGCGGTAGTGATAGGCATATACACATGGTGCAATGGTGGTTGGCATACTCTGCCACACAAATACTGGTCACCCATGTCACTGTATGGTACCCGACTCGCGGTAGCTACCGCCTGGCTCCTGTGGTGAGTCACCGCCAATGCCCGAGACACAATCGCGGTAGTGATAGGCATATACACATAGTGAAATGGCGGTTGGCATGCTTTGCCACACAAATCCCGGTCACCCATGTCACCATATGGCACCCAACTCGCGGTAGCTACCGCCTGGCCCCTGTGGTGTTTCACCGCCATGGACCATGCCCTTACAGCCAATGGGATCCGCCATCGTGGAAGCATGATGAAATTTTGAAAATTGCAGTAGGCGTGCTCCGCCACAGTGGAACCGGTCATTGGATGCAATTGAAAGATGCACCACCGCGGTAGCGCCCGCCTGGCCCCTGAGGTGTGAAACCGCCATGGACCATGCCCTTACAGCCAATGTGATCCACAATCACGGAAGCATGATGCAATTTTGCAAATCGCGGTAGGCATGATCCGCCACAGCGGAGCCGGTCATCGGATGCAATTGTGAAAGATGCACCAACGCGGTAGCGTCCGCCTGGCCCCTGCGGTTTGTCACCACCATGGACCATGCCCTTACAGCCAATGGGATCCACAATCGCGGTAGCATGATGCAGTTTTGAAATTCGCGGTAGGTGTGATCTGCCACCGCTGAGCCGGTCATTGGATGCATTTGAATAAAGCTGACCTGGAACACAAATTGCAGCAACTTAGAACCACTGAAACAACACCAGGGGGCTATATATGTGTGGGAGAGAGCCCCACATTTCCACTGCTGACAGAGCCTGCTGCCTGCTGCCTGAGACCCCTCACCTGCTGTTGCCTCCAGGAACTGCTGCCTGAGACCCCTCACCTGCTGTTGCCTACAGGGACTGCTGCCTGAGACCCCTCACCACCCACTGCCGCCGCTGCTGTCTCATGTCCACAGTGATGGCAAGGACTGAGAAGATCCGTGCCAGTCCATTCACAAGCGAGGAGCTGGAGGTCCTGGTAGACGAGGTGCTCACACAGTACACAAGGCTATATAATGCCCCTAATATCGTGGTAAGTCTTCAACAGTGGTGGTGATAGTGCAGGGAGGGCACACATGTTGTTGGTCTGATGCAGTATGTGCCTGAAAGTTTGGGGTTGTGTCATGCACTGCCTAACATTCTGTTTCCTAGGGTGAAGGGGGGTGTACCCTACTCCACACGTTTCCCTGCCTGCACATCAAGATTGGAGGGACATGTTTTGTCTTGTCCATACAGTGACACAGCAAGTTGGTAATGCTGGAGTCAGGACAGTGATTGCTTGTGTGAATGGCTGTGTGGGTCCCTGTTGTCCTGCTCAGTGTGAGCCAACCTGGCCTGCACAGTACAAATCACTGAATGTACAGAGTGTTACATGTGTGTTTATTGCAGGACTCTCCATCAATGAGCCATCTCAGCCCTGTAGATTGCACACAACAGGCCCTGTGAGAAGGGTGTGGGTTGGTGAGATCATGTCCCTCAATGTGACATCCTTGACACAGTGAGCTATTCAAAGGGCAAGGTCATTAAGGCCTGCGCAGTGTTGGACACAGTGAGTCTCCCCCCAAACACATGTTGATATGTGATGTATGTCTTGCTCTACCTAGAAATGGACAATAGATGTGGGCAGACTACACATGGCTTTCTGTGCTGGCATCCTGCTTGTATATGAGATGTGCAGATACTGTGTCCCCCCTCAAACCTGCATGCATTTACGAGTGCTTCTCACATGCAGATGTACCATGTGAGATGCATTCCTGTCTCTGCAAGACATATATGTGGATTTGTGGTGAATGTGTTTCATGCTACTGTCCTGAGTGATTTTGTTACATGACACTGTGTCACTGATGTTTTCCCCCTATTATCTCCCATGCATGCAGCTCAAAGTACACCAGTGTAAGGCCATGTGGAGGGCCATTGCAAGCAAGGTGCGGGCTTTTGGTGTCTGAATGAAACCGACGGCGCACCGACTGGCACAAGAAGTGGGACAACATCTCACGGCTGGCAAAGGATGTTGCAGAGATGACACTGGGGCTACTCCCTCGCACTGGCAGGTTGGCACAGTGCAGAATGACACCACTAATGTGTCACATCTTGGCCGTGACACAGCCTGAGCTGGATGCATGATTGAAGGAGCATCAGCAGCAAAGTAGGGGTGAGTATTCTGGGAAGGGTGACTTTGGCTGTGTGTGGCTGCATGTGTACACAGCCTGTGCCAGCGCTGGGCTATGTGATGTTGTGGCTTGTAAGTGGCCCCTGTGCTGGGTGCAGATGTCATGCATTTGTCCTACCTGTACTTCCTAAGGGAATTTGAGTACTGGGCATTTCAATAGCATTCTGGGTGGTGGGCTTCAGTCTGAGCTATTTGTGTTACTGTTTGAACGGAGACACATGCAGGATGTTGTGCTGTGTGGTCATCACATGGCTCACTTATGCTTGGTTTTCTTGTTTACACGCAATGATTGAGTAACAAAACTGTGTTTGCACAATGTTATTGCACAGGGTGGCGTGCAACATGTAGATTTAGTCATCTTCATGGTTGCTTTGCTTGCATATGTTTGTTCTGTTGCTGCCACTGAACTGACCCTACATCTCTCTCTCTCATGCAGCATCTCCCGTGGTCACGGAGGAACAGGGGACGGACACCAGGGGTGGGGAAACAAGCACAACAGCTACACATGAGCCCTGTGACACAGATGTGACCAGTGCCTCGGAGGGGGACAGGAGTCTGCTGGAGGAATCCCAGCCCGAGAAGCAAAGTTCAACATCATCTGATTCCAGCGGTGATGCATCCATGTTGGCGGGCACAGGGAACGGGGACTCTGCATCATCTTCCACCACACAGCGAACAGTGCACACCCTCCTATCCACTTCCTCCGCTGCTGCCCGTGTTCGCACCAGTAAGAGGGGAAGAGTGTCCTTCACCCCAGGCAGCCCTTGCCCCTGTCCCCCCTGCTGCCATCAGTGCTTAGTCTGTGGACCTTTTGCACCAGCTGTGTGTAGGCCAGACAGCTCTCCTCAATGCATTCATAGACCACAACAAAACATTGGCTCAGGTGGTTGCTTTCATGGAGGGCATACATTCAGACGTGGGTGGGCTGCACCGAACTGTCCAGTCTTTGTCCTCCACAGTGACGGCAGCCCTTCAACTGGCATAATCTTGTAGTTTAGCTCCAGTCTCTTTGTCAACCCTCATGCCAGTGGCCACATCTGACAATAGTGACCACGCTCCACAGACCTAAAGGTCACTATACAGCATACATAGCACACAGCATCAGCCCGAGCGGTCCAGGGTGCAGACACCATCCCCACAGAAAGCCAAAGCCACCCCAGAGCGCAAAGACAAAAGCCCGTCAGGTGACACCAGGGGCCGAAGAGCAAAGAAGCAGACCTCAGGGTCACATGCCTCCGAGCCATCCCCAGCCAGGGACTCTCCTGTCCCAAAAGCGTCTTGCATAGACAAGCAGACAATTTGCGTGCCCACTGAGAAGGTGGTGCCTGCCAAAGGTACACATAAGAAGGGCTCCAAGGGAGATTCACCCACTACCTCGACTCCCATTCCAAGCCCAGTGAAGCAGGGAAAGGAGGGCACTGTAGAGGAAACACCTGGAAGACAGGGGATGGAGGGGCAAAGGCAAGGACATGCGAAGCGTACTGCTGGATCCAGCACGTCCCCAGAGGGAGGGCCAGCGTCTGCACCTGATGCAGCCTTGGTGTTGAGCGTACCTGTTGAGTCCACACCACTTCCTATTGATCCAAAGTCAGGCAAGCCATTTAGAATCCCCAAGAAGTGGAAAGGCACCCCTCCACGATCTCCCACCCACACTGTGTCTCACGTCTGCATGACTCCACCTCTACGTGCCACTACACCACCTGTTCCAAGCAGCTCTCCAGCTTGCCAAGCCACTGATAGCTCTACCTCAGCTGGGCCTCTCTCTCCCCAGTCAAGTGCTCCAACTGTGCCCGACACACAGCCAGCTCCCAGTCTGACTGACAGCCAAGTCTGAATGTTAGTCACCCTCACACACCTGTCTCTCCCACAGCGGGGCCTGTACTGCCCATCGTGACACCCCAGACTGTGTTGCTGACCATGGCAGGGTACAGTCGCACACATTCCCTGTGCAGCTTCTCATGGACTCACTCTGCACTTTGTCCTGCCCACTGGCCTTGTTGTTCACTGCTGTGTGCCCCCTACCTGTGCAGCTTCTCATGGACTCACTCTGCACTTGGTTTTGACCACTGGCCTTGTTGCTCCTTGCTGTGTTGAACTGTTCTCTGTGCATCTTCTCATGTGCCTCATTTGCAGCTTGGGCTGGCCACTGGCCTTGCTGTTTGCCCCTTGCCTGTGCAGCTTCTCATGGGCCTCATCTGCACCTTGGACTGGCCACTGGCCTTGCTGTTTGCCCCTTTCCTGTGCAGCTTCTCATGGACTCAGTCTGCACTTTGTCCTGCCCACTGGCCTTGTTGTTCACTACTGTGTGCCCCCTGCCTGTGCAGCTTCTCGTGGACTCACTCTGCACTTTGTTTTGACCACTGGCCTTGTTGCTCCTTGCTGTGTTGAACTGTTCCCTGTGCAGCTCTTATGTACCTTATCTGTACCTTGGACTGGCCACTGGCCTTGCTGTTTGCCCCTTGCCTGTGCAGCTTCTCATGTATCTCATCTGCACCTTGGACTGGCCTTGCTCTTTGCCCCTTGCCTGTGCAGCTTATCATGGACTCACGCTGTACATTGTCCTGCCCACTGGCCTTATCGTTCACTCTTGTGTGCCCCAAGCCTGTGCAGATTCTCATGGACTCACTTTGCATTTTGTTTTAACAACTGGCCTTGTGGCTCCTTGCTGTGTTGAGCTGTTCCCTGTGCAGCTTCTCATGTACCTCATCTGCACCTTGGACTGGGCACTGGCCTTGCTGTTTGCCCCTTGCCTGTGCAGCTTCTTATGGACACGCTCTGCATTTTGTGCCTTGCTCCTCTCTAATGTTGGTGTCTATCTGTGCAATTTGTGAATAAATACAGTTGCTCCTGTTGTCTGTTTTGTCAGTGTCCTTACGGAATAAAGTTTTTCCTATGAGTATATGGTTTACTGTGCCACATGCCCTGTGTGACACTTAAACATTGCAATGGCTTGTCTGACTTGTTAAATTTTGTACTGGGGTGACAGGGACTTCAGTTCTTCCTGACTGTGATACTTGTGGGTGCAATTATGTTGTTTTTAGATGGTATGCTGTTATCATTTTCATTCTTTGTTCATGTTGGCTATATTGGACACATGTCAGCACAGTGTGGGATTCTTTCCACAGGATTGCAGGCAGGCTGGCCAGGGTCATCATGTATGTGTGTGCTTACTTTCTGTGTGCCCAGCAGTGTAGGTGTATGGTCATGTTGTGATGGGCAGTCATCCTAGTCACATGGGTTACTTTCAATGTGCACACTTGGGTGGTCAAGAAGTGAGCGTGTGAAGGGGTAAGTTTGTCGTGAGTGTTGATGTGTGTGTGCTCATGCAATGTCAACTACACACATGTCTCACCCAGTAGTAGAGTGCCTGTTTGTGTGATTGTTCAGGCCTGTGATTGAGATTGTGATTGTGTGCACATGTGTGAGTTGTATGTTGTGCACTGTGCAGTGTGTTGGTGTGTCCTTGTAGTTCTGGCTGACTCCTAATTGTTGCTTTTGCCAATTGTGAGTATGCCGAGGTGTGACTGGCAAGTCAGGGTTGTGTTTTGTTGAACAGCTGTGTGTCTTGCTACTGTTTGTACTCACTGTGCATACCTGCTCAACCACACTGACATTGTGGGTGTGATGTTCTCATGCATTGCTGTCACATGGTGCTTTATTGCCTCCAGTGTGGCATGTGGTGTGCGGTGTCATATCATCCCCTATCTGTGATTCAGATGCCTTGACATTGTGAGTCTGCACTCCCTCCATTTGTGTATGGTACACTCTTGCCATTTCCAATACTGAAGTGCACACCACTTCACTTTGATGTCAGCTGTCCCCTTGTGTTGCCTGTGTATGTGCCTCCCCATCACTTCATTTGTGACACTGTGCTTTGTGGTGCAGATCTTTGGCCAGGAGCAATGTGCCACTCAGGACATTTCCTCAATTAGTTATCTGTGTTGTTCTTGTACTTTTCAGAATTCATGGTTGCTCATGTGCAGTTCAACTGTTTGTGCTGCCCAGTCCTCTGGTCAAGTTGTTTCTACTTTTGTGTCTCAGACTTGTGCATCTGTGGGTGTTGTGTTAGGTGTATGTGTGTATGCTGGGGTACTGCTTGTCTTCCTGAGTGTGATGTTGTCAGTGTGCTGTTTTGATTGTTGTTGTGGGTGTTCATGGAGTGTCACTCATGGCTGTGTGGGACTGTTATGTTTTGTGTGCACACACTGCTTGTTGTGCATGCAGTGCTGTGGGTGTATGTTGCCTTGTCCTGGCCTGGTGTGCATCCCCTGATGTCCTGCTGTGTTTGCTATGTGATTTATTGTCATGTGCATCTGTTGTGTGTTTGATGTGGCTGTGTTGTTCTGTGATGGTGCACTTCTTGTCTGTGTTGTGGTATGTTGTCTGTGCATTGTTCCTGGCTGATGAGGTTGTGCAATCCTGTTCTGTCTGAGCTCCCATTGCCTTTCCACAGTGTTTCTGCACAGGTCATGTGTGGTCTTGTTGTGGTTCTCTGTGTGTTTCTCTTGAGTTATGTGTTTGGCTATTGTTTTTGTGCAGACATTGGTTCTGGCATCCCTGTGTGTGTGATGTTTATGGATACCCCCAGGGGGTGTGATTGTTTGTTTGTGTATTGACTGAACAATATTGACACCCTTCTGTGTGTCTGACACTGGGTTTGTGTGCTGCAGGTGTGAGGGGGTATGTGTGAAGATTCCTACTTGTGTTTGACAGTCATGGAGTGTGTCAATGTGCCCTGTGTGTTGTGCTGCTGGCATACTTCTGTGAAGTAGTTGTGTACATATGTGTGGCTGTTCACAGTTTGACTACAGGGCCTTCCTTCCATCACTGTGCCTATAGATGGGTTGCCTTGCTGTCTCCCTGAGTTGTTGCACTGAGGTGACTGTGGTTTGACTTCACTCACTGTGCCAGCCATGTGTGCTTTGATGGGGTGAGGATGTTATTCTCTGTTCCTTGTCTTGCATGTGATGTACACATGCTTGTTGGTTGTCTCCTTGGCCTTCCATTTGTGTGCACCTCACTTTGGCTTTCCTATATGTTGTGCTACATTGCTGGTGGCATGTGGCCTGTGTATGTGGCTGTGTCAGTGGGGGTATGTCTGTGTGACTTGGCAGGCTGTGTGTCCAGTAGGATGTTTATTCATTGTATGTATGTGTGTTCATTTTGTGCTTGTACTTTCTTGCCAGGAATGTGGTGTTGTTGTGGTGTGTGGGTTGCCCTGGGCCTGTGCTTCTGTGCTGTGTGTTCCTCTTCAGCCACTCCTGTTGTGGCTGTCTCCCTAGTTGTTTGTTGTGTGGTGCAGGGTGTGGATTCACCTAGCTTGTTGTTGGGCATGATGGTGCACAGGGGGGGCTAATGGCATGCCCCTTCATGTTGGTGGGGCTAGTGTGTGGAGGGTGAAGTCGTGGCCCTGTGTACTTTATGCCCTGTCCATGCCTAGTGCTGGCCTGCCTTCTTCATTGTGCGCATGTTTTCCCTTGTCTTCACCGCTGCGGTGACATGACCGGAACATTACTTGGAGATCGCGGAAATGTGTGACCTGGCTGCGGTGGGGTGTCTTGGTGGCAGGTAGGACATGTGTGGGTACACTTGTGGATGTGTTCCTATTCCCACCAGGCTGTCTGGTGTGGCCAGGGACCCTGTATCAGCCCATGAGTTGTGTGTGTTGTGGTTGTGTGCAGGATTGTGTTATTGCGTAACTGCGGTGGTGTCCGCGACGGTCCATGAGTTGCTGGTGATGTATCAGGTACAGCACCGCAAAGACGTGAAGAACTGGATCCATTGCGGTCAGGACCAGGGATCAGGTTTCGCGCTCCGCTGTCAAGCTTCCGCCGTCTCTGGTTGGGCAGTCTCTCCGCTGCGGTGCGACTGGCTTTTTGGGGCATCCTGATTTGTGCAGCGGACGGGACGTCATTCCACATGGCGGTGAGTCTCCATTGGCTTCCACCGCCGTGGTGGCGGGCGCACTTTGATGGCTGTGCGCGTCGCACCGCGGCAGATGGGAAATGGGGTGTGTTTGGCCATAATAATATGGCGGGCATGAGGCCCACTGCTGGCGTGCTGAAAAAGGCATTTTCCGCCACCGTAGGCACCGCGGTGATGCCACCGCCCGCCATCCTAATAGACCCCAAAGTGTTATAGAAATAACTTTTCTTCCTATACAGAAATGTTACACATGCATTAAATATAACTTAAAAAATCGATCAGGTTAAAATGTTTCAATTTCATTATTGGAACTTTTTATTTTTCACCAACAACAGGTAAACATAATTATTATAAATGTACTAAAATATTTTTTATTTCCTTTTTTTTCCCATCCTTTACAGAAATTGTCATCCAGTCAAGCTCACTACATTACTTCAAACAGGGGAAACTGTTTGCTAAATCATAGTGGGTATGTTTATTGTAAGGAGAGACATTCTGAGGCCAGGTGTCATTGGAGGTGTGTGCAATACAACTCATCCCATTGCACAGGCAGAGCGGTTACTCTTGGTGACTCTGTTTTAAGAACCACAGATCATAACCACTCTGCCTCTGCAATGGAGATTGAAGTAAGACAGACAATAAATTAAATTAAAGATATTGCATCCACCTCCAATGAACCCTGTGGTACAGTATTGAGGGAGGTAGTCCTAATTTGAGACGTATTATTCAACGACAAAAACAGGCAAGTAATCCACAAAGAGTAACATCCCAAACCTATACTGATATAATAATTCCTTCTGAACTCTCTGTAACTGTTTCTAATGAACCTTTCCTTTTGCATGACAACAAAAAACCCTCAAAAGAGAATTCTAATCTTTAGCACACCCCATAATCTTGTAAGGTTGGAAACAGTGACATTTGGATGATGGATGGTACGTTTAAAAGCACGCCCCATCCATTCACCCAAATATACACCATTCACGTATATATGAACAGCAGAGTAGTTCCCTTAGTTTACAGTTTACTACCTGATAAACAATCCTCAACGTACACTGAATTTTTGTCATAAAATCTAAAACATCAAACAAAAGTCCTAGAAAAGTATTATTGAATTTGAATTACCTATGATTAATACTATTACCAAATTGCACATGGATACCCAAATTCAAGGATGTTTTTTTCATTTTTCACAGGCGTATTGGCGAAAGATTTAAAAAACAGCCTTAATTGAGGATTATATGTCATATAGAAAACTACAATTTGAACTTAAAAAACTAACTGCCCTTGCTTTGTTCCTCCTGACAGTGTAGACAAGTACTACACTTCCATTACAGAATCTGATTACTTTACCACAAACAAAAGAAAAGTTGGTGGAACTGCTACTTGACCTGTTTAGAGGGAGGAGGAAAAACAAACAATGCCATAGAGGGATGGCACAACTCCTTCAATAAATCAATTGGCAAACCTCATCCTAATTTCTATAGTTTCTTGGAAATTTTGAGGAAGAAGCCAAGGGATCTATTAGGATGGCGGAAGGATGGCCGCCGCCGGATCGGCGGCGGACATCCCCCCGCGATCCCAACCCTGAAAACTGCCGGTCCCATTAGCATGGTGGTGATGACCGTGGCAGTGAGAATCTCTGCCCGCCACTTTTCCGACGGTACCAGTCAGCATTCATGCCTAGCGTACGGAACTGGACCGCTACAATGATGCCGGTGCACGGCCATGCTCCGCCGGCATGATTATGATGCAGTAGCCATCCTTTTAGCGGCGGTGGAACCGCCATGGAAAGGCATGCGGAGAATGTCTCTGGGGGCCCACTGCGGGCCCCCAATGTGTTGGGGGGGGTGTGGGTGCACTGACATGTCCCTGTACCAGGTGGCAGGCACTGTGCAGTGCCTGCCACGCAGTGCAATGACATGCATGACATGCTCCTTTTCACACGGTGGCGGTGCTGCTGGCAGCAGCAACCGCCGCAATGTTCATCGCCAGAATCCGACCGCCGCAGTCGGATTTTGACTGCGGAGCATCCTAATTGGACCGGCGGTTATGCCGTGGTCCTTGCAGGCTGTCTTTTCCCGCTACCATGGCGGTCAGGGAGAATTTCCGTCCGCTATCCTAATATGCCCCAAAGTTTCCAAGAAATGAGAATGTCACAATCATTAACAGATGGTCTGAACCCATGTATTTCTAAAAGAACAAAGGAAATGTCTGAAAGACTATTGGGTGCAATACAACAGTTTACGTTGTCAGTGGCATCAGACCACCTTGATAATCTTGCACACATCCTCCATTTGTAACCCACACTATCTTTTTACTTGCCTGTTTTGCCCTAAACAATTAAAACTAATTAAATTGGCATTTTTTCCAATTTTTTTCTAAACGTTGGGTCCCCTTACCTTAAGATTTTTTCTTTTTTCAACTCTTGAACTTTTGTTCCTTCCATCTCTTCACCAAGAGTCCTTTTTCCATTTATTTAATCCATACCAAAAATCCACATTCCATTTTTAAAATCCATATCCCGTTTTCAAAATATTTAAATATGCACAAGTATATTTATTCCAAATATGTGCATATTAATAGAAAAACACACCCCAAAAAAATCCCCCAAAAATGTTTTTGTGTACAAAAAAAGCGACAAATTCCAACTTTGCAATCCTATCTTTTTCGAGAGAAATTCCTTATGTAATCCAAGTTCGTTAAGCCACCGATCAAAATCCATCTTGATAACTTCTAAAACAGTGATTGTAAATCCTCAATCTAAGTTTAATTTGATATAACAATTTCAAAACTTCTAATTGCTATTTAGCAACTTTTGTCTTTTTGATCATATTCAAAATACATCTTTCTGTGACATCGAAAAAGGCTTCTTTTTGTTAAAAACGCTTTGCAAAACGAGAAAAGCATACCTTTCAAAATGCTATTGTTTAATAAAGTTAATAACATATATCCTATTATTAACTTTATTAAACAATAATTCTTTCGAAAAAAGTGACCCCACGTTGGCCTAATATTGGAACCTGTAATGGAGTGAAATTGCTGGTTAACACACATCAAAAGTAGCTAAAACACATTTTCTAAAACTATCTACCTCCCTCCTCTCTCCTTATAATAAACATTACCACTAGACTATGCATTTTAATAATTTTAATTTGTCTTACCTTAACGGAGCTCTCCCTTGCATCTGTTCTCTCCCGCGATGATCCCCGTAATGACGAAATGACGAAAGTTACATTTAGGCGTCAACGTCATCTCCCATTGACTTCAACGTAAAAGCGTGGGAAAATATTGTAAAAATGTATATTAAAATATTGTACATAATAAATTACATATCCAATTCGCCAGTAATATGCACACTCGGAGTCACAGGTATTTCAAATGGGCAGTAGTTTAATGTTTGTTACGCGTTTCAACCGTAGTCTTGTTCACACGAACATACAGACACTTTACATCAATATAAATAAAGTTTGTTGAGGTGAATTCACCCAAAAAGAAGTGACAACAGAAATAGGACTATACCTTAAGGTAATCTGTTTCGATGTTACAATGCGGCAGACATGTTGGAATGTGCAAATCCCCATTTTGTAGATATACTTTATCTATTTGATTTTATACCAGCATTAATTCAATACTGAATTGTAGACACAACAATCATATTTCTAATTTTGAAACATAAAGGTTATACAATTTGTTTTGAACAAGTGTCCGTTTTGATCGCCATATATTTTATAGCTTGATGTGATCTTTAATTGATACATTCGTTACTATTTTCTTTGTATAAATACACAATTGCCACCATTATTGGAAATTTGGTTTGCTAATAAATTACATATATATTTTTGTAAAATATATGTGAATGTTTTCGATTTTTTGAAACATTTTTCCTAATAAAATATTATAATTTTCATTTTAATAAAATATACACATTATAAATACATTACATGTCTTGTATTATTTCCTTCATGAAATGTTATGTGTTAATGTGTTTTAAATTGCTAATAATTTTTTTATTAATACACATTTTAATAAATATATATTTTAATAATTTATATATATATTTATTAAATATATTAATTTACACCTATGGTATTTATATTGACATATGAAAAAATCTTAATCATTTTTAACAGAACTACTTAACCTGAAGTATTATTTTTAATACCTAAGTATTATTTTTTTCAATTGTGAAAATTATTTCTTGATTTTTATATTTATATGTCTTTCAAAACATGTCATTAATACCTTTAAAATGAATTGTACATTAACAAGCTACTAAAAATATACAATTAATACACATTCCAGAGAATATAATTATTTTAAAATTAGGTTAAATGTATACGTTTTAAATATTATTTTTTTTATATTTAATAATATGTTTAAAAATTAAACATATTTATTACCATTATTAAATTACATTACCTAATTATGTATTAGTTAGTATAAATTTGGCTTTAGCAGTATTAATACCTGTGCATTAATTTTTAATTTGTAATAATGTCCAATATAAAATATGAATACCGGAGTATTAGTTTTATTCTTGTACTAATTTTGAATGATACATATTACTACCTGAGTATTAATTTCGCTATCACATATTTTTAATTTTATTCGAATGAAACATATTATCACCCGAGTATTAATTTCGATATCAAATATTTTGAATTTTATATTAATACATATAAACTATTTTACCTAATCCTTTTTAACCTTATTAATTTCTTATACACTTTAATCCGTTTTTCATATACATCCTTACCATGTTATATTTTCTTATTGATTACATATAAATTTTAAATAGGTATTAATATTAGTACCTGAGTATTAAATTATCCAAACCAATATACTTACCATGCGTTGTAATAGCTTGCGATGTAAAAGTATACGTGTTGTAATAGCATGCGTTGTAATTGCTTGCGATGTAAAGGTATCTACATTGTAATAGTTGCGTTGTAATGGCATTACGTTGTAATGCCTGTGTTGTAATGGATGTCTCCCCCCATTGGCTAGTGACCGCATTCTACCCTCTATCAGGTTCCACCTTCCAGAATCCTCGGGATTGTGCTGATGCTCAAAGGGGTCCACCTCTCAACTGCCCCAAGTCCAAAAAACAATATACTCGGACTGGTGAGATAGTCAAACGAGGGAAGGAAAGGATAGGGACCGCAGGGAGGGAGATCTGTGGGGCACAATAACACACTGTTAGTCTTTGCTGTCCATTCACAACAACACCATTAGATAAGGCACATCTTAAGATAGGATGCTATGGTAAACACCCTGCCTGAAATAAAGAGAGTGAAGGAAGGATACCCGAAGTGAGAAGAGGATCATTGCAAACCTCCAGCATGAAACTAGTGAGAAGAGAGAACACACCATAAGCATATCACGTATGTGTGACCGTTCCCCTACTGTAACCAACAGAGAATATTTCCCCCCAACCTACCCAAAGGTACACGCGGATCGGTAAAGAACATGTTTTGCCTGTATCTTCAGCATCATAACCACTCCAATGAAGTCCATGATAATAGTACGGTAACGTTTGGAACTGGTGTTAAAATGCTCTTGTGTCCAGGTAACTGTCCAAAGTTTCCTTACTGAACTCTCAGACCTCCACCGTGTCATATTTGGTAACCCACCTTGGCTTGAAGTCACCGAGCTGTTTCAAACTTTTCAAAAGTTAGCAAACTGTTTGCTGAACAATGCTTCTTTGCTGTTGCAATTAAAAGTGATAAAAGCATCTAAAATCTGTATCCCTGGAGTGGATTTCAATAATCAAAGTCCCTAAAAATTCGTACAAAAAGGGTCTATTGTTATAAATCATTGATGTGTCTCATTATTAGTGTGTGACTTTCTTATTCTGTTGTTTGGTGCTGTTAAATGCTTAACACTAAGGGCCCGATTAACAAAGGTAATGACGACATAAATAT
The DNA here is from genome assembly GCF_964204655.1 of Triturus cristatus. NCBI lineage: Eukaryota > Metazoa > Chordata > Amphibia > Caudata > Salamandridae > Triturus > Triturus cristatus. Next base: position 502,811,546 of record NC_140591.1, read on the forward strand.
AGTTCTCACAAATGCCCTTTGTGAATTCCCAAATTCATTAACTTTGACATTTGGTCTAAGCTTGGAGTACTGTACAGTACAACACATACACATGCAAAGAGGGAAGTATTAGAAGAAATAAAAACATTTCTCCTTTTTAACTCCTGCTTCAAATAGACATAGGGCCAGTTGTACAACCAGTGTAAATTGCGCCTTGCAATTTGCGCTCGATTGCTATTCGCAAATTGCGAGTCGCAGTTTACAATGTACAAAAGTGTCAGAGACACTGATTGCGATTCCCAAGGGGGGTCGCAAAATGCGAGGCTCATGAATATTATTAATGAGGCACTCGCAATTTGCCACCCCATTGGGAATGGCTGGCCCTCCAAGGGATGTTGGCCTGCCGGGCTCAGCAGACCTCCATGTCTGGGACAGCTTTTAAATAAAGCAGTTTATTTTTTTTTTTAATGCAGCCCGTTTTCCCTAAAGGAAAACGGGATGCAATAAAAAAAAAAAAAAAAATGTTTTTGTTTAAATTTTAAAGGGCAAGTAGTTGTCCCTGGGTCCACTGCCTGCCCTAAAACATATTTACCCCTGCATTTGCAATGGGGAAGGGGTCCCCTTTGGGACCCCTTCCCATTTGTGACTGCTTTACCACGCTCTTGAAGAGGGCGGTAAATTGCGAGTGTCTTGTGACTGCAATTGCGGTCGCAAAACATTCACACATAGGGCTGCGAGTCGCAATTATGAAGGGATGCCCTTGGAACGCCCCTTCCTAATTGTGAGTCACTAAACACTATTTTGTGAGTCGCAATTATTTGAGACTCGCAAAATAGTCTTTGCACATGGCCCACAGAGATTTTGCATGCGCAAACGGGTTGCAAACCCGTTTGCACCTACAAAATCAAGTTGTACATATGGCCCCTAATTTTTGGGGGCACAATTGTGTAGAGAAATTGCATGTGAATTCCCATGTGCCACCCATGTAACGCGCCTTTGATGCTAAAGTAATACAATGCATCACTTTGCTATTTGCACTGGTTTGCATCACTTTTATGGTGCAAAATATTCATAAATCTGAGCCTTAGTATTTTATGACAACTGACCTCTGCTTGCATGGCCAGGTATCAAGACCTAGCTTTGGACACTTTGCTAAAGCACTGATACAGAACTTTGTTTTGGGGTGTATACCATATCCTCAGAGACAACCGACCATGTCCATCCTCATCACACAATTGTGCATTTTGAATGTTTGGTTCCCATTCACCTAGACCTGTCAATGGAGACACTAATTCTGGTCCAGTCTTTCAAACTCTTCTGTCCAGTTTGTCCCAAGGTCCACACATTTGTGTTCTACCTCAGATTCCAGTGTTTGCAGCTTATTCAGGAATCATGGGGCTGAGGTAATATTAAAACTTACAAATCAGCAATGGACGTTTGGTGTAGGTGGTGAATGGCAAGGAATTTTAATCAAATTTCATTGAATGTTTCTTCCATTCTCAATTTGCTAGTAGATTTAGGGGCAGATTTATTACGTTTTGGTACAACACAGCACACCAACCAAAGTTATTGTGCTATGTCACGTTGTGTTACTTGGTTGGAGAAAAACAGCTCCATATCTGCTAAGTCATGGCACTGTTTTTCTCACAGCCAGCACACGTACACGTTAAGCTGTCATGCACCAAAGCTAACCTGTGCACTTTGGTGCAAGTATGTTTGTGTTCTGTCAAACATAGATTTTGTATTGGATGGGTACAATTCCAATGCAAGAACTATGGGGCTGATTAGTATGGCGGGCGGACTCTTGTCCATCCGCCACCCTAACGGAGATGGGAGTGCCCGCCATATGTGCGGCGGTCCAGTGGGGAAGATTAGGATGCGCCCGCCACACTGACGGGTGCATCCCGCTTTTCTGACATTGCAGTGGGCGGTGCTTTCAGCAGCACCGCCATAATGGCAAAAAGGCGTGTTGTGCATTTGCATGCACAACGTGGCAGGCACCGTGCAGTGCCTGCCATGTTGTGCATGCAAATGTAGGGGGGTACCATAGGTACCCCCATGTGCAACCCTAATACCCTGGCGGCCGCGCAACAGGCACATGCATGCAGTTACCGCATGCCTTTCCATGGCGGCAACGCTGCCATGGAAAGGCATCTCACCTCATGAATTGTAATATGGATGGTGGTGTCTTGCAGACACCGCCACCATATACAGCCCCTTTTCCGCCCGGTCGACTGGTCGACCGCCGGAAAACCGTCGGACGGTCTTTCCGTCTGCCGGGGTCCCCCCACCATACTAATATGGCAGGAGGAAATGGGTGGCGGACGGAGGGAAATGTAGGGTGGATCACCATCGCCATGCGGGTGGTGGCAATCCGCCCTACATCCTAATCGGCCCCTATATTTTCATACTTTACCCACATTGTTTGTAAACCCTTCAGAATGTCCATGCACCATCCATGGTACATACGTTAATGCAAACCAGCTCAAATGAAAGCATACAAATTCTTTGCATTGCGTAATGCAACTAAATCTGGGCCTTCATTTCTGAAGACCTTTCTTATAGTACTATTAATCCTTTGGCTGTTAAGTCTTTTCCACCTAAAGAAAGTAAAGCCCTTTTTTTTTTTAGCTATTTTGGGTAGTTCTCGCTTAGGCCTCCATAACTTTTCTTCCACATAAGGTTTCCAGGCAAAAAATGATATCCTTTTTTTCAACATCCAGGGATTTCAAAAGATATCCAGGGTTTGTGGATATGCCTGGAGGGGAATGAGAAAATAGCAAAAATATTGCAAACTTTAGTTTTTTTGTAGGGGAAATAGGAAAAAGGTGCTGCTCAAAAAGAGCATGTTTTTTTCCTAAAAATGGCATCAACAAAAGGTTTGCTGTACTAAAATCATTGTTTTCCCAGCTTTCAGTAACATAAAGATCTGAATAAAAAAAAAGACTTTTTTTTACTATAGTTTTGGCATTTTTCAAAGAGGTAGCCCATTTTTCAAAATCTTTGCGCTTTCAATGCACTTACAGTTTGTGGAGGAAATTAGTATAAATCCTATGGGTGATCCTGGAAAGCTATAGATTTCCTAAAAGTAGATAACATTTGAGTTCCGCAAGGGGTCATTTGTGTAGATTGCTCAAGGTTTTCCCAAAGAAACCAGCTGTTCCAATAAAACAAATATTACAAATTTGTGGGCAACAAAGGCCATTTGTGACAACATTTTCATCTTTAATTTCGTGTCGTCATGGCTCATTTACAAAAACAATGTGCCAATATTTCTGCTAGACCCTTTTGGATATGGGAATATATAGGGCTTGAAGGTTTTTCAAGAACCCAAAGTACCCAGAGCCAACAACTGAACTGCGCCTTACAATGATTTTTCACTGTGTACTGAGTGCAGAGCAATTCATATGATAAAATATAAAGAGTGAAAAATGGATATCAAGGAAACCTATGTGTTTTTTAAACAAACACCAGACAGGGAATTTAGGCCCAGATGTTATTTTTACATCTCTGAGTTTGTCAATAACCATAATAGCATGTGATCCGGAGACCACTTTTAAAAAATGTCTTCTTTGTTAAACACCGGCTTACATTGTGTACAGTTTCAAGAAGGAACCCTTCTCAAAGAGAAGGGGTTACGGGGGGACTGGGAGCCTAATTTGTAGGTCCAAAAGGCCGCGCTCCTATGAAGGATAGAAAGAAAGGTACAATCTCTCAAGGGTGGGGAGTACCATGGTTCAGAGGACTGGATAGAGACAGTCAGCTGGACTGTTCATAGTGCCCTCACACATCCCCTACAGGATGTCATGCTTCATTATAGGATGGGTCTCCTAGTCGGGCCGGCGCTGCAATTCCCTATGGGTCCCCTGAAGGATCACTTTAGCGGAGATCTTTTAAGAGGATGCCATATGATGAATGCAGGTGAGGTGGTTTGTGAAGTGGTGGTGTGTGAGATAAAGGATCCACACATTTACTCCCACTCAGCCATCCCCCAAATCTCCTAATATAAATTGTGCCTCACATTTGTGGGTAGAGCTAGTGCCCGAAACAGGAAAGACTGCAAAATGCAACACAGGCATATCATATTTTTCCAAGGAACCCTAAACCTTTTTTGCAATGTGGGCAGCTTTGGATTTTGAGCCCTAACTCTGCATGCACCTAGTTAACACCCGCAAGCCTGCCAGGGTGGGGTGAAGTTTGGGGCGTTTGCCATGTTTTCTGACCCAGACACCCCATCCAAACCTCAAATATTGACTACTTACACACATTTTCCTTACAGTTATGTGAGGAAAACATCTGGAATCTGTGGGGAGACACAAACTTCCTTACCTCACTTGTTTGGGTAGGCCTAGTACCTGCGACAGGAAAGGTCCCAAAATGCAACTTAGACATACCATATTTTTCAACTGAAAAATTAAATTGTATTCGCAATGTGAGTAGCTCTGGATTTAGGACCCAAGTTCAGCTGTCACCTAGGGAATATTAACAAACCTGTCCATTTTTTAAAACTAGATACCTAAGGGAATCCAGTGCGTGGTGATTGTGTGGCTCCCACCACATTTGACTACCCAGGACTATTTGAAAACCTCAAACATTGACTAAAACACATATGTTCCTCACATTTCTGTGAGAAAAGCTGCTGGAATCTGCCGCTATCCACAAATTTCATATCATCCAGCATTCCCCCAATGCTCCCGATAAAAATATTACTTCCCTCGAGTGGGTATGACTATTGGCCTTAACAGGCAATGACCCATACACAACATGGACACATCGTATTTTTCCCCTAAAAACGGACCCTTTTTTCCAATGTGGATAGCAGTGAATTTTGGGCCACAGCTCAGTGTGCGCCTAGGAAAATGTTGCAAGCCTGCACATTTATCAAAATTAGACAGCCAGGGGATTCCAGGGTGGGGTTACTTGCAAGGCCCCCACCAGGTTTACTTAACCATAAGCCCTTGCAAACCTCAACATTTGAGTAAAATGCACACTTTCTTCACATTTCAGTGATGGAAAGTTGTGGGCAGCCCTATATGTCTTACCGCATAGCATTTCCTGAAGTCTCCTGATAAAAATGGTGCCTCACTTGTGATGTTAGGCCTAGTACCCGCAGCAGAAAAGGCTCAAAAACACAACATGGACAGATTACATTTTTCCTCTGAAAACTGACCCGTTTCTTGCAATGTGGCTAGCTATGAATTTTGGGCCCTAGATCAGCGGCACTTAGGGAAGCCGAGCAAACCTGCAAATTTTCCAAAACTAGACACCCAGGGGAATCCAGAGTGGTGTGACCTGCATGGCTCGTAACGGTCTTTCTTACCCAGATGCCCTTGCAAGCCTCAAACTTTGACTAACCAAACAGTGGTACATCGCTTGTGTGGGTAGACCTAGAACCCACAATAGGAAAGCCCCCAAAATAAGTCACAAAAATGATCTAGTTTGGTCATAGGGGTAGCTGTGGTTTTTGGGCCAAGGATCGACAACCACCCAGGGTACCCTACTAAACCGAGACAATTCTGAAAACTAGACACCCAGGGGAGTCCAGGGTGGTGTGCCTCATATTGATCCCAAAATGTGTACTTAACCACAATGCCTTGCACACTCAAACTTTGCAGAAAACTGTGAATTTTTCTTGCATTTCTTTCACGTAAATGTCCAGAAACAGAAGGACTCCACAAAATGTATACCACCCAGCATTCCACTACTTTTCCTAATGAAAGTGCTGCCCTACTTGTGTGAATGGGCCTAGTCCATGAACATGAACAGATCAAAATAAGGTCAATAAAAGTCCCTTTCCGGGAGGGGGGTGCCAAAAATAACCAAAACGTGACAATATTTTTCAGGAGTGACCCTTGCCCAAGGGGCCGCTGCCTGACATGCATAAATACAAAATCCCTGGTGTATGGTGGTTTTCCTCACAGGTGGCAGATCAACATATGGCCAATTTTACCCCAGGGAGGTAGCAACAGTCAATACATGCCCCAACATTTTTGGGACGGGACACTTGTTTAAGGGGCCTGTCCTCAATTGCCTAATAAAAAATCTCTGGTGTCTATTGGTTTTCCACCCCCCTTGGGGGCAGAACAGCCTAAAAAATGACTGATCTGCTCCAAGAAATGGCGGAAAAAGGCCTAAACGTTTTTTCCCAAATTAGGGCAAAACACTATCCAAAGGGGCCACTTCTCATAAACAAATCTTTTATTTCCCTGGTGTCTAGTGGGTTTTCACCTCTCCAGGGAGCAAATCAGCCTAAAAAACAGCCAATCTTTCCCCAGGGGAACGGGAACAAAGGAAAATCACACCCTTAAAGGGTAGTGACTATTGACCTAGGGTTCTCTCCCCATAAACATTATTTGTAGTCTAAATCCTTGGTGTGTAGTGGCTTTCAACCCCTTGTGGGACAGATCGGCTTACAAAATGGCAGATCTGTTCTTGGGGTGCAGAAAACAGTTAAAACATATTCACCCTGAATCAGTAAGCAACCTTTGACCAAGGGACTGCTCCCACCACAAGCAAATGACATCCCTGGTGGCTAGTGGTGTATTTCTGCTGTGCAATCACGATCTCACCCGTAATCCAGTAGCAGGAATGCACTTTAGAGAGACACAGGGGAAAAGAAACAAGTCTTTCCTTTCCCCCTGTGTCTGTCTGCCCTTCTGACCCTTCACTGGAGTGAGAAATTACCATAAACATTTTCTCTAGCCTTATGCACCGAATGCAATGGCGTAAATGTGTCCCATTGTGCCTGTTAATGATGTTGGTGCACTGTGTACACACACAGGCCATTAGAGCACCAGTGGAGTGGTCAACGTTGCAGCTGAAGTACAAAAGGCATTTGGCGGGGGCCTAAGGGGAAATGCCACTGTCTTTGACTGGAAAATATTTTTTTGAACTGATTGTTATTGGTTAAGAGTTGTATTAATTTTGTGTAGATGTTATATATTTTGTGAAGCGTATTGATATCTGATTTTTTAATGTATCAAATGACGATCAATGAATGAAATGAAGAAATAAATGATGCAGACCATCTTATTAGTTAGTTTGGTCTCAGTCTGCCTAAATAGTTGGCAGCTCATTAAATAGGCAGCTAGATGTATCTGTTTAAGTAGTAATTATCGACCCAATCTAGATGTATGTCCAAAGGCCCACCCATTATATAATTGACTTTCTAAAAGTGACATTTTCAGAACTTGTAACTCACAATCTCCATTTTACCATATAAGAGGATTTTAAATTACACTTCATTTGAGTCTAAACATTTCAACCTGCCCCCCATCAAAAGTTAGTACCTATTAAATTTAATAATGCAGTAGAGAAAAATACATTTATATTTTTTTCAGTAACAGAACAGGTAAACTCAAACCCACATGTCCTATTTTATAAATACAATGCACCCTGCTCTATTGGCCTTAAGGGTGTATCTTAGGGATGACTTATATGTATTAAAAATGTAGGTTTAAGTGAGGCAAAATGTGTATTTTGCTTGGTCAAAATGGCAATTTTAAAACTGCAATGACATGCCTGAGACACGTTTTAAAATGCTACTTAATTGAGTGGCACAATAAGTTCTGTAGGCCCACTAGTAGTATTTAATTTACAGGTACTGGAATAATATAGGACCCTATACTAGGGACTTTTATGTACATTTATTATGCCAATGTCAATCAAGTGTAAGCCAATTTACCATGTTTTAGGGAGAGAGCACAAGCACTTTAGCTCCAAATGCCAACAAAAACAAATGGAGGAGCATAGGCAACAAGTTTGGGGAAGACCACAAAAAGGAAGTAAGGTCTAATGTCAAAATAAGAAGAAATCATTCAAATAAATCCTCTTCCTCTTGTTCCTGTCTTTTGTACATAATTATCCCCACTACTTTCTTCCCATCCCAATTCCACTTCTTGCAGCATTTTCTTATTTGAATTTACTTTGCCTGGTAATCTGCGACAATAATGTCAAAACTCCCCATCCTCAAATTCCTGAAATAAATTTTCCAGTGAGCTCTAATATTTGTGTTTTTTTCTGACATATTCAGCCAGCGGAAAATGTTTCAGTGAAAATAGGCAATTGTACCTGTATCTCCCAGTGGTATTCTGGACACATTTCAACTACTGCTGAAAAGGTTCGACCACACATATTCAGAAGTACGAATTCAGGGCCAGGTGTGCAAATGTCCTAGTGGAAAAAACGTAGTTGCAAATTATGCACCAACATTTTTGTGACCAGTAAATTATTTTGTAAACCGATCTATGTACTAGTAGGCCACTACATAAGATAACGATTCAGAGAGTGTTGCAGAATGATCAGCCCACTGAGTACTCATTAGGCAGGTTGCGCATTGTGCCACCTTCTAATTGGCTACCATTGCAGGGATGGTGGCCTGTAAGGTACAGCAGACCACCACATCCGCATTTCAAATTGGATTTTTTTTTTAAAGCAGTCTGAATTTCTTAAAGACATTTTTCAGTGTTGGTTGGTAGTGGTCCCATCAACAACTGCTTTTTTCCCTGAAGCTATCAACATGATTCATAAAGGGGAAGGGGGCCAAATAGGACCATCTCTTCTATACTAGAAGACATTGCTTCAATTTGGCAATATCTTGTAGTATAGAAGAGATCATTTTGTAAATAGATAATTTGGCTGAGGACTTGCCCTGTGTGAAATTTGTAACATTTGTCACGAAAGTTTATGAAAGCTCTTTTTTGTAACATTTGTTTAATCTGTTTTAGGAAGAACTGTGGTTTAAAGTTTTGCAAGTGGTGAATGAATTGATGGTAAATATGGGAAACAATGATGTAGGCAAGTATCCCAGGTGTGAGAAGACTAAACAATGTTCTGTGACACTGTGTATGTGGATCAACATTTTTGGAAAGCTTCATGAGGATATATCAAACAATACCAATGTTATTGGTGAAACAATAAATGCTCTTCCTATCAAATCTGTGATCTAGCAATAACTACACAGTATTACACAGTGGAAGTAACTATACTGTGCGGTTATAATTAGGTCAAAGTGTCTACAGCATTTATTGTTTCACTAACAACGTTAGCGCCAATTGATGAACCTTCTTGAAACTTTACCAAAAAAGTTAAACTTATTCAGTTCCTTCCTGCCTAGAAAATTTAGTTGGGAGGTGGGGGGGTCAAAACTTTGATTTCCCATGTTAATTCCCACAAGAACTTTTGAGACACAATACAGAAAGAAATGGGTGAAAGGAATTTCACCAAATTTGGCAGACTATTAGAACTTTACTCAGAAAGCATGTTTTTTCATAGTTATTGTAAATCAGGTGAGTCATTTTTGAGAAATTAACCTTTAAAGAGATCTTATGTGTGGTCACGAAGAGGTTAAAAATAGGTATATCCCGGTTGTTGGTGTCCAGATATGCTGTGATTGGTCACTTTAAAGGGGACTAGTTAGTCTTAATTGTCTGGTCACAACTTTAACTGTATGTTGTGGCAGCCATTATAGAACTCGAGGAGATGGTTGCTGCATTTTGAAAAGTAATTAAAAAATATAAAGGGGACAGAGTAAGGATACACTGATCCCAAGGGACAAAGGTAAAAGTCCCAAAGGGACAATCCCTTGATTGGGCGGCCACAACATTGACAGCATGTTGTGCTGGCTTTTACAGAACTCAGGGACATGGTACTCATTAAAATGCATTATAGATAAAGATTATTTTTGACAGTCACATAAAGGAGAGACATAAAGGGTGATAAAAGATGTTAGTCACAATCTAAACCATTCATTTATGATACCATACTAATTTTAGCAATTGTGGTGTGTTCTGAGGTGATTGTACCCAGCAACAAAATGAGGATCCTCTTGAGGGATGATGAACCATGTTTGAGAGAAAGCTGTTTTCTATATATGTATGTCATTTTTATCACCCCTGAAAGACTAAGACAAAGGGCTGAAGTTTGCTTCAGGAGGTTGCACCCTAACAACTGAGGGGGTGAGGTTTTCTATATCTTAAACTTTGGATACAATCATTAAATAACCCCGCCTCTGGTCATATGGACCTTAGTTTGTTAACAAAACTAAATCAGGAGCAATCATCTACATTACAAAAAATCATTAACGACTTTTAGTTCAGTCAATAAAGAGAGTTAGTTTAAATTAAAGAGATTTATTTTCAATAATTTTTAGTTTTTCATCAATTTATTTAATAGATATTATTATTTAGCTTTCAGTTACAATAATCCATCCATCAATATTTTGTAACAAGTCTTTTTTTTTGAGATCCATATAACAAACATTTTAGTATCCATAAATACATCCATAGTAATTCATTAAATACAATAATAATAACACCGAGTTAATAAATAGCACAAATTTACCAAGAGGGAATAAATCTTAAAATCCAGAACGATAAGCAGCATAAACATTTACATTATTATATGAAGGACAAAGAACACAGTATCCACTTCCAATCGTAGATAAAAACTGAAAACTGAATAAAGAATTAAACCTTGGATATCTTAACATATAAATACAACTCAGCTAGTATGTAGAGCATAATAAATCCTCAAAAATTCAATGATGTAACTGATTCAGAGAAAACCTGTCAGATGTTTACATAATAAATCAAAATCCTAAGGTTACCAGACCTAAATATCAGGGATAATGGAGGTACCTCCTAAAAAGATTTTACATTGAATTTAAAGATCTTAATCAAAATAGGCTGCCCAGATTCTCCCAAACTTCTTAAGTCCCCCAATTCGTGAAGCATAGGCTCGTTCGCTTTTTTTAACTAGTTTCATTTTCCGGGCCCATTCATGGACAGATGGTATAAGATCTGATCTCCATCTCTGAAGCAGAAGTGATCTAGCTATGGCCATTGCAATATATATTAATTTAACAAGCTTGTCTGGAAGAAGGAGGTCTGGGTCAAAGCCAAGTATTTTTAGCCAAGTGCTCAATCCTATTGAAATATTGCATTCACGTTCCAAATGAGAGAAAATATCCTTCCAAAACTTCTGAATCAAAGGGCATTGTAATATAATATGTGCCCAATTGGCTGAAGGATGGTTAGAGCAGCTGAAGCATTGCGCTGATTGGTTGGTATAAATTTTAGATAAGAACAGGGGAGTTCTATAGAGTTGCCATTTACGTAAAAACAACATCCTTCGCCAATTGGCTCCCCTTAATGTACTAAAATTAAAATTGTTAACTGCTGACCACGTACTTGCTGAAATATCCAGCTCCTCGTGTTTAGCCCATTTCATAATAGCCTTCTGCTCAAGATCAATACCCTTGGTTGAGGCTAAACACTTTTTCCATTCCCCAGGTTTCTTAACTGCAGTGTCACCTAATAATTCATCTACTATGTATTTCTGTTCAAATATCTGAGCCAGATCAAGTTTACTGAGGAATTTACTTAAGATATTATATGACCCAAGAAGAAGGAAATCATTAACAATTAAATGAGACATTTCAGCTATGCTCAGCCATCTATCATTCCTCAAAAAGTCTGAGATTTTCCGGAATCCAGCATTGGCCCATTTTTGTGTTACTACTGAAGATTCTCTGATCCCAGATAATGAGATAGGGCCGGATAGCGGGGTTGAGGAATGGATTATGGGGATGAAATATCTTCTATAGAGAGCCTGTCGCTTTTGGAAAAACCACTGTAAACACTTATATCGTACCAATTTGGGTGATTTAAAAATTATTACTGGGTAGTGGATCTGATTTTCCTTGCAAATTAAATTCATAAAATAGCTAACAAAAAGATTTGATTGTTGTTGCGGTTTAAATCTTGATATATATTGTGCAAAATATGCAAAGTAATAATCCCTAAGATTCGGGAGAGCTAATCCTCCATGTTCCTGTTCTTCATATAAAGTGCTAAGTGCAAATCGCGGGGCCTTTTTTGCCCAAAGGAAGGTCGTAAACATAGACTCTATTTTAGTAAAAAAGGAGCTTATTAAAATGCAGGGGATCGCTAAGTCACCTCAAAAGGAGGCCAGCGGGAGAACATGGCGGTGGTCGGCTGACTCGCTGCGGTGCTCCGCGATCAAGCTCCCGGTGTATCCGCCTAGATGCCTGATGCCTGAAAGGGAGTTAATGGGTTCTGCGTAAAAATGATTCCTTCAAAACCTGGATTATATTTTCTGCATTTGTTGGTGATCGGAACTTTGGTTTCATAAAAGAAGAAAGAGGAAAACAAAAAACGGAGTATCCCTTCTGATCCCCTCCTGACGTCCGACACGGTTCGGCTCGGTACGGGCTGTCTGTCCTCCCTCTCTATGACGGGAGTTTCAGGCGGCGAATCTTGCATTTCTGAAGGTGGAGGCAGCAGGGCTGCTGTGTGCGCTACCAACTCTGGCCTCATCGAAGTACCGGCTGTTCTGAGGCTGTGGTCCGCGGCCGCCCTGGAGCTGCGACGGGGGAGGAAGGCACGCTGTTTGGCGCTTGCTGTATGCAGCGTCCCGGTTAAATCCCAGGCGCAAATGCTCAAGTTCACTCCTCGAGGAGCAGTGGAGGGCAAAGTGGTTGGGGAGTGTCCCGAGGGGACGGAGAAGGAGGAAGGCTGTGTGGAGAGGATCTCGAAGGAGCCCGCAGAGGAGGGTCTAGAGTTACTCCAGCAGCAGCCCAAAAACAGGGGTAGAGGTATTCGTAGAAGACGTAAGGCGCCTACAAAGATACAGTGGAAGGAGCCTGCCGCAAATCTACGCGAGGTAAAGTCGGTTAAACCGGTGTTCAATGGATCTATACCCCCTGAAGGTAAGAAAGCCTCATCTTATTTGTCTGCGGAAGTGAAGTCGAAGTGTGTTAGATCAAACGGGGCTAGAGGTAAAGTTAAACACAAAAGAGATCTGAACGTGGCATTAGATTTGGGTTCTAAGATTACGCCATCTCTGCGCTCATATTTTAAAGCAATACCACAGGTGCTCCGCTTGACAGAGGCTCAGGGCATGTCTGCCCCCCTGACAGTAATAAAATCTGCTGCTGCAGATCTGCCTGCTCCTGATGCCTTTGATGTTTTAGATATCCCCGTTTCAGATTCTGTCCCTGCTCCTTGCGGCCCCTCCGGAGGAGATTCGGGTCCTTTGCTCACTTCTGGGAATGTTTCCTCTGAGGTGGGGTCAGTTCAGCCTTGGTCATTGAATCCATCCAAGGGCGATCTATTAACCAGCGGCTTGATAGGACCATCAGTATGTGAGTCTCCAGGAGGTGGAAGCCACGTTTGTGCAAGAGAAGTTACTTTCAATCTGGTAACCCAAGTGGAAACTGAGGGCACAGTGTTGAGTAGGGAAGGGATGGGAGACCATCTTTTTGATTGTGATCAGCAGCAAGTTTCTCTACCAAAACCTGATACAGGGGGTACAATTTCTGCGGCCTCTTTACTGGCAATGTTTTCAACTCTATCTCGAGACATTAAAAAAGGGTTTGAAGAGTCTTCTGCCAATCAGATGGATATCCGGAATTTTTGCAAATCTCTGGACAAAAAGATCGATGGGCTAACCTCCAGGATGGGGAAGTTAGAAGAGACGGTCGCTGTGATGTCTTTACATTTGGATAAAGCTGAGGAGGATATAGTTAAATTGCAGAAGGAGGATCAGGCCCTATTAGATAGGATGGAGGTTTTGGAGAACAATGCCAGAAGATCTAATATCCGCATACTTAATGTACCGGAAGGTTCCGAAGGTTCTGATGTCAAATTATTTGTAGTGCAATTATTGAAGGAATCGTTGTGTTTAGATCAATCCCTGGAGGAGTTGACCATCGACATTCAAAGGGTCCATAGAGATCCGTTCAGGAGAAATCAACAAAGATCTAAGCCCCGTAAAATCCTTGTCAACTTCCATACCTATGCCCTTAAAGAGCAGATTCTCAATTTAGCTTTGAAACAAAAATCTCTTCCTGGCAAGGGATTCACTTTTCTTATTAGATCTGATCTCTCAAGGGTTACGTTAGAGAAACAGTGGGAGTTTGGCAGGCGGCTTGATGCATTTAGAAAAATGGGGGCAACTGCACAGTTGGTGTTCCCTGCCGCCTTGAAAGTGATGTTTAACAATAAGATGTTTAATATCAGGTCAGTGCAAGCTGCTGACGAGCTCCTTTTAGATTTGGGTAATGAGGCGGCAGGTTAACATATATGCTCCATAACTCTACAGACCAAGAAAGGGCTATGAATGTTAGAGTATAATTGCATATTTGCATAATTGCAGGTATTGAAAAATAAAATAAATAATCTCTACTACCTAAAAAATGTATCTATGGTTACAACATAAATAATAGAGAAGAGAAAAAAGAAAAAGAATAAAAAAGAATAGAAGAAGGGTAGGAAGGAAGAAAAAGGGGAAAGCTACGTACACACATACATATGATCCTTTTTTTTTGCATATACCATAACCTGCATATGTACATATGTACATATGTACATATATGCATTGTAATAGCATAAAGGGTCATGTTGGTCACTTTGGCGGGGAACTTGGTTTAGGGATTTGGGTGGTTCACGGGAGCTTGAGATGGGGTGCCATCTACTAGACTTGATCCGGTTAGATACACCAAGGGTTCTCCATGGGAGGGAGGGGGGTTGGGGGGGGTCACGCAGTGAAATGTTTTATAAAATTCCTCATGTGCCAATTTTGTGTCCTAATCTACTATGTTTGGTGCATGAGATCCCTAGATATGCTGCTATTTAAAATAAAGGTAGGTCAGACGAAAGATTTTCCAAGTCCCCGAGTAAGGTTGGGAAGTGTTGGGGTCAGTAGTCAGGATAAGCGATATGGCTATGACTAATCTAAAGATAATATCCTGGAACGTAAATGGCCTGCGTACTAAACCTAGGGCCAGGAGAATTTTACAATATCTTCGAGACTCAGAGGCACAGGTTATCATCCTACAAGAGACGCATTTGGTTCAGGATGAAATGGATGCGTTAGTTAAAGGGAATAAATGGATTGACTTTGCAATTTCTACTTCTCAGTTATTGACCTGTAGAGGGGTATCGCTTATCTTTAAAAAACAACTCAGGGCTAAGGTGTTAGATTCTAGGGTTGACCCAGCCGGTAGATGGGTTATCGCCTCCCTTTCCATTTTGGGTCCTCAGTTTACTATCGTGGGGTACTATGGTCCTAATCAGGACGATCCGTCATTTTGGAGACAATTTTTTCGCATCTTCTGTCTTTCCCAGAACCTGTAATTTTTGCAGGTGACTTTAATATTGTCTTAGACCCCACTTAAGATAAATCTCATAATAGTCGGTCCCGAATTCCATCAAAATCAAGGTCCCTTTTGTTAAACGCAATGAAGCCGTATGGTTACGTAGAAATTTGGAGGTTAAGGGTAGGTGAACAGCAGGGTGTCTCCTATGGGAACTATAAATACCATCATCAATCTAGAATAGATTTTGTATTAATTAACCATACTTTAGTGGATTGTGTTAAAGATATTAAGTACCTTCCACTTCACCTATCTGATCACTCTGCAGTAGTTATGGAGCTTAGATTGCTGTTAAATATGCCGGCTAGGAGCTGGTCGTTTGATCGTTCCTTACTTTCCCACCTAGATGATGTTCTTTTCCTCAAGTCTGAGGTGTGTCACTTTTTAAAGATAAATGTAGGATCAGCAGGCATCGGAGTGGTGTGGGAATCCCTTAAAGCATTTTTGAGAGGCCTTATTACAAACAAAACGGCTTTTAGGAGGAAGGAATATAGGGAGGCCGTGACATCAGTGGAAGCAAATATTGCTAAGACTCAGTTAGATCTAGTCGTTGATTCCAATACAGAAGCGGTCCGCTCTTCCTTGTCTGAAAGATTACTTTCTTTAAAGGGCCATCTAGCTTCGATCCTAAATCAGCGGATACAAGAAAGGTGGGAGGCCAGCAAACTCGCACACTTCCAGTATGGAGAAGGGGCGGGGAAGCTATTGGCATGGAAAACTAAAACGGACCATGTCCGTAATAATATCGAGATGATTAATGTCAATGGCTTCCCACTCTCCCGGGATGTTGATATTAGATCTGCCTTCAGAGAATTCTTTCAAAATATTTATTATGAGGACAAGAACATCAGCCCAGTCATCATTAAAGATTGGCTCAGTAAGATTACCCTTCCAGCACTTTCTGCTGAGCAAAGCGAGATGTTGGATAGTAAAATCTCAGAGGAGGAAGTTATTAAGGCCATAAGCAATGCCAAAAATGGGAAGGCGTCTGGTACAGATGGCCTACCGGCTGAAATATATAAAGCACTGGAGTCGGAACTTGTCTCCTTCCTGGTAGTACCATTTAATAGTATTTTACTGGATGGGAGTCGTCCTCCGGCGTCATGGCACAGTGCTTCTATAACAGTAATTCTAAAACCGGGAAAACCATCCACTGCATGTGGTTCATATAGGCCAATCTCTATACTAAATGTAGATTATAAAATATTTGCCTCAATTTTGGCCAACAGACTTGCTCTTGTTGCCCCCAACATTCTACACCCGGATCAGAAGGGGTTCGTCAAGGGGCGGCAGCTATACAAACTAACCTTTGACTTAATAGGGGCTATTGACTTGGCAGTCCTGGAGTCTCTCCCCCTGGCTGTCCTTACCTTGGATGCCACCAAGGCCTTCGACAGAGTCAATTGGTTGTATCTGTCGGAGGCCCTGGCTAAGTTCAACGTGGGAGGAGGATTTCGTCGGGCAATTGGTCTTCTATATCGGAACCCAAGTGCCTGTGTACTGGTTAATGGCGGTCTATCTGATGCCTTTGACATCTCGAGGGGTACACGGCAGGGCTGCCCCCTCTCCCCGCTTCTTTTCAATCTATACGCTGAACCATTCGCCCAAAGTCTGAGAGATAATGTTAACATCAAGGCGTTCGCGTACAGGGGTTGGGAGAAAAAAGTGGCCCTGTACGCTGATGATATTCTCATCTATACATCTGATGCCCATATGGCACTCCCGGAAATAATCAAGCTAGCCTCGGAATTTGGGGAAGTGTCTGGGTATGAGATTAATGCCACAAAAACCGAGATGATGACCTGGGGCATGGACCAGAACTTTAGTATTGCTGGTACTCGCCCAGGAAAAAAGTTGAGATATCTGGGCCTTGATATAGAAGAGGATATAGACCAGATTGTCAATACTAATTTTTCTAGGATAGCTAAGGTCTGTCGTAAGTTACTTCAGTCCTGGTTCCATCTTCCATTGTCATTACTAGGAAGGGTTAACTTGGTCAAGATGTTTGTTTTACCAAAGATTTCTTTTCTATTCAACACTATTCCCTTGTATTTTGATCCAATTTTTATTAACCTCTTCAGTGCCCATGACGAGATGGTCTCGTCATGGGCCGCGGTTGCGCTGTGCCCATGACGAGACCATCTCGTCATGAACCCCGCCCGCTAATGCAACGGCCGGCACAGGGCGGGGAAAGGGCGTGGCACTGAAGGGGTTAAAACATTTCAGGCCGAGATTAACACCTTTATCTGGAATAAACATCTTCCTAGAATTTCATGGAAAAAATTAAGGAGGCGCAGGGAAAAGGGGGGGTTGGCTGCTCTGGACATCCAGGTGTATGCCTGGGCGTTCCAGTTATCTCATGCCAGGATGCTGTTAAAGACACCATTCAAGTATGGGGTGGGAATTCTATACAAAACTTTGCTTATGGGAGAGGGGGTTAGCCAGTTTGGATTCCTACTAAAGTTTGGAGATCCCAAATTCTTTAAAAAAATTAAATTGAAGATTCTATTGGGAATGGCAAGGACATGGGCCCAGGTATTGAAATCTATTAAAATAGGGTACTATAGTTGTAGGACTCCCTTATGGGGTCTGCCTGATAATCCGCCCTGGTTGGGAGATTCACTGGCGGTACCTATTAAAGAGGCAGGGGTGGAGGTTTGGGGAGACCTATTTGTCGAGGGGGTATTGCTCTCCTGGGAGTGTTTGAGTAGGAAGATAGGCCCAGGCCTAGCCAGGCTAAAATATCTGCAGATGTCCAGCTGGTCTCGCTCTTACACTGCACAGCCCTCTCAAAGAAGCAAGTTTCCATTGGGAGGTTACAGTACCCTTATAACTCTCTTAATCGACAAACCCCCGGCTAAGAAGGAGATTTCATCCTGGTATAACCTGATTTTGGAAGAGATGGATGGAGCTTTTTTGTTACCAGATGAGCTTTGGAGGTTAGATATAAGCAACTCTAATTTGCAAGAGCTATGGAATACATCATGTAGAATGATGTGGGATGTTGTGAAACCGGCGTGGTTGCGCAGGAATCACCTTTTTACTATCCACAGAGCCTACTACTCTCCCCTCCGTCTTTCTAAATTTATGCAGGGGAATATGGTGGTGTGTGCTAGGTGTGGGCTCCTGGCAGCCTCGGACATTCACATGTTCTATGAGTGCCCTCTCTTATCTCAGTTCTGGGAAGCCATTTGTAAGACCCTGTCGTCTTCAGTAGATTTCAATATAGTATTAGATCTTCCTTTGGTGATCTTCGGTATCTTGGAGGGGGTCTCCACCTTGAAGAAGAAGCTAATTTTTTATGCTATACTACTCGCTAGAAGGGAGATATGCCGGAAGTGGAAGGACCCTTCACCTCCTTCTATTACTGAATGGTATGCTTCTGCCCTGCAGGTCTCCAACCTGGACTTGGCTAGAGTAGGGAATCCAGATAAAAGATCCTTCTGGCACCTCCTGAAATGGGATCATTGAGAGACTGTTTTTTTTTTTTTTTTTTTCCCCAGGTCCAATGATTAAGCCATCTTTCCCATTTTTGGGTAAAAGCCGAGCTCCGATACTTCTTTTAGTACTCTGGCTGTACTACTGTATCCCCCTAAAGGTTATAGTATGGTGATCGCTGGTATGTCAAGCCATATTGCTGAGGGACGAGGCCCTTGCTTCAGGTCTGCCCCTTCCAGTTTAAATGTACTGAGACAGCATATCGCTTGTTAACCTATGGATTTCATATACAATACCTTGGTGGCATATGAGGACAAAAAAAAAATGCAGGGGATCGCCGAAAAGAGGAAGTTGAATAGTGGAAGGACAGACATTTTAATCAGTGCAATCCTACCCAAGATGGTTAATGGAAGAGAGCTCCATTGAAGAAATAAATCGTGAACTTTTCGTAGAAGTGGGGCAAAGTTAAGGTCATTTAAGTCTGTTATTTGCTCAGAAAAATAAACACCCAGATACCTCTTAGGTTTAGTATTTAAGCAGGAAAGAATATCGGGGTGTAAATCCAAAGATGCTCTGCCACACTGTATAATTTCATTTTTCTTTTTATTAATTTTATATCCACCTAATGTTTCAAATTCTTCAAACATCTTAAAAGGTTTTGCTTGGACCTCCTTCAGGGGCTTTATAATAAGCATGATGTCGTCGGCGTATAATTATAATTTCCCCATAGTTGGAAGTGGGGGGCAGACATCAATACTATTCCTGATTGCAATCGCTACTGGCTCGATAAAAAAGGCGAATAATACTGGCGACAGTGGAATACCTTGTCTAGTCCCCTGTTTAACCTTGACCTGGCCGGCCTCCGAGGTGTTAATAATTACGTTGGCTTCAGCGTTAAGATATACATTCTGAACCAACCCCGTAATTTTAGGAGGTATGGCGAAATTTAGCTAAATAAAAAATAGGGTCTCCCAGACGACTAGGTCAAATGCTTTTTCGGCATCTAAAAGGAGGACCAGTGCCGGTATCCTATGAGTCTCAAAATAGTCTAAAGCTTCTGTTAAATAGAGCGTACTTGTGTCCAACTGCCTACCCTCTATAAAACCATTTTGGTCAGGTTGAATCAAATGCGAAGCATTTTGATTAAAATGATTAGCTAAAGGTTTAGTGATTATTTTATAGTCAGAGTTCAATAATGTGATGGGGCGGTAAGAATTCGGGTCCTCACTGTCTTTTCCCTTTTTTTAAAAACTGACTATATTCCCATATCTGAATGACTCTGGTATCGCCCCCCCTTCTAAAATTTAATTAGCCAGCAATAACAAAAAATCCAAGATGGCACTACAAAAAACTTTTTAAAATTCTGCTGGGAGGCCATCTGGGCCACATGCTTTTCTGCTCGGAAGATTTTTTATGACCCCCCCTCCACCTCGTCTTTTGTGAAAGGCCTTGCCATTGCGATTGTCTCAATATCCAAGAGTGACAGTGATTCATTACTCTGAAGGAAACCTCTCAGAGATGTAATATCGACAATCTGTTGTTGGCCATATATAGACCTATAATGTTGTAACATTATATTGCCTATTTTTACTGGGTCATCAGTGAGGGAGGCAGTTGAAGGGCATTTTAATGCATTGATTTGATTAGTAGCAGCCTGCTCCCTTGCCTGCCAGGCAAGAAACCTACCAGTAAAATTACATTCTTCATAGATTTTTTGTCTATGATTCTGGTGAAAGGATTCGCCTTTAAGATAGTATCTTTCACTAAGGGCACGTTTAGCCTGATTGAGCTGCCGCTGGTTGAAGACTGTGGGGCTGGTAAGAAATGCATCGAGAGACCTTTGTACTGTCTGCTCTGAAAGTCGCTTTTCTTCCTTGGCTTTCTTAAAAAGTTTGGCATCTTTTCCAATGGCCAGCCCCCGAATAAAGGCCTTGAGTGAATCCCAAATCATATTTAAAGGAGCAGATTCATGGTTGCATACAAGGAATTCCCTAATCTTGGTTTAAAAAAAGAAGCACCCAATTCTCTTCTAATAGATATTGTCTATTTAGCATCCATCCTTTAGGGGTCCGAATATAATCCCCGAACTGTAACTCGAGAACCAGCATCGCATGGTCTGAAAATCCATTCTGAAGGAATCTCTGCTGGCTGAAACTCAATCTCCTGGATATAAGAAAGAAGTCGATGCGTGATGAGGTATGAAATCTGCCTGACAGACAAGTATAGGTGATCTTAGTTGGAAATGCCACCCTCCAAGGATCTAATAGGTCTAGAGTTGTGCCATAATTTTCTATACTTTTTAAGGTTTTAGGTTTCAGCTGTTTTTTGGATAGAGCAGAGGAATCGATTTTAGGATTCATTAAAAAATTAAAATTCCCCCCAGGATCAATTCGCCGAGTACTAGAATTAGTGATTGAAAAAATTCCTCATACGGCATTGGATTATCCTCGACTGGGGCATATATGCTGGCAAATGTTATTAACCTATGCCCTACTTTGCAAGTGATCCAGCACCATCATCCGTTCTGGTCTTTTGCAGAATTCACCACTTCCGCCTGAAGTTTTTTATTCAGAAATATCGCTGTGCCCTGATGGGATGCTAAAGATAAAGAAAACCCTCTATAGGCTGCCCAAGACCTAAACATAGAGAAGTCAGGTACTTTTGCTGACTGTATATGGGTTTCTTGTAATAGAATAACTGATGGGTTTTCTGTCTTAATCCACGCCTCAATTGCCCTAATTTTCTTCTTGTTGTTAAGGCCATAAACGTTAAAGGAAGCCACTTTCAAAATCTCCTTTCTAGCCGTTGATAATAGAGATGATATTCGGCCACCTTAAGAGCATTAAAATACAGTATACCACTGCACTATGGAAACAAAAATGAAGAATGGCCCCATTTGCGAACTGACTGAATATGAATCTTGTTAGAACCGGCGGTCTCTAGTTGGCAGAGGTATACACTTCTGACAAATAGGGACCAACCAACTCTAGTCAGGGAAAGGGGATTACACACTCAGATAACCCCTGCTACCCCCTTGGTAGCTTGGCAGAGCAGACAGGCTTATCTCAGAGGCAGTGTGTTAAGCATTTATGACCACATACAGTAATAAGGTGAATACACTACAGATGGACACGACACAGAAGTTATTATAAAAATAGTATTTTTATATAAGGTTTAGCACAAGACCAAATAACGACAAAAATATACCACAGTCTTAATAAATACTCTTTGGAAGGAAAATAATAGTTCAAGTAAGGTTTCTTCTTGGCAAATAGTTCTTTAGCAAAGTATTCTTCTGAGCACAGTTCTTTGGCAACAATGTAACCCCCACGGGAGTCACACGACGTCGAGTCTACAAGATTCCCAAGGTTCGGCGTCGACCGCGAGGAGCGCTACGTCGAGCCTGGAGTTGCAACAGACCCCACAAGTACAGTACCTTGAGAAACGAAGAAAACGATGATCCACGGCGTCGAGATGTCGGCGTCGAGGTCGGCGTCGATCGTGCCTCGGAGTCGGGTCAATCCGCAGCGGCGTCGAGGGATGTCGGGCCGGAGCAGCGCTCACGGCGTCGAGAAGGGCGTCGAGTCGATGCGATCAGCAGCGGCGTCGGGACAGGGTCGCTTGGAGGTAGAGCCGATACTCACTCCTCACTGGCGTCGATACCGGCGTCGAGACGGGGTCACTTGGAGCCGGGGCCGATACCCACTGCTCACTGGCGTTGCTGCTGGCGTCGATCGGGCCCGGCGGCCGGCGTCGAAGGCTCGGGACACTGGAGCCGTTACTCACGATGTCGAGCTGGATTCGGCGGCGTCGAGACTGCAGATTTTCCCTTGTGTACTGGAAACAACACTTTCCAGTAATTCAGCAAATGGTGAAGTCCTTTGGCCCTGTGACTTCAGCAGGAGACTGGCACTCTTCCAGCCCTTGGAGATTTCCTAGCAAGTGTTCAGAGAGTACACACCAAGTTCCTCTCTCCTTGTTCCTTGGCAAAAATAAAGAAGCAGCTTTCAGGTTCCTCCACAGCAAAACAGCACTCTGGCAGAAAGGGGAGGCAAGTCCTTAGATCAGCAGGCTTCTTGTCCTTGGTACAGGTTTCCTTGTCAGAAGTGATCTGAGTTCTTGGTTCAGGGGTCCTTCTCTTATACCCCATTTCTCCTTTGTTCCCTTTGTCCAAACAGGGAGATTCCCACCATCTCAGGTTTGTTGTGGGTGTTGCCAGGCAGAGGCACCTGGCCCATTCACTGAGCAGGGCAGAGTCCTCAGCCGCCCAGCAGGAGGCGGAGCCAGTATTGTCACTGGCAGGAGCAGGGCTATCAGTCGCCCAGCAGGAGGTGGAGCCAGTATTGTGTCAGGCAGGGCAGGCTACTCTTCCCTCACTCTATGTGTAAACGCCCCATTCACCCCACACTGACTCATTCAGACCTCTGGAGCCACCCAGCCCCTGACACACACACCAAACCAGCAGAGGTCGGTAGATAGTTGGACAAGAAAATAGCCACTTTCTAAAAGTGCTATTTTCAAACATAGAATTTAAAAACCATCCATCCTAAAGGGTGTGTTATTAAATTCTGAGTTCAGGGATACTAAACTCGACTCGCTACCATGCTCCCTGAGTCAGATAGATTATAATGGAGTTAATAATCCGTCTGCCCAGTCTGGCCTATGGGAGGCAGGTAGCCCTTCAATAGTGAAAAACGAAAATGGCTGTAATTCACTATTAGGTCATGCCACACACATCAGGGCATGACCTACCTTTTACCAACAATGCACCCTGCCCTAGGGCCTACCATAGAGGTGTCTGAAATGTGGCAAAGTGAAGGTTTAGAGACTGGCAAGTAGGTTTCCTTACCAAGTCGACATGGCAGTCAGGGACTGCACGCAGGCGCTGCGGTGGCAGGCCTGAGACACATTTTACACGCTGCTTCTGTGGGTGGCACAACCAGTGCTGCAAGCCCACCAGCAGCAGTTAACTTACACGCCCTTGGCACACGCAGTGCACTAGACTAGGGTCTGAACAGTAAGTCAACCAAGCCAATCATGGTAACACCAATCAATGTAACAATTTAACATAGGGAGCACTTGCACTGTGGCACTGATCAGCAGTGGCACAGTGCCCAAAGCAATAATCCAGCAAAAACATCGTAAACAGAGGAGGCAAACAGAAAAAAAATGGAGGAGAGACTCATGCCAATGATGCCAGGTCTAACACGTGTCCCCTCCAGCTGAAATGTGGGGAGAACTACCCTTCACCCAGGGAGTCCTCATCACTAAGGCGGAAAAATCTGGACAGACCATCAGCATTGGCGTGATCTGTACCAGGGCGGTGTTCCACCGTAAAGTCCATCCCCTGTAGGGAAATGGACCACCTCAACAGCTTTGGGTTCTCACCCCTCATCTGCATTAACCATCTGAGGGACCTGTGGTCTGTCTGAACCCGGAAGTGAGTCCCAAACAGGTAGGGTCTTAGCTTCTTCAGCGCCCAGACCACAGCAAATGCCTCACGATCTATCGCACTCCACCTTTGTTCCCTGGGAAGTAACCTCCGGCTGATGAAGGCTACAGGTAAGTCTCGGCCCTCCTCATTCATCTGTGCTAGAACAGCCCCCACACCATGCTCTGAAGCGTCTGTCTGGACAATGAATTCTTTTGAAAAGTCGGGTGCCTGGAGGACCGGTGCTGTACACATTGCAGTTTTCAGGGTGTCAAAGGCGTTCTGACAGGCGTCAGTCCAGATCACAAGTCTCGGCTGCTTCCTGGAAGTCAGCGAGGTCAAGGGGTGCACAATGTTGCCATACCCCTTGACAAACCTCCTGTAGTAACCCGTGAGACCCAAGAAGGCTCTCACCTGAGTCTGGGTTTTGGGCGGTTCCCAAGCCAGGATGGTATCTATCTTGGGTTGCAGGGGGGCCACCTTGCCACTCCCTACTTGGTGCCCCAAGTACACCAGTGAACCCTGCCCAATCTGGCACTTACTAGCCTTGATTGTGAGGCCTGCTCTGCGCAGGGCCAACAACACTTCCTGGAGGTGGCGCAAGTGTTCCTCCCAGCTGGCGCTGAACACTGCTATATCGTCCAGGTAGGCGGCGCTGAAATCTTCCAGCCCGGCCAATACCTGGTTAACCAACCTCTGGAATGTGGCAGGGGCATTCTTCATCCCAAAGGGCATCACACGGAACTGGTAGTGCCCATCTGGTGTGGAGAATGCAGACCTCTCTTTTGCCCCATCAGTCAAGGCGATCTGCCAGTACCCAGACGTTAGATCAAACGTACTAAGGTACCGGGCAGCCCCCAACCGATCGATGAGCTCATCAGCTCTGGGGATGGGGTGCGCGTCAGTCTTGATGACCGAATTGAGTCCTCGGTAATCCACACAGAACCGAAGTTCTGGTGAAGCACCAGGCGCTGCAGCCTTTGGGACCAAGACCACTGGGCTGGCCCAAGGACTGCTAGAGGACTCAACCACCCCTAAGGCAAACATCTTGGAGACCTCCTCCTTGATATATGCTCTGACCTTTTCAGTCACCCTGTAGGCCTTGTGCCTCACAGGAGTGCTGTCCCCAGTGTCCACATCATGGACACACCACTGAGTGACACCAGGGATTAAGGAGAACAGATCTGGGAATTGTACCAACAGATGGCGACAATCTTGCTGCTGCTCAGGGGTCAGTGTGTCAGAGAGGACAACACCATCCACTGACCCATCTTTTTCTTTTGCACACAGGAGGTCAGGAAGAGGCTCACTCTCCTCCTCCATCCCAGCATCTGTGGCAAGGAGCATGCCCACTTCGGACCTTTCTAAGTGGGGCTTTAACCGGTTGACATGCAGGACCCTTAAGGGGTTCCTGGGAGACTTCAAGTCCACCAAGTAGGTGACATCGCTCTTTTTCTCCACAACCTCAAATGGTCCGGTCCACCTGTCCTTGAGCGCACAAGGTTCCACAGGGGCCATGACCCAAACTTTCTGACCAGGTTGAAGCTCAACCAGAGTGGCATTCTGATCGTACCACCGCTTCATCTCTTCCTGGCTGGCCTCCAGATTTGCCTGAGCAAGATCTCTGAAGCGCCGAGTCTGGTTCCTAAATGCCAGCATGTAACTATATACATCCTGGGGAGGTTTCCTGGGAGATTGCTCCCAGCCTTCTTTGACCAGACTCAAAGGTCCTCTTACCGGGTGACCATACAAAAGCTCAAAGGGGCTGAACCCTAGAGACTTCTGTGGCACCTCACGGTAAGCAAACAGCAGGCATGGCAAGAGGACGTCCCACTTACACCTCATTGGTTCTTCAAAACCCATGATCATGCCTTTTAGGGTCTGGTTGAATCTCTCAACCAGCCCATTACCTTGAGGGTGGTAAGGAGTGGTAAACTTGTAGGTTACCCCACACTCCTTCCACAGAGACTTCATATAATTCGAAATGAAGTTGGTGCCCCGGTCTGACACCACCTCTCTGGGGAACCCCATGCGGGAGAAAACACCCATCAGTGCCCGTCCCACCACGGGGGCCGTCACTGTGCGGAGAGGGATGGCTTCTGGGTACCGGGTGGCATGGTCCACCAAGACCAGGATAAACCTGTTGCCCATGGCTGTCTTGGGGTCCAGTGGCCCCACAATGTCAATTCCCACTCGCTCAAAGGGGGTACTGACGACGGGAAAAGGTTGGAGGGGAGCCTTCTGCTTCCGCCCACTTTTCCCACTTGCCTGGCAAGTTTGACAGTTCCTACAATGGATATCTGAATCCCTTCTCATCTGGGGCCAATAAAAATGGGTGACAAGCCTGTCATAGGTCTTGTCCTGCCCCAGATGTCCAGCTAACGGAACGTCATGAGCCAACCCCAGTAGGAAGGCTCTGAAGCGCTGGGGTACCACCAGCACACGGGCTGACCCAGGTTCAGCAGCCTTAGGCTCGCTATACAGGAGGTCGTTCTCCCAGTAGACCCAATGTGATCCTGACTGATCACCTGTCGTTTGGGCTGAGGCCTGCTGCCTCATACCCACAAGAGAAGGGCACACTTTCTGTTCAGCACAAAATTCCTCCCTGGAGGGACCACCATCCGACTGCCAATGGGTCAGCTCGGGCAGGTCTCCCAGTTCGGCCACTTGTTCTCCTGTCGGTTCCAGGGTATCCCCCTCAGGGTCTGCTCCCTCCTGGACCGCGGGAACGATGGGGGACGGTTTCCCGCGCCCCCTGCCTCTTCTCTTCACGGTTGGGACCTGGGCCATGCTTTCAGGCTCCAGGGCCCCATCAACACCCTTACTGACTGACATGGACCGGGTGGTCGCACACACCCACTCAGGCAGACCCAACATTTCCAGATGCGATTTTCTCTCCACCTTAGCCCAAGGGGAGTCCTCCAAATCATTGCCCAGGAGACAATCAACAGGCATGGCGGGCCTCACAGCAACCTGAAGAGTACCTGAGACTAGGCCTGGGCGGCAAATTCCGCTCCGCTCGCGGAATTTGCGGAATTTGCGTAATTTCGCGTTCCGCGGGGGAACGCGAAATTGCTCAAAAGCCTGCTTTCCGCGATTTCGCGAAATTTTTGCATGTTCGCGTTCTCAAAATGCATGTTCGCGAGATATTTCTCCTCGAGCACGCAAACATCATTTGCGAACAGGAAAAAAGCATCGCGAACAAGCAATTCCGCGTGTTCGCGGAATTTCTGCATGTTCGCGGAGATTTTTTACCGTTTCGCGGAGATTTGCGTAACGCAATTACGCAAATTCCGCCCACCCCTACCTGAGACCCCCCCCCCACTCAAAGGGAACTTGAGCTACCTCACACTGACTCTGTGAGTTGTCAGCAGCTACAATGGGGTAGAATGCATGAGGGACCACCTGCTCTCTGGACACCAAGTGACACTTGACAGCTGTCACACTCGCTCCGGTGTCTCTGAGAGCTTCCACCCTATGGCCATTAATGGTCACCCACTGCCTATATTTCTTAGTGTTACTAGGCAGAGGGGTTGGAGGGACCATTTCCACGTCTCCTAAAGAGACCAGGGACATTTCTGCGGGACCCCACCCACCGGGGGCACCCATCTCATCCCCTCCCAGGGCTACACTCGCTACCTGACGAGGGGGTGCACGCGGCGGTGCATTCGAATCCTTCATGGGACACTGGGGATCATAATAACGGTGTCCCACCTGCTTACAGGCATAGCAGGTTATGGGGCCCCTGTGAACAGGTTTACCTGTCGGGGCCTCTGGCTTCTTTACAGGGGGAGGCTGGGAACCCTTCCCTTGGTTCCCTTGGGGACTACTTTGGGGCCCTTTCTGAAACTCCCTCTGTTTACCCCTGTCCCCCCCACTCTTCTGCTGGGGACCCTGCCCACCTTTGGCTGAGTCTCCCACTGGACCCTTGTGGACCCTGGTACTGACCCAGCGGTCCGCCTCCTCAGCAAGTTTTCTGGGGTTAGATAGCTTGCTATCAACAAGGTGCTGGCGTAGCTCTGGAAAACAGTTATTAGACAAGTGCTCCCAAGCAAACAAATCATAAAGAGCATCATAACTATCAACCTTGCTACCCTTTATCCAACCATCCATGGTTCTGCAGAAAAAAGACACATATTCAACCCACGTAGTACCAGGCAACTTCTTACATTCTCTAAAGGTTTGTCTGTACTTTTCTGGAGTTAAGCCATATCTCAGCATTAAAGCATCTTTCATATGAGTATAAGACATCCTATCCTCAGCAGGAAGGCTCAACAAGGTATCTCTCCCTTCATTTGTAAAGCGGCTCCACAACCCTGTTCCCCAATCTTTCTCAGGGACCCGGTGGGCCAACAATGCTAACTCATACGCTTTAAACCATTGGCTAATATCTTCATTCTTACTGTAATCTTTGATCACATCCTTAGGAAAATAAAACCTACTTTCTGCAGGCACGGATGGAGTGCTGCCACCAGAGGGATTCAACTCTAAACTCTTAGTTTTAAGCTCCATCTCCCTCACCATCTTCTCACGTTCAAACGCTAATTTCTCTCTCTCAAAATCTAATCTTTTGCTCTCCATTTCAGCTTCTCTCTTGCTTCTTGCATTCTCTAATTCCAACTGCCCTCCTAATTTAAGTTTTGCCATTTCTAACTGGTACCCCCTCTCCTTCTCCCTGTCTTCTAATTCTTCGGGGGAAAGGCTCCTAGAGGACGCACTACTGCCTGGAGATGACACTGGCCCACCTGTGGGCTCTTCCTCTTCCTCTTCTTCTTCTTCTTCCGGTACCCCCACCGGATCAGAGGGATTTCTGGCCTCTAATCAGGCCTTCAGCGCTTTGAGGAAGCCCTCTTTCTTTGAGACACCTGTGGTAGGAACTTTAAACTGCTTGCAAAATCCTTTTAGATCTTTTAGCGTGTAGGAATCTATCTTCTCCTTATCAAATTCCCCCACAACAATCTCCACAGGTGTAGTAGCTCCGGCATTCTCCATGGTCAAAACTGGCAGTGTTTAAGAAAATAAGCTCCAGGAAAGCGGAGAACAAAAATAGAATATCCTACCAAACAGACTGTGGCTGCGTTATGGTCTGCTTTCACTATGTAGCGTACACTAATCACTGCACATGAGTCATAAATGCAAAGTTCAAATCCCACCGCTGCCACCAATGTTAGAACCGGCGGTCTCTAGTTGGCAGAGGTATACACTTCTGACAAATAGGGACCAACCAACTCTAGTCAGGGAAAGGGGATTACACACTCAGATAACCCCTGCTACCCCCTTGGTAGCTTGGCAGAGCAGACAGGCTTATCTCAGAGGCAGTGTGTTAAGCATTTATGACCACATACAGTAATAAGGTGAATACACTACAGATGGACACGACACAGAAGTTATTATAAAAATAGTATTTTTATATAAGGTTTAGCACAAGACCAAATAACGACAAAAATATACCACAGTCTTAATAAATACTCTTTGGAAGGAAAATAATAGTTCAAGTAAGGTTTCTTCTTGGCAAATAGTTCTTTAGCAAAGTATTCTTCTGAGCACAGTTCTTTGGCAACAATGTAACCCCCACGGGAGTCACACGACGTCGAGTCTACAAGATTCCCAAGGTTCGGCGTCGACCGCGAGGAGCGCTACGTCGAGCCTGGAGTTGCAACAGACCCCACAAGTACAGTACCTTGAGAAACGAAGAAAACGATGATCCACGGCGTCGAGATGTCGGCGTCGAGGTCGGCGTCGATCGGGCCTCGGAGTCGGGTCAATCCGCAGCGGCGTCGAGGGATGTCGGGCCGGAGCAGCGCTCACGGCGTCGAGAAGGGCGTCGAGTCGATGCGATCAGCAGCGGCGTCGGGACGGGGTCGCTTGGAGGTAGAGCCGATACTCACTCCTCACTGGCATCGATACCGGCGTTGAGACGGGGTCACTTGGAGCCGGGGCCGATACCCACTGCTCACTGGCGTTGCTGCTGGCGTCGATCGGGCCCGGCGGCCGGCGTCGAAGGCTCGGGACACTGGAGCCGTTACTCACGATGTCGAGCTGGATTCGGCGGTGTCGGCGGCGCCGAGACTGCAGATTTTCCCTTGTGTACTGGAAACAACACTTTCCAGTAATTCAGCAAATGGTGAAGTCCTTTGGCCCTGTGACTTCAGCAGGAGACTGGCACTCTTCCAGCCCTTGGAGATTTCCTAGCAAGTGTTCAGAGAGTACACACCAAGTTCCTCTCTCCTTGTTCCTTGGCAAAAATAAAGAAGCAGCTTTCAGGTTCCTCCACAGCAAAACAGCACTCTGGCAGAAAGGGGAGGCAAGTCCTTAGATCAGCAGGCTTCTTGTCCTTGGTACAGGTTTCCTTGTCAGAAGTGATCTGAGTTCTTGGTTCAGGGGTCCTTCTCTTATACCCCATTTCTCCTTTGTTCCCTTTGTCCAAACAGGGAGATTCCCACCATCTCAGGTTTGTTGTGGGTGTTGCCAGGCAGAGGCACCTGGCCCATTCACTGAGCAGGGCAGAGTCCTCAGCCGCCCAGCAGGAGGCGGAGCCAGTATTGTCACTGGCAGGAGCAGGGCTATCAGTCGCCCAGCAGGAGGTGGAGCCAGTATTGTGTCAGGCAGGGCAGGCTACTCTTCCCTCACTCTATGTGTAAACGCCCCATTCACCCCACACTGACTCATTCAGACCTCTGGAGCCACCCAGCCCCTGACACACACACCAAACCAGCAGAGGCCGGTAGATAGTTGGACAAGAAAATAGCCACTTTCTAAAAGTGCTATTTTCAAACATAGAATTTAAAAACCATCCATCCTAAAGGGTGTGTTATTAAATTCTGAGTTCAGGGATACTAAACTCGACTCGCTACCATGCTCCCTGAGTCAGATAGATTATAATGGAGTTAATAATCCGTCTGCCCAGTCTGGCCTATGGGAGGCAGGTAGCCCTTCAATAGTGAAAAACAAAAATGGCTGTAATTCACTATTAGGTCATGCCACACACATCAGGGCATGACCTACCTTTTACCAACAATGCACCCTGCCCTAGGGCCTACCATAGAGGTGTCTGAAATGTGGCAAAGTGAAGGTTTAGAGACTGGCAAGTAGGTTTCCTTACCAAGTCGACATGGCAGTCAGGGACTGCACGCAGGCGCTGCGGTGGCAGGCCTGAGACACATTTTACACGCTGCTTCTGTGGGTGGCACAACCAGTGCTGCAAGCCCACCAGCAGCAGTTAACTTACACGCCCTTGGCACACGCAGTGCACTAGACTAGGGTCTGAACAGTAAGTCAACCAAGCCAATCATGGTAACACCAATCAATGTAACAATTTAACATAGGGAGCACTTGCACTGTGGCACTGATCAGCAGTGGCACAGTGCCCAAAGCAATAATCCAGGAAAAACATCGTAAACAGAGGAGGCAAACAGAAAAAAAATGGAGAGACTCATGCCAATGATGCCAGGTCTAACAAATCTGTTGCCATAAAATGGATGTATATGTGTATGGATTTCCCCCTAAGCTCCCTTTACCACCCTTGTGACCCCACCCATCCCTAGCAGCCAGAAAGAACAGAACGAGGTCACTGCTCGCCTCTGGCATGCTTCCCCCCTCCCCCTTTACTGGTACTATGACTTGGTGCCCAATGCCCCCGGCCTCACATCCCCCTCCCCCTCTTCCTGGAAATAAAACTCAACGAAAAAGATGCTAAACAAATCAGAAAACAGGCAAAATAAAAAGGGGCTATCCAACCTGTTTAGCCTATCAAAAAAAATATTATTTTTTTAACTCTGCCCACCAATGTTGATTTACATTGAGCCATATCACCCCGTCAATATCTGCAGTATAGTAAAATCCGGCTTTGTAACAGTAATTATCAGAACTACCAGAACTTTAAAAACCCTACCAGCCAGGGGATCTGCCCCGCTTCCCCCATCCCAAGAAAAAAGAAGATAAAGGACACCACCATTACCTATGCTACTGGACAGACAAAACCAAGAAAAAGACAGTGGAAGACAAACCTGCCTCAGTGAAATATGCGAAAACAAGCAAACCCCCAAATAAAGATCCAACCCATCTGAGGTCAAACATTCAGGAACATTTAAGTGCAACTAGAAAAAAACACATATTGACATACTATCATATCTTAAGACTGAAAAAAGTATTGGCACTTAGGAATTGCTCATAGAGATCTGTTGCATTAGTTCCTGTGCTTCTGAATCATCACAAAATACGTGGAACTTTCCTGTGACTAACACTTTAAGCTTGCTCTGTTGAGTAATCATGGCCTGTGCCTCCTGTTCCTTGAATAGGTGTAACATTTTTACGAATTCCTTCCGCCTTTTGGCTGCCGAAATGTCAGGAAAGATGAGGCATAGTGGAACTTCTGTCGAGGTGAACTGACACTGTTTAATTGCCTTAGTTAGAATTTGTTCCTTAACCCTATAATCTCCGAAGTTAACCAGCATAGTTCGTGGGAATTTAGAATTAGGAGGAAGATAGGCCGGTACCATGTGTGCTCGCATGAGAGTGAGATCGCCATTAAACTCTGGGAGGACAGTTTTTTTGATAAATGAGTCGACCCACTGTAGGGTCTGCTGCCCCTCAAGGCCTTCCGGAATACCTAGGATCCGGAGATTGGAACGCCGGGAATGATTTTCTAATTCCTCAATTTTATGTTCCAATGTTGCTTTCTGGATTTAAAAGGAGGCAACTTTGCTATTCATAGTTAAGACTTGGTCCTCCAACTGCGAAATTCTTGTTTCGACTTCAAGAAGCCGCGCCGGAACCTGGACTATACATTCCTCGATTTTGGATAGATGTTGATGTATTGCAGCTATCTCCGCATATTGAGAGACTTTCAGCTCTCGTATCTCATCCATGATCAAATTAAGGAGGCTCTTGGTGTCCCACTGCATGGAAAAGGATCTGTTTTCCTGTGCGAGATTGTCTTGAGATGCTTCTGATTTGACTTCGGGTTGCGCAGGCCGCGTAAGGAGCATGGATTCTGCCGAGATAGACCGGACAAGTACTACAGGAGCAGTAACAGAGATATCAGAGCAGGAACTTCCTCCATGAGAAGATGCACGCGGATCTGGGATGGACAATATAGGGATCATAGGAGTAAGTAGATCCGATGAAGGTAAGGACTCCCCCCCTGAAAAGAAGAGGAGGGCGGGAAAGTTTGACTACCGTCTGAAGAATCTTTCTGACTCCCGCCTGTGTCCAGAGCTGTGGGGTTGTCTATAGAATTGTGTATAGAATTGCTGGTTAGGGGGGTCTCAGTTCCTGTCGATGCCTGCTCACCTGATGGCACCCCATGCGTAACCTTGAAAAACAGAGGATATTTTTTAAGATCTTTGGAAGCTCCACCTAAGCCAGGTAGCGTCGGTGTCTTGGCTTTATTCGAGTCTTTATTTGAGTCTGATAGCATGGAGGTCCCAACAATAGAACAAGGGCTGATACTCGAGTCTAATTCAGCAGGGGATCCCCCTTTATCAACTTGTTTGGCGGCCTCTGAGCTTGCCATTTCAGCGGTTTCAGTGTTTTGTTGAGGTCCTTCCTGAGGGCTGCTGTGTGGTTTGCAGGGGCAGCGGCTTGACCGACCCTTTTTCTCTCCCTCTGACCTAGGCTTGGGGAGTCCATGTGGATTGTTGTTGCACTTTTAACTCCTTTAGTAAGATTTCGCATAGTGTGGTTATGTCATGAAATACTTCTCCTGAACAGTCAAAGAGTAGCTGCCAAAGAGACCCCCAGTGACCCTCAACCAAGCAGCGTAGGTGGACTCCCATGCACTGATGGATCAATATTTGATTATAGAATTGAATAAAATGAATCTGAGAATCACAGCTAATTTAGTAATATTGCAACAAGCAAATTCCTTAAAGTAAATTCTCTATTCTAAATAAGCTGGAATAAGGGGAGAAAAAGGTGTCATTTCAGGATTTCAGTAAAGAGTTCTGATGAGAGAGAGAAATCTAGGCACATGCATGAGGCCTTTGCATTAGAAGCTGGAATGTATTCTCACCCCATGAATCAGCAGTCAATTCAGTCAAATATGAGCAAGGCAGCCTCTAATGAAGAAAAGGCATCAGAAACCCATAGGTGAGTCTTCAATCAGAGAGTCGTTGAAGGAATCTAGACAGCTACTCTGGGAACAGCACTAATATAAACACACAAATTCCAGGTTGCAACATTATTTTCTTTTGTATTCTTCATCCTCCAATATAATAATAATAATAATAACAATAATAATAATAATAATCTTTATTAAGCTGTAGCCATAGCCATAAAAAAAACAAACAACATTAGATAAAAAGACAACCGCAAATAGCAGCATATCACTTATATGTTCGCAATTTGGCTGTGTAAACCTCAGTTACAACCGTTAATCGAGTGCAAATATAAATACAGGTCAAATTAAACAAGTAAAAAAATCCAAACCATGAGGGAGCTATGATTAAAAATAGCGTAAAATTAATTTATAAAAACATATCCTGAAGACTGAGCAAGATCTCAGATCCCCTTATGCTTTTCAGTCACATCTAGAATTTCTTGACTTTAAAGCTGCTCTTGAAAAATTTGTAACACTGAATAGCGTACAAGCATTCAGGATAAGTAGTAAGCGTACAAGCATTCAGGATAAGTAGTAAATGCAGTAAAGCTACACAGGCATGCTTAAATCTCATAGCTTTTAAAAGCTCTTTAAGAAACAGTCGCCCAGGGTGTGTAAAGTATTTACAAGGGAATACAAAATGTAGGCTATCCAGTGGAGACCAATTGTCCCAGCTACAGGGCCCTTTATCTTCAGTATGTAAGACAAAACCAGGAGGAGATGCCAATAAATGATGAAACATGTTCAGTCTAAAACAGATAATTAAAAATCTATCATGAGCATTTGTTAAAATCATTAAATAAGACTCCATACCCGGCACAGACTACACCAGGACATGTCCTCTTACCATGGGTTTCCTAAGCTCAATTTTCTCCCTGGTAGCCATGGCATGCTTAAAAAACAGCTCTTTCACGATGTTCTTATCCTGTGATTTGACTGTATCATATCTCTTAAAAATATCTTCTCTACTCTGGGCTGTGCAAGTTTCCTTGACATATCTTAACCATGGGACTCCAATAGAATATCAGCCAACTCATGTGAAAATGCAATCTCCTCATTTTCTTAGAAGTACAAAATAGGCTTTCAGACATTAAACTTTAAAAAGTTACATTGTTGATGTTTTGCAGCCGAGACAGCTCTTCCCATGAATCATTCTTTCGGTCACCTCCTCCTTTATCAGTGAGAACTCACTAACATTTGTTTAATGCATAACAATTGCCTATACTAGCTAACAGAAGGCTTCCGGAAAAATGCAGCATTTGAAATAAAAGGAAAAATATTATGCACAAACATCTAGTCAATGTGGAAAACAGGCATTTCAGTGTTAATGCATTATTCTTCAGTTAATGTGGCATCAACAGTTAGGTTAACAAATCAGCACTTTTATTCATTTACAGACCTATCACATTTACGTATGACTCCCAAAAAAACGACTAAGGGTCTGATTTAATATTTGGTGGATGGATTGTCCTTCATCAGTACAACAGAGTGAATTACTCTGAAGTAAATTAACCCATTGCCCTGATGGAGCACCCACCTGCCAAATTTAGAAATGTCCGTCAGCCCAATGGACAGCTCTACCATTCACACTAACTGTTATCAAACATGATGGATTCATACAGTAAAGTTTCAAAAACAACATCCCAAAGTGGGCTTTTGTAAATAAAGGAAAACAATGCCCCCTTGCCATGGGAGTCACCTCCCATGGCGAGGAAGTCATTTTTAGTTTTTACTGCCCCTTACCACCAGTTTTTCTCTGGTCGGTGATGAGCAGCAGAAGATGGCTATATGTCCACTTATCTAAATTGGACACGTGGACATATAGCCAGTTCTCAGACGGCCCTTAATCTGTCAGGCCATTGCAAAAGTTTGGCCACTGCAGAAACATAGTGGTCTCTGCGTTACCCAACTATGGTCTGCCCACATTTAAATTCAGTGGACCGACAATCATATTGGCAGTAAGGATACTCTGTTGCCTTTACAATGGAGCTTGCCTACTGGCACAATATAAATTGAGCCCAACGTCCAAGAGAGCAAGAAGGAAGAAGCACTCTCGGCAGCCAGGATATTCAGCTTTGTCTACGCTGAGATTTTGGCACCACATCCAATGTTTTGTTGTTCTTATAAAGTTTTATAAGATCTGCATGTTTGGACAACATGCACTGCAGGCTTGGTGTCTAGACTGATTCCAGACACCCCCACCGGATATGTTGGCCTATATACCAGCTAGCTCACAGTGCCACTAGAAACTCCTCTTACAAAGCAGAGAATAGTTCTTGGCAACTATCGAACATGACAACCCTGATCCCCCAGGACCTTTGAAACAGTGTACTACTTTTCGTGACTCGTGCTCACTTAGTCTCAGGGAGATACACAGAATAAACAGTATGGACGTTTTTCAATAAGTATTTATTGAACAGTTGTTGTTCTAGTGTAAAATAGGTGTGCTTTAACAACCATTAGACAATAACAGATATAAATGATTAGAAGCACTAGGAAAGTAAAAGGATGGTAGATTTCTACCATTTTGCTATAACCATAAATACAGGCAAGTATATAAAATACATGACAATAAAAATGCGTACTCCTACGATGCTTCCTTAACTAGATGTACCTAAGTGTACCTAGCATATATGTAGCTGTTAAGGCAATAATCCCTCTAGGATAAAGAGAAACCCCATTACCTGAAGTAAGAAACTGTGGGACCCCATTCTGGTCTCGGCTTGGACACCCTGCAAGGGATGTCAGACCACTGTGAGCAGGAGCATCTGCATGCAGGGGCTTCAGCGTCTCACGTCAGTGTGTCGGCTTGGAAGTCCTGATCTCCTCCCTCTTTCTCAGCAAGATGCCATGTTTATATACCCAAAGGTATTCCCAGGGGTTCTACCTTGCTGTGCCACTGTCGGACTTAGGATGATGTTGGGAATGAACTTTGTGCATAGTTATTATGCAGGAGATGGTAGTCCTGCTGAGTTTCAAAGAATCCAAGTTCCCTCATGCATAATGTATGAGGCTAATGTTCAGGGAAAACCCCACATTCTGTAAGCAGTACAGTAGCTAGGTAAAGGGTCAGTCCTAGCAGCCCGTTATGTATGTAATGTAGGGACGAATATAGGTGAAAGGTTGGGATGCTACCCAAGCCTATATTGGGGTACCTACATGGAATATAACAATTTTGACCTGGCCAACAACATACATAACCCCATTTGAACCTCACTGACCACTGCCTTACCACACATAGTTCAGCGACAAAGTAAAATCTCTGACAGAGACAACTCTGCTTCATTGTGACATGAATTCATGATTACGTCCTAGTCAACTGTGAGCACTTGTGTTTAATAGTGCTTTACATTTTCTATGCGCTTTTTTCCCTTAAAACTTAAAAAACTTCATGTCTTATCTCATTTAAATCATCTTGGTATATTTTGTTGATTACATTAGTCTCCAAACTTCTAAATTGCTTTGCGAATTTGACTGTGTTGTGTTCTTTACCTTGAAATTATACATGCTGTTAAAAGTAACTTACAATTCTCGAGGGATTGCCTACATCTTGTGCTACAGCTACTCAGGGATCAAGCAGAGACTCTTTCAGAATTGTGTTTTGACATACAAGGTACAAGATTGCAGTTGTTACATTTGTAGGGGTCACCCTCCAAATTTATAAACCAATTTCTGACAGTTCTCATTCATCTACTTAATTGTGTAAACTGTTGAGTTGGGAATGAACTTTGTGCATAGTTATTATGCAGGAGATGGTAGTCCTGCTGAGTTTCAAAGAATCCAAGTTTCCTCATGCATAATGTATAAGGCTAATGTTCAGGGAAAACCCCACATTCTGTAAGCAGTACAGTAGCTAGGTAAAGGGTCAGTCCTAGCAGCCCGTTATGTATGTAATGTAGGGACGAATATAGGTGAAAGGTTGGGATGCTACCCAAGCCTATATTGGGGTACCTACATGGAATATAACAATTTTGACCTGGCCAACAACATACATAACCCCATTTGAACCTCACTGACCACTGCCTTACCACACATAGTTCAGCGACAAAGTAAAATCTCTGACAGAGACAACTCTGCTTCATTGTGACATGAATTCATGATTACGTCCTAGTCAACTGTGAGCACTTGTGTTTAATAGTGCTTTACATTTTCTATGCGGTTTTTTCCCTTAAAACTTAAAAAACTTCATGTCTTATCTCATTTAAATCATCTTGGTATATTTTGTTGATTACATTAGTCTCCAAACTTCTAAATTGCTTTGCGAATTTGACTGTGTTGTGTTCTTTACCTTGAAATTATACATGCTGTTAAAAGTAACTTACAATTCTCGAGGGATTGCCTACATCTTGTGCTACAGCTACTCAGGGATCAAGCAGAGACTCTTTCAGAATTGTGTTTTGACATACAAGGTACAAGATTGCAGTTGTTACATTTGTAGGGGTCACCCTCCAAATTTATAAACCAATTTCTGACAGTTCTCCTTCATCTACTTAATTGTGTAAACTGTTGAGTCTGACAAATTATGAGAAAATGCTGGTGCTGGGACAAAAGCTATACACAAAGAGAGAATGTTTTAGGCATTGGAAGGCCATTAATAAGTGTACAATAGAGCTGGAAGGATCCTGACCTCAATAAAGTATACAATCTCCTTGTTCAGATGAGGAAGTCATAGATACAGGAAAGCAACTGCCTGTACAGGGAACTATTAAGCAATTTAGTTTTATTTTGGATGAATTAATATTGGGATATGAACAGTTGTGGCAATATAACCAACTTGTCCACTATCTGAGATCCAAATTATTTAGATTGCCAACTAAACTCCATGACTCCCCTATACACAACAATTGACTTAGATGGTGAGGCACACAAAGAGAAACTATGGGTTATATGTAGTGAGTGTCTCCCATTCTTTTTTCAGAAGGTAAGATGAGGGTCTGTGGGTGAAATGGTAAACCATATTGAACCATGAACTCAAAGAAAAAGAATTGTCTGAACTCTTAGAATTCAACTACAGTAGTTTATAAGAATCTAGACTAAAATTCAGCACCATTGGGGATAGACATCAGATTGACTCTACAAAGTAAACATATTGGACTACTTCCAATGTTGTTGGTGTACAGAGGCAAAATATGATCTCATACATCTCTTGCTGTCCTGCCTCACAATTCAAACATATTGGATGGTGATATGAGAAACACTAAAGGGCATCAGTGATGTTTTACTTGCATTAGCCTAATCATACTCCACAACTTCTCTGAGATCGAAAACAACATGCACCATAAGAAGAAATGAAGATTCACAGTGTTGGGTGGGAATAAGACATATGTACTTCAACACTCACTCAACCACTCTGACAATTTACAGATTGTGGAAAGCAGAGAGGTTCAGAGTATCATCGTGTGAAAGACTCATATATAGACTGCAAGGCAGAATGTCAGTTGTTGAACAAATATGGGCTCCCTTGCCAGACTGGGAAGTTGTGGTTGACAATGAGCCTCACAGCGTATCTAACACTTTTATTACTCGTACCCGTGTATGTTGGCCGGCCACTCTGTCCCTATGTGCCGCCTCAATTGCACGTAACATGAACCCCTCAATAAACAGCAAAGACACAATACAGATATGTCATTATTTCCCATAACCCCTTCTGCTTTTTCTGTGTATCACACTCCACCATTCACACCGCTGATTGATCCAGAAGACTTGGGAGGTGATTTTTCCTCTATGGCTTGAGCCTTTTACAGGCCAATGAACAAAGAAATACTCTGCTCAAGATTCTTCCAAAGAGTGCCACATAATACATAATGACACCACTAGCCTTCATACCTCTTTGTACACCTTTGCATTCTGCTAACCTGAACCTATCTCCTATGATCCATGGCGAAACCTTGCAACAGAACATCAGAAATGTGATCGGCTACAGGATTGTGCCTTTTAGCTAGAACTGTGCCCTTGAGTAAATTGTATGGATTTCAAACCTTTGCAGATTTAATGGTCCCCACTTGGTGTAACAACATAATTGAGCTAGAACAGGCCCTGATGGAAGTGATTGTACACATGTCTTGTCAGAAAGCACACTTAATTCAACTTTTCGCAGTTACGTTTTTATGAGTACTTCCAGGTTATGTGTATAACTGAACATTCATCATTTACCCTCTCTTTAGTCCCCATTCTTTATCCTAGGCCCCTATTCTGAATGCTTTTTCTACGTGTAGGTGCATTTCACTGCTTTCTCCGGTATTATTCAAATGTGGTTACAAAGCATTAGATGTGAGTGAATGTCGTTTACTCATGAACTGTCACAATAGGATGTGCTCACTCATTGAAAACGGGTTTGTGAATCGGATTAATAAGTGAGCAAGTCTTACTCCCTGAAATTAATGAGAGACTTAGATTAAGGCATTGGTAAAGCCACAAGTAGTTATTATGTATAACGCTTTGTAAATCAGGGCTCGCATCAATGTGTTATATACAACTGGGAAGGGAGTGAAGTACATCTTCTTTTGGAAAAAGCCTCGAGAACCAGATCCCTAATGTAGATTTAGGAAGAACAACTTCTCATTGAAAATGTTTTGTGAATTGGGCTGTCATATATATATATATGTTTTATGTAGAAGAGGTCACCATGTGCACTTGGATTTATACTCCCAAGTATGCATTCCCTAAACACACTTTCATGTTATAAAGGCGATTTCAAATTTCGATGCGTTCCTGCATAAATAGTCAAGTGAATCTTTCATTTTTTGCTTAACACTTTGCATCTATTTCATGCATTGTCCATACATTTTGATCTGTCATGGACATATTTATGGAAAAATATGTTTAATTTCCTTGCACATGTTTTTGAGCAATGTACTTCTCAAAACCAACATAGATAATGACTATAACCTTTCTAAATACTTACATATAATTTTCATGCTTACTTTCTTTTATTTGTAGATTGACTGTAGGGAACAACCTGCTACGGTCTTTTGTGAGACTGGATTTTAAAAAGCAATGCTCAGTATGAATTTATGCTTTTTTTTTTAACACAACTATGTCTGGAGCATTTTCGTAGTAAGTATAATTTAAACTATTTCGAGCAGGGAGGATAATGACTACTTGCGTATTTGGTAAAATACAGGTGGGCCGATTATGAAACATAATTAAATCAAGTTATTTCTTGGTTATCTGAAAAAAAAATGTTATACACAAGAAATATCAATAAATTCGGAACATGGTACATTTGGAATGCAGTTAAAAAGTAGGAAACATGAGCAAAGAAAACTTATAACATCTGTAGATGGTTCTAAAACATGTATACTTCTGCAATTGATTTGTTATTCGGGTAAACAACAATATTCTGACGAGATGAATATAGAATGTGGACAATATCAACATCGAAAAAAATGAAAATGCACTACGAGATAATCATATTATTCATATTTTGTGACATAACACAAACAACTAGTACAACCAGTAGCGTTCTAATTCAGTATTAGAACAACCAGTTGAAGCATCTCTGTTTTATTGAATTCTCTTTAAGATGAAAAAAACAGCACATCTAAATAATTCCATGTAGCTATATCAGAATCTGACAGGGTGTTTGCATACTGATTGTAAGCTCCAACAGCATATTCTCTTGTAGATGGCAGTAGACTTCTCGTGGAACATCATTGACTATATATTGTAGACAAGACATGTATACACATGGAAAACAATTTGGGATACGGTCGCGTTCAAAGGTGAAATTGTACCTAGAGCAAGTGTAATCAATGCAAATTTATGAATGATAATACCAGCATAGTGGCATCAGTGAGTAGGAAAAAATGAATTCAGTAATACTAAAAGTGTGTGGTCAAAGACAACCAGGTTTGATACACTGAAATTTGAGCGCTTTGATGCATATGAAATACAGTGCTGGTGGAGTTTACATATCAGTAAATAGATCAGTGGAACACAGTAGAAAAATTGGATTTTTCAACTGTGGTGGATAGAAGCATCATTCTTGGGGTAGGATATGGCTAAATTCATGTGTTGGGCAAACACCATTTCAGATAACAACATTGAAACCAAAAAATAAAACATTTCCAAACCAATTCAAATTAGTAGAAATGAATAAAATAAGGTGATTGAAGCACCAACAAACTATTACTAATAAGTTCAAGAGATATAAATGTACAAAGAAATAGACAAATGATGGAAACTCACATTTTAAAGCTCTTCATTGGACATGTTTAACTACATCTTACGCACACCCTGTGGTGAACAGACAAGGAAGCAAAATTTGAAAGAGGTTTCTGACTCACCCCAACCAACTTTTCGGACATCATTACTTAGGTACTCTTTGTGACTCACTGGCAATTTTGTAAGTGTCAGGTAAAGATGGAGCAGTTCATTGGAGTTAAGTTTTATCTTTGTAGTAAGAAACATTTTTGCAGGTTGACGTTGTTTAGCAGAGGCACTTCTGTGCCAACAGCAAAGGCATAATATTTTTTGGAGTGGAAATACTTTTAAACCTGGCCCTCTCTGCAGGATCTCCCCTAAATCTTTCAGCCTTTTTTCCTCCATTTTGCTGAACTCATTTTTAATAGCCTTATGACTGTTCAACTTACCACCTCTAACAAGTGCTGCTATAGTGCTTGTGCTCTCTACATTAAAACATGGTTAAATTGGCTTATTCCCAATTGGCTTATTTAATTTATGTATAAGTCACTTGTAGAGTAATATATCATATACCCAGGGCATGTAAATACATTATAATGGTGGGCCTGCAACACTTATTGTGCCATCCACTTAAGTAGCACTTTAAAACATGTCACAGGCCTGGCACTGCTGCCTAAATGCAGTTTTAAACCGCCATAACGACTTTGTATTAAAACCTTTCATTACATATAATTCACTCCTGAGGAAGGCCCTAGGTAGCCCATATAGCAGGTTGCTGTGAAATAAAAGGATGGACTCATACTTATAATCTTTTCCGTCCTGTTAGTGAAAAACTCCTAAATGTTATTTTTACACTACTGTGAGGCCTATTTCTTCCATAGGATCGCATTGGGGATTCCTTGTTACATTTAATAAGC
Source organism: Triturus cristatus (assembly GCF_964204655.1). Taxonomy (NCBI): domain Eukaryota; kingdom Metazoa; phylum Chordata; class Amphibia; order Caudata; family Salamandridae; genus Triturus; species Triturus cristatus. Next base: position 502,854,733 of record NC_140591.1, read on the forward strand.
TGCAATTTCCAAGTGGGAGCAGGTAGCTGTGCCATGTTTGGCGTCTTTGGAACTGGAATGAGAAACCCTATTTAATGGCAAAGTTGGTTTGTTGATAAAAATTTGGAAAAGCCACTTTTTAGAAAGTTGCCATTTTTCTGTCCTTAGCCTTTTGTGTCTGTAGCCTGTCTTGGGTCACATGACTGGGCATAACTGACAGTTAGGTTTTGTAAAATCCTCCCAGACAATCACATACTAGATGGTTTAGGTGTGCCTTGGTGGGCCATCTGCTGGCAGGATGAGGAGGTGTGGATGAGCACAGCTCAACTTGCAACTGAGTAGGGATTTCTCTGCCCTGATGCAAATAATCTAACACCTACCCTTTGTCACTGTAGCCAGCTTGTAACCAGGGCAGGGAAGTCAGGACATTCCATGCACTTCAAAGCCGCAATATAGAAGCTTTTTTCTTTTTATTTAAACACATTTTGTAGAGCACCTAGCTATCTCGAAAGAGGTGTCCCTGTGCTAGGGCAGGTATCTGCAGCCCTAAAGCAACTCGACTTTCCTAGCCCCCACATTAAAGAAACAAGTTTTAAGTTTTTCCCTAAAAACACACTCTGACTGAATCTGATGAACCGTCAGTGGCAGAGAGTTCCACAACTTCGGTGCCAGGTAGCTGAAAGAACTGCCACCTGAGCATACTCATTGTATGTTAGGAACAGATACCAGCCTCTCTCCAGCTGATCCTAGATACCTCTCTGGTATATAAGGCCTGACTAGAGATTAAAAGTACAATTTTCCATTTTTTACAAGTGCCTTGTGACAATAGCAGAGGACTTTTTTTCAATTTGTTTTTATTTCATAATTATTCACCCATCAGCATACATTTAATTTACATGTAAATGCGTTGTGCACGAATGATGTCCAAAACAGTACAGTTCATACATTTAAGCGCCCTCCCTACATCTGTATTGCCCCTGGGACAATACAGAGTTCGTGCCATAAATGACATTGTGAGGTACATTCAAGAGTGCTGGAAGTGCTGTTCATCCCCAATAAAGTATAAAGTTGTCATTAATTCACAAAACATGTAACCAACAAAAAAATCGTTATGACTGATTGGTTGAGGTAACATATTACACATATTCCTAAATCATAGAGACAGGCTATATATATTCCCGAGTCCATTACCCTCTTCCCTCAGGATGGATCCGCAATGCACTGATAACATGTTGATGAGAGCGTAACATGAGGTAACTGGTCAGGTCCGCAACTAGCTGGTGACAAGGATATGTCAGATTTTTGAACTCTAAGATAATGTTGCCATGCAAAACCATCTCCCCACCCCCAGGGGGGTACTCCAATGACCCTACCTGCCCCACCGCAATCTAGAGGGCTCAAATAGCACAAGGCTTTAAAAGAAGATCTATGCTTCACCGGCAACCACTGCAGCTTCTCAGCTGCATCTCCCATCTATGCCTGCCTTTTGAGGTTCAAGAGAAGATGCGCAGCTGCGTAATGCACTCTTTGGAGTCTCCTTATCCAACCCTGGTTAACCTCCAGATACAGCACATTACAGTAGTCAATCCTTGACAAAATCACAGTCTGAACTACTCTTTTTCTTGCTGGAGTTGCCAGAAGGTAGAGAATATTTCTCAACATCTTGAGAATTCAAAAACATATTCTTGCCACTGCAGTTATTTGACTGTCAAAAGCCAACTTCCTATCTAGCCGAATACCAAGGTTCTCAACCTTAGATTTTGATTCAGGTAGCAAACATAGCTCCATAGGCCACCAAACAGTGGACCAGATGTTTGATTCAGTGCCAAATGTCAGCACCTTGTCTTTCCAGAATTTAGCACAATACAGTTCCTTTCCATTTCTCTGGCAACTTCTGCAAGACTGATACACAAGGATGAGGCCATGTTGGAAGAGTTCTGTGACACCTTAATGATAAGCTGCCTGTCATTGGCATGTAAGATGATGATAAACCCATAGCATTCGATAACCTCTGCAAGTGATTGCATGTACACATTGAACAATGTTGGACTCAAAGACGAGCTCTGCGGCACTCCTTGGTTCACAGGAAACACTTTTGACTGGCATGGTTTTTGTGATACCAGAAAATTACAACCCTGCAGGAATGAAGTGACCCAGCCTAGTGCTTTATTGCCCACTCCACTGTTCCAGAGTAAGTCTAACAAGATGCTATGGGACATGTTAGAAATGGGCTTTCTGGCTGTCTAGGGTATGCACCTAAGCCAGGCAGAACCCACCACTCTAGTCAGGGTAAGGGAGTTACAAACACAAGATAACCACTGCTCACCCCCTTTGGAGCTTGGTAGAGCAGTTAGGCCTATACCAGAGGCAATGTGTAAAGCGTTTGTGCAACCCATACACAAGTGACACACTAGACACACCACAAAAGAGACTTCACACAAGGTTATATAAAAATACCATTTGTATTATACATACAGCATATAGACCAAAATTACATAAATCTCTTTGCTAACTAGGCAATTGTCGCACCACATTTAGTGCACTAAATTACTACATACAAGTTACACTTATCATAAAAAATCATCAGGGAAACACTGGACATAACATCCCAGTTAATGCACTAAGGCAATACTTTCAGATAGCACCCATCAGGAAATATCAGGAAAAACCATTAGTGTGCATATTGGTCTGCTCTTACAGCAAGATCCAGTTTTAAAAGGCCTTCTTCCAGTTCAGTGATTCTCTAACCTTATAGAGCGGGGCCTCCACTGAGGCTTTCCCCCTGATGCCTGTAAAACAATGCCCCCAAAAGTTAGTGGCAGCTGCCCACAACATATGGCAAGCCACTGAAGTGTATGTGGAGGGGCCCAGCCACTCTGCTCGGGCTAATGGGGCCAGCTTCACCCCGGTAATGTTGCCCCAACAACAACAATGCCCCCAAGGTTGGGGTCAGGATGGGAGGAGCAGACACACCCTGCACCCTGCACCAGTCAGTGGAAAGACCTGCTGGGTCTCCCACAGGCAGAATGACCCACAATTGCAGCTGCGTGTGAGTGCCGGGCAGCTGCAAGGTGCAGAAGGTACTTGCTCATCCCATCCCGGGTCTCTTGCTGGTCCAGCCACACGTGGAGCTCTCCCCGCTATCTCTAACAGGAGGCACTGCTCCTCTATGTGGTGAATGGCCTTTCTACATTCTGACAGTGACATCAGTAATTACGGGCAGCCACATTAGTCACCTGGCAACACCGGTGGCTCTTCTGGCTTCCCTGACAGTGTGGCCTCGCATCCAGGATATCGAAGGAGGTCGCACTCCACTTAGACCGGTTGCTAGGCAGCGCCTGGTATTCTGGTGTCCCTCGCTTTGTGTAGGAGTGGCCTCTCTGATTTGTCCTGCTTTCTCAACTCAGCCCAGAACTCAGTCACAGCGATGCAGTCACATGGTTGAAGGAGAACCTCTCCAGGGGTGAAATACCCATGGAGCTCCCAGAAGCACACAGGGGTCTGAGCAAAACATAGCCCATGCGAACACTACTAGAAAGTTCCCAGGGGGATCGTGAAGTAGAAGGGAGTTCCAACATGCACATTGAACTTCCAATAAGGTAAAAGCCCAGAAATGTCAATTAAGTGAAGCACTAGGAAGTTTCAAATAAGCACAGCAAAAGGAAACGTCCCACATCTAAAGCATCAGGGATACTTTGATGCACTGAGTCTTCCAAGACAGGAAGCCATCACACACAAGCCCTTGGAGATTCATCACAAGCAGGAAACCACAGCAGGGCAAAATGGGTAAGTCCTTTCCCTCCACCATAGGCAGATGCTGACAACTACAGGCCAACCCACCTCTCACACAAAAAAGGCAGTGCTCCTCAGAAAGTCCTTCCACTCTTCTTCTTGTCAGGGTCCTCTTGTTCCTTGAGTAATCTAAAGTCCTGGGTTTTAGGTCAAATACGTGTACCCCAAATTGTCATTGTTCTCTTTGTGGCAAGGGTCTTTGAACCTGGTCTCTGATCCTGTCATCCCTGGTGCAGCATGACCACAGAGGGTGGAGACAGCATTGTGAAAGGGAGACACAGCCTATTCAGGTGCAAGTGAAACTCCTCCCACCACTCTAAATGCAGACCAGGTCCATTCAGCCCAGTGATAAGTCACCCAGGCAAGGCATGTCATACCTCAACACCCCAGTGACTGTCTAGAGTGAATGCACATCCCCAGCTCCTGTCACTCCAACACTAGACACTGAATGCACAAACATTCGGATGCACACAGGATGGTAAATTAAGAAAATACCCACTTTGTAAAAGTGGCATTTTTAAATACTGAATTTAAAAACCACCTTCACCAAAAGGTGTGTTAATAAATTCTGAGTTCAGAGAGCCTATACTCCATTTTCCTATCTTGTTCCTATGGAACTCTACACATGAATAAGGTTACACTGCCTTTTAATAGTGAAAAACGAAATGCAGTTTTTCACTATCAGAAAATCTCACACACACCAGTACATGTTCTATCTTTCACACGCCCGCAGTCCGTGGAGGTAACAGTGGTGTGGCATTAGGGCTGGGCAGGGGGGATTTCAAAGGACGATGACGAGAGAAAATTCATTATTTATTTAATTTTCACTCTGCATCATCCCTCTAAATCCCCCCCACCCGGCCCCACCACTGTTACATGCACGGACCGCGGCTACTTTTACATAAACTGCACCCTGCACATGGGGGTACCGTGGGCCTACCTTAGGGGTGCCTTATATGTAAGGAAAGGGAAGGCATGGGCCTGGCAAGTGGGTGCACCTATCAGGGAAACATGGCAGTTTAAAACTGGGCACACAGACAATACAATGGTACGTCTGAGACACAATTACAGGGCTACACATGTGGATGGAACAACCAGTGCTGCAAGCCCACTAGTATCATAGAATTTACAGGCCCTGGCACACACCATGCACTTTACTAGGGACTTACCAGTAAATCAAATATGCCAATCATGGATAGCCAAGATTCTCACCCCTTCAAGAAGGAGGGCACCAAGGTATAAAAAGGGGACCTCAGACACAAACTCTTTAGTACACTTCTGCTTTCCTGCCCTGCTGCCTTCTTGCCTGGGAAAGAAGGACTGGACTTGCAACTTGAACCCAGGACCACCAGACTGACTCCAAAGGGATAATATGCTGACCTACTGATCAATCTAAGCCTGAGGGCCGGAGAAGAGTCCCTTCAACTTGGAGCTACACCTGCACACAGGCTGAGTGAGTACTGACACACCAAGTGGTGTCTGCCAGTCCTGGACCCTCAGAAGTGGTGCTGAAGATGACCAGATAGCCAGAACACAAAATTGGGGACTTAGAAAGAAACTGTTTGGCAAGAAACTGCCCTGAGAACAAAGAGGAGACTGGGCCCAACCTTCTTGCCTATCCGCCCGAGGTGCATCACCAATCAGATTGACTTCACAGCTTCTCCGGCTACATTCTTCTCCGCAGCCACAAATCCGTTTCAGCAGTCCTTTGCCAGAGGGGTGTCCGACCTCGTGGAATTGTCTTAAGCTAGAGTCTTCTACTTTGTCCCATCGGAGATTTTCAACTTCAGTTTCAGAGACTAAGTACAAACATACAAATCTTCACCGCAGCTTTGAACTAAGGCTATCCCACAAAAACACTTCCCGCTCAGACACCTCCTACAGCCTTGCCCCGCTGAACCTTACCTGAACCTTACCTGAACCTTACCTTCTCAGATAATTTTTCTCAGAGTTTTTTTAAGTTCAAAGGTATGTGCTGACCAGGCCCAATCCACTGCTCCATTCCAAACTGTGCTCCATTGCGATCAGTCATTTTTTTCTATTTTGACCCACTCTTGCACCACTGGGATGTAGCTCGGATCATTTAGGAACTAGTTTCCACTAAAAACTATAAAAGTTCATGACTCCGGAACTACTGATTGGGATTTTGTCATTTTGGTGACAAATAATTTATTCCAATTTACTCTATATTTTTAATTTGGTGTGGGATTTTTTTTTGTGTTCTATTTTCACACTATTAATCTCTGTGTGCTGCATAAAATACTTTACATGTTGCTTCGAAGATAAGCCTGACTACATTTTGTACCCAGCTACTGCCTGCTTTTGGACCCAGCAACCCAGAAGTAGGCACACCATAATTTAGGGACTTTCTGTGGATTTTCCTGCAAGGGATTGTAGCAGTTGCTTGAGCAGGGCTCACACTCTAGCCAATCAACAGTGAAAGTTTGTCACAAGCACTTTGATATGTGTCCCATTACTCTGCCATATTTTGTACAAATAAAAGGCAGTAATTAACTGTCAGTTAGGTAGGTATCTAGTTCGTTAACTGGTGCCCTTCTCCCCTGCTTCATAACTGTTAAATATGTGACAGGCATGAAACCAGGAAGCTAGTCCTTCCTGGGATCCTTTAGAGAACCGTGGACCTTTGAAGATTTTGCCTCTCATTCCCTGAATGGGAGAAATGTGACAAAAACGAATTATTCGTGTTCAGTGTTGATCCAGCCCAGCAGCATTTGTTAGCAAATACATTTAAAAGGGCATGAGAAATGAAGTGAGTTTTCACTACTTCTAAGAGCAATTCTAGTGACATTTGTAATAAAAAATATATTGGCCAAAATATTTATTCTCATTAATTGTGTTTCTAAAAAGACTTTAGCCGTATTTGTAAGAGGCTTCACAAGTTTGCCAACATGTAAACACCTGCTGTCTCTTTCTATCTTAACATAGACTTTGCTCCCTTGCTACACTTTTTACTTGTAAGAGGTTATGGCCCTTATATTTTACATTTACACATTATTCAGCTAGTTCTTGAATTCTAAAGTCATATTGACACCTGAAATCTAATGTCATATTGAGCAGTCAGGAGCCTCTACATCGTAGTTAAAATAAGCTAAATAATATTGAATCCAGAACATCGGCTTACATTATATTGACAAGGTAAGCACGTATGGAGGTACAACTATCAAATTGTATTGTATTGTATTAACATTTATATAGCGCAAGACTGCGACCCTACGGGTATGCAGGCGCTCTGACAGAACGGGTCACTTATGCTGAGGGGGAGAGGTCCGGGATCATCAAGCTGCTGGAAAGAGCCAGGTCTTAAGGCTCTTTCTGAATGCCATTAACAAATCTGTCTGTCTAAGCCCCTGTGGGAGCTCGTTCCACATCCGTGCTCCAACCACGCTAAAGGCCCTCCCACCCAACCTTGAGCGTATAAACCTAGGTTGCGTCAGCAAGCTAGCAGTAAAAGATCGCAACTGTCTTGTGGGGGAATAGCGTGTGAATCTTTCTTGGAGCGGGACCGGGCCCCTCCCATAGGTTGCTTTATGGACTAAGCAAAGGGACTTAAAGAGAACCCTCTCTCTAACTGGCAGCCAGTGGAGATCACGCAGCGCCTGAGTAGAGGAAGAATTGTACTTGCGATTTAACGCCAGCTTCGCCGCAGCTGACTGAACACGCTGTAGCCCCTGCAGAATGTATTGGGGGGCTCCAAGATACAGGGAATTGCAGTATTCTAATCTGCTTAGCACCGCGCTCCTCACAACCATGCTTCGGGAGTCTACGGGCAGCAGTAGAAGAATTCGGCGTAAGAGCCGAAGTAGCCCAAAGCATATGCTGGCTGTCTTATTAGCCTGCGAATCCAGCTGGAGATTGCTGTCAAATAGAAAGCCGAGATTTTGTACCACGCTGACTGGGACCAGTGGAGCTTCATCCGGAACAAGCCTGAGGTCCACTGGTAGGCGTTGAATCTGCCTTATCGGCGCAAAGTACACCAGCTCGGTCTTATCTATATTGAACTGCAGGCTATTTCTTTGTAGCCAGTCGATGGTCCGCCTCATGCAACTATGAAATTGCTCAAGGGGAACTGCCTGTTTCCCTTCCAATGAAAAGAATAATTGTGTGTCATCAGCATAATTAATTAGCTCCACCCCGAACGCCTTGATGATTGGAAGGAGTGGCTGTAGATATATGTTGAATAAGATGGGGCTAATGCTAGAGCCCTGCGGTACTCCAAAGGCCACCGGAGTTTTTCTGAGGAGAAAGGTCCCAGAGTCACCATTGGATGTCTTCCCGCCAAGTAGGAGCGAAGCCACCGTAGTGCCCGGCCCTTCATCCCAAACTCCTCCAGATGCTCCAGCAGGATTGTGTGACTAACTGTGTCAAATGCAGCTCACACATCCAGGAGCACCAAAACTGGTGCTCCCATTGTCAGCCCGCATTCGCATATTATCCAGCATAGTGACCAGTGCTGACTCCGTTCCGTGGCCGGGAGGGAAGCCAAACTGGTCCTTATCCAGCAGATGGTTTTCCTCTAAGTAGTCCGAAAGGGACCTACTTACAACCTTTTCTAAGATTTTAATAGGAAAAGGGAGGAGAGAAATGGGCCGGAAATTAGCTGGAATAGTTGAATCCAGAGTTGGTTTTTTGATAAGGAGGGAGACCACTGCATGTTTCCAATTCTCTGGAACCAGACCCACTTCCAGAGACTGGTTGCAGATCTGGCGCAGCCATGGAAGGGTCAGGTGACCATAGAGCTTCCATGCCCTATGGGGCAGGGGGTCAAGAGGTGAACCAGAGGAGATACTGTGAGCCGTTGTAACAAACGACACGTCCATAAAAGAAGGGAAAGTAGTTAAGGAACAGTGGCGGCTCGATCTCTCATTGGCCAACCCCTTGTCTAACTCCTTGTCGGCTGTAACACTATCCTTAAAAAGATCAGTTATCTTAGCCACTTTATCTTTGAAGTGGTTAGCAATCTCATCACACAGCTTTTGTGATGCTACTGCTTTGTTCTCGAGACAGTGCGGAGCCGAAATGGACCTTACAATTTTGAACAGTTCCTTTGCCCCATTTGAGGCTTGCACTATAGAGTCAGCATAAAAATTAGCTTTTCGCTCCATAATGAGCTGCTTATATCTGCTCTGTGCTGATTTTATTGTCAGCTTGTCCATGTCCAGGTATCCCTTCCTCCATTTCCTTTCCGCCTGTCTGCAGAGCTGTCTTTGCGCTCTCAGATCATCATCGGTCAAATACGTGTACCCCAAATTGTCATTGTTCTCTTTGTGGCAAGGGTCTTTGAACCTGGTCTCTGATCCTGTCATCCCTGGTGCAGCATGACCACAGAGGGTGGAGACAGCATTGTGAAAGGGAGACACAGCCTATTCAGGTGCAAGCGAAACTCCTCCCACCACTCTAAATGCAGACCAGGTCCATTCAGCCCAGTGATAAGTCACCCAGGCAAGGCATGTCATACCTCAACACCCCAGTGACTGTCTAGAGTGAATGCACATCCCCAGCTCCTGTCACTCCAACACCAGACACTGAATGCACAAACATTCGGATGCACACAGGATGGTAAATTAAGAAAATACCCACTTTGTAAAAGTGGCATTTTTAAATACTGAATTTAAAAACCACCTTCACCAAAAGGTGTGTTAATAAATTCTGAGTTCAGAGAGCCTATACTCCATTTTCCTATCTTGTTCCTATGGAACTCTACACATGAATAAGGTTACACTGCCTTTTAATAGTGAAAAACGAAATGCAGTTTTTCACTATCAGAAAATCTCACACACACCAGTACATGTTCTATCTTTCACACGCCCGCAGTCCGTGGAGGTAACAGTGGTGTGGCATTAGGGCTGGGCAGGGGGGATTTCAAAGGACGATGACGAGAGAAAATTCATTATTTATTTAATTTTCACTCTGCATCATCCCTCTAAATCCCCCCCACCCGGCCCCACCACTGTTACATGCACGGACCGCGGCTACTTTTACATAAACTGCACCCTGCACATGGGGGTACCGTGGGCCTACCTTAGGGGTGCCTTATATGTAAGGAAAGGGAAGGCATGGGCCTGGCAAGTGGGTGCACCTATCAGGGAAACATGGCAGTTTAAAACTGGGCACACAGACAATACAATGGTACGTCTGAGACACAATTACAGGGCTACACATGTGGATGGAACAACCAGTGCTGCAAGCCCACTAGTATCATAGAATTTACAGGCCCTGGCACACACCATGCACTTTACTAGGGACTTACCAGTAAATCAAATATGCCAATCATGGATAGCCAAGATTCTCACCCCTTCAAGAAGGAGGGCACCAAGGTATAAAAAGGGGACCTCAGACACAAACTCTTTAGTACACTTCTGCTTTCCTGCCCTGCTGCCTTCTTGCCTGGGAAAGAAGGACTGGACTTGCAACTTGAACCCAGGACCACCAGACTGACTCCAAAGGGATAATATGCTGACCTACTGATCAATCTAAGCCTGAGGGCCGGAGAAGAGTCCCTTCAACTTGGAGCTACACCTGCACACAGGCTGAGTGAGTACTGACACACCAAGTGGTGTCTGCCAGTCCTGGACCCTCAGAAGTGGTGCTGAAGATGACCAGATAGCCAGAACACAAAATTGGGGACTTAGAAAGAAACTGTTTGGCAAGAAACTGCCCTGAGAACAAAGAGGAGACTGGGCCCAACCTTCTTGCCTATCCGCCCGAGGTGCATCACCAATCAGATTGACTTCACAGCTTCTCCGGCTACATTCTTCTCCGCAGCCACAAATCCGTTTCAGCAGTCCTTTGCCAGAGGGGTGTCCGACCTCGTGGAATTGTCTTAAGCTAGAGTCTTCTACTTTGTCCCATCGGAGATTTTCAACTTCAGTTTCAGAGACTAAGTCCAAACATACAAATCTTCACCGCAGCTTTGAACTAAGGCTATCCCACAAAAACACTTCCCGCTCAGACACCTCCTACAGCCTTGCCCCGCTGAACCTTACCTGAACCTTACCTGAACCTTACCTTCTCAGATAATTTTTCTCAGAGTTTTTTTAAGTTCAAAGGTATGTGCTGACCAGGCCCAATCCACTGCTCCATTCCAAACTGTGCTCCATTGCGATCAGTCATTTTTTTCTATTTTGACCCACTCTTGCACCACTGGGATGTAGCTCGGATCATTTAGGAACTAGTTTCCACTAAAAACTATAAAAGTTCATGACTCCGGAACTACTGATTGGGATTTTGTCATTTTGGTGACAAATAATTTATTCCAATTTACTCTATATTTTTAATTTGGTGTGGGATTTTTTTTTGTGTTCTATTTTCACACTATTAATCTCTGTGTGCTGCATAAAATACTTTACATGTTGCTTCGAAGATAAGCCTGACTACATTTTGTACCCAGCTACTGCCTGCTTTTGGACCCAGCAACCCAGAAGTAGGCACACCATAATTTAGGGACTTTCTGTGGATTTTCCTGCAAGGGATTGTAGCAGTTGCTTGAGCAGGGCTCACACTCTAGCCAATCAACAGTGAAAGTTTGTCACAAGCACTTTGATATGTGTCCCATTACTCTGCCATATTTTGTACAAATAAAAGGCAGTAATTAACTGTCAGTTAGGTAGGTATCTAGTTCGTTAACTGGTGCCCTTCTCCCCTGCTTCATAACTGTTAAATATGTGACAGGCATGAAACCAGGAAGCTAGTCCTTCCTGGGATCCTTTAGAGAACCGTGGACCTTTGAAGATTTTGCCTCTCATTCCCTGAATGGGAGAAATGTGATAAAAACGAATTATTCGTGTTCAGTGTTGATCCAGCCCAGCAGCATTTGTTAGCAAATACATTTAAAAGGGCATGAGAAATGAAGTGAGTTTTCACTACTTCTAAGAGCAATTCTAGTGACATTTGTAATAAAAAATATATTGGCCAAAATATTTATTCTCATTAATTGTGTTTCTAAAAAGACTTTAGCCGTATTTGTAAGAGGCTTCACAAGTTTGCCAACATGTAAACACCTGCTGTCTCTTTCTATCTTAACATAGACTTTGCTCCCTTGCTACACTTTTTACTTGTAAGAGGTTATGGCCCTTATATTTTACATTTACACATTATTCAGCTAGTTCTTGAATTCTAAAGTCATATTGACACCTGAAATCTAATGTCATATTGAGCAGTCAGGAGCCTCTACATCGTAGTTAAAATAAGCTAAATAATATTGAATCCAGAACATCGGCTTACATTATATTGACAAGGTAAGCACGTATGGAGGTACAACTATCAAATTGTATTGTATTGTATTAACATTTATATAGCGCAAGACTGCGACCCTACGGGTATGCAGGCGCTCTGACAGAACGGGTCACTTATGCTGAGGGGGAGAGGTCCGGGATCATCAAGCTGCTGGAAAGAGCCAGGTCTTAAGGCTCTTTCTGAATGCCATTAACAAATCTGTCTGTCTAAGCCCCTGTGGGAGCTCGTTCCACATCCGTGCTCCAACCACGCTAAAGGCCCTCCCACCCAACCTTGAGCGTATAAACCTAGGTTGCGTCAGCAAGCTAGCAGTAAAAGATCGCAACTGTCTTGTGGGGGAATAGCGTGTGAATCTTTCTTGGAGCGGGACCGGGCCCCTCCCATAGGTTGCTTTATGGACTAAGCAAAGGGACTTAAAGAGAACCCTCTCTCTAACTGGCAGCCAGTGGAGATCACGCAGCGCCTGAGTAGAGGAAGAATTGTACTTGCGATTTAACGCCAGCTTCGCCGCAGCTGACTGAACACGCTGTAGCCCCTGCAGAATGTATTGGGGGGCTCCAAGATACAGGGAATTGCAGTATTCTAATCTGCTTAGCACCGCGCTCCTCACAACCATGCTTCGGGAGTCTACGGGCAGCAGTAGAAGAATTCGGCGTAAGAGCCGAAGTAGCCCAAAGCATATGCTGGCTGTCTTATTAGCCTGCGAATCCAGCTGGAGATTGCTGTCAAATAGAAAGCCGAGATTTTGTACCACGCTGACTGGGACCAGTGGAGCTTCATCCGGAACAAGCCTGAGGTCCACTGGTAGGCGTTGAATCTGCCTTATCGGCGCAAAGTACACCAGCTCGGTCTTATCTATATTGAACTGCAGGCTATTTCTTTGTAGCCAGTCGATGGTCCGCCTCATGCAACTATGAAATTGCTCAAGGGGAACTGCCTGTTTCCCTTCCAATGAGAAGAATAATTGTGTGTCATCAGCATAATTAATTAGCTCCACCCCGAACGCCTTGATGATTGGAAGGAGTGGCTGTAGATATATGTTGAATAAGATGGGGCTAATGCTAGAGCCCTGCGGTACTCCAAAGGCCACCGGAGTTTTTCTGAGGAGAAAGGTCCCAGAGTCACCATTGGATGTCTTCCCGCCAAGTAGGAGCGAAGCCACCGTAGTGCCCGGCCCTTCATCCCAAACTCCTCCAGACGCTCCAGCAGGATTGTGTGACTAACTGTGTCAAATGCAGCTCACACATCCAGGAGCACCAAAACTGGTGCTCCCATTGTCAGCCCGCATTCGCATATTATCCAGCATAGTGACCAGTGCTGACTCCGTTCCGTGGCCGGGAGGGAAGCCAAACTGGTCCTTATCCAGCAGATGGTTTTCCTCTAAGTAGTCCGAAAGGGACCTACTTACAACCTTTTCTAAGATTTTAATAGGAAAAGGGAGGAGAGAAATGGGCCGGAAATTAGCTGGAATAGTTGAATCCAGAGTTGGTTTTTTGATAAGGAGGGAGACCACTGCATGTTTCCAATTCTCTGGAACCAGACCCACTTCCAGAGACTGGTTGCAGATCTGGCGCAGCCATGGAAGGGTCAGGTGACCATAGAGCTTCCATGCCCTATGGGGCAGGGGGTCAAGAGGTGAACCAGAGGAGATACTGTGAGCCGTTGTAACAAACGACACGTCCATAAAAGAAGGGAAAGTAGTTAAGGAACAGTGGCGGCTCGATCTCTCATTGGCCAACCCCTTGTCTAACTCCTTGTCGGCTGTAACATTATCCTTAAAAAGATCAGTTATCTTAGCCACTTTATCTTTGAAGTGGTTAGCAATCTCATCACACAGCTTTTGTGATGCTACTGCTTTGTTCTCGAGACAGTGCGGAGCCGAAATGGACCTTACAATTTTGAACAGTTCCTTTGCCCCATTTGAGGCTTGCACTATAGAGTCAGCATAAAAATTAGCTTTTCGCTCCATAATGAGCTGCTTATATCTGCTCTGTGCTGATTTTATTGTCAGCTTGTCCATGTCCAGGTATCCCTTCCTCCATTTCCTTTCCGCCTGTCTGCAGAGCTGTCTTTGCGCTCTCAGATCATCATCGTACCAGGGAGCAGACGGTTTATCCCTAATTCTTATCTGTTTCATCGGGACTAGATGATCTAGGTCAGCAGTGATAAACTCACAGTAGGCATTATAATTCGCCTCCACCGTATTGGAAGCCTGATAGAGGCTAACTGTAGGAGGAGAAAGAAGGGTGCCAGCTTTTGCGAGTTTGGACCAGTTTCTGCCTTCCCGATACAATACTGCGGGTTCAGCTTGGGCTGAGGTAACAGCTATCAACAAGTTAAAATGAATAAAATAATGGTCAGTCCAAATTTGGGGCTGAATGTTTAGGAGTCTAGCCTCGGACTCATGTGCGAAAAGGAGATCAAGTATGTGGCCTCCCTTATGAGTAGGGGAGGTGACTAATTGCTGAAGGCCAAGACTATTGCAGGTATACATCAAGTCCCTTAACTGGTTCTTCATGTTAGCATTATCCCACCAGTTAAAATCGCCCAGAAAAACCAGTTTGGAGTGTGATAGTGACAGGTTGGTGATAGTATTCAAATCTATACTTCCCTCTACATACTTACTATGACAACATAGTTGTAGTCTATATTGTGAAATCTGTGTTGTGGTTAATTGATATTTCAACCATGATATAGTGATATGCAATCGATTTAGCTAAAACTGGTTCCTTTGTAATGTTGACACTGCGTGTGCCCAGTTTAAAATGACTGTCTTCAGCCCATGCACAAGGAATTAGTCCCATGAGTGAGTGGAAAACGCTCCACTGCAACCCATCTGGTATAGTTATTCTGCACATTACCAATGAGTTTTTTCAACACTTAAAATGGCCCTACACAGAAGGTAAATGTGAGAATTAGGCTATCCAAAATGCTTATTAAGAGTTGTTAGACTCCTGTCACAGCACAGAGGTCCAGAATGCGAGCAATCTGGGTACCAAAAAATGTTGTAATACAAAGATGAAAAATATATGTGAGATACTGTCTACAGGCACAGATTCAGAAACTTGAAGTCAATCATTCATATACAGAAGGGTGATAAAAAGAAACTGTATTGAGTGCAAAAACTAATGGCTCTGTTATTCAATGGGAACTTGGGACACTGATGTAGGTGTTCTTCTAAGGAAACCATGGCACAGACCACCTTTACAGATATCAGTCCTGCAGTTTCACCAATCAAAACAATCAATATGGTTTTAGTGGAAAAATGCCTTTGCTGGATAGGCCTACTCAGATTACATGAAACATGATGAGAACCCACTAGCCCTGATTGTCTATCAGGCACATCAGGAGGTCCTTATCAAGAATAAGAGGAATATTCGAGATTCAGCTGTATGACAAGTGTAGAAATTATTAAGTATAAAACCTTGCATAAAATACTAATGTGTAGAAATATAAATATCAAAATACACTCTCTGGGTTACTGGGTTGCCCCTTTATCTCTAACACATACACTATAGACTCAACCTGTGCAACTAAAAAGAATACATTCTTCTGACTACAAAAAATGCAGTAAAACTACAGCTGAACTCTCAACATGTATGATAAACCTCAAGTGTAGCACATTATCTATCTTCTTTGAAATTATTTCATTTTTACACAAAATTGGGCAGTTTATTATGAGAGCCAATTCACAAAGGTTCTGTGCGCTCATGGTGGAGGCCCCACAGTCGTGGCCGGAGCCCGGAATCGTAGTGCGTCTTCCGCAATGTGTAACTGCAGCACAGAGATCCTGCCACAAGTGTGGGCTCCTCCACCATGACTGCGGGGCCTCTGCCATGAGCCTCTCTTAACCCCTTCGATGCTCATGACGGAACGGTTCCGTCATGAGCATCGGTTGGGCTGTGCTCATGACGGAACCGTTCCGTCATGAGGACAGCCCCCGGGGGAAGCGCTGGCGCTCCCCCCCTTGTGCCTCGATCTTGCCCCCCTTTACGGGGGTGGCAGCGGAAGAGCTTCCGCTGCCACCCCCGACCCCCCCCGAGCCCCCCCACGCTTTCTGATGACGTCAGCGCGCACAGCGCGCGCCGGCGTCATCAGGAAGCGTTGGACGCGCTGGAATCCATTTCTTCCAGCGCGTCCAAGGGGAGCAGAGGTAGGTGTTTGTCGTCCGGTGGGGGCCGCGGCGGTGAAATCTGTAGTATTGAGGCATCGGGGGAGAGGAAAGAGTATTTCCTCTCCCCCGATGTCTCAATACAGGGCATTCCTGCTCCACGATCGCGCACAGCGTCGCGATCGTGGAGTAGGGATGCCCCACTAGACACCAGGGATTTAGTATTTCGAATTTGGGAAGCGACCCCTTAGGCAAGGGTCGCTTCCTTGGGGATGAAAATTTGGCGAAGTCTTTTCTGCCCCCCCTGGGGGCAGATCGGCCCGCTTTCTGCGCGTTTCTGCCCCCAGGGGGGGCAGAAAAGCCCACTAGACACCAGGGATGTCGTTTTTACTATGTAGGAAGCGACCCCTTAGGCAAGGGTCGCTTCCTTGGGGGGCCCAATAATTTGAAGACTTTTCTGCCCCCCCTGAGGGCAGATCGGTCTTCTTTCTGCCCGTTTCTGCCCCTAGGGGGGGCAGAAAAGCCCACTAGACACCAGGGATGTCTATTTCGTTATGTAGGAAGCGACCCCTTGGGCAAGGGTCGCTTCCTAGGGTGGTAAAGTGAATAGAAGACTTTTCTGCCCCCCCTGGGGGCAGATCGGTCGTCTTTCTGCCCGTTTCTGCCCCCAGGGGGGGCAGAAAAGCCCACTAGACACCAGGGATGTCTTTTTCTTTATGTAGGAAGCGACCCCTTGGGCAAGGGTCGCTTCCTTTGCGGCCTATTTATTTAGAATACTTTTCTGCCCCCCCTGGGGGCAGATTGGTCGTCTTTCTGTCCGTTTCTGCTCCTTGGGGGGGGGCAGAAAAGCCCACTAGACACCAGGGATATAAATATTATTGTAGGAAGCGACCCCTTGGGCAAGGGTCGTTTCCTTGGGCCCCTAAATGTTTTGAAGACTTTTCTGCCCCCTCTGTGGGCAGATCGGTTTTATTTTTTTGCCGTTTCTGCTCCCATTGGGGGCAGAAAAGCCCACTAGACACCAGGGAATTAGTTCAATTAGAAATAGAAGTGACCCCTCGCTTCCAGGGTGCAATTTGTTATATGTATTTGGCTCACCTGCCCCGGGACTGAATAGCCTTTTTTTTCCTGCTGTTTTCTGCCTGACCTGGCACACAAACCGATTGACCATTTGGGTAGTGACATGGCATGTTATAATGTTTATTGTTATATTTTTTGTGATTTCCAATTGTAATGTTTTTTTTGTTTACTTTTTTGTTCTAGGTGAAGGCTTTTCTTCTGTTCACGGTGACGTTTTGGTTCTGGTGGTTTTGCTGATTGTGTAGTTTGGTAAGAGACTGTTTTTTTGTACAATGCAAATGTGTTTGATTTCTCTGCCTGTTTTTTTTTGCAAATGGTGTAATAATAGCAGTATGTTTGGTTTTTGAGTTTCAAAAACTTTTTGCATTGGTGCACGATGTGTATTTTGTTGTCTTGTGAGTAATTTGTTTTTTTTTCTTCTTTCTAGTTTGATATCGTTGGTCTTTGCTGTGTCACTGCAGAGTTTGTTTCTGGTGAGTGCAGCTGTCTCTTTTGAATTTGGATTGTATAGTTTTTGAGTACATTGATCTTATTGATATAAGGTACACATTTCTTTACTTACTTGGTTTGCACATTGTTGGTTGTTGTTGACTTGTTTGTGCAGTCTTCCATCTTAGTAGGTATAATGGCTAGCCGCAGGATGACTGCTCAGCAGGTTGTTGGTTTGCTGTTTGAGTCTTCCTCTGATATTGGGTCAGAGACTGACTCTGCTTCTGAGGGAGAGGGGGCAGGGGACGATTCTGGCAGTGAGTTTTCTCTCCGTATGGGGTCATCGGATGATGAAGATACTCTTAGTGCGGATGAAGTGCCTGTGTTAGAGGAGGAGACTGATGTGCCGATAGTGCGGCAAGAGGCATCTGGGCTGCACCCTGCGGCTGCAAGGCTTCCCGTTGGTGTAGTGCAGCAAGAGACATCTGGGCTGCAGGCTGGGACTGCAAGGCTTCCCGTTGGTGTAGTGCGGCAAGAGGCATCTGGGCTGCAGGCTGGGGCTGCAAGCCTTTCCGTTGGTGTAGTGCGGCAAGAGACATCTGGGCTGCAGGCTGGGGCTGCAAGTCTTCCCGTTGAAAGTGATGACCTCTGGGTTGCCCCTGGCATGGTGCAGCCGGAATTTCCTGAGTTTACTGGTGTTCCAGGGTCTAGAGTGAATACCGAGAACTTTTTGCCTGTAAATTTTTTTCAGTTGTTTATGGACGATGTGTTTTTGGCAGAGATTGTTGAGCAGACTAATTTGTATGCCGAACAGTTTTTGAGGGACAACAGTGCCAGTCTTAAGCCACACTCTAGAGCTACCCGGTGGACTCCCACAAATGTTGAAGAGATGAAGAAGTTCTTGGGTTTAACTTTTTTGATGGGCTTGCTAAGGAAGCCATCATTGGCTTCATATTGGTCTAGCAGTCCCTTGATGGCAACGTCTATTTTTCCGGCAGTCATGAGTCGTGACAGGTATTTGCTTCTGCTTCGGATGATGCACTTTGTAGATAATGGTTTAGCGTTGCCACGAGATCACCCTGATTGTGACCGTCTTTTTAAGATTAGGCCTGTCCTTGATCACTTTGTTGATCGATTTTCTGAGATTTATGCCCCTGGTAGAGAAATTGCAGTGGATGAGTCTTTGGTGTTGTTCAAGGGCCGCTTGGTTTTTAGGCAATACATTCCTAGTAAGAGGGCACGCTATGGAATAAAGCTGTATATGCTGTGTGACAGTAGGACTGGATATGTCTCTAATTTCAGGGTGTACACCGGTAAGGAATCTAGGTTTAACCTCCCTGGTTGTCCGTCCACTTTTGGAGTGATTGAGAAAATTGTTTGGGAACTTGGAAGAGGATTTTTTAACAAAGGCCACCATTTATATGTAGATAACTTCTACACTGGTGTACGGTTGTTCAGGGAATTGGCCAAAGTGGACACTTTTGCTTGTGGCACAGTCCGCTGTAACCGTAAAGGTTTTCCGAAAGAACTTGTTTGTCAAAAGCTTGTGCGGGGACAGTGCAGTGCGTTGCGTTGCCAGGAGCTTCTTGCTGTGAAGTTTACAGACAGGAGAGATGTCTACATGCTGACTTCCATCCATGATGAAAGCACTGCACCTGTGACTGTTTGGGGTCAGGTCGCTGAAGCGCGCAAACCTGTATGTGTTTTAGACTATAATAGGTACATGGGTGGTGTTGACAGAGTAGATCAGAGGTTGGAACCTTACACTGCTCTTCGTAAGGCTTACATTTGATACAAGAAGTTGGCTATCCATCTTTTCCACTTGGCAATGTTTAATGCTTTTGTTGTGTTCCAGGATTCTTGCCCTGAGTCAAAGATGACTTTTGCTAAGTTTCAGGAGTCTGTAATAGGCAGCCTTGTTGTAGTGGAACAGGCAAGTGTTCCTAGAGTTGGACTGGTGGAGGATGTTGCTAGATTGAAAGAACGCCACTTTCCAGATCACATTCCTCCCACACCCGCAAAAGATTTTCCCAGTAGGAGATGTAGAGTCTGTTGGCGAAGAGGTTTGCGGAAGGAGAGTCGTATGTACTGCCCCGATTGTCCCTCTCATCCTGCACTGTGTCTCTCTGCTTGTTTCCGAGCGTACCACACGCGTAAAAACTTCTGGGAAGATTCATGAGTGGTAAAGTGAACTGCCTGGTCTGTATTCTTTGGAAAATATGATTCTGTTTCAAGGTTGGTGTTAGTGCAATGTATTTAGTTGCTGATTTTCTGTTAGAAGATTTGTATCTATTTGCAATTTGTTTGTGTTTTTATTTTTTTCTAAAAAAATCCAAAATGTGATGGCGGTGTGTGTAGGCTTGCGCTTGGCTGTTGGTGTGTGTGGACTGGCACTTGGTTGGTGGTGTGCGTGGAATGGTGCTTGGCTGACGGTGTGCGTGGACTGGCGGTGTGCATGGACTGGCGGTGTGCGTGGACTGGTGCGTGGCTGGTGGTGTGCGTGGAATGGTGCTTGGCTGGCGGTGTGCGTGGACTGGTGCGTGGCTGGTGGTGTGCGTGGAATGGTGCTTGGCTGGCGGTGTGCGTGGAATGGTGCTTGGCTGGTGGTGTGCGTGGAATGGTGCTTGGCTGGCGGTGTGCGTGGACTGGTACTTGGCTGGCAGTGTGTGTGGACTGGTGGTGTGTGCGGACTGGTGTTTGGCTGGTGGTGTCCGTGGACTGGAGCTTGGCTGGTGGTGTCCGTGGACTGGAGCTTGTCTGGTGGTGTGTGTGGACTGGAGCTTGGCTGGCGGTGTGCGTGGAATGGTGCTTGTCTGGTGGTGTCCGTGGACTGGAGCTTGGCTGGCGGTGTAGGTGGATTGGCGATTGGCTGCCGGTGTGCCTGGACTGGCGATTGGATGGCGGTGTGCCTGGACTGGCGCTTGGCTAGCGGTGTGCGTGGACTGGCGTTTGGCTAGCGGTGTGTGTCGACTGGTGCTTGGCTGGCTGTGTGTGAGTAGTGACTTTCTGCTGGTCACTACACACACTGCTAGCTGAGTGCCACTCCACGCAATCCTTCAGCCTGTGTAGTTGCTGTGTCTGGATTGTGGGCGCGTGAAAGTGATGGGCCCTTGAATGGCGCTGTGTGCTGGTGTGAGTTTTGTTATGTGATGGGCCCGCGGCTGGCGGTGTGAATGGTTTTGTATGTCTCACACGTATGAAAGGTGTATGAATGGCCTGTAAAGAGGTTGGTGCCTTGTCGTGGCTTTACAGCTCACGAGCTGTGAGTCAATGGTTCAGTTTCTTGCCCTTTCAATTATTACCAGTGCATTTCATGTTTTGTGAAATCACTTGGTAATACAATTTTATCTACTGAACCATCACTCACCCTCGTGCCAAATCCAACCAGTATGTGTGTGTGCTTGCGGGTTAGATGACTGTGCAGTAATATTTGTCTTTCTGAAGCAGGGTGTACCTTGTCCCTTTTTGGTGATTTTTGTACTGTGTTGCTTTTGTACCTGGTGGTGCGAATGGTCTTGTTTGTATCGCGTATGAAAGGTGTGTGAATGGCCTGTAAAGCGGTTGGTGCCTTGACGTGGCTTTACAGCTCACGAGCTGCAAGTCATTGGTTTGGTTTTTGTGAATTTAATTATTGACAGTGCATTTCATTTTTGTGAAATCTCTTGTTAATAAAATTTAATACACTGAACCATGACTTGCCCTCGTGCCAAATCCAACCAGTATGTGTGTGTGTTTGAGGAATAGATGGTTGTGCAGGAATCTTTGTTTTTTGTTTCTCTGCCAAGGTACACTTTCCATGTAAGATTAACCCACCAACTGTAGATATTGTCGAAAACCCTTGGGAGTTCATGGTGATGTCTCTCTAGTGATTTGAAAAATATTTTTTATCCCCATTGTCCTGTAAACCTCAAATTGTCTGCCACATTTTCTTTGCAGTATTATTCATAAATTCTCACGCTGTAGTAACAATAGGTAATCTGGTTTTGCAAGGGGGGTTACTTTGGTTTTTTGCCCAGGGCTCGGCGGCCATCTAGGGAAACCTTTCCAACCCACGCATTTCTGAAAACTAGACACCCGGCGGCTTCCAGGGAGGTATGGCTTGCGTGGATCCCCCAACGTTTCCTTACCCAGAATCCCCTGCAAACCTCAATTTTTGCCCAAAAAATCACTTTTTTCACACATTTTGGGGTGGGAAAGTAGTGGCATCACCGGGCTCACACAAATTTACCACCACCCAGCGTTCCCCCAGGTCTCCCGGTAAAAATGGTGCCTCACTTGTGTGGGAGGCCCAAGTACCCGCGGCAGGCAAGGGCCCCAAACGTAGTGAGGCGACATCAAGATGGCCTATCGCCAAACCACCTGGTTTTGCAAGGGGGGTCACTTTGGTTTTTGGCCCGGTGCGCGGCGGCCATCTAGGGAAACCTACCAAACCCAGGCATTTTTGAAAACTAGACACCCGGCGGCTTCCAGGGAGGTATGGCTTGCGTGGATCCCCCAACGTTTCCTTACCCAGAATCCCCTGCAAACCTCAAATTTTGCTCAAAAAATCACTTTTTTCACACATTTTGGGGTGGGAAAGTAGTGGCATCACCGGGCTCACACAAATTTACCACCACCCAGCGTTCCCCCAGGTCTCCCGGTAAAAATGGTGCCTCACTTGTGTGGGAGGCCCAAGTACCCGCGGCAGGCAAGGGCCCCAAACGTAGTGAGGCGACATCAAGATGGCCTATCGCCAAACCACCTGGTTTTGCAAGGGGGGTCACTTTGGTTTTTGGCCCGGTGCGCGGCGGCCATCTAGGGAAACCTACCAAACCCAGGCATTTTTGAAAACTAGACACGCGGCGGCTTTCAGGGAGGTATGGCTTGCGTGGATCCCCCAACGTTTCCTTACCCAGAATCCCCTGCAAACCTCAAATTTTGCTCATAAAATCACTTTTTTCACACATTTTGGGGTGGGAAAGTAGTGGCATCACCGGGCTCACACAAATTTACCACCACCCAGCGTTCCCCCAGGTCTCCCGGTAAAAATGGTGCCTCACTTGTGTGGGAGGCCCAAGTACCCGTGGCAGGCAAGGGCCCCAAACGTAGTGAGGCGACATCAAGATGGCCTATCGCCAAACCACCTGGTTTTGCAAGGGGGGTCACTTTGGTTTTTGGCCCGGTGCGCGGCGGCCATCTAGGGAAACCTACCAAACCCAGGCATTTTTGAAAACTAGACACCCGGCGGCTTCCAGGGAGGTATGGCTTGCGTGGATCCCCCAACGTTTCCTTACCCAGAATCCCCTGCAAACCTCAAATTTTGCTCAAAAAATCACTTTTTTCACACATTTTGGGGTGGGAAAGTAGTGGCATCACCGGGCTCACACAAATTTACCACCACCCAGCGTTCCCCCAGGTCTCCCGGTAAAAATGGTGCCTCACTTGTGTGGGAGGCCCAAGTACCCGCGGCAGGCAAGGGCCCCAAACGTAGTGAGGCGACATCAAGATGGCCTATCGCCAAACCACCTGGTTTTGCAAGGGGGGTCACTTTGGTTTTTGGCCCGGTGCGCGGCGGCCATCTAGGGAAACCTACCAAACCCAGGCCTTTTTGAAAACTAGACACCCGGCGGCTTCCAGGGAGGTATGGCTTGCGTGGATCCCCCAACGTTTCCTTACCCAGAATCCCCTGCAAACCTCAAATTTTGCTCAAAAAATCACTTTTTTCACACATTTTGGGGTGGGAAAGTAGTGGCATCACCGGGCTCACACAAATTTACCACCACCCAGCGTTCCCCCAGGTCTCCCGGTAAAAATGGTGCCTCACTTGTGTGGGAGGCCCAAGTACCCGCGGCAGGCAAGGGCCCCAAACGTAGTGAGGCGACATCAAGATGGCCTATCGCCAAACCACCTGGTTTTGCAAGGGGGGTCACTTTGGTTTTTGGCCCGGTGCGCGGCGGCCATCTAGGGAAACCTACCAAACCCAGGCATTTTTGAAAACTAGACACCCGGTGGCTTCCAGGGAGGTATGGCTTGCGTGGATCCCCCAACGTTTCCTTACCCAGAATCCCCTGCAAACCTCAAATTTTGCTCAAAAAATCACTTTTTTCACACATTTTGGGGTGGGAAAGTAGTGGCATCACCGGGCTCACACAAATTTACCACCACCCAGCGTTCCCCCAGGTCTCCCGGTAAAAATGGTGCCTCACTTGTGTGGGAGGCCCAAGTACCCGCGGCAGGCAAGGGCCCCAAACGTAGTGAGGCGACATCAAGATGGCCTATCGCCAAACCACCTGGTTTTGCAAGGGGGGTCACTTTGGTTTTTGGCCCGGTGCACGGCGGCCATCTAGGGAAACCTACCAAACCCAGGCATTTTTTAAAACTAGACACCCGGCGGCTTCCAGGGAGGTATGGCTTGCGTGGATCCCCCAACGTTTCCTTACCCAGAATCCCCTGCAAACCTCAAATTTTGCTCAAAACATCACTTTTTTCACACATTTTGGGGTGGGAAAGTAGTGGCATCACTGGGCTCACACAAATTTACCACCACCCAGCGTTCCCCCAGGTCTCCCGGTAAAAATGGTGCCTCACTTGTGTGGGAGGCCCAAGTACCCGCGGCAGGCAAGGGCCCCAAACGTAGTGAGGCGACATCAAGATGGCCTATCGCCAAACCACCTGGTTTTGCAAGGGGGGTCACTTTGGTTTTTGGCCCGGTGCGCGGCGGCCATCTAGGGAAACCTACCAAACCCAGGCATTTTTGAAAACTAGACACCCGGCGGCTTCCAGGGAGGTATGGCTTGCGTGGATCCCCCAAAGTTTCCTTACCCAGAATCCCCTGCAAACCTCAATTTTTGCTCAAAAAATCACTTTTTTCACACATTTTGGGGTGGGAAAGTAGTGGGATCACCGGGCTCACACAAATTTACCACCACCCAGCGTTCCCCCAGGTCTCCCGGTAAAAATGGTGCCTCACTTGTGTGGGAGGCCCAAGTACCCGCGGCAGGCAAGGGCCCCAAACGTAGTGAGGCGACATCAAGATGGCCTATCGCCAAACCACCTGGTTTTGCAAGGGGGGTCACTTTGGTTTTTGGCCCGGTGCGCGGCGTCCATCTAGGGAAACCTACCAAACCCAGGCATTTTTGAAAACTAGACACCCGGCGGCTTCCAGGGAGGTATGGCTTGCGTGGATCCCCCAACGTTTACTTACCCAGAATCCCCTGCAAACCTCAATTTTTGCTCGAAAAATCACTTTTTTCACACATTTTGGGGTGGGAAAGTAGTGGCTTCACCGGGCTCACACAAATTTACCACCACCCAGCGTTCCCCCAGGTCTCCCGGTAAAAATGGTGCCTCACTTGTGTGGGAGGCCCAAGTACCCGCGGCAGGCAAGGACAACAAACATAGTGAGGCAACATCAACATTGCCTTTCCCAAATGTCGCCTCACTACGTTTGGGGCCCTTGCCTGCCGCGGGTACTTGGGCCTCCCACACAAGTGAGGCACCATTTTTACCGGGAGACCTGGGGGAACGCTGGGTGGTGGTAAATTTGTGTGAGCCCGGTGATGCCACTACTTTCCCACCCCAAAATGTGTGAAAAAAGTGATTTTTTGAGCAAAATTTGAGGTTTGCAGGGGATTCTGGGTAAGGAAACGTTGGGGGATCCATGCAAGCCATACCTCCCTGGAAGCCGCCGGGTGTCTAGTTTTCAAAAATGCCTGGGTTTGGTAGGTTTCCCTAGATGGCCGCCGCGCACCGGGCCAAAAACCAAAGTGACCCCCCTTGCAAAACCAGGTGGTTTGGCGATAGGCCATCTTGATGTCGCCTCACTACGTTTGGGGCCCTTGCCTGCCGCGGGTACTTGGGCCTCCCACACAAGTGAGGCACCATTTTTACCGGGAGACCTGGGGGAACGCTGGGTGGTGGTAAATTTGTGTGAGCCCGGTGATGCCACTACTTTCCCACCCCAAAATGTGTGAAAAAAGTGATTTTTTGAGCAAAATTTGAGGTTTGCAGGGGATTCTGGGTAAGGAAACGTTGGGGGATCCACGCAAGCCATACCTCCCTGGAAGCCGCCGGGTGTCTAGTTTTCAAAAATGCCTGGGTTTGGTAGGTTTCCCTAGATGGCCGCCGCGCACCGGGCCAAAAACCAAAGTGACCCCCCTTGCAAAACCAGGTGGTTTGGCGATAGGCCATCTTGATGTCGCCTCACTATGTTTGGGGCCCTTGCCTGCCGCGGGTACTTGGGCCTCCCACACAAGTGAGGCACCATTTTTACCGGGAGACCTGGGGGAACGCTGGGTGGTGGTAAATTTGTGTGAGCCCGGTGATGCCACTACTTTCCCACCCCAAAATGTGTGAAAAAAGTGATTTTTTGAGCAAAAATTGAGGTTTGCAGGGGATTCTGGGTAAGGAAACGTTGGGGGATCCACGCAAGCCATACCTCCCTGGAAGCCGCCGGGTGTCTAGTTTTCAAAAATGCCTGGGTTTGGTAGGTTTCCCTAGATGGCCGCCGCGCACCGGGCCAAAAACCAAAGTGACCCCCCTTGCAAAACCAGGTGGTTTGGCGAAAGGCCATCTTGATGTCGCCTCACTACGTTTGGGGCCCTTGCCTGCCGCGGGTACTTGGGCCTCCCACACAAGTGAGGCACCATTTTTACCGGGAGACCTGGGGGAACGCTGGGTGGTGGTAAATTTGTGAGAGCCCGGTGATGCCACTACTTTCCCACCCCAAAATGTGTGAAAAAAGTGATTTTTTGAGCAAAAATTGAGGTTTGCAGGGGATTCTGGGTAAGGAAACGTTGGGGGATCCACGCAAGCCATACCTCCCTGGAAGCCGCCGGGTGTCTTGTTTTCAAAAATGCCTGGGTTTGGTAGGTTTCCCTAGATGGCCGCCGCGCACCGGGCCAAAAACCAAAGTGACCCCCCTTGCAAAACCAGGTGGTTTGGCGAAAGGCCATCTTGATGTCGCCTCACTACGTTTGGGGCCCTTGCCTGCCGCGGGTACTTGGGCCTCCCACACAAGTGAGGCACCATTTTTACCGGGAGACCTGGGGGAAAGCTGGGTGGTGGTATATTTGTGTGAGCCCGGTGATGCCACTACTTTCCCACCCCAAAATGTGTGAAAAAAGTGATTTTTTGAGCAAAATTTGAGGTTTGCAGGGGATTCTGGGTAAGGAAACGTTGGGGGATCCACGCAAGCCATACCTCCCTGGAAGCCGCCTGGTGTCTAGTTTTCAAAAATGCCTGGGTTTGGTAGGTTTCCCTAGATGGCCGCCGCGCACCGGGCCAAAAACCAAAGTGATCCCCCTTGCAAAACCAGGTGGTTTGGCGATAGGCCATCTTGATGTCGCCTCACTACGTTTGGGGCCCTTGCCTGCCGCGGGTACTTGGGCCTCCCACACAAGTGAGGCACCATTTTTACCGGGAGACCTGGGGGAACGCTGGGTGGTGGTAAATTTGTGTGAGCCCGGTGATGCCACTACTTTCCCACCCCAAAATGTGTGAAAAAAGTGATTTTTTGGGCAAAAATTGAGGTTTGCAGGGGATTCTGGGTAAGGAAACGTTGGGGGATCCACGCAAGCCATACCTCCCTGGAAGCCGCCGGGTGTCTAGTTTTCAGAAATGTATAGGTTTGCTAGGTTTCCCTAGGTGCCGGCAGGGCTAGGGTACAAAATCTACAGCTAGTCACTTTGCCAAAAAAAGGGTCATTTTTCACTCCAAAACCACTTTGCGTTTTGCGCCATTTCCTGTTGCGGGCACTAGGCCGACCCGCACAAGTGAGGTACCATTTTTCTCGTAGGACTTTGGGGAACGCGGGGTGGGTGGAAATTTGTGGATCCACGCAGGTTCCAGAACTTTCCATCACAGAAATGTGGGGAAAATGTGTTTTTTTTGTCACTTTTTTACGTTTGCAAGGGATTCTGGGTAACAGACCATGGTGGGAGGCAGTCAAGTCACCCCATCCTGGATTCCCCTGGGTGTCTAGTTTTCAAAAATGTATAGGTTTTCTAGGTTTCCCTAGTTGCCGGCAGGGCTAGGGTACAAAATCTACAGCTAGTCACTTTGCCAAAAAAAGGGTCATTTTTCACTCCAAAACCACGTTGCGTTTTGCGCCGTTTCCTGTCGCAGGCACTAGGCCGACCCGCACAAGTGAGGTACCATTTTTCTCGTAGGACTTTGGGGAACGCGGGGTGGGTGGAAATTTGTGGATCCACGCAGATTCCAGAACTTTCCATCACAGAAATGTGGGGAAAATGTGTTTTTTTTGTCAATTTTTTACGTTTGCAAGGGATTCTGGGTAACAGACCCTGGTGGGAGGCAGTCAAGTCACCCCATCCTGGATTCCCCTGGGTGTCTAGATTTCAGAAATGTATAGGTTTGCTAGGTTTCACTAGGTGCCGGCAGGGCTAGGGTACAAAATCTACAGCTAGTCACTTTGCCAAAAAAAGGGTCATTTTTCACTCCAAAACCACGTTGCGTTTTGCGCCGTTTCCTGTTGCGGGCACCAGGCCGACCCGCACAAGTGAGGTACCATTTTTCTCGTAGGACTTTGGGGAACGCGGAGTGGGTGGAAATTTGTGGATCCACGCAGGTTCCAGAACTTTCCATCACAGAAATGTGTGGAAAATGTGTTTTTTTTTGTCAATTTTTTACGTTTGCAAGGGATTCTGGGTAACAGACCATGGTGGGAGGCAGTCAAGTCACCCCATCCTGGATTCCCCTGGGTGTCTAGTTTTCAAAAATGTATAGGTTTGCTAGGTTTCCCTAGGTGCCGGCAGGGCTAGGGTACAAAATCTACAGCTAGTCACTTTGCCAAAAAAAGGGTCATTTTTCACTCCAAAACCACGTTGCGTTTTGCGCCGTTTCCTGTCGCGGGCACCAGGCGGACCCGCACAAGTGAGGTACCATTTTTCTCGTAGGACTTTGGGGAACGCGGGGTGGGTGGAAATTTGTGGATCCACGCAGATTCCAGAACTTTCCATCACAGAAATGTGGGGAAAATGTGTTTTTTTTGTCAATTTTTTACGTTTGCAAGGGATTCTGGGTAACAGACCATGGTGGGAGGCAGTCAAGTCACCCCATCCTGGATTCCCCTGGGTGTCTAGTTTTCAAAAATGTATAGGTTTGCTAGGTTTCCCTAGGTGCCGGCAGGGCTAGGGTACAAAATCTACAGCTAGTCACTTTGCCAAAAAAAGGGTCATTTTTCACTCCAAAACCACGTTGCGTTTTGCGCCGTTTCCTGTCGCGGGCACTAGGCCGACCCGCACAAGTGAGGTACCATTTTTCTCGTAGGACTTTGGGGAACGCGGGGTGGGTGGAAATTTGTGGATCCACGCAGATTCCAGAACTTTCCATCACAGAAATGTGGGGAAAATGTGTTTTTTTTGTCAATTTTTTACGTTTGCAAGGGATTCTGGGTAACAGACCATGGTGGGAGGCAGTCAAGTCACCCCATCCTGGATTCCCCTGGGTGTCTAGTTTTCAAAAATGTATAGGTTTGCTAGGTTTCCCTAGGTGCCGGCAGGGCTAGGGTACAAAATCTACAGCTAGTCACTTTGCCAAAAAAAGGGTCATTTTTCACTCCAAAACCACGTTGCGTTTTGCGCCGTTTCCTGTCGCGGGCACTAGGCCGACCCGCACAAGTGAGGTACCATTTTTCTCGTAGGACTTTGGGGAACGCGGGGTGGGTGGAAATTTGTGGATCCACGCAGATTCCAGAACTTTCCATCACAGAAATGTGGGGAAAATGTGTTTTTTTTGTCAATTTTTTACGTTTGCAAGGGATTCTGGGTAACAGACCATGGTGGGAGGCAGTCAAGTCACCCCATCCTGGATTCCCCTGGGTGTCTAGTTTTCAGAAATGTATAGGTTTGCTAGGTTTCCCTAGGTGCCGGCAGGGCTAGGGTACAAAATCTACAGCTAGTCACTTTGCCAAAAAAAGGGTCATTTTTCACTCCAAAACCACGTTGCGTTTTGCGCCGTTTCCTGTCGCGGGCACTAGGCCGACCCGCACAAGTGAGGTACCATTTTTCTCGTAGGACTTTGGGGAACGCGGGGTGGGTGGAAATTTGTGGATCCACGCCGATTCCAGAACTTTCCATCACAGAAATGTGGGGAAAATGTGTTTTTTTTGTCAATTTTTTACGTTTGCTAGGGATTCTGGGTAACAGACCATGGTGGGAGGCAGTCAAGTCACCCCATCCTGGATTTCCCTGGGTGTCTAGTTTTCAGAAATGTATAGGTTTGCTAGGTTTCCCTAGGTGCCGGCAGGGCTAGGGTACAAAATCTACAGCTAGTCACTTTGCCAAAAAAAGGGTCATTTTTCACTCCAAAACCACGTTGCGTTTTGCGCCGTTTCCTGTCGCGGGCACTAGGCTGACCCGCACAAGTGAGGTACCATTTTTCTCGTAGGACTTTGGGGAACGCGGGGTGGGTGGAAATTTGTGGATCCACGCAGATTCCAGAACTTTCCATCACAGAAATGTGGGGAAAATGTGTTTTTTTTGTCAATTTTTTACGTTTGCAAGGGATTCTGGGTAACAGACCATGGTGGGAGGCAGTCAAGTCACCCCATCCTGGATTCCCCTGGGTGTCTAGTTTTCAAAAATGTATAGGTTTGCTAGGTTTCCCTAGGTGCCGGCAGGGCTAGGGTACAAAATCTACAGCTAGTCACTTTGCCAAAAAAAGGGTCATTTTTCACTCCAAAACCACGTTGGTTTTTGCGCCGTTTCCTGTCGCGGGCACTATGCCGACCCGCACAAGTGAGGTACCATTTTTCTCGTAGGACTTTGGGGAACGCGGGGTGGGTGGAAATTTGTGGATCCACGCAGATTCCAGAACTTTCCATCACAGAAATGTGGGGAAAATGTGTTTTTTTTGTCAATTTTTTACGTTTGCAAGGGATTCTGGGTAACAGACCATGGTGGGAGGCAGTCAAGTCACCCCATCCTGGATTCCCCTGGGTGTCTAGTTTTCAAAAATGTATAGGTTTGCTAGGTTTCCCTAGGTGCCGGCAGGGCTAGGATACAAAATCTACAGCTAGTCACTTTGCCAAAAAAAGGGTCATTTTTCACTCCAAAACCACGTTGCGTTTTGCGCTGTTTCCTGTCGCGGGCACTAGGCCGACCCGCACAAGTGAGGTACCATTTTTCTCGTAGGACTTTGGGGATCACGGGGTGGGTGGAAATTTGTGGATCCACGCAGGTTCCAGAACTTTCCATCACAGAAATGTGGGGAAAATGTGTTTTTTTTGTCAATTTTTTACGTTTGCAAGGGATTCTGGGTAACAGACCATGGTGGGAGGCAGTCAAGTCACCCCATCCTGGATTCCCCTGGGTGTCTAGTTTTCAAAAATGTATAGGTTTGCTAGATTTCCCTAGGTGCCGGCAGGGCTAGGGTACAAAATCTACAGCTAGTCACTTTGCCAAAAAAAGGGTCATTTTTCACTCCAAAACCACATTGCGTTTTGCGCCGTTTCCTGTCGCGGGCACTAGGCCGACCCGCACAAGTGAGGTACCATTTTTCTCGTAGGACTTTGGGGAACGCGGGGTGGGTGGAAATTTGTGGATCCACGCAGATTCCAGAACTTTCCATCACAGAAATGTGGGGAAAATGGGTTTTTTTTGTCAATTTTTTACGTTTGCAAGGGATTCTGGGTAACAGACCATGGTGGGAGGCAGTCAAGTCACCCCATCCTGGATTCCCCTGGGTGTCTAGTTTTCAGAAATGTATAGGTTTGCTAGGTTTCCCTAGGTGCCGGCAGGGCTAGGGTACAAAATCTACAGCTAGTCACTTTGCCAAAAAAAGGGTCATTTTTCACTCCAAAACCACGTTGCGTTTTGCGCCGTTTCCTGTCGCGGGCACTAGGCCGACCCGCACAAGTGAGGTACCATTTTTCTCGTAGGACTTTGGGGAACGCGGGGTGGGTGGAAATTTGTGGATCTACGCAGATTCCAGAACATTCCATCACAGAAATGTGGGGAAAATGTGTTTTTTTTGTCAATTTTTTACGTTTGCAAGGGATTCTGGGTAACAGACCATGGTGGGAGGCAGTCAAGTCACCCCATCCTGGATTCCCCTGGGTGTCTAGTTTTCAGAAATGTATAGGTTTGCTAGGTTTCCCTAGGTGCCGGCAGGGCTAGGGTACAAAATCTACAGCTAGTCACTTTGCCAAAAAAAGGGTCATTTTTCACTGCAAAACCACGTTGCGTTTTGCGCCGTTTCCTGCCGCGGGCACTAGGCCGACCCGCACAAGTGAGGTACCATTTTTCTCGTAGGACTTTGGGGAACGCGGGGTGGGTGGAAATTTGTGGATCCACGCAGATTCCAGAACTTTCCATCACAGAAATGTGGGGAAAATGTGTTTTTTTTGTCAATTTTTTACGTTTGCAAGGGATTCTGGGTAACAGACCATGGTGGGAGGCAGTCAAGTCACCCCATCCTGGATTCCCCTGGGTGTCTAGTTTTCAAAAATGTATAGGTTTGCTAGGTTTCCCTAGGTGCCGGCAGGGCTAGGGTTCAAAAACTACAGCTAGACTCTTTGCAAAAAAAGTGTAAATTTTCAGTGTGAAAATGTGGTGTGTTCACCTTAGGTTTTGAGCCACTTCCTGTCGTGGGCACTATGCCTACCCACACAAGTGAGGTACCATTTTTCTCGGGAGACTTAGGGTAGTTCAAATTTGTAAAGCAACTGTTATTATCTATTGATTTTTGATGCATTTCTCCCTTCCAAATGAAAGACATTGTGTAAAAAAAAAGTCATTTTGAAAAATGACCAATAATTGTCATGCAAATATGAGTATTCCCAATTTCGAAAATGTGCAAATATGCACTGTTTCTGAACTCTGTAATTTGTTCCCATTTCAGAAATACATAGGTGACTTTCATACCGATTTTTCCAAGTATACATTTTCCCACAATAATTGCTATATACCCGGACCAAAAAAAAAAAACATTACAAAATGCTGCTCATTTTTCTACTCTGGGTTCGTTGGGCTCTTGGTGAACCTACAAGTCCTATATGTCCCCACAACCAGGAAGGTCTACCGGATGTAACGGTACATTGCTTTCAAAGAGATGTCATAATTCGAAGAAGTTACAGGTAAAAACGTTGACTCAAGAGGCTGCTTTTTTCAACAAATTTTTAATTTTTCCTATATTTGCCTGTAAATTTCTATAAAGAAACCTTGATGGATCTACGCAAATGACCCCTTGCTGAATTCAGAATTTTGTCTACTTTTCAAAAATGTATAGCTTTCCAGGATCCATTATTGTTTTGTTACCCTTTTCTACCGTTAACTGGAAGGAGGTTGAAAGCACAAAAAATAGCAAAAATAGGGTATGTCCCAGAAAAATGCCAAAACTGTGTAAAAAATGTTGGTTTTCTAACAAAAGTCTGTCATTCCCTAAAAGCTGAAGAAATTGTGATTTCAGCCCCACAAACCCTTTTTTGATACCATTTGCAGAGAAAAACCCAGAAGCTTTCATTTGCAGCCCGTTTTTCACATTTTTCACAAAAAAAAAAAAAATTGCTGTATTTTGACTAATTTCTGGGAACCCTCTAGGAGAATCCACAAACCCTGGGTACCTTTAGAATCCCCAAGATGTTGGAAGAAAAGGACGCAAATTTGGCGTGGATACCTAATGTGGTCAAAAAGTTACAGGGGCCTAAGCGCGCACTACCTCAAATAGCCCAAAAAGGGCTTAGCACAGGAGGGGAAAAGGCCTAGCAGCGAAGGGGTTAAGCGGGCCTTGAGTATTATGGCTAATAAACATTTTAATCATATTATTAACACCCTTATTTTCACAAATCTTTCAGAATAAACTGTTACTATCAGTGACTGGACTTTTGAATGCTGAATGATGTACAAATATGAACCTGGCCTTCCCTTCTAATATAGGTCTCTGAGTAAACCTTGCATTAACACATGTAAAGGGAAACAATACAAACCACCTGGATTACACAAGAAGACCCCAGTTCTGTATTTCTAAATTAACAGGTCAAGACATCAAGTTGCAGAATGAAGGTTAAAAAATGTTTCCTTCAAGCATGGCTGTGTTCAGACTTGTACCTTATGGTGGATAAAACTTGGGGATGATACAAAGCGCTTTTGTGCCCATTGTGTTTATTTTATTTCCACATACTACATGGCTTGCATGGTTCAAGGTAGGGTCTTCCTGTACCTGTCTCTGCAGACATGAAAACTAACAATATTTGAGTTCAATTCCTAGTGGGAAGCAATGTTAAAATGCGGTAATTGTGTTTGTACCCATGTTTACATTTTTCAATTCTAATATATGTGGCTACATGACCCCAGATGTCAAGACTATAATTACGTATAAATCATATGCACTGTAACTGGCGATGGAGTAGGGGCCTTCTGCCGAAGGACTTTACATGATGTAACCTATTTAGGGTGGATGGAGTAACATCCCTTTTTTCTTTCTATGAACACTAGGAAACTTTGAAGCATTTGTGTATCCACTGCTTAAGCTGAGTTAGGGAATTAAGGGCCAGATTTCCAACAGTTTTTTGTAGTCGCAAACGGTAAATTGAACTGTTTGCGAGGCGGTATATAGAAACGCTATTTTGCGAGTCTGTGAGTCGCTATTAAGAAGTGGCATGCCAAGGGCGTCCCTCTCTAATGGCGAGTCAGAAAGGTATGTACCATTGTTATGCGACTGCATTTGTGGTCGCAAAGCACTCGCAGTTTACCGCGCCGACACAAAGAAGTAACTTTTAGGCCTTCAGTCACTGTTTTATATTTTAGGCATCGTGCTTGAAAGACCACAAGGTATAGTTTAGTGGACACATAGGCAAATATATAAAATGGCAAAGGGCCTTCTCTTTTCCTTGTTTTACTTTAGGGCCTTTAAACTGCAGCCCAGTGATAGCTCAGTGGTAGTTCTGGCAGCCTTACATATTTTCATGTACGTTTGTCATGTCAACATTCTGTAACCATTTTAAGACATATCATCCAAGGAAGGAAGACCATTGTTCACGCAGTAGTAACCTCCCAACTGGATTATGGCAACGTACTATACCTGGGCACTACCAAAAGAGGGCTAGAAAAACTTCAGAAAGTACAAAATGCAGCGGCACGCCTAGTCCTGGGCCTGCCAAGAATAACCAATACTAAACAAACCTTGATTGCTCTCCACTGACTTCCAGTGGAAAAAAGAATCGGATTTAAAGCTATGTGCCACTGCCACCGCATCCTAAGAAGGAAAGGGCCTAGCTACCTCCTAGCTTTAATCACGAGATATACACCAGGACGTAGCCTGAGATCACTGGACAAGGACCTAGTGACGGTACCTAGAGTTGTGAGAGCTAGAATGGGGGAGCGCTCTTTTAGGTACCGAGGGCAAAGTGCTGGAATAACATCCCATTAGAATTAAGAAGAGAGCCATGCGAAAAAAGATTTTGCAAGCTATTAAAAACCTGGCTATTTGTACAACCTCAGCCATGATAAACATAATGATCTCTCTTGATGCAACTTGCCGTTAAAGACACCCTCTCCACTCCCTTTGGCGATCTCTTTAGCGCGGGGACACACCGTTGGGTGTAACCATGCGCTTTATAAATGTATAATAATAATAATAATCCGATGTAACATTGCTACAGCATCACAGAAAATTAAATATAATAGTTGG
Source organism: Triturus cristatus (assembly GCF_964204655.1). Lineage (NCBI taxonomy): Eukaryota > Metazoa > Chordata > Amphibia > Caudata > Salamandridae > Triturus > Triturus cristatus. The sequence goes on from NC_140591.1 coordinate 502,890,005, forward strand.
GTCAAACCAAATTTACCATCACCAATCTCAGCACTAGAACACATGACTTTGCTACTGATTACCAGTATCACTGAACACAGATCCCTAATCAAAAGCAAAATAGGATCCAGAAAAAGGCAATACATCTGTGGTAACCATGTAGATAAGGTGAATTTGCTACAAATTTGTATCTAGAAAATGTATTGGGCAAATTTTTATCCCAAAAGGCCTGATAAAAAGAAGGGACATTGGTGTGAAATAATTCAGCAAACATAATCGCTTCAATCCCTACTTGAAGAGCATGAGACACCGACAAATATGTAGGGCCTATAGAGAAGAAAGTCTTTTGGATGTCCACCTACTTTACCAATATTACCACTAGCCTCAGAATTGAGGGACCAGGTAGGAATCATTAACCATTTGCTATCATCCATGTGTTGTAAGGGTGAGTTAAGAGACATTTTAAAAGATAAAAGACATACAACAGTTATCCATGACTATCCCTCATGAATTTAAGTACATATGTACACCATTAGTGGATCTGTATATTTACTCCATTTCTATCAGCTACACTATATTTTTTGTATCTCGGCCTAGGTAAAAATTAAATTGCAACTGCAAAATCTGCTAAATACCAGTATTGTCGCATTAACATACGAACCAATGACTACTCATCTGATACTCCGTATAATCTTATATCTCAACAGGTCTGGGCAGTCAACCATATTTCTAAACAGATGCCAAATACTAAACTGTAAAAATCTTTTAATGTGCAGGGTGCAGATTTAGTCCAAGAAATAGTAGAAAATGTCTTCTTCACTTTACTATTGCAACCGTACCCTGAAGGAATTCACAGAAATTCATGTTCCTTAAAAAGCCCTACTTCCACTGTGCATAGACATGACATAATTTAGCTTTGCATTGTCTCAATGACCATTCTCTGTCCCCACCTCAAGCATTGGCAGGACCACATCTATACCATGAAACTTAAAAGTCGAGTTAGCATCCCTGTAACATACATGAGAGGACAAAGGATAGACAGTGTCTCTATTCTTGCTAGCCCTAACATGTTTTGATATCCGGAGACTAAGTTACCCAGTGAAACGAACAATGTACAGCTAACCACAAGTGCATTCTATGGCATGTACCACAAATGTCGTCCAACAATTGATAAAAGAATTGATCTTGTAGCTATGGGATGTATTGCACGTGAAGGTAGTTGTCTTATTCATGCCAAGTGGACACATTGAAAACATGGTGCAAGTGTAAAAACCTTTTGGTAGTTGAGGCAACAAATTCAGTGAGCTCTTATTCTTGCTGGAGGGTAGAAAACTAGGGCTGGCAATGTCCCTGATTATATGTCCCCTTCTATAGGTAATCATTGGTTTGTCACTCAATGTGAATTCCAAGCCTGGAACCCCAATGTTTTATTATTTATTTATTTATTTTAAAGTTTTATAGAGCGCAAACCAGACCCTTGAGAGTATCAGAGCGTTATACAGGATTGACGGGTGGTATACAAAAGACTTACTAGGGGAGGATACCATTGGGATCGAAACAGGTAGATACATTATACAAGACAACACGCAGTCTCAACTCTTGGATGTGATGCCCAGAAGTGCCGGGAAGGTATCATCCGGAAAAGCCATGGATAGTGATCGCTGAGGTGATTATAATGTGATCGTTAGGCGAGGAATTTGCCCATTAGAAAAGTTTTGGTCTCCTTCTTAAAGCGGGCCAAAGACGGAAGTCTTATGATGGCGGGCGGGAGAGAGTTCCATATTGATGAAGAGGCCCCAGAGATGGCCCGATTGTAGGTTTTTTTTTTCCTGAAGCGTGCTGGTTGTAGCAAAACGTCTCTGGCAGATTGGGACTTTCTGGCTCTTCCTGATATCACGAGTTTCTGGGCGAGACATGTAGGGGAATTGGAGTATAGAGCCTTGTGAGTAATGCAGGCCAGCTTAAGTTGGATTCTGGCCTCTAGAGGAAGCCAGTTCAGAGCTTTAAGGTAGGGAGAGATGTGGTCGAATTTCTTTGAACCTGTTAGGAGTCTGGCTGCGGCATTGAGGCAGGCTTTCAATGGGGCCAGGGAGTTCTTGTAGACCTGCGAGAGTATCGCATCCATAATATTCTAGTCTGGAGAAGACTAGTGCCTGGATTGTCGTTTTTAGGTCAGAAGTGTCAAGGAAGGGTTTCAGGTTTCTTAGGTAACTCATGTGAAATCTGGCAGTTTTGGCCATTGAGCTGATATGGCCCTGCATGTTCAAGCCACCGTCAAGGGTTATTCCAAGGGATTTAGCAGAGTCCACAATAGTAGGAGGGCAGTTAAGCGCTGTGATTGCCTTGATCCATTTCTGGATGTCTGGATTGGTTTTGGGTGGGGAGGTTAGAAGAAACTCAGTTTTATTTGCGTTAAGTTTGAGCTGGTTAGAGGTGAGCCAGTGAACAGTCAGCTTCAAGGCCTCATTCAGGGAGATAATGTCCTCAGGGGAAGATATTTTATTGTAGATCTGTGTGTCGTCGGCATACATGTGGTAGGAGATATTGGTGGTGCGTAGCACCTCTGTGAATGTAAAGATTGAAGAGGTTAGGGGACACGGTTGATCCTTGGGTGACTCCAACCGTGATCCGAGAGGGAGCGGATAGGTTACCATTGATTAGGACTCTCTGTGAGCAATTCTGGAAGAAGGACCTAAACCATTCAAGGACGGTGCCATCCAAACCCATCCTGAGTTTGAGAAGTTCGAAGAGTGTTTCGTGGTTAACCGTATCAAACCCCGAGGATAGGTCTAGGAGGATTAGGAGACAGGTTTTGCCTTGGTCAAGGGATTGGAGGGCGTCATCCACGAGGTGGAGGAGGGTGGTTTCAGTGCTGTGTCCAGGTCTGAACCTGGATTGGAAGTCATCTAGTAGGTGGAAGTTGGTAATGTGTAGGCTCAGCTGCTGTTGCACACATTTCTCCAGAACTTTGGCTAGGAGTGGGATGTTTGATATAGGTCTATAGTTGTCGGCAGAAGCAGGATATAGCGTAGGGTTTTTTTAAGATGGGTACAACTTGGCCGGCTTTAAGAGAGTCCGGTATCGAACCCTGTAGGAGGGAAACTTTGATTACTGCAGTCCAGGAGGAGAGAGGATCATTGAAGTGATTGTTCGGGTTTAAGGAGGCTAGAATTTTTCAGAAAGAGTGTTCGTCATAGACTCTAAAGTTGGACCAGTGTGCTTGGTTTTTAGGAGAAGTCTGGGAGGGCAGCGCGGAGAGAAGAGGTAGAGCCGACGGAGTTTGGGAGTAAGTTGCAGATTTAAGTTTGTTACCTAGGGCAGCGATTTTGTCACAGAAGAAGGAGGAAAATTCTGTGTATGATATTATGGATTTAGGGGTTTCTTTGGAGGTTTTTGCTAGTTTGTTGGATTGGTGTTTGACCAAATCAAATAGCTTGCGAGGTCTATTCTTGGCATTCTCTAGTTCTGTTCTGAAGAATTCTTTTTTTTAGTTGAGGACTTTCCTATTGTAGGCATTTCTGGCCTGGCGGAGAAGTTTTAGATGGGCTGCTGACGGGTGCTGTTTCCAATTACGTTCAGTCGGCTGAAGGGATCTCCTCTCCTTGTTGCGGGATCCATTGAAGCAGGGATTCCTGTCTTTGTTCTGGGTTCTTTTTAGTTTTAGCGGAGCAAGGTCATCGAGAATGTCAGATATAGTTGAGGAATAATGATCCGTGAGGTTGTTAACCGAAGTGCACTGAGGGAGGAGGTCGATCTCACAGCGCGCAGTCAATTTCCCGTGATCAAGGTTCTTGGTATCTCTAACCCATTGTTTGGGAATCACAGGTTGTGGTGTCCAAGTCTTGTGGGTGCCAGGCAGGAGGAAGGTGATAGAGTGGTGGTCAGACCAATCACATGGGGTCAATAGAGATACGTTTGACCACTGATTCCTTAGTGATGATCCATTCTAGGGTGGCGCCTTTTGAATGAGTAGAGAGTGAGCAGGCTTGGGTAAGGGCTTGGTCAGCTAAGAAGTCTCTGATGACATTGACCTGAGGGTCTTTGGATCGTTCCAGTGCAAGTTGAAGTCGCCAAAGAAAATGTTGTTGGAGTTAGGGGAAGCCTTGGCTGTGATGATTTCCATGAGGTGGTCATTGTTGGTGTCATCCTTGCCTGGGGGTGGTAAAAGATGTGTAGTTTGCACAGTTGAGAGGTGTTGTTGCACATGGAGAGTGCAAGATATTCGCAGGAGTCTGTAGGGTCAGCGAGAAGTTCAGTAACAAATAGGTTAGAGCGGTAGATGCAGGCAATGCCTACCCCCTTTTTTTAATGCCTGTCCAGCCTTACGAGGTTGTAATTGGGCGGGACTAAGAGGTCAAGGCAGGGCAATGAGTATTCATTGAGCCATGATTCAGTCAAGATCGCTAAGTCTGATTTTTGGCTCAGGATGAGCTCAGCGACATCAGAGGTATGCTTTACTGCTGAGCAGCAGTTAATTAGGAGGCCAGCTAGAGGGGGTTGGAGTGAATGTCATGGGAAGGGGCAGAGTTGGGTACTAGCGCTAGGTTGCTATTGACTACTCCTCTGTCGCGGGGGTGGATGATCTGTTGGGGTTGGTTGCAACTGTGCGGTTTGGGTGTCCGTCACTCAGGTCTGAGGGGCATGGGGTTGTCAAGGCATATTCATCAATCAATCAATCAATCAGTGACACTTATAAAGCGCGCTACATACCCGTAGGGATAGCTAATGAGGAGGTCTACAACTTCTTCCTCAGTGAGGTCTAGAGGGGTAGGCTTGACAGGGATAGGTTTGTAGGTAAGGAGGAGGACTAGAACTTCCTCCTCCGAGAGGTGGCAAGGTTGCTTAGGGGGCGCAGGTGTCTCATGGATAGCGGTAATGGGTGAAGGAGGGGCTCGGTGTAAGGGGGGTAGCGTTCTGTGAGAGACTGAGATTCCAGAAGGAGTGTTTAGTGAGGTGCAGGAGGTTCTTTAGATCCAGAATGGAGTTGTGGCTGCTCAGGTATGTACGGTAGCTCTGCGGTGGAGAGTAACAATATCCCTATAAGAGGGAAGTTCTTGTGGGCAGGGGGCCGGTTGTATGGGAGCGATTATGATGGAATGTGCTGGTAGCCTAGTGGTGAGGCTAAGTCGATCATTATCCCTATAAGAGGGCAGTTCTTGTGGGCAGGGGGCCGATGGTATGGGAGAGATTCTGATGGAATGTGCTGGCAGCCTAGTGGCGAGGCTAAGTCGACCAATGTCGTGGGCCCTTGCAGAGGTTTCAATATTCATATGTGAGAGAAGATTTTGCGGGCAGGAGGTTATAGGTTTGGGGACACTTCTGTTGGCATGAGCTGGTAGCATGGTAGAAGGGCTAGGTTGGCTAGAGATGTAAGCCCTATGGGGAGTTTCAGAAGTCATAGGAGAGGGGATATCTTGCAGGCCTGAGGTCAGTTGTATAGGCGCGCAGTGGTTGGCATGTGCTGGTGGCATGGTAGTGGGGCTTGGTTGACCAGTGGCGTGAGCCCTAGCATGGGTGGTTTGTGAAAGGCTAGGCACCCTCGGCAGATTGGGCAAGGGGTGGTGCGGCGGGTGCGTGGACGGGAGAGGGTCATGCACATATTTTTTAGGAGGGTGAATAGGTCCGCAAATTTAATGAGGTCTTTGGGTGGCGCTTGTATCAGGATGATGCCGTTTTTGTATAAAGTGATGGTGAGGTCAGCACGCAGGTTGGCAAACGGTGCGATCGTGAGTGTATTGCCGTATGGGATGTTCCTGGCTTCGTGCACTTTAAGGCGTCTCGAGAAGGCATTGCGCCATAGAGATGTTTTCATGGAGTTGAAGATGAGGTAATTAATGACTGTGCCCTTGTCCTCTCTGACAAACAACAAGGACGCCAATACTGATAACTTATTATAGTGTTTACTTTAAGGACACATTAAAATAAAACAATGTATTTCACAGACCTCTTTTTCAGTCTGAATACATCAAATATTTCTTTTATTTTTCAGAACATATTTCTCTATGTAACACCAAAATTCAAAACATTCATACAAATTCTGCACCTCACATAATACCCATCATATAATACACAAATATTTTACTCAAATTCCATACCAAAACACTTATAACCCCTTACACTCTATTTGTACAAAATCCAAGCATACTCATTCATCCCCATTCTCATTCTAACACTCAAAAAATACAGCTATCATACAAATAATTCCTAGAAGTTTTTCAACTAGTTCCACAAAAAACACAGACAAATTGTATTTCAACGATATGTATATACAATCAAACATTCATGTCTGACCAAAATTCACAATTCTTGTGGCACAACTAAAGTCTACGTGTTTCGTACCCCCTCAGTTTTCGGGGTTCTCATCAGGACCTTGTCACTGGAAAAGAGAAGAGAAAAAAGCACTTATTCATTAGTCTGGACACTCAAACCCCTTTCCTTACATTCATTACATCCACCAGCACCTCTCGCTTACCTCCTTCGTGATCTAGATCAGCCGATCTAGCACAAATCAAAGAAGATTATTAATCCTTGAAACAAGAAAAACCAAATCTTTTTATAAATCCTGCTAATCTATATGCCAAGTCACATATTTATGGACAACATAAAAACATATAGAAAGTCCTCTTACTTCCACAAGCTCAATGTAATTCAAAGGGATAAACTGCCACACCGGGCTTCATAACACGACTTGAGCGAATTCCTGTTGAAAACAGAGAAAACGATGAATGTCACAGTCCCATTGTTACTAGGATACTGCTTGTGTATTCCTTATTTTCACTTTAACCCCTTTCAACTTACTTAAAAGGTAAATTTTATTTCTCGATAATGTCAGTTTTTTTTTATTTTGGTTTACTGCGTATTGGATTAGCCTGCAGAAAACGAAAAGGAATTGTTGTATATACTCTCTTTAGAGCAGGATCGAACAATCGCCCGACTACGAGGTAGACGCTTACCTCTCGGCATGTTTTCGCTGATGTGAGAAGCTCCGCCGGCGTTTGAACTTCTTTCCGTCCGCGGGCTGTAATGCAATTGAATTGCTGCGACAGCCGTTGTTGCACATAAAGCGCCGGACTTCCGGTTTTATTAGTTGCTGATTCTGGGAAACGTAGTCTACTATTTTCCTTTTCCATATAACGCAACTTTATTGAATGATGTAATGGTAAAAGGAACAACATGGAGCTTATTTCAGGGGTGAAATATTGTATTCTAGAGCATGGGTGCAGTCATTAAGCCAAGCAATAAAATGTCACAAAACATATACAGATTGGAGTTTATGTTTTAAAAAATTATATATAATATTCAGTTTAACTTATATATTTCAGATAATTCATTGAGCCTATCAATTGCTGTATTAAATGTAACTATCAACATTGCTTCTCTTCGTGATAGTTTGATCTCCAAATCTCCTCCTCTGGGGTCTTGTTCCACTTTTGAGATTATGGTCCATTTTAGATCTCTTTCTGAATGATTATTTAGTTTCCAATAATTAACTAATGGAGCTGTTTTCAAATTTTTCCTGATCCTAGATTTATGTTGTGAGATTCTGAATCTCATATCTTGATTCGTCTTTCCTATGTAAAGCATGTTGCATGGACAACGTATTCCATAGATTACATTCTTTGATTTACAATTAGTGAATGCATCATGTTTCCAGTGAATTGAATTATGTGTGAACAAGGCCCCTTCTTCCGTACTCACACAACTGATACAGGTTCCACATTTATGGTGGCCAAAGACTGGAGGAAGGCCCACATGCTCTCTTAAAGAATTCTGTTTTGTTTGTGGTAAGGCCGCTCAAACTATTTGGTTAGCAATGCTTTGGTCTTTTTTAAAAGCAAAGAGGGGGGTTGTTTTCAAAGATGGATTGAGATTTTTTACTAGATGCCAGTTCTGGTTGATGACTTTCTTCAAAAGGTTTGAATTTGGACAAAACGTAGAAATACATACAATTCTTTCCATTGGAGGCCTCTTTCTTTTTTCGAGTAAAACTGGTCGTGGTGTCCACAACGCTCTTTTCATTGCTTTTTTCAACAGTTTTTTTGGGTAGCCTCTTTCTTTCAAGTTATCCAATAGTTTTATACCATGAAATATGTATTCGTCCTTATAGAAACAATTCCGTCTTATCCTAAGGAATTGCCCATAGGGCACATTTTCTCTAAGGTTCCTCGGATGATTGCTCGAGAAATGTAAAGCTTTGTTTCTGATGTCTTTTTGAATAACGTTGTGACCAAACCTCCTTCGGCCGGATAAACTTCCACATCTAAGAATGCCATTTTTTTGTATGAATAATTCATACTAAATTTAATGTCAGCCGTTCTGTTGTCCAACCACTCATGGAATTTACAAAGATTTTCCACGTTATCTGTCCATACCATGAATATGTCGTCAATATAACGAGTCCATTTGCCAATGAATTGGGGAAAAGGATTGTTATTATAGACGATCTGGTCTTCGTATTTTGCCATAAAAAGTACAGCTAGCTCCGGGGCAAAAGGACACCCCATCACTACTCCTTTTACTTGATAGTAGAAATCTCCATTAAAATTAAAATCGTTTTTTTTAGCGCAAAACTTGATAGCTCCATTATAAAATCTGAAGGAACTTGCATCGGTCTTTCTCTTGTTTACAAAAAGGCGGAAATTTCTGCCAACCCTTCATCCTGGGATATCTGTATATATAGCGACACGACATCCAGTGTCACCAAGAAATGTTTATCTTTTTGAAAAATAATTGGTTCTAGTTTATTAATAAAATCAGTAGTGCCCCGTAAGAAAGAAGGCATTTGTGACATAAATGGTTACAAAAAATAATCAACAAATTTTGAAATGGGCTCCATTAGAGATTCACACCCCGAGACGATGGGTCGGCCTGGGGGGGAAGACTCATTGTTATGCACTTTTGGAAGTACATAGAACACTGGAGTTCTAGGATTCTTGTTCTGAAGATATTCATATTCCTTTTTGCCCAGGAAAGAGTTGTTTTTGTAGATCTGGTGTTGGATGTTTTGAGATCTTTCTATAACACTTGTTATCCTCTAACTGTCTCATTACTTTAGAGGTATATTTTGATGTATCCCAAACAACAATTCCACCACCTTTATCCGCCTGCTTTCTTATAATCGATTGATCATTTTTCAAATTTGATAAAGCTTCCATTTGCGGTTTTGAAGTATTATATTTCATCCATTTCTTTTTCTTCTCCATATCAGTAATGGCTAACAGAATAGTTTTTTCAAAGATCACTACTTCTTTTGGGATTTTATTGGCTGGTGGACAAAAAGATGACTTTTTCTTTAGGCCTGTAACCTCCGGGCCCGATTCACAGAACTAACTTAAGACAAAATCCTAAACTTACTACCATTTTGGTATTCACAGAAGGCAGTTACTCATTTTGGTATTCACAGAAGGCACTTACTCATTTCGGTATTCACAGAAGTTAGGAGTCCTAACTTTAGGACTCCTAAATGCCTTCTGTGAATACCGAAAGCCTTAAAATTAGGATTTTTCTCAGTTTAGTAGTTGTAAAGTTAGGAGTCCTAACCTTAGGACTCCTAAACTGAGAAAAATCCTAATTTTAAGGCTTTCGGTATTCACAGAAGGCATTTAGGAGTCCTAAAGTTAGGAGTCCTAAATTTAGGACTACTAAATTGAGAAAAATCCTAATTTTAAGACTTTCGGTATTTACAGAAGGCATTTAGGAGTCCTAAAGTTAGGAGTCCTAACTATACTACTACTAAACTGAGAAAAATCCTAATTTTTAAGACTTTCGGTATTCACAGAAGGCATTTAGGAGTCCTAAAGTTAGGACTCCTAACTTCTGTGAATACCGAAATGAGTAAGTGCCTTCTGTGAATACCAAAATGAGTAAGTGCCTTCTGTGAATACCAAAATGGTAGTAAGTTTAGGATTTTGTCTTAAGTTAGTTCTGTGAATCGGGCCCATTATGTTTGTCGTGTAGATATTTTCTGCAAAGAAAGTTTTTAGTCGAATTTTCCGAAAGAACTCAATAGCCTCACTTTTAAGTTTCACAAAATCCGTACTCCTTGAAGGGACGAACGATAAACCTTTTTCCAATATACTTTGTTCGTCTTTAGTAAGGATTATTTCTGATAGATTAAAGATGGGTGACACTGTTAATTTTTGTAATTCTGTCGACGAGTGGACATCTCCCACGGTTGAGTGTTAAATCGTGTATTCGCACTCGTTTTTTGCTGGCCTATCCCTAAAAAAGGAGTCTGTTGCTGTTGGAAATTCACTCTCCTATTAATAATTTGACGTCCTTCGTTGCTTTCTCCCTCACTTCCACTTGAAGAGGATGATGTTTCGGAAAACGTTATAAAATTCTTTGAAGATCTTCCTTGAAATTCCGGGAGATATCTACGTGATTCGGTTCTTAAATAGAAATCTGACTGTAGGTATGGTTACACCTTTTCCAATGAGAAGTTTTTTTTTATCTTTCTCAAATTTGTTCCCCTTCTGATTGATGGTAAAATCCTTGAATTCTAGTATATCCTTTTCAACTTTTTCTAGTAGAGCCTTCGAATCTGTAATCGTTTGATTTGCTCTAATTTCGGTTTCTAGAATCTCTATTTCTTCCAATTGTTGTTTTTAAATACGTAACGCCGTTTCTACTATAAGGACCATCAAATCACGACTACATTTAGTTTCAATAAAACTATAGCCTTTTTTATACAACGGGTCCGTTGTAAAGATGACCGGGATATTCTTAATTTGCAATCCGCCCGGGATGGTACCTGCCTTTAGAGGTTGAATTAAGAAATGTCCATGTAAATCTGTTCGGATTTGTTTTTTCTTGAGTCGGACTCATTTTGATTTTTTGCTGAGGCACTCAAAGAGGCCGAAGCAAAGAGAGGGGGAGCGTCCAATAGTTTTTTAATGTATTCTTCACTATAAGCGAACGTATCCTGCTCTGACATCGTATCTTAGATCCTACCACAGCAAACCACTCTACCTTCAATCACACTCTTTCAACTACACTTTCTCCTACTGGATTTTCAAATATGTAGATCTACTACCGCCATAATTATTTCAGATATCAAATCAAATAGTCACAGCTTCTAGAAACCTCGCAGATTGCCATCTGCTAAATAAACAACAACACCAGGACTGGGTTTGGACTCTAATCATTAAGGCTGAGCCACAATTAGCCAACATACAACAAGAATGCCAATACTGATAACTTATTATAGTTTTTACTTTAAGGAAACATTGAAATAAAACAATGTATTTCACAGACCTCCTTTCCGTCTGAATAGATCAAATCTTTCTTTTATTTTTCAGAACATATTTCTCTATGTAACACCAAAATTCAAAAAATTTATAAAAATTCTTGCACCTCACATAACACACATCATATAATGCACAAATATTTTACTCAAATTCAATACCAAAACACTTATAACCCCTTACACTCTATTTGTACAAAATCCAAGCATTATCATTCATCCCCATTCTCATTCTAACACTCAAAAAATACAGCTATCATACAAACAATTCCAAGAAGTTGTTCAACTAGTTCCACAAAAGCAACAGAACAATTGCATTTCAACAATATTTATATACAATCAAACATTCATGTATGACCAAAATTCACAATTCTTGTGGCACAACTAAAGTCTATGCGTTTGGCAGGTTGGCAGATGGTGCGATCGTGAGTGTATTGCCGTATGGGATGTTCCTGGCTTCGTGCACTTTAAGGCGGCTCGAGAAGGCATTGCGCCATAGAGATGTTTGCCTTGTGTTGAAGATGAGGTCATTAATGACTGTGCCCTTGTCCTCTCTGAAGCGTAGGTCAGAGATCAGGGTCTCAGGATGAATGTCTGTTCAATATGCACAAGCTTCGGTGACTAGAAGAATTGTACATGATGATAAAAGCCCTCCAGCTACTAGGTATATCTTTTGTGCTGGTGTTGTGCAACGGTATAAGGAGGGGAAGGTCCCAGTGGAAACAAACTTAAACTAGAGCATAGGTATCAACATCACCTGATAAATCAATTGAAAACAATATTGTATATGTTGAACAAATTTATACATAATGAACATGTATTCTCATGTTAAGAAACATCACATTTGTCCATAAATTTTCAAAGAAGTGCCCCAAAAGGGAAGGGAGGGATAAGTGCAGCAATGTGCGAGTGTGAAGGTAAGTGAACAAGGGAAGAGCAGTGAATAATATGTATATCAAAATCATAAACTGCCTATCCAGCCTTATTCAAAGCTAACCGATTTACAAAGCCATAATATTTAAAAGGACACAGTGAATCTATCAGTGTCATCCATTTAAGGTAAACAAAACAAAGCTGTCGACATTTTGACCCAGGTGTTGTATGTAGGCAAATGAGGTGCTTACAGTAGGGTCTTCATCAGGACAGCGGGGGGCACCCTCGAATCACCGGTGCAGGCGGAGGAGAAACAGATGATGATGGTCCCCCAGGCTCCAGGGTCAGAAAGGGACGTGATCCTACTAACAGATTAAACAGGTGATTTCTGACTATTCTCTGTGTGTTTCGCAACAGTGCATGACTCTCAAGGTTGCCCAGCCTCCTGTGTGTTTCCCTAAAACGGCCTGTATTATTCCCCCTCTGTGACATGCAGTGCATAAAGAGTTTCAGGGTGCGCTCACACTGCTTCTTTTCACTAGAATTCCTCTTTATGTGTAACATTTCTCCAAAAGGCAGTAGACTTGCAATTCAGCATGCTTTGAAACTCGCTATCTGAGATGTAAAACTTGACATCTAGAAATTTAATCCTGGTCTTATGTAGGCCTGGGTGGAATTGCAGAAAAACGTAGTTGAATACTGAGTAGTTCCACGTGAAGGCAGAGTATTGTTCAGCCACCCCTAATAGCTTTTCCAGGTGCCCTTCAAGCACTCTTGGCTCAGTGGCTTGTTGTGCTGAGATTGTGTTTTTTCTAAATACTTTGGGCTGACAGCATTGCCAAGGAGAGAGGCCCTGGCTGCATCATGCATAGGTGAGGGTGGAGGGGCTGGAGAATGGGCTGAGGGTTGATCTGTGTAGAGCTGAGAAAGGTCAATGTTGGAAAGATATTTCACATGGAAAGTGCATGCACAGGACACAGGTTATCGGCACAGGAGGGGAACGTGAAAAGTCCTTGAAGCTGAGCCATTAAGGAAAAGCAAGACACCTTTCTCACTGAGGTATGTATGGAATAATGCTTAAAGATAAAAAAAGTCCTAATCATGAAGATTTACTTCTTAGATACTGAAAGAATCAAGTATAGAAACTGCTTACATGCTTCACACACTGAGCTATTAATTTAAAGCACAGCACTTCTTCCTTTATGAGATACATAAAATAACATCAGGGTCAGCATAATTAAGCATAACCAATACAAAATCAGATTACCTACTCTCATGAGCTGCTTTATTGGTCCCCATGTGTAACAATAGCTGCTGTAACAACTAATGCGTGCCAACATGGAGTGAGCCCTGACCATCCTCGTGGCTCTGTGCACTCTCGTCTTCACCTTCCCCTCACAGGCATGCGGCAAATATACCATTTGTGAGAGACTTACCTCTGTGGAATATAGGGCAAGGGACTACCAAACATGAAACAATAAGGCAGATGCTGAGTTCAGCCAGTGGATTTCTGCTGATGCTCTGAACGTAGGCCTCTGAAAACAAGTGTACAAATCTGCCATATGTGTCAGTGAAGTCCCATCTGTGAGACAGGGCTTCCACGTCATTGTGCATGCATATGCTGTGCATTTGTCATGGTGCTCCGGTTTGGTGTGTCTATCTAGTTCTGCCTAGTAGAATATTAGGGTGTAGTAGTGGGACTCGAGGAACTCCTTGCAGGGTGCAATGCACAACAGCAGCTCTATGCAGCATCCTTGAAATGGTAAGAGGTGCGCACCAGTAAACTCTGCTTTGCCGGCAGGAGGCTTTTTGCCGAACTCCATGCTCCTAGCAGAGCGCTGAGTAGCAAACCTATGTGAACTTCATTGGCAGAGCAGAATTCACCACCCACCCCTAGTTCTTATGGCTATTCATGGTGAATCTGACATTCCAGTTGTTACTGTTGAGGAACTCGAAATAGCTCTCCATCTGGCAGAGAGACTCCATCCATATCACTATGGTATCATCTATATAGCACCCCTAAAAACAGACATGTTTAGTCTATTCTGATGCCGCCAGTGCCCAGGCATGGACCCTCTGAAACTGGACCATGAAGAGGTTGGCATAGGAGGGGGCAAACCTGGACCTCATACCAGTCCCTTGGAGTTGCTGAAACCACAGTCCATCATACAGAATTAGTTATTACACAAAATCAGATCTGACATTTCTATTAGCATTTGTGAATGCTCATATAAATTAGCACACCTGGTGGATAGAAAAGACTCAAGAGCTGTCAAACCAAGGTCCTTCCTAATACATATATATAGGCTCTCCACATATAAAGTCACAAGCCTCATCCTTTCCAAATCCCATACCACATATTCAAACTTGCTCAATTAGTCCAATGTATCTTCTACATAAGTAGGCAAGTTAGTAACAAATTGCTCGAAAACAACATCTGCAAATTCAGAGATGTGTTCTGTAGGGGAACCAATGACTGCTATAATGGGCAGCCTGGCAAAACGGCTGCTTCCTTGTGTATCTTTGGAAGCATATATAAGCATGGATGTCTCAGAAAGTCAGCCTTCAGGTATTAGTATTCCAAGTTCATCAAAATACATATCTTATGCTAATGTGTCAATCTCTCATTGATGACAGACCTAACTGTTGTAGTGAAGTTGTGACCCAGGGTCCCATAACAGTCCCTATTGTTTAACTGTCACATTAAATCTAATGGTATTGGGAACAATTCATTATAAATATGATCTCCCCGTGATCTCAGTCCTCATCCTAATGTACCCAGATGATATACATCTGTCTTCCAAGTCATGTGGGTCACTTAAGACTCTTCTAGCAAGGAGTTCAATATCATTGAATTGCATATTCTGTGGAACAAATTTAGATTCAGATCTCAAATTGCTGTCACAAATGTTCAACTCTGCCAGCAAATCCTCCATATTCAAATGTAACTCATTGTCAAGAAATAATACAATATAAATATCCTCTACATCTGAGATAGTCATATCCGATAATTCAATGCTTTTATTAACATGATATATCATTTGCAGATTTTCGGCAAAAAAGATCTTACGTTTGAGTGTTCTAGTAAACTTAAACAAATCAATCTGAACCTCAGTAAACATCACAACAGTTCATAGGGCAAAAAGACAAACCCTTATTCAAACCATTCATTTCAGCATTACACAAGGTATAGTCGGATAGGTTTACAAACAGTTTGACAGTAGTAGAAGAACCACCTATACCAGTGCTCATGCCTGGTATTGTTTTGTCTTCGTTTGTTGCCTTGTCTTGACTCCCATGTGTGTTTCTGTTTTTTTAACCCCCCTCCTGTCACCTCTTCTTGATTTATGTACATTGGATTTTTTTTTAGACTCATGCAATATCTATTTAGCTTGTCTAAAAACGTAGAGGGCCCAACGACAGCACACAAAATTACACTTGCTAAAAAGAGGGGGAAAGGGGGAAGCGACTATGGATCAGGAAACAGCCCAGACCTTTCAGGAGTTCTACGAGACACTATACAAAAAAGACACCTATCTGGACGTGACATGACATTGTACTTACAGAATGTTACAGTGTCCAAAATAACACTGGTCCAGGAAAAATCCTTGGACAATCCAATACTGACTGAAGAGGTGGTCACCTCGATTTTGCAACTTAAACTGCTCAAATCGCCTGGCTCGGACAGATTCCCCACAATTTTTGTCATATCCTAGCCCCGATACTGACGAGATTATATAACACCTTTGGGAGCCTAGGATCGATCCCTTCAACTATGCTGGAGGCAGCGATAGTAGTACTACCAAAACCCAGAAAAGATAAGCAGGAATGTGGGTTGTATAGACCGGTATCCCTTCTCAATGTAGATTTAAAATTATTCACAGGCAAATTGGCCACGAGATTAGGTCCCCTAATGCAGAATCAAATAGAACCTGAACAGGCAGGGTTTATTCAAACTTGGCAAAGCGGAGATAATACGAAGAGGATTCTTCACTTAATAGGCCCACCAAACAAACATGTACGCGCTTCTACTGACGGTTGATGCCAAAAAGGCGTTTGACCAGTTGGATTGGAGATTCTTTTAACAGACTATGGTGCATTTAGGGTTGGATAACAGGTTTCGGGAATGGGTAGGTTGCTGCTATGGTGCCTCAACTCTCATCCCTTCTTTATTCAAAGAGGCACCGGGCAGGGATGCCCATTGTCACCCCTCCTATTTGCACTATATATTGAGCCCCTAGAACAGAGAATTCAGGACAACCCAGAGATTAAAGGGATACCGTTTGGAGGGGAGTCCACCATATTAGCTTGTACACGGATGATTTCGTTGGAGGAACCAAAGAGATCACTTCCCGCCTTTTTAAAGGAACTGGAGGTCTTTGGTCAGGTTTCGGGTTTCCGGGTAAATGTTAGCAAATTGCTGATCCTCAATTTGAATCTAATGAGTCGAACCTCCCAGAACGAAAGGGAACAGATCCTGAGGATTCGGGTGGTGGAGTCTGTTCCATACCTAGGGCTTGAACATGTGGCTACGAATAATCAAACGATCAGATCAAACTACGACAGGCTAATGCGACAGATTAAAAAGGAGTTGAGTAATTAGGGGGGACATCAACTATCGCTCCTAGGGCGAGTGGTGGCGATCAAAATGACTCTTTTACAGAAAGCATTGTACTTATTTCAGACTTTGCCTGCACTCCCGCTGGAAGGGGTCCTTACGTCACTACAGCAAGAAATCAATCGCTTTGTGTGGGCCGGAGCCCGACCACGTATGAGAAGAGAATGAGGATACATGAGGCCAGAAAACGGGGGTATGGGGATCTCGAACTTATTGGATTACTTCAAAGTGGCCCAATTTAGATACTTGGTAGAATGTGGTATGCCCGAGTCTGAAAAAAGAAGGCTATTCCAGGACAGAGCACTAGCGGGGATTCCTCTATGGAAGGCCCCTTTCATGAAAGAAGTCGAACAGACCTCAAAGTTTACTGAGGACACCGATTACAAAATCTGTGATGAAAGTATGGGAGGGGATGGCTACTACACGGAGGCTCATGACATACCCATCACCTATGGCGTCTCTATTTGGGAATAGACAGTTCACCCCAGGAATGGAGGATAAGGCATTTCAGGCGTGGCACGGCACATCATGCAGATCAGTAGGGCACCTGTTTGATTTGACGGGAATATTTTCATTTCCACAGATAAAGGAAGATTATGGGGTCCGAGAAACGGAACGGTTAAGATACAAGCAATTACTACATTGGGTACTTCAACCGGGGATCCTGCAGCAGGATGGCCGCAAACTGACTCAATATGAGAAATGGTCAGTAACAAAACAGAATGACAAGGGGTTGATATCAGAGATCCCTGATATGATCAGACAGTCAGTTCTAAAGCACTTCATGCCTAACCAGAAAGGTGGGGGAGTGAACTTGGCAGAGAGTTATCTCCGAAGGAATGGGAAGGGATTTACTATAGAGCAAAACACACAGCACGTAATGTGGCCAGTATTGAAACGGCTATGAAAATTGCTACGTACTGGTACCTTACACCTGTTTGCTTTAATAGAGGTAACCAGGATAGGAGCCCTAACTGCTTGAGAGGTTGTGGGGAGGAGGGAACCCTGGTGCATCTACTATGGGAATGTCAGACTTTAATGACTTACTGGTCCAGAATATTAGATGACATAGACCAATAATTCGACACACAGATACCGAGACTACCAGTGTATGTGGTGCTAGATTCACCCAACTCGATAACATATCCACTCAAAAGCTGTAAGGGACGACAGATGGGGTTAGCGCTGGGGAACCTCTTCAAAATATCCTAACTCATTGGGGACATCAACACCACCCACTTACGTAGGCTGGCTATATAGGATATGGTACACCCTAGGAATGGAACATATAACTGCCTCCTTGATTAGTTCTGCAAATGCATTTCAGAAGGAGTGGAAACCATTTTTAACGTTGTTGTTGAA
The DNA here is from genome assembly GCF_964204655.1 of Triturus cristatus. Classification (NCBI taxonomy): domain Eukaryota; kingdom Metazoa; phylum Chordata; class Amphibia; order Caudata; family Salamandridae; genus Triturus; species Triturus cristatus. The sequence continues at coordinate 502,908,082 of NC_140591.1, forward strand.
GAAGTTTAACAAAATCACTCGCCCAAAGTACTACGCTTAACGGATCCGAATTTAGAGACCCAATTACCTCAGAACAAACACACTGCGATATCGCCAAGCTCTCAATGAATACAATATGAAAAGTAACAGGATTACCGGTAGGGGGGGTGTTCAATTTATTGGTTTATCTTTTAGAACTGTGACTTGCGATACAACGACGATATGCATATTGTGACAGAAACAATTGTATGAAAACTGTATGAAGAATGTAATACGAGCATTGGATTTTCAAAGATTTACATTGTATGTCAAGCAATTTAGAGTTTATTGAAGAAAGATGATGTATCACTCTCCCATTAATGATAATAATAAAAAAGATTTAAACATAAATACGTAGAGGAGCCAAGTGGATTGAAATTCAGTTTGTGAGTACTAGGTATTGCCTCATCAATAGAAGAGGCATCCGAGCTGCTCTCACCAGTCGTGAGCTTAGCTGAATTATCATGCTGGGCCTGTTTTTGAAGAAGGGATGCCTGATCAAATCGTTTGTCAAATGTATAAACTCCCCTCGCAATCTTGCGCATTTTTCCATCTTTTACCATGTTTTAATGCTTTTGTATTTGGTCCTTAAGGATGACATAGTTCTTATCAGTTGCTTCCTTTAAATTTAAATCAACTATGTCCTTAACAAGTCTCTGTATGTTATTTCTCAATTTGGCTAACTTCCTTTAGACATGCTTTACTAAAATGTTCATCATTATTGCCGAATTGTTAAAGAGATTATCCTCCCATTCTTATAGTAAGTCGCTGTCAAGGTCATCAAACTTTGGGAAGGTAAGGACACGTGAGCCTAGTGGTACTTTCCTATTTTATATATACATCCCACCATTATAGGAGCTCTTGTTTTTTAAGCTTCTCTAATCTGATAAAATTACTTTTTAAGGCCTTATTGGGATTATGATTAGAGGTTTGTAGTTGTTAAGATGGTTTAGGGGTACTAATGAATAAAGCCGTAGCTGTTTCCTCTCTGTCATCGTCAAATAATGTCATCTTTAACCAAATTCACATTAAAGAAAAGGAAACAGATGCTGGTAAAACCACTGTTTACTAAAACAGTTAAAGTTTGCCATTGCCGCACACTGCATAGTCCCTAACGAACAAATGCTCACTCCCAGGGCCACCCGTCTGCAATGCCCCAAACACAGGAAAGGTTTAGAATAGGAAAGGGGTACAAAAGGGGGTGGTGATGGACGGAGCATCAGAACCAATCAAACACTCACACCCAGTCAACAGATCTGGGTTTGATCCGTCACCGTTCTTTAGCCCACTCTGCCACCCCAGTTCAGACATGGCCATATGCAAATCAGTCTGACCCTGTGCCTCATGGGAACAGTCCAGCCCGAACTGCCAAGCCATGCCTTCCCTTGCTCACTTTGCCACTGGATTCAAGCAAGCCTGGCTGAAGACGGCTGAAATGCCAGAAACCGGTCCTAGGAAGCTTGTTTCCGGTCCAGGGAAGACATGGCTTGGCAGTTCGGGCTGGACTGTTCCCATGAGGCACAGGGTCAGACTGATTTGCATATGGCCATGTCTGAACTGGGGTGGCAGAGTGGGCTAAAGAACGGTGATGGTTTAAACCCAGATCTGTTGACTGGGTGTGAGTGTTTGATTGGTTCTGATGCTCCGTCCATCACCACCCCCTTTTGTACTGCTTTGTTCGCCATAAGTTGGCAGGGTATGCTCAGACGTGAGTCCCTTGCTCACTTTGCCACTGGATTCAAGCAAGCCTGGCTGAAGACGGCTAAAATACCAGAAACCGGTCCTAGGAAGCTTGTTTCCGGTCCAGGTAAGACATGGCTTGGCAGTTCGGGCTGAACTGTTCCCATGAGGCACAGGGTCAGACTGATTTGCATATGGCCATGTCTGAACTGGGGTGGCAGAGTGGGCTAAAGAACGGTGATGGATTAAACCCAGATCTGTTGACTGATGCTCCGTCCATCACCACCCCCTTTTGTACCGCTAGAATAGGAAAGGAGCACTCAATTAGGAACAGATTCTCTCAGACGATCAATCGCATTGAGTTGAATCACTTTGGGTTCGATCCCCATGATACGTATAAAATCTGACTAGTAGTACACATCAGGCATACAGATCAAAAGCATCATAAACCATGTGCGTCCTTAATAGTTATTCTTTATTGCTTGATTCCAGAGAAAAATAAAACATGGACGCAACCAACGTGCTTCATCTCTCAACATCAGAACTTCTTCAGGGCTTTAAAAAAACACACAAGACATAGACTGTTAAGCAGACAGACAAAATAACAATAAAATATTAAATGTTGCGTATACTTATTCAAAACATCTAGGACAATTTAAAATCAAAATGCAACAGATATGAAACATAAAAAACACCCAATAAAAAACATGCTTAAATTAATATGGAGACGTGCCCTTATGAGTGCTTCCAGAAACACAGTATTTTGAATGCTTGTAGAGAATTTTCAATTCTGGTGCGCATGGTTGCTATCGAGTTTCGGCCACAGATATAAAAAAAACTTTTGTAAGCTCCTAGTTAATTCCCCTGACATTATTTAAGGGTTTATGGGGTGTTATAAATATTCAAGTTCTGGGCACTTCTGAGATACTTTTTTAGAGGGATTTTCTGTGAATAGTGCTAAGGACTCTGTGCAAACTGTGGAATAATGGTCTCATGTATTGCCTTCAAATGTTGTGGTAAGCAATAATGGTCTTTTCATATTGTGATCTTTTATGGAGTACTAGTGAAACCTAATATGACACATGAGTTGATGTAGGTTTTATTAAGGAGATCATGTTTGTTTGACTGTCTTTAATTTTTAGGCTTTTCCTGAAAGAAGCGTGTTATATGATGCACTTAATAAGACTTGGGGACATAAAGAAATTATAATATTGGAGCTAGCATTATTTGCATCAGGCTGTGTATATTACCCATATAGATTTTAGGGAGTCAGTAATCATAAATTGAAACATGATTACTATCACGGGATGTAGGACTGGGACTTGAGCGATCACAGCCCCAAGCTCCAATACGAAGAAATGTACCTACCTCTTATATTACACTGGAATGATGACTGAAGACAAACAGGAATTCATGCAAACCAACGCGGGCCCTGATCAGCAATGTGCATGGGGTGCTGGACAAGACTTACTGGGACCCTCTCCAGAGCAAGATGGTTTTCCAGGACGAAGACCTGAGAGGAACCGCAGAGGAGAGGAAGGGGGTTAGAAAGAAAGGGAAATGTAAGGGGAATGACGGATAGACTTTTTTACATATATTCTTCAGTTCTGCTTCTCTTCTGTCACAGTCAAGGGAGTGAAAAATCAGACGTGCATGAGGGACTTTGTCTAGCATGTTTGATTTTTTTTGGACACTCATTCAAACTCACCTAATAGATACGTGAGATAGCCAAACACCAAGAATTAATCACACATGAAGAATGTGATATATACATATATAATTATCAGATACACTTACCTGCAGTCCCCTTTCTGTCAGGGGTGTTGTCGTTCGGAATCCTGAATAATCTATAAACCCAGGAGAAGAAGAACAAAGAAGACTATTTACTCCAAGTGGAACTTGCAGTTTTATTTTCCCCAAGTGCAATTTACAATCTCCTATTTCAACGTGGGTAAGAGTATTAAAAGGACTCATTGGCTCTAAAAACTGCTTACTTAAAGACACAAGTAGTCCTGAGGAAGCTTTTGAGGAATATGGACACTCTCAATTTATAGCTGGGGAAAGTTGAGAAAACACATGAGAAGCTCAAAGCTACTGTTGGTGTAGTTAAGACAAAGGTCTCGTGCCTGGAAACCCAGAGGACGATGCCTCTTTCAACAGTCAAAGATATGGACAATCAATCCCACCGAAATAACATCAGGGTTTTGGGGGTGCCAGGGGGAGTGGAGGGGTTTGATTCCAGGGGCTATGCAGTTTAGTTGTTCAGGGAAGCCTTTTCTCCCTTTGGGAACTGGGATATTGACAGCATGCTTCAAAGAGCCCATCACTATCCAGTCTGTCCTCCATTTGAGGGATCACATCCACACTACCCTTGAGCCATCTTGATATACGTGGGCAATTTCTCACTCCAACAAGAGATCTACGGGGCTGATCATTCAAGATCACCAGTGAATGTGGCAGAAGTGGATTTTTTCATGCGTTGGCATTGGCAACTCAAAGAGAATATCCTGGCACTCCAGGAGCTTGGGGCTTCGATCTCATTACTGAATTCAACAATTGTGTGCATCTGATTCAAGGGGAAAACCTATTCTTATTTTGACACCCAAAAGGTCAAGGAGCATCTGAATAAGCGGCAAGGTGGAAATGAGGAGAATGATGGTCTTGTCTGATTATGCTTATCTTTTTTCCTTTCTCCTTTTCCTTGCAGGTAGTGATGGAGAGGCTGACCCTGCTGCCATTTTTTCTGGTCATACTCTGCTCCATCTAGCTAATCTTTCCTCTGCCCATTATCTTTCTCTCCAATATTTCCATTTCCTTTTTAATGTCCTCATTTACTGTACTTTCAGTCCCTCTATGTCTCTATTACCTTGTTTATGGGTCAGTGTCTGGATCAGAGGGCTGCTAGCCGTGTTTTGCTAGCTGGTTTTTCAGGTTTTGCTTAGGCCAGACTATAGCATTAGTTGGGATGTATTCGGCATCGTGGCTGTCTTGGTTTTGTCTGTAGTTTCCTAGATTATTTGTTTGTGTGCTGTATCTTTGGTCTGAGGTTCTTCGTGTGGGTGCTCTGCACTCACGACTTCTATGGTGCTTAAGGTTCGGTTTTGGCTGGGAAGTGTTTGTCCTCTTTATGGACTTTGTTTGGGGGGTTAGGGTGTCAGCATTGAAAGGGGTCAGGTCGGGTTAAGGAGGAAGTTTGGGGTCACTGTTTTCTTTGTTTGGATCTTTTAATGGGAAAGGCTCGGGTAGGAATTCTGCAAAAAAAAAAAAGAGGTCTTGCGTCTTTGTCTGTGGCCTTTTAAAATTAGGGCCAAGAAGTACTTTGTTTTGCTACTTTTACAAAGGGCTTGCTGGAAGCTTTTTTGAGTATAACAAGTGTTAACCGGGGGGATGGTCCTGACCAACGGATTCACATTCTTTCTTGAAATGTCAATTGTTTGAAGGTTTCCCACAAGCATAAGCTAATTAGAGAAGAGATGCCATATCTTCATCCCCAACTAGTAGGTCTTCAGAAAGCCGATATTTTGACAACAAAGGTCTCTCTTTTGGATGACCTGGACTTCCAGGTACTTTCCTAAGCCTGCTTCTCTTCTTCTCAGAGAGGAATTGCTTTATTGGTTCAGGGTAAGACCTGTGTACTCATTGATCACTGTATTGATGTTGGGGGGTGGTGGCTTGTTGCTACGTTCAAGCGGGTCCAACTGTGTTTTATGCTATGTGTACTTTAAGAATGTATGATGTTACAACACAAACATTTACAACGCATGCCTTTACAATGCAGTTTGTACATCGCAACATCATTACAAATCATGATTTTACAACGCATGCCAACACAACGCATTTTCAGAAACTACATTTACAACGCATGTCACTACAACGCATACCATTACAACGCATACCATTATAATGCATATTACTTTTAGGGCAACAGTAGGGTAAGTGTTGGATACTGTAGGGGTAAACATTACAATTCCCACTCCAGTGAGTACAGAAGCACGGTAAGTGTTGGATAGTGTAGGGTTAAAAATGACTATTCCCCATTACTTACCTTATAATGCGTTGTAATTGCAAGTATTGTAGTGAAATGCGTTGTAATGGCTGCGTTGTAATGGCATGCAATGTAAAGGATGTTGCGTTGTAATTTCTGCGTTGTAAAGGTTGTTTCCCATACTTTAAGGGAAAAATAATGATGATCTTGCAGTCTTTAATAATTTGTTTTCTGAGCTGCACTAATGGCCCATGCATGGATTCTTCCTACAGGGGCAGGGAGGCTAATTCCCTTTTTGGGAATACAAACAGCTCAAAATAATTGTCCTGGGCTGCCTTGCATTAATTGATTGAACCATATGCTCTGGTGGATGTTTGGCATCATGCTCAAATGAGAGAGCACAGGTTTACATACTTCTCTGGCCCTCATAAATCTTTCTCCTGGATTGATATGTTCCTTGTTCGTAATTTCCTTGTGTCCTACCTTGGTATTTTCCTGAATCCTAGAGTCATTTTGTACCACATATCATTGTCTCTTTTTATCCGGGCAGAGGGTGGTTTATCTAACATGATGCCACATCCGTGGATGTTCAAGCTACAAATCCACTTAGAGGAAGTGTTTATTCTTTCCTTGAAGAAGGAGACAAGGCTTTTCTTTGAGAGTAATATGGGTTTGGCTTCTATTCTCATGGTATGGAACACATTTAAAGCTTTTTATAGGGGACATACCGGAAATTATTATTCCTTTAATCAGAAACCGGCTGCTCAGGCCGAGGCTGCGACACAGCTTACTCTCACCTTTTCTGACTCCAATCTGGTCAGCTGTGCAGCTGACCAGGACTTGGGATCATGTGCTTCCCTGTTGAATTTCTGATAACTTAGGCGTCTCTAAGGGAGTGCATGCTTGACAACATTATTAAAAAGGCCCGGGTCAAGCAATTCACTTTTCTTGAAAATAGCAAGAAAATGGGCCATCTCCTTTTCTTTTGGGTCCATGATATAATTAGCGCATCCATTATCATGGTAATTAAGAACTCTCATGGGGATTCATTGACCGATCAAACCCTCATTTAAGACAAGTTTCCCCGTTTTTTTTTTCAAAACATTTACGACAAGGAAGTTGTTCCTTACAAGGAGCAAATGGCCCAGTTTCTTTGAGTTCACCACCATTGGAAGCTGTCTATCATACATCAAGACAGGTTTGAAGACCCTGTATTGGTTTCTGAAATTGAAACGGCAATCGGCCAGCTGGCACAAGTTAAGGCCTGTGGCCCAGACCAACTCTCAGTAGAAGTTTGTATTAAATGATCACATGTTGTAGTCTTGGTCCTCTGTGAATTATGTATCTCTTTCGATGTACTTGGACAGGTTCCTGGGTCATGGACAGAGACCAACATTGTTGTCTTTCCCTGGAAAGGGAATGATGCTTCTCTCTGTGGATCATACCTGCCTATTTCTTTGATTAATGCCAAATCAAAAATGTGCACTCGTATATTGACTAATGAGCTTACAATCGTTATTCCAGATCTCATTTATGACAATCAAAACTGCTTTATTCATGGACGTGATACCACCGCCCACTTTAATACTGTCATCGCTGCCTTAGAGGTAGGCTGTGCGGTTAAGGTGATAATGTTAAATGCTGAAAAGGCATTTGACGGTGTTTCCTGGCCCTACCTTTGGGCTACGATTTAGTCATCAGGTTTTGGGCCATGCTACATCACTCAATTTCAACAGTTTTATGAGCATCTCAAGGCTAGAATCTCATGTTTCAGCTCTATGAGTGAAACAATTCAGATTAACTGTGATAACCATCAGGGATGTCCACTTTCACCTCTGCTCTCCGACCTTCATATCGAACTGTACGTTCAATCTTACAATCATAACTGCTGCATCGGTGGTTTCCTTAGCAGCTATTGAGAGTATGGCAGGCGAGTTTGGGGCTATCTCTGGGTATAAACTCAATCTTGAAAAGACTCTGGTTTTAGCTAATATCTCTCCTTCTCTGGATGATAGATGATGGGTCAAATCATCAACTTACCTGGGGGTCAAAGTCTCCTTGAATATGGAGGAGGTGATCTAGCTCAATTATGGTGCACTCTCCAGCAGAACATTGGAGATATTCAGCAAGTGACAACATTTACATATCGGGTTGATTGGACAATGCAACTTGATCAAAATTGTTATACTTCCTCATTATTTGTACTTGTTTCGCTGTATACCCTTGTATATAATGTTTGTATGCAAATGGAGGCAGCTTGTTAAAAATTGATCTGGGACTATAAGAAGCCTAGGGCCAATATACGAAAGCTGCAGTATCCAGGGCTGAAGGGTGGACTGTCACTACTCAATAAGCGTTCTTATATTTTAGCAGCATTTATGACTTGACTAGTTAAGGTGTTGTGGCTTGAACCATGGGGGTATGGACAACTATTACCTGAATATCTCCCTTGGGGGGCAGATATCACTCCACATACTGGCATTATTGACATGGTCTATTTTAAGAGGACTCAGCTTAAGCCACTCAGCGTCTTTGATTCTATCTGGTCCTTGTTCAAAACTCGGATCTCGGAGGTTGCCCTATTCAATTTCTACTCTTATTTGGGGTATAATTCCAACTTTCCTAAAAATAAGTTCACAAAAGCTTTATTGACGGCTGGCAGGCATTGTACTTATTCACACTTGGTTTTTCCCACAAGGGCAATAGTCTTCTTTCCTTTGAGATGCTTTCCCAGCACTATTCTCTCTCCCGCTCTGGCTTTTTTTGCAAATCCAGCACTTTATTAGGGGTCTGAAGGAGGAAGATGTAGATTGTTCTTCTATTGACTTTCTGGAATATTTACATCAGGGCTCACCCAAGACGTGCATTAGTTGTGTTTTTTAATTGATTCAGCCGGCGGAGGTTTAACAGCGGCCTGATATCTTTCAGATTATGGCCGATGAGAGGAGCCGAAATTTTGGGGTTTTAATTAAAATATATAAATAAGTTCCACACTTGTAAAGTGCAAACTCATCACCCCAAGCTATCCAGGCACTGGGAGACCATCTGGGAGATTAAGTGAGCTATTGTCCAGAGTCACATAATGCTGAGTTGAGCTACTGCTGGCGATTGAACCATGAGCCCTGCGATCTGGAGTCAACCACTCTGGCTGCTGCGCTACACCTCTCCCATGTACCCTCGATGACATGAGATGCCTTTACGCCTTCTCAAAAACAGTGCTGAACATCTCCCGGGTCAGATTTCATGAGTTTAAAGTTATCAATGATTTATATTATACTGCTCATTGTTTATTCATCATAAGTTTGAGGCAGGATTCTAAGGGGCCGATTCTGATAGCCGGTCGAACAGCTGTCCGTAGCCTTACCGTGCGACCGACATGTACCCGGAGCCGGTCCATCCTGTAGAGTAAGTACGATGCGCATAACTGCCAAAAACACGACCGACACGTAGGCTGTGAATCAAGCCCCATTTTCCGTCCGAGCCGTAACTCTCAAAGAGGAACCGTGTCGCCCGGAAGCAGTATCCATAGCAGTTTCCGGCATGACAAGTAAGATGCGTACTTGCTACGCGCCGGACAGGTCGTCACGTACGGCACGTCACAGCATCCGGAAAACAAGCATATCAGCTACAATTCGCGCCACAAATCAACACACGGCTATGAGACGGACCAGCTTGCAGCGGGTACGAGACAGAGCAACAAGCATCCTGTACGACACGAACACATCATGAATCCCATCGCGCAGGTCATACCAGTACTCTACATCTATGACTGGCTCAGGGACTGACGCCGGCGGCGCAAGCGGTAAGTCAGACACCTACCACAAAAACAAACGACACGTACCCGCAAAATGGCACACACACACTGGGTATCCATATCCTGGCCACTAACAACAGCCCACCAAAGGGGTCGTATTGCCAGCACCACTAACACCCCCACCCATAGGGGGCCTGTTGCCCATCGCTACTGCCACCCACACCCATAGGGACTATGTTGCCCATCACCTCTACCACCCCCACTGACAGGGGACCTGTTGCTCATCACGCCTGCCACCCCCACCCTTATGGACTATGTTGCCCATCACCCCTGCCACCCACACCCATAGTGCTTATGTTGCCCATCACCCCTGCCGCCCCCACTCACAGGAGGCCTGTTGCTCATCACCCCTGCCACCCCCACTCACAGGGGACCTGTTGCTCATCACTCCTGCCACCCCCACCCATATGGACTGTGTTGCCCATCACCCCTGCCACCCACACCCCTCGTGCTTATGTTGCCCATCACCCCTACCACCACCACTCACAGGGCTTATGTTGTCCATCACCCCTGCCACCCCCACCCATAGGGACTATGTTGCCCATCACCCCTGCCACCCACACTCACAGTGGACCTGTTGATCATCACCCCTGCCACCCCCACCCATATGGACTATGTTGCCCATCCGCCCTGCCACCCACACCCCTAGTGCTTATGTTGCCCATCACCCCTGCCACCCCCAATCACAGGGCTTATGTTGCCCATCACCCCAGCCACCCCCACTCACAGGGCTTATGTTGCCCATCACCCCTGCCACCTCCACCCATATGGACTATGTTGCCCATCACCCCTGCCACCCACACCCCTGGTGCTTAGGTTTCCCATCACCCCTGCCACCCCCACTCATAGGACTTTACCCATCACCCCTGCCACCCCCACTCACAGGGCTTATGTTGCCCATCACCCCTGCCACCCCCACTCACAGGGGACCTGTTGCTCATCAGCCCTGCCACCGACACCCATAGTATGGGTGATGCGCAACACATCCAGCATATGCAAACATCAGGTATGTCTGCAAAATACATCCCCCATGACATCATGACAACAGTGTGTAGTCTGTGACAAATGCCAACAACAGTGATTATGGCTACGAGCATACAATGTAAGTAACAGCACATGTGTGACCAACACATGAGTGTGACATACATAAGGCAAGCATCACCATAGCACTGTGCCAATGAAAAAAGAACACCCCCTCACTGTGTAGAGCAAAAGTTAAGTGTGGGCTTCCAAACTGCAGCAGATGTTGAGCATTGTGGTGATGGGGTCTAAACCCCCCCTCATCACAGTGACCAAAAGTTAAGTGTCATCATGGTCAAAGCTGCAAATAACAAACAGCATGTATGAACCCTGCTCCCAACACAATAAACACTTCTGTGATGAAGTATTGTTTGTGTCCCATTCCCACAGAGATGTGGTGAGGCTAACAGTGCTGTGAAAACATAACACACTCTCGGCCATGTGCAGACAGGCACCACACATGGGGGCTGACAATGCATACAGTGTACAATGACACAAGAGCAGAAGTGACCATCACAAAGCATACACACATCTCGAAAATAGACACACTAACCAAAACAACCTGTGTAGACTGTAGGTGTCAGCTCACAAACTCCCATTCCATGCCAGGAATGGCACCTAACAACCAGGATGAATGTGCACAATGATGTGATATGACTCACAGGGATAGCAGGCAAAATCACAGAAACGGCATCCAGACAATGGCCCACGACAGCAATACCAATGCACTGATGCAGATGCACAATCACAAACAGGCAACCTCACACTGCATATCTGACACAACATGTGTGTGTGTGTGTGTGTGTGTGTGTGTCAGTATCCCCAGGCAACTACACAACACAGTGACACAGATGTGGACACAGTGCCATACAAAAGTAAACCATCATTGGGACACCCTCAGTGGGCAATCAGGCGTTGGGAGATGAGAGGAAGCACAACAGACACATGTGACACAAACTGGAATGAACACCAACTAACACAGCAAGAGACTGACACAAAACACCACTATCCCCAGGGAAAAGACAGTGGGGTGACACAAGAATGCATGACACCTCCACTGTGATGACAAAGGCAGATGTCGTACAAGCTGGGAAACCCAGACATGTGTCCTGAGCCACAAACGTACATCACACATACACAAACACAAATCACATGGACAAACGGGAGCTAGGGGACCATCCATGCAAACATTCACATCAGTCCACCATTAACACCACACACCCGAACTGCAACAATGTGTATCTGTGAAGTCCACATGGACAGGTGACATTGCACATGCAACCATGACAAACACAGGAATGTTGCCAGGAACTAAGGTGCACACACACATCACACAGGGACTGTTTACAACCCTGGGGAATGACAGACAAACTGCACAGAATGCGGTACATGGCCATGACCTCAAAGGTCATGTAACCTTCAGAATCCCTGCCACAGTCCCAGGACTATGCAGATGCCAAGGAGGAACACAAGGCACCCACATACAAATGTCTCAATCACTGAAAACTACCACCTAGGGACATCTACATGATATTGTGAACAAACAAGTGCCTTGAGGAACCCTGACTGTGTCCCATCTGTGTCTGACAACATCATCAACAATCAGAACTGACAAATCACAATGATGATACAACAATTAACAGTAGTGTGTCATGCACCCACACATCTGGTAGCCCATTGGAAAAGTAGTGGGATGAACCCAGTACCACTCAGCAAGCATCAACAACTGGTACATATCAAGGGAACCCTGTCTGTGTATGAACAGGGATGTGGACACACACACATGCACATACAGCACACACCATGGGCCCAGGCCATGTCACTGGACAACACACTAACTTGAGGGGACAACTCCTGTGGGAGCCCAGCTGTGCCAAACATATTCACCGCAAGTCCCACTAATGTCTGCAGAACACTTGGTCAGTCAGCCATCAGTTACCACACAATGAAGGCTCTGGTCACAACAGCCTGGGTATGGGAGTCTCCCCTAAGTCATCTGCACATACCCAAAACATATGTCTAGCAAGTTGCACAGAGGACCCATTTGCTTCTATTACAATGATGCACACGCCTGTAGGGCCTGTAGTGATGAGCACGAAGTATGTGGAAGTGACAATTTGGACAATGGGAAGCACATCATATGTGCAGGGGTGCAAGCCACAGATGTGACCATGCCAATGAAATGCTCACAGAGATATGTACACAAATAGTTGATCCTGACACACCCAGGTAGCTGCAAAGGATGACATGGATACCCACCAGAATAGGATACATATCTCATGGACCACAAGGTGTACCTCACATCAACACATCAGTATGCAACAGTGTAAACCAAGCTTTACATGTGCAAGGGCATGTAAAACAACATCAACATGATGTACAGCTAAATCAAGTTCACAGGGATAAAATAAAAAGCTTTATTCAGCATATGAAAAGTGAAACGTCTGTTCCAACAAAAGGCCAATGGCCAGTCCATGTCCAAATGGCAAGGAGTGAACTCGAGTGACAAATTCAGTATATGAAATGCTAAACGTATGTGCAACCAAAAGGCCAATGGCCAGTTAATGTCAAAATGCCAAGGAGTGAACTAGAGTGACAACTGTCACACCTTGCTTGCCTGCACTGCTAAGGACCGGGGTCATCCCCTCGGAGGGGCATACATGGGGGCAGGCCAGGCACCGCAGGGACAGGATTAAGGCGCAGCAGAAGGAGGCAGTGAAGACGTGGGGATGCAGGAGAGACACTTGCAACTGCAGTGGAGCTGACTGAAGTGGTGGGTGCTGTCACAACTGTGGGGCACAAGTCAGATGGGGTGGGTGCCGCCACAACTCCAGTGGGCAGGTCAGATGGAGTGGATTGGCTCACCACTGCAGTGCCCAAGTCAGACGGGGTGGTCGTGGACTCCAAAGCAGTGCCTACATCCATGGGAGCGGAATGGGGGACAGGTGAGGTCGGCAGGGCAGGGGGGGACACGGTCCCCACATCAGTGGCACCAACTGTCTGACCAGGTGTGGAGGAGCAAATGCTAGGGGGGGATGGCCTTAACATTTTGGGGATGGTGTATCTGTGTGTGGGGGAACCCAGGGCAGGGAGTGGCAGGGGAACCTCTGGAGTGGTGGCCTGGGGGATGGAGGACAAGACTTTGCCTTGGAGTGGCGTGGTGGTGGGGGTCTTGCTCTTCTTGCGCCGGGGGGACTAGTGAGTGGGCGTCTCGGTCTCACTGCACCTGGGGGAGGGTTTCTGGGTGTGAGGGGCACTCCCTTCTGTGTGTGGGGACTTACTCTTCCCCTTGTAATCAGGATCTGCAGGGTCGGTGGGGAAGAGGCCAAGGTCACAGAGGAAGAGCTTCTGGGGGGATGGGGTTGCAGGTGAGGCAAGGGAAGGGGGCTGGGAGGGAAAGGTCTCGGAGGACTGTGGAGTGGTTGTGGATGACTGTGTGTGTGTCAGCAAACAAGCCCCTGTGAGTGTGTCTTCAGTCCCCTGTGCTTGCTTGTGTGCACGTCTAGCCCTTGGTTTGGGGGTTTCTGTGTTTGGGACAGGTAGGGTGCTAGGAATCATGGGTGGTGCAGGGGTTGGTGGGGTGTGGGACTGTTGGAGGAGGGACACTGCTGCCGCCAGGTAGGAGGCCACGGACTGGTTTGTCCTCTGTAGGGCAGACATGCCTGAGGAAATGCCCTCCATGAATGACACCAGTTGTGTCAACAGACCTGTGTGTGCATGGAGGACCTTCAGCATCAACGTCTGCCCTACATGGATCTGTCTAAGTAAGTCCACAGACTCCTCACTCAGGGCAGCAGAGGACACAGCGGCAGGGGATACGGTGCCTGGCACAAAGGAGACATGCTCACGAACACAGGAGCCCACAGGGACCTCTGGGATGGGAGCCGATGGGAGGGGGTGGTGGTGGTGGTAGTAGTGGTGGTGGTGGTGGCAGAGACAGCCTCAGTAGCTGGTGCTTGGTGGCTGCTGACACCCACCTCCACAGGGTAGTCATACTCAGAGCTGCTGTGGCCTTCAGCTGGGGGGGATGGTGCTGACGACTCCTCTGTGTGGCTCAACTCGCCCTCCGTGCCACTGGGTCCACCTGACTCCTCTCCTTCTGTCCCTGTAAAGCTCTGTGGCTCCTCCTGTCTGTGGAGCTGTCCCCTCCAGTGGCCGTGGATGTATCTGGATAGGAATAGGAAGTAAGAGAACAACATCAGTCACCTGCACCGACTGCACACACCACAGTGAGTACATCACATCAAAGGGCAAGCCCTGGCATCATCAGCTGAACACAGCTCAAAGTGCCAACACTGTTTAGGATGAGACAAATGTCATTCTCAACATCAACCATGGCACACATATCCCTCCTTGACTTTGTCCGTTGCATGTTGGATGCTAACACACCAATGTGCCAACATGCACCACCCACACATTAGTTGTACATGCAAGTGAACATGTAGGAGTATGCCACGAGACACACAGCACATCTCTTGTGACTGACTCAGTACAGGTGTCCGGCTGAAGGGATGGGCAGATATTAATTTCACATGCTTGGATGCATGCCAGCAACACACACTATGATGTACTCATGTCCTGATGGGCAAGGCCACAATGGGGTGCATGGTGCACTCTTAAACACAATGCAGGCTCACTCATAGCAAGTTCAATGCCATGGCACTGGGATGCCCTGAAAGTCAGTCAACACTGTCTCCTGTCACAGGGTCAGGGCATCCAGATAACAACAATATGCACTGGCTCACAGTCCTAGCTCAGGGGTAAATCTGACTCTGCAGATGACCGGCGCACTTGCCCATCCCATGCAAACAACATATCCAGGACCCAGAAGACCCCACATCATGCAAATCATTCATATGAGTCTCAGCAAACACAAATCCATCTACATTAACACATCACAGTCTGCCATGCATGTAACCCAGCTGCATGAGGGACACAGTTGCTTACACCATTGTGCGCTGTCAGATGATCACACACCTGTATCTCACACAAGTCTTGTCTCCCACAGTCACATTGCAGATGTCATGCTGACCCTCTGAATCATGGACACCCCAGTTGTACATAGCAACAAGCCACACCCTAATGACACAGAGGCACACACCTGAGGGCACATGTCACTAAGCACAACCTGCAATTTCATACACAGGAGTGGGATTACAGCGTGTTTCTGAATGCCCTTGAGGGGACATGACTGGGCAGGACTAAGTCAAACAGTGTTTTGCCCCGGACAGTAGTCAGGTGGCTAAGCAATTGTGACATACTTGATATACATACTCCTGATGCCCAAAAATTGGAGTCCCCTGCTGCATGGTTTTGGTTTGAATACCCCAGAAACATGTTGCGAGTCAGACCAGCAATTGGTACATATCTCAAGGGCACACACAGTTCACATGTCAGATCTCAGGCATTGTGTAAACAATTGACCCACCCATGAAACACACAACGGAGTCACGGGAACTGATGCTGACTGGTAGCTGAAACATAGCTGACTGCAGGGACACAGTGCCCTAGTGACACAAGCAACAGACTGTAGGGACCATACCTGTGGAACAGATGAGGAGGGTGCATCACACAGATGATGGACCTGATTTTGGGACTACAAGACCTACGTAATATGGAAGTGTGACCCGGACAAAAGACTGCTATTTGCATGTCAGACATAGTAAAAAGACCAGGCATGGACTTACCCCCTTCCTGCTGCTGTCTGGCCTTCAGCTGCCTATCCAGGTCCAGGAAGACCACCGCCAGTATCCGGAGCATGTGGGGAGTCAGGGTCCGGTGTCCACTCCTCCTGCGTGGAGGTGACAGCTTCAGCTAGACTCTAGCTATCCTCCGGGTCCAGCCCTGAAGGTCCTGCCACCTCTTCTGGCAGTTGCAGAAGCGGCGCTTGTAGACCCCCACAGAACGAACAGCCCGGGTGATGGTCAGCCATATCTTCTGCTTCTGATGGGCATCAACCTGTGAGGATGACAAAATGACTGGTTTGTCCTCTGTAGGGCAGACATGCCTGAGGAAATGCCCTCCATGAATGACACCAGTTGTGTCAACAGACCTGTGTGTGCATGGAGGACCTTCAGCATCAACGTCTGCCCTACATGGATCTGTCTAAGTAAGTCCACAGACTCCTCACTCAGGGCAGCAGAGGACACAGCGGCAGGGGGTACGGTGCCTGGCACAAAGGAGACATGCTCACGAACACAGGAGCCCACAGGGACCTCTGGGATGGGAGCCGATGGGAGGGGGTGGTGGTGGTGGTAGTAGTGGTGGTGGTGGTGGCAGAGACAGCCTCAGTAGCTGGTGCTTGGTGGCTGCTGACACCCACCTCCACAGGGTAGTCATACTCAGAGCTGCTGTGGCCTTCAGCTGGGGGGGATGGTGCTGACGACTCCTCTGTGTGGCTCAACTCGCCCTCCGTGCCACTGGGTCCACCTGACTCCTCTCCTTCTGTCCCTGTAAAGCTCTGTGGCTCCTCCTGTCTGTGGAGCTGTCCCCTCCAGTGGCCGTGGATGTATCTGGATAGGAATAGGAAGTAAGAGAACAACATCAGTCACCTGCACCGACTGCACACACCACAGTGAGTACATCACATCAAAGGGCAAGCCCTGGCATCATCAGCTGAACACAGCTCAAAGTGCCAACACTGTTTAGGATGAGACAAATGTCATTCTCAACATCAACCATGGCACACATATCCCTCCTTGACTTTGTCCGTTGCATGTTGGATGCTAACACACCAATGTGCCAACATGCACCACCCACACATTAGTTGTACATGCAAGTGAACATGTAGGAGTATGCCACGAGACACACAGCACATCTCTTGTGACTGACTCAGTGCAGGTGTCCGGCTGAAGGGATGGGCAGATATTAATTTCACATGCTTGGATGCATGCCAGCAACACACACTATGATGTACTCATGTCCTGATGGGCAAGGCCACAATGGGGTGCATGGTGCACTCTTAAACACAATGCAGGCTCACTCATAGCAAGTTCAATGTCATGGCACTGGGATGCCCTGAAAGTCAGTCAACACTGTCTCCTGTCACAGGGTCAGGGCATCCAGATAACAACAATATGCACTGGCTCACAGTCCTAGCTCAGGGGTAAATCTGACTCTGCAGATGACCGGCGCACTTGCCCATCCCATGCAAACAACATATCCAGGACCCAGAAGACCCCACATCATGCAAATCATTCATATGAGTCTCAGCAAACACAAATCCATCTACATTAACACATCACAGTCTGCCATGCATGTAACCCAGCTGCATGAGGGACACAGTTGCTTACACCATTGTTCGCTGTCAGATGATCACACACCTGTATCTCACACAAGTCTTGTCTCCCACAGTCACATTGCAGATGTCATGCTGACCCTCTGAATCATGGACACCCCAGTTGTACATAGCAACAAGCCACACCCTAATGACACAGAGGCACACACCTGAGGGCACATGTCACTAAGCACAACCTGCAATTTCATACACAGGAGTGGGATTACAGAGTGTTTCTGAATGCCCTTGAGGGGACATGACTGGGCAGGACTAAGTCAAACAGTGTTTTGCCCCGGACAGTAGTCAGGTGGCTAAGCAATTGTGACATACTTGATATACATACTCCTGATGCCCAAAAATTGGAGTCCCCTGCTGCATGGTTTTGGTTTGAATACCCCAGAAACATGTTGCGAGTCAGACCAGCAATTGGTACATATCTCAAGGGCACACACAGTTCACATGTCAGATCTCAGGCATTGTGTAAACAATTGACCCACCCATGAAACACACAACGGAGTCACGGGAACTGATGCTGACTGGTAGCTGAAACATAGCTGACTGCAGGGACACAGTGCCCTAGTGACACAAGCAACAGACTGTAGGGACCATACCTGTGGAACACATGAGGAGGGTGCATCACACAGATGATGGACCTGATTTTGGGACTACAAGACCTACGTAATATGGAAGTGTGACCCGGACAAAAGACTGCTATTTGCATGTCAGACATAGTAAAAAGACCAGGCATGGACTTACCCCCTTCCTGCTGCTGTCTGGCCTTCAGCTGCCTATCCAGGTCCAGGAAGACCACCGCCAGTATCCGGAGCATGTGGGGAGTCAGGGTCCGGTGTCCACTCCTCCTGCGTGGAGGTGACAGCTTCAGCTAGACTCTAGCTATCCTCCGGGTCCAGCCCTGAAGGTCCTGCCACCTCTTCTGGCAGTTGCAGAAGCGGCGCTTGTAGACCCCCACTCAACGAACAGCCCGGGTGATGGTCAGCCATATCTTCTGCTTCTGATGGGCATCAACCTGTGAGGATGACAAAATGAAAAGTACATTAACACACATGCCCCAGATTTGTGCAGCACACAATTGGTTATACATGTCATCATCACAAAGGGAAATAAATTACACAGGTAGTACAACCATGGGGAATGAAAACTCACATGCATGTCTAACATGTTAACAATGCCTGGATAGTTTAAGCTTGCAATAATGCACTTTAGCAGCAGGAAAACTATTCATTACATGTACCTACACACTTTGGTGGATGAAAGTAGTCAGTGAGAATGCTTGACACTGGTGTACACGCTGCTAGTACTGCTAGTCAGACAACATGCATAATTAGGAAGGCAGTGGACAGCACACTCACCTGCTCCCCTGGTGTCCCATAGAGCTTTCTGTACTCTGGAAGGAGCCCGTTCAGCAGGGCCTGGTTCTCCTCCTCAGTGAAGGCTGGGACCCTCTCCAGTGTACGTGCCATAGCAGGAGCCAGAGGATGCATAGACAGCAGCAGTGGTAGCAGGGATGTGGTCCAATAGCATGAAGTGCAGGCAAGTGAGCTCCGTGGGGACCAGCCAACCTTATATCTGTGCTGCAGAGGCAGACTCTGTGCCATGTGTCCCAAGTGATAGGTCCAACACGGCTGCATCTTATGAATCTGGCCAATCCATTCAAAAGTACGACTCGTACACGCCTTCCGCATCGTTCAAATCTTCACCTCCATGGAACATTTGAAATTGTAACATTGTTGTAGGCATCCAACTGAATTTCCAGTGCACAACTCGTACAAGTTTTGAATCCACATCCATCTCCATGACAGTCCTATGCCAATGGGTGCGCCCGGCTCGTTCAACTGACTGTACAACGCGTATTTTGAATATACACATGCACCCGTCTCCATACGATTCAATGGCCAACGCGTACGCCTGTCTCGGACCATGCCTGTCCGACGCGTATGCATGATAGTCATCCGTGTCGGACCTCATTGCATTCAATGACAAGGCGTATGCATGGCTCGGTCATGACCCGTGCAATGCGTACGCATTGTCACCCGCGTCGGACCTCATTAGTGTGACTATTATACGGATGCAACACACATATACTGGCCATGGACACCTGCACACACCTGCCACACTATAGCATTGGCCACACAGTGTCCCATGGCATGTGAGGCTGCATTCCCTGGGTGTTTGAGGGGGTCACAGCTGTTTTTTTGTCTGGCACTTTGTGCAGCCACTCCCAGGCTGTTATCTTGTACATGGGGCAGAATCCTTTGCGTGTTGTGCACATTAGCACTGTGATGTGCAATTGGACAGTAATGGGCATGAGTGATGACCACAGTGTCAGGTTGGATATGTTTAAGACATGTCACATACACCCTGAGTCCTGGGGGTGATGACATGTACGTCACAGTGAGACCTGTAGCCCCAATACTGATGTGCACCCACAGTCTGTGTGCATGTTGTGTCTCAGATGTGTCTGATCACATGTTACCAATGGGTGATAGTCTCCACATCCATGTGGTATATGCATCAACCTTGATGGGGTATGTGTCTAAGAGACGTACATGTAGGGCCGACAGGAACAACAGTGGCCACTACCTGTGGGACTTACGCTTGCCTTGTGGTGTGTACGTGCTATGCCATGTCCATTGCTGTGTTGATGTGGCAATACAGGGACTCTGGGTTTCTGCATGGCAATGATCTGTGATGCCTTGGAGACAAGAGTCCTCATTTGTCACTGGGGTGGGTTTTTTGAATATTGCAGCAGCACATAGGTTGGGTGAAACAGCCAGATGATTAGCCCATTGCACTACATGGCACTCATGTGGACATGTGGAATTGAGATGTGAGGTGGTGGTTTTGTAGGTGACATATGTGTCCATGCCCAACAGCACACACCTCAGTACATTGTGTAATGTCATGAACTAGCATGTGATAGTGATCATGGTCATGGCCACATGGGTGGATGTACTGACAATCTTCCTTTGTGCATCTCTGTACTGCAGGGCACCAGCTGTACATCAGCCGTTCCCTGACCTTGCAACCATGCAGGAACGCGATAGCATCAGACGGTACCACTTCACCAGGCCACTGATCGAGGAGTTGGTGGAGCAGTTGGCGCCACATCTGCTACCTGGCCGGACATACCCTACAGCACTGACCCCAGAGGTGAAGGTGATGGCAGCCCTGCACTTCTTTGCTACCGGTACCTTCCAGTACACTGTGGCTACTACTGGTGGTGTGTCGCAAACGATGTTTAGTTGGGTGCTATGCGATGTCTTGGAGGGGATGTTGCAATTCCTCGACCTGTATATCAAGTTCCCGAGCCAAGATGAACTCCCTGAAATTAAGGATGCCTTTTATACACTGGGGAGGATGGCAAACGTCATTGGATTCATTGACAGGACACATGTTGCCCTGATACCACCACAGGCACATGAGCAGGCATACCGGAACAGGAAGCACTACCATTCGATCAATGCTCTGGTGGTCTGTCTTGCTGACATGTTGATCACACATGTGTGTGCACGGTTCCCTGGTTCGGCGCACAATGCCTACATTATGAGGAGTAGTCACATTGCAACGCTGATGTCACAGAAGCCAGCTCAGCTTGCCTGGCTTGTCGGTGTGTACTGACTGTTTCTCATTGTGTGTGTGTGTCAGTGTTGTATTCCGCACTCCTATAAAGCTCAGCTACTTGTTCATTTTTGTGTGTGTAGGTGACTCTGGATACCCCAACATGACGTGGTTGCTGACACCCCTCAGGAACCCTGTGACACCAGCCGAGCTGTGCTACAATGAGGCACATGGTCAGAGCAGGAGGGTGATTGAGTGGACATTCGGTCTCCTGAAAAGCCGCTTTCGCTGCCTGGACAAGACCGGAGGGGCCCTCCCATATGAGCCTGCAAAGGTGTGCAAAATAATACTGGTCTGCTGCATGCTACACAACATGGCGGTGCGGAAGGAGGTGCCTCTCATCCAGGATGACGATGACGACGACCAACGTCCGGCACCTGTGGAGGATCGCAGCCTGGGCCAAGATGCCTGTGATGATAAAGATGATGGTGACGTCCGCTCCCAGCTCATCAACAACTTCTTCACCTGAATGTGAGTTTCCAGTGTTGTTATGTGAATGTATGGAGGTAGTCTGGAATGTGTTGAGCCAGCTCTGTTGCTGTCTGAGTGTGTCTGTGTGCTACTTGACTGGATGTGTGCTGTGATGTGTCCATTCAGGTGGTGTGTACTCCACAATAGGGTAGTACTGCTAACTAGTGTTTGTGTAGGTGTTTTACAACATGTTTTGTGCATGTGTATTGCATTTCTCTCTTGTTCGTCTGTGTTTTTGACTGTATCTTGTCTGTCCTTCCCAGGGTCCTTTGCCTGTTGTGTGTTCAACACTGACCCCCAATACCCAGAAGCCAACACCAGTGTGGAAGTTGACAATTCCCATCAACTGATGTACCACACATCCCTGGACTTCCATTCTCCAACACATCGTGAGCGTGTGTCCACTGTTATGTAGAATTACCGTGCAACGTGTTGCTGATGTGTTATGAACCTGTGCTATGCATTGTTATGTGCGTTTTCTGTCTTCCCACATCTGAGTGACATATGCTTACCTCACCTGCGGACTTGTTACCACTGACTGGGGTTGGTGTTGTTTCTGTGCATGCCAATGTGTTTCAGGTCAACATCATTGTGTGTGATGAGTAACATGGCCATGGTGAGTATGTTTTGTGTTGCCATAGTGATGTGTCTCCCTCACATGTGTCACATCCCCATGACTCACCTTACGTTGGTCACATTGTTGCAGTATTTGGCATGCACTGTGTTGTGTAGCAGATCGACATCGCCCTGAACATGACAAGTTGGAATCACAACAGAGGCAAGTATGATGTACTGGTGAGTTTATTTACAAACATGTGTGAGTGAAGTGCACAGGATGGTGGGTGCTGTACAGTAGTTTGGGAATCCAAAGTTCACATTGGAGTTGGAAGTGCTGGTAGATGAAATGTCCAGAGTAAAGTCCACAGTCGTCTGCTACATTGGCCCAACATGAACCCTCCATGTAATGTGGGCGAGTTGTGTACGATTGGACAAGGTGAATGGGTTGCGCACAAAGAACATTGTCCAGAACAGTTTGGAGGCCCTGGGGGATGTGCTGGGACATCTGCCTCTCACATGTCCTTCTTCGGACGACCCCTCTTCTTCCAGGGGGATCCTCATGTACAGGCCTCTGCGGTACAGGGGACTCTCCGCCAGAGTCCTCCTCCCTCCCTGTGGCGCTGGCAGATGGTGTTGCAACAGATGTTGTGGGCACACAGGGGGGTGGGGACAGGTTGGTGTTGATCTGGTGGAGGCATTGTAGTATGTCCTGATGCACCGCAGTTAGGGCATCCCACTTTGCCTCCATGTGGGCATGGTGGGCGACCTGCTCGTGTTGCATGTCCTTGAGTATCCCCACTACCTGGCCAAGTCCTCCGGTGCTATCCTGGTACGCATCTAAGATGCGTGCCAGTTGGTGGTCATCAGGCAGACCAGACCCCTCTGCAAGGCATGCCCTGTGCCTCCCACCCCTCCCAGAACCCCTCTCCACATGGGCAGGACCAGTGGCAGTACACACAGGTGACACTGGGACCCCTTGGGTGGTGTTGCTGGTAGTGTTGGCTGTAGCTTCCGGGGGGTCCTGTGTCCCTGTGCTGTGGGTGTTGATTGGCCTTGGTCTGTCCGTGTTGGCGGGGGTGCCCTGTCGGTGTCCAGATGCTGGAGGCGTGGGTACAGGGGGGGCAGATGTTGCTGCTGCCGGTGCTGCATGATGGCTTACACCGGAGGGGCCAGGTTGGTCGTCGTCATCTGAAGAGGACAGTGAGAGAGTCAGACCAGAGAGCTCAGTATCCACCAGAGTCTGGGACTGGGTATCCTCGTCATTTGGCGCTGGGTGCCCAGCACGACCTGTGTTTGGAAGAGACACACAATCTGATTTATGTTTCTACATGCATCGTTGGTTCACAAACATTACATTTTCTACTTTTCATACAGATGCCTGCCTGTACACTGCTTTTTCCAAGCTTGTCACAAACAGAGTTTGATTTTGTTGTTGGCCACTTGCCAGCATGGCCTTGTGCTCCCCACAACAGAGCCCAGTGTCAGACATCTTGTCAGTCCCTTCCCACTCCCTGTGAGGCGAGTATGGTTCAGGTTGATCTTGCAGGGCCATGTGGGTGGGTGGAGGTTGTCTGTGACTGCGAGTGCCATCATACTCTTGGCTACACCCTCCTTCTCAGCATGCCCATGCTTCCTCCCTCTTGACTCTGCTTCCCTGTGAGGGGGGTGACATCAATGGCAAGATGGCTGACTGTGAAATCCTGGTGTTTGTTTGTCTACCAGTCCCAGCATGGCCTTGTGCTCCCCACAACGGAGCCCAGTGTCAGACATCTTGTCAGTCCCTTCTCACTCCCTGTGATGCGAGTATGGTTCAGGTTGATCTTGCAGCGCCATGTGGGTGGGTGTAGGTTGTCTGTGACTGCGAGTCCCATCATACTCTTGGCTACACCCCCCTTCCCAGCATGCCCATGCTTCCTCCCTCTTGACTATGCTTCCCTGTGAGGGGGTGTGACATCAATGGCAAGATGGCTGATTGTGAAATCCTGGTGTTTGTTTGGCTACCAGTCCCAGCATGGCCTTGTGCTCCCCACAACAGAGCCCAGTGTCAGACATCTTGTCGGTCCCTTCCCACTCCCTGTGAGGCGAGTATGGTTCAGGTTGATCTTGCAGGGCCATGTGGGTGGGTGTAGGTTGTCTGTGGCTGCGAGTCCCATCATACTCTTGGATACACTCCCCTTCCCAGCATGCCCATGCTTCCTCCCTCTTGACACTGCTTCCCTGTGAGGGATGTGACATCAATGGCAAGATGGCTGACTGAAATCCTGGTGTTTGTTTGGCTACAAGTCCCAAGTGAGCCCCTGTGCTTCACACAGCAGCAGCACCCAGTACGGGGTATATTTTGCTGATATATCAATGAGGTGTGTATCAATGCATTGTACCGGGTGAGTTGTGTAGAGTTTGTGTTGGGGTCTCCCCATGCTGATTAGTATGCTCAGGGCAGTCCTCCTTCCCATCATGAAACGTGCTTCCATTGTAGGGCGTGCAAGTTGTCTTTCAGGATGTCAGTCAGTGGTGTCCTGCTTCTGATTTGCACACAAGCCCTAGCAGGGCCTTGTGTTCCCCACAGCAGGAGCCAGTGTCAGCCACCTTGTCAGTCATTTTCCACTCCCTGTGATGTGGGCATGTTTCAGAGGGGTCCTAATGGGCCAATCAGGTGGGGGAGTATTATCTGTGACTACAGGCCCCATCATGCTTTTGTCTACACTCACTTCACCTGTATCCCCACTATTCCTTCCTGACAGTCAGCTGCCCTGTGAGGTGGTGTGTTTGTGGTGGCAAACTGTCTGGCTGGGTGTATTTGGCTTAGTGCCACTGGCTTGCTCTATTTGTTTGTAGGTTGGTGCATGTCATGACAGTCCCCAGTCACTATGAGAT
Source organism: Triturus cristatus (assembly GCF_964204655.1). Classification (NCBI taxonomy): domain Eukaryota; kingdom Metazoa; phylum Chordata; class Amphibia; order Caudata; family Salamandridae; genus Triturus; species Triturus cristatus. The sequence continues at coordinate 502,933,417 of NC_140591.1, forward strand.
GGCAGGTATTGTGTTTGTGTGACTGGCATACGCATCTTGGGTTGATTATCTATTGGTTAGTGTAGCTTTGCTTGGGGTGCATGGTTTCACTGTCCCCTTGCCACACAATCTTGGGTATGTTGTTTGTGTACTCACCAGTCTCTGGGATGTCTGTTAGGCCATGGATGCTCTCTGGTGGTAGGATGTCCAGCACCTTCTCCTCCCAGGTCCTGAAGTAGACTGGTTTGGCAGGAGGGCCACCGCCGGTGCGCTGACTTAAGGAGTGATCTTTCTCGATGAGTTTCTTGACCCTCCTGCGCACATCATACCACTGGTTCTGGATATCGTCCTTTGTGCGCAACGTTGGTGCTTGTGCGTTCACCTTGTCCATAATCCTCGCCAACATCTTGGTTTTCTGTGAGATGGGGGTCCTTTGAACCAATGTACCAAACAAATGTGGCTCTACTCTGATGATCTCATCTACCAGCACTTCTAACTCACTATCTGTCAACTTTGGATTCTTCTTTGGAGGCATGGTGATGAGTGGTGGTGGTAGGGGATGTCTGTGTGAGGGTACAAGTGATGTTGGGTTGGTGTTGGTTTTGCTGTGTGTATGTGTGTGTGCTTTTGTATGTGGTGCGGATGGTGTGTGAGTTGTGTGATGGGTGAGTTGTGAGTTTGTCTGTGGTTGCTGTGTGCTGGTGTTTGCTGCTGGCTGTGTCTCCTGTTTGCAAGGGATGATGGTAGTGATTGTAGTCCTTTATATAGTTGGAGTTGTGGGTGTGTCTTTGTCCAATTATTTTTTTTAGTGTATTTATTGGCTTAGTCATTGCTTGTTTGGTCCTTTTTTTGTGTTTTTCCTTTGTGTTTTGTAGGCATGAAGGAGACGTTCATGTGACGAAAACGGATGCTGCTGTTGTCTCGTGCGGGCTTCTCTGCCTCGTTCACGCTGCCGGTCTTCTGTGTTTGGTACGCGTCATTCGTGGCGGTCTCTATTGCTTGTGTGCCGGGTTGTCTGTGCATGCCGGTCATGCGGCTTGGTCTCCGTGCGAGTCGGTCTAGTTTTACATGCATTGCATTGTACTGCGCTAATCGTACATCGCGGGTACGGGTCGGTCGGGTTGATTCCGGGTTCGTGTCGGTCGGTGAAAATCGCGCCGGTTTTCCGGTCCAATCACTATTTTCCCTCCGGCTTGGTCGTACGGCTTGTATTCCGTACGTGTCGGTTGTAATTCACTCGCGTTGCATCGTACTGCACGGGTCTTACGGCGCTGGTCTGTGTCGGTCGGTATTCGGTCCGGGTCCGTGTCGGTCGGTTTGTTTTGCGGCCGGAATCGGAATCGGCCCCTAAGTGTTTTCAGTATTCTGGCGACTGGGCTGTCTCTGCTAACATTTTTGTCACCTGTTCTTCTATCTATTATTACTGGCAGACTGTTTTCAGTAAGCTTAGTTTGCTTTGTCTGATACCTTAAGGTGGTACTCCAAACTAATCATATTAGGCCACCCATCTGCTATACCCTGCCATCTAAGTGGGATCTATCTCCTTGCTATTGTCAGAGCTCGCTTATTTTTAGCCTGGCCATGTTTATTGGCTCAGGCCCCAAATCCTACGAATTGGTGGCATGCATTATACCATATGGGTTCTCTTAGAGTGCCTGATAGCATGTAATAGCATATTCAGATCTGGAAGATCTGGGAGCCATTTAGATGCTATCTTCTTCAAAATTCAGTCTAGTCATGTCTACCCGTCTCTATAGTCTGTGTATTGTTAATTTGTTTATTCTCTGTGATATGCTTATCCTATTTGCTGCATCCAGCTGCACCTATAGGGATGTTAGACCCTTTATTCTTTGCCTATCAATTTGATTGATCTGTATTTTGTATTACTGTGGCTTATTCATGAAATTAAAATAAAATAAATAGAAAGTCACAATATATAAAAAACATTAAAACAGACTATGCATTATTTTAAAGATTAGTCCTGCATCTATATATGAAACCGATGATATATCTTGAATATGAACCTTAAGCAGATGGCTAAATCTAATTATGAGATTTCAGCTTGTTGCTACCTACAAGACTACAGTTCTACATACCAGTGAAAAGTTTTCTTTTTAACTTCATATACCATTGGAAATGAGGGTGGACATATTGTGAAATGGTGTTGCTAAATACTAAAATAGTGTGCTTTTTAAACACCATTGACATCTAGCAAGAATTAAGGGGCATATTTATGACTTTCGTGTTGCAGAGCAGCAAAGCAAGTGACCTTGCTGCACTGCCTTGCGTCACAGGGAAAGCACAGGAACGCACCATATTCATCCAATACAGAAAAATACTGCTCTTTTCTGTCATGCTTGCACCATTTTGGCAGCCTAGCACCACTCAGGTACCCTTACACCATAGTGCAAGGGTGCTTGTGTTGTAGGCACAGGGGGACCTTCCTACACAAAACAATCCTGAGAGGCTTTTTCCTCTTTTTATGTGTGCTACAGAATTCAGTACAAATAACAAGAGGAATAAACAAGGAGAAATACATATATTCTCCTCATTATGTCTCTCATGGGGAAGAGTATCTTTTTGGTGCATTTCCCGGTGTACCTTTTCTTGTGAATCTGGGATTGCATTGTGGTGCAGGCGTGATGCAAACAGGCTTATAAATATGCCGCTAAGTAACAAGAATGAAAAAGTCCTATTTAATAGGTATCATAATGAATAGATTAAACAAACTGGCTGTTAGAAATGGGTGTCTCTATTTGGCAATGGTTTGCACCTTTGTCCAAGTAGGGACCCTTCTTCCTAGTCAGGGTAAGGGGGATACACTTCTAAAATAACCCCTGGTCAACCCCCTTGGTAGCTTGGCATGAGCACACAGGCTTAGCTCAGAGTCAGTGTGTAAATCATTTGTGCATGTCTAGAGTAACTCAGTGAAAACACTACAAATGAACGCCACACCAGTTTAGAGAAATAAGCAAATCTGTATTTAAACCAAACAAGACCAAAAAACGTCAAAAATAACCCAACATACAATATTGTAAAAATAGTTACTTTGCAAGATAACTTTTTAAATTGCAGAAATAGCTGAAAACCAAGTTCCTCAGAGTCTGTAGCTCCGTCCGTGGCTACCACAATGCTGAAATTGACAGTCTAACAATTCCGGCAGACCGCGTCTGTGCTGGGTCAGTTAAAGCCAAGACTGACTCGAAAACAGTACCTTTCTCGTTGTGGCCTACATGATAGAACGAGCCGGCAAGGGCAACCTTCGCAGTTGCATTGCAGGACTGGAAGTGAAGCAGGGTGTGGTGCACTCACAATACAGTGCAGGCAGCGGCTCGGTGACGATCGTCCAGATGGCGTCGGTGAGGCCACGGCTTATGGTGCAGGGTGAGGCGGTGCTCAATGCGGTGATGGCAGGTTGCGGTGCAGGCAATGGAGCCAGTCAATGTTCCGGTCAAGCACCGACTGTGTCAGTGATGTCCAGGCAGTGTGAAGCAAGGAGGTGCGAAATGCGGTTCCTACAGGAAATGGAGCGAGCAACAGCTCGGTGACTATTGTCAATTCGACATAAGTGAACCAAGGACACGGTGCCAAGTGAGGTGGTCCCTTCTGCGGGGCCTTCAAGACACGGAATCCTGCTACGGAGTTTGTGACAGTCGGTTGCCCTTTTCTTCTGTGGCAACTGAAACCAGCCTTTCCAGAGACGGTACCCAGAAGGATGGTGAGGTCTTTGTTGTTTCTGAGACCTCTTGAACAGGGGGCAAGCTCTACTTCCAAGCCCTTGGAGATACTTTCTCAAGCATGATATACACACAGTTCCTCTCCCTGGAATAACAGCTACTGCAGGCCATTCCCAGACAGAACACAGCAAAGGGGCAGGATTCCTCCTTCAGTTTCTTCCAGCTCTTCTACTTGGCAGAAGTTCAATTTGAAGTCCAAAAGTGATATAAAAATCTGGGGTCTGCACCCCACTTTTTCTAGTATAAAATCTTCCGAATGCATCCCAGGTCTGTACAGCCCTACCCTGACTAACCCTGGAAGGCAGGAATGACACACCTAAACCCCCTTCCCCCTCAAGTGGCTGTCTGGACAGAATGCATATCCCCAGCAACTCCAAAACCAGACAGTAAATACACAAACCTCGCAGAGGCACATAGGATGGCTAAGCAAGAAAATACCTACCTTCTGAAAGTGGTATTTTCAAACATACAATGTAAAAATCATCCTCACTAAAAGATGCACCTTTATATTCTGAGTTCAGGCATACTAAACCTTAACTTTCTATCTTGTCCCAATGGGAAGTTATAGTTACATTGCACCCTGCACACAAGTGTACCTTGGGCCTACCATAGGGGTGACTCATATGTAAGAAAAGGAAAGGTGAGGGCCTGGCAAGTGGGTGCACTTGCAAGGTCGCCATGGCAGTACCAAACTGTGCGCAGACACTGCAGTGGTACGTCTAAGTTACAGTTACCACCTGCTTATGTGGGTGGCACAATCAGTGCTGTAAGCCCACTAGCTGGGCACAGTGCACAGTACAAGGGATTGACTAGTAAATCAATATGCCAATCTTGGGATCACCAATCCATAACAGCAATTTACAGAGGGAGTACTTTCTCTTTGGCACTGAAGAGCAGTGGCAAAGTGTCCAAAGCATCTAGAAGTCCAACACACAGCAAAACACAAAAGGCAAAAGATAAAATACAGGGGAAACCCACTCCAATGATGCCCGGTCTAACACTGGCTTATGCACAAGTTTAAAATTCTTTATCCAGACCTTTTTTATTACTTTGGTGAACTATGGAAGAATACTGAATCAAAATGATCCACACATTTCTTTTAATGAGATACACACTTTTCCCTTGGCATGCATAAAAATAATTTAGCTCTGAAGGAATTAACTGTGTTACTTTTCTAAATCGAATACCAGAATTCTGTTTCAAGTCAGTGAGCAGCAATTAGAAGCTCCTGACTATATCATCATTTTGATAAAGCAGTCAAGTCTGTACAATTCTTAACCTGGTCATAACATGGCAACTCATCATCATTCTATATAAACATTTTACTTCAGAGGTAGGCCATATTTTTGTCCAGTTTTCATGCAGAGGGCAATCAATTTTAGAGTGAACTTTATGTTCATTTCTTTTAAAATCAGCTGCACTCAAATATTATAATTGTTCTCTGCTAACAACTCAGCAGAATGTAAGTACTGCTTGTGATATATAAAGTGCTGCCTAAAGTTTGCTTCTTCTTCATTTCATTAAAAAGGAATAATTAGGGAATTGTTAGAGGCCTGCCCTAAATTAGAAGGGGTTCAGTCAGCATAATCCATTGTTTTTTATAGTTGCGAAAAGATGAGGACAACGGTGGCCCCAATGTTGGCATCACAGAAGTGAAAAACTGTGGAGTGCCTCAAACGTGTAACGGTCACTCCTTGTGGTACTAGCATGTGGTGACATCAAGTCTGATGTCATAATGTTTGTCAGCAAAGATTGCACCAGAGGGAGGAAACGAGTGGGAGTGCAGCACAAATATGTTGCTTTTCTTTTACAGTACAACATATTTTTTAAAAAAAAGTAACTGTTCATAATAAATGCAAAAGTAAAAGTGAAATTGATACAAGACTCTTCTACTTTAATTTAAATACTTAAGTTGAAGACAGAATGACTCAATAAACCAATAAATTGACAAAGTCTTTCATCCAAGCCAATTATTATATTTTTTTAAGTCTGTCATGCTCCACTCAAAGTTTATCACTAGGAATGTTATTAGTATTTTCACTTGAAAACATCGTGTATCTAGGATTTATTTCTTGTTCTGTGAGAACTGGATCAATTTTATTTGCATTCCATCACTTTCCACTTCTTTTGACAACACAATACTTTCACCTTCAAAATATATGAGGTTGATTTTGGATAGTCCCTCTATATAGTGTCAGGCACACATGACCCTTGAAAAATCCACAATTCTTAAATCCTTGTATTGTTTTGAACAATGCCTGTCATAGTGCCATTTACTTACTAATTGTGCATGTTTCATGTTTGTTTTACCTTTTATCATGTTAGTTTCTTTTGTCATTTATCTTTTCACCTCACAAACATCTAGAACATAGGTTAGAATTTTGAGGCTGTCAAGAAGCTACTCAGTGACACGAAGTTTAGTAATTCCATAGACCACACAATTGAAGAACGATGTTTACGAGTAGGGTTTTTGCATGGTATGGCCTACTAAATAATGCGAAAAAAGCTTTAGGGCCTTATTTTAAGTTTGGTGGTCCAGGAAACACCATACCGGCAGTGGCAGCCTGACCGTTACGAGCACTGTGGTCCAACTGCTGTATTATGAGATGGGTGGATTGCATTTCCAAAGACCGCATCTGAACCGCTTACACTGCCAGCACACCTCCAACTTCCCGGGTTCTGGTCAGGGAAAACCAGCTGCCATAGGGTGTTACTGAGGAGCTCCACTACCGTCCGTATTACGACTGCCAGCTTCGATTCTGCGGTAACAAAGGATTTGGGGTGCATACTCACCCCTCTCCTGTTCTCCCAGGCGAAGTTCAACATGGATCCCTTTCTCTAGGTCCCCCCTTCACATCAGAATCTTCACTCTAAAGAATACGACCTTGTTTGAGGCGATCTACAGGTGAGTACTTTTTGTAGCATATACCCATTGCTGCACTCGGGGATTGGTTAGGTGGTATTTTTCCACATGTATCATGAATATGTGTACATGCGGCATATTTGTAGTCGAAATGTATACACACGTTTTGATAGATAGGAAAAACCATTGGACACTGCCGCAAGAGCACCGCAGTTACACCACGGGCCCATGGTCAACACGTAACATGGTGGTCTAAAGATTATCAGTGCTGTGGGCTACTGGCGGCCACTGACATGGTTTTCAGGCGGTCGGGCAACCAAACTCATAATCAGGCCTTAAGCATAAACCATTGGATTGAGCATGATAAAGCAGTATTTTTGTTGCTTAAATCCTGTGCTTTCCAAAATGGGGACACTTTTGTGGAAAATAAATTGAACCCTCAAGTTCCCTTCGCCATCTTTACTAAATATATCTGACAAGAATTCAATTACAATATAAGTAGTGGCCTCAGAAGCAAACTTTACCTCACTCCATTTAGACAAAAAAGCCTACTAGCTCAGAGTTGTAACTCTGATGACTAGGTGAGTGTGACACCAAAATTCCCATCATGTGCAACAATGATAATGTTGTTTAGAAGATTTACACCAGTGCAAGTTTGTCTTCTTTCATTAATATTCCTTCATGTAGGGAAAGAACTTCTGCAACTTTCTAGAATGAACGCATAGCCTGATTCACAAATGTAAACTTACTTTTTTTGAGTAAGTTTACACTTAGGAGTAAGAGTTCTACTTTCATCATTCACAAACTCCAAGGCACAGATTTATCAAAATTTTACTCAGTGTAACACAGAAGGACAACTTGCTGTACAGTGCCAAATAGAGAATGCACCATATCACATTCCTGCTCTCTCCCTGCACTGGCACACTTGTGGTTTCCTAGTGCCAACACAGGCACCATTGCGTCATGGTGCAAGGGTGATTTTCTCTTTCTAAGTGTGCTGCAGAATGCAGCACATCTAGAAAAAGAAATCAAAGCGAAATAAAGATATTCTATTTCTCCTTATTGTGCCTCAATCAGGTAGACATACTCTTTTGATGCATTCCCAGGCTTACCAGTCTTAGTAAATATGGGAATGTACTGATGAATCCTCCCCAGTCCATGAGCATGCAAATGACCACACCACACATGGAACCCTGTAACAGACATCTTTATTCCTTAGTGTACAACACACATACTGCATACTCATTAGATCATAACCACACTTTAACACCTTTCAGTCAGTTGCAAAATTCCTCTGTTGAGTCTGCCAAAAACTGCAAAGGTCCTAGTGCACATAATTTCAAGCCACTACATCTCCCACTGGTTTAATAAAATTATGTAAACAACAGTAGAATTATATTTCTTCAAGAAGTCATTGAGGTGCTCGCACTAGTCAACCAGATCGATTGGTAAAATGTAGTTGAGATGCACTCTGACTGTGCACGGAGAGCACAGGTTCTGATGCTTGATCTGGATTGTCCGAGAGGTCACCTCATTCATGACTGCAGGAACAGACGATCATTGAGGTAGGTTTGAGCAATTATCAGAGAGGGCTAACATAGTGCCTTGTTTAACGCATTCCCCTCCATCAATGCTCGTTGAAATACCCTTTAGAAGGTACCTATGGATCGTCCCACAACACCATTTACTTGTGGCCAAAGGGGTGTACTTTTTTAATGCCTGACATTAAGTCTGATTAGAAACTCCTTGAATTACCAATTGAACGGTGGACCATTTTCAGATTTGAGAATGGTAGGGATACCCCACACTGCAAACATTTCGTCTAGCTGCTCAATGTCCTTGCCATGGGTTGTTGATTATAATTCCTCCACTAAAATAAAGCATACTCATCAATGGCTACCATGAGTTGATGTCCATTTGCTAAGGGTCCAAAGAATTCAACAGCAATTCTCTCCCAGGCATTTAAAGGAAGGTCAGACATTATCAATGGATCCTGCATCACTTTGGGCAACGGCAGTTGCATAGATGACACTTTTTCAGATCCCTCTCAACTCACTCATCTAGGCACGGTAACCACACTCAGTCTCTTAGGGCTATTTCAGTGGTGACAATGCCAAGATGTCCTTCATGGACTAGTTCAATGATTTTTTGTCTTAGTCTCTCAGGTATGACAATTCTTGATCCTCTCAATATAATACCTTCCTTAGTAATGGACAATTCACTCTGCACATTTTTGAATTTTTTTAAATTCAACATCGTCAGGAAAAGGTTGAACTCTCCACTTCCACAATTGAGTTGAAACTATGTCTTTGAGGACAAGCATGTTTTTATCAGCATTAGTGGCAGTACGAAGCAATGGCTAGGGCTACTGGCGTGCTGAACCTCACAATGAAGTTGATGTACTCTTCACCTGCTTAAGATGTTGAGCTGTGATTGTCGGTTTGCGCGTTGATATTTTAGGTGCTAGTTTTACTAAAAGCTTTCACATTTCATACCTCCGGTTCTATTGATTGGAGTTTTATAGTTTTGGTGTCAAATACATTATTAAGCTTCACACCATACTTCTAATTTGGTGTGGAATTTTTCTGATGTTGTGTTTCACTTTATTACTGTTTGTGTGCTGCATAGATACTTTACACATTGCCTCTGAGTCAAGAATGACTGGTTTTGTGCCAAGCTTCCGATGCTTATTGACTTTAGTGATTCACCCTGACAGGGATTGTGGCTGTTGCTTGAACAGGGGCAACTCCCCTTCATCCAACAACACAATTTCTCCAAAGCCCAAATTCTTTCCAGGAACAAATGATTTCTGTTTTGGAAAGCAATCACAGGGATGGCGGTCTGCTGTTCCTTGGAGGTCGCCATCTCTTTGATTTCAGTGTGGTTGTTTGGACTCCTGTTTCTGCTACACTACAGCACTCATACTGCACAGTGCCCCAGGAGGTGGTCCTGTTGAGTGGGCTCTCCTGTACTACATCTACTGTAGCGCTACAAAGTGTGTCTCCTGGTCCCGCAGGGTGAGTTGTTTGGACTCCTGTTCACGCCGCACTACGGAGCCCATAGTGCAGAGGGTCCCGGTAGGTAGTCCTGTTGAGTGGGCTCACCTGGGCTACATCTGCTTCAGCCCTACAAAGCACATCTCCCGGTCCCACAGTGCCGGACGTGAGTGTGTTGTACCCGAGTGCCTACCTGGGCCAAGCTGGGTCTGCACCAGTTTGCCCCGGGTCGAAGCTGGGCCTGCTCTCACCCTTGTGTTACTATTGATCTCCATATTTGGGAGGTAGGTGTCACCTGTTTTCATTATTAGTAAAGAAAAGGCTGTTGTGGCGCCAGTGGGCACAGTTGATATTCCTCGTTCAACCACAACTATTGCTAGTATGTTGGAAAAGGTAATGCGGATAATATCCAAGAAGATAATTCTGACTGAGCACGGATTATCAATAGACTGTGGCCTTGATTGAGAGATCTGCTCGGGCAATCTTTCGAATGGTGCCTTAATGAGCCCCAACATCACAGGGGACTTGGACCATGTATGGTGCTCACCTATTCCTCAGAATTTGGCTATTAATGGAGTGGAAAAGGTACAAGTTTCCCAAATTTCTACCAGTATTCTGTTGGAATCCGAGCCTGTTGTCAAAGAGAAAAAGATTACTGCAAATTAACTTACTGGGCTAAAAGACACAAAGCTGAATGTCAGGGCTGGCTTTCTTCATGGTGTGTTAACCACCCCCAAACCCAATCGACACAGACCTCAGACTGTACTAATAGGGCCCTGTTTGATTATGATATGCTGTGTGACAAATGATATGCCCATGTAAGCTCAACTGAAACCAATTAAGGCCCAACTTATATTCAAAGTAGCATGACTGTCACCATCCACAAGCTATCTGCCATTGAGAATGCTCGGACTGTTTTAAAACCTACAACTAACCCTATTGTGAGCAACGCAACAGACAACTCAAGTCAAACTAAAGCAAGCAATAGTGCTATAGTCATCGAAGGTGCTCAATAGAAACCCAAGGATACCAACAGAACGGCCCAGTTATGGGTACTGCCCAGTTCCTTACATTTAGATCACATGGAGACGCAGAATACTGGTTTATTGAGTAATAGCACTACTGATCAAGCTCAGTCTGGAAATCGTTTTCTTATCAATGAAGATTGAGTGGACTTGCCCTCTGCATCCTGCCCTTATGTTTTGGAATTTGAAGGAGTTTCCCCTCTTAAGAAAACCCAGACAGAATCTTGGGTGGAGTTATATAATAAGAGTGTTGACTGGCTTAAGAAGCAGGAATATTTTCACATTAAGAATCTTAATGAGATACTAATGATGTGAGGGGTGTGGTCGGTTGACTGCTCTAAAAAGGATATAGTGGGGAATTGCATTTGCGCAGACCACAAATTGTGAGAAACATGTAGAGGGCTCTGGAGGCAATTGGTAGCACTAACACTAATATTTGCTTACTCCCAGTGAATTATTTTTATAAGGCCAAAGTGATGGGAGCCCCATGGAGTTCCCTAAATCAGAATATTTCCAGCCCACAGCTTGCACTTAACAATAGGTTCTCTGTCTTGAGAGACCATGACAGGCTAGATTGACAGGGCAATAGATCTGTGGATAGCAAAGTTCCAATACTCACACTGCCAGAGAAATCGCCCATTGTGACACCTTTCTACCACCTGGTAATACCTTGAATTTTCGGGGTTCTGTTTTGAAAAGTTTGAGCTGGGATGTGGCTGGCTTACAATCCAAAATGGTTCCTACATGGTTAAGCTTGGCCGGGTGAGAAGACGTGTCTGCCTCACGCTTCGTCCCTGCCTGATAAAAAAGCACTTAAAATAGCGTTCCCCTGGCCTTAATCGCACTCAAAAGGGGGCCACACAGCATCGGAGGGAGTACGGTGCAGGCTGGTGGAATGAGCGGGGCAGATTAACCCCAGAGCAGCAAGATCTGGGTGGAGCAGGAGCAGCAGCCTACCGCAAGGATTCCGGACTGGGCTGCCGTAACCTGTGCAGGTCTAACAATGGCTCCCTGAGAGATATTTACTACAGGGAGGACCACCGAGGCTTGTGATCTGCTTTTTGTCCACGGATTACACCCTGGAGGGAGAGTGAGAGCGATGAGAGGGGAGGGCTGCTTCCCCTGAGTTGGTGGCTTCTGCATCAGCGGCCCTGCATCCTGGCAGTCCCAGTCAGAGCGTCTACTTGTTGAAGCCCGGTGAGCCGTGGGGGTGGGGCGGTGACGCAGAGACTGACTGCGGTGAGTGGGCTGCCTCTGTAAAACCTCCCTGCACCTATGAATGCATCCCGCCATGGCAGTGGGACCGCCAAAACCCCTCGTGCTCCATAGAAGGAGTGCACGGGATCGATCACTGAGGCTGGCGGCCGGGATGTGAGTGTGCCCAGGCTGGGATCCAACTCTTTTCTATGTGAGCGTGCTGGCTGTGCACGCTGCTGGGTCCCCCTGTTGACCTCCTGCACCCCACTGCCTCTGGGGCCTTTCTTCCTGTGGTCCCTTGCTGGATCCTACTGTGAAGAGCACACCTGCCCTCCAGTGGCTCTACTTTAGGCCCTAACGGAGCCTGGTTTTCCATTACCTGGGGCTTCCGGTATTGCATCAGGGTCCCACACGGGCTATCTATGGGGATCACCTCTGGCCGCGCCCAGAGCAACAGGCAGGAATTCTTGACCAAGCATGGCCCAGCCTTTTGCAGCCTTACGGTCTTGCTTGCATTTGGAGTCCTCCCCATGGATTGACGGTTCCTGGAGGGAGTGCAGGCAGGGCCTTTCCGGCCCATTGTAGGTTATTTTCCCTGTGAACCTTGGAGACTGGAGACCATTGGGCCTCTACGGGGATCCCTCACTATCTACAGCCTGCTGCGGCTGAGCGGCCAGGCAGCCTCATCACACTGGGTTTCTGAGGCCCACGGTGTACTGGCTGTTGCTGCACCCCCCTTTATGCCCCCCATTTTTCTCCTTTGCTGGGGAGGCATGAATTCCTGGCTACCGCCAAAAGCAAGAAAGGCAGATCAGTCAAGGACATGCTGCTTAAGGGCCCGACGCATACCCAGCAAGAGAAAGCTCCCATGGAGGATTCTAAGCAGTCAAGTGGAAATGGGGGAGTGGGCGGCTTGGTGACTTGTGAGTTCAGTGAAGCACTCTCCACCACACTTCGAGAGGACTTTCAAACAGTTAAAAAATATCTCACTCTGGATCTCAGGGAGGGCTGCTGGGACATCGACGAGGTGGAGGAGAGAATGTCGGCTCTGGAAGAAGGCTCCCTAACTAGAGACGCGGAAATGTATTCCCTTCAACAATAAATCATTTGCCTGCAGGATCAACAGCTAGACTTGCAGGCCTACGCCGAAGACCTGGAAAACAGATCCTGGTGAAATAATATCCACATTAGGGAAGCCACCACGGGTGACAAGGTAACAGATCTGGAAGGATATGTGCAGAAGCTGTTTGAAGTCATCATAGGAGACAACTCTCCTAAGAACATCAAGCTAGACAGATGTGACAAAGTCTGCCCTCCCAGGGCACTGCATCATCCACCAGCAGATTTCCTTGTCTCTGTCCACAACTTCACAGAAAAGGAGGCGACCCTCAGGGCAGCCCACTCAGACCAGAAGCTACAATTTTGTGGAAACCCCCTTCAACTTTTTCAAGGCCTAGCTGCATCCACGCTTTTAAAAAGGAAATACTTCCGCCCGATTACTGGCCACCTTCACTCTTGCGGAATCTCCTACTCTTGGGGCCATCCATTTTGCCTTATCTTCCAACGGAACGGTAAGACCCAGCAGCTACGCTCCCTGTTTTAGGCTTATAAGCTCCTTGAGATTACACCCCCTGGTTCACCTTCCCAGCGCCTCTTCTTGGCAGAGAGGGCCTGAAACGAGAACAGCTGTGGTCCTAGACAAGACTTGAGATCTATGCCCTATGGGCCAGATCCAGCAGCCATGGCAAGGGAGAGATTGGAGGTGTTGTGTTCTTCACTGGAGGAGAGAAACAAATAGCGTATCCCCCCTCATGAGGTATTGCTCAATCCTAGAATGGTGGCCGATTCGTGGGTAGGGGCGGAGGCATGGACCCACCTCGATTGGAGCTGGCTTGCATCACTGTGGCTTCCCCTCCAGACTCAGACTTTCAAGTTATGAAAGACTCTATGGTCTACTGGTTTGTTCAATTGTTTGTTTTTTGTTGAGGGGTGGGGTACTGTTTTGGGGCTCTCCTTCCGACTGACCACGTATGGGTTTAGTGATGTGTGTGTGCCCATTGGTGGCTGCACCCCTTCTCTTGAGCCCTCTGTATGTCATCCAGCTAGTCCTCTGGCTCGCTATCCTACACCAGCTTAGTTCTCTTTACTACCTGTTTTATGGAGGTCAAACTACTTAGTAGAAATGTAAAAGGACTTAACAATCCCATGAAAAGATCGGCCATACTCTCTATTCTGGAACACATGCAGGGGGACATTTGCTTGCTCCAAGAAACACATCTGTTAGTGCAGGACACCCATAGAATGCATTCTAGGAGGTTCCCATGTCAGTTTTTGTTGCCCGGGAGGGGAAAGAGGGGGCTAGGGATTCTTTCCCCCAGTCGCTTTTGAGTGTCAGTCCTAGGTACCTGTTTCGAGATTAAGGGCCACTTATTGGCCATTGGGGGCAACTGGGGATGCTCAATTGTACTATTGCCTCACTTTATGCCCCCAATGAGCCTCTTGAGAACTTTATAACTGAGGCACTGGAGGGGGGCTCCAGTCCCCAGACCAGGCCCTTTTTGCAGGGGGTGACTTTAACCTAGTCATGGGCAGAGGAATGGACCGCTCCATACAGCGGATAGGACAGACAGGGACATTCACTCCGGAGGGGTTGGGCTGACTGGCCAACTGTGGGCTATGTGATGTTTGGCATTTGGCACCTACAGCACCCAGCGGAATAGAACTACATGTTCTACTCTGAAGCCCATAAGTTTTATGCACACTTGGACCACTTTAAGCCTCCCCTGTGGCTGTTATTACACTCACTCTTTCTGTTCCCACACGCCTCTCCCAACAACCTCCATGGCGCTTGTGCGAAACCTTGTTGCTCTCTCCTGATATAGTGTCCTCAATCAAACAGGTGATTTCTGACAACCTTCAGGTCAATGACACTGCGGGGTCCCCTTTTCATCAGTCTGGGAAGCCTTAGTAGCCAGAGATGTCCTTATTGCTAATGATAACAAAATTAGAAAGGACAAGAGAGAGGAGCTGGGGAAAACAGAGTTAGAACTTGAGTCCATTCACAAACATACAGGTGCTCCCCTGAATTTGGCGTAGATTGGAACTGGCACAACTTCATCTCAAACGCCATGATCTCGACAGAGCTGAATATGCTATGCTCTGCCGCAAACACAAATTCCATGTAGGTACTAATAGGGGGTGGGTTGGATGCTAGCCCACTGTCTACGCAGCATGCATCATGCTAACACAGTCAGAGCTATCCATACATGATCAGGCTTGATAACACACAACGCCCCAGATATAGCGGCAGAGTTCTGGGCATTCTATGACAACTTATGCATGAGAGACCACTTAGCTACTTTCAGTCCACTGCGATGACTCCATTGCCATCTCTGGAATCAGACACGCTTGACAAACCTATCAGGATCGAGGAGGTCACTGCTGCAATCGCGAGAGCGAAGCTCATGAAAGCGCCGGGCCCAGATGGCTTCAGCACTATCTTTTACAAGACATTTTGCTCTGAACTAGCCTCCCTCCTGACCCTCCTTTTCAACTCCTTTGCCGAGACCAGTTCACTGATTGAATCCATGCTGCAAGCTACCATCTCTGTGATCCTGAAATCCGGAATAGACCCTGAACTTTGCAGCTCATATTGCCCGATATCCCGGCTCAACGTCAACGCGAAACTGTTTGCTGGCATTCTGCCACATTGTCTCAACCCCCTGATGCCAGACTTGGTCGACTGAGACCAGGCAGGCTTTATCCCCTCACGTCAATGTGGGGACAATACTAAGCGCATGTGTCACCTCGTTGATAAAGTCCAGCGTTCCGGAAGGAAGAACTCTTGCTGGCATTAGACGCGAAAAAAGCTTCAATAGGGTGCATTGGCCCTATCTGTTTGCAACTCTCCAGCACTTTGGGTTGAGCGGCCGTTTTTTGAACTGGATACGCAGCATATACAGCGCACTCAGTGAAACAGTCAGGGTGAATGGGGTAAGTTATGAAGGGTTCCGATTGGAACGGGGCACCAGGCAGGGCTGCCCACTTTCTCCTCTTCTTTTCGCCCTATACATGGAACCCTTCACTCAGAGGTTGCAGGATAATCCCAAGGCTGTGGGCATTAAGTTTGGAGCAGAACATAATCTGATCCGCCTCTACGTTGACAATATTATTTTTTCCATCGCCCAGCCCCTCTCTTCTCTAGCAGATATAATCTCCGAACTGGAGGCATTTGAGGCTGTTTCAGGCTTCAAGATGAACCTGTTAAAATCACTAATTTTGAATCTCGCCATCCAGTTGGCCACAGAACAAACTCTCAGCACACGGTATGAGTTTCAATGCGTGGATGCCACACTCCCTTATCTGGGCATTGTGTTGGATCGGAGCCTCTCAAAAGACGCTCAGACTAATTTCTCTAAGCTCGGGACCACAATCTGTAAGGATTTAGATCAGTGGTGGCGCCTTCCTTTATCCTGGCTCGGTAGGATAGCTGCAGTAAAGATGAAAGTGCTCCCCCGAGCAATTTTTGTTTTCCAGGTGCTTCCTCTCTCTCTCTGCAGCTCCAACAAGACATAATAATACTCCACATTTGTAAAGCGCAAACAATCACCCGTAAGGGTCTCTAGGCGCTGGGTGTCGTCAGGAAGATTAAGCAAGCTATTGCCCAGAGTAACATTGTGCTGAGCTAATCTTCCTCCGGGGATCGAACCGTGATCCCCAGATTCTGGAGTCAGTCGCCCTGGCCGCGGCGCCACACCTCTTCCTCCGCGGCGCCACACCTCTTCAGCGAGGGACGAAATCCAGACTGCAGAAACAATTGTTAAAATGTACAAAGCTGGAGGGTGGTTGGTGGTTCCTAATGTCAAGCGGTATTACCAGGCCACCCAACTGAGATTTTAGGTAGAATGGAACCCCCCATGACGAAAAAGCACTGGGTCTTCATAGACCAAACATTGGCGGACTCGTCTCCAGTCACAAGCCCTATATTAAAAGTCTGGGACAAGGTGGGATGTTCCGCTGGACTTTCGCTGTTCCCTTCTCCGATGACCGCACTATTCATCAATCCAGAATTCCCTCTGGGGTTATCCTCACATGTCGCCAAGCATTGGCTGGGAGGTGGGTGCAAAAGGGTGGGTTGTCTCTTCGATCATAATGGTCTCATCTCCTTTGATGAACTTAAATCACAATACTCGATGTCCTAGCAAGATAGGTTTACACACACTCAACTTACCCATTGGGTGCTTGGTCCCAACGCATACCCCAATACAAGCAAACCCATGACCCCTTTGAAAAATGTCTGTTCCTTAAATCAGACCATAAGAAACACATTTCTGGAATGTATCACCTCCTAATGAAAACACCACACACACAAAAGAGGCCTGGTCAACGGCGATGGGAGGCAAAACTTGGGCACAGCCTCTCCGGCAAAGAGTGGGGGGACATATTCTATAGGACCCATTACACCGCATTCAACATGGGTCACATTGAAACGGGCTATAAAATTTGCTCTTATTGGTACTATACCCCGACATGTATGCAAAAATGGAAGGCACTTTGTGATAGTCAGTGCTGGAGAGGCTGTGGTAATCCTGAGATACTGATACACCTTCTGTGGAACTGCCCTAAGCTTACGAGATTTTGGGAGTTAGTGCTAAATGACATAAATTGTGTCTTCAAGACTGAGATCCCATGATTCCCCGCATACATACTCCTGAGACTTTACAACGCTCTCACTTATCCACTCCGGTCTATCAGGGGGCGACAGATAGCCATGGCCCTTAATGCTGTCACAGGATTCTTTTGGCAAACTGGGGCTAGAATAAACTCCCAGAACATAGATAATGGCTCCACCAACTTTGGACATTATTAAGCATGGAACGACTGTCAGTGTCTGCTAGTGTAGACCCCACAAGCTATGCGAAATTGTGGTCCCCATTTATCAATATCCTGTCTAAAGAATTCAGAAAAATGACATGCCCTGTATACCGGTGTATCCTTAAATTAGAGTCGCCTGATCAGGGAGAAGCCACAACACCACAGCACTGTCCTCCTAAAACATGATTGTCTACCCAGCAAATGCACATACTTGGATGGGCATAGTCAGAAGGAGAGAGGGTGGGGTATTTTATTTAATTCTGTGAGTTACCTTACGGTAATTCATTTTGTTCTCCTGACCAGATGCTGAGTCTCCATTGCACACAGAAAACCAATGCCATGATAGTAGATATCCCCCACTGAGTATTTTCAATATTAATTGCTTACTTTGCCCTCAGGTTTGTCTCCTCATGTGGCTGGCCCAATTTGGGTTGTAGGCGACATGCAGTATACTCTTCCTTCACTCAGAGGTAACTTCTTTAATATTCCAGTTGCTGTTTGATATTCCGCATCAGAATGCTATGGCCAACCCAGATGGGGTTGTAGGTGACTTGCTGTGTAAATGATCTGCTTTATTCTTTGTCAATAAAAAGATTTAATCCTGTTAGGCAGTTTAATATACTATTGTTTCAGGAAACCTGGGCAACACAGGACGTATTAATTGATGGGTTTGAAAGTTTTAGCATTCCAGCAACTCTCGATAAAGGTGTGCACTGGGTGACCTGGCTATCAGGGTGAATCTTTCTGCCGGAGGTAGTGTTAAGGCCACTGCAACAAGAAATTTCAATTTTCAGGTTCTGGGATTCAAGAGGGACACGACTTTGTTTCTAATTAATTTTTAAAATAATGATTTTAACGATATTCTGAATACCAAATTCCCAATTTTATTTGATTATAACTCATCAGTGCAAAGTAAAGTTGCTGTTAAAGGCCTGGTGGCCGGGTTCTGTCTGGCCTGAGATTTTAATGCTAGGATTCCTACTGATATTAACCCTTTGTCCATTCCTACCCTACCCGTAATAAATAACCCAATAAAACCTGCGAATGGTTCTGATACCAAAGGTTTGGATTTGATGTTTTTCTATCACCTAATCTGGTAGATTTAGTATTACATGGGAATGTAGTTCCATTTATTTACTGAGATCATAACCCCATTGAGGTGATATTTACTTTGTCCTCCAAGCCTAAATCTAGAGTGGAGTGTGGAGCTAGCAGTCTGCAAGTAACTACCTACGGTTTACAATTAAAATGTAGAGCCGTTGAACCTGCCCAGTTTTTCACACTGTGATTAGTGAGAACTTAAATTTGGTTGAGGTCTGTTTAGTTGATAAGGATTTAGAACATTAGGCTGTTTGAGCTTTCACCCAGCTTTTCTCTAATATTAGGAATAAGCTACTTCGCCTACCATGCATGTCCATTACCAAGCTTAATTAGTTTAACTATGAATGTGATGAGACTAATCACTATTGCTTAGTGCGCTCATAGCTACTCCCTGGGATCCTCCAGAAGTGGCATTTCATCATAAGGAATATAAAGAGGCTGCATCTAGGAGGAAGCAGGAAGTGCTGCAACACCAATGAGATTCTCTAGTGTTGTCAGCAGCAAAGAAGAATGTTAAATCATTTTGGAGCGCTGTATCTGATATGAAGCAATACCAAAGGGGATGATGGACGGAGAGTTTGAGCTAATCAAACACTCACCCCCAGTCAACTGATCTGGGTTTAATCCATCATTATCCTTTAGCTCACTCCACCACCCCAGTTCAGACATGGCCATATGCATATCAGTCTGACCCAGTGCCTCATGGGAACAGTCCAGCCCGAATTGCCAAGCCATGTCTTCCCTGGACCGGAAACAAGCATCCTGGAACCGGTTTCGCGTTCATAACCCTCATCAGCCAGGCTATCTTGAATCCAGTGGCAAAGTGAGTAAGGGACCCACTTCTGGGCACACCCTGACAACTTAGGACGAA
Organism: Triturus cristatus; assembly: GCF_964204655.1. NCBI lineage: Eukaryota > Metazoa > Chordata > Amphibia > Caudata > Salamandridae > Triturus > Triturus cristatus. The sequence continues at coordinate 502,953,060 of NC_140591.1, forward strand.
CAAAGCATTACCAAAGGGGATGATGGACGGAGCGTTTGAGCTAATCAAACACTCACCCCCAGTCAACTGATCTGGGTTTAATCCATCATCATTCTTTAGCTCACTCCACCACCCCAGTTCAGACATGGCCATGTGCAAATCAGTCTGACCCTGTGCCTCATGGGAACAGTCCAGCCCAACTGCCAAGCCATGTCTTCCCTGGACCCGGTTTCGGGTTCATAACCCTCATCAGCCAGGCTATCTTGAATTCAGTGCAAAGTGAGCAAGGGACTCACGTCTGGGCATACCCTGCCAGGATATGAGGTCATTACGCTCACACGCCATATGCTGGTGTGTGCAAATAACAGCGCGCAAATAGAGCTCTGCTTGATGGAGAGTGAAATGACATCCCGGCGAACTACGATTACAAGTAAGCTCGACAGTTCTTAAAGCATGGGTGAAAGGCGATTAACTTCTGCTGATTTATTTGGTATAGGGAGTATCTCTTTGGGATTTGTGAAACTGTCCGCATTCCGGGTGGCCCGTATTGTAGATATGACAGCGGTTCAAGCATGGGTGAAAGGCGTTTAACTTCCGCCGACCTATTTGGTATAGGGAGCATTTCTTTGGGATGTGTGAAATTTCCCGCATTTCGTGTGGCCCGCATTGTAGATATGATATTTACCTGGTGAATTTGCGGTGCACGCAACAGTCTCCCCTTTCTTGTTCCTAATTAGACATTGTTTGCCTTCTGCACGCACTGTTCCTTCCACATTTCATTCTGCACATACCGCGCATTTTTTTGCTTGCAACCCGCAATGATAAAGATAATGAGTTAGACTGATCCTATAGTGTTTGAAACATTTTAATATTTTAATTACATTTATTATGTTATCGACAATGTCGACCCTTACCTCTTCAATTCCCTTCTCTTTTTCCTTCCATAGGATTATTGCCTTGGGTGGATATAATACCCACCGACACGTGCATTAACATATTGGTTTGGTACACGTTAGATATTTCTTTTTCTGCGGTTATTACACCGGACTGCCCTGGGACCTTGAGGAAACGGCCCACGGGTGTAATTGTGGGATAAAACAACTAGTATCAATACTTAAAGTGTTCGAGGTAAGCTTTTATTATTAGTTTTATTAAAACTACCTCTTTGAGTCCACGAATATAGGGGTTTACTGAATACGTCTATTGGCTCGCATGGCAGAAGCATTATTTACGGAGTACATTCGGTATGTTGTATTTAAATTCCCTTAGCATGGGGATGACACTGCTTTGTGGTGATTTCTGGCCGTTCTTCACTCCGGGTGTTTCACGTTGGTGTTTTTTTTTCGATACTTTTTCTTCTTTCTCTTTTTTAATCATGCTGGTCTCTTTCTTTAGTTCTGAAATTAGTAATTTGCTCAGGAGAACCCGTTTGCTCTTTCCTCTCTACTTCCATACTGTCCTTCATTTTTTCTGGATTGAACATGACACCTATGTGGTTGATATTAATCATAGTAGATTTTCATGTACAGCAGCATTTGGAAGTTGAATAGGATGTGATTGCTCAAAAAGCACATTTTATATATTATGCATAAATTAGTGTTATATATGTACTGTTGTCTTTCAAATGTATTTTATGTGTATATGTATACATGTGTTGTGATTATTTAAATATTGTCATTGTATGTCTTGCCTATTGTAAAGGTTATGTTTGTATGTTTTTTTTAAATTTCAGCCCTTAAGAATTTCTACGATAATAGGACGAAACGCAATGGCTGATGGCTTTCGATTGGAAATAAAGAAATTATAAATCAACTGTTGGGATAATTAACTTCTCTCGCACTAACGGGTTCTAGTGGATATAATGGACATTTAAGATTTCTTACATATATGTTAAGAAAGGTGGTGCAGTTCCAGTCTATTGTTTTCTTTGGTGTTCCTGTTTAAAGGTAGCACCTCTGGGCAGGGGGTGCTTTTGGAACCTGCACACATTGGTTATGCTGATACTACTTTTTTAAGATATTGGTTTGACCATCTAAACTGGTGCTGCATCAGTGCTTTGTGGCCCACTGTCCATTTTTGTATTGCAATAATCTTCCCTATATTTGGCCTTTGAAGATCTCATCTCAGCATTTGCATCAATCGCTCAAAGCTGTGGTCAAATCTTCTTGTATATGGTCTGTACACAGCACTAGTTCATTTCCTAGCGTATTTACAAATGGGCATGAAAGTGGGAGTTAAAATAACTATAGATGGTGAGGTTACATCAGACAAAGTAGGTAAGAGAAGGATGCATTTTAGCACCACTTTTATTCATTTTTTACATAAATAACCACCATCCTTTTTTTTAATGAATATCACATCAGATGTTCCAAAAATGAAAGGTACCACACTTCCCTCACTTTTGCACGCAGATGATGCCATTCTGATGGCATGTACACTGAGTGCCCTGTGTATTTTAGTTCACAGTTTCATGGACTTTATGGGCTCCATTGATTTGCAGCCCAATTTTGCCAAATCTTCCATTATGGCCAGAGGCACTAAGAAACATCATTTGTCCTCTCTTTTAGTAGGCAACAATAACCTGAATTGCACTAGCACTTTCTCATATTTGTGCCTATTGTTTGCTGCTACTGGTTCGTGGGCTCCTCATATAAAAGGACACAACTCATAAAGGCTAATGATACCTTATTTATTATACCACAGCCAAAAAGGAGAGGGTGCAGTACTGCCCCTACTGCAAATTTATAAAATACAATGGATACATACTGCATCATATGGGTGGAAGTATGGGGCATCCATAAATGTAATATTATTCAAACCGAAGAAAACATATTTTGCTGAAGGGTTTTAAAGGCACCTATCTTGTCCTCTCATTTTATTTTCCATAGGGAACTGGGTATTCCGTATATCGAAGACTATATTAGAGATCGGCCACCCTTACTATGGTCGGCTGTTTGGAAAAATAGGTAGGCTTACAAGAGACACTATCATGGACTGCCTCAGTTGTGACATAGATTCTAAGATTCCTAGGTTAGCCAGCGTGGAATCCAGCCTGTGACCAGTTAATCTACAGCAGGGTTTTACTGATCCTGAGAAGAACCTTAGCATTAACAAACAACAGTTATGCCAGACCTTGAATGACTTAGCAGTCACTGAAAGAATGCTTATATAGAGACAGAAGGCGAGTGTGGCCATTTATATGAACTCTGTACGGGCAGGACAGATTGCAGGGTATATGAACAGACCAACAGGGTGCTGGGAAAGGAGTTTATTGTTGCTTTCCCTTAGGTTTTAATGTCAATCTTGATTCTTTGCCATGTCCCTGTGACCGGAAGTCTGGTCAATGAATGCTGCATTTGAAAAAGACTTTGGATACTATGCCATGTACTCAAGGCATTTTCTGTTTCCCCAGAATGTACATTTTCAACTTATAGATGATGATGTGATCATTTATGTAGGTGCATTTTTGAGAGCAGCTGAAACAAGCTTGTGATTTAATGAACACTGAATAGTTTTGCTGTAATGATTGGTGCATTGCCTTGTGTATTATCTGCAGAGGTATTGAATCTTATATGTTTTTGATGAATCTTGTTTTATTATGTATCATATGAATTTTACTGCGTATGTTATGCACCTTTGTGGATCCTTTTGGTATTTGAATAAAATGTTTTACATTCAAATTGAATTGATTGTAGTCAATCTCGGCTAATCTCAAATTGTCCCCCTGCCAATTAATATTCATTAGGCAGGTCATTTTGTGAGCCCCTTTTGATGTAGTATTTTATGAACTAATTTATGTGTACATAGTTTTTTTTCTAAAAAACATTTTGCATTGTCAAAATGTGATTCATAAACTGTGAACCCTTTTTACAAATGTAATCTTTGCACATCAGGCCCTTAGTAAATAATTTGATACATGACAACATTGAAAATTTAGAAAAGCTGATAAAATTGGTTCTTGCTGATTTCAGTGTATTTTGTCAATACGTGTTTAAAAACTTCGTTCAACAACCTTCTAAACTTATGTTGTGTAGATAGCTTAATCACTGGGCTATTAATAGCTAGCCATGTAAAGGAATATTCAAATATATGAAGCTCAGCTTTGCTCATGATCCAGATAAGGTGCCCGGTGCAATAACAAGGAAATCTGAGGGAAAATACGCTTCTGTCTTTCTCACACTACTTACATTTATAGAGTGGGACACGTACACCTTCCTCCCGCTACATGTAGAGGGATCATTAAGCCCAGCTACCAAAACGATGATTGGGCTGACTCGGCCTCCTCCAAACTAATTAGTTCCCTTGATCACTTAAACAAGATTTGTGCATGAATTCTATTAGATACCATTAGGGATTGAAATCAAACCAAGACATTTTTACCTAAGGTGCAAGCAGGTTTGTAGGTGATTCACTAAGAATTTAGAATTTGAGTTAAGGTGAGAAAGTTCACAGCGTATGAACCTTCATCCGCCTGGTTTATGCACATTTTGAACCCATTTGACTTGGTGGACCAGTTAATCTAGTGCAAGAAACTTAACAGTGTGAGTGTCCTGAATGGCATATTATATCAGCTGAAGAACATTTGATGAGTTCTATTTCCAATAGGATGCTCATTTTCAGTTAAAAGTCTCACAACCAATAGGTTTAAACAGGGGTGAAAACTTGCATCCCTTCTTTATTTGCTGTTTCTGGCTTCCCTCTCCTAGACTTTGATAAAGTCAAAGTAAATTATTTAGAGTGTGGAAGAAATAGAGCCCTAGTGTTAGTCAGTAGGGCTCCGGCCTTGCCAAACTCTGGGAATGCAGTCTGCATTTAGAGGAAAGCGAAGCACCAGCATTTTCATGAAGCAACCTCAGCTGATTCCTCTATCAGAAACCTTTGAACAACAGCCCATCTGCATATATCTGCATATATGGATTAGACAGTATAGTAGCCCAAAAGAAATTGCCAGTCCAAGTATGTAAAAAAAGTCCAACCGCTTTATGACGATCCTCTTTATGTGCAATTTTATGTTCAGGAGCACCTGGAACTTCTGAGACATTCTTAATGAGAAACAATATAACAATATGCGACTGCAATACATTGGGAGAAAACTACCAGTGGGTCAGGGCTATAAATTATGCTTTTATGCTTTGTCTTCAAAAAGCAAAGATGAATGTGCAGAGGGGACAAAAGCAATGTGATCCCTGCTTTCCAATCTGTTCTGCTTTCTGTGTAATTGCCACACCAGCAGATGAATGAAGGCTATGAGATAGTGCAGGTGAATATCTTATAACACCAAAGGGGGACCTCCATTGGAGGAGAAGAAGATATTCACATTGAAGGGTAAGACTCTCTAAGACTTGCCCTCCAAACATTAAACATATGCATGTGAATTTATTATCTCATGCTGAAGATTGGGTGGTCTTGAATCTAATGTATGCTGGTTCAGTAGATTTGCTGCTGCTGGAGAAGATTTTCTACGAACTGTGCCATACGTGCTAGTGCTACAGTTGGCAAATTGCAGATCAAGCTGCATATTTTTCCACCCATTGGAGGAACTCCACGGAATCTCACAGAGTTTTCATGTAACTGCAGAAGTCCATGGAGTGAACCTCTGTGAGTTATGACCTCCCCTACATGAAAGCAAATAGAGTGCTACACATTTGTTTTGTCTTTTTCTTTCTTTTGATACCTTACTTAAGGGTTGATCGTGTTCATAATGGGTCCAAGTTTTGGGAAAGTGGCCCGTGAGGTCTTGTTGCATCCTCCAAAATTGATACTTTTTGGTCCTGATTATGGCTCAGGTGGAATGAAGTTACCAGATGTAATTCCTCTCCACCTCAGTCTGAGTAGGTCTGTGTTCCCCCATAAAACTGGGAAAACAGGACCTATTTTTCCAGGTGGTAATTTTGCCTGGTAAATTTGCAGCAGCTTGGGAAGCATGCAATGATCCCCCCTGTTAGAACTTAGCTTCCCCTTCCCACTCCTATTCCCTGCATGCCTGTCATTCCACCCCAAACCCAGACAGAGGCTGCAGCATACACTTACCACCAGCTTGGGGAAGGTGACAAAAGTATGCGTTAATCCCCACAGAATTAGGAATTCCCTATAGTTGTACGCCTTGTAAATCAGGCTCCACAAGCTGATTCCGTATTCCATGGGGGTTAACTTGTAATTATGCTCTTTGTGAAATATGAGACAGCTAATATAGGTAGCGCATGGACTGATCTGGGTAAATCGATTGTAAGAGGCTTCAAAGTTTTAGCAGTACTACACTCATTTCAAGACATATAATATGTGATTGTTGGGAATTACAGTGGTCTTAGACTTGAGTGCAAGCATATCTAGTGGTCTGTTTCTAATAGCAACGTTAGTCAATGTAGCTCTAGCCTTAACATAATGGATAATCATTCCCCTATTTTATCATTTCCGTAATTTTCATTTACATCACACTCTGATTGAGAAGCCGTTTGGTGTCTACGCGAAACTCATACACACCTGTTTGTTTAAGAGTCGCCATCTCAGTATTTGGCCATGGGGAAATTTCTGAAATGTGCTGCATAATATATTTTTGACCTATGTGAAAATGCATTTTGTTGTTGTGAATTTATTTTTTAATTTCTGCAATTTATATTGAGTTTTATAGAAAGAAAAACATTAATATCCAGCAGTACAAATCTGTATTGGAATAAAAACTAAAAAGTGATCTAAAAAATAAATGATACATCCTACAAATAATAACGAAAGCTCACAAAAGATAAAACAAATAACAAAGGTTAAAGGAAAGGATTGGTATACAGCAGTTCACATGATAAATCTGTTTTCTGTTGATGCTTACACATGTTGATGTAAAGAGCGGTGTTCCAATGAACTTATGACACTATAATAATGTGCCGCTTGAACATATTGCTGTTTAATGCTTATAGAATGCTACATTATCATCTTGTGTATAACATGATAATCCTTTATCCTTCTTTGCATGAGATGTATTGTGGAGTATTGAATTTTTCAAACAAATTCCTTAATCTGTCAACCTTACTATCAGAATAAATCATCCAACCTAAACATTTAAACAGAACTTGCTCTGTATACACCGCAAAGTTTATATAAGTTAGATATTGGACTGTAATGATACTTTTTTAAGTAGAATCACACCAGTCTTGTTTCAGCTTTCTTTTTCCATACAGGAAAAATTAAAACTTACACTTTTGTGTATGTTTACTATTTTTTTAAGAATTCCCAAACTGCGAGTTTAATCTTCCTAATAGTAGTTTTACGACTCTATAGATAGGGCCTGATTCACAAAGGTACTCTTTCACTCATATGTAAGTTTACTATTTTTTATTCACAAACTACGGGTTAATAGTATGCTTAAATGACATCACATTTAGATTATAACCCAATTTTAAGAGATATTATAAGTCTTTGTTGAAAATGTGCGAAGTAAACCTTTCTCCCTTTCTCCTCACATGCTACAAATGCCCAGCCACACAATCATGAGGTACAAAAGGGGATACGCATGTGCATGAGCCATTATTAAATGCACTTTTAGGGTCTTAAAATTGTGATTCAGATGTCTTGACCATACAGAGGATGTTTGTGCACCCAACAGAAGTTTCGAGAAAGATTGTTCTATAATGTTTAAAACATTGCCATCTTTCGAGTTGTGCACCCTCAAATATGTTTTCTATCTGTTTTTGCTCCTTTTAGAACTCTGTACACTTTACCCCTGGATTGTATTGGTGTCACGCTGTAGATAAAGAAAAAATAGGAACTCATCCAAGGTACAGGAAGACATCGGAAGAACAATGATTTGCATTCTGGAGCAGTGGAGTTTAAAATACATGTTCATTCCTTAAATTAGGTTAAAAGAATTTTACATCCATATAGTTACTCCTTGCTGTCCGTGTAGAAATGCGCGCTGTAGGTCAACATCACCAAGGATATTATGATGTTTTTGAGGCAACGCAGAGGGACACATTTAGAGTTCCTAGGCACCGTGAAAAAATGTGATGCAATCAGACACTACACATTTAACATGTTCTGCTTATGCTTATTTACAATAATAAGGTATTACTACGACAATGATATGAGTTCACTACTCATTAGGTCCCGGAAACACCCTGATTATTACCACCAACAAAAACGAGTGAAATCAATAGCATTGTATTCTGAATGTGGTAAAGTAGATACTATTTCACAGAATTCATTCGGATTTAGGTTGAAACGAAAAATCATAAAATGCTTTAAAAAATTGTCATCAATAAATATGTGCCTTATTAATGTACCGTGAAGAAAATGGACGTCGACACAGATTTAAACATATCACTTTCCACCCTGTGGACTTTTCTGTTGCTTCTCAGATCCTCAAACATGCTCATCAGAAGCCATACGCAAATTCCAGAGAGTATTTGAAGCCAAAGTTAAAAACCCCACTGGGGAGTACTTCACAAATGTTCAGCTCAATGAAGTGAACACAATGTTATCCGCAGTGCTGACACAAATGAAATCTGAAAGAAAGGCAGATGTGATTTTTAAGAGAGATTCTGTATAGAATGTAACACTGGTTTTCTTTTTTCAGCTTAAAGCAAAAAAAGTTCTGTCCCTTTTCTCTCGAGTTGAAAAAGCAAGCTCCAGTGAACAATATTGTTCCAAAGCTGCATCTTCAGGCTTCACAACAAAAGCATGTTCTTCAATTAATAAATAATAAGTCGAAATATTTTACCCAGAAGACTGCTCTAAGACATTGCGAAGAAAACAAAGGTTTTAGTACTGCAAAGGGCATGCACCCAAGTCTTGGGCGTCTGTAGCTATAATCTTAACTTATCAATATTTCTCTAACATTATTTTTATTGCTTGTCTTTTATAGCCCCTTCTATAGCCAGACTGTAACAATACAATGATCCAGAGGATACAAGTCTTTATGTGGTTTATTTCTTTTTAGCTAGGTAGATACAGCCAACTGACAGGATGCACACTTAGAGCTGATTTATTTTACAATATCCTTCTGTTAAAAAATGACAATTACTATGAAATAGACGTTGGTGAAATTATTTTCTTTATGGGACACAAACAAAAGTTCTATCATATAGGAAAATCGAGGGTATTTGATAGTGATCATAATATGCTTCTAGCATTATACAGGATGAAAAAGTGTCAGTAACTATGTCACCAAGACAATCCGGGCTGGGTAATTTAACTTTGGAATTTGAGAAGTTTGATTCTAATATCGATCAGTGAGCTTTACGATTCAGTAAATATTGGGTGATTATGGGCAAATCTCGTAATCGCTGTGTGCTGAAGAGGTGGATTGTAAAGTAGTTGTGTAATTTAAAGATGTGATTTTACATCGTCTCTCAAACATCCAAATTTTACAGCATTTCCTAGTTCAGTTTGTGGGACATAAATACCAATATTTGTGAACTGCGCCCGCCATTTAATGAGAAAGTCTAAGAAGCCCTGAGGTATGAGTGGCTCTTTTGAATAAAACAATCCTCTATTCTTATTTTGGTGTTCTGTTTACAACTCAAAATGCATTTCCTGTTTAAAATATAGTCTAAAGAACTCTCAGGAGAAATTGGCTGGGTATAGTATTTCTTGCACAATTCTCAAAATGAAGGGTTGTCATTGCTTCCATAAATGTACAGAGATTGTCAGACCCTGTTCGATAGGGCCATGGGGTACGGCACAGTTGAGCTACTAGGGCACGGTTGAGCTACTAGGCCACAGACGCTTGGTCTGGGATCATTTTCCCTGATGTCCCAAGTTCTGTCCTACTATGGCTCGACAAAAATGGGCTGAGTACACCAATGTCAACCGTTGTCTCCTAGTAGTAGTGATGGCGAGCAGCCATAGGTTCTCAGGGATTTAGTGCATGGGTGCTACAGCTCAACAATCACTCAGTAGAGCAATAACATATTGTCCATTGCTTTAATACACACAGAGATGTCAATGCTTCACAGTAAAGGCTACAGGTACAATTGCTTTACTGGCACTGGGGCAACTGTATGTGGGGTCATATGTCCCTCCTTTCTATCCCCTCCTCCTCTGTAGGCCTCCTACATCTAGTAGATGTGTTTCCTCGTTTCAGTTATTTCTGTGCAGAAATCAAGGCACAGCTGGAGATTACACTTTTTTTATTAGTTTGTGCATTGAGTTTGCTCAGCAGTCCTCAAGTGTTATTTTCCAAAACAGTGCAGTCGCTCAATCCTTCTTCAATGGCCAAAGAGGACCCGCAGTCTGTGACTGGCTTGCTTCTTCTTCCTGGCGGAGTTGCACCAGCTGGAGGCTCTCTCACACTTAGGACATGATTGCAGCAAGCACTTGCAAGCCACCTCTCCGAGTCTGTGGAGGAGTGCAGGCCTTAAGTATAAACACAGCCTTTTGGCTTTTTTGTGTGGTAAGGTTTTGGGCTGCTGGGTTAGAAGTCACTGCCTACCTCATTACAGTTTTAGATCAGAGCAAGCCTACAATGGGTACAGTTCATTGACACAGTAGCATCGTCTTATCAGGCACAGATCATTTTTGCAGCTTCACAGTTGTTTGGGAACTCTATTGATGCAGAGACACAGGCCGTTGGTACCACAGTTCCTGACTGGAACCGCTTGTTCAGAGTCTGCAATCATGATGCCTCAAGTATGCAGAGCTCTCTCACCAGCCTATCTCTTTAAATAGACCTTCACACCAACGGAGTAATGCTGCTTCTGGCTCTCTTCAAACAGTCAAACTTCCTGCAGAGTTGACAGACTCCTCCCCTCTCTTAGCAGGCAGGTTGGCTTCCAGGTGCTTCAGCTTAAGGGAACAGCTTATTGCTTTCATGCAAGGCTCAAGGTTATGTCACCTCCTGTCGGGGAAGCTGGTTGTGAAGCAGGCAACATCTCTGGTGGCATAGCAGTCCTTTGAGTACTCTGCAGTCCCTCCCTTTCTTGGTGAAATAGAATTTCGTTCTGTAACAAGTGTGTCTGTGCCTTCAAATGTTATACTGTGAAAGCAGACAGAGGATGTGAATTCTCTTTCTGCACTTCCTGAACCAATTTGAGGTGTTTCAAGTGTCCTCTCCAGGCTTATCTCTAGACACAGCCTTTGCATTAAGTGATATCCTTCACACCAACATGGTCTCCAGCGTAGAATACCAAAACAGCATAGAATACCCCAAAAAAACCACAAAGAGGTGTGATCTTTTTTAACCTGGCTATCAATTGTAATAATGACCAGAGAACAACAGAGAGACAAGCTGAGACTACAGTCCCTCTCTTCACTCCTGCTTTTAAAAGCTTCTCTCTGCAAAACAACCTAATTAAAATACTAAAGGAGCTCCTTCTTTCCTTCAACACTTCAGTGTCTAGGTTTCCTCCCTCCAGCTTCAGGGATGTCAGTAATACACTTCCACTGTCTAGGAAAATAAAACAATCTCACCTCCAACTTGTTCCCAGGAAAAGGCCAAGGGCTTCCAAAATGGAGCTTACATCCTCCATTAACCTGTTCACCCACACACACCAGGCAAGTACCACATAGGCCACACAAATACATAGGCATCACATACATGTAAGAGGCTAGTGTTAGGATCCGCATTTGTGCATAGAAATAAGATCTTACATGAGTGGGACTGTAGGCCTCCAATACAGATAAAGTTCTGGTCAAAGCTACTGATTTACAAAACATGATACCTGCCACTACCACTCTCCATGCTAAACCCACGACAGGGACAGTAGACCCTTGTCAAATTAGGGCACACTTGGAGTGTTGTCAAGGTCACAGGACCTCTCTTGAGGACCTCTATCGTGACAAGGGAGAGGCCCAGGTCTTTGTGCACACTATTTTAGCATGAGACTGGGGCCAAAATCAAAGGCCAAGACACCAGATACTTGCAGTTGGGCACTCAATCTAGGGGAACAAGATAGTACATCATGAATGGGACATTCCTGTCTCAATAGAGAGCTTGAAACAAAGAAATGACAGTCATATTTGTATCTGATACCTGTAAATCCATGTATAACAGTGAAGATTGAAAGATGCTTTAGATAACACTGGAAAGTGATATGCAACAGCTGGTGTGGTAAGGTACAGACTGAGATTTCAAGGCCAAGGCATCTACCACATAAGTGTGTAAAAGTTGTCAGAGAATGCTGTTTACATTATGCATAGGTTATCCAGTTTTCAGGTAAAACTGATTATGAGCAATAAAACCCAGCTAAAGGGAATATTTGTTTCTTCTTAAGAAACTTGAAAGCACCAGAATTTTCTGTACACTCACTGTTTGGACATCCTCTGGTTTCAAAAAGTATAAATGCAGCCCTTACCCCTAAGTGGTGCAGAGCAGGAATATCGCCGCAAAAATAGCGTGAGACATAAATATTGCCGCAAAAATATCGTGGAGAAGATATATTGACAAGAAAAATATCGTTGACAAGAATATCGACTGACAGGTAAGTAATATCGATCACAAAAATATTGACGTCTTAAATATCATTTACAAAAATATAGTTGACAAAACTATCGAATTATTAATAATGTTATGTATTTTAGTGTTTTTAATGAGAATTGTTTGTCATTTTATTATACATTTTAAAATTTTACTAGTTATTAAGATTTTTTTAAGTTTAATTTTGTGTTTTTAATTCTGTAGTGGGTTGTGGGTTTATAGGGGAATAGGGTGGGAAGTAATTTAATTATATAAATTGAAATGATTGTTTATAGTAGTTAATAAAAAATTTTAATTGAATTTTGCGTTTTTCGGTCCGTAGCGGGTTGTGGGTTTATAGGGGAATAGGGTGGGAAGTAATTTAATTATATAAAATGTATTGAATAATTAATATGTATAATAGTGAATGTATAGAGTTAAATATGTTAATTGATTAATTAATAATTGTTTGCTAATTAGTTGTTAATTAATTTCAATTAAGCAATTAATAATTCATTATGTTAATTGTTTCATTAATTTTAGGTGTGTGTTGAGGTGTTTATATGTGTAAATGGTGTGAACGGTGATCAGTAATTAATTTTTTATTGATTCATTATTAAATATTTTTTAATTAATTTCCATTAATTAATTATTAATTGTAATTGTGTAATTAATTTTAGGTGTGTGTTGTGGATATTATAGTGTTAATTAATGTGTAATTAATTATTTTTTAGTATCTTTATTAATAATAATATATTTAAATTTAAATATTAATTATGTTGATATTGGAAATTAAATTTCATAAAAGTGTTGATTTTTTTTTTTATTGTTGTGGGAACCAGCACTTTCCCTACTGTTGCACTCACTGGAGTGGGAATAGTAATTTTTAACCCTCCGTTATCCAGTGCTTTCCCTACTGTTGCACTCACTGGAGTGAGAATAGTAATTTTTACCCCTCCGCTATCCAGCGCTTTCCCTACTGTTGCACTCACTGGAGTGGGAATAGTAATTTTTACCCATCCGCTATCCAGTGCTTTCCCTACTGTTGCACTCACTGGAGTGGGAATAGTAATTTGTACCCCTCCCCTATCTAGCGCTTTCCCTACTGCTGCACTCACTGGAGTGGGAATACTATTTTTTACCTCTCCGCTATACAGCGCTTTCCCTACCGTTGCACTCACTGGAGTGGGAATAGTAATTTTTACCCCTCTGCTATCCAGCGCTTTCCCTACTGTTGCACTCACTGGAGTGGGAATAGTAATTTTTACGCCTACGCTATCCAGCGTTTTCCCTACTGTTGCACTCATTGGGGTGGGGTTAGTAATTTTTACCAATCCGCTATCCGGCGCTTTCCCTACTGTTGCACTCACTGGAGTGGGAATAGTAATTTATACCCCTCCGCTATCCAATGCTTTCCCTACTGTTGCACACACTGGAGTGGGAATAGTAATTTTTACCCCTTTACTATCCAGTGCTTTCCCTACTGTTGCACTCAATGGAGTGGGAATAGTAATTTTTACTCTTCAGCTATCCAACGTTTTGCCCACTGTTGCACTCACTGGAGTGGGAATAGTAATTTGTACCCCTCCGCTATCCAGTGCTTTCCCTACTGTTGCACTCACTGGAGTGGGAATAGTAATTTTACCCCTCCTCTATCCGGCGCTTTCCCTACTGTTGCACTTATTTGAGTGGGAATAGTAATTTTTACCCCTCCGCTATCCAACGCTTTCCCTACTGTTGCACTCACTGGAGTGGGATTAGTAATTTTTACCCCTCTGCTATCCAGCGCTTTCCCTACTGTTGCACTTACTGGAGTGGGAATAGTAATTTTTACCCCCCTTCTATCCAACGTTTTCACTACTATTGTGTTTATTTTGCTATTAAATGTATTTTTTATTCTTTTTTTAATAGTTTAATGTATTAATTAAATATAGAATATTTTATTTTATTTTAAATCATTTATATATGTGTATATTTAATTTTTATATAATTTTAAAAATGTTACATATTAATTAAATATAATAGTTAATAAAATGTATTTAAGTAAATATATGTATATGTACACATTTGTTTGTGTTTATATTTATTAAACTAAGTTTATTTGTTATAATTAGTTAAAATATATTAAATGTATATATTTTGTTAATAATATTAATATTATTTAATTCATTTTATTTAAGTCATGTAATTCTTTTAAGTCGATATTTTTGACTTCTATATTTTTTACATCAATATTTCTGTGGCGATATTATTGTACTTACCTGTCTAAGTACAGGCAGTTAATATTTTTGTTATCGATATTTTTACATCGATATTTTTTTCATCTATATTTTTAACATCCATATTTTAACATGGATCCCCCCTAAGCACTGTCTGTGATGGATGTTCCTGCTGTGGCCCATTTGGGCCATGGTAAGCCACTTAATACAGCAAAAACCAAAGGAAATGATGGACGGAGTGTTGAACATTGCAAGCACTCACCCCCAGTCAACTGATCTGGGTTTAATCCATCACCGTTCTTTAGCCCACTCTGCCAGCCCAGTTCAGACATGGCCATATGCAAATTAGTCTGACCCTGTGCCTCATGGGAACAGTCCAGCCCGAACTGCCAAGCCATGTCTTCCCTGGACCGGAAACAAGCTTCCTAGGACCGGTTTCTGGCATTTCAGCCGTCTTCAGCCAAGCTTGCTTGAAACCAGTGGCAAATTGAGCAAGGGACTCACGTCTGAGCATACCCTGCCAATTTGTGGTGAACAAAGCAAAAACCAAAGGAAATGATGGACGGAGTGTTGAACATTGCAAGCACTCACCCCCAGTCAACTGATCTGGATTTAATCCATCACCGTTCTTTAGCCCTCTCTGCCACCCCAGTTCAGACATGGCCATATGCAAATCAGTCTGATAAAGGTACCAATGTTCCGATTTCATTTTCTCTTTTTCAGGTTTTTCTTTTCATTAAGGCATGTCTCAAGGGCAATATTTAGTTTTGAAAACACAAAATACAAACATACATTTAACTACATTTATACATACATGAATTACCAAACAACATATAATGACCTACTGACATATTCATATACATAAACAACATCAATTATGTGGCCTTTCTTTGACCAGTCCTTCATTAACAGATTAACACTAGGCGGATTTTTCAATTAATATTGTATATAATATATCCTTACAATGTGTATTGCCCTGGGGTCTCTGACTTTAAATGTTGTCAAAGGGAGAGTAGCTATAATTCTGGATCTCTCTCAGACACTACTAATGTGACTGTTCTTTCCCAAAGGCATGGGTCAAAGCGTTTCAAGCCCCTAACTGTTCCAGGGGTTCTCCTCAGGACCTGGACTCGGTCATTTCTGTTAAAATTTAAATGAACGGGTGTTTGTTAGGGAGTATTGATTATGGATTAACCCTGTTACCTAACTCCACTGTTTCATTGATTTAGTCTCATACTTCTTGTCATATCAGAATGGAATCTTCCAATGTCCGGTATCACCACAAGGGGTACTTGTGGAAAAACGAGTTCCTGTAAGTGGAATATACCATGTTCAGTATGTGATTATTAGCCTGTACAGATTCAGTAACTGCAATGTATGTGACACAAACAATTTGGGTAATATCAGTATTTCAAATTGCACTCGCCTTCTGATTATGGAACACTGTCATACTGCCTTTGCCTTTTAGCCTTCCTGCTTCCATTGTGCGCCGAGGAGATGAAATCCATTTGTTAGAGGTAGATTGGTTACAATACACGCACTTGTGATGCACCCAAGTGGTGTGTGCTCAGTGTAGAAATCCGCTGCTCATGTAGTGCTGTCTATTTGCATTGCATTTAATAACGCGCTTCTGTTCAAGGCGATGTTTTTACTCCGTGATTCCTTTTGTTTGTAATGGTTTAACTTGCCTTCAATGATCCTTGAAGTTCCTTTCATTCCATCTGTACGCTTGCTTTAATCTCGTGGCTGCTCTGTTTTGGATTGCTCGAGTGGCTTTGATGTTTATCAAGGCTATAGAATCAATTACCGAAAATGACTCGTAAGGATTGGATTCGTTTTCTTGTGCTTCAAAGTTGCATGATGGATGTTGTAGTCTCAAACTGTGTTTGAATCTATGTTTTTAGTTCAACGTCTATAAATTTCCCTCATTACATTTAAGCCTTTCATGGCTGTATTGACCTTCATGATAAGGTAAGCCTCCTTTCTGATTATCAGACTTTCCGGGTTTCCACCACTGGGGCTCGGCGTAATTGCGCAAAGTACAGTCCATTTAAAGTATTTTTCTATATGGCCCTTCTCGACAAAGTGATTGACCATGGGGGCTGTAAGAAATGTATTTTTTAATCTGGAGTGGTGTTGTATAATGCATTTTATTACCTTTTAATAATTCCCCACTCCAGCTATGTTTTTTTCACCATCCTATACACCCTTCGCTGTTACTGTCTTACCTTTCTCTCGATGACCTATGCCTTTTCTACAAAAATATATTATTACAGGTAGGATATTTTTTGGGCATATTTCTAATTTCTCTCATAATAGTCAAAGTACCAATATACCTTCTCCAACATACTACTAGTAGTTGGTTATTTTATGACAACCACAATGACACTAAAGCAAAGGAAGTTCTATGACATCATTGGTGTGTAATGGCTTGTGAATGGACTTGCACGCATAGGGAAAGACAACCTTGATTTGATATTTTCAGACTTTGACTGGGGAACATTTGACTATAGTTTATAGGTTTTCACAGATAGAAACAAAGCAGTATTTTTCTCTTTAACTATTCGAATATATAAACAGTCATTTTAATAGAACTTGGGCCAAATGTAACAAACACTTACCTTTATAGCTGGACCCTCCCATCCTATCCAACTGCATCAAAACTGATGTCAAGTCACGTTAGAAACTAGATCACCTCTGTTCTGGATGCAACTCTTTGATTAAAATCCAAACAATGTCTATAAAATTATACCAAATAAACTTTGGTATATCTTTGAACTTACCGTAGAGCATCAGAACTTTAAGAAAGTGAGACATGCCTGGCAAAAAAAATAACCATTTGCAGATAAATTCAACTGCAAAGCTGCCCTTATCTCTTATAAAAAAAGAATTAATAAACATGCACAATATACATATCACTCAATCAGAATTAATGTCATACATTCCTGCTTGAGAAGGGTTCACTATTTTCCAAAGCCTAGCTTCTTCAGAGGTTGATACTCCTTTCATCGTAACTATTTATTCTCTCGGCGATCATCACTCTGACATCTTTAACCACAAAAGTTTAGATATTTTGAATTCTTCAAAGAACACTCAATAAAAAGTGAATATGCCATTGGAATTCCTCCAATGGAAGGAGCTAAGGCATCTAATTTTGTTTCCTCATTCTCTTTCGTAGTGGGGATGAGCAAATAGCATTAACAAATTCAAACTATTTCCTCTGATTCCCTTCTAGATCCTAACCCCAGTAAATGATGTAGATTTGTTTCAAACTCTGTAACCCTTAATTTGACTGTTCATTGCTTTTGCACCAAGCAATGGGGTGCAAAAGTGCTGCAACCCTTAAGTTTGATTTATTAAGCCATGTAAGGCCACCTTGGATGGTCCTAAGTGGCTTGATAAATCCAGAGTAACGTAGTGCAGAGCAAATCATTTTGTTTCGTTACTCTGCCCCAGGGAAGCATTACATGGGTGGTGCGTGGTTGTTCACTAGCAAAAACCATGGCTTTTGGCACATTCCCAGATTTACAATTAGCGGTAGACCTGGGAATGCATCAAAACTGCTACACATCCCCAGGGAAGGCATAATGAGGAGAAATATATCTATTTCACCCTGTTTTTTCCTCTTTCTTTGTGTGCTACATTTTGCAGCACACATATAAAGAAGAAAATGCCTCAGGGTGTTCCTTCCTGCACAAAAACAATCCTTCAAAACTGCAGGTGTGTTGCCTCGTGCACTATGAAAACACAGAGTAGCTGTAAAGCAGCTGCACTGTTTCTCACAGGAATGCACTGCCCCCAGGACAGCATGAGTTTGCAGGTGCCCTAGGGGCAGCGCACTCATAGGGTGCATTTTCACTGTTTGCACCCGACGCACATTCTTAAAGGTGCACCGAGTGCAAACAATGAACATGTGCATTTACAATAATACGGCCCAGGTATGGAATGATATCTTTAACTTTCATCCATTTGTCTTCTGATCTTCTTATAGCACTGCAATGATGTGACCAGCTGTTGCAAATGATATCAGGTTGGTTTATAGAGAGAGATGAAATTCCACCCTGATACTGATGGATTTGTCAGCGGCTTTTAAGACTGTATCTTCTCCTGTTCAGATACATTGTCTTAGGGATAGCAATGATAAGGTTCAGGCTCTATGTGTGTTCATCTTTGCATGGGAACATTGTCAAACTGTCTTTAACCCGCCTTTAATCCCAGACTATGTAAAGACTATGCAGATGACACCGATAGCTAGTACAATTGGACTGCACCAAAATGAGTCCTGCAAGACGTTTAAAGATTGACATAAAGCACTCATTTTCACTTTACGCAAAAACAACATTAAGAAATACACCACCAAAAGTCATTTAATATCACAACACACATATCTAAATGTGATTCTTTTCATTTCAAGCGTTCACCAGGGTGAGTCTGTCTTTTCTGTACTCCCGGCTAAAGATTGAAAGTATCTTCCGGAAGAGCTTCAAGCCACTACTACAATCCTCTGCTTTTGCAACCTCTTACAATTCACATTTTCCATGCCCCACTAGCATCCTTGATTACCAGTTTCATGTAGAGTCTTGTATTCGTGCCAGGAACCCTTATTTTCAATTACCAGACTAATAAACTCTAAGTTAAATATAAATGCATCCATGTTTAGAACAACAGCTGCATAATGAAGATCAGGAGATGGAGTAACCCTGTTTAGGCATGCAAACCGGTGGGCAGCAACACCAGCCTGAAATTTCTCTCCATTCTGAATTTTCTTGGAATATTTGATTAAAGATTTTGCCAACAAAATAGAAAAGTGGAGCTATTCACCCTTGGCTTCACAGAGAAATTATTTTGAGGTGATGGACAGAAGAAACAGAGGAGATGGTATTCATCATTAGAAAACCTAGGGCCTGATTTATAAATAGTGCTATCACAACAAATGATGGATTGAATGCTGAGTAAATCAAACATTCATCCACAGTCAAGAGATCTGGGTTAAATCCATTGTTCTTTTGCTCATTACGCCACCCCAGTTTGGATCCAGCCATATGCAAATCACTCTTGACCCTGCTCCTCATGCAAACGGGCCAGCACAAGCTGCCAAGCCGGGTACCCACAACTGGGCATACCCATCCCAATTAGGACAAAAAGTGCTACAGCAACACGATGGACAGAATGTTGAGTAAATCAAACATTCACCCTCAGTCAAGGGATATGGTTTAAATGCTTTGTTCTTTTACTCACTACGCCACCCCAGTTTGGACCCAACCATATGCAAATCAGTCTTGACTGTGCTCCTCATGGGAACAGTCCAGCCTGCACTGCCAGGCCGGGTCCTCACTGGACTGGAAACATGCATCCTGGGGTGAATGTTTGGCATTGTTCAGCATTCTGTCCATCAATTGTTGTTTTTGCATTTGTCACCCTGAGTTGGTATAGGTATCCCCAGATGAGGGTCCCGTGCTGTCAATGCCACTGGAGTCAAACTAGCCTGACTGATGAGAAATGATACTCCGAAACCTGTCCCAGGATGATTGTTTCCGGTCCTGGGAGGCCTGGCAGTTTGGGCAGGACTGTTCCCATGGGGAGCTGGGTCAAGTTTGATTTGCAGATGGCTGGCTTTAAAATGGATTGGCATGGGGAGAAAAATTATGGATTTAGGCTCAGATCGCTGTACTATGGTGAATATTTGATACTGTTCAACATTCTGTCCATCAATTGTTCTTTCTGCATTTCTGATTTATAAATAGTTGCACGGTCCATTATTATGCCATGGAGACAGAGGAAATTACTCCGTACCCCTAGTGGAGGGCCTGCCCACATAATTTATAAATGACGACCAGGCAGGCGTTAATTTATAATACATTGAGAGTAACCGCCTTCAAGACCCTACCAATGCTTTTGGCTGTTTGGTGCAGGGTGGAGGACAGAGCCCTACACCAGTTTTCTTTTTAATTTTTAAAAAGAAACAAGATTTTGCTTTTGAAAATACATATTTAATTCCCAGTTTGCTATAGGAATCATTTCCCGTGGAGAGGTGGGCATTATTTTTATTTTACTGTTCCTCAGCACCAGGGTTTGACTGGCTGTGAAGGACAGTAAAAACTTTGCAAACTCCGCAAACTGAGTGGAGTTCACCACCCAGGCCTACTTTTATTTGTGCTGGAACGTAACTCTACATTCGAATCACTTTGTGGGAAACATTGAAAACCTTTATGTTCCTCCTATTTCAGTGCTCCTATAGGAGGATGACACATCTCCAAGATACATCATCAAACAAGTTTAGTAATCCAAGCATGTGATCGAGATGAAACCTCCAACAAGATGAAATCAGAGATCAGATCTTGAGTGTGGTCTAGAAACCTGTCATGGCTTAATCCATGGGATGGCCAATGAACTCATTTTGTCAGTGGTTTACCAGAAATATAACGTGAAGAGCAATTTTCATATTTTTCCTAAATTTTTTGTAATTTGATTTCCCTTGTAAAGTTGACTTCAGTTCAACTGAATCTTCAGGACCCAAACTTTTAAAGGTCTTCCTCCATGTATAAATTAAGCGGTCTTTTTCCCATAATCAGGTGCCATTCTTGGATTAAAGCTCATAATGGGTAGATAGTAGAAGGGCAAATTCTTGAGATCGCTTCAGCATCTTCTCGGCAAGGCCTTTGCACTGTGAACTGAATTATTATCTATAAGTTAAATATATTTTTTACATTCACACTCATAGATGTGACCATGGTTCAGTGCTTAAAATGAGACAATAGAAAGACAACTGTGCGAGATAAAATCTTTATAATTAAAAAAATGGCAGGAACATAATAAAATATGTTCTCCTTTAGTGCAAAACCTGGCAAATCTGACACAATAGAACTGTAATCTTCACATTACTAGAGCTCAATTAACTTATTCAAAAAGACGATTCTATTTCCAGATGTTTACAAACAGCTTTAATACTAATCCCTGCACAATATCAAGGAAAAAAGATCTTTACTGTGGAGAGAAGCTATTGAAAATGATTATTTGCACTGCAAAAATCAATCAGTAGAGAAGAATACAAAGCTTTTTAATGTTACATTACGTCGAATAATAGGATCTTGAAAGTATACAGCACATCCATCATTATCCCCCAATATTAAACATTAAGAATGCATGTTAGGGCACATCGAAGCTCAGCTATATATTGATTAATTAATTAATTAATTAAACATCATTATTCCAATCTTTGAGTGATTCATTGGCTAATATTTCATATTTTTTATTTTGAATTACCTTTCTTTCTGTGTAAAGTGACCCTTAAATAATACAGGCCTGATACCTGGAAGAGCATTGCGAAACCGAAGGGGTTATGTCTGCTGTAATAGACAGTCATGCCACAACAATAGCAACACAATTTGCATCTAGAGAATCATTAAAAACCAAACTATCAAAACCTAACATAAAATGCTGGTGTGCATGAAATCTTTGACTTAGGTTATGAGAAATGAATTGACAAAATACTTGTAACATAAGAAAATGTTCAATCATGTGCAGAACATATGAGGACATTCAGTAACCCCTTTTATGCAGTCCTTTCTGAATGTATGCAGATTAAAGGTTATCTTGTAAAGCTGAATCTTAAGATTTCAGATATCAACGAATGATGACCTGAAGCAACTGACTGCTGAGCCCTATCCACTGTAGTTTCAGCTTTCACCTTCATACTCCAATACCCAGCTTGAACTTCCAAGTAGTCTGAACACACTGCAGTGGAAACAGAACAAAATGTATGATGTTTAGCATTAGTAAAACCATAAAAGTTTTTTTTCCAGTGAAGATTTTTAAATTAAACTAGTTTCTAACATGCACGCTTGGTGAGAAATATCCCTTATTTGCTGGCATTTGAAAAATTACCATTTGAGAAAAATACATGTCCTTGGATGAGAGAAAATCATTTTTTACTAACAATGGGAAGTAAGCATCATATTTGTTATTCCTGCTTTTCCCATATCTACAATGCCTGTCACAAGAGCTATCTCGCAGTGCAGTACAATGCCATTTTGGCATGTAACTCTTACATGCATTAATATTATACTGGATTGCTCCAGAATTTGTGTGCAGATCCCACTGTCTTAAAGCAGGCCTTTTTTTATAGCAGCGTGATCCTTCAAAATGAAGTAAAAACTCATCTGCTACTTATCTGAAGTTTAATTTATACATTGATGATGCAACTTCAGGAGAGGTTGTACAACACATACCAGTTATAGAATACATATATGTTTCAGCTTATCAGCATAGTAATAATATTTGGGGAGAGCCCAACCAACATTCTCTATAGGTATTCTAAGGACTCACATTGCTCTTTTGGACCTTCTGTGCCAATACAAATCTGATGATGTCTAAATGGATTTTTGTTAGCCATTTCCTTATTAACAAAAGGTGTTTAGCCTTAAAAAGATATAAATGTTGTGGAAATAGTTTAACAATGTTGCAGTGGCCAATGAGCCAACGAGAACTGATGCTAATTCTTAAGATTTGTATGTAGTTCTCAAAGAAGAGGCTAATAATCTATTTCCATTTGCTCATTTGCCTTGGCTTGAACTTGATCCCTAAATACACAACTGATTTAACCATGCACTGACTTTGTATGTGACCAATGAATTGGATATTATCTGAGTGCATCTTTTTAAATGTAACATTGAAATTGAACAGGAAAAGGCAGCCTCATTTTTGATAAATTGGATTGTCATGTCAACTTCGGAAGAAAACACTGCAACTTCACCTGCATATGTTAAAATGTTAATTAGACGGACTGTATACATTTCCTATTTTATGATTCTCAAGATTAAAAGCTTATGGTAAATGGTACATAGCAGCCATGAGGAGCAAAGACTACATTCTGTAGTGCCCCTAATCATCAGAATATTATTGGAGCTGTTACCCCCTCATTAGTATGTTTGGTTTGGCTTTCTGGTATAGAGCCCAAATTAAGTTTATAAATCTGAGTCAAAATCCCATCTTCTTCATGACCACCCCTAGTACCATGAGAGGGAATCCTACACATTATTTGTAGTTGCCCTCATACCCCCCTAAGTATGTCATGCTTCATCATTGGGCATTGCTCCTCTTCGGGCCAGTGTGGCAATGTCCTATGGGCTTCCCTTTTGTGTTAATTCAAAGTTATCCAACAATGGAATTATGTATAATATATTATGAACCCAAGACAAGAAATCTACAGACTATAGCACCATAAAACTAGGGTATGACATTTTATTAAAATTTTTTAAATTGTATTACAGTATTATATCCAGGACTGCTTAATATCTTGCAGTCTCCATCAATAAATGGAATTCACATAATCACAACCATAATTATTCATTCACAATAGTACACATTTAACACTTCTAATCAATAATTGCACATAATTAAATCTGACATAAAGTAAAACACTTGATTGAAAAAGACAATACAATAAAAGTAAAAAATATAAAAACAGCAAATACAATTGTGTCCTATTGTCGACGCGTTTCGGTGCAATATATAATGTACAACACCTTCTTCATGACCAACACTTTAAAACAGCTCTCACTATCGAATAAAATCAATCTATAAAAAAAGGGGGATACATACAATTAAATTACATATTTGTGCTTATAGTACTGTGTCTTTTCTTTGGTTCAAATTATTTAATTGTGGATGACTAAATCAACCAATACATTGTGCTGTGTTGCATCCAATGCTTTGTAAAATAAGTACAGAAAAACCGTACTTCATGTTTATCTACATTATACGAGCTATCACCCCAAGTGCCAAAAGGATAGTATTCCTTTCAGTCAATTTCTTCGGATTAGACGTAATTGCAGTGACAATAGGGACTTTGAACAACATGCACTATCCCTGCAACAGAAACTTCTACAAAGAGGATACCCTAAAAGACTCATCAAAGATGCTCATAAGAGAGCTAAGTATTATAATCGTGATAGCATCCTTGAGACCCATGACAAAACAAAGAAAGAACCAGGAACAGTGATGGTGAGCAATTTTAATAGCATGAGTAACAAACTAAAGAATTTGATAAATAAGAATTGGTACCTTCTAAACAAACCAGGGAAAAATCCACAGAATAAGCCCCTGTTCTCATATAGAAGGAATAAAACCATCCGAAATCACTTGGTTAAAACGTTCAGAGAACCAAGAAATAGTGTACAAACAAACATCCAAGATGAAACGAAACTAAAAGGCAACTTCCCGTGTAGCTCCTGTACACATTCCAAAATGATTATTAAAGAACAAAAAGTAGTGCTCAATGGTATATCACATTGGATAAACGAAATGGTCAACTGTTGAACCAAAAATGTGGTATATCTTTTGATTTGTCCCTGTCAGAAGGGATACATAGAAGAAACTAGTAGAGAGATAAGGTTTCGCCTAACTGAACATAGATCAGCCATAAAGAATGGCAAGAAGAATGCTCCGTTGGTAGAACATTGGCAAGAAATGAAACATAAGGAAGATGATCTAAAATGGTTCATCCTAGAGAAGATGAAAATGTCAATAGGAGGAGGGGATATTGACAAAAAAAGAAAACAAACAGAACAATTCTTTATGTCCAAATTTAAAACTTATCACCAGGGTTTAAACAATAGAGAGGAATGGGAAAGAATTATCAGGTAATTGAGTATACAACGATGTAGTGTATTGAACATGACTAAATACATCCTCCAATTGAACCTGGAAATAAAAAAATAAAAAAATGAAAATTTCTTCAATGATAGTTATATCTCTAGAGAGTGTGTCTGTATATACATATCTGCTTCTTGTATGAACTCCTATAAGCAGTAAATGATAGTGTGATTTATATATGACTGACTGAGAGATAAATATGCCCAATGAACTTGAGAATTTACATTTGGTGCTAACTTTGACTATAATTATCGACTATTGATTATGCAGTAAGAAAGCAGGCGACATAGCTTTATTCAATATAAGACGTTGGATTATCTTGTATTCCGATGTACTAATAACAAAAACTGATCTGTTAATGCTGCCAGATAAAATACGGTGAGGCATCAAGATAAACGATACACACCCGTGACCTAAATAATCTAAGCATACCACCAAACATAAGACGGTGTAAAATATTGTGTATCCTGAAAACCGAACTAGTCAAGATTGCTAAATGAAAGAAGGAGTTTATTCAAAATGGCCCATATGACTCTAATATACCATCTCGATTTTACCCTCAGATGGTTATGTTCTAATATTCTAAACATACGAGTATCTTTGTTCTGCACAATTGTGCACTATTGAAACCTCATGGGAACATCGGCATTTGTATGCTGTATGTCAACAACAAAAGAGTTTTTCACTAAGAGATTTTAATAAATAATATAACACCAATCGTGAAATTACTTAGTTTGCGGTGTAAAATATTGTGTATCTTGAAAACCGAACTAGTCAAGATTGCTAAATAAAAGAAGGAGTTTATTCAAAATAGCCCATATGACTCTAATATACCATTTCGATTTTACCCTCAGATGGTTATGTTCTAATATTTCTAAACATACGAACATCTTTGTTCTGCACAATTGTGCACTATGGAAACCTTATGGGAACATCGGCATCTGTATGCTGTATGTCAACAACAAAAGGGTCTTTCACTAAGAGATTTTAATAAATAATGTAACACCAACTGTGAAATTACTTAGTTTACAGCGGAATAGTGATAGGTCAAAATTGTTTCATATAATATAATAAAAATGGAGAGCTTTAAACAAAATGCTATTCCCTGGTTCTGATGTGTACTTTGTAGGATTTAATAAAGCTCATGGAATTCAGACAGGGACCTAAGGAACTATCAAAATGGCCGCACGTATACGTAATTACGTGGATTGCAGTGTATAAAAAGAAAAGATGTGACGCTGTTGCCCGTGCAACAAGCATCTGAGAACCCCGTTAGACGTGACGCTACGTGTTCGAACAAGGTAAGCAATGGGGGATCGTTTGTGACAAGAAATGGTAGCGTCCCCAATATTGTTGGTGCAGCAATACGTATTTTCAGCAGTTTAAAGAAAATAGTTTTCCTAATGAGTTGGTTTGAGCGCAACCTCTTAATATAAAGCTGTATACTTTACGCTTGAGGGAATTTCATGTATAACGAATGCAGCTGCTTCTCACTACGACTGCAATACGTATATTTAACGCTTTCAAAGTAAATAATTTTCCAAATGAGTTGGCTCGAGCGCTACCTCTTAATATAAAGCTGAATATTTTACGTCTGAGGGAATTTCACGCATAACAAATGCAGCTGCTTTTCATTTTTATTAAGGCTATTGCGAAAATAAAGTCATTATCCGTTTTGTAAAACAAAAACCGTTGTGGTGCCTTAGATTATAGTATGATATTTAATACTCTAGCTGTGCATTCTATAGATTAGCGCATAGATACCATCTATATCATAATACCATCACTTTGAACGAGATAGCATGAACGACAATACAAATTGAGAAATTAGAATATGATTTTATGGAACGAAATTTTACGTATAGTAACGTGACCCCCTTCGATACAGACTATATGGCGTACTTTGTAAAAGGCGGAACCCCTGTTGTTTGGGAGCGGGAGGAGACTTTAAAATGAGAAGGCCCCTAAACAAAATTATAAATGGTATTGATAGATAAGCATGCGATTCAGAAAGAGGACCCCCAGCGCTATAAGCGATCTGTTTGGCTAAGAGGAGCTGGTGACATTAAAAAGTGTAGAACTCGGCCTTCTCAATAGGGGCGTTTACAAAACAGCGAAATACTAATAATTACGTATGAGGTAAGGATATCTCGTTTTAAATCCTAGGTACTGGCCTCTGCTTGAATTGAATAATAGCAAGAGAACCATTGACACTGTGAGAAGCAATTTAAAAGGATCGTACCACATGGAAAACAATTGGAAAAGCAAAGAATGATATAAATCTTTATTACTGTTCAAACGGTGAGCTGAATTTATAATGCTTATTTCACAAAAAAAAAATTCTTTAAATAAAATTTTAACAATTAGGTTCCATCGCTATATGGACACTAATATTAGCCTCTAAATATTGTATCCCAATAGGGTCTATGAATCATTAATGGCTTGGCACGTACATACACAGATAAGAATTGAGGAATCATCATTAGAAAATACAAGTGTGACAATAGGGTAAGCGGTGACTTCAAGATTAAAATTATTATTATCTTAATTGCTAAGCAACTTAAAAAGGAAGTATCGACATAAATATGAGAAATTTAATCACTATAAAAATGCTTAAAGTATTTGCATTTGTTTCGATAAATCAGGTTGAAGTGAATTGAGACACTCCCCCATGGCTATCTAAGATAACGATTGTGAAGCCCCATTTCTGTGTAATTATAATTACTATATATGATTTGAATAAAGGGTAATATGATCTATACGTCCCTGACTAACTGGCAGGTGTGAGACGATTAGCAGATGGAGTATGCCCTATGAGTCTCTTTTATAAATAACTAGAAAACGTACTCCAAGAGACCTTCTAATATAAGCACTGAGATTCTACCACGACCATCAGTAGTGTCCTGTGGGGTGGTTACTTTAGGTATTTCTGCATTTAGCTCGTATAATGTAGATAAACATGAAGTACGGTTTTTCTGTACTTATTTTACAAAGCATTGGATGCAACACAGCACAATGTATTGGTTGATTTAGTCATCCACAATTAAATATTTTGAACCAAAGAAAAGACACAGTACTATAAGCACAAATATGTAATTTAATTGTATGAATCCCCCTTTTTTTATATATTGATTTTATTCGATAGTGAGAGCTGTTTTAAAGTGTTGGTCCTGAAGAAGGTATTGTACATTATATATTGCACCGAAACGCGTCGACAAGAGGACACAATTGTATTTGCTGTTTTTATATTTTTTACTTTTATTGTATTGTCTTTTTCAATCAAGTGTTTTACTTTATGTCAGATTTAATTATGTGCAATTATTGATTAGAAGTGTTAAATGTGTACTATTGTGAATGAATAATTATGGTTGTGATTATGTAAATTCCATTTATTGATGGAGACTGCAAGATATTAAGCAGTCCTGGATATAATACTGTAATACAATTTCATTTTTTTTAATAAATATGTCATACCCTAGTTTTATGGTGCTATAGTCTGTAGATTTCTTGTCTTGGGTTCATAATATATTATACATAATTCCATTGTTGGATAACTTTGAATTAACACAAAAGGGAAGCTCTTTTTTTAAATATTTTACGTACCCGGTCCCTTTTGGTCAAACCTGGGAAACTCTCTCTCTTTGCACCCCAATGTCCTATGGGCTCCACGAAGGGTCACTTTGGCAGAGATCTTTTTTTGGTTTTACTCTATAATGAAAAGATGTGTGTGTGTGTGTGAGGGTTTGATAGACATGTGGGGTGGTCAAAAGTAAGAGAATAGAGAATAAAAATATCTATTAGATACCAAGAAAGTATTTTATCGTGGATTAAAGAAACTGGTTGAAGCTACTGGTGAAGTGTAATATGCCCAAGTAGCTGTGAGTAAAAAATAGTGTAATCAGCTCAACATGTTTAATGCCTGACAGTCCCTAATGGATCCACAGTGCTTTGTCAGGACCAGTAAAAGGTGGGTAGTGAACCTTTCCCACACCTATAATGTTAAGTAGGTATTCCACAGTGGTAAAGTACCGGGTGTAGAAGTAGATAGGTTATAAACGTCTACCCTGTATAACAATCATCAATATCCCCATTGGTCGATGCAGAGGTCAGCTCACTGTTGCTGAATATTACAGGTGGATGAAGGACCTGGGACCTATAGTACAATCTATCATTGATTGCTTCATCAATGTTGGGGATCAGCTAGCAAAGCCTTGTAGAGTGGCATATAGAATTGGACCTTTTCTGATTCTGAATCGTAAGTTCTACTAAAAGTGGGCTACGGTCTTACAAACATTGGGAAATAATCTTATTTCCACTTATGGCATTAATATGTGCTGTGCTAGAAATGTAACTACATTTCACTCTTCTTACGCAAATAGAAAACGTGTATCCTGGGTCTCCAGATCTCAAAGGTCACCAGCAATCCAATAAACCATGTATCTTCATTAATCTGTCAATGTATTCTATAGTCTGGCTCATCCTCTAAATGCCTGCACTCTCAGTGACAATTCTCTTTCTGACCAGACCAGTTTAGAACCCCTAAGACTATTAATGGGCGTCTCTATCATGCAAGTTCAGATGTAAGCTAATCAAATGTTTAATTATTTTAAGAGAATAAGTTCTTAGTTGGGGGGAATGTGAGGACTAACAAAGTAATAGGTCCCAAAATGCTGCTTGATCAACCACACAGTTTCAATACTTGATACCTGTGCTGTACACAGTGTGATCACCACAGATGTTCAGTAAACACTTCAGACCTACAATATGGCTGCCCACTCACAATCCCTGAAGAGTCCCTGCTGTGGCAGGTTATGTGTGTGCAGACATGAGGCTGCATAAGGTAGTAATTTCACATATGCAGACTGAAGACATGCATACATGTGTTTTCTTACAAGTTTCCATGTAACCAACCAACAGCCACTTCCCCAAGATGTGCAAAAGTCGCCTTATCTTAAAATGCAGACACTGGCAGTTAGAACGTAGTAGTTAGTCCAGTTGCTGTAAATTTGCCATGAGTGATATTCAGGTAGAGAGACTCATTCACAAAAACAGTCCAAAGATGGGTAGTCAACAACCCATACTGCTACATACACCCCGGCCAGCTGGAACAAGTGGAAGAGGCTCATGGTGACTGAATCAAAGATACCTAGTCAGCATCAACAAGTGGCAATGGGTTCTGAACAGACACACCATTTGCCAGTGGTCTACCACCACAGATATCTTAAACTGGCTATCCTACACCAAGATCACCCACCTAACTCAACCATTAGGCCATCTCTCCTTACTATGAACATAGACTTCACTAATAACCCTCCTGGTTCTAGGTCAGATGTGTTCAGGACTCTGGACACCTTCTAGGCCTGTGTAGATGTAGATCCACCCTTGCCATGTGTCATGCAACTATGCGCCAATCCTGCTCTTCTTGGCAAAGCTTCTGTGCCTCAGCACTGATGCAGTCAAAACAGACAGGTCCAAAATCTGTGCGTTGGGTCACTGGTGGTTTTCCCACTGGAAAATACACAACCACGTTGCCCTACTCATCTGGCCTAACTACACCCTGAAGATGCATATGCATATGCAGGTTGCTTGTAGAATTGACAATCACCCATAGCACTTATGTTGGGGTCATAGCTGCCACCACCCTTGTGGAAAGATTGACGTTCTTAAGGAGAGTACAACCCAATGAAAACTGAGTACTTCTGTGACAGAGAGTCATCCTTGGGCAGGCACACCCACAGGAACCACCACGAGAACCCTAGTTCACCTGCCTTCTGCAACAACAGGGTCCATGTCCTCCATCAGTGGACTCTCAAGCCCTACTGGGTTAACTAGCAGTTCCACTGGGCACTGTGTATGCCACGCCTCACTCATGCTAACCTTAGGCCACCGCTTGGCTTCCGAGAAGTCAGATTGGAGACCTCTATGAAATATGACAGGCCACACTGTAGGCTTCCACATCACACCTTCTACATCACTCAGGTGAGGGGCTGTCCCCAGCTTCTGAGTCCATGTCTGCTGAACCAGGACTTCCAAGGGGCCTTAGGACCACACCCCAAGGCTGGGACACATAAAGTGCACCAGAGAGGAGTTTGCTAAAGCAAAGCCTTTTTAGTCTGTCCTTCTGACAGGTAAGAGCAATACTCCCTAACAGTGTCTGAAAGTATCTTGCACCAACCCAGACTGGTGCTCCCACAAAAGTAGGCGCAACCCGACTACCTGGCTGTGCTACTGTAGGCACACCCACCTCCTATGCCACCTCCTTGTCATGGGCATCTGCCCAAACCTGG
The DNA here is from genome assembly GCF_964204655.1 of Triturus cristatus. Taxonomy (NCBI): domain Eukaryota; kingdom Metazoa; phylum Chordata; class Amphibia; order Caudata; family Salamandridae; genus Triturus; species Triturus cristatus. Next base: position 502,984,580 of record NC_140591.1, read on the forward strand.
CAAACATTCAGTGCACTGGGAGGAGTTTTCTAGATTGTGCCCCTTGAAGCCTGCCCTTCAGTCAGCTCAAAGCAACAGGCAAGCTCACATGTCTTGAACACCATAAAGCTGAGGGTCCGCCTCCTCCAACCAAACCATTGCCTTGCAAGCCAGAACTTCTCAAGGTTGTATCCCAAAACTGGTACACCTAAAATTCACCAGACAGGAACCTGCCAAGGCAAAGTCCTCTGCAGCCTGTCCTTCTGACAGCCAGAGCAGCAATTTTTTAAAATTATTTTTTAGAGTTTCATATAGCACAAACTAGAATCGAGAAATTGGGTGTGAGAGCGCTTTACATGAGCACCAGTTGTGTTACAGATGGACACATTCATTTTTGTTAGGCATGGGGAGATGCCCAGAATCACAGGATGTTGAGCGTCGTTGCAAAGACTAGAACCCGGTTCCCCAGCTTCAAAGTCGACCCTCTAGCTGTAAGGCTACACCCTCATTCCTCACATATGTAGATCTCTCCTCCCTAACTGATGCTAAGGGTCCTTCCCATCTGAAGCAGGCACCTTCCATCCCCCTGGTTGGGCCACAGAGGGCTCACTCACTTCCTGCAGATGCCAATCTACAGGGCCTCCACCCCTTGTCTGTAGGGTCTGAACGCAGAGGACCTACTAAATTGGACATCAGGTTGATCATCGCCACAGTTGGAACCTCAAGTGTTTTGTAAAATAGCCTCTAGGATGACTTCCTTTACTCACCTACCCTACCATGACATCTCACGGTTCACTACTAACCCATCTTGAGAATCTAGAAATTCTGCCAGTCCCTCACGGATCTCCCCACATCAGTCACTAGCCCACCCACAAACCCTAGGGCATTTATTACCCATTGGCTATCTACTGGGGCTACCATTGCACCTCCTACCTCAGGAACTACCCCCTTACTAGGCCACTATCAGACAGCTCCTCTCCCCAACAGGTTACATCTCCCCAACATGAAACCATGAGAACCACAACTTTTTCTCACAAACCCAGTGTGGGAAAATTTCTCATAGTCAACCCCATCCTACTGGCAGGAACCATTCATGGAACCATTCAGGACATCCATATCCTGGTACTCTCCCACCCCAACCTGACAGTGGTTTTGACCTACAAAAATGGTATGAACATCTCTCAAAAAAAGAATGACTCAGTGCGGTCTCCCTCAGATGAAATCTGCTTAGCCTTCCAATCACCGCCTACTACCCAAGAAGCAGACACAACCCCTTCTTCCCAATCTGTGGTGTGGGCACTTGTCACAGACCTTAAACCTATTGAGAAGCATACTCCTCATACAGGCCTAGTTTGTGTAGTGTTGTGGTTCAAATGGTACAATAGCCTGAGAACCGGTCACATTACACACAGTTAATACATTAACCATCAATGCTTTCATATGGGATCTGTGCGAGGGATCTTCCTTTCCTATATCTTGAGTTCACACAAACAAAAATGTGAATCTCTCTCAGAGCCTTATACAATGCTATTTGTGCATTAACGTATAGGTAAATCTGAAATTATGAAATGTTATCAGTGCATTCCAAAACTGGATACTATTGATTCAAGTTTTGCCAAGCTACATATTAGTTTAAAAATTGCAAAGGATATGAGCCCTTTACAAGTAATACGTCTGCAATTGTCTTTACACTGTGAACCAAGTACTCCATGGTAGCACTTGACTCTCCAGGGTATCAAACCAAGGACTACTCAGTTCCCTGGTAAGTAACAAAAATGCTCAATCATTGTCCAATCTGTGTTTTTACTCTTTAAAATGAAATGTATTTTTATCACACATATAGTACTAGATCAAATTACAAATGTGTACATCAGGTACATGGAAATACCTTTGGTGACACCCTCATAACATGTTAGACCCCTAGTAGGTCCTGAGCCCTGTAATCACAATACCCACACCCATACCAGATGTAACATCACAATATAATTTGGTGTCATTAGAAATAAGTCAGGCCCAGTGACATTGCAGCACCCTTGTGTGTCACTGTGAATAGAATCAATATTCACAAGTATTCCTTATAACCATAGACATACCTTGGTCTTTATTCTAACTTTGTGTAGACTACTACAGCAGTCAAAGGACCAACTACAAGGAGTCCCCACATTCCAGAGTCTCATAACAAAAGATCCAGCTGGAGAAGCGATTAGAATACAGGGCAACCTCTTCTGTGGTTAGGGATACTATTCCATTTGGGAGGTAGGGTTAATTGTGGCACCTCCTGTTGCCTCACACAGCTTATTGGCATAATGTGGTGGTTCTAGTGCCCCTCCTTGGAGAACCACAAGCAACAATATTTAATTTCTACCCTATTTCTGGGATGTTATAGGGTGCTCCTCTCCTAAGAGAATGGATATTTAGTGAGCAGTTTCCTGCTTCAGTAAGCCGTGATCCTTTTTTCTTTTTGCTGTGTGCTATATTCTTTACTTTTTGTCTTAGGTGTCTCAGTCCAACCCGGGACAGTCACAAGTCGCAGTGACCGTTGGGGGCCATAGGGGAGAGGCCCAAGGCAGGAGCTGCTTTCCTCATTGTCAGTAGACAATTCTGGTGCGATGTGCTCTTCTAGGTGGGGACATGGGGGGGGGGCTAGCAAGCACACTGCCCAGGGGTGGCTTCCTATTTTTTGACTTCAATGTTCCAGGGGATGGGGTCCCTGGAGCATCCTTGCACATGTCGGGCCCCAGGTGATGAGTTCCAATGGGCAGAAAGTTCCCTTGGGGAGGGCACCTCATGCATACACCTCCATGGGGGTTTACATGAAAATAAAGATATACCAAAATCTGTGTCTTGATACACCCCTGAGTATTTTTCAGGAAATGCAATGAAGATCTGCATGCTTTGGTTTCTTTTTGTTCTCTGGGGACCAGAATTTAAATCCCACTTTTCTGACCATGTTGTTCCAATTTTTATGATTTGGACTTGTTCTGCTCCTAATGGCCAACCATAGTCACCAAGAGCATTCTTTTAATGCCACCTGGCCTCTTTATGGTCTTTTTTTACGCAGCTAGATTTTCTGGCTCCCTGCTCCAGACCTGTTGTCTGTCTAGCTACTAATTCACTTAGCCTGGTGGTGGGGCAATCTTGTGCAACCCTTCCACAACCAGCCAGCAAAACATCTTCTGTGCCGCACTGTCAGGCCCAGAGCCTCCTGGCTTCTTGTAGGGTAGCTGTGTGTCAGGGAAGTAAAGGATCAGTCTTCAGAGGGTCCAGGGGATCCCTTCAGGGTCCCCCAGCAGGTTATTCCCCACACTTCTTCCTTAGGAGGCATAAGGGGGCCAGCACCACTGGCCCTGGAGAGATCCACCTAATGCCTTGGTGTTAACCGAAGTCAGAGACCCTTAGTCTGTCCTTGCAAGTCTTCAGGGGGCTTCTTCCCCAGCTCTGCATCCTTTTGCCATTGTCACTCCCAGGTCCAGTGTTTTGAACGTCTAGCACAACATCACTACACCCAGTCCCAACCCCATTGTAGAAGGTGTTTTTAACTACAAGATACACCGAAACGCTTCTACAAGAGGACACAGTTAATCTGTTTTAATAATAATCATGTTTTTAATATTATGATATGTACTCGGTAGAATATAAAATTCATTTGATTAATGTCAACAATTGTTAAAAGAATTACTGTAAAAGATACCGTTTTTAAATGTTTGTTTTTATGAAAATGCGTACAATGATATGTAATGAAAAGTGTTTCTAATGGATACAATATTGCTAAAATTTTGATAAACGTGTAAATAATAAAATAATAAGAATATAAATCTAGATTACGTGTTGCTATATTTGAAATTTATATATATTTTTTCTTTGGCTCACTGTAGTATGCATACAATCTCATTATAGGAGTAGTAAACAACACAAAAGGGAAACTTTTATTTTGAACAATCCAATTTGAAGACTTCAAATCATTTGTGGAAAGAGTTCTCATGAGACCCTTAGCTCTGCCCATCATTGACACAGCAGTCTGATCCCTCACATTGAGGAGCACAGGTCAGAACTCATTACATAAATTAATGCCTGGTGTATTTATGGACAAATGGGGTGGAGTTTTCTTGGGGCAAGAGGTAGTTCTTTATGTAGAAACCTTATTTGGAAGGCTCATGTCTTTAATCTGTATGTAGCAATGCTGCCATTTCTTCGCGGTGTGCTTAGAATTTCTACCTTTAGATTGACTGTCATTTTGCTGGTAATTCTGTGTTGTGACACTTTCATTGAGTGTAACTGTGTGTGTACTTCATCCAAATAAACATAAAGTGAAAGTGGCTATGCCCATTTGACTTAGTGAAGTGTCCAGTAAGCCCAGGGTATGTTGGCCTTTGTCTAAGACTAAAAAGAGAGGATTTCAGAGATACTGTTGCATCCTGGCTGGTAGCTGTTTAAACGATTACAGTTACACATGACAAAGAATACTCCTCTGTCACCTAAAAACATAATTCTTTTAACCACTATCTAAAACTTCCCTAGAGGAACCATGCAAGAACAAATGGTTGACATGCTACATGTTAAATAAAGGTATTCTCCTACAGTGACCAGAAACCAATTGCTTTTTGTCACTATATATTTAAGATGACTTTTTCCTATGGAAGGAGCTTACAGAATCTTGCTGAAAGTATTTTTTGCTAATTTATCAAAATCGAGTGCAGTGATGATAGGAGATTTCTAATACCGATAATGTAAAAGCAACTTAAAAAAAACAACTTTTTTCATACCTGGAAGCCAAGCAGCTTGAAACTGTTCTACTTGCTTTTCCTCTAGTGGCAGTTATTGACATTCCGATTAGGTGTGTAGTGTTGCGCTGCAAGGGAATAATGCACCAGATGCTGAAGGCAGGAAGACTGGTGTGTGACGAACCCTAAACCACTTTGTTAATAGGGGTGTGCAACATTTGCGTAATTAGGCTTCTCACAATTATCCAAAATGTTGTGGAAAATGTGAAAGTATAGTGAATTACATGGAATGGAAAAGCATCATTTAGCACTATAGTTTAGTGTGTCGTTTAACGTGAAATGCATCCTTGCATTAATTTCTCATGCTCGCATGCATTTCGTGCTTAAGAGGTACAAAAAACACAAATGTCGCAAACAACAGCCAGCCATGTGTTGTATGTTCATGTTGTTCCAGTACTACCTGGTTATAATTTTGCAACTAACAGAGGCATAGTTACGCAATTTGGCATAAGGAATGATCTAGGACATTTCGGTAACAAGCAGAACATACATTTCTCGAAATTACTAAAATTACACCAGCCCAATTTAAATTTTGCCTGCACCTATTTGTTAGGATGAACACCTTGAAATAGCACTGGTACCACATGGCATCATGGATGGCCAGAGCAACATCCTTAGTTTTCACATTAAGATAAACAAGCATTTGCAACATCTACTGTTCTTTAACATGGAGGAAAAGTAAGCACCAAACTGTGTGATATGCCACATATGGGAACACATGGAGAGAAATATTGCCTTTCACCGGGAAATGGTATAGTCCAAAGCTCTATTTGTAATATAAAATCAGGCCTTTCGGTGGTCATATCACTGAAAATAGAAGATTTGAAAAAAAATGTATTGTCTATGGGTGCTCGTGGAAGCCAATTTCAATGGACTGGAATCTATAGAATGCTAAAGTGATTCTGGTATTTTACTGACCTCTGCTTGTAGTTTTCAATCAAGAAAGTTGTTTTGAGGCAGTGGCCAGAAAAATAAAAATAGGAAAGTCTCTCAGCAGAAAGCAATTCTAGAATCTTACTGACCTCTTCTGGTCGTGTACTATCAAACAGTTAAATAGAGGCATTTGAAAAAGGAGAAAGTGTGGTATCTTCATATAAGGTTAACTGTTCTCCTGTATCTTGTAACTAGCTGCTCAGCCAGTGTGAGTGTTCCATGTGCAATGATGACATGACTGGAATGTTGGTGTGGTGTGAGACAGTTAGGAGAGGATGGGCTGAGCAGCTAGCAGGCTGCTCCTGGTGGGGCTATTCTATGGACTTTACCAACTTAATAAATATACTAAAGATCTATCCGGGCTACGTCTGCTGTGTCACATCAACCTATGGAACCAGGTCACTTCAATTGGCGACGAGTTGGACTAAAGAAACCGTGCGTGCAACCTGGATAGACTGATGTGCAACTGAACTAGTGTAACTTGATGAAAATGGATTTAATGAAAAGAAACTCCTCATCTGGCGAAACCACCTGGCACTGTGAGCCCACCAGTGACCACAACACCGGTCGCCCAAACCTCTGTGTGCCAGTTTGAGTGAGGAGTGGAGCTGCAAGTTGGTCATTAGTGCAAAACAGAAGTTTGCCTCAGTTCTGTTTCAACTACAAGGTGTTGCCTCCCTGAGCCGTCTTCTGGTTGTTTTGCGACCAAGTTGGATGTTTTAAGATCGCTGCTGGCTTTAGTGACAGTCGTGTTGTTGTACCTGCTGGTCTGTGGAGGGTCAGTACAACAACCAATTTCAAGTCTCCAGTACTAAAGGACAACGTGCCTTTGTTATCAAGGTAATTGGTGACCGTCTGTGCTGTCTTGCTGTCTTGGGAGAGTGTCTCCATCAAGAGGAGTTCTCCAGTGGACTCACAACTGAAATGATTAATCACCGAGTGTGTGATGTTGTGTGGGAAAATTTGTTTGGGGGCAAAAATCGGGCCCCGGTGTTAAACTACTGTGCCTCAACTTAAGCAGTGTATTCTAAAAGTAACGAGTGACAGCCTAAGGTTTGCGGTAAAATGCAAGCTGCCAAGTTTAAGGAAGCGAGTGGGCCAGTTCAAGTTTAAGGAAGCGAGTGGGCCAGTTCAAGTTTTTCCTTGCTTGTTTTTTTTTTTTAGCGTTCTTCTGTGTCAGCGCTACAAGTGAACCGTTTTTTTTTTTAAGTGACGCCTCTTGAGAGCACTGTTGTGTGTCTAACTTTGTGTGTTCTTTGGGGCTGGCGCTGGACTGGTGTGAGTTTTATTTGTGCCTGTTTAATTTCAGGTGCGATTTGGTTTGTTTTGGATCGCCTTGTTGCATTGCCTGCTTAAAAGGAGACCGTCACTGTGACCAAGATGGGGTTTTTGATTAAAAGTCATGTTGTGGCCAGACTTGTTTGAGCTGTTAGTTGCGCTACGTTTTAAAAATTCAAACACAGCTCGCGCACACCTACCTGCGTTCTTTAGCCTCGCGGAACCATGGCCTTGAGGTTTTCATTCCGAGGTTTTCGTTGCTTGGCAATATGGGGCTCTGCTTATGGACACATTGCAGCATGTACGCGCTGGGAGCCACCCTGCGCGAAGCGCCACAGCGTGCCGCCATTTTGGAGTCGGCGGATCGGCGTTTTCTGCAACCATGTTCATTTAATGTGCCTGCCACTACGCAGCCAATCTTTGTTCAATTAATAAAGTTTTTAAAGCACTTCTGCAGCGTCGTAACGCTCAACGTGGAGTTGGTTTCTTTGCCTCTCAAGTGTCCATTTTTTTCAGTCTATATCGCTTGTCTGCTGAGTCCTTTTTTCATGTCACCGGACATTCAGTTTGGATTATTTACATCTGTCAAGTACTTTGGTCTGCTGGCAAGTACTATGTCTCCTTCGAGCACTGTTGATCTTCACAGTCAGAGCGCACTGTATCGGCTGCAGAGTGTTTTCTTCTGGGATGTTACCAAGTACTGTTATACGCTTGTCTAATTATCGTGCTGACAGGCACACCAGTGTCGTTTTAAGTGTACAGTGGTTATATTATGTGTGGTATGTTGTTCACATTTTTGTTTTTAGTAATGGGTGTTAATCCCATATACTTAGTGGTTTATGTGAGTTTATGTGTGCTACATGTTCGTTTTAATTGGGTGTGATAGTTATTTTGTGCTACACCTACTCAATTGGAATGGGTTTTGCCTCATTCCCACATCATAAGTCACCTTTCCGATATTTTAGACCTGTCTTTGGAGTTAGCATGTTAGTTACATATTTTCTCTGTGTCTTTAGGGGGTGTTAGTCCCACCTATGTTATTGTTTATGGGTTTTAGTCCCATATTCTTAGTGTTTAGGGGGGGGTTAGGCCCACCTACGTTATTGGTAATGGGTGTTAGTCCCATCTACTTTGTGTACAGGGGGTCTTAGTTCCTCTCCACCTATGTATTAGTAATGGGTATTAGTCCTTTTTACTAAATTTTAAGGGGGTGTGAGTCCCACCTTTTTCATGTTTGTGTTGGGTGTTAGTCCCTTCATTTATATATTAGCTTTTGTGTGTGTGGGTATCTGTCTTTTGATGCCTCACTGTGCTGCAATTCTGTTGTGTTTGCTGCACTAGTTTATGGGTTTTAGTCCCATTTTTGTATTCTGTACGTTTGGGGGGTTGCTCCCTTATTTTCGGAGTTTAAGGGGGGGGGTGTTGGTCCCACCTGCGTTTTGATGGTGGGTGACATCCACCCATTGTGTATTTGTTTGGGAGTGATTCTTTCTGTGTGTTTCTGCAGTTTCTCGAGTGTTTTTTGTCGTTCTTTATTGTGATTCTCTGTGTTTTCTTTCATGAGTATCTCGTGTGGTGTTTCCAATCTCCATTTGGTAGTTTAACGTTTTATGTTTAACGTTTTTTTTGTGTCTCATTAAAGGAGGAGGTTGGTGATGGTGTGTGTGTTTAATGTTTTTTGATTCTTATTATAAGAGGAGGATGGTGATAGTTCATTCTTATTTGATTGTTCATTCTTATTTTTCATCCTTTTCTTATCCTTTTCCTTCCGTTTTATAGTCTGGTTCCCTTTCGTGGTATGTTTAATTCATCTTACCCTTGGGATTTGGACTATTTATCTCTTGTTTATATTTTGTGTTTAGTTACTATGTACTTTTAGTGTTCTTTGGTTTATTGTCAACTGTAAAGAAGGGAGATATTGTAGTATCTTCATATAAGGTTAACTGTTCTCCTGTATCTTGTAACTAGCTGCTCAGCCAATGTGAGTGTTCCATGTGGAATGATGACGTGACTGGAATGTTGGTGTGGTGTGAGACAGTAAGGAGAGGATGGGCTGAGCAGCTAGCAGGCTGCTCCTGGTGGGGCTATTCTATGGACTTTACCAACTTAATAAATATACTAAAGATCTATCCTGGCTACGTCTGCTGTGTCACATCAACCTATGGAACCAGGTCACTTCAGAAAGCAATTCTGGTATTTTACTGACCTCTACTGGTGGTTTTCTATCAAACAACGACATCAGACCTTGGTACTGTTGGTGCCTATTTTAACACATTAGGTAACTCTCCTATGCGACCCCCCCAGTCTTCCGCCTTATCGGAAATTGTCTCCTCTGACCCCTTACCACGTAATGACCCAGTTAGACACCCCGCTGAGGGACATGGTGGTACATCTACCCTTAGCTTTGGAACAAATATTGGTTATACTAACCTTCCCTCGGAGTGTGCGCCATTTGTGGTTGTCCTGACAAATGTACCCATCCTAGGAAATCAGCCTGCTCAGCCCCGTGAGGAAACTCATGAGTCACTAAAAAATAAAACTGTGTCCTGGCTCAATAGAAGATGTGGTTTTCCGATAAATCTCGCAGATCACATCTTATCTACTAGAAGGACGAAGTGGGTTGGTCCATCCCAGAAAAGTAGTAGCGGGGACTGTGTCATAGTTAATTTTAGATATCCGCAACATGTTAACACAGTCCTGCTACGCGCAGCCTTTCTGGCGGCTGATGCCAACAGTGTTTGTGCGCGTCCGTTGGGCTATTTTTATATGCATAATAATAGATCCCCAAACTGTGTGAGATCTAGACCATTTTCATTCAGGGTACCTCAGAGGCCCGTAGCCCCCCAAGGGCTTAATACGGACAACTTTTGTGGGTATGGACCTAACATTACCACCCATAACAGATTTGGGGCACTTTCGGATTTGGAGGTGTGTGATTGACGTAAGGACTCAGAAAATCAGGGGATTGTCAGCCCGGTCACCTTAGTCACCAGAGATATCTCTAAAGTTATTACGAACTTTAGAAGTTCACAACTTAATGTTGATAGCACTGTATTTGACACCGGGGATTTAATAAAAATGTTAAGCTGGAATATTGCGGGCTTACGATCTAAAAAGAGTGATAGTGGTTGGCTAGACACATTAAAACAATATGACATTATAGCCTTACAAGAGACCTGGGATAGGGACTGTGATTTTTGGATGGATGGTTTCACCTCCTATTGTGTGCCTGCCCAGAGTTCTATAGCGGGTAGAGATAGGGGTGGCCTCATGTTCCTTATCTCAGTAAATATTATGGGAAGTACCAAGAAGATTGTAAGTACCTCCCATCATTGTCTTATATTGGAAGTAAGTCTGGCAAATAACACCAAGCTTATATTAATTAACTGTTATAATTCACAGCAAGAAGAACTCCCCAATGAGCATATTCACTGGCTGTCAAAATTTTTAGAATCCTATAAGGACAATCAAACCACTTTATGTTATTATATTTTGATGGGTGATTTTAATGTACATTTATGTGATCTAAATTGCCATTATAGGGATAAGGACGGCCCGCAATTCACAAACCCTCAGCATTTTGAACACAGTTCGAAGGGGGAAGCCATGGAGTCCCTTCTGTCAGATAATGATTTGTATGAAGTTGAGTTCCTGGATAAGAATACTCGTGTCCCTACCTATGCTGCAAGAGATAGTGAATCTATAATTGATTACATATTTTTATCAGCAGGACTTTTAAAACATGGTTTTTTTTATAATGCCCTATGGTCCTGTTTTAGTGATTTTAGCTAATGTTTTCCCACTCATGAACAAGTGTGCCCTGACCCCTGTTGTGGTTTCCGTAAACGTTAAAGACAAAGGGAGGAGACTTAAATGGAGTAAGGTAATCCCAGAAGACTTTTTTTAATTTAATCACCTCAAAGGCTGGCCCATACTTAAGTACATGTGCCGATTCGTCCTCCTTTGGCAGGGATATAATATTGGCCTTTGAAGCAATTTGTTTTCAAGTGGCCAATGAACTTACCACGAGAGGTAGAGATGTTAAAAGTAAATCTACCTGCGGTTGGTTCAATCACAGTTGCACCTCAGCCTTAAACCAACTTAAAAATGCCCTCAATGAGAAACCGAGAAATAAAGGGCTAATTATACAGTTAAGGAAAGAGTACTCGCAAGTAAAACTGATACGGAAAAGGGAAATCAAACAAGAGGCATGGGTAGCTTTAATGGATAATGCTATCTTGAAAGACAGCTCTAAATTTTGGGAAATCATTAATTCCCCTTTGCTACCCGGTTCACAGAGTTCGGTGTTAGAACTGAATATCTCTGAGGAGGAGTGGTTAGGTCACTTCGAAAAAATGTATGGAAGTAACCTGGAGCTGGAAGCCTTTACGAAACCAATCTCTAGTCCTCCCCTCCCCCTTATCAATTTTTCATTTGATGAGGTAGTGAAAGCAATTGAGGTAACAGCTGGGGGTAAGGCGCCCGGCCCCGATGGGGTGCCCTCGGATATGTACAAGGCTAACCCTAAGTACTGGGCCAAAATTTTGTTAAATGTTTTTAATTCAGCGGCCGCAGAAGTCCGCCCGAAGTCGTGGTCCTTGTCGATCATAATCCCTGTGTTTAAGAAGGGCCAAAGGGGTGACCCTAGATGTTATAGGCCCATATCCTTGCTGGATTCCTCGTTCAAAATCCTAGGAAAGGTTATTCTGGCTAGGATAAATGATTGGGCTTTAGAGAAGGGTGTAATCTCTAATGCGCAGTATGGTTTTAGAACAGGGAGGGGTACAGAGGACCAATGTCTCAATCTACACCTAATTATTGCAAAGTATACTAAAGCTTCTGGGGGCTCGATTTTCTTAGGTTTTATGGACCTGTCCACGGCTTTTGACCTGGTTAACAGGTCTAAGCTTTGGTCTAAACTGCTGGAACTGGGTCTAGATAAGCCTCTTGTGTACTTTTTGGCAGAACTACATAAAGATTTGAAAGCCTCAATAAGGATGTCCCAGGAGGGGAAATGTACAGCCAGTTTTAAATCGGGTAGAGGGGTACACCAGGGTTGTATCCTCGCCCCTATGTTATTTACATTGTACATAAATTCCCTTGAAGAAAGCCTGTTAGCTGCTTCCCTCGATATCCCACGGATCGATGGTACTCCCATACCCGTACTTCTTTATGCGGATGACACTGTTTTATTGGCCCGGACCCCGCTAGGTCTTCAAAGATTATTGAATTCCTTTGGGAATTTCATGAAATCTTTGGACCTTGTGGTGAATAACGATAAATCCCATATTATGGCACTAGGTAAGGGAAAAAATCTTCTTAAAACATGTTATTGTAATGGAGCTGTTATTCCTAAAGTGCAAGTATTCACCTACCTGGGAGTAGTTTTCAATGATAAGGGTTCCTGGGCATCCCAAATAATCACCAAGGCAAAAGCGGTACGTAGCTCCTCGGTTGCAATATTGGATTTTGCAAAAAGGTTGGGAGGGAAACCCTGTGAAGCTATCTTAAAAATATACCAAGCAAAATCTGTTTCTATAGCTAGGTATGGGGCTGCTATTTGGGGGTATACTAACCCGGAACCCATTAAAATAGTAGAGAATACATTTTTACGTGCCCTTCTTGGCCTCCCTCAATCTACCGCAACACACTCGGTCCATCTAGAATTGGGCATTGGATATATTTCCGATATTTTAAAAATAGCTCCAATTCTGCTATGGATCAGAATCTGGCTGAATTCGGATTTAACATTGAATCACAGCATTCTGAAAGATTGCATTAAACTTGATAAATGGAAGGAAATACAGTGGTTGTCGTATATTAAATTAATTACTAATGAGTTAGGACGCCCTGAGCTCTTTACCAATCCCGAAGGTCTCTGCAAAGCCGATTTAAAGTGGGTTAAGACATACTATATTAAGCACTGCGAGGTTAAGCGTGAATCCTATGAGCTTGGTAAATCCTCAGTAAGGGTTCACCTCTTGCTTAATGTATCTATGGATATGCACCCATATTTGTCAACTGTCACAAATTTTTATCATAGATGGGTTCTGACCAAATTCCGTTTCAGTCAGATTCATTTATTACTAAGTGTCCCATAGGGGTGGTTTAAGCCGGGAGATGGGGCCCCATGTGGCTGCGACGATCTTTCTGTTCAAGATACAATGCACTTTATGTTTTTTTGCTCTTTGTACCTTGAAGTTAGGAAAAGGTTTATCTTTCCTATTTTGAGAGAGGGAGCTTTTGTCCAAGTTAAACCTGCTCTAATGTTTTTACAATTAATGGAATCGCCTACAACTATGTTCTGTGTAGCCAGTTTTCTAGTTGCTTCTATTAGGCTAAGGAGGTCTAGATTGGCCACCTTGGAGGAAACCAATTGATTTTTATAAACTTGTATCACCAGGATTATTTAATTTTCTTTTTTAATTATGTAAATGATGACATGTTTTTAAATTGTTGATTATTGAATTGTACACTTTTATGATTTTAACTAATCGAATAAAGTGTTTTTTGACTTGACTTGACTTGACTATCAAGACAGTTATATAGAGGCAGTTGAACAGAAAAAAGTCCCTAAGCGGAAGCAGACAAGTGCTAGTGCTGATCTCCAGAGCCCAAAAAGTACATATACATATAAGTATATACTAAAGTATATACAAGAGGTCTCATATGCTCGACCTAAAAAAAGGATTAGAAAGTGTCTGAAGCCTTTCCTCCAGAGACACAGTTGGACTTGGCCCTTTGGCAGGTTCACCCCTAAATGTGATCTAATATTAGTTGTTTTTGGCCTCTGCGCACTTTAGGACTATGGCCCAGTGTAAAGTGTGTGCGCACTCTGAGTGCGTGCGTTGAGATTGGCCTGCCCTCCCATAGGAATGCATGGGGGATATGTGTTTCCATGGTAATTCCTGTTGTGAGAGGAGTGCAGGGTCGAGTTTAGTATGTGCGAACTCGTGAGAATAAATGCTGCGCAATGGTGTGCGCAGATTTATTGTGACTGGTGGAGAAGTGCCACTTTTAGATGTTGGCATTTCTGTGTGCTGTGTGTCTGCCTGCCTGATGTGGAGTGCATGTGTGGCTTTTGATTGACAGGCGCTGGATGGTGTGGGGAATTCCAAGAGCCAGGGTGAGTCAGCCCAGTGGTGAATAGAGAGATCTGCATCTAGATGGGAGGGAGGAGTTGCACCTGGGACCTGAATAGGACTGTGCCTTCCCTCCACAAGCTGGCTCCACCCCCTGTGGTGCATCTGAGCACCTAGCCCCCACCTGAGAAAGGAGAGAGGAGCTGAGCACAACAAAGTGCTCCAAAGCTCCCCCCAAACCAGTTGCATCTGGTTTTCCCCCAGCCCTGTGCTGTGTGACAAAGGAAAGCTGTGTATAAAAGAAGGAGCTGTGACCCCATGAAAATGCTCTCTGTTGTGCTTGTCCTGACGCTGGGGGCTGCTGCTGCTGGACTCGAGGAGCAACCGCCACAAGGGACTGCCTCCCTGCTGGAGGGCCCTGTGTGCTGGCCTGCCTGAGCCCAGCCTTGTGCACCCTGAACCTTGCCCTGGAAACCCAGGTCCTAGCGCCTAGAAGAGCACTTTACTTGCTTTTGGCAGAGCGCTCGACTTTTGCCCTTTTGAGCCCTCTGTTTTCTGCCCAAGAGGACTGCTGGTGGCCTGCAGCGCAAAGCTGCCTTGTGTGGGATTTCCCCTACGTGGCGTGGGGAAAGCAGGAGCCCACCCCGCGTTATTGCCGCCTTTGAAATTGATTTCTACAAACGGGAGCCCATCCCGCGTATTGGTGCCGGTTTTGTGAGGATTAGGAGGCGGGTGACCACCCCGCGTGTTATGCCGATTTTCCTCTATTTTTAACTGGTGGGTGCCCACCCCACATGTGGTGCTAACTGGCGGGTGCCCACCCCGCATTTGCCTTTACCTACAACGGGAGCCTACCCCGTATTACCCACATCCAAGTCATTGCCGTGGCCCGATCGTCAAAACCTGACCCGGAAGCCAGGCAGAGCTCGCCTGACTCCGGGCGGGTCCAAACCCGGAAGCAGCTGGCCGGCCAATAGCAGCGCTGCCTGCCCGAGAGGCCGCTCGGTGCCTTGCAGGCTCCCCGTGAAGTCCCGGTCCCTGAAAGGGGGACCGGGTGAAGGAGGATACCACCGCAGTGTGGAGGCCTTCGAGGCACAGGACGGTGTCTAGATCGAGGAGACCAGCGAGTCCCCAGAGCCCCCGGTGAGTGTGACGTGTGGAAACGTCCTGATTCGTTCTTGGTGCTCAAGAGGCACCCGGACAGTCCTACGTGGATCCTGCGCGGCCCCACCTGACAGCGGGTCGCTCCAACGTTGGGGGCATTTGTTTCTAGGAGTCCCCCGAGTGGGGCTCCCCCAGCACTGATTTCTTTTGGGGCATTTTCAGTTAGAGCCCCAGAGCGGGGCCCAGAGGCACTGTAGTGCCAGAGCTTGTTTGCTGGCCATCTTCCCCAGCTGCCCTGCGAGAACGCAGGCAGCTGCAGTGTTTGGGGGCACCTTTATTTTGTTAGGTTCCCAGGAGGGACAGTGACTGCCCGTGCCCATCCTGTTGATTTTACAGCTGCCCAGCAAGTAGTGGGCAGCTGCCATGTTAAGGCTTGAGTAATTGCGCCTTGTGCTTTTGCTGCATTGGCAGCCCACCCTGACATTCTGGACATTGGCCATTTTGAGCCCTGTGAGAGGCCAGTTGGCCTGGGGGCCAGGTTCAGTGCGTTGTGTCCCCGATTGGCGCACACTGTGTTTATGCTAATTATTGCCCATGGTATTTATGCATAGTGTGGTTATGCTAATGTGATGCCTAAGGTCATTATTATAACAGTAGTTATTGGGTGTTTCATTATTTGTGTTTCACTTACCTTTTCCGATGGTTATGACCAGGGCCCGGTTGGCCTGGTCCTGTAAATAATTCCCCTGTGAATATTGCCTAGTGCCAGTTGGCACAATGTATAATATGTGATTATGTTTCTAATGTATTTATGACAATACAAAGGCTATTTCTATATATAACCTTGTGTGGAGTTCCCTTTGTGGTGTACCTGGGGTGTTGTTGCTGTGCACGTGCGCGAACGCTTTACACATTGCCTCCGGGATAAGCCTGACTGCTCGTGCCAAGCTACCAAGGGGGTGAGCAGGGGTTATCTTTGGCATGTAACTCCCTTGCCCTGACTAGAGTGGTGGTCTCTGCCTGGCTTTGGCGCAAGCCTTAGCCAACCAGAGATCCCATTTCTAACATTGGTGATCAGCGGTGGGATTAGGACTTGTGTTTGCGCAGTGCCAAAGCGACAACTGGCTGCACTACAAGCACTGCATTTAGATAATCACATGTTGGGGATTATTGTTTCAGATTTTATTTTTCTCCTGAAAGTGTCATTTTCAAATTGTGTACTCTTGCTTCAGATCTTAAGCCTAGGAGTCTTACATTATACCTGTGTGCGTTTTAGTACCTTGCCAAGAATGGAACCTACCTTTAATGCATATAATCTGTTGGAATACAGTATGTTGGAGTTAAGGGGGTTCTGTGATGAGAGAAACTTGTGTGAGTCCCCAGAAGTCCTGGAGTGCCAGGCAAGTACTCCGCCAAAGGGTTTAGACCCAAGAATGGGAGGCCAGGTTCAGGATCAGCCTGACCTGGAGGGAAGGACAACTGTAAGCAGTGTCCTGACCGATGTAGCTGCTAGGGGCACCACTCTAGTTGAGAGGGTGCCGGACTCTGGAAGGGGGTGCAGAGGTAGGGAGTCCTCGCCTCTGACCCCGGTGCAACCTGAGGGGTTAAACCTTAGGTTGGGAGACCAGTTCTTGGAAAGAGGTCCTGAACTGGTGTGTGAGTTGTGTTATAAGGGTGCCTCTCAGAGGAGGAGAAGGCGGAACCGTAGAAGAAGAGGTAGGGGGAGGAGAGCCTCGCCCATGACTTCTGGTCAGCCTGAGGGTACGGACCCTAGGCTGGAGGATCGGTGGCAGTCTAGAACTGCCCTGATGAGGGGTAGAGTGGAAAATGGTCACTATGTTCCAGGGGTTACTGCCCCCCACCCTGTGAGATGGCAGGGACCAGATACATCTGGATGGCCTAGGGCCTGGCCACAGACAGCTAGGGAGTACCAGTGGGGTAGCCCAGTTGCTCCGGACAGCTTTTACAGAAGGAACCACCTGGGTTCACCGTGGCGTAGAACAGGAGGGTGTCCCTGTAGTTGCGGGCCCGGGTCCGTGTTCTATCGCCCCAAGCAGGGAAGCCCATCACAGTGGTGATTAGTCTGCCCTGCATTTTGGCTGGAAGGGGGTTGTGTTGGATTTGGCCCTTTTGGCAGGTTCACCCCTAAACTTGTTGCCTTTTAATGTGACCTAATATTAGTTGTTTTTGACCTCTGCGCATTTTAGCACTATGGCCCAGTGTAAAGTGCGTGCGCACTCTGAGTGCGTGTGGTGAGATTGGCCTGCCCTCCCATAGGAATGCATGGGGGATATGTGTGTCCATGGTAATTCCTGTTGTGAGAGGAGTGCAGGGTCGAGTTTATTATGTGCGAACTCGTGAGAATAAATGCTGCGCAATGGTGTGCACAGATTTATTGTGACTGGTGGAGAAGCGCCACTTTTAGAAGTTGGCATTTCTGTGTGCTGTGTGTCTGCCTGCCTGATGTGGAGTGCATGTCTGGCTTTTGATTGACAGGCGCTGGATGGTGTGGGGAATTCCAGGAGCCAGGGTGAGTCAGCCCAGTGGTGAATAGAGAGATATGCCTCTAGTAGGGAGGGAGGAGTTGCACCTGGGACCTGAATAGGACTGTGCCTTTCCTCCACAATGCTGGCTCCACCCCCTGTGGTGCGTCTGAGCACCCAGCCCCCACCTGACAAAGGAGAGAGGAGCTGAGCACAACAAAGTGCTCCAAAGCTGCCCCCAAACCAGTTGCATCTGGTTTTCCCCCAGCCCTGTGCTGTGTGACAAAGGAAAGCTGTGTATAAAAGAAGTGGCTGTGACCCCATGAAAATGCTCTCTGTTGTGCTTGTCCTGATGCTGGGGGCTGCTGCTGCTGGGCTCGAGGAGAAACCGCCACAAGGGACTGCCTCCCTGCTGGAGGGCCCTGTGTGCTGGCCTGCCTAAGCCCAGCCTTGTGCCTCCTGAACCTTGCCCTGGAAACCCAGGTCGTTGCGCATAGAAGAGCGCTTTACTTGCTTTTGGCAGAGCGCTCGACTTTTGCCCTTGTGAGCCCTCTATTTTCTGCCCAAGATGACTGCTGGTGGCCTGCAGCCCAAAGCTGCCTTGTGTGGGATTCCCCCTACATGGCGTGGGGAAAGCGGGAGCCCACCCTGCGTTATTTCTACCTTTGAAATTGATTTCTACAAACGGGAGCCCACCCCGCGTGTTGGTGCCGGTTTTGTGAGGATTAGGAGGCGGGTGCCCACCCCGCATGTTATGCCGATTTTCCTCTATTTTTAACTGGCGGGTGCCCACCCCGCATGTGGTGCTAACTGGCGGGTGCCCACCCCGCATGTGCCTTAACCTACAATAGGAGCCTACCCCGTATTGCCCACAATCAAGTCATTGCCACGGCCCGATCGTCAAAACCCCACCCGGAAGCCAGGCAGAGCTCACCTGTCTCTGGGCGGGTTCCCATTTATTTCTTCACCTGGGTACATTGCATTGAGTAGTATCTTTTCTAATATTGTTCACTTCCTATTTATTTCTTCACCTGGGTATGTTGCATTGAGCAGCAGTATAATTTACTGTGTAATCTGCTCCTTTCCAATATGGCCGACACAGCAACCTTAACTTGCTGTAGTCCATCATCGATGCCCAGTATATATACACGCCAGACTAACATTCATCGCCGAAAGGAACTTCCGTGACACAAACATAGGACGCAATTGACAGAGACTCCGGCGAGCTCTATTTTCTCAAGAGCATGCAACTTTACCGTTCGTTTTCTAAAAGTACTGATAGTTGCTTTGTTTTCAAAGTGCACCTACTCCGTTTCTCATTTTTATCCGCACCTTCATTGATTAACCCACATGCCGGTCCTCTACTGGGTTTTACGATCAGTCCTGAGCACTTTTGTTTTGATGCCGAACTTATGTAGATTTTTATGTTCTAGCAACACAACACATTTCAGTGAGACGCTTTTAGATTATTCAGATTCCGGTAGCACCAACCTCTGAAACACTGGCCGATTTTCCAATTTTTTGGGTTACCAGATACTCTATCGGTCACCTTTATTAATAACATTATTGTTTGAAACAGCTGTTTACAGTCCCTTCGTGTATTGAGTTTAAATTTAATTTAATTTACAGGACTTTGTTCCCTGATGAAGGGTTTTAATATCCGAAATGCACTGGAACACAAAGGAGTAAAAATCGCTAACTAATGATGTTGAATACTATTGTATCAAGATGAATTCATATGAGGATTGAAAACAAATATGAATCAAACTATATTGATGGCTGGATGAACTTACTTCACGTAACATCAACTAAGAATAGCATCAACACCCTTAGGGTGCCACAGTAGTGCCCACGGGGACGTTCTCTATAGCAGAGAACGCTGTTTACTATTCTGACAAGGGTACCATGACATTAAATTCACCCTTTTGGTAACCCTCAGCCAGTTTTCCCTTACAAGCACTTACCCACCCTCCACATAGGACTCACCCCACACACCCGCACCCATCTGACAGCAGTTCTCAAAAGATCTCCGCTAAAGTGACCCTTCGGGGGACCCCTAGTGCATCGCAGCGCCTGCCTGACTTGTTCTTCCCTCTAATCAGTGGGTTCTAGGCCAAGGATCCCCCTTTTCTAGATGTCAGTTTCTCTCTCTTTTCCATCTCTTTAAGTGGGTGACACATTGCACCCCCTCCTTCGGAACAATGTCCCCCCATTTTTGATCTAATAATTAGATTTAGGGGCACTGGACCATAACCTGCTCCTGGTCCCCCCCATCTTTTTGTTGATACAGAGACCACAATTAACATCTCTAGCATGTTCAAGTATGTGGCTCTTTTTTGCAAATATCAGTAGTGGCATAGAAGTCTGTATCATTCTTTGAGCTGTGATGGGATTCTGGCAGACACGTACCAAGTAGATTGAAAGCAATGGACAGTACCAGAGTGAAATATAACAACCTCTGCTCCTGACCTCAAAGCTTGTGTCAGGGAAAACAATTTAGTTTTGACCCATTCTTTTCTTTAATTTTTACTGTAAGATTGGCCCACAATGGCCGTTGTTCCTGAACCTCAAGTCGGAAAGTAACGTTTGCATCTCTTTTGTTCCTATGTGTATTTTTGGGCACTTTTATGCAAAAGCTTATACCGTCTAGTCCCTTAAAATGATTTTAACCGTTTGTGTGCCATTTGCCTTGTTAAATATTTCTTGATGTTTCTAAATTGCTTTCAGATTTATTTGCTTTTTGTAGAGATTTTAAGTTTATTGTTGTTCGGTACTGCTTAAACCTGTCTTACATTACCACATACATGTACAGCTACCAGGGGTTTAGCAAGGTTTCTTAGCATTGACTACTAAGAATGTGTTTAATTACAATATTAGGATCACTTCCTCACAAATGAATAGCCCACTTCTTAATACTGTCTCAACTTGAATGCTTGTACATAAACTAGTAGTGCCAATCTTTGAGAAGCTGGCCTGGTATATGATGTTCACTTGTACAAGTGGGCACCCTGCACCAGTCCAGACAACCCTTATGGTGATTTAAGATGTCTTAGAGAACCTTAGAAAGCTCTAGTGGTAGATGTGGAGAGCAGCCTTCAGGCTTAGTCCAGAAGGAGTGTAAAGCTGCTTGTTTTACCAGAATGCAATCTTATATGTATAGATTAAGTGAAAAATAGCCACGCAAGCTATTAAAAAAAAATATGTATTTATTATATAACACTCTCTAACACATACAAGTATCTCCTACCTGGAGATATGCACAATGCACCCAATACTTTGCATAAAAATCAAGTAAATAGCACAAAATACAGAGTGGACCCCGGAGGCACCAATCCATATATTAAGAAAGTGGTACAGGAACCATGACTAGGGTCAAGACAATATCGAGAGAATGTAGAAGTGCTGGGGACCCAAGGTGAGTGACTAGGAACTCCACAGAGAGCGTGTGTAGTGTGGGAACCCGACCGCGTGCTCCGTACAAATCAACGTGTAAGTCAAGGTTGGAATTTTAAAGATTAAGGCCCTGCCCAGTGGACCCTGAAGAAACCCAGTGGAAGACAGAAGGTTGGAGAGCCACCCCACCTGTGTATACGCTAGTACCCACGTTACCTACACCAGGGAAGCCGGGTACATAGGTGTGAAGTGGTGTCGGAAACCGCTGTCGAACCCAATTGAGGACTTTAGGAAAGTGCCGCTGCTGAAGAAGGAGAAAGTATCCGGTGGAATCCAAAGGTGGATTCTAGTTGAGAGGTACCTGCAAGCAGAGGGGACAGAGTCTATGTAACTCAGGAGTGACCAGAACATCTGGAAGACAAATGCCCACCAATGTCGGGAGTTGCAGGAGAATTGACGAGGAAATTGATGCTGCAGCTGTGAGGACCAGGTGATGATGAGGAAGACCAGGAGCCATGCATGAGCTGTCCCACATCGGATGTCGAGTGCTGAGGGTCCATGTCTGGCTGGCGCACCAAAAAGCCTTGGCAAATGCAACCAACGCAGAAATCGAAGAAGGTACAATGTCGGGACCAGCAAGGTCCAGGGGACTCACCACAAGCAGGGGAGTCAGGGCAGGCCTGAGAAATCAGAGGAGTCCAAAAGAGGCAAAGTTGACCCTCAACAGGACCCACAAGCCAGAGGCATTGGAGTCGCAGGAGGACCTCGAGCAGCGCACAAAAACATGCAGGCCACAGTGCAAACAATGCACTGTGGACAAATACCTTGGTCACTGGAATAGTATGAGGTTGGGGCTACTTGGAGCCTGAAGATCTTTGTGGAAGTAGGTCAACAAGCCTTTACAACTGCAAGTCAACATGGTGCATAGGGGTTAGGTTCCTGCGGCTCCCACAAGGAATGCTTGCGTCAAGCTTGGTGAGAGGACAGGGCAGGCCTCGAGAGCTGTGGAGAACCACCACTTGTGTTGCAGAACCTTTCAGAGTCCATAGGAGCTCTGGATCGCCAGACAGGTCCGGTTAGTTGCAGTGTCTGGGAATGAAGGGAAGTGACTCCTTCACTTCAAGGGAGATTCCTTCAGGTGTCTTGGATGCCCACAGGCCTTGGAAGGTTCCTGTATGGTGCGCATGCGAAGACGATGCAGCAGACTGAAAGAGGGACAAAGTCGAGCCCAAACAAAGTCCAGAGAAATCCAGAGTGCCCAGACGGTAGAAGTAGAAGTGGTGTCTGAAATGAATCTTGTTCCATGACGAATCTAGGGACCCACCCACAGGTAAGCCCTTAAGTACCCTAAGGAAAGGGTTGGGATGATTCAGGGACCCTCCCAGGGGACCGTTTAGAAAGGGGAGAGGTTACTCCCATGCCCTTTGTCCAGTTTCACACCAGAGCTGGAGAAAACAGCTCCCAGAGCTGGTTTGAACTGGACTATGCATGGGGACACCAAATGTGCCCCTCATGAAGACTGAGTGGTGCTGGCAAGCACACCCACCCGGCCCCAATAGACTAAATCCTGTCTGGGAGGTGGTCACACGTCCCTATGACAGGATACCTATTGTTCTGTCTTCCCCTGCTTGAGCTTGGATCAGCAGTAGGATGGCAGAATCTTGTCACTGGTCAGCAGCAACCATTTTGTACTGTCCAGGTCTTGAAGGCTGGCACCGGAAACACTGAGAGCCTAGCGGAGGGCTCTTCCAGTGCTTGAAATCATACCTCGTGTGGGGGTATGATTCTAACATGTATGATACCAAAATGATAGGATTCGTTGCAGCCAATTTCAAGATGGTCATTGTGTAATCACGCGGTGCCCCGCTATGCAGTACATGGCTACTTCACTTACAACCCGGGAGAATAGACTCTGTTGGCTGTAGGGATGTCCTGCTCATGCAGGGGCACCCTCACACATAGAACCAAGCTCCCTGCCTTCAGGACTGCAAAGGCCTGGGATAGGGGTGACTTATAGGTTCTAAGTGCAGTGACCCTAGATATAGGAAACCTATATCTTTAGGAAGTGGTGTTAGCACCAGCTTACACAGGCCTGTAGTTCCATTTGGAATGGTCTCCCATGGGTGGCATAATGCATGCTTCGGCCTGTCGGGGACCTCTGTGGTACCTATGCCCTGGGTACCTTAGTACCATATACTAGGGACTAATAAGGGTACCCCAGTATCCCATATGGGATGTATCTAAGTACAGAACATCACAATTTAATTGAGAAAGCAGATAGACTGGGGTCATGATTAGCAGGATCACAGTCAGATTGGTCAATACCAGCATAGCAGCAGGCAAAAAGTGAGGGTACAAAAGGGGGTGGTGATGGACGGAGCATCAGAACCAATCAAACACTCAAACCCAGTCAACAGATCTGGGTTTGATCCATCACCGTTCTTTAGCCCACTCTGCCACCCCAGTTCAGACATGGCCATATGCAAATCAGTCTGACCCTGTGCCTCATGGGAACAGTCCAGCCCGAACTGCCAAGCCATGCCTTCCCTGGACCGGAAACAAGCTTCCTAGGACCGGTTTCTGGCATTTCAGCCGTCTTCAGCCAGGCTTGCTTGAATCCAGTGGCAAAGTGAGCAAGGGACTCACGTCTGAGCATACCCTGCCAACTTATGGCGAATCAAGCTATCCTGGCTGACGAGGGCTGAAAGCCCGAAACCGGTCCTAGGATGCTTGTTTCCAGTCCAGGGAGGACCTGGCTTGGCAGTTCGGGCTGGACTGTTCCCATGGGGCAAAGGGTCAAGACTGATTTGCATATGGCTGGGTTCAAACTGGAATGGCATAGTGAGCAAAAAAACGATGGATTTAGGCCCAGATCTCTGTACTGGGGTGAATGTATGACATTGTTCTGCATTCTGTCCATCAATTGTTGTTTTTGCATTTGTCACCCCGAGTGGGAAGGGTATGCTCAGACGTGAGTCCCTTGCTCTCCATGCCACTGGAATCAAGCTATCCTGGCTGACGAGGGCTGAAAGCCCGAAACCGGTCCTAGGATGCTTGTTTCCAGTCCAGGGAGGACCTGGCTTGGCAGTTCGGGCTGGACTGTTCCCATGGGGCACAGGGTCAAGACTGATTTGCATATGGCTGGGTTCAAACTGGAATGGCATGGTGAGCAAAAAAACGATGGATTTAGGCCCAGATCTCTGTACTGGGGTGAATGTATGACATTGTTCTGCATTCTGTCCATCAATTGTTGTTTTTGCATTTGTCACCCCGAGTGGGAAGGGTATGCTCAGACGTGAGTCCCTTGCTCTCCATGCCACTGGAATCAAGCTATCCTGGCTGACGAGGGCTGAAAGCCCGAAACCGGTCCTAGGATGCTTGTTTCCAGTCCAGGGAGGACCTGGCTTGGCAGTTCGGGCTGGACTGTTCCCATGGGGCACAGGGTCAAGACTGATTTGCATATGGCTGGGTTCAAACTGGAATGGCATGGTGAGCAAAAAAACGATGGATTTAGGCCCAGATCTCTGTACTGGGGTGAATGTATGACATTGTTCTGCATTCTGTCCATCAATTGTTGTTTTTGCAAAAAGTGAGGGTAGCCATAAAAGTAGATCCTACTTTCCTACACAATCTAATCACACAGCTCAAGAACAGATCCAGCAGAGTTTACATTCAGCTCTGACAAAACAGTGATAAGGAATCTTTAGCTTCAATTTCACAAATCAGTGGTGTTCCTGATGACCGCACATTATAACCTCAGATTTACTGTCTTTAATGTTTAGACAATCGGGAGCATATTTATCAACCTTTCATACAGTACAATGCAACAAGCCACCTTGCTGCAGGTGCCTGAAATGCAGGAATGCACTGTATGTAACATTATACATCACATTTCTGTCCTTTCCTAGCGCTGGCGCCAATTTGCTTGCCTAGTGCCAATGCAGGCACCCTGGCGTCATGTTGCAAGGGTACCTGTGTTGTAGACAGGATTGTTTTTGTGGAAGAAGGGATGCCTTCCTACACTAAAACAATCCTGTGAGGCATTTTCCTCTTTCTATGTGTGAATTCAGCACATGTAGAAAGAGTAACAAACAAGGAAACAAAGAATATTTCACCTCCTTTTAACTCACCTGGGGAGGTGTAGCATTATTTACTCATATCCAGGTCTACCACTAATAGGAAATTCCGGAATGTGCCAAAATTCATGGGTAGGTGCATGGGAACACCCATTCTCTACCCATGGAACACCTCCCTGGGGTAGAGTAATTCAAGGCAGCGATTCGCGCTGACTCCCATTAATACAGCTTTATTAAGCCATGTGGGGCTATGCAAGGTAACCTTGTTTGGCTTGATAAATCTCACGTAGGTTTTGCGTTGAAGTTGCACCCTCTTGTGCGCGGCCAGGGAGACACAAAACATTGATAGATCTGGCCCTTTGTCTGTATGCAACCCTGTATTGCTAGAGGACCAGTCCAAATCATGACTGCTGCAACTCACTGCACTCATCAGTTTTTAGTATAAGCATAACCAAGGCTATAACCCAGTCAAATAGTGGCCAAGTGAAAGGGGTAAACAGCTTATTTGGTGTAAGGAATGGTCTAGATTTCTTTATCCTCTAAGTGATGGGTAAAATTGGTATAACCACTATCAACAAAAGTAGCCTTAATGACACCTAGAAAAAGGTGAAATACTGTGGCAGGGATACGTATACTGAATGCAGATATCGTATGTATCCAGGAGACTCATAGACAAGGGGCCTTACGGAATCTTCTGAATTTACTGGGATATCGGCTGGTTGGGGAGACGACCCCGAACACTCAGACCTGACGGGTGGCAATTCTGACACGTAATACTAATCTTTAATTTATCCAAACATTGGCCGACCAACTAGGCCGATGGGTTATAACGGAATGTTGGGAAAGTACTGGAGAATATTTTACTTTCTGGTCGATCTATGGCAGTATCTTCGACGATCCAACCGTGTTCGAGCAGGTAAATAGTGAACTCGTTGCCTGACATCTCCCTGTAGTTCTAATTGGAGACTTTAATATAAACATACCTACCAATAAGAAATTGAAATCTGAAACAAACTGGACATAGACGGGCAGGTAACCCAAAGTATTTCGGGCATTAAGGGCGTCATGTAAGGATCATATGCTAAGCAATGTCTGGAACTGGCAAAATTCATCAGATCCTGGCTTTACGTTCTTTTCCATACCTCATACCAAACTTTATTTTATGTTAGTCTAGTATTCCTTGCTTCAGGAATGTATGCTAGAGAAAGACCCGCGTATACTTTCAGACCACAACCCCCTAGTGGTGGAGATTAAGGGAAATGGATTTAAACTAAAGGAAAAAATTTGAAACTTTGAACAAGCCTTTTTAGTTGATGAAGAGATTTGTAATCATATGAGGAACTGGATCCTGCTGTTCCTGAAAGAAAATATAGAGAGTGCTGAAATAGATATTGTATGGGATACATTGAAAGCTGGAACACAAGGGGAAACTCTCAGATATTTGCTTAACCGTAATTAAAAAAGCCGGCAGCAAACATATGATTTACAAATCAGGCTGGCTCAAACAGAGGAGGACTTAGTTAAAACTCTAGAACAGGGTGAGGACTTGGAGAAAGCACAGGCAAAGGTGGCAGTAGAAAAATCTGCTATCCTGGAAATAATAGCTAAAAATGCTGCAGACAGACTTACTGTTTGGAGACAGAAAGCATCTGAATGCAGCTAACAGATAGGGCACCACTTGTTGATGAGAGCTAGCCAAAAAACAACGCAAAACCTAATACGGAAGATTCGGGACCCAACCAGGGGGTTAAGAACAGACACAGATAGTATTCGACATACATTCCAACAGTATTATCTAAATCTATATCAAGACGATTTAAAGGGGAATCCTAGAGAGATCGAGGAATATCTAGACTCAACCCCGGGACAGCAATTTTTCTCAGAAGAACAACAAAAGCTAGATGATCTCCCACAATGGATAGAAATATTACTATGCATTAATAGCCTTCCTAACGGCAAAGATACAGGCATGGACAGTACCTGACGAATTTTATAAAAAAGTCTTGCAGTTACTAAAAGAGTGCATGACTCAGCTGTTTGTTCATGTGTTTAAGGGGGTTATGCCTCCGAATTCCTGGTCTGCAGCAAACATAGTCATCTTTCTTAAAAAAATAAACCAGCAATGGATCCTAGTTCATATCGCCCAATAACTTTGATTAATAGTGATAGTAAGATCTATTAAAAAATGTTAGCCTCCCGTCTAGCGCCTATTATCTGCAAGGTAATCTCAAACCGTCAGCATGGATGTATTCCAGGACTGGGGACAATTAACAATATAAGGAGGGTTATCACACTTTAAATGCTACAACTACATTTAAGGAACCAATGGGTCTAATTCTATTGGATGTGGAAAAATACTTTGACAGGATCTCTTGGCAATTTTGTGGGAGGCCCTGTCAAGGGTAGGAATCAAAGAGGGCTTTTTGCAGGCCATTAAAATGCTCTAATACTATCCAGCGGCTAGGGTTTTTGTGAATGGAACACTATCAGACTCTTTTGCAATAACTAGAGGGACCAAGCAAGGATGTCCAAGCTCACTTCTTTTGTTTGTTGTATATATTGACCCTTTTATACGCAAGTTAGAAAACAACAGGGCCATTGGGTCTATTCAGACACAAGGTTGTGAGACAGAAATGTTGGCATATGCTGACGACATTGCCCTTGTGACCCCTGACCCTAAAACCGCTCTCCAGGCAGTAGAAGAGGAAGCAGAGAGGTATGGGAGACTCTCCAGCTATGCCCTTAATCACTATATAAAACAAGTGGTGGATAATGGTAACATAACAATAAAGGATGCCAGAGTGGTAAAGAAGGCAACCTATTTAGGGAGCAATATTTCTGCAAATGTTGATGACACGGTTAAGGAAAATGTAGAACCCCTATTAGTCAAAATTAAGCAGGATTTGTTCAGATTAAACATTCTCCATTTATCTATCCTGGGGAGATGTGATATAGTCAAAATGCTATTCTTTCCCAAGATTGTATATCTTTTCCAGGCAATCCCACTAGAGTTTTCAACTCAATGGCTGAAGAAATTGCAAGATCTATTCTCTTGATTTGTTGGGGCATAAGCAAAACCAAGAAGTGCTTTTAAATTTCTTACACTACCCAGGGAAAGAGGGGGATGGGCTTTACCTAATCTCAGGCTTTATTACTGGGCCACCACACTATTGCATAGCCTGCTGTTGCTGCAGGAGAAACCAGTTGAAAGGAATACTGAAGAGGTCCCGACCCCCCTTGAACCTATAATAGGGTAAAAGGTCTGGAGATGGCTGTGGCGATGTCTTAATGATAATCACTATAAAAAAGTTCACTTTAAGACACTACTGGGGGTTTTTTAAGTGAGGAAAAGACTCCGAAAAGTAACTGGTATTGGCAGGTTACATTTGTATACACCAATAACAAATAATCCAAATCTACCAGGTATTTTTAAGGACCAAATGACTAAAAGTAGGGGGGAAGCGAGTTTGACTAAACTAGGGTCCTTCTTTTCTCTGGAGGTTTTTGTCTCTTTTGAATAATGAGATGCCTGAGATAGATCGGAGGGATTTCTTCAAATATCTTCAAATAATGGACTTTTTTAACCAAGAAAGGAGGCGTACCGATAGGATTCTCCAGAAATGCTATGATGGAGAAATTGGTAGAGAATAGGGACTTGTCAATACGGGTTATCTATAATCTCTTCAACTCATTGATGAAAGATGATCTGGAGCATTGGTCGGTGAAGTGGAAAGAGAAAATTGTTATCTCCGAGGATATATTCCTGCAATCATTTAATATGGCACAGAATATTTTAATCCCTGTCCGGCTACAAGCACAATACTACAAGACCTGTTTCTCTCTCTATTACACCCCACACAAGATTGAGGGAGGGAGGGGCAAAGGGACATACTGTCCTCGCTGTGCATTACACCAGGCAGACCTAGTTCATATATTCGCTTCCTGTAATATATCCATGAAGTTAAAACTAGACATCACTAAGGGACTCATGTAGGTAGCCAAATACCGGTCGGTAACGGCCGATTTTCGGTAAATATGCCGTTACCGACCGGTATTCAGACAAGTGAGATGTAGGAGTCCAAAAACCACTTTTCGGTAAATATGAGGCGGTAAATACCGAATCATATTTACCGAATTCTAAAATACCGAATCAGATTTACCGAATACATAATTAACGATTCGGTAAACATGAAGTGGTAAATATGAAGTGGTAAAATTGAAAATGACATGTAGGAGCACTCGGTAATTAAGAAATCCAGGAAAATCGGTAAATAAGAGTCGGTAATTAACACGGATTGAAAGCAGGTGGTAACCATCAACAATGCATATAGGCAAACCCAAAATGCAACAGCGTGGACAACATGGCCGCCATGTACGTCATTGCAAGGCGCCTACGTCTACAGGCAGCAGGACTGAGGGTGTGGCGACGGGAGGAACAAATCTACAGACAGCGCATCACACTATTCCAGCTGACTGATGCAGAGATACATGAGAGGTACAGGCTACACCCCGAAACCATCATGGACTTAATCAGGGACCTTCACCCACTCCTGGACCAGCCAATAAGAAGGGCGCACGCCATACCCCCACATGTGCAGGTGCTCTGCAGCCTACATCTGTTGGCATCCGGCAGTTATCAGGTGGTGATAGCTGCGGTGGGTGGGGTATCCCAGAGTTGCCTGTCACGTTTCTTCAGGAAGTTCCTGGATGCCATGATGCAGAGAATGCACCACTACATAAGCTTCCCAAACACACAGGCTGCACTGCAGAAAACAAAAACAGACTTTTATCACATGGCACAGTTCCCCCATGTCATCGGCTGTATTGATGGTACACACATCCCAATCTGTCCACCAGCTGATACAGAGCACATCTACAGGAACAGGAAGTCCACCCACTCCATCAATGTGCAGGTGATCTGTGATGCAGGGAACATCATCACAGATATTGTTGCAAAGTTTCCTGGGAGCACCCACGACTCTTACATCTTCCAGAATAGTGGGATCTACACACGACTGAGTGCCGGAGAATTCGGAGAGGGATACCTGCTAGGTAAGTAACAGTGACGCCCCTTGAAACCTGCAAATCATAGTGTATAGAGGCATGTTACTGATGGTTCCCTTTTACTCATCCAGGCAACAGTGCATATGCATGCCGGTCATTCATCCTCACTCCCTACCTACACCCAGCAACCCAGAGTGAGAGACGATACAACGTGGCACATAAAACAACACGCAATGTGGTGGAGCGCACGTTTGGACTACTGAAGAGCAGGTTCCGCTGCCTGCACAAGAGCGGAGGCGCACGCCAGTACAAACCCATCACCTGCTGCAAGATTATTGCCACCTGTGCAATGCTGCACAACCTTGCCACGAAAAAAGGTACAGATGTGGAACTAACATATTTTGAGGACAACGAGGATGAGTCAGGCCAGCCAGAGGGCAACGCAGCTAGAGTGCCAACTGCAATCGATGGGAGAGAGAGACGGGCAGAGATCACATGCAACTATTTCTGAGTAAGTGAGGGGACACAGCGAGTTGTGAGAAGTCCTGACGTAGTTTTAATGTGGCACCACGCCATGAACACATGAACAGGCCAATCAGGCAATATACCATCTATACAAGGAGTATGTCCAGGGTTACGTCACCCAATGGGAAGTGGCTTAGCAGGGCTACATCAATGTTTGCGCATACGCGCTGCAGTGGTGGATTGCACGGCCTGTGCATCCTCACTAGAGCCAACCCCAAGCCGCCTGCTGCTCCTGCGTGCTTCTGGGACGGGGGGTGTGATGCTGCTGCTGGTGTCGATGCTCTCCGCAGCATCCCCTGCAGCAGTTGTCGACGCCTGACTAGTCAATAGCACCCCTAGTGCACTTGTCACCTGCACCATCCCCCGAGACAGGTCGCTGCAGCACTGTGTTAGGCCCTCCTGCATCGTCACAGAGCGCCGGCACAGTAGAGAAGTCGCAGTTGCCAGACGGTTGAGTGCCCTGCTGGTAGTGTCCCTTCTCTGGCGTTCCCGGCGCCGTGCTTCGATGTCAGCATCTAATTTGCTGCACAACTGCTGGATTGACTGGGACATGTCCCGAATGCCCGCAGCCATGCCGCTAATGTTACTGTCCATGTTGACTAATGTTGTCCTCATCACCCGCATGTGCCTCTGGACTGACATGACTGCCTTTGATTGCAGGCGCTGTTGCTTCAACATTTGGCCCTCGAGACCCAAGAAGACACCATGGCCGTCAGTGGGTGCTGGTGGACTCTGGACACGCGACCTGCGGCGCCCTCTTGCTCCCGTCTGTGCTGCCTGTGAGGTGTGGGGCACAGTGGCATGGCTCCCTTCCTGGGGCCCGGTGCGGTCTTCTGGGCCCATGCTGTCGTCTGACGAGGTGTCTAAGGCTCGTAGCCTGGCTGCTGGACGCCTCCTCATTCTCACACCTGCAAGCGGAGATGTGGCCGGTGATTCGAACATGAGTGGCGATGCTGGCTCTGGTTGTGGTGATGCTGGCTCTGGTTGTGGTGATGCTGGCTCTCGGTGAGGTGATGCTGGCTCTGGGTGCGGCGAGGCTGGCTGTGTTGGTGGTGCGGCTGCCAGTGGGCCTGCTCCCTGGTCTGAACTTGTGCTGGCTAGAGGTGATACTTGTGGCCGGTGTGCCGTCTCTCCTGCAGCATGCCCTGTCCTGCATGATGTCACATCTGTGGACAGAAATACAACATTGGCTCAGTGTCCCCGAAGGGCTGCATTGCAAGCGTCACAATAACACATTTCACATTCCAATATGTCCTCTGTCTCCTTGTGCCTCGAGTGCGTGACATGCCTTGTTGCCCTGTAACATTTACGGCATGGTTAGTGTTGCCCTGACTACATCTCCCGGAATGCATTGCCTGTCTGCACTGACACGTGTGGACTGCAGTGTGATTCTCGTTTCACAATGGGGGATGTGGGATAGGGGTAGGGGGGGCTACATTGCTGTGCTTTCGACTTACCTTGGTGTGTTGCGGCTCTGGCAGAGCTGTCGGCGTCCCCAAGACCCACGACGCTCTCCTGCTGGATTGTGGCCGCCACCAGCTCCTCCAGTTCGGTGAGGGCAGGTGCCCTGTTGGTTCCACCTCCGGTCTGGCTGGCCTCCTTCTGGATGTCGCCCATCTTCCTCTTGGTTACAATCCTCAGGTCATACCAGCGCTTTTTGAGGACCTCAATGTCCCTGTGGGTCACTCCCACAGCATTGACCTGCACCTGGATGGCCAGCCATATGTTGCGCTTTTCCGCCTCAGGCACTTGCAGGGATTGCCTTCCAAACAGCTTCTGGTGCTGCTTCACCACCTCCTCCACCAGCACCTGGAGTTCCTTGGGGCTAAATTTCAGCTTCCTCCTCCTTTCCCCTCCGTCTTTCTGTGTTCTCTGGCTGGACATGCTGTTCGTTTACCCGCTCGCACATGCAACGGCTCCCTGCCTCTCCTCTGCACTCCAAGCTTCTCCAGGGTCGGCTAATTATGTACACCTGCCTGGGTGTGGCCACTTCGGCTAATTATGTACACCTGCCTGGGTGTGGGCACTTCCTGGTTGGGTGGGCTGTCGTTGCACAGGATTAGCTGTTTCGTCAAGTCATGTGATTTTATTTACCGAATCCGTACATTCCGATTCGGTATTTTCCGATTCGGTAAATTCCACCTCGGTATTTTCCGATTCGGTAAATACCACCTCGGTATTTTCCGATTCGGTAAATACCACCTCGGTATTTTCCGATTCGGTAAATACCACCTCGGTATTTACCGATTCGGTGAATTCCGATTCGTGATTACCGAATGTTACCGAATCGGTAACAGTTACCGAATTTTTACCTACATATAACTTACCGATTCTAATTTACCGATTCGGTACGGCTCGGTATTTAAGAACCGGTAAAATTTATTTACCTACATGAGGCCCTAAATCTTTTTAAGGAAGCTTTGGGAGTAGAATGTACCCTCTATTCAAGCTTGATTATGTTAGGGGTGGCAGAAGAGGAGCTGGGTGATGCCAGGAAAAATCTAGTGTTTATTGGGATGGCGGTTTTGTGACTGTGTATAGCATCAGCCAGGCAGGACCCCAACCCCCCCCCCCCCCTGCCCCGGATTTCAGCAGTGGCTTTCCCGGTTTCTAGCATTTCCAATCTGGAAAAGGCTGTTTATGTGAGAAGTGGGATCTGGGCACGAATGAAAGGCTTAAGAATCTTGGCACCACTGACAGAATGGGTAGAGAAGAATCGGTAATGGCAAATTTTAGTTGCTGAGGTCATAGCACATTACATTTTACGGTGCTAAATGAAAGGGTATTATATAATCACCAGTTGTTTTTGTCTTTTTAGGATAGCTATATTTATGCTGGGAATAATTACTTGGGAAATTACATACGGGTGTTAAGAATGGCACATACATAGTTTGATGGTCTCACCAGGTCCTGGGGGTGTGTTCGGGTTGGGGGTTTCGGCCAAAAAGGGAGAAAAAAGGCACAATGTCTTTTTAATTAATTCTATCAATGTATGTATATATATGACATACTGTGCAATTAAAAATATATATACGTATATTTATATATTTTGCAGAGAGTAGGTAGGGAAAAACAGTATTATCCCATTTGCAAGATCTGGTTGGTGTTTCAGGTCCAACAGCACATTGACCTATACACTCTATTTAACTCTTCGGGGATGCATGTTTAGATGCTTGCCCTATTAGGTGCCCTTCCATATCATGCTTGTCAGAATTTTAGTATTTCCATAAATTGTTATTATATAAAGGATAAAGTACCTCCGGCTATTGAAAGTGGCAGAGGAGTTCCATAGCCATATAAAGGAACGAGGCCAAGGGCAGAGTTCCTTTATAAGGATAAGGAACTCCGAGGTGAATTACAATATCACTATTTGTACCGCTGGTGGTATTTTATGCGATATAATAAATGATCACAACATCCCCTTTCCCGCAATCCATTTAAAACCTTAGTCCATCAAAAACATGTTGGATATTTGATGAATAAAAATATTAGAAACAGTTCACTACAAGTCAGTTTTATTTTAAAATCTTCAATAAGTTGGAATACGTAGAAACATGCAGAAAGATTCTAACTTTTCTATAATAATCTAAGGAGGGCACAAATTAACATGCTCTCTCTGCTTGTCGCTGTGAGCCAGGAAAATAGAGCATGGAAAGGAAAGCAAGATTTTAATTTTGTTTCTTTATACAGCTGCTTTAATTATGCTCCATGACCGGACCGGCCTTCTCATCTCGGCTGCTGGGTCTGGCAGCAAGCATTGTGATGTCAGAACGCAACTGTACTACAGTTGAGTTCTGACATCTTTTCTTTATAATCAGCAACGTGGGTGCATCACTAGTCCCCTATTATAAAGAAATTAGAGAGGGGTGTTAATATAGGGATCGTTGAACCTCAAGTACTATATTTACATCCCTGTATCTTTATCCAACGTCTTGCATTGCAAAACCGTATTTGCTGCATCTTTCCTCAGTTTTAGCGCATCAGCACATTTATTTTTATTCTATTTTTTTCTGGTATTTACTTCCTTCAACTCATGTCTATCAATTGGTGCCGGTTGTCTGATTCCTCTTTCATGTCTACCAACAGGAATTGTGATCTTTTGGTTAATCTAGAGGTTTGAAATTCAAATCTGCACCAAAAAATGCGATGAGGGAGGCTTTTAAGATCCAGAACATACGTTTACAAAAGTTTAATTCTTCCACTGTGCCATTGGAAAGTAATCATCTTAGCTTTGAATGGAAGTCCTGCTTATTTACTTTATTTCTACTTGCATTGAAACTTTGTTTTGCTAGAGCTGTCTTATTTTGAGGTTAAGTTTTCCAATCAATTTTAGATTTTTAGTTATTGTTTTACCCTCCCCATATACGAAAATGCTAATATTCTGAAATACAGTGGTTTCCAAATGAAATAATGCATTTTCCTGCCTGTCTTCCAAATATGCTTTTAGCATTATTTGTTTAACGACTGGGCATTCCTTTGGCAGTGCTTCTTTACCACGTGAAGAGTAGATGAAAAGCATTACCAGTTTTTGCGACAAGATTGTGCTATCTGTAAATGGCATTTATGGGATCAAGAACGTTTTGATGATTGGCAAATCTTAGCCATTTTCTTTGATGTCTTTAGAGATATAGGGGCAGATTTACAAGCCCCTTGCGAGACATTTCACTTCTGTGACGCAGCGGCGGCGTAAACCATGCGCCATGTTGCGCCTTATTTACAACGTGACGCATCTAGGGAGATGCGTCACGTTGTAAAGCCCTGCGCTACATTAAACCTGCGTCAGGTTTAATGTATGCAGGGAGGGCGTTCCGTCGGAAAAAGCCTCGGAAAAGTGACGCAGTGAAATCTACAAGATTTCAATGAGTCACTTTTCCGACGCTGCTGCGTCAAAACCCTGCGCATGCTTGAAGCAGGCGTGAGGCATGACGCAGCATGTTCGGTATGGGCATCCCCTGAGCATTGCTGGAGTTGCGTTGTGCTAGCGACACGACTCCAGCAATGCGCCGCCCTTATGCCATCAGATGCGTCACGCATCTGTTTATCCTTGCGCCATGATCCGCTGCATTGTAAATGCGGTGCATCTGTGGTGGCACAAGGGTAAACTTGCGTGACGCATCTTTCCTGGTGCATCCCTGCTGATTTGCAGGGATGCGCCAGGAAACATAAATTTGCCCCATAATTTGTGCAAAAGTCGATACTTTGTGGTAAAGTTCTTGATGGTTTACCCCGCAGAAGGTATTTAACGACGAGATGAGTCTGTGAAAGGTTCTGATGACATCAACAGCTGTCTGTGTAGAGAAAATAATTACAGTGATTTTGCATCTGTACAACAGCACTAAACAGCAAACGTGCATATGTAGCAAAATAACACCAAGGCGCTATGCATTTAGTACCATATTACAGACCGAAAAGGTGTGCTATAGTGTCACAAGCTGTAAACTTTTATGTAATGATCCGATTATCCATATAGGGATCAAAAGCGCCACCAAAATGTTCACCACTGGCTAATAATTGCTTGATATTCTATTTTCCAGTCAAGTCTAAAATCAATACACGCTCATCAGCCATTGTCTGATTTTCTTTCAGCAATTGTTTAAATAAATATCTTTATAGATAAGCAAAGGTCGAGCATGTATTGCAGTATGGTAGAATACTTAACTAACATCTCTCAGCACAGGATTTCTACAGCTTTAAATATTGAAAATGATTTTTCTCGTCTGTATCTAAAATATGACAATCTGTTTTTCATACTGATGTGAATGTTTCTCAGCTTTTATTTTTTCTTGACAATTTTCATCACTGATATCCGACATCAAGAAGAGATATTTTGAAATGTCCAATATTTCAAATGTCAAAATTCGCAGGTTTTAACTAATCCTATAGATCGTGGCGTAGATTGGTCTAATACCCAAGAGAGATTTCATTTTCATGCCTTTGTAGAGCTTAAATAAAACAAAAAAGGATTAAAAAATATATATATATGTGTAATTGCAATTTATGCCCTTTTCAATGAAATTCTGATTATTAATACATTCTTTAAACAGAAACATTTAAATTGGCTCTTCTTTTCCACAGAAATATAATATTTTATTGTACCATGCTATGAATTCACAAGCCACACACACACACACCACTCCTTATACTTTAATTGTAACAGAACACCTGCAGCTGAGTCCATGTAGCCTTTTCCTGCCTGGCAGTAAGTGCATCTGCGTCTATTTATAATAACTGCGTGACCTTTGTATGTGCACAGGAAAAAGAAGGTTCGTGTTACTCATTTTTAAAAACGGGTTTTCTTGGAAAGCAGTGCCAGACAACAATTTAATGAGGATGGATTGTATTTGAAGTTTTGTCCTTTGCTCAGCCAATGGCAGAGAGACACTTTAATGCATATTGCCAATTAGTATAGCTTTTCAAAGTAGTACCGAAACAGCGAGCAACAGTTGCTTAATATAATTTTTAGTTTAATAGCATGAACACAATATCCAACTTCTAAGACATGCACTGTATAATTTGCAATGCCAGAGTAGGCATATGTGCAACTGTTTTTGTATTGAAGTATGCTCCTCATAGTTGGAAGAGAACCACAAACAGAGTGGGAGATATGGTCGATAACTATAATGAGAACAAGTATCCAGAGTCTATAGAGGATGATGCAATGTTTAGTTGGAAATAATGCAACACTAGTGACAGTCTAGGATCCCAAGTTCAAATTCAAGTCAGGTCAGTGCAACATTATACTATCTGGATGCCGTGCTTTTTTTGTCTTGGTGACCCCCATTTTTAGGTTTCATGTGCTCTGCTTGTGAAATCTATTGTATTTAATATATCTTAAAAGGGGCTTACACCCAGCTTTATCTTCTTATTTGTCCATTTGCTTGTCACTTTACTTTTACTCATTTCTATTGGTTGCAGGTGTTCTCTTTTCTGTTGTTCATTCTGTTTCTCTAATCAGTCTCCCGTGGTCCAAGTACTCATTCTCATCTGGTTTGGTGGGGGTAACTTCTTTTATTAGGGTGCCACGGCTCTTGCGAGCAGCTCCTCTCAGGCCAAGTCTCCTTTATTTACACTTTGAAGGGGTTCCTGGAAGCGGTTGCCCGGGTGCAGCGTTTTCGGTAGGTTTTTGAAACAGCTGTGCAGGTGCTGCATTTTCTGTCGGCTTTCAGCAGGGGCAGCAATTTATCAGGTCAAAGGGGCTACTTTGGCATGCAGCAGACTGCGAAGGC
The DNA here is from genome assembly GCF_964204655.1 of Triturus cristatus. Lineage (NCBI taxonomy): Eukaryota > Metazoa > Chordata > Amphibia > Caudata > Salamandridae > Triturus > Triturus cristatus. Next base: position 503,022,444 of record NC_140591.1, read on the forward strand.
TTGGCATAATACAAGAAATCTGCAGATTCACCCATGGTGAACACAGCATCAACAGAAAACACAAAGCAAAACAACGGTAAACAAAACTGGTAATAACAATTTACTGCAAACTCCTCTAAATGGACAATCTGTTGTGGGATGTCTATTGACCTGTCTGGTCCATTATGTGTACATTTCATAACTGGCTATTATTTTGTATGTTCTACTTGTGGAAATACATATAAAACATCTTTACAAAAAATGTACTGTAACATAAATAGTGGAATACAATTTTCACAATTTGCTTTTTAACATATATATATTTCCCCAGTGTTAGATTCTAATTTAGAATTATCTGCAACCCCCCTGCTTCTTAATTGGCTCATTGCCTTTCTGTCTTTTTCTCTTGCCTCACAAGTTGAACATTGCTGTAACTACTTCATTATTATAAACGTCTCAAGAATCATGCAGTTAGAATTGGTACAAGCCTGGTATTCTTCTCATGTTTACGGTGGATTCTGGCGAGGTGTACGATGTTCACAATCTTGCATGTGCTGTGATGCCTAGTCAGGAGAGGAAACATGGGGTGCGTTCCTATCTAGGTTTCCTGGCCTGCTCAGCATATCGATCAGTGTCAGCACAGGAACATGCGGATCAGTTTATGACACCTTAACCCGCCAATCGGTAACAGTGTCATTGTAGTGGAACGCTGCGCAGCCTGACCTTTCTCTATGCCAGCCAAAAACTCTGCCCTTTAGCTCTGGTGTGCACCTGAACCCATCTTGCAGAGGGGAATGACACTGTCTAAATTGGACAGTAATGGCGTATGGTGAAAACACCTGGCTTGGGTGATATTTATAATTTATATTCAAGTCTGTATACTGGGGAGTATTGAGTAGAAGACCCCAAGGATGATGGGCATCCACGGCTGGTGGGACACCAACCAGGTATATACTTGTTAGACTCGAAGTGTGGCTGGGAAAGGGAGATGTCTGCGTTCATTTGTCTGTTCATACTTTGCTGGCAGGCTCTAGTCTGTTTCTCATATCTAGCAGGGAGGACACTCTGCTATGTTTTCACAGTTCTCGTACTGTGGCAGAAAGACTCCACATTAGTCTGTTTCTTAACATACCTTACTGGTATGTCTCTAGACCAGATAGTATCTACTCAAACACCCATTCAGCCCCTCATGAATTCTCTCATTCACCATTTACAACCACTGATGCAACAACTCAGTCAACTATACAGATACTCACACAGCCACTCACTCATTCATGCACTGACACAACCACTCGCTTACCTATACAAAAACTCACACACCCACTCTCTCATGTATACAGTCTCTTATATACCCACTCACTCTTCTATATACCACTTACACACCCACTCACTTACCCATACAGGTACTTCCACAGTGAGTTACCTTTTTATATATGTTTAACACTCAGTAACTTTTAGAAACCATTCACAATTACTGCATGATGTCATCAGTGATGTCATTTCAGATGTCATCAGTGATGTCATTGACCAAGTCATGAGCGATAATGTAATATGTGATGTCATAAGCAGTGCATTGCTGAGGTGTGAGTTATAGTTCGTTCAGGTAACTATAACTGCTGAATTTCTTTGGTTTTGTACGGGTGAAATGTCAGCCTAACTATAATGTCCCAATAACCTTTGTTTTTTTTCAGGGACTCTGTAAGGTTTCCATAACTATACCGTCCCTGTAACCTTTGGATTTTCTTCAGGCAATTTATAAGGTTTTTTCTAATTCTATTTCATAACTATAATGTCCCTGTAACTTTTTGATTTTTTACTGAATTTGTAAGGTTTTTTTAAGTTCTATTTTCTAACTATAGCGTTTCTGTAACCTTTGTTTTCTTCAATGAATTCATATGTTTTTTTTAACTCATTCCTAACTATGACGTCTCTATAACAGTCATTTTTTAAGTGATTTTCTATGGTTCAAAGATGTATATCGTATGTTGAGAAACACATGTGCACAATGTTGCAATGCAGGCTGCTTCGTATGCCAAAACACACCATTATGTCGTGAAGTGAACATAGACAAACATGGGTGTGGTGTAGAGCAAAGAAATGTACATACCACCACTTCACTTTGAATACAGGTCAGCTCATCCTTTTCCACACTCATCGATGTATAGTGGCGGGAAATCAACAGGAGGCTCCATGTGCACTTCCCATTTTTGTTTAAGACACTCATGTAACAATACATCTGAATGATCAGGTACAAATAGACATTGAGAAAGCCAGACAGTTCCTGTGTGAAGTCTGTGTCCCAGAAGTCATTTCCATGGTCAAGAGAATAGAACACAAACACACTTCTGTGAAATTGCAAAATATGGCCACACATTGATACTGCAATAATTGGTCTCAACAATGGAGTATCACATCACAAATCAAAGACACACTTCGAATCCAATGTGCACAACATGTATATAAATTGGGTTGACAGTATCAACACAGCTCTCATCCAAGGGCCCAGACTGTGCAGCAAAGTGACCCCTCATGCACACACCACATCCCCTATGACAACTAAACAACATTTCCAAGGGTATGCTGTGAGTGTCATAAAGGAAATCTGCACTGACACTGCCAGTGGAGACACACAATGAACAGATACCGATTACTGTCAAAGCTATGACCTACACAGGGCTGATGATCCAGTTGTTGGTAAATGCATAACCCTAGTTTTATTATATGCAGACGATGTAGTCCTAATATCTAGGACTGCAAATGGTCTGCAAAGTCTGATAGACAACTTCACAAATTTCATGACTGGAAAAGATCTCAAAATTAATTTGAGTAAAACACTAGTTATGACCTGTGGGAAAAGTAGAGCTAAGAATAGAAGACATTATGTCGATGAAGTTCCCATCGAAAGAACATCTACCTTTTCATATCTGGGGCTTCTTTTTAACAGTAATGGATCATGGAGTGCACGGATTAATTTATGTAAATTAAAATTTATAAAATCAAGCGCGGCTATTTTTCGATTTTCTCACAAAATAGGCAGCAAGCCAGTACGTGAAATCCTCAAGCTATACAGTAGTAAATGTATTACTGGGGCCTGTTACGGTGGTGCATTATGGGGTAGGACAGATGCCACTGCATTACAAACCCTTGAAAATACATTTTTAAGAAGGGTATTATCGGTACCTAACACAACGGCTACCTACATTGCTCATAAGGAGTCAAACTTACCTTACAATAGCAATTTGATTAGTATGGCTGCGCTTACACTGTGGTTTAGAATATGGTCCAAAGATGAGACGCATTTTACTAAAGATATAATTATGGACTGCCTTACACTTGATCAATGCAGGAAGATACCATGGCTAAAGTACATTTATAGTCTTTTATCTGAGTGCAATGTGGTAACAGATTTCCGCGACCCCAAAACTATTCTGAATTATACCAAAAGGGAGTTAAAAAAGAGACTAAGAGAATCTGCAAGAGAGGTTGAATCAAGGAAAAAATCACTTGTTAGATCTTATTGTGAAGGCCCTATTTCAGCAGGCATTCAGCCATATCTTATCGCCATAAGAAATCCACAACATAGATTTTACCTAACTAGATTAAGGCTGAGCACTTTGCACTTTCAGATCGTTTTCCCCAAGATGGACAAGTGGAGCTCTAATTTACCCAAATGCCTGTGCGATGGTAAAACGCCTCAGTCCACCTTGCACTTTTTACTTTTTTGTAAATTTTATAGGGACATTAGAAAAGCAATTTTACGACCTTTATTTATTGATAACAGATTGTTTACGCACAAATCTGCCTTTTATCATATATGTAATTTGGAAAATGTAACAACATGTAATATGGTTATCCTCTTTGTTCAATTGGCTATAAAGGGAAGAAAGGACCTTTCATACTTGGAATTGTTGAGTTATGAAACAGAATAGGTATTTACCTTGACGAAATTGCAATGCATTTTCCTATTACTTTACCTTTTGATAATTCTGTGAGGTCAAGCTATTACAATTATCTAGTTTTGATTAAATTTTCTAAATGTTTTGTGTACGGAAACCCTATTTCCTAATTTTATACATGTAATTAACTTTGATGAATTTTTACTATGATAAATTGTTTTTATGTAGAATGCTTTTATGGATATATTGTATATTCCGAATAAAGCTGATTTGATTTGATTTGCCCTACACTGTCCCAAGGTGTCTTGCATTGTAATGTACACAGTCTACTTATTCAAATGTTCTATTCAACACATCTACTAACTTCTGTACAGTGTCCCCACAGTGGACACTGTGCACCACCATGTGTAGTAAACATGTCACAGGGTCACATACTTCTACTTTCATGTCCATGTCTGACACATAGAAACATGTAGATGCACCAACAAATTGCACTAAATATATATGCCAGAATGAAGATACTCAAACAGCTACTGTCAGGTGTCATGTAATTGTAAGGAAGAGGGTTAAACTTTTGGAATGGTTCTCCTATATCCACACATATGAAGCTTGTTAGACAATTGCCTAAGAAATCTTAACATACACATTGTCACTGGTGGCTAATCAAATCCAACAAGGCACTGCCACTTAGACGAATGTCGAGAAATGGAGGCATCACAGAAAACAATGCATTTGGGATTGTAGTAATATGTAAGTTATTACCAATTGACACGTGTATGTTTCATGGCATGTACATGACCATGTGCAAGGTAAATGTAGAAAGATGGACATAGGCTCAATGGCAACTAATGTACTTCTACCCCACATCATATTTGCTGACAAATGTAACAACTTTTTCCTTTTCAGCTGACCAAGAGTATGCACTGATGCCGTGGGTGATGAGACCGGTGAAGAATCCAGCAACCCAGGCACAGATGACCTACAATCTGGGTCTTGCCCACACCAGGTATATGGTGGAGCAGACTTTTGGTGTCCTTGAGTCCTGATTCTGCTGTCTGGATGCATCTGGGGGTCGATTGTTATACTCCCCACCCGTGGTCTGCAAGATCATCCTTGTATATTGCACCCTGCACAACATATGTGTCCGGACAAATGCACATTTGCCAGATGACAATGTAGAACCGGAAATTTCAGATGATGGGGAGGAAGCAGAAGAGGAGCTGAGGCAACCTGCAAATACATTGGCAATAAAAACGTGGAGGGATACCATCATGAGCAATTTTGTCACAGACTAACATGTAACATAGTTAATAAATAAAATAAATTGTGAACTTTCAAGAAATGTCAGTATGTTCATAAATAAACACTCACAACTCAAACATCTTTTGAGCATATTTATGCTATTAGCACATTATACTTCCGGCATACAGTTTTTGATCCACTCATGTCTGTCGCATAGACTAATCATCTGGCAGAGTATATGATACAAACTATTACATAATCCAGTACCAGTAAATTTGTAGTGCATGTCAACTTCAAAATGCAGATGGGGCACCATTGTGAGAAATCATTATCTTGGTGATGTCACATAGATGGTGTGCCATAACTATGTGTGTGCTACTCCTGATGCAAGCCATGTGTTTGGTCTCATACTTGTGCTTACCAGTAGAGCCAAGTAATATTTGTGGAACATCGCAGTATTACAAATGGGTTGTGCATGGACACCCACTTACACAACTACAATCAAAATATGCAAATTCGTCAATAATTGTTGACATGTCACAATCAGATATTTTAATCAATTAACTAAAGATAAAAACTACCAATAAAACCTTGCCTGTGCCACTGTGTTGCACATTTACTCCCAATGCAATGCTCAAAGTAGAACGTCTTGTTGCATTATATTGAAACGGAGTCATGTAAGTAGACATACTGACATCAAAAAATACAAGGACATTCCAAAGCATGCATGGTGATAACACATACCGCATTTGCGATGGATTTGATGCCCAAGAATGTGCACACTGTTTAGTGGACATGTCATGTAGATGCAAACAGTACTCATGCAGTCGGTCACATAGCCCCATTAATACACACCCTATCATGTGTGTGATGGCACTATTTGACACCTATATCTCCAGACCATTACCTAAGGCGTTAGGTGTTCTAAATGTGGCAAATGGCTCTTATACAGAGTAGTGGTACATGTGTGTCAGTGTGGCCATTACATGGGTTGAGTTGTGCAACGAGTCTACTATTTACATAGCTATATGTAGGCGTGAACTTACATCCACAGATACCACCTGTGGCAAACTGCACAAATGTCTTTCCATTCTGTTGGAGAAATTAACACTCTACGTGCCATGTCACAGTTGTTCACACACGTGTGTATGATCAGTGACACACATTACACACATTATCCAACAGTAGAAACAGTGCAACAACAGAGATCACATAGAACACAACATATACTGTCATTAGGAACACAAGCTGCACATCATTTTGAAAAAGCTCTAGATATGTAATCTCTAGTAACAAAAATATCATGCTAGACACATTTTGCAGATTTAGTTTTAGCCACCACATCTTCAAAATATGTTGCTCTGTTGCATATGTGACATGTATACTGTGAAAATCATAGCAACGCCACTAGTGGCATAGAGGTCAAGTGCACTAGTGGGTAAAAATTTCACTTAAAGAATTAAGAAAGTACTGCTTCCACACAAGAAATGAGGTACTCCTGCCAAACAAGTGATGTAAATCAAATTGCATGTAGGAAACCAGGAACTGTAAAGTAACTTTCACAATTACTGACAGTTTTACCATCTGTGCTTGAGAGTGGTGGGGTTCTTTGAGGTGGAGAGTGTTGATTAGAGTCTGAAGTGTTGTTGTGGTTTGTCTGCTGTCGCTGTTGTGTATGTTATGTCCATTTGTGTGTGTAATTTGTGTAGTTTATTGTCTAGTGTATTGTTAAGTCTTGGGTGTCAGTCTTTTGGGGTAGTGTGTATCTGGGGTGTTAGGGGGTAATAGTTAGGATAGTTGATTACATTATTGGGTGGGATCATGCCAGGACAAAGGCGCAGTAGGCGCATAAACTCCAGGGAGTTGGGCACCTTCGCTGGTGATGCACTACCTGCCTCGATGATTAAAGCAGGTGGCAGAGTAAAACAGGGGTATCCTGTCCAAGTCTAGAAGAGCAGCTAGGAGAACATCTGGCAACAGCTAATGCAGATCCATGCAGTGGACAGGGCGAGCCACCAAATTAAACATTGCTTGCAGGGTCTTGTGGGCAGGGAGTCAGACATGTGGGACTTCATTGGCATCACCGTTGGTGGTCCCACATGTAAGTACACAAATGTTACTGAAATGCGATGTGTCTCATGTTCGGTTTAAACTATTTGTAAGCATGCAGTTAGTGACACAATTACGTATATCAGTAAAATGTCATGGCCTATAAGAAAGTACGTCCCTTTCCATGTCTATTGTGCATTGACATATAGTGCACCTGTGATTTCACTGTTACAGTGTTACCATCAAGTATGTCACTAGGAGCATAGATAAGTGACAATCTTTCCTGATAAGCATGGATTAGATCATCTTCCCCATGCATGTACTGTAATGTAGCTGCAACTTTGCAAGGAGTCAACGCCATAAGTACATCTAAAGTTTCCAATATTCTGGTGTAGTTCAATTGACCACCTTAGGTAAAAGTTTGTTTACAGCAAAATTAAACAAGCATAACGCCTACTTGTAAATTATGGTCCTAAGCACACAGTACATTGCGTACAAGAGGTGTGCAAAGTGTGTTGCTGTGGGTGTGCCAACACAACACACATAGCAAAATTATGTTGCCCCATCATTATATGGTATAGTGCTCCGCAATATATACCGTTTGAAAATACCCAGTCTGAAGCTGGCAGTACAAGAGAAATTATTAATTTATCCTTGTATGTAGAGTTTTCCACATGTGGTGCTATGTGCTGCACACGTTATGTTACTAATCCCCTGCACAAATGTATTAAGTGCTAGAAGGTGTCCCTTCCTGCATGCATACAATTGATTGCCCCTGCATCAAAGGCACCCTAGTAACATAGCACAAGGATGACTGCTGTAGCTTCCCGTTACTCTATATATGTTGGTAAGAGGGGTAATACATGGATTGTGTGCATTATTGTACATAAGGTGCATCTCAGCATTTGTTAATTGATTGATCACAGCTTTTAGCATTTAGGTGTTTTACTGTGTCCCCCAACTTTCTCTTAATGATGTCCCTTCATGCGGTAAAAGAGAAGGTCCTACACATTTGCTACAAAGAAGGCAGTCCTGCTACAGGCATGTCTACATTTCATTTAAAACATGCTTTACTGTCCTTATGTCTTATTTGAAGGGAATGCAATTCTAGCCCCATGCTCTGCTGTCTTATACACTCTTTAATTGTCTAAAGGTCTCCTGTGTCTGAGTGATTGTTTTGTGGAGGGCCAACATAGTGATGTCCCTTTGACTATCCTACACAAATGACCTCCGAAGTCTCTAACCATTCTGATGTCTGTTTGGCTTTACTCACTTTTGCTATTCCCTATCAGTTATCTGTTGTACTAGCCTTAGGTATTCATGAAAAATTATTTGTTCAATACAATACTCTCAGCAGAAATGACAGGTAGGCAACACAAGTTACCATTTGGACCAGTAGGTATGAGTACAAACATATGTAGGCCCTATTTGCAGTAGTGTTTTACATACAGAGGGCCTCATGAAACCATTACCGGGGTCTGAATGTCAATTGAGTAGGTGCACAGCATTGTCCAAGTCAGCTACATGTGTGTAGGTCAGTAGTGATCTCTAGCTGCACAAGGGTGTGCTAAATGAACAACATGTGCATGTGTCAGATTATACATGTATGTATGACTGAGGCATCCTAACAATTTTGTCACATCCAGGCAGGTAAAGTTGTTATCTGACCATGTACAACCTGCTGGGTCACATGGTTAATAGTGTAGCATATGTACTGTGGTAAACTTGCATTCCATGTATGTGGAAAACATTTTAATGATGTCCTGTATGTCGTGTCTTGTAGATGCACCACCCCCTTATACTGAGGAAGAGATGGCCAACTCCGAGGACGCTGCTTTTAGCAGTGAGTATCTCCATCTGTGTCATAAGAGTTTAGCAAGCAGTGCATGTCATGTCTGTTGTGAATGGAATTGCCTGGTTAATTGTGCAAAATACTCATCCATTGAGTACTTGAAGAGGTGGAATGGGTAATGGATGGATGTGCCGACATGTGCCATGTGTATCACCTATTGACTTGTATTGATGATGTGTACTTGCCTATCTTTTTTTTTAAGTTCAAAAGAGTTTTATTAAGCAGTAAAAAGGTAAATGCAATACAAGATATCAATTGGGGAGAAAGGGAGGAATAAAAGAGGCAGGAAGGAGGAGGGGAGTGGGATTACAAATAAAACCTATAAGAGAAATTGCATGTAGAAACAATGAACATGGGCATTGAAAAGAAATAAAGAAATTGTGTCAATTCTGATCAAACAGTAAATTACAAAGAGCATAAAAATGAAACAGCAAGGTAAAAATATGCAGAACATGAGAAAGGGTATCATGGGGGTTTAGGAACTTCTTGTTGGGCAGGCAATGGAAGGGAGGAGCGAGCAGCACAATTGTCTAAATATAGCGTAATGGGGAGCCATAAGTCTGCACGTTTAGCTGCCAAGTGAATAGGGAAGACAAATGCATTATCAAGTCTATGATTATAACAGACATTGTACCACCACGCTTTAAAGGAAATGTTGGATGCATTTTTCCAATTAACAGTAATCTGTTGAAAAGCAACAGCCAATAGCAAATCAACAATACGAGCAGATGTGTCTACATTATTCCAGCTAGTAGACAGACTGCCCAGGAAAAGATGAACAAGGGAAAAGGGGATGCTAGTGTGAAAAATAACATTGATTTGGGCCCATACCTGTAACCAAAAGTCATGAACAAGCTTGCAATGAAATAGCATGTGTGGCAGGGTGGCATTGGGGACATCACATGACCAGCACTTGTCTGGGGTAGCAGTAAATCGCTTATGTAGTGTAGAAGGAGTGTGGAGTAGCCTAATATAAATAAAAAATAGGGATTGTGTCAACGAAGCCGCTCTGGAGGTTTTGCGCAATTTTGTCCAAATTTTGTCCCATAAGGAAATCGTCCAAGCCACCCCAAGGTCATCTTCCCAGTGAAGTTCAACCTTGGATTTAGGCCTGGGTAACTCGGGAGTATGAAGGTATTTATAAAGAAGAGATGCCTTGGGGACAGTGCGGAGGAGAGAATGAAGTCGAACAGCAGGGGTGATAGGGATAGGGGGAGGAGAAGGAGAAGCCAAAAGTGGTATGTAAAGCTCCAAAACAGCAGCCTTGAGGAGAAGATACTTAGAGAAAAAGGATTTGGGTAAGCAAACGGAGGAACAAAGGTCAGAGAAAGAAACAAAAGTGGAACCAGAAAAGAGTTGCGAAATCCAAATCAAACCACGGGATCTCCATGATTTCCAATAAAAGGGCTTATTACCAATTAGGAGATACTTATTATGCCAGATAGTGGAAGAGATGAAATCAGCCACTGTCACAGGGGGGCCGGGAGCCGCTGCTAATAGAAGCTTAAGAGTATACTTGTGGATAGGAGTGGGAGTCAATGAAGGCTTACGAGAAAAAGCAAGATATTCTGCAAAAGAAAAGGGGGAGAGTAAAGTACGCTCAACTTTAAGCCACAAGGGGCAAGGGGAGGTGGAATCTTGTAACCAAAGGGAAGCTTGACGCAATAAAAAGGCCCTCTGATACGCAGGGAAGTCAGGAAAATTAACACCACCTTCAGATGCTGGACGTATTAGCCTAGCCCGAGACATTCTTGGTTTTTTGGAATTCCATAAAAACGAGGATAGTGTTGAGTTAATCTTAGTAAAAAATTTCACTGGAATGGGGAGTGGAATATTGGAGAGTGTGTACAGAATAATGGGAGATATCATCATTTTGATAGTATCGAGGCGTCCCCACCAGGAGAGGTATAAAGGATGCCATCTTGTCGTGAGATCTGCAATTTTCTGCGAGCATTTGGACATACACATAGAGATAGTGTCTGAAATTGAGGGAGTAATATATAAACCTAGATATTTAATGTGGGACGGACTCCAGGTGAATCGAGATTCAATAAATTCTTGTTTGAAAGTAAATTTGGTTAGGGGAAGGATCTCACATTTATCGTGGTTAAGTTTATATCCAGAGATAGAGGAAAACGTTCTTACTTCAGTCATGAAAGCAGGGATGGATTCTGTAGGTTTAGAAAGAAAGAGTAATATGTCATCTGCATATGCAGCGAGTTTAATATGCAGATCTGCAATCTGGAAGCCGTGAATGGCAGGATTTTGACGCAACCTGGAAAGAAAGGGCTCCAAAGCAAGGTTGAAAAGAAAAGGGGATAAAGGGCAACCCTGGCGAACGCCTCTGCCCAGTTCAAAATAAGGTGAGATTTGACCATTAGCAAAGACTGCCGCTTTAGGATGAGAATATAACAGGGAAACTAAAGAGATAAATCTAGGACCAAAACCAAACCAAGTGAGGGTGTGGAATAGATAGCACCATTCAACACGATCAAAAGCCTTTTCGGCGTCAAGGGCTATCGCTGCAAGTGAGTGCTGATAACGGGAGGACTTTGATAGGATATTAAATAAAAGTCTAGTATTGTCCGTAATGTACCGGCCCTTAACAAACCCAGATTGCTCCTCTCCCAGTAAATCGGGGAGAAGGTGGTCCAATCGAATCGCCAATGTTTTAGCAAAGAGTTTGTAATCAATATTGACTAGAGATATGGGCCTGTAATTTTTGCAGTGTTGGGTATCCTTTCCGGGTTTAGGTATAAGGCAAATATGGGCATCAGAGAAAGTTCCTGAGGAGGCACCACAAGAAATAAAAGTGCGCAATAGAGAGTGAAGTCGTGGGATTAGCAGTTTAGAGAAGTGAAGGTAGAATTCGACAGTAAAACCATCAGGTCCTGGGGCTTTGTTGGGTTTGAGATGTTGCAATGCAGTAAGTAGTTCCTGTTGTGTGACTTCTGATTCTAAGGAGGAGAGATCTGGAGGAAAGTCAGCTGGTGTATGAATGGTGGAGAAGAAATGGTCAAGGGAGCTAGGGGTAGGTTGGGTTTCAGAGGTATACAAAGTTTCATAGAAACGTGAAAATTCAGCAAGAATATCAACATCAGTATGCTTTAAATTATCATCAGAGTCATAAATAGATTCAATATTCAGCTTATTGTGCTTAATCTTCAAATAATTAGCTAGGAGCTTTCCAGCCTTGTTCCTACCCCCGTAGAATTTAGCAGTAGATTTCAGCAGGTACAAAGAGGCATCTTCTGTAGACTTCTCATTAAACTTCATTTTTGCTGCAATGAGGGCTGTCAAGCTATCAGGAGAGTGTGAAGTAAAATACGCATGTTCCAGTGTTTTAATGTCGGAAAGGAGATTTTTGGTAAACCTTCGGGCAATTTTACGCTTGTTCGCAACATAACTTATAATAAAGTCACGTGCTGCTGCCTTAAAAGCATCCCAAATAGTATGATCAGGGAGGGTATCATCATCGTTGCGGAGGAAAAATTCATCAAAAAAGGAAGTAAAGGTGGCTGTAAATTTGGGATCTGTGAGGAGGGAATTGTTGAAACGCCATCTCCTAGGGCCAGTAGTTTTAGAGAGTACATCAACACTAGTGAGGACGGGGGCATGGTCAGAAAGCAAAATCGGGCCTATCTCAGAGTATAGGAGTGACTGAGCGAGGTTGTGGGAAAGAAAGATGTAGTCAAGTCGTGACTGGGAACGGTGACAGGGAGAATAAAAAGTATACTCCCGCAACTTTGGATTGGAGAGGCGCCAGGAATCTACAAGTTTGTGTTGTGAAATCGCATGACTAAACAGTTTGTGGGGCTTGTTAGGAACATAAGGGGCTTTGGACTCTCTATCAATAAAGGGATCAAGGGGTTGATTACAATCCCCCGCCAGGATAAAGTTGTGATCCATAAATTTAGTTAGAAGTGGAGAAAAATCAGCCCAAAAAGAAGGTTCGCCTGTGGTAGGACCATAAACATTGAGAAGAGAGACTTGAACACCTCTAAGGGACAGTTTAACATAGACCCAACGACCAGAAGTATCCGACTCATGAGTGATAACCTGTAGGGGAAGAGACTTGCGACAAAGGATTGCCACACCATTACGCTTGCCATCACCTTGTGAAAAAAACAATTCACCCACCCAACCACGCTTAAGCTTAACAGATTCAGCCTCAGTTAAATGCGTTTCTTGGAGGAATGCAATATCGACATTCAATTTGGCAAGATGTGACAGAATCCGTTGACGCTTAATCGGGGAGTTAATACCCTTCACATTCCATGACAAAATATTCAATGACATGTTATCAACTTATTTATAAAGAATATACATGACACATCCAATGAGAGATAAGCCCAAAAAGAGTAGAAAGTCGAAAAGGTGAAAGAAAGAAGAGTTGGTAGAAACATAGTGAAAACAAGGGAAGCGAACAAGTGACCATAAGTATGAGCCGTAGCAAGAAAAGGAGAATAGGATGCAACAACGTCGTACGTGACCCAGAAAGCTAGGAGTAAGAAAGAAGTAGAGAGAAACATGGTAGAGACATTGGAGTAAGGAGCTAGAAAGGGGAAAGAGGTTGAGAAGCAAGTGTAGCATGAAAAAAGAAGAGTGCAATCCTCATAGGTGCAAGGAGTTCCGAACAATAATATTAAATCAACGTGAAAATATGCGGACGAGAACACAAACATAAGAAGAGATAAAAGGGAAGGGAAAGAAGAAAAACCAACGGATAAGCCAGGAAGATAAATAAGGAAATGGGGGAAAAACATACCTACAGAGGGAAGATACGAGAAAGGGTGGAGGGAGGAAGGAACCACAAGGGTGAGGCAGCACATCGAGGAGCAGCGAGACTGGGGTCGGGAGACATCATCAAGACACGAGGACAAACTCCTGTAAGATGAAAAAAGAAAACAAAGGGTTAAAATGTGCTAGGAAATCAGGATGAAACCATAACTGAACACGGAAAACAGGGAACAGCCATAATGTTTAAACAATAAAAGAAACATTAACGGAACCATATAAAGGAACAGAGAAATTCAGGCGAGTTATAACAATGAAAAACACTAAAGAAACACAGCATAACATGCAGAGCCATATAAGAATTATAAAAACATTATTCATCCGAAAGCAGAGGATGACGGTCTGGAGGCATCCATAGCAGAGGATTTATGTGCATTAATGAAACTTTGCAAACGTATTGGGTCCTCATAAGTTGTAGTCTTGTTATTGTGGGTGACTTCAAATAAACATGGGTGATAGAGGCCGTATCGAGCCCCCATCGCCCGCAAATCCGCTCTCAGATTTAGAAAAGCTTTCCGCCGGGCAGCCGTAGCCTTGGCATAGTCTTGCGCAAAAAACAGGGGAGATCCAGACCAGGTAAGATTCGGAGAGGCTTTGGCCGCCGCCAAAACCATCAAAAGGTCAGTGTACTCCAAAAAGTAGATGATGACCCCTCTGGGTCTCTGAGAAGGAGAAGTTGAGGAAGGTGGACGACCCAATCTGTGAGCTCGCTGAATATTAAGGGACCTGTCCTGTGTCAGATGCAAGAGTTTAGGAAGGAACGACTTGAAGAAAGTGATTGGGTCAGATCCCTCAAGTCCCTCGGCCAGGCCATAAATACGAAGGTTGTTGCGCCTGTTCCTGTTTTCCAACTGTTCCACTTGTTGTTGAAGATCAGAGACTTGAGATTTTAGGTTGGAGACCACAGAAGATGTTTCTTGAAATGACTGAACAGACTTTTCAACTAAAGTTACTCTCGTTTCCATTTACGACCAGTTATCAGTAAGGACCTGGAGCTTAACATTAGTCTCTTCCATAAAAGGACGCAGGGATCTTATCTCTTCTAACAACAGTTCCATAGATACAGGCCCCGAATGTTTTGGAGGCGAAAGAGAGTTTGACTTGAGTCTCTTGGTGTTAGATTTAGAGGTATCCTGCGGGAGCTTAGATGGCTCCATTGGTGTATCTGAACCAGATGAGTTGAGAGAATCTTCCAATTGCGACAGAGCGGAGAAAACCTTAGAATTCTTCACAATTTGGGGCGTAGTAGAACGAGGCAGGCGCGACATTGATTTAAGTCTGCCCATGTGGCGAATCTGTCGAGTGGCTAACACATTGGAGACCACAGGAGGCAAAAATGAAAACAACACCAGAAAGAGTCCATCAGGGGAGCGACGACGTCTGAATATCACCAGAAAAGAGTATAGCTAGCTTCAAAGCACCACAGCGAAAACCTTCATCTGAGCGGACGTAAAAAAGTGCGTGAAGCCATCAGAGAAAGATCAAAATATCATCCATGCGTCAATGTAAAGTGGAGAGGTGGCATCAACTCACTTCATAACTCAAAGTGGACTTAAACAGAAAAGCGGAAATATGAAAAGAAAAGTCCTCTCATGTACTACATAAAAATCCGCAGCGCAAAAAGAGCGTCGACAACAAAGGGCCTCCAGGTGCGATGTAGTGAAATAATTTGCTGCTGCAAATAAAAGCAGATGAAGAGAATAGTGAAAAGTTCATGACTGAAAAAAGAACCTTTCATGAAGGAACGTCGTCCTTAAAAGAAGTGGGCAGTGCAATAATGTTGACGCTTCATGACACAATAAGAAATCAAGAAAACAGGCATTCTGAGAGTCGTTGAGGGCCTGGAATTCTAAACATGGAGAATGCTGAACTTGTATCACCGCCGTAGCCTCATAATGCGTGTCGCGCTAAAAATTCAAAATGGCGGCCGGAGCCTGACAGGACTTACAAAAGCATTTTAAAGCGTCATGGAGCCTCCAAAATGAAGTTGAAAGCAGCGAGTAGGGTCAGGGCATGTTCCCATACTTCAGCCGCCGTTTGTCATCCGGAGAACTGGGCAGAAACCGGCATGCCTTCCAACACCGCCTCGGAGCCTCACCGATGCGCCGCCATCTCCTGCAGGCGCCAAGCCACGCCCCCTGTACTTGCCTATCTTGACATGGCAAGATGAGATGTAGGTGAGGTCTGCTTTATTCTGACAATTACAATGGGGTACATCCACAAGTGCTTTGTGCTAGCAGACCATCACATTTTACAAAGTCCATGTGCCAAATAACCCTTCGCCTTAATCAGAATGTGGTGTCAAGCCACTTAAAGTGGCTTAGTGTTGCCTGGTGAAAAAGGTTCAATACGTGAAAGGGACGCCCAATGAGGTTGCAGTGGGCATTCTGCCACAACAGCGATATAATATAACCCTGCCCCAAATTGATAAGACTGTATAAAATCTGGGGCAGGGCCCAGTGGCGGATCCTCAGCTAAGGCGGAGAAGCGTTGCCCCACTGAGCAATAATGAAAAATAAAATGACAATAACCTATTGTTATGTGGGCGGGGCTGGCCAGAGCAATGTGGTTTGCACTCCCAAAGTGTGCATGAACTGTTTGGCCAGCCCTCTAAGTCCAACCAAACAGTTCATGCACACTTTGCATGTTTCTGCCAGGCTGCATTACACAGCCTGGTAAGGAACATGCACAGGCTCCCTGTTCAAGTTTGAGGGCTGATCCAGCATGCTGAGACCAGTGCTGTGATTGGCTCATGGAGGCCTGTGTGCCGATGCTTCATGCCAGCCAGACTGCAGAGGAAGAATGAAGATTACACCGGGGAGGAGGTAAGTGGTTTTTTTCCAATTAATTAAACCCCCCGCATCACCACCCCTGTCCGGTAGCAGCCGCTACTGGCAGTGCCACATATGGGACAAGGGTAATCCTGGCGTTAACCTGGCACAATGAGGAGGAATCACACATTTCTCCTCAGGTTTGATGTGTTGATGTGTTCTGCTTTCTGCTGCACTTTTAGTAATTGTAAATTGCCAAGAGGAACACCTTCCTGCACATGAACATTTGTTCACTGCAACACAGGTAGGCTTGCACAACTGTAAAAGGGTTCCTGCCTTGGCATTGGGCAGCAAACTTTAGCAGGTTTTCTAAGTCAAGGTCAGGGGTGTGCCATATGTTTACTAATAAAGCACATACCTACTTTTGTCACTGCGGAATAACACCGCGCTTCAACATTTTCTTGTTTACATGCCCCAATGTGTGTCGTGTTTGTATGACAACTGATCCTGAACAGGTAGAGGTTTCTTCAGTATGCCTGTCATCAGCACATGCAGGTAACTTAGATTCCATACCCGAGCACACCCACAATATCATACAATAATTGTCATATAACAATATGATACAGGACAGATTCGTTATCAGTTGCACTTTAATTTTCTTGCTTCCGTTGGTCCAGCCAACACGTGTTTCGTCGCACGGGAGTACCCGCGACTTCCTCAGGGCTTGAGGATTTGGTACCTTCGGGTACGGAATCTACGTTGTGTGATCCCTAGGGATTACAAATTGGAAGGGGTGGATGACTCCTCTCCCCTTGAGCACCTACAGATAGATATACTCACTTACCGGATACCGGAAAGAGGTAGCACCATTACCACCCAGGGACGTATCATCCATTCCTTGTCTACATGCAGGTAACTTGTCAACATGTAGACAGGGCTGTTATGTTCCACCATAGAACACCTTTATGTAAGGAAATAGATGTTTTAGTACATGGTACTGGTGTACATATCATACATCCATAATGAAGTCACATGCCTACAAGGTAAATTGTCTCTTTAGATAATCTTCCACGAAATGACTGTGTGTCACATGTTTACTTACATGTTGTAATGCAAGTGATGAACTGACATTACATGACTCATCTGATAATGTTAATAGCCTGTTGCATGACAGACATTGCCAGATGACCAAGGTAAACCTATTCACAAACATTGTAGAAATGTTTACCAATCAATGGGCACAGGCATTGTTGGAAGCCGGAGTCCCAGTCCCACACCACTGTCACCAAATGCGAGACCCAGGACTCCTCACTCAACGTTAGGCCAAGTAAGGACACCGTTTGAGATTGCCCTTCTCACCCCCTTAGTAGCTTGGCACGAGCAGCCAGGCCTATCTCCAAGGCACGAGTGTACAGTATGTGCAACCACACTCACAGCAACCCACTGGTGACACCACAAATGGACTCCACACGAGTTAGATAAAACGAGTATAAACTTTATATAAAAAGATATACGATCAGACCACACGATACAAAAGCCAACATATAATAAAGGGTAATATTCATTCCGGCTGGCTGGTAGGTTCAAATCCCAACCACCCCATTCAAAATGCTATTTTGGTCACAATGCTAGAATCACACACGTTGCAATGGACAAACAATAGTGCACTGCGTAGCGATACAATCCTGTGCTGGGCAAAAGAGAAATAATACAATGCATAATGATACAACCCGGTACCTTGCAATGGGAGAAATAATGCAATGCATACCGCTACAATCATGTACTGCACAATGAAGGAATAATGCAATGCGTCACACCCCAATTCCGCACTTTGCAATGAAGAAATAATGCACGGCGCACCGTTACAATCATGTACTTTGCAATGAAGAAATAATGCAATGCGGGCCGCTACAATCCTGTACTTTGCAATGGAGAAACAATGCAATGCGTAGCGCTACAATCGTGTACTTCGTTATGCAGAAATAATGTCAGGCATCATAAGACAGTCCGGCAGCAATATTGGCAATGTGGATTACAACAGTCAGCCTCTTCAATAACAGTTGCCCCCCACACATATCACGATGACATAATGTACAGCTTCTCACTCTGGCCCCAGTACTGCCACTCCTTTGGTCAGTACAGGCCCCAATCTGTGCCGAAGTAAAGGCTCACATCGCCAGAAGGGCTGAGAGGCCGAGAGAGTGTCCCTCCAAGCCCGCACCCCACCCAGGCAGTGATCCACGTTACCTGGGGGCCCAACCCCACTCTCCTCTCCTCCTTCAGTGCACTGGGCCTTCCATGCAGAGCTTTCTCAATGGGCCCCAGCGGCTCGGCATGGCAGCTCAGCTCCTCTGGGGCTGCCGGTCTGGGCGCGACTGTTTGGAAGGTCTCAAGCGATCGCAGAGCACACTTACCCCACACCTCTGAGATTACGTTACTCCGGGAGCATGTTCACCACACCACCCTCTGGGTCTCCTCTGGCACGAAGCCACACACACAACGCTGATGGGACTTCATGTCGACTCCGAGTGCACGTTCACCAGGCACTCCTTCCTGAAGTCTCAGTTGGTACCAAGACACGCACACCACGCTGCAGAGACTCACTTTCTTCCAGTGCACATGATGATCAGCCAATCACCTCCACAATCCCAGGTTGCACCAAAGCAAGAGACTTACTTCAACTCCGGTGCCCCGATATCCAGGCGCTCTTCACCAACGCCTTCGGCCGCACCCTGACACGCTCACTGTGTCCGAGTCTCACTTCTCCTTCAGTGCATTCAATGACCAGGAGCTCTTCACCAGTGCTTCCGGTGCACCCCGACATGCACCCTGCGTGTCCGAGACTCCCTTCACCTCCAATGCACCCGCTGACCAGGCGCTCTTCATCAACACCTGCAGTGCACCACGACATCCACACAGCGAGCCTGAGACTCACTTCACCTTCGATGCACACACTAACCAGGTGCTCTTCACCAGCACCGCCTGTGCACCACGACATGCACCCAGCACGTTCGAGTCTCACTTCTCCTCCGTGTGTCCAAGATCACAGGGCACACCTTCCGAGGGTCTCAAGCTGCCCCAACACGCGCTCCCCGCATCGCTTGAAACGTCTCCGGATACTTTTATATTTCTGTGTTTCCTAACAGGGAGCCAGCTCACTTCGGGCCCTTGGGGTAACAAGACACAGCACAAAGCACAGTCTTCTTCAAGCAGGGGGTCCCAGCACACAAAGCACAGTTCTAACAGCCTCTTCCTTGGTAAAAACAGCAAACTGCAGATCAGCCCCAGATCACGAAGCTAGGGTCAGTCCTTCCCAGCAGTCTCTTCAGTTGTTCCTTCCATAGCAGAGGTTCCTTTTGACCATGAAATGGGTCCAAGCCTTTTCAGTCTCAATCCATTTCTAGGGGTCTCAGGTCTCATACTTATACTTCTAAATGTCTTTGAAGTTCGTTGTGCCTAAATCAGTTCTGGGAGTCTCCCTCCCAGAGTCACCTTTCTCCCTTTGATAGTGGGGTTCTGGATCCTTAATCACTCAGCAGGAGATGGGTTCATTTTTTTATAGCCGCAACCAAGGCCTCTTCAGCTCCCTGGGCTTCTCTTCCACCTACTCTCCAGATGCAGGTCAGCCTGGTGCCATCTCAACCCCTCCCTGGGTCAAGAACCCCCCAGCTCCTCTCACCTCTCAGATCCAGACAGTCAATCCACATTCAGCACAGACACACAGAAATGCTTAAAGCTCAAAACTCAGCCACTTTCTAAAAAAGTGGTTTCTGAACACACTGTGACAAAACCACTTTCATAGAAAGATGTGTTATGACACTGTGAGTTCATACATACTAAACATCACCTCTCCATTTTAAACTTCTGGGCAACTAGGCTAACAAACACAATACCTAGCGTCCCCCATTCTGTCCTATGGGCAGGATGGCCTTTCACCAGTGAAAAACGAAATGGAGTGTTTTTCACTGTCAGGACATAACACACACCTCATTATATGTCCTGCCTTTTACTTACGCTGCACCCTGCCCAGGGGTTACCTGGGACCTACCACAGGAGTGCCCACTGTGTACGCAAAAGGGAAAGTAAGGCCTGACAAGTGGTTGCACTTGTCAGGACAACATGCTAACTTAGCAAACTGTGCGCAGGCCCTACAATGCATGCCTAAATTCCCTTCTCCGAGCACCTTTGCATTACTAGCCCTGGCACACACAGTGCATATCACTAGGGAGTTTACTAGTAAGGCAAACATACCAATCATGGCCAACCAATTACCATTACACTTTACACAGGGAACACTTGTAATTTGACATTGATCAGCAGTGGCCACATAACCAAAGCATCTAAATTGCAACTCTATGTCAGGAAAATGGTCTAAGGGGAAAGCAAAAAGTTTAGGGAACTTTAGCCAAAAAGGCCAAGTCCTACAGGCATCAATGTGGTTCTATAGTACATACCCTGTATGGAGATGGTCATCATAACTTCTGTCAAATTGTGTTGGTATTTTACATTTCATACAATGTTACTTTTGATAATGGGTGCCTCTACATCTCATTTGGTAGATGTCGGAATGTGTGTTGTCAATCAACCCTGCCAGTGGTATGTTGGCTGGTGTGGCAACTGACAAAGCTGTGGGTGATATTGTAAAATACCTTGTGCTGTGATGTCTACATATTCAGCTTATGACTGACATCTGATGTACACGTTTTCCACAGACATCATGACACCACAGTAACAACAAGAGTTCGATAAATGGAACATGTGCTACCACGACTTGAGGATGCTCTTTAAGGCATACTGGGCAGTCATATGGGAGTCCTGCTTCCGCTCCATGGTCTCCAAGATATTTTGCTTTGCCCCCAGCTCTTTGGCTACATTGCTGGTGCTGATTTGGCAGGGAAGTTGTTGTTGCCTCTACCTCATGGCACCATTGATGTCAGCCAGGGACTGCTGAATGCCACGGAGCAGAGAGTAGGTGCCTTTGGTGGCAGCTGAGTTGTCCCTATTGGAACTGATGTACCCACAGGCCTCCTCTACTGTGGCTGCCAGGGTCTCCAACCCCGTCCACACTTGATCGGCCAACTCCCACTGAACTCTTACCGCAGTCCATTGGAAGGTGATCTGTCGGTCCTCGGAATGCAGGGGTGTGGCTGTGGTGGTAGGTGGTGACTGTTGGTTGTTTTGTTGGGTATGTAGAGATGCCATGACACTGCTGACCCTCCCTGGGTCCAGAGATGGTATTCCTACGAAGTTCAGGCTCCCTTAGAGCGTGTCATGTTCAATGGTTGGTAGGTTTTCATCCTCATCACCATCATCGGTGATGTCTGGGACAGAGTGTTGAGCAGCAGATAAGCTTTCATATTCGGCAATGGAAAGTCCACATACTATTGTTGCTGTCTGCTACAAGTTGAACATGTTGTTAAGCATTTGACATTCAAAGTGCATGACACTTTAAATTCTTCTGTATTATATGGTACACCTGTTACACTAAGTTGTGGATGGCAGTTTACATTGTCCATAGATGGTACATGTCAGAAGTTCAGGATCATGACATTACCACTGTGTGCCAACAATGAGGGGATAAGCCCTATCCTAGTAGTCATATAGGAATCACTGACATCCATTCTATTTCATAATGTGCAGAGTTGGTCATCTGCAGGGTGTGAGAAATCTTATGGATTTATTCCACACACTTGTATGTGTGCATTGATCTCTCTGTGCTTTCAAGACAAAGTCTAGACAACCAACTTACTGCCACACAGTGATGTGATCATGATCATGAGTGGCTTTACCTGTACCTACTAAACTTGCATCATGAGTGGCTATCCCAAACATACTGATATTTCAAGCTATTATGAGGTGACATGTGTCATGCAGCACCCCGGGTGATGTTTTTTGGGAATGACGAGATGTACCTATGGAGGGTCCATTTGACATGATTTTGACAAGACATGGCACTGCAGACACGTTATCTATGGAACCCAACATATTTCCAAATATACAGGACAGCCCCATACTCTGAATGAGAGTGTCTTCCCCTCTCCTGCACTAGCAATAACGAAGGCAGGCAAGTAGAAACACAACCAAATTTGAGCCTGCTTTCAAGGATGGCCTCATTGATGCACAGCTCACCTTTTTGCAGCAGCACAGCGGTGTGCACAGGGATGACATATACTCCAGCGTATATGGACCTTCCATGCATTTATGAAAGGATGCATGTTGACACAAAACAATCTGTATGCAGTTGCATCCAGCCACTTTTGACTTAACCCAAGGCTCATATCTCACACAGTTTGCTTTCATCCCCAAACACAGGGGCATAAATACAATGTGATATTGCCACCAGAAGATAACTTTTAGTGATGTTGTGGTGGCTAAATCCCCTTCTCCTTATTTGCAATGCAGCGTGAAGCCACTTAACTTTGGTTAGCCCCACCTTGTAAATGAGGCTCCTTTCCACGCTTCACTTAGCATAAAAGGGCTGTGCAATGGGTGTTGCACTGAACATTTCACCACAACAGCCATTGCTTTTTTTAACGGTCCTATATTCACAAGGCTGGGGCAGCACCAACACCTAAGGCCAGGTAAAACCTGCAGCCTTATTTACAAGCTCCTGGTACTGCTGGGATGTCACGTTTTCACATGTGATGCACCGGCAGCACAGGGGGCTTGTAAATAAGGGCCATGTTCTTAGGATTGAGAATTGTGAAAAAATTATAGATTTCTCCTTATATTTTCCATTTTTTATGTGTCCTGCATTCTGCTTTGCACATAGAAACAGCAAAATTCTGTAAGGATTGTTTATGTGCAGGAAGCTGTCCCTTCCTGCACATCAACATTTGCCTCTGCAGAGCAATACGCTAGCAACATGGCACAAGGGTAGATGCGCTGGCACAAGGCATTTTTTTAAGCACCAGTGGTAGGGGACATGATTGGGTGCATCGTATTTCTGTGCATACAGCGCATTCCTGAATTTCTATACTGTTTGGGCACAGAGTTACCAATTTTGGAGTTACATCACGCTCTGCTAGATTATGGTATATATGCCCCATAGTTAGTACAGGAAAGTGCTGTATCTTGACAACAATACCATGGCTGCTATTACAATGTGTGTTAATATAGGCTAACTGTGAGACTTGCAACACTTCCTTATGCAAAATTGAGATAAAGACATATGACTGTTCACTTGTTATTATTTCTACGCATAAAGGAATTATATGCAAGCATCTTGCACCGCCAGTACCTCACTATTAATATGGGAAAAAGTGATGTACCGATGGAACAAAGGGCTTGTAAATATGCCCCAGAGTACCTTTGTTGCTACAGTTTGACCTGCACACAGTGTGGGAGAGCACTAAGACATAGGTACCTTGACTGAGCAACATAACATATTCCCCCCAAATGTCCCTTGTGGTACTTACCCAAAGAAGTCTAGTACCAGATGAAGTGCATCCCAATGACAACCATGCTTCACCAATACCAAGTTTTCACTCAACCAAGAGAAGTACTTCATTAGTTCATGGATAGACAAAAATGCAAAAACAGTCTTTGGTGGATTTTCTGGTTCTGGTGGGGGTGACCCAGTGTGCCCTATTTTAAACCTTGCTGCTTTGATTGTTCACAGCTATGACACAAGCAGAGCGACTCTGTCTGACGAAAATCAACCACTATTGAAGCCATTATAGGAATCACCAATATGGCCTTAGGGGTAAGTAGTCCCCAGTGGCAGTAAGTAGATCATGCCCTAATCTCCCTTATTTGGGAGGTGAACTCAGGGGGGTAGACTTGTGATTCCTGAGGTTGGGAGTAGTCACTTCCACTGGGTCAAGGTGCATGGGGTCCCTGTCACTACTCTGCGGGACACCAAGGCCAGTCAGACCATGGAGGTGTAAAGGCTGTTTTCCCCATTCAGTCAATGCTTCAAACTGTGTTGGTCTAGGTCTCGGTTCTAGATTCATCATTCTTTCTCTCAAATTCCTCAAAACCGCTAAATTAAATGAACCATGTTCTGGAAATGCCAAAACTCCATCATCTTTTGTATACTTTGCCCAATTGTCTAACCAAATACATGTATGATGTCCGTATTTCGCAACCATAAAGGATGCGGGCGATTTCGGTGGAGGAAGCAACTGTCCCTCTCTAGTCTTAATCGGTTTGTCCTTTTTAAATAAACTCTTGATCTTTCCAAACCAGGTATTTTTCTCTTTCTCTGGTGGATCGTAATACATCATTTTGTCTTCCGTGTATCGCTAAATGTTCCCTACGATTAGTCTGTTGTTCTTAACCAATTGTAGCGCGACTCACACTAACGCACCAATCAGGAGCGTCTATGTCACTTCAATAATTATCCAATCCCAGCACGACTCACACTAACGCACCAATCCAGAACGTCTACGTCATCCTGTAATTCTCCAATCTCAGCGCGGCATATACTAATGCACCAATCAGGAGCATCTTCGTTTCTTACTGACTATGCAATCCCAGCGTGGTCTTTCTGACGTCAGCTTTTCTCGCTACTCCTGCTTCTGCTGACCCCTCCTTTACAAAAGTTTCTCGGTGAGCTTTTTTTTACGTTCTTTAAACTTACAAATCAGTTAGTAACGACATAAATACACCACCATTATCTGTTCCGCTAACCAAAGTATAGTTAATGACCTTTCTTACAAGAATTCCATCTTTCCCGAGAGCAGCGCTTACCTCTGCCCTACTACGGAATCGTTACTTCCGTTGATAAAGTAGCACATCCCTCTACCTTACCCTTCTAAAAAGCATTAGCTAACCGTTTCTCCAGAACTAAGACACCTAGTTGGAGACCCAATGCACCTGAGAATTAAAACCAGAGTTTCACAATTAACCTGAATGCTATTTCATTCACGCACTTTCATACAGAAAATGTAGTTCATTCACACAGAATTCTGTCATTCCCGAGAACAGCGAACAGTCTGTCCTACTACAGAATTATGACACATGTTAATAAAGTAGCACTTCCCTCTACTTTATCTTTATAGCAAGCTTAGGGATCACCTATTACCTTTCCAGTGATAAGCGTAATCAGAGTGCGTTTTGGACTCCTGGCACCTAAGACCAAAATTTCACAGGTGACCTTCGCTACCATACACTTCTCTCATACAGAAAATGTCCCTAATGGCAACACACGGCGATGTTACCGAATCAAACCCAGACAATGCGTCGTGCAACTTCACTCATTACACGCTTTCCCTGTGTACCTACAGGGCAACAACAATTCCATCTTTCCCGACAGCAGCGCTTACCTCTGCCCTACTACGGAACCGTTACAAACTTCCGACTTCCTACATCCCAGAAGCCGTCAAATAACATAAAACTCGACGCGACTCAAAATAGACTGTTAATACATAAACCAATAATTATCCACAGTCAATAATCAATAATCAATAAGCAATTTACATGCAAAAATCATCAAACTAATACAGTAATAACCATCATCCTGCTACCAGAAAAACTGATCCAGCGCAAGACTGGGAAATGGGGAACAACATACACCGGTATCCTCCCTGCGTCGCAGACCCGTCGTCAAACACACTCATTTATACACGCATTCATTGGTGGGGCCCATAACACCAACACTCACACAACCTATTCAAGAGTCCGCACACAGGAGGGATAAATGGTTCAAGCGCCAGACATGTGGGGGAAGCACCTTATAACCTATAGGGAAGGAAAAGTCATTTACAAAATATACATTAATGTCCTCTCGCCTATAGATCCTTAATCCCAAAACATCAAGACACTCCTCCCACTCCGGTCAAATGGACCAAATTAGTTGGATTGGTTAATGGTGATGTAGAACCAGCTAAAACACATTTTAAGACTTCAGAATCTATCTTTTAAATGAAACTCATGACTCATGAATTCTCGTTAATCAATAATTGTTTATCTAATATTTCATATGAATTTAAATTTGCATTTTGTCTCGTCAAAGTTTAGGAAGTTTATATCAAAATTTGAGTAAATTGCAGAACATCATATTTACCTAATCTGGCTATTTGGAGTCCTCTAATTCATTGGCTCTGCATAATTTTGTCGTAAATCGTCCGAAAGCAAGTCCAAGCTCAATAGTTCTTAGCTCGGCACCTTACAGTCCCAAACGTCAGCGTCAGCCCGAACGTCAGCATCAAGGAAAGAAGATGATAGAAGGTATCCCTCTCTATTCTACTACTGCTTTTATAATAAAATGTAGTACAGAAGATACAATATAATAATTTTGGACAGTCGTGATTGGCTGGTTGAGATCGTCCGATGTCAAGTTTAAGTTTTTAGTTCAGTTCAAGGGGCGATGTCATGAGATTGTCCAGAATCAGCTTTTTCCGGTTTTATTGTAAGGTTGATTGTTCTCTAGGCTTGGCTGGTTTCCCACTCTGTCCTTGCTCTGGTACATGTCGAACCAAAGGTCGTGACAAGGTTTAGGAGAATTCTTGTGCATGCGTGGCTCACTCCGCACCTCGTGGAACAGTGGCCACTTCGTTGTGTGGTGTCAGCGGCCATCTTGGATTTAGGCCCAAATGCTAATTTAAGCGAAACAAACACAAAAGAGTGATTAATATAAAGAAATAATAAATCTAATGTTAACCCCTTACTAATCCCTTTATGTGCTTGTATTTATCTAGCATATAGCAACATTTAAAGTCATTATATTCACCTTTTCGGTCCTCCTCTTGGGCAACATACAAAAGCAACATATATCATGCAGTATTCTAATTGCCACTTCTACTACTGTTAATATGCGTACAGATTTTAATTAAACAGATTATTTTGGCCATGCAAATGCGAATCCCACGTGTAATGTAATATTAATAATGTTGGTTAATAAAACATGCAAACTTCTTTAATAATATTATAGTTAATAGATTATTTAATTTGTACTTTCATGCAGAATAGGTGAGGTATACAAAATTTTGTACTACCCGCTCCATCACAAGCATGAACCCCTGTTTTAGACCTCTTGTTTGTATGCATCCTTTCAAGAATGTATTAATTATCCCCTGGCTTAATCTGTACTCATGTGCCCGCAATGAGAGTTTGTAGAGCTCTTAATATTGTTTCTGAAATGCCCATGAGGAAACCATAAACCATAAATTGCCACTGTCTATATCGTCAAAATCTAGTCTAAAATCTAGAACTTTTGCATAAAGCTGACAGTTTTTGTCATGCACGTACCAGTGTAGAAGCATAGAAACGGTACTTACATGGTCCATTGTTATGATATCTGTCCTGATACCGGTCTAACATAGTCTGAAGAATTAATATTTCCTTCTCAGGGGTCTCACTGATACTTAGTCCATTCAAATCAATAATAAAGAATTTGGCACAGAAGCTGAAATATAAAAGAACATTTTTATTAAACTCAAATGAGTGTGACTACGTCACACAAAAGCCGTAGCAACTGAATGAGGTAGTCCATAGAATGGTCTTACTTCACATCTTATATACTCTTTATCCTGCCCCAGGCATGTAAGGGAGTTGTACCAATTACATTCTTAAACAAATGGAAAATCTGGAGGGTCAACAGGTGAGTAGCCTTTGGGGTTTTAGCAGGATATGGGCAAAACATTATAATTACATAGTTCACAAAGGTTAATCTGATTTAGATGGTAATTCAGGGCATGGCATGATTACATGTGCAGTATCCCAACCCAAAAGTTAATCATTAGGAATGTCCCAAATTCAATCTCCAAAAGCCGGACAAGCCTATAATTGAAAGCATAACCCATGTAATGAAGAAACATAAAAAAGAAACAGTAACAGATGATGAGCAAGATAAGGCATGTGCAAGGAAACTAAAAGTTAAGATGTCCTGAACATTGATTGGCAATCTCAGACAAAGATCGATCAGGGAAATTGGCTTTGCGAGGTCAGTTTCAGGTGAAGAGGTCAGTTTCTTACAGTTCATTCCAGAGTCAGAAAGAAACCTAGTTAATGTATACATGGACTAAGAAGGCCAGGCCACTTTGTTCGCCAGGCTACCTTCACAGGCCTACGTGAGGGCAACACAAAATGGTGGCACAGAACAAAATGGAGTCAGACTCGTGAATTACAGAACCTCAAGTCTTGGAGCTCAACGTAGCTGGATCTACCGGTGAGGGCCTTTAACAAGGGAGGGGGGGCTTTAATGGCCGGTAAAGCCCGCTACGGAGGGCTCTAAGTCTATTAGGATATTTCGTCCCTAGAGGGTCGGAATGTTCTAATTTGTAAAACAAAGGGCTCACAGAGCACGAGGGGGTTGAACTACCCTCGAGCTCCATGAGGTCTTTGTTAAACATTGGAAAGTTGATGAGCCGGGCTTCTTCCGACCATTAGAAGCCCAGAGCACTCCATTGTTTTCAATGGAGTTCTCAACATTCCAATGTTCTAATACCCTGGAAGATTTGCTTCCATGGCCCAAGCACTTAGAAATTCTAACAATAATGGAAACCAGTATATGCTGAACACTGTTCATGCATGCCACTTTCTTTGCACATAGCGCGTGTAAACTTCAACTGCCACTGGCCCCTTTTGCTGGGATTATCAAGAAAGAATATGCACTGATTTTTTAACACTTTCATTTATGAGCTTTGGGGTCAGTGCACTGCAGCAAGTCAACTTGCTGTGCAGCACTGTGTGACAGGGATGCCGTATTTAATGGAATATGGTGCATTCCTGTCTTTTCACATGTGCTGGTGCACAATAGGCTGCCGAGCATCAACACAGGCACACTTGCAACATGGCGCGTGGGTGCTTGCGTTGCATGCAAGACAGTTTTTGTGAAGAAAGGGACGCCTTCCTGCATAAACAACAATCCTGGGAGGCATGTACCGCTACTCTGCTGCACCTATAGAAAGAGGGGTAAACTATGAGAAATAGAGATATTTCTCCTCATTACTCCTCTCCTATGAAGGTGTAAGAGTTTGAGGCATCCCCAAGTTTACAAGTTCTAGACAGGAAACACGCAAGAATATGATATGCCTTTGCAAGGAATGGAAAAAAGAAAAGAACCTTATTTAGTGGAGGGCACTAAAGCAAAAGCTGCCAGAAACAGCATATTCTTCATCTGTACCTCTGGTGGATTAGCCACCATATAGAGTGTTGCTGCTAAGATGGAGATATTCCTCTCTGTGGGCTAGATGTACGAAGTATTTTTGCATGTGCAAACGGGTTTTCGACCCGTTTGCGCATGCAAAAATACCTAAGGGCCATGTACAAACCCTAATTAGCGAGTAGCAATTTATTTGCTACTCGCTAATTAGGATTTGCGACTCGCTATAAGGAAGGGGCATTTCAAGGGTGTCCCTTCCTAATAGCGAGTCTGAGCCCAATGTATGACTGTTTTGCGACCGCAATTGTGGTTGCAAAACAGTCGCAATGTACCACCTACTTCAAATAGTTGCTAAAGCATTCGCAAACGGGAAGGGGTCCCCAGGGGACCCCTACCCCTTTGGGAATGAATGGAAAAATAGTTTTTTAAGGCCAGGCAGTGGTCCCAGGGACCACTGCCTGCCCTAGAAAACAGGCGGCATCTAAAGAAAAAACTGCTTCATTTAAAAGCAGTCCCAGACATGGAGGTCTGCTGAGCCAGCAGGCCACCTTCCCTGGGAGGGCCAGCCATTCCCAATGGGGTCTCAAATTGCGAGTGGCCAGTGCTTTAAATGGGCCGGTACTCACTGGTACTGAGTACCGGGACTTCTTAGATTTATCAC
Organism: Triturus cristatus; assembly: GCF_964204655.1. Lineage (NCBI taxonomy): Eukaryota > Metazoa > Chordata > Amphibia > Caudata > Salamandridae > Triturus > Triturus cristatus. The sequence goes on from NC_140591.1 coordinate 503,052,739, forward strand.
GCTGAGTACCGGAACTTCTCCACTGCTGAGGAGAGTAAGAGTACTCATGAAAAGGTAGGCGCATTGGCTGTGAGTGCTGATGAGCAGGAGTGGAATATGTCTCTGGCAGCCAAGGTGCCGCTTCTGTAGCCCCGATCTGAGCCCCAGCTGAGCTATTCAGCAGGCCTCATTTGAATAATGTCCGGTTGCTCACCATCACTCTGTGCACAGTGTCCATTCAGGCCCTGTGCTGTCAATTACATACACACTATCATGTGCATTTGTGCAAACACAGGAATGATGGCAGTCCCCAGGCAGTGGTAATTAAAAAAGCCATTGTATGTGAAGAGTATAAAATGGCTTTTGTGTGTCTGCTTAGGTTTGTGTGTTTGCCTGCATGTGTATTCCTGTTTTTTGTAACAAAAAAGCGAGAGTAAGAGAGAGAGAATCAAGACACTCTCAGGAGGTATTTTAAAGAAAATGGGTGGAACTTTGTGTGTGCATGTCTGCTCGGTGACAAAGCTTGATAAGTGATGTAAAAGGGAGGGTTGGTGGGTGGGTGAGTGAGTGAGTGAAAGGGTGGATGGATGGTTGAGCGAAAGGGTGGAAGTATAGATGGATGGATGAATAGATAGATAGATGAGTGAAAGAGGGTGGATGATTGGAAAAAAGGGCAGAAGATGGGTGGATAAGTGAAAGATTGGATGGATGAATGAGAGGGAGGAAGGATGGATGAAACGGTGGATGATGGATGAGTGAAAGGAGGGATTTAGTGAAAGGGTGGATTGAATGAAAAGGTGGATGAAATGAAGGAGTGAAAGAGTTGATGGATAGATGAGCGAATGGATTGATGAATGAGTGAAAGGGTGGATGAAGAGATGGATGAGTGAAAGGATGAATGGATAGGTTTGGAGATTTATGGATAGGTTTGGAAATGAAGGGTGGACAGACGGAATGGTGAAAAACTGAATGATGGATTAAAGACTGAATAGACAACAGAATGTAAAGGTTAAATGGTGGACATAGGTAGGTAAATCGTAGGATGAAAGGATGAATGGATAGATCGATGGAGGAGACAAGAGATCTCTTCTGGGAGGGTCGTGATGAGTTGCTTCATTTGCTTGATGCCATAAGCGCTTTGGTTCCAAGTGGGGGTATTTTCAGTTTCTTCCAACTCATGTGCTAAAAAATATATAGTAGTGTGCCAAACAACAGCAATTAACAGTATGGCATTCAGAAGGTGCTAAAAAAGGAAATGTTAACATATATTGCATTTGCCTTTCATTTTGTGTAATGAGTTAACCTGCTTTGTTCATTTAAACACATTTCTCATATGTTGTGGTATGTGCTGCAACTATTATGGAAGTTGCTAAGTATCCAGTCTTTGCCTTAACCCTGCACCTAGCCCACCCACTCACTACAACTCTAGCTTATTTTACTGAGAACCTGCACTTATTTTTTCCCATTTAAAGCACTGCGAGTGGCTCATTAATATTCATGAGCCTCGCTTTTTGCGACCCCATTGGGAATCGCTAACAGTGTCTCTGAAACTGTTGTACATTTGCTTTTGCGACTCGTAAATGGAGACTTGCATTTTTTTTGCAATTTGTGTGGCGCAAAAGCAAAATGGTCGTACATCTAGCCCTGTCATTGGGTCTGCCATATTTTGATCCAACTCTGTACAAGAAAAGAACGTGTGGTAAATTTACTACAAAATTTAAATGGCAGGTCTGCTGCCGTGTTTGTCAGAGATAACCCTGTAAAAGACCCTATGGAAAATGTTGTAAAAGTGAATATTGTGCCTTTGCGAGCAAAATACGTCTCCAGAACCTATGACGGTGGCTAAAGTTCCATCATCTGTCACTGGTACTAACAGCATTTCTGCTAGATATCTTTTACCACCAATGTAGCTTTTCCCATGAAAAAGGGGCAGCTTGGTGGGGACTATCCAGATCATGCATGTCACAAGACGTATGTGACAAAGGGAAATTGCAAAGAAGAACTCTGTGGATTCAGTTGTGAATGCCCCGAAAAGAAAATCATTTTTTATATCCCTAAAAAAGATCGATACGCAGGAAATTGTATGTATTGGGAGCAATAATTGCTCAAATTCTGAATGAAGCCATTCAAAATGGGCTATTGCTATAAACTGAAGATGTTGGCGCTTTCTGCACCGGAATCCCAATATCCAGATATTGATCTGCCGTTTTCCAATGGTATATCTCAGCAGAGGTGACCTGTCGGCATCTTTTTGGAGAAATTTCCAGGGGTGTGTGCTTTAGCACAACTGATAATTATCGGACGCGGAAAACGCTGCGCATCTTGCGGTGTTATTTGCTCAGGCCAAGCAAAATTATGAGAGACTCATAATCGAGGCCAAAACCAACCTAAAAGTCACCTTTGCACTGCGCCCAGAAGCCTAACATGTGAAGCTCCTTTCAGATTTTTTTTTAAAATGTTGCTTATTTCTGTTTCAAATCCATTTCAGCCCTGAATGAACTGTTACAGTTACACACGTACACCCGCCTGCCTGAAGAACACACCCTCCTTTTATTTTTATTGTGAATTGTTTTTTTTTATGCATAGCTGAGCGGGAAGATCATTTTAAAAGTGATAGCTAATCATGGAAAGGGTGATGGAGAGTGTATATGTTAGGGAGATAAGAGACTGAATATTCCGCGTAAGATCTCAAATATAGAAGGACGATCTGATGCTAAAGAAAAGCCAATATATAGAGGTTGTCTGAGGGATTTATCCAATTACCTGATCAACTACAGTATTGTGCTAAGAGTGTGCATCTAAAATATTGCCTCGAGCAAGCAGCAAATCAAGACGACTTGTCCACCCCATATGCTGTGGTGAAATATTAAATTGAACATTAAACTCACAGATTGAATGTCTGGGGTTTTTTCTCGCGATGACAGGCTGTTTATGATCCAGCCATAAAACATTCTGTTTCAAAGTAGTTTACTGCAAGACCTACGAAGGCATGGTTTCCTGAATTAGATTCTACAAGATGTCAAACCAGTCACTTGAGAACACTCTATTAAAGTACTAAGGCATGGCACAGCTGAGCCATGTTATTGCCTCAGGTATTGCATTAAAGCGGGCTGCCATCGCATTTTCGCAGGAGAGTGGCTAAGTATGCGCTGCAGACAATGCCGTCCTTTGATTACAGTTGCCCCTTCGTGATGACTTTTGAAGGTTTTTTTTTTTTATAGCGGCCATAGGGCTGACGAAGGCCACGCCTGTATGATCAATGTTGACATTTTCATGTCTGAATCCTGGCATTTGTTAAGGTCCTTCCTGGATAGATTACAATCATGGCCAATTGCTCGGGAACCTATTTTTCAAAAGCGTTGCATATAAAGGCAAGCATTGGCTAAGCCAAAAGGTTTAGAATTTGGGACCTTATGGCAATGTGGTGCAGCATGGCGAAGAAGAAAAAAACATATGACGTCAGTTTAACGGCACGTGAACCCTGCATGCACCCACAAAATGACGCTGGTGCTTTTGATTCATTAACGGATCCGAGGTGGATCAGTAAATAACAAGAAAAAAAGTACTATGAATGTGTTTTTTATTTTGAGCGAGTGTGGAAATAACAGAGGGCGAGAGTTGCAAGGAAGCAACGCAGAAGATGGGGTGAGGCCAAATAACATGGAGGGCCATGTGGGTGCGCAGCAAGACAGAGGGTATGGATCAGAGAAGCAACGTGACAAGGAGAGACAGCAACATAGAATGTGGGAGCAAGAGAAACGTACTGATGAGAAAGTGCAACATGGAGCTGGGGTAGAAGCACACGGGTGAGAAAGCAATACACGGTTGGAGAAGCACACTAGGGCGAAGGCATCATGGAAGGTGTGGGGGAGCAGCACATGGATGAGAGAGCAACACAGAGCACATGGAAGGGGCAAAGGAATTACATGAGTGAAACAGCTGGAAAGCACATGCACTCTCATGGAAGACAAATCGGAAAGAAAAAAGTAGTGCTTGAAATGTAGCAGTGTACAAGTGTGAAAGTAATTCGTCCAGGGTGGGACAAATAAGAAGAGAAAGAAAAACCCACACAAGCTAATATATAAATAGCAAACAAATAATTGTGATAATTAGGCCAGCCAATGATTAGCAAGGGGTAGGCTCTTAGAGGGGATATTTACAAACCCTTATCACCACCAGAACGTCATTTTTTTTAACATTGTGGTGGTGATACGGGCTTCACCTTTACAAGGCGGTGTTAAGCCACTTAACGTGGCTTAATGCTGCCTTGTAAATAAGGCACCCTTTCATGCTATACTTAGCATGAAAGGAGTGGCCAGTGGGTGTTGCGGTAGGCATTCTGCCGCAATACCCATTGACTTTGATGCTGCCCCATATTTACACGAGTGGGATAAATATGGGGCAGTGCCAAAATTAAGATCAGGGAAAACCTTGTCTTAAGATTGCGCAACGAGGAGAAAAGCTTTATTTCTCCTAGTTTTTGCTGTTTTTATGTGTGTTGCATAGATAAGTTACTAACACCTCGAAAGAGGTGGTAAGTACTTCAAAAGGGGTAAGTCTTTTAGCAAATTTGACTGTATGATCCGTTTGGTACCAAATAACTCACCAGCACCATAGGTTGTGTTTAGCTTAAGTGGTTTGTAATACATGCTGATGCAAAGAAGACTAAACCAGAGGACACGTCTTCTGTATGAATGAATAATTTTGTGGTGTCACAATATATTTACTCAATTAGGTGTTTTGTAGTATGTGCCATGTGCTTTGTGGCTACTTTAGTTCATTACATAGCATGTTGCCTTCTGAGTTCTTGAGATGAGTTAGTAGCATGTTCACTTATTTGTTCTTTAGTCTAGAGAGTTTCAGGCTGCCTCACTAATTCTTCTTCAAATTGCTTTGTGGCTACTTCTGCAAAGTCAAACTTAGCAGTTCTCCATTTTACCTTGTAAAACACCAGTACCATTCTGTAAAGATGGTCACATTCATTAGTGAAGAACAATAATAAACAGGCCTTTATGTATTAGCAACAAGGTGAATGTTATCAAAGACTTTATCACCTCTTATTATTGAGTCACCGCAACTGGTAATATTGTGATGAATAAGTATAATGAATTATTGAAGTGACATTCATTTGTGTTCAAGTGGTACGTGCTTCAAACACGAATTCAGACTTTATTAAGTCTATGGAATAAAAAAACTGGAGCAAGGTATACATTACATGTAAAACGGTTTTTAAAACAATCTGAACAAAGACATATTGACATTTCAACCCTAAAGTCTAAATTTGATAGGGTCTCACTCGGAAAGAGCATATTTGCAATAAGGGTGGTGTCCACATTGCAATGAAAAAAGAATTTTAGCTTAAAGCTCTTGATGTCAGGAAATAGCACACATACTTTAATTCTGAATGTGAATATGCTGCTGTAGGCTGGTGGGTGGCCCTCTGTAGTACAAATTATGCGTCCTATGTTCATTCAAGACTTGGAAAGATGGCCAATTGTATACCCTGTACTCTGTCTCCCAATGTTGATTACTTTGTGCTCCAACCTTTTTAATTAGTTCTGAAAATCAGTTTCAGTGCAATTGTGCTCATACGGAGCAAGAAACTCATTGGTTTAATCTCCATCGCACTAAAACGTCAAAGACCTTAATTGAACGTAGGGAAGAAATAGCAATGCAATATTCCTGCCCCTTAAATGACCAAAACATAGTTATTGTCATTCTCAGGAGGCAGGAACAACACAGTATTCAGATTTTGCCCTTGAGGTCCTCTAGGAAATGCAGATTTCCGTAATGTAGGGCCAGATGTACGACCATTTCATTTTGCGAGTCCCACATTGTCCGAGACACTGTTTGCAATTCTCAAATGGGTTGCAAGGGGCCTGCCGCCTTAATATTCATGAGGCAGGTCACAATTTGCAACCCATTGGGATTGGCCATCACTCACAGAGATGGTGGCCTGCTGGGGACAACAGACCACCATGTCTGTGACTGCTTTTCTTATAAAGCTGTTTTTTTTAAATGCAGCCCATTTTCCTCAAAGGAAAATGGGATGCATTGCAAAAAGAAAAATTAAATGTTTCACTTTCATTTTTTAAGAGCAGGCAGTGGTCTGTGGGATTGCGCCGACATTTGCAAAGGGTAAGGGATCCCTTAGGGGCCCCTTCCCATTTGCGACTGGTCTACCGCCAACTTTCCGTTGTCCGTAAAATGCGATTGTTTTGCGAAGCATTTCAGTTGCAAAACATTTGCACATGGCACTGAGAGTTGCTATTAGGAAGGGACACCCCTGGCGTGCCCCTTCCTCGTAGCGAGTTCCAAACCCTATTTTGCAAGTCAGCAATAGGTGACCCTCTCTCAATATAGGGTTTGTACATACCACCAACTGGTTTAGCGGTCGCAAAAGGGCCGATTGCCTGTTTTCAACAGCTAAAAAGGGTCGTTCATCGGGCTCTAAATGTCTGGAGAGCGTAGCAGTGGCGCAGTTTTACAGCAGAAAATCCTCAAGGCCTGTAATAAAGGCCTAGGAAGAAATTATACACTGCCAATAAAATTTGCGAAAACAATTTCGTTCTAGAGCCAGTTGATACCTATTCTAATCATCCCTCATCATTCTTTTGGCATATTTGCTCCAGCATAATCCTAGACTCAGTAGACAATCATCCTCCTTCAGTCACCAACTTTAAGGAATCTCTCCTCAAATTCAAAGAAAAGATCAGATCCACTAGACTTTGCATCAGAGCCAACAGATGTGTGTCTTTCAAAAATATATTCAAAATTCCTTTTCTTTCATTTAGATACACAGTCTCTCTTTCATTATATAAATATTCTGTCTTATTACTACCTGAACTGTTTACCAGCTAACAATACAAACCATAATTGTGTTAAATTTGCATCTAGCTTATACGCATTAACACGATACCTCCTGAAACCTTTTTCTCCTACCATTGCTAAATGCATGAGGTGTCTGTCTAACCTCTACTCAGGCACCCCCGTGACCTAGCAGGAGTCAATCAAAAATTGTAAATCAAAGACACCCTCAATTCATCCCTCATGTCCCTCCTAACTATACACAATTAAGAGGACCAGAGCCCATCATACATTTTGTTCCTTTGTCTGCTCTACAGAGAGCACGACTCAACGGAGACTGCAAGAACGTTTATAAGGTAAGCTGTGGCGGACAGGACCTCTGGTAGAAAAAACAGGTCTCCCATTTAACTCCTCTAAGTAGGACACTGTGCGGGGCACTGTGTCAGGAGTTAAAAGGTCGAATATTATTGGGTAGATTTTAAATATACATTGTTTCATTCTCCCCTAAGTTCTTATCCCATATTATGGGTGAGCGGCCCCTAATAATTCGGTAATATCAATTTGTGCTTTTTTCTCTTTACTCAATCTACATTATCATTATTAAACTACTTGTATAATTCTGCATAGCTATGTAATAGCCAACCAATCGATTATATCAAGAATACAACCAATACAGGCTGTGAGGAAACAGCCAAATTTAGAGATGCTATCTTACTGAATTGTAACATATAGAATTATAGATGGGAAACCATGAATTATAAGGCTGATTCCCCCGCCCCCCTGATGTCACTCGAATCCCCAATATAAAAAACAGCCCTGTAATTCACTTTTTACCCATCTATAAATGTATATTATGTATGGCCCAAAATAAATCTGTCTCTGATTTCAACTGCTGGCAAAGGGCAGCGGAATACTGGGGTAGCCATATATAACATTGCTCCCTCTGCCTTATCCAACTGTGAAAAATAAATACCCGACCTGCCATCCTTAAATGGCCTCCACCAATTTCCTTTCTTTCCTTCCCTCTCCTTCAGTCAAAGCAGACAAGCAGTGCAACGCTGACAGGCTCCCAGGAAACCTTGTCATCATCTCCTGGCAGGCCTTCATGATGCAGCAACAGTGGTCAACAAGTTTTTTTATCAACTAGTGCTACGTCATAGCAGTGAGTAATCAGTTTTAGAAACTGATATAAACAATATAAGCTCTCTATAAGAGCCGAATATAACATCTCGAATTATGGATGAATAATACTAAATAATAAGAATACTTTTCAGCAAGGGGTTCTGACTGACATCCATCAAATACACAACAAGGGTGACTGAAGCTTCTTTTTTTTATGCCTATTTCATGTCCTTTCAGAACCCTTCTGTGAAAAACATTCATGTTATTCACTGTTACCCATCTACAATTTTATGTTATGCATGAACTCCAAAATCATTTTCACTTGCCTTCAACTGCTAACCATGAGCGAAAAAAAAACAGAGGGTACGTATAACTTGTCCTCTCCTCCCAGGACTTAATGTAAAAATGAATACCGGTATGCCTGCATCACAACCCCCACCATACTCTATGTCTTCTTTTCAGATCCTCTCCTGAAGCTGGGTTCTCTGCTCTCCATTAGAGCAGAAAGCCGGTGCAGCTCTGACAGGTTCTCTGAGTATCCCGCCAGAGCAACCTGGAATTACTTTATGAAGTAGGAAAGAGGGAAACCGCTTTTGTTTCCCACTGTTGCTAAGTCTTTGCTGTGAATAACCAGATTTTAAATGTGTTATTCGTGCTCGTGGCCTTCAGTAAGAGTCATGCATATAACTTAGGCTCATTGTGAGTGAACCAGTTTTGAGGAAACAATCAGTTGTATGCATTCAATTTCAGAAAGGAGTTTAGACAGTGAGGTTCAGTACATGTTATTCTAGAGTGGATTGCAGGTGACTGTTTTATCTATGCATCATGGATGATGCATTATGTGTGGTTGATCAGCATTCAGTGATTTACTGTATCTCTATTCATCTCTTTGCACAATATGGTAAACTAAAAACCAGTGGTGAGCCAAGCACAGCGAGAAGTTGTGTTCAGTGTGAGGAACCACCCTTACTCTAATATTACGCTCGCTAATAACGCTTACCGTTACCCAATCCTACTGCACATAGCAAGTGTGAATCTTCTGTTCATAGTGGGTGAACAAAAACTTAAATGCCCCTCACATTTTGTTCATCATCAGCTACCACATGCCTTCATGAGGAATCAGATATTGAATTAGACACACAATATCTGGTCTCTTGAGATTAAGCAAATTAAATAAATAGCCCACATTGTATATTTGTGCATATCACTTTTGTATTACCTGCACTGAGTATAGCTGTGATCTAAAAAAGAGGAAGGTAACAGTTTTATTGAACAAACACATATAGTTTGCAGTAGAACTTGAATGAAAGGGACAAACTACTCGGGTGACTCATCTGCATCTTAGTTGTCACACTGCACCAAATCACTGAAGGTTATGCTGCCCTTCAATTCTAATTTACAAAAAGAAGATAATATTTTGATACATCTCTTTGACAGCCTGGTGCTATGACAGAATCAAGGCTCTTGAACTGCAGTAGAAGCTTTGCTGAGGGGAGGAAAGCAAATTGTGTTTACAACACTCTTGGGCTTTGTACCTGTCTGGCTGACACGAGGCCACAAAATAGGTCGCAAATCCAGTGTTTCAAAAAAACATGATTGGGAAATAAAATAGATGTAACTTGTCTGGATATAACTTTTGTATAAATGAACTGTGCAACGATTACAAAACGGCAACTCTCCGCATAAAAATGTAGGGGAACACATTGTCTTAGTTTGCAACCCCTCACAGACTAAGAATTGTCATAGCATCAATGTATATATTTATTTCAAAAAGTTAAAATTGTTTCTTATGGACCAATTTCTGCGCAGAGTCTCACAATTTGAATCAGTATCTGCACCCATGTTTATTATTTGAAAGTTGGATTATGTTTATTGTCTTGTCGGCTTGGTCCTATGGAGGCAACTGTCCTCATTTTGTCAGCTTACACAGTCTGTACCTTTCTTGATTATGTTGTTGTTTGCTTTCCTGTTTCTTCCTTCTGATCAACCGTAAAGTGCTCTGATACCCTCAAGGGTCATGTTCGCACTGTTGTTTGTTTCTCCCATGGCCCATTGTTGTTTTCCCCGTGTTAGCCTGATTATGCACTTTTTAGCCTGTTTTGGTATTGCACACATTACTATATATCATGCTTGCTTCCTAACATGTTGTGTTTTCACACAGAACCAGCACATGTTTTCACATTTTATTATTTTCCGGGGATTTAGTCTGAGCAGCCTAAGGAAAGTCACACAACATTGCCCCTTGTTATTTTCTCTGGTTAGACACTAGCACATAGACATAATAGGAGACTGAAGCTGCTGTTTTGAATACACATATCTTGTCATATAACTAGGGACAGGGGTTCTGGAACACAACAGACTCAACGAGCGAAGGTCCTGAGACAAGAGCGCTGCATCAGTGAAGATGTAGACCATCCACTTATGTATGCTAATTTACAGGGTCCGCCACCGAACTCAGAGATCTATAATCTATAACCACTTAGCATTAGTAGTGTGGAAGGTTTAGGCAGAACTGTCAGATAACATTACAGGGCTTTTTATTGTATATGGTTCATTAACCATGTTGATGAAATTATTGACGTGTATCTTTTTAATAATTGTGGCACAATTATTGCATCTTAGAGCACAATAGTTTAAATAAAAATTGTAAACTTCCTCTGTGTCTCTTTTTATTCTTCTTGTGGATAAGTACGAGTGAGAGAGCGAAAGGGTGTGTTCTGTTACTGTGATTGCTGAGATGGTCAGGAGTGTTGTGTTCTGGGGTGCCAAATCACTTGTCTCTCTGTAAAGGTAAGGAGGGCAAGTGAGGCACTATAGCTGGTCAGACTCAGCCTCATACATACAGATGTGGTATGGTGACTCAGTTCCTTTATACTGATGTTCTGTGGTCCCAAGCACGGTTCTGTTCCTGAGCAAAATCTCTTTAAAAAAAACGCTATATAAATCTTTTAAAATAAATAAATAGAAATAAATACATCCTGCCATATAAAATAATACCAGGTTTACATTTCAGTAGAGAAAGGGGGAACCTCTCCCTTATTTGAGCTAATTTCGACTCTCTATTACGTCTACCAGGGTGCTTCTTCACTCAACAGAATCTCATAAATTGTATCTATGATAGGTTTGATGCATGTATCTAAGCAAAATAAATTGTGGCTAAATTATCTGGATCAACACCTGATTGTATATCTCACCTATTGGTAAAGTAAAAAAAAATGATTGAGCCTTTTTTCCTCCAATACAGACTATGGTCTTTGCTGGTGTCATCTTCCTGCCAATATTTTGAGATATTTTAAACATTTGGAGGACTTCAACTTAACCTTTACACCAACTTACAACAGGTACAGTTTGGAGTGATGTTGATCTTCAGAAGACTTTCTAAAGTTAATAGCCCTAAAGTGCACTGCTTCACAATTATTCACAAAAGGTACATTGTGTTTCATTCACCACTGTCCAACAGACTTTTTTTAGCATATTCCCAGTACTTGGTGCATCAGCACCATCACAATTAGTGACATGCTATTGAGAAGTAATTTACTTGTGCCATCTACATGTTAGTAACTTTGATAATTTTCAGGGTGTGCAGTATTATCTGCAGAGTACTTCAGTAAGGCCCTCAGTCTAAACCACCAGGCTACCAATTCACACTATACATTGCCTTTGGACAGGGCTTGACATTTACCGTAATATATGCCTTGTATCTATGATGCTTGATCTACTGCTCACCAGCTTTTTCAGAAATTCAGTTAATCAAAGTAATAGTGTCCTAGAAAATAGATTTTAAGACATTCATTGGAAAGCAAAAGTAAAGAAAGAAGTAACTTTTAGTGACCAAATATGGTATTTTTTATTAGAAATAAAATTGTGTTTTTGTTTTGTTTTTCTGTATCTAAAATTATATTTCTACTTAGTTTTTGACAAAATATTTGATTGCAAACAGAAACTTCATAACTGCAAAACATAATTGTTTTCACAATACATATTGTCTTCATTCAATTACAGCTGCATCGTTGCAAGGGCATTTTTAGATGCCTGCCTTTCCTCCACACTTCAAGGTAGCAACTTGTATCCTCACTTTCATGCTTGACTTTGAGAAGTTGCTCTGAGAAAGTGAAGGATTAATTGGGGTGGAAGGTAGTCCACTGCATGTAATAAGTTCACTATCTTGATAAGTCTGTTAAATGATCCAGTAATTTAAACCTGAGCTCAAGACCCGGTAGCCATGTTAGAGAGCAGACTTGCTTAACTTAAGAAAATGTTTAGAGCATTTAGAAGTACCAAAACTGTAAAAAAAGTCAAAAACACAACAAAATAAAATTCCAACCTAACGAGCCAAAATGAATGATAACTTGATGAACAAAATGACACCAAAATGACAAAAAATCTAAAAAGAGGAAACCAGGGTTTTAAAATACTGAGGAAAAGCACCAAAGAAGTTTGCCTGGGTCACGTTACCCTGGGACTTAGATGCCATTTTAGCAGGACCACAATGGAGCACAGATTAGATACACCATCCAGGTTCAACCCGATTGAAGGGTTTACATTGTGATTTAATCTTTTTTCCTGGAAATCAAAACCCTTTAGTGGGTCAAAGCATATGGCTGTATGGTGGATTTGGCTGGGAAAAGCTCAGTTTGGAAAAATTGGAATTTCTTTCACAGGAAAGTCCTCTTGCTAGTCATATACTATCGGCACCTTGCTTGGGTCAAGATTTTTACCTTTGGACTTAGACTTGCTTTTGGAGCTCTGAATTATACAGCATGGCAAGGCTCAGGTCAGATATATTCTCTGTGAGGTCTGATGGAATCAGTTTTGCTGTCGTGGAGATGCTCCGTGAAGGAGAAACCTGTTTCTTGAACTCCGTGGCAGTGTACTTTTTTGCAAATCAGCTTGGGAGGCTTGTACTGGTCCTATCTACAAGTCCAAAATGTTTCTATGCCCCAGGTTTTTAAGTATTTTAGGAGGTGTCCTGTAAGCCACAGCCAAGGGTCCCAAGACCACAGGAACAGCACTTGGGGGTCAACACTCACTCACTCCAGCAGAAACCACCAGCAGAGGCGAGTCTAGGGTAGGTCCAGAAAGCTCTTCAGGGAAAAGTATTTTTTATGTGTGGCCTTGTAGCTTACACAGGAGGTCAGACAACTGATCCTTGGAGTCCACTTCTTTGTCCTGGGTACAAGTGAAAGTAAGTCCAGCCCTTCAGGTATGCTCACAGATCTCAAACAACTGGTGTAGTCCTTTTTTGTTCTTCCACAGGTTTGTTAGTGTTCTAAAAGAGTTGTCCTGGTGTCCCACACAAATGCATGGCACTGGTTTTTGGGTGGTGGTGACTTGTTTCCCCTTTCTAACCAATAGAGTGAAATATTGTAAGAGAAATCTACCTGCTTTTACAGCAGTTCCTGTATTCACTATTACAAACAATCCCACAGTGCCCCTCACTCAATGAATTGAAGATGGTGACTCATTCTCCCCTTGTGCAGAACTTGTGTGCCCACCAAGCTTTGTGGTAAGGGTAATGAGCAGCTCCTTCCTCCATGGGGTTTGGTGCATGCCTGACTAGTAGGACAAAAGAGTGGGCCTGTTCAGGTGTGAACTATATTTGTATGTGACAAGGGAGGCCCCTTTGAAGTGAATTACGTTTCTGGGCACTGCCCAATAGGCCTTCCTGCCACAGGAATAAAACACCTTCCCACTCCCAATCCATTTTAATTTTTTATTTTTTTTGTCCTCATTTGCCTCTAAAAAAAAAAAAACACCATTCCATTTGCAACTGTTATTCGAGTATCATGCCCTTCTGTGCTGGAAGCAGGGAGAGAGAAAGGAAAGGGAGACGGTGGCTTCGACCTTTACCACCCTTATTTGTTTGAAGCACCATCTTCCATCCTCCGCTCCCTCGCTATCCCGCCCCTGCTTACCCCATGAGCCAAAGCACAGAATGGGAAGCGAAGGGAGACCAGATAGCCAGACGAGGTAGAGAAGGCATAATCATTGGACTTCATTGTTCGTTAGTTGCTCACACCACTCCAAAAAAGGAATCAAAAATTATTCTTTTTAAAGGCCTTCATATCCAACCTGGCAACATATTTCATAGAGGTTAACCAGTCAAAAAATCTGGGAGGAGATACTGCTATCCCCTGTTTACAAATTTCTCTACGTATCAACAACATAGAGTAAAAAAGCAACCTTGCCTTATTATCTGTAATTCTATCGGGGGAATCTGCACATCCAAAATTAACCGACAATACACTTACCTTATAGTCTGTATCCAACATAATGGACAAAACCCTACTCTCATCGGTCCAGAATAGCTGGATCTCGGGACATTCCACAAACATATGCACATCATCCTCTTTTGGACTACCGCACTTAGGGCAAGCTACGTCTCCCTTTCTCCCAAACTTTGACAACCTCTGCAGCGTCCAATAGGTTCTGTGGACGGAGAAAAGGTGATTTCTTCTTAGGTGTTCAGGTTTTACTATTTGAAATAACATAGACATTGATACTTGCCACTTATTTTCCAGCGAGGACTCCGGCAAGCATCTTCCCCATGACTCCATTGGCAGTGTAAAAGCCCCATCTTCCAGTTCCACCATCAGCCAGTATATTGTTGCGAGCTCCTTTTTGAGTACTGCCTCATCCAAAAGTCTGTCTTCCATTTGATCTTCCTATCACCGAGCCTGGATCTTGGAACCAACTTTGTATTTGCATATATTTTAATCTGGAAACTGGCTGTTCCGGTAGATGGTTACACATTTCCCAGCTTATCAAATGGCCATCTTGTGTAATATGGTTCCATCTTGTTAGACCTGCCTCTTTCAACGGACGAGCCAGTGCATCTTTTGTCCAGACTGGTGAGCCTGGAGTGTCCCAAATAGGAGCCATTTGGCTGTAGTATGGTATTTTTAAGGCTTTTCTAACCCTATACCCGGTCTCTGCCAGGCCTCTCAAGATCTTTAGCCTAACTTTCTTAAAATATTTAGGGTCTGCATATTTGAACATGAAGCCCAAACTACCGCCTGGCTCCTGCCTTGACATTACTCCCAGCAATCTCCCAATCTCCAATAATGAGGGTGTGTTTAGCAACATTTTCCCATTTTTTAATAAGAAGGCCCATGTAAAAATAGCAGGTCCAGCAAAGCTAGGCCCCTTTCTCCACCCTCCTTGTTAATTTCTTCCAAGCTATTCTGGGACCTTTGCTTGACCAAATATAGCTGCTGATTTGACCTTGCAGTTTTTTAAGCGCTTTGCTTTCGAAAGAAAGTGGGATAGTATCAAACAGGAAGGTTAATTTTGGGAGGATCATCATTTTTATTAGGTTAACCCGACCTAATAGGGTGAGCTGGAGATGTGCCCACATTTTTAGAAGCCCGCATATCTCTTTTTTAACCTTCTCAAAATTAATTTTGGTTAGTTCAGAAATATCTTGTGGACTCATGACTCCCAGATATCTCATCGCTTGCCTACTGGCTGCTTCCCCAACTCCCCAATTCCAGGACATGACCTAGGTCTTGCTCCTATTTATATCGTAGCCTGATATTTTCCCAAAGTCTGATGTTAGTATTGTAATACGCCTTAAGGTGTTTTGAAGGTTATTTGTATAGTTGAGAATGTCGTCTGCATGGAGACCCAATTTCTTACTCTAGCCCTCATATTGGAAAGGTGTAATTTCTAAATCCTCCCTAATTTTTCTGGCTAGGGGCTCTATATATAAATTAAACAGGATTGGCGCTAGAGGACACCCCTGTCTCGTGCCTCTACTAATAAAAACTGAATCCGTCAGGGAGCCATTAATCAGTACTCTTGCTTTTGGCGTCCTATAAATGCCTTTCAAAGCTCTTCAGAAGTTTTGGCTGAGATTTACATATTTTACCACTGTCTGTAGAAAGACCCAATTGACCCTGTCAAAAGCTTTAGTGGCATCTAAAGCTATTACTGCAAGTGGGAGCTCATAAGCGGTTGCTAGATCTATCAAGCCTATTAATGAGTAAGTCAGCTCCTTCAGAGACCTACCGCCTATGAACCCTTTTTGATCTGTATGGACCATCTCCGCCGTGGGTCCGTTTAACGTATCGGCCAATATCTTCGTAAAGATCTTGTAATCACAGTTTAGCAGAGATATTCGCCGATACGAATCACAATTTTTTAAACATTTGCCTGACTTCAGAATTAGGAAGATAGTTGCGTCATTCCATGTGGCCGGCATTTCGGCCCCATTTATAAAGAAGTCATTAAAAATGTCTACAAGAATAGGTTTTAGTGCACCAGCCAGTGCTTTATAAACCTCAAGGGGCAAACCGTCAGGACCAGGGGCCTTTCCTTTCTTCCCTTGTCTTAATGCCAACTCTACGTCCCCCTCCCCAATTTCCTGATTCAGCTGTAAGGATATTACTTGAGCCCTGTCCTAACCATGCTTCAACCTCGTCTTGGGTAGGTTTTAGATCTTCTTGGTACACCCTGCTGTAGTAGCTGTGAAAAACATGCTCAATCTCCTTATTATCGCAAAAAAGGACACCTGTGTGTTCGCATTTAACCTGGTCAATCCTGTTTTTCACCTGATCTTTTTTAACCTTCCAGGCCAGCAGTTTATTGCAGCCTTCACTATGCTCGAAATGGGCCAGTCTACTGGCCTCCCATTTTTTCCTGACCTTATCATGTAGAATTACTGCCAGATTGGATTTTGCTGCCTGTACTTCTTGTAACAGACTTTCCCGGGCTTCTTAATCTATCATAGGGTCTGTCAGATCTATCTCTAAGGCCCGGACCTGTTCCTCGACTGTTGACACCTCTTTATAGTAGCTACGCCTTTTTTCAGCAGCCAACGTCCCTAATCTTCCCCTCAAAAAAGCTTTATAAGCGTCCCAAATTATACCATATGCTGCTGACCCCGATTAAAATGAAAAAACTCTTCAGTCTCTCTGGTCAGTGATGCTATAACTTCTTCTTCCTGCAAAATATGTGCGATCTAAAGTCCATCTAGATTGGGAGGCTCTCTCATATGACTTTAGGTGTAAAATCACTGCAGAGTGATCCGACAGATGAACTCCCACATGCTCATCCTTCTGAACCCAGGGCCCGATTCACAGAACAAACTTAAGACAAAATCCTAAACTTAGTACCATTTTGGTATTCACAGAATGCACTTACTACTTCTGGTATTAGCAGAATGAACTTACTACTTTTGTGATTCACAGAATAAACTTACTACTTTTGCTATTCACAGAATGGATTTACGACTCCTAACTTTACGTCCGCACTCGGGCCGGAGCTTCCGGCCCGGGGGCGGAGCTTCCGGGCCGGAGGCGGGGCTTCCGGGCTGGAGGCGGAGCTTCCGGCCCGGAGGTGGGGATTCCGGCCAGTTGCGGAGATCCGCCACTGGCCGGAATCCCCACCTCCGGGCCGGAAGCTCCGCCTCCGGCCCGGAAGCCCCGCCTCTGGGCCGGAAGCTCCGCCTCCGGGCCGGAATTTCCGGCCCGAGTGCGGACGTAAAGTTAGGAGTCGTAAATCCATTCTGTGAATAGCAAAAGTAGTAAGTTTATTCTGTGAATCGCAAAAGTAGTAAGTTCATTCTGTGAATACCAGAAGTAGTAAGTGCATTCTGTGAATACCAAAATGGTACTAAGTTTAGGATTTTGTCTTAAGTTTGTTCTGTGAATCGGGCCCCCAGTGTGCCAGATTACTGTCAATGAGGAAATAATCTATCCTGGACTGATGTCTGTATTTTTGATTACAAATAGTAAAGACTTTTTTTTGCCCCGCCTTCTGTCTCCAGATATCACAGAGCCCCAACTGGGCCATTATTTGCTTAATAAGCGTTGACATTTTTGGGTTTACACATGCTCTGCTACGTAAAGTTCTATCCAGGGAATGTTCCAATACAGCGTTGAAGTCTCCAGCCATGATAATTGGATCAGGGGAATCTAATTCAACTAATGATCACCTAAAGGGGAGACGTCATCCTGGTTTGGGCCACAATATCCCACTAGAGTGAAAGCGTGACCCAAGACCTTAGCCTTAACAACTAACCACCTTCCAGCTTTGTCAGAGATCTGGGCCCCGAAAACCACTTGTGACCCTTTCTTTGCTAAGATCACCACCCCTTTTGTTACGGCCGTTTGAGATGTACAAGCTACTTGGGAGATCCAATTTTGGGACTTAAAGATCCATGCCCTCCTCCTCTGATGGGTGGGTCTCCTGTACAATAATAATCTGGGCGGAACAGTCTTTTAAATATTGTAAGATTTTGTACCGTCTCCCTTGTACCCTGAGGCCGTTAAAATTCCACAAAATAATTTTTGTCACATCCCCTCTTTTCTCACCCATCTTTCTTGAAAATTAAAAACCCAATATCAAGGCACAAGGAACCTAACTAATACTGGGAACACTTTAAAGGCTATAGAGCATTTTCTTTTGTCTTTTTTCCCACAGCTCCCCACCCTGTGCTCCCCCAAAACCACCCTCCCCATGAAAATCCCTCCCCTTTTTCTACATGGCTCGTGGCCATATGGATGTCCCTCCCAGAACGTATGTGTTAGTAAAATAAGTGTAAAGTGTAGAAATGTACCTAAATGAGTTTGCCCTCAACTTTTATTTTTGTTGAATTTAAGGAATTCATACCCTTAGGTTAGGGAGAGAATTTCTACGCCCTATCTGGGATGGCATGATAATATTCAAGAGAGCGAGAGTGATCTAGCCCCCTGGTTGTAAGCTTTTGATGATATCGTCCAGCTTATCCACAGCATGAAAGATGTGCATCTTGTTGTTTAACATAACCTGTAAAAAAGCAGGAAATCTCAGCTGTAATGAGGCTCCCAAGCTCTTTAATATCTTGATCCTTTGCCCCATCTCCCATTGCTTATTAGAGGTGGAAACAGAAACATCTGATCTGATCTCGTATCTGACACCATCCACCTAAATTGACTTGCGGCTTTTGACATAATTTTCTCTTTCAGAGTGCAAGTTTAGAAATTAAGTAAAATTTTTCTAGGTTTAGACGTTTTCGTATTGAGTCTCAAAGGATCTCTGTGGACACGTTGTATATCTTTTGCTATCTCCTCTTCTGACTCCTCCATCTGAAGCTTATTCTTAATCAATTTTACAATGTATGCTTTGATATTATCTCCCTCTTTACATTCGGGCACTTTCAACATTTTCAGATTATTTCGTCTCTGAAAACTTTCCAGTCTTTCGACTCTATCCATGTTCTGTTTTTCTGCAGTCTTCAGCTGGTCAACTTTAGCACAATTTGCCTGTACCCTTTCTCTAAGCTCTTTAACCTCCTCCTCTAGTGTTGTTGTTCTGCAGCTGAGGTCATCTATCTTTCTTTCCATTACTTCGCAAGACTTTTTTATCTCCAACTGATTGGACTCCGAAATCTCAAATCTGTTTTTAATTTCAGCCGATAATACTGCTAAGAGTGATCCAACTGAAGAGTCATCCTTTTCTAGGTGTTTAGACCCCTGTTCGGGTTTTCCAGAAACAGGGGCTAAGCTTTCTAGATTTTTAAGAGATTGCTGGTTGCCTGTAACCGTGGCGGGATTTGTCTGAGGCATTCCTCCTCCATAGCCCGTCTCACCTAGACTTGTCTCACCTAGACCATTTGGAAGGATTTCAGCGGATGCTAGCTTTCTCACGGCGTCTTTCTCCTGACGGCTATTTATGCCCGCCATCATGCTCCCACCCAGGATTAAGATCTTTGGTAGGACTTTAAAATAAGTTTGGAGAGATGGGGTAATTTTTACTTTGGGGTCCTGTGACCTCTTCTTTAGTGAAAGCTTCTTGTGTTTTGTTTTTGGGTCGGAGGGTACCAGATCTTTAACTGTGGTATATGGGGTTTCAGAACATCCTGCTCTCTTGTCTCTCTTTGCCCTCTCCACCTTCTCTACCTTCTCTCCCTCATTCCCCTCTTTGCACTTTTCTCCCTTCTCCCCCTTCTCCCCCTTCTGCCTCTTCTCCCGTTTTACGGAGACCTGCCGTGAATTCAAGTGTTCAAATGCATGCTGGCTGTCCCCTTTTTCCAGTGTCTTAAATAAACTTTGGAGTGAATATCTAGAAACTCCCTCCACCAGAGTGTCCCCGTATACCACCTTCCTCCTACCTCTATTAGTATCAGCACCGGTGGAGTCAGTCTAAGCGGGCACTGCTTTCACTTCTTTCTCTCTCTCCGAACAGCCAGCAGGTCTCTGCTCACAAACTATCGACAAGCTGTTTCTGTTTAATTGCTCGTCTTTCTGGGGAAATACACCGCTGGCTGCCTCTCTGCAAAAACCTCCTCTGCTTCCTGCCCCTCAGAATGGGATCTTTGCAGCTGTTCCTCTTCATCTACGGAGCTCCAGGGCCGCTCTACACCACACCTGCTCTGACGCCGTGGTGTCCGATGGCCGTCTCTGCCTTCACCAAGCCTCCTCTCCCCGCCTCTCCCTGCGTCCGGAGCCTCCCGCTGTGCCTGAAGCCTGGAACCAGACCCTCTCACCACGCCAAAGCCAAAGCAGCTGGATCCCGGTATGCTCAAATTTACGAGTTCTCACAGATTTTTCCCAAAATACGGGCATTTCATTCAGGCACTCCCGTTCCCAAAGGCAAAACTCAGTTCCTTACGCTCCGATTACATAATCCGTCCACAAACGTTCCGGGAGCTCTCCCATGACCCGCTACTCGCCGGCCGCCATGTTTCCTCTCCTACAATCTCAGTGTTGTTTCTTACCCCCTCTCCAAATCCATTGTCTCTCTTCTGGGAGTAGTTTTCACACCCCATCAGGGCCATTTGCCAGCTGGGTGACAGTTGGACAGTTGGGGGCTAATGCAAAGTAGCCTCCAGGAACTTCAGCCATGGGAAAGGTTACTTTCTAAATGTCCCTTTTCCTTAATGTTCTTCTTTACCATTGAATTGGGCTTTACGCAAATATTAAAAATAGTCCTTAAATTATTTTCATACTGGTCCCTAGTCTGAGAAAGCAGAATTAATATTTAATATGGCTTCAAATTGTTCCTCTATGGGCCAACCAGCCTTCTTACAGTGAATATAGATTTTGGAGCTAGTCACTCCAAGGACATGTTAACTTTAGATTTCTACATGCCCTACATTTAAACACCATGCATCCTGCCTTGAGGGCTAAAATGCCGATATATTTTAATTAATATATAAAATGTGGGGTTACTGCTGTCAAAAAGGAACTTTTGTCAATTCAGGATGCAGTTTTAAACTGCAGCTGCCAGGTTACAGCGGTAGGCCTGTAGTCATATTTGTCTTGTCATATTAGTGGATGACTGTAGGGTAATGCCTTTTTTTGCATGGTCACCCCCAAAGTTTGGACTGATGCTTCTGGTTTGTCGACTCTGAGAGTGCCCTAAACCTCAGTGCCCATGCTCTGACCCTTAAACGTATATATATGTATAAGTAAATCTACTTATAAGCCACTACTATATAGTGCAAGGGGTATACTGGGTCTGTAAGTTAAAATATCACTCATGGTCTGCAGCACTTTTTGTGCCACCATGAGTGTGTCAAATTAAAACACATCTCTGCAGACTGGTAGAGCAGTTTTAAACTGCTAACTCAACTTTGCTATTTAAAGTAATGACAAGGTCTAGACCTCCTTTTAATGTATTTAAATGACCCAAAGGCAGGGTGCTGCACATTAAAAAGTAGGACTTGATTTTTTTTATATGGCTTAACAGTAATAATCCCAAATGCTTGTGTTTACTGTGAAAAGGCTAGTAGCCCATTCACAAGTAAAGGGTTACACACTGACAACTCAGTTGTGCTAACTCCTGAAAGGGTCTACCAAAGTTGGTACTTCACTGTATCAAAATAGTTGTTACATTATGATCAAGTCACATTTAATATAACATTTGAGTAAAAGTAATTTTTAGAAAGTTGCCACTCCGTTACCCAAAGTTTTCAAGTGGCCTTTGCCAATGTTTGCCACAAGATATCCTGCTGTCCTCCTGGGGCGAGGTGTGACCAGCTCCCAGGAAGAGCACAATAGAGCGCTGCTGCTGTAGGAGGTGTTACCTCTCCCTGGCAGGAGGCCACACAAGGTATCAAGGTAACCATGCACTCTTACCTTTAATGTGCACCGTTGGTTTCGTAGAGACGCTATGGACCAACTTCCCTTCACCCTACTTGATAACCTGTGGTTTATGGAATCAAAAGCTAAGCAACAGGATTTAGGGAGGAGGGCCGGAAACTGGACACTGGTGGGCTCTTGTCGACCTGCGAGGCAACAATATGACACTAACTTAATAGCAATAGTTAAAGAGTGAAATAAGCATAATCACACTTCTTGCTTAAAATGCTAAGTCTGTGTTGCATTTCCTTCCTGCGAACTCAAGTAAAGGTGATGAGCGTCCAAGTTGTTCTTGTGATGGTTGAGCTGTCCACTACGACGGTTCTTGTTGGGAAGAGTAGGCGCGTATACCCTGAGGTGAGGCTTCTCACTTTTCTTTTCTTTAGTTACCTCTTCTTTTCTTTGAGAGAAAAATATTATATAATTACTTTTGGGCAATCTTACTCTATTTATAATACTACAGTACAGTTTTGCAGGAAGGTATCTTTCTAACAGTATTTACATTTTTTTAACGGTCCCCAATGTGTTCCATCATTACCTTCACTAAAAGAAAATAAAACAAAATACCAAAACAAACAACAGACTTCTACTTTGCTTTTTCCTTTACAGACTTTCAACATGAGATTTTGTTGTAGTTCACCAATGTAGTTCACACAGATTCAATAAGTCTTTTCCATAATTAAGAAAAAAAAACTGTCCAAAAATTGTCTTTAAGTATTACCCGCGCGTTAATACAATTAACTATCTTGCGATGGGCGCCTTAACTCAAATGAAATAACTTAGCTTTCTTTTGTCTTTTCAGGTTTTCAGCTCAGCGAATCAAGAAGAAATCTCCCCTGATGTTGTGAAGATGTTGCCTGAGATGATCATCAACTGAAGACTTGGCGCGCTGGATTTTCAGGTGAGGATCGAGTGGGGAGGACCTTCCACGAAGACGGGAGGAAGGCTAAGTAATTTCTGTAACTTGGGTGTGGCTTTACATAGAAGTGCCACACCCAAAAGAGCCACCATGTTGTAAGCACATTTAATGTAACGTGGGGTGTGGCATTGCCTTTCCTGCATCAGCAATGCTTCACAGGCGGTGTAATGCACTGTATCTTCCTTACTCTGTGAATGGTGTAGTTTTGAGTTTCCCAAGCAGCGCTTGATCACAGAAAGAGTGTCTCTTGAACAGTGCTTGGCAGAAATAGAGTCAAATGAAGATAACATGCAATATAACACAGCTAAAATCCACATAATAATCAAATGGTACCCTTAAACCAAATATGCCATGAATCTGTCAAACATTATAGACATAACATAATAAATACACAATAAGTAACTTTAACATTAATTGCACATTGATGGTGCAGGTTTGCACGGGAAAGGCGTGGATTTTTTACTTATGGATAACTCTGCTTGTTTCAGAGGCAGAGGAATCATGACACAGGGTGTGCTCACAAAAAGCAACCTTCAAAGGTGGATGCCACCTATGAAGGGAAAATGCTGGACATACATTAGAGGGGACACTCTTTTGTTCTGTTAGACAGGTTGGCATTAGGGACAGAGAGGGGGAGGCAGTTGCCAAGCTAGTTTTTTTCCATGGGCGTGTAGCCCTCAGGTAGCCACCCTTGTAGCTTGGACTACAAAGATCCATACACCAAGCAGAGGGAGCTGCCATCTGGGGAGTTGGACTACTAATGCATTCTGGGATAGCTAGATGCCATACATTACAAGAAGTCCTCATCTGGAGGGAAGGGACCTGATAGTCTATTGTCTAATAGCCACCGCATCCCCTGAAGTCAAATACTGTGCTTGTGGTGCCTTGCTCAAGAAGAAATGACCTGCCAAGCCCCAGACAGAAGAGGTGAACTACAAGAGGCAGTTGTCTGACTTTCTTTAATATATCAAGGCCTACAAATGCTGCCTCAGGCGAGTTGGTAGCCAAAGCTGCCTAGTTGCCACTGACCACCAAAGCGAGCCCAAGAGACAGAGCCCTGAAACTTAAAAGTTACACCTGAGTCTGCTGGACCTAGCAGAGGTGTTAAAGGGCAGTGTGGTCACCCAAGATGGACACTAGCTGCAGTTCAGAGGAACCATTGGATATGCTATGACCAGAGACCAGTAGAGCAATGGTAAGTGGTTTTTAGCTGGATTTCACCTGGACTTCAAGCAACATCTACCTCTGTGGCCAAAGTCATCCCACCGTGTTCGTGCACTGAAGGGTGTCCCAAGAAAGATTACAGTTGACCGTACCAGCATCCTCAGCTTCCTCAGCATTGTTTATCCCTCGCATCCAGACCACTCCATTGATGTCTATGACGGTTTGCCCATAGAGCCTTGAACTGGTCTGGACACTACTTTGACTAAAAGGCAACTCTCCTGCTAAGCCTTACTGCTCCCCCTAACTTGCTCCCTGCTGGAGTAGGTCGCCCTTAGCAGGCTGAAGTGACCAAACAAGATTTTACAAATTATTTCCAGAGTTTCAAATTATCCTTTAAGTGCACTAGTTGCCGATGCTTGTTTGTGATTAGAGTGAAAAAACAGTAATTTAAAACTTGCTCAACAACTTCTATCCCTTGAGCTCTCCAGTGGACTTTTAGTGTCTAAAAATTCATAAAAATAAGATTTTTTTGAATAAATTGGTGTTGGGTCTCCTTTGTGTCATGTTTCTTTCTTATTCAATTGTTTTGCTACTTCTAAATGCTTTGCATTTGTTCCTTTGGTAAAGCCACAGCTACCCATGGTTGAGCTAAGGTTTTTACAAATGAGCCTGAATAGAACAAACTCTGGTTTGTGAGTGTTTGTATATGGCAAGGTTGTACAACCACACCCTTTAAAAGGCAGCATTTCCTCACAATGAAACAGGAGTAAACAGGTGAAATAAAAATCTTTATGCCATGGTGGTATTTTGGAACACCATATACTATGACCTTTTAGTTACCTTAAATATGCCAGTTAGGATTAAGCCAATGTCAACATGTTTTAAATGTCAGAGTACACACACTGGAGACTGGTTTGGAGTGCCCCACTGCTCAGTCAAAAAGAATCAGCATAATTCCACAAAAATGAGGGGTGACCACGCAAAAAGGGAGGCAATTTCTCACAGTTGGCATTCCGAATTCATATAAGCCTCTGTTCTCCTAATTCAGCTTCTATTCTGATGGTTGTATATCTGCTTCCTGTTGTTTATTTATACTAACTGTTGTATAGAAATAGTTAGTTTCTTTAGCAGTAGTGGTTCTGGTGAATACCACATTCTCTTTCTCTTCAACAGCACCTGTGGAAACACCCACTTTGATTCCAATGTGTGTCCTGCGTTTGTTATGGCTCACTTCTCTCCTTCATATGATTCTCTCCTGGCTCACTATTAGCAGCCATAGTGATGTCCTACTGTTCCATTCTTCAGAGCTTTTTTGGGGCCACAGATGTGGATTTTTGACCTTCTGGCACTAAGGACTCAGTCTAAAAATTGTATGAGGTTCATGCACATACTGTTTTTTGTATATTGTTATTTAATTAATGTATTTCTTTTTAGGTTTTATGTAGCACTAGCCTGAAGGTATCAAAGCTATTTACATATAATGTAAGATAGTTTGTTTGAACTACATATGTATGAACAGCCAAAGAAAAGCATTAGGCAGTCAAAATATTTTAAATACTTGCACATCTAAAGAGCATAATTCAATGGAGTAAGTAACAGAGTAAGAGCTGAAACAGTAAATTTACCAGCGCAACAGGTCTAGTTGGTATGGGTGTGAACTTTGGGAACATAGCTTGGTTTGTGTGCGTGTTGAAGTATTTGTTGAGCAAGAGGTATTTAACCCCTTCAGTGCCCACGACGAGCTGGACTCGTCATGGGCTGCGGTGGCGCTGTGCCCATGACGAGTCCAGCTCGTCATGAACTCCGCCCGCTAATGCAAGGCGCGGCACTGGGCGGGGAAAGGGGCGGGCATCCAAGGGGTTAAGGTCACGTTTGAAGCAGGAAAAGGAAGGATTGCAACGGAGATCTTTAGGGAGTAAGTTCCAGATCCTAGGTGCATTTACTGAGAGTGAGCGCTTCTGGGAGGATTTCTTCTTAAGTTTAGGGGGTATGAGAAGAAAAGAGTTGGAGCTTCTTAAAGTCCTCACTCTTCCTGCTTTCAAGAGTTTGGTTTCTAAATATTTGGGGTTATGTGTATGAGGGGCTTTGTGGGTGATGCAAGCATTCTTGTACATACATCTTTCTTCAATAGGAAGCCATTTGAGGCTCTTGAGGGCCAGGGAGATGTGCTGCAACCATTAAATACCTGTTAGTAGCTGGGCAGGGGCTTAGAGCACATCTCTTAGGAGGGCAATGTGATCTTTCCGAGTACCTGTGAAGATGGTGTTCCCATGGTGATATTTCAAGAGTACTACAGATTGCAATACAGTCTTAAAATCATCAGGAGGAAACAAACTGTTTGATTTTCTTGCAATGTTTTAGTGTGTAGAGCGCTCCTTTGGCTGAGCTGTTGATGTGCACATTCATTGACATGAGGACATGCCCAAGGACTTTACGGAGTTACATCTCAGGACTGTGCCATTGATATCAGTGCGGTTCTTGAGTGTCTCAAATAATTTCCGGGATATTTACTGTATCATAAGTCAAGTAGTCTGTGAAAGTCTTCAGAGATAATAAGCATAGCAGTTTCTGTGCTACAGCTTTCCTGAATCCTGATTAGAAGGTATCATGGAGGTTGAACTTCTTCTTTGTTTTGGCTAGGAACAGGAGGTTGGTGATAGGTATGAGGTTATTGAGGTCATTGGGGTCTGCTTCTAGTATTTTGAGTATGGGTGTGACTTGGCCTAGTTGGAGGGAGTCAGGTACAAGGCCTGAGGAGAGAGAGGCATTGATCAATTTTGTTCAAAATGGGGAGATAATATGGTTGAGGTTCTGTACGATTGTGGATGGGAGGGGATCAGTAGTGTTGGATGAGGGCTTCAAGTTCACAATTATATTGAAGACTTTACTTTTTTGTCATAGGTTTGAAGACAGAACGATTAGCATTGTTTTTCGGTTGAAGGACATCATTGTTGACTTTAGTTATTTTTGTGGCATTTAGGTCATTAGCTACGTCTTGAGGGGGAGCTTCCGTGGTGAGCTGTGAGTCAGTGCAGGAGATTTGTAGGAATGTCAGATTTGTGACTTGAATGAGGGATCTTTCATTTTTGCAACTTGATCAGTGCAGAAGTAAGCAATTTCTTCACAGTGATCATTGGTGGCTGTTGTTTCGTATTTGGAAGTAAGGGTCGTTTTTAGTTTAATTATGCTGAAAATCTCTATGGGTCTGCTCTTAGCATGGTCAAATTGGTTGTGAAAGAAAGTGGCTTTATCTATAAAGGTGTGTTTCTTATAGGAGAGCCATAGAGATCTTAAGAGTGAGAGGTGTGACGGAGAGGGGTTCTGTCTCCATATCCTTTTGGACTGTAATAGTTGCCTACTCTCGTTGATAAGATCTGAGTTGAACCAAGGTTTAGAATGCAGTTTTTAAATCGTTTTATTTTGAGTGGTGCCACTTGGTCAAGAACATCAGTCATTCTTGTACTGTAGTAGGTGGTGAGGTCATCAATGGTGTGAGAGAGAGGTTGATAGTGTAGTTTGGCACTGATCTTGGATTCCAATTCCATAATTGGGATTTGTTTGATGTTCGTAGCCTAGTGCGTAGGTTTGTTGGATAGGGCAGGGTGGGATATGGGGAGGGTCATGAGATTAAACAGTATGAGATGGTGGTCTGACCAGTCGATGGGTATAACAGATCAAATGGAGAGAAGCTCATTTCTTCTAATTATCACATCTAGAGAGGAGCCTTTATTATGGGTCTGTTCATTGCAGAGTTGTTTGAGGGCATTTACTTCAAGAAGGTTTGTTAGGTTACAGATTGTGGTGTCAACTGAGTCATTCCAGTGAATGTTGAAGTCGCCAAGGAACACATCCTTAGAGTCAGTTAGGGAGAACCATGTCACTAGGGATGATCACTAGCCCACCACCTAGTCTCCCTGGTCTGTCCTGTCTAAGGATGGTGTCGCCAGGTGGTGTGAGTAAGTCTGTTATAGTGGTGAAGTGTTTGTTAAGCCAGGTTTCAGTGAGGAATGCCATATCTATTCCTTCAGCAAGTATAGTTTTGCTGATTTCTGTAAAATATTTAACTGCTGATCTGCAATTGTGGAGCATGTATTTAGGGTGGTTGGACTGTTGTTTGTGATATGTAGTATTTGAATGGCAGTGTATTGAGCAGGCGGTCTAGGTGAGGTGATTGTTTGAGGGATTCTATTTGTGCCCATGATTACTAGGATTGTGGATGGAGGCTTGTGGACGATTTTAGGGGTCATCCCGATGTAAGATTCACTAAGTGCATTTGCTTCCAAAGAGGATATGGGGTTAATAGCTCGGTGAGGTCTATGGGATGAAAGACTCAAGTGAATGGAGATCCAGCGGGTGCTCTGGCTGACAAATGGAGAACCTATATTGGGAAAACAATTCTCTATACCAGGGGTGTTATAGCAGGTTAACTTGGCCTGGATCGAGAGGTCCTTTTTGCTTGTGACATGCCTTTAGCTAGAGAATCAAGGTTTTGTTCTATCCAGTTCAGGAGCTGGATAAGCATGTCAGGGAGGCTTCCTGTTCTAAAAGTGGACATATAAGCAGCTGGGCTGGTGGTTGTAGAAGGCGAGTGAGCTTCTCCATAGGGGATTATAGTGTCTTCGAGGTTGGAAAAGTAGAGAGGGTTCTTGAGGCCTGAGTAGTGTCTACATTAGGAGAGATGGTTGAGTTCTGAGCAGGCTCATTGTTGAAAGGTCTTAAGTTGGGGTTTTGTTTCCATGTGGTTATTGGTTAGGGTGGATGCATCGGAAGTCATTTTTGTGATTACTTACTGAAGAAATGTGTCAAAGGGGTAGCAAGGTTGCTAAGTGTGTCGGGGTGACTCGAAGGTGCATAGTGAGAAAGTGGAATCATGGAGGCAAATAGGTTCTGGCTTGATGGTAGAGGGGAGGGGGTGTTTGGGGCACATGGCCATGTTGTGTTAAAGAAGCAAGAAGTGACGGGAAGTGTCGGTCAAAGATGGTGAGGTGATGGTCTGTTGCATGTGTAAGTATGTTACCTGTCCTAAAAATGTAAATGGATATTTCCCCTCCAAAGCTTAGGGAGGGGGAAGTGGTGAGTTTAGTTCCATAGGGAATTTTTATTGTTTTAGTAACTTATAGGTGGAGAAGGGAAATATTTCTCCACTTAGCAGGACATTTTGAGTAGGAGACAAAGTCAGCTCTCTTGTTGCTGTTGCTCAGGCTGTGGTAGGTATCAGCAATGAGTTTTTACGTAAGCTGCTTAAATAGGCTATGTTTGAAATTATTTTTGCATTTTTAGAGAGAATTTTAGCTGATGCTCCATGAATTGGGACCATATCTCTAGAGTGGAGTTTAGGGAAGAACATTATTAGAACAGGTGGGCACTACATCTTAAAACGGTACACCCTTTCAGCGGGGGCTTATGATTCAGTAGCTTTGTACGAGTTTATGATTTTAAGTCTGATCATAGCCCTCCAGCAAGTTCAGGAAGGGTAAGGGTGTGCCAAGAATAGAAGGCTAGCAAGGGAGCTGTGCAGGAGTATTGCTTCACAGTGAACAATAAGTTGAGTGATTTGTAGTGCTGGGGCAATTCAATAGAGATTATAGCTCACATGCCTATTCTCATCTGACCCTGATTTACTACCTGCTAACGTCTGTTTACGCAGTCCTCGTAGACAATCAAATAAGCCCCAGATGCCTCATTTTTTTCCTCTGTACTTCTAAGGTGCAGAGAAGGGAGAGCGGGAATGAGTGAGCCCTAGCAACAAGGACCAGATCGAAGGCTGATTGCTCCTTCATGTATGCTGTGCTTACCTTCCTTCCTGCCCTAGGGAGAACACTTTATCAATTTTTGTGATTAACAGCTGCACAGATAAAAGGCCTGCAAGTGCTGTACATCCCGTGGGCCACTTGTGGAATCTCCATGTACCCTGGTCATATCCTTAGGGTCATATGAGGTGTAAAGCAGGGAGGGAGATTGGGGAAGAGTTCAGCACCTCGCAACATGTCTAGGAATGGCAGCATTGCAAGCAATCAGTGGCACTGCAGGGGACTCTGTGGTGTTCAGCAGCCAGTAACAGGCCTATGGTCATTAGATAGGCGTTGGACCCCCGTAGCCTTTTCATTCAAGATAGCAGACTCTTCTATTCACAGCAGATCATCACCAAATCATGTGTGTGCAACCGGGGTGGGGGTGCAATGAGAAGCACAGCAACAGGGTTTGAGTAGAGATCATAGTTATGAATCAAGACAGTAGTGTAAAGTGAACATATTTTGATGTAGTTTAGGCAGTGTGTTCGGCGCAGGGTCTCAAGCGGGCTAAAGGAGATGGGGGTGCGTAGCGAGGCATTAGCAGCTGAAAAATCCCATCTGGATTACCACCCATGTAGGCCACAGGGACAAAAAATACACATGCATCTGGGAGCTGCCTTGGGTGTTCATGGGCTCACCTTTAGCAAAGCTGAGGTTGGTTGATGTCAGGACACGTTTTGGGTGCATTTTCATCTTCCTTGATGGAGAACTCTCTAAAGTCATCTTTGTTGCTCGTTGCTGTACCTTAGGCAGATGAAGGGAGGAGTGGTGAGAGGCATCAGAGATTGCAGAGGCCCCATTTAGATGTGGAGTAAGGAGGCCAAGACGGGCCGGTGAGCTCTTGAAATCACAGTTGATGCCCAAGCCTAAGTGTTGCAAATGCAAATGCAAATGGGAGCGGTGAGAGGCAGCAGAGACTGCAGCAGCCCCTCTTAGATGTGTCGCATGGAGGAAGAAACAGGTCGGCGGACTCTTGAAAGCACTGTAGATGATCATTGCAGTACATCGTGCATGCCACCAAGAAAGTGTTAAAAAGCAGCAGAGACTGCAGCTGCCTCACTTAGGTGTGGAGCATGGGGGAAGAAATGGGCAAGAAACCTGCCTATAGCCCAGGAGCTGTCAGATGTGTTGAGGGGTTCATTTCAAGCAATCACGGGAGGAGCCCACCAGCAGTCAAAGCGATGAAGGGAACATGGTCAGGCAATGGGTGTCGGGACTCTCACATGCATTTTAGAAAAACCTGTGTTTACTAGAAGGGAACAATGGCATCATGAACATATCTGTACACATTACATAAGTGTCAATTATAGTTTACATTTCAAGTGGTTAAAATAAGGGTGTCCAGTCTCAATTTTTTCTCTAAATTTTACAATTATTTGCCTGTTTAAAGTGGTTTTTCAGCTGTGATTCTGTTGCAATAATGGCAAACATTTTTAAAAAATCAGAAAATAAGTGTAGAAAGTAGAAAAGGCTCTTATTTATTTAACCATTTTCCTATTGTTAAAAAATGT
This sequence comes from Triturus cristatus, assembly GCF_964204655.1. Classification (NCBI taxonomy): domain Eukaryota; kingdom Metazoa; phylum Chordata; class Amphibia; order Caudata; family Salamandridae; genus Triturus; species Triturus cristatus. The sequence goes on from NC_140591.1 coordinate 503,084,099, forward strand.
AAAGCTTTTATTAAACATCATAGTATTCACTGTCTGAAACTTGTTCTTGTGCAACAGTAGTTGTTCATGGGTCTTTAGTCCATCCTATTGTGATCATACAACCCCCTGCTGCTGCACACTGCCTTTAAATGCATGCTGTGAGTGTTGGCCACATGCTCTGTGCCCATCTTTCAATTGGTATAAATAAATGTGGTACAATAGCATATTTCTTTTAATACATTCACAGCTCATTTATTACTGTACTGCACAGATCAAAATCTATGTTATTAGCATAAATTAAGGTAGTTTATGTGAGAAAACAACAATCACTCCATCAAGGATTACATTATAATAACATTGCAAAATAACGTTATTGTTTTTTCTGTGCTTGACTTATGGTGTTTCTCAAACATTTCAAAGTTGATAGGCTGTGTTTTCTCATATTTAATATATGAATCTCATGCACATGTCTGCAAGACAAACAGAAAATATACTAAAACGGTCGGGAGGAATCAAAGTAGGGAGAGCCAATTTCACCATAGCTTTGTTTTAGATATATACTTATGTCTCTGTTTTAGTAGTATATACCTACTATGAGACTTTTTATCTGAGCATACATTTCTTTGTCTATACAAAGCATAATTGTTTAGTTACAGTAGCACATATTGCTTTCAAATATTTTCAATATTGTACATAATAATGGTCACCCTATATTTAGGGCAATCAGAAATGTTTGATTTCATAATTCCATTCTGAGTCTCCTTTGCAGGGAATGGCCATATTTTCACACGGTTTGCCACCAGTTTTTACCTTATCAGTTTTGCTGCCATTAGAACTCTGTGACCCTGTGACTGTTACCCCTGCTATACAGGAAGAAAGTTCCTATGCTGCCCATTTGAACCTTTCAATATTGGCTTAAACATGATTGATGCAAATAACTTTCCTATAAGGTCATGGGACTACACCCCTTGCATGGTAAAAGCCACATGTCACCTGCAGCATGTGTTTAGATATCCACTATAGTGGCAGTGAAACATGACGCAGACCTACACTGTGTAGTCTCAGCGCAGCAACTTCAACCCTGCTTCACAGACCTGCCAAATCACTCTTTTGACAGGTAGGAAAACCTGATTTTAAATGTGCTACCCCTTAGCACAGCCTACTGCCCACATGGTAAGAATTATTAACATTTAAAGAGTGGAACATGTGTCGCATTATATAGGGAGCTCACACAGTTACTAAGCCCAAAATGACATTGTCACTGGTCAGGCTTAATTGTCACATAAGAAAGTTACAGTTTAGATTATACACTTTATTCTATAACTTTTGATGTGTCCCAGCAAGAGACTCCATTCAAAGACTTATTGTTATTTTTGTTAAATACCATCTGATGGTGAAGTCAGATTTTGAATAAATATATTGGAATTGTAACCTTTAGAAAGTTATGTTTACTCTTCCTGAGGCTGTTGGAGGGTAATTTACATTAGCTCTCCAGCAACTGCCTAACCTGTATGTGGCCTGAGAGAGGTACGAATATTGGTCCCACAACAGAGGCAGGTGTTTTTTCCATCATGTAGGAAGCCCAATTTGAGTGGACCAAGGAACTTAATTAACGTGAAAGGGCATCCACACTTTCACAACTAAATGTAAGCAGAGACCTGGAGGAAGCAGCATCAGTCACTCATACTTAGGTTGGCATGAAACCTGGCAATGGAGGAGCTACGCCAGAAGTGGCTTAGAATGGACACAGAGCAGGGGACTTTTCCCTGGCCATACCTCTAAGTAGACAAATAGGATCTGCATAAAGAAGAAAAAGGTTTCTTCATCTTGAATTTTGAGTGTAAAGGGCACCGTGGGATTATTTGCAGTAGAGCAAACAGGAACTTAAAAAGTAGGTAAAGTAGCCACTGGAAACTTTTACCCCATTGATTAAGGAATAGTCAGGATCCACTCTCATCCACTAGCTACTACATCCATGAAGGTTGCGTCCCAAGGTATGATACTTAGAACACATGCTGGAGCTACAGAAGAATAGAAGAAGACTGGACCTACTGTCTGAGATCTGAAAGGAGCGCTGAAGGACTTGCCGTCTCCCTTTTGCACTGAGGACAAAAATGTCAACTCAAGGTGTCAGTTGGCTAACTCCTATGTGGCTACGGGGACCCAACAAACTGCATGAGGCCTTTTCCCTGAAGTGCTTAGCTAACTAGAGAGAATTGAACCTGGGCTAGACTCTGCTGCTGGCTTCTAAATGACATTTTGAGAGTGTCTACGTACTTTTCTCTGTGCTCCTAGGGGCCTTAGAAATGTACTCCTGTGTTTGTTTGGGCAACAGAAGAAAATTTGGAAACTTTTGAAAATGTTTGCTGCCGAGCTCCAGACCTTCTGACAAGTTGTTAGGTAGAATTTCAGCTTCATCCCAACAAAAAAAGCCCACAGCACCAGAAAAATAACTAAGTACAATTCAGCAGAAAATCTATAAAACTCCAGAAAGCCAGCAGACCTTCCTGCTTCAGGCATCTGGTCTTCGGTTTTTCTCAAAATGTTAAAAAGGGCCTTTCTGCTTTGAGAATGAAAAGAAATGCTAAGGTGTTTCTCCCGAAAAAGTGACAAATTGCTTGTCTTATATGTCATTTTTTGCGTGATAGACTTTTACCAGGCCTAATCCAATTGATGTATCTGACCTGGCTCTATTGCAGCTGGCCTCAAATCATGCCTAGGTCCTTACTGTTTTCAGAGACTAACATTTGTTACTAGTGCCTACTGGTTATTGGTGCTATTTTTAATTTAATTTTCAAATTCATAACACTAGTTCCTCTTTTTTAGATTTCTGTCGTTTTGTGTCATTTTGTTTTGCACATTATACACGCTTTTTCTAATTTGGATTGGAATATGTATTGTTTGATGTTTTGACTTTATTACTGTATTGGTAGTGCCTATTTACTTGCCTTACACATTGCCCTAGGTTAATAATTGTGTCTGCTCTGTACCATAGCTACCAGCTGGATCTCGGGTAAATTGAGTTATATTGAGGGTTCACCCTCACAAGGTGTATTATTATTCCTTGAAGTAGGCAGTCACTCACCCCCAAAAAAGAAGCGACTTTCGTACATCCTCCATATATATGAAAACACAATGGGGCTGATTATAATGTCACTGACAGGCCGTCTGTGGCCGGACCACCGACAGACAACCCAACGGTCCGACAGCCGCATTAGGATGCAGGCAGTCGGACCGAAACCATCGGAGGAGAAGACCGCCACCTCCTAAAGTATCTACAATCCTGTTGGGGTGGCGGTTGGACTTGTATCCCTCAAAGGATGTGGTGCTGAGGCAGGCAACGCCCTCAGAATTATGATATCTATTTTCCACAGCCTTTTCATGGTGGCCCCACCTCCATGAAAAGGTTGTCGGAAAAGTACTTTGGGTGTTCCAAACAGGGACCCTGACCCTCGTGGGACACTGCAAAGTGCCCCAGGAGGCATGTGTAGCAATGAACCACATGGTGCATGGATATGCACAATGTGCTCTCCACCACAGTGGCTTGTGCTGCGGCCCTTTCCCTGGCCTGCAGCACAAGCTGCAGTCTTAGATAGCGCTTTTCCATCCACCACCATGGCGGTCAAATCATAATTGTGCAGTTGGACCTCCGCCTGCCTGTTGGGCGGTCCCCGGACTGTGGTGATGGCAGGCGGCAGTCCGACCGTCCGGCATCGTAATGATGTCAAATACTTTCTATGTAGGACTACAGAGTAATATAACATTCACTATGTTTTAATTTGTGGACAACATTCATGCTATTGTTTTGATTATTTAGATTTTTGCTTTTAGTGGAGAGTTTACAAAGTTGTTTTTAAAATACGTCATTGTTTCTGGAATAGATGATTTCTATGTAGCTCTAGCGCTTGACTGTCGTTCAAGACATGGGATACCTTTTGAAGTACTTTACTTGACCTCTGCTAGTGACATGCTTGCTATTTAGTTCCCTGCTCTGTATCTAGGTGTGGCGTATTTCTTCAAGTAGAAAGGTCAGTGGTCTCAATATTTCTCTGTTTGTTCTGTGAGTCATTCATGTACTCAAAGAGTGGTTAATCTTAGAACGTACAAAACCTGGGACTGCAGAAGAAAACAGTCAAGAGTTGGCACAGGAGTCTTGATAACAGCTATTAGGACACTTGCACATTCAGTACACAGGTGTGCCACAAAAGGTTGGGGTGAATTATACTTGGGACACACTTGTAGGCACATACATTATGTTGGAGTTTGCAAAGGAGATGAAGCACATGCAGTACAGACTATTGAGTACACTTAGGCCCAGAGTCAGAGTTTTTTGGAATACAGGTCTTTTATGACATCGGACAGATAACAATACCTTGGTGTATGTTTTTTATTGGGTATGATCGATGGCACCTAATATGGGTTTCTGGGGATTAACGTGCAGATATTGGTGATTATCGTACTAAAATCCTCATTGTGTAGTAAATACTGTATGCCTTTTCTCTGTCAAATTCTGCAGGTTTGACTTGCTGAAATGTTATTATCGGCACAATATTTATCCAGGCAATTACCAAGTGCAGTTATCACCACCCAACTCATGAAGACAGTGAGTGTACTTAGTGCATGGCAGACTGCAGGACACTGAATGAAAGGCGGCATTGGTCATTAACAGTGCCAGTTAGACTTAGTCAGTTGCAAAACTGGATGGCAACTATGTTTATGCCTAGCATTGCCGTACCAATGATTACAAGTCGAATGCAAGTCATGCTTCCTTAGGCAATACACTCAAGTTTATAACTAGCTTTTATCTTAAGGCCAAAGTTAGAGTGAAATGCTTAAAATATAAAAATAACAAAATAACATATGTAAGAGTTGTGAAAACTCTGTTTGTTCTTTTTATTCACCTTGTTTTGGTCCAAGGAGTAGACACACCCGTTACTCAAATTAAATATATGTAAGCAACAATGTTTTCTACACAATTTGTTCACTGGTCTCTCAATAGTATCCAAAGGACCTGATTACGAGTATTACATTATTTGTTAAGCTAAAACGACCCAGGAATGCATTAATACAGCACAGTCTGTTTTTTAAAGGTGCAATTTTACCTCTGGATTCTGTACATCTCATGTATGTGTACAGAGTAATGCAGTAATACCTCACAGTGCCCCTCAGTCTCAGCTGCAAAATGTTGAATCTTTTGGATTTTTCCCATGCAAAATGTCAACATTACCTGATGAAATTTCAACAGGGATAAACTGCCATTCCAGTGCAAAATATGTGCATGACTTCTGAAATCAGACCAAAATATCATTAATGTGCAATCCGACTGTCGGAAATTGGGCTACAAATCTGGAGGCAGTATCCCATATAACCCTAATAAACTTAATCTAGTTCTGACAGAATCGCAACTGAAACTATGGTAGCTATGCCAAAAGCAGCGGATAATTCCCAGAGAAGTGTGTGTTAAGGTCAAGTAGTACCAACAATTTTAGAGTCAAGAACACATCACAATCCAGTACCCAAACCAACTTACTAAATTGAAAAGTATTAGACCCGTCACCCTAAGCGTGGTCTTCCCCCAAAGTTTTTGCCTTTCTCCTGATTTGCTGATCTCATTTTTGTTGGCCGTAGGAATCTGTGCACTTTACTACTTCTAGCCAGTGCTAAAGTGCCTGTTCTCTCCTTTAACCCCTTCGCTGTGGCGGACATTCCGCCGCAGTGCTGGAGGGTGTGGGGGGGCAGCGCGGTGGCGCTGTGCTCATGACGGAGCCGCTCCGTCATGAGCCACGGTTGGGCTGTGCTCATGACGGAACGGTTCCGTCATGACTCCGCCCAGTTGCGTTGTCCCCCCAAACAGGCGGGGAAACAGCGCCGCGTAGGCGGAGCGGCCGCCAACGGGCGTGTCATGACGGAACCGTTCCGTCATGAGCACACGGCAACCGTGGCTCATGAGCGGCTCCGTCATGAGCGGGGAAGGGGTTAAGCATAGTAAAATTGGCACATTAAATGTACTTGAGATTCCCTAATAAAATGGTCCTATATGTACCCAGGGAATGTAAAAATGCTACTGGTGGGCCCACAGAACTGATTGTGCTACCCACTTCAGTAGCCTTTGAAATATGTCTCAGGCCATTGCAGTCTGTGAGTGCAGTTTTAAACTGCCATTTTCACTTAGCAAAATCAACATTTTGCCAGGCCTAAACCTTCTTTTTAAGACATAAAAGTCACCACTAAAGTAGTCCTTAACCCCTTGAGTGCCCATGACGAGATGGTCTCGTCATGGGCCGCGGTTGCGCTGTGCCCATGACGAGACTATCTCGTCATGAACCCCGCCCGCTAATTCAACGCCCGGCACAGGGCGGGGAAAGGGCGTGGCACACAAGGGGTTAAACAGCCCACAGTGCATGGTGCAGTTTATCTAAAAAGTTGGACATGTAATTTAAAATGTTACATGTTCTGATAGTGAAAAACTCTTGAATTTGTTTTTCACTTCTGCAAGGCCTACCACTCCCATAGGATAACATTGGGTTACATTATTACATTTAATACGTGCTGACACAAGTAGGACCAAGTGAGAATGTCAAGTTTGGTGTCTAAAGAATTTAAATTTAAAGCCCTCTGAAGCTGGATTTTAAGTCAAATTTCTAAAAATGCTAATTTTAGAATGATAGCCTTTTACTGTCCCAACCATTTGGTGTCTGCAGCCTGTACCATGGGTCACATGACTAGATGTAGATGGCAGTTGGTCTCTGTGGATTGCTCCCACCCACACAGTGAGACAAAGGAGAATAGGTGTTGACAGAATGGGCAATCTCCAACTTCATGAGGGGAGGAGCTGTCAACTACCACACCTGCATATCTCAAAGGCTCTACCTTATCAAACTCACAAAGGGTTTGACACTAGTCCTTTTAACCTCGGACATGCTGGGGCCAGTGCAGGCAGGCACCTCTGTGATGGTAACCTCGAGAACCTTTTCGTACTTCAAAGTGGGTAGCAAGTATAAATATTGGACCCTCAGACCCGACTCTTCAGTACATCTCTGGACCGGTGGAAGACTCAGAAGGACTGCTGTGCTGCTCCGCAAGAAGGACTGCAACTATTTCACCCAGCTGCCCTGGTACCTAAGTAAAATGACTTGGCCTGCATCTTGATCCCAAGAGCGCCAGAAGGCTCTAATAGCTAGGTGGCTGGCCTTTTAAACAGAGTCTAAGGGACAGAAAATGCTCAAATCACCTTGAACCAAGAACATGGACCATGTCTGCTGAGAATTTTGCTCCTAAGCAGTGCCACCCCAGTTTTGTCCCTTGGAAGTGGGCCTGAATATGTCTGCCTCCCAGCTGTGGTTCTGTAGTCGGAACAAATACAGCATGATGCATCTTCCCTCAGGAACCACTTCAGAACCACCACATCCCCAATGCTAGACCCCACGTCACAGCCAGGAGTCTCCTTGGAACCAATGCTGCGTAACAAACCCTCGATGCAGGCATTTGCATCCCAAGTTCCTAGTTAATGGCATCCTCAATGATGATGTATGTCTCCAAATTGCAGCCCCGCATCTTCCTCAAAACGACCAGTGTTAGACGCTTCTTTGCTGCAGAACTTCACATGGCAAGCCCCTCATCAATGGCATCCTCAATGACAATGCAGGACTTTGCAGCACAGCCTCAAACATCCTTGGAACTTCCTGACATATCCTCGACATGGAATCTCTCAATGCTCCACAACCAGGATTTTAGGTACTTTGTTCAGTGGGACTAACTTGGTCCCTGTATCCAGCTCACACTCTATCGTGGTCAGCCTGAACTTGTGACTTTGTCAGAGTCTGGTGTGACCAGATAGCCACAGTTGGCGCATTGTGACTCTAGCCACCATCTTTGTAATTAAAAGTTTGAAATTGCATATCTCTGGTTCTAGTAATTGGATTTTTGTTGTACTCTCAAATAATGTAGTAAATTGTACTCTATTTTCCAAAATTGGTGCAGGGTTTGTTGTTTTGTATTTTCCCGTTATTACTGTTTGAAGGACTACATTACTTTACACATTGCCTCTAAGCTAAGCCTGACTGCTTTTGTGCCAAGCTACCAGAGGGCTGAACACAGGTTATTTGGGGGTTTGCTTGTGTCTCCACCTGACGGAGATTGTGGTTGCTCAACCAGTAACCCAATTTCTAACAAGAGGAGGTTTCTAAGTAAAAGTACACCTAGATATGTAAAATAGGATAAGGGGAACTAGAGATAGGAATTTTTAAAATGTTACGGCTAATAGCACCTAGGAAAACCTAATGTTGCAATGAAAAACAACAGCTCACAGATAACCAGAACCTAGGCATGATTTCAGTCCAACCAGGATGGAGCAGGGATCAGATACACCAAGCAGATCTTCCGTGTCAAAATTATCAATTTTGACTCCGATTCTGAAAAGGAAGTCAAAAACTGCCAACGGTATAACAAGCATATGGAAACGCAATCTGCAATAATTAAGAACAGTTTCATCATAAATATTGAGGACACGCAATATAACATTTTTCTGGTGAATTTAATAAATCTTTGTTCCCATAAGTCAGCATAAAGCGTAAGGCACCTGTCAGATCAGAAACAGTCAACACGTGTTTCAAGGACTTTGTCACTGCTGTAAGTTAACAACAATATTGAATGTTAAGTATGTCAATATAAAAGCATGGCATACTTATCATTCAGTTAAGGCTAAGACTGGGACACCAAATATTAAATAGGAGAATCTGTGGTAAAGTATAGAAGTGATGTGCTCCAGAAAGTGGTATTGGATTAAAAAGTAAAGAAAACTGTGTAAATGGTTACAACTTCATGATCCACCAATCCTTGAATGCTAAAAACCCTTTCTACATCTAAACTCCACTCATGTCTACAGGCATCCCTCCCTCACAAGACCTCTGCGACAAACTCAGCACCTTCTTCCACAACAAAATCAAGAACATTTACAACAACTTTGACGAAGATAGCCTGCACAATGAACCCTCACCAACCACCCCTGACACCCTGAAGCCAATGATTGACAGCTGGACAGCCCTCACCACCGCAGACACACTGAAGATGATTAAGTCAATCCACTCCGGGGCCCCCAGGAACCCCTGCCTCGACCACATATTCAACAGAGGTGCCGATACCATCGCACCCATGCTTCGCCACACCATCAACCGCTCCTTAGTGAACGCCTCCTTCCTCGATGACTGGAAGCACGCTGAGATCAACCCCCTCCTGAAAAAAACCTCAACGGACCCCACTGACCTCAAATACTACAGACCCATCTCCCTGCTCCCGTTCCCAGCGAAAGTCATTAAGAAAGCCATCAACAGCCAACTCGCCACCTTCATCAAAGAGCACAACATCCTCGACTCCTCCCAATCCAGCTTCAGAAAAAACCACAGCACAGAAACCGCCATTCTCACCCAAACAGATGACATCTGCTCCCAACTGGACAGAGGAGAGACAGTAGCCCCCATCCTCCTTGACCTCTCAGTGGCCTTTGACACAGTCTCTCACCACACCCTAACACGCAGATTTCACGACGCGGGTACCCGGGACAAGGTCCTCGACTGGATCCACTCTTTCCTCTCCAGCAGAACGCAGCAGAGCAGACTCCCTCCTTTCCTCTCGGATGCTACACCAACCACCTGCGGAGTCCCCCAGGGATCCTCCCTCATCCCCACGCTGTTTAACGTCTACATGGCTCCACTCGCCCCCATCGTCAGAACCCACAGACTCAACATTGTTTCATACGCTGACAACACCCAACTCATCCTCTCCCCATCCAACGAACCCAATGCAGCCAAACACAACTTTCAAGAAGGCATGGAAACAGTCGCCAAATGGATGAAAAGAAGCTGCCTACAACTCAACAGTGACAAAATAGAAGTACTCATCATGGGCCCACACCCTGATGCCTGGAACGACACCTGGTGACCTCCCGCCCTCGGAGGCCCACACGGGCCCGCAAACTCGGAATCATCCTGGACTAATCCTCAACCTGGCAAGACCCTGCCACATCTCCCAGCATCTGCGCATACTCCACTGGTTCCCCATCTAGGCTAGAATCACCTTCTAGATTTTAACCCACGCACACAAAGCCCTCCACAACACCGGACCAGCATACCTGAACAGCCGACTCAAATTCCATGCACCCTAAAGGACGATCAGCCCAGATCTACTACGCTGTGGTCCCCCGCACCAGGAAGTCCAGATCGGGAGGCCACTCCTTCTCCTTCCTCGCGGCCAGAGCCTAGAATGCCCTTCCGCTCCCCCTCAGACAGACAACATCACTCCTCATCTTCATGAAAAACCTCAAAACATGGCTCTTCGATATACCTTCTCCTTGATGGAATGGATCCTGCACTTCCCCTCCTCCCCAGTGCCTTGAGACCCTTACGGGTGAGTAGTCGCACTCAACAAACCCATTATGGATTGATTGATTGATTGATTGAGGGCTGAACTCTTTAAAACCCTCAACACCCTAAATTCCACCCATTCCTAAACCTTAAATCACTTTCTGGCCATAAAACTCACTCATCCCTGAACACAAAAACCCTCACCACCCATAAACTCTAAGCATTCAATAACCTTTAAACTGTACCCATACCTGAACCTTAATAACCCCTCACAGCCATACCTCTATTTATCTGTGAACCCTAGAAAACCCTCACCACTTTAATTTCCACTGTAGGAAAAGTGCACTTTTTAGCATGGTTACCCCCACCACTTTTTGCCTGGGATCTGATGCAACCTGACTTTATGTGCCCCGGGCCCCTGCCAATCAGACACTCTGGTTGTCAATCGGGTTAATTCGGTCACCGGACCAACAAGGAAATTATTACCTTTGACATATGCTCTGCTGCCCAATCTTGAATTAATGATACATGGTGGCACATCAACTTCCTGGACCATGAGAACGTCCCGTATTTTCTTTTGACTGGAACCATCAGCCCATATCCAAGTATTCGAGTTTTCCCCACAAGTTAATCAATGGTGGATTTAAGATTGCTCCCGTTCAATTGCCCCTCCAGCCCTTAGGGGTTGAAATGTCAACATTTCAATATCTATCTATCTGGACTGGGAATTTTCTCCACATCTAGATAAAACAGCATATTTATGATTCTATCTACTAAATTGTGGAAAAACTAATGATAATAAGTATCTTCAGCCATGTTACATTTGAAACCCTCTCATCATTATTGTGTATATTATTTTGTATATATTATCTTTCGCTTGTATTTTTGAACTTTTTCTTACCTACTCACAAGCACTCTTATCTACACTCTTTCCACTGTATGTGGAGCAACTGTAGAATATGAAATAGTATATTTTGCAGTGATCATTTGACACTCTTTATAAATAATCTTGAAACCTTACTCATTGAGGTGTCTTTGTAATATTGGGTATCAAGTATTATATGATTTAAATAATTCCGTTGGGACCACTGTGTTCTGTTTCAAATCCAACCCAGGTCCTACGGCCTATCGAAGGCCTTGGAAGCCCTATAAGGACTGTAGAACCCATTGTGCCACCCTTAAAGGCCCTGTATCTTAAAACCCGCACACTGCCAATGCAAGTTGTATTTTTTGGCACAGAGAAAAGTGAAGAGTCGACAAGGCACACATCTCTGTGGGACATGCCTGCAACTCACTACCTAAAGGCTAGGTAAATCACCCCTCAAGCAGGGTGCACTAGCCCTATGGTGAGGCTACAGTAGCATGAGCCCTGCACCCCTACAGTATCTAAACCCCTTCTTTTACATTGTAAGTGTAGTAAAGCCATTAAGAGTATAAGGTCCGGGAGTTGGTCATTACAAACTCCACAGCTCCATAATGGCTTTAATAAAAACTGGGACGTTTGGCAGGGAACTTCTCAGCTCATCAAACCAACAGTGTTGCGTGTGTCGGATTTGATGTAAAATGCACTCAGAGGGCATCTTTGAGATGCCCCCTGAAAATTGACCATCCCTGGTGTGGTTCCTGAATGGCTACCCTCCATTTGCCACCACCAGACAGGTTTCCGAACCCTTGGGTAGAGAACCTCGGCTCTTTGGGTCTAGAAACATAGCCCATCCTGGACAGAGGTGCCATGCCTCCTCCCCCAGGATGGACTGGGTCCATGAAAGGGGAAGCCTTTGGCCACTGTACCTGCCTTTTGCTGTCCCCATCAACTGTCTCCCAAAAGTTCTGGTCCCCACTTTGGGCAAGAGAATCGGCAGGAAATCCAAGCTAGGGAGAGAGGTTTGCCCAACTTTGCCAACCCCACCCCTCAGCTGGGGGAGGAAAGGTGAAGCACGCATCCCAGTCCCTTCCATCTTGAAGATGAGATGAATCAGCCAATTAGGAGTAGGCTCATTCTCCCTCCTACTGGAGGGTGGCAAAATAAGGAGTGTACACACCCAGAGGAAGGGATCCATTGGTCCCGACCTGCACACCCCGGTAATGCCTCTAAATTTAGTATTTAAGGGTGACCCTGAACCTTGCCCCCTCAGATTAAAGGAAGAAAGAAGAAGGACTGAAGAGCTGTGCTGACCCAGGAAGGAGAAGAGGACACTAACTGCCTTGTACCCATCCCTACCAGCCTGTCCTGTCTATGACCTGCCTACAGCAAGAACCCCAGCAATTCAGGCAACCAGCAGCCCCCAGATCTTGGAGGACCTGCCCTGCAACCTTCCTACATAATCTGTCTCCCATGAGCACCAGATTTGCTCAAACAATGACTAACGTCCAGAATCCAGATTCGGCAACGTTGCGATTCTGCACCACTCTGCACCAGACTCCCACAACCTGAGTTCAAGTATCCCAACACCCCAAGGAGGTCTCCCTAGTGATCCTGATATGGGATCTGGTGATCCCCGACTTCCCTCAAGCTTCTAGACAAAGCCTGCAGCCTAAACCTGAAGGGTCCCCCCAACTGCGACCGGAGCTGGTAAGAAAACCTGATGCCAGAAGACACCCTGCACCTAACGCCCAAGGCCTTGAGTGGCCCAACCGATGGTATCCAGTAATCCCCCAGATCCCAACATTCCTCTCCAGCCAGTGGTTGCTTTCAGGAAGCAAAAAGAACATTGATGGACAGAATGCAGACTAATGTCATACATTCACTCCAGTACAGAGATCTGGGCCAAAATTCATCGTTTTTTTGTTCACCATGCCATTCCATTCCAGTTCGGACCCAGCCATATGCAAATCAGCCTTGACGCTGTGCCCAATGGGAACAGCCCAGCCCGAACTACCAGGCCAGGTCCTCCCTGGACTGGAAACAAGCATCCTAGGACCAGTTTAGGGGTGTCACCCCTCATCAGCCAGGATAGCTTGACTTCAGTGGCATGGAGAGCACGAGACCCATGTCTGGGCATACCCGTCCCACTCGGGGTGAAAAATGCAAAAACAACAATTGATGGACAGAATGCAGAACAATGTCAAACACTCACCCCAGTAGAGAGATCCGGGCCTAAATCCATCATTTTTTTGCTTACCATTTCATTCCAGTTTGGACCAAGCCAAATGCAAATCAGTCTTTCGGGAAGCCTCTCTGCACAAGCCTGCAGCATCTTTGCGAAACAAAAGGACTCCATTGAAAAGCACAGGATCCCCGATGTCTGTTTTGCACCCTCCAACCGGCCACCCCAGTACTGCTGGTGGTGCAGCTCCTGTGCTAGTCGTTGGCCCCTGCAGTGCTGACCTTAACCCCAGGAGCTTTGCTCCCACAACCAGTGGCCTACACATCAGCAGTCCCTATCCGACGGCCCCCGTTACCACATTGGCTGACATTGGGCGCCTGCACTCTATTCACGGCTGCCCCAGTACCGCTGGTCGTGCAACTTGAGTGCCCTTCTAAACCTTGAGGAACCTTGGTCCTAACCCTCAAAACTCACCCTCGGAAGTCATATACTTACCTTCAAAACCGTTAACACTTTTTCCACATAGGAACCCATGTAAAGAGATTTTAGGCCTAAAAAATGTCTGTATTGAACTGTGTTGTAGGAAGAAAAGAGAATTCTATTGCAAAGTATAAAAAGCCATACTTACCTTGTATTTGGAGATCCTAAGGTGTTGCATCGAGGCATACCACCTTGAGTACTCCAAGTAATCCAAGAGCATTGAAAAGTAGCTACTGTGTTTCCAAAGCATATACAAACCTGTAGTGGTTGTAATTTCAAGCACAAGTTCATTTCATTGAACAGTCTTGCATTTGAAAATGTATTTTCCTTACCCGTGCAGTGTCCCACTTGGTTCTAAAATGAAAACTATTTATACCTTTTTTTATACTTACCTAATTCGTCTGGATTCTGTCTCTGAGTGTGTTTATCAGACCTTGATTGAGTGAATACAATAAATGCTTAACACACCCTCTGGATATACCTAGCTGCTTGCCTACACCACTACAAAGAGAGCTGTTAGTACTTACCTAATTTAGCCTCTGCTATCCCTCTGGACTCCCCCCGACTCTGTACCCACTATACTTCATTTTGGTACAGTATATACAGAGCCAGCCACTCATCCATGAACCTTAAAAACCCTCATGAACCCTAAACTCCACCCATTCCTGATCCCTAAAAGCTTCACTACCCCTAAACTCCACCCATTCCTTTGCCCTGAAAATCCTTTTCTACCCCGGAACCCTGCCCATCCTTGAACTCTAAAAACTCTGCATCACATCTGAACATCACCCATCCCTGAACAGAAAAAGCCCTCACTATCCCTAAACTTCACCTAACTTTACCATAAATTGGGATGTTTCCTTAATTTATCTTTCCTTTCAAATGTTTTCTTTAATATTTTTGATTTGCATTTTCTTTAAATTGTCTTGCCTTACAATTGTTCTTCCATGAATTAGTTTACTCCAATGGGGTTTACCAGTTTTTGTTTTTCTACTAATTCACATACATCAGTTCTCCAGGGATGCGGTTGCATCTATTTGGGCGATGATAAGCCCAAATTGGTGAACAGGTAGGAGTGACAAAGCATCTGGGATGAATAAGAAAGGGCGAATTTGCTAAAGCAACATTCCTTGGCCATTTAGAAAGTGGGTCTAAAGAAACTCAACATAAAATTATGGTAGTAGTGTTTAGTTCAAGATAATCAAGTTTGCAATCATTGCTTTGTTTCATCTGGTAGTGAGTACCAAAGATGAGTATGGTAGGGAAATATCAGAGATGGAATATAGATTGTTTGTATTACTATGTGCATAGCAAATGTTCCTTCTGTATGAGATATCTTGTGAAATTCAGCACTGCCTCTAAGCACAATAAGCGAAAAGTTTCACTAGTCTTTAAGAAGTTAGTATTGCCTGCAACCAGCCTTCTTTTTGCGAACCATATGAAAGGCAGTGTCAGAAGCACCATTGGCCTCTATTACATCATTGATGGTTATGATAGAAGAATACATTTTTATGAATTTATACCACACCTTTGTATTTTGTGAGTGTTTGTTGGAAGCCGGAGTTCCCGTCCCACACCACTGTCACCAAATGCGAGACCCAGAACTCCTATCTCAATGTTAGGCCAAGTAAGGACATCGTTTGAGACAGCCCTGCTCATCGCCTTAGTAGATTGGCATGAGCAGCCAGGCCTATCTCCAAGGCGCAAATGTACAGTATCTGCAACCACGTCCACAGCAACCCACTGGTGACACCACAAATGGACTCCACATGAGTTTGATTAAACGAGTATAAACTTTATACAAAAAGATATACGATCAGACCACATGATACAAAAGTCAACATATAATAAAGGGTAATATTTGTTCTGGCTGGCTGGTAGGTTCAAATCCTAACCACAGCTTTCAAAATGCTATGCTGGTTGTAATGGTAGAATCACACACGTTGCAATGGACAAATAATAATGCACTGCGTAACGATACAGTCCTGTGCTGGGCAAAGGAGAAATAAAACAATATGCAACGATACACCCCGGTACCTAGAAATGGGAGAAATAATGCAATGCATACCACTACAATCATGTACTGCACAATGAAGGAATAATTCAATGCCTCACATCCCTACCACGTACTTTGCAAAGAAGAAATAATGCAATGATTGCTGCTACAATCATGTACTTTTCAATTAAGGAATAATGCAATGCGTTGCTGCAATCGTACTTTGCAATGAAGAAATAAGGCAATGCGGGCTGCTGCAATCCTGTACTTTGCAAGGGAGAAATAATGCAATGAGTAGCGCTACAATTGTGTACTTCGTTATGCAGCAATAATGTCAGGCGTCATAAGACAGTCCGGCAGTTCGTTAGCAGCAATATTGGCAAAGTGTATTACGACAATCAGCCTCTTCGATAACAGTTGCCCCCCACACGTATCCATGATGACATAAAGTGCAGCTTCCCACTCTGGCCCCAGTACTGCCACTCCGTTTGTCAGTACGGGCCCCATTCTGAGCCGAAGCAAAGGTTTAAATTTAAATCGCCAGAAGGACTGAGAGGTCGAGAGAGTGTCCCTACGAGCCCGCGCCCCGACCAGGTAGAGATCCACGTTACCTGGGGGCACGACCCCACTCTACTCTCCTCATTCAGTGAACTGGGCCTTCCATGCAGGACTTTCTCAATGAGCCTCAGCGGCTCGGCCTGGCAGCTCAGCTCCTCCGCGGCTGCCGGTCTGGGCCACAACTGTTAGGAAGGTCTCAGGCGCCCGCAGGGCACACGTATCCCATGCCCCTGAGATTACGTTACTCCGGGTAGACATTCACCAGAGCACCCTCCGGGTCTCTTCTGGCACGAAGCCACACACACAACGCTGATGGGACTTCTCGTCAACTCCAAGTGCATGTTCACCAGGCACTCCTTCCTGAGGTCTCAGTTGGCACCAAGACACGCACACCGCGCTGCAGAGACTCACTTTCTTCCCGTGCACACAATGATCAGCCGATCACCTCCACAGTCCCAGGCTGCACCAAAGCATGCACACTGCTTCAGTGCCCTGATATCCAGGCGCTCTTCACTAGCACCTTCGGCTGCACCACGACATGCTCACCATGTCCGATCCTCACTTCTCCTCCGGTGCACATTATGACCAGGCGCTCTTCACTAATGCCTCTGGTGCACCCTGACACGCACCCTATGTGTCCAAGACTCGCCTCACCTTGGATGCACACGTTGACCAGGCACTCTTCACCAATGCCTCCTGTGCACCTCGACACGCACCCAGCACGTCCGAGTCTCGCTTCTGCTCCGTGTGCCCAAGATCACAGGGCACGCCTTCCGATGGTCTCAAGCTGCCACAACACTCTCCCACCGCGTCACTTGAAACTTCTCTGGAAACTTTTATGTTCCTGTGTTTCCAAACAGGGAGCCAGTTCACCTCGGGCCCTTGGGTTACAAGACACAGCACAAAGCACAGTCTTCTTCAAGCAGGGGGACAGCACAGTCCCAACAGCCTCTTTCTTGGTAAAAACAGCAAACTGCAGACCAGCTCCAGATCACGAAGCAAGGGTTGGTCCTTCCCAGCAGTCTATTCAGTTGTTCTTTCCTTAGCAGAGGTTCCTCTCGACCACAAAATGGGTCTAAGCCTTTTCAGTCTCAATCCATTTCTATTCCAATGTTCAGGGGCCTCAGCTGTCATAGTTATACCCCTAAATGTCTTTGAAGTTCATTGTGCTCAGGGGTCCCTGCCTAAATCAGTTCTGGGTATCTCCCTCCCAGTGTCACCTTTCTCCCTTTGATACTGGGGGTCTGGATTCTTAATCACTCAGCAGAAGATGGGTCAATCGGTTTATAGCAGCAGACCAGGCCTTTTCACCTCCAAGGCTTCTCCTCTCCCTACTCTACAGATGCAGGGCAGCCTGGCGCCATCTCAACCCCTCCCTGGGTCAAGACCTCTCCCAGCTCCTCTCACCTCTCAGATCCAGACAGTCAATCCACATTCAGCAGAGACACACAGAAATGCTTAAAGCACAAAACTCAGCCCCTTTCTAAAAGAGTGGTTTCTTAACACACAGTGACAAAACCACTTTCATAGAAAGATATGTTATGACACTGTGAGTTCATACATTCTAAACTTCACCTCTCCATTTTAATATTATAGGAAACTAGGCTAACAAACATAACACCTAGCCATCCCATTCTGTCCTATGGGCTGGATGGCCTTTCAGCAGTGAAAAACGAAATGGAGTGTTTTTCACTGTCAGGACATAACACACACCTGAGTATATTTCCTGTCTTTTACTTACACAGCGCCTTGCCCAGGGGTTACTCGGAACCTACCACAGGGGTGCCCACTGTGTATGCAAAAGGAAAAGTAAGGCCTGACAAGTGGTTGCACTTGTCAGAAAAACATGCTAACTTAGTAAACCGTGCGCAGGCCCTACACTGCAGGCCTGAGTTCCCTTCTCCGCGCACCTTTGCCTTACTAGCCCTGGCACACACAGTGCACATCACTAGAGACTTTACTAGTAAGGCAAACATACCAATCATGGCCAACCAATTACCATTATACTTTACACAGGGAACACTTGTACTTTGACACTGATCAGCAGTGGCAAAGTACCCAATGCATCTAAATTGGCAACTCTTTGTCAATAAAATGGTCTAGGGGAAAGCAAAAAATTTAGGGAACTTTAGCCAAAAAGACCAAGTCCTACAGTGTTGTAAATTACTGGTGTATCATTGACAATTTTATTGATTCTCGATTAATCAACCTTGAAGCCTGAATTGTACTGCAGGTCACAGCATATTTTATGGAGACACTATTTTGCTTATGTAAGTGAAAGAAAATCCGTCTAAAAATGTAGTGCTCACTGAGGTAGAGATATCACCCCTATAAACTCCAGAGAGTTCAAAGAGTTGTTGTGAGCCATGTGCAATGTAGAGATTAGTTGCTTTCAGAGCTCATTTGCGCCTACTAGAGGGACAGTGACTGGACATTGGTCAGTTATAAGCAATCTAAGGGGTGCACATATGTGTACATATTCAAAAGAATTTGTGAGCTTTTCACATTTATTTGAAAATTAATATTTTTGAAAACGTCAAACATTTTAAGAGACTATTATCCCAATTGCAAGGTGTTTTTCTCTGTCACCAGTCAGCCTTCATTTTCAAGATTTCATTCTCAGAAAGCCCACTGCATTGATCATATTTGGCAATGTATTTGGAAGTTCTAATGGTTTCTTCTAAATCATCAAGGGGAACCAACAGAATAAGCAAGAATAAATGGCATCTATTGAGCGTCATAAAGGCATGCGATTTTTTGCAAAGATCATGACTATATACATGCACTAACAAAAACATTATATATTAGCCACACTCCAGGCCTAATAAGCCCATGACACTTATCTCTTTTGAAAATATAATCAATTTTCGTGCATTTATTTCAAGGTTTTTCGACTATGTTCCCATGTTTACTCCCTACTTGAGTGTTTTTCATTTCCAGGAAATCCTGCGTCTTCTTGAAAACTAAATACATTTATTCAAAGCAAGTTAGTTTGAATTCACATCATGATGGTTTTGATTACTACAGTGAGGCCATGTATTTGATGTAATTAGTGTTGAGAGAATGAAACGCCATTATTGAGTGCTTAAGAATCACTTGAATATGACACTTGCCTGTCCTAGTACATATAATGCAATATTGTTGTTGTGATAAGACATGTATTGAAGGATTTAATTGTGGTCGACCTGTATTCTTTTGCAGACAGGTTTGCACTATGCATTTGAAAAGTGAGTCGCTCCAAAATAAAAACCATTTTACAGTGCTTATTTGAAAGAACATTTTAAAATAGAAATATTGAGAGCTGATTCATCTTCGAATGTATTTTGGGCTTTCCTGTATCAGTGGTGCTTGAGGGCCAACCAAAAGGGTAATAGCACTGACGATTCACACTTTCGACAGAAGTCTTTCATATACTGCTGACAGTTCACAGCATTCATATCAATTTTTATAATTTTTGTACATCCAATTTGTCATGTTTTCTAATGTGTAATACCAGTATAGCCATTACTGGGTGAATAACAATTTTTTTCACAATATATTATGTAGGAGTGAATCCCTGCACAAATCCACCATTTTCAGTGATCCACGTCTGTTTACCACAAACCGATAAAATGTCCGGTGGTATCTACAGCAGTGCTCTGAATGGGTGCATCCAAATAATTGGTAGTACTGAAACGGCTACTTTGCGGCTGCCCTGGTGCCCGCAGGGTGCCCTAGAAGGGCGGGCCTCTAGTGTCAGCAAGGCACCAGCCCACCCCCCTTCTTCTAGGGGACCCCTCGAGGGGGTTTCCTCCCACTCTGTCAGCCAGTGGCTGCGACGCGCAGGGCGCGTCACTTACGGGGCACAAGGAACGGGAGGGGTATATAGGCCTCCCCCACCCTCTGACCTTCCTCTTTTCGCACCCTGGACACGCCGTCTCTGCCTCACCGGTCATGCCGTCTAGGGGTAGTTGCCGGGTAGCGTGTCAGGGGGCTCGACGCTGTTCCGGTCGTGCTCGGGCCAACGCGGCATATGTCACGGTGAGTGCACCTAGCCACCCCTCTACCCCCCACTCCCACGTTTTAGGACAGGTCCGGGCGGGCCAGCTGGGCCCTGCGCAGGCGGCCATGGGGTGGGGTGAGCTCTTGGTGAGCACGGCTGTGGCCAGCGATCGAGCCTGTGGGGTACAGGCTATGCCCGTGGGTGAAGGAGCCGTCACCTGGCACTTCTCTATGTTGGGGATTTTGCTCATCGGTCCATGCTTGCCCCCATTACCACTGAACAAGGGGGCGCAGAGGGCACCGAGGGTTTCTGTGAGCTGGGGCGACGCTGCCACTCAGACCGGGGTTGTGGACGGGAGGCCCCAGTAGGTAACCTGATTCAACATCTGCTGGGCTCACCGCGGGCGGGGGTTCCTGGCCTGACGTACTGGTACGGGGTGCCGAGCACTTCCCGGGATCGAGCTGCAGTGTGTAGATGCACTCCAGGGCGAGTCAGTGTGTCAACACGGGAGCACATGTCCCTGGCAGAGCCCTGGGGCCGAGCGCCCGTCTTTCGCCGGCAGCAATATTACCGGAGGCATGGGGGGCAGTGCTAACGGAGCAACGGGTTCGCTGGGATGTTTTGCTGCGCGATTCTTTTCACCGCAATTCGTTGGCCCCTCTCCCAGAACTGCAGGTGGAATACGGCTTTGTGGCACCCACACACTTGTGAATATGTCTATAAGGGGCCAGAGCGAACCTTACAGCCGGCCACGTACTGCTGTGACACGAGCGCCTATGGTGTCCGCCTGGTGCAACCCCCCCTCCCCCACCGGGGGTAGGTAGGCTCTAAGAGTGGGCGTGCAGAGGGTGCGAGCTCCAAAGTGGTGAACTTAATATTCCGACAAGAGGGTGCCATGTGGTTAAGGCAGTACGCTTTGGACTCTGGGTCTCTGCTCGCCAGTCTCTGAGCTTTAGTAGCTCTGCTGGAGCCTCGGTCAGGATTTCCTTGTTGTCGTTTGTCAGCCCGTAGGAACGTGAGGCTGCCCTTGTAGGTGTAGGTCGCGGGGGCTGTTTAACAACTGAAACAAGGAAAATGAAACAATTATGCGGGTGTGTAAACCATTCCTGGTTGAACTGTCATACTCCCCGTGTGGCCGGTTTCGGCTCTGGGTGGCGGCGGTTGCAGCCGGCCCTGGGAGTGGTGCAGTGCCTTCGGGCAGTCCATTGGCGCCCCCGAGTCCACCGGATGCCGCTGCGGGTGCCACAGTGGGCCATCGCGGGGGGGGTCTTGCTGGTGGTTTGACGCCACCAATTGTGCCACCATTTGGGCCCTCGCCAGCCAGCTATTGCATGGGGGAGGGGGGTGAGCGTCAATGCGAAAGCTGGCCTTGAGGACAGCTATCTAGTGCAAGTGGCCCCATCCCAGCATTTGCAGGGAGTCCCATTTCAGTTCCCGACGCAAATTCAAAGCATGAGGCAGGAAGATTTTGACTGTTTATGAAAATTCCATTTGTGGTGCAAGCATTTTGAGAGCCAGTAGGGAGAGAGAGAGGCTCAAGTCAGTGCGATGCAAAACTTGCACTCCAACCTACCACCCTTGTGCACGAGGCACCTCATCTCTTAATCACCAGGACATCCGATTGATCTTCCTCGCTGTGGGATGAATGGGGGCGGCGTGATTGCTCGTGGGTTACTAGGAGCAGTGGGTGAGGCTCCACGAGCGTGTTCTTGGTAGGGAAAGGGGCGCGGTGCGCCCACACCAGGTGCCTCTGGGCAAAATGCTTACCTCCCAGTCCTGTATGTACTATGCAAGTGTTGCACAGGCTAGCGCTCCAATACTGTGCTATGCTCCAGGGCAATGCACCTATCTCCCGTGCCTGAATGTTAGGTAAGGCGGTGCTCTTCCACACTGACCTGTGCATTGAGCAAATCAATTTCTCCCGTTCTGGTGTGGGCAGTGTAAAGCCGGGCGCATGCCTGCGCTCCCATGCCACAAGGGCGCTATCCATTTTAGAGATGACCATCCCAACAGGCATCGATCAACTTGTTATGCACTGAATGTCGAGTGCCTGTTGCCCAAGCCATGGTCCCAGCGCCTGGGGCCTGGTATAGTCTGATGTCCACTTGCACTTGCTCAGGGTATAGCAGGGATGCTACTTTGCTTGTCAAAACGGCAGGAACAAGGTGTGGGGCAAACAGAGGTGGCCGCCTGAGGTGAGTGCAGGCATATAGCTCCACACGTGGCTGCAGCGGGTTGACATGGGGCTTGGGAAGTTCCCGAGAGGGTCTCTGTCAGCGAAGGCCAAGGGGATGCTCCATGGATGACAGGATAGAACATTTACATTGCTTGGGGCATAAATGTAGCACACAAGTTGTAGTCTCGGCTACGATGTTCAACATCCTGGAATACTGAGCAAATCACCTCACCTCCCCGCGCCTTACAATCTGTAGGGCACCCAGGTCACGGAACTGGTGCTCATGTAAAGCGCTCGGATACCCAAATTCCCGGGTCGTAGTTTGCACCATATAAAAACTCTATAAAGAAATTAAACAAATAAATATTCTTAGTCCAGCCCTGTTGGCATGCAAAGATCCAGTGACCCAGCTGCCCACATGAAAGGCAGAGCTAGCACATAGTGGATACATGCTACCCATAAAATGCAGGGGTTTTTATTGTTCCAGTCAGGGACCTTAATGTATGCTGAAGCTTGACACTGGCCATCCGCCAAAAAGCAAAGAACGACTAAAGGCAGTTACTTGGGCAATATATGAATAATAAATAAAATAAAATAAAAAATAAAAACTTGTCTTTGGCTCTGGCGCGTTTATCACGGCATTTTGAAGGTTTGAGGTCACGAATGCCTACTTGTGCACAACAGCACATGCAGTAGTATTTGCAGCTGCCCTTGGGAGACACTTATTTGAGGGCCCCTGTTTGGAACAGCGTTGGATTTGATACAGTCCAGCTCTTTTATGTCCACTTTGGGAAAGTTACTGACAGCGCACGGGTACACTCTTCCAATTTCTAAATGTGTTTGCATACAATATTCAGGGAGGGTGGCGTGTTTCCAACATGGTTACACAGCAGCAGCTCACTATTATTACTGAAACAATAGGTGACTCTACCACTTAGCATATAGGAGGTTCTGTTTTATCAGAGAAACCTTGTAGTGATGTTGTAAGTGTGGAACACATGGCCCATGCAGCGCATGGTGAAGCTTTGCAGGTAGGCATACCGGGGTCGGTAATTGGAGCGCTGTGGGTCGGTAGTGTGACCATTGATGTTAGTTTTGCTCCCACAGGTTGAGAGGATTAAAAAGAAACTAGTTCTTGGTTGGCACCAATTTGATAAGGGACTGTGTTCTTTGCAAGCACATGGAGTTGGCTAACCGGTGGGTGGCTAACATACAATCTAGGGAGCATTCACAAATGTGGGCAATTCCAAAGGTGGTCTAGGCAGCCTTATGCATCATAGGTTTAAGCATTCAAGAAGGACATTAAGGGATCAATTTGGACATGCTCTGGTATCCTAAACATGTCAATTGTCTCATGACTTCAGCTTTGCGAGTATAAACTCCTGAGGAGTTACCTCGGTCACTGGTCTTCAGTTAATTAGCTTTCATGGCTGCAGTTCCAGAGTTTTCATTTTCTGTTAGGTTCAGGGATAGCTCTTCACCAGTCATGGCCACATGAACGCAGATTATGTGTAGGCAGGTAAAGAAAGCACCTTATACAGTGCTTAATTTGTGCCGGTGCTTTCCGGTGCTTAGCACCGGCACTTAATTATCAGGGCCGGGTCTATGCATCTGCTGCACACGTCACACATTGCTGTTTTTTAAAATTTACCGTAAGGCTGTACTCGGTGCATGCAGACTCAGCAGCGTGTTCACTGTGAGCCACGGCGCGGTTAACAGTGTCTGGTTGCGCCGTTGCGGGTGTGTGAGACACTTCTTAATCACCTCGCCTGCCCTGAGGCTGAGCCCAAGTCCAATTCATAAATTATATATGTTGATCGTGGCGGCCGTGCGCTGCGGCACTTCGTTCAATCACAGTGCAGTGTTGACCGTTGCAGTGTTGCCACTTAGTGACACTGATTTATTTGGGCGGGCGCCGGGCTGGATTTTGGTTCTGATGTGGGGGAGGGGCTGTGCGCGCAGATTTTTTTCACATGGCCACGCCCGTCCCCAGCATAACCCCCGCAGCTCACACTGCCCACCACGAGTCATCACCGTTGTTCAAAACAGGCGACCTCCGACCGACGACTACATTGAGAGAAGGGACGCCTGTGCAGGCATCGATCAGGCAGTAGAACAGTGCAGTACCGTATGGTAGCAAGCAGCACCAGGCCGCGGCGGCCGCCTAATCGTACAATAAGTTATTCACTGAGCAAAGGCAGTGCAGTCAGTGTGTGTCCCTGCCGGCCGGCTCACCACGATTAACGAGTAAAGGTAAGAAGTTAAAACTTTACTAATCCTCTTGGAAACCGAGTTCGAGCCTCGAGGTCGTGTCCACCACGTCCTGTGATTCTGGGCAAATCACTTAATTTCCCCGTGCCTTAATGTGTAATGTAAATACGGTGCTATGTAAAGCGCTCCAATACCTTCTGGTTGAGTTCGCGCTATAAATATTTGCAACAACAGAAAAAAAAAAACATGATAAATGCTTCCCACGGAATCTGATCGGCTCACCAGCTCTGTAAATCTTCCTCATCCTCCAAAAACAGGGTCCCTTCTGTTGACATCCACGACCCACCCCCGCCAAAAGCCCCTGATTTCACCCTCCTTTGAGACTCAGTAGTGTGACGGGTACGAAGAGTCACTGAGCCCGGGACACCTGCATTTTTATAATTTCGAAGGCAAATACGGGCACCGAGCATCACCCAGCGGTCGAAGTGGGCGGGATCGGCAGGGCACGGCGTGCCCCTACTTCTTTAATTGATTAGGTTCCGTTCCCCTGCTTTTTCATTTTAAAGATGCGTCCCAGGACGCCAGAAATCATCAAGGCCTATAGATAAGGCTTGGCGTTCGGGGAGGGGCGGGGTGAGCAGAGAAGGAAATGGACTCTGTCTTTTCTTTCTGGCCCAGAGAATACTATGACAGTGTCCACTTCTGCTCTGCCACTGGCAGCTGCCCCCCCTTCTTCCTCTTCTTTCCTCTGTTTCTGTCTCGCTCCACCTCACTCACTGAAAACCGTGAGTTCAAGAAACTGGTATTACCCTGTCTTTCCTCCTTTCGTTTACTTGTTCCCTTTTGAAATGGGTCCAAAAAAAGAAAAAAAACTTCTGCTGGAAACGTGGTCTTTTTCTGAAATTTTCAATTTCAAAGTGCAGCCTCGAGATGGAGAGAAATAAAACATTCAAAATACGAAAAATAAATAACCACAGCAACACAGAGCGGTCGCAAAGTGGCCAGAGTGATTTTCTTCACACCCAAACACATTAGCGCCACTTTACAGTGTTTGCCGGTAAGCACTACTGCTATGTTATTGTCTCTCTTTGAACACCATTGTTTTCCCTGGGTGGGAAAGTGCACCATTCCTGGAGGTACTGAAATGCCTGCTTGATGGGTGGATTGGAAAACAAAACAGGGGCTGTGTTCACCATACTGCTTACGTATTGTAAGGATATAAGCAATGGGCATTGAAACGGGTCCCTTCTGGGCCCTGTAGTCATGTCCATAACTTGTCAGGTGAAAGCATTCACTCATTTCTGAACAATGAGCGTAAAAGCGTTAAGGTAACCATGTTGTTCCTCCTTATACGCACCTGCTTTACTTAATCTAGCTGCCTGCCTGTGAGTGTTTGCGTTTTCCATGATGATATTATTTTCTTTTTAGGCAGTATATTGCTCTTGTCTAGTACGTAATTTGAATTGAGTCACATTCAGGTGTTTATAGCGGGGCACAATTGGGTTGTAGCTGAAGGCAGTGCGAGTTTTGCTAATTGGGGTGCTATGGTGTTCAGTGGGGGAGAGGATGTGGCACCATAGTCAGAGCTGCCGAATTTGGAACTGGGGAACCAGGTTCAGCCTTCATGACCAGTCCACCAGACCACTCTACTGAGGGAGCACATTCCCATGCTAGACCTTAGAAGGCCCCGCAAGACCTTAGAAGCCCTGGTGTCCTAGCACCAGCAGGTGGACCCTAGCGGTGGCAGGTGTGGGTTAGTCTTGAGGGCCTGTCCACCACAATCCACACTGGTATTAATGGGACTGTACATTTTCTGATATTTTATTATTATGACATTTTTACAGTCTAACAGCTAACAGTCTCTGCAAATATTTTTCCTTATTAGTACCAGTATAACATACAAATGCAGCAGTGAGAAAGGTGACCAATCAACCTTTGCAAAGGTCCCTCCAGTTCACAGCAGCACGTCACATTTTTTAGTAACTTTTGATCCGTTTGAGCTTAAAACAATTTATTAGTTAAAATCGTCAGATTAAGCAGCAGATGATGCATTATGTGGCAAATATGGCAAAGCCATAAATATGTGGAAAACATTTGCAAACTAGGATATTTTGCCATTCATGTTTGAATTGCTCTTGTGGAAAAAAGGAGGAGAAGTGCTGATGACAGAAATTCCATTGCTCAGAGACAAATGGCTTGTGATTCCACTTTTCAGTGTATTTGGGATGTTATGTGATTGGAAACATATTCCACTTTGTGAATGTAATTTAATATCAATAACTCATGTTAAACCAAATAAATATGTGAATCCATTGGTTGAATTAAATAACGTAATAAGCTGTAACCGGTTAGTGAAATGGGAAACAAATACAAAAAATTGGTATATTTTGCTCTTTCGGCCACATCTGATCCAATCCTGGGTTATTCCCACCCTCTGATTCCCCGCCCACAGTTCCCCACTTTTTTCCCCCCACTTCGACCACTGGCATCACCACAGCCCTGGGGTACAGTCAGCAATGGGATCAATGCACCAGCCCCTCTGTGCTAAGAAACGTTACTCTAGACCTGGGGACCCACCCAGCAATGGGAAGTAGCAACTCCTCTAGAGCATTCATAGAGGCAATGGAGGGATGGTCAGCAATGGAGTGAAGGCACTGACGTCTTACAGCAGCAACAAACATTACCATACTCCTGGGTGAATAGTCAGCAGTGGAGTACCGCAGCCCATCTATGGCAGCAGTGCTGCAAGCATTGTGAATTATTAGAATCTTGTTTAAAAAGATTTGGGGTGTGACTTTCAGATTTTTCGACAATCACGCTGGCATATCCAGTTAAAATACATCATATGACAAAGGCGTGGGGTTAAGGGCAGTGGAGGGGGAGAGTAGTATAGCTTCAGGGAGTACGTTATAATAAGTCCAATTGTTTATCATCTTTTTTAATTGTTTCTCTAATAGTAATCGCTTTAACGGAATACTAACTCTATTTATGAATCCCAAACCCCTTCGGCCACCGGAAGTGACAAAGTGACTCAATCAAGTGCATTTCATGATTTTATTCAGCTTATCTGTTTTGACTAGTGTTTTCACAACATTTTGGTTTATTTCTTCACATAAGCTATGTAAAAGTTGTATCTTTGATGTCATAGACTCAGTCACTGCATAGACTCTATTAAAATGGGCATACCCTACCCCAGTATTGTCCTTTTCCCCAAATCAGCACATAGAGCACTGGAATTGTCCCTTTTCAATGCATTAGTGATTTCCGATAATTTATTCCAAATTTGTGCTTTAAATGCACTTTTGATTGAATCTTTTTCAAAATGTTCTCAGGGCAGGGAAACCTCCTATCAAAACTTTATTATGAGGAAGGCTCCCTTGCTGAAAATCATCTGACTGTTCGCAGTGCCAGTTGAGGATGTGGGTGGAGCTAATACAGGAAGTGGGTGGAGCCGGTGGATGACGTGGGTGGAGCCAGAGAAATGGGTGTGGCCTCCGACAAAGATTGGAGCACCTGCACTTCATATTTTACAAATTAAGCACTGACCTTATATGAGGTTTCCTTGTAATGCAAGAGCCATTGCAGCGTGGGGAGCTGTTACAGTGTTATGCCTTCATTAAGTCACCTGGCATTCTGTTAATGATTATCAAGTTTCAGATAGAAGAGACAGGTTGTCTATTATCGGTTACGTCTCTACAGATAAACTGCTGCCATGGTTTCGTCTGGCTATGTCTGGGTTTCACACACACTACTGGCTTTGCA
Source organism: Triturus cristatus (assembly GCF_964204655.1). Taxonomy (NCBI): domain Eukaryota; kingdom Metazoa; phylum Chordata; class Amphibia; order Caudata; family Salamandridae; genus Triturus; species Triturus cristatus. The sequence continues at coordinate 503,112,648 of NC_140591.1, forward strand.
GGGGAATATGGTTGATTTCCGTTGATGGGTGGTGTTGCTTAGTGTAATGGTCCCACTTGCGCTTGGGCTTGCTATTCATTGAAGGCGCTGTTCAGGGGTGGATCCTTCATTGGTGCCTTGGTGAGTGACTTGCGCAGGGGGTTGGGTTTGTGATGCATTTACTTTGGAATCGGGATGTTCGCTGTAAACCTCGGTCTCCTGTTTGGTGCCTGGGTGGCGTGCGCCGTGAGAAGACTGTTTCGTATTATTGCATTGAGCGACGATTTTGCTGCTTGGCCAACAAGGTCCTTTGGCCACCAGGAGTTATGCATGTGGCCCTTATCAATGTCTTATTGATGTATGCGCTACTGTTGACAAAGGGTAAAATGGTTGTCTGTTTTGCCAGGGGCTCGGCAAGTGTGGTTTCATCTTTCTCTCCTAACACTTGTACATTATCGGCCTAGAAACCCAAGTATACTTCACAGGGCTCTGCTCACACCAAAGTGGGCCAAGATCACACAAAGCACAGGGGGAGAGCGCGGTGTCAGCCGTATATGGGAATTATGAGAAATATGCCAGAGGTAGCGTATATGACATCACAGACTTGATCAGTGATATCATGGTTCATCCTTTGTCCCAATATAGACAAAAGTTACGGACAGGCTCTGTTTTGGCAAAGGATAGTTTGTTGTCTCCGCATGTGCCTCTCTCGCAGTACAACAAAGTCAATTTTGTCTCCAATGCGGGGATTGTGCACCACTATTCCGTTTCCAAAGGGCTTCCGCTTTCCGCTTTCGGCACCTAGATTACGTGCAGGTGACCTGTCTGGCTGTTGTGGAAGTTTATTAGTGTAATGGTCCCATTTGCGGTTGAGCTTGCTATTCATCGAAGGAAGACATTTAATGAATGTTCAACACGTTAAGGTGACAGTGCCACCAGTTCAGAATGGAAGCATCCTCAATATGCTACGCAGGGAAGCCAGAAGTTTGCCTTCAGCTATCATACAACTAACAAACATTGTTAAAGCCAAGGGTACTGGCGTGTAGTAAGGTACTGTGGTTTGTGGTATATATCCGGAGGCAATGTCAGGAGCCCCAAAATAACAGTATTCCTTTGCCACCGGTTAACAGCCCAATGGTGGGAAAGTATCATTTTACACTTACTCAATTAATTTCAACGCAAAGAGAGGCACTGCGAAATACTGGGACTGCATTGTGCAATTGGCTACGAGGGCCTTCATGAGGAACACCTGCGGGCACCATCTAGAATCAGGTACCATGTACACTGGGTGGGCAGGCCCCTGCAGCCAAGGTAGCTTCAGTAAGACATATTCACCAGCGCGTTAACCAGGGCAGCAGGCGGGTGGTGGTAGTTGTCAGCTAACATGTGTGCTGTGGCGCGGAAAAGTTTGGTAATCTCTGCGTTAGTGCCAATCGACAACAGGGTATTTTCGACCTTTTGGGATCCCAAAATTCAGGAAAGGGCAGGTATTTGCACACAACTTCCCCCCCTGGTTCCGCAGACTTTTCTCCCCCCCGGGTTATCCTTCTGCGGGCTAGAACCAGACAATAGAAGGGGCATCTTTTGGGATTGGGGTCCCTAACACATTGATAGTCGAGCGCTGGGGTAGATGTACCATGTAAGGCAGGGTCACCACAAGGGTTGTCCCCAAGTTCTGGGGTCAAAGTGGGTTGGAGCAGTAAGTCTTCAGTCCTGGGTTAGCATCCAGCAACCCCTCAATCCAAGTAAAGGCAGTTAGGATAGATAAGTATCAGCGAGGGGGTAACATACACTGGCTAGCAGCGTCATTGTGCCCCGGGGGCATGCGCACTTTACAAATACACAAAGCTGCAACAAGAAGGGTGCCAAGTGGCATAACGAGTAAAGATGTTTAAGAGGTGTGTCTCTGGCGTTTCAGCTGGGTGCAGCCAGTCCCACTTAGAGGTACGCCCGGGGGATAATGGTGTGCTCCTTTAGATCCCCGTGACTTAGGCCGTGTGTGGCATCTCCCACATCTAAAGTTAGGCACTAGATTACAGACAGTGCACCCTGTATCGAATCAGCAGATTCTCTAGCGGGTATGCCTAGGGGACTTCCCAGAGGGAGCTGAGCGGTCGAAATTCCTATAAAGAATAGGGGATGCAGGGCTAGCGCAGGGGTGCAGCCGTACTCAATGTTCATACGCCATTAGGGACATCCATGTGCGCATTGATTTAGCAAGTAAAGGGACGGTGCCAAGGTTAAGTATAATTCTTCCCGCCCTAATAGCATAGTTGGCTAGTGGGGGTAGGAACGGTCTCCTGACAAGTGAGTGCTGTCCCAGAGATCGGAGACACATGTGTCCAGTCACACACGGTGCCAGAAGGGCGGCATCCAGTGTGATCAGCAAATAGGTGGGGCATCATGAGCCAGGGTGTCTGAAACTGTCCCACACTGTGTGGGACGGGGCTGAGTCATGTGACGCAGTGGAACTTTGTGGCGTGAGGGGATTAGTGCTTGGCACAACTTCACAGGCATAGGGCGTTTGTTTCATCAGACACTAGCTGATCCAAGCTAACATCTAGGGCAATTGGGATATAGATGGGGCATCGATAACCAGTAGGGATGTTCTTTCATCTAGATTTTCAGGAGGCTCTAGACAGTAGATCTAGCGGGCAAGACTATAGCTATTTTGGAGGGGGGAGTTACAGGGCAATCTGGAAGCAAATGGGTACCGAAGGGTACCTCTGCGCGGCGCCAGGGGGTGCCAGAGCCCAGGAGCCTCATGGGAGGTTCCTGGATAACCGTGTTGGCGCCCCGTTAGTCCTTCAGGCGGTTGTGGGCCTGAACAACCGGGGGTTTGCCTTGCTACGCTCCGCCCTGAAAGGGGCGTGAGTAATAAGGGACCGTGATCCGGGAAGAGGATCACCGAAGGGGCAGCACAGATGGGGTTCGCCCCAGTGCTGCTTGGCTCATCAAGCGGGCAGGCGGCCCAGTTGGTTGCCTGCCCTTGGATGACCCATAAGACAACCCACCATATTACATAACGGTGTATGTAATAAACCTGCAGCAGTTTCTTACCCAAACAAACATTTGTGTGGTGTGTTTTATTTATGCGTAGCACATGCATGCTAATGTGGGGGTGGGCATTGTTGCCTCCTGCTGGCACTAGTATTGGCCACCACCAGCCAATCAGAATGGACCTTATACAAGCTCCTACTCTAATTGGCTGAAAGGGCTGATTGGCCACACACAATAGGTCTCTGTGTTAAAACATTCTGGCTGTAAATTGCCTGCATACACTCGAACATAATTTTAAAGCCCAAGAGATGCAGTTTTATGTGTTAAGGCAAAAAACAGGTAGCTAAGGTTTGTCAGAAACTGGAGTATTCATTTGAAAAGGGGAGGGGTGCTGCCATCTTAATATACACACTCGGGGAATCTCAAAACACAAGCCTCAAAAAAGTTCTGCTCAAGACCTGGTAGCAGTGGCACAAGCAGCAGGCTATTCCCCACAATACCAGCAATTTTAAACTAAAGAAACATAAAACAAAGAAATAATGGCTTAAAAAATACCAACATTTTTTACATCGCATAAGAGATATGGATTTGTAAACTTTTATGGCAGCAAGCACCTGGAAAAAAAGAGCCATTGAAAAATAGCACTTTACCATTGACTGGGCCCTAGGCTCCGTTAAGGTCAACCACAATGAAGTGGAGGTCGATACACCAAGCCGTGCATGTCAGTCAATTTTTAACATAGGGCTTAGTCACTGCAAAAAAGCCATAGTTCTTTGGCTGGGCAACATCCAAGGCTGAGGTCAGTGAGGGTCCCTCATAGGCAGATAATTCACCATTGATTTCCCATTGAAGCTTTTGGTTTACGCACCAAATCCCTGAGCTAAAAAAGGCTGGATTTAGTAGTCTCTGATATTGCATCATTGCTGGGGTGGATTTATCCTCTTAATCTGATCCCAGATTCTACCTATAGACTTTGGGCCATATGTATCATGCAAAATTGCGATCGCAAACGCCGATATTCGCTGAATTTCAGCGTTTGCGATCGCAATTAGGCTTAATGGTATGCATAAAAGAAAAACTGCCTCGCAAAATAAGGAATCGCAAAATTTGCGATTCCTTATTTTGTGAATGCATTTAAGGAATTGCAAATTGCGATTCCTTAAATGTAATGTATGAGGCACCCAAGTTGTACGAATATGGCATAAGGAATCGCAAATTACCACCAACTACAGGTTGGTGGTAATTTGCGATTTCTTTCAAAAATGCACATTTTTGCATTTTTCAAAGTGGCATGTGGCACACACACATGCCCTTAGGGCATGTATGTGTGCCACATAGGCACCCATGCTCATTTCAGGGGTATAACAGGGTGTCCTTTTGACACCCTGGCACACTTGAAATTGCATTCTCAATTTGCGATTCTCTGATTGAGAATCGCAAATTGAGAATGTCTTCCCATTCATTCCTATGGGTCTCTAGGCCCATAGGAATGAATGGGGAGGTATTCCTTAATGGTGAATTGCAATTTTCTATTTGCAATTAAGGAATATGTAGGATTCGCAACATTTATTGCAAATCCTACATACATAGCGTTTTGCGATTCTCAAATAGCTATTCCCAAAAATTCGCTATTTGAGAATCACAAAACCTAACATTGATACATATGGCCATTAGTCACTTAGTCCTCTGGCAGGGCTAGGCTGAAAGGCAAGGCCAGAAGCAATAGCCAAGTAAGGCTTTGCCAGGCCGGATACATTCACCATGAGGTCTAGCTAAACGTGTATGGAGTGCAGCAAAAAGCTTTGAGATGATGAACCTGCTTTCTTGAATGGTAGCCTTCCATGCACATCTCAGTACCTCCAGTCAAAGATTCTCATTTGTGTATGTGTCCTGGAAATGTTCCTGCTGATTGATCATGGAGCCCCCTGCTCATCAGGACAGGCATTTAGACACCGGATCTTCTTTCCAACCATGGATTCTGTAAGATCCAGTCCCCTGTGAATAGCTCAGTCTTCTTACACTGAGGCATTCTTATGCTTTTGTGTCCCTAGAATAAGAAACAAAGGCCAATCCCTTGAAATATGGAGATCTGTTTCAGTCCCTGGGTTCCAGCATGAGTTAGAAGTCCTTTAAAGCAGTTTTTCTAGCATTATTCTTCTTTCTTCCAGCAGTGCCTTCTTTTTCTAGTGCAGTCTTCCCAGGTACAGGAATGTTATGCGGAGGTGGTGATGAGTTGCCTGTCTTATCCTGTGCACTGGCCCCTGAATGAAAAGTTTCCTTACATAATCTTGTGTAATTGCTCACCGTATGACCATCTCCAATTACACACTTACTCTTTGACTTACTGTTCAATTTCCCAGAAACATCTCAAATACAAGATGCCTGACCACTTCTTCCCTATGGAAGACCTCCAGGCAGGCACCTAGTCATGCCTCTAATTAGTGGACATCCCCTCCTTTCTGTCAAGGTTTCTCTCTCCTGCTGTAACTGCAGTTACATTGCAGACATTGATTCACTCCTGAGGCGGAAAGCCGGGAGCAACGCTTGACTTTTAAAAACTTTATTTTTGCTTGTGTTTTAATTTCTGGGCACTCACCCCCCTCCCTCACTTCCCCTCGCCTACCTGTCACAGCCGATTAGGCGCTGCAACGGGTCTCGGGGAAGGATCGCCGCCATCGCTGGGGAAGCCCTGGGTGACGTTGCTCACGCTCGGCCACGCCCTCTCTTGGCCGCATTTAACCGCGCCCAGCAGCGCGCGCAAACCAGACATTGATTCACTCCTGAGGCGGAAAGCCGGGAGCAACGCTTGACTTTTAAAAACTTTATTTTTGCTTGTGTTTTAATTTCTGGGCACTCACCCCCCTCCCTCACTTCCCCTCGCTTCTCCTACCTGTCACAGCCGATTAGGCGCTGCAACGGGTCTCGGGGAAGGATCGCCACCATCGCTTGGGAAGCCCTGGGTGACGTTACTCACGCTCGGCCACGCCCACGCCCCCTCCTCATCACTATAAAAGGATGTCCCTCTCCCGGTAGCGCAGCAGGCGCGCCGGCGGCCCACCAAGGGTGCGCCAAAGGCAAGCCCGTCTGCGCCCGTCCGCGCCAGGCCGGGACCCGGGGCCCCTCACCATGACACTTCTGTTTCATACTCCCCTGCACATTTGTTATCCCATTGTGCCGACTGGCCTATTAGCAAATCCTTGGAGGATCAACTTAATATTCTTGGCATCTTTCAGCCTAATTCTACCAACGCGCCGATTCACTTGCTCAGGCCACAAACATTGGCGCTACCATCGGCATATTCACATCCGCCCCCTCAAACCCGCACATGACCCTCCCCTACGGCTACTATTTATCTCCTCAATACCCGCTCCGCGGTTAAACATCAAGTGGAGCTCTTCGACCTCCTGGAAACAACTAAGCCTGATGTTTTATTTCTGACCGAAACCTGGTTTACTCCTGACTCCTTACCAGATGTTTTAGCAGCACTTCCTACTCTGTATTACGTCCTCCGTGCTGACCGCCCGCAGGGAAAGACTGGGGGTGGAGTAGCTATGATAGTCCGCTCCAACCTCCAGTTTCAGACCCTCTCTTACTCTCCTATTACAGAAGTTGACTGTCTGATCGCTCACTCTACTAATCTTGCGACCCCCCTCACTTGTCTACTTCTCTATCGACCTCCTCAGTCAATGCCCCACTTTATTCCTGCCATTCAAGATCTATTGGCTACCCTTGTTGTAAACAATTCAGCGGTATTGTTATTAGGTGACTTTAACTTCTGGCCAGGGGATCCTCATGAGGACCCCATGTCTAAAGATTTTAATAATACCCTCCAGTGTATGAATTTTACACCTCACATCTCCCTTCCCACTCATATACACGGTCACACCTTGGACCAAGTATGGACCACCAATCAGCCTATTTCTATCCTCCTGGTGCTCCCTTGCGCCTGGTCAGACCATTCTTTGATCTCCTTTCTTCTTGATTTGAGGGTGGCCGTTAACCCCTCTCTTCCCAAAAATATCTGTGCCCGCAATTGGAATCGTGCGGACGTGCCCGCTCTCTGCCGCTCCATGGCTTCTTCATCCCCTACCCTAGCTGATATTTCCCCTAACTCGTTGGTGACTACCATCAATAGTTGGTTGTTCGCCACTTGTGACTTAGTTGCCCCCTTTAAACGGATTAGAACATGCCGCTCCCATGACGCCAACAGATGGTTCACCGATGACCTAAAAACCCAGAAACGTGCGCTAAGGCAGGCCGAGCGACGCTGGAGACACAAGTACTGTCCGGTTCTCAAGGCCTGCTACTTGGCCCTCCTTTGGGACTATAAAAAAAGCCATACTCTCAGCCAAGTCGGAATACTTTTCCCAGAAAATCCATCAAGCGGCCAACAAACCCAAAGAGATCTTTACTATTGTACATGAACTTGCTGCCTCCGACAGCGTCACCCCTAAGCCTATCCCCTCCCAAACCCTCTGCAATGCCCTCAATGACTACTTCATCGAGAAGATTGCCACAATCAAACTTCACATCTCGCTACCTCCCCCTTCCTTTTCTTGTCCTTTCCCACCGCTCACTTTCTCCACTCTTGACCACTTCCTTTGATCTCTAAGAAGGCCTTCCTCACTCTCTTGAGGAAGGTCAAGACAGGCTCTCCTGCTGACCTCTGTCCTGCTTATATCCTGAGGGAGATTTTTTCCAACTGCCCGGTTCCCCCCCTCACCTTGCTCAATTCTTCCATCTCTCAGGGTACTGTCCCTGACCTGTTTAAGGCTGCTACAGTTATTCCCATTCTAAAAAAGGCGGGTGCTGACCCCTCCATCCTTTCGAATTTCAGACCCATTTCTCTGCTTCCTTTCCTAAGTAAGATCCTGGAGAGTCATATCACTTCTTGCCTCTCTTCCTATATTGAAGAAAATCACCTACTTGCCACTAACCACTCCACGGAGTCCGTTGTTCTCTCCGTGCTGGACGAGCTTAGGAGGAGTGCTGACATCAACTCCCCTCAGGCCTTGGTCCTCCTCGACCTGTCCGCCGCCTTCGACACGGTCGACCATTCTATTCTTTTAGACCGTGTCAAGGGTGCCGGCGTTCGGGGGACGGCCTTGGCCTGCCTCACCTCCTTCTTGACGGACTGTACCCAGGCCGTCAAACTGGAAAGCTTCTCTGCCCCCATCTGCCCTGTCTCCTGCGGGGTGCCCCAGGGCTCGTCCCTCTCTCCTCTTCTCTTTAATCTTTATATTTACCCTCTGATGGTAGCTTTGCAGGAAATGGAGGTCACGGTATTCAATTATGCTGATGACCTTCAGCTTATTTTCTACCTCTCTCCCTCTTCAGAATCCACCCTTAAGTTTCATTCCAACCTGACATTCATCTATGATTGGATAAATCTCAATCAACTTAAATTGAACCCAGAGAAGACGAAGTTGGTCCTCATTGGGGGCCCCTCTAATCCCTGGACCCCCGCGTTTTGGCCCTCCACCTTCGGTCCCGTCCCCCCTTCCTTCAGTGTCGGTGAAAACCTTGGGCATTAAAATCAGCCAAGACCTTTCTATGCGCCCCCAGATCAGCTCCGTGGTTTCATCCTGCTTTTTATCCCACAGAATAATCCTTAAAATTTCCCGTTACTTCTCATTTGAAGCCCTTAAACTTATCATCTTGGCCATGATTCTATCTCGCTTGGATTATGGCAATGGCCTGTATGTCGGAATTCTTGCATACGAGCGCCGCCGCTTGCAGCTTATCCAAAACCAGGCAGCTCGCCTCATCTACAGGCTTCCGAAATTCCATCACACTACCCCCCTGTTAAAGACTCTTCATTGGCTTCCCATCTTGGAACGATCCTTATTCAAGATGGGCTGCCTGATCTTTTTGTCACTGGCCGGTACGGCTCCAGCATTCATCAGATCAAAGATCAGTGCCTATGTCCCTGGCAGAACCCTTCGTTCTTCTACTCATTGCCTTCTTAGCACTCCCCGCTATCGAAGGAAAAAATGTGGCGGCTCCAGATTCGCTACCCTTGCCCCCCACTTCTGGAACTCACTTCCTCTTACTATTAGATCTATTTCTACCTACACACACTTTCGTAAAACTCTTAAAACTCACCTATTCTCCCTGGCGTACCCATCATAGTTCCCTTCCTTTGCCCTCCTGGATAATCTTTGTTTAGCGCCAAGAAACCGCTTGGTAGTAGAGCGCTCTATAAAACCCTTCAACTTCAACTTCAACTGCAGTTAAAGGGTTTAGGAGGGCTCTGGCAATTAAGTAGATCTTGCCAGCCCAATTTGAGATTAGTAAGTCAAAAGAAGAAGATGTCTTAAGACTGTGCTCTGCTCTGCCCGCTGTCTGGTACCGGCAAAAAATCAGATTCCACAATTCAATCGAATTTTAAAAACTTGGATTATAGTTGTGCAATATGTTATAGCATGTTCCCCAACAGTGATGGGAAATAAATAATGTAATCACACCTGGGCCTGTCTTTAGAAAATGTTGCTCAAGCCTCTACAGTAGAACAGCTTTTAAGCGTTCAGTTATTGTGAGAGTACCTAATGCCAATTTTATATATTTGAAGGTCACCCACCCTTGAGGGCTAACAAGGCACACTCTAGGTGTGACTTATTAATATAGACAAAATTACATACATATCAAAGACACTTTTCCCTGTCTTTTGCCAGGCAGCCATGACTTTTTGCATATATCTGAGTAGCGTAAAGTTTTCCTACATTTGAGATGGAGCTTTCAAACCGCTGGTGCAATTTATGCACCATATATCAATGACTTTCAAGAAAGTTAAATAGACCAAATTAATCAACCAATTTTACCAATGCAATTTCAGGACAACTGCATATGCCTGGAAAGGCAGTGCATAGAGCACAGAGTCCTAACATCAGAAACACTGGGCCCAGAAAAAGAAAGAATATTGTCGCTGACCTTGCAGAAAATACTTTTTCCTCCACTTCACTACAGGGATGACTTGTCAAGGCTTAGCTATTAAAGCACTAAAGTAGTAAAATACAATCATTTTTACAGCTGATATAAAGATATCAAGATGTGAATTCCTGGACAGAGTTCTGTCATATTGTAAAAGCAAAATACTTAAATAATATTTCAATTTATAAATGTATAAAAGTACATATATTAAGAACAAAGGTATTTTATAAAAGTAATTTAAAACCGTTAAAATGTATAAGTCATAATACACAATAAAAAACTGTAATGAAGTGAAAGAACAATGACAGAACCATTGCCACTGAATATTAAATTGGAACTCCTTTCATAATCACTAGTTGATAGGGTACTTCACAAAAATGATGAAAATGCGAACCATAACTGTAGCATAATGTAGTAAAATGTAGCCTTTTCTGTGGAGAATAAAGCTAAATTGAGTTTTGAATCACAGGCGTATATGATTTGTGTTTAGTATTACACTATTCAAATCTTAGCAAATCTGCCCAATGTTTGTGAACAGACACCATTTACATTTGAAATCCAATCACAAACAATGAACTGGAATATTAATTATAACAAGCATTCTGCCAAACTCTGGTTACTTTGTTAGAATCGTTACAAGTTTATAAAACGTACATTTCACAATCCTGGTGATTGCAAACACAGCAATAATACACAATCAAGCAAGAGTGTCTTGGTGCTTAGGTATTTAAGTCGAGTTCAAGTATGTAAGCTGTAGAATAGCATTTTCATTAAGCTGGTGAAATTCACGAATTTCCCAAATTTTGAGGTTTTGGGGATTTTGCATTGCACAAGTTTATTTTACTTTTGACCAAAGTATGTACCTTGCCAAGAGTTATTCTGCTACAACCAGTCTCCAGCTGGTATCTCGAAAGACTCTTAGCTTCGCATATACAGTACTTGCTCTGTGCTTGTGAATTCTGTTGTATTCGATCTGAATTCTAAAAGGGACTTACATCCTGCCCCCTGGCTCGTCATTGGGTTGTGTGCTTGCCACTTACTTTTCCTCCGATTTCTAGCATACTATTTCCTGTGTGTTTTTTGCGTGCTTCTTTTATTGGTCTCCTGAGGCCAAAATACTGTTTTCATCTGCTTTGGAGACTTCGTGATCCATAACCCCCGCACTGTGCCCACTCCAGAGTACATGCAAAATTCCCACTTCTGCATTCCTTAGAATGAACAAGCCAACATGCGTTTGTGTTTGTAGTGGTCATTGTTGGCCGGAGTTTCATTTGGAATACATGCATATACTTTTTGTCATCACTTGCATGACCTTGGTCATAAATCATCATTGGTGAACTGTCATACTTGGATCATAATTCAAATGCCTTGTTTGTCATATACCTTATCTGCCAAAAATCATATGTACATCACCAATTAGCAAATTAGACTGACAGTTTGTTGGTTAGTTCTCTTGCAGGCTTATCTTGTTTCTTGTCCCTTCTGGGTCATCTCATTCTTCGGTTGGATTTGCGCTCTCTTTGCGCAGGAGTAGCTTCTCCCCGGAGTTAGGCCCCAACTCGCTATTTTGTTAAACTCTTTTATGCCCTGCCATCCGGCAGGGGCTGGGCTGCGAGTGCCGTCTGTTTGCTACCCCCTTTTTTGGTAGACCAACTCACCCTGCTGCTGCTCCCCTGCTCCACCAAGATAGGAGCTACAAGGGGGGAGCGGCGCTTATATCCCCCTGAGTCCTACCCACCTAGCTGGCAGAGTACCTCCATTGGGGGGTTTGTACCCTGCCCAGCCCCCCATTGGACGGGGGGCCTGGCGCCTTCGTGGCGGCTACAGCAGGGGGTGCGGGCGCTATTCCTGCTTCTGGGCACTTTAGGGCACCATAAACCACTTATTTCCGGGGGCTCGGCGTTGGTTATGGCGCTGGCTCTGGAGTAACCATGGGCGTAGTTCGCGAAGTAGCGCTATGCGTAGCTACGCAAAGTGCACTTCGCACTATGAGAGCTACGCGTAGCACTTCGCAAACTGGGTAGTACCCTGTTCGCACTGTGCAAGATGCCGTTTTCAATGATTGCACAGTGCAGACAAGCATCCGGCACTGTGCAATCATTGAAAACGGCATCTTGCACAGTGCGAGCTGTAGTTTTCTGCCGCTCGAGTAGATTTTTACTCGAGCTGCAGCTTTCTCAACGCGGACTGGTAGTTTCTCATCGCGAGCGGTTGCGAGCATACGCGACCACTCGCAATGAGAAACCTTACCTCCCCGCGTTGAGAATCTCGCCGGGAGGTTTATTTTCCACGCTCGCGATCGCCAACTTGATGTTGCTGATCGCGAACGAGGAAAAAGTCTCGCCGGGATGTCATTTTACTTGCTCGCAGTCGCCAACTTGACGTTGAGGACCGCGAGCAAGCAAAAAATGACCAATGCACTACGCAACGCTACGCTACGCGTGTTTGCACTGTGCTACGTGCAATTCGCGTAGTGCGAAGTAGCGCAAACTTCGCAAACTACGCGAGCGTAGCGTAGTGCTTTGCCCAGGCTTTCCCTGGAGGCCCCATTTGGGGGCAACCTCTGCGAAAACTCTCTTGTTTGTTTTTTTGTAGCAGTTTTACATAGTGTGATCTCAACCTGAAGGTATGGAAGCACTTAACATGGTCAACATGAGCACCAGTTAAGTTACACATTCAGCAGAGACTCACTCAAGTGCATCAGAGCACGGCACCTGAGTAGATTGCATCACACTCACCAGTCCCCTCATTGCCAAAGCAAAGATCCACTCGAGTGCATCGGAGGCCAGTGCTTGTTTTTAATGTTAGTTTAGCACTCCATTAGAATGCACATGTTTCCAGGCCTCTATACTTTTCACCGTCCCTCCCACCCTTGTTGCTTAATCTCGTTCCTTTCACCTGGCCTCATTCACAAACTTGCACTGAAAAAACACAATTACCACTGAGCGGCCATTTGAGAGCCAGTGCTCAGATCAATCGCCTGCCCTGCTTCCCGTCTCTTTACAACAGCCTCCTGAAGGATGGGGATCCTTGCCCTGCTGCTGTGAGCCAGTGAGTCCGAGCGTGAATGAGGTGCTCGTGGTGGAGGCCCGCACAAAGTGAGTGGCACTTCTGACAAGGAGAGTGATACTGAGAGTGATGCTGAGAGTGGACACACTGATGTGGTGCCCCCCCATTTTTTTACTACAACACTCCCTCGTCCATCCAACCATGATGGTGGCTCTAAAAGCTGAAATGTTTTTGTTACCGTGCCCCTGTCTGGCACGCTTTAGTCTGAGAGATAGTGATCCAACTCCCGCTCGAACTCCTTGCGACCCAGAACCTCAGTACCCAGGGCCAAATTCCTCCCCTGGCACAGGGCTGCACTGCTCCCAGTTGCTGGTTGTTATTGTGCCCCTGCAGGTGTTCTGGGGCTTGGCCATTGCTGGTGCTGGCCATGTTTTTCTTCCTGTGTTTGTTCTGCGGGCTGCTTATCTGTTCTGCAGTTTTGCTTTTAGTTTCTGGTTGCAGCCAGGCTCCGTTAGTAGGTGCAGCTGTCCCTAGGTGGGTGGCTCTTGTATCTCTCGGTGGATGTTACTGGCACATTGTGTATCCTAATATGTCCATGCATGCTATTATGTGATTGTGCTCCTCAGGCACAATTGAAGGAGTGTTTAACACCTTTAGAAAACACAGTTTAGTGGGGACACCAGGAAGGTCTTCACTGGTGTGTTGAGACCATTGCTGATGTCCGATCCACACCCATTTTTTTGTTTGATAACTAGCGTACAAGTTCTTACCTTATCCAAAGCTTGTACAAACTTCAGGGCTATTCAGCTTTATAAGAAGCTCATGGGCACTTATGCACGGATATAGCACTTTTTACTTCACAAATGTAACAGTAAACTACTTTTGTGATCACCTGTTTTCTTTTTTAAGGAACACACTTGCACACTCAAAAAATGAACACTTGTTTCTAAAAGTGCATACTCTCCAGTGATTCTAATTTTAGTTTGGTTATTGAATCTGAACAAAGAGCAGTTCTCGTTTACTGACATTTAATATTCCCCACCTGCTACTAGACCTTCCCATTGCTGCTCGCTGTGAGCTACATTCTTCTACCCACACAATTGTGCCCCCCCCACCTCAGGCAATCATGTTCTAGAATAGCTTTAATACGTTGTCTCCAGTCCATGCATATTTTCTGCACCCCCTACCCATTTCATGGCTGTTTGTTGAGATCTAGCAAAATCGTATTTCAACCTTTTCGGAGCTCAAGGCAATTTCACTGTTCAACTTGTGTGTTTTTTAAATGAATGAAGGTAGATCATCTCTACTTTCGTTACCCAGCTGTACTGTTTGCTTCTTTATTCTCAGATCTTTTCTCATCTACCTCCTCAGAATACCATTGAAATTAAAGAAATTATTATGTATGGGTAAAACGCCCACCCTAACTGGAGAGACTGAAAGAGTTGTATGCATAAGTCCTGTAAAGAGAATGCCAGAGAATGTATTTTTCCATTGCTTGAAACCTTCCTCTGAATTTTGCAATAGGAGTCACTCTGATCTTGTAGTCCCGAGATGCTAAAATATACCAATCCTCATTCATCATTGTTATTAATACTTAGTGGCACCCCACCCTCTACCATTTTACCAACTGTGTCTTTTTTTTTACTTCACAGAGATGCGTTGCTCTACTCAGTGGTCAAAGCAGGGTGGTTCTGAGGGGTACAAGATGCCAATACTTTAATTTCAGAAAACCAGTTCCCCTACTTTTTGTGAAAAGACTACTGTCTCAGGATGGTTAATTCTGAGAGCTGAAATGCTTCAGCTGGACTGGAAGACAGAAATCTTCCTGTGCTGAAAAAACCAAGGCGCGGCAGACAGCTAAATAAACCTTCTTGCCAGAGGGCCTGCTTTCTTGAAAGAAATGTAAATGTGTACAGCTGGTTAATCTGAAAATGTAAAGGGTGCTTGGAAGCTAGTATTGACTTTAATCATTGAAATCACTTGATGGAACCAATTTAAGGCCTGATTACAAGTTTGGCAGTCCGTCCACCCGAGAACTACGTCCATGATTGCCAGTAGCCCGCTGCTCTGGCGGTCTATAGACCACCGTATCACGAGTTGATCACACTGCCGGTGGTGTAGATGCAGAGAGATTACAGCAATGCTGAGTTCTTTTCCCAAATATATTGATGCCTTTGTGTGCATTTCAACTGCATATGTGTCGGATGCACACATATGCATGATACATGTGGGAATATACCATCTACCGAATGCCAAAGTCTACCCCATCTGTGGCCAGTCCTGGCAATGGGTATATGGTACAAAGAGGACTCACCTGTAGATCATGGCAAACAGGGTCATAATCCTTGGTGTGAGGATCCTACTTTGAATGGGGGACCTGAAGAAAGAGATCCACATCAGACTCTGCCTGGAAGAACAAGAAAGGGGTGAGTACGCACCTAAAATCCTTTGTTTCCACCACAGTAAAGCAGACAATCGGACTGCCACAGTCAGCTTGAGGAAAAGGCAACTCGGAATACAGACTGTGGGGCAGCCGCCCTGTACCACCCTATGGTGACTGCCTTTCCCCAATGCAAACCCAGCAGCTGGCGGTCTGAAAGCAGTCTCGGAGGCTCTGCCATTCTCTTTGCAAAGGCAATCCGCCCAACTCGTAATACAGCAGCTGGACTGCTGAGCTCTCCACGGTCAGACTGCCACCACTGGTGCAGCAGTCCATGGGCCGCCAAACTCATAATAAGTCCCTAATTTCTTTTGAGAGGTATTGTAAAGGAGTAACCAGCTAAGCTATGAAGTGTGTACTTTTAAAAGACTGTTATACCTACAGTCTGGGTATTACTAAAACCTATATTTTGGAAGCACTTTTTTTTTATCTTAAACCTTTTTGTGCATTTTGTAGCAGACTTTCTTCTACTGTGTGTAATGCAAGTTTAAAATAATGACTTTCATGTTCACATTGCTTTCTCTCACAGACTGGAACCTTATAGCCCTAAACATACACAAGTCACTATTCTCCACTGCACCAACGAGGATTACATTCTGTGGCTCTCCTGGTGCAGTGCATTAACTAATAGAGGATTGATATTGTGTGATAATACATTTCCCATTGATTAACATAACTTGCATTTAATTTTTATTTAAGCTGTGTAATATTTTATGTGTAGTTACCTGAAGGTGAAAGATAGAAAAAAGTTACACATTATTTGTTTCTAGCCACACCTTTGAGCACTCCCCACACTAATTCACCTAGCCCAAACTGCGTACAGCATCACAGTTCCCATACTTTTTTAATGCACTTCGACCACTTGCTCAACCTAACAAAAAAATAGGTCAGCGCATAAACATATGGCCTGTAAACGAGCACACAGGCTTAACAGTACAAGGTTACCTTTATCTGAAAGTTTATTACAGTGTCCCGCTAGTTGAGACTGTAGGCAGTTCTTGATTGCATACATTTTAGTTTCTAAGGTAGACAACGTTGTACCTTTGAGTCCTTAAAATTGCTGACCCATTGGCTTTCGACTGTGGCATGTTGTTGACTGTATTTATGGCTCACGTTTGTCTTGTGCTTACTCTTCATAAGTGCCGCATGGCTAGATTATGAAAATGTTGGCCTGTCTGATGCTAATTATTGTTGAATGGAAATCCACGTAAACTGTTATTTTGATAGGCTGTCTTTTCATGTTCTGTGAACATTGGTTTTATTTACATAGTAGGCGGGTTGGTTCTTTCATAAAATGCTGCCTGAAAATTTTGTTTTGCCACAGCAATAAATATGGCTTTTTATGGCTCTTTCCTAGGTAGGTGCTCCTGCTTGGGCGGTATTAGAATGTTTTTGTCCTGCCTTATTTATCAATTTTAGACAATAGTAGGAATGACCACTTTCTAATAGCTGAATTTTTTTTTTAAATTGTATTTTATTGCCATTAAATGACACACTCTGATACAAAAAACACATTTAAGTTGGAGGACAGGGCACATCATCAACATCAGGAAATGCCACATATCAAAAAATTAATATAGTTCACAGATTGAAAACAGTACACCAATAAAATGATCCTCACTGTAGGAGAATAAAACTTAAGAGATGTTAAAATCAGACTTCATTCAGCAAACATATGATTCAAAATGGCCCCCCAGATCCTTAATCCTAATGACGACCTACAGGGACCTTTAAGGGATTATAAACTGTACTCAAGATTAAAAATGGCATAAAATCTTGCTCTCCGCATCTCAAAGAATGGGGATTCTTTTTGCAGCCAAGATGAGGCTATGCACAGCCGGGCCACTGCAGTTGCCATGAATATCAAATACCTAGATTGCTGTGTGCCTGAAGCAGTCATAGGCCCCCTTGACAAACCCAGTAACTTTGGCAAATGTATGATTGTAATTTTTATGCCAGTCACATTAGTTAAAAAGACCTCCATTCCATAAATACATTAATACATTGATGACATTTTTTTGGGCATGTAAATAACATATGGAGGGTGTCTGCCAGGTCAGCCCACCAGCAAAAGCATTTTCCATCATTAGAACCATCCCAATTAAGCATTTTTTGTGGGTGTGTGGTAGAGATTGAAAAGGGTTTTAAAATGGCTGGAAGAAATCAGGATTTTCTCGGCAATCTCTATAGTTTCCTAAAAAATACCACCACCTTGGCACAAGGTAGTGTTACATTTAGGATTTTGGGCTTCCAAGTCACCCTCCTGCATTTCCACAAAACAGATATAGAGACTGCTGATCCTATCTCTACAGTTAATTGCTTTGATCAAGGCATTTGAGGCTACTACAGCCTGGTGTCATTTTTTCTGCAGATAATCCAGAATCTGCAGAAACTTAAAAAAACTCTGTGTTGGGCAGACAATATTTCTAAACAAGTATGGAGATTGCATGCATATAATACTCCTCGTAAAACTTCCCTATAATTGAAATTCCCTTATTTCTCCATACAGCCCTCGGAGTATCCAAGAAGATAGAAGGTAGTAATAATGAAGCAAAGGTAGGTTATTCCAGGCTTTAAAAGCTGCCCGAGAACACTAAAATGGGTCTTCTTGTAATAACTTGGTTCAACCATCATGAACAAACATCTCTCTGACTCTGAGCCATAGCAGCATTTGATAAATAAAAGGAACTTTTGCCACATTGCTACTCCCTTCACTGATTAATAAAATCCACATATTCTGCAGAAAACTTGCATAACAATAAAATGAAAAATTAGGGACTGCCCACCCTCCCCATTTTCTGGGCAACGTCATGAATTTCATTGCCCTACGCGGTCTCCTTTGGCCCCAGATAAACCTGCCACATATTGACTGCAGCTTCTGGTGCTGAGCTCTACTAAACTCTAATGGTAAAATAGTAAAGCACCTTGGGGAATGTATTCATTTTTAAAACATTATACCTTCCGACCAGCAAAAGATGTAGACATTCAATTCTATCCAGCACTTTTTTAATTCCAGCCAGCATGGGGCCTCTATTACAACTACCAGTTCATCCAAACAAGCTGTACTTTTAATGCCTAAATACACTATCGCGTTAGTAACCTGTGGAAGTCAAAAACAAGCCTGGTTTGTGCAGATAATCTGGGTTTTTGTAATATTTAATTTATACACAAAGGATCGCCCAAAAAACAGAAGCCAATTGCTCTATTTCAGGGCCAGATGCCTTACCTATCGCTAACACATTAATAGCTTCTTCAACCTCTTTCGGTGTAATAGGGATATCTACCTGCATGGAGTCCCACAACCAAGAATCTTACTAAACAAATCTTGTGGTAGGGCAACAAACGCTAAGCGCTCAACTCCCCAATCCTCTGCATACAAATCCTGATAAAAGCCCTTAGCACTGTAAGAATTGCGGAGGGTGTACTAACCAATCTCCCAGCCGCATCCTCCAGAGAAGCGATCCCTCACTCAACCTACTTACACCTAAATCGTTTTGCTAGGCACCTTCCAGTTGCCTCACTGAATTCATAGCATGCTCTTCTGTATATTTGATATCTACAGGCGATCACTTTTGACCATTCTGAGTTAATTGTGGCCCTACAGTGAGCCACTTCTGTTTTCATTAAAATGTTAAAGCATCCCATACTACTGTGTGAGCAGCTGCATTTATGTTAATCTCCAAAAATTGGATAATCCAGTGCTTAATATGGCTGACAAACAAGTCATCTGCTAATAGTTTCCAATCAAAAGAGAAGGCTCTTTGGGGCAGGGAGAAGCCCTGAACTAAAAAATATCAATCAATACAGGACCATGATCAGACATAAGTCTGGGGTATATCTGGATTTTAGCCTCCACTGCCACTATACTGGGTATAAAGAAATAATCTAATCTAACCCACTTATTATGTGGACATGAAAAATATGTAAGCCAGGGTTGGGGTATCTCCTTATATAACACGTATCTGTTAAACCATGTTCAGATAGAAGCTGCTGTAGTGCCCTAAACACCTTGGTTTTCCTCCTCGTGTACCGTCCATTATCTGATTGGAACTCCGGGCCATTGAAGTGTATACAAAGATCACCACAAAGTACCAAAGGTGTAGGCCAGGATGCAAGTTCTCTATTGAGGAAATCCAAAATATGTGCTTCATCAATATTTGACCCATAGACAGAGCATATAATAAATTTAGTAGAACCAGCGGCACACTCCGCAATCACCCAGTGCCCATGTTTATCTGTCAATGTCCTACCAACTATGCGTATGTTTGATTTTGTCAGAATGGCCACCCCTGGGGTTGTGGAGCCATGTTGCTTACAGGCTAATACTGTATACCTCAGTTCCGCCATCACCCCTCATTTATCCCATGGAATATGGGTTTCCTGTAAACACACCACATCAGGTTGCATTACTCTCAGCTCCATCACAACCCTCTGTCTTTTAGCCCTATCATTCAGATGGGACAAATTAAAAGAGCAAATCCACAACCTCACAGCCATCAGCCCATCCCCCATCTTAACAGGGAACATAGCTCCACATTTAACCTGATCCTTATGATTAATATGAATATCTTCACAAATACATCTTTCTCCAACCTTTCCCCACATGACTTTCCACCCCCATCCTTTTACCCTCCAGTCCTGCCCACCCATGCACCCCAACCCCTATCCCAGTGACCCCATAATCTGTGCCCCTCTTACCAACCCCTGACCTCTGTGACCCCCCCTCCCCATGAGAACCCACCCCCTCTCACCCTTCTACTGAGGCATGAGGACCTAAGGGTTGATGTGATGGTAAGCTTTCCTTGCCCTGATCTTCCAGTCCCCCAAAACATCACTTGCTGTGCTTGTTAACATCTACCACACTTCCAACTCAAACCATAGACAACAGTCCAATGCCCAACTCTGAGCCCCAGGTGATAGACTAGATTGATTGCAAATATTCTTTTGCTTGCACTTCGGAAGAGAAAAACTGGGTTGGCCCCTTGAAAATAGCCTTCAGTTTGACAGGGTTGAGGAGAAAGACCCTGGAACAATGGCCTCAGTTGCTGGAATTGCCACCGCTTTTCAACTGTCGTATGACGGATGTCAGCCCTGACAAAGAACTCATTCTCCTTCCCTGCCCTTTTTCTATCTGGTCTCACAAGTTCAAAAATAGCCTGTCAGGCCAGGAAATTATTTAGGCAAATTAAGATTGCCCTTGGTTTAGATGAAATCTGTCCTGAGCTCTGGTGCTGCTTAAGAGGGAATTTGTGAGGTCTCTGAACTTTTAGGTCCCAGGTCCATTGTGTGACCTCGGGGAATGCTTCTAAAAACAATTCTACAATGAATTTCCGAGCGTCCGGCCCTTCCAGCCCCTCAGGTTATTTTTTCTAAGACGATTTTCCAGGTCAACCAACTTCCACTGCATATCATCATTTTGAGTTGCTAACGAGTCCGTAGGAGATCTGTGGGTGACAAGCAAGTCTTTCTGCATTGAGATCCAAGTCTCTGCTTCACTTATTGTCTCTGCAAATTCAGAGCAATGCTTGGCGACTCAGCGAATAGAGTTCTGAAGCTTACGGCATGCCCCTTGGGTTCTTTGGCTCTCCATTCTAGTCTCCTCTCAATGTGCCATAATATTCTGATAGATGACAGAGAGTGAAATTTCCTCAGTACTTCCCAGCTGGCCTGGAGTAATATGCGTGGTAGCAAAACCACCATCACCCCCGAGACCAGAAAAAAATGAATAATCCAATGCAAGGGCCCCTGCAGCTCCTTTACACTCTACACCTGGCAGCTCTCTCTGCTTCTGCATGGTGGATGGGTAGGTACCTCCATTTCCAGTAGACTTGTCTTCAAAGAGTAGGCTACTTGTGTCACTCCCATCACTGTGAGATAGCTCTCAACCTGACCAACACTTTGTAGCACCAGGGGTCTTGTTCCTAGAAGAATTAGATGGATCTGATAGAGAGAAAAACGTGTCGCCAGAATCCGTCTCCTTCAAGACATCAAGGTTATCACAATTGCTGCTTTGATCTACCCAGATCTGGGCTTTATACTCCCCAGTCTTGGACTTTAAAAACTTTTTCCCAGAGGTTCTCAAGGGTGCCACAGCCTTTAACTGGGGTGTTCCTGAATGTTCTCCAGCTATTTCAGTGCAAGAATAGCATGAGTAAGCCGTGCAGCTCCCCCACCAAGAGTCCCAGCCATTCTCCATGCACGTTCCGGGCTTGGGAGCCCCCCGTCATGCATGTGCTGCCCCCACTTCCGAAGCTCACCTCAGTGCTCCGGTGAGAGTTTTGAGAGAGCGCACTGGGCCCCACTTGCTGATTTGGATGAATCCCTATACCAACAACTTGGGTATCTTATACGTCATTGGTCTCTGCCACTTTCTTTCCATCGCCGCAGGTTGATTCTCTTTTATTTTTACCTGCTAGGAACAGTGCCGGGACAGTTTTTTTGCAGTGAGCAGTAGAGCGGCGTTTCTTCGAGTCGCTTCCCGAGTGAATCATGTAACCTCATGAAACACTCTGCTCTCCAGCAGCACCCTTCACTGACCCAGAAACATCAGATGAGCCACGGGCCTTCACACCTCTTCCGGGCTTTGGCTGTATCGGAAACGCACAGGAGGATGTTCTGCGTCCAGGCAATCAGAGTAATGGCCCGGAACCACAGGGAAGACATCAGGTACGCCAGAGTGTCAGCAGTGAGAGTACATGTGCATAAACAGCGAGTGCATCCAGATCATGCTCATAACAAAACTTAAAATTCCGGGGAGGGGGTTAGAGGATACGGGAGGTGTTGACCGGGAGGGAGGGAGAGAGCTTACTCAGCCGACAAGGCGGCCGCCATCTTGCCTCTCATCTGTCACATTGAAATAGTTGACTCTTGTGATTTTCTAAATGATGAGCTAAGACTTCACAAAGGAAATGAAATATATATATTTTTTTAATGTTTTTCAGCTGTGGGCGTAGTTCAATGTTTGTAGATAATGACAAGCCTTTTCAGGAGAGTGTTTTGGGTTTGGCACATCAAGAAAAACATTTCAGTTTTGTTTGGAATTACTGGCAGGTTCAACTTGTTGGACTGCTTTTAGCTCCCTTTTTGTCAGTTGAGTAAATGTAGTAGAATATTCCCTGGGGGTTCCTTTGGCGCACTGTCACCCGTGTGCCTTCATTTTTCTCACTACTAGTCATTTGTTTACATTTGCACTTGCTTATATGTGAGCACAACCTCGTTAATAAAGCTAATTGCTGAAATAAATATTTTTTCTAGACTTCAAGCTGTTGACTGAGATGAATCACAAGTTTGTGTAAAGAGCCTGAATTATGAGTAAAACAAAGTTCCAATAAGGATTCCATTGGTCACTCACACAACATTTACACATAATTCACCTTACAGTGTAATGGACTTTTACATTTTTTCTGTTTAGATCTGGGCACTTACTTTTGCGAGGTCTCTTTTCTGTTGCTACATCTAAAATAGGAAGCTGGGATTGTGGAACACATTTTCAATCTTTCCTCCTTTATCCAATTCATTCCAACTAACATACTCACATGTCCACCACTCAAATTAGCACATATTTCCCTTCCATAGCTCACCACTAATCCTCTTTGGGGTCCGGAGCAACATGCTGCTCACCAAAAAGCACTTTGACACCTCGTCAGCAGTCTTACTACGATGACATCCCAAATAACACCTTCTAGACACCAGCTCTTCTATCCCTCCATTATCCTATTCAATTCAACTAATATACTCAAATGTCCACCACTCAAATTAACATATAGTTCCCTACATTTACCCACCACTAATACTTTTTAGGTTTCAGAGTAGCGTGCTACTGACCAAAAAGTACTTCACTGCCTCATCAGGGGTAGTAAGTACTATATAAATGCAATTACAAATGATATATTTCAACACAAGATCTCTGATGAATGTTTTCTTACATGATAGACCCCAATAGTAACATTTGTCACTGCAGCAGAAAAACTGTTTTGTCCTATGTTAGAGGACATTATAGTGGCTAAATAGCCCACATCGATATCTTGCGGTGGTCATTTGGAAATTTTTACAGTGTTTAGAGAAAGTGTGAACCAGAAGAGATCACCGTTGCACATGGAAGGGGAGGGTGATGCAGGGCAATTTCCATTCTAAAGCTGAACCAGAGCAGGTCCGCTGCATGATTGGGGGAGTCATACGGCTGTATATGGGGCGCTACTGCTGTGATTTCCTAATTGTAAACATTCCACCACTCTGGGACGGTCTCAGGAGTAATTTTTTATGTTTAGTGATGTATTCCTTTTTTTTAAACTAGTTTCCTGTTGAAAAAAATATGGCCCGAGAAATAGCCTAGTAACAAAAAACAATGTCTCAACAGGGAAAATGAATAAGAGGACCAATCGATACACAATTCAATCAAGGGAAGGGAAGACAAGAGAGATCAAAGGATAGAAAAGGAACAGATTTAATAATTAGATACACAATTGGTATATACAATTCAAAATAACCATAACTAACACATGTGCACTGACAGTGAAGTGAAAAAGTGAACGGCGCAGTGACATAAGTGTGAGGGTGACAACAAGGTACGGCAAAATGATTCAAATAAATTCAAGGTCGAGGAGAGTTATATACAATGGATAATTTACACATAATCATGAAGGTCTCACAGGACCCTGTAGTTAGCCGTAAATAATGCTGTCTGGTCGACGACGTTTCAACCTCCTTGCGTTGAGGTCATCATCAGGACTATGGTTATTGCAATATTTTAAAATACCTATGTGTAAGAAGAAAGGAGGAGGATAATGAATAGAGGAGCCCAGGGAAAACAATAACTTACAGCACAGAAAATGAAAGCATAATAAATAAGTGAAGAGCAGGTCAGGGGGTTATAGTACCTGTGTCCGTGGTAAATCACCACCTCAATGTTAATTGCAGGCTAATGTGGAACAAATAAATATGGTCCGTCACATTTAGAGGGGGATCTTCAAGTGTCTGAAATGATAATAAAGTAACTATAAAGGTGGCCCAATAGTTCAATACATATAGTCGAGTAAAGCGCGGTGGAAGGCGCTTACCTATAAAGGACACCAAAACTAATGAGGCCAACAGGAACAATTTAAGGTATCCGGGTTATGCTTCAAAATCAGCCATCTATCATGAAAAGAAACGGAAATGAAACCAGTGCTCTAGTCAATAATATATAGTGGTGTTAGGGGCAAAACCACTTACCAATTGGATCAATTCGTTAAGTAAGGGGAAGGCATCCAGCGGTGAGTAATCCGCAATGTTTGAAAAACAATCAGAACTCTAAAGGAAAGGCAGAAAGCAAGCTATATGAGAGGCGTGTAATGACAACGCCGAATCATTACGGGAACTGAATAATCTGGCCAAGGGAAGCAAACCATTAAGGGACTTACTGAAATCGGCTCGTCAATCACCATGTATCGGGATTAGTCCGAAGCAGGGCCTCAGCGTCTAAACGAGTAAGACGTCTAGCGTGTGTGAGACGCGGACGCCGAAATTAAACTTTCCGGGTCATGTGACAGCATCAAGGCCACAAAGGAAGGACTACCGGGTACGAACACAGAAAGGGAAACAGGACAGATGACAGAACGGGAAAGGTGGAAAGAAAAGTGAAAAGAAACACCCGATCAGTGTGAGGGTCAACGATAATAAATAAGTTTCTTATGAGGCATATAAATTAATTACAAATATGGTATGGACCTATGATCAAGGACAATACAATTTACAAATGATAATAAATCACAATTAGACACCATAATAATAAGTTGTAAAATAACGTACAAACAATCGATGCTAATAACAAATAATGAACAACGAGTAAACAAAAAATTACAACATCACTCAATAAACATTATCTATTATGAAAAACAATTAAAAGACAAGGGGACGGAGAAGGGAGGGGAGGGAGGAAACGTGGGGACAACTAGGAAGGGGAAAACCCGAGGGGGGGGGTGTGTGTGTAAGGCAGGGAGGTGGGGGTAGGGGGGGGGGGGGTTGTGTAAGGCAGGGAGACGAGGGTGTAGGGAAGGGAAGGGAACAACAGAGGGGTGGGAAAAGGGGTTGGGGGGGGGGGGGTGGGGGCACCAGAAGGCGGAGAAGGGTAAAAGAAGTGCGCTGGGATACCACAACAATTTAAACAAAAATGGATAAGATGCTGTAAAAAGACTCAAGCAATTAGAGATTTTTTGACATTCTTTTCACACTGTCAAAGAATACTACAGTCTGAATATCAATAGGACAATGCTGGTAAAGATGAGTAACAACATGTAAAGTCTGAATCCTAGCCACTCGTGATAACTGTGTTCCATTCGTCTAAGGAATTCAATCCATGTGATACAGAATTACAGCGTGTAATCCAACGACATTCGCATTTATTTAACAAGGTCTGTAAATTACCACCCCGGATCGGTAATTGTGGACAATCTATGACTTGCCAAGTCATATCCGTTTCCGAGTGGTTATGCTCCTTGTAATGCATCACAAGTGGAGCAGTAACGACGTTGCATCTAATGCGACTTTTGTGTTGGGAGATGCGTTGTTTAACCATCTGTGTAGTCTGCCCAATGTAAAGTAAATTACACGGACAGCGTATCACATAAATAACATTGGTGGTACGACAATTGGAAAAATGTTTCAGTTGATAGGTGTGAGAAGGAGTGACAAAAACCTTAGTATTGCTAGTCAAATCACATACATTACAATTTAGGCACTTGAAGTGGCCTATTACAGGTGGTAAATTCCATAAGGTAGTATTTACAGATTTTTCTTTGGTGGGCCAGGTAATGGCATGGACAAGCTTGTCATTCAAATTATTTCCCCTCTTGTATGATAGAAGGGGGGGGTCTGTAAAATGTGGAAAAGAGCGTAGCAATTTCCAATTGTGCTTAATTATCTTGGAAACCATATTACTGCTGGGGCTGAAGGTGGAAACAAAAGGGATACGTGTATTGACACGTTTGATGGAGGGTGCCAAAATAATTTCCCTATGGTTATACCAAGCTCTTTTTAGGGATCTTCTGACCAAATGTTTGGGGTAGCCCCTGTCGATCAATTTTGCCGAGAGGATAGCTGCCTCTCGAAAATAATCTTTTCTCCACTTACAATTCCGCCGTATACGGAGGAACTGTCCGTAAGGCAAGCCGTCTCTAAGCCCTCGAGGATGGTAACTAGAATAGGCCAAAAGAGTATTACGCTCTGTAGGTTTTCGATATAAGGATGTCCCAATTAGACCATCCTCCGCATGTAATGTGAGATCCAAAAAAGGGAGATCATTCTTGCGCACATCTGAAGTAAATTTTAAATGGTTTTGGATGGAATTCAACCAGGTAATAAACGACAAAAGATTCTCATGTGTACCATGCCATAGCAACAGAATGTCGTCTATGTACCTGCGCCATAAAGTAATGTTGGTGAGAAAAGGATTACTGCTATTCAGAAAAATGGTGGACTCTAAATGGTGAACATAGAGTACTGCAAAGTTTGGTGCAAAACAAGCACCCATCGATACACCTTTAACCTGAAGGTAATATGTATCTTTATACAAAAAATAGTTGTTGGTCAAAGCTATGTGCAACAATTTAACCACAAATTCCGTAGGGATGCGTGTGGGACGAGGGCGAGTATTCAATATTACCTCCATGACCATGAGTCCATCAGCCTGGGGAATATTAGTATATAAAGACTCAATGTCTAAACCGACCATAAAGTCGGATTCAGGATTGAAAGGAAGGTCGTCTATGATGTTAATTAGATGTGTGCTGTCCTTGACAAAGGTGTCAGTCAAGGGGACAAAAACCTTAAGAATAGAGTCAATATATTTTCCCAGGGGTTCCAACACAGATCCGCACCCGGATACTATTGGGCGCCCCGGAGGGGTCGATGAGTTCTTGTGGACTTTCGGTAAGGTGTAAATTACCGGTGTCCTAGGGAATGGGCTATTGAAAAAATCATGTTCTTTTTTATTAATAATGCCACTCGAGAGGGCCTGAGATGTAACAGAGGCAATCTTAGTTTGGATGGAACGAAGAGGATCTGAAGTCAATTTGCAATAATGTAGGGGGTTATCAAGTTGTCGAAGGATTTCTGAGTCATAATCCTCACGATCCATCACGACAATCCCGCCCCCCTTGTCGGCTGGTTTTATTATTAAATTTTGGTTACTGCTGAGACTGTCAATGGCTAGTTTTTCTTTGAGTGGCAAATTGTACGGAACAAATTCCTTAAGTCGTTGTAACTCATTGACCTCCAATAACACAATTTTTTCGAAGGTCAAAATTTCGGGTGGCATCATAGAGGTAGGTGGTAAAAAAGTAGAAGCTGGTCTAAAAAGGGGCTCATACGGTAAATTAGTCTCTGGTTTATCAGAGAAAAAATGCCTCAGACGAATCCGTCTAAAAAATAAGAGTAGATCTTCCTGTAACTTAAAGAAGTCACTACGTGCTGTAGGGACGAATGACAAACCCTTACTTAACACGGATATCTCATCCGACGACAGGGCATGTCGAGAGAGATTGAAAATAGGAATAGTCCTGTCAAGGATAGATTGATCCCCATGAAGTAATGAAAGATCAGGTGTAGTGGTTTCATGGACGGCAATTGGGATAGTCTGTGAATCAATATTAGATGTAATCTCAATATTAACTAGAGGTAATTGTGGAGGTGAAATAGAGACCTCTACAGGCAATTCATTTCCACTCATAGATGTCAAAGAAGTGAGACAAGAATTGCCAATGGTAACTTCTGGAGGATCGATAGAAATAACATTGGCAGGCCTTTGTTGAGTATCATCTGGTAGTCGTGTTATTGTGGAGGCCCCCATTGATAGAACTTTTGTCGGGTCTGTCTATAGCCTGGCAATGTTATTCACCTTCACGCTGAGAGACGCTGTCTGATCCTTGACAAACCATTTTTTTCCCAGTCTGTGGGAAGGGTTTCAAAAATTCGTTCAATAGTTTTTATTGGGTCCCGCTGGTTTGTTAGATAGTTTTTGCTTGAAGTTAATTTTGCAAACAAACTGGGCCATTACTTCTCACATTTCTTTCTATATGCAGTGTTAAATACCTTATCCGAGCGATGAATATTTGAGGAATTGGGTCGTCAATATGCAGTTTGATTCTCTTTCAAAGGATAAGCCTGGAGAAACTACTGCAAGCAAGTTGGTGTTCTCAAGGGGTCCTAGGATGCTATCTAAATACCAATACTATAGAAGGACAGTACATTGTGCTCATATTTCAGTGCAGATTGCAACTGCTCAATAGTGCATCATGGGTTGGTGTGTGTTCAGTGCCCTCGGTGCATGTATTTAAGACACTGTCACCATGGAAAAGCAGCTCCTTGATGACTGCTACTTTTCGTACTTATTACATCACTGAATGAATGCGTCAGAAGTAACATTTAGTGCGTATGGCACCATTCGCATCAAATAATCAGATTCTACTTCTCAGGATTAGTTATATAAAAAAACTCACTCTTCAGTTCTTCGCTGCTACTTTCACTCACATATTATTTGAATTGATGAGAGAAGAAGGCAGGAGAAGATACCAAACTGCAACTTCCACATCTGTCTATGGAATTGCCAAGTTTGGATGCCCAACTTTGGAGTGTACATATTTATCAGTCCGCTTAATGTACTGCTTTTTGACTCTGTGACTTCAGAGGTCTTTAGCTGCAGACCAGCAAAGGAGATCTGTTTATTTAAAGGATGTTTGCATTTTATAAGCTGTGTCTATCTTTGTTTTCTGAGCTTTCACCATTTGTTTTTCAACCCCACCACACAACGCATGCAAGACATTTAAAATTGATGCGTCCTCACTGATATGTATTTTACTTAGCTAAGGATGTTGAAGTGCTTTTGTGCCCCAGAATCCTCTCAATGTGGTGCGATGCAATTAACAGCTTTGCAACGCTATCCGACCCCCCATTATATTCCAGACAGTTGATAATTCTGGCTTTCCCAGTATCACCCAAAGGTACAGGACCGCTTTATATAATCACAAGATACTGCACAATATATTGCCTTTCTCAAAAAACAAGTCATTACACTTTTATGGAGTTTATTTATCGTATATTGCACACCTGTTCCCCAACTTAAAACGTAGGGCCAGATGTATGCAGATGGCATTTTGCGATTCCTTAATTGTGAATCACAAGGATTTGCAATTAAGATTTCGCAAAATGCAATGTATGAAGGTGTATAGCACACTTTTTGCGATTCCTAGGGGGTCGCAAATGACCTACCTCATGAATATTATTGAGGTAGGTCGCAATTTGCTACTCCCAAGGAATCGCAAAAATTACGAGGATGGTGGCCTGCTGAGATCAGCAGACCACCATGTCCTTAAAGGAAAAAGAGATGCTTTACAAAACGAAAAATGAAAAGTTATCTTTTCATTTTTTAAGAGCAAGCAGTGGTCCGTGGGACTACTGCGTGCCCATAAAAATGGTTTTTCAAACATTCACAAAGGGGAATGGGTCCCTTGGGGACACCTTCCCATTTGCAAATGAGTTATCGCCTACTTAAAGTAGGTGGTAAAATGCGAATGTTTTGCGACCGCAATTGCGGTCGCAAAACATTCATACATACCGATGCGATTCGGTATGTATGAATGTTTTCTAAACACACCCCTTCCTAATACTGAATCGCAAACCCATTTTGCGTTTCAGTAACAGGTTACCGAATCACAAAATTAGGCTTGCTGCATCGGAAAAGCAACTTTTGCGTTTGCAAACGGGCAGATTTTGCAAATCTGCCCATTTGCGAATGCAAAAATGCTTGATTCATCTGCCCCCTTACCCCCCAAAAGTATATATATTATTAATCACATAGGCAAAACCTAATGCATTTACCAATGCTTGTTTATACATGGTGCTTACTCATGTAAAAAAAGAATGTTATGCAAGATACTGGCAAACAACATTTCTCTATGAAAGTTTAATTCCATGAAAACAATTTGTGAATATTTTTTTTGTGATTTCACTGACCCTAGTTATCTAGTAACCTCTGGGACCTCGCTACCTTATGTGTGGCTTAAGTTATTACAAGAGCCTAACTATTTTATGCGAAAACACTAATAAACACACCTTGGAATTTAAGGAAAAAGTGTCTAGAGTACTGCGAGAAAATGAGATATTCCTTGCAGATATTTTTGTGGTGTAAAATCTACAGTGGTCAGCAGCAAAACATAAAGAAAATCTACTGCCAAATTTAGGAGACTGCTGAGGGAGCTCCATAACCTATACCCATACTAATTGTGTGTTATCAGGTTGCACTGCTTTTTCCAATATTGTGACTGCTTTTGACATGTAAAGGAAGACTCCGCTGCTAAAATATTTGTGGAAAGGAAATGCAACCTTATTCCTGTTCATTTGTGCTCACTTGATGGATGAGGGGGGAACAGCTGAAATTCGTGTGTGATTGTGTAAGTAGGTGTGTGTGAGGGAGGTTTGAACTGGTGCTGTCAGCATTCCATCTATCACCTGATGTCAGAAAAGATTGCACTGCTGCTTCCTTTACTTTCTCTGTGCTGTTTGTGAGGAATGATTACACTGCTGCTGTACTTCACCAGTTCAGGATGCGATGAGAGTGTCATGCTATCATTGTTTTTCTTTGTGTGATTGTCTTGTTTCAATATCATTTCATCCTTACACTGAAGCGCGCCAACTATTGCACTCTCTATAATGCATTTCTTACTATTAAGATGTGGAACTCTCCCTTCTGGCAACATAACAGAATGTTTGCATAATGAAAATGAATAAAAACCTAGATTTTTACCAGGAGGATTTTTTGTGATATATTTTAGCAGCTGAGATCTCATTAAGAGCGACCTGGATAGTTCAGGCATGTGCAGTCACTATTGTTAGACCATATACAGGAAATATGAGATGGCTTCTAGTATTGTAATAAAATGAAATGAAATGTATATTTATAAAGCGCTTGATTGCGTGGGGGCATCTTGGAGCTGCTGTTATATGAAGGCATGTCAAAGAATCAGGCTAATTTAACATAAGAGCCATGTTTTTTATGCTTTTCGAAGGAAAGGAGATTTGAACTTTCCTTCAGATCAAGAGAAAGAGAGTTCCATAGTTTGGCCATATCAGAAATGAAACTTTTACCTCCACAGGAAGCCCGCTTAAACTTGGGAACAACAATGAAGTGGGCCGTGGTGGATCGAAGCGCTCTAGGGGGGGTGTACCAGGTAAACATTTGTTGGAGTTATTCTGGGACCGAATTATGCAGTGCTTTGAAGACAATACAAGGGGCCTTAAATTCGATGCACTTTTTATTAGGGAGCCCATGCAACCTGACTAATGCCTGAGCGGCGATTGATGTCTGGGAATCCCCAAAATCAAACGTGCTACTGCATTCTGCTTAATCTGATGTCTTTGCCACATGTGCAAAAATGGAGCATTGCACTAATATAATTTGGACGAGTCAAGATTGGTCACAATAGATTTCTAAAGATTAAAGGAAACAAAAGGACACACTTTCCAAATGATCTTCAGGGTTAAAAAAGCTTAAGAAGTCACTGCATTGATCTGATCTTCAAAGGACAGTTTATTGTAAAACAGAATTCCCAGATTCCTGACTTTCTTGGCTGGTGTTGGCAGCCTACCAAATTGTTGTAGCCACCAGCTGGGAGTCCAGACAAAGATGTTATTGTCAAGATGAACCTCTGTTTTCCCTGAGTTTAACTTAAGGCAATTGATTTCATCCAGTTGTCAATTTGCTGCATACATATGTTAAATCTGGCAGCTGTACTGTATGGGTTGCTGGACACTGAGACCACAGTTTGCGTGTCATCAGCATACAAGATTATTGAGAATCCAATGAACCTAGCCAGTCGAGTGACATAAAGACTAAAAAGGGTGGGACTCAGGCTGGAGCCCTGAGGCACCCCACAAGGCAGGGAGAAATCATCAGAAACAAATTTGTTCATAGAGACAAATTGTTCACTCTCAGATAAAAATGATTTCAAGAGGGCAAAAGCTGTTACCCTGATGCCTATATTAAAAAGACAGTCAATCAACAGGTCATGATTGACCATGTTGAATGCCGCCGCGAGATGTAATAAAATGAGAGCAGCCTTACCTCCCATGTTGAGTGAGACTCTTAAATCTTCTGAGGCAATGCCAACTCATTACATTGCTTACACGTAAATCCAAATTGTGTGGAATCAGGTAAGTTGTTGTCATCTATTAAAGAGGCCAATTCAAGGTTAATGACCTTTTCCATTATTTTAGCCGGGAATGGGAGACGTGAGATGGGTCTATAGCTACTAGGATCTTGAGAGTTAAGATTGTTTTTTTTTTTTCAAAAGCGGAAGGATAGAGGCTCTTTTCCAATCTCTAGGGATGCAGCCAAGATTGTTCACATCATTAAAGATGTTAACCAGATGGGAACTGATGATCCCAGTTGCTAGATGTATAATTTTTGGAGGACACAGGTCCAGAGAGGAACCTGGTTTGATAGTATCGGCCAAGCTTAAAACCTTATTGGTGCTAGGCAAAGACAATGTGTACAATCATTCTGAACTAATTGACAAAATGCTATCATAACATTACACGTGTATATGTAAAGCGGACTTATCACCCATGCGTCTCAAGGGACTGAAAACAGATGTTTATTGTTACCCAACACCATGGTATTCATTTTATCGACCTCAGATGGATGAAAGGCTGAGTGGATCTGTTGGGATTTTAACGTGTGACCATGAGGTCAAACACAGGCTCCTGCAGTGGATGCATTAGTCCACTAAGCCACCAGAACCGGCGCCATTCTATCATTCTGGGAATCTGAAGCAATAGGCTTATTTTCTGTGAAGGTAATATAAACATCCTCCACTTTAGCCTGAAAGAAGCCTGCTAGGGTATTGCAAAAGGCTTGGTTGCAATAGACTGTTTATGTGTCTCTTTCCAGTAAATGGCAGTTCTCTCTCCTCCTCCGCTCCAGTTTCCAGCAGAGTTGTTCTGGTCTCTGAGATTCTCAGAAAACCAAGGTCCTAATGGGGTAATTCTCCGATTGTTATAGGTTTTTTTCTGGCACAAGTAGATTTATCGCCAAATCTAACCATGTGGAGTAATCCGATATGGCTGACTCGAGATCATTGACAATAGTAGGTTTAGAGTTGGACATCACTAAGTTAAGTTGCGATGGATCATTGTTGTGCCTACTCAACCCTTTCTGGAGGTAGGGGAAGTATTGATTACTGACTGTGGGCAAGGTATTTTAAGTTTAAACATAACTGCTCGATGAGCAGGCCATGTTAGTAGTAGTGAAGCAGTAAAATTAAGAAAGGGGTTCTCTACAAAATGGCCGTCGAGGGTATAGCCGGCTGCATGAGTTGGTGCATTTACTATTTGGAGTAAACTCAGGCTACACATAGTACCCACTAGAAATCTGAGTCTCTATCATCAGTAGCCTCTAGGTAAAAATTCAAATCTCCTATGGCAGGTAAAATGTGATCAATTTGGCCTTGATTCAAGTAGCTGTCAAAGGGCCTGCATGAAAGATTATCTGGGGCCTGGAGGACAATAAAGCAGTAGG
The DNA here is from genome assembly GCF_964204655.1 of Triturus cristatus. Taxonomy (NCBI): domain Eukaryota; kingdom Metazoa; phylum Chordata; class Amphibia; order Caudata; family Salamandridae; genus Triturus; species Triturus cristatus. The sequence continues at coordinate 503,146,553 of NC_140591.1, forward strand.
CCTTTGAATGAGTCATTTTTAGTTAACGTTATTTGAAACAAGAGAGCTTCACATTCGAGATTTGTAGGCTTTGCAGAGCAGAAGGCAGTGAACCTATAGCCATAGAGTATCACCAATCCTCAGCCTCTCTTATCGACTCTGTCTAGTCTAAAAATAGAGTATCCTTGAGGGATTGCCAAAACCAAATCAGGCCCTGTGACAGAATTGGCCCATGTTTCTGTTATCAATCTTATGAGCCTCTATAAAGTAAACAAATTCAATTTAGTTTTTTATTAAGGTTCTACCATTAAGTAGTGTACAAGCAAAAGTGTTCTGTCAAGCCGAAGTATTAGTTTCAGTAACGCTGCTTAGATTGTTAGAGCCAATTGGATAGTATGTGAGTATAAGCTTGCACTCTCTGCATTTGAAGGTGTCTAAGATACAGTAAGGCTCCAGAATCAAACACAAGGAATTCTTACCTGATGTGTAAGCATTGCAACGCAGACCTCCTTTCCCTGCAGCCTCTACTAAATGGCCTCCACTAAATGGCTGTCGGGAAATAAAAGGAACTCGGCAGTCATAAAAGTTGTCAGTTCAAACATGCCAACATTTAGTGGAAAATGTAATAGATGAGTAAGATGAGGTACATAGTCCCCCATGGTTGGAAAAATAAGTTGTGCAAAGGCATTTTTTGATTTTGGAAACTTAAACAGTGCACTGTTGTCCCAAAATGGTAACCTTGTACTTAACGCTATAAATGTCCTCATTACTAGTAGGCCAAAGTTTGGGCTGATATTTATCAGACCCCATAAAAACTGACTCTCCTGGGTCACAATTTATCAGGTGTGATAAATATGAGTTGGGACTTGATAATGAAAGTATCCACTTGCAGTACAACGCCTATGCTTTAGCGAATGCAGACAACCTTGCACTGTGGTGCATGGGTGTGTGCATTTGTGCATGAATGCCAAATGTGTGCCCCAGCTGGGGGAGAGAAAAAATGCACCATATCTTAATCGTTGTTGCATGTTAGAAATTGTTTTTTTTATTTTAGGGTTAGAAGATCCTTTTTAAGCAACAACCATAATCCCTGTTAGACTGAACCTCATAAACGTCACTAAATTAACCAGTAGTTAGCCCTCTGGTAGCTTGGTGCAAAAGCACTCAGGCTTAACTTAGAAGCAATGTGTACAGTATTTATGCAGCACTTAAACAGTAAAAAGTGAAAACACAACTCAGGGGAAATCCCACACCAATTTAAAAAACTAGAGTAGAGTTGTATAAAGTATTTGATACTAAAACAATGAATAAGTAGAACATGAGTTTATTAATTTAAAAATGTTTTGGTACAAACTAGTGCCTCAAAGACCAAGGCACCAACCATTGACATCAAGTAATGTGAGACTGTGGCAAAATTGAAAGTCATGGCTGACTACAAAGGAGTGAAGAGCGGATACACGAGGTAGATTGGGCATGGTCTCCGCTTACCTTCGGACTGATAAGAATTTTTAAAGAAAAATGTCTGAGAAGGAGGAGGTGTCATCATCAGGAAGCTGCTAGACAAAGTTGCAGTTAAAATGTCTGCATTCTAACTTAGTCTCTTTGTTGGAAGTAAAATAATCTACAGAGGGATGAAGCTGCAGGCTGTTGTCAATGAGGGCACCATGAGGTCAGATACTCCTTTCGAGAAAAGACACTGAACAGGATTTGCTGCTGCAAAGAAGAATGTAGCAGGACCTACCGCAATATCAGGCCATCTGCGGTCGCATCTTTGGCAGATCAGAAAGCAGGTAGGGCCCAGTCTCCTCTCGGTTCTCAGAGCACTTTCTAGCTGAAAATGTTTTAACTCTCAATTTTTGATTTTAGGTGGTTTCGGCACCTTTAGCACCAATTCCACGGGTCCAGTAATTGATGGGCACCAAATGAAAGGCAGGACTCACTTCAGGCAAGGTTGACATGTAGGATTCAGGTTGGCTGGAGCATTTTGTGTCCCTGTATCATAGAACGGGATGCCAGCCAACAAGCTCTGGGAGTCACTCTAGTAGTACTGGGTTCAAGCTGCAACGTTGTGCTCAACAGCAGGGCAGTCCACTGAGGGTTCAAGGCAGGCTTTCAGCATCACAGCAGTCCTCTGAAGTACAAATCATGCCTCAAGCAGCAGGGCAGTCCACTGAAGTGCAGGCTAGGCATTCTGAGTGCCCTCCATAGGTCCTTCGGTGAACTAAAGAGTGGGTCCGAGGGTCCTATCTTTATACCTGATGCCAACATTGAAGTGCAAGAAATTCTGGGAGTTTTCACCCCAAAGATGGTTCTTGAATTTCTATCCTCCCTGCCCATGCCCCAAGGGCTGACAAAAGGCTAATACCAAGCCAATTGCTAACTACACCCAGTCATGTGACCCAGGTCACAGTCTGCAGACACCATATGGTTAGGACAAGAAAATGCCAAGTGGCATGTGACTCAAAATCCAACTTTGCCATTAAAGAGAAGTACAGTTCTTTTGAGACCAAACATGACATTTCCACTTGTTCCTTTTCAAAATGTAACACTTATTATGTTTAATAAAGTAACCTTAATGATACCCAATGGAAGAGATATGCCTCACAGTAGCAAAAATAGAATTTAGGAGATTCTCACTAGTAGGATGTAAATCAGAAGGCACTAGGACCTTTTAGTAACCCTGGGCGTAGTTCGCGAAGTAGCACTTCGTGAAGCTACGCAAAGTGCAGTTCGCACTACGCGAGCTAACTGCGTAGTACCTTGTTCGCACTGTGCCAGATGTCGTTTTCAATGATTGCACAGTGCGGACAAGCAACCGGCAATGTGCAATCATTGAAAATGGCATCTTGCACAGTGCGAGCTGTAGTTTTCTGCTGCTCGAGTAGATTTTTACTCGAGTGGCAGCTTTCTCAACGCGAACTGGTAGTTTCTCATCGCGAGCGGTCGCGAGCATACGCGACCACTCGCAATGAGAAACCTGACCTCCTCGCGTTGGGAATCTCGCCGGGAGGTTTATTTTCCATGCTCGTGATCGCCAACTTGATGTTGCTGATCGCGAACAAGGAAAAGGTCTAGCCGGGATGTCATTTTGCTTGCTCGCGGTCGCCAACTTGACGTTGAGGACCGCGAGCAAGCAAAAAATGACCGCAGCACTACGCAACACTATGTTACGCGTGTTCGCACTGTGCTACGTGCAGTTCGCGTAGTGCGAAGTAGCGCGAACTTCGCAAACTACGCGAGCGTAGCGTAGTGCTTTGCCCAGGCTTACCTTTTAGGTGTCTTTGCTGTGCATTACCTAAGAGAGGGTTAAGGGTACAGAAAGAGTAATTAGTTATCCAAACTAAGTGAAATAATAACAATAATAGCAACCGCGGAAACATCCCAGAAACATGTAACTTTCACAGGAATGAAGGAAAAGGCATCATAATTGAAAAAATAGGTTATCAGGGTGTGAGAATAAAATTAAATTAAATGTACTAAGCAAGTTGACAATGCTAACTGCAAGCCTTTTTGTTGGTTTAATTCTGGCAATGAGCTGAAACTCATGCAAACTGTCTATTACTGACAGAGACATTTTGGTTTTGTCTCTGCCTCATGAAAATGACCATACACTTGATTGACTTAACACTGCAATACACTTTAATTTAAGAAAAGTGGAAGAGCAAGTACTAAATGCAACAGATGACCTAAGAGGTTTAGGTTTTGACAAATATGAAATACTTGGGGATAACTGGTATACAAATCAACACAATAACCAAATTGAGGCTGGATGGACGGCATGGGACAATAATGTTTTATTAGTAACCCTTATTTTAACAGTAAACAAAAATAGTTTGTGCCTAAGAGAATAATCATCACTAAAACAGTTTCTGAGAGACAGATTTACACAGAGAGTCACACTAAAGAAGTTTGGTACTGGATTTCAGCTGCAAATAATTATGTGCCAATTGTCTTAAAACCTTGCAGTTCCTGCTGAAACTGATATATGCCTATTGTCCTGGACCAGCTGGCGTTTAATGAAGATGGGACTATCTAGAAAAGCAGCTGAAAGAAAATGAAATTACGATAGCTGTGATACAAAAAACTTGGTATATATACAACAGGTATGATAACACTAGTAGCAGGATATCAAGACTGAGAGAGGTTTTATAGATTTCACTGATTTTATAACTGTGGTAACAGCTGAAGGAAATAATCCTATAGGGTGCAATGGTAAAACTAGTCAAACAGAAATTATCATACTATGGGTATATCATTCACCACATAAATACCAAGGGAAACAATCAAACAATCTGGTCCACTAAATTGAGGAAATTGGATTTAAATTTCCATCTTACCCAATATTGCTCTTAGAAGAATTTAACTTAAAAATCTCACCGGTAGAAAGAATAAAGAGGTGTAACTTGCTGAGTGAAAAGGTCTGGGCTTACCATGCCAAGTACGTTTTGAAGAAAAAGATAATTGTTTGGGATTTAAACTAGACCAGACCCAAGAATGGCTTACCTTGACCATAATAAATGGTAGGGGATCTAACGACCAACGGACAAATCACACCTTTTATAATGAGAGAAAAGCTTCTCAAATTAACTATGCAGCATATTCATTGCAAATCATTGGCATATTTTTTACTTGTAACCTATATGGATGTAGGAGATTAGGAAGGTGTGAGCACAAACCACTTGAATTGACAATTCATCCTGCTGTAAGAAACAGAAATATTTGGAATGGCAGCTAATAAGTTTGCTGCAAAAACCAAAGAATGATCGTATGGCAACCAAATGTAAATAACATCATGAGACGATGATCTGTGAGCTGGTAATTGAATACGCTATTCATGTGCCAAAAGAAATAATTAAGGACTATACAATTTTTAAAAACAAATATAAGGGATGTTGCTGCCATAATTGAAAAACAATGGAAGCTAAGCAAGATATAAACTAAGCAAGAGCGAAATTAAAGAAGAACATTAGAGAAGGTTGTGAATTGAATTTAACATTGAGTGTTCCAAGAATGAAGCAATCTAGGAAACTATATTGAAAAGAGTTAAGAGTCATCTGGTCCAAAAAAGAAAAGAAACTGGCAGAGGCAGTTGCAGCCGTATGAAAAAAAAAGGCATAAATCCTTCTGGGAACTTATTGGTAAACCATTAGGAACAAAAGCAAAGGTGGTGGTAAATTTAGGAGGAAATTTGGTTAAGTACATAAGAACACTTAGGTAAAACAAAAAGAGAACTACAGTGATCCTATTTATGTTGTAAATGCTTACCAGGGAAACAACCTACAAGAAGACCTGATAAAATCTCTAAAAAAACAGAAAAATAAATAAAGAATTTATGAAAGTCACATCTCAAGGACCAGATGGCCCTTCAGCCCAGATGCAATAGATACACTACTGCTTATGGACTCAACCTCTTATGCATCTGTACAATGCAGTTGTTAGAGAACATAGATTTCTGAGACCTTGAGAGGCAGCATAAAGGTACCAATCTACACATGGGCCTACACAATTTGACTAATAACTATTGAATTTTATCCCTGCTAGATCTTGCAAGTAGAATACATGCAAAACATATTCTAAAATTTCTGGAAGAATGTGTTGAAAGACGAGTATACTTACAATGATCCAACTAGGATTCAAGAAGGCTCAACAGTATGCCATGATGAAACATCAACTTCTTATTCAACTTATATTGATCTAACATCAGTCTTTGATACTATCAACTGAACCCGATTATGATTTTTTTTTTTAAATATAGTGCATTTTCATAGGGCTTTTGAAACTGATTGTCCAATTAATTTAGGGGTCCTGGGCGCTAATTGAGCCAGGCAGTAATGGAGCACTATGCTGCAAAACTGAAACACCAAAAGGATTAAAGCAGGGTTTGTTATGAGCATTTCTTTTATTTTTCAAAATAAATAGCTGCAATCTCAAAATATCTGCTCAGTGTCTGGATATTTCCACCAAAGTGAGGTCAAGAACAGTTCCCCCATATATTCTATGGAGATAATACTTTCCTAACGGATCTTACATAAGTTGGAATGCAAAGAGAACTGAATGCATTTGCAAAATATTAGACCAAGAACAAATTGCTAATTAATGTGCCAAGTACAAAAGCATTGGTTTTTTCAAGAAATTTTGTGAAAGAACATAACCAGAAATGGTGGCTGAATGGCCAACAAGTAGAGCTTGTTACTAAATAAAGTATCAATAAATTAGTTTTCAAACAAAACATAATGTTAAAAGTCACATTGCATCTCAGGAACAATGAGGTGTGGCTGGAGCCTTTGCCTAACAGGATGGCAAACTGGGCCATAATTCACTGGAGGTTTTACACGAAATATATAACCTGAAAATGATAAACTTGTTGCTCTATGCAGCTGAGTTACTTGACATGAGAAATATAAAAGTTAAGATAGTGGAAATTACAATTTCGAAGAAATGGCCCAGACCCCAAGGGTTACAATTAATTTCAGTCTGAAACTGGACCTAGGATTGGTGAATATAAAAGAGTGATCAGTTATTGGCAAGGTATAGTTGACATAACAGAGGAATCACTGAGATACTGTAAAATACAATCTCCATCCAGGAATTCTAATATCAAAGCTCAACAAATTAAGAAAAATCATGGATACAGTGAAGTGAACCAGAGAGAAAAAGGCTTATATATCTACTCAAAAGTATCAGGTAAAAATATCAGCGAATTAAAAAGATTGAGAGGGCTGTGCAAAAAGAGTGCATCTTTATTACATGTGGGATACAGAGTCAGATGGAAAATTACAACCATGCTTAAAATATATTAAAAAGAAAGACACATTAGGAGATGGTTGGTGAAGCTGAGATTGGGGCAAGAACCCCTGTTTATCAGCTGGACAAAGTCGTAAGTGGAAAAGACACTGAAGTAACAGTAATATGCACATTTTGCAAAAATGGCCCTGTTGCTCTGATGCATTTTATAGTATCTTGGACACACTTTCTTCAAGGAAGAGGGAGTCTCTTAGTCCCTGTTATCAGATGTTTAAAGATGTGGAAAATTGACAATCTGCTTGCCACAGTTATGCAATCTGATATTTAAAGCTTTGTTTATTTTAGTATTGTTAATGCTAGAGCCGGTTGGTGGCTAACAACAGTTGTAGATGTTTTGAATTAAAGCCGCCCAGGATATTTTTTGACAATTACTACAAGCAGCCCACAATAAGCTGATAAGATGAAGTGATACCAACGTCTTGTGGTATTTATGCTTATTTTTATATGTAACCTGGTATTTTATAGTTTTCTTGGATTTCCTCATAGTACTATATAGCACTATATACAGGGCCCTTTTGTGCAGAAGTGATAATGAAACATTCTGAAAAAACGTTAATGTACAATGCGACTAATGTATTTCACTTTAAAATCTTTATTGATGCTCTCAAAATGCTTTTTTTTAAACTATCCCATTGAGCTAATTAGCAGCATATAGTAACCTTGCTGTGCTGCATGATAACACTCGAGGATCACAGTATTCTATTGTAAACCCAGCTTTTCTGAAAAGATCTTAGATAGCATCTTCTCAGACTAAACAAGTGAGAATGTAATCCATGTGATGTCATTCATGATGCTGCTCTGCTACTGTGTGTTTCATAATGCTCTGTATATTTTTATTCTGAGGGTAGCTTTATCGAAAATGGCTTATCGGAACTCTAAGAAAAGATCTTAAGTTGGATGGCCTTAGCAACAATATTTCGAGAACATATTGCACTTTAAATACGTCTTGCTGTTGAATCGTTTAGATATATTTTTGTGGATTTTTGTAGAACATAATTTTTAACTTATTGCCGTCTTTTATTAATAGCTCACATAGCTTGTCCCTGCAACTAGTAAAAGGAAACTTAGAAATCTATTGTGTATTTTCAATGCAGTTGTTCTGCAAGAGAATTAAGATTTGTTTTTTAAACTAAGCTGTTCTTTTCTAGAACATTTTGATTCGCACATTACACAGAGCGAGAGTTGATATGAAACAATGCACAGTGCTGCTGTGGAATGAAAAAAATCGAAATATTTGTTAACCACAAATGTGTAGGAAAAATGGATATGCCTTGTTTAGATAATTTTTAAAACGTGTTATTATATAATTGATTTAGGTATTAATCACTTTATGATAATAATGTTTGTTTTCAAAATTGCCATAATACTAAAACAAAAAAGTGAACTAGAAGCTACTGCTAGTATTCCCCCAATAAGCAAATAATACCATTACCGTGGATCCCTGTTGTAGAGTTGTGTTTGGCTAATGGATTAAGGTAATCGGACATTGTACAGCAACAGGACGCAAACTATTCAAACATGCCTCTCACAAATATTAGAGCTACGATTAACCTGACAGCAAGTTGAAAGTGGTCTGATGAGAACTAATGAAAGACTTTATTTCTGATTTATCAAGAGCCAGGAGTGACATTGCATTTTTGCAACCCAGGTGAAATATTTTGATGGTCCCTTACATTCTCACCTTAATAATAACTCAGGTTTGCTGGTGCCCTAGGCAGTTTATTTCATTTATTAAACTGTTGTGCCAGACTACTGTGGAACCTTTCGAACTGTGATCCTTTGAAAAACAGTACCTGGTAATGTCATGATCCCATGCAATTTTAATAAGTGTTAAGATATATAGTGATTTTAAGATTTGCCCCGGGGAATAGAAACTGACGCAGTCTGAAAAGAAAGAATTACAATCATCAAACCATTTCGGTCTGCAGACCAGTTAAAGAACAGCAGTCTGTAAACAGAGCTCTATTGAAATGTCATAAATACCTAGGCCCTCCTTTTTTTTAGAGATTTGGAGTATGGCTGCACAGCAAGTCATCTTGCTGCGCTGCCATATTCCAAAGTGAGAGGGCAGGAATGCACCATATTTATGCAGTACGGTGCATTCCTGTCTGTTCACCTTGCACTGGTGCCATTTCGACAGCCTAGCGCCAACACAGACACCCTTGAACCATGGTGCAAGAGTGCCTGTGTTGTTGACATGGTTGTTTTTGTGCAGGAAGGGGCACCTTCCAGCACAAAAACAATCCTAAGAGGAAATAAAGATATTTCTCCTCATTACGCCTCACCTGGGGAGGTGTAAAGATTTGGTGCTTTCCCAGGTTTGTTTCATGGGAAAACCTACTGCAATGCCCATGGACTGCCTCTCGAGTGCAGTGTAAGGCAATGCAATTATTTGCGTTTCCTTGCAGTATTCCATGTCTATAAGGCCATTCAAAGCCATGCATAGTGGCTTTGCGTGGCCTCATGTATATGAATTTGAAAGTTTTGCTGCGAAAGCATCAGAAAAAGTGATGCTATGATGGCGCAACAGGCTCGTAAATATGCTGTATAGTCTTGAGGCTGAATGCAAATGCCTCCTTCTCCTCTTTCAACACAATGAGCGATTTCCATGTCTCAAAATTCCCAACATAATCAAATACCCCATCTAGATTCTTTATTTTAAGTCCACCCTCATTTCACCCCTAAAACTTTGAATAATACTATTTGAATACTTTCTGAGCAGTATAAATTGCACAGCATTCATCACCATCTCCACAAACCTTTTTCTGGTTGCTTTCCTCTCCTTTCAAGCAAATACCATTGTGAGTAATTCCACTGAACCATGGCCCAGATTTACAAATACTTTGCATTGAGTTTTAACGTAAACCCAATGCGACGTTTTCAGTTTGGATTTACTGTCCAACGCAAACTGTAATTTACCAAATATGATCATTAAAGTCGCTATTCTAAGATTTAAAAGTTTACGGAATATCATGATCATTGATAACCCAAGGCCTGATTCACAAAGGTTTACTGTTACATTAAGTTTCCAAACCACAATAGGGTATTAGAATATTTCCCAATTAAAAAATTGTGTACTTTAAAAAAAATAAAATTATTTACATTAAATTGTATTCATTTAGCTTTTTACCTATTTTAAATAATTTGATTTAATTTAATATTAGGTACCAAGTGGTTTTATTTTAATTCCATACCTCTGTTATTTTATTAAGGAGGACGTTGTAGTAACAATGGTTGTGAATGTGTGCTGTTCTTACTACTGTTTTATTTGTATTCATTTACTTTACGAATTTGTGAATATGTAAAAAGTAGTAAACTTAGAAGTGTAAATTATTAAAAATTGTAAGTTACCTTTGTGAATTAGGCACAAGTGTTTATAGGAGAAGAAATAAGAACGTAGGGGAGCACAGGGGGATAACAAATAAAATAACCTAATTCGTCTCAATGCCGCCAGACTCAGAAATCTTAGCAAGGATGGATCCAGTTAGAAAACAAAGAGTTGGAAGTTGCCTCTGTTCCTGCTCAGTAAGGGCTGGATATGCTAATGTTAAAATAACATGACAATACACCAGATATTGTTTTGGAATGTCAATGGCCTGCGCGTGAGGGCACGAAGAGCTAGAATCCTACAATATCTGAGAGATTCCCCAGTGCAGGTCATTGTCATTCAGGAGACCCACCTTCTCAAGACAGAGGCAAAATAAATGCTTAAAACTCAGAAACGGGTGGATTCTTTTATATGCACCGACCAAACGGCTAATATTAGAGGAGTGCTGATTCTTTTCAAAAAGGAAGCTAAAGCTCAGATCCTACAACGTAGGGAAGATCCAAGTGGTAGGTGGCTGATATTGAAGATCACCTTAATGGGCATCCTTTTTACTTTAATTGGATATTATGGTCCTAAACAGGACGATCTCTCTTGTCTCAAATCTATTTGTTCACATCTCCTGGATTTTCCATAACCAGTGATATGGGCAGGAGATTTTAACATCGTCCTTGACCCTAAACTGTATAAATCCCCAAATAGTAGAGCAGTAGTCCCCTCAAGATCCAGGACGTCTCTCCTGACTTTGATGGCTCAATTGGGACTCTGTGACATATGGATGGAAAGGTCAGGTGAGCAACTAGGAGTATTGTTTAGAAATTTTAAATATAAACACAAGTCAAGAATTTACTATATTCTGCTCAGCTATAACTTAAGAGATAGAGTCAAAGATATAAAATACCTGGCATCATATCTTTCGGACCACTCAGGAATTTTATTAGCCATTGATTGTATACAACCACATTATATCAGAGCATGGTCACTTGATCGATCATTACTACTTGAAGAGGAAGAGACAGCTTTTCTTTCTAGTGAAACAAAACTATTCTTAAAGAAAAAATTAGGTACAGCCAACATAACTATAGTCTGGGACACTCTCAAAGCTTTCCTGAGGGGGATTATTACCAATAGATCAAGCTATAGGAATAAAAAGTATAGGGAAGTGACTTCAGCTTTGGAGGCTGAAATGAGGGCAGTCGAATTCAAAATGAATAGCCAGGCCGGCATCGGCCTGAAGGAAGATCTGGATACATTTAATCAACTAAAGGAACAGTTGGAGAGCACCCTTCAATGGAGGCTCATGCATAGATGGGAGGCAAGCAAGATCGCCCATTTTGAGTATGGTGAAGGGGCAGGGAAGTTACTTGCTTGGAATATCAAAGCAGACCAGGTCCGAAACCATATAAAAGAAATAATTGTGGATAATGATGCACCCTCCTTATCCTCGGATAAAGAAATTGGTGTGGCTTTCTTGGAATATTTCCAAAATATATATATAGAGACATGTAAGGAAGATAGAGCAAAAGTAAAGATGTGGTTGGATGGGACTACATTACCATCTATTAGTTCCAAGCAACAGACAGACTTGGAGTGTGCCATTACCCAAGAGGAGGTGAGGAGGGTCATGGCTGGATGTAAAAGAGGGAAACCGGCTGGGCCTGCTGGGCTACCAGCCAAATTATATCGATCTTCGGGGAAGGCTATAATCCCAATACTAACTCAACTGTATAACAAGATATTATTGGAGGGAATTAGCCTCCCTCATTCTTGGGATGATTCTACTGTAGTCCTGATTTTGAAACCCGGCAAAAATCCAGCCAGCTGCGGTTCATATCGACCAATATCGCTCTTAAACATAGATTATAAAATCTTCCCTTCTATTCTAGCAACCAGGCTGGGGATGGTGGCAAATGACATCCTTCACCCATATCAAAAAGGGTTCATGAAAGGGAGACAATTAGCAGACCTCACATACGATCTAGTCAGTGCAATTGATATTGTTTCCACTTATTGACTTCCTCTAGCAGCCCTAACTCTGGATGCCACCAAGGCTTTCGACAGGCTGAACTGGGGTTACCTGTCAGAAGTTATGGCAAGATTTAACTTGGGAGACAAGTTTTGCCGCACCATTCAGCTGCTATACCAAGCACCGTCAGCCAGGTTGCTGGTCAATGGTAGTCTGACGGAGGCATTCAAGATAACTAGGGGAACCTCTCTCCCCTGCTCTTTGATATGTATATAGAGCCTTATGCGCAGAGACTCAGAGATAACCCCAACATCATCTTCTTTAAATATGGGGACTGGGCGAGGAGGGAGGCCTTGTATGCGGATGACATTCTGATACTTTCCTCAGAGCTGGACACATCCTTTCCGGAAGTCATAAGGCTGGCGGAAGAAGTTGGACAGGTTTCTGGGTACGAAGTAAATGCTGGGAAGACTGAGATCATGACCTGAAATATTAGGGAAACTAAATACCAGGTTAGTCCCAGCATGCGGTACTTGGGGGTCAGAATTGTTCAAGATGTAGATAAAATTGCAGAAATAAATCTAGCATGAGTCCTTAAGGAATGTCAGAAACAATGAAGTCATGGGCCCATCTCCCTTTATCCATCTTGGGGAGGGTAAATTTGGTCAAAACGACAATTCTACCTAAGATCACGTTTCTCTTTAATACAATCCCTCTGCACTTTGACAAACGCTCAATAGATAAATTTCAGCAGGAAGTGAACTCCTTTATCTGGAAATATAGAACAACCAGAATAGCCTGGAAAAAATTAAGGCGAAGGAGAGAGAAAGGAGGCCTTGCTCTAACCCGACCCACAGTACTATGCCTGGGCTTTTCAGCTCTCACTCTCCCGGATGCTATTAAAAATGCCTGTTAGCAGGGGGGAGGAGACATGTTTCGGGCCATGTTAAGAGGTGCTGGCTTACCGGAAGAAGGCTTTATGTTCAAACTCAGGGACCAAATATTCTTTAAAAAGGTCAAACTCAAGGTCCTCCAGGCATTCGCTAAATTATGGGCCAGATTAAAAACTCTGGTGGGTCTTAATTACTTTTCAAACCTAGCGCCACTTTGGGATTCACCGAGGTCACCGGAATGCCTTCAGGATAAGTTGACGATGCCACTTAAAGAAGCTGTGTTAAAAGTATGTGGAAATTTGATCAGTGAGGATACACTTATATCATGGGAAGATCAAGAAAGAGAGTAGGTACTGGTCTCTCAAGATTTAAGTATATCCAGCTACAAAGCTGGGTACAATCCCATTTAAGACAGAAAAAACCCATTGGTGGGGGTAACAGTCTGGAGCAACAGTTAGTCGAGAGGCCAGTAGGGAAGAAGATGGTATGGTATTGGGCTATAGAAGAGGCAGTGGATGGGGAATTTAAGCTTGCAAATGAGTTATGGAGCGAACAAATTCCAAATGTGACTTCATATGGCAGGATTCGTTTAGAACTCTCTTTAGTTTAGTTAAACCTGCTTGACTAAAGAGGAATCACCTGTTCACTGCCCATAAAGCATACCTATCTCCCCTCAGACTATCAACATTTTTGAATGGGACTCAAGTCATATGTAAAAGGTGTGGGCTGGCCGAAGCATCAGATATACAGATGTTTAAGGATTTTCCCTCCATCGTCTGTTTTTGGGAAGAAGTGCAGAAAATGCTGGAGAGTATCTTCAGAGTACTAATCTATAAAGATCTGATCCTGATAATCTTTGGCCTTAATAGCCATATTGTAGGCCCAGCCAGACCTTTTTGATTTTATTCAGTACTACTGGCCAGGAGACAAATTTGCAAGCAGTGGGTAGATCAGCCCCCCCAAGCATTCAGACTGGCTGACCTCACTATATGAAGTATCCAAGATGGACTTGTCTAGAAGGTCCTGTGATTATGCCTTTTTGATACTCCTTGGACCATGTCGCGCCTCTCCAGGCTATCGAAAGTGTCCTTCAGGTTCTTAGGGACTTAGTTGGAGTGAAGACCATCCCCTTCCTGTGGGGAAAGAACTTTCCGGTCTGATAATATACCCTTAAAGGCTGAAGGCACCGAGAGATTCCATCCAAAAAGCCGAAGCTGAGTAAGGGTAGGAACAGGCGGTTTGGTTTAGGTAGTTGAAGGCGAATGAAGACAAAAAAAAAAGTGTTTATTTCTAACCAAAGGGATAACCTTTGCGATATTTCAATGTGGAATAAAATTTTAGTTTTTCAATATATTTTACCTTATCTACTGTATGATGTGAATTTAGCATCAAACATTTTTCAATTGAATGTTTTTAACTAATATCAACTTAATTTACTTCAAAAAACGGCAATTCAATACAAGTCAAAATGGAACAGATATTTTCTTCAGTATGCTGTCAAGGGTATGTCAATATATATATTTTAGAGATATTCTAAGTTCAACATCAAATATTTTGCTGTGGAAGATAAGCCATAATAAGGTGAAATGTATAATGGCCTCTTACGGACACAACTTTAAAGAGTCGCTGACCGTGTTGTTTCTTGGAACATGGCCATTTGTACTGAATGTTAAAGGTTGCGCAGATGAGACGAACATAGGGGCTGATTACGATGGCGTTGGTAGGCACCTCTGCCGTGCTGGCTGTGGTGGAAAACGTCTGTTTATTTACTCCGGAAGCGGGCATCGCAACCGCCATAATACAATGGGTAAAGCTAGCGCTTTTTCCTGCAGTCACGGTGTTTCCGGTTCCGCCAGAATTTGCTTTCTGCAACGGTGCCAGAGGTAGCCAATAGAGGAAGCCCGCCGTGTGGAATGACGTCCCCACTGCCAAACAGAGGACAATGCGTCAAACAGCCCATCAGTACGCGGTGGTAAAACAAGCTCATCTGAGATGGCAGAAGCACAAATGCGAAGAGAGAAACTCGAGTCTGAGACACCTGTTCCTGCCCATCATGGATTCTGTTCTACTAGCCCTGCAGCTGCTGTACCTGATCCATTAGCAGCAGATAAGACGCCGCTGCGGTCAACGCCAGAGGTAAGTTAAAAACATCTCCCCACAAGCAACCCCTGTACAACAACAACACACAACAGTCACACTGAAATATGTGTCCTGTCTACATCGGACACCCTGGTACCATAGTGAAAGTATCCACATAGGTACATTGACACCTCAGCTTCAGGGGCACCCACCTCCATAGAAATGATGGCATCTAGCCCGGTCGTGGCAGTCATGTCACAGCAGCGGTGAAGCTGCGGAAAACATGCCCACAATGTTGTTGGAGTCCAGCACATTGTCCTAGGCTAGCAAGATCCTCATAACAACCTCCACCCTACAAAAATTAGAAAACAGCCTCCAGTCAGCACAACATATCTGCTGCGAGGAGTCATGTGCAGGCACACTGTCTAAAGTGACATCTCTGTAGGCTCATCATCAATTGTATAGCAACAGGAGTGACAGATGAGGCAAGAGTCTCTTCAAGAGGATAGTAGTCATCATTGCTGTCAAATAAGTGGCAGTCCACATACAATGTGGAACAGAGGAGGGCAGAGCAAACAGTGTGTGTATGGGTATCTCAAAGTTGTCCAACAAGGTGTTGGATGAGTCAGAGAGCCAAGGTAGATGACATGTGAAGATAGACATCAATGCCACATAATCACAGTTCAGTACACTAATGGGGTGTTCCCAGTGGAAATACAGGATTAAATAAATATCAACATCCCCTGATTAATAATAAACAATATTTAAGCATATTGAAAGTATATAATGCATCATATTCAAACATAGCACTTTTAACACATGAGTTAAAGCATAGGTGCCGCAGAAGGGGAATGGGTGATGTAGGTGCATCAAAGTGCAAAAGTGAGGGTGAGTGATGGAGGGAGGGCAGTGAACAGTGTATACATCAAAACGCATAAAAAGACCTAACCATCCTTAACTAAGGCTAAATTATTTACAAAAGCAGTCAAAATAGGACATGGTGAATCTATCACTATTATCTACATTCAGTATCAAGAACATGGAGCTGTTGACGTTGCCACCTAGGGTTGTTGTAGGTAATTTCACTCCTTACAAGATGGTCTTCATCAGGACCAAGGGGACAACCTAAGTCCACCTGGTTATGTAGTGGAAAGAACAAGCTCAGGCACGAAGGCTCCAGTTGTAGAGAGGGATGGAATCTTTAAAATGTATGTGATCGTATGTGGTTTAGTCCAATTATTTTAGGGTAGGCGGCATGAACTGATCAAGGTGCTCCATCTGTCTGGCAAAAGAAACTTCATGTTTCTGAAGACATCCGATCGCTGGCTGTTCAGAACAGGTGGACCTAGGGTGTCCCCTTGGTCCTGATGAAGACCCTCTTGACCACATGACCGCACCACAACCAACCCATAACAGGACACTCAGAAACATAAGCAAAAAAAAAATCATGCATCCACATTGCATACTTCATCTTCCTCACCCTCCAAGTACCCTCCCATCCCCACACCTGATCCCAAATCCACCAGTGCACTTGCCCTCGCTGCCGTGGACCTGGGGCCTGCCCCAGCTGGCCCCACCCTTCTTCAGAAGGCTGTTTTGCCGGAATCTTCAACTCCCACCACCACGCCTGTGAAGTGTGGACAAGGAAGCAAAGAGGGGAATGTACCTCCACAACAGGGTAGGCAGGGGAAAAGGTCACATCCAACCCCAGTGTACCACCAGGTCAGGGAAATTGCCATGGGAAGATCCACCACCACCTACCACACTTTCGGGGAAGAGGGAGGCTATTGGGGCCACCTCACTACTCACTTGTGCAAAGACACTTGGTGAATATCGGATCCCCAAACAATTGAGACCCAGCCCTTCACATGCACCATTAGCCACTAAGTCTCCCCCCCAGTATTTCTCCGCCCCCGTGCCACAACTCCACCAGGTCCAGCCAGCCCTCAAGCTCCCATATCCACGTATCCTTCTACCTCAGCCAGTTCTCCCCCTCCCATGTCCAGTCCTACGACTGGCCCTGACAGTTATCTTCCAGTTCAACGTCTCCCCAATTTTGAAACCAAGTCCCCCGTCCCATGCCATCCTCCCTTTGCGGTGCCTGAAGTGTCCATTTGATGCCCCTATCCTGGTGAGATTCCCATGGCAGTGGACTGTATTGCAAGTTTGTTGTGCAAGTTTTCATGTACGCATGTGCGTACTCAAAATTTGTGCTGGTCGTTGCCCTTAATGTTTTGCACTTTGATGCAGATATAGGGTTTATGTAATAAAAAGATTATTTATGTTCTGAGTGTTGCCCCTGGCCGTGCTAATGATGTAGTACACAATGTATGTGTATATGTTCATCTGTTCCATGCTCTGAATGACACATTCACATTGGCTTTTACTCTCTGCTTACTTAACATTCACATTCACACACCCAGAGGTTATGGCAACTAATTTGCTTATTGCCTCAGAGGGTTAATGGGGCCATGATTCTTGTCTGTGATGGTCTACTCTTGTCCTCTTCATTCTTTTGTCAGGGCTCTACTTTTGTATGCATGTCATATTTGGATGCTCTACATCAACAGCAGCTATTTCTATTTACATGATGACTTGAGGGGTTGACATCGTCCATCATATCTGTGTGTTTTATGTTGATGTGTACACACCAGTGTAGATGTGTAATCATCTTGTATAGGTATGGCTCCATAGTCACATGGGTACATTAGAATATGTGTACTTGAGTACTCGCACAGTGTGACTGTCCTGTCATGAGTTGAAGTATTGATGTGTATGTGCTGTTGAGCATGTCCCTTTCACACATGTATAATCCAGTTGATGTGTGCCTGTTTGTTTAAATGATCAGGCACCTGCTGGACGTTTTGGGCACATGTAGGAGTTGATTCTGGAGCAATGTACAGTGTGTCGGTGTGACCTTGCAGTCCTAGGATACATCTACTTGTTGTCCACATCATTTGTGAGTGTGCAGAGTGTGTCACTGCAATGTCTGTGTTGTGAGTTTTGGGATCAGCCATGGCTCTTGCTTACCTTTGTTCTCACTGTGCTGACTGGCTCTGGCAAACAAACATTATATGTAATGTTTCACATACATCGATGTCAGTTTACACTTTATTTATTCCACTATGTGGTATTCAAAGTCATACCAGCCCCAAGAAGACCATTTGAGGCCTACACATTGTGAGTTACTCCTCTATGTGTTTTTGCTCAGTACATTCCTCACCTGTACAATACTACTGTATACACAACTCAGTCAAATATGTTCCAGTCCATTCCATGCCAGTGATTGACCCTCCCCAACACTCCATAGTGTGACACTATACTATGGGAGGATGATCTGTGTCCAGAACGATTGGGCCCCTCAGCACTGTTATATGCTATTTGAGTCTACTTGATTTCAGTCATGATTGCTCATGTACAGTACAGATGAGTTTCCAGCACAGTCCTCTAGTCTGATTGCATGCATATGTGTTTGCCTGAGTTGTGCAGCAGTAGGTGATAGCAGAAGTGTGTATCTGTTTGCTGAGGTACTGCTACCCATCCTGTGTGTGAAGTGATCTGTGTGCTGTGATGATTTGTGATGTTAAAGTTCATGGTGGTGAAATCAGATATGTCTGATACTGGTTTTAGTGGTGTTCCCACGCTGCTTACTGTGCATGCACTGCTGTCAGTGGATGTTGCATTGTCCTTGCCAGGTGTGAGTCCCCCTGATGTCCAGCTGAGATTGCTATGTGATGTGTTTGGATGTGCATATGCTATGAATTTGTTGTTGAGGGATGCTGTCTTTGGCCTGTGTTGGCTCTTTCTACTGACAGGTCCATGTGTGTTTAATTTTGTTTTTGCATGACATTGTTTGTGATGATTGTGTGAATTTGAATGCAATGAGATGGGTGTTGAATTTGTACTGTGCATTTATTGTGCACATGTCACATATGGCAATGTGGAATCTTGTTTATGTGCTTGTTTTGTGTGCACAATTGTGCTATGGCCTCCTATATTTGTACAATCACTTTTCAGGATTGTGCGTGTCAATGCTTGTGCAACACACTGACACCATGCTCACTTTGTAACCTGTGGAGTGTCTATGGATGTCTTGTCAGATTTGTCTGGATGCAAGCACTTTGGGATTATATTTGTCATTTGTTTATGTTTATTTGTATTAGTTTTAATTATGCTGTCTGTGCTGTTGGCCAGAGAATAAATGTTATTTATTCCAGGGTGGTTTGGGGTCACATTGCCTATCCACTCTTTTGCTGCACATGGCCATGCTTGTTGGACTTCTTTTGTTGTGGTTTGTGATACATGTATTTAGAAATTGGGTTGAGTTCAGCATTCAATCATACATCCTTGAGTGGACCTCAGACTTTTTTTAATACACACTGGGGTGTAGCATCGGGTAGCCGGTGATTCACAGGAGCTTATTTTCACCTTTATCAGAGATTGTCCCGGGTGTAGAGCAGTGAAGGGAGATGATGGGTAAGTGAGGGGTATGTGTGAAGGTTATAGTTAAGTTTGACAGTCAGGGAATGCCACCTCGAGCCATGAGGGTTGTGCTGGTGGCTTACACATGTCATATTAGTTAGTACAGATGAGGGGCTGGTCACTGTATGACTAATAACAGGCCATCTCTTTCTGGTCCAATGCATTACTTGCATTGCTGAATCACAAGGATACTGCACAGATAATACTTTCATACAATTGGAATCTCTGTGCCACGTGTATTATTTGATGTCCTAAGTGTAGTGTCATATGTGGTACCTCTTGAATTCCATGTACACATTGTACCCGTCATTTTTCCATGCATTTCATGCATTGTGCCCTTCACTTTTGAATAGTTTACTTGCTATCATACAGTGCTGCAGACCTATAGTTTGTTTATGAGGCAGAGTAAGAGTGTCTGCTTTTTGTGAGCTGTGCGGATGGTGTATGGTGTCTTTGTCGCTTTGAGTACTGTTGTCGTGTTCTGTGTGTGGATGATTGGGTGCCTGAGTGCTCTGGTGTCTGTGTGCTCTGGTCAGGTGGGGGCACTGGGAGTGTGGTTGCGGAAGGGACAGGAGCTGGACTCAGAGCTTGGGACTGCAGAATGGCTGCCATCACTGGGGAGGACAAAGACTGGACTGTTCTATGCAGGCCACCCGCATCGGAATGAATGCCCTCCTGGAACACAACAACTCTGACAACTTGTTTCCAAAATCCTGGAGGGCATTCAGGAGCACAGTCTGACCCACAGACACCTGCCACAAGATGTCTATGCCCTCCATACTGAGGGAAGCATGGGAGACAGGGGCAGAGGCAGCAGTGCCTGGGGGGGAGGAGACTCTACACATCATAGGGCTGTGGGCCCAGATACCACTTTGGGGTGCATCAGGGAGGGTGTACACAGGACAGGGTGTGGCGGACGAAGAAGCAGATGTTGAACTTCCTGTGCCTGTCAACACTGAGGTGTCACTGCTGGAGTGTGAAGATGTTGAGGTTGGTATTTCCATACCGGACTCCTCCAGTGAACTCCTGTCCCCCTCAGAGGTGCTGGTTCCCTCAGTGTCAATGTACTCCCGAGGACCAGTTATGCCAGTAACATTCCCCTACAGTGTTGGGCTCCTCTCCTTCCCTGCCATCAGTAGACAGCTGATGTGTGCCAATGGCATCTGACATACCTATGTTGTGCTGAATGATGACATCCATTACACATCAATATCCCAAGAAATCACTCACTGATTGGAATCAGTAGCCACTACTTCACCATGCACTGATGCATATGGACACAACTCCACAATGCACACATACTGAGGCCTGCCATTCTGAGTGACATTTCTTTCAGCCAAGAAACGTTACTGTCGAACACCTCACTCACATCACAATTTGCCATACCCAATGATCACATCTAACTATGTGAAGCCTAGTGCCAAAACTGTCTCACAATAGACACGTTTAGCTGCATTACATCAAACTTCCACTGTCTAACCATCCAAGACATGTTGCCATATACACAATTAGCAAATGAAGATCAGCCAATGAATCACTACAACCATCACAAATTACACCATCTACTGTGGCAGGGAATTACTTCATGTGATGCCATGCTGCTGATATTAGGACAAATGTTTTGCCATAATGCTGTCATATGTGTCATTTAGAAAAACACAGACCATGGGACAGGTGTAACCTCTGCTAACTCACTGCACACTGATTCCACATTTGTGCATGTCTCTATCCACATACACATCATCACATGCGCACACTATTTTGGGAGCCACGCAGCACACACTATGCTGAGAAGTGTACTGGGCTACACACTTCACACAACGTCTTCTCCTATGTAGGAATGTCTCAGTTCAGACAACATTCACCAGATGGTAGATGAAAACATGTCATGATAAACTGCTATGACACCGTCCATGTATTTCCCACATGATAATCCAAACATTGTACACATGCAGAACCTCTTCACTCGCCACTGAAGCTACGTAGAAGCAATTGCATCGCACTGGAAACTGGAGAAGTCCTGCCTTGCTCTGGGCTGGGATTAATGCAGTCACTCATGCGCCAAGTCACATTTTGCACAATACTCACCCCCAGTTTGCTACTGTTGGGCCCTCAAGCGTCCATCCAGCTCCGGCTGTGTCACTGCCAGGATGCAGCCATTAGTGGGATCATGCTCCTGCACCAACCTGCCACTTCGAGGGACCAGCCCCAGCGTAATTTCTGTGACGTTTTTGCTGAGGTGGAAGATGCCATTCCACCTCTTGTGGCAGTGAGTATGGCGTTGGTTTGAGACCCCCAGGGCCCGCACCTTGCAGGCAATGGCTCTCCATATAGCCTTACACTGATGGACCTTGAGCTGTGGGCATAGGAGGCAAGATGAGGAATATTTTGTACACAGTGTTGAGTACCATTGTGTGCCAGTCCAGGAGCATGTATACACATACCACACACATACATCAATGGACAGCAGAGGCCATAGACCATGTCACATAGTATACCCGGAGAAAGCTTTCTGATTCCAATGTAAACATCTATGATAATGGACCGACTACCTGCCCATCTCATACACATGCAGAGTGCCAGCAGAGAAATAAAGGTTAAACTGAGCCTCATCTGTGATGCACTATGTGAGTGAGCATGACAGACGATACCCTGTAAATGATGTGTAGTGGTCAGACTCACTGTGCATTACACTGCACACCCCTTAATGTCCTGGACCATTGCATTGCCACACGTGTCATGGCGGTTACAATTAGTTACCTGATTGTTCATTCTCCCACTCTTGTCACATGGTGTAGGCCTGTCTTGTGTACTCCTCAGACCTCTAATTGCTGCTTCATAAATAGTAGGGTGGACTATACATAAGTCTTTCTAAGTCATTTTAGTGATGGGGCCTTGATACATTGTGCAAAAATAGTGGCCCATCACAAGAATAACATGAATGTACAATGAGAATGATGACACAGTGCATACACATGTGAGACCCTACAAATAATGCCACCAAGAGAAGGATGACATGTCCACCGTACATTTACCAGAGGTGAAGAGGTGAGTTGCCACAAATCTAGAGAGATACAGGCCTTTTACTCTTGTGCAGACTGTGCACATCTCCATAGGGTCACTGTCAAAGCAGTACACCCATTAATCAGTATCCTCTGCCCAATCGACAGGCAGCATCTCACTAATGATCACATGTACACTTGATAAACTATTACATGACATGTCACAGGGAATGTGTGTACAGAGTGAGATTTCCTGAAGTCAGCAGTATAACTGTACTACTGTTCAACCATGTTATGTCCATACCATCATTGCATGCAGTCAGGGATCTAGGGGAATAAGTCTATACAGATCATTGACGTGAAGTCATTCCGCTAGGCCAAGGGTCTCCGACCTTCTCTCTGATGGGAGCTACTTCTGATCAGTGAATATCACCCTGAGCTACTGAAGACATTATCACTGTTACAATATGACCACATCCAATAAGCTTTCAATTCAACCTCCACATCCATTTAGCATTACAGAGAATGACTACACCTTACAGCCCTAAATTCAAGCCTCTCTACTCTTGCTCCTTTAGTCATTTTTTCTTAGCCAAGTATTCATTTACACAGTGTGATTGAGAGAACAGGGCCTGCAATATGATCAATCTCTATGCAACTTTGCTACTCTGCGAGTGGAAATAGGTGGTCGTGTTGCAGACTATACTATTGTCACATGCCGTCACAGTCTGTGTTTATTTGGTGGTGTGAAGCCCTGCTATTAATTTGGCTGACTGCTACTCCAAGTTTCTGAAAATGAGCCTCACTACCTCATTCAGTGTGACCAGATGCTCCCTATGAACTACTGGACTGACCTTCCCTTTAACAAGTCACTTCCAGGGAGCTGGTGAGCTACCAGTAGCTCCCAAGTTATTGGTTGGAGACCCCTGTGCTAGTGCCTCCCACATTTTCATGACCCATTCTGAGTAAAACATGTGTGATATTTGGCTTTAATGGAGCTGGACCAGTGTCTATGATGCCAACCTCCCCACATACTTAAGTGCAAAAACGTGTACGTCATGTATGGCCCATGCTGATTACAAAATCAGAATGCTTTAAAATTGGCTTGCACTCAGAGGCACATACTAGTGTACAGTCACATAATGTGAGCTTTCTGAGCAATCAAAAAATTTACACATTCATTTACCAGTACCTCTGGAGCGCCAAATAGCCGCCTGTACAGGTCACAGACCTCGTCCACAAGGACCTCCAGCTCCTCTGTGGTGAAGGGATGGGCCCTGATGAAATCTGTAAGAGCCATGACTGGGTCCAGAGTTGAGGTACAGCAGCAGTTGGTGGTGAAGAATGGCAGGCAGCAGTGTCTGTATGCAAGTGACAGGTGTGGCTATTTCACAGACATTTATAGGTCCCTAGGGTTGTTCTGGTGGTGCTCTGCTGATGCAATTGGTCCACCTGGTTTGCATCATTCAATTGTGTCCAAAGCCTGTGACCGGAGTGGTGGAGCACGCCTACCGCGATGTTCAAAACTGAAAGGCAATACATTAATGGTGGGCCCCATTGGCTGCATGTAATTAGCATAGGCGGTGTAACACCTTGGGTGTCAGGATGTCTCTACCGCAATACTGCATCATTCAATTGTGGCCAATGCCTGTGACCGCAGTGGTGAGCACGCCAACCGTGATGTTGAATACTGAAAGGCACTACAGCAATGGCGGTTCCCATTGGCTGAAATATCATTCGCATAGGTTGTGTCACACTGTGGGGCTCAGAATGTCTCTACCGCAATCCTGTATCATTCAATTGTGGCCAATGCCCGTGACCGCAGTGGCGGAGCACGCCTACCGCACCTGTAAACACATTGTGCATTAGCATTCTCGCTTTTTGAATTGCATCATTGATCCCAACACGTTTAGCACAAACAATTTCAGCCCCTTGTAAAGGGATTTGAGAGTGTGAAAATTTACTTAAGTCTGCCCACACATGTCATAGCAGTACACATGTGATTAAATGCATTGGTCTGTCCGTACTCGCATGTCATTTTCATCCATGCGGGCGTGTATACAGATTTCATGTTGAATTGCCTATCATTTTTGTGAGCATGACAATGTGTGTAATACAAACTCCTCCCACAGTCATGATGGTCTGACCATGTAATGTGAATATATGTCTGTACACAGTGCTGTATTTATATGGATAGTTGCCTAGCTTACACTCACTGGGCTCATTTTGTAATGATGTTGTGCTTAGTGGGACTCAAGGTTGAGGTTGTGCAGTGACAGCAGCTAAATACAACTCTGCATTGATGCTGTTAGCCACATATGCTGTGTCAGCTACCCACAGGGCTGGGTACACTTGATGTAGCAGTGTATCATATGCCATACACATAGTCTGATTTTGATTTGACTGCAGTAAGTATGTACACCCTGGCTACATGAATGAATACAGGAGATCAAGGTGTCAATGCATGTCACTTGTGCATCGAGCTGTTTTAACAGTCCTGTCAATGTTGTAGTTGTGTTAGTCATTATGTAAGCTGTTACACACATCTCATATGTAACTTATTTCGACTTTTGTCCCATGCCACATTATGTTGGAAAAGACCACCTGTGCATCAGCCTTTCCCAGACCTGGTGACAATGGAGAATACAGACATCATTAAGAAATGTTGTCTGGATCACCTTACCCTTAAAGAGCTATGTGCTCAGTTGGTGCCCCATTTGAGGCCTCACAGAACATATCCAACAGCTTTGACACCAACAGTAAAGGTGATGGCCACCCTGCATTTCTTTGCCACTGGCTCCTTTCTGTACACGGTGGCCATCGCAGATGAGATGTCTCAACCGATGTTCAGAATGGGGTTGCGTGATGTCCTGTCCGCATTGTTGACCTACAAGGACAGCAACGTTCACTTTCCTAGGAGACATAAATTGGCAGATGCGAAGGGGGAATTTTATGACCTTGGTCACATATCTAATGTTGTTGGAGCCATTGACTGCACCCACATTGGCCTAGTTCCACCACAGGCATGTGAGCACATCTATCGTAACAGGAAGCATTACCATTCAAAAAATGTGCAAGCGGTATACCTAGCGGATCTGATTATCTCCCACGTGTGTGCCACATTTCTGGGTTCTGCACATGACCCCTACATACTGCGTAACAGCATCATTCACAATTGATGGAAAATCTGCATCCAGAGCAGGCATGGCTTGTTGGTGAGTGAGCTGTGTCAAGTAGTGTGCTGTATGTGTGACATGCCGGTCTCCTCAATTAGTTCTATTACATAGCTGGTCTGTGTTTCTCACAACTAGGTGACTCAGCGTATCCCAACCGGCCTTGGTTGCTGAGCCCACTGAGGAATCAAAGGATGTTGGGGGAAGTCCGCTTCAGTGATGCCCATGGGAGGACATGTTGTGTGGTGGAGCGAGCTTTTGGACGTCTGAAGGCTAGATTTCGATGTCTGGACACGACTGGTGGTGCACTACTCTACTCTCTCCAAAAGGTGTGACAGATCATAGTCGCATGCTGCATGCTCCACAACCTAGCCTTGCGCAAAGAGACCCCCCTGATTCTGGACAATGATGATCAGCAGGTGCCCCCTGCTGCAAATCCACACATGCCCAGTGACGATGATAGTGGTCAGGAGGAAGGTCTTGATCTGCATCAACAGCTCATCACCAACTACTTCCCTTAAGTGTAAATTACCAATAAGCAACTATGACTGTGTCTGTTTGCTTTGCTGATAGTGCCGATGATGTGTTGTGATGCTGGCTGTTTTTGGCACATTGCTATAGGCTAATGTGTGTGGAGCTGCTGTGTTTTTGTTTCCACTGACCACATGTCTATGTTGATTGTGGTGGTCAGTGTTATGTGGAATGAATCTTGTACAGTATTGACTAGTGGTGTGTTGTTGCTGTTATGCCATCATGTAACAACTCAGTGTCATCTTCTTGTGTCATTCTAGGTTCCTCCACCCTATCAATGGGTAGTCACAATCAAAGCTCGTCGTACATTGAAATCCAAGTTTACATTGTACATGCTATGATAAACATGGAACTGACACAAAGGCATAGGTGTTCATTTTTTTTCATACTGCATTTATTTTACCGTGAGTGAGATGTTAGTTGTACAGACAGAGTGTTTCAGTTGTCAGTGATGGTAAAAGAGACAAATAGAGTAGTCACCACAATAATGGAATTACACAGTCCAACAAACGTTTGCCATCAACATGGCAATGTGGGGTCAGATGTTCAACAAACTCAATGTTCAGTGCAATACTGGTGACATCATGGCTTGCTCAGGGGCCTGGCTTGGCTTCGTGCTTTGCCACATTGTCCTCCTGTGGGGTTTCTCAGATGTCCCCCCTTGCATTTAGACAGAGGTGTCTAAGGTGTCATTGTCTTGCAGCTCACCCCTCCCTGTGGCCACAGCTGAGGTGGTGAGCATATCAGCAGGCTGGCCACTGGAGGGGGGGCATTTTTTGAACAGCATGTATGTCCCGCAGAACACCCACGAGCTGGCCCATGAGATCCACAAGTTGTCCCATTCCGGTGTCCATCGACCTTTGCAGCAGGTGGAGCTCACGCAGTTTATCTACAACCTGGCTCATCTGTCTTTGGTTCTGTTGGTACATACCAAGGGCTCTTGCGATGGTGGCCAGGGCTTCAGTCTCAGTGTCTTCCTGTGATTGTCCCCTGTGTTGCCTCCCACCTGCCCTGCTGACACGGACCAGTGGCGTTGGCTGTCCATGCACCAGCACACTGTCCCCGGCATCCTCGGCGTGGGTTGTGGTGTTGGTAACCACTGATCCAGGAACAGTGTTGCAGGCAACTGTGGTGATGGGGGAGGTGGCTACTGCACAGGTCGTTGTAGCAGGGTTCATCATAGTTGTTGTTACTGCTCTGTCGAGAGTTGTGGTGGTGGGGACAATGAGGCCCTGAGAAGAAGTGCGCCCTGGCAGTCCTGAGGGGCCAGGTGGGTGCTCCTCATCTGAGAAACAGTGTGAATCTGCAGCAGAGACTTCAAGTTACGGAAGGCGAGACTGGCTCTGCTTGTTGGTGGTGATCTCGCCAGCTGTTGATTCCAAATCTCCTGTTGAACAGAGGCTAGATTGTCAGCATCCACACTCCAAAACTTAGGTGACCCTGTTTTGAATGTTTTAGTTGAGAATCCCAACTTTTTACATTGCAATCACTTGGTTTTGGTAAACGTTTCTCAGCATTATGACATGATGTGGAGGTACATACATTACTTGTTAGCAGGGTGACATGTAAATACCAACCATTTGACATGTACAGATAGTGTGTTTACAGGACATGTCATCATTTACCAACTTGGTGCTCATCCACTGGGATATTGTAGACTTTTCTGAGAATCTGTTACAGCTATGCCAAAACTTCCTAAATTCTGTTGGTCATTTTGCTTTGACATCACGTGCTTTAGTTAATTTGGCCATGAAGTGCTGTGTTCATATGAGCATTCATGCTTTGAAACCATGGGACTTACACATTGCATTGTGTGCATTGCCTGATTGGGAACAACACTTATAAGCATGGGACTTTGTGATACAAAGTGTGATTTATGTGACATATACGTGGGCTTAGCTGTGTGTGCACTGGATGTGACATATGGAGCTGTACAGAGTTGACTAACAAGTGAGGGATGTGCTGGTCAATAGCTCCATGCAGTTTGAGAAGGGGGACAGGGTGCATGAGCTGACTACCTACGCGTTAGGAGGCACTGTGGAGGGAGATGACTGTCACATGGCTCTAGGGTGGGGAGGGTGCTTCATTCTTTTTGGGAGGCAGGCCAGAGGGCCTTGTGGGAGTTTTCTTGTAGTTTTCAGGTCCCAACAACTCCCTCCCTAATGAGCTGACTACCTACCTGTTAGGAGGCACTGTGGAGGTAGATGACTGCCACATGGCTCAGGGATGGGGGAGTGTTCCATCCTGTACAGGGGTGATGCAAGAGAGCATGAGATGGCTACCTACCTGTAAGGTGAAGCAGAGCAATTACATGGCTGCCCTATGGCTCTGGGTGGAGGAGTACTACATCCTGCTCAACTGTAGGGCAAGGGGGCCTGGTAGGAGTTGTACTGTAGGCTGCCAGTACCCATTCCCCCTGGTGAGAAGGCTACCTTCCTGTGTGGTGGAGCAGAGGAAGGGAATAGGTTACATATGGCTTTGGGGTGGGGAAGTGTTCCATCCTGTTGAGGGGTGATGCAAGAGAGCATGAGATGGCTACCTACCCGTAAAGTGAAGCAGAGCAATGAAATGGCTGCCAGATGGCTCTGGGTTGTTGGAGTGTTCCATCCTGTTCAGGGGTGATGCAAGAGAGTATGAGATGGCTACCTACCTGTAAGGTGAAGCAGAGCAATGAAATGGCTGCTCCATGGCTCTGGGTGGAGAAATACTACATCCTGCTCAACTGTGGGGCACGCAGGCCTGGTGGGAGTTGTAGTGTAGGCTGCCAGTCCCCACTGCCCCTGGTGAGAAGGCTACCTCCCTGTGAGGTGGAGCAGAGGAAGGGAATAGGCTACACATGGCTCTGGGATAGAGGAGTGTTCCATCCTCTTCAGAGGTTATGCAAGAGAGCTTGATATGGCTACCTACCTGTAAGGTGAAGCTGAGCAATTAATTGACTGCCACATGGCTCTGGGGTAGGGGAGTGTTACATCCTGCTCAGCTGCGGGGCAAGAGGGGCCTGGTGAGAGTTGTAGTGCTGGCTGCCTGACTCAACCTCCCATGGTGAGAAGGCTACTTCCCTGTGAGGTGAAGCAGAGGAAGGGAATAGGTTACACATGGCTCTGGGGTGGGGGAGTGTTCTCTTCTGTTCAGGGGTGATGCAAGAGACCATGAGATGGCTACCTACCTGTAAGGTGATTCAGCAGAGCAATGAAATGGCTGCCAAATGGCTTTGGGATGTGGGAGTGTCCATCCTGTTCAGGATTTATGCAAGGGAGCATGAGATGGCTACCGTCCTGTAAGGTGAAGCAGAGCAATGAAATGGTTGCCACATGGCTTTGAGGTGGAGGAGTGTTACATCCTGCTCAGCTATGGGTCAAGGGGGCCTGGTGGGAGTTGTAGTGCTTGCTGCCTGTCCCAACCCCCCTCCCTGGTGAGAAGGCTACCACCATGTGAGGTGGAGCAGAGGAAGGGAATAGGTTAGACATGGGTCTGGGGTGGGGGGTGTTCCATCCTGGTCAGGGGTGATGCAAGAGAGGATGAGATGGCTAAGGTGAAGCAGAGCGATGAAATGGCTGGCACATGGCTCTGGGGTGGGGGAGTGATACATCCTGCTCAGCTGTGGGACAAGGGGGCCTGGTGGGAGTTGTAGTGTTGGCTGCCCATCCCCACCCCCCGGTGAAAAGGCTACCTCTCTGTGACGTGGGGCAGAGGAAGGGAATAGGTTACACATGGCTCTGGTGTGGGGGGGGGTTCCATCCTGCGCAGGGGTGATGCAAGAGAGCTTGAGATGGCTACCTACTGGTAAGGTGAAGCTGAGCAATGAAATGGCTTCTACGTGGCTTTGGAGTGGGGGAGTGTTCTATCCTGCTCAGCTGTGGGGCAAGGGGGCCTGGTGGAAGTTCTAGTACTGGCTTCCTGTCCCTACATCCCCTCCCTGGTGAGAAGGCTACCTCCTTGTGAAGTGGAGCAGAGGAAGGGTTTTGGTGACACATGCCTCTGTGGTGGAGGAGTGTTTCATCCTGCTCAGCTGTGAGGAAAGGGGGCCTGTTGGGAGTTGTAGTGTTGGCTACCTGTACCGATACCCTCATGGAAATATGGCTGCCTACCTTTGAGGTGAATTAGAGGAAGGAAATGGTAGATATGTGAGATATGTGTTGGAAAGAGTGTGTTGTACATAGGTACAGTTTGGTCTTGTAAGGGTAGCTCTATGGTTGTGCAAGGCAGTACATGGCAGTGTAATGGGATACATGTATTGGTGCTTACCAGTCTCCACTCCCCCAGTTATTCCTGTGAGACTCTCTGGATGCAGGATGGCAAGCACCTTCTCCTCCCATTGAGTGAATGTTAGTGGTGGAATGTCAGGGCCACCGCCAGTTCTCTGAGCAACCTCATGTTTCCTGTTGGCATGGTATTTCACCATGGTCTTAAGGTCATGCCACCTCTTCCTGATGTTCCGTAGTGTGACCAGGGTGGTACCTACTGCATTGACTTTGTTGACAATCCTCTCCCACATTTGATTTTTTCTTGCAAGTGGTATCTGTTGGACCATGTTTCCAAACAAATGTGGTTCTTCTCTAATTATCTCATCTACCATCACTGACAACTCGTTGGCTGTGAATTAAGCATTTTTTTCTGTGACATGGTGTATGCTGTGCAAATAAGAGTCAAGTGCAGGGAGAAAGGTGCAGGTGGAGATGTGTAAGGTGTCTCAGGTGTGTGTGTTGGAAGTGTGGGTGTGTGTTGATGTAGGTGGGTTTGATAGTGTGCTGTTTGATAATTTGCCTCTCCTAACATCTGTGGTGTGTGCCCCTTCAATGCTGTAGTTGTGCAAAGGATGATGGTCATGGAAGGGGTTGGTTATATACTCTACTATGTGGGTGTGCCAAAATGAAGAATGCCTGTCAGGTGTATTTACCATATTGACCAGAGATTTCATTGTTTTTTAATACCTTGGGGGTGTAACATTGGGGCATGTCAGATGTGTTTGAGGGTAGAGGAGAGAACAGGCACACTTGGAGACCTGGTTGTGAAGTTGCATTTGACCGCCATCCATCTTTTTGTGAGACCGCAGCAGTCGTAATGCAATGATCGTTACACCAGCTCTGCCTTCTCATCATAATTTCACTTGCGGTCATACCGCGGGTAAATTAGACTTTTTAATGCTTTCCACAGCTTTTCCATCCGCCATGGTCAGATTTTCTGTATTTCCAGACGTGGCAGATGTTTTTTGGTGAAATCCGACTACTGTGGTCGGATTTTACATTTATCGCATTGTAATGAGACCGCCGGATTTGGAGGGAACATGCAGGCTTTTTTTTTGGGAAGCATGGCAGTCGGGGGCTTTTCCGTCCGCCATCGTAATCAGCCCCATAGTCTCAAAACAATCATCCATCCAAGACAACAGGTGGTCTAGCCCTTATAGGATAAGAAGCCATGAACTTGATGCATTCAAAAGACTTCATCAATAGATAAAAAGAAAGCAGTTTAGCTAAATGGAATATTGAAATACTTCTTTGAATCAAAAACAGACTTTCTAACCTCGGCTCGAAATAGTGATCAAAAATCTTATTGTTTTATATGAACTGAAAACAATGTATGAGCCTCTATTTGAGTTTGGATCACATTTTTACTTAGAATTGTTTACAAAAAATAAAGTTTAATAAACCTACATGTTTAACAATGCACGCATATAATCTATTGCTATGTAATAATGTACATGTTTCTTTCAATAAGCAGTAGATGAACTCAGGGAGCTACAAAGACCTTTTCCACAACTGAAAGGGAGGTGGAAGGAGTATCAGTAGCGGTGTATTTAGTTCTAAACCCAAAGCAATGAAAGGAGGGCGTCTTTGTGAGGAGCTACATAAGGAAAGGAGAGGAGTGTTGGCAATGCTCCAATCTAGCATCTTGCAAAGTCACTGAAGGATTCGCTTTACACCAAGGCAGCATTGGGAACCCAGAAGTATGTCACACTGTTGAAAAAGGAAGGAGAACATACAGCAACTCTGACCTGATTTATTTAATCCTGGCAGTTTAATCCTTACTAAATACGCTATTTTTGGCAGAGATTCTGCACATAAATAATTGTCTGGCCCGATCTTTTATGTGCTAACTTCTTCACCACGACTACAGAGTCTCCACAGTGTAAAATTACCGTTAGTAAAATTAGATTTATATTTTGTGAATACCAAAAAGACAGTGAACTTACTTAAAATGTAAGTTTTCCCTCTGTGAATCAGGCCCAAATTTTTTTAAAGCACTTGTATACCACCTTTGGTTTTGGAGTCATGCCTTTAAAATGTATTGTGCTTTGTAACCTCCTTTTCAATGATAGATTTTGTCTGTTGCTAGACCTGTCATCCTTAGGTCTGTCTTTACCCCAACTTTTTGCCTTTTGCTTCCCATCTTTGTTGATTCGTTTTCTTAGCCTTAGGACTCTGAGCACTTTACCACTGCTAACTAATGCTAAAGTGTATGTGCTTCTCCCCTAAACATGATGACATTTGTATATACCTGATTGGCATATCTGTTGTACTGGTAAGTCTCTTGTAAAGTGGTATCCAATATACCCAGTTACTGCACTTCAAATGCTACTAGTGGGCCTGCAGCACTCATGTTACTCACAGAAGAAGCCTTTCAAACCTGTCTTAGGCCTGCCACTGCAGTGGCTGTGTGTACAGTTTGTTGCCACTTAGACCTGGTATTTAAACTACTTTCAAACTTTAAACTCCCCTTTTATTGCATTTAGGCCATCCCTAAAGTAGGTCCTTTGTAACCCTAAGGGTTGGGTGCTATGTAAGAAAAAGGCCGGACATGCACCTTTATGTTTTGCATGTCCTTGTAGTGACAAACAACATATTATACACAATGGTAATGTGGTGGAATGGATATCTAAATGTTACCCATAGGGTACATCAAATTACCCTATTCAAGGTCCATCGTCCCGTTCCAATTTTTAATACTTCAAAAACCACATACCACTACTACTTCCTTGTTAAAGAAATTCTTCATTGCATTTTATAGAAAAATTGAACACACACAAAAAACATTTTACACAAAAATATACATGTATTCTCTTGAACAGAACAGGCGCATATCAACAATTCATTAAACAAGTCATCATATGTATATTGTCGCCGAAACCCCGCTTTGTAATGTCAGTGTTCACACCCTCATTAATTGCAATACACTATGAGGTAATCCTATATACACATGGGGTATCTACTACCCCCCTAACACATTTTGTAAATGTGTATTTCCACTTGAATGTAATTATTATTCTTGATTTTAAGTCGATTCCTCCAAACATCTACTGTTGACGCGTTTCAGCCCCTATGCCTTCCGGACTTCATCAGGACAAGGATTAAGGGAACAACCTAAAGTAATCCAAAACCAAATTAAAAACAGTTGACTACATGTGTCGCAGGATGTGCTGATAACCCAGGCATGCAATAGTGCTCATAAAGTGCAAAGAAACCAACTGTAAACCCCTATAAATTAAAGTGCAGGGAGAAAAACAGCCACCTATTTGCCAAGAATATGTGATGCAAATAACTATCATTAGCACCCAGAAACACGTGTTGCCTTCAGAATCCAGAAAAAGGCACAAATAATATAAAATGCACTCACTGTGCATCCCACAGGCGTTATGTCTCTGGGGTGTGGCCCCCTAGATAAGTGCTGTCCTCACAAAAAAATATGAATCCCACTGGATAAGATATGATACACTTCAAAATCAAGAAAGACTTTCAATGTAAATAAATATAAAACTGTCACGTAATAAAATGCATACATATTCAAATTTGCGTACCTGTGTTGTCACAGAACCCCCAGACCTTCTTGAAGTATGCTGGGTACCACCACGTTCCATTCTATTATTTCCTAAACGTGCTGAGAGTTTAATTTAAGCCCTTTGTGTCTTCCGATGGGCATAACACTGCGAATAAGTAAACAAAGACCCCCATCAGTGGGCCTTAAATAGACAATGTTCAGGACCCAGTCCATCCACCTCGCTTCCAAAAAGACTCTTACCGGTTTAAGTTAAACCAGTCTGGCTGTTTCCTATCATCTCTGTGGCAGAGTAACACTAACACGGCTCCCTCGCGGGTCGCAAGATCAAATAGACGCTCCCCGCGTACCCGGTCATGTGCTTCTTCCCAGGCAGTGGAAATGGGAACAATACTACAGGGAAGTGCTCAAGCCAGCACCATGACACCGTATGAACACTAAATGTGCCAATCCCTATTTGGATGATAATAATAAAAAAATGATCATTCTCTGTGCGTCGCGCATCTAGCGGTCCACCTCAAGAATGTTTTAAACCCACTTGAATTTCAAACAGCGGGGGACCTGACTGCTGATAATAATCTATGAGGGCTCATCATTATTAAACCCTGGGTATGCAAAACAAAAAAATATCAGTACCCTTTAAATACATGAATTACGGACAGGACAAAGTCTAGTGTGCTAAAAATGGGGAAAAAATATTATTTCAACAATATGATCAGAAACAGATAACCACATGTGTCATGTTGCAAATCAATCATAACAACAGCACAGTAGTGTAAGCAAATGTTAACACTTCTCTTAACCACGCAAAGGTCACTTTACCAAAAATTTAAATCAAAAGATAAAGTTCTCAGATCAGGGCCCAAATTAAATCATGATCATTAGGGCCCAGCACTGCTGTTCTATATTTTTCTATCATGAGGTCTTCAAGTCTATTTAATGCAGTTTGTAGGCTCACCTTGTTGCTTGATTTGACCACCATCAGTACCGACCAACGTATGTCGTTCTCATCATGGTTACACTGTAGATAGTGTTGGACTAATGGGGCACCCTGAGTCTTACATAGTATCCTTGATTTGTGCTGCAACATACGCATTTTTACTGGTTGAGTTTTCTGCCCTTTGTAAGATTTTTAACATGGGCATGTCAGACAATAAACCACTTTTTTACCCATGTTAAAAAAACTTACATAGGGCTGACAGAGTAACCAGTGAAAATGCGTGTGTTGCAACACAAATCAAGGAAACGGTGTAAGACTCAGGGTGCCCCACTAGTCCAACACTAGCTACAGTGTAACCATGATGAGAACAACCTACGTTGGTCGGTATTGATGGTGGTCAAATCAAGCAACAAGGAGCCGCATTAGTATTGCTCGGCCACGGAGCTGATAGGAAGCAGCCAGACTGGCTTAACTTAAACCGGTTAGAATCTTTTTTGTAGCCAGGTGGATGGGCTGGGTCCTGAACATTGTCTATTTAAGGCCAACTGACAGGGGTTTTTTCTTGCTTATTCACAGTGTGATGCCCATCGGAAGACGCTGAGGGCTTTAATTAAACTCTCATCACGATTAGGAAATAAGCATATCAAACGGGGTGGTGCCCAGCATACTTCGAGAAGGTCTGGGGGTTCTGTAACAACATAGGTACGTGAATTCGAATATGTATGCACTTTATTATGTGACAGTTTTATATTTATTTACACTCAAAGTCATTCTTGGTTTTGTAGTGTATCAGATCTTATCCAGTGGGCTTCAGATTTTTTTTTGTGAGGACAGCATTTAGCTAGGGGGCAACACCAAAAAATGTTTTTTGTCTATGTTCAGTTTTTCAATAAAATACAATGAAGAATTTCTTCAACAAGGAAGTAGCAGTGGTATGCGGTTTTTGAAGAATAAAAAATTGGGACGGGAAGATGGACTTTGAATAGGGTAATTTGATGTACCCTATGGGAAGTTTTTCGATATCCATTCCTCCACATTACCATTGTGTATAATGTGTTATTTCTTAGCCCAGGTAGAGGAGGGCAATTGGGGCAAACCCCTATGATTTTGCAATTCTGGTAGTGACAAACAGCATATTTCGTTTTTCACTTCTGCGAGGAATACTCTTCTCATAGGCCAGAACTGGGAATTCCTTAATATATGTTTAATCTATAATTCCTGATCAAAGAGGAGTAGCTTTTTGATGTTTGATATGTTTGGGATGATACTGAAGAATCCTCCTTACTGTTGAAGTTGGATGTAGCATTACTGTTTTAGAAATGCCACTTTAAGAAAGTGGACATTTTTCTATACTTACTGTTCTTCGTGCCTGACAACCTGTCTCTACTACACTTCAGGGCTGAGTGACAGCTATACTTTTTGCATTCACTCTAGACAGCCACAAACACAGGAATGGCTAAGTGTGACGGAGAACTCATCTGCATTCTGGTAGCCTTCTTAGGCAGGAAGGGGAAGAGCTGGCTCACACCTACATCTGAATAGGCTGTGTCCTGTCCTTACACAAAGCACTGATTTAACCCTCGGGTTACCTAGCATACAGGACTGGGTTGAAAAGGATCCTTGTGCACCTCATAGTGTACTTTTGAAGTCACCCCCTATATCAAACGTACTTTTGGATATAAGTAATGGGTCTCTAAACCCCTAAAATCAGACGCTTCTGGATCTTGAACTGAAACTCTCTCAGAAGGACCGTTCAGCTGCTTAAAGAACTCAACTGGATTGCTTTTCTGCCTTCCCGAAAAGGGCTTGCTGGCCCGCCTCCTGTTCTACTGAAGTCTAAGGGACACAAAAGACTTCCTACAATCCTAATGGTGTTTTAGGACTCTTTCTTTTGCGTCATCAGAAGTGGATTATGCATCTGTTTTAATCACAAACCAACACATTGCATTGACTGCATGAGAAATTGCTCCACATCCCCCTTCGGCATCTATGCAGTGGCTGCCCAATGACATCGGTTCCACAGCCTATGCAGCTCAATGAGGATGGTCTGCACGGCTCAACAAAAACACATTGCCTTCACTTCAGCATAGCTGGACGATGATGCAGTGACCCGACTGCATGGGAAAGATTTACGCATCAAGCCGTCAGCAGTTGCCTGAACTTTAGATTTGCACTGGTCCCTCTCAAACATAAGAAGTTTGCTTTTGATTGCTAGTGTCTTCTAAGCATTAGTTTTGATTTAATCATTTTAAAATTCATATCTCAACTTCTACTTATTGGATTTTTGTCGCTGTGGCCTCATTATGCTCAGATAAATGGTCTCTATTTGTCTAAACCAGTGTGGAGTTTTTTTGTTGTGTTTTCATTGTGTTACTGTATGTGTGTGTGTGTGTTGCACAAATAATTTACATATTGCCTTTGTAGATAATACTGACTGCTCTGTGCCAAGCTACAGGTGGATGAGCACAGGTTATCTTATTGTGTCTCAAGAGTAGGGGTTCCTGCCTGGCCTGGGTGCATTCCTCAGGCAGCCTAAATCCCATTTATATCACATGTCAAATTATCCTGTCAAAAGAGACTGATCCAAATATTACAATTTACTGATTCCTGGTATCAGATAATGAGAAACATTCAAACTCAACATAATGAATTTGGAAGGCATTCTACCAATTAAATTCTCAGTGTGAAGCTTGTTTATAAAGACAAGGTTATTAATTACCTTTGGATATGATTTATAGTTTTTAGACCAGGGTCTCTTTGAGATATTTCTATCTGCAAACAATACGTTCTGAAGAAGAGTTGCCTGGAACTTTGAAATTATCAGCTGGTGAAATTTCTCATCCAGCACCCTCACAAAGAAGGATAGAATGATTTTTTAAGTTTATATAGTGTGGAGGGGGCAAAAATGTATCAATGTTAATTAGTTTCAGCGGTGTCAACCCAGAAGCCAGACTCACAGGGTGCATCTATCAAACATGCAGCAGGTGCATTGGTACCAGGGCCCAGGGAAGGAGCAGCATTTCACTCCAATTAGTGCCTGGGTTTTACTACAAAACCAGGTAAATTTGGCTCAGTTTCCTTCCCTGTATTCGGACCAATGGCATCCTTGAAACAGTGGCTGGGATTCCTGTCACTCGTGGTAAACATAAGTTCCTGAACTACAGGACACACATTACAACTATATATTTTTAAATTCTGTGCAAGCAAGCCAGTTATTCGTGGTGACAGACCTCCATCATCCAGGTTGCAATGTGAGGAGTGTTAGATGGCTGCACAAAAATTGTTTATTTTTCAAGTTCATACAAAGGTTCCAAAAATAATGTATTCTTTTGCAAACACCCTTGCTTTAGATCAAGTGTTTTTATAGTCAGTAAATATGAATGTGGATTTTCTGACTGTGAATAGGCCTGGACAAAACAGTAATTTTGCCAGTAAAATTGGTGTCATTCCTGAATTCTACATTCAATAAAAGTTAGATATTTTCTTCAGCAAGTCCCCAGCCAATATCTTATACAGAGTTTTATATAGCACCAACTTGACCCAAAGGCATCAGAGTGCTTTACATGAACACCAGCTGCATTACAGACAGATGCATTCATTTTTGTTAGGCAATAGGAGATTAAGTGATTTGCCCAAAATCACAGGATTTTGAGCGTCGCTTGTCAAGACTCGACCCTAGTTCCCTAGCTTTGAGAGTCAACCACTCTAGACATTAGGCTACATCCTCTCCCCTAGTCTTTTGAGACTTAATTTATATGTGTGCTTATTTATGTTTATAAAGTGCTATATTCAAACTGTAGGCATCATGGCACTGAGACTTCTGTGAGGCTTACTGACTTTAGCTTACGACCAAGTCAAAATTATAATATTTGATTTCGGGATAAAGCCATCTTTTAATCAGTTTTCAAAATCTAATAGGGATTTTTGTTTCAAAATTCTAAACTAGGATTGTTCTATTGCCTTACTGCTTCCTCTAAAAAAAACTCAAGGGCGGCTCCTTCACTAGGGCAGAGGAGCTTCACCCCACTGCTTTCTCTTAGTGTGTGAAGCAGAAACATAAAATGGTAATAACTACCATTTTGTGTTTCTGCTTCTCACACTGCGAGAAAGCAGAAGGTTTTGGTTGTGGGCAGGCAGGTGGATGAGCGTGGCTGCTCTGCGAGCAGGGCTGGGCAGGGCAGCAGTGGTGTGCCCACTCCTGAGTGAGCATGACTTGTTGGTCAGCCCTCTGGGGACTACCAAACCAGTTATGCACACTTTGCCGTTCTCCATGCTCGCTTCAATGCAGCATACATGGTGGACATGCCCAGGCCATCAGCCCCTGGCTGGGCGGTGTCCCGACCAATCACAACGCTGCTTGAATGCTTCCTGTTCCTGACCAAAGGCAGGAGAGCAGGAGAGGAGCAGAGACAACGCGGGACTCAACCGGTGGGAAGGTAATTTTTATTAGTTTTATTATTAAATTAAACCCCCACCACGCGACCCCCTGTCCCGCAGCCGTGAGTCATGCTGGTTGCAAATTACCACAAATACTCGCTTGCTGAAAACTGACTATATTTACTAGGGCTACCTTCTCCGACTGAGCACAAATTCTTATATGGGATGTAGAAGAAAAACCTTTCGATCAAGGGGCAAATTCTGTCATCATAAAGTGGTTTATGCATAAGGCAGAGCACCTTGAAATGTATTCTTTGATGTACAGGAAGCCAATGAAGCTCAACTAGACCTGGAGGAATAGATTCCTATTTTCTATGTTTAAAATCATCCTAGCAGACACATGTTGTACTAGTTGGAGTTTCTTTATCTGGTAGGCTGTAAGGCCCATGTAGATGGTATTGCAATAATCCAGCCTCTCAAATATTGGATGGCATTTATAATCTGAATATGCTGTTGATAATGGAAAAGATAAATGATCCATTTTAACACTGGCAATTAAAATAATCAAGTCTTTGTGGCAGCCTTAAACTGTTTTTCTACAGGAATATGTGAATCCATTTTCATCATGAAATTCTTCACGGGGGATACAGGAGAATGTTTCTGGCCCGAATAAATGGGCCACAAAATCATGGTTTCATACCCTTGTTTGACAAAGTATCAGGAGGAAGTCTGTCTTTCCTCCTTTCAGTTGCAAACAACAGAGCACCATAACCATTACACAAAGACACATTTGGAAGTTAGCAGCTTTATTAGCACGGTAACAGAAATTATTTCTGTTTCGACTGCATGTATAAGTGAGGAAAGTCAATTTTTTTCTATTAATATAGCTAAAGGTGTCGTACAATGTTTACGTAAGAAAGGGGATAACATAGAGTCCTATGGGATGTTGCATTCTAATAAG
Organism: Triturus cristatus; assembly: GCF_964204655.1. Lineage (NCBI taxonomy): Eukaryota > Metazoa > Chordata > Amphibia > Caudata > Salamandridae > Triturus > Triturus cristatus. Next base: position 503,186,835 of record NC_140591.1, read on the forward strand.
TTCTTCACAGAGAGGTTGGACTCTTAAATCAACCTGGGTTAGCCCATATGTGAGGAAACTGTGGAGCCAATTTAAGACTATATTAATAAAACCGCATTCCTGCAGTCGCTGTATTAAGAGCTCGTGGTCTGCAATGTCAAAAGCAGCAGACAGATCCAATAAAACCACGGCTTCTAGCACACACCTGTCTGCATGCAAGCGATGGTTATTTAAAACAGCCGTAATAACGCTTTGAATGCCACATCCCGCAAGCAAGCCTACTTGGTTTAGATGCAGAAAGTTTTGGTTTTTAAAGACTACCCTTAGGAATAGTGCACCAAAATACAATACTTGGAACACTATCCTGTAATTGTCCATAAAGTTGGGATCTACTATTGATTCTTTAGGAAAGGGCGGATCTTTGCTTTTCTAGAGGGAAGCATTTCTTTTTGCTTTAATTATGGCTTGACAATTCAACAGAATTTCTTTATGAAATTTAGCTTTTTATGCTAGGTGCTCATTTGCATGAAAATAAAAATCATTAAAAGTTCTTGAAGCCACATTTCTTTCTAAAAACGTTATTTAGCAATTTTTTTTATTATACTTTGCAAAACATGATTTCTCACACCACAGAACATACATGGCTCACATAAAGTATAATTTGCAAAGCTACTTATGTGGAAATACACATGTACAAAATGTGTTAGGTGGTTAGTGGATACCCTATTTGTATGTAGGATTACCTCGCAGTGTATTGCTATGAATGAGTGTGCGAACACTGACTTTGAAAAATCGTGGTTTAGGCGACATTATATATAAGAAGACTTATTTTATGAATTGTTGATATGCACTTTTCCTGTTCAAGAGAATACATGTACATATTTGTGTAAAATGTTTTTTGTCTATGTTCAGTTTTTCAATAAAATACAATGAAGAATTTCTTCAACAAGGAAGTAGTAGTGGTATGCGGTTTTTGAAGGATAAAAATTGGGACGGGAAGATGGACCTTGAATAGGGTAATTTGATGTACCCTATGGATAGTTTTTCGATATCCATTCCTCCACATTACCTTTGTGTATAATGTGTTGTTTCTTAGCCCAGGTAGAGGAGGGCAATTGGGGAAAACCCCTATGATTTTGCAATTCTGGTAGTGACAAACAGCATATTTCGTTTTTCACTTCTGCGAGGAATACTCTCTCCTAGGCCAGAACTGGGAATTCCTTATTATATGTTTAATCTATAATTCCTAATCAGAGAGGAGTAGCTTTTTGATGTTTGATATGTTTGGGATGATACTGACGAATCCTCCTTACTGGTGAAGTTGGATTTAGCATTACTCTTTTAGAAATGCCACTTTAAGAAAGTGGACATTTTTCTATACTTACTGTTCTTCGTGCCTGACAACCTGTCTCTAATACACCTCAGGGCTGAGTGACAGCTATACTTTGTGCATTCACTCTAGACAGCCACAAACACAGGAATGGCTAAGTGTGACAGAGAACTCATCTGCATTCTGATAGCCTTCTTAGGCAGGAAGGGGAAGAGGTGGCTCACACTTACATCTGAATAGGCTGTGTCCTGTCCTCACACAAAGCACTGATTTAACCCTCGGGGTTACCTAGCATACAGGACTGGGTTGAAAGGGATCCTTGTGCACTTCATAGAGTACGTTTGAAGTCACCCCCTATATCAAATGTACTTTTGGGTATAAGTATTGGGTCTCTGAACCCCTCAAATCAGACACTTCTGGATCTTGAACTGAAACTCTCTCAGAAGGACCGCTGAGCTGCTTAAAGAACTCAACTGGAGTGCTTTTCTGCCTTCCCTACAAGGATTTGCTGGCTCGCCTCCTGTTCTACTGAAGTCTCAGGGACACAAAAGACTCCCTACAATCCTGATGGTGCTTTAGAACTCTTTCTTTTGTGTCATCAGAAGTGGATTATGCAGCTGTTTTCATCACAAACCAACACATTGCATTGAGAAAAAAAGGAAGGTGCACTCCATCACAAGTCCTATGAAACCAACACCAATATTTGGAAATAATTTTCTTCTTTTATTCGTAGTCTTGATAAAAAGATAGGCACACAGCCAACGCGTTTCGTTCCCTTGTGCCTTGGGAACTTCGTCAGGGCTTCCAATAGGTATCAGAAATAGTCAATATAACCCGAATACTGAGTGTTTAATCAATCAAAGATCAAGAATCTAGGATTTTTGTTCAAGAACACCAGTATATACGAATTCTTAAAAATATATAAACGCTTAATGCCTCCAATATAGTAATACTTCAATGTTATGATCTTGGACAAAATAGGAAGGTTTACAAAATAATCTGTAAGGTGTCTTCTGACGGAGGTGCAGTCTGTTAGCTGTTAACCTCAATATCGGCAACACATTGCATTGACTGCATGAGAAATTGCTCCACATCCCCCTTCGGCACCTCTGCAGTGGCTGCCCAATGACATCGGTTCCACAGCCTATGCAGCTCAATGAGGATGGTCTGCACGGCTCGACAAAAACACATTGCCTTCACTTAAGCATAGCTGGACGATGATGAAGTGACCCGACTGCATGGGAAAGATTTACGCATCAAGCCGTCAGCAGTTGCCTGAACTTTAGATTTGCACTGGTCCCTCTCAAACATAAGTAAGCTTTTGATTGCTAGTGACTTTTAAGCATTAGTTTTGATTTAATCTTTTTAAAATTTATATCTCAACTTCTACTTATTGGATTTGTGTCGCTTTGGCCTCATTATGCTCAGCTAAATGGACTCTATTTGTCTAATCCAGTGTGGAGTTATTTTATGTTTGAGAAGCTTTATTGAATAAATTAGTACATAAAGAAATCAGCATATACAGAAAATAATCAAATATAATATTAAACAACAACTAGGCTGATATCAAGCTAGAGAAAAACAAAGCATTTTGTGGATTTTATAGAGGACGGGAGGAGGGAAGAGGGGGAAAAGAGAGGAAAGGGGGGTGTTTCCTTTGGAGTCCTGCTACCTACCAGCCAGTCCGTCCATCTTGCCGCTCCTGGGTTCCTCACGCTGTTGGTCTCCCCTGACGCCGCCTTACTCCATCATGGCCGTGACAGGGGGAGACTACAGCTCCCAGGCTGCTTAGCGGCTACTTCCTGCAGTCTTCGCGCCTGGAGGCGCTCATAAGGGCGAGGCTCCCTCGGTGGAGCGGGGGTGTTTCCTTTGGAGTCCTGCTACCTACCTGCCATCCTGTGGACCTGTTGCCAGCCAGTCCGTCCATCTTGCCGCTCCTGGGTTCCTCACGCTGTTGGTCTCCCCTGACGCTGCCTTACTCCATCGTGGCCGCGACAGGGGGAGACTACAGCTCCCAGGCTGCATAGCGGCTACTTCCTGCAGTCTTCGCGCCCGGAGGCGCTCATAAGGGCGAGGCTCCCTCGGTGGAGCGGGGGTGTTTCCTTTGGAGTCCTGCTACCTACCTGCTGTCCTGTGGACCTGTTGCCAGCCAGTCCGTCCATCTTGCCAGTCCTGGGTTCCTCACGCTGTTGGTCTCCCCTGACGCCGCCTTACTCCATCGTGGCCGCGACAGGGGGAGACTACAGCTCCCAGGCTGCTGAGCGGCTACTTCCTGCAGTCTTCGCGCCCAGAGGCGCTCATAAGGGCGAGGCTCCCTCGGTGGAGCGGGGGTGTTTCCTTTGGAGTCCTGCTACCTACCTGCCATCCTGTGGACCTGTTGCCAGCCAGTCCGTCCATCTTGCCGCTCCTGGGTTCCTCACGCTGTTGGTCTCCCCTGACGCTGCCTTACTCCATCGTGGCCGCGACAGGGGGAGACTACAGCTCCCAGGCTGCATAGCGGCTACTTCCTGCAGTCTTCGCGCCCGGAGGCGCTCATAAGGGCGAGGCTCCCTCGGTGGAGCGGGGGTGTTTCCTTTGGAGTCCTGCTACCTACCTGCTGTCCTGTGGACCTGTTGCCAGCCAGTCCGTCCATCTTGCCGCTCCTGGGTTCCTCACGCTGTTGGTCTCCCCTGACGCCGCCTTACTCCATCGTGGCCGCAACAGGGGGAGACTACAGCTCCCAGGCTGCTTAGCGGCTACTTCCTGCAGTCTTCGCGCCCGGAGGCGCTCATAAGGGCGAGGCTCCCTCGGTGGAGCGGGGGTGTTTCCTTTGGAGTCCTGCTACCTACCTGCTGTCCTGTGGACCTGTTGCCAGCCAGTCCGTCCATCTTGCCGCTCCTGGGTTCCTCACGCTGTTGGTCTCCCCTGACGCCGCCTTACTCCATCGTGGCAGCGACAGGGGGAGACTACAGCTCCCAGGCTGCTTAGCGGCTACTTCCTGCAGTCTTCGCGCCCGGAGGCGCTCATAAGGGCGAGGCTCCCTCCGCGCCGCAGGACGCGCGTGGGCGGCGCCGGGCTTTGCCCGGGCAAAGGGCGGGCCGTCTGTGGCCGTCAGGGGCCAAAGGAGGCCGGGCAGGGCTATGTCCTGTTCACGTTCCGTCTTGCATCTGCCCATTTGTTAGGTATTGAGACATTCTCTGTCATCTGCTCGTTGCCAGTGTGAATACTGGAGGCACCACACCGGACGCTGTTATCGAGGAGATTTAATGTTATGCTGCATGCCTTATTGACCCGGTCTTGTGAACATTGCCCAGGCATCTGATTTGAAAATGCCGGCTAGTTAGTGCAGACGGCCCGCTGTTTTATAGTCATTGTAATATATCTGTGTCAGACCAAAAGTACTAATATTACAAACAGAGCGATTTGAATTGGAATAATAGCTAGTTTGTCGCCAAAACATGGTTAAAAACAAGATTGCCAAGTCGAGGGCAGAGGGAGGGGATAAAGGGACTCTTGATGCCTTCATTACAAGAGCTGAATCGCTCTTAGTACATGAGATCCAACTGGCTGAGCATAGACTTTCCCTGGACTCCCAATTAGCAAAGAAACGATCCTCTCTGGGAAATTTAGCCTCCTACCTAACGCCTGGCAGACGGGAAGATTCAACTGATTCTTCGCCGGTCCATCATAATCAGGCAGATATTTCAGACACACCACTAACTATCGATCTTAGCCTGCAGGGGGATATCACGAGTGCAGGCTTGATAGGGTCACCTAACGGCAACCAATGTGCTGCTCTGAGTTCACATGGCATAGAGGGTACTCGGACAACTACACAACAAAGAGCAGTGCAGGGGGACGTCCCAAGGGAGGGGTCCAGCAACCAGCTAGTAGCAGGAGAAGCCAACCCCATGTGGAGTTCTGGTGGAGAGGTAATTACACGCTCTAAAAAACAACAAGTCCCAGCGGGGCTTCTAGTGACGGGTGGTTCACAATGCCCTACTCGTGCCAGTAAATCCAGTCGGAAGGGGACGGCCAAGCCCACTAAAGGCATTAGCAAGAACTCTGAGAACATAGCCTGTCCTAAATGTTGCCACGAAAAAGGGTCGAATGGGACTCAAGAAATTATATTAGCATTAGAAAATAAAATGGAACAACTCCTCCTTCAACTGCTAGGGCCAGTAATGGCGAAAATCTCTAATTTGGAAGGGACCATAAACAGCTTTGTGACCAAAAACAGGGTACAACCCACCAAAGATCCACCCCAGGAGAGAGACGAGGGCACTACAGTGACTAGTCGCAGAAATATGGTAACAAATAACACAGAGATAGAACAGAGTGAATGTAGAAAGACACCCCCGAAAACAGACAACCCTAGTGATAAGGATCCGAGTAGGGAGCTTCCGGACAACTCAGGCACCCGATATGAGGCCAGAGATATCGGTTTGGCACATAGGAGCGTAAGAGGTCCTTTAGGACAGACCGTATGGACTGTATCCAGGGCACCCCAGGACTTCAGACATTAGACCTACCCCCGGCCTCCTGTCCTTACACAGTGGTGCTGGTAGGAGCACCAGGAGTAAATAAGGACAGTGAGGAATCGGCCACCACTGTGATCAATAATGCTGCACACTGGATTAACAATAATATACCAGTAAAGAGATTTCAGCATGATCAAATTCTTATGGCCTGGAGGGTAGCCTGGATCGGGGGAGGAGAGAAAAAATTTGCAGGCGATTGTATTATTGTAAATTTCAGACATCCAGAGCTAGTAAAAGAACTCCTAGACAATCGCCACGGGGAGAGTGAGAGAGGGTCATGCATAAGGATGCTCCCACTGTATTATTTTTATAGGGACAGTGCCCTCGACCCCGGGCAGACTTTGCAATGGCCAAGAATAGTTAAGAAAAGCAGAATTGATAATATGCGCTTGGCCCCAAATAGATTTGCAACCCTCTATAATTTCTCTGCCCTGGATGAACAAGATTGACTGGGGAGTCTGGCGAGTAGGGAGGGTGAGAGACCACGAGACACTGAAGGAAATCTGGGAACTGTATCTAAAATAGGAAATATTGCCCAGGATCTACCCCCGAAAGTAATTTGTCCAGAGATAAATCCTTCACAAAGGAGGACTAGGGGAGGAAGTAGCGGTCGGGATCAAACAGCCCCAGAGCTGAGGCTGTTATCTTGGAATACCGCGGGACTTGCAACCAAAGTCACTAATTATGAACGGCAAGTCTTTATTAAAGAGTATAAAATTATTTGTCTACAGGAAACCTGGGAAACGGATTGTAGTGGGTTGTTCCTGGAGGGATATAAACTGTTTTTTGTTCCTGCCCGTAAATCGTCTATGGGTCGAGCCAAGGGTGGCCTTATTACGTACGCGGCATTGACGCTGCAAGGAAGTTGGCAAGATCTGGGTGGGACTCTGATTGTCTCCAGGGTATAAGATACATTGCAAAGGGCCTCAAGGTAATTTTTATAAATTTTTATAATGTAGGACAATCGATGTCAAATTTGGCGGAGCTAGATGAAAGACTAACTGGGTTAAACGATACAGGGGATTCAAGTACCCAGCTAATTTTGATGGGGGATTTTAATACCCACCTGTGCCCCTACTTGAAATGGGAAGGAGGTATATGGGACGCCTGCCCCTCTATAAAGGGATGGTATACAGAGCACTCCAGAGAGGGCATGGCATTAGGCACAATTTTCGGCAAATCGGCCCTAACACATACGATGGATCTAGTTGTGGATGGATCACCAGACGTAATGACCCCGTCGTTTAAGGGACGGGGCTGTGATTCTATCACATGCCCTAATTGGTAGGGTTAGTCATTTTGCGATAGTCCCTAGTGCATTTAGTGACCACAACCCTTTAGAATTAACAATAGGGATTTTAGACCCGCGCACTAAAGCAGATAAAAGGACCGCTGGGGGACAATATAATGCAAAGGATCAGGGCAGGAGAATTAAATGGAGTACGATCGACGGGCTAGCATTACATAGAGCGCTTCTTGCAGATAATGATAGTCACACGTGGAAATGCTTGGACAGCACTATAGAGGGGAGCGACCTGATTACAGCATTTTGGGTACTGCCCAACACATTGACAGCCTTTTAAGGCGTAAGCTGAAAAAGCAGATCGATCCCTGCCCGAGATGGTTTGACAAGGAATGCTCTAAGGCCCTTAGAAACCTGAAGCAGGCACTTAAAATAGCCCCAAGGGATAGAGGTGTTATTATGGATTGCAGGAAACAATATAAAAAGGCCATTAACAGGCAAAGATATTGTCTCCAATCTCAGGCCTGGGAGTCACTAAGAGAAGCAGCGGAGCGCCAAGACATGACAAGTTTCTGGAAAATAATAAATGGCCCATGCTTCCATGCCCCGAACAAGCCACAAGTGGCATCCCACATCTTGCCAGAGGCGTGGGTAGCACATTTCACAAATCTATATAACCGGGGCAATTATGAGATGCAGCAATCCCAAACCATAGAACTATCTGAAGTTGAGTGTACCCCATTTACGGTGGCAGAAGTTAAAATAGGAATAGATGGCCTGGCACTAAGAAAAGCGCCCGGCCCGGATGGGATCCCACCAGATTTATTCAAAAGTCAAGTGGACCTCTGGGCCCCAATATTGGCCAGGGTACTAAACACAGCCAGAGAGGTGGGCATGCCGAGATCATGGTCCACTGCTGTCATCGTCCCAATATTTAAAAAGGGAAACAGAAATGACCCACAATGCTACCGCCCAATATCCCTCATAGATGTCACGGCGAAAGTCATGGGGAGAATTATTTTAAATCGTCTCTTGGATTGGGCCGAAGAACAAAATATTATTACTGACCTCCAGTATGGGTTTTGAATTGGGCGCTCGACCACAGACCAGTGCCTCAATCTTTATCATCTAATGGCTAAATACACTCTGGCCAGGGAAGGTACTGTGTATCTAGCGTTTATGGATCTCTCAGCAGCTTTCAACTGTGTTAACAGACGAAAGCTGTGGGAGATGCTGGCAGAGATGGGCATTGAATTAGGATTGATACGACTCTTGCAGACACTTCACCTTGAAACCACGGCACAGGTGAGATTTACCGATGATGGTGATCTCACAGATGACTTTCAATGCCGGGGAGGGGTGCGGCAAGGCTGCATCCTAGAGCCATTTCTGTTCACGCTTTATATAAATGGGCTAGATAAGGCGTTGGGAGTACTGGAGGCAGATTGCCCCTGTACAGGGAAGAGAAGCATACCAGTCCTCCTATATGCAGATGATGCAGTCCTCCTGGCTCGTACAGGAAGGAGTCTGCAGGCACTAATTAATGGGTTTGTCAGGTTCATGGCGGATTTAGATCTAGTGCCCAACTTATCCAAATCATACATCATGGAAGTGGGCAAAAAGCCAGCCAAGAACTATAGTTTCTCTATAGGAACCCATATATTGGAAAAAGTAAAAACTTTTAATTATCTGGGGATCGTTTTCGACCAAGATCTTAATTTTAAGCCCTTAGTAAATCTCAAATGTAGTCAACATCCCAGCGCTGCGGGGTCCCTTATGAATTATGCGACAAGATTGGGTCGCTGGTCCCCGCATAAAATTGTCCAACTATATAGCTCGGTATGTTGCCCAAAGATCCTATACGGGAGTGAGGTTTGGGGCTTTACAGATATGGGGAACATCCAACGAGAAGAAGACAAATTTTTAAAAAGGCTTTTGCAAGTGTCAACATGCATCTCCTCGTTTATTGCACACGAGGAGTTGGGTATAGATTATCTTACCGACAAGGCCGCCTCTAACCCAATCCTATGCTGGATACAAATTTGGACTAATCCAGAGGCAAGCTTGAGTAGATTGATTTTAGAGGATTGTCTGAAAGGGGATAAATGGTCTCGAATACCATGGTTAAAATATGTAAGGGATGTACTGACCAGTCTGGGCTATGAAAACTTCTTTAAAGAACCAAGCACGTTGGCCAGTAGAGACAAGGGTATTATAAAGAAAGACTGTAGGCAGCATCAGGTTAGGACCAGAGAGGTAACAGAAGGGCTTAAAAGTACAGTAAGGTCATACCAGCTTATTAAAGTTAACCCGGGCATGGAATACTACCTTGCCAATATGTATAATAGACATGATAGATTCCTAATGTCCAGATTCAGGTTGGATTTGTTGCACCATATCCTGTCTGTCCCAGCGGGTTTTGTACATGACGTGAGTTTAAAAGGGTGATGCGGCTGTGATCTTAGATCTCCGCAAGACACTCTTCATTTCGTCTTAATTTGTCCCTTCTTTGCTTATTCACGATCACTGTTTTTAAAAACAATCCTCAAACGTGCAAATATAGGACAGGCTAAAGTGGCCCTTTTATTTCTCAAGCTTGCCTCTGACTCTTTCACACTATTTAGTATGGTACATTTTCTGCGCCTGGCAGTTAAACTGAGAAAGACCAGGGCAGAGGATTAATCAGGCTACCCTTATTATAAGTAGTAGAAATGAAAGAACTGAAATCCAGAAACGAACAGAGTACCACTGTCTAGGTTTTTCGTTTAATGATGACATCGATGGCTAGTTTTTAACATGCTTGTTTTATTATGAATCATGAACTATTTATTAATGTATGAAATATTATGTATTAGTTGAAGGCCCGATTGTATAATATGTATCTTTTATGGCTATTTTTTAATATCCGAATAAAGATTATTTGAATTTGAATTTGAAAGGAATAAAGGGAAAGAAAGGGAATAATAATACCACAATATCACAGAATACAGAATATGGCATTCAAACAAGATAATATAAGGAAAACAATATATATTATACATCATGGAAAATAAGATTAAGATAAAAATTATGTAAAAAAGAAAAGAAAAGGACAAAGTAAATTTGCTTCACAGAGGTTTAAAATGTTCTGAATTGATACGTGAATGCATTGACAGGGCCATCTGGTCCTGGTAAGTAGTAAGTGGTAACCAAAAGAGATCTGTGTTATGAGCTGGTTTGCAGGAGGAGGCAAAGGCAACATCAAGCCTGTGAAAATGACAGAGAGTGTTCCACCAGCATTGTATGGAAATGTTTGTAAGAGATTTTCAGTTGAAAGAGTTATGTTGGAATGCAAGAGCAAGCATAAGGTCAAAAAGGCCATGACAGTAAGGGGAGAGAACTAGAGAATCATAAAGACTACCCATAATAAGGAGAGGTACAGAGTAAGGAATAGAAATTGAGAAAATACGAGAGATATATAGCCAAATCTTGTCCCAGAATTTAGAAACTTTAGGACAGAGAAAGAAGAGATGGAGAAGACCAGCATTAGGAGAGCTGCAGGTCCAGCAATTATAATCAGAAGAAATAGAGAATCGTGACAAGGAAACCGGGGAAAGATAAAGTCTGTCATATAAAAAGAATAAAGATTGGGTGAGAGAGGCAGAACGGCAGATTTTTAAGGATCTGGACTAAAGTTTATCCCAAAGAGTAACGGACCAAGCACAACCCAAATCCGCTTCCCAGGAAAGCTCCAATTTAGACTTAACACGATCTGGTTTGGGAGAAGAAAAGAATTTATAAATGAGAGAAGCTTTAGGAAGGGCAAGAAGGATTTTGAGAAGAGGGTTTTGAACAATAGATGAAGATGAGGGAGGGAGGGAATAATAGACATCAAGAATTATTGCCATGAGAGTGGTAAATTTATGCAGAAAAGATTGAGGGCAATGAAATAAAAGTTGGAATTGGGGAAAGCAACAGGGCGACGTTCCATCAAAGAACTGATTAACCCACATGATGCCCCTTAGTCTCCAAATGTTCCAAAAAATAGGCCTATTATTCAGAAGAATAAGTGAGTTATGCCAGATAGGGGTGTCTAAGAAAGACTCACGGGTAAGAGTAGGAGGAAGAACCAAAGGTGATAAAAGAGAGGAAGTATGTCTGAATAAAGGAAGTGAAGTAGATGGGGTTTTAGCAGAGAAACGTATAACTTCTTTAAAAGAGAAAGGTAACAATAGTGTTCATTCAATAGAGAGCCAAAGAGGAGTGAAAGGAGAAGATTCTTATATAAGTCATTTTGAAGCTTGGCGCAGTGAGAAAGATTTATGATAGAGACAAAAATCTGGGAAATTAACGCCCCCATTAATTTTGGACTTTCGAAGAGATGCTAAAGCAATTCTAGATTTTTTGTTTTTCCAAAGAAATCGTGAAAGACACGAGTCAATACGTTTGAAATGAATAGCGGTAATGTGAACAGGAAGCATGGAGAGGATATAAATTAGAATAGGGGCTATCATCATCTTAACCGAGTCCAACCGCCCCCACCAACAAAGAAAAAGAGGATTCCAAGAAGAGAACGATTTGTCCATGCGAGATAGGACTGCAGACATATTTAATTTAATTGAGGAGGTAATAGAGTTAGAGAACCAACTACCTAAATATTTAATTTTTGAGCTATTCCAAGCAAACCCAATGGAGGAGAAGGAATGGGGAAGACAAAATTTAGTGAGAGGGAGAATTTCAGTCTTATCTGAATTAATTCTGTAACCGGAAACCTGTGAGAAAGAAGTAAATGCAGATAATAATGGGGGAATAGATGCTTCTGGAGAAGAAATGAATAGAAGAATATCGTCTGTATATGCGGAGAGCTTCAGCTGATGATCACCATTAGGAAAACCAGAAATGGAATCATTGTTACGAATAGAGGTCAAGAAAGGTTCGAGGGTCAAGACAAAAAGAAGAGGGGAATGAGGACAGCCTTGACGAACTCCACGTTGAAGAGGAAAGTAAGAGGAAACATGACCATTAACTAGGACCGAAGCTTTAGGGGCAGAATATAACAAAGAGATAAGGGAAATGAAGTTAGAACCAAAACCATGCCAACGTAAAGAAGCAAATAAAAAAGACCAATCAACTCTGTCAAAAGCCTTCTCTGCATCAACAGAAATAGCAGCTAAAGAGATGGGAAGAGAGGAAGCTTTATTTAAAACATTAAGAAAGAGACGAGAATTATAGGAGGTAAGCCTACCTGTAACAAAACCACAATGTTCTTTACCAATAAGATGGGGCATAAAGGAATCCAAACGTAAAGCAAGTAGCTTAGCAAATAGTTTATAATCCACATTAACTAAAGAAATCTGGCGATAATTTTTACAAAATTTGGGATCACGGCCCTCTTTAGGAATAAGACAAATAGTGGTTTCTTGAAATGTGCCCTCTGCCTTACCAGATAAATAAAATGAGTGGAAAAGCGTTAAGAGTTTGGGAAGTAAGAAATCAGAAAAATGCAAATAAATTCAACTGAAAAACCATCAGGACCAGGCGATTTCCCTTTAGTAAGGGTATTCAAAGCTGCGGAAAGTTCGTCCATCGAAAGATCCTTTTCAAGATCAGAAAAAGTAAGATGAGAGGTAGAGGGATGAGGAAGATTCCCAAGATAGGACTGAATAAGAGAAGAAGTAGGAGGGGATTCAGGTGTATAAAGATTTTGATAAAAAATTTGAAACTGCCCCAGAATGTCCTGATCCTTGTATAGAAGTGATCCCTCAGAAGAAAAGATAGAATCTATGCAAGTACGTTCCTTACGGAATTTAAGGTAATTAGCCAAAAGCTTCCCTGATTTATTGCAACCTCCATAATAACGAGCGCTACTACGAAGGAGAATTGACGAAGCATTATCAGTAGTAGTTTTATTAAATTCAAGTTTAGCACATATGAGGTCCGGTGAAATGTAGTTGGTCGAGGAAGTGTAAAATTCATTTTCCAAGAGCTTAATATGTGCCAGTATAGATTTCCGTTTCTGGAGAAAGAGTTTCTTATTCTTAGAGACTAAATCAATAATTAATCCCCTTGCGGTTGCTTTAAAGGAGTCCCAAAGAAGATGAGGAGATGTGCTGGGGTCACAATTGAGCAAAAAAAATTCATTAGCAAAGGAACGAAAAGAGGAAGAAAAAAGAGTTTCAGTAAGAAGAGAATTAATAAATCGCCAACGGGAAGAGTTGTGATGCGGGGGTAGTAAATCTAGATCTGCCACAATTGGGGCATGGTCCGAGATGACTATGGGTTCAATAGAGGAGGACAGTAAATGTTGAGCTAAAGATTGAGAAAGAAAGATATAGTCTAGACGAGAAAGAGATGCATGGGGAGGAGAGAAGAAGGAATAGTCAAGAGTATCAGGATGGGAGAGTCTCCAAGAATCGAGAAAATGAGATTGAGAGAGAGTGTCCAGAAATTGTCTGTGAGTCTTGTGAGGAATAAAACGGACAGGTGACTTACGGTCGAGAAACGGATCTAAAATCTGATTACAATCACCCCCCAAAATAAACAAATCATCTCGATATTGAATACATTTGTTCGTAATTAAAGGCCAAAAAGCACAATCAGGTTGTGTAGGACCATAGATATTAAAAACAGTTAAAGGTACAGAATTAATTAACAACTTTGTTAAAATCCATCTGCCTTCAGTATCATTTTCTTGTAATATGACTTTACATTTTAATTTCTTATGACATAAGATGGCAACACCATTTTTTTTATCAGTAGAAGGTGAGAATAGAACCGTACCCACCCAGCTTCTCTTCAATTTAAGTGATTCGGCTTCTGAAAGATGTGTCTCTTGTAAAAGGACTAAGTCAGGATTATATGAAGCTAGGTGGGAAATGATTCTCTGTCGTTTAATAGGATTATTAATACCTTTTACATTCCAGGAAATAACTTTGAATTAGAAACAGTAAAAATTTGATAGGAACAAAGAATACGATAATAAAAAGGGAAATAGAAGATGCCAATAAGAGAGAGAAAGATATGATATGAGAAAAGAAAAAGACCAGAGGAGGATATGAGGAAATGTGAAAGAGAAAAGTTTAAAACCCCACAGAGACAAAAGAAAGGAATAAATACAGGGAAAGGAGGTAAAAATTTAGCCAATAGGTAAAAGGAAGTGGGAAGGAAAAGAGAGGGGAGGAAAAAGAATAAGAAAAACAAGAAGAGACAGTACATATGCAAAAAGGATGACTGAAAGAAACATACCTGAGGGGAACATGAAAGAGGACGGCGGGGCGATGGCAACACTCAACAAGACAAGCCTCCCAAAAGAGGCAGTCCGGAAAGCACCAGGACGAGGGAATATAGTAGGGGAGTCAGATGGGTGGAAGGGGTAAACACCAATCAATCTGTGTGGGGAAGCAAAAAGGAAGGTTAAAATCAGGAGAGGAGATAGAGGAATGTACAACAAATCAACAAACAATACGAAGAGATAGATATTAGTATTAGGAACTTGTTACCTCTAAAGAAGAATACACACAAAAAATAAATAAATAAGCAACAAGAAGAACCACACCATAACCATTCAAGAACCATCAATAAAACAAGACTGCAATATAACATAAAGAAAGGAGCATGAAACAGAAAACCTGAAGGAAAAAGGAAGATTAAAAGCTCAACCATTGGAAGAGGCGGAAGTGTCCATGCCACTGTTAGTTTGAATATGAATGAAGTTCTCAAGTTCTGCAGGCTCCTAGAAAGTCCAAGTCTGGTTCTGGTACGTGACCTTGAAGATACATGGATGAAATAGGCCATAGCGGGCACCAAGAGAGGGCAAAGGGGGACGAAGATTCAAAAATTATTTCCTTCTTGGCGCAGTAGCATTGGAGACATCTTGAGAAAGAAACATCCTCTGACCCAACCAAGAAATCTGACGTTTAGAGCGAGTTGCAGATAATACCGAAAGAAGATCCGTAAATTTCAAAAAGAGAATGATGACTACTCTTGGTTTAGCCAAAGCAGAGGAACGAGGACCAAGTCTGTGAGCCCTTTGGATGCTGAGAGAAGTAGTAAGTGGCATGTCCAGAAGTTTCGGGATGAAGGAAGTGAAGAATAATACAGGCTCGTCTCCCTCCAAAGATTCCGGCAAGCCATAAATGCGCAGGTTGTTTCTTCTATTTCTATTTTCGAAATCCTCAGTATGTTGTTGAAGGGCACGAACCGATTTTTCCAAGGAAAAGATGCATTGGGAATTAATCTGTATCTCCGGCAGGTGCTGCTCCACAGATGTTACTTTATTATCCATAGAGGACCATTTTTCCTCAAGAAACTGCATCTTTCTATTGGTTTCCTCAACAAACGGGCGCAAGGCGCGGATCTCTTCCAAAAGTAGTTCCATAGAAATAGGAGATGGTGTTTTGTATGGAGAAGGAGGATCTTGGTTCAGGCGTTTGGCTGAAGCAGTAGGTGGAGAGGGTTTATTTGAAGTAGATGACGTCGAGGAAGAGCGATTAGATACAACACCTGCTATTTGGCCTGAAAAGGAGGATGAGTCTGATGCTGAGGAAACTGAAGGCATTGCCGCAGGAGCACTTTTTGAAGGAGTAAAAACAAACTTTGGTTTACGCAATTTTCCCATAGGAAATTAACAACCAAGTCAGAGAATGCACAATGTATGATGAAGAAATATTCCAGGAAAAACAGTTGAAAATATTGGTGAGCAACTGCATTAGCATGTACAAAATACAATAAAATAGGCAAGTCAAAGCAAGGTCAGGTAGTAAAAGGGACGCACCCCTGCAGGCAGCAATGAACATCCAACATAGGTAGTGACAACGAGGAATGGAATTAAATTGCAGGCAGGAGAGAGTCAAAGAGTCCACCAAATGAAAAAGAAAAGCACACAGTAATTGGGCATGTTGTAGTGGAAGAAATTCTCAAAAAAAAGAAGATGTGAGAGAACCAAGCATGCCACCATGTGGAGACCCTCATCCAGAATGGCAGTCATCTTGAGGAAAAATTACAAAGCAGGAAAAATGGGGAGCGAACCTCCATAATGATACAGCATGCGCAGATAGTCCAGTGGAATATCAGGACAGGAACAGAAACCCAACAACACCGGGGTCAGCACCTGAAGAACAGAAAACAGCAACGCTGAAATCTCCTCAGGGAAGGACGCGCGCACCTAAAATGGAAGCCGTCATGAGGAGAGCGGAGCACCATCATAAATTTCAACAAGCGCAACGTGCTTGAAGTCCCAAAACAAGCTCACCAGAGGCAGCAAGTGTTCCGATACATAATAAGGGCATTCCGGTGTATCAGCGCTGAGGGAAAACGTATCTGCGGCTCCAAAATACGTCCCTGCGCGATGGAGCAAACTCCTTAGGCGGCCATCTTGGTCGGCGCCTTGACCACGCCCCAGTGTGGAGTCTTTTTGTTGGGTTTTCATTGTGTTACTGTATGTGTGTGTGCGTGTTGCACAAATACTTTACATATTGCCTTTGTAGACAATACTGACTGCTCTGTGCCAAGCTGCCGGTGGATGAGCACAGGTTATCTTATTGTGTGTCAAGAGTAGGGGTTCCTGCCTGGCCTGGGTGCATTCCTCAGGCAGCCAAAATCCCATTTATATCACATGTCAAATTATCTTGTCAAAAGAGACTGATCCAAATATTACAATTTACTAATTCCTGGTATCAGATATTGAGAAACATTCAAACTCAACATAATGAATTTGGAAGGAATTCTACCAATTACATTCTCAGTGTGAAGCTTGTTTATAAACACAAGGTTATTAATTACCTTTGGATATGATTTATAGTTTTTAGACCAGGGTCTCTTTGAGATATTTCTATCAGCAAATAATACCTTCTGAAGAAGAGTTGCCTGGAACTTTGAAATTATCAGCTGGTGAAATTTCTCATCCACCACCCTCACAAAGAAGTATAGAATGATTTCTTAAGTTTATATATTGTGGAGGGGGCAAAAATGTATCAATGTTAATTATCTTCAGCAGTGTCAACCCAGAAGCCATACTCACAGGGTGCATCTATCAAACATGCAGCAGGTGCATTGGTACCAGGGCCCAGGGAAGGAGCAGTATTTCACTCCAAGTAGTGCCTGGGTTTTACTACAAAACCAGGTAAATTGGGCTCAATTTCCTTCCCTGTATTCGGACTGATGGCATCCTTGAAACAGTGGCTGGTATTCCTGTCGCTTGTGGTAAACATAAGTTCCTGAACTACAGGACACATATTACAACTATATATTTTTAAATTCTGTGCAAGTAAGCCAGTTATTCGTGGTGACAGACCTCCATCATCCAGGTTGCATGGTGTGGAGTGTTAGATGGCTGCACAACAATTGTTTATTTTTCAAGTTCATGCAAAGGTTCCAAAAATAATGTATTCTTTTGCAAACACCCCTGCTTTAGATCAAGTGTTTTTATAGTCAGTAAATATGCATGTGGATTTTCTAATTGTGAATAGGCCTGGACAAAAATAGTAATTTTGCCAGTAAAATTGGTGTAATTCCTGAATTCTACATTCAATAAACGGGAGATATTTTCTTGAACAAGTCTCCAGCCAATATCTTATACAGAGTTTTATATAGCACCAACTTGACCCAAAGGCATCAGAGTGCTTTTCATGAGCACCAGCTGCATTACAGACAGATGCATTAATTTTTGTTAGGCAATAGGAGATTAAGTGATTTGCCCAAAATCACAGGATTTTGAGCGTCCTTTGTCGAGACTCGACCCTAGTTCCCTAGCTTTGAGAATCAACCACTCTAGACATTAGGTTACATCCTCTCCCCTAGTCTTTTGAGACTTAATTTCTATGTGTGTTTATTTATGTTTATAAAGTGCTACATTCAAACCGTAGGCGTCATGGCACTGAGACTTCTGTGAGCTTACCACCAAATCAAAATTGTAATATTTAGGGATAAAGCCATCTTTTAATTAGTTTTCAAAATCTAATAGGGATTTTTGTTTCAAAATTCTAAACTAGGATTGTACTATTGCCTTGATGCTTCCTCTAAAAAAAACTCAAGGGCGGCTCCTTCACTAGGACAGAGGAGCTTCGCCCCACTGCTTTCTCAGAAACATAAAACGGAAATACCTACCATGTTTCTGCTTCTCACACTGCAAGAAAGCAGAAGGCTTTGGTTGTGGGCAGGCAGGTGGATGAGCGCAGCTGCTCTGCGAGCAGGGCTGGGCAGGGCAGCATTGGTGCGCCCACTCCTGAGTGAGCATGACTTGTTGGTCAGCCCTCTGGGGCCTACCAAACCAGTAATGCACACTCTGCCGTTCTCCATGCAGGCTCCAATGCAGCATACATGGTGGACATGCCCAGGCCATTAGCCCATGGCTGGGTGGCCTCCCGACCAATCACAACGCTGCTTGCAGCGTTCTGATTGACTGAGAGGTGGGAGCCTGCTTTCTGTTCCTGACCAAAGGCAGGAGAGCAGGAGAGGAGCGGAGACAACGCGGAACCCAACCGATGGGAAGGTAAATTTTATTAGTTTTATTATTAAATTAAACCCCCACCTTGCGACCCCCTGCCCCGCACCTGTGAGTCATGCTGGTCGCAATTGACCACTAATACTCGCTCGATGAAAACTGACTATATATACTAGGGCTACCTTCTCCGACTGAGCACAAATTCTTATGTGGGATGTCGAAGGAAAACCTTTCGGTCAAGGGGCAAGTTCTGTCATCATAAAGTGGTTTATGCATAAGGCAGAGCCCCTTGAAATGTATTCTTTGATGTACAGGAAGCCAATGAAGCTCAGCTAGACCAGGAGGAATAGATTCCTATTTTATATGTGTAAAATCATCCTAGCAGACGCATGTTGTACTAGTTGGAATTTCTTTATCTGCTAGGCTGTAAGGCCCATGTAGATGGTATTGCATTAATCCAGCATTTATAATCTGAATATGCTGTTGATATTGGAAAAGATAAATGATCCATTTTAACACTGGCAATTAAAATATTCAAGTCTTAGTGGCAGCCTTAAACTGTTCTTCTACAGGAATATCTGAATCCATTTTCATCCTGAAATTCTTGACGGGGGGTTACAGGAGAATGTTTCTGGCCCGAATAAATGGGCCACAAAAGCATGGTTTCATACCCTTGTTTGACAAAGTGCCAGGAGGAAGTCTGTCTTTCCTCCTTTCAGTTGCAAATACCAGAGCACCATTACCATTACACAAAGACAAATTTGGAAGTTTGCAGCTTTATTAGCACGGTAACAGAAATAAATTATTTCTGTTTTGACTGCATGTTTAAGAGAGGAAAGTCATTTCTTTCTATTAATGTAGCTAAGGGTGTCTTACATAGTAAGTAAGAAAGGGGATTACATAGAGTCCTATTGGATGCTGCATTCTAATAATGTCTTCACAGAGAGGTTGGACTCTTAATTCAACCTGGGTTCGCCGATAAGTGACGAAACTCTGGAGCCAATTTAAGACTATATTAATAAAACCGCATTCCTGCAGTCGCTGTATTTAGAGCTGGTGGTCTGCAATGTCAAAAGCAGCAGACAGATCCATTAAAACCACGGCTTCTAGCACACACCTGTCTGCATGCAAGCGATGGTTATTTAAAACAGCCGTAATAACGCTTTGAATGCCACATCCCGCAAGCAAGCCTACTTGGTTTAGATCTAGAAAGTTTTGGTTTTTAAAGATTACCCTTAGGAATAGTGCACCAAAATACAATACTTGGAACACTAGCCTGTAATTGTCCATAAAGTTGGGATCCAATATTACTTCTTTAGGAAAGGGCGGAACTTTGCTTTTCTAGAGGGAAGCATTTATGTTTGTTTTAATTAGGGCTTGACAATTCAACAGAATATCCGTATGAAATTTAGCTTTTTATGCTAGGTGCTCATTTGTATGAAAATAAAAATCACTAAAAGTTCTTGAAGCCACATTTCTTTCTAAAAACGTTTCTTAGTAATTTTTTTATTATACTTTGCAAAAGATGATTTCTCACACCACTGAACATACATGGCTCACATAAAGCATAATTTGCAAAGCTACTTATGCATGCAACTCTGGCATGATCAGAACAAAGTTGGAAATAGATTTACTGAGGCGACTATGTGACTATATACTCCTGTGACTGGCGAGTGGGCTTTAAATGGTTGAGACACGTAGGGGTTTGAGGATTCCTTGAAACTGACATGATTTATGGGCATTCACAATCCTCTTTCTGACCCCTTCCCACCTGGAAAAAGATTGGAGGTCTGTTCCTATAAAGAACAGGGTTAAATGCTTTTCTAGAGGTAGGGGAATTTGATCATATTCAGGAAATAGCTGTGGTTTAGGACAAGGGATTTCTCAATGGAGTAATGCTTTCCGTGTAAAAGGTGAAAGGCAATGACTAGCTGGGGAACTTCTACTTGATGTGTGTTATTTTCTGTGAAATAAATACATAAAAGCTTTTCAGGAATACTCCTGAAAAGCACTACCTAGCGTATTTTCAGAAATAACCTTAAAATGTGTTGTTACTTCCGAATAACTGTACATTTGCACCCATGCACAGTTAAAGAGACTCATGCCCTTACATTTTTAATAGATTTGGGGGAACAACCTGTTGGGTAGAGTGCAATTGGAGATTTCCAAAGGAAAAGAAGCACACATGTTGATTGGTTCTCCTGTTTTTGGCAGCAGCTATAAACCCAAGCAAGCATACATTTAAAATATATGTCTCATGAACAGAGAATGCATTGCTTTTTTAGGTTTAAAATAGGATAAGTGTCCCGTCCTAATCTAGAGTGAATGCACTGGAGCAGTTGAATGCTGAAATTCTGATTTAGGGATTCTGCTATTTATTAGTAAATATAAACAGCTGGGGTAAAAGAAATATGACAAAATCATATGATTTCAATATCTCTACACTTTCTCGAATCTTTGAATGAGTAGAAAAGTTTACTCACTCTGGTTAACCTTCTGCAATACCATAAAGCATAGGACATCTTCCAGACTTTTTGCTTAATATCTCTTGATGTTTCCCTTGCATTTTCTGCATGCAAGAATGGGTGCTCCAAAGATGGACTCAGGGACAGGCAGTAGGCAACACCATTAAACTTCTCAAAATCAGATAAAATACAAACTTAGGAGAGTCAGGCAAGCACTACCACAATGGGTCAGCAAAGACCTCATCCATATGTACATTATAGCTTAGTAAAAAGTTGTTAATACAAGCAATACTAGTCATGAAAAGTGAGCCTCATCACTGTGAACATCATAATTAGGTTAAAATATAATGATAAAAATCGTAAAAGAAAGGAATGCAATATAATTCAACATAAAACCATGAGAACAAGACCGAAAAAGAATTAGTAAAACCAAGTACGATAGAGGGCGGCCTATAAGAACTAATTCCATCGCTTTTCATCTCCAGTGGAGATTTCTGGACACTATGCATGCAACCATCTGCAGAGACTCAGTGCGGAGGAGCCGTATGGCAACCTGGAGCTGTCTGAAGCTGAGTTGTCTGCATATTGATATAATACATACTTTTCTGGTTCGGGCATTACTGGGGAAGAAGAACATAAAATAAACCAGTGATCCCTCTGCCTGCGGGCAAACTGGACATTTAGTGCTTGTAAAATTTTAAGGATTCCACTTGGCTTATAAGGGCTGTTAGAAATGGGATTTCTGGTTGGCTAAGGCTTGCGCCAAAGCCAGGCAGAAACTACCACTCTTGTCAGGGCAAGGAATTACATGCCAAAGATAACCCCTGCTCATCCCCTTGGTAGCTTGGCACGAACAGTCAGGTTTATCCCGGAGGCACTATATAAAGCGTTTGCGCAACACACACACAACAACAACATACTAGGCACACCACAAAAGGAGCTTCGCACAAGGTTATATCAAAAATAAAATGTATTATCATAAAACACATTAGAATAGTAATCACACAATATACACAGTGCCACCTGGCACTAGGCAATATTTACAGGGGGTTATATACGCATGACAGGGCCACTTGGACCACTGTCAGAACCATCACAAAGTGAACATATAATAACCGTAAAACACAACCAGTAATTACTGGCAAACACTGTACTCAGCATCATCCTGCAACATAAACCACATTATGCACAGTATCACATGAGGCGTAAAATACATTATGCGCCAACCTCATAAGCCTAAACATATAAGACCATAACCTCCTAAGCATAAGCACATTAGGGGCATAACTCACAGTAGAGGATAACCTCACACGCATAAACCACACTATGCCAATAACCTCATAAACATAAACCACATTAGAGGCATAAATCACGGTGCATAAATTACAGTACATGAATCACATTTCCTGCACACCACATAAATCACATTAGGGCCTGGTGCCCTATCAACCCAACAGTCCCCCTGGCCAACTGGCCTTCTGCCTCAAATGCCCTATGTCCATAATGTCAGGGTGGCTGCCAATGCAGCAGAATTCCCAAGTGCGCAATTGCGCTGGGGCACAGGAGTCTACCTCACTCCTGTCTCACTACAACAATGCCCCCAAAAGAACTGATGGCCTAAACGTTGTAGCTGACACTAATTGCCCTGCAGCTGGGATGCAAGGAAGGCCTGGCACTCACTGTGTCCTCTGAACCAATGCAAAAACGCTGCACATGCCCATGCTGGTGCGGCACAGCTGAGGACAAAGTAAATGGGTCCTGTCATGACTGTGCCCTTGGGCCCCACTGGGCTCTCTGAAGCGAATTTCCCCCCTCGGTGCAGCTGCCCACTTGCAGACAGGGCAGCTGTAAGAATGCCACACGGTCGCTCACTGGGCCCTCAGAGTGGCCACGGAGGGCTGGCACTGACAATGTGCCCCGAAGCGCCCCTCACATCAGGGACTCTAGGAAAGAATTGTCCCCACCATTGGAGCGGCCCTCTATCATGCGGGGCCGCTCAGGGAATAGACACCAATACTGTGTCCCAAAAGGCACCAACAACATAGAGCCTTCACTTACCGGCGCACAGGGCAGGACTCCTCTCTTCGCCCGGTCGCCCTTCTGGGACCAGGACTTCCCAGTGGAGCCCGCAAGGATCTGGACGGCCCTCCCGGCAGCTCAGCAATACGCGGGGGCTCTCTCTTCACTACGAGAGCCCCGCTTTCCAGGGCCAGCATTTCCTGCACGCGGGGCTTTCCTCCGCTCACGGGAGCCCCGCCGAACCACCGGCTTTCTCTCGCCAGCCTCTGTGGGACTTCCTGCTTCTGGACATAGGCTCTGCCCCAGGCCAGGCAGACGCGCCTGACTTCTGGGTCGCCGCACAATCACGACAGTTGGCGGCTCCTTTCCTTTGGCCGCAATGCGGGGTGGGCACCCGATCGAATAATAAAACATAAAGCGGAGTGGGCATCCGCTCCAAAGGCACCATAAAGCGGGGTGGGCACCCACTATCTTAAATAATCTTAAAGCGGGGTAGGCTTCCGCTAGGCAGGTACAATGCGGGGAATCCTCACTTTTGGATTCCCTCTAACTGCAGATCCGCGCTGCGGTGCCCATGCTCTCCTCTTCTTGGGGATATAAAAATATAGTGCTCCCCAGGCGCTTGGAGCCCTTAAGTCCATGGGGCATAGCTGGGCTAAATTAAAATAATGCACAGTGCTCTCGAGGTGCTGGAAGTCCCAACAAAGTCCCTAGAGATCAAGGGGGCAATGCAGGGCCCAGGGAGGCAAGCCCTCATGGCGGTTCCACCTGGGCCCCAACAGCAGCACGCCCCAGCAGCTTCAGGAACAGCACAGAACACACAAAACATAGGGTCACAGCCCCTACATTTATACCACTTCCCTCCCTAGTTTGCAGTGTAGGTTTTGGGGGAACCAGATGCAACTGGTTCAGGGTTCAAGTTCAAGTTTATTTATTTGTTTGATTAATTAAAATCTTACAAAAAATAGCTAAAATGTCATCAAGGTTAAAAATTATAAAACAATCAATCATTTAGAATTATATCCAAAAACGTGATTATATATATTATACATGTTAGCTCAATCCATTAGTAAATCACTCTACTGCACATACAAATTTCACAAATGCTGAATTCATTAATAAATCTTCAGAATTTAAACAAGCTATCAGGGCTTGCCTACATGTCCTTACTCCGCGTTCATTAAACAGTCTCTTAAGAGTAAATTTTCTTTCATATTCCAAGTCCCGGCAAAGACATGGTAAATGTATAATGTTTTCTTGTCCAGATTTACAGAGCCTGCATAACTGGTTCAGGGGGGAATTGGATCACTTTGTTTTCCAAGCTCCTCTTCCCCTTTGTCAAGTGGGGGCTAGGTGATCAGACACACCACAGGAGGCGGAGCCAGCATTGTACAGGCTGGGCACAGTCCAATTCAGAGTCAGGGGATTAATCCTCCCACTACTCCCAGTGCAGATGTCCCATTCAGCCTAGTGCTGACTCACCCTGCCCCTCCTGGAGCCACACACATCTCCCACCCCCTGTCACTCACAAGCCAGACATGCAATTTACATCAGGCAGGCAAACACATAGCACACAGAACTGCCAACTTCTAAAAGTGCCATTTCTCAAATATTCATGATAAATCTGTGCACACCCTTGTGCAGCATTTATTATTACAATTCCATACATACTAAACTCGACCACGATGCTCCTCTCATACCAGGAATTACCACTCACACACTGATCAGGGAATCCCCAATGCATTCCTATGGGAGAGCAGGTCAACCTTACCAAATGTACACAGAGAGCGCACGCACTTTACACTGAACTACAGTTCTAAAGTGCCCACAGGCCTAAAACCACCAACACCATGTCACAGGAAAGGCTAGGAGAAGGCAAAAGATTTAGGGATGAACCTGCCAAATGGGCAAAGTCCACCAAGGGCAATAAAAGTAGGGTGCCATAACGAAATGTTGAATATAGTTGCTTTGCAGCTAGTGGGTTGATATAATCTGGCAAGAAATTGAAGATACAATCAGGCTTAAAAACTAAGAAAAGAGAAGAAAGAGACTCTTCGGACACATTACTCATTTTGCTAACATGTGTATACGCCCAATATACATTCTTGAGAGTGGTCCTAGATAGATGTTTCATAGGTGCAGGGGAGAACCAGAAATCTCCTAAACCAAGAAAGAATAAGACTGAATTGACATTCTATAATAGGTCCAAGGAGTATTTCAGCCTTCTCCAATACAATAGTGGTCTAAGTTGAGCCTTGTGGATCATCAAGTCAATACCAATATTTCATTTTAGAGGTATTCTTTGGAAGATTGGTTAAGGCTCACAAAAACATATTCACTGCCAACCCAAGTGTAATCAGATTTGAATTTCCCCATACTTCCTCCCCATACAAGGCACTGCCGCAGCCTTGGCCCTGTAAACCTTAAGTGCAGAGATATGCTCTTAGCGCAGGAGGTCTTGCAGAATCTTAAAATGGCAGCAGAGTGGTGGGTTACATTCACTTTGCTTTTTTTACCCTAGTGTGAACAAGACATGGAATTCATTACCCTGAGTCCCAGATTGTCAAAGTCACTAACCTTGTCCAACCAACTACCCCTAACATTATTGAAACCTTAAAGGGTTTGATAGCCTTAAATATTGTTTTGGAATGACGTATTTGCAGCCCCTGTTCAGCACACAAGGCATCAAACTTATTCACCAGGCATTGAAGATCACTAGGGGTCTTCAAAATCAGGAGGGTGTCATCGGTAAATAGTAAAAGGGGAATCTTATGACCACCCAATTGGGGGGCATCATTAGGCTGTTCTCGACATGAGAGTCCATGCCATTTAAATATCAAGAAAATAGAGTTGTGGCAAGGAAACACCCTTGCCAAACCTATTTCTGGATATCTATCCATTTGGTCAGTTTCCCACTCTGTCCCCATCTCACTTGGGCATACGTATCCTGGTGGAGGCGAACCAGGACATCCAAGAGTTCAGGTGAATCTACACTATTTTTGAGAACCTCCCACAATTTGTCTCAGGGGACTAAGTCAAACATACACTTTAAGTCTACAAAGACCAGGGATAGCTGTGCCTTCTGGATGACAAGTGTTTGCCACAAATTATTAAACACCTAATAACCTGGTTGATTGTACTAATTCCTCTTCTCAACCTTGCCTGCAAGTGAGAAAGGACCTTTTGTTCATCAATCCAAGATTCCAACTTCCCCAAAATTAGTTGTGCAAAGACCTTCTGAGCTACATCTATAAAGCAAATTGGCCTATAATTGAGGGGGGGAGTCCTGCCTGCCTTTTTGTATGTAGGCTCGATTTTCTGAGCCTTCCATCTAGCGGGAATACTTGCCTCCTCCAGAATGTAATTTGATAATTTATTGAAACACAGAGCCTAGCCCTCGATGTCAGTAAGGAAGAGATTGCCAGGAACACCATAAGGGCCGGAAGCTCTTCCCTCTGGAATGGCTTTAATCGCATAAACAGAGTCACTCAGCTCTGACATATAGGGCCCAGTGAAGGAGATATTTTCCCCATTAAAATGTTCAGCACCGTCAATAGCAAGACCCTGTGGCAACTTCTAAAACCCAGAAAAGTGAATGTCATACCTCGGGGTGATGGAATTGGCCTCAGGACTTGCTGGCCGCCATTAGCCAGCAGCTTCCAACATTTCCTAGAATCGTTGAGGTGAGCTGCTTCATAGGTGTTTTCCATATTTGAGACTCCCAGTCATTACGTGCTCTAGCTTGGGGTGACAAATACTCATTTCTTTTAGTTCTTAACAGTGACATGTCACCAATAGTTAGGGCCTGGCGAAGCTTGTTCGTTTAATAACTGCAGACCTTATTATACCAGGTATGGTCAGTTTTAGGGGGCCCTGATAGACTTACAATGATGCATATATTAGTGCCCAAAAGTTTCAAACAATGCCTCATTGGTCTTAGCAATTATAACGTCCCAAGACTGGCCCCTAGACGGAGCTAAACAGAGAGAATATATCTCTTGGGTAGCATCCCTCAGGGCCAAATTCTTCTGGTCTCTGATGGACAAATTCTGAGCTACATAATCCCACTTGATCCTACGCCTATCATTAGAGGGCACCTTGTTGGAGCTTAGGGATATAGGGACATTTCACAGGTGATGGAACAGGCATTTCAGAGAACAGTGAAGGACATCATGGGCACTGTCATCCCTATTCAGTATTTTAAAATCAACCAGATTGCCCCAAAGCTGAAGAGATATCAAAACATAATTGATTCTACTTGAGCTGCCAGGGCAATTGATATTATGGGCAGCATGGGGGTTTGAAATTGTGTTGCCATTACATGCCCTCAGACAACATGATAAGGTAAAATATAGGCAATGGTAGGCAGTGCCTGTCCAATGGTTCACTGGTGTACATTAAGCATAGGAATCCCCCTTTCTCATCTTCTTCACTGGCAGAAGAATAGCTTCTCATATCCCAAGGTTCATACCTGGTGTTAAAGTCGCAAGCAATGATAGCAGTATCATGGGAATCAAAGGCGGCCCTATGTGAGCTAAGGTCTAGAATCCCTTGAGTATCTTCGCTCTCCTCCAGCCACCCGATTATAAACATTATAAAAATGATTATTCAAATTATAGGTACAAGCATCATCCCTGGTGATGAATATGCGCAAGATGTATTGCGAAATAAAAAGCAACAAATTTATTTTAGCGTAAAGTTACTATGGCCCAAATGAGAAGGCCACCTGAAGGACGACCCTTTCCTCTACTGCACACCGGTATGTGATAAGCTAAAAATCCCGATCTATGGGGTGGGTCAAAGGACTAAGTTTCCTGCAGAAGACACAGATCAAATTGGTCAAGGAGGCTCCTTCAGTACGGTTCACCCAACTTAGCCTTGATTCCCGCTATGTTCCAGGAAAACATGTTAATATTTGGGGAAGTACAGGAATAAGGGTCACTATTTATGGCCAGGGATGGAGAATTACTATTTAAACATAATGGTTCAAAATAAGGTAGAGAATCGTCTCTACCAGTGCTAGAAATCAGAGTTATGCTATTCAGCCAGTCTACCATAGATGTACACATTAGGAAACTGATATTGCATTTTCCTTAGTAAGTGATTTTTATTATAAGTTTGGTGTATTTTCCTGAACTGTTGAGTGAGCTAAATGCACTTTGCTCCCAGGGCAGTTATTAGTGGGGTCATATATGCATCCATTTTCAAGAGTGTGTGAGTGTGTGGGAGGTTGAAGTTTATCCCTATTTCCATCCAGAGTCTTAACACTTGGTAATGCATGGCTGGTGGTTGTTCCAAAATTCCATATACCTAGAGGTATTGCCTGGACATTCTTGCATCTTGCTGCAAAATAATGGAATGTCCATGATGTTTGCAAGCTCCTACCTAATGACCTCAGTCAAGTCCAAAAGACCTAGATTTTCAGGCCTTAAAAAGTTCTGCATGCATGGCATAGTATTGTATAATCATTTAGCAGCAGGATACAATTTTTGCTATTTGCATGTTCAGCACAACTTTTTAATGTTCATCTGCTATAAAATAAGATACATATATTCTGGGCCTTTGAGAATATTTTTATACCTTCCATGGCTACCAGTGATGTCTCATCCTACTCCAAACATACAGCAGTTGCTATGTCCATAGACATGCTAGGTTATTCGGAAAGTGTGAGAGTCTGTTTGAACATTTGAATGGCCACCACAGGCATATCATTCTGCTCCTAAATGTGGTACACAATCAGGAGAATCAGGGAATGAGTACCAAAAAAGGGTTGCTTTGGGAACATATCAAGACCCTCATTTAGACTCTTCTCTTAATGATAAAACAAGGTGTAGAACTGAGTGGGTATGTATTGCAATGTCCATGGAATACTACTTCGAGGTTCTATGGAATTTGGAATGACCTTGGGGGGAACTTTGATATTAAATGGGTGATATTTGGAGCCTGAGACAGATAAAGTGAAGCTATGTTGCTTGCAGCTCCATTGAACCAATAAACTACACTTTGAGGACACCTTTTGGATGTGCCTGTTCATTATCGAAGATAGTTACTACAGTATTATTGTGATGATCGGAGCATAGATGCAAGAGAACCCACAACTGATGTGACCCAGAGCCACTAACACTGAAGGAATATCGGCTAAGGCTTCATCTTTGACTTTAGCTGATTGTAACTGGTAGTGCAGGATGGGTACTTGCTGAGGATGGGCGAATCATAGTGGTTGACAGCTGTGGGTGCAGTGTTGGCCAATGTGTTCAAGGGTCAGCTGCCTACCACCCATTTTAGGCCCATGCATTCTACGCACAAACATAGAACCAACTTTCTCTTACAGCGTCAGCCACAAATTCAGTCACACTGACATGCTGCGTGCATTCTAGGGCATTGACGCTTTGCATGCATTTCAAGAGATGCCATCTTTGAATTGTGTGTATTTCATCAGCTCTACAGTATAACAGTAGCAATGCTCAGCAGGTGGTTTTCACATGCCAGTTTGCCTTGAAAAACATCGAAACCAAAGGGGGGTTGGTCTAGGTTTTGCACGTCTGTATCTCTCAAAGTACAGTGTATTGGATTACATTAACACAGGAACACAGAGCACACTCTCCAATTTGTGCCAGTTGTTTTTCAACCTAAACCATCATTTAAAGGGTGGAGAGTGACACGCTTGCTTGTTTCAGTGATACGCTCACTCACTCTTAGTGGTGTGCCCAGCCTGTTCAACAACAGTGGCACGCACACTCTGTTCATGCGTGTAACCAAATAGCATCATGCACATGTGTCAGAGTCATATTCCAACAGTGACACACACACTCTTTTCACACGTGTTACCAAATAGTGTCATGCAAACTTGTGTAAACCCAGTGTATTACATTTGGAGCAACGTATATAGGAATCAGTGATACACAATTACAATTTAGAGTTACTTCTAGCCCGTCAACATGCAGTGATACACACACTTAATTGGAGTAAGATTATTTATACGTCGATCTACCTGTTGCCTGGGTAGGGTAAAACATGCAGTCATGGAATCCACAACCTCCATTCTTAGAAGCCCCCGGTGACCCACCTGTTACCTGGAAGAACTGGTTTGATGCCTTTTAAGCGTGCCTGGGAGCTATTGGTGCATCAAGATTTAGGGCAGAACAAAATAAATACCTTTAATTGCATTCTATTGGTTTCAAAGACCACTCTATTTTTAAACACTTACCTGAAGTGGCAGTGGCAGAAGGAGAAGTAGTTGATGAGTACTTAAAAGCCGTAAAGAAATTGGAGACGAGATTTGACGTTCAACCGAGTTTTGTTGTTTTGCGCCACAAATTCTTTATGAGGAAGCCTCTTTTGGGGGAGAAAGTGAATACATATGTTTCTGATCTTAGAAGGCTATTGAGAGAATACAGTTTTGCAAACTTTCCAGATGAGTTGGTTCATGACTAGTTCATTAGTCATAATAACAATGAACAGTAGAGGCTTCTAGCCCGGAATCAGTAAAGCTAGGCCAATCTATATCAACTATCAACAACACACATGCCAGTACTGAATCAAAGTTCACAATTTACTTGCTCAAATCACACGTGACACTCATTGTGATTTGAAAAAGCTAATTTATTTTTTCTTTTTTGGTTCAAAGGAGAAGAATTGAGAACTCAGACATGGCCATATGCAAATCAGTCTGACCCTGTGCCTCATGGGAACAGTCCAGCCCGAACTGCCAAGCCATGTCTTCCCTGGACCGGAAACAAGCTTCCTAGGACCGGTTTCTGGCATTACAGCCGTCTTCAGCCAGGCTTGCTTGAATCCAGTGGCAAAGTGAGCAAGGGACTCACGTCTGAGCATACCCTGCCAACTTATTTCCTGTCCAGGGAAGACATGGCTTGGCAGTTCGGGCTGGACTGTTCCCATGAGGCACAGGGTCAGAATGATTTGCATATGGCCATGTCTGAACTGGGGTGGCAGAGTGGGCTAAAGAACGGTGATGGATTAAACCCAGATCAGTTGACTGGGGGTGAGTGCTTGCAATGTTCAACACTCCGTCCATCATTTCCTTTGGTTTTTGCTTTGTTCGCCATAAGTTGGCAGGGTATGCTCAGACGTGAGTCCCTTGCTCACTTTGCCACTGGATTCAAGCAAGCCTGGCTGAAGACGGCTGAAATGCCAGAAACCGGTCCTAGGAAGCTTGTTTCCTGTCCAGGGAAGACATGGCTTGGCAGTTCGGGCTGGACTGTTCCCATGAGGCACAGGGTCAGAATGATTTGCATATGGCCATGTCTGAACTGGGGTGGCAGAGTGGGCTAAAGAACGGTGATGGATTAAACCCAGATCAGTTGACTGGGTGTGAGTGCTTGCAATGTTCAACACTCCGTCCATCATTTCCTTTGGTTTTTGCTTTGTTCGCCATAAGTTGGAAGGGTATGCTCAGACGTGAGTCCCTTGCTCACTTTGCCACTGGATTCAAGCAAGCCTGGCTGAAGACGGCTGAAATGCCAGAAACCGGTCCTAGGAATCTTGTTTCCTGTCCAGGGAAGACATGGCTTGGCAGTTCGGGCTGGACTGTTCCCATGAGGCACAGGGTCAGAATGATTTGCATATGGCAATGTCTGAACTGGGGTGGCAGAGTGGGCTAAAGAACGGTGATGGATTAAACCCAGATCAGTTGACTGGGGGTGAGTGCTTGCAATGTTCAACACTCCGTCCATCATTTCCTTTGGTTTCTGCAAAATAATACTAATGACATACATGTGAAAAAAATAAAACAGAATCACAAGAAAAAACAACGACCAACAGGGTTTGGAAGTATGTTTCAAAAACTGCCTATTGCTTTTTACACAATCCTGGTCTGGGTGAAGACCAAACAGTGTACTATTCAGTTAACCCAGGTAATTTGTTCAAGGATTTATCAATAGTTTTTGAGACATTAGTGCATCAAAGGGTTAACCTGATAAAAAATACATATTGGCTTGTTTGGTCAATAAACTAGGTCTACGCGTTTCAGAGCCCTAGATTCTTTTGGGGGGGTTCTCCTCAGGACCTGGAACCGAAACAGATCTAGAAAAGAAAAGGAAAAGCAAAGAAAGTGCTTGTGTTATCACTTACCTGTAACAAAGACCAAAACCCGTCAGAGTACCAACTGATTTCATTTCTGAAATTAGCTAATTTTGCCCTCAAGAAAAATTACTTTAAATTTGAGAATGACTACTACTAGCAAACCAAAGAGACTGCCATTGGCTGTACCTTTGCGCCGGAGCTGGCGGTGTTATTCATGGCAAAATCTGAGGACAGATTTGTGTACAATAATAATCGTTTTGTTCAACACAATTCCCTTTAGGTACGTTACATCGACGATGTGAAAATGTTTGTCTAATAATGGACTACTAGTGGAATAAATTGGATTAAAAAATAGTAGACAGTCTGTGAACTACATTGGACTGTTAATATATATTTTTTCACTTTGCACCCAGGGTTAGGGGACCTGATGAGGCTCCTGCTTTATCACTGACATTATCATGCTAATGAGTACACAAAAACATTGGTTCTGTCGGGTATACCAACTATTTCTTATGAGTACATTTAGTGTCGATATACTAATTTACAGTCTTCAAATATTTGTATATCAGCTATCTAAAATAAGGAACACATAGCAAATAGTAAACAGTAACACACGTGACAAAAATTGCTGTCTACTATCTCGTTTTATATAAATTGAATTATTTATATATATTTGTACATTTTTAAACATGGCTGTCAATACGAGGTGAGGTTCAAAGTGATATGTGATCAGGTGACCTTTGTGCTCAGTGCTAGTGTTTAATCATTCATCTTGTGGTGCCTGGTAGTGAATAATCTTGGCCCAGGTGAATGTGGATCGAGTCAAAAGATCGTCAGAGTGGTGACTCTAAATGTCTTGAATACGTCAGCAAAGGAGGATTCAGAGCTGCAGTGCAGAAACAGGCATGTGTCCTGTATGATTGCTGCCATCAGTCTGACGTATTCAAGACATTTAGACTCACCACTCTGACGATCTTTTGACTCGATCCACATCACCTGGGCCAAGATTATTCACTACCAGGCACCACAAGATGAATGAGTAACCAGGAATTACTCTGGTTCTTTGTGGGCTGTCACCCCCAAACCACATTTTTGTCCTGATGAAGACCCACTTTGACTACTTAATGGAGCATAGTTTGGGTTCAAACGTCGACAACTTCACTTGGTCCAGATTAACCAAGGCTCTGCGTGCAAAAGATTCATTAATATAGAAGGCAACAGTGTCATTGTGTTTTCCTTAATATTCTGGCCTATTTTTCCCATGTACATATTTTAACCACGCTGTACATATTGAGCACTAAACACTAGCACTGAGCACAAATGTCACCTGATCACATATCACTTTGAACCTCACCTCGTATTGACAGCCATGTTTACAAATATATGAATATATATAAATAATTCAATTTATATAAAACGAGATAGTAGACAGCAATTTTTGTCACGTGTGTTACTGTTTACTATTTGCTATGTGGTCCTTATTTTAGATAGCTGATATACGAATATTTGAAGACTGTAAATTAGTATATCGCCACTAAACGTACTCATAAGAAATAGTTGGTATACCCGACAGAACCATTGTTTTTGTGTACTTATCTATACCCAGGTTCTGAGGGACACAGGGTCGCCCCATAATTGTTTAACTATTATCATGCTAATGGGCAGAGCGCATTCCTGTGTGGCATGCTTCATGTACCTGGAGCATCATAAAACGTTAAGATTGTCTTAATTTGGAGTGCATTCTGCCATTTTGAGTTGACAAAAGCCAGGGACAGCAATGGTAAGCAGTTCTTAGATTTAAACATAATAGAGGGATGGAGACATCAAATAAAACTCCATTTTTCAGTCAAACTAATTTTTGCTTCAGATGTGGGAACCCTGCTCATTCTAAACGAGGGAGAGTCTGTCCAACAGAGTTTGTCACATGCAGAATTTGTTATAAGGTAGGACACTTTGCTAGGGTGTGTCAGGGCACTAAAAGAAACTCTGGAAAAGGGATTAATGTGGTCATTGAAGGGTCCTGGAAGAGTCCAACACTTGTTTTGACCAGATAAAGAAAGACTTAAAATACATTCTCTTAGTTGTTGGTAAGGAAGAAGCTGTGACAGGGGACCGTCAGAGTGTGTGGATCCTTACATTTATGTAGTGGTGGGGAACAAGACAATCACATTATTAGTGGATTTTGGAGCCAGGATAACTATGATTACTATAGAGCTATTCAAGAAGCACTAGCCTGACTACGTTCTGGAACTCTTATACCATGCCTTTATCTAAGATGAGGGTAGGAGCATTGAGTTGGCAGGGTTTTTCAAAGAAACAATACTTTTCAGGGACTGGACTATGTTTGGAAAAGTCTACGTGGCAATCAAAGAGTTGTCCATTTTGGGTTAATTACATCAAGGGCTTTTCAAGATGATTTTGAGACTGGATGCTAAAGATCAATTTTTGGTTATTTGTGAAGATCAGATAGAAGAGTCAAGATTCAAATGGCTCTGAAGAATAGGAACCATTAAAGGGTTTTTCCATAATATCAGGGTCAAGGGTGGGTCCGTTCCCATTAATTACAAGCTATACAGTGCCCTGTTCTCAATCAGAGGTGATCTACAGAAGACTTTGAAAGTGTTATGTAATAAAGTGATAATAGAGACTATTGAGTCTTCACTTTGGTTGTCTCCACTGGTGGTTGCATGCAAACGGAACTGGGATTTGAGGGTCTGTGTAGATTTGTGCAGCCTAAATAAAACAATTTGAGAGAAATCTCATCCACTTCTAAATATATCAGTGTCTGAATAATGGAGGAATATCCGAAGCTGCACTCCAATGGCTACAATCCTTCCTGACAGGGAGAAGCTTCCAGGTTCGCCAAGGTGACCACTACTCGAGAGACATAGGCTTGGGACAGGGTGTTCCCCAGGGTTCGTCCCTGAGCCCAACTTTGTTTAATCTCTATGTCTCTCCAGTGGCTTCAATTGCCGTGAGTCACGGATTGAGCATCGTGTCATACGCCGATGACACGCAGCTGGCTATCTCCCTATCGCGTGCACCCGGTCTTGCGATGGACAGTTTCAGGGATTGCATGCAAGAACTTGCAACCTGGATGTCCACCAATTGCCTTAAATTAAACGGCAACAAGACCGAGGTGCTCGTGGTGGGGAGGGACCCATCTGCTTGGTCATCGACGTGGTGGCCTCCATGCCTGGGCGAGGCTCCCATACCCACCCAGGGAGTCAAAAATCTTGGCATATGGCTCGACGCTGACCTATCTTTTGGACCCCAAATAGACCGAGTTGCAGGGGTCTGTTTTGGCATCCTAAAAACCATAAGGAAGGTCCTTGACCTTCTCCCTATGTCAGCACGGAGAACACTGGTACATGCCCTGGTGACATCACGCCTAGACTATGGCAATCTACTTTACCTGGGCACCACCTGCAAGGCCATGAACCGCCTTCAGGTAATACAGAACGCGGCTGCCCGTCTCATCTTAAACATCCCAAAACGATCAGATACCAAAGCCGCTCTCAAAACCCTCCACTGGCTGCCAGTTAAAAACAGAGTGGTATTTAAAGCCCTCTGCACCTGTCACCGCATCCTGGCTAAAAAATCTCCGATCCCACTCCAGAACTTGGTGACAAGGTATACACCAGCACGTGATCTGCGCTCAGCATATGGGGGTCTACTACTGGTTCCAAGAATCAAAAAGGCCCGCATGGGCGGACGCTCCTTCCGCTATCTGGCAGCAAAGAGCTGGAACTCCCTCCCTCTCCATCTTCGCCTTGACTCATCCGAAACCAGCTTCCGCAGGAACCTAAAAACATACCTGTTCTCCAGATAAAAGATCTCCGGTCTGCAACCCTCGCAATGAGTTTTTCAGTTGTAGCGCGGGGACACGCTTCTGCGTAACCATGCGCTTTATAAGCTACCCTTATTATTATATTATTATATATCGGATTTCTTGGCACTTATTACTGGGGCAAAGCAGTTCAGGCTGTCTTAAAATCTGGTTCAAGACTTTTACAGCTTTTGTTTCATGGGTGGGCATGTTCCAGTATTGTAGGATGCTGTTTGGCTTGGCCTCAGCTGCTACGGTATTCTAGAGAGTGATGTACCAACTTTTGAAAGGGGTCAAAGGTAAAGCGGCATTTTAGGATGATGTACTGATTTTTACATCAACCATAGGAGAACATAACAAGATCCATGAACAAGTTTTGTCTAATTTCCAGGAAAATGGGGAAGTGCTTAAAATGGGAAAGTATGTTCTTCTGAAAGATAAGGTTGAATATTTGGGCCATGTTGTGTTGGGGTACTGTATCGATCCAATGCCAGGTTAAGTTGATGCCATTTTCAATGCAGTAACACCCATAGACAAAACAACTCTGAATCCATTTATGGGCTTTAGTTAGTTTTATGCCATTTTATTCCTCATGATGTCACTCAAGTCAAACTGTTGACTGGTCAGCTAAAGAGAAATCTCAAATTTGTTTGGGATAGCAAGTTTCGATAGGCGTTTGACTGGATTCAGGGCCAGTTAGTAAGCTTTAAAGTGCTAAAACCATTCAACGCCAAGCTGACGTGCTGTGTAACTGTTGTTGCCCGCAATCCTGGATTGAGGGCTGTACTTACTCAAAGTGAGGCGGGTGCAGAACATACTACTGGATGTGCATCCGGAATGCTCAGGGATCCTGAGACACATTACTCCACTATAGAGAGTGAACTTTCGCATGTTGGTGAGCCAGTTCACTCTAAAAACTGACCACAAACCATTGGTTAATATTTGAGCAGATGTAAGGTGAAAGATCAAACCCCTTGCATAGCTAGGAAGTCAACAAACCTTCTGCAGATTGATGTTTCACACATTCAAGGGGAGACAAATGCACAAGCTGATTTTCTATCTAGATGTTCATCCCTTGATAAAGATGATGTGGAGTATGAAAAGGGTGAAGAAAGTTGCTTGATAGCAGCTATTGACTTGGAAGAGATGTGTGTCGTTTCTGAAGAAGAATGGAGGATGGCAGTTGGAGCTGATAAGGTCATTAAACGCACTAAAAGTATGCTTAAGAATGTCTCTGAGGGATGGCCTAAAGAGAAAACAGTGGAAGCAGCATGACAACCGTTGTGGAAGGTCGCTGATGATTTGTCAGTGGAGGGTGGTATGTTTTTCACTGTGAAGAAATTGGTACCTCCTGTGGGATTTAGGTACAAGCTCATCAAGTTCGCACATGAAGGACATATTGGTGGTAGGTTTATGAAGCATAGATTGAGACAAATGTTTTGATGGCCTTCAATGGACAGGGAGGTAGATTAATTTGTCAATAGATGTGCCATTTGTGCTACATCAGAGAAACCTTTTGCTGTAAGAAAGCCACCTTTGTAGCAAATGAATGCCCATCTTGTGCATGAGAGAACGTTGAGATTGATCTGGTAGGTCTGTTTCATGCCCTTCCTAGCCAGTGTCGTTATGCATCGGTTTTAATCAATTTATATTCAAAGTAGCCTGAAGTGAAATTTGTGTCAGAACCCAATGGTAAAACTGCAATTCAATTTTTGAAGAGTATTTTCCAGAGGGACGGTCTCCTGCAGTTTCTGTTGTCAGACAAAGGTGTCCAATTTGTAAATGTGGAAGATAAGAGTTTTTGGAGGTAGGAGATGTTAAACACTTGAAGACATCGCTGTATCATTCCCAAAGCATGTTCAAGTGGAGTGCATAAATTGGGTGGTGGTATAGTGTGTTCGGTGGGTGTTTGCGAAGAAGCTTGTGGTGGTGAATGCTTTGAGTTCAATGATATGGTTCCATCACATTAGCCCACAAAGTACTACATTGGTATCTCCTTTTGAATT
Source organism: Triturus cristatus (assembly GCF_964204655.1). Taxonomy (NCBI): domain Eukaryota; kingdom Metazoa; phylum Chordata; class Amphibia; order Caudata; family Salamandridae; genus Triturus; species Triturus cristatus. Next base: position 503,224,687 of record NC_140591.1, read on the forward strand.
ATTCTGGCTAAGGAAACTCTCCACCAAGATATCCCCGAGTTGGATGAGCAAATGGATAAAATTTGGTGTGTTGTTACAGGACTGTGATGTGACAGTCAAGAGAAATGCTGCTGTGACAAAGGAAGGTGATGGTATTCGCATCAAGAAGGGAGTTCATGTACAAAAAGGAGGAGAAGGTTTATTGGGATGATAAGGTCTGTGGCAGTGCAGTCAGAGTTAATGAAAGCAGTTGGTGGAATAATTTTGTTTTTTGCAGAGTTTTATATAGCGCAAACTTGACCCGAATCCAATCAGGTATCAGAGTGCTTTACAGAGGACCGGTTACGTTACATGAGGACACACATTCATTCTTTGTTAGGCACGGGGAGATTAAGTGATTTGCCCAGAATCCCAGGATGTTCGGCGTCATTGCCAAGACTTGAACCCAGTTCCCCAGGTCCGAGGTGGAGCGCCCTAGCCATTAGGCCAACTCTTCTCCCCTTTCCACTCCTCTTATGTTAAGAGAGTGGTGAAGTATGGTGGTGATCAGAGTGTCTGGGTGCCCCAAAGAGAGTTATTGGTGAATTACAGGATGGTAATGATGGGGTTTGCATGACCCTTCACGTGAGGAGGTTAACTGGAGGATTTAGATGAGTCTTTAAAGTTATGCATATGTTATCAAATCTTCCACTATTGCTCAATTTCTCAGTTGCTTCTGTTATTAGCCAATTCAACAGTGTCAGTACTTCTTGAACCGGTATCGGGCTTCAGTTATATGTATTCTGTTATTGGGTTTAGATTCTTAGGTATATGTTTTCACTTTTGCATAATCTTCTATTCAGGTAAACTGTTTAGTGTTTGTGTCAAGGGTAGAAATAATGTAATACTGAGTGGTCATGTATTGCAATGTCCATGGAATACTACTGCGGGGATTCCATGGAATGCTGAATGACCAGGGGGGGAATGTTGATATTGAACAGGTGACAATTGGAGCCTGAGATAGATGATGCGGGGCTCTGTTGTTCACAGCTCCGTTGAACCAATAATCTACACTTTGAAGACACTTTTCGGATGTGCCTGTTCATTACTAAAGACAGTTACTTTACAAGGTTATTGGGATTTTTACCTACCTCAGCATGAGTTTGAATTTAGATCTGTTTACAAATAGCAGTCGCTTGAATGTTGCATTCTTACTGCCAGGATTTACATACTGTGACAGCAAGCACCACATATGAAAAAGGTGTCAATAAAATAGAAAAAATAGTCTTATAATCACTTTGTATGTGCAAGAAGCATCTATCTGTTTCATCGCACAAAATCGATTTTGAGTGCCTCGTTCAAAATGACATGCAAAATGCAATACATAAACACCTCATCCATCTTATAACTAATTTCGCTGATTTGTTTCTTAAGAACACGTGGATTTGTATTTAAATGTATGCGTTCCACATTAAAAGTCAAAGCAGTTTTCTGTTTTGAAGAGTACAGTACATTTTTTTTGTAATTCTTACACGTAGACATAAATTAACGACTTAAACAATTACACATAATGTGTTTATATCGAGCCGAGATAATGTGTAATTGATTCGGGTTGTTCATTTAATGATTCAGGCAGAAAATAATTAGCACAGTTCCAAACTCAAAACCAGCTCCAAGGGAATAATGACCACATGGCAGAGTGAGAGTGTGAAGAAGCAGTCTTGGGAGATAAGTAGGTTTCACGTCCTCATCGGAAACCGTATGTTTTTAATTTTGTAGTGAATGGCTTTTTAATGTGTTTGTATTTGATAGAATTTTAGAGATTACACATTTAGCAGAAAGGAGTCAGCAAATTAATTATTAATTTTTGTTCATTGTTCAGGGTTATGTTTTCTTCAATTAAGCATTTATTTTACTTCACAATTGGCAGTCGAATCTCCTTAGTTTCAATATCAGATTCCTGTAATAAAATGTGTTCCTAATACTGAATTTGCAGGAAAAAATTCTATTATAATATAATTCTGTTTTACTTACTGAAGATTTGTTTTACATTTTTCCACCTGGATTATATTAATTTTGAAATAATAATTTCAGTACAAAGTATCCACAACTTAATATTGTGAGAAGTTGCAAATTAAAGGAAGCTCTGTGTCCCTATACATGGACTAGACTGGAAGAAGTGACATGATACATCTTATTTACGGTTGGCGTTTGTTACTCCTTACACCATATGAACTGTAGTACTGCATCTTTCCTTCCAAAATGCTTCTTTATATGTTCAAATGTTGTAGTAATCACGGGTATAGTTCAATTAAAAAAAATGCATCCCTGAAAACTCCTGTTTCTTCTTGCAAAGAGGATTTTATTTTGAATACCACCTAAGCGCAGAGCATAATATGTTCCTTGAAATATCAGATTATTTAAAACTCTGGTGCTAAAATGTTGCATTCCCCCACACCGTTGTTCTCTATAGTTCTTGCATGCACATGCATGAAAGATTAGGTAGCTGGCAGAACCAAGGCTTGCATTTTCTCACAGTTTTTAAGGGAAGGTGGTCAACATGAGTTCAAGCAGCTTGTCTGTTTGTCCTCTGATCCATAGTATATTTCGATCCCTGCTTCAGCAGTACACATACAGAACAGTGGCATACATGCTCCTTATTCACTAAGAAACTCACTGGAGATATAATTTTGTGAGTACCAAAGGGTGGCCATAAAGCAGTCACCAGTTGTCTGTAATTAAATACTACCGGTGACCAGGTATGTTTTGTTCTTTTTACAGATGGGTTCTGACATTTATGTTTGCGTTTTCTATTTGGAAAGTTAATTTGTATTTGCAAGTTTATATACGTTGTAGCTTGTAATGCTGTAAATTGCAATGAATAGGTTAAAAGAAACATGAGACTGTTTATTTCATTTTTTTTTAACATTCTTGAGTTCACCAATTGGTGTACAAAAGGAAAATAGCACTAGAATGTATCCTCCCTTGTTTTTTTATATAATAGACCAAGTTTGATACATTTATATATAATCTTGTGATGGAGATACTTAAATATCTGCACATTTATTAGTCAGTTTTCAATGTACTCATTCCTAATCTGATGAATTTCCTACTAAGTGGTGCTCCTGTCGCGTTATAATACCCACCCACCTTAGATATAAATCCACTAAGCTGGACAGCAATGCAGTCGAGTACAATTAATCAAACAATGCACCGAAGCACACACAATACTGTTACTGTTATCCAAACAAAATAGTCTCTTTGATCAGCAATAGTTTATTTTACAGTCGTCGATTAAAGTTCAACAGATGATGGTATGCAAGGTCTTTTTTTATTCTGACAATAAACACAAGAGCAGCAGCCGACACGTGTTTCTTCCTCCTGGACTTTTTCAAGGGTGATAAAAGTAACGGAAAACATTGAACTCTTGCAGGTCAGAAAGGAATTAGTATCTCTCAAGCCACAGTTTTGAGTTTTTTATTCAATCAAGGCACAACTTTCCACAAGTGTACATTGTTCCCACCCCTGAGGTTTCTGTTTGCACATAACACTGGTCAGGCCTACTGATCTTAAAGCCCATGTTGTTAACCAGAATTCATGCTTGACATCCGTTAGTATCAAACTGTCACACTAACCATCCCCTCCAATAGCTGTCTGATGTATTGTATGTTCAATTACACAGCATAATGTCAAGTGTCTTCCTTGTATCTTGTAAACTGCTGTCTGTTTTCAAAACATGATTGAAGGAATGGGTAGGTGTGTTCAAATATTTTATCTTAGCTAACCCAAAACAGCACGTTTGTTGGACAGTTCCACCAGGAAAATCATCTGTTGTGGTATTAGGCATGCCCTAAACAAAGCCTCATTCCTCTCAACCTCCAAAATTGCTTGTCCCCTACATTTATTTTCCATCAATAGTGTCCCTCTAAAAGCAAAACTTTTCTGTAAACAGTTGGGAAAGAAAAGAAGCAGAATATACCAGCTTGGTGTTTATCAGCATATTTTTCTTTGCAGGTGATGGTACAAGTTTATAGTAATTAAACACTTGATCAAATGTATCAAAACCAGAAAATAAGCACACTTCTATGCAAATATTTTTTAACTACCCTTTGGTGGTGTATGACAATGTTCCCATTATGCCAAATTTAAACAGCACATGGAGTACTTGCATTATGCAGGAAATGATGATCATAATGTTGAAAATAAAACATATCATTGCAAATAGATGTACCTTCACACAGTTCATCAGACGAATAAACACTAGAACGTCCTAGATCTTCTAGCAATTCATGTACTGTATTTACAACCCAATCATCAGAGATAGCACTAACAGTGACAATGGCATTTACAAATAGTTTAAACAAGTATGGAATTTTTTAAAGTTCATTGGGGCCCATACACATCATACAATACCCTATCCCAAAAAATCCCATCAGGAACTCGAATTGCCAAAATGTTGGCCAGGGAAAGGTCTCTTTGTGCTTTGTGTGATGATGAATGTGGTTTGAGAACCAAATTTGCCAGTTGTACAGTAGAGCATTCAAGGTGACAGTGTCCATGGAGAAGCAGGAAAAAGACTGTCACAAAGCCTATCCAAAGGAACAGGAAAAGTAACGCAATTATAATCCAAAGGTGTAAACATGGAAGCACAAAGCAAGTCTTTTTCATGCAAAGATGGACAACATGCAGGCTCAGCCGAAAAGGTAGAGGTGGTGCTGTAGGTGGATCAGATAAATCAGAGAAAAAATCATCAAAGTCCATTAAGTACAGTTCTGGTACCTTCAACATCCAGGACAGGTACAGGAGGATGATCCAGATACTTTCATGTACACAAGTATCTCCCTGATCAGATCCTGAACCTTTGGGATCCCACCAGGCTTCCCCGGTACTACCTTCACTTCACCAGTGGCGGTACGTTTTAATTGTTGCTTTGTTCATCCTGGAAGCTGTTCAGTTCCTGTAAAATAGCCAGACATTCATTTAGATCAAATGTTGTTTCCTGCACCACTGTACTGGGATTGTCAAGATCTGTGACCCACATCTTTACCCCACACAGGATTTCACAAGGCGTCCAACCACCCATGGATTTTCTAGGCAGATTGCTGAGTGACCTTTGGACCCCATGCAGATGATAGTCTCAACTGCAACCTGAGTCTAATACACTAGCTGTTAAAGACTGCTTAAAGTCCTGTTTTTTCCCTACAACTGTGTTTTCCTCGGTACTCTACGGGGAGCAATATTGCAGAGTCACACCCAACGGCGTGCCGGTGTGCATGCGAGAAGGCAAGAATACACCCATAGAGCAGAGTGGAGCTGAGCGTGCTGCAAGAGTCCTGACAGGCGAGCTGAAGTCGGCCCGCGAGGACTCCTAGATTGGCCAATATAATACTAGTGTATCAGCGGACTGGCTAGTTTATTATCAGGGAAGCTGCAGAGGGCATCGGCTGCTGGCGATGTCCCGCAGGCCAATGAAGTCCAGCGAAGGCTCCTACTTCTACCCCGGCCAGCCCAGTCAGCTAATGTTTACTGGTAAAAGTGGGGAGAGCAGTGACAACTGTGAGTGCGAACACCATAGCTGGCGGCTGCAGAGCAAGAGCCCCAGGTGGTCCACAGAGGCGGCTTGGCTAGTGCCAGATGTGGCCAGCAGATCCACCCAGAGTGCCCCACTCACCAGCTGCCAAAGAAAGAAGAATACCTTGCAAACCCAGGACCTGGGGAGGAATTGTATTCTAGCAGTGTTGCCTCACTTTTCCAGTCATCTGCTGCATCAATCTACAGGTAGAGAGGGGGCAGGCAAGGAGTGGCAAGTACTAGCAGCCCTAGTAGTGGAACGGGGCAAGCCAGCCTCACCAATTGTTTTCTCCACCTATAAAGCTCAAGGAAAAACTGGTGGCCCACAGGATAAATATTCCTTTATGACACCCAACAAAGGATTGAAACTTACTCACAGAAGAATGGAGAAAATACCATAGCTGTTCCCTTGGATCTGAAGTAGTAATTTCCTCTGAAACAATATCAGATAGGGGAAATAGGTGGCTAAGTACAGAAGGCTTAGTGACCACACATATAGAGCGAGCCACGGCAATAGAAGTGGCCTGGGCTTCTCCTGCAGTTAAGCATGGTAAATCCCTGCTCCTTCTCCCTTCGCAACATGCCCTATAAGAAATTAAGAACTCGAACAATACATATGAAAAGACTGAGCACGGAGCACTCTACAAGAGAGAGCATGTGCAAAGCAGCCCACAGAGGAGCGCACTCTGGAAATACTGAAATAACAAAATGTCTCCCCAATATTTTAAATATGGGCCATACAAACGAGACAGCTGAACAGATAAAAATACGGGAACGAAACAACGACGAAGCAGCGGAATCTGAGACAACAAAGGAGAACAACTTTATACAATATAAAAAAAGACATGAAAGAAAACAGACAATCGAGTGCACAAAAGCAGCCGAGCACGTGGGGCTTCAGGAATTATCACCCAAATGACAGAAGCAGTATCACTTCAAATACCAGATAGAGATTTTGCTTTACCAGATATAAATTATAACTCTGGCTCCCTGACAAGAGGTATCTAAAACAACAAAGGAGACACTTCAATTATTTAACAGCACTTCAAGTAATATCTCTGATGTAGCAGAAAATCTCCAGAATTCCCACTGTTTAATAATTTGCAATCCCCCAATAGGCAAGTACCTGTATCTAGCACACTTTTCACACTACAGAGGATTATGGAGTCAATATTGGCCCTCCTAGAAAAGTATATGGACAATCCTGATTCAAACAGGAATACTCCAATACCTAGTGGATCAGAAGAGAAAAAAACAACTTAAGCAAAATACTCAAATAGGAAATTAAGATAAAATGGAGGGAGAAAATGAGCAAGGCCATAAAGCATCATTTGAAGATCATTTATCTGCCAAGACACTAAAGGCAACTCAAACGGGCAGAACCAGCCTGAAAGAAGTGAAAAGAAAGAATACTGATGATGACAAAATCTGCTCCCTTCGCTAATTATTTATGGACATCATATGTGAATATAACACACATGATGAAATCTCATTCTTCTCTATTTTCAATCAGAAAAGATTGGAAGAGCCCCCAAACCAACTTATAAATAAAGAAGAAACAACACCACTGGGAATCTCAGATACGAAGAAGTCAGGGTCTACACCAAAGAGAAAGGAAAATAGAAATAAAAGAACTAAGGGGAAAACTAACAAGAAAAGAGCAAAATGAAGATTTCCAAAATGAAAGGCACAGAACTTAACATTTCTACAGTCCCTCTCTTCTGAACAGGAAGTCTTGGTAAATATACAAATGATAGATGCACAATCTTCTATGTTCCCAGAGTCTATACAAATTAAAGATAATTGATTAATGTTTGACAGAAATGAAGATCAGAAACTTCTAAATCCCTTGGCACCAAATTTTAAAACCATGAAATCTATAAAAGATCATCAGTTTACAACCAACGCAGAAGGAGAAATCCATCAATCTCAGGAAATCCGAGAGGAAAGGGGCTGCAGATCCACTATCGTACTCTGGAAATAACTGACTTATTCCCTCTGGCAAATGACCTGCTGAACCATGGAAAGATCGTAGATCTACTTCACAAGATCAATTCACTGTACTCCCTAACAACATTAGAAATAAAACAGGTGTCTTTTCCAAATAAATCTTAACATATGGTGGCAACTGTTGAGTTTTGGTCCTACGTGATGTCCTCTATAGTTCTAAAAGAGAGCGATACTCTTCACAGAAATGGATTCAACGTAGTAGGAGTTAATAAAAAAGAATATGCCTTACAGAAAATAAACCCAACAGAGAGGAACGAGAGGAAGAATCAACATCATAATCAAATAACTTTTTGTTCCAAGAACTCACTAAGTGTTCCTGAAGAAAATTTAACTATCTGTATTAAAGAGGGACAGAGGCGCATTTGGAATCACAAGCCAATAAAAGTAGAGACAACTTCAAAGAAAAATACTTGGTCCTGGATTTCCAGTAACCTGAATAGCAACAGAAGGGAAAAGACAAATAAACTCCCCCTTTAGCAGAAGTATAAAAATTACATTGTGGAACATCGTTGGTAAAGATTCACAAAAATTAGCACTAATCCTGGAAAACAACCCTGTAATAGTGACCCTCCAAGAAACATGGGCCTTAAAAACCTTTGACCAAATGGACTACTTCGTATATGATGCTCAGGCTGAGGGTGTGAGAACGGGTCACGCAAAAGGTAGACTCGCAAACCTCTTAAGGGAAGAAATGCAGTAGGATCTGGAAGTAATTCATATGTTTAGCACTAACTCACTAACACCCAGTGCATCACAATCAAGCACTGGAAAGACTCTTTAATGATGAAAAGGTTTGAAAAATAGAATAAGTAATCAAATTAAAAGGGTATCCTCCCTTAATTCTAACTGGAGATTTGAATGGGATAATCTCAAATGCACTCTAGGAAAAATGGGGATCAATAAACAAGAGGAAGCCTGGCCTATTCAAGTTCCCTTATTTCCAACAACGATATAAGCAGATAAACACAGGAAATGACTTCTCACTTCAGTGAGTGCAATGAATGGAGTCATAATAAATGGGAGAGTAGTAGGAGACTTCCCCGCTGTTTTCACAAGAAATGTTAACCTTAGCACCTCAATTCTAGACTACATACATAATTTGTAGTCAGGACCTATTCAAAAAAGTCCAATCGTTAAACATAAAATTTACACAAGAAAGCGATCATGCAATCCTGTTTTTGAAAATGTGACTCTTATTACAGTCTACTTTCCCATGGACCTTAACACAGGTGAATAGCACTGCAGAAATAGAACAGAAGAAAGTGTGGTTAATATGGAACTCCAACACTATTAACAAAATTAACTAAGCAATTAGATCCACACAACTAGATCATTACAAAAATTCATCTGATCCCATATCAAGATATGAAAATATTGTCTCTAATATGGAGTATACCCTCCAGGAAATATCAAATGGCCAGGAAAAGGGCACTAGGCGTCCAAAAAGAAAGAGTCCAGACTACGCAATACCTAAGCTAAACAGATTGATCAGATCGAAAAAAAGAAAAAAAACACCAAGACCTAAAGGACAAAAAACTGGGTAAACCTGCAAACAGCAGTAAAACGAGAAAAGAGCAAAACATTTTGGAGCATAATTGCTAAAGAAATGGGAACAAGCAAATCAATGCAAGCTTCTCCAGTTTCATCACTTGACTGGGATTAATATTCTTGTGTCCTATACAATGTAAACAAGAGCTCTTAAAAATTGAGTAAATATCATCATAGGAGGATAAAAAAAGAATCAGAATACTTCACCACCAACAGATTGGCAAATAACTCATTATAATAGGGCCGCTAGATCTTCTGCAGCAATGGGGGACCAACGCCTTCCTCGAGACAAACGGATCCCTCGACCCCTCACAGTCCGGCTTCCGAGCCAATCACAGCACCGAGACCGCCCTCATCGCCGCCACCGATGACATCCGAGCCCTGATGGACAATGGAGAACCAGCGGCCCTCATCCTCCTAGACCTCTCTGCGGCATTCGACACGGTCTGCCACCGCACCCTAGTACGGCGCCTCAGCAACATCGGAATCCAGGACAAGGCGCTGGACTGGATCATCTCCTTCCTCGACGGAAGAACACAGAGAGTCCGCCTACCACCGTACAAGTCAGAGGCCTCCGAAGTCACCTGCGGCGTCCCTCAAGGATCATCTCTGAGCCCCACCCTCTTCAACGTCTACATGAGCCCCCTCGCGGCCATCGTACGCAAACACAACCTCAGCATAATCTCCTACGCCGACGACACCCAACTGATCCTCTCCCTGACCAACGACCCCGCCGCCGCCAGATCCAACCTGCACGAAGGGATGAAAGAGGTAGCCGAGTGGATGACGACCAGCCGCCTGAAACTGAACTCGGACAAGACGGAGGTCCTTATCCTGGGCTCCTCACCCTCCGCCTGGGACGACTCCTGGTGGCCTCCCGCCCTGGGCACCGCACCCAAACCGACAGACCATGCACGCAACCTGGGCTTCCTCCTGGACTCCTCCCTCTCCATGACCAGGCAAGTCAACAACGTCTCCTCGGCGTGCTTCAACATCCTACGCATGCTACGGAAGATCTTCTGGTGGATCCCCACCGAGACCAGGAAGACCGTCACCCAGGCCCTCGTCACCAGCCGACTGGACTACGGCAACGCCCTCTACGCCGGTACCACCGCCAAGCTCCAGAAGAGACTCCAGTGGATCCAGAACGCCTCAGCCAGACTCATCCTCGACATCCCACGAACCAGCCACATCTCCGGACATCTGAGAGACCTTCACTGGCTCCCCGTCAACAAAAGAATCACCTTCCGCCTCCTCACCCACGCACACAAAGCCCTACACGACCAAGGCCCGAGCTACCTCAACAGCCGAGTCAACTTCCACGCTCCCAAACGCCACCTCCGTTCAGCCAACCACGCCCTCGCCGCCGTCCCCCGCATCCGAAGAGCGACTACAGGAGGAAGGTCCTTCTCCTACCTGGCCGCCAAGACCTGGAACTCCCTCCCTACCGACCTGCGCCTGACCCAAGACCACCTCTCCTTCAGGAAGAAGCTGAAGACCTGGCTGTTCGAGCAGTAGCGGCACCCCCCCCTCCCCCCCCCCCCCAGCGCCTTGAGACCCTACGGGTATGTAGCGCGCTTTACAAGTGTCACTGATTGATTGATTGATTGATTGACCTGACAAAATTCTGATTAAAGTTCCCCAAAGTAACCAGGAAGAGTGGAGCACATTTTTAGCCCCCGTATACTCCTATTGCTACACTTTCAGAAAAATTCCAAACTCATGGAGGGGGAGTTTCATGATTCCTCTCTTAAAAAAAGGATCTAGGTTAATTCCCAGAAATTATTGTCAAATCGTATTGCTGGATGCCACCGGGAAGATCTTCATGGCCAGTGTTGTGGACCAACTGAAACACTGGGCCTTTCCTAGAGGAGTGATCCCAATAACTCAAGCAGGAATCCACCCAAAGCACTCTGTAACAGTTAATATTGCTGCACTACAGATATCATAGATGAATATGTAATGTTAAAATCACAGGTCGTTTACTGTGTATTCGTCGACTTCACAACTGTTTTCGACAGAGTAGATAGATCTACACTTTGGAAGAAGTTAGAGAAGTTAGGAAGACCTGATAACTTCTAATGATAATTATGTCACTGCATACAGTGCATGGTGCAAAGTACAAATGGGGGGAGAAAAGGGATTAACCCGATCAATAGACAAGCCAGATAGATTTGAGCAAGGCTTTCTTCTGCACCTCTTTTATTTTCCCTCCATATAAGCAATCTTCCGGATTTAAAAAAAAGATTGACAATTTTCCTCCAAAAATAGCATCCAGCAATGTCCATATTTTGAAAATGCCAATGCGGTTGTTATATTAGATCTTACACCGGTCGGTCTACAATGAATTCTAAATGCATTAACTTGCTACACAGAAGAAAACTTCTTCATGGCCAATATTCTCAAAACAAAAGTTGACATTTTAGAGGAAACAAAAAATGATCTCATTTTAATTGGGAACTTGGGGGTAAACCAATAAAGGTAGTTAATGATTATACTTATTTGGGGAGAATCTTTTTGCAACCTTACTAAACTCCTCTCACAATAACTGTCAAGCAGCAAGAATTAGAGAAGGGAATTTGCTTCATGAATTGATAAAAGTCAATGACGCAGTTTCAGCCCAAGATTTACGTCTCAAGCTATATTTAGTCAGCTCCTATGCTAGAGCCATCTCCAGTATATTAAAATGAGCTTATAATCTCTTACATGCCGATCCTGGATCTTTAAGAAGACTACTAAAATTGGAGACCTTTAAAAACAAGTTGTTGCAATATACTTTCAATAAGAAACTTAGTATACCATTAAATCTCTCACACTGAACAATAGCACTTTTAAAATGCTTGATCCGTGCACATCTGAGGTTATTCTTTAAAAATCTGACACCAAGAATAAGTTACAACCTCAATGTCAAACACTGTTCTCAATTAAAGCAGTATGCACAGTACACAGATACATTAGAATATAAATCCCAGTACTCTATCATTTTAATGCGACTAGGGATTTTACTTTAGTTTACTTTGGAATAACTGGAATAACTGTGACAATATTACATGTATATGTAATTTGTGTAATGAAGGAGTGCAAAACATATTACGGGGCCGATTACGATCCTGGAAAAACCCGGTACAAACCGTGGGTCAGAGCTTTTTCTCCGTCCGACTCGTACCGGGTTGTAAAACTTTACAAACATGCAATTACGATTCGTACGGAAACACCATTCCCGTACGATTCGGAAAAAAGACCAACCGACAGAAAAATACATACAAATGTGATCCGGGACACCGCGGACGTGACGTCCGGACGGAGTTAGGCATGTTTTTACGTACCAGCAATTACGATTCGCACCGACTGCAGTCCGGATGGGAAAATTTTTACGGCACCTAAAAAGTGCCGGAAAAGCTATGTACGCAGCGATGTGAGCTGATTAGGGGGCCCGGTACGCGCTGTACCCCCCAGCCCCCCATATGAACGAAGCGTACCCCCCAGCCCCCCGTATGTACGGAGCGTACCCCCGTACCCCCCAGCCCCCCGTATGTACGGAGCGTACCCCCAACCCCTTATGTACGGTGCGGACCCCCTACGCGCTGGGGGTCCGCACCGTACATATGGGGGTGGGGTATGCTCCGTACATACGGGGGGCTGGGGGGTACGCTCCATACATACGGGGGGCTGGGGGTATGCTCCGTACATACGGGGGGCTGGGGGGTACGGGGGTACGCTCCGTACATACGGGGGGCTGGGGGGTACGGGGGTACGGGGGTACGCTCCGTACATACGGGGGGCTGGGGGGTACGGGGGTACGCTCCATACATACGGGGGCTGGGGGTACGGGGGTACGCTCCGTACATACGGGGGGCTGGGGGGTACGGGGGTACGCTCCGTACATACGGGGGCTGGGGGTACGGGGGTACGCTCCGTACATACGGGGGGCTGGGGGTACGGCGCGCCCATCCGCGGGGGGGCTGGGGGTATGGCGCGAACATGCGGGGGGGGTACGGCGCGTACCAGGCATTGTTTGGACATCTCCATGGTTGCTATGGGAGTTCGCTCCGGACGGTCTTTTTTCCATACATTTGTACAATCGGACGGATGGGACGGATCGTAATTGCGCATTGGGACTTCAGTTTTCCCATTTGTACGTAAAAATGTCCAGGGACGTGTTGGAGACTTTTCCTGACCCGAGGACGTGTGGGGGAAATTTCCCAATGCGATTTGTATGGACTTTTTCCCATGCGAATCGTAATTGGCAGTTTGTATGGCGCTTTTACCATTTGTACGGAAAAAAGTCCAGATTCAATTCGGTTGGGGAAATTTTTTCCAGGATCCTAATCGGCACCTACATGTACTGTTTGTATGTCCAAATTTGACTCTGTAGGAGGCCAAACATTGGTATTTTAAAAACATCAGTTTTATATCAAATATATCCACAGTACAAGGTCTTATCATGCTCTGTAAATTGCTACCTAATGAATATGTCTGTCATAATCTGTTCACATTTGTAAAGAGTTTCCTAAAAATCTTTTAAAGTAGATATATTATAGCTGGTTTATAAAGAAAATCTAATTGTATTTTGAACTATTTGTTGACCTCAGTAGAGCTCTAAATCAAATTAAATAAAAATCTTGACATCTTGAAGCCTTGGAGGCAAACACAGGACCTTGGTTAGAATGTAGTGTGCCAACTGTGCATGTCCCGATAAAGACTTGGAGATCTTTTGTAACAGTTCGGGCATTGTCCTACCGCTGCGGCCATACCCATAGGAATCTAGAGAAGGAATCCACTGCCACCAAGATATACTTGTAAGTCCCATCTGATGACAAAGGAGTGGCAAAGTGGTCTAGATAAACACAAGCAAGTGGTTTGTTTGAAATCAATAGAGGTGTCTGAGGTGGACATGCCATGGTAGATGTCATCATCTGCTGGCAGATGTCGCATTTAAGGATGAAGTCCTTGGTCTGTTTATAGAGACCAGGCCACCAGTATGGTTGCTGCAATAATGAAACTGTAGTAGTCACCCCTGTGTTTGCAGATGCAAGACACTTGTGTGCAGCTAGGATTAATCCTAACCAGCGATCTGAATTTGGTTTTACTCTATCCCCCACTCCAAGAATGTGGGCAAATTGTTTGTTATGTGCATCTAACTTGTGGGAGAATTTGAGTGGAAAGCCATTCGGTAAGTGTGTGTCATTGTGTGCAGCATTGACAGCCATCATGATGGCATTGTCCATTCTCGTGCTGGAACAAGTTATTGCAGTGACTGCAGCAGTTTGCTATGTTGCTTTTGCGGGTTTATCAGCCAGTGATTTCCCTGAAACATGTACAGCAAAACGTTGGTGACTCAATATGTGAATTACATGAGCCTGCAGCAAGTTATCTTTCAGCTTTGCTACATGTTCCCAAAGCATGTTGTGCATTATTGTGCACCCTTTTGAATCTCTTTAACCATTCTGTATAAGACTGTACACAGTAATCTGAATCACACACTATGAGTGTGAGAAATCCAGGATCAGTATTTTCCAGTACCAGTATTAGAACCCTGAGTTTGGCCAACTGTGTAGCGCAGTCTACTGCTTGTAGGTGTTCTCAGGATAGAATTATCCATCCTGCATGTGCTCCTTCACAATAGCGAATGCATCTGAATATTGATGCTTTGTCCCTACGGCAGGTTGTACAGACCGTCAGTAGATATGATGTCATCATACTGTTCTAGAGACAAAATTTCATTTGACAGATGATATTCTTGTTCATATTTTAGAAAGGCTTGTGTTTGTAATGTAGCATCAAATCTGTAGTCTACATATGTTGCAGTGAGTGGGTTAGCCCATTATATCCAACATGGGTGCAATGCTTGCTCGGGTGACTATCTGTAAGGTTGGAACAGGTGTCACAGCAACAATTAATTTGCCCTGAGCCAATGCTCTCTCTCTCACCACAACAGTCTGTTCCGGTGTCAGTGTTCTTTTAGTCAGTGCAAAACGCATTTCAGCATTAGTATATAAATGCAATTTATGTGGAATCAGTACTATGTCACATTCGTTGAATGTCACATGGGTGACCCCTATATACCCAAAATTACGCAGATCACCAGGTTTGTTGTGTTCACACCTGTGTAAATGTTTGGAAGCTAGTATGTCAGCTTGTATTGAATGTAATATTTGTGTGTGTTCAGTGGTCCAGTATGCACTTGAGAAATCTGGATGGATCAGGTCGTACAGTGGTTTAACCTGTTCTGCGAAATCGGGAATGTAAGTTCTGCAAAAATGTATGGACAATAACCTCTTCAACATTGTTGGAGGCTGTAGGAGTGCACACTTATCCAAGAAGTGTGTTTCCAGGCTTTTGCTTTCACTTGACAATTTGTATCCCAGAAACAGGACAATGAGGTGAGCAATTATAGTTTTTTTTAAATTAAATTTATATTCCACATGAGCAAATCCCAGAATGATATAATCAACTCTTCTCAAGTGTAAAGGAAGGTCATCATCTATTAAGTATATGTCATCGACATAGGACAATGCCTGACCATCAACATTTTCTAGAAGTTCTGTGAACCTGGCTGAAAACAGCCCAGAGCTATTCTTACACCCCTGTGGCAATTGATAGAACTGTTTTTGAGAGGCTAGCACAGAAAATGCAGTGAATACTTACTTCCAGGCACTATATTTTGGTCGAAAAATCCCTTTAAGATATCTGGGGCCTCATGTAGGTAGCCAAATACCGGTCGGTAATGGCCGATTTTCGGTAATTATACCGTTACCGACCGGTATTTTGGCCATTGGTATGTAGGGGGACAAACTTTGCTTTCGGAATTTACCGAATCGGTAAAATTACCGATTCGGTAATAATACCGAATCGGTAATGTTACCGAATCGGTAACTTTTCCGAATCGGTAATTTTACCGATTCGGTAAATTCCGAAAGCAAAATCGAGATGTAGGGGGAGTGTGTGTGTGTGTTTAAGAGTCGGTATTTACCACCAACTTATAGTTGGTGGTAAATAATGAATGTATGTGTAAATGCATTTTTACGCGCGTAGCAGTGTGCAATGTGGCATACATACATGCCCTTAGGGCATGTATGTGTGCCACATGTGCACACATGGCCGAATCAGGGGTGCAACAGGGTGTCAATGTGACACCCTGCCACCCTTGTATGTGTTCCCCCCATTACCGAATCGGTATTTACCGATTCGGTAATGAGGCATACCTTCCCATCAATGGGAAGGTATGCCTCATTACCGAATCGGTAAATACCGATTAGGTAATTACCGACTAGTAACGATTCGGTAAAAAATACCGACTCATTACCTACATACCAGTTACCACTTCTAAAATACCGATTCGGTATCGTTCGGTATTTTAGAAGTGGTAACTGGTATGCTACCTACATGAGGCCCCTGGTGTAGTTTTGTATTTTATACTCACAATGTTGTTCATTAGTGCTGCTCAGTGAGCACCTTGTACCGCAGATGTGTGAGTAGGTATCTGTAATCTAATTCTAGACAATATGAAAGATCTGGTTTCATCACAGGAATAAGGCATTATTCATAGGAAAGGTGCACATTTCTATTACACCTTGGTATTCTAGTTGTTCAGTTTTAATGGGGTATTTTCTTTGAGGTTGTTGAGTAGACCTCACTGGAACTTCATGATTAGAGGAACCTTCATCCCACTCCACATAGTTCAAGGAGTAGGTGCTAATGCCCAGTGCTTGGAGTATAAATGTTTAGCTGATTCTGGAATAGGGTCGGAAAAAGCAGGTAAAATTACCTTTCTCCATTGGTGAAATCCATTATGAATTCAGGTGGCCAACCTTTTTGGACAAAAGGATACCGTAGCCATAAGTTAAATCCTCCTAAAAGAGAACAATGATATTTCTAGTTACAGTCCCATCCAATTGGAGTTGTATTTCATATCAACAATGTGGGGCGTACAATAGTATCAGTTGTCTCCACTTGGATATATTCACTCAGCGCTACTCCCACCAGACAATCCATCAAGATCTGGTGAACTATCGTTACTTCTGCCATGCTGCCCAGCATGGCCGCGGCGCACTTCCCGCTCAGAAGCTGTGTCCTCAATATCGTGGCATGATGGACCTAAAGTCCAGTTACCTTCTTTTTTATTTAAAGTTTTGATGTTTTATGTTTCTCTTCCTGTGTAAGAATGTAGTCAGATGAGGGTTGTGAGTCCTTCTTTGGTTTCACATGCTCCTCCGATTTGCGCTCTGACCTTCCTCCTCTCTCCAAGAATTTATCGGATGCTTCCTGAAAGGAACGAGACAAATGTGAATCAGTGACCTGATACCTGTCATGTGGACTAATATTAAGAGGGGTAAAGAAAAAAGCTAAACACAAGATCTATAATATTTGGTCATTACAAATACATCAGGCCTAATTCTGTGCGAAAACATTGCATGTCAGATAAATATGTACATATGACTGGAATCAATTCCTTTTGGTACAACATTTTATTTTATTGTTATTATTGTTTTTATGTGCTAATATTTTTCAATTGTCCCTTATACTTTTTTCTTTTTGATATTTTGATATTTTCGATGATTATTTGCCGACTAATATTATCACTGATATGCAGATTATACCATTTCTCAGTTGCTTTCTGTGAAGGAGACCCACCCTCTGATTTAGCTTATGCCTAATTTTTCTTATTATCCCACTTCTTCTGATTTGTGGAAGTTTCGGGTGCTTGCTTAGAGTTATTGTTTTCAGAATTACTCTTTAGTTGTGGTTTCCCAGGTCTAGCTCCCAAATTATCTCTCCCCAGTGTAGCATAAGTTTCTTCTATAATTTAGGTATTTCAGGCTCTTGTTGTCCTAGAGCTAAATCCCGGAGTTGCTTGCATATAGCCAATGTTGTGGCCTCTCTCTTTATGTTACTTAACATAATGCTGGATGCTGTAGCAAAATTGCCCATCAGTTTCATCGCCAAATCCAGGGCAAGTGCTAGCACGTACTCATTCTGAATCTGTTTAAGCACTTCTGGTAAAACAGTTTAGGAAGGGGTATCATGAGTTCCGGTATGTACTGAAGCAAAAACTGTACCCTACGTGGTGCAGTCTTCCACGGGAGAGCCATTGCCATTGGCAAAGAAATTGCTAGCATTGTGTGTTTTTCCTGCTGACTTATTTTTTGTGCAATCTACAATAAAGACTCCTCCAGTTTGGTGGGAACTTTACCCATTACTGCATTAGTGTTTGTGGGCTGATGCCCAGTGTAGTCAATTGTGACTGTGCAGCTTAAACAATCCATGCAGGGTTAAGTGTCAATGTTTGCATAACAAACTGTGTCAAACATCTGAATATTGTTGCTAAGTGTTTTTATATTCTATGCAATTGTACTGCTGACAAATTATCAGCATTAGGATGTGGCATGTGTGGTTACTTCTGTGATATGTGGTAGGGCATCATCAAACCAATTTCTGCATTCTTTGTATGTTAAAGGTATCTTATTTCTTTGTATGGTGTGTACCTAATTGTAACGTTTTTTTATTTGTATTTGTGCAATAGCCCTGTTGTGTTGTCTACCGCTGGGAATGTAACCCATGACTAGCACACCTCTGCCCCATATGCTTCATGAGTCTCTACCACAAAAGTAGCATTTCCACCCATAAGTGCGAGACGATGTTGTAATACTTTCTGAGTAACCGCATGTCTGCAGTTCTCAGCAAAGTTAAGTGTGTCAGTGTCGTTTTCTCATTACATAATGGATTATAGAGAGCGTAACCCAATAGAAACTAATCATTTGAAGTCTGTAAGCTTGAACACTGTCCAGCCAATTCATAGAAGTTCCCAAATCAGCAGAAGAGAATATCCCTACCACCATGGACGTCTCTGGTTAGCAGGTGTGTAGGGGTCTCTAAGTATGCATGAGAGAACTACTCAGGTGATCCATTAAGTTAGGAACCAATCTACCATGTTGGTGGCACTATGTCACAAGGTTTCCACTTTTCAGTAGGAAGTGTTTATTTGTTGGACAACATCAACATTGAGATGGTGCCAGACTGATTCCGTGCACCCACTCAGGAAATTTTGGCCTATAGTCCTGCTAGCTCACAATGACGCCATAAGTGCCCCTAAACATAGTAAGAAAACTCGGACCCCCAAGGAATCATGGAAAAAGATCTAGAACTGTTTCGCTCAGTCACTAGTGCTCTATCAGAGAAATATACAAGAAATACACAGAGGGCATTTTCAATAATTATTGAACCATTGTAATTCATGTAGAGAATATATGTGCTGCAATGATTAATCATTTTGCGGCTAGGTCTTTCCCCATGTGCTATACCTTTTTTGGGCTATTTAGGGTAGTTTGCGCTTAGGCCCCTGTAAGGTTTTGACCACATAAGGTATCCATGCTAAATTTGTGTCCTTTTCTTCCAATGTCATGGGGATTTTATAGGTACCCAGTGTTTGATGATTCCCCTGGACGGGAACCAGAAATTAGCCAAAATAAAGCTACATTTCTTTTGGGGGGGGGCAAATGTGCTGAAGAAGAAAGCAACTGTTTTGTTTCCCTGCAAATGGTAGCAAAAAAAAGGGTTTGTGGTGCTGAAATAACCATCTTCCCAGCTTTCAGGGACTGATAGACCTTTGTCATAAAACCAAAATTGTTTACATAGTTTGGGCATTTTAATGTCACATAGCCTATTTTTGCTATTTTTTGTGCTTTCAACCTCCTTCCAGTTAGTGGTAGAAATGGGTATGAAAGCAGCAATGGATCCTGGAAAGCTATACACTTTAGAAAAGTAGACACAATTCAGAATTCAGTAAGGGGTCATTTAAGGTTCCTTTTTGGAGAAACTAAATTTGTGCCAATGTTTTCACCTGTAACTTGTCTTAAGTTTGACAGATTTTTTAAATCAATATACTGTCAAATCCGCTGGACCCTTTTGTTTGTGGAGATATAGGGCTTGTAGGTTCACCAAGAGCCCATGGAACCCAGAACCAATAACTGAGTAGCATCTTGCAATGGATTTTCATTGTGTATTGGGTATACAGCAATTCATTTAGTGAGATATAAAGAGTGAAAAATAGGTATGACAGACACCTATGAATTTCTGGAATGGGATCAAAATATAGAGTTTAGAAACAGTAGCTATTTGCACATCACTGAAATTATGGGTACCCATACTATCATGTGAATTATAGGACATTTTACAAAGTGACTTCTTTTTTACACATTGTCTTAGATTTGGAAGGCAGAAACGCATCAAAAGTTAATCAATATTAACAGTTGCTCTGCAATTCTGTGCCCCTAAGCCTCCCAATATAAAATAATACCTCACTTTTGTGGGTAGGCCCAGGGCCCGTGATAGGAAATGGCCCAAAACGCAATGTGAACACTCCACATTTTTACAGTGAAAACCGACCCCTTTTTTACAAACGTGCCTAGCTGTGAATTTTTAACCCTGGCTCAGCCTGCACCTATGGAAACCTGGCAGATCTATACATTTTTTAAACTAGACACCCAGGGGAATCCAGATGACTTGTGTGGCTCTCACCAGGTTCTGTTACCCAGAATCCCTTGCAAACCTCAAACTTTGTAAAAAGAAAACACATTTCCCTCGCATTTCTGTGATGGAAAATTCTTGAATCTGTGTGGCTCCCCAAAATTCCACCCATACCGCATTCTCCAAAGTCTCCTGATAAAAATGGTACCTCACTCGTGTGGGTGGGTCAAGTATCCGCGACAGGAAAGGGCCCAAAATATATTGTGGAGACATCAAAATTACCTATAACAAAATGACCTGGTTTTGCAAGGGGGGTACCGGGGTTTTTTGCCTTGGGCTTAACAGCCATCTAAGTAAACCTACCAAACCCACACATTTCTGAAAGCTAGACACGCTTGGGAGTCCAGGGAGGTATGGCTTTCATGGATCCCCCAACGTTCCCTACCCAGAATCCCCTGCAAGCCTCAAATTTAGCTGAAAAAATCAAATTTTCCTCACTTTTCTGTGTGGAAAAGTTGTAGGATCAGCGAGCTGACACAAATTTCCTACCACCCAGCATTCCACCAGGTCTCCCAATAAAAAAGGTACCTCACTCGTGTAGGTGGGTCAAGTACCCGCGACAGCCAAGGGCCCAAAACCTATTGTGGAGACATCAAAATTATTTATCACGAAACAGCCTGTTTTTTTGGCCCCGGGCTCGGCGACCATCTAGGGAAACCTACTAAACCTAGACTTCTTGGAAAACTCCAGGGAGCTATAGCTTGTGTGGACTTCCAATGTTTTTCTACCCAGAATCCCCTGCAAACCTCAAATTTAGCTAATAAAATCACATTTTCCAAATATTTCTGTGTGGGAACATTGTGGGATCACTGGGCCGACACACATTTCCTACCACCCGGCGTTCCTCCATGTCCCCCGATAAAAATGGTACTTCACTCGCATGGGTGGGCCAAGTGCCCGCGACAGGCAATGGCCCAAAATGTATTGAGGAGACATCAGAATTACCAATCATAAAACAACCCGGTTTTGCATGGGGGGGCACCTGGGTGTTTGGCCCCGAGCTCCAGGCCATCTAGGGAAACCTACCAAACCCACACATTTCTGAAAACTAGACACCCTGGGGAGTACAGTTAATTATGTCTTGCATTGATCCCCCCAACGTTTTCCTACCCAGAACCCCCTGCAAACCTCAAATTTGGCTGAAATAATTGCTTTTTCCATACATTTTTGCGTAAGATCACCGTGCTGGCAAAAATGTCCTACCACCTAGCGTTTCCCCTAGTCTCCCGAGTAAAATGATAACTTCCTTGTGTGGCTGTCAATGCAGAATCGGCTAAAAATGTATTTTGAAAAAAAATTGCTCTTAGAATTCACTGTGCTAACCCTTAATTCCTATGTTTTTGGTCCTTCACAGTCACAGGCCCTTGGCCCACCCACACAGATAGATAGGCGGGCACCTATGGTTTTGGTGTTGGCTTTGGAGGCATTTAGGGGAACCTAAAAAACCCAGACATTTCTGAAAACTAGACACCCTTGGGAGTCTAGGGAGGTGTGTCTTGCATTGATCCCCCAACATTTTCCTTCCAAGAATCCGCTGCAAACCTCACATTTAGATAAAAAGTCAAATTGTCCTCTAATATCCATGTGCTAAAGTTGTGGGATCACCGCACGGCACTAATTTCCTTCCTCTCAGCGTTCCCCTCAGTCTCCCAATAAATATGATACCTTACTTGTGTGGATGGGCCGAGTGCCTATGATATGGAAGTGATGGGGGCCGAAAGCGGGTCCAAAAGGGCAGTTTGCCTATACGTTTTTAGGCGGACGCTACTTTGGGCACCCACACAAGTGAGGTATCATTTTTCTCGGTGGACCAAGGGGAATGTTGGGTAGTAGGAAATGTGTACCTGCGCGGTGTTCCTACAACTTACTCACATGGACATGCGAGGAACATATGACTTTGAAAGTAAATTTGAGATTTGCAGGGGATTCTGGGTATGAAAATGCTGGGGGATCAATGCAAGCCACACCTCCAGACAAGACTTAGTACACGCACACCAGCATCCACATCCACCACCAGCCAAGCACCATCCATGCACACCGCCAACCAAGTGCAATCCAAGTACACCACCCGTCAAATGCTATCAATGAAAAACAGTCACCAAGCCAGAACCATGCGCACCGCCAGCCAAGCGCCATGCACGTACTTAGCCATCCAAGAGCCATCCCCGCACACCACCAGCCAAGCAGGGCCAGACTGGAAACAGCAACCAACCTTGGCGATTGCTGCTTGACCTGCCCTTGGGGGTGGGTGGGGCGTGTTAGTAAAAAACTTTTGTTACTTGGGCCAGATATTGCAGCACTGCTGCAAAACTGGCCCCCAGTGACATAAGGGCCAACCATGACCAGAAAACCAGCCCACCGGGGAAACGCCCAGTGCCCACTACAACCAGTCCAGCCCTGTAGCTGTAGCCAAGCACCATCCATGCCACAGCCAGCCAAGCACAAGTCCGCCTACACCACCAGCCAAGCGCCACTCCACACACACCACCAGGCAAGCGCCAATCTACACACACCGTCATCAAGTAAGAGTCCACCCACACCATTAGCCAAGTGCAGGTCCACACACACCGCCAGCAAAATGCCATTCAAAGGTAAGTACACGCAGACCATCAACCCAACCTCCAGTTTACACACACACAAACTCTCCCTGGTTTCTAGTGATTTTCTGCCCCTGCGTGGGTGCAGATGAAAATGAAAATATCACTGAAACAGCCAAAATGTGTGTGACCCTTGCCTATGGGGCTTCTCACTGGCATGCCCATAAACATATCCCTGGTGCCTAGTGGTCTTTCTGCAGGGGGCAGATAAGGGACTGTTGCTCCGTTCTGCCTTCCAGGGGGCAGAAAGCCTTTCTTGGTGGTGGGGGCATTATCATGCCCATTCTTGGCAGCCCCCACCCCTATGTATAAAAAAAACAAAATCCCTGGTGCCTAGCGGCTTTTCTACCCCCTGGGGGGCAGATTAGGGACTATTGCTCCCATCTGTGCCCCGTGGGAGGCAGAAAGGCTGTGGCAATTTTTATTGGGGGGTGAAGGCATTGGCATGACCATTTTGAGCAGCCCTCATCTCTGCGTCTAAAAAACAAAATCCCCGGTTCCTAGTGGTCTTTCCGGCCCCCAGGGTTAGATCAGGGGCTTTTGCCCTATCTGCCTCCTGGGGGGGTGCAGAAAGACTGTGGGATTGTTTTTGGGGTGGTGGCATTGACATGCCCATTTTGAGTAGCCCCCACCCCTATATACATAAAAAAAGAATCCCTGGCATCTAGTGGTCTTTCTGCTCTCCCAGGGGGGGGGGGCTACTGCATCCATCTGCCCCCTGGAGGCAAAAAGACTGGAATTTTGCATGAAGGGGGGTGGAGGCATCTTGCGGAGCCCCGCCCCTAACATATAGAAATGCCTGGCAGCTAGTCAGCCTTCTGCCCCCTGGGGGGTAGATTGGGTGCTACTGCCCTCATCTGCCCCCCAGAGGGGGCAGAAAGACTGTAATTTTGTTTCAGGGTGGTGGTATTGGCATGTCCATCTTGGGAAGCCCCATCCCTAAATGTCATGAAAAAAATCCCTGGCATCTAGTGGGCTTTCTGCTCTCCCGGGGGGGAGATAGGCTGTAATTTATGGGGGGGTGCCCATCTTGGGCAGCCCACACCCTGTAATTCCTTGAAATAAAAATCCCAGGTATCTAGTGGGCTTTCCGCCCCACTAGGGGGGTGGTAGATTTGGGGCTACTGCCCCCATCTGCGCCCCCAGTGGGGGCAGAAAGACTGATTTTCTCCAAATAATTTTGGGGGGAGCAAAGGCCTGTGCCCAAGGGGCCCCTCCTCCCTCCCTGGTGACTAGTGGGTGGATCCTTGCTTGGTGATCGCCCTCCTGGGGCGCTCTCAAAGCAGTGATCCACTAAGGAGGGGTACCATTGGAAAAGGGAGATTCTTCCCTTTCCAATGATACCTCTCCTGACTTTCTACATGCTCGGAGGGCTGAGATAGTCCCCTGAGCACGTAGAAAGTGAAACTGAAATGAGCCTATTGGCTCATTTCAATTTTGGTTTCTGTGCAACGACATCAGCGTGACGTGGGCGCTGATCCTCTTTGCACAGAAACCAAACACACAGCCTCAGGAGCTGGGGATGCTCTTCCCCAGCTCCCCTTAGGCTGTTGGGAGAAAAGGGAATCCCTCTGGTGCCCGCACCAGAGGGATTCCCTGTGCCATGTGATCGGACGGCCGGGGGCCATCCGACGCACATAAGCACTGGTGCGTTGGACAGCTCCTGACTTTCCGATGCACCAAAGGGGTTAATGGACAAAATCAGATGAATGTGATTAGCAATATAAGGACAGTGAAAAGGATGAATGATTCCATCATTGTGCAACAGTTTATGTATGCTGGCATATAAATACTGTGTATAGTGTACTCCTACTTATGCATTCCCTAACCTAGGTGCCTAGGGTGGGTGCTCGGCCAATAATCTCCTACTGGATTACCTAAATCCCCATTACATGAACAGAAGGTGTGTTGATCCCCGTCTTGGTCACAGGTTGAACATCCCTCCTCGCAGAGGGTAAATAGGAATCGGCTGTGTTGAACCGCTGACAATGGCGATTACATTGGAAATACAGCACCGTGCTTCTCCAAGTAGAATACGCAAATAAGCATCTATGTATAACTACAGCATTCATGCTTCAGGGTCAAGGCTTCAGCCGAGCTGACATTATTTATTGTATCTGTGATAGCACTGTCGCCTTATGGACAAATAATAAATAACTACAATGTAAAATGGCAGTGTTTCTTCCCGGGCCTAACCTGTCATGCAGAAAGACTGTAATTTTGTTTCAGGGTGGTGGTATTGGCATGTCCATCTTGGGAAGCCCCATCCCTAAATGTCATGAAAAAAATCCCTGGCATCTAGTGGGCTTTCTGCTCTCCCGGGGGGGAGATAGGCTGTAATTTATGGGGGGGTGCCCATCTTGGGCAGCCCACACCCTGTAATTCCTTGAAATAAAAATCCCAGGTATCTAGTGGGCTTTCCGCCCCACTAGGGGGGTGGTAGATTTGGGGCTACTGCCCCCATCTGCGCCCCCAGTGGGGGCAGAAAGACTGATTTTCTCCAAATAATTTTGGGGGGAGCAAAGGCCTGTGCCCAAGGGGCCCCTCCTCCCTCCCTGGTGACTAGTGGGTGGATCCTTGCTTGGTGATCGCCCTCCTGGGGCGCTCTCAAAGCAGTGATCCACTAAGGAGGGGTACCATTGGAAAAGGGAGATTCTTCCCTTTCCAATGATACCTCTCCTGACTTTCTACATGCTCGGAGGGCTGAGATAGTCCCCTGAGCACGTAGAAAGTGAAACTGAAATGAGCCTATTGGCTCATTTCAATTTTGGTTTCTGTGCAACGACATCAGCGTGACGTGGGCGCTGATCCTCTTTGCACAGAAACCAAACACACAGCCTCAGGAGCTGGGGATGCTCTTCCCCAGCTCCCCTTAGGCTGTTGGGAGAAAAGGGAATCCCTCTGGTGCCCGCACCAGAGGGATTCCCTGTGCCATGTGATCGGACGGCCGGGGGCCATCCGACGCACATAAGCACTGGTGCGTTGGACAGCTCCTGACTTTCCGATGCACCAAAGGGGTTAATGGACAAAATCAGATGAATGTGATTAGCAATATAAGGACAGTGAAAAGGATGAATGATTCCATCATTGTGCAACAGTTTATGTATGCTGGCATATAAATACTGTGTATAGTGTACTCCTACTTATGCATTCCCTAACCTAGGTGCCTAGGGTGGGTGCTCGGCCAATAATCTCCTACTGGATTACCTAAATCCCCATTACATGAACAGAAGGTGTGTTGATCCCCGTCTTGGTCACAGGTTGAACATCCCTCCTCGCAGAGGGTAAATAGGAATCGGCTGTGTTGAACCGCTGACAATGGCGATTACATTGGAAATACAGCACCGTGCTTCTCCAAGTAGAATACGCAAATAAGCATCTATGTATAACTACAGCATTCATGCTTCAGGGTCAAGGCTTCAGCCGAGCTGACATTATTTATTGTATCTGTGATAGCACTGTCGCCTTATGGACAAATAATAAATAACTACAATGTAAAATGGCAGTGTTTCTTCCCGGGCCTAACCTGTCATGTGAGAGTAGTTGTCCACCTTTAAGAGTGCAAAAGATCTGTTAGTGCCTTTTATGGTTCTCAGTTTTTCTGAGTAGTAACATGTTTGAGTCTTGAGGTAATAAGGGTTCCACAAGCTTCCCATCCTCCTGTGAGCAGAGACAATTGTCTGATAGACCCTCCTGGATGAAAATGATTATGCAAATTGTTCCTCCTCATGTGAAGAGGGCCTTTGAAATGTTATATGTTTCTGCGTACTCTCAAATGATTCACACCAGCCAAGTATTTCAGTCTCTGCCACAGTAGCACCGGCTCATTACTTCTGGAATTCCCTCAAACCTCAAACAATGAAGCAGTACATCACAGGGTGTGCACCAAGATTCTGGATCTCCCTTCCACTTAACTTAAGAACAATTCTCTCACTGAAAACTTTCATAAAGAATTGAAAACCCTGCTGCTCCACTGTAACCTCCAGTCCCAAACAAACTTACAAAAATCCATGATTTGATCATGCAGTCTGCCAACATTATCCCTACTCCCTATTGAGAAAAATGCAACCTGTTATGCTCTAAGACATATATTGTCTCCTATTTTTGCAACCCCTTCTCCTTTTTCCCCAGTAACATACTCCTTCTCCCCCTAACTCTGACTCTTATTTATCTCCCCAACCTTAATGCAAATCTCTCTGCCCTCCCAGGGCTTTGTACGTGAATCAAAATGTATATATGTCGGCGACGCCACGCAAGATGGCCACCTGCCTTTGAGGCCAGATGGAGAGGTGGTTTCTCCCATTATCAGTTCCGGGCAAATTGCATAAGTTTAGGTATCAGAAGGTGGGCACTTTCACACCATGCTTATTTTAACCTCCGTTCATCAATTTTAAGGAGATATTTCTTCAGAATTGTTATGGGCTCTCTTCCTCAGAATTAGGATTTTATTCCAGTCAGAGGTAATTTCAGCACTTTTGCAGTGGGAGTGTGGGACTCTTTTGTGTAAATCTTTAGTAGGTAAACAAATAGGAAGGTCCTCACTTCAGATGGGCAACGTAGTTTTACCAAAGGCCATAAAAACAGTCATAATGGGTAGGCAGGAGCTTCTTCATGGACACTAAGTCAGTGATGAAATTAGGAAAACATGTGGGGGGGAGAGGCACACCACTGGGGCCAAGGGTCAGAAGAGCCCCGAGAGGACTCTAAGTGACAATGACTGAACGTTACTTGTTATCAGTGATAGATGTTTTGTTGCCATGTCTTTCAATGTTGTATATACGTGGGCGCTGTGATACAGTTAACCTGGTCGCTGACAAGCGTGACTCGGCTCAGTGGTACACATTGGGGTTAAAATTTAGTGATGTTGAATGTACATCATGGTGGCGGTATATATTTCTCGGCCACCCCGCCTAAGGGCTGGGTTGTATGCCCGTGACTCCACACCCCAGGGGGGAGTTCCCTAGCACTACTACCAGGTTTTGTCCTGGGTCTTCCTGTTGTTTTTGTTTTGGGAGGGTGGGCCTTTTGCACAACCTATTTGGGGGTGTGGGGGGGGGGTGGGGGAGGGGTTGGGTTTGTTGTTGTTGCTGAGTTGGATAGAAATGCAATCTACTGTTCACATTATTGTTATCCCAGCACAAAGGATACATGGCTCGAAAGGGCGGTGCGGACCGGGCTGCCCCCATAGAACGCGGCTGTTGCTGGCACAACAGGGACAGGCAAGATTATGGTATGGTTATTTGGTTACTGTGATGGCATGAATACTGTCAGATTTTTAACCTGGAATGTCCGTGGTTTGAATGACTGCTGAAAGAACAGACTTGTGCATGCATATCTAAATCAACACTATGTAAATATCTGTATGTTACAGGGAACTCATCTGAATAACACGTCGGATGTGAAATTACATCATAAACATTGGGGTCACACCTTCTCCTCTATATACTCAAACTATGCTAGAGGTGTGGCGATACTGATACGTCAGGGGCTAAATTGGACAACGATAGAGTCGCAGACAGATCCAGAGGGTAGGTTTGTAATACTATGTGGGCTATTGGGAGGAGTAAAGATGACGATAGCGGCCATCTATTGCCCTAACACAGAATGCCCTGAGTTCTTTCGACAAGTGTGGGCCAGTATTCAGCTTACAGGCTGCGACACGCTAATATGGGGAGGAGACTTTCATGCTGTACTAAATAACACACTTGATAGGAAAGGCATGTCTCGTAGTCTACGCCCCAACGCAAGTGAGGCCCTAAGAGCATTGATACATGAGGGAGGTCTGACTGATATCTGGAGAGCTAGGCATACGGGACTATTGGAGGGTACGCGTGTGTCAACATACCATGGGGCTTGGGCACGATTAGATTTTTGGCTGGTTTCCCACGACATTGCCGTCTGGACCTCTGACAGCACTCACTGCCCCAGGACGCTCTCAGATCATGCCACTTGCCTGCTGCAAATGACACTTCCGAACACCCCACCCCCTTTCAATAGCTGGAGGTTGGCCCCTAATGACCTACTTGATCAGGCCTTTAAAGAAGAGATACACAAGGACATTGAGGAATTTTTTGATACGTACACTGGGTCTGTTTCCACATATGCGACATTATGGGAGACATTTAATGTTGCGATGCGGGGTAAGTGTATATCAAGGTATGCGGGTGTACTTAAAGCTATTAGGAGCACGCTGGCCTCTTTGGAAACCTGTATTAAGGAACTAGAGTCTTATCATTTTAAAACTGCAGACCCTACAATATTACCGAGAATTAGGGTGCTCCTATCTGAATTTGAAGAGGAGGCGCAACGTGAGGTAAAATTTCTAGGAAAATATACACAAGCTAGGCGCTATGAAGAGGGCCATCGACCGGGGAAAACCCTAGCTAACCTGCTGAAACCGTCACGCACAACTGCTTATATATCCGAAGTCACTGGCGCAAATTCCACCATCATTAGAGATCCCTGTGAAGTACTGGAGGAATTTAAAGAATACTACACCAACCTATACACAGCCATGCATCGCGTGGAGCCGGACAGCTTTCGTCTTTTCTTGAGTCCATAGAGCTGTTGTGGCTGAGCAGGGCCCATAGGGAATATCTGGATGAGCCCTTCACCATTCATGACGTCCTGCAGGTAATTAGCAGCCTCCCGGCAGCCAAAGCTGCTGGCTCTGATGGGTTAACTACGAATTCTATAAGGCGTACGCGGATACCCTAGCACCCCAATTATTGGCGGTCTTTCAGGAAGCCCAGGATACTGGTGAGCTCCCTCCCTCAATGCGTGAGGCGATAATACTTACACTGCTGAAGCCGGGAAAGTCTGTCAGGCGATGGACTCGTAGAGGCTGCTCTCCCTAATTAATATAGATGCAAAGATTTATGCAAAATTATTGGCCAACAGGTTACAGCCCATGCTTCCCATGATCGCGAGGCCCGATAAATCCGGGTTCATAACTGGAAGATCTACCGCTCACAATCTACGCACCTTCTTCACTGTGCTACATTATCTAAGCCCAACTACCAAAGCGCTTGTGGCGTTTCTTGACGACACCAAAGCGTTCGACGCACTGGAATGGCCCTATCTGTTTACCATCCAAGGGAGGATGGGCCTTAATCCCAACTTCATAGCCCTAATTAAATTATTGTACACAAGACCGTTGGCAAGGCTGAACATGAATGGCTTGATCCCTAGTCCTTTTAACATTTCTCGCAGGACAAGACCGGGCTGTCCCCTGTCCACACTATTGTTTCCTATAGCGATGGAGCCGATAGCGGCCAGGATCCGACAACATCACCCTGCCAAGGTTTGGGATTCAGCTCCAGGGGGCTTTTGATATTGTTATATGCGGACGACATGACACTATATATAGGCGACCCGGAGGTCAACCTTGCACCACTACTCAGGGAGCTCACGAAATTTCGTGGGCTATCAGGTATATTCATAAATTGGTCCAAATTGACCCTGTTCCCCCTAACGCCGGCCACTAAGCCTTTTGATCAAGAATTTCCACTCAAGTGGGCCAAGGGCCCAGTAAAATATTTAGGCATCTGGTTCAGATGCGACGTGCAAAAAATATCGAATCTGAACTTTGGCCGCACCATTGCCTGGTTGAAGGAGAAGACTGAGGTGTGGGTCAAGCTTCCACTCTCTCTCGCTGGCAGAATAGCCGTAGCGAAGATGATCATTCTACGCAAGTGTCTGTATCTTTTTATCAACATACCGCTCCCATTGACACAGTCGTTTTTTAACACCCTTCGTTCTCTCATGATCTTCTTGGTCTGGGCGGGGAGGCATGCTCGCTTGAGCTGGGAGATACTCACCCTCCCCTTGTTACAAGGGGGGCTGGGAGCCCCCGATATGCCGCTATACTGATATTGTGTGCAAGCAGAGTTTTTAAATTTTTGGATACATCCAGTTCCATTCCAGCCACATGTGGCTATTGAGACGGACATCGCGTTCGCCTATCCCCCTACAGGTCACTATATATAAGAAATTCAGCCATCCTCAAGCCAGTATAGACACTGTAGAGACCCTGAGGTGGGTCTGGGAACGTTTACCGTTTACTTATTAGAGCTAGACTGGAGACATTGTATGTGCCGTCAGTCGCTCTGCTTTACAATCCACAGATCCCGGCTATGTGTGGTGGAGGAAATGTGGCACTGACATAATCTATGGGGCACGAAACATTTGCAGACATTTACCCCGAAGACAAGTTTTTTGCTCCACTAGATGCTGGCGCGGACAACTTGAAGTCTTTTTTTTCACTCTTCCTCTATTTTAAAGTTAAAGCCACGTGTAGGCAAATGCATTCCTCATTCCCGAAATCCCCTGCACAGCTGTCAGCCCTTGACCAATTGATTACAGTGACTAGTTCCCGCAGACTCATAACATGACTGTATAGTTCTGTGCAAACTACATCACCTATTGTCATACCTAAGGCTCAACTAGACTGGAATACAGAACTAGATGGACAAGTGACAGACGAAAAGTGTGTCTTCTGCTACGGCCAGCTCTAGGTACTCTCACCCAATTATGAACTGAGATTAATACAATTCAAATATATGCACCAGTTCTACTGAACCCCTAGTCAACTTTCCTGCACTGGATTACGACCAGACTCTGGATGTTGGAGATGTGGCTTCACTCCTGCCACCTTTGTACATATTTCCTGGTACTGTCCACCCATTGCTGCCTACTGGACTGTCATTTTTAATTAATTTCACGACATTTTAGGAACACCATATGAGCCTGATACGATAACAGGCCTTATTGGCTTTGTTAAAGACAATGAGGCCGAGCACTGTAAATTGCATGCTTTGTTACTCCTGATGGCCAAACGCAGGGTATCTATACATTGGGGGGGAAAAAGATCTCCTAAAGTTAAAGATTAGATCACTGACGTCACATTCAGCCATACTCAATTGTCGACTTTTTTGGGAGTTACTGCCTGCGGCCTCCAGGCCAAGAAACATTTGGGAACCATTTCTAGACTGGTTAAAGTTGCTGCAGGAGGATATATCTGCCCCTCCCGACCTGGGGGTGGCTAGCGACATGGTGCCATTGGGGCACATTCTGTGAGTCATCCAGACTAGGCCTGGGCGGCAAATTCCGTTCCGCTCGCGGAATTTGCGGAATTTCGGTAATTTCGCGTTCCGCGGAGAACGCAAAATTGCCCCAAATTCTGCTTTCCGCGACTTCGCGAAATTTTTTCTTGTTCGCGTTCTCAAAATGCGTGTTCGCGAGATATTTCTCCCCGAGCACGCAAGCAGCAACTATGAACAGGAAAAAAGCATCGCGAACAAGCAATTCCACGTGTTCGCGGAATTTCTGCATGTTCGCGGAGATTTTTTACCGTTTCGCGGAGATTTGCGTAACGCGATTACGCAAATTCCGCCCACCCCTAATCCAGACTAGATTGCTTGCATCAAGTTGACAGGTGTGTCCTCCGACTTGTAGACTGTGGATTGCTGTTTCCTGTCTGTGATTTATTTTAGCTTCAGTTTGTTTGTTTGCTCGCGTGGTCAGACATATGCGATTTCCATGGGTTCCCATATCAATACCGTGAGATGTTTGTATTTTATAAAATGCTAAAAAACAAATTTAAAAAAAACCAATATCCCACCTTTTCCTGTCTGATTCATGAAGAATATTCAACCCAGACCTTAAGGAATTTCCCGTTGGAATTTTCCTTTTACTCTCGCCCTCATCAATCTAAAACAAGGATTGATCATATATTATTTTTAAGCAAAAATCTTCTTCAACAACATCTGACCCATTCAGAGATAGGAACAATTTTAATCTCTGACTAAGCACCAGTACTCACTGATCTAGAAATTCTAAATACAAGTACTAATAAATCTAGATGGCGGCTCAATAATTCTCTACTTTTTAATAAAGACTTTCTCACTGCATATGAGTCCTTTGTCCCAGAATGACAGAGGATACACTTTATTCAATTTTGTATGGGATGCTTTTAAGGCTGCATCTAAGTGATTTATAATTATTTATGTTTCATCTCAGAAAAAACGTAAGTAAACAAAATCAAACATTCAGAACATGTTTATTATACTTCCAAAAACCACAAGACAGATCTGGAAATGCTGATTGAGGCAAAGGTACAGTTTAATAAACTATATTCCAAAAAAGAGTGTGGCATGCTCCTCAGAGTTAATGCTCACTATTATGGTGGTAAAAACAAAAAGGGTGCCTTGCTTGCTAATTATTTGAAAGGTAGAAAAGAAAACAAAACAATAAAGACAATTACTAATTCTTCGGCTGCCCAATTGTTCCATGACACTGATATAGCTGTGTGCTGTGCAAATTATTACCAAGCATTCTACACCCCTGTAAATAATCCTTCACAAGATCTTATACATTCATATTCTGCGAATGTTAAACCTCGTAGCTTCACAAATACTGATACTTCTTTCCTTGAATATGCATTCACCATAGATGAACATCGAGCAGCAATTAAATGCTTACCTAAAGGTAAAGCATCAGGCCCTGATGGCTTTACTGTTGAGTTCTATCTCAAATTTCTCACATCTTACCTCCCCATCTTTTCAAGCTAAATAGCTACTTTCTCTCTATAAATTCACCTATTGATTCTTTCACGGAGGTGATGATATATATTATTCCCCCAAAAAATCGTTACTTGAATCGCCCAATTTCTTTGATAAATACAGATTGCAAAATGTTGCCTAAACTTCTTGCTCTTTGCCTAAGTAATTTTCTCCTTGATCTGGTTTCCCAGGAACAGTCTGGTTTTGTTAAGAACAGAAATATTGCAGATAATTCATGTACCTTTTTAAATATCATTGGTAAAGCTAATAAGTTCACCTATTCTGTACTGGCACTTACTTTGGAAGCAGAGAAACCATTTGCAAGAGTCAATTGTTAAGTTCTTAGAAAAACCTTAGAATGGTACAGTTGTGGGCCCAGACATCTCCAACTTATTCCCATATTATATTTGTCACCTCATTCTACAGTACTGATAACTGGTGCACAATCACCTTATTTCCATCTCAAGAGAGGTACTTGACAAGGCTGCCCCCTATTTCTGTTATTATTTATATTAGCATTAGAGCCCTTCTTACATCAACTGAAACTTCTTATACCCTAAATGGATTTCAAGTCAAAGGCACAAATATCAAGTATATTGCTTATGCGTATGGCATTCTTGTTTTCATTTCGCAACGTGATAGCTCTCTACCGTCTTTCTTGGAAGAGTTGAGATCGTACTCTTTGGTATTGGGATACAAGCTAAACTTGGATAAATCTGAAGTCCTAGCTCCTAATAAATACTGTATTAAGGATCATTTTGCTCAGGAAGGTCTATCCTGGAATCCTATTAAGATTAAGGGTTTGGGGATTCATCTATACTAATAATCTCAGAGATATGATAAAAATGAATCTGGATAGTATAATCACACACCTTGCCCAGGGTTAGTCACCCCTCTTCTTATCTTAGTGGGCTTGTCTCCATACAATTAAAATGATTATTCTCCCCATTATACATTTTTCTCTTCGTATGTTACCAAATAAAATCTTAAGAAATACTCCAATTCCTTGGATAAAATGTAATCTACATTTTATGGAATGGGAAAATGTATCGCCTATCAAGGAACAGACTAAAACTCGATTAATTGGAGGGTGGAGTTAACTTTACCAACTTCTATAACTATCATAAGGCTTTCAGCATAAGGCAGATCAAATCATTATTTTTCATTCTACTATTACAGAACATAAATTATGGCTTGGATGGACTCATCCATGATCTTTCCTTTCTCCCACAAACAACTTATTTTTATGTGTCAACCCCCCAAATCTGGTTACCATCACTGATTTTGTATTTCTTTTCCCTGATCATATCGCTTCTTATTGCTAACACTTTAACGCATCATCAATTACTTCAAAGGCACATTTGGTACAATAAAATATTTATTCCTAAAGAAAAACCTCTTTGATGGAAGTGATGGATTGATAAGGGTCTACTCATTGTTTCTCATCTTATTTCAAATAATTTAGTTATATCTTTTTCAGTTCTTTTACACTGTCTTCTGCTACAGGCTCTCCACTCATTCTCTCCCTCTTACCTCGAACTGATGACATGCAAACAACTAATCATTCACCACATAAAACTCCCACTGCTCCCCTTATATACAAAACATGTTTCACATCCATTCAAGATAGATCTAAATCTAAGCAAGAAACATTGTGTGAAACTGACTTACAATATAGTTGGCCTCTTGTCTATTGGATACAAATTGGGGCAAAATACATGCCACAAGCCATCCAGCTGATTTAAAACAAACACTTTATAATTTTTATAATAGACTATTCTTTACTCCCACTCACATGTTTGAACTTAAACTCTTTAAGCAGGATACATGTTGTCGATGCATCTCCTATCCTGGCACTAATGTTCATATGTTCTTTAACTGTCATATGGTCTCAAATTTTTAGGTACAAGTTTGGGACAGAATCTCTTCTATCACTGAGATCTCTGTACAATTCTCCCTATATAAAATATTTCTTGGTGGATTACGTTTGCAATGCGCAAGTAACAAAATGTCTGGTAAATTTATAGATTTTTTTACTTGCATTCAGTTTACAAGTTGTTACAACTAACTGGAAATCTTCTGACAATCTCAACATTAACCAATAGTGAAACTTAGTATGTTACGATCAAAGACTAGATGGATATAATTTGCAAACTTTCCCAAAGTCAGTCAATAGAGATATTTTGTTGCCATCACTCACTACCTATGTAATGTTGCGGACGTTTATACTCCTTGACATTTATTAATAATTTGCATATGTTTATCAGCACAGTTTTACGATTAATCTTTTGCCTTTAAGTCATATTGTTGTCTTTTTTTGATACATTGTATTCTTTGAATATTGCTCTCTGTTTACTTTCCCCCGCCTCTTTCTTTCACTGTTTCCTTTACCCTCTGTTTCTTTGATCTTCACTAATTGCCATTGATTGTGTACCTAAGTGATTGTACTTACAATTCTATAGTTCATTGTTTTTATTCGATTGGATAATATATTCCTCTTGTAAATGGTAATATGATTGCATGATTATCTGTATTCTTATCTAAAAATAACAATCATTTAGACTAAACAAAAAAATATATACATTTGCCCCTTTTGTCTCCCTCCTGTCTTCTATCCCATACATTCTCCCCCTTCCTGCCACATTCAGTACTTTTGCAATCCCTCACTGCCTATTGTAAAGTCCTCTCACACTCTCGGGTCTTGTTTGTGCTATATGAAACCCATGTATAAATAAATAAATAAACAGTTTCCCTGCCTTCACAAGTTGATGCATTGCTTCCTGTCAGCATTTCCTGTTCACTCCTAGTTGAAATGGCAGTTACTGACACATGAGGGAAAATGCTTGTAGAACTGGTTTACATCTTCTAGGCTTCCAGCCAGGACATAGTATCATTTTTTTAATGTTAATTTAAATGTTACATTTCCACTACATATGTCACAAGGCTCATTTCACCATTTAACAGATAATTTGATAAAATAGTAAAATGAACTTTACAGTGAGTTTATATTATGTTTACAGGCATATTATACCTTTTACTCATGTTGACCTGACTTCCTTGTCTTGGGTTTATCTCAACGTTTTGCCTTCCATCTACATGTTGGGTTGACTTCATTTGTGCTAGCTGAAGGACTCCGTACACTTTACCACCATTAACCAGTGCTAAAGTGCTTGTCTTCTTTCCTTTAACCATGGTCAAATTGGCTTACACCCAATCGGCACATTTGTTTAACTTGTAAGTCCATAGTAAAGTAGTACTACATGTACCCAGGACCTGTAAATGAAATGCTACAAGTGGGCCTGCAGCACTAATTGCACCAGTCACTAAAGTAGCTTTTTAAACATCCCAGGCCTATCATTGTAGCCTGTGTGCAGTTTTAAACTTCCATTTGGACCTTGAAAAAACAAATCTTTTGCATGGTCTGAATCTTCCTTTTTAGCACATATAAATCACCCCAGAGTAAGCTCTAAGCAGCCGAGAGGGCAGGGTACAGTGTATTTAAAATTTGGACATGAACCTTTAAGTTTTAAATGTCCTTGTAGTGAAAATTCTTAAATTAATTTTTGTCTACTGCAAATTCTACCTCACCCATGGGTGTACCTGTCAGTTGGTCTTTGTGTATTGCTTCAAGACAGAGAGACAGAGGGGCATAGATATTGGCAGGATGAGCTGTCTCTGACTTGATGGGGAAGATCTGTCACTTACCAAACTTGCGCATCACAAAGCCCCTGCCTGAGCACACTCACAATTTTGTCTCAGTACTTGAAAATGTTGTGAACTAAAAGTTGTATACTGAAGCAATTTTATCGCATTCCCAATTTATTTTTCCAATTTGTTTCTTCTTACGTCAACAAATTTCTATTTGTTCTTGGTAATTACAGAGATTGTGCAGAGTTTTTAATCATGAACTGACCCTGATGAAGCTAGGTGTGTCATGAAGTACGTGTTGGGCCTTTTTGTCCATTTTGAATGAAGAAAATAAAAATATAATTTGAATCTTCTTTATGAGTTACTAATGAAGATTTATTGATTCAAAAGACCACAAAGACCTTGAAATCCGGTCTCTTTTCTGTCTGCTGTGAGTCTTGCCCCCCAAGTGGTGCCAACTCACTCCTTCACCCTCGGAAGTGGGCCTGAAGAAACACTGCCAGCTCAGCAGTGGTCCTGTGAGCAGAACCAATGCAGAGAAACAGGTTTCCTCTTAGCCACAACAAAACCGCCGCTGCACGATGTATCCCCGATGCAGGATCTTGCATTGCAGACCACAGCTTTATAGGAACTGTCACTTCGCGATGCATTCTCGTCGTAGCCCTTCGCTTCACAAACCGTTCAGTGACGGCATCATCAATGATTTTGCAGAACTTTGCATAGCAGCCCGCAGCACCCTTAGTACTACCACTGCGTGGCACAGTCTTGACACAGGACTCCTCATCACAAGCCAATTGTTCACTGCACCCTCTATGATGATGCACGACTCCACATTGCAGCCCTGCAGCTTTCTTGAAATTGGCGTAGTGTGGCGCATACTTGACGCAGGATTTTAGTACGCCCCTCAAGCAGGATTTAGGGTACCTTTTTCAGCGGGCCTAACTTAGGGGCATACTAACAAGCCCATTATCAACGCTTTAGCGGCCGTTTTCGGGCGAAAAGCGGCGATAGCACGTGTTTCCTTGTCGTAGCACCGGTTTGGCTTACGCCTTGCATCGCATCTCTAATGAGATGCAAAGTAGGCATTCCCGAGCAAAACCACAGGGAATAAGTCGCTAACCGCACATCATGGTATTTACAAGGCCTGCCCTGACACCCATAGCGATATCAAAACCCACGCTAACCGCGGTTATCACTGATAGCTAACGTCTGCAGAAATTCAGACTTAGCTATATGTGTAATGGGGGGTGGAATCTCAGGCTACAACCACCATGGGCTATTTACAAGTAATTCCCTATCGCTGCAGGAATATCGCTGGATTTCCAGCAATATTCCCGCATTTAGCCGGCTATTGCTTGATTTGTATCGCCTGGGTGATAAGCGTTGTTGATAACGCGCTACCCGGGCGATAAAATCCAGCGATAGCCGGCGATAAGTAAAATCGCGCTACTCGCACATAGCGATATTTAGCGCCCGTTGTTGGTAATATGCCCCTTAGTCCCTATATCCAGCCCACACTACTTTGTGGTCAGCCTGAACTTGTGACTTTTTAACAGTCTGGGTCATCCAGACAACTATTGTTGGTGCTTTGTCAATCCAGGTACTATTTTCACTTAAATATTTGTATTTGCAAAGCTCCAGTTATCAGTTTATTACATTTTACTATATTTTTCGAAATTGGTATGGGAATGTTCTTGTGTTGTGTTTTCACTTAAGTACTGTTGAAGTGCTGCATAAGTACTTTACATGTTGCCTCTAAATTAAGCCTGAATGCTTTGTACCAAACTTCCAGAAGGTTAGCCACAGGTTACTTTGGGGTTTACTTGTGCTTCCTGACAGAGATTGTGGTTGCTGCTTGAGTAGGGATGCACACCTCTCAACCAGTAATACAATTTCCTACAACTACAATATATAATCAGGGCATCTCATAGGAAGATGCCATGTTACTTAAAGGTTTTAAACTGCAAACCACGTTGTGATGGTGTCCCTAAAGACAGACAATTGAGTCATGACAGCGATGGAATAATAAATCAGATGGTTATATATGTCCTGTCTTTAAGATACATACATCAGATTGTATAGTAGAAAATACAGATCTGGATCCATACATTTAATTAAATGGTACATATTAGAATATTGCAGAGATAACAGTGATGATTGTGATGCAACCAGTAACTCCAGGGCGAAGGCGTACAACTCGATAGTTTGTTTCCTAGGGCTATTTTGGTTCCGATGAGAAATAAAAGGCATTGCCGTGTTTTTGAATCTGTATATCTTTATCTATGACAAAAGGTGCTAATTGTCTTCTATGACAAATATACTCTAAAGAGGGCAGCTGTATGATAAATAAGGAATTTTGTTCCCTGGGTCTAGTATTACCAGGATTGACATACATGTAGTAGGGACATATTATGCATACACCGTTTCATATTAAACCAGATGACATTTTCTTGACCCTGCACTGTATTTCGTATTACGTTTCTTTACAGCAAAGCTACTTTAATGATGTCAGCATGTGAGTCCAGGGAGGCACAGCTCTATAGGATTCAGCTCTTTCAGCATTGTGAGCAACACAGTAGATGACATGCTACATAGATGCTGGACTAGTTTGTATTAGATTATGTCTTTTTTGATGCCACATTTAATAACGTGACCTCTCTTTGTTATCAGTGAGTGTAATGAGGAGAATTTAGTTATTAGCTAGGAGTGGGTGCAGCCTCAGATGTTGTAAAGTGACTGAGAAATTATGATTATGTTGTTTTAAATCCAGCAAACCACGAAGGTCAAGGGCTGCTCTTTTGATAAGGCATGTTCAGTTTTTTATATGCATCTGAGATGACAAATTTGATTTCTGATAACTCGTAGGGTTTACCTACTGCAGGAGGAGAATGCTTCTCTATTTAGATAATTAGTTGTTAGAAAAATAAAGATTTTAAGGCGAAGATGTAGGTAGGGCAAATCAAGCTGAGTTGAATTTCTATTATTGCCTATTTTGAAATATAGTCTGTGAAAGTAGCATTTGTAGAATTGTGATGATTAATTTTATGCTATTTTTTAAGACTAAAATTCCTGAATACTATAGAAGCATGCCATATTAACAGGAAGAAAAATGTAGCTATTTAACACAGATTGCATGCTGCGTGTGCTGGAATAAAAATAAGAGAATTGGCCCCATCTCTTCCATTAGAAGAATGTGATAATCAAAAATCAATGATAAT
Organism: Triturus cristatus; assembly: GCF_964204655.1. Taxonomy (NCBI): domain Eukaryota; kingdom Metazoa; phylum Chordata; class Amphibia; order Caudata; family Salamandridae; genus Triturus; species Triturus cristatus. The sequence continues at coordinate 503,265,325 of NC_140591.1, forward strand.
GGTAAGCATCTGGTTGTAATATGCTATTGTTACCAAAATAATAAAAAAACACAAGGGTACAACGAGTGTGTCCTAAAATAGTCTTTTGATATGGGAAATTACATGAATTTTTTGGAGTCGAAAATCCAATAATAAGACACTGTATTATTAGTATTGACTTATTTCAAGAGATAAAGGGCCAGATGTATGACCCTCAGTGTTTGTGACTCGCAATTTGCATTTTTTTGTGCACAAACACTGATGTAGAACAGTGTCTGAGACACTGTTTGCGATTCCCAAATGGGTGGCAAATGACCCACCTCATTATTATTCATGAGGCAGGTCGCATTTTGCGACCCATTGGGAATGGCCAGCACTCACAGGGATGGTAGCCTGCTGGTGTCAGCAGACCACGATGTCTGTGACTGCTTTTTCAATAAAGCATTTTTTTAAATGCAGACCGTTTTCCTCAAAGGAAAAACGCGATGTATTTAAAAAATAAAAATTAAAAGTTTCATTTTTTGAGAACGGGCCATGGTCCACATTTGCGGTCACAAAACAATCATAAATCCATTAGTAGAAAGGGACACCCTTGGCAAGCCCGTTCCTAATAGCGACTTGCAAAACCTATTTTGCTAGCCGGTAACACATTACTGACTTGCAAAATCGGTTTGGTACATGCTACAACCCTTTTTTAGCAGTTGCAAATGGGCTAATTCGTGACCACTAAAAATGGTCAGACATCTAGCCCAAAGAGTTCTGTGAGCACCCACTGAATCACTACTGGAAGCGGGGGACCCCCACCTAAGTACTTTCTATGAGTTGAACCTCATTACTAAGCAATAATAAAGAAAGACGTATACATCAATCAAATACACAAATTATGTCTTTTTTTTAGTACAAACACAAGAGAAATTCAAATATTTAGGGCATGATTTAGAGTTTAGTGGACAAGTTACTCCATCACAAGTCTGATGGCTATTCTGACTGCCTTATTACAAGTGCTTCATATCCTAGTGCCCTTGTAATAAGGCAGACAAGATATTTATCACGTTTGAGATGGATTGTCCATCTACTAATCAGTAGATTGTTTATGACAGATTCATTTTGATGTAGTTGCACTGCTCCCACAAATCAAGCTAAAGATACCAACTTAGGGCCTGATCTAGAGTTTGGCAGAGAGGTGTGACGGAGTATCCTTCCTTCAAACGCTTGGTTCACCCACCTGATTTATAGGTGGGAGGACCTTAACTTTGTTAGCAATGAATACTACTTCAGCTACTTTACTTACATCTTCAACAACAGCCCACCAGAGTTCCAGTCATCAGAGTTTTTGCCATTGTACCGCCCACCTAATTCAGAGTGGGTATTCACATGGCCAGTAACCACTCTCAATTACGGTGTTGAAAAAGCTGGAGGTAAGGGACTTTGAAAATGTTTAAATGACCTCCACACCATGAGAGACAACACTCATTTTGTAGGGGGAAATTCTTTTTTTTTAAAATCAAAATACATCTTCAACCTTTAAGCATATTGATAGGAAGCGCCATGATGGTGACTCCTGCCAATGTTATGATATGTCTGCAGAGCTAGCGCACATCTCCAAGTGTGGATGATGAATATTCCATCAAGGCGACAGAGTATAATACTCTGTTGCCATGATGGAGTAAAACCCAACCTTCCCGATCTAAATCAGGTCCTAAATTTGTAGCCTACAATTTCCAATTCCTTCAAATTTACAAAGTGTTTCTACATTTTCAATGTAAGAAGTCACAGACCTTCTGAGTAGGCGTTGTTGACCCCCACCCCAAGGTCTAAGGTTTATGATAGATCCCAATGTATAGAAAATAGGAATTATCCCATTGTATGCATGAGGCCTGTAAAAGGGAAAAGAATATTTATCTGATATATGGTTATCTATGTTTTTCTGTCACTTCAGATATCTTAAATTATGAATATATAGTTAAATCATGTTCTGTCGTAATACAGAAAATGTGTTGAAAAATAATATTGATGAAATGATATGCAAATGTTATAGGGTTTAGAGGTTAGATTGTAATATATGCTCAACGAATTGCTGACTGTTGTGTGAGTATATGTTTATGCACGTCAGGGAGTAACCTGCCCTTAAGAATGTGAAGCTTTAAGAAAATTGTTTGTTCTGACGAAGGCTGTAGAAAATTAAAGATAGCCAAAACAGTACTTCCACAAATGTATTCACTATTAGACCATACTGATGACATGAGGTTGGACTTAAGTGATATGAAAAACGTGTTGTGAGTTTGAATGTGTTATGACAGAGAAGACCTATAACAATATTAATGTGTGCTATGTATTTTAAGGCAAAAAAGTGTACAAGATAGGATAGGAGAGTAAAATGAACGTGTGTATTATATTTGTATTTTCATCATTTTAAAAGATTGCTGATAATTACGCTCATGTGACTTAGAAAGGTGATATATTTTTCAGAAGATTATATAGCAGGAGAAGCCTTATAGTCGGTGATGCAACATAGGTGGATAGGCATGCCGGTTGGTCATGGTCTCCTCCTGGTTCTCAGAGCAGTTTTTGGCCAAAACATGTTTAAGTCCTCAGTTTTGAGACTTGGCCAAGTGTACATCATTGACACCACAACCAAGGGCCCAGGGCTGATGGGACACCTCTTGTGGGTTCAGAACAGACTAGGTCCTGGTGATGATTCAAGATGGTGGGAGCCTTTTTTGTCCCTGTCGCTCTGAACTGGAGGCTAGCAAACTAGTCCTAGGAGTCACTCTGGTAGTCCTTGGTAAAGATGGAGATGCAGGGCTCAAAAGCACAACTGGCCACTAGGGGTTCCATGCAGGCTTCAGACAGCAAAGCAATCCATCTAGGTGCAGCAGCAGTCTTGCAGAGTGCACAGCAAGTTACAGCAGCAGCAGTCCTCTGAGAGTCCTTCCACAGTTCCAATAGTGAACTGAAGAGTGGGTCTAAAGGTCTTGTTTTTATACCCTGGTGCACTTCCTCTGAATGGTGGAAGGAGCTTCTAGAAAGGTTGTTTGACTTGTATGGGATTTCCTGACTCCTCCGCCTAAGCTCCAAGCTGGTTTCAATGATAATTGCCCTTGGTGTGGAGGCAAAGCACACCCTATTGACGTGCGAGAGGGGCTGGGCTCAGCTCCACCCTCCCATCCTGGCAGCGGATGGCCCATCGAGACACACCTAATCCCTCTATTCTGTGACTATATGGGAGGAGTTTACAAAGTCTCACTGTCAGCTACACCCAGTCAAGCGATCCAAGACAGGCTGCAGGCACAAAGAGAAGGAAAATGGCAACTTTCTAAAAGTGCAATTTTCAAAATTGTAATGAAAAATCCAACTTTACCATTAGAAAGGGTTTATCACCACAGTTTCAAAATGAACTAGTCACCTGCTTCCAATTGGAAATTACAACGTATTAAAGGAATAAGCAATCCCTAATGTTATCCTATGGAAAGGGTGGACCACATAGGGGCCGATTCCGATCCGGGTAGAAAAGCTCTCCAACCAAGCAGGATCCGGAGTGTTTTGCGACCGAGCCGGAGTCCTGCAGTCCGACCGAGCAAATACGATGTGGCCGTATGCTGCCGGACTCGGTTCGATCGGACTCCCATAGAAGTCAATGGGAGCCGGTCGTATGACACATACATGGGCTCCCATTGACTGAATGGGTACGTCTCGCACAAGGGTGCCCCCTACAGTGGGTACGCATCGGTGCCATCCACACCGTACATGCCTGTGTCGGGGGGACCCTTGGGTCTCCCCCTGTGTCCGAGTCGTAGGGCTGCGGGTGACAGGGGGTCCGACGCAGACCCCCAAAGGCAACGTCCTGGACGTTTTGTGAGCCGGACAATCCGGCTCGCTCCGGCTGTCCGACGCGTGCATCGTACTGGCTCGGTCGTAAATCGCATCCATTGCACACCACGGTTAGCTTGCGGCCGAGACGTACGGAGCGGTTCGGACCCGGAAACGACTCGGTCGGTAAATTTCATGTAGCTCGCATCGTACTTGCTCGCTCGTACAGCTGTATGAGTCGGACGGAAAACACGCATTAGGTTTGTAGTTTTTCCGGCCGGATCGCATTCGGTGCCCTTCCGACCAGGATCGGAATCGGCTCCAGAGTAGTTAAAAACAAGTTTAGACATTTTTCACTACCAGGACATGTAAAACTTAAAAGCACTTGTCCAACCCTTCAAGTACACAGCATCCTGCCCTATTGATGCAACATATTTGTAATAAAAGGAGAGTCTAAGTCTTGACAAGGGGGTTATATAGCCAAGTCAAATTGACAGTTTAACACTGCATTCAGGCTGCAATGGCAGGCTTGGGACATGTTTTAAGGTTCCAGTGGGTTACACAATAAATGCTGCAGGACCTCTGATAACATTTAATTTAAAGACCCTGGGTATATGGTATTCCAGTTTACCAGAGACTTCTAAGAAAACTAAATGTGCCATTTAGTTCTAGGGCTAACGAAAAAAACAAATTTCAGCACAAAAATGTAGGTACGTTGGCAAAACATTTGGGGGAAGACCACCCTAAGGATGACAGATCAAAACACACCCAATTTCCTCTCTCTTTCCATGGGGGATTACTGCAATAATTAAGCAATGGGGCAGCTGCAACATTGTGACCCATATCAATTAACCCTGGGTATTTTTTAAAACTATAAGGCAAGCAGAATCCAGGTGGGACGTGGATCACATGAAACCCATAATACACTGTAAATTTCACAGCTATGCCTAAAACATCCATGTTTCTTTCCATTCCCATTGGGGGTAGCTGAAGCCTTTTGGCTCTGGGTTGTCCGGCAAGCTGAGTATCCTACCAGTGGTCAGCATTTCTAAATAGTAGAGTTCGAGTGAAATAAAGGGTGGTGTTGCTTTTGTAAAACTCAGCATGTTTTCTTACTGATAATGTCTTGAGAATGTCAAAAATTTGGCCAAAGAACTTCCAATTTCCTTTCACGTCTGGGAAATTGGTTCAGAATTGAAGCTCTGGGCCAGGCAGCACCCAGGTAATACATCAACCTTGGGTTTTCTGAAAATGAAAGACTCCGATAAAGCCAGGTTGGTATGGCTTTTAGCCCTGCACATTTTATTAATTTGTAATTCACTGTGAACATAACATTTCCAAAGTTAATTTATCTTTAAACAGTTTATGGCTGCCCTCTTTGGGCCTGGAGTTAGCTGGCACCAAGGAAACCCTGCCGATTCTGGCCACTTCGGTATGCTATAAACCTAGTGTAATCTAAGATGGTGTGGCATGCCTGGATGTTTGCACATTTTACTACACAGGATGTCAGGGGAAAAGCAATCAACTGGTCAAAACACATGATTTTCCCAATTTGCATGTGACAGAAATCTCAAGCTCGTGCAGCCAATAGCAAATTCATACAATTCTCCATTTCCGCATCTCTTAGGACAATGATACCCAACATATGTCTATTGGCCTCATGCATTAGAAAATAATGGACCAGAACTGTTTATATGAGGATAAATGTGGGAAATCAGAAAAGTAGGAATTCTGCTGTTTGGCTCAAAGTTCAAAAATATTTTGTGACATAAATAGCAAAAATGTAATCATTTAACCCATACGTTGATATTTATGCACCATTCTGGGTAACATAAAAGAGATGAGATCCATGTAAATCACGCCCTTCTAGACTTGAGTGTCTAGTTCTTAGAAATGTCTAGGCTTGGTAGGTTTCACTGGGTACTAGCCAACTCTCAGTCTAATACTGCAACATTGCCCATGCCAAGTGCAAGAATTGTGAATCTTCTTGTTATAGTTATGATATGTGCAGGGTGTATGGGCAGACAATTGTACTGGCAAACACTCCAGCCTCTTCTTGTCTCTGCTGTACCAAACCTCCTCACCATATTCCTCATTGTTTGAACCCACACCCTCTCCTTGTGTCCTCCTTCATGTATCCTGTCTTCCTCTGTGTTCTGATTGTTCTTTTCTGGCCCAGCCACTAGATTGCTGACCTCCCTTCTTTTTATCTCCCTCCTCCTTCGTGTCTACACTGAGCCATATCCTGTTCTCCTTCAGCCCCTCATTACAGAGGGATACTTTGGTACCAGCCAATGCTGCTCCCAAATAGTTCAGCCATCCCCAATTGAAAATGAGAGGCATATTGGTATATAAATATAGTGGAATCTATGCAAATCACACCACCCTGCAACCCGCTCCATGTGCCTAGTTTTGAGATTTGTCTATATTGATGAACTTCCCAGGATAATTCTGATGATCTTGTGCCTTAAATCCTAAAGCCAGCACCCTCCCCAGAATGATTGAAACAAATAGCATAACGTTTTAACATTACATGTTGTGACCACTGTTCCCGTTAAGCTGCGCGCGCGCGCACCTCTGTTAACGTGAGCGCACACTGCCGTATGTGCAGCGCGCACACACCCATGACATCCCGTGAGTGAATCGCGCCGCTGCTTTAAAAAAGCGAGCGGCGCGAAAATCACTCACTTCCTGGATGCGGTGTCGGGAGTGAAGGTAAGGCGGGGGTTGGGGACTTGCGGCTGTCGGCACCTGTGGTGCAGATTGTGGGCTTTTAAGTATTCATGTTAATCACAGCCCCTTCACGAGCTGTGATTAACATAAATACTTAAACAAAAGCCCACACTCTTCCCCACCAGGCCCGGTTCCAGCCTAACAGGAGCCTTGGCACTCGCAGTGAGGGTTTGAAGGCATGCGCGCAACGCCATGAGGCTCAAAGTGCTGCAAACCCCCTCGTGTGTCTCAGCCCGGGACGAGAAAACTTCCCGGGGGCACACAGACAGCTTTAGAGATTATCGCAGCCGCACCCGAGTACTTAACAGGTCTTTAAAAGACCATTTACATGTTAACCTGGCTTTATTTATTGCTTCACCCCTTCATCTCCACATGGCGAAAGGCGACAAATCCTTTCTTTGACAATGGTAACCATTGCCTACTGTTCTGCTGCGTGGATTTTTCTTTTTCTATGCAGCGCAGGAAAGAAGAAGTTTATTTATACCTATTTACCTTTTCTGACCCCCGCAGCGGCTTATCACATCAGGCTGTGACACAAAGTTTGACTAATGGAGTAGGTACGAGCATGTGTTACTACATTTTTTTTCTTTTTAAAATCTGCACAGTGTGTGCTTCATTTAAACAGTTTTTATCATTATCATGGCCGATGCAGGACAACAAAAAGACAGTACACAATGCCCAGATAACACTGGTGATCCTGCTGGAGAGCAATCATTTGTCTGTCTGATGAACTGTATTTTATGTGGATAGGTCAGTGGGTTACTGCCTTTGTCACAGAGACCCTTGTGTTACTTGCAGTTCAGAAGTTACAATCCTAACATAGGACAGTGACCAATGAACTGTCATCAAAGAGCTGCAGACAAACATGAATGGTATAGTTAGAACTTGGCTTTTTTTGTTTTGTGATATAGTTAGAACTTCCGCAGTCTTTCATTATTCTAATGTGGCTAAAATGAGTATGTTCGGGCAGATATACATTTTTATCAGTAAAGCTGACCCCCATGGAATACTCTTTAAATCCTAAGGTTGCGTTTCCCCAGACCAAACCCTTATGTGACATTCCCTGTAGACTGATTTACATACTTGTATGATTCATTGTCTCTGTATAATGTGTGCGTGGTGTAAAGTACTGACACACACTACACTGATATGAGTAGCGCTATAAAACAAATGAAATGCATGTGAGAGAGAGGCTAAGTAAAGATGAGGGGCACTGTTGGAGCGTGCCAGTGAGGGAATCCGAGGAGGAGGTCAAAAGGGGGAGGGGCTATGGGGAGATGAGGGGCACTTGTGGCATGTGGCAGTGAGGGAATCTGAGGAGGAGGTCAATAGAGGGGGCCATGGATAGATGAGGGGCACTGTTGGAAGATGGTAGTAAAGGTATTTACGGAGAAAGAGGTTATTGGTGTGGCACCAAAAAATACTTTGTATCTGCGCTGAAGCCGGCCCTGTCATGGCCTTTCTGTTTTTGTTTATTTAATTAGCAGTCGGGTCATAAGGGCTACTGTGGAACATACTTTAAAGTGCGTGCTAATTATATTTACTGCTATATTCAATGTTTTAAGTTTGTAGGCAATTTTACTAATGTTTTTACCGGGAAAAATGAAAGTGGAGTCCTATGGTGCCTGATATGGGGCTGGGACCCAAGGTCAGCTGTGAGATAAGGTGCACTGGAGAGGAGTAGTGGATAATCAAGCCTGTAAGGGAGTGTGTTGCAGTGTCCGGGGTCAGGCGGAGGTAGTAATGAAGAGGGATTCTCCCTGAAGGCTCGCACAGAGGGAGCCCGAGAAGTGTCACTTGCCTGATACTCCCACCCCAGAAACCTCCTCTTCCCAATTAAGGAACATTACATGGAAAAAGCACTTTTTGAGAGTGATAATATTTAGAAAGAGATTTGGAAAAAAGTGCGTTTTACTGTGCCTCGTAAGACTAAGAAGAGATAAAGGAGGGGCCGGAAGCAGGCCTGCCTAGACATATATGCGACAAATCAAGCCCGCAGTGGCCCACCCAAATGCACCCTTGGCCCACCCAAATAAAAATTCCTGGAGCCAGACCTGTTCCCCACATGGCGCTTTACAAACAAAAGAGTAGAGCAAGTTTAAAAACCCAGCGTGTACACGCTGTGTTTTTAAAGTTGCTCTTCTCTTTGCAAGCTGCAGCCCCTCTCCCGTGTGGTACCGACAGCATAGCAGGAGGTATGGTGTCGAAAATGCCGAGCTTGAATTCTAGCTAGTCACTTTGTGGTTTGAGACGTACAGAGGTTGGCTGTTATTTAGGCATCTATTTTAGTATTTGAGGAACTCCCTTGAATCGGCTGCCCTACTGTGCCTTGTTCTGTGTTTTGTTTAAACTTATCTTCAAGTAAAACATGATTGAAGGTTATTCCTCTTGATGCTGATTTTTAAATTTCAGGCTGAATTTTTCTATTTATTGTTCAAAAACACCCTTACGTTCTTACAATCAAAAGCTATATTACTCTTCCGCTCGGGTGGTCTGTCGCAGGTTTTCTGCCATTGCAATGAATGGAAATGCAGCTCTTTGATAGTTAATAGCTTACTGTTCTATATTAGGATTCAAACTTCTAAACTGCAAGTAACAAAAGGGGCAACATTTCCCCACCCAATTAACAGTGCTCCTGTTAAGAATCTTTAGTAAAATCTTATGATGGTACCACCGTTGGGGGCATATTATCAAGAATGGCGTTAAAATTATCGCCGCTTTAGCAGCAGGAAACTGCCGCTAAAGCGGCGATAATAGGCTTGATATTATACCCTTGAGCATTCCAATTGGAATTCTCAAGGGCATATTATCAAACCCTAAAGCGGCGATAATTTTAACGCCGTTCTTGATAATATGCCCTTTGGAGTCTTGTGCTTTTCTAAACCTGAAGTGAACTTGCCTGTGTAACCAATGAATGTCATGGAGTGTTTATCCAATTTGCAAACCAACCTTAAGACCCTTAACATGGCGCTGTATGTGTAAAAATGCATCATCTTTTCACTTTTTAAAGTAAACGTTTGGAGTGACATTTGGCGCTGCACACGCGCACGGTCTGGTTCCTGGCCAGCTCCACTGCCGCACACAGAGGAAAAAAATTAGAGGGAACATTGGTTGTGACTTTTCCTGTCCCAGGCAATTGGACTACCCACACAAGCAGTGTGTCATGGAAATTGTTGCAAATTGGGAAAGGATTGACATTTCAGGGACATTTCAATTTTCTGAAAAAAGGTCATATTCACTGATTCTCTGAAGTCTCAGTTGCATTTGACTGAGCACTGCCTCTTTTTTCAATGGTACAGATGCAATAATATAACCCTGGACCTACTAACTACTATCAAGATGTAAGCCTATTGACGTAGGTACTATTAATATATGTGTTGCTTTCCTGTCATCCATACTAAGGGGTTGATTACAATGTGGCTCAGAAGGCTCTGACTGAAGGTCGGAGCCTTCAGAGCCACATTGTATTGTGCCGTTCTGATTCCTTTCCAACCTCCTCATTATAATGGAGGCAGCTGGAAAGGAATCTGAAGAGTCTTTCAGGCTAGCTTCTGACCGGCCCGGAGAGCCCATCTGCCAGTCGGAATGTGGTAAGTAATCTCAAGGGCGGGCCTTTCCGCCCGTGAGATTACAATGACCCTTTCCGACATGGTTTCCATGCCGGACTGCTTGATATGGAAACCCTGTCAGAGAGGGCCTTTGGGGGCTCCCAGCAGGGCCCCCAGGAGTGCACAGCTTCCAGTTGGAGGCTGAGGTGGCACCTCTGGTACCTGCAACAGGGTGAAGGGACGAACTGCACCTCCCATTTTACTATGGGAGCATGCATTCAGGACAGTTTATGGCCAGAATGCATGCTGCCATAGTAAAATGCAAGAATGCAACTGAAGAGTGTTCGGTCGCATCCTAATGTGGCAGTCAGGTCTGCCGACTGGGTGGCGGTCGGTGCCATAACCAATGCGGTGTCGGGCAGAAGTGATTATGCACGACATAATATTGAGGTCCTTAGTGACAAACTGTGAGCTACGCTAAAGCAAAAAGCTTAAAGAAGAAACTTTTAAACCAGACTGTATTTACATTTCAAGCAAATTTATGTACCTGACGAAGCTGACACTCATTTACACTGGGTTTGTTTGAATGGCAAAGGTCGAGGTGATCGTATTGAGGACAATGATGGTGGCTAGAATATATGGTGGAACTCTAATGTGTATGGAAAAGCTTTACATCTAGCACTGCCGAGCAAATCCATAAGTACATTTTTAAATGTGAAATTGGAATTGACTAGAATCTGTAATATTTTAACATATAATATATATGGGATAAAGTACCTGCTGTCGTGCATGTTAGGGATATTGCATGATATTGATGATTTCCGTGACCATATAAAGAAATGAGACCACAGAGCAAATAAAGTTTGTCAGGGAATATTTTATTCTTTTATACACAGGCACACTATTACGCTTCAAAATCCTGTATCCGTGGGATATTCACTTTTATATTCATTGCAGACCAAAGGACTAAAGCCTGAATCTGCACTGTAAAAAACACCAAAAACAATTAGTAATTTTTGCAACAAGATTTTAGAATAAGTTTAACATGTCAGATTTAAAAAAGTGTTGTGGCTCAGATTGTGTAGGAATATGCACAAATAAACTATCTTTCCTGTAATAGACTCAAGTATTTAAACAAACGAAAAAAAGAGTGAAAAAACTGATCCCATTTTTGTTGTTTATACTGCTGCTGTAATTATGCTCTGTGACTTGGCTTTCACCCTGGCAGCTGGGAGCAGGCATTGTGATGTAAGAATTCAAGTGTAATAACTTATTTCAGTTGAGCAGCTACATTTCTGCAGGTGACAAAAGACGTCACAACTCAACTGCAATAAGAAAACATGAGGTACGTTTGTACTGCAGGCTTCATGTATTATAGTTAATGTAATGGAAAAATTGATGTGCGTGTAAATGAAAATCTAAGTAGATGGAAAGTAGCTTTCCATATTACAGATCTTTGCAAGGATCGTAAAACAATCTGGCTCATCTGTTTGTTGTTTAGTACTAAATTGCTTCACAAACTGCAGTGCACAGCTTAAAGTACTGTGACCAAGTATTTTCTGATGCATACTTAACTGCATTAGGGTCAAGAAAATGGATATCTGTGCCAGACGTTAGTGAGCTACTTACAGTCATTTTCAGACCTTTACTTCTCCTGCTGACACAACAGCGTGTTATACTCATTTATTACAGACGCAAGTGAGAGAAAAAAGAATGGAAGCCAATTTTGCAAATTGACTAATGGAGCAATGTTCCCACTGAAACTGCATCATTTCATGATATAGCATATTAGAAACCTCCCTCTAGTATTGTTCTGATCCATTTTATTTATCTTCTTTGAGCTTACAAATATTGGACAAGATGCCCTACTTTAATCCTCATCAAAAATTATATCAGCTTAAAGTAGATGACACATGAGAAGACAATATTGATACTTTGATGAGTCCTTTTGAATGTTATGTTACTGAAACACGAACATAAACTCAAAATTCCAGTTTAAAAAAATATTTTATATATCTATATTTTCATTTAGTGCGTGAAGAAAACACCATATATTGCTCTGTGATCTTTTTTATTTACTGTAATAGATGAGCTTATAAAATAGCTGAAAGCGCAGTTTAGATAGAGACCTGCAAGACAAAAGTGTGAATCCTGACAGAACCCCTCAGAATTTCACCATACAGTTGATAAATACTAGTAAACAGCACACTGGCAATGTGGGCTCCAAACCGCATACTGGTATGTAAATAATACAAATTCTGTTTCCTCCAGTGCTCTACTTTTGTGACCCCATTGCCAAGAGGCCACCTCAGCACAAGATCAAGAAATAAAAAATGAAAAGGATTCTATATGGGATTATCTGTTCCAAAATCAACGGATGGTTAAACTGTTCTCTTTGAACAGTTGCTTTGAATCCAGTTTTACTAAACAAAATGCCAATTTGATGGAAGCAATCTATTTGGCCAAGCCAACGCTTTTCATCCCAGTGAGACTGCATCAGGGCTTGATCAATATCCCTATGTTGTCATCTAGAGCTAGGCATGAACTCTTAGGACATTTGAACGAGGAAACAGAAAGGATGAAGATGAGATGGGAGCGCAGCACTCCATCTAGTGGTACAAAATTGTATCTATGGGATACAATTTTGGCCTTTTGGTATTGGAGTATCCTGGAGGAGGTGGATGGAGACTTTAATCTCCCTGATCAATTATGGGGGGGGGGGGAGATGGGCCGTCAGTGTGAGCAATTATGGGTAATCTCATTTACTCTTCTACATAAAATAGTTAAACCTGCATGGCTAAGGCGCAACCACCTGTTTACTGTCCACCGTGCATACCTCTCTCCTCTACGACTATCAAAATTTCTGCCAGGAAAGAGGTGTAACAAATGCAATCTCCCTGAAGCATCAGATATACACATGTTCAAGGACTGCCCTTCTATCTGTATTTTTTGGGAGAAAATAAAGGCGACGTTGGACTCCATACTTAACTCCTCCGTGTCCATCACCCTGTCACTAGTTTTTTTTGGCATAGATGAAAACATTCTTGGCCAGGCAAGATCCTTTCTTTTTTATGCTATCCTTCTGGCAAGAAGACAAATATGCAGGTTTTGGGTAGACGCCGCTGCTCCATCACACAAAGATTGGCTGACATCGCTATATGATACATCTAAGGTGGACCTGGCTAGATCTGCTAGCAAAAAAAGTTTGGTTTTCTGGGACTTATTGGTAAAGTGGAAATAGGTATGCCGGGGTTTTTTCTTTTTTTTTCCCCGGGTCCTATGATTATGCCTACTTTACTCTATGGACCTTGAACACCGGTCTCCCCGTTCAACGATTCGGCCCAACAGGTTGAAAGATACCTTGATGGAGTAACCTTGCTAGCTAGCATCCCTCCTCATGGACTTATCTTCCGCCATTCTGTAAATTGTGTCCTGGAACGAGAGTTAACTTTAAAATCTGGTGCTGTTTTCTCAGTTCGTGACACACAAGGTGGATGGTATTTCCTTTTAGAGGGTAATGGCAAATGAGGACAAAAAAATAAATAAATTGTATCTATGAGGATTTATGAAATAATAACAGGAGCCAACACTGGGTGCATGACAGCATTGAGATATTGATCAAGCCCTGATGAAGACCCACTTGGACGAAATGCGTTGGCTGGGCCAAATGGATTGCTTCTGTCAAATTGGCATTTTGTTGAATAAAATAAGATTCAAAGCAACTCGCAAAACTCCTGAATAAGTTTTATTCATAACATCATGACTACTTGATCTATTGCTGGAGAACAGTTTCATCGTCTGTTGTTTTTGGAACAGAAAATCCGGTAGAGAATTGAACACTCCTTTTCATTTGTTTTTTCTTGACCCTAGAGTTGATAAGTTATTATTACTTTTCAACTGTATGACCATAGTTGTGAATATAGACATTCCTAGGAAAATGCAGGTTGTAGTAAGTGCTGGATAGATAGTTATTATTTGTGGTATAATTACATAGGGTGGAATGCAGGGATACATGTTTGAATATTTGGTTAATTTTCCATTGGTACTGCTCCATGTGGTATTAACAACAGCAACAATATTATTGTTATCATTTACTCAAAATACATTAAAAACACCTCATGAAGAACTTTGCAATTAGCAGGGCATAAAGAACTTTGCTACCAACAGCACACTGTATTGTTTTCAACTTGAAACCAGTCAAAAGAGAAACATATTTAGTCATATATAGATGCACTGAATAGAACAGCAAATTCTAGAAAAATATGCAAAACTTTTATTACCTTGTGCTCTATCCACAATTTTTGAAATTAAGTAGCATTTACATCTTTTATTGAAAGTGGATAAGTGTATGCTAAAGAGCATTGCAGATACAAAAGCTCTAAATGCTGTTGTTGAGAGCATGCTATACGTCGACTTTCCCAATTTCAAAGTGAAAGATGGAAATGCATTCCCTTTTCACAATGGAGAAACTTTGGACCTGATTCACAAAGACAAAGGTAAACTTACACTTGTGTGTACATTTCTGGATACTTACTATTCACAAAGGGATTAACAAGTAGAATCTTTATGAGTGTGGAGTCTCCGCACATAAAAACAGAGGTCTTTTACTGTGCAGAGATTCCGCACTCATGTAGATACTACTCGTAAATCCCTTTGTGAATAGCAACAATCATAAACTTACACAATAGTGTACGTTTACTCTTGTGAATCCGGCCTTTAATCTCTCACTTAAATCATCTAAGTACAGTACAACCTCAGCACTATAGAAACCATGACCATGCTCTTGTACAAACAGAAGGGCCAGAATAAAGATCTCAAACCTAATTACTCAACTCCCTTCCAATAGTGGATTCCAAAATCAGGAAAAAGGCAATGGGACACTGTTTGAAAAATTGCAATCAACCTGACAAATGATAAAGAAGCAATCAACTCTGTCAATTAGCAAAACGTCTCCAACAGCTTTCACCTAGAGGAGAATTCTGACCGTGTCTATCATGATCTCAGAAACTGGACACTCCAGCCACCTGTTTGCTTAATGATTAGTAGACAGAGAACTCTGCTTACATACTGTTTTTCTACTTGTGTTACAGAGCTCCTCCTAAAACAAATATATCTAAAGGACAACATCAACATTTTTACAGTACCAGGTAGAAGAAAGAAAGGAAAAGTAAAGTGCTCACACCAGATGGACAATACTTCACTGAAGGCTTTGAAATAAATGAGCAAAGATTTCATCATGGTTTGAGAGTCAGATAAAGAAGTATTGTATTTAACTTTTAGGACCCATACGAGAAAACACAGCTTTTCAAAATTCAATATGCTCATTTGGTTTTTAATCCATCTCTTATTTATCGGCTTAGTAGTTTGCTGAGAGGAAAAGCAACCCATTACCAGTTTCACCCCAACTGGGTTCCTTGGTTCTGTGTAGCTTATTTCCAATGGCACAATGACAAAAGATCCACATCTGTGCATACCCTTGGCCACTTAAAGCATTACATTAAACTCACAAAAGATGATGGGAGCAATAATTGGAATTAATCTAACCACTGGCAATTGCTCAGGATAGCATTCAAATTCACTGTTCTTTTTCCCACCATGCACCTCAGTTTGGATCCAGCCAGATTCAATTAGTCTTGACCCTTTTTTGTTAGGAATAATCCAGTCTGCACTGCCAAGCAAAGTCCTCTCTGAAACATAATACAAGCAACCCAAGACTGGTTGTTGGAAAGTGGGTTATTGGTAGTTGTAAGTATGCAACTCTGACTAGTAATAAGCCACTAACACAGTATGGGGTCCAGTAAAGGACACAGTAAATTAGCCCCTTAAGTTAGCCCCTTGCTCAACCCTTGGTAGCTGACAACAAGCAGTCAGGCATAACATAGCAGACATGAGTGAAAAGTATTTAACACCAATACATCAAATAAGTAAGACAAACCACACTATAAAAATCCCACACCAATTTATAAAATTAGGAAAGAAACAATGTAGGGAATTATAGATATGGATTTTTAAAGGCTAACCACTTTATAGTGCTTAGAAACCTATTGCACCACTCTGTGACATCTTACCTTGCTTGACCGGGACAATGTCAAAGTTTGAGGTCACCCGCAATGGAGCCCTGGTCAGATACGCTAAGCGGGAGGCAATAGTCAAAATTTCACCTTCATACTTAGAAACATTTCTGGAGCTTTTTCTTCCAAAGATGCTTGAACCTACACAGCAGGCTGGATTTGGAAAGGATTCACCAGCTTGACTTTCTATGAGGCCCTGGTCAAATCCTGTAAGTCTGGCGCTCCAGAGCTTTCAGCAGGGTGAATGTGGAATCCTGGCTGTGTCGCAGTTGAAGGTAGTTGGCCTGACTCCCGACATTGGGAGTGCTCCCTCATGGATATTTTTCACAAAAGGTCTCTAACCTTCTGGAGATGCTTCCTGAAGGTCTCCTAGTAGGTTCAAAGTGTCCAAATACTAATCCAAAGGTCTGGAATCGCCTAGATTGTCTATGGGATGTCTGGACCACAATTCCCACAATGCACCTGGCCAAATCCTTAAAAGTCCACTGGATGCATTCCAGGATGGGGACTCTTGGTGGAGATGATGCAGGTGGGCTCTGTAAACATGTAGCTTCAGGGAGTCCACTCCTTAATCCTTCTAGAAGCAAGGCAGAGTAGTCCCCAGGGCTTTATTACCAGAGTGTGCAGCAGACACAGTTATTCAGAGTGCAGGCGTATGGGTGCAGATTCAGATTTCAGCAAGGAGTCCTTCTTCTCCTTATAGTTTCAGGGAGGAGCAGATCTTGAGAGACTAGGCAGATCTCACATATTTATTTAGTGTTCTGTGGTGACAAGCAAAGGGGCACCTCTGCCTAATGGGATGCTGGGTGCCACCCCAAAGCTTGGCAACCTTCTCCAAAGTGTGGCATCTTCTTGTTCCACAAAGCACTACACTTTCAATATTCAATATGGCTGATTTCTCTCTAGAGGAGTAATAGCTAGCTAAACCAAATCACAGTGCGGCTCATTTTCATTAGCTCTCCTCCCCCTGGCCTCTGCAAATTGCTGTCCTAAACCTGCCATCTGGGCAGGGCATTGGATGTGGGAGTCGGTATGCCTGGCCTTTGTTACTGATCTGCTATCTGTCTGAGCTCAGTTTGATTTGTCCAGCTCCCTCTGCAGGACCCATCTTACACAGCTGCAGCGCTCTCTCCATTGGATAACCTCCGCTCCTGCCAGGCCACTTACCACCTAATTAGAGCAGCCTGGCTAAGCCTGTTAAGGCTGACCAATCAACAGAGACCACAAGAAGGCTAGATTTTGGCATACAGAAGCGAAAGTTCCATAACTTCTCTTTTGTACTGGTTATGATAAATTCAACAGTGGCAGGTCGTTGCATTTATCAACACCAATATTTTAAGTCCTTGAATGATATTTGGTCTCTTTTCCTATCAATTGTTATATCTGCATAAAATATTGCAATGTTAACCTATAGAGCTCAGTGTGTATAATGAGTGAAAATTGCATGGGCAGTTTTTTCCACACCAGGACATGTAAAACATCATTTATAAAGGCTCTGTAAATAGTTATATGGCCCCCTCCCTTGGGACACCTAGGGGAGACCTGGGGGTGCCTAAAATGTAATAATAAGGTAGATTATCACTTTTAAAGTACCCATACCACCTAAGTCGAGCCTGTACACAGTTTACATTTAAAGACAGTCTGCAAAGCCAGGCTGCCTATAAAATGACAGCAGCCACTCAGCAGTGCAACCCTCCAAGTGCAGTAAATGTTGCTGGGCCTCTAAATGTCCATGCCCTATTAGGTACTAGGGACTGATAGGTAGATTTAACCCCCTGGCCCTATTTTCTACTAGGGACTTATTGGGTCTGTCAATACAAACTTTAATATTTTACTTTAAAAGAAAGGCTGAAAGGCAGGATTGCCTTTAAAAGGACAATAGGCACACAGCAGCGCACACATGCAAGTGCAGGAAATCTGTTGGGCCTCTAAACCTCCATGCCTCATTATATACTTGAGACTTATATGTAAATTGCACCCTCTGGCCCTATTACCTATTAGAGTCTTATAGGGTCAGTCATTGCCAATTGTGAGTGTGCCCTATTGCATGTACCGTTTTACACATTGCACTGGCCCTGGGCCTGGGTAGCAGAGCCCAGGGTACAGTCAGAGTCAGATACCACTAGTACCATTCAGCAAGAAATGGGGGTGAACAGGGCAAAAGCATGACTTTCTAACACTGGTTTTGTCCTGATTGGGGATCTTTGATTAAGTGCAGCTTGGTTCCAGTATCACAGTGAGCAAGGTACACATCTCTGGGCATGTTCTCAGCACCTTATGTAATAAACTGGAGAATCCCTTCCTGGCATCTCTAAGTTAAAATAGGTAGTTCTAAGGCTCTCCTTCGTTCCAACAATGTCTGTCCAATCCCAGATAGCACAGTCCTGCAAAGTGCTCAGCAGTTAACACCTCCAGTCTTTCTTTTGCTTAAAGACAGGCCACTGTCTTCTCAGTCAGGCTCATTAAATCTCACAGCTAAGAATGTGAATTTCAGCTCTGGAGGTGTGTTTTGTAGTTGTACTAGTTTTAAGCCTCGTCTGGCTCAGGCAGTGTTATATAGTTTTTTATATATGTTAACAAAATCTAAACTCAACATGAAATCCTATTTAGAAAATGTAGACAAACTTAAGTTTAAATAATGTTACCAGTATTTTTCCATGTGGAAGTATACAGAATACTTTGGTCACACCTTTGTCGGTCCTGTATAAAATGTAACTGAAGCTACACATAGAAATATCTTTTAGGACTCTAGTCACAGTGAGGGCTTATATTTTACTTATTGACTCTTACTTTATATGTATGAAACCCCCTGCAGAGCCTCCAGCCAAGCTCTGTGTCCAAACATCTTCTGTCTGCAGCAGTTGATTGCAGAGCTGGCCGGGCATTACACCAGCCTGAATTTGTTAGCTGCCAAATTTCATGCACATTCATTGAACAGCCCCAATGTTATTAGTGAATGAAACATTAATTGCCCTCTCATTTATCTTTGCATTCTGTGAAAGATCTGCTAAAATCCTGCCTCAGACAACGGTACATTCAACCTGATAAACGTCTGCCAAATTGTGTGAGGCCTCATCCAGCAGTGCCAAATGTATTCGCTGACACACACTTTTTTCATGAACTCTTATATCCCCTTCATGGGACTGCATGAAATTGAGAACACTTATAGTAGGCCTTCTGCCAAAGTGAGTGCAGATCCATTAGACAGTGGCAAAAATGTTTACCTGCCCCACTCTTTTGATCTGCATAAACCCTGAAATACTTGCATCGGATGTGTCTTGGTAACTGCCTGTCACATTTTATGCAGATGTATCATGGAGTGCTAAAAAGATAAGCAAGCAACCCTTTTTTTACCCACCCTTTAACTTCGCCCTCTCTTGAATTACACAAAATTTGACATACTAACCAATAAGCAAACTATTCAAGCTTCTGTAATGTTATTCTTAAATTCGCACTTTTTGAACATCTTTCACCCTTGTGGATCTACATAAAATAAAAAAAATATTAAAAGAAGTTTAAATGTGTTAGGTCTGCACCCCATCAAATTATGCCAAAGCTTTTACTGAATTAAAAAGATTTTCTGCCACAACTTCAATATTATCTCCCAAATACGATATGTAGTTTGACTGGGTATCACTTGCTAACTACTTGCCACACATTACAGAGATTTATCAAACAGCACCAAAGTTATATACAAATGAAAATGTTATTGATCTTTCAATCTATGCCCCTCCTTTATTGATTGGAACAAAACTTTACAAACTAATAGAAAATTAATCCTTCCTAGCTTCTGTTTTTTTCAGATTCACAACACAGAGCCAAACCTATTAGCAAATGAACACTTTTTTGCCTGCCACACCCCCTGCTTCCCACTTTGTAGTGTTGCTCAAATTCTCAATTGCCAATAGTAATCTGGTTATATGGTGTCTGTCAAATTCCTGATATATTCATCAACTGATGCCAAAGTTCTAAGGAAATTAACATATGTTTTTATACTGCAAGATATACAAAGGTGTAAGCCCTTACAAGCCCACTTGGCACCTTTTTAAAATAATTATAACTCAGAAACTATTGAACACATTTGCATTAAACAAAAAACAACATGGAACACTGGACAGTCTTTTCACGGAGTATCACGTTACTCCTGCAAGAAGTGCTGTGCATACTTTCACTTCATAGTGCCTCAGTAACATGCAGGTTTTTTTGAGAGAGCTACTGCATGAGGTTCCATCTCATGGTACTGCTGTACAGTAAAGTTCCACTGAGGAATCTTCCACTTTACCATGGTACCAATGAGGGATATTTTGTGCAGCGGCTCCAGCTAGAGTACCACAGTATCCAAATGAAAAGAAAAAGAAAATATTATTTGGGTATCTGTGGTGCCATGGAGCCAACCCCTTCCTTGGGCACCCTCATTTGAGATTTCATCAGTGATTTCATAAATTATCTAATTTTACGTGTCCTGATTGCGGCAATATGCGTAGTCATAAGCAGTGCATGTTGGGGGTGCAAGTGATAGTTAACTCAGTAAGCTATAACTTGTGAATGTAATGGTTTTTTGGTTATCAGACATGTTTTCTATCAGTTTAATACCAAACTATAACTTCATGTGAACCTTTTTTTTAAACAAATTTCTAGGGATTTATTAACATAGGCTAAAATCTCATTATAATGCTTATCTATAACATCATTTAAAAAACAAAAACAATTGGGGGCTTGGCTCGCCATGCCAGTTAATTCAACATAACTTTATTTTCCAACAAAATATTTTATTTCTCAATATCATATTCAAAAAAGTTATAAGAAAATCTCATAAAAATACTTTCATTAAAAAATGTATCAAGAACCTATTCAGTACTTAGATCCCTAATCAATGCCTCCACAAAGTTGTACAGTTTATATAGCCCATTAGTTCCCTTTCTTCTGCTTGGAACCATTCACAATCTAAGATATTTGTCATACTATAAACATTGTTATAGACCAATCGAGACACAAACTCGCCATACATCTTGATCTGGTCAGTAACATTGTAGTATATTTGTTCGTCATAGTCTATGATTATGAGTGCGGTGGCATTCCAGGTTGGCTGATGTTTATTGCACCCAGCATTTAAAGCCAACTATGTGATATCTATTTATTAAATTGCTAGTGAGATGGGTCCCATGTTTAACCTTTGCTCATCCCCAAAAAATTCCTTATCTCACCGTACTCAACATCTGACACCCTCACGAATGTGCTCATTCCAGCTTTTTGATCCCTAACATTAGAACAGACTTTAAGCTGGATTTTGCTGCTTGGACTCTCTGGCAGTTTTCTAATCTTTCTTGAAATCCTAAATGCTAAAATTGAAAGAGACATCAACGAGACCTTGTATAGTCACTTGGCCACCCCTTAGATTTCCCTAATTGACTCAATTTTAAATGTGATTTTATTTCTTTTTTTCCTTTCTAGTCTATGTAAAATCATATCTGTTTATTGGTCCATTTCACATCTCACTGTGCGCCTTTACCTAGAAAGCACAGCTGCATACCGCAAAAACTGATTTTATCCTTATCTATTTTGGTTCTGTCATTATGTACAGTGGAAATGTTCACTTCTAGTTCAATTAATAAATATATCTATTAACTATGCAGGGATCTTTAGTAGAGATTCATGCAGTCTCCTTGAGTTCTGCTATTGTGCTCCTATCTGATCAATTTCTAGAATTAGCAAAACTACCTACATTTCTAAAAGAAAATTAAAAAGGTCACCTTTCTAATTAAAGAGGCATTGCCACACAAGCCACACTTTCAACAGTGAATAAAAAAAAAAATGCTATTACTAATAGAAAAAAAAATCTTTCTCTTACTTTCATACCCAGAGTCACTTTGAAATTAGTCTTTGTGTGCAAATAACTAACATAAAATATGGGCACACTAAGAAATATTTTGTGCGGTGTGTACGTTTAAATGTACTTTATTTGAGAATTTGGAAAGCAATATATATGTATAAATGACGCCATATTTCGATTCAAGAGATCAAAAGCTGAGGATTCCACACATTGAACACATATCAATAGTATTCCCTGCATGTGGCCCGAGGCTTGCATTGTTTAAGGAAACCACAAATGGTGGCCGTGAAGGATTAACCCATTTAGGAGGAAATATCCTGTTGGGCAAAATGATTGTTGTTCAGTTAAGAGACGTCATAGACATAAAATCAAAATCGAGGTAGCAGCCATCTCCTGCTGGTATACATTTCCTGTACCTCTAGAGTGTAGAAACGTCAATGAGGTTATGGGAGGCTTTGAAAAGCTAAGGTCAGACCAATTCAGCCTGCTGTTTTCGTGCAGCTGAATCCTAGTGGGTTATTTTCACTGAATATGTCACATTTTGAATGTGAGGAACATTGCAAAAAGTCAATTTCTCAATATTCTGCTGGTGGCACGGTAGCGTAAAATCGATAATTCTACAGGGAAGGTACTCATTGGGCTGTTCATGGGCTCACACACAAGTGCATTTAAGTACATAACGTTTTGACTCAACGTTGCAGTTATATGAACCTGCAGTGAACCTTATTTTTAACCCTTCATAACAGTCTCCTTACCTGACAGTCATTGATGTGCGTTCAGGGTCAAGAATCTAATGTCAAAGTGCTTCGCATAATTGAAATGAATAAACCAGCTGCCTTTAAAGGAAAAATAAAACATGCTCAATTGAAATAAACCAGCATGCACTTGGGTCAGATACTGTTGCAAATGTCATCATGACAAATGTTTGCATTAGGCTAATTCGGGGTCATTCAGTTAATGTTTTATGCATATCGTATGATAAAAGGCTTTTGTGTGCTGTCACAATGCTAGCTAAAGGTGTATTTCACTACGGGGCTTAAGGAAAGATTTAAATGAGCTAACTGTAAGGATGGAACAGATTCCAATGAAGCAGAGTTACATACTGTGTGCACTGTGAATCCATGTATATTTGGATGAGGGAAAGTGTGATAAATATTAGAGAGACTGGGTAAAAATCGATAACTGGATATACACAATAATACATTGTGTGTCTCTCTCGCTATACAAAAAATGCACACCAAATGTAAATAAAAATCTAGGAGGGCCATTAGGATGGCAGAAGGACCGCCACCTCTAGCCATTCTGTGCCGGTCCTTCCGCCACCAGACCGCGATTTTCCCACTGCTGAATTAAGATGGCGGTGTGAATCCCATTCTGTCCGAGGAGGACGGAAAGACCGTCCGCCAATGGTCCACCAGAGGCAATCAGTCTGATTGCCTGGCGGACGGATAAGGGAGCATAAAATGATAGTAGTGCCTAGCAGGCACTGTCCACCAAATTATGTTGGTGGAATTGGCAGGCCTTTCCATGGGGCCTGGTGGAGAATTGTTTCAGGGGCTCGTTGCGGGCCCCCCTAGTGTTGGGGGAGGTGTGGGTGCACTGAGGGGGTACCCCCCAATATTTTACTGCACCAAGTGGCAGGGACTATGTGGTGCCTGACACGTAGTGCAGTGAAATGCACACCATGGCTTTTTCGCTTTGCGGCGGGTGCTGCTGTAAGCAGCATCCGCCGCAATGTTAAAAAGCAAACTGCGACCGCCATGGTGGGAGTCGCATCAAGATTTGGTATGCCGGACCGCCGCATGTCTTGCAGACGGTCCCAGTTTACCACAGGATGGCGGACAGACTCAAGTTTGTTGCCATCCTAATGACCCCCTTAATTTGCTCACCGACAATCTAATACCTTCAACTGTTGTAACGGTTAGAAAAAGGTCAGATTTTACACAAATTGGCGTCTGCGAGTGTATCTTGTGCCAACTTTTCATAGAATAGTTTAAAAAATACGTGAGTTTTCTAAAGAACAAAATAAAACAATTCAAAAGGGATCATTTTGCTTTCGTTTGCTTTCTCGAAAGGTACGATGTTGATTACACCATAAAGACATGGACCCAGAATTAACAAATTAAGCGCAGCGCAGTTGCATTAAAAACTGTTTTTTGTGTAAAGGCAGGTTTTTTGCACATAGCACCAACATTACTACCTGTTGTACAGAGAAGACAAAATCGCGCACTCATACACTATAAATCTGATCTTCTCACTTTCTGTGCACACAAACAATACACTGAACTGCACAAAGTGTTATGTGTAAAAAATGTATAGTAAACGTTCCTGATTAACTAACACCCTTATCGCCATCCATTTGAAATCTAGTTACCAGTCAGGAAAAGATTGCTTATTGTGTATTTTAATTTTTCATTTTTATAAGTGCATGGTGCATAGCGACAAAGAGGCCTGCGCGTTTTGTCCAGAGCCTCAACTATAAAAGTATGAGTGCGGGAAGTAAAAGGGAACTTGCATTTTGCATGTTAAAGTATTGTGAGATACCAGAGGGAAATCCTGAGCATGCATTTTCGAATGATTTAACATTTTCATAGAATTTCACAAAATTCCACAAAACAACATTACTCTACGTAGTGCACAAATAATATTGTCAATGAAGAGCATCTGACTGGTATCATTGCACCTAAGTTGGTCAGCAGACTTCATTGTGGAAATACAGCTGACTTTAAGGCTAGCCAAAACCCAGGTAAGCAAACCAATATATACCCACCCATGTGTATCTAAGGCCTTACGGGCTCAGATATTTATGTCAGATCTCCACAACATGTCTGATTGGAATGTATGTTCTTATCCTGCAGTCTTTTTCCCCGCAGGGAATCACAACGCGGTCGTTACAACGACCACGTTGTGATTCCGCATACCATTACTCCGCCTCTGGAACAACGACTTGCGGAGGGGGGGGCTGGATGTTGGAATAGTATAATTTACTATTCCAACTCCAGTCTGTGCGGACAATAGGGAAGGTGTTGGATTTTAAATCCAACACCCCCCCTCCGCAAGTCGTTGTTCCGACTTGCAGAGTAATGGTATGCGGAATCACAACGCGGTCGTAGTAACAACCGCGTTGTGATTGCCTGCGGGGAAGAAGATTCGTGGTAAACGTTGTTTACTGTCTGATTGCATACCCTCCAGCAAGTAGGACACATTCCCTTCAAACTTCGTATCCAACCTTTGAAATGGACACACTCATACCACAGAGGCAGGGGAGATGCAAATCATCTAGAAAATAGTGCCAGTTCATATCTGAAATGAGACATACTGTGACAGTGATGAGTTACACAAGTGTATTTTATGTGAAGGTCACTGTAAGGAACACAGCATCTATATCTCTTTCTGTGTAGTGTTATTCTGCTGTAAAACATGTCAAAATGTGAAGGGGCCTATTAACAAACAGCATAGGCTAAACACTAACCTTTGTATTGAGACCTTTGCCACTCCTGTCTGTTCTATGGCTTGGACCGCTGCACACATTTTAGTAGTGTTGCAGGGATTCTGCACATATAGAGAACTATGCGCAGGAAAACAGGACCTCAGTGAATAGGGGTGTACCAACCTACCACATTAGTACCCAAATTCCCAAACAGACTAGCTATAGTGTCTCATTTGTTCTCCGACTAACAGCGAAGCTACCAATGATTAGACAACCCAGAACATGTCACTCTCTCTTGGGAATCGCAGGAGCCAGACACTCTTTCGCGCACTCACTTATACTTGTCCACAATGAGAGTAATCAGAGACGCAGTATAGTTTAAAATGTTTATTTAAATAACACGCTCTATGGTACAGTACACGTGCAATTACGAGCAGCAAAATGCATAAACACAATATAGTCAGCATTGTCACAATTCCATAGAATACAAACGGGGAAATAATTTTATAAAGACAGTGTAAAAGGACTAGAAGACCTAACCACCCTCCCCATTGTAGGAAATAGTTTATTGTAAAAAAGAAGACCTCTGGGCTTTGTCAGCAGACCCCATACCTCAAGGCCTAGATGAAAGGTTTAGATCTCAGGACAAGCAAAGCTCTTCTCTCCGGAAAGGTGTCTCTCCAAGTGCCAACAACATGCTTAGCTTGCGATATTGAAGCATACTACAATACAGTAGTGCAGCTGTGTGTGTCATGTTATGCCTAGGTGCGAGGGACTGACCAGAACAGAATAACAAGGGGCAGTGTTGATCGACCTTGTATATCGTGTGCAGACTGAACCTCAGAGCACGGCAGAGATCGCGAAGAGCAAACAGTTCTCATGTTAAAAGGGCACAAACAGAGTAATGTGAAATATATGCATGCAGTGTTGTACGCAAAAGCAGCCTCGTGGCAGGTAAGCTCATGCTAACTTAGCAGATGTCGACAATGGACCCATGATCTATACTACAGCAGTAAATGTGAGAGGGGCAGGAAGATTGGCTTAAATGTGAGGAATGGCCACTACAAAATGTTTGGGAATTGGCAAGGGGAAAGGAAGAGTTTCCTATGTGAAATAATAATATCAGGGTCTTAAATAGCACCCCATAGGAAACAAGGTGGTCACCAGTATGTAGTTATAGTATAGTTACGGCCTAGTTTCCATAGAAAAAGCATTTTTTGACTTGCCTTTAACTTTGGCGTCATTTAACCAATCTTCATGCGTTTTTCTAAAAATGGTGTCAAGGTAGGTTCTGGTTGTCATAAAAAATTTGGGGGTGATCCGTGCAGTGGGGACCAAGAATTTGGAGCATGAAATAAGGGTGAGTATGTAAAGTCAATTCCCATTGGAACCTTTAGCCACACCTACAGTCCGAACTGCTGAACAGACTTACACCAAATTTGTCAGGGAGTAAATGTTAGTTCAGGGAAGTGCCTCTTTCTGTTCAGTAGTTTTTGAGACATTTAAGCCAAAGATTAGAGTGGTATCTCTGGTCACGGATATTTTGCAATGATTCCGCATTTAATAGCGGATGCATGCTCCACCGGAAATACTCTGATTGGCTCGATACAACCTGAAGAGAAAGTTGTGGCCACCATTTTATTGACTGGGAACGGTTTCTGGGGCTCAAGATTTCCAAAAAAGCTAACATAAGGGGTCAAAATGGAGGTACTCTGACTCCATGTTTGAGGAATGGGGGTGTTAGTGACACAAGTTATGTGTTCAAAATTGTTTCTACAAATCATGCGTGATATTCACAACAACACCGCGACTGCAGCCCCCAGGGTACCATCGCGAGGACATTGTGAATAGCTGGTGACTGTCACACACTTATGTACCTACTCACATACTTATATATCCAGTCCCATACCCACTCAGATACTGATGTACCCACTGTAATACCCATTCAGGTACTCATGCAAGCACTTACAGACTCACTTGAAGAGCGACTCACCCATGTTCAGATCCACTCAGACACTCATACACCCACTTATAGAACCAGTGTGTGACTTTTGCTTTCACTGACACACCCACTAATAGTGAGACCCTCTCAGACACTTATGCACTGTTAGAAAACCCCGGGCAACCGAGGTTAGCAGTCACCCGGTGTCTCCCAACACACACTGTGGTAGCTTGGCTCGAGCGGTAAGGAAGGCACCGTGTTAAGCGTACGTCACACCCACATAATAACCATGCGTTCATCTGTTCCAAAAACGACTCTACACCGTAAAAATTTATGAAAATATCTCTGTGTTTATCTTGTTTTCTCTTAGTTGCAGGTTAAATAAATAATAACACACTTACAGTACACAAAGCTTCTTCTGTAAGAAGGGTAGGTCAAATAAATAAGCTCAGATCATAAATAATCAATGAATAAATAGATGTGCATACAATACATAGGCAAATAAATACTGCGAGGGAATAAATACTGTGAGACAATAAATACTGTGAGACAATAAATACTGTGAGACAATAAATAGGATAAATACAAGGAATACAATACTCTCAATAAATATAAGCCATCAGTACACTTTCAAATCAGGTCACATTTGTGAGGTACTATGGGTTGATTTGGCCCAATCACAGCTTGTGGTTATGTGGATGGCCTGAGGGTGTCTCACCTAGCTTGGATAAGGCTGAGGCTAAAACTGAGGTAGGTCAAGTGTAATCTAGGAATCTGGCTCTCCCAACCTACACAACCCCTCACACAGGTCACTGTATCAGTCTCAGTCCACCCCTGGCACTCCCAGGCTGGTCCTAACACCTCTCTAGCCCCTAGGATGGTCTCTTAGGGCTCCACAGGGCCTTAGGCGCCCTCTATTCCACTTACTGCCCTCTTTATGAACTTCCGACTCCGCCGGAGTCGTGTCGACGCCGAGAGGCGGCTCCGGTTCGATGTCGCTAGCCGGCCTCGGCTCGATGTCAGTTCCTGTTGACGCCGTGAGGCGGTTCCGGATCGATGTCGGCGGTCGGCCTCGGCTCGATGTCGGTTCCTGATGACGCCGTGAGGCGGCTCCCGATCGATGTCGGCGGTCGGCCTCGGCTCGATGTCAGTCTCCGGCGTCACAGGGTCACGATCTCCCTACTTCCGGGTGTCTCCGGAGTGCGACCTCCACTCCCGACCTCCGGTGCTCTTCTCTTCAGGGTCTGGCGACTCCGGAGTGCGATCTCCACTCCCGACCTCCGGTGCTCCTTTCCTCCGGTTCCGGCGACTCCGGAGTGCGATCTCCACTCCCGACCTCCGGTACGATTAATTTTGGTCCCGGCGGCTCCGGAGTGCGATCTCCACTCCCGACATCCGGTACACTTCACCTCGGTCTCCGGCGACTCCGGAGGGCGGACTTCACTCCTCCGTCGACGCCGCACACTCGACCTCAGGTGTCTTCCCTCCTCGACCTCTGGTACTCTCCACGACCTCCGTCAGCGCCCTCTCTCGACCTCTGGTGGCTCCGGGTACGATGTCTGCTTTCCAGTCAGCGCCGCTTCTTCACCTCCGGCCCCAGGTCTCTAGGCTTCTCGACGTCGGACTCCAGGGAAACCAATAAACAGGTCAGGAACTTGCTGTTCTTCACTTCCAAGGCCTGTTCCGGCTGTTCAGGTCCTTGTGTTGGTTCTTCTTGATTTTATCCCACACAGGGCTCCAGGCTGGGCTCAGTCAGTAGGGACTAGTATCAAGGGTGGGTTTATGGACCCCACTCCAGGCACAAGTTTCCACCCCTGCTGCCTCACTCCTTCCTCCTTCAGGTTTTTGCTGCTCTCCCTTCACCAGTCAGGTGCCAACTGCCGCCTTCCAACTGCCAACTCCAACTGTCAACTCTGAGCTTGCTTCCCAACATTCCAAACCTGCCTCACGCTGTCACAGGGTTCTAGAATGTTCTGGAAGGTGCTAGTAGATTCCAGTGATGTCACAGGTGACAATGGGTGGCCACCATTTTGTGTCTCAGGCCCTCAGACAGAAGTTCCAGGGGTAGGGAAAATGGCTCCCTGACCCTGCATCAACACTAAAAAGTCTGGTGGTTCCCAAAAAGGAAAAATTCTAACAGGGTTTGAGGCAAAAGTGGGACAAAATAAATAATGATGAGGAGGGACCACCCAAAGGGCTGACAGGTCTAACATGCACCAACTCACAGATCCAGTCACTGGCTCATGTACCCATTCACATACCCACTCACACACTTTTATATCCAGTCCCATACCCACTCAGATACTGATGTACCCACTGTAATACCCATTCAGGTACTCATGCAAGCACTTACAGACTCACTTGGAGAGCGACTCACCCATCTTCAGATCCACTCAGACACTCATACACCCACTTATAGAACCAGTGTGTGACTTTTGCTTTCACTGATACACCCACTGATAGTGAGACCCTCTCAGACACTTATGCACCAACTCACAGATCCAGTCACTGGCTCACGTACCCATTCACGTATGCAGTCAGAGACTCATGCACCCACTAAGTGAACCACTCAGGCACTAACACACCTTGTATGAGACTCCCTCAGACATTCATGCATCGACTCGCTGAGAGACTTATAATTCCACTCACACATCCACTGAGACATTGATCGACTCAGTCACAGATCCAGTCTGACAATCACGGACTGACTCACAGAGCCACTGAGACTTAAACTTTCACTCATACATTCACCAATAGAGAGATTAATTCAGAGAGTCATGCAGCCAGTGACACACTTATTGAAAGACTCATGAGTCTACTGTGATATCCACTCATAGACATATGTGCAGTGACAGACCCACTCAGAGATTTATGCATGCAGTCACATACCTGTGTGAATCATTACTACGGACTGTTCTAGAGATATTGAAATAATGATAAAAATGTTATAGAGTTAATTAGATAGTGATTTATCTACTGTAATAGTTAGAAAAAGTAAGATAGGTAAAATTGTTGAATGTGGTGGCGGCTATTGAATTCCTGCTTTTACTTTACATTTTCGCAATGTATCCGCAGGGATTGTGATTTCTGATGTTATTGCAATCTCTGGCATCACAGCATAAACAGCCAACAGGTTTTAGAGATGGGTTGTATATACTCTCTAGAAAAACATGATTTTGGAGAATATTGTAAGAAACCCCTAGTGTTTTAAATACTGTAATATGTGTTGATATATGTGTTTTAGACTTCATGTAAAAAGCGTAATTGTCACGTTTAACAACATCATCGGGATGTCTCGAATAACCATGAAAATGGAAAATAGATGTGAAAGATTCTTGTTAAAGAAACTTAGTACAAAAATATGAGTTTAAACATGCTTTAAAAGAAGTATATATATATATATATAGTAATATGTGTAGTGCAATGTTCAGAATCGATATTTTTCCATATTTTTTTGGGATGTGTTGGTTGTCATTGAATATCTTTTTTTATTGGCTGTTGTTTAAAAAAAAATATGTAATACAGACAAGGATATGCTTTTGAATCTATGGAGTAAATCACATGTATTGTATCTCATTTAGAAGTGGCATGTTCCTTGAGAATATGCTCTGAACTTGTGACCTCCTGGTTCCACTGGGTTGTTAGGTACACTGAACTAAGAGTGTATGGGGGAGGGTGTGAAAGGGACAGAATATTTTTTTAAAGTTGAGGAGTGATGACACAATTTAAGTAATTGCAAGCTTTAATTTCCAACTCAGGACTATGTAATAACTGTTGTGTTGTATTATTATTTAAATAAAATGCAGCTAGATATAGGTTTGAACTCCTGTTTTTTTTCGTGATTTCTCCTTGATCATCATGAATACATCGTGAACACACATAGATAGGAATCTCTTCTCGAAACAGAGAGAAGGGTTAACAGATACTAACCATTCACAAGTGAAGATAGTCTAGTCTAAAATTAAAGACAGGATTTCATTTGCTGCCTTTCTCATGATCATAGAGTGCAAAGTTGAAGAGATTGTCATTTTATAGTTGTTTTGTATGAGAGTGGTTTACCATTCTTGTGCTTAGATTTTACAAATCCTAACAGTGTCAAAACTATCCACAAAGAGCTAAAACAACAATATAATCTACAAACTGAATTCACTGGTATGGACATAACTTTTTAATCCTGTTATAAACATTACATTAGAAATGAAGATGTATATGGGAGTTTGATTAAAAAAAATCACAGTGATATGCGAAAATATATCAGATGAACTGTAACAATTAGAGGGTTTGTGTTTAAGCGGTTAGTGGTGAATGTTTTGGGAAGTAAGAAAATAAATAAATTGGTGCCTCTTTATTATATTGTGTAATTTATTGAAAAATAATAGTATATCATCGTGGAAAGTTGCAATGAGGAACTAAAAATGTTTTACATGTCTAAACATCATGTGCAGAAAAGATACTTCTGGTATTTGCATTCTGGGGGTTGTAGTACTTTTAGTGACAGTAATAAACAGGAGTAGTGTAGGCACAAATAAAAGATGAAAACATGTTGTCCACCTGTATGTGAATTAAAAAGAAGTAATACTCATTAAGGGTGTGTATTGGGAGGTGTTTCTCAATGTGGTTTTTAACTTATATGACTGATTTGCATATTCTTAGATGGTAACATACGGTTCTTGTGGTTATACATAGCTATACACATGGTTGGACTTTTGAGTTTACTTAAAGATGCAGAGAGGTATATATTTTAAGAAAAATGGCTTGAAGGTGTACAGCTTTTAAGAAACTGCATGTATGTTTACATGGTTATTATGTTCTATCATGTATATGGTGAGGGAGGTGTTTTTTCCTTTCAACATAGCTTGTTTAAAATTGAGGAGGATTGAAAGTGCAGAATGCCTCGGGAGTTCTTGTGCAAGCTTAATTTGGAGTGTGACATTTGTTTGAGAAATGCTGAATATATGTTTTGGAAGCAGAAGAATTATTTGATAAATGATGCAGGTATGCCATTCACAAAAGGTGTTGTGCATTTGAAAACATTTTAAATGTAGTTTTCCATTTTAGAAACTTACTGATTCATGTGCACACTCAGTAATGAAGCAATGCATGCTCCTAGAGAGCCATGTATGCAATTATATATCAAGTGTGACATCTAGACTTCACTCACACATAGCTCAATAGTAAAGCATATATACAGTAAAACAAGTAGTTTGATACTGACAGAAGGAGATAGCCTATGAGTCAGAAATATAGTGACAACTGTTATATATCTAACAGAAATGAAGTTGCTTTCACAGTCAGTCAGGCAGTATTCAGGCACTCATTTAATCACCCAGTCACTAGTCAAGCAGACATCAAATCAGAGATACACTATCCATGGTGTTATTCAATTACCTAGACAGTACACATGTACTCAGTCAAGGAGACATTTGCACATAACCTTTGGAGTCATCTAAACACCCACTTACAACCCATGAAGTCATTGAAATAATGAGGCACACACATGCACTCATGCAAACATTCAGGCACTACACACGCACTCATCTAATTACGTAGAGAGTACCATTGTATTAAACCTATTTTATTAAACCTCTTTTAATTACTGAGGCAATACTATTGCACTCATACAATCACCCCAGCAGTTCACTTACTTTCCTCCAATCTCTCAAGCTTTAACAATGGAGTCATGCAATCACTCAGACACTAGTCATGCACTCATCTAATCAGCTAGGCATTACTGATGCACTCATTCAATTATCTAGGCACTACCCATGTAGTTATCTAAACCACCTAGCACTACCTATTTTCTGAACCAAAAACACATGGGCAGCAGCCATGTAGTCATCCAATCACTAAAACACTACTCATGCACGCATCCAATCTGCTGGTTGCGATGCATATACCTAAAAAATCATGAATGCACTATCCATGCAGTCTAAAAATGACCTATATACTATCTATGCACTGCTGCAATCATCCAGGCACTAGAGTTGCACTCATTTAATCCTTCAGTCACTATTTATGCATGTACTGAATTATTGAGCCATTAGTCATGCACTTATCTAACTATAAAGGCACTACTCATGTACCCAGATAGTACCGATATACTCATGTAAACATGCAGGCAGTATCTTTGCAGATATGGAATGACCAATGGAGTTCTCATATACTCAGAGAATCACCTAGGCACTACCTATGCACCAATTTAGCTGTGCCGTGCTGCATTACTTTCACATCATATTTACAACTATATGAAGGACCCCTAAGCTCCCCCCTGTGCTGGCACAAAACTGGCTCCCACGCCCCAAAGGAGATATCCTTGCACCATGGTGCAAGGGTACCTATGTTGCAGGGATGATTATTTTTGTGCAGGAAGGGACACCAAACAGGAGAGTTATTTTCCTCTTTCTATGTGTGCTGCAGAATGCAGCCTGTATAGAAAGAGGTAAAACGAGGAGAAATACAAGTATTTCTCCTTGTTGCACCTCCCTACCCCTCCCCTGGGGAGGTGAAGGATTCTGACACATTCCCACATTTACAATAGTTGTAAATCTGGAAATGCAGAAGAATCCATCCATGACAAGCTACTTTCATGCAAAGTGCTGTGCGAAAAGGGGTGTTTTTTACACGGCCATGAAAAGCCAGGCAGAGTGGCTTTATGTGGCCTTGTAATTTTGGAACACCACATTACGTTGCTGATGTGTCAAAAAAAGTGACGCACCTGCAGCGCATGGGGCTTGTAAATATGCTTGCTGTTCATTTTAAAATTTGATACAGAAGTGATAAACTGTTATTTCACCATGTATAAGTGAGAAGTCAGATATTGTGCAGCTGTGTTTTACGACAGGGTGATAAAATGTTAAAAGGTAAGTAATAAATAAAGTTTTGCTTTTTCTTTTGTATTTTGAAGTAAGTGCATGTAGTAATATATCCAGATTCATCTGTAGTTTTAAAATTGCAGCATAACATGGAAAACTGTTCCTGTATTATGTATAAGTTAGTAGTAAAGTAGTTGGTATGTTGGCTAGAGTAAACATTTAAATATACTTTTTTTACAGGAACAATATCTACATAACTACACACAGTTAGAATTCCTACAAAAGCTCGGACGAAAAAGCTACAGAAGCAACTACAGTGTGTCTGCAGAAATTAGTTACAAAAGGGGCAAAATGTAGAAAAAGTGGTGAATGAAAAACAGCTACTGGTAAGAGGACAACGTCACTTCTTAAAAATATATGTGGACATTTGCAAAGATTACAAAATAAGGAAAATAAGATTATGACTACCAGAAACAATGAGAGTGGACAAAGTGTGCATTGCAAGAACAGAAAATATTGCAACAAAAATGAACACGCCTTAACCAGGAGACAGAAGTAGTAGAGTGGTTGTAAATTTACTGAGAAATTTGAAGAAATATAGAAGAAAGAGAGATGCACTGTACAGAAAGAACTAGTTGAACGCGTAGTTGATAAGGCCTTTGCTATGAAGAGGATTTTTTTTATTTTGATTCAAAATTGAATGAAGGCTCTTGAAAAATTGTTGTTGTGCATGAGGAGACAAACCAGAAGAAAAGATTAGTGTATAGAAGTAAGTTTTTATACAGTTTTTAATAGAAAATGGATGCATACTTTTAGTACTGAGCCTTTCTTTAATGAATAAAACTATCTGCAGGATAACAGATGAGTTCATGCTATTGATGAAAGAAGATGGTGTTAGGAAATGAACAATGGCAGTCTTATAGCGAAAGAGATGATGGTACCTAGAAATGTCAAAAGTTATTGGAGAAGAGGTACATGGATGGGAGAGTCAGGCGCCTGTATAGAAATGGAATTGTGTAGTAGTGTTTGTAGTATTCAACAGGAATCCATTGATATATTAGGGAGATTTCTACATAGCTTTCCAAGGAGAATTATAAAACACAAAATAGGTATTTTACAATGATTGGATCCTTGCAAGTTTGCAAAGCATACAGGACAGATATATTACAGCTGATAGTGTTGGAGAAGAGATTACACAATTTGACACAGTGTGGTGTCAAAAATTAGAGTATGTTTGTATATGTTGTTGATGCACGATCGTTGACTTTTATTCAAAAAGTGAAAAAGTAAATAATGATAACTGGCAAAATTTAGCTTTCCTATTTATTTGTAGAGCAACACTTTGACCTGTCCATATGGCAAGTTATATGTAAGTAGTGTTACAATAAATTAGAAGTTAATAAAGTGAGCAACACATAGATATTAGATACCCATTTTGTAAGATTATAAAAATACCTGCTAATGTAGAAAAACTATGAAGGGCCAAAAATAAAAAATATCAACATTTATGATTCTTTGCAGCATTACAAAGGGCTGTTTTGGCCTGCTCTCCAGCACTTACTACAACTGCACAATCCATGCGGTTTGATGCCATTCGGGAAAACTGTGGTGCCAAATCTTTAAGTAGAGTTTGGACATATGAAGTGACTCTCTGTCCCAGTGTTGTTGTGGCTGCTATTGAATTTGAGGGTCTTTTAAACTTGCGTTGCCTTCTTATTGCTTTTACACTATTGCTATGGTATTTTTTCAGATGTTAAAGCTTGAACAAAGTCTCTGAAGAATATTTTTTATTTGTACCCCTTGACAATCTCTTGGACATATTGTACATTAAGCAAATCTGCCCACTATGAACTCCTCTTAAATAATGTTCAAGATAGATAAATGGGCATGTTCTTCTTATACTTTTAGTTGAAAAGTGTATTATCCAGTGATATTCCTTTATTTCCCAGTGACATGATTTACAGTCCATGCAATACGTACCCATTCTTGAAAACTCTGGAGGCATAGCTGTTGTAGTAGTCTGAACCTCTGAAAGGCCTTTCTGACTGGGAGTTGTAGTTGTTGCCACTGATGTAGATGGCCCCCCAGTTTCCCTCTGCTAGATCACCAGTGGTAGACATTCTCTATGACAGGTTTTATGGCCCACATGAACATTTTTTCTCCATCCATCTAGAGAGGGTCTTGTTACAGATTATGCATTGCCCAAGTTTTGCAACAGTTTTTGATTTCCCATGACTGTAGGTCACAATGAGTAGTTTGATGGGTGTTTGGTAGTTATGCTCTATTCGTGAGTTCAGATGTTGAAAGTTATTTTTTGAAATCGTTGCTTTTTACTAATGTTTTGATAAAATAAAATGAAACCAATATATTACTGACCAGCGCGACTCAAACTTTGTGCAAAATGTGTCTATATTTCTGTTTTACACTTTTTTATTTGTATTTGTGACTACTGATGTCATTGCGACCTCCTGCGATGCTATGAAGAAGGAAAATGCATTTTTGATGTAGTTATTTTGATAATGAATACAAAGGGAAAAGTTAAATTACTATCTTACTAATCAGCTACACTGAAACTTTACATAAAAAACGTGTCTATATATATGTTTTACAGTTTATCAAACATACCCGCTATTCTCAGTGTGTACTTGGCAATCACCCAGGCACCACTGGTGCACTTACGTAATAACCCAGACATTACACACTCATTGACAGATCCATACAGCCACTCACATACCCAGTCACCAACCTATACAACGACTCACACACCCTCTCTCAAAGTTTACAGGTTACAGTTAGGAAATAAATTTTAAATAACTTCAAAATTCACTGAAAAAAACAAAAATTACAGGGACGTTATAGTTAGGAAATGTAATTAAAAAAACATAGAAATTCACTGAAAAAAACTAACTTTACAGAGACATTATAATTAGGCTTATATTTCACTTGTACTGTGAAATTCAGCAGTTATATGATTGTGACCCCGCCAGTCACTGCTTATGACCCCACATATTACACCAATCATTAAATGGTCGATGACATCAAAGATGCCATCACTGACAACATTGCAAATGATATCACTACTGACATCATCCATAGAATCTCTGACGCACCCACTCACACCCCAATATAGCCTTTCATCAACCCTACTCCAACTTTTGCATGAGTGAAATCTGTGCCTAATTACAGCGTCCCTGGAACCTTTGGTTTTTTTAAGTGAATTTCTATTTAAATTCAAATTCCTAACTATAACTTGCCAGTAACCTTTGGTGTTTTCAGTGAATTTCTATGTTTTTTTAAGTAGTAGTCATGTTTGCATAGTGGTGGAGAAAGGGGGCGGGCCTCCCACTAGCTCTCAGCAATCCTGTTTTCTGGGACTTACTGGAGGTAACAGAAGGTGTTCTTGGCCCCCAAGTTCCCTCAACATCTAAGGGGACCTCTTCCCCCTACCAGCAGTGCATCAGGAGGTGCCTTTGCAGAGTGGTGGAGAAAGGGGGAGTGGCCTCTGACAACCTCTCAGCAATCCTTCTCTGTGGGACTTACTGGAGGTAACAGGATGGGTAGTTGGCCTCCGTGGTCCCTCCACAGCTGAGGGGTCTTCATCTCCAAACCAGCAGTGGCCCAGGAGGTGCGTTTGCAGAGTGGTGGAGAAAGAGGGTGTGACATCAGAAGTCCTCTCATCAGTCAGGCTATGTGGGACTTACCAGAGGTAACAGGAGGGCTTGTTGGCCCGCAAGGACCTTCTGGAACCAAGTAGACTTCATCCCCCAACCAGAAGTGCACCAAGAGGTGCATTTGCAGAGTGGTGGAGGAAGGGAGCGTGTCTTCCAAAGTCCTCTCACCAATCAGGCTGTGTGGGACTTACTGGAGGTAACAGGAGGACTTGTTGGGCCTCAAAGACCCTCAGCATCCCAGATGATTTTTACCCATCCAGCAGACTGCCAGGAGGTGCCTCTGCAGAGTTGTGGAATAAGGGTCAAAGCCCCAGAAGACCTCTAAGCAATCCTACTGTGTAGGACTTACTGCAGGTAACAAGAGTGCTTATTGGCTCACAAGGACCCTTTGGACCCAAGAAGACTTAATCTCCCAACCAGCAGTGCACCAGGCGGCGTGTTTGCAAAGTGGTGGTGAAGGGTGTGTGTCCTCCAGTGACTTGCCAGGTGTTTTTTTTTCTCTTCTTTTTTTAAAGGAGGGTAGCTGCGTGCCCCCCCCCCCCTAATCTGGGCCGATTTCAAATCTGGAGACCTCATCCCCCGGGCCTGACCTTTGTTGTGGGTGCCTTGTCCCCACCCAGGGCACCCACTTTTTAGTGTTGGGAACTGCTGGGGAGCCTCAAGGCTGCTGTTGTCCATGCTGGCTCACTGCCTCCTGTGGGAGCCGGCATTGCTTTTACACATAGTGAGCTGATAACCTGCAGCTCCCTTTGTATAAAAGCAATTGTGCTCCTCTTTGAGCAAGCGAGAGCGAAATGCCCTTGCTTACTTAAAGCAGAGTACAGTTTGCTATGGCTTGATGGGAGTGGTAATGCTCCCACCAAGCCATAGAAAACA
The DNA here is from genome assembly GCF_964204655.1 of Triturus cristatus. Classification (NCBI taxonomy): domain Eukaryota; kingdom Metazoa; phylum Chordata; class Amphibia; order Caudata; family Salamandridae; genus Triturus; species Triturus cristatus. The sequence goes on from NC_140591.1 coordinate 503,304,027, forward strand.
GCTATGTCCCAGGTGTTGGGCACCCTGGGACATAGCAGGAGCCGGCCCTGGGGTGTGGAGGTCCCCAGGGCCATATATGGCTCCAGGTTGGGGGGCCGAGCAGCCTCCCACTTTAATTATTTATATTTTCCTTGGTGTTAGTCCCCGGGACTGAGGGGGGCAAGCCCCTCATGTTAAAATTATTTTTATCCCCAGGAAACTGTCGGTCCCTGTAACTCGTATTAATGCATTTGCCCTGGGGAAGTGGTGGTCCCCAGGTCAACCCCACATACATTGCAAGGAATGTCACAGGGAGTTGGAGGTCTCCAGTGCTGCGGGTGAGGCCATACTAGCCTCCCCGCAATAATTTTACACATAGCCCCAGGAGGTGGCATTCGTCTGGGCATGGGGGCTTAAATAATAAACACTGTCCCTGGGATTTGGGCCACCAGGTGAGTCTATATAAAAGACATGAGGTTGCCAGTGAATTTCTTTTCATTTTTCTGCAGATCAGCAGGTCGACTCATGAATTTGCAGCAAATTGACATTAAAATAAATATTTCTACCCTGCCCTATTTCTTTATTTGGTTACTTTTTTGTGAGACTCAGCTTCAAGCCGAGTCCCAAGATGGCTACCAACACATACTCTTTGAAGTGTTGGCAATCTATTAAATTTTAATAGAATTCACAAGTCCATTGCAAGGACTCGTGACCCCAGATATCTATATTTTTAAAACTTAAATATCTCGGAAACTACGGAATAGATTTACACCAAATCAAAAAAAAATTGCTTTCTGGACCAACATGTAGCTTTCTGCCATATTTGGTGTAATTCTATTGAGCGGTTCGGGTTGTAGTCATGTTATAAAAAGGAAAAACCCTCAAAGGCATAACAAGGGGAAAACCCATTTTGGGACTCTCCTTTTTTCTCGGCCATGGCTTGATGGATCACCCTAAACACTTTTATCACAGCAGCTGAACAAAAAATGCTTCTCCTATGGAAACTTTGGTCCTAACTATAACTACCTGAACATAATTTTGGCACCGTTGGATGAATCTCTATAAAACTTGCTAAAAAGCTGCTACTTTGTATTTAGTGTGTGGATGGAAAGTTTTGGAGTGGTCCATCAAACGGGAGCCAAGAGAAAAGAAGGTCCCAAAACACAAAGTCCCCATACCTTTTCCATTGAGTTCCTCTAAGGAAGGTTACAGCAGTAACTGCTGAACAGAATTACACCAATTTTGACAGGAAGCTAAATCTTGGTCCGCAGATTATGATTTGGTGTAAATCCGTTAAGTAGTTTTTGAGAACTTAATATTGAAAAATAATTGTATATCTGGACAGTTGAGACTCGCAGGAGTGCCAATTTAAAAATAGAGCGTTCTGATTCATCCATGGAGCTTTATATCCCTTGGGCCATTTCGCTCCCGTGGGTGTCTGCGAGTACTATGATGAGTTGCAAGTAACATGAGAAAATGTTGGTGGCAGCCTTTAAAGAACTCGGAGACTTAGTTCCCTGTCCTGAAGTAAAAACACAATAATATAGAATAATAAAAACATTTGTAGATTCATCGGGGGAACATGGCGGCCTGCTAGGAAGCACGGTCGTGGAGCTCCGGTGTTCCAAGTATAATATATCGGATAAACTATTGAGATACCGGGTCTAACCTTTTTTTACTTTCGCTATATTAAATACTTGAAATAACTTTCCCCTGGTGGAGAAGAAAAACAGTTGGATAAACGTGCAAGCAAAGACAAACCTGAGGATTGATTGCGTGAGCTTGGAGGGTCGAGCGTTTGAGGGCGGCTCATGGTGGCGTGAGCAGTCTTTCTCGACCCTGGAGCAGCGGCGGCGGTGGAACAAAGAGAGTGTGTGACCGCGGGCACACTTGTTCTGCCGTGGTGGCGAGTGGCCCGGCTGCTGTGGAGGGACCGGCTCGCGGCAGTGCATTTGGGCTTCTGGGTTACGAGAGACGAAGCAAGCGGGGAAACCTGCGGAGGCGAACTGGGAGCAGATCGGACTCAGGTGCGAGGTTGGGAGCGGGAGGCTGCGTTTGATTGGGAGAACGAAGGAAAGAGGGCATAAGAGTGTGCTGCTTAACAGTCCAGACAAGGGGGAGGATCGTTTGGGAGCAACCATAAACCCCCAAAATATCGGTAAAGGGAAGTTTTTGAAGTACTGCGTGGGCTGCCATATGACCCCAAAAAACGGAGGCAGAGTCAACTCGAAAAAGAAATCCACCTCTGGACCTGGGGAAATAGAGGGGGAAGGGAAGGTATTGGATCAGTCAAGACAAGGCAGCACAGATAGGACAGACAAGACAGGATGAGCAACCGCTAAGATAATTTGTGACGCAACGCCTGAAACGTCAGAAAAGACCAATATGACATCTAATAACATTTATAAAGATGCTCCTTCTAAAGTGGGCCTAACATATGGAAACACAAATTTGACAAAAACAGATACTCCCTGAGGAATGCAGAATGCATACAGTTGTTAGCTGAAGGAGAAGGAGAAGGGAGCACTGACGAGGACAGAGGGAAAGCTAGTGGTGCAGTACTAACTCGAGTCTCACCTTTCTTGGTAACACAGAAATCTTTAACCCAACAAAAACATAATACAGAGAAACCAAAGAAAACTACAAGACGGAATAAGAACTATACAGGGAAGCCAAAAGTCACACCGTCCCTAAGATCATTTTTTAAATTAAAAGAAGCAGAACCTTCAGACACATCAACATCACTGAGGAATCAATCTGTTAAAGTCACTACAGATACCATGGCAACTACATTGGCTGAAAAGCAGATAGCTGAAACCAACTTAATTACCTCAAACAGATACTCTATATTAGAACAACATGATGTAGATGTGTAGATAACACAGGTACACCCTTGGAGGAGTACTTGTCATGCATCTCAATAGAAAGTGAACATACCTTAAATACCTCCAAGACGAACGCATAGACAAAAGACCATCCAGACGGATAAACAATGGAAAACCCTGTAGATATAAGCTCAATGTTAACACAACTCTCCAAAGAGATGAAAGAGAAATTCTCCATTTCGGAGAGTAACCAAATGAAAATACAGGAGTCTTGCGAGAACTTGGAAATTAAAATGGCAGATATAACACCAAGATTGACAACAATGGAGATAGCGTTTGAGGGGCTAAAGAGGAGAAAAGAACAACCAAAAGGAAATTAAAATATTAAAAAGAAGTGAGAAGGAAATTAAGGACAAGTTAGAAGCATTAGAAAATAATTCCAGGCACAATAATTTAAGTTCTAAATACTAGGAGGGTAGCTGTTCCTCAGAAAATAGAGAAGAGACCAAAAAGTTGGTGTGAGAGCTTGTCGCGAGGTTAGGTCAGAGTAAGTATGGGGGGAATTCCTCGTTTAGAATATAGTGCCCTCACACACCCTTGCGAGTGTCATGCTTCGGGCGTTGCTCCTCATGGGGGTGGCGCTGCAGTCCCTCACGGGCCCCGCAAACGGGCACTTTGACGGAGATCTTTTGAGGAGATGCCGCAGTTGTGCATGGGGGTGTGTGGGCCTATGAAAAGGGAAGGTGAGTGAGTGTGTTAAAATTACTATATGGAACCCAGAACCAAAGTTTTTATTCTCGGGTTCATATGGAAATTAAAAAGAAGTGGATCCTGGAGCTCCGCTTTGGAAAGAATATGGAGGGGTGAGGTGTAACTAACCGCTGCTCTCAGTATGGGTGCTGTGGTGAAAAAAGTCCTACTAAAATGGAGTCAACATGTTTCGCGCTTGCTGTTGGTCCGTAAGGGATCCCATGGCGCTTCATCAGGACCGGTATAAAAGGTGAGAACAAAGTGAGACAGGTTCCAGGGAAGAAAAAGCCTGTGAACCTGTAATACCTTAATATTAAAGGAGTTAAGCGTCCAAGCACTGATAGGAACTCTTTCTGTAGAAACTTATGCCCAACCCGATGAGATAAAAACAAGTTTGGAGAGAGAAGACAAGACAAAACACATAATAAGATTTTCTTAAAGCATAATGGTCAAATACAACTAGCATGTTGTGTTCATATTGCCAGTAAACACAGGAGTGTGCTTAGTTAATCAAGCATGTACACTATCTAGCCATGCAAGTAATTCAACCTGGTGCAGAGGTGTAATAACCCCAGTGCAGCTGACCATTGTGCTGGGGGATGTGGTCTATAGGCGTTTTCAGTGATAGTGTGCCTCATAAATCACCCCCACATATTGCCAACTGTATGCCGGATGCCATCTAGATCGAACCAAAGTGGAGGGTCGAGTTGAATGGAAGAACAAAGTGGTTGAAGTTAGTAAAATTAGTGATTTGGTAGGTGCAGTAGGTATGGCGGAGCTGTAAATAATCATGTATACTGCTAGCAGTTTGACAATTGGCAGTGCGAGAGTTGCTTCGTAAATTGCTCGTGGGGGCAGACAGCGGCTGTGATGGAATCATTCCTGCGTAAAAACTCATGCACACACACTTGCTAATTTTCAGCGCGCCTACCCTTCTAGTCCAGGGAAAGGGCTCCATCGGCGCCTCAGAGGTAACAGGTTGAGAAACTAGAGGAAAGTGAGTGCAATGTCAGCAGATGGTAGAACACATCGGGAGAAAGTCCCGTTGTCAAAAAGTCTCGTGAAAAGGACAGCTGTATCAGTGCAATGAGTACTCACATGTGCTCGCCTGCCTCGGCTGTGGAAAACTACCCCTCCTCCGTAGTGTGGTGGGATCGGAGAGGAGGGGTAGGGAAGTGGTCTTTAAATACTCATCCTAACTGACACCGACTGAGTGGTCTGGGCGGGTCTGAGCGTCAAGAAGGGTGCACGGTGACGTGTGTAGCAAAGCAATCCGGATTGGCATGTCACATGGATGGCGCTACAGTGTGGGTGTAGCGTGGATGGGGCGGCCATCTTGGAATGGATAAAAAGCATGGGGAAAGGTAGTAAGATTCAATAGAGATTGCTGATGATCCGCGGTTAAGCGTTGATGTAAACAAGGGGTTAAATGCAGTAAGAGAATCCAGATACTTAGTGACTCTCGGGCGAAAGTGACATATCGTTAGGGTTACCACAGAGTTAGTTTGTTAAAAGCGGACTGTACATGGCGATATGAATGTGCAGTTTAAGGCAGCACGTGTGGTTTTCATGAGATGCTCAGATCTCTAGTCGCGTATCAGAAAAAGGTGAGCGCTTGCAAATGCCATGTTGAAAAAGGAAAAAGTGGTTAAGTACCCTATATAGAAGTATGGAGCTCATGTCGGGGGACAAGCCCATCTAAAGGTGCGATAATTGATGGAATATATCAGTATGTTATGTCAGAAGTTTAATTCGGCCCATGGGATCTCATCATTGAGCCCTGCTGTGTCGCATTTTAATCTGTAGACCCATCATTGTTCTTGCTTGAATAGAGATCATTTAGTCCAGTTGGGGTTTGAATCAATGATGGTCCACCTCAAACTGTTTGCAGTGTGTCTCTGCTCAGAAAAGTGAGTGAGTAGTTTGGTGTTGGTTCTACCCCATCTTATAGTGCTCTTGTGTTCACCAATTCTTATCTTGACTGCTCTAGTGGTCATGCCAACATATCTTTTGTTACAGAGGCAGAGAATGGTATAGACAAAATTAGTGGTGTTGCAATTGGTATGTCTAGTTTGGCGCCAGGGTGTAGTTAAACCCAAGTCAATCTCTTTTGAGGTGGTGGTTTCTGAAAATCTGGAGCAGGAGCCACAGGGGTAGTTGCCTTCTACTGGTGGTAAAGCCCATAATGTAGGTTGACGTGTCAATTGCGGTTTGGGTCTGGTGTGCACAAGATGGTCTCTTAGGTTTTGTGAGTGTTTGAATGCAAAGAGTGGGGGGGGGCGGTTGTGAAAGTGCCTGAGTTCAATATGTCCCAATGATTCCTGATGATTTTTTGTATTTTGTTAGAACTAGGCGTAAATGTGGTGACGCATGTAATCATGTCTGATTTGGGTTTTTCCTTAGTCTCAAGGAGGGCGGCCCTAGCATTATTCCTTGCTCTTTTTTGTGTTTGGCGAATGATATTGCTAGGGTAGTGACGTTTCTGGAGGTTGTCCCTGAGGATGTTTTTACTGTTTCTCAAATTCCATGACAGTATCACAGTTCCTGCGGAGGTGGAGGAATTGGCCCACTGGTAGATTGTTCCTAAGTGCCTTGGGATGGTGGCTATTGTAAGTAAGGAGACTGTTCCTGTCTGTGCATTTCCTATAATTAGTAGTGTGTAAGCAGCCATTATCCAAAGAAATGAGAAGGTCCAGGAAAGGAATTTCATGTTGGGATCTGGTACTTGTGAATCTAAGGAAGGGGTTTAGAGTATTGACCCAGTTGCAGAATGAGATGCAACGTTCTTTGTCCCCTTTCCAGAACAGGACGATGTCGTCGATATAACGTCGCCAAAGTAAGATGTGTTGGCTGAATGGGTTGGTCTCTCCTAGAATGTGTTGTTCTTCAAAGTGGGCCATGTACAGGCAGGCCAGACTATAAGCGAATGTGCTCCCCATGCTGGTACCTTGTATTTGGTGAAAGAGTTCTGATTTGAAGGCAAATACATTTTCTTTGAGTGCTAAGGAAGCACAATCGCAGATAAATGAATAAATGATACAGGTGTCACATAGGGCCAGGGTTCTATGTTGCGTAGGGTATTCTCCCTCTAGTGTGGCATCCTGAGGAATGTTTGTATAAAGGTCTTCTACGTCCACGGTGACAAGAAAGTCAATATTGTCTGGTTCAGGAACATTTTCTATGAGGTTGAGAACCTCTGTAGTGATATGAGGGGGTTTCGCTCACCAAGGGGCTTAGGTAAAAATCACAGAACTTGCTGAGTGGTTCCAGGACTGAATCAATACCAGAAACAATCGGGTGGCCTGGTTGAGGATTGATCCCTTTATGAATCTTAGGTAGTGTGTAAAAATAAGGCGTGCGTGGGTCTTCATTGGTAAGGAAGTCTGCTTCTTGGCGCGAGATCCAGCCCTCTGCAGATGCCTCGCTGATCATACTCTTAATTCGAGTGATCAGGAGTTTGGTTTCAATAATTTAAGGCTCTTGAATGTCCCAGAAGGCCTAGAGAAGGGGAATCTGAAAGACTTTGTGGTGACCCTCATTAAGGAGGCCATGCCAGAATTTCAAACCTGGGACCTTGAACAAGACATACAGAGAGCCCATAGGGATCCCTTTAGACTGGACCCAAAAAGGGACAAAACAAGGAAAATATTAGTGAACTTTCTCACTTACGTCATCAAAGAGGCAATACTTTTAGCAGCCCTTAAAGCAAACATATTCCAAAAAGATGATTGGTCGTACTCTATAAGATCAGATATAGCCAACATTACATTAAATCGGCAATGGGAGTTAGGAAAACACATCAAAACCCTTGAGTCACTAGGGGCAACGGCGCAACTGAAATTTCCAGCCACCTTGAAAGTTATGTGGAAGAATAAAATGCACAACTTCCGGGAAGTTAAAGAGGTTGAGAACCTGATAGAACACATAAATAGTCAAAAAGGCACACGCTAGCTTTAAGAAGAGTAAGGAATGCCGGAGTTTCAAGGGGTAAATGCGACACCCCATATGGAAGAAGGGAGGGTTCCCTAGGGAGAGAAGAGGGTCTCAACGAGAGGAATGCACATTTTCACTTGTAATTAGTCGCACTGGGTGGGGAGCATTAGGGGGAAAAAAACTCATACTTGACATAATTAGACAGCAAAAAAGAAGGCTTTAAAGACCAAGAACGAGGACAAAGGGGAGAAGAAAATGAATAATCTCAAAATAATATCTTGGAATGTTAATGGGCTGAGAGTACATAAAAGAAGGAGAAACATCCTAGAATTAATTAAACTGTCTGATAATGACATAATTATATTGCAAGAGACACACTTACGAGAAGAGGAATGGGGAAACATTCTTAAACAAAACAAATGGATAACACATATGGTATGCACTAAGCAATCGTGTAATGTCAAGGGAGTGGCCGTATTATTTAAAAAAATGGCAAATGTTAAAATAGAGGATTATAAAGCAGATAAAGGGGGCAGATGGGTTATTGTGAACATCAAAATAGATAAATTAGGTCTCACGTTGGTAGGATATTATGGACCTGAGGTAGATGACCCTTCCCCTCTAAATGAGTTATATAGACATTTATTAGAAACTAAAAACAACACAATTATGGCAGGAGACTTTAATATTTTAATGAACCCACAACTTGATAGATCATCATCACAACATTTTATAAGCACCCCAAAACTGAGAAAGAGTGTACTGAAATTGATAAAGAATCTAGGTCTAATGGACATATGGAGACTTAATGCAGGCAATGAAAAAGAATTCACATATCGTAATAAAAAATACTCACATGCCTCAAGAATTTTTGGTGAATGAGAGATTAAGAGAGAACAACACCAGGGTTACACATCAACCAGAACATTTGTCAGACCACGCAGCAGTGAAGCTAGATATGACCACGAGGGGAAACGTAATAGAACACAGATGGACTCTAGATAGAACACTTTTTGGCAAACATGAAGTGGTGATTGCATTAAAGGAAGAAGTCACTGAATTTGTTGAAATTAACCTAAATTCAGCAGCACCACACATAGGGGCTGATTTCGATCTCGGTCGGAAGGGCACTGAATCGGGTTTGGCCGGAAAAACTACAAGCCGTACACGTGTTTTCCGGCCGACTCGTACAGCTGTACAAGCGAGCAAGTACGATGCGAGGTACATGAAATTCACCGACCGAGTCGTTTCCGGATCCGAACCGCTCCGTACGTCCCGGTCGTAAGCTAACCATGACGTGCGAGGGATGCGATTTACAACTGAGCCAGTACGATGCACGTGTCGGACAGCCTGTGCGAGCCAGAGTGTCCGGCTCGCAAAAGCTCCCAGAGTCGGACTTTGGGGGTCCGCGTCGGACCCCTTGACACCCGCAGCCCTAGACTCGGACACAGGGGGAGACCTATGTATCTCCCCAACACAGGCATGTACGGTGCGGGTGGCACTGACGCGTACACACTGTAGGGGGCGCACTTGATCGAGACGTACCCATTCAGTCAATGGGAGCCCATGCACGCGTCGTACCACCGGCTCCCATTGACTTCTATGGGAGCTCGACAGAACAGAGTCCGACAACATACGTGCGCATCGTACTCGCTCGGTCAGTCTGTAGGGGTCCGGCTCGGTCGGAAAACACTCCGGATCCGACTCGGTCGGAGTGCTTTCCGACCCGGATCGGAATCGGCCCCAGAGTCTGGGACACCTTCAAGGCCTACCTCCGGGGGAGACTGATAAGCCATGCTGCTTTTTATGAAAAAGAAGGGAAAAAATAAATTAAAACATATGAAGAAAAGATTAAAACAGCACAGGAAAATCTTACAAGTTGTCGAAACACCGCCACAAGGCTAGGACTGCAGAACAAGCTAAATGAAGCTAAAGAACAGCTGACAGAATACCGGGAAGGAAAGATTAAAGAACGATGGGAAGCCAGTAAATTGGCCCATTATGAATATGGGGAAGGTTGTGGGAAACTCCTCGCGTGGAAGGTACAACATAACCAGTTGAGAGGCGAGATCAGGAAAATACAGGAGGATGGCTCCCAAAAACCATGTGAGGATGACGCTAGTATAGGCAAGGCATTTGGCGACTTCTTTCAAGAGCTGTACACTGAAGAGAAAAGAGACCCACAATTAGACTTAGGTCAGTGGTTGAATCAGGATCCCCTACCTGGCATTAACACTGACCAGCAAGAAATGCTTAATCAGGAAATCACTATCCAAGAGATAGAAAAAGTAATTTCTAATTTAAAGAGGGGAAAAGCTGCAGGACCGGATGGGATCCCCAATGAACTTTACAAAGTCTTAAAGGAGATTCTAGCCCCACATCTACATAAGGTATTTAATAGTATATATAGCCACTGAGCTCCCATCCCATCTTCATGGAATGAGGCCGTAATTACTTTGATACTAAAGCCTGGGAAAGACTCACTAAAATGTGAGTCGTATAGGCCAATCTCATTATTAAATAGTTATTATAAAATCTTTACACAAATTTTAGCAATAAGACTGGGCAGGACATTGGGGAGTATCATTCATTCCAGCCAAAAGGGTTTTATGAAAAATAGACAGTTGAAGGATCTAACACATGAGTTAGTTACAGCCCTTGACATAGCCACTACTATGAAAAGAGCACTAACTGTTATAATGATAGATGTAAACTGGCAATACTTATATTGAGTTATAAAACAAAAAAACTTGCGGGATAACTTTTTAAATACTATAAGATCAATTTATGAATTACCAGCAGCTATGATCGTGGTAAATGGAGTACTCTCACCCACAATCAAGATAGGACGCGGGACGCGGCAAGGTTGTCCCTTATCCCCTTTATTATTTAACCCCTTGAGTGCCCATGACGAGATGGTCTCGTCATGGGCCGCGGTTGCGCTGTGCCCATGACGAGACTATCTCGTCATGAGCCCCGCCCGCTAATGAAACGCCCGGCACAGGGCGTAGAAAGGGCGGGGCACTCAAGGGGTTAACATGTATATAGAGCCGTTGGCCAGAAGAATAAGATCTGATACTGGGATTATTCCGTTTAGTTACTTATACTGGGAAATAAAAACAGCTTTATACGCAGATGACTTAATGGTCTATACACCGAATCTCAGGACTGCATTACCACGCATAATGGAATTAATGGAAACATTTGGTACAACATCTGGCTATCTAGTGAATAAAGATAAAACGGAAACCATGACCTGGAATTTCCCAATACATTTTCAACTAGAAAAGCCAGAGATTAGATATTTGGGAATTAGCATAACCAAAGACCTGAATAGCATAGCGCTTATTAATTTTAAGAAACAGCACCTGGAAACCAAGACCTTATTAGAATCATGGATGCATCTGCCATTATAGAACAAACTTGATCAAAATGATGATTCTTCCAAAGTTTATGTTCATTTTTAATGCTTTACCACTACATTTTAAATCAGAATGGTTGGAGAAATTGCAAAGTAATCTGACCGGCTTTGTATGGAAAAACAAAGCGGTGAGAATAATAGCATGGAAAAAATTACGTTAAAAAAAAGTGGATGGGGGAATCACCTTGCCGGACTTCAAACTATATCACTGTGCTTTCTTTTTTTAAAATACCAGACATCTTCTCTTGGACAATGCACAAAACTCCATACCACATCTACGGGCTTTAAACAAGAATTTCCAGGAGGAAGGCAATTTTTTCTTATTTAAATACGGTCACCCCAAATTCTTTAAAAAGATCAGATTCAAAGTCTTGTTAGCTGCCTGCGAGATTTGGGTACAAATTAAACGAGTCATGGGCATATTATATAACAGCAGCAAAACCCCAATCTGGAACTCTCCAGGAACTCCAGAATGTCTCTCGGATATATCCTAGCTCTCCCTTTATTGAGGGCAGGCCTAACAACTTGGGGAGAGTTAATTGAGGGAAACTCCCTCATCCCTTGGGATGTACTTGCCTCAAAAACGAACTATACTTTGTCAAGACTCAAATATCTTCAACTGACAAGCTGGGTCTGGAACGAACGACAGCTCAGTTTGGAGTCAGAATGGGAGGGAGAATTTGTGAAAAATCTAGCATTCAAAAAGGAAGTGTCCAAGTGGTATTGGATGCTAGTGGAAACAGAGGACAACAAACTACCCGCATCAGAGGAGATATGGAGAACGGACATACCAGATGCGGATACCCACACCTAATGGCAAGTATCATATGCAGCACTTTGGTCAAATATCCGTCCTGCACCTTTAAGAAGAAACCATATTTTTACTCTATACAGTGCTTATTGGTCTCCAAAAAATCTGGCCAAATTGGGAGGAAGCACGAGAAGATACTGTCCTAAGTGTGGGTTGGAAAATGCGGATGACGTACACATGCTACGGCAGTGTCCGGTAATCCAAATCTTCTGGCGCGAGGTGGGTGAGTTTGCCTCCAAAACACTAAGAGTTGAAGTTCAGGTAAGCCTCGACCTTGTTATCTTTGGGATAATGCACAAAGGTAATAAAAAATACATAGCGAACATATCTCAAGCACATTTAATTATTTGCATTGATAATTATGGCGCGTAGAAAAATATGCACTAAATCGGTAACACAGACAGCACTATCACCAAGAGAATGGATTTTATACGTTAAAAATACCTGTAGGCTAGATTGTATAAAAGGTTTACCTAGGCGGATTAAAATGTGGAAACCAATTTGGGATAGGATTTCAGGAGATGACATGTAAGGGCGCCTCAGCACTTGAAACTACTATACAGAACAAGTGGCATAGTAAAGTCCAATGATTAAGGCATATTAAACTTTGCTGGAGTTTGGTCAGATCGCATATACCTCCAGATATATAGTTCAATAAGGCCTTGGCTTCCTGGACGGAGGTGGAGAGCCGGTCATCCCAGTTAGTATGCACTCAGTCCCAGCCATTTGTTGAATGCCATGTATGAGGACATAAAAAAACACAATAATATAAGGGAAGAGGGTAGGGATACCCTGAACCCCTAGGCCCTATTGGGGGGACCCAGAATGACCCCCAAAGCCAAAAAGATAACAAATCAGCAATAAAATACTGCAATACTGCAGTACTACCATGAGATCAAAATTTGTTTTTTTTAAATGGCAGCCGGCCCACAGTTATTACTTATAGGTCCCATGGAGCCTAGCCACTGGGCTGAAAGAGAGGAGGGACGAGTGCCCCCCCTCCTTGAGCCTCTAGAAGCCCCAGGGACCCCATCCAACCGGGATGATGTTCTTACTAAAGGGGAGTGGGGCCATAAGGCCCCCTTCCTACAATATTAAAGGCCCCAGGGAGCCCACCCCCAGGGAAGATCTGTGCTTAAAATAGGGAGGGGCCTGAGAATACCCCCTGTCTGAGCCATTAATGACCTGGGGATCCCATCCCCTGTGGCTGGCAGTATCTATGTCCTGAGAAGTCCACCCCCTCGATATACTGGTTTCCCTTCATGACAGGAGCATTTTTTAATGTCCTACCAAGCAGGAGCAAACACCAAGTTCACTTCCAGCAGGCGGAAGCTTTAACAATGCTCCCACCTGCTGGGAGTGGAAATTTGATCTGTTTCCCTGCCTGAAGCAGGAAGGGAACCTGATCAAAATATTGCTCCTGCCTGGAGGGAGCAGCATTTGGAGCTTTTCCTTCCAGGCTGGAGCAATGCCAGCTCCTACTGCATGCAAGGATCCAGATAGGGCCGCAGGGCTCCCCCAACAGCCCCCAATGACTATATGGTGAGTGCCATTGGGGGGCTCTCACTTTTACATTTACAGGGCCCTGCGGGCTCCCCTCCCCTTTTTTTTTTAGATATAGCTTTAGGGAATAGGGTCCCTAGGAACTAACAAAAACAACCCTGGGGATGGGGGTCGCAGGGTGTTACAAGGCTCTGAGAGGGGGTGCCCGGTCACCGACCCCTTTTATCATATATGTATAGCTCTGGAGGATGGGGTCCACAGGGCCTAAAGAGGCTCAAGGAGGGGGGGTGCATGGCCCCCACCCCTTTATGGAAAAAAAGCCCTGGGAATGGGGTCCCCAGTGCTTAAAGAGGCTTGCGGGGCTGTGCAGCCCCCTTCCCTTTTAACTTATATGTATGGCCCTGGGGGATGGAGTCCCAAGGGCGTAAAAAGGCTCCAGGAGGAGGCCGCTCGGCTCCCCTCCCCATTAAAACTCAAAAGACCCTGTCGTCAACCAATATTGTCTGTGCGCGGCAGGGTTGGCTTTGCATATGCTAATACAATATTACTTTACCTTAAAAAAGCTATAAATTCACTGAAAAAACATAGGTTAAATTAACATTATATTAAGGTGAATTTAGATATTTTATTAAATATATCAGGTTTCTGTAGTCTTATAAAAATGTTAGCTCTGATTCCCACTATCATTTTCTGTTTGTTTTGCATCCTCTCAGAAACTGTTCCATCAGGGCCATGATCTATGTGTGTTAGATACATTTGAAGGGTAATGTAAGAAATTGGAAAATTAGTTGAGGGTGGTGAGAAACTCAAATAATATTCACATTTCTGGTCACAGTGAGTCGTTAGAGTCAAAAATTTAATTTTGGTTAACCTTATGGTAGCTTGGCACAAAGAAGTCAAGGCTTACTGAGAGGCAATGTGAAAAGGTAAAGTATTTATGTAGTACTCAAACAGCAGTAAATTGAAACCACAACACAAGAACAATCTAAACCTATTTAGAAAATCGGAGTACATTTTAATTAAAAATATTAAATCAAAACAGCAAAGATCTAATAAGTGTACCTGAAGATATGAATTTATAGACTTTTAATTATAAATACACCAAAATGTGCAAAGCACCAAGTGTGGTTTCCTGGTCTCTCTAGACTGGGTCAAATGCTAAGGCTGAACACAAAGACGTTCTGGTTGAATACAAGGACCAGGTTAATCATGCTAGAAGGTTTAGATTCTGCCTGAAAAACTATGGGGAAACAGTGGTTGACAATGAGTCATTGGTAGAGCAAGCTACAAGCAGGATCTGAAGGGGTTTTTACCATGGCGGGCTGCTAAAGAGCAGAGTCCCGGCATGGTTGTCGAACAAGGTGGGAAAGCCCTGAGCCAGTAAAGTCGTTGCCCAGGAGGGCGTAAACGTTGATTGGATGCTGCTTGCCGTTAATCCCAATGAAGCCCTTTACGTGCATACTTAGAAATTTTTTGGGAAGTCAGATCTACTTGATTTGGGCAAGCTGAGGCAGACTGCCATTTTGACGACAATGGCTGCAGCTTTTATGATGATCCTAGTCCCCAGGCAGAAAGTTGGCAAAAAGTTTCTAACTCCCACTTTTTTCAGTTTGGGGGACCGGAGAAGCACACTCTCCGACCATATATCCAGGACCTGGAGGGCACTACTTGGGGGTTGGGACCCACTCAAACAGAGGGCAGCAGCAGAGTCTAGGGTAGGTCCATTTACACGTGGTTACCTGGGCAGTTTCAGTGATAGAGGTCTATGGAAGCATGTTGTGTCCCTGTAGCTCAAACAGTAGGTCAGCCAATTGACTTCTGGGGTCCTGGGTTCAAGGCAAGCAGGTCCAGTCTTCCTCAGGCTCTTCTTTTAATTCCTCATGAGTCAATGAGTTTTTTTAGGGGAGATATATGGGGTCCACTTTTATGCCCAGTGTCAGAAGGTTGTTGAAAAGCAAGCCTCTGTCCACCGCTAAACAAGTTTTGGTCAATTTCTGGTGCCAGCCTGACTAGAGATACAAACAAAGGGAAGGCAGGCCTAGGTGTACGTTTCACCCACCAGTGAGAAGATAGACATCTATTAAAGATCAGGAAGATGCTGGAAATCATGTCAAGGGAGGAGTTCGTCTCCCAATATCCATAGCCCTTTTTCCGCTGTCTGGGTGCAATGGGCTGCTCATCACTGGGGAGCCATCAGAGGTCTGTTGACAGCTGGACTCTGGCAGGAAAGCTATTAGATTTTAGGCAAGACAGCAACAAGTTTCTCAATGTTTCATTTCCAAATAGTATTATAAACTCCAACTTGACCATTACGTTGTATTTAAATTACTATTAAAATTGGTCATTAAATCATTTTTATAGCCAATCTCGAATGTAATTTAGCATTTATTAAAGGTAATAGTGCAAAGTTGTGTTAACCTGTGGGAGCGCCAGCCTTGCCATAGTAAAAACAACTTTGGAAGTTTTTTCACTGCAGCGACATATTAAACATTAAAGATACAAGCCCGACTTTTTAAATACCATGCATTTGGTCTATGATTTTTTAAGCTGTAACTTATCAGTAGTTGGTATGTATTAAAAAGGAAAGGTCAGGCCGGACAAAAGGATTCTTCTGCCTGGTTGAAATAGCAGTTTCATACTGCAAACCCAGGTTGCAGTTGCAGGCCTGAAGACATACTTGACAGTGTTACTTTATTGGGTGGCACAAGAGTGCAAGAGCCTACTAGTAACATTTAATTTACAGGCCCTGTGTACATGTGGTGACATATACGGGTAACCTACAAGTAATTTAAATGTGCCAATTAGGAGTATGTCGAGTCCAACATGTTTAGAAAAAAGAAGACAAGTATTTATCACTGTTTTGTAGGAGAAAAGTTCTCAGAGTCCTATTTCCAGTAAAAAATGGTTCAGCAATAGAAGGGAAAAATCTGGAAAATACCACACAAAAGATGGTAATTCACAACAAGATCAAGATACTAATAATTCCTCTTCTAATTTGATGATACATAGTGATAGTGGGTTAAACTATATCTTGTGTGTCTATCACCGTTTAAAAATACAGCAGCATATCTTCTTATAAATCTCCTGTGAGAAATTGCATCGTTGGTTGAATGGGGTGTGATCCCTGGTAATGCAGCAGCCACAATCCCATGCAGTATGAACCACAAAAAGTCACTAAATTAACCTGAGCTTAGCCCTGGGCAGCTTGGCACAAAAGGCACTCAGTCTTAACTTAAAGGCAATGTGTAAAGTATTTATGCAGCACCCAAACAATAATTATGTGAACACCCAACAAAATCGAAAATCCTACACCAATTAAGAAAAATCTAGGTCATTTTTATAAATTATTTGACACCAAAACAACAAAAACTCAATCTGTAGAACCCGAGTTAGGAATTTTTAAAGTTTTCAGTAAAACCTAGTGCCTAAAAGATCAAAGTGCCAACCACGGACATCTAGTCATGGAACACCAGGCCAAAGTAAACAAATTTGTGTGAGCGCTATGGAGCACGGTTCTTTCATAAGAGGTCGGTTGGGCCTGATCAGCGATTACTTTCAGACATAAAAGAAATTTAGACAAAAATATTCTGAGAAGGTAAGGTTTAGCCAGGCAGGTCTGCAGGCGGTGTCCGAGGAGGGAGCATTGTCTTTTGGAAGCCTTACGTCAAAGCCTCGGTGAAGATTTCCACTTTCAAATATCCTATGCACCGTATTACATGTTCCATAGGATATTCTAGAATTGTAGCGCGAAGAATGGGATATCCATCACGTTTGTGACGGAGTAACCCTGTCTCTCAAACTCGGGCCCTTAGTCTCTTTTTTGGAATAAGAAAATCTTCAGCAAAATGAAGCAGGGGTCTGTAGCCAAAGACATTTCCAGGGACTTTGTACCCCTTTGGCAGAGGACCACTGAACATGATTTATGCTGCAGAGAAGAATGTAGCGGGAACAGTACAAAGTCAGACGGACCGATGATGCACCTTATGCAGATCGACTAACAGGTTGGTCAAGGTCTCCTCCTGGTTCTCAGTAGGGGTGGGCGGAATTTGCGAAATTTGCATTCGCATATTATCGCGAAACTGTTAAAAATCTCCGCAAACACGCAGAAATATCACGAAGATGCGGAAGTTTTTTTCCCGCCCGTTCGCTGTATTTTCTTCGTGGTCGCGGCTCGCCAACTTACCCATGCGGTTGCTCGCAGGCGCGGCCATCTTGTTTTCACTTGTCTCGCGGTGCATGATCGCGAGAAGAAAGACGTGATCGCGCGACGAATGACGTTACTGCGGGCGCGAACTGTGGCGAGACAGCGCAAATGGCTACCAACAATCCAACATCTCGTGGAGAACGCGACCGGATCGGGAAAACTTGTCGGCAAACGCGGGGATTCAGGTAAAGCGATCGCACGCACGCACGCGAAAATGTATTATTTTACAGTGCGAGCAAGCACAATATTTCCGGTAAAATGCGGATCGTGGAAATTTTGACATTTTCGCGCTCTCCGCGGAACGCGAAAATGGCAAATTATCGCAATTTCCGCGAGCGGAATGGAATTTTAGCCCAGGCCTAGATCTCAGAGCAGTTTCTGGCCAAGAAACTCGTCAGTTTTGGATTTATGCAAACTGGACACCTTTAGCACCACAACCAATGAAACCAGACTAGTAGGACCCCGTTTGGGGGCTCAGGGCTCACAAAGACTGCATTCAGGTGTGGATTCAAGATTGTGGGATCCTTTTGTGTCCTGATGGCTCTAAACAAGAGGCCAGCAAACTAGCCCTTGGAGTCACGCGGATGTACTTTTCCCCTAGGTTCAGGTGAAGGTTTAGGGCACAACAGCTGATCTGGCCTCTGAGGGTTACAGACAGCCTCAAGGCAGTCCTTCCAAGAGCAGCAAAGCAGTCTTCCAGTGACCAGCAGGTGACAGAAGCAGGCAGCCATCTCAGAGTCCTTCAACAGGTCCAGACAGTAAACCGAGGGGTGGGACTGTAGGTCCTATTTTTATATTCGGGTGCCCTTCCAGAGGGAGAAACTTCTAGAATGTTTCTTTGATATGCATGGCATTTTCTGATTTCCTTGCCGTGCCTCTAAGCTGGCTTCAGTGACAATGTGGCAGTGATAGGTCCTATGTGTGAAGGCAAATCTTAGCCTATTAAGTTGCAAATAAGGCTGTGCTCAGCTGCCCCCCATTCTACCAGCTGATGGCAATTCAGGCACACCTAATCTCTCTATTATGTGAATACCTGGGAGGAATTCATTAAGTCCAACTGTTAGTTACACCCAGTCACGTGACCCAAGCCAGGCACAAAAGGACTAAGGGCAGGAAAATGCCAACTTTCTAAAAGTGTCATTTTTAACATTGTAATTGAATATCCAACTTTACCATCAAAGAGGATTTTCATTATAGTTTCTTAGATACCAAACATAAACTGTCTTCCTGGTCCCAAACAGGAATTGGTACTTGGTAAATGCAATAAGGCAATCCAGTGTTATACTATGGAGCTGGTAGGCCTTACAGAGGTAAAAATAGAATGTAGTAGTTTTTCACTACCAGCACATGTAAAACACTACATGGCCAACCTTTAAAGTACAATGCACCTTGCCCAATGGGCTACCTAGTGCCTTCCTTAGGGATGATTTATATACAATAAAAGGGTATTTAAGGCTTGGCAAGAAGGTTATATTGGAAAGTTAAATTGTCTTTTTAAAACTGCAGTCAGGCTGTAATGGCAGACCTGGGATATATTTTAAAGTGCTATTTAGGTGTGTGGCATAATATGTGCTGCAGGCCCAATTAGTGACTTAGGGTGAGTGTCAGCGCTCCGTCCATCATTTTATTGTGTTTGAATTGTTCATTTCACCCTAAGTTGACAGGGTATGCACAGACGTGGGTCAATTGCTCACTTTGCCACTTGAATCAAGTTGGTCTGGCTGATGAGGGGTGTTACCCCAAAACTGGTACCCAAGAAGCCTTTTTTTTGGTCCAGGGAGGACCTGGCCCTGCAGCTCGGGCTGGACTGCTCCCATGAGGAACAGGGTGATGACTGATTTGCTCATGGCTGGGACTGAACTGGGGTCACAAAGTGAGCTAAATAACAAGGATGGATTTAATCCAGATGTAATAGTGACTGGGGGTGAGTGAAAAGATTTGGCATTCCGTCCATCATCTTATTGTGTTGCAGGTGCACTAGTAGCATTTAATTTACAGGGCCTGGGTATACGGTATACCACTTTACTAGGGACGTATAAGTAAAATAAATATGCCAAAAAGGTGTACGCCATTGTTACCACATTTTATGTAGTGAGCACAAGAACTTGCTAGCAGTGGTAAAGTGTACAGAGTCCTAATGCCAGCAAATTCAGAAAAATAGAAAGGTAAAGGCAACTGTGTGGGGGAATTCCACCCTAAGGCTAACAGTCCTAACACATGTCCCCCAAGCTAAAAGCAGGGAGAGCTACCCAACCTCATGGGAATTCTCACCACTGAGGCGGAAGAACCTGGACATGCATCCGCATTGGAGTGGTTGGATCCAGCATGGTGTTCCACCATGAAGTCCATTACTTGTAGAGAGATGGACGCCTCAACAGTTTTGAATTCCCACCTCTCATCTGCATGAGCCATCTGAGGAGCAAGTGGTCTACCTAAACATGGAAGTTAATCCCAAACAGGTATTATGTCAGCTTCTTCAGTGCAAAGGACACAGTAAAGGCTTCCCTTTCATTAACACTCCATCTCTGTAACCTGGGAAGTACCTACCTAGTGAGAAAGCTACAGGTTGGTCTCAGCCCTCCTCCATTTAATTGTAATAAGACTGCCTCTATATCATACTCTGAGGCATCAGTTTGCACAGTGAATTATTGGAAAAAGTCAGAGGCCTTTAGTACAGGGTCTGTACGAATGGCCTGTCTGAGAGTATCAAAAACCTGTCTGAGATCTCGTTTTTGGGTTGCTTCTTGCAAATCAGCTTAGTTAAGAAGGCAACAATTGTGCCATATCCCTTCACAATCCTCTTGTAGTATCCAATGAGGCCCAAGAAGGTTCTCACCTCTGTTTGTGTTTCAGGGGGCTTACAGGCCAGGATAGTCTTTAATTTGGCTTTAATTTGGTCTAGAAGGTCTGTACCTTACCCCCGCCCACAAGATGTCCTAAGTAACTAAAGAATCCTGCTCTAACTGGCACTTACTGGCCTTAACAGTCATGCCTTCCTGGTGCAGTGCCTAACACATATCCTGCAGATAAAACAAGTGGTCCTTCCAGCTGCTACTGTAGGCAGCCATGCCATTCTGGTAAGCACTGAAGGCCTCCAGTTCCACTAATACATTGTTGACCAACCTTTGGAAGGTGGCATGAGCATTCTCCAGTCTAAAGGGCATCATTTTAAATTAAAAGCAGCCCTCTGGGGTAGGGAATGCTGACCTCTAGTACCCTGAAGTCAGATCAAATGTACTGAGGAACTTAGAAGCCCCTAAGGGATCAATGAGCTCATCTACTCTAGGGATGGCATGTGCATCAGTGCTAGTGACTGTGTTGAGCTCCCTGTAGTACACAAAAAACCTGAGTTCTGGTAAAGTGCCTGTGGAGCAGGTTTGGATGACAATACCACTGGGCTGGACCAGGACTACTGGAATGCTCAACTCCTCCCAATTCGAACAACTTGGAGACTTCCTGCTTGGTGCTGGCACTCATCTTGTCTGGCAGCATGTAAATGTTATTCTTGACAGCAGGGGGTCCCAAGTATCAATATCATGGGTACACAAGTGTGCAAACCCAAGAGTGATAGAAAACTGTGAGACAAATTATCCCAGCAACTGGTGACAGTCCCTCTGCTGTTCAGGGACCAGGGTAAGGGAGAGGTTGACTTCCTTCCACATATTTTTCCTTCATATAACACAAAGTCAGGGAGAGGTTGTCCCTCCTCTTCCGATCTATCATTGTTCACCAACAACATAGTTACCTCTGGCCTCTCATAGTGAGGTTTGAGGTGATTGATAGGGCGAACCCTAAAGGGATTTTTGGGGGTCTTGAAGTTCACCATGTATGTGTCTACCGCTTTCCACTCAACCAACTCATAGGGCCCTGTATCATTTTCTTAAAAGGCCATGGGCTCCACTGCCTCCAATACCTACACTTTCTGGCCAGGTTGAAACTCCACCAGATTGACTGTCTGGTCATACCAGAGTTTCTTGATTTCCTGGCTCACCTCTATGTTCTCATAAGCCTTCTTCCAGAACTGGATTATCTGTGTTCTGAGGGCTAGCATGTAGCTTAATCACACCCTCTGGGGTTTCTTGAGGGTTTGCCCCCAATCCTTCTTCACCACACTGAGAGGTCCCCTAACAGGGTGTCCAAAAAGAAGTTATAATGGGCTGAACCCAACTCCTTCTGTGGTACATCCATGTAGGCAAAAAGTGGGCATGGTAAGAGGTCCTGCCACTTCTACCTCATGGGGGTCAGGCAGACCCCTATTCATGTACTTTAGGGTCTTGTTGAATATTTCAACATGACCATTTTTTTGAGGATGATAGGGCATGAAGAACTTGTAGATTGCTCTACACTCTTCCCACATGGACTATAAAACATTACCTTTGTGTTGTATATCTTGGAGAGTGTTTGGAAAAAACATATTGGTTCACTTTGCAAACTATGATGTCCAAAAACCTATGAAAAAACCTAGAAAGTGCAATTTGTGACAATACCCCTGCCACTGTCATGATTTCCTGGTAACTGCCAGCACCTGAAAGGTGTAGACAACACAATAACTGCACATGTTGTGGGATTACACTGCTTCTGACTGGTGTGGTTTGTGTAGCTGAGGATATAAATCCAAACGAATCTCACTGCTCAGTCTATACTTCTCATACATCTCCTCCTTAGTCTGTTCAAAGAGGGTGACCCTCATAATAAATATCCTCTACTGTCTCGTCCTCCTTCTCTGCCTACCAACCAACATCTTTATCCTCATTGCCACGACAAACTGCCGCCATTCTGAAAGAGCCAAATGGATTTTGGGTGACGTTTTATAGTTTGCACCTGGTTGCGACCTTATGTATATTGATGGTACTTTCATTTATTTTCTAAGTGGCCATTTTTCAACTAATCGCAGTTAAGAAATCATTTGTATATATTGTTAGCGATTCGCTCTTTTGTAACACCAATGTGCAATTTCCAAATAGGTATTGCAAAAAATGTTATTTCTACATGCTGAAAATTGGAAATGCCTTCCGTTCAAAACAAAACACCATTTTGCATTTTTTTGCACAATTTATCAGCCAGGTGTGGCTCAACCTCACACCTCACACATCAAAGGGCAAGGGTAGATTGACTGGGAAGGTGGGGTTGAAGATGATCACTAGGGGTGGGCGGAATTTGCGAAATTAACTTTCGCAAATTATCGCGAAAATGTTTAAAATTATCGCAAACAAGCAGAAATATCGCGAAGATGCAGAAGTTTTTTTCCGGCATGTTCGCGAGATTTTCTGCATGGTTGCGGGTCGCCAACTTACCCATGTGGTTGCTTGCGGGCGCAGCCATCTTGTTTTGAGTTGTCTCGCGGTGCATGATCGCGAGAAGAAAGACGTGATCGCGCGACGCATGACGTCACTGCGGGCGCGAACTGTCGCGAGACAGCGCAAATGGCTAAAAACAATACAACATCTCATGGAGAACGCAACCGGATCAAGAAAACTTGTCGGCGAACGCAGGGATTCAGGTAAGGCGATTGCGCGCGCGCGCGAGAATGTATTATTTTACAGCGCGAGCAAGAAACAAATTATCGCCAAGCTGCGGAAACCGGAATTTTTGACATTTTCGCGCTCTCCGCGGAACGTGAAAATATCAAATTATCGCAATTTCCGCGAACGGAACGAAATTTTCGCCCAGGCCTAATGATCACCCTGCATAGAAGGTCAGGAGCTGGACAAACCTCCTCCTCATACCAGCCTTCCACTCATATTAATCAAACTGAGTATTATTAAGACATGAAAACTCACACTGCATATGAACAACCACTGAACTGTTCACACTGCATGTCAAGCCCCTCAGAAAGATCCCACACTGTCACTTTGCCACATACACATGCCATAGGTCAGCAACTATGTAGGACAATAAATGGGCTAGCCCAAAGTGAAGTGCACAGTGCTGGAAAACCATGGAGCAAGCCACATATCATTTGTACATCAGATGCTAGGGGAGGAACATATCACACTACCCTTAGGCCCTCAAATCACACATGGGTAGCATAGTGATTGCAATTAAACCAAAGTGACATCTGTTCAATATCTCTGGGATATAGCAATGCATGCTATGCCGAGGCACAGGAATGATAGGAAGTGTTAGAAGCCATACAGTGACCAGCCACACATCTGTGTCACCTTACTTGACATGTGTATGCCACCAGCACAACACACATGACTCATTGTCACACTCCTGACTGTTCAACCTAAGTAGGACATTCACACATACCCCTCATCTACCCATCTCACACCTGTAACACTCAACACCTGTGAGAAACACACATAAAGGTGCAAATAAGGTCCTGTGAGTTTCCAGACAACCAATCACACACCCTAGTGTGCATCTACAAATGTCACACTCACAGTCAGGGATGTCTGAACCAATGCTGACCCAGAAAAAATAGCCAAAGACAAATCTCACAAACAACATCCACAGGAGTCCAAAAAGCCCAGCCATGTGCAGGCAAACAGTGGATAGGCAATGTGACCCTAGACAGAACAGGAATACACAACATTGCTACTCTGGAGGCTCCATTCACACAGCCCGCACCCTGACGCTTAGCCGGATCCTCGCAAGCTCCTCAGGTTATCGCGTTATTATACGGCTTGCATCGTAACTATCAACATTCTTCTACGCTAATATTTCCCGGACTACCGCCCCACGGATGTAGGTTTCCGAACACATCGACAAGCCCGGTCGGGCTGCCTCGGATTTCCCATCGTTTTCCAACACAGACCTGACTCGCAATTTACGGACCAAATTACCTCTCCCATTACTTCACCGCTCCCCTGGCTCACTTTTCCGCCCACACGGAATTGCGACATCCGTCGAGCCCCGGTCTGAGACGTTTCTGACGGGGCGCTTCATCTAATCAGTGTCTCGCCATATCTCTGGCTCTAATTCCCGCCTATACCTCATTCCACGTATTCCGGACTACAACACTAAGACCGTCTAGTGTTGGTTTTGACGCGGCTGCGCATCATATACTACTTAATTGGGTCATCTTCTTCCCGTTCCGGGCACTGCTACCTCCCAGGCAATTAATTATCATTCTCTTGTCCTGAAGAGATCCCACTACTCGTTAAGGGATCGAAACGTCGTCGACAACCATTTCTAAACTCCAGTGTATTGCAAAATTGAAATGTCGGAGTATGAAATGTTTTACTGACTTTTTGTTAACAATTACCTTTGAGCACCAAAAAGTCACCTTTTAAATCACTTGCCTGGGTACCGGAAATCGGCTGATTTCCTATTACCCTGCCACCAACTCACTCACTGGTTTACTTTTCACACTATTTACTGTAATTTTCTAGTTATTTTTGCATTGTCTTCAAACATAAAACCCAATTTTTCATTGAACTAATTGTGGCACTTTGATTTACTCGAATTGAATGGGACCACTGTTCCTTTATAATAATGTTTACACCCTTGGTCCCTTCTGACTCCTAGGGTCTCCTTGTTCCTTATAATCATGTGTATGCCACCAGCACAACACACATGACTCATTGTCACACTCCTGACTGTTCAACCTAAGTAGGACATTCACACATACCCCTCATCTACCCATCTCACACCTGTAACACTCAACACCTGTGAGAAACACACATTAAGGTGCAAATAAGGTCCTGTGAGTTTCTAGACAACCAATCACACACCCTAGTGTGCATCTACAAATGTCACACTCACAGTCAGGGATGTCTGAACCAATGCTGACCCAGAAAAAATAGCCAAACACAAATCTCACAAACAACATCCACAGGAGTCCAAAAAGCCCAGCCATGTGCAGGCAAACAGTGGATAGGCAATGTGACCCTAGACAGAACAGGAATACACAACATTGCTACTCTGGACCAATGCACAGACACCATACCCCAACACAAACAAGAATTGCATCATCAAATGCCAATCATGAACATTAACTGGGATCAAGGGGACAAATCAGCTAACACAGACATAGACACCACACCATTCATCAAGTGAGCATGGTGTCATAGTGCACCAGTGCACCACAAGCATGCACATGCACACGCCTGACAAGTGACACGTCAAAAATAGGAGGACATACCACTATTGTGTACTCAAAACAAGCTCATGAACAAGAATCCACATTGCTGCATGTGACATACACTCAAGAAATACACACTGCACATGCAACACACATCTGAATGTATCACAATGCACAAAATACTCACACACAATGTCATGCAAATAGAACATCACACACACATTGCACCTGCCAGTACAAAGAGCCAACACAGTCCAAACACTGCATCCTTCTATAACAAAAACACAAAAGATGCACATACCAAACCATCACATAGCAAACTCAGCTGGACATCAGGGAGATGCACACCAGGCAAGTACAAGGCAACATACACTGACAGCACTGCATGCACATCAAGCAGTGTGTGCACACCAACCAAACCAATAGCACACATATCTGAGTGCCCCACCATGAACTCCCACAACACAAATCATCACAGCACACAGATAACAACACACTCAGGAAGGGTAGCAGTACCTCAACAAACACACATACAGCTTATCCATCACCCACAGATGCACAACTCAGGGAAACCCAGATGCAAACAACATGCCTACAGGACTGTGCTGCTCAAACATATGCACTGCCCATGAACAACCATGAGTGCAAACTAGTAGAAGAAAATAACACATAGCTAAATGTGAAATTGTCCTGAGTGGCACATCGGTCCTGTACACAGATCACCCTCCCACATTATAGTGTCACACCATGAAGTGGTGAAGAGGGTCACACACTGGGAAGGCATGGGGTGAAAGACATGAGATTGATGTGTTGTGTAAATCATTATTGGACAGGTGAGGGGTGTACAGTCCACAAACACATAGAGGAGTAACTCACAATGTGTAGGCATCTGAAGCACCTATAGGGGATGGTATGACTCCTCATACCACATACAATACTGGAGCCAAAAATGTGTCAAGTGACAGCAATGCATCAGAAAACTCACAAATAATGTCAGTGTGGCTGAGCAGGCCAGCACAGTGAGCACAAACTTAAACAAGACACATGGCTGATCAACAAAACACAACACAGACTTTGCAGTGACACACTCTGTATACTCACAACTGACAGCGACAACAAGTAGGTATCCCCCAGGAGTGCAAGGACACACTGACACACTGCACAGTGCTCAACCTATAACTCCTACATGTGCCCACAATCTGAAGGACATGTCTGACAGTGTAAACAGTCACTCATTACCTGGATCATACATGTGTGTAGCTGGCATGTGCAGGGGCAAATACACATCAACACTACTGACAGTGACAGGCCAATCACACTGTATAAACAACAGTTGATGGACAGAATGCAGAACAATGTCATACATTCAACCCAGTACAGAGATCTGTGCCTAAATCCATCGTTTTTTTGCTCACCATGCCGTTCCAGTTTGAACTCAGCCTGGCTGATGAGGGTTATGATTATGAACCCGAAACCGGTCCCAGGATGCTTGTTTCCGGTCCAGGGAAGACATGGCTTGGCAGATTGGGCTGGATAGTTCCCATGAGGCACAGGGTCAGACTGATTTGCATATGGCCATGTCTGAACTGGGGTGGTGGAGAGAATGCTCACCATGCCGTTCCAGTTTGAACCCAGCCATATGCAAATCAGTCTTGACCCTGTGCCTCATGGGTAAAGTCCAGCCCAAACTGCCAAGCCAGGTCCTCCCTGGACTGGAAACAAGCATCCTAGGACCGGTTTCGGGGTTCACCCCTCTTCAGCCAGGATAGCCTGATTCCAGTGGCATGGAGAGCACGGGACCCACGTCTGGGCATACCCTTCCCACTCGGGGTGACATATGCAAAAACAACAGTTTAATGCTGAACAATGTCATACATTCACCCCAGTACAGAGATCTGGGCCTAAATCCATCGTTTTTTTGCTCACCATGCGGTTCCAGTTTGAACCCAGCCATATGCAAATCAGTCTTGACCCTGTGCCTCATGGGTACAGTCCAGCCCGAACTGCCAAGCCAGGTCCTCCCTGGACTGGAAACAAGCATCCTAGGACCGTTTTTGGGTTTTCACCCCTCTTCAGCCAGGATAGCATGATTCCAGTGGCATGGAGAGCACAGGACCCACGTCTGGGCATACCCTTCCCACTCGGGGTGACAAATGCAAAAACAACAGTTGATGGACAGAATACAGAACAATGTCATACATTCACCCCAGTACAGAGATCTGGGCCTAAATCCTTCTTTTTTTGCTCACCATGCCGTTCCAGTTTGAACCCAGCCATATGCAAATCAGTCTTGACCCTGTGCCTCATGGGTACAGTCCAGCTCGAACTGCCAAGCCACGTCCTCCCTGGACTGGAAACAAGCATCCTAGGACTGGTTTCACTGGGGGTGTGTGTTTGGTTAGCACAAGCGCTTCGTCCATCATCCCCTTTGGTATTGCTTTGTTTGCCCTAAGTTGGCAGGGTATGCCCAGACGTGGGTCCCTTGCTCACTTTGCCACTGGATTCAAGATTGCCTGGCTGATGAGGGTTATGAACCCGAAACCGGTCCCAGGATGCTTGTTTCTGGCCCAGGGAAGACATGGCTTGGCAGTTCGGGCTGGACTGTTCCCATGAGGCACAGGGTCAGACTGATTTGCATATGGCCATGTCTGAACTGGGGTGGTGGAGTGAGCTAAAGAATGATGATGAATTAAACCCAGATCAGTTGACTGGGGGTGAGTGTTTGATTAGCTCAAGCTCTTCGTCCATCATCCCCTTTGGTATTGCTTTGTTTGCCCTAAGTTGGCAGGGTATGCCCAGACTTGGGTCCCTTGCTCATTTTGCCACTGGATTCAAGATAGCCTGGCTGATGAGGGTTATGAACCCGAAACCGGTCCCAGGATGCTTGTTTCCGGTCCAGGGAAGACATGGCTTGGCAGTTCACGCTGGACTGTTCCCATGAGGCACAGGGTCAGACTGATTTGCATAAGGCCATGTCTGAACTGGGGTGGTGGAGTGAGCTAAAGAATGATGAAGGATTAAACCCAGATCAGATGACTGGGGGTGAGTGTTTGATTAGCTCAAGCGCTTCGTCCATCATCCCCTTTGGTATCGCTTTGTTTGCCCTAATTTGGCAGGGTGTGCCCAGACGTGGGTCCCTTGCTCACTTTGTCACTGGATTCAAGATAGCCTGGCTGATGAGAGCTATAAAACCGAAACTGGTCCCAGGATGCTTGTTTCCGGTCCAGGGCAGACATGGCTTGGCAATTCGTGCTGGACTGCTCCCATGAGGCACAGGGTCAGACTGATTTGCATATGGCCATGTCTGAACTGGGGTGGTGGATTGAGCTAAAGAATGATGATGGATTAAACCCAGATCAGTTGACTGGGGGTGAGTGTTTGATTAGCTCAAGCTCTTCGTCCATCATCCGCTTTGGTTTCGCTTTGTTTGCCCTAAGTTGGCAGGGTAAGCCCAGACGTGGGTCCCTTGCTCACTTTGCCACTGGATTCAAAATAGCCTGGCTGATGAGGGTTATGAACCCGAAACCGGTCCCAGGATGCTTGTTTCTGGTCCAAGGAAGACATGGCTTGGCAGTTCGGGCTGGACTGTTACCATGAGGCACAGGGTCAGACTGATTTGCATATGGCCATGTCTGAACTGGGGTGGTGGAGTGAGCTAAAGAATGATGATGGATTAAACCCAGATCAGTTGACTGGGGGTGAGTGTTTGATTAGCTCAAGCGCTTCGTCCATCATCCCCTTTGGTATCGCTTTGTTTGCCCTAAGTTGGCAGGGTATGCCCAGATGTTGGTCCCTTGCTCACTTTGCCACTGGATTCAAGATAGCCTGGCTGATGCGGGTTATGAACCCGAAACCGGTCCCAGGATGCTTGTTTCCGGTCCAGGGAAGACATGGCTTGGCAGTTCGGGCTGGACAGTTCCCATGAGGCACAGGGTCAGACTGATTTGCATATGGCCATGTCTGAACTGGGGTGGTGGAGTGAGCTAAAGAATGATGATGGATGCATGAGAAACTGCACAGGGAATGGGCATCAAAAGTAACAAACAGCAAGGCCATTGGCCAGTAAAAATTCAAAGTATGCACATGTATGCATGAGAAACTGCACCAGAAATGGGCATCAAAAGTAACAAACAGCAAGGCCATTGGCCAGTCCATAGTTCTGGTCCGCACATGTGTGCATGAGAAACTGCACAGGAAGTGGGAAACACTGTCCACTGCCATGGGAATCACCACAGCTCAGGGGCTACAAATGGGCAGTCCAGGCACCGCTGTGTGATAAATGGTGAGGGGAGGGGCACTTGGCTTTAACTTTGGCTTGTAGTTGAAATGGGAGGTTTGATAAGTACAGGCCCCAGCTAGGCCCGCAGGACACAAGGGTTCGCTCTCCTGCAATGGAATCTATAAGGAAGTTGGCACGGAAACTGCAAAGTACAAAGACAAGGTTTATTAACCCTTAAGGGTGGTCCTACAATCCATACAATACCCTTCAGTATTGCATAGAGTAGCACAAAGAACTTGCACACACGGTCCCCTTTTATACACAACAGAGGGGCTCATAAGTGGGAGGGCACGACATGAGACGAAGAATGTTACCTTTTATGGACATTTGCAATACAAGATCGATATGTGGGCGGAGCTGACATACTCCTTAAGCCCGCGAAAACATGGTCAAGCAAGGACTAACTGATAACAGATGTGGTCAAGTCTGGGCATGCGCCAGACGGACAAAGGAACTATTTATAGACTGTTACTAGGCAGATTACAAGAGCAACTAACACAAAGATAAGACTCCCCTCGTGTTGAGCACGTGGAGACATGACAGTACAAAATGGAGTCCAGACTTCAGTCAACATAACAAAAGGAACATGTGTAAGGGAGGAGAATTCATGTCTTTAGTAAATGCTTAATCACATCGAAGTTGCAATTTACAACAGACGACCCTTTCAGCATTTACTGAAGACATCCGGCTTGTTAGAATAATCATCATATATATCAATTATCATCATCTCTTCTACTTCCTTAGCTAAACGTTTCTGATAAGTGACATTGGCAATAGCTTTCTTATCGGGGATACAAAATGATACACATACAGAACAGAGCAAGGGACCACATTGAATACAGATACAGCAAGAAAACAGAATTGCTATAATTATGCAGAGACCAGTCAAAACCTTCCAACCCCAAGCAGTGATCAATGCCCAAAACCATCCAGAAAAGGACCAAGTGCCGTTTTCTGTATGGATTTCAGCTGCAATTTTATGCAACCTGTTAATCGCATTGTAGACTGAAGGTGTGTGGTCAGGAATAAACACACAGCAACTACTTCCGATAATTTTGCAAGCTCCACCTCGATCAGCTAACATAACATCTAACACCATACGATTCTGCAATGCAACAATTCTGGTAATCTGTAATTCTTCCGTAAGATTCCCAAGAGCAGCAGCAGTTTGGTTCGTCACAGCCTCTACCACTCGTGTTAATCTTCGAATTTTCCTACTATTTAGGGCAGCTCCAACAAAGAAAAACAATCCTAGATTGAAGTCGATATACTGCTGTAAACTGGTGTCAGTTTGATCCACATCATCAATTGATAAAGTACGTTTATACCTATTTACAGTCACATTATTCAACAACTTTAAATCCTTATGATAGGATGCAGGTGCCAGAAATACAGGAGGTAACAAAAATGATACATAACATACTCCAGACCAACCGGCTGGCAAACGATAATAACCTTTAGTTCCACACACAAAGTACGTATTATGGGATGCTAGGAAAGTACTGTTATTCAATCCATCGATGTTTAATATGGTAATACAATCGCTAACACCGACGGGAATATAACCCACACTTTGGACACACAGGTCCGCTTGAGCTTGTGCCACTTGAATCACAAATTTATCTCTTCCCACAGTGTCTCTGGTGTTCGTAAAAACATATGGAATCGATTCATTGTCTGGTCGATACTCTTCCCATTCCCAAATTGTCCCATTCGCTTGCGGATATCCATCTTTATCCTGATGACATTCTTTATTGAGTCTGAAGAGTAATCGTCCCACTGTGGGTTTCCGAGTGGCAAAAAGCAAAGTATACCATGCTCTACAAGAGCCATTATGAGAGAAAGGAAGAGGTATAAATGGTGTTCCTCCCTTCTTCTGATGAGCTGGCATCATACCACATATCCAACAGTTCGTAGCATTGGTGGCAACATGGGTATGATGTAACATCTGAATGAAAGTGTTATTCAAATAGGACTGACGATGCTTCAATTCTTGATACGGAAGGGTATAGAAATAGTGCTCAGCAGGCACTGGAGTGGTCAATACAAGCAACTCTCGGGCAGGAGTCACGTTCTCCACAAACCATGTGGTTATCCCAACAATAGTTACTGTGAGCATAAAACCTGTTGCACAGAGGATCTTCTTCTTCTCCATGTCAAAAATAAAAAATCAATATCTTCCTGAAACTAAAGGTTTGTCAGAACTCTTCCCCTTGGGCAGCGGTCGATTTCTTCACCAACGGGCCAAGACGGGTGTCACTACACTAATGCAGGGCTGATCCCCCCCCTTGCCTCACTGGCTCTCCGTTTCACTAACCCAAGGGCCGTTCTGGCAACATGTCCCGATGCTGAAGGATTCACTTTCTTGGCCTCAGATGATATCGCCTTCCTCCAGGAGTCGCGTGGTCCGAAAAGAGCTCCTCAGCGTCGTTCGATTCCACAGCATGGCCTTTCTCTGTGGTCAGAATCTCTCGTTGATCGGTCAGTACAGCGGGCTCCACCAATCCGGGCGGTACCTTGCGGCAGTGCAGGGAATGGATCCAATTCTTTCTGTTGGAAACTCGCACAGCCGTCCTTGTTGCCAGCAAGACTTGCTCAGGGCCCACCCATCTCGGCTCCAGGCTGTTCGTCCTGTCGAAGATTTTCAGCATGACATAGTCTCCAGGCCGGAGACTATGTCCTTCGCCGGTGGACCGATCAGGGAGCGCCTCCCGGACCTGTTGATGAATGGAAACCAAGTTATCCGTTAACTGTGCCAAATAATCATTCATCATTACGCAAGGTACATCATACACAGTCTTAGGTTTTGGTGGACCCCAAATATTCATTGGACGTCCAAAGACAATCTCATATGGTGTAAGACCGATTCGAGAGTGCGGTACCGACCTAATTGACAACAATGCCAGCGGTAAAGCGTCTGGCCAAGTCAAAGACGTTGAAGCTTGAATTTTAGCGATCTTGAGCTTCAGTGTACCATTATGCTTCTCGACTAGTCCTGCAGATTGAGGGTGGAATACTGCATGAAACTTCTGGGTGATGCCTAGACCCTTCAGAACATACTTTATAACGTCCGCTATAAAGTGGGGCCCGTTATCACTCCACAGAAGTCTACAAACGCCATATCGAGGGAAGAACTCCTTCAACAGCATCTTAGCGGTAGTCATTGCAGTATTGTCCTTCGTGGGGTATGCCTCAACCCATTTGCTAAAGGCACACACCACTACTAGAACATACTTCAAATTATTACAACGCTCCAGCTGGATGTAATCCATCTGTAACACCTCAAAGGGTGCAGTAGGCGTTACGAATCCTCCTGCTGGGGTCCGAGTCCCCTTTCCTGGGTTGTACCTCAGGCAGATCATACAGGTCTGTACCACCCTCTTTGCCGTGCTAGCAATCTCTGGATGCTCCCAGACTTGGGTAAGCAATTTTACAATTGCGGAAGCTCCAACATGTGCTAGCCCATGTGCCATCTGAACCATAGGTTGTACAAAAGCTGTGGGTAATTTCCATCGATCCATCTGCTTATTTCTCCAGCAACCCTCATCATCCAATTCTCCTTCACTGGACCATTGCTCCCGTTCTTTGTCAGAAGCGGTCCTCTGTATTTCTCGCACTTCTTCCTTCGCATCATGCCATCTTTCTACTTGTGACTTCACTACATACATGGCAGTAGCACCGGGCTGCATCGCAGTCTCCCGCGCCACTCGGTCTGCTAACGCATTCCCTTCTCCAACTTTATCGACTACTTTCCTATGGGCACTACATTTAATGATAGCAATTTTCTTCGGATATGTCAATGCAGTTAAAAGATTATGAACTAACTCCCCATGCATTATTTGTACTCCATGCGACGTTAAGAACCCTCTTTCCTTCCAGAGCAGGCCGAAATCGTGCGCTACTCCGAAGGCATAGCGGCTATCTGTATAAACATTCACACACAATCCTGTACTGAGCTCACATGCTCGTGTTAATGCTATCAGTTCCGCTGCTTGAGCTGATTTCTGTGGTATGCGTGCTGTCTCCACTATTGTTTGCAATGTGGTAATCGCATACGCTGCTGAAGTCGTACCATCTGGTAGCTTCAGGCATGACCCGTCCACCCACAGTTCTCCATCTACATCTGAAAAGGGCGTATCCTGGAGATCAATACGACCCTTCGTTTGTTCCTCGGTCGTGAGGATACAATCATGTGCTTCTCGTGCCTCAGACCGAGTCTCGGGGTATGGCAACAATGTGGCAGGGTTTAGCGTCACGCACCTCTTCAACGTGATATGAGGAGCCAAAAGCGTCAGCTCATATCCCGTTAAACGGGCACTGGTCAAATGCTGTGTCTTTGTCTGATTAAGCAGGGCATCAACAGCATGGGGGACTAATACCAACAGCTTATGAGATAACACAATTCCCTCGCTCTGGCGTATTGACACAGCTGTCGCCGCAACCGAGCGAAAACAACCAGGCAATGCTCGGGCAACAGGATCAAGTACAGCCGAAAAATATGCACAAGGGCGCTGCTTATCGCCGTGCATCTGCACTAAAACTGATAATGCACATCCATCTTTCTCATGCACATACAACGAAAAAGGCTTGGTATAATCAGGTGTTCCTAATACTGGTGCTGAACAGAGGGCCTGTCGCAGTTTCTGAAAGGCAGTGTCACACTCATTCGTCCAGGGGAGCGGGATAGGTGTATCTTTTGTCAAAAGGGCTAACAATGGCTTGGCTATATACGAAAACCCTAATATCCACTGCCTGCAAAAAGAGACAAGACCCAAAAATGCGCGCACGTCCTTCTGTGTGGACGGCGTCGGTGTATCCAGAATCGCTTGAACGCGGTCTGGTGTGAGTGCACGTCCCTCCTTAGACAAAAGGTGACCTAGATAAGTCACCTTTGGTCTACAAAATTGCAACTTTTTCCGAGAGACCTTGTGATTGTGGGATGCCAAAAAGGAAAGCAAAGACAACGTACTCGTTTCACACAACTCCGGGGTGTCAGCCGCCAGCAAGATGTCATCGACATATTGAATGAGGGCGACACCCTCGGGCAGAACAAAAGAGTCCAATTGTCTTTTCAAGGCTTGACTGTAGATGCTAGGGCTTTCCGTATAGCCCTGGGGAATTCTACAAAATCGGTAAGACCTATTATTGAGAGTGAAACCAAAAAGGTATCGACTATCGGGATGAATGGGAATTGAAAAGAAGGCATTTTTCAAATCAATAACAGAAAACGTGGTCGCCGTAGGTGGGACCAAAGTAAGCAACGTCGTGATATCCGAAACCACTGGGTACTGAGGTATCACGATCTTGTTTACTTCTCTCAAATCAATGATAAACCGATAGACTTTAGCATCCGTATCCTTTTTCAGAATGGGTAGAATCGGGATATTACAAACATTATAGGGAACTTCTTCCACCACTCCCACCTTAATCAAATCCTGCACAATCTGTATAAGAGCCTCTTCCCCCTCCTACGAAATACGATACTGTGGAAGGCGTGGTAACACCGCCCCCTCCTGGACACTAATGTGAACAGGCGGAATCACCATCTGTCCCACATCAGTATCCGAAGTGGCCCACAGAGCACGGGGGAGGGCAGCTAACACAGCATCTTCTGTAGCCACACACATCCGTTCAGACAGGGGATAATTGTCATTCAATATCACCCGCACTCCAGCAGGGGAACACCGGATCGTAGCTCTGAAGTGCTTCAGCATATCAAGGCCCATAATATTATCCGGCGTGCTCGGAGCTAACAAAAACGGACAGGGTGCAGAAAAGGAATTAACCCGAAATGCAAGGGGCTGCGAAAGAGGGCTTCGGGAGAGTGTTCCATCAAACCCTACCGATGTAACCATTAAGCCAGATGGGGGAGCCCTCGGAACCAATTGTTTAGACAGCGCACTACGAGTCGCTCCTGTGTCCACTAGGAACTGATCAGTGGAGCCCAAAACCTCAGCTGATACGTAAGGACCCCTCTGATCAACTGGCACCTCAACTGATT
Source organism: Triturus cristatus (assembly GCF_964204655.1). Taxonomy (NCBI): domain Eukaryota; kingdom Metazoa; phylum Chordata; class Amphibia; order Caudata; family Salamandridae; genus Triturus; species Triturus cristatus. The sequence continues at coordinate 503,339,762 of NC_140591.1, forward strand.
CTAACCCCCATCCAACGCATTCCTATGCATGCTGAGAATCATGATACCCAGACCGGTCAATCCCTGACACTTGATACTGATTTTGTCGATCAAAAACATTAGACCTATCTCGTTGCTGCCCCGCAAGGTCAAAACGAGCGTGATCATTAGAATTCCCTCTAAAATTCGAGAAACCCCCTCTACCTCTGGGGCCACTCTGAGTGTGTCCCTGACCGTGCCTCTGCCGTGAAGCATGCAATGCTGGGCATTCTCTGGCCCAGTGCCCCGATTGCTTACAATACGCACATTGATTCCTATTCAGATCAGATCGGCCCGAGGGAGGACCATAAAATCCTCCCCTTCCTCTATTTACACCCTGTCGGGGCGGACCATATACTTGCGCTAACATCACCTTCGTTTTTAAATCCTTCGATTTCTTTTCCTCCTGCCCCTTCGCTTCTAGCTCCTGGCGCTCACAGTATTGGGCTATAGTCAGAAGGGCTGTCGGGGTCGTAGTGGACCAAGAACTTTCACTCGCTTTGAGGCGAGCTGCAATTGCCGGTAATAAATTCGCCACATATTTGTCAGCAAAAAGGTGCCGACCCGTATCATCCGTAAGGGACTGACCGCTAAAATCATGGAACGTCTCCTCAAAGCGCGTAAAGAAATCTGCAACTGATTCATCGGCTTTCTGCTTACACGAGGCTAGCATATTCCAGTCAATCTTTTTAGGAGGAATGATGGTCTTCAACTTAGTCAGAATAGCAGCAGGGAGATCTAAGATAATCTGAGGTGGTTTCTGCGCGGGCTTTCTCTCCCTATCCTCATCCTCTAGTTCAGACCATCGAGCCTTAAAAGTGGCAGCATCATCTACCTTTCGCACGGATCGCCACATATCTGGTGGTAGAATAAGCCCAAAGAACAAATCTATATCCGCTAAGGTCATAATACAAGAATTCAAGGCCCCCTCGACTTCTTCGTAAAAGGCCGCTGGATTCTTGCGGGGATCAGGCAGCGCATTCTTTAATGCCATGACGTCAGCCCTGTGCCAGGGAGTATAAACCCAATTATACACAAAATATCCCTTAGCATCGGCGGAGGTAATATCCGAGCTAGTCCCTGCTCCTTTAGGAGGAACATACAAAGGCGCCGCCTCGCGCATTGGTTTAGCATGCACTGGATCGCTCTTATCTGATTGAGAGATGGATGAATGGCCGCCTCCAGTACGCGAATCCGACCGCCTTTCCTCCTCAAGATGTTGGCGCGCTTTCTCTTTAAGGTCTGCTGCCGCATCCCGCAACGCAAACAGTCGCCGAACTGCTTCAGGCGCCTTAGAGGGAGAGAAAACACCATTACGCAATGCTTTAGCATCCAATACCACATCGTCAGGTTCAAAGACGCTGGAATATTTCCGAAAGGCACCAATCACTTCATCAGAAAAGTGTCCCAAGAAATACAACCTTTCTCTATCCTGCCACGGTTCCCAAGAAGCCAACAGTTCATCAAGGGATAACTTGCCCTTACATGCACGATAAGAAACCTGCCGAAGCTCACCCATTCGCTCAGCCGATAACATGGATCGCGTGTCTACCTTACTCGAACCCGATCCAGAATCTTGCGGCCTCGGGGCAGACGCGCCGACATAAGGAGGCGGAGAACGATCTAATAAATAAAAATCATCGTCATGATTATTAAGGACAGGATAGAGTGGCTGACGAACAGCATATTGACCCGAGACTTGTAACCTATGTTCTTTCTCTTGTTTCTCCGTCCGTTCTCTTTCCTCCCGACGCTTTGCTTCCTGCGCTCTCACATGATCATTCTTTCGTTGCTCTTTATCAAACAGCGCTTTCTCGCGTTTCTCTCCCTCACGCACTTCCTTCACCCATAGTCGCACACATTCAAACATATCTTGCCGCGCACGCCGTTTACACATACACTGTTCCACATACTCAATCTTACGTATATCAAACGACCCATACAACGGCCACCGTAACTCAGGATCCTTTCTGGTATATTTCCTCCATACTGTGCTGTACATTATGGAGGAAAGACCATGCTTCACATACATATCCCTATTAGGAGTCCCCTCTGGGGGAGCTGGGGCAGATTCCTCGAGGTTTAACCGGTTTCCAAAGCAGCAGCACCACTTACGGAGTGCGCTAAAAGCAGGCATGCTCAAAAATAATGCAGAATATGCAGTATTATCAAAAAAAATGGCACTTAAACGTTGTGCTGGTCAAAATTACACAGTTCCGGAGAAATATCTCCACATTACCTGCCTATATGTGTTGCAACACATATATTCTCACAATAATCAATACAAGATATGACCGGTCATCACAAATCAAACTCAAATAGCCAACCCAGGCTTCAAAAACTCGGAGCAAGTACCGTACAACGGTTCTTACCAATCAAGAGTCCAGATTCCAACTGCCAAGCTCCGAAATTCGCCCAAACGGCTGTCACGGCAGAACCGACAGAAGAGGTCTCAGTCGAGGACCGGCGCCACCCAGATGGTCAGCTCGGAAGGGAAGGAAGAAAAACCTCGGGATGCCAGGACTAAAGTGCCTCTGGCAGTGATCACATCCCCGGCCAAATTCCTCACCTTCGTCGCGACCAATCCTTCGAGCATCCGAGTCGCTGATGAGCCCCGTGTTGGGCGCCAATTGATGAGTACAGGCCCCAGCTAGGCCCGCAGGACACAAGGGTTCGCTCTCCTGCAATGGAATCTATAAGGAAGTTGGCACGGAAACTGCAAAGTACAAAGACAAGGTTTATTAACCCTTAAGGGTGGTCCTACAATCCATACAATACCCTTAGTATTGCATAGAGTAGCACAAAGAACTTGCACACACGGTCCCCTTTTATACACAACAGAGGGGCTCATAAGTGGGAGGGCACGACATGAGACGAGGAATGTTACCTTTTATGGACATTTGCAATACAAGATCGATATGTGGGCGGAGCTGACATACTCCTTAAGCCCGCGAAAACATGGTCAAGCAAGGACTAACTGATAACAGATGTGGTCAAGTCTGGGCATGCGCCAGACGGACAAAGGAACTATTTATAGACTGTTACTAGGCAGATTACAAGAGCAACTAACACAAAGATAAGACTCCCCTCGTGTTGAGCACGTGGAGACATGACAGTACAAAATGGAGTCCAGACTTCAGTCAACATAACAAAAGGAACATGTGTAAGGGAGGAGAATTCATGTCTTTAGTAAATGCTTAATCACATCGAAGTTGCAATTTACAACAGGTTGCTGATTGTCGGGGCAAGTTGGAGGACTGGACCTTGGAGAGAGAGGAGCGGCTGAGGTAGAGGCATCAGTGGCTGTGGGAGCTTGAGGGCTGCTTGGACCTGGTGGAGTTGTGGCACGGGGAGGTGGAGACATGCTGCTGGGAGACAGTGGGTGAGGGTGAATAATGAGGGCTGGGTCTCAACTTCTTGGGGATTCGATAGCCCCAGGGGTGTGGGTGGGAGTTGAACTTGTGGGTAAATCAGCCTTGTAAAAGTGTTTGTGCTTAGTCATTGCAGGTACAGGGTTCACAGCAGACAGGGCAAGTGTTTGTTTGTCTTTTTGAGCTGGTGTGGGGATGGCAGTGCCCTTGGATGGGGTGATTTTGATGAATGTGATGTTGATGCCTGCTTCTTGGCCTGATGCCCATGAGTGTCACGTGATGGGCTTTTGGTTTTGCGCTCCTGTGTGCCTGTTTTGTGTTGTGGGGTTGGTGTCTGTGGTCTGGTCCGCTTGGAGTGCTGCTGTTGTGTTCTGCGTGTGGAGGACTTGGTGCCTGAGGGCTATGGCATGTGGGCACTCTCGTCAGGTGGTGCCACTGGCAGGGTGGTTGCTGAAGGGACAGGAGCCGGACTGGAAGCCTGTGGCTGCTGAATGGCTGCCATCACTGTGGAGGACAAAGACTGGACAGTTCAGTGTAGGCCACCCACGTCAGAATGAATACCCTCCATGAAGGCAACTACCTGTGCCAACTTCTTGTCATGATCCTGGAAGGCATTCAGGAGAGCAGTCTGACCGAAACACAGCTGGTGCAAAAGGTCCACATTCTCCACACTGAGGGCAGCAGGGGAGACAGGGGCAGGGGCAGTGATGCCTGGGGTGAAGGAGACTCTGCCCTTCTTAGGCCTGCTGGCATGGACAGCACTTGTGTGAGGAACCAAGAGGGTGAGCACTTGACAATGTGTGGTGGAAGAAGAGGCAGACTTGGAACTTCCTGTGCCCACCAACATTGAGGAGTCACTGCTGGAGTCTGACGACGTGGAGGTTGGTGTTTCTGGACGGGAATAATCCAGGGCACTCCTGTCCCCTTTTGAGGCGCTGATCACATCAGTGTCAGTGAGCTCATGTGTAGCAGTCATGCCAGGAGCTTCCCCACTGGTGTCGGTCCCCCGTCCGCCCATGCCCTCAGTAGATGCTGCAAGAGACAGAGACATAGGTTCAGTATAGTGCCATACTCACAAACACCATATGCAAGTGAAGCACAAAACTTGAAAATAATACTCCCATGTTGGCCTCGTCCATGTACAGTCAGCATGTACAGCATTTATGCAATCAGTAGAAGATGCATGGAAACATGCATAGTTGATAGTAATGCCAAATGTGGCATTGACACGGCCAAATAACTGGCCCATGCCTCTTTGTAACCTATCACACTATTCTCTGTAAGCATACCTTTGTGCCTGCAGGTGAGATAGATATACATCTAAACATGTGGTCTCTGTCACATATGCAGTCACTTCAAGGGAACACCACAAATACAAATTTCCAAAGGTCCTTTTGAAATGGTCATAAGCTCCTGCTATCCACCATGTTGTGGTTTGAAGCACAACTACAGTTGCACATTGGTGTCTTCTGTACAGTTGTCACAAATGTTATGTTGTGCACAGCACACATCTATAAATGCACACTAACATGATGCTCACTGCTGTTCTCTGCCAGGTGATGTCTATGACACTCATACTGCAGCAAATGTCACAAGGTCACATCTCATCTGTCAATGACAAGGGTCTTGGTTTTACACACATGAGAATCCACATGTTGTATAAATGCATAACATCTGCACTCAACACTAAGGCCACTTAGAAGCCATTGCATCACACTAGAGATATCACAGGGCTTCCTGCTGGCTCGCGGTTGGGATTTATGCAGTCACTAACATCCAAGTCACACTTCACACAATACTCACCCCCAACTTGCTGCTGATGGTCCCTCAAGCATCCATCCAGCCCTGCCAAGATGCGGGCCATTAGTGGTGTTATGCTCCTGAGCGTCAACCTGCCACTCTGAGGGAGCACCCCCAGCGTCATCGCTGCCATGTTTTTGCTCAGACGGCAGATGTCATCCCACCTCTTGTGTGCCGTCGGTTGGAGACACCCAGAGCCTACACCTTGCATGCAATGGCACTCCATATCGCCTTACACTGGTGGACCTTAAGCTGCAGGCATGGGAGCCAAGAAGAGGAAGTTTCAGTTACACTGTGTTATGTACCACTGTGTGTCAGTACAGGAGCATGAAAAAACATAGCACACCAATACATAAATGTTGAGCAGAGGCCATACAGCATGACACATAGTACACTTGCATCAAATAATCTCATAGAAATGTATACATGTATGATGATGGACACAGTACCCGGCCAGCTCATACACATGCAGAGTGCCAGCACAGAAACCAATGTGAAAAAAACCCTCATCTGTGATGCAGTATGTGAGTGAGCAATACATACAATACAATTGAAATGATGTGTTGGGGCAGACTCACTGTGTCCAACACTACGCACCCCTCAATGTCTTTGGCCAGTGAATGGCTACCTGTGTCATGGTAGTCACATTTAGGGCCATGATCTTACATTCTCACACTCTTCGCACAAGGTGTAGTCCTGTCTTGTGAAATCCTCAGGCCTAAGATAGCTCATTGATAAATAGGGTGGCAGACAACACAAATGTTTCACTCAGTCCATTTACTGATGGGTCCTTGTAAAACTGGGCAGTTTCTGTGCAAGCCAGTGGGACTCACACTGAGGTTAAACGTGGGCCATCAGAAAAATCTAAAGCATGTACAGTATAAGAGGGCGAACAGTGCCTACACATGCGAGACAGAACACATAATGAAATCAATGGAAGGATGATATCTCCAAATTTCATTTATCTGATGTGTCATAGGTGAATTACCACCAAGAGTGTTACACTCAGGCATTTTACTCTTGTGCATAATGAACACATATCCATACGGGCAATATGAAAACTGTAAACACATTCTTCAGTACCCTCTGGAAAAAATACATTTGTTATGTCAGAAATGAGCATGTAAATACCTCATGGACTATGATATCACATAGCACAGGCAATGTTTGTTCAGACTTCGACTGTCCAAACCAGCAGTGTAACTGTATGGCTGCAAAAACACTGCATGTCCCTCTAATCCTTCAATGCAGCCATGGATCTGTGGAAATAAGGCTACACACCCCATTGACATGAAGTCAGCATGCATGCAAGGCAGTGTATCACTTAGGGACTCCATGCGCTAACCTGTCACAATCAGATCATAGGGAAGAAAACAGCATACAAAATTGATTGCAGAAAATCAATATATCCCAAAAAGGAGCTGGTGAGAGTCCCTTTAAATCAAAAAGTACATTTATTCCTATCATGCCCAAAGATGCAATTGATATTTTCCATGAATGCGTAATTGAAGATTTGAAAAAACTAAATCGAACAGTCACCAAACAACGTCAGTGTAAGAAAAACTACAATCTTACACAGTATATAAGGCTGATGAAGAAATTGAGTAGTAATCAAGAGGTGATCATAAATAAATCTGACAAGGGAGGCAACATTGTTCTATGACCTAAAAAAGAATATATTAAAGAGGCAATGAGACAGTTAAATGATGAACAATGCTACCACAAATCCAATGGAAGTGAATACAAGAAGGCAAAAGAAGAAATCAAAAAATTACTGTTTCAATATAAAAGACAAGGTTTAATTTCATCAGCCGAATTTGACTATCTTTACATTGAACATCCGGTAATTCCTATCTTGTATCTCATACCAAAGATTCATAAAATGGTCACCCCAACACCAGGCAGACCGATAATATCTGCAATCAACAGCATGAGTGAACATATTTCACAATACATTGATTTTTATTTACAGGACTTAGTAAAAAGTCTGCCCAGTTATGTGAAAGATACTGGTGACTTTTTGAGCAAGATAAATTCAATTTGTTGGAAAGAAGGCTGGTGTCTATTAACATTAGACATTGAATCACTGTACACCAGCATTGACCATTCAGTAGGTCTTAAAGCTATCAGTCACTTTCTTAACACAAGACCAGTTGAATATCTCAGTCATAATGAAATGATATGCAAACTGATTGCCTGGTGCCTTAACAACAATTTCTTTATGTTTGACAAAACTGTTTGGAAACAAGAAAGGGGCGTGGCTATGGGGTCCTGTTTCTCCCCCAGCTACGCATGCTTGCATGTTGGCTGGTGGGAGGAACAGGTCCTAAGGAAAATAACTAGCATAAACCAGGTCCATCACTGGCTTAGATTTATCGATGACGTTTTTTGTGTATGGGATGGCGATGAAGTAAGTGCACAAGAATTTGTTAGGACAATTAACAACAACTCTAGCAATCTTAAATTCACTTCAAACATTAGTAGAGACAAAGTAGATTTCTTAGATGTACAAGTATCAATTAGTAACTGTACATTAGAAACCACATTGTTTAGAAAACCGACAGCTGGCAATAGTATACTCCATGCGAGCAGTAAACATCCCAAACACCTCATTGAAAGCATCCCATTTGGTGAACTACTAAGACTTAAACGTATCTGTAGTTCCCAACAGGAATATACAAAATGCTCCGAAGACATGATAGGGCGATTAAAAGAAAGAGGATACAGTGATTCCACCCTTAAGAGAGCACTCAAAAAGACAGATGAAAGACCTAGAGAATCACTACTAGCCCCCAAAGAACCTATTGCTAACAATGATGATGAATGTCCACGTTTCATCACCACATTCAGTAAACAAGAAAGAAGAGTAAAATCAATCATCAAAAAGAACTGGCCCAATATTCTAACAGATGGGGTTCTAGGCAGTAGACTACCTGAATTACCCATTATTACATACAGAAAATCCAGATCCATGAGAACTGAGTTGGTAAAAACAATTCCAGAACTCAATATGGTAACTACATGGCTGAAACACAAAACAGGTTTTTATAAATGCCTATCATGCCGCGCCTGTAAATTTGGCGCCAATACTACACATTACACAACTCCCTTCTCTGATGTCCCGGTTGCGATTGAGGGTAGTTATGGATGTAAGACGGAGTATGCTGTATATGTTTTGACGTGTACTTGTGGCTTACGCTATGTGGGTAGCACCAAGCTGCAGGTACACGTCAGAATCTTGCAGCATCTCAGAGCCATTGTAAATAACGATACTGCATACCCGGTCGCCAGACATTTCAAATCAGTCCACAATAATGATTTGAACTGTCTATCATATTATGTCATCAATGCAGTAAGTCACTTTGATGAGTACAGGCCCCAGCTAGGCCCGCAGAATACAAGGGTTCGCTCTCCTGTAACAAAAACTAGAAGGAAGTTGGCACGGAAACTGCAAATACAAAGACAGAGTTTATTAACCCTTAAGGGTGGTCCTACAACCTATACAACACTCTTCAGTATTGCATAGAGTAGCACAAACAACTTGCGCACACGGTCCCCTTTTATACACAACAGAGGGGCTCATAAATGGGTGGATACAACATGAGGCAAAATTCATTACCTTTTATGGACATTTTCGATACAGAATCAATATGTGGGCGGAGCTAACAATTTCCTGAGCCCGCGAAAACATGGTCAAACAAGGACTAACTGATAACAGATGTGGTCAAGTCTGGGCATGCGCCAGACGGACAAAGGAGCTATTTATAGACTGTTACTAGGCAGATTACAAGAGCAACTAACAAAAAGATAGGACTCTTCTCGTGCAAAGCACGTGGAGACATGATAATACAAAATAGAGTCCGGACATTAGTCAACATAAGACAAGAAACATGTTCTAAGTGAGGAGAATTCATGTCTTTAGTGAATGCTTAATCATATCGCTGTTTTAGTTTTCAACACACGACCCTTTCAGCATTTACTGAAGACATTCGGCTTATTAGGATAATCATCATATATGTCAATTTTCATCATCTCTTCCACCTCTTTGGTTAAATGTTTCTGATAGGTGACATTGGCAATAGCTTTCTTATCAGGAATACAGAATGACACACATAGAGAACAGAGTAAAGGACCACACTGGACACAGAATTGCTACAATAATGCAGAGACCAGTTAAAACCTTCCATCCCCATGTGGTGATCAATGACCAAAACCATCCAGAAAAGGTCCAAGTGCCATTTTCTGTATGAATCTCAGCTGCGATTTTATCCAATTTATTAATAGCGATATAAACTGATGGCGTATGGTCAGGAATGAACACACAGCAACTACTTCCGATAATTTTACATGCTCCACCTCTATCAGCTAACATAACATCTAACACCAGTCGATTCTGTAATGCAACAATTCTAGTAATTTGTAATTCTTCCGTAAGATTCCCAAGAGCAGCAGCGGTCTGATTCGTCACAGCCTCTACAACTCTTGTTAACCTTCGAACCTTCCTACTATTTAGGGCAGCTCCAACAAAGAAAAACAATCCTAAGTTAAAATCAATATATTGCTGTAAGCTAGTATCAGTTTGATCAACATCATCAATGGATAGAGTACGTTTATACCTATTTACAGTCACATTATTCAACAACTTCAAATCTTTATGATAGGATGCAGGTGCTAAGAATACAGGGGGTAATAAAAATGCTACATAGCATACTCCGGACCAGCCGGCTGGTAAGCGATAATAGCCCCTATTCCCACATACAAAGTATGTGTTATGGGAGGCTAAGAAAGTACTATTATTCAACCCGTCTATGTTCAATACAATAATGCAATCGCTAACACCAACAGGAATATAACCCACACTCTAGACACACAGGTCCGCTTGAGTTTGTGCCACTTGAATCACAAATTGTTCATTCCCTACAGTGTCTCTGGTGTTCGTGAAAATGTAGGGGATCGATTCATTGTCTGGTCGATATTCTTCCCATTCCCATATTGTCCCATTCGCTTGTGGATAGCCATCTTTATCTTGATGACATTCCCCATTAAGTCTGAAAAGTAATCGTCCCACTGTGGGTTTCCGTGTGGCGAAAAGCAAAGTATACCATGCTCTACAAGAGCCATTATGAGAGAAAGGAAGAGGTATGAACGGCGTTCCTCCTTTCTTCTGATGAGCTGGCATCAAACCACATATCCAACAGTTCGTAGCATTCGTAGCAACATGGGTATGATGCAACATCTGGATGAAAGTGTTATTCAAATAAGACTGACGATGCTTCAATTCTTGATACGGAAGGGTATAAAAATAGTGCTCCTCAGGCACTGGAGTGGTCAAAACAAGCAACTCACGGGCAGGAGTCACATCCTCAACAAACCATGTGGTTATACCAACAATAGCCACAATGATAATAAAGCTTGTCGCACAAAGAACCTTCTTCTTCTCCATCTTGTAATAAGAAGTCAATATCTTCCTGAAACTAAAAGGTTGTCAGAACTCTTCCCCTTAGGCAGCCGTTGATTTCTTCACCAGCGGGCCAAGACGGGTGTCACTACACTAATGCAGGGCTGATCCCCCCCCCCTTGCCTCATTGGCTCTCCGTTTCACTAACCTAAGGGCCGTTCTGACAACTTTGGATACAACAATCACTTCCTTGGTCTGAGGTGATATCTTCTTCCTCCAGGAATCGCTTGGTCCGGGAAGAGCTCCTCAGTGTCGTTCGGTTCCACAGCACGGCCTTTCTCTGCAGTCAGGATTTCTCGATGGTCGGTCAACACAGCAGGCTCCACCAATCCAGGTGGCACTTTATGACAGTGCAAAGAGTGGATCCAGTTCTTCCGATTGGAAACTCGCACAGCTGTCCTCGTTGCGAGCAGGACTTGCTCAGGACCAACCCATCTCGGCTCCAGACTATTCGTCCTTTCGAACACCTTGATCATAACGTGATCTCCAGGTCGGAGATTATGACCTTCACCCGTAGACCGATCAGGGAGCGCTTCTCGAACCTGTTGATGAATAGAAACCAAATTATCCGTTAACTGTGCCAGATAATCATTCATCATTACACAAGGCACATCATACACTGACTTCGGTTTTGGTGGACCCCAAATATTCATTGGGCGTCCGAACACAATCTCGTAGGGTGTGAGACCGGTCCAAGAATGCGGTATCGATCTAATTGACAATAATGCCAGCGGTAAAGCGTCTGGCCAAGTCAAAGAAGTCGAAGCTTGGATCTTAGCGATCTTAAGCTTCAAAGTACCGTTATATTTCTCAACCAATCCCGCAGACTGAGGGTGAAATACCGCATGGAACTTCTGAGTAATACCTAGGCCTTTCAGAACATACTTGATAACGTCTGCTATAAAATGAGGTCCGTTATCACTCCACAACAATCTGCAAACACCATATCGAGGGAAGAACTCCTTCAATAGCATCTTGGCTGTAGTCATTGCAGTATTGTCTTTCGTAGGGTATGCCTCAACCCATTTGCTGAAGGCACAAACCACTACTAGAACATACTTCAGATTGTTACAGCGCTCAAGCTGAATGTAATCCATCTGCAAAACCTCAAAGGGTGCAGTAGGTGTCGCAAATCCTCCTGCTGGAGTTTGTGTACCCTTTCCCGGGTTATACCTCAGGCAAATCATGCAGGTATGCACTACCCTCTTTGCCGTACTAGCGATCTCCGGATGCTCCCAAACTCGTGTGAGTAATTTAACAATTGCAGAAGCTCCGACATGCGCTAGTCCATGTGCCATCTGAACCATAGGTTGTACGAAGGCTGTGGGTAACTTCCATTTATCCATCTGCTTACTTCTCCAACACCCTTCATCATCTAACTCTCCATCATTGGACCATTGCTCCCGTTCCTTATCGGAAGCGGTCCTCTGTATCTCCAGCACTTCTCTCCTAACATCGTGCCATCTTTCTGTCTGCGACTTCACAACATACATTGCAGTAGCACCAGGCTGCATCGCAGTCTCTCGTGCCACCCGGTCTGCTAAAGCATTCCCTTCTCCAACTTTATCAACCACCTTCTTATGGGCACTACATTTAACTATAGCAATCTTCTTTGGATATGTTAATGCAGTCAAAAGGTTGTGAACTAACTCCCCATACATTATCTTTGTTCCATGTGACGTTAGAAACCCTCTCTCCTTCCAGAGTAGGCCGAAATCGTGCGCTACTCCGAAGGCATAGCGGCTATCTGTATAAACATTCACACACAATCCTACACTGAGCTCACATGCTCGTGTTAATGCTATCAGTTCCGCTGCTTGAGCTGATTTCTGCGGTATGCGTGCAGTCTCCACTATTGTTTGTAATGTGGTAATTGCATACGCTTCTGAAGTCGTACCATCTGGTAGCTTCAGGCATGATCCGTCCACCCATAGTTCTCCATCTACATCTGTAAAGGGCGTATCCTGGAGATCAATACGACCCTTTGTCTGTTCCTCAGTCACAAGAATACAGTCATGTGCTTTTCGTGCTTCAGACTGAGTTTCCGGGAACGGCAACAATGTGGCTGGATTTAACGTTGCACATCTCTTTAACGTAATATGAGGAGCCAAACGCGTCAACTCATATCCCGTTAAACGAGCACTGGTCAAATGCTGCGTCTTTGTCTGATTAAGCAGGGCATCAACAGCATGGGGAACTAATACCAACAGTTTGTGAGATAACACAATTCCCTCGCTTTGGCGTATTGACACAGCTGTCGCCGCAACCGAGCGAAAACACCCTGGTAATGCTCGGGTAACAGGATCAAGTACAGCCGAAAAGTATGCACAAGGGCGCTGCTTGTCGCCGTGCATCTGCACTAAAACTGATAATGCACATCCATCTTTCTCATGCACATACAGTGAAAAGGGCTTCGTATAATCAGGGGTACCTAACACTGGTGCTGAACAAAGGGCTTGTCGTAATTGCTGGAAAGCAATTTCACACTCATTTGACCAGGGAAGAGGAATCGGAGTGTCTTTTGTCAAGAGTGCTAACAATGGCTTAGCTATGTGTGAAAACCCCAATATCCATTGCCTACATAAAGAAGCAAGACCCAAAAATGCACGCACATCCTTCTGTGTGGAAGGTACTGGCGTGTCCAAAATTGCTTGAATACGATCTGGTGTGAGTGCACGCCCCTCCTTAGACAAAAGGTGACCCAAATAAGTCACCTTTGGTCTACAGAATTGCAATTTCTTCCTCGACACCTTGTGATTGTGCGATGCCAAAAAGGAAAGCAAGGATAACGTACTCTTCTCACACAGCTCAGGAGTGTCGGCCGCCAACAAGATGTCATCGACATATTGTATAAGGGCGACTCCCTCAGGCAAAAGAAAGGAATCCAATTGCCTTTTCAATGCTTGACTGTAAATACTAGGGCTCTCTGTATAACCCTGAGGGACTCTACAAAATCTATAAGACCTAATATTCAAAGTGAAGCCGAAAAGGTATCGGCTATCAGGGTGAATAGGAATCGAAAAGAAAGCATTTTTCAAATCAATAACTGAAAACGTGGTCACCGTTGGCGGGACCAAAGTAAGTAACGTCGTGATATCAGAAACCACTGGATACTGAGGTATCACTATCTTATTCACTTCCCTTAAGTCAATGATAAAACGATAAACCCTGGTATCGGTATCTTTCTTCAAAATGGGTAAAATAGGACTGTTGCAGACATTATAGGGAACTTCCTCCACTACTCCCACCTTAATCAAATCCTGCACAATCTGTATGAGTGCCTCCTCCCCCTCCTGGGAAATGCGATACTGAGGGAGGCGTGGTAACACCGCACCCTCCTGGACACTAATGTGGACAGGCGGAATCACCATCTGTCCCACATCAGTTTTTGAGGTGGCCCACAAAGAATGAAGGAGGGAAGCTAATACAGCATCCTCCGCAACCACACACATCCGGTCTGTCATTGGGTGATTATCGTTTAATATCACACGTACTCCAGTAGGGGAGCAGCGGATCGTAGCTCTGAAGTGCTTGAGCATATCAAGACCCATAATGTTGTCGGGCGTGTTCGGAGCGAGCAAAAACGGACAGGGTGCAGAAAAGTGATCAACATGGAATGCAAGGGGTTGGGAAAGAGGGCTTCGAGAGAGTGTACCATCAAACCCTACCAATGTAACCATTAAGCCAGATGGGGGAGCCCTCGGAACCAATTGTTTGGACAGTGCACTGCGAGTAGCTCCTGTATCAACTAGGAACCGATCAGTAGAACCCAAAACATTTGCTGAAACATAAGGACCCTTCTGATCAACCGGTACTTCAACTGATTCCAACCCCCATCCAACGCAATCCTATGCATGCTGCGAATCATGGTACCCAGGGCGGTCATTCCCAGACATCTGATACTGATGTTGCCGATCAAACACATTAGGTCTATCTCATTGCTGCACGTTAGGCTCAAAGCGAGCACGATCATTGGAATTCCCTCTGACATTCGAAAAGCCCCCTCTACCTCTTGGTGGTCCCTGACCACGTCCCTGACGAGATGCATATAATACCGGACAATCTCTAGCCCAATGACCCGACTGTTTACAATACGCACATTGATTTCTATTAACATCTGACCGACCGGAAGGGGGACCATAGAATCCTCCTCTACCTCTTTCGACACCCCGACGAGGCGGACCATACACTTGTGCTAACATCACCTTAGTTTTCAAATCTTTCGATTTCTTCGCCTCATGCCCCTTCGCTTCTTGTTCCTGACGCTCATAATACTGAGCCATAGTCAGGAGGGATGCCGGAGACGAAGTGGACCAAGAACTTTCACTCGCTTTTAAACGAGCTGCTATTCCCGGTAATAAATTTGCCACATATTTATCGACAATAAGATGTCGACCCGTATCATCCGTAAGTGACTGACCACTGAAATCATGATATGTCTCCTCAAAGCGTGTAAAAAAGTCTGAAACTGATTCATCAACCTTCTGTTTACATGAGGCTAACATGTTCCAGTCAATCTTTTTAGGGGGGATAATTGTTTTCAATTTAGTCAAGATAGCAGCAGGGAGATCTAAAATAAGCTGGGGTGGTCTTTGCACGGGTTTTCTCTCCCTATCCACATCCTCAATCTCAGACCATTTGGCCTTAAAAGCGGCTTGATCATCCACCTTCCGCACAGATCGCCACATATCCGGTGGTAAAATAAGCCCAAAGAACAAATCTATATCTGCTAAAGTCATAGTACAAGAATTCAAGGCCCCTTCGACCTCTTCGTAAAAGGCCGCTGGATTCTTGCGGGGGTTAGGCAATGCATTCTTTAATGCCATAACATCAGCCCTATGCCAGGGAGTATAAACCCAATTATACACAAAATATCCCCTAGCATCGGGGGAAGATATATCTGAACTGTTTCCTGCTCCTTTAGGAGGAACATACAAAGGTGCCGCCTCTCGCATCGGTTTAGCATGCACTAGTTCGCCCTTATCTGAATGGGAAGTAGATGGTTGGCCGCCGCCGATATGTGAATCCGATTTCTCCTTCTCCGCTGCCTGTAGGCGCGCTCTCTCTTTAAGTTCAAACGCCGCGTCCCGCAATGCAAACAGCCGTCGGACCGCATCGGATACCTTAGAGGGAGAAAAAACACCGTTACGTAATGCTTTAGCATCTGATACTACAGCATCAGGCTCGAAAACATCAGAATATTTCCGAAAGGCAGTAATCACTTCATCAGAAAAAGTTGCCGCAAAATACAGCCTCTCTCTATCCTGCCAACTTTCCAAAGATTCCAACAATTCAGCAAGGGGTAGCTTGCCTTTAAGCGCACGCAAAGAAATTTTCCGAAGCTCACCCATACGCTCAACTGATAACATGGACCGCGTGTCTACCTTATCCGAAACCGATCCAGAATCCTGTGATCTCGGGGCGGACGCGCCAACATAAGGGGGCGGAGAGTGATCTAATAAATAAAAATCATCTTCAAGATTAGTAAGGACAGGATAAAGTGGCTGGCGGACAGCATATTGACCCGAGACTTGCAACCTACGGTCTTTCTCTTGTCTCTCCGCCAGTTCTCTTTCCTCCCGACGCTTCGCTTCCTGCACTCTCACATGATCATTTTTCCGTTGCTCTTTATCAAACAGAGCTTTCTCACGTTTCTCTCGCTCACGCACTTCCTTCCCCCATAACCGTACACATTCAAACATGTCTTGCCGAGCACGCCGTTTACACATACACTGTTCCACATACTCAATTTTACGCATATCAAACGATCCATACAAAGGCCATCGTAACTCAGGATCCTTTTTGGTGTATTTCCTCCACACTGTGCTGTACATTATAGAGGAAAGACCATGCTTCACATACATATCCCTATAAGGAGTCCCCTCTGGGGGGGCTGGAGCAGATTCCTCGAGATTTAACCGGTTTCCAAAGCAGCAGCACCACTTACGGAGTGCGCTAAAAGCAGGCATGCTCAAAAATAATGCAAAATATGCAGTATTATCAAAAATGGCACTTAAACTTTGCGCCGTTCAGATTTACACAACTCTGGAGAAATATCTCCACATTACCTGCCTATATGTGTTGCATGGCATATATTCTCACAGTAATCAATACAAAATATGACCGGTCATCACAAATCAAACTCAAATAGCCAACCCAGGCTTCAAAACTTGGAGCAAGTACCGTACAACGGTTCTTACCAATCTAGAGTGTCCAGATTCCAACTGCCAAGTTCCAAAATTCGCCCAAACGGCTGTCGCGGCAAACCGACAGAAGAGGTCTCAGTCGAGGACCGGCGCCACCCAGAAGGTCAGTTTGGAAGGGAAGGAAGAAACCTCGGGATGCCAGGACTAAAAACGCCACTGGCAGTGATCACATCCCCGGCCAAATTCCTCACCTTCGTCACGACCAGTCCTTTGAGCATCCGAGTCGCCGATGAGCCCCACGTGACGGGCACCAATTGATCAGTACAGGCCCCAGCTAGGCCCGCAGAATACAAGGGTTCGCTCTCCTGTAACGAAAACTAGAAGGAAGTTGGCACGGAAACTGCAAATACAAAGACAGAGTTTATTAACCCTTAAGGGTGGTCCTACAACCTATACAACACTCTTCAGTATTGCATAGAGTAGCACAAAGAACTTGCGCACACGGTCCCCTTTTATACACAACAGAGGGGCTCATAAATGGGTGGATACAACATGAGGCAAAATTAATTACCTTTTATGGACATTTTCGATACAGAATCAATATGTGGGCGGAGCTAACAATTTCCTGAGCCCGCGAAAACATGGTCAAACAAGGACTAACTGATAACAGATGTGGTCAAGTCTGGGCATGCGCCAGACGGACAAAGGAGCTATTTATAGACTGTTACTAGGCAGATTACAAGAGCAACTAACAAAAAGATAGGACTCTTCTCGTGCAAAGCACGTGGAGACATGATAATATAAAATGGAGTCCGGACATTAGTCAACATAAGACAAGAAACATGTTCTAAGTGAGGAGAATTCATGTCTTTAGTGAATGCTTAATCATATCGCTGTTTTAGTTTTCAACACCTTACGAAGGGGAGGCAACAGAGAAAAACTTCTAAGGAAGTTGGAAACACGCATGATATTAGAACTGGACAGCAAAAATCCAAATGGGTTAAACACCACTGAAGATATGTATAACTTTTTATAAATCATACACAAACAAGATACTGATGTAGCTATTTAAGATAAAAAGATGAATATTCAGAGTATCAGATTCTGTAAATTTAAGGATTATTGCTTTTTATCTCATTTTTTTCATTTTCTGTTTCCGAGTATTTTAGAAGCTTTTGGAATTTTTGATATTATATTAGTCCTTCCCTTTATAAAAACAATCTTTTCACTTTGTATGATTAGTTATTTCACAAACAGCCACAATGTATATATTTCTTTCTTATTTGCTTTTTCTGCATGGAAAGGGTATTTAGTATCAAATGGTGAGGGATGTGTATCGATAAAGTTTCTTGATTACACATACAACACCCCACAGTTTTGAGATTAGTCAGAAGAAGCAAACACAAACACAAACTAGGAAGCTGAACTCGCTACAACAGATTGGTTAATGAGGTTAAATGTGTCACGCATTAATGCTGACATAAAATTACATCTGAGAAGGAAACAAACTCATGCACAAAGGATGTGAAAGGGGCAGTTACATAATTTGCACATTTGATCTATTTTGCACAAATGATTTGTTTACATATTTATTGAGAATGTTTACAAGTGACTATGCCCTACACTGTAGTTTTAAGTGGTTTTATATTTATATATAGAAAAATATATTTTTATACGGAAAATGTTCTTAGCAATCTTTCTATGTATTTAATATATTTATATTATCCACTGCAAATGTATTTTACAATACTTCATTTTACGCAGTATAAAATAACAGCTCACAAGTGCAATTAAGTTTGTTTTATCCTATGAATGTTATAACATCTACCTCGTAACAACATATGATGCGAGAAGCGAAGTATCTTTACTATGTTTATTTGGTGATGGTCACGTGATTTATGATGCAATTGGTAAAAACAATGGCGGATGCAATACTCTGTGTGTGATGAAGGGCACTCAGTGCTCAAAACACGTCGCAGAGGGATAGTCGTATGAAATAAAAATCTTCCTGCCTGAGCCGTGAGGGTCCGTTTCTCCTTTTCTTTCGCGTTGGGATAGCTGTGAAAGCAGAAACTACGTGATGGTGTGGAGAGTGCACTATATATATATATTCTTTGACACATACAGCAATAATATTACAAAATGGCTACATCGGCAGACGCGCTGCGAGCCAGAGAAGCTATAGTGGATGCTCTATTTGCAAGTCTTCCAACTACCGACACAACCCACAATGGTAACAAGGATCCAGGTGTCGATCATGACGTAAAAACGTGGTTAAAAAACTTAGAAAAATTATTAAAGACAGAACTGACTAAATGGTGGGAGAAAAAAAAGCCTGGAGAAATATACAGAAGTGGGTCGTGTCCCACGAGGTCTTAGAATACTGACTGCACCTTCATTTGAAAACCCTAATCCCTCAATGTTGAAAGAATGGGCGAACAACAATCTGGAAGCATCCATGAATATGGTATCAATCTTGATAAAATATGCTGAAATTGATAGAATTGAAATCCTAAAGAAAATTGAATCTTTAAATACAATATTGGATGCACATGAACAGAAGGATTTCATTAAAAAATATCGTGAAGACATAAAAACAAGACTAACAAAACACGAAGAAACAATTAAAGCAAGGAAAATATGGAAGTTTTCAAGGGATAAAACCGATTATGAAACCGGAAGGGTATTCACATTCTCAAGAAAATTCGACAACGCCAAAAGACAAGCTTTGACTGCCAAAAATACTATGGTCAATAATGAAGTCCAAGAAATAAATAATATACCAAGTACTGACACCAGCCCTATGAGCAGCAATTGTGATTCAGATGATAGTGCCTCAATCAACCATTTAACAAGACTCCCAACAGACTACACTCCCTCGGAGGAATTGGGGTTTCTCATAGACGATCGTCGCCATACATTACGTTCACACGATCCCGAGAGGACAAATGCCGGGAAAACAACTTCAGGAGAAAACAAAGGAGAAAAGCCCAGAGGCAGAGGAAGAGTTAGAGGGAGCAACAGGGGGAGCAAATGGTAACGTCAGAATCAAAGCAATCAGCCCCAGACAACACCGTTATAAATGTATCCAACATCGAACTAACGGTAGCAGAACTACAACTACTTTCACTGGGTCTATCTTTTTGTCCAGGCGAACGTTTCAAATACACACAAACAAGAGTCGACGTCTTTAAATTTATAAGAAAACTAAAATTGAAAAAACATTTCAAACAAAACAAAGTGTTAGAAAAAACCACCACCATTGGAACTACTAACACCATTGATGAACTGTTTCAAGTGTGCGACATCCCATTACTCCGCTCAATGCACGCCCTAGCACATGGAGAACCTAACGCCACCCAAACAACACAAGAAGATTTGTTAGCAATGGGCATACAAGACAATGCAATCATTCCAACACCATTTCGACCACCGTCATCATTCATCCCGATGATGCCCCGGGATGCAATTGATATTTTCAATGATTGCGTTACAGAAGACCTGAAAAAATTGAATTTAAAAACTTTACGCACAAACAGACAAAGAAAATATAAGGAAGTACAATACTCTAAATTGATATGAAAACTTCAATCACATGAAGACCTGATTATCAATAACTCTGACAAAGGTGGTAACATTGTCTTATGGCCACGACAGATGTATATGGCGGAAGCACACAGACATTTGGGAGACAGCGAATGCTATGTCAAAGCAACTTTCAATGACTTGAAAAAAACCATAGAAAGAGTATTCAAAGACCTTTCCAATTGGAAAAGAATGGGACTGTTGACCAAACATGAATTTGAATTTCTAAAGAACGATTATCCTATTACCCCGGTAATTTATTTCATCCCCAAAGTTCATAAAAAGACTAATCCAGTCCCAGGGAGACCTATAATATCAGCTCAAAAGGGACTCCTAGAAAACATGTCCAAATATGTGGATTTCTTTCTACACGAACATGTGGAGAAATTGGATTTATATATTCGAGACACCAACCACTTCTTATCCAAACTCAAGACTATTGAATGGCATCAAGAATATATCTTTTTGGTTATGGACATTAGTTCTTTATATACAAGCATTTGACACTTAGATGGCAGAGCTGCCAATGAATACTATTTGTCTAAGCGCCCCAGTATGTTTTACCATCACAATGCAATGCTCCTTGACATGATTAACATATGTCTAACAAACAACTTCTTTATTTTCAACAAGGAAGTGTACCAGCAGCTACGCAGGGTGGCGATGGGGGCATGTTTTTCCCCCAGCTACGCGTGTCTCCACGTAGGCTGGTGGGAGGAACGTGTCCTCAGAACCACCCACATTAAGCTGTTTGATACTCATGTCATTAGATGGTGGCGATTTATAGATGATGTGTTTGTCATCTGGAGGGGTAACAAAGAATCAGCTCTCAAATTTGTTGAAACTATAAACATCAATAATCTAAACCTGAATTTCACGGCAGATATAAATGATAAGTCCACACAGTTTTTAGATATGGAAATTTACATCAAGGACAACTGTATTCATACTAAACTACATAGAAAAAACACAGCGGGCAATGCCATACTGCATGCCACGAGCTTTCACCCCTATCATTTGATTAAAAGCATCCCTTATGGGGAATTCTTGAGGATCAAACGTATATATGTAATACAGATGAGGACCTCAAGACATGCCAAAGAGGGGCATTTGATAGATTCATCCATCGAGGGTATAACAAAAAGGAACTCCTTATAGCTATGGACAAAGCCAACGCATGTAGTGCCAATGAAGAACCTAACATAGTAGTATGTCCCACCATTAATAAAACGGAATCTGAAAACACCATTAGACTTATTACGCCTTACAGCCAACAAAATAAACAAATTAAAAGGATTATTTACAAAAATTGGCCTATTGTTAAAACAGACCTCACTATGTCCCAATTAGTGCCCGATTTACCAAACATTACTTTCAGACGAGCACCATCCATGAGAGATGCATTAGTCAGAGCGAGTCCAGAAATTACTAAAATCACCAGTAATTGGTTAACTACTACTAAAAAGGGCTTTTTCAAATGCAGCTCATGTAGAGCCTGTAAATTTGGCATCAATACTCAGGAAGTCACAGGAATGGCGGCATCTAACCCTATTAGAATCTCCAAAATGCTCACATGCCGTACTGAGTTTGCAGTTTATGTCTTACAATGTACTTGCAAACTCAGATATGTAGGAAGTACCAAACTCCAAGTCTTTAATCGGATCATACAGCATTTGAGAGCAATAGTCAATTCGGACCCCAGTTACCCGGTAGCACGTCATTTTAAACATGTGCATAACAACAATCTTAATGACCTTAGCTATTTTGTCATAGACATGGTACCCAAATCCATCAGAGGGGGCAATAGGGAGAAGAAATTGCGGCAACTAGAGTCATATTACATCTTGACTCTAGATTCCAAAATGCCAAATGGTCTGAACAACAGTGAAGAATTGCACCATTTCCTGTAATGTACTAATCTGTATTTCACTTATCTGGGACACGCAACATGTTTTACTTTTCTTATGTATATCTGCCATCTATGTTTTGTACCATTTTACTATGCTATTTTATCAGGCTTTTATTGAATTTTTAGATGTGTTTTTATCAAAAGTTTTACTGGGGCTCCGGTTTTACTCGAGATTTTAAACAATCTATTGATGACATGATCGCCGATATAAGCATGAGGGACTGGTTAAATACATACACGGCATCCAGTCGTATTTGTGCATATTGATTACTAGAAAAACTCATTTTATATTGGCATACTATATTATTAACTCTATATATACCTCTCCAGCACTAGCACTTCATACGAGGCATCTTTTGTGACGTGAAGTATAACTTGTAACCTCACAGGAGGTTGATCTAACACGTACAAACGTTCAATTTCATTCATTTTTTACATCAGGCTCACTTTTGCCATTATAGGAGTTTCTAAGACTACAAACACATGCACAAT
The DNA here is from genome assembly GCF_964204655.1 of Triturus cristatus. Taxonomy (NCBI): domain Eukaryota; kingdom Metazoa; phylum Chordata; class Amphibia; order Caudata; family Salamandridae; genus Triturus; species Triturus cristatus. The sequence goes on from NC_140591.1 coordinate 503,362,541, forward strand.
ACTTGCACCTAGCTGCTCTACATTGATTGATTTTCATATGATTTTAATATGGATATTTTATCAATATGTATTTTAATCATTTTTGTCGGTGTTTGAATTTAATCTAGTACATGTATATATATATATATATTTTTTTTTAGCACTCACACTTGCACTATGTTTACATATTTATTATTTTATTGTAAACTGCGAACTTTGCACATTTGCCCGTATACAAATACTTATATTGTAATATTTCCAACAATATGCCAAACAATATTGTGTACTATGTTTACAATTGAGATTTCAGAAATTGGCGGCATTTGTAGTCTGTTTTCACTGTTTTATCACCGATATAAAAGCTCTAAATGGCCGCAAGCATGTCATGTGATCAAGACAGTTAGTTACTGTCGAAACGCGTAATGCTGCTACTAAGCCAAAATTGCTGCCAACTTGAGCAATAAACTGCACTGAAACCTTCAACATGCTGTGGTCTGTACCTGTTTTTTCTGGAAATCCGAGAACAGACGGGACTGTATACTTTGTATATATATATATATATATATATAAATATGACTTGCTTCATGCTACGCTTGGTTCTTTTTCCACGCCTGCAACCCCTGATGAAATGCTACTCTGCATGAAACGCGTCGGGCATTGCAGGACTTTATTTTAAGCGAGGCACTTGCGCTGTGAGATGAATGGCGTTCCTTCATTAAATTAGATGTTACTTTTACTCACCTGTGTGGGCTGACTCATTCCAGGCAACTGTGTGGTTTTGGATATACATATATATATATATTCACTGAAAAAACCATAGGTTTCACACATGTTATAGTTAGCTGGAGATTTCACTCATACAAAACCATTGAAATTCCCCCGTTATAGTTAGTTCAGCTAACTATAACTCGCGCGACGCAATCCACTGCTGATGATGTCACATATTTCATCACTCATGACATGGTCAGTGACATCACTCATGAAATCACTGATGACATCTCAAATGACATCACTGATGACATCACTGATGACATCATCCAGTGAATCTGAAAAATAGATATTTTTTATATATGTATATCTAAAGGTTAATGGAAGAATAAATGGGTAAATAAGTGTCTAAATGGATGGTTTTTTTTGTAAAATTAATTGCATAACTGACTTATTAACAGTATCTTAGTGAATACAAATATTATTGAGTAATGGTTAAATATTTAAATATCTGTATCAGTGTCTCACTTTGTGTATACGTAGCTGCATGGGTTGGTGAGTAGCTACATGAGTGTGTGTATGGGTTATTAGTTCGTTTTTAGAGTATCAGTATGAGTGTCTGTATGGTTCAGTGGGGGATGTTACTTAGCATATAGATGCATGAATGAGTGACTCACTATTTGTCTGTGTTTTGAAGAGAGTATGTGAGCAGGACAGTATGGGTGGATGAGTGTGTAAATGGGTGAATAAGAGAGTGAATGACTGTCTCAATAGTGTCTTTATGAGTAAGTCCGTATGTTTTAAACTAGTATATGTGAGTATTGATGTATATAAGTGAGTATATATGAGAGTGAGAGATTGGAACAGTCCCTGTATAAATAAGTATGTGTTTCTATAAGTGATTGTTTAAGAGAGTAAGTATGTGTACGTTTCTGTAGAAGTAAGTGTAGTGGTGTGTGTATAGCTGTATATGCAAGTATATGGATGTTTATTTGCATGTGTGAGTATGTGTGTGAGTATGTATGAGTGTAGGTGTGTAACAGGATGTATAAGTGTATGAGTACATATGATGACTGAGTACATGTATGAGTGACTATATAGAAGTGTTGATGAATGAGTGGATGCGTATGTAGATTTTGGAATTACTGAATAGGATGTTCTAACTGGTATTGGTATCTCTATAGTTTTCAAAACTTTTGTTTGTATTTTTCAATGAGCGTATCAAAGTTTGTGTTAGGATAAGAGGAGGTCTGCCACTCTTACACAAGGATGATGTCATCAGTGATGTCATTTGAGATGTCATCAGTGATGTCATGAGTGATGTCACTGACCATGTCATGAGTGATGTAATATGTGATGTCATCAGCAGTGGATTGCGGTCGCGCGAGTTATAGTTAGCTGAACTAACTATAACGGGGGAATTTCAATGGTTTTGCACGAGTGAAATGTCCAGCTAACTATAACATGTGTGAAACCTATGGTTTTCTCAGTGAATTTGAAAGGTTTTTTAAATGCTAATTCCTAACTAGAATGTGTGTGAAACCTATGGTTTTTTTAGTGAATTTGCAAGGTTTTATAATGCTAATTCCTAACTATAATGTGTGTGAAACCTATGTTTTTTTAGAGAATTTGTAAGGTTTTTTAAATGCTAATTTATGTATGTATTATTATATTTTTTATATATTTATTTTATAATAAACTACCTATGTATATAGTTATAGATTGACTGTATCCTGTAATATGGAATGGCTCAGCTCTTTTTTTTTTGAATTTGTATAAAGTTGAACAGCATAGTTAATATCTTCTATAAACTTATAAACAGTTTAAAATGTTTTTTTTTTTTTAATTGCCGGTGCGCGCATGGTGCGCGCACCGGCAATTCTTTTTATTAAACAAAATGTTTTTTTTGATTTACGAGGTCCTTTAGGGACCCCCGAGAAGGTCTAGGGGGTCAGGGAGTGTCTTCTCTGCCTCCTTTTCATGTTTTAGAAATCGGGTTAAAAGTAATTAATTTCTGATGCGTGCGTGCACCGTGTGCACATACGTGCGAGCACCGTGCGCGCACAGCAAGTCATGTGATTACAAAACAACACTTTTCATTGTTTCATAGTAGTTTCTGTTCCAGAATCTTCAAATACCACACCTACTCCCGTCACTATTTCTTCTTATTTCCTGGGACAAGGAGCTGAACAGCTATTCTAGTACAATTTTACTTGAAAATGGCAGAACAGCAGTCTACTTCAGGGAGTGAGGAGGAGACCTTTGTGGTACCACCAAGGTAGACCAAACAAAAAGACTCTTTTATCTGGAAATTCTTCACCTTTCCAGAGGGCCAAAAGAAGGTCAATGCCCCGAAGGTGACATGCACTATTTGTGGAAGTGTGTTATACAGAGGACATCCCACCAAGAAATACTCGTTTAGTATTTATTCAATGTTGAGACACTTCAAGACAGTGCATCCTGTACCTTATGCTCGAGAGTCAATTAGAGCCCTAAGAGACAACCCTCCACCTGCTCAGCCAAGCACATTATCTGCGGCCGCAGATTCTCCGTGTACCAGGTCACTGGACATCCGCCCACTTTTCCAGAAGGTGCACATACATTGTAATGTGTGCAATGCTGTTCTGTGCTACGCTGAGAGCAGTATTAACTTGATCGAAAACAAAATACAGCAGCACACATGCTCCAGCCCATAATTTTTTTCATTTATTGTTTTTGTTCCTGTTGAACAGTTTTTCATTACCAGTTTTTTTTGGTGCTCTAAAAAAATAAAAAAAAATACAAAATTGTTAAAAAACTTAAAAAAAAATACAAAACAAAAAAACAAACAGTTATTTTCGGAACTCACTTCACTTCTCCAAGAAGAGCTATATTCCTAATATACTGTGTTGTAATTTTATTGAATGAATGTGTAGTGTATACATGAATGATTGAAATGCTTGAAATGACTGAGTGAAGAGGAGGAAAGGACAGACAGAATGAGTGAGAAAAGGAAAGTATGATCAGTCATGAAAGGGAAGTGAAAGACTGACTGCAACAAAAGGACTAAGGGTAGAGGATACAGGTAAGAAGAGTGAATGAGTAAGGGAATGGCAGTGAGTAATGGAGAGTGATGGAGGGGGAGTGAGAAAAGGGGAGTAAGGGACGGAGATAGGAAAAGGGAGTAACAGATGAAGCGGATGAAGTACAGCAGGGTAAAGGGATTGAAAAAAAGGGAAGTGGAGTGATGGGGAGTGAGGGGATGGAGGGATTTAGGAAACTGGAGTGAGAGAAAGGGAGTCAGGATTTCAATGAGCAAAGGAGAGTGAGGGAGAGTGAAAGAAAGAATGCGAAAAGGTGAAGGGGTGTGAGATACAGACAGGAGGAAGTGAAGTATGAGAATAGGAGTGACTATGAGTAAAGGATAGTGACAGTTAGGGAAGGTGAGGGAAGGAGAATGACAGAGAAGGTTAAAAAACTTAACATAGATGGAAAATGAGTGATGGAGAGAGGAGGAGTGGTAGAAACAGAGATGTTAAGGAAATTAAGGGTAAGACAGACAAAGGGAGAGAGACAGAAACAGAGATAGAGAGCAACGAACTGAGAAGGAGTAAGGCAGCTAGAATGGCTGGGACATATGGAGACAGGGAGAGAAACATGGTTGAAAAAATAGTGATGGAGGCAGTAAACCTAGGGGAGTAGTAGAGAAGGAGTGAGGGAGTTACAAAAGAGCAGTAAAGGAAGAAGAGAGAGGGAAGGGGAATGAGAAAAGCAGAGTGAGGAGAAGTGAAGAAAAGGGAGCATGAAAGTGAAGGGGTGAGAAATACAGATATTTTAAACTTATCTGACCAACAAAATAACTTAATTAGAAATAAATGGGTTTTTTTAATTACAAGAAAAATGGATTCAATTTCCTAAATGTTCTTTCTAGATCTGAAAAAAAGAAAAAAAGTAGTAATATTTAACAATACATTTTAGAATACAGAACACATATTTTCATATTTAACAAAGTAATTTTTTGCCCTTTTTTTGCTGGTTTCAGAATATATTGAATTTCACTGAAAATAGTGATATCAATTGTATTCATCACTTAACAGCGGGCAAAAAAATAGACAATCTGAAAGATTGTTTAAAAAAGCCCTGAATCTATCCTCAGTAAAACATACCTTGATATAAATGTAACATATATATTAAAAATATCTTCTAAGAACAATAACTTTTTGCAATAAATAACGTCTGTAAATCTTGTTGCTTCAGCACATACACCAAAATAACATCTGTCAAAGAAGTCCACAATAGAAACATTTACCTTTCCATGAGGCCAAATGGTAATTTTTAAATCCTTTTTAGGTGAAATATCCAATGGTAATCCTATAAAATCGAAATAATGGTTTCTTCAGATGCTGCAATTTGTATCTAAAATTTTGGTTTTAGAAAAATTAAGTAGGAATTTGGTAATTCTGCAGGCAAACGTTGCTTGAAAATCAATTGAGAATCATTACACAGTGTCCAGCCTTTTTCACATTTTAGATAAACTGTGTAATGACCAGAAGTTATAGAAGGTCCATCATGGAAAATTATTGCAACTGCAACAAAAGTCTTTCCTGATATTGATAATTGATTTCCTACAAACTTCTTTATTAAAGTGTCCAATTTTGTTCCATCAGCTCTACAACGTTGCATCATTAAAATTATATACTGTCCATATTTCTTTAAAAATAATGTTGATAACATTTCTGATTTACATTGAGAACATTCCATGTTGTGATTTGCATCTTTAACTAATTTACTAAAAGTCACTGATTTACTCTCTGGTAATGTTAAATGTATGAACCTTTCAGAATCAACATTAGTGCTGCATGTGTTCATACAGTTTTCACAACAATGTTCCCATTTATAAGAGAGACCAAACATATGTTCTATTTCTACCCCTTCATCTTCCAGTACCATAAGCATAAACATTAAGAAATCCTGTGCATCTTGCTTTACATTTTGTGTAAACTGTGTACATCCAGAACATACATCTAAAAGATTTCTAACATCAGAAGCACTTTCTATTTTAGTTTTATCATTACTCAACTTCTCATAAAGGAAACTCAGCAGAGAACAAAATCTTTTTTCATGATTTAGTATTATCTGCTCTTGCAAACTTTCAAGATAAAATACAACATTCAGCACTACATTAGCGTAGCAGTTGACACCAGAGCTATTTTCAAAATGACAACCAAGAACCTCTTCAACATTGTCCTTTTTCTTTTTGCTTGCAATCACATCACTCTCTTTTTGTTTTCTCTTCTGTACATCCTCATTACAGATATTCTCAATTCTCCTTTTCCGACAAACAACACGTTTTTCAAACACAGGATACTGACCTAAATGAGGAGCATAGCTTGTTCTTAATCTATTATACTCCTTTACACAATTTGCATCAGCACTAACTTTTGAGTCATCAAAGTCTATCATGAATAAACCAGATAATTTTTTCATTTGTGACAAAGCAACATATGCCATACCTTCTTTAAACACACTAGATCCAATGTTTACAAAAGCACTATCTACAGTTAATCCTTGAGATTTGTGAATAGTTACAGCATATGCTAGAGAAAACGGAAACTGCTTCCTACGTACATATAAGTCTTTCACAAGCAAAAAACGAACTGAACAACGACTAATGTCTTTAACCTCTTCAATCTGATCAAATTTTATTTTTAAAAATTCAATTCCATCTTTTTTCTGGTAATTAATAAAACCCACAACTTTACCCATAGCTCCATTCACTAAACCTTTTTCTACATTCAAATTACATCTTAAAATTACTCGACAGTTCATACATACATAAAGATTCTTTTCTAAACCAGCTGTTTTCAATATGTTTTTCTCTAGAGAATACAATTTAGTTTTCAATTTGCCTGTCAATATAATAGTTATTCCTTCATGCTGTATTTTATCCACGGCTTCCATTTTCATAATCTCTTCATTTTCCAATTTCAAAAGTTCTTCATTGAATATAGAGCACTCATGTAGTGTTGGCATTAAGCAGATTACAGTATTTTTTTCTGCAATTTTCTTGTATATTTTCTCTGGAACTATTTGTTCTGTTGGAAACAAATTACATAGCAATCGACTCTGTAAAGCTTTTCTGCCATGTTCTGTGAGTAGTTCAATTCTGATATCTTTGAGAATACTTGCATAATAATCATCATTTGCTTGCCGCATATTGGTAATGAGTTCTTTGTACTCAAAGTATGACCAAATATTCACATTACCTATACTTCCTAATTACTTTTTCGTGTCTTCATGTGCAAGAGTATTAAATACTGGTTGTCCTTTAACTGGAGAGAGCTGCAGTAGATCCCCAAAAACTATAACATGTTTTCCTCCAAATAACACATCATAGTCTGTCTTTAGAATTTGCTGCATTCTTAAATGCACAAAGGCAAGCATTAAGTTTGATACCATGCTTACCTGTTCAATAATGAGAACTTTCATTTTCTTCAACACTCTTGAAACTTCAAAACATGCTTCTCCTGTTAGCTTGTGGTATTCTATTTTGTTCTCATGCTCTACTGGTAACATTAGCAAACGATGTAAGGTAATTCTTTTTATGTTATATGCTGCTAACCCAGTTGGAGCAGTAACAACACAAAACAAAGTTGTATCAGTTTTTTTCTATAGGTAGCTTCTAATTACTTTAATTAAGAAACTTTTTCCAGTTCCAGCTTGTCCACTTACATACATTCTGATTGGTTCAAATGATGTGCATGAGCACTCTTTATTTTCATGTAGTAATCTATGATCAATTTGTTTTGTGACTTCTTCATAAATTTGTTGTTGTTCATCATTCAGTTGTTGTTCCAAATTTGGTAAGTCTATTAAATCTACCTGAGCTTGATTCATAGCTGTTTCCACTTCAGTCATGGCTATTGCAGCTTCATTTTCTACGATTGGTTGTCCTAGGGGATCTTGACTGAGGGTACCAGAACTTTGACTGTCTTGAGAACTGTCTCTAGCTACTTCAGCTGCAATTGTAGCTTCTTGTTCAATTTCTTCATTTAACATTTGTACATAATTTGTGAAAGTACTGCATTCTATGCTATCTTTACATGCATTAAAGGAATCTTAATAGCTCTGAAAATCTCCAAGTAATTCATCCTCTGAACACCATGGTTTAAACAGCTGTAAAAGTGCTAAGTAGTAAAATTCCTTTTTGTCAGTAGTGTCGCAACTCAGCTTCCTGTGATTAATCAAACTTCCTTTTGTTTGTTTCACCAAACATCCTTCCTCACGAATGACTTTATATTTTCCATTGTTGATGTCTTCTGTGGCATTCCGTGTAAAAATGTAGTTCTGCAGCACTTCATAGAGACACATGTTCTCAAGATGATGACTTCTATTTGGGTAATATGTGTCCAACATATTTGTTTTCAAAATGTCTGTACGTTCTGGTTCGTTCTCTGCTAAATATTCAATTTCTCGAATAGATTTGAGTACCCGATTTCGCATTCCTGCAAGGCCTAAACTTACCCAAATTATTCTTCTGGATTTGGAGTACCTATCTGAGCATTCGTATGACCCAATTTGTCGATGCGATAACATCTTTAAACTGAAACTGTATAGCTTTTTACTGACAGTCTTCTCGTGAGAAATCTCTTCCCACATTTCTTTCAATTCCGTTTTCTCAGATTTAGTGATGTAAGATGTGACATACCGAGCAACAGCAATAGAATTGTCAGCTACATACTGAATATCCATGTTAGCATTCCACATGGATAAAATGACTGGGTTGTAGTCATTTATATATTTTGACTCTTCTTTTCTTCTTAGGTTGTAGGTATTTTTCGGAGATTTTCTTGTAATGGTATGTCGCACAGCTGACATAAAACTGTTTACTCTTCCTTTTGAAAGAACAGGTCGTGGAAATCCAAATCGACATTTTGTGTAGAATTTATCTTTACTCTTGTACTTTCGTCGACAGTATTTTCCACACCGATGACTTTGGAAACGTAAAACTTGCTCTTTTAAGTTTTTTTCTTCTGTGCTTTTAGGTATAGCACATGTTGCATATTCACCAATGAAATATAAAACTGCATTATCAGAATCTGTTCCAAATTGTGGGGCATCCTTGATCCACAACAGCATATGAATATGAGGAGCACCTCTTGCTTGGTACTCTTTTCTCCAGAAGAAATCCACAACTTCTCCAAGAGGTGGATTTTTTTAATTGCAGATGAAGGACATCATAGCCTCAAATCTATGATTGAAATATCTGCAAACATTAACCGGATCCAATGAGCACAATTCTCCTGCTGTCTTGTATTGGATGTTTTCAATATTTGAATTTGCCTCTTGAAGAAAATCCAGTAAATCATCCCAAGCGTACTCAGCACAGCTTAGGGTAAGGAACCATGTAGGAGTTCCTAAATTCCGTAACATACATTTCAATTCTCCATGGCGTCGGTACGAATATTCATTAGTTCCACGCTGACAAGCCATCAGATTAATCAATTGAGATTCCAAATGATCATCTCGCTGTTGCACTTTGTTCATAAAATCGTTTGCAGACACATTATGTAGATGTAATCCAGTTTTTAAAATGTGATTTACTGCATAAGATAGTGCAGACAAGTCACTTTCAAATAAAAGATGGAACAAATAAGGAATACTTTGACGAAATCTTGGATCTTCTGCATATAATCTTGTAGTCCGATACTCAGAAGCAGGAATCTGTACTGGACGTTCATCATATCGTCCACCTTTTCCTGTAGGAAACAGCTGGGGAAAACAACGAGCTTCCAAGTTCTCCTCCCATACACTCACGGGAGTTCCTTTTGCTTTTTTCCTCTGAAACAGATCAATAGTGTTTCCCATAACTTCTTTACAATGAAGAGGATGTATGCTGAAATGTTCATACATTTCTTCTTCTTTTGACTTATCCACTTTTTCAATTTGCCCAGTTGGTATTCCTGTGTCTGCTAGTAAAACTTCTTCATCTTCATCCATATAAATTGTCATCTTCATCCATATAAATTGTCTCTATAAACTACTAGATAATAATAATAATAATAAATTGATTCATAGTACTTATTATTTCTTTTCAAATATAAATTTGCTCCTTGTACTTTTCGTACATCTACTAGCTCCTGCCAAATTTTCTTATTCTTTGTAGGTACACCATTAACCAGAATAACTAATGGTTTAGTTTCCAAACTATCTGCATCAATTGTTTCAATATTTTTTTTCAAATCTAATGGCAAATAGACAACTCTTCCTTTTAAACCTCTTTGTAAATCTGAAGGAGGTAATTTACCTGTTTTGGGCTCCATACGAACTATAGTCTTAAACGGATGGACACATTGAATGAGTATAGACTCATACGTATTTAAATCACTAAGTTCTGCAGGAATATCAACCAATTCTAAAGTATTATGTACAGCTCTAGCTGGCATTTTATTTTCTTCTAATTTATTATAACAGTATTTACAAATACGCTGATCTTCACCCAAATCAAAACAATTTTCCAGAAACAAATATGTAGCAAAATCCTTCCACTCATAATTATTTTCTTTTTCACTTTTTTATAGAGATCAACATTCCTTGTTTGAGTTTTATAATGGCTTCTCCGGCAACAAATACAAGTAATATTTGGTCTTTCATTAGAGATGATAGTACATTTTGTCATTTGATCTTCAAAATTTTTACTAACAGTGGGTTCTACATTCTCTTCCACATTTTCTTCAATAACTGTGTAATTTCCTGCACTTTCTTGTTCTGGACCAAAGTAACAAAACTGAATATCATCATTAACCTTCTCTACATCTGATACAGATCCACGCAACAGAGCACTATTCAACTCATTTAACTTTAGTGCTGGACTTTTAGCAAAATACAATCTTCTCACAAACTTTCTCATTTCAGTATGATGAACTGCCAGCATCCTAAAATGGTGAAAAACACTTTGACAAACTTTCCTAGAAAGACAAGCCAGAGAATGTCCTTGCAAACCAGTATTCTTTCTCACTCTGCATGGATCTAGTCTTTGAAGCACCTTAATCTTCTGTTTAACACTTTTTTTACTATATTCTCTTAGAAAGTCACATAATTTATCAATAGATTCTTGTCGTACAGTACAAATAGTACTACAATTCCAAGTGTACACTGGGGCTTTAGGCCGTTTCCCCATAACCTCATCAGCTAAACACTTCTTCCTCATTTCTTGGAACCATTTTCTCCTTTTCCATTACACAACCATCTTTAACTTCATAAGTTCGACCACTAGTGTCAACTGCATGAAGCAAACTATTACTTTGAAGATAACTCTCTTCATTAAAAAATGGTTCAGTGCTTGAACTATGCTTCCATTCTCCTAAGAACACATTACAAAAGTTATTTTTTTTCACTACTCTTTTCCTTTTGCTTTTTGACTTCATTACATTGACTAATTTATCCAATGTACGGATCCTGTTCAAAATTAAAATGAATAGTTTTCTTTTTAATTCCAAAGCCTTTGCAACAATTGATTCAATATGTTTCTTTTTCTTATAAAATATTGCTTTCTTCCTATATTTTTTCACATCCTTTAGCAAATTGAACACCACTCTTCTCTGAAACATTTTTTTACGAATGTTTTGAAATTCAGTTTTTCCTTTAAAGTTATTCTTCCTTGCTTCTGATTGTACATTAGCATTTAGTATTTTCTTTCTATTGTCTTGTTGTTTTCTTCTTGAATCACTATTTGCAGTGGATAAACTTTGTACATTTTTTCTATGTTTGAGGATATTTTTAAAAAAATCCTTAGTTTGCTTACCAGAAGACTTTTTCTTTTTTCCAACATGAGGTTCTTCAACTAATTTTTGTTGTCCAGTTATCTTCAAATATAGATGTTTTTGCTGTTCTTTTCTCTTTCTTGATTTTATAGGCATGGTTAATTTATTTCAGTGTTGTTCAGCAATACCTAAAGGAAACTAAAAAATAATACCTTTATGTAATTTAAATATATTACTATATATTTTTTGAGCTTTTCAAATCCTATCATATGAGCTGCCCCTTTCCTACGAGTGCAAGTCTTACAGAACAAGAGCAACACAAATTAAATCTCTGACAACAATTCCTGTGTGCAGACAGACTCATGGTGTGATTCTAGGCAGAAAACGATATTTGATTGGCAATTTCAAAGCACATTTACTACTGTGGTAGAGCAAGTGATAATTACTGTAACAGCCTGACACATTTTCCTTAAAGTTTAGAGAGGCAGAAAAGAGCACATGTCCCAACAGCTACTTGAGACCATGAGCATGTGGAACCTGGGTGATTGATTAGACTAGAGCAAAGGAAATGAGCCTTGGTGATGTTGAATGTGTTAGCGTTACACACTGCTATCTGAAATACCACACAGTGCTGAATAGTAAGCATGGGAATGCAGGAGAAGCAGCTGCCTGTGTGCTAAGAGTATGTTTCTGGAGACTGTGTATTGTCAGGTGCAAGAGAGATCTGCATGGACGCTTGCACAACTGCATGAAGACTGCAGAGATGTATGAAAGAGCACATGTGGTAAGGGTTAATTTGGCTCATGAACATGTAGGAACTACCTCACTTATTACAGTACTGCAAGGAAAATCTACCCTGTTGTTTTCAAATGTGTTAGCATTTGCCTCTCATCTGTGAGATGGTGATGTGTGCTGCATGCTAACCATCACAGTTCAAGAAAACAAGCTGCCCCTTTCCTACGAGGGCAAGTCTTACAGAACAAGAGCAACACAAATTAAATCTCTGACAACAATTCCTGTGTGCACACAGACTCATGGTGTGATTCTAGGCAGAAAACGATATTTGATTGGCAATTTCAAAGCACATTTACTACTGTGGTAGAGCAAGTGATAATTACTGTAACAGCCTGACACATTTTCCTAATAGTTTAGAGAGGCAGAAAAGAGCACATGTCCTAACAGCTACTTGAGACAGCTGCCTGTGTGCTAATAGTGTGTTTCTAGAGACTGTGTATTGTCAGGTGCAAGAGAGATCGGCATGGACGCTTGCACAACTGCATGAAGACTGCAGAGATGTATGTAAGAGCACATGTGGTAAGGGTTAATTGGGCTTATGAACATGTAGGAACTACCTCACTCATTACAGTACTGCAAGAAAAATCTACCCTGTTGTTTTCAAATGTGTTAGCATTTGCCTCTCGTCTGTGAGATAGTGATTTGTGCTGAATGCTAACCATCACAGTTCAAGAAAACAAGCTGCCCCTTTCCTACGAGTGCAAGTCTTACAGAACAAGAGAAACAAGAATTAAATCTCTGACAACAATTCCTGTGTGCACACAGACTCATGATGTGATTCTAGGCACAAAACAGTATTCCTGGGTGATACCAGTACACCTTAACTTATGGTGAAGACATACTCCATAATATCTTACAAGTTCAAGGCAGTTAAATATCTTCCAAAACATAAAATGTAAAACACAACTTTAAAAGAAGAAACAAATTTCTATTATTTATATCAAAATACACCACATACATCCCCTCTCAAATTCATAACTCACCTTTAAAAGTAGTTAGTTGAGAAAGAAATGTGCCACTCACACAGCAGATTATCAGAGCCAGAATCTCTGAGCTGTACTCCTCTCACCAGAACCACTAAATGGCAAAATGTCCCTCTCTTTTTTCACACATATACATGTTAACTTCAAATCACATTGCTTCCCACATTTTTTTTAATGGAAACACACATTTCTATTGGTTGCAAATTTCAACCCTTTCCAAATGATCGCTACCCCCAACATGACTTCTGCCTGCTACCATAGCAACAGATCATGGATCACTGGTGTGAGCAGAGAGGTCAGAATTTCAGCACACAATGTTGCTTGACTTTTCAAACCTAACAGCATATCCAAAGTAATCTTCTGTGGGAACACATTTTTCTGAACCAATACAAAACATGCTTTTAAAAATTTAAACATACAGCCTAGTTTTTAGTGTTGAATGGTCTGAAACAGCCAATGAGTTCTTTATATTAAAAAAAGTATGTAAGCCTCCATTTTACAACTATCTTTCTTTTCATATTGCCATTCTACTGAAAGACACCTTCTGAGTGCCTCCAGATCTCCTTGAAAGATGTTCACAGTGTGGATTGTAGGTCATAGCTATGTCTACTGGAGTGAAAAGTATGTGGAAAAAAGAGGTATTGTTAAAGACCTTGCTTTGTCAAATGTAGACATTAAATGGATTGGTCAGAGAGGGTTAAAGTGGCACCAATTAATGCCTTTGGTGAAATCCTTTCTACATCTCCCACAGCCTGACCTTATAATTGTGCACTGTGGTGGAAATGACCTAGGCACTTTAACTGGGGTAGGTCTGGAAATGCTTGTTAAGGACACCTTTGTGCAATTGATGTCACTTTTTCCACAAACTACCTTTGTATATTCTAATATATGCCAAAGGCAATAGTGGAACTGGTCCAACCAATATTGTCCGCAGATTGAGAAAGCAAAAAAGCACGTCAATAAGTCTGTTTCTGCTTTCCTCAGAGACCATGGTATGGGTTCTATATACCACAACAACTTGCGTTACAACATGCAAGGCATTTATAGAGGAGACGGTGTACATTTCACAGATGAAGGGAACAGAGTCTTCCTCTTGAACTTTAGACTCTGCATCGGTACTTACTTGTAGGTACAAAAAAACACTCAATGAACACAACGGCTCTTTTTAGAGCCAACCAACATCTAAACACTTAAACTTGATTTTTAATTAAATTTTTTAATGAATTTTTTGCCGCCGTGCGCGCACTGTGCGCGCACCGCGCAATATATTTTTATTTTTTATTTTTTTTGGGGACCTTAGGGGTCTTTCATGGTCCCCCTGAGAAGGCCTAGGGGGTCAGGGACTCTCTACCCTGCCCCCTTTTCACGTTCTCCACTTGTGTTTTTAGCTCTCTTCTGCCTCTAAAACTCAAAATGGCGGCTGGGGGTGCGCGCACCATGCGCGCATCCCGCGATTTTTTAAAAAAAAATAAAATGTTTTTTTCACCCTTCGGCGTCCTTCAGGGACCCCCTGACAAAGGCTAGGGGGTCAGGAACTCTCTACCCTACCCCCTTTTCACGTTCTCCACCTTTCTTTTTCACTGTCACACACAAAATGGCGTCCGACACTTCCTGATTTCGACCGATTGGAATGTTGATTGACATCTAACCACCAATCAGAATTAGGCTCGTGGACATTTGGTGCGCGCACGGTGCGCGTATGTAGATATTTATGTACTTTTAACTGCAATTTTCTCAGGAACTACTGAACAGATTGACACCGTATATGCAAAAGGCACATTCCTGACCTGAGGACTACCTCTTTGCCAAATTTCAAGTAATTCTGTTCAGCCGTTCGGGCTGTACCTTCGATTAAAGGCCAAAAATAAGCGAGAGGGGTCCCACTACACCAAGGGGAACAAGACACCAACCAAAGACACTATGTCAAATGAAAAAGACCCCCTTGGGTATCTTATATAGCATACATCAATTCACTCACATTCACTCACAAGAGCCAAGTATTAGCACCAATAGGAGTCCAGAAATGTAATATAGAGAAAATGATCAATATGTTTATTATTTGTGTCATAGAAACGTTAAAAACATTAAAAACAATTTACCACAAAGCACATGGGAGAGCAAAAAGATCTTCAGGGAAGTACATTGGCAACGATATGTTTTTGTATCAAAGGCACTCAAAATGCATAAACCAAGATGGAAAAGTTCATAAGTGCATATTCAGTAAGCATTTCATTTTTTTCTTTTAATTGAATCCAAAGATATTGCCAGTGCCTTTGTGAACCTGACACTTTCTTGTCGTTCAAGATCGTTGTGTAAATTCTTCCCAAAAGTCTGTACAAAAGAGCGACGCGTTTCGGTGGTATCTTGTGATTCCCCCAGCACAGAGAAACACAGTATGATATACTCTGTGGTCGAAAGTTTTTACTGATTAAGGAGTGATTTTTTTGAGCCTCCGTCATACCCTCAAATAGATATAGTCTTTGTGGGAGATTTGTTACAAGCATTTTGCTAGCCTGAAGAAGGTGGGGAATCACAAGAAAAAATTGAAATGCTTACTGAACATGCACTTATGAACTTTTCCATCTTGGTTTATGCATTTTGAGTGCCTTTGATACAAAAACATATTGTTGTCAATGTACTTCCCTGAAGATCTTTTTGCTCTCCCATGTGCATTGTGGTAAATTGTTTTTAATGTTTTTAATGTTTCTATGACACAAATAATAAACATATTGATCATTTTCTCTATATTACATTTCCGGACTCCTATTGGTGCTAATACTTGGCTCTTGTGAGTGAATGTGAGTGAATTGATGTATGCTATATAAGATACCCAAGGGGGTCTTTTTTATTTGACATAGTGCCTTCGACTAAAGGTCCTATGGGAAAATGCATGGGGAAAACGCGTTTTGGGACCCCCCTTTTTTCTCAGCCCCCGCTTGACGAATCACCCCGAGACTTTCAGAGTAGGAGCTTGAGCGGAGCACCCCATTAGTTTTGAAAATTTCATGAAGATAAGTCAACCGGCGCCAAAGTTATTCAAAATAGAATATTCAGATTTCCTATGGAACTCGGTCCTAACTATAACTATCTACTGGCGACCGCCAGTAGATAATATATATATTAGCTACTGGCGAAAAAGGTGAAAAGGGGGCAGGGTAGAGAGTTCCTGACCCCCTAGCCTTTGTCAGGGGGTCCCTGAAGGACCCCGAAGGGTGAAAAAAACATTTGATTTTTTTTCAAAAAATCGCGGGGTGCGCGCACAGTGCGCGCACCCCCCAGCCGCCATTTTGAGTTTTAGAGGCAGAAGAGAGCTAAAAACACAAGTGGAGAACGTGAAAAGGGGGCAGGGTAGAGAGTTCCTGACCCCCTAGCCTTTGTCAGGGGGTCCCTGAAGGACCCCGAAGGTTGAAAAAAACATTTTATTTTTTTGCAAAAAATCGCGGGGTGCGCGCACGGTGTGCGCACCCCCAGCCGCCATTTTGAGTTTTAGAGGCAGAAGAGAGCTAAAAACACAAGTGGAGAATGTGAAAAGAGGGCAGGGTAGAGAGTCCCTGACCCCCTAGGCCTTTTCAGGGGGACCATGAAAGACCCCTAAGGTCCCAAAATTTTTTTTTAAATATTGTGCGGTGAAAAACCCTTAAAAAAAAAAAAACATTTTCAACTGTTTGTAAGTTTATAGAAGATGTTAACTATGCTGTTCAACTTTATCCAAATAAAAAAAAAAGAGCTGAGCCATTCCATATTACAGGATACAGTTCATCTATAACTATATACATAGGTAGTTTATTGTAAAACAAATATGTACAAAATATAATAATACATACATAAATTAGCATTTAAAAAACCTTACAAATTCACTAAAAATACCATAGGTTTCACACACGTTATAGTTAGGAATAAGCATTTCAAAAACCTTGCAAATTCACTGAAAAAACCATAGGTTTCACACACGTTATAGTTAGGAATTAGCATTTAAAAAACCTTGCAAATTCACTGAAAAAAACATAGGTTTCACACATGTTATTGTTAGCTGGACATTTCACTCGTACAAAACCATTGAAATTCCCCCGTTATAGTTAGTTCAGCTAACTATAACTCGCGCGACTGCAATCCACTGCTGCTGTGTGTGAAACCTATGGTTTTTTCAGTGAATATATATATTCGCAAACATCTTTTCGTATTACCTTGGCGAGAAAAGGGCTTGTTAACGTCAGACGAATATAAATACTTGTGGAAATCCAATCCAACAATCCCGATTCTATACTTCATACCAAAAGTGCACAAAAACAAAACCAGCCCTCATGGCCGACCTATAATATCTGCCCGGAACAGCATCTTTGAAAACACTTCTATTTATGTTGACTATTTCCTACAAGATCATGTTCAAAATTTAAGGTCATATATTAAAGACACTGGTGACTTTCTTTCTAAAATTAAGAACTTCAAATGGAACAATGAATACTTCCCAATTACCCTCGATGTGACGTCACTGTATACTTCTATCAGACACAATGATGGACTACGGGCCATGAAATACTATCTAGCGAAGAAGGGATCACAGTATGAAGAACACAACAAAATGCTTGTTAATATGGTTGAACTGTGTCTTATGAATAACATTTTTATGTTTCAGAACACCATGTATCAACAACTGAGAGGCGTAGCGATGGGGGCCAGCTTCTCCCCCAGCTATGCATGCTTACACATGGGCTGGTGGGAGGAGCAGGTCCTCATGGTAAAACACTCTGACACTTTTGAACGCAATATCAAATGTTGGCTGAGATTCATTGATGATTTGTTTTTGGTTTGGCAAGGCACTGAGGAGGGAGCTTTGGAATTTATTGAATCGCTTAATAATAATGACCTCAATCTCCACTTCACATCCAACACCAGCAAAACAAATATAGTTTTTTTAGATGTAGAAGTGTATGTAGAACAAGGCAAATTAGAAACTAGACTTCATAGGAAACCCACGGCGGGAAATACCATCCTACATGCAAGCAGCGCGCACCCAAGTCATCTTATACAGAGCATCCCCTATGGTGAGCTCTTACGCATTAAGCACATTTGCAGCCATCAAGAAGCCTTGAAAGTGGCGCAACAGGAATGTATTAACAGATTTAAGGCTGGAGGATACAGTAAAAAAATGCCTAGACAAAGCTCTCACCAAGGTCAACCTCCCTAATAATAACAAGACACCAGCCAAGAGGATACAGTCCAGGGTCCATGACAATACTGTTGATGATTTTAGATTCATCTTGGACTACAATCAGCACCATATGTCAGTGAGAAAAATCATCAACAAACATTGGCATCTTGTCAAACAGGACCCTATCATAGGTACCAAAAAAACCCTCGATGACTTACCGTAAAGGGATTTCTATGAGGGATTCTCTTGTTGACAATGACCCATGCGGAATCACAGCCAAGGGATCTTGGTTGGCCCAACGATTTGGCTTTTTCAAATGTAAGACCTGCAAGGCCTATCAGCATGGCGTTTCCACATCGAGCTATTCCACTCCTTTTGGCGGTCCAGACAAAGTCATTACCAAAGCCCTGAACTGCAAGACAGATTATGTAGTTTATGTCTTAGAGTGCCCCTGCAATTTAAGGTACATAGGTAGTACTATACTACCAGGCCACAAAAGGGTACTTCAACATCTACGAGCTATTAAGAACAAAGACCAAGCATACCCGGTAGCACGGCATTTTCATGAAAAGCATGAAGGCAACCCCAAAGACCTCAAATATTTTTTCATTGATTCTGTAACTAGAAACAAAAGAGGGGGTGACAGAGAAAAATCTCTCAGATTATTGGAAATGCACTACATCTTAAATTTAGATAGCAAACATCCAAATGGAGTCAATAGCTCGGAGGAGTTCCATGCGAGTCTATAATAAGGTTTTCTATCTACAATCTATACAATTACTGAATACTTTAGCCTTCTTGCCGTCCTATCCAACAACATTTGCCTAGATCTTTAAGTCACTCTAAAACACAAACTTTCATTAACAGTCACAACCATGAGGGTATTGTGGCAAAGACATATTTAATGTTCAATTAAAAGTCATAAGTGAAAGGTCCAATTGCTGCCTCCCTTTGAAAGATCTACCTCTCCTTTTCTCTCAATCACATTCGTTTTTATCACTGTGTTTTTAGGTATTTTTTAGCCCTTAATCAAATACAAAAGTTTTTATATGTACTTATATCTTATTTTAAGTATATGTTTTTAAGTAAAAAAGACAAAATAGGTCTCAACACTATGGGTATTAAGTCTTGCACTATTATATGTCATCTAGTAGGTGGGCTTCAACAGTGGTTCAACAAACTTACAAACTGAAATGTACGCTCATAAAGAGTTGTTGGTCCAGTTGACTTAACTCAACTTAGTGTAATTCATTTAGCTATCAGTCCACAGATTGGTGAGACTTTGTGTGATCCAACATTGGGTACACGAGATTATGATCAATTGATGGTTTTAAATATTTTGGTATTTAACATTTAATATTTAATATTTAATATTTAATATTTAAGGATTGATATTTATTGTGTATTTATATGTGTCTTTAACAAGATATATTTATGCACAGTCTATTTTTAACCTGTTCTAACTATCTCAATTGTGATTCGTGTTATTTAAATATATTTATTCTTGATATTTATTCATATAAGGGAAATCCCACAAAATGCTGGTTTTAACACTGGAGAAACTATATGTTGCACTAGTAACAACAATTCTACCTCATTACATTAGGATCAACTTGAGCGTTATATTATGTTATTTTATTATATTTCATCCTATTTTATTCTGGATTACCACTATAAAATTGGGCCTAATTTCTTCAATCAATATTGTAAATAGTTTACGTTGAACATTACAGGATTTATCCTGAGATTGATGTGAAAGTCTAAATAACAACGTCATACTGCACATTTTTGCTGATTAAGTGTCATAGGAAATGAAATGTACATAGGAAACCACTATCGAAATACTGCCCAATAAGATGACGTGATGTTAAAAAATGTAAAAAAATGTGTTTTTCCTTTAAATACCGCATGTCATTGGTTAAACTGCGTCATGTGATCAAGTCCCCCAGGAGGGATGAAACGCGTTATGGCTGCCTGGTTTGTTTTAGTTTTGTGAATAAACCGATATTTGAAAAGAATCCGTGGTCCGTGCTCCCTTCTGCTCAGCTGGTCAGACACGAGAGAGGAGAGTGCTTTGCTGATATATATATTCACTGAAAAAACCATAGGTTTCAGGGGTGTTATATTTAGCTGGACTTTTCACTTGTACAAAACCATTGAAATTCCCCCGTTATAGTTAGTTCAGCTAACTATAACTCGCGCGCCCGCAATGCACTGCTGATGACGTCACATATTACATCACTCATGACATGGTCAGTGACATCACTCATGACATCACTGATGACATCTCAAATGACATCACTGATGACATCACTGATGACATCATCCAGTGAATGTGTGTTATTCTGAAAATTAAATATGTTTTATATATGTATATCTCAAGGTCGATGGAAGAATAAATGGGTATATAAGTGTCTAAATAGATGATTTGTTTTTGAAAAATTGATTGTGTAACTGACTGATTAAGTGTATCATAGTGAATACATGGCTTAGCGAGTAATGTTTAAATATGTAAATATCTGTATCAGTCTCTCACTTTGTGTATAAGTGGCTGCATGGGTTGGTGAGTAGCTACATGGGTGTCTATATAGGTTATTAGTTGGTTTTTTGAGTATCAGTCTGAGTGTCTGCATGGTTCGGTGGGGGGTATTACGTAGTGCATAGGTGCATGAATGAGTGACTCACTGTTTGTATGTGTTGAACACAGTATGTGTGCAGGACTGTATGGGTGGATGAGTGTGTGGATGGGTGTGTTAGTGAGTGAATGACTGTCTCAATAGTGTCTTTATGAGTAACTACATATGTTTTAAACTAGTATATGTGACTATTGGTGTATATATGTGAGTATATGTGAGAGTGAGAGATTGAAAGAGTTCCTGTATGAATAAGTATGTGTTTCTATAAGTGATTGTTTAAAAGACTAAGTATGTGTAAGTTTCCGTAGAAGTAAGTGTGGTGGTGTGTGTATAACTGTATATGCAAGTAAATGTATGTTTGATTCTTTATTAGCATGAGTGACTATGTGTGTGAGTAACTCTATGGATTAGTGGCATTGTGTAACAGGATGTATAGGTGTATGAGTACATATGATGAGTGAGTACATGTATGAGTGACTGTATTGGACTGTTGGTGAATGAGTGGATGTGTATGTGGATCTTAGAATTACTGAAGAGGTTGTTGTAACTGGTATTGGTATGTCCATTGTTTTGAAAATTTTAGTCTCTATTTTTGAATGTGTGTATCAAAGGTTATATTAGGGTGAGAGGAGGTCTGCCACTCTATCACAAGGATGATGTCATCAGTGATGTCATCAGTGATGTCATTTGAGATGTCATCAGTGATGTTATGAGTGATGTCACTGACCATGTCATGAGTGATGTAATATGTGACGTCATCAGCAGTGCATTGCGGGCGCGCGAGTTATAGTTAGCTGAACTAACTATAACGGGGGAATTTCAATGGTTTTGTACAAGTCAAAAGTCCAGCTAAATATAACACCCCTGAAACCTATGGTTTTTTCAGTGAATTTCTGAGGTTTTTTAAATGCTAATTCCTAACTATAACGTGCCTGAAACCTATGGTTTTTTCTGTTAATTTCAAAGGTTTTTTAAATGCTAATTTCTAACTATGCCTACAGAGATAGGACATGTGAAGAAAGAAGAAAAAATGCACAGAAAGAAACAAAAGAAGTGCAGAAAGAAGCAACAGAAGTCCTCAAATACGAAGATAAGTGCAGGAAGAAGGATAACGTGCAGAAAGAACAAAAAGAAGAGCAGAAAGAAGCCTTGTTGCAAAATCATCCTGTACCCTCAACTTTTTCAGACGGATACTGGTGGTAACTGAGTCTGACTAACCAGTCCTAGAGCCAGTGCTATGTTAAAAGACACTTAGAATACAGTGAAAACACCTACATACACTAGGGAACATTATGCGTTGGGGTCCCCCTGTGATTAGCCTTACCTCCTCTATAAGCCCCTAGTATATAATAGGGCATGGGGATTAAAACTACCTCTTAAAACAGGCCACAGGGCGTTTTTGCACACGTTAACTCAGGCCCCGTCCCCTCCTTTCACCATTGTGTAAACACGCCCTGTGTCCGTTTTTAGTTGGGAGATTAAGTTCATTTGAGTCCTGAGGGTCCCTAGGGTCCAACTAGCCCACTAGGTACCTCCAGTAAGTGCCACAGAGCTGCGTTGCAGAGAGGTGTAAAAAGTGGCACGGCCTGGACCACCTCTCTGCAATGCAGCTCAGTGGCGCTTACTGGAAGCACTTGGTGGGCTAGTTAGCCCCCAGGGGCACTCAGTATTGAAGGGAAATTATATCCCCAATTTAAAACGTGCCATGGTGCGTGTTTGCACACGTCACCTCAGGCCCCGTCCCCTCCCTTCACCACTGTGTAAACGCGCCCTGTGGCTGTTCTAAGTTGAGAGATTAAGTCCCCTTGAATCCTAAGGGTCCCTAGGGTCACACTAGACCACTAGGTACCTCCAGTAAGCGCCACAGAGCTGCGTTGCAGAGAGGTGTAAAAAGGGGCTTGGCCTCAGAACACCTGTCTGCAGCGCAGCTCCCTGGCGCATACTGGAGATGCCTGTTGGGGGCGCGTTTGCAGAGTGCTGCATGGAGGGGGCATGGCCTCCGGGACGATGCCAGTCTTTTATTTATTTTATTTTTTTAAGAAGGGGGGCTGTGTGGTTCCCCTTCTTATTCTAATTTATTGGCCCTGATGACCCCATCCCCCAGGGCCTGTCTCCTAATTATATTTTTTTGACCCCAATCCCCAGGGCCGGCCACTGTTTTTTATTATTTTTAAAAAATATATATTTAAAGACACACCTAGGACATGCTGGACAAACCGTACGTACCTATCACCATGACGATTTGCGTGATATTCATTAAAAGGCGACTATGCATGCAATTAATCCACGTGGAATGTATTTACACCACTAGTGAAGCTCTGACATGTCTGATGCTCTACCGTGCCTAATCCCGGTAGACACCCTTGTCGTTTATTTATACAAACATGGGTAGCTATTGACGGGCACATTTAATACACATGCACACCAAGCCATTCAAAGGGGATTCGACAAAAATTCGACCAAAACTATGCAAGAAACCCCCCTCACAGTTAATAAAACACACATCCACTGCCGGATGTGTAATACTTTTTATTTTACTCTCTGGAAAGGGGACGAACATCACTTGCGAGTCACAGCGCGCTCCTGACAGAGCCCAATGCTGTGTTACACCCACCATTGCCTGCCGAGTGCCACACACCTCTGTATTGTATTCCACTAGCTAGTGCATATGCTATGACACTCTCTAGCCCATGTGCACTGTAACACCACCCCGTGAAAATGTCATGCCACACTTGTCTTCGCACGGGTTATATTGCCCCATCTAACGTGCCTTCCTCGATGCCTATGTTATAACGCACAGTGCTATGCCATACATATTACAATTTGGGATCCATATCTTTGTCACAGTGCATATGCAACGTTACACTCCCCAGCACATATTTTATATTACAACTTTAGAGACTAGTTAGGTTACACAACACTGCCCTGTGCATATTACACTCCAAGGCGCATATCGCATAGCACGCGCTAGTGCCTGTGCTATCTCGCGCTCTCCAATGAATCTGTCATTGCGCACAATGTATTGCATATTATATTTCACGCCTGGTTCATCTTATATCACACTTTTTGGTGCATAGTTTATACCATACACTATATCTAGTTTTCATTTTCAATCGTGCTCTCAAGACTATGTTCTATATAACACTGTGTTCACCTACCCTTTTCACGGGCATTACATTTTGCGATAGGGGGTGGAGGGTCAGGGGGTGTTTTTGCCAAGTGAGCCCGGAGTCACAGTCACTAACGTCTTCTTCTTCCTGAATAAAAGTGAGATTATGCTGCATACTTGTTCATATTTTAAGTAGTTTGCACAGACAAAATGTTTTAAAAACAATAAAGTTTCTAATACCCGCCTTCTCTGAACAGTTAGCTTGCTGCCCCATCCCCCTCCTCCCTATCCTCTGTTGTGTGAATCCATGGACTAGCCTCCTCCCTCCTGCCATGCATGGTCTGATGTGCTGCCACTGCCCTCAATTTAGTATGATGTACCAGTCCACTCCTCCTGCCCTCCATTGCCCAATTCTATGCCCCATCATTGACCTCCTGCTTAAACTCTGTGCTTAGCTTGCTGCCCCTATTCTCCTTCCCCCTGCCCTCCGATGTCTTTGTGCATGCCCCTGCTCCATCCTTTTTGCCCACCATGTCCCATGGACCTGCCACTCCTATCTACTCTGAGTGTTCTGTTGAGCTGCCACTCCCCTCCCACCTGCCTAGCATTGTCAGATGACTGTAACCTGTCCCTGCCACCTCCACCCTGCCTGTCCACATGCCATGCCTCTATCCTCTTCCTCCTGTCCTACATGGTCCATTGTACTGCCACACCCATCTGCCCTCCCTGGTCTGTTGTGCTGCAACTGCTCCTCCTGCCTGCCCCGTGTGGTCTGTTGTGAGGCCCCTTCCCCTGAACTTTCTTGTCTGTGCACAGGTCCTGACCCTCCCTTCTATCCTCCATCGTCCTTTGTGCATGCCCCTGCACCCTCCTTCTTGCCCATCATAGCCATTGTGCTGCCACTAACCCTCCCACTTGCCATGCATGGTCTTCTGTGCTGCCATGGCCCCTCCCACCTTCCCTGTGTGGTCAGTTAGCTGCCCCTGACCCCCTCACACCTTCCCTCCATGGTCTGTGTGTATGCCATCACAGTCTCACTGTTGCTCTTCATGTTGTGTCTTGCTTCTAGTGCCCATCCTGCCTGACCTCCATGGCTATCTTGCTGCTCCTGCCCTGCCCCCTTGCCCCCAGCCCTCTGTTTACATGTGCAGACCCCTACTCCCTCCCTCCTGGCTTGTCTGTTCCATTGTAATGCCCCTGATCCGTCCCTCCTGCCCTTTATGGTCTGTTATGCTGCAGCCTTCTCTCCTGTCTGTCCATTATGGTCAGCTAGCTACCATTGCCTCTTGCCCCTCTGTTCTCTGTTGTCCATGTGCATGGTCCTGTCCCCTCCCTCTTGCTTTCTATGGATTGTTGTGCTGCACTCCCGTCCTGCATGCCCTGTGTGGTGTATTGTGCTGCTGCAAACCCTGATGCCTGCCCTGCAGGGTCAGTTTGGTGCACCTCTCCATGTCTCTCCTGTCCTCTGTTATCCAAGTCCATGTCCCTATCCAATTTCCTTTCATGATCCAATGTACCATACTTGCGAACATTTTGAACTTGGTAAGAGGGAGATTTTGAAAAAAAACTGGGGTATTGATTTTCCCCTTTGAGTTACATTGAAAAAGAGGATATTGTAGACAGGAGACAGATCAAATAAAGCCCATTTGAGCTTAAAAACATTGGACGTTTCCTGGCTGTATCGGGTCTGTTGGCATGTATGGTTGTCCTACCATTGCCTCTTCCTTCTGCCCACAATGGTCTATTACATCGCCACAGCCTTGAAGGAGGGTAGATTTTGTATCACAGGGGGCCCCTGGCCCGTTCTGTCCACACCTGAAGTATGAGACCCTTGTCCTTGCCCTGCCAGCCGCATTTGTAGGCCGTATTAAATTGACCAGCGGGTCCTGTGTTGCTATATAATTATCCTGAGACATCCTTACCACTTAGCCAGCATAAAACCCCTGTGTAGGCCCTTCTGTTCAATATGTAGGCCTCTTTGTTAAATTGACCATAGCTCTGCAATTTTAGTGTATAGCAGTCTGAAGGCAGGTCTGCGAGGCCTTCTGCTCCAAACTAGTAGCCCCCACCCTACCCGAGTGCTCCGTGCTCGGTATCAAAGTTCAACATCCCCCTGAAGCTGTCGACATACAGTAGGCTGCATCCTGGCCTGGTACTTGCTTCCTGGGCAGATTTCCCGCTTTTAAGGAAGTGGCAACCGCAGAGCATCAAGTTAGGAGAACTGAGGAGATTTTATACATGAATATATTGAATTCCTGTAGAATACCCATTATTTTCTGCTTGCTCTATGGAACTTACGATAAGCGATTGGCCTGAGAGACTGACCTTTTCACCCAGTCCATTGTCAGCATTAAGTGGGTAAATGACGAAATGTCTGGTAAAATCTGCAGACGAAGCTTTTGGGTAGCATACGAAGGTAGATGTAGCGTGCAAAGGAGCCCACAAAATGATATAAAAAGGGAGCACCCACAGATATCGACGGACAACCTCGCCGTCTGTATGTAGGTTAACAGGCTGTGCAGGTTTTCCCCAAGAACTGGGAGCTCTTGTCTTCCTTTGCTTAAAATGTCTTGCTCTGCTTTGCTTGAAGTATCTTATTCTATTTTACCTATATGAAATGTCATGTTATTTTTTAACCATTGTTCTCTTTACTTTTGCATTTAAAAGATGTTGTATTGTAATTGCAGGAATGCTTGCTCTAAGAGTAAATGTGAGTGTCCCTAGGTAACATTTTCCTTGGTGTAACTTGTTTCTCATGATGCATTTATAGATGTGTTTTCTCTCTCTCTCTGTCAGTCCATTAATTGAGATACAGAGAATATCATGACAGCTGTATGATTATCTGGATTCTGTATTTTGTACTTTGTCTCTATTCTGCGGTTTCTTTGAAGTTGCATCTTCTCATTAAACTGCCATTGTATTCTGCCTCCAATTCCATGTCTCATATGTCTGTTTTCTTCATTTTTGGAGCAAGCGTTCCTAGGCACCCCGGCTCAAATTAAGGTGCCCCTTTTGTCCCTGACTCACTCTCCTGCTCAGTTCTGTGGTGGCTCCCGGGGCTCTGGGGACCGCCCCTAGCTTCCTTGACCCGTAATAGATCTTCCCTCCAACAGCCTCTCTTGCAAGTCCTGTATTGTTGGTTTGTTGCCCCTGCCCCCCTTTCCACTGCCCTCCATAGTCTGTTGTGCTTCCACGGCCCTTCCTGCCTGCTCAGTGTGGTTAAATTGTTGCCTTTGCACCCTCCTACCTGCCTTCAATTTTCAGAGTCCGTGCCCCTGGCCTCTGCCTCTCAACAGTATCCTAATGAACAACTAGATTGCTAACATTCTATATTTATTACAAAAGTGTGGAACGCCTGACAT
This sequence comes from Triturus cristatus, assembly GCF_964204655.1. Taxonomy (NCBI): domain Eukaryota; kingdom Metazoa; phylum Chordata; class Amphibia; order Caudata; family Salamandridae; genus Triturus; species Triturus cristatus. The sequence continues at coordinate 503,390,004 of NC_140591.1, forward strand.
CATCTTAATGTAATCAAAACTGTAATACCTAGAGCATTCCTTTAGAAATTACATATATGAGAGGGTCTTATTGGCTTCAAAATTATGGTTAGTGCTCTAAAAGACTAAAATAAGGACATATTTTCTGAGTTTTCAAATAGCGACAAAGCACTTTTAAATTATTTGTTATCTTTATGTTTTTTTATCTAGTTGACAACTTGATTAAATGTTGCACTTAGGGGAGAGGATGTGGTGTTACTTCCAGAACTGCAGACTTTGCAACTGGGGAACCAGGTTGAAGTTTCTGCTTCAGCTCGACATTCTGTGATTCTGGTCAAATCACTTAGTCTCCCCATGTCTACAACCAAAATGAATTTGTTCTTGTGTGATGTAACCAATGCTCATGTAAAGCACTCCAATACCTGACAAGTCTGCACTATATAACACTGCAAAAACACAAAATAATAAGTGTTTTGCACACTTCTGTCATTGGGCTATATTTGGGCTATATCTGGGTGATTTTGGGCTACATTTGGGCTCTTTTGTCTCCGGTGGCCATCTTGGGAGATTTATTTGTTATGAAGTTTCCTAATTTCCTCATGTACTGCAGTCTCCTCAGTCGGAAATGCTTTCAGTTTTTTACTTTGATTCCATCATGAAGGTATTCAGATATGTCACACATTTGCCATAAATTCTGAATGTTAGCACTCTAGTTGCTCATTAGATCACTGTAGTAAAACTACTGTTCACCATGGAAGTCTGCTCCTGGTATTAAAAGTGCATGTTTCAGTCTGCATGTCAGAATTTTTTAATGAAATAGAAGAGGATTTGAGAAGTCACTCAAAATGTGCCCTCATTTTCTTTCTTCAGCATTAATCATAATTTCTATGGCAAAATGAACCCCCTCATTGTGTTCCTTTTTAAATTAAATGTTTTAAGTGTTACCAGTTTATTCCAATCAAGATGGCTTCAGGTGTGCCATACTTTTGTCATAATGAAGACAGTAAGTGCTCTAGTTGTTTTTAAGAACATTCTTGGACATTCTGTCATTGGGCTATAATTGGGCTACATCTGGGTGATATTTGGGCTACATTTGGGCTCTTTTGTCTCTGGTGGCCATCTTGGGAGACTTATTTGTTATGAAGTTTCCTAATTTCCTCATTTACTGCAGTCTCCTCAGTAGGAAATACTTTCAGTTTTTTACTTTGATTCCATCAAGAAGGCATTCAAATGTGTCACACATTTGCCATAAAATCAGAATGTTAGCACTCTTTTTGCTCATTAGATCACTGTAGTAAAGCTACTGCTCACCAGGGAAAACTGCTGCTGGTATTGAAAGTGCATGTTTCAGTCTGCATGTCAGAATTTTTTAATGAAATAGAAGAGGAAATGTGCCCTAATTTTTCTTTCTGCAGCACTAATCATACTTTTTATGGAAAAATGAACCCCCTCATTTTGTTCCTTTTTAAATTAAATGTTTTAAGAGTTACCACTTTAATCCAAGCAAGATGGCTTCAGGTGTGCCATACATTTATCATAAGTAGGACGGTTAGCGCTCTAGTAGTTCTTTGGAACACTCTGGAAAGCTGCAGTAGAACACAAAGGAATCAACTGACAGTCTCTGCCCTTGTTGGATGTACATGTTTTACTGAGAATGTCAGACTTCATTCTCACATGACTGAGAAAGATAATGTGAATTTACAGAAAATAAGCTCTCAGTTTAGCTTATAGATCACCTTCCAAACCTCTGTGGTAAAAGCATGAGAAAATATTTTTCTCTCAATCATGATATCCCAGCAGAAGGCTTTTTCACATGGTGAAATCACCTTAGAACATACCACAATTCCTAAAATGAGTATGGTACCATCAACAAATGATTTATAATGTAACTAAAGTCTTAAAACCTTCTATTAACTGCAATGCTTTTTAATGAGGTGCTATCATGTGTTTTGGTCCCAAGATGGCTGCCAACACTTCTTGGATGAAGTGCTGACAGCCAATCAGATCTCAGGATGAGATGTGTGGTTAGGCTCCGCCCACATATATATATTGATTTAAATGCTATTTTCTCAGGAACTACTGAACAGATTTACACCAGACCTACAAAAGGCACTTCCTTGACCTGAGGACTACCTCTCTGCCAAATTTCAAGTAACTCTGTTCAGCCGTTCGGGCTGTAGCTGTGTCTAAAGGTCCTATGGAAAAATGCATGGGAAAAACGCGTTTTGGGACCCCCCTTTTTTCTCAGCCCCCGCTTGACGAATCCCCCCGAGACTTTCAGGGTAGGAGCGGAGCGTAGCGCCCCACCTATTTTGAAAATTTCGCGAGGATTCATCGACCGGCGCCAAAGTTATTCCAAATAGAATGTTGCGGATTTCCTATGGAAACAGGGTCCTAACTATAACTATCTACTGGCGACCGCCAGTAGATAATTACCTACTGGCGATAGCCAGTAGGTAGTTATAGTTAGGACCACGTTTCCATAGGAAAACCTCAACATTCTATTTTGAATAACTTTGGCGCCGGTCGACGAATCCTCGCGAATTTCTCAAAATAGGTGGGGCGCTACGCTCCGCTCCTACCCTGAAAGTCTCGGGGGGATTCGTCAAGCGGGGGCTGAGATAAAAGGGGGGTCCCAAAACGCGTTTTTCCCATGCATTTTTCCATAGGACCTTTAGAACGAGCTACAGCCCGAATGGCTGAACAGAATTACTCAAAATTTGGCAGAGAGGTAGTCCCTAGGTCAAGGAAGTGCCTTTTGTAGGTTTGGTGTAAATCTGTTCAGTAGATTCTGAGAAAATAGCCTTTAAATCAATATATATATCTGAGCCAGCTTACGGTACGCTTACCGTACGCTTACGGTAAGCGTACGGTGGCGTGCGCGAGCGCGATTCTGATTGGCTCTTAGATCTTAGTAAACATTCGAATCGGCCGAAACCAGGAAGCGGCGGCCGCCATTTTGTCTCTCGCACTGAGAGAGATTTTTAAAATCGGAAGCCCAAAAACATGTAAAGGGGCTGTTTTGACAACTCCATCCCACATAGTCATGTTGAGGGAGTCCCCAAACATCCCCCAAGTGCAAAAACGGTTTTATTTTTTTTTCGGCAATTTCGCGGGGTACGCTTACCGTACGCTTACGGTAAGCGTACGGTAAAAAAATAAAAATAAAAAAAACACTATCCACACTTACCCCACCCCCTGTGCTTTTGGTGGCCGAAGGCCACCAAATGTGCTGGGCTTATTACAATGGAAAAAAACACTATCCACACTTACCCCACCCCCTGTGCTTTTGGTGGCCGTAGGCCACCAAATGTACAGGGCTTATTATAAGGGAAAAAAACTTAGCATTTAAAAAACCGTACTAATTCACTGAAAAAACCATAGGTTTCACACACGTTATAGTTAGGAATTAGCATTTAAAAAACCTTGCAAATTCACTGAAAAAACCATAGGTTTCACACATGTTATAGTTAGTGGAAATTTTACTGATAAAAAAACAATGAAATTGCCCCGTTATAGTTAGCGCAGGCAACTATAACTCACGCGACCGCAATCCTCTGCTGATGACATATGTGTCTTTATGAAAAAAAAATATTTGTAATATATGTATAGCTAAAAATGTATGGAAGAAGACATGGGCAAATAAGTGTCTAAATACAGTATTAGCATCAGCAGAGGATTGCGGTCGCGTGAGTTATAGTTGCCTGCGCTAACTATAACGGGGCAATTTCATTGGTTTTTTATCAGTAAAATTTCCACTAACTATAACATGTGTGAAACCTATGGTTTTTTCAGTGATATATATAGATGTATAGATATAGATATAGATATATACACACATATATCTATTTACATAGACAGAAAAATTTAAGTCTAAAACATTAAATGCAAAAAAATGAAAAATATTTTCATTTTTATTATACAGAGTTATGCATAAAAAGTGAACAATAAATAGAAGTAATTTTAATAAAAATATTTATAAAATCATATAAATGTATATATATATATATATTTATATGAATTCACATACACAAACACGTAATATTAATATATTTTAAACAATAGTTATACAAGAAAATTAAAATACATAAATAATAAATATAATATTCCTACACCAATTTATACAACAGTAGAGAAAGTGTCAAATTCAGAAAGGGCACAATGTACTATTACCACTCATGTCACTGCAACATTAGGGAAAGCATTGGACTGAGGAGGGTCTAAATGTACTGTTCCCACTCCAGTCTGTGCAATAGTAGAGAAAGTATTGGACTCAGGAGGGGTACAATTTACTATTCCCACTCCAATATGTGCAACAGTATGGAAAGCATTGGACTTAGGAGGGGTAACATTTACTATTCCCATCCCAACTGGTGCAACAATAGGTAAAGAGTTGGACTCAGAAGGGGTAACATTTACTATTCCCACTCCAGTCTGTGCAACTGTAAGGAAAGCGTTAGACTCAGGAGGGGTACAGTTCACACAATGTATATAATTAATTATAAATTAAAAATTAAATAATGAAAAAAGGTTTTAAATTCATTATGACTACTTTGCTTCCCACCCTGTACACCTACAGACCCCACAACCTGCTTTGACACACAGAAATTACAATAAACAATTAAATGACATTTAAAAACAATAAAAACTGTACAAACTATTTAAAAAAACATTTGCAAAAATTATACATACAATTTATAACATATACAATTAAAACATATACTAAAATACCTCAAAATAATTAAAAAACAATATTATTATTACATCTAGAGGCAGCAGAAAAGGCAGGCTCTAGAGTCATCTGGACATATGAGAAGGCCCGTAGGGAAGAAGATCAATCAGACAGGCATAGATGATTGGACATGAAGCGCCCGTTATGACCAGCATAACCACTATTTACTGCCACAATATTTGGTCATTTTGTTACGGTCTGCTCCTCACATTTTCTACTAAAAAAAACTAAATGGCCGTGCTCTAATCTAACCCCTCCCACATCAGTAACGAAAGAGGACTAAGGAGAAGGGAGCAAGAATACATAGAAACAGAAATAGGATTGGGAACCCCTCCCACATCAGTAACGGAAAGAGGACTACGGAGAAGGGAGCAAGAATACATAGAAACTAAAATAGGTCTGGCAACACCTTAAGGACATCAATCAAGGGAACCAGGAAAATGAAAAAAGACAGCCATCAAGTAAACCAGTAATGAAAGACAATTGTTACTAGCTCTCCCATCTTTCCGAAGAATGCTAAAATAATTCAGTGTACACAACTATATAATAATTAATTAAATAATTAGGAATGACCAGCATTTCCAGAATAAATAATTATAAATATTTATTTAAATAGCTCCGATAAACCAGCATTCCCAGAATATATCAAAAGTTATAAACACAGCAATACTTAAGAATGTCAATCATACCAATAAAAAGCGAAAGTTGATTTAATAAATAAATGAACACGTGGATCACAAAGAATGCTAACACCAAAAAACGAAGGTCAGGATGTTTAAAGGAGATAGTAGGCCACAATAATAGGTTATCGTAATGTTTATGTTCAAGAACATAGATATCATTCTTTACAGGGCACTCTCAGGAATGATTAAGCGAGTACCACTTGCATTAAAACATAAACACTAACTAATTAGCAGCGGAAATGCCTCAAGAGGAAATCTACGCACCAGCTACAAAATGAAAGGTACAAATCTCATTCCTAATGATAATAATGCCAGAGCGATAGCATACCCCTCCCAGCTCCCTAAAAATTCAGCCAAAACCTTTAAACACAACATGCTTAGGAAAAACCCTAAAACACATACCAGATCCCTCCTTCAACTCTAAAAACGGAGTGATTATTAACAACTTAATTTTCTACACTAGATCACTGGCTAAATGGCGTGCTACGATGTTGAAATTGTTAAACATCACAGAAACAAGAAACATCCCTTACGGACCGAACCTGCTTATAAAACCTTCGAAAAATCTAAAGGCCTCACTAAATATAGCCTACTACAAAAATAGCACAGTACTAATCCAAGCAGCCTACAAAGATCTTGAGCTATTTGATGAATTCTTTACCACGCTAAAAGATCAGGTCCATAACATCTCTCTCTCAGCTCACCAACAAGAAAACATCCCAGACACTATCGTCCATACACCATTGAGGGTGAAGGCAATGAGAGATATCAGAACAGATCAGGAAAGTCAACACTCTAGATCCTCCAGTACTAGACAAAGTACAAAGACACACCTTAAAGCAAACAATCCAAGATTTGACATACACAAAGTAATCATCAATGAATCCCTAGGAACAAACCATAAAAAATCTAGCAAGCCATCCAATTTGCACACATCAGAGACTAATAACTCCAATTTGCACACATCAGAGACTAATACCTCCACAACTTTACAAATAACTGACCTCTTGGACACAGCACCCATCAATCAGTACCCCGGGATGATTAAACACAAGACCAATAATAATATAGCACTTTCCCCTCAGATCAAAGAAAAAAATACTGAAGGAACTAAAGGGATCCACGAGCTGTCGGAAGTTGAGCAATCCAATTTACCACTCCACATGCCTGCAATCATGTCTTAAAAGCATCAACTCTCTCCACCCTCAATAATGGAATTAGAAAATTCTCATTGCCCAGACAGATAGGATAGCTATGGATTTGCAAAAGGCTATCAGGAAAATGAAGAATTCTCTACTTTTCTCAGAAAGTTATCTCTCCAAAATGTTCCAGGATCAAGAAATAATACACACTCTCCACAATAGCTCAACACTACCCCACCGCCTCTGCCTAATAGGATTTACTGTCTACATATTTTCCTTAGATATCTGTCGGACATTGAAACCCAAAACCTACTTCTTTCCTATGATATGACTTCCAACTTCCCTGATAAGATAAATAAACGCTAACCCCAGAGGGACAGGACTCTAACCTAGACAACCCTATAAATAAGATGTCATTCCTACTCATGAATTGCCGCTCAGCAATAAAACATGCCACTGACATTGCCGACCTAATCATGAACCAAGAGATTGACGTTTTTATTTCAATGGAAACATGGCTATCTGAATCATCATCCCCATGCCTAGACCTACTGGTGCCACCAAACTATAATATTATAAGACTAGACAAGCTAAACAAAACGGGAGGAGGTGTGGCCTGTATACACAAATCAAACATCACCCTCTCTAAAGTTATCTCAGACCCTATCAATTCATGTGAATACCTGGGGTTCTCAGTATGATTCACAGATAACCAAGTGTACAAATTACACACATTCTATCACCCCCGGCAAAAACCTAATTTTCATAGACCATCTAATTGAAATTATTACAGCTAACTCAGAACCTCACTCTAATGATATTTTCCTAGGGAACTTCAATCTTCACTGGAACGACACCCAGGATAATCAGGTCAACATTCTTAAAGAATTCCTAGCCGACCATTCACCAGTGCAACTTGCACCCTACCAGCACATTCCAAAGGAGCTACATTAGACTGGATCATCTCCAAAGAATTTGCGATCCAATCTTTGTCAATCGTTCCTTGTGACTGGTCTGATCATCACATCATCACTTTCCAAATACCAGCCCAAAAAAAGTAAACAACCTCACAACCAATCAAACTTTAGCATTGGGTGAGGGACACTAAAGATCTGAACTCGGAGAGTCCAACAATACAAGGCGAGAATAAACTTCAACCCCCTTCTGAAATGACGGACGTCAGCGAGCCTACGGATCATTACAATCGTACGATATCTAACATAATTGACAATATAGCCCCTCTAACACTTAAAAGAATACAGGTTAAAGATAAAAACCCATGGTTCAATAGGTCTATTAATGAAGAAAGATGTAAACTCAGACTAACAGAACAAAATGGAGACAAAATCCTTCATCCCCCCCCCAAAGAATTGTTTAGGAATGAACCTGAAAACTCAAAGAACACACATAGAGGAAACTCTTCAATCTGCTAAAAGAACAATCAAACAAATTAGCCAAGTCCTCCCTATTAACTTCCAAATCAAATCTGACCTGTGAAGATTTTTCAACATTCTTAATGGATAGAGAACTCAAAAATACCTCTGAAAAAGCCTTAAATCTAAGGAGTAAACAAGTGGAAAATCCTGCCCTACCGGCTCAAATAATTCCCAAAAATAATGCTCACTGGTCAACCTTCAAACTATATGATCAGCATGGCATTGCCAAAATCTTACTATCTTTGAAACCAAATAACCATTACAATGACCCTCTGCCTGCAAAATGCTGGCCCACTCTCATCCACATGGTCATCCCCTATTGGACTAAGATAATTAATGAATCTGTAGCCCAAGGATCTTTTCCGGACTGTCTAAAAACTGTCCAGGTCAACCCTCTCTTAAAGAAGCCCACTGAAAACCCATCGGCCCCAAACAACTTCCGACCGGTAACAACAATTCCCCTACTAGCCAAAGTACTAGAAAAATGTGCTCAACAACCACTAAATCAACACATTACTGAATTTGAGCTACTAAATGACTGCCAATTAGGGTTCAGACCGGATCACAGTAAGGAAACAGCAATTCTACACATAGTAGATGACGCTCTGTTAGCTGTTGACCGTAATGAAACATTTCTCTTGATCCTTCTCGACCTATTCCCGCCATCTGTGATTCAATTTGGGGTCCCACAAGGATCAACTCTATCCCCTTCACTATTCAATCTGTACATTGAACCTTTAACAGAATTATTACAACAGGCTAACATTTCCTTTCACATGTATACAGGCGACACCCAGCTGTATATGAAGATATAATCACCAGTAGAGATCAATATAATGAACCAAGTTCTACAGAGAACAGTTAAATGGCTAGCTGACAATCATTTTAAACTCAACTCACCCAAAAAAAATTCCTTCTGATCTCCCCGCTAAAAGTTCAACCAGGATTAAGGACTGGACCAAGATGATCACTGTATTAAACGGTACCTCGATTATAGTTGACTCAACCAAGTCTCTTGGAATCACACTGGATAAAGAATTAAACATGCAAACCCACATCTACACAATGGCAAAAAGCGCTTGTTTCCATCTGAGTTACCTCAGAAAATTGAAGCCATTCATCGATTCTTGTGATCTTAAAATGCCATGGAAAGTCTGGCTGACACCGGCATTGTGATCAGGCGGGCGATGCCTGCTAGGCACCACCACCACATCCCTGGTGTTAGAAATTGGATTTCTGGTTGGCTAGGGCAAGCGCCTAAGCCAGGCAGAAACCACACTCTAGTCAGGGCAAGGGAGTTATATGCTGAAGATAACCCCTGCTCACCCCCTTGGTAGTTTGGCACGAGCAGTCAGGCTTATCCCAGAGACAATGTGTAAAGCGTTTGGGCAATACACACATGCAGCAGCAACACACTAGGCACACCACAAAAGTAACTCCACACAAGGTTATATAAAAATAGCCTTTGTATTATCATAAACACATTAGAAACATAATCACACATTTACACTGTGCCAACTGGGACTAGGCAATATTCACAGGGGATTATATGCAGGACAGGGCCAATTGGGCCACTGTCAGAACCATCAGAACAGGTAAGTAAATATAAAACATAACCAGTAACTACTGGAATAATGACCTCAACATTATCACATTAGCATTAGACACCATCCTAAAATATTGTAGCATGACATTAGGCATAAACACATTAGGCCCAAACCTCATTAGCATAAACACATTACGCATTAGGCCTCACCAGCATAAACACATTATGCAATAACCTCATAAGCATAAACACATTACGCATTAGGTATCACCAGCATAAACACATTATGCAATCACCTCATAAGCATAAACACATTACGCATTAGGCAGCACTCGCATAAACACATTACGCATCAGTCATGGTGCATAAACTTATTAGGCAGGAACTCAGTAGTGTACCACAGTAACACTACTACAAGGTGCATACATCACCTTAGGGCCTTGTGCCATCACACCTATAACCCCGGGCCAACTGGCCTTCCCCTGGGGCTCAAATGCCCTATGTCCAGAAATGTCAAGGCTTCTTGTGGGGCCTTCCAACTGGCAATCTGGCTACCTCTGCAGCGCAGCTAATGTGCTGGGGCATGGGGTGCAACTCACCCCTGTCTCATTACCAACAAAATGTCCCCAAACATGGCAGCTGCCCACTGTCTGGCGGGGCAGCTGTGCAAATGAGCCCTGGCACGACTGTGCCTCTTGGGAGCTCCCCTCTGGGAATCCTATAAAACCGCCACCTCTTTGCAGCTGTGAAAACCAAGGCACTGGCACTACACGTGCCTTGGGCACTAGGGCGTGGGAGGCGTCTCACCCCCTCTTTGCCACTCAAGAAATGAAAATGCCCCTTGTGGCAGCTGTCCGCTCTCCTGCGATGCAGCTGAGTGCAAACCTGGGCCCTGGTACTAATTGTGCCGTCTGAGCCCCACTCCGGGACTCTTAGAAACAATTTCCCCCAATGTTGGAGCTGTGAAAACGGGGATCTCCTCTGGACGCTGCTCTGGACTCTACTGGGCTGGGGAAGGGCACTGGCAGTGAGGCTTGATCGGCCCTGCTCCCGGGGGCCTTTCCTCCCTTCTCCCGGTCTCCTCTCCCCGACGTCCTCCTTGCGGGGTTACACAAAGGCGGGGTAGGCTCCAGCCTGATCAGCAGACTCGTCTGTTTCTGGCACACGCGGGGCTCTCACCGATATTGGAGCCCCACTCACCACGGCAACACCTCTTCCTCACTTCTGGCCACATGCAGCAGGCCCCACCCAGGCAGCTTGCCTGGCTTTGGGCCGCGGCGGTGTCTTCCGGCGGCTCTTTTCTTCCTCAGCGGGGCAATGTGGGGTGGGCACCTGCGTTAATGTAAACACAACAGCGGGGTGGTCAGCCGCTCCAAGAGGCAGGAACCAGCAGGGTGGGCTCCCGCTGAAAATCAGAAACGCGGGGTGGGCACCCACTTCGGTCAGCAAAATGCGTGGTGGGCTCCCACTAAAGAACACAATGCGGGGTGGGCATCCGCCTGTAGACACCAAATGCGAGATGCGCACCCGCCTTTTAAAGTGGCATAAAGGCGGGGTGGGCACCAGCTTTTGTCACAGGAACTCAGGGGAATCCCTACGCCGGGGTTCCCTCCAGCATTCTCAGGAGCAACATGCTGCAGGCCACCCACCCTACTCCCGTCTGGGGAGTAGATATAGCGCTCTCCAGAATAAAAGTAAAGTGCTCACAAGGCGCTGGAGTCCAAAGTCCAGGGGTGCAAAGGCTAGGCCCAGGCAGGCCAGCACACAGGGCCCTCCAGCAGAGAGGCAGTCCCTTGTGGTGGTTCCTCCTAGATACGAGCAGCAGCAACAAGCCCCCAGTTACAAGAACAGCACCCCCCAAACATGGGGTAACAGCCCCTACATTTATACCCAGTTTTCCTTTGTCTGCAAATCACAGGGCTTGGGGGAACCAGTCCCAACTGGTTCTGTTTTTATTTGGAGCACTCTGTTTACAGGGCTGCTCTTCCCCTTTGTCAGGTGGGGGATTGGTGATCAGACACACCACAGGGGACAGAACTAGCATTTTACAGGCTAGGCACAGACCTATTCAGGGCCCAGGGACTTCTCGTCCCACTACTCCAAATGCAGATGTCCCATTCAGCCTAGTGCTGACTCATCCTGCCCTCCTGGAGCCACACACACCTCACCAGCCCCTGTCACTCCAAACCCAGACATGCAATACACATCAGGCAGGCAGACACATAGAACACAGAAAGGCCAACTTCTAAAAGTGGCATTTCTAAAATAGTTATAATAAATCTGTGCACAGAATTGCGCAGCATTTATTATTCCTATTCCAACCATACCAAACTTGAACACGCTGCTCCTCTCATATCAGGAATTACCACTGAAACACTTATCAGGGAATCCCCAATGCATTTCTATGGGAGGGCAGCCTCACAGTAGTGAGAAACCAAATTGGCTGTTTGTCACTACTAGGACATGTCACACACTTGAGGTACATGTCCTACCTTTTACCTACAATGCACCCTGTCCATAAGGCTAGCTAGGGCCTACCTTTGGGGTGACTGACATGTAGTCAAAGGGTGGTCACAGACATGGCACACACTTTAGGTGCCACATCACAGCGGCAGTAACACTGCGCGCACAGGCCCTGCAATGGCAGAGGCCTGGGATAGGTTTGAAATGCTACTTTAGTGCGTGGCGCAATCAGCACTGCAAGCCCACCAGTGGCATTCAATTCACCAGCCCTGGGTATATGAGATACCACTTTACAAGGGACTGGCAGGTAAAATAGATCGGCCAAACAGGTGTAGACCAATCTTACCATGTTTACCACAGAGAGCATACACATTTTACACTGAACGGCAGTGTTAAAGTGCCCAGAGTCCTAGAACCACCAACACCATGTCATAAAAAAGACTAGGAGTAAGGCAAAAAGTTGAGGGATGACCCTGCACAAATGGGCCAAGTCGAACACCCGGTCTGAACCGCTCCGCTGGGCAATCGCAACGATTGCCTGTGGCGGAAGCGTGGCAGGCACTCTTTGCGCCCACCACGCTTGTGGAACGATTCCCCCGCCATCCTAATGTGGCGGGGGGGAAATGGGAGCCAGATGGCAGAGGGACCACCACTGCTGGCCCGGCGGTGGCAGTCCCTCTCCCATTGTAATGAGCCCCTAAGTCCTTTCTGATGGGTACATTTCTCCCATAACATTCAACAAGGACTACTAAATCTTTTGTGAACTCTTCAGTCATCGCGGAGATCCTCTTCACTAGGGGTGGGCGGAATTTGTGTAATCGCGTTACGCAAATCTTCGCTAAAACGTCAAAAATCTCCGCAAACATGCGAAAATATCGCGAAGACGCGTAAGTGCTTGTCCCGCCTGTTTGCAATGATTTTTGCATGATCGCGTTGGAAATGTGTCACCAACTTGCCCATGCGGCCGTCTTGTTTTCACTTATCCCGCCCGCTCGCGATGCTATTTCCTGTTCCGGTTAACGCAATGCATGCTCGTGCCCGTTCGCGATAAGTATTTCCTGTTTGGGAACTCGTATTACATGTTTGCGATGCATTTTGCGTGCTTGGGGGGAAAATATCTCACGAACTTGCCCATGCGGTCACAATGGGCGCGGCCATCATGTTTTTAACTCTATTGCTATGTTTCTGGGGCCTGCTTTTCAATCCTCCCTCTATCTTTACAATCCTTTATTTCTGAAAACTTTTTTTTGAACTTTTTTATTTATTATCTCTCTCTCTATTTTCTTGATTCTATATTTTTTTATTTTGTCTACTTTTTGCGTGTTTTTAGCTACTTTTTCACTATTTTTCTCTTTTTCTATTACCTGCTTTTTTCATTTCTTTTACTTACTTTTTTAATTTTGACCTTTTCTTTCCCGTCCCCCGCCTACCCCAGAACCATGGCAAAGGGCCACAGCAGGGCTCATCATCGCAGCCAGAGCCGCGACCGCCTTCCGGCGCCCACAAGTGGTGCAGGCACAGGCCTTATTTGGGGAGGTGGAGTTGGCCGCACTGGTATTTTTTGTGCAGCGCCACCTCCCCTTAACGCAGGCGGCAGGCCTGGGTCCGGGTACGGGCTCCGGGAGCGTCGGCAGCGGTGGGGAAAGGTGCGCCGGGCAGTGTTTCCCTGCTCTGGTGTCCGGCGCTGCCAGAACCAGTTGACGCACCGGTGGTCCGATATCCTGGACCGGGAGCAGGATCTGCTGGACCTGCTAGGAGTGGAGGTCCCGGGTCTTGGTAAGTAGCTATTTATTTATTACTACTTTGTGTCTGTTCTTCTGCTCTGTGTTATATATTGCGAATATATTTTTTTTCCGACCAGTTAGAATGCTGCTGCTTACATTACAGGTAAATTACGTTTAAAAGTCTTCTGTGATTGTTATGACACAGGTGCTCTGAGCTACTAATCTTGTTATTTGCAACTTTGCGTTTGCTCTCGTTTTGCGTGAATATGTAAGAGTTTATTTTAGAAAACTTAAGTTAGGTAATGCTAGAGTGACACTAGTCCCTAATTTGTCCTGTCACTAAGAGATAGGGGTGGATTGATACTTAGGTTTAGTTACTTATTATGAGTTTGTAATTTTTGAGTGGTCTGCGTGATGCCCCCTCTGTTATTTCACATGCTGCTGAGTACTGCTAGTGCTTACCCCAGTCCTTAGTAGAAACTTTTCGAGTTTGTTCTTTGAGTGGTAATAGGCTTAGCACTAGCAGAACATCAGCATCAACCAACCAATAATTTGGTGTATGCTAAAATGTAGGCATGTGTCCTCCATTTATGCATTTTTGAGGACTAAAAGAAGTGGAATGGCTTACTTAATGTACAATGGGCACGCCTGGAATAGGTGGGCTAAGTCAGGTGGTACGTACTACTTAGGCTTAGTTAGTATTCTGGAATCATAATGGAACACTGGATTAGTATTGATAAATAATAACTAGTCAGTCCGCGAATCTCCCGATACTACTTGTCGACCAGATAAGATAGGTAAATGTTATTGCAATTGTTGTTTATATACATTTTTTTTGACAGTCCTTTAACCCCTTCCCCGCTCATGAAGGAACCGTTCCGTCATGAGCCACGGTTGCCGTGTGCTCATGACGGAACGGTTCCGTCATGACACGACTGTTGGCGGCCGCTCCGCCTACGCGACGCTGTTTCCCCACCTGTGCGGGGGGACAACGCAAATGGGCGGAGTCATGACGGAACCGTTCCGTCATGAGCACAGCTCAACCGTGGCTCATGACGGAGCGGCTCCGTCATGAGCACAGGCCCACCGCGCTGCCCCCCTGCCCCCCCCAGCGCTGCAGCGGAATGTCCGCAGCAGCGAAGGGGTTAAAAATATTTTATTTGTTTCACACCAATCATCAATGTTTGTCTCTTTCCTTCTGATATCTTTCATGATCATCACCCAGGGGCAAGAAGACGGGGTCAGAGTCGGCGGGAGCAGTTCAACAACACCAAGGACATAATGACAAGAACGTGGGCTCTTCTGCTGGCCCCAGTAAGTCTTCCTGTTTTTAATAATAATAATTCTTATTCACTAACTTTTACTGAACTGTATTTTTCCTGAACTATTGTTTCTGTTTCCTAGTGCATTTTTTACCAACAATTATCCTTCGATCTAGACTATCTGTTTCTAAATTCTGTTATCCCTGCCTCTAACTGCCTCTGCTATGACTCTCTGTACTATTACTATTAGTTTGTCTGTAGCTAAGCTTGCCCAGTTGGCCACTCTTTATTTAAAAGGTTTTAAATAAAACTCAGATTCACCAGTAGCTCTAGCCATTGAGTCCAGTCCTTTGGGTTGTCCTCTTGTACTCCTAGTCTTCTTAATCTTGAGGCTTTATTAATCTTGATGTTTTTTGACAATTCCCACAAACAAAATGCCCAACCAGATTTTACTATTCTGATAGGATAGGACATACTACTACTGTTGTATGGATTTTGCACATACAGAACTTTGCACAAGAAAATAGGATGTTGTTGATGGGAGGTTGGACCTTCCTCACACCTCAATCAGAACAGAACCCACCATAATCCCCTGCCCGACTAGTTATAGTAGTGTTTCATTACTATTAGCTCTCCGAACCCCCCCAAGATACCCAATGAGTAGACATCCCAGAACATAACACTCTCGAACTCTCAGTCGTGGAAGCAATGCACATGCACACCCTTCCTTTCGCTCGTGTAAGTCCATCCACACCAAATACCACCGAGTCTATGTAAGTTCAAAAGTTTTATTTGCAACTGACAAGCTCTGTACGTTGTTCTATAATGCAGCACCAACAGCAAAATGCATAAGAGTAAAACTATAAACATTGTTGCACTTAGTTACACTTACAACAACAAGTCCATAGAACGAAGAAAAAAAATGCGAAATCATGATAACTGAACAGTGGTGGAAGCCCCACCATCCCCTTTGTAGGAATATAGTTTATATAAAATTAAAAATGAAGATCTCTGAGCAAATTCTGTGGACCCCTCAACTTAGAAGAACCTAGTAGTGGTTACATCATAAGCTCTGCAAAGCTCTGGATCGTAGAAGGGAATCTTCCGTTTGTTAGGAGAAAAATGGTGCGTGTTAGTATATTGCAAGCATTTCTCAGTCGTGCCAAAAAGTGTAGCATTTTTATGGATAAGCAATATGGACTAACACCAGAACTCCATAACAAAGTGGCTTGTTTTGTTTGACCTTGTGAGCTCATGTGGGCTCAAAGTCGTCTTTATACAACAAGCTGCGAGGTAACGACGCGTGTGCAAAAATAAAAGACACAAAGGTAAAATGGTTTCATGGCTCGGGCTAACTAAGCAAAGACTAGAATGACCCTAGGGTCCATATAACTACTAGTGTCTACTCTACTACTACCTGTTTTGTACTAATGATGTATGTTGTATATGTATGTATTACTAATAACTCATTTTCAATCTTTCTAGTGAAAAATAGTGGGAGGTGTATATGACACCTAAAAAATGTGTAATGGTTTTTCAAGGTGCACTACCAACCACCAGTGCCAGGGCCAGCGGCGAAGGCGACCTGGCTGCTGACGGAGGAGAGGATGCAGCAGTTGCAGGAGGAGCTGTAGGGGGTAAGCCAGCAGCAGTGGCGGGCGGTGGTAAGTTAGATTCCTAATCCTTACTTATTGACATTACACTCACTGCAAGGGTGTACAGTATACTGTACAGTTGAGACTTACAAAGTAAGAAGTTGTTGTGAACGTTTGAAGACACCATTTACTTAGCATTAGTAAAAGCATTAGCGGCGGGAGTGTTGAGTAACCAATGGCCTCTTCTATCTGATTTCAACAAAGCTGTGAAAGTTTTATGGAAAAGACTAAAATTCAGATCAGATGACCTTGATGGATGGGTTGAACGAAAAGGAAAAGAAGAGTGGAAGGAAGAAGGACGGGCGGGAATTAATATTTATGACTGGCAGAGAAGGATACGTGGGATGCATGGGGAACAACATTTACAACGCAACTGTTACAACGCACTACACTTACAACGCATTTTTTACAACGCAACATCCACTACAACGCATTTTTAAAAACTACCTTTACAACGCATTCCATTACATCGCATACTACCTTTACAACGCATACCATTACAACGCATAATATTACACTACACTATCCAACACTTACCCTACTGTTGCACCCCCTGGAGTTAGAATAGTAATTTTTACCCCTATACTATCCAACACTTACCCTACTGTTGCACCCCCTGGAGTTAGAATAGTAATTTTTACCCCTATACTATCCAACACTTACCCTACTGTTGCACTCCCTGGAGTTAGAATAGTAATTTTTACCCCAATACTATCCAACACTTACCCTACTGTTGCACCCCCTGGAGTTAGAATAGTAATTTGTACCCCTATACTATCCAACACTTACCCTGCTGTTGCACCCCCTGGAGTTAGAATAGTAATTTTTACCCCTATACTATCCAACACTTACCCTACTGTTGCACCCCCTGGAGTTAGAATAGTAATTTTTACCCCTATACTATCCAACACTTACCCTACTGTTGCACCCCCTGGAGTTAGAATAGTAATTTTTACCCCTATACTATCCAACACTTACCCTACTGTTGCACCCCCAGGAGTTAGAATAGTAATTTTTACCCCTATACTATCCAACACTTACCCTACTGTTGCACTCCCTGGAGTTAGAATAGTAATTTGTACCCCTATACTATCCAACACTTACCCTACTGTTGCACCCCCTGGAGTTAGAATAGTAATTTTTACCCCTATACTATCCAACACTTACCCTACTGTTGCACCCCCTGGAGTTAGAATAGTAATTTGTACCCCTATACTATCCAACACTTACCCTACTGTTGCACCCCCTGGAGTTAGAATAGTAATTTGTACCCCTATACTATCCAACACTTACCCTACTGTTGCACCCCCTGGAGTTAGAATAGTAATTTTTACCCCTATACTATCCAACACTTACCCTACTGTTGCACCCCCTGGAGTTAGAATAGTAATTTTTACCCCTATACTATCCAACACTTACCTTAAATGCAATTTAATATTATGCGTTGTAATGGTATGCGTTGTAAAGGTAGTATGCGATGTAATGGAATGCGTTGTAAAGGTAGTTTTTAAAAATGCGTTGTAGTGTCATGCTATGTAATGGGATGCGTTGTAGTGGATGTTGCATTGTAAAAAATGCGTTGTAAGTGCATGCGTTGTAAAAGTGTGTGTTGTAACGACATACATCCGGGATGCATGCATGCATAGGTGGCTGATAGGAATCAGATGCATGGTTGGTTGAATGCCTAAAACTCCCACAAATGTTAAAGTCCAAGAAAGTAGGAGGATAGATACATACCATAAATGTTATGTATTGTGCTTGCTAGTGCTACTGTGCCACTATGTGTAGAACTCATTTGTCTTACTGCTTTGCTAAGAGTATATTTTACAATAGTCTTGTTTTTTATTCTTGATATATAGCTACTCCTTCCAAGGGGAAACCTGACAGGAAGGAGTTGGCTGGAGGCCATACAGCGTGAATGCCGTTAGCTGGTGGTTCTGGAAGAGGAGGAGGAGGAGGCAGCAGCAGCTGCAGCCTCCTCCAATGCCCCGGGCCCCAGCCACTCCGTGGATGCAACTGCCATGCATTGAAGCGCCGTGTTGCCCGCCTAGAGGAGCAAGTCCATGTCCTCCAGAGTCAAGCCCGCCGAACATAAGACCCTGTTCATTGTCCCTTTTTTATTTATTCTTTTGGTGCATGGGAATCGGGTGTGGGGTTTTCTCTTTTCAGTGGACAATTGGACATTTTGTTGGACTTTTTCTTTACGGACATAGGCTGGGGTTAGGGAGAGGGGTGGGTCAGGTGTTGTGGGATTTTTTTACATATTTTATTTTTGTTAGGGTATTAAATAATATATTTCTACTTTACATACGATGTTGTTAAAGTTTTCTGGGTGGGGTTACTGTTTTACATCACCCTGTTTCCTTGCTGGTGCAGGACAACCCATAGCCAGTGTTTGATTTTAATAATTGGCTGACTTTGTAAGACACAAACAGATAGATGCGGCACCCCTCACTGAGTGACTTGTCCTACTAGTACTATCAGTCTCTACTACTCTAGGCACTTTGCAACAGGATTCAAAGGGGTGTGTGAAATTGAATTAATGTAAACGTCCATTATTAATTATGCCTCCCCCAAACTTCTCTTACCTTTGCTTGATTTTTTAACTTGGGCACAGCGATGGCTGCATGGTGATGATGGTTTTCTTTCCTAACATGCCATGGTTGTGGTGGTGGTAGTAGTAGTAGTAGACACTGGTAGCAGCATTTGCAAAAAAAGAAAATGAGACAGTCAGTAGCTTGAGAGAGACTCTGTTAACAGAGATGTTAAAAAGATCCATGTTGTTAATAATGTTAACAAAAATATAGTTACTTAGATATTTATTTATTTTGTGTTTTCTATAGCGCGAACAAGACCCAAAATGTGGGTGTCAGAGCGCTTTACATTTCAATCATTTTCAAAATGCACATAAATATAATTCTATAACGTCAAGAACATGTATACGTATTTCAATAAGCATTGGCATGTGTATACCTCTAAATAAACAACATAAAATGAAGAATAATTGAATCATTAGATTATAGTAAAGCATGTCATATTGTAGTCAAATTTAAAATAAGCCACTCTTGCGGTCTTGCATATCAACACTGGTTATAGTATTGCTCGATTAGTCAAATATCTCTGTGAATTGGTTGAGGTACCTGCCTATAGACAGCATCACTGTTGGTAGTCAAGGGACTAACTGTAACCCCTTAGCTGAAGATAGCCATTAGAGTTCAATCATGATTGATTCATGAAGTGATCAGATTCTTTGTTCTGCTCTTAGGATGACGATAGTCCTGCTCACAATAACGTACTTGAACAGCTAAGTGAAGAGTAAGGGTGGGCGTCAAATTCCGTTCCGCTCGCGGAATTTGCGATATTTTGACATTTTCGTGTTCTGCGGAGAGCGCGATTTGCAGCGTTGAGAAGATTTTTATCATGTTCACACTTTGAAAATGCATTCTCGCGCGTGCGATCGCCTTACCGGGATCCCCGCATTCGCCGCCGAGTTTTCCAATCCGTTCGCGTGCTCCACGAGATGTTGATAGCCGGTTGCGCTATCCCGCAAGAGTTCGCAATTGTGATCACGTCATTCGCCTGGCCATCAGACACCGCAAGAGTCTTAGATCATGAACACGCCATTTTCCACCGCAAGAGATAGCGTGAGGTCGCTAACACATCAATCTCCACCGCGACAGAGAGCATGAGATCGTGAACACGTCATTTTGGAATCGACATCTGGCGGAAGTGCGGTGAAGCTCGAGATCGCGAACACGCTAAATTTTCAATCTGGAGAAGAATATTATCTCTAGCAGCATAAAACCTTCTGTAAATTATGATTTGGATGAAAAAAACTCCTCAGATTGACATTTGGCTGTCCTTTTTTGTGCATGGAGTCCTTTTTAAAAAAAAAAACTTTTTGGGGGGAGAGGG
Organism: Triturus cristatus; assembly: GCF_964204655.1. Lineage (NCBI taxonomy): Eukaryota > Metazoa > Chordata > Amphibia > Caudata > Salamandridae > Triturus > Triturus cristatus. Next base: position 503,410,541 of record NC_140591.1, read on the forward strand.
AAGTAGTGCCACAGAGTCTCCAACTTCCTGTTCCTGTCCAGCAGGCTCCTCCCAGTGCTTTGTCCATCTCCTGTTCATTCTGCCTTTGGATTTTGAGCTGGAAGGATCACTCTTTGTGTCTGCTGCATCATTATCATTGGATTTGAGGACTTTTGAATTTGATATTTTAGTAAGTTGGTGTTCTGTTGTTTGATTGGGGGCTTCCAATTGAAGCTCCGGTTAAATGTCCTTCACATCTAACATGGGCTTTAATTGGAATTCCATAGAACATATTATCAAGCCCATTATCCCCGTTTTAGCTGCAGTTTTCTGCCGCTAAAGCGGCGATAATTTTATTGTCGGTCTTGATAATATGCCCCATAATCACGTACTATGACCATGTATGATATTTCTTTTCTACGTACAGAGCTCTACCCCATTTACGGAGACTCCACCTCATGTACAGAGACTCCGTTGTGTGTACGAAGACATCACTCTGGGTGCAAAGACTCCACTTGAAAACACTGAGCAGAGACTCCACAGTTGGGGCAGAGAAGTCCAACTACCGTGAATACACAGGAAATTATATACAATAAGAGGAAGTTGGCCAATGTGAATTAATGTTGCGCCATCCTCTACTTAGAGAAACATCCTCTTCCATCCTGCTGCTCCTTGCATCAATCTTATCCCCCACATGGCTGAGGGACTGGATGAAAGGCAGCCCCCTTCACCTAGAGGGAATTGAAGATCTTTAGTGAGGGTTCTTTTTGCAAAGTACCCTCAAGCTTTGTGGAGAACTTGACGGCCAGCTGAGTAATGCAGCTCTTGCCCAAATATAGAGGGATATTGCACTGCACTGCAGTGGGAGTGTAAAACTTGCAAGACGAAATGGGACATAAATACTGGGAGGCCAAAAAAGAGGCCCAGGACATTATGCGTATGTCCTCCCAGTCACATATGCAGCATCCCTGTATAGCCCCACTGTACCGGAGAGTGACACAAGCTGCTTGGACAACTCCCATTGCTCAGCTGAAAGAGTTTGAGCAGCAAAGAGATTGTAAGAAAATGTACTTTAAAAATTGCCATATGGTTTGTTGTGAGTGGTGTGAGAGACGTCCTGTCATGTCTTTGAGACCTTTAACAGAACCTGTTCTAATTTCACAAATGGGTACGTTTATATTACAAGTCCATTTCTAAAATTAAAATTAAACTTAGAGTGACATAACTAGTGATGCAAGACCATTGAAAAGTTTGTTAGCTTGACAGTCATGTTGATATGTCCTTGCAAGCATGCTTTTTGTTTGCTTTCTTCCTCTTAACTAGTATTTGTTGCTTGAAATATGTATTGAAGGCTGGTAATGTATAATTTCCCCTTACTTCATTTAATACAAATACATCCAAAGTGCAGTATATGCACACATTTTCTGAAGAATGTCATGTCAGTTATTGTTCAAATTATATATTACAGTACTAGATAAGTGCATGTGATTTACAGTGTGTTGCATACACAAAGCTTTATTGTCGAGGGAACAGTGGCTTTAGTAATTTCTTCTGTTAAAAAAGGCCAAATTTTAGGCTCATTTTCAGCTTACTTAAAAAGTGTAAAAACACATCTTTGCGTGAATGAGTTAATTATATATCATCTAATTCAAAGTTATTATATTTTGCTGCACAGGATATACATTAGTTGGGTCAAGGTAGTACATTTTCTGCAATTAGTATTTTTTGCATTGAATTGTGCGTAATTTGTTAACCACAATATATATGTGTATATTTACTTTTTTCAGTGGACAGGACTAGCCAAGCAGCATCCTAGCAGGATCTGAGGCAGGACAGAATTCTCGAATACAGGCAGCCACTTCAGCTTGACACCACAAGTGAAGAGGAGGTGGAGGAACCAACCCCCAGAAGGGGCAGTGCTCCCACCCAGAGAATTATTCTGTCATTAGCTGGAAGACTCTGGGCGGAGGCTCAACAGACTCAAGGGGAGGTAAAAAGAAATGGACACCACTAGTCAAGGGGGAGGCTGAGGTAGGGTGTCCTCTTCCTTGTAGCCTAAAAGAAGAACACATATAATTTATCTCCCTATAACAGGCCCCCACACCATCTGGGCCTGCCCCTAGCACCTCCCTAACTCCTGATGCCCTCATTTTATGGGGCCCTACAGCTGCAGCCCATGCCCCTACTTCTCCACCCAGTGCCAACCTAGAAGATTGCAGGTCGAGGAAAACATCTGTCACTGACCTCCCACACTCCTCTTGTGGCTCCCAATCTGTTCCATCTGTGTCTGTTCCTGTGGCTGCGCTCATGGCTGTAGAGGAGGCTACAACAGTCAACTTTCTATTTGGTCTGTCCGATTCGGTTCCGAAAGACATTTGGACAGCCTGAGTTTTTTGTTGAATCGTACAGGTCTATGGACACGATTTCTAAGCGAGCGATTACAATGACCGATTCAGACAGCTGTTCCGATTCAGTCTGCACAACATGAAACAGCTGTTGAATCTGACTTTGGGGACCTGTTGCAAACCCCCCTTCACCATGAGGCCTCTGGTTCAGGCCCATAGGGGTACCCAAGGGATGCCTCTTTCCAACCATGCACATTGTGCCATGCACCATGGGGTGCCTGTCACAGGGTGCAAGATTTTCCTCAACTACCTCTTTTTTCAATGGGAGCCTGTGTTCTCTTTCGGAACACAGGCTCCCATTGAAGTCAATCGAGTCCAACCAAACTATGGGGCATATTCACAGGAAACTATCACCGAACTAACGTCACATAATCGTAGCCAAAGTCGTGATAAAAATACCTCCCCATTCACAGCACCAGTTTACCCGTGATAGCAGCCGCAAAAAATATCGTCACAGAGGCCCACCGCAACTATCGCTAATGAGATGCAGAGTGTGCGTTCCTGTGCCAAAATCCACGACAACATCACACCTCAACATTCTCAACGACCAGACAGAACTGCAATAAAAACACAAAACAGGCGATAAGGCGCGTTAGCACCAGGAAATCTACACCTGCTCTGACCTGGTGTAAAGTCGGAGGGCAGCCTGCACCACAAAAGGGAGACCAACCCAGGGCCACACCTGAAGGGCAACAGAAGCCATGGAGCCACCCATCATGAAGCCTGAACACCCAAGAGGGCCACAACACCCTCCGACACAACACCCAGGCCCACAACCCCCCCAGAACCCCCCCAATCCCAGACTAAGAAACTGCACACCAACACCACAAATCTCAATACAAAAGTTTTGCCTCATGTCGCACAAGCATGAAAATCAACAGACATGCGCGGCCAGGAAATTGAGACTCAGTCAAACAGCAATGCAATCACCAACACAAAACACCATACAAACAAAAGCCCAGAAAACACGTAGGATGAGACCTAGCAGCTCACTGGACAATCTGTAGCACACAGCCTGGAAGACCAAATCCAAGAGAAGAAGTTGTGCCATGCGCCCAACAAAGGAAAGAGAGGGAGATGGCGAGGGAGAGGGACGGAGTGAGATTGCACAAGCAGCGCAAGGCCCCTCGGACATCTGCCTCTACATGCCAATATGTGTGTGTATTGCCATCCATACACCATGAGCCCAAGACCCTGTCCCAATCTCAGCGCCAACTGCACATCACATTCCGAAAACGTAAGTAGAAGTCAGACAAACATCAGGGATGAAAGCTCCATTGTTCCAATGCAGAAGGCAGGAGGACAGCTGCACCTCTGACCTTGGTCCAGAACGTGCCTGCAACACCCTGAGACAGATGCCATGACAGACAGGAACAACTCCCACATCATGCATTCCCCAGATGAACTATCTGACTCATCCACACACCACACACAAAAGCACCTGCCTGTGGTACCCCCGCATGGCATGCCCTTGACACACAAATGAAGGGTGGAAAAAGGGAGGGTACTATCATTTGTGAGAAGTAATGAGGATGATCGTTCGGCAACGGCCGTGGCAGGTATGGAAAGGTGTTATTGCAAAGTAAAAGACAGAAGTAATGTGTTTTTTTCAGCTGGGTGTGAGTGGATGGAAGAGTCGGAATGGTGTTAGGGACAGATGGTGATGTTAGTTTGCGGCAGTAGAGGTTTAAGAGGGGAGGAGAGTACATGTGTTGATGTGAGTAGTGCAAGCGGGTGCCATTGTGTTTCGGTTTAAGGGCGGGCTTGGCTCGGGTGAGTTGTGTAAGTGTGGAGGTTAGTGGGAGTTGAGTTGCGTGTCGGATGAGGAAAAGTGACTGGGAGAGAGTTGGAAAGCATAAATGCATGGAGTTGATGTTTTAAAGTGGGCGTTGGGTTTGTTTTTGCGAGAATGTTAGGAAGTGCAAGTTAAAGAGAGGTGAGTTAGGCAAAATAAGTCGAACCAATTAATGAAGGGGTATATGAAGATATGTTAATACAAGGGAGAGGGGATAAGACAGATGATTGGTTTTGGGAATTATGTAAGCTGGGAAAGAAATGCTGGGGAACGGTTCAGCGTACCGTCAGTTAAAGGATGTATATCATTACTGTGGGAAATATGAATGGTCATGTTTAATTACATTGAGTATTTAAATCATTGTATATTAATTTGGTAATATTATGATATTAGTGGTTTTATTGGTAATATTGGCTGTTTCATTTGTCATTTTAGTAACCCCTGACGAAGGGCACCAGTGGCCCGAAATGCATTGGGTTCCTTTAAAATAAACAACACTGCCTCAGACGAAATTGCATTATTCGTGTTTTTGCAAGAGGTTCGGATGGCCCAGCTTAAGCATAGGAAAATGAGAACATTGGCAAACACCACCCCACGTGTGGAGAAAACATGCTGAAAAATGAGCTGAACTAAAGGGTTTACTATACGGATTACATATGGAACATTTGGATAAATTTGGTATTATTAGATGACTGCCCAGTGGGCGATCTTAGCTGTGCGTTTGGAGGGGGAGTGTTCTCACCCCAGATGATGCCCTTGACACTCACGGAAACAGCAACCCACTCTCCCCAACTTTCCACACAACTGAATTATTGCTCAGAGCTGTTGCATATCTTCCACACTACTGCCGCAAATCAGAAGAGTACCCGTTCCACAAGATGCACCAACGCAATGGCTGGACATACCAGGCACATGCACAATCCCCATCACGTGAAACAGTACCGTGCACGTATGCTGCATTTACTGGACGCAGTGCCACTGGCAGTCCTGCGGATCAGTTACCGGCTCAGCTTCCGCATTGCCTACGTCACATGCGTCCAGTCCTGGTTCCACTGCCGAACATGCACATTCGAGTGTCCCATGGATGTCTGCCTATCCAACAGAACTGTTGATGAATTGGACTATGACTTGTGTCTGCGCCACCTGTTGGATCACAAACAGGAGTGTAACTGAGACAGCCATGCATGGGATGCCTTGACATTCTGCGTATGTATTGGTAGTTGTGCATGGGAGATTGCACAATTCCTCATGTGCAGTGACCGCATCGAGGCACTTCCCTATTGGGTTTTGTTGCGGATTGGTGAAACGGCGTGGGCTGAGCACACTTGCCCGGATCATTTAATGGATTGGCTCACCCTGAGGTTCTTTGAACACAACAACGTCGTACTATTGGAACACATTGCACATGAAGCTGCACGGGCATTCATGGACGAGTAACTGCGTTCCTGAAGCCACATCTGATTGGCACCCACAGCACATATCCCAACAACGTGTTGCATCGTGGGGATAGCTCACACATACCAACACAAAAGAGGATACGTCTGCCTCTGTCCTGGCTCTGGATGCATGTCGTGGAACAACGCATGTGTACACACACCTGTTCAAGGTGATGCAGGTCCATGCCCGGTACAACACAGCATCGTTTGGCAACTTTGCCAATTCGGACCCACTGCTGGGGAGAGCACACACATGTCAATGTAGCATGACATGTGAACCTGTCGGACCCTTACACCAGATCACTGTCAGCAGAGCAGACAAGCAGCGCACTCCGGAGACAGAGCACTATGCAGATCCCCGGGCAGTGAGTTGTTCTTTTTTTTTCTTGCTTTCATGTTGGTTTTTCCTGCCAGGCGCTTGGGAATTGCAGGTCTGTGGCTGGTCTTCGCTGATTTGTGTACCACGATTGTCCTCATCGCATGATTTTTCGCATTCGCGTTTCGCATTTTTGTGGCGTGGCGTTGATTTTGAAGCTGACATTTGACGCGTTATCTGGTGTCTATCGCATGGTACCGCCTTGTTGTGAATTCCACGTTTGCACGGGTTATTTTCCCATGATAGGCTGCGATATTGAAAGTTGCGTTTGGCTACTCTTGCGGTAGTTATCACATGTTCTTGTGAATATACCCCTATGTTGGGAAACTTCGTAATCAGTCGGTCGGACTCGCAGAACCCAATTCGGTCGAAAACAATTACGAAACCGATTTGGAGTTTTCAAATGACATCGTAATCGCCCCCTTTGTCATGTCAGCCGCTGAAGTGAAGACAATTCATACATAGTAGAGCACCTAACTACATGTTAGACACTCCTATTAAAAAACACAATATTAGTTACTTTGAAAACAAAATAAAAACTATAATTGAAAAGTTAGCATATTGAGCTTGGTAACATTAGAAAGTTAGCCATTTTTGAATTAATAAGTAAGAGTAGAAGTAAAACTTTTTAACATATATTTAGCTCCATAATAATATAGAAATGTGTTTTAACATAGGAAATGCATGTCCACTTAGTGGATGGAGAAAATGCATTTTATTAAACGTGCCATATAGAAATGCTGTCTGTTTTTTCCTGCGGAAAGCTCCCATTTCTATAGTTCTTTCACTTCTAGGCCTTAAAATGTTCTTATTCTTTTCTAAAAATAAATGATTTTCTTTATATGCTGACCTAATGTTATAATTAAACTGTAAAATGTGACATTTCATGGAGTGTTCTGTTTGCTGCTGTTATATTCTTGAGTTAGGCCCATGTAGCGAAGCAGTCTATTTTTTACATTGCCCTAGAAAATAACATTTCAGCTGTGAGTTTTTGCCCACATTTACATAGGCGACAATCTTGGATTTGTTTCACTGAAACTACTTTGTTTACACATCCAGCTTTGTACAACATAATCATGATGCCTTGAACATCATGTACTAGGCCTCTCTACACACCAGGTACTAAAGTTGTTCTATTTTCATCCATGAGGTAACAGCGCTATCTACATATCCATAACACCACTAAAATAAAGCGCACATCGCAAAGGCTGCTTTTTATTATAAATAATAGGCATCCCGATAGATGGGTAGAGGAAGCACTTCAGCAGACACTAAAGGTCTGTGCATGCTGGGAATCCACCACGCACCAGTCTGACATTCCGTGAGGGTTGTCCAACTTGAGACCAAGACAGATCCTTCACTCCATCCGATTAGGTTGGAACGCCCCTAAGGGGGATTCTTGGCTCTACACCTACACACACTCTAGGTATACTTAGAATAGAGTTCACCTAGTAGGAGTATGCCAGATTACTACCTTATTTATATGCCTGCATATATACAAATGTTTAGCACCATGATAGAACTATATCTACTATTTACACTCGATGCTTGTAATCATGTTTATCTGCTTCTGTCTACTAATCACTGCAGCACATGTATTTTATGCACAAATAACATTGGTTCAATAAATAGTATTGAAAATGTCCCACTGTATAGTCTCTGTATATTTCTCTGAGAATAAGTGAACACGAGTGACTGAGCAAAAGGTTCTGTACTGTTTCCACAGTTCCTGAGGAATCAGGGTTGTCATGTTCAATGGTTGCCAGAAACGATTTGTTCCCTGGTAGGTTAGGGGGGCTTATGGTGGCACTGTGAGCTAGCCAACATATCCTGCAGGGTGTCTGGAATCAGTCTTGACACCAAGCCCTTAGTTTATGTTGTCCAAGCAATGCGCAGGTCCTACAGATTGGTAGGAACTACATAACACTGCAAAATGTATTTCTTTTCATCACACACCACATTATTGAATCACTTTTAGATAGTTTTCTCTGCCACATGCTTATAATGAACAAATATATTAATGAGAGAAAAATGCTTGCTATAGCTCTGATTTCCATGATCTCACTAGGACATGCTATATAATAATGTTTCATTTCATAGAGTAGGCCATTTTTACACAATGAGACACCGACAGGGAGGCTTGCTAAAGGTTCTCATGAACAAAGTCCTAGATGTATTTTTTGCAACTTTTTGCAGCCGCTTTCAAACAACAACATATCGACATGGACATTTACTGTGGAAATTGAGGATGAAGATGACAGATAATCTGAAGATCCATTCCCATTGGCCAGGGATGAGTCAACATTTAGACTATCCACCATGTTTTGTGTTTTTCTTTATAGTACATGTTCTTAGCTTGAGAGTCAACACATTATATGCACACCTTCCCCACTATGCCCCTTAGCACTTTACTGTGCTACTCTTGCCCAAGATTGCTGAAAGCTACTGGTAACAGTGATTTTTCATGTTTTACTTACCTTTTGTGATGAGATTTTCTATCTTTATTCTAATCATAGCTACTGCTGTGATTATTTCTTTTATCTACTTTTACGGTTACTATGGCAGCTGTTAGGAAACTCAGCTGAGTACCCGGAACTACTCTCCATGGGAAGTTTTATAGGTTCTCGCTCAGATAGGTTAGGTCCTTTAGATTAGGATAGGGACAAGTTCTTTAATGGAATCCGCTGTTATTTTTTTTATACTGTCTCTAATTACAAATATTTTAAATATTTCTGTAAACAGGCTTATCTGACTAACCTGAAAATATGGAGAAAAAAAAGAAAAAAAAATCTTTTTAATGAGAAATAAAGCTTTTAAAACTCTCCAAACCCTTAATCATTGACTGAACATTAAACGCTGTTGTTGATGATTATTTCAGCAATGTATTCAGAAAGTGCTCTTTTCTTACACAGTGGCCATATTTGTCAACCAAGAGAAGAAATATGCATGGAGATCGAGTTTCACTCAGTAAGTCTTAAGGTGAGGCTGGTTATAAAATGTTATGAGATTTCCACGCTTGCATAAGCAAACTTACGATTGTCTAACATCTGCCTCCTGTGTAGTGCCTAACCAGGTGTGGTCTCATTGCAATGAGCAGAAGATGAGGGCTGGGCCAACATCAGATGGCCTATAAAAATATGCGTGCATGTATAATAAAATACAACTTTAACATGTCAAACGCATATAAACTAGTAACATATAATGAATTATTAACATTTCAGAACTACTTGTGAAATACGTCTTGTTAGCTGTTTTTGTTGGTTTTTGTGGGTGAACTGACCTTTTGCCCCATCAGAAGGATTCACAATGACTGTACATGGACAATTGAAATTGAATAATAAATATAGCTTCAATAAAAGATGCTTAATTTTACAAATGATCATATCTCTGTAGTACACCAAAGAATGCAGGTATGATGGAAACACAAACAAGTTTAAATAGTGAGCCGTAATTTATATATCCAGTGACAGGTAAAAACATTGACAAATTTCAACCAGGATGACAAAGGAACTTTGTTTTTGCTTTCCAAAGGTTTGAGTCTAATTCACAAACAGGTAAATAACTAACATGAAGTGGCTTCCATAGTCACACATACTCTTATTTTACATATAATATTAATATCGTTGCTTAATTTAATACCTGTCACATTATGGTTGTCGGTACAGGCAGACCATGTAGCACGTGTGGTTGCATAGTGGAGAGGACATGAGTGGGGTGGTACTGAAATGGAATCCAGTTTGTCAACCCGGAAAAGCTCTAGCCACCTCAATCCCAGTGAGCTTTTCCTTCCCCCATCTCCACGCATCCTGACACCTTTTATTCACATCAAATAAAGTACCAACATTCTCAGACAACTGCTGCCATACGGTTGCCTTCTGTGTGACACTAGGAGAATACAGATGCACCCATGGAGTTTTTTGTAGTTTTTCACTAGAAATAAGATGATCACTCAGTCTCCTCTAAAAAAAAATGTCTCTTCTTCATCAGCACAGGCAGCATTGTTGAAGAACAATAGCAGGGGAATTGCCAGGCAGCAAGATGAGGTGTGTAGAAACAGAGGCTTGGTGTTGGCCAGCTTTTATATGGTTTTAATATAATGATTTTCAACTGTAAATAATTGGCTTCAGGTGTATGTACTTATTCGGTATTTTGCCATGTGTACTGCTCACCTTTTCAGCAATGCAGTCTTATGCCCCAAGCGTGGATTCTCCACCCCAAGTGCAGAGACCCAGTCCGAGTGTGGGGACTCTGCCTGAGGGCAGAGACTCCACAGTCATAAGAATACTACTCGTAGAATTACAAATGCAGTTCATGAATAGCAATAAATCACAAACTTACACAAAAGTGTACATTTAAGTTTGTGAATTAGACCCTAAGTGCACATATTTGCATTTTAAGTATTATGTTCTCCATGGGAAAACATTTTTTACTGTTTGTAAACCCTTTCTCCTGAAATTTATAGGTGAACCATTCTGCATGCACACTTAATTGTGTCAGGCAGAGACGCACTATTAATTATGTTCCCTGTAACATCTCAAAACATGCACATCAGCATAATCTTTGCATTAATCTTTTGATCACTAAACCATCAGTGGAAATGGGATAAAATACGTTCATGCTGGTGGAAGATGGTGGATACATTTCAACTTCACCAGTGTGACTGAGTTTTTTCCAGAAGGTTGTTCTAATTGGCACAGCTGCACCGAATTTGGGGGAAAAACATCTGTGCTGGTCAGTGACTCACCAAATTGTTCTATTTTTCTTGCTTGTTAGCTATGTTTTAGCATTAATGACGCCATGTCAGGAAGAGAGACTGAAGACACTGTTTTCCACTTAGTATGGCTGGAGTGTGGGAAAGTAGTGCTCCCAAATTGTTCATGCTAAATTGCTTTCAAGGAATAAAAGTCTGGAGGTAACCATAGATTGGCTGGGTTGTCTGGACTAAGGATGCACATGCTTGGATGAAGTACTATGTGGCAGTAAGCTAACAATAAATCACAATTTCTGCAGGCTGTGAAATCCTGTAAATACTACCGAAGTGTTACGACAGGGGAGGGTTCAATGGGAGGGTTAGGAGAGTGGGCCTTGATATTAGTCCATGCTGTTAAATGTAAGAGCCTCAAACTGAGATTTTAAGGAACTCAAAATTACTGGTTCACATAAGGGATAGGGAGTAGAGGAGAAACTCACTGTAAGTTGGAGGTTCGACGGTAACACACAAGCCAGAGTAGATGTACATCTGGATTGAATGATAAGCACATATTGTGTGATTATGAAAAAAGGCATGCATATAGAACAATACTGATCACATTATTTCCCCATGTGCCTGAAATTATGCCTGAAAGGTAGTGCAGTTAGAGAGTTCTGGAACTACCCAGTCACCTCCCCTGAGCATTGGAGTAACCAGTGGATGCTGTTAGTGAGAGAGACTTCCAATTCATTTCAGGGATAGAAGGACCAAAACTGAAAGGAGAGCTTTCTTCATAGGTGATGCAGGTGAACAGAAAGGAACCCAATGAAATTGCTGGGAAATTAGAACAAAGGTACAGGGAATGCAAATTTGGTCAGCAAACTGAGCGTACAAGAACCATAGAATCAAGTAGCTGTAAGGTAACTTATTCTTACTATACTGCTCTTTAAATTGTTCTGACATATTCCTTCTGTTTTTCTCAATAGGCTTTCTTCTTTGACAGAAGTACACTTTACCGTTTTTTTTGCTATTCAAAGACTGTGATTTAATCATATGTGTATTACTGTGGCGACTCCGCAGCCGGTACAGAGAACTCTGAATATTAAAAGATTGGCCTGTTACATCTTGTTATGTGCCGAGTTTTCCACCTGACTGCGGAGACACCCCAGTCGTAAACTTACTAATAACTTATAGATTGTGAATAGCAAACAAATAGTAAAATTACACAGAAAAGTAAGCTTAGCTTTGTGATTCTGGCCCATGGAGGGGTCTATGCTGCATACATACACATATACTTATGTACTCAATGGAAAAAAACAAAGTTTAAGGATAAGACTTAGTTAGAAAAACTTTATTTTATTGTATTTCTCTATACAAATCCAAATTAAAAGTTGAAAACATTAGAATTTCTAAAGTTATACTTACAACTAAATGTTTAATTTGTGCAACACCAGTTAGAATGTACATTTATAATTGACACACCACCTTCAATTGACTATAAGTTGCACACCTTCGTACACAGTCTTCTCACCTCACTCACCACAATACATTCACTAGTAACTATAAGTCACACTTTCTCCATGCATTGGTTATACCCATGCATATTATATGACTCATAGCATGTGAAATCATAGCATTCATAACAACATTTGAAATTACATAATTTCACAGTACACAGTGCATGGTAGGGTGGCGAGAAATAGTTAATGTCGTGTGCAAATGAATTGATAAGACTGTGTGTGAAAGAGTATGACTTATGGTTGATGGAAGGTGGTGCCTAAAATATACATTTAAATTACAACCTGTGCTCAGTAGATTATAATTTTTTCTTAACTATAACTTATCCTTAACCTTTGTTGTTTTCATTACATTTAAATGGCTATTAGTTTTAATAAAGCTGTGATTCAAATTGTAGTGTTGAGCATCATTTAAACAAGTGTTGTTAAGTACAGTGAAGTAGAGTACAGTAAAGGACATTGTTGTACAGTCTGGTGTCATAGAGACTAGTGCTGTAAAAGGGAATGGAGTGCAGAAGTGTGAATTGGTGTTGCATTTACTGGAGTAAAGTATCATACGGTGGAGTGGTAGGGTAGTAGGGTGTGTAGGGGAGTGGCATACAGTTGAGTAGTGGAGTTGAGTTGAGTAGAGTGGAGTAGTGTGGAATAGTGTGTTATAGAGTACAGTGGGGTAAAGTAGGGTGGGGTGATGTAGAGGTAGTTGAATAGCTTCTTAGACTGCCGCAAAGTGTTGTAGAGTGGCATTGAGATGAGTGGAGTGTCATACAGTGTCATAGACTGGACTAAAGTCGTGAACAGTGGAGTGTAAACCAGTCCCTCTTTGTGCATGGGCAGCCTCTACTTTTTGCCTGATGTAATTTCAAACTGTACGTGCACTGGGTCCCTGCTAACCAGGTCCCCAGTGCAAGATCTCTTTCTCAAACACTGTGCCATGACTAGCACAACTTCAGCTACCCCTGTAAGCCAGTAGTAAATGGTACCCTGGTAACTAGGGCATGGGTACTGAAGAGGGCCAAGCCAGGGCCCCCTCACCAAGGCTACCCACGCTGCCACTGCAGGCTGCGTGTCTTGGTGCAGGAAAATCCAAATAGTCGACATGGCACACTACCCTGTGTGCCATGTCACCCACAGACTGCATAAGAGAAAGGTTAGCCACCCCTACTGCAAGGTCTTTAGCACTAAGGTAAGGTGCACTATACCTTATATGTGGGCATTTCAGCATGAGCAGATATGCTCCTTCAATTTCCAGTCCATTCTGTAACATTGTAAGTGAACAGGGAAACCATAAAGAATGTATGGGCTGGATACCCATCAGCACGAGGTTCCTAGCTCAATCATGGCTTCACTGATTTCTAAGATGTTTGGTCCCAAATGCCTTGCCTTGATAAATCCTCACTTATGCCAGTGTTGGATTTATTATTAAATGTGCACAGGACACCCTTTTGCAGGGTCCCCTGAAACCTAACCAAACACTAGTGGGGTCTCCGGACAGTTTCCACTACTCCGTTAGTCTTCCCCTGACTTCTCTTGTGTAGTACCACCTTTGCTGTAACTGTTTTCACACCTTTTCTTCCCTGATTTCCACCATACTGCCTCCCTGCTGGCCCCTTCCACCTCCTAGGACTACTTATGGAGGCTGCTGTGCAGCTGCCCCAAAAGCAAGCTGGACTTTGCACATCCGCACATGGACTGTACCCAACACCACAATGCCTAGCACTTCCACTCCAAAAAGGTACACCACCACTGACCTCCAAGCCGTGGACCCAGTTCGCACCAGCAACCAATGCTGCGTTACATCCCCACCCACCACCAGTGGACCATTCTCCTGCCAACAGTGCCTCTCCACCTTCAGCACAGAGGCAAACAGACACAAGAGACACCGCAAACATGGCCAAATCTGCTACGTCAACCAAGACCGCCACAACACAACTCCAATGCATCCTACTCAACGCATGCTCTCTCGGCAAACAAGCCAAAGATCTGGGGCATGATTTCTTACTTTACCCCAGACATCATCTTGCTCACAGAAACAGGGCTAAACCCTGCCTTGGCTCCTAGCTTTCCTACTGCCATCCCCAAAGGCTAGAATATTACATACTGAGACCAAACCAACAAACACGCAGTGGGAATCACCATCATCTACAGGGACACAATCCACTGCACAACATCCCTGATGATCCGACACCTGTTATGGAACACTTCTGTTATGAGCCCCAATGTACCCCAATATAGGCCAAGGTAGCTACATGACCTTTTACCTACATTTGTCACACCTTGCTCTTCATAACGACTCTGGCACTGAACTGTTACCTAGCCATGTGCTGAATAAATGCTGATAAGTTTTCTCCAAAACTGGCCTCATTTATTATGCATGAGGGTTCCTAGTATCATATATTAGTCCCCTGTTGTACACAGCAGGATTACCATCCTCTGTATAATATATCATTCTGTGAAAAAGTCACCGCTATCGTCATCCTTGGATGACCGGTCCACCATACATAATGCCAAACCATTACATATCTAGGTGGAACCTATGAGGGTACTTTTGGGTATTAAAGAACCACATTTTCACTGGGGAACCAGATGAGAAGCTTTCATGCTGACACTAGCTGTTGAGATCCCGGCTCGCATAAGCTGCAGCATGCAGTGGTCTGACATCCCTTGTGGGGTGTCCAACTCGAGACCAAGACAGGTTTGTTCGTTCTCTCCCATCAGGTAATGGGGTAGGCTTTTTCCTAGGGGATGCTTAGGTTTACACCCAGATACATGCTGGGTACCCTTTGGTTCACTTAGGTAGGGTTTGCATCTTAGGAGTATGCTCGATGACTGCCATCGATTGATATACCTGCATATATTTGCTGTTTTAGCACCATGATAGAATTCTACCTTGTATTTACTCTGTCAGTGCTTGTATCTTATATATCTGTTTCTGTCTAATGATTGTCGCAGCAAAAATTTCTTATACTAGAATGACGCTAGTTCAATAAATGCTTATTCAAAACCTTCCAATTGTTTATTCTGTGTATCTTTCTGAGACCAAGTAAGCCCGAGTGACTGAGCGAAAAGCACTGTACTGTTTCCACAATGTTTATGTTTATGTTTTGTAAAGAGCATGGCTGGCCGAATGCTTTCCCTCTGGTGAGTGCTGACTGAGTAAGTGTGCAAACTAATGCATTGGAAGGGAAACAGCCAGGTCTTGAGATTTTTCCTAAAGGAGAGTTCATTTCACAGTGATCTGAGGCCAAGTGGGAGCTCATTCTAAAGCTTTGGTTGCAAGTGTGCAAATGATCTTCCGCCCCGTCTTGTCCTTTTGACTCTGGTTGTGCTGAGGAGATTTAATTGAGAGGATCTTAAGAGTCTGGTTGGAGCATATGTAGATACCAGATTTCTGAGCTTTCCTCGACCTTTGTTATTTGTTGCCCTATCTGGGATACAGAGGGATTTGAACTTGATTCTTGCCTCAATCGGCAGCCAATGGAGCTGTTTAAAGGATTGTCTTACTGAAAAGAAGCTTGGAACCTTTAGCAGGAGCATGCCTTGTGCATTTTGCACCACCTAAAATCCCTTTATTGCATACTTCGGCAAGCCCACATAAAGAGAGTTTTCATAGTCCAAACGCGAGACTATGAGGGACTGAATCACAATTTTTCTTAAATGATCTGGGATCAATGCAAGTATCTTCCTGATCATTCTAAGTAGCCGGATCAAATTCAAGACAATTTATTTTCTTGGTAATCCATTGCAAGGGCACTATCCAGCCAAATTCCCAAATTTGTATAGAGGATTTGGGGGTTAGGAGGGTTGCCCATATCAATTCGCCAACTATCCAATGGTCTGGAAATGGCCACGTTACCTAGTATCATTAGTTCAGACTTGTTGCCATTTAGCTTTAACCAAGAGTTCGACATCCAGTGGGCAACTTTATCCAAGCAGGCTACCAGTTGTTGGTTACCAAAATTGGGGCCAGTTGTCAGAGAGACAACCAACTGGGTGTCATCTGCATATGAGACAGCCGTGATGTCAACCTCCTGCAGTATGGTGGAAAGTTGTGGAACATATATGTTGAACAGCATAGGGCTGAGTGACGGTCCCTGTGGCACTTCACTTATAAGGTTATTGGTAAGCTGTCTGATGAGCAGTGCTTTTCCATAAATTGATAAGATCTATTTTCCAGGAAAGAGTTGAGCCAATCCATCACTCTATCTTGAATTCCTACTTTCCATAGCCTATCTTTCAAGATGGCATGATCAACAATGTCAAATGCTGCACTCAGATCAAGCAGTAGGATAGCGGCAGAGCCTCCATTATCTAGCAGAGCTTTAAACTCCTCTGTGGCCACCAGAAGTTCCACTTCTGTGCTAAGCTGAGCATGAAAGCCCATCTGGGTTGGGTGGAGAAAGTTATTGTCCTCCAGAAAATTGACTAATGACCGGTTGACATGTCTCTCCAGAAGTTTACTGAGAAAAGGAAGTATTGATATGGGTCAAAGATTACCAAGTAATGCTTGATCTAAATGTTTTTTTTAGTAAAGGTCTAATTACTGTGTGCTTCCAGTGTGTTGGGACCAAAGCCACTTCTAGTGAGCGATCGTGTAGCTCCATTAGTGAAGGAAGAATAACATCTGTTGCTTTGGATAGGATATATGGAGGTGCAGGGTCTAATAGGGATCCTGGTTTGGTTACCCTTATCAAATTGAGGATAGTTTCTTCATTGAGCCTAGGGAATTGTGAAAGAGTTAGTGTTGGAGTTAATTCTCTGACATTCATTTCCTCCCCAAGAGCTAGTTCGGCACTACCTTGAAATTGGCTGTAAATATTTGTCATTTTTTTATGAAAGAAAGAAGCTATTTCATTACATATTTCTTTTGTGGCTTGTGGAAGAATACTAATTTCATGAGGGATGGTCAAGGCTTTGACCACTCTAAATAGTTCATTCGGGGAGTTTGAGGCCTGCATGATTTTTTTCCTCATAAAACGTAGCCTTCGCTTTCTTTATTTCGTTATGATAGGACCTGTTTTAGGCTTTATATTTTATTTAGAGGGCCAGCTTATTCTCCTTTCTCTAGTTCCTTTCCAATTTCTTGCACTGTTTTTTCAGTAAAATAAGATGGTCATTGTACCATAGGGCTATCTTTGTAAGGGTTTTAGAGTTGGTACCTATCTTTGGAATGCATGCACCCAGTGTCTAACAATCCAGTTCTCCCATTGCTGGTAGTCCTCCTCTAAGTTCCCTACAAAATTCAGGGTTTTGTCATTCAGGACTTTTGTCCAGATTCCGGGATCAAGCTTCGACCAGCTCCTTGTGGCGGTGGTCGGGGCCCTAACATTGCTCAGCTGGACAGGTTTGGGTAGCCTAAAAAGAACATGGCAATGGTCTGACTAGGGAACAGGGATTACTTTAGATACTGTAACCTGGGGCTCATTAGAAAATATGAGATCTAATGTATGCCCTTTCTCATGTGTAGATGTTGACACATGTTGAGTTAGTTCTAGTGCCTCAGGGTTGTCCTGCAGCCTTCTGAGGATGGGGTGCCATGTGCGTCAAAGTGAAGGCTGAAATCCGCCAAAATAGTTGTGTGAGTTTTCCCTACCGCTAGGCTAGCCAAGTGCATTTAGTATTGCTTCCACTAATTTGGAGCTTGTTCCCGGTGGTCTGTAAATAAAAATGCCTGAGAACATGCGGGTGGGAGAGAGTATGATATGAAACTGAAGACTTTCACGCTCTGGAAGAGAGAATGGGGAGGTTATACATCTTAGATCGCCTTTTAATATGATGGCAATTCCACCCACTATTTTTCCTATTCGATCTAGTTTGTGAATCTATCATAAAGCCATGTTTCCGTAACAAATAGTATGTCCAGGGGGTCATCCCCTAACAAGGTTCTAATTTCAATGACATATTGATTGAGCGAACGTTAATCATTTCCAGTTTCCACATAGCTTCATGGTGCTCGGGAGTTTCTAAATGTATATACATGTTTGTGTGCAGCTCAAAGCCACACTGAATACAGACTCTTCTAATATCAAGAATGTTATTTACAACCAGCAAAGGAGCTAGTAGCTGCTTTATGGTGTACTTGTGCATACCTGTACTGGTTGGAGCAGGGTTCCTGACCTCTGGACCTGTTTCGGCGCAGACAGGTGCAGATGGGAGCAGACGAGTTTGCCTTAAGTCACACCTGCGGCGTCCCAGCTGTGCGCCCAAACCGCAGTCCACATTTAGAGAGGAAGTGGAGTTGGCTGCTAGAAAGCCAACCACTGGCCTCTGTGCAACTCTATGGCGCAGAAGGCGAGATGCCTCTCTATTGTTACACCATGAAACAGTAAAGTAGCAGTCTCCCCGTTTACAATGAATTCCCTAAATTCAGATTCAATACATTTGGTCAAACAATCAATTTAAATACATGTAAAAGATTAACATGTAAAAGATTAAAAATAGTGGAAATATCACAGGAGTTTGAAACTGAAGGATCAAGGGTTGTCATGTTCAATAGTTTCCAGAAACTATTCACTCCTTGGTAAGGTTATGGGGCACTATGAGCTAGCTGATCTAAGGCTAACATATCCTTTGGGAGTGTCTGGATTCAGTCTAGACTCCAATCCCTTAGTTTATGTTCTTTAAATGCGCAGAACCTATGTATTATTAGGAGCTACACGACATGACATTGCCAACGTTGGGTTGGTTCTTATTTAACAATCAAATCGGAGTAATTCAGTCGTCCTTTCTCAAAGGCCCCTACTGACAATAAACCAGAGACATCGGGAGTGGGAAGGGAAAAATCTGCTACAGCTGAGCAGGTATATCCTATGTATTGACTGTAGGCTTGTTCAAGCTTGATATTGTGCAAAACCTTATCTCTTTTGCTTAATACTCCTCCCATAATGTCTCAGACTGGAGACGCTGGTACGAGTGGTGATAGTAGGGAGGAAGCAGAGCAGGAAGGTGCTCCTAACATTTCAGAAAATTACAGACATGCACTTACTATGAAATTATTAAATTATGGGGTTACATCATTGGCTGGGGCTGTTACCTTCATGATTGAGGCACACGAGGCATTCAGAACAGAGGTATTCTATTCTTGGATTAAGGTACCACCTGCAGATGGGCGCACATATTTGTTTCATACCTACATTCCAGATGAGACACCTGACAAACACTTTCCATGTGAGGACATAGAAGTACTGTTAAGACATAGAAATCCTGTTAACTTACCAAGAGCATGTTAAGTGGTTTAAAGGCACCCACCCTCACACTATAGATTAAGTGAGACTCAGTCCACTCAGCAGAGAAGGAGCAACATGGCCGGTTCTAGCTGCTTACACACCGCATCCAGAGATAGATACGTTGCCAGAAGCAGAATTACGTACAGTTCACAAAGAGATAATAAAACTCTCTGGAAATCCTACACAGTTTGTAATGCGAACACATACAATTCAACCTTCAAGGGTCACTCAAGCTGGTCAACCACAAGGAACAGCTACAAAGCTCACTCACAAATGCTGAACATGATAATTCGAAGAATGCCCGCTAGACCTGAGCAGATGCCGTTCTGGATAGCACAGAAACCAGCACAGCTTTAGGCAGTGTTTCCCCACACAGGACTGTAGGAAAAACACAGAAAACTGACTATTTGCTTGCCAGTGGGAATAGCTCCCCCGATAGAGGATTGTACCACTTGGGGTACAGTTTTTGCTGCTGTTTATTTCAGAACACATGGTACCCCCTCAACAGCAGTCATACCAGAAGTATTGAAACGTATACAGAATGTGTACGGGGCAGAACCTGCCCTGGACTTATGGATGAAATTGATAGGTAATTCTGCACAGGTATCAACAAATATGTTAGCTAACATAAAAGGGGAGGCATCAGTGGTGGCTATATGCCAATGCCTAAGGGAGTTCACTCCTGCGCAACAGGAGTGAGAACTAACTAAGATTATCTAAGATACCTTTATTGGGTAGAGATATCTTGATTGCAAGACCTGTGAAACCACAATTAATGAGTAATCCTAAAAAGGAAAATTCAAAGCAGGCACCTAATTCTTCCAAAAAGAAATGGGACTACAAACAATCAAAAAATAATAAGCAGAATGCATCAGGATCACGAGGTGGGTCTCCTCAACAGGAGCCCTCTAATAGAAAATATAACCTTAGAAACCGTTGCAATATTATAAAACCTGACAGGTATCAAGATACTGATGCAAGTTCCGCTCGCTCCTTTCAGGGTTCATCAAAAAACTCAGAGAGGGAAGGTCGGTCAGAATGCAAATCAGAAGAGCGAGCAAAGCCAAGAGACACATACAGCACTTCAGACTACATTATCAAACAAGAGAATAAACCCAAAAGAAAACCTCAATTTAAAAAGAAGAAAGTAGCTGGCCTTAAAATAAGAAATGCCAAGGCTACTGAGGACTCTACTACTGAATGTGGAATGGGCTCTGACGATGCTAGACAGCATAGCAGAAGTAACAATAGCTCACCAGAACCTGATGAAATTTCTGGTGACAGCAGCTTTGATTGAACATATTATGGTGGAGACACCTGATACAAGAGTAAGTGTCCCACATCAGTTTTATAAAATAACGCTCCAAAGAGAGGGAGAAATACCAAGAAAAGTGAAATGTCTCTTTTGGGAGAACCTGACTTTTGAATTCAGTATCCTGTTGGCTGAAAGAAAATGGCCACCTGAGTTCATTATGGACTGGCCTGAAGGGGAAGAGGCAACATTATCAGCCTTCTCCAACCTCGTTCCATAGTCCCTGAAACATACATACATGCAGGAGAGGGCGTTAGTGCTAGCTCCAGCCCTTTACTGCAATCATGTAGGGTGAGATACTAAGTCACCTCACCATGAAATCCCAATTAAAACTACTCCTACACCACAGAGGCAGTACCCAATAAAATATGACACAAAGAAACTGTTCAGGGAGATCTTAGATGAACTTAAATACCAAGATGTGATTAAAAATTGCACCTCCTCCATGAATAATTCTTTGTTTCCCGCAAAGAAACCTGACAATTCATACCGTCTAGTTTCAGACTACGGTCATTTGAACACATGCTCAAAGACATTTGTAGTTCAGAATGCACACAGTGCCCCATTAATGAATAACACTGTGCAGAAAAAATACAAAACAACATCAGATATCTCAAATTGATTCTGTTGCCAAACTATAGTGCCTTAAAGGAGATATTTGATAGCATTTACAGCACTCGGCTCTCGGCGCCAATTCTGTAAACTGCCCCAAGGATATAAGAATAGCCCCGGGTTGTTCTCAGCAAGAGTAACAGTTACTTCAAAATTGTGATGAGGAAGCTTTGTCCTATGTAGATGATATTTATCTAACAGACAATAAGTTATTGGATCACTTGCACAGGGTGAACAACATAATTTTGGGGTTCACTTCAGTGGGCTACAAATTTAACTTTAAAAAATCTAAAATTGCCCACCTCAATGTCCTATTTTTTAGATGAGTTATCAAGTGAGGGAAAAAGCCTGGCAGCTAATTTTTAGGAGAAATGCACGCTGATCCAACCTCCAAAGACTCTGAAAGTATTACAATTCATTTTAGGATTCCTAAATTGTGGCAGCACATACATTTTGGATTACTCAGAAAAAGTAAAACCTTTCTACACCCTAAATAAACCTCATTGTTCAGTTCGACATTGGACACAGGAACACCAGAAATTCTCTGTTCCATACAAGCTGACATGAAAGCTTCCAAACACTTACATACACGTGTAACCACCATGATTTTTGTGATCCGTGTAGACGCGGGTCAATCAGGGTACACTTAACAAACCTTCAATGAAGGTAAGACTGTACTCATTGCATACAAATCAGACTGCTGTATTGAGAGAAAGAGCACTAGCACAGGGGAACAATATAATTGTTGTGACTCCAGTACCAACCTTAGAGTCTGTTACCAAAGTAAGTGTTCCAAACGCAAAAGCACTGCATCCACAATGGATACAATGGGCTAATTCTCTCAATGCAACAGATGTAGACAAAAGGTCTTATTCTACATTCAATACACAAGCATTTCTGCAGTACAAACAAGAATATCCTCCCCCAAATGAAATAATGCCTCTAGATCAGTAGGAATACATTATTTACACTGACGGATCTGCCCAGTCTGCCGTATGAAGTAAACAGCAATAAAGCGCAGCATGTGTGAATGTGAAGGGACATAAGTGGGCGGCAAGTTTCGTCTTACTAATATACAGACACAGTCCCCAGGAGATTGCACGGCCCAGCTGGCAGAAATAAAAGCCCTGATACTGGCACTAAAAAATACTGATTGGGAATTTCCCACACTAGTTCTGTGTGATTTGTTTTACTGTGTCCAGTCATATAATTAATATCTTCACTATTGTGGCCAAAATGGGGTTAGAGGTTACAAAGATTGCACAATAAAGCACAAGTTGCCAAGGGAAGAGGTAGCAAAGCTGAAAAACGGCTTGCCACGGGCTCATGTAATTCACACATTGAGTCATCAGCATGTTGGTGTGCATGTTGCAGAGAATTCACTGGCTGATGCAGCCACCACGGTGACATTGAGAACTGCTGCCATAGCGGCAATCACTTGTTTTAGTATGAGAATAGATGGGCAGATAATGATAGCTGTGAAAGCTGTGAGCAACAACAGCTCAGCCTTGCCAAAAGGGTTTCCACTCAAGTACTCCTTCAAATTAGATGTGCAAAATATTCCGTATGCTCAAATTCCAGGAGTGGGGGATAGTGTAATACCAAACATGGATCACAGATTAGGTTTAATTCTAGCTGCACACAAGGGTGAGGGTTCAGCACATGCAGGTATCATTGCAACCATTTCACTACTGAAGCAGCATTACTGGTGGCAAGGTCTTACTAAACAGACCAAGGATTATGTCCTTAAGTGCGACATCTGTCAGCAGATGAAGGGTTCCACCGTAGCACATCCACCTCAAACACCCGTACTGATATCAGACAGACCTCTCATATGTGTCTATATGGACCACTGCAGCCCCTACAATCAGACAGGGCTTACAGGTACAGCCTGGTGGCAGTGGATTAATGCTCCAGGTTCCTGTAGGTTTGGCCTTAGTGCTTGGCTGATGCCCAAACTATTATAAAGGATTTGCGAGCCTTTATAGGGAGATAAGTAATTGGCACATTACATTCTGACCGTAGCCCTGCGTTTAGCTCATGAGCTCACAAAGAAGCCATGGGAAGCTAGAGCATTGCATTGCGGTACTCCTCTCCTTATCAACCCGAGGGAAAATTGATTGTAGGAAAGGAAAAATCGGGACTTAAAGCAATCCTTAACACCTATGTTATTAGGTTTGGGTGGAAGTTCGGTCAATCACTCATATGGGGTCCAGTGGGCACTTAATAACATGCCAAGAAGTTCCCTGGGGGGCCGTACTCCATATGAAGTCCTGTTCAGGATTAGAATGTGGGTACCTGACATTGACTGTGGCAGCACTGTGGAGGATGAAAAAAACCATTTGACAGCAATGGTCGTTTGGTTGTCTTATAGGAACTCAATGAATTCTTGGCATTACAAAGAAACGTCCAACTAAAATGTACTGCCACTGGGGAAGTAAAAGCTGTTCTGGCATCACCTGCATGGGTCCCGAAGATTGGGGGCCTAGTCATAGAGAATATTGCAGACAATAACGAATTTGGGCCATCTTGCAGAGCGCCTGTACCTGTCCTGGCTGTCAAAGAACAAGAACAGTACTTATTCCGCCTCTTGCCCGTAAGAAAGAAAATAATTTTGTCTCAATTGATTTGATCAAACCACACTTTGTGGCTGACACTATGGGACTGATACTCAATAGTAGTCCGCATTGGCTCTTGGGTAGCCGTCGATCTCCTCTCACTATCATACTGGAAGTTCAGTTAATACCATTTGAAGATACAACTCCACAAAGTGAAGGAGTTACCAACAATGGAATGGAATTCATACCTGTTGAAATTGAACAACAACAAAGTACAACTGAAACAGAGATCTCAATTTGGCCTAATACCGACATCTATATGAATATGTCTTGACTGGAGAGATTTGCCAATTCTACAAAACCTGCTGAGCTACCAAAGATAGATCGAACTGCATCTGCCTACGTCATTGATTTTGATGCTTTCTCATTGGATCGAAGTGAACCAGATATACCGACACCGCCTGTTTCTCACAAACATCGACTTTGTAATTTCTACCTGGCTGAAAAAGACTTACATTGTTTCTCCCTGGCTACAGCTCTGGATTTCTACAGGTATACTGTTCCCAATCCTCTGGATAGGTTTAGTGACTGTCTTTTTCTTGCTCCTGAATGGACATTACCTCCCAGAACGCTCCACAGTACAACATGTGAAGTTGGTCCTGAAACCGCATGCATCATCACACCCTGAACTGAGAGACCTTTCCTTAGTGGATATAATAGCAGTTCTAGTTCCAGAACGAATGGTTTGGGACAGGGTTTCATATGATGTACATGGTCCAACTGAACGTTTAAAAATACCACACTTATTTTAAATTTCTTTAAGAGATATCATCACCTTCAGTACTTTCTCTGATGATTGGGACTGTGAAACTGTAAATACTATGCTGTCTGATTTAGAACAATCTGCTGTATTTTCTAGCGATGAATTGTATGATGATACATCTAATTTTGACACCATGTTTTGTTATTAACACTATGGTCATCATTTCTTGCACAAAGCAAGTATCCCACATAAAGTTTTCTCTTACCATCAATGGGAACATTGCCCATAAGCTCCAAAATGTAGTTCAGATACATTTGCACAAATGTTTGCATATTTTTCTAGGTTTAACTCATCAGACCCTACCACTTATTATTATAAGGTTGCAACTACAACTGCAAAGAAAAATATGCTGACTAACATGAAACAGATATTCTCTGCTTCCTTTGTTTCCCAACTGTCTTTAATGGGTTTCGACTTTTGAAGGGACACTATAGACACAAAATCTATCTGAGGGACTAAAGATTGGCAAGTTCAGGGAATTGAGGCCTTATTTTGAGCATGCCTCATCAGATAATATTCCTGAACAAAACAGTGCAAAAAAAAAATCCTATTTTGGATTAGCCAAGATCAAGGACTTGAACACACCACAGATTTCATTACTTATACACTTTGAGGGCTGGCAAAACTATACACAACATAGTGAGGACACATTACATGACATTCTTCATGATGGCTCGTACAATTCATCCGACCCCATTTGGAAGGGATGGTTGGTTTAGCCTATCAACACGAATAGGTATCAGTCAAGATTCAGGGGTACCACCGAAGGGTTTAGTACCCATAGGCATGACCATAGCTGTGTACAAAGAGAACACTTGGGTGGTGACATCTTCCAGTGTTGGGAAGGTATGCCTAGAGTGGCTAAGAACCTCAACACTGTCCCAGGTAAAACAACACTTGTCATTACTCTCAGATGACATGGATCTCAGGGATTTTTTGTTAAGTTCCCAGATGCCACCTCAGAAATGCTTCTTATACGCTATTTACAATGAGGTTTGGAAAATCTATCAACAGGAAGCTGCTGAGATACTGTGAAATGATAGGGTTAACCTATAAAAGGCTTTGGCAGTGGTCGACAATGGTATGACCAAATTATCATCCAGGATTTATTCACTGGGCAACATTGTGTCTTCTGCAATATATATAATGAACAGGATTTGTCTACATTTCAACATGGACAATCGCAATTCCCATCCATTCTTTTATTGAGATGGACAACAATGGCATGAGGAGATGAAATGCATACAATGCTGTACATTGAAAAATGTTAAAAATTACCTTTTACTGTGGCTGAGTCACAGTCCACAGAATGGTTACTCTATGGCCATATTACACTGCCAGTCACAACATTCCAATTTCAGTATTGGCTACAGTATCACCAGCTAGGCAGGTATAAAGTGTTGGGACAGGGATAAATATATGAGTCTTGGGATTTGCTATACAGATTTAGATGCAGAAATCGGGATACTGACGTTTTTCTCAGCGGTTCAAACTTTGAGAATTATTTTTTATATGGGTCTCTTATTTGTCAGGATATTTTGCTTCACAGAGCTTGTCATGCTTCGGTTGCAAACCTACCATGTCACTCGAAAGTGTCCCCAGCAGATATGATTTATCCAGTGTTGACACTGCTCTCGAAGGAATCTATTTGATGTTGAATGATCAAGGTTATTGTGGGATGGTACCAGGCATCGCATATGTGGTCACAGTAAGTTCCAGGGTTAATTGTTGTATGCAAGTATTATTTCTACCAAACCACACAGTTAGGGAGGCAATGCTATGGCCTCTGTTGGATGTTTCCTTTATACGGTTTGATTCTCTGACCAGAGTGAAAGCCATGCTTTTACAGAAGGATGTGGTATTAACACCAGCCCAAGAGACTTTTGATCTCCAGGTTACAAGGTCTTCGTCTGAGATACAGGCGCTTGCCCAAGCGAACTTCCTGCTCCATTTCAAAGAAATAGTACATCGTATCTTTAACATGTCCGATATGAAGGGGATTGTGCACCTATTTAAGAGCATAGGTTCTGGACTATTAAGCACCTTACAGACAATCTTCAGAGTTATTCCAGCATTCATACACTCTGTATTGGGAAGCATTTTTGGAGGGCTTCTGCTGGTCCTACTACTTCTAGTGGATATCCTGGTTTTAAATTTCCTGCTATGCAATGGATGGCCCAGTTCCACCAGAGATGGAAAAAGCACTCCTTGTGCGCTGTTGCCATGAATGCAGGGTACCCTGTTTTGGTGCACCTCAGCTTCGGGAGCTAAACGAGCATGGGTTACTATTGTTCAGCTCAGTCTGTGTTGACTGCAACTTGCCTGTGCTTCACTGCCTATTTTGTGGAAATTAATGCGTGTTGGACCTACATCTAACACTGCACCCCTGCACACTGATGTACTACTGGACACCTTAAAGGTGTATTACAGTGTCTTCAGCATATCCTCATGTTGATGACGGCATTCTTATAGCCCCCATGGGATGCTTAAGCCCCTGTCGGAATGGACACCGGCTTTAAAACAAGCACACAGGTACCAAGAAATTCCTCAGTGGCTCCTGCGGGAACTGAAGATGTTCACCTTTGCTCCATTGACCTGATACATGAGGTGTTAAAGGGACTGTCATCCGCAAATGCAAGTGACAGTGATGTTTCGTCTCCCACACAGGACACATAAACATTTTGCTCTCAGTGTGATGGGAACTGTTCGGCCTGTTGATGGTGACCTCAGCTAGGCCTACCAGTGCAAGGGGTTCGCCCTTCTCTGCACAGAGTCCTCAGACCAATAGGAAGAAGTTGGCACAGAAACTGGAATAGTAAATACAAAGTTTAATAAACCTCATGAGGTGGAACTACATTCACACAGCACCCTTCGGTGTTGAGTGAAGTAGCACACTGAACAGAAGAAGCATGGTCCTTTTATACCCACACAGGGTCTGAAAAAGGCGGTACAAGTACACATGAGAAGAGTTATGCACATAGATGGTCATACAGAAACTGTACAGTCAACAAGTAGGAGGAGTAATAAGTTGCTGACATCAGTTAGAACAGCCTGACAGTTCTATACTAGGAACAGGTGCACTCTACTAGCTAAGCACATCTGCGCATGTGCAAGACTCTGGGAGAGGGAAACAGCAAATGGCCAGCACATAGCTAACTAAAATGGCTGCCAAGTACAAAATGGCTTTCAGCTCATGCTAAGAGATTAATGCAATCTTCAACAGATGGTCCTTTTAGCATGAGCTAAAGACATTCCCATAATCCAGTAGGAAATATGCATATTATTTTTTTTCATAAATTTATCAATATCCTCATTCATTGCTTGGTGGGCATTTCTCATTCTAAATATTGTTAAGCTGGTATGTATAAGGTATAAGCAGGAGTACAAAGGGAACAGAGCATTGGGCCATACAGATAGCAGGAGAGAGTAATTACTATCAGAAACAGAATTATTAGCTTTCTAGTCTTAAGCAAATCCTAGAACCATCCAGTAAAAACATTTTCAAGACTCCTATGCATTTCAGTGACCATCAATTTCAACTTCAAAATAGCCAACAGCACATATCTAATAAAAACATTTTCACTAGACTTTTCCAGTGTTTCCGTTATGAGGGCTAGAGTATTAATCAAGGAAAGGGTAAAGTAACATTTGTCAACTGCTCAGATGAACTTTTCTCTCGCAGAATAAACATTATTCCTAATACAATTATGAAAGCAGTCAGACATATTATTACAAAAATGATCCTGGATCCAGAGGGCCAGGAGGACCACACAGGACCATGAGAATTAGGACGAAGAGCTGCAAAGGGTTGCTCCTCCTCAAAAATGGGACGACCAATGGGGTACATTTTCAACAAAAAAGAAAATGAAGTCCTTGGGAAATTAAAGCCGCTGTACAACCAACCAGAGGGGAGTCTTCTCCCTGTGTCCGTTTGAGCCTCACAGACAGGATCTTGTTGTTCCCACGGTGGAGCTGCACAACTCGCAACTCAGGAATCCTGGCCCAGTTTCAATGGAAAAGTTTCTTCTTTCAGGATAAGGCAATCACCCACCAATGCAAATGCTCTCAGCGATCCTGTCCAGTGTCTCAGGCAGTGCACCAGTTTTCTTCATTTCAATCTAACAAGCACCAGAGACACAGCACCTGTACCCTGAACTCAAGTCCTTCCCTAACTCCTGTATTGCTCTGCAGGCACACTGCTCTTTCGTTGGGGCCATAGATTGCATTCAGTGTGCCCAGGTATCTCTTGACCAACAAAGGTGAACACTTTACAGCCACTTTGGGACCAGGATTCAGAGGCCTGATGCTAGGATCTCTGAAGCAACCCTTGTTTCAAAGGGGGTTACCTCAAGCAAAAACGTTCTCGCCTTCCTGGTCGGTCTGTGACTCTCGGCTGGGCATCAAAAACTTGATCCACGATTTCTCCTTTCTGATTTGTAACCCCGTCTTTCGGCCAAGACAGTGGCAGGGGTACACACTTCACATCCCAGTGCTTTCGGCCTTCTACCTTCACTGAGGTCCTGGTTGCCAGCAATGCCTGTGCTGGTTACCTTCACTTTGACTTCAAGCTGGACTGGTGCTGACTCTCCAAGCTGGATATGATGTCCGCGCCCCTCTGGCAATGGTTGTAAGGCAGCAAATATCTATTGGTGGACAGAACAAAAGGTCTTTAGACAAGGCACAGAAATAATCTATCAACAGAGAGGATAGTCTCAGAATACTTCCTAGTCTAGGGACGCCCCATATATTAGCAAGGCACCCAAGAACCACTTTCATCTATGTGAGAGTAAAAAAAAACAACAGCCTCGACCTATTGGCAAGTATAAAAGGAACTCTTTGGTGAACTGACAAGAGTAATACGTCACCCAATCCCAAGCAGCCAAGGAAGTCTGTGTTCATTTACTAAATTCTGAGGGAAAGAGAAAAACAATACAGACATACTCCAAATCCTTACATCTGTATATTCCTATCTTAGTCATCTAAAGACCCTCAAGAAAAAAGGAAATGTTCTACACTTTTACTCATAGACTTTGCATTACTTGTACAGGACTGCAGACACTTCTAAAATGATTTCTCTTAATAAAAGCACCTACATTGTATGTTTAGGACCATGCTCTCATGTTATAGGAGCAACAGGAAAATCTAAAACTGCTACTTTAACAGGGATTCCTATTACATAAAGAACTAAAAACTTCAACATAATGGGTACATTTTCTCCAGCAGAACATCTTGTGACAAACAGACTCCTATAAAACAATATTTTCCTCAAAAATGTTTGCTAAGGATCACATGGGCATCTTCTCTGCATTCTATTTTTCAAAATCCAAACTATGCAACATCAGCTCTAGTAAGGACTGTCAGTTTATTTACACAGACTAGCTAATAAAAACTAGCAATGCCCTTGAAAAACTGTATGTAGCATGAGTATAACACACAATAGTGGTGTTATCACCTGAGAATTTCAGAACAAAAACTACCCACAGCTAGTTCCCCTTAAAGATCAAATAAGGAAACCACAATCTAGACTACTCATCCATTCATAATTTCATCAGACAGGATGGGCAGTAACATAGCAAATGTATTTATTCATTTTATTCATGCTAATAATGTTTAAAACAATATTACTGAATAGCCAATTAAATGTCTCATGGCTATTTCACAGACAGTTTAGACAGGCTCAAAAGAAATTAGGAAAAAGAGAGAGAAAACATAAATTTGCCTACCCTTAATTTGTAAAGGAGCTAGCCTCCTCCCACCATTTTTGACAGTAGGAAACCTGTAACAGGTTCCATTCTGTCAACACTATCAACCCCTATTTGCAGCAACTGGGCATAAACAAACTCTGAGGAGCTAAATAGCACCATTGAGCTAGCTAAAGAACACATTCCTTTAGCAAATGTACAAGTGTGAAACGAGGGCACATGAATTCAAGCTAAATCCCATTGCTTCCTTAATTCAGCCCTAAAAGCATTAGTGCTACATATATGGCAGAGCCATTGTCTTAATAAAAGCTCACATATACCATTATTATTATGCAATCTATTCATGTGAGTGAACAAAAACTTGGTTTTGCCAAAAAAAAGTAAGCAAAACCTCTTTCTGTCCCTGCCCTGCCATTTCGTCTTTCAAATGTCGAAATGTCAAAGCAAATGTTGCGCTGAACGCTGCTTCTAAATGTAGGACTTCGGCCTTTAACCTATTCAGCTGTTCCATCTTGAGTGCAAGGTTTTCATGCAGTTTTACAAATTCAAAGTGACCCTGGAGACTGAAAGCTCAACAGCAAAACCCACTCCATTCCTGTCTACCAGCAATTCAAAGGTAAGCTTTTTAACTTCTGCCAGTTTTTTTGTACATATTTATATTTGTAAGCAGTATGCCGAGTGCTTGTCTACTAGTATAGATGTCAGCTATTCATTCTATGCTTACATATGTGCATTTACTGTTGCCTGAGGCAGTTGAAAAGCTGCTCTGATTGGAATAACCTCATTTAAATAGTGAATTTTACTCAATTTCGACTTTGATGTTTGGGGCACTTAAAAATGAATATCCTACAATGTTTTTGCATAATAGTCATCCCCAGAATGTCCCCTACATATCCCAGAGATGTGGCATCAGAAATGTATAATGTATACCCTTATAAAAATGAGTTTTGTACGCCTGGGTAAAGTGACATTTCACATGTAAGTGACCCCCTATTGCTGTATAGCATGGCTTAAATTCAATTTGGATGCTAGGAGGTCAAAGCATCATTATTAGGCATTATAAATATTAAAAAACGAATTTAATGCACCTATTTTAAATAAAAAAAATTATATAATCAAAATATATATATATTTTTTTTAATAAATCTAATCATTTTGATGAGTCCACATATGAAAAGCCATCTGCATCCCTTTGCCTATCATATTTAAACACATTTATTCTTAGCCCTAAGCACAGAAACTTAACTTGAAAGTCTGCGCCACTTTTAAATGAAGGACAGTCAGTATTATTTAACATCAAAAACCACTCTTATCCTTATTTAAAAAGGCATTAAGAAAATTAATCTCTACTGTCAATCTGTCCTCTGTTTATCAAAAATAATGAAACTATATTTCTAACTTTTCAAACAGCAGTCTGAAATGCAGGATTTTACACCGTGTTTGACTTCAGCTGTTTTCTGTGGCCGGAGTCAGAAATACCCACGTGCTGACACAGCTGCTTGACACGTAAAGGCGTCGAATTCACACGCCTTTCAAGTCAGCCTTTCCACAAATCTGTCGTTCTGTAATGTATTCAGGTCTGCAACAACCAACTCACTCAAATAATGTGAATGCCTGTTAATACCTAATACAGAAGGATACATACTGTGACATTTTGTATCTTAATTTATCTATTGCAAAACACACAATTTCGTTTTTTGAAGCTTTTTTTTCCCTATTAAATGTGGATTCTAATTTTATCTTTAACAATGTGGCAATTTGCACACATGTATAGTGTCTTACTCTGTCAATTTAATGATAGCGTGCAGCTATTTAGCATATATTATATAATTCATTGCTGGATTCTTTTAAAATGTATTTTATTTTAATTATATTTGGCATAACAGAATGATGACAAAAAAAAACATTGAGCTCATTCCAGACATTTTCAAAACGGTGTCATACACATAATACAGTTTATATATGGAAGAACAATGGTTCCAGTGGATAATAAAAAGAATGATTTAAGCAATATATACGCACAATGGCAATAGATTTGAAAAGGACTTGGTAATGTCAGAGGACAAAATGAAATCTCTACACAGTTGAATCAATACTGTATTTTATACAAAGCAGTAAATAGCATATACACTTTTTTAAATCACAAACCTAAAGAAATTTTTATGCATAGTGTCTCCGAGTGAAAATTGGAACCACAAAGTGACTGTAGAAAACCAAAATGCTTTTTTGAAAAGTGGGTTTCCATAAATAAGAAAAAACAGACCGACCATGTCAATACACTTTTTTAACAGTCTACGTATGCAATGATACAGGCTGAATTGTGGTCTGTTCTATATGCTTGTCGACGGCGTTTCGACCCTCCTGTGAATGCGGAGTCTCTTCAGGACTAACGATGCAGGGACATCTACAATAAATCAATGAAAGTGAGCATGAGGCCCGTGTACCGGCACAGATGCGAGAAACTCTACTAAAAGGTTCAATTAAAGGATGGTTACCTGGATGTGAAAAAGGCGCAGCCTAAGTGAAGTGCCTTTGTGAAAAGTGAAATAAAAGAACTCACGTGAGGACCCAGCCGGGTTCTGCAATGATAATCACAAGGGACAAAGGTACTGTTTAGTAGTTGCAAAAATAGTATGGTAATTGCAAAGAAATTGAGATTAATACTACAGCCATAGTTAGCTGTGAACAGTGCGAGCCATGACTGAAAAAACTAAGTGTCAGTTTACCTCACGGGATGGGTGGCTGGCTTCTTAAATAGGAAAATCAGGGCTGAAAAGGCTCCTCAGATGTACTGCTACAGCCGTAGCACTTGGATTCCCCTTATCCCATCTTGGCGTTCAGGGGTGTAGAATGAGAAAGTCTCACAGTGAATGGCTATGGAGATAATGATGATAATAGCAGGTCGGTATGGGCTGAGTAGGCGGAGGGTGAATAAGTGAAGGGCACTTAAGGCTAGCCATTCTTGCACCAAGAGCGCAATCGCTACTTACAAGTACCACTAATGACAAACCACAGACATTTAAACACACATTTAACCCACAGATCAACACTTAGGACAGAAACAAAAGACAGCCCACAGACTGCACTTAAACCAAACCATTTGTAAATACTAGTTGTAAGTCATATTCACTAGATTTGGCTGGCAGAACACCAAGAAAAAAAATGCTCTGCTTATCACCACTTATGAATGTTACTAAGTGCACAGACCAGGATCCTTTCTATGTACATATTTAGTTCCTCGGGGTACTAGTTACCAAAGAAGAAATACTTTTTTATACCTAAACCTAGTTAAGTATCCCTTCTAGGGGAGCCGGCTAATTATATACAAGTTTAAAAATGGTACATCCAAGAAAGCAACACATTCATAAATTCACCTGGGGGAAAACAAAAAGACCATCACGCATTTGCTTACAATTAACTGCTTTGTTCTTCAGCTCTAATGCTTTCACATAAATGTTGTTCTCGCTGTTCTTTTTCAATCAAGGCTTGCTCACGCTTCATTCGTTCACGCACTTCTTTCTCCCACATTCGTACACAATCAAACATCTATTGCATAGGCTTTCGCTTAAACATACATTGTTCCACATACTCAATCTTTCGTAAATCAAATGACCCATACATAGGCCAACGCAACTCAGGATCCTTACGAGTGATTTTATTCCATAATGCGCTGTACATTATAGAAGAAAGACCATACTTAATATACATATCCCTATTAGGCGTCCCCTCCGGGGGGCCGGTTGTGCTTCATCTAGTCTCAAATTGGTACCACTACAAAAGCAACACATCCTATGAAGTGTGCTAAAAACAGGCATGCCAAAAATAGTGCAGAATATGCAGTATTATAATCAAAGTAGCACTTAAGGTACTTTTAGTAAGATGTGCCGTTCAAATCAATTCAGATAGAGAAAATTCTCCTCATTACCTGCCTATATAGATTGCAATCCATATATAAATCTCATAACAAACCAAGTTGGCCAACACCAATTCCAAAATCCAAAAGTCACAGTAAGTGTTACTAAACTACCTTACCAATCCCAGGCATCAAAACCAACAGCAAGCGCCACAGAGGGACACTTACCAATCAATTGGTGTCCAGGTTCCAACTGCCAATTTCTAAAATCGACCAAATGGTCACTGCACGGCGAATCACCAGAAGAGATCTCAGTCGAGGCCGGCGCCACCTGGATGGTCAGATCAGAAAGAAAGGAAAAACGCCGTGGTAGCCAAGACTCAGGTCTCATCGGGCAGCGATCGCGTCCAGAGCGAGATTCCAATCCTTCGTTGCGACCAATCCTTTGGGCATCCGAGTCACCAATGAGCCCCAGTAGTTGGGCGCCAATTTGTTGATGGTGACCTCAGCTAGGCCTACCAGTGCAAGGGGTTCGCCCTTCTCTGCACAGAGTCATCAGACCAATAGGAAGAAGTTGGCACAGAAACTGGAATAGAAAATACAAAGTTTAATAAACCTCATGAGGTGGAACTACATTCACACAGCACCCTTCGGTGTTGAGTGAAGTAGCACACTGAACAGAAGAAGCATGGTCCTTTTATACCCACACAGGGGCTGAAAAAGGTGGTACAAGTACACATGAGAAGAGTTATGCACATAGATGGTCATACAGAAACTGTACAGTCAACAAGTAGGAGGAGTAATAAGTTGCTGACATCAGTTAGAACAGCCTGACAGTTCTATACTAGGAACAGGTGCACTAAAATAGCTAAGCACATCTGCGCATGTGCAAGACTCTGGGAGAGGGAAACAGCAAATGGCCAGCACATAGCTAAGTAAAATGGCTGCCAAGTACAAAATGGCTTTCAGCTCATGCTAAGAGATTAATGCAATCTTCAACAGGCCTTTTTCCAAAACAAGCCAAATTGGAATTCAAAAACATTGTTTTGTTTTATTTTTCTCTGCTGCTCTCACTGAGCACCATGGCTTTTGATGTACTCAGTTGGTCTAACAATATATTGACTATTTTAGAGGACTTGTAGAGCTTTTTGAACTTCTAAAATAATTTTTACACCGGTTTTTATAACAGTGTTTTTATGCTTTTTAGACAGGCATATTTTAGCATTACTTGACCTTATCGATCTTTGGACGAGGAGTGGGTGTTATGAATCCCAATGTACCCCAATATAAGCCTAGCCAGCTACAAGACCTTTTACGTACATTCATACTACCTTGCTCTGCATAACGGTCTGGCACTGACCTTTCACCTAGTTATGTGCAGAATAAATGTCAATCAGTTTTCTCCAAAACTGGCCTCATTTATTATGCAGGTAGAGTCCCTGAGGGTACTTTTTGAGTATAAAAGAACCACATATTCACTGGGGAACCAGAAGAGAAGCTTTCACGCTGACACTAGACACTGAGATTCCTGCCTGCAGAAGCTCCAGCTTGCACTAGTCTGACATCCCTTCTGGGATGTCTAACTCAAGACCAAGATGGGTTTCTTCATTTTCTCCCATCGGATAATGGGGTTTTGGCTTTTTCCTAGATGATTCTTGGCTTTAAACCCACATCCATGCTAAGTACGCTTAGGTACAATTAGGTAGGGTTTGCATTTTAGGAGTACACTCAATTACTGCCGTGTATCGATATGCCTGCATTTATTTACTGTTCAGCACCATGGTAGACTTCTACATTTTATTTACTCTGTCGGTGCTTGTAATCTTACATATCTGTTTCTGTCTAAATCATTGTCACAGCAAACATGTTTTACACTAGAATGACACTGGTTCAATAAATGCTTATTGAAAACTCCCCATCATTTACTCTGTGTATCTCTCTGAGACCAAGTGAGCACAAGTAACTGAGTGAAAAGTACTGTACTGCTTCCCCGATCCCTGAAGGATCAAGGGTTGTCATGTTCGATAGTTGCCATAAACTATTTTCTCCTTGGTAAGGTTGGGGGGCTTATGGTGGCACTATGAGCGAGCTGGTCTAAAGGCTAACATATCCATTGGGGTGTCTGGAATCAGTCTGGACACCATTCCCTTAGTTTAGGTTGTTTAAATGCACAGATCCTATGTATTATTAGGAACTACACAACACCTCAACTTCCAACTCCACACAGATGGAAAGAGCACCACCAGAGATACCCTCACTTAAAGAACACCAGGAACACACCCCAGCATCTGCAACGCCATCCTGGAACTCATCGCCCCACTTGCTATCGACTCCTAACACTAAATCGTCCAAGGGGACCTCAACTTCCAACTCAACGACACCAGTGAAGCCAACACCAAATATCTCCTGGAGATCATGAGCAACATTGGACTCACCCACATCTCAGGATACAAGCTCAACCTCATCCTCATATCTATCGACAGAGTCAGGTACAACCACACCACCCAACTCACCTCGACTGACCACCACAGCATGCACTTCATCATCTCTGGACCCATCTACCCTGGTACTGCGCCCCCCCAGATTCACATGAACAGACTGGAAAAAGGTATGAGATGAACAGTGGAGCAACACTGTCTACTCCCACCTCCCAGACTCCACACGTGACCCAAAACAAGCAGCAAAGAACTTCTCCCAGTGGATTACAGAATGCACTGATGCCATCGCCCCTACTAAGACAGCCAAGATCAAAGAACCAAGAAAAAGAGCCATCTAGTTCATCACGAAATTGCACTCTACCAAATGCAACTGCTGACAATTTGGGAGGAAGTGGCGTTGAAACAAAAAAATGGAAGAACACATTGCCTTCAGGAATAATCTCAACCAGTAACACTGCCTCCTGATGAAAACTAAGAAGAAAGCCCTGGCAGTCCACATAAAAGCCAGCACCAACCACAGCAAAGAACTCTTCACCATCGTGAAGGACTTCACCATTCCTGCGGCCACAGCGAATGACATCACTGACTCCCAGGAATTGTGCGACAACCTTGCTGTCTTCTTCCACAACAATATCTTGACCATCTACAAGAGGTTCGGACACCAACCCACTGCAATTGACAGCTTCAACTAGCTCACCTCCATGAACACCATCTCACCAATAGAAACTCCTCACCACGCAAGACACCATCATGAAATCTGTGTACTCTGGAGCACCCACAGACCCATGCGCCTACCACATTTCAACCTCGGAAACAAGACAAACTGTGACAAGCCCAGGAAGAAAACCTCCATCAATGTGGCCTCCTTCCCAGGAGAATGGAAAAATGCTGAAGTGAGGCCCTCCTAAAGACACCCTCCACTGACCCAGCTGATCTAAAAAACACTGCACATCTCTCTGCACCCCTCCCTATACAGCAATTGTCCTCAAGAAAGCGAACAACCTGCAACTCACCCAATACCTAGAAGACCACAAACTCCTGGAACCCCCCAATCCAGATTTCACGCTAACCACAGCACAAAGACTGCCCTGATCACAGCCACCACTGACATCATGGCTCTGCTGGACTTTGGAGAAACAGCAATCCTCATCCTCATGGCCCCATCTGACACATTTACATAGTATATACGGTATTTCAAAGATCCATAAGAATGAGATTGATCTGCCATATTGTGGCATAGTGACCACCATAGGATCAGTCACAGAGCCACCATCCAAATATGCGGATGTCATTTTACGTCCCCATGTACAGCAAATAGCATTGTATATTTAGAAAACTAGGGAAATATTTAGGTTGGTAGAGGGCCTATCCTTATAATAGAAACCAACAAATCCTAGTCACCCTGGATATTGAATTCCGCTATAGCAACATCCCTCGATGTGAGGCCATTGAGTCAGTTAGTTGGTTCATGAGACAGTATAATGTACAAGGTCGATGCATGTTTATCATTGAACCATTGAATGTTTACATGTGGTCCTTGAAGAGAACACTTTTGAATTTGGAGGTGACCACTACAAACAAATCAAGGAGTCAGCATGGGGGCCTTTTGTGCCCCTACAGTAGAAAACATTCATATGGCTAAATTTGAACAGAAGTTCATTCACAATGAATTGGCACCTTTTTATGAATATGTAACCCATTGGGTAAGATTAATTGATGACATTTTCTACATTTGGACTGGGACCATGGACACCCTAACGGAGTTTTTGATTTGGATGAACTTGTGCGATTTGGATATGAAATTCACATCGCACAAGAGTCATAAGCAGATAGAATTCTTCGGTATTCTGACACGACATAATAATGATTTAATGGAGGTGGACTTAAATGTGAAACCAACAGCTAGAGATACATTACTCTACTTCAATTGTTTCCATCCTAGGGCCCAAAAGCAAACTTTCCCCTTCGGACAGTTTCTTATGCTCCAAAAGAATTGTACAAATCTTTTGGATTTTGACCTAAGAGCCAATGATATGAAAGAGAAGTTCATTGTGAGAGGATTCCCAAGATGGTTGATATGAGAAGCCTTTAAAAGAGCACATTTTTATTACTAAGATCATCACTTACATAACACCTAAATGTACAAAAATAAAAAATTGATATTTGTAATCTGCTACCTTCCTTTAAATGAGAAGGTCTGTCAGAATATTTGTGCCAAATAGCATATTTTGAATGGATGCATAGACAAAAGTGAAAAAATTCCCAGACCCTTGTTTGCTCACAGGCGGAATAGGAATATAAAAGATCTGGTTTTATCTTCCTGACTGCCGAGAAAAACCAATTGGGTTCAATCCTCTATTTTGGGAGAGAACTTTGTCATAGGAAATTACAAATACCTGTAAGGCATGTAACTTGTCTGTAGAAACAGCCTACCTGATTTTGAATACATGTACAGTAAATCTAAAAAGTCTCACTAACTGTAAAACCAAAGATGTAGCGTACTTATTTGCAGTGTTGTGGCCTACGCCCTAGGGCCACTAACAAATAGAGATCTGGAGACACATTAGAGGTGGTGGCCAGATCGTAACTGAGCCACGCCCAGAGACCTGGGTTATTAATTTACACATGTTACGTTCTCCTGGCGTACGCTGGTTTGGCCCATTATGCAGTACGCTTACAGGGGGCTCTACCAGGACCACCCCTTACACAGAGGGAGGAGTAGTGGCTTCCACCACCCTTGCAACATTACATTTGTCCTTTACTGGGAGAATATCAACTGAATGAAAACACCAACGGGTGTGCACGGGCAAAACAGAATAAAACATACATTTCACAAAACACAACCCCTGACGCAGGGCACTCGTGAAACAGTCTTACTTGGTCTTCGTGTGCAGCTTCTCTTACTGGCTGCAACCCATTCTGCCATCGCCGATCAGCCTCAGGGGACACAGTCTTTATACTTCTGGGACGGCCTTGGACAAGGCCGCAGGTTGTATTGATTCTGGCTGCTACGCACTGGAGGTGTTGGCGATGACTTGGGTGGGTCGTTGCAGAGTCTGGGACTCTGGCCGTTTTCAGGTTCCAGGTCTCAGGTCACCCCAAGAGCTGGAGTGGTGGGCTGATCTTCTGTGGCAGAGGATGCGGGCCCACGGGCTTCACTGCTGTT
The DNA here is from genome assembly GCF_964204655.1 of Triturus cristatus. NCBI lineage: Eukaryota > Metazoa > Chordata > Amphibia > Caudata > Salamandridae > Triturus > Triturus cristatus. The sequence goes on from NC_140591.1 coordinate 503,450,426, forward strand.
GCATGGGAGTCCATCTAAGAAAGTCTTGTTGGGCTCTTCAGGCATGGTGAATTCGTCCACTTCATCATCAGGGACTTTCTTGAAGAATGATATGTTGCGGGTCACACACTTGTGTCCTCTTTGGGTGGTTACCATTGTAACTTTTATCACAGTCACAGTCCAGGGGTCTAGTTCGAAGGGCAACCTGAACTACCCACAGGGGTGCGGTCCCGTACCAGTACACGGTCACCAACGCCAATCGGGTTTTCTTTGGCATGCCTTCTCTGAGATGCTTCGTTGTTGCTCTTCTCTCGCCTGGAGAGTGACTGGTTCAGAGGGTTGGGCGCTTCGGCCCATGCTGGATGATGCAGGATAGTATCTGTCACAGCCCCACCAAAACACAGCCGGCTCAGGGTGATGCCTGTGGTGCAGTGAGGAGTGAGCTGGTACTCTCGGAGGAACTGATACACAGCTTTCTCTAGATTGTGTCCATCAGCTAGGGCAATTTGGATTGTTTTGTTCAGGGTCTGCATCAGGCGTTCCACCTCCCCATTGGCCTGGGGCCACCTTGGTGTTATCTTGCGGTGTTTTACTTTGTGGGAAGCTAGATACTCGACTATTTCTTCTGGTAAAAGGTGGCCCATTGTCAGTGTGAAGCTCGCCAAAGAGTCCATGCATTGCCATGAGTTTCTCCAGTTTGGGAATCACCTCCGCTGTGGCCGTGGTCAGAGTTCAGGGGAACCTGGTGGTGCCCTGAGCGAAGGTCCATCTTTGAGAACCATTTGGACCCCGTGAGCTCTCCAATAATGTTGTCTACCGTGGGCGTCAGGTGGCGTTCTCGATTGATGACGAGGTTTGGGACCCTCATGTGCACGGAGATGTGGACTGCATCCGGCTCTTTCGGTTTCTTCGTGATGACGATGGGAGACACCCACAAACTGGGGCCTCGCACTCGTTCAATGATCCCAGCATTCTCCAAGTGGCAGAGCTCTGCTTCTACCTTTGGATGGTGGTGAAAGGCAATCCTCCTTTGCCTGAGGGCTATAGGGGCTACGGACTTGTCTATGTGCAGCTGGACAGTCGGGTCTTTTAGGCATCCAATTCCCTCAAAGAGAGGTGTATACTCACTTAGCAGGTGGTCAATGTCATGGGGAAGCATAGTGAAGGCTAACTGGATGAGGTTAAGATCCTGTGCGGTGCGACAGCTGAGCAAGAACCCTGAATCTTCTTTCTATACGTAGACTTTGGACCGCTGGTGTGTCTGGTCATGAGAGAGATCCGCCTGGAACACTCCGCACAGTTTGAGCGGAGAGTGGGTGCAGAACACGTACACTTGTACTTTGGTGTTGCGAAGGGCAGGCAGGTTGGGTAGGCTCTGATAGATGCTGGCAGCCATGAGGATGAGGTTGATGGTGGCGCCTGTGTAAATTAGTGCTGCTACAGAGTGGTCCTGCACCCCAATCGTGCACATGGGTGCCGCATTCTGGGTGGCTGTGAGGGCATTCAGCATCCAAATGACGTGGACTGTGGCCGCTTCGTCTTCGTCCATGTCGCTGCTCGAGGAGCTGTCAGGAAGGGTGTCAAGGGCTCCCACAGGGCGTTGCGGGCTTTTCAGTTTCCATCTTGGCGTCGAGCGGCACACTTTGGAAAAGTGATTTCATTTTCTGCACGCATTGGAGTACTTTCCTTGGGCCAGGCAGGCGGCGTCCTGGAGGTACGTACTGCCACACCACCCACACAGGTGATTGCTTGGGCCTTTTCTGGATGCGTGTGGGGATGGCTTACTGGACTTAGGCTGGGATCCTCGGGCATCGGTGCGAATGGCGCAGACTGGTTCTTCGTTGACTGCAACAGTGGTCTTGAGCTCAATGTTGGCTGGACAGTTCCTTAGAGTGCCCTAACGTCATGATGTTCCTCATCGGCATGTTGTGCTCCTGCAGGATACGTTCGCGCAGCTTGAAACAGGCGCAGCCTTGAATGAATTGCACTTCATCATCCACATCAGGGAGGGTGCAGGTGCTCGCCAGCTCTTTCAGTCTTCCATAGAAAATGTCTACAGACTCATCCAGCTGTTGCCGTGCTTGGCAGAGGAGGAAGCGTTCGTAGTCGGGGTTGGCATAGGTCTCAAAGTGGGCTGTAATGGCATCGTGCATCATGGCGTAGTTACTCAGGGGCCCAGCTTCGTGCACTGTCTTTGCGATTTCGTGAATGTCCGCCCCTCCCAGATGAAGGAGCATAGGCCTCCTCTGCGGGGCCGAGATGTCTGCGGCATCAAAGTATGTTTCCAGGCACTCTATCCACACTTTCCCGCTCTCTGCCTGGGAGGGCAGAGGCCCTGTGGCAGCAAATGGCTCCAGCGGTGGAACAGAATCCATGTGGGCAAAAAGGTAGGTAGCTGCAAACAAGGCAATGCCCACGCAAACTGTGGGCGCAGGTGGGCATGGGCAGCAGTGGATGGAGGTGGAGATGGGGCCAGGAGGGGCACCAGGCAAGGAGTCGTCACCCTTAGAAGCATGGCGGTGAGACGGCCTGGAGGTCAGGTGGCTAGAACCCTAGACACAGAGCGTGGTGGATGGGAGCGCACTGCAGGCAACAGAAGCTTCCCTGTAGGGGTGTAGGTAGCTGTAGGCAGGCTTCGGCCCTTGATCCAGGTGCTGGCAGGCAGGGGCACATAAGGCCAGGGAAGCACGTTGACAGAGGTGGCGGCTGGTGGCTAGGCCTCGTGGGCGTAGTAGCGCGACTTGCATTGCTTGCAGCGCGGGTCTGGCATAGGCCAGCAGGGCAGTGGTGAGGCAGCAGGGGCCACTCAAACCCTCTTACCAGGCGTAGACATTGGTGCGCAGTGTCCTCGAGCGCACTCGGCCTGCAGAGCACCGCAGCGCCATGTGGGGTCGGTGGCAAAGACCGCATGTGATCGGAGCAGCATGGAGAACCCGGGCCAGGAGAGAGGTGGGTGATCATGCGTGGCGGGCAGGATGCCAGCACTGCTTGCTGGTGCAGGGCGGTCATGGGACACACGGCTGGGGCGTGCCGGGCTGAGGACACTGGATGCGCTGCAGGGGCGCTCCTGGAGAGGACGACGGCAGCTGACACGGTGAGTGGGAGGTGTTGCAGCGGGGCCACTTGACCACCTAGTCACCAATGTAGTGTTGTGGCCTAGGCCCTTGGGCCACTAACAAATAGAGATCTGGAGACACGTTTGAGGTGGTGGCTAGATCATAACTGAGCCACGCTCAGAGCCCTGGGCTATTTATTTACACACATTACGTTCTCCCGGCATATGCCGGTTTGGCACATTATGCAGTACGCTTACAGAGGGCTCCACCGGGACCACCTCTTACAGAGTGGGAAGCGTGGTGGCTTCCACCACCCTTGCAACATTACATTATTATTATGTCCTTGTGGATTAGACTATGTGGGAGAAACAGCTTGTCTCATAGTGACCTGACTTACAGAGCATTGTTAAGCCTTCCATACCCACAAGATAACAGCTCCCCTTGTGAAACATTATCTTGATTAACAACACAAACCTGAGGAAATATGGTGGGTCATCCTTAAAAAAACTTAATACCAAGGAAGGATGTGACCCCACAGAGATGCGCAAAAGAAGGGAATTATACCGGACTTTTACCCCTGATACTCATAAACGAGGGTCAAACAATGAAATTTCAAGGGGGAATGCAATTCGATACAGTGCAGGTTAATTGCGGATCTTTCTATTCTTCTTGCAGAATTCACATGCTTCCTCCTTCGTATCTTTCTGTGTTTGGATGTGATTACATCACTCATAATAAAATAACCACCTATATTACAACATTTCCATGGGTCCTCTAATCAGAGTTGCGTTCTATTCCTGATGAGGTATGCTGGCTTTTGTTGAATTTCTTTGATACCAGAAATCTCTATGTATTCCATCATGGCCTCATTAATAGGGTAAAAGGGCATTCACTCCCGCATTGAGGGACAGAGAATTCACCCCTTTGTTAAGGGATGTTGAGTCTGATTTCTATCTATCCGTGGCATGTCCTTTGTTGCTTTTCAATGCAAGAAGCATAAAAGGATGACACGTCGGGCTGAGCGATCTTCAGATTGTGTGTAGGACTCGGCTGCAACGTACGGGCCGCTTCCCAGTGATTTTACATTCAAACTTAGGCATGATGACAAGGTAAATAAGACTGTGCTCCAGTTATTTCAGAATGTTTAATATCAGAATATTGTTGTTTACATTGATGCCAGGTTCATTGCTACTATTTGTTCTTATTTCGCATTCAAGATCTACCCAGGGCTGAACCATACACAGAAGTATTGCATATCTGCACCTAGGCGTGCCGACAATGTAAATAAGCCTGTTCTCTTGGTATCTCAGTATGTTTAATATTGTAGTATAGAGGTTTGTGCTGATTTCATTTGTCATCAATTATTTTTCTTTATACCAAAGACCCTTTAAGGTTTAAAGTACAAACAGAATTATTGTTGATTGACAGGGATGTTGCCCCACTTACAGTAAATTTCAAGTTTTGCATGGCATGTAACCCCAATGCCAAGCATTATTTTTATTGATCTGCTACGGAGACACCCTAACACAGTCATTTGAGTTATGTGCAGTGTATCTTTAGCCATTAGCACATACATGAAGGATACTATATATTATGTATAATATACCTGTACATTTGTATATCAGAATAGGCAGTTGCCATATTTGTGTCAGTCTCACTGCATCAACTATTATATGAAGATATTCCTGTGAGCAGAAACCAGGTCGGTTTTAATCCTCACATGATTCAATTCATGACATGTTGGGTGTGAAAAACGGCTGCGCACATGCTTTTTTTCTTCTTTTAAGTTTTTTTACAATCTTTTTTATTAATTTTTATCTTTACCCATTTATCCTTTTCCTCTGTGCATATCTGCGCACACCACTCGTCCTGTTGGTAGACCACACATCTCTGAATATGTGGTACACTTAGGTGATGCATGCAAACTATCATTAGGTAATGTTGTTTTCACTGGTATGTTCCACGGGTTGAATCGAGGTACGCGGTTAATGGATACACACAATGTATATTTATCTCATTTGAGTTACGTGGCTCTCATATCATTGACTGTATATCTTCAGGTATTTTTCAAATCAACAAAGCGTGGCTCTCCAAATGAAAGATTGTGTGCCGAAACGTGAGTCATTTGAGTGCATTGTGCACTCCAGCTATTATATATTTCTCAACCACATATGATATTTGGTTTCTGGATTCCTTGTGATGCACCACATCTTGTTTTATACATTAATAAGTAATTATGGGTCTGATTTGTATGTCGGGTGGAAAACCATCTGACAGTCTGCGGAGGCTCTCCGCTTGACATGGTGAGCTTTCCTCCGACTGCTTTATTATGATGACGGCGGTCAGAGGGAAACCTACGGGGGATTCCGCTCCTTTTGCAGCCTGTCAGAAGAGGAGTGGATTTGTTATCTCTTTGAATGATGACAGAGCCAGCCTTTCAGAAAGTGACTTTAGGAACCCCTAGTAAACAAGGTGCAGGGATGTTTCCAACATCCACCCGCAGAACAAGCTTTGATTGAAAAATTGATTTTTGCAACCGCCCCCCCCGGGTGGTCGCATCCTATTTCTGTGGTCGGAACTGCAGATCTAAGGTCGGGCGGTTTCAAACCACAATGATGTCAGGTGGGACGCCCTATATGTTTTAGTGGTTACCTTCTGTATCCATCAGGATCTGTATATTTTAAATACATTGAATTATAAATGAACCGGGATTTAATTGCGTCTTGGATTATTGAGTGAATTTTATGAATGTGCATGGGTTAAGATTGATGTGGATGATTGGATTGCAGTGTTTTAGAGCTGTACTTTATGTATTTTTATGTATATGCCATTTTTGTCTAATTTGAGTATTGATAATATAATTTTAATTGTTTTACATTTATGTGGTCATGAGCTCTGATTATTATGAAATAATGTGTCAGTAGGTTTAAAAAAAAAGTGGTTGCCTGAGGATTTACACAATAGTTAGACCTGTCTGCGGCATTTGATACCATCTCCCACCACATCCTAATCAATACAATCCCCCACATCGGAATCCAATGGAAATGCTCTCAAATGGATCACCTCGTGCCTCACCACCAGCACCCAAAGGATACATCTCCCACCCTTTACCTCAGAACCCAAGAAGACCATCTGCGGAGTCCCGCAAGGATCATCCCTCAGCCCTACCTTCTTTGACACCTACATAACCCCCGTGGTTGACATCGTGAGATCACACTGACCCAATATCATCTCCTATATAGATGATAGACAGCTCATCATCTCACTGTCCGGATACCCCCTCCACTACAAAAGCCAACTTCCACAGATGCATGATGACCGTCACAAAATGGATGAAGGACAACTGTCTCAAACTTATCATGGAATTGACGGAAGTAACACCTTGCAATTAAACAATACATGGTGGTCTGAGAAACTTAGCACCCCTCCACCCCAACAGATCACCCCAGGACCTCAGCATCATTGTGGTCATCAAGCTATCCATGCAGAAAAAAGTGCACATAGTCTCTCAGTCTCTACCTGCTTCCACACCTGCTGCATTCTCCACAAGATCTTCAGGTGGCTCCCGGTCAACACCATAAGAACAGTCATGCAGGCGCTCATCACCAGCAGACTGGACTACAGGAACACATTCTAAATAGAAATCACTGCACACCTTCTGAAGAGACTCGAGATGATACAAAACTCAGTGAGCAAGATTCATACTCGACCTTCCCAAAGGACCCACATTATACCTCATCTCAATAAATTACACAGGCTCCAGATTCAGAAGAAATGCCAGTTCAAGATTCTGACCCATGCCTACAAGGCCCTGCACAATGAAGCCGTCCCTTCATTGTAAAATGCCTGTCCTTCTACCACCCAGCCAGACACCTTCGATCAGCATCCCTCTCCCTAGCGGACACCTCACATATCCTCCAAGTCAACAGAGGAGGACGCTCCTTCTCGCACCTGGCAGCCAAGGTTTGAAACAACCTCCCCCTGCACCTCGGGACAACTCCAGCAATTTAGAAGTGAAAAAAAGACATGGAAGTTTGACTGATCAGAGCTCCATGCAGCAGCACAAGGCTCCAGAGCCTCGAAACCCTCACAAGTGATGTTGATTGATTGATTGAGATCACAGGGTTGAGCATGGCAATTTTTCATAGATGTCAAAAATGGGTATTGACCTGTGACCATTTATTGGGTGATGGGAGGGGCACTTCATGCACAAAAACAATCCTGAGAGGCATATTCCTCTATTAAAAGAGGAAGTAACAAGGAATAAGAAATAAAGATATTTCTCCTTGTTACGCCTCACCTGAGAAGGCGTATCTTTTTAGCACATTCCCAATCTGGAAACACGTAAAAACCATAGGAGTTGCATGGGAACACCCACACAATGCCAATGGAACACCTTCCTAAGGCAGAGTAAAGCAACACAACAATTTGCACTGCTTTGCCTTACTCCAAATTAATGGAGCCACTCAGGACCAAGCAAAATGCCCTTGAGTGGTTTCATAAATCACTTGTAAGGTTTGCGTCACTCTTGCACCACGTTGCCTAGTGCACGAGTGATGCAAATCGGCTCATAAAAAGGCTCCTATGTGTTTTTTCCAAATACTAATTGGGCACAATGTCTGTTTTACTAAAGGCTTGTTGTTAATATATACAGTCTGATGTTGCAATTCCGTGCTCTTTTAAACTATTGCTATTTGTGTATTTGTACTTCTATGATGACATTTTATAACCTAATAACTTTTTTACTGACTGATTGACTGAATACCTGGTTATTCTTTGAACATTCTCAATATTTAAATGTCAGTTTACATTATATATGGTCCAAGAGGTAATGTTCCCTATATAATTTGTCAGTTAAGGAGATTTCCTCTTCTGACATCTTTTTTCTTTAACTGCCAGACATAAATTACTGGCAAAAGAATAGCGTAAATATAGTTGAATAAGTGTTATGCAGAATAAGGTAACCTTGAATGGAGAAAAAGAGGGTTATCAGTCTATAGTGACCCAATAGGTACACAGAGACAAATTTTCAACAACAACATACCTACCAAGACAGTTTATTTAGATAAATGAGAAGTGTTGAGCTGAAGAGAGTTAACAAATGAGTCTGTCATTACTCTCATTGAAATTAAAAGAAATGTGAGAAACTCATATTTTCCAAACACTCATAATATCATTTTAATTTTGTATGCATGTAATATCCGACCAAAGAATGATTCTTTTTTCTTTTAGAAAATGTAAAAAATCTTCCCCTTTTAGGTGCTATACTATATGGTCCACAGGTCCAAAATGAGGCGGTGGCAGCTCATCATGAAACTTACATTTTGTTATTGTCGTAGCCTAGATGTTTTATATATTTCTTACCTTTATAGCAGTAAGGAAACGGTTATTTCAGTGTAAAGAAATATGTTAAGAAATTGTACTAAAGTCTAGAAAGACAATGAATTGATTATTAATGCACCCCTGACTTGTAGGCACACAAGTGCTCATGAGTGGACAACATTCAGACATCAAGAAAGCCCTGTTGAAAGCAAAGTAATCTTTGCCGATAATGAGCTTCTGAGTTCCAGAAGGGCAATTGTTTTTCTATAGATTTTTTTTATTAATGGACTGTGCAGGGCTGGTTCAAGAGTCTGTGAGGAAGAAAAGTGATGTGTGGTCAAGTCATGAGTTTGAAAGTTGTATTAGTCCATCCTTCTCTTGTTGCTCCATGCAGTTTGTAGCTCTCTCTAACTCCCCTAACTTCAGTTTTATTTCCTCTGGTCTGGTTGGGACATATATACTGCCAAAAAAATACCATTTGCTGGATCCTGTCAATAGGATCCCCTCTTTTTTATTACCTCTACAAAATCATCATTTATGGTGAGGTGCAAGTTTGTAATGCATTAACAGTTTCACTGTACTGAAACTAAACAGGAGATCTAGAATCACCCTACTGTTGCCAAACCTAATGTTTTAGTAATATGTATTATTCGCACAACATCCACAATGAAAACATGTGGATAGAAACTTCACTGTTACTTTTTGGAACTGAACTCTGTTTTGGGGTTCTGTTGGTGATCCAGAAGTTCATACATTTTCATACTTCAATCTGCTTGATCAGAGATTTCAGTAGATCAAGTTGCTGACTGTTGCAGTAGTGAAGATATTGGATGTGGCTTGTTCACTGAAAAAGCAGAAGAAACTATAACAGAAGCAAAATACAGCCCCAGTTAGTGAAAGGCTGACACCCAGTTGCAGACTTAATGAGAGTAGTATTCTTATGTTAGCATAGCTCGTAGAAGTAGGGTAAATCCCAGGAGTAGGCACTGGATTCGTGCTTAGAGTGTCAAATTGGGATACTGGTTGAGAGGGTTGTTAATCCTACTCAATCAACAACCTCAATCCCTGTTAGGGTGAACCACAAAAAGTCATCTAATTAACGTGTGCCTGACCTTCTGGTAGCTTGGCACAAAAGCAGTCAGACTTAACTTAGAGGCAATGTTTTTTCTTCTCCCTTGTAGACAATTGCCACTATCTAGAACCAAGATACCAATCTGTTCACAGTGCACTCTGCAAATGCTGCAAATAATAAATGCATAAAGTATTTATTCAGCCCTCAAGCAGGATTAAGTGAAAACATAACACCAAAAATACCACACTAATGTAGAAAAATAGAGTAAACTTTAATAAATGGTTTGACATTAAAAAAAAACAATTGAATCGGTGGAACTGGAAACGTGCAATTTCAAAGATTTTGGTAAGTATAGTACCTAAAAGCCCGAACCATACATCACGGTTATCTGGTCCCGCTAGACCAAGGAGAACTCACAATTTTAGGACAAATATGATGGACTACAGTTTGTATACAGTGACCAGTTTAGTCCAGCTAAAATGGTTACCTTCTCAAAGTGCATAGCGAAAAGTACAGTCCGCATAGGAGGTCGTTAGGAGCAGGGAAATTGTTGTATATGGCTGCACTGTAACAAAAAGAGCAGGCTGGGTGTTGCTGACAGTTGTTGATGTAGCACGAAGAGCCTGTCAGACGTCATAGACAGTAATTGCAGGAGCTTCACGGAGACGGTCACCAAGAGCTGTCAATGCTGTAACATGAAGTGCAGATCTTGCGTTGCCGGTAGTTGCTGGTAGTCACTGTAGAATGAAGAGTCAGGTTCATTGGAGCTTCATGTTAGTTGTCATCATGGGCTGCAATATCTGTCAGAAACAATCCGGTTTTTGAAGAGATCAAAACTTCAGGATTTCTCCTTTTTTCTAGGAGAAGCTCAACTGATGTCACACCAAAGGTCTAGGGCCTGGGAGGCACCTCTTGGAGATTAAGAACTCACTCCGACAGAGTCAAGCAGGGCACAGGCAGGTCCAGCCTGTAATAGTGCAGCAATTCAGCTGGGTATTTGCAGGGAGGCCTCTGAAGCTTGTTATGTCCCTGTAGCTGGGAACTGGAGGTCAGTCAGCTGAATCTTGGAGTCACTTCAGTTAGCCTGATATGAAGGGAGCCAGTCTAGTCATCTTTATCAGACAGCAGGGCACATCCAGCAACAGAGCAGTCATTCTTCTGTAGTTTTCCACAGACTCAGAAATTGCGTGAAACTTCTAGACTACCACCCAGATATGGTTCTGAAATTTCCTTCCTTCCTGTCTTGGTTCCAGAATGTCTGGAGTCACACAAGGGTGGGTGAAGCTATTTGTGTGTGTGCTGAGGAAGTTACTTTGAAGTGCAAGTGTGGTGGTTGACAGCTCGGCTGCTCCCATCAGGGCGGATGGCCCATCCTCCTTTGTGATACTGTCTGGGAGAAATAGACAAAGGCCAACTGCCAAGTACACCTAATCATGTGACCCAAAATACAGGCTGCAGGCACCACATGGTTAGCACAAGAAAATGACAACTTTATGAAAGTAGCATTCTCAGAATAGTGAATCAAAATTCAACTTTACTGTTAAGGAGGTTTTTAAATTGCAATTCCTTTGATACCAAACATAATATTTTAACCTGTTCCCAAAGAAATGTTCTCCCTTATTAAATGTAATATGGTCACCCAATGGTGTTCTATGAGAGAAGTAGGTGATGCAGTAGTGAAAAACAAATTTTAAAGTATTTTACTCACAGGACATGCAAAACCTAAAAGTACACGTCCAACCTTTTAAATACGATGCACCTTGCCCTACGGGCTGTTTATAGCCTACCCTACGGGCGATTTTTGTATTAAAAAGGAAGGTTTATGCCTGGCTCAAGGTTTATTATGCCTGGTTGAATTGGCAGTTTAAAACTGCATACAGACTGCATTGGCAGGCCAGAGACATGTTTTAAAAAGGCCACTTAAGTGGGTGGGACAATAAGTGTTGCAGGCCCACTAGTAGCATTCAATTTACAGGCCTTGGGTACATGTAGTACCACATTTTCCTAGGGACTTATAAGTAAGTATATGTACTGATAGGGTGTGAGCCAATCCTACCATGTTTAGAGGAGAGGGCACAAGCACTTTAGCAGTGGTAAAGTGCACAGAGTCCTAAAAGCCAACAAAAAGGTGTTCAGAAAAAAGGTGGAATGAAGGCGAAAAAGGTTGGGGTAACCCAGCAGAGAGGGCAAAGTCCAACACTTAGGTAAGTTAATTGGCTTGCCTTAACAGAACACATCTGAATGGACCAGGTGAAGTTTAAAACATTAATGGTAAACAGTGCTTGAAATATTTATTGTTACAGTCTGTGAGTGAGAACGTGCATCAGAGTTAGGAACAGTGAACAGCTGAAACAGAGGTAATGTGGACTAACTTGCCATTTATAGGAGGTCTCTTGGCAATACACTGGGTTGATGTTGGTATTTTTCGGAGCGGAAGGAACCAACACAAGTCTCTCTTACTTACCAACAATTATTACTTGCTAAAAAATATTGCTAATTGCAAAGATACTACTCGTAAATCCCTTTGTGAATAGCAATCAATTGTAAACACACACAAAATCGTAATTTACGTTTACCTTTGTGAATCAGGCTCATAGTGAGGTATCATCTATGCATCTCGCAGTGATAACATTGTCACCATTTTTCATCCACTGCTTTAAACCTAAAACTTTGTAAATATCCTTTTTAGTAAGGCATGCTTTTAAAAGCTGGTTAGTCTTTTGACCAGTTTTTGTTTTACCATAGTTGTATAATTCCTAATTAATATGAATGATTACACGATTATATTTTCCTACTTCATTGAATTACATGGATTTATTTACGATTCCTCATTACTTCTGCAGAAAAATCTTGTTTAGCCTTCTACCAAATACTGAGTAACTTTAAAGAAGTCTTCGTTCTCTTCTTTGGTGATCTATCAAAGTCTCATTTTGTCGTGGTTTCTGGTGTGAAACTGACTGAATAGCTTTCTTGTCATCTCATTTTCCCAAGATCAGTTTTAAACCAGTTAAAAATCTTCAAATGTCCACATAACCTGGTAGTCCCTTTAAAATTTCAATTTAAAACATCCGAATTCAAGGGCAGTGGTATTGGAAGGCCTGTACAAAAACGATGTCTCAGGACACGAGATTAAATCAGTAAAATATGACCTCGTATAAAATTGCATTGTGCATAATATAAAATAAAAGTACACTGTCTAACCGAAGTTTCCTCATCACTGCAGCCTGGCTGCTAATCCCCCGGTATTAACCTTTGTTCAAAAGCACTTAGTGCCTGGGCTTCAGTTTTAGAAGAAATACACACTCCATTGGTTAAATAATGCAGTTTGAAAAGGGGATATTTTGTGAAGGTCTGGGCACAGAGAATTTCCAATAGTGAAGCAATGCACAGATCCAAAAACATTGTCAGGGAAATACTTCTGAAAAAAAGACCTCTTCAAAACACAGACACAGTCGTTATTCAATGTTAACCACAAATGGTGAAAGTTGTGAAAGAAATGATACAATATGCCAAGGCCGCAACTACTTTTCGTTTTATGTTTTGGTACGTTCAGTAGACTAATGTTGCGTTTGCTGCTGAGAAGTTGCAGGCAAGCTATCACATGCTGGGCCATGTTTTACGGTAATGTGGCGGCTGTTTGCATTTTTCTACCTATAAAATGACTGAACTTATTTATATGCTACCATCGCTTTATACCATCTTGTGCTCTCATAACTTCCCTTCAACTTATTAGAGGTGAAGTTTATTATCCTGTCGCAGTTGCAAAATAATAAATATATGATTTGTTGCCTGTTGCTAGGCTACCTGCTGGCCCTGAAATTACCTGACATGACTGTGCAAGGAAGCCGGCTACAATCAATTAGTAGCCGTGAGCTAGGAGGATACAAAGGGGCATATTAACAATGCGGCGATAACAAATTATCGCCGCTTTTGCGGCCGTTTTTGGCCGAAAAGCGGCGATAATTTTATCGCCTCATCAGCAAAGATTTTTTTGTGTGTTTTGCTGATTTTGCTCCCGTTTCCAGCACGCCAAACTTTGCATCGCTAATGAGATGCAAAGTAGGCATGTCTGTGGAAACAACATGGGTAAATATCACGAAGGCAGCTTCGTGATATTTACAATGCGGGGAAGCGATTATTTAAGTATGCTTTAACGCAGGAATTTAACGTCTGTTAAATTCCTGACTAAGGCATACTTAACATGGGGAGTGGAATGTGTGGCTAAGACCACAGGCCCCTATTATCAAGGGTATCGCCGTTTTCCATGGAACATCGCTGGAAAACCAGCGATGTTCCATGGCAAACATCGCTATTGCTAAGATAATTATCGCCATTGCGCTGAGCGTTGTTAATACAGCGCTAGCATGGCAATAATTATCTGCGATAGCCGGCGTTAAACATTTTAACGCTAAGAGCGGCCAGCGATATTTATCGCTGGCCGTTGACGATATGCCCCAAAGAGAGTGTGAGCCGTGTTAATGTTTTAGGCCACCGAATGTTCCTTTCCATTCCGTTAAAAGGACAAATCAGCAAAAAGAATTGAAAGGAGGAGAACAATTTCTAAATTGTCAGAACACAATCCAGACTTTGCAGGAGCAAAGCACTGACAGAGGCTGCCATGGTGATACACAGAGAGGAAGTTCACAATTACAATATGTGAATTTACCAACACATGTAGCTCTTTTCATAAAACTTCCTGGTTCGGTGAAGCGTGTTGAACACCAGATAAGCACGGTTAAGTTGAGGAACACAGAAAATATGGTGTTCTCTGTTCCAACCTGCTTCTGGACTGACTTTCAAATGAGATTTTTCAGCCGGCAAAAGCTGTAAAGGGAGATTAAAAAACGCAGCAGTCTGAAGTGAAATATCGAGGTGAAGTGGAAACGGGGACGGCTGATTATTTCAGTGGGCAGATATTCTTTGTATTGCTTCAGGAAAATTAAGGAAGCAGTGAAGGACATATTTAGACATTGTCTGTGAAGTGTTTTTGTTTTGGCTGTGTGTGCTCAGCAATGTAAAGTAGCTTGCAGTCAATGGACTAGATTTGGCAAGTAGAGAAAAGATGGAACCCATCACATATCCATGCATTGTCAAAGCAATTCGCCATCATTTCCCCTTTGCTACTATTGAGGGCCAATTGTGAACAATAGAAATCAAGTTTCACTGAAAGAAATATGACAGGCATCTTTATGGCTCTTAACATACAAAGTGAGAGGGGGAACTCAAGCCACCGTACATCCTCCCTGATCAACCAATACACCACACATAGGTTTGGTGGCTACTAACAAGTATAACATTGACTGTTTCCCTATTTAGGAGTCCAATTGGGACGTCACCGAAATACTGCCTATATTGCAAGGAAAGGGGAGACCATTCTTATGGAAGAGGAAGCCTCACACATATATTTTTGTCATGTTTCATGATCGGCAACCTCTCCCCACCCTGGTAGGACAGTGCCACCAGGGCGGACTCAACCTCCTGATAGACTCCGTCAAGCAAGGAGTTCCTAAATAAAAAAACTATTAGAAAAAGGAGGAATCCTTATTATTAAAGGTGATATATCTGGGGAACATAAAGTATTTTAAGTATTTCTGGATTCTGCCCTTGTCCAGTAGTTTTTTTTATCTAAGAACTCCCTCCTTGACAGAGTCCATCAGGAGGTTGAGTTTGCCCTGTGGTCCCACCATCAGCAACTACAGCAGCAGAATGTACCATTCCAAAGACCCTGCTGTGGAAAACCCAATGCTTTAATTCCTAGCTATAATTCTACATATAGCTGTATACCCTACTATAATTCAAAAAATATTTTCTAATGGAGAGTGGGTGATGCTTGAGTTAGTTTAAGATTCCCTTCCCGTGCTGGGGTGCGTAGGTAAAATTCAGGTCAAATGGCTGACTGCTCTGTGTATAACATAGATTATATTCTTTGCAATTTGTTGCTGCATATTGTAAATGCCAAATGATAGAATCATTACAAATTATTAGTACCTCCTCTCTATTTCAGGCACTAAACTACAAAATGACTAATTCCTTCCATTTACATTTGATATCTTTACAAAAGGAATATAAAGAGTGAAAGTTACATTTAGACTGAACACTAATATCAAGCCACCACCAGAAGAGGCATGCTCTTGAAGACAATCAAGCACTGCATGAGCCCTCTGCCTGACCCTCGTATCACATGCACCACAAACAAGTGCAATGCACTCAACCTCTTCTTTTGTTAAAAAATTAAGAACATCATCAGGACTTCTTCTCTTCTTACCCCCACCCTTCCTGTAGAATCCCTCAAGGGCCATCTTTCAAAGTCCAATATCTCACAGATCTTGCTGACTTACTCAGCTCCTTCATAGTCAATGCGATGAAGATGATTATTTACCCTTGTCCTGTATCAAAGCTCACTCTGGGGAAACTTTAGAACCTCTACTCACCATTGTCAATGCCTCTCTCACTCAATGCATCTACATAGAGCTCCCAAGACAGGCCAGATCATTTTCTTCCTAAAGAAACCTAAAGAAGGCTGCTTGCAACTTATCTGTAAGTTTTACTTTAGGACTTAGTCCATAACTCTCGTGAACCTACCACAGTTCTTGCTCTGTTATATATACACAGACATATTTTTATTTGTTGTTTTCACCTTCTTAACCAAGGAGCACTGTCTTGTATACAGGACTGATTCTCCGTGTTATCTCATGGCTATTTCCAAACCTCTGTTTTTTCTCATCGTTCGATTATTGACTCACCGCAGTCTTTACAAACAAGGCCGTTCGACAACTAGATCCTCCGATCTGTTCTTTCATGCATACAAATATTGCTCAAAGACAGGTATAAGTTGCCACGTTACCTAGCAGCTATATGTACATCGCTAGGACATTGCGATCTTTCGTTTTCTCGGACCGTGCCAAGTATCATTGGCTCGTTTACAGCTCTTCACTCTTGGTGGTCGTTTCTGGTTTTTGGTGTCTGGAGTGCTATTGTTATTCCAGTGGGATTTCTTCCTTTAAGTGATTGCGTAGTATACCTTGCAGTATACTCGTGGAACAAGGTTACACCAGTCATTTATAGCTTTTATGCACCATTCTAAGATGGTGGCCATATTTTCTCACCGCCAGTGCTCCATGTGACTCCGTGGACTCAGGACACACCCCCTGCAGCTGTCCCGAGTTGAGTTAACTTGGCGGGCTATTTAAACCTGGACGAGAAAAGAGATGTGAGCTTCTTTCAGCATCACCCTACAGGAGACGTTTTTTGGCTGCGGTTCTGGGCCTATCACGGTAAGGAGGCATACCTGGGGTCCCCAGTGATGTTTTTAAACTGGATGGGTGAGGTCTCATTTACGTATCACGGTTTATAAGACAGGGATGTTGTTTTTTTCACCCTTCATCACCTTGAACTATTGGTATATATATTCAGACAGGGGATACCTTGTTTATTTACCCTTAGGGGCCGATTCCGATCCGGGTCAGAAAGCTCTCCAACCGAGCTGGATCCGGAGTGTTTTCCGACCGAGCCGGAGTCCTGCAGTCTGACCGAGTGAGTACGATGCGGCCGTATGCTGCCGGACTCGGTTCGGTCGGACTCCCATAGAAGTCAATGGGAGCCGGTCGTACGATGTGTACATGGGCTCCCATTGAATGAATGGGTGCGTCTTGCACAAGGGCGCCCCCTACAGTGGGTACACCTCGGTGCCATCCGCACCGTACATGCCTGTGTTGGGGAGACCCTTGTGTCACCCCCTGTGTCCGAGTCGTAGGGTTGCGGGTGACAGGGGGTCCGACGCGGACCCCCAAAAGCAACTTCCCGGACGTTTTTGCCAGCTGTCCGACGCTTGCATCATACTGGCTCGGTCGTAAACCTCATCCATTGCACGCCACGGTTAGCTTACGGCCGAGACGTACAGAGCGGTTTGGACGAGGGAAAAACTCAGTCGGTGAATTTCACATAGCTCGCATCGTACTTGCTCACTCATACAGCTGTACGAGTCGGGCGGAAAACACGCGTACGATTCGTAGTTTTTCCGGCCGGATCGCGTTCGTTGCCCTTCCGACCCGAATCGGAATCGGCCCCTTAGTAGTGAAAGTTTTGTTTCTCGCCTCTGCAATCTTGCTTATATCTTTTTTGGTTTGTCAGGGCCTTAAAATCCTCCTCTGGAGCTGTATTATATATACGTTGGGTTATATATAAAGAAGGACTACGATCGTGCACCGGGTCCATGTGCGTTTTTACATTTATCTTGGGTTATCAGAAGTTAGAGGTTTCATTTCCCCTTTTCTCAGGTTTTTTTGTCATCTCTTCTCTTCTTTCCCTTGTGATGCTTTAATTCAGACCATTACATGGTTTCCATGGTTGTGGTCGCCTTACATTACTGATCCAGTGATATCAGGGAATCGGGCTTGCGATATCCTGCTAAGTGAAATCGCTTAGTAATATATTTTAAATTCACCCTCTTTTGGTTCTTAGGCTTGAACCAGAGATTGCCCGAAACACATGGTCCATCTTATTTTGGTGTGACCGTTTGAATATTATTATTCGGACCCACCCTGCATTTTGGCTAATTCTTTCATCATGAAGCTTACGTTTCTCCATAAATAAGTGATTATTAAAGGTGCTCTGTTACTAACATATTCTTCGTAGCTATATAGCTGACATACCATAGGGGGTCACTAAGCCACATTATTTCTCTCCTGGCATAGTTACAGTGGATGGCAACCCGCCAACGTCCTTGCTGATTTTATCCACCATAGACACTCTGACGGCATATCGTAGGAGTGCCTCACTTATGGTGTGTATATAAACTATTAATTTGTGCTCTTTACATTTTGTTTCGGTTTTTAGTTAGATTATAAAATTTACGGTCGTATTGACCGCTCACTGCTGTTTCATTAAGTGATTGTTTAAAAGACTAAGTATGTGTAAGTTTCTGTAGAAGTAAGTGTGGTGGTGTGTGCATAACTGTACAAGTAAAAGGATGTTTGATTCTTTATTAGCATGAGTGACTATGTGTGTGAGTAACTCTATGGATGAGTGGCGTTGTGTAACAAGATGTATAGGTGTATGAGTACATATGATGAGTGAGTACATGTATGAGTGACTGTATAGGACTGTTGGTGAATGAGTGGATGTGTATGTAGATCTTAGAATTACTGAATAGGTTGTTGTAACTGGTATTGGTATGTCCATTGTTTTGAAAATTGTAGTTTCTATTTTTGAATGTGTGTATCAAAGGTTATATTAGGGGGAGAGGAGGTCTGCCACTCTATCAGAATGATGATATCACCAGTGATGTCATCAGTGATGTCATTTGAGATGTCATCAGTGATGTCATGAGTGATGTCACTGACCATGTCATGAGTGATGTAATATGTGATGTCATCAGCAGTGCATTGCGGGTGCGCGACTTCTAGTTAGCTGAACTAACTATAACGGGGGAATTTCAATGGTTTTGCACGAGTGAAAAGTCCAGCTAACTATAACGCCCCTGAAACCTATGGTTTCATCAGTGAATTTCTAAGGATTTTTAAATGCTAATTCCTAACTATAACATGCCTGAAACCTATGGTTTTTTCAGTGAATTTTGAAAGGTTTTTTAAATGCTAATTTCTAACTATGCCTACAGAGATAGGACATGCGAAGAAAGAAGAAAAAACGCACAGAAAGAAAAAAAAGAAATGCAGAAAGAAGCAACAGAAGTCCTCAAAGACAAAGAAAAGTGCAGGCAGAAGGATAACGTGCAGAAAGAACAAACAGAAGAGCAGAAAGAAGCCTTGTTGCAAACTCATCCTGTACACTCAATTTTTTCAGACGGATACTGGTGGTAACTGAGTCTGACTAACCAGTCGTAGAGCCAGTGCTATGTTAAAAGACACTCAGAATACATTGAAAACACCTACATACACCAGGGAACACTATGCGTTGGGGTCCCCCTGTGATTAGCATGACCTCCTCTGTAAGTCCCAAGTGTATAATAGGGCAGGGGATTAAAACTAACTCTTAAAACGTGCCACAGGGCGTGTTTGCACACGTCACCTCAGGGCCCGTCTCCTCCCTTCACCACTGTGTAAACACGCCCTGTGGCCATTTTTAGTTGGGAGATTAAGTTCATTTGAATCCTGAGGGTCCCTAGGGTCCAACTAGCCCACTAGGTACCTCCAGTAAGCGCCACAGAGCTGCGTTGCAGAGAGGTGTAAAAAGTGGCACGGCCTGGACCACCTCTCTGCAACGCAGCTCAGTGGCGCTTACTGGAAGCACCTGGTGGGCTAGTGAGCCCCCAGGGGCCCTCAGGATTGAAGGGGAATTATTTCCCCAACTTAAAACGAGCCATAGGGCGTGTTTACACACGTCACCTCAGGCCCCGTCCCCTCCCTTCCCCACTGTGTAAACACGCCCTGTGGCCATTTTAAGTTGGGAGATTAAGTCCCCTTGAATCCTGAGGGACCCTAGGGGCAAAATAGCCCACTAGGTAGGTCCAGTAGGCGCCATTGCAGAGAGGTGTAAAAAGGGGCACGGCCTGCACCACCTCTCTGCAATGCAGAGCAGTGGCGCTTACTGGAAGCATCTGGTGGGCTAGTTGGCCCCCAGGGTCCCTCAGGATTGAAAGGGAATTATTTCACCAACTTAAAACGCGCCACAGGGCATGTTTGCACACATCACCTCAGGCCCTGTCCCCTCCCTTCACCACTGTGTAAACGCGCCCTGTGGTCGTTCTAAGTTGAAAGATTAAGTCCCCTTGAATCCTAAGGTTCCCTAGGGTCAAACTAGCCCACTAGGTACCTCCAGTAAGTGCCTCAGAGCTGCGTTGCATAGAGGTGTAAAAAGGGGCATGGCCTCAGAACACCTGTCTGCAACGCAGCTCCCTGACGCATACTGGAGATACCTGTTGGGTTAGTTGGCCCTCAGGGACCCTCAGTATTGAAGGGGAATTAATTTCCCCATCTTACAACTGGCCAGGGGGCGCGTTTGCAGAGTGCTGCAAGGAGGACCCCACCCCCGGGTCATGGCCTTTTTTTAAAAAAAATCTTTGGGAGGGGGGCTGCTTTGCTCCCCTCCTCAGGCCACTTATGGCCCTGGGGACCCCATCCCCCAGGGCTGGCCTTTGTTTTTTAATATTTTTTAAAAATATATATTTATAGAAACACCTAGGACATGCTGGACAAACCGTATGTACCTATCACCATGACGATTTGCGTGATATTCTTTAAAAGGCGACTATGCATACAATGAATCCACGTGGAATGTATTTACACCGCTAGTGAAGCTCTGACATGTCTGACGCCCTACAGTGCCTAATCCCGGCGCCCTGGCCGGTGGGTACTCTCCAAGTAGACACCCTTGTCGTTTATTTATACAAACATGGGTAGCTATTGGTGGGCACATTTAATACACATGCACACCAAGCCATTCAAAGGGGATTCGACAAAAATTCGACCAAACTATGCAAGAAACCCCCCTCACGGTTAATAAAACACACATCCACCACCGGATGTGTAATACTTTTTATTTTACTCTCTGGAAAGGAGACGAACCTCACTTGAGAGTCACAGCGTGCTCCTGGCTCAGCCCAATGCTGTATTACACCCACTAGTGCCCGCCGAGTGCCACACACCTCTGTGTTGTATTCCACCAGCTAGTGCGTATGCTCTGACACTCTCTAGCCCATGTGCACTGTAACACCACCCCGTGAATATGTCATGCCACACTTGCCTTCGCACGGGTTATATTGCCCCATCTACCGTGCCTTCCTCGATGCCTATGTTATAACGCACAGCGCTATGCCATACATATTACAATCTGGGATCCATATCTTTGTCACAGTTCATATGCAACTTTACACTCCCCCGCACATATTTTATATTACAACTTTAGACACTAGTTAGGTTACACAACACTGCCCTGTGCATATTACACTCCAAGGCGCATATCGCATAGCACGCGCTAGTGCCTGTGCTATCTTGCGCTCTCCAATGAATCTGTCATTGCGCACAATGTATTGCGTATTATATTTCACGCCCCGGTTCATCTTATATCACACTTTTTGGTGCATAGTTTATACCATATACTATATCTAGTTTTCATTTTCAATCGTGCTCTCAGGACTATGTTCTATATAACACTGCGTCCACCTACCCTTTTCACGCGCATTGCATTTTGCGATGGGGTGGAGGGTCAGTGGGTGTTTCTGCAAAGTGAGCCCAGAGTCACAGTCACAAACATCCTCTTCTTCCTGAATAAAAGTGAGATATGCTGCATACTTGTTCATATTTTAAGTAGTTAGCACAGACACACATTTTAAAAACAATAAAGTTCCTATAACCCACCTTCTCTGAACAGTTAGCTTGCTGCCCCATCCACCTCCTCCCTATCCTCTGTTGTCTGAATCCATGGACTAGCCTCCTCCCTCCTGCCATGCATGGTCTTCTGTGCTGCCATGGCCCCTCCCACCTTCCCAGTGTGGTCAGCTAGCTGCCCCTGACCCCTCCCACCTTCCCTCCATGGTCTGTGTGTATGCCATCATAGTCTCACTGTTGCTCTCCATGGTGTGTCTTGTTTCTAGTGCCTATCCTGCCTGACCTCCATGGTCATCTTGCTGCTCCTGCCCCCTTGCCCCCCGCCCTTTGTTTCCATGTGCAGATCCCTATTCTCTCCCTCCTGGCTTGTCTGTTCCATTGTAATGTCCCTGATCCGTCCCTCCTGCCCTTTATGGTCAGTTATGCTGCAGCTTTCTCTCCTGTCTGTCCATTATGGTCAGCTAGCCACCATTGCCTCTTTACCCTCTGTTCTCTGTTGTCCATGTGCATGGTCCTGTCCCCTCCCTATTGCTTTCTATGGATTGTTGTGCTGCACTCCCGTCCCGCATGCCCTGTGTGGTGTATTGTGCTGCTGCAAACCCTGATGCCTGCCCTGTAGGGTCAGTTTGGTGCACCTCTCCATGTCCCTCCTGTCCTCTTTTATCCAAGTCCATGTCCCTACCCAAATTCCTCCTGCCTACCATGATCCAATGTACCATACTTGCGAACATTTTGAACTTGGTGAGAGGGAGACTTTGAAAAAAAACTGGGGTATTGATTTTCCCCTTTGAGTTACATTGAAATGGAGGAGATTGTAGACAAGAGACATATCAAATAAAGGCCATTTGAGCTTAAAAACATTGGACGTTTCCTGGCTGAAACAGGTCTGTTGGCATGTATGGTTGTACTACGACTGCCTCTTCCTTCTGCCCACAATGGTCTATTATATTGCCACAGGCTCTCTTGCTAGTCCTGAATTGTTGGTTTGTTGCCCCTGCCCCCCTTTCCACTGCCCTCTATAGTCTGTTGTGCTGCCACTGCCCTTCCTGTCTGACCAGTGTGGTCAAATTGTTGCCTCTGCACTCTCCTACCTGCCTTCAATTTTCAGAGTCTGTGCCCCTGTCCTCTGCCTCTCAACAGTATCCCAATTAACAACTAGATTGCTAACATTCTATATTTATTACAAGTTCGGAACGCATGACGTCATCTTGATGTAATCAAAACTGTAATACCTAGAGCATTTCCTTTAGAAATTACATATATGAGATGGTCTTATTTGCATCAAAATTATGGTTAGTGCTCCAAAAAACTAAAATGAGGACATATTTTATGAGTTTTCAAATAGCGACAAACAACTTTTAAATTATTTCTAATCTTTATGTTTTTGTATCCAGTTGACCACTTGATTAAATGTTGCACTTAGGGGAGAGGATGTGGTGTTACTTCCAGAGCTGCAGACTTTGCAACTGGGTCTGCAGCTCTGAAAGTAACAGGTTGGAGTTTGTGCTTCAGCTCAACATTCTGTGATTCTGGTCAAATCACTTAATCTCCCCATCTCTACAACCAAAATGAATTTGATCTTGTGTGATGTAACCAATGCTCATGTAAAGCACTCCAATACCTGACAAGTCTGCACTATATAAAACTGCAAATACACAAAAAATAAGTGTTTTGCACACTTCTGTCATTGGGCAACATGTGGGCTACATCTGGGTGATATTTGTACTGCATTTGGACTCTTTTGTCTCTGGTGGCCATCTTGGGAGATTTATTTGTTATGAAGTTTCCTAATTTCCTCATTTACTGCAGTCTCCTCAGTAGGAAATGTTTTCAGTTTTTTACTTTGATTCCATCAAGAAGGCATTCAGATATGTCACACATTTGCCATAAATTCTGAATGTTAGCACTCTAGTTGCTCATTAGATCACTGTAGTAAAGCTACTCCTCACCACGGAAGTCTGCTGCTGGTATTAAAAGTGCATGTTTCCGTCTGCATATCAGAATTTTTTAATGAAATAGAAGAGGATTTGAGAAGTCGCTCAAAATGTGCCCTAATTTTTCTTTCTTCAGTACTAATCATAATTTCTATGGCAAAATGAACCCCCTCATTGTGTTCATTTTTAAATTAAATGTTTTAAGTGTTACCAGTTTATTCCAATCAAGATGGCTTCAGGTGTGCCATACTTATGTCATAAGTAAGACAGGAAGCGCTCTAGTTGGTTTTAACAATACTCTGGGAAGCTGCAGTAGAAGACAAAGGAATCAACTGACAGTCTCTGCCCTTGTTGGATGTACATGTTTTACTGAGAATGTCAGACTTCATTCTCACATGACTGAGAAAGATAATGTGAATTTACAGAAAATATGCTCTCAGTTTAGCTTATAGATCACCTTCCAAACCTCTGTGGGAAAGCATGAGAAAATAGTTTTCTCTCAAACATGATTCATGATATCACAGCAGAAGGCTTTTTCACATTGTAAAATCACCTTAGAACACACCACAATTAGAATAAAATGAGTATGGTACCATCAACAAATGATTTATAATGTAACTAAAGTCTTAAACCCTTCTATTAACTGCAATGCTTTTTAATGAGGTGCTATCATGTATATTGGTCCCAAGATGGCTGCCAACACTTCTTGGATGAAGTACTGACAGCCAATCAGATCTCACGATGAGATGTGTGGTTAGGCCCCGCCCAGATATATCTATCTTTTTAACTCTAATTTTCTCAGGAACTACTGAACGGATTTATACCATTTAAGAAAAAGGCACGAGTCTGAACTGAGGACTACCTCTTTGCCAAATTTGGTGTAATTCCGTTGAGCAGTTCGGGCTGTAGCTGCGTCAACAGGTCCTATAGGAAAATGCATGGGGAAAATGCGTTTTGGGACCCCCTTTTTTCTCGGCCCCCGCTTGACGAATCACAGTGAAATTTTCAGGATATGAGCGGACCGGAGCTGGCCAAAAGTTTGGAAAATTACGCAAAGATTCGTCAATCAGTGCTAACGTTATTCCAAAAAGAATGTTGCGGATTTCCTATGGAAAATAGGTCCTAACTATAACTACCTACTGGTTAATCTACAGCCCTGAAGAAGTCTATCTGTTTGGATGAAAAATGCGTTGGCTGTTCATTCCAACTTGATCATTTTAAAATCCTTTTTGAATAAACGAAGAACTTGAAGAAACATCTCTGAACACAGATCTGATAATTTGATGTGTGTTTGTTGACCTTTCAGTGGTGCACCTTTGCTTGTGTTAGAAACCTTCACTAGACCCTGATGACTTTGTCGGCTTCTGGTCCATCATTCTTCATGGTAAGATCATTAAAAAAGCAGTCTATGCTCAACTTCAAAATCACATCAGTGCTAACTATCTCAATCACAACTACGAATCTGGCTTCAGCTCACACTGCGTCACAGTGACCAGTACACTACACATCACAAAACACCATCCTGTCCACAGAGGAAGATGACCTCTGCCTCCAGATATTGCTGGACCTCTCAGCTGTGATCAGCATAGTCGACCATCCCATCCTCATCTACTCCCTGTTGCCTTGAATAGGATTCTCTGGCAATGATCATATCTGGTTCTCCTCCTAACTTTTCGACCAACGCCAGTTCATTCATATGGGCACCTCGAGTTCTGAGAAGATTCCTATCACCTGTAGAGTCCTTCTAGGATCCATTCTGTTCATCCTTTACGTGGAGCCCCTTGGGTCTTTATTTACAAATAACCACATTAAAATTCACCAAAATACTGATGAGAAACATTTTTATTTCAAAGCTCCCTCTTCTCCAGACCCCCAAGGTCTCAAACACTTTGTAAATCATCAAGATCTAGATGTTCAGTACCTACTAGAAGCTCGATCACACCAAGATAGAACTTATTTTGTTTGCCAAGTAGAAAATAGTTCAAACCTCGCTCAATAAAATGAACCATGACAGCTTGAAATCCCAAATTTCACTGAATGCCAAGTCACTTGAACTCACCTTGGATGCCAACTTCACCCTCAAGGAGCACATTGCCACATGGCCTAGTACCAGCTCATTTTTATAAAGAAAATAAAACTGTTTCTTCCAGAAAACAACTTCAGAATTACTGTTGAAGCTATCAAAATCTGCCAACTGCATAGTAGTAAAACAGTGTTCTATAGCCTCCCAAACTCCAAAGGCCATCCTAACCACTGCAGCATGTCTCATTTAAGGCATATAAAAATATAACCACATGGCACACATGCTGATGGAACTGTGTTGGTCGCCTTTGCCAGCCTGCACCATTTTCAAAACTAGCTGCTTCATTGACATAGGCATCACAACCAGCACCCTACTTATCTTGTAAAATTGTTCACAATCTCTGGTGCCTCTCAGCACACCCACATGCAAAACCCCATCAGAATTCAGACCAAGAAGTGTAAAAAAAGAAAAGGAACAAAGCAGTAGGGTTTTTTTTATATCTAGGACCCAGGATCTGTAAAAATATCTTTATACCCATCAGGGTCGCCCCATTGCTTCTCCAAATAAGGAAATCATCAAAGACGCACCTCTTTAAAGACCATTAAAACACAATATTGTAAGAGCCAAGCTCAGCTCCCAGAATTAAGGTACCTCTCATGTCTCTTAACAGTTGTGAGAACCCGACTCTCCCCTAACCCCACATCTCTTATAGCTGATCTTAGAACTGCCTTGCCCCTGGTGGAATCCACTAGATCTCCCTCTCTGGTGGCTGGCGGATCTATGGGCTCAATCTCCGCACCCTCTGTCAATCCGTCACAGGGTGTCTCTCAAGCTGAGAGGTCCCCTCAAGTCACACAGTTTCCTCTATTACTTGACGATGCCCCTTCCCCAATCCCTATAACCTTGTCACACGCTATGCCAGAATCTGGACAACGAGCCCCCACACAGGCCGCAACTGGCTTACACAGATGCTCCCCAGCACCAATAGTTTCTCCCTCCCATCCTCCATCTCGTAGACCAACACTCATACCTGGCTGCGCGCCTTGACGAGATATCTCAACAGTTGCACCTTCTCACTTCTGAGCTACACGTCCTGAAATCCCTCTCAAATGATCTTTTCCGAGTGATCAGCTCTCTCCTCACCTCTCTGAATTGTCCCAGATCGTCCACCAGGGATAGCAAACACATGAATCAGCCGCTAGCCCCCGTCTTTTTGAAATCCATTCCCCTACTCAATGCCTCCGCCAGCTCCAGAGGATGTGGGGCACTCCCGGCGTCCACTGACCGCCTGGACAGTCACCATTCTTGTTCCAAATCTAACATGGTCCAGCCGAGTCAAATACAATCCATCCTTTCCAACCCGAACAGAGAACCTCCGCGAAATCCTAGAAGCAGCAACTCTGACAACCTCACCCATGTGAACATCTCTCAGACTCCTTCCCCCATTATCCACTGCAACTTAAATGTGTACTACTTAATTGTAGATCAGCCAGTAAACACGCCTCCGATATCTTCGACCTCATCCAACACAACGAGTTAGACATTATCATCCCCACTGAAACTTGGTTAAATCCCGCTTCCACTCTTATCTTAGACCTCCTAGTACCTCCCACTCATGACATAATCAGGTTAGACAGAGTTCTGAAATTGGGCGGAGGCCTAACCTGAATCTACAGGAACACACTCTCGATTTCTCTCTTTTAGTCCTCTGCGCCTTCCTCCAATGAATACCTGTGTCTCAGCATCTCTAGTATGAACCTAACGGTTTGCAAACATCATACCTTTTACCATCCTCCGGGCGACAATCTCCCCTTCATTGAGCATCAAATGGAAAGCAATGTCGACTCTGTGATGACCCAAATCTTCCTTGGGGATTTCAACCTTCACTGGTCTAACCCCAATGACTCCGCTGTATCTTATTTGAAATCATTCTTAATTGATCAAGATCTGACTCAGCACTGCGACCAACCTACTCACACTAGAGGAGAAACTCTAGACCTCATCATCTCTAAAGAGCAGACCATCACCCTAGATTCCATTACCCCTTGTGATTGGTCCGACCACCATAGCATCCTCTTTTACATTAACAGGGAGGTATTGATGAGGAAGGCTCAACCTTTGAAATCAAAGATATGGAAAAGAGACCTCAGATCAATAAACTCTGATGATCTAGCTGCCCAATGTAAATCTGCCTTCTCCGCCCAAGCTGATATGTTCGAGGTGCAATCACTCCCCGACGCCTATAATACGACAATTTCCAACATCATGGATGTCATTGCTCCACTCCAATACAAAAATGCCTCGACTAAAATATCCAAACCGTGGTAGAATGACAACTTAAACACTGAACGATGTAACCTCAGGACAGTTGTCGGTCCTGGCAATCCAATCCTTCCTTGGACCAACTAAAACTCCTTAGAGATGTCAGGAGCCTCTACAATAAACAAATCAAGAGTGCCAAGGCTGACTACTTCAGACACCAACTGGATCAAGCAGAAAATCGCTCCAAGATACTGTTCGAATTGGTAAAACAGCAATCAGTCGTTGGTCCAAACCACTCTGACAAAGTCAAAAGAAGAGAAATCCCCCTTACTTCAATGATAGACACCAAAACAATAACTCACATCAAATCCATTCAATCACCAGAACAAGACACCAAAACTCTCCGCAGGCCAAATGTTACAATTTAAAAATGTTTATTTTCATTAAAACAAGTTCATTTCAATTCATCATACCATCATCATTAACAATGAAAAATCCTATGATTAAACAGAAAATAAAAACTATGATCAAATGTTTAAAAGAACAAAAAGGATTAAAAAACAATTCCACAGTAGATGCACATATTATGAACTGGGGAAAAACATGCAAGAAAAATATTTTCTTGTTGATAGAGAAGGCACATACATTAGATCCAGATCATTTGTTCTCCTTAAGACAGTAATTCAAGATACTTGATTTGTTCGAATGACAAATGTCTTCACAATCTACAGTCTGCCTTCTTAGTCTTGCGTCAACGCATTTCGGTGGATATAGCTGATTAGAAACCACCTTCCTCAGGACAAGAATTAATTCTTCCCAAATATACTCTTTTTTAAAAAATCTATATCTGTATCCGAGATACTGTGCAACGTCAGATAGGATGCATGTATGGAAACTTGCAAAATCTTGAACAGGGGACTAATGTCACTCCTTGGAGCCGTGCTTAAAAACTGGCTTCTAAATCTGCCAACCATAAGTGAAGAACTTCTCTGGGATAGAACAGTTAAAGGATGTAAATATATTTTGAATTCAATAGAGCATAAAGCCTCTAGGGTACATATTCTTCTTTCCCAATGTTAAAAACTAATTTCTTAAATGAACAGTTTCTTAGGTTCCTCAAATTCGGGCTTTCTGACCTCACATCGAGGATCGGCTCCGTGGTAGAAAAGATCACTCTGATGCGATGATCTTGCCGTTTTCTTCTTGGAGAAATCAAGACTCATCTCTGCTGACCTCGCCTCTAAGAAGGCTCTATTGACTGCCTCAGGTGCCGCCTACCCCCTTGACCCCTTTGATAAGGACAAATCGACCACTAAGAACAATGCGTTTTGGGGTACCTTTACCCCATTTAGTGAAAATCCACAAGATTCTTCAAAATATCAACCCCTTCAACCCCTTCAGTGATCCGTTGCCCCCGGCTATCTCAAAGAAGTCAAGAATGCACTCATCCCCACCTGCACAAGGATAGTAAACGCTTCTCTATTACAAGGCACGATCCCAGTTGCCTAAAAGCAGCTCAGGTTTCACCTATTCTAAAAAAAAATAACGCTGACAAATCTGTTCTCAATAATTTCCGCCCCATTTCCAACATCCCCACCCTAGCGAAACGTCTAGAAAAAATTTGTTCAATCTCAACTTTGTGCTCACATAGAAAACGATCAACTTCTAGACTAACATCATTCGGGTTTCAGGAAGGGACACAGCACCGAATCTGCTCTCACCCATGTTATGGATGACATTTTAAAAATGCTTGACAAAAACGAATCCTGCCTCCTGATTCTCCTTCACCTTTCCTCCACTTTCGACACAGTTAATCATGACAACCTCCTATCCATCCTGCAAAATAGAATGGGTTTTGCTGATCAGGTGTAACAATGATTCTCGTCTTTCCTACATCACAGATCACAAATAGTCAATGCAAACCACTCTCTCTCCCAGCCCTCTCCGTACTCATGGGGGCCCTCAAGGGTCTGCCCTTTCTCCCATCCTCTTCAACCTTTTCCTGGAAACTCTTGCTAACTCATTAAACTCCATGAACATTCTCTTCCACATGTATGTGGGCGATATGCAACTCTATTTGAAAATCTCATCCTTGGAAAACATCATCTCCCTCAACACTACTCTAAAATCTACTCAAAACTATTTAACAGAGAACCATCTCCTGCTTAACATTACCAAATCAGAATTTCTGCTCTTCTCCCCTCCGAACCACATCCCCAAGATAGACCTATGGCTAAGTCACCTCACTGCTTTCAATTGCACTCCTCTCACCATAGACTCAGCCAAATCCCTCGGAGTCACCATGGACAACCACCTGAATATGAAAAATCATATCAGCAATGTATGTAAAGGAGCAAACCACTTGTTGAGGTCACTCAGAAATATCAAACCTTTCCTTCCACTAAATGAATTCAAGCAAGTGGTCCAAGCACTTGTCTTGCCGAGGCTTGACTACACAGCGCTACCCTTTGTGGCCTTCCCAAATATACCCAGGCTCCACTAAGGTCAACTCTGAACACGGCGGCTAGACTTGTCACAGGCACCAAATGGTACGATCAAATATCTCCAGTCCTAACATCTCTCAATTGGCTACCCTATGAAGCTCAAATTCAGTTAAAGATTGCTGTTCTGGCTCACAAAGCCCTTCACTTCAATACTCCCGGGTACCTTGTGCAAAAACTTGAACTATCCTGTGGTTTTAGAGCCTCAAGAAGTGCCACTACCTTCCTCCTGAAACCACTCATGCTTAACAAAAAAACAACTTGTCATTGAGCCTTCTCCGGCGCTGCACCAAAGATTTGGAACTCTCTTCCACCGGAAATACGCAGAATCTCTTCAATGAAGGCTTTCATATTGGAAGCTAAGCGATTCCTTATTAACAAATTCTTACCCTAATGGGGATACGCTTACTTGCTCGGTTTTTGATACTGCATTTTTGTTATTCCTCCCATTCATATTGTAAAGTGCTCTGTTATCCTTGGGGATCTTCTTCGCGCTATATAAAACTTTATAAATAAATAAGTAAAATAAAAAAACTTGTTGACTATATGTAACTGCCTTAGAGTTGTACAGCAGCCTGCTGCCTTTTGGCTAGGTTTGTGTTATACTTACAGCACATGCATATTTACAGATATACATCATCACAATGGTATCCATTATCAGATTTAACAAACAAAATTATTACGGTATTATGATTTATTTTTTTTCATTAGCGTCTACCCACCCATTGGTCTACTTTCTTATTCCAATATTCAACGTTCATAAATATGCAATACCATCTTGACCTATAGGTTCACTTATAGAATATCGAGGTAACAAACATCGATGTCCTAAATATCGAAAACAAAATATCGACTGCAAAAATATCGACTCCAATACCTTAACAGGTAAGTACAAAAATATTGAATCAAAAATATTGAGGTAAAAAATGCAGATGTAAAAAATATTGATTGAAAAATATATATAAAATAAAATATTATATAATAAAGAGTAATATTATTTTAAAAAAAATAAATTACATTAATATACATTTTAACAAAATTTTACAAATAAACTTAATTTAAAGAAATATAAACACACAGACATAAAAATGTACATATGTACATTTATTTACTTAAACATAATTTATTATCTATTATCTTTATTTAATTTTTAAACTTGAAAATTATATAAAAATAAAATATATATATATGTCAATTATTTAAAGTAAAAAGAGTGCAACAGTAGGGAAAGTGTTGGATAGCGGAGGGGTAAAAATTAATATTCCCACTCCAAAGAGTACAACAGTAGGGAAAGTGTTGGATAGCGGATGAATTGAATTTAGTATTCAAACTCCTGTGAGTGCAACTGTAAGGAAAATTATGGATAGCGGAGAGGTAAAAATTACTATTTACACTCCATTGAGTGCAACAGTAGGGAAAATGTAAGATAGGGAAGGGGTAAACATTACTATTCCCACTCCAGTGAGAGCAAAACTAGGGTAAGTGTTGGTTAGCGTAGGAATTAAACGTACTATTCCAAATCCAGTGAATGCAATAGTAGGGAAAATCTTGGATAGCCGAGGAGTAAAAATTACTATTCCCACTCCAGTGAGTGCAACAGTAGGGAAAGTGTTGGATAGCGGAGTGGCAAAAATTACTGTTCCCACTCCAGTAGTGCTGGATAGAATTGAAACAAAAATTACTAATAACACTTAAACAATAAAAAAAAAAAAAAGTATTACAAAATGTTAGAAATCATAAAAATAAATAAACAATATTTCAAAAATATAAAAATTACATATATTAATCATATGAAAAGAACACATAATATAACATTAATTACACATAACAAAAACCTACAAATAATATATCAAATAAATTAATAAACACATTTATAAGCAATAATTAAATAATTAAAATGTATTTAATACCCTCCCTTACCCCTTTGAAAGTAAAAACACACACAAAATAAACAATTACTCAAATATATATAAATAGTTAAACACAAATTACTTCCCACCCTTTACTCCTATAAAAATCACAACACACACCTAAAATTAATTACACAATTACAATAATTAATTACCAATTAATTAATTAAAACTAAATATTAACCAACTAATAATTAATTAATAATAACTTACTCTACACATTTAACACTATAACATCTCAATTAAATAAATATTAATAAAAAAAAATAATCAATACATTTAATATAATTAAAGTACTTCCCACCCTATTCCCCTATAAACTCGCACAATACCAAAAAATGCAAAATTCAAATAAAAAATGAATACATTTGATATAATTAAATTACTTCCCACCCTATTCCCCTAAAAACCCACAACCCACTACAGAAACAAAAGCACAAATGTCAAATAACAAATAAGTGTAATGTAATTAAGTTACTTCCCACCCTATATTTTTGCGAATGATATTAAACACTTCGATATTTTTAAAATCAATATTACTTACCTTAAATCGATATTCTTGACCACGATATTCTTCCTCTCCATATTTCTGACCCACAATATTAATGATTCGATATTTGTGGAACTTGATATTTTGTACTCAATATTCTGTCTCTGCACCAACCTAGAAATAGCCCTAAATTGGTTAGGCATTTTGCAAACATAATGGGTATTGATGTTGAAAAAGTCAATGACAATGATAATAATGGTTCATTCATATTTAAGAACGAAACCGCATCTCTGTTACCAAATTCACCTGCCTTGAACTCTCCGTCAACCTCCTACTCAGAAATAAATGCTCAGGCAGGTTCTGAGACGTAGGCCTGAGGTTACTGATTGAAAGGTAAAAGGTGGGGTGGCATGTAGCCGGCAGACAAACAAGCAAACAGGGCAATCCCACAGATAGGCACAGCAAAACCACAATGGTCGAGGGAGATTGGCCCCAATAAAGCACACATGGTCGAGGGGTTGCACACATTCGCAAAAAAAATCATTCAGTCAGATGCCACATGTAGTTAGGAACACACAGCCAATCAAGACACAGCACACAAAGTACATGCAGTGATCATTCCCCTCATGCCGGACATCTGGCCAGCCTACCCACTGGCCCCCATTGTGGCCATGCAAGGTCTAGGCCCACTTGCATTTGATAGCAAGAGCCTTATTTATGACTCCAAAGACAAGGCCCACATTCCTTACCAAAAAAGGATGGATAGAATCACTTCATGATACCAAAAGAAATATATAAAACCTTGCTCAGATTGATTTTACTTTGAGACAGTCCTCAGACCCGCTTCTGTAACTGTACTCCCAGCCAAAGCGTTTATTTTTATATTGTTATGTGATTCCCCTATCATCTAAGAATACATCACTGTGTTTTTAAGTCAGAGAATCAAACCACCATTTGATCTTACATTATAGCCTTTCACCAATGAAATACAAACTGTAGAATAGTTTTCTTTTTTTAGTGCACCCAGTCGGACGCAAATCTCTAATATCATTTTTACAATTGGAGTTATTTAATTCATCTAGGTGCACAGACATAAAATCTCGTTTTTTATTTCAAACTACAGAAATATCGAGTTGGCAATATCAAAGGGACAGAATATTGACATCAAGAATATCGGTGACCAGAATATCGACCTGAAGGTAAGAAATATTGTTTTTATTAATATCAAAGTCAGTAATATCGTTTGCAAAAATATCGCTGTTAATAATATCGATGTTTATCTTAGTGTTATGAATTTTAGTATGTATTTTATATGAATGTGTTCTATATTTTTTGTTAAGTATTCTATTTTTATTTAAATATATATATTACATTTTTAGAAGTTAGTAATTTTTTTAAAGTAAATTTTGCGTTTTAGTATCGTAGCGGGTTGTGGGTTTATAGGGGAATAGGGTGGGAAGTAATTTAATTATAGTAAAGTAATTATTAATTTTAATTTTTTGGTATTCATAATTAATTTACTGTTAATTAATCAATAATTGGTAATTATTTTTTATAAATTGATTGGTTATTAAATAAATAAAAAAAATGATAAGCATGGTAATTTTAACCCTCTGCTATCCAACACTTTCCCTACAGTTACACTCTCTGGAGTGGGAATAGAATTTTTTACCCCTATGCTATCCAACACTTCCCCTGCTGTTGCACTCTCTGGAGTTGGAATAGTAATTTTCACCCCTACGCTATCCAACACTTTCCCTACTGTTGCATTCTCTGGAGTGGGAATAGTAATTTTAACCCCTTTGCTATCCAACATTTTCCCTACTGTTACACTCTGGCGTGGGAATAGTAATTTTTACCCCTTCGCTATCCAACACTTTCCCTACTGTTGCACTTAGTGGAGTGGGAATTGTAATTTTTACCCCTATGCTATCCAAATTTTTCCCAACTGTTGCACTCTCTGGAGTGGGAATAGTATTTTTTACCCCTTTGCTATCCAACATTTTCCCTACTGTTGCACTCTCTGGAGTGGGAATAGTAATGTTATCCCCTCAGCTACCCAATATTTTCTCTACTGTTTTAGTTAATGTAGTGTATAATTTTTTTAAAAAAGATTACAAATACTGTAATTTTTTAATTTGGTATATATAGGTGCCGATTCCGATCGGGTAAAAAAAATTCCCGTACGACTCGCATCCGTATATTTTTACGTACGAATCGTACAAGTCCCATCCCACCGGTGAAGTATGATCCGTACGTGAAAAATACATACGAATCGCTTCGGGAAAAGGTCTATGAGACGTACCCAGACAGTTTTACATACAAATCGTAAAACTGAAGTCCGAGCGCACAAGTACGATCCGTAACGCCCTTCCGAATATACAAGCGTATGTAAAACATCCCGTACGGAGCGAACTCTGTACCGCTCGTATCCCGAGTAAACTTGTGCCCGGGATATGAGTCAAACAGCCCCCCCTGCGCATGTCCGCATGTCCCCCGTATGTCAGCACCGTACCCCCGTATGTCAGCACCGTACCCCCCATGTCCGCACCGTACCCCAGCACCATACCCCAGCCCCGTACTTGGACGCACCGCACCCCAGCCCCATACATGGACGCACTGTACCCCAGCACCGTACCCCAGCCCCGTACTTGGATGCACCGTACCCCAGCACCGTACCCCAGCCCCGTACTTGGGCGCACCGTACCCCAGCACCGTACTTGTACGCACTGTACCCCAGCACCGTACCCCAGCCCCGTACTTGTACGCACCATACCCCAGCCCCGTACTTGGATGTACCGTACCTAGCACCGTACTTGGGCGCACCGTACCCCAGCACCGTACTTGTACGCACTGTACCCCAGCACCGTACCCCAGCCCCGTACTTGGATGCACCGTACCCCAGCACCGTACCCCAGCCTCGTACTTGGGCGCATCGTACCCCAGCCCCGAACATGGACGCACCGTACCCCAGCACCGTACCCCAGCCCCGTACTTGGACGCACCGTACCCCAGCCCCGTACTTGGACGCACCATACCCCAGCACTGTAGCCCAGCCCCGTACTTGGACGCACCGTACCCCAGCCCCGTACATGGATGCACCATACCCCAGCACCGTACCCCAGCCCCGTACTTGGACGCACTGTAACCCAGCACCGTCCCCCAGCATCGCGTATGTACGGACCTTACAACAACATTGCATATGTGAGCACAGTACAACAACATCGCGTATGGACGCACCTTACATACGCAAAAACGACTCGTACTGAACCAGGACACTGTAAAACAGCACAAGGAGGGTGAATTTGACTCGCACAACACCACAAAACACGTCTATAGTACAAAAAACATCAAAATGACTGACCTAGCACATCCAAACAGGTAAACAGAGGCCCAAACTCACAACCACCTCTTATAACACACCCACCAAAAATTCAAGCTCAGGCCCACCCACAAATGGACCAATAAAAAAGGCCCCCGCACACAAACCATGAGCCTTTGCAACAGACTCACTGCAGCTGCAGAGCACACCCCAACAACTGCACCCATACACCTTAACATATACACCTTCACACACACTCCTTCACACAAACCACCTCTCCACATTCCCACACACACCTTCACATTCACA
Organism: Triturus cristatus; assembly: GCF_964204655.1. Classification (NCBI taxonomy): domain Eukaryota; kingdom Metazoa; phylum Chordata; class Amphibia; order Caudata; family Salamandridae; genus Triturus; species Triturus cristatus. Next base: position 503,486,890 of record NC_140591.1, read on the forward strand.
CCCACACACCCACAATCATCCTCACCCTCACCCCACACCATGCCCACAGACAAGAATCCAAAGTTCACAAGGGAGGAGCTGGACATCCTTGTCAACGAAGTCATCAAAGTCGAGCCACAGCTCTTTGGAACATTGGTCAGACTGACCAGCATAGCCAAAAAATCACGCCTGTGGCAGAGGATCGTCGATAGGGTGAATGCTGTTGCGCCCATCAGAAGGACCAGGAATGAATGCCAAGCCAGGTGGTACAATCTGCGGAGGACAGTCAAGCGCAAAATGAACGAGGACTACGCCCAGAGCAACATCACTGGAGGTGGGCTGTCCCGCAGACCGGTACAGTACCATCCCTGGGAGGAGAAGGTGATGACCCTGCTTCTGTCGGTGGGAGTACACGGAGTCGAAGGAGTTGCAGAGCCTGGTGAGTACACAAAGAACTTACGTAACATGGGGGTAATGGCATCCACACCCCAACTACACCAAATGCACGCAACTACCCCCAAGCCCTCACCGGACACCACCACACTCAAAAACAACGCTCATACCACTAACATGTGTATGCCCCATCCACAAAGCAAGGCCATGCCATGTCCCAGGCTACACGAAGCACAAATCCAAGACTGGATGTCTGGGATGCTGGGAGGGTGGGGCTCACAAAACACATTGTTCAACTCTGTGTGTACGGTCCGTACCACGCGTACTCCTATGGCACCACTACTATAGTGATACAGACCGTACACACAACGTGTGTACGGTCCGTAACACGCGTACTACTACGGCACCACTACTATAGTGATACGGACCATACACAGGCTCTCAGAGCGTGTGTACGGTCCGTATCACTATTGTAGTGGTGCTGTACGTGTACGGGTATGTGTGAAACGCACCGTACATGTTTTTTTTAATCAAAAATTACATAGGGGACAAGTATTAGGCCCAAAATGCATGCTGGTTGTCATGGATACAGAGATTTCAGTTGCAATGTAGCCATCATGTGGGCTGTCAGTTGGCCCAAAAATTACAATGTTGCAAAGTGGTGTTTGCCTTGCTATGATGCTCAAAATTTGAACCATGCATTGGTGTATGTTTAAAGGGATTGGAGGAAACGTAGGATGCAAATGAGTCTGACCAATCACTCTGTACTCCTGTAAATGAAAGCCCCCAGCAAGACAGATATAAGTCAAGCAGAACCCATGAGAGGGCACTTGCCTGCACAACTTTCCTGTCGACCACACTGCTGCTGTCTATGCTTCCTCTGGCACCATGTCGCGGACTGTGGAGAGGGCCCAGCCATTCACCATGGAGGAGAATGAGGCCTTGCTGAATGTCCTCCTCCCACAGTACCCCAGCCTGTATGGGAGACCAGGGGAGCAGGTGAGTGCTGACTCCACTACCTTTGACTGTGCACCTGTTTCGTGGCTGTCACTTCTGGCATTGTGTCCAGGTGTGACAGACATGCAAAGAGGTTTAGAGTGGGTCCCGGGGGGGGGAAGTCTTATGTCTGTTATGCAGAGCATGAAGTAATTCCTGTGTGCACTCCTCACTTGCATTGTGCTTACTGTGACATTCACTGCATAGTGCATGACACATTCAGCCTGGCAAATCCTTGGTGGCATTTTTTGGCTATTGTCCTGAGGTGATTCAGTGGTCCCCCCGGTGTGACAGGTGACTGTACCCACAGATGTGTATGAGTTCAGTGGAGTTGTGGTGAGAGTGTCCAAGTGATGTGTATGCCCTCCTGGACATTGATGTGTGTGAAGGTTCCTTGTCATGTGGGTGAGTGTCTATGTGAAGTGTTGCACCACAGCTGCATGGAGGAGGCAAAAGCTCTACCCATCTGATGTGAGGAGTAAGCCGTGCTGTGTGTCTGACTTGCTGAGCTAGCCCGACACCTGTGACACCCCACAGGCAAGTGGCACATGTGCAGAGTGAGGTATGTATCCGCTGTTGCCAATGGCAGGTGATTGATCTGTGCCTGTGTGTGTCTGTGTACTCTGCTGAGGTTGCGTCAGTGGGCTGGGGCATGTAACTGCTTTGAGGTGCTGTCCATCAGCCTGGTGTTGCATGTGATGCACAGTGTGTGCCAGGATCAGGGAGTGTGTCGCACCACTCCTGCCACCTGTGTAGTTTCAATGCCATGTAGTGCATTGGGGCTTCCACAGAGCCCAATGTCAATATGAGTAAGATGGGATTCCTTGGCAGCATCCTATGCCCTGTTCAACATATCATCGATGTTCAAATGTGTGCCTCTTTGACATGCAGGATCTTGCAATTTTTTCAAAACCAGGATTTAAGGTAATTTCTTCAGTGGACCTAACTTGGTCCCTGTATTCAGCACACATTCCTTTGCGGTTGGTCTGAACTTATGATGTCAGCAGCGGCTGGTGACATTTGAAAGTGGTGAGGTGTAATATTTGTGTTGGAGTGCACTGCTGCGAGCGAGTGTAGTGAGCCAGCCTGAACAACCTAAGATTCTTTTTTAAAAAGAGTGGGCAAACTGGGACATCTTGGGGATTCTGGGGGCCTGGACCAAACATATTAAGAGGGGCCCCGGCACCAGTTAGTAGCAGCTTTGAGCATATGGACCAGTGTCAGCTGTTTCATGTCCTCTTTCACCAGGTCACTGACAGTGTACAGCCATTCCTCCAAAATTCTAAACGTGTTTACATCTATAATATTCATGGATAGTGATGACATGTGTTTTTAATATTGTAACACAACAGCAGCTCACTAATATTATTGCAAATAATCTCGGTGATGCCCTCCTATTTCTCATATGTGTGTGAGGTACTGTTTTGATCTAAAAGTAACTTTTTGAAGGATGTTGCATGAAATGTAAACTAACATTTCTCTGCAAAATGTCACTCTGAAATAAACTAGTCTCCCACATCACCCACATTAAAAATAAATGTCAGGAAAACGGCAATCACCTTAACTCGACTGTACCACATGGCGGCATCTGGTTTACTGCGGGGATACTGTTTACTAGTAGAGCAAGTTAGAAACTAACCAGTGTATTAGGTATCAGTGAAGTCCAGGCCATGTGTGCCTCTGCTCAGCTGTTCCCTCGAATATTAGAAGGACATGAGAGACAGGGCTATAAAATAGGCATGTGTGCCTTGGCAAAATTTACAGCTCGACTCAGTCCCTGCTATACCATGTTGACAGTTTCTAGAATACGGCAACTGTGCAATACCTGCCAAGTTCTCGAATCCACACGAGATGAAGAGCCCCCAATACATGCCATTACCCAGATGCTTCTGCACATGGGGAAAGGGAGTCATCTAATAATGTGGATTCAGAAGGCCATACGGGAACACACACGGTTCAATTTGGCAGCCCTGAGATGCAAGTGGGAGGAGGATAGAGGAAGTGCTTTACATGATAAAGAGTGGGAACAGGCACTGGAATTACCTCAACAAGTATCCAGAAATGCCTGGTTCAAAAGTATACAATTGCCCATCCTACACAAGGTCTACCTGATAACAAAGCAGCTCAACTGCTTCTTACCACAAGTTCATATAGGCTGTCCCTACTGCCGGCTGATCCCTCCAGACCTGTGCCATATGCTGTGGTTCTGTCCTGCTCTGTAATCAGACTTGCTCTCCATCCACACTACACTACAGGAGGTTACTGAACTTACAGACCTCAACACATAAGAGGCTTGTGCTCTGGGCATAAGCAAATGCAGTAAGCATAACAACGCGAGGGCTAGATTTGCTGGTATACCCCTCCTGCTCATCAAGTAAGTCCTCACCCTACAGTGGAAGGCTGAATAGGCATCATCAGAGATGGTGTGACATACAGTGCTACAGAAGTGGGGGAAGGCCGAGAAGGAGGCACTATGATATGAAGATGCCAGGCACGCATGCAAGTGACCCAATTCAGCAGTCTGGGACACTCTCCTTGACCGCTTTTGGCAACTCACTTCCAACAATGAACTCACCATGTAAACTAGGTATGGGAGACACCGTTACTCATACTCATGCGAGATGGTTCAAGCCACTGCCCACTTCCCCGCACGGCCTTACTCACACACTACTGCGTCCCCCGGACCTTCTTCCCTCCCCATGGTCTTCTAATGCTCTGGGTCACAGTCACTGGGTGATAACACGGCCCTCAGCCTGGCTTGTAACCCTCAGCATGAATTGGCTGAAACTTAGTACTGACCCATCAGCACACCCACTACACAAATCCTACACAAATTATTAGAGAGGATTTATTGGCAAACAATATGCAAGCCTACATGCTCTAGCTACTCCGGCATCAGAAGTGCAGAACTGCCTGCTTCACACAGGGGTGCCATAATCCGGCATGCACCAATGCGGCATGTACTCAGTCAAGGCCGGCATGATGGGTGGGTGGGGGGATTGCGTGGGGGGTCACACGAAAGGGGGAAGTGGGAGGGGTTTTCAGTAAAATAAAACTTACCTTCCCCCGGGTCCCATGTTTTCCCGTTGCCGCAGCTCTCCTCAGTAAGTAGCCACCCACAGTCAGCCTCCCTCCCCTCCCCTCGATGCAATGGCAGCGTTGTGATTGGAGCTGACAGTGCCCAGCCGGCCATCTGATGGGAGGCCCTTTTCTCTATGTAGACTGCATGCAGCATACATAGAGAAAAGGGAGAGTGCACATGACTGCTTTGGTTGGCCCAGAGGGATGACAAAACAGGGCCCACAACAGTGGGCTAGCCACGCCTCCCCTGCTTTCCAACAGACTCAACAACAACCAGGCACTTCTGCTTTCTCGCTGTGCGAGAAGCAGAAACATAAAATGGTTGTTTTATCATTTTATGTTTCTGCTGCTCGCACAACGAGAAAGCAGTAGGGCAACGCCCCTCCGCTCTAACAGAGGAGCCACCCCTTGATATCATCCTGGTCGTGCATGGCCAAATGTTGAAATTGAATATCTCCAGTTCTTTTGACCGGATCTTTGTCATTTCGATGTCAAATAATTTGTTGAACTTTACTCTGCTCATCCTCAACTGATATGGAGTCCTTCTTGGTTTGTGTTTTCACTTTTTTACTGTTTGAAGTGCTGCATAAATACTGTACACATTGCCTCTAAATTAAGCCTGACTGATTTGTGCCAAGCTACAAAAGGGTCAACACAGGTTATTTTGGGGGTCTTACCCAAACAGCGATTGTGGTTACTGCTTGATTAGGTTTTCACCCTCCTCGGCCAGTAACTCAATTTCCTACACACCTCTATTATCATTCAGTATCGTACCTGACCTTTACCCAACTCGCTACGTCACTGCTGTATTAACTTCCTTAGCCCCTTCCAATCTAAATACTAGGCCTTCAGTGGATGGAGTCAGCACTCTCCCATATCACCAAAATTAATTCCCCTGCTTATCACAGAATGCAATTCTCCATTCTCATTTTTCTCAACCTATCTTAAGCTTTTTAGTCCACATTACGCTCTAGCCTTTTATTAGATACCAAACTAGTACAGAACATATTCAGAATGATGTGTGAAAATGCACTTATTATGGCAAGAGAAATAGGGCCAGATGTAGAAGAAAGTCAGTCTGTGATTTCCTAATCGTGAATGTTTGCGATTCACAATTTTGAAATGTTTAAAGTTTGAAGTCTCATACACTGTTTGCGATTCCTATAGCGTTGCAAATGCACCTATCCCATCTATATTCATGATGCAGGTATCGATTGGCAACCGATTGGGAATGGTTACAATGACAGGGATGGTGGCCTGCTAGGGTCCGCAGACCACCATATCTGTGGTAGCTTTTTTTAAAAGCAATAAAAAATCGTAATGCAGCCCTTTTTCCTTAAAGGAAAACGGGATGTATTACAATAAAAAAGAAGAAAAGTTTTCTTTTCATTTTGTAAGAGTAGGCAGTGGTCTGTGGGACCACTGCCTGTTCTTAAAAAATGTTTTTACCCACATTCACAAAGAGGAAGGGGTCCCTTGGGGATCCCTTCTCATTTGCGAATGGGTTACAGCAATCCGGTCGCAAACATTCTTGGATACCAGTGCTATTTGGTATTAGGAAGGGATGCCCTAAACATGCCCCATCCTAATACTGAATTGCAAAAGCAAAATCCGATTTGTTAACAAGTTACAGAGTCACATTTTGCCTTTTGTACATTGCATAATGCATTTTACTTGTCACAAGCAGCCCGATGGGCATTTGCTACCGATAAAATGCTACATACATCTGGCCCATAGTGAAGAACATGCAGTATATAAATAAAGCTAACATGATGTTAGTTGGTCTTTCTTTTTCCAACAATGCATCTGCTACTAATCATTAGCAGATAAAACGTCTGCCATTGTGAGAGGCATACTTCTGTTCTATGCAGGGTCATTGCTTCAAGTGAGCTGTGATAGCTTAGGGCAGCTCACTCTTGACGTCAGGGGTAAGATTGTTGTATTGGTCCATTCACAATGGCAGGCATTTTAGCTGCTAAAAAATTATTAGCATATGCTTTGTAGAGAAATGGAAATATCAATTATTATCAACCAACTCAATCATGTTAGTTTGGTGCAATACTGTCCAGCGGCTGATATCCCATCTCCCTGGAACACCCATGAATTTCTCAGTGTGCATATACATTTTGCTCTCTACAGTTTGTTTGCATTTTTCTTTCTTTAGGTTAGAGGTACCAGGTCAGGATGTTAGGGTCGACTTTTTGTTTCTCCAAATCAAAATGTTATCTAGACATCCGGTGCATTCTATGTCTTATCCCCTCTCTCTTTCTCTCTCACAAACACATTGCTGACCCAACAAAATCGCAAATCAAAAAACTGAAATAAGAACAAGATAGTAAGCAAGTGTCCGATAAACAGTGTGACATTGGTGAAATTGCAGTCAATGTTGTAAGTTATTGTGATACAAAGTCCTTCCATATATCCTCTTTGCAGAAGACAATACAACGGCACTTGTATTCACACAAATGTGCTAGTATTTCAAATTCTTTGCTTTGGGTCACCTACACCATGGCAATGTGCCATTCTGCCGAAAATGAGAAAAAGGGTTTTTAGGAAGCAAGCTGGCATTTTAAATAATGCACATGCAAGCCATGTTTGAAGTGTAAATATATATGGAGTGCTGGTTTGCAATTTCTTTCAGCTCTTGCTCACAACATGGGATAAATGCATTTCCCCAGGGGAACTAAAGCAATCATTAGAATTCATTGCACAGCCGGATGGCAATAGACAGGCAGTATTACATCCAGAGGTTTCTGTACATATGTCCACGATTTTGACAGGAGCTCTATGACAATAGGAGGCACTTACATTTAATGATATAAATATGTCAAAATGTAGTAGGGCAATGATAATACACAAATGCCATCCATATAGTATTTAAATAAACACGCTTTTTATTAATTATGGACGTTAGAAACTATATATACACTAGTGAAGCATTTACACTGTTAATAGACATTTCTAAAAACAGTAGATAGTGCTTAGTTTGTTAATAATGAACATAGTAGAATCCATAATATTTTACTGCTACCGCCGATATTAGCTGATATTATCTCAATTAGGAATGTGAAAAATGCTTTCAGTGTGGAAGAGTACCGCCTTTGTGATGTTACGTTATGTTAGATTAAGCATACTCATATACTTAGGCCTGGGCTAAATTTCCGTTCCGCTCGTGGAAATTGCGATAATTTGACATTTTCGCGTTCCGCGGAGAGCGCGAAACTGTCAAAATTTCCGCATTCCGCAGCTTAGCGATAATTTGTTTCTTGCTCGCGCTGTAAAATAATACATTCTTGCGCGCGTGCGATCGCCTTACCTGAGTCCCCGCGTTTGCCGACAAGTTTTCCCGATCAGGTTGCGTTCTTCACGAGATGTTGGATTGTTGGTAGCCATTTGCGCTGTCTCGCGACAGTTCGCGCCCGCAGTAATGTCATTGGTCGCGCGATCACGTCTTTCTTCTCGCGATCATGCACCGCGAGAAGAGTGAAAACAAGATGGCCGCGCCCGCGAGCAACCGCATGGGTAAGTTGGCGAGCCGCGACCACGCAGAAAATACCGCGAACGGGCGGGAAAAAAACTTCCGCATCTTCGCGATATTTCCGCGTGTTTGCGGAGATTTGTAACATTTTCACGATAATTTGCGAAAGTCACTTTCGCAAGATCCGCCCACCCCTACATATAATACATCTAAACCAGGTAATATTCAGGCGCTGGCAGAAGGGGTTTTGGCAGCTCTGACAGGCACCTAGTAGAAAAGCCAGATTTAGTTTCTTGTAGAATTCAACGACTGAACTTGTGACTCTGTTATGCTGGGGAGCTCATTCCAGGCTTTAGGAACAAGGTAAGAGAAAGCACGCCAACCGGGTCTGGCTCTTCAGAGACCAGGGCCATGGATAACCAGGTTGCTGAACTAGAGGAGGTTTCTAGTTATGATGTGGAAGCTGATGTGTCTGTAAAGGTCTGTGACGCATGGATTTTGAATGGCTTTGTGCATGTGTGTGAGGAGCTTAAGGAGTGAGCGTTTGTAAACAGTGAGCCAGTGGGGTCTTTGAGATGTGAGGTAATATATGTGCAAGGTGGGAATCTGAGCATAGGTTTGACTGCTGCATTTTGAATGACCTTGGTGAGCTAGGTGGTGATGCCAAAAAAAGAATGCATTGCCATAGTCCAGTTTGCTGGGGATAGAAGTGATGGTTCTCTAGATGTTGAGTGGGAATCATCTGACGATTTTCCTGAGGATCCTGAGGGTATGGAAGCAAGAGGAGGTGACCATTTTTACTTGGCTGTACATTGCTAGCTGGTTATCCACTGCTATCCCTAGGTTTCTGGCTTGATTGCCTGGGATGGGAGCTGATATGAGTTTGGCTGGTCACCAGGCTGAGTTGAACAGTGCATTTTCCCCCAAGTATACCACCCTTTTTCTTGTTTGAGTTGAGCTTCAGACAGTTCAGCTGTATTCAGCTGGCAACTTCCGACATGTTGGTGTTGCCTTTATTCCAGGTGCGGGTGGGGTCCTCAGAGAAGATGAGGATGAGCTGGGTGAGATGATGTTGATTCTGTGGGTTCAGATGATGTTGACGAGTGCTTCTATGAAGGCGTTGAACAATGTGTGGCAAAGTGATGATATTTGGGAGATTCCACAAATTAGGCAGACAGCAGCAGAAGTGATGGTGTCAGGCTGACCGACTGGGTGTGTCCAGTGAGGAAGGACGTGATTCATTGGAGAGCAGGTCTTTGAATCCTAGCTTTATGAACGCGTTTTAAAAGGATGGAGTGGGAGACTGTGTCAGATGCAGCTGAGAAGTCGAGCAGGATAAGTGCTGCAGTGTCTCCTCTATCCATTATCATTTAAGAAGATAGGGAATAGTTTTGATATTCAGGCAATCTCCTTTGCTCCTCTGCAAGGCCCGAAAGAAGGCAAGTGTGAGGGGAATCGGGATGTTGGTAAATAAATAAAGACATTTCGGCAATACTACCATTTTAGCTAGGGAGTAGTGTTGTCCGTCAAAGGAAACACAAGAAACTTATGGAGACACCAAACATTCCTCTGAATCTAATGAACTCTCTCAGTAAGGGGTCCAGATTGACCGCGGGTCAGTAATGTATAGCATGAAGTCATCAGCACATAACGAGAGGAGAAGCCTTCTGGTACTAAACCTGATCCCCCTGGCCTTGTGGTGCTTCCTGATACGGGCAGCTAGAGGTTCCATCGCAATTGCGAATAGCAGAGGAGACAGAGGACAACCCTGCCGCGTGCCTCGCGAAGTAGGGAAGGGCTCTGACATGAGGCCATTCGCCCGAATCCAAGCTGTTGGCTTAGTGTATAACAAGCGGATAAGATTAATAAAAAAAGCGGACTAAACCCCATGCAGACAAGAATAGCGAACAAATAGGGCCATTCAAGCGTATGGAATGCTTTGGTAGCGTCAAGAAAAACTGCAGCGGTCTGTACGTCAGGATGAAGATAGTGTAGTACTGAAAATATAGTTCTGAGGTTATGGGAAGAAGACCGCCCGGGGATGAATCCTGATTGGTCGGGTGAAGCGATCACAGGTAGTAGGGGCTGCAGCCTATTGGCTATCAATTTGGCTAGAATTTTAACTTCCACATTTATCAATGACAGTGGCCTATATAAGTCTAGTTTGGTCTCAGGCCTCCCAGGTTTCAACAAAGTGATTATTATTGCCTCAAGCATGGAAGGTGGTAAAATACCAGTGGTTTGCGCTTACTCATACAGCGCTATTAAATGCGGCGCTAGCTCTTCCACGTAAGCTTTATAGCAGGTAGTGGTGAGGCGATCGGACCCAGGGGCCTTGTCTAAGGGTAAACCTTTAATGACCTGAGAGACATCTGCTACAGTGAACAGCAGGTCCAGATAATCTCTGTACCTTTGGCTGAACCAGATGCGCTCTAGGGAATCGAGGAAGGACTGCATTCCCTCCGGGCATGACTCTTGGGTGGCAGTATAGAGTTGAGAATAAAACCAGGAGAATTCGTCCAGAATATCCGCATGTCCTCTAATGACAACCCCATGTTAGCTGGTTAGTTCAGGAATGTAAGCAGTGGAACGTGGGGCGCGGATCATACTTGCCAGAGTCCTACCTGGTCTATCCCCCTTCCCATATCGGCGTGCCTTGGCATATTTCCCAAGAAACTTAACTTCACGCTGCGCTTCCTCCTTGAAGTCCAACAATCAAGCTTCCAAAAGTGCCAGCATGGCAGAGTTACCGGAGGAGTAGATTTGTGTTTCTAGTCCCTTGATTTGATTCTCCAACGAAGCGAGTGTACCCCGAATGGCTTTCAACACCCCAGCCTGGCGAGCAATGCACTTACCACAAATGACCACCTTAAATCCCTCCCAAAGGTAGGCCTCAGTATCAACCGAGCCAGAGCTGAGGGCAAAATAATCTATGATATCCGTTCTAATGTCTTCCTTAAAAGCCTCGTTGAGGAGTGCATGTTGTAGTAACCGCCAAGAATACAGACGTGTGGGGGAGTCAGGGAGTGTCAGTTGCAAAAGACATGGGGCATGATCCGACAGGGATCAAGGTAAATGAGACACCCCCGTGGTCCAGGTAGCAATGTCACCGGACACCAGCCAGAAATCCAGCCTGGACCAGGCACCATGATATTCAGAAATACAGGTCCCCTCCCTAAGCGCAGGGTGTCTGCAGCGCCAGATGTCAACTAAATCTCCATCCAATATGGCGTTCAGGGCCTTGCTAGCCGAAGGGTGTAGGGCTCGGGCCGCCCCTTTCCTGTCCAAGTTATCATCCAGAATTGCATTAAAATCCCCTCCCCAAATAACAGTACTGGAGCCAGTCGCCTTAACTCTAGCCCAGATGTCATGAAAGAAACTAGGGGAGTCCACATTAGGACCATATAACGCGACAATCGCAACTGGGGACCCACTCAGTGTACCTAGGATGATAATGAATCTGCCATCCCTATGTAGCTCCCCTTCCCTCCAATCCAAACCTCGCCTGATCAACACTCCTCTGGAGTAGTTGGAGTATATGGAGGAGTATACGTGACTCCAGCAGTTATGCTTATGTCTAGGAGAGGGCACACCGTTAAGGTGGGTCTCCTGCAATATACACACATCTATGTTATGTCTCATGAGGTAGGCATGCACAAGCCTAGACTTCCTACCATCATTTAGGCCCTTTATGTTCCATGTTAAGAAACTCAGACAGGTAGCATGGAGACCAACCATAATGAGTGCAATAGAACAACGGGATAAGGGCAGTAAGCTGCAGACAAACAAGCAGCAAAGTTTCATACTGGCTATAAACATAAAAACATTCCCCACCCACTCCAACCCCCCAAACAAGTTGTAGATATGCCTCCCATAAAAACCATAAGAAACATGGAGCATAAGGGAATCCTCCCATGGGCGTGCAAGACCGTCGGTGCACTCTCCTACCAAGGCAGGGTGGCCTAGATACTGCAGAGAGCTAAGTCCAAAACAGAATAAAAGAACAATTAGTCCATCCACATAATAGTAGGATCCAACACAGGCCCAGACATGAAATATAACACTGACCAGCCTGGTGAATCATATCTTCTTCAGACACGTTATAGAATTACCTATTCCGACGAGGGGGCTGCTGCCAAGATATACCACCCGCAACTAGCATGGGGAAATTAAACCAAAAGGAAGAGATTTAACATGGGGGTCTGTAAATTTTCAATCAGGAGCCAACAAAGGAAGAATCCACATAAGTCTCCTACCAACAGACACAGTGTGAAACAACCAGTTTGTGGAGTATGACATAGCAAGGGAACTGTCAATCATTGTCATTAGCTGGGTCTCTATGAGTCCGCCGACCTGGAGCCATGTTTAGATTTTTTTCCGCCAATGTGTTTTGCAAATTTGAGGGCGGATTTAGCATCTGTAAAGAAGTGTGCAGAGCCGTCGTATGTGACCTTAAGTTTGGCGGGATACAGCAACGAGTAGGGGACCTGGGCCTGCAGTAGGAGCCGCTTCGACTGCAGAAATTCATGTCTCGCTGACTGCACCGCTGGTGTGAAGTGTGGGTACAAGGAAATGTGGTTGCCTTTGTGTGTGATCTTTCCCTTCTCATGTGCCAGGTGAAGAATCAGGTCTTGGTCTTGATAATTATGGATTCGGGCCAGGATGGGCTCCGACCGGTGGTTTCGGTCCCAAGGCACAGTGTGCTCTCTCGACCGCAAAGACAGCAGACAGGCGAGTATCAAACAGTTCCTGGAGTAGGTCAGCCACATATGTCTCCATCTTGACAATAGCCGTTGTTTCCGGTATACCTGTGATTTGCAAGTTGTTGCGGCGAGACCTCGCCTCCAAATTCTCACTTTTAGCGCGGATCAGGCCCAGCACTCTGCCCATCTGCAGGAGTTGTCCTTTTTTTTCCACTTGGAATTCATGAAAATCTGTGTTTTTATTTTTAAGTACGTCAAGTCTATGTTCGTGGGTTCCAACCTGGGTCTTCACGGCATCTAATTGTCAAGTTTGGTGTCAATGTTACGCAGGCTTGACCGCATTTCAAGCATCAGTGTGCGGAGGTCTTCTCCTCGATCCTCCGTCTGTTGCTCCGTGGACCTCTCTGCGCCGGCTTCAGGGTCGGATTCCGTGAGACGTGTAGATCTCCGCTGGTCAAAGTTTAGCTTCAGCTGCTTTGTGTCATGCTTCCCCATGGTGCAAGCCGATATCACCAATCACAACAGCAGGGCTTACCCACCCATCGGGGCGCAGACCACTCGCCCACGGCTCTCTCTATCACACTTTTCCACCTTTGTTGCTTGCACGTGGGCAATGAATAGTTACTGCTCACATGAGAACACAGGCAGTTGGCCCGCACCACGATCAGCCAGCGAAGGTGTCTGCAGATGTAGCACCCACCCCAAAGGGCGACCGCTCCACGACGGGTGCCTAATCTACACGACCTCAATTGCACCAGTTAGGGTCACTCCGGGCGTCCTCCCTCGCAAAATGGCCGCCATGTAGCGTCCCGGCCTTTGGATTCAAAATGGTTCACGTGACCCAGCCAGAGGGAACTTGCACATTAGTTCAGGGTCCCAGGAGGCACTGATAAGTTTTAACTCACGGGCTTAAGAGGTTTGATCAATGCCCCAATGCTCGCCATCTATTAGCGCCGGGAAGTGCTCCCTCGCGGCTCGGTGATAAAATGGCGCCTGCAGCTCCTGGGGCGTCGCAGCCTCGCCTCCCACCGCTCCTCACCTGTGGGACCTGAGCAGGGTGCAGCGAAGCACAGAACATGGTTGTATTGGACAGCGGCAAGGTCCGGCAGTGCCTCCGGTGCCCCAGGGATAAAAGAGCCCCTCACAGCAGCCACGGCTTGGGCCCATTCCACTTCAGCCGCTGCGGGCTTGATTAGATGAGCAGTCCACCCACGCTGCATTGGGGTGAGCACACATCCCCGGCCTCCTCCTCACGGAGAGCACAGCTTGGCTCCAGATTGCAGCACACTGATGAGAGTCGCATCGTTCGACTCCCGAGGTGCTCTGCCATCAGTGGGTGTATGGTCAGCACGGCATTAGCCCCCCTGATGTAAGGATGAGTGCAGGAGTGTTTCTCGGCCAGCGGAGCTCGCTCACAGCGCGGCTATTCTGCGCCCCCCTAAAGGATAGCAAAGTTAATCCCACTTTCTCCCCTGGTTGGTGGTCCCACTCCCTGTATTAAACTCCAGTAGAAAATGGAGCATCTGTTTAGAATAGGTGAAGATGTTGTTAGGGGTTTGAGAGAGATCGTATCATACTCATTGGACAGTAGTATACATTGTAGAAGACCCAGACAGGACTCTGTGAAGAACCTATTGGCTTATCATTGCAGAAGCACTCTATAACTCACTGTCAACAGCAGATATAGAAGACAGTAATTTTGAGTAACAGAACAGAAGGTCTACAATAGTTGAACATGATGACAAAATTGTGATGTAGCTTACCTAGTGAGGCATTGCTGTAAGTAGCACCCGGGTAAATCAATAAACTTCTCTTAGAACTGGAGATGAGTTGAGCACCTCTCCAGGGATTGGTAGAATAGTAGCCACCAAAGCAAAAAGGGAATATCTGTGTAAAAACTATAGACAGGTTGAATACCAGAGCCAGTTAAGACAAAGCAAAAGTCACAACAAGCAATATGTTGGAGTGATGTCACTGACCATGTAGTGAGGGATGTAATATACAAGTTCATAAGCAGTGCATTGCGGGGGCATAAGTTATAGTTAACTCAGGGTACTATAACTGCTGAATTTCACTGGTTTAAGTACTAGTGAAATATGAGCCTAACTATAACGTCGCTGTAACCTTTTTTTTAAGTGAATTTTTGAGGTTTTTCAAATTTTGTTTCCTAAGTATAATGTCCATGTAACCTATGTTTTTTAGCTGAATTTCTATTTTTTTTACTAGTAGTTGCATTTGCAGATTGGTGGAGAAAGGGGACAGGGCCTCTGACCAGCTCTCAGGAATCCCACTGTGTTAGACCTGGTACCATTGGTGTGAGTCTCCATTTTTTCTGATTGGCTCCTCTGTTTTTGATATGTTTTGCTGGTTTAGATGCTTTGGGCACTGTGCCACTGCCATTCAGTGCAGAGTTCAAGTGCTCCCCATGTTCAATTGATGTATTGATTAGTGACTCCATGATTGGGTTATTTGATTTACTTGTCAGACCCTAGTACAGTGCACCATGTGTGCCCAGGACTTGTAAATCAAATGCTGCTGGTGGGCTTGCAGCACTGGTTGTGCCATCCACAGAAGCAGCTTGTAAAGTGTGTCTCAGGCCTGCCATTGCAGAGCCTATGCGCAGTCTGGTAGTGCCATGTCGACTTGGCAATTGCACCCACTTGCCAGCTACTAAACCTTCCCTTATCTTCATATCAGACACTCCTATGGTAGGCCCAAGGGCAGGGTGCATTGTAAGTATATGGTAGGACATGACCTGGTGTGTGTGGCATGTCCTAATAGTGAATTACAACCATTTTCGTTTTTCACTATTGCAAGGCTGCCTGTTATCCATAGGCTAGAATGGGCAGTTTGATTATTACATCTTATAATCCTAACTGAGTCAGGGAACATGGTAGAAATTCAAATTTAATATGCCTGAACTCAGAATGATAAAATACATCTTTTAGTAAAGTTGGTTTTAACATTCTGTGTTTAAAAATACCACTGTTAGAAAATAGGTATTTTCTTGCTTAACTGTCCAATCCTGCCTCTGCTAGGTTGTGTATTGTGTGCCTGGTTCTGTGAGTGACAGGGTCTGGGGATTCCAGGGGAGAGGGTGAGTCAGCACAGGGCTGAATTGGAAGATCTGCATGTAGATGGGTGGGACGAGTTGCACCTGGGACCTGAATAGGGCTGTGCCTTCCCTCCACAATGCTGGCTCCACCTCCTGTGGTGTGTCTAATGTCTCTGCCCTGCACTCTTAAAGGAAAGAAGGAGTCAGATAAACAAAGTGCTCCAGGACTGGCCAGCACTGGTTTGGACTAGGCAAAGGCCTCTCTGACTTCAGCGAATAAAGACAAAAGTAGTATAAATATAGGGACCCAAACCCCAAGACTTTAGATCACTTCTGGAACAACAAGAAGAAATCTCTGCCAAGGACAAGAACCAAAGGAAGCTGTAGGAGTTGGACTGCTCCCCTGCCAGTGTGCTGTGTTGTTGGGTTGGCTTGCAGTGGTGTCTTCATTGCCAAGGAGAGGAGAAGGAACTTTTACAGAACTTTCATCATCTTGCAGAATATAACTCCAAGGGCTTGAACTTGTGCTTGACTCCTGCTGAAGTCTCAGGGACAACAGACTTCACCACCAGCTCCCCTCTGTATTTCCTTGCTGGGAATTCTATCTGCAGAAGCCTGCGTGTCGCTGCGAGCTAGAAGTGCGATGCAATGAGAAGAAGCGTGTCGCCGCAGCTGTAGTCATCGCATCGCCGGAGAAGCGTGCCGCCGCCGCATCTCCCAGAAGCGTGTCTTCGTCGCAGCTGTCTGCTGTCATATCACCGGTGAAGCGCGTCGCAACCTTGAGGGTCGCCATTGCATCATCGTAGAAGAGAGTCGCAGGGCCTGTCGCTGCTCCAAAGTACAGAATCGTCACAAGGCTACCAGGGCGTGTGGCATCGTCTCAATGTCGTCGCATCAAGGGCGCCATCTTCTTACATCGCACCGGATTGTCGCATCGCATCGATGCGCCATCTTGCCGCATCGCAACCGGGCTGCAGCACGAGAATCTACGCATCACCTCCTCTCCAGTAAGGATCAAGACATATCCCCTACTCTGCGCAAGCATTGAGGCGCAACGCATCGTCTCACCCAAAGCAAGGAACCGACGCATCTCCAAGGCTGCAAGCCTTTTGTTTATTTTGTGTTACGCATCCAGGTACTTTTGTGAGAATTGTGTCGCATTTACCATCAACTTGAACAAAGCTACTTCTACCATTTTTAAGTCAATTTTGAGTACAGAATTGTGGATTTTTGTCGTTTATGGTCTTGTGTTAAGTCTATATAAAGAATACTTATTTTTATAAAACCTGTGTGGTGTCCATCTGTAGTGTTTTCACTGTATTACTGTATGTGTTCACAAATGCTTAACACACTGCCTCTAAGATAAGCCTGTCTGCTCGTACCAAGCTGCCAAGGGGGTGAGCAGGGGTTATCCAGTAGTGTAATCCCCTTTCCCTGACTTAGAAGCAAGGGTCCCTATTTGGTCAAAGATACCTACCTCTGCCAACTAGAGACTCCCAGTTCTAACACACTGCATGGGACTTAATGGAAGTAACAGGAAGGATTCTTGGCCCCCAAGATCCCTCGGGCTCCAAAAAGACTTCATCCCCCAACCAGTGGTGAACCAGGAGGCGTGTTTGCAGAGTGGTGGAGGAAGAAGGCGTGGGTTCCAAAGACCTCTCAGCAACTCACTGCATAGAACTTACTGGAGGTAACAGGAGGTGTAGTTGGGCACCAAGGCCAGTGAGCAGCCAAGGAGAGTTCAACCCCCAACCAGTTGTGCATCAGGAGATGCTTTTGCAGAGTGGTGGAGAAAGGAGGAGTGGCCTCCAACAACCACTCACCAATGCAGCTGTGTGAGATTTAATGGATGTAACTTGAGGGGAAGTTGGCCACCAAGCACCCTCAACAGCCAAAGAGATTTCATCCACCAACTATTAGTGCACCAGTATGCATGTTTGTAGAGAGGTGGAGATAGGGGGAGTGGCTTCTAACAACATCACAGCAATATCACTGTGTGGTACTTACTGGAGGTAACAGGAGGGATAGTTGGCCCTCATGGATCCTCAGGTGTAAAGTGGACTTCATTCTCTAACCATTACTGCCCCAGGAGGCATGTTTGCAGAGTGGTGGAGAAGGGTGTGGGCTCAAAAGACCTCTCAGAAATCCAGTGTGAGACTTACTGGAGGTAACATAAGGGGTTCCTGGTCCCCAAGGACCCTCAACACCCAAAGATAATTTATCTCTCTATCACCAATGTGCCAGAAAGTGCATTTTCAGAGTGGTGGAGAAAGGGGGCATACTCTTCAAAGACCTGTGAGAAATAAATCCCACTGTGTTGAACTTAGTGGAGGTGAGAAAAGGAGATCCTGACCCCCCAGGGACCCTCAGCATTCAAGGGGACTTCATTCCCCAACCAGTTGTGTGACAGGAGGTACGTTTGCAGGTGGTGGAGAAAGGGGGCATTCCTTGAATCATCTCTCAGCAATTCCCCTGTGTGGGACTTACTGGATGTAACAAGAGGAGCTGTTGACCCCCCAGGATCGTCTGCATCCAATCAGTTGTGCGCCAGGAGACTCATTTGCCGAATGGTGGTGAAAGGGAGTGGGGCCACTGGTGACTTGCCGGTCCTGGCTTTTTTTCTATTTATTAGGGAAGGAGGGTCATGTGGGCCCTGGGACCCTTTCTCCCAGGGCCAGGCTTTTTTGAATGGGGGAGGGGGCCATGCAGCTCCCCTCTGTGGGCCAATTTCAGCCAATGGGAACCCATCACTGAGGGTCTTTTTTTTTAAATAAAAGGAATGGGTCTGAGCTACCCCTCTCCTGGACAGATTTCGGACCGTGAACCCTATCCCCAGGGCTTGACCTTTTTTTTAAAATAAGGGGAGGGGCATGTGCACCCCCCTCACGGGCCAAATTAGGCCCCAGTGACCCAATCCCCCGGGGTCCTGCCTCTCTTCTGGATACCCTGGTCCCACCCAGGGTACCCACTTAGAACTCTTGGGAACCAGACAGGGGCCTGAAGGCCCCTGCTTTCCCTGCAGGCTAAACACCTGCAGGAGCCAGCATTGCTTTCACGGAGTGAGAGCTGCTTAAAATGCCTGTGCCTCTTTTGCGAAACTTTTATTTTCAGCCGGATCCGCAGATCCTGCTGAAAGGTAAAAATAAAATGTTTTTGGGCCCTGTGTGGTCCCTGTAGGACACCCCCCCAAAAGGCCTAGGGAGTCAGAGTATTTCTGCTCTCCCCCCTTTTCTTTTTTTTAAATGGTTTGTCTGGGACTTGGCTCAAGCCAAATCATAAGATGGCTGCCAACACCACCTGGTTTAGAGTGTTGCCAGCCAATCAGATCTAAGCACTAGATCGAGAGGGTCCATGGAGCCTTCTCATCTCTATATATACAAATATTTCAAAAACTACTGAAGGGAATTACACCAAATCAGAAAAATGCTGTAGCAGTGTCTAAACTTGTTATGGAAATTAACATGGGAAAAACACGTTTTAGGACCCCCCTTTTTCTTAGCACCCACCTGGCGGATGACCTTGAAACTTTCAGGACAGCAGCTGAAGTGGGTGTCAAACAAGTTTTGCAAATATCACGAGGATTCATCAAACGAAAATTTTATTAGAAAATTTAAAAATGCCATTGTATGGAAACCACATCCTCACTATAATTACCTACTGGTAATTACCTACTGGCAGTCGCCAGTAGGTAGTTATAGTTAGAACCTATTTTCCATAGGAAATCCGTAACATTCTATTTGGAATAACGTTGGCGCCGATTGAGAAATCTTCGTTAAATTTTCCAAACTTTTGGCCAGCTCCGGTTCGCTCCTATCCTGAAAATTTCCCGGTGATACGTCAAGCGGGGGCTGAGAAAACAGGGGGGTCCCAAAACGCGTTTTCCCTATGCATTTTCCCTTAGGACCTGTTGACGCAGCTACAGCCGGAACTGCTGAACGGAATTACACCAAATTTGGCAAAGAGGTAGTCCTCAATGCAGACTCGTGCCTTTTGCTTAAATGGTGTAAATCCATTCAGTAGTTCCTGAGAAAATTAGAGTTAAAAAGATAGATATATCTGGGCGGAGCCTAACCACACATCTCATCGTGAGATCTGATTGGCTGTCAGTACTTCATCCAAGAAGTGTTGGCAGCCATCTTGGGACCAATATACATGATAGCACCTCATTAAAAAGCATTGCAGTTAATAGAAGGTTTTAAGACTTTAGTTACATTATAAATCATTTGCTGATGGTACCGTACTCATTTTAGGAATTGTGGTGTGTTCTAAGGTGATTTGACCATGTGAAAAAGCCTTCTGCTGAGATATCATGAATCATGTTTGAGAAAAAACTATTTTCTCATGCTTTTCCCACAGAGGTTTGGAAGGTGATCTATAAGCTAAAATGAGAGCATATTTTCTGTAAATTCACATTATCTTTCTCAGTCATGTGAGAATGAAGTCTGACATTCTCAGTAAAACATGTACATCCAACAAGGGCAGAGGCTGTCAGTTGATTCCTTTGTGTTTTACTGCAGCTTCCAGAGTGTTCTAAAGAACAACTAGAGCGCTAACAGTCCTACTTATGACAAACGTATTGCACACCTGAAGCCATCTTGATTGGAATAAAGTGGTAACTCTTAAAACATTTAATTTAAAAAGGAACAAAATGAGGGGTTCATTTTGCCATAGAAAGTATGATTAGTGCTGCAGAAAGAAAAATTAGGGCACATTTTGAGTGACTTCTCAAATCCTCTTCTATTTCATTAAAAAATTCTGGCATGCAGACTGAAACATGCACTTTCAATACCAGCAGCAGACTTCCCTGGTGAGCAGTAGCTTTACTACAGTGATCTAATAAGCAACTAGAGTGCTAACATTCTGAATTTATGGCAAATGTGTGACACATCTGAATGCCTTCTTGATGGAATCAAAGTAAAAAACTGAAAGTATTTCCTACTGAGGAGACTGTTGTAAATGAGGAAATTAGGAAACTTCATAACAAATAAGTCTCCCAAAATGGCCACCAGAGACAAAAGAGCACATATGTAGCCAAAATATCACCCAGATGTAGCCCAAGTATAACCCAATGACAGAATGTCCCAGAGGGTTCTAACGAACAACTAGAGCGCTAACAGTCTTACTTATGACAAAAGTATGGCACACCTGAAGCCATTTTGATTGGAATAAAGTGGTAACTCTTAAAACATTTAATTTACAAAGGAACAACATGAGGGGGTTCATTTTGCCATAGAAATTATGATTAGTGCTGCAGAAAGAAAAATTAGGGCACATTTTGACTTCTCAAATTCTCTTCTATTTCATGAAAAAATTCTGACATGCAGACTGAAACATGCACTTTGAATACCAGCAGCAGACTTCCCTGGTGAGCAGTAGCTTTACTACAGTGATCTAATGAGCAACTAGAGTGCTAACATTCAGAATTTATGGCAAATGTGTGACACATCTGAATGCCTTCTTGATGGAACCAAAGTAAAAAACTGAAAGTATTTCCTACTGAGGAGACTGCAGTAAATGAGGAAATTAGGAAACTTCATAACAAATAAATCTCCCAAGATGGCTACCAGAGACAAAAGAGCCCAAATGGAGCCCAATTATAGCCCAATGACAGAATGTCCCAGAGTGTTCTAACGAACAACTAGAGCGCTAACAGTCTTACTTATGACAAAAGTATGGCACACCTGCAGCCATCTTGATTGGAATAAACTGGTAACACTTAAAACATTTAATTTAAAAAGGAACACAATGAGGGGGTTCATTTTGACATAGAAATTATGATTAGTGCTGAAGAAAGAAAAATTAGGGCACATTTTGAGTGACTTCTCAAATCCTCTTCTATTTCATAATAAAATTCTGATATGCAGACTGAAACATGCACTTTTAATACCAGCAGTAGACTTCCGTGGTGAGCAGTACCTTGAGTACAGTGATCTAATGAGCAACTAGAGTGCTAACATTCAGAATTTATGGCAAATGTGTGACATATCTGAATACCTTCTTGATGGAATCAAAGTAAAAAACTGAAAGCATTTCCTACTGAGGAGACTGCAGTAAATGAGGAAATTAGGAAACTTCATAACAAATAAATCTCCCAAGATGGCCACCGGAGACAAAAGAGCCCAAATGCAGCACAAATATCACCCAGATGTAGCCCACATGTAGCCCAATGACAGAAGTGTGCAAAACACTTATTTTTTGAGTATTTGCAGTTTTATATAGTGCAGACTTGTCAGGTATTGGAGTGCTTTACATGAGCATTGGTAACATCACACAAGATCAAATTCATTTTGGTTGTAAACATGGGGAGATTAAGTGATTTGACCAGAATCAAAGAATGTTGAGCTGAAGCAGAAACTTCAACCTCGTTCCCCAGTTGCAAAGTCTGCAGCTCTGGAAGTAACACCACATCCTCTCCCCTAGGTGCAACATTTAATCAAGTGGTCAGCTGGATAAAAAAACATAGGGCCCGATTCACAGAATTAACTTAAGACAAAATCCTAATCTTACTACTTTTGATATTCACAGAATGCACTTACTACTTTTGGTATTCACAGAATGCACTTACTACTTTTGGTATTCACAGAATGGATTTACGACTACTAACTTTAAGTCCGCACTCGGGCTGGAAATTCCGGCCCGGAGGCAGAGCTTCCGGCCCGGAGGCGGGGCTTCCGGGCCGGAGGCGGAGCTTCCGGCCCAGAGGTGGGAATTCCGGCCAGTGGCGGAGATTTAGCCATGGCCAAAATCTCCACCTCTGGGCCGGAAGCTCCGCCTCTGGGACGGAAGCCCCGCCTCTGGGCCGGAAGCTCCGCCTCTGGGCCGGAAGCTCTGCCTCCGGGCCGGAATTTCCGGCCCGAGTGCGGACGTAAAGTTAGTAGTCGTAAATCCATTCTGTGAATACCAAAAGTAGTAAGTGCATTCTGTGAATACCAAAAGTAGTAAGTGCATTCTGTGAATACCAAAAGTAGTAAGTTTAGGATTTTGTCTTAAGTTAATCCTGTGAATCGGGCCTAAAAAGATTACAAATAATTTAAAAGTTCTTTGTCGCTATTTGTAAACTCAGAAAATATGTCCTCATTTTAGTTTTTTAGAGCACTAACCATAATTTTGATGCAAACAAGACCCTGTCAAATATGTAATTTATAAAGGAAATGCTCTAGGTATTACAGTTTTGATTACATCAAGATGACGTTAGGCGTTCCACACTTTTGTAATAAATATAGAATGTTAGCAATCTAGTTGTTCATTGGGATACTGTTGAGAGGCAGAGGCCAGGGGCATGGACTCTGAAAATTTAAGGCAGGTAGGAGAGTGCAGAGGCAACAATTTGACCACACTGGGCAGGCAGGAAGGGCAGTGGCAGCACAACAGACTATGGAGGGCAATGGAAAGGGGGGCAGGGGCAACAACCAACAATACAGGACTGGCAAGAGAGGCTGTGGCAATATAATAGACCATTGTGGGAAGAAGGAAGAAGCAGTGGTAGTACAACCATACATGCCAACATACCCGTTTCAGCCAGGAAACGTCCATTGTTTTTAAGCTCAATTGGGCTTTATTTGATCTGTCTCCTGTCTACAATCTCCTCTTTTTCAATGTAACTCAAAGGGGAAAATCAATACCCCAGTTTTTTTTCAAAATCTCCCTCTTACCAAGTTCAAAATGTTCGCAAGTATGGTACATTGGATCATGGTAGGCAGGAGGAATTGGGGTAGGGACATGGACTCGGATAACAGAGGACAGGAGGGACATGGAGAGGTGCACCAAACTGAACCCACAGGGCAGGCATCAGGGTTTACAGCAGCACAATACACCACACAGGGCATGCAGGACGGGAGTGCAGCACAACAATCCATAGAAAGCAATAGGGAGGGGACAGGACCATGCACATGGACAACAGAGAACAGAGGGGAAAGAGGCAATGGTAGCTAGCTGACCATAATGGACAGACAGGAGAGAAAGCTGCAGCATAACACACCATAAAGGGCAAGTGGGATGGATCAGGGGCATTACAATGGAACAGACAAGCCAGGAGGGAGGGAATAGGGGTCTACACATGGAAACAGAGGGCTGGGGGCAAGGGGGCAGGGCAGGAGCAGCAAGATGACCATGGAGGTCAGGCAGGATGGGCACTAGAAACAAGACACACCATGGAGAGCAACAATGAGACTATGATGGCATACACACAGACCATGGAGGGAAGGTAGGAGGGGTTCAGGGGCAGCTAGCTGACCACACAGGGAAGGTGGGAGGGGCCATGGCAACACAGAAGACCATACATGGCAAGCAGTAGGGTTAGTGGCAGCACAATGGCAATGATGGGCAAGAAGGAGGGTGCAGGGGCATGCACAAAGGACCATGGAGGATAGAAGGGAGGGTCAGGACCTGGGCACAGACAAGAGAGTGCAGGGAAAGGGGGCTCACAACCGACAGCGCGGGGTAGGCAGGAGGAACAGTTGCAGCACAACAGACTAGGGAGGGCAGAAGGGTGTGGCAGTAAAATGGACCATGGAGGACAGGAGGAAGGGGATAGGGGCATGGCATGTGAACAGGCAGGGTGGAGGTGGCAGGGACAGGTTACAGTCGTCTGACAATGCTTGGCAGGTGGGAGGGGAGGGATAGCTCAACAGAACACTCAGAGTAGATAGGAGTGGCAGGTCCATGAAACATGGTGGGCAAAAAGGATGGAGCAGGGGCATGCACAAAGACATCAGAGGGCAGGGGGAAGGAGAATAGGGGCAGCAAGCTAAGCACAGAGGCTAAGCAGGAGGTCAATGATGGGCCATAGAATTGGGCAATGGAGGGTAGGAGGAGTGGACTGGTACATCATGCTAAATGGAGGGCAGTGGCAGCACATCAGACCATGCATGGCAGGAGGGAGGAGGCTAGTCGATGGATTCAGACAACAGAGGATAGGGAGGAGGTGGATGGGGCAGCAAGCTAACTGTTCAGAGAAGGAGGGTATTAGGAACTTTATTGTTTTTAAAATGTGTGTCTGTGCGAACTGCTTAAAATATGAACAAGTATGCAGCATAATCTCACTTTTATTCAGAAAGAAGAGGACGTTTGTGACTATGACTCCGGGCTCACTTGGCAGAAACACCCTCTGACCCTCCAGTCCACACCCCATCGCAAAATGTAAAGCCCGTGAAAAGGGTAGGTGGACACAGTGTTATATAGAACATAGTCCTGAGAGCACGATTGAAAATGAAAACTAGATATAGTATATGGTATAAACTATGCACCAAAAAGTGTGATATAAGATGAACCGGGGCGTGAAATATAATATGCAATACATTGTGCGCAATGACAGATTCATTGGAGAGCGCGAGATAGCACAGGCACTAGCGCGTGCTATGCGATATGCGCCTTGGAGTGTAATATGCACAGGGCAGTGTTGTGTAACCTAACTAGTCTCTAAAGTTGTAATATAAAATATGTGCTGGGGAGTGTAACGTTGCATATGCACTGTGACAAACATATGGATCCCAGATTGTAATATGTATGGCATAGCGCTGTGCGTTATAACATAGGCATCGAGGAAGGCACGTTAGGTGGGGCAATATAACCCGTGCAAAGGCAAGTGTGGCATGACATATTCACGGGGTGGTGTTACAGTGCACATGGGCTAGAGAGTGTCATAGCATATGCACTAGCTGCTGGAATACAACACAGAGGTGTGTGGCACTCGGCGGGCACTGGTGGGTGTAACACAGCATTGGGCTCAGCCAGGAGCACGCTGTGACTCTCAAGTGAGGTTTTCTCCTTTACAGAGAGTAAAATAAAAAGCCTTTCACATCCGGCGGTGGATGTGTGTTTTATTAACCGTGAGGGGGGTTTCTTGCATAGTTTGGTCAAATTTTGGTCAAATCCCCTTTGAATGGCTTGATGTGCTTGTGTATTCAATGTGCCCGTCAATAGCTACCCATGTTTGTATAAATAAAAGACAAGAGTGTCTACTTGGAGAGTACCCACCGGCGGGGGAACCGAGATAAGGCACGGTAGGGCGTCAGACACGTCAGAGCTTCACTAGCGGTGTAAATACATTCCACGTGGATTCATTGTATGCATAATCGCCTTTTAATGAATATAACGCAAATCGTTATGGGGATAGGTACATACGGTTTGTCCAGCATGTCCTAGGTGTTTCTATAAATATATATTTTTTTTAAATAATAAAAAACAAAGGCCGCCCCGGGGGATAGGATCCCCGGGGCCATAAGTGGCCTGAGGAGGGGGGCTACGCAGCCCCCCTCCTAAAGAATAAAAAAAAAAAGGCCATGACCCGGGGGTTGGGGTCCCCGGGGCCGATTAAGGCCTTGGGAGGGCCACATTTATTTTTTTCATCAAAAAACTTAGGGTGCAGGCCCTGGGGGATGGGGTTCCCAGGGCCAATAAATTAGAAAAAGAAGGGGGGCCACACAGCCCTCCTTCTTAAAAAAATAAAAGAAATAAAAGACCGGGATCGCGCCGGAGGCCACGCCCCCTCCTTGCAGCACTCTGCAAACGCGCCCCCTGGCCAGTTGTAAGTTGGGGAATTAATTCCCCTTCAATACTGAGGGTCCCTGAGGGCCAACTAGCCCAACAGGTATCTCGAGAATTCGCAAGGAAGCTGCGTTGCAGACAGGTGTTCTGAGGCCACGCCCCTTTTTACACCTCTATGCAACGCAGCTCTGTGGCGCTTACTGGAGGTACCTAGTGGGCTAGTTTGACCCTAGGGACCCTTAGGATTCAAGGGGATTTAATCTCTCAACTTAGAACGGCCACAGGGCGCGTTTACACAGTGGTGAAGGGAGGGGACGGGGCCTGAGGTGACATGTGCAAACACGCCCTGTGGCACGTTTTAAGTTGGGGAAATAATTTCCTTTCAATCCTGAGGGACCCTGGGGGCCAACTAGCCCACCTGGTGTTTCCAGTAAACGCCACTGCTCTGCGTTGCAGAGAGGTGGTGCGGGCCGTGCCCCTTTTTACACCTCTCTGCAATAGCGCTTACTGGATGTACCTAGTGGGCTATTTTGCCCCTAGATACCCTCAGGATTCAAGGGGACTTAATCTCCCAACTTAAAAAACGGCCACAGGGCATGTTTACACAGTGGGGAAGGGAGGGGACGGGGCCTGAGGTGACGTGTGCAAACACGCCCTATGGCGCGTTTTAAGTTGTGGACATAATTCCCCTTCAATCCTGAGGGCCCCTGGGGGCTAACTAGCCCACCAGGAGCTTCCAGTAAGCACCACTGAGCTGTCTTGCAGAGAGGTGGTCCAGGCCGTGCCACTTTTTACACTTCTCTGCAATGCAGCTCTGTGGTGCTTACTGGAGGTACCTAGTGGGCTAGTTGGACCCTAGGGACCCACAGGATTCAAATGAACTTAATCTCCCAACTAAAAATGGCCACAGGGCGTGTTTACACAGTGATGAAGGGAGGGGACGGGGCCTGAGTTAACGTGTGCAAACAAGCCCTGTGGTGCGTTTTAAGTTGGGGAAATAATTCCCCTTCGATCCTGAGGGACCCTGGGGGCCAACTAGCCCACCAGCTGCTTCCAGTAAGTGCCACTGCGCTGTGTTGAAGAGAGGTGTCTCGGCGTGCCCCTTTTTACATATCTATGCAATGCAGCTCTGTGGTGCTTACTGGAGGTACCTAGTGGTCTAGTTGGACCCTAGGGACCCTCAGGATTCAAGGGGACTTAATCTCCCAACTTAAAACGGCCACAGGGCGTGTTTACACAGTGGGGAAGGGAGGGGACGGGGCCTGAGGTGACGTGTGCAAACACACCCTGTGGCACGTTTTAAGAGGTAGTTTTAATCCCCTGCCCTATTATATACTAGGGGCTTACAGAGGAGGTCATGCTAATCACAGGGGGACCCCAACGCATAGTGTTCCCTAGTGTATGTAGGTGTTTTCACTGTATTCTGAGTGTCTTTTAACATAGCACTGGCTCTAGGACTGGTCAGACTCAGTTACCACCAGTATCCGTCTGAAAAAGATGAGGGTACAGGATGATTTTGCAACAAGGCTTCTTTCTGCTCTTCTGTTTGTTCTTTCTGCATGTTATCCTTCTTCCTGCACTTTTCTTCGTCTTTGAGGACTTCTGTTGCTTCATTCTGCATTTCTTTTTTTTCTTTCAGTGCTTTTTTTCTTCTTTCTTCACATGTCCTATCTCTGTAGGCATAGTTAGAAATTAGCAGTTAAAAAACCTTTGAAATTCACTGAAAAAACCATAGGTTTCAGGCACGTTATAGTTAGGAATTTGCATTTAAAAAACCTTAGAAATACACTGAAAAAACCATAGGTTTCAGGGGCGTTATAGTTAGCTGGACTTTTCACTCGTACAAAACCATTGAAATTCCACCGTTATAGTTAGTTCAGCTAACTATAACTCGAGCGCCCACAATGCACTGCTGATGACGTCACATATTACATCACTCATGACATGGTCAGTGACATCACTCATGACATCACTGATGACATCTCAAATGACATAATAATAATAATAATAATAAAGCCATTTCTAAAGCGCCTGGCTGCACTAAAAATAGTGTGTCCCCGCGCTGGATTGTTGCTATATCACAAGAGGCAGCGAGATAGAGAGAGCGAAATAGAGGTCAGGGAGAAAAGAGGAAATTAGTTGGGTGGGAACAGGTGAGTTTTAAGTTTAGCACGGAATCTGGTTTCTGAAGGTTCCATACGAAGGTCAAGCGGTAGTTTATTCCAGTGCCTGGGAGCCAGGTTCCTGAAAGAACATCCTCCCATTCTGGCTCTGCGAGTGCGGGGGAGTTTAAACAGCATCGCTCCGGACGACCTCAAATTCCGGGTGGGGCGGTGAATAGTGAGGAGCTTTTGCAGGTATCTTGGGCCTTTGCCATGGGCGATGCGGGGCGTGAAGCATAGGGCTTTGAATTTACTGCGTTCCTTGACCGGTAGCCAGTGAAGCTTTGTTAGAGCATTCTTCCCAGATGTTCTACGGGGCAGGTTAAGTACCAGGCGGGCAACAGCGTTTTGTACGCATTGAAGACGGTGCATGCCTTTCTTGCTTAAACCTAAGAGCAAAATGTTGCCATAATCAAGGTGGGGTGTGACTAAGGCATGGACAAGTGTTTTTCTGGCGTTGGAGGGGAGCAGGTCAAGGACTTTTCGGAGGGCTTTTAATGTGCTGAAGCACCTACCCGTAACTTTGCTAACCTGAGACCTGAAAGAGAGATCAGAGTCGATCATTACTCCGAGGTTTCTGACAGATTCGACAGGAGTGGGAACATTTCCTAGTTCCGCGGGTCACCACATGTGCGACCAGGAATTTGGGGATTTTCCAACGACTAGAAGTCCCGTTTTATCGCCATTTAGGCACAGGCAGTTGTTATTCATCCATGTTGCCACTGATGACAGGCATTTGGAGAAATTAGTGGCATCTTCCGTGTGGTCAAGGGTGAGCTTGATCATCAGTTGGGTATCGTCAGCATAGGTGACAATATCCACTCCGAAAGCTTTGACTATATGGGCCGGGGGTTCCATATAAAGGTTGAACAAGGTAGGGCTCAAGCTGGAGCCCTGTGGAACCCCATGGCTCAGCTTTCGGGGGGAAGATTTAAAAGGGGGGCAGTGCATTTGGAAACTCCTGTTATCTAGGAAAGATTTTATCCAGGCAAGGGCGGATCCCTCCACTCCCATGTCGGAGAGGCGCGACAGCAGCGTTGTGTGCAGCACGGTGTCAAAAGCAGCACTTAGGTCTAATAAAACCAACGCTGCTGTCTGTCCTTCATCCACCATCTGTCTGAGGCATTCGGTGGAATAGAGGACGGCTGACTCAGTCGAGTAGCCGGCTCTGAGCCCCGATTGGGTGGGGTGGAGAAGGGATTCCTCCTCTAGATATGTCATGAGTTACCCGTTGACCACTTTTTCCATTATTTTCGAGCAAAAGGGAAGAAGGGAAATGGGACGAAGATTTTGAAGTTGGGAGATGTGGGTATTGTTTTTTTTTTTCAAAGGGATGACCTGGGCTGTTTTCCATGCATCAAGCACATGGCATTCTTGGAAAGAGAGGGTGACGATATGAGTAATCTGATCAATTATGCTTTCCAAGACTCCCTTACAGCGTTTAGGGGGGCATACATCACAGGGGGAGCCAGATTGTATGCTGTAAGCAATATTCAGTAGTTCCTGTCTCTCAGGCACTTTGAAACATGTCGGACAGGGTTTAATGGTGAAGTTGGCGATTATCTCTAGAGATTCCTGGGAGCTGGTGTCTTCTGCCTCGCTGCTCTTGCATGGTATTGAAGGCTTACATTTTTGCTTCCAGATTACCCCCGCATTTGCCCTAGCTGGCATTCTTATTTATAGACCGCCTGCATGTGCAGCAACTGCCGTGCAGTCTCTATGTGATCTGATTGCCCAAAAATCAGTGGCCTATTCTAATTTTTTGGTTTTGGGTGACTTTAATTTACATGTAGACGACCCAGATTGCGTACAAGCGGCGCAACTTGTGTCATCTTTGGAGGGGGCTAACCTCCCACAAGGGGTGCTTTTTCCGACACACATGGCGGGTCATACTTTAGACCTCATTTTCTCGAATATAAAAAATACTGAAATAGGGTCCCCACTTCCACTGACCTGGTCGGACCATTCCCTAATCCCCTTTTCAATTACCCTCCCGACTGTTAAGGTATTAAAAAATATCCAGATGGTGCAAAAAAGAGACTGGAAGAAACTGTCGGCGGAATCCTTAAGTCCCATACTGAGGGAGAGTCATCCTCAGCTGTCCCACGACCCCAATCTGGATGCAGCTACCCTGCACCAATGGATTGGGGATGCAATGGAAGCTGTTGCACCAATCAGAATGGGGAAACCAGCTAGATGCTCACCTTCGGCGCCTTGGTTTTCCGCGTCCCTGAAAGAACAAAAAAGTCACTGCAAAAAACTGGAACGCCAATGGAGAGCAGCCTACTGTGATTTAGCCAAAGTGGTTTATAAAAAAGCAACAAAAGAACTTCATAAGGCTTTAAAAGTTGCTAGACGAGATTACCTCGTAGCACGCATTCAGAATGCGGACCACTCTGGCACAGAAGTTTTTAAAGTAGTTCAATCTTTTTTTAAACCTAAGGCTAGTGAATTGGAGGTTACAGCTTCTGTAGAACGATGCGAAAAAATTGCTAACTATTTCGACGACAAAATCTCTAAAGTTTATGACTCTTTTACTCCCTCCGAGGCCACTGTAAAATTGGAAACATCTGCAGATGGTGGCGTGAGGGCAACACTCTTAAATTTTACCCAGCTTTCGCATCAGGAGGCATTAGCAGAAATACTGAAATGTAGGTCGGGCGCACCGGATGATCCCTGCCCTCCAAAGTTTTGGAAAATGTTAGCTCCATCTCTGACCGAGGGACTTCGTCATATTTGGAATACCTCCTTAGAGACAGGTATCTTTCCCGACTCCTGGAAACACGCAACTCTCCTCCCTCTGAGGAAGAAAGTTAATGGTGACCCGGGTGACCTTAGCAATTTGAGGCCCATTTCCCTGCTCCCTGCCCCGGGTAAGATGTTAGAGAAAATGGTTCAACGCCAACTGCCCCCTTTCTTAGAGCAGAACCGAGATCTCCATGACACTCAATCGGGCTTTCGGGCAGGTTTCAGTACTGAGACCGCTCTTCTTGAGGTGGCAGAGTCGGTAAAATGGACATTGGATTCTGGAGCATCGGCATTGCTGGTGCTCCTGGACCTGTCCGCGGCCTTTGATACGGTAGACCATGGCATCCTGGTCCAGAGACTACAAGATGCGGGTCTTGGTGGGACGGTGCTAGCTTGGGTACAATCTTACCTAAGTGGGCGCTCCCAGAAAGTTGCTCTACAATCATTTGCTTCTAGACCTAAGCAAATTAAACGTGGTGTCCCTCAGGGCTCAGCCCTAAGCCCCCTGTTGTTTAATGTCTACCTAGCTCTGCTTTTTACTCTTATCGCCAACTGGGGTGTCAAGGCGATTTCGTATGCTGATGACACCCAGTTGGTTTTTCCATTTAAGGAGCGGTCGGCAGATACTTTTAAGAATTTCAAGGGCTGCCTTCAAGACATAGCATGTTGGATGAATGCTAATAAATTAAAGCTCAATGCCGGAAAAACTGAAGTTTTGTTTTTTGGCAAGGGCTAAGCTCCAGATCCAGCACTGTGGTGGCCATCAGAGATGGGGACACCTCCAATACCTGGCTTGTGCACTAGGAATTTGGGGGTGAAATGGGAGGCAAATTTCTCCTTCTCTGCTCAAATTAAGCAGGTGTCTGCTGGATGTTTTAGCACTTTGTAAAATTTGCGGAAAATCCTGCACTTTTTACCAGAGGATTGCCGGAAATCCATAGTACATGCTACAGTCACGTCCAGGTTAGACTATGCTAATAGTCTTTATCTTGGTCTACCCAAATATGCCATAGGACGTCTCCAGATGATTCAGAATGCGGCTGCGAGACTGGTGCTACGAATACCTTTTAAACATCATGTCTCTCCGTATTTACAGAAGCTCCACTGGTTGAAGGTGGACAAGTGAATCCAATTTAAGGCCATGATTCTGGCATATCGGGCCCTAAAGGGAAACTGTCCCAAATATCTGAAGCAAAGATTAAGCATATATAAACAAAATCGGGTGTTACGTTCAAACTCTCAGATGCTGCTGCAAGCCCCTCGCTTTGCGAAGGCTCGCTTGGGAGGGCGGACTTTCACAGTGGGTGCTGCATCACTGTGGAACAACCTACCAGAGCCCCTGTGGAAGGTAAATACTGAATCCAGCTTTAGAAAAATATTGAAAACATGGCTCTTTTAGGCCCTCGGGCTTTTTGGTCGTAACTCAGCTTTCTCTAGCGCCGGGACACCCCTATTTGGGGTAGCCACGCGCTTTATAAATCGCACTAATAATAATAATAATAATAGTTGTCTCTGACTTCCACATGTTTGCTAGAGGGATCAATGTTGTCTGTAAAAGTGGCATAGATTTTATCAACCTTGCCAACGAAATGATCAGCTATAGAGTCACATAACTCGCTGGAGTAGGTGTCTTGCGCTTCGAGTCTGGTTGGAACCGTTAGCTCTTTGTAGATAGTGAAGAGTTCTCTGGTGGGGTAGTCGGCGGATTCTATTCTACCCTTGAAGTAGGCGCCTTTCACTGTTCTTATAAGTTTGTGATATTTGTTTAGTTCTGTTCTGTAAAATGACTTACTTTTTTGGTTGTAATTTTTCCTCCATTGTCTTTCAAAGTTTTTGCATTTAACTTTGGCTATTTTGAGTTCCTCGGAGAACCAGGGGGCAGTTTTGGTATGTCTTGCGGGCGGTTTGTATGTCCAGGGTGCTACCGTGTCTAACGCATTGGACACCCATCTTTCGTAGCTATTCCACGCCTCCTGTAAGGTATTGCTAGGGGGAGGGTTTTTTTTCAAGTAGGGCAAGTTTAAATGTCTCCTGATTTAATTTTTTCCAGTCTCTACGTTTCTGGGGTAGTGGTTTGTTAGATCTGGATTCTGAAGAAGTGCTTTCTATTTCAAACGGGATGATGAAGTGATCTGACCAAATAGTTCTGATCGGGGGGGAGACCTTAACACCCCCCCAATTGGCGAAGATGGGATCAAGAAGATGGCCTAATTGGTGCGTGGGGGATTTGGATTGTAGGTTAAGCTCTAGGGCTTTCAATGCTTCTGCCACATCTTGTGCCTCCCTACAATCAGCAATATCAAAGTGGAGGTTTAGGTCACCTAGAATGAGAATTTTTTTTATTGAAGTGCCGGCTGGGTAGTCAGTTCTATGAGTTGATCCTCGAACTGGGCTGCCTCTCCGGGCGGGCGGTATATGAGTAGCCCGTTGATGATGTTTTTGGTTTCTGCTTTTATTGTGAAAAAACCGCCCTCGCTATTAGGTAGCGAAGCCTTCAGTAGGGTGCATTCTAAGTCTGTTTTATAAAATAGAGCTAACCCCCCACCTCTCTGTTTCTGTCTGTCTAATCTAAGTAGGCTGTAGCCAGGAGGGGTGGCTTCGAGAGTTTCGGGCGACGAAGATTCGTCTAGCCACGTCTCGGTGAGAAATAGAACATCAGGACAGCTCTCCGTCAGTAGATCATGTATCTCTATTTTATGTTTCTTCAGGGATCTGCAGTTTAGTAACAACATTTTTAACTTAGCTGTCGCCCGCTTTTTCTTCTTCGAAAGTTGGAAAGTGTGATTGCAGGTTTCACAGACGAGAGGTGAAGAGTCCGCTTGCAAGGTGTGGTAGCAGCTATTTTTAAGTGTTGGGCATAGAGATAGTAGTTCTTGTTTAGTGTAATGTAGCTCCTGTCTGTGAGTTGCCATCATGTCCAGGGGAGCAAGAGAGCCAGGGGGTCTGGCCCCGGGCCCCGTTCGGTCATGGACGGGCGCAGACGGGCTTGCCTTTGGCGCGCTGCCGGCGCTCCCGCTGCGCTCGTCCGCTGCGCGTCCGGCAAATGCACATGGAAATAGGATGGTGGGAGGTGTGACATCCAAGGAATGGGCGTGGCCCGGGGCTTGGCGCGCGATGGCGCTGATTGATTTCCCAATCCCGCGGCAGCACTAATATCCGCTGAATGGGGGGGAATGAGATGGCGAAAAGTAGCAGGGAAGTGCCCAGAGGTGAGTTACCTTAGGATAAAAACACATTAGAACAGTGATTTAAAAAGTAATTTTTATCGGCAAAGTTCTCCCGGCTTCCGCCTCAGGAGAGTATAGCTTCAATGGCGCGTCTAGTACTCAGCGCGCTTTTATAGACAGTGTAGGAGTGGGCGTGGCCTCCAAGGAATGGGCGTGGCCCGGGGCTTGGCGCGCGATGGCGCTGATTGATTTCCCGATCCCGCGGCAGCGTTAATATCCGCTGTATGGGGGGAAATGAGATGGCGAAAAGTAGCAGGGAAGTGCCCAGAGGTGAGTTACCTTAGGATAAAAACAAATTAGAACACTGATTTAAAAAGTAATTTTTATCGGCAAAGTTCTCCCGGCTTTCGCCTCAGGAGAGTATAGCTTCATCACTGATGACATCACTGATGACATCATCCTTGTGATAGAGCGACAGACCTCCTCTCCCCCTAATATAACCTTTAAAACACACATTCAAAAATAGAAACTCAAATTTTCAAAACAATGGACATACCAATACCAGTTACAACAACCTATTCAGTAAGTCTAAGATCCACATACACATTCACTCATTCACCAACAGTCCTATACAGTCACTCATACATGTACTCACTCATCATATTTACTCATACACCTATACATACTGTTACACAACACCACTCATCCATAGAGTTACTCACACACATAGTCACTCATGCTAATAAAGAATCAAACATCCATTTACTTGCATATACAGTTATACACACACCACCACACTTACTTCTACAGAAACTTACACATACTTAGTCTTTTAAACAATCACTTATAGAAACACATACTTATTCATACAGGAACTCTTTCAATCTCTCAGTCTCACATATACTCACTTATATACACCAATAGTCACATATACTAGTTTAAAACATATGTAGTTACTCATAAAGACACTATTGAGACAGTCTATCACTCACTAACACACCCATGCACACACTCATCCACCCATATAGTCCTGCACACATGCTGTCTTCAACACATACAAACAGTGAGTCACTCATTCATGCACCTATACCCCCCACCGAACCATACAGACACTCAGACACTCATACTGATACTCAAAAAACCAACTAATAACCTATATAGACACTCATGTAGCTACTCACCAACCCATGCAGCCACTTATACACAAAGTGAGAGACTGATACAGATATTTAAACATTTAAACATTACTCACTAAGCCATGTATTCACTAAGATACACTATGGTGCCGATTACGATCCGGTAGAAAAAATCCCCGTGCGACTCGTGTCCGGTCTTTTTACCGTACGAATCGTACAAGTTCCGTACGAACTGGCAATCACGATTCGCATGGGAAAAAGTCCATACAAACCGCATTTGGAATCATTCCCCACACGTCCTCGGGTCGGAAAATGTGTCCGACACGTCCTCGGACGATTTACCGTACAAACGTGAAAAGTCAAGTCTGACCGAGGAATCACGATCCCACCCGTGCGTCCGAACTCACAACCGTATGGTAAAAACACCGTCCGCACCGAACTCCCATTGCAACCATGGAGATATGTGCCCGCATATGCGCCAAACACTCCCCCCAGCACCCATACGTTCGAGTCGTACTCCCCATTAATATACACCCCCCCTGTATGTACACCCGTGTACGTGTCGAACCCCCACCCGTGTATGTACACCCCAGTACGTTCGAGTCGTACCCCCACCCCTGTACGTGTCATACCCCCGTGTACCTACACCCCAGTACGTTCGAGTCGTACCCCCACCCCTGTACGTGTCATACCCCCGTGTACCTACACCCCAGTACGTTCGAGTCGTACCCCCACACCTGTACGTGTCATACCCCCGTGTACCTACACCCCAGTACGTTGGAGTCGTACCCCCACCCCTGTACGTGTCGTACCACCGTGTACCCACACCCCAGTACGTTCGAGTCGTACCCCCACCCCTGTACGTGTCGTACCACCGTGTACCCACACCCCAGTACATTCGAGTCGTACCCCCACCCCTGTACGTGTCGTACCACCGTGTACCCACACCCCAGTACGTTCGAGTCGTACCCCCACCCCTGTACGTGTCATACCCCCGTGTACCTACACCCCAGTACGTTCGAGTCGTACCCCCACCCCTGTACGTGTCATACCCCCGTGTACCTACACCCCAGTACGTTCGAGTCGTACCCCCACCCCTGTATGTGTCGTACCACCATGTACCCACACCCCAGTACGTTCGAGTCCTACCCCCACCCCTGTACGTGTCATACCACCGTGTACCCACACCCCAGTACGTTCGAGTCGTACCCCCACCCCTGTACGTGTCGTACCACCGTGTACCCACACCCCAGTACGTTCGAGTCGTACCCCCACCCCTGTACGTGTCGTACCACCGTGTACCCACACCCCAGTACGTTCGAGTCGTACCCCCACCCCTGTACGTGTCATACCCCCGTGTACCTACACCCCAGTACGTTCGAGTCGTACCCCCACCCCTGTACGTGTCATACCCCCGTGTACCTACACCCCAGTACGTTCGAGTCGTACCCCCACCCCTGTACGTGTCGTACCACCGTGTACCCACACCCCAGTACGTTCGAGTCGTACCCCCACCCCTGTACGTGTCATACCCCCGTGTACCCACACCCCAGTACGTTCGAGTCGTACCCCCACCCCTGTACGTGTCGTACCACCGTGTACCCACACCCCAGTACGTTCGAGTCGTACCCCCACCCCTGTACGTGTCATACCACCGTCTAAGTACACCCCAGTACGTTCGAGTCGTACCCCCACCTCTGTACGTGTCGTACCACCATCTAAGTACACCCCAGTACGTTCGAGTCGTACCCCCACCCCTGTACGTGTCGTACCACCGTCTAAGTACACCCCACTACGTTCGAGTCGTACCCCCACCCCTGTACGTGTCATACTCCCGTGTACCTACACCCCAGTACGTTCGAGTCGTACCCCCACCCCTATACGTGTCGTACCACCGTGTACCCACACCCCAGTACGTTCGAGTCGTACCCCCACCCCTGTACGTGTCGTACCACCGTGTACCCACACCCCAGTACGTTCGAGTCGTACCCCCACCCCTGTACGTGTCATACCCCCGTGTACCTACACCCCAGTACGTTCGAGTCGTACCCCCACCCCTGTACGTGTCATACCCCCGTGTACCTACACCCCAGTACGTTCGAGTCGTACCCCCACCTCTGTACGTGTCGTACCACCATCTAAGTACACCCCAGTACGTTCGAGTCGTACCCCCACCTCTGTACGTGTCGTACCACCGTCTAAGTACACCCCAGTACGTTCGAGTCGCACCCCCACCCCTGTACGTGTCGTACCACCATGTACCCACACCCCAGTACGTTCGAGTCATACCCTCACCCCTGTACGTGTCACACCCCCGTGTACCTACACCCCAGTACGTTCGAGTTGTACCCCCACCCCTGTACGTGTCGTACCACCGTCTAAGTACACCCCAGTACATTCGAGTCGCACCCCCACCCCTGTACGTGTCGTACCACCGTCTACCCACACCCCAGTACGTTCGAGTCGTACCCCCACCCCTGTACGTGTCGTACCCCCGTGTACCTACACCCCAGTACGTTCCAGTCGCACCCCCACCACAACCTCCTAAGTACGGAGCGCACCCCATGCCCCAACATCACAACCGCATGTACGAGTCGTGCCAAGGCACACACAAGGACAGCACCGTACAACCAAATGGCCCATCTACACACCGTACACACGCTCAAAACGCACGTACACAACCAGGACAAAACAAAACAACACAAGAATACACTATTCGAATGGCACAAAGCCACTAAACATGGCCAACAAACACTCAAAAAACACACATTCACTGACCTGCAACTGCCAAAAACAAACAGAGGCCCTAAACACCACCACTCCTTATAACACACCCACCCAAAGTTCAAACACAGCCACACCCACCAATGGACCAATAAAAAGGGCCCACACACACAAACCATGAGCCTTTGCAACAGACTCACTGCTGCCAGACACCACAGACAACTTACAGCACCTTACTACAAGCTTCACCACACCTTACACTTGCACATCTCCACACAACCACCTTCACAAACACACCCTCATCACATTCACACACACACCTGCACAACCACACCCACACACCCACAACCGTCCACACCCCCCCACCATCCACACCCCCCCCATCCACACCCACACCCCTCACCATGCCCACTACCAAGAATCCAAAGTTCAGTAACCGAGAGTTGGAGGTTCTTGTCGATGAAATCCTCAGAGTCGAGCCACAGCTCTTTGGAACATTGGTCAGACAGACCAGCATTGCAGCAAAAACAGCCATGTGGCAGACCATCGTCGATGCTGTGAATGCTGTTGCGGACACCAGAAGGACCAGGCAGGAATGCCAGAACAGGTGGTACGATCTGCGGAGGAGGGTCCGAGCCAAGAGGCAGGAGGAACACAACCAGGCCAATGCCACAGGAGGAGGGCCCTCCCGCAGACCCGTACACTACCAGCCCTGGGAGGAGAGGGTGATGGCCATTCTGCCGGTGGAGGCAGTCGAAGGATTAGAAGGACTCCGAGACCCGGGTGAGTACACAAACAACGCACCTCACATGGGGGGAACGGCATCCACAACCAAAATCACTAACAGGCACGCAACCACCCCAAGCCATCGCATGACTCAACCACACTCCATGAGCACGCACATGCCACTGCTGCCACCATGCCCTATGCACCCAGCTGGACAATGTCAAGTCACAGGCCACAGAAGACACCAACACA
The DNA here is from genome assembly GCF_964204655.1 of Triturus cristatus. Classification (NCBI taxonomy): domain Eukaryota; kingdom Metazoa; phylum Chordata; class Amphibia; order Caudata; family Salamandridae; genus Triturus; species Triturus cristatus. Next base: position 503,525,975 of record NC_140591.1, read on the forward strand.
TGACACGGTAACCCGGATGGCGGGAGGCTGGGCCCCAAAAATCACATAGTGCAACTCCAAAGCAGACAACAATGCCCTCTGCCCATATGGCCTAGGTCACAGCCAGACAAACAGTGTGTCCCAACACAGGAATGACTTGCCAGCAAATGGCGGACGCCTTGCATCAACACATGGGGGTGAAGGCACTGTTTTGCACATGACAGCAGCTAATGAACAGCCAACATTGTGAAAGAGTGGCAGCACACACCACCACAGCAGCAGTGCACAGACACACATCACACCCAATGGGTGCCTGGAGATCAGAAACAAACTCACATCAACAAGCCAAGGGCCACTCAAAGATCTGCTAACAGTGTGTGCCCAGGAAGCTGGGCTGAGGTGACAGAGGGTGACACACAGAGGGAGGGAGAGGGGGACATAGAGGGAGGGAGACGGACAGAGGGAGGAGGCTGACACACGGAGGGAGGGAGAGGGGGACAGAGAGGGAGGGAGAGGGGGACAGAGAGGGAGGAAGACACAGGGACACGGACAGAGGGAGGAGGCTGACACACAGATGGAGGGAGAGGGGGACACAGAGGGAGGGAGACACAGGGACACGGACAGAGGGAGGAGGCTGACACACGGAGGGAGGGAAAGGGGGACAGAGAGGGAGGGAGACGGACAGAGGGAGGAGGCTGACACACAGATGGAGGGAGAGGGGGACACAGAGGGAGGGAGACACAGGGAGACGGACAGAGGGAGGAGGCTGACACACGGAGGGAGGGAGAGGGGGACAGAGAGGGAGCGAGACACAGGGAGAGCAAATCAGCCATGTGGCGTGTGCGAATTTCTGCTCGTCAGCAGGTAGACTGCGTGCATGTAGACAAGGGTGGCCAGTCCCAGAACCCCCCCTCTTCCCCATGGCAAAACACAGGGCCATGTCACAACCTGTTCACGAGCACAACGACAGCTACCTGGATCATATAAGTGTGTGGATCCACTCCATGTGCACATGTACAGTGCTACACGGAAGGCGCCAATGCATGGCTCGCCACACCTGCCCACTCCACTGCTGACTGCAGTCACACTTGACGCAGCAAGTAAGACCGTGCCACACATAGTTAAAGGGGCCAAAGTGGTGCCCAAGGGACACACCCATGCACAAGTGCACTGTGAGTGGAATGCAAGACAGATCCCAATTCCAAGAGGAAATGTCCCAATTTTGAAACAGATGAAACATGGATGTTGCATGGACCAAAATTAACATTGTCTCTCTCACACACAGGTCAATGTTGTGGTTCACCCCCAAACACTGGGGGGGAAGACTCACAGGACCCGGATCAGCGGGAGCCCGATCCCACCGGCAGCGACCACTCTCACCACTCTGTGGACGACCCCGACCGACCTGGCCCCTCTGGTGTCCAACCACCTGCAGCACCTGCGTCAGGTACAACTGTGCCAACCACCACCCCCACTCCTGCCACATCCCAGGAGACACCCAGGATCCCTGCCCCAACACCACAATGCAGCCAGGCTGCCCAGGAGGGACACGGTGTCCCGGGCACCCAGGAGGAGGCAGGCGACAACGCCAATGCCCCCCCTCAGGGGTCCCGGAGACCCGATGTACCCACAAGGGCAGGCCAGGTGCAAGTGGGCAGGGGTGGTGGGAGTGGAGGACGGTGGAGGCGCGAGCCTGACCAGTTGGCTGGGGAACCGGTATTTGCCCATGTCCAAAACATCATGGACACATACCGGCAGGACACCACGGGCATGGCCCAGGTTGTGTCCACCCTCAATGAGATCAAGGGGACCCTCGATGAGATAAAGACCCAGCAGGCCCAGCAACATGCGGAGCAACATGCCTGTCTACTGGGACACCAACGGAGGATGGAGGACAGACAGGCTGAGCAAGTGACGGCGTTCCAGGGGATTCACGATACACTCCGTCGGATGGCCGACAACATGGCCGACCCTCCCTGTGCCAGAAGGCGGAGAACATCACCACCCACAGGGAGGGATCAGGAGGAGGAGGAGGAAACATCCGATGGAGCATCCCAGACGTCGTCACGGCCTGCTGCTGAGGGTCCCCGCAGGAGGCCGGGTCGTCCACGGAAAGGACCGTGAGGGTCGGCGCTACATCACCATCTCCCAGGACACCTGGCCTGGCACCTGGCCCACTGGAGCAACAGCATCACAGCATCAAGAGACATTCTCTGCCACATGGCCCTGCTGGTCACTGGCTGACCAATGTTGACAAAGACTGTGGCATGGACTCTGAGGATTTCAAATGGCAAGGACACCAACTCCCCTACTGAACTTTGGATTCCAAAATCCCGGAAAGCCCCTCACTTTGTCCCCCCCCCCCGCCATAATAAATCACACTATGAAGAGTAGATGCCTGCTGGTTGCATTATTACCTAACATGTGTCTTGTAAAGTCTAAACATGCCTGAGTCATCTTTTGTCTTCAACCATCCACACCCTGGGGCCTGAGTCTGGCACAGGACACATGGGTCACAGTGTATTAGGCAAGACAGACATGGAGCACCATACACACCCGTGATGGGCCCAACCAGCTGAGGGGGTGGCCGAACAACCGTGCTGACAGACACATTGAGTACAGCAACAGTCATGCGCAGAGGTCAGGGATCCAGTCCAGTGTCCTGGGGGGCACCCAGGTATGTGTAGACAGGTGGCAGAACCATGTCCTGCAAGCTTGAGTCCGGTGGATGCAGAGAATGGGGTCCTGGACCACGTTGGATGCATGGGGATGGCACATGTCACAATACCCACACAGTCATGGACATCATGCCCAATACACAGTCTCAGCCCACACACACAGCTTGCATCTTGCTACTCGACACATTGACACATAGCCACAATCAGGGAATACCATGCCAGACATGCTGGATGCACCGTGGCAACACACCAGCATTGACTGAGAAGAGGCACCTTGGAGGCATAGGGACACCTTTATTAGTCATGTTTTCGGGATTGCAGAGGCAACTTGAAGTACACATGAACACATCATGTGGAGTAACATGTGAGTCCAACACTGGCACCCCCCTTCTGCAGCACAAATGCGTGTTCGCCATGGAACTGGCACACAAGCGTCGGCTAACAGCTAAACACCCACAGCTGCTCACGGAGAGCCTGCCATACACCATAGATCCACTGATGTGGAAGTCCCACACCATGTCAAGCCAATCCTAACCGTATGTGTCCGAGGGCAGTGTCACACACATTGATGCCATCATCACAATCCCCTATCCCATCACTGATGACTGTCAACCAGGCAGACCATCTATTCAGGTGTACACAGCTGCATGTCGTGTCCCATGGTGATGCTACATGGCTGCAGAGGAACCAAACATCGACAGGGGCAGTGTGCATACATCGTGAACAACTGCCACACCCAATACACCCCAGATGCATCCCTTACCCTATGGAGACTTCCAAACGTGTCCGTGCCTGTAACGCTGAGTCAGCCCACGATGTCATGTCCATGAGGAATAGCAGTGCCACAACAATGCAAGCAGCAGACGGCATGCGCAAGTACCTGGGGAAGAGAGACACACAAGAAGTCAGCCACAAAAAGCACAGCCACTTGCATGTGCATTTACTCGACACATGTATGGATGACAACATGCTAGGTCACAATTATGACTGGGGAAATACAACCATCACTGCCACCATCACTCCAGTGACACACCCACACACACCTCTGACTCACGTGCCATACATGCAGGTGGAGACACACATCACAACACATGCCACACGGGGACCAATGCGTGCACACTCAGACACTGGTACTCACCACTAAGCAAAGAAGTCGCGTATGAGCCGAGTCCGGATGTCCTCTTGCGGCTCCACATCCTCCACATCACTAGCCCCATTGCCAAGCCCTTCGTCCTCCACGGGTGGATGGTCCTCGTCATGTTGATCCAGGATTAGTGGCACAGCTCTTTCAACTGCCATGTTGTGCAGCATGCAGCAGACCATGAAGATCTTGCAGACCTTCGCCGGGGCATATGGGAGTGCGCCGCCGGTCTTGTGTAGGCACCTGAATCGGCTCTTCAGCAGGCCAAACTTCCTCTCTATCACTCGCCTTGTCCGGCCATGGGCGGTGTTGTAGCGGAGCTGGGCCGGCGTGATGGGGTTGCGGGGAGGTGTGAGCAGCCAAGGCATGTTGGGATAGCCAGCATCCCCTACATGGGAAGCACATGGACATCGTTAGAAGTGGTGAAGCGGTCGTGCTGGTAGGCTATGCAAAATACAGGACAGACAGACTGTACCCACCAACAACACATGCCCGTTCGTTGCGCAGCTGCATCATCATTTCAGGCATCCCGCTACGCCTCATGATGTAGGCATCGTGTGCTGATCCTGGAAAACGAGCACAGACATGTGAAATCAGGGTGTTGGACTGACACACCACAAGGGCATTGATGGAGTGGTAGTGCTTTCGATTGCGGTACGCCACCTCCCATGCGTGTGGTGGTACCAAAGCTACATGTGTCCCATCTATGGACCCAATGACATGGGGCATCCCTCCCAGGGCATAGAATCCACGCTTGACTGCAGTCATCTGTTCAGGGGTTGGGAACTTGATGAAGTCATCCAGGTGAATCAACATGGCCTCTAAGAAATCATGCAGCACACGGCAGAACATGCTCTGGGACATGCCACCAACATGAGCTATGGTATATTGAAAGGTACCCGTGGCAAGAAAATGTAGGGCAGCCATTACCTTCAGCTGGGGTGTCAGTGCCGTAGGATACCTGTGCTGCGGTTGCAGGTGTGGTGCCAGTCTCGCCGTCAACTCCAGAATCAATGGTTGGGTGAAGCGGTAGAGCCGGATGCTGTCATTCTCCTGCATGGCAGCCAAGTCCGGAATTGGTCAGGCAAGAGGCGGCGCTCTGCAGTAATTTGGAAGTGACAAGGAAGAGTGAGTGCACTACGACAACAAATCATGTGTACTGAGCACATGTTAATCTGTCAATAAACATATGCTACATAGGGAGTCAGGTATGTGCTACATGCCCAGGACACGTATGGATGCAAGGTGACACTCCTACCAAGACCCAGCTACACACGGAGATTGAGAACCTCCCCATGCCACGCCATGGAAATAGCTGTGTCCCAGTGCAAGTGAACAGCCAGACGCAAGACAGGAGTGACATACGCCCACACATCAGCAGCAGTAGGATGCCGATTGCAGAGACTGGTAGCGGAACACTGGAGCCACAGGTCACATGACATTACACTAGGACAGCCCACACACCTTGCCATGAAGGTGCACATGTCATGACTCACCAAACATTCCTTGTGAGGATGCTGACATGTCCTTGTCACGCTACTCCGTGTCCCATGCATACATGTGCGGCTCACATCCGATACCACATGTGGCATGGTGTGCGGAACAGTGTGCAATGACAATCTACACACAGACACATGTTGGTTGCTGCAACGGCTGCAGCTTTTGAGGGTGCTCCAACATCAACCTGATGGGAAGCCCCCACACATACATGACATAGTCACATTGTGCACCGTGGGTAGTGACAAGTCAGGTGTGATAACCCCTGTACCGGGCATCAGGGGACACTTCCGTGTGTTGGTGTCCGTGCCATGCCAGTGACGCTCACCCCAAGTGTGCAGTACGACATGCACACATGTCAAAGGAGTCAAGGGCATGCCTGGCACACATTGCACCATCACACAGTACATCTGTACACATCTCATCATACATCTGGTGCCTTCTCGACTCAGGAGTAATGTTCCACATCACAGGCCGTCACACCTGTGCCCCACACATGTAGTAATGCACAGACGATGCCTTGATGTCAATTAATGGACAAGTATGTCCATTCATGGACAAGTATGTCCATCCATGGACAAGTATGTCCATCCATGGACAAGTATGTCCGCCCTATCCCTACCTGTGTGCCGCCTGTCACCACTGTGATGTGTGAAAACCGCTGTACTGCTGCGAAGAGGGCCTGTGTACGTTCCCATATCACTATGGGAGTGCTGCCGTATGTGTACCCATCGTGATGGCGAGCGTACAGGCATGTGTACGGCCCGTACCACTACGTGTACGCATACGCAAGTACACCCATAGTGATAGGGAGCGTACAGGCGTGTGTACGGCCCGTGCCACTACCTGTACGCATACGCAAGAACACCCATAGTGGTACGGGCCGTACACACGCCTGTACGCTCCCTATCACTATGGGTGTCCTCGCGTATGCGTAGTCGTAGTGGTACGGGCCGTACACACGCCTGTATGCTCCCTATCACTACGAGTACGCATACGCGAGGCCACCCATAGTGATAGGGAGCGTACAGGCGTGTGTACGGCCCGTACCACTATGGGTGTTCTTGCGTATGCGTACACGTAGTGGTACGGGCCGTACACACGCCTGTACGCTCCCTATCACTATGGGTGTTCTTGCGTATGCGTACACGTAGTGGTACGGGTCGTACACACGCCTGTACGCTCCCTATCACTATGGGTGTCCTCGCGTATGCGTAGTCGTAGTGGTACGGGCCGTACACACGCCTGTACGCTCCCTATCACTATGGGTGGCCTCGCGTATGCGTACTCGTAGTGATAGGGAGCGTACAGGCGTGTGTACGGCCCGTACCACTACGACTACGCATACGCGAGGACACCCATCGTGATAGTGAACGTAGGCACGCGTGTACGGTCCGTTGCAATGCATTTGGGGTGCCCTAGGGCCCCGGAACGCACCGTACCTGTGTGTGGAGCTCCAAATTACATAGGGGACACATGAGGGACAAGTATTAAGGCCTACATGCATGCTGGTTGTCATGGAGACCAAGTTCAAAATTTGAATGTGTTCTGGAAGGTGCACAGCAGTAGTCAGTTGGAATTCTTCTACTTTGTTGCAATGTGTTTGTGGGGCTGACATCATGCAGGAGAATGAAACCGATAGAGAACCCACAGACTGCTAGGTTTGAAGGGATTGGAGGAAACATAGGATGCAAATGTGAGTGACCAATCACTCTGTACTCCTGTGCATGAGATGGGCCAGCAAGGCAGATATAAGGCAGCCAGGTCCCATGAGGGAGCACTTGCCTGCACATCTCTGTATTCCACGACCCAGCTGCTGCTACTGATTCCCTGGAACCATGTCAAGGGCTGTGGAGAGGTCAGAGCCATTCACCCTGGAGGAGAACATGGCTTTGGTGGATGTGATCCTCCCACGGTACCCCATGCTGTATGGGCGACCAGGTTATCAGGTGAGTTCAGTGTCCACTGGCACAGACTGTGTCCCTTTTTAGTGACTGTGACTTCTGCTATTGTGTCCAGGTGTGACACACATGCTTTGTACTGCAGGGGGGGTCCCGGGGGGGGGGAATATCTGATGTCTTCCAGCAGTGCCATGAGACAGGAGGGGTGGGGCCTATCACTCCCAGCAGTGCCCTGAGACAGGAGGGGTGGGTGCAAAGTCCTCCCAGCAGTGCCCTGAGACAGGAGGGGTGTGTGCAGAGTCCTCCCAGCAGTGCCCAGACACAGGAGGGGTGGGTGCAGAGTCCTCCCAGCAGTGCCCTGAGACAGGAGGGGTGGGTGCCTATCACTCCCAGCAGTGCCCTGAGACAGGAGGGGTGGGTGCAAAGTCCTCCCAGCAGTGCCCTGAGACAGGAGGGGTGTGTGCAGAGTCCTCCCAGCAGTGCCCAGACACAGGAGGGGTGGGTGCAGAGTCCTCCCAGCAGTGCCCTGAGACAGGAGGGGTGGGTGCCTATCACTCCCAGCAGTGCCCTGAGACAGGAGGGGTATGTGCAGAGTCCTCCCAGCAGTGCCCTGAGACAGGAGGGGTGGGTGTGATGCACAGTGTGAGCCAGGATCATTGATTGTGTAGTTTCCCTCATTCCACCTGTGTCCTTCCAATGGCACGTACTGCTTTTGGCCTTCCCCCACAGGATCATGTCCCTATGACAAAGTTGCAATGCGTTGGATGCATACTATGCCTTGTTGTAAACTGCAAATGTGTTCTAATCTGTGTTCCCGTGACATGTGCAAGGTGTATTGATGTAGTGTCACTTGTTCATCCTCACAGGTAGACGCCTCTGCCAAGGAGCAGATATGGCTGGACGCCGTCAGCGCCGTGAGGAGTGCGGATGGTCGGAGGCGGCACCTGTCCCAGGTGAGGAAACGCTGGCAGGATATCCGGTGCTGGACGCGGAGGATCGCACGGCTCCTGCTGGAGGACTCACCTGAGAGCCACAAGAACCGCGGGCACCGCCGTCTCTCCCACATCCAGAAACATGTGCTGGCGGTGGTCTTTCCTGACTTGGACAGGCGTCTACAGGCCATGCAGCAGCCGGAAGGGGGAAGGTACATGTGTGTGTTTGTTGTGTTTCACCAGCATTTGTAAGTGCACTGTTCCATGGATACACTTCCAGGGTTTATGGTGCTGTGCAGATCCTGTTACCCACAGTGTTGCAGGCCTCACCTGCCTCCCTTCCCAACCTTGCAATGTGTTCCCTGGTCTCTGTATAGTCACTCCATCACAAAGTAATGTAGCCTGACACCTTCTCCAAGTGTACAATGCCTGCAGCGTCATGTGTGGGGGTGGTATGTAAGAGGTTTAGTGAGCTTGCCTGTGCCCTGTCCAGTTCTGGACTTGTGGGTTCCATGTCAGTTGGCACTAATGCTGATTTCAGACATGGGAGTTGATCTCTTGAGTGCGAGGCCTTACAGCAGGCATGTCCCATGTGGTGGCCTGTGACATGATGTGCATGAGTGTGCGTTACGCATAGTGCAGGGATATTAGCGTGTGTTGCAGTCATTTCCATTCAGGAGCATGGAGTAGTGTGGCCACTACTGTCCCCAGGGGCATCTTTTCCTAGGTATCATGTGTGTAATCCGAGAATGTCGACAATCTCTGTGTCTACAGCATCGCTTGTGCTCTGTGCCATTGTCCCCTGGCACCATGTTTATTGACGTGAGATGTATTACAAGTGTCCACTGTCCAGCCTGACATGATTTTCCAAGTTCATACTCACGGTGGCCATTGCCTGTGTGTCTTGTAGCAATCATCTGATGATGGCCATTTGTACATGATTCTTTGGACAGCCGCACCTTGGGTATTTGGTGTGCAATCTTGAATTATTGCATCCAATGTGTATTTCACCCAGACTAAGAGATGTAAGTGCTTCCTGTGTCTCCACAGATGTGTCTCATGTAGGGGGTGGGTGGGGCGGCCATGGCCTACATGTCAAGACCTGTCATCTCCTTGCTCGGACTGGCCAGTGTGTGATGTTTGTCTGGACATACACTCAAGGTACAGCGTGCCAGTCAGGGTGGGCATGTTCTCAGTATTACCTATGCTGCATGTGCCTCTAGTTCCTGGATTTGGTCCCTGCTCATCCCAATTTCCTGCCACGCTGTGTGGTGCAGATGCAGTGCTGTATTGTCCCCAGTGCCTTGCTCCTCAGTCAGAATGCCATGTCATCTCATTTGCTATTGTGTCATGCTCTCCATAGTGTTTCCATGCCATGGTGGGTCACACAACTGTGTCTTGCAGGGCTTACGTATGTACCTTGTTTTGTAGTTGTAACTCATCCTTTGTTTCAGGCTATGCACTGTAACCTACGTAGATTGTACTCATGTGACATATGTATACAGGTGTATGATTACTTTCTGTCTCTTCACCCTGCCCACAGCATCGTCGGGGGACACGGTGGGAGACATGGACACAGACGGCGTGGAGGGACCGAGCACCAGTGCCAGCGGTGACATCGGGGCTGGCACTTCGAGTGGGACAGAGGCGGTGGAGAGTGACCCCGGGGACCTGTCGACTGGCACAACAGACTATGAAGCGGACGGGTCCGAGGATGATCACTCCGAGTGGGCGGTGGCTGCACCCCCATCTGACAGCAGCCCTACATCTGGCACCGCCCCCTCCATTGGCATCAGCCGCCTCCCACGTGCTCGTGTCCCTTCCCAACGTGCCCGGTCACCACATGTCTCCTTCCTGCCAGGCACCGCACCCCCTGCCCCTGTCTCCACTGCTGCCGCCAATGCTGAGTCTGTGGACATCCAGCAGCAGTTGCAGATTGGTCAGACTGCGATCCTTAATGTCCTCCATGCCCACAGCCAGGTCCTCAACAACATGGAGGCATACTTGGAGGGCATTCATTCATCGCAGGCTGACCAACGCAACTTGCTGAGGTCCATAGACTCCACACTGACTGCAGCAGTGGGTCTCCTGCAGCGCTACGTCCCACCCCCTACCCCTGCTCCTTCCACACTTCCCACTCCCATGCCTGTCCAACATACACCCAGACGTAAGCATGCAACCACCACAACAGACACAGGCACCACACCAGCAGGGAAGGTCCGCCGCACACCTCCTGACACGCACACACAGGGTGCAGTAGGCACACCCACTGGGTCGGGGGGCAAACGTGTGAAATAATTTTCATTACCTGGACTTAATTTGATACGGAAACATAATAAAACAGCTCAGTAAAATGAGAGGCAGAATCCGTGGTATCAGAGGTTCGGAATGGGCTTTATTCCAATGAACGATTATAATCGGTTGCTCCAAGTTCCATCACCACGGAGGTTCAGGAAGGTCCTGGATTTGGTCCCTGCTCATCCCAATTTCCTGCCACGCTGTGTGGTGCAGATGCAGTGCTGTATTGTCCCCAGTGCCTTGCTCCTCAGTCAGAATGCCATGTCATCTCATTTGCTATTGTGTCATGCTCTCCATAGTGTTTCCATGCCATGGTGGGTCACACAACTGTGTCTTGCAGGGCTTACGTATGTACCTTGTTTTGTAGTTGTAACTCATCCTTTGTTTCAGGCTATGCACTGTAACCTACGTAGATTGTACTCATGTGACATATGTATACAGGTGTATGATTACTTTCTGTCTCTTCACCCTGCCCACAGCATCGTCGGGGGACACGGTGGGAGACATGGACACAGACGGCGTGGAGGGACCGAGCACCAGTGCCAGCGGTGACATCGGGGCTGGCACTTCGAGTGGGACAGAGGCGGTGGAGAGTGACCCCGGGGACCTGTCGACTGGCACAACAGACTATGAAGCGGACGGGTCCGAGGATGATCACTCCGAGTGGGCGGTGGCTGCACCCCCATCTGACAGCAGCCCTACATCTGGCACCGCCCCCTCCATTGGCATCAGCCGCCTCCCACGTGCTCGTGTCCCTTCCCAACGTGCCCGGTCACCACATGTCTCCTTCCTGCCAGGCACCGCACCCCCTGCCCCTGTCTCCACTGCTGCCGCCAATGCTGAGTCTGTGGACATCCAGCAGCAGTTGCAGATTGGTCAGACTGCGATCCTTAATGTCCTCCATGCCCACAGCCAGGTCCTCAACAACATGGAGGCATACTTGGAGGGCATTCATTCATCGCAGGCTGACCAACGCAACTTGCTGAGGTCCATAGACTCCACACTGACTGCAGCAGTGGGTCTCCTGCAGCGCTACGTCCCACCCCCTACCCCTGCTCCTTCCACACTTCCCACTCCCATGCCTGTCCAACATACACCCAGACGTAAGCATGCAACCACCACAACAGACACAGGCACCACACCAGCAGGGAAGGTCCGCCGCACACCTCCTGACACGCACACACAGGGTGCAGTAGGCACACCCACTGGGTCGGGGGGCAAACGTGTGAAATAATTTTCATTACCTGGACTTAATTTGATACGGAAACATAATAAAACAGCTCAGTAAAATGAGAGGCAGAATCCGTGGTATCAGAGGTTCGGAATGGGCTTTATTCCAATGAACGATTATAATCGGTTGCTCCAAGTTCCATCACCACGGAGGTTCAGGAAGTGAAGTACATACTTTATTGACAAGAAATGACTTTTATAGTACATACATTACAATGAAGCGAATGCAGTAGGCGTAACAATTGATAAGGAAAATGACGATTCATATGCGTAACCAAAAATGGGTGTAATAAGGAGTAAAAAAGGAACATAATTGGTCATGATGTCATATATAAGGTGGATCTATAAGATAATACTTGGCATAGATGCGCGCGCAACAGTATGACGTGTGATTGACGTGCAACTAGGGGGTGAAGGGGACTTGACATTTAGCTCTACATGTGGAGACGAAAAGTCTGGGGGGTCAAGTCAACCTAATCCCAAATCATATCTAACATCCTATGTTTAAAGAACTATGTTATCCACAAAAGAAGGACTCTCGGACAGAATCTATTCTATACTGACTGTGCGTGCGTGTACAAGCGTCTAAGTGTCTATACTAAATGCGAGGGGGTAGGAATATTCCATGGTAACAGGACTATGAATTACTGGCATAAAGACAGAGAAGCCGGGCCTTTTGCTCGGTAGCTGGAAGAATGTTTACTTAAACTACTAGACAGGAATGCATCGGCTAAGGGGTGAAGCAGATAACTCGAAGGTGAAATACAGTTCTTGGCAGAGAATAGGCTGATGTCAGGCTTCGTGAGCCGCGCAGAGAATGAGACAAAGTTCATGGTCACAGATGCAGGCTCAGACTGGAGTTTTCAGAGGCAAAAGGCAGGAAGAGTTCGATGACAGAATCAGGGCCTACTTGCCTGGACTGTAAAATGGCATAAGTGAACCATATAAAGGCGGTGGCCTTTCGTACTTAGGAAGGGAATATCCGGCCTATTCATGGCGGATCTGACAGAGGACATGTTGACGATGGACGCACATGTGTTTGCGTCTTCATAACTGGAACTGGAGGGAACATACATGTACTTGTAACATGCACATAGAACCGTTGGGGTCCAAGATAGGGGACATAACTGACCAGAAAAATCCATATTTCCACATTCCCTCCTTGTCCCCTACTTGCCCGTCAAGAGATATCAATCTTCATTAATCCATTGATCTGTTCATATAGCATCATTTGTTCTTCTTTCTTCTTCCGGGATCTTGAATGAAAATCTTGACGTGGAATGCACGATGTGGTACACAGACCACAAATCGCTGGTCCACATTGCAGGCATAAGCAGCAACTGAATAATATGAGAAGGCCAATACCTAGGAAGGATAGGACTCTCCATCCCCAGGCTGATATCACACTCCAAAACCAACCGGACCAAGTCCAAGTGCCTGGGTTCTGGTGTATCTGGCTTACAATCTTATGAAGGCGAGTTATAGCTTTATATACAGATGGCGAATTTTCTGGTATGAATACGCAGCAGCTTGATCCGATGACCCTACAAGCTCCGCCCCTATCAGCCAGGATGACGTCAAGGACAAGACGATTTTGAAGCACAACAATCCGCATAGCAGACTGCTCTTCTGTTAAATTGCCTAAGGCGGAAATAGTTTCATTCACTACTGCTTCAAGGGTTCTAGTTAATCTACGTATCAGCTTACTATTAGTAACAGTACCTATATAGGGAAAGATGCCTTTATTGAAATCTGTGTATTTTTCCCATGCTGTTTCAGTGTAATCGACAATCGGGAGATCTCTCCGCTCTCTGTTGTGTACTAAATGAATATTTCTATAATAATCAGGAGGAGCTAGGAAAACAGGTGGCAAAAGGAATGCAATGTAGCAGGTACCATCCCAATCTAGAGGTAGACGCATATATGCAGTCTGACCACATATAAAGTAGGAGTGGCGATAAGCTCTAAATGAAGATTTACCTTGATCACTGAATTCTACTGTAGTAGTGCATTTACTATGGCCCATATGTATGGAACCAACTTTTCTTACACACAATTCACCTTTCGCTGGGAATACTGACATGGTTGGTAAAACTAGTTCAACTTCGGATTCGACATTTAGAACCATGAGATTAGGAGTAAAGTTACCTAATCCATATACTTCATTTTCTAGATCAGTTCCTGTTCCTTTGGGGCGACCCTCCTTGTCAGGGTAACAGACTTTGAATAAAACTAGGTTCAGATTTCCCCATACCCACTGGTCTTGGTAAACGGCTGTATCTGAGTCTATGGAATTGATTAAACTAAACCATGCTCCACAGGAGCCATTATGTGTAAACGGATGTGGAAAGAAAGGCAGGACTCCTTCATAATTCTGATAGGGAGGGAGCCGGCCACACACCCAACAATTAGTAGCATTACTAGTCTGGTGGGAATGGTGTAACATACTAATGAAAGTGTTATTGCGCAGCGCAAGTCTATAAGACAATTCATGCGGGGGTAAGTCACTAAAAGAATGTTCAGCAGTAACATTGTAAACATTTCTGGCAATAGGGTAATATATGTGCAACAATATACTTGCAGTAATTATTAAAAGACTTAAGAAAAACAAGATTAATAATGTCACTATGCAATGGCTACGCAGTGATTTATAATACGCCTGTCGTTTCATCATTTTTCGCGACTGTCCATGATTCAGGTCTAGGCGATACATGTCGGAGACAGATTCAACCGCTTCACCTAGGAGAGGACTTAAACAATCAAATCGTCCGACGGCCTGGGCCTTAATTTTAGATTATAGAGTTCTTTACTGTCGGCCTCAGCCAGAGGTAGTTTTGAGTCAATTGGTGAGGACACACGAGGTGGGCTGTTTACATCTGAAGGAAGTCCATGAAATTTCTTGATATGACTTGAATGCACCCATCCTTTCCTGCCCTCGATCTTCACGGCTGTCCTTGTGGTCAGCAGGACCAATTTGGGTGCCTTCCACCTGGGCTCCAGCTGGGTCTTTCGGTCGAAATTTCTCACAAACACAAGGTCCCCCGGGACTACGTCATGGGGTTTCACCTCAGTGTTGTCGGGAAAGGCTGCAGCTACCTGTGAACGACAAGATTGTAGTGCAGACATCAAGGAAGCCAAGTAATCTGTCAGCATATTACAGTCAATATCAGTTATTTTGCGTGGTATAGGCGTCCCCCACATATTTGGTGGTCTGCCGAAGATCACCTCATACGGGGATAGCCCTGTTCGAGAGTGTGCTACCATTCTTGTGAAAAAGAGTGCAACTGGTAGTGCTACTACCCAGTCGACACCTTTCTCCCTGCATATTTTGGACAATCTAATTTTCAGTGTCTGATTATGTCTTTCTACGAGACCTGCTGCCTCAGGGTGTCGGACACAGTGGAATTTCCACTGATAACCTAACAAAAGTGAAACATGTTTCATTAATTCGGATGAGAACGGCTGGCCGTTATCTGAGTGAACAACACGTGGTAAACCGTATCGTGGGAAGAATTCTCGAACTAGCTGTGTGGCAGTAGTCGGGGCAGTGTAATCTGAAACCGGGTATGCCTCCGTCCAGCGGGACAGAGCGCAGACAACTACGAGAACATATTTGAATCCTCGACATCGTTCCATCTGGATATAATCCATCTGGAGGACTTCAAAAGGGTGATTAGGAGGATGAAATCCACCTTGTTCTACGGGAACACTTTTTCCTGGGTTGAACTGGCAACAGATCATACAGGTACGGACCTTTTGTTTGGCTGCTGCTCGTAAATGTTTATTGAACCAAATGTGTTGTATGCTGTCTAGCATAGCTTTTTCTCCTAGATGTGCTGGACTATGTATAGTGTTAATTATAACTTGGACCATTGAATCAGGAAGGAACCACACAGACTTTTCCTTCATCATCCATCCTTGATCCGTTTGGATCCCTCCTAATTCAGTCCATTTCTTTATTTCTTCTGATGTAGCATGTGTCTGGATGTCAATTACGTCAAAAGTAGGATCTTTAACTGTCATACAATGTGTCGGGACTATTGTCTTTGTCATGTCGGATGTTTGTGTTTGAGCAGTCTGTTTAGCTGTTCTGTCAGCTAAATCATTGCCTTGAGAAATGATATCAGTAACTTTCGTATGTGCTTTGCATTTCATAATCGATATTGCAATCGGTAGATGTATCGCATCTAATAAGGCATGAATGAGGGGTCCGTGCTGAATGTGGGCACCGTGGGAAGTTAAATAACCTCTCTCTCGCCACAGCACGCCGAAGTCATGTACAACTCCGAATGCATAACGTGAATCAGTGTATATGTTGACTTTTTTATTTGTAGCTTGAATACAGGCTTGTGTCAGAGCGACGAGCTCTGCTGCTTGAGCGGACAAAGTATTTATATGATTTGTTTCAATGACCTCAGTATCTGTTGTGACTGCGTAAGCAGCCACTAACTCTCCTGTACTTGTTCTCATACATGAACCATCTACATACAACGTCAGGTCTGGATCTGACAATGGAACATCTGTCAAGTCTTGTCTGGGTTTCGTCGTGATAGTGATAACTTCAATACAATCATGAGCTAATGGGTCTGTTCCATTTACAGGTAAAAGTGTGGCAGGATTCAATGTGTTACAACGTCTGATTTCTATATGTGGCTGAAACAATGTTAGTTCGTACCCTGTAAGTCTTGCTATAGTCAAATGTTGTGTTTGCGTTCGGTTCACAAGAACCTCTACTGCATGTGGTACTTGTACTGTCAATGGATGTCCTAACACTATGGCATCGCTTTGTCTGATTGCTAATGCTGTCGCTGCCACTGATTTCAGGCACGCAGGCAGAGCCTGAGCTACTGGATCTAATGTGCTAGAAAAATAAGCACATGGTTTGTGTGCTCCTGCTTGTTCCTGTGTGAGTACTGACAGGGCAGTACCTTCGCGTTCTGTAACAAAGAGTGTAAAATGTTTTCTGTAACATGGCGTTGCTAAAACAGGTGCTTGACATAAAGCTTTCTTTAGGCTTTCAAAAGCTTGTGTATGTTCCTGGGTCCAAGGGAGAACAGTCGATGTGGCTGCCTCCTGTGTTGTCAACTGAATGAGCGATTTTGCTAGAAATGCATACTGGGGAATCCACTGTCTACAATATGAAGTGAGGCCTATAAAAGCCCGCACCTCCTTTTGTGTCTTGGGTATTGGCATGTTAGCTATTAACTGAATGCGGTCTGGTGTAAGCTGCCTTCCCTCCTTGGACAGCGAGTGTCCAAGATAAATAACTCGCTGGACACAGAATTGCAGCTTAGAAGGGGACACCTTGTGCCCCTTTTCTGCTAGAAATTGTAAAACTGTCAGTGATGCTTTTTCACATTCGGGTTCGCTTCGGGCGGTGATCAGCAGATCATCGACATATTGAAGCAAGGCAGTGTTAACTGGCATGTGGATACTGTTGAGTTCTCGTTTCAGTGCTTGGCTATAGATGCTGGGGCTTTCTGTAAATCCTTGAGGTGCGCGTGAGAATTTAAAGCTACGTCCATTTAAACTAAATCCGAACAAATATTGACTTTCCGGATCTATTGGGACGCTGAAAAAAGCGTTTTTAAGATCAATTACAGTAAAGAATGTTGCTTCGGAATCAATGGCTGTCAATAATGATGAGATATCGGGGACCACAGGGAATTGTGGCACAATACATTTGTTTAATTCGCGCAGATCATTAACCAATCGATATACTGGCGGGGCCTTTGGATCTGTTCGTTTAAGAATCGGAATTATTGGTGAATTACATACATTGGAGTCTGTTTCCACAACCACTCCTTGGGCAATGAGCTCGTCAATGATTTGTAGTAAAGCCACTACAGCATCTGGTGGTAACTTGTATTGTCGCATTCGTGGTAGTACCACTCCTGCCTTTAATGTGACTCGATATGGTGTAATATTCATGCAACCAACATCAGTAGGGCCTTGTGCCCATAGATGTGTAGGTAAAGTCTGCAGTCGGGGGTCCATGTCTCTAGATACATAGTGAACTTTAAAATCACGTAAAAACAATCTTACTCCTTCCGGAGAACAACATATTATAGCTCCTAGAGCTTTCAATGTTTTTATTCCTAACAGGTTTTCTGGACATGATTTAGTAAGCAATAAATCGGTAGTTCGGGTCAAAGGTCCTATCGTAAGTGGAAGAGGTTGTGACACTTTATTAACAATAGGTTTTCCTGAAAAACCAAGGGAAATATTCTGAGAGCCTGAGAGGGGTGCCCCTGGAACTTCACTACGTTTTATGGTCGTTCGACTTGCCCCTGTATCGAGTAAAAATTTTCTGTCTTGGCCTAACAATTCACTTTGTACATAAGGTCCTTCTTGATCTACAGGGATCTCGATAAGGGGTAAGTCAACTTCCCTCTCTAGGCTGGTTCATGCGTATCGTTGGTAATCAGGATAGTCGTACTGTGCGGTCTGGTACAGTTGTCGTGTCGTGGTTTGTGTGGCAGCAACGGGCAGCGCTGGTGCAGCTGGCACAAACTGTACAGACTGGGGTGGAGCTGGCATGGACTGTGCATGTTGCAAGGCTCCTTGTTCATTCTGATCCTGTCTAGGTGGCCGTGGTCTTTCTTTTGTATTACCTATGGCGATATTATGTTTCAAAACTGGACAATCGTGTACGTAATGACCTGGCTTTTTACAATAATTGCATGTCCCTTTTACAGGTCCTGCTGAATCACCGGAATGTGTCATACCCTTTTTATGTCCCTCAGCTGGAACTGTCTGAGAAACTAGCATTTTCATTTTTGTGTCTTTCATGCGTCTGTGTTCATGTTCTTGTTCCTCTCTAATTCTATTGTGATGGTATTGTAACATTTGTAACATTTGTGATGGAGTGTTACCTTGCCAGGTACTGTCGAATTTTAATACTCTATTCTTTACTTGGGGCAGGGCATTTTCCACTAATTTTGTTACAAACAGATGTGGGTATGATTCGCTACTTGCTTTTATGCCACTGTTTATACCAAAACATTTTTCAAATCGGGCATAGTAATCACTAGTGTCCTCATCTTGCTTCTGTTTACAGGCTGAAATTGTACCCCAATCTTCCTTTTTCGTAGTTAATAAACGTGGCAGTACCTGTACTAATAAACCTGGTAGTGCTTTAGTTTTGTCCCCAAGCCCCGAACCTGGACCTCGGGCCTTTTCTTCTGCTTCTAGTGATGTCCAATCTATCTTTTGATCTCCTACCTCCCACTCTTTTTCCTTGAGTTTCTCGTAAATGCCAGCAGGCATCAATACCTTTAATATTGTCATAATGTCGGGATAGGTATACTCTCCCATGAGTAGCATGTCTTTAATTTCTCGGTGAAAACCCGCTGGATCTTTGTCATGACTGGGTACCACTTTCTTCATTTCTAACAATTCTATTTTTGATATGGGCGTATATACAAATACGCGCTTAAACTCGTTGTCCTCGCCCTTTATTGGGTGCACTTCTCGTAAGGGATTCTGTCTATCCATGTAATACGTGGTTCTTTCCTTGATGGGCAATGAGACATGGTCTGAACATACAAAAAGAATATACTGCTTTCTTGATTCTAGAATTTCTTTAATTAATTTAGTACCTGAACCTCTCCATCTATTCATGAGTAATTCAGTCAATATATCAGGTAAGGGACCAGGATCTGAATGTTGACTCTGATATAGTATAATGAGTTGTTGAATCATATAAATCCCAGCTAACCGCTGTTCATCCGGGGTGAGATTCAAAAATGCGCGTGCTACTGTATCATCACTATATTTTCCGGGACTGTCAACCCAATGGACAGCTGACCTGGCTAATTCTTGTTCATCCATAGAATCGAGGAAATGATAACCCCTTCGTTCTCGGAGTAATTTGTCAGCTGTTTGGAACGAATGCTCGTTAGACCTTATATGGACTATGGGTGTTTGAAATTTTCTGTTATTTTCTAGACACATCGGACGTATCGGATCAGTAAGACATCTAGTACTATTACAAGATCTTCTTCTACCTACATAGGCTATAGTTTCTGACTGTCCTGTGGGCAGTCCTGATCCTTCTTCCTCGTTTTGATCGAACTGGTCTACCGCTAATCTTTCTTCGTGTAGGCGTTCTATTTCTTTTCGGATCTTTCGGCACATGGCTATTATACAATTCTGCTTATCATGTCTTCCTTCTGATATATTCTGACTCCATCTGGTAAGAATTTGCATTGCTTCCGGGTCTACCCCTGGTCGGTCTTGATTTCTGATCACACAATTTATGAGGAAACGTAACAGTTCCCCCTGTATTTCCACTTTCTGGTATTCCATAGCTCTGTTAATACATTCAGAATCTCGTCCGGTTTGGACAAAATGATATATATTATCTAGATGTGCAGTCATTCCTGGTAATTTCCCTAAATACACTGCGGCTCGTCTGATACGTAATGATGCTAGGGTCATTTCGTCCTCTTTGCCGGGCACAGGGTCATATCTACAATCTATAAGGAGTTCCTTAAGCGTACGGGCATTTATGAGTTTGGGGGTACGTGAGTGTGCTGACTCTTGAAAGGTAAGTTTATTTATTCTGGGTGGCGTAGAGAAAATGTTACTAGCACCTCCCGTAGCCCCATCTGGGGTGTCGGGTGTGAAAGGATTCGTTGAACGTGACACAGCAACTATAGGTGTGGACACAGCTATAGAAGCAGCTGTAGGAACAGATGTAGAAACAGATGTGCTTGTCGGAACTTGTGACACGATCTGTTGCTGTAGGGATACGGGTACTGGGTCTTGGCGTTGAACCTCCCTGATAGGCGGTCTATGTGGGGCGGAATTAGCATACTCGGGAGCTGCGTCATCTAAATATGAGGAAAGAAAAACATCTTCTGCGGTTCTAGGATGCCCCTTAGGATGTACCTTTATTGGAAATAATGGGGTTGGCAAGTCTTTTGGTATTTCTGGAGTAGCCTTAGGTAATCCTTCAGCCAGAAGGGGATACATACCATTCATAAGGGCATTTCTTTGTCTGTCTACTTGTTCTGATTTCACTCGTGCACCTTCTTCAATTAATAGATTTTCTCGGACTTCATTTGATTTTTCTTTACTCTTCTCTTCCTGTCTACGTGCTTTTTCTGTTCGTCTATGTGATTCTTTACGCCATAATTCAATGGCGTCTTTCTGTGATTGTCTAGCTTTCTTTTTCCATAATTCTTCCTCTACTTTCACGATGCACTCTGCATCCCAGGTCCCCGCTGCGGGCCACCTCTGACTTTCTGGTAATTCCTTGGTGTAGTCTACCCATAGATCAAGAAATAATATGGCGTCTAGGCCATGTTTGTGATACATGAAGTACCCTGGAGTGTCCCTAGGAGGAATGGGAACAGCTTCTTCGAGTACCCCTTTTCTAGTTGTGATCTGTCTTAGTTTCGAAAAGAGTGGCATATTGAAAACTGATCTGATACTTGATTTTGAACAAACTTAATACCATAAACACAATAATGAACAGTCATTCATACCACAATATGCAGAACGTACTTAAAACATTTAACATTTAACATTTACCTGAACAATGAACAATGATGACGATCTAAGGAGAACTTAAATCACTAAACATAATACTCGACATTAACTGAATTATATACTTGATATACTGCTAAACAGTACAGATACACTGCTGAAACAGTGCAGACCGGATTTGTGTACCCAAACCCGTCTTGACCGGCACAAACTATGTGCACGTCAGAAAGCCTCCCCAGTAATGGTACTCACCGGGTAGCTCGGAAACGGAAGGCCTCGGAAACTCGACTGAACTTGAACCGGACTGGACTCGACTTGAACACTTCGGACACTGGACTCGACTTGGGACTTCGGAAACTGGTGGGCCTCTGTATACCTCGGATCTTGTTCTCTCAGCTAGGCTCTGGTCGGGATACTTCGCACTTCTCACCGCCTCGTCTGGGTGTTGATCGCAGCCTCAGTCGCCCCCGCTTGACCGGAGGGAGATACAGGAAATCCTGCTGGTACGCGTTATTGTCCGTCCAGCTGTGGCAGGAGACCGGGCCTGCAACTCACCGCCGGCGCGTGAGATGAGAAAGTGTCCCTGTTCGGGCGCCATTCATGTGGTAAATAATTTTCATTACCTGGACTTAATTTGATACGGAAACATAATAAAACAGCTCAGTAAAATGAGAGGCAGAATCCGTGGTATCAGAGGTTCGGAATGGGCTTTATTCCAATGAATGATTATAATCGGTTGCTCCAAGTTCCATCACCACGGAGGTTCAGGAAGTGAAGTACATACTTTATTGACAAGAAATGACTTTTATAGTACATACATTACAATGAAGCGAATGCAGTAGGCGTAACAATTGATAAGGAAAATGACGATTCATATGCGTAACCAAAAATGGGTGTAATAAGGAGTAAAAAAGGAACATAATTGGTCATGATGTCATATATAAGGTGGATCTATAAGATAATACTTGGCATAGATGCGCGCGCAACAGTATGACGTGTGATTGACGTGCAACTAGGGGGTGAAGGGGACTTGACATTTAGCTCTACATGTGGAGACGAAAAGTCTGGGGGGTCAAGTCAACCTAATCCCAAATCATATCTAACATCCTATGTTTAAAGAACTATGTTATCCACAAAAGAAGGACTCTCGGACAGAATCTATTCTATACTGACTGTGCGTGCGTGTACAAGCGTCTAAGTGTCTATACTAAATGCGAGGGGGTAGGAATATTCCATGGTAACAGGACTATGAATTACTGGCATAAAGACAGAGAAGCCGGGCCTTTTGCTCGGTAGCTGGAAGAATGTTTACTTAAACTACTAGACAGGAATGCATCGGCTAAGGGGTGAAGCAGATAACTCGAAGGTGAAATACAGTTCTTGGCAGAGAATAGGCTGATGTCAGGCTTCGTGAGCCGCGCAGAGAATGAGACAAAGTTCATGGTCACAGATGCAGGCTCAGACTGGAGTTTTCAGAGGCAAAAGGCAGGAAGAGTTTGATGACAGAATCAGGGCCTACTTGCCTGGACTGTAAAATGGCATAAGTGAACCATATAAAGGCGGTGGCCTTTCGTACTTAGGAAGGGAATATCCGGCCTATTCATGGCGGATCTGACAGAGGACATGTTGACGATGGACGCACATGTGTTTGCGTCTTCATAACTGGAACTGGAGGGAACATACATGTACTTGTAACATGCACATAGAACCGTTGGGGTCCAAGATAGGGGACATAACTGACCAGAAAAATCCATATTTCCACAAGAGTGGGAGTCCGCATTCCACCCAATCCACTCCCTCCAAATCCCCTCCCCTCAGCTCTCCTGGCCACATCTCCCCCAAAGACTCCTTCATGGCCGCTCTGTCCCTGAGCCCCACAGTGACACCACCCCGCAAGCGGTCAAGGAGGTCCCCGGTCATGGTGCTTGATTCCCCCCCCTGTCCACACCCTCCCACAGTGGTGCTGCGACCCATCCCTCTGACCCCCCCCCCCTCCTTGGGGCCTGTGGTTCCTTCGGGTGCAGGGGAGTCCCTGGAGGACCTTGCTAAGGTGTGCAGCGAGATCCTGGCCTCCGCCTTTGGCCCTGCCCCACCACCTGTGGTGGAGTCCTCCATCCCTGCACCCACAACACCTACCCTTCACCCTCCTGTCCCTGCGGTGCCTGTTTCTTCCCCCCCACATGATGCCCTGACCCCTGTGGAAGACGACGGATTGTAACTGTGCAGGCAAGCTAGGGGACACGCATCCCACTGTGTCCCCCATCCAGTTGGGACTCCTGGACTGCCCTATGGCCTTTGTTGAAATTGGACTCACGTCATACTAGTTTTTTTCTCATGCTGAAAAAAGCTATTTATTTTTGCCCTTGGAACACTCCTGCATTGCTGGCCTTGCTGTTGGTGGGGCTGCTACATGGTTGTGGGTGTTGGTCATGTGTTGGGTGTGTGGGAAATGTAGTAGTGTGCTGCTCATAGGGGGGACCCTGGGATCTGTGTGCCATCATACGGTGTTAGCTACCTTTCTCCATTCATGTATGCAGTTGCTGCATGTTGCAATTGTCCCAAGGTGTATTCCTTCCTCTGTGTACCCTGACTTCTTCCCTGCAGGGTGTCCCCTGACTTTGGCACAGAGCTGTGTGTCCATTAGCTGGGTGTGTGACGTAGTCCTTCACCTTTGCACATGCATGCTGAGCGATGTCTCCACCTGCGTCATTCGTGGCATCCTTGGTAGTCATTGTACTTGTGTATGTGGCCTATTGACATGACTTCATGTGTACATGTTTTCTTTTCTGCGCTATGCATGCGTATACTCCCAGCCTCGAACACATGTGGTACATGTACTGCAGGGTCTTTGTGCACTTGACTGACATTTGTGGGCATGGTATCTGTGACTACTCCACCCTTTGCGTTCCATGGGCACTGCTGGGAGTGATAGGCACCCACCCCTCCTGTCTCAGGGCACTGCTGGGAGGACTCTGCACCCACCCCTCCTGTGTCTGGGCACTGCTGGGAGGACTCTGCACACACCCCTCCTGTCTCAGGGCACTGCTGGGAGGACTTTGCACCCACCGCTCCTCTCTCAGGGCACTGCTGGGAGTGATAGGCACCCACCCCTCCTGTCTCAGGGCACTGCTGGGAGGACTCTGCACCCACCCCTCCTGTCTCAGGGCACTGCTGGGAGTGATAGGCACCTACCCCTCCTGTCTCAGGGCACTGCTGGGAGGACTCTGCACCCACCCCTCCTGTGTCTGGGCACTGCTGGGAGGACTCTGCACACACCCCTCCTGTCTCAGGGCACTGCTGGGAGGACTTTGCACCCACCCCTCCTGTCTCAGGGCACTGCTGGGAGTGATAGGCACCCACCCCTCCTGTCTCAGGGCACTGCTGGGAGGACTCTGCACCCACCCCTCCTGTGTCTGGGCACTGCTGGGAGGACTCTGCACACACCCCTCCTGTCTCAGGGCACTGCTGGGAGGACTCTGCACACACCCCTCCTGTCTCAGGGCACTGCTGGGAGGACTCTGCACACACCCCTCCTGTCTCAGGGCACTGCTGGGAGGACTCTGCACCCACCTCTCCAATTTCACAATATGTACGCTCATGACATACACGGATGTGGGTACGCTCCATGCATTCGAGGTGAGGGTACGTGTCTTACTTACACTGTTGGGGTGGGGCTACGCTCCATGCATTCGAGGTGGGGGTACGTGTCGTACTTACACTGTTGGGGTGGGGGTAAGCTCCATACGTACGCGGGTGTGGGTACGGGTCGTAATTACGCTGTTGGGGTGGGGGTACGCTCCATACGTACGCAGGTGGGTACGGGTCATACTTACGCTGTTGGGGTGGGGGTACGCTCCATACGTACGCGGGTGTGGGTACGGGTCGTACTTATGCTGTTGGGGTGGGGGTATGCTCCATACGTACGCGGGTGTGGGTACGGGTCGTACTTACGCTGTTGGGGTGGGGGTACGCTCCATATGTACGCGGGTGTGGGTACGGGTCGTACTTACGCTGTTGGGGTGGGGGTACGCTCCATACGTACGCGGGTGTGGGTATGGGTCGTACTTACGCTGTTGGGGTGGGGGTACGCTCCATACGTACGCGGGTGGGTACGGGTCGTACTTACACTGTTAGGGTGGGGGTACGCTCCATGCATACGGGTGGGGGTAGGGTCCGTACATATCCGTCCCCACGCTATGTGATGCTTGTACGGGCCGTACCCAGGCCTTTGCCACGTGGGTACGAGCCGTCCCGTCATTGTTGGAGTGACGTGGGTGTGGGCGTGGTTCGACTCGTACCCACGCTCTTCAGGCGTGGGTACGGGACATACCTGTCTGTTTGTGTTGCCTGTTCGCGTCGTGACGGACTTCCGTTGTGGCGGCCGCTGGCTTATCTGGACACGCCCCCACCCCCTCGTAGTGACCAGGGCATGGGAGTCAGGTATGTCCAGGGCATGTGTGCTGTGTGACTTTGGTGGGGGGTTTGTGGCCTGCCCTGGTCCTGCCACCCCACCCCACCCCACTTTCCCCCCTCCCTTAGTTGTTCTGACCTTCTGCGGCGTCTGCGTCGGAACCTGTAGAGGAGGTCGACTGCTATGAGGGCCGGGATGACTCGTAGGGTAGGGTCCATGTCTGTCCGTCGCGTACTGGTCCTCCTTGTTCGCGTCGTCCTGTCGCGTACTGGTCCTCCTTGTTCGCGTTGTCCTGTCTGTCCGTCGCGTACTGGTACTCCTTGTTCGCGTTGTCCTGTCGCGTACTGGTCCTCCTTGTTCGCGTCGTCCTGTCTGTCCGTCGCGTACTGGTAGTCCTTGTTCGCGTCGTCCTGATTTCCCGGCAGTTTTTGGCTGCCGCAAAATATTCACCGTGCGGGATGACGTCGGTGCGAATCGTAATTCCTGGTTCGTGAATGGCAGGCTGCGTGCGTCCCGACGTCAGGTCGGCGCTTTCCCGGTTCGCATTTGTATGTTTATTTTGTTCGGTCGGGGTTTTTTACGATTCGTACGGAAATGGTGTTCCCGTGCGAATCGTAATTCCATGTTTGTATTTTTGTACGACCGGGTACGCGTCGGACGGAGAATATGCTCCGTCCGACGGTTCGTACCCGGTTTTTACAGGATCGTAATCGGCACCTTAATCAGTCAGTTATACAATCAATTTTTCAAAAACAAATCATCCATTTAGACACTTATATACCCATTTATTCTTCCATCGACCTTGAGATATACATATATAAAACATATGTAATTTTCAGTAAAACGCACATTCACTGGATGATGTCATCAGTGATGTCATTTGAGATGTCATCGGGTGATGTCATGAATGATGTCACTGACCATGTCATGAGTGATGTAATATGTGACGTCATCAGCAGTGCATTGCTGATTTAGCTGAACTAACTATAACGGGGGAATTTCAATCGTTTTGTACGAATGAAAAGTCCAGCTAACTATAACGCCCCTGAAACCTATGGTTTTTTCAGTGAATTTCTAAGGTTTTTTAAATGCTAATTCCTAACTATAACGTGCCTGAAACCTATGGTTTTTTCAGTGAATATATATATATATATATATATATTATCTACTGGCGGTCGCCAGTAGATAGTTATAGTTAGGACCGTGTTTCCATAGGAAATCTCAAAATTCTATTTTGAATAACTTTGGCGCTGGTTGACGAATCCTCGCGAAATTTTCAAAACTAATGGGGCGCTCCACTCAGCTCCTACCCTGAAAGTCTCGGGGGCCGAGGAAAAAGGGGGGTCCCAAAACGCGTTTTCCCCATGCATTTTCCCATAGGACCTTTAGTCGAAGGTACAGCCCGAACGTCTGAACAGAATTACTTGAAATTTGGCAAAGAGGTAGTCCTCAGGTCAGGGATGTGCCTTTTGCATATATGGAGTCAATCTGTTCAGTAGTTCCTAAGAAAATTGCAGTTAAAGTACATAAATATCTATAGCCACGCACCGTGCGCGCACGGTGCCGTGCGCGAGCGTAATTCTGATTGGTGGATTCATGACAGTCAACATTCGAATCGGTCGAAATCAGGAAGTGTCAACCGCCATTTTGTGTGTTGTGTGTGTGACAGGGAAAAAGAAAGGTGGAGAACGTGAAAAGGGGGCAGGGTAGAGAGTTCCTGACCCCCTAGCCTTTGTCAGGGGGTCCCTGAAAGACCCCGAAGGGTGAAAAAAACATGTTATTTTTTTTCAAAAGATCGTGGTGTGCGCGCACGGTGCGCGCACCCCCTAGCCGCCATTTTGAGTTTTAGAAACAGAAGAGAGCTAAAAACACAAGTGGAGAACGTGAAAACGGGGCAGGGTAGAGAGTCCCTGACCCCCTAGGCCTTCTCAGGGGGACCATGAAAGACCCCTTAGTTCACAAAAGAAAAAAAAAAATTTAAAAAATATCACGGGGTGCGCGCACGGTGCACGTACGGAGCGCGCACGGCGGCAAAAAAACATAAAAAAATAGAATTAAAAATCAAGTTTAAGTGTTTAGATGTTGGTTGGCTCTAAAAAGAGCCGTTGTGTTCATTGAGTGCTTTTTTGTACCTACAAGTAAGTACCGATGCAGAGTCTAAAGTTCAAGAGGAAGACTCTGTTGCCTTCATCTGTGAAATGAACACCGTCTCCTCTATAAATGCCTTGCATGTTGCAACGCAAGTTGTTGTGGTATATAGAACCCATACCATAGTCTCTGAGGAAAGCAGAAACAGACTCATTGATGTGCTTTCTTGCTTTGTCAATCTGCGGACAATATTGGTTGGACCAGTTCCACTTTTGCCTTTGGCATATATTAGAATATACAAAGGTAGTTTGTGGAAAAAGTGACATCAATTGCACAAAGGTGTCCTTAACAAGCATTTCCAGACCTACCCCAGTTAAAGTGCCTAGGTCATTTCCACCACAGTGCACAATTATAAGGTCAGGCTGTGGGAGATGTAGAAAGGATTTCACCAAAGGCATTAATTGGTGCCACTTTCACCCTCTCTGACCAATTCATTTAATGTCTACATTTGGCAAAGCAAGGTCTTTCACAATACCTCTTTTTTCTGCATACTTTTCACTCCAGAAGACATAGCTATGACCTACAATCCACACTGTGAACATCTTTTAAGGAGATCTGTATGCACTCAGAAGGTGTCTTTCAGTAGAATGGCAATATGAAAAGAAAGATAGTTGTAAAATGGAGGCTTACATACTTTTTTTAAATAAAAAGAACTCATTGGCGGTTTCAGACTATTCAACACTAAAAATTAGGCTGTATGTTTAAATTTTTAAAAGCATGTTTTGTATTGGTTCAGAAAAATGTGTTCCCACGGAACATTACTTTGGATTTGCTGGTAGGTTTGAAAAGTCAAGCACTCTTGCTCTTTGGATTAGAAACATTGTGTGCTGAACTTCTGACCTCTCTGCTCACACCAGTGTTCCATGACCTGTTGCTATGGTAGCAGGCAGAAGTCATGTTGGGGGTAGGGATCATTTGGAAAGGGTTGAAATTTGCAACCAATAGAAATGTGTGTTTCCATTTGAAAAAATGTGGGAAGCACTGTGATTTGAAGTTAACATGTATATGTGTGATAAAAGAGAGGGAAAGATTGCCATTTACTGGTTCTGCTGAGAGGTGTACAGTTCAGAGATTCTGGCTCTGATAATCTGCTGTGTGAGTGCCACATTTCTTTCTCAACTAACTACTTTTAAAGGTGAGTTATGAATTTGAGAGGGGATCTATGTGGTGCATTTTGATATAAAAAATAGAAATGTGATTCTTGATTTAAAGTTGTGTTTTACATTTTATGTTTTGGAAGATATTTAACTGCCTTGAACTTGTAAGATATTATGGAGTATGTCTTCACCATAAGTTAAGGTGTACTGGTATCACCCAGGAATACTGTTTTCTGCCTAGAATCACACCATGAGTCTGTGTGCACAAAGGAATTGTTGTCAGAGATTTAATTCGTGTTGGCCTGGTTCTGTAAGACTTGCATTCGTAGGAAAGGGGCAGCTTGTTTTCTTGAAGTGTGATGGCTAGCATTCAGCACAAATCAATATCTCACAAATGAGAGGCAAATGCTAACACATTTGAAATCAACATGGTAGACTTTCCTTCCACTCCTGCAATGGGTGAGGTAGTTCCTACATGTTACAAACTCCAATTAAAACTTACCACACATGTACTCTTACATACATCTGTGCAGTCTTCATGCAGTTGTGCAAGTGTCCATGCAGATCTCTCTTGCACATGACAATACACAGTCTCCAGAAGCACGCTCTTAGCACACAGACAGCTGCTTCTCCTGCACTCCCATGCTAAGAATTCAGCACTGTGTGTTATTTCAGATAGTAGTGTGTAACGCTACCACATTCAACATCACCAAGGCTCATTTCCTTTCTTCTAGTCTAATCACTCACCCAGGTTCCACATGTTCATGGTCTCAAGTAGCTGTTAGGGCATGTGCTCTTTTCTGCCTCTCTAAACTATAAGGAAAATGTGTCAGGCTGTTACAGTAATTATTACTTGCAAAACCACAGTAGTAAATGTGCTTTGAAATTGCCAATCAAATATCGTTTTTTGCCTAGAATAACACCATGATTCTGTGTGCACAAAGGAATTGTTGTCAGAGATTTAATTTGTGGTGGTCTGGTTCTGTAAGACATGCATTCATAGGAAAGGGGCAACTTGTTTTCTTGAACTGTGATGGCTAGCATTCAGCACAAATCAATATCTCACAAATGAGAGGCAAATGCTAACACATTTGAAAACAACAGGGTAGATTTTCCTTACACTCCTGCAATGGGTGAGGTAGATCCTACATGTTCAAAACCCCAATTAACCCTTACCCCCATGTACTCTTACATACATCTCTGCAGTCTTCATGCAGTTCTGCAAGCGTCCATGCAGATCTCTCTTGCACCTGACAATACACAGTCTCCAGAAACACACGCTCTTAGCACACAGGCAGCTGCTTCTGTCGTAGATAAAGTATTACGCACTCATCATTTCTATAGGTATCAATAGGATCATGCATAAAGCAAGAGGCTGAGTCCGTGGTATCAGGTTCAAAAGGGCTTTATTCCAATAACTCGAGTTATAGGGAGAATGGTTCCATCACCCCAAGGTATCAGGAAGGGTCTTCTCCAACTTTATTCACAGAGCACAGTATATATACATTCCATATTATACGTAAGCAGGAGCGCTTCAGGCAGAGCAAGAGAGAATGAGATAAGAGCATGTGGGCGTGTAAGTAGGCGTGAAGGTGGGTGTCCATGTGGGCGTCCACTTGATGAGTCATAGGTGAGTGTCATAGGTGGGTGGGTACCTGGAGGGGGTTGTGTGATCAGCTGGAACTTTACTGGAACTTTGCCTTACTTGTGTGCTCAACTCGAGCATGACGTGTAACTGACGTGTAACTGGGGGAAGGTTGCTGTGCAGCCGGGGAGTCTGGAAGAGAGGCCTTCAGTGTCAGGACGACCAGCACATCTTGTATTATCTGATATCTAAAGTCCGGAGCAGGAACTGATCTGTGACATAGATTGCCCATCACCAAGAGCCGATGTGGCTTCTATTTCTTTATTCACTGCGTGGGCCTTACATGGGGGCTATGGGTATTTCACTGACGTGAGCTTTGCAATCACTGAAAGGGAGACAGAAAGGCTAGGCTCTATCCTTTGCATGCGGGTTTTGTTTATTCCTCCTTTTCCAGGCAGGAATGTGATTCAGTAGGAGTAAGCAGATAACCGTGCTCAATACTATCTCGGCACCCCGGACTGGGTCCCTTTGGCTGAGGCCCAAGTGTGCGAGGAAAAGGATACGCAGCTGCAGCTCTCAGAGCGTCTGAGGCCTGAAACCTCTTACGTTATAGCATAGGCATCATGGTTGACAGGCCATGGAGGGAAAATGCATGGCGTACATGCATGTACACGAAACGTTGGGGAACACATAGGGGACACATAGGCCTTGTCATAATCTTTATTTTCTCATTCCCTCCTTGTCCCCTAGTGGACCCTTCATGTCACATCTATTCTCATGAGACAGTCGATCTGTTCTTGCAGCATTATTTTTCCATTTTCAATGCTTTGTATATGGGGACGTGGAACACATGCAGTAGCACACAGGCCGCAAATGGCCGGGCCACACTGCAGACATAGACAACAACTGAATACCATTAGTAGTATTAACCCACAGACGGTCAACACTTTCCATCCCCATGCCGATATTACTCCCCAGAGCCAACTGGACCAAGTCCACGTGCCTGGGTCTGGATGTATGCTTTGGGAAATCTTGTGGAGCCTTGTTATTGCTTTGTATACAGATGGTGCGTTATTAGGAATAAAAACGCAACAGCTGGAGCCGATGATTCTACAAGCCCCGCCCCTATCCGCCAGGATGACGTCAAGAACAAGGCGGTTCTGAAGAACGACCATTCTCATAGCAGACAGTTCCTGGGTCAAGTTCCCCAGGGCTGATGCAGTCTCTTTTACAACTGTTTCTAGAATCCTTGTTAGCCTGCGGATAAGTTTACTATTCTGGACGGGACCTATGAAGAAAAAGAATCCTTTGTTGAAATCTGTATATTGCTCCCAAGCTGTCTCGGTCTGGTCAATGCCGGAGGCATCGAGCCCTCGTCTGTGTCTGATAAGTGCTAGTTGGGGATCTTGATGATAGTTCGATGGGGCCAAGAAAACGGGTGGTAAAAGAAATGATATGTAGCACATCCCACCCCAGTCTAAGGGCAGCTGTACATAGGCTGTCTGGCCACAAATAAAGTAGGTGTGTCGTGATGCTCTGAAATAGGACTTTCCTTTGTCTTTAAACTCTATTATAGTATTACACTCGCTGTGCCCCAAATGTACTGAGCCTTCTTTTCTGACACACAAGTCCCCTTTTACTGGCAGGATTGTAATTGAGGATGGACCTACATTGTGTATGGGCTTGACATTCAACATTATAAAGTCGAGGGTCGCATTTCCTTGCTGATACTCTTCATTTTCTAGATCTGTACCTTTTCTTTGGGGAAGACCTTCTTCGTCTGGGAAACATGCTTTATTCATGACTTTATTCAAGTTACCCCATACCCAGTCACCCCTACACTCCTTGTCTTGACATTCTTTGGCATCACCGTTGATGGATGTCATTAAGGCAAACCATGCTCCGCAAGAACCATTATGGGAGAACGGAAAAGGGAAAAGAGGCAACACTCCCTTCACCTTCTGATACGGGGGAAGTCGGCCACAGACCCAGCAGTCTGTAGCATTGCTA
This sequence comes from Triturus cristatus, assembly GCF_964204655.1. Taxonomy (NCBI): domain Eukaryota; kingdom Metazoa; phylum Chordata; class Amphibia; order Caudata; family Salamandridae; genus Triturus; species Triturus cristatus. The sequence goes on from NC_140591.1 coordinate 503,558,377, forward strand.
GTCTGATGTGAATGGTGCAGCATCTGAATAAAGGTATTGTTGCGCAGGGCAAGTCGATAGGATAGCTCATAGGATGGCAGATCACTAAATGTATGCTTTATGGTATCATTAGTGGAGGAGTGTAAGAGTGAGGCAATAGGAGGAAAAATAGCATGTAGTATTAAGCTGATTCATATTATCGTGATGCACAGAAGAGATAGAAAAATCAAAGTCACTATACATCTACCACGTAATATTTTACAGTATTTGCTTTTCATCTTGCTTTTTTTATGATTATCATTGTCCGAGATCTTATGCAAGTCAGAATACATGTTCAACCGATTCACCACCTAGTGGACTTAATTGATCAAACGGGGTCTGGCTTTCTAGATCTAAGTTTAGCTTTGTACTCCTGCTGAGGAGTCTCCTCTAGTAAAGGGGGCTCAAAGTCTGAAAAGTTTGTTTCCTTTTTAAAAGAGTCGTTATTCCCGAAGTAGCGCTTGCAGTGGTGTATATGCAGCCATCCTTTCCGTCCTTCGACTTTAACGGCTGTCCTCGTCGTCAATAGCACTAACCTTCCACCTCGGCTCAAGAGGACTCGTCCTGTCAAAGTTCCTTATTAAAATATAGTCCCCAGGAGCGATGGAGTGTTCCTTGACCTGGGTGTTGTCAGGGAAGGCGGCGGCAACCTGCGAACGACAAGAGAGTAGTGCAGACATCAAGGAAGCCAGGTAATCTGTCAGCAAGTTACTATCAACATCAGTAATCTTTTTAGGCATCGGAGTGCCCCACATATTCAGTGGCCTACCAAAGACCACTTCGTAAGGAGATAAGCCAGTTCTAGAATGGGCTACCATTCGCATGTAAAAGAGGGTAACCGGCAGGGCTACCATCCAATCTACACCTTTTTCTGCACAAATCTTTGCTAGTTTTGTCTTTAAGGTCTGATTGTGCCTTTCTACAAGGCCTGCTGCTTCAGGATGTCACACACAATGAAACTTCCAGGTATACCCTAACAGAAGGGACACCTGCTTCATGAGTTCAGAGGAGAAAGGCTGACCGTTGTCGGAATATACGACACGCGGTAATCCATAACGTGGGAAAAACTCTCGCACCAATTGTCTGGCGGTAGTTACAGCAGTATAATCAGGGACTGGGTAGGCTTCTGTCCATCTTGTGAGTGCACATACAACTACCAGGACATATTTGTAACCTCTACATCTGTTCATTTGGATATAATCCATTTGGAGGACTTCAAAAGGATGGTCAGGTGGAGAGAATCCACCTTGTTCCACCGGAATGCCTTTACCTGGATTGAATTGGCAACAGATCATACATGTTCTGACTTTTTGTTTCGCTGCTGCACGCAGGTGCTTGTTGAACCAGATATTCTGTAAGCTGTCTAGCATTGCTTTCTCTCCTAAGTGTGCAGGACTATGTGCGGTATTTATGATCACTTGTACCATCGAATCAGGAAGAAACCATGTTGCCTTGCCCTTAGTCATCCAACCCTGATCAGTCAGTACCCCTCCTTGTTCTGACCATTTCTTTAATTCGTCTAGAGTAGCATGTGTCTGTATATCTTGTACATCCCTGGAAGGATCCCTGACTGTCATGGCTTTGGTCATTGATGGTATCTGTGAGTTCGTCATGTCTAGTGGGGTCTGAGCTGTGTGTTTAGCAGTTCGGTCTGCCAGATCATTGCCTTGAGAAATGGTATCTGTGGCTTTAGTATGTGCTTTGCATTTCAGGATAGCTATGGCTGTCGGTAAATGTATCGCTTCCAGAAGGGCTTGTATAAGGGGGCCATGCTGTATCTTGGCCCCGTGAGAGGTCAAGAAACCTCTTTCTTTCCATAGTACTCCAAAATCGTGAACTACCCCGAATGCATATTGTGAATCGGTGTAAATGTTTACTCTCAAGTGCTTAGCTCTTATGCATGCTTGTGTCAGAGCGATGAGCTCTGCTGCTTGTGCTGACAGTATGTCTATTCTTTTAGTCTCTATGATTTCAGTAGCAGTGGTCACTGCATACGCTGCCACTAATTCTCCCGCCCCCGTCCTCATGCATGAGCCGTCAACAAAGAGTGTTAGGTCAGGGTCTGGGAGTGCAACATCTGTCAAGTCTTGTCTTGGTTTAGTCACGGTATGTATCACTTCAACACAGTCATGTGGTGGAATGTTTTCTGTACTAGAGGGCAAAAGAGTAGCAGGATTCAGTATGTTGCATCGTCTGATCTCTATGTGTGGTTGAAATAACGTCAGCTCATAACCTGTCAGTCTCGCTACAGTCAGGTGTTGGGTTTGTGTCCGGTTCAAGAGAACCTCCACTGCGTGCGGTACTTGTACTGTCAGGGGGTGGCCCAGCACTATCGAGTCACTTTGTCTTATGGCTAAGGCCGTTGCTGCAACAGATTTTAGGCACGCAGGCAAAGCCTGGGCTACTGGGTCCAATGTACTAGAAAAATAAGCACAGGGCTTGTGTTTTCCTGCATGATCTTGTGTGAGGACAGATAGTGCTGTTCCATCCCGCTCTGTCACAAAAAGCATAAAAGATTTGTTGTAATCAGGGGTCGCTAAAACTGGTGCTTGACATAAAGCTCCTTTTCATTCTTCAAATGCCACAGTGTGTTCTTGTGTCCAAGGGAGGACATTAGTAGAAGCTGCCTCCTGTGTCGTCAACTGCATTAGGGGCTTGGCTATGTAAGCATACTGGGGAATCCACTGCCTGCAATATGAAGTGAGGCCAATGAATGCACGTACCTCCTTTTGTGTCTTGGGCTGTGAAAGGCCAGAAATCAATTGAATACGTTCCGGTGTCAGTCGCCTACCCTCCTTGGACAGCAATTGCCCAAGGTACGCCACTTGCTGTTCACAGAATTGTAACTTCGAAGGGGACACTTTGTGCCCCTTGTCAGCCAGAAAGTGTAAAACCGTGAGTGATGCATCTTCGCAGTCAGTTTCTGATCTTGCTGTGATGAGAATGTCATCTACGTACTGTATCAGTGCTGTAGTGGTGGGCATATGAATACTGTCTAGTTGCCGTTTGAGTGCCTTACTGTAGATACTAGGACTCTCTGTGTAGCCCTGTGGTGCTCTTGTGAATCTGAAGCTGCGGCCTTTTAAACTGAAGCCAAAAAGATATTGGCTGTCTGGATGTATTGGGATACTGAAAAATGCGTTCTTCAGATCGATAACTGTAAAGAACGTAGCCTCTGCATCAATAGCAGTCAATAATGAAGAAATGTCCGGGACCACCGGGTACTGTGGGACTACACATTTGTTCAATTCTCGCAGGTCCACAACTAATCTATAGACAGGTGGTGCTTTGGGATCAGTTCGCTTAAGAATAGGAAGAACAGGTGAGTTGCATACGTTTGAATCAGTCTCCACCACCACCCCTTGTGCAATGAGTTCGTCGATTAATTTCAGTAACCCTACTTCAGCCTCAGGTGGGATCTTGTATTGTCGTATCCGTGGCAGCACTACTCCTGCTTTGAGGGTAACCTGGTGTGGTGTAATGTTCATGAAACCTACGTCAGTCGGACCTTGTGCCCATAGGTGCTGTGGTACATTTTGGAGCCTGATGTCAAAATCTTTTATTACAAAATGTCCCTTGAAATCACGTAAATACAGTCGCACTCCTTCTGGCGAGCAACAGATAATTGCTCCCAGTTCCTTTAATGTCTTTATACCAAGTAAGTTTTCTGGACATGATTTAGTAAGCAGTAAGTCTGTTGTATGTATCAGTGGACCAACTCCTAAAGAGACTGGTTCCAAAACCTCGTTAATAATTGGCTTTCCTGAAAAACCCAGGGATATGCTCTTTGAGCCCGAGAGGGGTGCCCCTGGAACCTCGGAATGACTGATGGTAGTTCTACTCGCCCCAGTGTCAATCAAAAACTTTTTATCCTGTCCCAGTAAACGTGTATGTACATAGGGACCCTCTTGGTCCACAGGAACTGGAATAAGGGGCAAGTCGAATTCCCTCTCTAGGCTTCTTCATGAATATGCTTGGTATTCTGGATAGTTAGGTTGAGCGTACTGATACATTTGTGCTGTAGCGTGGGTGGGTGCAGGTGCATGGACTGGCGGTGGCGGCGGTGGAAACGTATCTGATGTCTGATGCGTGTTATTTTCCTTGGGAGGATATGGACGTGGCTTTGTTTTACCTGTAGCTATATTGTGTTTCAGAACTGCACATTCATTTACGTAGTGGCCTGGCTTCTTGCAATAATTACAGTTCCCTTTAACTGGTGTCGCGCTACTTTTGTTCGTGTTTGTGTTTGCCGGTGCCGATTGGGCCACCAGCATCTTCATCTTTGTGTCTTTCATGCGTCTCTTTTCCTGCTCGTGTTCTTCTCTAATTCTGTTCTGGTGATATTGTAACATTTGTAACATTTGTGAAGGGCTGTTTGCTTGCCAAGTACTCTCAACCTTCAGTACCCTATACTTAATCTCGGTTAGGGAATTTTCTACTAGTTTGCTCACGAAAAGATGGGGGTATGATTCGCTACCGGGCTTAAGGCCACTATTGATAGTAAAACATTTCTCAAACCTAGAGTAAAAATCGCTTGTGTCCTCGTCTGGTTTCTGCTTACAGGCTGAAATAGCATCCCAGTCTTCCTTTTTAGTAACTAATAATCTAGGCAAAACTTGTACAAGGAGTTCAGGTAATTCTTTAGCTCGGGGACCCAGACCAACCCCCGGGGGTCTGGCTGCATCCTCTCTTTCCAACACATCCCAGCTAATCTTTTTCTCTCCCACCTCCCAGTCCTTTTCTTTAAGCTTCTCGTAAATACCAGCAGGCAATAGTACTTTCAATAATTTTAGAATGTCAGCATATGTATACTCTCCTAAGCGGAGAATGTCTTTTAGTTCTCGGTGAAAACCCCCCGGGTCTTTATCATGGGAGGGCAACATCTTTTTCATTTCCAGTATCTCTAATTTCGACAAGGGGGTGTAGACATACACCCGTTGTAGCACATTGTTTGTATCTTTTACAGGATGAACCTCTCGTAGGGGGTTCAGCTTGTCGTATAACTGTCGCCTATCATGGGGTGGAGCGGGAAGCAGGGACCTAGTCACGAATTCTATATATTTGTGTCGCTGATCTAGGATGACATTAATCAATTCAGTACCCATGTTCGTCCACTTATCTAGTACTATGTCGTCCAGCAACTTATACAATAGACCGGGATCAGAATATTGACTCTCATACAACGTAATCAAATGTTGGACCATGTAAACACCAGCTATGCGCTGTTCGTTTGGTGGGAGGCTCAAGAACCTTTGGGCTACTATATCATTATTATATGTATCATATTGGGACACCCACAGGGTGGCTGACCGTGCTAATTCTTTTTCGGTCGGGGTGAGGGGCTGGTCGTTACCTATCCATCTATTCAGGGCCTTTTCGGTAGTTTGGAATAAACTTTCAAGGGAATATCTTTTCTTTTATAGCCGTTCCCTGTTTACGGTAATTGAGGCCCTTGGGCCTCTCGAACCGTCGGGCATGGCCCACGTATAGTACTTTGTCTTTGTCCCCGGCTTCGTCATCAGAGGATGACTCAGCCTTTCCGTCCGGTCCTGCTTCGTGTGAGGCTATTATTGCCTTTCGGATTTTGGTCAACATGATGTCTGTCTGTCCTGATTTATCATGCTGACCGGCATCTATGTGATCACTCCAACCTATATAACAAGGGTGTACGTCCCCGTCACCTTCGTCTTTTTCCCTGATCAGACAGTTAATTAGGAAACGAAGGATATAGTTCTTAAAAATTACTTTTCGGTTTTGTGTGGCCTCTGCTATGCACTCAGGACCCTCCCCTGTTCTTATGAAATTGTACATTTTCTTTAGGTGTTTATCCATATCTGGTAATTTTTCCAGATATGCGACTGCTTGTCTAAGTCTTAGTGAAATCACGAGCATATTGCTCTTTCCTGGATCTGGATCGTATATACATTCGGAGATGTCTACTTTTACAGTCGGCTCCCCTCCTGATGCTGTCCCGGATCCCTCCCCGCCGTCCTCGAGCTCCTGGAGTTGGGCCTGTGTTGGGGGTGCAGGGAAAGATCCGTCTAGGTATGCTGGTGGGGATTCCTCTAGGTAGGTGGTAACAAACGCTTCGGATGCTGTTGGTCTTATTCTTCGGGGTACTTGCGGTGGCACTCTAACGGGTCTTTCTACTGGGGCCACTCTTGCTAGTTCCTCTGAAAGGACGGGATAAATACCAGCAACGACAGTAATTCTTTCTCTTTCAGCCTGTTCTCTTTTGACCCGCTCCCCTTCCTCCTGTAACTTCTTTTCTTTGGCATTTTCAGACTCCTGTCTACTTCTCTCTGCTTTGTGGAACTCTTTCTCTGTTCTTCTATGTGACTCCTTACGCCAAAACTCAATGGCATCCTTTTGAGCAGGTCTACATTTTCTCTTCCATAGCTCTTCCTCTACCTTCACAATGCATTCCGCATCCCACGTTCCCGTGATAGGCCATCTATACTGTGTCTCTAAATCCTTCGTGTAATCCACCCATAGCTCTAAAAACAACACGGCATCTAAACCATGTTTACAGTACATGAAATGTCCAGGTGTGTCTCTAGGCGGAATGTTAACTGATTCCTCTAATACACCTTTCCTAGTACCTATTTTACGCAGTTTCGAAAACAACGGCATGTTGAAATGTAACCAAAAAAAAAATCACAATGAAACAATCTTACATACAAACCTGACACATTCAAACCTAACTGAACCTGACTAAGACAATAACATTCATACAGTTGAATCGGTGCACCTGAATACTTGAATACTTGAATGTCTCCATGCATGCACTTGTATACTTGAATACTTGAAAACTCTATGCACTGGAATACAGCACAACCATACCGGTCTCACAAGTGAGACACGTCTTTACCGTGTTCATTAAATGAACCCGTCTTTATGCAACCCCCATGAAACTCACCGGGAAGCAGAACTTGAAGGCCTCGGACACTCGACGCTGCGCATGCGCGGGAATGGCGTATCTTTGGCGGATCTCTAGAAACCTCGGACACAGCTCTCTCGCAGGGTGGGCTCCGGGTCGGGACGATCCGCAATCCTCACCGCCTCGTATGGATGCCTGGTCGCAGTCCGTCTCCTCCGTTGGCCTGAGGGAGTTGGCGGGAAAACCCGCGACGTGTACACTTGAAGTCCGTCACGGCTGTAGAAGGGGGCAAAACTGGACCTTCATCTCCGGCGCGTGGGGAAGGGGATTCGTCCCTGTTCGGGCGCCATAATAATGTCATAGATAAAGTATTACGCACTCATAATTTCTATAGGTATCAATAGGATCATGCATAAAGCAAGAGGCTGAGTCCGTGGTATCAGGTTCAAAAGGGCTTTATTCCAATAACTCGAGTTATAGGGAGAATGGTTCCATCACCCCAAGGGATCAGGAAGGGTCTTCTCCAACTTTATTCACAGAGCACAGTATATATACATTCCATATTATACGTAAGCAGGAGCGCTTCAGGCAGAGCAAGAGAGAATGAGATAAGAGCATGTGGGCGTGTAAGTAGGCGTGAAGGTGGGTGTCCATGTGGGCGTCCACTTGATGAGTCATAGGTGAGTGTCATAGGTGGGTGGGTACCTGGAGGGGGTTGCGTGATCAGCTGGAACTTTACTGGAACTTTGCCTTACTTGTGCTCAACTCGAGCATGACGTGTAACTGACGTGTAACTGGGGGAAGGTTGCTGTGCAGCCAGGGAGTCTGGAAGAGAGGCCTTCAGTGTCAGGACGACCAGCACATCTTGTATTATCTGATATCTAAAGTCCGGAGCAGGAACTGATCTGTGACATAGGTTGCCCATCACCAAGAGCCGATGTGGCTTCTATTTCTTTATTCACTGCGTGGGCCTTACATGGGGGCTATGGGTTTTTCACTGACGTGAGCTTTGCAATCACTGAAAGGGAGACAGAAAGGCTAGGCTCTATCCTTTGCAGGCGGGTTTTGTTTATTCCTCCTTTTCCAGGCAGGAATGTGATTCAGTAGGAGTAAGCAGATAACCGTGCTCAATACTATCTTGGCACCCCGGACTGGGTCCCTTTGGCTGAGGCCCAAGTGTGCGAGGCCAAGGATACGCAGCTGCAGCTCTCAGAGCGTCTGAGGCCTGAAACCACTTTTCGGGCTCCGGCTGGGCCACAAAATGGGCTTTCATGAAAATGGCACGAGTGCAGGAAAACATGATGCAAAACGTGTAGGCCTCAGTACAGATTTGTCGTTTCTCTCATGGGAGACTTGATGGCAGGCAACGTTATAGCATAGGCATCATGGTTGACAGGCCATGGAGGGAAAATGCATGGCGTACATGCATGTACACGAAATGTTGGGGAACACATAGGGGACACATAGGGCTTGTCATAATCTTTATTTTCTCACTTCTCCTGCACTCCCATGCTAAGTATTCAGCACTGTGTGTTATTTTAGATAGTAGTGTGTAACGCTACCACATTCAACATCACCAAGGCTCATTTCCTTTGCTCTAGTCTAATCACTCACCCAGGTTCCACTTGCTCATGCTCTCAAGTAGCTGTTAGGACATGTGGTCTTTTCTGGCTCTCTAAACTATAAGGAAAATGTGTCAGGCTGTTACAGTAATTAGCACTTGCAAAACCACAGTAGTAAATGTGCTTTGAAATTGCCAATCAAATATCGTTTTCTGCCTAGAATCACACCATGAGTCTGTGTGCACAAAGGAATTGTTGTCAGAGATTTAATTTGTGTTGGTCTGGTTCTGTAAGACTTGCATTTGTAGGAAAGGGGCAGCTTGTTTTCTTGAACTGTGATGGCTAGCATTCAGAACAAATCAATATCTCACAAATGAGAGGCAAATGCAAACACATTAGAAAACAACAGGGTAGATTTTCCTTACACTCCTGCAATGGGTGAGCTAGATCCTACATGTTCAAAACTCCAATTAACCCTTACCCCACATGTACTCTTACAAACCTCTCTGCAGTCTTCATGCAGTTGTGCAAGCGTCCATGCAGATCTCTCTTGCACCTGACAATACACAGTCTCCAGAAGCACGCTCTTAGCACACAGGCAGCTGCTTCTCCTGCACTCCCATGCTAAGTATTCAGCACTGTGTGGTATTTTAGATAGTAGTGTGTAACGCTACCACATTCAACGTCACCAACGCTCATTTCCTTTGCTCTAGTCTAATCACTTACCCAGGTTCCACATGCTCATGCTCTCAAGTAGCTGTTAGGACATGTGCTCTTTTCTGCCTCTCTAAACTAAAAAGGAAAATGTGTCAGGCTGTTACAGTAATTATCACTTACTAATGTACACAGTAGTAAATGTGCTTTGAAATTGCCAATCAAATACCGTTTTCTGCCTAGAATCACACCATGAGTCTGTGTGCACACAGGAATTGTTGTCAGAGATTTAATTCATGTTGGTCTGGTTCTGTAAAACTTGCATTTGTAGGAAAGGGGCAGCTTGTTTTCTTGAACTGTGATGGCTAGCATTCAGCACAAATCAATATCTCACAAATGAGAGGCAAATGCTAACACATTTGAAAACAACAGGGTAGATTTTCCTTACACTCCTGCAATGGGTGAGGTAGATCCTACATGTTCAAAACTCCAATTAACCCTTACCCCACATGTACTCTTACAAACATCTCTGCAGTCATCATGCAGTTGCGCAAGCGTACATGCAGATCTCTCTTGCACATGACAATACACAGTCTCCAGAAGCACGCTCTTAGCACACAGGCAGCTGCTTCTCTTGCACGCCCATGCTAAGTATTCAGCACTGTGTGGTATTTTAGATAGTAGTGTGTAACGCTACCACATTCAACATCACCAAGGGTCATTTCCTTTGCTCTAGTCTAATCACTCACCCAGGTTCCACATGCTCATGCTCTCAAGTAGCTGTTAGGACATGTGTTCTTTTCTGCCTCTCTAAACTATAAGGAAAATGTGTCAGGCTGTTACAGTAATTATCACTTACAAAACCACAGTAGTAAATGTGCTTTGAAATTGCCAATCAAATATCGTTTTCTGCCTAGAATCACACCATGAGTCTGTGTGCACAAAGGAATTGTTGTCAGAGATTTAATTTGTGTAGCTTTTATTGTGTAAGATTTGCAGTCGTAGGAAAGGGACAGCTCATATGATAGGATTTGAAAAGCTCATACAAAATATAGTAATATATTTAAATTACATAAAGGTATTTTTTTTTTCGTTTCTTTCAGGTATTGCTGAACAACACTGAAATAAATTAAAGATGCCTATAAAATCGAGAAAGAGAAAAGAACAGCAACAACATCTATATTTGAAGACAACTGGACAACAAAAATTAGTTGAAGAACCTCATGTTGGAAAAAAGAAAAAGCCTTCTGGTAAGCAGACTAAGGATTTTATAAAAAATATCCTCAAGCAAAGAAAAAATGTAAAAAATATATCCACTGGAAATAGTGTTTCAAGTAGAAAACAACAAGACAATCGACAGAATATACTAAATGCTAATGTACAATCAGAAGTAAGAAAGAATGACTTAAAAAGAAAAATAGATTTTAAAAACATTAGTAGAAAAATGTTTCAGAGAAGAGTGATGTTCAATTTGCTAAAGGATGTGAAAAAATATAGGAAGAAAGCCAAATTTTATAAGAAAAAGAAACATATTGAATCAATTGTTGCAAAGGCTTTGGAATTAAAAAGAAAACTATTCATTTTAATTTTGAACAGGATCCGTACATTAGATAAATTAGTGAATGTAATGAAGTCAAAAAGAAAAAGAAAAAGAGAAGTGAAAAAAAAAAACTTTTGTAAAGTGTTCTTAGGAGAGTGGAAGCATAGTTCAAGTACTGAACCATTTTTTAATGAAGAGAGTTATCTTCAAAGTAATAGTTTGCTGCATGCAGTTGACAACAGTGGGCGAGCATATGAAGTTAAAGATGGTTGTGTAATGGAAAAGGAGAAAATGGTTCCAAGAAATGAGGAAGAAGTGTTAGCTGATGAGGTTATGTGGAGACGTCCTAAAGCCACAGTGTACACTTGGAATTGTAGTAGTATTTGTACTGTACGACAGGAATCTATTGATAAATTTTGTGACTTTCTAAGAAAATATAGTAAAAAAAGTGTTAAACAGAAGATTAAGGTGCTTCAAAGACTAGATCCATGCAGAGTGAGAGAGAATACTGGTTTTCAAGGACATTCTCTGGCTTGTCTTTCTAGGAAAGTTTGTCAAAGTGTTTTTCACCATTTTAGGATGCTGGCAGTTCATCATACTGAAATGAGAAAGTTTGTGAGAAGATTGTATTTTGCTAAAAGTCCAGCACTAAAGTTACATGAGTTGAATAGTGCTCTGTTCCGTGGATCTGTATCAGATGTGAAGAAGGTTTGTGAGGATATTGAGTTTTGTTACTTTGGTCCAGAGCAAGAAAGTGCAGGAAATGACACAGTTATTGAAGAAAATGTGGAAGAGAATGTAGAACCCACTGTTAGTAAAACATTTGAAGATCAAATGACAAAATTTACTATCATCTCTAATGAAAGACCAAATATTACTTGTATTTGTTGCCGGAGAAGCCATTATAAAACTCAAACAAGGAATGTTGATCTCTATAAAAAAAGTGAAAAAGAAAATAATTCTAAGTGGAAGGATTTTGCTACATATTTGTTTCTGGAAAATTGTTTTGATTTGGGTGAAGATCAGCATATTTGTAAATACTGTTATAACAAGTTAGAAGAAAATAAAATGCCAGCTAGAGCTGTACATAATAATTTAGAATTGGTTGATATTCCTGCAGAACTTAGTGATTTAAATACGTATGAGTCTATACTCATTCAATGTGTCCATCCGTTTCAGACTATAGTTCGTATGGAGCCCAAAACAGGTAAATTACCTCCTTCAGATTTACAAAGAGGTTTAAAAGGAAGAGTTGTCTATTTGCCATTAGAGTTGAAAAAAAATATTGAAACAATTGATGCAGATAGTTTGGAAACTGAACCATTAGTTATTCTGGTAAATGGTGTATCTACAAAGAATAAGAAAATTTGGTAGGAGCTGGTAGATGTACGAAAAGTACAAAGAGCAAATTTATGTTTGAAAAGAAATAATAAATGGTATGAATCAATTTATATGGATGAAGATGAAGAAGTTTTACTAGCAGACACAGGAATACCAACTGGGCAAATTGAAAAAGTGGGTAAGTCAAAAGAAGAAGAAATTTATGAACATTTCAGCATACATCCTCTTCAGTCTAAAGAAGTTATGGGAAACACTATTGATCTGTTTCAGATGAAAAAACCAAAATGAACTCCCGTGAGTGTATGGGAGGAGAGCTTGCAAGCTCGTTGTTTTCCCCAGCTGTTTCCTACAGGAAAAGGTGGACGATATGATGAACGTCCAGTACAGATTCCTGCTTCTGAGTATCGGACTACAAGATTATATGCAGAAGATCCAAGATTTCGTCAAAGTATTCCTCATTTGTTCCATCTTTTATTTGAAAGTGACTTATCTGCACTATCTTATGCAGTAAATCACATTTTAAAAACTGGAGTACATCTACATAATGTGTCTGCAAAGGATTTTCTGAACAAAGTGCAACAGCAAGATGATCATTTGGAATCTCAATTGATTAATCTGATGGCTTGTCAGCGTGGGACTAATGAATATTGGTACCGACGCCATGGAGAATTGAAATGTATGTTATGGAATTTAGGAACTCCTACATGGTTCCTTACCCTAAGCTGTGCTGAGTACGCTTGGGATGATTTACTGGATTTTCTTCGAGAGGCAAATTCAAATATTGAAAACATCCAATACAAGACAGCAGGAGAATTGTGCTCATTGGATCCAGTTAATGTTTGCAGATATTTCAATCATAGATTTGAGGCTATGATGTCCTTCATCTGCAATAAAAAAAATCCACCTCTTGGAGAAGTTGTGGATTTCTTTTGGAGAAAAGAGTACCAAGCAAGAGGTGCTCCTCATATTCATATGCTGTTGTGGATCAAGGATACTCCAAAATTTGGAACAGATTCTGATGATGCAGTTTTATCTCTCATTGAAGAATATGCAACATGTGCTATACCTAAAAGCACAGAAGATAAAAACTTAAAAGAGCAAGTTTTACGTTTCCAAAGTTATCGTTATACTGTCGACGAAAGTACAAGAGTAAAGATAAATTCTACACAAAATGTCGATTTGGATTTCCATGACCTGTTCTTTCAAAAGGAAGAGTAAACAGTTTTATGTCAGCTGTGCGACATACCATTACAAGAAAATCTCCGAAAAATACTTACAACCTAAGAAGAAAAGAAGAGTCAAAATATATAAATGACTACAACCCAGTCATTTTATCCATGTGGAATGCTAACATGGATATTCAGTATGTAGCTGACAATTCTATTGCTGTTGCTCGGTATGTCACATCTTACATCACTAAATCTGAGAAAACGGAATTGAAAGAAATGTGGGAAGAGATTTCTCACGAGAAGACTGTCAGTAAAAAGCTATACAGTTTCAGTTTAAAGATGTTATCGCATCGAGAAATTGGGTCATACGAATGCTCAGATAGGTTATCATCTGCAAGTCTGTACTCCAAATCCAGAAGAATAATTTGGGTAAGTTTAGGCCTTGCAGAATTGCGAAATCGGGTACTGAAATCTATTCGACAAATTGAATATTTAGCAGAGAACGAACCAGAAAGTACAGACATTTTGACACATATTACCCAAACAGAAGTCATCATCTTGAGAACATGTGTCTCTATGAAGTGCTCAGAACTACATTTTTACACGGAATGCCACAGAATACATCAACAATGGAAAATATAAAGTCATTGGTGAGGAAGGATGGTTGGTGAAACAAACAAAAGGAAGTTTGATTAATCACAGGAAGCTGAGTTGCGACACCACTGACAAAAAGGAATTTTACTACTTAGCACTTTTACAGCTGTTTAAACCATGGGGTTCAGAGGATGAATTACTTGGAGATTTTCAGAGCTATGAAGATTCCTTTAATGCATGTAAAGATAGCATAGAATGCAGTACTTGCACAAATTATGTACAAATGTTAAATGAAGAAATTGAACAAGAAGCTACAATTGCAGCTGAAGTAGCTAGAGACAGTTCTCAAGACAGTAAAAGTTCTGGTACGCTCAGTCAAGATCCCCTAGGACAACCAATCGTGGAAAATGAAGCTGCAATAGCCATGACTGACGTGGAAACAGCTATGAATCAAGCTCAGGAAGATTTAATAGACTTACCAAATTTGGAACAACAACTGAATGATGAACAACAACAAATTGATGAAGAAGTCACAAAACAAATTGATCATGGATTACTACATGAAAATAAAGAGTGCTCATGCACATCATTTGAACCAATCAGAATGTATGTGAGTGGACAAGCTGGAACTGGAAAAAGTTTCTTAATTAAAGTAATTAGAAGCTACCTACAGAAAAAAACTGATTCAACTTTGTCTTGTGTTGTTACTGCTCCAACTGGGTTAGCAGCATATAACATTAAAGGAATTACCTTACGTCGTTTGCTAATGTTACCAGTAGAGCATGAGAACAAAATAGAATACCACAAGCTAACAGGAGAAGCATGTTTTGAAGTTTCAAGAGTGTTGAAGAAAATGAAAGTTCTCATTATTGATGAGGTGAGCATGGCATCAAACTTAATGCTTGCCTTTGTGCATTTAAGAATGCAGCAAATTCTAAAGACAGACTATGACGTGTTATTTGGAGGAAAACATGTTATAGTTTTTGGGGATCTACTGCAGCTCACTCCAGTTAAAGGACAACCAGTATTTAATACTCTTGCACATGGAGACATGAAAAAGTCATTAGGAAGTATAGGTAATGTGAATATTTGGTCATACTTTGAGTACAAAGAACTCATTACCAATATGCGGCAAGCAAATGATGATGATTATGCAAGTATTCTCAAAGATATCAGAATTGGACTACTCACAGAACATGGCAGAAAAGCTTTACAGAGTCGATTGCTATGTAATTTGTTTCCAACAGAACAAATAGTTCAAGAGAAAATATACAAGGAAATTGCAGAAAAAAATACTGTAATCTGCTTAATGCCAACACTACATGAATGCTCTATATTCAATGAAGAACTTTTGAAATTGGAAAATGAAGAGATTATGAAAATGGAAGCCGTGGATAAAATACAGCATGAAGGAATAACTATTATATTGACAGGCAAATTGAAAACTAAATAGGATTCTCTAGAGAAAAACATATCGAAAACAGCTGGTTTAGAAAATAATCTTTATGTATGTATGAACTGTCGAGTATTTTTAAGACGTAATTTGAATGTAGAAAAAGGTTTAGTGAATGGAGCTATGGGTAAAGTTGTGGGTTTTGTTAATTACCAGAAAAAAGATGGAATTGAATTTTTAAAAATAAAATTTGATCAGATTGAAGAGGTTAAAGACATTAGTCGTTGTTCAGTTCGTTTTTTGCTTGTGAAAGACTTATATGTACGTAGGAAGCAGTTTCCGTTTTCTCTAGCATATTCTGTAACTATTCACAAATCTCAAGGATTAACTGTAGATAGTGCTTTTGTAAACATTGGATCTAGTATGTTTAAAGAAGGTATGGCATATGTTGCTTTGTCACGAGTGAAAAAGTTATCTGGTTTATTCATGATAGACTTTGATGACTCAAAAGTTAGAGCTGATGCAAATTGTGTAAAGGAGTATAATAGATTAAGAAGAAGCTATGCTCCTCATTTAGGTCAGTATCCTGTGTTTGAAAAACGTGTTGTTTGCCGGAAAAGGAGAATTGAGAATATCTGTAATGAGGATGTACAGAAGAGAAAACAAAAGGAAAGTGATGTGATTGCAAGGAAAAAGAAAAAGAAAAAGGACAATGTTGAAGAGGTTGTTGGTTGTCATTTTGAAAATAGCTCTGGTGTCAACTGCTATGCTAATGTAGTGCTGAATGTTGTATTTTATCTTGAAAGTTTGCAAGAGCAGATAATACTAAATCATGAAAAAAGATTTTGTTCTCTGGTGAGTTTCCTTTATGAGAAGTTGAGTAATGAAAAAACTAAAATAGAAAGTGCTTCTGATGTTAGAAATCTTTTAGATGTATGTTCTGGAAATTAGTTAAAGATGCAAATCACAACATGGAATGTTCTCGATGTAAATCAAAAATGTTATCAACTTTATTTTAAAAAAAATATGGACAGTATATAATTTTAATGATGCAACGTTGTAGAGCTGATGGAACAAAATTGGACACTTTAATAAAGAAGTTTGTAGGAAAGACTTTTGTTGCAGTTGCAATAATTTTCCATGATGGACCTTCTATAACTTCTGGTCATTACACAGTTTCTCTAAAATGTGAAAAAGGCTGGACACTGTGTAATGATTCTCAATTGATTTTCAAGCAACGTTTGCCTGCAGAATTACCAAATTCCTACTTAATTTTTCTAAAACCAAAATTTTAGATAGAAATTGCAGCATCTGAAGAAACCAACATTTTGATTTTATAGGATTACCATTGGATATTTCACTTAAAAAGGATTTAAAAATTACCATTTGGCCTCGTGGAAAGGTAAATGTTTCTATTGTGGACAGATATTCTTTTTGTGTATGTGCTTAAGCAACAAGATTTACAGACGATATTTATTGCAAATAGTTATTGTTCTTAGAAGATATTTTTAATATATATGCTACTTTTCTATCAAGGTGTGTATTACTGAGGATAGATTCAGGGCTTTTTTTAAATAATCTTTCAGATTGTTAATTTTTTTGCCCGCTGTTAAGTGATGAATGCAATTGATATCACTATTTTCAGGGAAATTCAATATATTATGAAAACAGCAAAAAAAGGGCAAAAAATTACTTTGTTAAATATGAAAATATGTGTACTGTATTCTAAAATGTATTGTTAAATATTAATACTTTTTTTCTTTTTTTTCAGATCAAGAAAGAAAATTCAGGAAATGTAATCCTTTTTTCTAGCAATTAAAAAAAAGCATGTATTTCTAATTAAGTTATTTTGTTGGTCAGGTAAGTTTACAATATCTGTATTTCTCACCCCTTCACTTTCATGCTCCCTTTTCTTCACTTCTACTCACTCTGCTTTTCTCATTCCCCTTCCCTCTCTCTTCTTCCTCTACTGCTCTTTCGTAACTCCCTCACTCCTTCTCTACTACTCCCCTAGGTTTACTGCCTCCATCACTGTTTTTTCAATGATGTTTCTCTCCCTGTCTCCATATTTCTCAGTCCTTCTAACTGCCTTACTCACTGCCTTACTCCTTCTCAGTTCCTTGCTCGCTGTCTCTGTTTCTGTCTCTCTCCCTTTGTCTGTCTTACCCTTAATTTCCTTAACATCTCTGTTTCTACCACTCCTCCTCTCTTCATCACTCATTTTCCATCTATGTTAATTTTTTAACCTTCTCCGTCATTCTCCTTCCCTCACCTTCCCTAACTGTCCCTATCCTTTACTCATAGTCACTCCTATTCTCCTACTTCACTTCCTCCTGTCTGTATCTCACACCCCTTCATCTTTTCGCATTCTTCCCTTCACTCTCCCTCACTCTCCTTTGCCCATTGAAATCGTGACTCCCTTTCTCTCACTCCAGTTTCCTAAATCCTTCCATCCCCTCACTCCCCGTCTCTCACTTTCCCTTACCCCCTTTTCTAATCCTCACACCCCTTATCTCACCATCACTCCACTTCTCTTACTTTTAATCCCTTTACCCTGCTGTACTTCATCCGCTTCATCTGTTACTCCCTTTTCCTATCTCCGTCCCTTACTCCCCTTTTCTCACTCCCCCTCCATCACTCTCCATTACTCACTGCCATTCCCTTACTCATTTGCTCTTCTTACCTGTATCCTCTACCCTTAGTCTTTTTGTTGCAGTCAGTCTTTCACTTCCCTTTCATGACTGATCTTAATTTCCTTTTCTCACTCATTTTGTCTGTCCTTTCCTCCTCTTCACTCAGTCATTTCAATCATTCTTGTATACACTACACATTCATTCAATCAAAATAAAAACAGTATATTAAGAATATAGCTCCTTTTGGAGAAGTGAAGTGAGTTCTTAAAAGAACTGGTTTTTTTGTCTTTTTTTTGTTTTATATTTTTTTTTTAGTTTTCAAACAATTTTTTATTTTTGGGGGTTTTTTTTACAGCATCAAAACAAAACTGGGAAAAAAAAACTGTTCAACAGGAACAAAAAAAAAAAAAAAAAAAAATTATGACCTGGAGCATGTGTGCTGTTGTATACGGTTTTCAATTAAATTTATGCTACTCTCTCCGTAGCAAATTACCTCATTGCACATATTGCAATGAATGTGCATTTTTTGAAACAGGGGCCGGATGTCAAGAGGCCTGGTGCATGGTGAATCTGCAGCCGCAGATGATGTGCTCGGCTGAGAAGGTCCAGGTGGAGGGTTCTCCCTTAGAGCTCTTGTGGTTTCACGAGCAAACCAAATTGGATGCATTGATTTAAAATGCCTGAGCATGCAATGAATGCTGAAGGAGTATTTTTTGGCCTGATCCCCTCTAGACAGGAGACTTCCGCAAATTGTACACGTGACCTTTGGAGCATTCACTTTTTTTTGCCCATCTGGAAATAGTTCCAAATGAAAGAGTGCTTCTGTTTGCTCTTTCTTGGTGGTTCTTGAAAGGTCTCCTCACTGTCTGAAGATGACTGGTGTTCTGCCATTTCACTGGAGTAGCTCTTCAGCAACCTTCTCTCAGGAAATTAGTAGAAAAAGTGAGGGGAGTGGGTGTGTTGTGGTGTTTGAAGATTCTGAAACAGAAACTAATATGAACCAATGAAAAGTGTTGTTTTGTAATCACATGACATGCCGTGCGCGTACCGTGCGTGCACCGTACGCGTACGGTACGCGTATGGAGCACGCACGCATGCGGACTCGGAGCACGCACGCATGCGCACTCGGAGCACGCTGGTACGCGCACCGTACGCGCACGTTGCGTGCACGCATACGGAGCACGCGCGTAGGGTCTACGCGCGCATACGCGTATGGAGCACGCGCGCATGGAGCACGCACAAAGTACGCATGCGCACTCGGAAAACGCACGCATGCGCACTAGGAGCACACTGGTAGGCGTACCGTATGCGCATGGTGCACTCACGCATATGCATATGAAGCACATGCGTAGGGAACACGCGCGCATGCGCGTACAGAGCGCGCTTGCACGGAGCACGCACGATGCACGCATGCGCACGTGGATCTCACACCATGCGCGCACGGTGCTCGCTCAGTCAAAAACCCTTAAAAAAAAAACAGGGTTTATAAGTTTAAGTTTATAGAAGATATTAACTATGCAGTTCAACTTTATCCAAATAAAAAAAAAAGAGGTGAGCCATTCAATATTACAGGATACAGACAATCTATAACTATATACATAGGTAGTTTATTGTAAAATAATTATATAAAAAATATAATAATACATACATAAATTAGCATTTAAAAAACCTTACAAATTCACTATAAAAACCATAGGTTTCACACACGTTATAGTTAGGAATTAGCATTTAAAAAACCTTTGAAATTCACTGAAAAAACCATAGGTTTCACACACGTTATAGTTAGGAATTAGCATTTAAAAAACCTTTGAAATTCACTGAAAAAACCATAGGTTTCACACACGTTATAGTTAGGAATTAGCATTTAAAAAACCTTGCAAATTCACTGAAAAAACCATAGGTTTCACACATGTTATAGTTAGCTGCACATTTCACTCGTAAAAAACCAATGAAATTCCCTCGTTATAGTTAGTTCAGCTAACTATAACTCGCGCGCCCGCAATCCACTGCTGATGACGTCACATATTACATCACTCATGACATGATCAGTGACATCACTCATGACATCACTGATGACATCTCAAATGACATCACTGATGACATCACTCATGACGTCATCCATGTCATAAATTACCACATCTTTTCACACCCTAATATAACCTTTGATACACCGACTCAAAATTTCAGAGTTCCATTCTCAAAACCATACATACTCCAATACCAATATACCAATAACTACATACCCACATATTAACTGTTAGGTCTACATACACCTCCACTCATTCACCTGTACAGTCACTCATACTTACAATCACTCCATACAAGACTATCATATGCATTTATACACCTATATAGACACTCACACATCACCAATCATCCATAGAGGTACTCTCACTCCTAGTCAGACATGCAAATAATTACACTCCCATTTACTCACCTATGCGGTTATACACACTCAAGTTCACTTAATCATAAAAATACTACCACATTCTTACGCTCTTATAGAATCATTGATACAGGCACACACTCATCCATACAGTCACTCTCACAATCACACACTATCACTTCTACCCACTTATATACTCTTACATGCATATATACTGCCTTTCAGATATGTAGTTAGTCACAAATGTACCACTGAGATATAAATTCAATCCCTAACACACCCATACATACACTCACTCTACCATACAGTCCATCACAATTGCACTCTTAAAACCATGCACCCATAGAATCACCCACTTACACATCTATGCATAGAGTCACACACACGCTACCCACACAAACAGTCAGGAACCCATACAGATACTGAGACAAGCAATCAATAATTCATATAGACACTCATATAGGTATTCACAAAACCATGCAGCCACTTATACACCAACATACAGAAACATACAGACATTTACACAGTTTAGTCACTAGTCTGCAGTAAGATACATTTAATGACTCACTTATAGAGTTAGTTACGCACCACAGAAAATCATTCATTTACACACTTGTACACCCACTCATTCTTCAACAGGCCTTTCCCTATATATATTAAACATATTAAAATTGTTCAGAAACACATACTCAATGGATGATGTCATCAGTGATATCATCAGTGATGTCATTTAAGATGTCATCAGTGATGTCATGAGTGATGTCACTGACCATGTCATGAGTGATGTAATATGTGACGTCATCAGCAGTGGATTGCGGGCGCGCAAGTTATAGTTAGCTGAACTAACTATAACGGGGGAATTTCATTGTTTTTTTCGAGTGAAATGTCCAGCTAACTATAACATGTGTGAAACCTATGGTTTTTTCAGTGAATTTGCAAGGTTTTTTAAATGCTAATTCCTAACTAAAACGTGTGTGAAACCTATGGTTTTTTCAGTGAATATATATATATATATTAATTATCTACTGGCAGTCGCCAGTGGGTAGTTAAAGTTAAGCCTGGGCAAAGCACTACGCTACGCTCGCGTAGTTTGCGAAGTTCGCGCTACTTCGCACTACGCGAATTGCACGTAGCACGGTCATTTTTTGCTTGTTTGCGGTCCTCAACATCAAGTTGGCGACCGCGAGCAAGCAAAATGACATCCAGGCGAGACTTTTTCCTTGTTCGCGATCAGCAACATCAAGTTGGCGATCGCGAGCATGGAAAATAAACCTCCCGGCGAGATTCCCAACGCGAGGAGGTCAGGTTTCTCATTGCGAATGGTCACGTATGCTCGCGACCGCTCGCGATGAGAAACTACCAGTTCGCGTTGAGAAAGCTGCCGCTCGAGTAAAAATCTACTTGAGCAGCAGAAAAATACAGCTCGCACTGTGCAAGATGCCATTTTCAATGATTGCACAGTGCCGGTTGCTTATCCGCACTGTGCAATCATTGAAAACGACATCTGGCACAGTGCGAACAAGGTACTACGCAGTTCGCGAAGTGCTACGCATAGCTCGTGTAGTGCGAAGTGCCCAGGGTTAGTTATAGTTAGGACCTATTTTCCATAGGAAATCCGCAACATTCTATTTGGAATAACGATGGCGTCGATTGATGAATCATCGTGAAATTTTCCAAACTTTTGGCTAGCTCCGGTTTGCTCCTATCCTGAAAATTGCACGGTGATTCGTCAAGCGGGGGCCAAGAAAAAAGGGGGGTCCCAAAATGTGTTTTCCCCATGCATTTTCTCATAGGACCTGTTGACGCAGCTACAGCCCGAAGTGCTGAACGGAATTACACCGAATTTGGCAAAGAGGTGGTCCTCAGTTCAGACTCATGCCTTTTGCTTAAATGGTGTAAATACGTTCAGTAGTACCTGAGAGAATCAAAAGTAAAATCACATATATATCTGGGCGGAGCCTAACCACACATCTCATCGTGAGATCTGATTGGCTGTCAGCACTTCATCCAAGAAGTGTTGGCAGCCATCTTGGGACCAATATACATGATAGCACCTCATTAAAAGACTCATGCCTTTTGCTTAAATGGTGTAAATACGTTCAGTAGTACCTGATATACATGATAGCACCTCATTAAAAAGCATTGAAGTTAATAGAAGGTTTTAAGACGTTAGTTACATTATAAATCATTTGTTGATGGTACAATACTCCTTTTAGGAATTGTGGTGTGTTCTAAGGTGATTTTACCATGTGAAAAAGCCTTCTGCTGTGATCTCATGAATCATGTTTGAGAGAAAACTATTTTCCCATGCTTTTCCCACAGAGGTTTGGAAGGTGATCTATAAGCTAAACTGAGAGCATATTTTCTGTAAATTCACATTATCTTTCTCAGTCATGTGAGAATGAAGTCTGACATTCTCAGTAAAACATGTACATCCAACAAGGGCAGAAACTGTCAGTTGATTCCTTTGTGTTCTACTGCAGCTTCCCAGAGTGTTCTAAAGAACAACTAGAGCGCTAACAGTCCTACTTATGACACACGTATGGCACACCTGAAGCCATCTTGGTTGGAATAAAGTGGTAACTCTTAAAACATTTAATTTATAAAGGAACAAAATGAGGGGGTTGATTTTGCCATAGAAAGTATGATTAGTGCTGCAGAAAGAAAAATTAGGGCACATTTTGAGTGACTTCTCAAATCCTCTTCTATTTCATTAAAAAATTCTGACATGCAGACTGAAACATGCACTTTCAATACCAGCAGTAGACTTCCCTGGTGAGCAGTAGCTTTACTACAGTGATTTAATAAGCAACTAGAGTGCTAACATGCTGAATTTATGGCAAATGTGTGACAAATCTGAATGCCTTGTTGATGGAATCAAAGTAAAAAACTGAAAGTATTTCCTACTGAGGAGACTGTAGTAAATGAGGAAATTAGGAAACATCATAACAAATAAGTCTCCCAAAATGGCCAGCAGAGACAAAAGAGCCCAAATGTATCCCAAATATCACCCAGAAGTAGCCCAAGTATAGCCCAATGACAGAATGTCCCAGAGTGTTCTAACGAACAACTAGAGCGCTAACAGTCTTACTTATGACAAAAGTATGGCACACCTGAAGCCATCTTGAATGGAATAAAGTGGTAACACTTAAAACATTTAATTTACAAAGGAACAAAATGAGGGGGTTCATTTTGCCATAGAAATTATGATTAGTGCTGCAGAAAGAAAAATTAGGGCACATTTTGACTTCTCAAATCCTCTTCTATTTCATAAACGAATTCTGACATGCAGACTGAAACATGCACTTTGAATACCAGCAGCAGACTTCCCTGGTGAGCAGTAGTTTTACTACAGTGATCTAATGAGCAACTAGAGTGCTAACATTCAGAATTTATGTCAAATGTGTGACACATCTGAATGCCTTCTTGATGGAGCCAAAATAAAAAACTGAAAGTATTCCCACTGAGGAGACCGCAGTAAACGAGAGAATTAGGAAACTTCATAACAAATAAATCTCCCAAGATGGCCACCAGAGACAAAAGAGCCCAAATGGAGCCCAAATATCACCCAGATGTAGCTCAAGTATAGCCTAATGACAGAATGTCCCAGAGTGTTCTTAAGAACAACTAGAGCGCTTACTGTCTTACTTATGACAAAAGTATGGCACACCTGAAGCCATCTTGATTGGAATAAACTGGTAACACTTAAAACATTTTATTCAAAAAGGAACACAATGAGCAGGTTCATTTTGCCATATAAATTATGATTAGTGCTGAAGAAAGAAAAATTAGGGCACATTTTGAGTGACTTCTCAAATCCTCTTCTATTTCATTAAAAAATTCTGATATGCAGACTGAAACATGCACTTTTAATACTAGCAGCAGACTTCCATGGTGAGCAGTAGCTTTACTACAGTCATCTAATGAGCAACTAGAGTGCTAACATTCAGAATTTATGGTAAATGTGTGACATATCTGAATACCTTCTTGATGGAATCAAAGTAAAAAACTGAAAGCATTTCCTACTGAGGAGACTGCAGTAAATGAGGAAATTAGGAAATTTCATAACAAATAAATCTCCCAAGATGGCCACCAGACACAAAAGAGCCTAAATGCAGCACAAATATCACCCACATGTAGCCCACATGTAGCCCAATGACAGAAGTGTGCAAAACACTTATTTTTTGTGTATTTGCAGTTTTATATAGTGCAGACTTGACAGGTATTGGAATGCTTTACATGAGCATTGGTTACATCACACAAGATCAAATTCATTTTGGTTGTAGACATGGGGAGATTAAGTGATTTGACCACAATCACAGAATGTTGAGCTGAAGCAGAAACTCAAACCTGGTTCCCCAGTTGCAAAGTCTGCAGCTCTGGAAGTAACACCACATCCTCTCGCCAAGGTGCAACATTTAATCAAGTGGTCAACTGGATAAAAAAACATAAAGATTACAAATAATTTAAAAGTTCTTTGTTGCTATTTGAAAACTCAGAAAATATGTCCTCATTTTAGATTTTTAGAGCACTAACCATAATTTTGATGCAAATAAGACCCTCTCATATATGTAATTTCTAAAGGAAATACTCTGGGTATTACAGTTTTGATTACATCAAGATGACGTCAGGCGTTCCACACTTTTGTAATAAATATAGAATGTTAGCAATCTAGTTGTTCATTGGGATACTGTTGAGAGGCAGAGGCCAGGGGCACGGACTCTGAAAATTGAAGGCAGGTAGGAGAGTGCAGAGGCAACAATTTGACCTCACTGGGCAGGCAGGAAGGGCAGTGGCAGCACAACAGACTATGGAGGGCAGTGGAAAGGGGGGCAGGGGCAACAAACCAACAATACAGGACTGACAAGAGATGCTGTGGCAATATAATAGACCATTGTGGGCAGAAGGAAGAGGCAGTGGTAGTACAACCATACATGCCAACAGACCCGTTTCAGCCAGGAAACGTCCAATGTTTTAAGCTCAAATGGGCTTTATTTTATCTGTCTCCTGTCTACAATCTCCTCTTTTTCAATGTAACACAAAGGGGAAAATCAAAACCCCAGTTTTTTTTTCAAAATCTCCCTCTTACCAAGTTCAAAATGTTCGGAAGTATGGATCATTGAATCACGGTAGGCAGGAGGAATTGGGGTAGGGACATGGACTCGGATAACAGAGGACAAGAGGGACATGGAGAGGTGCACCAAACTGACCCTACAGGGCAGGCATCAGGGTTTGCAGCAGCACAATACACCACACAGCGCATGCGGGACGGGAGTGCAGCACAACAATCCATAGAAAGCAATAGGGAGGGGACAGGACCATGCACATGGACAACAGAGAACAGATGGGAAAGAGGCAATGGTCGCTAGCTGACCATAATGGACAGACAGGAGAGAAACCTGCAGCATAACAGACCATAACGGGCAGGAGGGACGGATCAGGGGCATTACAATGAAACAGACAAGCCAGGAGGGAGGGAATAGGGGGTCTGCACATGGAAACAGAGGGCTGGGGGCAAGGTGGCAGGGCAGGAGCAGCAAGATGACCATGGAGGTCAGGCAGGATGGGCACTAGAAACAAGACACACCATGGAGAGCAACAATGAGACTATGGTGGCATATACACAGACCATGGAGGGAAGGTGGCAGGGGGTCAGGGGCAGCTAGCTGACCACACAGGGAAGGTGGGAGGGGCCATAGCAGCACAAAAGACCATGCATGGCAAGCGGGAGGGTTAGTGGCAGCACAATGGCTATGATGGGCAAGAAGGAGGGTGCAGGGGCATGCACAAAGGACCATGGAGGATAGAAGGGAGGGTCAGGACCTGGGCACAGACAAGATAGTTCAGGGGAAGGGGCCTCACAACAGACCGCGCGGGGCAGGCAGGAGGAGCAGTTGCAGCACAACAGATCAGGGAGGGCAGAAGGGTGTGGCAGTAAAATGGACCATGGAGGACAGGAGGAAGGGGATAGGGGCATGGCATATGAACAGGCAGGGTGGAGGTGGCAGGGACAGGTTACAGTCATCTGACAATACTAGGCAGGTGGGAGGGGAGTGGCAGCTCAACAGAACACTCAGAGTAGATAGGAGTGGCAGGTCCATGGAACATAGTGGGCAAAAAGGATGGAGCAGGGGCATGCACAAAGACATCGGAGGACAGGGGGAAGGAGAATAGGGGCAGCAAGCTAAGCACAGAGGCTAAGCAGGAGGTCAATGATGGGCCATAGAATTGGGCAATGGAGGGCAGTAGGAGTGGACTGGTACATCATGCTAAATGGAGGGCAGTGGCAGCATATCAGACCATGCATGGCAGGAGGGAGGAGGCTAGTCCATGGATTCAGACAACAGAGGATAGGGAGGAGGTGGATGGGGCAGCAAGCTAACTGTTCAGAGAAGGTGGGTATTAGGAACTTTATTGTTTTTAAAATATGTGTCTGTGCGAACTACTTAAAATATGAACAAGTATGCAGCATAATCTCACTTTTATTCAAGAAGAAGAGGACGTTTGTGACTGTGACTCCGGGCTCACTTGGCAGAAACACCCCCTGACCCTCCACCCCCATCGCAAAATGTAATGCCTGTGAAAAGGGTAGGTGGACGCAGTGTTATATAGAACATAGTCCTGAGAGCACGATTGAAAATGAAAACTAGATGTAGTATATGGTATAAACTATGCACCAAAAAGTGTGATATAAGATGAACCGGGGCGTGAAATATAATATGCAATACATTGTGCGCAATGACAGATTCATTGGAGAGCGCGAGATAGCACAGGCACTAGCGCGTGCTATGCGATATGCGCCTTGGAGTGTAATATGCACAGGGCAGTGTTGTGTAACCTAACTAGTCTCTAAAGTTGTAATATAAAATATGTGCTGGGGAGTGTAACGTTGCATATGCACTGTGACAAAGATATGGATCACAGATTGTAATATGTATGGCATAGCGCTGTGCGTTATAACATACACATCGAGGAAGGCACGTTAGATGGGGCAATATAACCCGTGCGAAGGCAAGTGTGGCATGACATATTCAAGGGGTGTTGTTACAGTGCACATGGGCTAGAGAGTGTCATAGCATATGCACTAGCTGGTGGAATACAACACAGAGGTGTGAGGCAATCGGCGAGCACTGGTGGGTGTAACACAGCATTGGGCTCAGCCAGGAGCACGCTGTGACTCTCAAGTGAGGTTTGTCTCCTTTCCAGAGAGTAAAATAAAAAGTATTACGCATCCGGCGGTGGATGTGTTTTTTATTAACCATGAGGGGGGTTTCTTGCATTGTTTGGTTGAATTTTTGTTGAATCCCCTTTGAATGGCTTGGTGTGCGTGTATATTAAATGTGCCCGTCAATAGCTACCCATGTTTGTATAAATAAACGACAAGGGTGTCTACTTGGAGACTACCCACCGGCGGGGGTGCCGGGATTAGGCACGGTAGGGCGTCAGACACGTCAGAGCTTCACTAGCAGTGTAAATACATTCCATGTGGATTCATTCTATGCATAGTAGCCTTTTAATGAATATCACGCAAATCGTCATGGTGATAGGTACATACTGTTTGTCCAGCATGTCCTAGGTGTTTCTATAAATATATATATTTTTTAAATAATAAAAAACAAAGGCCGGCCCGGGGGATGGGGTCCCAGGAGCCATAAGTGGCCTGAGGAGGGGGGCAACGCAGCCCCCTCCTAAAGAATTTAAATTAAAAAAAGGCCATGACACGGGGGATGGGGTCCCCAGGGCCAGTAAATTAGAAAAAGAAGGGGGGCCACACAGACCTCCTTCTTAAAAAAATAAAATAAATAAAAGACCGGCATCGCGCTGGAGGCCACGCCCCCTCCTTGCAGCACTCTGCAAACGCGCCCCCTGGCCAGTTGTAAGTTGGGGAATTAATTCCCCTTCAATACTGAGGGTCCCTGAGGGCCAACTAGCCCAACAGGTATCTCCAGTGTGCGCCAAGGAGCTGCGTTGCAGACAGGTGTTCTGAGGCCACGCCTCTTTTTACACCTCTATGCAACGCAGCTCTGTGGCGCTTATTGGAGGTACCTAGTGGGCTAGTTTGACCCTAGGGACCCTTAGGATTCAAGGGGACTTAATCTCTCAACTTAGAACGGCCACAGGGCGAATTTACACAGTGGTGAAGGGAGGGGACGGGGCCTGAGGTGACGTGTGCAAACACACCCTATGGCACGTTTTAAGTTGGGGAAATAATTCCCCTTCAATCCTGAGGGCCCCTGGGGGCTAACTAGCCCACCAGGTGTTTCCAGTACGTGCCACTGAGCTGCGTTGCAGAGAGGTGGTCCAGGCCGTGCCACTTTTTACACCTCTCTACAACGCAGCTCTGTGGCGCATACTGGAGGTACCTAGTGGGGTAGTTGGACCCTAGGGACCCTCAGGATTCAAATTAACTTAATCACCCAACTAAAAACGGCCACAGGGCGTGTTTACACAGTGGTGAAGGGAGGGGACGGGGCCTGAGTTAACGTGTGCAAACAAGCCCTGTGGCACGTTTTAAGTTGGGGAAATAATTCCCCTTCAATCCTGAGGGCCCCTGGGGGCTAACTAGCCCACCAGGTGCTTCCAGTAAGTGCCACTGAGCTGTGTTGCAGAGACGTGGTCCAGGCCGTGCCACTTTTTACACCTCTCTGCAACACAGCTCTGTGGCACATACTGGAGGTACCTAGTGGGCTAGTTGGACCCTAGGGACCCTCAGGATTCAAATGAACTTAATCTCCCAACTAAAAACGGCCACAGGGCGTGTTTACACAGTGGTGAAGGGAGGGGACGGAGCCTGAGTTAACGTGTGCAAACAAGCCCTGTGGCACGTTTTAAGTTGGGGAAATAATTCCCCTTCAATCCTGAGGGACCCTGGGGGCCAACTAGCCCACCAGGTGCTTCCAGTAAGCACCATTCCACTGCGTTGCAGAGAGGTGGTCTAGGCCGTGCCCCTTTTTACATCTCTCTGCAACGCAGCTCTGTGGCGCTTACTGGAGGTACCTAGTGGTCTAGTTGGACCCTAGGGACCCTCAGGATTCAAGGGGACTTAATCTCCCAACTTAAAATGGCCACAGGGCGTGTTTACACAGTGGGTAAGTGAGGGGACGGGGCCTGAGGTGACGTGTGCAAACACGCCCTATTATATACTAGGGGTTTACAGAGGAGGTCATGCTGATCACAGGGGGACCCCAACACATAGTGTTCCCTAGTGTATGTAGGTGTTTTCACTGTATTCTGAGTGTCTTTTATCATAGCACTGGCTCTAGGACTGGTTAGTCAGACTCAGGTACCACCAGTATCCGTCTGAAAAAGTTGAGGGTACAGGATGATTTTGCAACAAGGCTTCTTTCTGCTCTTTTGTTTGTTCTTTCTGCATGTTATCCTTCTTCCTGCACTTTTCTTCGTCTTTGAGGACTTCTGTTGCTTCTTTTTGCATTTCTTTTTTTTCTTTCTGTGCGTTTTTTCTTCTTTCTTCACATGTCCTATCTCTGTAGGCATAGTTAGAAATTAGCATTTAAAAAACCTTTGAAATTCACTGAAAAAACCATAGGTTTCAGGCAAGTGATAGTTAGGAATTAGTATTTAAAAAACCTTAGAAATTCAGTGAAAAAACCATAGGTTTCAGGGGCGTTATAGTTAGCTGGACTTTTCACTCGTACAAAACCATTGAAATTCCCCCGTTATAGTTAGTTCAGCTAACTATAACTCGCGCGTCCGCAATGCACTGCTGGTGACGTCACATATTACATCACTCATGACATGGTCAGTGACATCACTCATGCGATAGTATGCCCCTGTAACAAGATGTACATAGGGAGTACTATTTTCCCTGTAAAGAAAAGAATCCTGGAGCATATCAGAGTTATTAGGAACAGTGACTTAAGCTACCCTACTGCTAGACATTTGCAAAAATACGTAACACTTTGTCTTTCTTTGGTGTTGACAGAATGGCCACTAGCCCCAGAGGAGGTAATCGCGAGAAACAACTGCGAATCTTGGAGTCGAAGTACATCATACTTCTCGACACTAAGAACCCCTTCGGCATAAACGAGGATGAGGAACTCTTTGTCCATATAGGATAAGTAGCACCTCTGTTGTTCTCTGCTTCTTTGGTGAAACACATTTTTTCTGTGTACACACTGCCCCGGGAGGGCCCGCCACCGGGACACAGCGTGAGCAGGTTGGAAAAATTCACATGAAGTCTGACCTGCCATGTCACCCACACCAGTGGGAGGCATACCTTATTCCCTAGCTGCATAACCAGTCCATCTGGTGGCGCCCCTTTTTCACCTTACCTTACCTTCAGTGATGTACATCTGACGGCCCACCCAGCCTGCATTTTTTAACCTTTTTTCTTTTCTTTTTTCTCTCAATTTTTGTTAATTGAAACCACTCACCTGCACCATTTCACTACACATCATGCACTTGCTAAGCATCCCTTGGGGTCCCTGCGGGCCAATATAGGGATGCTTTTGTGAGAATTTAAAAATAACTATGATGATTTTTTCTCTTTTTTTAAAGTAAGTTGGACTACATATGTGAGGCAATGGAAATTGTAAAGATTAATGGACGCAGATATAGTCCCATAGATGACTATGGCCACAGGGCCACCACAGTACAGGAATGTCTTTAATGGGTTGGGCCACTTGGCCAGAATTGTACATTTACAGGAAAAGACAATGTATGAGTTAATATATTTTCTTCTGCATAATTTAGTATGTGATGAGAGAACAATGTACACTAATTTTTTCTGATGCCTAACATTGACAGAATCCTTTTACATGCACGATTAAGATAAACTACACAAAACAGTATTTTTTCCATGTCGATACCTCGCAGTGGTCCTTCTATGTTTTGTATATGCACTGTATAATTGGTGATCATCTGTGGTTTGACGTTGGCCTTGTGAAGAAGATCGCCAGATCGAAACACGTTGCCAATAAACCTTTTTGAGTACATGGACTCTGGAGTGCGAGTCTTTATTTACTACCCGACTGTGGGGAAATCAGAAAATGTTTGCGCCATATAAATATACATATATATATATATATATATATATATATATATATATATATATATATTTATATACAGACACCAAGGTGTTTTGAAGAATGAGTGGGAGTATAAAGTGTCTGAATAGATGATTTAGTAGGTGCGTGACTGACTGTATAAGTGAGTGTTTAAAAGTATCTTACTGAATGCATGGGTTAGTGACTAAACTGTGTAAATGTCTGCATCACTCTGTCAGTTGGTGTGTAAGCGGTTGCATGGGTTGGTGAGTAGCAAAATGAGTGTCTATATGGGTTATTGATTGGTTGTCTGTATATCTGTATGGGTGCCAGAGTGTCTGTGTCAGTGGGTGGAAGGTGTGTGACTCTCTACATAGATGTGTGACTGGGTGTTTCACTGGGTGTATGGGTTCAAGAGTGCATCTGTGTTGGGCTGTATGGGTGGGTGAGTGTGTGTATGAGTGTGTTGGTGAGTGAATGGATGTATTAGTGGTACATGTGTGAGTAACTCCATATGGGAAAGGCAGTATATGTGATTGTTGGAGTATATAAATGACTATATGTTAGAGTGAGTGATTGTGAGAGTGGCTGTATGGATGAGTGTCTGCTTGTATCAGTGATTGTGTAAGAGAGTAAGTATGTGTTAGTATCTGTATGAATAAGTGAGGTGGTGTGTGTATAACTGTATAGGTTAGTAAATGGGAGTGTGATTGATCCTTTACATGACTGACTAGGTGTCTGAGTAATGCTATGGATGAGTGGCAGTGTGTTAGTGTCTGTATAGGTGTATGAGTGCATATGATAGTGCTATATTGATGAGTGTCTGCATGTATGAGTGACTGTAAGGGTGAATGAGTGGATGTGTGTGTAAACCTAGGAATCAGTGAGTGGGTATGTAGTAACTGGTATTGGTCTGACTATGGTTTCGAAAATGGTAGTCCGTATTTTAGAGTAGTTGTATCAAAGGTTATATAATGGTGTGAGGAGGTGCATCAGAATATAACATGGATGATGTCATCAGTGATGTCATTTGATATGTCATCAGTGATGTCACTGACCATGTCATGAATGATGTAATACGTGACGTCATCAGCAGTGCATTGCAGGGGCGCGAGTTGTAGTTAGCTCAACTAACTATAACGGCCACATTTCTCTGGTTTTCTACATGTGAAATGTCCTACTAACTATAAAGTCCCTGAAACCTGTGTTTTTTTCAGTGAATTTCTAAGCTTTTTGATGCTAATTTCTAACATTTAACGTCCCTGAAACCTATGTTTTTTTCAGTGAATTTCAATGTTTTTTTATGCTAATTTCTAACAATGCCTACAGAGGCAGGACATGTGCAGAAAGGGGAAGAAATGAGCAGATCGAAGCA
The DNA here is from genome assembly GCF_964204655.1 of Triturus cristatus. NCBI lineage: Eukaryota > Metazoa > Chordata > Amphibia > Caudata > Salamandridae > Triturus > Triturus cristatus. Next base: position 503,590,928 of record NC_140591.1, read on the forward strand.
AGAGAAATGCAGAAAGAACCAACAGTGGTGCAGATAGAAGCCTTGTTGCAAAGTCATCCTGTGCATTTGCTGATGGGTATTGGTGGTAACTGACTCTGCCTAACCAGGCCTAGAGCCAGTGCTATGCTAAAAGACACTTAGAATACAGTGAAAACACCTACATACACTAGGGTTCACTATTTGTTGGGGTACTCCAGTGATTGGCATGACCTCCCCGGGATTAAAACTACCTATACGTCAGAGGTGCAGAAACAATCTTCTTTTACTAGTAGTCGCGTTTGCAGAGTGGTAGAGAAAGGGTGCTCGGCCTCTGACCAGCACTCTGGAATTCCGCTGAATAGGACTTACAGGAAGTACCAGGAGGGCTTCTTAGCCCCCAAAGTCCCTCAGGAGTAAAGTGAACTTCATCCCCCATCCCGTAATCTGCCAGGAGTCCAGTTTGCAGAGTGGTGGAGAAAGGGGGCATGGCCTCCGAAGACGTCTTAGCAGTCCTTCTGTGTGGGACTTACTGGAGGTAACAAGAGGGGTACTTGGTCCCCAAGGACATGCTTGGGAGTCAACTTCCCCTCCTATTACCTCCAGTAAGTACCACACAGCAGGATTGCTAAGTTCTCATAACAGGGCACGCCCCCTTTGCCCACCACTCTGCAAATGAACTCCCTGGCACACTCTTTGATGGGGATTGAAGTCCCCTTCACTGCTGGGGGTCCTTTGGGGCCAACTAGCCTACCTCTTACCTCCTGTAAGCCCCACACAGTGGGATTGCAGAGAGGTGGACACAGGCCATGCGCCCTTTCTTCACCACTCTCCAAACGCACCTCCCGGCCTACTCTTGGTTGGCGGATGAAGTCCCCTCTCCTCATGAGGGTCTCTGGGGGCCAACTAGCCCACCAGGTACCTCCAGTATGCCCCATACAGCTGGATTGCTGAGAGTGGTCCAAGGCCTCACCCCCTTTTTACATCTCTCTGCAAACGCGGCTCATGGCACACTACTGCTCGGGGGATGAAGTCCACTTGTGTCCTGAGGTCCTCAGGACACAAGAGGATCTCATCGCCCTACCAGCAGTACACCAAGAGGCACGTTTGCAGAGTGGTGTAAAAAGGGGCATGACCTTGGATCACCTCTCTGCAATCCAGCTGTTGTGCTTACTGGAGGTACCTGGTGGGCTAGTTGGCCCCCAGGGACCCTCAGTATTCGAGGGGACTTATTTCCCCAAATTAGAACGCGCCTGGGGGCGCATTCGCAGAGTGGTGCAGGTAGGGGGCAGGGCATCCGGCGAGATGCCAGCTTTTTTTATATATATATATTTTTTTAGAAGGGGGCTGTGTGGCCTTCCTTCTTTCAGTATTTTTGGGGCCTGGAGACCCATACCCAGGGCCTGAATCTTTAAAAAAAAAAAAAAAAAATTAAAAGTGGAAGGGGGCCGTGTGGCCCCCCTCCTGAGGCTGATTTTGGCCCCGGGGACCCCATCCCCAAGGGCATGGCCTCCTTTTTAAAAATATATTATTAGGGGAGTTGGGCCTTGTGGCCCACCTTCCCTAGGCCACTACTGGCCCCGGCGACCCCATTCACCCGGGGCTGGCCTCTTTTTTAATAATCAATCGGGAGGGGGGATGAGTGGCCCCCCTTCCAGGCCACGATTGCTGACATGCAGCTCGCCTTGCCCAAAGGCAATCTACTTTGCTTTGTTGAAGCAAGAGCAGGTTTTCTGCTCTCACTTCAATGAAGCAAAGCAGAGTTTTCTGTGACAGGGTAGGAGCCGTGCTCCCGCCCTGCCATAGCAAACAGCACTGTCCCGTGGGTGGGCACACAACATTTGTCAAAAGAGTAGCTCCAGGTCTAGAAAGCATGCTTTTTTTAAATGGTGTAAATTCGTTCAGTAGTTGCTGAGAAATTCAGAAAATAAAAACATCGATATCTGAGCACCAAGGAGGGTTCGCGAATCCTCCCAAGCACAAGCTTAATTCTGATTGGCTGCCAACACCCCAAACCAGAATTTGTTGGTAGCCATCTTGTGACTCAGTAAACGAGTCTATAAGAAAACAGTAAAATAAAGGTTAAAAAACAAGAAAAGGGGGCATTGCAGAAACACTCTGATCCCCTAGGCCTGCTCAGGGGGTCCCACAAGGACCCACAGGGCCAGAAAAACCATTACAACAATAAACAAAAATCAATTGAGTTGGGTGTGCAAATCCGGCCGACAAAATGAAGAAAAAAACAAATCACGGGCTCCCGCGCTTCGCTTTAATGAGCCCCCGGGTGGGCCAGGTCCTGGGGGCAAAATGTAAATATATGCGGGGCCACGCAGGCCCCCACAGACCCGGGGCCTGCCATTTCCCCGGGGCTTGTTTAATTAGGGGTGGGGAGCCTCCCAGGCCCCCTCAAGTCCCAGGGACCACCTCCTCCCTTGGGCTTTATTTAATTATGTGCAGGGGTAAACAGCCACCCGCCACCTCCCCGGAGCTTTTTTATTTTGTGGGTGGGGGGCCTCAGGGCCCCCCAAGCACCAGGGACAGCCACCTTCCCGGGGCTTTCATTAAATATTTGCCAGGGACTCCGGGTACCTCCACCTCTCTGAGCTTCAAATATGATAGGAGGGTGGCCATGCGGCACCCCTCCTGGAGCCCTTGATGGCCCTGGGGACTGCCACACCCCAGGGCTGGCTCCTGCAATGTCCAGGGGTGCCCACCCCTTGGAAATTGCCATTTGGAATGGCAATGTGGGAGCACGGCTCCCGCCCTGTCATTGCAAACTTCTGCTTAGCTTCATGGAAGCGAGAGAAGGAAACCTGCTCTCGCTTCCATGAAGCAAGGCAGTATTGCTTTTGGGCAAAGGGAGCTGCATGTTAGCAGCTTCCCTTGCCCGAAAGCAATGCTGGCTCCTGCAGGAGGCAGGGAGCTGGCAGGGACCTTAGGGGCATTGGGGCTCCCCCCACGGTCCCCAACTTGAGAGCTGGCCCCTGGGGATGGGGTCTCTGAGGCCAGTAGTAGCCCAATGAAGGGGGGCCATGTGGCCCACATCCGGGGAAAAATAATACATATATATGTTATTTTTAAAGGAAGGCCGGTCCTGGGGATGGGGTCCTGGGGCCATAATTGGCCTTAGGAAGGGGGTTACATGGACCCCCTTTCCCATAAAAATCCAGGCTTGCCAGCCCCGGGAGATGGGGTCCCCGGGCCAGAAGTGGCCAAGGGAAGAGGGGGCATGCGGCCCCTCTGCCATACTCATTATTAAAAAAATGCTGGCCAGGCCCCGGGGCTCAGGGAAGGGAGGTCATGCGGCCCCCTTCCAGTTTTTTAAAAATAAAAAATGTTTAGGCCCTGGGGGATGTGGTCCCCAGGTCCCCAAAAATATTAAAAGAAGAGGGGCCACATAGCCCCCTTTCTAAAAATATTTAAAAAAAGAAAGATGGCATCTCAACAGAGCCCGCCCCCTCCCTGCGCCACTCTGCAAGCTCGCCCCCTGGCGAGTTCTAAGCTGGGGGATTAAGTCCCTTCATTTCTGAGGGTCCCTGGGGCAAACTAGCCCACCAGGTACCTCCAGTAAGCCCCACACAATGGGATTGCTGAAAGGTGGACCAAGGCCACACCCCTTTTTGCACTACTCTGCAAACGCCCCTCTTGGCGCACTGCTGGTGGGGCAATGAGGTCCTCTTGTGTCCTGAGGACCTCAGGACACAAGTGGACTTCATCCCCAGAGCAGCAGTGAGCCAGTTGCCGAGTTTGCAGAGTGGTGTAAAAAGGGGGTGTGGCCTTTGAGCACTCTCAGCAAACCAGCTGTATTGGGCTTACTGGAGGTAACAGGAGGGCTAGTTGGCCCCCAGAGACAATCAGGCGGAAAGGGGACTTCATCCCCCTACCAATAGTGTTCCAGGAGGCACGTTTGCAGAGTGGTGGAGAAAGGGGGCACGGCCTGTGTCCACCTCTCAGCAATTCCACTGTGTGGGGCTTACTGGAGGTAAGAGGTAGGCTAATTGGCCCTGAAGGACTCCCAGCAGAGAAAGGGACTTCAATCCCCATCCAAGAGCGGACCAGTGAGCGTGTTTGCAGAGTGGTGGGCAAAGGAGGCATGGCCTGCTATGAGAATTTAGCAATCCTGCTATGTGGGATTTGCTGGAGGTAATAGGAGGGGTACCTGGCCACCAAGGATATCCTTGGGGCCAACTACCCCTCTTGTTACCTCTAGTAAGTCCCACACAGTGGGATTGATAAGATGTCTTTGGAGGCCACGCTCCCTTTCTCCACCACTCTGCAAACACGTCTCCTGGCACACTACGGGATGGGGGATGAAGTCCACTTTACTCCTGAGGGACTTTGGGGGTCAAAAAGCCCTCCTGGTACCTCCTGTAAATCCTACGTAGTGGAATACTTGAGTGCTGGTTGGAGGCCCGGCACCCTTTCTCCACACTCTGCAAACACGACTACTAGTTAAAGAAGCATTTACAAAGTAATAGGTTTCACATTTGCGAAAGTTAGAGCTATTAGCGTTGTAAATGTAAAAGTTTTTTACTAATGTTTTTTGGTATAGAGTGGATGTATGTTGTGTGTAGTGGAATTATGTGGTATGTTGTGCAGGGAAATAATATGAATAGAAAGTATGTGGTACTTAGTGTATTGGAATTATGTGGATTGGGATTGTGTGTTTTGGTGAGTAATTATGTGGTATTTTAGTCTGTGTTGTGGAGTGGTAACCTCAGGTTTAGTCTTTCTCATTTCCATTGAAGCTTAACTATAAACTCAATGAGACACAAAAAAAGCAGGAATCACTGAGGATCACTTCTGGACCTAGTCAGAGGTACGAGCAGGGCCACTGGAATTATGTGACTGTTCAGCTGCACCAATTTTCCCATAATTAAACATTTTCTGCATCTGCCAAATATTCCATCATCTGCTGCCTAATCTGCAGAACTGAACAACAAAAGCCCTGTTTCCAAAAATGCAGCTTCACTTGTTACAGTATGGTGGAAGGCCCTTTGCAAAACTGGAATGGTCACATGTTACTTATTGCTAAGCAGCAGTGAGCCAGTTGCCGAGTTTGCAGAGGGGTGTAAAAAGGGGGTGTGGCCTTTGAGCACTCTCAGCAAACCAGCTGTATTGGGCTTACTGGAGGTAACAGGAGGACTAGTTGGCCCCCAGGGACAATTAGGCGGAAAGGGGACTTCATCCCCTTACCAAGAGTGTACCAGGAGGCATGTTTGCAGAGTGATGGAGAAAGGGGGCACGGCCTGTGTCCACCTCTCAGCAATTCCACTGTGTGGGGCTTACTGGAGGTAAGAGATAGGCTAATTGGCCCTGAAGGACCCCCAGAAGAGAATGGGACTTCAATCCCCATCCAAGAGCGGACCAGTGAGCGTGTTTGCAGAGTGGTGGGCAAAGGAGGCATGGCCTGCTATGAGAACTTAGCAATCCTGCTGTGTGGGATTTACTGGAGGTAATAGGAGGGGTACCTGGCCACCAAGGATATCCTTGGGGCCAACTACCCCTCTTGTTACCTCTAGTAAGTCCCACACAGTGGGATTGATAAGATGTCTTTGGAGGCCACGCTCTCTTTCTCCACCACTCTGCAAACATGTCTCCTGGCAGACTACGGGATGGGGGATGAAGTCCACTTTACTCCTGAGGGACTTTGGGGGTCAAAAAGCCCTCCTGGTACCTCCTGTAAATCCTACGTAGTGGAATTCCTGAGTGCTGGTTGGAGGCCCGGCACCCTTTCTCCACCACTCTGCAAACACGACTACTAGTTAAAGAAGCATTTGCAAAGTAATAGGTTTCACATTTGCGAAAGGTAGAGCTATTGGAGTTGTAAATGTAAACGTTTTTTACTAATGTTTTTTGGTATAGAGTGGATGTATGTTGTGTGTAGTGGAATTATGTGGTATGTTGTGCAGGGAAATTATATGAATAGAAAGTATGTGGTATTTAGTGTATTGGAATTATGTGGATTGGGATTGTGTGCTTTGGAGAGTAATTATGTGGTATTTTAGTCTGTGTTGTGGAGTGGTAACCTCAGGTTTAGTCTTTCTCATTTCCATTGAAGCTTAACTATAAACTCAATGAGACACAAAAAAAGAAGGAATCACTGAGGAGCACTTCTGGACCTAGTCAGAGGTACGAGCAGGGCCACTGGAATTATGTGACTGTTCAGCTGCACCAATTTTCCCATAATTACATTTTTTTCGCATTTGCCAAATATTCCATCATCTGCTGCCTAATCTGCAGAACTGAACAACAAAAGCCCTGTTTCCAAAAATGCAGCTTCACTTGTTACAGCATGGTGGAAGGCCCTTTGCAAAACTGGAATGGTCACATGTTAATTATTGCTAAAGGTTGGTTGGTACTAATGGGGCACAAACCTCTCCTCTTTCTGTGCCCCTCTAGCCTCTTTCTGTATTTCTCTTGCATCTTTCTGCACCTTTCTTCCCCTTTCTACATGTCACTGTCTTCTTTCTGCACTTCACTTGCTCTTTCTGCACTCCTCTTGCCCTTTTCTGCACCTCACTTGCATCTTTCAGCACCTCTGTTTCTTTTTTCTGCAGATCTCCTGCCTCTTTCTGCACTTGTCTTGCCTCTTTCGTCAAATCTCTTGCCTCTTTCTGCACCTCACTTGCCTCTTTATGCACTTCTCTTGCTTCTTTCTAAACCTCTCTTGCCTCTTTCTGCTCCTCTCTTGCCTCTTTGTGCATTTCTCTTGCCTGTTTCTGCACTTCACTTGCCTCCTTCTGTGCCTCTCTTGCCTATTTCTGCACCTCACTTTCCTCTTTCTGCACCCTACTCCCTTGCTTCTGCACCTCTCCTGCCTCTTTCTGCACTTCTCCTGCCTCTTTCTGCACCTCTCAAGCCTCTTTATGTACCTCTCATGCCTCTTTCTGTACCTCAAGTGCCTCTTTCTGCACATCTCTTGCATCTTTCAGCACTTATCTTGCCTCTTGCTATACCTCTCTTGCCTCTTTCTGCACCTCATTTGCCACTTTATGCTCTTATCTTGCCTCTTTCTGAATCTCACTCTCTTCTTTCTACACCTCTCTTGCCTCTTTCTGCACCTCACTTGCTTCTTCCTGCACTTCTCTTGCCTCTCCCTATACCCCTTTTGTCTCTTTCAGCACCTCTGTTGCTTCTTTCTGCACTTTTATTCCTTCTTTCTGTACCCTCTTGCCTCTTTCTGTACCCATTTTGCCTCTTTGTGTACCTCTCCTACCTCTTTCTGTACCCCACTTGCCTCATTCTGCACCGCTGTTGGTTCTTTCTGCACTGCTCTTGCTTCTTTATGCACCTCTTTTGCACATTTCTGCATCCCTCTTGCCTCTTTCTATACCCCACTTCCCTCTTTCTGCACCTCTCTTGTCTCTGTCTGCACACATGTTCCCTCTTTCTGCAAACCTTTTACCTGTTTCTGTAACACTCTTGCCTCCTTCTGCACCTCACTTGCCTCTCTCTGCACTTCTATTGCCGCTTTCTGCACCTCTCTTGCTTATTTCTGCACACCTGTTGTCTCTTTTTGCACTTGTCTTCATTCTTTCTGCACCTCTCTTGCTTCTTTCTGCACTTCTCTTGCTTCTTTCTGTACCTCTCTTGATTCTTTTTGCACCTTTTTTCACTTTTTTTGCATCCCTCGTGCCTCTTTCTGCTGTTCTCTTGCCATCTTCTGCACCTCTCTTGCCTCATTCTGCACCTCACTTGCCTCTTTCTGCACTTCTTTCCACACCTCTGTTGCTTCTTTCATCAATTCTCTTGCCTCTTTCTGTACTTCTCTTCCTTGTTTATGCACCTCTCTTGTGTCTTTCTGCACCTCTGTTGCTTCTTTCTGTACCTCACTTGCTTCTTTCTGCCACTCTCTTGCCTCTTTTTGATTCCCTCTTTTCTCTTTCTGCACCTCTCTTGTGACTTTCTGCACCCCTGTTCCCTATTTCTGCACATTTTCTGTCTGTTTCTGTACCTCTCTTGCCTCATTCTGTACCTCTGTTGCTTCTTTCTGCACTTCTCTTGCTCTTTCTGCACACTTTGCGCCTCTTTCGGAATTTCTGTTGTTTCTTTCTGCACTTCTCTTCCTTCATTATGCACCCCTCCATCCTCTTTCTGTCTTGTATTGCTTCTTTGTGCACCCCTCCTACCTTTTTCTGCACTCCTCTTGCCTCTTTTTGTACCTCTGTTGCTTCTTTCGGCACATCTCTTGCATCTTTCTGTACCCCTTTTGTCTCTTTCAGCACTTCTGTTGCTTCTTTCTACACTTCTCTTGCTCTTTCTGCACCCTTCGTGCACCTTTCAGCACCTCTGTAGCTTCTTTTACTTCTCTTCCTTCTTTCTCTACCCCTCCTGTCTCTTTCTGTGCCTTCCATGTCCTCTCCTACTGCTTTCTGCACCCCTCTTGCCTCTATTTGCACCTCTGTTGGTTCTTTCTGCACTACTCTTGCTTCTGTCTGTACCTCACTTAACTCTTTCTACACTTCTCTTGCTTCTTTCTACACCTCTATTGCTTCTTTCAGCAATTCTCTTGCCTCTTTCTGCACTTCTCTTTCTTGTTTCTGCAATTCTCTTGCGTCTTTTTGCACCTCGGTTGCCTCTTTCTGCACCTCACTTGCCTCTTTCTGCACCCTTATTCCCTATTTATCCACCTCTCTTGCTTCTTTCTGCACTTCTCTTGCTTCTTTCTGCACTGCTCTTGCTTCTTTCTGCACCTGTCGTGCACATTTCTGTATCCCTCTTACCTCTTTCTGAACCCCTGTTCCCTCTTTATGTTCCTTTCTTTCCTGTTTCTGCACATCTCTTGCCTATTTCGGCATCTCTGTTGCTTCTTTGTGTACTTTTCTTGCTTCTTTCTGCATCCCTTTTGCCTCTTTCTGTACCCCTTTTGCCTCTTAATGCACTTTTCCTGCCTCTTCTTGCACCTCTCTTGACATTTTCTGCTGTTCTCTTGCCTCTTTCTTCACCTCTTTTGCTTCTTTCTGTACTTTTTTTTGCCTCCTTCTGTACCACTCTTGTTTCTTTCTGCACTTGTTTTGCCTCCTTCTGTACCACTCTTATTTCTTTATGCACCTCTGTTGGTTCATTCTGCAATGCTCTTGCTACTTTTGCAAATGTCTGCATCCCTCTTGCCTCTTCCTGTACCCCTCTTCCCTCTTTCTGCACCTCTCTTGCCTCTGTCTGCACACATGTTCCCTCTTTCTGCACCCCTTTGCCTATTTCTGCAACTCTCTTGCCTCCTTCTGCACCTCACTTGCCTCTTTCTATACTTCTATTGTCTCTTTATATACCTCTTTTGCTTCTTTCTGCAGCCCTGTTGTCTCTTTCTGCACCCCTGTTGTCTCTTTTTGCACTTGTCTTCATTCTTTCTGTAGCTCTCTTGCTTCTTTCTGCTCTTCTCTTGCTTCTTTCTGCACCTCTTCTACCTCTTTCTGTACCTTCCTTGCCTATTTGCGTACCTCTCCTACCTCTTTCTGCACCCCTCTTGCCTCTTTTGCACCTCTGTTGGTTCTTTATGCACTGCTCTTGCTTCTTTCTGTACATCACTTGCCTCTTTCTACACTTCTCTTGCTTCTTTCTACACCTCTATTGCTTCTTTGAGCAATTCTCTTGCCTCTTTCTGCACTTCTCTTAATTGGTTCTGCTCTTCTCTTGCTTCTTTCTGCACCTCTTCTGCCTCTTTCTGTACCTTCCTTGCCTCTTTGTGTACCTCTCCTACCTCTTTCTGCACCACTCTTGCCTCTTTTGCACCTCTGTTGGTTCTTTCTGCACTGCTATTGCTTCTTTCTGTACATCACTTGCCTCTTTCTACACTTCTCTTGCTTCTTTCTATACCTCTATTGCATCTTTGAGCAATTCCCTTGCCTCTTTCTGCACTTCTCGTACTTGTTTCTGCAATTCTCTTGCATCTTTCTGCATCTCTGTTGCCTCTTTCTGTACCTCACTTACCTCTTTCTGCAGCCCTCTTCCCTATTTTTCCACCTCTCTTGCTTCTTCCTGCACTTCTCTTGCTTCTTTCTGTACTGCTTTTGCTTCTTTCTGTATCTGTCTTGCAAATGTCTGTATCCCTCTTACCTCTTTTTGCACCCCTGTTCTCTGTGTTTGTACCTTTATTGTTTCTTTCTGCTCTTCTCTTGCCTCTTTCTGCACCCCTCTTCCCTCTTTATGCACCTCTGTTGCTTCTTTGTGCACCAGTGATAAATTTGGGGATAATTTTCTCTTTGCCATTTAAAATATTACAGCTCTGGCTGTTCTCATATGCCTTACAGGCATTACATTTGTGGAAAAATGTATTCATTTGTAACCACGTGATGATTGGTTCAATCTGATGATAACTTCTGTCCAATTTGTCCTTAAGGGAACTTGGTATCTTATAGGTTACTGTGGGTGAATTGACTACACTTTTGCCAATAATGGGAGCTGCCTGAATGAGACCGCAATGTTTTCTCATGATCAACTTCGGCCTGTTAGATCTAGCATTGTATGTGGTAATTATTCTGGGGACATCAATCAATGAACTCTTAGGGGGTATGTTGTCAATTTTAAATAGAACATCCGTCTGTTTGATATCTTTCAACTTGGTGGTTGCTTGTGATAGAATTCTATCTGAGTAACCTCTTGCTTTGAATCTTTGTAACATAGTGTCATGCTCTTTTTTATAACCACTTTCGGTGCTGCAGTTTCTGCGAGCCCGCAGTTGTTTGCCATAGGGAATACTGTTTAAAAGAGATGTAGGGTGATAGCTCGGTGCGTGCAGGGTACTATTACCTGCCGTTTAGTTTCTAAACAGGTTAGTTACCAGTTTGTTATCCTGCATCGTGACATCTATATCTAGAAAGTCAAATTGTTTTTCACTGATTTTGTGTGTGAAACTCAGGTTAAAATTATTACATGAAAAGGACTCTATGAATCTCATGGCTAACTCCTTATCCCCGTCTCAGATAATAACAAGGTCATTGATATACCTTAGCCATAATGGCACATGATTGGTGAAGTTCTCATTGACATCAGTCCATACCACCTACTCCTCCCACCAGCCAAGAACAAGTTCGCAAGGTTGGGGGTGAAGCAGGTGCCCATGGATTTTTGACAATATAGCACTTTATCAAACAGAAAAATATTTTATCAACAGTAGTGTCATCAGTGATGTCACTGACCATGTCAGAAGTGATGTAATATGTGAGGTCATAAGCAGTGCTTTGCGGGGGTATGAGTTACTGCTGAATTTCACTGGTTTTGTAGGAGTGAACCCCAAAGCTAACTATAATGTCCCTGTAGCCTTTGTTTAATGTATTCCATTTTCTAACTATAACGCCCCATAATCTTTTTTTTCAGTGAATTTCTAAGGTTTTTTTCATGCTAATTCCTAACTATAATGTCCCCATATCCTTTTAGTTGATATCCCCTTCTCATCACAGTAATTGTTGGGTCGCCTTTCAATTTTAACTCTAGCCTGGAACACTGTTGGGTGGAAGCAAGGTATTTAGCTGGAGTTCCTGTGATGTTTTGTTAGAGCATAGGCTGTTGATTGGAGAAAGGGTTCTTCAGTGTATTGTACATGTTCAAAATGGTAGTGTGCTGATTATCTCGTCTTTTTATGATGAGTTGAATAGAGATAGGTTGGTGTAAAATGTGAATCTCTGTTATTTCACAGCCAGGGTATATATGGAACCATCCACTTTGCTATTTTATTTTGCTAACATTGGTATGAGTTCCATTTTCTGTAGATTTACTGTTTCAATCAGATTTTATTTCGACTCTTAAGGCACTATTGGAGAGATGGAATTAATTAGATTAAGGTAATCTTCAGATAAAACTGGATTTTGTTTTCATATTCATGCATTTTGAAGTGTGTTTCTGTGAGGTGTCCACCTATTAGTTTTATATAGAAGTTAAATAATGTTGGTAATACAATAGAACATTATGGCATCCCTTGGGACATTTCTTTTATTGCTGATGTATGTTTACTTGTTTTTACTAGGTGACATCTATTGGTGAAAAAAAGTACAAACCAGCTGAGAACATTCAAATGATGGTCTATCTATGAAGAAACACACATGGGAGTATTCAACGGTCTATTGCATTGAATTCTGTCTGTAGAGCTGATAGGACCAACATAAAAGAATCTCCCTTATCCACATTTCAGGGGATATGATCAAGTAATTTCAGTGTCTCTGTCTCACTGCTGAAACCTTCTCTAACACCACATTTGTTATCATCCAGAAAGACATTGACAGTTTTATATTTGCTGACTTGTAATGCCACACATTTCTCAATTACTTTCCCATTCCAAGATAAATTTGGAGCAGGACTATAGTGAACCTGAACTTCTGAGTTGGTATTTGCTTTCATTAATATTGGTATTATCTGTCCAGATTTCAGCTGACTTTGAATTTTACCTAATCTCATTGAGGCATTACAAATGTCCAGCCAGCGTAGACCAAACAAGTGGGTATTTGTTTTTATGATATTTGTTGAATTTGAATCATGGAAACAATTGGTCATGCAAGGTAGTTTTTGGTGGACTGCAGATGATATTCTGTAGAAGGCTCCATTTAATTTGAGCTTTTGACGTGAAAATCAAGATCAGCAAGTATGTATGAGTTATATATTTTTTTAAATGTGCACATCTTGTCAGGGAAAAACAATAGTTTTTCTGTGGGTGATGAGAGAATGCCTTTGCCTTATACGTCTAAATTGGCATGAATTAATCTGGGTTCTTGCAAATTTGATGCCTTCTCCTGAATATTAGTATCCTTTGCAGTTCTGATTGCCTGTTTATGTATATTATGCTCATGTTTTTAATTGTCAAACTATTACTCACCAATCCATTCATTTCGTTTACGTTTACGCCTGTTTGTTGTAATTCTTCTTTGTCTATATTGTTTAATTGTCTTACTGGCCTAAGATATGCCTCCAACATACTGTAAATTCATGGCTAGTACAGGCTTTCAATAAGAATAAATACATGCAGCAACCACCAATTTTTACAGTTCAACCAGAAGGTATGGATTGCCAGCACTATATAAAGAACACTAAATACCTAACATATGGTCATCTGTGCAAACTATACCAGTGATTAGTTTCTAGAATGTAAGGGGGTACTTATTTTTATTCATGTCTACCACTATTTCTGTACTACAAACTGTTGGCCTGGATCATCCATCACTAGCAGTATGGGAGGGTGGAGCTGGGCACAGCCCTACTTACACTTGCCCACTGCTAACCATTGCTAAAGTGGTCTGCTGCTTTTTGTTCTGACCGACTGCCTGCTGCCCTCCTGTCTGGGTGAGAAGGACTTGACCTGCATCCAGAACCCAAGAGTTACCACAAGGCTAGTTGACTGGCCTCCTGACTTGATCCTTATGGACAGAAGGCTCCAGCAACCTTGAACCCAGCACCTGGACTATGCCATCTGTGCATTCTACCCTGCCAAGTTGCGCCACCCCAGTCCAGAACCCTTGGAAGTTGGCCTGAAGGTGGTCTGCCAGCCATCTGTGGATCCAGCAGAACCAACACATCTCCTCTGCTATGGGGAGGCATCCCAAGCAGAACTGACACATCACTTATGCTGCATGGTTTATCTCAGTGCAAGAACTCAACATTGATTTGGCAGCCGGCATCAGAACCGCCATTTTGAGAAGCATCCCTGATGCAGGCTCTTCTTAGCAAATCTGTTGCCAATGGCAGCCTCAATGAAAATGCAGGTTCTCACATTGCAGCCTGGAAGCTCAACTTGACTATGTGACATAACTCCAGCACCGGACTTCGCACCGCGAGCCCTCATCAATGGGATACTCCATGATAATGCAAGCCCTTGCATCACAGCTTCACAACTCCTCGAAACCGACCCATCTCCTTGGCTGCATGATGCATCCTTGATGAGGGATGTTGTAACACTCCCCAATCAGGATTTAAGGTACTCTTGTTCTGCAGCAAAACACACAAGATGATGGATGGAATGATGCATATTGTCAAAACATTCACCAGGCAGTTCGGCAGGCCTAACTGGGTCCCTGCATCCAGCCCATGCTCCATCGAGGTTGACCTTAACTTGGTGTGAACAGATTTCACAGTTGGTGCTTAGTGCTTTTTGTCTCTTTCTTCACTGAAGTGTTTAAACCTGAATACCTCTGGTTCTACCTATTGGATCTTTGCTGTTTTTGTCTTGTTTTATTTATTAAATATTAAGCTATTTGTCTAAAACAGGTGGAGAACTCTTTTGTGGCGTATTCTCACCGTGTTATTGTTTTAAGAGTTGCACAATTACTTTACACATTGCCTTGAAGTTAAGCCTGAAAGCTCTGTGCCAAGCTACCAGGGAGTTGAGCAAAGGTTAATTTAGGGTTTGCTTGTGACTTCACCCTGACAAGGATTGTGGTTTCTGCTTGAGTAGGGTCCTACCCACCCCAACTAGTGAACCAATGTTTTATTGTTAGTCTTTTATTTGTTATTAACATCTAGTAAGTTAGTGATGTGCTGTTACTTTTGTAAGCAGGGTCTCATCAGGGCTATAAACTCCGGTAGGAGCCATGCTTCGTTCTCACATTTGTGAAGATTAGCCTGTTCACTTTGAAACACTCAGCATGAACACAGTTTATATGCAAGTTCTTTAGAGTTACATGTAAGTCATATGTAGGTAATATGTAAATCTGTTAATTGCATTAATTGCTCTCATTGTTGTACCTGTTAGAACCTAATTAGCATATCTTGTTGTCTTCTAGACATTTTCTGTCATGTTTGCTTTTTACTATTCTCCTACACAAACAGATAGCGGTTGCTCCCTTTGTTCCTTTCCAGAGATCTGTGGCAATCACAGTTAGAAATGATGGTGTTTCCGGATGCTATGTAAAATTCACATGACAAGTCAATACATCAGAAAATACACTTCAGGCATGAACCTTATTCACCAACATATCTAGGAGCCTTGATCACTAAGTCCTCAAAATGCCTGGAACTCCATCTTGTAGCCTGTATCTAATCATGAGCACTCAGCTTAGAAGACAGGGGCCCCTGCATACAACAATACTTGGCAAGCGCAGGGAAAATTCGATATTTTAGAAACGTACTTATGCATGAAATTATTATTTAAATGTGCAGGGATACATGATTCAGATTGACATGTAAAAGACAATCTAGTTATAATTCATCTAAAAAGTAAATTTCTAATATCTTGATCACAAAATAATTTTTAATATTTTATATACATTGTTTAAAGATATAAAATTGTAAACAACATAATGCAATATTTACATGAACAGTGTCCTATATACTAATCAATTCATAAGATATATCACAAAATACAGCTGATGAGCTGGTTAATATATCCAATGGTAATCATGTTTAGTCTTCAAATCATTGATTCATGTGACTGAAACCAGAATATATTGATTAGCTGAAGCAGAATATAATATTGGTTTGGCGCATACTGTGAATGGCTTATATTTTACGTGGCTGATGGCAAAATTGACACCACACATGTTTTGGCGGAAATGCCTTCAACAGGGAGCCGTTACATCATTTACTATGATTACCAAATGTAGCCATCAGGCTGTAATAGAGTGAAGGGCCACTGCCAACTGGTTCACAAAGATTAACTGATGGACAAAATTCAGGGATCATGGAGTCCTGTCTCATTGGCAATGAGCTTCAGAAAAATGTCAGGCAAGAGTGATCCAAACACAGACACTGGGGGCTGGTACTTGTTGAGTTTTGTGATAATAGTGGTAAATACATGCGTAGTAAATAGGGGCAATGTTCTTATATGTGCTCAGGCAATCAGCTGGAAAGGGACTGTACGCTCTCCATTGGTAGCAATCTGGCATCGTCATGTCTCATATCTCATTCGCATTTACTCACTAATGTCGAAGAGTAGTTAAGATTTCATGAAAAATAGACCTGCTTGAAACATGGATGTCTAAAACATTACAAAAGATAAGGAAAAATACAGGAGACACACAGGTATTCAGTGAAATATGTTAGGGAACCATGCAAGAGAAGTAGGGCTTTAGTAGAGATTGGCAGATGGCATATGCATCAAAAGGTGGTGGATGTCCTGTTTGCCAAACTCATAATTCCACAGTTCAATTTAGAGTTATGGGAACTGGCATATTTCCATAGGTGGAACCTATCCCGACTCTGCCAGCAGAAACCTATGACAGACAGCCCCCCAGATACTGGACTGACAGTTAAAGTACCTCAGACTGCCCATCATATTCAAGATCAAAGTACTTTTTTCCTATTTAAGACTGCCAGGGAAAGCATGGCAGTCCTAAACAGGAAACCAAAGAACTGATCACCATACTCTGAGAGAAAAATTCTAATTTGTCATGGACAGTTGTTTTTTCACAATGATCATTGTGCAACTCCAAATCATCTATATGTTCTTTCAAATCCAATGCTGCAGGATTTGGGAAGGTTCCTTCACGGACAGATACATGATGGGAGAGACAATATGATAAGGATCTTTCTGATATATTTGTACATTTCAATCAGTTACTATAACCTATATTGGCAAGTCTGAAGGCCCAGTCACTAGACTTCAAGCAGACTTCATAGAAATGCCTGTCTATAACTTGGTCAGATATATTCTGGCGATAGTATGTTTGATTTCCAAATAAGCGGAAGTCTATCCTACCAGGGAGGCCACAGTGTGACTGTTGTAATCTCTTCTTAAGGGAATTAGTACAGAGATTTGGCATACCTATTTTTATTGAAACACATCAAGGAACTCATCTGAAGAATGAGGTATTAAAATTCTTGTGCACAGCTTTACAAATTGAGCAAAGGATCCACTGCTGTTACAGACCAGAAGACTCCAGTGTACTTGAGAAGACAAATGCACCATTAAGTCCAAGCTTGTAAAGCCGTTTGCCTCAGTGACTGTGAAATGGCTTGATGCTCTTCATTTTGTTCTCATGAGTTTTAAAGTACTTCAAACAAAAAGAATGGCCTCTCTCCTCATACAATCATCATGGGTGGAGCTATGCTGATCCCGTGAATTCCTTCAGCAGTGTCGAAAAGTAATGACATTATATTGGATTGTTGTACAGATCTGGCTGATGATATGAAATCTGTTTCTCATCAGGTGAATTTGGCAACGCTGTTAACAAAAGATGTCCACTGGCACGGGATACAACCAGAAGTCTGGGTGATGGTAAGGAAACATGAAACAAAGTAAACAACAGGAGAGGAGGGGAACAACACGACTAATCCCCTCTGGGAATTCGTATAAAACAACAAAGTCAGTGTAATGTAAACAAGGCACTACTTATCAGAGGAGCAATGGTCCGCAGATTCAGAACAAATTAGTATGTTGTTGAGAAGAAAGCAGACCTACACAGATGATACCCAGTAGGTATAAAGCCCTCACTCGCCAACCTGGTTGGTGACATGCTTCATCATCGGGCTCCACTGGGATGACCGAATGTCATCCCAGTGTGCTGCAACGCCAGATTACTGCGGAGCGGGGTTCGTGTGAGGTGACAGTGAATTTAAAATTTCCAATTGAGTCAAAAATGAATTTTAATAGTTTTGCTAATTGGAAAAAGTTAAAAGGAGTGAAGGTCAAAAAATAGAAGACCTGTTTCACTCCGCGGCGGTCAATATGTTTCTGCCTTAGTGAATGTTCAGCAGGCTTTCTTCAGGACCAGAGTGGAGGTGCAGAGTCCCGGTGGTATGAACGCGCTAAGGTTCACCCTTCCGTGGACTACTGTGTGAAAAAGTATTTACAGTGAAAAATCCGCCAAGAAATATAATGGTGGAGAGAAACGAGTTTATTCTGATGTTTAGAAAGACACACAAACAAAAGACAAAACATAAAAGAGTTGTGAATGTCGATGTCCAACTCGTAATAGAATACTATAAGGTTGAAAACTTTAGTGCTCAAATGAGAAAGTGCCACTAACATCTACCTCAGGTGCAAAAATGGTGAAAACAGTGCACCTAGGATTATCCGGATATCGGTGCAGGATAAAACCTTTGCTGTTTATCCTGAATAACGTGTCTAAAATGGTATATCGGAGCGCAGGTGGAATTGGAACTCAACGTGACACTCTAAAGACGTAAATGGACTAGGGCATAACGGATCGTGCCCCTATGTAAGTCTACTAAGACTTAACATGCAAGGAGGGGGAAAGAAGAACATCTTACTAAGAGGCATATCCGTTTGAAGCCTCAAGGATCCCGGGAGGGGGGTGGGAGCAATATGGCACACCCTACAAGGAGAGAAGAAAGAAAGAAAAAGGATCACGACCTCAAGCGGAGGAACTGTGATTCCGCTTACCGAAAAAGACGGGAGCAGTGAAGATAACTTACTCCCTTGCTGCTCAGCACCCGTATGTAACCTAGAAAGCCTCTTGCCACCGGGTCCGGAATGTAAAGATCCATGGCGGGACGCTCGAATAAGAGGTGTTCAGAGCCCCAGTGGAGGAGAGAAAGGGTACACGGGATTGGTCACTCTACACCAAACTACACTGTGATAGGTTGGTATGATGTCTGTGCGACCAATGGCGTTGCAAGTAAGAAAAAGTCGTTCACAATGTTGAGCGACGCGAAGGATGAAAAAAAGTGCAAAAAAACTTTATTCAGGGTGGCTGGTATGAGTAGACGGTCACGAAGCCAAAAGGGAATATACAACATGGAGAGCGTTTTCAAGAAAAATACGCTGTGTGTTAGTGGAAAGATTAGAGACAGCCCCATGACAGTTAAAAACATTTTTTATATACAATGAAATGAGTGTCTCATCTTAACAGGGATTGCTGTATCAAATCAAAAGGATTGTCTATCACAAGTTTTTAGTACATATGATCTCCTAGGGACATAGAGTGGTGAAATGTATATAAAGAATTACTTGCCCATGTCTCTAGATGGAGGAGAAAGGAATGAATGAAACCCAGGACGGATCTGAACAGAGATGGATGGTGAACATCATCTGTACATCTGGATGGTTATAAAATAGTGGTCCAAGGTATATTATCATTCAGGCCATGAAGGTTAGTACCCAGACGGTAAACCCATCTTTGCTCCTTTTCAAAAAGGATTTTCGGAATGTTATTGCCTCCTGAGATCTCTTCAATAATAGTCCATTTTAGGTCATTTGCTGTGTGGTTGACAGATAGAAAATGCTCACTCAGTTTTGTGGTGACGCGCTTACACCTGATGTTACGCCGATGTTCACATATCCGGAGTTTGACCTTCCTCGTGGTCATCCCTACGTATCGTAGACCGCAGGGACATGTAATTAAGTAAATTACATTGGGCGTGTTACAGTTAGTATGTCCTCTTCGGGTCCAGATCCGATTGGGTTCAAGATCTAGAGTTTTTGAATGTGAAGTCAAATGACATATGCTGCAATCAGAGCAAGGAAAATGTCCAGTAACCTTGGGAAAGCCCCAAGCTTCAGTAATAGACCTTTGAGTTGTGTCAGATTGTGCGAAGGGGTGTGTGTGTACAAGACTGTTGCGTAGGCTCTGTGCACGTTTGAAGGAAAAGAGAGGTTTTTCCCATTTGCGATTGATGCTGTTAATGATGCCCCAGTGTTTAGTGATGGCTTTCTTCAATTTGTTGGATAAGGTGCTATAGGTGGTGACACATGTTAGTGGAATGGGAGCAGCTTCTTTCACATAGTCTATCAGAAGCACTTCCCTAGGTTGATTTCTAGCACGTTTATAGCTTCTAGAAAGAAGAGGGGAGGGGTACCCTCTGGCTGTCAGTTTAGTGGTCAGATCATGAGATTGGATTTTAAAGTCGCTCAGAGAAGTACAATTCCGTCGAAGACGGAGAAATTGTCCATAGGGCAAATTCTCCCTCAGTGTACGAGGATGGAAGCTCGTAAAATCAAGGAGGTTATTCCTGGAGGTGGGTTTATTATATGTCCTGGTGTGAAGTGTACCTTGTGGTAAGGAAACATGACCACACAAACTTTTTAGAACCACATTGGAAGGGCCACATCCAATAATACTTGTGATTAACACCTCTGTGAAGTTTGCTGATATCCCACAGTGGATCCATGCAGTTCATGCAAAAAAAAAATGAAGACCACAGATGAAGAAGTGGTGACAACAACCACGGATTCAGTGGCAAGCTCTAGTTTTCAGCATGAATTCAGAAGGGGAATAGGAAGGTCCCTTTGAGGGTGAAAGCCATCAGGTTGAAATTCATGAAATTGAAAATCAAGAAAACTTTGCAAAGCCATGAATAAGAAGAAGAGACTAAAACACCAGTTTGTGGAAAATTGAAGCTGAAAATGTTAGTCTCAAGAACACTCACAGGGAAGTGTTTTACTGTGGATCAAGTTCCTGATAGGGATTAAAGCACACGCCCTGTTGTAAGTAGAAAAGATTAGGCAGCAGTCATATGCAAAGAAACCAAAGTTGGGAATTCACTCCAAGGAAATAAATGGCCTGTATCCATGAGAAGCAGCAAAAAGATTGCACTGGATGACTCAGAAACCAAACTCAATCATAGAAGAACCTGAGACAATCAAAGTTGATTCTGAGAACAGTGATAGTAAAATACCTGTAGCCAAAAGGCTCATGAGAGAAGAGTGCCAAATAGAAAGTACACATCTCTTGAATGGATTTATCTAGCATCACTGTCAGGAGATGGAGTCATTATGCAGAAGTCTATGAATTGACAAATTGTTGCCAGTTCATCTTTGAAAATGAACCAGAAGAAGAAGAACTACGTTAAACTTTTGTTAAGTCCTGGTGAGTTTTTGAGCTAAAACTTTGAATTTTGCAAAACCTAAAAGTACTTTAGGTCTACAGACCAAGATAATAGGGTTTCTTGAATAATATAAACAGAATTAATGAACTGAACATAAAAATCTTGAGCCCTTATTCTGTCACCTCTAACATTTTTGTACCTTTTTGCATTTTTTTCCTCAGTAGAAGGTAGTGTACAGTAGATACTGTAATTTTTTTGTATATTTTCATTGATATTGGTATCAATATTTCTAGTAGGCTTAATGTTATGCCTAATTTCTCCAGTTGAATATATTTCTTATTTGCAAGGCAAATTAACAGTCACACATACTGAAATAGAAAACCTAAGACACATAGGTATAGATCAGTAGGTAGCAGCAAGGACAATATATAATCAAATCTATTAGGAAAGTATGTCAATATAATGAGTGTTAGAGATTGTTATGTGTGTACATATCTTCCATCCTCAGCTGAAGAACGTGCAACATATTTCCAATTGCCTATCCGTAGAGTTTATCTTGCAAAATTTTTTAGTGGTTTCCATAAGCAAGAATTTTTGTCATCATATCTTTCGGACTTCAATGCTTCACTGGAAGAACTTTTTATATCTGAAGACTGGGAATTGTATGACTTTTTCTAAGCATTTGAAGATGAATGCACAACTTAATTTGAATGCTAATAATACTAAAAATAAGCATGCATGTATTTTAAATTAAGATGCGTGAGAGTTTGATAAGGAATATAATGTGAAGAGAGTGAAAATTCTGAAAAACTGAAAAGATGCAAATGAAATTAGAGAACAAGCTGAAGCTGAGGCAAAATTTCTAAATGTTGATGTGTGTTTAAGACAGCATGGAGGATGAAAGGAAAGGGAAACTGTTTATGGTGCATGAGAGAGCACAGGGATTTAGATTGATAGAATTTGTTGGAGAGTGTGTGTGAAAGAAGCTATGTGGTTGATGATGAGTTTTTGGTTCCACTATTTAGAGGAATTTATTATATGTGTGGTAAGACTGCTTATTTTAGCCTGCCTCCTCATTTGGCTGGAATTTGCTGTCTTGCTCAGGTATTCTCCTGGGTTTACCATGTATATGAAATGAATGATACTGTTGATTTGAATAGAGTAAAGTGTGGGTTTGTTAAAATTTTGTTAGATATGTTGAATGTTATGATTCAGCCTATTAGTGTGGCAATAAATGATGTGAAAATTAGAGTATTATCTACGCTTGTAGATCACCTTAGCTAATACAGCAAGATCCCTTAATGAAATAAATCAGGGGCTAATGGTTATGCATGCTATGAATATGCAGAAACACGTTTGCTGTGCATATCCTTTTTGTGAAGGAGGATAGAGTCTGTTGTGTTTTGAGGGTAGGAGAGTGCTGTACTTATACCCCATTGAAATGCAAGGGTATATAAGCTTATATCAAAGATATGACTAATATCTCTCATGAACCAAAAGGTTTTGAGGAGTATGGTTTTGGGAATCGGTTGGTTCCCGGTTAAGTGGGACTGGGCAGGAACTTAGAAGGGTTGGTGAGCACTTTAATGGTTTGGGGGAAGCATGTTGCATACCACACTAACCCCTAAATCTATTGTGGTATTTGCACAGTTCTATGATTCCTATTATTCATATACTTTCAAATGGAACTAAATTGTTGGTCTAAGAGGCAGTGTGGCCAGATTGAGTTGGAAGACATGAAAGCATAAGTTTATGACTAATTTAAAATGTTGCAAGAAACAAGACACAAGCGCGAGAATGCGACCTATACTAAAGAATTATTAGTTTCGGGTTTAGTGATCATGTAATCATCAGAGTGAGCTTTTGAGGAAGTTATTCCACAATTTAATTACACATGTGTATAAACATTAAGCTATTGCAATTGAAAAAAAATATTAAGATGTGTTTATTGCGTTTTTCTGGCCTAGACTACACTAAACCTCTATTCCATCTTTGTAAATATTGCTGCCGTTTTATAATGTTCATTGTGTGTTTATATTTCTTACTTGAAACTGCACACAGCAAGAGCTACACTGTTTACTTTGTATTCCATGTTGTTGTTGAAGAGTTTCAGAATACTGCAATCTTGTTTGTTGAAATATTTAGACTTTTGCTAACATCATTCGACTATGTGTTTTCCATCATTTTATATGGTGAAATTGGCTGTAAAGACCACAAATTTGGGGTGAGCAAAAGACACTTTGGAGACTTTAGAGTTTCTACTAGGAATTCTGTCTGATTCTCTATTGATTGGTTGCACTTTTGAGACTCAACTTTTTTCCTGTTTTATCAAATCATTACCTTATTTCTGTAACTGATAACCTTCTTTGCAGTTAATTTCTATGTACTTTGACTGATTAAAATAGATTGTTAATGCATTTGCATTTGTTCACATTTTGTATGGTACTTAAAATTAATAACCCATAGAGGTTTTCTAAATTTCAGATCTTGAACTCCCTTTTTGAGTCAGACTTTTCTTATTGACTGTATTTAAAATACTTTTTTGAATCTTCTTTTTAGGAAGACATTACCTCATATTTATTGAGACTAACACTGTCCTGAACCTCGTAATCTAGGCACTATTTTATACAGATTATCTAAGAGAGCATCCGCAACATCATGCTAACTATTGAATGGGAGGCTCACTTTGAAGCAAGGGAGGCCAAGGATTAACATTTAGCATTTTCATAAAACAGAGGCTTCCTGCCGGTGAACAACCATTTGAAATACCAACTTGTGCAAAACATAGGAGTAATGGAAAAAGCACATAAAACTGTTGTGCCCAACTCATGATGCTACCGCTTCTACAGTTTGAAGTCATGGCTGAGACCCAGCCTATAAGCAATCACCTGCTGCCAGTGCAACCCAAAAAGTGGGTATCGTACCAGTGACAATGTGGGCAGTCATTACTGAAACACAAATTTGCTTAACCCTCTTTCAAGTATCAAATCTGAGTTTTCTGCACGATGTGCTGTCACCAGAGTAACACACACAGGGCCCAATTTATCAAGGTTTTGTGCCACCCTTGTACATTTCAAGGGGATGCAAGGGCAATGACAAACCCACGTGAGAGTTATTAACTCACGCAAGGCCATCTTATGGCCCTGCATGGCTTGATATATCTAGAATAACACAAGGAAGCGCAAGTCGCTGCCTTGTGTTACTCTGCACCAAGAAGGCATTCCATGTGTGGTGCATGGGTGTTCCCATGCATCCACCCGTTCATTATGCTGCATTCCCAGATTTACCATTAGAGACAGACCTGGGAATGCGTCAAAATGCTACACCTCCCCAGGTGAGGCATTACAAGGAAAAATAAGTTCATTTTTCCTAGTTTTTACCTTTTTCTATGTGTGCTTCAGGAAGGTATTCCTTGCTGCACACAATTAATCCTATTGACAATGCAGGCACCCTTGCACGATGAAGCAATTGTACTTGCATTTGCACTAGGCAGTCAAAAGATCACCAGCGCTAGGGAAGGACAAGAAAGCACCATATAATGTTACATAGCGAACATTCCTGCCCTTTTGCACAATGCCGCCCAGCAAAGTGTCTAGGTGCATTGTGCTTCGTGAAATTGTGATAAACATGAGCCACAACAGGTAAGGGCTAAGTGCTACAGTGACACTTTTCTTAATTAGCATCTACTCTTAAAGTATGACTCAGATGGGGAATGACAGTATTAGTACAGTGGTGGATGAGAAAGGTGTTGTTTCTCAGATGACAGTGTGGAATGTTTCAACCATTGCTGACATAATTTTCCTAAGGAATATGTGGTAACTTTATGCAAATGTAGGAACTGTGGATCAGGTCTAGTTTGTGTAAAACCTTTTGTAGTATTCCAAAAACGTAATTGACATGCATTTGAAGTTGTCGGCCACACTAACCATCCTAAGGGGTCAATATTGGATGTTAAGTGTGCCATTTTGAAATAAGACAGCTAAGTCTCCAATTGTGTAGTTACTGTGCGTTTCCCATGTCTCATATGGAGATAATGATGGAATGGAGGGATTATTTCGAGTTTTGGCCATGGCTAAACCAAAACAAGTAGTCTGTTGTACTGTGTCATTTAAAAATAAGATATGAGACGGTATCCGACATGCACAATGCAAAGCTTCTGTGCCCTTCACCTGCCAAATTTTAGTACCCCAAATGTAATTTAAATCAATTGTGTCCTTCCAATGCTCATAACCCATCACAGACAAATCATTCCTGAAGGACATGGAGTGAATCAGTTTAGCCTGTGATAACATAAAGTTACTTTGGGGCGGCATCTTCAATTTATAAAAATAGGACGGTGGGTCAGATAGATTGTAACCAGAAAAATATACAAATTTACTTTGTTGGGTCATCAAATTTCCCTGTAATGTTGTTCGGCAATGCTTCCATTGGGTATAATTAAAAAAGGGTCTCTGGGTTTTTGTCTTGTGTAAGAAATGATGGCCATAAT
Organism: Triturus cristatus; assembly: GCF_964204655.1. NCBI lineage: Eukaryota > Metazoa > Chordata > Amphibia > Caudata > Salamandridae > Triturus > Triturus cristatus. Next base: position 503,616,042 of record NC_140591.1, read on the forward strand.
GTTGGTAACAAAATAAATCTGCGTAATTAGCCAAATTTAAATACAAATCTTCAGTGTCAAATGCAGCATCATATTTTAAATCAGAGAACAATGAGTGAACGGCAAGAACATCCCAGCCATCAGAATGGATGTCGGGCAAAACCACATCTCCCAAGGAAACGCGCAAGACGTATGGAATGTTCAAAATTTCGGTTGGGCCATGGATATCATATGCAGCTTTATCCCAGACAATGCCATCAACAGCAGGGAACGCTGATATATTGACACGGGCTTGTTCGCTTTTAGTTATATGGGATAATGTGTGAGGGCCTAGAACTCCATTAACAAAGTTCACAGCACAGCGTTCAGGTAAAAAATGGCCATTAATGAGTAGGAAAAACACAGTCACAAATATAATCCACGTGAAGAGGAATGTCATTGTAAGCACCATCCAGATATGTGTTCAGGGTGGGACCAAGTAAGTCTTTTTGAACCAGGAGATGAAAACACTGGTACGGGTAGTGGTCTCTTGCACAGAAGATGACGAGGAAGATGTGCCAGAGGAAAAGCTATTACGATACAAATAATAACCACTGGACCCTAGCTGAAACAATGATGAATGTGCTGAATCAGATATTTCAGGTATGGTACTCTCAGGAATGTCAATTAAGACTTCAACTGGAGGAGAATCAAATTCAATATCTGCAGATGTGTATGTGGAAAGAAAAACAGGCAATAGACCAATTGAAGATTCCATCTCCCCTTGGATTGCTTGGAAGTAGTCGTAGAAACAGAAGCCATCGGATCCAATGAGATATCTCAATGCGAAATGCTTGTAGGCATACTACTCAGGATCGGCCGTATGGAGTAGCTTGACATGTTTGATGGAATTGTAACGGTTCTCCTTACGACCAGGTAAAAGAGGCAGGATCACAGTACGGGTGCCTTTCAAACCAAGGACTCCAACCTGTGCACGGTCGGATGGACCAAATAATTTTTTGTTCTCTACCTTTTCTCGCACCGGATCTCCAACTTTAGGAAGCCGGCCAGGAACAGGAATCAGCACCGTTGGATCGGCAGAAGAGGGCAACTGGGCCCTTGCTTGTGGGTCACAAGCTTTTCATAGATCCTGTAACATAGCACAATGATTATCTACGTCAAAGGTTGCGGCAGCCGGTACAACGTCTAGACCATCAAGGTCTGGCACAAACTTTTTAATGCCAAAGAGCATTTCGTATGGGGTCTGCCCACTCAGAGAACTTCTAGGGAGATTATTTAGTACCATTGGACTCCATCCAAATGAGTCAGCCAAACCCTGCCAGTACCTAAGACCCTAGCTGTTAAAGATTGCTTTAAGTCACGGTTCATGCGCTCCACACCTAAAAAGCCCTCAGGCCGGTATTGAGAGGAAAATTGTACCTGCACCCCCAGAGACCTCATCGCATCCTGGTAAGCCTCAGAAGCAAATGCAGGACCTTAGTCAGAATGGAAGGTGCCACAGGCAAACATCCCGAGAAAGACACGCAAATCCTTAATAACAGTTCGAGCGTCAGCACTACATTGCGACCAAACCCAAAGGAATCTAGTGCATGAATCCATACATCCAAAATATGTTTAAAAGCAGTTCTGTTGGGAGGCCTAATTTGTTGACAAATGTCACAAGAAAGTACATATTTACGTGTCTGTTGATACAAACCACGCCACCAGAAACGTTGTTGTAAAAGAGACACTGTTGCTGAACTCCAGCATGCGCAGAAGCAATGCCTTCATGATCGGCAATAATCAAAGAAAGTCTGCGGTCCTCATTGGGAATCAGCCGATCTCCAACGGATGGAATAATAGCAAATGGAACTTGATCGGGTGGTAAATGGTATGTGTAATGTGAAGGGAAACCTTGGGGATACTCCGTTCCCTCCTTCGTAGCTGCAATAGTTGCCGAATGTCATCATCAGTTTTAGTCAAAGACCTGGTGACTGGTGCTACTGCAGATTTGGCTGCCTCATCAACTACTGAATTCCCAACAGTGTGTGCTCCCACACGTTGATGGCCAAAAATATGGATAAAATGTGTGAGTGGCAAGCGCTCCTTAAGGGTGGCCACCTGGACCCAAAGCATCTTATGCTTAATTGAGCTACCTTTAAAAACACGAAAATCATTTTGTTTCCAAAATAATAAGTTGCAATTGAAGGATTGTACACAGTAAAACAAATCACAAACTATAACCATAGGAACATCTGGATCAGTAAATTCAATAGCCAAAACCAAAGCACGTAGCTCCGCCAATTGAACCAGGCAGTCACCAAGAGACTGTGTGTGCACCAAGGAGGATTTAAAATCCTCATCATCAATTTTTCCAGCCACAATCGTGCACGTCACAGAATAAGCATGTTTAGAACTGATGGCTGGTTGCGCAGATCCATCAGTGTAAACAATGCATTTTTTACTGATCAAGAGGAAGCAATGACGAGTCAAAGATAAAATTGATATCAGCCGACATCAAAGAACTAGCACATTGAATCCAACATGGATGAAAGGCTTTAGGGTTCAGGACACTAGCCTTCATAACTGCTTCTAAAGCAGGTACCGGTGAGACCATGAACATGTGTTTACCCTTAGCCAGAGAGCGCTCTATATATGCAATAGGGACTGTGTCCCCCTCATTGAACATCAAGTATGTGAATCCGAACGCCCCTGGTGCAATCCTTATGGCCAAATTTGTAGAATTGTCACGTGTTAACAAGAAATTGGTCGCAAGCAGATCAGACTGCAAGGACCTAAGAATCGCGGTATGTTCTGGAAGCCAACAGGAAGCCGAAAAAGAAGGTTGTATTAAAGAGTAAAGTGGTTTGGTATGCTGGGCATAAACGGGAATGTATTCCTCCTGAAATTCAAAAACCCCAGTAAAGATTGTCATTTTTTAAGACTAGATGGAGGCTGCAATTGTGGGGGGCCAACTGCCTGCCTTCAGTGGTAAGTTTGTAACCCAGAAAAAGAACCGCCAAACAGGCAATATGCCACTTGGCAAAGTTGACTTTTTATCCCAAATCTACAAAAGACATTATAATGCGGTCCACCCGCACAAAATGTGTTATCAATTCATCATCTGTCAAATAAATGTCATTGACGTAAGAGAAAGCAACAGGCTCAATTTCATGAAACACAGACACTATGCGAGGTGCCAGTACTATTCTTATATCCCATAGGCAAACGTGTATAGCTTTTGTGATTGCTGAGGGCACTGAATGATGTCAGGTCATGGTTCTCAAGAACCTGAATGTGACTGTAAAAACAATTGGAGATATCAAGAGTTGTTTTATATTTTTAACAAACAATGATATCGACTAACACAGAGTCCGGGTGTTCTGTACCGCGAAGGTACACACATGACTGTTCAAATGACTGTAATCCAAAACAATACGATATGAACCATCTGGTTTCAATATCAGAAAAAGAGGATTATTCATTGATGAAACACAGGTTTCAATTACACCCTAATATTGCAATTGGGCCAAGATTTCACTTACGGATGCTTTCGTGTCTCGCTTTAATGGATATTGTGGTTGGGGTTGTAACATGGATCGCAAAGGAATTTCATGTGCCGGCGAATCCTTATCTCAACCTACCTGATTATGATAAACAGCCGGGTCAGGAGCTAGCACCCACTCCGACACGAATGCTTGTTTAGCCTCCTCTGAGACATAATGTGAAAAACTCTGGAGAACATTTTCCCCTTCAGAAGATGCTATAAACAAATGGGGAAGGCCAATCAACCTCTACCAACAAAATATCATAGGACTCAGTAAGGTTGTCCCAAAAGACCGCCTTGATTGTGCGTTTAATATCACCTTCAATTTGGAGGCCTATCTCATAAAGCCTATAGGGGGGCAACTGGTGTGTCAGCTTTTTCCACTGTAATGAACGTTTCAGTTACTTTTACCTCCAGACACTGGTGGAGTGCCTCTGGCACTATGGTAACTTCCTCCGCGGTGTCGAAGAGTGTTACCGCCCCTCTCCAATCGTAGAGCAGGGATTTTACCATCTGAGCCATACTGGTGATATTGAGGTGGTCCCTACGGTTTGGCTTTTACATCAAACTGTCGCTGCGGGTCACATCTTGGTTGCGCAGACTCACCTACTTTGCGATCCTGACATCCTCCCCACAAACTGTTGATCTGATGATTCCTGAAATGAACGAGGAGAACGAGGATAAGGGACCTGAAATCTCTTGGGTGTTTTAAGTTTAGAGCGGTCACGCAAATCATATCTACGATTAGAAGCATCTGGTGTTGGTGAATCAGCATGAGAAAAAAGGCTTCTGCTGTTACTCATGCTGATTTTTATTCCATGTCTTTTTAGGAAAGACTGAGCAACCCTCCTTGTCTGGAAGGGGGTTTACTTTGTACCTGAGTATAAGGTTTTACTCCCAAACTATTGCGACCCAATGATGTATATACATCCACAATAATGATCAGTAACTGTTGCTGCCTTTCAACATCCGCCACTGCCAAAAGGCATTGACGCAGTGCAAGCTCATTGCTTCACCTTTGACATTGGCCAAAGTCATATCAGATGCTATTGGGAACATGCCCACTAATCTCATCTCCAATTCCAGGGCTGGAACAACCCCGTGTTCATCCTGAATCTTCTTTAAAATGCTTGGTAGAACGCTCATGGGGGGGTGCCAAAGCACAGTTTGTATATTGCAGCAAACCCCGTCCCCCAGGTGGTGCAATCAGAGAAAGTGGGAACAATACCACTCAGTAAACTCATTATAAGGATCCTGTGATTCTCAACAGTGTAGTATATGGAAAAACAGCCTTGAATTGCTCAAATGTTTCTGTCAACCAATATGCCAGATCATCTCTATTCTGAGTATGTCTGCCCATTACTGAATTAATCATAATGGGACTAATGATAAGACCACCACCATGTCCAGGTGGTTGCGGAGCAGCTCCAGCCTGAGCCACTTGTATATTACGTGACATAAATTGTATGAAACTACTATGTATATGAATCAATGAGGTATGTAGTTGACGTAGCTCTGTGAGTGTAACATTAAGATAATTTGTATGTGATGTAAAACCAACCAAAACGAGCCACGTGGCCCCATCGACTGATAGGGGGTCTAAACGGACCACAGAAACAGCGTGAGGAAGGGCGTCATTAAACCAGATGGTATGCTCCCAGGCTGTCAATGGAACTTCAAGTAATCGATAAGGGCAATAATTTCGCGGAACCACGGCAGGTGTATCTTCATGAAATAAATTATCATTCCCATCCACCGCGGGAAAAGTACCCCAAGAGTAGAAAACTTTGAAGCGTTAAGACCCATCCACCTCGACAACAAAAATTAAATCAGCACCCGCTACAGGGACTCCTTGTTGAGTCACATTAGCAGCAACCGCTGCCGGTTTATGTGCCGCTATAGTGACCGCTTGTGCCATACTAGGAATGGAACAAACCAACAGAGAGAATGATAGCGCAAAAGAGGGTATAGAGAAACCTTTTAAAATTCAAGCTCGAAAAACCTATAAAACACAAATATAGGAGGCAAACTCTCACACCACAGACGTCTCCGGAAGCTTGTGTGAGGGGATTGTGGTCAAGCACAAGCACTACTCAAGGGTCTTGTGAATAAGTACTAGACCAATCGTTGGTGGCACCATGTTGCAGGGATTCTGCACAAATACAGATTTATGTGCAGGAAATGGGACCTTGGTGTATAGGGAATGAGTCTTCCTACCACCTTAGTACCCACAAACCCAGACCGACTAGCAATAGTGTCGCACTTGCTCTCCTACTCACCCACAGAGAAACAAATTAATAGACACCCCACAACACAACACTCCCAGATCTCTCAGGAATAGCGATAACAAGACACACCCTTTCGCTCACTCTCTTGTACTTGTCCACAATAAGATCTGACGGAGACACAAAATAGTTTAAAATACGTATTTTAACTAACGTGCCCTAACATGCAGTATACGTGCCTCAACAAGCAGGAAAAGGCATAGTACAAATATTGTCAGCATAGCAGTCAGGCCATAAATCATGAAGGGAAATGTCAGCATAGAAAGACAATTGAGAAAAGGACTATAGTGCCTAACCTCCCTCCCTTTGCTAAGAAGACGTATTATTATATAATAGAAGATCTCTGGGCTTTGTCAGAAGACCCCATACCTCAGCCTGTAGATGGTAAATCTACATCACGGGTGCTCTTCACCCTGGAAAGGTCCCTCTCCAAGTGTGTGTCACCTATTCGTGCAGCCCACTAAAAGCCCAAGAATGCTGTCCAAACAACAGCTGTATCAGTATGTTTTGTCTAAGGGTTAAGGACTGGCCAGAACAAAATAACAAGGGGCATTATTGTTCGACCTTGCACATAATGTTCAGTCAAAATCCCAGGAACACGCAGAGAGTGAACACAGAGATGAGTTATCATGTGAAAGCAGTCTTCAAAGTTATTGCAAAAAATAAAGACGCGTATTAACGTGTAGTAACGTGTGCAAAGCAGCAGGAAAGCTGCAACGTGCTCATACTAAGTTAGTGAAAAATGACAATGTCCCTATGAGCCACGTGACACCTGATGAACAGCAAGTGCCACAGCCTATAGATGGTAAACAAGTGCATATTGTGAAGACAGTCCTTTCTACCCTGATGGTACATATAACCAGTGGTTAAGTTGTTAAAAAGAAAAATAAGTGTCAAGGCTCTCATCAGGAGGCTATTGCAACTTGCCCCAGACATTGCCCCTACCACACTGCCAATGATAGTAACTAACCATCACACTCCTACAAGTGCTGCAATTTAAACTATTTCAGGCCTCCAAAGCTATAAGAATGGCTTGGGTGTCAGGTAATTGTATTTTTTTATGTATATTGAATGACTAATTACCTGTTGTAGTCATCTCCAAATTAGCTGGACAGTGCCATCTTGTGGCAGTCTGTTACAGGTGCCGCTGTTGACAATTAAATGCCACTGCTGAGCAGTGGAAGCCACTGTCTCAAATTAAGCACCTCATATCATAGGAATGGCATTGTAATGAAAACAGTACTGCAGCATGTTGCTGCAATCCAAGATGTTGGTGACTGTTGTGTTAGTGGTCCTCACTGATTGGGCAGGCAGCAAGGCACTGGTGAGGTTGACTGCAATTTGGTGCTGTCTGAGTGATTTATTACTTGGCCTGTTTGTTAGTATATGACAGCAGAGCTGCAGTTTCACCGGGCTGCAATGAAATATGGGCTGTGGACTATGTAGAGTCTTCCCCAGCATCGGAGCAGGTAAATGATTACGCCACACATGGAGCTTGGTTTTACACATCTTTATTCCTCAGCGTTTAATTGTTACCTGAACATTCTACATCATGAATTCTGTCAACCACACCCAAGCACTTATGTCACTGTTTTATGTCAGGAACCAAAATGATCCCCACATCTTTAACTCAGAAGACACTGCATCTACCCCTTTGTTAAATAAAAAGTACAAATAAAACATAAATACATCATAACTCTTCGATAAGCCATTTTGGTGCTTGAGTCAATCGCCCAGATCTTGTCATGTGAGATTGCGGAAATACAAGAGAAGTGTCCATGACTGTCACCGGTGAGAGAGATACAGGTGAAGTTGTTGGGCTCTCAGGACATGGCGAAGTCTCACTTCTGACATCTGGAGTTTGTGAATGTCGAGGCAGGTGCTTGAAATGAGACGAGTCTCACATGATGGACAGTAAGCAGTCATTAGGTGTCCTATACTAGTCACAACCCTCAGTGGGCCAAAATCAAAAAGAGCATCAGCCTTGCGTTTTCATTACTATCTCATAAGGACTCGATCTCCTTCTATAAAGACAGTGTTCCTCACACATTGTTGTTTGTCTGCATAGGTCTTTATTTTGTATTTGTGACATGAATCTGTTTGACGATTTCAGCTTCCTCAATCACTCTCTAAGTGGTCCATTGTGGCAAGCTGATCTTCATTGCTCTCCCAAACATCAGGGTTGCTGGCCTTTCACCTGTAGTTGAATGGGGAGTTGATCAGTATGTATGAAGAGCAGAATAAAGAGCTGAATTGAATTTAGGCTTTCCAGGGCAGCACGCTGAACAGTCTTTTTTTAGGGTACTCATAAAACACTCAACCACACAGTTTGCCTGTGGCCAAAGAGTTGTGCCCTTCTGATGCTTAACATTCAGATGAGTAAGAAAGTCTTGTAATTCTAGACTGTTGAAAGATGAGCCGTTGGCGGACTTTGGAATTGAAAGAACCCCCCATGTTGCAAAAATACTATCTAGCCACTCAGTGACTTCAAGCAAGCAGAACATTTGCGTAAGAGCTTCATCATGTTCCTTTCATGAGGCCCAAAGACAAATATAGCATCACTGTGATTAAAAGCATGCATGTCAGGCTGTATATATAAACTTAGGGGCAGATTTACAAGCCTTGTGCCACTTTTGCTTCATTTTTCCCATGTTAAAAATGATGCAAAAGTGGCGTAAGGGGCTTGTAAATCTGCCCCTTAATCGTTTATATCTGAACCAACCAATATGGGTAGAAAGGTTAGTAATGCACATGCACTTTTCTGCTAATTCCAATTGATGAAATCCCTTATTCGGATTAGGATGAGAGAAGACTTTGACACCATTCAGCTGCGCACTCAAATTGGCAATGTGCAGATTTGCATTTCTTACTTTCAATTGCCATGTTAGTTTGATGCATATCAAAACAGTTGCATTCAGCTCCTTCAATGTCCTTTTTAGGTCCTATCACTAGGGGTGTGTTAGCACCAGATCAATGTGTTAAAAAGCCATGTTTTTAGGAGTCCAGCACTCCACAGTGCAAATGTTGCCTGAGCTACCTAAATTCACAATAAAAATCTTGTTATAGTTTCAGAGTCACCCTTTATCAGATCAACATAACACAGCTGCCCTCTGTCCATCCCTAGCTCTTCTTGTGGTGGGAACATCAGATTAGGAACAACATCAAACACACCTGGAAGATTGCAGCAGTAAATCACATAACACCCAAGGATTTAATGCCTAAGAAACAAGTTAGATGCACACGCTCATACAGACAAAGGCTCATCAGAGGGCCATCATTTAGCCCAGGGACGCTATACCAGAGCAACCAGCCAATTGCAGTTATCAGAAGCCAAAGCAATACCTAGTAGTTAGCGTCAACCTAAATTTACACAGATAACACACTCGGCTACCTGGAGCACCTCAGAATGTGACCTCCACTTGGTATTTATGGCCCCTTCTATAAGGTTGGGATCCAGCATCTGACTCTTAATTGATGGTCCACTGTACCAGTATTTCCTGCACAAAGGGGAATGAGTTTCTCTTTATTGCACCCACTGTACAGTATAAAGCATGTCATGTACCTAATCTAGTTGAATGTCAGCACGCAACTGTAAGAGATGTGGCTCCTATTTCCAGCCATTGTTGTTTAATTATACCTAAACGGTACCTGATTGCCAAACCTTGCTGTTCTTCTTTTTGATAGTCAGAACCTGCATACAACATTTGGCGAACCAGATAAGAGCTGATTACGTCGGATACCCAGACTCCCTCCTGGGAGAAAAAAAGGTGCAGGAGACACCTCTCTTTACTGCAAGCCTGACGGCCTATGGCAGGCTTGATCCATCCACTGTCAGCTGTCGTAAAGGGTAAGATGGTCAATACGCAGACTATTTACTCTCTTGTGCATATTGACAGCGTGCTCATAATGTGATTGTTGTCACACTGTTCACCCTGCTCTCAAAAAGTGCATTCTCTTGTGTGCATGTTATTTTTAGGGGTGCTTCATATATGTATTCTGGTCAATATACAAACCCTCCACTCTCTTGTGCGCGTTGACTACATGATTATAATTTGATTGTTGTTACACTGTTCGCGCTGCTCTCAAAACAAGCATATTCTTGTGTGCGCCTTATTCTCTGTGGGTTGCTCAACATGGGAATTCAAATCCTATGGGCACTCTCTGCTCACATGTGCATATTAACTTTGTGTTCCTAATTTAACTTTCATCACATGTACCCACCCTCGTATTGGCTTTCAAGATATGCACTCTGTTGTGTGCATATGATTACTGGAGGGTTGCTTTGCGTGTCAAGCTGATACTCACACTCTCTGTCCTCCTGCGCACTATCGCCCTTTTAAAAAATTATCTTCTGCATTGCACATACATGATCTCCAATGTACATGTGTTACTGAATCCTGCACCTCTGAGCTCTACACCTCCCATTTTCTCTCTCTCTTATCCCTCACCTTTATGTCTTGTCATCTCCACGCACTGTTATTACCAATGTAAAGCAAAAAAAAAGGTTTTAATGTCTCTGAAATTTTAATGATTTTATGCATGTAAAAAGTGCTTTTTGATTGCTATTGTACTGCCGCAAGTTGGATAGTGAACTGCCTTTTTCCACATAAGTGTTTTTCAGCCGCTAGCTCCTACCAAAACACACCGCCCTGGACCTGCCCAATCGAAGCCCTGCCCATACAGGCCACCAAGGCACCACTGATTGCCTACATCACCACCAGCGAGGGTCAAACTCATGTCCATCTCATTGGCTCCTCAAGCCACAAAACTGTGCACTCCTCTGGAGCATATGCAGGGAGCCTTCTCCAATGAAAAGACAAAAATGAGGAAACATTGCAAGGAGTGGCACTTGTAAACCAAAGCACACTTGTACCCATGGCCTAAGAAGGGAACATTTGACTCCAAAATATGTGAGCATACCAAAACACACATAATTATCAAACATACAGGACATAAGAGAGAAAGAAAGGAGGCAACCCTTTATCTCTGGACTCTGTTCAAAGAAAGGATAGATAAGGACCCCGCAGCTCAGCCCACTGTTAAGGCTTGAGCACCTCCTCCTCCATAAACTGGTTTGTGTGTGTGGTTACCCCTGCAACATGAGCCTTAGGATACTACAATCCTCCATATTGGAAGCAGAGGAACCACCCACTAAAAGGAGATCCCAATCACCCTCACCCCTAACTACTCCACATACCCCAGGCCTGCCCCAGGCCAAGGCCACCCCACACAGGAAACCACCTCGCAGTGCACCACAGTGGAGCTGAACTTTAGCCCCTCCAGGGATAGAGGAAGCAGGGAGGCCATCTGGGCAATTCTTATCAGTTCAAGATAGTGATCCCACAAATCCGGTTAGCAAAGGAAGATCTAGCACCCTGGGATCAGAAAGCGAAGGCAGCGCTGCAGAAAAACCCAGTGGGGGGAGGACAGGAATGTCTAGGAAAAAGGTAGGCAGATCCCAACACAGAAATCTAGCTCAGAGATTCAGAAAGGAGAAGAAAACTACGCACGCCCTGGAAGAGGAAGAAAGAAGTGAGGTCAGGCGCATAGAGTGAAGGGAGCAGGAATTGGATGATGAGAGGCTATGTCCCAGCCTAGTTTCACCATGCAGAGGACCACTACCTATATCCAAAGATGAGGAGATCAGGGGGCAAGGTCATCTGATCCTCACTGAACCTCAATGCTCCAAAAATAAGATACTGATAGCACAGGGACGTGGTACCTCCCCAAAAACACTAACCAATGCCATGGTGTGGGCACTTGGGAAGAATTACCGCACCCCAAAGGAGATAATTGCACTGAAGGGAGGCCAATTCTTTGTGAACCCTTTTTGTAGTTTGATAGCCCAATGGACAAGGGGAGAGAGCAGGTATGCCAGGCCCTGGCTATGAGAGGGTCTTTTGTGCCAGAAGACATGGCAATGGCAGATGATTGCATTAGGCAGGAAGGGGGAAACCCAGATTGTGATTTCCTTTACATGCAACAATGTCTCGAGAAGTGGGAAGAATACATCGAGGACAAGCCCACCACTCCTTCAACAGCAAGGGAATTCCCCTTTGCTTCAGTGAGGGCCGTAGGGATTGTTTATGTCCCTTGGGCCCAAATGGACAAAGAAGGGCTTATGACTAAGCTTCTGTTCCTACTTGAAGGGATGGGGAAGTGGATACCCTGCTTTGAAAAGAAGACAGCAGGCATCACCTTCACTATAGAGGACATTAAAAGCCTGCTAGGTAGCCTGATAGGTGACCAAACTAATGCTGTGTTTGTCCAAGTTCGTATACCAGCAATAACCCGACCAATACCCAACATGATGGGGCAGTGTTTATCTAAGCCTGGGCGTAAAACTCCGCTCCATAGGCCTGCATGTCTTCCCTTTGTTCCCCTTTGCTTATTGTTTCTTGTTGTGGCCTGGCCATGTGGCTGGCAGCCATTTTGTGGAGGCAGGAAGCGTGCCATTTACCTGCATGTCTTCTCTTTGCTCTCAAATGCCTTCTTCTTGCATGTTATTGTTGTTGAAACAATGTGGCATTGGCTGGCAGCCATTTTGTGAGTTCAGGCAGTGTGCCCCTTTGCCATATGCGTGCATGGCTGGTTGATCAGAAGTGTAGCGCCGCGGCCAGGGTGACTGACTCCGGAATCTGGGGATCACGGTTCGATCCCCGGCGGCAGATTAGCCCAGCACCATGTGACTCTGGACAATAGCTTGCTTATTCTTCCCGACAGCCCCCAGCGCCTAGAGACCCTTACGGGTGATTGTTCGCGCTTTATAAATGTGGATTATTATTATCAATGAGATAATAGCAGCTTAATATTAATAATTAGACATTTGAGGTTAATTTTTATGTTTTACTTATTTATACTTAATTATTATTTTTTTTATCTTAATTTCTTTTTTTATTTAATTTGTTTAATTTTCCCAATTTGTTTAATTTTGACTTTTTTTATATTGTCAGTTTTTTTTATAATTGTTTAAATTTCAAAGTGTTTTCCCCCAATATTTTTCCGCATTTTTTCAGAGTTTTATTTCCAGTTTCATAAATAGCAGGATTTGGCAACAATGAATCCTTTTATTTTTAACCCCATGCCTGCTATATGACGTGCACAACAGCATAGGGATTGTTCCATTGTCATTTGTCAGCTGCAGCTCCTTGAGTGCCGCAACCCATGTGATGCATTGCACAATGCACATGAAAGAAACCATTACATTTGTATTTTGTTGTTGTTCTTCTTCTTTCCTATCCTTCCTGAGTGCACTGTACAGTTCATCATGAAAGCCTATAAACTCAAAGTCTCACAAATGGTTACAGGGTATTGTTAATTTTTTTTATAATTGAGGTAACAAGTATGACCACACACTTAATTATATTATATTTGTTTGTACTAGTAGTTGAACTACAACAATGCCACTTTTTACTGATGTTCTTCTTGCTTCTTTGCTTTTAGGTGCACAAGAGGAGGAGGAGACAACATCACCCATAGCACTGTCAGACAGAAAGCCTGTGCAAGACTTGACATGTGTGACCACAGACATCTCTTCAACTTGTGAAGCTAAGTGCCGGTGCTAACTGACAGCTTCAAAATGGCCCCAAAGAAGAAAGGTGCCAGTACCAAGAAAGATTCCAGTGAGAAGAAGAAGGCACTTACCACCACCAGTATGTCTTTCAAGACCTTTTTGGGGAAACCAGAAATTGCACTTGCAGCAGCGGTGTCTGGGGAGCATGCTGGGATCAGCACCCCTGCATCAGCTGACCCACCCCACCTACCTAGGCCCAAGCCCAAGTCTGTCTCAGAGGCAGTCAGTCTAATCATGGCAACACCGACAAGCTGTGACATTGAAATTGACTTATCATTATCGCAAGGTTGTACCCAATCGATACAGGAAACTCAGAAAAGTGGACAACAACCACCACCAATAGAAGTAGTTCCTCCCAAAGTAGGGGCAGTTCAGGAGATCAAGCTGCCTGCCGAGGAAGAAGAGTAAGATCCATTGTCTTCCAGATCCCCAGCAAGAAAAAGGAAGGTTGGTCCATCAACATCTTCTCCAAGCCTCCCTTTTGATGATCTAGACACCACTTGGATCCTGCCTCAATCTGAGAGTGAGATACGCCACGAGACAAGGCTAGGGAAAAGGAAGGCGCCTGAAAGCCTTAGAGTTATGGAGGTAGATGTAGAAGAGGAGGATGATAGCGAGACAGTCATTGTGGCCTCACCCCAGTGGAGACCTATATTACCCCATCCCAAATTGTTGTGAGAGATGTGGCATCACAGATATCACCAACACCATCTCCAGCTGCCATCTTTACTAAGTCACACCAGCGACCTACATCTACTACAACCACTTCAGTAGAAGTAGGTAGTGCAGAGAGTGAAACGTCACACCCACCTACCACTTAATTCAACATTGCAAGTAGCACCAGCAGCATCAGAAAGTTGACCTCCCCAGTTTAGGACTTCTTTTCGATTAGCAGGAAGGAGGTGAGCATTGCTATATGCTCTGTTTGTTATGCAAGTGTTACTTGGTACAAACAATTCTACTGGGGGCCAAACAGCCCATCTGAGTGAGCATCACTTGATCCAGTGGGAGGCGCACCTTAGCGGTCAAAAAACTGCAAGTGTTGTTGGTGGAGGGGGTGAAAGGCTGAGCAGGGAATGAGATACAATCATGTTGGAAGGTGAAGAAGAGGAAGACATTTTCTCCTGTACGCAAGGCATCCCTGTCCCCAGCAGTGCAGTGATATCACCCACGTCATCATCAGCAATATTGCAATGGCACAAGAGTCAGGTCGAGACCATAAGGGGTCCAAGGCAAGAGACTACAGTGACTGCCACACCAAAACACACATTGGGCCTACCAATGTCTGCTCTCAAGAAGCCATCTGCATCAGTGACACCAGAAAAGAAAACAATTCAGGCTACCATTCTTGGCATGTTTAGGCTGGAGGGCAGTACAAGCACAACCACCAAAATGGCCTGCTTGTACATTGCGAAGCTGGCTAAAATGTTAGCGCTGGACCTCCTCCCTTTTTCTTTTGTGGAAGGGCTGGGTATTCTTGAATTTGTGGCAACCATCTGCCAGAAATGGAAGGTTCCTTATCGGTCCTATTTTGCCAGAGTTACTGTTCCAGCGCTACATCATGATGTGCTGGAATTTCTTGGAGAAGCTTTGCAGCAGAGTGCTGTTCAAACTCTCCACCTGATGACAGACATTCGGACCAGTTGCAAAGCCACTGATTACATGTGCATCACTGCACACTTGATGTCTTTTGTGGGGGTTAGAGAAAGGATATCTGCAGGTGTTGACACTGCTGAGGTTTTTAATGGCCCTCGGAAGCATGCAACAATAGCCTTGTTCGCCATGGAAAAATCCCATACTGCTGCAAATATTTTGGAAGACGTTAACACTAAGGGGCTTATTATGATGGTGGGCGGACTTCTGTCTGTCCGCCATCGTCCCGGGGATGGGGACTGTCCGCCTATAAGGAAGCGGTCCCACATATGGCATTACGATGCAGCCCCGCCACAACAGTCGATAGCACCATATTTTCCATTGTGGCGGGTGTTGCTGGCTGCAGCACCTGCAGCAATGGAAAAAATGCAGGTTTGACATTTCCCTTCACTACATGGCAGGCACCACGGGGTGCCAGCCCCATGGTGCAGGGAAATGTAGGGGGCACCATGTGCACAAACCAACTGCCCAAACCCAAGGGAGGCTTGCAATGGGCCCCCAAAGGCCATACCTGCCAGCCTTTCCATGGCTGGTGAACTGCCATGGAATGGCTGTTGGGGAGCCAGCATCGAAATCTGACCATCGGTGCGTTCTAGGCACCGCTGGCATGCATTACGTGCTGAGGGCCTCCACAGTGCCGGCAGGATCTACAAGCCCATCGCATTTCTGGCTTTAAGAGTTCCTGACCACCACGATCCCGCCCACCATCATAATATGGCGGGCAGGAAATAGCCACAAGATTGTGGTGAATCCGCCACCTGCAGCCTGCCGGTGGCGGGTTCACCACAATCGTAATGAGCCCCATAGTTCTTCAAATGGCTGTGACCAAGAGGGCTTAACATTGGTCTTGTTGCCACGGACAGGGGCAGTAATAAACTTAAGGCCATGGCTGATGGTGGCTATTTCACGGTACTGTGTTTGGTGCACTGCATTAACATCATTGTTCAAGACTTTCTCAAAAAAGAAGACTGAGTCAGCAACTTACTGTCCACCTGGAAAAGAATCTGAACACATTTCAGTCAATCTTTTAAAGCCCGGAAGTAGATGAGGGGTATTCAATGTGATAATAGAATGCTAGTTAGAACATTCATACAGGATGTGCCAACACTTTGGAACTTGACTTATTACATGTTTGAACGTCTGTTTGAGCAGTACAGACCAATCAATGAATATGCCATGCAAAGAGGGGATGACATTGTGAAAGGCATGATCATTGAGATGAACCAATGGGGCTTAGTTAAATGCCTGACAGAGATGCTGCTTCCTTTCAAGGTGTTCACACGTGAAGTCAGCAAGGAAGACAGTACCATGGGCCTAGCTATCCCATTGTTGCACATGCTACAGAAACAGCTAAAGGAGGTGTCTACAATGTATGCAGGTATGAAGGGAAAACAGAAGTATATGAGTGTGTGGAAGCTTAATCCTCCTCTCATCTGAAAATACAAGGGTGCAAAGAGACATTGTGTCATCCAACCATTACATCTGTGCCTCAATTCAGGATCCACGGTACAAACCATTACTGACCACTCTCATTCTTTTTCAGATGGGGATGTTGCCAACTACAAAACTTGGATAGCTGTGCAAGCCAGTCAGCTAGAAAAAGAAGAGCCGGGAATTAGAGGACCACTTCTCCATGGCACAACAAGTACTGCAGGACAGCCTTCACGTTCAGAGCCTGAGGGCAGTGCGGTTGGCTCACCGCAGCCAAGCCCACCACAGCAAAAACAACATCAACAACAAGAACAGGAGCATCAACCCCAAAATCGGCAGTGGAATGGTTTCTACGGGCAGGGCTGAAGTCCAGTGCTGAGGCAAAGGTGAAAAAGGCAGAGCAGGGCAGAGCTCCCATGACCCCATGACCATTGAGCCAATGATCCAGGCCTATCTGGATGACCAAACAGAGGTCTACTTTGATCAAAGCCCATTTCTGTATTGGTATGGGAAGAGGTGCCAGTGCCAGTGCTCAGCTGGGTGGCGATAAACTATCTGGCTTGCCCCATAGCCAGTGTCTCCTCAGAGCATGCTTTCAGTGCTGCTAGTACCATTCTGACAGTGAGAAGGACCAGTCTCTTGCCCCAAAACATGGAGAGATTAACCATGATTAAAATGGATCAGCACTTTATACCACCGGATTACTCCATAGCTGAAGTACCACAGGATGAAAATGACAGAGACTCAGGTCATGGAAGTAGATTGTTAGATGTCCTACTGTGGAAATTTAGTTTGTAACTGAACATTATCTGCACCATCTTGTCACTCCCCAAGCGCCACACGCGGAAAACGCGCGACTGCCATTTTAGGCACCATGACCTCATTACCGATCACCAGCGCGTTCCTCTGGCGCTGCGAACATCCCCCGCGCGCCTAACCACCCCCGCTCTCTCATACATAGGCCATGAACCCTCTCCTTCTGCGCGACCCTGCCATGAAACCACATCCCGCACCTGGCCAACACCTCCTTTCATCCCTTACATGGTCATACATCCTTTCGGTAACCCCTTCCTCCACGCCTGATCGTCCGAACTGATCCCAGGCCATCACCTAACCCTACGGACACAGTTTTATTGCCCCTACTGTAAAGGAAGCACCTCACATCTAAGGGTTTGCAGTAGATCAAGGCCCCCAACCCCTGTGACCCGACCAGTCGCGCTTACCCCCCGGGAATTGGTGGAATGCCCAGCTGTGTGATAGCCATCTCCTGCTATGGGTGGGGTGGGGACTTCTACTGTAGATATGTGTGGGAACGAGCTTGAAGTGGGGATCCCGAGGATGTTCTTTCATGTATCAAAGCAATCTCAAGAATGTGCCATGTACAATAAACCGTGTAATAAAGCAATGAACTTGTGTATAAGAGGCCAGGCCTCAGAGATGTAGACAGAGCATCTCGAGAAGATTCCCTGTGGGTCTGATCTGATGTGTTCTCCTCCGGAGAGAATAAAACTTTGTTTCCTGCCTTCCAGTCTCCGGCGCCTGCCTCTTTTATTGGTAAATCATCAATGGTATGAGAGGCGATTACCGCCGGGCAATACTTGAAAGGTTATCGACTGCAACTGCCACTACCATTTTAACAATTGGCGTCCCAAGCGTGGGGCCCATCAGGGACACGTGGATCCAGTGGGAGAGGTCCCGACGACAGAGTGAACGACTGCAACGATCGGAAAGAGCTCCTGCCCGATAGACCCTCGTCTGGCAGCCGATCATCCGAACTTCACTGGTTCCGAGCAGACCTCTCTCGAGTGATCTACGGTCCTGACTGGGAACCATCAGGAGTGCCGCAGCAATAACGGAGAGTAGAGGACGATCGGGCGCTGGAGGCGGAAGACGAGAAAACTGTCCACGCGGTCCGGGTAAGGTCGTGAAATACGACGAATTGCTAAATGATTGACTAATTGATTGAAAATACTAGTATTGCTTATTGATTGTTCTTTTTGAGGTATTCGCTGCCTACAAACGGGGAAGAGTAGAAATACTCTCTCTTCCTTTGCAGATAGTGAAGGGTAGGTAGCGCGGACTTTTGTCCCCCATTGTAATCTGTCGCGCCTATTTTCCTCCCCACTGATTGATTGACCGAATATTGATTGTTTTGAAGAATAGTACTTCTTGAGATATTCTCTGTTTACAAATAACGTAGAATAGAAATATTCTGCCTAAGTCTTTGCAGACAGTGAAGGATAAGTAACGCGGACTTTTGTCCCCCATTGTAACCCGTCGTGCTTATCTCTTTTCTCACCATTGATTGATTGATTGTCCGAACACTAGTTGTTCGATATTGGTTCTTTGGCGGTATTCTCTGCTTGCAAACAACGCGAAATAGAGATATTCTGTCTAGTCTTTACAAGCAGTGAAAAGATAGGTAGTGCAGACTTTTGTCCCCGTTGTAACCCGTCATGCCTATCTTCTCCCCACTGATTGGTAGTTGGCTCCGCCCGGACCGCTTATTAGAGATGAACCATCCGGCTCCTCTGGAAGGCACCCCTAATAAGGACATGTTTACTAAATATGGACTAGTCGCTGTAGCCTACAACAAACTAGGGCATAAAAATCGCTATAGAGAAACACAAATAATCGAGAGAGACCAGTAGACCACTGATGGGATCCTTTTAACCCTACAAAAATAAGAAACACTAGGAAATAGCCCTTTGCGAAAAATATGAAACTAGGGGAAGGAGCCAAGCTCACGGTCAAGATGACCACGAGATAACTCGGCTCCATCGCTCTCGCTACCTAAACATGTCTGCCCTACCACCCACCCCGCCCAGTAAACACAACAAAATCCTGCACAAATGGAAATCTGCTAATACCCACCATCGAAGTTGCCGAACTGGGTTAGATCACGCACGCTTGGGCTAGGTCGTTTTCCGGTTATGCAGTAACGTCCTTGTGCTCGTTGCCGGATTACAAGTATGTACAACACTCCAACAAAGTAGTACGGTTAAAACGTTTTAATAACTTGTAGGTATATGCAACACTCCAACAGGATAAACATGCTAAAAGACGTTTTCTAACTATTTACATGACAGCCTGCTGCAAATCCCAAGGCATTCACGTCCACATGACATAGTCCTCGCCCCTCCTTCCTCGAAATAGCAACATTGGCCTGTTTTGGGCGGTCTTTTAGTCGGCGTGGGCTATAAAGGGCCCACAAAGTCCATCGGCCTGTGAGGCGGCATCAGTGGTGGAATATTGTGCGAATAGGCCGGAGGCTACACAACGCGCCAAGACCAGGACGGCATAAGAAGTGGTGTCCAACAAGTGTACTGGTCTTGCCAATCTACTATGCTGCACAGATCGACAACAAAGGGTGCCCTGGCGGGGGGGAAGCGACGCAAACGGGCCTCCCCCGCCTCCCCAGGTGGAGGCTCACCAGCTGAGAAGGCACCCCTGCTGTTTCACTCGCCGTCCAGCTAAGTAGGCGCCCCTGCACTTGCCGTCCAGCTGAGAAGGCACCCCTGCCGTTTTACTCGCCGTCCAGCTGAGTAGGCGCCCCTGCACTCAATGGCCAGCTGCAGCAGGGGAACCATTTACGTCTCGCCTATCGGACAACCACCCAGGCGCGGGTTCCTTTCTGCACCAAGATTGCCATTCGCGTTCGACGCAAGAAGTGGGCCCCCGCAGCCAAGTGGTCGGGGGGACCCACCCCGGTGGCTGTAACGAAGAGCTGCTGCTGCCACTGGACTCTCAAAATGGCGGTTGGCTCTTCAGATTCAGGCCTGGTCCACTAAAAGATGGCTCTGGGCTACCTCGGAACTCGGAAGCTTGCCTGCTCGGGCGTGGGCCACACCCTTGAAAACGCCCTCTCAGTTTTGCAGAATCTGCGGGAGTCATTGGCCTTCGACTCCCGCGGACTTCCGGTGGGGGCAACCTCCGCTATTGCTCGATCATTCCACATTAACTTGTCTTTTGCCCCGGGCGGCAGCCATCTTGCGTCCCTTTGGTGCCGTGAGAGAGACTGATTCAAGGCGTCGGCAGAGAGACCCGCCTGCTGTCCCGCCCTAAGAACGGATCACGGCATTGCTGCAAGACTGTGGTGACGCCATGCTGACGCAAGCTTCTGTTTGAATTATCAGGAGACACTGTAGCCTAGCCGCTCGGATCAGTTCCGGTGGAACCTCAACATGATCCGGTAGGAACAAAAACTGTGCTTCCCCACCCCCGAATCACGATTCATGCTGTCTGTTCTTTCCGTTGGCGCTAACGAAGGTTCTCGAACTGCCGAAAGGAATTCTGGTCCGGCAGCTAGTTAGTGGAAGGACTTAGACTGTACACCGGACCCACCCGATCTCGCCACAAAATGGCGCCGATGTAGGAGGGGCCTACAACTCCTTATGGCGTTTCAGTTACTTGACGTTTATGTTAAAAGGATATGAATGCGATGTTTTCACACATGATGGGCGGAGGGACGGGGAGGGTACTGATCGAGCATACGAACAACCTTATTAATGCTGGCCTTCCCATTTTTATTGTCATTTTTATTTTTTTCATGTTAAGGTAGTGTTGCTCATGATACTCGACGCCTCTCACACCGTGACCGGCCTGTAACGGTTGTAGGCCCGTATTTGTATACTGACATTGTTTTAAATAAAGGGCTCTTTGAAGGAATTACGGAATCAGCGTCATAACAAATCATCTAGGTTGGTAGAGGTTTTTAATGACTGTTACTCCCAAGCAATAGAAGGCAGATAATGCAGATCCTTTTTCTTTTTGCCTGAATTTTGAATTAATGAAATTTGTACCCATCACGCCTGTCTTTTTCAGAGTTGTTAGAAAATGGTTGACTATAGCTTAAGGTATCTGCCGAATGCAAGGTACGGTACCTTGCCCCATAACATGCGACCGATTGAGAAACAAATGCACGACAAGGGAACCCGAATTTAGGAGACGAATAAAATGGAGCGTCTTGTATAGTCGAGAGGAAGGATATAGTAGGTCTGTGGTATTACCCGCCCCTGCAGCTAGCCTGGTACGTGGTAAGTAGAACTTTTTCGTGTCTATGCGCGCTGACGTACTTTGAATGCTGCACACACCCCCCCCCCTTTTTTCTTTTCTTCTCTATAGGTCACATCGGAGTTCCGACTGAAGAATGGAGGGGACATGGACCGCACCGTGCTCAATGTAGGGAAAAACATAGACAAACGTTGTGGGATGGTGCGCGAAGTGCGGACCACCACTGGGAACGTGAAAAACTGTATGGTATGACTGTGTGTATGTGCCCTGATTATACAGTATGAATGTGTATGCATTTCATATGCTTGGGTCGCTGGAAGAGAACGTCATCGTATGACTAAAGTGCTTGTCTATCGATCAAAGGGAGGGGAGTAAAAAGTCCGACACCCCCCCCAAAATGAATTACGGAAATACTGAAAATACGCAGCGTGCATAGGAAAGAGGACAGGAAAGGAGAGGTCCCCATACTCAACGTAGCTCTGTGTCTTCGTCTTAAGTTTCTGAGCTTGATGTATGTACTGTCACGCCCTATCCGGTATTTGTGTGTACGTGATCGCCGAATTTATGTTTTTCCCCCGCTTGTGTTTTCTTACGTAGAACTGACCCGTGCTACTCCATGTTGTGTGTGCACCAAGTAGCCTATTATTGTACACATGTCTCTCTCTCTCGTTTTGTGTCGTACATATACCAAATAGCCTACTTGATGCGCACGTCTCTCTCTCTCTCTCTCACACTCTCTCTCTCTCCCTCTCCCTCCCTCGCTGAAGGCTCTCTTGCCCTCTTTCTTTTTGAATAAATTGACGACACTATACATCCTCAGTATGTGTATAATTGGCCTAAAACACGACAGTGTTCGAACAAATTGACAGAAGCAAAACAACCGCATTTTACCACGTTACTACCTCTCCTTTCTGTAAAATGTTGAACTTCACTGGCTGAGAAAGAAAGGACAGGTACAACGACTAATGTCTCCCAATCTGGCCCTCATCACGGGGACTATATGTCAGTGGTTTTTGTTTTAGAGCTCCTAACGACACCCCCTCCACCGCTCAGAATCGCCCCGCCCAATTGCTCAGAACTGGAACGTCTAAACACCCCGTCCTCCCAGAATTGCCCCAGTTCTGTACTAGCCATCCCAGGGTATTTTTAACAATACAGCTGATGACTTTATTTTCTGAAGACCCATCGCCTAAACTAATGAGGGTTACCTATTGTCTTTCGCTTGTGTCCCTCCCCGAAATAGATATTTGTGAACCCATGACAGTAGCACCTCGCACTTTTTCATAAACTTAGCAGTCCTCGGAGAAAAATGTGAATTAACAGAGCTTGTGTTAGAAGAACGAGTTTCTACCGGAGAAGCCGGTTCGAACTTTGATAGACCAGAAAGTTGACAGATGTCAGGCCTCCTGCAACGATTATAAGGTACAGGAATAGACACCTAGCAGGCCAGACGATGGAAATTTGCAGGAACACGCACAAAAACATGCACCACAGCAATGATTAATAAGTTAGTAACATACACCGATATAAGAGTTAATAGACATCCATCATAGAGCGACCGATAAAACATTTCCCCGACTACTCGGTGGTTGGGAGAGAGAATGAAGCGCATAAATGTCTTCCCTGCCAACTCTCTAAGATTTTGTTTCTTGTACTCATTCAAAGATAACATGCAGTCATCGGAAGAGAGGGGTCGGACGTGACGCACAGCCCGGCTGCGGATCATGGAACACCTATGGCATCGACCAAGGGGGAGCCACGAAGCAAAAGGGTGCGGGACGAGGCACCATTATCAGCATGAAAAGCGATAGAACGAAGGGCTATCCCGAAGCTCCCTGCTCGCTGATCAGCTCGTGCCTGAAGTCCCAACCCGTCGGGCCCGATTGATGGGCCCAGTGCTGAAAGAATCTGCTCTCCTTGGTCTGCTTTTTGATCCGATCCCACTCCACCCCCTCTTCCCTCGGCATCCCAAAGCACGCCCCTATCCCCCCCCCTCTCTTTTATATGGGATTTTAAATTTGACTTGACAAACGGAAGAACAAAATGCGGGTACCCCGTCTCAAGGTACCTATGATAAGATGAATCAGGGAACAGGACTGTGATCCGAGAACAACGAATGGTCACACCCTGCTACGTGAAAACTTGTATTTGAGCTGGACTTTAGCTCCACCGCAGGTGCTCAACAGTGCCAACGAAAGAAGAAGAACAATGAGAGCTTACCAGTGATGGCTCGTTATAATAGGACACTGGAAAGAAGAACTCCCTTCCCTGACTGTAACTCATGTTAAGTTGAATTCCTCTCCCAACCGCTTTCGTATTGACTATCTTCCAATCGAGTTTTCATGATATTGCATCGGTCACTTCCTACTGTACACTGATAGTTAAGAAACTTTAACTTTGTATAATGACACTTGTATGACACCAGCCGTACACATGACTATGCTGTCTATTTTGATCCACACGAAGTCTAGGCCTTAAGTAATGAACGTAATATTCCTTGTTTTGCCAGAACATTTTTTCTATTACTTTACGGTATCATGTCTGTGTTCAAGCGAGCTTCCCTCCTCCTATCTCCGGGTCTGACATATGACGCAGCTGATGTAATTTTGTATGCGCTGCCTCCTCGCCTATCCCATCAACTACATGTAATTGTGTACAAATGTGTCAGATTATTCCACCCTAAAACTCTGAACTTTGAAGCAGAACATATGAAAGCTCTATACGAGGTAGGAGTTCGTGGTATTATGGGGATAGATCCGAACTAAACAAGCTGGCGAGATATGTTAAAAGGGAGGACTGTGGAAATTTAGTTCGTAACTGAACATTATCTGCGCCATCTTGTCTCTCCCCAAGCGCCACACGCGGAAAACGCGCGACGGCCATTTTAGGCACCATGACCTCATTACCGATCGCCAGCGCGTCCCTCTGGCGCTGCGAACATCCCCCGCGCGCCTAACCACCCCCACTCTCTCATACATAGGCCATGAACCCTCTCCTTCTGCGTGACCCTGCCATGAAACCACATCCCGCACCTGGCCAACACCTCCTTTCATCCCTTACATGGTCATACATCCTTTCGGTAACTCCTTCCTCCATGCCTGATCGTCCGAACTGATCCCAGGCCATCACCTAACCCTACGGACACAGTTTTATTGCCCCTACTGTAAAGGAAGCACCTCACATCTAAGGGTTTGCAGTAGATCAAGGCCCCCAACCCCTGTGACCCGACCAGTCGCGCTCACCCCCCGGGAATTGGCGGAATGCCCAGCTGTGTGATAGCCATCTCCTGCTGTGGGTGGGGTGGGGACTTCTACTGTAGATATGTGTGGGAACGAGCTTGAAGTGGGGATCCCGAGGATGTTCTTTCATGTATCAAAGCAATCTCAAGAATGTGCCATGTACAATAAACCGTGTAATAAAGCAATAAACTTGTGTATAAGAGGCCAGGCCTCAGAGATGTAGACAGAGCATCTCGAGAAGATTCCCTGTGGGTCTGATCTGATGTGTTCTCCTCCGGAGAGAATAAAACTTTGTTTCCTGCCTTCCAGTCTCCGGCGCCTGCCTCTTTTATTGGTAAATCATCAATGGTATGAGAGGCGATTACCGCCGGGCAATACTTGAAAGGTTATCGACTGCAACTGCCACTACCATTTTAACACTACTACTGGGTGAACCACCAGAGTTTGAGGATGAGCTCTACTTCCCTGACGACTAGGA
This sequence comes from Triturus cristatus, assembly GCF_964204655.1. Classification (NCBI taxonomy): domain Eukaryota; kingdom Metazoa; phylum Chordata; class Amphibia; order Caudata; family Salamandridae; genus Triturus; species Triturus cristatus. The sequence continues at coordinate 503,641,219 of NC_140591.1, forward strand.
TTTTCTACTTTCTTTCTTTCTCTGACGCCCAGAAAAGAAAGGATATAGCCAAGGAACCTTATTTACGTTATTATATTTGTGTGTGTATGGTTGAACCAATCCATCCCCACCATCTTATACTTAGACACATTTTATTGCCAGATTGGAGCTGCAACTGTGTATAGTGAAGAAGTCAGGACTCGCCCTTAAGCCGTTTCCTTCAAGCCAGACGTTGGATGAAGAATACAAACAAATGTGTGCCTGACTCTTCCTCCAACCCTGGGCCCTGACTATCTATCTATTCCTTTCTTCGTAGCCTAGAGGAACTGCCTCACATGTGACATTATTATATAATTTAATTTACAATGAAGAAATGGACGGTGCAGGTAAATGATGAGGGCATGCATTGCACGCTGAGTGAGTGTTGTTTGTTGTTGTGATGTGAACTTGCTGTGAATGATATGTCATAATCATGTGTCAACTTGAGTTGAGACTTGAGAAGAAGAGGTGATTCATCTAGTGGCAGGCAGTGTGAGATTGGGGGCCGGATTCACAGAACTAATCTGAGACAAAATCCTAAACTTACTACTTTTGGTATTCACAGACGACACTTACTACTTTTGGTATTCAAAGAATGCACTTACTACTTTTGGTTAAACTTACTACTTTTGGTTAAATTTACTACTTTTGGTTAAACTTACTACTTAGGAGTCCTAACTTTACTACCACTAAATGACTTCTGTGAATACCAAAAGTAGTAAGTTTAACCAAAAGTAGTAAGTTTAACCAAAAGTAGTAAGTGCATTCTGTGAATACCAAAAGTAGTAAGTGCCTTCTGTGAATTCCAAAAGTAGTACATTTAGGATTTTGTCTCAGATTAGTGCTGTGAATCGGGCCCAAATTGTTTAATTGTTACGCTTAATGTGTTAGTGATGATGACTGAGATTCACAATGTTGGTGGTCTACCGATGGCTGATCAATAATTTTCCCCTAAAGGTTTTTTTTCCTTCCCCTTTGAGAGATCGGATAACAAAAATCCTTCACGGGTCCACTCCACACTGTCCACACTGCTTTGTTCTATTGATTTATGCTACGTTATACTCCTCCAAGACTCAGACCCAACCTGTCACTTAGTTAATGCATTGCAAATCTTGCAAACAAAAATCGAGTCTACTCTAGTCTACTCTATTGTACACACAAAAAGTGACTCAGTCAAGTCAATATTACCCTTCCTGATTTTCCTTATCAAAAAAGTACTACTACAGGCCGATTCTTTGAATTTTGAGTTGGGAGTCGGGACAAGTTGAGACTCACTCGGGACACTGTTCGTATGGTCTCAGAGATTGACACCATACTCGGAGTCGGAGTCAGACTCAGGAGGATCAGAGTGGATGGAATGACTCAGTGCATGGGTGTGAGAGCATGACTAATTTGAGAACTGCCACCTAAAGAAGATGGAAGTTTTCAAATTCTCTGAAACCAACCGATTTGGATGATGACGACTTTGAAGTGGCATGTCTGTTTAGTGGTGGTGGTGAGTGTGCTGTGACTGACTGATGGCGGTGCATTGATTGTTTTCTGAATTGGGAATAGTTATGTTGTTGTATGTATGTGTGTGCTCAGTGCTCTCTGGCTCAAATTCGCCTCTAAGTGGAGGTTGGGTGGGGGACCAGAAACAGACATTTAGCCAAGCTGCCTCTATAAGTCTTCAGGTGTTGCACTCCTTTATGCAGTTTACCTTACTTTTCTTTTTCCTCGATTCTTAAATGTAAGTTTTAGTTTTTCCATCTACAGGCCCATTACCCTGCGCCATACTGGAAAAACAACTCACACTTACCTTACCGAACCGCATCAGCCAGACACCCAAACATAGAAGACAGTCCAAGAGGAATGCAGAGATGCAACTCCCAATTTGGCAAAAAGTATCATTTTTTCTCTTCAATCATTACAATTCTTTGTGTAGTTTATGTTTGTTTACTTGACTCCTACAGTTTTTTATTGTATTTGCTATCTTTCAAATCCCGGTACAACAGAACATAATGTAACTTGGTTCCCTCGGGGGGCAGACAGACAATTTGATTTACCTGCACTAGTCTTGTACTTATCATCATGCATTCATTTCTTTTTCCTCCCATAACAGATTTATGATGGTTGGCCGCCAAGATGAATGTGTTGTCCTTGTGTAGTAGTATTTGTCTTTGTCAATCTTTTACCTCAAATACCCCTTCCCATCCATTCAATGAACCCCTAACCCTCATCCCCCAAGCTGTGTGATTTCTTGAGGTGTGACTAAATTAAATTCACACCTTTCATTGATTATACACTTGGTGGGGCAGATGTGGTGAAAGCAAGCAACACCAACTCGAGGCAGGGCGAGGATCTTTATTTGCTCTAAGTATAGCCCACACTGGCAATATTAGATATATTAGATTGCCTGCCCATGGGCAGTATTCGATATTCATTTTTTTTTTTACTGAGGAACATAATCCATCATAATTGCCAGCATCATCATCCTTCCAGCACTAAAGGTTACGCTTGTCCACTCCACTTCATAGCTTGAGTCGACTTCAGTTTGTAACTTGTACTAGTCCACCATTCTGATTTTAATTTTTTTAATTTTAGCATTGCCTATAGTGTTTTGTCATTTGTTTGTCTTATCTTGTCTACTACTGCTAGTTGTACTCTAGTATCCCTCAGGTGACTGTGTCATTTTTTTTGCAAAGCTTGCATATAAAACGGCATTAACTCAGTTTGTCAATTTAATTGGTTCCCTGCGATGAATATTCCTTATCCTACAGTTTGAGTTCGGCTAAGAGAGAGTGCAACCCTGCTGTAGAATCTGGGGATTTCACTAGTATTCGACCGGTCCAGTACCATGCTGCTACTGTCTACTATTACCACCACCATGACACCTTGGGAAACCATCCCCATGCAGCCATCGCTTCGCCTAATCACAGGTAAGAGAAGAACTGTGGGGGATACATTCAAGATGCAATAATCTATATACTATGGAAATTAATTCACACACCCACACCCCTTCCGAGTCCATAGGGTTAATATAGTTAGCTGCAGACTGCATAGACTAGGAGGAGAGACTGACAGTAGTAGGACAAGTGAGGGTACCGCAACTATCTGTTGGTGTGTTACACTATCAGCAGATTTCAGAAACTGGCTGCCGCCCAGCAGTAAAGGAAACAGTGTGAAGTAAAAGAATAAACCCCAAAACGATTTACATCATATGTGAAACTGTAAATTAATTTCCCTAACAACTATAAACTAGAAGGAAAGAAACTCACAACACCTGACCCACCCCTCTCCCTAACCCCAACCAATATCCAATAAAGCATTTCCAAAATTAAAATTTTCCATATAAATAAAATGTCCATTAAAACAAATACTATACACCCAAGTTTTCCCCATATCCCACATTCCCACCCATTCCCCAACAAATCCCACCCACCAAAAGGGGCAAGAGAGGTCTATCTAGCGGTGAACTAGGACTCGGATCTTCCTCTCCAGCTGGTCAAAACGCTCTTCCATCCTGGCCTCCATACGCACAATCCTGAGCAGCATGCGGCACTGAAAGATTCGAAGTGTACAGGGGGAGCAACAGTGGTTGAAGAATGGTGGCGAGCAGCTGCTGAACCACGGCGCTGTACCACCTAAGACACTGGGGGGACTGGCTGGGGCTTGTGGCATTAGAGGCTACAGCTGCTGCTGCCTCCTCCTCTTCTAAGGCCCCCAGCTGCAGATATTCTTCCCTGAGGGCCTCCATTGCCGGGTCTTGGCTGCTATCTTCTGCCTAGTTGGTTGGGAAGGAGTAGCTCTATCAGGAAAGAAAAAAACAATTGTAACCAATACTCGTTACAAAACAGTAATACAACATTTTACACATAAAATTATTTAGTGGCACAGTAGCACTAGCAGTACATAACATTTGTGGCATCCTTGATTCTTCGACCCCTGGATTTGGATGTGATTAGAGTTTCAGGCATAAGGCACTATGGAGTATACAAGTATTTATCTTCTCTCTGTTGTTTAGCTAAATTAACCTTGAAGGCATGCCAGTTCAGCTTGCGCACTAGAAAGACATACTCTTGTTGCAGACTCACGTTACTTGTCTATTGACTGCAGGTGAGGCAGCTGTACTACACAATTATCTCTTTTTCTATTATGGCCATGCTCTGTTAAATGGCAAATGCTCAATTTCATTTTCACCCTGACTACAACATATCAGATGAATAGTTATATTATGAATGATGATATACGGTACAACGTCACTTGAGGTTCTATTATTGTAACCATTGAGCCAATAGGCCACCCAGGGCTGACACTGATGAAATGCTATGTGTAGGGAGTGGGCCTCGGAGGGAGGCGATTGAGGATGGGTGGGTATATAATATATGTTGTGCTTGAAAACTACTGTGAGTCAAGGGAGTAGTGCGAAATACAACCTCAAACCTTTGAATCAAAACCCTTGATAAAAAAAAACATTTCTTGTTTATTCATCTTCCCAGGGATTTTTCTATTTATCATTGCATTGTTTTTCTAGCATTATTTTCATTTTTTTATCCTTGGCTTTGCTACTCAGGCACACTTTAAGTTTCTTTTAGATTCTCTTCATCCAGTCTTCACCTATGATTAAATACCATTCATCCATCTCAAACATAGCTATCATTCTCAACAAAAATTTCACAAACATACATTTATCATTTAACCACCCATGCGTCCTTGCTTGCCTTTGCTCCATCAAACACCCCGGAGGATTCCTTTTACCCATACACTTTCACCCACCCAGGCAGGCATCCTTTTTTTACCTTTCACCCATCCTTCAACCACCCATGCATCCTATCAGCCACCTATATATGCATGCAGGGCCATTACCCATCTCTGACAGTCATATTACATTTCACCCGTCCTTCCTCCTTCCATTTGTCTTTCCCTTTTACGTCAACCCATCAAGGTCTGACCCTTCTTCATAAAACTTTCTCTGCAGAGTTGAAGATAGAAGAGAACATTAGTTACTCAACTCCCGCTGTATGTGCTAATGCTAAGTAAAGGGTATCTTCAACTGTTCACAACTTAGGGGCCGATTACGATTTCCTTTGGAAAAGCTCCGGATGGGATTCGATATTGCTGAATGGATTACTGTTACAACATCGACTCCTATAACATCGAACTACAAAAATATCTAGTCAACAATATCGTATACAAAAATATTGACACCCAATACACAAAACAAATATAACAAAAACATCGATAAAAATATCGTTAAAAAAATTCAATACTAGAAATATTGACATCAAAAATAAAGAACACAAAAATATCGATAACATTATAATCAAATATAACACGACAAAAACATTGATATAAATATTAACACAAACATCGATAAAATACATATCAACTATCCCTAAAAATAAAATTTAAACATACAAATAAACTATTTACAGTAATAAAATGAAATAACATATTCTAAACATTATAAACAAACACTTAAAAAAATTACAACATTAATAAAATAAAAAAACAAATACACTAAAAACCAAAATCAAATAAATAAACAAACAATACAACTTAACCCCTTGAGTGCCCCGCCCTTTCCCCACCCTGTGCCGGCCCTTTCATTAGCGGGCGGGGTTCATGACGAGATAGTCTCGTCATGGGCACAGCGCAACCGCGGCCCATGACGAGACCATCTCGTCATGGGCACTCAAGAGGTTAAAAAAATTACAACTATCACAAATAAATAAACATAAATATATATCATATATAAATAATATAGAACATTTATTTACATATACATTTTAATAAAAAAATAAACAATACAAAAACAAACATTAATTAAACACATTTTATATTGAACAAATTAAATGGTAACTGCCAAAAAATTCAAAAAAGCTATCTCGACCAATAAATGTAAACTACACCAACACAAACCAGTAGAAAACTCTAACTAATTAAATAAACACTATAGAAGCAAGATTATTAAACACAAAATGTACAGCAAAACGGACAAACACTCAAGAAGCACAAAACTTTGCGATACAGAAAATGGAACGAAAAAGAACTACAAAATCAACTATTACAAAAACTGTCATTAAAGGTAAGAACTAAACTTTGTAACTAAATAAAGAACATTAGCTTAAAAAAACAAATGAACTAAAACTATTACATATTTTACTTTGTATGTCACAGACTAAATTTCACTAAAACACCACCTAGAGAATTCAAAACAAAGATTTGCTTCCAAAACAAGAAAATCAACATTAAAACAATATATAACAAAGTAAGTATTTACCAACAAATAGAGTAAACTAATAAAAACAAATTAATTTAATTAAAAAAACAAAATATAGCTAACAAATATTTTTCTCTTAACAGCTTCTACAGACTTCAACTAAACAACATCAACAAAATAAACTTCATCAACTAAAAATAGTAAGTAATATTTTTTACAACTAAATAAAAATAGAGACTAAATAAACGAAATATTCAAAAACACTTTAATTCATAATCTTTGTTCCCGAACAAGTCGTATACATTTCCCAACGACCAATTACCATGCCCAGAAACCATTTGGGTATTCCAAATCGGTTCCCAAAAGCATTCGGACAGCCCAAGTCTTTCGAAACCGAATCATACAGCTCTATGGTCATGGTTTCAGGATGAGCAATTACGGTAACGGATTCAGACAGTTGACACGAAATGGCTGTTGGAATATGTCTTTGGGGGCCTGTTGCAGGCCCCCTTCACCCAGAGGCATCCGAGGGAGCCCTCTTCTCAACCATGCACAATGTGGCAGGCACCATGGGGTGCCCGCCACAGGGTGTAAGGATTTTCCCAACCTCCCCTTTTTTCAATGGGAGCCTGTGTTCTCATTTGAAACAATTTTTGGGAAGCATCGTAAGCGGTCGTTCGGACTCGCAGGACCCGATTAGTTCAGAAACAATTCTGAGACTTATTTGTCTGGAACAGTTTCCAAATGACATCGTAATTGGCTCCTTAGTCTCAACTGTCCATTGTACACTCTTGCAGTGAATGTATAAATTCAGTTGTCAGTATACAAGTAATAGAACTTACCACCGCCTGCCATTGCTGCTGGCTCAGCCCCTGCAGCTGCTGCATCTGCTCCCTGCTGGCTGACGTCGTCGCCCTCGCTGACCCCGGCACTGGTGGTCAGTATGGCTAGAACAAACATTACACAATTTTTAGATGCCATATCCGCCTCCCACTAATAATTTTTTCACAAGTAAGATTGAAAATACATACACCACACACATCATTACAATTTGGGTACATAGACAGTATGTCCTATCAAAAATAATAAAAATATCCGGTTAGGCATTTTGTTGGTGGCAATTTTTAAAAATCCTATCAAGAAGACAACCTGTAAAGGACTGGACTCAGTGGATAGAGCTATTGGTGAATCTGAGCTTTTGAAAAAAAGTGTGGCCAACTGGGCAGACAATCAGACATAAGATCTCCTTGGTTGGAAAATGTAATGGTGCCATCCTCCTCATACCTTCTTTCAGCCATGGTGTTTGGTAATGTAATCAGTTCACCATCAATTGCTGCTAATAATCATACTAGGCCCAGATGAGAAGACACAACTTTGGGGTGTCCAATGTGACCATCATTTACTGATTGAGCATGAGAAAGTAAAAGAAAGCTTTTTCATGTCAACAAACATGCATAGAATATCTTACTTGGGCATAAAATCTGCACGGCAGAGTAGTAGTACTAGTAGTAGTAGGAGCAATCAGTTCTCTGAGTCTTACAGTACAACCACAAGGCAGTCCACAAAATATGTAAGAGGAAATAAAAAGCTAACTGAAAAACCAGAAGAAAGCAAGCTACAGGCAGACTAGTACAGTCAGACAGAGGTAGGTTCAGGTAAAAAAATACATACACTAGAAATATAAATAACTAAGGGCCATATGTATGAAGCAAACTTTTACTCGCAAACGCTGCGAATCGCAAAAAACAGCGTTTGCGACTAAAAATTTGCTAAACGCAATGTATGAGACATTCTCGCATCGTAAATATAAGGAATTGCTAAAATAGCGATTAATCACACTGCGAATCATAAATTCTGCGAATATTGGTGCGAATTCCAAAATTACGATTCGCACCTAGCGGAAATCGCAATTTGAAAATTCGCATTTTTGGTAATCGCAATGAAATGTATGAAAAAATCACAGATTGCGATTTCATCATATTCGCAAATTTGAGAATCGCAATTACCACCAAGTCTGAGCAGGTGGTAACCAGGTGCAAACTATTTAAGGAGGCCCACAATGCAACAGATTTTTCCACAATGGCTGGGCTGTACGTGTTAGCCAGGAGGCTGCGAATCAGAGCTGCTGCACACAGGAGGAGAAGCCAGGAGAGGATCTTTCATGCGCGCATAACCCTGTTCCAGCGGACTGAGGAGGAGACCCATACAAACTACAGGCTGGATGAAGAGAGCATCCTTGATTTAATTGAGGAGTTCAAACCTATCCTTGAACACCGCACACACAGGACACACACCATCCCCGCCACATCCAGGTCCTGTGCTCACTGCACCTCTTGCATTCAAGTAGCTTCCAGGGGGTGATAGCCTCAGCAGGAGGGGTCTCACAGAGTGCATAGTTGTGCTTTTTCCACCCGTTCCTTGATGCCATGCTCCAGAGGCTTCATCACCACATCCACTTCCCCAGCACACCACAGGCACTAGACCAGACCAAGCAGGAGTTCTATCAAAAAGCCCAATTTCCCCACGTCATTGGATGCCTAGATGGGACACATGTCGCAATATCCCCTCTTCACAGAACGAGTTTATGTTCAGGAATCGCAAATCCTACCATTCCCTGAACATATAGGTGGTGTGTAATGCCAAGCACATCATCACCGACATTGTCGCAAAATACCCAGGCAGCACGCACGAAGCATTCATCTTCCGCCACAGTGGGATACACTGTTGACTCACAAGTGGGGAGTTTGGTGTGGGATACCTACTAGGTAAATGCATTTGTACAAAGGACACACTAGTAAAGGATAGCATTGGCAGGACAGTGTTTAACCATATTCCTCCCACCCCACAGGTGACAGTGCATATGTAGTCCATGATTTCATTCTGACTCCCTACCTGAATCCTGCAAACGCTGGGGAGCGGAGGTACAACAGTGCCCACATAGCAACCAGATGTACCATTGAGCAGACCTTTGGGATACTCAAGAGCAGATTCAGATGCCTACATAAGAGTGGAGGGGCACTACAATACAGCCCACAGACCTGTTGCAAGATAGTGGCAGCATGTGCCATGCTGCACAACATCGCCACCAGGAAAGACACCCCAGTGGAGCTAAGTGAATCAGATTCATACGATGATGAGGGGCCAGCGCCAGGACGCATGCCAGCCTGTGTAGTTGGTGCAGCTGCTGGGCGCCAGAGGCGAGATGAGATTACACACAACTATTTCTAGGTAAGAATATATGACACAATGCTAAATATCAGTTGTGAGGCAGTGTTTTATTTCCTTAACTTCCGGATAAATGATGGCACACAGCCTGTGTTCCACACAATGTATAGCCAAATGCACAGCACATGTTATTATCACAGTGTGATTGCACAATCAGGAGCAAATGTCCATGTAAACTGGGTTGAGGCACCCAACTCCTGGTCCAACTTAGTACACCTCAAGTGCGGCGCTGTCGTGCCGGAGCCCCTGGCAGGGGGTGCACAGTGCCCTCCTCACATGTCCCAGTAGCCCTGCTGTGACGCCCACTACGGTGCCTCTCTGGGGGGGCTGCTCCTGCCTGATTGTGTGTCCTCATCTGTTGGAGTGAGGACTCCTGGTCCAGTAGTGCAAGTTGCCCGCAGCTCATCCACAGCAGATGTGATCTGTACCAGGGCCCTTGCCACGTCCTGGCTGTTGTGTGCCACCTCACGCTGCATACATATGCTTCACCTTGACAGCACATTTGTTGCTGAGGACAGCCGTTTAACTGCCTGTATGTACAGGTCTAGGCGCTGCATCTCCCTGTGCCTAGCAGCACGATCTGCCCTCAGTTCCGCACAGAGTGCCTCCAGGGCACCCGTCATGCCCATGAAGCCAGCCCTGACCTCCCTCTGTAATGACCGTATGTTTTTCGCCTGCAGGCGCTGTACCGCCAACATTTGCCCCTCCAGCCCACCGAAGACTGTGGCCTCTCTTGGGGCTGCTCCACTGGTGGATGTACGTGCCCTGCGCCTTGATGGAACTGGTGGGATCCGATCAGCACGGTGTTGTGGCTCTGGCTGTACTGGGACTGGTTGTACATCGCCATCTGTGTCCTGGCCTCCATCCTCCAATGGGGGCAGTTGTGGCACTACAATACATGCGGCGTTTTGGAGGGATTACTGGGCTGTCCTCCTCCTCCGTTTCATCCTCTTGCCCTGGTGCCTCTGGGTTTGGTTATTCGTCCTCTCCTCCTCTGACTAGTTCCTGTGTTTCTGATGGTGCTGTGTTGCTGTCCAGACTTGCACTTGTCATGCATTAAATTTCACTGTTTGGAATTACATGAGTCCTGTCTGTCTGTATTTTTCCTTTCCTGATGTACATATGCTGTTAGGGACCGGCTGGGTGTAAATGCACCACTGTAATGTGCATGTGACTACATCTCCCATAATGCATTGCTGTGTGTGCTTGGGTACCTGCACTGGAGTTTTTGTTTTGTTCTGCCCATGGGTCGCTACTGGGTGTGTGGGTGTAGTTGGGGGGAATCAGGGGGGTGATGGCATGCTTCTTACCTTGTCTTGATGACGGGGGATCAGAGCTGTTCAGGTCAGACACGCCCATCACACTCTCTGGTAGCAGGGTCCCCTCAACCAGTTCCTCAAGTGGTGTGGAGTCAGTGGCGGTGGAGGTCCCAGCACCAGTCTTCTTTGCTTGCTCCAACCTGGCAGTCACCTTCTCCTTGGAGCGCTGGCGCATATCATACCAGCGCTTTCTTAGATCTTCCACGCTCCTGTGGAGGACGCCTACTGCATTGACTTTGCACTGGATGTCCGACCAGATCCTACGCTTGCGTGTCTCTGGCACCCGCAGCGACTTCTTGCCAAAGAGCAGTTTGTGGCTTATCACCATTTCCTGTATCAGGACCTCCAGTTCAGTTTCAGAAAACTTATGTTTTCTCTTCCTGCGTGTTTCCCCCTGCTGCTGTTTGTCTTGGCTGGCCATGTCTCCAGTGTCTGCCATTGGTTCTTGCACTGTAGAGTTCCCTCACCTCCACTTCTTCTCTCACACTGTGCTTCAGAAACTCAGGTGCAGCATGGGTAGTCACACTTCCTGGTTGTGATGTCATCATGCTGCACCTGAGTTTCCGATTCTCTAAATTGCGAATTTCGCAAAATTGCGATTTTTTTCAGATAAGGAATCGCTATTTGAAATCTCGCAATTAAATTGCGATTTTTACGGAATCGCTATTTAATTGCGATTTTTTATTTACATTCCGTTTTGCAATTCTCAAATTGCGATTCGCTAAAAATAGCTAATTGAGAATCGCTAAAGGGGGGTTTGATAAATATGGCCCTAAGATAGTAAATAGAATAATGTAGGGAGAACACGAAACAGATAGATTGAAGAGGATTTAGGAAAAAAATTAAATTAGGAAATGGAAATAATAGTTCAAAATAATGAGTGGTAACATTTTGGGACACCTTTATTGATATTAACAACAGGAGAACTTACTGAGATCAGCAGAGCCATCGGATGAGGAGCTATCTTGGGAGGCTCCTCCAGCTCCCGCACCCACTGCAGACGAACTAGTCTTGCCCCTGGATGCTGATGATCATGTAAGACATAATTACAGAGACAAAAAAGGATTGGTGTTAAATAAATATTAAGTAATCGCTCCAAAAAGATTTTTGACAGGAAACGGGAATTGCATGAACATTGACATTTCCTAAATCAGATTGACAAGTAGTAGACTCAGTGGCAGACAGTCCTATCTTTATTTTTCTACTCTTCCAGTCCAATTCCTGAATCCTAACCCTACCTAGCTGACCTATTCCAAAGACTTTGGAATGTATTGCAAGAAAATTATGTATGCTTCAAGTTCTTTCAAACTAAGGGGGTCATTACGATGGCAGGCGGACTTGAGTCTGCCCGCCATCATTGTGATGCCTGGGACCGCCCGCCTGTACGGTGGTGGTCCCGTACGTAGAATGGCTCGGTGTGGTGTCAGGGTAATGATTAATGGACTGCTTTTGTTGTTTAGAATCATTTTGCCAAATGGAGAAACCATCACGGATCTTCGGAGGATCTTCAGAGGACTCCTTACCACCTTCTGAAATACCATACACTGAGAGGACTAGGTAGTACCTTAGGGAAAAACAGGAAATGGCTCTCTCACTTGAACAAGAACTCTGGGAATCCAGGGGATGTACACATGCCCCCACAATCTCATCTACATGGACACTTTACAGGGAAACTATTCATGCCTCAAAGCCTATTCTACACAGCCCTGAACCAGCTCTACCTTCCATCACACACTCTAAAAGAGAGCATGCTCACTAACCTACAGCTAGACTGGTTTATTCCCCACACAGCAGAAATTATATCTATGTACCTAAATGAGTGCACGGTATGTCAGCTAAGCTCACCTAAACACACACTGAAAGTTATAATCTCATCTATTCTGAGACTTTCTGGGCAATTCCTGGCGCTACACATATATTTCGTCTACATTATTGAAAGATGTGCCACTTACCGAAATATAATCATGGTGGTCTGTCCCATCTCTAGATGGACACAAGCAGGCCCCAGGAACACACTGCAATCCTAAAGCTGCAGCTATCTTTCTGATTCGAGAAGACATTCCCAGGTGGGGGAGTACCAGAGGTCATCCAATCAGACAATGGGTGACATTTCATTAACAAAATGTTCAAAAGCATCTGTACCCTGATGGGCATAACCCACAAACTTGTCTCAGCATACCACTGCCAAAGCAATAGTATGGTGGAACATCTCAAAAGTCCGCTAAAAAACAAGATCAGCAAACTGTGTACCACTATGGGTAATTAATGGCTTCATTGCTTGCCCCTAGCCCTGTTTGCTTTAAGGAATGCCCCAAACAGAGGCCAACACTTGACACCTCATCAACTAGTCACTGGTAAATGAATTCAGACACCAATACCTCAGAGCAGAACCAAATTAAGCACAGAGACCAGCTCTAAGGCCCTTGGTAATGAAATGTATAACTATATCTCTCTGAATTAACCAAAGCTTGCAGATTCCTCTCCTAACTGGTTAACCAAAGGAAGGGGGTGCACACCTCTGTGGACTTACCCTACATCATCCTGCAGCCTAACTACTGAGTCCTAATCTGCAACTTCCACCACAGGTGCAGAGAGCAACTTTGAAGGGCCTTTCAAAGTAATTTTTTCAACTCCTACAGCCGTGTAGTTCGAATGGAGTGGGTCATGGATGCAACTCTCAGGCTTTCACTTAGAACCATTAGTACCACGACCACCAAAGGAGTCACCATCACAGACTTTTCCAATATGAACTATCAGCACTTTGGGAACATAAACGCTCATAGGGCTTCCCCCAGACGTTGCAAACACTTTGTGGAAAGGAGCGTCCATAGGGCTCACCACAGACTTTAAATCAACTCTTTCACACCCCAATTGAAAATATACATCTATGTATTGTCTTTTCTCCTATGTGCCTTGAGATATGTATCGCTGAACACAAACTAGTCAAGTTTCAGCCAAGGTCACCAGGTAAAGTGGTCCGGCCTGAGGCCTGGGATCTAACGCATTTAACATTCAACTAAACTGCATACAAGGTCAGCATCCCAATGTATTGCACAGAGCACAATACAACTCATGGTATCAGCGCATGATCTCAGTGGGGAGCCAAATATCTACCAACTTCTGCTAGGTTTGCTCATTGATACCCCATGCAGTAGGCACTGATGGACTATACCTGCCTCAGGAGGTACCACCCAGCGAAACCATGTGGCCCATACACTTTTACCTATGCTGAATAATAGCCAATAATTCAGTAAAACACTATAACACCACAGGACGACAAAGTGAACCTAAGCAAGTATGAAATCCTACCCATTATAGTCCTTTCCATCCTGAAAGAGCAGGATGAGATCCAGTCCGAGCTAGACAAGCTCACCGAGAGGGGCCGGACACAGTATTGGAACACAGGACATACAAACAGTCCTCACAAGGGTTCCTTGGAGGACACCAAGCCCTCAGCCCAGTGCAATAACATGTCCACCGAAGTACCATTTTCTAGACTAAGGCTAGACCTTAGTATAACTGTAGCCGTATTCATGAACGACAAGTGAAACCCTATCTTCAGTTCACTTGCAGGTCCATCAATTTGGGGAACAGAAGTAACAACGGGTCCCATAGGGGCCAGTTGACTGACACCCTACTGAGGCAAATGCCAAGAAACCTGAAACTCAGATTCAGGAGTATATACATGGATAGGGGGCAAGGAGAAACCCATAGTGGTGATGAAAGTCCCAATTAATTCCTTATGTTTTAGGAGTAAGGGGGCAATACCCATAGGGGTGAACAGCGATTGCAGGAGTATAACCTATAATAATGATATGCATCGGGGTACCTCCACCTTAATGGACTATTACCGGCAATACAGCGAGCACGCCTACACCCATCTTGTTCCAGACTGGACAGGGGTCTGCTCACTGGTTACCCACTACAAGTCCACCTTGGTAATAGAAGATCTTTATGCACTTCATCGCCACCCCAAGAGCAGAGGCACATCACTTCTACATCCAGTAGGCAAAAGAAGGTCAGCCGAGTACTTTGGTTATTCCTGAAGAGTCTGTCTCTTCACTGATGCGCAAATAGGTGTAGTAGGGTCAATCTTCTTCTTCACTGTGCAAAACAAAGTGAATGACTGGTGTCTGCAGATCACCATGGGGGAACTGCTGAAAATGATGAACACCACTGAAGATAGCCTCAATACAATCAAAGAAGACATGTGTACCATCCACCTCATGGTAATGCAGCATCAGTATGTGTGGGACTTTTTTTCCCCACTGCAAAATCGACAGATACAGACTGGCTTCGTTATCATGCCACTTCCTTTATATTTGGACCCTTGTGAACAGCTAACATAAACATACGCTTGAAAACCAATTTCATACTTTCAGCATGTCCCTACGCTTGGTTTTATGCTATCAGGACCATTGTGAACAGTTAACTTGAGCACATGCTCGGAAACCGACCTTGCTCCTTTAGCATCCCATTACGTTGGGTCGATGGTCCAAAAATGAACACTTATTTCTGCATCGTCCTTCCGTTTGGCTCCCGATTTAAGAATGGAGTTTTAAATATACTTTTGTGACCTTGCCAAACATCAGGGCTAATGGTTTTGCCCTGGTTTCAGTTCCGACTACCATCTGACACGTGCTCATGTTGCCAAGTTACTATCGCCCCCTGAAGAAGTCTCTGTGGAGACGAAACACGTTGGCTATCGAACTGTGAATTCTAAAGGAAATACAATAAAGAACAGTCTAAAATAGGAAAAAATCACGTCTGAAGCCTGGAATTATCTTTGTGTGCATACAGTATAACGTTTGGATATAAAAACAATTATAGGGTGCTGAACCAAGTGTGTTATGTGTGGGACTTAATGACCGCAATTGACGGAGGATAATGTGACTAGATATGTACAGCATGCTGTACCTTCATCCCCATGAACCACCTGGACAACGGAACGCTGTCAATCGCCTTCCAAACACTACACGACCTAAAGCAGGTCATGGTTAAATACGGAGGTGCCCCAGACATAGAATTTTAAACCGGACGTTTTGCCTGGGTACCAAGGTGGATTGCAGGCCTATGCAAGGCATTGTTACCAGTGGTTATAATCTTGCTCTTGCTGTGTTGTACCATGCAACTAATATGTGCCTGCATGAGGAAGGCTACTCTGAAAATAGGGAGAATACATCTGACTAGGATACACAGAGCTGAGAGAAACACGTACACCACAAGTCGTAAACAGGTAAACACCACACATAAGACACATGCACAGACATCCAGGGCAGTAGTTGATACTCAACTAGAGGGAGGAAAATTAGCATTGGATCAATTTATAAAAAAAGTCCTTCTTTCAGAAGTGCAGCACACCACAAAGCAACTGTTGCCTGCGCTACCCAAAATCACACTAAAACATTTGTTATAGTTTCATAGTCACCCTTTATCAGATCAACATTACAAAGCTTCCCTCTGTCCATACCTATTGCTTCCTGTGACTGGAACACCAATATGAAGCAACCTCAAACACACCTGGAAGATTTCAGTGGTAAATCATGTAAGGCCCAAGGATGCAATGCCTAAAAAACAAGTCAGATGCACACACTCATAAACATAAACAAAGGCTCAGCAGTGGGCCTGCATTTGGCCGAAGGACGTGATACCAGAGCAACCTACCAGTTGCATTTATCAGATAAAGCTCCAAGAATGCCTGGTAGTCAGTGGCACCCTATATTGCACACACAAGACACACCCGGCCACCTAGACCACCTCAGATTATGATCTCCGCTTGGTATTTGTGGCCTCTTCTATCAAGTTGTGATCAAGCATCTATCACATAATGTGTGGCCCACTGTACCAGTATTTCCTGCCCGAAGCGGAAGGAGTTCTCTTTATTACACTCGCTGTATAGTAGGGGTGGGCGGGATTTGCGTTGTCGTGCTACGCAAAGCTCTGCAGAACAGTAAAAATTCTCCGCAAGCATGCAGTGTTCCGCAAACACGCAGAATTGCGTGTTCCGCCCATTCGCGATGCTTTTTTCCTGTTTGCGAACGCTGTTTGCATGCTCGGGGGGAAATATCTCGCAAACATGCATTTTGAAAGCACGAACAAGCAAAAAATTCGGAACGCAAAATTACCCAAATTCCGCAAATTCCATGAGCGAAACGGAATTTACCTCCCAGGCCTACTGTATAGTATACAGCATGACAGGTACTTAATGCAAATTGAATTTTAGCATGCAACTGTAAGGGATGTGGCTGCTATTTCTGGCCTTTGCTGTTTAATTGAACTTAAACTGTTCCTGATTGCCACGCCTCGCTGGTCTCCTTTTTGATAGTCAGTACCCGAATATAAAAGGGCAAAACCCATGGTGTCGTACCAGTAGATCGCTCTATGATATCATGCTTTAGGGGTGTCTCAAGTTCTTTTTCAATGACTTCCTGTAAATGAAAAGCAATTCGCCAATGTTGGACAGCAACAAGATGAATGCTCTCATTAATATGCAGTTGCACTTTCAATGTGTTAAGTTTTCCTAATCCATGAAACAACAATGGATACTAACTCACTGTTTTGTGATGAGCATTTATCCTGTTATTTACAGATATAAGTCCCATTTTGGCTGAAGTACTGAAAATGACTACACAGGCATTTAAAGAAGTACATTGAAGTACATGAATTAGTGCTTGTTCTTTTGCCTTTTTGTGCTTCATGGTTGCTGCAAAGAAACCTTGATTTTTTAATTGAGTCGATGCAGACCATGTATACACTTTAGTCTTCAACGGTGTGAGACGGGGCACTGCCGACAGTTCGCTGTACTTCACATCAGGTATAATGTGTATCAACACACCGCTGTCTATGATAAAAGGTATGAAATAACCATTCAACTTTGGTTTTGATTTTAGAACAGTGTCCAAATGAATTTCGTGACTTCACTTGTCGATCTTTCTTTGGCTTTCCTTCTTCCTTGCATGTGGCCAATCTGAAGTGCACTTTTCTTTTTAGTTGACATTGACATTGCACATCTATCTTCTTTACTGTCGCTTGACAATGTCATTAAAGAACTTTTGGACGAAGATTTAGATGACGATCAACTTTGTTTAGTTTCCATTCGCCTCAACGGATGTGGCTACTTGCCTTGTGGGTGTGAGTAGAAGATTGCTTCTGTAACATTCAAGCGCCTATTTTGTTTTCTTGATGTGACACACTTAGTTTTCCCCTGACTTTGCAAACCATTAGAAAATTGTTCTCTTTCCTGCAGCCCTTGTATACTTGTCTAATGGCAGAACATTTACCTTCATGTGGAGAAGAAAATACGAATTTGGAGCACAGTTTCTTATTCTTTGGAGACATCAATTTGGGTCCCCCACCTTGATCTCTGCTTACTTTTCACATTCAAGGAATCACCTGCAAGATTCTTGAGATATTTGATGATCTTTTTGTTATCTGATTCTTCGAGTGCATCAATGAAGTCATCAAACGTTTCAATCCAGGCAGTCCCTCTGATGCCAATAGTCAGCTTTTTGACTGTATCAAAGGAAAGAGTTGGTTTCAGGAAAATGGTGGTGTTATAGCCAGCTGTGGAACTCACTGACGTTGAGAGTGTTTGGGCAGTGCTCGGTGGGAAACTAACTTTCCGGAAATACTGCCTCAGTACTTGAACATTGGTCAACAAGTCCACTCACCGGACATGCAATGTATTCTTCCTCTTTTGTAGTAAGTACTTGTTTTGTCTCTTGCATGTGTTCAGCACCATTGTTCTGCATTGTACCTGGTTTCAACTGCCTTTAGCGTGTCACTGTATCCGGCTATTTCTCTTCTAGCGCTTTCTTGCATCTGGCAATCGATGCCTTTAGCGCTTCTCTGTACTTGTTTTTTACTGCCTTTCGTGTTTCTCTGTACCTTTTTCATGGTCGCACCAGCAAGTTCCTGGCCAATAATACATACATTTTTCTGTAAAGCCTTCATCTTCTTCAAAAGCTTTCCACTGACTGGATTGGCGTTTTGACTCCACATACGCCAATTGTTGATCTTCACTATGACTGAGGTGCCTGTAGCACACACGAGCAGGTTGCTGGACTAAGGAAAACATTCTGGGAGAGCACTGTTGGTTCATTGGGTTATGTATCGTCTATCTCATCGTCAGTTGTAGAGTCTCCCCCAGCATCGGAGCATGTAAATGATTAGGCCACACTCAGAGCTTGGTATTACTAGACTTTGTTCCTCAATGTGTAACCGTTACCTGAACATTCTACATCATTAATTCTATCAACCACACCAAATCACTTTATGTCACTGTTCTACAGAGTCTGTCAGGAACCAAAAGGGTCCTTAATCTGTAACTCACAAGACAGTACAAACTCCAGCAATCATACTCAGAAGATGTAAGGAAGATAAGAGGAGAGGATGTGGCCTAAGGGGAGAGTATGTAGCCTAACGGCTAGAGCGGTTCCACTCTGATCTGGGAAACGGGTTCAAGTTTTGGCAATGATGCTCAACATCATGTTTCTGGGCAAATCACTTAATCACCCCATGGCTACAAAAAATGAATGTGTCCTTGTGTAACGCAACTGGTGCTCATGTGAAGCGCTCTGATACCTTTGGGTCAAGTTTGCGCTATATAAAACTAAGAAAAAAGGGAAGAGAAAAAATTACATTAAGTGTATACATACACCATTCGCAAACAATGTCTGCCCCCACCTCCCACTGGATTGAAGCCCATTCAGCATTCTAGAAAGCAAACATTTTGCGCATGCTAGAGTGCAATGCAAGTATCAGTTTGTAGAGAAACCACGGAAAACAAAACACATATGACCTAGATATCGTTTTCTGAATGTTACAGATTGGTATATATTTATCACTTCCAACATTTCAGTGGATTGGCACCAGGATATTACTTTATCTTGGTCTAGCATTATTCAGTTCTTTGATCTCAAGGTTCCCCCCATATTTTTCTTTTTCTTCGCCACATATTCCCCCATATTTATATTATCTCTCTCCCCAACTTTTCCGCAAATGTATTATTTGCATTCCAGTTCTCCTATTGCCCCACTCACTCTTTTTATAAAATCCATATAAATCATCTACACTGTTTATTTGGTTCTCTCAAATACAAATCAGACATTGCATTCCCATTGCACACTTGCTAATACCATCAGTCTCAGTGCATGTGCAGGAGGAACACTCTTACGACGATAAAAGCAGCAATGTTTACTTGGGTTTCTCACACTGCCCTCTTATAGGTTCTAGGCTTGTTGTATGGACAAACAACTTCAAAAAATGTAGACTTCCTTACTGAATATTCACCCAGCCAGGCTAATGCAGATTAGGTCAGCTGGTTAGTTGCACCAGTTGGGCATGCTGTTCATAAATAGGAACTACCCATACATTTTTCACATTTCAAAGGTAATTCTCACAAAGAATGTCACTTTTTGTAAGGTACATACTGATAACTTATGGCATATAAGAACATTGCAATGTTGGGAGCTCTAGTGAAAACAAAAGAGTGTCTCATGCTTATCAAGGCCAGTAAAAGCCCGGAACTCCAACATTCCAATGTTGTTTTTCACTGATGTTGCTGTGACCAAAGGCCTCACAGAGCCCAGGGGATTTTAATCCCCCCAGGCTCTGTAAGGTCTTTATTTTATGTATTAGAACATTCTGCCCTGTAGTGGTGAAATGTTCTAAAGCCTTATAGCTCTCCGCAGCTGGGCTATACCGGCATTAAAGTCCCTCTCTCTTGTTAAAGGACCGTGCCTTCGGCTCAGGCCTATAATGCTGAAATGGGCCTTTAATGGCCAGTATAGCCCGCTACGGAGGGCTATAAGGCTATATTAGAACACTGGAATGTTGAGAACTCCATTAAAGACAATGGAATAGCTCCTGGCATATAATGACTGGTAAAAGCCAAGAGCTCCAACATCCTGATGTTTGTCTTCATGTTCCTCCCTTCTTAATTTAGAACATTCTACCATTAGCGGGTGGAATGTTCTATTAGCCTTATAACCCTTCTGCCTTGGGCCTGCGACTCAGGCCTGTAAAACGGGTTCAGGACCTTTAACAACCTGTTTAGCCCTCATCAGTGGGCTATAAGGCTATATTAGAACGTTAGAATGTTTGAATCTACATTGAAAAATATTAAGTGGCTCTGGGCTAATTATGGCATGTAAAAGCCTTCTTATTAAACACTCCAATGTCTGTCTTTCTGTTTCTCCCTTTATAATGTATATTAATGCTTTTTTAGAATCAATTTTTTAACTTATTTATTGATGAACTTAACAATTTTAATGTGTTTTTATATGTAATGTTTTGATTTATGTTTGTGTCTTTTATGATTTTGTTAAATCGAATAAAGACTAATGGTAATGGTAATGGTAATATCTACCCTCAATGAGTGGGATGTTCTACTAGCCTCACAGTCCTTTTGCCTCAGGCTTTACTGGTTGTTAAAGGCCTTCCTCCTGTCACTTAGGTTTATAACTCAGGTTCAGGGCTTGTAACAACTGATGTGGCACTCGGCAGTGGGCTATAAAAGGATAATAACAGTGCACTAGAAACACCACACTATTGAAAAGCCAAGCTTTTGGCTTCATAAATATCGACGTTTATTTATTTTGCTTATGCTGGTTGCATAGTTTTCTCTGGCACGAGACTTCCTTATGACAGAAAATGTCTTGAGGAACCTTTGAAATCTTATGTGTGCCGTGGCTATATATATCCTACACAAAACACGCCCATTGTGAGTCTTTGGAAACGAGACGGGAAATACATTTGGACTAGCATTCCATCGGACTTCCATGTTCAGAAGTTTACCTTACGGGTGACTTTTCATGCAAATGATTATCCATGCATAGCACGCACCACAGGTATAATTTTTGTCAGAATTACAGTTATCATGCATGGGCAAAATTATGCGATGCCTAATTGCGTTGCTGAAAAAAAACAGTTAATGAGCCAATGTCTCAGCCTCATGGAGGTTCCAATAGATCCACACCAGCCCACTTGTGTTTCTCGCCTCAATGTCAAGGGACCGATTGTGGGTGGTTTGTGTCTTTGAGTTGTTTGTAAGTAGACCATTGCTTATGTGACAAAATGTAATTAACTATTGCTACAATGGGTTTGAAAAATGTGATTATCTCTTTAAACATGTCGAATGCGTTTACATTATGGGGAAGGAATGACTTGATAAATGGTTCCCATTTGCATGTATTTTGATTGTATCAACATGGTTTTCATTTCAAGTGTTGTAATTATGCATCGAAAGGAATTATTTTCAGAAAGCATTGTAAGCTGTTTTGTTCGTCATTCAATAAGTTTATAGTCAGCAGTGTCCTTTTTTACTTTTAAAAAGGTACTGCTTCTTTTTACATTGAAAAAAAGTGCACGTAAAAAGAAATGCATTTCTTGTTTTAAAGTAATGTTAGATTCTTCAATCAAAAGTTAGGAAAAGCAAAAAAAAGGCATTCCAGTTAACCTAAAATATTTAACTAACTGAGGATAACATACTTTGGATATGGAATTCCGTATACATAAAAGACACATTGACAGCAAATATGTATGTGTGTTTGTGCGTAAGCAAAGAATACGTGTGTCCATTTGCACAGTGCATAATTTGATAAAAAAAATGTTTTTTAAAATATAATAGAAATGGTAAAGGTGAACTCTGAAATGTTATGGAGAGCGCATTACGGAGATGAAAGGATAATATTCCGGTAGCTTTGCCAGTAATGGAAGCAGCACTCGAAGCCGCTGTCCACTAAGAAGGTAACCTAGCAACATGTCGTCAGGTAGTCCAGTCAGACAAGGCAATATCAAGCCAAAATTGTCCCTTTCAATATCTTACCTTGAAGAGCCTGGAATGAATATACAGCAAATGATAATGGAGAGAAGACGAGGAAAGAGTGTACTCTGTAATCAGCGGCTAGGGCTCAGCAAAATGGAAGCAGGACGCGCCATTCTGCGTCAGCGAATGAGACCGCCCACCACTGATGCGCCAAGCACGTTGAATCACTGTCTGAATTTAATATTTCAAGTAGATTTATTCACAGATTTCTGTGCAATATAAATTTTCGACAGTTTATTGCTTGTGTTTTTATGTCATTCACTTTCTGCGACTAGTAAATTCACTGAAGGACGAGAAAAAAGACATGTACCTCGATTGCCCAGCTCTTTCTTTATGTATTTAGACATTCTCCAATATATCACAGCTTTAAAAGAAGCTCTGCTGAGAGTCCCTTTTTTCCAATAATAAAATCGGAAGATTATCGCGCTGATGAAAAACGCTCTCAGTTGGAATAATACATTTTCTCTACATTCTCCCTCTCTTATTCTGGGATCAGTGAGCCTTCTGTACACACAACATTTATCAATATGAATAATCATCTCCGCTGCATATAGCCCTGTCTTTTATGTGACAGGTGATGTTGTGTGGAAATTAAATGAAGGAGTTCAGCGTGTCCTTTAGAGCATTTACATAGCAACAGCATGTGCAACCCCTTCCAAACTCATGAAGGTAGAATCGTTGACTGCATGTCAGCTCATCGTTTTCACTGGCACAGAGGAGGCCGCTGTGGTGTTTTTTTTTTAAGACAACATGGTGCCTTGGAGATCTCTCTCTCTCCCTTTGATTTTGTTTCCAGGAGAGACAAGAAGCAGAAGGAATTCTAATTTGCTGGAATTATGATTTACCATTCCCAAATGTTCCTGCCTCCAAAGGTAATGCACGCAGTTCTGGAAATGACACGAATGTGTGGCATGCTGTGCGCACCTGTGGCTCTAAGAGTATATTATATGTACCTCTTGAGATCTCCACGTACGGAATATGCTTTCCAGGCCATTGCTATTTTTGGACCCGGCATGATTTGTCTTATAAATTAGTTCCTGTGAGATTTCTCCCACACGCATTCGCCTACAAAAGTCTTATATATTTCAGGACAACATACATTGATGGCACCTGGGTGAAAGCTGGAAAAATATTGCTTTCTTTATCCTCAATTAAGACAGTAACAGTGCCATTGCATTTAATATTTCAAAGTAACAATACCTACTAAATTATTAGTAATTCAAGCAATTTGCTGGCAAATATTTCCAATCGCTCGTAATCTGTGCCACCTCGTGGCCAGGTGAGAAATCGGACATTTCGAGGTTAAATTTCTGGCGGGCAGGGAAAGTGAATGAATTTTGTTCTTGATACAGACTAAAAAAAAATAGACAAAAGTTGGGACAAACTTGAAAACGTATGCAGGTTTTACGTCTGGGTAGTGTTCACTCTGTAGTCACCAGAAAAGCGAATTCTGTTGTAAAGGAAGGAAATGGTTAAGGGGTATTAAGCTTACAACATTGGCATCTATGCTCTGAGGTGCATATTTACAAGCCCCTATCGCCCCCAGAGTATCACTTTTTTTGATGCTCCGGTGGTGTAGCGCCATTTTCAATATTTACAAGGTTGCACTAAGCCACTTAGCGTGGCTTAACCCCAACTTGTAAATGTGCCCCTTTCCGCCTCAGTCTACTACAGCAAAGGGGCATGCAATCGGAGTTGCTGTGCCATTGCTTTTTGACGCTACCCCAGATTTATAAGGAGGTGTAAATCTGTTGCAGTGTCAAAATTTAACGCCATTCAAGAGCAGGCGTTATAATGTGTTAGAATGGCGCACAAGAAAAATGCTTTTATTGCTCCACGTTTTTTCTTTTCTATGTGTGCAAAAAGCCATTCATGATTGTTTATGTGCAAGAAGGTGTCCCCTCCTGCACATAAACAATTATTAAATAATGACCATTTGCTACTGCTATGTGTGCATATAGTAGTAAGAAATAGCCATTATGGATTGTTTATGTGCTTGAAGAAACACTTTCCAGCACCTAAACAATCATTCCCTGCATTGGCAGCTAATTTTAGTGCCTGCAGTAGGGAAAACACAGGGGTGCACCGTTTTGTAGTAAATATGGTGCATTCCTGCTTTTTGAAAATTCTGAGCGTAGCACTACCAAATTTAGCGCATCTCCGAGGTCTGTAATTTTCTTGTAAATATGCCGATTAGTTTTAAGTCATTTCAGCAGTTAATGACTCTAGGTCAAATTAGAGAAAGAAAAATACTTGTTTTTTGACTCCTGACAATCTTCAAAAGATTACCTTGACCTTCAACTTGACCTTGTATTGATCAATAATTTAAAAGAAATTAATAACATGAGCTTTGGTTCTGACATTAAGGCATGCTTGCACAACATTTGACAAATATTCTAGGGCCTGCTAGATCCTTCTTGTTTTTTGCAATTTTAATGGCTAGGAGACAGATCTGCAGATTCTGGGTGGATACAGCTCCTCCAACATATACGGGATGGTTATCGTCCCTATATGAAGTTTCTAAAACAGATCTGGCTAGACACTGCAGCATAAAAAATAAGAAAACTGCTTTTTGGGATTATCTGATACAGTGGAAGTAGGTTTAACGGGTTTTTTTTTTTTAATTTTTTTTCCCCGGTCCTATGATTATGCCAGTCTCCCTACTCCATGGACCTACAACAAGGGTCTTCTCCGATTTTCTGGTCCACATAGGCTGAAACATGCCTAGATGGAGTTTCTAAAGGCCGCCTTTTTTTTGTGTGTTGCTCTCTCCTTCTCCCGCCAATTTGTTGTCCGCTTTTCCTTGTGCAATTGTCCAAATCACACTAATGGTTTCTAGGTGGGTGGGACAAGATAGCACAAAATGGTGGTTGGCGGTTTTCTTTCTTCACACATAAGGGCTGGGCAAAAGAGGACAAAAAAAAAAAAAAAAACATGTGACAAATTTCAGAGTAGGACTTGAAGTGGTATTTTTCACTGGAGGACTGTATTTCCAGCACAATTTAGAGAATTGACTGTCTCATTCCTATACCAGGATATATGACAACAGAAAACTTGTCAAGTTAAATTAGTTATAATCATTGAAGGCCTAATCAGATATGCTCCTGTGTGACTTAAAGAAGCAGTTTGAAGGGTATGCAAGTCTATATCTAT
Organism: Triturus cristatus; assembly: GCF_964204655.1. Classification (NCBI taxonomy): domain Eukaryota; kingdom Metazoa; phylum Chordata; class Amphibia; order Caudata; family Salamandridae; genus Triturus; species Triturus cristatus. The sequence goes on from NC_140591.1 coordinate 503,666,963, forward strand.
GCATGAAAATATAGCACATAATTGCAAACATGGTTCATTTCAAGTCAATCATTTGTGGCATTTACATTTCAGGAGGTACCATCATTGTAAGTACATATATTTAATTTTAATTAACATTATTATGATATAAATTAAAAGTTATTTTTTTAATTAATATATTTTAACACACGCACACACACACACAAACACTATAAACAGAAATAGCATGTATACATCAATTTACTAACTTTAAAACAATTCGAAATAAGTGCAATTTTATAAGCATATTTATAATTCATTGCAAATTAATTTTAACATTACATTACAAATTACAATGTATTTATTACACACAAAACATTTGTAAAAAAACATAAGTAATGATTTAAATTTTTTAACAAATAAAACAGTAGTCAAGCATATAATTATGAATCATTCAAATACATGTACCATTACAATTGTATTCTCAGGTTATACATACTATTTGAAAATATTTCATAAAAATGAATATTTGTAATAAATAAAAAATAATAATATATTTCACACAGAAAACCTAACATAAAACCAATAAAGAAAAGATTACATTACAAATATATATAATTGTAAACTTACCTACAATAATCAAAAGAAATCCAAGAAAAATTAACTTGTATTAAACTAAGTCCAAAGCAAATGTATTAAAAACAAAAACAAATAAAAAATAATATAAATACATTGTTCTAATTCCAGACTATCACACACTGAGAAAACTAAATACAATGGGGATGAGGAGTAAGATTTACAAATCTAACTGCAGTCTAACAAACACCTGGAAAAAGTGTATTCATTTGGAGTGTTAGATTTACTATTCTGATTCTGGTCCACAAAAATGTGTGAGAATCAAACGTTGGGTGCCAGGTAATATTCTAAATCCAGACTACCAAGCATTCGGGAAAGTGAATGCATTCAGAGAATCTGGTTTACTATTCTACCTTCAATATAACAAACATTGGGTAAAGCAATGTTTTGTCCAAAAGTGTAACTTACACTCAGGTTTTGTGAACGGCCAAAGATAAATAAAAATACTCAATAGTGAATGGCTCAAATGTTGAAGATAGCTGTGCCAGTATTTGAGTGCTCTCATGTAGGTTGCAACAAGCCACTTTAAAAAAAATCAATATGTGGCTGGTTTGTTTGCACCATGTTCCTTGGTGCTATTAAAAATGTCATTGATTAAAAGTAAATTTCAGATTCTCGAAAGAACAATTATGTTTGTGAATGTTTGCTAAGGGGTATTAATCATTCAAAGGGGTCTTTAAGGATGGCAGTGAGATGGCTGCCGACGGGCCGTCAGTGGCAAATGCTGGGCTGGCGGCGGTCATCCACCCGTGATCGCAACCCAGAAAACCGCCGGTCCCATTAGCATGGCGGTGACGACTCCGGCGGTGAGGTTTCCTGCCTGCCACTTTAAAGTGGGGCCGGTGCAGGGCCAGGCTCCACCGGCATGATTATGATGCCGACAGTAGCGAGCCTTTCCGCGGCGGTGGAACCAACATGGAAAGGCATACAGAGAATGTCTCCGGGGGCCCATTGTGGGCCCCCAATGTGTTTGGCGGTATGAGTGCACTGCCGGGGGTACCCATGGTACCCCCTACATGTCCCTGAACCAGGTGGCAGGCACTGTGCAGTGCCTGCCACGCAGTGCAGGGATATGCTGGCAATGCTTTTTTGGACATCGCGGCAGTTCTGCTGGCAGCAGCAACCACCACAATGTTAAATGCCATGATCGTACCGCCGCATTCAGATTTCGACTGTGGAGCATACTAATTGGACCAGCAGTTATGCCACGGTCCTAGCGGGCTCTGTCTTCCCACTACCATGGCGGTTGGAGGGATTTTCCGACCGCCATCCTAATAGACCCCAAAGTGTTGACATATACTATTATAAATAATGTGATTTTTAGGATGACATAAAAAGCACACAGGCTAGTTGACAATAAGTAGAGTCAGTGTGAGTGCTTTGGAGTTTTTCATCCAAAATGGCTCCTTAGTACTCCAAAAAGACAATATGTATACTGGATCTCATGGGGTAATTGTTTTGCAATGCACTTCTTGATTTTATTGGATTGGAAATTGATTTAGCAGCTATATTGCAGCACATCCTGAAAAAGTATTTTTCAGCTTGTCTGTTGAGAGGTAAAGACTGTGAAATAAGTGCCAGGAGATTACTGTGAAAGTATTTGAGTGCTCTCATGTGAGGATACAATTGACTACCACGAGAACAATAGATTCCCAAACTGAATCTCATTTTACTCCGATATATAATCAAATAACACATTTAAAGATTTTCTTCAATATCACTTAATAAGAGCAGTGAAGAACTTACATGAGTCAGCACTAGGGAACAGGATTATGGGGCCCAAAGAAGGAAGCCTGGGAACCAGAGCCCTAACCAACCATGCACTAGTACAAATTGAATGTATCTGAGGTAACTCATCGGAGAACAACATCACCAAGTAAAGTCTATTAGAAAACGGGCAGGAAGGAATATATCATTTCTTCCTTCTTTGTGCATATGTTTATCTCTCACCGCATGGTATTCACACTTACTTTTTAAAAAGGAAGAATTGGTCAGTAGTTCTTATCTCAGGTTACCACAATGTTGTGCACTGATGTCTTGCAATATCTTGTTAATTAGTAGGCAGCATCTCCAGTAGCATACAGATTTTTAATGTTTTCCTCAACATAGAAATCAAATCAAATCAAATCAAAACAAGCTTTATTCGATTACTTAAAAAATAGTCATAAAAGCACAAAAAAAACAAGTTGCATTATACTTTACATTTCACCCAATAAAATTGTAAGCTCTTAGAAGAGAGAAATGTACAATCCCAAGTATCATTTTAATCACGAGTATTAATACAATTACTTAATCTTTCTGACACTAATCTCATATCATGATGGGTTTCCTACATTTGATTTTTTTTTTTTAAAACAGTATAACAAAGGAAATAACATGATCATTCTCTAGGTTCAATAAGGCGGGTTGACATTGTCTGAGTCCAAGCAATCTTAGGAGTGGAGCAATCCATCTCTTTCTATATGCGGAGTAAAATTTACAAAAGAAAAATACATGCAATGTCGATTGTGAGGACAAATCGTCGCATGGACAATTATTCAATGATTTGGACCAGTCATTCGGTTCGGGAAAACTAATTATTCTATATATTATGCTTAATCTAAAACGCATTAACAGAAATCTATCATAATCTCCTGCAATAATCCTTAAATATCTGTTTCCCTTCCCCTCTTTGGACTCCTCTAATAGTTGGGGTTCCCCATTGGGGAGCACGTGCTGCTACTTTCGACTGTAGGGTGGCCTTGTGGGTGTTGTTTTCTTGTTGTTTGTATAAAATGAAACCGCACTGTGACGTATTATGGCTGTGGCCCATGATGTTGATGACTCCTGCTTATGCTCCTTTGTAATGCCAAGGGTTCTATGAACATATGCCATATTTTTCTGCCATTCCTAGCGGCCGGCCGGAAGGTTGTGGGCCCATAATTGTATATTCTTGAGATTTGTAATAAACGGTTTCAAAAAAAAAAAAAAAAAAAAAATAATCCTTAAATATGGCTGAATACTACATGTGGTCAAAGTAAGATGGTGCGCTTGAACTGTTAATTTTGACATGTTTGTACTATTTCTGTTTGCTTCAGGCAGACTAAGGCAGCTGTTTTTTAGGTCTTTTCTAGCTTCAATGCTCATGGAATTAGCATCATTTTAATATTCAGGGTGCCCAAGATTACATGTAATTTTTTTAATATAATTTAGCCACCTAATGTACTTGGCACCGTCAAACCCACAGCAATACTTAATAATTTGACGATGTATTAAAGTTTCGTCCGTGGTCCAAATCCTATGCCAAAGTAAAACTGGTTGGATTTTTATAATATCAGCAAAATATGGCATGTCTAGTTCTGGATGGCAAATGTGTGTGGAAGTACTTGCGGGGACAGACAACAAAAACCTAAGGATAGAATTCTCAGCTACCTGTAGAGAGTTAATGTCGCCATGCCCCCAAACCCCAGCACCATATATAGCAATAGAGACACACTTTGCTTTATATATTTGTAATAGTTCTACTGGTGGTCGTCAACCCAGTGTTCTGCTAAAGTTAATAAGGGCCGCAAGTGCCTTTATAAGCAATAGTCTCCTAGCTTTGATGGCCTGAGTCCAAGTCCCCCCTGATCAACTAAAATCCCCAGATATGAAAAGGTTGTATGCATTCTATCTTTTTTGCATCAATATAAAAATCTCTACTCGTATTACTACCTGCCCCACATTTCATTATAAAAGTTTTAGAAGTATTAACAGAAAGACCCAGATCACTCATGAACTTGGCAAAACTGGAGACTACCTGCTGAAGACCCAGTGGGGTATGGGCCATAAGGACCGCATCATTCGCATACATTAATGTGGGTATATGGCATTTATCCACTGGTGGTAGGTCCTGGCACCCTTCCTGTAATACCTGTCCTAGGTTGTTTATATACAGAGTAAAAAGGAAAGGCACCAGAACACAACCTTACCTGACACCTCTCTTTATATCAAATAACTTTGTACACTCCCCCCACCCCATAACAGACTCTTGCCCTGAATAAAGCTGTCTTAAAAAATTTGAAAGTGATTTGTCTACCCTCATTCCCCCTAAAATCTTCCAAAGATTCTTGTGGATAACACAATCAAAGGCCGCTGTTAAATCAACGAATGCTAAAAATAGCCTGCCTTTTTGGCCTTTGTGTACTTGCCTAAAAGAATTGATGACTCTGTTCCACCGTACCTATTCCCTTACGGAAGCCATATTGAAGGTCGCTAATAATAGAGTTGTCATTTGCCCATTCTTGTATTCTATTTAAAATAATTTGGCACACGATTTCAACTGTAGAATCCAATAAAGAAATTGGCCTATAACAGGCCAGGTTGTCCCTATCTCCTTTTTTGAATATGGGTACCAGTGTCGATTCTGCCCAGGATGATGGAAGATAAGTCGAACAACTTGCATTAATAACTTGAGTTTAAAACGGTCCCCATAAAAATATATTAGTTTTAAAAAGATCCACGGGGATACCATCGGGGCCGGGAGCCTTCCCTCCCTTACTTGACTTAATGACCTGATTGACTTAAAAGAATTCGAAGTTTATATCTGGCCTAATTAATGGCGATTCTGATTCTTCTACTGAGTTGGCTTTTTCAGGTGTATCATCCAGTGGATCCTTATACAGTTTAAGAAAATGATCCACCCATACAGACTTGTTAATTGCTACCTCCAACCTTGCTATATCGTTATTGGCCAAAAAAGGTGCATTTACTGCTTTCCAGAAAGCATAAGAGTCTATATTTTCCGAAGCTGTGTAGAGTACACCAGGCCTCAACTTTTAGTGCATCTTTCCGTTCCTTTAATGCATTCTTATACTCTCTTCTAGCCTTTTTTTTATTTCATCTTGATCTTTATGTATGTTGTGTAAAATAGATTTTAATTTAGAGTAGGCCTTGGAGCACTTAGAATCAAACCATCCTTTGTTCAGTATGAATATTTTATTGGTTTTAACAAAACGGGCCTTTTTAATGTACTCTGATATTGTACAAAAGCTTCACACTTCAATGTGGAAGTGGACTCCTCAAGACAGGCGCGAAGTGCATCCTTACAATTTACCACAACCTTTCTAGTAAACTTAACTGGGTCTATTTTTTTGCAGCAAAGTGTATACCCATTTAACCTAGTCAAAGTTATATTTTCCAGTTTGTGGGTTTGGCTTTTTCCTGCTCTTGCCACATTACTAAACATTGTTAGACCTATACTTAGAGGTAAAGACTGTGAAATAAGTGCCAGGAGATTACTGTGAAAGTATTTGAGTGCTCTCATGTGAGGATACAATTGACTACCACGAGAACAATAGATTCCCAAACTGAATCTCATTTTACTCCGATATATAATCAAATAACACATTTAAAGATTTTCTTCAATATCACTTAATAAGAGCAGTGAAGAACTTACATGAGTCAGCACTAGGGAACAGGATTATGGGGCCCAAAGAAGGAAGCCTGGGAACCAGAGCCCTAACCAACCATGCACTAGTACAAATTGAATGTATCTGAGGTAACTCATCGGAGAACAACATCACCAAGTAAAGTCTATTAGAAAACGGGCAGGAAGGAATATATCATTTCTTCCTTCTTTGTGCATATGTTTATCTCTCACCGCATGGTATTCACACTTACTTTTTAAAAAGGAAGAATTGGTCAGTAGTTCTTATCTCAGGTTACCACAATGTTGTGCACTGATGTCTTGCAATATCTTGTTAATTAGTAGGCAGCATCTCCAGTAGCATACAGATTTTTAATGCTTTCCTCAACATAGAAATCAAATCAAATCAAATCAAAACAAGCTTTATTCGATTACTTAAAAAATAGTCATAAAAGCACAAAAAAAACAAGTTGCATTATACTTTACATTTCACCCAATAAAATTGTAAGCTCTTAGAAGAGAGAAATGTACAATCCCAAGTATCATTTTAATCACGAGTATTAATACAATTACTTAATCTTTCTGACACTAATCTCATATCATGATGGGTTTCCTACATTTGATTTTTTTTTTTTAAAACAGTATAACAAAGGAAATAACATGATCATTCTCTAGGTTCAATAAGGCGGGTTGACATTGTCTGAGTCCAAGCAATCTTAGGAGTGGAGCAATCCATCTCTTTCTATATGCGGAGTAAAATTTACAAAAGAAAAATACATGCAATGTCGATTGTGAGGACAAATCGTCGCATGGACAATTATTCAATGATTTGGACCAGTCATTCGGTTCGGGAAAACTAATTATTCTATATATTATGCTTAATCTAAAACGCATTAACAGAAATCTATCATAATCTCCTGCAATAATCCTTAAATATGGCTGAATACTACATGTGGTCAAAGTAAGATGGTGCGCTTGAACTGTTAATTTTGACATGTTTGTACTATTTCTGTTTGCTTCAGGCAGACTAAGGCAGCTGTTTTTTAGGTCTTTTCTAGCTTCAATGCTCATGGAATTAGCATCATTTTAATATTCAGGGTGCCCAAGATTACATGTAATTTTTTTAATATAATTTAGCCACCTAATGTACTTGGCACCGTCAAACCCACAGCAATACTTAATAATTTGACGATTTATTAAAGTTTCGTCCGTGGTCCAAATCCTATGCCAAAGTAAAACTGGTTGGATTTTTATAATATCAGCAAAATATGGCATGTCTAGTTCTGGATGGCAAATGTGTGTGGAAGTACTTGCGGGGACAGACAACAAAAACCTAAGGATAGAATTCTCAGCTACCTGTAGAGAGTTAATGTCGCCATGCCCCCAAACCCCAGCACCATATATAGCAATAGAGACACACTTTGCTTTATATATTTGTAATAGTTCTACTGGTGGTCGTCAACCCAGTGTTCTGCTAAAGTTAATAAGGGCCGCAAGTGCCTTTATAAGCAATAGTCTCCTAGCTTTGATGGCCTGAGTCCAAGTCCCCCCTGATCAACTAAAATCCCCAGATATGAAAAGGTTGTATGCATTCTATCTTTTTTGCATCAATATAAAAATCTCTACTCGTATTACTACCTGCCCCACATTTCATTATAAAAGTTTTAGAAGTATTAACAGAAAGACCCAGATCACTCATGAACTTGGCAAAACTGGAGACTACCTGCTGAAGACCCAGTGGGGTATGGGCCATAAGGACCGCATCATTCGCATACATTAATGTGGGTATATGGCATTTATCCACTGGTGGTAGGTCCTGGCACCCTTCCTGTAATACCTGTCCTAGGTTGTTTATATACAGAGTAAAAAGGAAAGGCGCCAGAACACAACCTTACCTGACACCTCTCTTTATATCAAATAACTTTGTACACTCCCCCCACCCCATAACAGACTCTTGCCCTGAATAAAGCTGTCTTAAAAAATTTGAAAGTGATTTGTCTACCCTCATTCCCCCTAAAATCTTCCAAAGATTCTTGTGGATAACACAATCAAAGGCCGCTGTTAAATCAACGAATGCTGAAAATAGCCTGCCTTTTTGGCCTTTGTGTACTTGCCTAAAAGAATTGATGACTCTGTTCCACCGTACCTATTCCCTTACGGAAGCCATATTGAAGGTCGCTAATAATAGAGTTGTCATTTGCCCATTCTTGTATTCTATTTAAAATATTTTGGCACACGATTTCAACTGTAGAATCCAACAAAGAAATTGGCCTATAACAGGCCAGGTTGTCCCTATCTCCTTTTTTGAATATGGGTACCAGTGTCGATTCTGCCCAGGATGATGGAAGATAAGTCGAACAACTTAGATTAATAACTTGAGTTTAAAACGGTCCCCATAAAAATATATTAGTTTTAAAAAGATCCACGGGGATACCATCGGGGCCGGGAGCCTTCCCTCCCTTACTTGACTTAATGACCTGATTGACTTAAAAGAATTCGAAGTTTATATCTGGCCTAATTAATGGCGATTCTGATTCTTCTACTGAGTTGGCTTTTTCAGGTGTATCATCCAGTGGATCCTTATACAGTTTAAGAAAATGATCCACCCATACAGACTTGTTAATTGCTACCTCCAACCTTGCTATACCGTTATTGGCCAAAAAAGGTGCATTTACTGCTTTCCAGAAAGCATAAGAGTCTATATTTTCCGAAGCTGTGTAGAGTACACCAGGCCTCAACTTTTAGTGCATCTTTCCGTTCCTTTAATGCATTCTTATACTCTCTTCTAGCCTTTTTTTATTTCATCTTGATCTTTATGTATGTTGTGTAAAATAGATTTTAATTTAGAGTAGGCCTTGGAGCACTTAGAATCAAACCATCCTTTGTTCAGTATGAATATTTTATTGGTTTTAACAAAACGGGCCTTTTTAATGTACTCTGATATTGTACAAAAGCTTCACACTTCAATGTGGAAGTGGACTCCTCAAGACAGGCGCGAAGAGCATCCTTACAATTTACCACAACCTTTCTAGTAAACTTAACTGGGTCTATTTTTTTGCAGCAAAGTGTATACCCATTTAACCTAGTCAAAGTTATATTTTCCAGTTTGTGGGTTTGGCTTTCTCCTGCTCTTGCCACATTACTAAACATTGTTAGACCTATACTTAGAGGGAAATGATCGCTCAGAGAAATCGAGTGAGTGCAGAAATCCTGAATTCTTGTGGAATGTATGTTTGACATTAAAATAAAATCTATAATTGAAAAAATACCCCGACCATTAAAGGTGGGGCTAAAAGGAATAGATGGGACACATAACTTGTTAGCAAACTCTAGGTCCACAGTACAAATAATTTCATTTAATATATTCCCGTAGATTGTGTGAGGGAAATGTAATAGGCCCTTATCTTCATCTGTCGAAATCCCACATACACATTTTTCCACATATTGACATAGAGTTAAAATCCCCTCCACAAATAGTAATTACCTCCTTTATAGGGGATATCTGTGGGGTTTGCAAACAACAACATAGTTGCTTGAGTACTTCCTCAATCCTAACCTGGGAAATGTTATTATAGAAATGTATCAAAGCAATGCTAAGTGATTTGTCGACAACTATGGTAATAAGCTGAAAATAACTATTTATAACATTCGAAACAATTGTCCTTAAATGTATACAATTTGAAATGCATGTGCACAAGCCCCCCTTAGCTCTCCCATGGGCTGAAATAACTGCCGCCGTATGAAATGTCTTGTACCCATTGATGTGTATGGGGTCACCCGCCCATGTTTCCTGAAGGCTGATTATGTCAAATTTCCAATAAAATCGAGCCACACCTGATAAAGCACCTTGGTTTTTAAGCCTGCCACATTCCAAAATAGAATCTGATAGGTATCTTTCCTCTTACATCTTTTATTTCTCTCTGTCTCATCTGTCACATGGGTAGAATAGGGGCAGTAGTAAATATTAGAGGTGATGAAGGGTCACTGTCTAACTTTATACCTAGGCTAGATTTAATTTACTCATTGTTAACAGGGCTGCTTAATGTTATTGAAAATGAATTGTCTTGATGTAATTTTTGTATGGAATTCTGCCTTTTTTCCTCCATCAAGACCGGCCTAATAGCTTCTGAGTGCAGTCAATCCACCTCGTCTAGACTTGGAAGAATATCGAAACGGTTATAAAGTGGGATATTATAAACAGGTCCATGATTAGCTGTAAAATGCCTACCCCCTATGTTTGCTTGATTATTATTAGTAGGCTGACAAAAATATCCCAGAGGAACTAATTTAATGCCTTGTTCTGAAATAAAGTGGTTGCCTGCTCTGGGTAGCAAGGATTGTATGAGCTGCGGGGTTTTAAAAGTTAGAACCACACAGTCCCCATAAATATTCTTAAGTCCTTTCCCTATCCAGCCCACCCTTCTAGCCATTTTAAACTTGGCGAAAAGCTTTTCAGTTAGATCCGTTTTAGTTCCCAGTCAAAATAGGGACTTGATTCGCAAAGTGTCCCATGTCTCCACCCCCCCAGTGGGTAGCCTAGGAACATTTGCAAGCACCACGGTATACAAGGTCACTGCTGGTGGGAGATCCAGAAGGGTCACATCAGAATTTTGTCTACTCTGTATTATATATGACCTCAGAATAGTGACACCTGGAATCTCTAGGGGATGCCCTCCCACATTTTTATGCTCTACCACTTGGGAACTAAGCTTTTCAGGGGCCGGAAAAATTTGTGAAGGGCCCACTGGAGCTATTGTTACTACAGGGTAAAGTGAGGATTGATTAACAACTCTTTCTTCCTCGTTATTATAATTTATACGTAGTGCTGCAGATGGAGTCCGAGTATGTATCTGACTACTAGATGCTGGATGAGACGGGTCAATACGACGGGTATTGGCCAGGATTTCATTATGTTGCTGGCAGTTATTAAGGCATCTATTTAGTAAAACGTCTATCCTGTCTATTTGACTAGTTAAATTGGTTAAAATTTCTCTGATGAAAGTATCCAGTGTTTCCAATTTGGCAGTTAGTTTGGAAAAATCATTTTGTGTACACCCGTTTGTATTAGACGCAAGCTTTTCCTTATTGCCTTGCTTACTTAATGGTTGAACTTTGTCTTTTTTGAGTGCCTTTTTGCGGGGTTTAAAAGGTATCACCCTTGACTCTAACTGTGGTGCATCAGTAATTTTATAAGTGGTATCAGAGTTTCTGGAACATTTTGTAGGTGGTTGGGGATCACTCCTTGATCACACAATGAGATATACTCTGACTCATTTAGTATACATCCATGTACAATTGTTTTACTGTTTAGGACTTTTAAAGTAGGGGTATTTTGCATTTTGCACTATCTTATCAGTAATTTGTTCGGGAGCCATGCAAGTTATGCCTGGATCATGGCCTCTTCAACTGAAATGATCTGTTGTCCGATTACCCCCACAGCACCTGTTAAGTAATTCAGTAGCGTTAGACGTGGTTCCCCCCTGCTTTTGACTGTGGTTTAACCTGAGTGGTTGTCGATTTTCTTTTACCCATCCTGTCAACACGATACAAAACAGTGTACTTAAACCCTAAAACAATAACAACACAGATACTATGTATGTTTTTATCGTCCACCAAAATCGATTAGTTAGCCAACGGGATACGCAGTATATTTAGTCCAATCTAAATTAGAATATTAAGGTCCAGCGAATTAAGGATCCCAAATTCAGAAAGTCCAATTATTCCAAATATGTCCAGTTTCAATGGATACCAATGTCTCAGTCCCCAAGATAATGCGAAATAAATTAACAAGGAGAACTGACCCGCGCAGTAGTGCTGGATCTATCAATAATTAGTGATGCTCCGTAACTCAAAATCAAGAATGAGGGCCCAGCCTGTCCTCGTTTGGTCTAGGACGGGCTAAGACAGGCCTGTCTTGGCACGGTCTTCGCCTGGGCCGAGCCCAGGCATGCCCCGTGCACGTTCAGCACTGCGGGACCTCCTCTGAGCTTTTATCGTGTCCGCCCACCTCCAGGGACCGTGGAAAGTTCTCTGTGCTGCTCCAGTGGTCAAGGGTAGGGACAGATAGTAAAGTGCGATGCAGACCATTGCAGAGTGGTCTCCCATGCTGTGGGACTTCCTCTGAACTTTTATTGAGTCCACCTGCCTCCAGGGACCGTGGAAAGTGCTCTGTGTTGCTCCGGTGGTCAAGGGTAGGGACAGGCAGTAAAGTGCAATGCAGAACATTGCAGAGTGGTCTCCTGCGCTGCGGGACCTCCTCTGAGGTTTTATCGAGTTCGCCCACCTCCAGGGACCGTGGAAAGTGCTCTGTGCTGCTCCGGTGTTCAAGGGTAGGGACAGGCAGTAAAGTGCGACGCAGAACATTGCAGAGTGGCCTCCACATGGAAATCAACAACTAGAGTGAATACAATTTCAGCAAAACACGTGCATCTCTCTGGTGGAGTGGGAGGGGTAGATATCAAGAAACAACCAAAGATCATTCTATAAAGCCACACATCAAAATCCCTTCTTTAACATTAAGTATTCTGCATTTCAAAGAGTGTCAAAAGTCTCAGCAGGATAGTGCTTCCATTGCACCTCTTTTACCATAACGATGGTTGAACACTCTGGTGCCGATTACGATCCTGGAAAAACCGTGTACGAACCGTCGGTCGGAGCGTTTTCTCCATCCGACTCGTACCCGGTTGTAAAACTGTACAAACATGGAAGTACGATTCGCACGGAAACACCATTTCCGTACGAATCGTAAAAAACACCGTCCGACGAAAATATACACACGAATGTGATCCGGGAATGCTCCGACGTGACATTGGGACCCTGTCAGGCAGCGTTTCACGACCCAGGAAGTACGATTCGAACCGACAGCAGTCCGGACGGCAATATTTTCACGCCACCCAAAAAGTGCCGGAAAAGCGAAGTACGCGCGAAACGACCAGAATAGGGGGCCCGGTACGCGCCGTACCCCCCCCAGCCCCCGTGAGTACGCGCCAAACCCCCGTGTATGTACACCCGTGTACGTGTCGAACCCCCCGTGTGTGTACACCCGTGTACGTGTCAAACCCCCCCGTGTATGTACACCTGTGTACGTTCGAGTCGTACCCCCCCGTGCATGTACACCAGTGTATGAGTCGTACCCCCCCGTGTATGTACACCCGTGTACGTTTCGACCCCCCCCATGTACGTACACCCGTGTACATTCGAGTCGTACCCCCGTGTATGTACATCCGTGTACGTGTCGAACCCCCCGTGTATGTACACCCGTGTACGTGTCGAACCCCCCCGTGTATGTACACCCGTGTACGTTCGAGTCGTACCCTCCCGTGCATGTACACCCGTGTACGTGTCAAACCCCCGCATGCGCTGGGGGTACGCACCATACATACACGGGTGGGGGTACGACTCGAACGTAAATGGGTGTACATACACGGGCGGTTCGACACGTACACGGGTGTACATACACGGGGGTTCGACATGTACACGGGTGTACATGCACGGGGGAGGTACGACTCGAAAGTACACGGGTGTACATACATGGGGGGGTTCGACACGTACACGGGTGTACATACACGGGGGGTTGGGTGTACATACATGGGGGGTACGACTCGAACGTACACGGGTGTACATACACAGGGGGTTCGACACGTACACAGGTGTACATACACGGGGGTTCGACACGTACTCACGGGGGCTGGGGGGGTGGTTAGGCGCGTACATACGGGGGCTGGGGGGGGTTCGGCGTGTATGTGGGCACATGTCTCCATGGTTGCAATGGGAGTTCAGTGCGGACGGTGTTTTTTCCATACGGTTGTGACATCGGATGCACAGGATGGATCGTACTTGCGCGGTCAGACTTCAATTTTCACGTTTGTACGGTAAATCGTCCGGGGACGTGTCAGACACATTTTCCGACCCGAGGACGTGTGGGGAATTATTCCCAATGCGATTCGTATGGACTTTGTCCCATGCGAATCGTACTTGGCAGTTTGTACGGCACTTGTACGATTCGTACGGTAAAAAGACCGGATGCGAGTCGTACGGGGAATTTTTTTACAGGATCGTAATCGGCACCTCTGTATATGCATAGAGCATTTCTTGCTCAAATAAAAGAAAAGAGGCGGTGGCAGATTTTTCTTTTTCTTGCCCAAGTAACAAGCTTGAGACTTGCTCAGAACCTGAGCAAAAAAAAAACTTCTGGAAGTTGATCCTGCTTTCCATATCACTCATGCTCTGTGAAATTACTGTAAAAGTCAGCTTGTAGAGTTACATTGATAGATGAATGCAACTTAATCAATAATCGGCAAGTGTTCTTGTAAAATAAAGATGTCCTCATGCACAATGTTCCTGAATTGCTCAACATTTCATCAATTGAAATAAATATGATTCTTTGAAAATTTGAAGAGAAGGGAATTGAATACTATCTCATTTGCCTGTCAGCAAACAAAGATGAGCTAATTTCCCTTGAGTTGATTGCTTCTCCTTCATTAATTTGTAATGGCAACCTCTTAACTAGGGCAATTGGTTGTGCTTACCTTTACTCTTTTAATTCTGCAGTATGGATCTTGAAATAATAAAATTGGAATAATGGTAAATCATTCAAGTCAGTGAGATGCCCACTAAAGTCTCTCTTAGCCTATCAAAGAGTGAGGCAACTGATTAAGTCCCACTATTGTTCTTTTAAGTGGATCAGGATCATGTCTAGGCCTGGGCAAAGCACTGTGCTACGCTCGCGAAGTTTGCGAAGTTCGCGCTACTTCGCACTACGCGAATTGCACGTAGCACAGTGCGAACACGCGTAGTGTAGTCTTGCGTAGTGCTGCGGTCAGTTTTTTGCTTGCTCGCGGTCCTCAACGTCAAGTTGGTGACCGCGAGCAAGCAAAATGACATCCCGGCGAGACTTTTTCCTTGTTCGCGATCAGCAACATCAAGTTTGCGATCGCGAACAAGGAAAATAAACCTCCCGCCGAGATTCCCAACGCGAGGAGGTCAGGTTTCTCATTGCGAGGGGTCGCGTATGCTCGCGACCGCTCGCGATGAGAAACTACCAGTTCGCGTTGAGAAAGCTGCCGCTCGAGTAAAAATCTCCTCGAGCAGCAGAAAACTACAGCTCGCACTGTGCAAGATGCCATTTTCAATGATTGCACAGTGCCGGTTGCTTGTCCGCACTGTGCAATCATTGAAAACAACATCTTGCACAGTGTGGACATGTTACTACGCAGTTCGCGAAGTGCTACGCGAAGCTCGCGTAGTGCGAACTGCACTTTGCGTAGCTTCGCGAAGTGCTACTTCGCGAACTACGCCCACCCTTAATCATGTCTAAATAGATGGAATGACAAAACATAAGAGGTTGTTCCTTCTAAGGCATCCCTTTTTGCACGTAGTCACTTATATAGAGTTACATCTGATGTATTAGCAGTTATCTCAATCAGACCCATCAGGATATAATGCCTCGGACTGGCAAATTTAGCAGCATCAAAAGTGGAAATTTTGCGGCACACAATTGTGTTTTTTGTGGCATTTTTTTACCTATATCTGGTTGTCCTGTCCCCCCAAGACACACTGAGGATCCAATTAATCCATTTACCAATATTAACTCAGCACCAGTACATAATTATTTTACAAACAATGTCACGGCAGATCGAACTGCCAGGCCAGGTCCTTCCTGAATCAGAACAAAAGCAACTCAGTACTAGTTTCACACTGGAACCAAGCTACACCTGGCTGATTATCCTTAACTAGGGGCTATACTGTTCTATTACAACAGAGTCAAGACTGATTTGCATATGGCTGGATCCAAACTGAAGGTGGCATGGTGTGTAAATCATCAGTGGATTTAGATGCAGCTAAAATGATTACCAGTGGTTGAGATTAATTCAATCATTCCAGCCATCACTTTTTTGTGTACCTTAGTGTGAGGCAGGTATACTGAAACATGGGTCTCATCCAAAACGTGTCACTGGAACCAATCTGTACCTGGCTGATGAGCCCCAACTAAGGTGAAAGTGGTCCTGGATTGCTTATGTTCCAGGTTCAGAGACGACCTGGTCTGGCAGTTCAGGCTGGACTATTCTCATTAGAGCAGGGTCAAGACTAACTTGTATATGGGTGGGTCCAAGCTGAGGTTGCATGGTAGTCAAAATGCCGATGGATTGGGATGCTGTGATTACCAGTGGCTAAGATTAATTTAAGCATTTTTGTATACTTTAAGGGATTCTACTTCAGCATGTGGGGCACAATGAGTCTCAGATAAAAACACAAACATTAGTTCATAATTTTTATCATCTGCACCTTATGGCCAGTGCTCACAGTGTGCCTGTCATGTGCTGGCCCTGAGAGGTATTTGGAATTTTTAAAAAATCAGCCATAGAGTGGGCAGAAATTGAGCTACTCTACTGAACTTATTAAACAAAAGTACACCTCTTCATTCTGCTTTCCCTTAGCGCTCAGCCTTCAAAACAGCTTCAAATCAGCTCCTAGAACACAAGCCACACGGGTCCCCCTCCTTCGAGGAGGGCATAAAAAAAAAAAATCTAGGGATCATTACCTAGAGGCTGCCCCTTCCGCCTTAAAGTACCCACCACCACTGAGGAGGACCTTGCGCCTTACAGATTACAGATAACAGCGTCGGCCAGGCAAACACTCCGGGATTGCCAATCAGACAACTCTGCCAAAGCACTGACCCAGGGGTCATTCCAACTGGTCCTTCTTTGCAAAAGAGCACAAAACAGTGCAAACAAACCAACAACTAAAAATAACAATCAACATCATAACATTACAACTGATACAACGAATTACAACAGATATTAAAAATCCACAAAATTAAGAAATCTGATTCCAACTCAGAATCAGAATCAGAAAAACTTTATTCGATTGTATGAAAAACAATCATAAAAGTATACATAAATAAAATACAGCAAATACATGTAAGTCATAAGATCTTGAGTTAAAAAATGCATGATGCCCAAAGGTTTACAAGAAAATACATTATAAAATCATCCTTTTCCTAGTAAAAAACACTTTTTTCAAATAAGAAGTGACAGTTGCAACACAAAGGTGGTTATCCAAACGTTGGAGCTCGTACATTGCACGTCGACATTGACGATGTCCGATCATCTTTAAGAAGGGCAGTAATATAGTTTGCCTATCATGAATGTAAAAGCGACAGAATAATACAACGTGCATGGTACTTTGAGGAGAGATTTCATCACAGGGACATGGGGACAAATCATGAGACCAATCGTTGATTGTGGGAAAACTAACCAATCTGTGAAAAATATTAAATCTAAAACGACAGAGTAAAAATCGATCAAAATTACTCGGTACATAAATCAAGTAGGGTTGAATATTAAAAGTAATTAAAACTAATTCATGTTGGAAAACAGTTGGTTTTAAAACCTCCACAGCACATCTTATGGATTCTAGGTGTGTCAGGCATTCTTTTTTAAGATCCTTTCTGGAAATAGCTGAGATAGTAAGCGGATTTAAAAAATACTCTAGTTTGCCTATATCAGATAAAAAGATTTTTACGTATCTCAGCCATGGTATCCTCATATGTCCATCTAACTTTATAACATCTGACAATATATCTCTATTAAGCTTAGGTTCTTCTTTTGACCATACCCTGTGCCATAATAGTACGGGTTCTAGCTTAATAAGGTCAGATATAAAAGAGAGTCCCAGTTCTGTATGACAATTATAACTAGAGGAACTATTAGGGACCGCGAGGATAAACTTCAAGAAGGTATTCTCAACAACCTGGAGCGGGGTTGGGTCCATTAACCCCCATATTCCGCTACCATACAGAGCGCCAGATAAACATTTGGCTTTGTAAATTTTAATTAACTCTGTGGGAGGTCGAGTACCTAATTTCCCAGAAAAGGACCTAAGAGCAGCTGTCGAATGTATCATCGCCTGTTTTTTTGCAACCAATGCCTCACCCCAAGAATCCTTCTGTGTAAATAAAATACCAAGGTAGGAAAATTGTTGAGTAAAAACCAGCCGTTGTCCTTCAATAAAAATAGGCTTCTTTGATTTTACATTTCTACCACAGTGCATGATAAATGTTTTTGCTATGTTTACTTTTAGGCCCAATTCTGTCATGAAGAGGGCAAAACTAGCAACCACGCGCTGTAGTCCCAGTTGAGTGCGGGACATCAATACAGCGTCATCCGCATACATTAGTAGCGGGATTGGACGGCCAGCAACATAAGGGGGATGAAATTTGTTATTGCACAAGGCTTTCTCCAAACCATTTATATACAAATTAAAAAGGAAAGGGGCCAGGACACAACCTTGCCTGACCCCACTCCTAATTGGAATTTTACCAGTGCATTCCCCATTTTGGCCATAGCGTACAGATGCAGAAGCTTCACTATAAAAACATTTAAGAAAATAAATAATGTTGTCTTCAACCCCAAGTTGTTCCAATAATATCCACAGTTTGGAATGAATCACACAATCAAAGGCGGCTGAAAGATCAACAAAGGCTACAAACAGGTTCTCCCTCCTAGCTCTAGTGTATTTCCCCGTTAACATCAGAAAATTTAAGCCTTATTCCACAGTTCCTAATCCAGTACGGAAACCATATTGTAGGTCAGAGAGGATAGAATTATCATCAGCCCATCGAAGTAGTCGGTCCAGAATTATTCGTCCTGCTACTTTTGTGAATGAATCTAAAAGAGAAATAGGTCTATAACAGGACGGTTTGTGACGATCCCCTTTTTTGTAGATAGGGACAATTATGGACTCCACCCAAGAGGGCAAGAAACTAGATGCACAGCAGGCATTTAGCACCTGAACCAGTAGGGGTGCCCACAGTGACATAACTGCCTTAAATACGTCTATGGGTACACCATCTGGGCCAGGAGCCTTCCCCCCCTTACTTGCTTGAATCGCTTTTTCAACCTCGGGGAGAGAAAACTGCATATCTCTCAAAGATGGGTAATCAGAGGGTTTGCAGGAGGTGGAATACATACCATCCCCCTCGTACACTTTTGAAAAGTGGTCAATCCACTCAACCTCAGAGATTGCGACTTCAAGGGTGGGACATGACTCTTCTCTGAATATGGGGTTTCTAATGATCTTCCAAAAGCTTGCGCTGTCATTGCATAGCGACGCCTGGTGTAGTGCTTCCCATGTATCCTTTCTTATCTCCTTTTTCCTGTCTTTAATGGCGAGTTTATACTGCAACCTCAATTTGCGTACATCTTCTAAACACCTGGGTTGTTTATGGAGTGCCTTCTTTAAGAGAGAGTACGCTTTGGTGCATCTAGAATTAAACCAGCTGTTCCTCTGTACTTTGTTATGTCTATGTTGTCGTGTTAAGGAGGATCTAATCTCATTAGATATTGACAGAATAGATGTCAATATGTTATCTGGGGGAGCATCCTCCGTTAGGCATGTAATAAAGTCAGAGGCGCAGATGGTAAACACCTTTTAAGCGTGTGGATTTGATCCACCTTATCCCATTTAAGCGTATAGCCATTGGTGGAACCGATGGCAAGGTTATCCCATAATATATCTTTATCTGAGACAATTTTTGGGGCAGACCTCTTTGGGATAAGGATGGAAAAACAAAGTGGGAAGTGGTCGCTTAATGCGATATCAGATACCTCAAAGGTAACAATTGCATGAGCATGCCTATTAGTAATAAATGCAAAATCTATCGTGGAGGTACAGCCTCGCCCATTAAAAGTTGGTGGAAGGGGAAATGGTGTTGAACACACCTCATTTATGAAGGCCAAATCAAATTGACCAATGAATTCATTCAATTGATCACCCAGGCTAGAATGATTAAAATGGGACAAGCTGAAACCATCGTCCTCACTACCTATGCCACATCTTTTATCTGCCGTCATATTGCATAAAGTGCAATTAAAGTCTCCCACAAGCAATATAATCATATTGAAACCAAAGATTTTTTCCTGTGAGAGAATTACCTTGGACAGCTTTTTACAGACAGTATTGACTTCCTTGGGGGGGGGGGTGTTATTGTATAAGTTGAGCAATACTATCGGAGAGGATAAATCCAAGACTATTATTAGAGCCTGGAAATAGCAATCTGTAACTGGTTCCATTATCTTTATAGTATGTATCTTATTGGATATATAAGTCGTCAAACCCCCCTTGGCCCTACCATGCTGGGTGCCCACAGCTGGGGTATGAAATGTTTTGAACCCGTTTAGGTGTACCGGATCCTTGCTCCATGTTTCTTGCAAGCAAATAATATCTTGCAATTTCATGAAGTCTAGCCAAAGTGGGTTACCAATTTTAGATTTAACACCAGCAATGTTCCAAGAACAAATGCTGCAAGGGAGGGATCCTAGGGGGGGGCAAACAGGCCGAGTCAGAGTGGAATCTGGCAAGGAAAGTCCACTCTCATTTCCCTCCCCAAGCCCCGCATCCAAAACTGCCAACCCACCTACATTGTGCTCAGGGTCTAATGAGCAACAAACTGCCCCCAAATTTCCCTTATTATTATCCATAGGATCGCGCCTATCTTCTGCCACAGTAGTTAGGATGTTTTGGGAATAATGGGGTTGCTGTCAATCATTACTATCTAGGCCACTTAGAATATCGAAGTGATTAAATGTTGATATGTTATATCTTTCCCCTAGGGGGTACCCCAGATTATGCAATTGAGGGCCATGACCCCACAGTCTTTCCCGTTGTAAATGGGAATAGAAAAAGTCAAGGGGGACGATATTAACATAATCAGCCGCTAAGTGGCCAGTATAGCATTTTTTGAGTATATGGTTAACCAGCAAAGGGGACCGGAAGGATATGATCACACAGTCTCCTCTCAGAGATTTAGCTGACGGACCAAGCCAGCGAACTCTTCTTATCATCTTAAAATTTGAGAAGAGAACAGTATTCAACCCAAATTTAATTGATAAATAATAAAGGGCCTTGTTCCTCAATGTTGACCAATGTTCGAGGGTATTTAGAGGAAGGGGGGGAACATTTACTAATACCACAGTATAGGGGCAAGCCTCAGGAGGTAAATTCAACGTAGGTAAGCTAGATGTAGAAGTTGTCTCGTTGATGTCTGTAACTGGTCTTACAATAGTGGAATCTACGTTATGAGCTGGAATGGGGGGTCCAACAATGTTTATACCAACTGGAGTAGTGTCACTTATACCAGTGGCCTCCTTCTGTGTGTGGAGGATGTGTGTGGAGGATGTTTGAGGTGCCACAATCGGTAAAGTAGATGGTGCATTAACCAATGGGGTATTTGAGGTTCCCACCACATGGATTTCCATATCATTGACCCTAGATTTAATGTTTGTTAATTTTGTCATAAGAGGTGCAATTAGAGTAGTTAACATGCCCTCCATTTTCCCCAAAAAGTTCTCCCCTAATGTCAGATTATTCTTACAGCTATTGGAAGAGGCAGCTAAAGTATTGTTATTATCCGTTTTTCTTTTTCCTTGTACCGCCTTAGTTTCGCCAACAACTTTACAGGATTTATTGGGTCTCTTCCTTGTAGCATTAGTTATTTGCGGCCCTTCCTTATTGCAATGTTTTTGCTTGCTCTTCGCCTTCTGGCCTCTAGTTGTCATTTGCGGCACGTCACCACTAATACTAAGCACTGAACCAGTAGTGGAAATTGGACCTAAGGGTGAATCCAGTCCCATCTGTACTATAGGGTCCACATGCGCAGGCGGGTCATTTGTGGAAAATATGACCGGAGACAAGGAAAGCCTAGATTGTGTAGACAAGGGGTCTCCAGCAGGCTGCTGCTGGGGTGTTGCAATGTCCCTTTGTCGTGGTCTTGTTAATGGAAGACCAATAAATGATGGTGCTATTAAGGAATCCTGGGACAAAGTAGTATAAATGGATGCATTATTGACAGACAGGGGCGGGGGCAAGCCTGCAGGAAGTGACAGGCGCCTTTCGGTGCTCTCAATGGCGGATGCAACTACCCCAATTGTTTTTTGAAGCATAAGATCAATAGCTGTCAAAGTTGGTAAAGAAGTATTATTTTGCCTTATATCAGATTGGACCAGTATGGCCTTGCGTTTCCCCATGATGACTATAGTCCCAATGCAACAATGACCAACTTGATGCAAACCAACCTTATACAGTTATTGTATGTAGTGCCATCAAAATACACATAACCATTACAGCTGTCAAAATCCAAGAGAAATATTAAAAATGAAAAATATGGATTATCTGAACCAAGAGATGTGGCCCAGCCCGGCCTCCTTCGGCCCCGGACGGCCACAGACGGTCCCGCCCTTGTCCCGGGCTTCTTCCGGCGCCGCCCGCGCGCGGTCCCGCGATGCGGAGGGCGGAGTTATTTTTAAAGCGCCTTCGGGCGCGATATGCCGCTTCCGGGATCACAGGCAGAGGGCAAAGGAGCCTGGGGGATGTAGTCTTGCTGTACCCTTCTTGGTACTATCGCCACACACACCACCACAGCGGCGAGAGGGAGAAGAGTCACGCAGCAACCAGGACCCGCCAGCCCTCACAAACAGCCAGCAGGTAAGGACAGCACCTCCAACAATTGCCTGCAAATGATTCAGGGAACCCGCTCTGCCGAGGGCGGAGTTATTTTTAAAGCGCCTTCGGGCGCGAAATGCCGCTTCCGGGATCACAGGCAGAGGGCAAAGGAGCCTGGGGGATGTAGTCTTGCTGTACCCTTCTCGGTACTATCGCCACACACACCACCACAGCGGCGAGAGGGAGAAGAGTCACGCAGCAACCAGGACCCGCCAGCCCTCACAAACAGCCAGCAGGTAAGGACAGCACCTCCAACAATTGCCTGCAAATGATTCAGGGAACCCGCTCTGCCGAGGGCGGAGTTATTTTTAAAGCGCCTTCGGGCGCAAAATGCCGCTTCCGGGATCACAGGCAGAGGGCAAAGGAGCCTGGGGGATTCCAACTCAAAACACATCGACCATAATTATCACGACAAAACAGACAAAATTGACGAAAAGACGATAGACAAAAAACGAAAAACAAAGGACGAAAGACAAACATGAGATCTGGTAAATAAAGACGGTCTGTTACAAAGTTCATCAATTGCAAAAACAATAGTTGATGGACAGAATGTAGAACAATGTCATACATTCACCCCAGCACAGAGATGTGGGCCTCAATCCATAATTTTTTTGCTCACTATGCCGTTCCAGTTTGAACCCAGCCATATGCAAATCAGTCCTGACTCTGTGCCTCATGGGAACAGTCCAGCCCGAACTGCCAAGCCAGGTCCTTCCTGGACTGGAAACAAGCATCCTAGGACCGGTTTCGGGGTTTCACCCCTCTTCAGCCAGGAGAGCTTGGTTCCAGTGGCATGGAGAGCACAGGACCCACGTCTGGGCGTACCCTTCCCACTCGGGGTGACAAATGCAAAACGACAGTTGATGTTCCCTTGAGGCACAGGGTCAAGACTGATTTGCATATGGCCAGGTCTAAACTGGGGTGGCATGGTGAGCTAAAGAGTGATGGATTTAACCTAGATCTCTTGACTGGGGGTGAATGTTTTGATTTGTTTTGCATTCTGTCCATCAATTGTGTGTCTGTTGCTTTCTCGCCCTAAGTGCGCCAGGTATGCCGAGATGTGGGTCCTGGGCTCACTGTGCCACTGGAATCAAGCTATCCTGGCTGAAGAGGGGTGAAACCCTGAAACCGGTCTTAGGATGCTTGTTTCCGGTCCAGGGAGGACCTGGCTTGGCAGTTCAGGCTGTACTATTCCCTTGAGGCACAGGGTCAAGACTGATTTGCATATGGCCTGGTCTAAACTGGGGTGGCATGGTGAGCAAAAGAATGATGGATTTAACCTAGATCTCTTGACTGGGGGTGAATGTTTTGATTTGTTCTGTATTCTGTCAATCAATTGTGTGTCTTTTGCTTTCTCGCCCTAAGTGCACCAGGTATGCCCAGACGTGGGTCATGGGCGCACTGTGTCACTGGAATCAAGCTATCCTGGCTGAAGAGGGCTGAAACCCTAAAACCGGTCCTAGAATGCTTGTTTCCAGTCCAGGGAGGACCTGGCTTGGCAGTTCAGGCTGGACTGTTCCCTTGAGGCACAGGGTCAAGACTGATTTGCATATGGCCCGGTCTAAACTGGGGTGTCATGGTGAGCAAAAGAATGATGGATTTAACCTAGATCTCTTGACTGGGGGTAAATGTTTTGATTTGTTCTGTATTCTGTCCATCTGTTGAAAACTGAAACTGCGATATGATTAAGCATTCACTAAAGACATGAATTCCCCTACCTTAGACAAGTTTCTCTTCTTATGTTGACTAATGTCTGGACTCCATTTTGTATTGTCGTGTCTCCACGTGCTCTACACGAGAAGAGTCATATCTTTTTGTTAGTTGCTCTTGTAATCTGCCTAGTAACAGTCTATAAATAGCTCCTTTGTCCGTCTGGCGCATGCCTAGACTTGACCACATCTGTTATCAGTTAGTCCTTGCTTGACCATGTTTTCGCGGGCTCAGGAAATTGCTTACTCCGCCCACATATTGATTCTGTATTGAAAATGTCTATAAAAGGTAATGCATTTTGCCTCATGTTGTATCCACCCACTTATGAGCCCCTCTGTTGTGTATAAAAGGGGACTGTGTATGCAAGTTCTTTGTGCTACTCTATGCAATACTGAAGAGTGTTGTATAGGTTGTAGGACCACCCTTAAGGGTTAACAAACTTTGTCTTTGTATCTGCAGTTTCCGTGCCAACTTCCTTCTAGTTTCCGTTACAGAAGAGCAAACCCTTGTATTCTGCGGGCCTAGCTGGGGTCTGTACTCATCAATTGGCGCCCGTCACGTGGGGCTCATCGGCGACTCGGATGCTCGAAGGACTGGTCGTGACGAAGGTGAGGAATTTGGCCGGGGATGTGATCACTGCCAGTGGCGTTTTTAGTCCTGGCATCCCGAGGTTTCTTCTTTCCCTTCCGAACTGACCATCTGGGTGGCGCCGGTCCTCGACTGAGACCTCTTCTGTCGGTTTGCCGCGACAGCCGTTTGGGCGAATTTTGGAACTTGGCAGTTGGAATCTGGACACTCTTGATTGGTAAGAACCGTTGTACGGTACTTGCTCCGAGTTTTGAAGCCTAAGTTGGCTATTTGAGTTTGATTTGTGATGACCGGTCATATTTTGTATTGATTACTGTGAGAATATATGCGTTGCAACACATATAGGCAGGTAATGTGGAGATATTTCTCCGGAGTTGTGTCAATTTGAACGGCGCAAAGTTTAAGTGCCATTTTTGATAATACTGCATATTTTGCATTATTTTTGAGCATGCCTGCTTTTAGCGCACTCCGTAAGTGGTGCTGCTGCTTTGGAAACCAGTTAAATCTCGAGGAATCTGCTCCAGCCCCCCCAGAGGGGACTCCTAATAGGGATATGTATGTGAAGCATGGTCTTTCCTCTATAATGTACAGCACAGTGTGGAGGAAATACACCAAAAAGGATCCTGAGTTACGATGGCCTTTGTATGGATCGTTTGATATGCGTAAAATTGAGTATGTGGAACAGTGTATGTGTAAACGGCGTGCTCGGCAAGACATGTTTGAATGTGTACGGTTATGGGTGAAGGAAGTGCGTGAGCGAGAGAAACGTGAGAAAGCGCTGTTTGATAAAGAGCAACGGAAAAATGACCATGTGAGAGCGCAGGAAGCGAAGCGTCGGGAGGAAAGAGAACTGGCGGAGAGACAGGAAAAAGAGCGTAGGTTGCAAGTCGCGGGTCAATATGCTGTCCGCCAGCCGCTTTATCCTGTCCTTACTAATCTTGAAGATGATTTTTATTTATTAGATCGTTCTCCGCCCCCTTATGTTGGTGCGTCTGCTCCGAGGTCACAGGATTCTGGATCGGTTTCGGATAAGGTAGACACGCGGTCGATGTTATCAGTTGAGCGTATGGGTGAGCTTCGGAAAATTTCTCTTCGTGCGCTTAAGGGCAAGCTATCTCTTTCTGAATTATTGGAATCTTTGGAAAGCTGGCGGGATAGAGAGAAGCTGTATTTTGTTGAAACTTTTTCTGATGAAGTGATTACTGCCTTTCGGAAATATTCAGATGTTTTCGAGCCTGAAGCTGTAGTATTGGATGATGAAGCATTACGTAACAGTGTTTTTTCTCCCTCTAAGGCACCTGATGCGGTCCGACGGCTGTTTGCATTGCGGGACGCGGTGTTTGAACTTAAAGAGAGAGCGCGCCTAAAGGCAGGGGAGGAGGAGCAATCGGATCCACATACCGGCAGCGACCAATCATCTACCTCCCACTCAAATAAGAGCGAACTAGTGCATGCTAAACCGATGCGAGAGGCGGCACCTTTGTATGTTCCTCCTAAAGGAGCAGGAAATAGTTCAGATATATCTTCCCCCGATGCTAGGGTATATTTTGTATATAATTGGGTTTATACTCCCTGGCATAGGGCTGATGTTATGGCATTAAAGAATGCACTGCCTGACCCCCGCAAGAATCCGGCGGCCTTTTATGAAGAGGTCGAAGGGGCCTTGAATTCTTGTACTATGACTCTAGCATATATAGATTTGTTCTTTGGGCTTATTTTACCACCGGATCTGTGCGGAAGGTGGATGATCAAGCCGCTTTTAAGGCCAAATGGTCTGAGATTGAGGATGTGGATAGGGAGAGAAAACCCGCGCAAAAGCCACCTCAGCTTATTTTAGATCTTCCTGCTGCTATCTTGACTAAATTGAAAACTATTATTCCCCCTAAAAAGATTGACTGGAAAATGTTAGCCTCATGTAAACAGAAGGTTGATGAATCAGTTTCAGACTTTTTTACACGCTTTGAGGAGACATTTCATGATTTCAGTGGTCAGTCACTTACGGATGATACGGGTCGACATCTTTTTGTTGATAAATATGTGGCGAATTTATTACCGGGAATAGCAGCTCGTTTAAAAGCGAGTGAAAGTTCTTGGTCCACTTCGTCTCCGGCATCCCTCCTGACTATGGCTCCGTATTATGATCGTCAGGAACAAGAAGCGAAGGGGCATGAGGAGAAGAAATCGAAAGATTTGAAAACTAAGGTGATGTTAGCACAAGTGTATGTTCCGCCTCGTCGGGGTGTCGAAAGAAGTAGAGGAGGATTCTATGGTCCCCCTTCGGGTCGGTCAGATGTTAATAGGAATCAATGTGCGTATTGTAAACAGTCGGGTCATTGGGCTAGAGATTGTCCGGTATTATATGCATCTCGTCAGGGACGTGGTCAGGGACCACCGAGAGGTAGAGGGGGCTTTTAGAATTTCAGGGGGAATTCTAATGATTGTGCTCGCTTTGAGCCTAACGTGTAGCAACGAGATAGACCTAATGTATTTGATCGGCAAAATCAGTATCAGATGTCTGGGAATGACCGTTCTGGGTACCATGACTCACAGCATGCGTAGGATTGCATTGGATGGGGGTTAGAATCAGTTGAAGTGCCGGTTGATCAGAAGGGTCCTTATGTTTCAGCAAATGTTTTGGGTTTTACTGGTCGGTTCCTAGTTGATACAGGAGCTACTCGCAGTGCACTGTCCAAACAATTGGTTCTGAGGGCTCCCCCATCTGGCTTAATGGTTACATCGGTAGGGTTTGATGGTACACTCTCTCGAAGCCCTCTTTCTCGACCCCTTGCATTCCATGTTGACCACTTTTCTGCACCCTGTCCGTTTTTGCTTGCTCCGAACACGCCCGACAACATTATGGGTCTTGATATGCTTAAGCACTTCAGAGCTACGATCCGCTGCTCCCCTACTGGAGTACGTGTGATATTAAACAATAATCACCCCATGACAGAACGGATGTGTGTGGTTGCGGAGGATACTGTATTGGCTTCCCTCCCTCATTCTTTGTGGGCCACTTCAGATACTGATGTGGGACAGATGGTGATTCCGCCTGTCCACATTAGTGTCCAGGAGGGTGCGGTGTTGCCACGCCTCCCTCAGTATCGCATTTCTCAGGAGGGGGAGGAGGCACTCATACAGATTGTGCAGGATTTGATTAAGGTGGGAGTAGTGGAGGAAATTCCCTATAATGTCTGCAACAGTCCTATTTTACCCATTTTGAAGAAAGATACCGATACTAGGGTTTATCGTTTTATCATTGACTTACGGGAAGTGAATAAGATAGGGATACCTCAGTATCCAGTGGTTTCTGATATCACGACGTTACTTACTCTGGTCCCGCCAACGGCGACCACGTTTTCAGTTATTGATTTGAAAAATGCTTTCTTTTCGATTCCTATTCACCCTTTTCGGCTTCACTTTGAATAATAGGTCTTATAGATTTTGTAGAGTCCCTCAGGGTTATACAGAGAGCCTTAGTATTTACAGTCAAGCGTTGAAAAGACTTTGTTCTGCCTGATGGTGTTGCCCTTATACAATATGTCGATGACATCTTGTTGGCGGCCGACACTCCTGAGCTGTGTGAGGAGTGTACGTTATCTTTGCTTTCCTTTTTGGCATCGCACAATAACAAAGTGTCGAGGAAGAAATTGCAATTCTGTAGACCAAAGGTGACTTATTTGGGTCACCTTTTGTCTAAGGAGGGGCGTGCACTCACACCAGATCGTATTCAAGCAATTGTGGACACGCCAGTGCCTTCCACACAGAAGGATGTGCGTGCATTTTTGGGTCTTGCTTCTTTCTGTAGGCAATGGATATTGGGGTTTTCACACATAGCTAAACCATTGTTAGCGCTTTTGACAAAAGACACACCGATTCCTCTTCCCTGGTCAAATGAGTGTGAAATTGCTTTCCAGCAATTACGACAAGCCCTTTGTTCAGCACCAGTGTTAGGTACCCCTGATTATACGAAGCCCTTTTCACTGTATGTGCATGAGAAAGATGGATGTGCATTATCAGTTTTAGTGCAGATGCACGGCGACAAGCAGCGCCCTTGTGCATATTTTTCGGCTGTACTTGATCCTGTTGCCCAAGCATTACCTGGTTGTTTTCGCTCGGTTGCGGCGACAGCTGTGTCAATACGCCAAAGCGAGAGAATTGTGTTATCTCACAAACTGTTGGTATTAGTCCCCCATGCTGTTGATGCCCTTCTTAATCAGACAAAGACGCAGCATTTGACCAGTGCTCGATTAACGGGATATGAGTTGACGCTTTTGGCTCCTCATATTACGTTAAAGAGGTGTGCAACGTTAAATCCAGCCACATTGTTGCCGTTCCCGGAAACTCAGTCTGAAGCACGGAAAGCACATGATTGTATTCTTGTGACTGAGGAACAGACAAAGGGTCGTATTGATCTCCAGGATACGCCCTTTACAGATGTAGATGGAGAACTGTGGGTGGACGGATCATGCCTGAAGCTACCAGATGGTACGACTTCGGCAGCGTATGCAATTACCACATTACAAACAATAGTGGAGACTGCACGCATACCGCAGAAATCAGCTCAAGCAGCGGAACTGATAGCATTAACGCGAGCATGTGAGCTCAGTACAGGATTGTGTGTGAATGTTTATACAGATAGCCGCTATGCCTTCGGAGTAGCGCACGACTTCGGCCTACTCTGGAAGGAGAGAGGGTTTCTAACGTCACATGGAGCACAGATAATGTACGGGGAGTTAGTTCACAATCTTTTGACTGCATTAACATATCCAAAGAAGATTGCTATAGTTAAATGTAGTGCCCATAAAAAGGTGGTTGATAAAGTTGGAGAAGGGAATGCTTTAGCAGACCGGGTGGCACGAGAGACTGCGATGCAGCCTGGTGCTACTGCAATGTATGTTGTGAAGTCGCAGACAGAAAGATGGCACGACGCTAGGAGAGAAGTGCTTGAGATACAGAGGACCGCTTCCGATAAGGAACGGGAGCAATGGTCCAATGATGGAGAATTAGATGATGAAGGGTGTTGGAGAAGTAAGCAGATGGATAAATGGAAGTTACCCACAGCCTTCGTACAACCTATGGTTCAGATGGCACATGGACTAGCGCATGTCGGAGCTTCCGCAATTGTTAAATAACTCACACGAGTTTGGGAGCATCCGGAGATCGCTAGTACGGCAAAGAGGGTAGTGCAGACTTGCATGATTTGCCTGAGGTATAACCCGGGAAAGGGCACACGAACTCCAGCAGGAGGATTTGCGACACCTACTGCACCCTTTGAGGTTTTGCAGATGGATTACATTCAGCTTGAGCGCTGTAACAATCTGAAGTATGTTCTAGTAGTGGTTTGTGCCTTCAGTAAATGGGTTGAGGCATACCCTACGAAAGACAATACTGCAATGACTACAGCCAAGATGCTACTGAAGGAGTTCTTCCCTCGATATGGTGTTTGCAGATTGTTGTGGAGTGATAACGGACCTCATTTTATAGCAGACGTTATCAAGTATGTCCTGAAAGGCCTAGGCATTACTCAGAAGTTCCATGCAGTATTTCACCCCCAGTCTGCGGGATTGGTTGAGAAATATAACGGTACTTTGAAGCTTAAGATCTCTAAGATTCAAGCTTCGACTTCTTTGACTTGGCCAGATGCTTTACCACTGGCATTATTGTCAATTAGATCGATACCGCATTCTCGGACCGGTCTCACACCCTACGAGATCGTGTTCGGACGCCCAATGAATATTTGGGGTCCACCAAAACCGAAGTCAGTGTATGATGTACCTTGTGTAATGATGAATGATTATCTGGCACAGTTAACGGATAATTTGGTTTCTATTCATCAACAGGTTCGAGAAGCGCTCCCTGATCGGTCCACAGGTGAAGGTCATAACCTCCGACCTGGCGATCAGGTTATGATCAAGGTGTTCGAAAGGACGAACAGTCTGGAGCCGAGATGGGTTGGTCCTGAGCAAGTCCTGCTCACAACGAGGACAGCTGTGCGAGTTTCCAATCGGAAGAACTGGATCCACTCTTTGCACTGTCGTAAAGTGCCGCCTGAATTGGTGGAGCCTGCTGTGTTGACCGACCATCGAGAGATCCTGACTGCAGAGAAAGGCCGCGCTGTAGAACCGAACGACACTGAGGAGCTCTTCCCGGACCAAGCGATTCCTGGAGGAGGAAGATATCATCTTCGACCGAGGAAGTGATTTTTTTCTGTATCCAGATATGTTGTCAGAACGGCCCTTAGGTTAGTGAAACGGAGAGCCAATGAGGCAAGGGGGGGGGATCAGCCCTGCATTAGTGTAGTGACACCCGTCTTGGCCCGCTGGTGAAGAAATCAACGGCTGCCTAAGGGGAAGAGTTCTGACAACCTTTTAGTTTCAGGAAGATATTGACTTCCTATTACAGGATGGAGAAGAAGAAGATTCCCTGTGCGACAAGCTTTATTATCATTGTGGCTATTGTGGGTATAACCACGTGGTTTGTTGAGGACGTGACTCCTGCCCGTGAGTTGCTTGTTTTGACCACTCCAGTGCCTGAGGAGCACTACTTTTATACCCTTCCGTATCAAGAATTGAAGCATCGTCAGTCTTATTTGAACAACACTTTCATCCAGATGTTGCATCATACCCATGTTGCTACGAATGCTACGAACTGCTGGATATGTGGTATGATGCCAGCTCATCAGAAGAAAGGAGGAACGCCGTTCATACCTCTTCCTTTCTCTCATAATGGCTCTTGTAGAGCATGGTACACTTTGCTTTTTGCCACACGGAAACCTACAGTGGGACGATTACTTTTCAGACTTAATAGGGAATGTCATCAAGATAAAGATGGCTATCCACAAGCGAATGGGACAATATGGGAATGGGAAGAATATCGACCAGACAATGAATCGATCCCCTACATTTTCACGAATACCAGAGACACTGCAGGGAAGGAACAATTCGTGATTCAAGTGGCACAAGCTCAAGCGGATCTGTGTGTTCAGAGTGTGGGTTATATTCCTGTTGGTGTTAGTGATTGTATTATTGTGTTAAATATCGATGGATTAAATAATAGTACTTTCTTAGCCTCCCATAATACATACTTTGTATGTGGGAATAAGGGCTACTATCATTTGCCAGCTGGCTGGTCCGGAGTATGTTATGTAGCGTTCTTATTACCCCCTGTATTTTTAGCACCTGCATCTTATCATAAAGATTTGAAGTTGTTGAATAATGTGACTGTAAATAGGTATAAACGTACTCTATCCATTGATGATGTTGATCAAACCGAAACTAGCTTACAGCAGTATGTTGATTTTAATCTAGGATTGTTTTTCTTTGTTGGAGCTGCCCTAAATAGTAGGAAGGATCGAAGATTAACGAGAGTTGTAGAGGCTGTGACGAATCAAACCGCTGCTGCTCTTGGGAATCTTACGGAAGAATTACAAATTACTAGAATTGTTGCATTGCAGAATCGTATGGTATTAGATGTTATGTTAGCTGATAGAGGTGGAGCATGTAAAATTATCGGAAGTAGTTGTTGTGTGTTTATTCCTGACCATACGCCATCAGTTTATAACGCTATTAATAAATTGCATAAAATCGCAGCTGAGATTCATACGGAAAATGGCACTTGGACCTTTTCTGGATGGTTTTGGGCATTGATCACTGCAAGGGATGGAAGGTTTTAACTGGTCTCTGCATTATTCTGGCAATTCTGTTTTCCTGCTGCATCTGTGTCCAGTGTGGTCCTTTACTCTGTTCTCTATGTGTGTCATTCTGTATTCCTGATAAGAAAACTATTGCCAGTGTCACCTATCAGAAACATTTAACCAAAGAGGTGGAAGAGATGATGAAAATTGACATATATGATGATTATCCTAATAAGCCGAATGTCTTCAGTAAATGCTGAAAGGGTCGTCTGTTGAAAACTGAAACTGCGATATGATTAAGCATTCCCTAAAGACATGAATTCCCCTACTTTAGACAAGTTTCTCTTCTTATGTTGACTAATGTCTGGACTCCATTTTGTATTGTCGTGTCTCTACGTGCTCTACACGAGAAGAGTCCTATCTTTTTGTTAGTTGCTCTTGTAATCTGCCTAGTAACAGTCTATAAATAGCTCCTTTGTCCGTCTGGCGCATGCCCAGACTTGACCACATCTGTTATCAGTTAGTCCTTGCTTGACCATGTTTTCGCGGGCTCAGGAAATTGCTTACTCCGCCCACATATTGATTCTGTATTGAAAATGTCCATTAAAGGTAATGCATTTTGCCTCATGTTGTATCCACCCACTTATGAGCCCCTCTGTTGTGTATAAAAGGGGACTGTGTACGCAAGTTCTTTGTGCTACTCTATGCAATACTGAAGAGTGTTGTATAGGTTGTAGGACCACCCTTGAGGGTTAATAAACTTTGTCTTTGTATCTGCAGTTTCCGTGCCAACTTCCTTCTAGTTTCCGTTACAGAAGAGCGAACCCTTGTATTCTGCGGGCCTAGCTGGGGCCTGTACTCATCACATCAATTGTGTGTCTTTTGCTTTGTCGCCCTAAGTGCTCCAGGTATGCCCAGACGTGGGTCATGGGCTCACTGTGCCACTGGAATCAAGCTATCCTGGCTGAAGAGGGCTGAAACCCCAAAAACGGTCCTAGAATGCTTGTTTCCAGTACAGGGAGGACCTGGCTTGGCAGTTCAGGCTGGACTGTTCCCTTGAGGCACAGGGTCAAGACTGATTTGCATATGGCCCGGTCTAAACTGGGGTGGCATGGTGAGCAAAAGAGTGATGGATTTAACTTAGATCTCTTGACTGAGGGTGAATGTTTTGATTTGTTCTGTATTTTGTCCATCAATTGTGTGTCTTTTGCAAAATTCATCAATAATAGGAAAAGGAAAAGCGCAATCTTGAAGGAACCAACCAGATTTCAGGTCAGCACATCATTACCACCGGGCTCAGAAGCGACAACAATCTACAAGGCCTCCCATACACTGGTGGATATAGAGGATGCAATGAGTACATCAGTGAATCTGAAAAAAAACTAACTTCAGCCCAAAATATACTCAAAATTTTATTTTGTAAAAGACGCTGGGGCAGTGGTAACCCTCAGTATCAGCAAGCAGCTGGACCTCCCTTCCCCATTGCACCCAGAAATGGAAAAGGAAATGGAAGCGCGAACACTACCAAGGAAGGGCATAACACCAGAAAACAGGAGTGAGGTACCACCCAGCTCAAAAAACAACTATGGAAAAAAAGATATAACAGATCAAGAGTGGGCACACGTGACAGAATGGGACGCCCTGCAAAATGATAAAAACAGCAATAAACCCACTGTGAAATGGAAACAAGATAAAACTAAGTCCACCTCCTTCCCTCTGGAGGATCAAAAAACACCCCCAATAATTCCATTGGAGACAGATATTAAAAATAAGGCCCCGCCAGTGCAGAACAACTAACAAAGTTGCAGCCACAGCACCTGCAAAACAAGCAGTCTCACAAGCCCACTCAGCTGCCTCTGAGACAATTTCAACTAGCATTACCATCTTAGACAAACTTCCAACCAAAACAGTGGAAATTAAGAACCCGCAACCAAGCCCGGATGCCACTGCCCTTGATTACACACACGAAAGAACCAATTTGACTCCACAACACAACGGGCCCAGGGAATGGCATCAGAGATTTACAACACTGAATTTAATACTAGCATTAATACTAATATCAAGTTCAAGCCGCTAACTCCAGCACTTATCGGTCTACAGTCAGAACCGGAACTCATTACAATGGGCAGCAGCTTATGGAAGGCTGGGGGTGAACAAGAAGAGACACCAGCTCGCAAAGTTAGTAATGCATCCTCTCTTACGAATGAAGAATGGGAAAATCTGGTCACTAAATACTCCTCTGAGGATAAAGGCATCACAGTCGCCCAAGAATCTCGAAGAGCAACAAGGGAGCTGATAGAGGAAACGCCAATTGGAGAGAACAAAATATGGGGATCTGTCCTAAACACAATGCAACTCACAACAAAAGCCATGGAATACCACTCGGACAAGATGGACATCCAGCTAACCCTCCTCAACTGTTTAGCCCTGCACGTTACAAGCATCAATAGTAAGTTGTCAGAACTGAACAATTTCATCAAAAGAGCTCAAACCGAAACAGCAATAATCCCTCCGAGCTGCACTTGCAATTTAATCATCGATAAACTCGCAACATTGCCCGCATTGATTGGTAACCTTCTAACAGATTTTAAAAACACTAATACAACCGACACAAAGAATACAGGTAAATCAAAATCCAATAACACCAACCAAAAAGGAGAACTCACAAATAATAAAGCACATTTCGCCCGCGGTCATAAAGAACAGCCCACAATCGACGAGAACGAGAATGCTCCGGTCTCTTCCTCTACTGCGGCCAGAAACAAACTACAGCCAGGGGGAGAAGCGGCCGTCGTCCTAGAACAACAAGAGGATCCAGGAATTTATGATAGGGACAACAAGAGCATACATTTGAGCTTCGTCTCTATAAGCGATATGGATGATCCAGAACAACTAAAGATCCAGCAGCTGCAACAAGCAGACAAGCCAACCAGTCGAAGGGGAAGCTGCACCGAACAAATGGCAATCACCCAAACAACGCCGGAACCAGAAGAGGAAAGGGAGAAATAAAACTCCAACTATTAAAACCTTCTTTCAAGTATCAACAAAAGCTTCGAGTGGACACCAGTTGAAACTAAGAGCAAGCAGGGAGCCATCAACCCCACAGCCTGAGGTGAATGCCCCCGCTGCATCTTGCCCAACAGGGTCAGAAGATGCAGGAAAAGTACATTTAAGGGAACATAAACTCCCAGAAACTCTCAACTTAACCGAACACGTGGTAAATAACCTGGCACTAGCAACACTAGGGGGAATCATCCCTGCGATAACAGCTGCCGAAAAGGTTCCCATCAAGCAAACAGAAATAGCAGCTCATAAACCAAAAGCGGAAAAAGGAAAAAAACGGGCCCAATTAGACTAAGCTGTCTTGATACAGAGCAGTGGAAAGAGACAAGCTCTGAAACAGCTGATAGAGTGGAATTAGAAAAACAGTCACCCCTAAACACAGGGGGAAGGGAAAAGGACCCGTGCAGTGTAACTCTCCCAAACAATTCCCGACAGGAAATTTCCAAATCAATTGTGTTCATCCCTGAATATAAATCTAAAGGACGGGGCGATATCCTCAACAGAGGAAATATTCTCCGAATACTAACCGCCATTAGCAACCTGGTCGGGATAGGTTCACAAGACCTGGAATCTGTCGAATTTGAAACGTTCAAACACCTGTCGGAGCATTAAACAACAAAAACAACCTGGGCAACTCGTGAAATAGTGGAGAGAATTCTTAAGAAGGAGCACCAACTAGAAGCTTGGGGGATCTGATTACAGATTTATCACACAGTCAGGTACCCAGAACCCTTACTTCAACTCCACCAAGGGCCTAATGACAGCAGGCCAAGCCACAAGGGCAACCCTGGACCCACTAACTCTGTGCTTAAAGGGGCACGCAGAACCTCAGTTGAGGCCACGGACAACAATGGAGCAACCTCCCACAAAGCATGGAACAAAGGAGGAAAGGACACACCAGATGACTGGTCATGGATAGCAAAAACTATAAATTGCATACCCGAGAATCAATGACAGAGAGCAGAAAAGACAACACCGACATCAAATCTAAAATTCTGCTCCTGGAATATAAATGGCCTTGGCACTAAATCCTCTGATAAAGCCTTTCTGATGTACCTTCAACAATTTGATATAATCCTCGTACAAGAAACATGGCTGGAAGATCCTCATCTACAAGGCTTCAAATCATACCATCTTCCAGGAACCAAAAGTTTGAAATTTGGCTATTTGAAAGGTGGCCTTACAACTTATGCCTCAATCAAAACTATAACTTCAGCGAAGGAACTAACAAGTAAAAACACCCCAACAAATGGAATAAAAATTTTACAGATAGAAATAGCAGGTCCAAGAGACAAACAACAGTTAATACTTGTTAATGCCTACATACACCCCCGTAGCAAAAAAACAGGTGCAAGACTTCTGGTAGCCAAACTAGCCAAGCTAGTCACTGAAGAGGCATCTTCAAACTACATCGTTTCAGGTGACTTCAACATGTGCCTCACAGGGGGTGCTGACCCGGACAGGCCGGCAGCAGACCAACATGCGGCATGGGGGGTCCCTCGCCAGGACGAGTGTAGGTGGGGCAGACAATCTAAGATTTCGAGAGACCTTTTGAACGAACTGGAGAACCTGTCCTTGGTGGCATTGAAGATTTGCGGGAGACCGCCCACAAGCTGCAACTTTTCACAATGCCCTCACAAACACTGGAATAGACTACACTTTTAGTTCTTTATCGTTCTTTAGCTCAATAAAAGGGTTCAGGATTGGAACCCTGGACCACAGTGACCACCAACCTCAAGAGTTCACACTTGACGCTTACGGAACAGCAATCACACAACCAATTGAGAATTTAAACTTAATGGTCACATCGAACCACAGGCGAATTAAATGCAACACGAGTAATCCAGAAAAACTACTGGCCCTATCGAAAAAGAGATGGCTGGAAATCAAACAGCTGAGTGCGAACAGCTTAACAGCCTGGGAAAATCAAAAGTTTCTATTCAACAAAGTCAAAAAATGAGCCAAGACAAGAAAAAGCAAGTTCAAAAAACGAATGAGAGGCACCATGCAAGTCGGCAAGCAACTAATAATTCACCTCTCAAGACCCCAGAACGGCGAATTAAAACAAATAAAGACCAAAATTAATAGAGCACTACGTAGCCTCCGCTCACATGGCCCAGCTGATAACACACAGTCAGAACTAAGGAGGCTAAAGACATGCAGAAAGAAAATCATATGGCTTGTAAAAAAAGAAAAATCCGACATAACATGGGCAAAACTGCAACATGACGCAAAAAATAACAACAGCGCCAGGTTTCGGCAGACAGTTAACAGCTTAGAGAACCCAACAGCTTTGGGAATTAATTTGCACATAGCGGAGGATACTTGGGTACAGTTCCTACAGCGCCACTTCAACACGGAAGTTGGTGAAATTAAACAAGATCCGTCGGAGTACCGATGCGACCAGCAGTTCTCCAAACTCCAAGGATCAGAACTCATCCCCTTCTTCTCAATCAAACAGCTTGTAAATAAAATCTCGAAAAGCCAGAAGGACGGAGCGCCTAGGCCTAACGGCATACCACCAATCATATACAAGCAGGACCCGGATTACTGGGCTGAAGCGCTACTACCCCTTTACAACAATATCATGGAACGTGAGAGAATTCCTGATTCTTGGAAGGGGTCAATTATCTCCCCGGATCCTAAAAAAAGGCAGTAAGACCGAGCCAAGGAACTACAGGCTCATCGCATTAATAGACATTGAAGCCAAATATTCTGCTGGCCTCCTACTGAATGAACTTACGGAATAGGCACAGGAAAAAGCCTTAATTCCCATCAACCAGACTGGCTTCCAAAAAAGCATGGGGACTACAACAAATTTTCTTGCTCTTTCGCTCCTGATAGATGCCACAAAAAACATCAACAAGCCACGATTCGTCTGTTTCATCGACTATAAAGCCGCTTTCGATAGCGTCGACAGGGGGATAATTTGGGCTAAACTCTTGAGGTGGGGAATTCCCACAAACCTCCTGAACCAGTTAATTTTACTTCACTCCGGAACATGGGTCCAAATCAAGGTGGGAGCAGGGAACAGTTTGTCAAGGAGAATACCAACCACCAAAGGGCTGAAGCAGGGCTGTGTCTTGGCCCCGACCCTTTTCAACCTCTTTATCCCCAACCTCACCACAGAACTGTAACCATCATGCCCTGAATCTGGGGGGTTTATCTCTTTCAAACCTACTGTACGCCGATGACCTGATACTCCTCCGTCGTACTCCAGTCGGCATGCAGCATTTGATAAACACCACAAGCAAATTTGCAGACAAGAACGGGTTAAGTATAAACCTTGAAAAATCTAAAGTTATGATATTAAACCAACGGAATAACAAACATCAGCCCCAATGGTCAATGGGGGGCAGACCGCTGGAGACAGTTGTGGAATATAAGTATCTGGGAGTAATCTTTGATAGGAACGGTTTGTTCATTAAGCAGAAAGCAGCCATCAAAGGCAAAGGGACCTCACTGGCAGTTGCATTAAAAAACATCAAGAACAAAATAACTGGCCTCAATCTTTTGCCCGAGCAAGACTCTTACCTACGATCACTTATGCCAGTGAATCAATGAGAGGGAGAGACAAGGTTACCTTGGACAATGCGGTCGCCAAGGCCTTGAGAATAATATTCAACCTCCCGCAGTTCACTCCGCCAGCCCAAATAAGGCTAAAGTTTGGGCTCCAAAAGCAGCAAATAGCACGGAAGGGCACCTATGCTAAGTGCTGGTACAAAATAAAGGGAGCCGTGCCAGGTACACTGAACATACACTTGTGGAAGGAAATGATAAAGAAAAAAGACAGCCCTGCCATGGGCTACCTTCAATCAGCAATTCGGCTGCTTGCTTTACAGGACCTATTGGAAACTAGCATTCCCCCAAAAAGTTGAAGAACCTGGTAAATAAATCAGTAAAGATTGTATCTCACGCTGAAGACAAAGCAGCACTTAGCAAGTGGGCCCACGGTTGGTTTGTAATTCAGAGCTATGCGAGGGCCAAGCCACAACCATACCTAGAAACAGGCTTCTCGAGAATCACAAAAGAAAGATTCTTGCTTCTGAGGATTGGGATTTTACCCGCAAAGAGTCACTGTCCACCATGGAAACGCACAGACACAACAAACCATTGTAGATTATGCGGAGACATCAGCAAGGATGTTTTACATCTATTATGCATTTGCAAGGGCTTGGAGCGGAACGAAGACAGCTATTAAAGCCGCGCCTGATCAAAAAACATGTACAAACGTGTAGGCAGGTGGTAAAGGCTTGCTACAAGGGAAGTAATGTTCGGTTGGCCAGAAGCCTTGTTCAGTTCATGTGTGCAGCAAAAGTAAAGCTGTCTCTGGCAGCCCTCTAACAACTTGGTTACCACTTTAGGCTCATCGTCCTCAGAGTAGTTCATGACAACCCTGCTTAAAAGAGATCGCCCTTGGTAATTGTGCCTATCACTTGGTCCCTTTGCGACTTGAAGCAGTCACTCTTGGGATGTGGGCCAACAACGCTAACATAAAATTGCTGAATCCATCGTGTCACCCCAGGCTCTAGAACATGGGCCAAGGAACCAGCCAATCACTGACACGGGAATCATCTGGCAACTGGGCAAGCAAAGGTCACACGAACTGCAGACTGCAACTGTCAGCAAAGAAAATGTTGGTAGCCCGCTTACAGACCCCAATGCTATTTAGATCAAAATCATTAATACTAACTTGAAAGCAACTGGCATTACAAAGGAACACTCAAGAACCAACATCTGAAAAACATTGCACTTTTCATGCCTCTCTATGCACCTTACTGGTTGTATTGTATGCCAGCTTTTATTTTTTTGTAATTTTATGGATTCACCGTAATTTTTAAATGTAGTTAACCAATCTTAGTATTACAAAGGATGCTGTGTTGCTTTTAAACATATGTTTTACTGATTGCAAAGGTTTTAATTAATCATGCAATAAAGAGATTACTTATTAGGCACGTTTCCTTAAATGAAAACAGGATGCATCTTTTTTAATAAAATGAAAAGTTTCCATTTCACTTTTTTTAAGAGCAGGCAGTGCTTGCTGTTGGCTAATGGGTTACCGCCTCCTTCACTTAGTCGGTAAAGTATGAATGTTTTACGAGCGTATTCCAGTCGCAAAACATTTATAAATGCCCTGAGACTCAGTAGAAAAACCGAAGCACACACACACAGTCCATGATTGAAGTACACGTTCAATATAATAATCTTCTCTTTTCAAAATTGTAGTGCTAAAGGCTGCGCATCGGTAAAGAAAAATGTACTTCTACTGAACCGCTACATGTCGGTGCAGAGAATAAAGCACTTTTAGTACTCCAATTCTGAAACAAGAAGATTATTATATTGAACATATACTTCAATCATGGATTGTGTGCTTCGTTTTTTAAACTGAGCATTGGCAACCAGGATTTCTGTGTTCTAGCCACAACACCCCAGGTGGCGTGGTCTATTACCAACTAAGCTCCAAGTAAAGAAATGTTTGTGTTCTCACCAACAACATTGCCATTACATTACTGTGCTAATATAGATGTGCTGGATTGGATGGCATAGCTACCGTTGTGTCTTTATGACAATGCCCCTTCGGCTCATCATTAGGAAGGGATGCCCTTGGAACGCCCGTTCCTAATAGCGACTGGCAAATAGGCCTTTCTATATTTAAGAATGCTTTTCTCAGGTCGCAAACGGCCCGTTTGCGAGCTGAAAAAAGATTTGTACATCTGGCACCAGGAGGCTAACTAATTTGGAAATTATGTGCTATATAAATGTACTGAAACATAACATTACATAACATTCCATAACAAAACAACATAACTACTGGAAGTTGACTAATCTACTACAGCTGTATGGTTATAGTAAATGAATATCTTACTCGAAATGGTAGTTTCATCCCAAATATCCCATACTGGATGTTCATGCAGCAACAATTGCAAGTCTAAGATCCCTACAGATTGCACAAGCAGTCAAGTGATCATGCATGACCACAAACATGTTTCTGCAATCGAGGTGGGCGAGCCAACAAACTGGCTCTAATAGCCCTTGCACAAGCCCAGTCTTGAAAATATTTGTAATGTAAATCATGCACCAAACATTATTGTAGAATATGGTGCCTTCCAAATTAAAGATAATGTATTTCTTTTACACGAAGAAGCAATTACTTTTAGTACATCAGATTATTTGAGAAATATTTGCTCTCACCTCTTCCTCTGGGAAGAGGTGTGGCACCGCGGCCAGGGCGACTGACTCCATAATCTGGGGATCATGGTTCGATCCCCGGCGCCAGCGGCAGATTAGCCCAGCACCATGTGACTCTGGGCAATAGCTTGCTTAATCTTCCCTACAGCCCCCAGCGCCTAGAGACCCTGACGGGTGATTGTTTGTGCTTTACAAATGTGGATTATTATTATTATTATTACTAAAAGAGAGAGTTTTTCGGCATGAACTGAAAAACATATCTGGCCCCGCCCTGATGAGGATGATATTAGTAAGGCAGGTCAATTTTATCCTATAAGTGGTCTAGATTCTTATTACAAATGGAATAACATTATAGGCTATTAAATCAAGCATGAGTGGTACAGCACACGTACCTCATCACAATGTAATTTAAATAAGCCATTTTAAAACATGATACAGCCTGAAAAACACAAAAATTGCATCTGAATAAAAAGATGGTAGAACCAGATGAAACGCCATAAGTAAAATCTGCTTTTACCAAACACACTGCGGAAACCATTGATTTTTTAAATAGAGCCATGTACTTGACAAAACAAATATTCAAGAAACGATTTTTGAGTTTAGGAGCAGGGCTGGACTGGCCGTAGCGGGCAACGGGCAATCCCCCGGTGCACCGCATGGGTGGGGGCCGGTTTTGGGCCCCTGGGGGCCGATTTTGTTACAGGGCCGTTTTTGCAGCATAGCTGCAAAATCGGCCCTGTAACAAAATCGGCCGAAAACCGGCCCAGGCAAAGAGTTCGGCGGCACCCTCATGGGGATGGGGGCGGCCGAGCACTTTGCCAGGGCCGGTTTTGGTTCCCAGTCTGGCCCTGTTTAGGAGTCAATTGGAGCTTACCTTCCTGTACGTATGCCAAGTTGATTAAACGAGTTACACAGCAGAGTTCTTCGCTCTTTTAGAAGGCCACGGCAGATACAAGTGATGTGGGTTACAGTTTATTTTTCCTTTTTATATAGTCTGCAGATAATATCTACCACTGGTCTTGCTCATTTCAGAAGAAAATCAAATTTAGAGAGGGCTCCAGAGCAGAATGTTATGAATTTTGCTTTTAATATCTTGGAGTAACAAGAATGCTTGTATAACCGCATTCTTACATTTGAATAAGAGTTAATTACCAGCCATGTATAGGAGGAACAGACTAGAGTGTTTTTGTCAAGTGTGGATATCTTACACATTAATTTGGGCAATTATTTTTCTGTATTCATTTGTAGGGATTGGAGCCTCCCAAAGCTCTCGTGCTTGTAGATTTTTCATAGATTCATTGAACCATTATTGGCAAGCAGCAGTCTTTCCCTTATACATATTAATTATTTCCACCCATAATAGGAAATCTAAAGGGTCCTGTTCTGCCAGCCAGAGACGATGACACATTTTCTGGAAAGATCCTTGTGTTGCCAGAACCTATGTGATTAAACCAAACTCCACACACACTTGGGTTGAGTGTTTAGGGAGGCGAGATTTTACTTTATTTATTCTGGCAGATAAATTATCAAGAAGTTCAGCCTCTCAGACTTGCAGGATTTCACTGCAACACGTAATAGTTGGAAGCCATTTCCAACTCATCGTTTCTAGCAAAGGCTGTAACATGGGAAACCACAGGGATTTTTACATTTTGTATGCTCTTGTATTAGATCATCCTATTAGGTGCCTTTGTGAAAGGAAAGAACCACTGGTGTCTATGATTACTCCAAAATATTTATTTTAAGTTGTTTTCATGATATTATGACAATTTACATTCCAGATGCCTGGCTTTTCGATCTTTTTCCAAAATACAAGAACATTTGTTTTATTTAAATGTATCTCCAGTTTGCCATGCTTGAAGAATTCCTGGTATTTTCTACGCAATCTTTGTAATCCAACTTCGGTTTTGCTATGCAGAAGAGGGTCATCAGCATAAAGCGGATTTGAGATTAATATTCCACAGATTTTTGGCGGGTGTGCAATAATTTCATCTAACTGGTCGGAGAGCTCCAACATGCGCATGTTTAATAGGGTTGCAGCAAGGACACAGCCCAGTCTTAGGCCAGATGTAACTTCTATCTTTCGTGTCAGCCCATTTTCATCTCCAGGTTTTACTTGCACTCACGTGTTATGGTACAACTGTTGGATTATCTGAAACATATTTCGTAGAATTCTCCAGTTGATTAATGTTTTCCATAATATGGTTCTTGGGATGCAGTCAAAGCCTAATTTGAAGTCAACAAAACATGTATACAATAAAGAATGAGCAGCAAAGGTGGATAATGCTAAAAGATTTGGAATGGTTCCCATTCCTTGATAGAAGCCAGTCAGATTTCATGGAATGAGCTGGAATGGATTCATTGTCCCCTTAAAAATTAGTGGAATTATGGTTTGCCGCCACAAATCTGGAACTGCAACAACTAGCGAGATAAATGTGTATAATTTGCTCAGTTCCCTGGTCCAAAGGTCGGAGTTCACTTTAGATCAGGCTTGTTGATGACCATTTGGCCCTGGGACACTTTCTGTCTTGTGTTTAAAGAGGGAATCATTCAATAAATTGTTGATGGAAATTAATGCTTTATCATTGGGACATTTAACTCTTCCACCATTCTCGGGGATAGAGTGCATGGCTTGGGCTTTGATGCATATAGTGTCTCCAAGAATTCTGATCGCCTCGTTTAGCAGATGCTGCTATTTGTGGCTAAGTGTTCCCTCTTTCTATTTGGATCATTACTTTCCAGGAAGGAATTAAGGGGCATATTATCAAGACAGGCGATAAAATTATTGCCGCTTTAGCAGCAGAAAACTGCCGCTAAAATGGCGATAATGAGCTTGATAATATGCTCTACGGAATTCCAATTGAAGCTCATGTTAGATGTCCTTCACAATAATTTTATCGCCTGTCTTGATAATATGCCCCTAAGTTTTTACATTTAAATTGCATGCAGGACTTTCACTCAGTTGCGGTTGAGGTATTGATTGTTGGCTTCCCATAGTGCCTTTTTGTATTTTTTCATAGTACCTTCACTTTTTGCGTGTGAGCTTGGTCATTTTCACTTTCTTGAAGAAGCCTTACCTCATCCTTAACTCACATATTTGAAGATGCTCTCATATCTGTAGATAAACAAAAAGG
Source organism: Triturus cristatus (assembly GCF_964204655.1). Classification (NCBI taxonomy): domain Eukaryota; kingdom Metazoa; phylum Chordata; class Amphibia; order Caudata; family Salamandridae; genus Triturus; species Triturus cristatus. Next base: position 503,711,757 of record NC_140591.1, read on the forward strand.
CGGCGTGATGAAATAAAATAGTTGCCTGTATCACACACATTAATCAAGCACAGAAATCGTGATTAATACTAGATTTTCCAGTTTCACACTGTGCAGTGCAGATACCAGATGGGTATCTGTTTCTGACATTAATAGTTAATGCTTTGCCCTTAATTCTTGGAGGCTAAAAATAGAACGTGGGTGGCAAAACAAATCCACTTTATATTTTTGGCAGTTCTACATAGTAAGAACCTCCCCAAGGACATCAGAGTGTTTTACTGCTTCACTGGATGCTAAACCAAGGCTGCATTTCAATGTTCACCATGATACAAGGGCATCAGCAATAGCTTCTAGGCCATATCACCTTCCATGAAAGCTCAGCTCATTTTGGGCGTAAGGTTTCAAAAGGACCTTGAGATGCGCCAGAGTAAAGCATCTGGCTTGATCTTGGCTTGAGCTTTCAATGGCTCGCTCACCTTTGCTCAGCAACTCGTGAAGAGCTCTTTGTGTAAACCTTCTGGGGAGGGCAGAAACAGATAGACAGTTTGCATCTTGTGCTCTAAATCGTAATCTGAACTTGAGATATTAGGCTGTTTCAGAAATCACTGCTCTTTTCATTGGTCATCAGGCGTGAATCTTATTCAGTCGTGTTGTATTGGATTTAAATGGCCTACAGTTATGTCATGCCAAATTATGTATCATCATTTGAGTCCGCCTGTGACCCGGACATTTGAAAGGTTGCAGCAGTAAAACCCCTTCTAAAAAAAGAAAATTGCGGTCACCACCACACTTTCCAACCTTAGACCAATCTCACTGCTGCCTTGGTTGAGTAAGTTGGTGGAAAAACTGGCGAATAGACAATTAAATGATTTTCTACTGAAGGAAAATATCCTTCACCCAAAACAATCTGGTTTTAGACCTGGTCATTCAACAGAATCAGTGCTGCTCCATACATCAGAAACTCTAAAACTGGCTTTAGATCAAGGTAAGGATGCAGTACTGGTTCTGTTGGATTTATCTGCAGCGTTTGACACTGTTTCCTACGCTGTTCTGCTTGAGAGACTTGATACCAATGGCATTACCAACAAGGCATTAGCATGGTTTTCGTCTTTTTTAGAAAACAGACGTAGCACTGTCACTCTTTGACATTATAAGTCGGCAGAAAGACAGCTTCTGTCAAGGTCCCTCAAGGTTCTTCTTTGAGCCTGACACTTTTCAATTTATATATGACCCCATTACTTACTTTGATTGACTCCTTTGAGGTTGAGGCTATTACATATGCAGATGATACACAGATCATCCTCACTTTGGATAAAAATTCCACCAGATCCGAGGAACAATTCTACCACTGCCTAAAGGCAGTCATGAATTGGATGAAACTCAATCATCTGAAATGTAATAGCCAAAAAACTGAAATTATGCTGTTCGGGAAAACTAATCATTTTTCGCCCAGTCAGTGGTGGCCTGAAAATATGGTCCCTCCACCCAACACTGCCGATACAGCTCGGAACCTAGGAATTTTATTTGATCATTCCTTATCGTTTCATAACCAAACATTAGCCGTAGCAGGCATGTGCTTCTACACTATAAAAATTCTGAGAAAGTTCTTGGACCTATTGCCTTTGCATGCCAGGAAATCTGTTTCGGTAGCTCTAGTGCTTTCACGTCTGGACCACTGTAACACCTTGTATGCGGGGGCAAATAAATCTATTATAAAGAAGCTACAAGTGGTCCAGAACGCAGCAGCCAGGCTGGTGCTTCGGCTTCCTAGAGGATCCTCTTCCTCAGTAGCACTTCAACACCTACACTGGCTGCCTATACATAAAAGAATCTTGTTCAAAATCTTAACTATCATCTATAAAGCTATTAAAGCATCAGGGCCAACATATCTTAGAACTAGAATTCGGCCCTATACCCCACAGCGTCCTCTCCAATCATCCTCAGCACACTATCTGACAGTCCCTAGTTATCGACTGGAAACAAAAGGGGGAAAAACCATAGCGGTTCTGGGTACAAAAGCCTGGAACAGCTTGCCGCTCCAGTTGAGATTGGCTCAATCAGAATGCCTCTTTAGGAAGCTTCTAAAAACATGGATTTTTTCTGTCCCTGATAGCACTGTGTTCTCCCTTATATCATGATAACCGACAGGGACTCATAGCCTAACTCGGGTTTTTCACCTTTTCCACTACTGCTCTATTCTTTGCTCATGGTACGTTAGCGCCAAGATGCTCCTTGGAGTGAACGTAGTGCTTTACAAATAAACCCATTCATTCCTTCATGCATGCATTTTAGAGATCGCAAACAGACCGATTCACAGAATCGGGCCATTTGCACCCAGTACAATGCATTTTGGTATGTATGAATTACAATTTGCAATTCGGTAAAATGTTACTGAATTGCAATTAGGAATTGCGAATGTATACTGATTCGGTAATAGTAAGGGGAGTGTTTAGGGCGTCCTTTCCCAATACCAAAATGCAGGGTATGAAAGAATGTTTTGTGACCGAAATGAAGGGACAAAATATTCACATTTTACCACCTACTTCAGGTAGGTGGTAACCCATTGGCAAATTAGTTTGCCTTTGGGAATGGTAGCAAAAACATTTTTTCAGAGCAGGCAGTAGTCTCACCGATCACTTCATGCTTTTAAAAAATAAAAATAAAATGTTTCCTTTTTCTTTTTTAAATTCAAGAACACACGCTGCATTAAAAAAAATTGCTTTGTCTAAAAGCAATCACGAACATTGTGGTCTGCTGTGCTGACCCCAGCAGCCACCATCCCCGTGATTTTAGTGATTCGTAACGGGTCGGTAATTGCGATCTACCTTATTAATATTCACGAGGTAGATCATTTGCAACCCACTAGGAATCGCTAAATAAAACTCATGGAGTTAATTACATTAGGAATAGCGATTACCTAATTGCAATTCGCAGAGAATCGCAATTAGGTCTTTTTTATCTCTAATAATGATACATTTGGTTCTAAGCTCCTTAGCTGGCCTAATACTCCAAGATACACTATTAAAAATGTAATTACATAATATTCAAACCATTTGATATAGTGTTTACTGAACAATTTTATCAGCGTATACGTTTCATATTCAAGGTTCTATTAATTGTTTTAATACAACATTTACAAGCTGTTTACAAAATGTATTAAAATATTACAATAATAAATGCTTCCTGCCACTGACACACATCTAATATGTTAAACACATTCCTATATACAAGAAACCAATAATATGGCAGTGACACATCTCGTGATTCATCAGTGTCCAAAAATAAAAATAAAGAACATGTTGATAAATTCTCTAAACTTTATTTCACACCTAAATGTCAGCATGGTTTTGTCACTGTGCCTACAATAACCAAAACATGTTTACCTCCAAGCTTAGGGATTGTGTTTGAGAGAGAAGAAATCAAGAAAAAAGAAAATCATGTAGGTGATGCAAAAATCCTTTTAATAAACTGCAGATCCATAAAATATAGGTGTATATTTATCAAAAGTTCACACAATGCAGGGCAGCAAGCAGAGTTCCAGAACTGCATTGCGTAAATAGGAGAGAGATGAAAAGTGTCAGAGATGAAAAGTGTCATATCAACTAAGATATTACTATTCTTATTCCTATTATTCTTATTGAGTGTTTGTATAGCACATGGCTTGCTGACAGGTTTACCCAGCACTTCGGGTTAGAGTAGGTCAGCCTGAAGGCTAGAAAACAAGGTCTTGAATGCTTTGTGAAAACTAAAAAGGGAGGTGCAGCATCCCAAGGATTCATGTAGATAGTTCCATAGTTTAGGACGAAGGTAGGATAAGGATCATCCTCCCATTTGGGCTAGTTCCACACTTGGAACTACAAATAGATATTGGTTAATGGAGTGTAGAGTGCGAACAGGATGATATGGATATGCTAGGTTTTGCAAGTATTGCGGTGCTGAACAGGTGTGGATTTTGTACATATTGCAGAGAGCTTTGAAGTTTATTCTCATATCCACTCTAAGCAAGTGTAGCTGGCAGAGGAGCTCAGATACTGAGGAGTGTTTAGGAAGGAGACACAGAAGCCTTGCGGTGGAATTATGAACCATCAGTAGACATCTTAATGATGCATTATCAGCCCCTAGGTACAAGATGTTGCCATAGTCAAGTCTGGATAACGGTTCTCTGGGCAGCAAAGGGGAGTATCCACAAAATCTTCTTATGCCATTTCATAATGGCAAAGCATCTGTAGGCTACTCTTGTCACTTGTGATGCCATGGTGGAATTGAGCCAGACACCAAGGTTTTTAACTTTTATAGGTGGGGATAGGTGGCATACCCAGCATGGCAGGCCAATGCTGAGGGCCCCATAGCTGGGAGTTCCTTCCTAATACCATCACCTCGGTCTTGTCACCATTCAATTTCAAGGTGTGGTGTTCATCCAAGTGGAGACAGGGCCGAGGAAGGAATTGAGGACCTCAGAGTTATTTTCCCACCCAGATGACAGCAAGAAAATGGTCTGAGTATAATGCGTAAGAAAAAATGGTGCGTCCACCGGATCTGCTAAAGGGCAAACGTAGACGGTGAAAAGCATCAGGCCATGGTGGAGCCATGCGGAACTCCTGAAGTAAGTGGGAGGGATTCAGACACCGTGTTTGATGAGAAGACTTGAAATGTATGATCCGTTAGGAAAGAAGAGTGCCAGTGCCATGCCTTGAAGGCCCAGTTGGGTCAATCTGTCAGTGCAAATTTTGTGTGATACAGTGTCGAAAGCCACACTAAGATCCGAATCTAGGATTCGCCTTAGGTGCTCAGTGACTCCTAGCAGGGAATTTCAGTGCTATGCCCAGTTCTGAAACCCAACTGAGAAGGGTGAAGGGCACCCTGTGATTCCACCAAGGAGGAGAGTTGGGCATTTACATGTTTTTCCAATATCTTGGAGAAAATGGGAAATAAAAAGATAGGTCTAAAATGGGACAAAATATTTAATTTCCAGATGGGTCTTTTTTAATAGGGGTAGGACCATAGCATGTTTCCAGGCTTTAGGGAGATGCCCCTCTTGCAGGGAGGAGTTCAGGAGATCGAGCACCTGCTGCATAAGCTGTGGGCTTAAGGTGCTCAATTTGGCAGGAGGGTGAGGGTCTAGGGGGGATCCTGACTTGATTGAGTGCAGTAAATTCATCAGTTCAGAGGAGTCCAGCGGGGGTAGACACTGTAATCCAGCTAACACCTTACGTGTCACAGTAGGGACTTCACTCCTGATAGGGCGCTCTTCAGCTCTCTCCCTGTGCTGGTGCACTTGTGGCTGCCTGCTTTATAGGCAGGATTATTTTTGTGCAGGAAGGTACACATTCCTGCAAAAAACAATCCAAAGAGGCCTATCCCTTTTCTCTGCGTTATGTAGAATGCACGCAATAAAAGGGGAGGTAACGATGAGAAATAAACATATTTCCCCTTGTTACACTACTCTGTGGTAGGTGTACCGATTTCATGCAATTCCTGCTTTACAAATCTTAGTAAATGTGGAATTGCGTGAAATACATGTGTGGATGCACAGGAACGTCCATTATCCAACTATGGAGCACTTAACACTAAGAAATGCAACACAAAGCAGCTTAAGCTGCTGAATTGCATTATATTTCTTTACAAAGCCACACAAGGTCCACAAAATCAGGCTTTATGTGCCTTTGTAATCCTAAATACCCCTTTGTGTTGCCTTGCATCACCCTGAGCAATGCAAAGGCTTAGTAAATCTAGGCCATAGTACTTATTTTCAGCACAAAATCTCTTTACAGCGATAATGTTCATTAACAACTCGTCTTTAAATGAGAAATCACCAACACAATCCAAAACTAATGAGCTCTATAAGAGGTTGTGATATACAGCAGAGTGAAGTGGATATCGAAACCTCATTGAAAATGGGGGTCATGGATACAGATGGGGGAGAAGGAGCACTTGTTTAAAATAGGAGATCTGGAGTGCAGGTGAGGAACAAAGTCAGGAGGTAGGGTTTTTAGAGCATCAGTGGGACAAGGGGATACATTTTGTTAAGTGGTCTGACAGTCAATTGCCTACACTATGGAAAAGTCTACTTAAAGAGAATGGATGCAAGTGCATGCCTTTGGGGCAGAGGGGGGCATAGTCTGGTGCCTCTTCTTCTATTTCCTGCATGTCATGGTTTCGAGCTTTGAGTTGTTGCTACTATATCTCTTGTGTATTTTGCTTGAGGTCTTAATCTTAAACAATATCTATGGTGGGGTGTCTGAACTGAATAGATTGCTTAATTGAAGCAAGTGATTGTCTCTATTGTGCAGTAGAACCTGATTCTGGACATTGAAAACTTTAATCAAATTGACAGTGTGCTAGGATTCAGCCAACCACATGGTGCCGTTGGCTTGGTCTCAATATGTTAGTATAGACACCAATTAGTTACTATTGGCACAGGCTTCCAAGTAGTCAACAGAACATGTGCAATGACTAGCAGAATAGCCTGAGACAGTGGCTTGAGAGTCAGAAGGTTGAGTGGAACATGGCCATTAGGTCTCACAGGAGGTAGCTGTGTGCCAGTACAAGCTCATGGAGCATGAAGCTGCCCAGCAGAAGCTGCTCTGGGACAAACAAGAGCATAACATTCTGTTGCTGCTATTTAACAAGGAGAGAGGCAGTGACTTCCGCTATTTACTGGGGTTGCAGGGTGAGGGAAGGGGATAGTGTTCTAAATGAAAAAAAAAACACTTACATTAAGGCCAGCCACCCAGCCAGCTGCTGTCTCTCCTGGTCCACTTGCCACCACCTCTTGCTCCTGGAAGGAGGAACAGGAAGCACCCAGACTCCTGACTCCCCTACCCCATCACAGTAGCATGAGCACCGTGGATAGGTCCTCAGGCAGGGAAGTGAAGCCAGGGGGATGTACTTCGTCCAGGCTGTAATGCAGCCTGGGTGCAGAATATGCAAAGTGTGTAATACAGTTTAGCCGGCCCGAGAGGGCTGGTCAAAGCGTCATTGCGCACCTTGAAGTGTTCAAACCACTCCTCCCTTGCCCTGCTCTGGCAGCCCAGCCCGCGCCGCCCCGCTCCAGGAAAAGAAAACTGAAATAATAATAACGCTGGTTATCATTTTAGCTTGCTTCAACTACTACTCTTAGAGCAGTGGGGAGGCGCTCCTCTGCCTTAGCAGAGGAGCCACCACTGGAGAGAGGCAAGGTGGGACAGCAGCTTCAGCAATAGCTATGCCAGTGGCCTCACCAACTTCAACAGATGCCCCCAACTAGGGAAAGCAAACACACTCCCTCAAAATCAGAAAAATCATAGAGGAAGAAGATATGTGTCATATTGCCAAAAGAAAGTTCAAGTGTATGTCCGTAGTGGCTTGCACATTCCATTGGAATCTGTCTCTAGTACTCTGTATTCTTCTGTTCAGCAAGTTTCATGACTTTGCTGCTCACAACAATGCTCTGATAAAATTTAGCAATAGGCCTTGATCAATCAAACAAGCATGCTTTTAGGCATGAAGGCCCACAGTTTTGCAACTCTTAAGTCCACTGTTTCATGCAGCAGGGATTATTCAAGATTAACATTCTTGGTACCAGGGTATTGTCATTTAGTTCAACCAATAATTCCCATAATATCTAAATCTCAATACAAATCTGTAAACAATAGTAATCTGGTGGAATTAAGCATCATGTCAAGATGCAAAACTACCATTTGAAAACCATGAAATAATAAATATCTAAAGTCCTATATTTCAATTTAACTATGATGGGGCCAATGCACAAAGGCATTTATGATTACATGAAATATTACTACAAGAGTTCTCATACTTATAGTTGCTTTTGTGAAGTGCCCACATCATAGTCAAATTAATATATATGACCTGAATCATCACCCTATTCAAAGTAGGATCCCTGAAACAGCCATCCTTATCATATATGTATTAGGGGTGGGCGGAATTTGCGAAATCCACTTTCGCAAATTATCGCGAAAATGTTAAAAATTATCGCAAACACGTGGAAATATCGCGAAGATGCGGAAGTTTTTTCCCCGCATGTTCGCGAGATTTTCTGCATGGTTGCGGGACAGCGCAAATGGCTAAAAACAATACAACATCTCATGGAGAACGCGACCGGATCAAGAAAACTTGTAGGCGAACGCAGGGATTCAGGTAAGGCGATCGCGCGCGCGCGAGAATGTATTATTTTACAGCGCGAGCAAGAACCAAATTATCGCAAAGCTGCGGAATGCGGAAATTTTGACATTTTCGCGCTTTCTGCGGAACGCGAAAATGTCAAATTATCGCAATTTCCGCAAACGGAACGAAATTTTAGCCCAGGCCTAATATGTATGCAGTTCAGGTGAGTGATATACAAATACAGAATCTCAGAATGTCTGCATGCTCCTTCTCTGAGTTAGGAACCAACCTGACAGATAACTGACTTGGTAAGGAACATTGCAAAAAAGGCAACTGCATCAAATATATCTACAGATTTAGCACAGATAACTAAAACATAACACAACAAATAGTAATTTTCCATAAACACAAACTACTTGGGAAGTTGGATCTCAGTCCTTTTTTCTCAAGAACCAAATATGATGAGATCAAATGCATTTTCTTAAAATTATAATAATAATAAATTTTATGTAATGCTTCAAATGGCACACAAATGTGGCACCTCTATCTACTGTAAATAGCGGATGTTAATATAAATCAGAAAATGGTCCAATTTCTTAATTTTTTTTATAATAACATATTTATTTCTATTTTCATAACAAACACTACAACCAGTCCCTTGGTCTGAATTAGGCCTGGGCGGTAAATTCCGTTCCGCTCGCGGAATTTGCGGAATTTGCGTAATTTCGCGTTCCGCGGAGAACGCGAAATTGCTCAAAAGTCTGCTTTCCGCGATTTCGCAAAATTTTTGCTTGTTCGTGTTCTCAAAATGCGTGTTCGCGAGATATTTCTCCCCGAGCACGCAAACAGCAATTGTGAACAGGAAAAAAGCATCGCGAACAAGCAATTCCGCGTGTTCGCGGAATTTCTGCGTGTTCGCGGAGATTTTTTACCGTTTCGCGGAGATTTGCGTAACACAATTACGCGAATTCCGCCCACCCCTAGTCTGAATACAAAATCTGCACGTGAGAGTTCACAAGACTCCACCCCAAAACCCTTCTACATTTCCATAGTTATCAAAGAACTTGCTGTACCCCTATAGTGTTAACCATCTAGTCCATGGTAAGACCAGGATTTCTTCCAAACCTTCTCATATTTAAGGGCTGTATATATAGTTTCTTCCATTGTGGCACACCAATCAATGACATGTGCCCATTTTGTTATCGATGGAGTAACGGGAGACAACCATTGCTTAGATATATATCACGTTTAGCCACCAATATGCCCAATTCCCCCAGTATCCTGTCCCTAAGATCCTCTGTTATGCCCAACTATGCCATTCTGGCATGTACTTTAATATGCTTCCCCAGTAACTGGGTTAAAATGGATATGCCACTGTTTTAGTAGGCCTGGTGACTGGACATGACCATACCATGTGGAAGAAGTCCTCTCTGAGTTTGTGACACATACCACAGTCTAGAGAGGCATGATCTCCCACCATCTACAACCAGAGGGGCATCAAGTAGGCCTGCAGAAGAACTTTATATTGCAGGAGCCCGTTCCTCTCCAAGATCGCTTATGTGAAGGAACCATGCATGCATCCCTCAAATCGGCTTCGTCCAAGGTCCTCAACCACATCGCCCAGTTCTCCAGCAGTGTGCCCATTAAGTCCTGGGAGTGCAACACCAGGCATTTATAAATTATTGTGATGCCACCTTTCCCCACAGGGCCCATAAGCAGTTGGCCCTTGAGTGCACAATATTCGGGGACATCAACCAGCTCTCATTTTTATTACAAGAGCAAATGTCAAAATTGTAGATAGTGAATAAACTGAAATGGGCATGTGGAAGCCCACATAAAGGTTATGAAAGGACCTTAGGTGATCATGCACTCACACATCTCCCAGGCGAGAGATACCTATTTGGTCCCACCCTTGGAAGCCCTCCAGAGACGCTACCTGTGCAAGCCTTTGGCCCTTTTACAAGGGAGTCTCAGGTGTGGGGTTCTAAAGATGGTCTCACCCCATCCACTTCAGCTCAGCCCTCCACACCTGGAAGACCACTAGAGTAATTTCTGTAAGGAAAGTCGAGATGGCCGCTGCATAAAGGATCCCCACCACACATTTCAGGTCAAAGAGGGACAGTTCTGCCTGGTATGTTGAATCTTTCCACACTCCATGTAACCATCCATTCATGAACATGACCAGGTTGGTCGTCCAGTAATAGAGGTGGACATCAGCCATTGCCTACCCATCCTCCTATACAGAGCGGCTGCACCTGCCAAAAGCCACTCTTTGAGGTTTTATTGCCTAAATAAATATGTGCGCCACAGCTGCCAGGGATACAAACCAGTTCTGTGGAATCGGGAGGGGGTTATTCCCAAGGAAATGGAGCAACCTTGCGAGGATCATCATTTAAAAAAGGGCTATTCTGCCATAATATTTAACAGGAGTTTGTCCCAATGAGGCATGTCATCTCATGCCTTCCTCACCATGGGGCCAAGATTGAGACTCCAGGTAATTCCCGGTTCCCAAGAAATGTAAATGTCCAGGTCTAAAATGCTTATTCAGCCAATAGGGATCCCGGGATTCCACAGCTCACCTTGGCAGTTGCCTTGTATGGCCACCAGGAAGGACTTGTTCCAGTTAACACTCAACCCAGAGGCCACCCTGAATATATGCAGAATGTGGATTAGGTCCGGTCTCAGCAGGACAGGTGAGCAATTGCAGTATGTTGTCCGCATACAATGCTATGCTCCAAACTCCTGTCAAACCCCCAAACCTACAACACTCCGGCAGACCCCACTGAGAGTAAGGAACGCTGTCTATTTTCTCAGTAGATGGTCAGTGAACTGTCCATCAGTGAAGAGTCAGGCATTAGGTCTCCACAATGAGTGATATGCAGTTGATAGAATCCCAAAATGGGTTAGGACCAGGCGTGATCTGATATGCCTCTGGGTAAAATATGGGACTCTGTGGTGTGCAGGAGTTCTGATGCTGGCAAAAACAAATAATGAATGCAGGCTTGCGAGCCATTTGCCACGGATGTATGGATGTATTCCCATTTCCTAGGCTACCAAATGTGCCAAGAGTCGCTCATCCTCTACCCAGTCGACCAGGCCCTTCCTGTGTCTCAGAGGTCCATCCATCAATTTGTGCCAGTCTCACGGTTCCATAACATTATTTTAACCCCCCGCGATGGTGGCAAGGTACGGAATATGTCTTGAAGGACTGCCAATGTGGATTGGTGGAAGGCTAGCAGGATGTACACACTAAGTAAGTTGTAGGGGGCGCCCTCCCTACTGCCTTAAACAACTGTGTATCAAACCTGGGCATCCCTTGTGACCTTCATAACCACTAGCGTCACAGACTTTTGCAGAAGGATCGTCACTATCAAAACTCTTGCAGGCCAGGAATGGGCAATCGTGACCCTGCAGATGTGTCTCTTGGAGTAACAAGATGGCTGGATTGTGTCTGTGGACGAATTGTAGGACCGCTCCCCTTTCACAACAGGGCAGCAGCCTGATAATGTTCTATTTCACAACCGAGTGGGCCCTCTTGTTAACTGAGTGAGTGTGGTGCTAGGTATCATCTCTTGTAGGAGGGGCTCTGCCTCATGAGGAGGACCCAGTGGTGCCCATGCAGGCCGTGCAGTCAGGTGCCACAGATGAGTAGTGGGTAGCGAAGTATGTAACCTGTCGTAATGTGTGACCAAAACAAATCATTTTCCCAAAAAAGCACAGTAAAACAATTAAAGACATATCCCCCTGACTCCCCCATCCTATACTTCCCAACCTGAATACGAATCTGTTGCCCATGCCTAACTTAATAAAAAACTAACTTGGAGGTGATGGTATGAAGTGGTCTGTACTTTGTATCCAACACCCGCCTCTGTAGACTCATGTCCGTAAGAGTCTGCTATAAGGATACAGTGGTACTGGTGTGCTAAAAGGAGAGACGAAAAGAATGATAATCCCCCCACCCCCATGGGGCATCATGTGGGCTCAGGCCCGTCCTCCCTCCATAATAGGTTGTTGCAGATCCATCCTGAGCATCATCAACCCCGGTTTTGATCAAATCCTGTTGCTTTGCATCTGATTCTGCAGAGTCATTCACTTTCAGCGTGCCGCCTTCCCCCATGGACCACTGCCTGCTCTTAGAAAATGCTTTTCATTTTTCTTTTTGTAAAGCATCGCGTTTTCCTTTAAGGAAAACAGCCTGCTTTGCAAAATAAAGATTACTTTATTTAAAAGCATTCACGGACATGGTGGTCTGCTGTCCCCAGGATGCCACCATCCCCGTGATTTTTGCGATTCCTAGGGGGCCGCGAATTGTGAACTATCTCATTAATATTCATGAGGTAGGTCATTTGCGATCCCCTAGGAATTGCAGAAAGTGTTAAACACACTTTGATGCATTCCATTTTGCAATTTTCTAATTGTGAATTGCAGGGATTCACAATTAGGAAATCGCAAAATGGTTTGCTGATACACTGGCCCTTGGCGTTGTGAAATATGAAAAGCCTGGCGGGGTAAAGGATCATGTCGGAACTGGGGTACCAAAGTGAGCTAAAGAACAATGATGGATTTAACCCAGATCTGTGACTAGGGGTGAGTGTCTGAAAAGTTTTAGTGCTCCGTCCATCATCTCTTTATGTTTAAATATAGGCTACCTACATCGCCCGTAGTTTTTTTTTCACTTATTCATAAGGTTTAGTGCTTGTCTTGACCTGGCAAGTATAGTCAGGCAATATCAGGAGGTGGCTTGAGTTAAATAGTAGCTGCCCCTTTGACCATGCACCACTGTCTCAGTAATTTTGCTATATTTGCCTTGGGGGAGCCCCTGGGGACAGCGTCATGGTCAGTGATATGTGGGCCCTTTCAAAGACAAAACATAGAGGCAGATCTTCTTCCTACATCAAGGATCCGATCCGTTGTTCAAGAAAGGTTTCCAAGATCGTCCCCTCAGCCACCTCCCAAAACCATAAGAACAGGAGGTTATTCAGTCAGGACCTGTTCTCTGCATCCTCCCCTCAGTCTAGTAGTATCTGGGAATCATGCTACAGACAAGACACCAGTTGGGCACCGTTCTTCCAACACCAAGAGCCTACCGTCCACCTCGGTTACAGAATCCACCGTTTGATGAAAGTTCTGGCACAGCATAGCAACATCTATGCTCACCTCTCCAATTTTGGTTTCCAGTGCCATCTTAGAGTCCTGTACTGCCTGTATGATCACAACTGTGACGTCCCCCTTATCAGAGTCGCCGCTCCCTAGACCACTCCTTCGAGACCCTGTATAGTCCCACCCAGGGCAGTGTACTTGACCATTTTGGCCTGGGTCTTGGGGGGGTCTTGTCCTGGCCTATCTCACAGAAGTTGGTGTCCGCCAATAGCTGTAGTGCATGAGAATTCCAAAGTGAGGTTGCGTCAGGGTCCACACCCACTACTGAGACCAATCTCAGGGGTAGTTGTGTAAGAGAAAGCCATTCTGCTTGCTCACTCTGGGATCAGCTGAGCACATAAGCAGTCCAAATGTTGGGTCTTTTCTCTTCAAGATTTAAGTCCCCCATCAGGACCCCTCTGCAACGGTGCTTAGTTTACTGCTTTCTGAAGGTTAACAAAACTAGGCAGGCATTTAAAGGATTTAAACTTACAACAGTTGATCTACCTTCGGAAATAATTATTTGATATGAGAACTCACCCCCATCAAATAGTACTGCAGGTTTTTACACTGGTGTTCAGCGGTCGGATTAGGTACTCGTATATGCAGTACCACCCAGTAATTTGAGTTAAAACCAAAAATCCCTTTTTGTAATATGATATACAAACTTACTTTTATTTTTCTAATTACCTATTGATTTTCATTGGCCATTTTTTATTTTTCCTAAATTTCATTCCTACCCTCTATTTTGCAACTGTGATTTTTTTAGAGGATGGAAGTCAATCTGTGCAGCACTGAGAGTCCCAACATGGTAGATCTGAAGAAGCTGTGTAAGAAGAGAAGGCTGAAGCTGGTAAAGGGATCAAAGAAGGAGGAATACCAGTTAGCCCTCAGAGCATGGGAGTAAGTATGCATGCTACAGTCCACCACACAGGAGCAAGAGGACAATAGGACAGAGGGTAAGGAAGAAAGAGATGAGAAAGAGGAGAATCACTTTACAGTGGACCTAGTGCAAGTGGAGAGGGGGTGTCCATAGGATCCAGGTCCACTACCTTGTCCAGAGTAGAAAGCACTGTGTCCTTTCTCAGCTTGATCCAATCAGAGGTGTAGGTCAGACACGCTGAGAGAGCGTTGCTGCTGAAGTTGGCTATATAGGATAGGAAAAGGAAGTGGCAGCACTGGAGGAGAAAAGGTTAACCTTGGCCTTGGTGGAGAAGAACGTTCTACTGACAGTTGTGATAAGCCAGAAAGAAATGGACCTAAAAGCAAAGAAGATGTCTGTGCCCATTAATGATGGTGGCAGTGACATGTCTAGCAGAGGTAAAATAGTCTACATCCCCAAAGAGCTGGTGCCTAGTTATGTGGTGGGGTGACCTAGATAAGCGGTTTGCAGCATAAGAGGTGGCCTTTCATTTGCATAGAGTCCCAGAGAAAGACTTTGGGGCTAGTTTGTGGAAGCACATGCCAATTGCTAGGAAGGATATCCTATTGACCCAGATTAGAAATGCCTGCATGAAGAAAGCCTTTTTCAAAAATACAGGTCTGACTCCTGAAAAAATATTTCCTGAAGATAAGGGATAGCAAGAAGCAGTCTTACCAATCATGGGTTAATTCTTTGGACTCAACAAGTAAGGCAGTAGATGGTGTAATGAAGGACAGCAGAGTGACTGCTTAGGTTGGGCTTCATAATCTAATAATGAAGTACATTTTGAGTAATTGTTTGGGAGAGTTGTGCCAGCACCTAATTAATTCCAACCTAACTGCAAAGAGATAGCTTGGGAAAGAGTCTGACCTTTGGATCAGTACCAGAATGTCAAACGAGATACATGGGACTGACCACAAAATGTGGGAATCGGGATCTATGTAACAAGGGCAAAACAAGAATAAAACAGAGGTTTCCCAAAGAGCCCCAAAAGAGTTTGGAGAGAAAGGATTCCATACCCCTTCTGAACACAAGAGGGGAGGTTTAAAAGGGCAGAGATCTAGTGCATCTTTTTACCCATCCAGATAGTATAACTGTTTCTAGTTAGGGCACGAGCGAGGGGACTCTGCCAATCCTGGGAAACCACCTACAGTTGGGAATTCCACAATGGTGGCAAGTGTGGACTTTAGGAATGTTGTCAACAGGAGAAGAGGGTAGAACCTCTGTGCCAAGTATTCATTTTGCTCTGTCATTGGATTTTTTCTGGAGCTTTCTTGTGAAGAAGGCATCCATTCTCGTGGAGCCCTCTTCAGATAAAGCCTGCTTCCTTGCTCCATTTGAAGAATCTGAGCTAAAAAAAAAGAGTAAGGGGCAAATTTAGAAAAATGTCACACAGCACAGCAAGCCACCTTTATGGGCAGAAATGCACTGTATTTAAAAGAATATGATGCGTTCCTGTCTTTGTCATCATGCTGGTGTTGTTTTGGCTGCCTAGCACCAATGCAGGCACCCTAGCACCATGGTGCAATCGTGCCTGGCTGCAGACAGAATTTGGTTTGTACAGGAAAGGACACCTTCCTGCACAAAAATAATCCTAAAAGGTCAAATCCTATTTCTATGTGTGCTGCAGAATGCAACACACATAGAAAGAGAAATTTCTCCTTGTTACATCTCTCCTGGAAAGATGTAAGATGGCACATTCCAGGGTTTACAATTTTTTTTAAATATAGGAATGTGTCAAAATACATGGGAGTTGCATGGGAACACCCATGCATTGCTCATTAAATGCCTGCCCAGGGCAGAGTAGCTCAATGCAGCGATTTGCTCTGCTTTGAACTTCTCCCTAATTCTGAAGCCCCTCAGAGCCATGCAAAATGGCTGTGCATGGCTTCACGAACATGTGGTAGAGATTTGCATCGTGCATGTACATCGTTGCATGGTGCAAAAGCGATGCAAACTCTCGTAAATATGCCCCTAAGTCTGAAGGTATAAGTCTTCCATGGACAAAAACACCAAAAGTTTCCAGCCAGTGAAGGACTTTCTCTGGGAGTGAAATCCAAATTTCGCCTGCTCATAGCTTTCCCATCAAAAGTCAACTGCTTCACCTAGACCTCGACCAGTGGCTATGTGATGACGTGGAGCCCTCTTTCACCACAGCCTTCTGCTTACCTGCCTAAGATGTAAGTTTCCATTTCAGAGACAAAGTATGAAGGTAAAACTTTTGACGGGGTTGAATCAGGTTTCTGTATGTTACCTGTGTTCCAGCGCTGTCAACCTTAACATGCATTTAGGTACTGGTCAAGTGCAACTAAGTCTCTGTGGTTGAGACAATGCTTTTTCAAGCTTTTTTATTTTTAAACTTTCAAAATCCAAACCTCTGGTTTCCTTATTTGATTCATGTCATTTTGCTGCCATTTTATTTATTAAAATATTGTCTGTTGTTCTATATCGGTTTGGGAATTTTCTTGCGTTGTGTTTCTGCCTTTATAACGGTTTTGGTACTGCATGTATACTTTACACACTGCCTCTCAGTTAAGCCTGTTTGCCTTTTGCCATAGCTACAAGTAGGCTAAATTCAGGTTTAGTTAGTGACTTTAGTAGTTCACTCTGACAATAATTGTGATTATTATTTGAGGTGAATATTCACCCCCTCATTTAAATACTCCTATTATTTTACAGGTCATAATCTCAATCATTTAAATGTTCGAACTGAATTTGAATCTGAAAATATATTACAATGCTTGATGTCTTCATACACTGCATGTGTTCCCTTATCATGCGTGGCCATACATTTTACACATGTAGCACATAGTCTTTGCAGCAACTGTACTATTAAACATACATTCACATATTATAAGAGTAACTCGAAATTCTATTTACGGTCTCACAGAGCGCAAATACTAAATGCTTTAATCACAGAAATAATTATCCTTTGAGTTATAAGGACTCTCCAATATGATTATTTTCCTTGAATTCAGGTTTTGATTAAATAACTTATGATAAAACAAATACAAATGAACAAATATCATGACAACCATATATGGGGATATGCAGACTATAATGTGCTATTTATTAGCATTATTGGGGGAAGGGTAAAATAACCACACCAAGGCTTCACCCCTTGTGACTCAACAATGTTGATAAACAGCATATTACACTCTACGTATCTGTGCATATACCATTTTGTGACTCCTCCTTTATTCTCTCCTCCTCTTTTTTGGGTCTGAATAAAACTTGACATGTTGAAAAAATTACATTAAGCCTATTATTTAGAACTTTTTTTGCAGATTCAATAAACAACACCAACCTATATAAGGAAAGTTAACATTGGCTTTCTGTGGAGTGGTAGACTTAACACGTTTGGGTTATCTTATTGAACTAAGGGTCTCTTTGACTAAGCATTTTATTGGTCACAAATGCTCCCATTCAGAGTTTGCATCAAATACAATGTTTTTTCTTATGTACCAATTCCTTTTTAGGAGTTGGAAAAGTTTTGATGACTCCTGACATGGGACTGCAAATGGATAGAAATTCAATATCTGATAGCAATAATTTGTAGGTATCCCTTACAAATACAAAATTGGTATCTAATGAGTCAATGTTTTGTGACCGAAATCCAATCACAATCCAATGATGTTTTATTGACAGCTCAAAAGAGGAGTTAATGCAATCATAAAAGGGAAGAGGTCCATCTGGGACCCATTTCCATTTGTTATTGTGAAAAAACATGTTTGTTGAAGTTCCAGGTAACGACTGATAGCTCTTGAACAAAACAAAAAAGAAACTTCTTAGTTACACACAGTCCCAATTTTTTAAAGGAAAGCAGGCTCCATTTAAATAAAAATAGTTTACTTTATTGAAAGGTGATCGGCACATGCTGGCCCCTGCAGGACACCATCCCTGTGATGGCGTTCGAATGTAGTGAGTCCCAATTTATGACATCCCTCATTAATATATATGAGACAGGTCAGATTGCAACCCACTACGATTCAGATTAAGAACCCACTTATTAATTTTATAATTCAAGATAGAGGTGCAACACAATCAATATTATCATGAACAAAGAAGTCCCAATTTGAACTCCAAAGTACTGTCAATTCCTCTTTTTTTGTTTCATTCTTAAGCATATCAATATTACAGCAAAGAACGCCAACGTGTTTCATCCATAGCAATGGACTTCTTCAGGGCTGTAATGCATTAATACAAACAATAAATGCACACACTGAATACATAATTAATGAATACGAAAGAACAAATAAATGACAAATAATTAGTCTCAAATGAAAAACTAAAATATAAATAACATAATTTTCCAAGTACAGAAACCCCCTACTAACAATGAATAATGACCAAGAAGAAGACAAACATTACATATAACATCTATTAAAAACAAAGTGAAAATCAGAAAATGTGTTAAACTTCATTGTAACCTCATGCTTGGCAAATGGCCTTATAAACATGGAGAGACTTATGAAACACATTGTACAAACGTTGTAAGTCACCCAATATTACATGAGTCATAAAACATGAACTATATTCCTTTACTTTATTGTTAAAAGCACAATATTTGTATACAGTAAAAAGAGGAGGTAAACCAGATTACATCTTCTTTATTTCTAGTTCATTGCAGTAATTCTTATGCAGTACCCAAATTGCATTAATAATCCAAATCAATATTGTAATACGGTAACAGAGAAACAGAGAGAAAGGAAGGGAACAAATTGAAACAATAATACAAAAGGAAAAAATAGAAAAAAAACAGCAAATACATTCTTTTCATCTATCCTTCATAATGTTTGGATCCATTGCAGTAGTGTGCTGATAACAAAGAGCGGGCAATCCAAGACCTCAATGGCACATGGGGCATATGGTCATATCAATGTCACATGGCGCACATGGTCATATTAATGTCACATGGGGCACATGGGCATTCATTAAAGTTTCCATGCCTCAGTGCAAGCCAAAGCAGACCCACATGCGACCCACATGCTAATGGTCCAAATATACAGTTCAACATGCCTAGAAGTGAAGTAAAATTAATTCTAAAAACCAATACATACCACATTAGTTTGAATTGTCACAACATTCCACTGACAGCATATCCTTCAATCCCCACTCTCAGCAGTATAACATTTGCTATACAGGCGATTTGGGCCAATCTGCCCTGTATTTGGTGTCTAGTGACAAAAAATAATAACATTTGTTATAAAGATTTAAACCTGGATTTGAAGGGACACTGAGGCAGATCCGGTTGGAAACTGAAACATTTGGGAGAACAGTGACAGACACAAAAAACCTATACATACACATTTCTATTATATATTGTCCAATCTTCCAAAAAAAGGGTTGATCACTCAGTACCTGTAGACAACCATGTGAAGTTTACTTTATAGGTGGTTTGGGCTGAATTGTCCCGAAATGGCACCTAATAGCACAGAGTAATCAGGACAATAAGAAAACAAAAATAGATATTTGTATAGTACTTATTGTATAACATGACCCTTCCCTGAGTCAGTTGATACTGTGAAAAGGGTGTAAAGAGAATTGGATAGTAATGCAATAGGAGCAAAAGGCATGACACATACGAATATACTGAAATGTACAGGGTTAACTGTGTCACCCCCCAGTGGACATCATGCATGCAAAGGAAGAATCATGCAATAACACCCCTCCCCAAGGTTCATAAAGAAATGCTGAAAGCAAAACATCCACGACAGATGCAGGTACATAAAAACCCAGCATTTTAATATGCCTTTCAAAACGGTGGTTTCAAAGTGTCAGTTTCTTGTGTAAATACTGAACCCATGACTGACAAGGCATTCTAATCCATGGCCCCCATGTAAGAGCCCCGAAAAAATAATCAATAAAGGACCACTTCAATAATATGATGAATAGCCCTCGACCACCTGTTCATGCTCACCGCTCCCTGCTACAGTTCCTGTTACACAGATCACTGTCCCCGCGCGCCAGCTACCCAGTACTACAGTTCGAGTGCCGGCCCCAACTTCGTTTTTGCCCTTAAAAAGCTGTGATTTTATTGTTTTTGCCTGTGCGGCTTTATTGCTGATTATATTGTTTTTCATTGTTTTGCTGCACTGTTTGCCTGCCTGTGCAATCTGTTTTTCTCCATTTTGCCTTGAATTCATTTCTCTTTTTCTGGTCTGTTTCTTATCTGGTTCACTCCGGTTTCATACCTCTACAGTCTTTTACCACCTCTCAAACCCCCTGCCCTCCTGCCTCCCGACAGCTCCTCCCACCTCCCAGCGCCACTTAATGGATGTCACAGTGCGGCTCCAGTGAGAAGCCCTCAACCATCTGGTTTTGCTCACCACACACTGCTGTAGTCACCGTAGCACATAGGCACCACCCCGGCCCTCCAGCTACCCAGTACCATAGTTCGAGTCCTGGTTCCGCCTTGGTCTTTTCCCTTAAAAATCTGTGATTGTATTGTTTTTGTCTGTGCTGCTGTATTGCTGATCATATTGTTTTTCATTGTTTTACAGCTGTTTGCCTGACTGTACACATTGTTTTTCCCATTTTTGCCTGGAATTGTTTTCTCTTTTTCTGGTCCACTTCTGTCTCACCCTTTGCCATCTTTTACTGCCAGCCAAGCTCCTTGCCCACCCGCCACCCCAACAGCCTCTCCCACCTCCCAGGCTACTTAAGGGAGGTCACAGAACAACCGCACAGCAGAGGTGCCTAGAAGCACAGCAGATGCCCCCAGCTGGTGCGCTTCTGGTGCACACCAAAGGCAAGCCTGTCTGTGCCGCGTTACACCCTACACACAATAATAACTTCTTCCTCACATCACCAGTCACCACTGCGGAAGCCTTCTCCTGCATCCACTGCTGCTTCAGTACCACCCCATCACCCATCACCACCTAATCGAACAATGTTATGCCAACCACAGATGCCGACTCCCCACTGGACCAACCCACCTGCCTCCAGATCAATGAGAACACACCACCAAAATCTGGGATATCATCAACCCCATCCCTCCTCATGTGACCTTCATCACGGAGACCTGGGTCACCCCCACATCTGCCCCAGACATCACTACTGCAACTCCCAGCAGCTACAAGGTAAAACATGAGAACCTACCAACAGACACAATGGGGGCATCAGCATCATACACAAGGAAACAATCACTTGCACCATCACCAACAACGGCACCATGCCAACCATGGAACACATTAATTTTCAGCTCCATGCTGATTCTAGGACTACCATCAGAGGCACGCTCACATACAGACCACCAGGACCCTGAACGAGCCTCAGAAACATGATCACCAAATTCATCACCCCGCTCGCCTTTGAATCCAAACACTACATCTTCCAGGGCGACCACAATTTCCTCCTTGACAACTCCCGTGACACGAACGCCACCAACCTCTTGGAAAGACTACACAACATTGGCCTCAAGCACATTTTCACTGCCCCCACACACAGAGCAGCACACACGCTAGCCACATGCTGAAAGATCCAGCTCGCAACCACAGCATCACACTGGCCAGTGAACTCTCCATGAAACATCAGGTCAACGCTGTTACCTTAGGCTGCTTCCAAATGATCCGCTGTTCTACATGATCTTAAGATGGCTCCTCATCAGCACAAGGAAAACTGTGATGCAAGCCCTCACCACGAGCCCACTTGACACTGATTATGTGACTAAAGTTACACCACATTCTAAGACTCTGGTTAATATAGCTTTCAAGTTGATAAACAGTGGTGCAATTATATTATAGATAACATTATCCTCTGCAGTAGCAGTCCTCACCTAAAAATGCACAGATACCCTCTACACTAGTTAGTAAGTAAGAAAGATGCTCTATGTTTTGGAGACATGTATGTTAGTTTCATTATGGATAGTATGCTCTATGTACTTCTTGGCATAGGAGGCTGCAAGTACACAAGTATCTGAATAGGACAACTGTCAATCTTTAAAGGACAAAGTATTGTGCTTCATGACATACCTACGGTGTATCTCTTAGAGGTCACATATGTCTACTGAAACATGGATATAAGGGTGACAAATGGCTTTTACATGTAAAGGGAAGCTCGTATTCAAAGTGCACTGACAGACTCTGCTGTTATATGTCTGACCCATGTTTACACAACTATTTGTCTGGATGGATGGCTAGGTTGTGTCACTGCTTACCTACATATCTGAGTGAGTGTAGGAGTACACCTGTAGCAGTGCCATAAGATGTTTTAATAAATGTGCCAGTATGTGACAGTCTCTATGGCTCTCTAAATATGTATTTAAGTGGTTTAACAAATACCTTAGTGCCTGTGTTATGCTAGGGAATTTAGGGGTGTGCAGGTGTGTCTGCAACTACCTTTCATACTGCTGCAAACAGAAGGTGTTTCTGAGTATCTGTCTGAATATATGTCATTTTCTAGCTGTTTGAGTAGCTGAGAGAGAAGCTCTATGCTTTTATGAACATGTATGTTAGTTGTTTTATGGGTGGCATACTCTACATAGTACTTGGCATAGAGGCCTGCAAGTTCACAAGTAACATTTGGAACTCAAAAGGACATTTCTCATCTTTTAAGCATAAAGCACCTTGATTTATAGCCTACCTACAGTGTATCTCAGAGGGGATTTGTGTGCACTAAAAGATAAATTTGACACTTGAAAACAGCTTTCACATTCCAAGTGAAGATACAAGTGAGACTGACAAACAGGATCTCCACTAGTAGCCCTGACGCAAAGAAATAATATGTGAATGAAGGATAAAAAACTGAAGAGAGGGTAATTGAATGTGCTCTACTGAAAAATAAAATAATTTATATTAATTCCTCCATACCAACCTCGTTTTGCATCTGATACTGTGGAAGGCAGCAAATAAAAACTTATCCTTCAGTTTTATATTTTGTAAGTCCACTTCTGAATAGGTAATATGTCTTAACCCTTTCATACACTTTTTAAAGAAGCCCAATATGGCAGGTTTTTTATGCATAATTATTTGCGATTGTTGCAAAAAATGTGTGAAATTAAAGGAGAACCCAAAAACATATTTAGCTTAGTACTTATAAAATCTTTAAAAGTACAAGTACACTTTATTAGAAAACTCCGACTAGGAAACGTAGGGCCAGATGTATGACTCTTGGCTTTTGCAACTCACAAATTGCGAAAAAATGCGAGCCGCAATTTGCGAGTCACAAAAGCCAATGTACAACAGTGTCAGAGACACTGTTAGCGTTTCCCAATAGGGTCACAAAATGCGAGGCTCATGAAAATTAATGAGCCACTTGCAATTTGTGACCCCATTGGGAATGACTGGCCCTTAAAGGAAAAAGGCATGCATTTACCCAAAAAAATAAACCTTTTTGTTTCATTTTTTAAGGGCAGGTAGTGGTTGCTGGGACCACTGCCTGCCCTTAAAAAATATTTTTAGAGCCAGTCACAAAGGGGAAGGGGTCCCCTGGGGACCTCTTCCAATTGCGACTCCATTACTACCCTTTTGAAGAGGGCAGTAAATTGCGAGTGTTTTGCAAGCACAATTGCAGTCGCAAAACATCCATACATGACTTGTGAGTAGCTATTAGGAAGGTAAAGCCCCTTCCTAATAGCAAGTCGCAAAACACTATTTTGTGAGTCACACATTTTTGGAGAGCTGTAAAATAGTGTTAATACATTGGCCATGTAGGTTTTTGCATGCGCAAACGGGTGGCAAACCCATTTGTGCATGCAAAAACTGGTCGTACAACAGGCCCGTAACCCTTGTTATACAACAATCAAAAGTTTCTTATTCTTTCCAGACACTACCTAATTTTATTCACCTCCATATTCATATCATCCAATTAAATATTTTTTTAAACCAGAATCACACCTTCATTTAAACTGCCTTTCATTTTGAATAGGGGTGGGCGGAATTTGCGAAATTAACTTTCGCAAATTATCGCGTAAATGCTGAAAATCTCCGCAAACACGCCGGAAATATCGCGAAGACGCGGAAGTTTTTTTCCCGCCTGTTCGTGGTATTTTTTGCGTGATCACGGGTCGCCAACTTACCCATGCGGTTGCTCACGGGCGCGGCCATCTTGTTTTCACTTGTCCCGCCCTCTCGCGATGCTTACTTCCTGTTCCGGGTCGCGCAATGCATGTTCGCGCCCGTTCGTGGTCGATATTTCCTGTTCGTGACCGCTTTTACTTGATCGCGTTGCTTTTTGCTTGCTCGGGGAGAAAATATTGCGCGAACTTGCCCACGTGGTCGCAATGGGCGCGGCCATCTTGTTTTTCACTCTATTGCATGGTTCTGGGGCCTGATTTTCAATCCTCCCAAAATCTTTTCAATTCTTTGTTTATAGCCACTTTTTTTGATGTTTATTACTTATTATTTCTCTAACTATTTTCCTGCTTCTATATTTTTGGTTTTTGTCTACTTTTTTTTTGTTTTTTAGCTACTTTTTCTCTTTCTATTGACTGCTATTTATTTCCTGTACTCCTTTATTTATTTTACCTTTTATTTCCCGCCCCGTCCTCAGAACCATGTCCAAGGGTAGGGCTGTTCGCCGGCGCAGCCAGAGCCGCGACCGCCTTCCTTGCGGAAGGCGGCGCCCACAAGGGGTGCAGGCACGGGCCTTATTTGGGGAGGTGGAGTTGGCTGCACTAATTTTCTTTGTGCAGCGCCACCTCCCCTCAACCCTGGCAGCAGGTGGCAGGCCTGGGTCCGGGTACGGCCTCCGGGAGCGTCGGCAGCGGTGGGGGAAGGTGCGCCGGGCAGTGTCGCGCATCTCTGGGGTCCGGCGCACCCAGGCGCAGCTGACGCACCGGTGGTCCGACATCCTGGACCGTGAGCAGGACCTGCTGGACCTGCTAGGAGTGGAGGTCCCGGGGCTTAGTGAGTACCTATTTAATTATTACAACTTTGTGTCTGTTCTTCTGCTCTGTGTTAAATATTGCGAATATTTTTTTTTCCTTCCAACCAGCTAGAATGTTGCTGCTTACAATACATTCCAGGTTAATAACGTTTAAAAGTCTTCTGTGATTATGGTGCTCTTCTGCGCTACTACTAATCTTACTTGTTTGCAGCTTTGTGTTTGCACTTGCTTAGCGTGATTCTTTACGAGTTTATTTTAGAGAAATTAAGTTACGTAATGCTACAGTGACTCTAGTCCACTCCTTACTTTGTCCCGTCACTAATAGATAGGGGCGGATTGATGTTTAGGTACACTACTTTGTTTGAGCTTCTAATTTGTTAGTGGTATGCGTGATGCCCCCTCACTCAGTTACGTGACGTGCTGCTAGTACGGCAGTCTTTATTAGAACCTTTTCTAATTTGTTCAATGAGTGGTGATAGGCTTAGCAGTTACTTAGCAGTAGCAGATCAGCATCAATAAAACCAAAATTTGGTGTATACAAAAAATGTAGTCATGTTGATGTGTCCTCCATGATTTCACCATACGAATTGTTGAGGAATACAGTGGAAATGCATACTTAATGTACAATTGGCATGCCTGGAATAGGTGAGCTAGGTTGGGTGGTACGTTGTACTTAGGCTTAGTTGTAACTTAGTTTTCTGGAATCAGAATGGAAGACTGGATTACTGTTGATAAATAGTAACTTGAGTAGTCGAACTGCGAATCCCCCGATATTACTTGTTGACCAGATGAGATCGGTCAATTGAGTTATTGCAATTGTTGTTTACATAAGTGTTTTTTTACCATTGTTGAAAAATATTGTATTTGTTTGACACCATCCATCAATAATTGTCTCTTTCTTATATCTTTCCTGTTCATCAGCACCCAGGGGCAGACCGACAGGGACTGGGCAGTCGTTGGGACAGGCAGAACACCACCAGGATGACACCGCTGAGGGCTCCTCTGCTGGCCCCAGTAAGTCTTCTTGTTTTTAATAATATTTCTTATTCCATAACTTTTACTGCCCATATTTTTCAAAAACTATTGTTTGTTTCCAAATGCTATTTTTTTACCACCAATTATCCTTCGATCTGTACGGTTTCAAAAACCTTATCCCTGCCTCCGCTATGATGACTCTGAGTACTACTACTACTACATACTATTAGTCTGTCTATACTGTAGTAGCTAGTCTTGCCCAGTTGGCCAGTGCCAATCTTTGTGAAAGGTTGTAATATAAAACTCATATTTACCAGTAGCTCGAGCCATTGAGTCCAATCCGTTGGGTCGTCGTCTTGTACTACTTTTACTCCTATAGATCTTGAGGCTTTGAAAATTCACAGCAACAGCCCTACCAGATTTATTACTATTTTGATATGATACCCTATAGGACATACTACTGTTGTAGGGATCTTGCACATACACAGACATTTGCACCAGAAAATAGGATGTTGGTATTGGTAGGTTGGACCTTCCTTGCACACCACAATCAGAAATTCCGCACCCACCACAATTCCACTGCTTGACTATAGTACTGTCTTGTCATAACTATTAGGTCTCGGAAGCCTCCCCCCAAGATACCCAACAAGTAGACAACCCAGAACATAACACACCCAACCTCTCAGTCGTGGAAGCAATTCACATGCACACCCTTACTTTAATTTGCTCACTCGTGTAAGTTAGTCCACACCAAATACCACCAAGTCTATGTAAGTTCAAAATGTTTATTTCAATTTGAGAAGGTCTGTACACTGCTTTCTTATAAATGCAGCACCAACCGGAAAATCAATAACATTAAAACAATATACATTGTTACACTTATACAGTTGGGAATTAAATCATGATAACTGAACAGTGGTGGAAGGCAGCACCACCATCCCCTAGGAATTTAGTTTATATAAATTTATAAATGAAGATGTGAGTGAAGTGACCCCTCACCTTAGAAGAACCTAGTACTGGTAGTTGTTGCATCATTCAGAAGCTCTGGTTCGTAGAAGGAAATCTTGCGTCTGTAATGCGAAAAATGAAATGGTGTGCGTTAGTATATTGCAACTTGCAAGCATTTCTCAGCCGTGCCAAAAAGTGTAGCATTTATGGATAAGCAATATGGACTAACAGTAACAGTAGTACAGCAGTACTTCCTAAAAAAGTGGCTTGTTAATGTTTGTTGACCGCTTGTACGCAGCGCGTACACTAGAGTCTAGACAGTAGCAGTGTGAGGCAGGTCATGTGGGCTCAAAGGTGTCTTAAGAAGCTGCAAGGTAACGTCACATGTGCAAAAAGAAAAGACACAAAGGTAAAATGGTAGCATGGCTAGGGCTAATTAAGCAAAGGCTACAATGATCATATATAACTATTAGTGTCTACTGTACTGCTACCTGATTTGTACTAGTGATGTATGTTAGTATTAACTCATTTTTCAACCTTGCTACTGATCAATAGGGGGGAGGTGTATATGACGCCTAACAAATGTGTAATGTTTTCTAGGCGCACTACCGACCACCACTGCCGGGGCCAGTGAAGAATGCAACTCGGAGGGCGAGGATGCGGCAGTTGCTGCCGATACCGATGGAGCGGCAGGGGGAGTGGGAGCACCAGTGGCAGGCGGTGGTAAGTTAGATTCATAATCCTTAACTATTGTTGAACTTGACAGTACACTCACTGCAAGGGTGTACTGTATGTATATGTATACTGTACAGTTGTGACTTAGGGCCCCATTAGGATGGTGGGCGAATTGCCCCCGCCGGGCCAGCTGGAATTCACTGCAGACACCGCAGGGGCAAACCTCCCGCCATCCCTGTAGAAAATATTCAGACCCCCCACATGTCGACCACGCGGAAAAGGGTTCAATATGCCGGTGGTGTCTCTCTGAACACACCGCCAGCCATATAATCTGCATTTTGGAATGCCTTTGCATGGCGGCATTGCCGTCCACCATGGAAAGGCATGCAGACATTGCAGAGTATGCTTGGGGGACCCCATGGAGGGTACCTACCTATGCTATGGTACCCCCGCCTTTCAAAGCAAAACGTGACAGGCTCCGTGCGGGGCCCCGTCATGTTGTGCTTGGAAAAGCAGCACAACATTTTAGCATTGCTTTCGGCAACGCCAACCAGAATGTAAAAAAAACAGGATGCGCCCGCCACTGTGCCGGGCGCATCATCCTAATTAATTGTCCCCACGGGACCCCCACCCTTTTTAGCATGAGGATGGCGGGCGGACAAAGTCCGCCCGCTATCCGATGTCGTAAGTAAGTATGAGTTGTTGGGGACGTTTGAAGAGTGAACTAGAAGACTAGAATTCCCTTTAATTGGCATAGGAGCGGGAGTATTGAGTAACCAATGGCCTCATCTATCTGATCTCAACTCCGCTTTGAAAGTTTTATGGAGAAGAGCACCTGGTGCACTGTTCAACTAAAAAGTGAAAGATGGGTGGAAGGAAGAAGGACGGGCGACATTTAAAATGTTATGTACTACTGTGCTTTATTTTATAGTGCTACTCTACCATGCCACTACGTGTATAAATAATTACCTTGTCCTACTGTTTTTCTAAGAGTATATTTTACAATTGTCTTGTTTTTTTCTTTTTGATACACAGCTACTCCGAAACTCAACCGGAAGGAGTTGGCCGCCAAGGCACGGCGCCGGAAGCTGGAGGCAATCCAGCGAGAATACCGGCGGCTGGTGGTCTTAGCCGAGGAGGAGGAGGAGACTGCGGCTGCAATTGTTGAAGCCTCCTCCAGTGGCCCCAGCCACCGCCCTCCAGCGGTACGGCACCACCGTCTGGCGGCTGCCCGCCGCCACCGTGCCATCTCCGGTGCCCCCCCACTGTGGCTGCAACTGCCACGGCCTTAGACGCCGCGTCGCCCGTTTAGAGGACGAGATGCGCCAGATGTGTGTCCTCCTTCAGTCCCGCCCCACCACTTAGTCCCTGTCATCCTGTTCTGCCCCTTTTTTAATTCTTGTTTGGGTGGGTGGGAACTTGTTTGGGTGTTACGGACTTCTATGGACATTGGTTGGGGTTAGGGAGGGGGGTGGGTCAGCTTTTGTGGGTTTAGTTTATCTTTGTTAGGGTAAATTAAATATATTTTTCTATGTTACATGCAATGTTGTTAATGTTTTGTAGGTGGGGTAACTGTTTTACATCACACTGTTTCCTTGCTGGTGCATGGCCGCCCATAGCCTGTGTTTGATTTCAATAATTGGCTGACTGTATAAGACACAAACAGATAGATGCGACACACCTCACTCATTGACTGGTCCTTCTAGTACTTTCAGTCTGTCCTCTAGTCTATGCATTCTTTGGAGTGGTGTGTGAAAATGAAATCATTGACAACATGTCCATTATTAATTCTGCCTCCCCCAAACTTCTCTCTTACCGGTGCTTGATGTTTATGTCCAACTGTGGCACAGCACTGGCTGCATGGTGAAGATGTTTTCCGTTTTCATACATGCCATGATTGGGGTGGTGGTGGTGGTGGTAGCATAGTAATAGTGGTAGACACTGGCAGGGTGGCAGCATTTGCAAAAAAAGAAAAGGAGACAGTCAATCGCCTTTGAGAGACTGTTAGAGGAGTAGTTGAATGAAGTACAGTACAGAACTTACCAAGCATAATATGCTTAAATATTTGAGAAAAAACAGAATGGTGGTTAGGAGGATAGCCTACTAGACAGAGTTACAAACTATAGTTGTGTCGAGTCACTTGACTAGGCCTACAGCCTAACAGTTAGTGCTGTATATGAGGAATGACAACAAACAAATCAAATCAATGCCGGCAATTCATGCTGAGGTATATGTTCCTTTGTTAAAAAAAATAACCTCTGAAATATCCTACTCATGGGTGGCCAAGCAGAAGAAGATCATCGCTCTGCCTTGAAGTTGAAGTAGTGTTGCTTTCACCACATCCGCCCCAGCAAGTGTGTGATTAAATATTGGTGTACATTTAATTTAGTTACACCTCGACAATAAGTCACACAGCCCGGGGGAAGAGCGTTAGGGTTTGTTGAATGGATGGGAAGTGGGTTTTTGGGAAAGGTTTGACATTGAAAAACAGTATGCATACATAGACAAACAAACGACAATCATTGAAGACTACCATATCCATATGTTAAGGGAGAAAAAGGCAATGCATGCATGATGATGAGAGACTCATATTACATACACTTCTAGTTCTTGTTCTGTTGTTCCGGCCTTAATACTTTAACAGATAGCAAATAGAAACTTTAAATATTGGTAGGGAAGAATCGTAAACACAGAGCAAACCTAATGATGATTGATAATAACAACTCCAAGAACACACTGTTGTAAAGATTGTATACAAGATATTAATCAAATTATTTAAAAGAAGATAAAAGTGGATACTGTTACTGTCTTATCCTGGTCAAAAATGTGGACTGGATTTTTGCATCTCGGCATTCCTCTTGTTCCTCTCGTCCATCAATCTTGGGTGTGTCGCCTCGCCACTCGCCACTGCCCAGCTGAAAAAAAAAAGGTGATTGATTGGTAAGGCAATTAATATGCATTGTAATGTTTTACAAAGTTTCGGGCAAGGCCCGGCCTGTAATTGTAGATTGAAAACCAAAGGGGATATTGAGAAAGAAAGTTAAAACAAATGCAAAAGTGATGGTGTAGTGCAACAAGAACACTTTCCGAGGTGGCATCTATGCATCATCTCTACTCTAGTCTGTTTCCAGCATTGACCTTCAACAGTAACAGGAGAGAGCAGGCCCACAGTGCTTAGCATTAGCACATCCTACGTTAACACTTAAAATTCTTTTTTTCTCTCTCAAAGAGTTGGACAAACGCAAAGCACATTATCTATTCCAAACATAGCATTTTACAGTTTAAGTTAGTAAAATGAATGCACTGCAGTCATCCCACCGCTAGAGTCTATTCAACTTCTACACAGACATTTGGGTCTGCTGTGGTTGTTGTTGTTGAAGTGTTTACCTTTTGGCTTTTCCGTTTTATGACACTCATGATGAAACGTCCTCCTGAGTCCTGACTTAATCATCATCATCTCTGATACTTCTACTGACTGACTGTGAAGATCGGCCTGCAGTATAAGTAAAAATTTTATGACACAACAAGAGTAGAAATATAAATATTACTGACTTGAGTCATTCTTTATTGTGTACAGAAAGATAGATTACTAGTACACTTTGATATCACTTTGTGCACAACAAACAAACAACGCAAACACAAACACCAATAGCTTAGAGTCAGGTGTCCAATGCATGCCATTAATTGTCATCATTACCTGTTCCTTCTCATCTTAAGTTAACGGGCCGTGTTTTTCGCCATCATCATGATGGACGGTGCTGTTGTGTCAATCATACTCATTGCGCAGATTGAGTGAGCCCCCTTCCTGTATTGAATTAAAAGCAATGGGTCACCAAGCTGCAGGAGAAGTACCAATTTCTTATTTGCAAGAAGGGGGAAATTAGTGTGTTCTCTAGAAAGTTGATTAGTGGCAGTGCACAATTACATAAATTCATGCACAACAAACACACCAAAATCTAAATCATTCAGTCTGCGACTCTGCGTCCAATGCATGGCATCAATCATTAGCTGTTCCTTCTCATCTTAAGTTAACGGGCCATCTATTTCGCCATCATCATGATGGACGGTGCTGTTGTGTCAATCATACTCATTGCGCAGATTGAGTGAGTCCCCTTCCTGTATTGAATTAAAAGCAATGGGTCACCAAGCTGCAGGAGAAGTACCAATTTCTTATTTGCAAGAAGGGGGAAATTAGTGTGTTCTGTAGAAAGTTGATTAGTGGCAGTGCACAATTACATAAATTCAGGAACAACAAACACAACAAAATCTAAATCATTCAGTCTGCGACTCTGCGTCCAATGCATGGCATCAATCATTACCTGTTCCATCTTATTTTCAGTTAATGGCCAGTCTCTCTCGGCTCTGAAAGGAGGATAGCTATAGTAGTCATCTGATTCATGGTCCACTTATTTTGGAAGGACTAGGAAAGTTTGAATTTGTTGTTACCATCATCCAATCATCATTCATGAGGGAAATGGAATTGAGCAGGAGATTCAGTATGATGGAGCGGAGGAGCTGGATTTGGAGGACTGTACTGTCAAATAGCAGACACCTGAAACTTGTATATTAAATTAGAAGAGTAGAAGACGGTGGTAATGGATTTGTTGTGATTCACAAGTTTATAACCGGAACGACAGACACATAAACGAAGGGGGAAAAAAGGGAGGAAGACAGTAAGTGCGAGCCTAATTGTCAGGGAAGTATAGCTCATCCTCAAACTCTGGGGGTTCAGCCAGTAGTAGGTAATCATCTGACACAATACTTCCGTCACCTGAGCCGCTGTCCTCATCTTCCTCCGTTGATTCATGTATTGTGTAATTCGGTGATATGAAGTGCTGATTCATTTTGATCATTGTTAACCTCTCTACGTTTTTTGGAGATAGACTGGTCCTTCTCAATGTTACAATGGAACCAGCAGCACTGAAAACATGTTCGGAAGAGACACTTGCGACAGGGCAAGCCAGATAGCTTATCGCCAGCCTGCTGAGCTGTGGCCATTCAGACCTTTTCCTATACCAATACTGCAATGGGTTTTGATCAACGTACACCTCTGTTGGGTCGTCCAGATATGCCTGGACCATCTGCTCAATGTTCAGGGTTGCTGCTAGTAAGCTTTTGTGCTGTTTTTTCTGTGCATCAGCACTGTGCTTACAATAGCCCATCTTTACATACCAATCCTGTAATGATAATGATTGTACTCGGCCTAATGATCCAGTTATTGTTTCTGTAGTCGATAGTGATGGTGAGTGTTGTGATTGTGAGCCAACCGTACTGCCCTCAGCCGATGAAGTTGCACTTGATTCTGCATGGCCTGCTTCAGTATCAGTACTTGTTGTGGGTTGATCTTGCGGGCTTTTAATTAGCAGCCATTCGTTTTCCAACTTACTGGCTGCTTCAGCTACACAACTTTTGTAGCGGGCAACATCATTGTCGAAAAAGCAAGGAATGTCTTCAGTAGTCCCAATTTTGCACGTGGATCCAGAATTGTGGCACAAATGTAATGTTCTTGTGACAAAATTTTATTTTGTAACCTTACATTTTCAGTTAAGCACCGGGATAAGCTCTCCACCAAGTCATGGGCTTGCCTTCTGTCCTCTACACCTTTGTATGATTCAGACACATTATTCAGCTCATACTCTAGCATTTGCAATAATGGGATAGCTTGGCCCATTGTACTGTCCTCCTTGCTGACTTCACGTGTGAAGACCTCAAAAGGAGAAAGCATCTCAGTCAGGCATTATTGCTCCATGTCAAGGATCATGCCTTTAACAGTAGCACTAGCATCCCCTCTTCTTTTCCAGACATATTCATGGAGTGACATGTGCTGTTCATAGAGACGATCAAGCATGTAATACGTTGAGTTCCAACGTGTTGCCACCTCCTGGATGAGTGCCTTGACTGGCATCCTAAATTCACGTTGGATGATCCTCAGCTGCTTCTGAGCTTTAAAAGAATGGCTGAAATGAGTGCATATTCTTCGGCAGATGGCCAGTAAATTGCTGACTATGGGTTCTTTTTTCAGAAAGTCTTGAACTATAATGTTTATGCAGTGCGCCAAACACGGAACCCTGAAATAGGAACCAAGTTCCATGGCCTTAAGTACATTACTGCCATTGTCTGTGGCAACAAAACCAATACGAAGCCCTCTGGGCCGCAGCCATTCCAAAATCTTGGTGCAAAACTTGTGTAAAATGTTTTCAGCCGTATGAGATTTCTCCATGGCGAACATGGCTACAGTTGCATGTTTCTGAGTACCTTCAAAAATCGCAGCTGTGTCAACAACACCTCGTGCAGATAGTTTATCTTTAACCCCCACAAAAGAGATCCAGTGTGCAGTGATGCACATGTAATCTGTGGCTTGGCAACTGCTCCACATGTCTGTTGTCAGGTGGATATTGTGCACAGCACTCTTCTGCAAAGCTTGTCCAACCAATTCCAGCACATCATGATGTAGTGCCGGAACAGCAATTCTTGCGAAATAGGACCGGCTGGGAACTTTCCATTTCGGGCAGATGGCAGACACAAATTCAAGGAAACCCACCCCTTCCACAAATGAAAAAGGAAGAAGGTCCAGCGCTAACATTTTAGCCAGCTTCGCATTGTACAATCGTGCCGTTGGGTGGTTGCGTTGGAACTGCCCCTCCAACCTAAACATGCTCTCAATGGTAGGCTGGCTAACTTTCCTTAGTGGTGCTGTTTTCATTAACCCACTACGGCTCAAGGACACAGATTGTCTCATTGAGGTACTCGCCGGTCGCCTTGGTGTCTCACACAGACTCTGAGTATGGCTCTTACTGCGGTGCCACTCTGATGTTCCTGAGGAGGATGTGGGCGTTACCACCACTGCACTACTGGGGACAGGGCTAGAAATGCCTCCCTCTTCTTCACCTGCCACCGCAATAATATCGCTCTTTGATTCATCCTGACCAACTTCAATGGGTTGACTTTTTCTACTTTCTTTTAACTTAAGTAGGTGATCCTCCCACACGATAGTGTGGTGTATTCTGAGATGACTTGCTTGTCCTCCGGTACCATAATTTGTACCAAGCTTACCACGCCGAGCACCTTGCCGACAAATTGAGCATATAGCAACGTTCTCCTCCTTGGCGCTAACAGAAAAGAAGTCCCAAACTGGGGAGGAGAACTTTCTGGCACTGCTGGATGTGCCACTTTCAACACCAGATGAACTTGAGGGGGTGTTTGAAAATGTGTGACCCTGTGCACCTACACTGTGACTTTTACTACCACTACCTACTGAGATGGTTGAGCTGGATGTAGGTCCCTGCCGGGCCTTGGAAAATATGGCAGCTGGAGGTAGTGGTGGTGTAACCTGTGTTGGTGAGATCCTTGCTACATCCCGCTCAGTAGCAGCCTTTCTGGATAGGGTGAGACTGTTGGTCTCCAATCCCTTTGGGGCGAGAGTAATGTGCGTGATGACTGGCTCGTCTTCATCAACATCATCATCACCCCCCTCTTCTACATCTACCTCCATAACTCTAAGTTTTTCTGGGACCTTCCTTTTTCAGAAGCATTGTCTTGTGGCGTATATCACTCTCAGACCGAGCTGGTGGGACCCAAGTGTCATCACGATCATCAGAAGCGGGGCTTGAAGAAGAAGATGATGGACTAAGCCTCCTTTTCCTTGCTGGTGTTCTGGAAGACAATAGATCTTCTGAAACAGTGGTTTGACTTTGCTCCACTTTGTCTGCAGGAAGCTCGATTTCCTGAAATGCCCCTACGTCAGGAGCAACAACTACTATGGTGGGCTGTTGCGGCGGCTGCTGCTGTTCTTGTTGCGGCGGCTGCTGCTGTTCTTGTTGCGGCAGCTGCTGCTGTTCTTGTTGCGGCGGCTGCTGCTGTTATTGTTGCGGCGGCTGCACACTGATCTGCTGAGTTTGCGCCTGCGTTGAACTTGATTGTGTACTACTTTGCGGTAATGACATTTCTTCAACATCGCTGCTCGTTAGTAGACTGGCTACCTCTGCGACACTAAAGCCCTTGGGCCTAGGTTGGTGTGGTTGGACAGCTTGGCTCCCGGACAACACTGCTGCAGGTGTAACTTTTTTGGTGCCAAAAAAAAACATTGGCCGGCACACCACCAGTCGTGGTTAATGGCACTTCCTTTTTCTGTTCCTTCTTCTCACCGGCAACTTTCTTGGTACTGGACCTGGTACCTTTCTTTGGGGCCATCTTCTTCAGATGTCAGGCAGGATGCAGATGCACAACAAGTTCTGGTCACACGTGGACGTGATGCGCAGCAGGACTTCTGTCTGGCTGGCAGTACAACGGGTAGCCGGGTGATGCTGATGACACCTCCTACTCTGTCTTTTGTGCACCTAAAAGCAAATAAGACAGGAGAAGAACATCAGTGAAATGTTGCATTTGTTGTTGTGGTTCAGTTACTTAGTACTGTACTAGTGCAAACAAAAGATAGTCTAGCCATTTATGACTTTTTTTTTTTACTAGAGCTATGTTATACTACTTTGTACAGCCACACACTACACTCTCAGGAAGGATAGGAAAGTTAATAATAATCACCAAAATAAAAATGTAATGAAAGTGGGGTGGACCATTAAATTATTTGAGCATCTCAGCATCCATGAAGCTGCTGCTGGCAAAGGGGGTGGATGGATGGAAGCAGTAAGCCAAATAGCCAATAGGAAAACCATGCAGGCCTATGGCAAAAGCAGGACACTAATAACTCACAGTCCAAACACCAAAAAAGGCCATCACCCACATGGACACTCACAAATCACAAACAAGCCGGGGGCCTGGAAAACACCAGGAGCTGACAAAAGGCCTATAAAAGCCAGGTAAAGGATTCATGCTAAAGCACACTGCTCTGCCTTTTTAATGCAACAAAATGGAAATACGAACATTCACAGGCCCCAAAAAGGTCTGCAGGGTGCATGCATTGCACACCAACACACCAGACACATACAACAAAAGCATGTCTTTAAGACAACCAACAGAAATCAGAAAGGCCACCCCAAAAAACACACTTCCCCAATTCAATCCAATGCCATCCATGCCCTAAATGATGTCTAAAAATTCAACAGACCACACAGAAAACACTTGATTAATAAAGCTGTGGCTACCTGCTCTGATCCTAGTGGATGAAAAAGCAGGCCTGTTGGCAGACAAGGCCAGGCAAGCTTGCAGGCCAAGGCTTCAAAATGGCCACCAGCCACATGGCCAGGCCCAACAACATCAGAAAGGTCACCCCAAAAAAAACACACTTCCCCAACTCAATCCAATGCCATCCATGGCCTAAATGATGTCTAAATTCAACAGATCACATAGAAAACACTTGATTAATAAAGCTGTGGCTACCTGCTCTGATCCTAGTGGATGAAAAAGCAGGCCTGTTGGCAGACAAGGCCAGGCAAGCTTGCAGGCCTAGGCTTCAAAATGGCCACCAGCCACATGGCCAGGCCCAACAACATCAGAAAGGTCACCCCAAAAAAAACACACTTCCCCAACTCAATCCAATGCCATCCATGGCCTAAATGATGTCTAAATTCAACAGATCACATAGAAAACACTTTATCAATAAAGCTGTGGCTACCTGCTCTGATCCTAGTGGATGAAAAAGCAGGCCTGTTGGCAGACAAGGCCAGGCAAGCTTGCAGGCCTAGGCTTCAAAATGGCCACCAGCCACATGGCCAGGCCCAACAACATCACAAAGGCCACCCCCAAAAAACACACTTCCCCAACTCAATCCAATGCCATCCATGCCCTAAATGATGTCTAAATTCAACAGATCACACAGAAAACACTTGATCAATAAAGCTGTGGCTACCTGCTCTGATCCTAGTGGATGAAAAGCAGGCCTGTTGGCAGACAAGGCCAGGCAAGCTTGCAGGCCTAGGCTTCAAAATGGCCACCAGCCACATGGCCAGGCCCAACAACATCACAAAGTCCACCCCCAAAAAACACACTTCCCCAACTCAATCCAAAGCCATCCATGCCCTAAATGATGTCTAAATTCAACAGATCACATAGAAAACACTTGATCAATAAAGCTGTGGCTCCCTGCTCTGATCCTAGTGGATGAAAAAGCAGGCCTGTTGGCAGACAAGGCCAGGCAAGCTTGCAGGCCTCGGCTTCAAAATGGCCACCAGCCACATGGCCAGGCCCAACAACATCACAAAGGCCACCCCCAAAAAACACACTTCCCCAACTCAATCGAATGCCATCCATGCCCTAAATGATGTCTAAATTCAACAGATCACACAGAAAACACTTGATTAATAAAGCTGTGGCTACCTGCTCTTATCCTAGTGGATGCAAAAGCAGGCCTGTTGGCAGACAAGGCCAGGCAAGCTTGCAGGCCTAGGCTTCAAAATGGCCACCAGCCACATGGCCAGGCCCAAAAACATCACAAAGGCCACCCCCAAAAAACACACTTCCCCAACTCAATCCAATACCATCCATGCCCTAAATGATGTCTAAATTCAACAGATCACATAGAAAACACTTGATCAATAAAGCTGTGGCTACCTGCTCTGATCCTAGTGGATAAAAAAGCAGGCCTGTTGGCATACAAGACCAGGCAAGCTTGCAGGCCTAGGCTTCAAAATGGCCACCAGCCACATGGCCAGGCCCAACAACATCACAAAGGCCACCCCCAAAAAACACACTTCCCCAACTCAATCCAATGCCATCCATGCCCTAAATTATGTCTAAATTCAACAGATCACACAGAAAACACTTGATCAATAAAGCTTTGGCTACCTGCTCTGATCCTAGTGGATGAAAAAGCAGGCCTGTTGGCAGACAAGGCCAGGCAAGCTTGCAGGCCTAGGCTTCAAAATGGCCACCAGCCACATGGCCAGGCCCAACAACATCACAAAGGCCACCCCCAAAAAGCACACTTCCCCAACTCAATCCAATGCCATCCATGCCCTAAATGTGCTTGAAAATGAAATACATTCAAAAAACAACAAAAGGAACAGTTGCTTCATCATGCACACACCCATGAGGCCATACCCATGGCTAGCTCGGGCCTACTACTACTACCCACAAAATAAAAAAATAAAAAAAGGAATGATGATAATTAATTATCAAAAATAAATTGTAGTTACTTACAACAACTGCAATGCCCACAATCAAACAGACACAACAACCACTTACTTGTAAAATATCCTATTCCAAAAATCCTCAAATCTAATTGCAATGATGCAGCAGAGAAAAAGAGTGAACTTTCCAGCTCCAAATCCAAAGGCAGAATGAGCAGGAGATGGACAAAGCACTGGGAGGAGCCTGCTGGACAGGAACAGGAAGTTGGAGATTCTGTATCACTTCCTCCCTCTCTCCACCTTTTAAAAAAAGGACTCCTTGCACAAAAAAGGACAGCCAAATGTCAATGTAAGGAGTTGTTTTCATCCAAAATCAGCATTTGCAGAAGGTTTCATGCTGCTAGAGCTGATATTCCTCTCCAAATTGAAAATTTTACATGTTTGAGTTATCGAGCTTCACATTACTTCCGCCAGCGTGTCGAAAATGACATGATCGCGTTCTCTTTGTCCCTGTCGCGTTGGATATGATGTATTCGGGGTCTCCTTCTCCTGTTCGCGTTCGATTAGACGTGCCCGTGTCCTCACCCTCTCGCTCGCGATGTAGAATAACGTGTTCGAGATCTCAATCTTCTCATATTCGCGCGGTGCATGATCGCGAGAAGAAAGACGTGATCGCGCGACAAATGACGTGATCGCGCGACAAATAACGTTAATGCAGCTGCGAACTGTCGCGAGACAGCGCAAAATGGCAACCAACATCCAACATCTCGTGGAGAACGCGACAGGGTCGGGAAAACTTGTCGGCGAACGCGGGGATTCAGGTAAGGCGATCGCGCGCACGCGAGAATGTATTTTTTTACAGCGCAAGCAAGAAACAAATTATCGCTAAGCTGCGGAATGCGGAAATTTTGACATTTTCGCGCTTTCCGCGGAACGCGAAAATGCCAAAATATCGCAATTTCCGCGAACGGAACGGAATTTTGGCCCAGGCCTAATTTTGAACAACTGCCTCATTCAGCCCCAGCCTTCTCCTGACTGCTCCTGCTGCTTTATGTCAAAAGTGTGGATTGTGGGCCACATCTAAGTCTTTTGGGATAGAGAGGCTGCCAGAAAAAATGGTATTGACATGGACTTCTGTTTGGCTAATGTGGACAATACTTCGATTGGCCAGAGGGGGATGAAGTGGCATCAATTGCTTCATTGTGGATTGCCAACCACCTGACGTCATAATTTTGTCCTGTGGTGGCAATGACTTAAGCACACTGACTGGGGTAACACTGTAAATCCTAACGAAGGATACATTTGCGCAATTAATGACACTTTTCCCTCACACTGTCTTGGTGTACTCCAACAGATGCCAAATGCAGAAAAGGAAGCGGTTCAATCATTTCTGTCCACAAATTGACAGAGCCAAGAAACATGTTACTAAGGGGAACATGCATTAAGCAATTTTGTGATCGCAAACAGTGTGAATTGCAAAAATCAGCCATTTGCAATCGCAAAATAGCGCTAAGCAATGCATCATTGAAAATCACAGAATATGTTGGAAATTCGCTAAATTTGCGAAGCCCAACTTTGCGATCATAAAATACAGAATCCGTATTTGCAAATTTGCAATTAGGTTATTGCAAACCTATGCATCAAACATTTGCAAATTGCGATTATGCTAGGATTCGTAATTTTGCACATGCAAAGTAGCACCAATTCAAATCAGGTGTAACTCTTTAAACAGCCCCAGTAGGCCTCAGGTTGTTTCACAATGGCCGCACTCTACGTCATGGCAAGGAGGATGAGGATACAAGCAGCAGCATTTTTAGCTTGCACATTACATTGTTTGGCCCGATAGAGGAAGAGATTATTGAGAAATATAGGTTGAATTCTTCCATGATCTATGACCTGATAGCTGAATTAGATCTACTACTGTAGTGTCAGACTCGCGGAACACATGCCATCTTTACCCATGTGCAGGTCCTATGTTCACTGCACCTCCTAGCCTCAGGTATCTTCTAGGGGGTAATTGCTGCTGCAGGAGGTGTTTCCCAAAGTGCACTATCGCATTTCTTTAACACAGTCCTGGATGCTATGTTGCTGAGGATGCACCACCACATATATTTCCCTCAACACCACAGGAATTGCAGGAAACTAAATTTGACTTTTACCAGACAGCCCACATTCCCCATGTAATAGGTTGCGTTGATGGGACACATGTAGCTATATGTCCCCCTCAGTGAATGAGTACATTTACAGGAATAGGAAGTCATATTATTCACAGAATATACAAGTCATATGCAATGCAAAGAACATCATCACAGACATAGTGGCAAGATTCCCAGGTAGTACGCATGATTCCTACATCTTCATACACAGTAGCATACGTATACGTCTCCTTGGGGGTGAATTTGGCAAAGGATACATGCTTAGTAAACACATGTAACTCTCTTATGCTGATTCTCTGGTCATTGTGAGGCATTGCTGTATGTAATCTATTGCTGTGTACCCTATATGTGACAGCGCACATGCTGTGTGCTCCTTCATATTGACACCATACCTGAATCAAAATACACCAAGAGAACAGTGGTTTAATGAAGCGTACATATCAACGCGCAATGTGATTGAGGGGACCTTTGGCATTGCAGTACAGGCCAGTTGTGCCATGTTACACAACATTGCAACTGCTAGAGGCGTACCCCTGGAACTCTTGGATAGTGAACCCGACAAAGAGGAGGAGCCATTACAAACAACCTCAACAAGAAGCAAGAGCATCGAGTGCAGCAGAAGGAAGACAGTGACGTTCAGAAATAGCACAGAATTATTTTTAAGGTGGGTAATGATGAAACAAGACACAACATGGTTTCATTGCCATTTTGATTTATTTAAAGAAAAAGTGTTCAGGTTTTGTTAATGCACACATACCAAGCAGAAAAAATGCAATGTGTAAGTATAAATGCAACCGGATAACATTGCCATGGGTCTTGTACATCAGCCCAGAGAAATTCGGATAATGGTTATCTCAGCAAGGGAAAATCCTGTGCTCAGGTCCACACTATTTTCGTCGACCATGCACTCCTGTTGCCCATTCAGGGTGCTCTGACACATCAGACTTGAGCACTCTGATGCTGGAGTATTCCTTGTGCTGCGCCTCCTGCATTCGGTCACTGGTGTCATGTTGCTACTGAGGCTGTAGGCATCCTCACTATCCCCTCCACCCATGACACAACTGGCATGGAACTAAAGTAGCTTGCAATTGCTCCACAGCATTGGTGACCTGTATCAGTCCTCTGGCCACATCACCACAGCAATGTGTCATTTCCACCTGCATGTCTACAGCAAGTTGGGACAGTTGTGCTGTTCAGGCGGTTGATAGCCCTAGTGCACCATCTAAGCGGCCAAGAAATTAATGGTGTCTTTTGCGATGGGACACCTGGTCTTCTTGCATCACCTCCTTTAACCCCTTTAGTGCTAATGGCATGTCACCAAAGTATTTATTGGTTTCCCTCTGACCTCCCTGCACAGCTGTTGTGTGCTGTTTGATGCTGTCACTCATCTCTCCCATGTTCCTTGCAAGAGAAGAAAGGGGTGCCTGCATTGAATGCATGTGTTTGCGTTGTAGGCACTGTATTTCAACATTGCGTTCTCCAGCCACAAAAAGGACGTTGAACTGTCAACTTCCTTAGCTCTCATTTGTGCACCTACCCTGCGCCTCCTAATGCGGATATTTCTACGATGCATTTTGACACACGGTCTTGATGTGGATGTCTGCCCAGACTATGCTGCTGGAGGGTCAGGTAGGCTCTCCTTTTTCATTTCGAATGCAGGCAATGGTGCCACTGTGATCCTGCATCTTGTGGGTGCAGGTGTTGTGGGTGATGGTGACACTGCGATGTCTTCTCCTGAATGTGGCTCAGGGTCCAGGGGTGCATGGCCTTCACTGTCATCTGACTCCTGTGCAGGTGCATCTGTGATGTGAAACTGTGCAATTTTGTTATATAAAGTTATTTCTTAACACACTGTGTGTAGAGATTAAACTTCCTTGTCACACTTGATTGCACCTATGCTGGTTTTCTACCCACTTGCTTTTCCAATTGGAGTTGCTGACTGCTATTCCCATAATGGATTTGAGTGTTTCAAATAAAATATGGTCTGGAGTACTATTCGCTACACTAACCCGGATCTGACTAAAGGAGTATGTTTTCTAATTCTAGCATTGTATGGTCATTTGCATGCATCTTACCTTGGATAGTACTGGGCGGTGCAGAGGAATCGATCAACTTCACTCCAACAACAGCCTCAGGCTGAAGGGTGGTCTCCACCAGGGCCTCTATGTCTGTGGTGGCTGTTTGTGTGAATGGTTCTCCTCCTAGTTTTTTCTAATCAGCTAGCCTCGCAGCAACTCTTTCCTTGGCCCGGCTCCGCAGGTCATACCACCGCTTGCTCAGATCTGAAATGGAGCACTGTGTGACCCACAGTGAGCTGATTTTTTATTGTATTCCCAGCCATAATTTTCTTTTTTCTGACTCTAGGACCTGCAGTGTCTGTTTGCCAAAAAGTTTTTCATGGCTCTTTGCAACTTTCTCTATGAGGATTTCCAGCTCCTTTTAACTGGACTTCAGCTTTCTTTTGCGCTCCTTCTGGGGGGTTTCTGATGCCATGCTGGATAATTGCTCAGGTTCAGCTGTCCCAACTGGCTTTCTGGTGCTGTTCTCCTGCAGTCTGCCTCATCCTCCTCACTCTCAGTACACAGGTAACAGCATGGGATGGCTCACTTCCTGATTGTGACATCATCATGCTGCATCAAATTCTGAGATTCGCTATTAGCGATTCTCTAATAGCGTATTCACAAAAAATGAGATTCGCATTTATGATATCGCTAATAGCGATGGCAAATTACACCGATTCACAAAAAAGTTTACATTTTTTTAATGCATTGACATTTGCGATTATCAAATTGCAATTTGGTAATAATCGCTATTTGGGAATCGCTAAATTTAGTTTAATGCATATGCCCCTATATCTGTTTCTGCATTCCTCAGAGACCATAACATGTCTCTGAGTTTTGACATGCATGGAATCTAAAGAAGTGATGTAGTTCACTCTACGGATTAAGGCAACAGGATGTTTCTCAGCAACCTGAAACTCTGCATCCAGTCTTATGTGTAGCTGTCATATAAACGCGATGAACCCAAAGGCTCTTCTTAGAGCCACCGTAGTGCCCAAAATATTGTTAATTTTTTCATTTTCTTTATGACAACGCTGTGATATTTGCAAATACTTTGCGACAACTCCAAACAATAGCAGACATTCAATAGCCACCAGCACATTAAAAAATTATAAGTATATAATTAATTCTAACTATCACACTAGATACATCACTTTCTAAATAACTCTATAAAAATATGTATGAGTCTCTGAATGTGTCTGCAGCTATGTATAAGAGTTTT
The DNA here is from genome assembly GCF_964204655.1 of Triturus cristatus. Classification (NCBI taxonomy): domain Eukaryota; kingdom Metazoa; phylum Chordata; class Amphibia; order Caudata; family Salamandridae; genus Triturus; species Triturus cristatus. The sequence goes on from NC_140591.1 coordinate 503,755,784, forward strand.
TCAGTGGAATCTCTGAATGAGTGCATGAGTGTGTCAGTGAGTGTCTGAGTAGGTGTGTAACTGTCTGAGTGTTAATGTGAGTGAGTGCATCAGTGTCTGGTTGGGTCTGTAAGTGGGTGCATCAGTGTCTGAGTGGATCTGTCAGTGGGTGTATGAGTGTCTGAGTGGGTCTGTGAGTGGATGAAGTAGTATCTGACTGGGTCTGTGAGTAGGTGCATGAGTCTCTGAGTGGCTCTGTCAGTGGGCTCCTCCGTCTCTGAGGAGGTGTGTGACTGGGTGCATGAGTCTCTGAGTGGTTCTGTGACTAGATGCATCAGTGTCTGTGTGGGTCTGGGAGTGGGTGTCTCAGTCTCTGACAGGGTCTGTGAGTTGGCACACGAGTCTCTCAGTGGGTCTCTGTGTGGGTGTATTAGTGTCTGAGTAGATCTTTGAGTGACTGTGTCAGAATATCAGTGGGTCTGTGAGGGACTGTGTCACTGTCTGTATAGGTCTCTGAGGGAGTGCATGAGAATATGAGTGGAGCTTTGAGCAAGTGTCTGAGTGGATCTGTGAGAGGATGCAACAGTCTCCGAGTAGGTCTGTGACTGGGTGTGTGAATCTCTGGGTGGGTCAGTGAGTGGATGTATGAGTGCCTAAGTGGGCCTCTGAGTGGGTGTGTTAGTGTCTGAATGTGTCTGTGATTTGGTGTCTCAGTTGCTGACAGGATCTGTGAGAAGACTCATGAGTCTCTGAATGGGTCTCTGAGTAGGTATATGAGTGCCTGAGTGGGTCTGTGAGTGACTGCATCAGTGTCTGTAAGGGTCTCTGAGTAAGTGCATGAGAATATGAGTAGGTCTGTGAGTGACTGCATCAGTGTCTGTATGGGTCTCTGAGTGAGTGCATGAGCATATTAGTGGATCGCTGAGTGAGCACATAAGTGTCTGAGTAGATCTATGAGTGGATGTGTCAGTCTCTGAGTGGGTCTATGGGTGGCTGTGTGAATCTCTGAGTGGGTCTGGAGTGGGTACATCAGTCTTTGAGTGGGTCTGTGAGTGGGTGGGTGAGTCTCTGAGTGGTCTATCAGTGGGCACATCTGTCTCTGAGTGGGTGGCTGAGAGTGTATTGAGTGCCTAAGTGAAACTGAGGGTGGGTGTATAAACATACAAATATATTTTTCCACTGATATTCATGAATTCACTGCAATGTATATTCCTGAATTCATCGCAACTTTACATGGGGGAACCATGCTGACGGTTGGGACAAATATGTGAACATCGCAAGTGGATTGTTTTTTAATTTACAGAATATACTTGTAAGCAGTTTCTCACCTACATCTCTGAAGGGGTCAGGGCCCATGGAACCTGTCCCCTTCTACCACTTTCTACCATGTGGTTTGAGCCCCTGGGAATGCTAAAATGGCAACCACAACTCTCTGCTCAAGTTGCAATAAGCAAGCAACCCCCGATAAACAAATTTAGATTTCCTTAAATTTCTCAACAAGTACCAAATGTATTTACAACAGATAACTGCAAGTGTAATCCACAAACTGAAATCTACCTTCCTGACAAATTTGGTGTAATTCCGGTGGATCAGTCTCCAGTCATGTCTAAAGCTCCTATAGGAATTAACAGAGGAAATACACTTATCAACCCCTCTTTCTCTTGGCCCCTTCTTAGCAGATCACCCGGAAACTTTCTGTGGACAAGATTCACTATGACGCTTTTTTGGAAAATTGTGAGAAGATTGTTCAAACGACACCAGACTTATTCAAGTCAAAAACACTTTTTCTATGAAAACGTGGTCCTAACTATATATAGATAATCACTAGTAAAAAAAAGGTTTCAGAGATGTTATAGTTCGAAATTAGCAAGTAAAAAACCTTAGAAATTCACTGGAAAATACACACGTTTCAGGGACGTTAAAGTTAGGCTAACATTTTACTCACAAAACCTGACAGTGTATGAGTGGCTATATGGGTTTATGAGTAGATATATCAGTGGCTGTATTGGTGAGTGACTGGCTGTATGAGTGACTGTATGGTGAGTGAGTGTATGTGTATGCAGACCTATGAAATAGTGAGTGAGTATATATACGTACTGATATTGCTGTGTCAATGGTAGTCTAAAATATGGACTGGGTGTATGAAAGGTTATATTGGGGTGTGAGTAGGTACATCAGAGAATATGTGGATGATGTCATCAGTATTGTCATCACTGATGCTATGTGAGATGTGTTCAGTGATGTCACTGACCATGTCATGAGTGATGTAATATGTGACATCATCACTTGTGCATTGCGGGGCACAAGGTGTAGTTAACTCAGCTAACTATATCAGCTCAATTTCTCTGGTTTTGTGTGAGTGACATGTCAGCCTAATTATAATGTTCCTGAAACCTGTGTTTTTTTCTGTGAATATCTAAGGTTTGTTAAATGCTAATTTTTACCAACAACATCTATGAAAACGGTGTTTTTTTCAGTGAATTTCAAAGGTTTTTTAAATGATATTTTCTAACTATACCGTCCTGAAACCTGTGTTTTTTGCAGTGAATTTTTAAGGCTATTTTAAATGCTCATTTCTAACAAAGGTAAGACATGTGCCGAAAGAGGAAGAAAGGTGCAGAAAGAAACAAGATCAGTGTAGAAAAAGGCAATCAATCAATCAATCAATCATGATATTTGTAAAGCGCACTACATACCCACGGGGTTCTCAAGGCTCTAGGGGGGAGGGGTAAGCTGCTACTGTTCAAAGAGCCAGGTTTTGAGAAGTCTTCTGAAGGTCAGAAGGTCTTCGGTCTGCCGCAGGCGGATGAGGAGGGTGTTCCATGTCTTGGCGGCGATGTGGGAGAATGATCTGCTGCCGGCGGTCACTCTTCGGATGCAGGAGACGGTGGCGAGGGCACGGTCTGCAGAACGGAACTGGTGGGTGGGGGTATAGAGGCTGAGTTGGCTGTTGAGGTATTTTCGTCCGGTGTTGTGGAGTGCCTTGTGTGCGTGGGTGAGGAGTTTGAAGGTTATCCTCTTGTTGACAGGGAGCCAGTGTAGGTCTCTCAGGTGGGGTGTGAAATGGCTGCAGCAAGGGATGTCGAGGATCAGGTGTGCGGAGGCGTTCTGGATGCGTTGGGGCCGATTCAGGAGTTTAGCCAGGGCTCCTGCATAGAGTGCATTTCCGTAGCCCAGTCTACTGCTGACGAGGGCCTGGGTGACCGTCCTTCTTGTTTCGGTGGGGAGCCACTTGAAGATCCTGCAAAGCATGCGGAGGGTGTTGAAGCAGGAGAAGGAGATGGCATTGACCTGCTTTGTCATGCAGAGGGTAGAGTAGAGGATGACCCCCAGGTTGCATGCATGGTCGGTGGATGTTGTGGGCGTTCCTAGTGCAGTCAGCCACCAGGAGTCGTCCCAGGCCGAGGGGTGGATCCGAGGATAAGGACCTCCGTCTTGTCCGAGTTCAGCTTCAGTCGGCTGTTCTTCATCCAGTCGGTGACAGCCTTCATTCCTTCATGGAGGTTGGTTTTGGCTTTGTGGGGATCCTTGGTGAGGGAGTTGATCAGCTGGGTGTCTTCGGCATAGGAGATGATGTTGAGGTCGTGCCGTTGTGCGATATGGGTGAGTGGTGCCATGTAGATGTTGAACAACGTTGGGCTGAGGGATGAGCCTTGGGGTACACCGCAGATGATCTTGGGGGCTTCGGAGTGGAAGGGGGGGGGAGGCGAACGCTCTGTGTTCTGCCGGAGAGGAAGGAGGAGGTCCAGTCCAGGGCCTTTTCTTAGATTCTGGCACCGTGGAGGCGTGTTCGTAGTGTGCGGTGGCAGACTGTATCAGAGGCGGCTGACAGGTCCAGGAGGATAAGGGCCGCGGTTTCTCCATTGTCTAGCAGGAGAGACACAGAAAGAGGCATAAGAGCTGCAGAAAGATGCAAGAGAAGTGCAGAAAGATGCAAGAGAAGTGCAGAAAAAAGCAGCAGAGGGGCAGAAAAAGGCAAGATAAATGCAGAAAGAAGCAAGATTAGTGGAGAAAGAGTAAGAAAGGTGAAGAAAGAGGAAGAAAGGTACTGAAAGAAGCAAGATAAGTGCTGAAAGAAGCAAGAGAACAACAGAATGAAGCAAGAGAGGTGCAAAAAGAAGCAGGAAAGGTGCAGAAAGAAGAATAAAGGCACAGAAAGACGCAAGAGAAGTGCAGAAAGAAGAAAGAGGAGTGCAGAAATAGACAATAGAGGTACAGAAAGAGGAAGAAAGGCGCAGAAAGAGACAAGTGAGTTATAGAAAGAGGCAAGAGAGGTGCAGAAAGAAGCAAGAGAGGTACAGAAAGAGGAAGAAAGGTGCAGAAAGAAGCAAGAGGAGTGCAGAAAGAGGCAAGAGAGGTCAAGAAATAGGAAGAAAGGCACAGAATGAAGCAAGTGAGGTAAAGGAAGATGCAAGAGAGGTACAGAAAGAGGAAGAAAGGTGCAGAAAGAGGAAGAAAGGCGTAGAAAGCAGCAAGAGAATTGCAGAAAGTGGCAGGAGAGGTACAGAGAGAAGAAAAAAGGTACAGAAAGAGGCAAGTGAGATGCAGAAAAAGGCAAGAGAGGTGCAGAAAGAAGAAAGAGAAGTACAGAAAGAGGAAGAAAGGTGCAGAAAGAGGAAGAAAAGTAGAGAAAGAGGCAAGAGAAGTAAAGAAAGAGACAAGAGAGGTACAGAAAGAGGACGAAAGGTGCAGTAAGAGGCAAAAGAGGTGCAGAAAGTGGCAAGAGAGGTGCAAAAAGAGAAAGAAAGGTGCAGAAAGTGGTAAGAGAGGTCCAGAAAGAAGCAAGAGAGGTACAGAAAGAGAAAGAAAGGTGCAAAAAGAGGCAAGTGAGGTGCAGAAAGAGGCACGAGAGGTACCAAAAGCAGCAAGAGAGGTGCAGAAAGAGGAAGAAAGTTACAGAAAGAGGTAAGAGAGGAACGCAAAGAGGAAGAAAGTTACAGAAAGAAGCAAGAGAAGTGCAGAAAGCGACAAGAGAATTGCAGAAAGAGTCAAGAGAGGTGCAGAAAAAGGAAGAAAGGAGCAGAAAGAGTAAGAGAGGTGCAGAAAGCGGCAAGATAGGTGCATAAATAAGCAAGAGAGGTACAAAAAGAAGCAAGAAAGAGGAAGAAAGGAAGATGGGTGCATAACGAAGCAAGAGAAGTGCAGAAAGAAGCAAGAAAAGTACATAAAGAGGCAAGTGAGGTGCAGAAAGAGGCAAGTGAGGTACAGAAAGAAGCAAGAGAGGTACAGAAAGAGGAAGAAAGGTGCAGAGAGAGGTAAGAGAGGTACAGAAAGAGAAAGAAAGGCACATAAAGAAGCAAGAGATTTGCAGAAAGAGGCAAGAGAGGTAGACAACGAGGCAAGAAAGGTACAGAAGAGGAAGAAAGGTGGAGAAAGAGGCAAGAGAGGTACAGAAAGAGGCAAGAGAGGTGCAGAAAGAAGCAAGGAAGGTAGATAAAGAAGCAATAGAAGTGCAGAAAGAGGAAGAAAGGTGCAGAAAGAAGCAAGAGAAGTGCAGAAATAAGCAAGAGGAATGCAGAAAGAGGTACGTGAGGTGCAGATAAAGGCAAAACAGGTACAGAAAGAGGTAAGAGTAGTCTAGAAAGAGGAATAGAGGTGCAGAAAGATGCAAGAGTGGAACAGAAATAGAAAGAAAGGCACATGAAGAGGAAGAAAGGTACAGAAAGAGGCAAGAGAGGTACAGAAAGAGGCAAGAGCGGTACAGAAAGAGGCAAGAGGGGTGCACAAAGAAGCAAGAGGGATACGAAAATATGCAAGAGAGGTGCAGAAGAGATAGAAAGGCACAGAAGAAAGCAAGAAAAGTGAAGAAAGAAGAAAGAGAAGTGCAGATAGAGATAGGTGAGGTGCATAAAGAGGCAAGAGAGGTGCAGAAACAGGCAAGAGAGGTGCAGAAAGAGGAATAGAGGTGCAGAAACAGTCAAGAGAGGTACAGAAAGAGGCAAGAGAGGTGCAAAAAGAAGCAAGAGAGGTGCAGAAAGAGGAAGAAAGGCACAGAAAGAAGTAAGAGAAGTACAGAAAGAGGCAAGAGAGGTACAGAAAGAAAAAGAAAGGCACAGAAAGAAGCAAGAGAAGTACATAAAGAGGCAAGTGAGGAACAGAAAGAGGCTAGAGAGATGCAGCAAGAGGCAAGAGAGGTACAGAAGGAGGCAAGAGAGGTGCAGAAAAAGGAAAAAGGTGCAGAAACAGGAAGAAAGGTGCAGAAAATGCCAAGAGAGGTGCAAAAAAGAAAAAAGATGTGCAAAAAGAAGCAAGAGATGTGCAGAAAGAAGGAAGAGAGTTGCAGAAAGAGGAAGAAAGACATAGAAAGAAAGAAGCAAGAAAAGTGCAGAAAAAAAAGCAAGTAAAGTGCAGAAAGAGGCAAGAGAGGTGTGGAAAGAGGAAGAACGATACAGAAAGAAGCAAGAGAATTGCAAAAAAGAGGCAAGTGAGGTGCAACAACAATGACTCCACCAACACTGAACTCAATTTTAAACGATGCCTTACCAAGGTCATCCAATGGATAAGGGACAACTACCTCAGGTGTAACACAGAAAAAAATTAGATCCTACTGATAGGAAAAGACAATCCCTTCCAGCCGACCACATGGTGGCCAGAGGACTCGACTCCACCTCCCACCACTGTTAACATAGCCAAAAACCTAGGAGTGCAATTCGACACCGCTCTCTCCTTCTGGCCACACGCATTGACAGTTGCAGGGACCTGCTTCAACCTCATCAAGTCTTGAAACAAATGTTTGAATCTATCCCCCTCACTGCAAGGAAAACAGTTGCGGTAGCACTGATCCTCTCGCGCCTAGACTACTGCAACAGCCTCCTGGCAGGAGCCAATAAACAAATGCTAAAAAGACTACAAGTGGTGCAACATGCTGCAGACTGCTTAGTCCTGAAGGTACCGTGTAGGTCCTCCGCATTCTCAGCTCTAAAAATCCTGCACTGGCTTCCACTGCATAAGAGAATCCTATTTAAGATTCTCTTAATCACTTTCAGTGTGTCTCTAAACCTCGGCCCAACGTACCTCACCCCTTATACCACGACCAGGACCTTTAGGTCCTCATCAGCAAACTTACTCAAGCCCCCTGATTTAAGTATAAAACAAAGGGAGGAAAAACAATAGCAGCCATGAAAACAAAAGCCTGAAACCTTTTGCCAACTCACCTGAGAATGTTAAAAACAAAGATTCAGTTTAGGAAGGCACTTTTCTGCCTATCCCTCATATAATACCCCGTGGCTTCCTCTCATCCTTCCTCCGACTAGCACCAGGATACTCCTTTCGGAGTGGCAGCCAGAGCTCTATAAATACAACAATCAAAATCAAATCAAAAAGAGGCAAGAGAGGTACAGAAAGAGGCAAGAGAGGTACAGAAAGAAGGAAGTAAGGTGCAGAAAGAGGCAAGAGAGATGCAGAAATGGGAAAAATGGTACAGAAAGAGGCAAGAGAGGCACAGAAACAAGCAAGAGAGGTTTGTGCACCATTAGTAACAGTTTAACACCCACATTTAGCAATAAGTAACACGTGACCATTCCAGCTTTGCAAAGTGCTTTCCACCACACTGTAACACGTGTCACTGCAGTTTTGGTAATATTTGAGCAGTTTGAGCTATAAACAAGGTTTTTTTTGTTTGAATCTGCAGATTATGTGGCAAATGGGGAAATGTATAATTATGTGACAATTGGAAAGGGTGAACAGTCGCATAATTCCAGTGGCCCTCCTCATACCTCTGACTAGGTCCAGAAGTGCACCTCTGTGGCCGCTTCTTTTTTTGTGTCTCATTGACTTTATAGTTTATCTTCTATGGAAATGAGGAAGACTACACCTGAGCTTACCGTTCCACAACACAGATGATCATATCACATAATTACTCTCCATAACACATAATCTCACTCCACATAATTCCTATGCACTAAATACCACACACTTTCTATCCTCAAAATTTCACTGCACAGCATAACACATCATTCCACTACACACAACATACTTCTACTCCACTCCACTCCAAAAAACATTATTACAAAAACTTTTACATTTACAACGCCAATAGTTCTACCTCTCACAAATGTGAGATCTATTGCATTGCAAATTCTTATTTGACCAGTAGTCGCGTTTTCAGAGTAGTGGAGAAAGGGAGCTAAGCCTCCAAGCAGCGCTCAGGAATTCTGCTGCATAGGACTTACAGGAGATACCAAGAGGGCTTCTTGGCCCCCAAAGTTCCTCAGGAGTAAAGTGGACTTCACCCCCAACCAGTAGTGTGCCAAGAGGTACGTTTGCAGAGTGGTGGAAAAAGGGGGGTGTCCTCCGAAGACCTCTTAGCAATCCCACTGTGTGGGACTTAGTGGAGGTAACAGGAGGGGTAGTTGACCCCCAATGACTTCCTTGGGGGCCAACTACCCCTCCTATTATCTCCAGTAAGTCCCACACAGCAGGATTGCTAAGTTCTGATAGCAGGCCAAGCCCCCTTTGCCCACCACTCTGCAAACGTGCTCCCTGGTGTGCTCTTGGATGGGGATTGAAGTTCCCTTCACTGCTGGGGGCCTTAGGGGCCAACTAGCCTACATGTTACCTCCAGTAAGTCACCCACAGTCGGATTGCTGAGAGGTGGATGCAGACAACGCCCCTTTTCCTCACCACTTTGCAAACATGCCTCCTGGCATGCTCTGGGTTTGAGGATATCGTCCCCTTTCCTCTAGACGGTCCTTGGGCCCAAATAGCCCCCCTGTTACCTCTAGTAAGCCCCACACAGCTGGATTGCTGAGATGTGGTCAGAAGCCATGCCCCCTTTTTACACAACTCTGAAAACATGCCTCCTGGCACACTGCTGCTTGGGGATGAAGTCCCTTTTGGACCTGTAGTCCTCAGGACACCTGGGGCCATCCTCGCCCCTCCAGCAGTGCACCAAGAGGCACGTTTGTAGAGAATAGTAAATAGGGGCATGGTCTCAGACCACCTCTCAGCAATCCCACAGTAATAGGCTTACTGGAGGTACCTGGTGGGCCCCTAAGGACCCTCACCAGTGAATGAGACTTCATCTCCCAACCCAGAGCTCACCAAGAGGCGCGTTTGCAGAGTTGTGCAGAGAGGGGGCAGGTCCTCTGGGGAGTTGCTGGTTCCTCTTTTTTATTGCCCCCCCTTCCCTTGACCACATCCCCCGGGCCTGAGATTTTTTTTAGAAATTAAAATGAAAAGGGAGGAGGGTGCACAGCCCCTCTCCTGAGGCCGATTACAGTGCTGGGGACCCCATCCCTCATCCCCCATTCCCCGGGGACCGGCCTTTGTTTATTTATTTTTTTCAAACTTTTTTTATGGAAGGGCCCTGGGGACCCCATCTCACCATATCCCGGGGCCTGCCCTGTATGTTTTTTAAAACAATTTAGAGGGGGGCTGTGCGCCCCCCCCCACCTGAGGCCAATATAACCCTTGGGACCCCATCACCCAGGGCATGACAAGCTTTTATTTTTTCTTATTTTTAGGAAATGAGTAGGGTAGCTCCCTTTGTCCAAAAGCAATTTTGCTTCACTCTATGGAAGCAAGAGCAGTTTTCCTGCTCTTACTTCCATGAACGAAGTAGACGTTTGCTATGGCATGGCGGGAGTAGTGCTCCCGCCATGCCATAGCAAACTGCCATGCCCCCGGGGCATTGTTTGAGCCGGCCCTGGTGGGTGGCAGTCCCTAGGGCCATGGAGGGCTCCTGGAGGGGGGCTGTGTCACCCCTCCCATCATGTGAAAAAAGGCCCTGGGAGGTGGTGGTCCCTGGGGCCGGGGGCCTCCAACAGACCCCTACACTTAATTTATGTATGCCCCGGGAAGGTGGTAGTCCCCGGAGCCAAGTGGGGGCACAAGCCCCCACACTACATTTTTTAAACAGAGCTCCGGGGATGTGGCCAACTGACGGTGTGGGACTTGCTGGAGGTAAAAGGAGGGGTAGTTTTCCCCAACAGCCTTTGATAGCCAAGGGGATTTCATTCACCAACTAGTACTGTACCAGGAGTTGGGGAGACAAGACATCCTTGGTGATTGATCAGGTAGTGCCTGTATGACTCTATGAGTGCCATTGCCAAGGACACACTGGGCCCGATTCACAGAACAAACTTAAGACTAAATCCTAAACTTAGTACCATTCTGGTATTCACAGAATGCACTTAGTACTTCTGGTATTCACAGAATGAACTTACTACTTTTGCTATTCACAGAATGAACTTAGTACTTTTGCTATTCACAGAATGGATTTACGACTCCTAAACTTACGTCCGCACTCGGGCCGGAAATTCCGGCCCGGAGGCGGAGCTTCCGGGCCGGAGGCGGAGCTTCCGGGCCGGAGGCGGGGCTTCCGGGCCGGAGGCGGAGCTTCCGGCCCGGAGGTGGGGATTCCGGCCGATTTAGCTATGGCTGAAATCTCCACCTCCGGGCCGGAAGCTCCGCCTCCGGCCCGGAAGCCCCGCCTCCGGCCCGGAAGCTCCGCCTCCGGGCCGGAAGCTCCGCCTCCGGGCCGGAATTTCCGGCCCGAGTGCGGACGTAAGTTTAGGAGTCGTAAATCCATTCTGTGAATAGCAAAAGTACTAAGTTCATTCTGTGAATAGCAAAAGTAGTAAGTTCATTCTGTGAATACCAGAAGTACTAGGTGCATTCTGTGAATACCAGAATGGTACTAAGTTTAGGATTTAGTCCTAAGTTTGTTCTGTGAATCGGGCCCACAGTGAATACCGGGTGTTTTTGACAAAGTGTAAACCACACATATAGACATATCTTACATAACGTTTTACCTTAGCTATTTAGTAAGATAATAATTTAACTTTTCCCTTTGGATACATTTGTTGAAATACCTACATCAAAAATGCATTTTCCTACTTCACAGCAACACCGAAGGTAGCAATGCCATCAGTCGTCACAAATACAAATGACAAAATGTAAAACAGATATTTATACATATTTTACACAAAGTTTGAGTCCAGCTGTTTAGTAACATAGGTGCACATGCATCAAAATTCAGAAAAGCGATTCCTTATTAGCGAGAAATAAGGAATCCGTATTAAGGAATCGCATTTCTGAATGCATCACCAGATTCGGTAAAAAAAAGCGATTCCTTAAAAATCGCTAATATTTACAGATTCCACAATAGCGAGTAGAGCAAACACCGAATAGCAAATAGCGATTTCGGTAATAGCGAAATCGGTATTAGCGAAATCGGTAATAGCGAAATCGCAAAAGACGGGTCGCTCTGGGAACGGTCTTATGACATCACTACCAGGAAGTAGAGCTGCCCCACCCTCATTCACTCGCCTGAGGAGCTCACAGGTGGAGGAACAGGACACAGGCTGAGGCTACAGAATCGTCACTGACAACACTTCCACCCTACCCCACCAGGATGGACAAGGATGCGCCAGGCACCGCTGAAACAGGCAAGAAGAGGAAGAGAAAGTTCTCTGACCGGGAACTGGAGCACCTGATCGAGGGGGTGAGCAGCAAGCATGATAGGCTGTTCGGAAAGCTGTCTCTCAAGGTGCCAGAGGCGGAGAAAAGACGCATATGGCTGCACATCAGGGAGTGGGTCAATGCCGTGGGAGTGACGCCCTGCAGCATCTATGAACTAAAGAAGAGGTGGTACGACCTCAGGAAGAGGGCCAAGGAGAGGATCGCAGAAAGGGTCAGGGAGGCAGCTGGCACAGGAGGGGGGCTATCCACAGTGCCTGCAAACACTGCCCTTGAGGAGCTAGTCGAGGGGACCATCGAGCCAGAGGCAGTCGTGGGAGTCACGCAGATGGACACCTCCGGCGCAGCTACAACTAAACAAGGTAAGATGCATGCCTGCGCCCATTTACTGCATATCGTATACCCATTCCCATCCCCCCAGATCGATCACAGTGTGCAGGCAGAGGTGCACCACACATATTCCCTCATATCAGTAGTGCATCATGGGAGTCGTAGTCATGTCAGCCAGGTGTGCCAAGTATAGTCATAAATGCAATAATAATTCCGATCAGCAGTAGAAGCAAATCATAGACTCAAATAATGTAATGAATAGAAGGACATGTATGAAAAAGTACAGACAGATGTAGTCATAATCCAACTAATCATGCACTGTTTCACACACAGATGCATCTCCTGGCGATTCAGATGACAGCGGCCGCATCATCATCTCGGAGACACCAGCTGATTCTGATGGCGACACTCCGCAGGAGGGTCAATCCCCACCTCCACCACCACCACCACCACCTGCTGTGCCAACTGCAACCAAACCGCCAAGACGCAGGGAACAAGCCCCCTCCATGCAGGTGATGGATGCATGCCCGAGTCCTGCAACACCAACTGGGCCAAGTCCGACAGTTGTCACACCGCCAGCACCACCACCAGCACGTGGCCGAGTCACGCAGCGGCGCAGGTTCCTGCGCAGTACTCCTGATGTAGCTGACCAGGCAAGCTCCCCATATGGTGGCATCGAGGCACAGATGCTGTGTGTCCAGCGCCTGCAGTGGAGACACATGGGGACCATTAGCCTACACATGTCGCGCCTTGCAAAGCAAATGTGTACCCTGACAGACGCAGTGCGGGACATGACCACAGTTGTGGCAGAGGGGAATGGAAAACTGAGTGAGGACCTCCAGGAACTCACCCGTGCCATCAGAGCAGGGCATCACAGTGAGCGACGGAGGCACAGACAGAACTTGCTCCGTTCAACTGCATAAACCAAGGCCATCACCAGGCTGTGCAACAGCACTGCTGTATTGGCCCGATGCTCCGTGTCACTGCAGGTGGACCTCGGCCATTATTGTGGTGACGTGGCAAAGGTCTTAGGCCAGGTGACCACTGCAGTGGAACACTTGCAGAGCGGAACTTTCAGTGGCAGCACCATGGGAGGGGAGGACGGCAGTGAGGCTGCCTCAAGTGTCAGCAGCGTATCCGTAGTGGAGACAAGCACCAGGAGGCGCAGTTCGCGCTGCTCCACAGCCACAGGGACAGGCCGTGGTGAGGTGGAAGAGACAGGTGATAGGAGGCTGGGCGTTCATGGCAAGCGCCACTAGTCATACAGTACAGCATCCCTGACCATGGTGGGGTAACCATGGCCCTGTACATTTGTACTATTGCACACCCGTGACTACAACGGGCATGTTTTGGTCCTCATTGGGTGGGGGAACTGTAATTCACATTTATGTGTGACCGCACATACATCAGTGCTCCTGTGCATTAAACAGTAGCACCACTAATGATATCGTCATGGCTCATTCTTACCTGGGTCAGAAATGATGTTGCGTGATGTATGTCCGCCTCCTTTGGCCCTCAGCTGTGTTAGGAACGTGTGCCTGTCGGTGTTGTGCGGGTGGTTGGTCATCCCGGTAGTAGTCATTCCTGTCCACCTCTATGGGTATCCCCCTTCTGGTTGCGATGTTGTGCAGCATGGCACATACTGGTACAATCCTGCAGCAGGTGTCTGGTTTGTATTGCAAGGCACCACCAGTCTTATGTAAGATTTGGAAGCGACTCTTCAGAATCCCAAAGGTCCTCTCAATCACATTTCTGGTGCTTATGTGGGCCGCGTTGTAGCGTTGCTCCTGTGGTGTTGCTGGATTGATGTAGGGGGTGAGGATGTATTCACGCAGGGCGTATGCACTTTCACCTACAGGATGGAAGCAAAGGCTTAGCGACAGTGATGAATATACATGTGTGATGCTCATTTCATGAAGAGGTATGTGTACGTAGCAAGCAGGAGTCCCTCTCCAAATTCTCCATTGAGTAGGCGCCTGTGGATGCCACTGTGTCGGAATATGTAGGCATTGTGTGTGCTCCCTGGAAATTGTGCCGCTAGGTCCGTGATGATGTGCTTGGCATCGCACACGACCTGCACGTTGATGGAGTGGTAGGACTTGCGGTTACGGAAAATGTACTCATTGGCTGAGGGTGGACAGATGGGGACATGCGTGCAGTCAATGCATCCTATGACATGGGGGAATTGGGCCACCTGGTAGAATGCCTGTTTGGTGTGGTCCAACTGCTGTGGGGTTGTGGGGATGCTGATGTGGTCATGTATCATTGTCAGCATGGCATCAATGAATTTGTGGAAGAATCGTGATAGTGCGCTTTGTGATACGCCTCCCGCAACGGCGATGACCCCCTGACAACTTCCAGAGGCCAGTAGGTGCAGGCTGCATAGGACCTGGACGTGAGCAGGAATAGCATTGGTCCGACGTGTCTGGTGCTGCAGTAGTGGTTCAAGGTCTGCAATTAGGCGCATGATCATGGCACGATTGAGACGATTCTTGTCGTAAACCTCATCCTCATTTTGGCCAAGCAATGTGATGCGCACTCTGAAGACTCTCTCCTGTACCCTTCTCCTGCGCTGTCCTGCTGCATTGATTCGCATCCTCCTTGCAAGCACGTAGAGGGCTGCCATTTTGTGCAAGGTAACAGGGTCTCCTGGCCCTATTTGTATGGCTTACTGATTGTTAGCATCTGTGGCACTTTAAGGATTTTTTTTTTTTTTTATGCAACTTTACCTCCTGGTTCTGATTCCCCTTAATCTGCTCATGCAAAATTGCGATTTTTGGGATTTTCGGTATTTGCGATTTTTGATGCATTCATTAGCGATTCGTCATTTGCGATTGGCACATGCCGGGCGCTATTAGGGATTTCCGTATTCGCGATTTATCGTTTAGCGATTTCTTTTTTGACGGGGCTTCTTTTTGCGATTCTTTATATTTGCGGGGAATTATTTAGCGATTCTTTATTTTAGCGGGGAATTATTTAGCGATTCTTTATTTTTTCCCGATTTCTGTTGATGCATTGGGAATCGTTTTTTGCCACCAGCTAACGGGTGATTTTTGCGATTCGGTATTTTTGCGAGTTGATTTTTGGTTGATGCATATGCCAGATAATTGTTTAACTTTATTTTAACAACACATTTAACAAAAACAACAATTAAAAAAAATTACTTTCAAAAGCTGCACTCACGCGGAGAACATAACTACAAAATACCCATAAAACTACCCATTCTTACCCAAACTCAACGGGAATCAAAAACTGCTCCAAAACTAGTATAATGCACACTCTGTGAAAAGATCCACTCTAGAGAGACGAATAAAGCATATTCATGTGGGATGAAGTCCATGGTGTATCATCTTAAAAGCTAACATAGAAATATTTCTAACTGGCAATCAAGTAGAGAGAAACTGGAGGACCATCTATATCAGTAGCACCAGCAACAACAATTCCCAGCAAGAAAGTCCCTTCAGAGGTGCAGACTAGTGCAACAGATATGAAACCAGGGTTTTCAAGAATGGCCACTCATTGCATGGACTGTACTTTTGTTATAACTGCTGGTGAGCAGTGTCTTACAACTATTCACAATGCTGCTAAAAAAAAACATGCTCATTTTGTTCACATTTTACATTTTTTGCACATATCTCAGAGCACTTTTTGAAATCTTCTAGGCCCTGTTGCAATTTTTGTTACCATAAAAAGAACAAAATTATTTTACAACTTTACAAAACCACAAAAAAAAAGTTCAAAAACAAAACAAAAAGAACATTCCCATTTATCTATCTTGAACATTGTTTAAGAGGATTTCACATTGAGCAGATTTGCGCAATGCACAATGTCATAAAACATTGTCAAGGGGTACAAATAAAAAATATTCTTGCAGGACTACGTCCATGATTTACCATCTAAAAACATACCAAAGCAATAGTATGAAAGCACCAAGAAAGCAATGCAAGGCTGAAGGGCCCTCAACTTCAATAGCAGCCACAATAAAACACCAGTGCAGAGAGTCAATTCAGAGGGCCATTCTCAACTTCAAGATTTGGCTCCACAGTTTTATCGGATGGCATTATACTGCATGGATTGTGGAGTTTTAGTGAGTGCTGGAGAGCAGCCCATACAGGCCCTTTGCAGTGCTGCCAAGAATCATAAATGTGGATTTTTTTTATTTTATCCCTTTGTAGTCTTTCTACATTAGCAGGCATTTTGGTATCTTACTAAATTGGTATCTAATATGTATGTATTGTTCATTTTATTATCATCTAATTTGGGGCCGATTCCGATTCCGTCCGCAAAACTAACCGACCGGCACGGACCCGGAGCGAATACCGACTGACACGGACCAGCGCTGTACGACCCGTGCAGTACGATGCAACGCGAGTGAATTACAACTGACACGTACGGAATGCAAGCCATACGACCGAGCCAGAGGGAAAATAGTGATCTGGCCGGAAAACCGACGCGATTTTCACCGACCGACACGAACCCGGAATCAACCCAGCCGATCCGTACCCGCGATGTGCGATTAGTGCAGTACGATGCAATGCGTGTAAAACCAGACCAACTCGCACGGAGACCAAGCCGAATGACCGACACGCACAGACAACCCGGCACACAAGCAATAGAGACCGCCGCAAACGATGGGTACCAAACGCAGAAGACAGGCAGCGTGAACGAGGCTGAGAAGCCCGCACGAGACAACAGCAGCAACCGTTTCCGTCACATGAATGTCTCCTTCATGCCCACAAAACACAAAGGAAAAAACTCAAAAAAGGACCAAACAAGCAATGACTAAACCAATAAATACCCCCCAAAAAAGTATTGGACAAAGACACACCCACAACTCCAACTATATAAAGGACTACAATAACTACCATCATCCCTTGCAAACAGAAGACACAGCCAGCAGCAAACACCAGTAAACAGCAACCACAGACACACTCACAACTCACACATCACACAACTCACACACCATCAGCACCTCATACAAAAGCACGCACACATACACACACATACACACAGCAAAACCAACACCAAACCAATATCACTTGCACCCTCACACACACATCCCTCACCACCACCACCCATCACCATGCCTCCAAAGAAGAATCCAAAGTTCACAGATAGTGAGTTAGAAGTGCTGGTAGATGAGATCATCAGAGTAGAGCCACATTTGATTGGTACATTCGTTCAAAGGACCCCCATCGCACAGAAAACCAAGATGTGGGCGAGGATTGTGGACAAGGTGAACGCACAAGCACGAACAAGGTGCACAAAGGACGATATCCAGAACAGGTGGTATGATGTGCGCAGGAGGGGCAAGAAACTCATTGAGAAAGATCATGCCTTGAGTCAGCGCACCGGCGGTGGCCCTCCTGCCAAACCAGTCTACTTCAGGACCTGGAAGGAGAAGGTGTGGGACATCCCACCACCAGAGAGCGTCCATGGCCTAACAGACATCCCAGAGACTGGTGAGTACACAAAAAACATACCCACGATTGTGTGGCAAGGGGACAGTGAAACCATGCACCCCAAGCAAACCTACACTAACCAATAAGATAATCAAACCAAGATGTGTATGCCAATCACACAAACACAATACCTGCCATCTCATAGTGACTGGAGACTGTGTCATGACATGCACCAACCTACAAACAAATAGAGCAAGCCAGTGGCACTAAGCCAAATACACCCAGCCAGACAGTTTGCCACCACAAACACACCACCTCACAGTGCAGCTGACTGTCAGGAAGGAATAGTGGGGATGCAGGTGAAGTGAGTGTAGACAAACGCGTGATGGGGCCTGTAGTCACAGATACTGCTCCCCCTCCTGATTGGCCCATCAAGACCCCTCTGAAACATGCCCACATCACAGGGAGTGGAAAATGACTGACAAGATGGCTGACACTGGCTCCTGCTGTGGGGAGCACAAGGACACCACTGACTGACATCCTGAAAGACAACTTGCACGCCCTACAATGGAAACACGTTTCATGATGGGAAGGAGTACTGACAGCCCTGACCATACTAATCAGCATGGGGAGACACCCCCCCAACACAAACTCCACACAACTCACCGGGTACAATGCATTGACACACACCTCATTGAAATATCAGCAAAAGATACCCCGTTCTGGGTGCTGCTGTGTGAAGCACAGAGGCTCATTTGGGACTTGTAGCCAAACAAACACCAGGATTTCACAGTCAGCCATCTTGCCATTGATGTCACACCCCCTCACAGGGAAGCAGAGTCAAGAGGGAGGAAGCATGGGAAGGGGGGTGTAGCCAAGAGTATGATGGGACTCGCAGTCACAGACAACCTACACCCACCCACATGGCAGAGAAAGATCAACCTGAACCATACTCGCCTCACAGGGAGTGGGAAGGGACTAACAAGATGTTTGACACTGGGCTCTGTTGTGGGGAGCACAAAGCCATGCTGGCAAATGGCCAAAAACAAGATCAAACTCTGTCTGTGACAAGCTGGGAAAAAGCAGTGTACAGGCAGGCATCTGTTTGAAAAGTAGAAAATGTCATGTTTGTGATCCAACGATGCATGTAGAAACATAAATCACATTATGTGTCTCTTCCAAACACAGGTCGTGCTGGGCACCCAGCGCCAAATGACGAGGATACCCAGTCCCAGACTTTGGTGGACACTGAGCTCTCTGGTCTGACCCTCTCACTGTCCTCTGCGGATGACGACGACCAACCTGGCCCCTCCGGTGTGAGCCATCATGCAGCACCGCAGCAGCAACATCTGCCCCCCCTGTACCCACTCCTCCAGCATCTGAACACCGACAGGGCACACCCGCCAACATGGACAGACCAAGGACAATCAACACCCACAGCACAGGGACCCAGGACCCCCCAGAAGCTACAGACAACACCACCAGCGACACCATCCAAGGGGTCCCAGTGTTACCTGTGCATACCGCCACTGGTCCTGCGCGTGTGGAGAGGGGTGCTGGGAGGGGTGGGAGGCACAGGGCACGCCTTGCAGAGGGGTCTGGACTGCATGATGACCCCCAACTGGCAAGCAGGATAGCAACAGAGGATTTGGCCAGGTAGTGGGGATCCTCAAGGACATGCAGCATGAGCAGGTCGCCCACCATGCCCGCATGGAGGCAAAGTGGGATGCCCTTACTGCGGTGCATCGGGACATACTACAATGCCTTCGCCAGATCAACACCAACCTGTCCCCACCCCCCTGTGTGCCCACAACATCTGTCGCAACACCATCTGCCAGCACCACAGGGAGGGAGGAGGACTCTGGCGGAGAGTCCCCTGCACCGCAGAGTCCTGCACGTGAGGATCCCCCCCCGGAAGAAGAGGGGTCATCCGAAGAAGGACATGTGAGAGGCAGATGTCCCAGCACATCCCCCAGGGCCTTTAAACCTGTTCTGGACAATGTTCTTTGTGCGCAACACATTCAACTCGCCCACATGACATGGAGGGTTCATGTTGGGCCAATGTAGCAGACGACTTTGGACTTTACTCTGGACATTTCATCTACCAGCAATTCCAACTCCAATGTGAACTTTGGATTCCCAAACCACTGTACAGCACTCACCATCCTGTGCACTTCACTCACACATGTTTGTAAATAAACTCACCAGTACACCATACTTGCCTCTGTTGTGATTCCAACTTGCCATGTTCAGGGCGAAGTCGATCTGCTACACAACACAGTGCTGCAGTAGTGGTTCAAGGTCTGCAATTAGGCGCATGATCATGGCACGATTGAGACGATTCTTGTCGTAAACCTCATCCTCATTTTGGCCAAGCAATGTGATGCGCACTCTGAAGACTCTCTCCTGTACCCTTCTCCTGCGCTGTCCTGCTGCATTGATTCGCATCCTCCTTGCAAGCACGTAGAGGGCTGCCATTTTGTGCAAGGTAACAGGGTCTCCTGGCCCTATTTGATTGTTAGCATCTGTGGCACTTTAAGGATTTTTTTTTTTTTTTTTTATGCAACTTTACCTCCTGGTTCTGATTCCCCTTAATCTGCTCATGCAAAATTGCGATTTTTGGGATTTTCGGTATTTGCGATTTTTGATGCATTCATTAGCGATTCGTCATTTGCGATTGGCACATGCCGGGCGCTATTAGGGATTTCCGTATTCGCGATTTATCGTTTAGCGATTCTTTATTTTGACGGGGCTTCTTTTTGCGATTCTTTATATTTGCGGGGAATTATTTAGCGATTCTTTATTTTAGCGGGGAATTATTTAGCGATTCTTTATTTTTTCCCGATTTCTTTTGATGCATTGGGAATCTTCACTCACACATGTTTGTAAATAAACTCACCAGTACACCATACTTGCCTCTGTTGTGATTCCAACTTGCCATGTTCAGGGCGAAGTCGATCTGCTACACAACACAGTGCATGCCAAATACTGCAACAATGTGACCAACGTAAGGTGAGTCATGGGGATGTGACACATGTGAGAGAGACACACCACTATGGCAACACAAAACATACTCACCATGGGCATGTTACTCATCACACACAATGATGTTGACCTGAAACACATTGGCATGCACAGACACAACACCAAGCACAGTCAGTGGTAACAAGTCCACAGGTGAGGTAAGCAGATGTCACTCAGATGTGGGAAGACAGACAACGCACATAACAAAGCGTAGCACAGGTTCATTACACATCAGCAACACATTTATTCCACACTAGTTGCATGGTAATTCTACGTAACAGTGGACACACGCTCACAATGTGTTGGAGAATGGAAGTCCAGGGATGTGTGGTACATCAGTTGATGGGAATTCTCAACTTCCATGCTGGTGTTGGCTTCTGGGTGTTGGGGGTCAGTGTTGACCACACAACAGGCAAAGTACCCTGGGAAGGACAGACAAGATACAGTCAAAAGCACAGATGAACAGGAGAGAAATGCAATACACATGCACAAAACATGTAGCAAAACACCTACACAAACACTAGTTAGCAGTACTACCCTATTGTGGAGTACACACCACCTGAATGGACACATCACTGCACGCATCCAGTCAAGTGGCACACAGACGCACTCAGACAGCAACAGAGCTGGCTCAACACATTCCAGGCTACCTCCATACATTCACATAACAACACTGGAAACTCACATTCAGGTGAAGAAGTTGTTGATGAGCTGGGAGCGGACGTCACCATCATCTTCATCATCACTGGCATCTTGGCCCAGGCCGGGATCCTCCCCAGGTGCCGGACGTTGGTCGTCGTCATCCTCATCCTGGATGAGAGGCACCTCCTTCCGCACCGCCATGTTGTGTAGCATGCAGCAGACCAGTATTATTTTGCACACCTTTGCAGGCTCATATGGGAGGGCCCCTCCGGTCCTGTCCAGGCAGCGAAAGCGGCTTTTCAGGAGGCCGAATGTCCGCTCAATCACCCTCCTGCTCCGACCATGTGCCTCATTGTAGCGCAGCTTGGCTGGTGTCACAGGGTTCCTGAGGGGTGTCAGCAACCACGGCATGTTGGGGTATCCAGAGTCACCTACACACACAAAAATGAACAAGTAGCTGAGTTATGTAGGAGCGCGGAATACAACACTGACAAACACACACAATGAGAAATAGTTAGTACACACCGACAAGCCAGGCACGCTGAGCTGGCATCTGTGACATCAGCGTTGCAATGTGACTACTCCTCATAATGTAGGCATCGTGCGCAGAACCAGGGAACTGTGCACACACATGTGTGATCAACATGTCAGCAAGACAGACCACCAGAGCATTGATCGAATGGTAGTGCTTCCTGATCTGGTATGCCTGCTCATGTGCCTGTGGTGGTATCAGGGCAACATGTGTCCCGTCAATGGATCCAATGACGTTTGGCATCCTCCCCAGAGTATAAACGGCATCCTTAATTTCAGGGAGTTCATCTTGGCTCGGAAACTTGATATACAGGTCGAGAAATTGCAACATCCCCTCCAAGACATCGCGTAGCACCCGACTAAACATTGTTTGCGACATACCACAAGCAGTAGCCACAGTGTACTGGAAGGTACCGGTAGCAAAGAAGTGCAAGGCTGCCATCACCTTCACCTCTGGGGTCAGTGCTGTAGGGTATGTCCGGCCAGGTAGCAGATGTGGCGCCAACTGCTCCGCCAACTCGTCAATCAGAGGCCTGGTGAAGCGGTACCGTCTGATTCTGTCACGTTCCTGCATGGTTGCAAGGTCTGGGAACGGCCAATGGACAGCTGGTGCCCTGCAATACAGAGATGCACATAGGAAGATTGTCAGTACATCCACCCATGTGGCCATGACCACGCTCACTATCACATGCTAGTTCATGACATTACACAATGTACTGAGGTGTGTGCTGTTGACCATGGACACATATGTCACCTACAAGACCACCACCTCACATCTCAATTCCACATGTCCACATGAGTGCTGTGTGGTGCAATGGGCTAATCATCTGACTGTGTCACCTAACCTATGTGCTGCTGCAATGTTAAAAAAACTCACCCCGTGACAAATGAGGACTCATGTCTCCCAGCCATCACAGATCTTTGCCACGCAGAAACCCAGGGTCCTTGTATTGCCACATCAACACAGCAATGGACAAGGCAAGTGTAAGTCCCACAGGTAGTGGCCACTGCTGTTCCTGCCGGCCCTGCATGTACGTCTCTTAGACACACACCCCATCAAGGTTGATGCATATACCACATGGATGTGGAGACTGTCACCCATTGGGAAAATGTGATCAGACACATCTGAGACACAACATGCACACAGACCGTGGGTGCACATCAGTATTGGGGCCACAGGTCTCACTGTGACGTACATGCCATCACCCCCAGGACTCAGGGTGTATGTGACATGTCGCAAACATATCCAAACTGACTCTGTGGCCTTCACTCATGCCCATTACTGTTCAATTGCACATCACAGTGCTAATGTGCACAACACACAAATTACTCTGCCCCCAAATACAACATAACAGCCTGGGAGTGGCTGCAAAAAGTGCCAGACAAAAAAACAGATGTGGCCCCCTCAAACACCCAGGGAATGCAGCCTCACATGCCATGGGACACTGTGTGGCCAGTGCTATAGTGTGGCAGGTGTGTGCAGCTGTCCATGGCCAGTATATGTGTGTTGCATCCGTATAATAGTCACACTAATGAGGTCCGACGTGGGTGACAATTCATACGCATTGCACGGGTCATGACCGAGCCGTGCGTACACCTTGTCAGTGAATGCAATGAGGTCCGATGTGGGTGACAATGCGTACGCATTGCATGGGTCATGACCGAGCCATACGTACGCCTTGTCAGTGAATCCAATGAGGTCCGACGTGGGTTACTATCATGCATACGCGTCAGACAGGCATGGTCCGAGACAGGCGTACGCCTTGGCCATTGAATCGTATGGAGACGGGTGCATGTGTATATTCAAAATACGCGAGACGGGCGCACCCATTGGCTCAGGACTGTCATGGAGACGGATGCGGATTCAAAACTTGTACGAGTTGTGCACTGGAAATTCAGTTGGATGCCTACAACAATGTTGCAATTTCAAGTGTTCCATGGAGGTGAAGATTTGAACGATGCGGAAGGCGTGTATGAGTCGTACTTTTGAATGGATTGGCCAGATTCATAAGATGCAACCGTGTTGGAACTATCACTTGGGACACATGGCACAGAGTCTGCCTCTGCAGCACAGATATAAGGCTGGCTGGTCCCCACGGAGCTCACTTGCCTGCACTACATGCTATTGGACCACATCCCTTCTACCACTGCTGCTGTCTATGCATCCTCTGGCTCCTGCTATGGCACGTACACTGGAGAGGACCCCAGCCTTCACTGAGGAGGAGAACCAGGCCCTGCTGGACGGGCTCCTTCCAGAGTACAGAAAGCTCTATGGGACACCAGGGGAGCAGGTGAGTGTGCTGTCCACTGCCTTCCTAATTATGCATGTTGTCTGACTAGCAGTACTAGCAGTGTGTACACCAGTGTCAAGCATTCTCACTGACTACTTTCATCCACCAAAGTGTGTAGGTACATGTAATGAATAGTTTTCCTGCTGCTAAAGTGCATTATTGCAAGCTTAAACTATCCAGGCATTGTTAACATGTCAGACATGCATGTGAGTTTTCATTCCCCGTGGTTGCACTACCTGTGTAATTTATTTCCCTTTGTAATGATGACATGTATAACCAATTGTGTGCTGCACAAATCTGGGGCATGTGTGTTAATGTACTTTTCATTTTGTCATCCTCACAGGTTGATGCCCACCAGAAGCAGGAGATCTGGCTGACCATAACCCGGGCTGTTCGTTCTGTGGGGGTCTACAAGCGCCGCTTCTGCAACTGCCAGAAGAGGTGGCAGGACCTTCAGGGCTGGACCCGGAGGATAGCTAGAGTCCAGCTGAAGCTGTCACCTCCACGCAGGAGGGGCAGACACCGGACCCTGACTCCCCACATGCTCCGGATACTGGCGGTGGTCTTCCCGGACCTGGATAGGCAGCTGAAGGCCAGACAGCAGCAGGAAGGGGGTAAGTCCATGACTGATCTGTGTACTATGTCTGACATGCAAATAGCAGTCTTTTGTCCGGGTCACACTTCCACATTACGTAGGTCTTGTAGTCCCAAAATCAGGGACCTCATCTGTGTGATGCACCCTCCTCATCTGTTCCACAGGTTAGGCCCCTACAGTCTGTTGCTTGTGTCACTAGGGCGCTGTGTCCCTGCAGTCAGCTATGTTTCAGGTACCAGTCAGCATCAGTTCCCGTGACTCTGTTGTGTGTTTCATGGGTGGTTCAATTGTTTACACAATGCCTGAGATCTGACATGTGAACTGTGTGTGCCCTTGAGATGTGTACCAATTGCTGGTCTGACTCGCAACATGTTTCTGGGGTATTGAAAACAAAACCATGCAGCAGGGGCCTCCAATTGTTGGGCATCAGGAGTATGTATATCAAGTATGTCACAATTGCTTAGCCACCTGACTACTGTCCGGGCCAAAACACTGTTTCACTTAGTCCTGCCCAGTCATGCCCCCTCAAGGGCATTCAGAAACACTCTGTAATCCCACTCCTGTGTATGAAATTGCAGGTTGTGCTTAGTGACATGTGCCCTCAGGTGTGTACCTCTGTGTCATTAGGGTGTGACTTGTTGCTACGTACAACAGGGGTGTCCATGATTCAGAGGGTCAGCATGACATCTGCAATGTGACTGTGGGAGACAAGACCTGTGTGACATATAGGTATGTGATCATCTGACAGCGCACAATGGTGTATGCAACTGTGTCCCTCATGCAGCTGGGTTATATGCATGGCAGACTGTGATGTGTTAATGTACATGGATTTGTGTTTACTGAGACTCATAAAATTGATTTTCATGATGTGGGGTCTTCTGGGTCCTGGTTATGTTTTTTGCATGGGATGGGCAAGTGCGCTGGTCATCTGCAGAGTCAGATTTACCCCTGACCTAGGATTGAGAGTCAGTGCATATTATTGTTGTCTGGATGCCCTGCCCCTGTGACAGGAGACAGTGTCGACTGACTTTCAGGGCATCCCAGTGCCATGGCATTGAACTTGCTGTGAGTGAGCCTGCGTTGTGGTAAAGTGTGCACCATGCACCCCATTGTGGCCTTGCCCATCAGGACATGAGTACATCATAATGTGTGTTGCTGGCATACATCCCAAGCATGTGAAATGAGTCTCTGCCCATCCCTTCATCTGGACACCTGTACTGAGTCAGTCGCAAGTGATGTGCTGTGGGTCTAGTGACATACTCCTACATGTTAACTTGCATGTACAACTAATGTGTGGGTGGTGCATGTTGGCACATTGGTGTGTTAGCATCCAACATGCAACGGACATATGTGTGAAAGTCAAGGAGGGATATGTGTGCCATGGTTGATGTTGAGAATAACATTTGTCTCATCCTAAACAGTGTTGGCACTTTGAGCTGTGTTCAGCTGATGATGCCAGGGCTTGCCCTGTGATGTGATGTACTCACTGTGGTGTGTGTAGTTGGTGCAGGTGACTGATGTAGTTCTGTTACTTCCTATTCCTATCCAGATACATCCACGGCCACAGGAGGGGACAGCTCCATGGACCAGGAGGAGCCACAGAGCCTTACAGGGACAGAAGGAGAGGAGTCAGGTGGACTCAGTGGCACGGATGGCGAGTTGAGCCACACAGAGGAGTCGTCAGCACCATCCCCCCCAGCAGAAGGCCACAGCAGCTCTGAGGATGACTCCACTGTGGAGGCGGGTGTCAGCAGCCACCAAACACCAGCTAGTGAGGCTGTCTCCGCCACCGCCACCACCACCACCACCACCACCCTCCCATCGGCTCCCATCCCAGAGGTCCCTGTGGGCTCCCGTGTTTGTAAGCATGTCTCCTTTGTGCCAGGCACCGCACCCCCTGCCCCTGTGTTCCCTGCTGCCCTGAGTGAGGAGTCTGTGGACTTACTTAGACAGATCCATGTAGGGCAGACATTGATGCTGAAGGTCCTCCATGCACACACAGTCTGTTGACACAACTGGTGTCATTCATGGAGGGCATTTCCTCTGGCATGTCTGCCCTACAGAGGACCAACCAGTCCATGGCCTCCTTCCTGACGGCAGCAGTGTCCCTCCTCCAACAGTCTCATACCCCTCCTACCCCTGCACCACCCACAATTCCTAGCACACTACCTGTCCCAAGCACAGAAACCCCCAAACCAAGGGCTAGACGTGCACACAAGCAAGCGCACGGGACTGATTCCACACTCACAGGGGCTGGTTTGCTGACACACACAGTCATCCACAACCACTCCACAGTCCTCCGAGACCTCTCCCTCCCAGCCCCCTTCCCTTGCCTCACCTGCAACTTCATCCCCCCAGAAGCTCTTCCTCTATGACCTTGGCCTCTTCCCCACCGACCCAGCAGATCCTGATTACACGGGGAAGAGGAAGTCCCCACACACAGAAGGGAGTGCCCCTCACATCCGGACACACTTCCCCAGGCACAGTCAGACCGAGATGCCCACCCGCAAGTCCCCCCGGCGCAAGAAGAGCAAGACCCCCCACCAGCACGCAGCTCCAAGGCAAAGTCTCCGTCCTCCATCCCCCAGGCCACCAATCCAGAAGTTCCCCCGCCATTCCATGCCCCGGTTTCCCCCACACACAGATACACCATCCCCAAAATGCTAAGGCCATCCTCCCCTAGCACTTGCTCCTCCACACCTGGTCAGACAGTTGGTGCCACTGATGTGGGGACCGTGTGCCCCCCCTGCCCTGCAGACCTCACCTGTCCCCCATTCCGCTCCCATGGATGTAGGCACTGCTTTGAAGTCCACGACCACCCCGTCTGACTTGGGCACTGCACTGGTGAGCCAATCCACTCCATCTTACCTGCCCACTGGAGTTGTGCCGGCATCCACCCCATCTGACTTGTGCCCCACAGTTGTGACAGCCCCCACCACTTCAGTCAGCTCCACTGCAGTTGCAAGTGTCTCGCCTCTTCACTGCCTCCTTCTGCTCCGCCCTGATCCTGTCCCTGCGGTGCCTGGCCTGCCTCCATGTATGCCCCTCCAAGGGGATGACCCCATTCCTTAGCAGTGCAGGTAAGCAAGGTGTGACAGGTGTCACTCTAGTTCACTCCTTGGCATTTTGACATGGACTGGCCATTGGCCTTTTGGTTGCACAGATGTTTACCATTTCATATACTGAATTTGTCACTCTAGTTCACTCCTTGCCATTTGGACATGGACTGGTCAGTGGCCTTTTGTTGGAACAGACGTTTCACTTTTCATATGCTGAATAAAGCTTTTTACTTTGTCCCTGTGAATTTGATTTAGCTGTACATCATGTTGAGGTTGTTTTAAATGCCCTTGCACCTGTAATGCTTGGTTTACAATGTTGCATACTGATGTGTTGATGTGAGGTACTCCCTGTGGTCCATGAAATATGTATCCTATTCTGGTGGGTATCCATGTCATCCTTTGCAGCTACCTGGGTTTGTCTGGATCAACTATTTGTGTACATCTCTCTGTGAGCATTTCATTGGCATGGTCACATCTGTGGCTTGCACCCCTGCACATATGATGTGCTTACCATTGTCCAAATTGTCACTTCAACATACTTCGTGCTCATCACTACTGGCCCTACAGGTGTGGGCATAATTGTAATAGGAGCAACTGGGTCCTCTGTGCAACTTGCTAGACATATGTTTTGGGTATGTGCAGCTGATTTAGGGGAGACTCCCATACCCAGGCTGTTGTAACCAGAGCCTTCATTGTGTGGTAACTGATGGCTGACTGACCAAGTGTTCTGCAGACATGAGTGGGACTTGCGGTGAATATGTTTGGCACAGCTGGGCTCCCTCAGGAGTTGTGTCACCTCAAGTTAGTGTGTTGTCCAGTGATATGGCCTGGGCCCATGGTGTGTGTTGTATGTGCATGTGTGTGTGTCCACATCCCTGTTCATACACAGACAGGGTTCCCTTGATATGTTCCTGCTGTTGATGCTTGCTGAGTGGTACTGGGTTCATCCCACTACTTTTCCAATGGGCTACCAGATGTGTGGGTGGATCACTGACAAAATTTCGAAGGGCAAAAAATCGACCTACAAAAATATCGGAGCAAAAATATCGATCTCAAGAATATCGACATTCTATCTACAACATGCTAAGTACAAAATTATCGAAAATAAAATATCGATGTCAAAAATATCGTTATTAAAAAAATATCGTTCTTTCTTTAGTTAAAAAAAATATGTGTAATACTTATAAATAAAATATACATAATTAAATATGTTATAATGTTTAAAATTAATAATTAATATATATAATGTAATAAAACATTAATTAAACATATACATATAATATATAATATATATACTTACTTAATAATTAGTTTTAATAATTATTTAATAACATAAATTATTAAAAAATACTATAAATTATCAATACATCTATACACATAAAACAATAACATGAATAAAAATTAAATAATTACGTATAACAAATTAAAAAATAATTACATTTAATTGGAATATTTTTAATTATTAATTATATATTCCATTAGCTAAAATAATACAAAAATTATTAAATATCAGAGAGAATAAAACTACTACTCCAACTCCAAAAAAAACACCAGTAAGGAAAATGTTGGATAGCGTAGGGCTAAAAATTACTAATTCCACTCCAGGGAGTGTAACAGTAGGGAAAGTGTTGGATAACGTAGGGTAAAAATTACTATTCCAACTCCAAAGAGTGCAACAATAGGGAAAGTGTTGGATAGCGTAGGGGTAAAAATGACTATTCCAAATCCAGAGAGTGCAACAGTAGGGAAAGTGTTGGATAGCGTAGGGGTAAAAATAACTATTCCAACTCCAAAGAGTGCAACAGTAGGGAAAGTGTTGGATAGCGTAGGGGTAAAAATCACTATTCCCACTCCCGAGAGTGCAACAGTAGGGAAAGTGTTGGATAGCGTAAGGGTAAAAATTACTATTCCCACTTCCGAGAGTGCAACAGTAGGGAAAGTGTTGGATAGCGTAGGGGTAAAAATTACTATTCCCACTCCAGACAGTGCAACAGTAGGGAAAGTGTTGGATAGCGTAGGGGTAAAAATTAGCAATAAATTAATATTAAATACCAATAAATAATAATTAATACACTTTAATTACAACAAAATAAATATTGAACAATTAAATATTTTTCATAACAAAAAACATATTAATTATTAAAAAGAAATTACCAATTAAAATATATGAAAAATTAAATATTTGTTATACCCAAAAATAATAATTATTAAACATTAATTACCAGTTAAAAAATATTGAACAAATAAATATTTTTCTACCAAAATATATTAATTATTAACCATTAATTACCAATTATTAATCACTTATTAATATATTAATTCGTAATTTCAATAAATAATATGTAATCATATTTAATTACCAATTGATGATTAACAAGCAATAAATTGTTTTTCATAACCAACATATTATAATTTAAAATATTTACCAATTAATAATTAATGTCCAATAAATTAATTATCAATACCCAACAACAAATTTAATAATTACCTAATTAGATTTCAATTACTTCCAACACTATTCCCCTATAAACGCATGACACACTCCAATAATAAAATAATACACTTAACATAATTATCAATTCATCAATTAATTAAATCTAATTACCAATTAATACAAATTAATTACCAATTAATAATTAATTAACAATAACATAATTATCAATACCAATAAATGAACATAAATCATTACTTAATTACAATTAAATTACTTCCCACCCTATTCCCCTATAAACCCACAACCCGCTACAGAACTTAAACGCAAAAATTAATTAAAATTAATTAATATTTCCTAAAAATGTATAATTAATTTCATATAATTAAATTACTTCCCACCCTATTCCCCTATAAACCCACAACCCGATACGGTACTAAAACACAAAATTGACTTAAAAAACCATTATTAACATATACAAATTGTATACATTAATTTTAAAACCAGTGGAACACAACAAAAAACATATAACACATACATATTAAATACATATTAAAATACATAACAATAATATAAATATCGATATTAGTAACATCGATATATTCGATATTACTAACTTCGATATTACTAACATCGATATAAAAAAAATAGATATTACTTACCTTAGGGTCGATATTCTGTCCATGGATATTCTTAACATCGATATTCTGTCCCTTCGATATTCTCAACTCTATATTAGTGTAGGTCGATATTTAACTTTCGATATTTTGACTGCCCACCGTGTGGGTGCATGACACACTACTGTTAATTGGTGTATCATCATTGTGATTTGTCAGTTCTGAGTGGTGATGATGTTGTCAGACACAGATGAGACACAGTCAGGGTTCCTCAAGGCACTTGTTTGTTCGCAATATCATGTAGTTGTCCCTAGGTGGTAGTTTTCAGTGATTGAGACATTTGTATGTGTGTGTGACTGTTCCAACTTGTCGGGTTCATGGCAGCGATGCTGGCAGGTGTCAGCATGGGTGCCTTGTGTTCCTCCTTGGCATCTGCATAGTCCTGGGACTGTGGCAGGGATTCTGAAGGTTACATGACCTTTGAGGTCATGGCCATGTACCGCATACTGTGCAGTGTGTCTGTCATTCCCCAGGGTTGTGATCAGTCCTTGTGTGATGTGTGTGTGCACCTTAGTTACTGGCAACATTCCTGTGTTTGTCATGGGTGCATGTGCAATGTCACCTGTCCATGTGGACTTCACAGATACACATTGTTGCAGTTCAGGTGTGTGGTGTTGATGGTGGACTGATGTGAATGTTTGCATGGATGGTACCCTAGATCCCGTTTGTCTATGGATGAGGGGCCATGCTGAGTGATTTGTGTTTGTGTATGTGTGATGTACGTTTGTGGCACAGGACACATGTCTGGGTTTCCCAGTTTGTATGACATCTGCCTTTGTCATCACAGTGGAGGTGTCATGCATGCTTGTGTCACCCCACTGTTTGTTCCCTGGGGGTAGTGGTGTTGTGTGTCAGTCTCTTGCTGTGTTAGTTTGTGTTCATTCCAGCTTGTGTCACATGTGTCTGTTGTGCTTCCTCTCATCTCCCAACGGCTGATTGCCCACTGAGGGTGTCCCAATGATGGTTTACTTTTGTATGGCTCTGTGTCCACGTCTGTGTCACTGTGGTTCAGCCCCCCTCATGTGTTGTGTAGTTGCCTGGGGATACTGTGACATACACACACACATGTTGTGTCCGATGTGCAGTGTGAGTTTGTCTGTTTGTGCATCTGCACCAGTGCATTGGTATTGCTGTTGTGGGTCTTGGTCTGGATGCTGTTTCTGTTATTTTCCCTGCTGTCCCTGTGAGTCATTTCACATCCTTGTGCACATTCATCCTGGTTGTTGGGTGCCATTGCTGGCATGGAATGTGAGTTTGTGAGCTGCCACCTATAGTCTACACATGTTGTTTTGATTGGTGTGTCTATTTTCGAGATGTGTGCATGCTTGGTGATGCTCACTTCTGCTGTTGTGTCATTGTACGCTGTGTGCATTGTCAGCCCCCATGTGTTGTGCTTGTCTGCACATGGCCGAGAGTGTTATGCTTTCACAGCACTGTTAGCCTCACCTCTGTGTGTATGGGACACAACCACTAGTTTGCCCCAGAAGTGTTTGATGTGTTGGGAGCAGGGATCATTCATGCTGTTTGTTATTTGCAGCTTTGACCATGATGACACTTACCTTTTGGTCACTGTGTTGAGGGGGTTTGGTCCCCATCACCACAATGCTCGATATCTGCTGCATTTTGTGAGCCCCCAATTAACTTCTGCTGTACACAGTGAGGGGGTGTTCTTTTTACATTGCCACAGTGATATGGTGATGCTTGCCTTGTGTATGTCACACTCAAGTGTTGGTCACACGTGTGCTGTTGCTTACATTGTATGCTCGTAGCCATAATCACTGTTGTGGGCATTTGTCACAGACTACACACTGTTGTCATGATGTCATGGGGGATGTATTTTGCGGACATACCTGATGTTTGCGTATGCTGGATGTGTTGTGCATCACCTATCCTATGGCTGGGGGTGGCAGGGGTGATGGGCAACATAAGCCCTGTGAGTGGGGGTGGCAGGGGTGATGAGCAACATAGTCCCTATGGGTGGGGGTGGCAGTAGTGATGAGCAACATAGTCCCTATGGGTGGGGGTGGCAGTAGTGATGAGCAACAGGTCCCCTGTGAGTGGGGGTGGCAGGGGTGATGGGCAACATAGTCCCTATGGGTGGGGGTGGCAGGGGTGATGGGCAACATAAGCCCTGTGAGTGGGGGTGGCAGGGGTGATGGGCAACATAGTCCCTATGGGTGGGGGTGGCAGTAGTGATGAGCAACATAGTCCCTATGGGTGGGGGTGGCAGTAGTGATGAGCAACAGGTCCCCTGTGAGTGGGGGTGGCAGGGGTGATGGGCAACATAAGCCCTATGGGTGGGGGTGGCAGTAGTGATGGGCAACATAAGCACTATGGGTTGGCGTGGCAGGGGTGATGGGCAACATAAGCCCTATGGGTGGGGGTGGCAGGGGTGACGGGCAACATAAGCACTATGGGTTGGCGTGGCAGGGGTGATGGGCAACATAAGCCCTGTGAGTGGGGGTGGCAGGAGTGATGGGCAACATAGTCCCTATGGGTGGGGGTGGCAGTAGTGATGAGCAACATAGTCCCTATGGGTGGGGGTGGCAGTAGTGATGGGCAACATAAGCACTATGGGTTGGCGTGGCAGGGGTGATGGGCAACATAAGCCCTATGGGTGGGGGTGGCAGGGGTGACGGGCAACATAAGCACTATGGGTTGGCGTGGCAGGGGTGATGGGCAACATAAGCCCTGTGAGTGGGGGTGGCAGGAGTGATGGGCAACATAGTCCCTATGGGTGGGGGTGGCAGTAGTGATGAGCAACATAGTCCCTATGGGTGGGGGTGGCAGTAGTGATGAGCAACATAGTCCCTATGGGTGGTTGTGGCAGTAGTGATGAGCAAGAGGTCCCCTGTGAGCGGGGGTGGCAGGGGTAATGGGCAACATAAGCCCTGTGAGTGGGGGTGGCAGGGGTGGCAGGGGTGATGGGCAACATAGTCCCTATGGGTGGGGGTGGCAGTAGTGATGAGCAACATAGTCCCTATGGGTGGGGGTGGCAGTAGTGATGAGCAACAGGTCCTCTGTGAGTGGGGGTGGCAGGGGTGATGGGCAACATAAGCCCTATGGGTGGGGGTGGCAGTAGTGATGGGCAACATAAGCCTGATGGCTGGGGGTGGCAGGGGTGATGGGCAACATAAACACTATGAGTGGGGGTGGCAGGGGTGATGGGCAACATAAGCCCTGTGAGTGGGGGTGGCAGGAGTGAGGGGCAACATAGTCCCTATGGGTGAGGGTGGCAGTAGTGATGAGCAACATAGTCCCTATGGGTGGGGGTGGCAGTAGTGATGAGCAACATGTCCCCTGTGAGTGGGGGTGGCAGGGGTGTTGGGCAACATAAGCCCTGTGAGTGGGGGTGGCAGTGGTTATGGCAACATAGTCCCTATGGGTGGGGAGGCAGTAGTGATGAGCAACATAGTCCCTATGGGTGGGGGTGGCAGTAGTGATGAGCAACAGGTCCCCTGTGAGTGGGGGTGGCAGGGGTGATGGGCAACATAAGCCCTATGCGTGGCAGTAGTGATGGGCAACATAAGCCCTGTGAGTGGGGGTGGCAGGGGTGATGGGCAACATAGTCCCTATGGGTGGGGGTGGCAGTAGTGATGAGCAACATAGTCCCTATGGGTGAGGGTGGCAGTAGTGATGAGCAAGAGGTCCCCTGTGAGTGGGGGTGGCAGGGGTAATGGGCAACATAAGCCCTGTGAGTGGGGGTGGCAGGGGTGATGGGCAACATAGTCCCCTGTGAGCGGGGGTGGCAGGGGTGATGGGCAACATAAGCCCTATGGGTGGGGGTGGCAGTAGTGATGGGCAACATAAGCCTGATGGCTGGGGGTGGCAGGGGTGATGGGCAACATAAGCACTATGGGTGGGGGTGGCAGGGGTGATGGGCAACATAAGCCCTGTGAGTGGGGGTGGCAGGAGTGATGGGCAACATAGTCCCTATGGGTGGGGGTGGCAGTAGT
Organism: Triturus cristatus; assembly: GCF_964204655.1. Taxonomy (NCBI): domain Eukaryota; kingdom Metazoa; phylum Chordata; class Amphibia; order Caudata; family Salamandridae; genus Triturus; species Triturus cristatus. The sequence goes on from NC_140591.1 coordinate 503,790,122, forward strand.
GATGAGCAACATAGTCCCTATGGGTGGTTGTGGCAGTAGTGATCAGCAAGAGGTCCCCTGTGAGTGGGGGTGGCAGGGGTAATGGGCAACATAAGCCCTGTGAGTGGGGGTGGCAGGGGTGATGGGCAACATAGTCCCCATGGGTGGGGGTGGCAGTAGTGATGAGCAACATAGTCCCTATGGGTGGGGGTGGCAGTAGTGATGAGCAACAGGTCCCCTGTGAGTGGGGGTGGCAGGGGTGATGGGCAACATAAGCCCTATGGGTGGGGGTGGCAATAGTGATGGGCAACATAAGCCTGATGGCTGGGGGTGGCAGGGGTGATAGGCAACATAAGCACTATGGGTGGGGGTGGCAGGGGTGATGGGCAACATAAGCCCTGTGAGTGGGGGTGGCAGGAGTGATGGGCAACATAGTCCCTATGGGTGGGGGTGGCAGTAGTGATGAGCAACATAGTCCCTATGGGTGGGGGTGGCAGTAGTGATGAGCAACATGTCCCCTGTGAGTGGGGGTGGCAGGGGTGTTGGGCAACATAAGCCCTGTGAGGGGGGTAGCAGGGGTTATGGCAACATAGTCCCTATGGGTGGGGGTGGCAGTAGTGATGAGCAACATAGTCCCTATGGGTGGGGGTGGCAGTAGTGATGAGCAACAGGTCCCCTGTGAGTGGGGGTGGCAGGGGTGATGGGCAACATAAGCCCTATGCGTGGCAGTAGTGATGGGCAACAGGTCCCCTGTGAGTGGGGGTGGCAGGGGTGATGGGCAACATGAGCCCTATGGGTGGGGGTGACAGTAGTGATGAGCAACATAGTCCCTATGGGTGGGGGTGGCAATAGTTATGAGCAAATGGTCCCTTGTGAGTGGGGGTGGCAGGGGTGATGTGCAACATAAGCCCTGTGAGTGGAGGTGGCAGGGGTGATGGGCAACATAGTCCCTATGGGTGGGGGTGGCAATAGTGATGAACAGCATAGTCCCTATGGGTGGGGGTGGCAGGGGTGATGGGTAACATAAGCACTATGGGTGTGGGTGGCAGGGGTGATGGGCAACATAAGCCCTGTGAGTGGGGGTGACAGGGGTAATGGGCAACATAGTCCCTATGGGTGGGGGTGGCAGTAGTGATGAGCAAATGGTCCCCTGTGAGTGGGGGTGGCAGGGGTGATGGGCAACATAGTCCCTATGGGTGGGGGTGGCAGTAGTGATGAGCAAATGGTCCCCTGTGAGTGGGGGGGGCAGAGGTGATGGGCAACATAGTCCCTATGGGTGGGGGTGGCAGGGGTGATAGCCATGCAACCCCTATGGTGGGCTGTTGTTAGTGGCCAGGATATGGATCCCCTGTGTGTGTGTGCCATTTTGCGGGTACGTGTCGTTTGTTTATGTGGTAGGTGTCTGACTTACCTGCCTGCGCCGTCGGCGTCAGTTCCTGATCCGGTCATAGATGTAGATTACTGGTATGACCTGCGCGATGGGATTCATGTTGTGTTCGTGTCGTACATGCTGCTTGTTGCTCCGTCTCGAACACGCTGCAAGCTGGTCCCTCTCATAGCCGTGTATTGATTTGTGGTGCGAATCTTACCTGATATGCTTGTTTTCCGGATGCTGTGATGTGCCGTACATGACAACCCATCCGGCGCGTAGGAAGTCACGCTTCTTCGATGTTGCGTCAATTTTCCAGCTTCCAGTGACAAACACACTCTAGAGGTCCTAAACAGCAGCAGGCACCTCCTTGCTGGTTGGAATTCCCAGCAAGGGAATTCAGGGGAGCTGGTGGTGAAGTCTTTGTGTCCCTGAGGCTTCAAAACAGGAGGGAAACTCAGTTTTAAGCCCTTAGAGATCTTTTAATCAAGCAGGTAACAAAGTAAACAGCAAAGTTGTTTTCCTCCTTTCCTTGGCAGGAAGCAGCCACTGCAGGCCAACCCCAGACAGCAAACAGCACAGGGGCAGTATTCTTCCTCAGCTTATCTGGCTCTTCTCATCGGTAAAGGTTCCTCTTGATTTCCCAGAAGTGATCTAAAAGTCTGGGGTCTGGGCCCCTCTTTTTATTCCCAGAAATCCTTTGTTCTCTGAAGGCACAGAGGGTCTGTACTCAGCCAAAACCAGTTCTGTGGGGCACTTTGCAAGTGCACAAAAACCTCCATTGTCAGTGTGAGCCCTGGCTCCAGACACACCACGGGGGTAGAGCCGTCATTGTGGAAGGCACAGCCCCATTAAGGTGCAGGTGCTACTCCTCCCACCCCTCCAAATGCAAACCAGGCCTATTCAGCCCATCTCTGACTCATCAGACTTCTTGAGCCGCTGCCCCTCTCCAGCCTCTGTTATCCAAAAGCCAGACATGCAATACACAAACCTGGCAAGACTGAATGGTTAGGCAAGAAAATACCTACTTTCTAAAAGTGGTATTTTCAAAAACAGAATGTAAAAATCACCCTCACTAAATGATGCACTTTAACATTCTGCGTTCAGGCATACTAAACTTTACTTTTCTATCTGGTCCCCAGGCTCAGTTATGTTTATAAGATGTTATAAACAAACTCTCCATTCTGTCCTATGGGAACAGATAGCCTTGCAATAGTGAAAAACGAAATTGGCAGTATTTCACTGTCAGAACAGGCCACACACATCAGGGCTTGTCCTACCTTTCACATACAATGCACCCTGCCCACAGGGGTACCTTGGGTCTACCTTAGGGGCGGCTGATATGTAGAAAAGGGAAGGTTTAGGGACTGGCAACCGTGTGCACTTGCCAAGTCGACATGCCAGTCCCAGACTGCACACAGGCTCTGAAATGGCAGGCCAGAGTTACATTTTACAGGCTGCTGCTGTGGGTGGCACAATCAATGCTGCAAGCCCACCAGCAGCATTTGATTTACTGGCCCTGGGCACACACAGTACACTATACTAGGATCTGACAAGGAAATCAGCTAATCATATAAAAATCAATCAATCAATCAATCAAGGCATTTATACAGCGCACTACTCACCCGGAGGGTCTCAAGGCGCTTGGGGGGGGGGGGGGCGCTACTGCTCGAACAGCCAGGTCTTGAGCTTCTTCCTGAAGGAGAGGTGGTCTTGGGTCAGACGAAGGTCGGGAGGGAGGGTGTTCCAGGTCTTGGTGGCCAGGTAGGAGAAGGACCTTCCTCCAGTTGTTGCTTTTCGGATGCCGGGGACGGCGGCGAAGGCGTGGTTGGTCGATCGGAGGTGGCGTTTGGGAGCGTAGAAGTTGAGGCGGTTGTTGAGGTAGCTCGGGCCTTGGTCGTGTAGGGCTTTGTGTGCGTGGGTGAGGAGACGGAAGGTGGTTCTCTTGTTGACGGGGAGCCAGTGCAGGTCTCTAAGATGTCCGGAGATGTGGCTGCGTCGGGGGATGTCGAGGATGAGTCTGGCTGAGGCGTTCTGGATCCGCTGGAGTCTCTTCTGGAGCTTGGTGGTGGTTCCAGCGTAGAGGGCATTGCCGTAGTCCAGTCGGCTGGTGACGAGTGCCTGGGTGACCGTCTTCCTGGTCTCGGTGGGGATCCACCGGAAGATCTTCCGTAGCATGCGCAGGATGTTGAAACAGGACGCGGGGACGGCGTTGACTTGTCTGGTCATGGAGAGGGAGGAGTCCAGGATGAAGCCCAGGTTGCGTGCGTGGTCTGTCGGTTTCGGTGCGGTGCCCAGGGCGGGGGGCCACCAGGAGTCGTCCCAGGTGGAGGGCGAGGAGTCCAGGATGAGGACCTCCATCTTGTCTGAGTTCAGTTTCAGGCGGCTGGTCGTCATCCACTCGGCTACGTCTTTCATCCCTTCGTGGATGTTGATTCTGGTGGCGGCGGGGTCGTTGGTCAGGGAGAGGATCAGCTGGGTGTCGTCGGCGTAGGAGATGATGTTGAGGTTGTGTTGGCGTGCGATGGCCGCAAGGGGGCTCATGTAGACGTTGAAGAGGGTGGGGCTGAGCGAGGAGCCCTGGGGAACGCCGCAGATGACTTCCGTGGCTGCAGATCTGAACGGTGGTAGGCGGACTCTCTGTGTCCTTCCAGCGAGGAAGGAGATGATCCACTCCAGTGCCTTCTCCTGGATTCCGATGTTGCTGAGGCGCTGCACTAGGGTGCGGTGGCAAACCGTGTCGAACGCTGCGGAGAGGTCTAGGAGGATGAGGGCCGCTGTTTCACCGTTGTCAAGCAGGGCTCGGATGTCATCGGTGGCAGCGATGAGGGCGGTCTCGGTGCTGTGGTTGGCTCAGAAGCCGGACTGTGAGGGGTCGAGGGATCCATTCGTCTCGAGGAAGGCGGCCAGCTGCTTGTTGACGGTCTTCTCGATGACTTTGGCTGGAAACGGGAGGAGCGAGATGGGGCGGTAATTCTTGAGTTCGGTGGGGTCCGCTTTTGGTTTCTTTAGTAGAGCGCTGAGTTCAGCGTGCTTCCAGCTCTCAGGGAAGGTGGCGGTGTCGAAGGAGGTGATGATGATGTCCCGCAGGTGGGGTGCGATGACAGCGTCGGCCTTGTTGAAGACGTGGTGGGGGCAGGGGTCGGTCGGAGATCCGGAGTGGATAGAGTTCATCGTGCAGATGGTGTCTTCTGTGTTGATCTGGGTCCAGGCGCTGAGGGTGGTGGTGGGGGGCGTTGGTGCGGTCGTGGGGAGCGTTGTTTGTGGGCTGAAGCTGTTGTGTATGTCAGCGATCTTGTTGTGGAAGTAGGAGGCGAGGGAGTTGCAGAGGTCTTGTGACGGGGTGATGTCGTTGTTTCCGGCGTAGAGCTCTTTCACGATGTTGAAGAGTTCCTTGCAGTTGTGCGCGTTGTTGTCCAGCCGGTACTTGAATGCTGTTTTCTTGGTGGCGTGGATCAGTTGATGGTGCTTCCGGGTGGCGAGCTTGAGGGTGGTCATGTTGTCCGGTGTTGGCTCCCTTCTCCAGGCTTTCTCGAGGGCTCGGCAGTTCTTCTTGGAGCTCTTGAGTTCGTCGGTGAACCATGGGGCCTTCTTGCTGCCAGGTCTGCTAGGCGGGGTCCTCAATGGGGCGAGGTCGTCTGCGCAGTCGCTGATCCACTTCGTGAGGTTGTCGGCGGCCTGGCTGGGGTTCGCTGAGCTGGCGGGAGGGTGCTGGCTCAGGGAAGCGGCGAGCTGGTCTGCTGTGATCTTGTTCCAGTTTCTTCGAGCAGCCTGTTGCTGGTGGTGGTGGATCGTGGATCTTCTGAAGGTGAAGTGGACGCAGCTGTGGTCCGTCCAGTGGAGTCCGATGGCGTGGCTGAAGCCGATGTCCTTGCTGGAAGAGAAGACAGCGTCGAATGTGTGTCCGGCGAGGTGGGTGGGGGTGGTCACCAGCTGCTTGAGTCCGAGGTTGGCGAGGTTGTCGAGCAGGGTGGTGGTGTTGCGGTCGTTGTTGTTCTCCAGGTGGAAGTTGATGTCCCCCAGGAGGATGTAGTCAGCGGAGGGGAGGGCGTGCGGGCTGATGAAGTCGGCGATGTCTTCGCTGAATTGTGTGCGTGGTCCCGGGGGTCGGTAGATGAGGGTGCCTCTGAGGGTGGTCTTGGGGTCCGTGTGGATCTGGAAGTGCAGGTGTTCGGCGGTTGTCAGGGTGTCGTCGGTGTTGGTTGTGATGCGGATGGTGTCCCTGTAGATGATGGCGATCCCTCCTCCAGTCTGGTTGCCGCGGTCTCTTCGGGTGATCTTGTAGCCCTCTGGGATGGCGATGGCGATGTCGGGCGCTGAGGAGTCATTCATCCAGGTTTCCATGAGGAAGGCGACGTCAGGAGCTGTGGTGTCGAGGAGGTTCCAGAGCTCGATGGCGTGTCTGTAGACGGAGCGGGTGTTGAGTAGGATGCACTTGAGGTGGTTGCTGCTGGTGTTCGGCTTGGCGGGCGCTGGTGCGGGGCAGGTCCGGATGCAGGTGAACTTGCAGGCGCAGCAGCTGAAGGGTCCGTGGGTTCGTCTCGGGGTGGCTCGGTGGCATCCCGGGATTCGGCCGGTGTTGAGTGCGTTGAGGGTGGCGGCGTCATACGTCCGGCGGGCGGGCTGGTGTCTGCGGGGGCCAGGGGTCCTGGCACTGGGCGTTGTCCAGGCACGGACGGGTGCAGACGGGCTTACCTTTGGCACACCTTCGGCGCTCAGTCGGTGCTCCCGCTGCGCGCGTCCGCTGCGCGGTCGCCCTGGGGGCGTCATAAGTAAGGAGCCGGGAGGGAGGGTCAGCTGGGTGGCGGGAGCGGGGCGGCGAATGGGAGGACACGTGGGCGTGGCCGCCGGGGGCAGCGGCGGGAAACAGAACAGCTGGGCAGCGGCATGCGGGGCAGAGATGCAGGCAGGCAGGAGGCGGCGGAGTCAGCAGGGCAGCGAGCAGGCAGGTAGCAGAAGGGAGAGAAGCGACGGAGCTCAGAAGCTGAGCGGTCACACTCTGAGGGCGACTGCGGTCCCCTTAAGTAAGGAGCCGGGAGGGAGGGTCAGCTGGGTGGCGGGAGAGGGGCGGTGAATGGGAGGACACGTGGGCGTGGTCGCCGGGGGCAGCAGCGGGAACAGAACAGCTGGGCAGCGGCGTGCGGGGCAGAGATGCAGGCAGGCAGGAGGCGGCGGAGTCAGCAGGGCAGCGAGCAGGCAGGTAGCAGAAGGGAGAGGAGCGACGGAGCTCAGAAGCTGAGCGGTCACGCTCTGAGGGCGACTGCGGTCCCCTTAAGTAAGGAGCCGGAAGGGAGGGTCAGCTGGGTGGCGGGAGAGGGGCGGCGAATGGGAGGACACGTGGGCGTGGCCGCCGGGGGCAGCGGCGGGAAACAGAACAGCTGGGCAGCGGCGTGCGGGGCAGAGATGCAGGCAGGCAGGAGGCGGCGGAGTCAGCAGGGTAGCGAGCAGGCAGGTAGCAGAAGGGAGAGGAGCGACGGAGCTCAGAAGCTGAGCGGTCACACTCTGAGGGCGACTGCGGTCCCCTTAAGTAAGGAGCCGGGAGGGAGGGTCAGCTGGGTGGCGGGAGCGGGGCGGCGAATGGGAGGACACGTGGGCGTGGTCGCCGGGGGCAGCAGCGGGAACAGAACAGCTGGGCAGCGGCGTGCGGGGCAGAGATGCAGGCAGGCAGGAGGCGGCGGAGTCAGCAGGGCAGCGAGCAGGCAGGTAGCAGAAGGGAGAGGAGCGACGGAGCTCAGAAGCTGAGCGGTCACACTCTGAGGGTGACTGCGGTCCCCTTAAGTAAGGAGCCGGGAGGGAGGGTCAGCTGGGTGGCGGGAGCGGGGCGGCGAATGGGAGGACACGTGGGCGTGGCCGCCGGGGGCAGCGGCGGGAAACAGAACAGCTGGGCAGCGGCGTGCGGGGCAGAGATGCAGGCAGGCAGGAGGCGGCGGAGTCAGCAGGGCAGCGAGCAGGCAGGTAGCAGAAGGGAGAGGAGCGACGGAGCTCAGAAGCTGAGCGGTCACACTCTGAGGGCGACTGCGGTCCCTTTAAGTAAGGAGCCGGGAGGGAGGGTCAGCTGGGTGGCGGGAGCGGGGCGGCGAATGGGAGGACACGTGGGCGTGGCCGCCGGGGGCAGCGGCGGGAAACAGAACAGCTGGGCAGCGGCGTGCGGGGCCGAGATGCAGGCAGGCAGGAGGCGGCGGAGTCAGCAGGGCAGCGAGCAGGCAGGTAGCAGAAGGGAGAGGAGCGACGGAGCTCAGAAGCTGAGCGGTCACACTCTGAGGGCGACTGCGGTCCCTTTAAGTAAGGAGCCGGGAGGGAGGGTCAGCTGGGTGGCGGGAGCGGGGCGGCGAATGGGAGGACACGTGGGCGTGGCCGCCGGGGGCAGCGGCGGGAAACAGAACAGCTGGGCAGCGGCGTGCGGGGCAGGGATGCAGGCAGGCAGGAGGCGGCGGAGTCAGCAGGGCAGCGAGCAGGCAGGTAGCAGAAGGGAGAGGAGCGACGGAGCTCAGAAGCTGAGCGGTCACACTCTGAGGGCGACTGCGGTCCCCTTAAGTAAGGAGCCGGGAGGGAGGGTCAGCTGGGTGGCGGGAGCGGGGCGGCGAATGGGAGGACACGTGGGCGTGGCCGCCGGGGGCAGCGGCGGGAACAGAACAACTGGGCAGCGGCGTGCGGGGCAGAGATGCAGGCAGGCAGGAGGCGGCGGAGTCAGCAGGGCAGCGAGCAGGCAGGTAGCAGAAGGGAGAGGAGCGACGGAGCTCAGAAGCTGAGCGGTCACACTCTGAGGGCGACTGCGGTCCCCTTAAGTAAGGAGCCGGGAGGGAGGGTCAGCTGGGTGGCGGGAGCGGGGCGGCGAATGGGAGGACACGTGGGCGTGGCCGCCGGGGGCAGCGGCGGGAAACAGAACAGCTGGGCAGCGGCGTGTGGGGCAGAGATGCAGGCAGGCAGGAGGCGGCAGAGTCAGCAGGGCAGCGAGCAGGCAGGTAGCAGAAGGGAGAGGAGCGACGGAGCTCAGAAGCTGAGTGGTCACACTCTGAGGGCGACTGCGGTCCCCTTAAGTAAGGAGCCGGGAGGGAGGGTCAGCTGGGTGGCGGGAGCGGGGCGGCAAATGGGAGGACACGTGGGCGTGGCCGCCGGGGGCAGCGGCGGGAACAGAACAGCTGGGCAGCGGCGTGCGGGGCAGAGATGCAGGCAGGCAGGAGGCGGCGGAGTCAGCAGGGCAGCGAGCAGGCAGGTAGCAGAAGGGAGAGGAGCGACGGAGCTCAGAAGCTGAGCGGTCACACTCTGAGGGCGACTGCGGTCCCCTTAAGTAAGGAGCCGGGAGGGAGGGTCAGCTGGGTGGCGGGAGCGGGGCGGCGAATGGGAGGACACGTGGGCGTGGCCGCCGGGGGCAGCGGCGGGAAACAGAACAGCTGGGCAGCGGCGTGCGGGGCCGAGATGCAGGCAGGCAGGAGGCGGCGGAGTCAGCAGGGCAGCGAGCAGGCAGGTAGCAGAAGGGAGAGGAGCGACGGAGCTCAGAAGCTGAGCGGTCATAACACAATTTACAAAAGGGAGCACTTGCACTTTTGCACTGACCAGCAGTGACAAAGTGCCCAAATCATCTAGACCGGCAAAAATGGAGCACAGCAAAACACAGGAGTCAAAGGCAAAAAAATGGAAGTGAGACCCACGTCAATGGTGCCAGGTCTAACACTACTAGTCTCTGCATAGGTGCGCACTTGGAGACTGATGTTATATTGGTTTGAGATAGGAGATAATGCTATTGTGTCTTATGTATGTGCTTTGTTTTTTTTCACTACGACCCCGATTCCTCAGTTTTGTATTCCCATGATGTTAATAAACAATGTTTTAAAGAAAGTTTATCCAAAATCCGGTTAAAGAAGATCAGTTTGCACTCTATTTTCAATTGCAAGTTTTACAGTAATTACAGTCACCTGTGGTCATTGAAACAGAGTATATTGAGGAAGTGTACACTTTGCAAAATGGGTACCCATAAAATACTGAGGCCCAGATTAACAACAACATCCTAAGCTGCGTGGTGTCAAATGAACTAAGGTATGGCATACTTAGTGCTGCCTTGTGCCAATGGTATAAGGGTGCCCTTCATTACCGGCAGGATTGTTTTTGTATAGGAAGGAACACCTTCTTGCAGAAAATCAAATTTCAGAAGCATTTTTCTCTTTCTATGTGTGCTACAGAATGCAGCACACAAAGACAGAGGAGATACGGAGCTCCTTTTGGGATGGCATACCATTTGGATGCATTCCGGGGTTCACTATTCTTAGTAAATCTGAGAATAAGCAGAAATACATGGGTGGATGTGAGGTAATGCCCCCACTCTACCCATGGAATGACTTCCCAATGCAGAGTAACACAAGGCAGCCACTTAGGGTGCCTTGCATCACACTAGATTGACTAAGCCGCACAGAGACAAGAATGTGCCTTCCTGTGGCTTAGTAAATCTGACTTTAGGGCTCACATTGCTTTGTGTCGCCTTGCGTGATGCAAGGTCAACGCAAGCCCTTGGCAAATCTGAGCTCAAGTCTGTGTTATCTTAAAATGCAGGTTCAATATTACTGCAACTGGTTTTGCATGAGACATGGTATAAGTCCCCCACTGTATTCAGTCTCTGTTGAAAAAGACACTTAAGGAAGGTGATACAGTAATGGTAAAGATGGATCAATATGATGGCAATATTATGGAACTGAGTAAACAATGGGTTAGTAAGTTTACATGAAGTGTACCGTAAAAATACTGCCAGAAACTTGTGAATCCAGAATATCTCTAGGGCAAACATAGGAGAAAACCTACAGCAGTTGTTAGTTCTAGTAGTTTCATTATTCTAAAGCAGGCCATATTATTCTACCGCAAAGCTCCTCTCTAGGTAGAGTACATGAAATAAGGCAGAAAACTGGTCAAAGTTAGGTTCACTTTTTTCTGAATTGATGAATATGAATCTAAATTCTGATTCATGGTCTTAGCTTGTTCATTGTTATTTCTCAATCAATCTCTGGCTCTACAAACAGAATCTTCTTATCCGTCCTGCTTTCAGACAGGTTATATTCACACAGCACAAGCGACAACACGCAGCTGGAACGAGTTAATTTTAAATCACAGATGGACTTGAAAGTCATGTCCTTGTACCATTACTAGGAAAACTATTTCTGGAGAGCCTTGCCATGTTGAGGAGTTATAAATCATATGTACGACAATATTATTAGAAAAAGCCTGTCTGCAAATGGGTCATAAGAACGTGTTGCTCGCATCAAGTTAGATTTTTGCATTATCTCTGCCTGCGTTGAAAGAGCACATCTCAAACACTCAAACTAGCCTCCCCCTTTCTCTTCCCCGAGCCCACAAAGCAACTATCAACCCATTTTAACTGTAAAAATGGAACAGCACATGTCCTTTAAAAGAGGGGGGAAATGCTAGCTTTTAAGAAGAGTGCTCACAGAAAACCAAAACATTGTGTGCCATTTGAAAGTCAGATTTGAGAAGGTGTCAATAAATAGTCATATACATTAGTCGGTATACATGTTATTCAGGTCCATTTAGAAACCGAAACACTGAATCGAGCGCCCCCTTTTGTGATGGGTAATTTTAAGACTGTTGAATTGTAGGTCTTTAACGTGTCACCAGAGAGAATCACGGTTCTTTACGCCAAGCATAGTTTTACTAACGATCTAATCCTATTTCGGTATTATCAGATTACATTTTGAAATTCACTTTTAAACACATAATTTATTTCCAGTGCTGGAAGAATAATTTATCATTAGGTATTATGGCTACCCGCGACCCCTCTGGGGAGCTTACGAAGGGCCTTGTTCTCTGCAAAATGCCTGTGCAGAGAGCTACTTATACACACTACAGGTTGGCAAACATTGCTATCAGGATGAAAGAGGAAGACAGTCGTCGGTGAGCAGTCCTGGGTGTCAGAGAGATTATAAATGGTGTGGACATTCCCTTCTTCCCCACCATGTTTTTCTCAAAGGTGAAGTCAGCCAGATTGTCTCTTCCCCTCTCCTTTTCTCTGGGCTCCTTGAACCACACAACCTTTCATCATGTATTTAGTGACAAGGTCCAGGGTTCATTAAGAGAATTAGTGAATGTCAATGTTATGTGTCCATTTAGATTCACAGGTTCATATAAACATCACAATACATATGAATGATCATCAAAGTACAACACTAACTTTAAACACATCACTTACATTAATTGTGAATATACATTTTAAAGAAACTCCTTAAAATATAAAACAACTTTTATTTCCAGCGTATTTGACTTTAGGCAAATCCATGATTATAGGTCTGAGATGTGGTCTAGGACGACTTGAAAAAATAAAGGTTTCAAGAATTTCAAATTGCAAACTAACAGGGCACGTTAATAGGATAAGAGATATTATTTCAGGGTTTCTACGTACAGAGACTCATATAGAAATACATTGATATGTATTGACAGCTTTCAGTTCCAATCCTTTTAATAATATAGTCATCAGAAATATCACAAGAAAGCTTCACAATTTAGCGTTTGGGTATTAGGAGATAGTTAACCTTGCCTTTGTGCAGCCCAGGTATAGACCTCTAAGTTTAATACATTCTCTACCATCATCATTGCAATTTTCAATTGATTTCTCTTGAATTTGTTTTTTATTGGCTAATAACAATTAATTTCTATTTACAGTTGTGGGGTTGAAATTACAATTCACACCAGGAGGAGGAAAAATGGAAGAGTAGACAACACTACCTTATCTTTTATGCCTGATTGGGTTGAAATTCAAATCATATTTACCAAACAAATGACATATTTTCTTCTTTCCATGTTTGGCAGGTGTTAGTTCCCTTGTGCAAGTGGGTTTCGGGCATTTCAACAGCAACAAACAAGGGGGCATATTTACAAGCCCCTAGCGCCACTGGAGCGTAATTTTTTTTAACGTTCTGGTGGCGCTGGATGCCTTCCCATATTTACAAGGCCATGCAACGCCACTTTGCATGGCTTTACACGGCCTTGTAAATCTAGACCTCTTTCAAGCAGTATTCTGCATTAAATGGGCATGTCATGGGTGTTGCTCTGGGTGTTCCGACGTGACACCCATGGCTTTTTGACACTGCCCGAGATTTACAAGGATTGGTAAGCATGAGGCAGCACCAAAAACTAACGCCATTCAAAAAGAGGCGTTAAAGTGGTGCAACCTGGTGAAATTATTTTAATTTCTCCTTGCCTTTTGCTCTTTCTATGTCTGCTGCATTTTGCAGCACACATAGGAGTAAAACACCATTAATAATTGCTTTTGTGCAGGAAGGTGTCCCTTCTTGCACAAACACAATCATCCCTGCAACGCAGGCACTCTTGCACCATGGTGCAAGGGTGCCTGAGTTGGGGCACGGCTGCTGTTTTAGCACCTGTGCTGGGAAGAGCACAGGGATGCCTCGTATTCCTGTAGTTCGGCGCATCCCTGCGTTTTTGAAATGACACATCTTGGTGCAGCATAATTGCTTGTTGCACTGCGCTGCTCCATTTCATTGTAAATATCCCCAAGATGTTTTGAATTTTGTTCACAAAGGACAAAGGTCAAACTTGAGGCAAGTGTTTTGATGACTGGTCCGTGGAAAGCCACAAGCCATTCTAAGTACTTTGCTTCAAATGAGCAAATATTTTCATTTGGAATTTCCTCAGTGGCGGCCACCACAAATAAAGGGTGGAGAGTGGGTGGAGGAAGCACAAGGGGGTGGGGGTCACATGAGGGATGTTATAAATTTAGAAATAATAGATATTTTTTAAAACTTACCTTTAGCTGCCAGCCGCCTCCAGCATTGCATCGCAGTGCCTCTGCTCTTCCTGGGTCCCGGCAGCCCCTGGGACAGACTCCTATCCAATACCCGTGCTGCAGAGCAGCATGGGGATTTGCCTGAGCCGGTTAGAAAGACGCTCTGCTCAGGCCAGGGAGTCTGTGGATGTTTCTCCAGCAGCCGCGCTGGAGAAACCTAAGTGCGCATGTGTGTTTTGGTCACCCTGAGAAGGCCGACCAAACACACATGAGCACTTAGGGAGTGGAGTGCACGTAGCACTCCTCCTCCCCCCTCCCATGCGTGGGCCTGGCCCCTCCACACAGCGCTGGCTAAAAGCCAGCAAATGCAAAATAAAACAATGCAAGAACATCATTTTATTTTACATTTGATGGCTCTGAGCGAGGCAGTGGGGCGATGCTCCTCCGCCCTTGCGGATGAGCCTTCGCTGAATTTTCTGCTATCCCATACACATTAATTGGCACAACTGTATATAACTCTTCAGCATTGATTTAACAGAGGAGCCCCTGCCTTTCCAATTAGAACCAGTGCACCACTTATTACTTTATTAAACATTAATTGTCCATGTTCTTTGAAAGAGCTTTCATCAAAAAATATGCCTAAAAGGCACTTTCTGAAGCCTAACGTCATTTATCTACTTTCCAAACAAAAGTGAATTATTTTTATTTTCTTCGTTTTCTCTACATTAATTGTTACACTATTTTTGTTGTAGTATCTGGCCAATGCATCTAAAATGCTCTGAAGGCCGACTGTCATGCAATAAAGTAATCAGGATATAATATTGTATTTTTATGTCTTCTATTAATCTTAACAGGGATAACCCTTTGCAAATTTTGGTCGAGCGAGAAGATCATTCAAGAAGAAGAAGAATATGAGGTGGACAAGGACCCAACCATGCCTCAGCCGCTTCTTACAGAGAAATCAGACCACACCTTTGGATATCGATTACACATCATAGAAAGAATACTATTCTGCCCTGCTGTACAGGTAGATCTAAGCTGTCAAGCCACATCCTTCATCTGACTGACTGTAAAAACTCGTTTTAGAAAGTGTTGTGGGTGGTCAACTTCAGCCAGAGAAAAGCACTCACCACTAGGACTTGCATAAAATTCCTCCAGCTCCTGCACAGGTTTGACCACGCCTGACACTCATCCATTCCACGGGCAAAATACCTGGGGCTGCAATTGTTTTGCACTTGCACTGTCTAAATCACATGCAACAGATGCATAGAATGTGTTAGTATAGTAGATAGTCTCACATTGCATAACAGTTATGTCATGTGTCTAAACCCATTTTGGCTTAATAAATGGTTCACACACAAGAAGCATGTAAAAATGGGTCCCAGCATGGAACCTTTTTTCCTGGGAATATCCCTTAATGGACTTTGTCATCATGCATGGAAATGAGCTCTGCAAACCCTTATGTAAGATCTGCCCCAAAATTCAAAATCTTTAAGGGAGCTCAAATGTCACTCTCATAGGATATTCATCAGGAGTCTGCAATATTTGATGTATTCACAGTTTCAATAACGTTTGCTCAATTTACAAAGCAACACGCTCAGTTTTACCACTCATGTAATCCATTTTGTATCATAGTAAACACATTTTATATCAAACCCTGCAGGTATCTGCTTTTATTTGCCCATATCAGCTATAGTGATTACTCCTATTTGTTCCCATGGGGAATTCATTTGCCAGGGCATCTTCCTTAGAAATCCTGTTTCTGGTGGCTTAAAGGGCACTTTCAGTTGTCATCATCCAAGTCCATCTCTGAGTTATTTCTTACCTGGCAATCAACCTGAAAGTTACTGTCTGCTGTTTAGGTCAGAGTGTATGTGAGATGCGATTATGCACTGAATTTTGTATGTCATTGCGAATGGCTTCTGGAGGTTTGTCTGTTGTTTTTCTGAATGGTGAAGCACCTTGAGACAAATGATGCATATCGTGTTACAAGATCAACATTTTATCTTTGGTAAAGTCAGGTATCATTGTTATTCTTGTCAATTTGATCCAGTTGGATCTTATTGGTACCATCCTTTGAGGAGCTAGTATCTTGCTGTGGTGTCACCAAAGACTCTGTGGTAAGAGGCTGTGAACTACTTCTCTCTGTGGCTCCGTACTTGACTAACTGGCACATGCATCAACAATGCCATTTGCGATTCCTTATTAGCGAAAAATAAGGATTCGCTAATAAGGAATAGCAAAAGGCTATGCATGTAGAAATCGCTTACAAAATAGTGATTTCTAAACATTCCTAAATTGCTACTCGCAAATTGCGAGTAGCAATTAAGGAATACCTCCCCATTTATTCCTATGGGCCTAGAGGCCCATAGGAATGAATGGGAAGACTTTCTCAATTTGCGATTCTCAATTAGAGAATCGCAAATTGCTTATGCAATTTCATGGGTGCTAGGGTGTCAAAAGGACACCCTGTTGCACGCCTGAAATCTGCATATGAGTACATCTTGCACACACACATGCCCCAAGGGCATGTGTGTGTGTAAAATGGAACTTAGAAAAATGCACTTAAGTGCATTTTTCAAAGTTTTTGCAAATTACCATGAAGTTCAACTTCATGGTAATTTGCTCCCCCTATTAGCGAAATCGCTAATTTTTTTTAACTTTAATGCATTGCATTCAAGGAATCTCTATTTGGGATTCCTTAAATGCAATAGCAATTTAAGGAATCGCTATTTAGAAATTCCTTAAATTGCGATTTTTGCATTTGGGACGATGCATCCCAAATGCAAAAATACCGGTCGCAAAGGGGCAGATTCTGCTAATCGATTTGGTGAGAGAAATATGCAGCTATTTCTGTTCACTTTTCATCTCCTCTGGGCATATATTGCTGCAGTTATTGTCCATTCCTTTTTGTGAAAGTATTCTAGTTAAGAAGATATGTGGTATCAAGGGACAAGCCTTGCAATAGCTGACCTCCTTCTTAACTGAGAGACAGCAATTGGTCTGGACAAAACCTCACTTCTCCAGGGTCACACCACTCCATTGTGGAGTTCCCCAAGGCTCCTCATTAATTCCAACACAATTTAAAATTTACATGTCCCCTCTTGCCACCCTGGTGGAGTATTTCAGTATCACTAGTGTCACACTGATGATACGCAGCTGGTGTTTTCTTATGAAGCCAACTCAGCTATCAGCAAAAAATCCTGCTCTAATTGCATGAGAGCATTCTTTAGTTGGGTCAACGAAAGCCAACTGCAATGCAATCCGGATAAGAAGGAAAGGCACAACTCCAAAGAGAGCTGGCCCGGCACTTGGCCTAGTGCTGGACCCTCTCCCCCTTAAGCGACCCAGCCAGCAAGAAATCTGGGAGTAATTTTTTATAACATCCTTCAATGCTCAGATCCATATAGTCGCCAGAAACTGTATATGAATCCTTAATGCTCTCAGGAAATTCCTTCTCCTTCTTCCAAGGGAGGCATGCAAATGGTAGTTTGAGCCACAACTCTTTCTAGGCTAAATGGTGTGAATGCATCATACCTTGGTCTGCCTGCTTATCTAATCCGCCATCTCCAAATGATCCAAAATACTGCAATCCGTCTGCTCTATATTCTTAAAAAGGGTACTTGAAATTCAATGTTTCCTATTAAATTGCATTGGCTTCCAGTCTGTCGAAGAATTACTTTCATGGCACGTGGTCTAGCACGTTGTGCCCTGTGCAACTCAGGTCCTGTTCACCTGAACAAAAGAATTGAAAAGTACCATCCTAGCAGAAACCCTCAGTCGGGTAAGGCCCACTTGATTTCCACCCCCTGTTTCAAATGATCCAACATGGTGGTGCCTCTTTTCTAGTACAAACAGCTAAAATATGGAATCATCTCCCACTGAAGCATCGAAAATGAACCTGGCTTCCATAAATCTATGACAATATATCTCTTTCATCTGTGATACTCCCTCTACCCCCTTTGTTAGTCTGGTGGTCGAAAACCCAGGACACTTTTTCTGAATAGCTATCACGCTTTACAAATGACATAAGTCATTCATTCATTCATTCATTCATTCATTCACTCATTCATTCATTCAACATGTTAGTTTGTAGGTCTGCAGTTGTGGATAAATGAAGGTAGTAAACATTTTCATCTGTATGCATTGTGGTTGCCTTCTTGTGATCAACTGTAGGACTAATTACAGGGCATTAACCTGGATGTAGATCTCGGGCTGTATTACAGAAAGTTCTGGGGGGGCACAATGGGTATGTGCATCCACTTTGTGCACCCCAGGGCACTATGATAGTACAGAAGGGGCCACAGGAACTTGTGCGGGAACTTCTGTAATACAAATAGCTCTGGCACACATGTATAATCAGTGCTATCTCACACACTCCATACAAATGAGGGAATATCTTTACCTCTATGCCTGTGCTGTATTATGGACGTGGGCGCAAAGGTAAAGAAACTGAAATGTGCCACACTCTCAGTGCTCCCCTGATGGCAGCCCTCTGGAGGGTAAAAAGGTAATCCTATCGACCCCCCAGGTATGCCGCTGAAGGCGTGCGCAGTCACTCACTGCTCCCACCTGCAAAGGGATCTCTAATCCCTCTTTTAAGTGCAGGACGGTTGATGCCTGCATAGTAAAACACAGAACGACTTTGAAGCAGGCGATTTGTATTTCACTAGAACATGCTGCCCCTAGGCCAAAACAAGTTTGCGGCTGCCCTGGGGGCAATACATTCACTGTATTAGGTCACACTTTCCCGGTCTGCACACGATGCCCCATGGTGCCAACAGAAAAACTGTGCCCTATGTGTAATAGGGCACCTGATGTGCTGGATACGAGTTTGTTGATTAGCAGGTGTGTGTTTGTGTGTGTATGTAGATGCTTCTTGTAGCATTAATGTTATTTAGTGTCCTCTGGTGCCTTGTGATTTTTTTAAATATAACCCCCCCCCAAAAAAATGCTACAGTCTTTCTGCACCCCCTCCGGAGGCAGATGGGCATGATAGCCCCTTATCTGCCCCCTCGGGGGCAGAAAGCCCACTAGGCACCAGGAATACATTTTTTCGAAAATTCAGGGGTGGGGACTGCCCAGAATGTGTATGCCAATGCCCCCACCCCCCAAAAAAAGATGCCACAGTCTTTCTTCCTCCCCGGGAGGCAGATGGGGCAGTAGGTCCTGATCTACCCCTGGGGGGCAGAGAACCCACTAGGCACCAGCAATTATGCTGGCTTTTTAGACGTAGGGGTGGGGGCTGCTCAAAATGGGCATCCCAATGCCACCACCTCCACAAAAAATAGCCACAGTCTTTCTGCCCCCCTTGGGGGCCTAGCAGGGCAATAGCCCCCAATTTCCTCCCTCCCCAGGGTGGCAGAAAGCCCACTAGGCACTGACTTTTTTCAAAATGTGCCTGCCTGTGGATTTTGGGTCCTAGCGCAGCTGGTACCTAGTGAAACATAGCAAACCTGTATATTTTTGTAAACTAGACACCAATGGGAATCCAGGATGGGGTGACTTGTCTGGCTCTCACCAGGTTCTGTTACACAGAATCCCTTGCAAACCTCAAACTTTGTCAAAAAAACACATTTTCCTCACATTTCTGTGATGGAACATTCTGGAATCTGTATGGATCCACAGACTTCTACCCCCCTGCATTTCCCAAGTCTTCCGATAAAAATGGCACCCCACCTCTGTGGTTAGGCCTAGTGCCTGCAACTGGAAACGGCCCAAAACTTAACATGAAGACACCACATTTATACAGTGAATACTGACCCTTGTTTTGCAAAGTGCCTAGCTGTAGATTTTGAACCCTAGCTCTGCCCGCACCTAGGGAAACCTAGCAAAATTACACATTTTTTAAAACTAGACACCCAGGGGAATCCAGGATTGAGTGATTTGTGTGGCTCTCACCTGGTTCAGTTACCCAGAATCCCTTGCAAACCTAAAACTTTGTAAAAAAAACACATTTTCCCCACATTTCTGTGATGGAAAGTTGTGGAATCTGCGTGGGTCCACAAACTTCCACCCACCCGCATTCCCCAAAGTCTTCTTATAAAAATTATACCTCACTTGTGAGGGCAGGCAATAGTGCCCGCAACAGGAAATGGCCCATGAGGCAACGTGGACACACCACATTTTTAGAGTGAAAACTGACCCTTTCTTGGCAAGGTGCCTAGCTGTAGATTTTGAACCCTAGCTCTACCAGCACCTAGGGAAATCTAGAAAACCTATACATTTTTTAACACTAGACACTAAGGGGAATCTAGGATGGGGTGACTTGTCTGGCTCTCACCAGGCTATGTTACACAGAATCCCTTTCAAACCTCAAACTTTGTAAAAAAAAAACAAATGTTCCTTACATTTCTGTGATGGAAAGTTATGGAATCTGTGTTGGTCAACAAACTTCCACCCATCCCGCATTCTCCAAAGTCTTCTGATACAAATGGTACCTCACTTGTGTGGGTTTGTTAAGTACCCGCGACAGGCAAGGGCCCAAAACCTATTGAGGTGACATCAAAATTACCTATCGCAAAACGACCTGGTTTTGCTAGGGGGGCACCTGGGTTTTTGGCCCCGGGCTCAGCGGCCATTTAGGGAAATGTACCAAACCCACACATTTCTGAAAACTAGAGACACGGGGGAGTCCAGTGAGGTATGGCTTGCTTGGATCCCCCAACATTTCCCTACCCAAAATTCCCTGCAAACCTCAAACTTAGCTGAAAAAATCACTTTGTGCACACATATTTGTGTGGGATCACCATACTGACACAAATGTCCTCCACCCAGCATTCTCCTTGCTCTCCCGAGTAAAATGATACCTCACTTGTGTGGGTGGGCCATAGGCCTGTGACTGGGAAGGACCAAAAACATAGGGATTAAGTGTATAGTACCGCAAATTCTAAGCGCTACATTTAAAAAAAAAAAAGGTTTTTTAGCTGATTCTGCATTGGACAGCCACACAAGTCAGGTATCATTTTACTGACCTAAATTGGAAACCAACTATGCGTGAGCATTTAGGGGCACAGCAATCGTTTACTATGACCTCACATCAGAATCCTTTAATGCTAATATCTCTTAACATCAAAAAACTGTCAAACTTTATAAGGCACAAAAAGACACTGACAAACTTAGACTCCAAGAGGCTGGAAATAATACTCAAACAGGAGATACATCTGTCTACTAGTGCTGAAGCTGGAATTAGTTTCAATAAAAATATCAGTTTGCGATCATCAGGGATAATCACCGCTGTTAATCTGGCCAATGGTTCATTGCCGTTGTTTTAGAGAAATTCAAGAGCTGGACATCACATAAATTATGATCACAATCACTAATGTATTTTCAGTCAATAATGAGTTTGTTATAAGATACAGGTTTTATTAATCCAATCTTTTAGCAATTCATCTTTATTAAAAGTCATAAGTTAATTCTTAATAATCTCGATCATCAAATAGGTACTGAAATAAATAGTCAATATTAGTCAATCAAATAATCATATTAAAAGCATTACGCACATTCCATAAAGGAAACAATCCCTGTTCTAGGAATGGGGAAGAAAGGTGCCAGTCAGAAACTATAAAGAGTTCTACTTCGAGAGAGTGAGAGAACAAGCATTAAGCTTTAGCATTTAAAAGCCTACTTAATAAATCAATAATCAATCAGAACAGAACTTCTTATAAATATAAAGAGAGTTTAAACAAACTCAGTAGCATCTCAGAGCAATGTGGAAATGGCATAAGAGTGTGGTAGTAACATGGGAACGGTGATCTGCTCTAGGAACATGTGCTATTATAGACAACACATTTTATCAATGTTGCAGTTTGTGGTTTCTTCTTTCCTCAGCCAACCAATCATCTTTTAATGCTCCCATAGGAACAGGATAACTACTCTTCTTCCCACAGGAATACAATGACTCTACATTGCAGCTTTCAGTGTTACAAATATTTCTTATCATCTAGTGGCTTCATCTAGTCTATTTGTAATTAATTTTTCTAATTTAAAACTAATTTCCCATGAGGGAATTATCATATGTATCTTCCTAAATCACAAACGTAATAATTTATTAACATTGTGTAAGTAGAAATATTTGCAGAATTAAATGAAAACATTTATGCAACTATTATTCATTATGAAAACATGTCCATGGAAAGGTCAGGAAAAAATATTTTATACGACTTAAGCATTTTTGTTAGTCTTGTCAGCTTTTTTTTTATTCACAATAGAGAGTGAGAGAAAAACAGGTCAGTTGCAATCTTCCGGGTACAATCGCATAACATATAAACAACTGCTGCTGTCTAGATATCCCTAGGGATATCAAGACAGCCAGATACCGAGGAAGAAAGGGTGAAAGCTCTCCCGCAAGGGTTTATTGCTCTCCTTCCAATTAATCTTTGGGCGATGGGGTATCTAAAGATACTGGAGAAGACGCCTCACTCACTTATCGTGACATGCTTCATCATAGGCGTCTTTCCACACCCAGGCAAGATGGTACTACCTGGGCGTATTCAACCAAAGATGCTATGGGAGTTCTTATATAAAGCAAAAGCTGGCCATGCAGGGAACCAGATGAGTGATGTTAAAAATACCTTCAGGTATACCCAAACAATATGTTTATTAGGGTATGGGATAGAAACGTGTAACAAATGGGGTTTCTCTGAATGTATTGGTTCAGTTATACCCCCTTTAAAGTGGCAACATGTGTTGGCCCGCACCGTGAGCCCACATGGGTATGGGGCCTTCTTCTGAGCTAAAAATCTACTGCTAAGTATCTCTGCTCTAGGAAAAAAGCACGCATTCCATGCATAAGAATGAGGCCTAATGTGCTCACCTGTATTTTCTGTTTTCCGGTGGTTTTTCTACTGGGTTTTACTATATTGCAACACGCGGATCAGGTGGTTGGTGCTGCCTTATAGTCACACTTTTGTCAAAGTACAGACACCATTGGAGTACCTGCGTATCTCGCCCTGCCCGCCGCCGAGTCTTGTCAGCTTGTCAGGCAAAGTTGCTTTAGCCATTTGAGGCCTAGAAGGAGTAAATATGGTTGCCTACTACGATATTTGCATTTAAACACATTTTATTTTTCATTAATGCCTACAAATTAATTCTGCACATTATTATAACTGCATTATTTTCTTGATATTATTGAACACTTCCCCACTAGCGAATAAAAAAAAGTGAAAAGAGACTGGGTGGGAAGAATAGTAAGTAGCAGTGTAGCAAGACGTAGAAAAGCCCAGCACAATCTCCACGACAATTCTCGTCTTTGAAAAAATAGGAAGTAACAATACTCATGCATAAAACACTTCAACACTTCAACACAGAGTCCATTCTGCCGATGGACTAAGTATATGCCCCAATGTTTCAAGTACACAATTCCTAGCCTCACTGTCCAGAATCCTAAATTCTCAATGACATAGGACCAATAAAACTGGTTGTTGGGGATACAGGAATATAGTACTTGACCCTATACTTGACACAGAGAGCCCCATGGCCAAACACAGCCCGATGTACACAGTGATCCTTATTGTTATAGTTAGGGTCTATGGTCTGACTGACGCTTGGCAAATTTGACAAATGTATTCTATATTGGAAAGAGGGGTCTCAGCGTATTCATGACTGAGATTATACCTAGACTTTGGACACATTGCACCAATATCCAAATGATGAAGAATGAACACTAATAAATACAAGTTGTCAACAGAGAAAATACTATTAAGGCATAATGCAAGCGCTTAGGTAGAAACAAATAAAAACTTGGTTCTACCATAATGCATGCTCTAAGTGACGGGGAATGTGACCCTTAAAGGGAACAGGATGGCAGACTCAGTTTAGGCAGAACCACATTGACAAATATGCCCTATCTTGATTGCAGTGGCGACTGTATGCACTGGTGAAATGGCGGGTTGTTTACTTGCTCCACAGCTAAAACAAAGAGAAGCCCAAGTAGCTATCCTTGCTATTAAACATGTAATGCACATAATACTTACACATATCTAGAAATTATATAGGTGTTTGCATCTTGTTACCGAGACTTCTATAACACAGACCTTTGGGACAGATGTGCAGCATAGAGAGACTTTTTACTTAATTTACAGCCCGCTGTGTGTTATCCGAGAAGGGCAAATCACTGTTAGAAGGAGAAATCACAAAATATCAAATTGAATCAGTGATTGATGACCTGTCCATAGACGATTGACTTTAGTATAAACACATTCATACTATATGCCCTTTGCATTAAAGTTTCCAAAAAAGGGGGGATGTTGGGTACAATCAAAGCAGAATTCAATAGAGCCATCATAACGCTTCTCCCAAAACAATGCAGGGGCCCACATTTCTATTCCAATTAGAGACCCATTTCTCTGAATAATGCTGATATAAAGATTCTGGCAAAAATGCCAGCACATTGATTATGAAAAGTCATCCCAGCCTTAATACATGAAATACAAGCAGGCAGGATTGGTTCCAAAGCACCCGGCTTGAAATCATTTATGACTTCTTTCCAGACTACTATGGAAAGACAGAGATGACAGAGTAGCGATAGTGGCCTGTCGTGTTGGGCCTCAAGCCCACATGGTAGGAGTAACGGACCCAGACACCGGGGGACACAGTGCAGTAACTGGCCACGAGCACGTGCACTCGGGCCCTTTTATTGACGGGGCCACGTCACTCGTGGCACCCATGATGGATGGGTGTGGGGGTTCAGTGTGTCCAGCCCATGAGGGAGTGGCTGGGGTTACTGCTTCCTGTGAGACACTAGAACGTGTCTCGCAGGACACTACAGTGGCCTTTTGTTTGACACACAAAAATTATTTGTCCTTGCCAAATCGAGATTTCTATTACGGACGCTGAAAAGAGGGCATTGTTCATGATTTTATCGGCAAGTTTAAATAGCTATACACTAAACTGTACAGCACAGAACGACTGCTGTGGATTTCTATCAGACCCCTTCTGTATTCACAGGGTAACGAGAAAAGGTTGCAAACTCTCCACTTTATTGTTCCTTTTGCCACAAACACCTCTGGAATCAGCCATTGGACAGTCAGGGGGAATCAAGAGATGGACAGCGGGT
This sequence comes from Triturus cristatus, assembly GCF_964204655.1. NCBI lineage: Eukaryota > Metazoa > Chordata > Amphibia > Caudata > Salamandridae > Triturus > Triturus cristatus. Next base: position 503,814,269 of record NC_140591.1, read on the forward strand.
CACTCCAAACTTACTCTGTATGGAGCCAATTAATTACAAAATTTGAAAGTCCCCACAGCTTCAAATCTCAATCTAATTTCCGTATGTGAGTCCTTCTCATATTTTTCAGGCTATACAATTCATTTGAGCAAAAGTGAACCTCCACTATTTACAGGTACCACCAGAGAATCGGCAGCAGGATATGGGTTTAGTTGGATGACAAAAAACTTAGAATATTTAGTGATTCCATCTAACAGAGACCGAGATAATATGGTACGTGGCATAATCTGTCCACCCATGAAAAAGACTGGCAATGACTTTGTCTGATGATCCTTGTTACAACTCTGCCTATGGGGGAGGGTACAAGCCAAAAAATGGTTGCGGTATCTAAGCATACTTACCTCCTAAAAAAATGTATACTACAGATCAGCCACGGCAGCCGCAGGTTAGAGCGGCGGGGCCAGGTGAGAGGGGATTTCGAGAGACGACCACGGGGGAAACCAAATAAATAATCAATTTTCCCTCATGGTCGTCTCTCGAAATCCCCCCTCACATGGCCCCACCGCTCTTACCTGCAGCAGCCGTGGCTGCTACAGATCCCAATGTCCATACTGAAACCATTAACAAATAAATCACAGACTTCGTCTGGACAGGAAGACGACCCAGACTAAAACTCTCAAAGCTGCAGGCAGCAGATGCAGCAGGGCACTTACTATTGTCTCACATGTTTTACTTGCACCATGTGCACCATCTATCGCAATTACCATTGAAATATCATCCACCCGTATTGAAAGATGACACTTATGCAACCTGATTTATACAGTGATAGAAATTCAAAAGGAAAAGGGCAATCTCCCATAAATAATCCAATTCTGGAATCATTGATCATCTCCCACAAACATCTGATAATACACTCACAAATGTGCTGTGATGCTCCCATATCGCACAACAAGGATGTTAAAATTGATGGACGGACGGCCAGATTGAATAGCTGGGTACTGAGGGGAAATCACTACTCTAGGGGGCATATTCACAAGAAAATATTGCCGAGTCAACGGCACTTTTTTGCAGCCAAAGTTGCGATAAATCTATCGGCCCATTCACAAGCTGGTGTTAACAGCCCACAGCACCAGTATACCCACGATAGCAGCCGCAAAAAACATCGCCACAGAGGCTCCCCACAACTATCGCTAATGAGATGTAGAGTGGGCATTCCTGTGCCAAAAGCCCGACAACATCACACCTCAACATTCACAACGATCAGACAGAACTGCGATAAAAATTCAAAACAGGCGATAAGGCGCGTTAGCACCAGGAAATCTACACCTGCTCTGACCTAGTGTGAAGTTGGACGGCAGCCTGGACCACAAAAGGGAGACCAGCCCAGGGCCACATCATAAGGGCAACAGATGTCATTGAGCCACCCATCATGCGGCCCGGACACCCAAGAGGGCCACAAAACCCTCCGACATCACACCCAGGCCCGCAACACCCCTCCTGGGACCACCTCCAACCCCGGACTAAGAAACTGCACACCAACACCACGAATCCCAATACAAACATTTTGCCAGATGTCGCACAAGCAGGAAAATCAACAGACATGTGTGGCCAGGAAATGGAGACTCAGTCTAACAGCAATGCAATCACCAACACAAAACACCATACAAACAAAAGCCGAGACAACCCTTAGGGAAGAGAATTAGCGGCTCCTCACTGGACAATCCGTAGCACACAGCCTGGAAGACCAAATCCAAGAGAAGAAGGTGTGCCATGCGCCCAACAAAGGAAAGACAGGGAGAGAGCGAGGGAGAGAGACGGAGTGAGATTGCACAAGCAGAGCAAGGCCCCTCGGGCACCTGGCTCCACATGCCAACATGTGTGTGTGTATCGCCATCCATTCACCATGAACCCAAGGCCGTGTCCCAATCTCAGTGCCAAAGCCACATCACATTCCGAAAACGCAAGTAGTAGTCAGAAAAACATCAGGGATGAAAGCTCCATTGTTCCAATGCTGAAGGCGGGAGGACACCTGCACCTCTGTCCTTGGTCCAGAACGCGCCTGAAACACCCTGAGAGAGATGCCATGGCAGACGGGGACGACTCGCACACCACGCATTCCGCAAATTAACTATCTGACGGATAATTGGCATTAAGCCTAAAAGGGTCAAAACACTTCATTGTGAGGGCAATGTGATCACTAGAGATTCAACTTTTCCCTATCTGGGCATTCTATTTGAGGAACGAGGTACATGGATCCCGCAATTACACGCAAAGAGGAATGTTTTGGCAAGATCCACATCCGCAGTTTTAGCCTTCGCACACAAACTAGGGGCAGAACCAATGCAAGCCCTCTTAAAAATATATGGAGCAAAATGTATCTCCATTGCAACCTATCGTGCGGACATATGGGGTTTTAGAGAGGCAAATAAAATTCAAGTTGTCAAGAGCAAATTTCTAAGAAATTTGTTAGCGGTGCCACAATCCTCACCTACATATATAATCCACCAAGAGCTTGGGATTGGCTTTGTTGAGGACCAAATTGTATTAGCACCTCTCTTGAAATGGATCACAACCTGGTTAAACCCCGAACTAGAACTAAACCGTGAGATGTTAAATGATTGTCTGGCCTTAGATCAAGCTAGCCGCATCCCCTGGTTGAGCCATGTTAAACGTTTGGCGGTGAAACTGGGTCGTCCAGAGTTATTTAACTCGCCAGCTAAAATAGTTAAGGGTGACTTGCAGTGGGCAAAGCGTTCCTATCTATATATGGCTACCATGGAGAGAGAAGAAAGGGAGTTGACAAAACCAACCGTACGCGCCCATCAATTATTAAAAACGTCTCCTGCAATGGAACCATATTTGATTGTGGTATCTAATCCTAACCACCGCTTCCTTTTGACAAGATTTAGGCTAAATCAGCTACACTTCCTTCTTGCTGAACCTTCGGGTTGGAGAAAGGTGGAGGATCTGGGTGTGTGTTCATGCGATAACTTTTCTGTGCAGGATACAACACATTTTATCTTTTTTGTGAGCACTTTTTGAGCATTTGGAAGCGTTTTATTCTCCCAATTCTAAAAGACAAAGGCTTTTCACAAGTAAAACCGGCACTTATGTATTTACAGTTGCTGTCCAATGTCTGGGAGATTTTTTAGCATAGCAAGTTTTCTTATCGCAGCAACTAGGAAAAAGAAGAAAAAATGAGTGATTTTTAAGATCGTGACTACATTGATTGATTCTAATGATTTAAGGATTTTATTATGTGATATTCTTGGCTGTCTTTTTGGATTTATTTAAAACTTTTAAATTGTGTAGACAATTAACATGGGGGAAAATAATGAGATTGATTTTTATGATTTAGTTTATATTAATTGACTGTCATGGCTTCTTGGTTTTCCTATAGATTGTTTGTTCGTGACTATTTAATGTTAAGACTTGTGTAAAAACCTTTGCTGGTAACCAACATTTTATCAATTTTAATCTCATGTACAGTATGCTTTTATGGTTTTAATTAACCGAATAAAGTACTTTTGACTGACTGAACTATCTGACTCATCCACACCCCACACACAGACGTCCCTGTCTGTAGAACCCCCGCATGGGATGCCCTTGACACTCACTGAAAAAGCAACCCACTCTCCCCAACGTTGCACACACATTTGAATCATTGCTGGGAGCTGTGGCATATCCTCCACACAACTGCCGCAGTTCCGAAGAGTGCCAGTTCCACGAGACGCACCAACGCAATGGCAGGCAATACCGGGCACATGCACAACCCCCGTCACATGGAACAGTATCGAGCACGTATGCTGCATTTACTGGGCGCAGTGCCACTGGCAGTGCTGCGGATCAGTTACCGGCTCAGCTTCCGCATTGCCTACGTCACAAGCATCCAGCCCTGGTTCCACTGTCGAACATGCACATTCAAGTGTCCCTATCTAACACAACTGTTGATGAATTGGACTATGACTTGGTCTGTGCCCCCTGTTGGATCACGAACAGGAGTGTAACTGAGACAGCCGTGCATGGAATGCCCTGACATACTGCGTACGCATTGCCAGTTCTGCATGGGAGATTGCACAATTCCTCGTGTGCAGTGACCACTTCGAGGCGCTCCCCTATTGGGCTGTGTTGCGGATTGGTAAAACGGCGTGGGCTGAGCACACCTGTCCGGACCACATAATGGATTGGCTCACCCTGGGGTTCCTTGAACATGCTAATGACATACTATTGGAACACATTGCACATGAAGCTGCACAGGCATTCATGGACGAGTAACTACATTCATGCAGCCACATCCAGATGTCACCCACAGCACATGTCCCAACAGCTTGTTGCATTGTGGGGATTGCTCACACATCCCACCACAACAGAGGATACATCTGCCTACGTCCGGGCACTGGATGCATGTACGTGGAACAACGCATGTGTACACACACCTGTGCAAGGTGATGTGAGTCCATGCCCGGTGCAACACAGGGTCGTTTGGCAATGTTGCCAATTCGGACACACTGCTGGGGGAGAGCACACACATGGCAATGTAGCACGACATGTGAACCTGTCTGATCCTCACACCTGATCACTGTCAGCAGAGCAGACAATCAGCGCACTCCAGAGGCAGAGCACTATGCAGATCCCATGGCCAGTGAGTCGTGCCCCCTCACACGGGGCAATGGGCAGATGCCAAACAACACATGGCTCATCCAGCAAGGCAAGGTGGGCTGAGAGCGTTGCTATCCGTGATGAATGTTGCCCAGTTTAGCCCCAACATTTTCTGAACTTCGACATGTACCCATGCTGCGTGTAAGTGTCTTAAGCATGTCCCTGCCTGTTTTGGCAGTTGCCTCATCCGTACAGACATGCACATGCCAATAAAGTCTATGCAACTCCACTGGTGTCTAACTGGGAGGTGTGTTATTTGGATTGTCCACTTGTGCGCCACAATGGGCATCATCCCTATACAGGGAGGAACTGACTGACGCATGTGCAATGGGGGGTGTCCCTTTGGCAAGCTCCACCTCTGTGAGCCAGACATTGTTATTGGATAGGTGCTGTACGCCATGTGCACTTACGTGACTTTAGCAATGTGAGTGTGATGTCCAACCCCTGACCATGTGGCGCAATGTCATATATCACAACAGAATGTGTCCACACAGATGTGTGTGAGTAGGTATGCAACGTGAACTTCTGGTGTCAAATGTGCTGTAGGACACCACTCCTGGCATTCCTTTCGTTTTGGCCAATCCTACACACAGCCCTATTCAAAACATGGACGTGTGCCTACGTTGGGGGTTGTGAGATTGTTGTTGATGTGCAATGGGGGCACAGCTAGTACTCACCTTCACAGTCATCCAATTGGCCATGTGTCTCAGGCATACACATGTGCATAGATGTCAGTTACCAGGGTGTACCTTCATGTGCAATCATCCAGCCATACCTCCATACGTGAGTAAACATAGTGGTGACACATCTGTGTGATTTAGAATGTTTTATTCACATTCAGGTGATTGTGGGAGCTGTACATGGTCATCCAAGCCCACATCACATGGAAGCCCAGTGGTGTGCCAACCAGAGTCCTTTGGGGATTGCACACTGATTGATTAGGAAGAGGGAGAGTACAGTCCGCAGCAGTATAGCTGTGTAATTGGCCAGCGGGGAAAAAATGGCAGTCTGTGTCGGGGTCTGGGTGAAAGTCGCAGAGTGTTCCAGGGGTCACTATGAGCTGTTTCCCATGATGCGTAGGTCATAACCAGGCAGGGACAGGCCATACAGCAGGGATGGCTGCTACTGCCTCCTTCCCCACACAGTAGTTAACATCCCCTTCTTACTCCCCTGATACGGGTTCTGTGTCCGGTGTGTGTGGCGGGATGATGGCTGCATCACTGTATGCCACTGACACATCAGACTGCGAAGGTGATGGGGCAGAATTACTGTGTGCCAAGGACACATCAGGGGTCGGAACTGTGTGTGTTGATGTTCCTGCTGCAGTCATCTGGGAACGCCTAAGTGGCAGGAATGGCAAGATGAAGTACTGCAGAGCATTGAAGTCCCCAGCTACTACTCGCTGGTGTCCATCCATGTCAGACATCCTTCCAGCCTGCATCCGCTCCATGGTCTCCATTGACCTCCGCATCTGTCCCAACTCTGTGCTGTAATGGCTGGTGCCTATCTGCCCACACAGTTCTTGTGTCCGATTCATGGCACCAGCGAGGTCAGCCAAGGTCTGTGGCGGAGCATGGTGCGGACAGGGGGTGTCTGATAAGGAGTGTACGTGGGCCATGATGGGACTCAGGCACCCATGTATGGCATCGAGTTTGGCTGCCATGAGCTTGAAACCCACCCGCAGCTGTTCAGCCAACTCCACCTGGGAAGCCCACATACGCTGTATGTGCTCGATGTATTGGTCGGGGGGTCCAGGGAGACAGCCGTGCTGGTGTGTGTTTCCTGCTGTGTGGTCTATGCAGGTGGTGGGGTCACCTCGAGGCAGCTGGCCTGCCCTGCTCCTGGGGGTGTGGTGCAGAGGCTGTCCAGTATCCGTTGGAGGGTATCTTGAAATATGTGCAGGTTGTCCACAACATCATCAATGATGGGGTTTGTGTTCTGCTCTGCAGTAAGTGTTGATTGTCCCTCTTCAATGTTAAGGGGAGATGCAGGTTAACAGAGTTTCACATGTGTGTTGTTGATTTGCATATGTTTACATTCAGACTGCATGCCAATGTACATTATGAATGTTTTGGGGGAGCTGGCAATTCGATGGCAGTCAGTGTGTTTTCCGAATACATGACGGAAGTGTGGTGGTACCCGTTCATTATCATCACACTGTGTCAGGCAATGCCAGATGTGAGTGGACAGTTACTACGCACGAGTGGAACCTGTTGTGGGCTCTGTCCTGTGGTGCTGGTGTTGCACATTGTACCACATTGCCGTCGTTGCTGATGTCCTGTGATTGCTATGTGTGTGTGCTGCATTGTGGGGGAGTTGCCCCTGCAGCTCTGATTTCATGTGGCCTTCTCCCTTTGAGGCGGAGTGCCTTTAAATTGTGTGCTTTTGGGGGCCTGATTTGCTTTTGACTTGGGTCATATGTGCTCTCGGACAGATTTTGTGGCCTGGTGCATACTTGTGCATGTGTGTCATTGTGCCCATCTCCCTCCGTCCCCCCAGTCCCAGGTCGTTACTCACCCTGTTGCTGTTGGGTCAGGTCATATTGTGCTGTGTCCAGGCCCCCCAATCCTGCCACCATCTCCTCACTGCTGACTGTGGCCACCATTTACTCAAGCTCATCCAGCTCATCCTGTGTGGCAGGAGGCCCACCTCCAGTAGCCGTTGCTGGCTCCCTGTTGTCGGCGAACTTATGTTTGGTCTGCCTTTTCAGATCATGCCAGTGCCTCTTGACCTCCTCCAGTGACCTCCTCGACACTCCAATGCATTGACGTTGGTAACGATGGCCTGCCATATTTCGGTTTGGGATGCCAGTGCCGCAGTGGAGATGCCGAACAGTTGGTGATGGTGTTCGGTCACCTCCGTGACGAGGATCTGGTCTTCCTGCAGACTGAACCCCGTCTTCCTCTTCCTCTTGTCCTTGCCCTTCCACGAACATGGGGTTCCTGGATGGGCCTTCGTGGGGCTTGTGGTGTCCAGATTGTCCTCTGCACTTGGTCCGGGTGCATCCATGTTGCTACGCAGTTTGAAATGTTTTTTGGCTCTTTTTGTTCTTGCTTTTATGTTGCTGTTTCCCGCCAGACACGTGGGATTTGCAGGCCTGTCACTGGTCTTCGTTGATTAGTGTACCACGATTGTCCTCATTGCATGATTTTTCATGTTCGTGTTGTGCATTTTTGCGGTGTGGCGTCAATTTTGACACTGACATTTGATGCGTTATCTTGTATCCATTGCATGCTACCGCTTTGTTGTGAATTCCACGTTGACACAGGTTTATTATCCCGCGATGGGCTGCTAAATTGAAAGTTGCGTTACGCTACTCTTGCAGTAGTTATCACACGTTCTTGTGAATATAACCCTAGATTACCTGCTCCAAATATTTTTGAGACATTTGACTTGCTTTAAAAGGAATATAACTAACCACCAAAAAACATTGGAGATATAGGCAGCTTAGACCTGTATACCTGAGAAGCTGGGCCACAGCTCCATATCTCTTCATCAGAATCTGCGCTCCTCAAGTATGTGATCAAATGGAAAGCATACAAAGGCATGCTCTCAGGGATGAACATTGTATTGGTTATGGCATTAAATTCACAAAAAGTTGCCCAGGAGACGAAAACCCATTGACAGCCTTTATCAAATATAGAGGGGTGTATTTACGTATATTTCATGGGACGCAATGCAGCAAGAACAACTTGCTGAGCTGCTTTGCGGGAAAGGGAGACAACACAAATGCACCATTCCTACTAAGATATGACGCATTTCTTCTGTCTCCTAGTGTTGTAATATTGCTGCAGCCTAAGGGCCACTGGTGAGTGAGAACAGTGCTGCAATCTAGGGACAACAGAATGGCATGGGCGCATCCGCTGCCTAGCAGTTACTACTGAGCATGGAAATGGCAGCATAGTGGTTCACTACTGGGTGAGTATACAGCGATGTCCATGAATGCGACACTCTAGAGGGGATGCTGACGCATCATGGGTTGCACTGATGCCCAAGGACACTGCCGCCGCTAGGGCACTGACGCCATAGGGGATATAGCCTGGTGCCCACTCATCAGCATGGGCACAACTGCAGTTTACAAGCTGGCAGCTATGCTAGAATTGAGTGCACCTCTCAGTTTCAAAGTTTACCAGCCACCACTGCTGTCTACGAAACATATATCAGTGTACTCTGTCTATTGACATGTGGAAAAAAAGAGAATCTTAAAACAGATCATTAAAAAGAAGAAGCTGAAATGTTTAGCTTCAGTGGCCATTAAACGATGTGAGTCGTTGAATGCAGGCAACAATTATTTCGGACGAATATGTTCACTGAGAAGAGGTCAGAGCTTTTTGAAAAGGTCAGTATAAATTCTCAGTTTTCTGTAGATAGGAGGTGGGAATGTATATTTGGGGCTGGCTAGCTTATCATAGACATTTTGGCAAGGGCAGGGGCGTCTTGAGATGAAGCTGAACGATTTCAGGATATATTTTAATGTGAAAACATTTAATGTGATAATAGTGAAGAGTAAACATTTTCTTGTTTGCCTTCCTGATGTTTATTTTGCAACAATTAAAGAGGTGCTGATATATCAGGTAATAGCAAGTTTTAAATAAAAAAAATGAGTTTGAGTAGGTTGTGAACCAACTCAAGAAGGATTTGTAGCAGTGTCTCACAAAGTCATGGGTCACTTGTTCTGTTAAGGTTTCAGAGAGAACAGTTCGCCAAATGAGGAGCCTAAGGAAACCTGTGATTCACATAATTAATTAGGGTGCAAATTAAGGCACTTAGTAAATGGCTTTTGTAAGTAGGATTTCAGCAAAAAACAGAGAGAGCTGCAAGTGAAGCACAGGGAGATATTACTGCAGAACAATTTTGGCAGTGTGATGTCGAAATAAACTGCCAGACCCTTGGTATCTTCACGTTTCTTCTTCACAAAGTTACTACACTAAATGCATTTTGAAGAAATACATACAGGCACACAGTGTAACACGTCTGTTATTTATACTTCTGTTTTCCCAGGAGAACAGATTAATATTATGCGGGAAGAATATCGTCTCATACTAGCCAACCACAATGACTAATTGTAATTCAATATGGATATTCCTACCCTTATATTTGACAACTGAAACTCTCCAGAGAAAGTAATTAAGATATTACATTTGGCACAAAAACAGGCCACATGATTTGAATTAAACACATTGCAGATAGTTTTGCCCTGACTGCACTTCTAGTGGAAAACTGATTGGAAAGTTTAATTTATGCACCAACCAAAATGGAAAACAGGTTGGTACTGCATTAAATCTGGATATATTCAAGATATACACACTTGGGGGCCGATTCACAGAACTAATTTGAGACAAAATCCTAAACTTACAACTTTTGGTATTCACAGAAGGCATTTAGTAGTAGTAAAGTTAGGATTTTGACTTAAATTTGACTTAAGTTTGACTCAAGTTTGAATTAAGACAGATTTAAGACAAACTTAAGACAAACTTAGGACAGACTTCAGTCAGACTTAAGAAAAACTTAAGACAAACTTTAGGCAAACTTAGGACAGACTTAAGACAAAATCCTAACTTTACTACTACTAAATGCCTTCTGTGAATACCAAAAGTAGTAAGTTTAGGATTTTGTCTCAGATTACTTCTGTGAATCGGGCCCTTGTTCATGTTCCGACCATTGACGCAATGTAAAGCGATGCTCCACCCTTCCCACCACAGAATGTGAAGAGGGGATCCCGGAGTCTCTAATATCTTAGAGATGGTCACTGGGCTTCTTGTGGCTCCCAAAAGGACTGAGGGTTCCCTGAAGCTTTGCCCCACACCTCCGGAGGGGCTGCAGGAACATGCGTTAAACCCTTGGCCCTGGCAGTCTAAGCCAGTTGAGCTTCCTAAACCTCACTGGGGATTCTGGTAAATAATAGGTCACTGTAGAAAGTACCCCTCTGGGATGATGCTCTAACTGCCTGACATAGGAGGGTATGCAGGCTTTCAGCCTGCAACCCTGCACGATATGAGCTGTCCATGCTATAATTTTGTTGCAATGTGTTTTAGACTTCATTCTGGCTGTATCTGATTTTGAGACGAACATATACATTTTAGGGGAGAGTATACAGTTCCTTAAATAAAACATGCAAGCTGAAATACTGAGATACCTTTAGCGCGTAATCCCATGGACTATTTTCCCATTGTATTGTATTGTGAGCACGGACTGGAAATAACGTGCAAATAATGGATAGCCCCAGTTTAAATGTTTGGAAAATAAGGAACATGCCCTCGGTATTAGAAATGGATCAGGTCCTCCCTGGACTGGAAACAAGCATCCTAGGACCGGTTTCGGGGTTTCACCCCTCTTCAGCCAGGATTGCTCGATTCCAGTGGCATGGAGAGCACGGGACCCACGCCTGGGCATACCCGTCCCACTCGGGGTGACAAATGCAAAAACAACAGTTGATGGACTGATTTGCATATGGCCAGGTCTAAACTGTTATGGCATGGTGAGCAAAAGAACGATGGATTAAACCCAGATCTCTTGACCGTGGGTGAATGTTTTGATTTGTTCTGCATTCTGTCCATCAACTGTGTGTCTTTTGCTTTCTCGTCCTAAGTGCGCCCGGTATGCCCAGACGTGGGTCCTGGGCTCTCTGTGCCACTGGAATCAAGCTATCCTGGCTGAAGAGGGGTGAAACCCTGAAACCAGTCCTAGGATTCTTGTTTCCGGTACAGGGAGGACCTGGCTTGGCAGTTCGGGCAGGACTGTTCCCATGAGGCACAGGGTCAAGACTCATTTGCATATGGCCAGGTCTACACTGGGGTGGCATGGTGAGCAAAATAATGATGGATCTAACCCAGATCTCTTGAGTGGGGGTGAATGTTTTGATTTGTTCTGCATTCCGTCCATCAATTGTGTGTTTTTTGCTTTCTCGCCCTAAGTGCGCCAGGTATGCCCAGAAATGGGTCCTGGGCTCACTGTGCCACTGGAATCAAGCTATTCTGCCTGAAGAGGGGTGAAACCCCAAAACCGGTCCTAGGATGCTTGTTTCCAGACCAGGGAGGACCTGGCTTGGCAGTTCGGGCTGGACTGTTCCCATGAGGCACAGGGTCAAGACTGATTTGCATATGGCCAGGTCTAAACTGGGGTGGCATGGTGCGCAAAAGAATGATGGATTTAACCCAGATCTCTTGACTGGGGGTGAATGTTTTGATTTGTTCTGCTTTCCGTCCATCAATTGTGTGTCTTTTACTTTCTCGCCCTAAGTGCGCCAGGTATGCCCAGACGTGGGTCCTGGCTCACTGTGCCACTGGAATCAAGCTATCCTGGCTGAAGAGGGGTGAAACCCCGAAACCGGTCCTAGGATGCTTGTTTCGGTCCAGGGAGGATTTAACCCAGATCTCTTGACTAGGGGTGAATGTTTTGATTTGTTCTGCATTCTGTCCATCAACTGTGGGTCTTTTGCTTTCTCACCCTAAGTGCGCCAGGTATGCCCAGACGTGGGTCCTGGGCTCACTGTGCCACTGGAATAAAGCTATCCTGGCTGAAGAGGGGTAAAACCCCGAAACCGGTCCTAGGATGCTTGTTTCGGCCCAGGGAGGACCTGGCTTGGCAGTTCAGGCTGGACTGTTCCCATGAGGGACAGGGTCAAGACTGATTTGCAAATGGCCAGGTCTAAACCTGGGTGGCATGGTGAGCAAAAGAATGATGGATTTAACCCAGATCTCTTGACTGGGGGTGAATGTTTTGATTTGTTCTGCATTCCGTCCATCAATTGTGGGTCTTTTACTTTCTCGCCCTAAGTGCGCCAGGTATGCCCAGACGTGGGTCGTGGCTCACTGTGCCACTGGAATCAAGCTATCCTGGCTGAAGAGGGGTGAAACCCCGAAACCGGTCCTAGGATGCTTGTTTCCGGTTCAGGGAGGACCTGGCTTGGCAGTTTGGTCTGGACTCTTCCCATGAGGCACAGGGTCAAGACTGATTTGCATATGGCCAGGTCTAAACCGGGGTGGCATGATGAGCAAAGGAATGATGGATTTAACCCAGATCTCTTGACTGGGGGTGAATGTTTTGATCTGTTCTGCATTCCGTCCATCATTTGTGTGTCTTTTGCAGGTCTATTTGAAAGGGCCTACTTTGAAGTCAGAGCGGGGTCGAGGATGTCAGAGACATGGTGCTCTGGACCTGGGCTGTGGCGGTTCTTTCAGCAGTAAACAGGCGCTGCGTCAATTCCTTAGATGTACTGCGGCAATGCATTTGTTTTTCAATTTCAAGGCAAGCTTGCTATTGGAAAAACAGTGCTGTAGGGCGATGCATCGATTTTCAGTTTTTGAAGCAGCAAAACGACCTCCAAGGGCCCATAACTAGAGTTGGCACCACTTGGCAGGTCAGAAATCCCTGCAGTGGAGTTCAGGGGAGCTGCAGATGAAGTCTTTGATGGCCCTGAAAATTCCAGCATGCACACAGAAGCCTCTATGGAAGCAGGAAGGCAGGATCCCAGAAAGCAATTCTTCAGCTCTTCTTCTTGGCAGCGTACTCAGACGAGAAGTGTTCTATAAATGTGGGGTCACTAGTACAATGCTTATACCTCATCCACCTTTGAAGTAGACATACTTCAAAGGATAGTCTTTGTACTGCACAAATCCTGCCTTGGCCTGACCTGGCTCCAAACACACCACAGACGGGTGGAGACAGCATTGTGAGAGGACAAGTACAGCCGTATTCAGGTGCCAGTGACAACTCCTCCCACAATTCTAGCTGAGGGAGACCCATCAACCTGGTGATGGGCAATCAGGATAAGCAGAGCACACCTCAGCTCCCTTTGTGTGACTGTCTGGAGTGAATGCACAAACAGCCCAAATTGTCAGTCTAAAACAATTGTGGATTCCACAGGCAGGCAGAGGCACAGGATGGTAAAGCAAGAAAATGCCCACTTTCTTAAAGGGGCATTTTCAAACACACAATTCAAAATCCACAGAAAGTCCAAATCTCTATCTCTTCCCAACTCAAAGTTTTACTTATAAGATGTTACAAGGCAGCTACAATGATAAACTATGAGAGAGATAGTCCTTGTTATAGTGAAAAGCAACATTTGCAGTATTTCACTGTTAGAAATGGGGTTTCTGGATGGCTAGGGTATACACCTAAGCCAGGCAGAACCCACCACTCTAGTCAGGGTAAGGGAGTTACACACCCAAGATAACCCCTGCTCACCCCCTTGGTAGCTTGGCAGAGCAGTCAGGCTTACCCTAGAGACAATGTGTAAAGTGTTTGAATAACACACACACCTGTGACAACCGAGGCACACTACCAAAGAGACTGCACACAAGGGTACATCAAAAATATCCTTTGTATTATTTACACCTAACATATATTAGGCCATACATCACTGTGTATCATGTAAAACGCATTAGACCAAAGAGCATAAATCACTGCACCACTAGGCGCTTGTCATAAAGAAGGCAATTAACACAGCAGACCCCAATCACATAAAATACTGGGCCACTAGGCACTTGTCATGAAAAATGCATGAACCCTTAATCATCATCATCATTTGCAAGAAGACAATGGTCATAATTTCACATGTGGTGCACTGCAGTAAATATTTATATACGGCACCAGTCATAACATCATGTATAGTGCAAGGAAGTGAATCATTAATAATAATAAATCCGTATTTGTAAAGCTCGAACTACTGACCCTTAAGGGTCTCAAGGCGCTGGGGGCTGTCGTGGAAAATTAAGTGAGCTATTGCCCAGAGTCACATGGTGCTGAGCTGAGCTGCCGCCAGAGTGGGGGATCAAACCGTGAACACTGTGCTCCAAAGTCAGCTGCTCTGGCCGCTGCACCACACCTCTCCACTTGTCATCATTGTAAATCATTGTAGGTGTTACCTGTCATAGACATACCAGTTAGACCAGATGTCCCTCTGTATTATGCTTGGAACACCTTAGGCGATAACATAAAGACATGTCCCACACCACCTAACACCATCACTGGACAGGTTATGCATTTCCTCACTCCTAAATTCTAGTTGGGGAGGTCTCCGTCGAGAGATCTCCCGGAATGACCCTCAAGTCAACAAAAAACCCTGGGCCATATTAGCAAGAAACTGCAATAAACATCGCAGAGCGCACTTAGTGCGCAAATAATTATCGCCTGCTATCGCTGGAATAGATCGCCACGCTAACGCTGTATTAGCAACAATTAGCGCCATGGAGATCAATAATTCAGCGATAGCAAGAGAAATGAGCCAACATCGCAAAAAAACAGCGATGTTGCATGGGGGACGGGGGAAACCTTGCTGATTCGACCCTGAGGTCATATCAGCATTATACACCCCCTCATGTTAAGTATGCACTAGTCAGGTTTTGGGCAGGTGTTAAAAATTCAGTGATGACCCCGGTTAGCGCAACTTTTAACATCGCTAACCTGGGCCAGGGCCTCATTGCTAATAGGCGATAGGCCTGTTAGCGGCTGTTTTCCTGGTCTTGTGGTTGGGAACGCCTACTTTGAATGTCATTTGCGATTAATATCGCTGACATGCAATGCGGCACCCAAAACGGTCGCTTTCACGAGAAAGCTGTCGCTAACAGCTGTTAGGGACAGCTTGCTGATAGGGCAATAATAATATTGCCGCTTTAGCGGCAAAAAGTGCAGCTAAAGTGGCGATATTGCCCTTGCTAATATGCCCCCCTGTTTCTTGTGGGCAGAGCTCTGTATGGTGGGCTCTGCGACCTTCACAGAGCTTCTAGGACTCTGGGTGCTTCATCTGGGGCAAGCACGCTGTGTGTCTGGCCCTGCTCCTGCCTAGCTCATGGCTCGTGAGGGACAGTGCGTGGAGAGCGCTGCCCTCCTTCAGTCACCCTGACTGCAGAAGTACTCGGTATGTGAGCACTCCAACTTCTTCATATTGCCTCAGGAGTAGGCCTGGGCAGCAAATTCCGTTCCGCTCGCGGAATTTGCGGAATTTCGGTAATTTCGCGTTCCGCGGAGAACGCGAAATTGTCCAAAATTCTGCTTTCCGCGACTTCGCGAGATTTTTTCTTGTTCGCGTTCTCAAAATGCGTGTTCGCAAGATATTTCTCCCCGAGCACGCAAACAGCAACTGTGAACAGGAAAAAAGCATCGCGAACAAGCAATTCCGCGTGTTCGCGGAATTTCTGCATGTTCGCGGAGATTTTTTACCGTTTCGCGGAGATTTGCGTAACACGATTCCGCAAATTCCATCCACCCCTACTCAGGAGCGCGGCGGGGAGATGAGCGCAGTGGCTTTTCCCGTGTGAGAGCAGAAGGGAAGAGCCAGGCGCCGGCTCTCAAGGTGACACGCTGGGCTGCATTTCTTTTTGTTATACATGGCCCTAGTTCTGCAAGAGGTGCATATTGCTTTGCACTCCTAATCAATTACTAATTGTTTATCCATCTATTTTCATATGGGACCTACTGTGTAGGACACTGTCCCGTGCACACTGCATATATCTCTTTCGCCATCCCCTTCCTTCAGGGTTATTTTGTTTTAATAGACCGAAAAGATCACCGACATAGATTTTCCTCAACAATTAACCCATTACAAAACAAGTCATCTTCACCGTTTTTCTCTTTGGTGCTGCATAAAATAATTTCATATACAATCCATATAAATGCGTACCGTGTGCATCTCATCATACAACACAAATATTTTCAAACAAAGTCAACATAACTTAATTAGAAAAAATCCGACTCGTATGAATCATCACTGGAAAGGTGTTTACCAGGAAATGTCACGCTGCTCTTTAGTCCTCAATACACACTTTTTCTGTTGCCTTTAATTTCAGCAGTGCGTTTGCTGCAGTGTTTGTTGAAGTATTATTCTGCCGACCTTCAAAGCACTTATTTTCCCTTCTTGTGTTGGAATATGCGCGATTTTAGCAGAGAAATGATTTTCAAAACTGAAGAGCAGAAGAGGAGAGCACATGGCCATTACTATGTTCAATGTTCTAATAATAAAAGTAGCTTATTTGAAACTTTTGTAATACGCCGTTTATTATTTTGATGGAATTTGTACAAGGCTTCCATTTCACACAATTTTAAAGTAGATTTGCTTCTGCAAGGACAACTGTGACGCACAAATGAGTAACAAACAGTTCTAGATTGTAACCTTATACGATATGAGCTGTCCATGCTATCATTTTGTTGCGATGTATTTCAGAATTCATTCTGGTTGTAACTGCTTTTTGTAACGAACATATACATTTCAGGGAGGGCATATAGATATTCCCTTAAGAAAACATGCAAGCTGAACAACTGAGATACCTTTCGCGTGTAACAATGCATTTGACCCACAATCTGAATTTTAAAGTACTTGTCAATGCAGTCCTTTCTGAATACATGGCACCATTAAATTGCTGAATTTTATGAAATAATACTTATTTAAATAAATATATACAATTGTTTATATTTCCTTTGTCCTTTCTCTGAACATTCATTATGCAGATATGTGGGTGGTCGCTACTGGACCCGAAAGTGTAGTTCAAATTAATTCAGCACAAATTGGTGTCAATAATAGAGCTGAAATGGGCAGGCTTGGAGTATGCTGGAGTGGAGATTCCTGCACCTTAGTCTTGGAGTATAATCATTAAATAACCCCGCCATTGGTTGTATGTACTTTTATTCTTCGACAAGAAGAGTTGAGAAGGAGCAATCATCAATAAACAATCAATAGCATCTGTAAAGCGCAACACTGTCACCCCAGGGATATCTGTGCGCTGTGTCTCTGTTAAAGAGCCATGTCTTAAGTCTTGTTCTGAAGTCTGCTAGTGAGGGGGCTGTACAGAGCTGGAGGGGAAGGTCATTTCAGGTCTTGGCAGAGATGTAGGAGAAGGAGCAGCCACTGCTTGGCAAGTGAGGAGGAGAGCAGGTGTCTAGAGGGTTGGTGGAAATTCAGTCAATGGTTGATGTAGGCAGGTCCTAGGCCGTGAAGGTCTTTGTAGGTGTGTTTGAGGATCTTGAACTGGCAACTTTTCTGGATGGGGAGCCAGTGGATGTCTCTTAGGTGGGGGTGATATGGGTTTGTTTGGGGAGGTCAAGGATGAGTCTGGCGGTGGCATTCTGTATGGTCTGGAGTCTTCTGAGGCGCTGGATGGAGGTGCCGGCGTAGAGGTTGTTGCCGTAGTTGAGGAAGCTGGAGACGAGGGCCTAAGTGACAGTCTTTCTAGTGTTGGTTGGGATACATTCGACGATCCTGCAGAGCTTGCAAAGTCTCTGGAAGCAGGAGGGGACGACTGTATTGACCTCTCGTTTCATAGTCAGTTGGCTGTTGAGGATGATATTGACATTGTGCTCATTGTCCGCTATGGTGGGTATAGGTCTGAGTTCTGCAGGCCACCAGCTGTGGTCCCATTTGGAAGTGTTCTTCACAAAAATCAGTTGAGTAGGAGGCTTCCATTTGGCTATGTTGGGCATGGTGTTGCAAAAGTTGGGTTTGGCATTGGAAGGTTCCACGGTGAGCGAGAATATCAGTTGAGTGTCATCTGTGTAGAAGAGTATGTTGAGTCCATAGGATCTGACGACGTCAGCGAGGGGGGTCATGTAGATGTTGAACAGGGTGGGGCTGAGAGATGATCCTTCTGGTATGTCACATATAATGTCTTTGGGGGTCGAGGTGAATGGAGGCAATTGGATGCTGTTTGTGTGCTCTGTAAGGAAGGAGGCAATCCACTTGAGGGTTTCTTGCGTTATGCCTATGTTGTAGATGATGCTGATGAGGGTTTTGTGGGGGATGGTGTTGAACGACACAGAGAAGTCTAGGAGGATCAGGTCCATAGTTTCTCTGCAGTCTCAGTGCTGTGGTTGGCACAGAATCCTGACATTGAGGCGTACAGTAGGGGGTTTAGTTCCAGGAATTCAGTGAGCTGCTGGTTGATGGCCGTCTCAAGGACTTTAGCCGGAAGGGGAGCAGGTAGATCGAATGATAATTTTTTAGATCGCTGGGGCCAGTAGAGGCTTTCTTTAGGAGGGGTCTGGGTTTCCACCTGTCTGGGTAGGTTGCTGTGGAGATGTTGAGGATGCTGGTGAGTTGCGTGCTGATTCTTTTGTTGCAAGGCTGTAGAGAAGGTGGGAGCAGGGATTGGTGGGCACCCCCGAGTGGATGGAAGACATGATGGCTGAGCTGGTCAGGGTGGTGAGCGGCGACCAGGAGGTAACGCTTTGGCTGATGTTCGATGGCTGATTGAGGCAACTGGGGTTGAAGGTGGTGGGTTGGACTGTGAAATTGTTGCAGATGTTGGTAATCTTGCTATGGAAGCAGTCTGAGAGAGTGTTGCAGAGTTCTTGGATGGGGTGGATGGTGTTTTCTATGGCTGTTGGGTTGGAGAATTCTTTGACTATTTTCTAAAGTTCCTTTGTGTGGTTGGCCATGTAGTTGATACGGGTGGTGACGGCTGCTTTCTGGGCTTCCTTGATGTGCCAGTGATATTTTGCTGAGGGTGTTCTTGAGAGCTGCTCTGTTGGCAGGATTCTTAGTGGCAGGCCACTATTTCTCCAGTTGATGGCAGTTGGACTTGGTGGTCTTGAATTCTGAGGTGAACCGGCTGGTGTGTTTGGAGGTCTTGTTGAATTTTATAGGTTTCCATGGGGTGACTCTGTTGGCGCTGTCGGTTATCCAGGCGGTGAAGTTCTAGATGGCCTGGTCTAGGTCTGCTGAGGCCTTGGGTGGGGAGGTGATGAGGACCTGTGTCCACTGGGTTTTGGTGACCTTGCTCCAGCTGTGGTGCGGGGATCTGACTCCTGGTGATGGTGTGCTGGGTATTGGTGATGGTGAAATCTACAATGGTGTGTTCAGTCCAGATGAGTTCTGTGGTGTGGCTGAACTTGATTCTGTCACTGAAGGTAAAAATGGGGTAGAGTGTGTCTACAACTTTGTACGTGGGTTTGGTGACCAGTTGGGTGATGCTGATGTTGTTAGGTTCTCCAGGAGGTCAATGGTGTTGGTGTCATTGGGGTTGTCAATGTGGAAGTTAAAGTCGCTAAGAAGGAAACCTCAGAAAAACAAAGTTCATGACTATAGATCCTCAAATGTCATTCACTGGATCAATTATTTTAGATGGTGCTCCTTTGGAAAGAGTAAGCGAGTTCATTTATCCTGCCATTACATTAACAAAAAAATGTCCTGGGGGTATCAGATAAAGAAAATAGGCCCTTTAAATTAACAAAGGCAAAACAGATCTCTCCTGTTTTAAGGGTTTACAGAGCCATGGAGGATGCTACTGGAGATGTGGGGCTATGCCAGTGTCACCTACCTTAGTAGAGCGGAAGATCAATTTCTGCTCTTCCTGGTAAGCTTACCTAAACGCTCTCCTATACTTACTCTATTTCATGACTTAGGGCTACAGCCGGTGAAGAGATATCCCAGAATATGGCCCCTCCTGTTTGGTGGCCACTAAAACATATTCCTGTTCTTTCTCAATATTATCTAGCTTTTAAACTGATTATCAATCTGGATTAGCTCCATGTCATCGAGTGCATGACCTTTATAAAAGCATTGTTGACAAGGCTTAGGTTGGTCGAATATTGGCCAGAGGATTCTCCACCACTAGTGTGAGAATTGCTGAAAGTGTCATCATGCTGGCAGCCTACGACCACTGGCAGGTAAAGTTGTCCAGTGTGCTTGAGTGCACAGGAGACCTTAGCTCATGTTTTCTTCTTTTGTACAAGGCACACACTAGCAAGGACAAAATGGTTTTTGCCTTTATGTAGGCTGATGAGATGTCGGCAGCACTCTATTGCACGTAGGTTACTATGTGT
The DNA here is from genome assembly GCF_964204655.1 of Triturus cristatus. Classification (NCBI taxonomy): domain Eukaryota; kingdom Metazoa; phylum Chordata; class Amphibia; order Caudata; family Salamandridae; genus Triturus; species Triturus cristatus. The sequence goes on from NC_140591.1 coordinate 503,834,660, forward strand.
AGAAACTAGATAATCTGTAGTGATTGTAGTGGTGCTGGGCCATTTGGGCCAGTGCCCTAGGAACCTTTTTCTCATGTTTCAATAGTGATATAATCTGGGACCCAGGGTCCTTTTATCCCATGTTATTTGGTTGTAAATCCCCCTAATATAGAGATTGTGGGTAATCAACTTTATTTTATACATTTTAATAATAATATATGATTTGTTAGGATTGTATTTTTTTTATATACAATGCCGGTTTATATTAGGTTTTCTTTGTGATTTTAGATAAACCTTTTACTGTCAATTTTAATATTTTAATAATGGACTTTTATCTTGATATTCATCTATGAAATGTTGATGGTCTTAAATGTATTTAATAAAGTTATATATGGTGGTGATAAATAATTTCCAAATAATCCGATGCACTAAGGGGAAATGCTTCTGCATGTTCATGAAATACACTTTCTTGAATTTTGTAGGCAAGTTAGGGTCTTGATGACAACATACACTTTAAAAAAAAAAAAATTCAGCTGCAAAAAATCTGCAATTAAAAATAAATAAATTGGCAACAAGGATAAATGTGACAGTGGATCTGCAGAGCTTAATTGGTCACAAAGGCTGCATTATAAAATATCTTCTCATGATAAGGTACCTTCTGCAGGAATATGTGTGTGCCCAGCAAATCTCAGACTTAATAATAGAGGTAAGATAACTCTGATGGTTAATGCAATTGTTGGAGAGATCTGAGATTTGTCTTCTTACAGTTTTGACTAAGAGAAGGCGTCTGGAAAATCACAGCATCTGCAGAGGAAGAGAAAAACATATTGCTCAAGCCAACAGTTTAACATGAAAACAGACCTCTTAACCCTAAGCGTAATCCCGACATTTAATATGATATCAGTAGTCAGACTAACTTAAGTCAGTACATTATCTTATTTCATTTGTGTGCCTATAATACCTATACATAATTACATACTACAAATTTACATTAACTATGCATGTGCTGCTCAGCATAGATGTGCACTTTTCAGTCATATGTGTTTTAATTTTCATAATATGGAAATTCAGGTATTCCACATCACCAATTTACCCAAATGAACATTTGTCCATGGAAATGCCATCCCGTTTGCAGAAATGCAACTGTCATCTTTCCCAGTGCAGAGACCACTCGCCCTGCACTTATCTTTAGTGTGCCTACTTCACTCTGCACCCTCAAAATAGGTTTACTCCTGCATCTCCTCCACTTCCAACGTGAGTATAGGTGAAATGGAAAGAGGGAACTTTATGCAGCAACAGTGGAGCGATCACAAACATTCTAGTGTTTTGTATCCAGGAACCTTCTTTCACCCTGAACTGAAATTTACTCGTGTCCAATATTGCACCATCCTTGGGTTGTATTGTGCATGAATAAATGGGTTTCCAAGTGCAGGGTCAGCTTTTTTGAAAACGTTGCACTCATAAATGAAGTAATTCGCACCAAAATGCCTCTGAGTTGCAAAGTATAAGTTCCAGTTGATTGCAAAGCCAGCAGATGGTTGACAGCAGTATTTCTGGCAAAATGTTTGATATTAACAGCCCTCCTTTTACTTGGAAAATATCATGGGAAGTTGCACTGTGCAGTTACCTGTGGCTGGCACTGGGGATTTCACCTGCAAGTGTTACAGTGCTGATTGCGATGCCGGACGGACCCGAGTCCGTCCGGCATCGTTCTGGAACTGGAACTGAACGACCTCCAGTCATTGGTTCCAGCCCAGGAATTAGGATGCAACTGATCCCTGTTCAGTCGCAACCTCTATACTTATCAAACAGAATGCATGCTCTCATAGCAAAGAGCAGGGGTGCAGTTCATCCCTTCACCCCGTGGCAGGCACCTCAAGGTGCCTGCCTCCGAGTGCAGGGATCAACGGGGGGCCGTAGGTGCCCTATAGGCCACCATTCCGTGGCCTGGCACCCATGGGGGCCCTGCTGGGGGCCCTCAAAGCTGTTTCCCACTGCCTTTTTGAGCCAGAAAGACCGGTACAAAAAGGCAGTGGGAAACTGCCATCGTAATCCCTCGCCAGAAAGAGACGACTTGAGATTACTGTTGGGTTTCCGAATGGCGGATGGACTGGCCATTTGGAAGACTGATTCAGATTCCCTTCCGACTGAGCCCATCGAAATGGCTTGGTTGGAAGGGAATCCAAATCAGTGATTATGATTTTATCTGGAGGACTCTGACCGACGGTCAGAGCCTTTCCTTCCCGCATCGTAATCGAGCCCTAAGTATTACAGAGGTCTGCTGCACAGCTGAATTTCAAGCTGCACAGAAGAGTTCTATTTCGGGTCTGATGGAGTTTCCCATGGCTCTTTCAAGGTGAATTAGTGAGGCCCTATACTTGCCACTGACTCTGAGGAGATGCAATCACTAATTGCTACCATCTTCTTCCGGCCCCTGAAATGGCCAGCGCAATGTTATCTACCTTGGAGTCAGGCTGCTTTCCCCTGTATGTATTGCCCGACACTGCCACCCGGGAGCACAAGCTTAGTTTGTGTGAGGGCTTCGATCCCCCTGAGATGTGCAGTGCATACCATGACCAACTGTGGGGAAGAATTTGAGGTTTCTCTTCACCCAAAAATCCTTCTCCAAAAGTGTTGCCTTTAGTGGGCAGGGCTATTAAGTGCAGCATTTCAATTTGGATATCTTCACCACACTCTTTGTAGGAATCACACATATGTCTATGCCAGTAGGTATCATTTCAACTGATGCATTTTAATAAATGTTTTTGTTTTGCTTAGCCTGGGATGGAAGATTGTTCGAATTTCTCATATACCATTACAGATTCTGACAGGCATCGGTGGCCCACAATGGTCATTGTCCCTGGTTTGATTTGTTCCTGTCATTGGCACTAGGCTCCCCACACAGTTGGGTTACTATTTTTACCAGGACAAATATGGGAAAGATGGGAGTCGTAATTTGTGGATCCATGCAGATTCCAGAGGTATTGCTCACTGAAATGTGAGAAAAATCAGTGATTTTGGACAAGGATTGAGGTTTACAGTACATTGTTGGTAAGGCAATGTTGTGGAATACATCAAGGCACACCACCAGGACTCCCCTGGCATCTAGGTTTCAGAAATGACTGGGCTGGGAATATTTCTGTGCTTGGTGGCAGACCCAAGCCCAAATAATGCATGCGTTCATAATGAAAAGTAAGACAAAATTGGGATTTACCCTGCACCTCTGGCCCATATATAAAAACAACTCCCTAAAGAATTTCAATTTCCTCTTGCTTACCATATGGATGGGGATGCTTTAGTCCATAGGGGAGCAGAAACACTGTTTAGGCTTTATGTGTGCGGCCTGTTTTCAGAATTGACCAGACCCATGCCATCCCGTGGGCTTTTTGCCCCTTTAACGGGCTAATTGGGGCGATTCCCTTTCTGTCCTTTGGTGGGATGGGCTGAAAGAATGTGTTTGTACGAGTGAAATGTCCAACTAACTATAACATCCCTGAAACCTATGTTTTTTCAGTGAATTTCAAAGATCTTTTTAAATGCTAATTTCTAATTATAACGTCCCTGAAACCTCTGTTATTTTCTGTGAATTTCAAAGGTTTTTTAAATGCTAATTTCTAAGTATAATGTCCCCCAAATATTTTTTTTTAGTTTTTTAAATTGTTATAAAAATAATGTAATGTTTCATTTCTAAAATATAAATATAATATAATTTTATTTTAAATGGATTCGCGTACCGGTTGTGTACCTGTCTCAGCTGGTGCGCGAATTCAAGAATATTGCTGCCATATTGGTCAAGTCGTGTATGATGTGCATTGGGTATGCAATAGGGGAGCGGATCTAGGCCCTGCGTAATGTTATGTACATAGTTCCGGGGGTCACACTGGGTGCTCAAATCCATCACAAATCTTTAAGTTTTAAAAGCATATGTATATAACTTTATTATATATTTGATACCAAGACATTATTTAAGTTAATTGTAAATATCATATATTTGTAACTGGAATGAAGATATAGTATTGTTAAATAGATTTTTCGGGAATCGTGTTTGGTGCGCGCTACATGCGCGCTGGGTGCGCGAATCCCATGGTACTTCAAAAGAAAGCCTTTCATTGGTTAAGAACCTTTTGATTCTAGAACTTGAAGTACCCCACCCATTTTTTCTCATTCCTTGAAGAGCATCTTAGGAGACACACCTATTATCTACCGGTCTTGTTTGCCTTTTTTTGGTGTTTTTTTAACAGAACTAAAAATGGCAGCTGGTGGTGCACCTGTACAGATTCCCCCTGAAGAGGAAGAAGATCTGGAGGAACCTGTTAAGAAGAGGTATGAAAGTGTTGTATGGGCATTTTTCTCTATTCCACCAGGAGAAAAAAAAGTCAATGCCCGTAAAGTTATGTGCCCTTTTAGCCAAAATGTCCTCTCACGAGGTTCTGACAAGAAATACTCCTGTGGGACGTTGTCAGTGTTGAAATATCTGCAAAATATTCATCCTCGATGTCTAGCAAAGGAACAACTTAGACGGGAACAAGAGAGGCAAAGAAGTGACGACAACACTGCTGGACCTAGCATATCAAGTGGTTCGACATCTTCTACCACACCTAACATCTTCCATGACTTAGCTCGAGTGAAACAGCATTGCATAAAATGCAAAAAAAAATCTCTGTTTTGGTGAGCAATTACTGGATGCTGTCCTGCTTGCTATAAGAAGCCACCACTGCTATTTTTTTGTATGCAATGAGTTTACAATTGCAAAATGTTTTCAATATGTTTGCTGTTGGTTCTGTTTATTTATTTAATTTTTTTAAAACACACCCAAAAAATTCGAAAAAACGTTACAAAATATAAGAAAATATAAAACAAAAAAAGACGAAAAAATTGTTCTTTTCACCTAATTGGTTAAAAATAGACATACTTGTATGTGTTCTATGGATGACTGTTATGATAATGTCTGAGTTATTGGATGAGTGAATAAGTACTGTCTCAGTGAATGAATAAGTGCAGCAGTATTGCATGAGTCATTGAAAGAGTGTATTGATAGTGTTTGAGGGAATGAATGAGTGCTGTAGTGGTCTCTGACTGATTGCATGAGTGTATAAGTCGTGCCTGACTTATTGCATGAGTGCATAGATTCTGCCTGGATGACTGGAAGAGTGGAAGGGTAGTTCCTGGGTTATTGCTTGAGTGCATAAGTAGTGCCTGGATGATTGTGTGACTGCAGGGCTGGTGCCTGAGTGATTGAAGGAGTGTATGGATAGTACCTGGATGACTGGGGGAGTGCAAGAGTAGTGTTTGAGTTATTTCCTGAGTGCATAAATAATGTGTAGATGATTGCATGACTGCAGGTGTAGTGCCTGAGGGATTGAAGTACTGCACAGGCACTGCCTGAGCGATTAGATGAGTGTATAGATAGTGCCTTTGTGATTTTACAAGTACATGGGTAGTGGCTGGGTGATTGGAGGAGAGCATGGATAGTGCCAGGATGACTTTGTCTGTGTGATTGCATAACTGCAGGGGTAGTGCCTGAGTGATTGAAGGAGTGTATGGCTAATATATGTGTGATTGTATGAGTGCAGGACTAATGTCTGGGTGATTGTAGGAGTGCATGGATAATGCCTGGGTGCATGGAAGAGTGCATGGGTAGAGCCTGGCTGCATGTAGGACTGCCTTGGTAGTTCCTGGGTGATTGGAGGAGTGCATAAGAAGTAGCAGGGTGATTGCATGAGTTTGGGAGTAGTGGATGAATGATTTGAAGACAGCGTAGGTAGTGCTTGGTTGATTGTATGAGTGCTGCAGAAGTGCCTAAGCACATGTATGAGTGAATACACAGTGCCTGAATGATTGAAGTTGTGCATGAGTAATGCCTGGGTGATTGCATGAATGCAGGAGTAATGTCTGGGTGAATAAAGGAGTGCATGGGCAGTGCCCGAGTGATTAGATGAGAGTATAGGTAGTGTGTTGGGGATTTTATAAGTGCATAGGTAGTGCCTGGGTAATTGGAGGAGTAAATACGTGGTGCCTGGGTGATTGTGTACTGCAGGCGTAGTGCCTGAGTGATTGAAGGCGTGCATAGGCACTGCCTGACTGATTAGATAAGTGTATAGGTAGTGTCTTGATGATTTTCTAAGTGCATGGATAGTGGCTGAGTGATTGGAGGAGTGCATGGATAGTGCCAGGATGACTGGAGGAGAGCAAGAGTAGTGCCTGGATTATTGCATGAGTGCATAAGTAGTGCCTGGGTGATTGTATAAATATATGGGCACTGCATGAGTTATTGAAGGAGTACATGGATAATTCCTGGGTGATTGCATGAATGCAGGGGTAATGTTTAGGTGAATGGAGGAGTGCATGGGCAGCACCTGAGTGATTAGATGAGTGTATAGGTAGTGCCTTGGTGATTTTATAAGTTCATAAGTAGTGTCTGGGTGATTGGAGGAGTGTATGGATAGTTTCTGGATGACTGGGGGAGTGCAAGGGTATTGGCTAGGTTATTGCATGAGTGCATAAGTAGTGCCTGGATGATTGTGTGACTGCACGGTTAGTGCCTGAGTGATTGAAGTAGTGCACAGGCACTGCCTGAGTGATTAGATGAGTGTATAGGTAGTGCCTTGGTGATTTTACAAGTACAGGGGTAGTGGCTGGGTGATTGGAGGAGTGCATGGATAGTGCCAGGATGACTGGAGGAGTCCAAGAGAAGTGTCTGGATTATTGCATGAGTGCATAAGTAGTGCCTGGGTGATTGCATTATTGCAGGGGTAGTGCTTTGTGATTGAAGGAGTGCATGGCTAATGCCTGTGTGATTGTATGAGTGCAGGGATAATGTCTGGGTAATTGAAGGAGGGCATGGGTAATGCCTGGGTGCATGGAAGAGTACATGGGTAGTGCCTGCCTGCATGTAGGACTGCCTGGGTAGTTCATGCATGATTCAAGCAGTGCATAAGTAGTAGGAGAGTGATTGTATGAGTGCAGGAGTAGTACGTGGATGATTGGAAGACTGCATCGGTAGTGTTTGGGTGATTGCATGAGTGCATAGGTAGTGTCTGCATGTTTTTAAAATTGTATGAATACTGCATAAGTAATTATATGAATAACGCAGTAGTGCCTGGATTAATAGAAGACTGCAAGGGTAGAGTCTGGCTGATTAAAAGACTACATGGATAGGACATACTGATTTCAGGGGTGCATAGCAAATGCCTAGGTGGATCAAGGAGTGCATCAGTGGTGCCTGGGTGATTGAATAAGTTCATATGCAGTGTCTGGGTGATATTATAAGTATATGGATTAAGGCTAGGTGAATCAACAAATGCTTTGATAGTGCTTGGGTGATGGCAAGAGTGTGAGAATAGTGTCTTATTAAATACATCAATGCATGGGTAGTATTTGAAAAAAGGGACGAGTGCAATTAACGTGACTGTAAACATAACTTCATATTATTATGCTTATTACAATATTTCATCTTACCTTCTTTTTTAAAGTACAAACCAAAATCAGTGAAACTATTTTATAGTTGTTTTGTTATAAACTGAATTTGAACCATTATTTCTGTAAGAAAAAAAGAAGAAAAACTGTTATTACTTATAATAATATGGTTTTCAGAAAATAACATAATTTTACAATTAGATAACATATTCAGTTTCCCTTTTTTGCTGTTCTCAGATTCTATTGAATTTCACCATACACATTGATTTCAATGTAGGTCTTTATATAACAGCGGGGATAAAAATACAATCAATATGATTGTAAAAAAAACACAAATCTGCGTTGAAAATATTTACAACAAATTCAACTATATGTTTACTGATCCACAGATTGTAAATTGCATTATTCAACTACATTAAATTATTTATTAATCTAAAGGACAATTTCTAAAATATACACTCTTATATACATCACGTATAATATAAAGATCAAATATATCAACTAGTTACTTCAAACCAAATTTTGCAAATGGAATAATAAATAGCAAAAACAATAATACAAACACTAATTATTCACAACTTCCCAATAGGCCAAATTATGTTTCCAAAACCATTTGTATTGAAAAAATCCAAAATAAACTTGTGTATTTGTGTTCACATCTTCCCAATAGGCTGAATGATGTTTTCAAAACTTTGAAATATCAGATATGGATCTGGTAATTTGAAAGGCAACATACATTTGCATTCCAAATGTGCATCGTTGGAATGTGTCCTTCCTTTATTGGACTTTAAGTACACAGTATAGTGTCCGGGTGTTGTAGTAGGTCCATCATGGAAAATTATAGCCACAGCTTTAAAAGTTCTTCCTGAAATTAATAGTTGACTTGCCACAAAAAAAAGGTTTTTTTGTTTCCATTTTTCTTCCATTTGCTCTACAACATTATAGCATTAAAATGACATATTTTCCAAATCTTTCTATATATAATGCTGACAACATTTCTGATTTACAATGAAAGCATGTCATATCATAGCTGATTTTAATAATTTATTAAAAGACACTGATTTGCAATGTGGTATTGTCAAATATATGAATCATTCAGTGTCTATTTCAGTGGTAGATGAAAATTAACACTCTTCACATTTATGATCCCATCTGTAACTTGGTCCAAACACATTTTCAATTTATTTTCCATCATCTTCCAATGCTGCAAGCATAAACATAGGAAATTCTTCTGCATCTTGTTGTACATTAAGTGCAAATTGCGAAGAACCAGTACCTATATCCAAAAGATGCTGAATACCAGAAGCAGGATGGATTTTAGTTCTATCAGTTACTAACTTTTGAAAAACATAATGCAGTAAAGAACAGAATATTTTTTCTCGATTTTCCATACTTTTATGATGAAGATCTTCTAGATAAAATACAACATTCACAATTACATTAGCATGGCAGTTGATACCTGAACTATTTTCTAACTGATATCCTACAATATCATCAACACTGTAGATTTTCATTTTCTTTGCAGCCTCATCATTCTCTTGAATTGTTTTCTTTTTTTGAATCTCAGTAGAATGTTTGTCATATTTCCATTTTGAGCATACAGTCTTCTTAACCAATTATACTCGCTCACACAATTTGCATCAGCACTAACCTTTTTCTCATCAAAAACCAATCAAATACAAATCAGATAATGTTCTTACTCAAGACAATACAACGTATGCCATGCCCTCTTTAAACACTGTATTTCCAATATTTACCAAAGCATTATCTACACTTAAACCTTGAGATTTATGAATGGTTACAGCATATAATAAGAAAGAGGAAACTGTTTTCTACAAACATTCAAGTCTTTTACAAGTAAAAACTGAACATCACAACGTCCAATCTGTTTTACATCTTCAATCTGATCAAATGTAATCTTCAAAAATTCAATTCTATCTCTATGCTCATAATTAACAATCTTCAATTTTTTGTACATTCTTTCAGGTGCAATATCTTCATTTTTTCATAACACCAATTCTAAAATCTTGAAGAATGTTTCCATACTGTTCATCACTTGCTTGTCGCATTTTCTTAATAACTTCTTTATATTCAAAAATAGACCAAATGTTCACATCTCCAATACTTCCCAAATCTTTCTTAGTGTGTTCATAGACAAATGTCTTAAAAACTGGTTGTCCTTTCACAGAAGTAAGTTGTAGTAGATTGTCGAATACAATTACACGTTTTCCTCCAAATAAAACATCATAATCTGTTTTTAAAATCTGTTGCATTCTTAAATGTACAAAAGCAAGCAATAAGTTTGAGACCATGCTCACCTCATCAATGATCAGAAGTTTCAATTTCTTCACTATTCTTGAAACCTCATGGCAAGCTTCTCCAGATAGCTTGTGATATTCCAACTTATTTGCATGTTCAACTGGAAGCATGAGTAATCAATGTAATGTAATCCCTTTAATGTTATGTGCTGCTAACCCAGTCGGAGCAGTTACAACACAAGATAAATGTGAATCAGTGGTTTTATGTAGATAACACTTCCTGTTCCAGCTTGCCCACTGATATACATTCGAATCGGTTCAAATGATGTGCATTGGCAATCTTTTATTCATGCAGTAAACCATGCTGTATCTGTTGTGTAACTTGCTGATATATTTCTTTTTGTTCAATATTTAGTTATTCTTCCAAGTTTGCCATCTCAATAATATTCTGTTGTGCTTGTAGCATTGCCGTTTTTACTTCACTCATTGCTATTGCTGCTTCATTTTCAAGAAATGTTTCTCCTAGTGGATCTTGACTTAGTGGAGCCAAACTTTGACTATCTTGAGAACTGTCTCTAGCTATATCAGCTGCAATAGTAGTTACTTGTTCAATTTCTTCTTTCAACATTTGTAGGTAATTTGTAAAAATTGTACATTCAATACAATCTTTACATGCATTAAAATAACTTTCATAGCAATCATAATCTCCAAGTAATTCCATTTCAGTATGCCAAGGCTTGAAGAGTTGCAGAAGTGCTAAATAGAAAAATTCCCTTTTATCTGGGGTCACAACTGGGTTTCCTGTGATTAATAAGATTTCCTTTGGCATGTTTTACCAACCATTCATCACATTCAATACTGCATATTTTACTTCATTTATATTTTCTGTAACATTTCTCCTAAAGCTGTAATATTGCAGTATTTCACAGAGACATATGTTTTCAATATGTGGACTTCTTTTAGGATAGTAGGTATCCAACATATTTGTTTGAACACTATCTGTACTTTCTGGTTCATTGAATGCTAGGTATTCAATTTCTTGTACGTATTTCAAGACTCGATTTCGTGTTGCAGCAAAACCTAGAATTACCCAAATATTTCCTCTTGACTTTGAATACAAACTTGCAGAGGTCAACCGATCTGAACATTTGTACAATCCAATCTCTCGATTGGAAAGCAAATTCAAACTAAAGTTGTACAATTCTTTACTAAGAGTCTTCTTCTGTGAAATTTCTTCCCACAGTTCTTTCAATTTAGGAATATATGATGTAACATAGTGAGCAACAGTTATCAAATTATCTGCAACATACTGGATATCCATATTTGCATTCCACATCATCAAAATCACTGGATTGTAGTCATTAATATACTTTGGGCCCGATTCACAGAATTAACTTAAGACAAAATCCTAAACTTACTACTTTTGATATTCACAGAATGCACTTACTACTTTTGGTATTCACAGAATGCACTTACTATTTATGGTATTCACAGAATGGATTTACGACTACTCGGGCCGGAAATTCCGGGCCAGAGGCGGGGCTTCTGGGCCGGAGGCGGAGCTTTTGGCCCGGAGGTGGGAATTCCGGCCAGTGGCGGAGATTTAGCCATGGCCAAAATCTCAACCTCCGGGCTGGAAGCTCCGCCTCCGGCCCGGAAGCCCCGCCTCCGGCCCGGAATTTCCGGCCCGAGTGCGGACGTAAAGTTAGTAGTCGTAAATCCATTCTGGGAATACCAAAAGTAGTAAGTGCATTCTGTGAATACCAAAAGTAGTAAGTTTAGGATTTGGTCTTAAGTTAATTCTGTGAATCGGTCCCTCTGAATCTTCAGTTCTTTTCATGTTGTAAGTATTCTTTGGAGATTTCCGAGTTATAGTATGCCTTACTGCCAACATGAAACTGGTGACTCTTCCTTTTGAAATTACTGGATGTGGGAATCCAAAATGACATTTTATATAAAATGTTCCCTTTGACTTGTATTTTCTTTGACAATATTTTCCACATCAATGACTTTGAAACCTTAAAACTTGTTGTTTCAAGCTGTTTTCTCCTCCTTCTTTTGGTATGGCACAGGTAACATATTCTTCAATGAAAGACAAAACACTTTCATCAGTATGAGTTCCAAACTTTAGTGCATTCTTGATCCATAACAGCATGTGAATATGAGATGCACCTCTGGCTTGGTACTCCTTTCTCCAAAAGAAATCAATAACTTCTCCAAGAGGTGGATTATTTTTTATTGCAGATGAAAGACATCATAGCTTAAATCCTATGATTAAATTATCTTCACACATTTACAGTATCCAAGGAATACAGTTCTCCAGCTGATTTCAATTCAATGTTTTTTACATTTGAATTTGCTTCTCGTAGAAATTCAAGTAAATCGTCCCATGCGTACTCAGCACAGCTAAGTGTAACAAACCACGTAGGGGTTCCTAAGTTCCTTAACATACATTTAATTTCTCCATGACAATGATACCAATACTCTTTAGTACCACGTTGACACGCCATCAAATTAAATTAACTGATATTCTAAATTATCGTCTCTTTGTTGAACTTTGTTCAAAAATTCCTTTGCAGAAAGATGTATTAGATGAACTCCTGTTTTTAGTATGTGGTTCCCTGCATATGAAAGTGCAGACACGTCACTTTCAAACAGAAGATTAAATAAATATGGAACACACTGTCAAAATCTTGGATCCTCTGAGTATAAACTTGTTGTACGGTATTTTGAAGCTGGAATCTGTACTGGTCATTCATCATATTGTCCACCTTTTCCAGTAGGGAAGAGCTGTGGAAAACAACAAGCTTCTAAAAAAATGTCCCAAACACTCATGGGAGTTCCTTTCACTTTCTTCATTTGGAATAATTCAATAGTGTTTCCAATAACATTTTTTGAATGTAGAGGATGGTGACTGTAATGTTCGTAAATGTCTTCACTCCTGGAGTTGTCCACTTTTTCAATTTGGCCAGTTGAAATTTCTCTATTATCTTCTAAAGATATCTCTTGTTCTTCCACATATACATTTTTATAATAAATATTGTTTTGTATAAGATATATTGTAGCCTTTTGAAGTTTGGTGACATCTTGTTAGTTAGGAATGACTGTTATGTTTACACTCGGGGTGAAGGAGCGTAGTTTGATGGGTGGCAGTCATAAGGGGTGATTGACACTGAATATGTAAGCAGGTCAAGGGATTTTACATCAGTTTCAACTATATTGAATTATTCACGCAAGAGTTAGGGGCTGAAAAAAGAAAGATTTGTTTAATTTATTTAATCTATAGTTGCTGCAATTAGAATCATTTTGTTTGTCTGACAGACATGTATTTTACTATTGTAGATACCCCTGAGGAAGGTCGAAACGACCAAAATCCATTGGGTGATTGTAAATGTAAATGGAGAATTCAAGTTTCCAAACATGCCTGCGATTAGGCCCGGATGGGCGATTCCTGTGTAAACAAAAAGCATAAAATTGTGGAATCTTGTACCTTTGATGTGACGGACAAACGTTGACAAATGGATTTAAATAGACAGACTGAACTGATTCGAATACTTCTGAGTACGTGGATTACATGGATCACAAATGTGTATAAGGCTGTGCAACTCTAGGTGACTTGCACAGCGCGCATCACACTTTTTTGAATCTACTAACTCTTGCCATATTTTCCGACTCTTTGTTGGTACACCATTAACTAGAATAACTACAGGTTCACTTTCCTCTCTCTCTCTACACCAACAGTTTTAATATTTTTCTTAAAATCTAAAGTTAAATACACAACTCTTCCTTTTAAACCTCTTTGTAAATCTGTTGGAGGCAGCTTACCTGTTTTAGGCTCCATACGAATTATAGCCTGAAACGGGTGCACAGATTGAATAAGAATGGACTCATACGTATTAAAATCTACCATTTCGGAGGAATAGCTACCAACTCTACGTTATTATGTACAGCTCTAGTGGCATTTTGTTCTCCTCTAATCTGCTGTAACAATATGTACAAATACGTTCATCACTACCCAACTCAAAACTACCTTCCACCTACAAATAAGCACCAAATTGCTCCCACTTATCATTTTTTTTCATTTCACTTTTTAAATACACATCAACATTCCTAGTTTGACTTCTATAGTGAGTACATCGAAAACAAATACAAACATAGTTTGGTTTTTCACAACAAACCACCTTAAACTTTGCAATTTCTTCTGCAAACTTCTCAGTAGTACTATCTTCCACCTCTTCTTTAACACCTACACTTATGAAACTCACTTTCTCTACACTCCTCTTCAGGCCCAAAGAAACAAAACTGTATATCATCACAAACTTTTTTTACATCTGATACTGAACCATGCAAAAGAGCAGTGTTTATTTCACTTAAAGATAATGCAGGACTTTTTACATAGTACAATCTTCTTACTAACTTCGGCATTTCTAAGTGATGTACTGCTAACATTGTCAAATGATGAAAAGTACTTTGACACACTTTTCTAGAAAGACAAACCAGAGAATGACCCTGCAAGCCAGTATATTTTCTCACTTTCCAAGCATCTAGTCCTTTCAACATCTTAATCTCTAAAATTTCATAAAATATCAATAGATTCCTGTCATATACTACAAATAGTACTACAATCCCACCTATACACTGGAGCTTGTGAATGTCTCCCTTGAACTTCTTCAGATATTACTTCTTCCACATTTCTAGGAACCATCTTTTCTTTTTCAATTAGAAAACCATTTTTAACATCATAAGAACGACCACTGGTATCAACTGCATGAACTAATGTATTTTGCTGAAAATAGCTCTCTTCATTAAAAAAAGGTTCAGTATTAGAAGTGTGCCTCCATTCACCCGAATTTTTTTTGTAAAAGTTAGTTCGATTAACCAGCCTTTTTCTTTTACTTTTCTCCTTCATAAAATGCATTGTTTTATTCAATGTTTTCATTCTCTTCAATACTAATATAAACAATCTTCTTTTCAATTGAAAAGCGTTTTCGACTACACTTTCACTCTGTTGTTTTTTCATGTAAAATGCGGATCTTTTTAAATATTTTTTCTCAATCTTTCGATACATTTTGTAGTACTCTACTTTTATACATTCATTTCCTAATGTCCTCATATTCTTTCATCCTTCTTTCAACATAGATTGTTTTTCCATAACCTGATTTTCCATTAATTTGTCCATTTTTCATTTCCTTCTGCTTGGTTCAACAACTTTTCTTTCAGTTTTCCCCATTTTCAAAATTCACTACATTCCTTAAAAGTCTTTTAACAAATTCTTTAGTTCTCTTACCATAAGACTTTGTCTTCAATGTCACATGTTGTACTTCATTCAATTTCTGCTTTTCTCTCTCCTTTAAATAGTACTGTTTTTTTGTTGTCTTTTCTTTTCAACTTTGTTTGACATACTGAACCTTTCTTAATAATAATGAAGAATATCTGATTTTTTGTAATTATTTAATAATATTAAAATAATTATATACAAATATTCTTATCTATTACTGAAAAAATACCTTCAATTTAAAAGGTGCAATCATATGCATTTATGGTTTTCGGAATATGGTGAGACTTACACCTGAGACATATTGTAGGCTTTTTTTTAATTTGCCTAGGCCCAACACTCTGAGCATTACTAGAATGGTAAAGCAGCAGGACAAAAGTGACATTTAAGGCATGTTAGGAAATGGACTGCAACAGTGGTGCAGAAAGAAGCAAGAACAGAGCAGTAAGAAACAATAGAGGTACAGAAGAAGAGAAGAGATATGCAGAGAGAGGCAAGAGAACTGCAGAAAGAACCAATACACGTGCAGGAAAAGGAAAAAAGGGCGCAGAAAGAGGCACGAGGGGTGCAGAATGAAAAAAGTGCAGAAAGAAGTAGCTGAGGTACTGAAAGAGGCAAAAGGGTTATAGAAAAAAGAGAAATAAATGCAGAAAGATGCAAAAAAGGTACAGAAAGAGGCAGCAGGGGTTCAGAAAAAGTCAAGAGCAGTGCAGAAAGAACCACAAAATTTACAGAAAGAGGCAAGAGAGGTGCTGAAAGAGGCAACAGGGGTGGAAAAAGAGGAAACAGGTGGGCAGACGGAGGCAAAAGAGGTGGAGAAAGAGGGAAGAGGGGTGCAGAAAAAGGCAAGAGGGATGCAGAAATTTAGAACAGAGGTGCAGGAAGAAGCCAGAGCACTGCAGAAAGAACCAACAGGTGTGCAGGAAGAGGCAAGAGGGGTGCAGAAAGAGGCATACAATATGCAGAAAAAGGGAACAAAGGTACAGAAAGAGGAAAGTGGGGTGCAGAAAGAGGCAACAGGAGTGGAGAAAGAGGAAACAGGTGGGCAGACAGGCAAAAGAGGTGGAGAAAGAGGGAACAGGGGTGCAGAAAAGGCAAGAGGGATGTAGAAATTTGGAAGAGAGGTGTAGGAAGAAGCCAGAGCACTGCAGAAAGAACCAACAGGTGTGCAGAAAGAGGCAAGAGGGGTACAGAAAGAGCCAAGTGAAATATAGAACAAAGTGAAAGAGGTGAACAAAGAACCAACAGAGGTAGAAAAAGAGTCAAGAGGGGTACAGAAAGGGGTAGGAGAGGTACACAAAGAGACAAGAGGGTACCAAAAGAGGCAAGAGGGGTACAGAAAGAAGCAAGAGGGATGCAGAATGGAGCAAAAGAGGTGTCAAAAGAAGCAAAAGAAGTGCAGAAAGAAGGAACAGAGGTTCAGAAAGAGGTAAGAGGAGTGCATAAAGAGTCACAAGGGGTACAGAAAGAGGCAAGTACAGAACAAAGCAAATGAGGTACAGAAAGAACCAACATAGTGGAAAAAGAGGCAAAAGGGGTGCAGAAAGGGGTAGGAGAGGTGCACAAAGAGGCAAGAGGAGTACAGAAAGAGGCAGGAGGGGTGCAAACAGAGGAAGACAACTGCAGACAGAAGCAACAGAGATTCTAAAAGAGGTACAAGGGGTGCAGAAAGAGACAAGACAGGTGAAAAAAGAAGTAACAGAGGTACAAAGAGGCAAGAGTGGTGCAGAAAAGGGAAAGAGAGGTATAGAAAGATGCAGGAGAATTGCACAAAGAGTGAAGAAGAAGGGTGCAGAAACAGGCAAAAGGGGTACAGAAATAAGCAAGTGAGGTGCAGAAAGAGGCAAGAGAGGTGCAGAAAGAGGAAAGATAGATACAGAAAGAGGCAAGTGACGTTCAGGAGGAGGCAAAAGAACTGCAGAAAGGCAACAAGGTACAGAAAGAGGCAAGTGAGGTGCAGAAAGAAACAAGATAAGTGCAGAAAGAAGCAACAGAAGTGCACAAAGAGGGAAGAGAGGTGGAGAGAGAGACAAGAGGGGTGCAAAAAGAAGCAAGAGTGGTGCAGAAAGAAGCAGAGAAGTGCATAAAGAAACAACAATGATGCAAAAGGGGGAAATGGGGTGGAGAAAGAGGCAAAAGGAATACAGAAAGAAACAAGAGAAAGAGAAGTGCAGAAAAAAAGAAAAGGAGTGCAGAAAGAAGGAACAGAGGTTCAGAAACAGGCAAGAGCGGTAGAGAAAGAGGGAAGAGAGGTGTGAAAGAGACATGAGAGGTGCAAAAAGAAGCAATAGAAGTGCTGAAAAAAACAAAAGTAGTGCAGAAAGAAAGAACAGAGGTGCAGACAAAAGGCAACAGGGATGCAAAAAGAGGGGAGAGGGGTGCAGAAAGATGCAAAAGAAGTACAGAAAGAAGGAACAGAGGTGCAGAGTCCATGGGTACTGCCTGACTGATTGAAAGAGTGCATGGGAAATGCCTGGGTGATTGCATAAGTGCAGGGGTAATGTCTGGGAGATTGGCAGAGTGCATGAGTAAAGTGTGGCTGATTGCATGAGTGCCAGGGTAATGTGTGGGAGGTTGTATGAATGTAGTGTTAGTGCCTGGGTGAATGGAGGAGTGCATTGATACTGTCTGGGTGATTTTATAAGAGCATAGATGCTGTTTGGGTGATTGAAAGAGTACAGACCTACTGCCTGGGTGATTTGAAGAATGCAAGGGTAGTGCCTGTGTTATTACATAAGTGCATGTGCACTCGCTGGATGATTTAATAAGTGTTTTGGTAATGCCTGTCCGATTCTATGACTACAGCGATAATGCCTAGGTGATTCCATGACTGCAGGGATAATGTCTCACTGAATACATGAGTGCAGGGGTAGTACCTGTGTGATTGTACAAGAACAAGAGTAGTGCCTGGGTGATTGGAGAAGTACTATAATAGTGCCTGGGTGATTCCATAAGTGCATATGTGGTGCCTGAGTGTTTTATAAGTGCATGGATAAAGGTTAAGTGATTGGAGGAGTGCATACATACATACCAACAGGGTAATTGAACTAGTGTATAGGTAATATACTGGTGATTGCATGAGTGCAGGGGTAATGGCTGGGGGATTAGAGGAGTACATAAGTAATGCTCGGTGATTGCATGAGTGCAGGGGTAATGTCAGGGAGATTACAGGAGTACATGGGAAGTGCCTGAGTGATTTTTATAAGAGCCTGGGTACTGCCTTGGTGATTCATGTAGTATTATGATAGTGCCCCAGTGATTGGTAGAGTGCAACATCCTGAGTAGTAGCAGAATACTGAAACTGCACCACAAAAGTGAGCTCTATGACATGGTGTACTGCAGCTTCACAATTCTGTAATTACTCTGGATGTACTCAAAATATAGAATTAAACCTATTTATGAGTTTGCTATAAATCTCACCATATTCCTAAAAGCATGCAGGCATATATGTCATACACCTTCAAATGTATAAGACATATAAAAATGCATATACAAGTATAGACTGGCTGGGTGATTGAAGGACTGCAGAGGTACTGGCTGAGTAATTTAAAGAATGCAGCGGTAGTGCCTGGGTGAATGTATGAGAACAAGGATAGTGCCTGGCTAATTAGATGAGTGCACACATACAGGTTCAGTGCATGGCTAAGTGTATAAATAAGAACTGAAAGCACAGATGACTCACTAAGAAGTGCCTAAGTGAATAGATGTTTGCAACTGTAGGGACTGGGTGATTCTATGACTGCAAGGGTAGTGCCTGGGTTATTACATGACTGCATAGGTAAAGTCATCATCATCAATCTTTATTCGATTTAAAATTAATCATAAAAGACACAAGCATTGTACATAAAACATGAACACAATTGTTCAACCCACAATTATACCATACATCAATAAATACATTAAAAAGCTATTAAAAAAACATTAAATAAGTAGATAGACTGACAAGAAGATTTAACAAATAATAAAAGGACACGTTACTACTATAAATTTTAAATCTCTAAAAAAACAAGTCTGTAAGCCAAAAGAGACCCAAGCCCCAAATTCATTAAGGTGCTTCTAGGGTGCGCTAATAGGTAAAGACTGTATGATTATATAACTGTAGGAGTAGTACATAACTAGTGCCTGGGCGATTACATGAATGCAGGGTTATGATTAGGCCTGGGCGTAGTTCGCGAAGTAGCACTTCGCGAAGCTACGCAAAGCGAAGTTCGCACTGCGCGAGCTACGCGTAGCACTTCGCGAACTGCGTAGTACCTTGTTCGCACTGTGCCAGATGTCGTTTTCAATGATTGCACAGTGCGGACAAGCAACCGGCACTGTGCAATCATTGAAAATGGCATCTTGCACAGTGCGAGCTGTAGTTTTCTGCTGCCCGAGTAGATTTTTACTCGAGCTTCAGCTTTCTCAACGCGAACTGGTAGTTTCTCATCGCGAGCGGTCGCGAGCATACGCGACCACTCGCAATGAGAAACCTGACCTCCTCGCGTTGGGAATCTCGCCGGGAGGTTTATTTTCCATGCTCGCGATCGCCAACTTGAAGCTGCTGATCGCGAACAAGGAAAAAGTCTCGCCGGGATGTCATTTTGCTTGCTCGCGGTCGCCAACTTGACGTTGAGGACCGCGAGCAAGCAAAAAATGACCGCAGCACTACGCAACACTACGCTACGCGTGTTCGCACTGTGCTACGTGCAGTTCGCGTAGCGCGAACTTCGCAAACTACTCGAGCGTAGCGTAGCGTAGTGCTTTGCCCAGGCTTAGTTATGATCTGGGGGATTACTGGAGTACATAAGTGAGTGGTTGATTGTTGAGGTGCATTAGTACTGCCTGGGTGATTACAGAAGTACTAAGGTACTGCCTGAGTGATTACATGAGTGGAAAGGTAATGCCCGGGTGATTTTATGAGTGCATGAGTACTAGTTGAGTGATTAAATAAGTACAAGAGTAGTGAGTGCGTGATTTAAAGAGTGTAAGGATAGTGCCGGGATGATTGAAACACTGTATAGCTAATGCATTGGTGATTGTATGAGTAGATCAGTAATGTATAGGGGATTAGAGGAGTACATAGGTAATACCTGGGTGATTGCATAACTACAGGAGTAATATCTGGGGATTTTATAAGTGCATGAGTACTAGCTGAGAGATTACATAAGTACAAGAGTAGTGTGTGCGTGATTGAAAGAGTGCAAGTATAATGCCTGGGTGATTGAAGTACTGTATAGCTAATGCATTGGTGATTGCATGAGTAGAGCAGTAACGTCTAGGGGATTAGAGGAGTACATAGGTAACACCTGGGTGATTGCCTGACTAGAGGGGTAATATCTAGGGATTTGACTACATAACTACATAGAAAGTGACTAGGTGATTTTATAAGTGCATGGGTACTTCGTGGGTAATTGCAGGACTACTGAGGTAGTGCCTGAGTGAATAAAAGAGTACAAAGGAGGTGCCTGGGTGATTTCATATTAGCATGACTACTGGCTGAGTGATTACATAAATACAAGGGTAGTGCCTCTGTGATTGAAGAAGTCCAACAGTAGTGCCTGGGTGATTATATAAGTACATGAGAAGTGGCTACATGATTGAAAGAGTCCATGGGTAATACCTTGGTGATTGCATGAGTGCATAGATAGTGCCTAGATAATTGCATGAGTGCACTAGCAATGCCTGGGTGATTACAGCAGTGCATATGTAGTGCTTGGATAATTTAAAGACTGCATGGGTGGTACGTGGGTGTTTTATAACTGTATGAGTGTTGGGCCTAGCCAAATATAAAGCAGTACAGTATTACATGACTCAACCATAATGTTCTCCATGTTGTTAAAAGCGTACATACATATGTCTCAACCTTTTCAAATAATCATCAAATCTAAAAGAAATATGTATACAAAATTTCTGGAATATAGTGAAACCTAGAAACTGAGAAATGTAATAAATCTGCCTGAGCGATTGCATAACTCCACCGATAGTGCTTGGGTGATTGTATGAGTGCAAGGGTAGTCACTGGGTAATTGTTGGAGAAGATGGATAGTGACTGGCTAATTGCATGAGAGGACACATACACATTGATTGCATGGATACATGTATAAATAGCACCTGGAAGCAGAGATGAGTCATTGAGTAGTGCCTGGGTGACTAGATGAATGCAACATTAGTGCCTGGGTGAATCTATGACTGCAAAGGTAGTGTGTGAGTTATTACTTGAGTGCATAGGTACAGCCTGCATGATTGCATGACTGTAGAGGTAGTACATAACTAGTGCCTGGGTGACTGTATGACTGCAGGGGTAATATCTGGGGGATTACTGGAATACATAGAAAGTGAGTGGGTGATTTTATAAGTCCATGAGTACTGCGTGGGTGATTATAAAGTACTAAGGTACTACCTGAGTGATTACAGAACTGCAAAGGTAGTGCTTGGGTGATTTTATAAGTGCATGAGTACTGGCTGAGTGATTACATAAGTACAAGAGTAGTGCCTGCTTGATTGAAAGAGTTCAAACAGAGTGCCTGGGTTATTGAAGCACTGTATAGCTAATGCATTTGTGATTGCATAAGTACAGCAGTATTGTCTGCGGGATTAAAGGAGCACATAGGTAACACCTGGGTGAATGCATGACTAGGGGTAATATCTGAGTATTTATATGACTACATAGGAAGTGACTGGGTGATTTTATAAGTGCATGGGTACTTCTTGGGTGAATGCAGGACTATGAGGTAGTGCCTGAGTGAATAAAGGAGTACAAAGGTAGTGCCTGGGTGATTTCATAACAGCATGACTACTGGCTGAGTGATTACATAAATACAAGGGCAGTGCCTCCGTGATTGAAGGATTGCAACAGTAGTGCCTGGGTGATTATATAAGTGCATGAGTAGTGGCTACATGATTGAAAGACTGCATTGGTAATACCTTTTGTAATTGCATGAGTGCATAGGTAGTGTCTAGATGATTGTATGAGTGCAGCAGTAAATGCCTGAGTGATTACAGCAGTGCATATGTAGTGCCTGGATCATTCGCAGACTGCATGGGTAGTACTTGGGTGTTTTTATAACTGCATGAGTTTTGGGCCTAGCCAAATATAAAGCAGCACACTATTACATGACTCAACCATAAGTCTCTCCATGTTGTTAAAAGTGTGCATACTTTTTTCTCTACCTTTTAAAATCATCATCATATCTAAAAGAAATATGTATACAATATTTCTGGAATATAGTGAAACCTAGAAACTAAGACATGTAATAGATCTGGCTGAGTGATTGCATAACTCCATGGGTAGTGCTTGGTTGATTGCATGAGTGCAAGGGTAGTCACAGGGTAGTTGCAGGAGAAAATGGATAGTGACTGGCTAATTGCATGAGTGCAAACATACACGTTAAGTGAATGGATAAATGCATAAATAGCACCTGAAAGCATAGATGAGTCATTGAGTAGTACCTAGGTGAATAGATGAATGCAACAGTAGGGCCTGGATGATTCTATGACTGCAAAGGTAGTGTGTGGGTTATTACATGAGTGCATAGGTGCAGCCTGCATGGCATTACTGTAGGGGTGGTACATAACTAGTGCCTGGGTGATTGCATTACTGCAGGGGTAATATCGCGGGGATTATTGGAATACATAGAAAGTAAGTGGGTGATTTTATAAGTCCATGAATACTGCCTGGGTGATTATAGCAGTACCAAGGTATTACCTGAGTGAATACAGGACTGCAAAGGTAGTGCCTGGGTTCCTTTATAAGTGTATGAGTACTGGCTGAGTGAAAATATAAGTACAAGAGTAACCCTGGGCGTAGTTTGCGCAGCGGCACTACGCGAAGCTACGCAAAGTGTACTTCACACTCTAGGTGAGATACGCGTAGCGCTACGCGAACTGCGTACTGCGCTGTTCGGGATGATTGCACAGTGCTAGATGCTTGTCTGCACTGTGGAATCATTGAAAACAGCATCTCTCACACTGTGAGTTGTTGTTTTCTGCTGCTCGAGTCTATTTTTACTCAAGCAGCAGCTTTCTCAATGCGGACTGGTAGTTTTTCATCAAGAGCGGTTGCAAGCATACGCGACCACTCGCAATGAAAAACCTGACCTCCCCACGTTGAGAATTTCACCAGGAGGTTTATGTTAGACCCGGCCCTCGTAACATAGCTAGACCTGACCCCTGCACCTCACATCAGCCCCCAAACCCACGGCCTAGCCGATCCTTCCCACCAGAACTCGCACGCACCCAACCCGGACTTCCCCGTCCGTGGCCTTCTGCCCTTCGGCCACACCGGGCCCGCGTGCCCACTTCATGCAATAAGATGGCCGCCCGGCCCCAGCGCGACCCTGGCCTAGAGGCGCCACTCCGGCTGGAGGACATCGCGCTCCCCTTGGGATGAGAGAGGGAGGAGAAGTTTCTATCACACCTCTGCGCTTCCCTGGGACGGTGGGTTTCGATCGACCTCCCGGCCTCCCCGAGGGCTGGCTCCACGCCTGCTGGGTGTCTGGGACTCCTCCCGACCCGGCCCTGAAAGGATCAAAAGACAATGGCAGGAAACCCCAACAAGCGACCCCCAGGTGACAAGACCCCTGCCTGCACAGACTCCGGACATCAAAGAGGAGTCGCCCTATAACAAGTGGTGCTCTGGGACTGTCCGGCAGATTCGCCTTGGAACACTTGAGCCCTGCTGAGTGACTCGCGGCTCCCTGAAGATCGTAAGACCTCCGAACTTGTGCTTGAGCCCTGCTGAGTGACTCACGGCTCCCTGAAGATCGTAAGACCTCCGAACTTGTGCTTGAGCCCTGCAGAGTGACTCGCGGCTCCTCGAAGATCGTAAGACCACCAAACTTGTATCCGAGCCCTGCTGAGTGACTCGCCGCTCCCACAGACTCTCTTGGTCCCGCCGGACCCCACGACAACAAGCGTATCCCCCAGCTCGAGGATTGTGAGCTGTGCGCCGGGTACGCTCCTGCATTTAATCCATATCCCCAAAGACTGTCCCGCTACCTCCTACCCCCCCTCCAAGACTCTGGGAGCCCACGCTCTGCTTGTATATATTTGCTGTGCTGACAATAAAGATCCTACCACTCCAATCTGATAAAGGTTTGCCCTTAAGAACTCCTCATGTGGTGTCTCTCTGTCGTGTGGTGCCGAGTGTGCGATCCTAGATACGAGGTTCCTCCCCGGAGGAGTCTCCCACCAGTGCCCGGCTATGATACCTCGAGGGTGGGTCTCAGGGCAGTCAGGGCCCCCTCCGGGCCCCTCTGAGGTCGCCTTCTAACATTGGTGGCAAGCGACAGGATTCGGGCCCATAATCTAGAGATCGTACCGTGAACGGCTGACACACTACCGACAAAGATGGCAGAAGGAAACGCCGTGGTTCTCATAGAAAACGACGCCAGTACCGTGTTCCAGATGGAACAGCTGGAAGAGTACACTCACAAAGAACTAAAACAATTCTGTAAGGAACTCAGAATCGCTACCACTGGTCTCAACACCAAAGAAGATATGCAAAAGGCACTGAAAGCTTGGGTGGATTCTGGAGCCTCCCGGCCAGAAGGAGCGGGGGAGCCCCACGACGAAGCAGGACCCTCCCAAGAAGAACGCAGCAGCAACCAGGTGCGAGGCTTCGTACCAGATGGGGGCCTATCCCCGGAGGAACTCGCAGACAGAGAAAAAAAGTCGCCATCACGAGCTCGAATTAGCCAAACTCAAAATTGAGGGCGAGTTGAAATTAGCCGAGAAAAAGCTAGCAGTAGAACAGTTGCGAGTACAAGGTGAACTGGAAGAGAAGAAACTCCAACGAGAAAACGAGGGAAAGAGACTTCAACTGGAACATGAACACAGCCTGAAGGAAATAGAACTGAAAGCAAGAAGCGAAGAAACGCGGCCCCCGGGGAACCGGGAGGCGGCCGCCCCGACGGAGCAGAAGGTCCACATCCCCAAGGATGAGGTCAAAGAATATTACAAAAATGATGACATTCAGCAGTGGTTCCGGGCCTACGAGGTCGCCATGACCTCCCATCGGGTCCCGCAGAAGGATTGGGGGGCTGGGTTATGGGGACGATTCCTGAGCGAAGGGAGAGACACCCTGCTCGACCTACCCACCTCCATGCAAACATCCTATGAACACATGAAAGCGGCCCTCCTCACAAGGTACGGCCTCACCCCGGAGATGTACCGCCAGCGGTTCCGGGACTGCAGGAAGATCCCGGGTACCACCTGGGTGGAATATGTGAATTTCTTCAGCCGCGCCTTCGATGGGTGGATCAAGGGCAGCAAGGTAACCACCCTGGAAGAACTAACCGACCTTATGTTGTGGGAACACCTGGCAGCCAACTGCTTTGTGGAACTACGCCAGCATCTGCTCGACAGCAAGCTCACGGACCCAAGAAAGCTGGCTGTCGAGGCGGATCGCTGGACCAACACCCGGGTCTCCCGGGGCCCTGTAGGAGAGTACCCCCGAGCAAGTCAGGGACCACCCCGCCAGAGAGGGAGGGAAACCAGGGAGGGCAGAGAGAGTCCCAGGCTAGTCCCCCGAAGTCCCAACCTCCACCTTTCCCGGCACCCCCACCAGCTGTATCCGGCCCCCCCTTAGACGGGGGCACCGGGTAACCATCACTTGTTTCGGTTGCCAGAAGCCTGGGCATTACGCAAACGACCCTGAATGCCCCATGGCCCCACGCACCACCCAGGCAGCACCCCCTGCTAGACAGATAGCCAATGTTGCCCTGGGGGAGGAGGTTGAGGAGGCCGGGGAGTGGGAACCCGCCGCTATGGCCCTAGTATCCTTAGGAGATAGAGAGATGGTCCCTGGGAGCCTCCTGCCCTCTAACACAAAGAAATATGGGCAGCTCGTAACTATCAATGGCCACCAAGTAGAAGCCCTCCGTGACACCGGGGCCAGCATCACCGGTGTCTTCAGCCATTTAGTACACGAAGACCAGGTCCTCCCCAACGTCTTTTGCCCTGTCATTTCAGCCGACAACACAGAAAGCCTATGTAAGGTAGCCCTGGTGCCCTTTGAGTGGGGAGGGGTGGTCGGTAAACTGAAGGTTGCAGTGAGAACCTCCCAGCCCATCGACTGTCTCCTGGGGAACGACCTGGAAAGTTCCCCCTGGGGACAAGTTGAGCGCAAGACCCATCTAGGGATGATGGGCCTCCCTGAGTGGGTGTGCGCCACCACTCGATCCATGGCGGCTCGACTGACCCCCCTGAGGGAAGTCGACGACGCCCCGATCCCTGAAGATAGGATGGTCCCAGCCGAGGGTCCCCCCATTACCCCACCAGAAGAGTCGATCGCCAGTGACGAACCCCCGCCTTCCGACTCCACCCCAGTCACCGAGTTCGGTGATCTGCCCGAATTAGCCCAGTGGCGCCACGAGGGGGCCCCCCCCCGAGAGGTGTTCCGTTACGTCCTGACCCTCCGAAATCAGACTAGAAGGATCCGAGAGATGGCCGAGGCCAACCTGGAGGCGAGTCAGGAGGAGATGAAGCGCTGGTACGACCAGAACACCACTCTGGTCGAGTTTCAGCCGGGCCAGCAGGTATGGGTCATGGCCCCCGTGAAACCCTGCGCCCTCCAGGATAAATGGACCGGGCCCTTCAAGGTGGTTGAGCGTAAGAGCCAGGTCACGTGCTTGGTGGACGTCCAGTCCCCCCGGGACCCCCTCCGGGTCCTCCACGTGAACCGCCTCAAGCCCCACTTTGTGCGAACGGAGCTGAGCCTCCTACTGGCCACTGATGATGGGTCCGAGGAGGAGTCAGATCCTCTCCCCGATCTCCTGTGCACCAAAGAGAAGGACGGCTCCGTAGAGGGAGTGAACCTCTCCCCGTCTCTCACTCCCCAGCAACGTGAAGATTGCCGCCAGCTCCTAGGGCAGTTTTCGGACCTCTTCTCCCTGGTCCCTAAGGTCACCGACTGGTGTGTCCATGACGTGGATACCGTGGACAGTCCGCCAGTGAGACACCGGGCCTACCGAGTCCCTGATCGGGTCCGGTCCTGTATCCAAGCCGAAGTCTCGAAAATGTTGACCCTAGGCGTGATCGAACCCTCAGACAGCCCCTGGGCCAGCCCCGTGGTCCTGGTCCCAAAAGCAGCTGCCCCCGGGGTCGCACCAAAACTCCGCTTCTGCATGGAATACCGGGGACTCAATGAAGTCACCCGAGCCGATGCCCACCCCATTCCCCGAGCCGACGAGTTCATTGACCGGCTCGGGGCTGCTCGGTTCCTCAGCACCTTCGATCTCACCTGCGGCTACTGGCAAATTGCGCTCACAGAAGGAGCCAAGGAGCGGTCCGCCTTCTCCACCCCGGATGGGCACTATCGCTTTCGCGTGATGCCCTTCGGGATGAAAAATGCCGCGGCCACCTTCCAGCGACTGGTAAATAGAGTCCTGGCCGGGCTGGAAAAATTCAGTGCCGCATATCTCGACGATATCGCAGTTTTTAGCTCTGAGTGGAGTGAGCACCTCCAGCACCTTCGGAGGGTGCTGACCGCCCTGCGCCAGGCAGGCCTCACCGTGAAAGCCAGCAAGTGCCAGATTGGGCAAGGTTCGGTAACCTACCTGGGGCACCAGGTCGGAAGCGGGCAGGTCGCCCCTCTACAGCCCAAAATCGACGCCATCCTAGCCTGGGAACCCCCCACTACCCAAACGGAGGTCCGAGCCTTTCTGGGCCTCATGGGCTACTACCGGAGATTCATCTGGAATTACGGCAGCCTGGTCGGTCCCCTCACGGGACTCACGTCCAAAAAGCAGCCCAAGAAGGTGCAATGGTCCCCTGCCTGCCAAGAGGCGTTCGAGGCCCTGAAAGCGGCCATGTGTACTGCCCCATCCTCCAGGCCCCCGACTACTCCAAAGAGTTTGTGGTACAAACTGATGCCTCCAAGCATGGCATCGGGGCAGTCCTCTCCCAGGTAAATGACCAAGGCCTAGTCCAGCCCGTAGCCTTCCTCAGCCGAAGGCTATTGCCCAGGGAACAGAGATGGAGCACCATCGAGCGAGAGGCATTCGCCGTAGTCTGGGCCCTCAAGAAACTACGCCCTTACCTGTTCGGCACCCATTTCAAGGTCCAAACCGACCATCGCCCCTTGCGATGGCTCATGCAGATGCGAGGAGAAAACCCCAAGCTACTGCGGTGGTGAATCTCCCTCCAGGGGATGGATTTCACCGTGGAACATCGCCCTGGGACTGATCACGCCAATGCTGATGGCCTCTCCCGGTTCTTCCGCCTCAGCGAAGAGAACCCCCAAGAAGATGGGTAGTTCTCTCCGGCTTTCAGCTGGGGGGGACGCGTGTTATACCCGGCCCTCGTAACATAGCTAGACCTGACCCCTGCACCTCACATCAGCCCCCAAACCCACGGCCTAGCCGATCCTTCCCACCAGAACTCGCACGCACCCAACCTGGACTTCCCCGTCCGTGGCCTTCTGCCCTTCGGCCACACCGGGCCCGCGTGCCCACTTCATGCAACAAGATGGCCGCCCGGCCCCAGCGCGACCCTGGCCTAGAGGCGCCACTCCGGCTGGAGGACATCACGCTCCCCTTGGGATGAGAGAGGGAGGAGCAGTTTCTATCACACCTCTGCACTTCTCTGGGACGGTGGGTTTCCATCGACCTGCCGGCCTCCCCGAGGGCTGGCTCCACGCCTGCTGGGTGTCTGGGACTCCTCCCGACCCAGCCCTGAAAGGATCAAAAGACAGTGGCAGGAAACCCCAACAAGCGACCCCCAGGTGACAAGACCCCTGCCTGCACAGACTCCGGACATCAAAGAGGAGTCGCCCTATAACAAGGGGTGCTCTGGGACTGTCCGGCAGATTCGCCTTGGAACACTTGAGCCCTGCTGAGTGACTCGCGGCTCCCTGAAGATCGTAAGACCTCCGAACTTGTGCTTGAGCCCTGCTGAGTGACTCGCGGCTCCCTGAAGATCGTAAGACCTCCGAACTTGTGCTTGAGCCCTGCTGAGTGACTCGCGTCTCCCTGAAGATCGTAAGACCTCCGAACTTGTGCTTGAGCCCTGCTGAGTGACTCGCGGCTCCCTGAAGATCGTAAGACCTCCGAACTTCTGCTTGAGCCCTGCAGAGTGACTCGCGGCTCCTCGAAGATCGTAAGACCACCGAACTTGTTTCCGAGCCCTGCTGAGTGACTCGCGGCTCCCACAGACTCTCTTGGTCCTGCCGGACCCCATGACGACAAGCGTATCCCCCAGCTCGAGGATTGTGAGCTGTGCGCCGGGTACGCTCCTGCATTTGATCCATATCCCCAAAGACTGTCCCGCTACCTCCTACCCCCCCTCCAAGACTCTGGGAGCCCACGCTCTGCTTGTATATATTTGCCGTGCTGATCATAAAGATCCTACCACTCCAATCTGATAAAGATTTGCCCTTAAGAACTCCTCGTGTGGTGTCTCTCTGTCGTGTGGTGCCGAGTGTGCAATCCTAGATACGAGGTTCCTCCCCGGAGGAGTCTCCCGCCAGTGCCCGGCTACGATACCTCGAGGGTGGGTCTCAGGGCAGTCAGGGCCCCCTCCGGGCCCCTCTGAGGTCGCCTTCTAACAATTTATTTTCCACGCTCGCGATCGCCAACTTGATGTTGCTGATCGCGAAAGAGGAAAAAGTCTCGCCGGGATGTCTTTTTGCTCACTCGCGGTCGCCATCTTGACGTTGAGGACCGCGAGCGAGCAGAAAATGCCAACTACGCTACATGTTTTTGCACTGTGCTACGTGCAATTCCCATAGCGCGAAGTAGCACAAACTACGCAAACTACGCGAGCGTAGCGTAGTTGGCCGCCCAGGGTTATATAAGAGTAGTGCCTGCATGATTTAAAGAGTGCAAAGATAGTGCCTGGGTGATTGAAGCACTGTATAGCTAATGCATTAGTGATTGCATAAGTACAGCAGTAACGTCTGTGGGATTAAAGGAGGACATATGTAACACCTGGGAGATTGCATGACTACAGGGGCAGTATCTGAGTATTTACATGACTACATAGGAAGTGACTGGGTGATTTTATAAGTGGATGGGTACTTCTTGGTTGATTGCAGGACTACTGAGGTCGTGCCTCAGTGAATAAAGGAGTGCAAAAGGTAGTGCCTGGGTGATTTCATAACAGCATGACTACTGGCTGAGTGATTACATAAGTACAAGGGTAGTGCCTCCGTGATTGAAGGAGTGCAACAGTAGTGCCTGGGTAATTATAAAGGTGCATGCGTAGTGGTTACATGATTGAAAGGGTGCATGGCCAATACCTTGGTGATTGCATGAGTGCATAGGTAGTGCCTAGAAGATTGCATGAGTGCAGCAGTAATGCCTGAGTGATTACAGCAGTGCATATGTAGTGCCTGGATCATTCAAAGCCTGCATGGGTAGTACATGGGTGTTTTTATAACTGCATGAGTGTTGTGCCTTGCCAAATATAAAGCAGCACACTATTAAATGACTCAACCATAAGTTTTTCCATATAGTTAAAAGTGTGCATATATACTTCTCTACCTTTTCAAATCATCATCATATCGAAAAGAAAGATGTATACAATATTTCTGGAATATAGTGAAACCTAGAAACTGAGACACGTAATAGATCTGCCTGAGTGATTGCATAACTCTATGGGTAGTGCTTGGGTGATATTATGAGTGCAAGGGTAGTCACTGGGTAATTGCAGGAGAAGATGGATAGTGACTGTCTAATTGCATGAGTGCATACATACAAGTTAAGTGCATGGATATGTGTATAAATAGCACTTGAAGGAATAGTTGAGTCATTGAGGAGTGCCTTGGTGAATAGATGAATGCAACAGTAGGGCCTGGGTGATTCTATGACTGCAATGGTAGTGTGTTGCTTATTACATGCATAGGTACAGCCTGATTGCATGACTGTAGGTACAGCACATAACTAGTGCATGGGTGATTGCTTGACTGCAAATCATTATTTTGGTTGGGTTCAAAAATTGGCTTTTTAGATAGCCTCTTTTTAAACTTTAAAATGGTCAGAAGAGTTAGCTGATTAGGGAAAGGGCATAAGTCTTTGTCAGGGGATTGAGTGATTTTGACTTTTAAGTCTCCCCAGCTGGTACAAAATATCTTGACCAGGGTAGGTACTCACTCCATCTCGATCAATGTGATCCCTCTGGGGTTTTTCTATCAACCACCCCATTATAATTGTTTGAATTTCCATAGCGAGGAATACCCAATGAATTCCCTACCTTTGTACAATGCTCCAGTCCAAAATAGTTTTTACCTTTTTTCTCGCCTAGATCAGGTGGATTGACTCCCCATAGCTCCCCCAAGTGTGGACGTGTCACGTGGGAGGGCTTTTATAAACACTGGTACATTAGCACCAGGAGCAAAGGAGATGGGCCATACTAATGTTCTAGAGAGCGTTCCACTAGCATTAGACTCTAGTCTATCAGATTACCAGGGGAACCGTAATTATCCTCCCACAGAGAGTGTAGGAAAGGAGATCACGGGTAACACATTGACTCCAGCGGCTTCTCCTGCCCACAGCCTAGTTGATAGCCTAGTTACTCCTCCTGTGGTCTCTATGGTCTCTCCCCTTGGAAATAGTCCCCGGGGTGCTAATAGAAATACGAAGGATAGCATCTGCCATTTCTTGTTTTGGAACATTACAAGAGACCTGGATGGAAGACCCCATTCACATTAATGGTTTCAAAACGTTTCATACACCTACGGTTGCACCATCTCATGGGAGAGCAATGGGGGTGCTGTGCATTTATGTTTCAAATCATCTAAACTTTGGGAATACTGCAATATTGGTTGTTAATCGTTATTTCCAATAATAGTGGCTGACGTGGATAAAAAAACTGTCATTGTGATAGTAAATTTTTTAAATAAGGTGCAACGCGAAGACCTAGTAGGACTATTGAGGGCAATAATCTCCCACTACAGGCAGCTACATCAAAGGACTTACTCATCATTTGGGGTGGAGATTTTAACATCGCTCTATGTCAACAAGTGGACAACGGGGTTTGTGGATTCGAGTATGATAAAGACCCAAGTTTTCCCCACTTTAATCATTCTATCCCTGGTGATTTCATAAATGAAATAATGTTTACAGAGGACTTGGGATTTGCAAATAACCTGTGTAGCCCGCCGATCCCTTTTAGTTCAACTTTCAATGGTCAAGGGATGTTCTCTTTAATAGATTTTATTTTATTTCATCTAGACATGCCTCCAGAATTGTGAATTTTCATACTCATGATATTTCCCTTAGTGATCACTTTGCCCAGATTATTGGAGTTAAGGTTGATTGCAATTTGGTTAATATGATGGGCCTTTCTACCAATCCCACCGACGATATTACTCTCGTCAGACAAAATGGTTATGCTTTGCGCTGGAAGAAACTTGACCCAGATTTATTTCTGAGTAAGGTTATCACAAACTGTAGCGATGCTATCAATAAGAGCTTAGGAGATGGTAACTCCCAGAAAGACATCGTGGAGGGTTTTTCTGAAATTGCAGAGTTCATTAGTAATGCTCTTTATGTAAAATCAAGTAAGAAACTCCCTCATAACATTGGATGGTTTATTTCGAGTTGTTCTAAAGCTCACGCCAATCTTAAACTTTCCCTCCACAGAGCTGTTAAAAACCAGCAAGAAATAACAGAAGCCAGAAGGGAGTATAGCTGTGCACTAAAATCAAGGATTTTTTTTTAAAAGATGAAGCATGGAACTCCTTGCACACAGCGTCAGAACTGAGAGATTCCTCAGCATTCTGGAACGCGGTTAATGCCCCCTTCTTGGTAGACCCTGAAAGGGCAACAATAGAGATAGCAATAACAAGTGGTGAATGGTTCGAGCAGTTTACAAAGTTCTATAACAAATCTTGCCCAGAACCAATTACTAGCGAATTGGCAGAGGTTGGGGAAGAACCCCAGATTATAAATTATCACTCGCATCTCCAATTCAATTTTAGTGAAATAACGGAGGCAATCACATTGAGTATGGGTGGGAAGGCCCCTGGGCCAGACGGTCTACCCGTGGATTTCTTCAAACATAACATTGCTTTTTGGGGACCCATACTAACATAAGTAATTAACGCGTGCACTTTGCTCGGATTCCTCCCAATTTTGGTCCCTATTTTTAAAAAAGGGGATAGGCACAACCCCACATGTTATAGGCCGATCTCGTTATTAGACTCAACAGTCAAAATAATTGGGAGAGTTCTTTTAACTAGACTGCTGTACTGGGCAGACGATCACTCAATCATTAGTGATATACATTACGTTTTTCGTAAGGACCTTGGTACTATAGACCAATGCCTAAACTTAGGCATAATGATAGGCAAATATACTAAGGCCAAAAGAGGCAACCTTTATCTGACATTCGTGGACTTAACCGTAGCCTTTGACTGCGTTCCCCATGACAAACTTTGGATGATTTTGGAGAGGGTGAGAGTGGATATCTCTCTAATTTCCTTTATGAGACAGCTCTAGATTGGGGCCAGGGCTAGGGTCTGCTTTGGGACAGGGGGTGAGTGCACAGATTCCTTCACTGTTGGAAGAGGAGTGAGACAAGGTTGTGTCCTGGCACCATTCCTATTTACTTTGTATATTAACGATTTAGGATCGGTTTTGACACATGAGAGCCAGGACCTACTGTTGGTGGGGAAGCGCTTACTCCTTGCGCTCATGTACGCAGATAACACGGTCCTTATGACTCGTACCCCGATCAGCCTACAGAAAGTAATATCTAGCTTTGCTAATTTTATGTCTAACTAACTTGGGCCTCACAGTCTACACCACTAAAACATTTATTTTAAAATGTGGTACAGGGAGCAAGAATAGTCGCACGTTCTTTTTAGAGAAGAACCGTCTAGAATGTTCCAACACTTTCTCCTACTGGGGGTCTTATTCGATCATTCTGGTACTTGGAACCAGGCTGTCAAGCTAAGGAGACTGCTATTCTCAAAGGCATTGGCAGCTCTGATCAACTTGAGTAGGAAACTGGGGAAACGCCACCCCCCTAGAACTACTCCAAATCTATAAAGCCAAATGTGTTGCTATCGCGACCTATGGAGCGGGTATCTGGGGTTATGCAGACGTGACCGCTCTTCAGACTGCTGAAAATAGATTTTTTTGATTTTTGCTGGCTGTCCCGGAGAGTGTTTCTAATTTTAACTGTCACATGGAGTTAAGCATGCCACATATATGTGGATGTTATTAGTATCCAACCAATTCTCATCTGGTATCGTATCTGGACTTCTGAGAAGACTACTTTAAACTGCCAAATGATTAGTGACTGTTGTGGGCTAGTTGGAGCATCTCATATAGGATTACTTATATACGTCAGAGAATTCTTGTGCAATTCTAGGCCATCAGGAATATTTTGATAACCCCACCACCATGACTGATGTAAATAGGAAAGATTTTAAATAAAGCTGTCTGCATCATGTCGAAAATATTAGATGTAACCTGGAGATCACTAAAATTAAAGTGCTCGCCGGCCAATACATCTTGACTACTTTTAAGATGGAGCCCTATTTAAATCTTGTTATCCCTGACTATGAAAGATTCTTGCTTACACGTTTTAGGATGGGTATCACTCACAGGTAACTTAGTTTCCCAGTCAGAAATGATTGGTCCAGACAGTTGACTAGATCCCCATGTGATGAGTTGTCAGTACAATCCACCATGCATGTAAATTTTATCTAGTTCAGAGGAAAAAGGTGGATACTTACGGTGCTCATATCACTTGGTTTGCGACAATGTCGTCGCGCATTTATGGTTATACAATCCCTCGGGAAAGAACTTGTAATTTTATCCGTTTCGACGTTTTGAAAGCTGTCTTCTTTTGCATTAAGACTATCTCCATGTGAGAACTTGAACTGTATAATATAATTAATTGACTTCTCATATGCTGCTGTTCATCTAGTTTTTTTCTGGCTAATGTATTTCCTTTTAACATGCTATTTTAACTGTATTTTAATGTGCTATTATGATTGTTTTACAAATAGTCGAATAAAGCTTGATTGATTTGATTTTGATTTGACTGCAGGGATAATATCTGTGGGATTACTGGAATACATAGAAAGTGAGTGGGGGATTTTATAAATCCATAGGTACTCCTTGGGTGATTACAGAAGTACTAAGGTACTGACTGAGTGATTACAGGACAGGAGTGCAAAGGTTGTGCCTGGGTGATTTTATAAGTGTATGAGCCATTAGACATATATCAGAGTCACAACACCATGCACAGCTCAAATCTTCACAGAGTACACTTCAATTTTCTTACAGACACTGAAAATTATACGGTATATATGAAATATAACTTTCCTCACATCATACAAATTACCCAAATAAATAACATCTCTACAAACATCTCAAACCTCACTTTCAGGCTGCTGATTAACCATTCTACAACTACTTATATTATTACACCTACCCAAATACAAAGTAGGAACCCTTCACATATCTTTAGTAAAAATTTCACCATACTCCTAAAAGCATACATGAATATGTCTGTTCCTTAACACTATCCAAACCTTAAAAATTCACATAACAAACTTCCAATATCAAACAAACATCAAAAAGTATGGGGCATATTTCAACTGTGCCTCTCTAGAGACTTAAAAAAAGTAGCCTAATTAATAACACCTTATGTCATCATCTTTTAAACCACACATTTGTGCTGCATCTTCATCATTCTGCTCGTACTCACAGTCTTGAGCCTACCACATAAAAAGCAACAACACCTCTTTGTTATCCATCATGCACCTTCAAATGTATAAGACATATGAAAATAAATGTACAAGTAGAAACATACTCGAGACAGAAGTCCATGCACACCTTAAAACTTGACAGACTCCACTTCCAAATGTAAAGCACCAGCTAAAATTATGCGGTATAGTACCTGTGCCTATATGCCTGTAGTGGGTACTTGGGCCTCCTACATGAGTGAGGCACCATTTTTATCGGGAGACCCAGGGAAACGCTGGGTGGTAGGAAATTTGTGTCAGCCTGGTGATGCCACAACTTTCTCACACAAAAATGTGTGAAAAAAGTACTGTTTTCAGCTAAATTTGAGATTTGCAGGGGATTCTGGGTAAGAAAACGTTGGGGAATCCATGCAAGCCATACCTCGCTCGAATCCCCCGGGTGTCTAGTTTTCAAAAATGTATAGGTTTGCTAGAGTTTCTTAGGTGACGGCAGAGCTAGGGTTTAAATTACAGGTAGGCACTTTGCAAAAAAGGGTAATTTTTCAATGTGAAAATGTGGTGTTTCCACCTTGCGTTTTGGGCCGTTTCCTGTCGTGGGCACTAGGCCTACCCACACAAGTGAGGTACCATTTTTCTTGGAAGAATTTGGGGAATGCGAGGTGGGTGAAATTTCATTGATCCACACAGATTCCAGAACTTTCCACCACAGAAATGTGAGGAAAAGGTGTTTTTTTGGACAATTATTTAGGTTTGTAAGGGATTCTGGGTAACAGAACCTGGTGAGAGCCAGTCGAGTCACCCCATCCTGGATTCCCCTGAGTGTCTAGTTTTCAAAAATGTATAGGTTTGGTAGGTTTCCCTGGGTGAAAGCAGAGCTGGGGTTCAAAAACTACAGCTAGGTACTTTGCAAAAAAAGGGTCATTTTTCATTGTGAAAATGTGGTGTGTCCATCTTGTGTTTTGAGCCGTTTCCTGTCGTGGGCACAAGGCCGACCCACACAAGTGAGGAACCATTTTTATCGTGAGACTTGGGGTAACACAGAATTGTAGAACAACTGTTATTACCTATTGACTTTTGATGCATTTCTGCCTTCCACATGAAAGACAATGTGTAAAAAAGATGTCTTTTTTAAAAATGACCTATAATTCTCATGCTAGTATGGGTACTCCCAATTTCGGAAATGTGCAAATATCTACTGTTTCTAAACTCTATATTTTGTTCCCATTTCAGAAATACATAGGTGTCTTTCTCACCAATTTTTCCATGTATACATTTTCCCAAAATAATTGCTATATACCTGGTACATAATAAAAAACCATTGCAAGACGCTGCTCAGTTATTGGCTCTGGGTTCGTCGGGTTCTTGGTGAACCTACAAGTCCTATATATCCCCACAACCAAAAAGGTTCAGCAAATGTAACGGTATATTGCTTTCAAACAGCTGTCATACTTAGAAGAAGTTACAGGTGAAAACGTTGACACAAATGGCTGTTTTCTTTAACTAATTTTAAATTTTTCCTATATTTAACTGTTAGTTTCTATGAAGAAACCTTGAAGGATCTACACAAATGACCCCTTGATGAATTGAGAATTTTGTCTACTTTTCTAAAATGTATAGCTTTACAGGATCCATTATTGCTTTCATACCCATTTCTAGCATTAACTGGAACAAGGTTGAAAGCACAAACAATAGCAAAAATAGGCTATGTCCCAGAAAACTGCCAAAACTGTGTAAACATTTTTGGTTTTCTGACAAACGTCTGCTTGTCTGGGAAGATGGTGATTTCAGCACCACAACCCCTTTTTCGATACCGTTTTCAGGAAAAAAAACAGACGCTTTCATCTGGAGCCCTTTTTCCCATTTTTCCCCCAAAAAACAAAATGTAGCTGTATTTTGGCTAATTTCTGGGTCACCGCCAAGGGAATCTACAAACCCTGGGTACCTTTAGAATCCCCATGATGATGAAAAAAAGGACGCAAATTTGGCGTGGATACCTTATGTGGTCAAAAAGATACAGGGGCATAAGCGCGAACTACCCCAAATAGCCAAAAAAAGGTTTAGCACAGGCGGGGAAAAGGCCTAGCAAAGAAGGGGTAAACCCTTAGCAACTGACTTCTAGAAGTACCTAAACTGGTTCTGCAATTTTTTGGAGTCGCGACTCCACTGTGCACCAATGCGATGGAGCCGTGAATCCATATGGGAGTTCAAAAATATATTACAAATAAAAATACCGCTATTTTTTAAGAACACCCCACTTCTGAAGATAGTACTGACTTGGGAAATTTCACTTTAATAACATAACACTTATATATAAATTACAATTTCACATTTTAAGTCCACAGTTAAGTTTCAACACTTCCCCTATTCTGCTTAATGCCAGTTTCCATAGTAACAGTTCATGGAACATTCAACTTAACTGATAGGTCACAAGTTCACCATATTTTCAAGTTCACCACCCAATGTTGCAAATGCAAACAGCAGGTGTGGTTGACTTGGCAAAATATGACCTTATCCTTTCCACTGTAACTTTCAAACATTTTTTACTAACCAATAAGAAAAATAGGGCCATATGTATCAAGCTGTTTTGCGATCGCAAACACTGCGAATCGCGAAAAAACAGTGTTTGTGATCGCAAAACAGAGTGTTCCTATGTATGAAAGGGGCCAGCAATTTTGCGAGCCAGAGAATCTGCAAACAATCTGCGATTTTGCTATCTGCGAGACGTTATTAGTGATTTTCGCTAATAACCTGATCGCAAATAGCGAAATCGCAAATAGATGTATGTAAAAATCGCACATTGCGATTATGCGAATTTCGCAATTTTGTACATAGCAATTACCACCAACTCCGAGAAGGTGGTAACCAGGTGCAAACTATTTAAACTGACCCACAATGCTACAGGGGGGATTCACAATGGGTGCGCTGTATGTGATAGCCAGGAGGCTGCGAATGGGAGCTGCTGCACAGAGGAGACGCCAGGAAAGGATCTTCAGAGCGCTCATCACACTGTTCCAGCAGACTAAGGAGGAGATCCATGTGAAGTATAGGCTGGATGCAGACAGCATCATGGACTTAATAGAGGAGCTCAAACCCATACTAGAACTCCCCACACGCAGGACACGCACCATTCCCACCCATGTACAGGACCTGTGCTCACTACACTTACTGTCATCAGGGAGTTTTCTGGGGGTGATAGCTACAGCAGGAGGGGTCTCCCAGAGTTGCCTGTCACACTTCTTCTACACTTTCCTTGATGCAATGGTACAGAGGCTGCATCACAACATCCAATTCCCCAGCACACAACAGGCACTAGATCAGACTAAGCAGGATTTCTACCAGATAGCCCAATTCCTCCATATAATTAGCTGCATAGATGGGACCCATGTTGCACTCTCACCCCCATCACAGAATGAGTATGTATTCAGGATCCATAAATCATATCATTCCCTGAACATACAGGTAGTGTCCAATGCCAAACATGTCATGACTGATATTGTTGCTAAATACCCGGGCAGCACACATGACTCATTCATGTTTCGCCACAGTGGAATATACTGACGACTCACAGATGACGGGATTTCCACCCAGTCTACAATCCATACTACCCTTTTTTGTAAATATTATATGGACCAACGGAAAAAACTACTCATCCCTCTACTAAAACGTTTGGGCTTTCGTACTTGTCGTCCAGCTCTCCTCTTTTTACAGTCATTGGAGGGGGCGGGGCTAGTCTATATTGTTTCCAATGTTTTACAGTACATTATGCGACATAGACCGAACTTAGGCTGATTATAATGGGATTTTAAATGAATAGGTTGGGTTGATGATGGGATCTGACCGTTTTTTTAGCCCATATTTATTAGATATTTGATTTTATTGTTAAATTGACTGTTGAAATTAAATTGATGCTCTTTGCCCAGACACTTTACATGCACTGTCACTTTAGAGTCGTGAATGAAATTACTGGGATTATTCTTGTCTGTGTTTAATTTTAAAATGATGGAATTTCTATGTGACGTTTTACCATGTAGTTTTATCTCTATCTTTTATGACCTTTCTTCGGAAGGCCGAAAAAAGAAAGTTTTGATTTGATTTGATTTGATGAGTTTGGTGAGGGCTACATGCTAGGTAAATGCATGGCTTTCATTCACACAATCAGCAAAGGTCTGAAGTGGTAGGACAGTGTCTAGCCTAATTCTTGTCACCCTGCAGGTGACAGTGTGTATGCTGTGCGTGACTTAATCCTTACTCCGTACCTGAATCCAGCCACTGCAGGGGAGCAGAGGTATAACAGCGCTCACAGAGCCACACGCTGTGCCATTGAGAGAACATTTGGAATCCTGAAGAGCCGTTTCTGCTGCCATAAGAGTGGAGGAACGCTACAGTACAGCCCTGAGAAGTGCTGCAAAATCGTGGCCACATGTGCCATGCTACACAAAATCGCCACCAAGAAAGACAGCCCAGTGGAGCTCACAGATTCTGAGTCATCAGATGAGGAGGGCCCAGCTCCACGGTGCAGACCAGCAGGTGGTGTCGGGCGGCTGCTGGGCGCCAGAGAGGAGATGAGATCATACAGAACTATTTCTAGGGGAGTAATGATGACACAATGCTACATATTGGTGCACAACTGTGTTTTTACTTCCTTGGGTGCAAGAACATATCTGTCACACAGCCTGTTTTACACCTAGTGTATGTCACAATTACTTGCACATGTTGAACCCACAGTGCAAGGATGTCGCACAAACATAAGTCAACATGCAATGTGTTGCCTCACTCATTGCCATGTTCCACTGATGCCACTTCATCTCCTGTGAGCACGGCCTGTTGTTCCTCGCTCAGGGTGCTCACTGCCCTCCCTTGAGTCATCTGGTGTTCTCCCCTGCCGCACACTCTGCCGTCTGTTCTAGGGAATTGGTGGGGTGATGCTGCTCCTGCTCAACTGATCCTCACTCTCCAATGATCTCAGGGATCCTGTGCCACTGGTGGCAGTTGCCAGCAGCTGGTCCACGGCATGCGTCACCTGCACCAGGCCCTTGGCCACATCCTGGCAGCAGTGAGCCATTTCATGCTGCATGCTTACACAGCGATGTGCCAGCAGGGACGTGGCAGTAGACAGGCGGTTGACAGCTTTGGTGTACATGTCCAGTGGGCTGTGGAGACGTTGTAATTCCCTGTGCCTGGCTACCCAGTCTCTCCTCATCTTGGCACACAGTCCTTGTAGTGCACCTGTCATGTTCCTGAACCCATCCCTCATCTTCCTCGTAGTGTGGTTGTGTGAGGCAAACTGATGCTGCATTGAATCCAATGCTTTTGCTTGCAGGCGCTAGACTTTCACCATGGTGCCTTCAAGCCCGCCAAACTAGGTGTCTTCATCTACGGCATCAGCTCTGGTGGACATCCGTGCCCTGCATCTGGTCCTACTTCCTTCGCTATGGTGGGCAAGGGACTGTGTTCTGTGCTGTAGTGCACGCTGGCCCTGGACTGGCTGGGCTTCTCCACTTGTGTTCTGTGGCCTGCCTCCATCAGTGGGAGTGGTGGCACTATGAGGTGCTGTCTCTGTGGCACAAGGATTGTCTGTGTGTCTTCCTCCTGCTCTTCTTGCCCTGCCTGGTCCTCATTTTTGGCTGGGTCCTCACGTCCTGCACTGTCTTCCTGTGTTTCAGGTGGTGCTGTGAATGTAAATGCACACATTAATTTGGTGTCCTGCCTCGCATTGGTCATGCAATACAGTTCTTAGAATTTGAGTTACATGAGTAATCTCTGTCTGTTTTTTGCCTTTCCTGACTTACTCATCATGGTGCATGTGAATACATCTCCCACAATGCATTGCTGGGTGTACTTGTTGACATGTACTGGAGTTGCATTTCTGTTTAGTTTCTGGAGGTTTCCGGAGTGTGTGAGTGAGGTGGTGATGTATCAGGGGAGTAATGGCATGCATATTACCTTGTCTGGTGTTTGGAGGGTCGGAGCTGTCCAGGTCAGCCACGCCAATGACACTCTCTGGCTGAAGGGTGGCCTCCACCAACTCCTCATGGGGTGTGGTCTCTGTTGCAGTGGATGTTCTCCCACCAGTCTTCTTCACCTCTGCCAACCTTGTTGCCACCCTTTCCTTCGATTTGAGGCACATGTCATACCACCTCTTGTGCAAGTCCTTCACAGTGCGGTGGGTCACTCTAATGGCATTCACTTTCTCCTGGATGTCCTGCCATATTTTCCTGTTATGTGCCTCTGGCACACATAGGGATTTTTTCCCAAAGAGAAGATCATGGCTGACTACCATTTCCTCAGCATCTCCTGCTCCCTCTCACAAAACTTCTGATTTCTTTTTCGTCCAGACTCCTCCTTCTACTTCTCTTTTTCCCGGGTATCCATTTCTCCTTCTCTGACTAGCAGTGCAAAGTTCTTTCACTCTCCTCCCAGCCTCTCACTCAGCTTCTGGCAATCAGGTGCCACATGGGCAGTCACACTTCCTGGTTGTGATGTCATCAAGCTGCACCTGAATGGGGGATTCTCTGAATTGCGATTCCTTATCTGCGAATTCGCAATTAAGGAATCGAAATTTGGGTGTTCGCATTTTGTTTAGTGATTTTTTGAGAATCACAAATATTTTGCGATGTTTTATATACATCGAGTTTTGCGATTTTCAAATTGCGATTCGCAGAAAATCGCATTTTGAAATTCGCAAAATCCAATTTTGATACATATGGCCCATACTTTTTAAAGAAAGTAACATGCACCCTATTTTTGAATGCACAATGTTCTTAAACGGCCAATCATTTCTCTACTTTTAAAAAAACAGCATCTTGTCCACCATTTTACATACCTCTCATTCTACAAACTGACTACCTCAGCTACAGACATCTTTTCATTACTTCCAGACATCCCTTCAAGATGCTTACAGTGTGGATTGTTGGACACAGCTATGTTTTTTGGTGCAAAAGGGATGCATGACCACAGAGGTATTGACAAAGACCTAGCTTTGAAAAATGTGGATATTAAATGGATTGCACAGAGAGGATTAAAGGGGAACCAATTGATGCCCTTGGTTAAAACCTTTTTCCATCTCCAACCCCCTGACCTTATAATTGTGGACTGTGGTGGCAATGACCTAGGCACATTGACTGGGGTAGGTCCGGAAATGCTAATGAAGGACACATCTTTGTATACTCTAACATATGCCAAAGACAGAAATGGAAGTGGTCAAATCAAATATGTCCACATATTGAGAAAGCTAGAAAGAATGTCAATAAAGCTGTGTCTGCTTACCTCA
This sequence comes from Triturus cristatus, assembly GCF_964204655.1. Taxonomy (NCBI): domain Eukaryota; kingdom Metazoa; phylum Chordata; class Amphibia; order Caudata; family Salamandridae; genus Triturus; species Triturus cristatus. The sequence continues at coordinate 503,877,502 of NC_140591.1, forward strand.
GAGACCATAGGATGGGCTCCATATATAAAAACAATCTATGTTTTCATATGGATCACATCTACAGAAGTGATGGAGTACACTTCACAGATCAAGGAAACTGAGTCTTTTTCAACAATTTAAAGCTCTGCATCCACACTTACATGTAGCTACAATAAACTCACAATTAAAACAAGGGCTCTTTTTAGTGCCACCCTATACCACAATACTGATTATAATTTTTTTACACATAAATATTTTTTTTTTTTTGTGGCTATGCGCACCCGACGCGAATCCACAAAACAAAAGCATGAATTCAATGTACTACAACACAACACACTTTTCAAGTTTAACTATTAATTTTTAATTTTATATATTTTGAACAACTCTATCAATTGTAATCTTGTCATTAACTTCAATCACACTACCTCTTTAAAACAACTTCACAAATACAACACTACCTTCTAAATTATGTACTTCTTATCTATTTATTTAAGGTGAATTTGTGAATCCAACGCGACGTTACACGGGGCCAAGCTGAGAGCCACGTTGGAGTCGTGACACCAAACTCGAAAGAAAAAAATTTATCCAATTCAATTATTCAGTGATCGAGTCACAAGATGGCTGCCAACCTTTCCTGGTTTGGAGTGTTGGCAGCCAATCAGATTGAAGCTCCTGCTCGGGAGGATTCGCGGCTCCTCTTTGGTGCTCAGATATATCAATTTTGATTTTTTTAATTTCTCAGGGAGTACTAAATGGATTTACACCATTTTAAAATAAAGGGTGCTTTCTGAACCAAGAGCTACCTTTTTCCCAAAATTGATGTCATACCGTTCAGCAGTTTGGACAGTAGCCATGTCTAAAGTTCCAATGGAAATTAACATGGGGAAAACGTGTTTTGGGACCCCCCTATTTTCCCGGCCCCTGCTTAAAGAATCACGCAAAACTTTCAAGACAGGAGCTGACCGGCGCACCCCATTAGTTTTGAAAATTTCGCAAAGATTCGCCAAACGGCGCCAAAGATATTGGCAACTCCAAAAAAAACATTCCTATGGAAACTAGGTTCTAACAATAACTATATATATATATATATATATTAGAGATTTTGATCCGCACTCAAATGCAAAAAACAAGTCCACCAAATTTATCTATTTTTCAATTGTTCTTTATTTTCATGTTCTTTCTTCTAGTAGCCTTCCTAGTAGCCAACGCGTTTCGTCCCGTTTAAGGACTTCTTCAGGGCTCAGCCGATGATTTTCATATAAGTGTTTGAATAATTCTCATTCCGTTGATTCTACCTCGTTTTTGTCACTTAAATAGTGTTCAATCGTATTAATTGATCTGTAATCAAAATGGCGAGTGTCCGAAATGTATCTTGTAATAGTTTTTAGGTCATCGCTATTATCGGCATCCTGAGTATAGTCTTAGAAGAGCTGTCACTCCATCGTCATGCTGCACACGCATGACGATGGAGTGACAGCTCTTCTAATTGAAAAATAGATAAATTTGGTGGACTTGTTTTTTGCATTTGAGTGCGGATCAAAATCTCTTATATTGCTTTGAGTGGAAGTTTTCTTCCACTTTTGGGAAGCGAAGGTGTCGTGCTTCTCTGATCCTTGCACCATATATTCACTGATATTCCCGAGACAGGGATAAGTGCTGTACCTATATCCTAGACCTCTTTTGTAAATCTTTTTATATATATATATATATTACCTACTGGCAGTCGCCAGTAGGTAGTTATAGTTAGGACCTATTTTCCATAGGAAATCCGCAATATTATATTTGGAATAACGTTGGCGCCAATTGACGAATCTTCGCAAAATTTTCTAAACTTTTGGCCAGCTCCGGTCCGCTCCTATCCTGAAAATTTCACGGTGATTCGTCAAGCGGGGGCCGAAAAAAAAGGGAGGTCACAAAATGCGTTTTCCCCATGCATTTTCCTGTAGGACCTGTTGATGCAGCTACAGCCCGAACTGCTGGACGGAATTACACCAAATTTGGCAAAGAGGTAGTCCTCAGTTCAGACTCATGCCTTTTGCTTAAATAGTGTAAATCCGTTCCGTAGTTAAAAAGATAGATATATCTGGATGGAGCAAACCAAACATCTCATCGTAAGATCTGATTGGCTGTCAGTACTTCATCCAAGAAGTGTTGGCAGCCATCTTGGGACCAATATACATGATAGCACCTCCTTAAAAAGCATTGCAGTTAATAGAAGGTTTTAAGACTTTAGTTACATTATAAAGCATTTGTTGATGGTACCATACTCATTTTAGGAATTGTGGTGTGTTCTAAGGTGATTTTACCATGTGAAAAAGCCTTCTGCTGTGATATCATGAATCATGTTTGAGAGAAAACTATTTTCTCATGCTTTTCCCACAGAGGTTTGGAAAGTGATCTATAAGCTAAACTGAGAGCATATTTTCTGTATATTCACATTATCTTTCTCAGTCATGTGAGAATGAAGTCTGACATTCTCAGTAAAACATGTACATCCAACAAAGGCAGAGTCTGTCAGTTGATTCCTTTGTGTTCTACTGCAGCTTCCCAGAGTGTTCTAAAGAACAACTAGAGGGCTAACAGTTCTACTTATGACAAACGTATGGCACACCTGAAGCCATCTTGATTGGAATAAACTGGTAACACTTAAAACATTTAATTTGAAAAGGAACACAATGCGGGGGTTCATTTTGCCATAGAAATTATGATTAGTGCTGAAGAAAGAAAAATTAGGGCACATTTTGAGTGACTTCTCAAATCCTCTTCTATTTCATTAAACAATTCTGATATGCAGACTGAAATATGCACTTTTAATACCAGCAGCAGACTTCTGTGGTGAGCAGTAACTTTACTACAGTAATCTAATGAGCAACTAGAGTGCTAACATTCAGAATGTATGGCAAAAGTGTGACATGTCTGAATACCTTCATGTTGGAATCAAAGTAAAAAACTGAAAGCATTTCCTACTGAGGAGACTGCAGTAAATCAGGAAGTTAGGAAACTTCATAACAAATAAATCTCCCAAGATGGCCACCAGAGACAAAAGAGCCCAAATGCAGCACAAATGTCACCCAGATGTAGCCCACATGTAGCCCAATGACAGAAAGTGTGCAAAACACTTATTTGTTGTGTATTTGCAGTTTTATATAGTGCAGACTTGTCAGGTATTGGAGTGCTTTACATGAGCATTGGTTACATCACACAAGATCAAATTCATTTTGGTTGTAGACATGGGGACATTAAGTGATTTGACCAGAATCACAGAATGTTGAGCTGAAGCAGAAACTCCAACCTGGTTCCCCAGTTGCAAAGTCTGCAGCTCTGGAAGTAACACCACATCCTCTCCCCTAAGTGCAACATTTAATCAAGTGGTCAACTGGATAAAAAAACATAAAGATTACAAATAATTTAAAAGTTCTTTGTCGCTATTTGAAAACTCAGAAAATATGTCCTCATTTAAGTTTTTTAGAGCACTAACCATAATTCTGATGCAAATAAGACCCTCTCATATATGTAATTTCTAAAGGAAATGCTCTAGGTATTACAGTTTTGATTACATCAAGATGACGTCAGGCGTTCCACACTTTTGTAATAAATATAGAATGTTAGCAATTTAGTTGTTCATTGGGATACTGGTGAGAGGCAGAGGCCAGGGGCACGGACTCTGAAAATTGAAGGCAGGTAGGAGAGTGCAGTGGCAACAATTTGACCACACTGGGCAGGCTGGAAGGGCAGTGGCAGCACAAGAGACTATGGAGGGCAGTGGAAAGGGGGGCAGGGGCAACAAACCAACAATACAGGACTGGCAAGAGAGGCTGTGGTAATATAATAGACCATTGTGTGCAGAAGGAAGAGGCAGTGGTAGTGCAACCATACATGCCAACAGACCCGTTTCAGCCAGGAAACGTCCAATGTTTTTAAGCTCAAATGGGCTTTATTTGATCTGTCTCCTGTCAATGTAACCCAAAGGGGAAAATCAATACCCCAGTTTTTTTTCAAAATCTCCCTCTTACCAAGTTCAAAATGTTCGCAAGTATGGTACATTGGATCATGGTAGGCAGGAGGAATTGGGGTAGGGACATGGACTCGGATAACAGAGGACAGGAGGGACATGGGGAGGTGCACCAAACTGACACTACAGGGCAGGCATCAGCGTTTACAGCAGCACAATACACCACACAGGGCATGAGGGACGGCAGTGCAGCACAACAATCCATAGAAAGCAATAGGGAGGGGACAGGACCATGCACATGGACAACATACAACAGAGGGGAAATAGGCAATGGTAGCTAGCTGACCATAATGGACAGACAGGAGAGAAAGCTGCCACATAACAGACCATAAAGGGCAGGAGGGATGTATCAGGGGCATTACAATGGAACAGACAAGCCAGGAGGGAGGGAATATGGGTCTGCACATGGAAACAGAGGGCTGGGGGCAAGTAGGCAGGGCAGGAGCAGCAAGATGACCATGGAGGTCAGGCAGTATGGGCACTAGAAACTAGACACACCATGGAGAGCAACAGTGAGTATATGATGGCATACACATAGACCATAGAGGGAAGGTGGGAGGGGGTCAGGGGCAGCTAGCTGACCACACAGGGAAGGTGGGAGGGGCCATGGCAGCACAGAAGACCATGCATGGCAAGTGGGAGGGTTAGTGGCAGCACAATGACTATGATGGGCAAGAAGTAGGGTGCAGGGGCATGCACAAAGGACCATGGAGGATAGAAGGGAGAGTCAGGACCTGGGCACGGACAAGAGAGTTCAGGGGAAGGGGCCTCACAACAGACCGCGCGGGGCAGGCAGGGGGAGCAGTTGCAGCACAGCAGACCAGGGAGGGCAGAAGGGTGTGGCAGTAAAATGGACCATGGAGGACAGGAGAAAGGGGATAGGGGCATGGCATGTGGACAGGCAGGGTGGAGGTGGCAGGGACAGGTTACTGTCATCTAACAATGCTAGGCAGGTGGGAGGGGAGTGGCAGCTCAACAGAACACTCAGAGTAGATAGGAGTGCCAGGTCCATGGAACATGGTGGGCAAAAAGGATGGAGCAGGGGCATGCACAAAGACATCGGAGGGCAGGGGGAAGGAGAATAGGGGCAGCAAGCTAAGCACAGAGGCTAAGCAGGAGGTCAATGATGGGCCATAGAATTGGGCAATGGAGGGCAGGAGGAGTGGACTGGTACATCATGCTAAATGGAGGGCAGTAGCAGCACATCAGACCATGCATGGCAGGAGGGAGGAGGCTAGTCCATGGATTCAGACAACAGAGGATAGGGTGGAGGTGGATGGGGCAGCAAGCTAACTGTTCAGAGAAGGTGGATATTAGGAACTTTATTGTTTTTAAAATGTGTGTCTGTGCGAACTACTTAAAATATGAACAAGTATGCAGCATAATCTCACTTTTATTCATGAAGAAGAGGACGTTTGTGACTGTGACTTCGGGCTCACTTGGCAGAAACACCCCCTGACCCTCCACCCCCCCATCGCAAAATGTAATGCCCGTGAAAAGGGTAGGTGGACGCAGTGTTATATAGAACATAGTCCTGAGAGCACGATTGAAAATGAAAATTAGATATAGTATATGGTATAAACTATGCACCAAAAAGTGTGATATAAAATGAACTGGGGCGTGAAATTTAATATGCAATACATTGTGCGCAATGACAGATTCATTGCAGAGCGCGAGATAGCACAGGCACTAGCGCGTGCTATGCGATATGCGCCTTGAAGTGTAATATGCACAGGGCAATGTTGTGTAACCTAATTAGTCTCTAAAGTTGTAATATAAAAAATGTGCTGGGGAGTGTAACGTTGCATATGCACTGTGACAAAGATATGGATCCCAGATTGTAATATGTATGGCATAGCACTGTACGTTATAACATAGGCATCGAGGAAGGCACATTAGATGAGGCAATATAACCCGTGCGAAGGCAAGTGTGGCATGACATATTCAAGGAGTGGTATTACAGTGCACATGGGCTAGAGAGTGTCATAGCATACGCACTAGCTGGCGGAATACAACACAGAGGTGTGTGGCACTCGGTGGGCACTGGTGGGTGTAACACAGCATTGGGCTCAGCCAGGAGCACGCTGTGACTCTCAAGTGAGATTCGTCTTCTTTCCAGAGGGTAAATTAAAAAGTATTACACATCCAGCAGTGGATGTGTGTTTTATTAACCGTGAGGGGCGTTTCTTGTATAGTTTGGTCGAATTTTTGTCGAATCTCCTTTGAATGGCTTGGTGTGCGTGTGTATTAAATGTGCCCGTCAATAGCTACTCATGTTTGTATAAATAAACGACAAGGGTGTCTACTTGGAGAGTACCCACCGGCAGGGGCGCCGGGATTAGGCACAGTAGGGATTCAGACACGCCAGAGCTTCACTAGCGGTGTAAATACATTCCACGTGGATTCATTGTATGCATAGTCGCCTTTTAATGAATATCACACAAATCGTCATGGTGATAGGTACATACGGTTTGTCCAGCATGTCCTAGGTGTTTCTATAAATATATATTTTTTAAAATAATAAAAAACAAAGGCCGGTCCCGGGGCCACAAGTGACCTGAGGAGGGAGGCAACGCAGCCCCCCTCCTAAAAAATAAAAAAAAAAAGGCCATGACCGGGGGTTGGGGTCCCCGGGGCCAATTAAGGCCTTGGGAGGGGGGCCACGCGGCCCCCTTGCAAATTTATAAAAATTCCTACAAAAAAAATTAGGGTGCGGGCCCTGGGGGATGGGGTCCCCAGGGCCAATAAATTAGAAAAAGAAGGGGGGCCACACAGCCCTCCTACTTAAAAAACATAAAATAAATAAAAGACCGGCATCGCGGCGGAGGCCATACCCCCTTCTTGTAGCACTCTGCAAACGCGCCCCCTGGCCAGTTGTAAGTTGGGGAATTAATTCCCCTTCAAAACTGAGGGTCCCTGAGGGCCAACTAGCCCAACAGGTATCTCCAGTATGCACCAGGGAGCTGCGTTGCAGACAGGTGTTCTGAGGCCACGCCCCTTTTTACACCTCTATGCAACGCATCTCTGTGGCGCTTACTGGATGTACCTAGTGGGCTAGTTTGACCCTAGGGACCCTTAGGATTCAAGGAGACTTAATCTCTCAACTTAGAACTGCCACAGGGAGCGTTTACACAGTGGTGAAGGGAGGGGACGGGGCCTGAGGTGACGTGTGCAAACACGCCCTGTGGCGCGTTTTAAGTTGGGGAAATAATTCCCTTTCAATCCTGAGGGACCCTGGGGGCCAACTAGCTCACCAGGTGCTTCCAGTAAGCACCACTGCTCTGCGTTGCAGAGAGTTGGTGCAGGCCGTGCCCCTTTTTACACCTCTCTGTAATGGCGCTTACTGGACGTACCTAGTGGGCTATTTTGCCCCTAGGGACCCTCAAGATTCAAGGGGACTTAATCTCCCAACTTAAAACAGCCACAGGGCGTGTTTACACAGTGGGGAAGGGAGGGGACGGGGCCTGAGGTGACGTGTGCAAACACGCCCTATGGCGCGTTTTACGTTGGGGAAATATTTCCCCTTCAATCCCGAGGGCCCCTGGGGGCTAACTAGCACACCAGGTGCTTCCAGTAAGCGCCACTGAGCTGCGTTGCAGAGAGGTGGTCCAGGTTGTGCCACTTTTTACACCTCTCTGCAACGCAGCTCTGTGGCGCTTACTGGAGGTACCTAGTGGGCTAGTTGGACCCTAGGGACCCTCAGGATTCAAATGAACTTAATCTCCCAGCCAAAAACAGCCACAGGGTGTGTTTACACAGTGGTGAAGGAAGTGGACGGGGCCTGAGTTAACGTGTGCAAACACGCCCTGTGGCGCGTTTTAAGGTGGGGAAATAATTTCCCTTCAATCCTGAGGGACCCTGGGGGCCAACTAGCCCACCAGGTGCTTCCGGTAAGCGCCACTGCGCTGCATTGCAGAGAGGTGCTCTAGGCCGTGCCCCTTTTTACATCTCTCTGCAACGCAGCTCTGTGGCGCTTACTGGAGGTACCTAGTGGTCTAGTTGGACCCTAGGGACCCACAGGATTCAAGGGGATTTAATCTCCCAACCTAAAACGGCCACAGGGTGTGTTTACACAGTGGGGAAGGGAGGCGACGGGGCCAGAGGTGACGTGTGCAAACATGCCCTGTGGCGCGTTTTAAGAGGTAGTTTTAATCCCCTGCCCTATTATATACTACGGGCTTACAGAGGAGGTCATGCTAATCACAGGGGGACCCCAACGCATAGTGTTCCCGAGTGTATGTAGTTGTTTTCACTGTATTCTGAGTGTCTTTTAACATAGCACTGGCTCTTGGACTGGTTAGTCAGACTCAGTTACCACCAGTATCCATCTGAAAAAGTTGAGGGTACAGGATGATTTTGCAACAAGGCTTCTTTCTGCTCTTCTGTTTGTTCTTTCTGCACGTTATCCTTCTTCCTGCACTTTTCTTCATCTTTGAGGACTTCTGTTGCTTCTTTCTACATTTCTTTTTTTTCTTTCTGTGCGTTTTTCTTCTTTCTTCACATGTCCTATCTCTGTAGGCATAGTTAGAAATTAGCATTTAAAAATCCTTTGAAATTCACTGAAAAAAACATAGGTTTCAGGCACGTTATAGTTAGGAATTAGCATTTAGAAAACCTTAGAAATTCACTGAAGAAACCATAGGTTTCAGGGGCGTTATAGTTAGCTGGACTTTTCACTTGTACAAAACCATTGAAATTCCCCCGTTATAGTTAGTTTAGCTAACTATAACTTGCACGCCCGCAATGCACTGCTGATGACGTCACACATTACATCACTCATGACATGGTCAGTGACATCACTCATGACATCACTGATGACATCTCAAATGACACCACTGATGACATTACTGATGACATCATCCAGTGAATGTGTGTTTTTCTGAAAATTACATATGTTTTATATATGTATTGCTCAAGGTCGATGGAAGAATAAATGGGTATATAAGTGTCTAAATGGATGATTTGTTTTTGAAAAAATTAATTGTATAACTGACTGATTAAGTGTATCTTAGGTTAGGCTAAAAAAAAATTTAACAAATTTAGAATAAAAACTCCTAAAAAGTCCTAAAAAGGATTTAACCTCATCCTTATTTTTTTGACTAGGGGCATCAGTAATAGCAGAGACTAATTTGGTTTTAGGATGAATGTCGACAGCACTAATTTCATGACCAAGGTAACTCACACTATTGGCAGCAAACTTGCACTTAGCGAATTCTACTGTTAATCCAAATGTATTTAAAAGGGAAAGCACATGAAGTAGTTTGTTTTTGTGATCAGTACTGTTCTTCCCCATGACAAGAATGTCATCTTGGAAAATGAGAACATAATACAAATGACCAAAAATCTTGTGCATTAGACGCTGGAATACAACAGCTGCAGAAGCCAAGCCAAATGGCATTCTGGTGTATTGAAAACAGCCAATGTGAGAAATGAAAGCAGTAAGAGTTTTACAATCATCTGAAAGAGGAATTTGGTGGTAAGCTTGAGACAGGTCAATAGTAGAAAAAACTTCCATGCCTTTGGTTTTAGTGAGCATTTCATTAATTTTTGGAAGTGGGAACTGGTCTATCAGAATGTTACCATTGAGATGGCTCAAATCAATGCATAACCTAAGCTTTCCTTTGGTCTTCTTCGTGGTGGCCCAATGGAAAAATCCATTGAGAAGACTCTATAGGTTCGATGACACCATCATTGGCAACCTATGTAGTTCCTTCTCAACTTCATCTCTAACAGAAAAAGGAATATTCCTAAGTTTGTGGACTTTTGGAGATGCATCAGGTTTGAGGTGGATGTGATGCTCAAAACCTTCCAATCTGCCCAACGTTCCAGAAAAAGCATCAGGAAAATTATCACGTAAAGTCTTGCCTAAGCATTCACCTTCATCTAAAGCAAAAATGTGTTCAATACCATTAGGATCAATAATAATATGGAGTTCCCTTTGGTCTTTTCATCCAAGAACAGATGGACCTTTTTTAGAAATATAAAGTTTGCACAAAGCACTTCTGTTCTTGAATCTAAAGATAAGTTTCCGAAAACCCAGTAAATCAATAGATTCACTCGTATAACTCTCAGGAGCAATTTCAGGTTGTAGTAATTCTGGAATAAATTTTTTAACAAATTTGTGGGACCATACAGCCTCATTCACTATAGTGAAAGGGGAACCAGAATCAGCTGCAATGTGCACATTAACTTGTATAGAGGGATCAAACGCATGCATGACTACTTGATCTCTCACTAACTCTTCTTCAATTACTCCAAAACTGCAATCAATAGCAAGTTTTTGAAGAGCAGTTACAAAGTCATCCATAGATTCATTCTTAAGCTGTTTCCTTTGAAAGAACTTAAAATGGGTTACACCGATACAAACCTTAGGTGAAAAGTATTTGTCTAAATGCTTAGTTGCTTAGTTAAAAACATTGCCATCAATCACCAGACACATTGTCTTTGTTCAATTTACTATAAATCCTTAAGCCTTCAGGACCCAAACTATGCATTAATAAGATTTTTCACCAGATAACTTATTAGCATGGTCAATATTTAGAAGGTAATTGATAAAATACTCTTTCCATTGTAACCACGGAACAGGCGGATCACCAGGAGTGCACATGAACTCTTTTGGTGGGTTGACTCTAATATTTGTAGTAGGAGCAGCCATAGTGTAATTAGATTAAACAAAATCTGAGTAAAATAGAGTTGAAATATTCTCAATTTATAATTTCAAATACACAAGGTCAGTGCAACCAAATGAGTATTGCTAATTAAACTAAAACCATGAGAATGAAAGAAAAGAAGAGAAAAAAATATACACAATAATGAGCTGTGCAAAACAGCGTGTGAAGACTCACAGGAAGACACTACTAATTTCAGATATGAAGTTCAGAGTCTATGGACCCAATAGTATAGCGTGCACACTTGAAAACTGTGTGTATCAGTGTAAGAAAATACGCAAAATACTGTTTAACGTGTCCACACAAGAAAGGCTGTGTGAATCAGCGCAGAAACAAGTAGGAAAAATAATCTTAAGGTACAACAATATAGAGAAAAGGATCACACGTGAAAACTGTGTGCCTCAGTGTAAGAATATATGCAAAAAACACTTTTTAAAGTGTCCACACAGGAAAGGCTGTGTGAATCAGCAAATAAACAATTAGGAAGAATAATCGTAGGCTGCCAAAGTCGTGAAAATAACACCATTCTCCCTCTCCTTAGACGAAGACTGGCTCCTGTAAATAAGAACACAAGTCTCACCTCTCTACTAAGGACTGACTCCAGGACGAGCAGAAACTCACCAGCACAGCGCTGTGCAATCACCCTTAAACAGGTGAATCCCTTGAGGGTGAAGAGTAACAGCTGCCTGGAAAGGAGGACAACGCTCACGGTCATCCTTCTTTTTTTTAAACGGTGTCTTGTTGGTGCCAATTAACATTGCGGAAAAGAGAAGTATTCCGGTCGCGGAGGAGGAGTCAGAAGGAGGAGTCAAACGAATTAGAGAGGAGAGTCGGATGAAAACGCAGACGCGAGTGTTCAGTCTGGCCGAGATCGTCGCCAAAATCCATGTAGTGACGTAGCTGACACTTCTGATTAAATGACATTTCTCTGTTATCTGGAAGTTGATCCCTGGACCAATGCCTCCTCCCAGAAATAATAATTTGGGGTGTAACCATCCCAACATCACTGTTACATCTAGCACCAAATTCAGTATATGAAATGGATGTCACAGCCACGCTTCTTCCAAATACCGAATTGGCATCCAGCCGAAGATCCATATTAGGAGTTAGTAATAATTTACTGTAGTGACGAAGCTGACACTTCTGATTGAATGAAGAAGTGTATTCCTTACATCGACCAGACATGAAGCAGCAGGCAGCTTTCCAGGAGCAGGTACAACTGGCAACTGCTGCGCCAAGTACAAATATTCAAACCAACACATTCTTAAGCTTCTAAGCTTCCCTCTTGGGACTCTCACGAGAACCCTCACGAGGGAAGAGAAAGAAAGAAAACACTACATTTACCAACCCCTAAAATCGGTTTAATACACGGCCAAACAATATATAATTTACAGTCTTAAACTCCAAATCTTAGTGTTTCTGACCTCAAAAATGTTTCATGCGTTCATGCATCTGGCCCTAGCTTCTTAAATAAAGCAGATGAATCTGGACAACAAATACAGCAGCCCAAAGATTAGTCTTTTAAAGAGAATCATCACCGATTAAAAATCAGTATAGCTGAAGTGCATGGTAAAAGCACCTCCTAGGTCACCCTGTCAATGGACTTGGAGGGTCATAATATCTGTGTTTTCATTTTCCTCTGGAAATGCACGCATTTGGGAGCTTCAACTGATTCTGACGTTGTTTCAAAAGAGGCAGCCCTTTCTTTTCTTGATATTTTTGTATACAGCAGAAGCCTGTTCATTTACAGTTGACGTCTAGAAGATTGCTCGCAATAACATTAAGTTTAACATAAATTGTCTCTGCTATTTCCCTCTAGCTTAATGGTGTCAATGTTTGCAACTGGGTGTGCTCTGCACAGTGATGTCATGGATTTGGTGGTGTTTATTCGTGTGATGACTCTGTAAATTATGGTCTCTGCACAGATATTACAAGTTTTAAGGAGGGGCGTAACTCAACGTATTTTGAAGGAACACCCCTTCTGTAGCTATTACATTTTTATTATCTGAAGTCAGTGGGTGGGCACCAGCTTTTAGTGAAATAATTAGGGTGGCCTTATGTCACTTGTCCTTACGTTACTTGCTTTTGAGCTCACCAGCTCCTTCCATATCTTTCTAAAGTGTGTAGATTCACCTGCCAGGGATCTAAAATAGCCATAGTCCTAATCCAAACAGCAAACAGCAAAAACCTTGAAGAATCTTTTATGTGGGAAATTCTTGTGCAGTTACGACTGTGTATAGCAAACTCTGTTCAAGATCGAAGAGAAGCTAACCACCTGCACACCCAAAGAGCACTCATAGATAGCAAGGCAGTTTCAATATCCAAGAAAATAATGTGTGGAAGGGGGCGGGGCTGCCAATTCTGCGTCTACATGTTTTTGCAATGAAAAGTAAATAAATGCAATGCTTTGTGTTTCACTGAATCACACAAATGCCTGCACAACACCGTAGATAAATAACTCCCCGAGATTAATTTTTAGGGTAAAGAGATCTGGTTTTATCTTTTTTACTGACTGTAAAACTCAGGGTCACAGAGGAACTTTGGAAATCTGATGACTGGTGCATGTGCTCCAAATTTGAAAAGAAGCATCCAAAAAATGTGAGACTGCACATGAAGAGAATAGTCTAAACAATTTGTTTTCATCATGGACTTCATACGACAAAACGTTTTTATTATACTATTAGCTTTCGTACTGTACAATAATATAATTACCAGGAGAGATGCGTGCCCACACACGTTGGGGGTTAACAAAGTAATGTAAAGTATCAAATAGAACAAATTCCATTGAGGAGCAAAAGCACAATCATGTGCAGAATTTACAAATGGCTGTAAACGGTATCTGCTGTAAACAAATGCAGCTTCAATACTTCATCGACATTTTAGTCAATCAGTTTCGCACTTTAAACAGCATATATAACCTACTCACACTGCATTGAACTGCAGAAATCCCTATCCAAATACGCAGATTTCATGGGCGCTCTGGACCTCCATATAAACATCAAAAAAACCTATGTTATGGTAGCCGGTGGATCAAGAAAGACATCCAAGTCCATTTTTCTGAAACAACAAAAAATTGAAATGACCTCACAGTATCCCTACCTAGGCATTATGATTGACGATGCCCTGAACTGGAAAGCGGCAGTCGAGAATAGGAGACATCTCTTCAGACGAGCGATCATGGCACTAATGAAATTCTCCAAGAAACTCGGCAAAAAGCCAACAGCAGAGCTACTACAGATTTATGCCGCGAAATGCCAAGCCATCGCCTTATATGGTGCAGGGATATGGGGCCACACACCTATCGACTCTATTCAAAAAGAGGAGAATTTCTTCATGAGGTTCCTTTTATCAACCCCAAGAGGCACTTCCACCTATGCCTCACATATAGAACTAGGAATCATATATATTGAAGATCTAATAAAAATCCAACCTCTTTTGCTTTGGAGGCGAGTATGGATCTCTGAAAAAAATACCTTGACTAAAACCATCCTTCGCGACACCATGGATCTGTACCATGCCTACAAAATACCCTGGCTCTCCTATGTAAGACATTTCTTCTCTGACCTGGGCCTAGAAAAATATTACCATATGCCAGAAGAATTGAAGGAAATATCTAAAAAGGAATTGAAATTAGTTGCCCTAAGCCACCTGGAATCCCTTAGACTGACATCACTGAGTGCGAAAAAATCGGTCATCCACGCAATTATGACACAGCAGTCGCTGAATATCCAGCAATATTTGACACTGGAGCTTACAACCTACGAAAAAATGCTCCTAACAAGGTTCAGAATGAACCTCTTTTTTAGACTAGTGTCATTCCCCGAAAAAAATAACTGGAAAACGCAGATGGAACTGTGCCCATGTGATGATCGCTCACAACAGTCCAACATGCACACAGTATTGTTCTGTAAGTTTTTCCATACCCATCGTAAAGTCTGGCTAATCCCTTTATTAAAAAGATGGGGCCACAGACAATGTCGACCAGCCATGCTGGCACTTCAAACTTTGGATTCTGAACGAACAGTTTATCACGTACTGAATTTTCTAAAGTGTATTATGAGGCACAGAAATAATTTGTAATATAGTGAATTAATTTCTGTATTACTTAATTTACGCACACTTTCTCTTTTTAACTATATATTTAACTACATTTTTAAGTAAATTTTATTATGAATATGTGTATGTTATGATATCTTTTATGGTTTTACTCTGTTATAAACCGAATAAAGATTACTATTATTATTATTACTCACACTGCATAAATACTGCATAAATACTGCACATCTTAAAAATCGAGCATTCAGAGAACTGACAAAAAGTTGACAGAAGTGAGATAGGACGCTAAGACAAAATGAAACTGATAGGAGTGGATTAGATCATCACGTGTCTAAGATCAGGGTGTGACAAGCAATGAAAAAAAATACTTAATGAAACTATTCTACACAGAGATTTACAAGCTGGACTGTCATATTGCGAACATGTGTAAATAAAAACGATAACTCTCTATCAATACCCTGGGCAAATCATTAACCCACTTTTCAAAAGCTACAACTATTTTAAAACAAACAATATAAAGTCGTGAGGGACGGGAGAGGTTGAGAGCTGGCCGGTGGAAGTGTTCTGTGCTCCACTTTTCTGTAGTAGGGGTGGGCAGCTCATTTATACAAAAATCAAACAAGATGCATGTTTGTAGATTAGTTGGATTATGACAGCTTTCTTCAAAACACTTGGAGAAAGGCACACCGGGGATAAAACACTTACGTACTTCTGTCTTTCACCCCCAAACTGATGAGTTAGTGCAAAGGTATAATAGTACTCTGAAAATTACACTTAAGAAAATGAGGACTGGCAAGGGCACCAACTGGGAAGTAGGATCACAGTAATACCCATTTAACATTTAAAAGATAACATTCTAACTTCACAAGCAACATTGCTAGACTACACTTGTCATACTCATATAGTGGCATATTATCAAGCCAGGCGATAAAATTATTGTCGCTTTAGCAGCAGAAAACTGCAGCTAAAACGGCGATAATGGGCTTGATAATATGCTCTATGGAATTCGAACTGAAGCCCGTGTTAGATGTGAAGGACGTCTAACATGGGCTTCAATCGGAATTATTTTATTGCCTGGCTTGATAATATGCCCCTTATTACTTTATACTGTAAGACCCAACAGCACCCGGACTAGTCATCTATGATTTCAGTAAATCTGCCACATCTATGGATGCTGAGAGCCAGCAGAGGCAAGGACATAAATAAAATGATAATAAAACGTTTTTATTATAATTCTATTTTGTGACCTGCAGGCTACCTTTTAGTCAAGTTGAGGGAGGGGTGGGGACAGCCACAGTGACGCTGCACCAACAGTGAAGAGGCGGGAATGGTGGGCACTTCTAAATGCGCATGATGGTTTGGCCGGCCCCAGATGGCCGGCCAAACCATATTGCACACTTAGCTTTCTCCACTTACAGCTGGGTGGAGAAACGAACACAGGCTCCCAGTCATATGTCTCAGTGCCAAACCGAGGTGCTGAGACCAATCCCAGCGCTGCTCACATGCCTGGGATTGGGAGCTGGAAGCCTGCGCTCTGTGCCCCAGGCTCCTGACAAGGACATGAGGATCGGGAGGAGGACGATCATCGAAGCCGGTAACTGCAATTTTATTTATTTTGTAATTATCTTTTTTTGTGTTTCCCCCTCCCCGCCCCACCACATCACAGTACGAGTGGCCGCTCCTGAATGAAATAGTCAAAGTATTCATTACTATATACAGAAAATGTAAACATAAACCTCAATTGTAAACTTTACTAACAATTCAAATGAACTGAACTGAAGAAAGCCAAAAATTGTATCTCCTCCCTGCTCTTATGTTTATCTGTCCTCCTGCACATCTCTCTACTCTCACCTTGACCAGCAGGCTAGCCTTCTTAGAAATATTCTTGACTATCTTTCAGATTGCTTCTTACCATGCCAGAATATCAAACAAGGTCCCATTCATGTGTTTTTGTGCTTGTCCAATCTTCAAAGTAGATCTAGGAATGTTGATCAGCACCTGATGTTTTCTTATAGTGCCTCACTGTAGGTGGATTTCTGTGCTCTATTTGGCAGTGGATACCACTCTCACTCTGTAAAGCAAAGATCCCGATTGGCAAAGAATGGTGTCTGTTTAATTATGATTCACTTTTGTGCTACTCCTGGCATACTCGTGATTTTCTGAAAGAACCAGAGGTACTTTTGACTTACTCCTTGCTTATACTTGGAATTCAAGAGTACTACAAGAGTAGGTCACAGCAAAATCGTGTGAATCCGGCCCATGAGGTGCTATAATTCATAAGGTGGAATGATCACATTAGTTCCCTAACCATCTTCAGTTTTGTAAATGAATAAGTGCTGTAATTATTTAACACTGAAAGCAGACTCAGTGGAAATTTAATGTGAATGAGTATATTGTTAATTGGGTAATAGAAATGGAGTGTTGATTGATCCACAAGTTCCATCCTTTAAATATGTTTACCTTGAAAGAATTGTGTTTGCCAAATCGCTAAAGATGATTACCCTTTGAAACCATAGGCTCAGATTTACTACAAAGGTGAAGCAACCACAATCTAACATCAATTTTGGTATTTGTTAAGCCATGCAAAGTCCAGGTGGTGTTTGCATGGTTTAGTAAATACATCATAACAAAATGCAGTGCATAGTGCTTCCTTGCATTATTTTGTGTAGGGTAGTTGTTTTATGTGTGGAGTATGGGTGTTCCTATGTAACCACTCATGTATTTTGGCACACACCTAGATTTATGAAGATTTTTAAATTGGGTTTGCCACAATGGTGTGCTGCATTCTGCAGCACATATGTAGAGAGAAATATGCCTTTAAGAAATGTTTTTGTGAAGGAAGGAATTCCTTTCAGTGCTACTACTGGTTTCCCGCCGATGACCTACTAAATGGAGGCTGCAGGCCATACGCAGCTCATAGGAGTAAAAGTCATGTTCCAAAGACAAGCCGGCGTGCTCCCACCAGTGCTTGAACCCTGAGTCTCTTCCTACCCTACTGTGCTTTTCCATGATCTCAACCTCATCTGTCACTCACCGCACTGCTGCTAGACCACACAACACAAAAGGAGCATTCACATGTTTCTCGTGAAAGCCTTTCCCACACCCAACACTCCATTATCAACAGAATCCAGCATCCCACTTGCTCACACAAACCACCCACTTCCTCACGCTCACACAAACAAAACATCACCAACACAACATGCCACACTCATATGCATGCTCCTCAACTACCACGTACTCATCAAAGATATCACAGAGTACTGCACGACCAAGCTTCGGACCTGTTCATCCTCCCAGAAATGGTAAACAGTCTGAATATCAAGTTTTTTATTTTGACTTGCACTAATATCGAGTGCAAAATATTGTGTTACAAAAATATCGACTGTCAGCATATTGTGGACAAGAATATCGAGTCTAATGTAAGTAATATCGTTTTTAACAATATCGAAGTCATTAATATCATTTTAAAAAATATCCAAGTCATTAATATCGTTTGCAGAAATATAGTTGTTAAAAATATTGGTTCTTTAGTTATTGGAACGTATTTTAGTATGTATTTTAAATGTATGTGTTCTATTTTTTTGTCTAAGTATTGCATTTGTTTTTTAACATATTTTAAGTAAATGTTGCGTTTTAGTTCCGTAGCGGGTTTGGGTTTATAGGGGAATAGGGTGGGAAGTAATTTAATTATGATTAATGTATTAATATTTTTTATTAATTCATAGTTATGTATTTAATATTTTATATTGTTAACTGCGGGAATTAATTTATTATTAATATGCATGAATTGGTTGTTAATTATTATTAATTAATTGGTAATTATGTTAATTGTGTCATTTCTTTAGTAGCGGATAGTGGGTTTATAAAGGGGGAAGGGTGGGAAGTAATTTAATTATAAATAATTATTTAATATTTTCTTAATAATTAATATATATGTATTTAATATTTAATATTGTTAATTGTGGTAATTAATTTATTATTAATTATTTATTATTTGGTTGTTAAAAAGGGTGGGAAGTAATATAATTGTATTAAATTATTTAATAGTCATAATATAATATTTATTTAATGTTATTTTATAGTGCTAATTGTGTGCATTCATGTATTATTAATTGTTTTTATTTTGCTTGTTAATTGTTATTAATTCATTAATTAATTTTTTATTTCATATGTTACTTTTGTCATGTTATATGAAATTGGTGGTGTCATTTATAGGTGAAAATGGTGGTAGGTAAATTATTTATAATTAATTGATTATTTATTAATTAATGCTAATTGATTAATTACATATTAAATATGCTAATTGTGGAATAATTTTGACGTGTGAGTTGTGGCATTTATAGTTGTAAATATCAGGAAGAAAAATTATTACAATTAATTAATGATTAGTTGTTAATTGTTATTAATTTATTAATGTAAAATTAGTTATGGAATTTGGTTAAATATGTTTAGGTGTGTGTTTTGGTGTTTATTGGGTTAGAGGGTGGAAAGTAATTTAGTATAAAAAAACGTAATCACTAGTGAGGAACTTCGATTTTCGATTGTGATCGTATCGACCCGCCATTTTGTGCTCCGCCGCCATTTTGTGTTGCCCTCACTCAGGCAGCACGATGATCAAAGTCTTTTTCTGCTTTTTCTGCAGCTTCATGTGAAAATAAACCTTCTGCCTCTATTTGCAAAGCTGGTGTTAGGATTGGCCGAGTATACTAATCCCTGTCTGGTTTTTCTAATCCCCGTCTCAACTATCTGTTGGTTCACACTATTCTCCTCAGACTTTATCTTATCGTCTCGCCTTCGCTGTCCTCTGCTAGTATTCTCTTGTTTCACACTGTCCTCCAACACACACAAATGTATCTCGCCACCTCTAAGTTAGTTGCAGATCAGTTAATGAATTAGCTCGTGGGGAGGTTGACAAACACAGTTGGAGGAAAGGCTTCTTCGAGTCATCTGATACTTTGTTTTCAAACCTTTTCTATTGGTTCTGTCCTGTTTTCCAAC
The DNA here is from genome assembly GCF_964204655.1 of Triturus cristatus. Lineage (NCBI taxonomy): Eukaryota > Metazoa > Chordata > Amphibia > Caudata > Salamandridae > Triturus > Triturus cristatus. The sequence goes on from NC_140591.1 coordinate 503,897,215, forward strand.
TTTCCTTACTGGCTCTTTCTTATATGTTCTGGGTGTGTATTTGGTTAATGTATATTTTACATATGTGCTATAAAAGATTGTGCGCCACGGAGTGAAGTGGCAGTCTCCTGAGAATCTACCTCGTGTACTTCTGGGACAACTGTACTAGCTGCAGCTAATAAATCTAATCTTTTACGCCGACAGAGTGTCCCCGTTTTTCTGTGTAGCTAAGCAGGAGAACCCAGGAGATTAAGGCGTATCCTGTGCCGCCAGGTCCAAAAGGTTCTGGTTCTTCAACTGGCGCCCAACGTCGGGCGGCTTCAGTGGTACCGGTTCTGCCCGAAGGTCGTGACGAACACCGCAAGAAAATTCTGGAGGAATCGCGAGCCACGTCAAGCGACCCCTGTATGTGGTGAAAAGTTTAGGTATTAAAATAGACTCTGATCTCACCATGGCTAGGCAAGTTACATCAGTTGTGGGGACATGCATTGGCCTCCTGAGGCAATTACGTAAACTTGTGCCCCTCCTGTCTACGACCTCATTGCAGATGATTGTGTCTGCTACCATTATTTCAAGGCTGGATTATGGCAACGCCTTGTACATTGGCCTGCCATTAAACTTGATCAGGAAATTGCAGGTGGTGCAGAATGATGCAGCCCGTCTGATTTTTGGCCTGCCCAGAAGGGCGCATGCCTCTGACCTCCTTACCAAACTGCACTGGCTGCCGATGAAGCAAAGAGCCATCTTCAAAGGCCTCTGCATCACTCATAAAGCCCTATACGGCCAGGCACCTGCATACATTAAGCAGTGCTTTCAAATATATACCCCGAGACATATTCTGCGGTCCTCGGAGGTGGGTCTTTTAGTCCCCCCTCGGTTTAAACTCACCTCCAAGGGGGGCAGGGCTTGTTCGACTCTTCTTCCACATCTCTGGAATAACCTGCCGGAACACCTGCGCAAGGAGCCCGTTCTTTTGAAATTCAGGAAACTTCTTAAAACTACCCTGTTTAGACAGTCATTAGAATAATACCTCACTTTTTCTTATGTTATTGCACGGTACTAGGACGCTATCTTCCTCTCCAAAGCGCGAAGAGACCAGTTGGTGAATCTGTGCTATATAAAAGTCCTTTAACATAACATAACATGTCGAAAGTGTCCGACGTGGTTATTCCTTCCTGACGGCTACTAACGACTGCTGCCCTGACTGCCGCCCTGCCTTGGCCCTTCCTTTGATGATGTATGGTAAGGCGAGACAATAGACGGGCCTCTGTTGGTGTAAGAAGACGTCCTTAGTTAAGTATTTCGTGGGTTGCGCCCACAATTTTTGTCCTTAGTTCCTCTGGTTCTTAGATTTGACTATTGCAGTAGCCGAAGCCGAGGGTAAGTGCATTTGTGCTGCGTAAACGGAGTTTTACCCCCTTGAAGTTTGTGAACAGTCTGGTGAAATCACGAGATGCCTGGTCTGACTAAGTTTGGAAAACTTTGTTGCTTTGGTTGTAATAGGGATTCCCGACTTGAGGACTCTTGTCCGATTCCTTCGGTTGGAACTCCCACATATGAGCTCTATTCTAAACATGGTGTTGGCCCCATTGCCTTTAACGAGGCATGGACCCGATACACGAAGAAAGATGGTGTTTTAAAATGGCCAGAAAATGGTAGTTTCGATTCTGATGTGCTAGATAATTTGGAAGCAGTTTTATTCAAAAGAAAAGCCCGGCCGGCAATGTTTGACTCTTTCCGCCTTTGGCGTAAGGAAGCCAAACAGAGAGAAATTAAGCAAGCAAAACGAGATAGGAAAGCACAGGGAATGACAATTATACAGGCTGCCCAACAATTCAAAGATGATGAAATTAATAATGCGATGGAAATCTCAGAAAGACAGCATCGTATGGCGATAGATAAATGTTATCCGGTGTTGCCTGTTTCCCCTTCTGATAACAAGAAAGATTTAGAAGAAGATCCCCTAATGTCCCATTTATTGAGGTTGCCTCCGCCCTATGCACAAGGTACTAATGCTCCCCAGTTGTTACAGCCTGTTCAGCTGCCAGCAGTCCCTCCGCCTGTTTCGGCTCTTCCGCCTTTGCCCCTTTTAGTATCTCCGCCTCTACCAGTGTTGCCTTTAACTTCAACTTCCTTGCCCTCATCTCCTGATCTTCGATTTCCTTTGCCTTCTGCTCCTCCTGCAATTACCAGTTCTCCTTCCACTAGTTCGCCTAATACCTTGTCCCCTATTCTTATGTCTAATTCTCCGTCTGTGCGTAAGCGTCTCACGGACACCGTCACTGGTATTCTATCTCCTTTCTTTGAAGCTTTAAATGTGTCTCCGGCTTTTGCTCAAAGACAATCTCGTAGTCAGTTCCCAGATTCTGAAGAACGAGAAAGGTTGGACTCTCTCGCACGTAAATGGATCAAGAAGGGTCCTCAGTATAGTGTGCCTGATATTATGGTGCCGATCACGATCCGGCAAAAAACGGGTAAGAACCGTCGGACGGAGCATATTCTCCGTCCGACGCGTACCCGGTCGTCAAAATTTACAAACAAGGAATTACGATTCGCACGGAACACCATTTCCGTACGATTCGTAAAAAAGCCCGACCGAACAAAAAAAACCTACCAATGCGATCCGGGAAAGCGCCGACCTGACGTCGGGACGCTCGCAGCCTGCCATTCACGAACCAGGAATCACGATTCGCACCGACGTCATCCCGCACGGTGAATATTTTCCGGCTGCCAAAAACTGCCGGGAAATCAGGACGACGCGAACAAGGACCACCAGTACGCGACGGACAGACAGGACGACGCGAACAAGGAGGACCAGTACGCGACAGGACGACGCGATCAAGGAGTACCAGTACGCGACGGACACACAGGACGACGCGATCAAGGAGGACCAGTACGCGACGGACAACAGGACGACGCAAACAAGGAGGACCCGTACGCGACGGACAGACATGGACCCGAACCTACGTGTCATCCCGGCCCTCATAGCAGTCCACCTCCTCTACAGGTTACGACGCAGACGCCGCAGAAGGTCAGGATAACTAAGGGAGGGGGGAAAGTGGGGTGGGGTGGGGGTGGCAGGACCAGGGCAGGCCACAAAACCCCCACCAAAGTCACACACCACACATGCCCAGGACATACCTGACACCCATGCCCTGGTCACTACGAGGGGGTGGGGGCGTGTCCAGCTAAGCCAGCGACCGCCACAACGGAAGTCCGTCACCACGCGAACCGGCAACACAACCAAACCGGTACGTCCCGTACCCACGCCTGAAGAGCGTGGGTACGAGACGTACCACGCCCACACCCACGTCACCCCAACAATGGCGGGACGGATCGTACCCACGTGGCAAAGGCCTGGGTACGGCCCGCACAAGCATCACATAGCATGGGGACGGATATGTACGGACCCTACCCCCACCCGCGTACATATGGAGCGTACCCCCACCCCACCAGTGTAAGTACGACTCGTACCCTCACCCCGTATGCATGGAGCGTACCCCCACCCCACCAGTGTAAGTACGACTCATACCCTCACCCCGTATGCACGGAGCGTACCCCCACCCCAACAGTGTAAGTACGACTCGTACCCTCACCCCGTATGCACGGAGCGTACCCCCACCCCACCAGTGTAAGTACGACTCGTACCCTCACCCCGTATGCACGGAGCGTACCCCCACCCCAACAGTGTAAGTACGACTCGTACCCTCACCCCGTATGCACGGAGCGTACCCCCACCCCAACAGTGTAAGTATGACTCGTACCCTCACCCCGTATGCACGGAGCCCACCCCCACCCCACCAGTGTAAGTACGACTCGTACCCTCACCCCGTATGCATGGAGCGTACCCCCACCCCACCAGTGTAAGTACGACTCGCACCCTCACCCCGTATGCATGGAGCGTACCCCCACCCCACCAGTGTAAGTACGACTCGTACCCTCACCCCGTATGCACGGAGCGTACCCCCATCCCAACAGTGTAAGTACAACTCGTACCCTCACCCCATATGCACGGAGCCCACCCCCACCCCACCAGTGTAAGTACGACTCGTACCCTCACCCCGTATGCACGGAGCGTACCCCCACCCCACCAGTGTAAGTACGACTCGTACCCTCACCCCGTATGCATGGAGCGTACCCCCACCCCACCAGTGTAAGTACGACTCGTACCCTCACCCCGTATGCACGGAGCGTACCCCCACCCCAACAGTGTAAGTACGACTCGTACCCTCACCCGCGGACGTACGGACCGTACCCCCACCCCACCAGTGTAAGTACGACACGTACCCCCACCCCCGTAGGCATGGAGCCCACCCCCACCCCACCAGTGTAAGTACGACTCGTACCCTCACCCGCGGACGTACGGACCGTACCCCCACCCCACCAGTGTAAGTACGACTCGTACCCTCACCTCGAATGCATGGAGCGTACCCCCACCGTGTATGTTCCAAGCGTACATATCCAGAAATAGGAGGTGTGTGTGCAGAGTCCTCCCAGCAGTGCCCTGAGACAGGAGGGGTGGGTGCCTAACACTCCCAGCAGTGCCCTGAGACAAGAGGGGTGGGTGCAGAGTCCTCCCAGCAGTGCCCTGAGACAGGAGGGGTGGGTGGAGTCCTCCCAGCAGTGCCCTGAGACAGGAGGGGTGGGTGCAGAGTCCTCCCAGCAGTGCCCAGATGCAGGAGGGGTGTGTGCCTATCACTCCCAGCAGTGCCCTGAGACAGGAGGGGTGGGTTCAGAGTCCTCCCAGCAGTGCCCTGAGACAGGAGGGGTGGGTGCAGAGTCCTCCCAGCAGTGCCCTGAGACAGGAGGGGTGGGTGCAGAGTCTTCCCAGCAGTGCCCAGACACAGGAGGGGTGGGTGCCTAACACTCCCAGCAGTGCCCTGAGACAGGAGGGGTGGGTGCAGAGTCCTCCCAGCAGTGCCCTGAGACAGGAGGGGTGGGTGCAGAGTCCTCCCAGCAGTGCCCTGAGACAGGAGGGGTGGGTGCAGAGTCCTCCCAGCAGTGCCCAGACACAGGAGGGGTGGGTGCCTAACACTCCCAGCAGTGCCCTGAGACAGGAGGGGTGGGTGCAGAGTCCTCCCAGCAGTGCCCTGAGACAGGAGGGGTGGGTGCCTAACACTCCCAGCAGTGCCCTGAGACAGGAGGGGTGGGTGCTGAGTCCTCCCAGCAGTGCCCTGAGACAGGAGGGGTGGGTGCCTAACACTCCCAGCAGTGCCCTGAGACAGGAGGGGTGGGTGCAGAGTCCTCCCAGCAGTGCCCTGAGATAGGAGGGGTGTAACACATGTGTGTGAGGCTGGAAGTACACACATGCATACTGCCTACAAGGGAACATGTCCCCATGAACTCATGGCAACAGACTCCATACACATGTACAGTGATCACCAAGGATGCCACGAATGTTGCAGGTGGAGACATGGCCCTGCATGCATGGCAAAAGTAGAAGGGCTCCGTCACACACACAGCTCATGTAGACACAGCTCTGCGCTAAATATTGGGAACACCCTGCAGGGAAGATATCAGGGTACACAGAGGGAGGAATACACCCTGGGACAATTGCACCATGCAGTAACTGCTTACATGAACACAGAAAGTTAGCTAACACCTTGTGATGGCACACAGATCCCAGGGTCCCCCCAATGAGCAGCCCACTACTACATTTCCCACACACCCAACACATAAACACCACCCAAAACCATGTAGCAGCCCCACCAACACCAATACCAGCATAGCAGTAGTGTCAGAATGAAAAAAAAGTAAAGCTTTATTCAGCATGATCACAGTGTCCGTGGATCGCAGGCAGTTCAATATTCACAAAGCCCATAGGGCAGTCAATAAGTCTCAGCTGGATGGGGGACACAGTGGGATGCGTGTCCCCTAGCTTGCCTGCACAGTTACATGCCGTCGTCTTCCACAGGGGTGAGGGCATCAGGGGGGGGAAGCACCAGGCACCGCAGGGACATCAGGGCAAAGGGTAGGCGTTGTGGGTGCAGGGATGGAGGACTCCACCACAGAGGGTGGGGCAGGGCCAAAGGCGGAGGCCAGGATGGCACTACACACCTTTGCAAGGTCCTCCAGGGAGTCCCCTGCACCCGAAGGATCCACAGGCCCCAAGGAGGGGGGGGTCAGAGGGATGGGTCGCAGCGTCACTGTGGGAGGGTGTAGACAGGGGTGGGGAATCAAGCACCCTGACCGGGGACCTCCTTGACCGCTTGCGGGGTGGTGTCACTGTGGGGCTCAGGGACAGAGCGGCCATGAAGGAGTCCTTGGGGGAGATGTGGCCAGGAGAGCTGAGGGGAGGGGATTTGGAGGGAGTGGACTGGGTGGAATGCGGACTCCCACTATGGCTGCGTGTCACACGTTTGCCCCCCGACCCAGTGGGTGTGCCTACCTCACCCTGTGTGTGCGTGTCAGGAGGAGTGCGGTGGACCTTCCCTGCTGGTGTGGTGCCTGTGTCTGTTGATGTGGGTGCATGCCGATGTCTGGGTGTACGTGGGACAGGCATGGGAGTGGGAAGTGTGGATGGGGCAGGGGTAGGTGGTGGGAGGTCGCGCTGCAGGAGACCCACTGCTGCAGTCAGTGTCGAGTCTATCGACCGAAGCAAGCTGCGTTGGTCAGCCTGCGATGAATGAATGCCCTCCAAGTATGCCTCGATGTTGTTGAGGGTCTGGCCGTGGGCATGGAGGACATTAAGGATCGCAGCCTGACCAACCTGCAGCTGCCGCTGGATGTCCACAGACTCGGCATGGGCGGCAGCAGTGGAGACAGGGGCAGGGGGTGCGGTGCCTGGCATGAAGGAGACATGCGGTGACCGGGCACGCTGGGAAGGGACACGAGCAAGTGGGAGGCGGCTGATGGGAACGGAGGGGGCGGTGCGAGGTGTTGTTCCGCTGTCAGCTGCTGTTGCAGCCTCCGCCCACTCGGAGACATCCTCCTCGGACCTGTCAGCTTCGTATTCTGACGTGCCAGTCGACAGGTCCTCGGCCACACTCTCCTCCGCCTCTGTCCCACTCGATGTGCCAGCCTCGATGTCACGGCTGGCACTGGTGCTCGGTCCCTCCGCCTGGTCTGTGTCCATGTCTCCCTCTGTGTCCCCCGACGATGCTGTGGGCAGGGTGGAGAGACAGAAAGTAATCAGACACCTGTACACATCTGTCACATGAGTCCAATCTACATAGGTTACATTGCATAGCCTGAAAAGGAAGATCCCTAACATCTACTAAACAAGGTACCGATGTAGGGCATGAAACACATAGTTGGTTGAGCCACCATGCCACTGAAATACCATGGAGAGCATGAGACAATAGCAAATGACAGGAAACGGAGTCTGACATAGCACCCAGGCCCTGGGGACAATCCAGCACTGCATCTGCACCACACAGCGTTGGCGAAAATAGGGATGACCTGGGACCATATCCATGAACTTGAGACACATGCTGCATAGGTAATGCTGAAAACATGCCCAACATGACTGGGTCACTGCACCTTGAGTGTATGTCCAGACAAACATCACACACTGCCCAGACCCAGCAAGTAGAAATCAGGATTTGACATATAGGCTTTGCCCGCCCCAACCACCCCCTACACGAGGCAAATTGTTGAGACACAGGTGGCACCAACATCTCATAGTCTGGGTGATAAACACAGGGGCAGGCAAAATGCAAGATTGGACGCCAAACACCCAAGGTGCGCCTGTACAAATAATGAGGTACCAGTGCCCATCCTCAGATGAGTATAACAAGACACACAGGCACTGGCAACTGTGAGTATGAAGAAGGACATTCAGGTCAGGCTGCACAGTGGACACCTGTACTAAATTTCACGTCTATATACATGGTGCCAGGGGACAATGGCACAGAGCACAACCTACGCTGTAGACACTGAGAGTGTCCACGTTTTTGGATGACACATACAACACCGAGGAAAAGGTGCCCCAGGGGACAGTAGTGGCCACACAACTCCATGCTCCTGAATGGTAATGACTGCAACACACGCCACCATCCCTGCACTATGCGTATCGCACACTCATGCACATCATGTCACAAGCCACTACATAGGACATGCGCGCTGTAAGGCATGACACTTGAGAGACTAACTCCCATGTCTGGACTCAGCATCAGTGTCAACTGACATGGAACCCACATGCAGTGAACTGGACAGGGCACAGGCAAGGTCCCAAAACCTGTTACACACCACCCCCACACATGATGCTACAGGCATAGTTCTCGTGGACAAAGCGCCAGCCTACATTACCTTGTGAAGGAGTGACCACACACAGACCAGGGAACACATTGCATGGAGGGGAAGGGTGGCAGGAGCGCTGCGCTATACTGGGGCAAACTGGATCTGCACAGCACCTTTAAACCCTGGCAGTGAATTCATGCTACTGTGCCCTTACAAATGCCGGTGACACACAACAAACACACATGTACCTACCCCCTTCCGGCTGCTGCATCTCCTGTAAGCGCCTCTCCAAGTCTGGAAAGACCACCGGCAGCACACGCCTGTGGAGGTGGCTCAGACGGCGGCGCCCGCGGTTCTTGTGGCTCACAGGTGAGTCCCCCAGCAGGACCCGTGCGATCCTCCGCGTCCAGCACCGGATATCCTGCCAGCGTTTCCTCACCTGGGACAGGCTCCGCCTCCGACCATCCACACCCCTCACGGCACTGACGGCAGTCAGCCAGATCTGCTCCTTGGCAGTGGTGCCTACCTGTGAGGAAGAACAAGTGACACCACATCAATACACCAGCCACATGTCACAGAGAGACATATGAGGAAAAATTAGCTGGTTACAACAAGGCATGTCATGCAGCCAATGCATTGCACCTTTGTCATGGGGACATGATCCTCTGGGGAGGGAAGAAGCAGTACGTGCCATTGTAGGTACACAGGTGGGATGATGGCAATGTCACAATCAATGATCAAGGCTCACACTGTGCATCACACCCACCCCTCCTGTCTCAGGGCACTGCTGGGAGTGTTAGGCACCCACCCCTCCTGTGTCTGGGCACTGCTGGGAGGACTCTGCACCCACCCCTCCTGACTCAGGGCACTGCTGGGAGGACTCTGCACCCACCCCTCCTGTCTCAGGGCACTGCTGGGAGGACTCAGCACCCACCCCTCCTGTCTCAGGGCACTGCTGGGAGGACTCTGCACCCACCCCTCCTGTCTCAGGGCACTGCTGGGAGGACTCAGCGCCCACCCCTCCTGTCTCAGGGCACTGCTGGGAGGACTCAGCACCCACCCCTCCTGTCTCAGGGCACTGCTGGGAGTGTTAGGCACCCACCCCTCCTGTCTCAGGGCACTGCTGGGAGGACTCTGCACCCACCCCTCCTGTCTCAGGGCACTGCTGGGAGGACTCTGCACCCACCCCTCCTGTCTCAGGGCACTGCTGGGAGTGTTAGGCACCCACCCCTCCTGTGTCTGGGCACTGCTGGGAGGACTCTGCACCCACCCCTCCTGTCTCAGGGCACTGCTGGGAGGACTCTGCACCCACCCCTCCTGTCTCAGGGCACTGCTGGGAGGACTCTGCACCCACCCCTCCTGTCTCAGGGCACTGCTGGGAGTGTTAGGCACCCACCCCTCCTGTGTCTGGGCACTGCTGGGAGGACTCTGCACCCTCCCCTCCTGTCTCAGGGCACTGCTGGGAGGACTCTGCACACACACCTCCTGTGTCTGGCCAGCACCTCAAAGCAGTCACATGCCACAGGCCACTGACGCCACCTCAGCAGAGTACACAGACACAGGACATTCACCTGGCATTGCCAAATGCAGATACAAACCTCACTGCACATGTGCCACTAGATCGGGGGGGCTCACAGGTGTGGGGCTGGCTCTGCACGTCAGACACACAGCACTGCTCCCTGCTCACATGAGATGTGCAGGGCATATCCAGGCCTCATGCATCTGGGGTGGTCCACTACACATATGCACCCACACAAATGACATTGGACTTACACACACAGATGTCCAGGGGACGAACACATCATGTGGACACTCTCAGCATAGGTACAGTGGACAAACACACATCTGTAGGTACAGTCACCTGTCACACTGGGGTAACCACAGAATCACAGGAGGACTGTAGTAGCTCCATACCCTGGAGGATTAGACAGGCACAATGTGTAATGCCACATGCAGTGAATGTCACAGTAAACACAATGCAAGTGAGGAGAGAAGACATGCACCACAGCATGCTCTGGCTGGGAGACATCAGGCATCCCCCCCCCTGGGACCCCCCCTACAGTACATAGCATGTGTGTCACACCAGGACACAATGCCAGAAGTCACAGTCACAACAAAGGGACAGTCTGTGCCAGTGGCCTATGCACTCACCTGATACCCTGGTCGCCCATACAGAAGGGGGTACTGTGGGAGGATCACATCCAGCAATGCCAGGTTCTCCTCCAGGGTCAATGGCTGTGACCTCTCCACAGCCCTTGACATGGTTCCAGGGAATCAGTAGCAGCAGCTGGGTCGACGAATTCAAAGATGTGCAGGCAAGTTCTCCCTCATGGGACCTGGCTGCCTTATATCTGCCTTTCTGCCCTGTCTCATGCACAGGAGTACAGAGTGATTGGTCACTCACATTTGCATCCTATGTGTCCTCCAGTCCCTTCAAACCTAGCAGTCTGGGGGTTCTCTATCGGTTTCATTCTCCTGCATGATGTCAGCCCCACAAACACATTGCAACAAAGTAGATTAATTCCAACTGACTTCTGCTGTGCACCTTCCAGAACAAATTCAAATTTTGAACTTGGTCTCCATGACAACCAGCATGCATGTAGGCCTTAATACTTGTCCCTCATGTGTCCCCTATGTAATTTGGAGCTTCACACACACAGGTACGGTGCGTTCCGGGGCCCTAGGGCACCCCAAATGCCTTGCAACGGGCCGTACATGCGTGCCTACGTTCACTATCACTATGGGTGTCCTCGCGTATGCGTACACGTTGTGATAGGGAGCGTACAGGCGTGTGTACGGCCCGTACCACTATGGGTGTTCTTGCGTATGCGTAGTCGTAGTGGTACGGGCCGTACACATGCCTGTACGCTCACTATCACAACGTGTACGCATACGCGAGGACACCCATACTGATAGGGAGCGTACAGGCGTGTGTACGGCCCGTACCACTACGAGTACGCATACGCGAGGCCACCCATAGTGATAGGGAGCGTACAAGCGTGTGTACGGCCCGTACCACTATGGGTGGCCTCGCGTATGCGTAGTCGTAGTGGTACGGGCCGTACACATGCCTGTACGCTCACTATCACAACGTGTACGCATACGCGAGGACACCCATAGTGATGGGGAGCGTACAGGCGTGTGTACGGCCCGTACCACTACGAGTACGCATACGCGAGGCCACCCATAGTGATAGGGAGCGTACAGGCGTGTGTACGGCCCAAACCACTATGGGTGGCCTCGCGTATGCGTACTCGTAGTGGTACGGGCCGTACACACGCCTGTACGCTCGCCATCATGATGGGTGTCCTCGCGTATGCGTACACGTTGTGATAGGGAGCGTACAGGCGTGTGTACGGCCCGTACCACTATGGGTGTTCTTGCGTATGCGTAGTCGTGGTGGTACGGGCCGTACACATGCCTGTACGCTCACTATCACAACGTGTACGCATACGCGAGGCCACCCATACTGATAGGGAGCGTACAGGCGTGTGTACGGCCCTTACCACTATGGGTGGCCTCGCGTATGCGTACTCGTAGTGGTACGGGCCGTACACATGCCTGTACGCTCGCCATCACGATGGGTACACATACGGCAGCACTCCCATAGTGATATGGGAACGTACACAGGCCCTCTTGGCAGCAGTACAGCGGTTTTCACACATCACAGTGGTGACAGGCGGCACACAGGTAGGGATAGGGCGGACATACTTGTACATGGATGGACATACTTGTCCATTAATTGACATCGAGGCATCGTCTGTGCATCACTACATGTGTGGGGCACAGGTGTGACGGCCTGTGATGTGGAACATTACTCCTGAGTCGAGAAGGCACCAGATGTATGATGAGATGTCTACAGATGTACTGTGTGATGGTGTGATGTGTGCCAGGCATGCCCTTGACTCCTTTGACATGTGTGCATGTCGTACTGCGCACTTGGGGTGAGCGTCACTGGCATGGCACGGACAACAACACACGGAAGTGTCCCCTGATGCCCGGTACAGGGGTTATGACACCTGACTTGTCACTACCCACGGTGCACAATGTGACTATGTCATGTATGTGTGGGGGCTTCCCATCAGGTTGATGTTGGAGCACCCTCAAAAGCTGCAGCCGTTGCAGCAACCAACATGTGTCTGTGTGTAGTTTGTCATTGCACACTGTTCCGCACACCATGCCACATGTGGGATCGGATGTGAGGTGCACATGTATGCATGGGACACGGAGTAGCGTGACAAGGACATGTCAGCATCCTCACAAGGAATGTGTGGTGAGTCATGACATGTGCACCTTCATGGCAAGGTGTGTGGGCTGTCCTAGTGTAATGTCATGTGACCTGTGGCTCCAGTGTTCCGCTACCAGTCTCTGCAATCGGCATCCTACTGCTGCTGATGTGTGGGCGTATGTCACTCCTGTGTTGCGTCTGGCTGTTCTCTTGCACTGGGACACAGCTATTCCCATGGCGTGGCATGGGGAGGTTCTCAATCTCCGTGTGTAGCTGGGTCTTGGAAGGAGTGCCACCTTGCATCCATACGTGTCCTGGCCATGTAGCACATACCTGACTCCCTATGTAGCATGTGTGTATTGCCAGATTAACATGTGCTCAGTACACATGAGTTGTTGTCGTAGTGCACTCACTCTTCCTTGTCACTTCCAAATTACTGCAGAGCGCCGCCTCTTGCCCGAAGAATTCCAGACTTGGCTGCCATGCAGGAGAATGACAGCATCCGGCTCTACCGCTTCACCTAACCGTTGATTCTGGAGTTGACGGCGAGACTGGCACCACACCTGCAACCGCTGCACAGGTATCCCATGGCACTGACACCCCAGCTGAAGGTAATGGCTGCCCTACATTTTCTTGCCACGGGTACCTTTCAAAATACCATAGCTCATGTTGGTGGCATGTCCCAGAGCATGTTCAGCGGTGTGCTGCATGATTTCTTAGAGGCCATGTTGATTCACCTGGATGACTTCATCAAGTTCCCAACCCCTGAACAGATGACTGAGGTCAAGCGTGGATTCTATGCCCTGGGAGGGATGCCCCATGTCATTGGGTCCATAGATGGGACACATGTAGCTTTGGTACCACCACACGCACAGGAGGTGGCGTACCGCAATCGGAAGCACTACCACTCCATCAATGCCCTTGTGGTGTGTCTGTCCAACATGGTGATTTCACATGTCTGTGCTCGTTTTCCAGGATCAGCACACGATGCCTACATCATGAGGCGTAGCGGGATGCCTGATATGATGATGCAGCTGCGCAACGAACGGGCATGTGTTGTTGGTGGGTACAGTCTGTCTGTCCTGTATTCTGTATGGCCTACCAGCACGACCGCTTCACCACTTCTAACGATGACCATGTGCTTCCCATGTAGGGGACGCTGGCTATCCCAACATGCCTTGGCTGCTGACACCTCTCCGCAACCCCATCACGCCGGCCCAGCTCCGCTACAACACCGCCCATGGCCGGACAAGGCGAGTGATAGAGAGGACGTTTGGCATGCTGAAGAGCCGATTCAGGTGCCTCCACAAGACCGGCGGCGCACTCCCATATGCCCCGGTGAAGGTCTGCAAGATCTTCATGGTCTGCTGCATGCTGCACAACATGGCAGTTGAAAGAGCTGTGCCACTCATCCTGAATCAACATGACGAGGACCATCCACCCGTGGAGGACGAAGGGCTTGGCAATGGGGCTAGTGATGTGGAGGATGTGGAGCCGCAAGAGGACATCCGGACTCGGCTCATACGCGACTTCTTTGCTTAGTGGTGAGTACCAGTGTCTCAGTGTGCACGCATTGGTCCCCGTGTGGCATGCGTTGTGATGTGTGTATCCACCTGCATGTATGGCACGTGAGTCAGAGGTGTGAGTGGGTGTGTCACTGGAGTGATGGTGGCAGTGATGGTAGTATTTCCCCAGTCATAATTGTGACCTAGCATGTTGTCATCCATACATGTGTCGAGTAAATGCACATGCAAGTGGCTGTGCTTTTTGTGGCTGACTTCTTGTGTGTCTCTCTTCCCCAGGTACCTGCGCATGCCGTCTGCTGGTTGCATTGTTGTGGCACTGCTATTCATCATGGACATGACATCGTGGGCTGACTCAGCGTTACAGGCACGGACACGTTTGGAAGTCTCCATGGGGTAAGGGATGCATCTGGGGTGTATTGGGTGTGGCAGTTGTTCACGATGTATGCACACTGCCCCTGTCGATGTGTTGTTCCTCTGCAGCCATGTTGCATCCCCATGGGACACGACATGCAGCTGTGTACACCTGAATAGATGGTCTGCCTGGTTGACAGGCATCAGTGATGGGATAGGGGATAGTGATGATGGCATCAATGTGTGTAACACTGCCCTCGGCCACATACGGTTAGCATTGGCTTGACATGGTGTGGGACTTCGACATCAGCGGATCTATGGTGTATGGCAGGCTCTCCGTGTGCAGCTGTGGGTATTTAGCTGTTAGCTGACGCTTGTGTGCCAGTTCCATGGCAAACACGCATGTGTGCTGCTGAAGGGGGGTGCCAGTGTTGGACCCACATGTTACTCAACATGATGTGTTCATGTGTACTTCGAGTTGCCTCTGCAATCCCAAATACATGACTAATAAAGCTGTGCCTATGCCTCCAAGGTGCCTCTTCTCAGTCAATGCTGGTGTGTTGCCACGGTGCATCCTGCATGTCTGGCATGGTTTTCCCTGATTGTGGCTATGTGTCAATGTGTCGAGTTGCAAGATGCAAGCTGTGTGTGTGGGCTGAGACTGTGTATTGGGCATGATGTCAATGACTGTGTGGGTATTGTGACATGTGCCATCCCCATGCATCCAACGTTGGCCAGGCCCCCATTCTCTGCATCCACCGGACTCAAGCTTGCAGGACATGGTTCTGCCACCTGTCTACACATACCTGGGTGCCCCCCAGGACACTGGACTGGATCCCTGACCTCTGCGCATGACTGTTGCTGTACTCAATGTGTGTGTCAGCACGGTTGTTCGGCGACCCCCTCAGCTGGTTGGGCCCATCACGGGTGTGTATGGTGCTCCATGTCTGTCTTGCCTAATACACTGTGACCCATGTGTCCTGTGCCAGACTCAGGCCCCAGGGTGTGGATGGTTGAAGACAATAGATGACTCAGGCATGTTTAGACTTTACAAGACACATGTTAGGTAATTATGCAACCAGCAGGCATCTACTGTTCATAATGTGATTTATTATGGGGGGGGGCAAAGTGAGGGTAATTCCGGGATTTTGGAATCCAAAGTTCAGTAGGGGAGTTGGTGTCCTTGCCATTGGAAATCCTCAGAGTCCATGCCACAGTCTTTGTCAACATTGGTCAGCCAGTGACCAGCAGGGCCATGTGGCAGAGAATGTCTCTTGATGCTGTGATGCTGTTGCTCCAGTGGGCCAGGTGCCAGGCCAGGTGTCCTGGGAGATGGTGATGTAGCGCCGACCCTCACGGTCCTTTCCGTGGACGACCCGGCCTCCTGCGGGGAACCTCAGCAGCAGGCCGTGACGACGTCTGGGATGCTCCGTCGGATGTTTCCTCCTCCTCCTCCTGAACCCTCCCTGTGGGTGGTGATGTTCTCCGCCTTCTTGCACAGGGAGGGTCGGCCATGATGTCGGCCATCCGACGGAGTGTAGCGTGGATCCCCTGGAATGCCGTCACTTGCTCAGCCTGTCTGTCCTCCATCCTCCGTTGGTGTTGCAGTAGACAGGCATGTTGCTGGGCCTGCTGTGCCTTGATCCCCTCGAGGACGGACACAACCTGGGCCATGCCCGTGGTGTCCTCCCGGTATGAGTCCAGGATGTTACGGACATGGGAAAATACCGGATCCCCAGCCAACTGGTCAGGCTCGCGCCTCCGCCGTCCTCCACTCCCACCACCCCTGCCCACTTGCGCATGGCCTGCCCTTGTGGGCACATGGGGTCTCCGGGACCCCTGAGGGGTGGCATTGGCGTTGTCGCCTGCCTCCTCCTGGGTGCCCGGGACACCGTGTCCCTCCTGGCCAGCCTGGCTGCTTTGTGGTGGTGGGGCAGGGATCCTGGGTGTCTCCTGGGATATGGCAGGAGTGGGGGTGGTGGTTGGCACAGTTGTACCTGACGCAGGTGCTGCAGGTGTTTGGACACCAGAGGGGCCAGGTCGGTCGGGGTCGTCCACAGAGTGGTGAGAGTGGTCGCTGCCGGTGGGATCGGGCTCCTGCAGATCCAGGTCCTGTGAGTGTTCCCCCCCAGTGTTGGGGGGTGCACCACAACGTTGACCTGTGTGTGAGAGAGACAATGTTAATTTTGGTCCATGCAACATCCATGTTTCATCAGTTTCAAAGTTGGCACATTTCCTCTTGGAATTAGGATCTGTCTTGCATTCCACTCACAGTGCACTTGTGCATGGGTGTGTCCCTTGGGCACCACTTTGGCCCCTTTAACTATGTGTGGCACAGTCTTACTTGCTGCGTCAAATGTGACTGCAGTCAGCAGTGGAGTGGGCAGGTGTGGCGAGCCATGCATTGGTGCCTTCCGTGTAGCACTGTACATGTGCACATGGAGTGGATCCACACACTTATATGATCCAGGTAGCTGTCCTTGTGCTCGTGAACAGGTTGTGACATGGCCCTGTGTTTTGCCATGGTGAAGAGGGGGGGTTCTGGCACTGGACACCCTTGTCTACATGCACGCAGTCTACCTGCTGACGAGCAGACATTCGCACACGCCACACGGCTGATTTGCTCTCCCTGTGTCTCGCTCCCTCTCTGTCCCCCTCTCCCTCCCTCTCTGTCCCCCTCTCCCTACCTCTCTGTCCCCCTCTCCCTCCCTCTCTGTCCCCCTCTCCCTCCCTCTGTGTCCCCCTCTCCCTCCCTCTGGGTCCCCCTCTCCCTCCCTCCGTGTGTCAGCCTCCTCCCTCTGTCCGTCTCCCTCCCTCTCTGTCCCCCTCTCCCTCCCTCTCTGTCCCCCTCTCCCTCCCTCCGTGTGTCAGCCTCCTCCCTCTGTCCGTCTCCCTCCCTCTCTGTCCCCCTCTCCCTCCCTCTCTGCCCCCCTCTCCCTCCCTCTGTGTCCCCCTCTCCCTCGCTCTGTGTCCCCCTCTCCCTCCCTCTGTGTCCCCCTCTCCCTCCCTCTGTGTGTCAGCCTCCTCCCTCTGTCCATCTCCCTCCCTCTCTGTCCCCCTCTCCCTCCCTCTGTGTCCCCCTCTCCCTCCCTCTGTGTCCCCCTCTCCCTCCCTCCGTGTGTCAGCCTCCTCCCTCTGTCCGTCTCCCTCCCTCTCTGTCCCCCTCTCCCTCCCTCTCTGTCCCCCTCTCCCTCCCTCTCTGTCCCCCTCTCCCTCCCTCCATGTGTCAGCCTCCTCCCTCTGTCCGTGTCCCTGTGTCTCCCTCTCTCTGTGTCCCCCTCTCCCTCCCTCTCTGTCCCCCTCTCCCTCCCTCTGTGTCCCCCTCTCCCTCCCTCTGTGTCCCCCTCTCCCTCCCTCCGTGTGTCACCCTCTGTCACCTCAGCCCAGCTTCCTGGGCACACACTGTTAGCAGATCTTTGAGTGGCCCTTGGCTTGTTGATGTGAGTTTGTTTCTGATCTCCAGGCACCCATTGGGTGTGATGTGTGTCTGTGCGCTGCTGCTGTGGTGGTGTGTGCTGCCACTCTTTCACAATGTTGCCTGTTCATTAGCTGCTGTCATGTGCAAAACAGTGCCTTCACCCCCATGTGTTGATGCAAGGCGTCCGCCATTTGCTGGAAAGTCATTCCTGTGTTGGGACACACTGTTTGTCTGGCTGTGACCTAGGCCATATGGGCAGAGTGCATTGTTGTCTGCTTCGGAGTTGCACTATGTGATTATTGGGGCCCAGCCTCCCGCCATCCGGGTTACCGTGTCATGTGTTGTTGTCTTCTGTGGCCTGTGACTTGACATTGTCCAGCTGGGTGCATGGGGCATGGTGGCAGCAGTGGCATGTGCGTGTTCATGGAGTGTGGTTGAGTCATGCGATAGCTTGTGGTGGTTGCGTGCCTGTTTGTGGGTTTGGTTGTGGATGCCGTTCCCCCCATGTGAGGTGCGTTGTTTGTGTACTCACCCGGGTCACGGAGTCCTTCTAATCCTTCGACTGCCTCCACCGGCAGTATGGCCATCACCCTCTCCTCCCAGGGATGGTATTGTACGGGTCTGCGGGAGGGCCCTCCTCCGGTGGCGTTGGCCTGGTCGTGTTCCTCCTGCCTCTTGGCTCTGACCCTCCTCCGCAGATCGTACCACCTGTTCTGGCATTCCTGCCTGGTCCTTCTGGTGTCCGCAACAGCATTCACAGCATCGACGATGGTCTGCCACATGGCTGTTTTTGCTGCCAGGCTGGTGTTTCTGACCAATGTTCCAAAGATCTGTGGCTCGACTCTGAGGATTTGATCAACAAGGACCTCCAACTCTCGGTTACTGAACTTTGGATTCTTGGTAGTGGGCATGGTGAGGGGTGTGGGTGTGGATGGTGGGGGGTGTGTGTGGATGTTGGGGGGGTGTGGATGGTTGTGGGTGTGTGTGTGTGTGAATGTGATGAGGGTGTGTCTGTGAAGGTGGTTGTGTGAAGGTGTACAAGTGTAAGGTGTGGTGTAGCTTGTAGTATGGTTCTGTGGTGTCTGGCAGCAGTGAGTCTGTTGCAAAGGCTCATGGTTTGTGTGTGTGGGCCCTTTTTATTGGTCCATGGGTGGGTGTGGCAGTGTTTGAAGTTTGGGTGGGTGTGTTATAAGTAGTGGTGGTGTTTTGGGCCTCTGTTTGTCTTTGGCAGTTGCAGGTCAGTGAAGGTGTTTTTTTAGTGTTTGTTGGCCATGTTTAGTGGCTTTGTGCCATTCGTATGGTGTATTATTGTGTTGTTTAGTTTTGGCCTGGTTGCGTACGTGCGTTTTGAGCGTGTGTACGGTGTGTACATGGGCCATTTGGTTGTACGGTGCTGTCCTTGTGTGTGGGTTGGTACGACTCGTACATGCGGTTGTGATGTTGGGGCCTGGGGTGCGCTCCGTACTTAGGAGGTTGTGTTGGGGGTAGGACCGGAACGTACTGGGGTGTAGGTACACGATGGTACGACCCGTACAGGGGTGGGGGTAGGACTCGAACGTACTGGGGTGTACATAGACGGTGGTACGACTCGTACAGGGTTGGGGGTAGGACTCGAACGTACTGGGGTGTAGGTACACGGGGGTATGACACGTACAGGGTTGGGGGTACGACTCGAACGTACTGGGGTGTGGGTACACGGTGGTACGACACGTACAGGGGTGGGGGTAGGACTCGAACGTACTGGGGTGTAGGTACACGATGGTACGACCCGTACAGGGGTGGGGGTACGACTCGAACGTACTGGGGTGTACATAGACGGTGGTACGACTCGTACAGAGGTGGGGGTAGGACTCGAACGTACTGGGGTGTAGGTACATGGGGGTGTGAGACGTACAGGGGTGGGGGTAGGACTCGAACGTACTGGGGTGTAGGTACACGATGGTACGACACATACAGGGGTGGGGGTAGGACTCGAACTTCCTGGGGTGTAGGTACACGATGGTACGACTCGTACAGGGGTGGGGGTAGGACTCGAACGTACTGGGGTGTAGGTACACGGGGGTGTGAGACGTACAGGGGTAGGGGTAGGACTCGACCGTACTGGGGTGTAGGTACACGATGGTACGACACGTACAGGGGTGGGGGTAGGACTCGAACATCCTGGGGTGTAGGTACACGATGGTACGACTCGTACAGGGGTGGGGGTAGGACTCGAACGTACTGGGGTGTAGGTACACGGGGGTGTGAGACGTACAGGGGTGGGGGTAGGACTCGATCGTACTGGGGTGTAGGTACACGATGGTACGACACGTACAGGGGTGGGGGTAGGACTCGAACGACCTGGGGTGTAGGTACACGATGGTACGACACATACAGGGGTGGGGGTACGACTCGGACGTACTGGGGTGTACATAGACGGTAGTACGACTCGTACAGGGGTGGGGGTAGGACTCGAACGTCCTGGGGTGTAGGTACACGATAGTACGACACGTACAGGGGTGGGGGTACGACTCGAACGTACTGGGGTGTAGGTACACGGGGGTATGACACGTACAGGGGTGGGGGTACGACTCGAACGTACTGGGGTGTGGGTACACGGTGGTACGACACGTACAGGGGTGGGGGTACGACTCGAACATACTGGGGTGTACATAGACGGTGGTACGACTCGTACAGGGGTGGGGGTAGGACTCGAACGTACTGGGGTGTACATAGACGGTGGTACGGCTCGTACAGAGGTGGGGGTAGGACTCAAACGTACTGGGGTGTGGGTACACGGGGGTGTGACACGTACAGGGGTGGGGGGTAGGACTCGAACGTACTGGGTGTACATGGACGGGGGGGTACGTGTCGGACGTACGGGGGCTAGGGGGAGTGTTGGGCGCGTATGCGGGCACATGTCTCCATGGTTGCTATAGGAGTTCGGTGCGGACGGTGTTTTTTCCATACGGTTGTAACCTCGGACGCACGGGATGGATCGTGATTCCTCGGTCGGACTTGACTTTTCACGTATGTACGGTAAATCGTCCGAGGACGTGTCGGACACATTTTCCGACCCGAGGACGTGTGGGGAATGATTCCCAATGCGGTTCGTATGGACATTTTACCATGCGAATCGTGATTGCCAGTTCGTACGGCACTTGTACGATTCGTACGGTAAAAAGACCGGATACGAGTCGCACGGGGGAATTTTTTGCCGGATCGTAATTGGCACCTATGTCTACTTTCTCAAAATGGAATGCGCCTACGCAAAGATATGTTTTTAATGTGATGTGCGATACTCTCATTAAAGAATGGGAGGATGTGAATTCGAGTCCGATCCCACAGGATCATCTTCTAGATGTTCAGACTGATTTTGATAAAGGACTTGTTGTGGGTTCTAAGGTTGAGAAAGCTGTAAGGACACTTATTTCTTATAGATCCTTGTTGTCCTCTCAGACTTTCCTTGATTCCGATCCATCGGTTAGACTGACACTGAAAAATTACCCCATGAGAGAGGTTCCTCCAGTATGGAAGGAAGAGGTCGCAGCTCAAGGTAATATTCCAGCTATTCCTGTTCATTTTCAACGTATATGGGTACATGTTCCATGGAAACAATCTGAAGTTTTAGCTCTTAAGCAGACTCTACCGGATCCTCGTAAAAACCCTGCAGGTTATTATAAAGAACTATCACAGACAGTTGACGCTTGCATCATGAACCTAGCTGATATCGATATGTTGATGGGGAATGTAGTCCCACAGACAATATGGGCTAGGATTCGTAAAGGGAATCATGCACAGGAATTAGTTGCTAATTGGGATGTTATAACTGCCACAGATAGAGACCAAGTGGGTGGTGCAAAACCTGACGCTTTGATTTCGGAACTCCCTGGTAGGATTATTACATTAATGAAAACGATGATGCCTGCATTGAGAGTTAACTGGGATAAATTAGCAGCATGCAAACAAAAGACAGATGAGAGTGTCTCTGATTTCTTTACTCGTTTCGAGGAGACATTTATTGATCACAGTGGTCAAGATATGGCTACAGAGGATGGTCAGCGATTATATGTGGAAAAATTCTTATTTAATTTGCTTCCCGAGCTGTCACACAAATTGAAAGATTCTGAAAGTTCATGGGCTGTTTCTTCTTCTGCCCAGATATTAGCTACTGCAAAGGAGTACTTGACCTGTGTTACCTGCAGACTTCTGGAGCACAGCACGACATTGGCTTCATTCGTTGGGCATTGGAATCTGACCGGGGAGCTGCTGTATAGGAGGACGGGACTGCGAGGACCAGCAGGCTGTGCGTGTTCCATCTAGCACACCTGCCGCCTTTTCCCGCGACCCCGCCCCCTGCAGACCGCTGAAAACTCCTCGCGGCCCCCGCTTCGCGGGAGCCGCTCCCAAAGGAGTACTTGACCTGTGTTACCTGCAGCCTTCTGGAGCACAGCACGACATTGGCTTCATTCGTTGGGCATTGGAATCTGACCGGGGAGCTGCTGTATAGGAGGACGGGACTGCGAGGACCAGCAGGCTGTGCGTGTTCCATCTAGCACACCTGCCGCCTTTTCCCGCGACCCCGCCCCCTGCAGACCGCTGAAAACTCCTCGCGGCCCCCGCTTCGCGGGAGCCGCTCGCAAAGGAGTACTTGACCTGTGTTACCTGCAGCCTTCTGGAGCACAGCACGACATTGGCTTCATTCGTTGGGCATTGGAATCTGACCGGGGAGCTGCTGTATAGGAGGACGGGACTGCGAGGACCAGCAGGCTGTGCGTGTTCCATCTAGCACACCTGCCGCCTTTTCCCGCGACCCCGCCCCCTGCAGACCGCTGAAAACTCCTCGCGGCCCCCGCTTCGCGGGAGCCGCTCCCAAAGGAGTACTTGACCTGTGTTACCTGCAGCCTTCTGGAGCACAGCACGACATTGGCTTCATTCGTTGGGCATTGGAATCTGACCGGGGAGCTGCTGTATAGGAGGACGGGACTGCGAGGACCAGCAGGCTGTGCGTGTTCCATCTAGCACACCTGCCGCCTTTTCCCGCGACCCCGCCCCCTGCAGACCGCTGAAAACTCCTCGCGGCCCCCGCTTCGCGGGAGCCGCTCGCAAAGGAGTACTTGACCTGTGTTACCTGCAGCCTTCTGGAGCACAGCACGACATTGGCTTCATTCGTTGGGCATTGGAATCTGACCGGGGAGCTGCTGTATAGGAGGACGGGACTGCGAGGACCAGCAGGCTGTGCGTGTTCCATCTAGCACACCTGCCGCCTTTTCCCGCGACCCCGCCCCCTGCAGACCGCTGAAAACTCCTCGCGGCCCCCGCTTCGCGGGGGCCGCTCGCAAAGGAGTACTTGACCTGTGTTACCTGCAGCCTTCTGGAGCACAGCACGACATTGGCTTCATTCGTTGGGCATTGGAATCTGACCGGGGAGCTGCTGTATAGGAGGACGGGACTGCGAGGACCAGCAGGCTGTGCGTGTTCCATCTAGCACACCTGCCGCCTTTTCCCGCGACCCCGCCCCCTGCAGACCGCTGAAAACTCCTCGCGGCCCCCGCTTCGCGGGAGCCGCTCGCAAAGGAGTACTTGACCTGTGTTACCTGCAGCCTTCTGGAGCACAGCACGACATTGGCTTCATTCGTTGGGCATTGGAATCTGACCGGGGAGCTGCTGTATAGGAGGACGGGACTGCGAGGACCAGCAGGCTGTGCGTGTTCCATCTAGCACACCTGCCGCCTCTTCCCGCGACTCCGCCCCCTCTATCCATAGCCAGTATAAGACCTGAAGGTATTACGCGTCAGCGGGACGCGTGTGCGGGACATCACCCGGGACAAAGCCCGGACTAAGGGCGGACCCTCTGAGACCCTCCGAGGCCGATCGAGGCTGGGCTGGGCCAGGAGTGACCTTGCTGCATCGTGGTAATTGGGAGTTTCTTCTTCTTCTTTTTAAATATTGCCATGGCCTCTAGTGAGAATGTTATGCCTGGGGAGAAACCAAGCCCAGTGGTAAATGGCCCCCTTGACAGATATTTTAAAAAACCTCTCATAACGGATAAGGAGCTGGACACTACCTTGGAGGAGCGCAGACTAGAACGTCGTCGCTCTATTGATAACATGAAACGTAGAGCTCCAGAGGTTGCTTCCCCAAACATTCCTGTTGTCGATAGTGGTAGTAATGGTGTAAACGACACCTCCCTCTCGCAAGAGGGTGTTCCGCTATTGTTACGTGATTGTTCGCCCACAAACTGTGCCCCTAGTGTTCAGGTTATCAGCGATTCTCTCCCCCCACATGCCATAAGTCATTCTAAAATTCTCAATACGCGGCTTGTGGGACGGGGGGTAGGAAAAAAGGCTAAGAACCCGAAAAAGGGGATTATTCACGGCCCCCCTCCCAGGAAAAAAAGGCGTAGGGTGGGGGTGATCAATGGCCCCAGGACACAGCATTCTGAATTTGGCCACTTTCTTTCTAATGGGTCTGTTTCAGGGTCATTAATTGGGCCAGATCATAGCCAGACGGCGGCCATTAGTACCTGTTTAATGGCTGTGAACCCTGTTGTGACCCCCACAGAGCCTGCTCTATCAGCTGTAGATATCCCACAGGCGCCTATTCCCTTGGATTTTTTACCCCAACTGGGGGACATGCTTAGTATTCTCCTTTTACCCATTACTGACACCTTAAGGAAGCTGGAGTACAGGCTAGAGAACATCGAATCTACATTGAGAAATATGGCCGTTGTAGGTAAGGTTACAACGGATGGTACCAGTAAACAGGCTGGAGCCTCCCTTATAAATCCACCTAGGGAACTTCCTGATCTCAGTAGGAATGTAATGCAGACTGTGGGCCACCTAGCCCCGGATCAGGGCAGAAATGGACCTTTGTTGCATAAGGGACATTTAGTTAGTAAGCCCGTTATGGATTTGGTGGAGGAAGCCAGCATTGCCCCAGTAGGGAGTACTGTTCAGGCGCAGGATAACCCAAGGTTGGAGGGGGTCCCTGGGATTCATGGTCTTCGGGTTGATTTACCCCCAGAAGCTGCACCCTTAGTGGTGGTGTTGACTGGGGTTCCTGTTTTAGCTGATAATAAGAGTGAGGATTACGCCCAGCTAAAAAACAAAACTATCCACTGGTTAAGAACATATAGACCTATAAATAGGAAAGTAAACGGTGAGATATTGCATGTTAGACGTCTCCCATGGCTTGGTGGAAGGAATAAAGACGTCGATGGAGATATAGTTCTGATTAATTTCAGAGACCCAGAAGTGGTAGCTCTTATATTGAACTGGCCCCTGGGCAATGGTAATAGCCAAATTCGCCCTCGATCTTTGACCTATTTTTATCCCAGGTCCTTGGTTTTCCCCACATCCTATGTAAGGAATAATCATTCAGTTTATACAAATGACCCCACTGCCCTTTATGCATCAAATCAGCGAATCGATCACCAAGGTTGGAATATGGTTCCCTTTAGTGGCCACAGGAATAACAACATTCGGAGAATGGAGCACCTGAGGCCTTTTACACCTTTAGAATTAGGGAACAGGTTTGATGTTTTTTCCAACATGGATGATTGTGATTGAAAATTACAGTGCGGGCAGGGGAAGAGGGAGAGTCAAATTGGAGGTGGAGTTGTGGGGAACGTTACTGTGTTACTCAATGTGGTTGATGACCCTCAAAGCAGTGATGGGTCTCTTCAGGATGTGGAAAACATTACTATAAGAACTTCTAATGACCCAACTGTGTTAGATACCACTATATGTACTGCCGAAAAATGCATGATAAATCTAACTATACCATCGGCCACAATAGTTATTAACTCATCCCAAGTAGCCTTAGAAGAGAACCTTAGGGCTATTACGTGGAATATAGCCGGGCTAGCCTCTAAGGTAAACACCCCCATATGGGCTGACTTTATCAAACAAGGTTATGATATTATTTGCCTGCAAGAAACTTGGGATAGGGCTGAAGTACATGTTGAGGGCTATACTTCCTTTAACGTGCAGGCTGTGGCATCCCAAGCCGGTCGAGCCAAGGGTGGACTCGTGACCCTGATATCCACTGCACTGACTGAGTTCTGTGTTAGTGATCATGTAGTTCTAGGTGAACATGCCTCGGTTCTGCGTATGATCCATAGTGGATACAGAGATTTAATAATAGTGAACTTTTATAACAACATTGCCGGGCACAAACATGGAAAGTTTATTTCTGACATAGAGCAGGCCATTGAAGCCTTTTTATTGAGTACACCCAAACCTGCTGCCATCATATGGGTGGGAGATTTTAACATTAAATCATGTACTTATGCACTCAAGGGGGCGTGTGGCCATAGGGAGGAGTACTCGGGAAGGGAAACAACTTGTGTATATAATCATTTCCCGCATAACAACTATGGTAGTGCTCTGAATAACCTATTGGCCAAATATGACCTGGACCTCCTAGAATGTAATAAGAACAAAAACAATGTTAGATGTCCGACATTCCATGGGAGGAACAGCCAATCATTTATTGATCATATTATGATATCTTGCTCTGTAGCTTATATCAATGTTTGGGTGATTGAACAAGAGGTCAGTGATCACAACAGTGTTACCGTTGAACTATTGGGTTGGGGAATCAAAAGGAATACCTTTGGTCAACCAATTCAGGATATTGTTGCAGAAAGACCGAATGGGATGAGAGTGAAATGGACAAAAGTTGACCCCACTAAACTTGTTGCCAATGTGATCACAAACTGTTATGGAGAGGTTGAGTATTGTTTATTGCTGGACCCATGCCCACGAATTCTGTTATCCAAATTCCTAATCATTTAAAAAACCATTGAGAAATCCCTGACACACAAACCTCGGAATCCAAGGAAAGTTACGGCGGTGTGGTTTGATGACCATTGTGCTCAGTCATTAAAAAGGCTAAAAACCTCACTTGATGCCACTCCAAGAGACGTTTGTAAGATCAGGGAAGAGCGCCATAACTATAAAACTGCACTTTCTATTAGGAAGAAGGAATTGCAGGATGCGGCATGGGAAAAATTAGATCTGGCTGCAGATACTAAAGATCATAAACTTTTTTGGGACACCATAAATAGTCCATTCCTGAAGAATGACAACGTCCCTGAACTAACCTCGCATGTCAGTTGTCAGGCCTGGATAGCTCACTTCACTGGGATTTTTAATTCCGATTTTACCTCTGATTTTACTTCCGTTCTTAATTCTAATGTCTTAACTGATACTCCAACCTGTTTTAAATGGGAGAAATTACTGTTCTCGGTGACTTTAAGTGAGGTGACTGTGGCAATTGAAAAGAGTAAGGGGGGGAAAGCCCCGGGTCCAGATGGGGTCCCCGTGGACTTTTTCAAATCTGAAATTGTTTTATGGGCCCCCATTTTAACCCGTTATTTTAATGCAGCAATCGAGGACGAGTTACCAACCTCATGGGGTCAATCCATCTTAGTACCTCTTTTCAAAAAGGGCTCTAGGGCCGAAGCACGAAATTATCGCCCAATTTCACTTTTAGACTCGTCGTTAAAGATTTTGAGTCGTATACTTCTGGTGAGATTAGAGACCTGGGCCGAGGACAATAATGTTCTTTCGCCTATTCAGTTCGGGTTCCGAAGGGGTCTAGGAACTATGGAGCAGTGCGTGAACCTTGAACTTATCATCGGCAAGTACACTAAAGCCAAGGAGGGGAATTTGTTTATGTGCTTTGCCGATCTAAGTTCTGCATTTGATTTAGTGGAACACGCACTGCTCTGGCCAGTACTACTTGACATGGGTGCACCACCTGAAATCATCCACCTCTTGGCCAGAATGTATAGTAATCTTTCAAGTAAGGTTAGATTCGGAACAAATGGCGAATGCACCCCCCTTTTTAAAATTGGTAGAGGGATCCGACAAGGGTGCGTGCTTGCCCCCCTTTTATTCTCACTTTTTATAAATCAGGTTGATCAATTTTTACAAGAATCTTATGCTGATGCTCCCATCATTAATGGAAAGCAAATACCCGTCCTATTATATGCGGACGACGCGGTCCTGATTTCCAGGACTGCGAATGGGTTGCAAAAGTTAATTGAGAAGTTTCATCTTTTTATTCAGGGCAGAAAGCTTAAAATTAACAAGGGTAAGACTATGACTATGACTTGTGGCAAGAAAATATTGAAAAACAAGTCATTCTTTTTAGATGGGGATAAACTTGAGGCAGTCCGACATTTCTGCTACTTAGGTATTACCTTTTCAGGTGATGGGAGATGGGTAAACGAGCAATCCTGTGTTGGTCTGAAGATGACCAGAAATACAAATTGCATCTTCAGATTCGCCTCCAAATTGGGGGGTCGTAGAATCCGAGAAATGATTTCCATCTATAATTCAAGGTGTATGTCCTCTGCCTTGTATGGAGCAGGGATATGGGGATATAATCGTCAGATTGCTCTGTCCATCCAGCAAGAGGAAAACAAGTACCTGAAACGATTATTATGCCTCCCCGCTTCTGCCTCAAACGAGATTACCCACAGAGAGCTAGGCATAAATTATGTCGCAGATCTGATTGCATTGCGTCCCTTGTCCCTATGGCGGTCCATATGGGCCAAAGAAGAAACTAGGTTTACCCAGGAAGTAATTTTGGATTGTATTAAACTAGATTGGCATTCGAAAATCCCCTGGCTAGAACATATTCACTCCTGGTATAAGACTCTCTTTGGCCAGGATATTTTTAAAGATATTTTAACAACATCGGTTTTAACAAAGCGTAACCTTAAAACCACCTATTTGGACCATGCAAAAGGGACCAGAACGAAGGAGTATGCAATGCAAAGTACATTCAAATTATACTTGGAGTACAACCTTAGTACAAGACTCCCACCCTATCTTACATTTGTTAGTATTAATTCTCATCGCTTTGTTCTAGCACGCCTGAGGCTGGGAATAGTCCACCATTTGGTGGCTTTCCCAACTGTAAAAAAACCCGGGTTATGTCTGTGCCCATGCGATGGGAAATCTAAACAGAGCATCTGTCACTTTTTACTCTTTTGTAATTTTTATACTGGTTTTAGAAAGTTTTATTTGAAGCAACTATTTTTAGAATATAAGATATACAACACAAGAGCCGCAATACAATTGTTGTTTGATTTGGCTTCCCCGAATGTGTGCTATCGCGTGGCCACCTATATTTTAAAATGTACCTGGCACAGGAAATCAATTATTATATGATTCCCTCCTTTCGTTATCCCCGTTCACCCGCTGGCTATTATATTTTATGACTATTGGTGATTTACTGTTAATTACACTGTTGTTGTGTATTTATTTTTGTATTGGCATTTGCACAAACTTTTATTACAAACAAACTGCTGCTAAATGTCTAAACTGAATTAACTCCCCCCTTAATAACTACTACTAGAATGTACCTAATGATTAAATTTAACCCTGTACACAAAGTGATATACTTTACTGATTTAACAATATTGGCATGGATAGTGATGTAATTTTAAATGTTTCATTATTTAACTTTCATAAATTTGATTCTTTACTGTTTTAATGTATGTTGCTATATGGTTGTACTTGTACATACCGAATAAAGCATTCAATTGATTGAGCTACTGCACAATATCATGAAAATAGAGATAAAGAAGAAAGAGAAAAGCAAGAGAAAAAGATGAAAGAACTGAAGACAAAGGTTCTCTTGCAACAAGATTATCCTCCTCGCTATGTTCAGCCTCAGTTTCAACAGCCTCCGCAGTTTCAGAGGTTGTATCAAAAACCTGAGCCATATATTCTGCGACCTTTGTTAGGTCCTAATAAATGTGCCTATTGTAGAGAAGAAGGTCATTTTAAAAGTAGTTGTCCGGTTTTATTGCAGCGCAATGGAGCATTATCTGCTCCACGAGGTCATGGTGGCCTCCAGTCCGCAAACAGAGGTAGAGGTCGAGGTATGTCAACTCAAGAACAACGTTCCCTTCCTCTTCCCAATTCTGTGAATTATTTTGATCAGCAAAATGTTAGGTCTACACAGTATTATAATGAGGATTGCTATGTTGAAGGCGAGAATGAAAGTCTTCATACTAACTAGGACAGCCATGGACAAAGTAAGGGAGTTGTGTCGATTCCAGTAGATCAGAATGGACCCTATGTTAATGTCACTACAATGGGTGTTTCAGAGCCATTTCTCCTAGATACTGGTGCGATGAGAAGTTCTATCATTCATTCCAAACTCCCTGGGGCACCTTTGTCTGGCTTAACGAATGTTTCTGTAGGATTTTCTGGTGCCCCTGTTCGTAATCCGGTTTCCTGCCCTTTGCCTATTTCAATTGGCCCTTATGATTTGGAAGCTTCACTTCTTTTGACAAATGGTTGTGGTGAAAATCTGTTGGGTTAGGACAGAAACTGATTTTTCCAATGTATTTGTCCAAAGATCAGTTTCCACCTGAATTGCTTTCTCTTCCGTCGACACTTTGGGCCACGGGTCCGAACGATGTGGGTTGTCTTGAGATTCCACCTTATGTTGTCACTCTTAAGCCTAATGTTGAATTGCCACGTGTTTCGCAGTATAGAATTTCTACTGAAGGTGAAAAAGCACTTTTGAAAATCATTCATGATTTGATTCAGAAGGATGTGGTTGAGGAAACGAGAGGTAACATATGCAACAGTCCTATTCATCCTGTTCTTAAACGCACTGATCCTTCTCAACCTCCTGTATATCGTTTCGTAATTGATCTCCGGGAGGTAAACAAAATTGTTGTACCACAATTTCCCGTAGTCCCAGATATCACTGCTTTGTTGACGATGATACCCTCCACAGCGACTTGGTTTTCTGTTATCGATCTAAAGAATGCCTTTTTTAGTATTCCCATTGCTGAAGAGAGTAGGGATATTTTTGGTTTCTCTCTTGGAGGCCGAAGTGATGAATACAGGCCCCAGCTAGGCCCGCAGAGTACAAGGGTTCGCTCTCCTGTAACAAAAACTGGAAGGAAGTTGGCACGGAAACTGCAAAGTACAAAGACAGAGTTTATTAACCCTTAAGGGTGGTCCTACAACCTATACAACACTCTTCAGTATTGCATAGGGTAGCACAAAGAACTTGCGTACATGGTCCCCTTTTATACACAAAAGAGGGGTTCATAAGTGGGTGGATACAACATGAAGCGAAATTCATTACCTTTTATGGGCATTTTCGATACAGAATCGATATGTGGGCGGAGTAACTAATTTCCTGAGCCCGCGAAAACATGTTCAAGCAAGGACTAACTGATTACAGATGTGGTCAAGTCTGGGCATGCGCCAGATGGACAAAGGAGCTATTTATAGACTGTTACTAGGCAGATTACAAGAACAACTAGCAAAGAGGTAGGACTCTTCTCGTGCTGAGCACGTGGAGACACGACAATACAAAATGGAGTCCGGACATTAGTCAACATAAGACAAGAAACATGTTTCAACTAGAGAGAATTCATGTCTTTAGTGAATGCTTAATCATATCGCTGTTTTAGTTTTCAACAGAAGCTTCCGGTTTAAGCGCGCACCTCAGGGCTATTGTGAAAGTCCCTCTATTTACAGTCAAGCTTTAAAATGTCATCTTGATACTTTTTGATTTGCCGTCTGGTGCTGCTCTTATCCAATACATGGATGACTTATTGATTGCTGCTGATTCAGAAGATATTTGCAAAGATGTGACTGTTGCATTGTTACGCCATCTGTTTAATCTGAATCATAAGGTTTCACCTTCAAAACTACAATACGTTCGTCGAGAGGTTACCTATTTGGGTCATCTCCTATCAAAGGAGGGACGACGATTAACCCCAGAACGAATTCAGGTGATTGCGCAAATGTCTGTGCCATCCACACAAAGAGAGGTACGTGCCTTTCTGGGTATCACTTCTTATTGTAGGCAGTGGATCTCTAACTTCTCTCTATTGGCCAAGCCTTTATTGGCACTCACTTTGAAAGATACGCCACAGCCCCTATCATGGACAGACGAATGTCAGAGGAGTTTCACTGATTTTCGTGCTGCTCTGTGTTCTGCTACTGTATTGGGTACTCCCGATTACAGTAAGCCTTTCATGCTCTACGTTTATGAAAATGAAGGTTGTGCGTTGTCAGTTTTAACGCAGCGATTTGGAGACAAACAGTGGCCATGTGCATATTTTTCGGCTACGTTAGACCCAGTAGCTAAAGCATTGCCTAGTTGTCTCAAAGCAACAGCAGCAGCAGCGATTTCTATTCGACAGTCTGCTGGAATAGTGGTTATGGTGCCACATGCAGTGGATACATTATTAAACCGAACAAAAACGCAGCATCTTACGAGTGCTCGTTTGTCTGGATATGAGTTGACACTTTTGGCTAGTCAGGAGCACATCAAACGATGTAATACTCTAAATCCAGCTACTTTGTTGCCTCTTCCAGTAGACAAAGATGACCAAGAACAAGATGATTGTTTCCTCCGTACTGAGGAAGAAACAAAAGGAAGAATTGACTTGAAAGATACGCCGCTAGAGAATCCGGATGGAATTCTATGGATGGTTCTTGTTTCAAGCTTCCTAATGGAGATACAGTTTCAGCCTATGCTGTTACTACTTTACATACAGTTGTGGAAACTGCACGTATCAGACACAATTCAGCTCAAGCAGCAGAATTGATAGCTTTAACGAGAGCATGTGTGTTGTCCAAATGAAAAAGATTGAACGTGTACACTGACAGTCAATACGCCTTTGGTGTAGCGTTTAATTTTGGGCGTCTTTGGAAAGAGAGGATTTTCCTTACTTCCCATGGCACAAAAATACAACATGGTCAATTAGTGACTGATCTTCTTGAGTCACTTTCTTTGCCTGCCCAGATAGCAATTGTGAAGTGTAGTGCGCACAAAAAGATTACAGATGA
The DNA here is from genome assembly GCF_964204655.1 of Triturus cristatus. NCBI lineage: Eukaryota > Metazoa > Chordata > Amphibia > Caudata > Salamandridae > Triturus > Triturus cristatus. The sequence goes on from NC_140591.1 coordinate 503,929,726, forward strand.
TTTTGGTCGAGGAAATGCATTTGCGGATGAACTAGCGAAAAAGACAGCGAGAGATGCTACGAGTCGAATGTATGTTGCAGGTCCCGCGAATTGGGTTAGAGAGAGAGGAATGTATGAGGATACAGTGGAAAGTGTAAGAGCAATTCAGAAAGAAGCTTCAGAGAAAGAATTGAACAAGTGGAAAGAAAGTAGAGGAATGTTCGATGAGATGGGATGTTGGGTGGAATTGTCTGAGCACCAACGTTGGCTGTTACCAGACGCCTATGTGCTGCCAGTAGTCACTATGGCTCATGGTCCAGCCCACTTAAGTGTGTAAGGTATATGCAAGCTTCTGGCTCCAGTGTGGCAGAATGAAGGAATCCCAAAGTGTGCAGACAATGTAGTGAAACATTGTATTGTTTGTTTGATGTACAATCCGGGAAAGGGAACCCTAACTCCAGCAGGTCACTTTGCTCCTCCGACATATCCATTTGAGGTGTTGCAAATCGATTATATTCATATGGAGCGATGCAACAACCTCAAATATGTTCTGGTGGTAGTTCGCGCCTTTTCAAGATGGATAGAAGCATACCCTCTAAAAGACAACACAGCCTTATCCACAGCTAAAGTTCTACTAAAATAATTTTTCCCTAGGTTTGGTTTGCCGCGCATTGTCTGGAGTGACAATGGGAGCGAATTTGTGGGCCAAGTCATGCAAAAAGTCTGTGCGGGTCTTGGTATCAAGCAAAAGTTTCATGCGGCAAATAATCCACAGTCGGGTTTAGTAGAATGCTACAACGGAACTTTAAAGTTAAAACTAGCGAAAGTTCAGGCTAGAACAGGACTCAATTGGCCCGATGCTTTACCATTGGCTCTTCTGTCCACCAGAACTGCAGTACACTCTCGTTTGGGACTTAGCCCTTACGAAGTGGTTTTTGGATGCCCGGCTAATGTATGGGGAGTCCATCGCCCTAAGAAATACTCAGATTTGCCATATCCAATGTTAATTGACTACTTGCATGACCTTACGACTAAATTGCATGCTCTCCATCAACAGGTTCAGAGTGCTTTGCCGGAGGTTTCCTCAGACCCAGGTCATTCCATTCGACCAGGTGATTGGGTCTGTACAAAGAATTTCCAAAGGACGAAAAATTTGGAGCCCAGGTGGAAGGAGCCTCGTTTAGTACTCTTAACAACGAGAACAGCAGTCAAAGTCGAAGGAAAGAAAAATTGGATTCACGGTGTGCATTGTAAGAAAGGGCCTTTGCCTCTACCCTTCGATCAGTGGGTTCGTAGGGGTGTTGGTAACTCTGAAAGTGAAAAAGTTCCACAATTCGTACCTTTCAGTGATGCACGCCTGAATGGAACTTTGTCTGAGAAAGAGGCCGACGCCATTCTTCAGGAAGCAATACCACCACATCATCGCTTGAATACGACCAATCCGCGAACATTGTTCCAAGACCAAACCGTACCTAGTAAAGAACACTATAACCTAAGGCCTAGACTAAAGAACTCTTAAGATTTCTCTCTCCTATATAGTATTCTGTCCCGGTTGCAAGGTCACGGAAGGAGTCTTAGTTGCGACATGAGTAGTGGCAATAGGCCTGCAGGACTTGCAGTGTCATAGGACGGCAGACAATCGTGACTAAGTGATTGAGGAAGATTGCCGTGAGCATCCACTTAGAAAGATGGAGACTACATTAGGCAAAAGAGAAAATAAAGATAAAAATAATCATTGTAAAGAAATGTATAGTCGTTGTGGTATTGCATTATGTATTATTATAATATTGTGTTTTCTTTTGGCGTGTATAAATTGGATTGTCATTGCTCTGCAGCAAAAAGTTGTCTCTCCTTCTACCTCTTTGTCTTCCTCCACTGTCTCTCCACATCTATTTCATACACTTCCTCAACATGAACTCACTAGAAGAACTGAATATTATAATAATTCATTTGTCCAGTTGTTACATCAACATCAATTAGTGATCAATACAACTGACTGTTGGGTGTGTGGACTTATGCCACATACCGTAGAAAAAGGAATGCCGTATTTAGTCCTTCAGTTCTCGTATGAAGGTTCTGCTTGGGCTTATTTTGTTATCTTTTCTAATGCTTATCAAAGCAAATTCAGACGATCCGTTAGTTCACATATTGATGGTCCGGATTTTAGTCATAGTTCGTTGATAAAGGGAATGGTAGCTATGGCTAAAATCATGGAAAATAGTAAGATCTCCGTTGACGAAAGAAAAGCGTACACTAACTGGAACGTCACCCATTACATCACTAGCCTTGGTGATAAAGTTAAACAAGGAAAAACTCCACCAATTTGGACTATACCACATCAGGGCAATTTCTGTTTACAGATAAATGGTCAGTCTGCTGACACCGTACAAAGAAATAGCTGTTTCCACACATACGTCTACTCCTCTCAGAATTCACCGCCTCTAGTACCATCTCAGGGTACATATTTCATCTGTTATAATAGGGCTTACACATGGTTGCCAACTGGTTTTTCCGGTACTTGCTATATAGCTTTCCTTCTTCCCCCTACATACACCGCTTCTGCAAATCATCATCGAAATAGATACGGCAGAGGGATTATTAATTCCAAGGACACAGCAGGACAAGAGGGAGGAGATTTCCTCAAAGGATTTCTTCCTTTTTGGGGTCCAATAGCCAACAGCAGAAATATAAGGCAATTGGTTTGTGTAGTAGAAACCACCATAGACATCACTATAGGAGCCTTAAGTAATATCACGGCAAAACTACAGGCAGATCGTCTTATGACTTTACAAAACCGAGTTGCCTTAGACTTTGTTCTTGCAGACCGTGGTGGAGTATGCAAATTGATCGGGTCAAGTTGCTGTATTTTCATACCAAATGACACTCCGACAGTATACCAAGCTATCTCTAAGTTACACATAATCTCTGAGTCGATTCATCAGGACGAAGGAGATTGGTCATTATTGGAGTGGTTTTGGGGACTACTGTCCAAATGGGGTTGGAAAATATTGACATTCCTTGGAGTAGTTTTAGCCATCGTATTCTCTTGTTGCCTTTGTATGCACTGTGGCCCCGCCATCTGCGACCTCTGTGCTACCATGTGCATCCCTAAACCCAAGTCACAGAGAACAGAGAATATCAGAATGATGCTACAGCAACAGCTCGATGACCTTATGGCCATCGACATTGACTCAGATGAATGTGAGTCTGCGTATCTTGCCTGAGTTCTGGCAAAAGGAGGGTCTGAGGATCTTCGATTTTCGATTGTGATCGTATCGACCCGCCATTTTGTGCTCCGCCGCCATTTTGTGTTGCCCTCACTCAGGCAGCACGATGATCGAAGTCTTTTTCTGCTTTTTCTGCAGCTTCATGTCAAAATAAACCCTCTGCCTCTATTTGCAAAGCTGGTGTTAGGATTGGCCGAGTACACTAATCCCTGTCTGGTTTTTCTAATCCCCGTCTCAACTATCTGTTGGTTCACACTATTCTCCTCAGACTTTATCTTATCGTCTGGCCTTCGCTGTCCTCTGCTAGTATTCTCTTGTTTCACAACTGTCGTCCAACACACACAAACATATCTCGCCACCAGCAAGTTAGTTGCAGATCAGTTAATGAATTAGCTCGTGGGGAGGTTGACAAACACAGTTGGAGGAAAGGCTTCTTCGAGTCATCTGATACTTTGTTTTCAAACCTTTTCTATTGGTTCTGTCCTGTTTTCCAACTTTCCTTATTGGCTCTTTCTTATATGTTCTGGGTGTGTATTTGGTTAATGATGTATATTTTATATATGTGCTATAAAAGATTGTGCGCCATGGAGTGAAGTGGCAGTCTCCTGAGAACCTACCTCGTGTACTTCTGGGACAACTGTAATAGCTGCAGCTAATAAATCTAATCTTTTACGCCGACAGAGTGTCCCCGTGTCTCTGTGTAGCTAAGCAGGAGAACCCAGGAGATTAAGGCGTACCCTGCGCCGCCAGGTCCAAAAGGTTCTGGTTCTTCACTAGTTGATGATTAATACTCATTTATTAATTGATAAATATTTTTTTTAGTTGTTTTGTTTTTATTTGGTTTGGTTTGGGGATTTAGGTTCAATAGCTGTAATGTTTGGTTTTATCCCCTCCGCTATCCAACACTTTCCCTACTGTTGCATTCATTGGAGTGGGAATAGTAATTTATTCCCCTCCGCTCTCCAACACATTTCCTACTGTTGCACTCGCTGGAGTGGGAATAGTACTTTTTATCCCTCTGCTATCCAACACTTTCTCCACTGTTGCACTTGCTGGAGTGGGAATAGTAAATTATTCCCATCCGCTATCCAACATTTTCCCTACTGTTCCACTCCCTGGAGGGTAAATAGTAATTTTATCTCCTCTGCTATCCAACACTTTCCCTACTGTTGCAGTTGCTTGGAGTGGGAATAATAAATTATTTCCCTCCGCTATCCAACACTTTCCCTACTGTTGCACTCACTGGAGTGGAAATAGTAATTTTTATCCCTCCACTATCCAACACTTTCCCTACGGTTGCACTCGCTGGAATGGGAATAGTAATGTTTACCCCTACACTATCCAACACTTTCCATACTGTTGCATTCATTGGAGTGGGAATAGTAAATTATTCCCCTCCGCTATCCAACCCTTTCCCTACTGTTGCACTCGCTGGAGTGGGAATAGTAATTTTTACCCCAACGCTATCCAACACTTTCCCTACTGTTGCATTAACTGGAGTGGGAATAGTAAATTATCCCCCTCCGCTCTCCAAAACTTTCCCTACTGTTGCACTCGCTGGAGTGGGAATAGTGATTTTTACCCATCCGCTATCCAACACATTTCCTACTGTTGCACTCGCAGGAGCCGGAATAGTAATTTTTACCCCTCCACTACCCAACATTTTCCCTACTGTTCCACTCCCTGGAGTGGAAATAGTAATTTTATCTCCTCTGCTATCCAACACTTTCCCTACTGTTGCACTCATTGTAGTGGGAATAGTAAATTATTCCCCTCCGCTATCCAACATTTTCCCTACTGTTCCATTCATTGTAGTGGGAATAGTAAATTTTTCCCCTCCGCTATCCAACACTTTCCCTACTGTTGCACTCCCTGGAGTGGGAATAGTAATTTTTACCCCTCTGCTATCTAACACTTTCCATACTGTTGCCTTCATTGGAGTGGGCATAGTAAATTATTCCCCTCCGCTATCCAACACTTTCGCTACTGTTGCACTCGCTGGTGTGGGTATAGTAATTGTTACCCATCCGTTATCCAACACTTTCCCTACTGTTGTACTTGCTGGAGTGGGAATAGTAATTTATTCACATCCGCTAGCCAACACTTTCCATACTGCTGTACTCAATGTAGTGTAAAATGTAGTTTTAAAAAATAATAAATATTTTAATATTTTGATTAATAATATATATATATTTTATTTTTTATGTTACAGATGTATATCGATATATATATGTGTGTATTTATAATTTTTAATATAGTTCTAACATTTTATGATTTATTAAAATAATTATTTCTTAATTATTATTAAGTAAATATATATTACATTTTATATATGTATGTTGAATTTATTTTTACATTACATGTATTACTTATAATTGTTAAAAAAATGTTTTTATAAATTATATATATTATTTAATTGATTTTACATTATTTTTTATACATTTAAAAAAACAATATTTTTTATCTCGATATTTTTAACGATGATATTTTTTTTCTCGATATTTTAGTACTTACCATTATGAAGATAGGATGTCGACATTTTTGACATCGATATTTATGTCCTGATATTTTGGGAACACAGTATTTTGTTTCTCGATATTTTGTCAGTGATCCCCCAAAAACATGTCTAAACCCATCATTTGCACCAGACATCACTACAGCCATCCACACCAGATACAAGAACACCAGGCAAGACCATTAGCGCAAGCCCAATGGTAAAGTTGCCATTATATTCAAGGATACCATCAGCTGTGCCACCTAAACCCCACCCAGCATGCAAATGACCCACCCAGGACACCAGACAGCTATTGGGCATGGTTTTCTCCTCAATCAGTAGCATCACAGTTGACCAGCCAGCAACTATATGACCTGGACAGACAACCCCCTCATTAGTTTCAGTTTACCCATCCCGCACCACTACAGACCTACCACCACCAGAACCAACTGCAACATAAGGTAAAGCATCACATAAGAGGAGTAGACTTCTGCCCTGTCCGTGCAAGGCCCAAGAACACTAGCAACTTTCTGAAAGCCATCAAGAACCTCATCAGCTTGATCACCTCATGCACCAACACCCTGGCTCCCCTTGAGTGCAGCGCAATGGCAAGAGAACAACTACCGCCCAGCTGGTACATAGAGGAATTGAAGCTGACAAAATGCCATTGAAAGCAACAGGAATGCAAATGGAGAATAAAGTAGACGCCACAGATAAAGACATCTTAAAATCAGCCCTAAGATGCTACCACCAGCAGGTATCGAACTCCAAGCTCACAGCTTTTGCATATCACATCAATGCCGTCACTAACAGCAGCAAGGAAATGTTTAGCATCCTCAAAGGTTGTACAGCACCTTCTGTTGCCGCCAGCAACATCTCCCCAGTACAAGACCTTTACAATAGGCTCTTAGGATTCTTCTGTAATGAAACCAGCACCATATACAGCAAATGTGATCCTCAAGCCGGACCCTGTCACCATCATAATTCATATTCACATCATGGCAAAAAAATGAACCCTGATCTGCCATCACCACTGTCAATAGCTTTGCTACCATGAAGACCATTCACTCTTGGACCCATTTGAACCTACCCCCACCATGCATTTGCCTGCCACTCACTGAAGCACTAAAACACATTCTCAATGTCTCCATTGACCAGATTACCAGAAACCTGGAAACTTGCACCCATCATGCCCCTGCTTAAGAAACCAACCACTGACCCATCCATGCTTTCCAGCTGCAGGCCTATTTTCTTCCTATCCTAACCAACAAAGGTCTTAGAGAAAGCAACCAAACAATTCCTCACTGACCACTTCAGCAGCCACCAGCTTCTCAGCACCACACAGTCCAGATTCAGTCCCAAAGACATCAGCACTTATTAACACCACAAACAACATCTGTGTGATAATTGACAGAGTAGACACTGCAGGCCTCATTCTCCTCGGTCTCTCTGCAGCATTTGACATGGTCCCACACCCCATCCTCCTCAGGCCTCTATACGAGACTGGCATCCAAGGGCCCTCTAACCACTAAATCTTAACAGATAGAACACAACCTATCAGCCTGGCATTTTACTCCTCTTATGCCAGTAAACTCATCTATGGAGTGCATCATGGTTTATCACTCAGCCCCACCCTCTTCAACACATACATGATCTCACTTACCAGCGTCATCTGTGCACACAACATCAATATCCTCTCATACATTGACAATACACAACTGATACTCTGCTTCTCAGATAAGAACCATAACACAAGAAACAAGTTCACGGTCTGCATGACCAAATCTCTAACTAGATGAAAGTGAACAGTCTCAAGCTCAACACTGACCTGACAGAAGCAGGGATCTTTGCCAAGAACACCTCACCATAGGACTCCAACTGGTGGCTTGCTGAACTTGGACCCACACCCATACCCAGCACCCCAACGAACTGTATATTCCCAAACAAGTCAGTGCCATCACTGCATCCTGATTCCACACACAAGATCAGTATCTCCCAAACAGACTTCAGGAACTTCCACTCGGTCATGATACACAAAGTCACTAATTTCACTCACACACATTTCATGCAGATAGTGAGCTTAGCGCTGTTACATGTGATCGTAACCTTCCATTAACTCATATGAGGTGAAAGGTTCATTATTATGGCAGTGGAGCTATACAGGTCATAAGGGAAATACAGCCATGCACTACGCATTCAAATCTATAATAAAGTTAGTGTACAATTTAGACTTCGCACGGAGGTCTTACCTTGTAACGTGCCATCTCCTGAGCCAGTGTGTCTGATTGAATCCATTTCCTGTAGGGCCTGTCTTCATATGTACGTAAATGTAATACAGTATCTACATTATACACACTTCATATTTCTTAAAGGGATACTAAGAGTAGGAATTGACCTGTTGTGCCCCAGGATGGACAAATGCTGGCCAGTACTTTTTAATTTAAAAATGTACCTCTATTTTTACTACACAATTAAATTCATCATATATATGGCCTTCTCCTATGACACTTAATACTTAAACAACAGCAATTCTTTAGGTATAAAAAGAAAAGCTGTGAGCTGTTTACAGATAAAGAAGGTCTCACAGAGGTTATGCTTGAATTTTTTCATTTTATTTTATATCATCCTCTAGCACCAGGTACAGTGATATTCAGTAGCCAATATAAACAATGTTATAATACTGTAGTAAATAGCCAAGCATACCTCTATTTGCATAGAAGAAAAATAAAAACATAGTGTACATAGTGACTAAGGTGATGTATATGCGTAGCTGATAAACAGTGTTAACAAAAAACTACGGTCTATAAAAAGTAATGTTGTTCCTCATCTGTATTATACTGTATTGTAAACAAGGCTACAAGAGTAGAGTGTTACAATAAGCAGACAAAAGTATACGTCGACCACCAAGTATGGCAGCAGTTTCCAGTGGTGTTTCATAGGAGACCGGTAACCTTTCCTTCTTGCACAGTATATTTCACCCTTATTTGTGAATTGATTTAACCCTCATGAGCCTCCCTTTGCCTCCCAGTGAATGGATTTAGTCTAGAGACAGAACTTATCTTTTGACCTCTTGCTGTCATAATTGGCCAGTCATATAGTGGGGGTATGACTACAACACACAAATGCTTGTAACTGCAGTGAAACGTACTTAAGGCCCAATTAGTTGTTTTTGTTCACACAGTCTCTTGATTCCCAACAAGGACTTTGTTAATATCACCAGCAAAATATTATTATTTTAAAGTTATCTAAACCTACCTATTGCTGATCTTGAGTGTTCCACCTTTCCATCAACCAATCGGATATAGGGGAAACATTCTAAAGTGGTGAGATTAGTTATGGGGCACGCCTTGGAGACTCTACCATGGTCTGGGATCAGCAGCAGAAAAAGAAAACTGGCTAGTTGTTGTTCATTCATTGGCTCCCGACTCGTGTTCCCGCAGTGCATAGGAGACAGGCTGGTGATAGGTATGTGGCACAGTATTGCACATCGCGAGTCAGGTGCCTCACGATGATGACATAAATCAGTGCATAACTTCAGCCTGGCTGGCGCTCCCGTCTTTTTGTGAGTCCTGCCAAGCCTCTGGTTGTGACAATGAATTAATGTTAGTCAGTAGACTCACTCTTGGGGACTGGCTTTTAGGTATTTTTGGGGGATCGCCCACAACAGATCTACCTACCTCCAAGAGTCACTTTGTGAGTACCTTCCGCATGAGCGTACAGCTCCCCTCGCCCTATGATATGCCTCTTGTGATCGCAGGTACTATTAATGTCGCAAAAGGTGGGTGAAGGATGAATACGATTTCTCACTAAGGCTATCTGTCCTACTCCACCTGCTCACAGAACTCAGTGGAATTTGGCGGAGTTTTACGGACACTCTGCGAGCTCTGCCCAGCCCTAAAGAACACCCAGAATTCAGTACTAAAGGCACCAAAAAATAAAGCATTTTACAGGTAATTTCAGAAGGTGAGCTAATAATAAAGGCTAGTCATGTAGGGGAAGCCGCTCTTACACTGTACAGCAGAAAAAAAAATTGGATTGGGCTTGGTTACCAGGAGCATTAGGCACCGGGAACATAGCATACAGAAGCACACAAATCTGAGCATCTTCAGAATAAGTTAATTAAAATAAGAAGCCTAACTGACTCTGAAATTAGCAAAGAAGCAATAGCACAGAAAAGGGATGCTGACATGAATGAACAAATAAATAAAATAACTTATTATGCACAAAGTATACCCAGGGGCATCTTGGAGCTAAAGTGGACGAGATCAGTGAGGCCCATCATCTTGTTCCAAGAAACATGCCTCCCCCCATTCATCACCCTGGCATGGCTTTACTGCATATGAAGCTCCAGCAATTGTATCCCAGGCACGGAGGCATACCTCAGGAGGTGTCGCAATTTACGTGAAAAATGAGGTAATGGCAAAAGCAACAGTACTCAACATAGGGAAGCAAGACTTAATTATTCTCTTAGCAATTCAGTTGATAAGTCAAGCCGGAGTACTATACCATCTTTCATCAGAGAAAGCATTTATCTCCATCCAGCCAAGGACAAAAGGGAGTCAACAATAATATCACTTATCCCAGTACTGGGAGGGCTAAAACTATTCCACCCATATGCAATATGGGTCATTATGGGAGACTTCAATGCCAATCTAATGTGTGCAGGGCTGAATGACATGCTCCTAGAACTTAAAGATGAAATCAGGGTTTCACCGCTGATTCAAAAGCAATATCAAAGGTCTGATAAACAGAGTAGAGCACTAGGTGATATTTTAAATCAACTAGGGCTATGTATACTAAATGGCAGGTTTGAATCAGACGCTCTGGCTGCCTACATCCATTTCTTATGTTAGGATGGCCACCCGAGATTTCATTTTCGGTGTCTTTAGCCCACTTCCAGTTTACAAGCAATTTTGAAGTTGTGCCATTCAATACTAAAATGCAAAGTCCTGGCTAAAAGAACCCAACAATTGAAAGTAAGTTGGAAGGCAAGAGGAGCTAGAAACCATTAAAATATTAAAACGGAATACGAATGTCTAATCAGGGCAGGGATCCCAAGTGAATCTCTGAGAGTACATTACTTTATTTGATTAAAAATATAATCATAAAAGTTGGGAATACAAGCCATACATGTAAAAAAAGATAATTAAAATGATCGAGAAAATACAAAATTTTAAAACTAGGCAGGAACATACTGTTTTTGGAAAAAAATCAATGATATAATAAAGCAGAAAAAGAGTAGGCAATACTTGTGAAATTAAAACATAAAGAGGCCAGAGAGTTACAAGTGGACACCGGAAATATAACCAGTTCATTGGAACAAAAGTCAAATGTCAATGTCCATGAGAGCTCGTCGATTTCGCATACCCTGATGTTACAGGCATGGAGAACACAGAAAGACATAGGACTTTATAAATCTACAGTTTTGGTTTAGCCCCTAAAATTTGTCCGACAATTTGCTGGTTGAATTTACGGTATGCAAAATAAATAAAGTTAGTAAAACTTATGTTTAGTGCTGTGTTCTCCGGGTTCAGAGCCGAGATGATTGTCTGTCTGCAAGACCGAACACCTAATCTGTTCCACTCCGGCCTCAGTTTTAATCTGCGCTGGGTCAGCAGTGCAGGGCAGAGGCATCCAACATGCTCAATAGATTCCACCGAGTCTCTGCAACCCCTGCACTGTTGATTGTCTGACGTACGACGCCAAGTGGGTATGTGTTTCAGCAAGTGCCATTGCCCCAGTCGTAGTGCCATAAATCGCAATTTTAAATACAAAGGATATGTGCAGGGCAGGTATGATGGTGGTATAGCCAGCTGGTAGGAATTAATTACTGCCCATGCATGCTTACATTTAGCAAGGACAGCTTTGTCTGTGGAATAGGACAGCAAGCGGATACGCTTCTTAATACTGATTTTAAAGGTCGTTTGACTGGGGTTTAGGGTCCAAAGGTCCCCTGCTGAGAGTTGCTGTCCACAATCACCGAAGAGCTTGCTGTAGGTCCCGCTGGGATTATTAGAACTGATGTCCGATCACAACATTGACTCGAGGGACCCACCTTCAGCCTGCCTTAGCTTGTGGCACAGATTTAAATAGGCACCAGAGCTGGAGATTTCATAATTTAAGAGGCCCAGTTCTAATCGAATCTGTGCGGCAGAGGCAGACTTTGGCATATGAAAAAAACTTTTATAAATCTTGGTCACGTGGTGATTTAGTGTTGTGCTAATTTTACCCCTAAAGATTTCGATGCCTATGACAACGTGGGGCTGACTTTGGCTTTCATAACTTCCATCATTGGGGTTAGGCTCGGACCCATCAATTTTTTCGAAAGTTTTGAAAAGTTCAGTCGATGGGCTGTGGCTTTCATTGAAATGTCTCTACGGTGGTTGGCAAAAGTGCCCCTGGAGTCAATATTTACGCCCAAATATTTATAAGATTTTCCTACGGCAAGGGTGGAGTCATTATACCTCCAGCCGCCCCCTCCGTAATGTTTTCGACCAAATATAACTACTTGTGTTTTCTTTAGGTTGACCTCTAGGCTGTTTGTAACAGTGTAGCTGCATAGTTTATTTAACAATCGTTGCAGCCCTACTAGGGTTTGACTGAAAAGAACAAGATCGTCGGCATAGAGAAGATTACTCAGCTGCACACCACCAATCTTTGGAGGGTGGCTATTTATCTCATCCAGTTCAGCTGATAAATCCACAATGAACAGGTTAAAGATCAATGGGGCAAGCACACACCCCTGTTTAAAGGTGTGTGCCGGTGCCAAGCTTGACTTGTATCCATGTGTTGGTGTGCAGATGGATAATGGCCTCCAGCAATTTGATCGGGATTCCCCATTTTGTTAATTGTGCCCAGAGTGCTGCCCTAGGGACCCGATTGAAGGCGGCTTTAAAGTCAAAGAAGCAACAAAAAAACACACTTGATGAGCTCAGCGATTTGTCAATCAATATAGATAATGCCAATAAATTGGATGTTGCGCCTGACTTTGCTGTGAAGCCAGTTTTATTTTTTGGAATCAAGTCTTTCTGATCAGCCCAAGAGCTTAGTTCTTCGAGTAGGACACTCGCAAAATACATTGCCTCATTGTCCAATAAGGCTATCAACCTGTAGTTGTTTGGGGATGAATGAGCACGAGACTTATATATCGGATGGATTACTGCACCTCGCCCTGAGTCCGGTATTGCTGAACAACTCAGTATGGAACTGAAAAGGATGGCTAATTGTTGCGCCCAGAAGGGAATATTTGCCTTAAATAGGGCCTGCAGCAGGCCATTTGGACCCGGCGCTCCGTCCGGTCTTGCTTTTGATAAAATTTTAGTCAACCTTTCTTCAGTGATAAAAATCGTCTCAAATTGGGGCTGCATCGGCTCGTGGGGGCTGTCCTTACACCCCGAAGACCCAGTTTTAATCACTACTGGAGTGTTCACTGTCAAGGGGTCTACACCTCCATTGGCCTTAAAATGATCAGTCAAAAATAAGGCCCATTCTGCCTCCGCAATGTTTGCACTTCCCTGTCTGGTTGTTCCGTCGATTTGTATGTTTACTAATGCCCAACATTTTCTTGAGTTGCGATTTTTGCTTTCCCAGAGAAGTTTAAACCAAAATTGATCAAGATGGAGTTGTTTGTCTTTTTGATGTGCCTGTCTGTAATTTTTTTGAGCAATTTTATAATCATTCAGGCGGTCATTAGATTCTGGGTACTACCTGGATGCCCGCAGGGCCGCGTTTCTAATCTTCTTTAATTTTACTGTTTGACTCGAGGTGGGGAGCTGGGATCAACAGATGGTCAACTTAACGTGCGAATGAGCTGGAAACAAATTCAGCAAGTTGTTACAGAAGTTTGACCAATCACCAATGTGAGACCCTGGGGGAGGTGGACCACCAAATGTGAAGGAGAGGCATTCCTTCAGGACGTTGATGCTAAATTCATCGTTCCATCTTAGACGTTTTAGATTTTTGGAATGGACTCCCTTGTGGGTTGTTGAAGCTAAGTTATGAATGGCTGGATTGGTGTTGATAATGACAACTTGTGGACGGTGGTCACTCTCTTGTCGAGCCTCAATGCTGTAATTTTCCAAATGGGAGAACAGGGCTAGGATACAGATGGTATAGTTTAAAAAAGAGCACTTTCGGCCATTTGTCCATGACCACTTTGGCGGAATGTCCTGTGTGAACCTACCATTCATTACAATGAAGCCTGCGCTAACCAGTTGCAGCACGCGGAGCTCTCCCAAAGCACAATATGGTTGATTTGGGGGTTTAGACTGAGGCTTCAGTGCCGACAGTGACCATAGGGAACATTCACCCAAATCCGAGGAATTTCCCTGAAACAAGTTGGTATTAAAATCCCCAGTGAGCAAACAGTCTGCATGAGGATAGGCCATTACTAAGTCGCACAGAATTTTGAGCAGGCGGTTTAAATGGGCTCTTTTAGTCAGTGCGCTTGGATTGATGTAAACATTAAGCAGCAACAGGGGGCACTGTCGTCTCCACGAGCTGACTTTAACTCCAAGCAACCAGTCCTCCTTGAAGTTTAGTGGCTCTATTGGGCCCTTTAGGCGGCATGAAATGTAGATGGTCAATCCTCTCTTTGGGCGGCCATATTTACAGGCTCTAACAGCTGGTTTCCAGTATTCAATAACTCCATCAATGGGGCAATTGCAGGTGGCCCATGTTTCTTGTTGGGCAATTAGGTCATGACCAAAGGTAAAGTTTCGGGTCTCTAGTGAGGCCATTTTATGTTGAAGGCCACTAATATTCCATGCGGACAGGGATACGCGGGTCTGTAACTGAAGATTTGTAGAATTTACTGATTTAGAATGGGGAATGCTAGGATTAACAGCCTGCATGGATTGTCGATTCTAACGAAGTTTGTCCATGCGGTCAAGGTAGGTTCTTACGGGACAAAGCTGCTGGTAGCCACCCTCAGTCATAGATTTCATGGCACTTTGAGAGTGCGATCCGTAAGCTTCCTGATAGAGATGCATCACCTACTGCTATTGTCACAGTTCGAGGGCCGAGGCACAATCGCCTGTGTTGCCGATTGGTTGACTAATATCGTTGGATAGCCTGGGTTAAGGTAAGGAAAGATTTTAATGCCCCATGAACAAAGACTATCTTTGCAGGCTAGAAGAGCTTGTGCCCGGGCTGCTGATTTAAATGTCACCAAAGTTACTTCAGAGGGTTGCGACCCTCTTGGTGGTAGAAAATTCTATATATTCGATATTATCAGATACCCATGTTTCGAGACCCGAGGCTCCTTTTAGTACTTTAATATTATTTGCTCTATTGAGGACGCCATGATGACCTTTTGATTTATATTCAGGTACAAAAAGAATTTTGGAACACTGGGGGTCACAAACGGCGCTTGATTGCAATTGGCCCTTTTCATTTAGAGTCTTTTTTTCCATTATGAGGTCGGTAGCTAAACCAAGAAGTGATATGGAATTACCTCGAAGCCCGTCTGAAGTTGTCAGACAATCCTCCGGTGACTTTAATGTGTTCTTATAAAAGACTTTTGGGTGGTGACCTCCAGTACCTAATGGAGCAATTTGGGTACCGGAGGACTGAATGGGTTGGGTATGAGTGATCGTTTTAATAAGCAAATTTGTATTCATAACAGAATACGAATGTCTAATCAGGGCAGGGATCCCGAGTGAATCAGTTCATAGAAGAGATACTGAGAAGGACCTTTGATGAAAACCTTAACACAAATCTATGGAAGTCTCTTGCCTCCTTCTTAAAGGAGAATGATGGATTAGTTTGAATCAGGCAATTAGCGATGACCTGAGGCAGTGCAAGACCATGACCAATAGAAGCAATCTTAAGGAGCAAATAGCTGACCTAAAGAAAGAATTAAACAAAGTCCTCAAAGCCCAGAGCTGCAACATGGATGGTAACGTGGCTGCAGAATAAGATTTCAATGATAAGTACAAGGTATAGGAAAGCCCTCTATGCCAGAAAAAAGGTAGAGGAATCTAACAAATGAGCCGAATCGCAGGAGTTGATCAAGTCAAAAGAACAGAAAAAATTCTAGATATGGATAAACAGCATCTCAGTTTCTAAATTCCAGGCGGTTGCAGAAAACATTGCCCCTGCGGAATGGGGGTGCTACATTGAAAGTTAATATGTAGACCATGCTGCGGCTGTCCCTGTGGTTGTAGAGTCTTGGCACAGAAATGATGCAGGCACAATATAAAAAAGTCAGGTCCAAGGGGTAAAATTTATCAACGAAATGTGCCAAATTGAGTGCCATGTCCAAGTGGCATTCCAGCCGTGAAATTCAAATGGACCCCCAAATGATGGACCAAAGAAATAACCCCCATATTTCAAGCACTTCTGCTAGGGGCATCCATACTGGATTCATGAAGAGGTTCACTTTTGGTATCTTTACACAAGAAAGGGATCGGTTCCTGCCAGGGGAATTATCGGCTTATTTTTTGGATACAGAGAGGAAATGTTATGCAAGCATCCTCAATGAGGAATTGCAAGCATGGGTAACAGAGAAAAAACGGACTCCTCCAAATCAAAGGCATCCAGGAGCAAGTCCTTATGTACAGGGTTTATAGACTTCAAAGCAGCATTTGATAGTGACTCAAGAGTAAAACATCTGACAAAGTTAGATGACTGGCGCATCCCATATCATTTAGTAATGGCAATTATATTGCTGTACTCCAACACCTGGATAAAGATAAAAATAAGCTCCGGGTGGTCCACATTTGCAAAAACCGTAACCAATAAAGGCCTGCGGCAAAGCTGCATACTGGCCCCATTTTACTCAATCTTTATTTGGCCGATCTAAAAGAACATCTTGAAAAGGAAAGGGCACTCCCATCAAAGATGGCGGGTCTTAGAGTTCAGACCCTCCAGTATGCAGATGACATGGCACTTCTTGATCAAACACCAATAGACCTACAGAGACTTTTCAATGCACTCGCCACTTACTGGGAAACCAATAATTTGGAGATCAATGTTTCAAAAAACAGTTATGATCATTACCCACAGACTTACAAAAAGGGGAGCTGAGATTACCCAGGGAAGTGTAATTGAAATTGTGGACAACTGCAAATATTTGGGGGTATGGTTTGACTGTAGGGGTCATACTGCACCATGCATTAAGGCCTAGCAGGCAGTACCAAACTCGCTGATGTGGGCATTCCAAAACCTACAAAAATGAATGGTGACCCCAGATTTACCGCCCCACTTAAAAGCGAAGGGCTGCAAGATCTTACCTACTGTCTCATACAGAGCAACAATATTCAGAGATAAGTTGACAAACTGGATGGGCTCAATCTACCTGCTGTAGAAGAATCTTCTCACTGCCAGATTGCACTTCACATGCCCACATTTGGCTAGAATCTTGCAGCATTTAATACTGAAGGCAAAATGTCTAGCTGATTGCCTCAAAGTCAAGCCAGCAACGCCTGATACATTAAAACATCCCATTTGGGGATTAATAAACACCTCACAGGCCAGTTGACATAGTTATTTAAACCTCGCATTGAACGCCTTGGAGGCTCAAGAGATCTGGAAAAGTCACCTTCTTGCAGCCTTAGTATCAAAGCTTTAGGTAAAACAAGCAAAACTAATAGGGAACAGGATGTGCAGGCTCTGAAGAAAAAAGCACACAGAAGCTGTGCAGTAAATAATGCTGTATGATATGAACCAGGTATGCCTCCGACCTATCTCTGACAAACTCTTGGCACGGATTTGAAAAAACAGCTGTTGAGATTAAGGTTTGCTTTAATCCCCTTGAAAGCTTGTTGTTATGGCCAGAGGGATCCCGATGATGACAACAGGCAAGGCAGATTTGCTGCAAACAGAGAGGAAATCTTGTCCCACAGCATCTGTGAAAAGATGCTCCTTATAAGAAGGTTCTGGTTGTGCCCTATATGGTGAGTAATAAACATCGGGTCTTGCCAAGACACAGTGCAAGCATGCTTGAAAGGTGAAAAAACTGAACTACCGGCTTGATTTCTGTAATTCCTTAAAGGTACTTTAGCAACGCTGCAAACGTTGAGGACTCAGTTGGAAGACAGACTGCTCACTGCTGGTGCAGGTGATCCGCATTAACATGCTGCCAAAACTATTGCATTTTATCTCGGAGTTGGACTTTTACCGGCAGCCAAGTTTGCAGTTTAATTATTTTGAAAATGTTCCTGTAAGCACAACAGAATGTGACAGAATATAGCACTTTAATACCGCTGGAGGTGAGAGTGTAACACTGCTGCTGCAGGCTATTCATCTCGATGTGCTGCTAAAAATGTAGCACTTTACCTGGGCCTCAGGGTTGGACTTCCTACCAAAGGCCAGGTTTTCACTTTAAGCACTTGGCAGACGAATCTGTAAGAAAATATGACGTTGGAGAAATACAGCACTTTAATGCTGCAAGCACTGATGGGGCATGGTTCCCTCAGAGGATTCTTTAAAAGCACTGCTTTACATTTTTCTTCGTTTTTTAATTGTGCTTTCAACTGTCTTTATTGAACCAATTAATATGCAAGTTTTATATATTACTCGCTTTAGAATCTGTGGCACAATTGTAATGATTTTAATTAATCGATCAATAAAGACTTATCTATCTTCCTTTATTGCAAATTAACAAAGACAAATGTATATATTTTTAATTCTTATAATTATCTTTCTAAAATATTTTTATGCCGTTCATATCTAATACATATAAACAAAAGTGAGAGAGAGAGAGAAGCATGAGTAACGACACGTTCGCCTTCCCAACCAATCAATACTATAACAAAATGAGAACGAGTCTCCTACCTATTTGGCTAATGTTTTAATGACCAATTTCTCATAGTCTTAAAGGCCACAGTGCCGTGGAACCCACTGGGTGTTTTAAAAGAACCCTGACTCACTTACCTGGTAGGTGACATGCTTCGTCATTGGGTTCCCACCCTGGTTGCTGAATGCTTCCACGGAGTGCTACGATGCCTGAATAAAGCGGAGATGGGTTTTATGGGGGATGATCTGTGACTGTGTATGTGTTAGTGAAGGGTGACATTTAAAATTGACTTGAGATGTTCTATCACAATTCGTGAATTATATAATCATGTCTTGTCAATGTTAAATGCAATGGTGGATCAGTGTGGGATATTTAGTTGATTTCTTGTTTCAGCCATAGTTTTTTCATGAATGCAGTGCTTAATTTGAGCAGGTGCTTTCCAGTGCTCAGCACCGGCACCTAATCCTCAGCACCGGCGCTTATAGCACCAATTAAGGACACACTCATTTGGAAGAAACACGATTTTCCCCAGAATCACAGGATGTTGAGTCACGCCGAGACTCGAACCCGGTTCCCCAGCTCCAAAATCAGCAGCTCAAGCCATTAGGCTAAGCCCTCTCCAGAATAATAAGTGCCGGGGCTTTGGCTAAGAGGCAGTTTGCACCAGCACATTTCTCCTGTTAGCGCTGCCTCCTGAGGAGAGCCCCGCCACTTTTTATTTTACAAATTAACCACTGCATGAATGTCAGAGTCAGCGTGGCTTTCGTCAGGACCAAATCAGAAAGACGCATGCACACTATGCCATGTAAAGAATGTGTATGTGGTTTGTAGTTACAAACCAAAGGAGTTGTGAAGACTATTACCTCTTGTGATTCGTCCTGCAAGAAAGTGATTTTGAGAGAATGTGTCATTATTGACATATAGGCAGGTTCTGTGTGGAACCAGATAAGTTGTTTTCTTTCTAGTTCCTCTCCATGATATATTGTCACACATGTCATTACCATTTAGTAACTTACACTGCGATACAATTTAAAATTGCACATACATTTGAACATGTGAATGTTCTTCATAAACACAACATACATATGTTTTTTCATTATGATTGAGGACATCATAATTCATTGTGTTTTTTCAGGTAAAAAGCGTCTGGAAGAAGCCAAGCAGCAATCACCTTCATTAGGTCTCGCTGAGCCAAAGGCTCGAAGAGACATTTTGTATGTGGGATTTTCAAAGTGCTACCCACAGTCTTTTGGCTGGCCTAAACCTTGAGTGCACGATCACATGCACGTGCACAGCTGCTCCCACTCCCCCCTCCCTTCTCTATAGCTTTCTTTCACTTTAGCCGCTTTGACCCTTGCATTCCCCCCTCCCTTCTCACCCAGCCCTTTGATGATCTGCTCGATTACTTTCACTTTCGCCGCTTTGATGTTTGATTTTTATTGCCTTTGTTTATGTGACGGAGATCCATTGCATTTGGCAGAACATTTCTGGGGCCGTATTGCATGAAATACACCAGGTGGCGCTAACGTGTTTTACAGAGCACCATACAGCATTTTGTTCTGCGTCAAAAAAAAGACGCTTTAGGAGCGGAAAGGAGCTATCCCTTTTACTTGTATTAAAATGTATTTTTAAAGGTGTCTCAAAGGATCCTGAACATAGTTTATACTAGCATGCTCCAATACTGTCCGTAATTCACTCCTGATTGCACTGGCCTTCCAGGTCCTAAGACTCAGACTCATACTCATGATTTTACTGTTATTTCAAAACCAATCTAACATTTGTTTTGTTTTAGGTATTACCTTAGTAAAGCATACCTATGTGATCTTACTCTCCTTGGTCAGTGTTTTATTATGGATGACAAGATGTTTTCTCATTAGGACTCGCACCATAAGCCTCTTTCATTCCAAACATCTGGAAACGCATTCATCTCTGTAACTATATAGTAATGGCTTTCAGTTACAGCTGGCGGAAATTATGCTACACACCTATTTATTGCCTTCACCAAACGATTCTGCTTTCACTGGTGTGACCATAACTTGCCAAAATATTTAACTAATGCTTTCGGCAGTGTCTCCACTTCTGTCTGATCACTCCTCAAATGACACCTTCCTTAATCCCACCCACAAGCAAGGTAAGCCACTCAATTTTATGCTAATTTCAAACATTTTATCCAAATCTAAACCCATCATCGCTCCATCTGACATCACACATTTCACATGCAAATCAGTTCGCCTCCTTGTAGATCGCTCTCTCATGTACCCATCTGCTGTAGAAAACAAGACCCCACTGCTCTCACTGCTTTCCACGTGATCTTCATAAAGACCTCACTTCACTCTTGCACTACAGCTCATACAACTGCTTCATTATCCACCTTGTACCAAAGATAGGCCTCAGCCATGAATTACACTTGAAATAAGAGCGCATAACAGTAAATGAGGGCAGCAGTACATAAATGGCGAAAGCACATATTCACTGCTAACTTCTTGGTTAATAAGCAAGCCCTTCATACACTGCATAATGATCTAGGAGGTGTCAAATCTATCTATTTCCAGGACCTCATTACCTCACCATCCACAAGCGCTCTGTGCAAACCTTCAGCTCTTTACTCTCTCCATCATCTTCAATTATCAGTATTATATTGTTCATCCTTACCTGCTCATGACTTCACCCTGCTACATCTGCTCCAAGATTAACACTATAATTAGTCCACAGTGCTCAAGTCCTCACTCGCCTCAACCCTGCGCAGTTACATTATTACGATTTAACACAACATCCTCCTAACAAACGTTTCCTCTTATGAAAGTAGCTAATCCACCCTGTGCCCCTCCCTGTAACCATTTCGTCCTCCCTTCATCAAATCGTTGCCTCTTTCATCCAACAGTTTCCCCTGCGTTTCCCTTCGCACTGACTGCCTGTCCTGTAACCGACTACTCAACCCTCTCCTGTGTTCGGGACCCTTCATTCCACTATCCTATCCTCTCCTCTGTTCTTGTCTATGCTCATACTCTTAGATCGTTCTGCCTCTCCTCTGATATTGCTGGTCACCCCACACTTTTCTCAATGAGCGCACGGGGCATTAGCTGGGTACCAGCCCTTATGCTCCTCAATAAGCAGCAGCAATCGTTGCAGTTTCACCAAGGTGAGTTTAGTAAAAGTTTATTTTACTACTTTCGATAACTGGTGCCTTTCGCAAACAGAAAAGGTAATGACAATGTATGGCACATTACAAGATGGCATGTTTTAATAATAGGGCTTCTGATTATATGCATAACCTTTGATCTAGCAGACATGATTGAACATATGGTGAGACCCTTAAATGAAGGCTTAGGGCTCAAATCACAAAGGGACTAATATTCAATAAAGTTACGTGTCTCTTCACTCATGGCAGAATCTCCGCACTGCACTCACTGCAGTGCGCTGGACAGAGAGGCTGCCCAGAGTGCAGAGACTCCACACTTGTACCTTTACTACACGTAAGTCCCTTTGCAAATCAGACCCTTAACCTCTACTTCTTTGTGATTTTTAAAATAAAGAGAGGGAAGCATTTATAGTAAAAATGGAAAACTCGTGTCTCTATTTACAATGCAGTTATTGGTTGTTTTTAACTTTCAAGAAAATAACACATTTGTTCTTAAACGACATCCATATCTTCTTAAATCACACATTTTATGATTTTGACATTTGGAATTTCATGTCATACCCTTCACTTGTGCCCATTCCCGACTTCTTATACCCTTGTTATCTAGCAGTGCTTTCAACACCACAGGCCATCAAATTCTGGACGGAACGGCCCTAAACGGTTTTGCCCATACCTCTATAATCACACTCAAACGCTAACAAGCATTGGCATAGCCAATAGGTCTCGCCTTTGGGACCGTTTAAGTGTTTAGTTATCCATCACAATATCCTTGGTGCAGTAACATTAACTGTTGCATGGCTAAACACTTATAAGGTCCCAAAGACGAGACCTATTGGCTATGCCAATGCTTGTTTTTCTATAGCCCTTGCGCCTGTCAACTTATTTATGCAGTGTTGTAAGTGAAACCTGATGAGCGCATTTTTTGTTTTACAAATTAGCTGATTATGCTATTCACCACTGAATGCGTGGATCTCAGATTACATGCAGTGCACCCTTCTCGCCTTGGACCGAAAAGGCTTTGATCTCCAAAAAGGCTCTTATTTGCATATTAGATGCATCTTGCAAAATGCAGCCGACAATGCTTAACACTGGCATATGCATGTGTTTCGAATAATCCATATGCTGCAGAAAGATTGAATCATGCATACAAAGGATGGACCCTTTTCATAAATTTGGTATTTGAGTATAGAGAAAAAAAAAGAAAAACTTACTTTTAAGGGCTTATTAATATGTCGTTTGGAAAGGCTCTGAATGGGATTAATTATTGCAGAATTCGATTAGGAACCCTTGTTCCCGTATGCATTGTACACATCTCACAATAACTGATTATGTTGCCTAGAAACTGTTCGGGCAGTCCGAATTGGTTCCGAAAGGCATTTGAACAGCCCAAGTCTTTTGGAGCTGAATCGTACAGCTCTATGGACAAGTTTTTTGAACGAATGATTACGATGACCGATGCGGACAGTGGTTCCGATGGATCGCTGACATAATATCGATTACCAAAATATCCCCATACACAAATATTGACACATAAATATCTATTTTAAAAAATATCGTCATCCTATCTTTATAATGTAAAGCATAAAAACATCGAAAAAATAATATCGATGTGTAAAATATCGATGTACAAAATATCGTTTTTTATATATAAAATATAATGCTAAATAAATTAAATGATAAGATTAACTTAAAACAATTATTTAAACAAATATAGTACATACATTTAATGAAAGAAATTTAAACATACATATATAAAATGTAATATATGTATATATATTTACTTAAAAACAATGAATTAACAAATAATTTTAATTTATTTTAAATTGTTATAAATATATAACAATTTGCGCATATATATATATATATATTCACTTAAAAAACCATAGGTTTTACACATGGTATAGTTAGGTGGATATTTCACTCGTAAAAAACCAATGAAATTCCCCCGTTATAGTTAGTTCAGATAACTATAACTCGCGCGACCGCCACTCTATCACAAGGATGATGTCATCAGTGATGTCAAGAGTGATGCCACTGACCATGTCATGAGTGATGTAATATGTGACTTCATGAGCAGAGGATTGCGGGCGCGCGAGTTATAGTTATCTGAACTAACTATTACGGGGGAATTTCATTGTTTTTTTACGAGTGAAATATCCACCTAACTATAACATGTGTGAAACCTATGGTTTTTTAAGTGAATTTGCAAGGTTTTTAAATGTTAATTCTTAACTATAACGTGTGTGAAACCTATGGTTTTTTCAGTGAATAAATACATATATATTTTTATACACATAAATATATTTAAAAAAATGGTGAATAATTTTTAGTTAGGAAAACTATATTCATTCTTTTTAAAAAAAAATTATATTTTACAGAAGTCGCGCACCCTACACGATGGCTGCGCGCATTCCGGTAGCCATTTTGAAAAGTCGCGCTGGGGTCGCGACTTCGGCGTAATTTGTAAGTATGAACTATCTTTAAATCAATTATAAATAAAAGTTTTCCTATAAGTGTTTGTCTAAATTTATTATTAAAAGTATTTATAAAGTATTATTTTCAATATAATTTCGACTAAAAATTATTAGATTATTATTGGATTCGGAGTTTAGTAGGGTTGACCATTTTGCTTGATCTGATTTGCAAGATTTCTTGGTCTAGTCAGGTGGACACCCTCTTCCGGGTGAGGTCCGGCTTGAGGATTCTATTCAAAAGGTGAGGAATCCACAGGCAGAAGTATCCATCAGAAGAGCAAATTACTTACCTTCGGTAATGCTTTTTCTGGTGGATACAGTATCTGCCTGTGGATTCTTCACTGTCCCACCTGCCTCCACGTTGTCCACCTGTTTCTACCAAAAAGATGCTTTTACTGTTTGGCATGAATATTTTTAATATGTCTTAATCATGCTTATGTTTAATAGTGAGAAATGCTTGATCTGTTGCTATTTGTTTATGCCTTTATTGGTTATGCATATATATATATATATATATATATATATATATATATATATATATATATATATATATATATATATATATATATATATATATTCACTGAAAAAACCATAGGTTTCAGGGGCGTTATAGTTAGCTGGACTTTTCACTCGTACTAAACCATTGAAATTCCCCCGTTATAGTTAGTTCAGCTAACTATAACTCGCGCGCCCGCAATTCACTGCTGATGACGTCACATATTACATCACTCATGACATGGTCAGTGACATCACTCATGACATCACTGATGACATCATCCTTGTGATAGAGTGGCAGACCTCCTCTTCCCCTAATATAACCTTTAATACACACATTCAAAAATAGAAACTACAATGTTCAAAACAATGGACATCCCAATACCAGTTACAACAACCTATTCAGTAATTCTAAGATCCACATACACATCCACTCATTCACCAACAGTCCTATACAGTCACTCATACATGTACTCACTCATCATATGTACTCACACACCTATACATCCTGTTACACAACGCCACTCATCCATAGAGTTACTCACACACATAGTCACTCATGCTAATAAAGAATCAAACATCCATTTACTTGCATATACAGTTATACACACACCACCACACTTCTACAGAAACTTACACATACTTAGTCTTTTAAACAATCACTTATAGAAACACATACTTATTCATACAGGAACTCTTTCAATCTCTCACTCTCACATATACTCACTTATATACACCAATAGTCACATATACTAGTTTAAAACATATGTAGTTACTCATAAAGACACTATTGAGTCAGTCTATCACTCACTAACACACCCATGCACACACTCATTCACCCATACAGTCCTGCACACATGCTGTCTTCAACACATACAAACAGTGAGTCACTCATTCATGCACCTATGCACTACGTAATACCCCCCACCGAACCATACAGACACTCAGACACTCATACTGATACTCAAAAAACCAACTAATAACCTATATAGACACTCATGTAGCTACTCACCAACCCATGCAGCCACTTATACACCAAGCGAGAGACTGATACAGATATTTACACATTTAAACATTACTCACTAAGCCATGTATTCACTAAGATACACTTAATCAGTCAGTTATAGTATAACTGTTATACAATCAATTTTTCAAAAACAAATCATCCATTTAGACATTTATATACCCATTTATTCTTCCATTGACCTTGAGATATACATACATAAAACATATGTAATTTTCAGAAAAACACAGATTCACTGGATGATGTCATCAGTGATGTCATTTGAGATGTCATCAGTGATGTCATCAGTGATGTCACTGACCATGTCATGAGCGATGTAATATGTGACGTCATCAGCAGTGCATTGCGGGCGCGCGAGTTATAGTTAGCTGAACTAACTATAACGGGGGAATTTTAATGGTTTTGTACGAGTGAAAAGTCCAGCTAACTATAACGCCCCTGAAACCTATGTTTTTTCCAGTGAATTTCTAAGGTTTTTTAAATGCTAATTCCTAACCATGACGTGCCTGAAACCTATGGTTTTTTCAGTGAATATATATATATCTTTATCCGTGAAAATGATGTTTACAGGATATAAAATCAACTGGGAACATGGCTTTTTTAAACTTAGAATGCAATTTCTGTTTGAATAAATGTCCCATTATTTATTTAAAAAACTTTTCCTGCGCATATTGGACGATACAAAAATATATATATATTTTTTTTTATCTGACCGACTTTGCTCCTGGTAATTGGCTGGTTCAGCATAAATGTATCAGTCCATTTAAGAAAATATGAAAGAATATTTTGATTTTTTTAGTGGCTGTGTCGATAAAGTTATTTGTATTTAGACAAAAAAAAACGGTAACTTTGTATGTTTACCTGTATCTAGGTCTGCCACAAAGTCTTTTGTTCATGTCTAGTGACCAGCAATTGGTGGATTCTATCATGTGACCTTTTTTTGTAATCGTTGTTTGTGTATTTTAACCCACACACTGAACGAGTTATCCATTGCATGATTAAGGCAGGAATGCCGAAACGCGTCGCAAAGGATTGAAATCATTAAACTGTGGATTTGGTGAGAACCGTTGGTGTCGGCGTCCTTTCTTTGATAGAAGACGGGAGTTGGAGGTTGATTTGGAGCCGCGCGCAACTGGGAAGTGGCATCGCCGACACACCCTCGTTCAGGTGCTTTCTTGGTTTACCCAGTTCTGTTTGATTGTAATGCGTGGAGCATAACAGAAAGCCCCCGTGGAGCACTGAAAGAAAAACGAGCGTTAGCTTCCACGCACCAGGTGACTAGGTTGCGGAGTTGGAGCGTTGGATAGCGCTTGGCTTACCGCGGACTGGTTCCTGCAGTGGAGCAACTGAGAATTTCGTGTCAAACCAGGGAGAGGGAGTTAGGGCGGGCTCGCCCTAATCAACGACCCATAACCACACAGAATTACTTCAATGATTTCACCCACTGCGAATGTTTCTTGAATTACGTGGGACATATATATAGAATTTTTTATGAACATTATGGATCAACTACTGATCGAGAGGGAGAATGCAGCCGGTCAGATGTTCTGTGAAGGACCGCTAAATATCAGCGTGCAGGTCAGCGAGCAACAAACGGAAAGCTCGACTGCTACAGATATCATGAGGAAATTGGAGAAGATGAAACGCACAGAGGTCTCAAAATGGTGGGAAGTAAAATCGCTCACGCAGTATTTGGATGTGAAACGAATCCCGCGAGGATTAAGGATTCTAACAGCACCGACGTATGAAAACCCTGATCCGGAGATGTTACGCGTATGGGATGCAAATAATGCTCAATCATCAGCAAATATGCTAAAAATCCTGATTAAATATGCGAACTCGGATCGTGACAAAATACTCATTGAGATTAAAGAATTAGAGGAGAAACTGAAAACCGTAAGTGAGGCAACGGCAATTTCTAAATTTGAAGCAGACCTTCAAACACGCTTGGTTAAACACGAGAAAGGTATACGCGAACGAAAGGCAAATAAGTTCCATCGGGACAGGCTGGATTACGCCAGAGGGCAGATCTATACATTTGCGAAAAGATTTGACAACATACGCAAACAAAGGCTCTCCAAAGCATCGGCAGCACTCTCCAGTCGACAACTATTGAGCAACAATCAGGACGAACTGACGGATAAAAGCTCTGACATCAGCTCGGTGGTCAGTTCGGCAAGTGAATCAGAAGCAGAAGGAACAAGCCGCATCCAAGACGCTGCACCAACTGTTGTTGAGGAGTTTTGTTTTTTATTGGTGGACAGGACAAAAAGTGTGAGACCAAAATTTCAAAAAACCAAAATCAGAAATTCGCCAGGAGACGGAAGAACAGGCGCCACGGCAATGGAACTGAGGTCAGGAACACGGAGGAAAGATTCTTATCAGCGCAAATAGGTATGGAGCCTTTGACTGTTATGAATTTAACTGATTTGACTCTTTCAGAAGAAGAAACTAGGATTCTTGCTTTGGGTCTGACATTCTGTATAAGAACTAATTTCAATTACATAGAAAGCAGAATAGATCTTTTTAGATTTATTAGAAAGTTGAAACTTAAAAAAAATTTTGCACATAAAAAGGTTACTACAGAATGCACCGATGTTGACGAATCTTCTAATCTTCAAATTAGAGACCTCGAAGCCCTAACTGTTCTACATCAATTACTTAAGGAGGGAGATGGCATCTACTATGATCCCGATGAGGGTTCTTTTTTTGGGGAAGGTGACTGGCCTTGATCTTTTTGATACTGTAGATACGGAATTCATGCCCAAATCGACCTTCACCCCTAATACCCCCAGGGATACAATTGACCTGTTCTCAGATCTTGTGATTAAAGATTTTAAGACCATTTCATTAAAATCCAGCATTAACTTCCCCAGGAAGTGTAGTGAGTTTGAAAGAAAGTACCACACTGTTATGACTAAAATTAAAGAAAGACCAGACATTGTGACTCGACAGGCAGACAAGGGTGGTAACCTAGTACTCTAGCCTTTGGAGGCTTACAATAGGGAAGCAAGACTACAACTAAAAGACACCAACAGTTATCTTAAGGTCCCAGCAAGCAATGTAGAAGAGGTCAAATTAAAATATCATAAAGATCTCTCCAGATGGCGAGGACTGGGCCTTTTAACTCAGAAGGAATTTCTGTTTTTAAAAGTTGATAACCCGGTCACTCCCATATTATATCTAATCCCCAAAGTCCACAAAAATAAGGAAATACAACCCGGGTGACCGATAATCTCTGCAATTGGCAGTCTATTTGAATCGACATCTAGATATTTAGACTCATTCCTCCAACCATGTGTTAAATCACTCCCTGCATACATTCAGGACACAGGGCACTTTCTCAGTAGAATTGCAGAGATCCAGTGGAAGGAATCATACATCCTAGTCACTATGGATGTAACCAGCCTGTATACGAGCATTGCGCATGTTGATGGTCTGAAAGCCACTTTACATTATTTGAAAACTAGACCTATTCAATTTTACCAACATTCTTTGATGCTTGTGGAGATGTGCAGACTATGTCTCACGAACAATTTTTTCCTCTTTGGAACAGACATGTACAAACAACAACGGGGCACGGCGATGGGCACCTGCTTCGCCCCCAGCTATGCTAATTTGCATATGGGCTGGTGGGAGGAGCAGGTGCTCAAAGTGGTGCACAAAACGGCCTGGGAAAATAACATCATTTTCTGGGCTCGTTTCATTGATGATTTATTTATGGTATGGGATTTGACCATTGCCAGCGCAAGTGAGTTTATAGATCATATCAATGATAATGATCTTAATTTGAGATTCACGGAAACAATTAGTAATTCATCGGTGCTGTTTCTAGATTTGGAAGTATATGTTGTGGGTGGGAATATTCATACAAAATCCTATAGGAAGACCTCGGCAGGAAACTCAATTCTGCACGCTGGTAGTTTCCACCCTCAGAGCCTGAAAAAGAGCATTCCATATGGGGAACATATTAGAATGAAAAGAAACTGTAGTGAGACCAATGAATTAGCTAAAGCACAATCTGACCTCAATGCAAGATTTACACAAAGAGGATTTCAAGCCGAAACGTTGAATCAGGCCATGAAGAAAGTCGAGAAACTACAGAGACAACAACTCCTCGCACGGCCAAGTGAACAAACTGTAAGAGTGAGACAGGACAGGGGTGCAGTTATAAGACTCATAACTGGTTTTTCAGCTTACCAAGCCGATGTCAGACATAGTCTGACCAGGCATTGGCATTTACTTAAAGGGGATCCAATTCTAAACACCCTCATCCCAAATAGACCAATGCTGACATTCAGAAAGGCAAAATCAATGAGGGATGAATTGGTGATAACGAGCCCAGAGTTAAAAACCAAACAAACTTGGCTTAGACCCAGCCCAGGCTTCCATCGCTGCTTTAAATGTAAGGCATGCAAGATTGGGAAAAATGAAACTCAAGTGTCCTCGACTCTGATAAACAACCCATGGAAAATCAGATGTTCACTCAATTGCAGAAGTGAGTTTGTAGTTTATGTTCTGAAATGCTCCTGTCCCAAAATGTATGTGGGGAGCACGATACACATGGTACACATTCGGATTCTACAACACCTTAGGGCAATTAACAATAAGGATCCAAATTATGCAGTTGCCCGGCATATTCATGAATCCCACAATGGAAATGCTAATGAGTTGTGTTATTTTGCCATTGATCAAGCTCCTAAATCCCGGAGGGGAGGCAATAGGGAGCGGAAATTAAGACAACTTGAATCCAAATACATCATCTTATTCAACACCAGGGTGCCGCATGGCTTGAACTCTGAAGAAGATTTACATGTTCATTTATGAATTATCTCTTTCAGATAGGATTATCCATATGTTCTTGATTTTATTGATATTGTATTTTATATTGTTTTAAAGGTCGACTTTAGTTTCCACCGGCACTATTCAATTAATAATTAAGCAGGCTTTTTTCCTACACTACAAGTGTGTGAACTTATTATCATAATTGCAAAGCACCATGTTGATTCTTAGAGTCGTTTTAGTTCCGGTGTCTGGTCCCCATGTACAACAAGATTATATTTGACAGAGGCTAATCTACACATCAGTATTATGTAAATATGCACTTATAGGCACTTGCACTTTATGTACAGGGTTTTACCATTTGATATGAACAAAGTCTCTCTGATAGTTCAATGAGAAGGTATATAAAGTTAATTTAACAATACATTTTTCTATCCATTTTAAGATATAATATTTCAATATATTTTAGATATATTTATTGGTTTATAAAAATAAGATAGTACTTTAAGGGCAGGAGTTGTGAAGACCTTTTGGAATTCTAAAAATTCTAAATTACTTTACCTTTTAGGCTTCCTTTACAATCAAGAACATTTCAGAGAGAGAGGCATGTGATTGGAGAATACAAGGATAAAGAAGTTACACCATGACACCCACCCTCTTCGGAACAATAGTTCATTGAAAGCCCTGTCAACTTGTATAGAGAGAAATAAATGGGATACAGACTTGACAGCAGATTGGGTGTTTTTTCAGGCCCAACCATGCCACACTGGAAATAAGTAATTAAGTCACCGGAAGTATTTGTTTGCTTAAATATGATGATTGGGTAGTATTTAACTAAAGGTAATTAGCAATGTGAAAGGTATGCATACCAATTAACATTTGCGGCAGGATAAGATTAATGTGACACAATTTCCACAGCCTATAGAGCAAAGTTTTTAGATTCATTTTTAGTACACATTATGCGTTGAGTTGCAATATCCCCCTTTTTTTCTTGAAACTGCACTATATTTGCACTTTAGGAGAGGAGAACTATGCACTTTATCCGTGAAAATGATGTTTACAGGATATAAAATCAACTGGGAACATGGCTTTTTTAAACTTAGAATGCAATTTCTGTTTGAATAAATGTCCCATTATTTATTTAAAAAACTTTTCCTGCGCATATTGGACGATACAAAAATATATATATATATTTTTTTATCTGACCGACTTTGCTCCTGGTAATTGGCTGGTTCAGCATAAATGTATCAGTCCATTTAAGAAAATATGAAAGAATATTTTGATTTTTTTAGTGGCTGTGTCGATAAAGTTATTTGTATTTAGACAAAAAAAACGGTAACTTTGTTTGTTTACCTGTATCTAGGTCTGCCACAAAGTCTTTTGTTCATGTCTAGTGACCAGCAATTGGTGGATTCTATCATGTGACCTTTTTTTGTAATCGTTGTTTGTGTATTTTAACCCACACACTGAACGAGTTATCCATTGCATGATTAAGGCAGGAATGCCGAAACGCGTCGCAAAGGATTGAAATCATTAAACTGTGGATTTGGTGAGAACCGTTGGTGTCGGCGTCCTTTCTTTGATAGAAGACGGGAGTTGGAGGTTGATATATATATATATATATATATATTCACTGAAAAAACCAAAGGTTTCAAAAACGTTATAGTTAGGAATTAGCATTTAAAAAACCTTGCAAATTCAATGAAAAAACCATAGGTTTCACACATGTTATAGTTAGCTGGACATTTCACTCGTGAAAAACCAATGAAATTCCCCCGTTATAGTTAGTTCAGCTAACTATAACTCGCGCACCCGCAATCCACTGCTGATGACGTCACATATTACATCACTCATGACATGGTCAGTGACATCACTCATGACATCACTGATGACATCTCAAATGACATCACTGATGACATCATCCAGTGAATGTGTGTTTTTCTTCAAATTAAATATGTTTTATATATGTATATCTCAAGGTCGATGGAAGAATAAATGGGTATATAAATGTCTAAATGGATGATTTTTTTATGAAAAATTGATTATGTGACTGATTCAGTGTATCATAGTGAATACATGGCTTTGTGAGTAATGTTTAAGTATGTAAATATCTATATCAGTCTCTCACTTTGTGTATAGGTGGCTGCATGAGTTGGTGAGTAGCTACATGGGTGTCTATATAGGTTATTAGTTGGTTTTTTGAGAATCAGTCTGAGTGTCTGCATGGTTCGGTGGGGGGTATTACATAGTGCATAGGTGCATGAATGAGTGACTCACTGTTTGTATGTGTTGAAGACAGCATGTGTGCAGGACTGTATGGGTGGATGAGTGTGTGTATTGGTGTGTTAGTGAGTGAATGTCTGTGTCAATAGTGTCTCTATGAGTAACTTCATATGTTTTATAGTAGTATATATGAAAATTGGTGTTTTTAATTGAGTATATGTGAGAGTAAGAGATTGAAAGAGTTCCTGTATGAATAAGTATGTTTTTCTATAAGTGACAGTTTAAAAGACTAAGTATGTGTAAGTTTCCGTATAAGTAAGTGTGGTGGTGTGTGTATAACTGTATATGCATATAATTGTATGTTTTAATCTTTATTAGCATGAGTGACTATGTGTGTGAGTAACTCTATGGATAAGTGACATTATGTAACAGGATGTATAGGTGTATGAGTACATATGATGAGTGAGTACATGTATGAGTGACTGTATAGGACTGTTGGTGAATGAGTGGATTTGTATGTGGATCTTTGAATTATTGAATTGGTTGTTGTAACTGGTATTGGTATGTCCATTATTTTGTACATTGTAGTTTCTATTTTTGAATGTGTGTATCAAAGGTTATATTAGGGTGAGAGGAGGTCTGCTACTCAATCACAAGGTTGATGTCATCAGTGATGTCATCAGTGATGTCATTTGAGATGTCATCAGTGATGTCATGAGTGATGTCACTGACCATGTCATGAGTGATGTAATATGTGACGTCATCAGCAGTGGATTGCGGGTGCGCGAGTTATAGTTAGCTGAACTAACTATAACGGGGGAATTTCATTGGTTTTTCACGAGTGAAATGTCCAGCTAACTATAACATGTGTGAAACCTATGGTTTTTTCATTGAATTTGCAAGGTTTTTTTAAATGCTAATCCCTAACTATAACGTTTTTCAAACCTTTGGTTTTTTCAGTGAATTTGCAAGGTTTTTTAAATGCTAATTCCTAACTATAACGTTTTTGAAACCTTTGGTTTTTTCAGTGAATTTGTACGGTTTTTTATATGCTAACTTTTGTATTATTTAATTAAAGATATTTTTTTTATAAAAAATAAAATTCCTATATATTCATTTATATTTTATCTGTTTTTTTTTTTGTTTTTTTTTTTAAATTTCAATTAGGATAATTTTTTTTTTTTTTATTAATTTTTTTAATTATTTTTAGTCCACTTTTTTTTTTATATATAAATTCTTGGGGTGCACGCTCTGAGCGCGCTCCTAGTACTATTTCGTAAGTTTTTTATGAATTCCGTCGTACGTTATTTACGTACACAAATATACGTCATAGTGCGCGCTGGGAGCGCGCACCCAGTACGTATGTGTGCGTACGTACGTACGCATGCGTGCATGCGTCCTACGCGCTCTACGCGGTTTACTTCCGCATACGCTAAAATTACGCGCAATAACGGTCGCGTATAAGCGTGTTCAACGTATGCGCGCTAGGTACGCGCATATGACGTATGCACATGCGCTCTTACGCGTTCGCGCATACGTAATCACGAGGTGCGCGCTCGGAGCTTGCGCAGTGCGCGCACCTCGGGTTTATGCATAATAAAACAATATTTCTTATTGGTTATCATTACTTTCAGCTTCTAATTGTTTCAATACCACACCCAATCCCCTCATGGCAAGTCATGTGATCAAGAATCATCACTTTTGATTGGTTTGAAGTACTTTCAGTTCCAGATTCTTCCCAAACCACACCTACTCCCCTCATTATTAGTTCTGATTCCTTTGGTGAAGGAGCTATTCTGTTGTTGAGAGACAATGGCTGAACAGCAACCAACTTCAGACTGTGACCAGGACACTCTTGAGAGGCAGAGGAACAGGAAGCAGAAAGACAGCTTTATATGGCAGTTTTTCACTTTTCCAGAAGGTCTGAAAAAGGTAAATGCACCGAAAGTTACATGTGTACTTTGTAAAAAAGTCTTATCTCGTGGGAATCCTAACAAGAAATATTCTTTTAGCATTCACACTATGTTGAGACATGTTAACAAAATGCATCCAGTAACTTTTCGTCGAGCTTCCGGAGCAAACCCTCCACCTGCTCAGCCGACGACATCTGCAGCAGCTCAGCCGAGCACATCTTCGGCAGCTCAGGCGAGCACTTCAGCTGCGATGGTGCCTTCACCTGTTTCTACACCTCTTGTTGGTCCACCTTGTTTGGCGAGGTTGTCTACACGGTGCACTGATTGTGGTTCTCTTATTTCTGTGGGGGAGACCAGTCTTGATCTCCTTCAGAGAAAATTTGATGCGCATCCGTGCACAAGGCCATAGATGTTTTTTCTTTTTTTTCGTTTTTCTCTTCCTGTTTCCCTCCATTAACTCAAGGGCTCTTTTAAGAGCCACTTATAAACTAAACCCCCCAAATTTTTTTTTGAGATATTTTTTGGGGAATTTTTTTTGAGGTGCGCGCACCCTGCGCGCACCCAAGGTTTTTTTTTTAAATATATATATTTTTTTTTAATTAATATACAAAAAGAGGTGAAGAAATGGAAGCTTGAAAAGGGAGGATTGAATAATACTATTATTTTTCACTTATTTTTTTAAAAAAAAAAAAAAATTCTAAAAAAAAAATTCTAAAAAGTATTTTGCAAGGGAACAGAATTTTTTTTTTATTTTTTGTTTCCAGTTCTGCAAACAAAGAAAAAAAGTATTAATATTCAATCATACATTACAAAAAGCATTACATGTTTTTACATATTTTACAAAGCAATTTTTTGCCCTTTTTTTGCTGTTTTCAGAATTTTTTTATTTTTCACTTAAAATACTGAAAACAATTGTATTCATCATTTAACAGCGGGCAAAAAAAAAACAATCTAAAAGATTGCTTAAAAAAAGCCCCAAAACTATCCTCACTAAAATATACCTTGTTAGAAAAATTAAAAATATAATACAAGTACTTTTCTAGAAGAATACAAATTTTCTAGACAAACTGTTTTTAAACCTTCTCGCAAAAGCACACATGCCAAAATAATTTCTGTCAAAGGAGTCCACAATTGTTTTTATTACTTTTCCTTTAGGCCAAATAGTAATTTCAAAATCCTTTTTAATTGATATCTTCAATTATAATCCTTTAAAATTACAAAAAATTCTTTCTTCAGATGCAGATTTTAGTTTTCAAAATTTAGGTTTCAGAAAAATTAAGTAAGAATTGGGTAAATCATAAGGCAAACGTTGCTTGAAAATCAATTGGGAATCATTACACAGTGTCCAGCCTTTTTCACATTTTAGATAAACTGTGTAATGTCCAGAAGTTACAGTAGGTCCTTCATGAAAAATTATTGCAACTGTAACAAACGTTTTTCCAGAAATTGATAATTGCTGTCCTGTAAACTTCTTTATTAAAGTGTCCAATTTTGAACCATCACTTCTACAACGTTGCATCATTAAAATTACATACTGACCATATTTCTGTAAAAATAATGTAGAAAACATGTCAGATTTACATTCAGAACATTCCATGTTGTGATTGGCATCTTTAACTAATTTACTAAAAGTCACTGATTTACTTTGTGGTAATGGTAAAAATATGAACCTTTCGGAATCAACATTACTACTACATGTGTTCATACAGTTTTCACAGCAATGTTCCCACTTGTAAGAGACACCAAATAAGTTTTCTACTTCTACTCCTTCATCTTCTAGTACACTCAAAATAAATATTAAGAATTCCTGAGCGTCTTGCTGGATATTTTCTTTAAACTGTGTAGAACCAGAACATACATCTAAAAGATTTCTAACATCAGTAGCACTTTCTATTTCAGTTTTATCAGTACTCAGCTTCTCATAAAGGAGACTCAGCAGTGAACACAATCTTTTTCCATGATTTACTTTTATCTGTTCTAGCAACTTTTCAAGATAAAATACAACATTCAGCATTACATTTGCATAGCAGTTGACACCAGAGCTATTTTCAAAATGGCAACCAACAACCTCTTCAACACTGTCCTTTTTCTTTTTCCTTGCTATCACATCACTGTCCATTTTTTTTTTGTTCTGTTCATCCACATTACAGATATTTTCAAATCTCCTTTTCCGAGAAACAACACGTTTTTCAATCACAGAATACTGACCTAAATGAGGAGCATAGGTTCTTCTTAATCTATTGTACTCCTTTACACAGTTTGTATCAGCACTAACTTTTGAGTCATCAAAGTCTATCATAAATAAACCAGATAAGGTTTTCACTCGTGACAAAGCAACATATGCCATACCTTCTTTGAACACAGTAGAACCAATGTTTACAAAAGCACTATCTACAGTCAATCCTTGAGACTTGTGAATAGTTACAGCATATGCTAGAGAAAATGGAAACTGCTTCCTACGTACATATAAGTCTTTTACAAGCATGAAACGAACTGAACAACGACAAATGTCTTTAACTTCTTCTATCTGATCAAATTTTATTTTTAAACATTCAATTCCTTCTTTTTTCTGATAATTAATAAAACCCACAACTCTTCCCATAGCTCCATTCACTAAACCTTTTTCTACATCCAAATTTCTCCTTAAAATCACTCGACAATTCATGCAAACATATAGATTTTTTTCTAATCGAGCTGTTTTGGAAATATTCTTCTCTAGTGAATCCAATTTATTTTTCAGTTTGCCTGTTAATGTGATAGTAATTCTTCCATCCTCAATTTTGTCCACTGCTTCCATTTTCTTAATCTCTTCGTTTTCCAATTTCAAAAGTTCCTCATTGAATATCGAGCACTCACGTAGTGTTGGCATTAAGCAGATTACAGTATTTTTTTCTGCAATGTTCTGGTATATTTTCTCTGCAACTATTTCTTCATTTGGAAATAAGTTATGTAGCAACCGACTCTGTAATGCTTTTTTGCCAACTTCTGTGAGTAGTCCAATTCTGATTCTTTCAGAATATTTGCATAATCTTCGTCGTTTGCTTGTCTCATATTGGTAGTGAGTTCTTTGTACTCAAAGAATGACCAAATATTCGCATTACCAATGCTTCCTAATGACTTCTTCGTGTCTTCATGTGTCACAGTATTAAACACTGGTTGTCCTTTAACTGGAGTGAGCTGCAGAAGATCCCCATAAACTATGACATGTTTACCTCCAAATAACACATCATAGTCTCTCTTTAGAATTTGCTGCATTCTTAAATGCACAAAGGCAAGCATTAAATTTGAAACCATGCTCACCTCATCAATAATGAGAACTTGCATCTTCTTCAACACTCTTGAAACTTCGAGGCATGCTTCTCCAGTTAGTTTGTGGTATTCTATTTTGTTCTCATGCTCCACTGGTAACATTAGCAAGCGATGTAAGGTAATTCCTTTTATGTTATAGGCTGCTAACCCAGTTGGAGCAGTTACCACACAAGACAAATTTGAAGCTGTTTTTTGCTGTAGGTAGCTTCTGATGACTTTTAATAAGAAACTTTTACCAGTTCCAGCTTGTGCACTCACATACATCCTTATTGTTTCAAATGATGTGCATGAGCACTCTTTCTTTTCATGTAGAAATCCATGATCAATTTTTTTGATGATTTCTTCATAAATTTCTTTTTGTTCTTCATTCAGTTGTTTTTCCAGATTTAGTAAGTCAATTGAATCTTCCTGTGCTTGATTCATAGCCGTTTCTACTTCAGTCATGGCTACTGCAGCTTCATTTTCTATGATCGGTTGTCCGAGGGGATCTTGACTAAGTGTTCCTGAACTTTGGCTGTCTTGAGAACTGTCTCTAGCTACTTCAGCTGCAATTTTTGCTTCCTGTTCATTTTCTTCATTTAACATTTGGACATAAGTTGTGAAAGTACTGCATACTATGCTGGCTTTGCTAGCATTAAAAGAATCTTCATAGCTTTGAAATTCTCCCAGTAGTTCGTCCTCTGAACGCCATGGTTTAAAGAGCTGTAAAAGAGCCAAGTAGTAAAATTCCTTTTTGTCAGTAGTGTCGCAACTCAGCTTCCTGTGATTTATCAAACTTCCTTTTGTTTGCTTCACCAAACATCCTTCCTCACCAATGACTTTATATTTTCCATGGTTGATGTCTTCTGTGGCTTTCCGTGAATAAATGTAGTTCTGCAGCACTTCATAGAGACACATGTTCTCAAGATGATGACTTCTCTTTGGGTAATATGTGTCCAACATGTTTGATTTCAAAATATCTGTACTTTCTGGGTCATTCTCGGCCAAATATTCAATTTCTCCAACAGATTTCAGTACCCGATTTCTCATTCCTGCAAGGCCTAAGCTTACCCAAATTATTCTTCTGGATTTTGAGTAAAGACTTGCAGATGATAACCTATCTGAACATTTGTAGGATCCAATTTCTCGATGCGATAACATCTTTAAACTGAAACTGTACAGCTTCTTACTGACAGTCTTCTCGTGAGAAATCTCTTCCCACATTTCCTTCAATTCTGTTTTCTCAGATTTAGTGATGTAAGATGTCACATACCGAGCAACAGCAATAGAATTGTCTGCCACATACTGAATATCCATGTTAGCATTCCACATTGTTAAAATCACTGGGTTGAAGTCATTTATAAATTTTGACTCTTCATTTCTTTTTAGGTTATAGGTATTTTTTGGAGACTTTCTGGTTTTAGTATGTCGCACAGCTGACATAAAACTGTTGACTCTTCCTTTTGAAAGAACAGGTCTAGGAAATCCAAATCGACACTTTGTGTAGAATTTATCTTTGGTCTTGTACTTCCGTCGACAGTATTTTCCACACCGATGACTTTGGAAACGTAAAACTTGTTCTTTTAACTTTTTCTCTTCTGTGCTTTTAGGTATAGCACATGTTGCATATTCTTCAATGAAAGATAACACTGCTTCATCAGTATCTGTTCCAAACTTTGGGGCATCCTTGATCCACAACAGCATATGAATATGAGGAGCACCTCTTGCTTGGTACTCTTTTCTCCAAAAGAAATCCACTACTTCTCCAAGAGGTGGATTTTTTTTATTGCAGATGAAGGACATCATAGCCTCAAATCTATGATTGAAATATCTGCAAACATTAACCGGATCCAAAGAGCACAGTTCTCCAGCTGTCTTGTATTCAATGTTTTTAATGTTTGAATTTGCCTCTCGTAGAAAATCCAATAAATCATCCCAAGCCTACTCGGCACAGCTTAGGGTTACAAACCATGTAGGAGTTCCTAAATTCCGTAACATGCATTTTAACTCACCATGGCGTCGGTACCAATATTCATTTGTCCCACGCTGACAAGCCATCAGATTGATCAGTTGTGTTTCCAAATGATCATCTCGGTGCTGCACTTTCTCCCTAAAATCCTTAGCAGACACATTATGTAGATGTACTCCACTTTTCAAAATGTGATTTACTGCATAAGATAATGCAGACAAGTCGCTTTCAAATAAAAGATGGAACAAATATGGAATACTTTGACGAAATCTAGGATCTTCTGCATATAGTCTTGTAGTCCGATACTCAGAAGCTGGAATCTGTTCTGGGCGTTCATCGTATCGACCACCTTTTCCTGTAGGAAACAGCTGAGGAAAACATCGAGCTTCCAAACTCTCCTCCCATACACTCACGGGAGTTCCTTTTGCTTTCTTCATCTGAAACAGATCAATAGTGTCTCCCATAACTTCTTTCGAATGAAGAGGATGTATGCTAAAATGTTCATAAACTTCTTCTTCCTTTGACTTGTCCACTTTTTCAATTTGACCAGTTGGTGTTTCTGTGTCTTCTTGTAAATCTTCTTCTTCTTCTTCTATATAAATTGATTCATACCATTTAATATTTTTTTTCAAATACAAATTTGCTCTTTGTACTTTTCGCACATCCACCAGCTCTTGCCAAATCTTCTTATTCTTTGTAGGTACACCATTAACCAGAATTACTAATGGTTCAGTTTCCAAAGTATCTGCATCAATAGTTTCCATATTTTTTTTCAAATCTAAGGGCAAATACACCACTCTTCCTTTTAAACCTCTCAGTAAATCAGAAGGAGGTAATTTTCCAGTTTTGGGCTCCATACGTACTATGGTCTGGAACGGATGAACACATTGAATAAGTATAGACTCATATGTATTTAATTCAGAAAGTTCGGCAGGAATAGCATCCAATTCTAAATTATTATGTGCAGCTCTGGTCGGCATTCTATTTTGTTCTAATTTATTATAACAGTATTTACAAATACGCTGATCTTCACCCAATTCAAAACAATTTTCAAGAAATATATATGTTGCAAAATCCTTCCACTTATAATTATCTTCATTTTCACTTTTTTTATACAGATCAACATTCCTTGTTTGATTTTTATAATGACTTCTGCGGCAACAAATACAAGTAATATTTGGTGTTTCATTAGAGGTGATAGTAAATTTTGTCATTTCATCCTCAAAATTTTTAGTAATAATGAGTTCTACATTCTGTTCCTCATTTTCATCATTTACTGTGTCATTTTCTGCACTTTCTTCTTCTGGACCAAAGTAACAAAACTGAATCTCATCAGTAACCTTCACTACATCTGATACAGATCCACGGAACAGAGCATTATTCAACTCATTCAACTTTACTGCTGGACTTTTAGCAAAATACAATGTTCTCACAAACTTTCTCATTACAGTATGATGAACAGCCAGCATCCAAAAATGATGAAAAACACTTTTACACACTTTTCTAGATAGACAAGCCAGAGAATGTCCCTGCAAACCAGTATTTTCTCTCACTCTGCATGGATCTAGTGTTTGAAGCACCTTCATCTTCTGTTTTACACTCTTTTTACTATATTCTCTTAGAAATTCACGTAATTTATCTATAGATTCCTGACGCACAGTACAAATACTACTACATTTCCAAGTATACACTGGGGCTTTCGGACGTCTCCCCATAGCCTCAGCAGCCATTACTTCTTCCTCATTTCTAGGGACCATTTTCTCTTTTTGCATCACACAACCATCCTTCACTTCATATGCTCTACCATTAGTGTCAACTGCATGCAACAAACTATTACTTTGAAGATAACTCTCTTCATTAAAAAATGGTTCAGTACTTGAACTGTGTTTCCATTCTCCCAAAAACACTTTACAAAAGTTACTTTTTTTCACTTCTCTTTTCCTTTTGCTTTGTGACTTCTGCATTCACTAATTTTTCTAATCTACGCATCCTAATCAAAATTAGAATAAAAAGTTTTCTTTTTATTTCCAAAGCCTTACTTACAATTTTTTCTATAAATTTTTTTTTCTTAATAAATGTAGTTTTTTTCTTATATTTTTGAACATCCTTTAGCAAATTTAACATCACTCTTCTCTGAAACATTTTTCGACGAATGTTTTTAAAATCTAATTTTCGTGTTAAATCTGTTTGACATACTTCTGATTGTACATTAGCTTTTTTTTCTGTTGTTGACTGTGTTGTGGCTTTGTACATAAAACTCTCTTTGTTTTGCAGTTATTTTTGCCATTTTTTTGTTTTTTGAAAATCTGTTTTATGAAATCTCTGCTCTGCTTACCAGTAGATTTTTTCTTTTTGCCATCACCAGCTTCTCCTGCTATTTTTTTTTTCCCAGTTTTGTCCAGATATATTTGTTGTTGCTTTTCTTTCCTTTTTCTTGTCCTTAAAGGCATTTTTTTTTTCACTGTTGCTCAGCAATACCTGCAAGGAACTAAAAAAAAATCCTTTTTGTAATTATAATTCATTTAAATATTTTTTTTTACTTTTCATTTTTTTCAAATGTTTTTCCATTTGTCTCTCATTTGTCATTTCCTAATTTGTGCACAGTACTAACCACCACAGTTGAAAAAAAACAAGCTGCCCCTTTCCCGCAAGTGCATTTTTTAACAGAACAACTGCAACACAAATTATATCTGTGGCCACAATTTCTGTGCACACACAGCCTCATGGTGTGCTTCTAAGCAGAAAACAGAATTTGATTTGCAAATTCAAACCACATTTACTACTCTGTTAGATCAAGTGATAATTGCTGTTACAAACCTTACACATTTTACCTGGAAAATCACATAGGCAGAAAAGAGCACATTTCCTAACAGCTACTTCATACCATAAGTATCTGAAACCTGGCTGAGTGTTTAGAGTAGAGCAAAGAAAAAGAGGCCTTGATGACGTTGAATGTGTTTGCATTACACACAGACCTGAGTACTACACATGAGAGTGTTGGAGAAGCTGCTGTGTGTGTGCCAAGAGTGTGTTTCTGGAGACTGTGTATTCTCTGGTGCAAGAGAGATGAGCAAGGAGATATCCAGAACTGCATGAAGACTACAGGGATGCACGTAACAATGCATGTGTGCTAAGGGATAATTTTTGTAAACACAACAGGCTGCCCCTTTCATGGGACTGCATTTCTTACTGAACAACATCTTCACAAATTAAATCTCTGCCCACAATTCCTGTGTGCACACAGAGTCATGCCATCATTTTAGGCACATAACACAGGCTGCCCCTTTCATGGGACTGCATTTCTTTCAGAACAACAACTTCACAAATTAAATCTCTGCCCACAATTCCTGTGCGCACACAGACTCATGCTATATTTTTTGGAACAAAACAGTGTCCCTGAATAGTACCAAATTACTGTTACAGCCTGATACATTTCCCTTATTATTTACATAAGCAGAAAACAGCACATTTCCTAACAGCTCCTTAAGACCATGTCCATATGTTACAGAGTGAGTGATTACACTAGATCAATTTAAACGAGACCTTGGTGACGTTGAATGTGTTTGCATTACACAGTGCTATCTGAAACAGCACACAGAGCTGAGTACTACACATGAGGGTGTTGGAGAAGCTGCTGCGTGTGTGCCAAGAGTGTGTTTCTGAACACTGTGGATTGTCTGTTGCTTGACAGATGAGCAAAGAGACTTCCAGAACTGCATGAAGACTGCAGGG
The DNA here is from genome assembly GCF_964204655.1 of Triturus cristatus. Classification (NCBI taxonomy): domain Eukaryota; kingdom Metazoa; phylum Chordata; class Amphibia; order Caudata; family Salamandridae; genus Triturus; species Triturus cristatus. The sequence continues at coordinate 503,973,204 of NC_140591.1, forward strand.
ATGTATGTAACAGTGCATGTGTGCTAAGGGATAATTTGTGTAAACACAACAGGCTGCCCCTTTCCAGGAACTGCATTTCTTACTGAACAACATCTTCACAAATTAAATCTCTGCCCACAATTCCTGTGTGCACACAGAGTCATGCCATCATTTTAGGCACATAACACAGGCTGCCCCTTTCATGGGACTGCATTTCTTTCAGAACAACAACTTCACAAATTAAATCTCTGCCCACAATTCCTGTGCGCACACAGACTCATGCTATATTTTTTGGAACAAAACAGTGTCCCTGAATAGTACCAAATTACTGTTACAGCCTGATACATTTCCCTTATTATTTACATAAGCAGAAAACAGCACATTTCCTAACAGCTCCTTAAGACCATGTCCATATGTTACAGAGTGAGTGATTAAACAAGATCAATTTAAATGAGGCCTTGGTGACGTTGAATGTGTTTGCATTACACAGTGCTATCTGAAACAGCACACAGAGCTGTGTACTACACATGAGAGTGTTGGAGAAGCTGCTGCGTGTGTGCCAAGAGTGTGTTTCCGAACACTGTGGATTGTCTGGTGCTTGACAGATGAGCAAAGAGACTTCCAGAACTGCATGAAGACTGCAGGGATGTATGTAACAGTGCATGTGTGCTAAGGGATAATTTGTGTAAACACAACAGGCTGCCCCTTTCCAGGAACTGCATTTCTTACTGAACAACATCTTCACAAATTAAATCTCTGCCCACCATTCCTGTGTGCACACAGAGTCATGCTATGTTTTTTGGAACAAAACAGTGTCCCTGAATAGTACCAAATTACTGTTACAGCCTGATACATTTCCCTTATTATTTGCATAAGCAGAAAACAGCACATTTCCTAACAGCTCCTTAAGACCATGTCCATATGTTACAGAGTGAGTGATTACACTAGATCAATTTAAACGAGGCCTTGGTGACGTTGAATGTGTTTGCATTACACAGTGCTATCTGAAACAGCACACAGAGCTGTGTACTACACATGAGAGTGTTGGAGAAGCTGCTGCGTGTGTGCCAAGAGTGTGTTTCTGAACACTGTGGATTGTCTGGTGCTTGACAGATGAGCAAAGAGACTTCCAGAACTGCATGAAGACTGCAGGGATGTATGTAACAGTGCATGTGTGCTAAGGGATAATTTGTGTAAACACAACAGGCTGCCCCTTTCCAGGAACTGCATTTCTTACTGAACAACATCTTCACAAATTAAATCTCTGCCCACAATTCCTGTGTGCACACAGAGTCATGCCATCATTTTAGGCACATAACACAGGCTGCCCCTTTCATGGGACTGCATTTCTTTCAGAACAACAACTTCACAAATTAAATCTCTGCCCACAATTCCTGTGCGCACACAGACTCATGCTATATTTTTTGGAACAAAACAGTGTCCCTGAATAGTACCAAATTACTGTTACAGCCTGATACATTTCCCTTATTATTTACATAAGCAGAAAACAGCACATTTCCTAACAGCTCCTTAAGACCATGTCCATATGTTACAGAGTAAGTGAATAAACAAGATCAATTTAAATGAGGCCTTGGTGACGTTGAATGTGTTTGCATTACACAGTGCTATCTGAAACAGCACACAGAGCTGAGTACTACACATGAGAGTGTTGGAAAAGCTGCTGCGTGTGTGCCAAGAGTGTGTTTCTGAACACTGTGGATTGTCTGGTGCTTGACAGATGAGCAAAGAGACTTCCAGAACTGCATGAAGACTGCAGGGATGTATGTAACAGTGCATGTGTGCTAAGGGATAATTTGTGTAAACACAACAGGCTGCCCCTTCCATGGGACTGCATTTCTTACTGAACAACATCTTCACAAATTAAATCTCTGCCCACAATTCCTGTGTGCACACAGAGTCATGCCATCATTTTAGGCACATAACACAGGCTGCCCCTTTCATGGGACTGCATTTCTTACTGAACAACATCTTCACAAATTAAATCTCTGCCCACAATTTCTGTGCGCACACAGACTCATGCTATGTTTTTTGGAACAAAACAGTGTCCCTGAATAGTACCAAATTACTGTTACAGCCTGATACATTTCCCTTATTATTTACAGAAGCAGAAAACAGCACATTTCCTAACAGCTCCTTAAGACCATGTCCATATGTTATAGAGTGAGTGAATAAACAAGATCAATTTAAATGAGGCCATGGTGACGTTGAATGTGTTTGCATTACACAGTGCTATCTGAAACAGCACACAGAGCTGAGTACTACACATGAGAGTGTTGGAGAAGCTGCTGCGTGTGTGCCAAGAGTGTGTTTCTGAACACTGTGGATTGTCTGGTGCTTGAAAGATGAGCAAAGAGACTTCCAGAACTGCATGAAGACTGCAGGGATGTATGTAACAGTGCATGTGTGCTAAGGGATAATTTGTGTAAACACAACAGGCTGCCCCTTCCATGGGACTGCATTTCTTACTAAACAACATCTTCACAAATTAAATCTCTGCCCACAATTCCTGTGTGCACACAGACTCAAGTCATCATTTTAAGCACATAACACAGGCTGCCACTTTCCTAGCACTACATTTCTTACTGAACAACAACTTCACAAATTAAATCTCAGACAACAATTCCTATATACACACAGACTCATGCTGTGTTGGTAGGCACAAAACACAGGCTGCCCCTTTCCTGGGTTATCAATTCTAACAGAACTAATGCTTTTTTCAAATGTGCTGCCATTTTCCTCTCTTTTTTTTCAAAGTGATTTCTGCTAAATGCTAACCATCACAATTAAAAAGAAGCTGTCCTTTTCTTTCAACTGCAAGTCTTACTTTTCTACAGCAACACAAATTAAATCTCTGCCCACAGTTCTTCTCTGCACACAGACTCATGGTTTGATGGTAGGCACAAAACAGTATTCCTCATTGTTACCAGTACACATTATCTTATGTTGAAAACATACTCCATAATATTTTACATATTCAAAACAGTTAAATATCTCGCAAAACAGAAAATGTAAATCACAACTTTAAACAAATAATCATAATTTTTTTTTATATATCAAAATTAACCACAAACACCCCTTCTCAAACTCATAACTCACCTTTAAAATTAGTTAGTTGTGAAAGAAATGTGGCAGTCACACAGCAGTTTATCAGACCAGAATCACTGAGCTCCACACCTCTCTCCTCTCAGCAGAACCAGTTAATGGCACAGTTTCCCTCTCTTTTTTCACACATATACATGTTAATTTTCAATCTCAGTACTTCCCACATTTTTTCAAATGAAATCACACATTTCTATTGGTTGAAAACTTCAACCCCTTTCCAAATGTACCCTTCCCCCAACTTAACTTCTGCCTGCTACCATAGCAACAGGTCATGGAACACAGGTGTGAGCAGAGAGGTCAGAAGTTCAACAGACAATGTTTCATTTCCAAAGAGCAAGAGTGCTTGACTTTTCAAACCTAACAGCAAGTCCAAACTAATGTTCTTTTTTCGCACTTTTTTCTGAACCAATGCAATACATGCTTTTTAAAATTTAAACATACAGCCTAGTTTTTAGTGTAGAATGCTTTGAAATAGCCAATGAGTTCTTTTTTAAAAAAAAAGTATGTGTGCCCCCTTTTTTCAACTGTCTTTCCTTTCTTTTTGCCTTTCTACTGAAAGACACCTCCTGAGTGCATCCAGATCTCCTTTGAAGATGTTCACAGTGTGGATTGTAGGTCACAGCTATGTCTTCTGGAGTGAAAAATTTGCAGTAAAAAGAGGTATGGTGAGAGACCTTGCTTTGCCAAATGTAGACATCAAATGGATTGGTCAGAGAGGGTTAAAGTGGCACCAATTAATGCCTTTGGTGAAAACCTTTCTACATCTCCCACAGCCTAACCTTATTATTGTGCACTGTGGTGGAAATGACCTAGGCACTTTAACTGGGGTAGGTCTGGAAATGCTTATTAAGGACACCTTTGTGCAATTGATGTCGCTTTTTCCACAAACTGCCTTCGTATATTCTAACATATGCCAAAGGCAAAAGTGGAACTGGTCCAACCAATTTTGTCCGCAGATTGACAAAGCAAGGAAGCACGTCAACAAATCTATTTCTGCTTTCCTCAGAGACTATGGTATGGGTTCTACATACCACAACAACTTGCGTTACAACATGCAAGACATTTATAGAGGAGATGGTGTACACTTCACTGATGAAGGCAACAGAGTCTTCCTCTTGAACTTTAGACTCTGCATCGGTACTTACTTGTAGGTACCAAAAAACAAACAATAAACACAAGGGCTCTTTTTAGAGCCACCTTATATCTAAACACTTAAATGCGATTTTAAAAAATGTTTTTAATAAAGTTTTTTTTCGGGTGCGCGCTGGGTGTGCGCACTCGGCGATATTTTTTAACGAAATATAAATCTTTTTTTTTGCCCTACAAGGTCCTACTGTGACCCCCTTACAATGCCTACTGGGTCAATTTCTCCCCACTCTGCCCCCTTTTCAAGTTCTCCCCCTTTGTTTATCACCCCCTCTTTATGCGATAGACAAAATGGCGGCCGCCGCTTCCTGATTTCCACCGATTCGAATGTTTACTAAGATCTAACAACCAATCAGAATTGCGCTCGCGCACGGCAAGGTGCGCGCACCCAGCTCGCACGCTGCGCGCTTACAGATATATATATTGATTTAAATACTATTTTCTCAGGAAATACTGAACAGATTTACACCAGACCTGCAAAAGGCACTTCATGGACCTTATGGCTACCTCTCTGCCAAATTTCACATAATTCTGTTCAGCCGTTCGGGCTGTAGCTGCGACTAAAGTCCCTATGGAAAAATGCATGGGGAAAACGCGTTTTGGGACCCCCCTTTTTTCTCGGCCCCCGCTTGACGAATCACCCCGAGACTTTCAGGGTAGGAGCTGAGCGGAGCGCCCCATTAGTTTTGAAAATTTCGCGAGGATTCGTCAACCGACGCAAAAGTTATTCAAAATAGAATTTTGAGATTTCCTATGGAAACTCGGTCCTAACTATAACTACCTACTGGCGACCGCCAGTAGGTAATATATATTTATATATATATATATATATATATATATATATATATATACACAAGTTAACTCAGGCCCCATCCCCTCCCTTCACCACTGTGTAAACACGTCCTGTGGCCGTTATTCGTTGGGAGATTAAGTTAATTTGGATCCTGAGGGTCCCTAGGGTCCAAATAGCCCACTAGGTACCTCCAGTATGCACCACAGAGCTGCGTTGCAGAGAGGTGTAAAAAGTGGTACAGCCTGGACCACCTCTCTGCAACGCAGCTCAGTGGCGCTTACTGGAAGCACCTGGTGGGCTAGTTAGCCCCCAGGGGCCCTCAGGATTGAAGGGGAATTATTTCCCCAACTTAAAACGCGCCATAGGGCGTGTTTGCACACGACACCTCAGGCCCCGTCCCCTTCATTCCCCACTGTGTAATCATGCCCTGTGGCTGTTTTTTAAGTTGGGAGATTAAGTCCCCTTGAATCCTGAGGATCCCTAAGGGCAAAATAGCCCACTAGGTACGTCCAGTAAGCGCCACAGAGCTGCGTTGCATAGAGGTGTAAAAAGGGGCGTGGCCTCAGAACACCTGTCTGCAACGCAGCTCCCTGGCGCACACTGGAGATACCTGTTGGGCTAGTTGGCCCTCAGGGACCCTCAGTATTGAAGGGGAATTAATTCCCCAACTTACAACTGGCCAGGGGGCGTGTTTGCAGAGTGCTGCAAGGAGGGGGCGTGGCCTCCAGCGCGATGCCGGTCTTTTATTTATTTTATTTTTATAAGAAGGAGGGCTGTTTGGCCCCCCAACTTTTTCTAATTTACTGGCCCTGGGGACCCCATCCCCAGGGCCTGCACCATAATTTTTTTTGTTGAAAAAAAAAAATTTGGCTCTCCCAAGGCCTTAATTGGCCCCGGGGACCCCAACCCCCGGGTCATGGCCTTTTTTTCATTTAAATTCTTTAGGAGGGGGCTGCGTTGCCCCCCTCCTCAGACCACTTATGGCTCCGGGGACCCCATCCCCCGGGGCCGGCCTTTGATTTTTATTATTTTAAAAATATATATATTTATAGAAACACCTAGGACATGCTGGACAAACCGTATGTACCAATCACCATGACGATTTGCGTGATATTCATTAAAAGGCGACTATGCATAGAATGAATCCACATGGAATGTATTTACACCGCTAGTGAAGCTCTGACGTGTCTGACGCCCTACCGTGCCTAATCCCGGCGCCCCCGCCGGTGGGTACTCTCCAAGTAGACACCCTTGTCGTTTATTTATACAAACATGGGTAGCTAGCTATTGACGGGCACATTTAATATACACGCACACCAAGCCATTCTAAGGGGATTTGACAAAAATTCGACCAAACTATGCAAGAAACCCCCCTCACGGTTAATAAAAAACACATCCACCGCCGGATGTGTAATACTTTTTATTTTACTCTCTGGAAAGGAGACGAACCTCACTTGAGAGTCACAGCGTGCTCCTGGCTGTGCCCAATGCTGTATTACACCCACCAGTGCCCGCCGATTGCCTCACACCTCTGTATTGTATTCCATCAGCTACTGCGTATGCTATGACACTCTCTAGCCCATGTGCACTGTAACACCACCCCGTGAATATTTCATGCCACTCTTGCCTTCGCACGGGTTATATTGCCCCATCTAATGTGCCTTCCTCGATGTGTATGTTATAACGCACAGCGCAATGCCATACATATTACAATCTGGGATCCATATCTTTGTCACAGTGCATATGCAACGTTACACTCCCCAGCACATATTTTATATTACAGCTTTAGAGACTAGTTATGTTACACAACACTGCCCTGTGCATATTACACTCCAAGGCGCATATCGCATAGCACGTGCTAGTGCCTGTGCTATCTCGCGCTCTCCAATGAATCTGTCATTGCGCACAATGTATTGCATATTATATTTCACGCCCTGGTTCATCTTATATCACACTTTTTGGTGCACAGTTTATACCATATACTACATCTAGTTTTCATTTTCAATCGTGGTCTCAGGACTTTGTTCTATGTAACACTGCGTCCACCTACCCTTTTCACGGGCATTACATTTTGCGATGGGGGTGGAGGCTCAGGGGGTGTTTCTGCCAAGTGAGCCCGGAGTCACAGTCACAAACGTCCTCTTCTTCCTGAATAAAAGTGAGATTATGCTGCATACTTGTTCATATTTTAAGTAGTTCGCACAGACACACATTTTAAAAACAATAAAGTTCCTAATACCCACCTTCTCTGAACAGTTAGCTTGCTGCCCCATCAACCTCCTCCCTATCCTCTGTTGTCTGAATCCATGGACTAGCCTCCTCCCTCCTGCCATGCATGGTCTGATGTGCTGCCACTGCCCTCCATTTAGCATGATGTCCCAGTCCACTCCTCCTACCCTCCATTGCCCAATTCTATGGACCATCATTGACCTCCTGCTTAGCCTCTGTGCTTAGCTTGATGCCCCTATTCTCCTTCCCCCTGCCCTCCGATGTCTTTGTGCATGCCCCTGCTCCATCCTTTTTGCACACTATGTTCCATGGACCTGCCACTCCTATCTACTCTGAGTGTTCTGTTGAGCTGCCATTCCCCTCCCACCTGCCTAGCATTGTCAGATGACTGTAACCTGTCCCTGCCACCTCCACCCTGCCTGTCCACATGCCATGCCCCTATCCCCTTCCTCCTGTCCTCCATGGTCCATTTTACTGCCACACCCTTCTGCCCTCCCTGATCTGTTGTGCTGCAACTGCTCCTCCTGCCTGCCCCACGCGGTCTGTTGTGAGGCCCCTTCCCCTGAACTCTCTTGTCTGTGCCCAGGTCCTGACCCTCCCTTCTATCCTCCATGGTCCTTTGTGCATGCCCCTGCACCCTCCTTCTTGCCCATCATAGCCATTGTGCTGCCACTAACCCTCCCACCTTCCCTGTGTGGTCAGTTAGCTGCCCCTGACCCCCTCCCACCTTCCCTCCATGGTCTGTGTGTATGCCACCATAGTCTCATTGTTGGTCTCCATGGTGTGTCTTGTTTCTAGTGCTCATCCTGCCTGACCTCCATGGTCATCTTACTGCTCCTGCCCTGCCACCTTGCCCCCAGCCCTCTGTTTCCATGTGCAGACCCCCTATTCCCTCCCTCCTGGCTTGTCTGTTCAATTGTAATGCCCCTGATCCGTCCCTCCTGCCCTTTATGGTCTGTTATGCTGCAGCTTTCTCTCCTGTCTGTCCATTATGGTCAGCTAGCTACCATTGCCTCTTTCCCATCTGTTCTCTGTTGTCCATGTGCATGGTCCTGTCCCCTCCCTATTGCTTTCTATGGATTGTTGTGCTGCACTCCTGTCCCGCATGCGCTGTGTGGTGTATTGTGCTGCTGCAAACCCAGATGCCTGCCCTGTAGGGTCAGTTTGGTGCACCTCTCCATGTCCCTCCTGTCCTCTGTTATCCGAGTCCATGTCCCTACCCCAATTCCTCCTGCCTATCATGATTCAATGTACCATACTTGTGAACATTTTGAACTTGGTAAGAGGGAGATTTAAAAAAAAAAATGGGGTATTGATTTTCCCCTTTGAGTTACATTGAAAAAGAGGAGATTGTAGACAGGAGACAGATCAAATAAAGCCCATTTGAGCTTAAAAACATTGGACATTTCCTGGCTGAAACGGGTCTGTTGGCATTTATGGTTGTACTACCACGGCCTCTTCCTTCTGCCCACAATGGTCTATTATATTGCCACAGCCTCTCTTGCCAGTCCTGTATTGTTGGTTTGTTGCCCCTGCCCCCCTTTCCACTGCCCTCCATAGTCTGTTGTGCTGCCACTGTTAGGACTGAGTTCCCATAGGAAATCTGAAAATTCTATTTTGAATGACTTTGGCGCCGTTTGACTTATCTTCATGAAATTTTCAAAACTAATGGGACGCTCCGCTCAGCTCCTACCCTGAAAGTCTAGGGGTGATTCGTCAAGCAGGGGCCGAGAAAAAAGGGGGATCCCAAAACATGTTTTCCCCATGCATTTTCCCATAGGACGTTTAGTCGAAGGTACAGCCCGAACGGCTGAACAGAATTACTTGAAATTTGGCAAAGAGGTAGTCCTCAGGTCAGGCATGTGCCTTTTGCATATATGGTGTAAATCCGTTCAGTAGTTCCTGAGAAAATCAAAAGTAAAATCACATATGTATCTGGGCGGAGCCTAACCACACATCTCATCGTGAGATCTGATTGGCAGTCAGCACTTCATCCAAGAAGTGTTGGCAGCCATCTTGGGATCAATATACATGATAGCACCTCATTAAAAAGCATTGCAGTTAATAGAAGGTTTTAAGACTTTAGTTACATTATAAATCATTTGTTGATGGTACCATACTCATTTTATGAATTGTGGTGTGTTCTAAGGTGATTTTACCATGTGAAAAAGCCTTCTGCTGTGGTATCATGAATCATGTTTCAGAGAAAACTATTTTCTCATGCTTTTCCCACAGAGGTTTGGAAGGTGATCTATAAACTAACTGAGAGCATATTTTCTGTAAATTCACATTATCTTTCTCAGTCATGTGAGAATGAAGTCTGACATTCTCAGTAAAACATGTACATCCAACAAGGGCAGAGACTGTCAGTTGATTCCTTTGTGTTCTACTGCAGCTTCCCAGAGTGTTCTAAAGAACAACTAGAGCGCTAACAGTCCTACTTATGACAAACGTATGGCACACCTGAAGCCATCTTGGTTGGCATAAAGTGGTAACTCTTAAAACATTTAATTTAAAAAGGAACAAAATGAGGGGGTTCATTTTGCCATAGAAAGTATGATTAGTGCTGCAGAAAGAAAAATGAGGGCACATTTTGAGTGACTTCTCAAATCTTCTTCTAGTTCATTAAAAAATTCTGACATGCAGACTGTAACATGCACTTTCAATACCAGCAGCAGACTTCCCTGGTGAGCAGTAGCTTTACTACAGTGATCTAATAAGCAACTAGAGTGCTAACATTCTGAATTTATGGCAAATGTGTGACACATCTGAATGCCTTCTTGATGGAATCAAAGTAAAAAACTGAAAGTATTTCCTACTGAGGAGACTGTAGTAAATGAGGAAATTAGGAAACATCATAACAAATAAGTCTCCCAAAATGGCCACCAGAGACAAAAGAGCCCAAATGTAGCCCAAAAATCACCCAGATGTAGCCCAAGTATAGCCCAATGACAGAATGTCCCAGAGCGTTCTAACGAACAATTAGAGCGCTAACAGTCTTACTTATGACAAAAGTATGGCACACCTGAAGCCATCTTGATTGGAATAAAGTGGTAACACTTAAAACATTTAATTTACAAAGGAACAAAATGAGGGGTTTCATTTTGCCATAGAAATTATCATTAGTGCTGTAGAAAGAAAAACTAGGGCACATTTTGACTTCTCAAATCCTCTTCTATGTCATAAAATAATTCTGACATGCAGACTGAAACATGCACTTTGAATACCAGCAGCAGACTTCCCTGGTGAGCAGTAGCTTTACTACAGTGATCTAATGAGCAACTAGAGTGCTAACATTCAGAATTTATGGCAAATGTGTGACACATCTGAATGCCTTCTTGATGGAACCAAGTAAAAAACTGAAAGTATTTCCTACTGAGGAGACTGTAGGAAATTAGGAAACTTCATAACAAATACATCTCCCAAGATGGCAACCAGAGACAAAAGAGCCCAAATGTAGCCCAAATATCACCCAGATGTAGCCCAAGTATAGCCCAATGACAGAATGTCCCAGAGTGTTCTAACGAACAACTAGAGCGCTAACAGTCTTACTTATGACAAAAGTATGGCACACCTGAAGCCATCTTGATTGGAATAAAGTGGTAACACTTAAAACATTTAATGTACAAAGGAACAAAATGAGGGGGTTCATTTTGCCATAGAAATTATGATTAGTTCTGCAGAAAGAAAAATTAGGGCACATTTTGACTTCTCAAATCCTCTTCTATTTCATAAAAAAATTCTGACATACAGACTGAAACATGCACTTTGAATACCAGCAGCAGACTACCCTGGTGAGCAGTAGTTTTACTACAGTGTTCTAATGAGCAACTAGAGTGCTAACATTCAGAATTTATGGCAAATGTGTGACACATCTGAATGCCTTCTTGATTGAACCAAAATAAAAAACTGAAAGTATTCCCACTGAGGAGACTGCAGTAAATGAGGAAATTAGGAAACTTCATAACAAATAAATCTCCCAAGATGGCCACCAGAGACAAAAGAGCCCAAATGTAGCCCAAATATCACCCAGATGTAGCCCAAGTATAGTCCAATGACAGAATGTCCCAGAGTGTTCTAACGAACAACTAGAGCGCTAACAGTCTTACTTATGATAAAAGTACGGCACACCTGAAGCCATCTTGATTGGAATAAAGTGGTAACACTTAAAACATTTAATTTACAAAGGAACAAAATGAGGGGGTTCATTTTGCCATAGAAATTATGATTAGTTCTGCAGAAAGAAAAATTAGGGCACATTTTGACTTCTCAAATCCTCTTATATTTCATAAAAAAATTCTGACAAGCAGACTGAAACATGCACTTTGAATACCAGCAGCAGACTACCCTGGTGAGCAGTAGTTTTACTACAGTGATCTAATGAGCAACTAGAGTGCTAACATTCAGAATTTATGGCAAATGTGTGACACATCTGAATGCCTTCTTGATTGAACCAAAATAAAAAACTGAAAGTATTCCCACTGAGGAGACTGCAGTAAATGAGGAAATTAGGAAACTTCATAACAAATAAATCTCCCAAGATGGCCACCAGAGACAAAAGAGCCCAAATGTAGCCCAAATATCACCCAGATGTAGCCCAAGTATAGTCCAATGACAGAATGTCCCAGAGTGTTCTTAAGAACAACTAGAGCGCTTACTGTCTTACTTATGACAAAAGTATGGCACACCTGAAGCCATCTTGATTGGAAAAAACTGGTAACATTTAAAACATTTAATTGAAAAAGGAACACAATGAGGGGGTTCATTTTGCCATAGAAATTATGATTAGTTCTGCAGAAAGAAAAATTAGGGCACATTTTGACTTCTCAAATCCTCTTATATTTCATAAAAAAATTCTGACAAGCAGACTGAAACATGCACTTTGAATACCAGCAGCAGACTACCCTGGTGAGCAGTAGTTTTACTACAGTGATCTAATGAGCAACTAGAGTGCTAACATTCAGAATTTATGGCAAATGTGTGACACATCTGAATGCCTTCTTGATTGAACCAAAATAAAAAACTGAAAGTATTCCCACTGAGGAGACTGCAGTAAATGAGGAAATTAGGAAACTTCATAACAAATAAATCTCCCAAGATGGCCACCAGAGACAAAAGAGCCCAAATGTAGCCCAAATATCACCCAGATGTAGCCCAAGTATAGTCCAATGACAGAATGTCCCAGAGTGTTCTTAAGAACAACTAGAGCGCTTACTGTCTTACTTATGACAAAAGTATGGCACACCTGAAGCCATCTTGATTGGAAAAAACTGGTAACATTTAAAACATTTAATTGAAAAAGGAACACAATGAGGGGGTTCATTTTGCCATAGAATTTATGATTAGTGCTGAAGAAAGAAAAATTAGGGCACATTTTGAGTGACTTCTCAAATCCTCTTCTATTTCATTAAAAACTTCTGATATGCAGACTGAAACATGCACTTTTAATACCGGCAGCAGACTTCCGTGGTGAGCAGTAGCTTTACTACAGTGATCTAATGAGCAACTAGAGTGCTAACATTCGGAATTTATGGAAAATGTGTGACATATCTGAATACCTTCTTGATGGAATCAAAGTAAAAAACTGAAAGCATTTCCTACTGAGGAGACTGCAATAAATGAGGAAATTAGGAAACTTCATAACAAATAAATCTCCCAAGATGGCCACCAGAGACAAAAGAGTCCAAATGCAGCACAAAATATCACCCAGATGTAGCCCACATGTAGCCCAATGACAGAAGTGTGCAAAACACTTATTTTTTGTGTATTTGCAGTTTTATATAGTGCAGACTTGTCAGGTATTGGAGTGCTTTACATGAGCATTGGTTACATCACACAAGACCAAATTCATTTTGGTTGTAGGCATGGGGAGATTAAGGGATTTGACCAGAATCACAGAATGTTGAGCTGAAGCAGAAACTCCAACCTGGTTCCCCAGTTGCAAAGTCTGCAGCTCTGGAAGTAACACCACATCCTCTCCCCTAGGTGCAATATTTAATCAAGTGGTCAACTGGATAAAAAAACATAAAAAATACAAATTATGTAAAAGTTCTTTGTCGCTATTTGAAAACTCAGAAAATATGTCTTCATTTTAGTTTTTTAGAGCACTAACCATAATTTTGATGCAAATAACACCCTCTAATATATGTAATTTCTAAAGGAAATACTCTAGGTATTACAGTTTTGATTACATCAAGATGACGTCAGGCGTTCCACACTTTTGTAATAAATATAGAATGTTAGCAATCTAGTTGTTCATTGGGATACTGTTGAGAGGCAGAGGCCAGGGGCACGCACTCTGAAAATTGAAGGCAGGTAGGAGAGTGCTGATGCAACAATTTGACCACACTGGACAGGCAGGAAGGGCAGTGGCAGGACAACAGACTATGCAGGGCAGTGGAAAGGGGGCCAGGGGCAACAAACCAACAGTACAGGACTGGCAAGAGAGGCTGTGGCAATATAATACACCATTGTGGGCAGAAGGAAGAGGCAGTGGTAGTACAATCATACATGCCAACAGACCCGTTTCAGCCAGGAAAGGTCCAATGTTTTTAATCTCAAATGGGCTTTATTTGATCCCTCTCCTGTCTACAATCTCCTCTTTTTCAATGTAACTCAAAGAGGAAATTCAATACCCCAGTTTTTTTTCAAAATCTCCCTCTTACCAAGTTCAAAATGTTCGCAAGTATGGTACATTGGATCATGGTAGGCAGGAGGAATTGGGGTAGGGACATGGACTCAGATAACAGAGGACAGGAGGGACATGGAGAGGTGCACCAAACTGACCCTACAGGGCATGCATCAGGGTTTGCAGCAGCACAATACACCACACAGCGCATGCGGGACAGGAGTGCACCACAATAATCCATAAAAAGCAATAGGGAGGGGACAGGACCATGCACATGGGCAACAGAGAACAGAGGGGAAAGAGGCAATGGTAGCTAGCTGACCATAATGGGCAGACAGGAGAGAAAGCTGCAGCATAACAGACCATAAAGGGCAGGAGGGACGGATCAGGGGCATTACAATGGAACAGACAAGCCAGGAGGGAGGGAATAGGGGTCTGCACATGGAAACAGAGGGCTGGGGGCAAGGGGGCAATGCAGGACCAGCAAGATGACCATGGAGGTCAGGCAGGTTGGGCACTAGAAACAAAACACACCATAGAGAGCAACAATGAGACTATGATGGCATACACACAGACCATGGAGGGAAGGTGGGAGGGGGTCAGGGGCAGCTATCTGACCATGCAGGAAAGGTGGTAGGGGCCATGGCAGCACAGAAGACCATGCATGGCAAGCAGGAGGTTTAGTGGCAGCACAATGGCTATGATGGGCAAGAAGGAGGGTGCAAGGGCATGCACAAAGGACCATGGAGGATAGAAGGGAGGGTCAGGACCTGGGCACAGACAAGAAAGTTCAGGGGAAGGGGCCTCACAACAGACCGCGTGGGGCAGGCAGGAGGAGCAGTTGCAGGACAACAGACCAGGGAGGGCAGAAGGGTGTGGCAGTAAAATGGACCATGGAGGACAGGAGGAAGGGGATAGGGGCATGGCATGTGGACAGGCAGGGTGGGGTGGCAGGGACAGGTTACAGTCATCTGACAATGCTAGGCAGGTGGGAGGGGAGTGGCAGCTCAACAGAACACTCAGAGTAGATAGGAGTGGCAGGTCTATGGAACATGGTGGGCAAAAAGGATGGAGCAGGGGCATGCACAAATACATCGGAGGGCAGGGGGAAGGAGAATAGGGGCAGCAAGATAAGCACAGAGGCTAATCAGGAGGTCAATGATGGGCCATAGAATTGGGCAATGGAGGGCAGGAGGAGTGGACGGGTACATCATGCTAAATGGAGGGCAGTGGCAGTGCTCCAGCGAGGAGTGCAAAATCCCTCCGTACCGTTGCGGACCAAAAGATCTCACACACGCACACTATCCATACATTCGCTGGTGGGGCCCATAACACCAACACACACTCACCATCAGTCCGTACGAGAGGCGATTATCCTTCCAAGTGCTGGATAATGAGGGAGGAAGATACCACTTTACCCTAATGAGCAATAAACCTACAAACCCTTCTTATACTCATTAGGCCCTAGATTCTACATTTGGTATTCCCCTCATGACCGGGATGGATCTGTTAGTTGTAGATTTAAGTGAATTTCTAATACTCTAATTAACCTTTTCATTAACACATTTCAATGAATAAACAACCCAACTCATTTCTGTAGATGTTCAAATCCAAATTTATATTAATATTGCAGATTAAATCATTCATTTGATCAAGTTGCCATTCATATATACCTATTCTGGCTAAAGTCATCCTCCATGTCAAATCTGGCAATCTCGCAAATCTATGCCCATCAATTTAGCAGGTTAAGTTCATCAGGATTTTGGGCATTAATTCAGTCCGTCAAAGATTCAGGCTAACAGCTGTCCTGCAGTGTCACCGTCCTCTTCGTCAGCATATCATCAGGAAATCGAAGGAGCGACCCTCCAACCTCTCTATTCAATGGGTTTTATAATAATTTCAATAGCAAAATGTAACAATATTGAGTTTCCAACTGTTCTGATTGGCTGATCAGGGGTCAACCTCTCCGTTCCCATAAGGTTTAGTCCATGTTGTCAGCATACTTGCTGGTTCCGGTTCTTTAATAAAGCCTTTTGTCTGTAGCGCTGGCACCTTTCCCAGTGGCCTTGATAAGTACAGCTTGCCTGGGGTCAAGACAGGGCCATTGTTGCTCATCTTTTAGCGCAGGCGCACTTCACCCAAGCCTGGTTAAGTGTCGGCAGTTGGGTTAGGCACCAAAAGCAGCCATCATTTGATAGGCCAGAATAGTCAACTTAAGCAAAGAAACACAAAAACGTAATTAATACATAGAAATGACTAAATGTTATTCCCTCGCTAATACCCATATGTGTGTGTATTTATCTAGCCAAAAGCAACACTCAATGCGGTTTATACTTACTAAATAAAGCACGAATCACAATTTCATCACCAAAGTGACATATATCATGCAATGTTCTAATTATCTATCATTAATATGCGTACGAAATTTAGTTCACGTCATTAATTAGGCCATGCAGATGCAAATCCCACGTGTATTTCGGTCATTAATAAGGTTGATTAGTTATTTCCACATCACACCAAACCATTAGTACAATTATGATTAATTAACTAATCTAAAT
Source organism: Triturus cristatus (assembly GCF_964204655.1). Taxonomy (NCBI): domain Eukaryota; kingdom Metazoa; phylum Chordata; class Amphibia; order Caudata; family Salamandridae; genus Triturus; species Triturus cristatus. The sequence continues at coordinate 503,989,660 of NC_140591.1, forward strand.
AATAAAACGACATGCAAAATGGGATGGGTATACAAAAATTTTGCATAACCCGCTCCAGCAGCAGCACATCAGACCAGGCATGGCAGGAGGGAGGAGGCTAGTCCATGGATTCAGACAACAGAGGATAGGGAGGAGGTGGATGGGGCAGCAAGCTAACTGTTCAGAGAAGGTGGGTATTAGGAACGTTATTGTTTTTAAAATGTGTGTCTGTGCAAACTACTTAAAATATAAACAAGTATGCAGCATAATCTCACTTTTATTCAGGAAGAAGAGGATGTTTGTGACTGTGACTCCGGGCTCACTTGGCAGAAACACCCCCTGACCCTCCACCCCCCATCGCAAAATGTAATGCCCGTGAAAAGGGTAGGTGGACGCAGTGTTATATAGAACATAGTCCTGAGAGCACGATTGAAAATGAAAACTAGATATAGTATATGGTATAAACTATGCACCAAAAAGTGTGATATAAGATGAACCGGGCGTGAAATATAATATGCAATACATTGTGCGGAATGACAGATTCATTGGAGAGCGCGAGATAGCACAGGCACTAGCGCGTGCTATGCGATATGCGCCTTGGAGTGTAATATGAACAGGGCAGTGTTGTGTAACCTAACTAGTCTCTAAAGTTGTAATATAAACTATGTGCTGGGGAGTGTAACGTTGCATATGCACTGTGACAAAGATATGGATCCCAGATTGTAATATGTATGGCATAGCGCTGTGCGTTATAACATAGGCATCGAGGAAGGCACATTAGATGGGGCAATATAACCCGTGCGAAGGCAAGTGTGGCATGACATATTCACGGGGTGGTATTACAGTGCACATGGGCTAGAGAGTGTCATAGCATACGCACTAGCTGGTGGAATACAACACAGAGGTGTGAGGCACTCGGCGGGCACTGGTGGGTGTAACATAGCATTGGGATCAGCCAGGAGCACGCTGTGACTCCCAAGTGAGGTTCGTCTCCTTTCCAGAGAGTAAAATAAAAAGTATTACACATCCGGCGGTGGATGTGTGTTTTATTAACCGTGAGGGGGATTTCTTGCATAGTTTGGTCGAATTTTTGTCGATTCCCCTTTGAATGGCTTGGTGTGCGTGTATATTTAATGTGCCTGTCAATAGCTACCCATGTTTGTATAAATAAACAACAAGGGTGTCTACTTGGAGAGTACCCACCGGCGGGGGTGCCGAGATTAGGCACGGTAGGGCGTCAGACACGTCAGAGCTTCACTAGCGGTGTAAATACATTCCATGTGCATTCATTCTATGCATAGTCGCCTTTTAATGAATATCACGCAAATCGTCATGGTGATAGGTACCTACGGTTTGTCCAGCATGTCCTAGGTGTTTCTATAAATATATATTTTTTAAAACTAATAAAAAACAAAGGCCGGCCCCGGGGGATGGGGTCCCCGGGGCCATAAGTGGCCTGAGGAGGGGGGCAACACAGCCCCCTCCTAAAGAATTTTTTTAAAAAATGTCATGACCCGGGGGTTGGGGTCCCCGGGGCCGATTAAGGCCTTGAGAGGGCCAAATTAATTTTTTTCAACAGAAAAAATTAGGGTGCAGGCCCTGGGGGATGGGGTCCACAGGGCCAGTATATTAGAAAAAGAAGGGGGGCCACACAGCCCTCCTTCCTAAAAAAATAAAATAAATAAAAGACTGGCATTGCGCCGGAGGCCACGCCCCCTCCTTGCAGCACTCTGCAAACGCGCCCCCTGGCCAGTTGTAAGTTGGGGAATTAATTTCCCTTCAATACTGAGGGTCCCTGAGGGCCAACTAGCCCAAACAGGTATCTCCAGTATGCGCCAGGGAGCTGCGTTGCAGACAGTTGTTCTGAGGCCATGCCCCTTTTTACACCTCTATGCAACGCAGCTCTGTGACGCTTACTGGAGGTACCTAGTAGGCTAATTTGACCCTTGGGACCCTTAGGATTCAAGGGGACTTAATCTCTCAACTTAGAACGGCCACAGGGCACATTTACACAGTGGTAATGGGAGGGGATGGGGCCTGAGGTGACGTGTGCAAACACGCCCTGTGGCGCGTTTTAAGTTGGGGAAATAATTCCCTTTCAATCCTGAGGGACCCTGGGGGCGAACTAGCCCACCAGGTGCTTCCAGTAAGCGCCACTGCTCTGCGTTGCAGAGAGGTGGTGCAGGCCGTGCCCCTTTTTACACCTCTCTGCAATGGCGCTTACTGGACGTACCTAGTGGGCTATTTCGCCCCTAGAGATCCTCAGGATTCAAGGGGACTTAATCTCCCAACTTAAAAAACGGCCACAGGGTGTGTTTACACAGTGGGGAAGGGAGGGGACGGGGCCTGAGGTGACATGTGCAAACACGCCCTATGGCGCGTTTTAAGTTGGGGAAATAATTCCCCTTCAATCCTGAGGGCCCCTGGGGGCTAACTAGCCCACCAGGTGCTTCCAGTAAGCGCCACTGAGCTGCGTTGCAGAGAGGTGGTCCAGGCCGTGCCACTTTTTACACCTCTCTGCAACGCAGCTCTGTGGCGCTTACTGGATGTACCTAGTGGGCTAGTTGGACCCTAGGGACCCTCAGGATTCAAATGAACTTAATCTCCCAACTAAAAACGGCCACAGGGCGTGTTTACACAGTGGTGAAGGGAGGGGATGGGGCCTGAGTTAACATGTGCAAACAAGCCCTGTGGCGCGTTTTAAGTTGGGGAAAAAATTCCCCTTCAATCCTGGGGGCCAACTAGCCCACCAGGTGCTTCCAGTAAGCGCCACTGCGCTGCGTTGCAGAGAGGTGGTCTAGGCCGTGCCCCTTTTTACTTCTCTCTGCAACGCAGCTCTGTGGCGCTTACTGGAGGTACCTAGTGGTCTAGGTGGACCCTAGGGACCCTCAGGATTCAAGGGGACTTAATCTCCCAACTTAAAACGGCCACAGGGCGTGTTTACACAGTGGGGAAGTGAGGGGACGGGGCCTGAGGTGACGTGTGCAAACACGCCCTGTGGCGCGTTTTAAGAGGTAGTTTTAATCCACTGCCCTATTATATACTAGGGGCTTACAGAGGAGGTCATGCTGATCACAGGGGGACCCCAAAGCATAGTGTTTCCTAGTGTATGTAGGTGTTTTCACTGTATTCTGAGTGTCTTTTAACATAGCACTGGCTCTAGGACTGGTTAGTCAGACTCAGTTACCACCAGTATCCGTCTGAAAAGGTTGAGGGTACAGGATGATTTTGCAACAAGGCTTCTTTCTGCTCTTCTGTTTGTTCTTTCTGCACGTTATCCTTCTTCCTGCACTTTTCTTCGTCTTTGAGGACTTCTGTTGCTTCTTTCTGCATTTCACTTTTTTTCTTTCTGTGCGTTTTTTCTTCTTTCTTCACATGTCCTATCTTTGTAGGCATAGTTAGAAATTAGCGTTTAAAAAACCTTTGAAATTCACTGAAAAAACCATAGGTTTCAGGCATGTTATAGTTAGGAATTAGCATTGAAAAAACCTTAGAAATTCACTGAAAAAACCATAGGTTTCATGGGCGTTATAGTTAGCTGGACTTTTCACTCGTACAAAACCATTGAAATTCCCCCGTTATAGTTAGTTCAGCTAACTATAACTCACGCGCCTGCAATGCACTGCTGATGACGTCACATATTACATCATTCATGACATGGTCAGTGACATCACTCATGACATCACTGATATATATATATATATATATATATATATATATATATATATATATATATCGTACACCAAATAGACAGAATGTCTGCACTCTCAAGATAATTGCAGTGAGATTTAATTACCAGGGGTAACGCGTTTCTTGTTCACACAGTTTGTGCATCAGAGTTGCAAAGTTTACATAGGCTACGATTGTGCATAGTAATCAAAAGCATACTCCACATAACATTACAATGCGCATGTGTATTAGCAATTGCAAAAAAAATACAAAGCTGTGGCGGCCATCATATAACGTATTAATACATGAGTATGAAAGCACATTAACTGTGAAATAAAAATGATAAATTAATAGTTGTAGACCAAACAACACCACAAGATTTGGTCCAGCCCCCACGCAAGCACCCCGCGGCTGATTCTCATGTCTCGGGCCGGCACCTCACACACCGATATAGGAGCTTACGCTTGTACTCCAAATAACCACGTATATCACCACACTGAGAGCTCCAAACAACCTACTTGTGTGGAGAACACCACACACCAGCATGCTGAAGATTGCATTTTTCAATTTGTATCTATTGATTCCTTTTGTGAAACGTCCTTGCACACTGAGGAGGATAACCAGAACGTTAGCGGCAGCAAGAACCTCTTATTCCAAGAGGGGGATGTTGACAGTGATACTAATTACTGAACTTTAAGCACAAAACTAAAGATCCATTTTCGAACAATCCTTTGTTTAATACTCTTGATGGAGGAAGAAAACGAGAGACGTGCAGCAGCTCAAACACTGCTGACACGTGCCCCATGCAAAATAGACAACATACAAGGAACTAAAAAACAGGATACAACTTTACATACCAAACTGAAGTGCTTTGAGAAATTAAAGAAGTCTGAAACCGCCAAATGGTGGGCAGCAGTGTTCTTACAAGACTATCTAGACAAGAATATGGTGCCCCGTGGATTGAGGATATACATAACACCATCGTATGAGTAGCCCAACCCACTGATGTTGGAGGAATGGGCTGAGAATTAGGCCATAAGTCCAAGAGTAATGGTCACCATTTTAGTTAAATATGCCTGGAAAGATCGAGAGATCATTATGGCAGAGATTGCTACACTTGAGGCATAATTTTCAGCCAGCAAAGGACTAGGGATTATAACTACCTTCATGGATGAATTCAAACCCAGGCTTAAACAACACGAAGAAGACATCAAAATCCGCAAACAACACAAACTTCACCGTAATTGCGTCGACTATGAGTGTGGCCACATATTAACTTACAGCCGCAAATATGACCATATGTACGAGAATACCTCCACTATTCAGACCACCGCCCTGGTGAGAAGCGAGACAACTATACCCTCATCAGTGGAAGCAAGTGACTCAGACACTGACATATCTATAACAATCACAAGCTTCATATCCGAAAGAGTAATCACATTCAAGCCCATCACTTTTTTAGACGAGTACCAGCACCTACGCAGGGGCCAGCAAACTCCAAAAACAAAAGTACAACCGACAAATCGAGGGAGAGGACGAGGACAACGAGCCAGAGGAAGAGGAAGAGGAAGAGGGAGGGGAGGAGCAAGCAAAGAAGGAAATGAAGAAAACAGAAAAAACAGAAACGCCAGAACAAAGGAGCACATGGGAAATGCAACAAGCTCCATGACCAGCCACTAATGGATTTCAACATGGTAAACAAAACTATCATAAATCTATCAGAACTCTCGCTCTCCTTTCTTGATAAATAAAAAACTTTATGCTTAGGCCTTACATTCTGCCCCACTGAATTATTCAACTACTCCGATACCCGGGTAGACCTCTTTAAATTTGTGAGGAAACTCTAACTTACCAAATGGCATAGTCTTAAGAATCCTGATGTTGGTATGGGATCTACCTCAAGTCCAACCCTCACTACACCAACAAACCTTACCATAGGTAATATTGAAGTACTGCTAACTAAGCACGATCTTTGTGAACTATCTGAAACTACAAACATGTCTGCTATGGAAAATATTAACATCAATTTTTCCCACTGATATAGCAGCGTCATCCACTTTTAAACCCCATTCTGTCTTTTATCCTATTCTACCCCATGACAACATAGATACATTCAATGACATGGTAGTACAAGACATTCTGGAACTTAAAAGACAAAGGTGCCGATCACGATCCTGTAAAATGCGGGTTTGAACCGTTGGACGGAGCATATTCTCCGTCCGACGCGTACCCGGTCGTCAAAATATACCAACATGGAATTACGATTCGCACGGAAACACCATTTCCGTACGAATCGTACAAAACCCCGACCGACGAAAATAAACATACAAATGCGATCCGGGAAAGCGCCGACGTGACGTCGGGACGCACGCAGCCTGCCATTCACGAACCAGGAATTACGATTCGCACCGACGTCATCCCGCACGGTGAATATTTTCCGGCTGTCAAAAACTGCTGGGAAATCAGGACGACGCGAACAAGGAGTACCGGTACGCGACGGACAGACAGGACGACGCAAACAAGGAGGACCTGTACGCAACGGACAGACATGGACCCGAACCTACGTGTCATCCCGGCCCTCATAGCAGTCGACCTCCTCTACAGGTTATGACGCAGACGCCGCAGAAGGTCAGAACAACAAAGGGAGGGGGGAAAGGGGGGGGTGGCAGGTCCAGGGCAGGCCACAAAACCCCCACCATAGTCACACAGCACACATGCCCTGGACATACCTGACCCTCAGGCCCTGGTCACTACGAGGGGGTGGGGGCGTGTCCAGCTAAGCCAGCGACTGCCACAACGGAAGTTCTTGACGACGCGAACCGGCAACACAACCAGACAGGTACGTCCCGTACCCACGCCTTAAGAGCGTGGGTACGAGTCGTACCACGCCCACACCTACGTCACCCCAACAATGGCGGGACGGCTCGTACCCACGTGGCAAAGGCCTGGGTACAGCCCGCACAAGCATCACATAGCGTGGGGACGGATATGTACGGACCGTACCCCCACCCCGTATGCATGGAGCGTACCCCCCACCCCAACATTGTAAGTACAACACGTACCCCCACCCGCGTATGCAAGGAGCGTACCCCCCACCCCAACAGTGTAAGTACGACACGTACCCCCACCCGCATATGCAAGGAGTGTACCCCCCATGCCAACATTGTACGTACGACACGTCCCTCCACCCGCGTATGCATGGAGCGTACCCCCCACCCCAACAGTGTAAGTACGACACATACCCCCACCCGCGTATGCATGGAGCGTACCCCCCACCCCAACAGTGTAAGTACGACACGTACCCCCACCTGCGTATGCATGGAGCGTAGCCCCCACCCCAACAGTGTAAGTACGACCCGTACCCTCACCCGCGTACGTATGGAGCGTACCCCCACCCCAACAGTGTAAGTACGACCCGTACCCTCACCCGCGGATGCATGGAGCGTACCCCCACCCCAACCGTGTATGTACGACACGTACCCCCACCTCGTATGCATGGAGCGTACCCCCATGCCAACAGTGTAAGTACGACACGTCCCCCCACCCGCCTATGCATTGAGCGTACCCCCCACCCCAACAGTGTAAGTACGACCCGTACCCTCACCCGCGGACGTATGGAGCATACCCCCCAACCCAACAGTGTAAGTACGACCCGTACCCCCACCCCAACCGTGTATGTACGACCCGTACCCTCACCCGCATACGTATGGAGCGCACCCCCCACCCCAACAGTGTAAGTATGACCCGTACCCCCACCCCAACCATGTATGTACGACCCGTACCCTCACCCGCGTACGTATGGAGCACACCCCCCACCCCAACAGTGTAAGTACGACCCATACCCCCATGGAGCGAACCCACACACGTGTATGGACAAAGCATACATATTGTTAAATAGGAGGGGTGTGTGCCAATCACTCCCAGCAGTGCCCAGAGTCAGGAGGGGTGGGTGCAGAGTCCTCCCAGCAGTGCCCAGACACAGGAGGGGTGTGTGCAGAGTCCTGCCAGCAGTGCCCAGACATAGGAGGGGTGGGTGCCTATCACCCCCAGCAGTGTCCAGAGTCAGGAGGGGTGGGTGCAGAGTCCTCCCAGCAGTGCCCAGACACAGGAGGGGTGTGTGCAGAGTCCTCCCAGCAGTGCCCAGACATAGGAGGGGTGGGTGCCTAGCACCCCCAGCAGTGCCCAGTCAGGAGGGGTGGGTGCAGAGTCCTCCCAGCAGTGCCCAGAGACAGGAGGGGTGTGTGCAGAGTCCTCCCAGCAGTGCCCAGACATAGGAGGGGTGGGTGCCTATCACTCCTAGCAGTGCCCAGACATAGGAGGGGTGGGTGCAGGGTCCTCCCAGCAGTGCCCAGACATAGGAGGGGTGGGTGCCTATCACTCCCAGCAGTGCCCAGACATAGGAGGGGTGGGTGCCTATCACTCCCAGCAGTGCCCAGACATAGGAGGGGTGGGTGCCTATCACTCCCAGCAGTGCCCAGAGACAGGAGGGGTGGGTGCAGAGTCCTCCCAGCAGTGCCCAGAGTCAGGAGGGGTGGGTGCAGAGTCCTCCCAGCAGTGCCCAGAGTCAGGAGGGGTGGGTGCAGAGTCCTCCCAGCAGTGCCAAGACATAGGAGGGGTGTGTGCAGAGTCCTCCCAGCAGTGCCCAGACATAGGAGGGGTGGGTGCATATCACTCCCAGCAGTGCCCAGACATAGGAGGGGTGGGTGCAGAGTCCTCCCAGCAGTGGCCAGAGTCAGGAGGGGTGGGTGCAGAGTCCTCCCAGCAGTGCCAAGACATAGGAGGGGTGTGTGCAGAGTCCTCCCAGCAGTGCCCAGACATAGGAGGGGTGGGTGCCTATCACTCGCAGCAGTGCCCAGAGACAGGAGGGGTGGGTGTGATGCACAGTGTGAGCCTTGATAATTGATTGTGTCTTTGCCCTCATTCCACCTGTGTACTTTCACTGGCACGTACTGCTTTTGCCCTTCCCCAGAGGAGTATGTCCCTATGGCAAAGGTGCAATGCGTTGGCTGCATGACATGCCTTGTTGTAACCAGCTAATTTGTTCCCATATGTGTCTCTGTGACATGTTGCAGGTGTATTGATGTAGTGTCACTTGTTCATCCTCACAGGTAGGCGCCTCTGCCAAGGAGCAGATCTGGCTGACCGCCGTCAGTGCCGTGAGGGGTGCGGATGGTCAGAGGCGGAGCCTGTCCCAGGTGAGGAAACGCTGGCAGGATATCCGGTGCTGGACGCGGAGGATCGCACGGGTCCTGCTGGGGGACTCACCTGAGAGCCATAAGAACCGCGGGCGCCGCCGTCTCTCCCACATCCACAAGCGTGTGCTGGCGGTGGTATTTCCAGACTTGGACAGGCGCTTACAGGAGATGCAGCAGCAGGAAGGGGGTAGGTACATGTGTGTTTGTTGTGTTTCACCAGCATTTGTAAGTGCACTGTTCCAGGATGCACTGCCAGGGTTTAATGGTGCTGTGCAGATCCTGTTACCCACAGTATTGCAGTGCTCTCCTGACTCCCTTCCCCTCCTTGCAATGTGTTCCCTGGTCTGTGTGACGTCACTCCGTCACAAGGTTATGTAGCCTGGCACCCTCTCCACGTGGGAGGACTCTGCACACACCCCTCCTGTGTCTGGGCACTGCTGGGAGACATCAGGCATTCCCCCCCCCGGGACCCCCCCTACAGTACATAGCAGGTGTGTCACACCTGGACACAATGGCAGAAGTCACAGTCACAAAAAAGGGACACAGTCTGTGCTAGTAGCTCTGCACTCACCTGATACCCTGGTCACCCATACAGCAGGGGGTACTGTGGGAGGATCACATCCAGCAATGCCAGGTTCTCCTCCAGGGTGAATGGCTGTGACCTCTCCACAGACCTTGACATGGTTCCAGGGAATCACGAGCAGCAGCAGTGTGTTAGATAGGAAATATGTGCAGGCAAGTGCTCCCTCATGGGACCTGGCTGCCTTATATCGGTCACTCACATTTGCATCCTATGTTTCCTCCAATCCCTTCAAACCTAGCACAGTCAGTGGGTTCTTATTGTGTTTTTTTCTTCAGCATGATGTCAACCCCACAAACACATTGCAACAAAGTAGATTCATTCCAACTGACTTCTGCTGTGCACCTTCCAGAACAAATTCAAACTTTAAACTTGGGCTCCATGACAACCAGCATGCATGTAGGCCTTAATACTTGTCCCTCATGTGTCCCCTATGTAAAATTGAGCTTCACCCACAGGTACGGTGCGCTCCGGGCCCCTAGGGCACCCCAAATGCATAGCAACGGCCCATACATGCGTGCGTACGTTCACTATCACCATGGGTGTCCTCGCGTATGCGTACTCGCACTGGTACGGCCCGTACACACGCCTGTATGTTCACTATCACTACGAGTACGCATACGCGAGGACACCCATAGTGATAGTGAACGTACAGGCGTGTGTACGGGCCGTACCAGTACGAGTACGCATACGCGAGGACACCCATAGTGGTACGGCCCATACACACGCCTGTACAGGCCCAAAACACCACCACTCCTTATAACACACCCACCCAAACTTCAAACACAGCCACACCCACCAATGGACCAATAAAAAGGGCCCACACACAAAAACCATGAGCCTTTGCACCAGACTCACTGCTGCCAGACTCCACAGACAACCTACAGCACCATACTACAAGCTTTACCACACCTTACACTTGCACACCTTCACACAACCACCTTCACAAACACCCCCTCATCACATTCACACACACACCTGCACAACCACACCCACACACCCACAACCATCCACACACCCCCCCATCCACCCCCACACCCCTCACCATGCCCACTAACAAGAATCCAAAGTTCAGTAACCGAGAGTTGGAGGTCCTTGTCGATGAAATCCTCAGAGTCGAGCCACACCTCTTTGGAACATTGGTCAGACAGACCAGCATGTCAGAAAAAACAGCCATGTGGCAGACCATCGTCGATGCTGTGAATGCTGTTGCGGCCACCAGAAGGAACAAGCAGGAATGCCAAGCCAGGTGGTACGATCTGCGGAGGAGGGTCCGAGCCAAGATGACGGACGAACACAACCAGGCCAACGTCACTGGAGGAGGGCCGTCCCGCAGACCCGTACACTACCATCCCTGAGAGGAGAGGGTGATGGCCATACTGCCGGTGGAGGTAGTCGAAGGATTAGGAGGACTCCGAGACACGGGTGAGTACACAAACAACGCACCTCACATGGGGGGAACGTCATCCACAACCAAACTCACAAACAGGCACGCAACCACCCCAAGCTATCGCATGACTCAACCACACTCCATGAACACGCACATGCCACTGGCGCCACCATGCCCCATGCACCCAGCTGGACAATGTCAAGTCACAGGCCACAGAAGACACCAACACATGACACGATAAGCCAGATGGCGGGAGGGTGGGCTCCAATAATCACATAGTGCAACTCAGAAGCAGACAACAATGCCCTCTGCCCATATGGCCTAGGTCACAGCCAGACAAACACTGTGTCCCCACACAGGAAAGACTTGCCAGCAAATGGCGGACACCTTGCATTAACACATGGGGTGAAGGCACGTTTTTGCACATGACAGCAGCTAATGAACAGCCAACACTGTGAAAGAGTGGCAGCACACACCCAATGGGTGCCTGGAGATCAGAAACAAACTCACATCAACAAGCCAAGGGCCATTCAAAGATCTGCTAACAGTGTGTGCCCAGGAAGCTGGGATTAGGTGACAGAGGGTGACACACAGAGGGAGGGAGAGGGGGACAGAGAGGGAGGGAGACACGGGAAGACGTACAGAGGGAGGAGGCTGACACACAGAGGGAGGGACAGGGGGACAGAGAGGGAGGGAGAGGGGGACAGAGAGGGAGGGAGACACAGGGAGACGGACAGAGGGAGGAGGCTGACACACAGAGGGAGGGAGAGGGGGACACAGAGGGAGGGAGAGGGGGACACAGAGGGAGGGAGACACAGGGAGAGCAAATCAGCCTTGTGGTGTGTGGGAATGTCTGGTCGTCAGCAGGTGGACTGCGTGCATGTAGACAAGGGTGGCCAGTGCCAGCACCCCCCCCTCTCCTCCATGGCAAAACACAGGGCCATGTCACAACCTGTGCACGAGCACAACGACAGCTACCTGCATTATCTAAGTGTGTGGAACCACTCCATATGCCCACGTACAGTGCAACACGGAAGGCGCCAATGCATGGCTCGCCACACCTGCCCACTCCACTGCTGACTGCAGTCACACTTGACGCAGCAAGTAAGACTGTGCCACACATAGTTAAAGGCGCACAAGTGCACTGTGAGTGGAATGCAAGACAGATCCTAATTCCCAGAGGCAATGTTCCAACTTTGAAACTGATGAAACATGGATGTTGCAGTGGATTGCGGTCGCGCAAGTTATATTTAGCTGAACTAACTATAACGGGGGAATTTCAATGGTTTTTTACGAGTGAAATGTCCAGCTAACTATAACATGTGTGAAACCTATGGTTTTTTCGGTGAATATATATATATATAAAAATGTATTGAATATTTTAATGTTTTAATTTATAATGTCATGTCTATTATTAGATTTTATGTTTTATATATATATATATATATATATATATATATATATATATATATATATATATATATATATATATATATATATATACACCCGCAACATAAAATCTAAGAAAAAACATTACATTATAAATTAAAACATTAAAGCATGCAATACTTTTTAAACTTACATTTTGCACTACATTGAGTGCAACAGTAGGGAAAGTGTTGGATAGGGTAGTTGTAAAAATTAGTACTCCCACTCCAGTGAGTGCAACAGTAGGGAAAGTTTTGGATAGCGGAGGGGAAAGTATTACTATTCCCACTCCAGTGAATGCATCAGAAGGGAAAGTATTGGATAGCGTAGGGGTAAAAATTACAATTCACACTCCAGTGAGTGCAACAGAACGGAAAGGGTTGAATAGCGTAAGGGAAACAATTGAATTCCCACTTCAGTGAGTGCAACAGTAGGGAAAGTCCTGGATAGCGGAGGGAAAAAATTTACTATTCCTTCTCCAGTGAGTGCAACAGTAGGTAAAGTACAGGATAGGGAAGAAGAAAAAATTACTATTCCCACTTCAGTGAGTGCAACACTAGGGAAAATGTTGGAAAGCGGCAAGCTAAAAATTACTATTCCCAATCCAGAGATTGCAACAGTAGGGAAAAGGTTGGATCGTGGAGACGTAAAAATGATTATACCCACTCCAGTGAGTGCAACAGTAGGGAAAATGTTGGATAGCGGAGAGGTAAAAAGTACTATTCCCACTCCAGTGAGTGCAACAGTATGGAAAATGTTGGATAGCGGAGAGGTAAAAATTACTATTTCCACTCCAGTGAGTGCAACAGTAGGGAAAGTGTTGGATAGCAGAGGGGTAAACATTACTTATCCAACTCCATTGAGTGCAACACTAGAGAAAGTGTTGGATAGCGAAGGGGAAAGAATTACTATTCCCACTCCAGTAAGTGCAACAGTAAGGAAAGTGCTGGATAGCAGAGGGGTAAAAATTACTATTTCCACTCCAATGAGTGCAACAGTAGAGAAAGTGCTGGATAGCGGAGGGGAAAACATTACTATTCCCACTACAGTGAGTGCAACAGTAGGGGAAAGTTGGATAGCGGAGAGGTAAAAATTAATATTCCCAATCCAGTAATTGCAACAGTAGGAAAAGTGTTGGATAGCGGAGAGATAAAAATTACTATTTCCACTCCAGTGAGTGCAACAGTAGGGAAAGTGTTGGATAGCGCAAGGATAAAAATTACTATTCCCACTCCAGTGAGTGCAACAGTAGTGAAAGTGTTGGATGGCAAGGAGTTAAAATTACTTTTCCCACTCCAGTGAGTGCAACAGTAGGAAAAGTGTTGGATGGCGGAGGGGTAAAAATTACTATTCCCACTCCAGTGAGTGCAACAGTAGTGAAAGTGTTGGATGGCAAGGAGTTAAAATTACTTTTCCCACTTCAGTGAGTGCAACAGTAGGGAAAGTGCTGGATAGCCGAGGGGTAAAAATTACTATTCCCACTCCAGTGAGTGCAACAGTAGGGAACGTGTTGGATAGCGCAGGGATAAAAATTACTTTTCCCACTCCAGTGAGTGCAACAGTAGGGAAAGTGTTGGATGGCGGAGGGGTAAAAATTACTATTCCCACTCCAGTGAGTGCAACAGTAGGGAAAGTGTTGGATGGCGGAGGGGTAAAAATTACTATTCCCATTCCAGTGAGTGCAACTTTAGGGAAAGTGTTGTATAGCGGAGGGGTAAAAATTACTATTCCCACTCCAATGAGTGCAACAGTAGGGAAAGTGTTGTTTAGCGGAGGGGTATAAATTACTATTCCCACTCCAGTGTGGGCAAAAGTAGGGAAAGTGTTGGATAGCGGAGGGGTACAAATTACTATTCCCACTCCAATGAGAGCAACATGAGGACATTTGTTGGATGGCGGAGGAGTACAAATTACTATTCCCACTTCAGTGAGTGCAACAGTGGAGAAAGTGATGAATAGCAGAGGGGTAAAAATTACTATTCCAACTCCCGTGAGAGCAACAGTGGGGAAAGTGTTGGACAGCGGAGGGGTAAAAATTACTATTCCCACTCCAGAGCGTGCAACAGTAGGGAAAGTGTTGGATAGCAGATTGGTAAAGATTATTATTCCCACTGAAGTCAATTCAAAATTAAAAACAAACAAAATATCAACTACAATACAAAAGATGTTGAAAAACGAAAAAAGCATATAAAAATAATAAAAATTACAAAAGATAGAAACATATTATAATGTTTTCAAATCTAAAAACTACCTACAAAGATTATTTTATAAACATTTTAACAATAATTTACAAACGAATATCTATATTTAATAAAAAATTAATTATAATCAAAAACATTAATTGTTACATAAACTTCAATTTGTTTATTTCCCACCCAATAACACCATACAATTCATAACACACAGCTGAATTTTTATATGGTTTACCTCCATAATTAACATAATTAATTATTTAATAAACACATATTATTAATTAATAAACAAATTCAACCAGATAAAAATTAATTTAGTCACCAAGCGTTACCCCTATAAAACCAAAATCCACAAACAAAATAAAAATAAACAATTACCATAAATATTTATCAATTAATGGATGAATATTAAGAGCAAATAATTATTAATTAATGAAACCTAAAATGCTTTCCACACTCTACTCCAATAAACACCACAAAACACACTTAACAATCATTACACAGTTTTCATAACTAATTTTACATTATTAAATTAATTTTAATTAACACCAACTTATTCATTAATTTTAAAGAATTTACTTCCCACCCTTTACCACTATAAACTCCACAACTCACATCTCAAATTAATTACACGGTTGCTATATTTAATTTTCAATTAATGAATTACCATTAATTAATAATTAATTATAAATATATTACTTCCCACTCTACTCCCCTACAAACCCCACCACCCATTCCTACAAAATGACTCAATAACATAATTAATTACCAATTAATTAATTAATTATTAATAGTTAACTTGCAATTGATGAATGAATATTAATACATTAATTCCAACAATTAACACTATGAATTATAAATTAAATAAATATTGATATATAAATATTATTAATAAATATATTGAATTTAAATTACGTCCCACCCTATTCCCCTATAAACCCACAACCCACTCCTACAAAAATGACACAATTAACATAATTACCAATTAATGAATAATGATTAAAAACCAATTAATGAATCATTATTAATTCCCACAATTAACTTTATAAAATATAAATTAAATAAATACTAATCAATAAAAAATATTAATTTATTTAGAATAATTAAATTGCTTCCCACCCTATTACCCTAAAAACCCACAACCCGCTACACAACTAAAAAACACAACATTTTATTAACATAAATCAATAACTACAAACAATGTAACTAAGGGTGGGCGTAGTTCGCGAAGTAGCACTTAGCGAAGCTACGCAAAGTGAAGTTCGCACTACGCGAGCTACGCGTAGCACTTCGCGAACTGCGAAGTAACATGTTCGCACTGTGCAAGATGTTGTTTTCAATGATTGCACAGTGCGGACAAGCAACCGGCACTGTGCAATCATTGAAAATGGCATCTTGCACAGTGCGAGCTGTAGTTTTCTGCTGCTCGAGTAGATTTTTACTCGAGCTGCAGCTTTCTCAACGCGAACTGGTAGTTTCTCATCGCGAGCGGTCGCGAGCATACGCGACCCCTCGCAATGAGAAACCTGACCTTCTCGCGTTGGGAATCTCGCCGGGAGGTTTATTTTCCATGCTCGCGATCGCGAACAAGGAAAAAGTCTCGCCAGGATGTCATTTTGCTTGCTCGCGGTCGCCAACTTGACGTTGAGGACCGCGAGCAAGCAAAAAATGACCGCAGCACTACGCAACACTACGCTACGCGTGTTCGCACTGTGCTACGTGCAGTTCGCGTAGCACGAAGTAGCGCGAACTTCGCAAACTACGCGAGCGTAGCGTAGTGCTTCGCCCAGGCCTAAATGTAACACATATATTAAAAAACAAAAGCAATACTTATACAAAAAAATAGATCACATACTTTTAAAATACATACTAAAATACATAACACTAATTTTAAAATCGATATTTTAAACAACTATGGGGTCTATTATGATGGCTGGCGGACAAAGTCCGCCCGCCACATAATAGAATGCGGGACCATCCGCCAGGCGTGCGGCGGTCCTGCACCTGCAATTAGGATGCTACCACCACCGCGGCAGCGGCATCCCCTATTCCCAGCATTGTGGTGGGCGGTGCTCACTGCACCACCCGCCACAATGCTGGGAATGCACATTGTGCATTGACATGCACAAGGTGACAGGCATTGCCTGCTGCTTCCCAGAAGAGCTGAATTCCGCCCCCATGCCATATTTGTGGTAGTGACAACTAAAATGTTCTCAAGGGAGAAGCTCGAAGCCACAGTTGTACACCTCCCTGCTTTTACATTTACAACTAGAAAAACTGGAGCTAAGCAACTGAAACAGTTCTTATGGACAGCTGACTACCTTATTATATTCCAGAGAGCATGTTGTGTGCTGCTTTTGAAGTTATGCTCTCCTATTGAAAGGCAAACCATTAACTTTCCCAGAGCTTGAATTGTCAGTGGCGCACAAGCAGGATATTGTAGATGTAGAACCCCCGATAAACTGCCTTCTGATTGCCTGATAGACTTGGCTGATCCTCTATCTGAGTAAATAATCAATTATTTTCTTTTCTCCCACCAAGGCATTTTTGAAACCAAGTTATTCTAGATTTAAAATAATTTAGCAAAACTAAAGTGGATAGGTGATGAAGTTTGGCATTACAGATCCTACTCCTTTTTCCGAAACAGGCCTCATCAGTTTTTCTGAGCCCATAACCCAGAGGTAGATGGATCAAAACCATCCTCTGCTACCAGCAGTGTCACCATCCTCTCTGTCAGCATAACGTCAGGAAGTTCGTTCTGCAAGACAAATCGAACGAACTTACCCCTCACTATTCTACCATCTTTTCTAATGATTTTAATGTCAAAATGTATCAAGAATGAGTTTTAGACAGTCCTGATTGGTGGATTTGGGGTCACTCGGTGAAGTTCTCACATAGTCCGTAAGATTAAGTCATCGCACTTGCTGGTTCCGGTTTTAAAGCCAGTTCATTGTTGAGGTCCTGGCAACATTCCCAGTATGACCTTGGTGGGTACATCTCTCCTGGGGTCAAGACAAGGCTATTGTTGCTGGCGGTGGCGCAGGCGCACTTCACCCAAAACCTCGTGGGACAGTAGCAGTCACGTTGTGCATCTCAGTCAGCCATCTTTACGAAGGCCCAAATGGTCAACTTAAGCAAAACAAACACAAAAACGTAATTAAAACATTGAAATGGCTAATAAAATGTGAAACTCTCACTAATTCCCCTATGTGTAAGTAATGATCTAGCATAATAGCAACATTCAAAGCGTTTATATTCACCCAGTGATGTCATCTGGTGCAACTTACAATTACATCACAAAAGCAACATATATCATGCAATATTCTAATTTTCTACCATTAGTATGAGTACATATATTAGTAAACAATTAGTTTAGCCATGCAAAATGCAAATCCCACGTGTAATTCTTTTGTTAATATAATTGGTGAGTTTACACTTCAAACGAATTAATAATATTACCATTAGTTGATTATTCAGATTAATGTAAACATGCAGAATGGGGGGGGGTATACAACATTTTGTACTACCCGCTCCATCACCTGCACATAAACTATGCTGACCACAACATAGACACCGTTGCACTATGGTATAAGGGTGTCTGAGTTGGCTCATGACAGCCAAAAGTGCACCAGCGCAAGGAGAGAGCAGCGCATATTTTAGTAGTAGTAGTTGCAGTGCTGTTCTGCTTTCTCCCTTTCACACAACGCAGTGAAGCATCTTAACTTGCTGTGTTGCATAGTGTGAATTGCACATAAATCTAGACATATGAATTTTCATGAATTGAAAGGTGTGGAAGCTTAAATAATATAAATTAGGTAAATTACTTAACTACTCAATTAATTACAGATGAATAACTGAACTCAGGAAAAAAGAAATTGGTTGAAAATAAATAAGAATGAAAGTATCTAACATAATGCAATATGTTTTAAGACCCACACCAAGTCCAACACGTGTTTTTTTCATTTAAAAATGCCTGTAGTATAGACCGTGAATGATGGCTGAAAAATGAGAAAAGTAAAAATGGTGAATGATTTTACAAATATAAGAGACCTGAAAAGAGATGTGAAAAGTTTCAGCTTCAAAAAGTTTGAACTTGTAAAACCTTTGAAAATTAATGAGAGGCTTTACATGTCTTGACCTTGGTGTTGTCTTAAACAGTCACTTTTATCATTATTGTTGTCCATTTCCAAAATGTTCCCGATTTATATCCCTCGCTCGGGGAAAAGGGCTTTGCTTTTGTAACCCAGCCAAGATTTGAACCTGTGAATTGCAGGTTTAGACTGATCTGACCAGCAGAGCAAGCCATCCACTTTAAGGAGGCATGAAATATGTGTGAAACTCATTGAGAGTGCTGATGAAATAAAAACTTTGATATCATGCGTACAAGTTGTTAGAAAGGTTGGGAGGTTGCCAGAAGCTGCTGAAAGACAACATGTATTCTGTTTTCATAGTAAAGGAGATTTGAAGGACTTTGTAAACTGTAATGTATTCATTTTTTACCCAAATAAAAACCTGATGCCAGTCAAAGGCAACTGAGCAAATATTTATAAGTTTTATTTCAAAGATAACTATTTGGAATCAATCAATTTAAAAGCTGGGTACGGTTCTCCGGAGTACACCCTTTACTATCAAATAAATATAGGGCAGCAGTAATATTTATTTTTAGACTAAAAAGTACAGAAGTGTGAATTACCTAGGAGAGTGGAATGTTTCCCCTATAGTTTACCACTGAACATACACGTCCGTGTTAAATTTTGAGTAGGTGCAAGGAACAAGCCGGGTTCTGCTCCGAGCAGAGAAAAAGCAGGACTGACATAGCATCTCATGTTTAAACATGCAGAAACACTCTTTAGAGATTCATTACCACTTCCTGATTTTAAAGCATATCACTCAGCCTTTCTAATTAAACAATCCTTTGCTTTATTGTTTGATTTTGCTGCTACTCCTATACCTAGATGGATTGTTTTTGAACGTTCCTCTTTAAAGGATTTTTCTTTTCAAAATGTGATTTATATGTCTAATTGTACTTTCATCTCTAATAACCCTATTTTAAAATATTCCCAAAATCTACTGTATAATACATTCACTAAGGATCTCACTCCTTTTCAATGCTTTTTATTCTCCACTATCTGGTATAATACATTTCTCAAATACAAGGGCAAGTCATTCTACTACAAACATTGGAAGGAGAAGGGTATTATTTTTGTACATCAATTAATTCTCCAACACTCTGCGTTTTCATTTACCTGCAACTTCTCTAAATGAATACCTTTTACTTTCAGCTGCGTTGCAATCTCAGTTAGCTTCTTTTGACCTTCCTGCTACCCTACCATCCCTTACTCCCCCGACACCTTTATATAGTCTCTTTCCTGTGCATAAACCTAAAGCTGCTCTCGTTTATAAATTATTGTTGTTGCATATAACCGAGAGACCTAAATCTCCTACTGAACTTGCTTGGGAAATAGATTAATCCCTTTCATTTTCTATCTCAGACTGGGATAAATTATGGTCCGAGTTATTTAAAATTTCTACTGCTGCCCGTATAACTCAATCTTTGTATTTTATTTACAATAGAGCTGTTATTACCCCTGTTTGCATTTCCAAGTTCTTCCCTTCCACATCACCACTATGCTGGTCCTGCTCTAAGCATACTGGCACTTTGAGACATCTACTCTATGACTGTTCCAATGTTTTGACTTTTTGGGAGTCTGTTTGGTCAAATTGCATGCGTATTTTTAATTGTAATTTGATTTTATCATTTCATAATATTTTTTTGGGTTCTTCATCACCTGATTTGGATAACTCCACTTCTATTTCTTTATTGTTCGATCTTTTTATTGCATTGGCGTTCAAAGTCATTTTATCTTCTTGGAAAGACAATTCAAAAATATCTTCATTAATGTGGTGGAATTTTATTTGCGATGAACATCGGATTGCCAATGTTTCCTCTTCTGTCCTTTCTCAAAAAATTAAATCTGATCTTCTCTGGTTACCTTTTACATCTTATCTTTCTTCACATGCTCCCAAGCCTTAATTTTGTCTTTTTATTTCCTTGGTATCTATCCTCCTTTATTTCTCTTTCCCTTTTTCTCTAGTTCTTTTTCTTTTCTTTTCCTTTACTGTTTGATCATTTATGGTATTTTTATATTAATTGATTTTTTTTTTATAATTTGTGAATAAGATGTTCATTTTGTGATTGATTGTACTCTTCTGGCATTTTTGTGTTTGTTTTTCTTGAAAACTCAATAAAATTCTTAAACACAAAAAAGAGATTCATTACCATTGCGTTTATGCAATTCTACATTATATTCGGATATGAAGCACTGTTGTTAGTGACACTGATAGTCTCGTATTCTTTACAATTCCTTCAGGCGCCATATTCACAAAGAAATTTCTTCTGGCACCAAATTCACATAGAAATTCGAAAGTCAGCAGTGGCAAGTTTGCTACATGGTATAAGTGCAGATTTTTGAATTCTTAAACTTCTGAGGATTCAACTCAAAGGTTTCCAGGACTATTCCTACCAGCAAGAACAATAGAACAATACAGAACTCCTGTTAAAGTTCCTGTGAATGTCTTTCTACATGAACATTTGTACATCATTGAAAATTGAGTTTGTGAAAATGCTGTGAGCAATGTAAATCTTTTTTATCTATAGAGATACTAATTTCCTTGCTAGTATTTTTTGAGGGTTGTTTCAAACCGATTCCCAACATAGAAAATAATTTACTCTCACCATTGTCAAGAGCAAACTTCTGACTTCTTTTCAGAGTGGGTCAAGAACAAATCAATGAACACCTGCAATCTCTAGAGATTCCAATTTCTCCACTTTTTCTACTGCTGAAATGACCACTCCCCACTCTGGGAGTAGGATTTATCAATGTGTAATAGTACTGTATCATATTGTAATATTGACTATGTGTAAACTCAGGGTTTAAAAAAAAATAGGAATCAAGCATTTGCACTCGTAAAATAAGCTACCTACAAGTGTTGTTGAAGTCTGCATGTAGAACTAGTTTTAGAAATTGTGTCTATGACTGCATGAAGTATCCATGAGAATGTTTGTGACTTTGAGTAGTTTTGGAAGATTGAAATGGATTATAGGACGGTACAAGACAACAAGAAAGCTGAGAAATGAAAATCGCCGACCGGAGAGGACACTTGAGAACTGGGCAATATCAACCATAGCCAGGGTCACGCCATGACAAAGGAACTCTACAGTGAACTCAGAACAACAAATTGGTTATTTTGGGGGCTGCTGTGATATTTCCCAAAATGATTTATTGTCATTTTCTCGCCCTTGCACTCCTTAGGGCATATTTACATGCAAATGGCACAGCACGGAGCCGCAAGCAAGTTTGCTGCGCCGAGCTGTGCCATTTTCAAAATGCAGAGATGCACCGTATTAACAAGAATGCGGTGCATCGATGTGCTCACCCCTGCTCCAGTGCTAAAAAAGCTGTCTAGCTTCAATGCAGGGTGCAAGGGTGCCTGTATTGCAGGGATGATTCCTGCACCAAGACAATCATTACTGGCTCTGTGCTCCTTCTATGTGTGCTGCAGAATGTGCCCCCTTTTCCTCAAGCAGGTCCCTCAAATATATTGATTCGACTTTCGGATGTTGGCTCCATAAATAGGAGCTATTATATTAACATATATATTAACTAGAGTAGAAATTAAAAGGGTATGACCTACTGAGGGCAGCAAAAATGGAAGGTGCATCGTACTGCGTCTGCGCTATGTTGCCAATAGATTGACACATTTTGTCATCCATTTAAAGAAGCACACATAACAACAAGCCTATATTGTATATATAGTTCCCTCTTTTTGCATGGTTGCCCCCACTATTTGCCAAACTGCTGATGTACTGTGACTGAGTGTGCCCTGGGTTCCTACCAAACAGGTACCCAGGGCCTATGTTCTTTTCCTAAAACTGCATTGAGAGAAAACCCAATTGGTACTTGTTGGACACATGTCAGTCCCTTGTAAATGATACCGCAAGTACCAAGGGCACTGTGACCAGGGAAGGCCTCTAAGGGCTGTAGCACATATTGTGCCACCTATAGAGGCCATGTACCTTTACACACACATACTTTCATTGCAGGCTGTGTGTTTTGGTGCAGAACAAAGTGAAGAGTCGACATAGCACACATGCCATGCCTACAACCCACTGTCCTGGCATAGGTCATCCACCCCTCTAGCTGGGTGCACTATACCAGTGGTACAGGTGCATGACCCCTGTACCCCTACAGTGTCTAAGCCAATTCTTAGACACTGTAAGTGCAGTAATGCCATTAAGAGTATATGGTGCTGGTATTTTGTCATTACAAACTCTCCAGCACCATAATGGCTTCACTGAATACTGGGAAGTCGGGTATCAAACTTCTCAGAATATTAAACCCACACTGATGTCAGTGTGGGATTTAATGAACAATACACTCAGAGGGCATCTTAGAGATGCCCCCTGAAAAACGACCTAACACTTGTGTCCAGGCTGAGTGGCTGCTCACCAGCTGCCATCACCAGACATGTTTCTGGACCCCTGGGTCAAGAGCCTGCTGCTCTCAGGGGTCTGAAACAATGCATATCCTGGGATGACGTGCCAAGCATCCTCCCCCAGGATGGCAGGATCCACGAAGGTGAAGCTTCAAAGGCTTGCCTCCTTTGTGAGCTACCCCAGGCATTTGCTGCTTCCAGCACCTGCCCCCCCGTTCTGACCCCCACTTTGGGTGGGAGAATTAGTGGGAAAAATAAGTGAGGAAGAGAGGTGTGCCCACCTTTGCCAACCCCACCCCTCAGATGGGGGAGGTGAGGTGAAGCACAACCCTCAGTCCCCACCATCTTGCATATGAGGGACCCATTCAACCAGAGTGAGGCATATGCCCAACTCCCAATGGAGGGTGGCATAATAGAGGATTTACCCACCCCAAGGATGGGACCCATTGGTCCCAACTTATACTTACCTGTAATGCCCCGAAATCTAGTATTTAGAGGCAGCCCTGAACCTTTTCTCCTCAGACAAGAATCGGCAAGAAGAAGAGAAGAAGAAGGACCAAAGAAGCCATGCTGAAACTAAGAAGAGGATGACGCCCACTGACTTGGCCCCAGCCCTACCGGCCTGTCCCCACCTCGAACCTGCTCCAGCGAAATCCCAGTGTGTCCTGCAGCTAGCAACCTCAGGAACCCGGAGGACCTTCTCTGCCTTCTAAGGCAAAGACTTTGTCTCCTATGAGCACTGAATTTCCTCACTCACAGACTCTGGCTCTGGCCAAAACCACAAATCTGCACCATTCTGCACCAAATGCCCACAGCTAAAGTTCAAGTGGCCCAACACCACGAGAAGGTCTTCCCAGTTATCCTGACCTGAGATCCGGTGATCTCTAACCTGCCTCAAATCTCCAAACAACGCCTGCAGTCTCTTTCTGAAGGATCCCCCCACTGTGACCGGAACTGGTGAGAAAAACCCGATGCCTAAAGACACCCCTGCACCTGATGTCCCACGACCTTGGGTGTCCCAAACAACGGCGTCCAAGCATCCCAACTTACCTCTCCTATTGGTGGTCACCTCCAGAAGATCTTCGACACTGAGCCTGCAGTCTTTGTTGCAACCGGAGAATCCCCATTGAAATCAACAGGGCACTGACACCAAACCTGCACCTAGCACCCAGCCCCCCCTGCGCAGCTGCAGGTGCTCATTGGGTGCAAATTTGGATCCCCTTTTCCCTGAGCCTAACACCAGGAGCTTTGCTCCCACAACCTTGTGGCCTGCTCGTGAGCAGCCACCAACCGAAGGCCCCCTATCCCTCATTGGATAACATTGGGCCTCAGCACTCTGCACCTGACCACCCTATTGCCGCTGAGAGTGTTTCAAGAGTGCATCCTCAACCCTGGGGAAACCCTGGTTCTAACCCCAGAAATCACTCAAGAGTGCAAAAGGGAACAACCTTTCTTGTGGGTGTGAGCACAATTTACTGTAGCAAAAATGCTATCCACTGATTCCAAGTCATAAATTTGATATGCTTCAAATACTTGATAACCATTCATCTAATACTGAAATCTTCATAGAATTGCATTCAACATCATGCGAATTCTTCCATTGCAAACAGTAATATTCATGTGCGTGTATTGTTTTTAATGCACACATTATTTAGCACAACCCAATGCATTTCGGGCCTGAATCTCAGCGTTTCTTACTTTCAACCGGGTTATACACGCAAAGACTTTTCTATCCCGCTTCGTGCACTGTGTCAAGCTTCTCTATAAATGAATGGTTATCATATCTCGTGTTAACACATGGGCTTCTATTGGAATTTTCTACTGCATATTATCAAGCCCATTATCGCCGTTTTAGCGGCAGTTTCCGGCCGCTAAAGCGGCGATAATTTTAACGCCGTTCCTTGATAATATGCCCCTTAGAGTCTAGTAGAATTACATACTAACATTCTACTATGACTTACAATGGAATACTACACAGAGCACATGACTTTACAGCAATGAGCTCATAGTTTCATCCACGAGTCTTGACACAAGTAGGGGTAAGACTTTCGCTTCTCACTCCCTGTATTGTATAAACGCACACTAACACTTCTTCCACAAGTATACTACAGCACCCAGAGCACATCACTTTACAGCAATGAGCTCACAATTTAGGCTAACGGTTTAATCCCCGAGTCTTCACACCAGTAGGGATGAGTAGTTCGCTTCCCATTCCCTATATACTATAAACGCATACTAACACTACTTACACACTTATACTCCAGCGGCTAGTATCCTACACTGCCCAGAGCCCATCAATTTACAGCAATCAGCTCGGTTTCATCCCCAAGTCTTCACACCGGTAGGCGTAACTACTTCGCTTCCCGCTTCCGGTATACTATCAACACACAGTAGCGGTCAGTAGTTCGCTTCCCACTCCCTGTATGCTGTAAACACCTACTAACACTACTTGCACACGTATGCTACAAACACCAGACCACATCACTTTACAGCAATGACCTCACGGTTTAGACTCTCGGTTTCATACCCGAGTGTAGCACCATATCATATCACCACCATGCCACTCTGAGCAACACCGCACTTCCAGACCGTTAACAGTATTAACTACCTACTGGCGACCACCATTAGGTAATCAAGAACAATTTACAATAGTTCCTTGATTCCTTTAGCTTTCAAAAATTCTTTCTATTACTGTCTTTCTACTTTTCCATATAAAAAGTTTTTTTAATATTCAAGTACACATCGAAGTAGAATTGCAATGTATTCTTTCAACACACTTACTAGAACATTCTACAACACGCGAAGGTTAAAAGTTCAATTTTTTTAAACCTAACAATATTTTTTTGCAACATTTTCTTGAACATTTGACGGCACGTGCAGGTTAAAAGTTCACGATTGTTTTAAGTTCGATCAGTGCCTTACAAATGCAAGTAGCAGGTGTGGTTGAGTTGAGCTCATTTTATCCTATAATATGTACGTGCAAACTGCTTTTTCTTAACCAATCACAAACATACTTTTCCACAAAACGAATGTGCACCCTACTTTTAAAAAACAATGCTTTTCATCTCCCAATCAGGTACCGTTTTGTATGCGAAAAGAAACTAATTCCCCATCTTTAAACATATCTCTTATTCTACAAAGGAACTGCATGAGCTATAGACATCTTTCCATACCTTCCAGCCATTACCTTCAAAATGCTAGTGTGAATCGTAGGACATAGCTATGTTTTCTGGTGCAAGTGGTATGTACAACAGAGACATATTGACTTAGACCTAGGTTTACAAAATGTTGGCATTAAATTATTTGGACAGAGAGGATTGAAGTGGCACCAATTGTTGCCTTTCGTTAAAACCTGTTTGCATCTCCAACACCCTAACCTCATGATTGTGTTCTGTGGTGGAAACAACCTAGGCACATTGACTGGGGTAGATTTGGAAATGCTTATGAAGGGCCCCTTTGAACAATTGATGTTACTTTTGCCTCAAACTGTCTTTGTATGTTCCAATATATGCCAAAGACAGAAGTGGAAATGGTCCAAACAATTTTGTCCTCATATTGAAAAATCTCGGAAAGAAGTCAACAAAGCTGTCTCTGCATACCTCAGAGACCACAAAATGGGGTCCATATACAACAACAACATACGTTTTGATATGGCGGATATATAAAGAAGTGATGGAGTACACTTCACAGATCAGGGAAATCGAGTTTTCCTGAATAACTGGAAGCTCTTTTTAGAGCCACCCTATAACTTACAACTTAGGCTCCCTATTTTAGGGCCATATAATGCCAACTCCCGCATCCTCGCCAAAATGTATTCTCCACCCAGCTGTGGAGCAGCAGCCAGACCATCTCACTTTGCAACACAGACCTCTTGTTTGATCCCCAGCTCTACTCACCCATAGGGGTGAATAGTTTGCTCTCTACAAATACCATATTGATTTACCTTCGCACTCCCTATACAACACCACCTAAGCACCATACACAAGCTACAATGTTCTAAATAAAAGTTCATCCAAGTACCTATAACTGTATGCTGACACTACTTACACAGATGTGGCACAGCGACCAGAGCACATGACTTCACAGCATATGACACACAGTTTGGGCTCACGCTTTAATCCACGATTCCGGCAGCAGCTCAGCTGAGAAATATGAGACTCTAGACCAGTGGTTCCCAAATGTTTGACTCCTGAGGACCCCCATTGAGTCACCACTGGAAGCCGGGGACCCCGAAGCAATTTGTAGGATTTAAATTTCAAACATTATAACAGTAATTCGAAAAAAATGAACACAAGTGTGCACACAAAACAAATACTTGAATTACTAATGATTTTAGGTGCATATTTACAAGCCCCTATCACCACGGGAACATCACTTTTTGAGATGTTCCCGTGGCGATAGGGGCTTCGCCTTATTTACAAGGCAGCGTTAAACCACTTAACGTGACTTAACGCTGCCTTGTAAATAAGACCCCCTTTCACTCAATGCTTAGCGTGAAAGGGGTGGGCAGTGGGTGTTGCGGTGGGCATTTACCCTGCAACACCCATTGATTTTGACGCGGCCCCCTATTTACAAGAGCAGCGTAAATGGGAGGCAGCGCCAAAATTAAGACCAGGGAAAACCTGGTCTTAACTTGCTGAAACAAGGAGAAATACTTCATTTCTCCTTGTTTTTGCAAAACGCCTTGGATTGTTTATGTTCAGCAAGGTGACCCTTCCTGCACATCAACAATCTTTAAAAAAAAAAAAGACATTTTGTAACTTCCATATGTGCTGTATTAAGCAGCACACATAGAAGTGACAAAACGACATTTCAAGATTTTTTATGTGCAGGAAGGGGGACCTTCCAGTACACAAACAATCTTCCTCTGTTAAGTGTAGCGCCAGCGCAGGGGAAACGCAGGGCTACACCATATTCTTGTAAATTTGGTGCAGCCTAGCGTTTCTGAAGTGGCGGAGTGTGTTGTTAAGCCAAGGAGGCTAACGACACTCTCCGCCACTTCTGTTGTATTTTATATTGAAAGAATTTGCAAAAAAAGTTATTGGGAAGGTTGGTGCTGCATCTCCGTGACTAACTTTTCAATGGTTGGTTTTATTTCGCAGTACGAGGCTCCT
Source organism: Triturus cristatus (assembly GCF_964204655.1). Classification (NCBI taxonomy): domain Eukaryota; kingdom Metazoa; phylum Chordata; class Amphibia; order Caudata; family Salamandridae; genus Triturus; species Triturus cristatus. The sequence continues at coordinate 504,017,703 of NC_140591.1, forward strand.
GCTCCTGCCAGGGCCAGACTGGAAATCCAAAGCAGGCCTGGCAAATGATTTCAGACCAGTCCCGATACGGTGGACACCAAATGCAGTGAGTGAGCCTGACCACTACAAAAGGGACTTTGGGAAGCTGTCCCCCCAAAACATTTAGGAAACAATTGTGCAGTCTACAACACACGTATCATTATATATTGAATTGTATTAGCTTTTAAAGAATAGTAAATGAAGACCTAACTATGCACCAGAATACAACAATCTTTCTGGGGGGTCTTCAATGAGTCCCCCACTATCACCATTCAACAGTGCTTCTCATCTCCCCATAGCCCCTCTGTCACCTGTATTTCATTTTTTATAGCATCTCTCATGCCATTGTAGGATGTCAGAGCAATTTACATCACACACATATAGAGACAGTGAATCATACGTGCAAATCAGTGTATAGAAAATGTTACATAAGGCAAAGGGGACTAAAAGGTGTAGAATTCACATGTCATTCATACTGGTAGGCATTTTTAAAGAGTGCTTGGTCTGGAGAAGCACACACTCAGGATTCAGAACATAACACAGTAGTTAGTACTGACTTTAACAATAAAAATGCATTTCCACCCAAATATACCTTTTTAGCAGCATCAGGATAATGAAAGACTTGGAAAAAACATAAGTCACTAACTTGTACCTTGCAGTTTGCAAGCAGTTGTTTGATGACAGTTTATAGGTCACTGTGCTAGATTACAATTGTCACTTATGAACTGCACAGTAACAAAAGAATATCTCTGACAAAAGCAGTAACCAACTGACCTATGCATATAAAATACTGTTTTTTAAAATGCATGGTACACGTTCTTTGCAGTAGGCATATTAACCCTCTGTGCTACATTAGATAAGTCAAAGCTGCCACTGGACAAAACTCTCATCTCTCTCCAGCAGGGACATTAATCACTGGTGTTATCTTGACACTTTTATTGTTCTTTGAAAACTGCTAATTAAACAAGATACTTTGCAGTGCTTTCAAAACTGCTGCCTGCAGACCCCCTAGGAATGTGTCAGGGACCCCTGGGGGTCCGTGGACCACAGTTTGGGAAACACTGCTCGAGACAATACCTCACATGTATTCCGTACCCCAGGACTTTCATACGAGTACAGGTCAGTAGTTTGTCCTAGTAGTTATAAACACATCCGGACACTACTTCCACAACTGTAGTGCAGCGGCCACGGCACATGCCTTCACAGCATAAGACAATTTGGGCTCACGCTTTAATCTCTGAGTCCCGCACCAGCTCACCTTACCCGCATCAGACTCTACCCAATACCTCACTTAATTTCTGTAGCCCACCACTTACACACCGGTAGGGGTAAATACTTTGCTTCGCACCCCCTCTATAGCACACCCTAAACACCCCATAGAGGTTACAGTGCTCCTACCCTCCTACCCTCCTATTTCCCACTTTTCCCCCCTTTTTCCCCCCTTTTTTCACCTTACTCGCTTCAACAGAAACACAAAATGGCGGCCAACCCTTCCTAGTTGCAACCACTCGCACCGCTCGCAGCCAATCAGCAACAAGCTTGTGCTCGTAACTCCTCAGCCAATCAGATGGCAGAATTCCCAAATATCGATATCTGTAAATTTTGATATTTCTCAAAAACTACTGAACGAATTTACACCAAATAAGCAAAAGCGTGCTTTATAGACCAAGACCCTTCTCCCTGCCAAATTTGGGGTAATTCCGTAAACCCGTTCGACCTGTATCCTTGTCTAAAGTTTCCTATGGAAATTAACATGGAGAAAACACGTTTTGGGACACCCCTTTTTTCTTGGCTCCCCCTTGACGAATCACCCCCATACATTCAACATAGGAGCCGAACCTAGAAAAACGATTAGTTTTGACAATTTGACAAAAGATTCATCAATCGGCGCCAAAGTTATTGTGAATAGAATGTTGCCATTTTCCTATAGTAACTAGGTCCTAACTATAACTACCTACTGGCGACCACCAGTAGGTGATATATAATCTACTCGCGGTCACCAGTAGATAGTCATAGTTAGGACCTATTTTCCATAGGAAATCCGCAACATTCTATTCCCAATAAGTCTGGCGCCGGTTGATGAATCCTCACAAAATTTTCCAAACTTTTGGGCAGCTCCACTCCGCTCCTACCCTGAAAGTTTTGTGGTGATTCCTCAAGCAGGGGCCGAGAAAAAATGGGGGTCCCAAAACTCGTTTTCCCTATTCAATTTCCCATAGGATCTGTTGTCGCAGCTACAGCCCGAACTGCTGAACGGAATGACACCAAATTTGGCAAAGAGGTAGTCCTCAGTTCAGACTCGTGCCTTTTGCATAAATGGTGTGAATCGGTTCCTGAGAAAATTAGGGTAAAAAAGTTAGTGATATCGATGGCCGGGGAGGATCCGCGCACCCTACCCGCACCGTAAGCGCACCCTCCCCGAACCAAGCGCACACCCTCCCGATCACGCACTGAATGCTAATTGGCTGTCGAGTGTCTGTCTACATTCAAAACTAGGAACTGTTGGTGGCCATTTTCTGCCTCGGTAGAAGCAAGGCTGAAGAAGCAAGGGGAATAAGTGTGTAAAACATATAAAGGGGGCAGAGTGGAAATACTCTGACTCTCTAGATCTGCGGCCCCCATTTTTTTTTTTTAAACGGCGAAAAGCGCGCAGGGTGCGCGCATCTATCGCGTTGGGTGCATGGATTCTCTCGCGTTGGGTGCGTGGATCCAAGGGAAAAAAAATGAAATTTTTGGGAGATAAATTTCAAGCTTAAGTGTTTTGTTCTTGAGTTGCTCTAAAAAGAGCAGTTGTGTTCATTGTGAGTTTTTGGTACTTATAAGTAAGTACCTATATAGAGTCTAAAGTTGTTGAGGAAGACTCTGTTTCCTTCATCAGTAAAGTGTACTCCATCTCTCCTATACATCTCTTGCATATGAAAGCGCAGATTGTTATTGTAAATGGACCCCATTCTATAGTCTCGGAGAAAAGCAGAAACAGATTTATTCACATGTTTCCTAGCTTTCTCAATTTGTGGACAAAAATGATCGGACCAGTTCCACTTCGGCCTTTGGCATATGTTAGAATACACAAAGGCAGTTTTGGGGAAAAGTGAAATCAGTTCTGCAAAGGTGTCCTTCATAAGCATTTCCAGACATACCCCAGTCAACGTGCCTATACATTGCCACCACAGTGCACTATTATGAGGTCAGGGTGTTGGATATGCATGAAGGATTCCACCAATGGCATTTCTCCACATTTTTACATCTTCAATGCATGCTAAAATGCTCAGCATACATTGAAGGAGAAAAATGCATTTTCTCATTTATTTTGTGCAGGAAGGTGTGTCTTCCTGCAAAAAAACAAACAGCACATGACACAGATATCCTTCCACTATGGTGCAAGGGTGCCTGTGTCACCACATGGCTGCATTTAAGCAGCCGTGCACAGAGAAGCATAGATTTGCAACATATTTATGTACATATGTTGCATCCCTGTGCTTCGGAAGTACTACAGCACACTGCAGTTAAAGAGGTTACTGTGTGATGCTGCAGCACTTCCTCATAGTTCTGCATTTATACATTCACCATACGCTACTAATGCATTCATTCAGTCAATTACGTACTACACATACATTCATCTAAACTTTCTCACACTAACAATGAAATGTAGCTCTTTTTTTAAACTAGGAAAGTTAGTTCTTAGAAGAAATGTTTTTTTTCTTTTTTCTTCTTTTATATTTTTTTTTGGTTTTTCCAACAATTTTGTGATTTTTTTGGTTTTTCTGGAAAAAAAAAAACAGGAGGAACAAAATAATGAACTTCAGGGAACAAAAAAAAAAAACCTTGCAATTGTGACTTTCTTGCCGGCGGCAGATCAGATCGATCGACTGCTCACCGTAGCACAAAGTCGCATTGCACTTAGTGCAGAGCACTTTTAAAAATTGAAATTGAGGACAGATGTCCACATTTTGGGCTGATGGATGCACTCTTGAAGTGCTCGGCTGCGATGAGGTGGAAGGCGCAGGAGCAGGAGTGTCTCTCATCCGTCGGCATTCTTCTCGTGCAAGATTGTTAAGAAGAAGGGTTCTCAGGTGCTTCATCATACTAGCCATCCTGCAAGAATATTTCTTGTTAGGATCCCCTCGAGACAGCACTCTTTTGCAAATCTTGCACGTGACAAAGGTGGCATTGGTCTTCGTTTTCCCCTCGGGAAAAGTAAAAAATTTCCACACCACTGAAGTAAAATGTGGTGTGCATGGTGTCTCCTCCAAAAATTCATCCTCAGATGTATGTGGAGATGCAGGTGATGCCTGCTGCCCTGAAGCCATTTTTGGTTGAAAATAGTTAGAGTTAAGTGTAAACTTAGTCTAAAAAAATCTTCTTCTCGGCAAAGAGATGCTCCTCCAAAGAAGGTCAAAGAAGAATGATTGAATTGGGTGGGGTCTTTCAATAGTTAGAACAGGCAGTGTAATGAACCAATCAAATCTCTTTTTTTGCAGGTCACATGGGATCCGCGCACCCTGCGCTTCCGCAGCACGCACCCAGCGCGCATCCGCGAAATTGCATTAAAAAGAAATATAGGATTAGATGTAAAAATATATTACTTTTAAGACTAGTTCAGAGTTTGTCTTCAATTAATATTCACATGAAATACATATATATGTTTTTTTAAATGTTAAATATTTCACGGGATCCGCGCACCTACCGCGTCATAGACGCAGATGACGCATCGCGGAAGCGCGTAAATGTCGCGTTAGGTACATCGAACGTGTCGCGTGTAGGCTGGGAGTCGCGTACCGGTCGCATTGCGATCGGGCACTAAACACGTACCCAACACATACCATGTGTGGATGCTATCACGTAGGGATGGAGAACGGTGCGCATAGGGTGCGCGGATCCAGAACACATGGAAAAAAATATATAAAATAAAGTTTTGAACATATAGTTAAAAAATATTTTTAAAAATATAAAAAAATATGTTTGAAAAACCCAATAAAAACAAATAATATTTTTTTAATTTTGAAAAGATTTAAATGAAAAAATAGGATAAAAAAATAGTGTTAAAAAAGAATTCCAAAAAAACATAATTAATGAAGTTGACACACTGAAATTGAAAAATATAGAAATCCAATGAAAATCATTAAACATGATATCTTTAGAGATAAGTTATAGATATAAATTAGCATTTAAAAAACCTTTGAAATTCACTGAAAAAACCAAAGGTTTCAGGGGCGTTATAGTTAGGAATTGGCATTTAAAAAACCTTAGAAATTCACTGAAAAAAACATAGGTTTCAGGAGCGTTATAGTTAGCTGGACATTTCCCTCGTACAAAACCCTAGAAATTCCCCCGTTATAGTTAGTTCAGCTAACTATAACTCGCGCCCCGGCAATGCACTGCTGATGACATCACATATTACATCACTCATGACATGGTCAGTGACATCACTGATGACATCACTGATGACATCTGAAATGACATCACTGATGACATCACTGATGACGTCATCCAGTGAGTGTGTGTTTCTGTAAATTTTAAATATGTTTAATATATATATAGGGAAAAACCTATGGAAGAATGAGTGGGTGTATAAGTGTGTGAATGGATGATTTAGTAGGTGCGTGACTGACTATAAGTGAGTCATTAAACGTATCTTACTGCAGACTAGTGAATAAATTGTGTGAATGTCTGTTTCTGTCTGTTGGTGTATAAGCGGCTGCATGGTTTTGTGAATAGCTATATGAGTGTCTCTATGGGTTATTGATTGATTGCCTGAGTGTTTGTGTGGGTGGGGTGTGTGTGACTCTGTGCATACATGTGTGAGTGGGTGATTCTATGGGTGCATGGTTTTAAGAGTGCATCTGTGATGGACTGTGTGGTTGGGTGAGTGTATGTATGGGTGTGTTAGGGATTCATTGTATATGTCAGTGGTACATGTGTGACTAACTGCATATGTGAAAGGCAGTATATATGTGTGTAAGAGTATATAAGTGGGTATATGTGAGAGTGTGTGATTGTGAGAGTGGTTGTATGGATGAGTGTGTGCTTGTATCAATGATTGTATAAGAGCGAAAGAATGTGGTACTATTTTTATGAGTAAGTGAACTTGTGTGTGTATAACTGCATAGGTGAGTAAATGGGATTGTGATTAATTATTTGAATGAGTGACTAGGTATGAGAGTACCTCTATGGATGATTGGTGGTGTGTGAGTGTCTATGTATGTGTATAAATGCATATGATAGTCCTGTACTGAGTGACTGTAAGTATGAGTGACTATACAGGCGAGTGAGTGGATGTGTGTGTAGATCTAAGAGTCAATGAGTGGGTATGTAGTTATTGGTATTGGAGTATCTATGGTTTTGAGAATTGACGTCTGAAATTTTGATTGAGTATATCAAAGGGTGTGAGAAGATGCACTAATTTATCACATGGATGACGTCATCAGTGATGTCATTTCAGATGTCAACAGTGATGTCACTGACCATGTTATGAGTGATGTAATATCTGACGTCATCAGCAGTGCATTGCGGGGGCGCGAGTTATAGTTAGCTGAACTAACTATAACGGGGGAATTTCTAGGGTTTTGTACGAGGGAAATGTCCAGCTAACTGTAACGCCCCTGAAACCTATGGTTTTTTCAGTGAATACATATATATATATATATATACATGTATTATCTACTGGCGGTTGCCAGTAGATAGTTATAGTTAGGACCGAGTTTCCATAGGAAATCTGAAAATTCTATTTTGAATAACTTTGGCGCCGGTTGACGAATCTTCGTGAAATTTTCAAAACTAATGGGGCGCTCCGCTCATCTCCTACCCTGAAAGTCTCGGGGTGATTCGTCAAGCAGGGGCTGAGAAAAAAGGGGGGTCCCAAAACGCGTTTTCCCCATGCATTTTCCTATAGGACCTTTAGTCGAATGTACAGCCTGAACGGCTAAACAGAATTACTTGAAATTTGGCAAAGAGGTAGTCCTCAGGTCAGGGATTTGCCTTTTGCATATATGGTGTCAAGCTGTTCAGTAGTTCCTGAGAAGATTGCAGGTAAAAGTACATAAATATCTATAAGCGCGCACCGTGCGCGCATCATGCACGCACGGTGCGCGCACCCTAACGTGTGCGAGCGTAATTGTGATTGGTGGTTACATGTCAGTCAACATTCGAATCGGTCAAAATCAGGAAGTGTTGCCCGCCATTTTGTGTGTGACAGTGAAAAAGAAAGGTGGAGAATGTGAAAAGGGGGCAGGGTACAGAGTTCCTGACACCCTAGCCTTTGTCAGGGGGTCCCTGAAGGACCCCAAAGGTTCAAAAAAACATTTTATTTTTTTCCAAAAATCGCGAGGTGCGCACAGCGCAGAAAAAAATCATTAAAAAAATAGAATTAAAAATCAAATTTAAGTGTTTAGATGTTAGGTGGCTCTAAAAAGAGCCATTGTGTTAATGAGGAACAGAGGAACAAAAAAATGAAAAAAATTATGGGGTGCCGATTGTGTGCTGCTGTATCTTGCTCTCTATTAGGGGAATGCTGGTGTCACCATAAGAGAGAAGAGCATTGCACGCATTGCACCGTATATGCACCCTCTGGAACAGAGGGTGCATATCCAGAGGAACAGAAGCAGGTGAAGCTGCCGCCGCAGATGAAGTGCTCGGCTGAGCTGCCGATGATGTGCTCGGCTGAGCTGCTGCGGATGTGCTTGGCTGAGCTGCTGGAGGGTTGTCTCTAGCAGCTCGAGCATAAGCCACAGGATGTACTCCTTTAACGTGCCTGATCATAGTGAAAATACTAAAAGAGTATTTCTTCTTAGGATCTCCTCTTGATAAGACAACACCACAAATAGTGCAGGTGACTTTCGGAGCATTCACCTTCTTCTGCCCCTCTGGAAAAGTAAAAAATTGCCATATAAAAGAGTCTTTCTGTTTCCTCTGCCTCTGTGGCACAAGAGTCTCCTGCTCACTCCCAGAAGATGACTGCTGCTCTGCCATTCTCAAGTACTGGAGTACTGGAAAAGCTGCTCAGCTCCTTCAACCAGGGAATCAGAAGAAATAATGAGGGGAGTGGGTGTTGGAAGTTTCTGGAACTGAAACTACTATAAACCAATGAAAAGTGTTGTTTCTTAATCACATGACCTGAAACTACTATAAACCAATGAAAAGTGTTGTTTCTTAATCACATGACTTGCCGTGTGCGCAGCGTGCGTGCCCCATGCGTGCCCCATGCGCGCTCGGTGTGCGCACGGAGCACGCGCGTACGGAGCACGCGTGCATGCGCGTATGGAGCACGCGCGTACGGAGCACCTGCGCATGCGCGTACGGAGCACGTGTGTACGGAGCACGTGCGCATGCGTGTACGGAGCACGCGCACATGCGCGTACGGAGCATGCGCGTACGGAGCACGCGCACATGCGCATACGGAGCATGCGCGCACGGAGCACGCACGGCGTACGCATGCGCACGTGGAGCACGTACGCATGCGTGCACGGTGCGCGCACGGTCAAAAACCCTTAAAAAAAAGTGTTTATAAGTTTATAGAAGATATTAACTATGCTGTTCAACTTTATCCAAATTAAAAAAAAAAGAGCTGCGCCATTCCATATTACAGGATACAGTCAATCTAGAACTATATACATAGGTAGCTTATTGTAAAATAAATCTTTAAAAAATATAATAATACATTCATAAATTAGCATTTCAAAAACCTTGCAAATTCACTTAAAAAACCATAGGTTTCACACACGTTATAGTTAGGAATTAGCATTTAAAAAACCTTGCAAATTCACTGAAAAAAACATAGGTTTCACACACGTTATAGTTAGGAATTAGCATTTAAAAAACCTTGCAAATTCACTGAAAAAAACATAGGTTTCACACACGTTATAGTTTGGAATTAGCATTTAAAAAACCTTGCAAATTCACTGAAAAAAACATAGGTTTCACACATGTTATAGTTAGCTGGACATTTCACTCGTACAAAACCATTGAAATTCCCCCGTTATAGTTAGTTCAGCTAACCATAACTTGCGCGCCTGCAATCCACTGCTGATGACGTCACATATTACATCACTCATGACATGGTCAGTGACATCACTCATGACATCACTGATGACATCTCAAATGACATCACTGATGACATCACTGATGACATCATCCAGTGAATCTCCCCACTTTTTTGCGAAGGAAGCAGAGCAGGACTTCAGGTCAAACTGCTTTTATTTTCCAATTGGCTTTGCATGACGCGTTTCGCTATGCTCGCTTTCTCAAATGCTGCCAAACAATTCACAGTTCTCCCGCCCTCTCTTTAAGCTGCCTGTCTCATTTCGATTGGTTGAGGCAGTGCTGACGTTATGCCACCGGGAAAAGCCGAACCCAAGAGTCCAGATCCAGGCGGAGCAGACACCAACGTAAGTACTTACCCCAGTGGGCGGTGTCTGCTCCCGTCTCCCCATGGCCGCCTAGTTCGTGAAGGCTTTGGTGTAAATGTGGCTGGGGTAGCAGTGTCCTGGGTCCTTCACCCCACCGCCTGTGCACACCACTTAAGTAAGCAGTGTGTCCCCTGCGAAGTTGCCGTCCATCGATCACAGCAAGGCAATATTCATGTAAGCGGTGTTCCGGCATCTACCACATAGTCTGTAGTTCTCCAAAGTTTTGCCACTCAAATGCCGGACACTTGGGGGTGGGTACTCTCAAGGTGCCTGTGGCTTGCACCAACAACATCCACCAAATCTCCACTCTTTTTTGCGAAGGAAGCAGAGCACATGCATAATTTTTTGCACTAAAAAACACAAAGGTTACCAGGAACATTGTAGTTAGAAAATAGATTTAATTAGTGACATCACTGACCATGTCATGAGCAATGTCATATGTAAGGTCATAAGCAGTGCATTGCAGGGGTGTAAGTTATAGTTAGCTCAGGTAACTATTACTGCTGAATTTCTATGGTTTTGTATAAGTGAAATCTGAGCCTAACTAGAACTTGAGAGCGGTCAGGGAAAGAGATGAATGCTCTGCTTATAGCAAGTGAGAGCATTTTCACAGCTCTCGCTTGCTGAAAGTGGAGTGTTTCTGTGACTTCGCGAGAGTTGGTAAAGCTCCCTCAAGCTTCAGCAAACCCCTGGACATAGGAGGATCTGGCCCTGGAAGTGATGGTCCTCAGGGCCATGTATGGGTCCTGGATGGTTGCCATGTGACCCACTACTTTCTTTAGAACAGGCCACCCCAGGGAGGTGGTGATCCCTGGGGCCGAGAACACTCACTCTAAAAGGTTAAAGGCTACAGGCTACAGTTAGGAAATTAAATTAATAAACCTTAGAAATTGACATTAAAATAGTAAAGTTACAGGGATGTTATAGTAAGGAAATAGAATGGTAAAAATCTTAGAAACTCACCAAAAAATCAAAGGTTGCAGGGATGTTATAGTAAGGAAATAGAATTTGAAAAAACTTTGAAATTCACTTTAAAAAACCAAGGTTACAGGGATGTTAGAGTTAGGGAATTGATCTGAAAAAACTTAGAAATTCACTGAAAAAAAGAAAGGTTATAGGGGCGTTATAATTAGGCTCAGTTTTTACACTTACAAAACCAGTGAAATTCAGCAGATATAGTTACCTGAGCTAACTTTAACTTACGCTTCTGCAATGCACTGCTTATGACCACACATAGTACGTTGTTTATTACATGGTCTGTGACATCACTGATGATATATTAAATGACATCACTGATGATATCATCCACAGAACCACTCACACACCCACTCTCACCCCCATACAGCCTCTTATACGCCAACTCACACAAACACAACCACTCACATACCCATTCACAGACCCATACCAGTACTCACACACCCACTCTCTCTTCCATGGAGCCACTTACACACCCACTCACTCACCCATACAGCCACTCACACAACTATTCACTAACCCATACAGCCACTCATACAACCAGTCACTCACCTGTACAGTCAGTCACATAGAGGGCTGAAAAAAGGAGGTAAAAAAGTGTTTCCCATGTTAATTCCCATAGAGATTTTAGACACAACTACTGCCCGAACTGCCTGACGGAATTACATCAAATTTTTCCGAAACCTAGATCATGGTCCAGAAAGTGTGTTTTTTGTGATTTGGTGAAATCTGTTCAGTAGTTTCAGAGATATTAGAGGAAAAACTATTTTGTATATCTAGACACGCAAACCCTACGCAAATACTGAGATCTGATTGCCTGACAACACGTCAACCAGGAAGCATTAGCAACCATTTTGGGACTCAGCTGAGACCCAACGAAAGTAAAAAAAGAAAAGGGATAGGATGGGAATACCCTCACCCCCTAGGCTGGTGGTGGGGCTATCGGAACCCCGCTGATGCCAAAAAGCATTTTAAAAAATAATTGTCATGGGGTAAATCATGGGGATCAGTGAATACCCATGAAAACTAAAACAAAAACAAGTGTGATCTCCTGCAAATTTTTGTATTTGAGCCCCCGGGAGTGTCAGGTCCCATGGGCATATTATGATATATATTATAGGGAGGTGGGGCATTCCTCAACATTCCCGATATGGGCCCCGGGAACCATCACCTCCCTCCCTGAGACAGGGTCAATGTGCAAATATGAGAGGGGCCAACCTGGCCCCCCTCTGTAGGCCTTTTATGACCCAAGGGACTGTGACCTCCCCAGGCCTTGGTTTTAAAATAAGAGGGGGGCCACACGGACCCCTCTACATAGTTGTAAATTGCCCCAGGCACCACCACCTCCCTGAGGGAAGAGAATTTTTAAAGGTGGGGGGACATGATATTCAGCCCCGGGGACCCCCATCTCCCCAGGGCATGGCCACATTTTAACTGGGAGGAGGGCTGCGCAGCCCCCCTCCCAAGCTGTTTTCAGTCCTGGGGACCCACACCTCCATGAACTATACCTACATAAACAAAGGAGGGGGTCTGCATGGGCTGGCCTGCTCCCTAGGTCCTAAGGTGCCTACCCTTGGGACATAGTTGTTTGCTCTCGCTTGGGTGGAGCTTTGACAGCTCCTGCCAAGTGAGAGCAAAAAGTCCTCTCCCAGCAGGCTTGAGCTGGAACACTGTTCCCGCCTGCTGGGAGCAAACTTTTAATCTTTTTTCCTGCCTGCTGTCAACTGGCAAGTGGGCAGGAACATTGACAAAAATCTGCTCCCACATGCCGGGACCAGTGTGTTTGGTTGCTCCCTGTGTGCGGGAGCAATTCCAGCTCATGCTGGAGGTAGGAAGCTGGCAGGGGCTGCAGGAGGACTAATGCTCCCCTTGCTGACCCCAACCCTGCACACTGAGGGACACATGTACAAGCCTCCATCACCACCGCAACGTCATCTATAGTGATGTTGTGGTGGCCATAGGGGCTACGTCTTATGTACAAGACATCATTAAGCCACTTAACATGGCTTAAGGCTGCCTTGTACATAAGGCCCCCTATCACACTATGATTAACATGAAAGGGGCGTGCAGTGGCTGTTGTGGTGGGCATTCCACTGCAACACCCATTGCATTTGACACTGCCCCCTATGTACAAGGGTGGCCTACACAGGAGGCAGCTCAAAAATTAAGACCAGGAAAACCCTGGTCTTAAGTTGGCAAAATGAGGAGTAAAGCATTATTTCTCCTCGTTTTTGCTTTTTCCATGTGTGCTGCCTTGTGCATCACACATGGAAAAAGGAAAATGCCATGGTTTGTTTATGTACAGGAAGGTGTCCCTTCCTGTACATAAAGAAACCTTTAAAAAACATGACATTTTGTCACTTTCATGTGTGCTGCAAGAAGCAGCACACATGAAAGTGACAGAATGGAATTTTAGTATTGTTTATGTGCAGAAAGGGACACTTTACTACACATAAACAATCCTCCCCTCCACACAGACACCCATGCACTCTGGTATAACATAAGCTCCACATGTCTGGCTAGCCTCAAAGCCTTGATCACAGTAATGAGCACCATTTTTAAACAAGTGTAAATATTCACTATGTGTAAACAACATAAAAGAAATACTTCAGAATTTGTCGCTCACAGATGTTCACAGAAACAACAATAATTGCTCATTGACCACCATAATGATCCAACATTTATTTACATAATTCCAAAATCAAACTTTTTTTTCAATTAGTCAAATAATCAATTATTGCCTTAAGTACATTTTTGAATATTTCAAAATATCTAGCCCCGGTGGACATTGTACAGAGTTAAACTTTAGCCCCAGTGTGCATTATATATTGTGTCACACTCAAATTGGCAAATTACTAAAAACAAATGTCCAACTGTTATATACATTTTGACACTTTCTAAGCCCTTGGGGCTATGTTGTTCACTGCCTTCTTCAATAATACATCTCATGCAAAATTCCTGAGTTTCTGAAACATAAACAAAACACAAATATCATAAAACCAATTGATATTAATGATAATAATGGAAATCCAAATGCAAGTGAGGAATCATTACTCTTTTTTGTCTCTGTCTCATTACATTCAGAGATGCACAGACAACTCTTCATTCCTATTTAAGCCAAAGTGCCATTATTATCTAGTTGCACAATATATTTAGTTTCCAACATTTGTAAAGCCTTCTCTCTCACCACCCCTCACTGACCTCTTAATCCCATCTACCACACTATACTTTAACAATGTTGCATTCCCTTCATGTTGATTCCAAAAGTGACTTGCTACAGGATAAGAGTTGTATCTACTCCCAGTAGTAAAGTACAGTACAAGGATCTTTATTTGGTTAAAAAAATATTAAAGAAACATACACTTCATTGAAACAATTCCATTAAAATCGCAATGAAAAGACTCCAAATGTTAAAAATCTCCATGATAAGTCACCTTAAATAACAAAATTGTGTAAAAACAACTTGCTGTTAAACCATGTGCAAATATCCAAAAAACAACTGCAGCTGTCATCATCCTATGGTTGTTGCAAAGAAATCGCAATCATAAATGTGCAAACTCTACAAGAGCATCTAACACCGGCAGCATATTCAGGAGCAGTCTTATTTCTTAACATAAATTATGTTGTGTGCATAAAACAATTCCCAGTATGTCCTACCATCAATAAACCATAGGAAAATACAGAGAAGGACAACTTGATTCTTTTATGCAGCTAGTATAAATATTTGATTATAATTACTGCTCACTACATTACACAATTTTGCTGCATCTGCAATAAATCTAACCTTCCCTTTATCAACACAGAACACTTGATTAGTTCAATCAATACATACATGGTTAAATGACTAAAAAATGTATCCCAGCAAGAACAACAATGTACACACAGAATGTGTGCAAATCAAACTGCAAGTGAACCAGGATCGCTGGACTGCAGATCTTTGGACCTTAGTCTCCACATGCAGAGAAGATACTGTGAGACCGCAAACACTATTGGTGCGCTAGAATCAGTTCTCAAAATCCTATTTACTGTTTTATAATGTTGAATGCCCAGGAGACGGCAAAGTGGAAGTATCCATTTTCCCCGATGTCCCTTGTAAGCAGGGCAGAAGAGCAGAACATGTTCAATGGTTTTGTTGGATCCAGCACAAAGAAGGCAAGTTTCTTTCAGATCCCTTGAAGCTCGCCACCATTTAGGAGTAAAAGAACACAGAGCAAGGGTCCCATAATGACATTTTGAATATAATGTCTTAGGTGATAGGGGCTCAACCTCCTCAAAGAAGGGTTCCAGTTTATAATCTACTTTACATTCAAGAAATACAGTAGCTAGAGAACCTATTCCTGCCTGTCCAATGTAAGTAAGTTTCTTATGCTGCCAGTACAAGCTCTTAATGGCAGCTTTAGTGTCCCCACTGAGGTCTGTTGGAGTGGTCCAATGATTTGCACAGTCTAGTTGGGTAAAGGATTGTTGGATGGTATTTTTAGGGCACCAGGTACTCTGAGGACCTCCTCTATGCCCTGCCGATAGGCTAATAGCTCCGGTTTCACCCAAATTCTGCACCGATACAATAAAGGTCTAAGCCCTATTTTTGAACTAAGCGTTCCTAGTCCAAAGTCTAGGCGCAGATGTTCTAATACTCTTATGTACTTGTAGCTTAGTGCTCCCTATGTATCGTTTTGGACAAAGGCACATTAACAATTAAACATTCTCTGACTTACAAGTGAAATATTTTCTTAAAGGTTTGCTCATAGATGCTTCGGGATACTCCAATACCTTCACATTATCTCTGTGTTTACATGCTTTACACTTAGTGCACTTTTAAGATCTGGATTTGATTCTCAGCCAGCTTGATGTCTCCTCATCTCTTAATTCACTATGAACCAACCTGCCTTTCATAGAAGTGTGTCTACTAATCGTTATCAGGGGTCTATGACTAATCTTACTACTTGTCATGGGATCATTTTCTAAAACTGGCTAGTATTTCCTCAAGATCTATCACAGTGAGAGACGCTCAGTTAAATTTTGTGAAGAATCTTATATTGTCACTACCCATCTTTTTCTTTTTTGTCACCTGATATTTCAACAGAATGTCTTCTCGTTTTAAATTCTTAACCCTTTCCACCACTCGATCCAAGGTCTTTTGTTTCTACCGCCGTCTCTAAACCTCTGCAAGGTTATCCTCATTTCTCTTTTGTAAGCTACCCCGGAGCTACAATTCCTTTTCATGTGTAGAAATTCACCATAGTGGATACTCTCTTTTAATGCTGTGGGAGAGAAGCTGGTGGCATTTAATAGGCCTTATTGTTCTTAATAGTAACTTCTACATCCAAAACAAATACTGACTTATCACTGATGGTACTGGTGAAGTGTAAATTATGGTTGTGGTGGCTAAAAATTCCTCTGCCGGGGTCCTTGTACCCTTTCACATGATAAACAGGTCATCAATGATCCTTAACCACAATATTATATGCCCTGACCATTTTTACATCTCCCTGCTATGGATTACCTGTTCCTACCACCAGCCCATTTGCAACTTTGCATTACTGGGGATGTCACTGACCATGTCATGAGTGATGTAATATGTGACGTCATCAGCAGTGCTTTGCGGGGGCGTGAGTTATAGTTAGCTGAACTAACTATAATGGGGGAATTTCACTGGTTTTGTATAAGTGAAATGTCCAACTAACTATAACGCCTCTGAAACCTATGTTTTTTTCAGTGACCTTCTAAGGTTTTTTAAATGCTAATTTCTAACTATAACATGCCTGAAACCTTTGGTTTTTTCAGTGAATTTCAACGGTTTTTCAAATGCTAATTTTTAACTATAACATGCCTGAAATCTATGTTTTTTCAGTGAATTTCAAAGGTTTTTCAAATGCTAATTTCTAACTATGCCTACTGAGGTAGGACATGTGAAGAAAGAAGAAAAAATGCACAGAAAGAAGCAAAAGAAATGCAGAAAGAAGCAACAAAATTGCACAAAGACGAAGAAAAGTTCAGGAAGAAGCAAGACATGTGCAGAAAGAACCAACAGAGGAGCAGAAAGAGGCAATCATCCTGTGCCCACAACATTTTCAGACGGGTACTGGTGGTAACTGACTCTGACTAACCAGGCCTAGAGCCAGTGCTATGCTAAAAGACACTTAGAATACAGAGAAAACACCTACATACACTAGGGAACACTAAGTGTTGGAGTACCACTGTGATTAGCATGACCTCCTCTGTAAGCCCCTAGTACGTAATAGGGCAGGGAGATTAAAACTACCTCTTAAAATGCACTACGGGCGTGTTTGCACAGTGGTGAAGGGAGGGGGGACCTGGGTGACATGTGTGCATTTTAAGTTGGGAGATTAACTCCCCTTCAATCCTGACGGTCCCTGGGGTCCAACTAGCCAATCAGATTCCTCCAGTAAGCGCCACAGAGCTGCATTGCAGAGAGGCGTAAAAAGGGGCATGGCCTGGACCACCTCTCTGCAACGCAGCGCAGTGGTGCTTACTGGAAGCACCTTGTGGGCTAGTTGGTCCCCAAGGGACCTTAGGATTGAAGGGGAATTAATTCCCCAACCGAAAACGGGCCACATGACGTGTTTGCACACATCACCTCAGGCCCCGCCCCCTCCCTTCACCACTGCGCAAACACGCCCATGGCATGTTTTAAGTTGGGGGATTAAGTCCCCTTGAATCCTGAGGGTCCCTGGGGTCCAACTAGCCCACCAGGTATCTCCGGTAAGCACCACAGAGCTGCGTTGCAGAGAGGTGTAAAAAGGGGCATGGCCTGGACCACCTCTCCGCAACGCAGGCCTCTGGTGCTTACTGGAGGTACCTGGTGGGCTAGTTGGCCCACAGGGGCCCTCAGGATTGAAGAGGAATTATTTCCCCAACTTAAAACGCGCCACAGGGCGTGTTTGCACTCATGTCACTTCCGGCCCCTCCCCCTTCATTCACCACTGTGCAAACGCATCCCGTGGCGCGTTTTAATTTGAGGGATTAAGTCACCTTGAATTCTGAGGGCCCCTAGAGGTCCAGCTAGCCCACCAGGTACCTCCAGTAAGTGCCACAGAGCTACATTGCAGAGAGGTATAAAAAGTGGCGTGGCCTGGACCACCTCTCTGCAACGCAGCCCTGTGACGCTTACTGGAAGTACCTGGTGGCCTAGTTGCCCCCCAGGGACACTCTGGATTGAAGAGGAATTAATTCCGCAACTAAAAACGCACCACAGGGTGTGTTTGCACACATGTCACCTCAGGGCCCACCCCTCCCTTCACAACTGTGCAAACGCATCCCGTGGCGCGTTTTAAATTGGGGGATTAAGTCCCCTTCATTCCTGAGGGTCCCTGGGTCCAACTAGCCTGCCAGGTACCTCCAGTTAGCGCCACAGGACTGCGTTGCAGAGAGGTGGTCTGAGGCCATGCCCCTTTTTACACCTCTCTGCAATGCAGCCCTGTGGTGCTTACTGGCGGTACATGGTGGTCTAGTTGGCCCACAGGGTCCCTCAGGATTGAAGGGGAATTAATTCACCACCTTAAGACGCGCCACAGGGCCTGTTTGCACACATGTCACACCAGACCCCGCCCCCTCCCTTCACCACTGTGCAAAGGCGCCCTGTGGCGCATTTTAAGTTGGGGGATTAAGTCCCCTTAAATCCTAAGGGTCCCTGGGGTCCAACTAGATCACCAGGTACCTCCAGTAAGCGCCACAGAGCAGCGTTGCAGAGAGTGTAAAAAGGGGTGTGGCCTGGACCACCTCTCTGCAACGCAGCCCTGTGGTACTTACTGGAGGTTCCTGGTGGGCTAGTTGTCCCCCAGGGACCCCCAAAATTGAAGGGGAATTAATTCCCCAACTTAAAACGTGCCACAGGGTGCGTTTGCAGAGTGTTGCTGGAGGAGGCGGGGCCTCTAGCATGATCGCATGTTTTTCTTTTTTTTTCTTTTTTAAGAAGGGGGGATGTGTGGCCCCCCTTCCGTTTCTATTTTATGGGCCCTGGGGACCCCATCACCCAGGGCCTGACCTTTTTTTTTTAAAACGGAAAGGGTCCACGTGGCTCCCCTCCCGAGGCCATGTTTGGCCCCAGGGACCCTATCCCCTGGGGCCTGGCCACATGGTTGGGGACCGTGGGGGGTCCCCAATTCCCCCACTGTCCCGCCAGCTCCCTGCCTCCTGCGGGAGCCGGCATTGCTTTTCCACACGGGGAGCTGCTAATATGCAGCTCCCCATGTGGAAAAGCAATCTCGTTTGGTTTTTGGAAGGGTTCCCAGCTCTTTCTTCCAAAAACCAAACCAGAGTTTGATATGAGAGGGCGGGAGCCGCGAGGCTCCCGCCCTGCCATAGCAAACAGCAGTGTCCCCAGGGGTGGGCACCCCGGGACACTGCAAGAGCCGGCCCTGGGGGTGGCGGTCCCCAGGGCCATCGCAGGCTCCAGGAGGGGGCTGCGTGGCCCCCTCCCATTAAATTGGCAAAGCCCAGGGGAGGTGGTGGTCCCTGGGGCTCGGGGGTCCGTAACAGACCCCTGAATTGACATAATTAGTGCCCCGGGGAGGTGGCGGTCCCCGGGGCATGTGGGGGGGCTCGAGCCCCCCCCACACAGGTATATATTTTTTTTCTTAAATGCCCCTGGGGTGGCGGTCCCCCGAGCTTGGGGGGCCATGGAGGCCCCCACACATAAAGAAATAAAGCCCCAGGGGTGGCGGTCCCTGGGGCTGTGGGGGACCGTGAGCCCCCCGCAAATAATTATAGAAAGCCCCAGGGGTGGCATGCCCCCGGGACCTGGCCCACACGGGGCGGGAGGCCGCGCTTCACTTTATTTTATTTTCAGCCGAAATTCGCACTGGGTGCACATTTTTTTTTTTTATGCTTTTGTTGGCCCTGGGGGTCCTTGTCAGACCCCCTGAGCAGACCTAGGGGGTCAGGGTGTTTCTACCCTGCCCCCTCTTCTTGTTTTGCGCCTTTGTTTTTCTCTTTCCTGAGGCACAAGATGGCTGCCAACACTTCCTGGTTTGGAGTGTTGACAGCCAATTAGCATGAAGCTCGTGATCGGGAGGGTGCGCGGATCCTCCACGGCCATAGATATCACTATATTTATTTCTTAATTTCTCAAAAGCTACTGAACGGATTTACACCTTTTGTTACAAGGTCACTTTCTGAGCAAAGCAGTACCTTTCTGTCAAATTTGGTGTAATTCTGTTCAGCACTATAACCGTGTCTAAACTTTCCTATGGGAAGTTGATTTTTTGAACACTATTTTTTGATTTTCTAAGGAACTACTGAACGGATTTACACCATTTAAAAAAAGTGCTTTATCTGAGCCAAGGGCTACGTTTTTACAAAATTTGGTGTAATTCTGTTCAGCAGTTCGGGCTGTAGCCTGTTCCAAAATTTCCTATGAGAAATAACACGGAGAAAATGCGTCTTGGGACCCCCTTTTTTCTTGGCCCCCGCTTAACAAATCACCCCCAAATTTTCAGGATAGGAGCTGACCGGAGCGCCCCACCAGTAGGTAATATATATATATATATATTATCTACTGGCGGGCGCCAGTAGATAGTTATAGTTAGGACCGAGTTTCCATAGGAAATCTGAAAATTCTATTTTGAATAGCTCGAACGGCTGAACAGAATTACTTGAAATTTGGCAGAGAGGTAGTCCTGAGGTCAGGGAAGTGCCTTTTGCAGGTCTGGTGTCAATCTGTTCAGTAGTTCCTGAGAAAATAGCATTTAAAACCATATAAATATCTTTAAGCGCGCACCGTGCGCACCGTGCGCGCACCGTGCGAGCACCCTAACGTGCGCGAGCGTAATTCTGATTGGTGGTTACATGTTAGTCAACGTTCGAAAGGGACCTAACTGCCGGGAATATATTGGCGAGAAGGGAAGCAGCTCTTCATTTGTTCCATGCCCACTGGGGTAAGATATTTTAGTGAACTTCTCAACGGGGCAGCGATATCCAATCGGACATGAATGGAATTATGTCCAAGCAACAATGGCATCAACTACAGAGACCATAAGGCCATGTTATGCTGACGCCCACGAGGGCGGGACTTTTGATTTAAATAAAGCTGTTTCCGCATTAATCTGCTGTCCCGATGTTGTTGAGCAGAGCCAGTGATCAAGAGCATTATGCTCGAAACGCGTTTGG
Organism: Triturus cristatus; assembly: GCF_964204655.1. Classification (NCBI taxonomy): domain Eukaryota; kingdom Metazoa; phylum Chordata; class Amphibia; order Caudata; family Salamandridae; genus Triturus; species Triturus cristatus. The sequence continues at coordinate 504,038,228 of NC_140591.1, forward strand.
CAGTCACAGTAATGGGACACTGAAGGCTGACTGATATTCTTGCTGCCGGTAGCTGTGTGTGCATACCCCTTCGAGTGTGACTTCCTCACTGGGGCAACCTTTGTTTTGTGATGTTTAGCGGCTAGCCTGGCCGCGAGGAGGTCCCGCTGCTGCTTGGCGGATCCACGGCGTTCAGCTACTATGAGCGCCGACAGGAACGAAGGGGACATAACTGCCGGGAATATATTGGCGAGAAGGGAAGCAGCTCTTCATTTGTTCCATGCCCACTGGGGTAAGATATTTTAGTGAACTTCTCAACGGGGCAGCGATATCCAATCGGACATGAATGGAATTATGTCCAAGCAACAATGGCATCAACTACAGAGACCATAAGCCCATGTTATGCTGACGCCCACGAGGGCGGGACTTTTGATTTAAATAAAGCTGTTTCCGCATTAATCTGCTGTCCCGATGTTGTTGAGCAGAGCCAGTGATCAAGAGCATTATGCTCGAAACGCGTTTGGCAGTCACAGTAATGGGACACTGAAGGCTGACTGATATTCTTGCTGCCGGTAGCTGTGTGTGCATACCCCTTCGAGTGTGACTTCCTCACTGGGGCAACCTTTGTTTTGTGATGTTTAGTGGCTAGCCTGGCCACGAGGAGGTCCCGCTGCTGCTTGGCGGATCCACGGCGTTCAGCTACTATGAGCGCCGACAGGAACGAAGGGGACCTAACTGCCGGGAATATATTGGCGAGAAGGGAAGCAGCTCTTCATTTGTTCCATGCCCACTGGGGTAAGATATTTTAGTGAACTTCTCAACGGGGCAGCGATATCCAATCGGACATGAATGGAATTATGTCCAAGCAACAATGGCATCAACTACAGAGACCATAAGGCCATGTTATGCTGACGCCCACGAGGGCGGGACTTTTGATTTAAATAAAGCTGTTTCCGCATTAATCTGCTGTCCCGAAGTTGTTGAGCAGAGCCAGTGATCAAGAGCATTATGCTCGAAACGCGTTTGGCAGTCACAGTAATGAGACACTATAGGCTGACTGATATTCTTGCTGCCGGTAGCTGTGTGTGCATACCCCTTCGAGTGTGACTTCCTCACTGGGGCAACCTGTGTTTTGTGATATATATATATATATATATATACACATATGTGGGTGTGGTGTGTGTGTATGAGAGTGTGTGTTTATATACAAAGTAATCATATAAATATATATATATATCTATATTAAAAATAGCAATATAATATATTTTACACACGTTTGAAGACAATGGATATTAACAATCCTAACTAAGCAATATTAGGGAAATTGTTGCAATTACAATTCCTCCCCAACATAAGCTAAGGTTGGGTATGTGTTTGATTTTAGAGGGGTCACATTTATTATTCTCACTCCATAGTAAGCAGCATTAGGTAAGGGTTGAAGTGTGTACTTTGGAGGATTCATGTTTACTATTCCCACTCCAATATAAACAAATGTAGGAGAACTGTTGAATTTTGAAGAGGTCAAATTTGCTATTTCCTGTCCACTTTGTGCAACCGCAGGCAAAGTTTTGGACTTTAGAGAGGTTAGATTTACTATTCCCACTCCTACTCCAATCTCAGCAAAAGTTGGAAAAATGTTGGAGTTTGATGAGGTTAAATTTACCATTCCAGTGTCAACAGAAGCAATGGTAGGGAAAGTGTTATACTTTTGTGGGTTTGAATTACTATTCCCACTACACTTTTACCAAAAGTATGAACAATGATGGACATAGGAAAGGTTAGAATTACTATTCTGATTATACCCTAAGCAACAGTAGAGAAAGAGTTGGAATTAGTAGCGGTCAGATTTACTATTCACTCCCCAATATAATCGATAGTAGTGAAAGTCTGGACTTTGGCGGGGTCAGATTCACTATTCCTACTTCAATGTAATCAAAATCAAGAAACTTTTTGGACTTTGGAGTAGACACATTTACTATTTCCACTTCACTCTAAGCAAAAGTAGAGAAGATGTTGGAATTTGGAGGTATGAGATTTACTATGCCTACTCAAATCTGTTCAACAGTTGGGAAAGTGATGAACTTTCAAGGGGTCAATTTTACTATTTCCACTCTATGCTAAGCCATAGTAGGGAAAATGTTGGACTTTCAAGCGGCTAGATTTACCATTCCCAAGCCAACTTCAGAAAAAGTAGGGAAAGTGTTAGACATTGGAGGGGTCAGATTTACTTGCCCCATTCCAACATATGCAGAAGTAGGGAAAGCGTAGGACATTAGAGTAGACAAATTTATTATTCCTACTCTAGCAACAGTAAGTAAAGTGTTGTAATTTGGAAGGGTCACATTTACTGTTTCAATTCAAATGTAAGCAATTGTAGGGATGTGTTGGCAGATATAGGGGTTAGATTTACTATTTTCACCACTATTTGTTTAATAATAAATGTTAATATTGACCCCAAACAAATCAAAAAACATATTTATAATAACAAATGTATTCATTTGCTGTAAAGAAAATTAAATTACATTTAAAAAACAAAAAAAACACAAACTGCTCAAAAAGTATTTTATATTAAAGAACTTCCCTGCCTACTACTCTAAAAATGTCCATCACCAAGGAATAAAATCATTAAAAAGCAAATTCCTAAATGAAAAAAGCGTTAATATTAATTAATTATTAAGTAAAACAATGAAAATATCAAATGAATTAAGACAATTAAATGATTGAATAAACTGGCCACCCAATTATTAAGTATTTGAGAACAAGTAAATAAAATAACAATTATTCAATAAATGTATTCAAATTAATAATTAGTAAGTAAAAATCATATTATATAAAAAATAATTATATGTAATTATAAATTCAAAACAATATTTTACCTTTTAAAATACGTCATATCCTACTCACTTACAAAATGAACCACAAGCTACTGTATTAACAATATTTATTAAATTTAATAAAACTGAATTCCATAAAAGGATACTTTTAAAATATGCTAAAACTAATAAAGCACAAATATTATAATACTAATAGATTTTCATAGTAAAATAATAAATATTTATTGAAATAATTTAAAACAATGGGCCTGATTCACAAGGGTAAACTTAGATGAAAGTCTAACTTTACAACTTTCGGCATTTACAAAGAGAATTTACGAGCAGTAAAGTTAGACCATTCTCTCAGTTTTGGTCTCAGTTAACTGAGAAAAAGTCCCACTTTACTACTAGTAAATATCCTTTCTGAATACTGAAAGTCATAAATTAAACCTTCGTCTCAGTTTTTCTTTGTATTTCGGGCCCGATATTTTATACAACTATATTAAATAAAATTATATTACATAAAACTACATTTGTACAAAAACAATGTTAAATACCTAACACAATGATATTCTTACCTTCGATGTTAAGTCCTCCAATATTTTTACACCACTATGTTCTTGCCGCAATAATTATTCTATGTTTTGATAAAGTACCTTTCATACACCTCTGCCAAAGCTGGCTTCAGGGTACCTTTTCTGCTTATTATTATTTTAATTCCAATATAACAGATGGAAGCAATTATTAAAGTATAGTACAAGGAAAGGTTGCAAGCCCATAATGATTATTATTATTTTTTTAAGTTTTAGGATACTAATTCACATACAGCTCTGTCTAATTAAGGGCCTCGGTGTGCTGTAAATGTTATAGATGAAGCAACAAAAACTTCAGCTTGAAGGGAACAGATAGAGGTCCCATGATGTAAAAAAGGAGTTTCAAGGTTAAATTGCAGTAGCTCTTCTGTCACTAGACAGGGAGATGGTAAAAATGTAGAAAACTAGAAAGGAAGATGAAAAATAAAAATAACCAAATGCAGATAATCAAGAGATGGGCAGAGTGTCAATGAGATACATAAAGACATTCCTATAAACAATTCATTTCTCATGCAATTTGCTTTTCTGATGGTTGTACATTAATTGAGAAATGACCAAATAAAACCACATTATTTTGGATATCCTAATCAGAGGTAAAGATCATTTTGAAAAAGGGCTACATGTGTGTTACAAGGCGAAATTGAATTTTGCAATCCGTTGGAAAACATAACAGAAACTTGAACTTTACACCGGGCCTTCCAAATATATCTATATCTAAAGCGCTCCCCTTTGAGGACGTGTTGATATTCATAATCTTAGAGGAGTTAACACTTAAAGAATGAGCCAGAGATAGGTGGCGTCTTGGTAAAAGGGAAATAATGCACAGCAGCCAAGTAAGAATGGAGAGTAGAAGTACCCATTAGCAATCTACCGTCACTTTAAAGTGAGTTCAAATACTGAAGAGCCGCATAGCAAAGAATGTGAAAAGCACTGAACCAAAGACCCTCTGAGTACACTGAATAATGCTGGGGTTTGAAATCGACCTGGCAGGTGTAGGAAAGAGCATAGCTAAAGGCATTCATGGCCAAGGGTACACTTTCACAACAACCTTGACAAGGTAAACACGCCAGAATTAATTCAAAGTCTCATGTTACCCTTAGGGAGTGTTGGCCCAGTCTGAAAGCTTACCATTCAGATGTGAGCAGGGTGTGCACTGTATAGGGATGCATGAATGCATGAAATGTTTCAACGATCACCAGTGTTACAGAATGAAGAATATAATGTTTAAGAAAGGGAAAGTAGAGAATGATAAGTTTAACGTTGTGTATACAAGTTAACAGGAAAAAATAACAATGAGAAAAATCACTGGGGTTCTCATTACAACCATTCCACTGATTGCTGTTCAGGTGCAAACTCAAATTTGCACCCAATATGGTATTCCAAGCTAGACAGTTATTGCCCGAAGGGAAATTGCACATGTGCATTTTGCCTATGTACACATTACATGCAATGTGGTGTTTTCCAAAAGAGCTTTGGGCAGAGAAACCTAGCAAAATCCATGCTAGGGAAATAGTGCTAAATAAAATTGCACTATGAAATGCATCCCAGGCATATTAGAATTCAGCACCCCTGAACACATTCATGTAGTTTGCCAAAAGTACCCTTACCAATTTGTACCTGTCATATACTTGGAGGTATACAATATGTAAAAGGGCAAATATCACATGTGAAATTCCTCTATTAGACAATAATGTTAGACTTAATGGCCTTATTCATGCAAAAACAGAGTTTTGACCCCGAAACACGAACTAGCCCTGTAGTTATAGTCAGTGCCTATGGTCCTCATTAGGAGGGTGGGTGCTTATCACATGTGGTAAATACTATTAATCCAGGCTTTGGTATTTACCAGATGTGGTATACACTTCCTATTTTGAGTGTTGGAAAACGCCTGTTGTTGTGTAGTCGTCCCACCTTTTTGCTAGATTTTCGCCTCTATGCACTGAAAATGTGCTAACCAGGCTCCAGTGCATGTGCTCTGTTCCCTAAAATATGGAAATTGGCAATACTTCTAATTGGCATAGTTGGCTTACCTGCAAGTCCCTAGGATAGAGTAGAAAGAGTACTCGGGCCTGTATGTTAAATGTCATTAGTGGACTGCAGCACGTATAGTGCACCACTAGAGTGACACTGCAAAATATGACTTCCCAAAATATTTCTTTTTCACAGGCTTAACTCCACCTTTTAAACAATAATAGGCCACCCATAAGTAGGCTTTAAATGCCCATAGAGCATGGTGCTTGGTGTTGTGCACCGCTTCCGTTCCTGTTTAAGCCTCTCCCCATGGCTACAATTCACACATTGGGTCTTTTTGGCTTCTTTAATAAACTCCTTCCATCACCCAGAGCCTTTTTGGCCATCCTCTCTTCTTTAGTCTCCTCGGGCCTGACTTGGAAAGGCCTGCATTCTGAGGATTGCTCTGGAAGGCACGCTCTTCCTGAAATCTCATGACATTTTTGGAACTATGTCATCTTGGTCCTTAGTTTTACCCCAGGCAGACCTTTCTCTTCTTGCCTTCCTAGGTTCCAGTATGCCGTTGTGTTTTGAGTGTAAGGTGCAACATTTTACATGAGTAAGTCGTTAATGATTGGCTAAAATCCCAGATAAAACATATCACAATTCAGGAGCAATCTCCAGTCCCCGTTTGCAAAATTGTGATTCACATACTGTGACTTATCTTGCTAACCTATGCCACTAGGCAAAAGTCCCAATTTTTTCAAAATTGAGAAGAGAATGTTTGAACAAGATGTGTCCCCCCAGCTCACTAGTTTAACCCCGACCTCATCCTAGAGCCCAGCTCTTCTGGCTTCTGGAATCTGTCAAATGCCCCCTTCTGTCTGGTGATTAGAATAAAGGGTGGACAGCTGTCTCCTCATTGTATCAGGACTTTAGAACTTGCAATACACGGCCTGACTGGCCGGACCAACAATCGGGCATTTCCCCAGGAGGCTGGAAGGATGGGGGCCGGTTTTGGAGTGGTGGGGGTCGGTTTTGTTATTTGGGATGTCAAATTCTGTACGCAAATGCAAAAAATAGATGCAATTTTCAAACCCACACATGGTCATATAGCTGCTATTCGGGTCATATGCAATGTTTTATTCATACTGTGCCTCGTTTTGGGGTATTTTCAATTAATCACATTTGCACAAACGTGCAGCAGACTTACTGAGACAACAAATAAGCAAATTAATATATTGAAATTGGTTATATGTATAGAGAATGGCACAAATAGTGGGATCCTATTTAGCAATCTCTAACCACCAAGAACTTACAAAACTAGTAATCCAGGTACATAAAATTGGGGTAAGATTGTTAAATTATTTATTTACCTGAAAGTTGCATCATTTCACTTAGTTGTCTCATCGATTTTGTACCACATGCCAAGCTGGATCTTTCTCTCAAATTACCAAAAGTGATGAAACTGCGTATTTAACATACCTTTAACCATAATAGCATCAGGCATGTCCCATGAATACACGACTAGAGAACAAAATAAGAAGAAGCAAAGGTTTGAACAAATAATGTTTAAAATTAGTATATTCTCACTGTATAGAGAAAAAACACTGTCCCACTACTAATCTTGTTGAATGTCATGGAAAATATGAGACATAAACTAAGGTGATTAGTGTAGGAGAGTAGGATCTGCTTCTTATGGTTACCCTCACTTTTTGCTGATGTAACACTGTTCGACTTTAGTCTGGCTGGGGCCCTGCTATTCAGGACCCCAGCCTAGCTGCTTCCTCTCTAAATGTATTCCTAGTAACTTAGGTACACAACAGATTGGATTTTGAAGTGCCCTTATAAGTCCCTAGTATATGGTATCATATGTACCCAGGGCATAGGTACCCCAGGGGCCTACCAGGGGCTGCAGCATGTGTTATGCCACCCCTGGGAAGCCCTCCAAAATGACACCACAGGTCTGCTACTGCAGCCTGGGTAAGGTGGTGCATGCACCCCTCACAGAGATATAGGTTCACTATACCTCACCTATCACTGCACATATAAACCTATCAATCACCCCTATGGCAGGCCATATCAATCCTGAAGGCAGGGTGCTTGTTTTTTTGTGAGAGGGTGCCCCTGCATGAGCAGAGCCCCTCTGCAGCTTTCGGAATCTCTTCCCCGGGGTTGTCTGTGATGCAGCCTGACCATATACTCTTAAGTGCATTATAACCAAACGGTATATGCTAACTTTGGACTGGCTGCACGGAAACATGTCATGTTTGGTGTCAAACACCTTGGAATCATACCCCCACACCAGTAACTGGTGTGGGAGTATGATTCCACCCTTCAAGAGGGAGAGACATGACAGCACCGGTATACCCGATACCACCTTAAAAGAGCCCTGGCATCACAAAATGGATGCTGCAGCCACAAACAGACCAGTAACTGGTGTGGGAGTATGATACCCGGTAACAGCTTAAACAAGCCCTGGCATCACAAAATAGATGCTGCAGCCACAGACACTGGTCTGGCCTCCTGCTGCTGACCGAAATTCCAGCAGGGGAGGCCTGGACAATAGGTTTCCTGTCACAGGGAGGTGTTACCACCTCCCAGACAGTCCTTAATGTATTAGAGCCGGGTGGGAGCACTCCAGGAGTGCTTTGAAGTCCTGCACTGGGGGCACATTTGGTGTTCCTGTGCATAGTCCAACTCAAATTGTTGCAGGGACTACCAGCCCCTGCTCTGGCACAAAACTGGACAAAGAAAATGGGTGGAGCCACCCCTCTTTCCAAACCCTCCCATAGGTGGGTCCCCTGAGTTAGTCCAACCCCTTCCTTGGGTATAAAGAAGGAACCTCTGTAACCAGAATTTTAGATGTTCCTGGACGAAACTCTGAAACTGAATCCTGGACCTTTGACGATCTGTTCAATGCCAGATGACTGAAGAATCTCCCTTGGGGTAAAGGAGTTACTCCCCTGCTTGGCAGGCACCAAAGAAGCATCTGTCCGGTCTGCATCTCCGAAGCTCCCACCGGACACCGAAGACTTTGCAACACCAGAGGGGGATTTCCAGACTTCCCCGAAGCCAAACCGGGTCCCCAGCAAAGCTGAGACCTGTAGCCCTTGTGGGTGCCATGGAACTGGGACCCCTGGACACTGTGCAAATTGGCCAGTGCAATAGCTTCTCGACGTCTCTTGAGGCTGAGCATTGGCTTACTTGTAGCCTAAATCACGAGCAGTGAATCCACCGAAGATTGCTGGTCTGCCAACTCCAAGTGACCTTTGGTCCGTCATTTTGTGATTCCTCTGGAGGTTCCTTCGTGGTGCCTTGTCCATCAACTTGTGGTTCCCTGAGAAGGGGAACTTTACTTTTATTGGGCTTCTCTAGTTGCTCCAGATGTGCCCTGACTCTTCACCGCTTGGGGAGTTCCTTGGACCTTGCTGGTTTGCACCAAAGCATTTCTTCTCTTCCTGCATGGGTTGCTGTTGCCAAGGCTTATTGTGTCCAATCCAGGCACTGACACTGCAGCACTCGACATCCTTTGTAGGTCAGCTTGAATCCAGCTCCTGGTTGTCCTCGATTCCTCCTGGTCCCCGTGGCTGAAGAGTCAAGCTTCACCTCTTTCACCTGAAGCACCCGACCTCAGTGGCCATTCGTCTATCGTGCTCCGGGTCACTGGCTAGTGACCCAGACTCTGTCCCCTCTGCTTTCAGGTTCTTCACATCTCCGATCCAGGCTTGGATCTCTTTGGACACTTCGCATCTTCCTGGCAGCAGCACTTCTTCGCCAGCTGCCATTGAAAAAGACTACGCGACCCAACACCATTTGACACCTATGCACCCGGCTTCCCTGGATGAGGTAACTCGAGTACTCTGGTGCTCCTGTGGGTGTTGACCCTAGAACTGTCTAAGTCCAAGAGGGTTTGGTTCTAGTCCATTTCTAAGTGTCTTTTAACTTTAAAAATCTAACCGCGACCTTCCCCATAGAAGCTAACGGGAGCTCGCGTGGGTCCCCTGTGTCACTACCTTGGGTGCTTCTTTGGGGTCCCAGCGATTCTACAGGCTCTAGGCCTTGTGTCTAGTTAAGTTGTGGTTCTTATACCACTTTCTTAGTATATGGCTCGGCTCGCCCCTAGGGCCTAACGTATATTGTGCTTATTTACTGTGTTATTTAAAGTGTTACTTATGTGCTTTTGCCTCTAGCCTCATAAAGAGATTAGGGGGGGGTGTTTAGTAATAAATACATATATTTTATATATATACCTGGAGTGGTCTCCCTTCATTAAGCCACTCAAGAGATTATAGACTGGTAAAACAAGCTGCTTTACATTTCTTAAAGACTTAGCCTGAAGGCTGCTCTCCATTTCTACCACTAGGATAGCTTTCAATAAAGGTTGCCTCTAACCTATCATCAATAAGGGGTTGTTTGGACTGGTGCAAGGTGCCCACTATAACTAGTGGACAGCATATACCAAGCCAACTTCTCACAATTAGTAACAGCAGGCCACAGAAAGCGCAGTGCATTTATTACAATGTATACTATAGGCAAAGTTTTCATTGAAAACTCATGAATTTTAGTGATTCAGAAGTATACTATTGGTGTGTTAGGGGTATACTGAAAATGGCAAAACAATCTACTAGCAAAATATATCTGTTCCATCACGACTTGTGGCAAGGGGGCGTGGCTTGTAGCCGAAGTAGGAAGACGCGGACCGCGGAGCTCCGTCCGCTGCTATCCCCAAACCATAAATCCTGAAATCTGGTTGCTGACCCGACATCAGATCTGCAAACCAGAGACTTTGGGGCTCTTGAAGAGCTGCGGATCGAGCTGTATATTGACCCAGGAGCAGACAAACTTGTGAAAATCTCAGCGCGCTGAAGAAATGAACCCAGCTTCAAAATGGCGCCTGCACATAGGACCGCCTCCGGCCTGTGACCTGACCAGTCGCACAGACCCCGGTGCTCCCGTGGAGGAGCACCGCGTCCCGCAGAGACCGTTAACATACACCCCTGGTGAACGGGGGACTTGGGAACGTAGAACCCAGCGGAGGGAAGCAGAGCCTGGTGGGGAGGAAACCTGCAGCCTGATACTGGGTTGGCGAGAAAAAGGGGACAGTCCAACAAGATGGCACCTGTGGTATGACCCGTCCAGCGAGCCTGTGCACTCAGGTGAGAGGGCGTTCACCTCTGGTCACCGGCGGGCAGATAACCCAGCGGCGAGACCTCCCCCGGGTTGGTGAAGACAAAGGGATATTCGGCATCTGCGGGAGGCTTTGAAGGGAGTGATCAGCAGCAGTGAACCCGGCTACGGACTCCAGAGGTCACCAGTTACATAGCGACCGCCACTCGCTGGAACAAACCCTTGACATAGCTCTCAGGAACTCTCCACCTGGTGCTGCAGGTGCAGGGCCAGGAGCTCAAAGACAGCTGGTGCTGACTGACGGCGAGCAGCGACTGTAGCAGAAGAAGGCAAGAGTGGGCTTGGCAAATTCCTACCCTGCTGCACGGGGAGGACACACACAGTTTGGGGGCATGCTTACAGTGAGGGGGATCTGTTTGGCATCGCGGAGACGGGTGCTCCCCTAGATCCGGAAGCGCTGGGATCTCCCAACCGGCAGCAGCCACAAGTGTGCACGTAGGAGAGCGGCCTGGGGACCCTTAGCACAGGCCGCAGTCAGCATTAACAGAGTGGTGATTCTCCGGAGTGGGACCAGTGGTAAGGGGATCAACAATACAAGCAAACCTGGAGCAAAGGTAGAATCCGACCTCTTGGCACAGATTTAAAATGTATTACATGGAATGTACGGGGGATGCACTCAATGGTACGACGTCATAAAACTCACATATATCTGATTCGTAGGGGGGTCCAGATTGCCCTGTTCCAGGAAACTCACATTATGGCAAATGAAGGAGCCGCGTTGCAACGTCATTGGTGGGGGCACGTTTTCTACACCAATTACTCGCCATTCACACGATCTGTGTGAGGGCGGGGGTAACCTTTCAATGTACTAAACAAATTATAGATCCGAAGGGCAGATATGTGGTGGTCTCTGGGAATCTGGATGGTAGGGATATCAGTTTGGGAAGCAAATACGCACCTAATTCGGAACAGTCAACTTTCTTCTCCCACCTCTCTAGGAAACTGACCCTTATTCTAGCCGGTTCAGTGCTATTGGAAGGGGATTTGTATTGCATATCTGATGTTACTCTAGATCAATGTTTCCCAAACTGTGGTCCGTGGACCCCCAGGGGTCCCTGACACATTCCTAGGGGGTCCGCAGGCAGCAGTTTTGAAAGCACTGCAAAGTATCTTGTTTAATTAGCAGTTTTCAAAGAACAATAAAAGTGTCAAGATAACACCAGTGATTAATGTCCCTGCTGGAGAGAGATGAGAGTTTTGTCCAGTGGCAGCTTTGACTTATCTAATGTAGCACAGAGGGTTATTATGTCCTCTGCAAAGAACGTGTACCATGCATTTTAAAAAACAGTATTTTATATGCATAGGTCAGTTGGTTACTGCTTTTGTCAGAGAGATTCTTTTGTTACTGTGCAGTTCATAAGTGACAATTGTAATCTAGCACAGTGACCTATAAACTGTCATCAAACAACTGCTTGCAAACTGCAAGGTACAAGTTAGTGACTTATGTTTTTTCCAAGTCTTTCATTATCCTGATGCTGCTAAAAAAGGTTTATTTGGGTGGCAATCCATTTTTATTGTTAAAGTCAGTGCTAACCACTGTGTTATGTTCTGAATCCTGAGTGTGTGCTTCTCCAGACCAAGCACTCTTTAAAAATGCCTACCAGTATGAATGACATGTGAATTCTACACCTTTTAGTCCCCTTTGCCTTATGTAACATTTTCTATACACTGATTTACACGTATGATTCACTGTCTCTATATGTGTGTGATGTTAAGTGCTCTGACATCCTACAATAGCATGAGAGATGCTATAAAAAATGAAATACAGGTGACAGAGGGGCTATGGGGAGATGAGAAGCACTGTTGAATGGTGATAGTGGGGGAATCATTGAAGACCCCCCAGAAAGATTGTTGTATTCTGGTGCATAGTCAGGTCTTCATTTACTATTCTTTAAAAGCTAATACAATTCAATATATAATGATATGTGTGTTGTACATGGGTACAAGACATGGAGTTTTGGAGCAGTGGTTATTTGTAAATCTCTGAATTTGTGGGTATTAGCGTATGATGTAGAGGATATTTTTCAAAATGTCTTCTTTCTAAAACACTGACTTACATTTGAAAGGCAATAATGCAACACAATCCAATTGGTAATAACAAATGTTCTACTGTTCTATGCTCCCACATGTCTTTCAATAAGAATGGTACCTCACTTCTGTGGTTAGGCCTAGTGGCAGTGACAAGAACCGGGTCAAAACACAATATGCATATATATCACATTTTCCCACTTAAAACTGACCCTTTTTTTGCAAATTGTGTATCTGTGGATTTTGGGTCCTAGCTCAGCTGACACCTAGGAAAATTAAATAAATCTAGCAATCTTGAACATTTTTATAAACTAGACACCTAGGAAAATCCAGGGTCAGGTGACTTGTGAGGCTCTTACTCAGTTTTTTACCCAGAACTTCAAACTTTGAAAAATAAACATTTTCCTCTCATTTCTCTGATGGCAAATTCTGGTATCCGCGGGGAGCCACAATTGTCCTGCCACCCATCATTTCAACAAGTCTCCTGATAAAAATGGTAGCTCAATTGTGTGGATAGGCCTGGTGCCAGTTAGGGGTGGGCGGAATTTGCGAAATTAACTTTCGCAAACTATTGCGAAAATGCTAAAAATCTCCGCAAACACGCCGGAAATATCGCGAAGACGCAGAAGTTTTTTTCCCGCCTGTTCGCGGTATTTTTTGCGTGATCGCGGGTCGCCAACTTACCCATGCGGTTGCTCACGGGCGTGGCCATCTTGTTTTCACTTTTCCCGCCCTCTCGCAATGCTTACGTCCTGTTCCGGTAGATATTTCCTGTTCGCGACCGCTTTTACTTGATCGCGTTGCTTTTTGCATGCTGGGGGAGAAAATATTGCGCAAACTTGCGCCATCTTGTTTTTCACTCTATTGCATGGTTCTGGGGCCTGATTTTGAATCCTCCCTACATCTTTTCAATCCTTTGTTTAAAGCTACTTTTTTTTTTTATCTTTCTTATTTATTATTTCTCTAACTATTTTCCTGCCTCTATATTTTTGGTTTTTGTCTTTTTATTTCTTTTTTTTCTAGCTACTTTTTCTCTCTTTCTATTGCCTGCTATTTATTTCCTTTACTTCTTTAATTTTATACCTTTTCTTTCCCGCCCCGTCCCAGAACCATGTCTAAGGGTAGGGCTGGTCGTCGTCGCAGCCAGAGCCCCGACCGCCTTCTTTGTGGAAGGCGGCGCCCACAGGGGGTGCAGGCACGGGCCTTATTTGGGGAGGTGGAGTTGGCTGCACTCATTTTCTTTGTGCAGCGCCACCTCCCCTCAACCCTGGCAGCAGGTGGCAGGCCTGGGTCCGGGTACGGCCTCCGGGAGCGTCGGCAGCAGTGGGGGAAGATGCGCCGGGCAGTGTCGCGCTTCTCTGGGGTCTGGCGCACCCAGGCGCAGCTGACGCACCGGTGGTCCGACATCCTGGACCGTGAGCAGGACCTGCTGGACCTGCTAGGAGTGGAGGTCCCGGGGCTTGGTGAGTAACTATTTAATTATTACTACTTTGTGTCTGTTCTTCTGCTCTGTGTTATATATTGCGAATATCTTTTTTTTCTTCCAACCAGCTAGAATGTTGCTGCTTACATTCCAGGTTAATTATGTTTAAAAGTCTTCTGTGAATTTGACACAGGTGCTCTTCTGCGCTACTACTAATCTTACTTGTTTTCAACTTTGCATTTGCGCTCGCTTAGCGTGATTCTGTAAGAGTTTATTTTAGAGAAATTAAGTTACGTAATGCTACAGTGACTCTAGTCCACTCCTTACTTTGTCCTGTCACTAATAGATAGGGGCGGATTGATACTTAGGTTTAGGTACTTTGTATGAGTTTCTAATTTGTTGGTGGTATGCGTGAAGCCCCCTCAGTTACGTGACGTGCTGCTAGTACGGCAGTCTTTATTAGAACCCTTTCTAGTTTGTTCAATGAGTGGTGGTAATTGGCTTAGCACTAGCAGAACATCAGCATCAATCAATCAACCCAAAATTTGGTGTATACAAAAAATGTTGTCATGTGTCCTCCATTTGACCATATGCATTGTTGAGGAATAAAAGAAGTGGAAATGCATACTTATTGTACAATTGGCATGCCTGAAATAGGTGGGCTAGGTCGGGTGGTACGTCGTACTTAGGCTTAGTTGTAATTTAGTATTCTGGAATCGGAATGGAAGACTGGATTACTGTTGATAAATAGTAACTTAAGTAGTCGATCCACGAATCCCCCGATACTACTTGTTGACCAGATGAGATCGGCCAATTTAGTTATTGCAATTGTTGTTTACATAAGTATTTTTTGTCCGTTGTTGAAAAATATTGTATTTGTTTGACACCATCCATCAATGTTTGTCTCTTTCTTATATCTTTTCTGTTCATCAGCACCCAGGGGCAGACAGACAGGGAGTGGGGAGTCGGCGGGACAACAGTCCGAACAGCACCACCAGGAGGACACCAATGAGGGCTCCTCTGCTGGCCCTAGTAAGTGTTCTTGTTTTTAATAATATTTCTTATTCCATACCTTTTACTGCACCATATTTTTCACAAACTATTGTTTCGGTTTCCAAATGCTATTTATTTACCAACAATTATCCTTCGATCTGTACGGTTTCAAAAATCTTGTTATCCCTGCCTCTGCTATGATGACTCTCAGTAATACTACTACTATCAGTCTGTCTGTACTGTAGTCGCTAAGGTTGCCCAGTTGGCCAGTGCCACTCTTTACGTGAAAGGTTGTAATAAAAACTCAGATTCACTAGTAGCTCTAGCCATTGAGTCCAATCCTTTGGGTCGTCCTCTTGTACTACTTCTAGTCTTATTGATCTTGAGTCTTTGTTAATCTTGAGGCTTTGAAAATTCACAGCAACAAATGCCCAACCAGATTTATTACTATTTTGATAGGATAGCCTATAGGACATACTACTACTGTCGTAGTGATCTTGCACATACAGACCTTTGCACAAGAAAATAGGATGTTGGTGATGGTAGGTTGGACCTTCCTCACACACCTCAATCAGAAAATCAGAACCCACCACAATCCCCTGCTCAACTATAGTACTGTCTTGTCATAACTATTAGGTCTCCGAACCCTCCCCCCAAGATACCCAACAAGTAGACAACTCAGAACATAACACACCCAACCTCTCAGTCGTGGAAGCAATGCACATGCACACCCTTACTTTAATTTGCTCACTCGTGTAAGTTAGTCCACACCAAACACCACCAAGTCTATGTAAGTTCAAAATGTTTATTTTGAATTGAGAAGCTCTGTACATTGTTCTATCATAAAATGCAGCACCAACCGGAAAATCAATAACATTAAAACAATAAACATTGTTACACTTACTTACAGTTGGGAATTAAATCATGATAACTGAACAGTGGTGGAAGGCAGCAGCACCATCCCCTAGGAATTTAGTTTATGTAAATTTATAAATGAAGATGTGAGTGAAGGGACCCCTCACCCTAGAAGAACCTAGTACTGGTAGTTGTTGCATCATTCAGAAGCTCTGCAAAGCTCTGGTTCGTAGAAGGGAATCTTCCGTCTGTAATGCGAAAAATGAAATGGTGCGCGTTAGTATATTGCAACTTGCAAGCATTTCTCAGCCGTGCCAAAAAGTGTAGCATTTATGGATAAGCAATATGGACTAACAGTACACTAGTACTTCCTAAAAAAGTGGCTTGTTAATATTTTTGTTGACCGCTTGTATGCAGCGTGTAGACAGTAGTAGTGTGAGGCAGGTCATGTGGGCTCAAAGGTGTCTTATACAAAAAGCTGCAAGGTGCAAAAATAAAAGCCACAAAGGTAAAATTGTTGCATGGCTCGGGCTAACTAAGCAAAGGCTATAATGACCATATATAACTATTAGTGTCTACTCTACTACTACCTGATTTGTACTAGTGATGTATGTTAGTATTAACTCATTTTTCAACCTTGCTACTGATCAATAGGGGGGAGGTGTATATGACGCCTAATAAATGTGTAATGTTTTCCAGGCGCACAACCGACCACCATTGCCGGGGCCAGCAAAGGCGACGCGGAGGGAGAGGATGCGGCAGTTGCAGATACCATTAGATCCTTAACTCTTTCCCTGGAGTTACGCACAGCCCCGCTCTGCTGGAATAGATGTCTGAGGCGAGCTTAGATTAAGTGCCCTTATGCTCCGGAGATTCCACTGCTCATGGGTGAAGCCATCCCGCATGGGGGTAACTGGCAGACATTAGTGACCTCGGGTGATCAAGGGCTGGGAACTATGTGTGATCTCTACGAAGAAGGAGCTATGATTCCATTTAACGATCTGCAAGACCATTATGACTTGCCCAGGGGGGACTTCCTTTTATATTCCCCCCTAACTGTGGCTATACGAAAGCATTGGAGAGAGGGGCCCACTGAACTGTGGACATCACTAGGATGCCAATATATGGTTCTGGCAGCAGGTACCATCAAGGCGGTGACGTGCCTCTACAGGCGTACAACCCAAGAAACATTGCAGCCCTTAACAGAACTAAGGTTGAAGTGGGAGGCCGACATCGACAAGGTTATTCCAGAGAAAGCTTAGGGGGACATAGTAGAGAGGGCTTGGAAGAGCACCAGGAATGCTAGATTTCAATTGGTGCATTTTTACATCCTGCAGAGGGCATACCTTACCCCAGAGAAGATCGATAAATATTTTTAAACCCAAACAGCAGTTTGTCGGTGATGTAACAGGGAAGGGGCAGATTTCAAACACATGTTCTGGTCCTGCCCACACCTGGGTAGGTTCTGGGAAAAGGTAACAGTTGCTAGCGGAGGTTACTGACAGAGAAGTTGAGGCATCTCAGGGCTATTTCCTATTACATTGGTTTCCGCACACATCTAAAAATGAAATCATGAGTAAATTTATAGATTTGGCCTTAGTACTAGCTAAGAGAGAAATAACTGTGTGGTGGAAGGGGCCAAGCACGGCATGCAGACATTGCAGACTATGCTTGGGGGCCCCCATGGAGGGTACCTACCAATGCTATGCTATGGTACCCCCCTGCCTTTCAAAGCAAAACGTGACAGGCTCCGTGTGGGGCCTGTCATGTTGTGCTTGCAAAAGCAGCACAACATGTATTTTTAGAATTGCTTTCGGCACCGCCAACCAGAATGTAAAAAAACAGGATGCACCCGCCACTGTGCCGGGGCATCATCCTAATTAATTGTCCCCACGGGACCCCCACCCTTTTTAGCGTGAGGATGTCCGCCCGCCATCTGATGTCATAAGTAAGTATGAGTTGTTGTGAACGTTTGAAGAGTGAACTAGAAGACTAGAATCCCTTTAATTGGCATAGGAGCGGGAGTATTGAGTAACCAATGGCCTCATCTATCTGATTTCAACTCCGCTTTGAAAGTTTTATGGAGAAGTGCACCTGGTGCACTGTTCAACTAAAAAGTGAAAGACGGGTGGAAGGAAGAAGGACGGGCGAGATTTAAAATGTTATGTACTACTGTGCTTTATAGTGCTACTCTACCAAGCCACTATGTGTATAAATATTTAACTTGTCTTACTGTTTTTCTAAGAGTATATTTTACAATTGTCTTGATTTTTTCTTTTTGATACACAGCTACTCCTAAACTCAATCGAAAGGAGTTGGCCGCCAAGGCACGGCGCCGGAAGCTTGAGGCAATCCAGCGTGAATACTGGCGGTTGGTGGTCTTGGCAGAGGAGGAGGAGGAGACTACAGCAGCAATTGAAGCCTCCTCCAGTGCCCCGTACCCCAGCCACTGCCCTCCAGCGGTACGGCTCCACCATCTGGCGGCTGCCCGCCGCCACCGTAGTGCCATCTCTGGTGCCCCCCCCACTGTGGCTGCAACTGCGGCGCCCTCAGACGCCGAGTCGCCCGTTTAGAGGAGAAGATGTGTGTCCTCCTTGAGTCCCGCCCCACACCTTAGTCCCTGTCATCAAGTTCTGCCCCTTTTTTAATTCTTGTTTGGGTGGGTGGGAACTGGTTTGGGCGTTGGGTTTTAGCTTTAAGGAATTTTTCTCCTGGACTTTCCTACAGACATTGGTTGGGGTTCGGGAGGGGGGTGGGTCAGCTTTTGTGTGTTTAGTTTATTTTTGTTAGGGTAAATTAAATATATTTTTCTATGTTACATGCAATGTTGTTAATGTTTTGTAGGTGGGGTAACTGTTTTACATCAACTTGTTTCCTTGCTGGTGCAGGGCCGCCCATAGCCTGTGTTTGATATAATAATTGGCTGACTGTGTAAGACACAAACAGATAGATGCAACACACCTCACTGATTGACTTGTCCTTCTAGTGCTTTCAGTCTGTCCTCTAGTCTATGCATTCTTTATCTGGACTGGTGTGTGAAATTGAAATCATTGAAAACATGTCCATTATTAATTCTGCCTCCCCCAAACTTCTCTCTTACCTGTGCTTGATGTTTATGTTTAACTTAGGCACAGCAATGGCTGCATGGTGAAGATGGTTTCCTTTTTCTAACATGCCATGATTGGGGTGGTGGTGGTGGTAGTATAGTAGTAGTAGACACTGGCAGGGCGGCAGCATTTGCAAAAAAAGAAAAGGAGAGAGTCAATCGCCTTTGAGAGACTGTTAGAGGAGTAGTATAATGAAGTACAGTACAGAACTTACCGAGCAACAATATAATGCTAAAATATTTTACAACAAAACATAATGGTTGGGTAGGGATAGCCTACTAGACAGCGTTACAAACTTTAGTTGTGTCGAATCACTTGACTAGGCCTACAGCCTAACAGTTAGTGCTGTGTATGAGGAATGACAACAAACAAATCCAATCAATGCCGGCAATTAATGCTGAGGTATATATTCCTTTGTTAAATAAAATAACCTCTAAAATATCCTACTCATGGGTGAGCAAGCAGAAGAAGATCATCGCTCTGCCTTGAAATTGAAGTACTGTTGCTTTCGCCACATCCTCCCCAGCAAGTGTGTGATTAAGTATTGGTGTACATTTAATTTAGTCACACATCGACAATAAGTCACACAGCCCGGGGGAAGAGGGATAGGGTTTGTTGAATGGATGGGAAGGGGGTTTTTGGGAAAGGTTTGACATTGAAAAACAGTATGCATGGACAAACAAATGACAATCTTTGAACACTAACATATCCATATGTTAAGGGAGAAAAAGGAAATGCATGCATGATGATGAGAGACCCGGATTACATACACTTCTTGTTCTGTTGTTCCGGCCTTAATACTTTTACAGATAGCGAATAGAAATTTTAAATATTGGTAGGGAAGAATCGTAAACAGAGAGAAAACCTAATGATGATAATATCAACAACAATAACACACTGTTGTAAAGATTGTATACAAAAAAATAATTCAAATTATTTAAAAGAAGATAAAAGTTGATACTGTTACTGTGTTATCCTGGTAAAAAATTTGGACTGGATTTGCATCTCGGCATTCCTCTTGGTCCTCTCGTCCATCAATCTTGGGTGTGTCGCCTCGCCACTCGCCACTGCCCGGCTGGAAAAAAAATATCGATTTATTGGTAAGGTAAGTGTGCATTGTAATGTTTTCCAAAGTATAGGGCAAGGCCCGGCCTGTAATTGTAGATGGAAAACCAAAGGGGATATTGAGAAACAAAGTTGAAACAAATGCACAAGTTATGGTGTAGTGCAACAAGAACACTTTCCGAGGTGGCATGTATGCATCATCTCTAGTCTCTACTCTAGTCTGTTTCCAGTATTGACCTTTAACGATAACAGGAGAGAGCAGGCCCACAGTGACATGCCTGACGGCACGTTGCTTAGCAGTAGCACATCCTACGTTTAGACTTTAGAGTACTTTTAAAAAAAATTTTTTTAAAGAGTTGGACAAAGGCAAAGCTCATTATCCATTGCAAACAAAGCATTTTACAGTTTAAGTTAGTAAATCAATGCACCGCAGTCATCCCACCGCTACACTCGATTCCACTTCTACACAGACATTTGGGTCTGCTGTGGTTGTTATTGACGTGTTTACCTTTAGGCTTTTAAGTTTTATGCCACTCATGAAACGTCCTCCTGACTTCATCATGATCTCCGATACTGATACTGATACTGACTGACTGTGAAGATCGGCCTGCAGTAGAAGTAAAATTGTTATTACACAACAAGAGTAGAAATATTTTTGACTTGAGTCAGTCTTTAGTGTGTACAGAAAGATAGATTACTAGTACACTTTGACTTCACTTTGTGCACAACAAACAAACAACGAAAACACAAACTCCAATCGATCAGAGTCAGGTGTCCAATGCATGCCATTAATTGTAATTTCCTGTTCCTTCTCATCTTAAGTTAACGGGCCGTCTATTTCGCCATCATCATGGACGGTGCTGTTGTGTCAATCATACTCATTGCGCAGATCAAGTGAGTCCCCTTCCTGTATTGAATTAAAAGAAATGTATCACCAAGCTGCAGGAGAAGTACAAATTTCTTATTTGCAAGAAGGGAAAAATTGAATTCACCTTGAGTTAAGTTTAGTGTGTTCTGTAGAAAGATTATTAGTGGCAGTGCACAATTACATAACTTCATGAACAACAAACACAACAAAATCATTCAGTCTGCGACTCTGCGTCCAATGCATGGCATCAATCATTATCTGTTCCGTCTTATTTTCAGTTAATGGGCAGTCTCTCTCGGCTCTGAAAGGAGGATAGCTATAGTAGTCATCTGATTCATGCTCCACTTCTTTTGGCAGGACTAGGAAAGTTTGAATTTTTTCTTCTAGTATTTTTACCATCATCCAATCATCATTCATGATGGCAATGGATTTGGGCGGGAGATTCAGTATGATGGAGCAGAGGAGCTGGATTCGGAGGACTGTACTGTCAAATTGCAGACACCTGAAACTTGTATATTAAATAAGAAGAGTAGAAGACGGTGGTAATGGATTTGTTGTGATTCACAAGTTTGTAACCGGAACGACAGACACACAAATAAAGGGGGGAAAAAAGGGAGGAAGCCAGTAAGTGCAAGCCTAATTGTCAGGGAAGTATAGCTCGTCCTCAAACTCTGGGGGTTCAGCCAGTAGTAGGTAATCATCAAGTGACACACTACTTCCGTCACCTGAGCCGCTGTCCTCATCTTCCTCCATTGCTTCATGTATTGTGTAATTCGGTGGTATGAAGTGCTGATTCATTTTGATCATTGTTAACCTCTCCACGTTTTTGGGCGAGAGACTGGTCCTTCTCAATGTTACAATGGAACCAGCAGCAGTGAAAACACGTTCGGAAGAGACACTTGCGACAGGGCAAGCCAGATAGCTTATCGCCAGCCTGCTGAGCAGTGGCCATTCTGACCTTTTCCTATAGCAATACTGCAATGGGTTTTGATCAATGTACACCTCTGTTGGGTCGTCCATATAGGCCTGTACCATCCGCTCAATGTTCAGGGGTGCTGCTGGTAAGCTTTCATGCTCTTTTCTCTGTGTATCAGCACTGTGCTTATTAATGCCTAACTGTACATACCAATCGTCTAATGATTGTACTGGGTCTAATGATCCAGTTATTGTTGCTGTTGCCAATAGTGATGGTGAGTGTTGTGATCCAAACGCACTGCCCTCAGCCGACGAAGTTGCACTTGATCCTGCATGGCCTGCTGCAGTACTTCTTGTGGGTTGATCTTGCGGGCTTTTAATTAGCAGCCGTTTGTTTTCCAACTTACTGGCTGCTTCAGCTATACAAGTTTTGTAGCGGGCAACATCAATCTCGGAAAAAGCAAAGAATGTCTTCAGTCCAAATTTTGCACGTGGATCCAGAATTGTGGCACAAATGTAATGTTCTTGTGACAAAATTTTATTTTGTATCCTTACATTCTCAGCTAAGCGATGGGCTAAGCTCTCCACCAAGTGATAGGCTTCCCTTTTGTCCTCTACACCTTTGTATGATTCAGACATATTCTTCAGCTGATGCTCTAGCATTTGCAATAATGGGATAGCTTGGCCCATTGTACAGTCCTCCTTGCTGACTTCACGTGTGAAGACCTCAAAAGGACAAAGCATCTCAGTCAGGCATTTAATTAGGCTCCATTGCTCCATCTCAAGGTTCATGCCTTTAACAGTAGCATCCCCTCTTCTTTTCCAGACATATTCATGGAGTGATCTGTACTGCTCATACAGACAATCAAGCATGTAATACGTTGAGTTCCAACGTGTTGCCACCTCCTGGATGAGTGCCTTGACTGGCATCCTATGTTCACGTTGGATGATCCTCAGCTGCTTCCGAGCTTTAAAAGAATGGCTGAAATGAGTGCATATTCTTCGGCAGATGGCCAGTAAATTGCTGACTATGGGTTCTTCTTTCAGAAAGTCTTGAACTATAATGTTTATGCAGTGCGCCAAACACGGAACCCTGAAATAGGAACCAAGTTCCATGGCATCAAGTACATTACTGCCATTGTCTGTGGCAACAAAACCAATACTAAGCCCTCTTGGCCGCAGCCATTCCAAAACCTTGCTGCTAAACTTGTGTAAAATGTTTTCAGCCGTATGAGATTTCTCCATGGCGAACATGGCTACAGTTGCATGTTTCCGAGTACCTTTAAAAATCGCAGCTGTGTCAACAGCACCTCGTGCAGATAGCTTATCTCTAACCCCCACAAAAGAGACCCAGTGTGCAGTGATGCACATGTAATCTGTGGCTTGGCAACTGGTCCACATGTCTGTTGTCAGGTGGATATTGTGAATAGCACTCTGCTGAAAAACTTGTCCAACCAATTCCAGCACATCATGATGTAGTGCCGGAACAGCAATTCTTGCGAAATAGGACCGGCTGGGAACCTTCCATTTAGGGCAGATGGCTGACACAAATTCAAGGAAACCCACCCCTTCCACAAATGAAAAAGGAAGAAGGTCCAGCGCTAACATTTTAGCCAGCTTTGCATTGTACAACCGTGCCGTTGGGTGGTTGCGTTTGAACTGCCCCTCCAACCTAAACATGCTCTCAACGGTAGGCTGGATAACTTTCCTTTGTGGTGCTGTTTTCATTAACCCACTTACTCTCAACTACACAGTTTGTCTCATTGCGGTGCTCGGTCGCCTTGGTGTCTCAGCCTGACTCTGAGTATGGCTCTTACTGCAGTGCCACTCTGATGTTACTGAGGAGGATGTGGGCAGTACCGCTGCACTACTGGGAACAGGGCTAGAAATGCCTCCCTCTTCTTCACCTTCCACCGCAATAATATCGCTCCCTGATTCTTCCTGACCAACTTCAATGGGTTGAGTTTTTCTACTTTCTTTTAACTGAAGTAGGTGATTCTCAAAGACGATAGTGTGGTTTAATCTGAGATGACTTGCTTGTCCTCCGGTACCATAGTTTGTACCAAGCTTACCACGCCGAACACCTTGCCGACAAATTGAGCATATAGCAATGTTCTCCTCCTTGGTGCTAACAGAAAAGAAGTCCCAAACTGGGGAGGAGAACTTCCTGACACTGCTGGATGTGCCACTTTCAATACCAGATGAACTGGAGAGTGTGCTTGAAATGTGTCCCTGTGCACCTAGACTGTGACTTATACTACCACTACCTACTGAGATGGTTGAGCTGGATGTAGGTCCCTGCTGGGCCTTGGAAAATATGGCAGCTGGAGGTAGTGGTGGTGTAGCCTGTGTTGGTGATATCCGTGCTACATCCCGCTCAGTAGCAGCCTTTCTGGATAGGGTAAGAATGTTGGTCTCCAATCCCTTTGGGGCGGGAGTAATGTGCGTGATGACTGGCTCGTCTTCATCAACATCACCCCCCTCTTCTACATCTACCTCCATAACTCTAAGTTTTTCTGGGACCTTCCTTTTCAGAAGCATTGTCTTGTGGCGTATATCACTCTCAGACTGAGCTGGTGGGTGCCAAGTGGCATCACGATCATCAGAAGCGGGGCTTGAAGAAGAAGATGATGGACTAAGCCTCCTTTTCCTTGCTGGTGGTCTGAAAGAAAATAGATCTTCTGAAACAGTGGCTTGACTTTGCACTACTTTGTCTGCAGGAAGCTCGATTTCCTGAAATGCCCCTCCGTCAGGAGCAACAACTACTATGGTGGGCTGTTGCGACTGCTGCTGTTCTTGTTGCGGCTGCTGCTGTTCTTGTTGCGGCTGCTGCTATTCTTGTTGCGGCTGCTGGTGTTCTTGTTGCAGCTGCACACTTATCTGCTGAGTTTGCGCCTGCGTTGATTGTGTACTACTTTGCGATAATGACATTGCTTCAACATCGCTGCTCGTTAGTAGACTGGCTACCTCTGCGACACTAAAGCCCGTGGGCCTAGGTTGGTGGGGTTGGACCGCTGTGCTGCTCCCAGCTTGGTTCACGGAAAACGCTGCTGCAGGCGTAACTTTTTTGGTGCCAAAAAAAACATTGGCCGGCACACCACCAGTCGTGGTTAATGGCACCTCCTTTTTCTGTTCCTTCTTCTCACCGGCAACTTTCTTGGTACTGGACCTGGTATCTTTCTTTGGGGCCATCTTCTTCAGATGTCAGGCAGGATGCAGATGCACAACAAGTTCTGGTCACACGGGGACATGATGCGCTGCAGGACTTCTGTCTGGCAGGCAGTACAACGGGTAGCCGGGTGATGCTGATGACACCTCCTCCTCTGTCTTTTGTGCACCTAAAAGCAAATAATCCAGGTGAAGAACATCAGTGAAATGTTGCATTTGTTGTTGTGGTTCAGTTACTTAGTACTGTACTAGTGCAAACAAAAGATATAGTCTAGCCATTTATGACTTTTTTTGAACAAGGGCTATGTTATACTACTGTGTACAGTCAGTCACACACTACACTCTCAGGAAGGATAGGAAAGTTAATAATAACCACCAAAATAAAAATGTAATGGAAGTGGGGTAGACCCTATTTGCCATTAAATTGAACATCTCAGCATCCATGGAGCTGCTGCTGGCAAAGGGGGTGAATGGATGGAAGCAGTAAGCCAAATTGCCAATAGGAAAACCATGCAGGCCTATGGCAAAAGCAGGACACTAATAACTCCAAGTCCAAACACAAAAAAAGGCCAACAGCCACATGGACACTCACAAATCACAAACAAGCAGGGGGCCTGGGAAACACCAGGAGCTGACAAAAGGCCTATAAAAGCCAGGTAAAGGATGCATGCTAAAGCACACTGCTCTGCCTTTTTAATGCAACAAAATGCAAATACGAACATTCACAGGCCCCAAAAAGGTCTGCAGGGTGCATGCATTGCACACCAACACACCAGTCACATGAAACAAAAGCATGTCTTTAAGAAAACCAACATCAGAAAGCCCACCCCAAAAAAACACACTTCCCCAACTCAATCTAATGCCATCCATGCCCTAAATTATGTCTAAATTCAACAGAACACAGAGAAAACACTTGATTAATAAAGCTGTGGCTACCTGCTCTGATCCTAGTGGATGAAAGCAGGCCTTTTGGCAGACAAGGCCAGGCAAGCTTGCAGGCCTAGGCTTCAAAATGGCCACCAGCCACATGGCCAGGCCCAACAACATCAGAAAGCCCACCCAAAAAAACACACTTCCCCAACTCAATCTAATGCCATCCATGCCCTAAATGATGTCTAAATTCAACAGACCACACAGAAAACACTTGATTAATAAAGCTGTGGCTACCTGCTCTGATCCTAGTGGATGAAAGCAGGCCTGTTGGCAGACAAGACAAGGCATGCTTGCAGGCCTAGGCTTCAAAATGGCCACCAGCCACATGGCCAGGCCCAACAACATCAGAAAGCCCACCCCCAAAAAACACACTTCCCCAACTCAATCTAATGCCATCCATGCCATAAATGATGTCTAAATTCAACAGACCACACAGAAAACACTTGATTAATAAAGCTGTGGCTACCTGCTCTGATCCTAGTGGATGAAAGCAGTCCTGTTGGCAGACAAGGCCAGGCAAGCTTGCAGGCCTAGGCTTCAAAATGGCCACCAGCCACATGGCCAGGCCCAACAATATCAGAAAGCCCACCCCCAAAAAACACTTCCCCAGCTCAATCTTATGCCATCCATGCCCTAAATGATGTCTAAATTAAACAGACCACACAGAAAACACTTGATTAATAAAGCTGTGGCTACCTGATCTGATCCTAGTGGATGAAAGCAGGCCTGTTGGCAGACAAGGCCAGGCAAGTTTGCAGGCCTAGGCTTCAAAATGGCCACCAGCCACATGGCCAGGCCCAACAACACCAGAAAGCCCACTCCAAAAAAACACACTTCCCCAACTCAATCCAATGCCATCCATGCCCTAAATGATGCTTGAAAATGAAATACTTTCAAAAAAAACCAAAGGAACAGTTGCTTCATCATGCACACACCCATGAGGCCATGCCCATGACTAGCTCGGGCCTACTACTGACTACTACTACCCACAACATTTTAAAAAAAAGGAATGATGATAGTTACCAAAAATAAATTGTAGTTACAACAACTGCAATGCCCCCAATCAAACAGACACAACAACCACTTACTTGTAAAATATCCAAATCAAAAAATCCTAAAATCCAATTGCAATGATGCAGCAGACAAAAAAGTGATCTTTCCAGCTCAAAATCCAAAGGCAGAATGAGCAGGAGATGAACAAAGCACTGGGAGGAGCCTGCTGGACAGGAACAGGAAGTTTGAGATTCTGTGTCACTTCTTCCCTCTCCCCACCTTTTTAAAAAAGGACTCTTTGCACAAAAAAGGACAGCCAAATGTCAATCTGAGGAGTTGTTTTCATCCAAAATCATCATTTGCAGAAGGTTTCATGCTGCTAGAGCTGATATTCTTCTCCAAATTGAAAATTTTACATGTTCGAGTTCTCGAGGTTCACATTACTTCCGCCGGATGTCGATGGCGTGTCGAAAATGACTTGATCGCGTTCTCTCGCTCCCTGTCGCGTTGGATATGACGTGTTCGGGGTCTCTTTCTCCTTTTTGCGTTCGATTAGACGTGCCCGCAGCCTCACTCTCTCGCTCGCGGTGGAGAATGACGTGTTCCAGATCTCAATCTTCTCATACTCGCGCGGTGCATGATTGCGAGAAGAATGACGTGATCGCGCGACAAATGACGTTAATAAGGGCGCGAACTGTTGCGAGACAGCGCAAAATGGCTACCAACAATCCAATATCTCGTGGAGAACGCGACCGGGTCGGGAAAACTTGTCGGTGAACGCGGAGATTCAGGTAAGGCGATCGCGCACACGCTAGAATGTATTTTTTTACAGCGCGAGCAAGAAACAAATTACCGCTAAGATGCGGATTGCAGAAATTTTTACATTTTCGCGCTTTCCGCGGAACGCAAAAATGTCAAATTATCGCAATTTCCGCGAACGGAACGGAATTTGGCCCAGGCCTAGTGCCAGTGACAGGAAATGGACATAAACAAAACATGTGCTTCTCTACTGTTTTTTTTTTACCCAGAATCATTTGTAAACCTAAAACTTTGACCGCAAAAACACATTTCCTCTCATTTCTTTGATACAAGTTCTGACATCTGCGGGGATCCACAAATGTTTTTCTACTCAGCATTACCTCTAGTCTCTTGATACAAATGGTATCTCACTTGTATGGTTACGCCTAGTGCCAGTGACAGGAGATGGCTAAAAACGCAACATGGATTCATCACATTTTACCCACTCAACCCTGACCCTTTTTTTGCAAAGTGGGTAGCTGTGGATTTGGACCCTAGCTGGGGGAATCCAGAGAGAGGTGCCCTATATGGCTCTCACCAGGTTTTGTTACCCAGAATTTCTGGTAAACCACATCCTTCTACTAAAAAACACATTTTCCTTACAATTCTGTGATTGAAAGTTCTGGAAACTGCAGGGATTCTTTCAGCTAGCATTTCCCCAAGTCTCTCAATAAAAACGCTACCTCATTTGTGTGGGTATGCCTAGAGCCCACAACAGGAAATTATCCAAAAGGCAAAACATGGATACATCACATTATTCCCCTAAAACTCAAAATGACACAAATTCTTCTATTGAAAACTGACCTTTTTTGCAATGTGGGTAGCTGTGGATTTTGGACCCTAGCTCAGCAGGCACCTAGGGAAACTTAGCAACTATGCATATTTTTAAAAACTAAACACCTGAGGAAACCGAGGATGGGGTGACTTGCATAACTCTCACCAGGTGTTTCTACCCAGAATACTTTGCAAACCTCAAACTTGGACTTAAAAAAAAAAATGTCCTCACATTTCTGTGATGGAAGGTTCTGGAATCTGTGGGGAGTCACAAACTTCCTTCTACCCAGTATTCCCCTATGTCTCCTGATAATATTTCTGACCCACTTGTGTGACTGGGCCAAGTGCCTGCAAGAGGATTGGACCACACCAGGTTCAACAGAAGTTCCACAGTGGAACTCCCAATGACTTGGTTTGATCAATTCCTGTTGTGGGCACTAGGCCCAGTCACACCACAGCCCAAAATACTGCAGCCAACCCTAATGCTTATCTCTGTATGGAGTATTTTAGGACCCTATGTGCGTTGGTCTCTTGCACCACTCACATAAATGTGGTCCTGTTCTTATCGGGAGACATGGGAGAACTCGCGGTAGTTGGAAATTTGTGGCTCCCCATAGATTCCAGAATTTTCCATCACATACATGTGAGGAAAATGTGTTTTTTTAACTCAAAGTTTGAGGTTTGCAAGGGATTCTGGGTAAATATATTGGGTAAGAGCCACACCAGTCACCCCACCTTTGATTCCCCTAGGTGTCTATTTTCCAAAAATGTTCAGCTTTGTTAAGTTTCCCTAGGTGCCGGTTGAACAAGGACCCAAAATCTACAGTTTTCAGTAGAAGAAGTTGTGTCTATGTTGCGTTTTGGGCCCTATCCTGTCACAGGATGCACAAACTGCTCACTGTGAAGTTCTCAGACATGTAGGAAATATATATGCTCACTACAGTTCACAATGAGAGCACTTCTCCCATCAGGGTTTGGCGACAAATGACAGAAGTGCACATGCCAACATATTTACTTGATTACAACAAGTACATGGGTGGAGTGGATAAAAAAGACTACGTTCTTTAACCATATAATGTGAGTCATAAAAATTGCACATAGTTTAAGAAATTGGCTGCTCGCCTGATTCAGTTGCCAACGTACATTGCATATGTTGTCTATTGGCAGACCATCACAGGAAGACTGATCTCCTTCCATGATGTTCAGGTGTCTGTTATTGACAGCCTTACTGCAGTAGAAGCAGTAACCTATATTTTGTCAGTTGCTGAGGACATTGTAAGGCTGCAGGATCAACATTTTGCTTACTGCATTCCTGCAACAGAGCAAAAGATCTGCCAATATTGTGCTCTTGTAATAAGTAGGCCTGGGCGAAGCACTACGCTACGCTCGCGTAGTTTGCGAAGTTCGCGCTACTTCGCACTACGCGAACTGCACGTAGCACAGTGCGAACACGCGTAGCGTAGTGTTGCGTAGTGCTGCGGTCATTTTTTGCTTGCTCGTGGTCCTCAACGTCAAGTTGGCGACCGCGAGCAAGCAAAATGACATCCTGGCGAGACTTTTTCCTTGTTCGCGATCGCGAGCATGGAAAATAAACCTCCCGGCGAGATTCCCAACGCGAGAAGGTCAGGTTTCTCATTGCGAGGGGTCGCGTATGCTCGCGACCGCTCGCGATGAGAAACTACCAGTTCGCGTTGAGAAAGCTGCAGCTCGAGGAAAAATCTACTCGAGCAGCAGAAAACTACAGCTCGCACTGTGCAAGATGCCATTATCAATGATTGCACAGTGCCGGTTGCTTGTCCGCACTGTGCAATCATTGAAAACAACATCTTGCACAGTGCGAACATGTTACTTCGCAGTTCGCGAAGTGCTACGCGTAGCTCGCGTAGTGCGAACTTCACTTTGCGTAGCTTCGCGAAGTGCTACTTCGCGAACTATGCCCACCCTTAGTAATAAGGCATAAGGGATATTGGTCTTGTTTGTGATGTAGTAACCCCATCTGCTGAAATTTAAAAGAGGCCCTTAGTATACCTGCCCCGAATGTTTGGCGCTATTTTCAAAGGCAGATTTGCTGACATTGTCTGAGAAATGGGACAAAAATGAATCCTCAGACACCCCCAACTGACTGCCACACAATAGAATGAGTTGGATTTAGAACGCTGAAGGTGCATGAAAAAAAAGTCTATCGGAGCCTAATCAGGCTTCCACGGTGAGGCTTTAATAAAAGTTAACTTGTTACCATTGTAGTATCAGACTGTGCGTGAGATGGACAGGGACAGGAAGTCAAATGGTAACCTATATTTTTTTTCACAGTGATCGTGTGTAGTTAGAAGCAGATGTTCATGGTTGAAGTGAAACTGTTCAAGTCATTAACCCATTCATAGCTGGCAGTATGTTTTTATTGGTGATTGTGTGGCTGTTGGCTGGCAGAAAGTGTGGCTGTCAACTGTCGGAATGTGTACCTGTTGGCTAGTGGAAAGTGTGTCTGACTGGCAGTGTGATTGGTATTTTATTCCAGTTAGGATATGAATGTGATGGGCTCTTGAGAGGTTTGCTGATCTGAGTATTGCGTGTGTTGAGTCTGTGCCTGGCGGTATGAAGTTGAATTGTGTGGCACGCAAAAAAGGCTTGTGAATGGACCATAAAGTGGTTAGTGCCTTGTTGTGACTTTATGGGAAACAGCCAATACAAAGTGGATGTTACCATGCACAGCCTTTACCACATGCATTACAACACATGGACTGTTACCACAAACTACTTTTACCACACATTTTTTTACAAGCATATGCCTTTACAGTGCATGCCTTTACAACAAATTAACATTGTAAAGGTATGACTGGTAAGGCCATAGGCATGGTACTGGTGGTAAGGGCATATGTACAGTAGTTAAGGCACTAGTGTGGTAAAAGATATCGCATCAGAGGAAATGGAGAGACCATTCCGCTTTCGCTTTACGATCTGTGCCATGCCTGAGAAAAACTGCCTCATCCTTGTGGTGAGGTAAGGGCAATTGGGCCTGGGGCAGGGAGTGAAAAAAGGGCTGGAGGCCGGGGGGGGTGGGGGGGTTACGGGGATCTAGTTTTAGTGCTCAGGGCAGGGGATGGGTCTTTTCAACAAGGGCTGGGGGCCAGGGAGGGTCACACTGGGGTTTAGTTTTAGGGCTGCAGACAGGGGTCGGGTATTTTTTACAAGGGCATGGGGCAGGGGGTGGTCATGCTGGGGTCTAGCTTTAGGGCTCAGGCCAGGGGTCAGATAATTTCAACATGAACTGGAGGCCAGGGGGCCTCTCTGGTGTCCAGGGTTAGGGCTCAGGTACTTTTAAAGAGGGCTGCTTGCCCGGAAGGGGCCCAGGGACCAGTTTGAGGGCAAAGGGCAGGGGTCAGGGAAAACCTTCACTAAGCATATGCATTTAGGATATATGCCTTTACAATGAAATTCGTTCTAAAGGCATGAATGGTAAGAGGCACATTCGCCGTAGAAAAATGTGTTCTAAAGGTTATGCATTGTAAAGGCATTCACATTGTCACACATGCATGGTAAATACATGTGTTGCAATGGAAAGCGTTGTTCCATCATACATCTTGCTTTAATGCTCACGAACCCTAAGTGATGGGCTAAATAGTCAGATACTGTTAATAGTGTTGACGCTTTGGCCCTATTATTACTGGTAGTGCCAAAACCATCCGGTATGAATTTGTGCTTCAGTTGTGGATAGACTCATAAGGAACATTTAAAGTCCTGTACATTTCAGAGAACTGGACAACTGGGAATGTTTTGTATGGATCCCATAGTTATCAAACCCCTAAATGCCCTGAAAACCTCAAACCTTGCCTAAAAACACACATATTTGACACATTTCTAATGGTACTGCAAGCCACAGTGCCAGCTTTGTGTAGTTCCCTCAAAAGATTGACTCCTGTATAGAAGTTATCTATATGAACGTTATGATCTTTGTGAAGGAGAGATTTGGCAAGCTCCCATATTACATGCTCACTAACTCCTAACATGGAAGAACCACCTCAAGGATTTATTGCAGAACCCTTCACTGTTTATACTCTCAGGCTGTACACATAATAAGTAGAGCTCTCACACAACATGTATATATCGTGATGCCATAGTAAGCTCTTTTACTAGGTCGTCACTGATGAAACAGCAGTTGCCTTATGTACAATATCAAGGGCTCATAAACTGCTGCATTCTTTCCAGGAGTATAAATCTCTCTAAACTTGGTAAACACATGTCGAAAAATGACAGGTCAAATTTTGAATTTCCTGTGATGGTCTGTGTGGTCTTGAGACAATGCAGCAGAATTATCATTGAAATGCAGCATATGCTGCAAAATAAAAAAAACCTATCTCTGCTAATGACCAGTACAAAGCAAGGTGATACCCAAACCACACAAGTAGACCAGTAGGACTGCATGTCTGGTTTGTGTACTATTCCCATTTTCAGTATTATGCCCAGAAATGTTTTCAGCTCCTCAAGAAAAGTGAGAGTCTATAGGTGTGACCTAGAATGAAGCGCCAGAGCATCTCCATGCTCCATCAAAAACTGTTCAGCATGCAAATGTGCTTGTCATACAATTTTACAGAGGGAGCCTGCATCCAAAAAAGATGGACTTTGTCAATAAGTAAAATATTTGATATATTGATCTTGCATCCAGCATCTCCAGTGAATGAGGGAATTACTGGCTGAACTAAATTAGGAGTCTCACAAGTGAGCACAGACCTATCTGCCTGCATTCTACACTGATCTGCACTGCTCACTGCTCAGTTATGGCTTACAAATGAACATCACAACTACCAAGCCCATGTTCCTCTGACTCACTGGAATGCAAGTCATCATCAGAAGGAGTTCTGACTGAAAATTCACTCCCAGATCCTGCTCCATTATCTTCTCCCTTTGATGTTGCCTCAGTATCAGACCCTGCCTCAGATATCTCCTCTATTATTCAAGTTAGAGACTCAGAAGTAGTCATCCAATGAGATGCCATCTCATTTTTCTAACTAAAACTTTTTCACCTAGGTTGAATACACAGTTACTTGTATAAAGGATTATTGTTTGTGGGGGCAAAAAGGTATACGATCAAGTGAAAGAATGTAATGATGTGCGAGTGTTATATAGTGTAATTAAAGAACAACTGTCTCAAACCCGCACTTATCTGACACAATGAACTTCTCCAAACATCCAGCGCTGACAAAAAACTCCTCTGAACACCCATCACTGTTAAAAACCTCTCGAAAAGCGCAAAGAGAAAAAAGATAAGATAAATATCAGTTTATGTTGCAACACACAAAATAAGAAAAAAGCACATCGTGCTACATGTCTTCCTGATACCTATTGAAAAGTCTTTGCAAGACTTGCTCCTTGTGAAAGAGCAGAATGCGAATGACTCACAATAAAGTTAGCCATTTGCACTATTTGCCCCTCTGCTTCCACCCACCACAGCCCACACCAGGCACTGATTAGTTCTTTTGTCATTCACATTTTACTTTCCCCCAGGCATCTCTGGAAGAGGGAAACTCTTGCCTTCCCAATGATGCCTTTACACCTTTTGTGCTGTCTGGGAAAGGTGGAAATGCATTGGGCAGCACACAACTAAAAACCAAAATGGCTTCTAAATTTTCCCTTCCCGGGGCGTGGGGGAAATGAGTGCGCCTCATTGAGACTGATCATCCCCCCTTGGAAAGGAAAATTAAAATATATGGCCCCTAAATGGGTCAACCATGATCAGGGGCTGACCCCCCCACGTCCAAATTTTTCTCTCTGTTTCTTATGGACCCTGCTTGTGGATAGTGATGTATTTGCAATTCATGACCAGAGATCATTTTGAAAAAGGCATTGCTTTCCATTAATGGCTTATACCTTTTGTGCTGCCTGGGAAAACAGTAAAGGCCCCAGACAGCACTAAACTAAAAAAAAATATGGCTGCCAAATGTTTCCTTCCATGGAGGGGTGATTGTGCCCCCGCAGAGAAGGTAAAACATAAATACGTAATATATACCCCCTGGTGAGTTGGCCATGCCCCCTACTTCTAAAATAACTTCCCTGGTGTCTATTGGTCACAGGTCATGGATCACCGTGCATCTGGTGATCCACAAGCGGGATCCATTTGAGACAGGCATCACTGAAAGGGAGAGATTCTTCCATTTCCAGCAATCCTCTCTGAAATTTCAAGAGGCTCGCTGGCCAATGGGATCAGTGAGTTCAGCATACTGTGCGGAGTGCTGATACCAATGGTGGGTATGAGGAGAGGGGGGCTAACGCGAAATCGTCCACACTACTGAGGTAGTGCAGAGGTTGGCAACAAATCATCCTACACATCTGAGGGACTAAATAAAGAGCCCTAAAGTAGGCTTAGTAGTTCCAAAAGCCTTATTCGTGGTACAGCCTGTAGTTGTTTATAGGACAAAACCTACAGTGCAATTAAAATTTTGTTTTTGTTACTTTGATATAAGATAAGTTAAAAAGTTCATTCAACCACTGCTTTAATATTTATATAAGATCCAGTTCAATGGTAAAGTTGGATATTTTGTCCATATACAGAAAAAATGTCTTTTATAAATATATACTTTTCATGTTTGGGGTTCCTTCCAATAGTCCAGTTATTGTTAGCCTGTCTGCAACTGCCCTCCCTATCAGTGCATTCTTCTTGATGAGGTGTGAAAACTTCTTCCAGAGTTGAAAAAATGGTGTGGGCCTGTTTAAAGAAACACTTGAGTATGGGGTATGTAACTTATACTCTCTAAATAATAAATTGAACAGGACCAGGGTGAGACCTGCCCAATCACTGTTAAGTATAAAGTGAGACCTCGAGAAGAGGGGTCTTTTGATCCCATGGTACACTCTAGCTATCCTGACTCCATTCCAAGTGGGAGAGAAACTGTCCCATGTTGTAGTCAAGTAGGAGGGAATGGCTCATTATCCTAGACACACATTGGCTGGGGCACACGCCTTATCAAGGGGGAAGAAAGGTTTTGCCATTTTGGATTTCCCTATGAATGATGTACTGTGGCAAACTTTGCAGTAAGGCAAACAAGATGTGCTGAAAGAGAGGGAAGTGTTGCCCTTACTAATGGTTTACCCATTGGCCAGAAAGTGTGCAGAAGTCACCCACATCCTCTGGTTAGTGAATTGTATTAAAATGGCACCTCATCCCCAGCTGCATGCAGTGACTCTATACCCGAGGATGAAAACAATATTACTGGATCTGCTGTCTATGGCCTTTGTGGATACCTGAAGGGCTGGGCCTGCTCCTACCTATACCCAGGACTGAGAGTGGAGTCAGAGGTCAGTTGGCTGATCTCCTGTGTACATACAGTGACATAAATAGTTGTAGTAGATCCTTTTCCTTGAGTGACCAGCTGATGACTGTGACCAATTGCAAATGTACCCTGAGTGGACCCTGCTAGTAGCCTCTGCTGGAGTTTGTATAGTTCGCTAAGTGTCGTACTTATGATGAGGTACTCCAAAAGACTGGTAAAGTGGAACTTCCATTTCTCTGACCGCCTGGTAACAGTATCTGACTTCAATGCAACCTCCCCAGATACAGCCTTCCACCTTGTCGCCTGGTGGATATGAGCTCCAAAAAAGAGAGTATGTTTGAACTTAGAAATATGGGTGCAAATGTATCTAGCATATGAGAGGACTTCAGTGAAAAGGAAATTTGAATTTTACTGCTTAGAGCTTTTCCCAAAACCCCCTGCTGCAGCAGGACCTTTTCCAACGGCTATCCAATTTTGAGAGGACTTAGTCGGATACAGCCCTCAACCTCGCTCCATTCGACGATTTCGACCTCAGGCACCCGTAGATGCTATGTTCTTTCTTGGCACTTTTTGATATAACTACTTTAATACTTATTTCTGTAGTTCTTCTTTTTTGATTTTAATATTATTTCTTGTTAATGTTGATTGATTCTTAGAAATAGTTTGTGAGAATATTTTTTTTAATTTCAGTAGTTTTTTATTAAAATTTTGTTTTTTCTCCCCAAAACCCATGACATATAACATATAACATAACACATACATAAAACAATTAACAATTAACATGCACTCTGCATCGCTTGTTGTTACAGGGTAGCCCGCTTTGGCTATGTAGGTTAAGTTACAATTAGCCTATTTTGGCTATCTTCCACCCACTGCACTCTTATGGTTCATAGAAAGCACAGAGAGGGACAGGGACAGATTGCCAGAGCAAGAGAGGGAGAGGATGGCATTGAATTAGAGTTAGCGTATTCGCTATTGTCTAATGTGGGTTGCTATCCAGATAGTTCTACTGGTGCTATTCAGGGCGGATCATACGGGTCTAGGTATTTGTCCAGGGTTGCCCACATTTTCCTGTTGGGCTGTCTCCATGGTGAATCTCGTAGGGCCACTGTATCCGCTCCCCTAAGGTATGTCACCCAGTTGAGCCATCCTTTAACATTGGAGGTGTCTTTCCAGTTATT
This sequence comes from Triturus cristatus, assembly GCF_964204655.1. NCBI lineage: Eukaryota > Metazoa > Chordata > Amphibia > Caudata > Salamandridae > Triturus > Triturus cristatus. Next base: position 504,075,116 of record NC_140591.1, read on the forward strand.
GAGTACCATTTTTGTTCCTGCTGTTAGAAGGAGGTCGAGTAGGTCTTTGTCTTGTTGGGTGTCTGCATCTGTCCTAATGAAAGCAGTTACTAGGGTGGCAAACTTGCATATTGTTTAAAAAGGCAAAGATCTTCTCCCAGAATGCCTTGACTTTGGGCAGTAGTATATGAGATGGGCCAGGTCCCCTTTTTCATTGTTGCAGTTCCAGCACTGGTCGTTGAGGTACAGTCCCAAGGACGCCAAACGCGCTGGGGTCCAGTAGATTTTGTGTAGTGTCCAGAACTTTGTCTGTGCTAGTACCGTGGATATTTTGCTTTGTGTGGGGGAGGATCATAGCATCTGGATCTCATTTTCGCTAAGTGAGTCCCCAAGCTGGGACTCCCAGTCTTTGCGTGTCTTTTCATTGATTTTGGTTGGGCTGGACCTTAGGAGTCTGTAGAGATGTGATACCTGGTGGCCTAATTTATTAAGATTAGACATATACTGGAAGATTGATGGCTTGGTAGTGGAAAGTTTCACTTTGGTCAGTGCTGTTTTGATTTTTAGAAAAGCATATAGTTCTATGTCTGGTAGATTATGTTTGTTTTTTAGCATATTGGATTCCCTCCCTCTTCAAGTTGTATAGGGTGGGAGATCCCTGTTTTCCCCCACGAGTTGATCGAGAGCGGCCTACCCCTGTATTTTATTCTAGCGTTTGCCCACAGAGATTTCCATTTCGAGTTTTTTATGCTGTGTTCCATCTTCTGGTCCACCTTCAGTAGAGGTTTTCTGGTATTTTTGAGTATTGGGTTTGTTGTTAGTGAATGTTTGTTGGTTGTTAATAGGGCTAAGGGCGCAAGGTTATTTAGTATAGCTCTCTCCAATCTCAGCCATACTGGAGTGTATTCCTGGTCGGGCAGGATCCAGTAGCTCCTCTGTTTTGCCAAGAAGGCTGTTTGGAAGGTTTTAAAGTCCGCTAGGTTTAATCCCCCTAGAGTTTTCCCCAGTCTTAGTTTTTTAAGGCTTATCCTTGCTTTTTTGTCTCGCCAGATGAAGTTATTCAGCAGCTTGTCTATTTTGCGATGGAAACTGTCTGTGAGTACTAGAGGGAGCATATTTGCCAGGTAGTTGACCATAGGGCTGACCATCACCTTTACTGTCTCTATCCTTCCCCACCAAGTAATGAATTTGGGTGACCAGCCCTCCAGCAGCAGCTTTATCTTGTCCAACATTAGTTTTTCATTTTGTTCTAGTGTGCTTTTAAGATCAGTCCCAAAGTATATACCCAGGTATTTTATGAAATTGGTTTGCCAGGCAAGGCTTAGTCCCCCAGTATGTCTTTTGTGGTGTGTATGTTGAGTGGTTTGCATTCTGACTTGTTTTTATTGAGTTTATAGCCTGAGAGGACCGAGTACCTGTCTATGGAGTCCATGAGGGCCGTGGTAGAAGATTTAGGGCTCTCTGTGACAATGAGAATGTCATCCGCGTATGCGGCTAATTTGATTGTGGCCTCGTTGATGGTGACCCCTTTCATCTCTTCATTGGCCTCTATATCCTTAATCAGAGGCTCAAGAGCTAGCTGGAACAGTGAGGGGGACAGGGGGCAGCCTTTCCTTGTACCTCGCTGTAGGGTGAAGGGCTCTGAGACAGCCCGATTGACTACGATACGGGCAATGGGCTTTATGTATAGTGCCATTACTTTCCGCATGAAGGAGTTCCCCAGGTTGAAGGCCCGCATGCACTGTTCTAGGAAATGCCACGATACCCTATCAAATGCCTTCTCTGCGTCTGTGTATCCATCTGGCCCAGGTGCCTTGTTCGCTTTAAGGGACTTGACTTCCATCTCGATTTCAGTGGAGCTTATCTCCCTCCCTAGGGTGTGTGTTTCTTCTGGTGTTAACTTTGGGAGATTTAGTCTGTTTAGGTACTCAGTACAGCCATTTTCTTCTAGCGTTAGATCTTTTTTATAGAGGTCTTGATAAAATTCACTAAATGTCCGTAGTATTTCTGTGTGTCTTGTGTGTGAGATATTTTGTGAGTCTGTGATTGATGAGATTGTATGCTGTCTCTGTTTGTGTTTTAGATAAGAGGCCAGGAGCTTCCCCGCTTTGTTAGCTTCGCATGGGTTTATTGATTTAAATTTGTTTGTCCACATCCCAGCTCTTTCGCTCAAAATTCTGTTGAATTCATATTTCTTCTTTGTGAGTTCTGTAAGTGCACCTACGTTCTTTGGGTCTGAGATATGGATTGCCTCTAATCTTTTTATATCCTTCTCTAGTTGACGCAACTGTGCCTTCGCATTTTTGTTCATCTTGGCTTTAATGTCCATAATTGTCCCCCTAATTGTGGCTTTTAATGTGTCCCACATGGTTTTAGGATCGGTGCCTACAGTGTCATTAAAGCTAATATATTCCTTAATGGCCTTCTCTATTTTGATTCTGTTAGTTTGGTCTGACAAGAAACCAGTGTTAAATCTCCATCTACGTGGGTGATCCTCATTGTGCCTCCCACACAACAGTAGACTAATGCAGGAATGGTCTGAGACAGTTCTTGTGGCTATGTCCATGTGTTCTATTAAGTGGGTGTGTGTTCCTGTGATCAGAATGTAATCTATTCTGCTGTATGAATTGTGTGGGTTGGAGTAAAACGTGTAGTGTCTTGTGTCCGGGTGTTGTAGCCGCCATGTGTCTTTAAGATTAAATCTGGTACATAAATTTCATAGTATGTTGTGTGCTCTTAGGGGGAGTGAGTGGCACTGAGACTGTCTGTCTAAAGTGTAGTCTAGCGCCAAATTGAAGTCACCTGCCATCACTGTTAGGTTGTTTTGTGGGATTGCCTAGAACTTTTTAGAGATGCCCACCCAGAATTCGGAGTCATCAGCGTTTGGACCGTAGATGTTGAGTACATGGATGTTTCAACTTTATTCTCCCCTCATCATCGATATATTGGTCTTCTATCTTTATTTTGGAGTTCCTATTTAACAGAGTGATCACACCCTGTTTCTTCCCTACGGCTGGAGAGCAGGCCATCTGTCCAACCCATCTCGCCCTAATCCGTTCTGCATCATCAAGGGATAATCTGGTCTCCTGCAGGAGGAAGATACCTGCTTTCGTTTTAGCTAGGTAGTCAAGTATTTTTTTTCCTTTTAACTGGTTGGTTGAGCCCTTTAACATTTAAGGAGACCATCTTTAGGTTGGACATTAGTGGTTTCGTGTTGGCTATTGCCATTTTGTTATGCTAGGTACCGGTTGTTTGATCATGTCCTTCCCCCTTTTTCGATCTCTTATAGTACCCCTCCCTTCGAGACCTCGGGTGTGTGATACCTGTGCCATCCTCCATTGGTCCTTCCTCAAAGTACCCTCCCAATGACTGGTGTTGTTCTCTCCCTTGAATGAAAGTGTGTAGATGGGAATGTTTAAAAAGAAAGAGTGCAGCGGGTAGAAAAAGAAACGTGAGTGCCTCCCGTACGATAATTATATTACTAACATTACATAAAAAACATTTTAAAAAACCCAACAACCCCTCCCCTCCATCCCCCCCGTTCCTGCACATAGAATTTTGAACGTGCAACAGCAAAGATCCTGCTCCGCCGTCTCCTGGATCCCTACGTTTTTGTACGCCAGAGCATCTTATAGTTACATTTCCCAGCCTTGTTATTTCTGCATATCTTGTCTAACATAATACAGTTTCCTAATGATCCATGTAGGCATATGAGCATGGTTACTACATTCACACTTATACATTTCTGATAAAAAAGTTATAAAAAGGATATTAGTGTTACAATGTTCTTATATAATTCTTCCTTGCTTCCGCAGCTGTCTCAGGATTCTTTGTTGATGTTGGTTCGGCCGTTTGATCACTCGAGGTAGATAATGTTAGGTTAGAGTCTTGCATGAGGTAGATCGTGTGTCGCATCTCTAAAGGTAGCGGTAAGTCCAAAATTGAAGAGGCTGATCCCCTAGTCCTTATTTGGGGTTTCGTACACTCCTTCATTCCACTCTTAAGTCAGGCAAGGCTCTTCTCTTGATCGTGTTTGCCAGAGAGAGTTCCAATTCTTCCTGTGTTGGACCTTGAAGGTGTCTATACAGATCTTTGGGGTCTTCAAATACGTGTGTTCTTCCTTTGTCAGTGATTCTGAGTTTTGAGGGGCTCGTGAAAGAGAAAATGATGTTCTCCTTTCTTAGCTTGTCATGCTGTGCCAGAAAACCTTTCGTTATGTCCACTGTGTGCTTGGAGTAGTCTTAGGTGAGGATTATTTTATGTCCATTCCACTGTATGTTATGGTTCTTCCTGGCCATTGCGAAAATGGCTTCTGTGTGTTGTAAGCGGAGAGGTTTGCATATAATGGGCCGTGGGGTCGTTTTATTTGAGGATTTGAAGGCTGGTACTCTGTATGCCTTATCAAGCTCGAATGAAGGTCAAACTTAATGTTGGTTATTTTTGGCATCATGTCTTGTAAAATGGTGATGCACGACCCGCTTTTCTCTTCCTCTCCCTCGGCGACCCCAAGTATTCTAATGTTCCCTCGTCTGTTCCGGTCGTCTAATTCTGCTGTTTGTCTGAGAAGTACTGCTGTTGTTTTGGATAACTCTAGCAGGGTTTTTTTTGCTTTTTGGTCACCATCTTCTATATCAATCACCTTTTGCTCTACTTCCGTTAGTCTGTTATTCACCGCGTGGATGCCGGCTCTGACTGCAGCTAGTTCCAGCTGTATAGCATCCGTCGTTAGTTTAGTCAACTTTGCTGGGTCGTGTACATCAGCCAGTTTTTTCAGGATCATGTCCAGCATAGTATTGATGTCATTCTTTTGTTTGATAGGGGAGTCCAGAGGTTCACTCTTGTTCTTTTTTGTCTGCTGCGTGATTCTACCCTCGGCGCCAGCCATTTCTAGTATCCTTCCTCTCTTTTGCTGCTGGCTGATCCTTCCTCTCGTATACAGCTCTATGGCTAGTTTCTTGCCTCCCCAGCTTGGCGATAAATGTTGGCGTTTCCTGTTGCCTCTTGTTCTCCAGTATTAGTATGACTGTACTTTTGTTTATTACCCCCTTTGTATATTGGGTATGCCGCCTGGGCCGTGTGCGACTGGCCTTCTCCCTTGCTGTTTGAATGTTTGTGAGCGGGTATTCTTATGCACACTTAGCTAATATCTTGATCCATCGAGGTCTGAATGACTGTATATAAGGGGCTGCCTTCTTGTTAGCCTAGTTGTTCTAGTTTCCGCTTAGTTTACCACTCCTTTATGCACCCCACTGAGTTATGGATTACGTATTCTTATACGTATCTGCGATTCCTGTGTTGATCGTCCCCTTCCCTGATATGTTGCAAACACGTAGGTCGGCCACCTGAAAGGTTAGGTCCTGTACTGCCCGTTTGCTGCACCCTGTGCCCCTGTGTCCTGTGCTGGAGGGGGTTCTGTCGACTTTGCTGTCACCTAAGTATGCTTGCCTACAGCTGATATATTTCGCTTGTTATATCTCTGTGCACTGTCAAGCTGTGTCTTGTAAGTGCTGGTCTCTATTAATGGAGAGAAAGAGAATACTCCTTTGTAGGACCGCCAAAGTTTAACGCTATGCAGCGCTGTGGGTTATTCTTTTACGGTATGTTTACAGTTTTCTAATTGCTGCGCTTTTACTGCCTGTGGTGACTGCAATGGCAGCTCGCACTCATCTTTACTTTCGCTTTGAGTAAACGGCGAAAATCACGGAGCTTGCGATTGTCGGTAGCTACATTACTTGTGGTGTTGGCGCGTCTCTTCCAGGAGTTACCCAGGTGTGCCACAACTGATGCGCACTTCCTATCCACTCTCTTTATACGTACAGCAAGATCGTTAGTCCCTGAGTTGTTTACCCGATATTCAAAACTAAGATGGCGGCCCCCATCGGTGGTTTCGTTTCCGTTATAGGTGAGCGTGTATCCTCCTCACTAGAGTTTCCCTGCTATTATTATCGATGTCTCGATGTTCGCCATGGGTGGTCTACAGCACTGACCTTACGTTGGCTCTCAATCGGATGTCCAGTGTTCAATTGTAGATTTTTGAGCACCTTCAGCAGCAGCAGATCACGCAACGGCGGAGGGTCTCCCTCGTGGGCACCATCTTGGTTTTCTGCCGCTAGCTCCGGGAGATCCTCTTCTCCATAACTTTCTCGTTTTCGCAGTTGTGGCTGAAACTTGCAATTTGTGTCGTTTTCTCCTTTGGTAGTTCCGCTATCTTTTGGTGTGCTCCTTTCTTAATTCTGATTGGCTGTTGTGTGTTCTTTTTGTTGCTCGCCTCCATGTTCAGCGGAGCGCCAAATTCAGGCGTCTAAACCCATTGCCGTCCAAGCCACGCCCCCTATTTTGTGAGATTATTATTGTGCTATGTTTTTTTCTTTTTGGTACCATTGTATGCTTAATACTTTTAACATGTTCCCCTAATTAAACGTGTCTGCTCTGTGTCATAGCTACCAGAAGTTGAGCTCGGGTTTATTTCATTATGCTTGTGTGTTAGACTTGAGAAGTTTTGGGATTTTTTTTTTACAAGGGAAGTACTCGCCTTCTCTGCAACTATTAACACAGAGGCAATACTGGCAGCAGATGTCTCAGTGTTTTTCATTTTCAAAATGCATATGTTCAATCGTTGGAAGGAGACGCAACTGAGTTGATGACATGATTTACTGGTAAAATACTGAAGAAATCGTTCACAGTAGATATAGAAATTATCAGAAATTAGCAGATGTTGTCCCACTGCTGCAAAATGACCTGACATCATTTGTGCAGCTATTACGCAGTGCTGCATTGGTCTAAAGAGGGTGAATTTTGATTCTGATAGTTTGACGGAGGAGCAATTTTTTTTTTGTGCCTTCCTGTATTCCACTGTTGAAGCAGGACCCTGGTAGCACATGTTGTTTGAGAATAAGCATGTGGACAGTTCTGGTTATCAGAGTACGCACAGACAGCCAATTTCTTTGGGAGGATGCCCTTTCCTTGAGTCACAATTGACCTTTACTGGGTAAGGTCTGTGACAATTTACAGTGGAGCATATTAAATTCACCTTCAATAGAACACAACAAGGACATTTTAGCTAATATAAACATAGCGCTAATCAGTAAAATTATATATTTTTCACATGTTTTAGTTATGTAGGATTTTTGGACATCACACGCCTTACTGGCATTTTTTGTAAATTTGCAAATGTCTTTTTTGAAGCTAACAATATATATTTGTATAAATATGTGCGCATGCTGCCAACTAAAGTGCAAGTATTACATTAAATCAGTGAGCTATAGACTCTGACAGCAACTGTTCCAACAATCTGGGGTCAAAAAAATATATCGTTTATAAAACCTATTCAACATATGCACTCTAATGCGATTGCAGCTTTTCAGTTTGTCTTAGGAAACTTACTTTTGAGGTTTTTCTTCGAAAACATGTTTTAAGACTGCTGGCCTTCCTCCCCCCTACTGGCATCCCATACTGCACTCCATACTTTCAAGCTGCAGGGAGGTGGGAGGGAGCCAGCATCTTATCAGAGACCGCAAATAAAATGTTATATAAACTAAACAGGGAAAAAAAGTCAAGTAATGTACCAAGCTGCACTTTATTATTATTATGCCGGGTACGATATGTTAGTTTACTTATGCGGAGTTCCCCTTTTTAACAAATATTTGAAAATGTTTGGAGTATGAGCTTATTTAAATAGAAGAGGAGACAGATGAGCTTTTCCTGAGGATGCACTGGATGTACCTTTACTATCATATTTACATAGCTGCCAAGGTTTCAGATTGGTTATGCGTGATATTTTCATAATTTCTGTGTGCTAATGAATCACATTCAACGACTATGAGTGACACTTTTTTGTGAACTAAATCCAGCAATGAAGATTAGGGAAATCTATAAATATCAAAAATTACACACATTTGAGCAGCGAGAAACTTTATGACGATCTTAAAACTGCTGGAAGCACCAGAAATGGAAGGGCACTAACTTCCCAGGAGGGCCTCATAGTGATAAATGAATACCAAATTGCCCCTTAGATTTAAACCGGTTTATTGGAGTAAAAGAGTTTGTGAAGAAATGCACCACAGCTGCAGACCCCGGACCCCAACTAACGAACAGCCAAAGTTCCAGACTGCTGAGCACATCTAGTACAGAACTGTGAGCAGAGCTGTAACCTAGAGGCTCAGAATGACTAAAATTAGGCGATAACTAATGTGTCACTAGTGTGAGGGACAGAGCCAGCACCGCCTCGGTACAGACCGGCTCAGTCACATGACTCTGGTCATACTTTGCTCCTTAGCTGCAGCTGTTGTCTTTGATAACAGTTTTTATGTCACTGTGTAGATTTGGACTGAAATTTATGAACTGCAAGTAACAAAAGGATCTCTGTGACAAAAGCATGAGTCCCTGAGCTAACCACATAATACACTGTTTTGTGATATGTAGAATACACATTCTTTGCAGCAGGCGTGTGAATTTTCTGTGCTAACGATGAGTCAAAAGTTGCACTAGACAAAACTCTGATCTCTCTCCAGCGGGAAGACTATTAATCACCAGGTTACAATGCACTTTACATGTAGCTGATGTCTTCGCTAACAGTTTATATGTCACTGTGTAGATTAGGAATGAAATGTATAAATTACAAGTAACAAAATGGTCTGTGTGACATAAGCATGACCCCCTGAGCAACCCACATAAAATACTCTTCTGTGATATGCAGAAAACATGTTCTTTGCAGCAGGCGTGTTAACTCTCTGTGCTCCTGGTGAACCAAAAGTTGCACGAGACAACTCTGACTTCTCCCCAGCAGGAACATGATTCATCACGCTGTTATCTTTCACTTACCAACGGAGTCAGGGTGTGCTGGGTAAATTCCTGCTGCTCAGCCTGGTCGCTGCAGCTGGGGTCTGTGGGCACTTGCTGCAGACACGTGCTCTGACAGTGTGATGTGCTGGAGACAGGAGTCAGTTACCAGTCGGGTGAGGGCAGGCTGGCACAGTGACACAGATGTTTTGACCCATCTCTAGCTGTAGATTCTGGTCCAGGTGAGAAGGCATGGTGTGACACGCTGTGTTCAGAGCGGCACCCTACGCCTTTAGACACACTGCGCCCGCTGTCAGTGTCGCCATGACTGGCACAGCTACCAGCAAAAGGAGGTCATGGAGGCTGATTAATTACAAATTTCGCTGGCAGCAGCAGCCATTTTGGACTGTGGCATGCATTTGAAATATAAAGATTCTGCTGCTGCTCAGCCTGCACTGACCCAAAGCCTTTCATTGAGATTGTCTAGAGGTGAGTGGCTGCCAAAGTGAGGGCTGCAGGACAGGAGTGTTCTTCCTGTAGAGTGCAGTTCTTTCTCAGAAGAGCTGTCAGCTGACTGGAGTGCATCTGCATCAGTTCAGGTTGGTGCCATGATTAACGTGGCAGAGAGAAAATCTGCTCAGTAATAGCTGGGCCTAGTGCACATGGCCCAGAGGCTGAGGCAGGCCCTGGCCACAGCAGACAACTAGTTAGTGTTTACAAGCAGAGCTGCAGTGAGTGTCTGACGTCGGGCCAGCGCCGCCTGCCGCAACCACTGCCCCTCAAGCTGTGGCCGGCGCAGAAATTTCACATACACACGCCTAGCCAACAGGAATGACGACTGTCAGAAGAGACAGGCCAAATCTTAAATAATTACCACTGGCAGTTTTGAGAAATGAAGAACAGATATAAGCAGGAGGCCAGAAAGCTGGCAGCACTCCCATGCTTGAAGCGCTTGAGCAAAGTGCATGGCCACACTGGGGCAGTGAGATCTAGGTTCTTACGCAAGTAAAGTATGCCGCAAGTCAAGTATGTTTGTAGACTAGTTCACCATGGAATGTGTGCCTTTCAGAGAGGAATGAATCAATGGCTTGGAGGAGTAAACAGTTTGCTGAATTAACAGCCGCGCTGCGCCCATCCCCGGAACCGTACCATACCTGTGTATGTGTATTACTACACAGAGCCAACAGTCATTCTTTTGTGGTGGTTGTTGGCCGTATTTTTATTACTCATTACATACGTCATATTTGTAAAATTCCCCTGGACACCTTCTCGTGCCGGGGTCATAAATCATTATCCTACATTATCACAATTGGTTATCACCCAGTGTCCTTTGCACATCATAAATCTTGGCTCATAAATCATCGAGTATCATAAATCATTCTCTCACAAATCTGTCATTATTTTTGCTGTCATAAATCACTCTGCCTGATCATCATAAATCAGCCGCCATAAATCGTTGTGATGTCATAAATCATTCTGTCACAAATCTGTCATCATTTTGTTGTTATAAATCATACTGCATGGGCACCATAAATCATCAGCCATAAATCATCGGCTGGCCATAAATCACTGGTTTGTCTTTTGCTCATTTGCATATCCGAAGGTCGTAAATCTGCTTGTAGATTGTTCTATGTTGTTTTCCACGCCCATTTCAGTGTGGGGAGTAGCCTTTTCCCGGAGCCAGGCCACAATTCGCTACCTTGACAGTCTCTCCTGCACCCTGCCATCTGGCGGGGGCTGGGCTGTGACTGCCATCTCTGTTTGCTACCCCGATTTTTGTCAGGCGTACTCACCCAGCAGTAAGGCATCTCAGAGTGAGTGGCCCTCCTTCTACACACTGCCCTGTTGGTGTGTTTCCATTCCCTTCCCAGAGTTAGGCCTCAGCTCGCTACCGTGTTGGACTCTTTGTGCCCTGCCGTCCGGCGGGGGCTGGGCTACGAGTGCCGTCTCCGTTTGCTACCCCATTTTGCTGGACCACTTCACTCAACCTTAAGGCGTCCCAAAGTGAGTGGAGCCACTTCACTCATCCATGAGGCATCCCAAAGTGAATGGCCTTACTCCCACACCCTGCCCGGTGTGTCTCCGTCATCGATCGTTGCACCCTTAGTTTTCTTCGTCCCTGTCAGCACTGCGACGCTGCTGTTGTAAATGTGGGTGGGTGGGCCTCAGAACCGTTGGTGCCACTCCCCCAGCTCCCTGATGTAAAAGGTGAGCTGCCCAGGGGGAGCGTCGGCTTATATCCCCCTCCCCCATTCCTACTTCCCTTTGTTCTTGGGGAGGGGGAGGATAGGGCCTCGGGCGCTTTTCGCAGTGCGGCGATTCCCGGCGGCGCTAACCAGCGCAAACCGGAACTGTTCCTTGTGGGCTCGGGCGGCCGTTATGGCGCCGGCCCTCAAGGCCCCCTTCGGAGGCGGCCTCTGCTATAACAGCCGCACTGCGCCCATTCCCGGAACCATACCATACCTGTGTATCTGTATTACTACACACAGCCAACAGTCATTGTTTTGTGGTGGTTGTTGGCCGCAGTTTTATTACTCATTTCATATGTCATATTTGTACAGTTCCCCTGGACACCTTCTCAGGCCGGGGTCATATATCATTATCATACATTATCACAATTGGTTATCACTCAGTGTCATTTGGACATCATAAATCTTGGGTCATAAATCATCGGGTATCACAAATCATTCTGTCACAAATCTGTCATTATTTTGTTGTCATAAATCACTCTGCCTGATCATCATAAATCAGCCGCCATACATCATGGTCATAAATCGCCATAATGTCACAAAACTGTCATCATTTTGTTGTCATAAATCATTCTGCATGGGCACCATAAATCATCAGCCATAAATCATTGGCTGGCCATAAATCACTGGTTTGTCTTTTGCTCATTTGCATATCCTAGGGTCGTAAATCACCCTGACAGCTTGTAGATTGTTCTTTGTTATTTTCCACGCCCATTTGCGTGTGCGGGTAGCCTTTTTCCAGAGCCAGGCCACAACTCACTACCTTGGTAGTCGCTCCTGCGCCCTGCCATCTGGTGGGCGCTGGGCTGCGAGTGCCGTCTCCGTTTGCTACCCAGATTTTTGTCAGGCGTACTCACCCAGCTGTAAGGCATCCCAGAGTGAGTGGCCCTCCTTCTACTCAACGCCCTATCGGTGTGTTTCCATTCCCAACCCAATACACCTTTTGTTTCCTCCACGCCGCCAGGGAGGCTTCCGTCTTCCTGCGGCTCCCCTACCCTGTGTCGTCTCTTTGCGCCTCCGTTGCTATTTCTCTGGGCCTGTCCATGCTGTTGTACCACTCGAGCGTGAGGATACCCACCTCTAGCTGTGTCTCCGGGAGGCTGACTTCTGGTAAGGTCTGATGGCAAACTTCCCCACAGCGCCATGGTGTGCTCTGCTCCATCCTTGCCCTCATGTAGTGGCACGCTTGTGTCAGTTCGGAGTCTTATGGCACTGTATCCTCTCACCATGGGTCGCACATGAAATCAAACAAAATTGGGAGATAGTCAGATATCACTTGTGGAGATGTGAGACAACGTAACTTCAATAAATGCCATCCTCTCCCTCACTCGTTCTCCTGGCAGGCTCCCCCCGGTAAGCACCTCTGCAAAACCCTTATCCAAATTGTCCCCCCTAGACCGTGTTAATACCAGCAAGTTGCCTTTGTCGTGCTCAAAAGGTTTCTTCCAAAATGTATTGGACCTTTTATCTTAAACTTCGTATACGCGCCCAATGAAATGCAATGTTTTCACACATTATCCCTGTCACATTCTTGCATTGCCTTTGCTTCTTCCATATACCGTATTCCCCTTTACAACATACTGTGCATTTTGTTGTGGTGTGTGTGGGAGGATAAAACTGTCCATCCTTCTCCTCTTATCAGAATTTGCTTGTGCAACTTGTCAGCTTAGGCTTCGTAAGCGCGCCCCACTCATATGCACTCTTTTACGAATATTATCCTTGTAACACTCTTGGGAGTGCATTTGTGCAACTTTTAATTTCCAGTGCACAACTTAATTGCACCTTTTTATTGTAGTACTTTCTGTCACATTGGACCTTTTTTTTTTTACATACTAACCCACTCAATTCTACTTGCTTCTTATTTTTGGGAGGATGGAATCCTGAGTTACCACTGCCGTGGGTTCAGAGAACGTAATCTACGTGTTTGTAGAGTGCACTTACGCCCCGGGGATCGTAGCACTGAATAGCAGCTATTTATTGTTACCCAAATCCATGGTCCTGATTTTTCATATTGCTGTATTGGCTTACTATGTATACCACGAATCAGCACCATTTTAGTACTATCATGTTAGACATTTTTGTTTACCTACGACCCCGCTAAACTGTACATGTTTCTTACTCTTTTATGAATAATTTCCTTGCAACACTCTTGGAAGTGTATTTTTGCAATTTTTAATTTCCAGTATACAACTCAATTGCGCATTTCATCGTAGTACTTCCTGTCACATTGGGACTTTGTTTTTTTATACTACCCCCTAGGTTCTACTTGTTTCTTATTTTGGCAGGATGAAATCCTGAGTTGTCACTGCCGGGCATGCAGAGAAAATTACATGCATGTTTGTAAAGTACTCTTACGCCCAAGGGAGTCTTAGCACTTTTTTTTTAAACTCAGAGGTTCGGAGTGGCCGTTTCCCTACCGCCACCTGGCAAAGGCTCCCTCGCTATCACTCTATTCGCCGAACGAAGTGCCACCCCAACTGGCTCCATCATGTGTGGTTGCTGCTCTTTCCCATGCGCATGGCAAAACTCGCGGCCGTCCCAGCTCAGAATGGACCCGCCATGGCCCTCGCGCCTTGTTGCGAAACATAACATAAGAGCATTTACGGACCTGCCATGGGTAAGGCGCTTGTGGGCTGGTCTGTCTGCGCAGGGGCTGCCCCACACCCAACTGAAGTGTGCCCTGATCATCCAATTTCTCTCGGGCCGACTAGCTGCATGGCTTCAAAGGCTGAGACCCCTCTCGCTCCTATTGTGCCTAAGCACACTTTCTCTGTGACTTGAAACGCATGCTCTAGGGGAAAACCGTAAGTCCCGGGCCTGACTAGAACTCGTCTGCCAGGGGACGCTCTTCTGGAGACCTGCCCCCCACGTGGTCATATTCAACAATTAGATTAGGGTGTTCGAACGAAGGAACTGTGGGGGAGGGGGATATTATTTTAATTTCCTACTAAACGTTCTGTGTTTCTATCAACTTCCTCTGCTACTTGCTGGTGGAATCATTTCCAGCCATTTCCACCAGTGTTCCAGAGAACAGGAAACTTCAATTAGTTGTTAACCCTCTCGGGTATCACCAAAGGGGAGGCCTCCATCAGTGCTGGCGGTCCACTCCGTAGATTAACTCACTTTAATATCAAAAACCCAGAAAACTCAAGCTTACAGCAACTGGAGGTCTCCCATCCAAGTAGTAATCAGGACCCACCCTGCTTAGCTTCCAAGATTGGGCGGATTCAGGGTGGTAAGGCCCTATGCTGTAAAGCTAATGTGTTACTTGATTCAGCATCTGTAGGCACAGTGCCCTGTGCTTTCATGCGCTAAGTGGTTGCTGGTACCCTCGTTCCCTGAATGTGTCGGTCTGCATACAGAAATAGACATGCTCTGGTGCTCTATGCTGGACCCCAGTGCAGCCCAATTCTTTACTTTCCCCATACCATGCTCCGGAGGCACCCGCAAGTCGAACGGTATTGTACACCTTCGGGGAAAATCCGCGCTATATCAAAATGCTTAAATAAATAGAAGCTTGTGCCATTTGAGGATGGTTAAGCCGACTCTTGCTGACACTTTCCATCGGTCCATTTTGTCTGGAAAGTACAGCCTGTCACTACTTCAGATATGCTTCCCCGAGAATTCAACTCCAAGTGAGCTCGTGTTTCAGGTTTGTATATCGCACACGCAGAGCGCTTCACATGGGCACCAGTTACCTCATACAGACATGTTCCTTTTGAACAAACAAACGTCATGCCTTTCTTGTATTTTTCTTAGCTTATCGGCATTTGCTCCCTATATGCCACTTTCTCGCAGTTATAAAGTGTCTACCCACGCGCCAGTTGACTTATTGTTTACCCCGCAATGATACGTTCCCTGCCGACAGGATTGTGTTTCAGTACTTGCGCCTAGGGTGCCATTATGGCTGGCGCTAGTGGTGCATTGCCACAGTGCCTTGCCCGGTGCAAGGGTTCCCGCACCTCCCATCCCAACAGTGCTGGTGACTGATAGATGAGTGCCAATGAAGTCATAGGGGACAATTATCATAACGGCCGGGCCCGCCGGACTGCGGTACACTCTGCTGTTATTTTGAAATATATATCTAATAAAGCAGCAGAGGCGTTTTGTATTCTGCCCACTTCCTGTATCCAGTAAGTGGCGCTACCGTGGGTTTCTTTGAGCCTCTCCCAACATTTTTTTAGTGCTCAGCCCGTCGGGGCCAAACAATTATTACCACAGCCGAGCCCGCTGGGCCGCGGTACAATTTGCTGTTAATTTACCGGAGTGGCCGAAGGTGACCAACGTGCGTACGGTGCCTTCCCTCAGGCCTGTCCACATATCTCATCGTAGGAATTCCCGCACATCCCCTCCAAGAGGCGCTGGTGAATGTCACCTACTGCGCGCCCAAATCAATTCCGAGAACTTTTTTTTTTTTTTAAACTCCCACTGCAATCTCAAACCCATGAAAGTGCTGAGTGTTCTATCGAAAGCCTGGAGTGGCACCACTCTGCGCTCGAGAAAGCTGCAGTAGCGGCTATATACATTGGTTTGTTAAAATACCTTGCCCCTAACTCTAGTGCTAAGAAAGACGGGCAAGACTATTATTCTAAGGGGCGTGCCCGCTGGACCGTGGGAACCTCTCCTGTTGTTTGAAATTTCTAGCAGAAGGTGGCCAGCATGCAGCGCCGCCACTCCTACTTCTTGAGCCCGTACCTTGCCACTGCGTTCGGCGCCGGCTGCCGAGAGCTTCTTTCTCTCCAACCGCTGCCTGGGAAGCTGGGGGTCATTCCTGCCTCTCTCGACCGCAGTCCTCCATCCATTCCGCCCGACCTCCCCTTCCTCGGCAGGGGCCGGGCTGTCCTCTGATGCTCACTCCATGCTGTTCTTAGGTCACGACGGCGGCAAGGCGGTAGATAGGAAAAAGCGGCTACTTTACACCATTTAGCAGCGCCTCAAAACTGTTGGTGCCGCTCCCTGCTGTAAAAGGTGAGCTGCCCAGGGGGAGCATCGCCTTGTATCCCCCTCCCCCTTTCCTACTTCTCTTTGTTCTTAGGGAGGGGGAAGAGAGCGCCTCGGGCGCTTTTCGAAGCGCGGCGATTCCCGGCGGCGCTAACCAGCGCAAACCGTATGTGTTCCTTGTGGGCTCGGGCGGCTGTTATGGCGCCGGCCCCGAGGCCCCCTTTGGAGGCGGCCTCTGCTAATCCCTTGATATGACATTGTCACAAAACGAGGAACAGCCTCCTACAAACCACAGAAGTGGTGAGCACTAGCAGGATGTGACATTGGTCCCTACGGCGCAGACTCTATCACACAACCTGACTTGGCTGATGTCTCCGTGAGGTCAGTTCTAAGAGCCCTGCCATGGGGCAATCAATCTCCAAGGTAAAAATTTGTAGCAGCATGCCAGCAGAAGCTGCTGCTAGCTCAGCCAGACAAGCTTAAGCCAGCAGGAGAAGCACGTGCATACCACTGTGCACTGCCAGACACTCCAGTGTTTAAGTACATTAGGCACAGTGCTGATGGCTTGACAGTTGAGGAGCTATGCCTATAATGTGTGACAATGCATTTCAGTGCTGTGATACAGAGTACCACACTGAAATGCGTTAGTCTAATGCCTAATGGGTGGTACTTGGCAGGACTGTATTTACATAGTGAAATCCGAAGAACAAATAAGCATTGTCACCATAACGTTTTGTATGGGGTTTATTTAATTTTCAGAAGTACTCATCAAATGATTAACATATTTACTTTACAAAAGGTAACTCATAAGAAGAAAAGTGTTCATAAATTGCACATTTCTTCCTGATTCGAGTCAATGTCTTATTTACCAACATATTACTAGTTTTGCAGATTTTAACTTTTCATTCATTTCCTCTTCTAGGACTCAATGTTGATTTGTAACATCAAAAAGCAATGGCCAAAATTCACAAAGCTATTTGCACATGCATAACAGTACGCTAACAGTGCTTATGTAGCGTACACCAATTGGCAATTCACAGGTCACATTCAGAAATGTCATGGCCAATTCACTTGAGTTGCATCAAATACTACTCAAGCATTACTACTTGTCAGTCAAGCCTGATGTGTCACCTATCCAGGCTTCAGTCAATCACAACACACAGATGACTGATAGGAATTGTAAAAGAACCAGCTGGAAACAGGGAAGAACTCTGCCAAGAAAAGGGAACACAAATAAATAGAAAGTTATTTCCACAACGGTACACACCACCACAGTAACAACAGCTACACAATCGAGTAACACAAAAAAGAAATTGCATATGTATGATGAGCCACAATTATAGACAAATAGCTGTGCATTGTTATGGGCAAAACAGAAAAAATAAAGCATAGCCAAACGTACGATTAGATGGTACAACAGAGTGTTTGAATGTTTGTTACTTCCTCTATATTCTATCATAAAGAATGATACTCTGACTGCGCGTAAACATACATCTGAGAGCTGTAACACTCTGAGCAAGGTTATCCAAAGATTCAGCAGGTTCACAAGTTTCTTTGGCAATTGTAGTGAATCTTCTGCTCATCGACGACTGTTGCGCCCCTCTTCAAAATTTCGGGCAATAAACGTGCTTCCTTTCATGTGCTATTCAGCGTATGTATATGCAGTGTGGGCAGATTATTTCAAGAAACAATAATTTCATGGAAATGCAAAATCAGCCAGCCCTGAGCCACATACAGGACAGGCCAGCACCCATAACCATTCTGTTGTTGATCCATCCAATATTTCCAAAAGATTGGCCCTAACCTTCCTTTTTAATATATAACCCAGCCCTAAGACAGGCCTTCTCCTGGCAAGATAGCTAAATAGGCTGTGAGCCCAAAAGTCAAGGGGAAGCCTCTTTTGAAGAGGGCATATAGTAGGCAGACATGAGAGGGGAGTTCTCTTTTATCTACCAGGCATGCTGGCATCTAAGACAGAGAGGGGGATGCCATTGCCAACATTGTTTTCCTATGGGCATGTAGCCTCCAGGTAGCCACACCTCTGGTATATTAATGGGTACAATGAGGTCAACCTAGTGTCACTGGGTGGGATGGAAATTGACTCACTAGCTACCTGTCCTCCAAGTATGGAAATGTATAGGTAGTGGCCAAATATCAATGCGATTGTGGTCAAGGCTTGGAAGGATACAGGTGAGAGCACATGGTCATGGCCAAGTTGGTTTTCCCAGACCAAATCATTCCTGATGAAGTGCTCCAGATAGTGATCTCTGACAATTATCCAACGTTCCATCTATGGGCTATGGTGAACTTTGAAGGGTTTGGGGTACTGGCCTGAAGAATGTAGCTGTGTCTCCTGCCATCCTAGTGGAGCTGCTGCTGGAAAACGACCTACAAACCTCTACTTCGACAGGTGTGAAAATGAGGGCTGCTTGGCCTCACTAAGTGTGTGTGTGTGTGCAAGTAGAGCACAAACAACCCTAGAGGGTAGTCAGGGGGACCTTGACTCTGAAAGAGTGGTCCAGATCCCAGAGAGAAAGGGTAGGAAGTCTGGTGAGCCAGCTTCCCAAAGTCCTCAGACCCAGAACGAGTCTAATCCTGAGGGAAAGGACCTGGTGTCTGGGGATTCGAATGCCCCCTTCAGAGGACAAGACAGATTTGGCAGAGATTCAGTAGGCAGGTGGTCCCTCAAGTGAGGACTTGTGCCACCACTCTAGATGGTCTTAAGCATCTAGGTGAAATGCAAGAACAGGGGGATGAAAGTGGTACCCACAGAGTCTACTGGGATGAGGGATGTGTGTATAGTGGGGTCAGGTGCACCAAAAGAGGGGCAACCAGGAAAATGGTGATCTCCAAATAATACAACGGATTCCTCTTCAACCTATCCCATGACAGGGGAAGGTTGGTGAAGAACAGGGAAAGTGAAGGAGGTCTGTCACTCCTTTGTCACACATTATGCCAGTGACAAGACAGGGGGGAAGATAAAGGCTCCGCTGATATCTTTACCTGTGATAGGAACTAACTTTGAGATGGTAGCTATAAATATTGTTAGACCCCTTGACCCTCAGACTGCATCTGGGAACAGGTTCATCCTGATGGTAGTGAACCATGCCACCACGTACCCAGAGACAATTCCACTTAGGACAGTATCTGCACCCACAGTGCAAGGGCCCTACTAGGTATCTTCACCTGGTTTTCCTAAGGAAATAATTACAGATAAAGGCAAAAACTTTATGTCTGCCTATCTGAAAACTATGTGGAATGATCATGGTATTACTTACAAGTTCACCACCCCCATGATCCCCAAGGAAATGGTCCACTTGAAAGATTCAGGTAAGAACTTGAAAGGCATGATGATGGGTTTACCAGAAAAACTCAGGAGAAGATGGGATGTTCTTCTTCCATTCCTACTGTTTGCCTACTGGGAGGCATCATAAAAGGAGTAGGATTTAGCCCATTTGAACTCTTGTTTGTTCACCCTGGAAGGGGCACACCTAATTTGGTAAAAGAGAGATGGGAGAAGACATTCCAATAACCAAAACAGGACATAGTGGACTATGTATTGGGCCTTCGCTCTAGGATGGTACATGAAAAAGGCAAAACATTATTTGGAAGCCAGCCAGGAGCTTGTCAATCCAGAAGTCCTCCTTAGTAGAGTACAAGTTAGGTATGTTGTTGTGAGTTTTGTAGACTGTGGCTCCTAGGGCCCTTCTACACAAATAGACTGGGCCCTCTCCAATTTTGGAAAGGAAAGAGAAAGTCGCCTTTTTGGTGGACTTAGGCACTTCAAGGCACTTGCAAAGGGTGATACACATCAACAGGCTGAACCCACACCATGACAGGGCAGACATGACCATGCTCATGGTGACAGTTGGGGCAAAGGAGAGGAAAGTGTGCATCTCCCTGGCCTACTAGCCAGTAATGCCAAAGATGGCTTAGTGGAAGGAGTAGTGTTCTTCTCCACTTTAACAGACCAACAGCAGAGAGACTGTTATGACCTGTTGAGACAGTTTGTGGATCTGTTTTCCTTGAACCCAGGTCTGACAACTGGTGTGTTGATGATGTGGATACATGTAACAGCTTGCCTGTCAAAAGTAAAATTTACCGACTGTTAGACCAAGTCAAAGCTAGCAATAAGTCTGACAATACCAAAATGCTAGAGATTGGGTTGACTGAGCCCAATAACAGTCCTTGGGCCAGTCCAGTAGTGCAGGCAATCAAACCGAATTCAAAGCATAAAAAACCAGAGATGAGATGTGTCTGGACTATAGAGGTCTAAATGAAGGTACGTAGACTGATGGTCATTCAAAACCGAGAGTTTGTGAGCTCATAGGCAAGTTGTGGGCTGCCACGTACAGCCTCTTCAACCAAAGATGCAGACCTTCTAGACTTGGGAGGCTCCTAGGATACACACGCAGGTCAGAGATTTACGTGGCCTGATTGGGTATGACAGAAGGTTTGTGAAATGGTATGGTACCATTTTGGAACCATTGACAGAACTCCCTTCCAAGAAACAGCCCAAAGTGTTATTTGGACTGAATTGTTCAAAAGGTCTTTGACATCTTCAAACCGGATTTGTACTCAGGACCTGTCCTAAAAGCACCTGCCTTTAAAGCAAGGAGTCAATTGTCCAGACCGATACTCCTAAATATGGGATTGGGGCAGTGTTGGCACAAATAAATGATGAGGGCCAGGATCAACCAGTTGCCTTCATGAGTAGACGACTCCTCCCTAGAGAGCAGCGTTGGAATGGAATTGAGAGGAAAGCCTTTGCTGTGGTTTAGATCCTGAAGAAGCTGAGACCCAACTTGTTTAGATTTCACTTCAGAGATCAAACTGACCACAGACCTCTCAGGTCGCTTATGCAGATGAGATCAGAGATCCCAAAGCTGTTGAGGTGGTCCATTGCCCTATAGGGTATGGACTTTACAGCGGAACAGAGTTGGGAGTGACCATTCTCATGGAGATGGCCTTTTTCAGGTTCACCACTTAGATGATAAGAGCTACCAGGGAGTAGGTTAGATGTTTATTACCTTTTATCTGGAGGGGGAACATGTAAGGAAATTTCTCTTTTTGTATGATCACCGCCAAGTTTGTGGACTGATGCTGCCAGTTTATTGACCCTGCAAGTGCAATGAGTTGTGCCAAACAGGTCTCAGTGTCTGTCTGATTACCCTTTAAATGGTGTATGTCTAATGTTCACCCACAATTGACTAAAGTTACAATGTAACTAGACTTTGCCACTTAAACTAATGGCAATGCCCAAAGCTTACTTTTTGATATTAATAAGTCACCCTTAAGGAAGACCTGATGAGCCCTAAGGGAGGGTGTAGTATATTAAAAAGTACGTAATGTGCTGTTACATGCCCTAATAGTAAAAGCCTTCATTGTTGTTTTTGCTGTAGAAATGTTATTAGCCCCACTGGCGAGTAATAAGCTGGCAGTTCAGAAGTGGTAACTTTTGAATGGTACTACTAAATATGGTACTTCAAGGTATCAATAGAATCATTTCATTAAATCAACTTGTTGCTCGGATGTGGCTGGCCACAGCAAGATGGCAGACGTGTTTTAGGTCTGCTCTAAGGCACGACCCATGATCCTTCATCATCCATACTGATCCAGGTAGTAACTGCCCTGACACAGACAGCCCAGATCATTTGAGCTGTTTGCCTTGGTCAGTGCATGACCATCCGCCTGTTACACTCCTCAGTGATGAGCTAAACCTGTGTAACCCAGCTAGTGCCCTGAGACTGAGGAGAGAACGTGGCCAATTCCATGGCCCGGGTCGATCTTGAGTGCTACTGCGAAGGAAGAGACATCACCCACATGGCCCCCCTGGGTCAACAACCACACATCAGAGACACCCCATCAGCATCATCAACCCATGCACAGCTGCCTGCTGCCCATGGGTCACTGTGAATACCTTTGCTGGGGGATGGAGGGGAGCCTGTCCTGCATCCAGCAGTCCATCCTCCTTCCTTGCTTCATCAGTGGCCCTTTGTTTTGATGGAGGGACAGTTGGGCCTGACATGTTGCTGGACTGCCCACAAATCCAGCCCAACCTTATCATAGAGGCCTACTGACATGGCACCCTAAGAGATACTGGTGGCCTGGTACTTGAGCGGGACCCTGCCACTTCCCCCTCCTGCTCCATCTGTCCAAGATAGCAACACATTCTCTACCTTAGCCCCTCTTCACATGTACAGTAGCTAGGAGTGGTACACCTCACACCTTACACTGGCTCTTGCTGTCCATTACGACAGCACGGAGCACATCGGACCCCCAAACAAAGAAGGCTGGGAGCAGGTGGGGCTGCACTGCTGAGGGTGGAACTGACATAATGCAGGGATCTAAGGGCCTGGGGAGCAACAAAGGCCTACTTATTGGCCGTTTAACTATCATCCCCGTCACCCCCTCCATTGCACCATCAGCCACACTGTGGGCCTGGGAGCTGTCTGGACTGCTCATGCCCCCCGGTTATTCCTGGATTACACTGGGGGTCCTGTCTGTCACTTATTTGCCCAAAGTTTTCCAATGACCATATATGGTTGCACCCTGGCTGTTGTCCTCGAGACAGCCTGCTCTCTTCCTGGGGAGAGGTTTGAACACCTCTGAAAAAGGAACACAAAAGGGTCAATTAAGATGTTAGGCAGAAGCCTCCTCCCAATAGTCAGAATCTCCTTGACTGTGTCGGAACCCTTTAGACCGACTCTGTCAGTTTACAATTTAACCAATGGATCACGATGTTCGTGGTCGAAAGGTATACCGTGTGGACATTCAGAATAGGTTTTGACTGGCTCTCAGAGAATTTGTGCCGGTTGGAACCGCATTGTACACTTCTATGGAGAGCGTTTCCGACCTCGTGATTACGATGTCGATTTCCAACAAGCTTTTGGAGTTGGCCTGTCTGACATGAAAAGGCTGTCAGAAAGTGACTTTAGGGGCCCCTTAGCAGAGCCCCTTCATCCTGAGGCCTCCAGTTGGGGGCCAAGGGGAGATCTAAGGGACTCAACTGTACAACCCAGCACTGTGTGGCTGACACCGTGTGGTGCCCGTAACAGGGTGCAGGGTTTTATACACACACACACCACTTTTGCCTATAGGAGCCTGTGTTGTCGGGTGGAACACAAGCTCCCATAGGACACAATGGGAATCTGACCGAACAGTGTTCGGTTGCATTGTAATCGGGTGGGCGGAACCGCCGACTGCAAGTCGGTCTGTCCCAATTCCAAGTTGCTGTCAGGTGGAAAGTTTCCGCCC
Source organism: Triturus cristatus (assembly GCF_964204655.1). Classification (NCBI taxonomy): domain Eukaryota; kingdom Metazoa; phylum Chordata; class Amphibia; order Caudata; family Salamandridae; genus Triturus; species Triturus cristatus. The sequence goes on from NC_140591.1 coordinate 504,098,320, forward strand.
AACATCGTAATCGGCCCCAAAGTAAATGTCATAGGAAAAGGTGTGACCTCCTCCTGAAAGGATGGCCAAACAGACCGTGAGCCCAAAAGGTGAGCCTTAAAGAGGGTGTTGCCTTTGAAGAGGATGTGGTAGTCACACACAAGGGGGGCTTCTCTTTATTTCTAGCGGACAGGTTGGCAATCTGATGGGGAAGTTGTTGCCAAATCAGTTTTCCAGTGGGCGTCTAGTCCCCAGGTAGCCACATGTCTGGGATGGGTTACGGACCTCTACATATCAAAACAAGGGTTCTGTGATGCTGGGAGTGGACAGAATGGTGCATTCCAGGTTAGCTGGATGCCACACTACAGATAATGCCATTATCAGGGGAGAGAGAACCAGGTAACCTATTGGCTAGTAATCATCATATCCTCCTTGGGCAAGAACTGGGCATAAAAGTGGCCCCACTGGCACCCAGACAACAGATCACATCTGGACTGTAAGAGGACAAAAGAAGGATTGTCCTGTGTTCCCTGGACACAGGAAAGAGAGTCTACACCAAGTCTGGACTGTACCTGCTGCACCTTGTCCTAGCATAGAGAGAACTGTGCCTGTGGTGTTCCGCTTGATGAAATGACAGTCAGGGGCCCCAGACAGAAATGGTATCTCCAAGAGTCACAGTTGATCTCTGTTACTGCAGCAGGACAATAAAAGCAGAAGGAGCCTGCCTTGGTGAGTTAGTAGTCAAAAAAGCCTAATTGCCATGGACCACCGAAGTGCAGTCTGGAAGACCAAGTCACAGCCCTTAATAGTTGCACCCAATTCTGCTGGATCTAGGACAGGTGTCAGAGTGCAGTTTGGTCACCCATCAAGGAAGTTACAGCCAATTAAAGGCATCTGCTGGTTTTGCTGTTACTGGAGACCTGTAAACCAGTGGCAACTATATTTGATTGGACTTTACCCGGACTTCGAGGGACATCGACTCCTGTGGCCAAATTTCTCCCACTGTGCTTTTGAACTGGCGCCAGGAAGACCCCCCACACCAGTTCAGCATCCTCAGCATACTTGAGCATCCTGATATTCTTGCATCAGGACCATTCCATTTCTGTCATTATGTCCATAGAGCCTAAAACGGGTCTGGAGAATGCTTTAACTGTGTCATAAATGTTCAACTGGACCTTATTGTTCTCTAGAACTGAGTCTTTGCTACAGTGCATTGCTACAAGAGTGTCTATCTAGCTGTTCAAGTTACTTGCCATGGTTAACCCTATTCCGCGAGTCGGGGGTACATTACAATGATTTATTTCAGTAACTGAAAATATGTGAATTAATATTTCTTTAAAAATTCATATCTCAGGAAACCTGCAATGTATTTTTCCCATGCCGCTCAAGTATCAATTAAATGATAAAAATACTACCTTTATTCACAAATTCTTGTAACATCTTCTTATTCAACTGTTTTGGTAATTCTACATTTTTTTTCACTTGTTCCTTTGATAACGCCTTACTGCTCTGATCCACAACTACACAGGTCTAAAATAAGATTTTAAGAACAAGACTAACTGGATCTGATCGCTACCTAGACTTTTTTTACACAGTAAGGTTGCACAACCACAACATATAATAAACCAATTCCTCACAAGTGCTGTATCTAGTTAGATATGGCTTTGTTTCTCTATGTCTCCCAGTGCTGGTGAAAACTAGGCTCCTTTGTGACAATATAAAAACCCTTGCACCATAATGCAGTCATGTGTGTATGCGATGTCAGTCCTAGGTTTCATACTGGAAAGGTGCCCTGCCTGTCAAAAAATACTATTCTTTGGCATAGTTTATCACTTTCCCTACTTTGTGTGTGATCATGCAAAGTAGGAAAAGTTTTGAGAAAATAAAATGTTTTCCAGACTTTACTCATGCCTCAAGAAGAGATACATTTTTGGCACAAATCCCTGCCTACAAATGCTTTTGTAGATATGGATTTGTGTCAAAAGCCAGGTGTGGTTGCATAAGAATGTCCATGTCCCATCCACAGAATGGCCATTAAAAGCCAAGTGGAGCAAAGTAGTCCATAGCACTACTTTGTTACTTTAGGCTATCTTTCAACGTAAATCAGCATTTTCTTTGGAAAGTAAATCTCAATCCAACACATTTGAACAGTAAACCCAGTACATAGTGTTAGTACATTTCTCCCATACATGGGGGACCAATTTTGTTGCTCTCAGTTTGACACTTTTAGATGTGCACAGGCAGATATGGGGGGTTGTGAAACCTAGTAATGACAGTGAAACAATGTACAAATTATATTGTTTTACACGCAGTTTTATGACACTTATCTTCAGAGTGTAGGTAGGATTAACATTGTTGTGGCACAGTCACCCCTTAAACTCTAGTTAATCAAAAACAGCTGAATGGATTTACACCAAATCTCAAAAAGCATGCTTTCTTAGTAAAATTCAAATTTTCTGCAATATTTGGGATAATTCCTTTCAGCTATTATTTCTGTATTGCCGATCTAACTTTCCAAATGGAATTAAAATTGACCATTGCCTTTTAGGGGATATACTTTCTTGGCCTCCCATTGTCCAATTGACAAATCAGCACAACGCTTTCCACAAAAGAGCTAAAAGGGATGAACTTCTATTTAAGCTTTGTTTATATTCACCAAACAGCGCCAAAGTTATTAGGAAAATAATAAATGCCTTATTTATGGAAAGTCTACTGAAGCTACATTGGAGATAGCACTGCCAGTACAACAGTACCTGACTTGTGGTTGGCAGTAGGTAGTTCTAGTTAGGACCAAGTTTCCACTGACTTAGTGTTTTTTTTTATTTTGACAATAACTTTGGCGATGTTTGATGAAGCTTCACAGGATTTTAAATACTAGTATGCAACTCACTTCAGCTGCTGTGGGGTGATTCATCAGGTGGGGGGGCCAAGAAAAAGGGGAGGTCCCAAAACACATTTTTCCCATGCATTTTACCATAGGGAGTTTAAACACGACTACAGCCAATACTGTTGAATGGAATTATACCAAATTTGGCAGAAAGGTAGATCTTGGTGCAGAAAGTTACCTTTTTGTAAGAGGTGAGAAAAGAAGATATCAGAGGGACGTGAATCCTCCATGGATCTGATAGATCTTAAAATGAGATCTGGTACAGTGCCAGTACTTCAATAATGTGGTTTTAGCAGCCATCTTGGCACTTTGACTCCACCGAGTCCAAAGAAAAAAGATTACAAAATAAGACGAGGAAGCAGGGTAGGAATACCCTGATGCTCTAGGCCTGGTGGTGGGATCCCACATGGACCAAAAAGTTTTTTTTTTTTTAATGACTGCAAAATCATGGAGGATCTGTGCCTCTGGTAAAATAAAAACAACTAACAATGCTACAGTTGCTTTCTATATGCCACTCAGGTGGGCAACCTCACTGGGTGCATTTATTTATATAATTTAGGGAGGAAGCACATGCGGCCCCCCTCCCCAAGTCAAGTTTGGTCCCAGGGACAACCATCTCCTGGTGGCAAGGCCATTAATAAAAGGGGGCAGAGGGCAAGCATCCCCCTCCTGAGGCCATTTTTGGCCATGTGGCCTCCCTCCTGGTTTATTTTGGCCCGGGGACCACCACCTCCCTGTGGCAAGGCCATTTTCAGTAATGGGAAGGGGGCCGTTGAGCCTCCCTCCCGGGCTGTTTTTGGCCCCAAGGCCCACCACATCCCTGATGCACGGCAGTGCACTTTAAAAGGAGGTGGGATGTGCGGCCCCCCTCCTGGAGCTATTAATGGCCCTGGGGACCACCACCCCCCATGTCTGGCTCCTGCTACGACACAGGGTGCTCACCATCGGGAAATAGTGGTTTATAGCAAGCACGCTGCAAGCAGGAAAATCTCTGTTTTCTCTAGCTGAGTGGAGCAATTTAAAGCTGCCACCAGGTGAAAGCAAGCACTAAGTCTGCTCCCAGTGGGCAGGAGTATGTAAAATGATCCTGCCTGTTTTAAACAGACTTTCATCTGTTCCCCTGTCTATGTTGAATTGGGCTTTGAAGCTGATCAAAAAGGTGTTACCGCCCTCAGGAAGCAGGTATTTAAGCTACTCCTTTGGGGCAGGTGCAATGCCAGCTCATACAGGAGGCAGGGAGCTGGCTGAGGCTGCTGGGATATTGGACTCCCCAGCAGCCTCCTACAAAAAGCCAGTGGGTGCCCTGGGTATGCTCAAAGTCACCCACAATGTAGTGAGCAGACCCAGGACCAATATTGGCTCAGGTAGGGGGACTGTATGCCCTCTTCCCCATTTAGTTACTGGCCAGGCACTGGGGGCTGGGGCCCCCAGGTCCAATATTGGCACAGCGAGGGAACTGCATGCCCCCCTCCTGCTTAAGAATAAGGCCAGGCCCCAGGATATGGACTCCCCAGGGCCACAATGCCCTACATATTGCACTACCCATTAGATCTTCTATGACATCATTGATAATATCAGTGCAACATTTGCTGAAAAATTATTGATTAAAAACTGTGCTTGGTGGAGAGGCGTGTTATAGATATCTTGGGGCATAAGTTATAGTTAATTGAGATGACTGTAATAATTACTGCTGAATTTCTATGGTTTTGTGTGTGTGAAATGTGAATCTAACTACAATGTCCCTATATCCTTAGTTTTTTAAATGAATGTTTATGTTTTTTTAAATGTTATTTCCTAACTATAACATCCTTGTAACCTTTGTTTTTTTCAGTGAATATATATATATTCTCTGAATAATCCAAAGATTACAGGGAAGTTATAGTTAGGCTCAGATATCACATGCAGAAAACCATAGAAATTCAGTAGTTATAGTTACCTGAGCTAACTATGACTTATGCCCCCACAATGCACTGCTTATTTCTTCACATATTACACTACTCATGAAATGCAGTGACATTACTAGTGACATCACTGATGACATCTCATATGACATCAATGATGACATCATCCAACGAGTGTAAGTGTTTCAGAAATATTTCTGAGACTTTAAAATATACTAGACTGAGTTAAATTACCCTTCCTTCTTTACTATTAATGAGTGATAGTATTTCTAACATATGTCATCTGAGTGGCAGTGTGACTGTCTGTATCAGTGTGTGAGTGGGTGTCTGAGTGGCTGTATAGGTATGTGAGTGTTTGTATGGATCTGTCAGTGTGTGTGAGTAGCTGTATAGGTTTATCAGTGGGTATGTGAGTGGTTGTATAGGTCTGTGAACAGGTTTGTGAGTGGTTTTCTGGGTGTTTGAGTGGCTGAGAGAGGGATTGTATGGGTGTGTGAGTAGTTTTATGGATGTGTGAGTGGGTGTGTGAGTGGTTGTATGAGTGTGTGAGCAGTTGTATCGGTATGCGAGTAGGTGTCTCAGTAGCTATATGGGTGTGTGATTTGGCATGTGGGTGCTTGTATGGGTGCATGAGGGGTTTTATCGGTGTGTGATTTAGTGTGTGAGTGGTTGTGCAGGTGTGTGTCAGTGTGTGAGAGGTTGTATGGGTATGTAAGTGGGTATGTGAGTACTTGTATGGGAATGGAAGTGGCTGTGTGAGTTGTTTTGTGGGTGTTTGAGTAGTTTCATGGGTGTGTGGGTGTGAGTGGTTGTATGGGTATGTAAGTGGGTGTATGAGTGATTTTATGGGTGTTCGACTGGGTGTATGAGTGGTTGTAAGGATCTGTGATTGGGTGTGTGAGTAGTTGTATGGGTGTGTGAGTGGTTGTATGGGTGTATGAGTGGGTGTGTGAGTGGTGAGTGGGTATGTGAATAGCTATGTAGATGATATCATCCGTTATATCATCAGTGATGTCATTTGAGATGTCATCAGTGATATCACTAATACTGTGGCTGTTTATGATGGCGGTCGTAGGCACCTTTGACGTGCTGGTGGTGGTGAAAAACATAGATTCAGTTATTCCGGATGTGGTCATCGAGACCCCCATATACAATGGGCAATGTTAAGTCCATTTTCTGTCCGTCACAGTGTTTCCGGATCCCGCAGAAATTTTGGTCCGCAATGGTGCCGGAGTAAGCCAACAAAGGCAGCAGTGCGTAAGGATGCTCTTACTGCCCACCAGATCACGATACATCAATCAGGCCATCGGAACACAACAGTAAAGCCAGCTCATCAGAGATGGCAGAAACACAACTACAGAGCAAGAAACTCGAGTCAGAGACACCTCTCCACTTTCCTGCATGTCATGGATCCTACTCCACAAGCCCTGCCGCTGCTCTACCTGATCTACTACAAGCAAATACAATGCTGTCACAGACCACAACAGAGGTAAGTCCAAAACATCTCCCCACATGCAACCCCTTGACAACAACAATACACAGCAATTGCTCATGGATAACTTACCTGTCAACATCGGACACCCTGATGGACACAGGAACATATACCCCAGTTAAGGTACCCATTCCTCGCATGAAGGTACATTGTCAACTCAGCATTGGGGAAACCCACCTCAATAGAAATTATACCATCTGGCCTGGCAGTGGAGGTCACATCAAAGCAGCGGTGAAGTGGTGGCCAAACTTGCCCATACGTATGGAGAAGTTCAGCACAATTTCAGGCCATCAAGATCCTCATATCATCCTCCAGCCCACAGCCAACCAAAAGAAAACTCCAATTAGCATAACATAGCTGTTGCAAGGAGTGATGCACAGGCCCAGTGTTCATAGTGACATCTCAGTAGGATCATGATAAAAAGGATAAGCAACAGGAGTGACCGATGAGACAAGAGTCACCTGAATGGGGCAATGGCGATCATTGCAGTCAAATCAGGGTTAGAACAGATCCAAGGAGAAATACAGGAGGCAAGAGCAAACAGGATGTATTTTGGGAGTTCCCAGTAGTACAATAAAGTGTGGGACGAGTCAGAGACCAAAGGCAGATGACATATTAAGAGAGCTACCACTGCCATATAATCAGATGTCATCCCACACCCTAAGCAGACATTGACAGGTTCATTCCATATAATAGCAGACCATACCACAAAATGACAGGCCATACCATGCAACACTGTAAAATAATTTTTACTTGAACTGCATCCTTAAAGTAAACACCAGTGAGCATTTGTCTAATTTATGTAGTGCTGCACTAAATGACCCCATGTGAGCATATCCTGTACATCAATAACACTGACTTTCCTGCAACTCCACTGAACTCCTCAAAACCATTACCTCATGTAGCACTAAGTCGAGAATCTGGACTGAATGCCAATGTGTCATGAAGTAACGTTGACTCAGTAGAGTACCCGGCTCTAAATCCTGATTCGGTAGGATCGTAGAGGTTGTGCAGATTATTGTGAGCAACGAATTGCAAGTTCACTGCCTTCTCTGCTATTTTAGAGAAGTAGGGCAGGAGTGAGATAGAGAGCAGGTTATCCAATGAGCCCGGATCAGCAAATGGTTTTATCTTTAAGGGGAGGACAACTGCCTGTTTCCACTTATATGGGACCTCCTCACAGCTAAAAGAGAGTTTCAGGAGTTGCTGCACATAAGGCAGTATTAGATCCAGACCTTCCCTTTTCTTAGGCAGAGCTGTGTCCATGGGGAGCCAGATTTGATGCTGAAAGCTATGCCTTTTATATCTTCCAACGTTAGAGGGGAGAACTCAGAGGGGGGATTACCCTTGACTGCCAGGATACTCTCAGGTTGAGGAAGTGTGCCATTATAAGCCTCATGAGGAAAGGAGTCATATATTTTGGATACCTTTGAGGCAAAGAAGTCGGCAATCAGGAGAACTAGTGGCAGCAGTCACAGTTCTCTCTAACGAGGATAAATCTTTAAGGATGGAGAACAGTACTTTGGGAGAATTATCCACAATAATCTTGTGTTTGAAACCCCAAATTTTCCCTAATGGTTCACCAAAAGCTGATGGAAACTTGCTCTTCCACTTGAACCTCACGTCATCACAATCAACCACCAAGATCTTTTTCTCTAGCACCTGGCCTCCGCACCATCACGAACAGCCCCTGATGGAACCAACCAAATATGTTCAATCCCTTGAGTGCAACATAAACTTTACCCCTGATCTTCCTTCCTTTGAATGCAAGTACATCCTCAGTGTATCCAAGAAGCTCAATCTTGCGAGCTTCATAAGAAACAGGAGACTGGTTTAGTGGTATCAGCTCTCTATTTCCCCATGTTTCCTCAAATAATTTCTACCTGATCGTCTAAATTCTGGCACCAGAATCAACAAACAATTTGAGGACCTTTCTCCCAACACTCACTTCTACAATGGGGTCAACACGACTTGATGAATAACCAACAATAGGCTCCTTTTCTTCATAAGAGGAATCCATTTGAAAATCTGTAACCACAAAATGACTTATGAGTCATATTCATCATGAAACTCCACCACACATGCCTAAGCCTTCTTCTGCATCTTCTTTTTTTAAACATACTTTAGCAAAATATCCCTTTTTTGCAATAATTACACACAACATTTGCAGCAAGACAACTACCCCCTTTGAGGTGTGGGATGCTCCCACAATGAAAACACATGCTGTTCGAAAAGGGATTGTCAAATTCACACTTACCCTTTACATTAGTAGTCATCCTATTTTGAAAATTCTTTTGTCTAGATTTCCCACTCCAATAACCACATTGATGGCTTCTACAGGTTTATTGTCAAACTCCTTCAACGAAACCTGAGATATTTCAATACTCTTAGCCATTTATATGGTTTCTTCTAATGAGGGATTACCTATGGCTAAAAATTTCTGTCTGATTTGCTTGTCTCTGCATTGGCACAAAAAACGATCGCTAATAAGTTTGTCAATAAAACCGTCAAATTGGCAAACAGATGTCAACCTCTGCAACACATATATATTAGCATCGGCGTCTTCTCCATCAACCTGTTTTATTATTATAATCTTGTGCCTTAAAGCCATAAGGCTATCTGTTTATCAAACCTGACCTTAAGCTTAAGGACAGTATCTTGATATTCATCTACATTGTCACCACCCTCATGTGTCAAATCAGGTAAATGAAGTAGAAGCCATTTCTTGCGTTCAGCACCAAATCTCAAATCACCTACTGCCCCAAGATAAGTTTCAAATGCGTCAAACCAATCATCCCTCCTGACAGGAGGTTCAATAGGATTGTCCAAAAAAGATGGAGGGGGTGTGACTGCTTGCCTAGTACACATAACGTGAATACCAACATCATCAAACCAAAACTTTGCAATAGGGTAACCAAGAGTAAGAGTCTGGGTAACTCAGCTGTGAGGTCCTTAATGGCTGATGTCAGATTCTGCAGCATGCATGACACTGGGGCAGTGCTGCTAGGATACAGGGAACATCGAGCGGAGCACCGCCATGTAGATAGAGCATAAATACGAGGACATACAAACCAGACACTGGTTCCTGTGAGGGTGTTGCTAGGTCATACGCTTTAACGAGCGAGGACGTAACTGTCACAGTGTAGCCAACTCATTGCCAGGAATTTTGTAGTAAGTACGCAGAAGCTGTGGTAACTTAAAGTACTTAATTGAAGAGGCTACATGGTGGACAGATCCTTTTCAGCCCACTCCAACTGTGCTCCAACCACCAAACAATTTAAACAAGGCACATTCTACTACATCACATAACTCCCTCTTTGGAATCACTAGGAGAGAATGGTCAGAAACAAACCAACACATTCTACTCCGATTACTACAATATTCTGACCCTTGACTTATGTGCAGACTCTGCAGGTATGCTTCCCCTATTACTGTTACTGGACCCTTCTTTCAGGACTCTGATATCCAGCTCTCTGAGGGTGAGTTCATGAGTAATTTTCCTCTCCTCCATTGCCAGCCTCCTTTCTTCAAGAGCCTACACCAACTAAGCAAGTTCTAACTGTAATTTTCTTTCCGCCCTTCTCTCTGCCAGCTCCTCTGGGGACAGGTTCTATGAGGAGACACTGCTTCCTGCTCCGGTAACCACTACTGATTCTGGCAAGTTGTTGGCCCCCGCTAAAGGCAGTTTTAGAGCAATTTCAGACTCCAACATCAGGTCACCCTCCACCTCAGGAGGCAAGTCATCAAGTCCTTGAAGATCACTTGGAGTGAAAGCAAATTCCAGCTCTCCTTCAGCAGAGTCAGGGAGCAGCAGGCAGCAGGCAGCAGGGCAACATACGCTAATAACACAAAAGATTGCTCTCAGAACCGAGAGGAGACTGGGACCAACCTCCTTGTCTATCCGCCCAAGGTGCCTCGCTAGTCGGCCTGACTACACAGCAGCTCCTGCTAGGTTCTTCTCCACAGCAGTAAATCTTGTTCAGTGCTCCCATTGCAGAAGAGGTATCCGGCATCATGGAGCCCTCGTCTACGACAGCCTCTTGCCTCGTCCTGCTGGGGAGTTTTGACTTCCTAAAAAGAGACGTGGAAATTTTCAAATTCGTCCAACAGCTCTCCGACGAAACCTCCTCCTCAGGCACTCACTTCAGCTGTGGTCTGCTGAAAATTACTTTCTCAGAACATTTTTGCTGAAATTTCTTCCAAGTCTGAAGGTAAGTGCCGACCAGGCTCAATTCACTTCTTGTATCTGGCTGCTCCATAGGCTATATTTTTTTTTCATTGGACATGGTCTTGCAGAACTAGATGTCGGTATTTAGCACTTTGATCTTTTAGGCACTAGATTTTTCCTTAAACTTCAAAAATATATATCTCTGTTTCTACTAATTGGATTTTTTCATTTTCATGTCAACTTCTTTTTTTTAGTTTACTCTACTTTCTAAATTGGTGTGGGATGTTTTTTGTGTTGTGTGTCCTCTTTATTGCTATTTGTGTGCTGCACACATTCTTTGCACATTGCCTTTACGTTAAGACTGACTGCTTTTGTGCCAAGCTACCAAAGGGTTAAGCACAGGTTAATTTAGTGACTTTTGTGATTTACCCTGACAGGAGTAGTGGCTGTAGTTTGAGAATGGTTAACAGCCCGATCAGCTAACAACCCAATTTCTCACATAGGTGATCAGTTGTGAGGTTCAGTACTTGTGCAGTGCCATACAGTGTTTTCTGTAACACAGAAATCCCGTATAAATATTTTGACATCAGAACTGCCTTTTAAAACAATTTTTCTTTGTTTGCATTTCCATTCTCAATTTTCTGCTTTTTCGAAATTTAAGCACACTACCTTCCTTCTGTGTACCATGGAGATGGCACTGCTCAACATGAACACCCTCACCAGGGCTGAGATGCAGAGGCTCTGCAAGGATGGGAGGTGAATGCGGGAAAGAAGGCCACAAAGTGGACCTCCATATAGCCCTCAGAGTCAATGAGGAAGAAAAGAGGTTGCAGGCTGGATAGGAGGGGGATATGGATTTGCATGAGGAGAAAGAGGGCCCAGACATGGGTCCTAGGCTGTGGGAGGAGTACAACTCACCCCCAGGAGAAAAGCCCCATGTTCATTCCTTATTCTGATACTATTTTTTCAGCAGAAGCAAATCAAACAGGAATATGGTTATTGTTCCAGTTTTTTATCAGGCACAACTTATTGAATTACACTCATAACTGTCTCAATTGTATATCTAGGTAATTGCATTTCAGAGGCATCTTACTATGTATTAGCGACATGACAGCAAACCACATTAGCCATTTACATATCACCATTATGTGAATGTGAAAATAAGGCTTTTTCATTTGTAGCTGTGCGAATATTGGGGCTTATGTATTTACAAAGGTAAATGTGGACTGAAAGGGAATCCCAGCAGGAGTAAATAACTATATGGCAATGGGAATCTTAGCCAAAGTGTGACATTATCTGCCAAAAGTGCACAGACATCCACACATGTAAATCTCACTCAAGGGGTTGGAAATGGGCATTACAATGCATGGTTTGTCTTTGAAGTTTGGGAATGCCAACAAACATATAGGTTTGTAGGCATTCCCAAAGTCCTCTCGGACCTCTTTTTACCATGGAACTGTCAGGAATTTACTCCCACAAAGGACTAGAGTAACTCCCCTTCCTTGGCAAGGAGAACAGATCACCCATTCATTTGGTGGAGGTATAGGAAAAGGACTTTCTTTACAGGGAAAATGATTTCCACAGAGCAACAAAAATAAAACATGTTCGTTTGCACAGGGGCCTCCTTTTTCCCTATGAGAACTCCACTCTGGAGACCTCCTTGCAGGGGGAATAAGTGCCCTTTGGAATATTGTCATTACATTGCCAGGTTTGCATCTGAAAGAAACTGCCCCGGTGAAGGTTTACTGGCAGATTTCTTGGAATGATTTAGAATCCCAAAAAGTAGTACATTTGCACCCACACTTAGACGGAATTCTACTGGTGCAGATGAACTACTTCATTGCGAATCAGGCATATTGTGGTAACAGGTATGCAAATAAAACTTGAGAAAGACCTTTATCTAGCTTTTAAGCTTAAATTCAACCTCATCGGTACCTTCATGCAATCACTTTCAGCAACCCTGAAATGATCCATCTCTCTGAAGTAACCTGATGATATGTCAGTGTCATATAAAAATATATAAAACTAAAATATATAAACTGACATAGGTATGGCTCAAAACCTTCTGCTGCAATTCCAGTAAGTTCTCATTTCATGGCCAACGAAATACTGAAATATACACATATTTTTGCCAAGTACGTAGTTAATTTCTACTCTGGGTTCACTTATAAACTGTAGGATGTATGTTTGGTAGGTAAAGGAGTGAAAACAAAAACAGTTGCTTAAATGATTCAACTAGTTGCAAAGATGAAAAAACTAAAAACATTTTCATGAGTTTTTTCTGGCTTCAATGTAAGGACACACAACTGTACGTGTGTGGGTGTATGTCCTTTAAAATCATGATTTAGTAAACCCTTTCAAACTCAGCACAGAACATTATAACATCAATTCAATTTGTGAGCAATGTACCAAATGAAATAAAAAGTATTAGATCTGTTCTATTCGGGGCCGGTCCATCAAATAATTCACTTTGGATAATGATGACATTTGCTGAACATCTAGGTCATATTTCAAGCAATGTAGCTAGGATACAGTTGGCCTCTTGGTACAGTGTTGAAATCTATCAACATGCAGCATGTAGAGCAAATGGATACCGCATAGATATAATAAATATGTTGAATATATAGGTTTGTCGCTGTGAAGTATTTTAAAGAATTGACACCCCACAGCTACCCACACAGCAACTTACCCATCTGTCACACAATAGCACTTAAAATAAACGAATAAATAAATAAAGGAAATCAGTCTAATTATATGAAGAACATTGCATTTTGATAGATGTTTACAGCTGATTGTTTTTTAATATAAATCATTTTCTCGAAGGAATACAGGAAATCATCGGTAGATACACCAACAAATTGTCTTCAATTCAAATGGAGCACAAAAACCAATGTTTACTAGTTGAAGAGGGCATTAAGCTAGTGATAGTTGATGAGGTCTGTGATGTTTGGTATGTTGCATACTACAGAGCGAGCATTAAGGAGCATGTGCATTCTGTAGTTTGAGGGTGTGTTGCACTTGGGTGCATGTTCTGTGTGTGTGACGCTCGCCACTCACCTGAAGACCAGGATTTCCGCGGGGGCGATGTCTTGTCCCCCTCTCTTTCCTAGCATTCCTCTTGATGTTGCCTTTACAGCAATTAACCAGCAACAGGCTCAGAGGGAGAAGGGGATGGGACAAAATGATAAAATAAAGCTTGGCGGTTCAGCTACTGGAGATCTGGATGCCGCCTTACATCAAGTGCTGCCCTCTTTAGTGGATCTCTTACTTCAAGTTATGTGTTCTAAAAGAGAGAAACAGTAATACTAGGAGCATTGCAGTACTATACAATGATTTACAGTTCTACACTTTGGTTTAATGTTCATCACCACCTATTTCAGAGATTACGTAAATATAGTTCCTTGAGGATCTCAACAATATCACTGTCCTGATGATGATCCCAATGATTTTCTAAGAGGGATTGAAACGTCGTCGGCACTTTAAGATACCGTACACACCAACAATTTTGTTATCATGTGTTACGGCTGTAGCCATTTATCATGCTTGTCCTATCTTTTACATTGGAGTACAAGCAACTTTTTCTGTTTCGCCTGTTTGCTTTATGTTTTCTTGTAAAAAAAATCTTTTGTAAATTCTTAATTGTCTCCTTCTGTGTATTTATGTGAATTTTGGAAACAGGACTGTATCCCTCTGTTCATTAATTCTGTCCCTTGACAATAATGAATTATTCTTATTAAATTGTACTATCCGTATGGATAGCATATATATAGAATTGATTTCTTTCTATATTCATTTCGTGTTTCCTAAATTATCTTCAACAAGGACCACTGTTTTTTCAAAAAATTGATACCCTAGGTCCTTGCTTACCTTGTAGGGTTCCCTTGTCTTTAACCAAAACCTTTGCAAAGTTGTCACTTTGTTGCTCGGAAGTGTCCTCTGACTGTTTACCATTGTACATCCGGTCTATTCCTGAGACAGATTTCTGCTCTCCTAGGGATATGTGAAAACAACTCCTAGGGAGGAATGCAGTAGAAGCCTGTGTGGAGGCGAAATATTACATCTTCCTGGCAAGAAGCCACACAGGTGTTGTCCCAATAGGCAAGCTTCAAAGGAGAAGCTGCCTTTGAAAGGCAAATGGGAAACACTTGGGAGAGGGGCTGCTTTACTGTTTTTGCAGACAGGCTCGCATTGGGGACAGAGAGGGTAAACCAGTTGTCCAACTGGTTTTTCAGAGGTATGCAGCCCTCTTGGCAGTCCACATCTCTGGGTTGGTTTAGGGTGCTCTATATACCATGGAAAGGGTCCTGCCATTTTGAGAGTGAGCTGAATAGAGAATCATTGGATACCCAGATGCCACACTGTGCAGAAAGTGGTCCTCAGGATGGAAGGAACCAAGTAGCCTATTGGCTACTGGCCACATCCTACCTTGCCCTACCCTGAGGGCATTTTAGGAGCATAAAAAAGGACCCCTGGCACCTAGAAATTAGATCTCTTTGGACTGGAGAAGAGGATCGAAGAAGGACTGCCCTGTTGCAACAAGGACTGGCGAAGAGAGGCTGCACCAACAAGGACTGCACCTGCTTGAACCTGGTGGCTCGCAAAGGAAAAGGGACTGTGCCTGCTGTATCCTGCTCATGGATTATTTGACTCCTGAGCCCAGCTAAAGAAATAGACTCCAATTGTAAATTGTCTGACCTCCAATTCACAGCACAGTGCCACAACAGCTGAATATTCTTTCTGAGGCTACCTGGTAGCCCAGAGCTTTGAATGTGCCACCGTGCAGTACTAGGAACCAAGACTCAATGCTCAAAAGTTATCCCAAGTCTGCTGGACCCAGGACAGTTTGGCCACCCAGAAGGTAAGTAGCTGCCCAAGGAAGGATTCCATTATGACTGCAAGATGGGTGACTGTTAACACAGTAGCAACCGGACTTCTGCCAGGCTCGAGAGCACTCAGAGGGACATGTACCCCTGTGGCCAGGACCGACTTACCAAGCTCCTGGACTGAGGAGTAGTTGCAGGAAGACTCATGTCAACCACATTGCATCCACAGCATCTTTGAGCATCTTAAGCCTCCTTTATCCCGTGCATTAGAACCACTTCTATAAGAGTTTATGGCAAAGGGATACAACACTTAGAACTGACTGAAGACAGCTTCTTTTCTGGAGGTAACTGTTTCTGAGAGTCTTGCTGAGCATCAGTGCGGCTTCATACCGGGCTGCAATACGACTATGAATCTACATAGGTTGACGCATGTTCTGCATTCTGCGGAGAATAGCAGAGAGGAGCTTGTGTTGGTTTCTGTGTATATATCACAAAAGCATTTGATATGCTTAGTTGGACATTTCTGCTACAGGTCCTGAGTCAGAGGGCTTTGGACCAAACTTTTGTGGTTGGGTAAAGCTCCTTTACATTGCTCCTCAGGGTAGGGTCAGAAGCTGTCGGATAGTCTCTGTGGACTAGGCGATGGATTAGGGCACCTGACAAGGATGTCCTGTGCAACAATATCAAGGTGGGGGGAGAATGGACCACTTGTCCTGTGCACCAGGGTCTTTGGTTAACGTGGTTGGTCATCGTTAAAAAACCCTCATATATGTACACAGGCGTTTAGGCAGTATATCTTGATTCTCCGCCTTCGTGTATCGTCATAGCATGATCATTGGGCTTTTTTTGTCCATATGCTAACCTCCCCATGGAGGAAGACCAACTGGTTGTGCAGTAGTGGTCAGAGATATTAAGACGAGGGTGTGCTCGTGCTCAGTGAATCGTGATAATTTAAAATTCCTAGTGTCAAATCCCGTGTCCTTTATTCCTGAGATGTATGACAGAGGGAAACTAAAAAATAATGGTTGTGCATGTAGATAAACCTGATTATTGGTTTAATGCACTGGTAAGAGTCTGAAATGATCTGGTCTACATGTTTCAGCCTCGTGCAGGGTCTAGAGGCTTTTGTCAGGACCAAAGGGGTTATGGGGGAGCAATTTCTAGCTCACCACATGGATTCTGGGGGTGGATATTTGTACTCACCACCTTTGTTGTAAGGAGTCAGACCAATAGTATCTGTTCCTGTAAAGAAAATCATGAATATTATAACAACTTAACATACTACTAGTATATCTACTGTGCTAACACGATATCCGAGTGTAATTATCCCTGTTCAAACCAATTTTGGTAATGGATTGTTGTGCGCATTACTCGCGCTTGGTTATTCAGCAAGGAGTACATATTCGTTATCAGAGATAAGTGCGGAGGGGTTTAGCAATCGCTATATCGGCTTACTTTGTGACCTGGTGCTTATTTACCAAGGTGTGTTAATGCAAACTGCTATGGTTGTGCGATAAGTGTATCATTGTCTCTTTCATTTATGGCTCGTTGCGTGATGATAAACATTTGTTAGGTTGATGTTATAGGCAGCGAGACGATAATTATGAGAACTCGTGTGGATTCGCAGTGGCGCCGGTTGTCTACTGTGAGTAAATTTTAGAAAAGGGTGGTCATTTACCTTTCTTAGCAAATTGGACATCTTCCTTCAGGGTGTCCGTCAGTTAAATGAGAACCTTTTGCTGTAGGAGAGGGGAAACGATTAGATTCTGTTACTCACTGTTTACCGCGACGTGGAGACTTGCCTCGGCGTCGCTTACCGGTTACTCTGACAGAATCGCTTGTTCTGACTCTGACGCTGTACCCTGGGTAACGTGCGTCCGGTTAGACTCGCGTTACATAGGCCAGCGCTTCTGAAATTAAAGTAGGACTTCTCAGGCTTGGTTGGCCTTAAGGGTGGCACCAGTAGTTGGCATGGTTGCTTTTAGTAATGAGTATGCGGGAATTCTAGATAGGCCAATGCTTGTGGAGATAGGAATTTAAGACTACTTGGTTTTCGTGTTATGTTGAGCTGCGCATGTGAAATACGAATTTCTCAGTCTTGGTTGGCATTGTAGATGGCACTAGTGGTTTGCGACGTGACTCTTAACGATGTATACGATGGTGATTCATGTATATGTTGGTATGTTGGTAGTGCACTTAGATCAATATGGGGATTTTCAGTGACCTGTTCATTGTGTCCTCTGCGTCCTGTGATTTTGAAGAAGCAAGTTAGTTCTTGGTAGGTGATTATCACTGTCACTTGTTAAAAGCGCACCAAGGTATGGTATCGTTCAGCCCTTCTTTGTCTGTCTTGAGACGATGAACCCAGCCTTGTTCCTTTTCGAAAAGTACGCGCTCCACATTGTGGCCTTTGAACGTTAGGGTCTCTAAGATTACCCAGTGTAAGTCTTCTGCGGTATGATTTGCTTCAATAAAATGGTTACTCATTTGTGTTGTTGCTCTTTTGCATGTGATGTTACTTCGATGCTCGATGATCCGCTGCTTGATCTTCCGGCACGTCATCCCTATGTATCTCAGATCACATGGGCAGACAATCATGTAAATCACATGAGTTGTGTTACAATTCGTGTGGTTACGTAGTTCCCATTTCAGGTTAGGGAGTAGTTGTAAGGTCTTGGTCACTTTTGTTAGCTTGCATACCGAACATGCGCCACATGGGTAATGTCCCACTATTGGACTCAAATTCCATACTTTGTTATGGTTTCCCTTGTGGTCGTGTTTCTAGGTCTTGTGTGGACCAAGATGTCTTTGATATTTTTGGTTCTCCTGTTGGCGAATCTCGGTTTGGGCCATTTTATTGTATTTGAAGTTAGAATTCTCCAGTTTTTATTAATGATTTTCTTCACTGCATTTGATCCTGTGTTGTAAGTTGTGACACACGTCAGAAGGTCTTTAGGTTCTTCTCGCTGCACAGTGGATAGTAGATTCTCTCTAGGCTGGTTGCGTGCTCTTTTCTGGCACTTTTTTATCGTTTTGATTGGGTAATCTCTTTTCCTGAGTTGATCCTCTAGACCTCTTGCTTGTTGTTTGTAATCATCTAAGTTACTGCAGTTACGTTTTAGACGCAAAAACTGAATGTAAGGAAGATTGTCTCTGAGGGGTCGGGGATGAAAACTGTTATATGAAAGGATGCTGTTCCTTGTCGTCGGTTTGTAATAGGTTTTGGTGTGCAGTGCATCGTTCTGGGAAAAGATGGTTACATCCAGAAAATCCAGTTGTTTTTTGTCTGATGTGGATGTGAATTTGAGACAGTCGTCTCTTGTGTTTATCCATGTTAGGAAGTTGTTTAAGGCTGCTTGACTGTCTTCCCATATCATGAACACGTCATCTATGTAACGTCGCCAGAACTTGATGCCCTTTTGGAACGGATTGTTGGAGGTTTGTATGTGTTCCTGTTCGAAATTGCTCATGTACAGTCCTGCTACACTAGGAGCAAATGTGCTTCCCATCGAAGTACCGTGGCACTGCCCAAATAGGGTCCCTTCGAATTCGAAATAATTTTCTGTAAGGGCTAATCTGCAGCATTCTAATACAAAATGTCTGGGTGTTTTGTAGGTCCAGTCATCTGTGAAAAGGATGTCCTCAAGAGTATTCAGGGTTTTCTGTTGGGGTAGGCTAGTATAGAGACTCTCTACATCTAGACCTACTAGGAGCATGGTGTTCTCATTATAGGTCTGTCCTTCAAGTAGGTTGAGGAGATCACGGGTATCCTTCAAATAAGTGGGCGTCTTTTGTACCAGAGGTTTCAGGAACTGATCGGCAAATTGAGAGAGTGGTTCTAAGACGGACCCAATTCCTGACACTATGGGGCGTCCTGGAGGTGGGATCTTATTCTTGTGAATCTTTGGCAGGGAGTAGAAATACGGGATTCTTGGTGATTTGGTTTTTAGGAAAGCAGCTTCATGTCTCGAAATCCATTGGTTGATCTCTGCCTCATCTACCATTAGTTCAATGGTTCTTTGCAGTCTCCTTGTTGGGTCATCGGTAAGTTTGATGTAAAATCTTTCATCTGAGAGAAGATCAGTACATTGTTGTTTGTAACTTTGTTTGGTTAGTAGAACTATGGCTCCTCCTGTGTCCGCTGGTTTTATTATTAGATTATCTTTTTTGCGTAATTCGTCCATCGCTCTTTGTTCCTTCTTGGTTAGATTGATGTAGGGTCTCTTATTTGTAGAACCAAGATTGTCTACTTCTTGCATGATTGCTTGTTCAAAAGCTTGTATCTCAACAGGTATCAGATATGTTGGTGGGTTGAAAGTAGATTTGGGTCTCAAGTTAGTGTCGCTTTCCTTAGGTGGTGTCTCCTTCTCATTGAAAAAGGCTTTGAGTTTGATTTTCCTGCAGAATTCTGCTAGTTCACATTTCAATTTGAAGATGTCGAGTGATGGAGTTGGAACGAAGCCCAGGCCTTTATTGAGAACGCTCTCTTGGTCTTGTGTGTACGTATATGAGGGTTTTTTAACGATGACCAACCACGTTAACCAAAGACCCTGGTGCACAGGACAAGTGGTCCATTCTCCCCCCACCTTGATATTGTTGTACTAACCATTGGAAGCTGAATGGATCACTGCTTCTTTTTGCCTCCCCCATTGATATATTGTAGCTATAAGCAGCGCACAGCTGTGGGAATATAGTTCAAACCGAGAACAGGGAGAACGGTCTCCCAAAGCCCTGTCTTACCCCACAACCGGGCTAAACGGGCAAAGAAATCAGCACGGATTAGAACACTAAGGTAATTATAGCTGAAATGCAAGGATTGAGCTATACGGAGGAAGAAGTGAATGCTATTCTTTCGGAATCTTCTTTGTTACAAGACAGAGACTTGGCACAAACATTAACTCAAACAAATGAGTGGGACGAACTTACAGAAACCAAGAAAGAACTAGTCAGAACAGCTATTCACGGCATCATTATGAAGGAATATTTACGCACAAACTCAGCACCTAAAGGCCTATGGGTACAAAATGCCCCACGCATTTTTCTGAAAGACGTACTCTTTCGCAAAGATTGGTCATCCATCTCATGGAAGTGTACCAGAGACTATTTAGTCCTAATAATCAAAACAGCAACACGGCTAGTTGAAGCTTTAACTATTAGCATACAAACAAGTGAAGCCAAACTGAAGACAACGGTGCATATCTCAGTCTTCAAGAAAAAACTGGAGGAAATAAACAAAGAAATGAATGAATCAAAAGAGTATATCACTCAAAACAAAATTCAAAAGTTGAACAAAGACCTTAAAAGATTCTCAACGGAGAAGATGCACCCTTACTCAAGAGAAGACTATATTACTCCTGAGTATAGGGAAGACGAAGACTCCTCAGCCGAGAGTTCCAACAACAACTCTGACTGGAGCAGTGACGAAGGTACCACTACAAGGAGAGGGAGAGGCCAAAACAGGAGAAATCGACGCCAAAGAGGAAATAATTGGCAAATGCCGAGGTACTATGACCACCCACCACCTCCTTTCCAACCCTACATGCCCAACTATCCAGGATGGATGAATCCTTATTTCCAAGGTCCTCCACTCATGGGCCCAATGATGAATATGCAACCACAATCCTCTTCTTTTTTAGGGAGAGGCCCTGGACGCCAGAGGGGAAGAAGAAAAGCAGTCACCTGGAACGAGCCAGAAAGACAAATGCATACCCGGAGCATGACCAAGGAACAACAAGGAACCAGCTCGACCAGTCATTGGTAGTCAATCTGACTGAAGTTACACTCACACAAGACCAAGAGAGCGTTCTCAATAAAGGCCTGGGCTTCGTTCCAACTCCATCACTCGACATCTTCAAATTGAAATGTGAACTAGCAGAATTCTGCAGGAAAATCAAACTCAAAGCCTTTTTCAATGAGAAGGAGACACCACCTAAGGAAAGCGACACTAACTTGAGACCCAAATCTACTTTCAACCCACCAACACATCTGATACCTGTTGAGATACAATCTTTTGAACAAGCAATCATGCAGGAAGTAGACAATCTTGGTTCTACAAATAAGAGACCCTACATCAATCTAACCAAGAAGGAACAAAGAGCGATGGACGAATTACGCAAAAAAGATAATCTAATAATAAAACCAGCGGACAAAGGAGGAGCCATAGTTCTACTAACCAAACAAAGTTACAAACAACAATGTACTGATCTTATCTCAGATGAAAGATTTTACATCAAACTTACCGATGACCCAACAAGGAGACTGCAAAGAACCATTGAACTAATGGTAGATGAGGCAGAGATCAACCAATGGATTTCGAGACATGAAGCTGCTTTCCTAAAAACCAAATCACCAAGAATCCCGTATTTCTACTCCCTGCCAAAGATTCACAAGAATAAGATCGCACCTCCAGGACGCCCCATAGTGTCAGAAATTGGGTCCGTCTTAGAACCACTCTCTCAATTTGCCTATCAGTTCCTGAAACCTCTGGTACAAAAGACGCCCACTTATTTGAAGGATACCCGTGATCTCCTCAACCTACTTGAAGGACAGACCTATAATGAGAACACCATGCTCCTAGTAGGTCTAGATGTAGAGAGTCTCTATACTAGCCTACCCCAACAGAAAACCCTGAATACTCTTGAGGACATCCTTTTCACAGATGACTGGACCTACAAAACACCCAGACATTTTGTATTAGAATGCTGCAGATTAGCCCTTACAGAAAATTATTTCGAATTCGAAGGGACCCTATTTGGGCAGTGCCACGGTACTTCGATGGGCAGCACATTTGCTCCTAGTGTAGCAGGACTGTACGTGAGAAATTTCGAACAGGAACACATACAAACCTCCAACAATCCGTTCCAAAAGGGCATCAAGTTCTGGCGACGTTACATAGATGACGTGTTCATGATCTGGGAAGACAGTCAAGCAGCCTTAAACAACTTCCTAACATGGATAAACACAAGAGACGACTGTCTCAAATTCACATCCACATCAGACAAAAAACAACTGGATTTTCTGGATGTAACCATCTTTTCCCAGAACGATACACTGCACACCAAAACCTATTACAAACCGACGGCAAGGAACAGCATCCTTTCATATAACAGTTTTCATCCCCGACCCCTCAGAGACAATCTTCCTTACAGTCAGTTTTTGCGTCTAAAACGTAACTGCAGTAACTTAGATGATTACAAACAACAAGCAAGAGGTCTAGAGGATCAACTCAGGAAAAGAGATTACCCAATCAAAACGATAAAAAAGTGCCAGAAAAGAGCACACAACCAGCCTAGAGAGAATCTACTATCTACTGTGCAGCGAGAAGAACCTAAAGACCTTCTGACGTGTGTCACAACTTACAACACAGAATCAAATGCAGTGAAGAAAATCATTAACAAAAACTGGAGAATTCTAACTTCAAATACAATAAAATGACCCAAACCGAGATTCGCCAACAGGAAAACCAAAAATATCAAAGACATCTTGGTCCACACAAGACCTAGAAACACGACCACAAGGGAAACCATAACAAAAGTATGGAATTTGAGTCCAATAGTGGGACATTACCCATGTGGCGCATGTTCGGTATGCAAGCTAACAAAAGTGACCAAGACCTTACAACTACTCCCTAACCTGAAATGGGAACTACGTAACCACACGAATTGTAACACAACTTATGTGATTTACATGATTGTCTGCCCATGTGATCTGAGATACATAGGGATGACGTGCCGGAAGATCAAGCAGCGGATCATCGAGCATCGAAGTAACATCACATGCAAAAGAGCAACAACACAAATGAGTAGCCATTTTATTGAAGCAAATCATACCGCAGAAGACTTACACTGGGTAATCTTAGAGACCCTAACGTTCAAAGGCCACAATGTGGAGCGCGTACTTTTCGAAAAGGAACAACGCTGGGTTCATCGTCTCAAGACAGACAAAGAAGGGCTGAACGATACCATACCTTGGTGCGCTTTTAACAAGTGACAGTGATAATCACCTACCAAGAACTAACTTGCTTCTTCAAAATCACTGGACGCAGAGGACACAATGAACAGGTCACTGAAAATCCCTATATCGATCTAAGTGCACTACCAACATACCAACATATACATGAATTACCATTGTATACATCGTTAAGAGTCACGTCGCAAACCACTAGTGCCAGCTACAATGCCAACCAAGACTGAGAAATTCGTATTTCACATGCGCAGCTCAACATAACACGAAGACCAAGTAGTCTTAAATTCCTATCTCCACAAGCATTGGCCTATCTAGAATTCCCGCATACTCATTACTCAAAGCAACCATGCCAACCACTGGTGCCACCCTTAAGGCCAACCAAGCCTGAGAAGTCCTACTTTGATTTCAGAAGCGCTGGCCTATGTAACGCGAGTCTAACCGGACGCACGTTACCCAGGGTACAGCATCAGAGTCAGAACAAGCGATTCTGTCAGAGTAACCGGTAAGCGACGCCGAGGCAAGTCTCCACGTCGCGGTAAACAGTGAGTAACAGAATCTAATTGTTTCCCCTCTCCTACAGCAAAAGGTTCTCATTTAACTGACGGACACCCTGAAGGAAGATGTCCAATTTGCTAAGAAAGGTAAATGACCACCCTTTTCTAACATTTACTCACAGTAGACAACCAGCGCCACTGCGAATCCACACGAGTTCTCATAATTATCGTCTCGCTGCCTATAACATCAACCTAACAAATGTTTATCATCACGCAACGAGCCATAAATGAAAGAGACAATGATACACTTATCGCACAACCATAGCAGTTTGCATTAACACACCTTGGTAAATAAGCACCAGGTCACAAAGTAAGCCGATATAGCGATTGCTAAACCCCTCCGCACTTAGTTCTGATAACGAATATGTACTCCTTGCTGAATAACCAAGCGCGAGTAATGCGCACAACAATCCATTACCAAAATTGGTTTGAATAGGGATAATTACACTCGGATATCGTATTAGCACAGTAGATATACTAGTAGTATGTTAAGTTGTGATAATATTCATGATTTTCTTTACAGGAACAGATACTATTGGTCTGACTCCTTACAACAAAGGTGGTGAGTACAAATATCCACCCCCAGAATCCATGTGGTGAGCTAGAAATTGCTCCCCCATAACCCTTTTGGTCCTGACGAAAGCCTCTAGACCCTGCATGAGGCTGAAACATGTAGACCAGATCATTTCAGACTCTTACCAGTGCATTAAACCAATAATCAGGTTTATCTACATGCACGACCATTATTTTTTAGTTTCCCTCTGTCATACATCTCAGGAATAAAGGACACGGGATTTGACACTAGGAATTTTAAATTATCACGATTCACTGAGCACGAGCACACCCTCGTCTTAATATCTCTGACCACTACTGCACAACCAGTTGGTCTTCCTCCATGGGGAGGTTAGCATATGGACAAAAAAGCCCAATGATCATGCTATGACGATACACGAAGGCGGAGAATCAAGATATACCGTCTAAACGCCTGTGTACGTATATGAGGGTTTTTTAACGATGACCAACCACGTTAACCAAAGACCCTGGTGCACAGGACAAGTGGTCCATTCTCCCCCCACCTTGATATTGTTGTACTAACCATTGGAAGCTGAATGGATCACTGCTTCTTTTTCCCTCCCCCCATTGATATATTGTAAGGATGTCCTGTGTCCACTCTGTTGTTCACCCTAGCAATGGAGCCCTGGGTGGTGAAACTTAGAAGAGAAATGGGGGAATTTGGTATCAGGATTGGTGATAATGTGCCTCTGATAACCAGGGCTCGAAAATCATAAATATTTCACTAGACCTGCAGGTTTAGTAACTTGAAACATTTACTCGACCTAACTGTAATACACTTGACCTCTGCCTCTGAAAGCCGAGCAAATGTGACAAGCGAACAAGATGTAAAGGCATTTTTATTGCTCATTCACTTTGTGAGCAATAAAGATGCCTTTAAATATTTCTATCTTGTCACATTGTTTCTGCTTTTAGAGGCAGAGGACAAAAGCCACCTTTAGGGCACCTAAAAATAGCTTGTCCAAATTAAATCTGGCTTGCAAATGGGAGCGGGGGAGTGGATTTTTCGAGCCCTGGTATCGCTGAATGCAGATGATGTTCTTCTCTTCCTGATGAGACGTGAGGACTCTGTGCCATTGTTATCGACAAAATTGGATGACTTTGGAGGTCTTCATATTAAAAGGCATAAGACAGTGTTGTTTCCGTTGGGAGCCTTGAGTGCCTCTCCTGGGCCTGACTTGCCTAATCTGGCCGCGAATTGGGAAACTGATATATTTTGAACTTTGGGAATCATGGTGGCACATACTACAGAGGGACAACAACACCATAACACAGATGCTAGATGGTATAAAATAGTCCACCTCCTTTTAGAATACATTGACGCTTTAAGTGGCAGGACGAATCGCTATTGTGGAGATTAGTTTTCTCCCCTGATGCCTCTATCTAGTACAGAACTCTTTACACAGGCTCACTTGAGAAACAATTGGGGTACTAGATTGAATTGAATTAAAAAGGCATTTGTATAGCGCATGGCTACCCGGGAGCATCCCAGCGCTGAGCAGTGAGGAAACAGAACCTAAAGGGAAAAGCAAGGTTTTTAGCTGTTTTCAAAAGGCAAGATGGTTAGATTCCCTGCAAAGGTACAGCGGTAGAGTGTTCCAGAGCTTGGCGGCATTATACGAATGAAGCCGCCCTCCACTTCTGGCTTTCTTGAACCTGGGGACCACTACTAAATGGAGCTCATCAGAGCACAGTTTCCTATTAGCCCTATAGGGGTGAATCATGGCTGATTTGATAGGTGGCCCGTTCCCTTGCAGGGATTTATGGACAACGCAGAGGGCCTTCAAGCCTGCACCGGAAGCCAGTGGAGGGAGTGTAGCTGAACAGGGATTGAGGACTCCCATCAGCAATCCTGCTGCACAATTTTGTACAGTCTGACGTTTCGTGACTACTGAGTTTGGGGTGCCTAAATATAAAGCGTTGCCATAAGATATCCTTGAGAGTATTAGTGATTGGACTAGCAATTTATTTTTGTTTCAAAGTGTAAAAGGGGCAGCACTTTGAGGGCCATTCTGAGCAAACCATAGCATGTAGCCCCATTCTTCCTAGTTTGAGCCTTAAAGATGAGGTTCTGGTCTAACTAGATGCCCAGATAGCTTGCTGATATCTTTAGTGTGGGCAGGTGTAAGAAGCAGAGTGGCACTTGCCACCCTTAAATTGGATATGGAAGATTACTTGATATTGAGTTGTGTTTTTCTGCAACTAAGCTGCACCATGTGGGTCAGTGGGTGATGGCAGAGGACAACTGGGCAAAGAGACTGCTGAGAGGCACCTGCGGGAAGACTCCCCAATGGAGTTGCTTTTTAGGGGATCATGGGTGCCAGAACACTTCTTCTATCTTGTGCAACAAATGGCAGACATCTGGGAGAGGGCGCTTAACAGAGTAATGTAACGACCCCCCTTTTGCAAGAGAGTTGGACTTGGGCCGCATGCAGCACACATAGAAAGAAACAATGACAAGGAGAAAAACGATTTTTGTCCCCATTAGGCCATCCTCTGGGAGGCATACTAATTTCAGACTATCCGGAGTCTTAAAAACCTTTGTAAATGAGGGATTGCATAAATACATGGGTGGATGCACGGGGGACGCCCAGGTTTCACCCA
Organism: Triturus cristatus; assembly: GCF_964204655.1. Classification (NCBI taxonomy): domain Eukaryota; kingdom Metazoa; phylum Chordata; class Amphibia; order Caudata; family Salamandridae; genus Triturus; species Triturus cristatus. The sequence continues at coordinate 504,125,266 of NC_140591.1, forward strand.
AAGAACGCCTCCCAGAATGGAATTAAATGCATTTCCGCACAAGCTGCTGTGTTGATTTACATTTCATTACAAACCTGTGCAAGGTAACGGAAATCGCCCATTACGTGGCTTTGTAAATATCTATTAACATATTGCGTTCTGGCTGTACCACAAAAGTGGTGCAACCACTACGCAAAATGTTAGTAAATCTGGCCCGGGTGCATAATAGGGGTTAGTTGCTGTCCCGGTACCCACTAACCATGATTCCAACCCCCATAGAACACAGCCATAAAAATTTCATTTTATGCACTTCATTTTGAAATTTGAGGATCCTAAATTGATACCACAGATTTGTGTTGTTGCCATGAACGTGTGTCCATGGACACTTCCTTGAGATCTATTAATACTGGCTACCAAATACATATCCTACTTAGCATCTATTGATCCCTTGCACTTTGGAGGGTCCCTTTTTCACTACAAATGAACATTGTAAATAGCCATTTTACCATCAAGATCTCCTAGCCACTTATTTGTATGAACACACAATTTGGGCAACTACAGTAAAAGTTATTTTGATTGCTCTCCAAATCCATTTCTTCCCTCTCAGATGGGATCTTTAGATCCACACACTACTTTCTTTTATTTACTGGGTTGACTAACAACATACATTCTTAAAAGCTAGAAGTTTTTTGGGGAATTATATTTTACAATGCATGAAAGTTGTGATTTACTGAATTGTGGCTGTGCAGTTCCTTCTGCAAGAACCATAGATCATTGACCATACTAGATCTGTGATGTATGTTTATGTATTATTTGCTTGTGAATTTTGGTCCCTGACTGCTGTTCGCTTCTTTTTATCTATGCATTCAATATATCAGCCTGTTGCATTTGTCTTTGTATAGGATACTATGGGTGTGTGTGTTTTTTTGTTCATATATTCATATATGTAATGTTGTGTAGTGTTTTACTTAGACCTAGATTTTTTATATGTATGCACAAAGACAGTACTGTGTAATAATTCTCATGAGGTTCTTTTAAGGGTGCTTCCGTAATTACGATTACATCTTTTCACGGCCCCCAGAAAAACACTACAATTAGGATGTCATGATATGTTTGAGAGAGGGAGATAATTATTTCATTGAGGGATTTGGAACTCCAAGGACATTCTGGCTGATAACTTAGCCATAGACTATGCTGTGTGAGTTCAGGGCAGCACCTCTGGCCCTTATTGTTTTCTATCCCTCATGATGGTGACCTTTTAGCTACTGATCCTTAGAAGCAGATACTAAGTAGGAGATGAAATTACTGAATGTACTTCGTTCCTTTATTTTTGCATTATTTATATTTTCTATTTCCACCAAAACTGTGATATTTGCTACCATTATTTGTCAGAAGATCTGTATTAATTTAGCTTCTGGTAAAAACTTTATATAACACTAATTCTAATATGTTATGTGTCTGCTGGCTCTGGCGAAATAGTATGGGAAACCTCATAAATATATACCTGATATTTTTTCCAGGTTTGCTTTTTCTAACGAGGTTCTATTCCAGGTTACGCGGATGATAGCCGCAGGACACATACCTGTTTTCCCTACTCCAGATGGTTAGTTAAAATACTTAAACTACCTTGTAACTGCAGGAAATATACCCATTGTTACCACTAACCACGAGAGCCAGCAACTAACGAATAAAATCCTTTGATGATTAACTTCTCGTGCAAGACATTTCCTAGGCTTGAACAATAAGGAAAAGTTGAGCAAAGGTGATGTGGAATATACAGTGAACACCTCCAGTCTATCTAGACTGACACAATTGCAAAACAAGTCTGTACAAAGCAAACATCCTAAAATGTTACCTAAATTGCCATATGATACAAGTTGAGCTCAACAAAAAGCTCCGTAGAAGTGATTCTGCTTGCTTTTTCCAAAACAAAATAATATAAACTCAAAACACTTTTAAATAAAACACTAGTGATGAATAGGGTTAGAAATAGCCACTAGAAAGAGTAATGTAATACAATAACCACCAGAGCCTGTCAAAAAAATAAAGAGTAAATGACGGCTATAAGAGGTCTATGGAACAATATATGATTTGCCCTGCTGAACTTTACATACCCCAGCAATCATCAAAATAAGAAAACAATAGACAATAAATTGTGAAAGTGCTATTCAGAAATGGTGAAATCATCATTAAAATATATTTTGCACACAGATTTAAGCATACTACCAAGTGTCCATTAAAATAACTGTAGCACTCGTGTTTATGTTCAAGCATTCCCCTTTCTTTAACCATCTCTTTTGAGTGGATCATCCAAGCTAACTACCTACCAGCACCCAATGTTCAATCATGTCATTATGTTTTTATATTCTAATATGGAAAATATCTTGTCAACAGCAATAATAAAGTATATAACTTGTTCTTTTATAGTGCTTCAATAACTACCTTAATATATAGGGGACACCCATAATTACTTCTTGGAATTGACTGTGGTACAGGAATAAATTGTTCCTAAAAATATACTTGCAAGGGGAAGAATGGTTCCAGGTAAGGAACAATTGTGTATGGAGAGGAAAGTGGATAAGGATGGGGCATTGGGGAAAAGATTAACAGTTAATCCTACAGCACAACATAAGCAATACTTTTGTGAAATATTTTAGTAGAAAAAAATTAATACTGCTATTTGTGTGTAACCTGCTGGTTACAGAGCATAATGTTGTTAGAAAACTTGTTGCCTGTTTGTTGTTTCTGTTCCTGTTTTTTTCTAGCTGCTCAGTCCTGTGGTTCAGTGGTGCTTGAGAAAAATTTAGAGGCAAAGCAAAGATTGGAATCTATTGCTATAAGAAATGTATAGTCTTAAAATAATCTCGGGCAACGTTAACGGATTGCTGAATCATAAAAAAGCAGGGCCTTTTCTAAATTGGTTGCCATCCTTTTCAGCCTTTTTTTTTATTAATTCAGAAAACTCATTTCAAGTCAAATACTCCTAAAATACCCTTACCAAAATATTTCCTCAAGCTTATTTCGATAATCACAAATTCATTCTCTGATCACACAGTAGTTTCCACTTTTGTCAAATTAGATGTACTTGGGGTGAAAAATAGTCCACGCTGGCACTTAGATAAATCTCTACTTGAAGATTCGGGCCGGATCACAGTAAAGCAGCTGTTTATAAAAAGTTTGGCGGAAATTAATGAGAACTCAGCTTTGATGTTCTCTGTTTGGGAGGCTTTTCAAGCAGCCACTCAGAGGCCAGGTTATTGGCTATAAGGCTTTGGTTAATAAACAAAGAGCTCCTAAAATTCAGACATTACACGCAGATGTAGAGAATTCAAGGTATAAGGTAAATATGGCCACCTTGGAAAGCCAGAAAATTGTTTCTTAGCAGGATTAAGCCATAGCCACATCTGAAATAATATTTCAAATTGGAGGAAATTACAGGCAGTAAGTCCTAGAAACTGAGGGGCAGATTTACAAGGAAGTGACGCATCTATGAAGATGCGTCACTTTCCCTGCGTCACCCTGAGAAACCCTTGCGACACTACGGATGCACCGTATTTACAATACAGTGCACCATGATGCAAGGATTATTATTATTATTATGAAATTTGTTAAGCGCGCGGCTACCCCCAACGGGGGTGTCCCGGCGCTGAGGACGGCAGCAGCAGAGAACATAAAAGCTAATAGCTGGCAAACAGCCATGTCTTCAGTTTACATCTGAACTGAGATTCTGAGTTGATCATATGGATGTTAAGTGGGAGGGCATTCCATAGCCTTGCAGTAATCACTGCAAAAGCTCTGCCACCTTTCCTAGAATTTAATTAAAAATTATTATATATATATAGTTCTCATTTCAAGTCCCTAACTCCACTTGTTTCTGAGAGAATGTTTTTCAGTATCAGTGGTTGACCATGACCCATGCTGGACTTACTACTGTTTCATTTTTGACAATAGTAATTTACCCTTGTTAGTTTGAGTCAACCCCTTTTTCAGAGGGTGGAGACGTGCAAGTCTACACTTTTAAGTAACTTTACCCTCTGTTTTGGTGACTGGCCAAAAATAGTAAAGTTACTCACAAGTGCAAGAGTAAAGTTACATGAGTAACTTACTCACGTGTGAATTAATCTTTGTTTGAGCCGTATTGCATGCCTGCAGCTGACAACACCTTTTTGAATTGGTCACTTTATTTTTAAAGTCTCACGTTAGACTCTGCAGGAGAAAGGTACTCTGCCAGGAATAAATGTGAGCTTTATAAAATGCTTTTCAGTGATCAGGCATTGTACTGAGCTGCGCTTCTTAAATTTGGAAGCAAGAGTACCAGCTCTTTTCAGTATTGCTGCAATACTTTTAGGGCCTTATTTACAAGACCCCTCTGCCACCGAACCATCACTTTTTGCGATACTTCATTGCCGCTGTGTTCTGGTCCAAATTTACAAGGCAGCTCTAAGCCAATTTGCGTGGTTTAACACGTCCCTGTAAACATTGCTCCCTTTGACGCAGTTTTCTTCATTAAAGAGGCATACAACGGGTGTTGCTGTGGGCATTCCAAGCAGCACCCATGGCATTTCGACACAGATTTACAAGTAATAGTAAATCTGAGGTAGCGCCAAAAACTAATGACTTTCAAGGAAAGGCGGGTAGTCCAGTCATGGCCCTTCCTTGTCCTCTTCATGGAGAAGTAGAGGATGGAACAAACAGTGGCTTGCTTAGTGTACACTGCTGATGCCATCACGCCCCCTACATGAAGGGACAAATAGCAGCTGGGACAGTGTTTGTGGAGGAGGAGACGTCGGAACCAGCGGGACAGTAGCGGCAGACGGACTCAACTGAGCAAACGAAAGAGTAAGACGCCGAGATCCCATCCCCGACGGAGATCCCGGAATAAGAAGGTCCTTCCAGAGCAGCCGACCCAAGAAGAAAGGAAAACGCAGAGGAACTTCGCTGATCAGGGAAGCAGGCGGATGCAGTGATTCCCTCTGCTGCGGCCCGGGAGTGTCGATGCCCTAGGCAAGTCTTGTGGGCCGAGAGGGCCATAATACGGAGATGGTAGGAAGGGGTACAGACACCTCTGAGGTGCGGGGTTCAGGAAGGGGAGGTGGGTTAAAACGGGAGGGGAAGCACTCCACTGAGGAACAGGCTGCATGGCTGAAGGGCACCCTATGTGGGAGAGTGGGTAATAGGAGGGAGAGAAGTACACTTATGACCATTTTTCTTTTCTTTCACGCGGAGAAGGTGAAAGGTAGACAATACCAGTATGTTCTCTGGTCTGACAGCTATTATTTCTTTGTTGTTTTGCCTTTGAGAGATGTCTGAAGCCTGTGAACCTGGGAGGCTGGAGCAGAAGGAAGACACCAGTGCATGGCAAACAAGAGGCTGGGGTATTGGGAACACAGGAAGAGAGATGCCAGTGCATGGGGAACAAGAGACTGTAGCACAATTAGAGGAGCCCTGGTCGGACAGACTGTGACTGCATTATAATTCTTTTTTTGTATATCTTCTTAATAAAAGAAGAAAAGGAAAAAAACAGTACAGTCTTGAGCCTGTCTATCCTCTGTCGGGGCCAGCCGACAGGGTGTTAAAGAGGCGCAACGAGGATAAATACTTTTATTTCTCCACGTTTTTGCTCTTTCTATGTGTACTGCATTCTGTGTCCCTTCCAGCAGAACAACATCCATCCCAGCAATGCAGGCACCCTGTCACCAAGGTGCAAGGGTGCCTGCGTTGGTGCACAGCTGTGGAATGTCCTGCAGTGCAGGCGTAAGTACAGGAATGTGCCTCATTCTTGTAAATATGGCGCATTCATACACTTAGACAATGATGCAGCTTGGAGCAGCAAAATTGCTTGCAAGGAACTATGCTTTGTTTAGATTAGACACGCAGAGGCAACACGAAGCTCTTAACTCAGTAGTACAAAAATAATATATTGGCAGAGTGTCGCCTATTGATAGTAAATGCATTAACAATTGCATGTTAAAGTTGAGTTTAATAGCAAGTATTGTGTTTGAAAATTATTCTATGGCATCTTCCATGTGTTTGCATTAGTAAAGTATTCAGGGCATTCAGAAGATGCTGCTTCAGTCAATCAAGATATAGCGTTTCCATCTCAACATTCCATCCGCAGCATACTTACCAGCGGGAAACATTTATGGTTTGACTTTGATATTGACCAAGTGTGCACCAAGGCAAAAAAAATGTTTACAAAAATTGACACTACAGCTTAGGGTGACCAACCATCTGTAATTTTCACAGACAGTTTGGGCCCGATTCACAGAAGTAATCTGAGACAAAATCCTAAACTTACTGCTTTTGGTATTCACAGAAGGCTTTTAGTAGTAGTAAAGTTAGGATTTTGTCTTAGGTTTGTCTTAAGTCTGTCTTAAGTCTGTCCTAATTTTGCCTTAAGTTTGTCTTAAGTTTGTCTTAAGTCTGTCTTACGTCGGTCTTAAGTCAAACTTAAGACAAAATCCTAACTTTACTACTACTAAATGCCTTCTGTGAATACCAAAAGTAGTAAGTTTAGGATTTTGTCTCAGATTAGTTCTGTGAATCGGCCCCTTTGTAATTTTATCCTTCTGTCCATTGTCCCTGATCATTTCTTTAAGGATCGCCATCTGTCCTGAATTTTATAGGTTTTAGATGACAGCCAATGATGTGGCATGTTTTACCCTCCAATTGTCACCTAGGACGTTGTGTGTACATCCTATAAAGCTACGTAAGATTGGCTTGAAAGCCATCAGCCAATCCTATTGCTTGCTGCTCCACTTTGGCCAATGAGAGCAGCTGTAGTAGGTTTGCTGTAGGTCATGCAGAAGTTCATTTCCGTTTACTGTACTTTTGGAAGAGCGATGTTGTGTGCTGGCAGAGTTTCCCAGTGCCAGAAGAACCGAGCCACTAAGTCAGCCACTGGCTCCTTTACTCCCTGCAATCAACGTCTCAAAGGGTTAGTGCCTTTCTCTCATTTTCACTGCTTTCTCCTTGATCCTTACCCCATATATTGTATGCCCCCTCCTTGCTTTTCTCTCATTTTGCTGCTTTCTGCTTGGTCTTTTTTTCCCATTTATGTGTGCCTCCTGCTTGCTTATTCTCTCATTTTAACTCCTTTCTCCTTTGCTTCCCCCGTTTATTGTGTGCCACCTCCCTGCTTTTCTCTCATGTTAACCACTTTCCCCTTCCTCTTTCCTCCATTTGTTGTGTGCCTCCTCCTTGTCTCTATTCTTTTTTTCTCTAAATGTCCTATGTTTCTATTGATATGAGATAGGGCAGAGAGCTTGTTGGACTTTCACTGGTAGTACTGGTATGTCAACATATGTTACTTAGCAGTGTCCTCTAGTAACTTTTCTTCTAGAAAGAGTATTTTACTAAAAGCAAGTGGTATACAGATATCTCTGCTCAAAGGTCTTTCATTTTTAAGTATATCATGAGCATGAAAGAGTTACTGATATCCTATCCTTCCTGCCATCTGCCACTTTCTTTTCGAACTACCTGTTCTGCAATTGAGCAGATGTTATCTATGACTTTAAAATACCCACAACATCTTTATGGTTAACAGTGGGCGAGATGTTCACCAGAGGCAAATGTAGTAACCAGATCAAGGCTTTTTCACCTACCTTACCCGTTGGCCAAAACTATATGATCTGGGCACATTACTTTATCTCCCATTGCCACTGATACCTTTATCTGCCAGCTTTGGGAGCAGCCTGAGACAAGGATACATTATTACCTACCACACAAACTACAACAGTTTTTTAAGTGGACAGACATTTCTAGTGGGAGGGTACAAGTAATCTCTAATTATAAATTTCAAACTGGATCATATTGTTTCAGGAAGCCCTTTTCGGGATTCTTGAAGTCATGGGGACCGCTTTTTTAACTGTAGGTAAGAGAGCATGTGTTCCCTATTGATCAGGATACTCAATACTTGGTTTTAAGCTAACAGTTGTGCCTCCTTGACTCTCGTAAGTTTGTTTATCTAGCAGTCAAGGCCTAGCTCATGAGGGGTATGATGAACATTGAGCCAGATACAGAATAACACTATCATTACTCACAACAACGATGGCTTCCAGCCAAGGTTACCACTTAAATAGAGCCAACACTATTAATGTATCTTAGAATCATTATGTGATGTGAACAATGGTGGTAGCAGCAAGTCTCTTGACCATGATGCTCCACAAATGTTGCAGACAATACCTTTAGGGCTGAGTTACAGTCCTCAATGGATTGGTTCTGTCCTGGACGTGTTGATACAAAAAAAACTCATTTGTGTTAGAAAATCTACAGCTTCTGGTAATATGGAGAACAGACCAGATAATGTTATCCAAATGGGATCAACAGTCCTGGATGCAGGATGAGTCCTTCTTGGTGTGGTAATTTGAAAAACTCCACCTCAAACAATAAACTTGTATTTCCTGCTCAACTGAGCAGTGCTAATAGCGTGGACCTCACAGATCCAGTGCATGAGCTCCGAATCCCAGGATGAGTGGATAAGCATGGAGATGAACATCTGCACGGATCAGGATAGTGGATCACTAGTGTAAAAAAAGGCTAGAATATTAGTGGCAGTGAAAGAGGAAATCCCATTAGTGGTTCAGGAATGGGAGTGTGCCCACAAAACCTCTTCTCTGAAGGTGTTAATTAGTTCATCTCTACTTTGTCATGTTTGTTGTTGCCAGACCTACACCATCCTCCTGGTGACTACACAGCCCACTGTTGCGAAGAAGGGCACTTTGAATTCCAAATGAAATACAAATAGAAGCACTCTGAGTTCCCCACTCCTTCGCCATGTATGATCAGAGTCTCATTAGCCATCATTTTGCTAAACATATTTTTCAGCAGGAGAGTGAGATGCTGTGCAGATCCTTCACGCTTTCTATGTTAAAAAATGAGGTACTGATAATGGCAAATTGTACCTCTTTAAAATAATTTATGAGATAATGAGCAACAGAACACCATGTATCTCCTCTACAGTACCACTCAAAAGAACATCCTAAATGTCACAACTTCACACCCTTGCACAACGAGCCTAGGACCAAGTGCACAAAGTCTAGCAAACTATGATACAATCATCCCAGCCTTATCATGAGCTTGAGCTTGAGTTGAGAAGGGGAATGGGCAATAAAGATGCCTTTAAATTTTGTTTTCAGCTTGTCACAAGTGCTATATGTTCAAGAATAGAGGGAGGATGTGAGGCTGTATCTTCTGACAAATATCTGCGTATTCCTTTCACATGTGGATTGGAGTTTATAAAATTTGCTAACTTTCAGTCAAAGAGAGAATAGTAAAGTTGACTAGTTGGCAATCTTGTGGTAAAGGACATGTGAAAACAAAGGGTGTAAGCTGTCAGTTTTTTTTTAAAACGCTTGCATAACTTTTAAATACCTGTAAATAAACTGTGCAAATGTTTCAAAACCTATCAGCAGTTAGGAAACAACAAATGGACCAATTGTTTGTCATTCTGAAGTGTGCTGGAAACAATCAAGACACTTTACTTGGTGATGTTCAAATGATACATATTTGCTGAAACCACATTTCCGCACATTATTGTTTGTGATCTACATAGTTTTATCAGAAAACTGCATGTTGGCATTTTGCTGCTATTTCAATGAAAAAAGTTCTACATGTAAAGACAGTGGTCCAGATGTATGACCATTGGATTTAGTGTCTCGCAATTTGCGACACATTGCAAGTCTCAAATTTCGAGGCTCTAAATCCAATGTACAACAGTGTGTTTAACACTGTTTGCGATTCCCAGTTGGGTGGCAAATTGCGAGGCTCATGAATATTAATGAGCCTCTCGCAATTTGCGAGCCCATTGGGAATGGCAGGCCCTCCCAACTTTCTCTTTTAATGCAGCCCATTTTCCTTAAAGCAAAACGGGATGCATTTAACCCCTTCAGTGCCCATGACGAGCTGGACTCGTCATGGGCTGCGGTGGCGCTGTGCCCATGACGAGTCCAGCTCGTCATGAACTCCGCCCGCTAATGGAAGGCGCGGCACTGGGCGGGGAAAGGGGCGGGCATGCAAGGGGTTAAAAACAAAAAAATTAAACCTTTTCTTTTCATTTTTGAGGGGCAGGTAGTGGTCCCTGGGACCACTGCCTGTCCTTAAAAAATATTTTCAGAGGCCTGTCACAAAGGGGAAGGGGTCCCGTGGTGACCCCTTCCCATTTGTGACTCCATTACCACCCTCTTATAGAGGGTGGTAATTTGCTAGTGTTTTGCGACCGCTATTGAGGTAGGAAAACATTCATACGGGTAAGAGAGTCGCCCCTTCCAAATAGCAAGTCTCAAGACACTTTTTTGCGGGTCGCAATTCATTTGCGACTCGCAAAATTGTGTTAGTACATGGCCATTCCAATTTTAGTATGCGCAAGCGGGTTGCTAACCCGTTTGCAAATGCTAAATTTGGCAGTACATCTGGCCCAGTGTCTTCTAACCTACAAACAGAAGTCATCATAAATATAAATCATCATAAACATAAAAAATTACATTTGATTTGTTCAACCTGCACTTGTGCCCAAATAAATAATTGTGCATGTTGAACAGCTCAAATTGCATTTTTATGTTTATGATGAATTATATTTATGATGATTTCTAGTTATTGATAGGCTTTTTTTATATTCCAGACCTTGACGAAGGGCTTCATGGCCAAAATGCATTGGGTATTTACATGTACGGTTTCCAAGGATTCAGTGCGAATCCTATTAGGCCTGGATATACATTTCTGCAGCATCTCAAGACTGGAATCACATTGCCTTTGAAAAAGGATCAAAGAAATCTTTGAAGAAATATGGTTTAAAATGGATGAATTGGCATAATAATTTTTGTTTCTGGAATTGACTTCTTGAAATTTAATGCTTGAACAGCTGTAGAGTCTAGAGTCTGGGGGATAAAGACCCACCAGATTGGTTTGCTAATTCTACATCTGTGCGACCAGGACAGAGCTCGGGTCGAGCCAGCACGTTAAAACTTGACCATTGAGCAAAGGTTAAAATCAAATAAAAAAAAAATAAAAGAATGTAGAACGTAATATAAATATAACATAACAGAATGTAACAGTAGCTCAAAGCTGCCTGCACACTGACAAACCATGAAGTGCACAATTGTCTCTCTCACCTCTTCAACACATTGCAAGTCGCAACACCTCCTAACAGAAAATGCACACCTCAGTGGTCATCACACACAACATGGAAACCCTTCTAACATAGGATCAAAAACAATGACAACATACTGTTAGCTGCCATCACCTCTCCCCCCGCAGGCACTCGAGACCTAAGCCACTCCCTCACCACCACCACGATGATGTACACACACTAATGTGGACTATGGTTTCTTTGCCCCTCTGCTTGGGGGCGGCAATTAAAAGTGTTCATTGCTGCCTTCGTCATCCTGAGTGAGAAAGAATCAGTCAGGTGTCAAATGTGCCATATGACAAACTCTTCCAATCACTGCCAGGCCTTTAAGACTTATAGGACAGTATAGAAGTCCTTCTATTCCACTCTGGGTAGAATGTATGAGCATGAAGGTGCCGTGGTAGGTATCAGTTTTCTATTAGGTACAAAGAACTTTTGAAGTGTGTTAGTTCAGAGAAAAAGTGAAACTTCAAAAACCAACACTAAAACTAATACTGCTACTATCTGTGTGTTCATGTCCAGCAATCATTATAAGGTGGCAAAATCCTCAGTGGTCAAATTTTGCTTGGTATGCTGTACTACTTTTTAACTTTTTACATTTTGACTTGTACTTATGTAGGTTGTCTATCTACTTATAAAATATTGTGCGACCTCCTCTGAAGTAATACTTAAATTCGGACCTGAATTTTTGTCATGAATTTTGAAATTCTGTCCTGAATTTTTTCAGTCACAATCCTGAATTTGCACCCATGCCAGTTTGTCACCTTACAACTGCTTGCTAAGAAATCTTTTAAGAAAAAATTATTCAGCTGCAGCTAATGCATTGCAAATTTCAGAGGGTGGAAATCTTGCTACTTGGATGACGAACGGGACTGAGCAAAAGAAGTGTGCAAACCCAGCTGTGTCACTCTGAAAAGGCTATAAATTATTGATGTACTACTCCGAAAATAAGAACTATTTTTAATCAAGGCTTCGTTGTAAAAATAGGAGCGCTGTGTTTACCACCCGCAGCTGAAGGCTTCTCATAGGGTTTGCATACATATTAAATGGCACAGAAAAATCAAAAAATGATTCCGTTTCCACAGCTCCATAACAAAATAATTTGAAAGTATAACTATTGACATACTCTTAAATGTTTCTTTTTAGAAATTCACATCACCATGTGCAAATCAATAATATTTAAGAAGACAGCCACATACAATACTTTAATGCATTCAATCTCTGACCCAATTAGGAACCATATAAAAGCGCTATAGCGCAACATAAATAAGTGAATTTTTAATTAAGCTTTTGCATTTGATTCAGGGAGAGGTGTTAAAATTTGAAATGAAATTCTTCATGAATTGAAACTCGCCACATGTATACACCTGAAATGTACACATATGTGAAAGTGTATCTTGATAAGGGCATGTGTTGTATGTAAATATTTCACTTCCCATTGAATATTTGAATCTCGAACACAACTATCAGCACAAAACCTACCTCCCGATTCCAGTTAACTAGAATCTGAAGAGCACACCAAAATCCAGGACTTCACAAAGAAAGCACTCCTGTGTACTAGGGTGAACACTAGCGAAAGAGAATTGTTGTAACAACAGAGATACAACTCTCCTACAAGACATATGTAAATATTAAAAAGTGTCATGATATACAAATATATGTAAAGTGCCCATAAACTGCAGAAGCAAAAAGAAGCAAACCTATTATATTTAATGTACAGAAACACCAAAGTTACTTTGGCATTGGGGGCCAGAGATTCCCACCGAGGGAACTAGTGATTCCTTTTTGGAACTCTGAGCCAAATTCCTTCAAGGTGAAGGTATAGAAGACACCATCTGCCAAAGGTGTTCCTGCCCAACGCCTTGTGGAGATGAGGGCATTGAGCCTCTCCAAATCTACTCAGAGAGGACGGCACAGAAAAAGGGCCTCTTGAGTGAGGTCCTCTGGTGGAGCGTTGCCCTACCCAGTGGGAGAAGCAGGAATAACCGCAGGGAACAAAATAAGCACCTAACAAACACCCTTGCAGTCCACAGCTTGGAGAATGCTTTCTCCCTGTTGAACCATCGTGCGGAAGACGTTGAACAAAAGGGCAGCAAACCCAGCCCGGGTGGGTATTCCCATGGAAAGAGGACTGGATGATGTCCACAATCGGAGATCATCTTGGATTGGGTTCAACGGTAGCAAAGACGTTCCAAGGCATGGGCAAAGTGGGCTATGGCCCAGGGCCCCATCCTTCCAAGGGGCCCCCTGATAGAGCCAGATCTGTTCTGTTGAACGTTGAATAATTCTTAAACTGATTGTCTTAAATACTTTTTTCTTAGAATTGTATTTTAATGTGGGTGATATGTGAGAGTCATTTGCAGGCATAGTGCTTGTTTCCCTCAGATGTCTGTGCTTTGCCTCCAACTCAGGAGGGTTTGTCTGGTAAGCCTACAGTAACATCAATGCTCTTCTCAGTCATGGGATTTCCTCTTCCATGCCCCCTTTTTTGTTTTTCCCTCCTTCTCTTAAAGCTTTTCTTTTCTCCTTTAACTTCAAGGCTTAAAAGTTTTAGCTGAATTTTATCCTTTAACTGAAAAGTATTTTGTTGATATTCCCTCTGTAGACCTTTCTTAAATATGGAGAAGAATGAAGAGGCTGAGTTATTTTAAGATAACTTGCAGTCTTTTGTGCTGTCTCTGTTTCTTTATTGGATGTTACATAATATTTGGAAGCCTCTATTTCAAAAATGTTATCTGGCTATTTTGCTGGTCCCTCTAAGAAGGGTAAAAACATGCATCACCACAAGATGGCTTTTCTAAAGGTATTTCCCTCAAGTCTGGTCCTCCCACCAGAGGTGTCTAGTTCGGGGTCACTCCCCTCTATTCCTCTTAGCATTACTCATGTAAGAGATACTGTTGAAGCACAAATGTGTTTTGCCTCAATAAATCTCTACTTCAAAGTATTTTACCTCAGAATAACCTCAGTTACCACATCTATCTCACTAAGGGGCATATTATCAAGCGGCAGCGATAATTATCGCTGGCCGCTCTTAGCGAGATTTTTATTATCGCCGGCTATCGCTGGCAATTATCGCCATGCTATCGCTGTATTAACAACGCATAGCTCAATGGCGATAATTTCCCAGCGCTAGCGGTGTTTTCCATGGAACAGCGCTGGTTTTCCAGCGATGTTCCATGGAAAATGGGGATAACCTTGCTGATACGACCCTGTGGTCGGATCAGCATAATTCACTCCCATTGTTAGGTATAGTTAAGTCTGCATTTTTGCAGACGTTAGTTTTTGGCAAAAAACGTGGTTTTCGCCAAAAACTAACATCTGCAAACATGCGTGGGCATCATTGTAAATATTGCGATGTACATTTCGCGATATTTCACAAGGTAGTCCATCAGGGGTACGCCCAGTAATGCCCACTTTGCATCTCAATAGAGATGCGAAGTTAGGTGTGCTGGAAATGGGCGCTAAGTCAAGGAAACACGCGTTGGCACGTTATGTTATGTTATGTTAAAGCTTTTTATAAAGCGCACAGCTGCCCCAACAAAGGGGCGTCCCGGCGCTAACCACAAGAATCCAGAGGAGGGAAGAGGAGATCAAGCCACAGGGAAGAGGGCAGTCTTGATAGCTTTGCGAAATGAGGTCAAGCAGTCCAAACTGCGGATTGACAATGGCAGGGAGTTCCAGAGCTTAGGTGACAAGAAACGAAAAGATTTGCCACCAGCTCTGGATCTCTTAACTCTGGGGACAGCAGCCAACATCAATTCGGAAGAGCACAACACGCGCCTAGGGATGTAGGGGGTTATTAGGTCAGACAGGATCTCGGGAGTAGAAAATTTAAGAATTTTGAAGGTGGACAGAGGGATTTATATTCAATTCTTTTGGAGATGGGAAGCCAATGAAGGCGTCGGATAGCCCCTCTTCCGGAGCATGATCTAGAAAGGCCAAGCATGGCGCGAGCTGCGGAGTTTTGAGTGCACTGGAGACGGTTAAGCTCCGCTTTATTGGCCCCTAGCAGCAAAGAGTTGGCATAGTCCAGTCTTGAAAGAATGGTTGCTTGGACTATAAGTTGACGAGTAGCTGAATCAAAGAAGCGGAGGGAAGGTCTTAAAGCGCGTAAAAGCCCAAAGCATGTGCCAGCTATTTTTTTGGTATGTTCCTGAAAGCTTAAGGTCGAGTCGAACAAAAAGCCGAGGTTCTTCACCACCAATTTGGGGGTGGGGGGCAGGTCCCAGGGATGGAGGCCACCAATGGGAGTTCCAGAGCTCCCTGTTTCTGCCTACCAGAAGAACCTCTGATTTGCTAGCATTGAGCTGGAGACAGTTCACCGTCAGCCAGCCCGCGATAGCTTCAAGGCCTTGTTGGAAATGACAGCATCTTGAGCAAGATCGTCTGAGAGAGCTACCGTAAGCTGGGTGTCGTCTGCATACGAAACCATAGAGAGTCCATGGTGGAGTGCGACAGCGGCCAGGGGCTGAACATAAAGATTAAACAAAGCCGGGCTGAGCGCTGAACCTTCGGGGACCCCCTGCGCAATAGGTTTAATAGAGGAGGTAAAAGGAGGGGCAGAAACTTGAAAGGATCTGTCGGTCAAGAAAGAGCAGAACCATTCAAGAGCGGCGTCTTTTATCCCGGCTTCTTCAAGCCGGCGCAGGAGAATCCGATGGGAGACCGTATCAAAAGCAGCACTCAGGTCAAGTAATACGAGTGCTGCTGTTTGGCCCTTGTCGAGGATAGAGCGTAAATTTTCGCTCACAGCTAAAAGAGCGGTTTCAGTGCTATAGCCCGCACGAAAACCGTTTTGGGATTGATCTAGAATCTTATTTTTGTTTATGTGCTCAGCAAGAACTTTGTTGACATGGGCCTCTGTTACTTTTGCCGCCCATGGTAGAAGGGAAATTGGCCGAAAATTCTCAGGCTTGGAGGAGTCGAGGAGCGGTTTTTTTAACAGGGGGAGTACCTTGGCCTGTTTCCATGCCAAAGGGACCGAAGCCCTGCTGAAAGAGGAATTAATAGTAGAGAGTAGAGGCGGAAGGAGGACCGAGAGACAGTCTCGGTATAGAGTGGGTCTCATGGGGTCCAGAGGGGACCCTGATTTGACTTTAGAGCTGAGAGTCAGGAACTCCTCTTGAGAGATGGGAGGAATGCATTCCAGGGGGGAGTAGTGAGTAGAGATAGGAAGGTGTTCTTGCGTTGTGGAATGATTAGGGAAGGATTTATAAATGTCTACAACTTTTTGAAGAAAGTAGGAGGCCAACTCTTCGCATTGTTTACCAGAAGTAATATGCGACGTAAGTGGATCCTTCCTTTTTTTCAAGTCGTTAAGGATTTTAAAAATACATTTAGTAGGGTTATTGCTGGAGGCAATTTGGTTCGTGAAGAAGGCAGTGCGGGCATGGTGTATGGCCTTGTGATAACTTTTAATAGAAGCCTGATATTGTTTCTTCCTTAAAGGGCAATAGTCCTTATGCCATGCTCGTTCACTGTGTTTACAGATGCTCCGCATTGCGGCAAGAGAGTCTGTATACCAAGGATTGGGGCAGACGCCGCGTCCCTTAGACCACTTTAAAGGGATAAGGGAGTCGAGTGCAGCATAGATCCAGTCACAAAACTCCTTGTAGGCTTGTTCTGGGTCAAGGTTATCTAGGATAGCAAGACTAGAAGACAGGAGGGCCAGCAGGTCCTCCCGTTTGAGTTTGTGCCAACACCGTTTAAGCATGGCCCTAGGCGTGGCTCTGGAGGGGGTCTCTGCCAGAGGAAGGAGAATAGTGATAAGGTAATGGTCGGACCAGCAGACAGGGCTAGGGGGAATGACCTGGAGAAAGGGGATATTGGAAAAGACCGGATCTAAAAGATGTCCAGCCAGATGCGTGGGTTCCAACACCAGCTGTTTAAGTTGACAGGCTTCCAAGTCCGCGAGCAGAGAGCTGACGTTTGGATCGAGGTGATGGTCGAAATGGATGTTAAGGTCGCCAATAAGAGTGAAGTTAGCTGTTCTAGAGGCTAGAGCGTGAATAGCTTCCATAATGGCTATCTTAAATTCAGAGGAAGGGCCAGGAGGGCGATATACCAAGAGGCCAGAGAGGGTAAAATTGGCATTGGGAGAGATAGAAAAGCGTGCACATTCGGAGCCAGCAATGTCTTCGCGAGTGAAAGTACAGAGAAGGGAAGACTTATAAATGACCGCCAGACCACCGCCTCTGTTATCTCTGTTAATAGTGTGGATGTTAAAACCTGGAGGAAGAGCAAGCCCCGGTTCGACCACCGTATCGGTCGTAAGCCATGTCTCCGTAATGAAAAAGACATCAGGAGATTCAGTTTCAATAAGATCGTAAATTTTGTTGTGGTGTTTCACTAGTGAGCGCGTGTTGAGGTGGAGAATTTTAAAAGGGAGTTTGGTAGGGGTATGAATGACGGGTGGAGGAGAGGGGTAGGAATTAAACCTGCAGCTATTACAGCAGAAAGGTCCCTCTGCAGCAATACAGTGAACTACACTGCACAGGGGAAGGTTGTATCTGACAGAAAGCAGGAAGTCCCTAGTATACCCCAGCGTACCTGACACACGACCAGCAGAGTGGCTGGCAGCTGGCGGCGTACTGGCGCGGACGGGCGCAGACGGGCTTGCCTTAGGCGCGCCTTCGGCACGCCAGCGGCACGCCCGCTGCGCTCGTCCGCTGCGCGCCCGAGTCAGCGTCTGCTTAAGTGCTGACATGGGATGCAAACACTAGAGCGGACCAGGAATACCTCCAAGATGGCGTCCCCCCAGCCACCACACGTGAAGCCGGAGGGCCGAACTGGAGGCGTCCCAGGTGCTAATGCCCCCCAAAAGCAACAGGTAGGCAAAGAAAAGCGTTGCGCTAGCGATCTGATTTTACATCCAAATTTACAGCAGGTAAAATCCCCAACTAAAAAATACACGTTAAAAGCAGATTTTAAAAGAGTAAAATACGAGGATAGCAGCAAGTCCTTGATGATATTGCGATAAAATTAGTGCCGCTTTTCACCCGAAAGCGGACGCTAATGCAGCGATAATGTTAACACCAGCACTTGTTCATATGCCCCCAAGTCCTCCGGTGGATCTTATTCTGAGCTGAATATTTAGAGGATGAACTATTATGCTATGAGGACCTGAAATAATATAATAGCTAGCATTTATTCATTGCCAAATGGATTTGCCTAGGCAAAGCTATCTTTAGGTCAGTGAATTTAGTTTGTATTTTTATCGCATTTGAAGACATTTTCGTACCAGATTAACTTACCACATAAGGATTTAATAAGCATCAACAAAACTGTGAGAATACAAGTTTGAAGGGAATAATCTTCCTTATTCAAGGGAGATTGGATCATGGGAAATTATTCTTTTAAAGCAAATAACCCTCATACAAACCCTATAAATGAAAGTTCAGTAATTGCCAAATAACCAGTTCCAATTCATAGACAGGTTCATCTGCCCCTGTCCACACGGCTACAGTGGTTCTGTCGGAGAGAAACTTTAGGCTAAATCACAGCGCGCAACAAAATAAATAATGAATATTGGAACACAATTATACAACCAAGAACTCCAAATGTTTGCAAGAATTATTATTATTTGCTATTTTTGAGTTTTTTCACAAAACAAATTGAAGATACATATTATACAGATTTAAGAACGCCTTCTGTTTCTCGATTACTCATTTTCTTTCAACAACCCCACAAACCGGTCTCTACTCCAATGCTATCTCATTTGGTTAAATGGGTTAGGTCCTTAGCTGGCATTAATACGGTTTCCTTTGCCACCCATTCCTCCAGAGGCCTTATGGCTCCAAGAGCCCTTTGAGCGAGGGTGGGTTTGCTTGGCATTCTCAACTCTGCAGATTGTTCAAATGTTAATATAGTCAGGATATGTTATTGTAAACCCATTGCTCATTTATCTTATTATGTAATTGTGATGGTTTTACCCTTCTCCCTCTTAGTTGAACCTGGAAGTATCAGTTTCCCACTTATGAGTAACCACGTGGCTCATAAAATTCTCGCAACGCATGAGTTTTATTTTTCTAACAGGCAGTCCTGATAGTTGGAGTGTACCAGAGCCAAACAAAAAGGGAAACAAAATAAGCAGTCTGTAATAACTGTCCTCTAGCGGAAGGTCTTCTGCTTCTTCCAGCTTTACTCTTCACTCACTGCAGCCCGGGCCGGCGCTTCCCCAAAAGGCAAACAGGAAAAGAAAAGAAACAAAGGACACTACTGTCACTGTCTGTCTGCTCAGCTTACAACTTTACAGGGTGCTCCCCGTCACCAACATTCCTAGGTCACCGAGGTTAGTGCAGGGTAGTCAGGGATTGTATGGAAGGGAAAGTGAAGGGGTGGTGTAAGGATTTCTACTCATTCAGGATGCAAGTGCTTTACTTGTGCCACAGTCCCAAGAAACCCTTTCCCTCCAACCTCCTTCTCCACCCTTCCCTCCACGTCACTTGCCTGGAGCTACGGTCCCCTTGAACCGTAGCAGTGGGTATCTCGGTGTCCTGTTGCCTCTGGGGACTACCGGATACTGGAGTGGTGGTTGTGAGAGGATTCTCCCTCTGTGACGATGCGCCGTCCTCCTCGGTTCTCCCGCCAATGTCCTCCGCTCCGCTAGTCTTTCCTCCAGTCTCCACGTCCTGGACCTCCATCTTCCTCTGCCCGGCACGCTCCTCCCGCGCTTCCTCCTGATTTCTCTCTTCCCACAGCTGTCGCAACCGTCGTTCTCC
Organism: Triturus cristatus; assembly: GCF_964204655.1. Taxonomy (NCBI): domain Eukaryota; kingdom Metazoa; phylum Chordata; class Amphibia; order Caudata; family Salamandridae; genus Triturus; species Triturus cristatus. Next base: position 504,145,090 of record NC_140591.1, read on the forward strand.
TTTTCCCATGACGACACTCCTCCCCTCGGCTCTGCTGCTAGACCGCTCACTGGTGAATCGGAGGGTGTCCAGTTGGGCGCCATCTTGGATTTCTCGGCGTCCGACCCGCCACTATCACAGTAATGTAATGCTTTTAACAAGCACATTATGAGTCTATGACCTTGTGATACATTTGAGATTTTCCTAGTCTTGGTGTCAGAAAGGCAAGTTTTTATTAAAGACACTGGGACAAGTTTATCCCTCCACTGTTTAATAACTCCCATTGATTTTCTCTTCATAGTTGCAGCACCATCAATCTGTGTGCAAACATCAACCTAAAACCATTATTGGTCCTTCTTCCTCATCATCTCAGGCACAGCTTCTCAAGCCTTATCCAGTCCATTGTAACATGTTTCCTCACATTTTTTGTTTGATTTTGTTAAGGATTTGTTGACAATCTTGGTTAGGTTCTATCTGGTTTTTCTTTTTTTTTCAATACCTTACATGGATTGACTGTTTTGCAAGAAAAGAGGGCTCGTTGGTCTCCTTCAGAATAATTATCTATGTACACAACATCCTATTGGATACCTCTTTGTGATGTCATTGTGTAGTTCTTATTCACAGTTTTGTTTGGTAATGAAGGTTTCTTCTTTTCTTCTTGGCTGCTATTAAAATAAACACAAGAAAATAAATCATAATACTTGCCATAAAATCTAACCTTTCTGACACCAAGGCAAGGAATATCTCAATTTTTACCTACTTATAGCACGTGCCTATGAGATGATTCATACTGGATAATATAGTTCCACTGATCACACCTGGATTAAGTGCCTTGATAATAAAGTCAGTGAGAGAGCTCCTGTGCACCAAAGAGGTCACTTGTGAGCCTCACAAGACCTCACAAGATTCAAGGGGCTGGTGCAGGACACAGCCCAGGAAACCATTTTCAAAGAAAAGACAGTACTGCAAATGTCTGTCTTCTCAATAGAAAAGAATACTTCCAGGACATGAGCTGACCATGAAGAGAACGGACCTCACAACCATTAACTCTTAATTTACAGAGACAGACCATAGACACACTAGCATGGAGCATAAACCGATAACCACAATGCATTGGGAACAAGATTATTCCTATAGTCAAGGAACATTTACAGAATTAGTGGACAGAAACAGACAAGATATATAGATTGCAGGAGCAATTGAGAAGGATGACATTATGACCTTTATACTTTACATTATTCCAGATCTGACAAATTCCACCATTGGAATAGCAAAGAGTTTACAGAATAATGTTTTGGAAGGATGATGGAAGAGATGCTCTAAGACAAGTATGCTTTCTATGTCATTAAGAAGTTTGGAATGTCCTTCCGGCAGCCAAGCTCAGGATCTTTTTATACATGATGGTCATAAAATGCATGTCGCCCAAGTCTTTTCCCATGACACCATGATAAAAGGAAAATACTCCTTTTCCCCAAGGCCCTGGCTCTAAAAACTGGAACTCCATTATGGACTCCTAAACCCAGGCACCATGATAATCACCAAAGATAGCCAAACAAGAAAGTTTGATGACCTGAGACAGGTGGAGGATTTGTTGGCCACCATTAACTTTTAGGTATGTACATGTCCCAAAATATAAAAAATAAGCCTCCTTTAGGGAACCACACAGTCGCTAATGGAGATCAAGCCCCATCAGCAGAAAGAGAGAGGCTGAAGGGAGTCACCTGAGCAGCAAATTGTACGTCCAAACATTTGAACTGAGCAGTACCTGAGAAGCACAAGTTGAGATCACAATTTGAACTATCCTATGGTTCACTCCCAGAATGTTGGTAGGCGGTAACACTGTTGATGTAAACCAGATGATGTGCAATACTTGCTTCTCTGGCTCCCTGCATGGACTAGACTTTGAATACAGGAACAGCAATATCCTGGAGATCTTTGTACAGGTCTGTTTTATTTTTCTTCACTATCTTTCTGTCACATTGTATGATATTCATGTGGTTCTGTGTAATCCATTCCAAGTTCTAGAAGAGTACCTGTGGGGAAAGATTGTTTGCGGTTTGATTGACACTGCTACTAGCTCAGTTACCTTCATAATGAATATATCAAGATATATATGTTCACAATGGTTATATTCAGTGTTCATTACCTCATAGGAGCCAGACTGCTGCCATGGAGAAATATCTTAGCCCCTTGGCTGCATCAGCTGCGTCAAGTTATAGAGCACATACCCACAATATGCCTCTAGATGTTCCTGAGTAGCTTTCCCATAATGTTACATAGTTTAATTGATTGGACACTTCATTAGGGAAGTTACTGGAACTCACTCCACTCTTCCTTAAACACATAGGTTCATCCTGTCCTGGAATCTTCAATATGGCTCTCTATTAGTCAGCATCACTATATCCTTTTTTTAGCCCAACAGATCCAACTTCTTCATCCTGCAGGACCTACAAGAACCAAAAACTAATGGCCATCTCACTTAACATTAACAGACTTGTCCATTATATGAAACATAAAACAAATACTATTGTTAAGTCACAATTATAGACAAGAACTTTGCAATGATCTAAGAAATGTACTTTCCCCAAACTGAAAGTGAGAAACTCAGTTGTGACCGGGTCAAGTGCAAATACCATTCATGTATAAGTTCTTGAAAAGGTGCGGGAGGAGTCTATCATAGAGGAAGGGTGGCTATTTTAATCCAAAAGGGTCTTTCAATACCTGTAAGTCAGACATGGACAGATCCAGAAGGACACTGTGTTAAAAGACTTGGCTATACACCAACAATCAATCTTGGTTCCATTTATGCCCTGTTTGTTGTGTGGATAAAAGCTCCTATTTGGAGCAATTGATAGACTATGTTTCCCTTTCTCACGAGCCAAGGTGTTGATTGGAGGGGATTGGAACTTAGTTCTGGACACTTTGATAAATCAAGCAATTATCCAACATATTGTTATGGATACAGATGTGTCGCTGTGACTTAATGACTTAGCATCCATTCCTGGACACTTGAAGGCTAACCCACCCAAATGCTCAGGAATACACCTTCAGTTCCAACACACACATTAAGCATACATTTATTTACTATTTCTTATTAGAACATTGGAATGTTGGGAGCTCCTTTGAAGACAATGGAGTGCTCCCTGCTTCTACGGGCTGGTAAAGGCCCGCAGAGCAACATTACAATGTTTTACAAAGGCCTCTCGGAGCTCGAGGGGATTTAGCCTTTGTTTTATTTGTTAGAACATTCTGCCCTCTAGTGGCAGAATGTTCTAATAGACTTACAGCCCTTCGTAGCAGGGCTATACTGGCTATTAACGTCCCGTCCCTTGTTAAAGTCCCTCACCTTCGGCTCAGGCCTTTAATAGCCGGTATAGCCCGCTAAGGCGGGCTATAAGGCTATAGAATCCTTCTCCCTGCTGCCCCATATCACTGATTCATATATACTATCAAATGTCTTATCTAACCATGAAGTAGTACAGATCAGTATTGGAATTGGCTTGATAACTCCTCCATAGCGACACTGGCATTGCAATAGAGACACCACCTTCAAGTCAAACATTAAAACTGCAAGGAGTTTAATGCACATGTCTGGAGGAGAAACAACTCTCAGTGACCTCCCCCAAAGTTCAATGGAAATTGCGTAAGACCTGTGTGGGATGAAATAATGCAGGCTTCTGTGATATTAAACCAACAGGCACGGTCTGCACAGAAGTTCTTAGACATGACAAGGGACATTTCTTACATCACAATACAATACAACACCCTCACCAGAGAAACTGGTTCAACTCTTGAAGGAGAAATATGATCTTAATGATTTATATACCTAGAGGGCTCAGGAAATCAAATTCACAAAGGAAAACTTACACAAAAAGTCTAATTTTACGACTTGCAGTATTCACAAAGGTAAGTTACAAGTAGTACCTTTATGTCTGCACTTGGGGAGGAGTTTATATACTCGGAGCTGAATCTCCACACTCTGGGTGGAATCTCTGCTAGATTCTGCCCTGAATGTTGAGATTCCACTCCACATTGGTCCCGAGTCTGGACGTAAAAATAATACTTTTAACTTACTCTTTGTTGTTACCGAAAAGTCTAACTTTACCTTTGTGAATCAGACCCATTGAGTTGGGGAAGGAGGACTGCCTACTTGCCTACCAACTTTCTCTTAACAATGCCTTTGCGATGCTGACCCTAAACATCCCATGGAAAATGGTGAAACTATACATGTGGGTAGTAAAGGGGCCCCGGTTAAAATTGACAAACTACATGTCTCCATGGAATGTGGAGGGGATAGACCACCACATTTTGATTCATGCTGGTTATCCTTCCAAAAAGAGAATACTTGTTACTTCATGCATAAAACCTTAGAAAATCAATGGTGAGAACAGACAGAAAATTAACTTCTGGATGGCATTTGTGACATCAGAACCATTAAAAAGAAAAGATAAGACGGGAGTCATTCACAACCACCCAATTGCTATGTCCATTGGCAGAGAATCTCTGTGGCACATGCATAGCTTGTTCTAGGAAGGGACGCCGCTTTGGGGTAATGGAGAGTCCCAATTTGGGGACTAAGAAATGTATTGTTCTCATTTGTATACCATTGGGATATGATCAATAGATCAATTTTATATTGCAGTAAAGGTGAAACTGCTTGTGGAAGCAAGCACTGACAGGACTGTGTAGAACACACCAAAAGCGGTATCGACAGCCCTCACACTGTATCAGTAAGGTCTCACGGAAAGGCCGGCACAAAAAGACAGTGGGAAACTGCCACTATAATCCCTCTGCCAGAAAGAACCGGCCAGGGGATTATTGCAGGGTTTCCGGATGGTGGACGGGCTGTTGGAGCCCATCGGAAGCCATTCGCAAATCTGAGTCGGATTCCCTTCTGACCCAGCCCATCGAAATGGCTCGGTCGGAAGGAAATCTGAACAGCAGATTGCGTTACGGGCAGGAGCCCTTCCTACCCGCATTGTAATCGTGCCTATAGAATGAGTATCGAACATACATATGCTTCTATGATTAGACCGAATAGTGTTATTTGTGAGCTGCCTTGTTGTGACCTGTTATATTAGGTTTTTATATATAACTAGTTTGAAGGGGTAGGGAAATCTCATTCTTATAGTTGATAAAAGGTTACCATATCACAGTATGGAGAAAAGAATATGTAAGAAGGTAATGGGTGGAATGAAGGAGAAACGAAAATAGCAAAAGGGGGAAGGTATATGACTGAATATATGGAATTACATATTTGCCGTTATTATAAATTTCACATAGCATGTTAATGTTATCCTAGGTAGTTTACACAATTGAGGCCAACTCTTGACAATAATGGTAGAGCATTTCCATATCTTTTTTATGAGTATGTTTTTAGTAGCAGTAGTGTTATTTTGATCACAGGATCATAGGCAAGACACTGATCATCAATTCTGCATAGCTTATAGATTTTGATGCTAAGTTCTTCTGATATGTTTTTGGCACTTGTATAGCACACATTCTGATTTTGGTAAGGACTTGTGCTTTTGGTAGTCCAGTGACTTTCTACATGATAGATGTTTTACAAGCATAGACCATGACCTGATTGAACTTGTGACAGTGTGTTACAAGCACGTGTTGATGTCATGTTCCTTCTAATATGGGTATAACATATTCAGTGAAATTCTGATGCATGATTTTAAGTTTTAAATATAAGCATTCGGGGGGTTTCAAGATATCCTTAATGTTGCTAGACAAGGCAATTTAAAGCGGATGTATTGTTTCCTGGTGCCAAGGAATGTTGGGGAACGTTATAGATAATGGAAGAAACTCAGTTTGCAATTGGTATGAGTAATGCCCTAATCCCACAAAAGTTAAGTAACCATGCAGCCAAGAAGTAAAAAATAGCATCCAATGAGGAATACTAGGCTTACCCTTAGTAGACGTGGCCCAAAGTTTAAGCCTTCACTCAGAAAAAATGTGTGTCAAATTATTTTAGCAGGAGCAGAACAATCAAGGTATTTTACAGACACATTTTTCAAGTTAATAAAACATCAAAACTAGTGTTTAAAATAACTCTAAAATGATAAATTCAGTGAGATGGATAATGAACTGTGAATATTTAGAATAAAAAATCTGTTTGACCAAAGGTTGGGTAGAAAAAAATGATAATATGAAATTGATGTTGCAAAAATATCAATAACTCAAAATTTTTCTTTTTAACCCCCTTATACAAACAAAAAAAATATGACAATAAAAATATATGTCCTAAAATATTACTAATGAAAGATTGCCAAACACAAAAATGTAAAAACAATAACAAATATCAAGAACACAGTAAAAGGAATGCAACACAATCTAATAATCTAAATATTGTTAAAAAAAAGTATTGAACCGTAAAATATTGATAAATAAATCCATGGAAAGCAAAAAAAATCATATAGTAAAAAACCACAAAAAAAAGCAAATATTTATAGTATAAGTTAATATCAGAAACATAAAACATTTCATCAGTCATATAAGGTTACACATAATTGGAACTCCTACCAAGAACATTTAAACATTACATTTAAGAGCAAAACAATTGCCAATAGAGAAATATAATTTAAATGAAAAATGCATCTCTCTGTCATGAGAAAGGCCACTAGGGAACAGCTCCCCAAAATAAAAGAGAAAATCACTTCAAACTTCACAAGAGCTAGAGCATAAATTATCTTGCACTGATGTAAAAGGTAAACTACTCCATAATGAGCGTGGACTTACGGAGACAGAGTAATTAAGCCAAGGTTGGGGACTCTGGGGCCTTTAAAGGCTCAGGGAGGGGGTTTGCTCATCCCACTCCCTTTTAAAGATAGGTCTGGCCATGGGGGATTGGGCCTCCAGGGCCTCTGAAGGCTCAGGAGGGGAACCTCATTGCACCCTCCTCTTTCTTATAAAATGTTACTCCAAGGGAATCGTGTCCATTGGGCCTTTGCAAGCTGGTGGCGAGGGACTCCCCTCATTATGATTCAGCCCCAGGGAATTGGGGTTCTAGGACCTTTATAAGCTCAGGGAGGGGGGTTCATGACTCGTCCCCAATTTTGTAAATGTTGGTCCCAGGGATATGGCCCTCAGGGCCAAAATCGGTTCAGAGAGTGGGGGCCATACTCAAGCCCTTCCCTCCCCAAATATTTTATAAATGTAGCAGGCCTCCAATTTTCCTCTTTTTGTTTGTTTGCCACAGTCCCACAGGAGTCCCACAGGGTTGCAGCAGAAGAGGACTTTTAAAAACTTTGGCCAAGGGTAAGGCCAACTGGGTCACCTTCACAGGGCCTAGGGTGGCAGGGTATGCCTATCGTGCCCCCTTATATTATTTGATAACAATATAGCAGGACAGGGAAAATATTTATTCATTTAAAAACACTTCAGAGCCTACAGTCCCAACAAACCCCGTAACAGAGTATAATGTAATTGTTAAAAAAAATTCTAATATATTAAACATGCCAAACAAATATACATATAACATGAAAAATGCTGCATTCTTAGGAAAATAATTAACAGGTGATTATTACAAAATAAATTACAAAAGCTATTTTCAATTAAACAATTTCCACCCTTCTTTCCTATGTCCCCCAACCTAAACAACATTTTAAAAGAAAAATAATAACTGTATCAATCTAAAATAAGCATAACAAGAGAATAAACAAAAAAATCAGCCTAATCCCTAATATTAAAAACATGAAAAGGAAACATTATTCCAAAAAATCAACAATAACTTATTAAAGAAGTATTTTGTTGACAAAGTACATAGTTAACTGGCAAATTAACAATTGTAAAATAAGCATAAGTCCAAAAATTAGGAAAATAAAACACATTCGACCCTACTCCCCTACAAGCCCAGTAGCAGCCAAAAACATATAATTCCAGGAATGCTCTAAATTAAAAAAATGAAAATAAAAAAGCAAAACATTAAACACCAAAAGGGTTTTATAAAATAAATTATGCTATCATAAAAATAGATAGTACGTAAAAGATTCTAAAAATGTTTGCAGTGATATTTTCTTCAAGGTAAAGCGGTCTAGTGCTCCCTCACCCCCTAGTATTTAATGGCAATATGGAGGAAGCGCAGCGGACGAGCGCAGCGGGAGCGCCGACTTCGCGCCGAAGTCGCGCACAAGTCAAGCCCGTCTGCGCCCGTCCGCGGCCGACCAGGCCCAGGGCCCTGTCATAATGCCCAATCTTTCTCTTATTCCTCCTCCGATCTCCTAAGACTCAAATCCTCAGGACCCATTCCCGCCCGTGCTGTCAGAGCGGCTCAGGCATGTGGTATATTTGTTCCATCTGACTTCTCGGCTCTTGATTCTCTGTACGACCCTTCCCCCTCACTACCGCAGATCTCCGCCTCTTTACTGATTTATTATCTTAATACCCGTTCCCTTATCCGCCATCAGCTTGAGATCTTCCAACTATTGCATCAAAGCTCCATAGATATTCTTCTCTTAGCAGAAACCTGGATCACTGAAGATTCAGCCCCCGACATCCTCGCAGCAATCCCTACGGGATACTATATTATGCACGCCAACCGACCCGCGGGGAAGACTGGTGGCGGAGTGGCGGCTATCATCCGCTCGGAACACACTTTCTCCGAGGTCACGGTGACTTCTATCCCTAAAACTGATTACTTAGCACTAAAATTTACTTCCCCTAAGTTGTCTTTTATCTGTGTTCTTGTATATTGACCCCCCGATTATATGCCTCTCTTTCCCAAACTTTTCAGTGATTCTATTGCCCAATTAGCAATCAACCACGCCAACATCGTGGTGATCGGTGACTTTAATTATTGGCCTTCTGATGTCCACGAAAGCCAACTGTCGGTCGAATTCACTGACCTTCTAAAAGGCATGAATCTCTCCCAACACATTCACATCCCCACTCATCAAAAAGGTCATATCCTCGACCAAGTTTGGACATCTGACCTTGACATTTCATCTCCTTTAGTTCTCCCTTGCTCCTGGTCTGACCATTACTTCATTTCCTTTTACCTTCACTTGCACATTCTGTGTCCTCCCCCCCCCGTATTAAGAATCTTATGGCCCGCAACTGGAAAAAAGCCAATTTGTCTGAATTTCACGACTCACTAGCTTCTACTGCTCCCACATCTCTGACCTCCCTAGAGGGTCAGGCTGACAATCTTGATGAATGGATACGTCAGGCTAGTGACAAAGTAGCCCCTTTAAATAAGATCAAAGCTAAGCGCCCCCACGACGCACAACGATGGTTTACGGACCAACTCAAAGCAGACAAACTCGCCCTGCGGCAAGCTGAACGCCGCTGGCGTCGCCATTATGATCCACAGCTTAAACTTGTTTACACTGAGGCTTTAAAATCTTACAAACAATCGATCCTGGCAGCCAAGACGGCATATTTCTCACAAATAATCCTGGATTCAAATAACAAATCGAAAGACATTTTCTCAATTGTAAATGAGCTCTCCTTGCCGGATAGGGTCACCCCCCAGCCCCAGCCGACCCAAACCCTCTGTGACTCGTTAAACTCCTATTTCATAGAGAAAATAACAGCAATAAAAAACAATATCCCGATCCCGGCATCTCCTATTCCCCCTCCTCTCCCCCCAGAAATACTAGTACCTTGTCGGAGTTTCCACCTATCTCTTTACAAGAATTCGCCTCACTCCTTCACAAAGTCAGGTCGGGTTCCCCCAATGACTGTTGCCCCCCGCAGATCCTGAGAGAAGCCTTCCTCGCATGTCCAGGCCCCCCCCTAGCATTACTCAACAACTCTCTTGCAATGGGGGAGGTCCCTCTCTCCTTCAAGCAAGCTGCCATTTTACCCATCCTAAAGAAACCCAACGCAGATCCCACCATACTCAGTAACTATAGACCCATCTCCCTCCTCCCTTACCTAGGAAAAATTCTGGAGACCTACGTCACCCGCTGCTTGAGCTCTTTCATAGAGAAATCCTCCTATTTGGACCCTCAACAAGCGGGATTCAGACCCCTCCATTCCACCGAGGCAGTCATAGTAGCAGTCATGGACACCCTCAGGAAGGGCGCTGACAATAACACCCCCCAGGCCCTTGTCCTACTAGATCTCTCGGCGGCATTCGACGCGGTCGATCATACCATCCTGATTGACCGTGTCCACAATGCCGGCATTCAGGGAGTGGCCCTTGACTGGCTTAGATCTTTCCTTCACCAGCGATCACAGTCCGTTCATCTTTCCACTTTGTCCGCACCCTACACATCCCTTCCCTGCGGAGTCCCACAGGGCTCTGCATTATCCCCGCTTCTTTTTAATCTGTATCTCCAACCCCTCTTAGCCTCCCTTCGCAACTTTCCGGTCACAATCTTTAATTACGCGGACGACCTTCAGTTAATTTTTCCCATTGATTCCCTTCCTTCCTCCCGTTTTAATTTCCAGACCACCATGTTGACCATCGCGGAGTGGATGTACCACAGCCACTTAAAGCTGAACCCTACCAAAACTGAGCTCGTCCTGATAGGAGGCCCCAATCACCCATGGAATTCCACCTTCTGGCCAACATCTCTGGGGACAGCACCCACTCCCGTGCGCTCAGTCAAAAGCCTGGGGGTGATCATTTCTGAAGATCTCTCGATGAAACCGCAAATCAACTCGGTCACCTCAGCCTGTTTTTTCCATCTCAGGCGGATCCGCAAGATCAGCAGGTTTCTTACCAAAGAAGCCCTGACCCAAGTTGTCATTGCACTCATCACCTCCAGGCTCGACTATGCCAACATGCTGTACGCGGGTATCCCTGCTTGCTTCCTTCACCGACTACAGCTGGTGCAGAATCAAGCTGCCCGCCTGATTTTGCACCAGCCTAAACATCAGCACGTCACTCCCCTCCTCCATAGTCTGCATTGGCTCCCTATTGCCAAACGTTGCATTCACAAACTGGCATGTTCCACCTTCAAGGCCCTCTCGAATGCAGCCCCCGCGTTCATCTCTTCGGGATTGATTCGTTACATCCCTTCTAGAGTTCTTCGATCAGCTTCTCTTAATCTCCTTGAGGTCCCCAAATTTAAAAGGAAAAAGCACGGAGGCTTAAGCTTTTCTGTCCAGGCTTCTTCCACCTGGAACTCTCTGCCACCCTCACTCCGTCTCTGCCCAAAGTACGACTGCTTCCGCAGACTTTTAAAGACCCTGCTTTTTCATTCCGCATATGACTAACCCTCTCACTCTGGATCACGTTACCTCAATGAGCGCCAAGAAACCTATGGTGATAGCGCGCGTTACAAATATTTTTTAACATAACGTAAAACAAAGTATTTTACCTTTGATAATGATAATATCTAATGATATTGTTGACATCACAATATTATGTACCAACTATATTCTTTAGTCAATGAGAATGTAGAATGGTTAAAAAAAAGCTGCCAAAATGCCCAAAAGAAAACATTTACAATCAATTTCCAATATGGATATTGTTGGATTATCAAGAGTCCACTTTTGACCACTTTTACACAAAAAATAGCTACTAGTAAACTCCTAACTACACACAGTTTTGGGAAGAGTGCTGGGGGAGCATTAGTTACTTTGCAGACATGTGTAGAGTTTATTCAGTGGAAAAAAACTAAGGGTGGGTGGTGAACTCTGCTCCGACAATGGAGTTTGTGGAGTTTTGCCAACTCCGCTCTTCGCTGGGAATGCGGAGTTCAGCAAAAACACAAATTCAGTGGCATGGTGGAGTTTGCCCCGCCACCCACCCCTAGAAAGGCCGTTGTGGCTTCCCTGGTCCATTTTACACCATGCTGGGGCTGTCCTCCTTCTCTTGGCTGTCTCCTCGTTGGTGCAAAACCCCTATGCTGTACATTTTGGGAGGACTGCGCATGCCGAGGAGGACAGCCCAGGCATGACGGAGAACACACCAGGTAAGCCATGCAAGTGGCAGTGTGGGGATCAGGAACCCTCCAGGTCTGCTGCCTGCATGCAGGTTAGGGCGGAGTGGAATTCCACTGATTGTTTAGGCAGCTCTGTGGAATTCCGCATAGTGGCACTCAGCCAACTCCTCCCACCCTTAGAAAAAAACTTCAGGTCTCCTCAGATGTTCAGATTGTCTATAGAGGCAAAAATTGGGGTTCATATGCTCCACAATTACTTCTTCAAAGCTTCTGGTGGCTATCTCACACAGGCTAGGAGCAGGAATGCAAATTCCTCCAAAGTTCTTGCAGCTGTCCAGCAACTCTCTCATTCTGGGGAGACACTTAACACTTAATACATACAACTGGGTACTAGCAACTTTCATATCACCCTGGTTCACCAACCTCTTGTGGGTGACGCATGCTTAGCAGCAGGGTAGCACAATCTTTCAGAGGTCAATAAAGACAGGTTAACCCAAAGATGTACTATCCTTCCTGAGCAGGCCCATCTTGCTTCCAAATATTGCTTGTGATTCCTCTGCTTTCTACTACGAATTACAGCAATACTCAGATTCACATGTGGTTGGACACCCAACATTCAATTATGACCTACCAAAGGGTCCTTACAAAAAGGCTTTCAGGGCTGTTCCCACCTTTTCGGAATGTTTTCTGACATGCAGCTAAATTAATTGTAGAACTCATTATTTTAAGTCTTTTCTATGATGGTAGAATGCAGTCTCCGCTATGAGTGTACTTCATGCCCACACATGTGCCTGTCAATTAAATTGAGATACCGTCATCTTTCCAACAGTGAACACTTATTTCAATTGGCTCTGCGTGTCTAGCACCCTTCTACAAGACGTGCCAATAACAAGGCTAGCTTGAATGGAAAGCACATTAAAAAAAATCCTTTAACATAAACAGGAGACTTACATAAATGCCACTTTGTTTCAACTTCCCTCTCCTCTCCTCACAGTGCAAACAAATATTTCCTGGGTAGTATGGTGTGGCAGTGTAAGATGGCAGCCACAATCCTGTGGTTTTCCTGCATCCAAACCAACCATCCTTTCTCATCAAGCATTGTACCGCTGTGGAATGCAGTACTCGGGGACAGCGAGTTACCCCTGAGAGGTGGGGCAGCTGTGGGGTGACAGTGGATGAGTGGTATCAGTACTGCAGCTTCAGTAAAAGAAGGCTTTCCTCCGGAGCGAGGAAAAACTAAAATGGAGACTGTGGGACAGCCACAGTGGTATGGTTGGCTGAAAAAAAGGACCTGGAGATGGAGGGGCTTTGGGAGATCTGAGGCAAAGGAGAACCAGCCTGGTATGCTTGCAGGGTGGTTCTCTCCCGCTGGCCTACACTGAGGTGAACACCGGACCCCGTTGGAGGAGCAGGGACCCGGAACACACCTTGCGTTAGGGGCTGTAGGTGCCCCAGGAGACGATGATCTTGTACCCCCCTGAGAGGTGAGGAGACATTGTGAGAGGGCAGAGAAGGGAGCCCTCGGTCGGAAGCCAAATACTGGGACTGAATCCGGGCTCAGACCCATGACTCAGGAAGGAGAAAGCTGCTCGTGCCACCCGCCCCAGGGAGTGGATACTGATGGACCTGTCTCCCGCAGATCTTTGCCTGTTGATTTTACTTTCCCCTACTACCCTGCTCCAGCTCCAGGGATATGGGTCTTGAGCACCTCAAAATGGGGGAGATAGGACTTGGCGGGGACTGAGAGGCTGGGTAGCACACTCATCGGTGGTGGTTGGCATGTTTTCCCCCAGGTATTTCACAGACCATGATATCTCCATAAAGGCAACAAGTATGGCCAGGGACAAAGCACCAACTAAACAGAAGAAAATAGAGAAATTTAGTAAAACCAGTGGGTCAGCCACCACAAAGGGAAGAACCCAGAGGGCTCGAGGGGGCAGGTGACAGAGGCACTTGTGGCGTTCCAAGCATGGGGACAGAGGCTATTGTTTGGGCCATTGAATCCTCACACTTAGCCATAGAGAAAATAATTGGTGAGAGTGAAGCGTACATGAACCTTCTTCGTCAGGTCACTTGTGAAAAAAAAACCTACAGCGGAGACCCCAATAACGATTATTGCCTGCTTCTTATGTTACAGAGACAGGAACCTGGTACTAAGTACAGTTTTAAACCTTGGGGAGGTTAAACACAGGTCTAGATGCATCCTTATTTTCCCAGACTATAGAAAGCCTGTACATCAGCAGCAAAAAATATATGAAGGGGAAAACAGAAACTACAGATGAGTGTTGGCTATTAAATACATGCTTCTCTACCCGGTGATGCTGAAAGTGATCTTCCATGAATAGACCCTCTTCTTTGACCACCGGGATCTGGTATGGGAGTGTATTGACGAGAGACCCCATGATGCCCGGATAGAATGGATGATCCCCCCTGGTCCCCATGTTCATGACTGCTGAAGGAGCTGGAGTGAAGAGGCGGCAATGGAGCCGGGGGTAGACGGGTGGGGAAAGTCAAGGGAATGGGGAGAGGGCTGGTCCTCCCGGGAGAGAGACAGTGGGCATTCCTCAGACACTCATTGGTGGGTAGCCAAATCCCAAACACTGGATAGAGACCCATAAGAGGGCCTCCAACTCAGAAAACTAAGCAGTGACTTGGAGAACGGTACAATAAAGATGTTTCCAGAGGTGCTCAAGTGTTGAGTAAGTGTGCTGGGATGTTAACTAAAGGAGGTGTTGTCTGTTGTGAGGGTAGAGTAATGGTTGGCTAAATGTTACAAGGAAGGGGTGGGCAACAGACTTTTTTAAAGTTGGGGGAATGGGTAGTTCGAGACCCATGGCAAGGAAATGAGGGGGAGGGAAGCATTTGGGGTTGCTATTTCACATAAACACACAATTTGGCACAGCAGGACTCATGGCCCATTGGAGCATGTCAAAGAAGGTAGAAAGCCCTGGATATCTGCACATCTCTATAAATCCCTGGTGCTCCTCTTGTGGAATGTCAATGGACTTGGTTGCAAAATTAAAAGAGGGATGGTCACTCAATACATGCATCAACAGGCTCCTGTTCTGGTCCTCCTTCAAAAAAGAGTAAAGGGAAAAACCTGCCATTGCCTGAAACAGGGTAAATATATCGGGAGACAGCGTTTACAGCGCTGGTAATACCACACGGGCAGATAACAACGTGGACATTACATCGTCCGCGTTGTTACCACGCAGGACATTACATCGCAAGTCGTTTCAACGACTTGTACTAGGTGACGTGCAATACCAGGGAATGTGTTGGATTTTAAATCCAACACATTCCCTGCTGTTGCGCTAACTGGAGTAGGAATAGTAATTTATACTATTCCTAAGTCCAGCGTGCCATCTAGCGCAAGTAATTGAAACGACTTGCGATGTAATGACATGCGCGGTAGCAACGCGGACGATGTAATAACCGCGTTGTTACCTACGGCGTGGTATTTGCTCGTGGTGTAACATCACATATTCAAATATACCATACCTAGGCTATCCTGTTTTAGGTTTAAACCAATAATAACTGATAAACCCCCAAGGAAAGAAAAATAGCCCTCACCAGTATAAACATATACACACTGAAAAAATACCTGAACAACCACAAACTAAATGCCACTCAAAGAAAGGAAAAGCAGAGTGAATGTCATTTTTATTTCTCCCTGAAGGGGGCAATACAATGTAACTTTGTTATACAAGGTAGTAGCAAGGAAGGCTGGGCTAACATTATTCTGCTTGAGTTTTGTGGTTTAGGGATGTCACTAAAATATTGTTTCTTCTTACTTTTTTTGGTTTTGTGGTCTTTGATCTAAAGATGCAGGGTTTAGAAATCTTTTTTTAGAACTTGTTTAATTATTTTATAAACTGTAGAGAATCAGGAAATTTAACATCATAGTTGATAGTTTGGCCACGTTTGATTCTTTCCCTGATAGGTAAAATGGCTGGTTTCATACAAATCTTTTCCAATATGTACCTTTGCATTTACCCACAGAGAATTGGTAAAACCTCTTGATACATCAGCCCCCTTTTTTAGCAAATCACTATTGAGAGAAGGTGTATTGCCAAATACCCCAGGCTTTAAACATTCAATGCAAGGATGTAGTGACAGGTATATGTGAAAGGAGTGCTGTCACCAGGCATCCGGGATAGTAGTGAAAACATGACACCAGACTTTTGGAAAACATGGAACGTAGTGTCACTCGGAATGCTACTGCAAAAAGTTTTTACCAAGTTCAACAAAAGTGGAGTGATATTGTTTGTATATGCAGTGCTTCAGCTACATATAGTCCTCAGTATATTTGGAGTAGATGTGAAACATCTCCTTGAGAGTAGGCTGGGTGACACTTTTAGTGACCTTGGCATTGCAACATCTTCGATGTTAGAGTGCTTGTCACTTGATAAACAAAGGAATATTGAGGAGTAATTCAGGAAATTTTATTTGACAATGTATGAGGAATGGTTGGCAATGATGCATAGAAATGTCCCTTCACCAACCATGGCATTTAAAGTCACTGAAGCTTTACTGTGGTACTCTGCACAAGTTCCAGATCCCTTCTGTAAAGGAACATTTTCTCCGGACTTTCAAAAGTGCTGCTTCATTTTTGACCACTTCAATAACTCTGAGGTCATATCCGCCCTTGTTTAACACATTTGTTGCAGAACCTGTCCCAGAGACTGGCAGTCTACGGGTGCGCCAATATTGGCATGGAAAGATATGTCAGTAGCCATGATGAGTACAGGCCCCAGCTAGGCCCGCAGAATACAAGGGTTCGCTCTCCTGTAACAAAAGCTAGAAGGAAGTTGGCACGGAAACTGCAAATACAAAGACAGAGTTTATTAACCCTTAAGGGTGGTCCTACAACCTACACAACACTCTTCAGTATTGCATAGAGTCGCACACAGAACTTTCGTACGTGGTCCCCTTTTATACACAACAGAGGGGCTCATAAGTGGGTGGATACAACATAGAGCAGAATTCATTACCATTTATGGACATTTTCGATACAGGATAAATATGTGGGCAGAGTTAACAATTTCCTAAGCCCGCGAAAACATGGTCAAACAAGGACAAACTGATAACAGATGTGGTCAAGTCTGGGCATGCGCCAGGCGAACAAAGGAGCTATTTATAGACTGTTACTAGGCAGATTACAAGAGCGAATAGCGAAAAGGTAGGACTCTTCTCGTGCAAAGCACGTGGAGACATGACAATACAAAATGGAGTCCGGACATTAGGCAACATAAGACAAGAAACACATTTTAACTAAAGAGAATCTATGTCTTTAGTGAATGCTTAATCATATCGCTGTTTCAGTTTTCAACAGACGACCCTTTCAGCATTTACTGAAGACATTCGGTTTGTTGGGATAATCATCATATATGTCAATTTTCATCATCTCTTCCACCTCTTTGTTTAAATGTTTCTGATAGGTGACATTGGCAATAGCTTTCTTATCAGGAATACAGAATGACACACATAAGGAACAGAGTAAAGGACCACACTGAACACAGATGCAACAAGAAAACAGAACTGCTACAATAATACAGAGACCAGTTAAAACTTTCCATCCCCATGTAGTGATCAATGCCCAAAACCATCCAGAAAAGGTCCAAGTGCCATTTTCTGTATGGATCTCAGCTGCAATTTTATGCAATTTATTAATAGCGTTATAGACTGATGGCGTGTGGTCAGGAATGAATACACAACAACTACTTCCAATAATTCTACATGCTCCACCTCTGTCAGCTAACATAACATCTAATACCATACGATTCTGTAACGCAACAATTCTAGTGATTTGCAATTCTTCCGTAAGATTCCCAGGAGCAGCAGCAGCTTGATTCGTTACAGCTCTACAACTCTTGTTAATCTTCGAACCTTCCTACTATTTAGGGCAGCTCCAACAAAGAAAAACAATCCTAAGTTAAAATCAACATACTGCTGTAAGCTAGTGTCAGTTTGATCAACATCATCAATGGATAAAGTACGTTTATACCTATTTACAGTTACATTGTTCAATAACTTCAAATCTTTATGATAGGATGCAGGCGCTAAGAATACAGGGGGCAATAAAAACGCTACATAACATACTCCGGACCAGCCGGCTGGTAAGCGATAATAACCCTTATTCCCACATACGAAGTATGTATTATGGGAAGCTAAGAAAGTACTATTATTTAATCCATCTATATTCAAAACAATAATACAGTCACTAACACCAACAGGAATATGACCCACACTCTGAACACACAGGTCCGCTTGTGCCACTTGAATCACAAATTGTTCATTCCCAGCAGTGTCTCTGGTGTTCGTGAAGATATAGGGAATTGATTCATTGTCTGGTCGATATTCTTCCCACTCCCATATTGTCCCATTCGCTTGTGGATAGCCTTCTTTATCTTGATGACATTCCCTATTAAGTCTAAAAAGTAATCGTCCCACTGTAGGTTTCCGTGTGGCAAAAAGCAACGTATACCATGCTCTACAAGAACCATTATGAGAGAAAGGAAGAGGTATGAACGGCGTTCCTCCTTTCTTCTGATGAGCTGGCATCATACCACATATCCAACAATTCGTAGCATTTGTAGCAACATGGGTATGATGCAACATCTGGATGAAAGTATTATTCAAATAAGACTGACGATGCTTTAATTCTTGATACGGAAGGGTGTAAAAGTAGTGCTCCTCAGGCACTGGAGTAGTCAAGACAAGTAACTCACGGGCAGGAGTCACATCCTCAACAAACCACGTGGTTATACCAACAATAGTTACAATGATAATAAAACTTGTCGCACAAAAAATCTTCTTCTTCTCCATCTTGTAGTAAAAGTCAATATCTTCCTGAAACTAAAAGGTTGTCAGAACTCTTCCCCTTAGGCAGCCGTTGATTTCTTCACCAGCGGGCCAAGACGGGTGTCACTACACTAATGCAGGGCTGATCCCCCCCCCTTGCCTCATTGGCTCTCCGTTTCACTAACCTAAGGGCCGTTCTGACAACGTGTCCTGATACAGAAGGAAATCACTTCCTCGGTCTGAGATGATATCTTCTGCCTCCAGGAATCGCTTGGTCCGGGAAGAGCTCCTCAGTGTCGTTCGGTTCCACAGCACGGCTTGTCTCTGCCATCAGGATTTCTCGATGGTCGGTCAATACAGCAGGCTCCACTAATCCAGGCGGCACTTTACGACAGTGCAAGGAAAGGATCCAGTTCTTCCGATTGGAAACTCGCACAGCTGTCCTCATTGCGAGCAAGACTTGCTCAGGACCAACCCATCTCGGCTCCAGACTGTTCGTCCTTTCGAACACCTTGATCATGACATGATCCCCAGGCCGGAGGTTATGTCCTTCACCTGTGGACCGATCAGGGAGCGCTTCTCGAACCCGTTGATGAATAGAAACCAAATTATCCGTTAACTGTGCCAGATAATCATTCATCATTACACAAGGTACATCATACACTGACTTCGGTTTCGGTGGACCCCAAATATTCATTGGGCGTCCAAACACGATCTCATAGGGTGTGAGACCGGTCCGAGAATGCGGTATCGATCTAATTGACAATAATGCCAGCGGTAAAGCGTCTGGCCAAGTCAAAGAAGTCGAAGCTTGGATCTTAGCGATCTTAAGCTTCAAAGTACCGTTATGTTTCTCAACCAATCCCGCAGACTGAGGGTGAAACACTGCATGAAACTTCTGGGTAATTCCTAGTCCTTTCAGGACATACTTGATAACGTCTGCTATAAAATGAGGTCCGTTATCACTCCACAACAATCTACAAACACCATATCGAGGGAAGAACTCCTTCAATAGCATCTTAGCTGTAGTCATTGCAGTATTGTCTTTCGTAGCGTATGCCTCAACCCATTTGCTGAAGGCACAAACCACTACTAGAACATATTTCAGATTGTTACAGCGCTCAAGCTGAATGTAATCCATCTGCAAAACCTCAAAGGGTGCAGTAGGTGTTGCAAATCCTCCTGCTGGAGTTCGTGTACCCTTTCCTGGGTTGTACCTCAGGCAAATCATGCAGGTCTGCACTACCCTCTTTGCCGTACTAGCGATCTCCAGATGCTCCCAAACTCGTGTGAGTAATTTTACAATTGCGGAAGCTCCGACATGCGCTAGTCCATGTGCCATCTGAACCATAGGTTGTACAAAAGCTGTGGGTAACTTCCATTTATCCCTCTGTTTATTTCTCCAACACCCTTCGTCATCTAATTCTCCATCATTGGACCACTGCTCCCGTTCCTTATCGGAAGCGGTTCTCTGTATCTCCAGCACTTCTCTCCTAGCATTGTGCCATCTTTCTGCCTGTGACTTCACAACATACATTGCAGTAGAGCCAGGCTGCATCGCAGTCTCTCGTGCCACCCGGTCTACAAAAGCATTCCCTTCCCCAACTTTGTCAACCACCTTTTTATGGGCACTACATTTAACTATAGCAATCTTCTTGGGATATGTTAATGCCGTCAAAAGGTTATGAACTAACTCCCCATACATTATCTGTGCTCCATGTGACGTTAGAAACCCTCTCTCCTTCCAGAGTAGGCCAAAATCGTGCGCTACTCCGAAGGCATAGCGACTATCTGTATAAACATTCACACACGATCCTGCACTGAGCTCACATGCTCGTGTTAATGCTATCAGTTCCGCTGCTTGAGCGGCTTTCTGCGGTATGCGTGCTGTCTCCACTATTGTTTGTAATGTGGTAATTGCATACGCTGCTGAAGTCGTACCATCTGGTAGCTTCAGGCATGATCCGTCCACCCACAGTTCTCCATCTACATCTGTAAAGGGCGTATCCTGGAGATCAATACGACCCTTTGTCTGTTCCTCAGTCACGAGAATACAGTCATGTGCTTTTTGTGCTTCAGACTGAGTTTCCGGGAACGGCAACAATGTGGCTGGATTAAACGTTGCACACCTCTTTAACGTAATATGAGGAGCCAAAAGCGTCAACTCATATCCCGTTAAACGAGCACTGGTCAAATGCTGCGTCTTTGTCTGATTAAGCAGGGCATCAACAGCATGGGGGACTAATAACAACAACTTATGAGATAACACAATTCCTTCGCTTTGGCGTATTGACACAGCTGTCGCCGCAACCGAGCAAAAACAACCAGGCAATGCTCGGGCAACAGGATCAAGTACAGCCGAAAAATATGCACAGGGACGCTGCTTATCGCCGTGCATCTGCACTAAAACTGAAAATGCACATCCATCTTTCTCATGCACGTACAGTGTAAAAGGCTTCGTATAATCAGGGGTCCCCAACACTGGTGCTGAGCAAAGGGCTTGTCGCAATTGCTGAAAGGCAAGTTCACACTCATTCGACCAGGGAAGAGGAATTGGGGTATCTTTTGTCAAAAGTGCTAACAATGGCTTAGCTATGTGTGAAAACCCCAATATCCATTGCCTACAAAAAGAAGCAAGACCCAAAAATGCACGCACGTCCTTCTGTGTGGAAGGTACTGGCGTGTCCAAAATTGCTTGAATACGATCTGGTGTGAGTGCACGCCCCTCCTTAGACAAAAGGTGACCCAAATAAGTCACCTTTGGTCTACAGAATTGCAATTTCTTCCTCGACACTTTGTGATTGTGAGATGCCAAAAAAGAAAGCAAGGATAACGTACACTGCTCACACAGCTCAGAAGTGTCGGCCGCCAACAAGATGTCGTCGACATATTGTATAAGGGCGACACCATCGGGCAGAGCAAAGGAATCCAATTGTCTTTTCAATGCTTGACTGTAAATACTAGGACTCTCTGTATAACCCTGAGGGATTCTACAAAATCTATAAGAGGTATTATTTAAATTAAAGCCGAAGAGGTACCGGCTATCAGGATGAATAGGAATGGAAAAGAAAGCATTTTTCAAATCAATAACTGAAAATGTGGTCGCCGTTGGCGGGACCAGAGTAAGTAATGTCGTAATATCAGAAACCACTGGATACTGAGGTATCACTATCTTAGTCACTTCCCTTAAGTCAATGATAAAACGATAAACCCTAGTATCGGTATCTTTCTTCAAAATGGGTAAAATAGGACTGTTGCAGACATTGTAGGGAACTTCCTCCACTACTCCCACCTTAATCAAATCCTGCACAATCTGTATGAGTGCCTCCTCCCCCTCCTGGGAAATACGATACTGAGGGAGGCGTGGTAACACCGCACCCTCCTGGACACTAACGTGGACAGGCGGAATCACCATCTGTCCCACATCAGTATCCGAAGTGGCCCACAAAGTACGAGGGAGAGAAGCTAATACAGTATCCTCTGCAACCACACACATCCGTCCTGTCATAGGGTAATTATCGTTTAAGATCACACGTACTCCAGTAGGGGAGCAGCGGATCGTAGCTCTGAAGTGCTTAAGCATATCAAGACCCATAATGTTGTCAGGCGTGTTTGGAGCAAGCAAAAACGGACAGGGTGCAGAAAGGTGTTCAACACAAAATGCAAGGGGTCGGGATAGAGGGCTTTGAGAGAGTGTACCATCAAACCCTACCGATGTAACCATTAAGCCAGATGGGGGAGCCCTCGGAACCAATTGTTTGGACAGCGCACTGCGAGTAGCTCCTGTATCAACTAGGAACTGATCAGTAGAACCCAGAACATTTGCTGAAACATAAGGACCCCTCTCATCAACCGGCACTTCAACTGATTCCAACCCCCACCCAACGCAATCCAATGCATGCTGCGAATCATGGTACCCAGGGCGATCGTTCCCAGACATTTGATACTGATTTTGCCGATCAAATACATTAGGTCTATCTCGTTGCTGCACGTTAGGCTCAAAACGAGCACGATCATTGGAATTCCCTCTAAAATTCAAAAAGCCCCCTCTACCTCTCGACGGTCCCTGACCACGTCCCTGACGGGGTGCATATAGTACCGGACAATCACTGGCCCAATGACCCAGCTGTTTACAATACGCACATTGATTTCTATTAACATCTGACCGACCCGAAGGGGGACCATAGAATCCTCCTCTACCTCTTTCGACACCCCGACGAGGCGGACCATACACTTGTGCTAGCATCACCTTAGTTTTCAAATCTTTCGATTTCTTCTCCTCATTCCCCTTCGCTTCTTGTTCCTGACACTCATAATACTGAGCCATAGTCAGGAGGGATGCCGGAGACGAGGTTGACCAAGAACTTTCACTCGCCTTTAATCGAGCTGCTATTCCCGGTAATAAATTCGCCACATATTTATCAACAAAAAGATGTCGACCCGTATCATTCGCAAGCGACTGACCACTGAAATCATGAAATGTTACCTCAAAGCGCCTAAAGAAGTCTGAAACTGATTCATCTTGCTTCTGTTTACACGAGGCTAACATATTCCAGTCAATCTTTTTAGGGGGAATAATCGTTTTCAACTTAGTCAAGATAGCAGCAGGAAGATCTAAAATAAGCTGTGGCGGTTTTTGCGCGGGTTTTCTCTCCCTATCCTCATCCTCAATCTCAGACCACTTAGCCTTAAAAGCGGCTTGATCATCCACCTTCCGCACAGATCGCCACATATCCGGTGGTAAAATAAGCCCAAAGAACAAATCTATATCTGCTAAAGTCATAGTACAAGAATTCAAGGCCCCTTCGACCTCTTCGTAAAAGGCCGCTGGATTCTTGCGAGGGTCAGGCAATGCATTCTTTAATGCCATAACATCAGTCCTATGCCAGGGAGTATAAACCCAATTATACACAAAATATCCCCTAGCATCGGGGGAAGACATGTCTGAACTATTCCCTGCTCCTTTAGGAGGAACATACAAAGGTGCCGCCTCTCGCATTGGTTTAGCATGCACTAGTTCGCTCTTATCTGAATGGAAGATAGATGATTGTTTTCCGCCGACGTGTGAATCCAATTTCTCCTTCTCCCCTGCCTTTAGGCGCGCTCTCTCTTTAAGTTCAAACGCCGCATCCCGCAATGCAAACAGCCGTCGGACCGCATCGGGTACCTTGGAGGGAGAAAAGACACCGTTACGCAATGCTTTAGCGTCTGATACTACAGCATCAGGCTCAAAAACATCTGAATATTTCCGAAAGGCAGTAATCACCTCATCAAAAAAAGTTTGGACAAAATACAGCTTCTCTCTATCCTGCCAATTTTCCAAAGATTCCAATAATTCAGTAAGAAATAGCTTGCCCTTAAGCGCACGAAGAGAAATTTTCCGAAGCTCACCCATACGCTCAGTTGATAACATGGACCGCGTGTCTACCTTATCCGAAACCCATCCAGAATCCTGTGACCTCGGGGCAGACGCGCCAACATAAGGGGGCGGAGAGCGATCTAATAAATGAAAATCATCTTCAAGATTAGTAAGGACAGGATAAAGTGGCTGGCGGACAGCATATTGACCCGAGACTTGCAACCTCCTCTCTTTCTCTTGTCTCTCCGCCAGTTCTCTTTCCTCCCGACGCTTCGCTTCCTGCGCTCTCACATGATCATTTTTCCGTTGCTGTTTATCAATCAGCGCTTTCTCACGTTTCTCTCGCTCACGCACTTCCTTCACCCATAACCGTACACATTCAAACATATCTTGCCGAGCACGCCGTTTACACATGCACTGTTCCACATACTCAATCTTACGCATATCAAACGATCCATACAAAGGCCATCGTAACTCAGGATCCTTTTTGGTGTATTTCCTCCACACTGTGCTGTACATTATAGAGGAAAGACCATGCTTCACATACATATCCCTATTAGGAGTCCCCTCTGGGGGGGCTGGAGCGGATTCTTCAAGATTTAACCGGTTTCCAAAGCAGCAGCACCACTTACGGAGTGCGCTAAAAGCAGGCATGCTCAAAAATAATGCAAAATATGCAGTATTATCAAAAAAATGGCACTTAAACTTTGCGCCGTTCAGATTTAAACAACTCCGGAGAAATATCTCCACATTACCTGCCTATATGTGTTGCAACGCATATATTCTCACAGTAATCAATACAAAATATGACCGGTCATCACAAATCAAACTCAAATAGCCAACCCAGGCTTCAAAACTCGGAGCAAGTACCGTACAACGGTTCTTACCAATCAAGAGTGTCCAGATTCCAACTGCCAAGTTCCAAAATTCGCCCAAACGGCTGTCACACGGCAAACCGACAGAAGAGGTCTCAGTCGAGGACCGGCGCCACCCAGATGGTCAGCTCGGAAGGGAAGGAAGAAACCTCGGGATGCCAGGACTAAAAACGCCGCTGGCAGTGATCACATCCCCGGCCAAATTCCTCACCTTCGTCACGACCAGTCCTTCGAGCATCCGAGTCGCCGATGAGCCCCACGTGACGGGCGCCAATTGATGAGTACAGGCCCCAGCTAGGCCCACAGAATACAAGGGTTCGCTCTCCTGTAACAAAAGCTAGAAGGAAGTTGGCACGGAAACTGCAAATACAAAGACAGAGTTTATTAACTCTTAAGGGTGGTCCTACAACCTACACAACACTCTTCAGTATTGCATAGAGTAGCACATAGAACTTGCGTACGTGGTCCCCTTTTATACACAACAGAGGGGCTCATAAGTGGGTGGATACAACATAGAGCAGAATTCATTACCATTTGTGGACATTTTCGATACAGGATCAATATGTGGGCGGAGTTAACAATTTCCTAAGCCCGCGAAAACATGGTGAAACAAGGACTAACTGATAACAGATGTGGTCAAGTCTGGGCATGCGCCAGACGAACAAAGGAGCTATTTATAGACTGTTACTAGGCAGATTACAAGAGCGAATAGCGAAAAGGTAGGACTCTTCTCGTGCAAAGCACGTGGAGACATGACAATACAAAATGGAGTCCGGACATTAGGCAACATAAGACAAGAAACACATTTTAACTAAAGAGAATCTATATCTTTAGTGAATGCTTAATCATATTGCTGTTTCAGTTTTCAACAGCCACAGTTAGCAAATTGTGTACTGGCTGTTTTGGCATTGCCTTTCTCAAGTGGCAATGTTGAGAGGACCTTTTCACAGATAAACGTTTACATTGGAAGGGAAGAGCGAGTGCGCAATACCAAAGGCTCCCTGAAGAAGTAATGTATGGTGTACTACAATAAGTTTCAGTTGTAAAAATGTATTTGGACCTCATATACACTGTACGTACACTGTCTATATACCATGCACTATCAGTGCAGAAAGCAAGCAATAAAAGCAAAATGTTCCATAAACACTGGAAACATACTGTTTCTATTGTTTTTAATGGCGCAAAAATGTGAACCACTGTTTTTTTAAGGTATTGTAATCACTTGAAAATACTGAAAAAACCTCACCAGAATTTACCAATAATAGAAACTGAAAACAGGAAAGCCTAACCATACCTTATTGGCCCATGTGGGGTACGCAAGAGGGTCCCGGGGTTAGCAATCCTTGCCTAGAAGAACCCCCTTTCCAGATCAAAATATGCCGGGTGGACCGGAGGGTTGCTAAGTGGCAGTGAGGGGGCATTGGAACTTTAAGAATGTCCTTATTATTAAGGTCTCTGACGCTCGTAACTCCAGAAGTGAGCACTGGGTGCTCAGCCTCCTACCCTTTTGTTAATACCTGGTGATGTCCATGTTGTGGGTAGGGGTTTCAATGTGTTTATGGACTAGGACATGGATAGGTATTCCCCTGCCCAACCCCAGCCAGGGTGCCTACGACGTTGGAGCAGTGCACCTGTCCACTGGGCCTGAGAGATGTCTGGAGGGTCCTCCAACCTGGAGATAGGCAATATTCATTAGTCTCCCAGGCACACAGGACTTTCACAAGACTAGATTACAAGTTAGTCCTACTGACAGAAATGACTCAAAGTTTTCACAATACCTAGCCAGGGAGATCAGACCACTCGCTGTTTTTGGCCCATGTGGTCCCTGACCAAATGACAAATCCCATACCTGGAAACTTGCGGCCCGATTCACAGAACAAACTTAAGACAAAATCCTAAACTTACTACCATTTTGGTATTCACAGAAGGCGCTTACTCATTTCGGTATTCACAGAAGGCACTTACTCATTTCGTTATTCACAGAAGTTAGGAGTCTAACTTTAGGACTCCTAAATGCCTTCTGTGAATACCGAAATTCTTAAAGTTAGGATTTTTCTTAGTTTAGGAGTAGTAAAGTTAGGACTCCTAACTTTAGGACTCCTATAAGCCTTCTGTGACTACTGAAAGTCTTAAAGTTAGGATTTTTCTCAGTTTAGGAGTAGTAAAGTTAGGAGTCCTAACTTTACTTCTCCTAAACTGATGTTTGGGTCCTGAAAGACTTTGACATAACAGAAATACTAAGAGTAGACATTCAAACATGCTTTGAGGAGAATAAAGGCTCAGTGGCTTGTCCTGTTACATTGTGGGAGGCATGCAAAACAGTGTTTAGGGACAATGCCCAAAATATAGATTCCCTGAAGAAGCAACATAGAGAGGACAGGACGCTGCAATTGGAACAGCGGCTCCTTTATTTGGATGGGACCTGGGCGGAGGCTGGAAACCATACAACTTATCTACTCTTTGGGGTGATGAGGGAGCACTGCCATTACCTAGCCACTCACCTGGGGTTGCAGAGGAGACTGTGCAACACGGCGGCTACGGCAGCTTACTTCCTAGCATAGCTAGGTGAAGAGGAGGAGAGATGGGTGGCCAAAGTACAGACCATGGCCCGTACACATAGAGATACAGCCCGAGCATTCGGGGAGTATTGTCAAATGCTCTATGCGAACCAAAGGTACAGCACGGACCAGGATATAGTGGTTTTCCTGGGGGATGTGCGGGTCCCAGTCCTCAGAGCAGCTGGTAGCGAGAAACTAGAGGACGAACTGACAGCAGAAGAGATCAGAGAAGCAGTTCAGTCTATGCAATCAGGGAAAACACCAGTAGCCAATAACCTCCCGTTGGAACTCTATGATCGACAGGCCTCCTCCACCCCCACCTGCTAAAATTTTTCACTGCAGCGGGAGATGAATGAAACCTGTCACAAGACCTCAATCATGCCTTCATCGTAGTTATACTGAAAACTGGGAAGCCACTTGAACTTTGCTCCTTGTACAAACCCATCTCATAGCTCAACATGGATATCAACATCTTGGCCAAGGTCCTGGCGAGGTGCCTGGTGAGGGTGATTGCGGACTAGGTCCAGCAAGACAAAATGGGATTTTAATCAAAGAAGGGCAATGCGCTTGAATCTGAGACAGCTATACCTGTGGCTAGACAGGATCAGGACGGACAGAGAACCCAAGGTGATAATGTCTCTGGACGCTGACAAGGCATTTGATTCCATTGACTGGCAGTACCTACTGTATACTCTGCAGAGGTTTGGTGTGGGCTCAAGTTCTGTCAATGGGAGGCTCTTCTTTACAAGGTACCCACTGTGGCAGTGATGGTTAATTGGTTGTTCTTGGGTACCCTTGCTCTCAGGTGTGGTATGAGACAAGAAGGTCTGCTGTTCCCCCTCCGGTTCACGCTGCGTTTGGAGCCATGGTGTGCTGGGTGCACTGCCGGGTGGACATAGTGTAGTTCAACAACATAAGAGACACCCCTACAAAAAATATTTCCCTATGCAGAAGCCACTCTGGATTATATAAAAACCTTACATGGTTGATACTGGCAGCCCTATCAGTGTTCTGCTTGTTTGAGAAATCTGCAGGATACCACATAAACTGGGAGAAATCCATCTTTTGCCAACTCAAATGTTAATGTTAATGTTAAATGGTTCTTATAGAGCGCTTATCACCACTGGTCTCTAAGCGCTAAACAGACAACCACCAACATCGTACCGCCTCCCCAACCACATGCCAACTCCAATTAGCCTGAAGGCGTTACTGTGCCAAAAAAAATTTCTTCAGTTTTTTCCTGAAGGAGAGAAGGTTAAAATCCTCCTTCAAGCTAGAGGGAAGGTCATTCCAGAGTTGAGGAATGAGCACTGAGAGAGCACTACCGCCTTTAGTTTTTAATTTGAATCTGGGTTGAACCAGATTTGGAACAGCCCCAGAACGTAGGGGCCTAGCGGGAACATACTTCCTCAGGCGCTGTTTAACATATTCCGGGGCATTGCCAAAGAGTGCTTTATGGGCCATGCAGAGGCCTTTAAACTGGACCCTAAGCTTCACTGGAAGCCAATGCAGTTTACGAAGGAGGGTGGATGCGTGTGCACTTCTAGGAAGAGAGAAAACCAGTCTGGCCGCGTCGTTTTGCACGACTTGCAGTTTCCTCATCAGCTTCTGTGACAGGCCCAAGTACAGAGCGTTACCATAGTCTAGCCTCGAGATGACCGTTGCTGAGACAATAGTCTGCAGCGTGGAGGCAGAGAGAATGGCAGTAAGTTTACGCAATTGCCGCATCACGGCAGTACAGGAGCCTACCACAGCCGACACCTGGGGGGCCATAGTGAGAGCTGCATCGATCTTTAAGCCAAGACTCTTCACTACCGACCCCGGGCTGGGGGTTTTGCCAAGTTCAGGGGGCCAGTACAAATCATCCCAGGGATTGGCTGTGTTGGTCACCACCAAAACCTCCGTTTTATCTGCATTAACTTTAAGGAAGTTGTTAGTCATCCAGCTGACCGTGAATCTCAAAAGATCTCTGACTGACTCCTGGGCCTCCGGAGTATCACCCAGCTGGACCAGTAGCTGCGTGTCGTCTGCGTAGTTAAAGACCTCGCAGTTCTTACACGTCAGTTCCTCAATCAGGGGTTGCAGATAGATATTAAAAAGAAGGGGGGAGAGTGCAGATCCTTGAGGCACCCCCCAGGTTACATCCCTACTCCCTGATAGCCGGTCCCCCATCTGGACCCTCTGAGTACGACCCGACAGGAAGGACTCCAACCACTTGTATGCCTGGCCGGCAATCCCCAGCTTCGCGATACGGCTCAGCAAGATGGAATGGCTGACCGTATCGAAAGCTGCCGAGAGATCTAGCAGAATCAGAGCGCAAGGTTGTTTATTATCAGCTCTTACTCTTAGCTCATCGGTGACCGTGGCCATCACCAGTTCCGTACTATGTTGAGGTCGGAACCCTGCCTGCCTGGCATGAAGGAGATGGTGTTCCTCAAGGTAGTTGGTAACTACGTTCAAAACATGTTTTTCCAGAATCTTACTTAGGAAAGGCAGCTGAGAGATAGGCCTGTAGTTTTTTAGTATTTTAGGGTCAGAACCTGCTTTCTTCAGAAGCGGGGAAACCCTGGCCTCCTTCAGGGATGCTGGGAGGTAACCCGCTTCCAATGAAGCATTAATTAGCTGCAGGAGCTGGGATTGGATGCCTGGCAAGGCTAGTTTGAAAATTTTCGGGGGACAGGGATCACTAGAGGATCCAGATTTAATACGGCTAACCAGTTCTAACAGGTGCTCTCCATTGATGGTTGGAAACTTAAACAAAGCTCTCGCAGACTGTACGCTGTCTGTACCAGATTGCGTTGGTAGACTGTCCGAGAGTGTAGAGATATCCGACAGGATATCCTGCACCTTTTGGAGGAAAAAACCTTGAAAGGTGTCACAGTCAGGCTGGGCCAGCCCGCTGTTTTTGTCATTCATTTGGGTGAGTTCCCTTAGAATAATAAAGGTTTCCCTTTGTTTATTCGTTGCCTCCCTGATCCGTCCTTCGTAGAAGGCGGCTTTCCTAGCCAGGATGGCCCGTTTGTAGCTGGCCAAAAGAGTCTTGTACATTAGCGCCTCTGTAGGCCCGTGATCCCGTCTCCAGCTTCGCTCCACCCTCCTGAGAGCTTGCTTCCTTTCCCTAAGAGGTGCATCAAACCAAGGCGCTCCTTTCCCTTTTTTCCGAGTGAGCTCTAGACGTTCTGGGGCTAGTTTGTCTAAAGCAGAGCGGATCCAGGTCATGATGGTCAAGGTCTCAGCGTCCAGGTTCTCCTGCATCCTCTTCGGAGGGGGGGAGGAGAGTAAAGTTGTGACTAAGGAATCGGCCTCGATCTTCTTCCATGGGCGGACCTTCCTCCTTGTTTGTGGGGGGGCCGCAGTTAGAGGCTCCCCTGGGACCCAGCACTTGATCAGATAATGATCCGACCAAATGCAGGGGCTGACCCCTAGGATTTCCATTCTGGGCATGGAGGACCAGACCAGATCGAGGGTATGTCCCTTTTCATGGGTAGGCCCTATGACAAGCTGGTTTAGAGAGAGAGTTGCAAGATTAGCTCCAAACTCAGCTGCCGTGGGCCCCTTGGGGATCTCATCCCAGTGATAGTTAAAGTCTCCTACTACTACCAGGGCCTTGTATCTAGATGCCAGATCGGTCAGTAGCTCAAAGATGGCGTCATTGAATTCCGGCGAGCTCTGCGGAGGACGATACACTACCATAAGCAGTATACATGAGGATTTTAAAGAAATTTTAATCCCTAGGACTTCTGCTCCAGCACAACTTTCCGCGATGATTTGAGTTACCCTAAGATTCCTTCTGAACATGATAGCCACCCCTCCCCCTCTGCTATCCTTAGGGCGGTTGTACCACCGAGCATCGAAGTTGGGCGGTAAGGCCGCTATGGTGTCCGGTGTTGAGGAGCTCCCTAGCCAGGTTTCAGAGAGTGCTAAGATGTCAATCTCACCCTCGTCCAGCAATGTGAACACCTCTAGATGGTGTTTCTGTAGAGATCGTGTGTTAAGTGAGGCTATTGTCAGGCCCTGTGACCTTGTGATGGCTGGAGTGGCCTCTACCTGTAGTAGGTCTTCCAACCGGAGACTGGCAAGTGTTCTCTCATCTGGCGTGGTTCTCCCTTGGTGGAGCGATCTAAGGGTTGCAGGGGTGTAGACCCTCAGCCGACCAGGGGGGGAGGCCCTACGGCCCGTCCTGGCCCGGACGGGCACAGACGGGCTTTCCTCTGGCGCTCCTCCGGCGCGACGCTGCGCGCGTACGCTGCGCGCGACCATAATGGCCTTTAAATAGCGTGTGGTAAGCGGTGCTCGCTCGAACTAGAGCGCAGCCCCGTGAAACGTCTTGGTGGCGTCTGAGCCCTCCTCCCAAGATGGCGCCCGTGCAGGGAAACAAACACCCAAGTGGTGAATGGTGCTCACAATGTTTTTAAGGTGCAGGCAATGCGGTCAGGGGGGACAATCCAGCAATTTAATAAAAAACGCAGTGAGTAACAGATAATTTAAAAACACATTCAGCGCGATTGCAGCAAAGCAGACAATTGCAGGACCAGCGCGATGTAAGCGTGACGGTCAGTCTATTGACCGCGCGCCGCCCCACTGGCCCCTAAATACCGTTTGCCAAGCGGTGCTCGCTCGAACTAGAGCGCAGCCCCGTGAAACGTCTTGGTGGCGTCTGAGCCCTCCTCCCAAGATGGCGCCCGTGCAGGGAAACAAACACCCAAGTGGTGAATGGTGCTCACAATGTTTTTAAGGTGCAGGCAATGCGGTCAGGGGGGACAATCCAGCAATTTAATAAAAAACGCAGTGAGTAACAGATAATTTAAAAACACATTCAGCGCGATTGCAGCAAAGCAGACAATTGCAGGACCAGCGCGATGTAAGCGTGACGGTCAGTCTATTGACCGCGCGCCGCCCCACTGGCCCCTAAATACCGTTTGCCAAGCGGTGCTCGCTCGAACTAGAGCGCAGCCCCGTGAAACGTCTTGGTGGCGTCTGAGCCCTCCTCCCAAGATGGCGCCCGTGCAGGGAAACAAACACCCAAGTGGTGAATGGTGCTCACAATGTTTTTAAGGTGCAGGCAATGCGGTCAGGGGGGACAATCCAGCAATTTAATAAAAAACGCAGTGAGTAACAGATAATTTAAAAACACATTCAGCGCGATTGCAGCAAAGCAGACAATTGCAGGACCAGCGCGATGTAAGCGTGACGGTCAGCCTGGGAGGACCAGGATGAGGTCACAGATAATTGCTGACTGACAACCTCTGGCGTCAAATAAGTAGGTATGCAAGTCATGACTACTAAAGAGCCCATCCTAGAACTCGATCTAGACCTGGTACTACGGGACTTGCATGAAGATGTGGACCGATAGGGCAAACACCCCTTTACAATAATGGGCAACACTGCTCTCTACAAATGATTAGCTTACCCAAATTTCTATATGTGCAACAGAGCACCCAGTTTCATGTCCCTGACAAGTACTTCGATAAACTATACAAAATAGTTTGTACACTCATCTGGGATGGGGGTACCCTGCAAATTGTTCTAGATGGATTGTACTGGTCAGTCCACAATAGAGGGTTTTTACTGGCTGCCATCTGTGCGTACTACAAGGCAGTGCACCTACATGTCATTAACAGTCCACATGATGAACCAGCCTATAAGATAGAAAGAACGACAATGTGATAATGGACATTCCTCCACTTTGTTTACAGGAGATCAGAGAGGAGGCGCTTGCCAGAACTGACCCAGGTCACCGTAAGGGCTTGGGATGAGGCCACTGCAACGGAGTGGTGGAGGGGGAGACTCTCAGGCAAGCCACCTATGAAGGAGTACACTGTTGCCCAAAACATGCAAGCTTACAGGCTTTCATGGATGGGAACAGATTGGGATCGATAAGCTGGGGGATATGTTGGACTGGAAAAGCGAAGCCGTTTGAGACACTACAAGCGGAATATGCCCTGATGATCACCCAAAAGTTAAAATACATGCAAATAGTGCATGCCTTGAGAACAGCAGGCATCCTGGGGACAGACCATCCAGAACACACTCCACTGGAGGCCTGGGTTATTCGGAACGCGCTTCCTAACAAGTCTAGATCCCAACTATACTGTACTATACCCAATAATATACCTGATAACCTGGGGAAACCGCAGGGAACGTTGGAGACAAAAGAGGGGCCCAGTGAGGACATAAACTGGGAGACCTCCCTAATGCATCCCAGAGAAGTCACAATTTCAAGTCGACTGAGGTTGATCCAGTTAAACATCCTTCATAGGTACTATTACAACAGAGTCTGGCTGCCTAAAATGGGGAGCGCTGACAGCCCCATGTGCCTCCGATGGGGGACAGAAGTGAGCATATTCCCACACATGATTACAAACTACTCAAGGGTGAGCCCATACTGCATGGATATAATCACAGAAACAAAGACAGTGATTAGTGTGGATCTACCGGTGACATCTAAACTCATTATACTGGTATACCCAACAATGCTGACATCCCCACAAAAAATGCTGTTTTGCACAATGGAATTTGCAGTGGCAAACATAGATCTGGCTAGAACATGGGGGCAGGCACAGGCTCCTACTAGAGCCATGTAGCAGGAGGGAATGAAAAGGTATATGGAGGCAGATAGAGTGGTGTACAGGGGCCACGGATGCCTCAAAAAAATTGACAAACTTTGGGAACCATGGAGAGTATATCATAGACTACAAGAAGAGGCATGCAATGCCTCAACAGGGGGCCTCCGCTGTAAACCGCTCTCCC
Organism: Triturus cristatus; assembly: GCF_964204655.1. Classification (NCBI taxonomy): domain Eukaryota; kingdom Metazoa; phylum Chordata; class Amphibia; order Caudata; family Salamandridae; genus Triturus; species Triturus cristatus. The sequence goes on from NC_140591.1 coordinate 504,179,258, forward strand.
TTCAGGTGCTGGGGTGTTCAGATGAGCGATTCATGAAGTGGCATCACAAGTGCACACAATCTCTGTGTCTTGAACACCCAGGGGTGGGAGGGGAGGGAGGATACATACAGGATGGGACTAGGGGGAATTTTGAGGGTAGGCTGTATGTGCAATGTGAAATATTTATGTTTTGGTATGAAGAAACCAATAAAAATATTCCAGAAAAACCCAGATATTTCCTAGATGTGGTGTAAAAGACATTTAACCAATTTTTCCTTGTCCAGTTGATGGGATTTTCACAGCATGGCACATGACAAAAAAGGCCCTTTTGTTCTCTAAGCAGGCCTGCCCTCAACTGGGGAAAGTGGCACTATATTCAGTCGAAAAGAAGGGTGTCTGACTGATCATTAGGTAGAGATAACCAGCTTTTGTAAACATTTGAGAATCAGCCTTTTGGCATCTGCACTAAAAGCTAAGATCATAAAAGCATTAGATTTTTAATAATTTGCAGAATGCCACAAAGATGGTCAAACTCCAAGTTAGGACTCCTGACAGGTGCTTTTTTATGTAAATATATTTATTTTCCGTGTGTAATACGAAGCACCAATTTAATTCGGATACACGCCATTCATATACTTGACATGTATCAATTCTAGCTGCTATGCACCTTGGGTGTCTGATTCCAATATCCATTTTTTTATATGACTTAGTCTTAGTTAGAGGTAGAATAGGGTTTTGAACATACCTAAAAGATACTATTATGACATGTTTGCTGCAGCATGGACTACAGTCCTTCGTTGTTGCTGGCAAAACCCTGATGCCATGTTTTAAAAGTGGTTGTTCCAAAATTTCATTGTAAACAACATGGGTCAACTGACTTTTATGCTACTTTATTCGTTTCTGGGCATCTTGGAGCCGCAGGCTTTTACGCTTTTCCAGATGTTTCTGCACAATCCTACATGCCCTTTCTTGAACGTTAAATATGGCTTTTTTTATCATGTTTTACTAATCAGAGTAAAGGCAGTGGGTGGTATTTGCAGTTTTCCATCAAGAAGTGGTGTCAAAAAGCAGCATGTATCTATAAAAATGAAAAAGATCAAGGGGACATTACAAAAAAGGCAGATTTCTCCACCAGATGTTGGTGCATCTGGACCCTGTTTGATATATATTAGGAATTCTGCACATTGTTTTCTGCTAGATGTTCTCGTTTGTCATATCATAGTTAGATGTGCTGCTTAGATCACTGATATAGTCAATTATATGGTACAACTGTGCAAGGTGGTTAAGCTAATGCTCTTTGTTTGAAGTTTGTATGTTGATTGCCGCCTCTGCCTTACCATGTATTGCTGGTTGATTTGAGTTTCAGGTTTGCTTTTAGAAAACTTCATAGTTGATTCAGAGGCAGGGGGCGAAAAAGAGATGTTACCAGATAAGAATAAATACAGTAGGGCAGATATACTAATATGTTGCAGTGTGCATGTGCCAGTGTTTTGCAACAGCCATGATACGAAGTGTTATTTGTGATTAACAAAGCCACGCAAATCAGATTTGTGTGGCTTAGCGTGGGATTTCTCTCAGTAAGTAACACAAGGCAGGCCATAGTACTACTGTATGTTACTTGGAGTTATGGAGGCATTCCATGGGTGGAGCATGAGTGTTCCCATGGATTTAAGAGCATTCTCAGGTTTGCTAAAGCTAGTAAACCTGGGAATGCATTAAAATGCTACACCTCCCAGTAATAGGTGTAACGAGGATAAACATAATTCTCTCTCCTCGTTACTTCCTCGTTCTATGCGGGCTGTATTCTGCAGTACACATAAAAAGAGGAACATGCAACAAAAAAACAACACAAAACGCCATTATGGTTTATTTTTGTGAGGTAGTCTCTCCTGCAGAAAAACAATTCTACCTGTAGCAGAGGCACCCTTGCATGGTGCAAGGGTGCGAGCGTTGGCAGTAGGCAGCGCACAATGCACCTGCTCTAGGAGGCAGCAGAAACGTGCCATTTCTTTGTTGATAGACAGGGGCAAAGCTTTGCCATTTGGACTCAGAGGAGTGTGAAGCAGTGATTTCCCAACCATCACTGCCATTGAAATGGCCAAATGGATGAAAATAGTACTAAATCTAAGAGGCTTCTTTGCACCACACAAGTGCCATCCAGTCTTTTCTGTATTCTTGGTTCATTTGGTGTGAGAGGGAAGAGGAGGAGTGAGTGTATGCAACCTCAAAGTTTTATAATGACATGTGCCTGTTCTATGAGGGCTGTTAATCCGAATGGAAACCCGACCACAGACACTGCTAACCCAACTGGGGGCTCTGGACCCAACTACACACACCAGAATCCATCTATTGGGGGAGTGACACACCCCAAAATCCCCCCTCCCCGCCACCCCTCCAGCTATGCCCCTGTTGATATGGCGCAGTTCTGCTGTCTCTCTTTTACGCAACTTAGCGCGGCAACTTTGTTTGCTGCCCTGAGTTACACGCAGCCGCGGTCGGTAGTAGGAGTAACTGCAGGGCGGTGATGTGGGGAAGGGGAGGGGCAGGGTGGGGGGTAGTAAACTATGGATTACAGAGGTTTACAGGTAAGTTAACATATAAATTAATAAAATGAATTTCGTTGCGTGCACTGCATCCCCAAATGCGATGCAGTGCACGCAACGAAATTCGTTTTATTAATTTATATGTTAATTTACCTGTAAACCTCCGTAATCCATAGTTTACCACCCCCCACCCTGCCCCTCCCCCTCCCCACATCACCGCCCTGCAGTTACTCCTACTATACTCCTACTACCGACCGCGGCTGGTTACATGAAATGTAAGTATGCTCCCAATTGGTCTAAAAATGAGTATACGAGCAGAAGCTAAGCAGGCATTATGAACAATTGGAGCAATTCATGAAAAATGTAGTGGTATATTTATAGTTATAATAAGGAAGGAGTTTATGTGGCCAAACCAGTAAAAGGTAAAATATTTCTAAAAGAGTAGATTTTTCACTACTGTTAGAAAATGTATTTTTGTTGTGACTCACTACTAACACTTCATCTTACATGGTATGTAAACGTGTGCTTTCGAAAATATCAATGTACCATTATATTGACTGTGGTGTCTTGAACTTAGCAGGTGAGATTTAGACCTTTCTAAACTGAAAGTATTCTTTGTTAAATTCAAACTGTCTTCAGAAATTTGGGCAAAGCCCAGAAAATTGTAGCATGAAAACCTCGAACTCTGACAGTCAAAGATGCTGAACTGCAGCATTTTTCAATGACTTTTTACAAAACATTTTCTTGCATTTTCTAAAAGTCAATGTTCTCACCTTAAGTATCATTATCAAACAACAATAGACGCTGGCAAATCCTGCTGGCTTCTGCTAAATATATATGCTAAACGTTAGATCCTGAACATCTTGAAAAATCAGCCTATAATCATTGATTTACATGATGCTTGTTTTCCTGGAGCATGGAAAAGAAATTGTGAAATGTTTTCACTACAATCCATGCTTTAATATTATAAGTATCTATAAAGGTGAAAATGTGAATTGGTAAGGCGGAACCTGTGCAACTGCTTACTCTTTGGCGGAGAAGTGATTTTATGAAGTAGTGTTGAAGCAGGAAGGGCGTGTAATAAGTCCATCAATGAAACGTAGGTGAATGAAGAAAATGTGCTACTCCAGAAGAGAACCAGGTCCAATATTAAAATAATTTTTACCATTTTTATTCATCATAATTATTGAAATGCCATGAGCATTTGAAAATAAGCATTTTACACAGCATTCAAAAAAGGCTTCAGATGCCAATGCTAAGATAGGTGAATATACCTTCGGTGAAGTTAGGTGTGATGGTGTTTAGTAGATTGTGGCAATAACAATCTCATACATACATGTAATATGAATCTGTTGATTTTGCAAATGCTTATTTACAATGAGTAGTGGTGACTATGACCTCTTGGAACACTGATGAGAACTGAAAACCACAATCATGAAAAAGGCAATATGTCTGGTTTTAATGGATAAACTGCATTTGTGCATGTCTGTGCTTCCGTATGTTATCAGACCTATTGGCTTTGCCTCTGCTTGTTTTGTTTAAAGCAGATTAGTTGTATAAACTTATGTATTTGTATAGGTGTTTATGTAAGCATAAATGCGTAAATTTTGGATTATTCACCATCCCTGAATAAAACATTAAAAATGTTGCAGTGTAAAAAAGGATTTCTTGCTGTTTTAAATTCATGAATGAGACAAAGAATGTAAAGTGTGATTATTCAGTAGATTTTGTGTATTTATATAGTGCAGCCTACCACCCATTAGGGTATCCAAGCGCTGTCAATGGGCATGGGAAGATTTCGTGATTTGCAGTGGCGGCCGTCACAGTTAAGAGCAGTGAGGCGGGCAGGGTGGGGGGAAGTCAACAGACGAAGGGATAGGTAAAATAAAATAAATAAACCCACTTTACTTGCGCTCGCCCCATCGCCGAGTCGACGATGCGGCGAGCGCAAGGTAAGTGGTTTTATTTATTTTAGAATGTTATTCTACCTATCTCGTTGTCTGTCGACTTCTTCACAACCACCCTGCCCAGCCCCTGCCCATGTCCCACCGCCCACTGCTCTTATCTTCGCTGGTAACCACTGGTGATTTGCCTAGAATCACAGAATGCTGTGCTGATGCTGAGACTCGAACCTGGTTCCCCAGCTCCCAGGTCAGCAGCTTTGGCCACTGCACCACATCCATTCTGTAGAAATATAAACTTTATCCCTCATGCACGTAATGCAAGCACTCAGTAGGAGGTGACATTATACATAAAACAACCAATAGCATGAGGTCAGGGTGAAATAATCCTGTTTGCAGCCAAATTTCACTGCATATGGGTTTGAAAGAACTGGAAACAACAGGTCTTGCAGACAACTGCACTGTCAAGACCGACTTAAGATAACCACCAGATCCCCTTCCTGTGTAATAGCTGTCTGTTGTTTATTTACCAGGGAGTATTTTGTGCAATGATTTGGTGATGATACAGGTGTGTGATTTAATTAGTTTGTTGTGTGCAGGACAATGGTAATTATATTTTTAACTTTGATAGTTGGTGAAAGGCTTATGCTATATTTCTAAGGGAGACCTTAACCTCCCTCAACAAGATTAACATCCATTTCATTTTCCTACATCAACATCATCCCTATACAGTTAACACATTTAAATCAGGTCAAAAGATGTATCCATATGAGAGATCTCCTAAAGCCTACAATTGTCTCACTTCTGTTACCCCTATTGTTAGACTCACATGTATGTCTGGGTGAAGGAATGCTTTTCCTGCCTAATCAGTGACAAAATATACATTTTGGATAGTGGTAGCATGAAGGATAGAAATCTCTCCTTTGTGTGGCCACAACTATCGGGCCTAGTTCCAAATAGGGGTAGGCAGAACAGTGAGATACAGTGGAGATCCACACTTGGGCAGAAGTTGGCATGTCGTACTGCTCGAACTGATTTTTTGCACCAGATGTTTGTTCCACGCTGAAATATTAGTGCAAACAGCATCATGCGGCACGCCAGAGGGAGCTACACCTCAAGTTGGTTTTACTGCCGCTTGAGTAGATTTTCTACTTGAGCAGCAGCTTTCTCACCGTGAATGGTTACAACCACCGGCATTGAGAAAATCTTGCCAGGCACTCTCCTAGTGCTTAAAATCAGGATGGGGAGGCCAATTCTCACTAGCCAGTTTAGCGTTGGCGAGTCATGCATGAGAAAAAGCTCTGCCACCCGGCGGTTAACAGAATTTGTCTGGAACTCTGTGTTTTATGCGTGATGCAGAGTGGCCAAAACTCTGCCAACTCCGCCAGTGCAGTGGAATTTATCACCCTTTTCTAGTTCCAAACTCATCGCAGGAATTCCTAAACACAGCATCACTTTTAAAATAGACCTATCCTTTGAACACAAATTAGCATGGTGGTCAAAAATACCAAACTGTCAAGGATGCCAGTCCTTCACAAAGTGAGAAATGTACTTTATCTTTTAGAAATGATCTCTAGAAATTGTTAATCAAATTAGTTACTTAAGGTATAATTCAGGAGATGGATTCTGCAGAGTGGGTCAATCTTGCTGTTATAGCCTGTAAAAAAATCCATTCAAATTTGACTATGTGCTGACTTAAGCACTCTCAATAAAGAATGTTATAGGTGATTGTCACCCTCTGCCCAAAATTCACAAAATAATAGCTAATCTGGGACAAGCAAAGTCCTTTTAGTGACTAGGTATGATATCTGCATATCCCCAAATTTCATTATTTTCTGATTTTCAAGAATTAACCACATTTGTTACTTTATTTTTTGACAATAAAGTTTTATTAAGTTTCTTCCGTACCAATAGGGCGAAGTACAGCAAGGATGTGACACACAAAAAGAGGTACAGTAAGTATGTAATATCCACATGGCCTGCAATCTACACAACCAAACACAATACAAACAGCACCTAACACACTTGTGCATTATTACACATACAATACATATCAATGTCCAGCCACAGGAACACGGAAACATCACACTACACAGGGGAGTTGCTAATCACCAGTCGTTCAATGGGGTCACAGTAGGCAGATTGTGACAATGAGGGTAGATCAATACCTCTGTTCGTGACCCAGTGGGACCCCTCGCCTGAAACACCACCAGTTCAGCCGTCATATATCTGTCCAAGGCCTTCTGCCACTTGGGCACACTGGGCAGAGAGGGGTCTTTCCAGTGCTGCTCTATGTCACGTTTGGCTACGGTAACGCCAAGAAATAACAGGTGCTGTTTGTAGTGGTTCCCACCAATGTCGTCCGTGCCATGTAAGTGTACCAGTCTAGGATCCAGCGGGACAGTCCACGTCAGGACCCAACCTAGGCAAGACACCACACTAGTCCAGAATGGCTGTATCACCCCACAGCTCCACACTGTATGCAAGAAGGAGCCCTCCTATGAGCTACAGCGGAGCTACATAGGGGACTGAATCGCACCCATTTTCCACAGCCGATAACAAGTGTAATACAACCGGTGGAGGTACTGGAACTGAGTGAGCCTATATCTTGCAGACACCGCTGAGTAACGGGGGCTAGCCAAGGCTTCGGCCCAGTCGTCATCTGTTAGGGCCGGCAGATCAGCCTCCCAATCTGTTCTAGTTTTAAGGATCGTCGTCCTAGTGTGTGTATTGAGGGTCATCTTGCTGTTTTTGCACAAAGGGATATCCACGGAGGAGCTTACCTGTCGCCCATCAACTACTCGGCGCACCCGCTTCGCGGGTGCCCCTTCGCCCGTTTTTTGAGGAGCGGTTCACAGACAACGATTGGGAGGTGTCCGGAGGAGGGAAACCTGCGGTTGGTGTGTGGCTGCAGCGGGGCTGCGAGCGTGCGGGGACTTCATTGCCCAGAAGTCCCTGCCAGACCATCAACGAGCTTCCGGTCCGCTCTCCCTGCTGCCCCGCCCCCCACCCGCCCTCCTGAGGCTTAAAAACACCTCATTGCCACGAACCAAGTGGGTCATCTTGCTGTTTTTGCACAAAGGGATATCCACGGAGGAGCTTACCTGTCGCCCATCAACTACTCGGCGCACCCGCTTCGCGGGTGCCCCTTCGCCCGTTTTTTGAGGAGCGGTTCACAGACAACGATTGGGAGGTGTCCGGAGGAGGGAAACCTGCGGTTGGTGTGTGGCTGCAGCGGGGCTGCGAGCGTGCGGGGACTTCATTGCCCAGAAGTCCCTGCCAGACCATCAACGAGCTTCCGGTCCGCTCTCCCTGCTGCCCCGCCCCCCACCCGCCCTCCTGAGGGTTAAAAACACCTCATTGCCACGAACCAAGTGGGTCATCTTGCTGTTTTTGCACAAAGGGATATCCACGGAGGAGCTTACCTGTCGCCCATCAACTACTCGGCGCACCCGCTTCGCGGGTGCCCCTTCGCCCGTTTTTTGAGGAGCGGTTCACAGACAACGATTGGGAGGTGTCCGGAGGAGGGAAACCTGCGGTTGGTGTGTGGCTGCAGCGGGGCTGCGAGCGTGCGGGGACTTCATTGCCCAGAAGTCCCTGCCAGACCATCAACGAGCTTCCGGTCCGCTCTCCCTGCTGCCCCGCCCCCCACCCGCCCTCCTGAGGGTTAAAAACACCTCATTGCCACGAACCAAGTGGGTCATCTTGCTGTTTTTGCACAAAGGGATATCCACGGAGGAGCTTACCTGTCGCCCATCAACTACTCGGCGCACCCGCTTCGCGGGTGCCCCTTCGCCCGTTTTTTGAGGAGCGGTTCACAGACAACGATTGGGAGGTGTCCGGAGGAGGGAAACCTGCGGTTGGTGTGTGGCTGCAGCGGGGCTGCGAGCGTGCGGGGACTTCATTGCCCAGAAGTCCCTGCCAGACCATCAACGAGCTTCCGGTCCGCTCTCCCTGCTGCCCCGCCCCCCACCCGCCCTCCTGAGGCTTAAAAACACCTCATTGCCACGAACCAAGTGGGTCATCTTGCTGTTTTTGCACAAAGGGATATCCACGGAGGAGCTTACCTGTCGCCCATCAACTACTCGGCGCACCCGCTTCGCGGGTGCCCCTTCGCCCGTTTTTTGAGGAGCGGTTCACAGACAACGATTGGGAGGTGTCCGGAGGAGGGAAACCTGCGGTTGGTGTGTGGCTGCAGCGGGGCTGCGAGCGTGCGGGGACTTCATTGCCCAGAAGTCCCTGCCAGACCATCAACGAGCTTCCGGTCCGCTCTCCCTGCTGCCCCGCCCCCCACCCGCCCTCCTGAGGCTTAAAAACACCTCATTGCCACGAACCAAGTGGGTCATCTTGCTGTTTTTGCACAAAGGGATATCCACGGAGGAGCTTACCTGTCGCCCATCAACTACTCGGCGCACCCGCTTCGCGGGTGCCCCTTCGCCCGTTTTTTGAGGAGCGGTTCACAGACAACGATTGGGAGGTGTCCGGAGGAGGGAAACCTGCGGTTGGTGTGTGGCTGCAGCGGGGCTGCGAGCGTGCGGGGACTTCATTGCCCAGAAGTCCCTGCCAGACCATCAACGAGCTTCCGGTCCGCTCTCCCTGCTGCCCCGCCCCCCACCCGCCCTCCTGAGGCTTAAAAACACCTCATTGCCACGAACCAAGTGGGTCATCTTGCTGTTTTTGCACAAAGGGATATCCACGGAGGAGCTTACCTGTCGCCCATCAACTACTCGGCGCACCCGCTTCGCGGGTGCCCCTTCGCCCGTTTTTTGAGGAGCGGTTCACAGACAACGATTGGGAGGTGTCCGGAGGAGGGAAACCTGCGGTTGGTGTGTGGCTGCAGCGGGGCTGCGAGCGTGCGGGGACTTAATTGCCCAGAAGTCCCTGCCAGACCATCAACGAGCTTCCGGTCCGCTCTCCCTGCTGCCCCGCCCCCCACCCGCCCTCCTGAGGGTTAAAAACACCTCATTGCCACGAACCAAGTGGGTCATCTTGCTGTTTTTGCACAAAGGGATATCCACGGAGGAGCTTACCTGTCGCCCATCAACTACTCGGCGCACCCGCTTCGCGGGTGCCCCTTCGCCCGTTTTTTGAGGAGCGGTTCACAGACAACGATTGGGAGGTGTCCGGAGGAGGGAAACCTGCGGTTGGTGTGTGGCTGCAGCGGGGCTGCGAGCGTGCGGGGACTTCATTGCCCAGAAGTCCCTGCCAGACCATCAACGAGCTTCCGGTCCGCTCTCCCTGCTGCCCCGCCCCCCACCCGCCCTCCTGAGGCTTGATAACAACATTCTACTCCCGCAGCGCGGGACGCAGCCCGGGCTAAGACTGGGCAAAGACAGGGCCGTTTGAGGCCGTTCGAGACTGGAGACACTGGGCTGGGCCACCCCCCCTTATATTTCAGTAAGTGTACGAGATTGAGTCCCCCTCATCCTCTCAGGCGGGAATAATGTCCAAAAATAAAATTCCCACCGCTAGCACATCCATGGCAGGGACCCTGGACAACTTCATTGTTAGAGCTGCAACCATCCTAGAGCGAGAGATAGACCTTACTGAGCGTCGTCTATCGTTTGACCCCTTTACAACCAAACGTTCATCTCTAGGGAAAATCGCCTCATCAGTCACACCAGGGGTAACTACTACTATCCCCATACTAACTGAATGTTTGTCCAGCGATAATGATAGTGCCGACCTCAGTATGGAATTAACTGTTGGCAGTAACAGCAATAGGCGCGGCGATTCTAATAGGATAACTACACCTATGACTACTACGGCATCGGCCGCTAAAAATCAAATTGAAGGTGTTTCTACCCGCGCACAACTACATGTAATAAATGAGGCCACCTCACTTTCTTCCTCCCCTCCCTCAAATCTAGGAGCAAAACCGAAAACCAAGGTTGCTCCGCAAACAAAAGGGGGGAGACAAACAAGAGGGTCAAAAAATAAAAACAAAACACCTGCCTCTAAATTTACCCTGGGCGCTGCTGAACACCCTCTGATTGAAGTCACCTCAGATAAGTCCAGGCAACTAGATGTCGGGTTCCAGGCTAAAATAATAGAGGTGTTTGAAAATTCAACCCGCCTAATTCTGGACAGACTCTCCAAAATTGAGGAGCGTCTACAGAAATTAGAAAAGACTACCTCTGCTAGTCTAGAAATTAACAAATCTTTGAGGACAGACTTCCTCAGAGAGCTTCAAGAACACCCTCTTCCCGTCAAATCTGCCAGTCACTCAAAAGAGAAAACCCCTCCTCTTATGGCCTTGCCTTTAATTGACAAGCACCTGGATCTTACAGGGGACAATTGTCCAAATACAGCCCGCACTGAAAAAACCACGTCCAGAAGTGGCCCCCAAAATCTTCATGTAGGAGTAAAGCCCCTGCAGAACCCATCGGAAGTTAATAACAAATCCAACAATCCTACTCCACAAGAGAGTCACGAGGTAGCAAATAGACCTGCTCCCGTCCAAGATGCTGTTCCCAAATTACCCACCTTAGACCTTCCCCCAGAATCATCACCATATGTCATTATACTGGCGGGAGTACCTGCCTTGCAGGGAAAAACCAACGAGTCTTATCTGGAACTCAGGAACAAGATTATCCATTGGCTCAACTTCAACCGACCCCTCCCTCCTAACATTCATACTAAAATCTTGTTTGTTCGGAGAGTCAGCTGGGTGGGTAGAAGGAGTAAAGACATACCGGGGGACTGCATAATTGTTAATTTTAGGGACACTCAGGCTGTAAAATATATCCAGCACGCACAATCCTTTGACCCCAACACAAACATCACCCCTTTACCTCTCGATTACTTTTATCCTCATTATCTAGTAAATAACCAGTGGGAATTAGTAGGGAGAGCAAACACACATATAAACCAGGCAAGAGGCATGCTGCCTATACATAGACAAGGCTGGTTGGAAGCCTTCCCACTGTCCAATAAGTATAGCTGTTTGGACATGGTCGATTGACTACCCCTAAATTTTAATGTTGTTGATCCTGTGGGGGAAGCCACAGCGGGTGATAAATCAACCCCCGTGACTAAATGCTGGCCCGCAAAACCGCCAATTTCCTCAAAGAATAACGTAGGATCCTCCCTTATTAACATGGAGGATAACGAGAAAACTGACCACCTTTCACTGTCGAGTAGCGAATCCACCAAACCTGGTGCTCCTGGTGCAACACCCTTAGTGACTTTATCTCCAGTGGGTGATACACGCCATTCAGTCGGATTTTTATCCTGGAATGTTGCAGGGCTGAACTCCAGGTTAGCCGACATAAACTGCGCTTCCTTTATTAAACAGTTTTCGATTGTCTGCCTTCAGGAATGTTGGACGGTTGAGCCTATTCATATGAACGGCTACCGCACTTACCATACACCAGCGGTACTCACTCTGAGAGGGAGAAATAAAGGTGGCCTTTGTACTTATGTCTCAAACTGTCTTAAGGAAACTAAGATCTCCTTTTTCCCTAATTCCACCTTTTACCAGATCCTGCATATCACATTGGGAGGTAACGAACATATTAACCTGATTAATCTCTATAACAATATGTGAGAGGGAAGAGGAGGAGTGAGTGTATGCAACCTCAAAGTTTTATAATGACATGTGCCTGTTCTATGAGGGCTGTTAATCCGAATGGAAACCCGACCACAGACACTGCTAACCCAACTGGGGGCTCTGGACCCAACTACACACACCAGAATCCATCTATTGGGGGAGTGACACACCCCAAAATCCCCCCTCCCCGCCACCCCTCCAGCTATGCCCCTGTTGATATGGCGCAGTTCTGCTGTCTCTCTTTTACGCAACTTAGCGCGGCAACTTTGTTTGCTGCCCTGAGTTACACGCAGCCGCGGTCGGTAGTAGGAGTAACTGCAGGGCGGTGATGTGGGGAAGGGGAGGGGCAGGGTGGGGGGTAGTAAACTATGGATTACAGAGGTTTACAGGTAAGTTAACATATAAATTAATAAAATGAATTTCGTTGCGTGCACTGCATCCCCAAATGCGATGCAGTGCACGCAACGAAATTCGTTTTATTAATTTATATGTTAATTTACCTGTAAACCTCCGTAATCCATAGTTTACCACCCCCCACCCTGCCCCTCCCCCTCCCCACATCACCGCCCTGCAGTTACTCCTACTATACTCCTACTACCGACCGCGGCTGGTTACATGAAATGTAAGTATGCTCCCAATTGGTCTAAAAATGAGTATACGAGCAGAAGCTAAGCAGGCATTATGAACAATTGGAGCAATTCATGAAAAATGTAGTGGTATATTTATAGTTATAATAAGGAAGGAGTTTATGTGGCCAAACCAGTAAAAGGTAAAATATTTCTAAAAGAGTAGATTTTTCACTACTGTTAGAAAATGTATTTTTGTTGTGACTCACTACTAACACTTCATCTTACATGGTATGTAAACGTGTGCTTTCGAAAATATCAATGTACCATTATATTGACTGTGGTGTCTTGAACTTAGCAGGTGAGATTTAGACCTTTCTAAACTGAAAGTATTCTTTGTTAAATTCAAACTGTCTTCAGAAATTTGGGCAAAGCCCAGAAAATTGTAGCATGAAAACCTCGAACTCTGACAGTCAAAGATGCTGAACTGCAGCATTTTTCAATGACTTTTTACAAAACATTTTCTTGCATTTTCTAAAAGTCAATGTTCTCACCTTAAGTATCATTATCAAACAACAATAGACGCTGGCAAATCCTGCTGGCTTCTGCTAAATATATATGCTAAACGTTAGATCCTGAACATCTTGAAAAATCAGCCTATAATCATTGATTTACATGATGCTTGTTTTCCTGGAGCATGGAAAAGAAATTGTGAAATGTTTTCACTACAATCCATGCTTTAATATTATAAGTATCTATAAAGGTGAAAATGTGAATTGGTAAGGCGGAACCTGTGCAACTGCTTACTCTTTGGCGGAGAAGTGATTTTATGAAGTAGTGTTGAAGCAGGAAGGGCGTGTAATAAGTCCATCAATGAAACGTAGGTGAATGAAGAAAATGTGCTACTCCAGAAGAGAACCAGGTCCAATATTAAAATAATTTTTACCATTTTTATTCATCATAATTATTGAAATGCCATGAGCATTTGAAAATAAGCATTTTACACAGCATTCAAAAAAGGCTTCAGATGCCAATGCTAAGATAGGTGAATATACCTTCGGTGAAGTTAGGTGTGATGGTGTTTAGTAGATTGTGGCAATAACAATCTCATACATACATGTAATATGAATCTGTTGATTTTGCAAATGCTTATTTACAATGAGTAGTGGTGACTATGACCTCTTGGAACACTGATGAGAACTGAAAACCACAATCATGAAAAAGGCAATATGTCTGGTTTTAATGGATAAACTGCATTTGTGCATGTCTGTGCTTCCGTATGTTATCAGACCTATTGGCTTTGCCTCTGCTTGTTTTGTTTAAAGCAGATTAGTTGTATAAACTTATGTATTTGTATAGGTGTTTATGTAAGCATAAATGCGTAAATTTTGGATTATTCACCATCCCTGAATAAAACATTAAAAATGTTGCAGTGTAAAAAAGGATTTCTTGCTGTTTTAAATTCATGAATGAGACAAAGAATGTAAAGTGTGATTATTCAGTAGATTTTGTGTATTTATATAGTGCAGCCTACCACCCATTAGGGTATCCAAGCGCTGTCAATGGGCATGGGAAGATTTCGTGATTTGCAGTGGCGGCCGTCACAGTTAAGAGCAGTGAGGCGGGCAGGGTGGGGGGAAGTCAACAGACGAAGGGATAGGTAAAATAAAATAAATAAACCCACTTTACTTGCGCTCGCCCCATCGCCGAGTCGACGATGCGGCGAGCGCAAGGTAAGTGGTTTTATTTATTTTAGAATGTTATTCTACCTATCTCGTTGTCTGTCGACTTCTTCACAACCACCCTGCCCAGCCCCTGCCCATGTCCCACCGCCCACTGCTCTTATCTTCGCTGGTAACCACTGGTGATTTGCCTAGAATCACAGAATGCTGTGCTGATGCTGAGACTCGAACCTGGTTCCCCAGCTCCCAGGTCAGCAGCTTTGGCCACTGCACCACATCCATTCTGTAGAAATATAAACTTTATCCCTCATGCACGTAATGCAAGCACTCAGTAGGAGGTGACATTATACATAAAACAACCAATAGCATGAGGTCAGGGTGAAATAATCCTGTTTGCAGCCAAATTTCACTGCATATGGGTTTGAAAGAACTGGAAACAACAGGTCTTGCAGACAACTGCACTGTCAAGACCGACTTAAGATAACCACCAGATCCCCTTCCTGTGTAATAGCTGTCTGTTGTTTATTTACCAGGGAGTATTTTGTGCAATGATTTGGTGATGATACAGGTGTGTGATTTAATTAGTTTGTTGTGTGCAGGACAATGGTAATTATATTTTTAACTTTGATAGTTGGTGAAAGGCTTATGCTATATTTCTAAGGGAGACCTTAACCTCCCTCAACAAGATTAACATCCATTTCATTTTCCTACATCAACATCATCCCTATACAGTTAACACATTTAAATCAGGTCAAAAGATGTATCCATATGAGAGATCTCCTAAAGCCTACAATTGTCTCACTTCTGTTACCCCTATTGTTAGACTCACATGTATGTCTGGGTGAAGGAATGCTTTTCCTGCCTAATCAGTGACAAAATATACATTTTGGATAGTGGTAGCATGAAGGATAGAAATCTCTCCTTTGTGTGGCCACAACTATCGGGCCTAGTTCCAAATAGGGGTAGGCAGAACAGTGAGATACAGTGGAGATCCACACTTGGGCAGAAGTTGGCATGTCGTACTGCTCGAACTGATTTTTTGCACCAGATGTTTGTTCCACGCTGAAATATTAGTGCAAACAGCATCATGCGGCACGCCAGAGGGAGCTACACCTCAAGTTGGTTTTACTGCCGCTTGAGTAGATTTTCTACTTGAGCAGCAGCTTTCTCACCGTGAATGGTTACAACCACCGGCATTGAGAAAATCTTGCCAGGCACTCTCCTAGTGCTTAAAATCAGGATGGGGAGGCCAATTCTCACTAGCCAGTTTAGCGTTGGCGAGTCATGCATGAGAAAAAGCTCTGCCACCCGGCGGTTAACAGAATTTGTCTGGAACTCTGTGTTTTATGCGTGATGCAGAGTGGCCAAAACTCTGCCAACTCCGCCAGTGCAGTGGAATTTATCACCCTTTTCTAGTTCCAAACTCATCGCAGGAATTCCTAAACACAGCATCACTTTTAAAATAGACCTATCCTTTGAACACAAATTAGCATGGTGGTCAAAAATACCAAACTGTCAAGGATGCCAGTCCTTCACAAAGTGAGAAATGTACTTTATCTTTTAGAAATGATCTCTAGAAATTGTTAATCAAATTAGTTACTTAAGGTATAATTCAGGAGATGGATTCTGCAGAGTGGGTCAATCTTGCTGTTATAGCCTGTAAAAAAATCCATTCAAATTTGACTATGTGCTGACTTAAGCACTCTCAATAAAGAATGTTATAGGTGATTGTCACCCTCTGCCCAAAATTCACAAAATAATAGCTAATCTGGGACAAGCAAAGTCCTTTTAGTGACTAGGTATGATATCTGCATATCCCCAAATTTCATTATTTTCTGATTTTCAAGAATTAACCACATTTGTTACTTTATTTTTTGACAATAAAGTTTTATTAAGTTTCTTCCGTACCAATAGGGCGAAGTACAGCAAGGATGTGACACACAAAAAGAGGTACAGTAAGTATGTAATATCCACATGGCCTGCAATCTACACAACCAAACACAATACAAACAGCACCTAACACACTTGTGCATTATTACACATACAATACATATCAATGTCCAGCCACAGGAACACGGAAACATCACACTACACAGGGGAGTTGCTAATCACCAGTCGTTCAATGGGGTCACAGTAGGCAGATTGTGACAATGAGGGTAGATCAATACCTCTGTTCGTGACCCAGTGGGACCCCTCGCCTGAAACACCACCAGTTCAGCCGTCATATATCTGTCCAAGGCCTTCTGCCACTTGGGCACACTGGGCAGAGAGGGGTCTTTCCAGTGCTGCTCTATGTCACGTTTGGCTACGGTAACGCCAAGAAATAACAGGTGCTGTTTGTAGTGGTTCCCACCAATGTCGTCCGTGCCATGTAAGTGTACCAGTCTAGGATCCAGCGGGACAGTCCACGTCAGGACCCAACCTAGGCAAGACACCACACTAGTCCAGAATGGCTGTATCACCCCACAGCTCCACACTGTATGCAAGAAGGAGCCCTCCTATGAGCTACAGCGGAGCTACATAGGGGACTGAATCGCACCCATTTTCCACAGCCGATAACAAGTGTAATACAACCGGTGGAGGTACTGGAACTGAGTGAGCCTATATCTTGCAGACACCGCTGAGTAACGGGGGCTAGCCAAGGCTTCGGCCCAGTCGTCATCTGTTAGGGCCGGCAGATCAGCCTCCCAATCTGTTCTAGTTTTAAGGATCGTCGTCCTAGTGTGTGTATTGAGGGTCATCTTGCTGTTTTTGCACAAAGGGATATCCACGGAGGAGCTTACCTGTCGCCCATCAACTACTCGGCGCACCCGCTTCGCGGGTGCCCCTTCGCCC
The DNA here is from genome assembly GCF_964204655.1 of Triturus cristatus. Taxonomy (NCBI): domain Eukaryota; kingdom Metazoa; phylum Chordata; class Amphibia; order Caudata; family Salamandridae; genus Triturus; species Triturus cristatus. The sequence goes on from NC_140591.1 coordinate 504,196,316, forward strand.
GTTTTTTGAGGAGCGGTTCACAGACAACGATTGGGAGGTGTCCGGAGGAGGGAAACCTGCGGTTGGTGTGTGGCTGCAGCGGGGCTGCGAGCGTGCGGGGACTTCATTGCCCAGAAGTCCCTGCCAGACCATCAACGAGCTTCCGGTCCGCTCTCCCTGCTGCCCCGCCCCCCACCCGCCCTCCTGAGGCTTAAAAACACCTCATTGCCACGAACCAAGTGGGTCATCTTGCTGTTTTTGCACAAAGGGATATCCACGGAGGAGCTTACCTGTCGCCCATCAACTACTCGGCGCACCCGCTTCGCGGGTGCCCCTTCGCCCGTTTTTTGAGGAGCGGTTCACAGACAACGATTGGGAGGTGTCCGGAGGAGGGAAACCTGCGGTTGGTGTGTGGCTGCAGCGGGGCTGCGAGCGTGCGGGGACTTCATTGCCCAGAAGTCCCTGCCAGACCATCAACGAGCTTCCGGTCCGCTCTCCCTGCTGCCCCGCCCCCCACCCGCCCTCCTGAGGGTTAAAAACACCTCATTGCCACGAACCAAGTGGGTCATCTTGCTGTTTTTGCACAAAGGGATATCCACGGAGGAGCTTACCTGTCGCCCATCAACTACTCGGCGCACCCGCTTCGCGGGTGCCCCTTCGCCCGTTTTTTGAGGAGCGGTTCACAGACAACGATTGGGAGGTGTCCGGAGGAGGGAAACCTGCGGTTGGTGTGTGGCTGCAGCGGGGCTGCGAGCGTGCGGGGACTTCATTGCCCAGAAGTCCCTGCCAGACCATCAACGAGCTTCCGGTCCGCTCTCCCTGCTGCCCCGCCCCCCACCCGCCCTCCTGAGGGTTAAAAACACCTCATTGCCACGAACCAAGTGGGTCATCTTGCTGTTTTTGCACAAAGGGATATCCACGGAGGAGCTTACCTGTCGCCCATCAACTACTCGGCGCACCCGCTTCGCGGGTGCCCCTTCGCCCGTTTTTTGAGGAGCGGTTCACAGACAACGATTGGGAGGTGTCCGGAGGAGGGAAACCTGCGGTTGGTGTGTGGCTGCAGCGGGGCTGCGAGCGTGCGGGGACTTCATTGCCCAGAAGTCCCTGCCAGACCATCAACGAGCTTCCGGTCCGCTCTCCCTGCTGCCCCGCCCCCCACCCGCCCTCCTGAGGCTTAAAAACACCTCATTGCCACGAACCAAGTGGGTCATCTTGCTGTTTTTGCACAAAGGGATATCCACGGAGGAGCTTACCTGTCGCCCATCAACTACTCGGCGCACCCGCTTCGCGGGTGCCCCTTCGCCCGTTTTTTGAGGAGCGGTTCACAGACAACGATTGGGAGGTGTCCGGAGGAGGGAAACCTGCGGTTGGTGTGTGGCTGCAGCGGGGCTGCGAGCGTGCGGGGACTTAATTGCCCAGAAGTCCCTGCCAGACCATCAACGAGCTTCCGGTCCGCTCTCCCTGCTGCCCCGCCCCCCACCCGCCCTCCTGAGGGTTAAAAACACCTCATTGCCACGAACCAAGTGGGTCATCTTGCTGTTTTTGCACAAAGGGATATCCACGGAGGAGCTTACCTGTCGCCCATCAACTACTCGGCGCACCCGCTTCGCGGGTGCCCCTTCGCCCGTTTTTTGAGGAGCGGTTCACAGACAACGATTGGGAGGTGTCCGGAGGAGGGAAACCTGCGGTTGGTGTGTGGCTGCAGCGGGGCTGCGAGCGTGCGGGGACTTCATTGCCCAGAAGTCCCTGCCAGACCATCAACGAGCTTCCGGTCCGCTCTCCCTGCTGCCCCGCCCCCCACCCGCCCTCCTGAGGCTTGATAACAACATTCTACTCCCGCAGCGCGGGACGCAGCCCGGGCTAAGACTGGGCAAAGACAGGGCCGTTTGAGGCCGTTCGAGACTGGAGACACTGGGCTGGGCCACCCCCCCTTATATTTCAGTAAGTGTACGAGATTGAGTCCCCCTCATCCTCTCAGGCGGGAATAATGTCCAAAAATAAAATTCCCACCGCTAGCACATCCATGGCAGGGACCCTGGACAACTTCATTGTTAGAGCTGCAACCATCCTAGAGCGAGAGATAGACCTTACTGAGCGTCGTCTATCGTTTGACCCCTTTACAACCAAACGTTCATCTCTAGGGAAAATCGCCTCATCAGTCACACCAGGGGTAACTACTACTATCCCCATACTAACTGAATGTTTGTCCAGCGATAATGATAGTGCCGACCTCAGTATGGAATTAACTGTTGGCAGTAACAGCAATAGGCGCGGCGATTCTAATAGGATAACTACACCTATGACTACTACGGCATCGGCCGCTAAAAATCAAATTGAAGGTGTTTCTACCCGCGCACAACTACATGTAATAAATGAGGCCACCTCACTTTCTTCCTCCCCTCCCTCAAATCTAGGAGCAAAACCGAAAACCAAGGTTGCTCCGCAAACAAAAGGGGGGAGACAAACAAGAGGGTCAAAAAATAAAAACAAAACACCTGCCTCTAAATTTACCCTGGGCGCTGCTGAACACCCTCTGATTGAAGTCACCTCAGATAAGTCCAGGCAACTAGATGTCGGGTTCCAGGCTAAAATAATAGAGGTGTTTGAAAATTCAACCCGCCTAATTCTGGACAGACTCTCCAAAATTGAGGAGCGTCTACAGAAATTAGAAAAGACTACCTCTGCTAGTCTAGAAATTAACAAATCTTTGAGGACAGACTTCCTCAGAGAGCTTCAAGAACACCCTCTTCCCGTCAAATCTGCCAGTCACTCAAAAGAGAAAACCCCTCCTCTTATGGCCTTGCCTTTAATTGACAAGCACCTGGATCTTACAGGGGACAATTGTCCAAATACAGCCCGCACTGAAAAAACCACGTCCAGAAGTGGCCCCCAAAATCTTCATGTAGGAGTAAAGCCCCTGCAGAACCCATCGGAAGTTAATAACAAATCCAACAATCCTACTCCACAAGAGAGTCACGAGGTAGCAAATAGACCTGCTCCCGTCCAAGATGCTGTTCCCAAATTACCCACCTTAGACCTTCCCCCAGAATCATCACCATATGTCATTATACTGGCGGGAGTACCTGCCTTGCAGGGAAAAACCAACGAGTCTTATCTGGAACTCAGGAACAAGATTATCCATTGGCTCAACTTCAACCGACCCCTCCCTCCTAACATTCATACTAAAATCTTGTTTGTTCGGAGAGTCAGCTGGGTGGGTAGAAGGAGTAAAGACATACCGGGGGACTGCATAATTGTTAATTTTAGGGACACTCAGGCTGTAAAATATATCCAGCACGCACAATCCTTTGACCCCAACACAAACATCACCCCTTTACCTCTCGATTACTTTTATCCTCATTATCTAGTAAATAACCAGTGGGAATTAGTAGGGAGAGCAAACACACATATAAACCAGGCAAGAGGCATGCTGCCTATACATAGACAAGGCTGGTTGGAAGCCTTCCCACTGTCCAATAAGTATAGCTGTTTGGACATGGTCGATTGACTACCCCTAAATTTTAATGTTGTTGATCCTGTGGGGGAAGCCACAGCGGGTGATAAATCAACCCCCGTGACTAAATGCTGGCCCGCAAAACCGCCAATTTCCTCAAAGAATAACGTAGGATCCTCCCTTATTAACATGGAGGATAACGAGAAAACTGACCACCTTTCACTGTCGAGTAGCGAATCCACCAAACCTGGTGCTCCTGGTGCAACACCCTTAGTGACTTTATCTCCAGTGGGTGATACACGCCATTCAGTCGGATTTTTATCCTGGAATGTTGCAGGGCTGAACTCCAGGTTAGCCGACATAAACTGCGCTTCCTTTATTAAACAGTTTTCGATTGTCTGCCTTCAGGAATGTTGGACGGTTGAGCCTATTCATATGAACGGCTACCGCACTTACCATACACCAGCGGTACTCACTCTGAGAGGGAGAAATAAAGGTGGCCTTTGTACTTATGTCTCAAACTGTCTTAAGGAAACTAAGATCTCCTTTTTCCCTAATTCCACCTTTTACCAGATCCTGCATATCACATTGGGAGGTAACGAACATATTAACCTGATTAATCTCTATAACAATATTCCGAAAGATGCCTGGGCCTCGACCTATAAAGAACTACTTGAGAGCCTTAAAAATATAGATGAAAAAGTACGCACTGATAGCTGTGTGATCTGGATGGGCGATTTTAATTGCCCCTTATGCCCATTGAGCGATCACAACCTATGTGGACTGGGAGAGATGGATGAAACCACTGTGACACACTTTCCACATACATCCCTGGGCAAACACCTTAATGAGATTCTTTTTTACCTGGACCTGGGTTTTGTGAACGAACTATGCTCCCCACCAGTCTCTTTTAACCCCACATTTAGTGGACGGGGCTGTAAATCAACAATTGACTTTATGTTAATCTCCAAACGCTACTCTCACCATATTCTTGCGTTTGAAACATGTGAGATAGCAATGAGCGACCACCTACCACTTAGCATGTCCCTTGGTATAATGCTGGGTAAACAGAACATGGTTACTAAGACCCAGACCCTGTACGACTTCAATCTTGAACTCGTGAAAAAGAATGGCTATACCCTTAAATGGGACAAAGTGGAACCAGTGGCCTTCCTAGGCAAACTAATTGGCTCAAAGGAAGAGGAATTTAATATCTGCCTTGCAGAGCTCATTGACCCTCCCAAAGTCAATAATGCTTTCCTTGCCATCTCGGAGGAAATTAAAAAGCTACTCACGAGACCACAGCATTCTGGGGCAAAAAAAATTAAGAGATGGTTTGATAGAGAGTGTAGCAAGACCCACGCTCACTTAATGGAACAATTAAAAAGGGAGCCTAGGGTAATGGCTGAAGTTAGATCAGCCAGATCTGCGTACCAACTGGCAGTAAAAAAAAGGAAAAAGCAAATCAAACAGGAAGCTTGGAGTACTCTCCGTGAAACCTGTATTTCCAAAAATAATACTGCATTTTGGAAAGCGGTGAATGCTCCATTCTTCTCCAAAGATTCCACAGACACTATTGTAACAGCAATCTCGGAAGAAGGCTGGCTGTCCTTCTTCCGAGAACTTTACACTAAGGACTCTCAGGTCGAGTCAGAAGGGGATTTTAATTCAGGCAATGAGGACACAGTATTCCACCCAATAAATATCGACTTCACTATGGAGGAAGTCATGATAGCCATCAATAAGAGCCCAGCAGGTAAGGCCCCGGGGCCGGATGGTGTTCCCGTAGATGTCTTTAAGGCTAACAGCAAGTTATGGGCCCCCCTGCTAACCAACGTTCTTAATAGTTTTAACAAAACGGGGTTCCCAAAGACCTGGCAGGAAGCCATTGTAGTGCCTATCTTCAAGAAAGGAGATCGCAGCTCACCTAAATGCTATAGACCGATCTCTTTACTTGATTCACTTATGAAGATAGCGGGGAGAGTCATACTTGACAAATTACAAGTATGGGTGAACGACACAGGCACTCTCTCCCAATTCCAATATGGCTTTAGGGAAGGTCTAGGCACAATTGAGCAAGGCCTGAACTTAGCACTCCTTGTAGCCAAGTACGTCGAAGCAAAACAAGAGAACTTATTTCTTACATTTGTAGATTTGAGTTCGGCCTTTGACTGTATCAACCATAACAAACTCTGGCTAACTATGCAGGAAATGGGAGTGGACTCAAACCTCCTCATTTTTATTAGAGAACTATATCGGGAGGCGGGCGCGAGGGTTCGTTATGGGGAAAAGGGGGATTGTACATCCAAATTTTCCATAGAAAAGGGCGTGAGACAAGGCTGTATTTTAGCACCTTTTTTATTTAACTTATATATTAATTCGGTCGCGTCTCACCTCCTGGCAGATAAACAGGATTACCCAAAAATTGGCAACTCCTTTATCCCCATTCTCTTATATGCAGACGATGCGGTAATTATGTCCCGGACCCAAATAGGTCTCCAGAGATCGACCACTAGCTTCTCCGAATATATGGGTAGTAGAGGCCTAAAGATCAACATAACCAAAACATTTAATATGTGTTGCACAAAAAAGAAGAGCCTTAGCTGTAATACATTTTTATCTAACACAAAAATCATGACTGTTAATACTTTTTCGTACTTAGGTATCACCTTTGACAGTAAGGGAACATGGATTGCGGCAGGTGATTCCCGTAAGCTAGCTTTCTCACGAACAATTGGGGCGGTCAAACATTTTTCAAATAAGGTCGGAGGCCGCCCGGTACCAGTCTTGCTCGATATTTATAGAGCTAAGTGTGTATCTACTGCAATATACGGTGCAGGAATTTGGGGGATTGTTAATACCTCAAGCACCCAAATCCAGACCTGTCAAAACATCTTCCTGCGGTACTTACTGGCTGTCCCAGGGTCAACTTCTGCTTATGCCTGTCATCAAGAGCTGGGTGTGCCCTACATTGCTGACCTTATTAAACTGGAGCCCATCTTGCTGTGGCATAAAGTCTGGTCTGGAACTGAGACAGCCCTAAATAGGGAAATAATAAAGGACTGCCTAGTCTTACATGGAGCATTGAAAATTCCCTGGCTTAATTATGTTAGGAAATTTTTTATCGAGCTAGGCCATCCGGAGTTCTTTAACTCTCCAGCAAGCATGACGAATTTCTCTAGAAGGAAATTCAAGCAAATTTGTCTGCACTTCCTTTCAGAGGCACGCTGGATGTTAGAGAAACACAAGAGCTCTGTCATGGCCAATCAGCTACTTATCACTCACCAGGGCATACAACCATATTTGAAAGTAGTTCCCAGCTGCTATACTCGTATGTTGCTATCCCGTTTTAGGGCTGATATCTTCCATAGAATGGTTACATTCCCCGAGAAGAATTGCTGGCTTAAGGAACTTACTCCATGTCCCTGCGACCATATTTCTGTCCAAACTTCCCTACATTGTATTCTTTTTTGTAAATTTTACTCGGAACCTAGAAAAAGTATTTTACGACCAGTCTTGAAAAAGCTAGGGCTGAGACAATGTAGAGCGGCTCTGGTCAGACTACAAATGTTAGATGATGAATTTCTTATCTTTTCGGTCTCTACTTTTTTAAAAACTGTTATTAGATTCAGGATTTCTATGAATTAGCTCATCTTTATCATGCTGCTATTTTTAACTCTGAAAATTTGTATTTTATGTATGAAATCTGATGTATATATGCTTTTATGGTTTTGAATCTTAAAAATCGAATAAAGCTGTTTCTGATTCTGATTCTGATTCTGAGTGTCTGATATATTTGCCTAATTTTGTGGTCCCCAATGTCCCCCATCAGTAGGCGCCCCTCTAGCGGATGAAATTCAGGCAAAGCCTCCAGACGGCGTAACTGGGGAGCAAGGGCATGTCACAGCTGTAGATAACGATGAAACTGTGATTTATAAAGGTCAAAATCCGACTGCAGCCCCCTCATGACATCACCAAGCGTGGAGATCCCATTGAGGTCCCATTTGCGGAAACCGCCGAGCGCTGCAACAGGCCGGAGAAAGGTGCCATGCCATAGGGGAGTGGAGCGGGTAAGTCTACCCCACCAGCCCATGGATCGAACCGTCCGTCGCCAGATTGGTATGACCGTCTGGCATGCCGGTGGCAGGGTGTCCAGGGACGTATTACTATAAAGGAGATGTAGCAAGGGGGTGCTGGACAAAGCGATCTGCTCGACTACGTAGGCCAGGTCCGACTGTGACCCATACCTCCGCTCGTTGATCACTAAGAGGTGTGAGACGGAATAATATGCCTGGACATCTGCCGCAGCAATGCCCCCGCAGTAGGTAGATTGCGTACACGTGGATAGTGCCACACAAATTGCTCCTCTCTGCCAGAAAAACACGATCTAAAGAGCATTAATCTGTGTGAACCATGATGGAGGGATGGGGTACGGAAAGTTTCTGAAGCCGATATAGAAGGCGCAGTAGGGACACCATCTTGAAAATAGAGGACCTTCAATAAAGAGACAAAGGAAGCTGGGACCAGACCGTCATCTCATTGTGGATAGCAGGGAGCAACGGGACAATAATATGCGTCCAAGAGACTATAGGACACGGCAAGATGAATACCCCCAGATATTTGAAGCCAGTATCGACGATGCGCAGTTCCGAGGCCCAAGCTTGGTTGCACTGGTCCCCGCAGATAGGAAAATGAGTGGATTTGGAAGGATTGGTGCACAACTCAGTGGTTTCACCGAAAACCCGAAGAATTTGAAGGATGCGTGGCCCCGAGAACCATGGATCCAACATAAAAAATGGCATCATCCGAATAAAGTGCGATTCTATTGGAGTGCTCCTGTGTCCAGTCCATCCACCGAATCGCTGGGTCCTGACGCACCCACGCTGCCAGTGGCTTTATCGCAAGGGCGAACAGAAGAGGGGACAGAGGGCAGCCCTGCCTCGTGCCCTGACGGATGGAAAAGGGAGCAAAGCATTGTCCCGTGGCACGAATCGATGCGGTGAGGTCCGTGTACAGTAACCTCTTATAGGCTATAAACCGAGGGTCCGGATTCACGGCCTCCAATAGTTTGAAGAGGTAAGTCCAGCTCACGGAGTCGAACGCCTTATCAATATCGGTGAGTAAAACAGAGGCCAGACGTCCTAAACTGGACGCGCTCGCGATGGCATTGTGGACGCACCTGATGTTATGCCTCGTAGAATGCTGCAAAAAATATCTCGATCTCTGAAGAGGGTTTTCAAAGTTATGTACCCCACAGAGTAGTACTCATCCAGTGTGGCAGCAGTCCCATAAAGTTTGCCAAGTTGTAGGGCCCTATGGAATTGCTCTGTATTATTTGTACTAATAATCTGCTGGTGTAATTTTGTATAGTGCCTAAAAACTTGTATATATTTTTTATTATTGCACAATTATCATTTCACATCAGTTTAATTTATGTATGCAATTTATATGTATTACATTTGTTGTGTAATGGAAGTGTATTTAACTCGGACATGAGTAAAATGTTCCATAAATGTGTCTAACATTATAAAAGAATGTGATTAAGACACTCGATGCGTAAGAACTTAATAGTCTTAGCTTTTGTCCGCCTAAATAAATAGCGGCTTATAAACTGAAAGCCAGGTTGTCTTTTTCCTCTTTATTGTAGAACGCTGCGGCATAAAGCCCGCCTGGTCAAGGTGTATGAGGTTGTGGATGTGAGATCTAAGGTGGTCCGCCAAGACCTTACCTAGGAGCTTAGGCTCAAAGTTCAGCAGTGAGATAGGCCGATAGGAGGCCGGGTCTACAGGGGGACGACCGGGCTTTAAGAATACCACAATCTCAGCGTGTCGCCAATCCAGTGGTAAAATACGCTGCTCTAAGGCTCCATGCAGGGCCTGTAGTAAGTGGGGGCCCAGAGTCACCATGTGGGGATGAAAAAAGTCACTTGGGAAGCCGTTTGGGCCAGGGGCTTTACCCGGGTGGATGCTTGCTAGCGCCGCCTGTAAGTCATCGACCGAAATGGGGCTATCCAGCTGGTCGTGCATCTGGTCAGACAGACTACGAGGGGGAATATCTGAGAGAAATTCATCTATTAGAGGTGCCGCTATCACCTCCGCTCCTGATACAGGTTAGAATAGAAGGAGGCAAGCACCTGGACCACCGCAGAGGGGGTGGTACATAGGGAGCCATTAGAAGCACGCAACAGATGAACCTGTACCGGGGCTGATCTAGCCTGGCATAGCCGATGCAGCATTTGGCTGGACTTGTCGCCCTATTGATGTATCCAGTGCTGGATTGCCAGCCACGCCTATTTGGCTTCATCTGTGAGGAGCTGGCGGTTTTGCTGCTGAACATGGAGCAGGTTACGTCGGGAAATGGGGTCCAACCATTCTAGAATTTGCAACTCCAGCAGGCTTTGGCGATTCTCCAGTTCCTGGACTTGTGCCAGTCGCTTATGTTTTTCCCCGGTGTGGAAGCTAATGTCAGTCCCTCTAATTGTTGGCTCGAGAGCCTCCCATAACATTACCGACGATGGAGAGGTAGGCACGTTAAACCGGAGATATTCCACAATAGCGAGATGGAGAGTCTCCTGAAACGTAACATCCCGGAGGAGCCGCAGAGACATGCGCCACCTGCACGAGGTCCGGGGGGTCTCTAGGCACAGCTTGATTTGATCGGGTAAGTGATCTGAGAGTCCTCTGGCCAAAGTCGTGGCCTGTGCCAATGGGTTTGAGTAACTGTGTGGAAGGAATATGTAATCAAGTCATGAAAGAGTGTGATGGACGGCCGATTCATACAAAAATCCTGCCTCTGTAGGGTGAAGCGCTCCCCATGAGTCAGTCCATCCCAATGTGTGCGCGAGTATATGTAGCTTGGACGCAGGGGGGGAACTGTCCGGTTGCACCGCCCGCCACATGTCCTGGAGGCCCATGGTATCATTCCAGGCACCACCAAAAATCATCAAGCCGTCAAGAAGGTCGCCCCACACTTGGGTAATTTTGCCTGCAAAAGTTTGGCCCAATGGATGGGGGCATAGACACCCCCAATCGTAATCCGTTCCCCAGCCAGTATGCCCAAGACTATGGTAAAGCGCCCTCCAGGGTCTAGCCAATGTTGAGAGATGTGGAGTGGCATGCATCTGCGAATAAGGAGTGCCGTGTCACGAGCGACCGATGAAAATCCAGAATGGTAGGTAGTGGCAAAGCCAAACATGTTCAGGCAAGGAGCTTTATTGCCCAGGAGATGTGTTTCCTGCAACAGAAGGATATCGGCCTTACAGTGTTTTGCCAATCGAACAACCGCCCCTCAGTTTATCTTATTCAGTAGCCCTTGTACATTCCAAGAGATTATGTTTAGCTCTCCCATAGGAGTGTCACCCGTGGGTTGAGTCATCCCCCGTCGTCTCTGTCCATAGCTGTCAATGTGATGCCCCTGACCTAAAATGTGTAGGTGTGTCTAGTGCGTGAAACAATTAGAACAAAAAAAAAACCTCCCCAACCCCATACATCCGAAAACACACAAAGTGTACGTCGAGCGATGGTGGAGCTGTGGCGTAGCGAGTAGTGTGTGACAGTGTGTTTGGTGTGCAGAACAGAAAACCCAACAGCAGGAAACCCAACATGTCCCTCCCCCATACTTCCAGTAACAAGGAGTACCTGTCGCGGTGGAATCATGTCTCAGGCCCCAAACCCGATGACCCAAGCAGTTTCCCAATGGAGCCCACCCAACCCAACATTACCCAACATTTCCCAAAATGTCAAGGGCGTGGAATGTCTGACATTGCCCAGAACCGGTGCAAGTGACCCCAGCACTATAGGATCCGATACAGCCCAGTAAGGAGTGGCAGCTGCCAGACAGCACCACACACAGAAAGAAAAGAAAGCCAAACCCCCTGGCCAGTGCTGCTTCAGTCAGCGGTTTCAGGTTGACCGTGGGCTCGCCAGTTAGAGCGGGATCTGTGACGCCTCGATGTTTCATCTCTGTCCTGCCGGCTGCTGCTATGAGACCCTTGCGAAGAGTCGGAGTCCAGCTGTGGTGGTGTGTGCAGCTTAAGGGTATGTCTCTCATCAGTCCAGGCGAAGACCTCCTCCGGGAGGTCGAAGAAGTGAGTCTTGGCATTGTAAACCACTTTCATCCTGGTGGGGAACAGCAGCGCATATGATAGGTTCAGCTCTCGGAGCCTTCGTTTTGCCACAACAAAGGATTGACGCTGTTGCTGCACCAGCCTGGTGTAATCAGGGAAAACCGATTGGATGAGAGTCAAAAATCATTTTATCCTTTTGGAGCCGGGCAAAGCAGAGGGTGGCATCGGGATTTTCATAATTAAGGAGCCAGGCGATCACAGGCCTCAGGCTCTCCCCTGGAGGTGGATTCTTAGTCAAGGCACGGTGGGCCCTTTCTATCACAAAGTAGGGGGACATGGCTTCGGCCGGCAACAGTGCCCTTAGCCAACCAGAGAGGAAATCGTCCATGGATGTGCACTCGCAACCCTCTGGAAAGCCCACCAAGCAGATGTTTTTGCGCCGCGCCCTACCTTTTGCGTCTTTGACCCGTGAAGGCAGCTCCTTTGAGACCATGGTGATTTTGTCGACCTTCTTCTGGAGGGTGGATACCGTGTCTTCCACCGTGAAGACCCTGGCTTTTGCCTCTGTGATCCTGTCCACAGCTTTCCGAAGGTCCTGGCGGAGTGGTAGTATAATGATCCATATTGGGTTGCATAGAGGCAGCCGCCCGGGCTTGTCCCTACCCATTATGAAGCGGAGAGGCGGACAAGGAAGCGAGCCTGGGACGGACAGCCACAGCAGATACGTTAGGTAGGTTGGGCCCCTATGCTGTGCCGATGACCGCTGTTGGCATGCGGGGGGCTTCGTGGTACCAGGCCCACCAGTCTATGGGCAGTGATGCAGACCAACCAAGGGCAGGGCACCAGGCCGGGTCTCATGGAATCTGACCCACCCAATAGCAAGCTGCACCAGGACAAGCCCAGCCGCTTTCACCACCAAGGAGGGACAGCCAAGTAGACCCCCATACAGGAACCAGACTCAGCCGACCCCCGACCCAGGCACTTGCCCCGGCCAATTGCACCAGGATCAGCAACAAGAAGGCTCCACAGTAATTGTGCTTCACCTCCAATCCTTCCAGTTGTGTCAAGGCATCAGCAAGATGTAAGTCCGGCATCGAAAAACACCCCCCAGGCACCGCAACGTACCCCTCAGGGCACCACGTCCTTCCGGCCCTAGAGATCTCCAGGGGGCCGGGGGCCCACTACGACTGTCAAGAAGAGGTACTCAGGTGAGTCAAAGCTGCCTAGTAGGAACAGGCCACAGGTGCAGCAAAGGCAGCAGCAGTGAGATCTCCTGTCTTGATGTGAGCGCACCTGTGGCCATGCGAGTTAGGGGCCCTCAGAGCCGCCGCAGTCTCTCCTGAACAGGTTGTCCCAGCACCGAGGCCAGGGCCTACAAGATGCCTCCCTCGCCGTCCATTCACAGGCCCGATCTGGCTAGTACCATTGGAGTCAGCAGCGCACACGTGACCCGGGGCGGTGTCTTCCAGCATACATAGCAGGCCAAGTTGAGGGCCCCTGCCGATGTTGTTGGCTCCAGGGGCTTTTCCCACCAGTCGGGCACAAGGGTCAATGCGGAGCCCGCAAAGGGAGCTGCAGGCTCCAGAGGCTGCAGCGCCCTGCAGCAGCTTAGGGGAAAGGGGGGAGGGGCCCGCAGCGATGGCACAGCAGGGAAGGTCAAGGTCAAATGCTGAGTCCCCCGACCCCAAGTCCCTACCTGCACCCAGCCGAGGCTCCGCTGACTGAAGATGGTCACAGCAATGCGTTTTCCCCAGCTGGTCCGCTGGCCACAGCCTCAGCGGCCCAGTCCACACAGCACGTCCCCCGTGCGAGCTCCCCACACTTCGGCCTCACATGCGTTGTCTTCAGGTCTGGGCCAACGCTGCTCGCCACCACCGCGAAACTCTGCCAAAATTATCCAGATGGGGTCCAGAGACAATTTGCAACATCTGCGCGGGCCGGGGTCAGGATTATTGTTTCAGCACCAAACGGCTCGGACTAGCGGAGCACTACGGAGGCACGTCTGCTATGCTTGGCTCCGAAGCCATGCCCCCGTTACTTAATTTTTGAACATACAAATCTCTCAGATTGCTCTTTGGTTTAGCATCTGCAGTCAGTGTCTTCCAAATGTTTATGGACTTTAGATTGGGTAGGACTCTTGGAGTTCAGGCTTACCAAGACAATGATCTCTTATTTGCTAACACAATGCATACACATAATCAGACCTTGTCCAAAGTTCTTTCTCTTTTAAGGACATTGACATTACCCTCAGATGGTATCAATCTTTGACTCAGCAATTGGATTATTTAGGCCATAATATCCATTCTGAGGGTATTAAACAAAACATTTCTTTGATTGGAGCTATCCAAGATGCTTCTACACTCAAAGACAAGGATACTCTTCACACTTGCTTGGTTTTTTAAGTAAATATTATTCAAGATATAATCAATATTAGAAATCTGTAGCATCACCTTTGTATAACTTACTTAGGGAATGTGAACTGTTTGTGTGGACTGACGTTGTTAACCATGATTTCATCAAAGCTAAACATCTTATTATTTGGGCACCAGCTTTTTCTCCTTTTGTGTTAGGGAAAGCGTTTTGTGATGGTGGATGTTGGTTAGATTGATCTATGAGCAGTGTTGTCTCAGTGGATACAGGGCAAGAAACAAACCAATGCATTTGCTTATCGTGCTTGAAACAACCAGAGTTAAATTACAGCACGACTAAAAGAGATGCGCTAGTTTGTTTCGGAGTGTACGAAAAATGTAGAACTTTATTTGTGGAGTTCATATTTACATTTATATATTGATCACAAACCTTTGGTTTACTGACTCAATAGGAATGGATCAGAGAAAGTATCTGTCAGTCTTGCTATATTATTTCACCTTCACAAATACAATTTTACTGTGAAATATGTTTCTTGTGGTAAAAATCTGTGTGCAGATTGTTTATCAGAATGGCGGTTCCTGACTTGTGGGATGGACAAGGAGATGATGTGGTGTGTGTGGTAGCACAAGTAGAAGATATTTTAGTAGGCAAAGGAGATATTTCTCCACAACAATGACTTCATGCTTTAAAAAATGATGTAACTTTAAAATCTGTAGTGGAATTTGCAAAATTGGTTTGTAAACAGAGAAATTTAGACTCCTGGTTTAGGTTGTTTGCTCAAGTTTCTAACAAATTATGTGTCATTAAAGGAGTTCCGTTAAGACATGATTTATGTGTTCTCTCACTTGCTCTCAGAGATCAGCTGATCAAGCTAAGTCATGAGGGACATCCGGGAGTGAGAGCAGCTCGCAAAAATATTAAACCGTACTATTGATTGTCATGTTTGGAATCTCAAGTTTCTAGTTGGATTGATCATTGCAGTGCTTGTCTCTTATCAGAAAAGCATTGGAAATTTCCTGAGACAACCTTACACATGGTTCCATTGCCCATAGATGCTTGGCGGAAAGTTGCTCTAGGTTGTGCTTCTTTGCAAATGAAGCTATTTATTGACTCATTCAGCATTACACATTTGAAGGTTGCAGTATATTCTCCCTCTTCAAATGGTTTGGTGGAGAGGGTCAATAGGATCTTGAAAGAGGGTGTTCAAACTGTCGTAGCATTGAGATGTGATGTTGAGAAAATTCTAGGACAAACATTATTGTAATTCTTCCATTCCACATAGCGCTACTGGTGTGTCACCCTTCAAGTTGCTAAGCAGTAGTTTTCCAAGGACAAAGGTTTGTCCTGATGAGATTAAAGAGATAAAAAATGATTTTGGATGCAAGTTGGGATGTTCCAGTTCTATTGTCCTCTAGAGGTTGGCTTGACTTTTACTTTAATGCTCAGCACTGGTCTTTGGTGGAGACCAGTTGTGCTGGCTGTGGGCTCCTTTTGATTTGAATAAACTTACATGGTTTGCCAGCACACTGTGGTGCCTTTGTCATGAGTGTGGAGGCCCTTCGGGCTCTAAATGAAGAAATGTTGTCATATTTTATTTATAATAGGTGGCATTTTTGAACAATGTTTGGACCTATGGCTAACAGTGCACATACTTACAGCTACATTTGGAGCACTTTGTGGACACTCTTGGTTCGGAAAACGGGCTTGCACTTGTAAGTGTAGAATGAGGCCAGTGCATAACGATCCAAGCAGGTCTCGTACTCAGGACAGCATGGTATTAACGGAGAGATGTAAACTTTCCACTTTACCAACAACCTGTGTGTTAGCCACAATCTAACTCCCCGAGCCCACTTATTTTGCCACACTTTCTGTGACATCTCAGCTTTTGATCCACCACTGCCTGGGCACACAGTGCTTTGTCTTAAAGGAATGTGTGATCCAACAAAACATATCAGCTGGGGAAACAAAAGGACAATAAAAAGATTTACAATTCATATAAAAAGACTGCAACTCCTTTCAAATGTTATTTTCATAGATGTGTGCAAATTTGTGTACATATCAATTTTTTCTTCGAATTTCATTTAAAAAAAAATTTGATGGCCAATATATCATGTGAAAATTGAACATGAGAGCATACCTTATGTTAAAAAATGCTGCACCAGTGCAAATAGTTAACTGAAGACTATTTATTGAGAGAGGCAGCATTTTGCGGGACACTAGACTCAGTACCTGGGTAGATGTCTTCAAGGTCTGTAACACATCGCCAATTCTCTGGTGATGGACACTTAAAGGAGTGCCCCATGATATGCAGGAAGCAATGTTTGGAAACAAAGATGGCACACCCCAACGTCGGACAGCAGGCAAAGAATGTCATACTTTAGCTCCTTTTTCACATGTCAACTTGATACCCTGAATGTGTAAATGAAGCCTACTTTCCTTGATGGTGGCTGGGCTAGATAACTTTAGCAGACCTTCTCAACGTAATACGTTTATCGAGTCACACTTTGATGTAATTTCCTATCTGAATCATATCTTAAGGAGGCAGTCACAAGTGGAAGATGCAGTGCTAATCCTATTTGTCAGACAAACATTGCTCGCTTGCTTCTATTTGTGACATTGTTCATCAATCTGTTCATCAATTTATTTTGTATTTGTCACCCCGAGTGGGACGGGTATGCCCAGACATGGGTCCCGTGCTCTCCATGCCAATGGAGTCAAGCTATCCTGACTGATGAAGGGTGATACCCCAAAACCTGTCCTTGGATGCTTGTTTCCTGTCCAGGGAGGACCTGGCCTGGAGATTCGGGCTGGACTGTTCCAATTGGGCACAGGGTCAAGACTGATGTGCATATGGCTGGGTTCAAACTGGAATGGCATGGTGAGCAAAAAGAAACTATAGATGTAGGCCCAGATGTCTGTACTGTGGTGAATGTATGACATTGTTCTGGATTCTGTCCATCAATTGTTCTTTCTGTACCTGTTTCATATGTGCCGACAGGCCTGATTTCAGGAAGGAGACTTCCAATTGTTAAAGGCAACAATGGTTTTATTTTAGCAGTCTCCTACTTAAAATTGCCTACGCTGCAGTGGAAGTCAAATGGGAAATTACATTCCCTTGATTTGTTTTTTTCGAACTCTCCCAATTTACTGTTCTAAAATGTTCTCATGTACGCTGTTTTGCTCTTTACAATTCGTTTTCCTTTGGGATATTCTTGTGAGTGATTCAACTCACTTTTTTCTTTTCCCTGATGTCATACCTGGCATATCTGCTGCTTGACTAAATGGGAAACACAAAAACGTATTTGCATACTTAACAAATCATAGTTTCAATTTGTGGATTTACTCAACCACAAATCCCATTTATCTGGATAAATTTGCCTATATTTGTGTTAACTGTTAGCAAGTTTAATTAACTAAGCAGAATTTCACACAATTCTGTGGTGTGGTTCCCTCAATTTCTCACAGTTCTAATGATAATGTGATGGTTTAAGTAACATTTTACCAAATATAACTCTATAGTGCTTATAGTTTCAAAATACATTGTGGAATGCTTTTGTGTATCCTTGAAAGGGAAAACAGATGCTTGATAGCTTTTTAAACAATATAAATGTTTGCATTACAGATGTTCCTACTAAGGCATTTGCATTGTTGGGCCACCATACCGTGCTTACTGATTTTTCCAGATGTTATTTTAAAATTCTGTAATAATTGTATTCTATGTTAAAAGTAGAAAAAAAAATGTTGTCAACATTTTATCAAGTGATTTTGCCAAATCAAACAACTGTTTGCTCCTTTTCAAAATGTGAAAAGGATCCTGTAATGACATGATATTCCCTCTTTATGTGTGACTTCATTTCCTGTAAAGTAACAATAATGTATGGTTTTCTATTATTTCATTATTTAAAAATGCATGTTTTAGTGTCTAAAATCAACTTACAGCAGAAAACATTTCTTCCTCTCTATCTTGGTCTTTCTCAGTTGCTCTTTCTTACCTCCCCTCTCTCTCTTTCTCGTTTCCTCCCTTCCCATATCACTTTCGTTCTCTCTCTCAGTCTCTAGTACTTGTTTATTTCTCCCTACCCCCTCTCTGAATCCTGTGTTAAATTTGTAAAGAAAAGTGTTGGGACCCTTCCCAAGAGACCACTTCCTCCTGCAACTTTTTAACTTGCTCTTGCTGCATCGCCAACTCTGCGATGCAGCGAGCAGAAGGTAATTTTATTTATTGATTTATTTACTTACTTACTTTACTCCTTGCCGTCGTATGTCCGACTCCACTATCCTCCCACCCTGACCCTCCCCTGCCCCACTGACCCGCAGCACTCCCTCTGAGAGCCACCACTGGTCCAGGCTTTGCAGCCACCCTGGGAAACCAACACTTTTCTTACACACAATGTGCTGCAAATCTCAATGATTGCATAAAATCATGTCTTATCCTGGCACTTTTGTGATGTAAATTTCTAGAATTAGCAGTGATTCGCAAACTACCTACAATCCATAGTTCCCCTGCTTGTCCCAATAGAAATGCAACCCCACTCATGTGGCAGGATCTAGTGTTTGAAACAAGAATGGATCAAACCAGGCTCTTTGGGAGTCCTCTGCTTTTCCATATGTCAAAACTGGGGCCAAAAGAATAAACATTTCCTCTTGCTTGTTATGGGAATGGGGATGATTTGTGCCACAGGTGGGCAGAAAGACTATTTGGCTCTGAATGGGAGAACACAGGCCCATGCCAATGGGGAGGCAGTTCCCCCACAAAGAATACTTCCCTTCACCTATCCCTAGCTTCTTCTCACCAAGAACTAGCCTTTTACCTCCTGGGGGAGATTAGTGGTCAATAACCTCATTGGGGTCAGAAATTGTAACTGGCTCATTGCATGGTGGCAGCTACCTTCACTTATCCCTGCTGTCTGGTTGGCTTTCTGCCCCTATGGGTGGCAGAAAGACTAACTGCACATGGAAGCGGCGGAGCAGTGCCCTATGTCATTGGGCTCGCTTCTCTCCAAAATTACTTCAACTATCCCTGGTGTCCAGTGGGCTTTTGGGTTTTCTCCTCCCCTGGGATGGATTGATGTAAACAAACCCATGTATCTCCAGGGGCGGCAGATATCTCGGAAAGATGGGGAGAACTGACCCATGATATGAGCGTTCTTTCTGGGCCAAATAATTACTGCCCTTCACCGCTACCTGGTGTCTAGTGGCTTTTTGCTCCTCCAGGGGGCACATGGGGTGGACTTTTCAATGCCCCATGCACATACAAGGGCATCTCTTTCTTTAGTACTATACCTTTGCTCTGTGCCAGTGTTTTTAGCACCCTCCATGGATATGCTATAGTATTCTAATGGTTACCTACCCTCCGGTACAAAATTCTCCATTACCAATGCCACTGGCATCAACCAATATGGTGCATTGATATCCTGAGACAAAAGCTTTTGGAGCAGAAACCCGCGATACAATTTCCTTTGTATTCTCATACCAATATTGTTCCTCCTTGATCCAAATAACCTTTTCTTTTTTCTTAATTTTTTTTAAAGACTTCATAATGGTAGCATTACCTTGAGCAAGGATGAATAATAATTTCTCAGCTCAAAGAATAATTTAAGTTGGTCTTTATCAGATGGACAAGGGGCTCAACTCAAAACTTTAATTAAATCCTCCTTAGGTTTAATTTCATCCGCTGTGATTCTGTTGCCTAAATAATTTCTGAAATCTGTCCAAAATGAACACTTCTCTTTTCATACTGCTAAGCTGTGCATTGTTGCAAAAAGAAGCGTGCTGTCCTGGAAGGATTGCACCCCCAGGACATTCTTAAAGGGGCAATACATCACTTTTTTAAAAGAAGCTTGCCATAGAGAGTAGACCAAAAGGTAACTTTAAATATTTGTAGATGAGTCAAGGTGTTATGAAAGTAGTCAACATTTGTATTCTCTCTGGAGCCACCTAGTGTTAAGCAGTTTTTAAATCAATGGTGCTAAAATACTTAGCACCACCAATAAACAGAAGAGTTCCTGAACATGAGGAAAGAGTGGAAATCAACTAGGCTGTTGTTGTCAAAAGATCAGGACAAAAATTGATCTGCCCCTTTTCTTTTTTACAATCACCACTGCACTGACCCCTCAGATGTATTCACAATTTCACTGATCTCATTTTTACCGAGTTCTTCAAGATTTTTTTCTAAATACTTCCTAACACTGAGAGAGACGTCATGTACCTTGAGAACAACAGGATTGGCATTTTCCTTCAATATGATTTAATCTTCAACCCCCTTAACCATACCAATATTATCAGAAAATACCTCCTTGTATTTGTTCAGAATAGCACTTAAATTATCGGTTTTATGCTCAATAGGCATAACTGCTGCATATATGCCAGTTTATCGAACAGTTCCTAATCTGCCCTGGTCAACCAATAATGTCTCTTCCGGTTACTGCTACATGTATTTTTGCTATAATATGTCCCAGAAAAATTTATGGATTCCTCACAAAATCCCTATGTTTAAATTTCCTTGTTGCCATACGTAAACAGCTCGAATATTAGATTGACATAAATTCCTAGCACCCCATAAATACTAATAGTGGATTCATCTAACATGGTAACTGCCAAACCAGAATCCACCATAATGTCCAGCTCAACATCTCCAATATGCTCGCTGCAAATTGGACCTTTCTACAACACTAAATGTGTTCTTGTACTCTTAGAGGCACTGTTCAGTACCATTTGATCTCCTATATACTTAGCAACACTGTTTTCAAATTGCAAGTACATGCAAGAAGCTTTAGGAAGCAACCAATTGATCAATGTTCTCAGAACTTGTTTCAGTGAGTGCAAATTGAAGCATTCTACAACTATACTAAAATCAGACGAACTGAAAGCCATTTTTGAGCTTTAATATATACATTCCATCCATCCACTTCGGCATCAGAAGGTTGAATTTCAGATAAATGGTCAAATATCTTTTGACCTTTAGAACCTAGATGATAGGGTGGTAGTGCTAATTTTCTAGTTGGAGAATATATACACCTAAATTACTACAAGGTTTGTACTGGAACTCTCTGATCAGTGTTTCCATTCCTTTGTAGGTCTCCCAGCATTCTGCCAAAACCTGGAAGGATGCCCTCCCATCGCCATAGTGACTGTTCATAAAGTTACTGTTATCCCCTTGTTCCAGCATTATGTCTAGAAAATTAATAAGATGACATTTTTGTTGTCTTGTCCATGAGACTTGGAATTATAAAGATATTTGGCAAATGGAGATGAAGAACAATAATAACTTTAAGTACAACTCTTTGTAGACAATCACAAATAAACCAGCAAAGCTGTGAGTAAAAAAGTCCTACCATTGACAGCAGTACCGAATTTCCAAATGCTCAAAGCACATTTGCAGTGAAAGTGCTAACTGAGGTAAATCCTCTAGTCAAAACTCAGCAAGTCACCAATTCAGAATGGCTGCACACAAAATGTAAACAAATCACTGTATTTAAAAAACGTGCCCATCTCACTGATCTACAGTCGCAGCCATGGATGCCCAACTTGACTTGTCTGACCCTGACGTCTCTCCCAACTATCTTCAGAGATGCAGACTGTATCCCCTGCAAACAGTCTTATACTGCAGCCACCCAGAGTAGGAATCCCGAATTCTGGTCAACTTTGCTTGCAGGATACAGCAAACAGCTGTTCACCAATGAAGGACGTGACTGAAAAAGTAATCACATCCCTTGAGTCGGGCCCAGAAGTAGGGTCGGTAGTCGCAGCAAAATGTCGAGCACCTGTCTTGCAAGAAAATGAAAATGAGGAGAAGTCTTGTTCTGCTAGTAAGTATATATATTTACAAGAAACAAGGTAGATACGGAGGTTGCAGACCAGTGTCCTACCTCTCATAGTGGATCAGCAATTACTGGCAACTTCCAGACATTAAGCAAACTAGAACCAGAATGCAAAGATGGTTCTGGGCAATGTAACATGCATGCATGAGAATACTCAAGCAAAACCAATGATTCAACAATAGAATACAACTGAGGATTACAACATACTACCAGTCAAAAGCATTCATTATAATGGTAAATGCTATTTGTCTAATATTAAGGCTATTATTAAAGCATTTTCAATCAAAAGACCATGTGTGCTTACATCTTTCCTTTCTGGCTACAGGCCACATATTGCAGTCATAGCACCAACCAAAAGGGGTCCCTGCACTTCAGATCTTATGGGACTAAAGCTCTGGCTCTAAGTGCTTTAAAATGGTGCAATTCGCTTACTCCCAAATGACACATATAATTTAATTCTAAGTCCCTCTTAAAGTGGTACTACATGTACTCAGGGCCTGTAAATTAAATGTTGCTAGTGTGTCTGCAGCACTCATTGTGCCACCCACTTAAGCTGCCCTTTAAACATGACACAGGTCTGCCATTGAAGCCTTTGTGTGCAGTTTTTACTGCCCTTATCACCTGGCAAAATACACTTTTTCCTATTTCAAGGCCAGGAATCTCCCAGGTCTGTGAGATGCACTGCTATCGCCCCTATGGTTTCAGATTCTTATTAAGTTTTCTTGTTGTTCTTTACATAATAAAGGCAAAGTTTACACGAAGAAATTTCAAAATGTTGTATTACAAAATAATATTGTTTTTAAGGTAAACCAATTCCTATCTGTAAGCTTCTAGAGTGAGCATACACAAATCTCTTGTACTTGCTAATCTACTTCTTAACAAGCATCAAATCATATCCAGATTACATATTTAATCTACAGTTCAAAATAGAAAAATTCACAATGCATTTCGGGTTGAGAAACCCTTCTTCAGGGGTATTTCCAAGAGAGAGTAAGATGAATAACTGAATTCTGTTCCTTCCGAGTGGAACTACAACAAAAATGGAGAGTAACCAGAAATATCATAGGCTGTTACGATGAAGACTTGATACATTGTCAGCAATAGGATTTGCACATAGAAGAGGAAAAGAAGGGAAAGTTTATTGGATGCATGCAAGACGTGATAAAATTACCGAAACCCAGGGGACCAGAGAGCCAGTTAAACGTGCTTTAACTAAGTGTCGTGAAATACTACTAAAACTGCAGGTGAAAAAGAATATGTGCAGTGAGTGTACAAATAAACGTCATGCTGCAATGTGAAAGCAGCTCATACCCGCGCTACGTTCGTGAACGCCAGCCTCCTCGCTGAAAAATAAAGAACCGAATGAGACTACCCCTCCGGGCACATAATCTGTAAATGTTGTACTCAAGAGTGGGACTCAAGCATACCAAAAGTGACGGCCAATAAACAATAGAAATGGGAAAGTGAATAACGCATATTGTTTAAAAGATGGGAGCTCACGGGCATATACATAACAATATCGCTTGGTGATTTAAGCTGTTTTTTGAATTTCAATGCCTAAAAAATGTATGCTGTGAGACTGGATGTTGTGTGTGAACTGTATTCTGGGGTTACACAGATTAAGTTCCCGTATGCAATCCTCCAAGGATTCTTGGGTTCCTTTCCAAAGGACCAGTATATCATGGTTGCCTGTTATCGGTTCACCAATGACACACGTCGAGCCTAGTATTCTATTACATGCTGGATATTCTACGCAGCATTTCAGAGTAGACGCTTCTGATACATCTGCACACACTTACTGTGTTTTGTAAATTCGCAAGCAACAATAAAGTTTTGTGATTGGCCGTTTGGTTTTGATTGGTTACGAGGCTTTCTTTGCCTTTAAAACAGTGTAGGCTGCAGCATACGCTATGACGTCTTTTTTGTCTTTACGGAAGTGGTGGCAGCTTGGCGGTTGGTCGGCATTATCCAGGTGAGCACAGCTGTGCACGGGATTCAATGGCTTAAATCACTAAGCGATATTGTTATGTATATCATACACTTTTGAGTTTGGAGCTAAGTATTCAGTGCGGTAACTGTTTCTCCTTTTACTTTTCAGACACGGTTACCTTTAACGACGCGTCTGATAAGCACCGTGTTTTACCTTTACGCCGTTTTACCCTTACGCTTTTGCATTTAGTTTGTTTACAGCACGCATGCTTAGGTTTTGTTTTTATTTTTCTCAGTGACAACTATCAGCGGTTAACAAACAGTACGCCCGTGGGCTCCAATCTTTTAAACGATATATGTTATTCACTTTCCCATTTCTATCATTTATTGGACGTCACTTTTGGTAAGCTTGAGTCCCACTCTTGACTACAACATTTACAGATTATGTGCCCGGAGGGGTAGTCTCATTCGGTTCTTTATTTTTCAGCGAGGAGGCTGGCGTTCACGAACGTAGCGCGGGTATGAGCTGCTTTCACATTGCAGCACAACGTTTATTTGTACATACACTCACGTTCTTTGGCACTGAATTGGCTCACCCAGAAACGGCATGTCACTGCACATATTGTTTTTCACCTGCAGTTTTAGTAGTATTTCACGACACTTAGCTAAAGCACGTTTAGCTGGCTCTCTGGTCCCCTGGGTTTCGGTAATTTTATCACGTCACGCATGCATCTAATAAACTTTCCCTTCTTTTCCTCTTCTATGTGCAAATCCTATTGCTGACAATGTATCAAGTCTTCATTTTAACACCCTATGATATCTCTGGTTACTCTCCATTTTTGTTATAGTTCCACTCGGAAGGAACAGAATAAAGTTATTCATCATACTGAAGAAGGGTTTCTCAACCCGAAATGCATTGGGAATTTTTCTATTTTGAACTGTAGATGAAATATGTAATATGGATATGATTTGATGCTTGTTAAGAAGTAGATTAGCAAGTACAAGAGATTTGTATATGCTCACTCTAGTAGCTTACAGATAGGAATTGGTTTACCTTAAAAACAATATGATTTTGTAATACAACATTTAGAAATTTCTTTGTGTAAACTTTGCCTTTATTATGCAAAGAACAACAAGAAAACTTAATAAGAACCTGAAACCATAGGGACTATAGCGGTGCATCTCACAGACCTGGGTGATTCCAGGCCTTGAAATAGGATTATATTGTACAGGGGTTAGGGCTGTACCCCTTTGTGAGGTAGCACGCAGACACATTATGAAATACCCGTTTAGTTTTGATACTACACTGCATAACACATTTTCTACCAGGTGTGCAGGCCCACCCACACATAAGGTAAAATACACTTTTTGCCAGGCCCAAACCTTTCTTAGTAATACATAAAAGTCAGCTTTCGGATAGGCCCTAAACAGCCCTAAACAGCCCAGACTGCAGGGTGAAGTGCATTTAAAATGCTGGATATTTACTTTTAACTTTTACATGTCCTGTCAATGCCTGCCTCACCCATGGAATAACTATGGGTTACCTTATTACATTCAACAAGTGATAATTTACAATTGGGAGCAGGTGGGAATGTCGATTTTAGTGTCTAAAGAATTGTAACTTAAAGTTAAAACTCTCTTTAATGGTAAAGTTGAATTTTAAAAAGCAGTTTGAAAATGCCACTTTTAGAAAGTTGGTCTTTTCTGGTCCAAGCTATTTAGTGCCTACAGCCTATATCCTGCATCACAAGACTCAGTGAAGCTGACAGTTAATGTTTGCCTTTTAATCCCAGACAGTGAGACAAAGGGTGAATAGGTGTTGCCAGGATGGACCACCTCTGACTTGATGAGGGGGGCAGAGCTGTCACCTACCACACTTGCATATCACAAGTACTCTTGATGAATACAGGCCCCAGCTAGGCCCGCAGGACACAAGGGTTCGCTCTCCTGTAACGGAATCTATAAGGAAGTTGGCACGGAAACTGCAAAGTACAAAGACAGCATTTATTAACCCTTAAGGGTGGTCCTACAATCCACACAACACTCTTCAGTATTGCATAGAGTAGCACAAAGAACTTGCGTACACAGTCCCCTTTTATACACAATAGAGGGGCTCATAAGTGGGTGGATACAACATGAGGCCGAAGAACATTACCATTTATGGTCATTTTCGATACTGAATCAATATGTGGGCGGAGCTAACACACTCCTTAAGCCCGCGAAAACATGGTCAAGCAAGGCTAACTGATAACAGATGTGGTCAAGTCTGGGCATGTGCCAGATGGACAAAGGAGCTATTTATAGACTGTTACTAGGCAGATTACAAGAGCAACTAACACAGAGGTTGGACTCTTCTCGTGGGGAACACGTGGAAGCATGACAATACAAAATGGAGTCCAAACTTCGGTCAACATTACAGAGAAAACATGCTCTATAAAAGGGGAATTAATGTCTTTAGTAAATGCTTAATCACATCGTTGTTTCAATTTACAACAGACGACCCTTTCAGCATTTACTGAAGACATCCGGTTTGTTAAGATAATCATCATATATGTCAATCGTCATCATTTCTTCAACTTCATTAGCTAGACGTTTCTGATGAGCAACATCGGCAATAGCTTTCTTATCGGGGATACAAAATGATACACATAATGAGCAGAGCACTGAACGCAGATACAGCATGAAAACAGAACCGCTACAATAATGCAGAGACCAGTTAGAACCTTCCATCCCCAGGCAGTAATTAACGCCCAAAACCATCCAGAAAAGGACCAAGTGCCGTTTTCTGTATGGATCTCAGCTGCAATTTTATGCAGTTTATTGATGGCATTATAAACTGATGGCGTATGATCAGGGATAAACACACAACAGCTACTTCCAATAATTTTACATGCTCCTCCTCTGTCAGCTAGCATAACGTCTAATACCATACGATTCTGCAATGCAACAATTCTAGTAATCTGTAATTCCTCCGTAAGATTCCCAAGAGCAGCAGCAGTCTGATTTGTCACAGCTTCTACCACTCTTGTTAACCTTCGGATCTTCCTACTGTTCAGGGCAGCTCCAACAAAGAAAAACAGTCCTAAGTTAAAATCAATATACTGTTGCAGACTGGTATCAGTCTGATCTACATCATCAATTGATAAAGTACGTTTATACCTATTTACAGTCACATTATTCAATAATTTCAGATCCTTATGATAAGATGCGGGAGCTAGGAATACAGGAGGTAATAGAAATGATACATAGCATACCCCAGACCACCCAGCTGGCAGACGGTAATAACCTTTATTTCCACACACAAAATACGTATTATGGGAGGCCAAGAAGGTACTATTGTTCAACCCATCAATATTCAGAACAGTAATGCAATCACTAACACCAACAGGAATAAAACCCACACTCTGGACACACAGGTCCGCTTGAGCTTGTGCTACTTGAATTACAAACTTGTCTTTTCCCACAGTGTCTCTTGTGTTCGTAAAGATGTAGGGAATGGATTCATTGTCTGGTTGGTACTCTTCCCACTCCCAAATTGTCCCATTCGCTTGTGGATACCCATTTTTGTCTTGATGGCATTCTTTATTGAGTCTGAAGAGCAATCGTCCCACTGTTGGTTTCCGAGTAGCAAAAAGCAAAGTATACCATGCTCTACAAGAGCCATTATGAGAGAAAGGAAGTGGTATAAATGGCGTTCCTCCTTTCTTCTGATGAGCTGGCATCATCCCACATATCCAACAGTTCGTAGCATTCGTAGCAACGTGGGTATGATGCAGCATCTGGATGAAAGTGTTATTCAAGTAAGATTGTCGATGCTTCAACTCTTGATACGGTAATGTATAAAAGTAGTGCTCCTCAGGCACCGGAGTTGTCAACACAAGAATCTTCCGAGCAGGAGTTACATCCTCCACGAACCATGTGGTTATCCCAACAATGGCTACTGTCAACATGAACCCTAATGCACAAGGATTTTCTTTTTCTCCATATCAAAACAAAAATAAAACCCAATATCTTCCTGAAACTAAAAGTCTGTCAGAACTCTTCCCCTTGGGCAGCAGTTGATTTCTTCACCAGCGGGCCAAGACGGGTGTCGCTACACTAATGCAGGGCTGATCCCCCCCCCTTGCCTCATCGGCTCTCCGTTTCACTAACCCAAGGGCCGTTCTGACAGTATGTCCCGGTACTGGAGAACTCACTTCCTTGGTCGAAGATGATATCGCCTTCCTCCAGGAGTCGCGTGGTCCGGAAAGAGCTCCTCAGTGGCGTTTGGCTCCGCAGCACGGCCTGTCTCTGCAGCCAAAATTTCTCGTTGATCGGTCAGCACGGCGGGTTCCACCAATCCGGGCGGCACCTTCCTACAGTGCAGAGAGTGGATCCAATTCTTTCTGTTGGAGACTCGCACAGCCGTCCTCGTTGCGAGGAGGACCTGCTCAGGGCCCACCCATCTCGGCTCCAAACTGTTCGTTCTGTCGAAGACTTTCACCATGACATGGTCACCGGGCCGGAGACCATGTCCTTCGCCGGTAGACCGATCAGGGAGCGCCTCTCGGACCTGTTGATGGATAGAAACCAAGTTATCCGTTAACTGTGCTAGATAATCGTTCATCATTACACAAGGTACATCATACATAGCCTTAGGTTTTGGCGGACCCCAAATATTCATTGGGCGTCCGAAGACAATTTCGTAAGGTGTAAGGCCAGTTCGAGAGTGTGGTACCGATCTAATTGACAATAACGCCAGTGGCAGAGCGTCTGGCCAAGTCAAAGACGTTGAAGCTTGAATTTTAGCGATCTTAAGCTTCAGTGTACCATTATACTTCTCAACTAGGCCTGCAGACTGAGGGTGAAACACGGCGTGGAACTTCTGGGTGATGCCCAGGCCCTTCAAGACGTACTTTATAACATCCGCTACAAAGTGAGGGCCGTTATCACTCCACAGAAGTCTACAGACGCCATATCGAGGGAAGAACTCTTTCAGCAGCATCTTCGCAGTAGTCATTGCAGTATTGTCTTTCGTAGGGTACGCTTCAACCCATTTGCTGAAAGCGCAAACCACTACTAGGACATACTTCAGATTATTACAGCGCTCCAGTTGGATATAATCCATCTGCAGAACCTCAAAGGGTGCAGTGGGTGTCACAAATCCTCCTGCTGGAAATCGAGTACCTTTTCCTGGGTTATACCTCAGGCAGATCATACAGGTCTGCACCACCCTCTTCGCTGTGCTAGCAATCTCTGGATGCTCCCAGACTTGGGTAAGCAATTTCATAATTGCGGAAGCTCCAACATGTGCTAGCCCATGTGCCATCTGAACCATAGGCTGTACAAAAGCCGTAGGTAATTTCCATCTATCCATCTGCTTATTTCTCCAGCAGCCCTCGTCATCCAGTTCTCCCTCACTAGCCCATTGTTCCCGCTCTTTGTCAGAAGCGGTCCGTTGCATTTCTCGCACTTCCTCCTTCGCATCATGCCATCTTTCCACCTGTGACTTTACTACATACACGGCAGTAGCACCGGGCTGCATCGCAGTCTCCCGTGCTACTCGATCTGCTAACGCATTCCCTTCTCCAACTTTATCAACTACTTTCCTATGGGCGTTACACTTAACGATGGCAATTTTCTTTGGGTATGTCAGTGCAGTTAAAAGATTATGAACTAACTCTCCATGCATTATCTGTACCCCATGTGACGTTAAAAACCCTCTCTCCTTCCAGAGTAGGCCGAAGTCATGCGCTACTCCGAAGGCATAGCGGCTATCTGTATAAACATTCACACATAGTCCTGTACTGAGCTCACATGCTCGTGTTAATGCTATCAGTTCCGCTGCTTGAGCTGATTTCTGTGGTATGCGTGCTGTCTCCACTATCGTTTGCAATGTGGTAATCGCATATGCTGCTGAAGTCGTACCATCTGGTAGCTTCAGACAGGATCCATCCACCCACAGTTCTCCATCTACATCTGGAAAGGGCGTATCCTGGAGATCAATACGACCCTTTGTTTGTTCCTCAGTCACGAGAATACAATCATGCGCTTTCCGCGCCTCAGGCTGGGTTTCGGGGTATGGCAACAATGTTGCCGGGTTTAACGTTACGCACCTTTTTAACGTAATATGAGGAGCCAAAAGCGTCAACTCATATCCCGTTAAACGGGCACTGGTCAAATGCTGCGTCTTTGTTTGATTAAGCAGGGCATCAACAGCATGGGGGACTAATACCAACAGCTTATGAGATAACACAATTCCCTCGCTTTGGCGTATTGACACAGCTGTCGCCGCAACCGAGCGAAAACACCCTGGTAATGCTCGGGCGACAGGATCAAGTACAGCCGAAAAATGTGCACAAGGGCGCTGCTTATCGCCGTGCATCTGCACTAAAACTGACAATGCACATCCATCTTTCTCATGCACATACAACGAAAAGGGTTTTGCATAATCAGGGGTCCCTAACACTGGTGCTGAACAAAGGGCCTGCCGTAGTTGCTGAAAAGCAGTATCACACTCATCTGACCAAGGGATTGGGATAGGCGTGTCCTTTGTCAAGAGGGCTAACAATGGCTTAGCTATGTGCGAAAACCCCAATATCCACTGTCTACAAAAAGAAACAAGACCCAGAAATGCACGCACATCCTTCTGTGTGGACGGTCTCGGTGTATCCAGAATTACTTGGATACGATCCGGTGTGAGTGCACGTCCCTCCTTAGACAAAAGGTGACCCAAATAAGTCACCTTTGGTCTACAGAATTGCAATTTCTTCCTAGATACCTTATGATTGTGGGATGCTAAAAAGGAAAGTAAGGATAACGTACTTTTTTCACACAACTCCAGGGTGTCAGCCGCCAGCAAGATGTCATCGACATATTGAATGAGGGCGACACCCTCGAGCAGAGCAAAGGAATCCAATTGTCGTTTCAAAGCCTGACTGTAAATGCTAGGGCTTTCTGTGTAGCCCTGGGGAATCCTACAGAAACGATAAGATCTATTATTCAATGTAAACCCAAAAAGATATCGGCATTCAGGGTGAATGGGAATGGAAAAGAAAGCATTCTTCAAATCAATCACTGAGAACATGGTCGCCGTAGGCGGGACCAAGGTAAGCAACGTCGTGATATCGGAAACCACTGGGTACTGAGGTATCACGATCTTGTTCACTTCTCTCAAATCAATTATAAACCGATAAACTCTGGCATCCGTATCCTTTTTCAGTATGGGAAGAATCGGACTGTTACAAATGTTGTAGGGGACTTCCTCCACTACCCCTACCGCCATCAAATCCTGCACTATCTGTATGAGAGCTTCCTCACCCTCCTGGGAAATACGGTACTGTGGGAGGCGTGGTAACACCGCCCCCTCCTGGACGCTAATGTGGACCGGTGGAATCACCATTTGTCCCACATCAGTATCCGAAGTTGCCCACAAAGCACGAGGGAGGGTAGCTAACAGCGCATCCTCTGACATCGTACACATCCGTTCTGATCGAGGGTAATTGTCATTCAATATTACCCGTACACCAGCAGGGGAGCAACGGATCGTAGCCCTAAAATGCTTTAACATATCAAGACCCATAATGTTATCCGGTGTGTACGGGGCAAGCAGGAACGGACAGGGTGCAGAAAAAGAATCAACCTTAAACATGAGGGGCTGTGAAAGAGGGCTTCGGGAGAGTGTACCGTCAAACCCTACCGATGTGACCATTAAGCCGGATGGGGGAGCCCCCGGAACCAATTGCTTAGATAGCGCACTACGTGTCGCTCCAGTATCCACTAGGAACTGATCAGTAGAGCCCAAGACCTCAGCCGATACATAAGGGCCCTTCTGATCGACTGGCACCTCAACTGATTCTAACCCCCATCCAACGCATTCCTATGCATGCTGAGAGTCATGGTACCCCGACCGGTCAATCCCTGACGCTTGATACTGATGCTGGCGATCGAAAACATTTGATCTATCTCGGTGCTGCCCAGCAGAGTCAAAACGAGCCTGGTCGTTAGAATTCCCTCGGAAGTTGGAGAAACCCCCTCTACCTCGCGGGCCACCATAGGTATGCCCCTGACGCGATGCATGCAACACCGGGCAGTCCCTAGCCCAATGACCCGATTGCTTACAATACGCACATTGGTTCCTATTTAAATCAGATCGGCCCGAGGGAGGACCATAAGATCCTCCCCTACCTCTATTACTACCCCGCCGGGGCGGGCCATAGACTTGTGCCAACATCACCTTTGTTTTCAAATCTTTCGATTTCTTTTCCTCCTGGCCCTTTGCTTCTTGCTCCTGACGCTCATAATACTGGGCGATAGTCAGGAGGGCCGTCGGTGTAGCGGAGGACCAAGAACTTTCACTCGCTTTTAACCGGGCCGCAACTGCCGGCAGCAGATTAGCCACATATTTATCCGCAAAAAGGTGGCGACCCGTATCGTCAGTAAGCGACTGGCCACTAAAATCATGAAACGTCTCCTCAAAGCGCGTAAAAAAGTCCGCAACTGACTCGTCAACTTTCTGTTTACATGCAGCTAACATATTCCAGTCAATCTTTTTAGGGGGGATAATTGTCTTCAACTTAGCCACAATAGCAGCAGGGAGATCTAAAATATTCTGGGGCGGTTTCTGCGCAGGCTTCCTCTCCCTATCCTCATCCTCCAGTTCAGACCATCGAGCCTTAAAAGTGGCAACATCATCTACCTTTCACACAGATCGCCACATATCTGGTGGTAGAATAAGCCCAAAGAACAAATCTATATCTGCTAGAGTCATAACGCAAGAATTCAAGGCCCCCTCGACTTCTTCATAGAAGGCCGCTGGATTCTTGCGGGGGTCAGGCAGCGCATTCTTTAATGCCATCACATCAGCTCTATGCCACGGAGTATAAACCCAATTATACACAAAATATCCCTTAGCATCGGCGGAGGTAATGTCCGAGCTAGTCCCCGCTCCTTTAGGAGGAACATACAAAGGCGCCGCCTCGCGCATTGGCTTAGCATGCACTAGATCGCTCTTATCTGATTGAGAGGTGGATGAGTGGCCTTCTGCGGTACACGAATCCGACTGCGTCTCCTCCCCTGCTCGTTGGCGCGCTTTTTCTCTGTGGGCCAGCACCGCGTCCCGCAAGGCGAATAGCCGCCGAGCCGTATCAGGAGCCTTAGAGGGAGGAAAAACACCATCATGCAATGCTTTAGCATCCGATGTCACTTCTTCAGGCTCAAAGACACTAGAATATTTCCGAAAAGCAGCAATCACTTCCTCAGCGAAATGACTCAAAAAATACAATCTCTCTCTATCCTGCCACGACCCCCAAATATGGAACAATTCATCCGCGGACACCTTACCCTT
Organism: Triturus cristatus; assembly: GCF_964204655.1. NCBI lineage: Eukaryota > Metazoa > Chordata > Amphibia > Caudata > Salamandridae > Triturus > Triturus cristatus. The sequence goes on from NC_140591.1 coordinate 504,229,258, forward strand.
AAGAGCACGGAAAGAGAGTTGCCGAAGCTCAGCCATATGCTCAGCCGATAACATGGACCGCGTATCTACCTTACCCGTACCCGGGACGGAATCTTGCGGCCTCGGAGCAGATGCGCCGACATAAGGGGGCGGAGAGCGATCTAGTAAATAAAAATCATCATCAAGATTATTAAGGACAGGATAGAGTGGCTGCCGAACAGCATATTGACCCGAAACTTGTAGCCTACGCTCCTTCTCTTGCCTGTCCGTCTGCTCTCTGTCCTCCCGACGCTTCGCTTCCTGTGCTCGCACATGATCATTCTTCCGTTGTTCTTTATCAAACAGCGCTTTCTCATGCTTCTCTCGCTCACGCACCTCCTTCACCCACAACCGCACACACTCAAACATATCCTGACGAGCACGCCGCTTACACATACACTGTTCCACATACTCAATCTTACGTATATCAAACGATCCATACAAAGGCCATCGTAACTCAGGATCTTTTTTTGTATATTTCCTCCATACTGTGCTGTACATTATGGAAGAAAGACCATGCTTCACATACATATCCCTATTAGCAGTCCCCTCTGGGGGAGCTGGAGCAGATTCCTCGAGGTTCAACCGGTTCCCAAAACAGCAACACCACTTACGGAGTGCGCTGAAAGCAGGCATGCTCAGAAATAATGCAAAATATGCAATATTATAGAAAAAATGGCACTTAATCGTTGCGCCGTTCAAAGTTACACAGCTCCGGAGAAATTTCTCCACATTACCTGCCTATATGTGTTGCAACGCATATATATTTTCACAAAGACAAATACAAAATATGACTAGTCATCACAAATCAAACTCAAATAGCCAGATCAGGCTGCAAAAAAAACTCGGAGCAAGTACCGTACACCGGTTCTTACCAATCAAGAGTCCAGATTCCAACTGCCAAGCTCCACAATCGCCCAAACGGCTTTCACGGCAAGACCGACAGAAGAGGTCTCAGTCGAGGACCGGCGCCACCCAGACGGTCAGCTCGGAAGGGAAGGAAGAAAAACCTCGGGATGCCAGGGCTAAGACGCCGCTGGCAGTGATCACGTCCCCGGCCAAATTCCTCACCTTCGTCGCGACCAGTCCTTCGAGCATCCGAGTCGCCGATGAGCCCCACGTGACGGGCGCCAATTGATGAATACAGGCCCCAGCTAGGCCCGCAGGACACAAGGGTTCGCTCTCCTGTAACGGAATCTATAAGGAAGTTGGCACGGAAACTGCAAAGTACAAAGACAGCATTTATTAACCCTTAAGGGTGGTCCTACAATCCACACAACACTCTTCAGTATTGCATAGAGTAGCACAAAGAACTTGCGTACACAGTCCCCTTTTATACACAATAGAGGGGCTCATAAGTGGGTGGATACAACATGAGGCCGAAGAACATTACCATTTATGGTCATTTTCGATACTGAATCAATATGTGGGCGGAGCTAACACACTCCTTAAGCCCGCGAAAACATGGTCAAGCAAGGCTAACTGATAACAGATGTGGTCAAGTCTGGGCATGTGCCATATGGACAAAGGAGCTATTTATAGACTGTTACTAGGCAGATTACAAGAGCAACTAACACAGAGGTTGGACTCTTCTCGTGGGGAACACGTGGAAGCATGACAATACAAAATGGAGTCCAAACTTCGGTCAACATTACAGAGAAAACATGCTCTATAAAAGGGGAATTAATGTCTTTAGTAAATGCTTAATCACATCGTTGTTTCAATTTACAACACTCTGACTCAGCAGACTCACAAGGCGTTTCACACTAGCCTTTTGTGCCCACAGGCAAGCTGGGGCCAAGGTAGGGAAGAAGGAAATTCCACTGGTGGAAACCTCCAGAACCTCCCCCTGCTTCAAAGCTGGCACCAAGGATTAATTTGAACTCTTAGACCGAACTCTACATTATACTCCTGGATCTATGGATTCTACAGAAGAATCACACACTGCTGGCCTGCTGCTCAAGGCCTGCCCTGCTTGGTGAGAAGAAAGACTTGAAGTACAGCCTTCATCTCAGGCTGAAGTGACTCCAAAGGCCAGCTGACGGACCTCCTGTTCTATACTACATGGACATAGCATACTTCAGAGGGCTCCCTGTATCTGCCCAGTTGACTTGCCGCCAGGATTTGTCAATGGACTTGCAACTGGAGCTGCCTGAGCCCTGCTGACTTCTTCTGGACCCTTGGAATGACATCAGTTGAACTCCTTTTCAAGGAAAAGAGAAATCGTTACGTTTTAGGCTCTCTGTGACCGCAAGCAGGACTGTTTGAGGAAAGCTCTTGCCACCCATGCTGACCGCCAATGCAAAGCTCTGGTGAATGAGACTGTTTGCACTATAGCAACCACCAGCAATGACTGGCAATGCAAGATCTGTAATTCGAGCTACAGCATCCACAGCCCACAGTGACCAGCAATGCTAATCTTTTACAAAGACCATCTACGACGCCCAACAAGGAGCTTTGCACTACAGCAATGACTGTTTGCAACACTTGGTGTACTCTTCACATTACAGCGATAACCATCTGTGATTCTCTTCCTGTTCCTTGCGGCCACCTCCAAAGCATCCGGAACTTTTCATGTGGTAAATTTCTCAGTGGGACTAATCTGCTCATCCAGTCTTGCACAACCAGGTAACTGTGCCTGCCATTTTTTGCTTTTAGCCGCTATACTGACCTTACATCTTTGCAATTGCATATCTCGGGTTCTACTGAATGAATTTTTGTTGTTTTGGTGTCAAGTGTTTCACAAAAATAATGTGTATTTTTCTATAATGGTGTGGGATTTTATTACTGTTTGAAGTTCTGCATAAATGCTTTAAACATTGCCTCTCTAAGTTATGTCTGACTTATTTATACCAAGCTGCCAGAGGGATGAGCACAGATTAATTTAGGGTTTGCTTAGGGTTTACCCTGACAAGAATTGTGGTTTCTCCTTGAGTAGGGTTTCACCTCCTCAACCAGTAACCCAATTTCCTGCAAAGGATAATGTGAGGCAAATCTGAACTCATCACATATCAATGCATTCTGCAACTGAATACTATTGATCCCAGCACTGGGGACCAATATCAGAAATAGGCTTATTTGTTATGAAAGATCTGAGTATTTCACAAGAAATAGGTTTGCAATTGTCAAATTACTGGGAACCAAGTACATCATTGTAGTACTTGACACTCTCAGGTTAGTCAAGGAAGGCAGTCCAAGTCCTACTCAGCGGAGGTGGTGGTATGAGCTAGCAAACCTAATTCACTAACACCCAACTACAACACTCAGTAAATTATTGCCTAGTCAGTGCATTTTCTTTTGAAAACGAAAAGTACTTTTATACACACACACACTACTGAACAGTATGCATTAAATTACAAATATATACATGAGGTAGATGTAAATAACTTTGATGACACTTTCATATCACATTTAATCTCTAGTGTGCCCTGAACCCCATATTCACCATACACTCCACGTATACCAAATGCAACATCACAATATAAGGAGGTGTCATTTTAAATAAAGCAGGCCTACTGGCTGTATCAAGGGGTCATTACATTTATAACAATAACCACATGTCATATTTTGTTAAGGAAACACTGTATGATTGGTGTCAGTATGAATATGAAAGGCCTACTGGCTTGTCAATAGGTCACCACAATACTAATTATAACCACAGGTCAGTATTTGTCAAAGTAACACATTATAAAGGGTGTCAATACATAAAAGGCAGGTCCATTTGCCTGCTGCCACATGAATATAATCAAATGTATGTCACATTAGTATGGCATCATCATTTCAATCAATAAAAACAGTACTATTAATCTTAAGAATTCATTATAATGATAAATAGTAATTGTTCAATAGTCAGGCTGTCATAAAGCATTTAAAGTCACAACATCATGTATGTCTGAGGGCCTGATTTAGATCTTGGTGGATCGAACCCCACCGTGGCTTTTTTGGCGGCATTCCCACCCCCTGACTAAATGGTCGATGCACCCTATTGAGATGATAGTGGGTCATTGACCAAAGACCCCCGCAGTCCCACCATCACCACTAGGAAGTCTCTACCACATCGACTGCGGGATAGGCAAAAGCAGCTGTTGGAGGGAGGACTGCCAGATTCCTCACCGGCTCAATCACTATGTGCCTTCCCGCCAACGTGACTTAGGTGGTAAATCCTCTACACCTGATTTGGTGGAATGAAAGTTATTTAAGGCAGAAAGACATATTTTCTCACTTTAACACTTCCTGTTCCTCCATGTATCTGATCTTCCAAGTCTTGCTGCTGCTTCTTGATGATGAACAAAACCAACACCGCCATGGACGCAATCAATGATAAGCTCCACTTTTACCTGTTACCTATTGACTTGTATGTTAATATTTTCACAGAACTCATCCATTCATATATATCTCTTACAAGCAATAGCAAATTGTATATACAAATTTGGTGCAAGCTGCCTTCAGAAAAATAACAGTTGCACAAAAAAGGATATCCATATTGCTGTGTTTAAAAAAAATTCTAAAATTCCCACATGAAAAACATATGCAAACACATATTAAATGGGCAAGTGCAATATAACATGATGTAGAGATTGCACTAGACAAGGTGCAACCATTACCCTACAAATGAACGGTAAAATCAATGTTAGTCACAAATTAGACATATTCAACAAATACATCCATGTAACATTTCCCCTTGCGTAATGCAAGTCCTGTACTGTATATAAATCAAAAAGAGGGCACTGTTCCAAGATTTGTGTATACAGTTAGTAAACACGTGGTCCTCGCAATTATGGGGACAAAAAAGGAAAAAAACAAGAAAAACGAGAAGAGGGGGGGAAAGAAGTGTCAGGTCATGGGTATGAAAGAAACAAAACTTGTCTCTTATAGCCCTCACACATCCCAGGGGATGTCATGCTTCATCATCGGGTTGTTGCTCCTCGTCGGGCCGGCGGTGCAATGCCTTACGGGTCCCCGAAGGGTCTCTTTGACGGAGATCTTTTAGAGAGCTGCCGATGGGTGCATGTGGGTGTGTGGGTAACAGGTAGGGTGTGAAGGGCAGTGCGTGCGTGCAGTGCGAGTAAAAATGCCTAAATGTATCCAAAAAAAAGGTTTTTAATGCGGAGATACCCTTGGCAGAGTAAAATAACCCGTAGGTTAGGGGTTACCAGCGTGGGCGCAATGTGCCATTGGTAACTGTATTGAAGGTCGACATATTTCACGCCTGAAAGCGGTCAAACGATCCTTGGCGTTTCTTCAGGACCAGTAGTGTGGGTGGGGTGTAGTGAGTGCACGAAAATCTGTGTACAAGGTGGGGAGATTGTGGCCCACTCGGGGTCTAATAAGAAGGGGAAAAGAAGAAGGAGGGAAACAGGAGCCTACAGCTACTAGTCAGTGGCTCACATATATCCTAATAGGATTGATGCCCCTTCGAAAATGACCTAAATGTAAAGAAAACGTGTCTTCATGAGCTAGTGGCGTGGGATGCCCGCACCTTCTGGGGGATTAAACTTGGGTGTCGGCACGATTCACCTACCCTGTCGGGACGCCTGCTCGTAGTTCTGTACTGTATCCAATTTCAATAGTCACAAACTTTCATACTGATCACTAGTCAAGGTGACACAAACACATCTGTAGTAACACATCTAAACAGAATATGTAACATCATTAGTTGGTGCAAGTGGCCATTACTATGATGAATGCCGCATCTAAATTCAAATGACTATTACATACTATGTTAACCTATGTATGCACCTAACAAAGTAGACATTAAAAAAATAATTTGTACTGCCTGCCATCATGTTAAAGGAAAATAAGTACTTCATGGTTTACTCAGAAACATTTCTTGGAATTAAACAAATGCTAAGGAAAAATAATGCTGGTGGGGGGTGGTGCATGTGGGTGTGGTGGTGGCTGTGGTGTCTGTGAAGGTGATGGGTGTGGTTGAGGTGCATGTGAGTGTGGTGGTGGATGTGGTGTCTGTGGAGGTGCTGGGTGGGGTTGAGGTGCATGTGGGTGTGGTGCTGGCTGCAGTGGCTGTGGATGTGCATGTGGTGGCAACTGAGGTGTCTGCATGTTTGGCTGTGTGCCTTTGTTTTTTGTGGTGTTTGTGTTTCTGTGTGACTGCGCTACTTGTATCTGTTTGTGTGGGTGTGTGCCATGGCATGAGAGTGCTTCAGACAGGTCTGGGTATAGAATATTTGGATGGGAAAGCGGTGGGTCGGAAGGTTGGGATTGTTGGGAGACTGCGGTCAGTGAGGAGGCTAGACCTTAAAAAGACCTCTGTAGGCCAGACATAGCATTGTGAATGCCTTCCAGGTAGGCTATTATTTGTTGCAATTGCCAACCAAGCCCCTGGATGGCATTCAGTAGTGCTGTCTGGCCAACAGAGATGTTCAGGAGAAGGTAAATAGCCTCATTCAACACAGCCATGGGACAGGGGCAAGTGGTGAGGTGCCTGGAGCGAAGGAGGTGCTAATCCTTATAGTGGGGCAGGTTTGGCCAACTGGGGGGTAGATGGAGGGTGGAGATGGTACTTTAGGTGGCAGACCAGGCTACAATTGGAAGACTTCCTTTTGGGTCCGCCACCATTGGGGACTGCTCACCAGAGGAGGCATCCAAAGATGATATTGTAGCGCTTGCATCCTCTGCTGCACTCCCCTCATTCTCCATGCCACTGAGTCCCTCGGCATCTCTGGTGACAGCACTGGAACCACTGGACACAGCTACATCCCAGCATACCTTACTAAGAGAAACAAAGTTCCAAACACACACATCTCCAACTCTATACCAAAATTATGTATCCAAATGTGAAGTATGAGATGTACTAGAATTTGTGACTTTTCTCCTATTCACATGCTCGCTTATTGAAAAGTCACCTTTTTAAGTCACTTGCCTGTGGTAAGGAAATTGGCTGATTTCCCTCTGCCCTGTCAGGGTTTGCTCACTTAACTTCTTGTTATTTTTTGCGTTCTATATATCTGTTTATTAAATATTTCATTGATATATTATTACCTTCCAATTTTTATTACCAAAATTGTGACATTGTTTCTAAATCCGATTGTATGGGACCTTTGTTTCTCTTAGCATACGTTTACCCTTGGTCCCTTCAGACCCTCAGGGTTTCCCTGTCTCTTTTTTGTTCCCAGCATACCTTGGCAACTTCTCCTTCGTCTGCTCCGGATGGTGCTGAAATTACATTTACAAGCGTTTTATTGAATCTGTGTAAACAGACTGTGCATGAACTTTGATCACAAAACAGTTCCTGAGTTTTCAGATTTCACTTGTTTAAGGCACTCAAACTGTGTTTTCTACATTAGCATAAGGTCATGCATGTAGGCAGCATTTTCAGAAAGTATTTGGTCACAGTTATGTCATTCACCATGATAGCTCCTGTTAATCATGTATGATCTTGTCTCTTATCCATTATTATGTCTCTCCAGAAACAGTTTCACACCTCTAAATGGTTGGCCTTTGTAGTGTAGAATAATGAACTGATGTCACTAAAAAGAATATCAACCAAAAATACTTTTCATTCTCAATAAGTAAAATATGAATAAATGTGTGTCAACAAATACTTCAATGTGTACTAATATTGGCATAAACTGTAAGCAGGTTACCTTTGTCTCGGAATTTCACAATAGTAACACTTATTCCAAGTCCCTAAATTATTAGTCAAATGTCAAAAATCACAAATTAATTCTTTACTGAAGGAGCGTAGGAATGTATCATATCCTGTGTAGATGCCTATGCTGTTAAAGATATTAAGAAACAAAAAAATGGGTGGATTGACAAATGACTACTACAGCATGAGTAAATAAAGCTCTTCAAACATTTATAATACAGTTCAGTACAGAGCAAAAACATTTGAATCCTAAATATCTCTAGTTATTGGAAGTTTGTTATATCATTTTAAATTGCTTCAATAAATATGCTGTCTGTTATTGCAGTCAAAAATGTGTAGAACATCACAGTAATCATTACATATATTGATTCATATATAATAATTACTTCAAAGATTCAAATGTAAATCACAACATTCAACATATTACTCCTTTATACATTTCAACATTTACCTAATGAGTCATGAGTTTGGCCTGATTCTGAGTTTTCCTGATGGGATACTCTTACATAAATGTAATGGAACATTCCAGCTTCCAAAATCCTTTTAAGTTCCCCATTTTTATCCATTATTGATTTATCAACCCATAACTGATTGAAGGAGAGGAGGTACCTGTGCTTGTTGAGCGTTGCAAGGAGCATAGGAGGCAGAAGAGGACGCTGCGAGAAGCCGGAAGCCTGCGGGCTGCATTGTAACAGGAAGAACGGTCCCGTTTTTGTTCCCAGCATTGCCGCTATGCTGGTGGCAACAGAAGGATCCTCTGGCTCAGGTACTGTGGTCCGGCCCTGGCTCAGGGATGGGGGCCGCATCTGCAGTCGTCGCTCCAATCCCCACGGTGCTGCCAAAGACATGACACCCCAGCAGCCGAGTGCAGCGTGAGCCTGTAGTTGGGAGAGGGGTCCATCCCCATTGAACCCAAGTACTGCGCAGGCCCGCGTGACAAAAGTATTTCCTCACGGCACCATCATTTTCATTTCCCTAACACTTAATGTGCTGTACCAGCAGCCTGTGATGGGGTGATAGTGCAGTGGTCCATGCTGTCCTAATTGTTTCCCCACACCTACCAGGCATTTTTCACTAATTACCTTCAGCGTGCAGCCAATTTTCCTCTGTGTTTTCCCCATTACCGCTGCGCAGTTACCCTATCAGCACCATTGGCCTACCGCAACAGAGGGGTAACAGGTGATTAAACAACTCTGTTTAAGCACTTCACAGTGGGGGAGACTACTGCTCCCTGGTAGCATTTGGCTACAGGCTACATGTGGCTACAGGAAGGGTGCAGTATCGGCATTTCGGGTGCAGGAGTGCACAAGAACATCATGAGAAGCCCTGCTGCACCACACCCATCGTACCCGCGAGGAAGCTGGGCTGGCCCCCTCTAACGGGTAAACCAAGAGGGAGACCATCCATCATACATTGCTAGCAAGAGTCCACAAGATAGTGGGCAAGTGTGAGGCTACAAGTGAAGTCCAGGGGGGGGGTGATATTGAACACCCTAAAAGCATTCTTAACAAGGGCTGCAAATCTCCTTTCCAAAGAAATAGAGCTTACCGAATGACGGCTTTCTCTGGAAGAGGTCAGACGAAGCGCAGGATCGACAGTCCTTATATCTGAGGCTTGCGCTGACCCTATTGTCCCTACTGACCCAGGTATGATTGATACCCAAGCCTCCCAATGTGACAGCTACTTGGGTATGAACCCTAAAGTCAAGCCCTCCACTACTCTTGATGTAAATATCCAACCAGTGGCTAAGAGGAAAAGGTGTGCAAAAAATGCAAACGCCTGTTTTGACAAAAGAGATCCAAGAGATTTTCAATACCAACAGAGGGAGTGCCCTGCCTGAATCAGTCTTCTATTACCAACTTTGCCCCGCTATTAAATGACGAGGCTGGATTGACTCGAAAATATGGTTACCCTCCTACTCCAGCAGTTAAAGCAAAGATTAACAAGGATAGAAGAAAGCATAGTGTCTCTTGGGAACAAGTCGACCATAGAGGTGGGAGTGGTGGATATGCAACCCCAGGCCAGATCCATTATAAAAGATGAGCTTAGTCCCATGGTAGCATGGGTAGAGAAGCTGGCAGAATTGTTTGAAACCAGGGCTGGAAGGTCAGTCTCGACCACTGAGGGGGACTAACGTCGGCTGTCAGATAGAACTAGGTCAGAACCTCCACATGTTCAAAACCCCATCCCCCTCACCAACACCAGCAGGGTCAACAGGGCCAACTATGAGGCCAAGAGTGGAGACTCGGTACACCCCAACATGACAACCAAGAAAGACTGTATGTGCATGCAAGGGTTTGCGTCCAGAAAGGAAAGGGCCGGGTAGGAGCCTAGTATAGAGGACAGGGGTGAGAAGAGCATTTTGCCCTGCATTAATCTACCCCATGCTTTGTCCCCCTAGGTCATTGTTCTAGTAGGCATACCAGAGATGAAACCAGAGCAGAGGGAAACTCACCTTGAACTAAAGAATAAATGCATGTGTTGGTTGGCCAGACAGAGGCAATTCGCCAACAAAAATGCAGGCAAGAGTCTCATGACTCGTAGGGTCAGTTGGGTGGGAAATAGATCAAAAGATGTGTAATGGGATTGCATAGTGATCAACTTTAATAACCCAATGACTGACCATAGCCTTTCATGCTCGAACCATCACACACAGTATGTGGGAATCAAGTCCCTACTGCTGGGTTATTTCTACACTCCATGTAAAGCACCAACAGCCAGGGTGCAAAATGAGTCAGGGACAGGGGCTGTGGAACCAAAAACACCAGCAACCGAGGCGATGGTACCAACCCCCCAGACCCTTGCTATATAACATATCTATATCCAACAGATTTGGGGTCCTAAAAGAGGTGGATTGACTCCTAGAACCACACCACCCAGAACAGATAACCAACTGTCATGGGGGTTTCCGGAAGAGGGATAGCCCAATTAGGGAGCTGTACTACCCAAGCACAACATCTGGGTTGGGGGCTGGTGGAGGGTGGGAACACCCTGAAACATCACAACTGGTTTTGGATAAGCGTGTAACATTTGTAGGGCATGCTGACTTTGGGCAGATGATTATCAATACTTTAATAAGCCCACCCTTGAGATCCACACATGCCTCTGTGCAGAATAATATTATAGAAACCTCAGAGGATCCAAACCCCCTTGCGACTTTTGCTTATAGCAGTGGTGTTTTTACAAGACCAATGGAGAAGAGTGCAAGCAACCATCTGAGGGAAATCATGTCACCCAATACAGACATCTTGATACCCTTCCCAGATAATCGCGCAGAACCTACCAAGCTAGGGTCCTATCATGGAATGTTGCGGTCCTTAGAAACAAATCAGACAATCCTGATTGGGAGACTTTTGTGGACCAATGTGACAATGCATGTTCTAAGAAACCTGACCCAGGGAGGACATGTAGCGGATGGGATTCGTGTCATGCAGAATAGCCGCAACTACCAGGGGCAAGGGAAGGCCATTGGGTGGTCTCTGCATATTGGTAGGCTCTCACTTGGGTTGTGCAGTTAAGCAGAGGGAGTCCTTCTCATATGACACCCAGTGTATTCTTGTTACATTTACATCCAAGGCCAAAATTGTCCTGGTTAACATATACTCCAGGCCAATAAACCATAGCCAAGAATCACTGACCTTTGACCAACTGGCTACTTTTACATCCACTATCCCTAATAATTCATGGATGGTTATTGGTGGTGATTTCAACTGCCAATTCGAGCCCCTGAATGATCCTAATGGAGTGACCCCCAATGAAGAAGATCAGCACTTGGCAATTCCCCAGCCAAACATCCCGCCAATCAGGGCCTGGACTCCACTGGTGCTCCAAATCAAATCCTTCACTTTAAAACACTCCATAAAGGGCATGGAATGGCCAAGGTAACACACTTTCAATAGACTAGGGCAATCTTCTATTTTAGACAAAAATTGGTAGACACAAGGTTGTGGCACAGGTCGTTGACTTTGTCATCATGTCCCGACACAATATTGACCACAATGCCCCGATTGTGGAGGTAAAATTGTCTATCTCTGAGAAAGTCCCTTTTTTAAAAACACCACCAGACGATAGACTAATACTTGCCAACAATAGAAGGAGAGTCCGATGGCCAGTTATACTGAATTCTTGTGCTAGGCTGGCCTTCTTAAATGAATCTGTCATATCGATCCTACTGGCAGCACAACAGTCTATATCTGGAGATAGTAGATTCATTTCTTTCATACGTGTCGTGGAGACCCATGAAATACCAGCCTCCACTCTGGCTGATATATCATTTCCACTAAATGATACAAAAGTGCACAAAAAGGTCAAGCATTCCTGGTTCAATTATAGCTGCTGAAAGGCTAAGCTAGCTTTGCTAGAAGCAATCAAACCTAAGGACAGACCCCTAATCAAAGAAAAGAGGGCGATATACAGTGTTAGCACCACCAAAGCAGAAAAATTGTAGGAGATGCATAAGTGAGACTCTCTAAAAGAGCCCTATCTACTCCTGACATGAAGGCCTTCTGGAACATAATTAATACAGGCAGTAGTGAGGGAAGCAGACTTTAAAACCTAATATTGTGGCTGGTGTTTGGAAGAAAAATTTTGAGGCCCTTTACACCAGGCTGGAGTTCGAAGATACCACCACAGCCCCAGATAACAGTTTACTGCAGAATGATTATAACATGGCCTCCGAGATAACTCTCCCAGAAATAGCTAGTGCCATAAGCAAAAGAGACCCGTCCAAAGCTCCAGGGCTTAGTAACATTCCAGGGGATCTCTTCTGTACAGAACCAACCATCTGGGGCCCCTACCTGTAGATCCTATTTAATGCTATATTGCAGGGAATGGCTATCCCAGCAACTTGGGCGGGAGCAGAAATCCTACCGGTCCACAAAAAGAGTTCACCACTTCTTCCCACCAACTTCAGACCTATAAGTGTAATTGATGTCAGCCAAAACATTTTGCCCGGGTACTAATGGACTGTCCTCAGAACTGGATGGACAAACACAAGATCTTAAGGCTCAAACTCCTATATTGGAAACCGATTATTATAGAGGGTGGTAGCCTTTATTTAAGTTTTGTGGACCTAAAAACTGCATTTGACTTGGTATCAAGAGACAAATTATGGTATGTCTTAAGCAGTCTGGGGATACCCACCTATCTTTACAGCACTCCGAATTTGTAAGTGACTTGTATATCCCTTCGATTTGCCAAGCTCCGTTCCTAAACTTGACTGAGTTCTGTTGCTAGATACAAATGACCAAGCTGGGTTTCAGGTTAGCCGTGCCATCTAATACCTGGCTGCTCTGACTAACATTAGCTGTTGCTTGCTTTGTTGCATACTGGTTAAACTAAACGAATCTCATGGCTGGTGTCAGTCCACTTTCAGACAGTTGTTACTAGTAACTCCAACTGAAAACTCAGTAGAGTCTTAATGGCTAGTGACCATCTGTACTGACCCAGATGGACACTAGTTGTGCAGTTACTTCGACCCTGATTTCCCACCAGACTCTATGACATTGATTATGTCTGGTTTGGGTGACTAATCTTTAGGAGCTAATTGCTGTTAGTCCACACGCAGCATAACAGTTTCATTAAATTTCCGTCTTACTGTTTATGTGATCAGACTTCTCTATATAATAATCAAAAGAGTATAAGGCTGTATAAGTCCTGGCCGACTTGCGATGCTCGACACATCTCTTTTCCAGAGTGGTGCGCGTTCCCTGAGGTGCTGCCAGGTCAAGGTGAGGCCTGTATCCATAAGATATGAGTAAGAAACTTAATTTTTTTTTATATGTGTTGTGCCAAATTGTCACTATATAAGTATGTTGGTGACAGCAGAAATATGCCGCACCGGCTCCTCAAACATGAAGTACCAGACATATCCATGGATACATGATTTAATGATTTCTCTTGTGGGTTGTGTTTTTCACATAGGTACGATCAGTGAATCATCGACACAATCAGTAGGATCACTGGTTTCATATTAATTTCAATTATTTTGTTCTCACTATTACTTTTTACACTTTACACTTTGTTAGAATCATTGTAAATAGCAGCAGCAGCTTTAGGTCCTGGCGAAAGCCGCGATACCTCTCTGGATCTATAGGCTGAAACATGTACACCTATATTTGTCCACTACCTGCAGGTATAAGTTACCCCTGCAGGTGTTCTGTTTTTAATCCTGGCCCCAGAACGAGCTAATAAAGTCTTTTTTTCATATCTGGTCGCTAGTTTTACTATCACTATCCTCACAGATTATATGTGCCCCCTACCCAACCTGATATACTTCTTCTCATTGCAGGATTTAGTATATCCTAAAATTAGGAATAAAACATCCCTGAGCTCCTCCTTCTCAGTGAGGGGGTTGTAGCCCAGGGTGGTACTAGGTCTTCCCATCACGAGGAGAATCCCAATGATGAAGCATGCCACTTACGGTGGATGAGGGATTTCGTCCTAATAGAGGGATTCCCCCACAAGCTCTAAGTGAGAATCTCTGGTCTCTTTCTTCTGTTTCTTAAATCAGACTTAAGGGTTTTTCAGGGCATATTGTTAATTGTTCTGGGAACCAACCCTTGCAGGTCTCTAAATTTTCATTGCCCCCGCCCCCTCTTATTTTTGTGAATGGAGGCTCCTGAAATGCCTAATGAAGATAATAGTGGTGAAGAGGAAGAAGTTGACTTTTGTCAAGATGTCATTGACAACTTCTTCTCATGAGTGTAAGTATATCTATGCATCGGATCACTTTCACAGTCACCACAACTATTGATGTTATGATGAGAAAAGTATGTGGTGGTAATGTGTTAGGAAGGGCAAGTTCAGGGAAATTCATGCTAAAAGTAAAATCCTGGCTGTGACAAACAAACAGTCATGTAACATGTGAAACTCTGAGAAGAACTTACCACCTTGGTTTTGCTTTTGGGCCATGAACTGCCCATCAAGCTCCAGATAGGTCACTCCAGGAATGCAGGCAATTAGGGGGAGTCTGGGTGTGGTGCACGTGCTTCCTGCATTGGGACGACTGCACATGCTGGACTTTGGTTGATTTTTTGGTCCAGCGTTGTAGCTCCTTCCTCCTTTTGCAGCAATGGACATTGCATTGCTTTTACACTCCTAGGGGTTCACACCTTACTGGTGAGGGCCTTCCAAATGTCCTACTTCTGATGGGCATTGACCTGTATGGATGCAAGAAATGAAAGAAAAAACAATGGTTTTGTGAAGTTGTCTTTGTCTGTATTGATGTAACAAAATATTTCTACATCTATCGCTAGCATAACTCATAAGTTAGCATACAACATGTGCATTTTCCAATGCTTACCAAACCCAATATCTTAATGCGCACTTTTGTAGTGACCTGTTGCCTTCCCTCATCCCATGTCATGGTCTAAACTCACCAATCGAGGCCTGTGAAGTCATCTAGCCCAGGGGGATTCTGCATATTCTGTGATGTGACTCACTTCTGATCAATGCAAAAGATTGTGAACTACTGAAAGCTAAGCATAAATATTTATGGCACAGTGAATAGTGGCCAATGTGAATAAGAGGCCTGTAGTTTGAACATGACACACTTTGAAATGGGAGTAAAATGAAATGAAGTGTTAGCTCAAGAAGTTAGGTAACTCTCCCTTTCAACTGTTGTCCAATTAAAAGCCTTCATGAGCATATTTTTAAACACACCTCGACATTTGACCTGGCAAGAATAATTGTATATGACAGATATACCTCAGTGCTTCAGTTGTTTATCGTTGGGACTCAGCCCCAGCCTGGCCCATTATTCTGACTGAGCACTGCTCATTATCAGGCCTTGTTATCTGCAGCCTAATGCTGATGATGTCATATGAACACATCCTTCCCTTAACTTTGAAAAATAACCTTGTACCCATCTAATAAATTACCTCAAGGCTGTGTACTACTCTGAAAGGGTCTTGGAGCTACTGGTAACCCCCATATAATTGTTTGGGGAGCCTTGATCTAGGCTGATTGAATAGTGGGATGAAACACATAGCTAACATAATTTCCATTTGGTGTGTACATAAAACATTTTAATGTACAGTTGCAAAGAGTAGATATGTGCTTTCTAATCTCAATGATGTAAATTTTCAATGTAGCACATGTAGTTCAAACACAGACATATCTTTACATACACACCAATTACAATCTAGGGCTTTAAAAAAGAACACATACACATGTTGTTTTTAACATTGTTAAATAAATTAGTGCTTAGAAATCCGGAACGTCATTGTACTCTGTAAGGAGCCAAATTTGTGACACTTCACATCACCAACTACACCTCACTCAGAAACTCTAAAGACATTGTAGACTGTGTTAATGGAAAACAAACAGTTAGACAGATTCTCATATACATTTCAGACATGTGCCTTTTCCTCTGGTGAGTCATAGAGCTGCCCATACAGAGAGAGGACCTCCTGTGTCAGTGATACTCAAAGTACAGTCCAGGGGCCCCATGTGGCACTCCTGACTTTCACTTGCGACCCCCCGGTTAACAGCAGCACTGGGTGCTGTTTACTTCAGAGAGCACTAAAATTCAGAAAGATGTGGGGAAGCTTTTATTTACAAGCTAACTAAAGTAAAGGAAAGGAATCTTATAAAGTATGCTGCAATATTTAACCACTCATTAAGCCCCAATCCAATCCTACTAGCATCAATGCAGCCCTCTGGCACACCCACACCCATACTTTGCAGCCCCTCGAAAAAATGTTTGTGATCATCTATGTCCTGTGTCATCAACTCCAGCTCTTTTGGCAAGAAGGCAAGGGCCCCTCTCACCTGCTCGGCCTGGCATTGTTGCTTCCAGAAGTGACAAACAGCAGCAAAAGTGGAGGAGGTCTTGATGGAAGCAGTGTTAGGAGTCAAGTGAGCTATTTTCTGACCCCTGCATGCATGTGCATGACGTACGCGATCATCAGCATAGACAGACACAGACATTGGCCTTCATATGTTACTTCACCAACGTTAACCTATGCCCACTATGCGATCAACTTCCACTGTGCTCATCTGATTCCGAATGTCCTATCAGCGAGGTCATACAGCTGCCATTTTAGAAGTTCATTATAGTGTATTTGTGACTATTCAGTGCATCATCACCACTCAAAATGAGGGCTAGTTTGTTGACATATTCAAACTTTGATGGAGACTCATTCTTTTTAAAATAAACATCTATATGTAGTGTGCTACTGTGCTGAAAAGCAATATTAGCGTTGTGTTTTTTACGCCCCTGTTGCTAGTATTTTTGGAGTAAATATTCCAAAGAAGAAAATATGCAAATAATAAATTTAAAAATAAGGGCCCCATTAGGATGGCGGGAGGACTTCAGTCTGCCCGCCACTCTAGCGGTGCTAGGACCGGCTGCCAGGGGTGCGGCAGTACCGCACCGCCAATTAGGATGTGACCGCCACCCTGGCAGTTGCATCCCGCATATTCAACATTGTCGCGGACGGTGCTGTAAGCAGCACCCACCACAATGTTGAGGATGCATGTTGTGCATCGGAATGCACAATGTGACAGGCACCGTGCAGTGCCTGCCACCTTGTGAATGCCAATGTAGGGGGTATCATGGGTACCCTTCAAGTGCAGCCCCCCCACCCCCCGGGGCCCCGTAACGGGCCCCCAAAGTAAACACTGCATGCCTTTCCATGGCGGAGTCTCCACCATGAAAAGGCATTCCACCGCACACATCATAATATGGATGGCGGTGCCACCATATTATGGGCCTTTTCCACCCGGTAGGCAATCGTGACGATTGCCTGCCATCAGAAAAGCGGCGGCTGGTCTTTCCGCCTGCCATGGTACCCCCCGCCATGCTAATGTGGCAGGGGTAAATGGCCGTCCGGCGGGGAGTTTTGGCGGGCGGATCGGTGGCGATCCGCTCGTCATGGTAATAGGCCCCATAGAATTCACACTTTTTTTCTTTCAATTAATTTTGGGCTATGAATATATTTTGTGAAGAATAAATTACAAAAAACACATTTGTTATGAAAATGTGTAGTAAAACCAAATATATTTTGTGCAAGTAGGCAAACATACTGGATATATGTCATCAGCTGGAGACAGATCTTTAGCCTCACAACGGAAATCCCACATCTATTACACCAATTGTCAAACTCATGACACTACTTCATTTTGTGGCCACAGGATCCTTCCAATACACTATGGCAGTATCTTTTGGAATGTCACAACCAACTTTCAGTGGTGTGCTATAAGACGTTATTTCTGCACTGAAGAGAAACAATAACAGCTTCCTCCAGTTTCCACAGCAGCAAGATTTAGGCATGGTAATGGGGTCTTTTATGATATGGGTCACCAAACACATGTGGTTGCAGCAATTAATGGCATACATATTGCCTTGGTGTCACTACACACCAGAGATTAGGTATACTAGAATTGGACACACAGCCATTCAATCATCGTGCAGGTTATCTATTTACCGGATTTGTTCATCACCAGTGTCTGCGCCTGTTTCCCCAGTTCTGCCCATGATTCCTTTGTGCTATGGAACAGTTCCATACCCCTGTAAAAGTCATAGCTTGGACCTGAGAGGGCCTGGATATTTGCTCAGTACAATCTTTTATAATCTTGTTTGGGGGATTTCTATTTGGATAATCTGGAATTGTGTAACTTTTTTTGCACTTTTTTTGTTTTCCACCTAGGAGACTCAGCTTATACCAACTGATCATGGTTGTTGGCATCACTGAAGAATCCAACAACGTCAGGGCAAGTCCACTTCAATCAGGCTCAAGGAAGGACTTTGGCCAGTGGAGTGGGTTTTCAGGCTTCGAAAATAAGATTTTGTTGTCTGGACAAAGCTGGTGGAGCCTTCCTCTACTCACTCAATATGGTGTGCAAAATTTCTGAGTCCTGCTGAATGTTCCACAACATCGCCCTGTGACCATGAAGAGCCAACAGGTTAGGATCCTGAAATGCCTAATGAGGATGCTAGTATTGAAAAGGAAGAAGTTGACTTGCATACAGATATCATTGTCAACTTCTTCTCATGAATATAAGTATATCTTTACATGTTATCACTTTCACAGTCACACCAACTATTGATGTAATGATGAGAGAAGTATGTGGTGGTAATTTGTTAGTGGGCAGGTTCAGGGAAATTCACGCTAAAGGTGTTTGTTGATCAAAGTTGTGGCACATTGACTACTGTGTTCAGTTACATTGTTTATCTCTGATTGTTTTGTGAAATTGTGTCCTCCAAAATAATGTGTGTATTATGTTATGTTTGATTGGTAATCTATTTGTTTTGATCTGTTTAGGTTCCTTCACCAATCCATCTTCATTTGGACATTTCAGAGTTGCGATATTTGCAAGTGCTGTTTCGAAGTACAAAGGGAAGATGCATATATCCTGGGAAGGACAGACGCAGACTTTGGGTGTACATATTGTGTACCAAGGCAACTTGCACTGTGATTGAATGGGAGATTTGAAGATTACATTGAACTTGTTGTCTGTCATGTGTTGGCACTAAGGCAATATATGTGCCATCAATAGCTCAAACAGCACATATTAATGGAGACATATCATGGTCATCTCCCTTCACATTGACAAAATCCTCATTGTGTGTAAAGTGCATGTAGCTATTGATGTGTCTCGTCATTGTAGGACATATGTCTTGTGGCACACCACTGAAACGTTGTTGTGAAATTCCATAATATACTGGAACAGTTGATTGGAATTATCCTATGTCTTCTGTGGGAATTCTTATCTGAGCCAGATGATCGGGTTACAGCTGATAACATGAGTCAATAATAATTTGCCTATTCAATCTGATTTCTTTTGGATATATCCCCTTTATACATGTTGGCAAGGTCTATAACTGGAAATGTGAGAACTGGAACTGAGTATTAGTGCCATGTATGGATTGTTATGTTAGAGAATATATTGACAGACAATTATTTGTGAAATTGAAGACACATAGTCGTAGATTATTTAATGATATATATTTTTGGGAGTTATGGTTGGGAACTTGAGAAGAATATTACTTACTTGCAAATTATCTATGTTTACACAATAATTTTATTTTTTCGTTGTAAAGTTTTGATGGAAGGAAACAAATGCATTGATATAGTTGAGATATACAACACCAGTCTATGGGTTTTTGAGTTTTGAGTTGTGAATTTATTGAACTAAACGTGTAGAAATTAAATAGGGTGAAAATGAAAACGCAATCCAAAAAGTTAAGAAGTCAGTCATGCTGAATGAAATCATAGATGAACAGCCAAAATTGTTTGAAGTCGAATGTCCAAAATATGACTGGCAATAGAAAGGTAAATGTGTTCAGAAATAGTCCACAGAGTGAATGTTAGTCACACACTGGAGGAAATTAGTGTTAAGGTTTCTTGCTGGTAGTAGCAGAGGTCTTGCCCTCCTCACACCCTGATAATCTGGGTGGACAACCCCTCCTGAGAGTGAGGGGGGTCCACAGTTGCATGACCTGGGATGGCTGCAGGTGGTTCTTCCAGTGGCCGGGCCTCCCTTCCTGTGGCTGTGGCAGATGTATATAGGCCAGGTGGTGTAGGACCACAAGAAGGAGAAGATGGTGCTGGGAAAGCCCTGCTGATATTGGTGTAAATGTCCTGCTGAACCCCAGTCAGGGAATCCATATTGGAGTTGTAAGCCTCCATCTGAAAATTTAGCTCCCTCTGAAACTGCTTTAACTCCCAGAGCTCGTGAGTATCTGAGCCATCATGTCTTGGGACTGATGATAGGCTCTTAAGAATTGGTTGATGGTGGTCTGGGTAAGAATGACACCAGTGGTCTCACTATGCTAGCCCACAGAACCCCTCCCACTGCCCCGAAGCCCACTACCCAGGGTATCCCATCCGACTGGGTCCCTGGGTGAAATGGTGGTGCTGTGATCACAGCACAACCCAAGACTGGAGGGCACACGATCAGTGTTACAGTAGTAATAATACAGAAAGTAGAAGCTTCAGTTAGCTGAGGTGTTACAGATGGGGTAGAAGGTATCGGTGTGGGCACAGTGAGACTCATTGTAGCCGTCTGCCTGTGCTGACTAGATGGACCAGGATCCTCATCATCATGATCCAGATTACCATGAGTGTTGTCCTCCCTGTAGGCTTGTTCCTGGGCTAGAGTGGAGGTCTCTTCAGTGGCAGATTCCGGGTCTCATGCTCTGGGATTGGACGTATTGAAAAATTGAGGACTTTTTAATTAGTAAAAATGTGCATATCTGTTAGAAATGGGATTTCTGGTTGGCTAAGGCTTGCGCCAAAGTCAGGCAGAAACCACCACTCTAGTCAGGGCAAGGAAGTTACACGCCAAAGATAACCCCTGCTCACCCCCTTGGTAGCTTGGCACGAGCAGACAGGCTTATCCCTGAGGCGATGTGTAAAGCGTTTGCGCGCGCACCCAGCAACAACACCCAAGGCCCACCACAAAGGAAACTCCACACAAGGTATTCTATAAAAATAGCCTTTGTATTATACACAACACATTAGATAAAAGCACACTCTTTACAATGTGCCAACAGGCACGGGCAGAATTTACAAGGGATTATATATACAGGGGACAGGGCCACATGGACCACTGTCAGGAATTAGCACTTTGTAGAAATAACACGTAGAACATAGGAATAACCTTTAGACCATAGCACTTACAATCACTGTAGCACTAAAAATAGAACATATAGCACACAACCAGTAACTACTGGTAACCAGAAAGTACCGCCTGCGCAACCCTAACCACCTTTAGGAATATCACGCAGGGAACTAGGACCTCACTAGTACCACCTGCGCTAGGGAGAAATCAACCACCTAAGTATCACTCTACCTGTAGGGGTCTAAGCACATAAACACAGGATGCATAAAATACATTCAGAGGTGTAGGGCAAGGAAACAAGAACACACTAGTATAATTACTACTAGTAAAACAATCTCCAATGCATAAACACAGTTTAGGAAGGAGAATATCATAAAGACATTGCGCAGGCGCAAAAGTACATATATAAAAATCACCAGGTACCCTAGGGGAGGGCACAATACAGAAAAACTGTCCCCAGGCCAACTGGCCTCTCAGGGGTGCAGAAATGCCCAATCCAATAATATCAGGGCGCGACTTGCGCAGGCTGCGCGAGCCAGGCGCACCCTGCACAACCTAAACGTTGCAGCTGCCCACTAAGTGCTGGGCAGCTGTAGGGACTGGGGCCGGGGCACCTCTGGGCCCTTAGCACAATTATGGCATACGTTACCTCTCTGGGCTCTGAATCAAGAATATGGCCCGAGATAACGCTGGAGCGGCCCGCTGCCTTCCGGGGCCGCTCTGATGATGAACAAAATGCCCCCGTTACCGTGGGAGTCCCGCTCGGGACTCTGAAACAACAATGGCCCCAACCGTTGGAGTCCCGCTCGGGGGACTCAGCAAGATAGCAGGCACCAGCATGGGAGCGACCCCCCCCCTCACTCACCGGGGCTTCGTCGAGGTAACTTCCTGCTGGTTCTCTGCTTCGGTCACTCGCAGCGGGGCGGCGGAGCTTCTTCTCTGCGTGGGGAGGCTCCGGCAGCAGTACGTCTTCTTCAGCGGTGGGGGCAGGCACCGGCAATGTGCCTCGGGCCCCCTCCGCTTCTGCTAGCCGGCTGGTGCACTTGCGGGGCTCTCCTCAGGGCATGGGAGCCCCGCGATCCCCAGCACGTCCGGAGTTGGCCCCGCCCACATCCGGGCCGGGTCCTTACGATTTCCGGGTTGACGCGGGCAGCGGCGGTGAGCTCCTCAGTACGGCGGCAATGCGGGGTGGGCTCCCGGAGTGAAAAATAATTAAAAGGCGGCCATGTAGGGTAGGCACCCACTATCTAATGAACATAAAAGTGCGGGGTGGCACCCGCTATCAGCAAATCACTCCAGTAGCGGGGTGGGCTCCCGCTTGGTTCTCCTAGCGCCGTGATGCAGGGTGGGCACCTGCTCGATAACTAGACAATAAATCGAGGTGGGCACTCGATATTGCGGCAATGTCCCTGGCAGGGTGGGCACCTGCCAGGGGACCTCCGGATCAGTCACGAACAGGGCAAATGCCGGGTGGGCACCGGCTTGCAGCAACAAAGCGCTCCTGAGCGCTGAAGGGAAATAAAAGCGCTTCCAGGCGCTTAGGGGCAAAATAAGGCGCTCCCAGCGCTTAAAGGACAAAAGAACCACAAAATCCAGCAAAGTCCTTCCCTGCATGCAGCAGGGCAGGGGTGGGGGGCAAGGCTGGACCCAGAGCCAGCTCACTGGGCCTCCAGGCAGGGAGGTAATCCAGGTGGCGGTCCTCTGGTCCAGCAGCAGCCCCCCTCAGGTAAGATCCTGGCAGAGAACAGTTTCTGTGGGGACACAGCCCCATTTTTATACAGGCAAACCCTTTGTTCTGGGTTCAGGGTGAGGGGGAAAACCAGTCGCAGCTGGTTGGGGAGCACCCTTGATGTGCTCAGCCCCTCACTCTATTCACTGGCAGGGCTAGGGTCGTCAGTCGCACCACAGGGGGCGGGGCCAGCATTGTGTGTGGAAAACCCTGTCCTATTCAGGACCCAGGTGTACTCCTCCCACCCATCTAGCTGCTGATCTCCCCATTCACCACTGGGTGACTCATCCTGACTCTGGGGAATCCCTAGCCCGTCACATGACACGACCAGCCAATCACGCGACAGACACACGGCACACAGAAGTGCCCACTTCTAGAAGTGGCACTTCCACACTAGGTACATGCACGCCGCACACATCATCGCGCAGCATTCACTCCCACGAGTCCGCACATACCAAACTCGGGCCTGCACACCCCACGCATCAGGAACTACTAGGGACACATACATTCCCCATGCATTCCTATGGGAGGGCAGGCCTATCTCACCACATGCACTCAGAGCACGCACGCACTTTACCCTGGGACACAGGGAAAGTGCGCAGAAACCAAACAATCACCACACCAAGTCACCAGTAAAAATCAAAAAAGTTCAGGGGTGAACCTGCCAGAAGGGCCAAGTCCAACACAACCCCCTTCCTGCCAAAACGCAGGGCAGCCCAATCACCACCGTGATGGACTTCCCTGCTTGGGGCGATAGAACACGGACGCGGGCCCGCAACTGCAGGGACACCCTCCGGTTCTACGCCACGGCGAACCCATGGAATTCTTTCTAACACCACTGTCTGGACCAACTGGGCTACCCCACTGGTACTCCCAAGCTGTCCGCGGCCAAGACCAGGCCCTAGGCCACCCAGGTGCCACTGGTCTTTGCCTAACCACAGAGTGGGGGGTAGTAACCCCTGGCACATAGCGGCCATTCTCCACTCTTCCTCTCTGAAAGACAGGACTAGACTGCCACTGGTTCTCCAGCCTAGGGTCTACACCCTCAGGCGGACCAGGAGTCTCAGGGAAGGCTCTCCTCCCCCTACCTCTTCTCCTAGGGTTCCTCCTCCTCTGGCGAGGGGTACACCTAGAACGCCATTCCAACCCAGGGTTTAACCCCTCAGGTTGTACCGGGGGCAGAGGTGGGCTCTCCCACCCTCTGCACCCCCTTCCAGAACCCTGCTCCCTACCAACTGGGGCGGTACCTCTGGAAGAAGAACTGGTCGGGACGCTGATTACAGACGTCCCACCCTTCAGGTCAGGCTGATCCCGAACCTGGCCTTCCAACCTCCGGCCTAGAACCTTTGGTGGAATAATTGCCTGGCACTCCAGGACTTCTGGGGATCTCCACTCCATCCCCCTGAGGCTATCAAATGACACGTATGTCGAGCGACTGTCTGTCTGGCGCTGATCTCCCGTCCCCTGTCCACCTGACAGTGCGCGGAGATCCCCCAGAACAGAAGTGGTGTCACCCTGGTCACTACACGGGAACCTAGCCCAACTGGGAAGTCCCTGACCCACCGGCTCTTCCACTGGGGAACTCATCCCCCAATCACTCACGCTGGACTCCTGTACCCTCCCTACCGGAGCGGTACCGCCAGACTCCAGAACCACAGGAGCCCTGGTTACAGGTGCCCCAGGTCCTCCACTCACTAAGAGATCTTCCTCAAGTGGACTAACAGGACAGCCTAGGTCCCCAACTTGGTGTTCCCTCATGAAACCATCCAAGTCCTGAGGCAGGGTTTCGGGCGTCTGGGGACCCTCGGTCACCCCCTCACTCCTGCTCCACTGAGCCAGGCAGCGAGCCCCTACACCCTCCTCGCTATCCTGGGACCTAGCTGGGCTACACTGAGCCTCCTCCACCACGCTGGGCTGGAGGATCTCTGACCCACTATTGTTGGAATCACTCACTAATGACACTAGAGAACCTCTGGCCCTTTCCCAGCGGTCTGCTTCCTCTGCAAGTTCAAATGGACAAAAAGAGTTATACCTCAACAGGTGTTGGCGCAACCCTGGAGAACAACTACTGAGCATCTGCTCCTTGATAATCATAATAAGTACTCCATCCAAATCCTGCTCCGGGTTAAACACCAACCAGTCCACCAGGGCATCATGACATTCCTCCACAGCCTCCTCCCAAGACTGGTGAGACAGCTTCTTACTGCCCCTGAACTTCAACCTACATTCCTCCTCTCGGGAACAAGGTACCACACTCGGGGAACTGGGACTGGGACTCTCTATACTGCACTTTATATTGCTGCCCCCCCTGGACTCCACCCTCACTGGGGAATCCAGAAAACTACCACTGCGCTCAGGGGACAGGGAAAGGGGTGAGGCGCTATCTTCTACGCTGGACCCAGCAAGGGACTCCCTACCTACGGGGTCCTCACTCTCTACTGGCGTCCAGGTACTGTCATCTTCTTCTGAGTCTTCAGGGCTCCCCACAGACCCACCACCCTCCAGGTGTGAGGCCCGGGCCCTTTCTTACTCACTGCGCTCACGTTTCCATTCATCTGCTTGCCATCCAATCATGTAGTTCCTCAATTCGTACACAGTGTCCGACTCGCTCACCCCTATGTTTCTCTCTCTACAGAACCTTTCCAACTCCTGCATACTGTAATAAACTAGATCACTGAGATCAAAAGCAGGCTCCATTCTGGCAGACGTTCTAGAGAAAAGATCACACAGGGAACCTAGGGGTCTGAGTTTAACAGGAATACACAATTCACAAAAAGATTCAGCAAGCTCTCTAACCCAGAGAACTCACACTCACTTGCCTAGTGCCACTCACCACTCATCCACACACAACCCTCCCCTCGGACTGGTAAGGCAGTTTCTACCACCCCTGATTCCTCAACCTGACCACCACGTGACACAGGTACCAACTCTGGGCGCAGGGCGGGTGACAAATGTACAGGACACTATTACGCTGCCACCACTGGATCCCACCCTCTGGTGAATCCAGAAAACACAATGCACTAAGGGGGATGATCTACCCTCCCGAGCTAGGGACACCTAACTCACAGTGCACAAAAACACATTTCCAAAGAAATGACAATTAAAAACAATTTTAAAACAATAATCCCTATACCATGTGATTTATCTAAATGCAGAGTTTTGTAGTGCGGCCAGTTGCCGCTGCGGTACAGCGCAAACGCAAGTCCAAATCCCACCGCTGATCACCAATGTTAGAAATGGGATTTCTGGTTGGCTAAGGCTTGCGCCAAAGTCAGGCAGAAACCACCACTCTAGTCAGGGCAAGGAAGTTACACGCCAAAGATAACCCCTGCTCACCCCCTTGGTAGCTTGGCACGAGCAGACAGGCTTATCCCTGAGGCGATGTGTAAAGCGTTTGCGCGCGCACCCAGCAACAACACCCAAGGCCCACCACAAAGGAAACTCCACACAAGGTATTCTATAAAAATAGCCTTTGTATTATACACAACACATTAGATAAAAGCACACTCTTTACAATGTGCCAACAGGCACGGGCAGAATTTACAAGGGATTATATATACAGGGGACAGGGCCACATGGACCACTGTCAGGAATTAGCACTTTGTAGAAATAACACGTAGAACATAGGAATAACCTTTAGACCATAGCACTTACAATCACTGTAGCACTAAAAATAGAACATATAGCACACAACCAGTAACTACTGGTAACCAGAAAGTACCGCCTGCGCAACCCTAACCACCTTTAGGAATATCACGCAGGGAACTAGGACCTCACTAGTACCACCTGCGCTAGGGAGAAATCAACCACCTAAGTATCACTCTACCTGTAGGGGTCTAAGCACATAAACACAGGATGCATAAAATACATTCAGAGGTGTAGGGCAAGGAAACAAGAACACACTAGTATAATTACTACTAGTAAAACAATCTCCAATGCATAAACACAGTTTAGGAAGGAGAATATCATAAAGACATTGCGCAGGCGCAAAAGTACATATATAAAAATCACCAGGTACCCTAGGGGAGGGCACAATACAGAAAAACTGTCCCCAGGCCAACTGGCCTCTCAGGGGTGCAGAAATGCCCAATCCAATAATATCAGGGCGCGACTTGCGCAGGCTGCGCGAGCCAGGCGCACCCTGCACAACCTAAACGTTGCAGCTGCCCACTAAGTGCTGGGCAGCTGTAGGGACTGGGGCCGGGGCACCTCTGGGCCCTTAGCACAATTATGGCATACGTTGGAGCCTCTCTGGGCTCTGAATCAAGAATATGGCCCGAGATAACGCTGGAGCGGCCCGCTGCCTTCCGGGGCCGCTCTGATGATGAACAAAATGCCCCCGTTACCGTGGGAGTCCCGCTCGGGACTCTGAAACAACAATGGCCCCAACCGTTGGAGTCCCGCTCGGGGGACTCAGCAAGATAGCAGGCACCAGCGTGGGAGCGACCCCCCCCCCTCACTCACCGGGGCTTCGTCGAGGTAACTTCCTGCTGGTTCTCTGCTTCGGTCCCTCGCAGCGGGGCGGCGGAGCTTCTTCTCTGCGTGGGGAGGCTCCGGCAGCAGTACGTCTTCTTCAGCGGTGGGGGCAGGCACCGGCAATGTGCCTCGGGCCCCCTCCGCTTCTGCTAGCCGGCTGGTGCACTTGCGGGGCTCTCCTCAGGGCATGGGAGCCCCGCGATCCCCAGCACGTCCGGAGTTGGCCCCGCCCACATCCGGGCCGGGTCCTTACGATTTCCGGGTTGCCGCGGGCAGCGGCGGTGAGCTCCTCAGTACGGCGGCAATGCGGGGTGGGCTCCCGGAGTGAAAAATAATTAAAAGGCGGCCATGTGGGGTAGGCACCCACTATCTAATGAACATAAAAGTGCGGGGTGGCACCCGCTATCAGCAAATCACTCCAGTAGCGGGGTGGGCTCCCGCTTGGTTCTCCTAGCGCCGTGATGCAGGGTGGGCACCTGCTCGATAACTAGACAATAAATCGAGGTGGGCACTCGATATTGCGGCAATGTCCCTGGCAGGGTGGGCACCTGCCAGGGGACCTCCGGATCAGTCACGAACAGGGCAAATGCCGGGTGGGCACCGGCTTGCAGCAACAAAGCGCTCCTGAGCGCTGAAGGGAAATAAAAGCGCTTCCAGGCGCTTAGGGGCAAAATAAGGCGCTCCCAGCGCTTAAAGGACAAAAGAACCACAAAATCCAGCAAAGTCCTTCCCTGCATGCAGCAGGGCAGGGGTGGGGGGCAAGGCTGGACCCAGAGCCAGCTCACTGGGCCTCCAGGCAGGGAGGTAATCCAGGTGGCGGTCCTCTGTTCCAGCAGCAGCAGCAGCCCCCCTCAGGTAAGATCCTGGCAGAGAACAGTTTCTGTGGGGACACAGCCCCATTTTTATACAGGCAAACCCTTTGTTCTGGGTTCAGGGTGAGGGGGAAAACCAGTCGCAGCTGGTTGGGGAGCACCCTTGATGTGCTCAGCCCCTCACTCTATTCACTGGCAGGGCTAGGGTCGTCAGTCGCACCACAGGGGGCGGGGCCAGCATTGTGTGTGGAAAACCCTGTCCTATTCAGGACCCAGGTGTACTCCTCCCACCCATCTAGCTGCTGATCTCCCCATTCACCACTGGGTGACTCATCCTGACTCTGGGGAATCCCTAGCCCGTCACATGACACGACCAGCCAATCACGCGACAGACACACGGCACACAGAAGTGCCCACTTCTAGAAGTGGCACTTCCACACTAGGTACATGCACGCCGCACACATCATCGCGCAGCATTCACTCCCACGAGTCCGCACATACCAAACTCGGGCCTGCACACCCCACGCATCAGGAACTACTAGGGACACATACATTCCCCATGCATTCCTATGGGAGGGCAGGCCTATCTCACCACATGCACACAGAGCACGTACGCACTTTACCCTGGGACACAGGGAAAGTGCGCAGAAACCAAACAATCACCACACCAAGTCACCAGTAAAAATCAAAAAAGTTCAGGGGTGAACCTGCCAGAAGGGCCAAGTCCAACAATATCCATCCAAATATTTTGAGACAAACAATGTAGATACCTCGAAAAAAAGTTAGAGATTATTATTAAGATAAGTTTTTTGCAATTTAAAGCAGTATAACTTCAAATAAGCAAGTAATAAGATGTCCTGAAATGTTTAAGTGATTAGGAAGTATACCTAATATCTACCAAACATTCGGCTAACACAGATGCCATGTATAATTTACAATTCCAAGGCCTAACTGACTTTATAACATATATTTACACAACTTGGATGGATGCCTGGCATTGGTCATAATGTGAACAGTGCAGAGTACATTTTTGCAATCACCACTCTACTACATATTCGGCATAGTAACTTTCATACATTTAAATTTTTGGGTGAGCACAGTTGGATTTCTGAATCTCATGACAGCAATTCAATTGGTTGAGAAGAACAGGACAACATTCAGAAAACAACTCCAACTATTTTCAAAGGAATGTACCATGCCCAGCAGGTCGTTCTACTTCTTCCTAATTTCCTACTGTGTGTGCAGTTTGTTTGCTAGAGCATTACCTTTGTCGACTAAATTTGCACACATTTGCCTTTTATGAGATAGGGGTGTATTTTGGACTTGGGCTCAAAACAACTGTGGTTCCACTCTTATGATTTCATCCACATTGACTGACAATTCGCCCGCAGTAAACCGGGGATTTTTGGGGTCTGACACTTTGCAAAGAAATATGAATAAATAAAAAGATTTAACCACAAGGAATTAAATAAAAGAAGATAAAGTGACAAGAAACAGGGAAAGCAACAACATAACCTTGCCTAAATGGCAAATGTTCTGCTAGAAAATGTCAATCATGCAGAGAAATGGTAAAAGATCATGGTCTGAAATTGAGTGTGCCTTATAGTGTGGTATGCAGATATTTCTATTTGGCCTATGGACATCAGGGTTGGTCTATTAGTATTAATCCAATGGCAACAGTGATGGTGAATTGTTGAGGGCATTCCACTATGGACTCCCTCCATCAGGGAACGGCCGTTGGGAAACCACCAGCACAAATGCGAAATTTAAATCTGCTCAGTGAGAACCCTCTACCCTGATGCTGACTGAGTACTATTCGCCAGCATTGGAGTCTACTGTGTCAGTAGCTGTGAGCTGTGGGAGGAAACACTCTATTTTTGCAGATGGTGAGGTATCTAAATATGGCAGGTGAAAGACCGTCGATTTAGTGGAGTATTTGGGATCGCTGTTGTGGTGGGACGACGGTAAGACTGCCGAGATCTGAATCAGGACCAAGTATTTCTTCACTTGCTAAAGACCATAATACAGCCATAAATGTAAATGTAAATGTAAATGTAAATGTAAATGTACAGCCATAGGATGAACCACAAGGGCTCCCTGCACCTCTGACACTTTAAACCTAAAGCTCCAGCTCAGAGTGATTTAAAACAATGAAAACCTCTCCTGGGGTCACAGACATAAGATCCCAGGAGGCTTAAGGTCAGTTTACTTGAAAACATTTCTGGGGGCTGCTGCACCTCCTGGAGCCCCCCTAACACACTGGTAAGCTGTAGGTGGTACCCCTGCCCCTCCTTGGGGCACCACCAATTCCAGGATTCAAATTTTTAGGCCATGCCTATGGGCTTATAGGCGGATTCCATGCTCTTTTGGCCCTTTAGTCCTATGAGGGGCCAAACAGTCTTTAGGAGTAGATTTTACCTATATTTACAATACTGTGAAAACACTGCAGGTTTTCCAGTAAGCATTACAGACCTAGTCTATGAATGTCCAGCTCACTGGGCAACCCTAACCCTAAAAGCTGTAAGAGTCATTTTGCCTGAATTACCACCCAGAAAGTATTCATGTATTTTTATCTGTGCAGAGAGTTTTAATACATGGTGCCTGATAAAAGAAATGTCAGAAATGTTCTTCTGTAGATTTCCTCCTTCATTTGGTGTAGATGTCAAATTTGTTTTTTAAATTGCATCCATTTCAAATGGTGCATTTGAAGATGGACATTCCGAGCAGTATTCTTAAAAAGCTATTGAAAAGGCCTTTTTCTGCAGCTTGAAGATATTTCCAAATGCATAATTGAATAATTGTCATAATGTACAATTGCATACACAAAAATGCTTTGCATAATTGCAACTGCTATTCAAAACACATTTTCCGTCACTGGGAGTGCACGAGGATTCCTGTTACAAAGCTGAGCAACTTTTGGATACTTCTAGTTATCTATGCATTTATATCAGCTGAAGCATAAAATGAAATAGTCAGCATCGGAAGAGGATAACAAACAGGAGGATGAAATCATGTTAAAATAGCATGCATCACAAGATGTTCTTCAAATCTGTGCAATATCATTACAAGAACCCAGTGGTGGTGCCATATTAATTATGATTTACACAGATGAGCTAAATATATTCAAAACAGTGTTAAAATCATGATCAAATATGTTTCAAATATATAGGTCAAAACCCTAAGGTACGTTAGCCTTTACATTTCATTTGACTAATTGGTGACCAGCACGATGCACAAAGGTGGGTCCAAGTTTATCACTTCTATATACATTATACATGAGCTTATGGTATGCTTGACCAAACCTTTCTGTACTAATGATAATTCACACAGTATATTGTCTCAAGTATCAATATATCAACTATTTAGGTTTTAATAATAGAACAACCCAATTTAATAAATTTAGAGTTCTTCCGTCATGGTGCTCTTCCATAAATTAGTAGGTTTCCTGAAAACAGGTCCCGCCCCTCCTTGTCAGCTTCCCATAATGCATCTTATACATTTAGGCATAGCAACTTTTAGTTACACCTCACTGTGAAGTTAGGGGCCCTTCTTATTAGTCAAATATTTATACTGTCTGGTATGGAATAAATTGATGGGCCTCTTTAGCAATCATAAAGTCCTGAAACACCCCTTGCCAATTTATCTTAATGTGAGTCTTTCCTTTTTCCTGGTATAGACACAGTTCTGAATTCATTCATTAAGGTCCACAGTTTTCACTCCTCTTTGCAGTTTCTCAAGCAAGATCTGAAAATATGGTGAATTAGAATCAGTTCTTAGTTACAATACGCCTTTTCTCTCTAGCAATAGGACAGTTATTTGATGTTGCGGTCCTGAAAATAGGTCATAACAGTTCTTGAATTGATTACTGTTTTGGATGCTGCTTATGATACTCTTTGAGATCTTGTAATCAACAGATTCCTCTATATCTTCTATCGGTAGTTGCTCAGCCCAATCTCTCATTTAATTATGGCCAGCCTCTATTCCTTCCAGGACCCCCATGATCCATATATCAGATTATGTAGATTTGTTCTCAACATCTTCATATTTTCGAGTAAACTTGGTGAGCTGCTGATGGTATCTAATTTCTATTATTTCGACATTTCTCTTCTTATTTGCATTCTTGTGTGGCTATCTCCTTATCAGGAGTGGCCCATGCAAGCGAGAGCGCTGAAGCGGGGTGAGGTGGACTCGACAGATGACAACGAGAGAAAATCAATTACTTATTTAATTTTCCCTTGTTCTCGTCTGTCATTTTCCCCCAACCCGCACCACTGATTTTACGTGCTCTGGCTGCTCCTGCTTCTGATGATTCACCTACAGACTCCTAACCTCTGATCTAAAGCATCCGCTTTTTGTCAATGCCTCAATTTTGGATACCTGATCAAATTAAGCCTTTTTATTTCCTTGAGGATGCTCTTAAACATGACTTAGTAGCGTAAAAGAATATATGGGATTCCTGAAATGATAGCATTCCTTAGGGTTATCCAAGTTCATGATACTCATTGCATTAGGGATGGCTTGCCTTCCTGATGCTTGTAACATGGTTATAATTGAAACTTGCTCTGCTTGAGACTGAGAATCATCAGTCATGGTGAATAAGCTGATTCTATTGGAGCATGTAATAGGCATGACATATTCTGTAGGTATGCATTACTTTCAGCTTAAGTCCAATCTGTGTTCTCCTTTTGATCAGATACTTGCAGTGAAGTCTTAGAGTTTTTGGTTCTGCATAGTCTCTGTATCTCCCTTCAGTGACACCAATCATAAGCAAAATGTTTGCCTTTCTTGTTCCCTTTGTAACAATTATCACTTACAATTGTCTACATTTCTGTGTTCTTTGTGGCTGTGAGATGAGGTATAATACATACCTAGTTGTGAGATTTGTTATTTTATCCATTTGGCCTGAATCTGAGTTCTGCATTATTACAGAGTAGCCAAGTTCCATTTCACTGAGAGTGCTGACTCAGGAAATTCTTGTGAAACAAATGCATTTTAACTGCAAAGTTTAACAAATTAATAAGAATTCATGGGGGCGTGGCCTAACATTCCAGCATGGTGGACGCACGTAAGGCGAGCTCCGCTGAGCCCGTACTGAAGATCCTGTATTTATCCTGTTCGTTGATCGAATCTTTATTGTTGGTCCCCAGCAGCTGTAGTGGAAACTGGTGGTGGCAACCCATAAATGTGCCGGGATTGCAGAGCTTGAGGCGGCAATTGTGGTACACGGCCCTGGAGGCCTAACAGGCGTGATCAAGGAGGAGTCATCTGGGCAGCGGCTGGAGCGGCAACCGACGAGCATGGTGCGCTGAAGTGCTCCGCGTGCGGGAGGGCTGGTGGCAAATTGCATCGGCTCCTGGTGGTTGAATCGGAGCGGGTGCTGAGGCTGTGACGGCTGCGGCAGTCAGTACCTTTGTCCTTCCCCAGCGGCTATTTTATGTGCCATAGTCTTCAGGCCTGAGCCCTAGACTAGATTGCCCTTGCCTGCAGAGGTGGAGGAACGTGGGCGACATGGGAGAGTGGAGCTGGACGCGGGCCACTGGTGGTGAATCCTGGGAATAGCACAGAGCCCTGCTCAGTGGCAGACACCACGAAAAATATATTTACGTCTCCTCTGGTGGTAGCAGATGGTGGCATCACGTCGTGGTGGCCAGCTTTGCAATTGCCAGATCACCTGTGCTGCTGGCTGCTACTCAGTGACAGCCCGAGCATGGGCCTCACGTACAGTGTGAAACCCAGTGAGGAACGGTAGGAGGATTACTCTGGATGTCTGGAGGGAGTATCTGGGAGGAAGGGGGACACCTGGTAGGTGGGGAGACACGACTGTCTGCGGAGGCTTCCGGGTTAGTTCTCAGTGCGGCTTGTGGGCAGGAGGTCTCCGTCCGCGTGCTAATTCCTCAGAAGATTTAAAAACGGAGCCCGATACTGCAAGCTGAGACCACGTAGGGAGAAGACCTATAAGCCTCAAGACTCACGGATGTGGTTTGGTCTGGAGGCCCGCCTGGGGGACTATTTATCCGCAGTCTTGTGGGATTAGTGTCCAGACTTTATCATGACAAAGGACAAAGGATAAAATGACAGGAGGCTTTGCCAAACAGAGCATTTTGGACCGCTACACTGGGACAGGGGCCTCAGCAACCGAACAAGGTGGTGCACAAGGGGGCATTCCAGACAATGTCGTGATCATGGCAGCCATCACACAATCCAAGGCCACCTTGGAAGCAAAATTGGAGAGGTTCTGACATCAGGCTCCTAAGGCAAGATCTGTGGAACGTGACGGAGCGCATTACGGAGGCCGAGACTAGGGTCTCAGAAGTGAAGGATTCTGTCACTGCCTTGCAGAAAAAAGTTGCATCATTGGAGACGGTCACCAGAGGCCTCACTTCGCGAGGCGAGGATGCAGAGAGCAGGGCCAGGAGAAACATCCATGTTTCGTAGTGTGGAAATGTGGATTTTCCTGATCAGTTATGTCCCCTATCTTGGACCCCAACGGTTCTATGTGCATGCCACAAGTACATGTATGCTCCCTCCAGTTCCAGTTTTGATGACGCAAACACATGTGCATCCACTGTCAACATGTCCTCTGTCAGATCCGCCATCAATGGGCTGGATATTCGATTCCTAAGTATGAAAGGCCACCGACTTTATATGGCTAAGTTACTCCATTCTTACAGTTCAGGCAAGTAGGCCCGATTCTGTCTTCAAAGCCTTTCATTGCTCTCTGTATCTGACAGCTTCAGCTTGAGCTCGCATCTGTATCCATGAACTTTGTCCTACTCCCTGTGCAGCTAACGGTGCCTGCCTCGGCCAGTTTTCGCCTGCCTGCCAAGAAGCTGTATTTCACCTTCGAATTATCTATTTTGCTCCTCAGCCGATGCATTCCTGTCTAGTAGTTTAAGTAAACATTCTTCCAGCTACCAAGCAAAGGACTCAGCCTTTCCGTCCTCCTGCAAGTGATTCATAGCCCTGCGGCCATGGAGAATTTTCTGCCTCTCGCATCTCATATAGACACTTAGGCGTTTGTGCACGCACACAGTCAGTATAGACTAGATTCTGTCCGAGAGTCCTTCCTTGTGGATAACATAGTTCTTTAAACATAGGATGTTAGATATGATTTGGGATTAGGTTGACTTGACCCCCCAGACTTCTCGTCTCCACATGTAGAGCTAAATGTCAAGTCCCTTCACCCCTAGTTGCACGTCACTCACACGTCATGCTGCTGCGCGCGCATCTATGCCAAGTATTATCTTATAGATCCACCTATGTCTGATAATCTTAACCAATCATGTTTCTTTTATTCCTTATTACGCCTAGTTTCGATTACGTACCCGTTATGTCACTTTTCTTATCAAATGTTACGCCTTCTACATTCGTTTCATTGTAATGTACTTATTATAAAAATGCATGTCTATCAATAAAGTATTGTACTTCACTTCCTGAACCCTCGTGGTGACGGAACCTGAAGGCCGCGACTCGAGTCGGCCATTTTGAGTGGAATAAAGCCCATTTAGAAAACCTCTTATACCACGGATTCTGCCTCTTGTTATTTTGAGCTATTTTACTTTATTTTAAGATTCTGTATGAAATTCAGTCCGGTAAAGAAGATTTTATTTACCACATAATGGCGCCCGAATAGGGACACTTTCTCATCTCACGCGCCGGCGGTGCGTTGCAGGCCCGGTCTCCTGCCACAGCTGGACGGACCATAAACGCGTACCAACAGGATTTCCTGTAAGCTCCCTCCGGTCAAGCGGGGGCGACTGAGGCTGCGATCAACCCAGACGAGGCGGTGAGAAGTGCGAAGTATCCCAACCAGAGCCTAGCTGAGAGAGCAAGATCCGAGGTATACAGAGGCCCACCAGATATTTCGAAATCCCGATGTCCAGAGGGTCCGCTGTCCGCAGTCATCGAGTCCTGTCCATTCTCTGAGGCCTTCCGTTTCAAGGAGCTACTCGGTGAGTACCATCGCCGGGGAGGCGTGTTGACGCGCACATAGGTTGTGCCGGTCAAGACGGATTTGGGTACACAAATCCGGTCTGCACTGTTTAGCAGTGTATATGTACTGTTTAGCAGTATATCAAGTATTCCGAAGTATGCAGTTATTGTCAAGAATTCAGCGTGGTGATTAGTTAGGCAGACTGTCATCATTGTCGGTCATTGTTAAATGTTTAATGTTTAATGTTTTCAGAAATGTCTTGCATATTGTGGTATGAATGATTGTTCATTGTACACTGTTCATTATTGGGGTTTTTTCCGTATTAAGTAAGTTCAAGAGTAAGTATCAGATCAGTTGTCAATATGCCGCTCTTCTCGAAGTTAAGGCAGATTACTACCAGAAAAGGGGTGCTTGAAGAAGCAGTTCCTATCCCTCCTAGGGACACTCCAGGGCATTTTATGTACCAGAAGCATGGCTTAGATGCCATATTGTTTCTTGATCTATGGGTAGATTATACCAAGGAATTGCCGGAAAGTCAAAGGTGGCCCGTAGCGGGAACCTGGGATGCAGAATGCATCCTGAAAGTGGAGGAAGAGTTATGGAAAAGAAAGGTCAGACAATCACAGAAAGACGCTGTTGAGTTATGGCGTAAAGAATCTCATAGACGAACAGAAAAAGCACGTAGACAAGAAGAGAGGAGTAAAGAAAGTTCAAATAAAGTTCAAGAAAATCTATTAATTAAGGAAGGTATCCGAGTGAAATCAGAACAAGTAAATAGACAAAGAAATGCCCTTATGAATGGTATGTATCCCCTTCTAGCTGAAGGACTACCTAAGGCTGCTCCACAGATGCCAAAAGACTTGCCACCCCCATTATTTCCAATTAAGGTACATCCAAAGGGGCATCCCAGAACCGCAGAAGATGTTTTTCTTTCCTCATATCTAGACGACGCAGCTCCCGAGTATGCTAACGCCGCACCACATAGACCGTCTGGTGTAGGTGTTCAACGTCAGGATCAGGTATCTGTCCCCGTGCAACAGCAAGTCCCGACACAAGCTTCGGCAAGCACATCTGTTTCCGCATCTGTCTCCGCAGTCGACTCTACAGAGGTATCGACACCCATAGTTGCTGTGTCACGTTCAACGAACCCATTCACACCCGACGCCCCAGATGGGGCCACGGGAGGTGCTAGCATTACCTTTACACCACCTAGAATAAATAAACTTGTCTTTCAAGAGTCAGCACATTCACGTACACCTAAATTCGTAAGTGAACGTACGCTTAAGGAACTCCTTGTAAATTGTAGATATGACCCGGTAGTTGGTAAAGAGGACGAAATGGTCCTGGCATCATTACGTATCAGGCGAGCCGCAGAGTATTTAGCAAGGTTACCAGGAATGACTACGCATCTAGATAACATATATCATTTTGTTCAAACAGGACGAGATCCAGGATGTATTAACAGAGCTATGGAATTCCAGAAAGTAGAAATACAGGGGGAACTGTTACGTTTCCTCATAAACTGTGTGATTAGAAATCAAGACCGCCCGGGGGTAGACCCGAATGCAATGCTTATTCTTACAAGATGGAGTCAGAATATATCAGAAGGGAGACACGATAAGCAAAATTGTATAATAGCCATGTGCCGAAAAATCCGTAAAGAAATAGAGCGTATTCATGAAGAAAGATTGGGAACAGACGAGTTTGAGCAAGATGAAGTATCCGAATCAGGGAATTCCGCAAGACAGTCAGAGACCATAGCCTATGTAGGCAGAGGAGGATCCTGTGATAATGCTAGATGTTTTTCTGATCCCATACACTCAGTATGCCCAAATAATAGCAGAACGTATCCGACGCCTATAATAAATCTGAAGTCTCCTGAACATTCGTTTCAAGCCGCAGATAAAATACTACGAGAACGAAGGGGTTACCACCTCCTCGATTCCATGGATGAGCAAGAATTAGCCAGATCAGCCGTTCACTGGATTGACAGTCCTGAAAAATACGGTGATGAGACCGTAGCACACACGTTTTTTAATCTCAGTATAGATGAACAACGTTTAGCTGGAATCTATATGATTCAGCAACTCCTCATATTATATAAGAGCCAACATGCTGACCCTGGTCCTTTGCCTGATATATTAACGGAACTACTCACGAACAGATGGAGAGGTTCTAGTAACAAGCTAATTAAAGAGATATTAGTGTCACGTAAGCAGTACGTCCTTTTTGTAAGTCCGGATTCTCTCTCGCCGCCCCGCAGAGAAAGAGCGCCGTACTATATGGATAGACAAAATCCCCTACGAGAAGTGCACCCAATAAAAGGCGAAGACAATGAGTTTCACCGTGTATTTGTTTACACACCCATA
The DNA here is from genome assembly GCF_964204655.1 of Triturus cristatus. Classification (NCBI taxonomy): domain Eukaryota; kingdom Metazoa; phylum Chordata; class Amphibia; order Caudata; family Salamandridae; genus Triturus; species Triturus cristatus. Next base: position 504,267,773 of record NC_140591.1, read on the forward strand.
TCGAAAATGGAATTATTAGAAATGAAAAAAGTAGTACCTAGTCATGACAAAGACCCAGCGGGTTTCCACCGAGAAATTAAAGACATGTTACTGATGGGAGAGTATACCTTTCCTGATATTATGACGATATTAAAGGTGCTTTTGCCTGCTGGCATTTATGAAAAACTGAAAGAAAAAGAGTGGGAAGTGGGTGACCAAAAGATAGACTGGACAGCATTAGCAGAGGAAGAAAGGGGCCGAACTGCAGGTTCAGGGCTCGGGGATAAAGTTAAACTGTTACCAGGTTTACTAGTACAGGTACTGCCACGTTTATTAACTACAAAAAAGGAAGATTGGGGTGCAATCACAGCCTGCAAACAAAAACAAGATGAAGACACAAGCGACTATTATGCTCGATTTGAAAAATGTTTTGGTATAAATAGTGGTATAAAAGCAAGTAGTGACTCATATCCACATTTATTTGTGACAAAATTAGTGGAAAATGCATTGCCTCCAGTAAAGAATAGAATATTGAAATTCGAGAGTACCTGGCAAAGTAACACTCCGTCGCAAATGCTACAAATGTTACAGTATCATCACAATAGAATTAGGGATGAACAAGAACACGAGCATAGACGCATGAAGGATACAAAAATGAAAATGCTAGTTTCTCAGACAGTACCAGCAGATGGTCACAAAAAGGGTGTGACACATTCTGGTGATTCTGCAGTTCCTGTAAAGGGAACCTGCAATTACTGTAAACAACTGGGCCATTATGTACACGATTGTCCAGTCCTGAAACGTAATATAGCTACAGGTATTGCAAAGGAGAGACCACGATTAGTTAGACAAGATCAGAATGAACAAGGAGCTATGCAGCATGGACAGTCCATGCCAGTTCAACAACAGTCCATGCCAGCCTCACAGCAACCCATACAGTTTGTGCCAGCTGCACCACCGTTGCCTGCTACTGCCACACAAACCACAACACGACAAATGTATCAGACTGCACAGTATGAATACCCTGAGTATCAGCGTTACGCATGAACCAGCCTAGAGAGGGAAGTCGACTTACCGCTTATCGAGATTCCTGTAGATCAAGAAGGACCTTATGTACATAGTGAATTATTAGGTCAAGATAGAAAATTCTTACTCGATACAGGGGCAAGTCGAACAACCATAAAACGTAGTGAAGTTCCAGGGGCACCCCTCTCAGGCTCTCAAAATGTTTCCCTTGGTTTTTCAGGAAAACCTATTGTTAATGAAGTATCACAGCCTCTACCACTTACGATAGGACCTTTGACACGAACTACAGATTTATTGCTTACTAAATCATGCCCAGAAAATCTGTTAGGAATTAAAACTCTGAAAGCACTAGGAGCCATAATATGTTGTTCTCCGGAAGGAGTAAGGTTGTTTTTACGTGATTTTAAAGGTCACTATGTGTCTAGAGACATGGATCCCCGACTACAGACTTTACCAGTACATCTATGGGCACAAGGCCCTACGGATGTTGGCTGCATGAACATTACACCCTATCGAGTCACACTGAAAGCAGGAGTGGTACTACCACGAATGCGACAATACAAGTTACCGCATGATGCTGTAGTGGCTTTGCTGAAAATCATTGATGAGCTGATTGCCCAGGGAGTAGTTGTAGAAACAGACTCCAATGTATGTAATTCACCGATAATTCCGATTCTTAAACGAACTGATCCTACTGCCCCACCAGTGTACCGATTGGTTATTGATTTGCGTGAACTAAACAAGTGCATTGTACCACAATTCCCTGTGGTCCCTGATATATCATCATTGTTGACAGCAATTGATTCCGAAGCGACATTCTTTACTGTAATCGATCTCAAGAATGCCTTTTTCAGCGTCCCAATAGATCCGGAAAGCCAATACTTGTTCGGATTCAGTTTAAATGGGCGCAGCTTTAAATTCTCACGCGCTCCCCAAGGATTCACAGAAAGCCCCAGCATCTACAGCCAAGCACTGAAACGAGAACTTGACAGTATCCACATGCCAGTCAATACTGCACTGCTTCAATATGTCGATGATCTGCTGATCACAGCGAGAAGCGAGCCAGAATGTGAAAAAGCTTCTCTGACAGTTTTACATTTCCTAGCCGACAAGGGGCACAAGGTGTCTCCTTCTAAGCTGCAATTCTGTGTCCAGCGAGTTATTTATCTTGGTCACTCGCTGTCCAAGGAGGGAAGGCAGCTTACACCAGATCGCATCCAGTTAATTGCTAACATGTCAATACCCCAGACACAAAAGGAGGTGCGGGCTTTCATAGGCCTCACTTCATATTGTAGGCAGTGGATCCCTCAGTACGCATTTCTAGCAAAACCACTCATTCAGTTAACCACACAGGAGGCAGCCACATCGACTGTTCTCCCTTGGACTCAGGAACATACACAAGCTTTTGAAAGCCTAAAGGAAGCTTTATGCCAAGCACCTGTTTTAGCAACACCATGTTATAGCAAACATTTTACACTCTTTGTTACAGAACGCGAAGGTACTGCCTTGTCAGTACTCACGCAGGATCAAGCAGGATCACGCAAGCCATGTGCTTATTTTTCCAGTACATTAGATCCCGTAGCTCAGGCTTTGCCTGCATGCCTGAAATCAGTGGCAGCGACAGCTTTAGCAATCAGACAAAGCGATGCCATAGTATTAGGACACCCATTGACAGTACAAGTACCACATGCAGTAGAGGTTCTTGTGAACCGAACACAAACACAACACTTGACCATAGCAAGACTTACCGGTTATGAACTGACATTGTTTCAACCACACATAGAGATCCGACGGTGTAATACATTGAATCCTGCTACACTATTACCTGTAATTGGAACAGACCCACTAGCTCATGATTGTGTTGAAATCATTGAAATAAAGACGAAACCTAGACAAGACTTGACAGACGTTCCATTGTTAGATCCAGACCTGACGTTGTATGTAGACGGATCATGCATGAGAGCAAGTACAGGAGACTTAGTGGCCGCGTATGCAGTCACAACAGACACTGAAGTTATTGAGACAAATTGTATAGATACTTTGTCAGCCCAAGCAGCAGAACTTATTGCTCTAACACAAGCCTGTATTCAAGCCACAAATAAGAAAGTTAATGTATACACTGATTCACGTTATGCATTCGGAGTTGTACACGACTTCGGCGTGCTATGGCGAGAGAGAGGTTATTTAACCTCCCATGGTGCCCACATTCAGCACGGACTCCTCATTCATGCTTTGTTAGACGCAATACATCTACCCACTGCTATATCGATTATGAAATGTAAAGCACACACGAAGGTTACTGATACCATTTCTCAAGGCAATGATTTAGCTGACAGAACAGCTAAACAGACTGCTCAGAATCGCACATTAGACATGACAAAGCCAATAGTTCAGACACCAACACAGTGTATGACAATTAAGGATCCCGCACTTGACGTAATTGACATACAGACACATGCCACAGCAGAAGAAATAAAGAAGTGGACTGAACTAGGAGGGATCCAGACAGATCATGGATGGATGACGAAGGAGAAATCTGTATGGTTTCTCCCTGATTCCATGGTTCAAGCCATTATAGCTACAGTTCACAGTCCAGCACATTTAGGAGAGAAGGCTATGCTAGACAGCATTCAGCACATTTGGTTCAACAAACATTTACGAGCAGCAGCTAAACAAAAAGTTCGTACCTGTATGATATGTTGTCAGTTTAATCCAGGAAAGAGTGTTCCCGTAGAGCAGGGTGGATTTCAGCCTCCTGACCATCCTTTTGAAGTCCTCCAGATGGATTATATTCAGATGGAACGTTGTCGAGGATTCAAATATGTTCTCGTAGTTGTCTGCGCTCTCTCCCGTTGGACAGAGGCGTATCCCGTATCAGATTACACTGCCCCGACTACTGCCAAGCAGCTAGTTCGAGAATTCTTCCCACGGTACGGTTTACCACGTGTTGTATATTCAGATAACGGCCAGCCTTTCTCATCCGAATTAATGAAACATGTCTCGCTTTTGTTGGGATATCAGTGGAAATTCCACTGTGTCCGACACCCCGAGGCAGCAGGTCTCGTGGAACGACATAATCAACTTTTAAAAATCAGACTGTCTAAAATATGTCAGGAAAAAGGTGTGGACTGGATAGTAGCTTTACCAGTTGCGCTATTTTACATGAGGATGGTAGCACACTCTCGAACAGGGCTATCACCTTATGAGGTGATCTTTGGTAGACCACCGAATATGTGGGGGACGCCTATACCCCGTAAAATAACTGATGTTGACTGTAATATGCTGACAGATTACCTGGCTTCCTTGATGTCTGCACTACAATCTTGTCGTTCACAGGTAATCGCAGCTTTTCCCGACAACACCGAGGTGAAACCTCATGATGTAATTCCCGGCGATTATGTTCTCGTCAGGAATTTTGATCGGAAAACCCAACTGGAGCCAAGGTGGAGGCTTCCTGAGTTGGTCCTGCTGACAACCAGAACAGCTGTGAAGCTCGAAGGGAGAAAAGGCTGGGTGCATTCCAGCCATATAAAGAAATTTCATGGACTTCCTCCTGACACAAACAGTACTCCTCGTGTGTCTTCCCCCATTGACTCAAAGCTACCTTTGGCTGAAGCCAGTAGCACCGAACTCTATAAACAGAAACTCAGGTCCAGATCCAAACTGTCGGACGATTTGATTGTTTAAGTCCTCTCCAAGGTGAAGCGGTTGAATCTGTCCCGACATGTATCCCTTAGGTCTGAATGACGTAGAGTCCAGAATCATAATCAAACGACATGCTTATTGTAAATTACTGCGTAGCCACTGTATTGTGACTTTATTAATTTTGTTTTCCTTGAGTTTTTTAATAGTTACTGCAAGCATATTGTTGCATATGTATTATCCTGTTTCTAAACGTGCTTTCAATATAACTGATGAACATTCTTTTAGTGAATTACCCCCACATGAGTTGTCCTATAGACTTGCGCTGCGCAACAACACCTTCATTAGTATGTTACATCATTCCCATCAGACTAGTAATGCCACCAATTGTTGGGTGTGTGGCCGACTCCCTCCCTATCAGAATAACAAAGGAGTTCTGCCTTTCTTTCCACATCCGTTCACACACAATGGCTCCTGTGGAGCATGGTTTAGTTTATTAAATTCCATAGACCCAGACACAGCAGTTTATCAACAACATTGGATATGGGGAAATCTGAATCTAGTTTTATTCAAAGTCTGTCACCCTAATAAGGAGGGTCACCCCAGTAGAACAGGAACTGATTTAGAAAATGAAGTGTATAAATTAGGTAATTTTACGCCTAATCTTATGATTTTGAATGTCAAAACCGAAGTTGAACTAATTCTGCCCACTATGTCAGTATTTCCAGTTAAGGGTGAATTATGTGTAAGAAAAGTTGGTTCCATACACATGGGCCATAGCCAATGCGTTACTACAGTAGAATATAGTGATCAAGGTAAATCTTCATTTAGAGCTTCTCGCCATTCTTACTTTATATGTGGTCAGACTGCATATATGCGTCTGCCTCTAGATTGGGATGGTACCTGTTACATAGCATTCCTTTTGCCACCTGTTTTTCTAGCTCCCCCTGATTATTATCGAAATATTCATTTAGTACACAATAGAGAGCGAAGAGATCTCCCAGTTGTCGATTATACTGAGACGGCATGGGACAAGTATGTAGATTTCAATAAAGGTATCTTTCCCTATATAGGTACAATATCAAATAGTAAACTGATACGCAGACTAACCAAGACTCTTGAAGCTGTAGTAAACGAGACTATAGCCGCCCTAGGCAATCTGACAGAAGAACAATCAGTGATGAGAATTGTTGTTCTCCAGAATCGTCTTGTCCTTGACGTCATCCTGGCCGATAGGGGCGGAGCTTGCAGGGTCATCGGATCCAGCTGCTGCATATTTATACCAGAAAATTCGCCATCTGTATATAAAGCTATAACACGCCTTCATAAGATTGTGAGCCAGATACACGAGAATCCAGGCATTTGGACTTGGTCCAGTTGGTTTTGGAATACGGTATCAGCCTGGGGATGGAGGGTTCTATCCTTCCTAGGTATTGGCCTTCTTATGCTCTTCAGTTGTTGTTTATGTCTGCAATGTGGACCAGCGATTTGTGGTCTGTGTGCCACATCATGCATTCCATATCACAGTTCTCGTTTAAAATGCCGGAAGAAGAAGGAAGAAGAAATGATGCTCCATGAACAAATCGATGGAATGATGAAAATTGATATCTCTTGAAGGGCAAGTAGGGGACAAGGAGGGAATGTGGAAATGTGGATTTTCCTGATCAGTTATGTCCCCTATCTTGGACCCCAACGGTTCTATGTGCATGCCACAAGTACATGTATGCTCCCTCCAGTTCCAGTTTTGATGACGCAAACACATGTGCATCCACTGTCAACATGTCCTCTGTCAGATCCGCCATCAATGGGCTGGATATTCGATTCCTAAGTATGAAAGGCCACCGACTTTATATGGCTAAGTTACTCCATTCTTACAGTTCAGGCAAGTAGGCCCGATTCTGTCTTCAAAGCCTTTCATTGCTCTCTGTATCTGACAGCTTCAGCTTGAGCTCGCATCTGTATCCATGAACTTTGTCCTACTCCCTGTGCAGCTAACGGTGCCTGCCTCGGCCAGTTTTCGCCTGCCTGCCAAGAAGCTGTATTTCACCTTCGAATTATCTATTTTGCTCCTCAGCCGATGCATTCCTGTCTAGTAGTTTAAGTAAACATTCTTCCAGCTACCAAGCAAAGGACTCAGCCTTTCCGTCCTCCTGCAAGTGATTCATAGCCCTGCGGCCATGGAGAATTTTCTGCCTCTCGCATCTCATATAGACACTTAGGCGTTTGTGCACGCACACAGTCAGTATAGACTAGATTCTGTCCGAGAGTCCTTCCTTGTGGATAACATAGTTCTTTAAACATAGGATGTTAGATATGATTTGGGATTAGGTTGACTTGACCCCCCAGACTTCTCGTCTCCACATGTAGAGCTAAATGTCAAGTCCCTTCACCCCTAGTTGCACGTCACTCACACGTCATGCTGCTGCGCGCGCATCTATGCCAAGTATTATCTTATAGATCCACCTATGTCTGATAATCTTAACCAATCATGTTTCTTTTATTCCTTATTACGCCTAGTTTCGATTACGTACCCGTTATGTCACTTTTCTTATCAAATGTTACGCCTTCTACATTCGTTTCATTGTAATGTACTTATTATAAAAATGCATGTCTATCAATAAAGTATTGTACTTCACTTCCTGAACCCTCGTGGTGACGGAACCTGAAGGCCGCGACTCGAGTCGGCCATTTTGAGTGGAATAAAGCCCATTTAGAAAACCTCTTATACCACGGATTCTGCCTCTTGTTATTTTGAGCTATTTTACTTTATTTTAAGATTCTGTATGAAATTCAGTCCGGTAAAGAAGATTTTATTTACCACAGTAGGATTCCCTGAGGGATGTGAAGGGGGAGACATGGAACAGTTCCTGACTAAGTGGCTTGTGAGCTGGCTTCCCCCGGAGTCGCTGTGCTGTTGCTTCATTGTTGAAAGGGCTCATAGGGCCCTCATGCAGAAGCAGCCCCCGAGAGCCAGACCAAGGCATGTCATCACAAAGATTTTAATCTATCATGACAGTGACCTAATCTTAAAGCAGGCTAGAGTTAAAGAACCGTTGACGTTCGAAAAAAAACATATCCTCATATTTTCGGACTATACGAGACTAGTCCAGCAGAAGTGACAGTCATTCATAGCTGCCTAGGCTCACCTCCAAGTTCTGAAACTTCTGCGTGTGGTGTACCAGTTTCGCACGCTGTTCTTTGAATCGTCAGAAGATGTCTTCAACTGGACGGCTGAAACAGTTATGATCCGGCATCACACATGGCCCAGGATGGAATCAGATTCCTCGTCTAGTGATGTAGTTTGCTTCGGCCTTGTAACCACAACAGGACTCTCCCGGATGGGGGAACTAGGTGCCATTTGCCCAGACCGATGAAGCAAGGGTGGGGGCTAGTATCTTTGTTAGACTCCCAATAGTTGAAGGGAACGCCCGTTGACGATGGGCCCATTACAGAGGAACCTTGGCAGGGGCGGCAGGGGTCTCCTGTTGGGGTCCGCAAGCCACATCCGCCGCAACAGATATTCAGCTGTTTTGAGGTATGGGGGTGGGGGAACTTGCAGTATACATGCACTGCATCACCCCTACGCGGGCCACTATTCACACGTTAGATGATAATTGTCCTACATACTGCAGTCCTGAGTCCCTTAGATGACTGTTCCTATAGATAGGATGCGACTCCAGGCGGGAGACCTCCGGATCGTGAGTTGGAATGTCAGAGGGGCCCTAGATAAAGGTAAAAGAGGGGCCATACTCCAACAGGCCCAAAGGTACCAGGCTGATATTTTACTGCTTCAGAAGACACACCTAATGGGAACTAAAGCGCTCTGCCTCCTTAGATATGGTTTTGTTCAAGTATTCCACTCTGGTTTCACTAGGGGGTCCCGTGGGGTTGCAATACTAAATCATCGTAGGGTCCAATACAAACATATCAAGACATGGACGGACATGCAGGGGAAATACATCTTTATTAGCCATTTACAATTTATGAGGAGCAGCTAGTACTGGGCAGTGTGCATGCCCCCGCCGTTATTGTGGGCTATTGTTGAGCTCCCTGGCATTGGAATTGGGCTGGGTGGATCCATGGTGACGATTACATGGGGAAGAGCAGGGATGTATGTTTCAATGGCATGGGATTCTTACTCCCGCCTTGATTATATATTTGTTCCTTTAACTGTAGTTAGTAGGGTGGGTGCGGGCGGTTGAGATCCTCCAGAGAGGTTTCTCTGATCATTCCCCATTCATTCTCTTGGTGCAGCTGGGCCCTGAGAAACAGCCCTTCCACTGGCATATCTAAACCTGGCATTTACAAGATGAGAAACATTGGGAGCATATAAGGCAGGCAATTGAGCAAAATTTGTATATATCTGTGGGGATGGTAGCTGGGGCCGGAATCCTGTGGGAGGTCTGAAACCAACTATACGGGGAGAAAACATCTCATACTGCGCGGCAGCACGTCGAACTTGGCGGGAATCACCTTTGCAATCGGAGGCCCATATTATGGAACTGGAGCGGAACAGTGGGGGGGAGGGAGGGAATCTGGTGTGCTGACAGTTAGCACTGGCGCGACAATCCCTTGCTGACACCCTGCTAGAGGAGGCCCTTCTTGCGTGGCTAGCTTCCCGTAGCAGAATCTACCAGTGGGCCAACAAGTCCAGTAAATTACTTTATAGACTGTGCCAAGGGTCTTGCGTCCACAGGTTCTTCCCAGTATACCGGGCCCGAATGGGGGGGCTCTTAGTGACCCCTCCCTCAGAGCTGAGAGTTTCGCAGGCTACTTTGAGGAGTCGTATACCCCTAAGGAAATACTGCAGGAAGGCAGGATACACCGCTTTGTAGCTGACCTACCGCCCCGCTCCCTTTCGCATGAAGCCTGAGCGGATCTCGTCCTCCCTCTCACCGAGGAAGAGATAGGCATAGCGCTGCGAGATCTGAATTCTGGAAAGGCACCAGGTCCAGATGCATTCCTTTGTGAATTTTTAAAGAAATTTTTCTCCAAACTGGGGCCTCACTTTCTCCGAGTTGTGGACGAAGCAAGGGACCAAGGTCATCTTCTCCGGGACTGGAGACATGTGGAAGTGGTTGTATTTTAAAAACCAGGCCGGCCCTTGGACCAACATGCTTCCTATCGTCCCATTTACTTGTTGAATGTCGAGGCCAAAATTTTGGCCAAGGCATTGGCGAACCACCTTCGACCTCATATAATCACTTTGATCCATCCAGATCAGGCTGGCTTTATGCCCCAAAGGGCTACACGTCACAATATCCGACGAGCCCACGCCAGAATAGCTACCATTTAGGGAACAGGGGTTAGAGCCGCCCTTTTGCTGGCAGATATAGATTGGGCTTTTGACTCCCTTAGCTGGGTATACTTGTTTGCACTCTTGGACCGTCTTATCCTGGGCCCGCGATTTTTGTCATATTTTAAATTGTTATATACAGACCTCACTGCATCGGTGCGTGTTGCGGTTTCTATCTCCTTCACATTCCCAATCGACAGGGGCACCCGTCAAGGGTGTCTCCTGTCCCGTATCTCTTTGCGCTAGCAATGGAGCCCCTGGGGGTGTGAGTGGGGATGGATGCGCATGTGGCTTTGAGTGAGCTCATGGGCTCTCGGATCGCATTGTATTTCATGCGGACGATGTCCTATTCTTTTTAACGGACATCAACAAGACAGGACCAAGATTGCTCTGCATCATGCAAAGTTTTGGGGAAACCTCTGGCCTATTCACGAATCTGCGTAAATCTAGTTTGTGGGTGCTGGAGGGAACCGCAGGATTGGGGCCTTGGGCCTGGACGGTTCAGGTGGCTTCGGAGGGTGTGAAATACTTGGGAGTTTTCCTGTCGGATCTACCGAGGGTGGCGTGGGACAGAAATATTGTCCAGATATGGACATGGGTACGTGAGGAGCTGAGAACTTGGTCGCACATGCCCATCTCCATTTATGGTAGATTGGCCATTTATAAAATGCTGTTTGTTAGATCTGGGGGTCTCCAGTTGGCAGGGTAGGTACCACTGTCCAAGTAGGGACCCTTGCTTCTAGTCAGGGAAAGGGGGATACACTGTTAAGATAACTCCTGCTCACCCTCTAGGTAGCTTGGCCTGAGCAGTCTAGGCTCTCAAAGGCAATGTGTAAAGTATTTGTACCAACACTCACAGTAACACAGTGAAAACACCACAGATTTACTCTACACCAGTTTTAGAAAAATAAGGTATCTTTACTAAAAACTTCACAAGACCAAATACTACAGAAAAACCAACATACAATTAAAAAGGTTACTTTAAAGACAGTTCAAGAGTTTGTAGAAAGTACTCCAGGATGTAAAAATCAGTGTCCTGCACAATGCGACTCTCAATGCACAAAATGCGATACTCTCGTGCCCAACAGTACCTATAGTTGCACTAAGGTTCCCACAAACTATAACAATGAAGATGGCAAAGGCAATGCGATACTCCTGAGACCTTGGGGAGGCTTTGCAGCAGCCCTGCTTCACGCAGCAGAGGTGGATGCACCGGCTCCGATCTGTAGGGGGAGGATGCGATGACTTTGGCTTTCGTTGCGTAGGTTTCTTAGGGGGAAGCTTCACACACAGGTACGGTGCGATGCTCTTCGATGGGGCGCGATGCACGGCGCGGCGTTGACTTCTGGTGCCGCAACCCTCGATGCGCCACGGGCCGGGACTCTGCGTCGATACACGCAGCGACTGGATACTTTCACGCACCGGCAGTGGTGCGGCCCGCAAACAGGTTCTGCAATGACATTCGCAGTGTCAGAAATCTTAACGCACCGGGACGATGCTCGACGCACTCGGCGATGCGGGGACTCCGGGTGCTGCGATGACGCCGCAATGAAATTCTTCTCGCACTCTCGGTCTTGCGACTCGCAACCGAATGATGCGACCCTCAAACGGATGATCCGATGGGTACCAGTTTCTCTTGTTCACGCTTTCTGCCTTCCAGCTCCCAAACACAGCAAAACGACCTCCTGAGGCCCCAAGACTAGGCAAACACTCCAAGGCAGGTCAGAACTCCCTCAGCAGAGTTCCAGGGGAGCTGGTGGTGAAGTCCTTTTGTTCCTGGGACTTCTTAACAGGGAGCCAGCACTCCTCAGGCCCTTGGAGATCAGAATTTAAAGAAGGGGACACAGCAGAGTCGTTCCCCTCTCCTTGGCAGCAAAGCAAAACAGCAAGCAGGCAGTCTTCTCCTCTTCAGTTCCTTCCAGCTTTCTCCTTGGCAGAGGTTCCTTCTTAGTTCCACAGTGATCTAAAGTTTAGGTGTCTGGGGTCCTCTTCTTATACCCCTCCAAGTCTTTGTCTCTCTTTGTTCCAGTGGGGGGATTCCCCTGCTCAAACCGGTTCCTGGGTGTGCTCTGCCCTGGAGCACCTGGTTCCTTTCAGAGTGAGGGGCAGGGTCGTTGGACGCCCAGCAGGAGGTGGAGCCTTCTTTGTGCTGGAAGAGGCAGAGTCCTCAGCCTGGCCAGCAGGGGGTGGAGCCGGCATTGTGCTGGCAGAGGCAGCCCTATTCAAACCCAGGGGCTACTCCTCCCACCCATCTAGAGCAGATCTCCCTTTTCACCCTGTGCTGACTCATCCAGACTCCTGGAGCCACCTAGCCCATCACATGACACCAGTCAGCCAATCTGCACACAGGCACACAGGAAGGTTAAACAGGAGAATAGCTACTTTCTAAAAAGTGCTATTTTCACACAGTGAATTTAAAAACCATCTTTCTAAAAAGATGTATCATTAAATTCTGAACACAAAGATACCAAACTTGGATTTTCTATCTTGCCTTTAGGGGAAGATAGGCATGTAAACAGCCTCCCCCATTCTGTCCTATGGGCAAGATAGCCTCCCAGCAGTGAAAAACGACAATGGCTGTAATTCACTACCAGGGCATGTTACACACCTCAGTACATTCCCTACCTTTCAGATACACTGCACCCAGCCACACTGCACCCAGCCCAGGGGGGTACCTAGGGCCACCATAGGGATGCCTTACATGCACAGAAAGGGAAGGCCTGGTCAGTGGTTGCACTGGCCAGGTCGATAAGGCAGTCCTGGACTGCATATAGGCACTGCAAGCAGGCCTAAGGTATCATTTTAGCGCTACTCCTGTCGGTGGCACAAACAGTGCTGCAGCCCACTAGTAGCATTTGTACTACCAGCCCTGGCACTCTCAGTGCACTTTACAAGGGCCTTGCAGGTAGAACAAATATGCCAAACATGTATAGCCAATTACATCACAATTTCCCTAGGGAGCACTTGCACTTTGACACTGATCAGCAGTGGCAAAGTGCCCAAAGCATCTATACCAGCATAGCATCAAAAATACAGGAGGTAGAGGCAAAAAGTCAGGGGTAACCACGCCAAAAGATGCTAGGTCTAACACGTGTCCCCTCCAGCTGAAATGTGGGGAGAACTACCCACCCTCTTGGGAGTTCTCATCACTAAGGCGGAAAAACCTGGACAGACCGTCAGCGTTGGCGTGGTCTGTACCGGGACGGTGTTCCACCGTGAAGTCCATCACCTGTAGGGAAATGGACCACCTCAACAGCTTAGGATTCTCACCCCTCATCTGCATCAACCATCTAAGGGTCCTGTGGTCTGTCTGAACCCGGAAGTGAGTCCCAAACAAGTAGGGTCTCAGCTTCTTCAGAGCCCAGACCACAGCAAAAGCTTCCCTCTCAATAGCACGCCACCTCTGTTCCCTGGGAAGTAGCCTCCTGCTAAGGAAAGCTACAGGTTGGTCCAAGTCCTCATCATTTAGTTGTGAGACCACTGCTCCCACTCCATGCTCAGAAGCGTCTGTCTGCACTATGAATTCCTTGGAGAAGTCAGGCGCCTTGAGTACAGGTGCTGTACACATGGCCTCCTTCAGGGCATCAAAAGCTTCTTGGCAGGCACTGGTCCAAATCACTCTCTTGGGTAACTTCTTGGAAGTTAGTTCTGTCAATGGAGCAACAATGGTGCCATACCCCTTGACAAAACGGCGATAGTACCCGGTGAGTCCTAAGAAGGCTCTCACCTCTGTCTGGGTCCTAGAGGGTTCCCAAGCCCGGATGGTATCTATCTTGGCTTGTAGGGGCGCCACCTGGCCGCTTCCTACCTGGTGTCCCAAATACACCAATGAACCCTGCCCTATCTGGCACTTACTGGCCTTGATAGTGAGGCCTGCACTGTGCAGAGCCTTCAACACTGCGCAGAGGTGTTGCAAGTGTTCTTCCCAAGTGGAGCTGAACACAGCAATGTCATCCAGATATGTGGCGCTGAATTGCTCCAGCCCGGACAGTACCTGGTTGACCAGTCTCTGGAATGTGGCTGGGGCGTTCGCCAACCCAAAGGGCATGACACGGAACTGGAAGTGCCCCTCTGGCATTGAAAACGCAGACCTTTCTTTGGCCCCATCAGTTAAGGCAGGGGTACTCACAAACTTTCTCTCGGGGGCCAAATTTAGAGTGTGGTTTGTGACCGAGGGCCACACCGGTGGGGGCGGGGTCAGTGGGGGAGGGGGCGGGGCTAGAAAAAAAAACTGTGACCATGAGCTTGAACACAGGCCCCTGCAGCGGATGCCTTCGTCCACTGGGCCACCAGACCCGGCATGCACATCTCTCTCTCTCTCTCTCTCTCTCTCTCTCTCTCTCTCTCTTTCTCTCTCTCTCTCTCTCTCGTTCTCTCTCTCTCTCTCTCTCTCGCGTTCTCTCTCTCTCTCCCTGTCTGTCCCTGCCTCTGTCTGTCCCTACCTCTGTCTGTCCCCGCCTCTATCTGTCCCTGCCTCTATTCGTCCCTGCCTCTATCTGTCCCTGCCTCTATCCGTCCCTGCCTCTATCTATCCCTGCCTCTATCTGTCCCTGCCTCTATCTGTCCCTGCCTCTCTGTCTCTATCTGTGCAGAAGTGGGACAGGAAACGCTATAAGAAATGCTACTGACTTTCCCCAGCCATGCTGACATTGCCTCGCAGTCAGTAGTTTTGGTCATTGAGACATCACCTGCCCCCTGTCTGAGCCACTCAGCAAAGATTAGAGCCGAGAATGTAAAGCAGTTGTCACAACAACAGACTTACAATCTGATTACCAGGGAAACAAAAGGTGCTTCTAGCGGCCCTGCCCCCCTGGCACTGGGCAGTGTGACTGCACCAAACACCCTTTTATGTGCTAAGTGTGTTTGCAGAAGTCTCCTCTGCTGGTGTGAGCAGCCTGGGACATCAAAAGCACACCTGTGGCTGCGTCTTGTGTCTTTGGCTGTTTGGACTTGCCGAGGTGCCCATTGTGAGATCAGACCCCGAAGGCGAGTCTGACAAAAATCAGTTTATCCTGGGAATGCAGAGTAGTAAAGTGCCTTAACGCAAACCTGTAAAGCGCCTTAAGGTTACTGCGTTTTGTAAGGAGCTGGGGAGCACCATCTTTTTTTGTTATCAGCGGCATCTCCACTGGAGCCCTAGGGGCCATGATCACGTTATTACTTATAAGTGAGACTCGTGGAATTAACACCAACTATCACTATCGAAGCATATGCACTTATTTCTGATGTGGATATAATGTCTCAGAAGTTTGTGTTTGTTTTAGTAGTGCTCAAAAGCGGTCTCCAGGCTTTTTGAGCGCTAGACAAAAACAACAATCAGCTAGATATTGTCATAAATGCAAACGTGAAGCAAACACGAAAAGTTGTTCCACCAATTACAAATCTCAGGTATATTTTCCACATATTAACGAGCCGTTGACTTAATATGTTCCTCACAGTGAGAACCTGTTAAACCGAGGGGGGCGTACATTTGGTTGGTACATTTGAAAAAAGCTGTTTTTCAATAAATACAACAAAAGTACAATGTTTAATGTCATAAGAATTTGATATTAACTGTATGCTGGGTGAGAAACGTCGTGAAACTGTAATCTTACACGGCAGGGACGCTCGGCAGCCTGTGATTCTGTGCAAATCACCTAATCTCCCCGTGCCTAACAAAATGCACGTGTTAATCTGTAACGCAGCTGGTGCTCATGTAAAGCGCTTCAATACCTTCGGGTCGAGTTCGCTGCGTGCTATATAAAACTCTCCCCCTCTCGCCCCCCCAAAAAAAACTACACCTAGTGCGTATACCTGAAGCTGCATCACAAACACTTGCCACTTGTGAAAAAAAAATATATATATATTGCATACATGCCAACATATCAGAAGAACAAATTGGGAGATTCTTTAAAAAAAATCGGGAGAATGGGGCCTTGAATTGGGTTACTGTCATGTATGGATGGGCCTTGGAAGTGTGCTGCTGCAGGATCGGACATTTGAAACGACACTCACTGGCCTGGCAGGTTGCTGGCAGGGCATACCCCCCACCCCCCTCCCCCCTCACCCCCCCACACCTGTGTGGCAGCCCAGGCACACACACAGCCGCCCCCAGTACTTCAGAGGTCTTTAAAAGACCATGCACTTGCTAACAAGCCTTTGTTGTATTTCACCTCTCAGCGCCCCCGCAGCTCCACTCTTACTATCGCTGGAATTGCCGGCCCCCTCTCGGAGTGCGGGCTGCCGCAACGGCAGTGTTTGGTCACACTTTAAAAAAAAAAAAAAAGAACACAGGTATATTGTCTGTAAGCTCCGCGGGCCGCCAAGGAAGGCTTGCCGGGCCGCTGGCGGCCCGCGGGCCGTACTATGAGTACCCCTGAGTTAAGGCAATCTGCCAGTACCCAGAAGTTAAATCAAATGTACTGAAGTAGTTGGCAGGTCCCAACCGATCCACAAGCTCATCAGCTCTGGGGATGGGGTGTGCGTCAGTCTTCGTGACCGCATTGAGCCCACGGTAGTCCACACAAAACCTAAGTTCTGGAGTGGCACCTGGCGTAGCAGCTTTTGGTACAAGTACCACTGGGCTAGCCCAGGGGCTGCTGGACGGCTCATTCACCTCTAGTTCCAACATCTTAGAAACCTCCTTCTTGATGCTGGCCCTGACCTTGTCAGCCACCCGGTAAAACTTTTGTTTTACAGGCATGCTATCTCCAGTGTCCACATCATGGACACACCAGTTGGTGATACCTGGGGTCAGGGAGAACAGAGATGCAAACTGACCCAACACATGGCGACAGTCCCTCTGCTGTTCTGGGGTCAGGGTGGGTGAGAGGACCACACCATCCACTGACCCATCTTGCTCCTTAGCTTCCAGGAGGTCAGGAAGAGGATCGCTATCCTCCTCCATCCCTGCATCTGTAGCAAGTATCATTGTTAATTCAGACCTCTCAAAATGGGGTTTGAGGCGGTTCACATGTAAGACCCTCATGGGGTTCCTGGGAGACCGCAAGTTGACCAGGTAGGTCACTTCACTCTTGCGCTCCACCATCTCATATGGCCCAGTCCATTTGTCTTGGAGCGCGCAAGGCTCCACTGGTGCCATCACCCACACCATCTGCCAAGGTTGAAACTCCACCAGAGTGGTATGCTGGTCATACCATCTCTTCATCTCATCCTGGCTGGCTTCCAGGTTCGCCTGAGCGAGTGTCCTGGTGCGCTGTGTCTGGTTGCGGATGGCAAGCACATAGCTGAACACATCCTGGGGGGTTTTCCCTATGGGATTTCTCCCAGCCCTCCTTCACCAGACTGAGAGATCCTCTAACAGTGTGCCCGTACAAAAGCTCAAAGGGACTGAACCCTAGAGACTTTTGTGGGACCTCCCTGTAGGCAAATAAAAGGCATGGCAAAAAGACGTCCCACTTCAGTCTCATGGGCTCTGTCAGCCCCATGATCATGCCCTTCAGGGTCCGGTTGAACCTTTTAACCAGCCCATTTCCTTGAGGGTGGTAAGGAGTGGTGAACTTATAAGTTACCCCACACTCCACCCACAGAGACTTCATATACCTGGAGATGAAGTTGGTATCCCGGTCAGATACCACCTCCCTGGGGAAACCCACACGGGAAAAGATCCCCATCAACGCACGGCCCACCACCGGGGCTGTGGTTGCCCTGAGAGGGATAGCCTCTGGGTACCGGGTGGCATGATCCACCAGGACCAGGATGAACCTGTTGCCCAAGGCTGTCCTGGGGTCCAATGGCCCCACAATATCTATCCCCAGCGCTCGAAAGGGGTGCTCACTACAGGAAAAGGCTGGAGAGGGCCTTTGCACTTCCCTCCAGCCTTGCCACTTGCCTGGCAAGTCTGGCATGATCTACAAAAGGAACCGACGTCCATCTTCATCCCAGGCCAGTAAAAGTGGGTGGCAGGCCTTTGTCGGGTCTTGTCCTGCCCGAGATGTCCTGCAAGAGGCACGTCGTGAGCCAGACCCAGTAGGAAGTCTCTGAACCCTGAGGGTACCACCAGGGTACGTCATCCACTGGGCTCAGCAAACCTAGGCTCACTGTACAACAAGTCATTCTCCCAGTAGAGAAAGAAGTTCTTTGGATCAGCACCTGCTGCCTGGTCTGCAGCCTGGTGCCGCAGACCTTCTAGAGTAGGGCATGTCTTCTGCGCCTGGCAGAACTCCTCTCTGGAGGGACCACCCTCTTGCTGCCAATGGGTCAGCTCAGGTATATCTCCCAGCTCAGCTACCTGTTCCCCTGTAGGCTCCAGGGCATCCCCCTCAGGGTCTGCTCCTTCCTGGACCATGGGAACAGGGGGGGTGGTCACACCACGCCCCTTGCCCTTCCTCTTTCTGGCAGGGACCTGGGCCACTGTTTCAGGGTCCAGGTCGGCTTCACAACCCTGTCTGGCTGCCATGGACCGAGTGGTTACATAGACCCACTCAGGCAAACCCAACATCTCCAAATGAGCCTGGTGTTCCACCTCCTTCCATGGGGAACTCTCCAGGTCATTACCTAGCAGACAGTCTACTGGCATGGATTGACTCACAACAACTCTTAGAGGCCCCGAGCCCCCCCCCCCACTCAAAGGGAACATGTGCCACCTTGCAAAGGCGCACAGAGTTGTCAGCTGACACTACAGGGTAAAGTAAATCGGGAATGATCAGCTCCTCAGGGACTCACTGACACCTGACTGAAGTCACACTGGCTCCAGTGTCCCTGAGAGCCTCCACCCTCTTCCCATTGATGGTCACCCACTACCTGTACTTCTTAGTGTTATCAGGCACAGGGGTTTCCCGGACCATCTCTGTGTCTCCTAAAGAGACAAGGGACATAACTGCTAATCCCTCCAAATCACTAGAAATTATATCCCCACCAAAAGCTACACTAGCTATACCCGGTGTTGGAGCAACAGAGGGTGCCTGGGATTTCTTGGGACACACAGGCGACTTGTGACCCAATTCCTGACAGTGATAACACTTAATGGGACCCCTGTTATCCGACCTGCCCTTAGGGGGCCAGGTTGGTTTGGGTTTTGACTTGGGGGGCTGGGACTGGTTACCCTAGGAACTGTTTTGGGGCCCTTGTGAGAACTCCTTTTGGTTACCCTTGTCCCCCCCACTCTTCTGCTGGGGACCCTGCCCACCTTTGGCTGTGGTACCCACAAAACCCCTATGGACCCTGGTACTGACCCAGCGGTCCGCCTCCTGTGCAAGCTCAAGGGGATCAGTAAGCTTGCGGTCTAAAAGATGCTGGCGCAGCTCTGGAACACATATACTACTCATGTGCTCCCAAATGATCAAATTCAACAACCCCTTATAATCATTCACCTTGCTGCCCTTTATCCAACCCTCCAGTGCACGTGAGAACAGATTTACACATTCTACCCAAGTCTGGGACCCCTCCCTTCTGGAGTTCCTCAACTGTACCCTGTACTGTTTTCTGGGGATTAACCCAAACCTGAGGCATGAGGCCTCCTTCATATGGGGATAGGTCAGGTTACCGGCTGCTTCCAAGGGCTCTAGAGCACTCCTCCCTGAGGCCTCAAAATGCTTCCACAGACCTGCACCCCAATCTTCTTCAGGCACTCCATGCATCTTACAAGAAATATCATAGGCAGAAAACCACTCATAGATATCATCACTCACTCTGTAACTCTGAACCACATCCTTGGGGATATATACCTTACCCCCCTTCACTGGCTGTTTGCTGCCACCATTTGAGCCGGTCTCCACCTCTCTGGCTTTGATCTCCAGCTCCTTCATGCTCAACTCATGAGCCAAAAGCAATTTTCTTACCTCAAAAGCAAGGGCATTCTTCTTCTCCTCCTTTGCCATTTCCATTTTCATTACTTCCTGCTCATGTTCTCTGACTCTTTGATTCTCTTGTAACTCCTCTGCTGGGGAGAGACCCCTAATGGAATGGTGGCTCCCCGCCCCGCTGGTGGGGTTGCCTACTGGCAAATCGTTTGCCCCAAACCCATTCCCTTCATTATTATCATCTGCTCCCTCAGCCTCTTTAGCCTCTCACCAGGTTTTCAGAACCTTCTGCAACTCTTCCTTTCTGAAGTTGCTTTTTACGGGACAACCAAAAGCCTTGCAGAACCACTTGAGCTCCTCCACCTTGTATGAATACAAATCCTCAATGGTGAACTCTAGCTCTCCTTCTACACTGGCTGCTTTCTCACTTGGAGCCATGATAATTCAAGAGTTACCTCAAAAATAGAACCAAAAATCAACAATCAGCAGTATGTGGCTGTGTAATGGTCTGCGCTCCTAGTGACGCACACCAATTACTGTGGGTCAAGTACAAATACAAGTTCAATCCTCACCGCTGACCACCAATGTTAGATCTGGGGGTCTCCAGTTGGCAGGGTAGGTACCACTGTCCAAGTAGGGACCCTTGCTTCTAGTCAGGGAAAGGGGGATACACTGTTAAGATAACCCCTGCTCACCCTCTAGGTAGCTTGGCCTGAGCAGTCTAGGCTATCAAAGGCAATGTGTAAATTATTTGTACCAACACTCACAGTAACACAGTGAAAACACCACAGATTTACTCTACACCAGTTTTAGAAAAATAAGGTATCTTTACTAAAAACTTCACAAGACCAAATACTACAGAAAAACCAGCATACAATTAAAAAGGTTACTTTAAAGATAGTTCAAGAGTTTGTAGAAAGTACTCCAGGATGTAAAAATCAGTGTCCTGCACAATGCGACTCTCAATGCACAAAATGTGACACTCTCGTGCCCAACAGTACCTGTAGTTGCGCTAAGTTTCCCAAAAGCTATAACAATGAAGATGGCAAAGGCGATGCGATACTCCTGAGACCTTGGGGAGGCTTTGCAGCAGCCCTGCTTCACGCAGCAGAGGTGGATGCGCCGGCTCCGGTCTGTAGGGGGAGGATGCGATGACTTTGGCTTTCGTTGCATAGGTTTCTTAGGGGGAAGCTTCACGCACAGGTACGGTGCGACGCTCTTCGATGGGGCGCGATGCGTGGCGCGGCGTTGACTTCTGGTGCCGCAACCCTCGATGCGCCACGGGCCGGGACTCTGCGTCGACGCACGCAGCGACTGGATACTTTCACGCACCGGCAGTGGTGCGGCCCGCAAACTGGTTCTGCGACGACCTTCGCAGTGTCAGAAATCTTCACGCACCGGGACGATGCTCGACGCACTCGGCGATGCGGGGACTCCGGGTGCTGCGATGACGCCGCGATTACATTCTTCTCGCACTCTCGGTCTTGCGACTCGCAACCGGATGATGCGACCCTCAAACGGATGATGCGATGGGTACCAGTTACTCCTGTTCACGCTTTCTGATTTCTAGCTCCCAAACACAGCAAAACGACCTCCTGAGGCCCCAAGACTAGGCAAGCACTCCAAGGCAGGTCAGAACTCCCTCAGCAGAGTTCCAGGGGAGCTGGTGGTGAAGTCCTTTTGTTCCTGTGACTTCTTAACAGGGAGCCAGCTCTCCTCAGGCCCTTGGAGATCAGAATTTAAAGAAGGGGACACAGCAGAGTCCTTCCCCTCTCCTTGGCAGCAAAGCAAAACAGCAAGCAGGCAGTCTTCTCCTCTTCAGTTCCTTCCAGCTTTCTCCTTGGCAGAGGTTCCTTCTTAGTTCCACAGTGATCTAAAGTTTGGGTGTCTGGGGTCCTCTTCTTATACCCCTCCAAGTCTTTGTCTCTCTTTGTTCCAGGGGGGGGATTCCCCTGCTCAAACCGGTTACTGGGTGTGCTCTGCCCTGGAGCACCTGGTTCCTTTCAAAGTGAGGGGCAGGGTCGTTGGACACCCAGCAGGAGGTGGAGCCTTCTTTGTGATGGCAGAGGCAGAGTCCTCAGCTTGGCCAGCATGGGGTGGAGCCGGCATTGTGCTGGCAGAGGCAGCCCTATTCAAACCCAGGGGCTACTCCTCCCACCCATCTAGAGCAGATCTCCCTATTCACCCTGCTGCTGACTCATCCAGACTCCTGGAGCCACCTAGCCCATCACATGACACCAGTCAGCCAATCTGCACACAGGCACACAGGAAGGTTAAACAGGAGAATAGCTACTTTCTAAAAAGTGCTATTCTCACACAGTGAATTTAAAAACCATCTTTCTAAAAAGATGTATAATTAAATTCTGAACACAAAGATACCAAACTTGGATTTTCTATCTTGCCTTTAGGGGAAGATAGGCATGTAAACAGCCTCTCCCATTCTGTCCTATGGGCAAGATAGCCTCTCAGCAGGGAAAAACGACAATGGCTGTAATTCACTACCAGGGCATGTTACACACCTCAGTACATGCCCTACCTTTCAGATACACTGCACCCATCACAGGGGGGTACCTAGGGCCACCATAGGGATGCCTTACATGTACAGAAAGGGAAGGGTAAGGCCTGGTCAGTGGTTGCACTGGCCAGGTCGGTATGGCAGTCCTGGACTGCACATAGGCACTGCAAGCAGGCCTAAGACATCATTTTAGCGCTACTCCTGTGGGTGGCACAATCAGTGCTGCAGCCCACTAGTAGCATTTGTACTACCAGCCCTGGCACTCTCAGTGCACTTTACTAGGGCCTTGCAGGTAGAACAAATATGCCAAACATGTATAGCCAATTACATCACAATTTCCCTAGGGAGCACTTGCACTTTGACACTGATCAGCAGTGGCAAAGTGCCCAAAGCATCTATACCAGTAAAAACAACATCCAGCATAGCATCAAAAATACAGGAGGTAGAGGCAAAAAGTCTGGGGTAACCACGCCAAAAGATGCCAGGTCTAACAGTGTTGTTGCCGCGTTTCCTCTACCAACTGCAAAACCACCCATACCCAGTACCCCCTGCATGTTTTCGTCAGGTCAATGCGGCACTGGGCCAGTTTTTGTGGGCGGGGGGGCATCAAGGGTTGCGCTGCAGACTTGTTTTCAGTCGACGTATTGTGGGGGATTGGCTACATCAGATGTCCAATCGTATTTTATGGCACTGCATTTAATGGTGTTGAATGAAAGGTGGTATGGAGATAGGAAGATCCCCGTGCATGCAGTGGAACGAAGGCGTATGGAAGAGTCTTCCCTTCACACCATATTGTATTCGGCACCCTTACACAATTCTTTACCGCCGGATACTCGTGTAGCATTTCAGGTGTGGAAGTAATCCCTTCGCAGGCTGGGGTGGTGGAATAAGTGGACTGGAGAAACACCACTGTGGCATAATGGTCGATTGCCACAGCTTGCTGCGTTGCCCAGGTTTCATGGGTGGGACGATATAGGAATCTCTACACTAGGAAATGTGATGCGTGGCTCGGTTCTGAAATGATTCCAGGATCTTAAACAAGAGTATCTGATGCCGAAAACGTAATTTTATAAATCCCTTTAATTTCGCCATGCTATTTACTCTAGCGTCTGGGGGTTAGCGGCACTCCTAGAATTCAGTCCTATTGAAGCCAAAGTGTTTATAGGCATTCTGCACTATCATAAAATCCCGAATATCTATCAGACACTGGTGACCAACAGTCCTAACACGCTTGATAACCTTAGGGAAGCTTGGGTGACTGATCTTGGCCCAATAGATGGAGATGATTGGGTGGACGCACTGGCCTCGCCTCAGGGAGCAGCAATAGCGATGCAGCTGTGTCTCGTCCAATTTAAATACCTTCACCGTGTTTACTCTACCAGGCTTAGGTTGTGGACAGTGGGTTTGGTGTCATCCCCGATATGCCTGCAGTGTGGTCGGGAGGAGAGATCCCTAATGCACACAATATGGCAGTGCATGGCACTCACGAAGTTCTGGCGAGGGATTCTAACCTATCTTGCAGAGGTGTTGGGGTGGGACCTCCCCTCCTTCCCAAGGTTATCAATTCTACATATCATGGAGGGTATAGGAGGTAATATATACAAGCCGCACCTGTTGTTGCAGGGGCTGACTGTGGCAAAGAGGGATATAACAAGTTTGTGGAAGGCATCAGCCTCACCTTCTCTCTCAGCATGGAAAATGGGCTGGACTTCTGTATGGGTTTGGACATCCCAATATTCAAGGCCAGGAGGTGCCCGCAAAAACACCCCAAGATCTGGAAAAGATGGGCAGATTATTGGGCCTGCATTTGGATCCAGTACCTTCAGTGGACGCCTCTGTATTTAGTTTATTATGCTGGCCTCTTGGGTGAAGGACCAATTACGTAGTGTTGTAGTTTATTTTATGGGGTGGGTGATGTGGTGGCATCCAAAATGTTGTGGTGGAATAGTGCAAGGGGGGGGTTCAATATGTTTATGTTGCAATGTTTTGCATTACCATGTTTGTGATAAAGTATAAACTGCATGTCAATGACAATAATTGCAATGCCTACTGTGACAGATGACAGATGTCACTTTACTTGTCCCTTGACATAATAAAATTTGTCTTTAAAAAAAAAAAAAAAATCATATGAGAGCACAAGATACAGGCTCACAGCAATCTGATCCACTGATCCCTTGCTGTTGTGTAGATTTGCTAGGCTAGGCTTGAGTGAGTTTCACAGTTTGCATAGGCGCACTGGGGGGGGTATTCAGCAAAGGGAAGTTTTACTGCTGGTTCTGTGTTTCGTGTTCTGTGCTGGATTTCCTTCTTGGCCTCTGTTAGAGCATCCTGTCACCCCCACCTGCAGTTTTCATCAACTGGTCACTCTTCCTCCTGCAGGACGAGGGAGGCAGGTGCTGACTAGTGGTCCCACACCTCTCAATGCAATATCTTGAGACACAGGTCAAGTCAACAAAGTATGCTTCATATTCCCAGCTCTCCACCTAAGGGTTCCCAAGCCTGGTCTCCCACTCCTCAACTATGGGCTCCACATCATCATCAGTGTGCAGTTCCAGCAAGAAAAGCAGTCCTACTCCACGTCAGCCAGGTCAGGCATTTACGATTAATCATAACCATGATGGAAGTGTTTCAAAGTTCTTAGGCAGTGTGCTACCTCACAGGTTTGCTTCCGTCCTCCAAGATTAACCCCGGATAGAGTTCAGCAGGGTGGCAGCACTACCATTAATTGGTGGTCTTTGTGCACCAAACAATGCAATTTCAGCTGTCTCTTTCATCAGAATTTTTAGACCTATTGTGGCCTGTCAGCCACAGGACATCCGGCTAGCAAATACCTGTTCCTCAGCACTAATTAAGGCTGGGCTCCCTCCACAGATTTTCCTTTCCTGGGCCAAATATGCTGACTGTGGTAAGGGAAATGGGAATATTGAACAATGGCCCAAAGCACAGAGAAGAAACTCCTTGCACATACACATCATGAACATTAATTTTATGTTTTAGTGAAATAATCCACTGTTTGTTTTAAGAAAAAAAAAAAAAGAATTCTGAGGAGACTAAAAATCAGGTTGTCTACCTTGTATTGAGCTGTGCCTACAGTGCATATTCTACATCATAGGATGCTCTAGTGGCACAGTGATTCCCGCCAAGGCAGAAGAGGAATTGTAGTTATAGAAGGTGGCCAGCTAATGGAGGATGGAGGCAAAGTCTTCCAGCAATCTTGAAGGCCACCCACCAGATTCTACATCAACCCTTAAGTTTGAATATTTTGAGTAAGCAAATGACCTTGAGATTCACTTTTTTAATATGCATAATGTGCTATATTTTGTTTGACCCTATTTTGTGTGCCATCACTGCAAATGTAGCTTAAACTGGGAAATGCAATAGTAGTAACAATAGCATAGTGTTCTGCATATTTGTATTCTTTTGAAGGTGCATAGTAAGCACCAGAAATTTGTTTTGCAATGGCTTTCCCACATTCCTTGATGTGTTAAGACCAGTGCTTAATTTGAGCCACTGGTTGCCAGTGAGGTGCAATGGCACTCATGTTTGTGGACTGCCCTTATTTTTCCTCAGCCAGCATTTCCCTGACAGTAAAAGAGGGAAAATGCACAACGGAGAAAGCGGGGACCTGCTAGAGTGGGATAAAGGAGAAGGGAGTGTCTTGAGGTTGGTTAGAGAGCCATAAAGTTGATTCCAGACTTTGTAGCCTTGGTATTCTCTGTGCCCGTGTGGGCCGTGGGCTTCCGAGCAGAGATTTGGGCACCAGCACTTATTCTTCAACAAATATTAATTGGGTAATACTGTTGTTCACTAACAAGAAATATTGAGTTTATCTGCACAATTCACACCTTTATTATACTCCTGCCAATTTTAGATGAGGGCCCATGTGTAAACGTTGGGTCTTTTTGATGAGCCATGAGTAGACTAGGCCAGCCTGGCTTTGGGAGCAGGTCAAAAAGCAAAACATTACCTTAGACTCAAATGCTTTCTCTAAACTCACGTTTCTCTATCCAAGGTTATTTCAGTGTGGAATCTTACGAAAAGTACGTTAGACAATTGATGCAAGGGACTCCAAAATTGGGTAACCAAAAAGAAACCCGTGACAATAATAAACTAAAAATAGAGGGAAAAGGGACCTGGAGCCCCATTGGGGATATTTAGCAAGCAAAACAGCTTCGAACGTTGGTCGTTTCGATGTTAATTATGTGTATATTTATTTATTAATTATTTGGGTATTCCTGTGTAAAAACACCACTTCACAGAGAAGCGAAATTTAAAAGATACAGTTCAATTGAAAATACATGTTGGGGCATAAAACACACTCAATAGGGGAGCATCAACTGTCAAAAATCGATTTCAATAAATTAATTGATAGCAAAAATTAAATAACTGCATAGCCAGATTGACATTTAATCATTTAATAGATGATTGAAAAAAACAGATAGGACTAAAAATCAATTACGTGAAGTTTTATAAAACCAGGCATTTAAAGAAATAAAACGTAGATGTTTTATCTTCTTCTCTTGCGAGTTGAAATCGCGCTGGAAACTTGTAATCGGTTTATTCCTTAGTAGAACAGACACCAGTGGCAAATTGGACGTACTAAAAAATATATAGGGGCAGATTTACAAGCCCCTTTCGCCTCCTTGCTCTGCCATTGCGTCACTTTTTTAATGCAACAGCGGCGCAAACAATGCAGCCTATTTACAACTTGACGCTTCTAGGGAGAGGAGTCATGTTGTAAAGCCCTGCGTCACATTATACCTGCAGAAGGTATAATGTATGCAGGGTGGGCGTTCCCACACAGGAAGGACTCGTAAAAGTGATGCAGTGAAATCTACAAGATTTCACTGCACCACTTTTAGGACACCACTGCGTCAAAACCAGCCTGCTTGAATCAGGCGTAAGGAGTGAAACAGTACAGTAAATATAGGCCTTAAAATACATTGCTGGAGTTGCGTCGTTCTTGCGACACAACTCCAGCAATGCGTGACTTTTGGGCGAAATAGATGCATCAGAATTCATTCTAATGCGTCTGTTTTTTGTTCATCCTTGCGTCATGGAGCACTGTATTGTAAATACTGCGCATCTATGGTGGTGCAAGGACATTTGACACTGGCGCAAGGAAACTGACGCATCTATGCAAATGCGTCAGTTCCTTGTAAATCTGCCCCATAGTTCTAGAGCATAGTCAACATTTTAAAAGCAAAAGCAGATACATCCAAATCCTTGTAGATCCATTATCACGAGTAGGGACAAGAGGCAGGGCTGCCGAAAACTAGTGAAAATCTAATCAGGCTCCTGAACATGGCTTCAGTGATCTAGGAACTGAAAGGCGGTGACTAGAGACTCTAATTGAGATGCTGAGGCTGAGCCTAAAACCTTATAGGCATGAACCAACCAGGGCTTGGAATGTCTCTCACAACAATAAACAGTTCTGGTCAAGAGAGGGAAAAAAGAGGGAGCGAGAGTTTGTGTGTGTATGTGTGCGCGCGCATGTGTTTGTGCGCCAATCAAACGCTGGTTTTGTGAATTAGGAAGCAGCTCTCTGGTGACGCAATTGAAGAGGTATTTGTTCACTGATGTTTTCAATGCTGTTCTTGGTAAGGGTTGAGGAATGGGAATCAGGTTGTAGGAGACCAGTAATCAGCAGCACACCATGCAAGAGGATGAAAAGGTATGCAAGTAGTGACAAAAACTCACTTCACATTGGTTATATTAATCTGTCTGAAGCTGACAGGGGAGATTACAGTTTGTCTTTATATTTTAAAACAATGCTATGGGAATGGGAAAGATAAAGAGGGAAAAAGGAAATAATTTAATGTATGGCTCTTATAACATTGACAAGGGAGTTGCTTTTGATAGAATGTTTAAATGTCTTGAATATGTTGGTTGGAAGGACAAAATGAAACTGGGAAAATCCTATGGAACTGCAATTGTCACACCGTTCTCATATCGGAGCAATAGCACCAAAGCATGATACATTTGACAAAATACACCTGTACACGTGCTTTAAGCATTGAGAATGCTCCGTTTTAAAAGTACTAACAAGTAAATGTCCCCTTTTTCCAAAATGTTATTGTGAAAAGCTAAACTATCCCCTTTATTTGTGGAAAAATACATGTGATTTACATTCTGTTAAACAACTTTTAAATCATTGTTTTACATTACTAGAAAGGTTGATATCAGAAAGCACCCTCCACCCCCACATCACCCCCCCCCCCCTTCGGTTCAGTAATACAACCATAATATAATTACAAGCCTTTGGAATGCTTACTTAGAACTTGCACTCGAATCCCATTATCACAACTAATTGCATTTAATGCGATATAGTATCACTAAATTGATGACTTTCAAATGGAAAGGTGTTAGGATAAGAATGAATAGCTTCTTAAAGCAATCTCTGCATTCCTTACATTGCTTTATCGCCTGGCAGGCATTAATTGAAAGCTGATAATAGAAAATGTGCTGGAATAATCTTTAAAGGTGAGCTCATGTGTTCCTCAACTAGTCACAGCTTTCCAATGACAGACAAACAAGTTGATAGACAAGAATATGTAGTTTTTGTGTGAACGGCTACGGTATAGTCTTATATTTGAATGCATATGAAATAGACCCAATTAATCCCATGAAAAGTTTGTGACTTCATTTCTTCTGAAATCACTTTCCATGAAACAACAACTTTTTTTTAGCACTCCTCTACTCATTAGTTGATAGCTTATTTTTCAAGACGTGCCCTTCTTTCCAATCCAGCTTGAATCTCACGTTCTGGTTGGCTGGTGCTATCAAAAAATAAATAGATGACTGGGTGAGGCATAGTTCAGTGGTTGGGCGGCGATCAGACAGTCCTCGGTAATCTCTATGGGTTATGGCATCCCTTGAGCTGTGCATGGCATCTGATCTAACCTTAGCTACTAATTTAGCCTGGTCGCACTATTAATTTGAGCTGATGGGCAAAAAGATAACCCTCTGTTTTGCAATTTTTTTCTACAGTTTATTAGGCGAGAATGAGGAGAGCCTTACTGTCAGTGATTTTTTTCAGGATGATTGTTCCTGTTGCAGTTCTCGTCCCAATGCTCTCATTTATACACCTGGCGTCCTCTCGGAACCTCTTATGTTTTGTCTGTTGACTTACATTTTATTATTTTATGGGTTTGTTCACTGTATTTGTGTTTATGTGTCCCAACCAGTATCTGTGCACTTCCTCTAAAAATGTACTTTAATTCTTGAGGGCTCTTCCGCTTCACGTACGATGATTCATGGTCTAATGAGGAATACTATTTTCATTTTTGGGAGACACACGCAAAAAACTAGGCTCTCCAAGTGGCATATCAGCAAGGCGAGGCGATAGAATTAATTAAAAATAATTTCATCGCCTAATTAGCAAGCTCAAGCTAACGCGTGAAAACTTGCGTTAGCGTAGGAATTCCTAACGCCCAGCTTTGCATCTCTAATGAGATGCAAAGTGGGCGTTCCTGACCTGACATGACAGGAGAAATGTCGCTTCTTATCATCAAGCCCCACGTTATGAAGCATAGCGGCAGGAAAAGTAGCGATAACCCCTGTTATCGCTACTTTCCTTACGCCTGCTTTAGGACTGACTTAGCCATAATATCCTATAGAAGGTGGATATCATGGCTAAGTTTGTGGGGTCCTATCAACAAGCTAACGCCACATTGCGTGAGATTATCGCTGGGTTTCCAGCGATAATCTCACGTTAGGCAGTTAGCGTGAGGATTTTTATCGCTTTTGAGATAAGCGTTGCTAATAGCATGCTATCTCAGCGATAAAAATCCACGCTAGCCGGCGATAATTATCCTAGCGCTAAGTGCGCTTAGCGATATTTATCGCCGGTTGTTGCTGATATGCCCCTAAATAGGATTGCTCTATCTATTGGCAATGGAATTTCCTATTCTTGTTTCATAAAATCCTAATGATACTTAATGATAATTCTATCCAGAATGTTATGGTTCATTTGAGTGGTTTTACCTCAATGACTCGTTTTGCTCTTTTTAGTGATTCGCCAACTTTCAGTTTTCGCTTTTTTAGCTCACAGTTCACGGGTTCTACAAGCTGTTTAATCACATATCTCCCTGCGCAAGAGACACACAGGGTTCTGTTCCTACCATTTAGGAAGTGAAATATAATCGCTTATGAACATGGCATATTCAAAATCTATTAGTTCAATCACATCTTTCCAATTCGGTTCTAATTAATTCCAATATCATTTGTGCAGCACCTCAATGGGTTATTTCCTCCAGGATGTGTGGCTTCGTAGGTGTTATAATTTACCCAGTGCCTCTCTGGGTTCAAAGGACTACTCAGTCCACAGCATATCTATACAGTCAAGACTGTTGCCCCACTACAAAGGGAGCTTCTGATATTGAAAAGGGAAGGTGCCATTCTAACAGGCCTTCACGTTGGTAGAGTGTATAACTGAATACTGTGCTCCACGCACTGTAGTTTGTTTTAATTTCTGAAACCATCATTACTGTTTTGCAACAGTTACTTTCTATCTTACGTTACTTTATTGGCTCAAACAGCAATTTCAGTTCCCATCATAGGTGGCATTTCCGCTATCCTTGTCATAAATGATTTACCCTATGATCCTACCTCAAATCTATGACAGTTATATCACCATCAATGTATCTCCAAATGAAGGTCCTATCTCAGCTTTCTCCTCTCTCCCCTCTCTCCCATCCTACACCTTCTCATTTTGTAACATATTAACATCAGCTTTTATTCTTTCGTTTGACACATCTTTTCATATGTGGTGTCAAAGTAAAATTTCTTCACAGTGTTTTAAGAGCAGCACACTGACATACTCAGGTGGATCACACTTCAAAAGGTGCATATATTAATATATAAATACATTTGTTTTGCATATTTGAAACGCTGCACATACTAACAGAGACTTTGAGAAGGGAACGTGTGAAGTCTTTTGCATACTGGTGTTCTATGCAACAGACAACAGTAGTTTTGAAAATGAAAACTCAATATATCAACATGTTATCAAGAGATCGTACGTCGAAAATATGGTGTACAGTGGCATTTAAAGCAGTTATGTATGTATTTTTGTGAGAAAGTGGATTATTACCTGGGGCGGATACTAGTCTTCCACAAATAAGGATGTCACTATTCCTGTTAGGTCCAGTAAAGGTTTCAGTAATTCAAACCTGAGTTCAACCCTTGGTAGCTATGGCAAAGAGCAGACAGGCTTAACTTAAGAAAATGGGTAAAGCATTTAGATGTATTAAAACAGTTAAAAAGTCAGACATGTAGCACTGTAAAAATCCCACTCCAGCTTATACAAATTGCTTATAATTTAATGAAATAAATGGCACTACAAAAATCCAATAAGGGGAACCGTAATATATATATTTTTTTAAATTGAATAACAATAGCGCCAAAAAGCATTAAATGACATCACCGCTCAACTGTTTGAGCCTCACCTGTACCTAGGTGCGGTTTAAGGCCGACCAGAATGAAACATGGGTCAGATACAGAAACCAGGTTCATCTCAGTTGGAGGCTTTACCTTCTGACTTAGGTCCGTATTTCAAAAACGGGTGTTCGGACTGCCACCTGCTATCACGTTGGTCAGTAGCACGACCGCAAAGCAAGCGTTGGTCTGGCCACCCAATTATGATGCGACTGCCGGACTGGTGATCAGAAAGTGCTCATTTACACTGCTACTTGTGCTGCAGCCCAGGAAAAGGGCTGCACCATAAGCCGCTGTGTAAATAAGCACTTTGTTCACTTTCATGCACTATGTGCCATGCACCATGTTGTGCATGACACACGGTGAATGGAGGTGCGTGGGGGCACTACATGTACCCCGTGGGCCACTGTACAGTGACCCATGATGGACAGGGGCCCTGTTTGGGGCCCCCAAAGGCCTTCTCTGGCACCATTTCTTTGGTGTTCTATCTGACATGAAAGGCCTGTCGGAAATGGACATCACAATCTGACCGCTGCCCTGACCGGTCTCCCCCCCAGACCACCTCGGATCTGACTGCCAGCATTGTAATCCGGCAGTCTGACCAAAGGGCTGTCTGTCGGTCAGACAGCCACCGACAGCCTGTTAGTGGCGGTCTGACCAACATTGTAATGAGGCCCTTAGTCTCTGAAATGGAAGTCAAAAATCCTCTGCATGACAAAGCATCAGACTGTTGCAGAGAAGGGTGGACAGACATCGAACAAGGTCTTGGTGAAGCTGTTGACTTTTGGCAGGTAAGCTCAGAGCACCAGAAATTAAAAAATTGTATCCAAAGCTGGTCCCTATAAGGCTGCCTTTGCCTGGTGAAGATTGCTGCGTTTGGACTTAACCACTTTTTTGGAGCTCAAAGTCCTCCAGCAGGGTAAGGCTTCTAGCAGTTGCCGAGCAGGGCTCCACAAGGCTGGATACTCTCTCTTCGACATCCCATTGAAACAGATATAATGCAGTGGAAAAGCTCCAAATGGTAGCAACCTGAATCTGTGTCCGATTGGCAATGCACCTATGTCCGATTGACTTGGCAAGTTGGTCCTGAGCCTCCACAGTCACAAAGTTTCAAAGTCCTAGGTTTTTCAAGATGTTTGGAGGAGTATACTTTGACACAACCCAGGATCCCAAGACCTCAGGAACAGCACTTTGGGTCAAGACTCAATCCAGCAGAAGCCACCAGTAGGTCCTGCACAGGTCCAGTAGTCAGCTGGGCTCCTGCAGCTTGATATGCCCCTGTAGCTTATCAGGTGGCCAACCAGTTGACCCTTGGAGTTCACTCCTTTGCCCTGGGTACAAGTGGATGCCAGCTCAGCCCTTCATGCCTCCTCACAGGGCTCAATAGCAGATGCAATCCTTCTTCTGTCTTCTAGCCTGTGGGTGGGGATGACACCTGACCCCTTCCTAACCAAAAGGGGAAAAAGATTCCGGGAGAAACCCCACCTACTTTTGAAGAATTTCCTAAGTGCTGTATTGCAAACCAACCCAAATTGCCCTCCTCTTCATAAAGCCAACATGGCAGAGCTTCTTTACCCTGTGCAAAGCTCTCTGTGCCACTCCCAGAGATGTGCCTTGGGAACTGATCAACCCCTCCTTTGTAATAACGTCAAACCAGTTCTGGGGTTTGCTCCTCTCCCACTAGGATTGGTTTCTGACTGACTAGGTACCCAAAAGAGGGCTCTGCCGATGGGTCAGCTAACATTTGCCTGTCACATTGCAGGCATTTTCAACTTAATTAAGCTCCTGGGCCTAGGAAGACAGTCGCCTTGCCAGAAGAAAGACCTTTGTCTCATCTCTGGGAGCAATTTCACACCTGTTTAAGGGGGCTCTTCAGCTTCTGGGTGCCATTTGATATCTCATACAAGTTGACTTCTAGAAGCTTTAGACAGGGAAAAGGTAACATTCTAAAAGTGCCTTTTCCAAAATATCAATTACAAATCTTACTTTAGCGGTTAGTTGAACTTGTGACAAATATCCAAGAATGTACATTGTAGCTGTTTCCTTGCTGGTGTGGTGATAAGTTATGTTATGTTATGTTATGTTAGATAGATTTATAACGCGCGATAGTTACTCCTAGGAGTGTCCCAGCGCGAAGCCAAATGAGGAGAACTAAAGTGAGAGGCTATGGAAACAGATGGGTTTTAAGGAGACGTTTAAAACAAAGTGGGTCCTTAGTGTTGCGCAAGAAAAAAGGGAGAGCATTCCAGGCCGCGGCAGCTTTGACCGCGAGCGAGCTGCCCCCGATCCTGGACCGGGAGAAACGTGGAACCTTGTCCAGCAGAAGGGCTGAAGAGCGGAGAGCTCTGGTCGGGACATAAAAGGCAAACCGCCTCTGCAGATAGATGGGACCCAAGTTGTGGAGGGCTTTGTGGGCAATGACCAATGCTTTAAACTTAACCCTTTCAGCCATGGGCAGCCAGTGCAGGGCACGGAGATGAGCACGGACACTGCTACTTCTGGCGATTCCAAGGAGGAGCCTTGCGGCTGCATTTTGGATCACTTGTAGTTTGTTCATGGAGTAGCCAGGTAAGCCCACATACAGGGCATTGGCATAATCCAGGCGGGAGAGTAGCAGTGCTCGAACAACCGTTTCCTTGGCAGTTCTAGGGAGAAGAGGAAGAAAACCCCTAAGAACCTTAAGAAGGCCAAAGCAGCCACCCGAGACCTTCTTCACCTGGGCCGAGAACGACAGATTATCCTCAAACCAGACTCCAAGATTTTTAACGGAGTTGCCATTAGAGGGAGGAGGAGGGAGATCCGGGGGCCAGATCTCACGTCTGAAGTCCAAGGGGAAGTTACCATAGAGAAGGATCTCTGATTTGTCTTCGTTGCACTTGAGTTGGGCTCTAGCAAGCCAACCAAATACCGAAGACAGACACTTCTGCACAGGCAAGACGGAATCTTCCCCCTTGCACCAGGTAAAAAGAAGCTGGTTGTCATCCGCATAGGCTATCACCTTAGCCCCCAACTTCTCGGCTAGAAAGACCAGAGGAGTAACATAGATGTTAAAGAGGAGGGGGCTAAGGGACGAACCCTGGGGGACACCAGTGGGGACCTCCTGCCGAGAAGAGGCGGCCGGTGGCACCCAAACCTGTTGGGTACGACCCTCCAGAAAAGACCTCAGCCAGGCAAGGGCCAAGCCAGAAACCCCAATCTCAGAGAGGCGGGAGAGCAGTCTGGCATGAGGCACCGTGTCAAATGCTGCTGACAGATCAAGCATTACCAGAGCTGCTCTGCCACCAGCATCTAAGCAGTCCCTAATAGCTTCTGAGATCTCCACTAGCGCTGACTCTGTGCTATAGGATGCCCGAAACCCAGACTGGGCTGGGTGCAAAGCCTCAGATCTTTCCACGAATT
This sequence comes from Triturus cristatus, assembly GCF_964204655.1. Lineage (NCBI taxonomy): Eukaryota > Metazoa > Chordata > Amphibia > Caudata > Salamandridae > Triturus > Triturus cristatus. Next base: position 504,302,808 of record NC_140591.1, read on the forward strand.
CGGAAAGTTGTCGGGTCACTACCTTCTCACATACCTTAGCAAGGCAAGGGAGAAGGGAGATAGGGCGATAATTGCCGGGCAGCGCGGGGTCAAGGGACGGTTTCTTCAGTAATGGAAGAATTTTTGCCTGTTTCCACTCCGGCGGAACACAAGCCTCCCCAAGGGAAAGGTTGATAATAGCATTCACCTCAGGGTTGATGATCTCCGCGACCGCGGCCAGCAGTCTGGCAGGGCATAAATCCGAAGGTGAACCGGACTTAAGGCCCTTAAGTAATTTCAGAGTACTAGCCATGTCGACAGGAGAGAAGACCGACAGAGCGTGCTTTAGAGCGCCCTGAGAGGGTGCAATCAATCCATCTTCCGCCTGGAAAGCTGAACACACAGGCAAGGACTGCTGTATCAAACGGATTTTATCCGAGAAAAAGCAGGAAAGGGTATTGCACCAGTCAATCGTGGCCGGGCCCGAACAGTTGAGAGCGGCAGGGGATGTAAAACTCTGGACTATATGAAAAATCTCCTTCGAGTTATTACAGGCCTGTGCAATACGCTCGGTGAAATATTGCTTTTTAGCCTGAGAAATGGCAGCGTAATAGATCTTTTGCTTAATCCTCAGAGCGGCCTTAGCCAGAGGACAGTAGTCCTGGCGGCGCCAGGTCCGTTCCAGTTTTTTGCAACTTTGTTTAAGCGTGCGCAACTCAGCCGAAAACCATTGTTTTGAAGGCGCAGCTCTCGAGGGCCGAGAGGAGGTAGGAGTAGCCAGCAAGGTCATGGACTTGTCCAGCCAGTTGGAGAAGCCAGCAAGACTCCCCTCGAGATTATTAATGAGGTTAGGCCTGGAGGCCGCCAGAGCCCCAGCCAAAGAAACGGGGTCAACCTTCTTAAAGGCTGGTTTCCGTGAAGTAGATTCAGCAGCATGGGGCTGGCCAGCCTTCCAGGAAAAAAAAGTGATGAAGTGGTCTGACCACACAAGGGGAAGAGGATCCTCAACTAGGATGTTAAAATTAGAACATATCGGGTCAAGGATGTGGCCACCCTGATGAGTAGGGTGGATAACCCATTGAGACAGTTGGGTCAGCTGAAGAATCTCTTTAAAGGCACATGCCTCAGTAGATGACCCTTGATCCAGGTGTAAATTCAAGTCACCAAGGAACAGGAACTGCGAGAAGCGAAGCGCTCTTGCAGTAAGCTCATCTCCCCACTTCTGAATGGTAGCATGGGCAGAGCCAGGGGGACGATAGACCAACGCCCCACCAAGTAGAAAATGGGGGGAGAACCTAATACTGAAATCCAGCGCTTCACCAGTGCCCCAAGCATGGGTTTCGCCCCTAATAAATTCCCATTTTTCTCTGAAAACAACCGCTACACCGCCACATAACAGTATTACATTCAATATGTACTTCCTAATGCTTTCCTATAGAACAGCTAATCCTACAACAGTGATAATAGCTTTTTTGGCCTGGTCACTGCAAGGACATGTTTAACATTAAAATTGTACATACCTTACTGTTAAATATAATCCAACCACCCTTATGGGCATTAAGGCCTTCTTAGGGGTAACTTATCTATATTCAAAGCTCGCTTTAAAGTTATTTTAACATTATGAACTTGTAGTTTTAAAAATGCATAGACAGGCTACAGTGGTAGGCGTGAAATCATGTGTGTACGGCCACTGTAGTAGGTGGCACAATGGGTGCTACTGTCCACTAATGACATTCTACCCACAGGCCATAGGTGCCCTTTTTTTAAACATTAGAGACATAGGTAAGCTAAATATGCCAATTAGTAGTAAAGCAAATTTGTACATGTTTTATGTGTCAGAGCACATGCACAGGAGTCTGATTAGCAGAGTCCCTGTGCACAAATTACAGAAAAACAGCAATATCAGTCCATTAAAAAATAAGGGGGATAATGCAAAAAGAGGGATTTTCCTACAGCTTTGAATGGGGAGAATGTACATATCATTTGTAAGTATTTATGGATGGCAGCATATTAGTTAATTGGCAGTAGGATTGTTATGTAAGGCCCAATCCACAAGACATATTTTCCATCCAAGTGGAATACAGGTGTACAAAATTTTCATTATGCGCACTGAAGTATTTCATCTTGCAATGATGTCACTGACCATATCATGAGCGATGTAATATGTGAGGTCATAAACAGTGCCTTACAGGAGCATAAGTTATAGTTAGCTCTGATAACTATAACTGCTGGATTGCTATGGTTTTTTACGAGTGAAATCTGAGCCTAACTATAACATCAGTTGTTTCTTTTATTGAATTTCTATGTTTTATGAAATTCTATATTCTAACTATAACATTCTAATAACCTTAGTTTTTTTCTGTGAATTCCTAAGGTTTTTAAAATTCTATTTCCTAACTAAAATGTCCCTGTAACCTTTGATTAGTCAGTGAATTTCTACAGTTTTTTAATACTGTTTTCTAACTATAACGTCCCTGTAACCTTTGGATTTTTCAGTGAATTTTTACGTTTAAAAAAAAAATCTATTTCCTAACTATAACATCCCTATAACCTTTGTTGTTTTCAGTGAATTTCTTAGGTTTTTCTAAAAATATTTCTATAACTATAACCTGAAATAAGCGCCTGTGTGGGTCTGTTAGTGGTTGTATGAGTGGATTTCTGAGTTGGAGTGTGAATGTGTCAGTTGGTGTCAAAGTGGTTTAGGAAAATGTGAGTGGGTCTGTGAGTGACTGCATGAAAACCTCTGTGAGTTTATCACTGGTTGTGTCCGAGCCTGTGTTTTTCTCTGAGTGAAGAAGTGCAAGTGATAGTTTTGATCTTCGAAATGTTTCATGTAGAAGTTTAATTTTTTGAAAACGAAGATCTGAATTTAAATGGAATCTTATCTTTTTAGAGTCTATAGATTTACGGAAATTTTGCACTCATCTGTCTTACTTTGTATTGGGAATTTACTTAATCAATCAATTAGTCAATCAGGATTTGTGTAGCGTGGCTGCTTCACCCATGAAGGTCTCAAGGCACTGTGTAAATATTTTGTTATTCTTAACTGTGTACTACATATTGTGTACTACACCTGCATAATGGACCACTTATGTATGCATTACTCTGTCACTCTTTTCCATTTGTTTCAGTGGATCAGCTGAACGTTTTTTCAATGTTCTTTTTATCGTCGCACATTTGTTGCTCTGGTTCAGAATTGTTACGATACGTATGTTCCGGTTTCACAACAAAGTCGCAAAGAGCCTGTGTTTTTCTAAAAGTGTAAACACACATATAGACATATTATAAATAATGTTTGACAATAGCTGTTTAATAACATACTATTGACAGTTATCTATGTGTAATCATTTTTAAAGAAATGCACTTTAAAATTATATTTATTGTTTTCACGTCCTTGTCAGTAGCGAAAATCATGTGACCTCGAAACAAAGAGATATCATCGGAGGAGAGAGTTTTCATTAATCTTCAAATGAAGTCCCCACCCATTTCTCAGTTCTGAAGTCTTGATTTTAGGATTATTCATTGGAGTTGCTCTGTGGTTTTACTACAGCACTCTGATTACTTCTTTGGGATTGTTATTTTTAATTTTCAAAATGGCAACAGGAGTAGGAGGTGCCACAGCAGGAAGAGATGTAGGAGGATGATCATCAAGACTCCAGTGATGAAGGCCCTCCATGAAAAAAGCAGAGTATTGCATAGGAATTTTTCACTATTCCCTCAGGAGAGTTAAGGACTGTAGCAAAATTTGTGAAATGCAATGTGTGACAAGAAGCCGTCAAGAGGTACCAGCAAAAAAAATATTCCTGTGGCACAGCTTCAATGTTGTACCATTTGAAGACTTATCATAACAACAGGTTGAGGATGGCACACAAGGAGAGAGAACAAGAGGATGCTTCTACATCCTCAGCTACCCCATCTGTCCCTGGAGAGAGAGTTCCTAGAGAAGTAGAGCAGCGTCATCGCCAAATGGTCCCTGAATTGAGGCATGTAGGCATGTATTGCCTGGACTGCAGCACAAACCCAACTGTTGGAGAGCAGTGTGTTGATGCCATCACTGAAGCTGCAAGGCAACATAGGTGTTATTTGTTTCAATTTATTCTAGTGTTTGCAGTATTTGTGTGCTGCTTGTTCAAATTTTTCTCCCCCTCTTTGCCATTTTGTATAATTAAAAGTACCAACAAAATACAAAATGTTAGAAAAGCCACAAAAAAACAAAGTTCTACAAACAAAAGTTGTTGTCAGAACCTCCTCTTATGGTTCAAAAAAGATAAAGTATTCTGTATGGGTGAGTGGGTGGCTGTGTGACTTTATGTATAGATGAGTGAATGGTTATGTAAGTGATTGTGTGGGTGTGTGAGTGGGTATGTGAGTAGTTGTGGTGTGAGTGAGGGCTAGTGTCAGTATCTGTATGGGTCAGTGAGTGGCTGTGTGGGTGAGTGACCACTACTGTGAGTTGATGTATAGGTGAGTGACTGCTACTGTGAGTGGCTGTAAGTTAGTGATGGTGTAAGTAGCTGTATGAGTGAGCAAGTAGTAGTGTCAATGGGTGAGCGATAGGCACTTGCTTTATAGCTGAGTGAGTGATTATGTAGAAGTTGTGTAAGTGAGTGAATGGGTGTGTGAGTTGATGTGTGGTTGTGTGACTGGGTTTTATGAGTAGTTGTATAGGTTAGTGAGGGCTAATGTCAGTGTCTGTATGGGTCAGTGAGTGGTTGTGTGAGTGGACATATGGGTGACTACTACTGTGAGTGGCTGTATAGGTACGTGACTGTTACTGAGAGTGGCTGTATGGAAACATTAGTGGGTTTGTAAGTAGCTGTATGAGTGAGCAAGTGGCAGTTTAAATGCCAGTATGGATGAGTGAGGAGGTGTGTGAGTGAGTCAGTGGGCATTTGATTGCTTGTAAGGGTGAGTGAGTTTAAGTGGCTGAATGTATAGGTGAGTGAGTAGCTGCATTAATAGCTGTATGGGTGACTAAGTGGGGTATGAGTGGCTTTATGGGTGAGTGAGTAGGTATATCTGTGAGTGTGTGAGTGAGTGCTTGCGTTAGTTATCGGATGGATGAGTTACTGACTGTGTGAGTGGTCTTATTGGAAAGTGAATGGTTGTGGGAGTGGCTGTATAGTAGATTGCATGGTTGTAAGAATGCCTGTATGGGTAAGGTAGTGCCTGTGTTAGTCACAGAGTGGGTGAGTGAATGGATGTATCAGTAGCTGTATGGGTCAATGAGTGTTGGTGTGAGCTGCTCTATGAGTGAGTGAGAAGTTTGATTAGTACCTACATAGGTTAGGGAGTGCTAGTGTGACTGACTGTATGGGTTAGTGAGAGGGTGTGTGAGTAGCTGTATGGGTAAGTGAGTGTTAGTGCCTATAAAGATGAGTGAGTGGCTCTGTGAGTAGGTGTATGGGTGAGTTAGTGGCAGTGTGAGTGGTTGTGTGAGCGAGTGAGTGGTTGTGTGAGTGAGTAAGTGGTTGTGTGTGTGAGTGGTTATGTGAGTAGTTGAATGGGTGAGTGTGTGGTAGTATCAATGGCTGTATGGGTGAGTGAGTGGTTAGGTGAGGGGCTGCATGGATGGCTGACCAGCAGTCGGAGTACATGTATGGGTCAGGGACCACTACTGTGACTGGCTCTATGGGTTACTAAAAGGCTGTATGATTAGATATTTTGGTAAATGAGTGGCAATGTTAGTGTGTGTATATAGATGAGTGAATGCCTCTGTGAGTAGCTGTAGTAGCTGTATTGGTGAGTTTGTAGCTTTGTGACTGATTGTAGTGAGTGAGTGAGTGAGTGGGTGTGTGGGTAGCCATATGGCTCAGTGACTGCTACTGTCAATCGCTGTATGGCTGAGTGACTGCTAGTGTGAGTGATTGTATAAATGAGTGACATGGTATGTGAATAGTCGTATGTATGAGTGATCCCTACTGCAAATAGCTGTATGGATTAGACAGCAGATGTGTGGGTTGGTAAGTGAGTGGATGAGTCAGTGTGTGACTGGTGATATGCAGAAGTGAATGGGTGAGTCAGTAGAAGTTTTAAGTGAATGAATATGGTGTGAAATTCTCTATGAGTGAAATAATAAGTATGGGGCTGCTTGTATGGGGGACTGTTTAGGTAAGTGACTGATTGTGTAAGTGGCTGCATGAATAAGTGCCTGAATGCTTGAGTAACTTATTGTGTAACTGACAATAAATATGCTCTATTACACTGAAAGTTTTAATTATAAAATAACAACATATACTAATAGAAAGTTAATGCAAGAGCACTTTATATTTAAGATAGTTTCCATGGTTATCTCTAACCAATATATCTGTAGTTGGAAAAGTGTTTTCACACATCTAATGACGTTCAACTGAAACCGCTATGGAAAAAGAAAAAGAACATAAAGGAATCTTAGTACGTAATCTTTGAAAATACAAAATCATAGCAATGCACATTACTTCTACGGTTACACTGTATTACAATTAATAAAAATATAATTTTTTCCTTTTTTACTGTTCTCAGCTTTCATACTTCTGCATTATAAACAGTGGTGTGTATGAGCATCATCTTGGAAAAGGGGGATAATACAATCAATGGATTGTGATAAAAAAAACAAAGCTGCTCAGTACTTCAGTATAATTAAGTGACACTATGCACACCACTCACTTCAATTCAGTAATTAATGTTTTTTCTGGAGTAGCTACAGTTATGTAAAGAAAACTGTGTTAAAAATTCCTCTTGAATTATTATATCTGGTACAATAATACAAATAAATAAAAAGCACACTTCCGTTTTGCAGATCCTTTTGAAAACGTCACCCCTGGTAGGCCAAAAGAAGTTTAAATAGTGGGGACACATAAAGACAACATCACTAAGGGCCCGATTCCGTTGTGGTTTGGAAATCATTTTTACCAAATTGGTTTGGGAATGGTCTATGACTAACTCGGATTGGGAGAGTCTGACCAACCGAGTACGATGCATCCAGATTCTTCTAGATACGTTTCAGTCGGACTCCCGTTAAGTTCAATGGGAGCCTATGTTCCGACCAAATGCATTAGCTCCCATTGCAGAAAGGATGACTAGGGAAAATCTGGTACCCTATGGTGGGCACCCCCTGGCGCCTGTCACACTGTGCATGGCTAGTGAGGGGGGTCTATGGGTACCCCTACTTGCCTGAATGGGAAGGTTTTGGGTGCAGGGGGCCCGCTACTGACCCCCAAAGTCTGATTCCGACTGCCAATTCGAGTCAGATGGCACAATTCAGAAAATCTGTCTGAATCCAGTATCGTAATCAGTCGTTCGGAAATGTGGCCCGTAGGGATGTACGTGTCTGCTCTGTACAGCTCGGTCATTCCAAATGCCATTGGGTTTGGATTAGGATATTCCTAACACTTAACTCGCATCATACTTGGACGGTCATTAACCTTTCTGATTCGTTCGGAAAGACATGTCCCTGATCCGATTCAGACAGAGCGAATGCTGTTAGGAGGCCTTCCGAACCACATCAGAATCAGGCCCTTAGTGTAGTTTGAATTCCACAAATAGTAGGTAGGCATTTGGTTGATGAAACAAAAGGGGTAATCTTATAGTTACAATGGCACAATTGTCAGTGAAATTGCTCTCCCACCCTCACAGCCCCGCCATTGAGTGAGGCCTGCCCCTGCATTCTCGAGTGTTGGTCTGAGGCCCTCCTCCACCCGCAGGTCTCCCTGCACCTCATCCCTGGTGGTCCAGTCGACCTCTGTCTCCTTCCTCTCACTCCGCTTTCAACTAATTTTCACTCGTTTTTTTCTCTACTCTCCTTTTTTCACCCTTCGGCACTTTTCTGCATTTCTGCTATTTATCTGCCATATTCCTGCTTTATTCTCCCATTTTTACTCTTTCCCTTTTCCTTTATTCCTCCCTTTCCTGCCCGCTTTCCCTGCTGCTGCCCCTGCAGCCCCTCCCCCCAGCACGACCAATCTAGCTCCCCTCCCCACTCCCACGTCCCAGCTATCCAGACCTCCCCGACTCCTACTTAATGGCGGCCGCTGCACAGCCGCATGCAGCGGGTGCGCCAAAGGAGTGCCAAAGGCAAGCCCATCTGCGCCCGTCCAATACCTGACCGCGACCAGTGCCAGGAACCCTGAACCTCCACACCGCCAACACTACGACCCAACAGCACTCCACGCACTCAACCCAGGCTGCAACAACAACTGCAAGCTAGCTTCGCCAACCAACACGCACAGACCCTGCAGCTGCAACCACTGCCTCAAACCTACAGCACCGCCAGGAACACAGATCCAGCACAACCCGACCGCAAGAACACAACCAAACGGAAGACCCTGCAATGCATCCTCCTCAACGTCCAATTCCTCCACAAACACGCCACCAAAATCTGGGATCTCCTCGACAGCACCACCACCAGACGTAGCATTCTTCACCAAACCCTGGACCAACACCACCTTGGGACCGGAAATCGCCATCACCATTCCCCAGGGATACAAGATCTCCAGAAAGGACCGCCTCACCTGCCTGGGAGGAGGAATCGGCATCGTCCACAAATCCACCCTCTGCCTGAGCACACTCCCCAACGAGCCCACAGACATGATGGAACATCTACACTTCAAGATATAGACCAACCCCACCACCACCTTCCGAGGAACCCTCATCTACCAACCACCTGGACCCTGCGGACTGTTTACCAACTCCATCATGGACATCATCTCCGCGCATGCCATCGCATCCACCAACTACACCCTGCTGTAAGACCTCAACTTCCACATCGACAACCAATTGGACCCCAACACCACATCCCTCCCGGACAACCTCCACAACCTCCACAACATTGGACTCCCCCAAATCATGACTGAACCCACACACTCAGCAGGACACACCCACGACCCCCTCTTCACAACAGGAAACTCCATCACCTTCAGCCACACCACCAAACTCCCATGGACTGACCACCGATGCGTCCACTTCACCTTCAGAACACCCATCATCCACAGACACCAGCACCTGCTCCAACGAAGAAACTGGACCAAAATCACCGACGACCAGCTTACCTCTTCACTCAGCAACTCCACCCCAACCATCACTTAAAACAACAACCTCAACACAGCAGACCGAACTCTGCACAAATGGATCTCCGACAGCGCCAACATCATAGCCCCCTCAAGAAAAACAAAAACACCCACACCAAGAAAGCCAGATGATTCACCACTGAACTTTGAGAGTCCAGACGCACCTGCCGCTGCCTCGAAAAGGCCTGGAGGAACACAGATATTCACAACAATTTCAGAGCCGCTACCAACGGCCACCACCAACTCATCAGAAAAAGGAGGAAAAAAGCAATTGACGACAGAATCTCCACACACGCACACAATAGCAAAGAACTCTTCAACATCATCAAGGAGTTCGACCAACCCACCAGCGAGTCTACTGACATCCCTCCCTCACAAGATCTCTGCGACAAACTCAGCACCTTCTTTCACCACAAAATCAAGAGCATCTATGACAACTTTGGAGAAGAGAACCAACACACAGAACCCCCACCAACCATCCCTGACACCCTGAAGCCAACGATTGACAGCTGGACAGCCCTCACCACCAAAGACACACTGATGACGATGAAGTCAATCCACTCCGGGCCCCCACAGACCCCTGCCCCTACCACATCTTCAACAGAGCCACCAACACCATCGCACCCATGCTCTGCCACACTATCAACCTCTCCCTGCCTCATTCCCTGACAACTGGAAACACGCCAAGGCAAACCCCTTCCTGAAGAAACCCTCGGCTGACCCCACCGACCTCAAAAACTACAGACCCATCTCACTGCTCCCGTTCCCTGTGAAAGTTATTGAGAAAGCCATCAAAAGCCAACTCGCCACATTCATCGAAGAGCACAACATCCTCGACTCCCAATCCGGCTTCAGGAAAAACCACAGTACGGAAACCGCCCTCCTCGCCGCAACAGACTGGACAAAGGAGAAACAGTAGCCCTCATCCTCCTCGACCTCTCAGCGGCATTCGACACGGTCTCCCACCACACCCTAATACACAGACTTTACGAAGCAGTGATCCAAGACAAGGCCCTCAACTGGATCAGCTCCTTCCTCTCCAACAGAATGCAGTGGGTCAGACTCCCCCTTTCCTCTCAGATCCTACACCAACAACCTGCGGAGTCCCTCAGGGGTCCTCCCTCAGCCCGACGCTCTTCAACATCTACATGGCTCCGCTCGCCCCCATCATCAAAACCTACGGACTCAACATTGTGTCATACGCAGACGACACCCAACTCATCCTCTCACTATCCAACAAACCCAACACCGCCAGACACAACTTTTGAGAAAGCATGGAAGCCATCGCCAAATGGATGAAAAACAGCTGCCTACAACTAAACACCAACAAGACGGAAGTACACATCATGGGCCCAAACTCCGACGCCTGGAATGACACCTGGCGGCCCCCCGCCCTCGGAAACCCACCCAATTCCATGGACCACACACGCAACCTGGAAATCATCTTGAACTCCGAGCTCAAAATGGACCGCCAGATCAACTCAGTCTTGTCCTCCTGCTTCCACACCCCCCACCTCCTACGTAAGACCTTCAAATGGAGCCTCCTTGAACATAGAAAGCCAGTCACTCACGCCCTGATCACCAGCAGACTCAACTACGGCAACGCACTCTATGCTGGAATAAACAAAAACCTCACCCGCAAGCTACAGAACATCCATAACGCCGCCACAAGACTGGTCCTCAACCTGCCAAAACACTGCCACATCTCCTAGCACCCGCGCACACTCCACTCGCTTCCCATCGAGGCAAGAGTCACCTTCAAGATGCTCACCCACGCACACAAGGCCCTCCACGACACCGGACCAGCATACCTGAACAGCCGACTCAAATTCCACGCACCCCAAAGGACCCAATGATCAGCCCAGCTGTCCTACGCCGTGGTCCCATGCACCAGAAAAAAGAGATCGGGAGGCCGCCCCTTCTCCCTCCTCACGGCCAAGGCCTGGGAAGCCCTTCTACTCCACCTCAGACAGACAACATTGCTTCCCATCTTTGTAAGAGACCTCAAGACCTGGCTCTTCGACGGACCCCCTCCTTAATGGACTGGAACCTGCACCCCCCCCCCCGCTCCCAGCGCCTTGAGACCCTTACGGGTGAGTAGTTGCGCTTAACAAACGCTTGATTGATTGATTGATTGATTGATTGATTGAATGGCATTTTTTACTTTCAACTTAAAGCTGCTGCAAATGGATGATGTCCATTCAGTTTCTGACTCCAATTTGACAGTGTAATATTAAGATATGGTATTAACTCCTTTGTGGAAGATAAAACAATTGTTGAAGTTTGCAGAACACTATAAAGACATCACCCCCAATAGGTCTAATAGTGTACAAAAGACTGATGAACCATGTAGAAGAAACACCATACACCACTTTTTCATCCAAAATTCCTCCTTGGAACTTTGGTTGAAGAAAGAAAAGATAAGAGTTTGATAATTTGGAAGGAAGTCTTGGTTTGAATCCTATATTGATGTCATTACATTCCGTCCATCCAGTTTCATTCTTTAAATAGACAGTGTAGTGTTCAGAGGTTGTATTAATTCCTTCACGAAAGATGATAGCCAAAGTTCTTCCCAAAATTGATATCTGTACAGCTTTGAAGTTCTAGTTTGAGTTTCCAATTTGGAACCATTTCCTCTGCATCATTGTAGCATTACTATAAGATATTTTCCAGTTATTGTTTGCAATACCAAAGAGATAACATGTGATTTACATTTTAGGCAGGTCATATTTTGGTTAGCATTCTTCAACAATTTATTTAGAAGGCACAGTTTTAGAATCTGGTAATGTTAAAAACAAAAAAAATACTCATAATCTATTTTAGTGGTAGATGAGTAATCATAATCTTCACAGACATGGTTACATGTGTAACTCAGTGCAAATAAATCATCAATATTTACATCTTCTTCTTCTTCTAAAACTCCAAACTAAACCATAATAAATTATTGTGAATCTTGTTGACAGTTGAAAGTATTTATTCAACATAGACCTGGCTTGCAAAGTGGCAGCATTAAGAATTTTTACAGAGGACAAGGGATTAAGGGGGTATTTACCTCCACCCAACCACTAATATCTTTCTCAGTCTTAGCCCATCCTAGGTGCCCAAAATGTTTATAAATATACAGTACAAGGAAAAGTATGTTACATACATGAAGGCATGGGCAAAGTACAGGGATGGGGGATAGGGAAAAGTCCATAGAGGGACAAAGCCATGGCTATATACAAGAGTCAATACAGTTCCAAAATCAGCGATGACTTGAGTACAATAGGGCACAAGGAGAAGATATATATATATATTAAATGGTACAGATCCAAGTACAGGATGCCGTGGGCAGAATACAGGGATGGGGGTTGGGGAAATGACAAAAGTAGGGCAAAGCCATGGATATACACAAGTGTAAATACAGTTCCGAGATCAGCGGGCGATTTGATAACAATAAGACAAAAAAGATATGTACAAAACCTGGTACAGGGAGCATTGGAAGGAGTGAGCGTTGATACAAATAGTAGGTCATATGTATGTGCACCAAGGGAGCTTTATTGGAGGAATTTGCTTATTAAGAAGGTTTTAGCTTCTTTTTTGAAGAGCGCCAGAGAAGGTAATCTTCTGATGGAGGAAGGAAGCGAGATCCAGATTCATGGTGCAGGTCCGGAGAATGCTCAATTGTATGTTCTTGCCTTGCAGAAGTGGGGTGGCTGGAGCACACGGTCTCTGACGGATCTGATGTTTCTGGATCTCCCAGATAACATGAGTTTCTGGGCAAGATATGCCGGGGTGTTCGTGTACAAGGCTGTGTGAGTGATACAGGCCACCTTGAGATGAATTCTGCCTTCAAGGGGAAGCCAGTTCAAGGCCTTCAGGTGTGGAGAGATATGGTCCATTTGTTTTTAACCGGATAATAATCTGGCTGCTGCGTTGAGGCAAGCTTTTAGGGGGACAGTCGAAGTCTTAGGCACACCAGATAGTGTGGAGCAGCAATAATCGATTCTTGAGATAACTAACGCCTGCACATTCGGCATTTCCAAGGAAGGGTTTTAGTTTTCTCAAGTAGCTCAGATGGAATCTGGCAGTTTTGGCCATCGCATTGATGTGTTCAATCATATTCAGGTTGTGGTCCAAAATAATCCCAAGAGATTTGGCGGAATCCACAACGGTAGGGGTGCAGTTTAGTGCTGTGATGGAGTTAGTCCATTCATGGATGTCAGCAGATTTTTTTGGAGGGGAGACGAGAAGAAACATTTTTGGGGCATTCAGTTTGAGCTGGTTGTTGGCAAGCCACTGGACAGTCAGTTTCAGGGCCTCATTTAGATGGGTGATCTCCTCAAGAAAGGAGATTTTAATGTAGATCTGGGTATCGTTGGCATACATGTGGAAGGAGATGTTGGCCGAGTGGAGAATTTCAGCTAAAGGTTCAAGGTAGAGATTGAAGAGGGTAGGGGACAGAGTGGAGCCTTGCGGGACACCGATGGAGATCGGGGAGGGGGCAGATAGGTTGATGTTGACAAGATATCTCTGTGTGCGGTTATGGAGGAAGGAACCAAACCATTTGATGACGGTACCTCCTAAGCCCATCCTGTGTTTGAGGCGTTCAATGAGTTTCTCGTGGTTGACCATGTCGAATGCCGAAGAGAGATCCAGAAGGATCAGGAGACATGTTTTGCCTTGGTCCAAGGCTAGGAGAGCATCGTCGAAAATTTGAAGAATCGTAGTTTCAGTGCTGTGCCCAGATTAAAATTTGTCGAGTAGATTGAAATTGGCAATGTGTTGGCTTAGATTTAGCTGCACACATTTCTCTAGTACTTTCACGAGAAGAGGGATATTCAAGATGGGTCTGAAGTTATCTGGAATTTCCGGATTCAGAGTGGGTTTTTTTAGGATGTGGATGACTTGCCCAGTTTTCAGTGAGTCGGGTATGGTCCCTTGGAGAAGGGAAGCACCGATAATGGTAGTCCAGATGGGAGTGATGAGTGAGGCGGTCGCTGCCAAGCAGTTGGCAGGGAGGGGGTCGTTAAAGTGGGTGTTCGGTTTTAAGGAGGATAGAATTTTCAAGATGGAATGGTCATCATAAAGTTCGAATTTGGACAAGTGAGCCTTGTTTTTGGGTGTTGCTTGGTGGGGATGAGAGGATAGAAGGGTCCTAGATGGAGAAGGAGGGGAGTCTGAGGATGCCTTGAGTTCGTTACCCATCGAGTTGATTTTGGTTGCGAAGAAGGAGGAGAACTCATCACAGGTGATTGGGGATTTAGTGGTTTCTTTTGATGATTTCGCTAGTTTGTTTGATTGAAGTTTGACTATTTGAAAAGGTTTGCGTGGTCTGTTCTTGGCATTTTGCAGCTCTGAATTGAAGAATTGAATAACTCTTTTTTGGACAAAGGATGTTCCTGTTGTACGTACTTCTGGCCTGATGGAGGAGTTTAAGGTGGGAGGCGGAGGGGTGCTGTCTCCTGTTCCTTTCTTTCATATAGAGAGCTCTCCTTTCGTCATTGAGAGGTCCACAGAACCAAGGGTTTTTGTCTTTGATTTGGGACCTTTTGAACTTAAGTGGGGCCAGATCATCTGAAATGTTAGTCATAGTCGAGTTGTAGTGATCTGTGAGGTCGTTGACCTTAGATAGATTCAGGGGGGGAGAAGCTCATTCTCGCAGCGGGCAGTCAGTTTCTCGAGGTCCAGGCTCTTAGAGTCTCTGAGCCAGAGTTTTGGTTTCACCGGTTGAAGTTTTTTTCAGGCGGTGGTCAGGTATAGTGAAGGTGATGATGGCTCTATTGAGTTCAGCTTGACTGCCGAAGCCTTAGCGATAATCCAGTCCAAAGTAGCGCCTTTTTTGTGGTTAGGAAAGGTGCAGGCCTGGGTGAGTGATTGATCGGCAAGGAAAACTTTGACAGCGTTGACCTGGGAGTTATTGGGGTCATTCCACTGCATATTAAAGTCACCAAGGAAAATGTCATTGGAGTGAGGCGAGACCTTAGCAGTGATGATTTTCATGAGGAGGTCCGAGAAAGTGTCATTCCTGCCTGGGGGGTGGTAGAAGATGTGCAGTTTCAAAGCTGAGAAGTGGTACTACTAATGGAGAGGGCAAGATATTCGCAAGAATCCGTAGGCTGAGCGTGGAGTTCTGTGACGAGGAGGCCTGAGCGGTAGATGCAGGCAATGCCTCCCCCTTCTTAATTTGTATGTCAAGTCTGTTGATATTATAGTTGGTCAAGGTGTGGTGATGAGGATTCGTTGAGCCATTACTCGGTTAGGATAGCTACATCGGTGTTGTGGTTAAGGATGAGGGAGGCAATGTTCGAGGCGTGTCTCGCAGCTGACCGGCAGTTAAGAAGGAGGCTGGAGAGTGGGGCATCAGAACGAGTGTTGTAAGGAGGGGAAGTTTAGGGAACTTTTGTTAAGTTGCTACTGTTTACCCCTCTGTTACAGAGGGATGATAACCTGGTTGTGTTAATTGCGATAGTAGGAATCAGGCAGTCATGTTCCTTGTCAGAAGAACAGGGGATGTCAGGGGGGCTCAAGTAGGGTGAGAGGAGTGTTAGGGTCTCCTCCTCCAAGAGGTGATTAGGAAGTTTGCGAGGGCAAAGGGGTTGGCTGGCCATCGGCATGGGCTGGGGAGTGGGTTAGGTGAGAGAGGGGGGACAGACTAAAGAGAGGGCTTGGAGGTGGCGATGGAGCGTTCAGTGAGGAGAAGGATGTTCTTCAGATCAGATAGGGATTTCTGGATTCTCTGAACTATGATGGATGCTCTGGTATTCAGGGTTTTTAAGTCCAAGGGTAAGGGTTGAGCTTGCGGGCAGGGGACCCAGGAGTCAGCACAAGGGCTATTGGCGAGTGCGGGAGGCCAGGCGAGGGAGCTTGACCTCCCTACGGTTGAATTACCGGGCGGCCGGGAGAGAGGAGGGCTAGGCAATCTCCGAGAGGAGGGGATCCGTTAATTTTGCGGGGAAGGGTTGGTGAACTGGGGGTGAGCTGGTTGTTAGTTGGTGGGCGAGAGGGCAAGTAGCAAGGTTGGCTAGCGGGGGGTGGAGGTGAAAACCTAGTGGCTGATGCTAGAGTTTGGTGGGGGGAGGAGGGAAGATCTCTGAACACCCTAGGGGAAAGGCTGTTTCTAGAGTTAGGCTGAGTGGGGAGCACAATTGGGGGGGTTTGTGCCAATCCGACCAGAGGGAGGAAGAGAGGGTGTGGAAGAGGGAGAAGCAGCAGTATTTGGAGGTTTAGGTGGGAGGCCCTTACTCTTGGGATTGGAGTTGAGCATACCGACGGTGCAAAGAGAGTCATGGGGTGACAGGCCCAGAGGGTGTGTAGAGGCGTTAAGAACTAGTTTCTTAAGGGTGGCAAAAAAGTCAACAAATTTATTGAGATTGGAGTCTGAAGCTTGGCTCAAGATCATGCCGTTTTTCTAAGCGGTAATGGTAAGGTCGGCTTTAAAGGTAAGGGATGGCACGATCGTGAGTTTGGAACCATGGGGGATGTTCCTGGCATTGTGTACGTTAAGTACATTAAATATGGTAGCGTACCATAGTGCCGTTTTCCTAGAGTAGAAGGTGAGGTCATTGGTGATGATGCCCCTGTCGACGTTGAAGTACAGATCAGAGATCAGGGTCTCGGGGTGTCTTCTCAGGAGGGAGTGTTTAAAGGATTTTGAGGCAGACATGGAAAGGTTGGGAGGGTAGGCGATAGTGAAAGAGTTGCACCCAGTAGCAATCAGGTCAGATCCAGCCATAGTGGGAGGATGGGCTGAAAAAGCCAGGGAGGGCCCAGTGAAGCAGATGTGGTGGGCAAGGTCAAATCTTGGAGCAGGCAGTGCGGGGAGAGAGACTGTGTGTAGTACAGCCCAGCAGCTGTGACCCGTAGTATGCACAGGGGCAGGCAGTAGGGAGCGGGTCCAGTTAAAGGTAGGGGCATCAGGAAGGAAAGGGTACTAGAAAGCGCACTGTAGGAACAGTGGGAGGGACACTTTGGCTTACATGTCTTCCTTCAAATGGGACATCGGTATTGGGATAGAGTATGCCGAGCATAGCGGAGGCTTGAACATAAGGGGGCTCTACAGAACAGGACTGATTCAACAAGGTAGGACTGATCTGGGCGTCCTTGTGAAGATGAATGTCCAGGGTTTTGATCCGGAACTGTGATAACTCTTGTGATAGCATGTGCAATTTGGCCTCTGTCAAGGATGTTGGAGATGTGAAGCAGACGATTGGAGAAATGAGCAGATTAGCCCAAGACAATCAAACCTCCACCATTTTGTGAACAGAACACTGTGTACCTTGAGGTCTGCAGATAAGTAAGCACCATCTTAAGGTCAGGCAAGGTCAGGCATCTACAATAGTGCACACGATAAACAGCCATTTAAGGTCATAGCAAATGATGCAACAGTGCCACAATGAACATATTTGCCTTGTTCTTAGACCGTAGTTTGAGTGATGATCCTTTTAGACTGTTGATTCAGGGATGGATGAGATGAGATGCAGGTGCGCTCGTCTACACAGCTGCCATTTTGAGGTCAGGCAGACATCCAGTAATAAACCGGCAGATCACCGGTAGCCTTCACTGAGAATAATAGTGCTTGCTAGGATGATGCAGTACAGTCAAGATTGATCACCCCACGTGGCAGCTGACAGTATGGGCATTGTACTCTGAGTGGTGTAACGGAGTAACTTCAGCGCGATTTGCTAGTAGGTCACCATTTGGCAGCAGGCAGCCGTGCCAATCATCTCCCAGTGACTGAGTAAGTGAGTTGACGGAGATAATTAAGTCAGAATCGGAGAGCCGTCGGAGGTTGTGTGGGCGCTTATGTCTGTATCGAAGTGCGTGTGCGATGGTATACGGCCGCCATTTTGGAAACCTCCAGTAAGCTTTTAATATCCAAATATAAACTGTGGGTGCAGAAAAACAAGATCGGAAGGACTGCTTCTTTAAGAGGATGTAAGCATTTTGCTTGGTTCGTCTTGATTTAGTGTAAATTTGGAGGGAATGTGAACTGCGGGAAAGCTCGCGGTCACCTCCTGCCTGCCTCTGCTACCGACCGTGTGGCAAAGGATTCACCGGAGACTTGCGGGAGAAGCCCAGGCCAATTTGGAGCTGCGTCTCAGTCAAAGAGGCATCCGGTGACCGGGCCCTGTCTTCAGTGGGTCTGTGAGGCTCCAGAACTCCTCACCTCTGGGCGAGCTGCTCCGCTCGACCTGCTCTGGTAGCGCTGTCCCTGGAGGGGGAGACCAGGTCTCCGAGGTGCCGATGCCTCTCTTGGTCCTCACAGATCCTCTGCACCCCGCAGGAGGGTCAGCGTCACTGATCGATCCGTCCAACATCCGAGTGAGGTAAGGGCTCACGGCCGCACGATAGCACGACTTCTGGGGGCTAATAGGGATATAAGAGCATTTTCTCCATCCCTAGCCAGCGGAGCTCCCCCTTGTGAGCTCCTCACCAGTCGGCCATCTTATACACCTTAGCAATGGCCAACGTACTCACCCCGGATAACCCGCAGCCGAGGCAGGACCCCGTTGAAAACAGCATAGGGGCCGATTGCGATTCCGGTTACAAAACGTACCGACCGACACGGACCCTGAATGGAGACTGACCGACGCCGCACGACCCACGCAGTATGATGCAACATGTGTGAATTACAACCCACCCATACGGAACACAGGTCGCACGACCTAACCATACAGAAATCATTGATTCGCTGGTAAACTGACCAGTAATCATACCGACCGGCATGCATCAGGATTGGACCCGACCAAAACATACCTGCGCTGCATGACCCTCGTAGTACGATGCAATATGTGTGAAACGAGAGTGACTCGCATGGAGCACGATCCGGAAGACTGAGACGTACAGAAAACAGTGACTAGCAAACAATAGACCCATTTGCATCCGACCCATACGCCAACGTAGAAACACAGCCGAATGTCAGTGTGACAGACTCGGGTTACCCCGCATAAGCCACAGGCAGCGTCCGACACAGTCAAACGAACATCTCCATCATGCCCAACAAAACCAAAGGAAATAAGATAAAAAAGGACCAAAAAATCAATGACAAAGCCAATAAATAAAAAATATATATATATATAAAGGAACAAAGACACACGCACAAAAAAAAAAGGACAGAAATCCCTACCATGATCCTCTGCAAGCTACAGACATAGGGCAGCCGACAACACCACCACACTGCAGAGACACACCACAACTCACACACCACACAACAACTACACCATTGGCACCACTCAAAAACTAAATTACATATTCACTGACAAACTCACACCCACTACACTCACTTATACCCTCACACACACATCAATACCCACAACCACCCAGCACCATGCCCCCCAAGAAGAATCCAAAGTTCAAAGATAGTGAGTTGGAAGTCATGATTGATGAAATACTCAGAGTAGATCCACAGTTGGTTGGCACATTGGTACAACTGACCCCCATGTCACAGAAAACAAAGATGTGGGAGAGGCTTGTCGACAAGGTTAACAAACAAGCACCTTGTCTGCGCACAAAGTATGATATACAGAACAGGTACTATGATATGCGCAGGAGGGTCAAGAAGCTCATCAACAGGGAGCACACCTTGAGCAAGCAGACTGGCGGTGGCCCTCCTGCCAAACCAACACACTTCAGGTCCTGGGAGGAGACGGTGCAGGCCGTCCTACCACCGGAGAGCATCCATGGATTAACAGGAATACCAGAGCCTGGTGAGTACACAACCAATATACCCAATATTGTGCGGCAATACACATATATCATTGTCAAGGGGACTGTGAAATCAAGTACTGTCAGCAAAGCCATAACAACAGAAAGGCAAGTATCATGTGAGGTGTATGGCAGTTACACAAACACAATACCTACCATCCCACAGTAATATGGAACTACGTCATAACATGTACAAACCTCACAACAAATACTGCAAGGCATTACCATGAATCACCAACAAACACTGTCATCCATTTTGCCACCACTATCAAACTACCTCACAGGAAAGATGAATCAAAATGAAGGAAGGTTGGGCTGCTGGGAATGTGCATGTAGCAGAAAGCATGAGGGGAGTTGCAGTCACAGCCAACAGCCTGCCTCACACATGTTCCCACAAGCTCCACCCCAACCATGCACATCTCACAGGGAATTAAAAAAATTGACAAGATGGCTGAGAATGGCTCTGCTGTGGGGAGCATAAGGCCCTGCTGGGAGCTGTGCCCAAACAAACAACAGGACACCACTGTCAGTCATCTTGCCATTGCTGCCTCACCCACTCACAGGAAGCTAGGTCAGGTAACGTAGGAAGGTAGGTATAGCCAAAAGCATGATGGGAGTCAAAGTCACAGCCAACAGTCCCCCACCCACACTGAACCATGCCCACCTCACAGGGAGTGCAAAAGTACTGCCAAGATGGCTGACACCTGGCCCTGCTGTGGGCAGCACAAGGCCCTGCTGGGACTTGGGCTCAAACTAACAACAGGACACCAATGTCTGACAGCCTGAACGTAAATTGTGATGCCCTGCAATGGAAGCATGCCACATGGGGGATTTCCTGGCCTCTGTGGGTGAAGGAGATCCTGCAATGACTCCAAATGCCATCAAGGATGCCTCAAAACACACCTTATCAGCCAGAACAAATAGCACCCTTGGGACCAGTCACTCCGAAAGTAAATGCCTTGTCAAGACGGCTGACACATGGTCCTGATATATGAATTGGCTGCAAGTCACACCTACGCACTGGTCAACTCAAACACATTCACACTCACAGCCATTGGAACTGTAGGTATCCTCCCACTGTCTGGAGATGCAGTGTCCCTGAGGTGTCCCCTGACCTAGCTGTGAAGGTGGGTCTCGTTCAGGGCCCGACTGGCCATGGTGGGCACCGGGCAATCCCCCGGTGCGCCGCATGGGTGGGGGCCGGTTTTGGGCCACTGGGGGGCGATTTTGTTACAGGGCCATTTTTGCAGCTATGCTGCAAAATCAGCCCGGTAACAAAATCGGTCGAAAACCGGCCCTGGCAAATAGCTCGGCGCCACCTCCAATCCCCCCCCTGGAAGGGGCGGTGGGGGCTGCCGAGCTCTTTCGGTTTTGGTTCCCAGTCCGGCCCTGGTCTCGTTGATGACAATTGGGGAGATGCAGCCATAGCACATAACACCTATACAATATTGACAGTGGACACCTGACAGTGACTAGAATGGACACACCCATATAGCTGACACAGTAGCATGGAGTCATTCCCAAAAGGTACAGTTGTGAGCTGCATTTCAATCCCACATCGTTCTGCGTTGTACGCATCATTCACACAACATATCACTCACTGTCATAGACACTCCAAACACAATGACTAACCTGGACAGCATTGGAGGAGGCATGCAACTCACAGCAGCAGAACTGCAACACACAGGGCCCGATTCACAGAACTAACTTAAGGCAAAATCCTAAACGTACTACTTTTGGTATTCACAGAAGGCATTTAGTAGTAGTAAAGTTAGGATTTTGTCTTAAGTTTGACTTAAGACAAACTTAAGACAGACTTAAGACAGACTTAAGACAGACTTAAGACAAACTTAAGACAGACTTAAGACCGACTTAAGTTAGCATTTTGTCTTAAGTCTGTCTTAAGTCTGTCTTAAGTCTGTCTTAAGTTTTTCTTAAGTCTGTCTTAAGTCTGTCTTAAGTCTGTCTTAAGCTTGTCTTAAGTCTGTCTTAAGTCTGTCTTAAGTTGGTCTTAAGTCAAACTTAAGACAAAATCCTAACTTTACTACTACTAAATGCCTTATGTGAATACCAAAAGTAGTAAGTTTAGGATTTTGACTTAAGTTAGTTCTGTGAATCGGCCCCACACACCTCTGGCCATCACTGTCATGAGCATGTAAAATCAAGAGAGCTGCTGTGCCCAATCCCTTTCACCATGGAGTAAATAGACAAGATAAAAGACGTTAGCACTGACCACACTCAGCACAAACATCATTAGCTATGGTAACACCATGACTTGTATGAAATGAGATGTGAACTAGCAACACAGACAACCAAATAGTATCTGACATTAGATCTCAGGCATACCGGACTGTGACCATGTTGCACAGACACACCAATGTGACGCACAGAGCGAAGGAAAAACTGCCACCACACATGCCCCAAGCTTGCTACATACCCAAAGTGTAATTGTACATATGTCATCGTTAAAACACTAATGTGGACAGGGATGATACAGCTGTGTCTGGCATGTGATGGAACTTGAGTAGCAATGGCCATGTACAGACAATGGATCAATACATGAGCTGGTCATGCACACAGCTTGACGTGCACATCGAAATGTTTCAGGTTGCCATGACAAAGTGCTTCAACAATATCAACCTCTGTCTGTCACAACTTAGGAGAATGCAATGTACAGACTCTCATAATGATGTCAAGTAGCAACTGTCATGTGTGTGAAACGTTGATGTTGGTAGAACCATAACATACATTGTGTGTCTCCTACAACCACAGGGGATGCTGGGGACTCAGCAGGACCTGAAGAAGAGTCCCAGTCCCAGACAGTCATACTAGCATGAAAATTATGGGTCATTTATCAAAATGACTTCTTTTTCACACATTGTCTTTCATTTGGAAGGCAGAAATGCATTGAAAGTCAATAGGTAATAACAGTTGCTTTACAAGTCTGAATTACCCTATGTCTCCCAATAAAAATGGTACCTCACTTGTGTGGGTAGTCATAGTGCCCACGACAGGAAATGGCTCAAAATGCAACGTGAACACACCACATTTTCACAATTAAAAATGAGCCTTTGGAGAACGCGGGTGAGTGGAAATTTGTGTCCACAAATTTCCACTCACCCTGCGTTCCCCAAAGTCTTCCGAGAACCATGGTACTTCACTTGCGTGGGTAGGCCTAGTGCCTGTGACATGAAATGGAGCAAAATGCAATGTGGACACACCACAATTTCACAGTGAAAAATTACCCTTTTTGGGCAAAGTGTCTAGCTGTAATTTTTGAACCCTAGCTCTGCTGGCACCTAGGGAAACCTATCAAACCTATACATTTTTTAAAAATAGACACCCAGGGGAATCTAGGATGGGGTGACTTGACTGCCTCCAACCAGGTTCTGTTACCCAGAATCCCTTGAAACCTAAAAAATTGACAAACAAAACACATTTTCCTCACATTTCAGTGGTGGAAAGTTCTGGAATCTGCGTGGATCCACAAATTTCCACTCACTCGGTGTACCCCGAAGTCTTCCGAGAAAAATGGTACCTCACTCGCGTGGGTAGGCCTAGTTCCTGCGACATGAAACTTCGGAAAACGTAACGTGGACATACCACAACTTCACAGTGAAAAATGACCCTTTTTGGCAAAGTGCCTAGCTGTAGGTTTTGAACCCTAGCTCTGCTGTCACCTGGGGAAAGCTAGCAAACCTATACATTTTTGAAAACTATACACCCAGGGGAATCCAGGATGGGTTGACTCGACTGCCTCCCTCCAGGTTCTGTTACCCAGAATCCCTTGCCCGCGACATGAAACGGTGCAAAATGCAACGTGTACACACCACAATTTCACAGTGCTAAATGACCCTTTTTTGGCAAAGTGCCTAGCTGTAGTTTTTGAACTCTAGCTCTGCTGGCACCTAGGTAAACCTAGCAAACCTACACATTTTTGAAAACTAGACACCGGGGGGATCCAGGATGGGGTGACTCGACTGCCTCCCTCCAGGTTCTGTTACCCAGAATCCCTTGCAAACCTAAATAATTGTCAAAAAAACCACTTTCTCTTCACATTTCCGTGGTGGAATGTTCTGGAATCTGCATGGATCCAGAAATGTCCACTTACCCCGCGTTCCCCAAAGTCTTCCGAGAAAAATGGTACCTCACTTGCATGGGTAGGACTAGTACCTGCGACATGAAACGGCGCAAAATGCAACGTGGACACACCACAATTTCACAGTGAAAAATGACCTTTTTTGGCAAAGTGCCTAGCTTTGTTTTTGAACTCTAGCTCTGCTGGCACCTAGGTAACCTAGCAAAACTACACATTTTTGAAAACTAGACACCCGGGGGATCCAGGATGGGGTGACTCGACTGCCTCCCTCCAGGTTCTGTTACCCAGAATCCCTTGCAAACCTAAATAATTGTAAAAAAAACACTTTTTCTTCACATTTCCGTGGTGGAAAGTTCTGGAATCTACGTGGATCCAGAAATGTCCACTTACCCCGCGTTCCCCAAAGTCTTCCGAGAAAAATGGTACCTCACGTGCATGGGTAGGACTAGTACCTGCAACATGAAACGGCGCAAAATGCAACATGGACACACTACAATTTCACAGTGAAAAATGACCCTTTTTTGGCAAAGTGGCTAGCTGTAGTTTTTGAACCCTAGCTCTGCTGGCACCTAGGGAAACCTACCAAACCCACACATTTCTGAAAACTAGACACCCGGGGGATTCCAGGGAGGTTTGGCTTGCGTCGATTCCCCAAAGTTTCCTTACACAGACTCCCCTGAAAACCTCAAATTTAGCTGAAAAAATCACTTTTTTCGCAAATTTTCTTGTGGGAAAGTTGTGACATCACTGGGCTGACAAAAATTTCCTACCACCCCTATCACAAAACAACCTGGTTTTGCAAGGGGTGTCCCATGAGTTTTTGGCTATGAGTTTTAATCCCCAGGGTGTCTAGGTTTCAGAAATGTGTGGGTTTGGTAGGTTTCCCTAGCTGGCCGCTGAGCACGGGGGCAAAAACCCAGGTGACCCCCCTTAAAAAACCTGGTTGTTTTGTGATAGGCAATTTTGATATCGCCTCAATATGTTTTGGGCCCTTGCCTGTCCTGGGTACTTGGGCCTCCCACATGAGTGAGGCGCCATTTTTATCGGGAGACCTGGGGGAACGCTGAGTGGTAGGAAATTTGTGTCAGCCCGGTGATGCCACAACTATCCCACACAAAAATGTGTGAAAAAAGTGATTTTTTCAGCTAAATTTGAGGTTTGCAGGGGATTCTGGGTAAGGAAACATAGGGGGATCCACGCAAGCCACACCTACCTGGAATCCCCCAGGTGTCTAGTTTCCAAAAATGTGTGGGTTTGGTAGGTTTCCCTAGGTGGCCGCCGAGCACGGGCCAAAAATCCAGGTAACCCCCTTGCAAAACCAGGTCGTTTTGAGATAGGCAATTTTGATGTCGCCTCACTATGTTTTGGGCCCTTGCCTGTCGCTGGTACTTGGGCCTCCCACACGAGTGAGGCACTGTTTTAATCGGGAGACCCGGGGGAACGCTGGGTGGTAGGATATTTGTGTCAGCCCGGTGATACCACAACTTTCCCACACAAAAATGTGTGAAAAAAGTGATTTTTTCAGCTACATTTTATGGTTTGCAGGGGATTCTGGGTAAGGAAACTTTGGGGGATCCACGCAAGCCATACCTTCCTGGAATCCCCCGGGTGTCTAGTTTTCAGAAATGTGCGGTTTGGTATTTTTCCCTAGATGGCCGCTGAGTACGGGGCCAAAAACCCAGGTGGCCTCCCTTGCAAAACCAGGTTGTTTTGAAATAATTTGTTGTTTCTTTCTGCAGCGTGAAAATTTTGGCACAATATTGCAAGGAAAATGTGACATTTTGAGGTTTGCAGGCCATTGTGGATAAGATAACTTGTTAGGATCCACAAGAGAGACATCACCGTGTACTCCCATGGGTGTTTAGTTTACGACAATATCTACAGTTAGTAGGTTATTCTTAGATGGATTGTACACCTTGGCAGAGAGACTAAAAAGAAAAAGATCACTGCACAGCCATCTATTCCTCAAGCACACACACACATACTGGTTGGATTTGGCATGAGGGCGAGTGATGGGTCAGTATATACAATTTTATTAACAAGAGATTTCACAAAAAAGAAATGCACTGTCAATAATTGAAAGGACAAAAAACTGAACCAGTGACTTGCAGCTCGTGAGCTGTAAAGCCACATCAAGGCCCCAACCGCTTTACAGGCCATTCACACACCTTTCATATGTGATACACACAAGACCATTCACACCACCAGGTGTGAAACCAACACATTACAACATTCCCAAAAAGGGACAAGGTACACCCTGCTTGAGAAAGACAAAAAAGACATATATTACTGCCCAGCCATCTAATCCTCAAGCACACACACATACTGGTTGGATTTGGCATGAGGGTGAGTGATGGTTCAGTATATACAATTGTATTAACAAGTGATTTCACAAAAACGAAATGCACTGTTGATAATTGAAAGGACGAGAAACTGAACCATTGACTCACAGCTTGTGAGCTGTAAAGCCACGACAAGGCACCAACCTCTTTACAGGCCATTCTTACACCTTTCATATGTGTGACACATACAAAACCATTCACACCGCCAGGTGCAGGCCCATCACATTACAACACTCACACCAGCAGACAGCGCCCTTCAAGGGCCCATCACTTTCACACGCCGACATTCCTGACACAGCAACCACACAAGCTGATGGATTGCGTGGAGTGGCACTCAGCTAGCAGTGTGTGTAGTGACCAGCAGCAAGTCACTACTCACACACCGCCAGCCGAGCACCAGTCCATGCACACCGCCAGCAAAACACCCATCCACGCACACCACCAGCCAAGCGCCAGTCCACGCACACTGCCAGACAAGCGTCAGTCCATGCACACTACTAGCCAAGCGCCAGTCCACGCACACCGCCAGCCAAGGGCCAGTCCACACACACCGCCTCCCAAGCGCCAGTTCACGCACACCGCTAGCCAAGTGCCAATCCACACACACCGCCAGTCCACGCACAATGCCAGCCAAGCGCCAATCCACGCACACCGCCAGACAAGCACCAATCCACGCACACTGCCAGCCAAGTGCCAATCCATGCACACCGCCAGCCAAGTGCCAGTCCATGCACACCGCCAGCCAATTGCCAGTCCACGCACACCGCCAGCCAAGCGCCAGTCCACCCACACTGCCAGCCAAATGCCAGTCCACGTACATCACCAGCCAAGCGCCAGCCTACACACACCGCCATCACATTTAGGATTTTTTTATACAAAAAAGAAAACACAACCAAATTGCAAATAGATACAAATCTACTAACACAAAATCTGAAACTAAATATATTGCACTAATGCCAACCTTGAAACAGAACAACATTTTTTAAACAATACAGACCAGGCAGTTCACTTTACCACTCATGGATGCTCCCAATAATTGTTTTGCGTGTGGTACGTTCTAAAACAAGCAGGCACACACAGCCCAGGGTTATAAGGACACTCGGGGCAGTACATACGAGTCTCCTTCCGCGTACCTCTTTGCCAACAGACTCTACATCTCCTAGTGGGAAAGTCTTTTGAGGGTGTGGGAGGAATGTGATCAGGAAAGTGGTGATCTTTCAATCGAGCCACATCCTCCACCACTCCAACTCTAGGAACACTTGCCTGTTCCACAAATCAAGGCTGCCTATCACAGACTGCTGAAACTGAACAAAAGTCAACTTTGACGCAGGAGAACACTCCTTGTACACAACAAAAGCATTGAAAGTTGCGAAATTGAAGAGATGGATGGCCAACTTCTTATACCAAATGTAAGCCTTACGAATAGCAGTGTAAGGTTCCAACCTCTGATCTACTCTATCAACATCACCCATGTGCTTATTGTAGTCTAAAATGCACACAGGTTTGCTCACTTCAGCAATCTGAACCCAAAGAGGCACAGGTGAAGTACTCTCATCATGGATGGTAGTCAGCATGTACACAACCCTGCTGTCCACAAATTTCACAGCTAGTAGTTCATCACTACGCAAGGAACTGCACTGTCCCCTCTGAAGTTTTTTGCAAACAAGCTCTTTTGGATAACCTTTACGGTTAGAGCGGATTGTGCCACAAGCAAAAGTGTCCACTTTGAACAATTCCTTAAACAATTGCACAGCATTGTAGAAGTTATCAAGGTACAAATGGTGGCCTCTGTTAAACAGTCCTCTAGCAAGATCGCACACAATTTTCTCTGAAACCCCAAAAGTGGACAGACATCCAGGGGGGTCAATAGGGGAATCCCTACCAGTGTACACATGGAAATTAAAAACATATCCTGTCCTACTCTTAGACAACATTTACAGCTTAATTCCATAGCGTGCCCTCTTGCTAGGAATGTACTGCCTAAAAACCAAACAGCCCTTGAACAGGACCAAAGACTCATCAATAGATATTTCTTTCCCTGGAGTATAGATCTCTGAAAATCGATCTACAAAGTGATCAAGAACAGGCCGAATCTTAAAAAGACATTCACAGTCAGGGTGATCTTGTGGCAATGCCAAAGCATTATCAACAAAATGCAGCATCCGAAGCAAAAGTAAATACCGATCACGAGTCATAACTGCAGGAAATATGGCCGTTGCCATCAAGGGACTGGTAGACCAATATGAAGCCATGGACGGCTTCCTTATCAAACCCATCAATAAAGTCAAACCCAAAAACTTCTTCATCTCTTCCAGATTTGTGGGAGTCCACCGGGTAGCTCTAGAGTGGGGCCTAAATTTGTCACTGCTGTCCCTCAAAAACTGTTCAGCTTACTAATCAGTCTGCTCAACAATCTCACTCAAAAATACATCATCCATAAACAACTGAAAAAACTGTATAGGCAAAAAATGTTCACAATCCACTCTACACCCTGCATCACCACTAAAGGCAGGGAACACCGGCTGCACCACGTTTGGATCAACCCAGAGTCTAGCACTTCCAGTAGAAAGCCTAGCAGCCTCAGGCTGCAATCCAGATGCCTCTTGCTCCATCGGCACAGCAGTATCCTCCTCTAAAACTGGCACTTCATCCGCACTGAGAGTAGCTTCATCCACACCGTGAGTAGCTTCATCCACACTAAGAGTACCTTCATCATCTGATGATTCCATGTGGAGAGAAAACTCGCTGCCTGAATCTTCCCCTCCCTCCTCTCCCTCAGACGCACTGTCGATCTCATAATCCTTCTCAGAGGAAGATTCAAGAAGCATACCAACCACCTGCTGAGCAGTCATTCTACGGCTCGCCATAATGCTTACTAATAAAGGTTACTTGTCAAACAAGGCAACAACAACAAACCCTTTGTAAAGAAATAAATAAACAAAATGTAGCTTTATCACAAAGACCTATATTCTCCAACAAATACCACTCACTTGACAGAAGTGGCTAGACTCACCACCACCTACTCTGCACAGACACAGTAAGGATCAACAATATCCCACTAAAAAATAAAAAGAAAAGAAAATGACACATAAGACAATGCAAAACACATTGCAAAGAATTTCATGCTCTGAACACTAGCAAATATGCTGCCATTATGACATCACTTACAAAAAAATTCATTCATGCATGACAATAATACTCAACAAAAATGTTTTTCTTACCAAATAAATGCAATTACGCAAAACTGCAGAACAACCACTGCCAAAACCGCAAACAGGAATCAAAAGCTTTACACTAGAATAAAAAGGAGAACATAATCCATTACAATCACATATTTAAATAATGCACCAGTCCACACACAATCCACCAGCTAAGCTAAGGGGTAGGTGGTCCTAATAGTATAAATAAAATATTCACCCCTGTAAAAGTCGAGCAACCCTTGCCCTTGAGGCCACTCCCCAATTCATAAATTTAAAAACCCCTGTTGTCTAGTGGCTTCTGCCCCCCTTGGGGCAGATGGACTTAAAAAACATACTGCTGATCTGCCACCCAAAGAGGACAGAAATGGCCACAATCATCCTCCCATAAAGGGGAGCGACCCTCACCCAAGGGGTCACTCTACTCCCCAAAAATCCCTGGTGGCCTAGTGGGCCCTAGATTTAAAAAAAGGCGAGATCTGCCCCCCCAATGGTTGCAACCAGCCAAAAACATAGTCCCCGAAGGGGAGTGACCCTTGCCCAAGGGGCCACTCCCTACAAAGTATTCAATTGTGGTCCAGTGTAAAATAAAATGGCGAAATCTCACTGTAAAAAAAATGGTGAAATCTGCCCCCCGGGGGGGGGGGGGGCAGGGGGGGTAGACAAAGCCAAAAAACATTGCCCCACATTAGGGAAGTGACCATTGCCCAAGGGGCCACTCCACACAAACGAATCCCTGGTGGTCTAGTGGGCCAAAGATAGGGAGACACAGCCCCCATAGGAGAGCGATCCTTGCCCAAGGGGTCACTCTCCCAAAAACAATTAACTGGTGGCCTAGTGGGCCCTAGATTTAAAAAAAAGGTAAGCTCTACCCCCCATGGGGGCAGACAGCCAAAAACATAGCCCCCGAAGGGGAGTGACCCTAACCCAAGGGGCCACTCCCCACAAAGTATTCACTGGTGGTCCAGTGGGCCATATTGAAAAAATGGCGAAATCTGCCCCACAGAGGGGCAGTCAAAGCCAAAAAACATTGGGCCCGATTCACAGAACTAACTTAAGACAAAATCCTAAACTTACTACCATTTTGGTATTCACAGAAGGCACTTACTCATTTTGGTATTCACAGAAGGCACTTACTCATTTCGGTATTCACAGAAGTTAGGAGTCCTAACTTTAGGACACCTAAATGCCTTCTGTGAATACCGAAAGTCTTAAAATTAGGATTTTTCTCAGTTTAGTAGTAGTATAAGTTAGGACTCCTAACTTTAGGACTCCTAAATGCCTTCTGTGAATACCGAAAGTCTTAAAATTAGGATTTTTCTCAATTTAGTAGTCCTAAATCTAAATTTAGGACTACTAAATTGAGAAAAATCCTAATTTTAAGACTTTCGGTATTCACAGAAGGCATTTAGGAGTCCTAAAGTTAGGAGTCCTAACTATACTACTACTAAATTGAGAAAAATCCTAATTTTAAGACTTTCGGTATTCACAGAAGGCATTTAGGAGTCCTAAAGTTAGGAGTCCTAACTATACTACTACTAAACTGAGAAAAATCCTAATTTTAAGACTTTCGGTATTCACAGAAGGCATTTAGGAGTCCTAAAGTTAGGACTCCTAACTTCTGTGAATACCGAAATGAGTAAGTGCCTTCTGTGAATACCAAAATGAGTAAGTGCCTTCTGTGAATACCAAAATGGTAGTAAGTTTAGGATTTTGTCTTAAGTTAGTTCTGTGAATCGGGCCCATTGTCCCCATAAGGGGAGTGACCCTTGCCCAAGGGGTCACTCCCCACAAACAAATCCCTGGTGGTCTAGTGGGATAAATATGGGGAGAGACAGCCCCCAAGGGAGAGCGACCCTTGCCCAAGGGGTCACACTCCAAAAAAAAAAACCCTGGTGGCCTAGTGGGCCCTAGATAACATACAAAGGCAAGATCTGCCCCACCATGGGGGCAGACAGCCATAAACATATCCCCAAAGGGAGTGACCCTTGCCCAAGGGGCCACTCCCCACACAAAACGGACTCTTGGTCCAATGGGACAATTTTATTTTTAATTATGCCAAAATCTGCCCCCCAGGGGGACAGACAAAGTGATTTGATTATGCCCCCAATAAGGGGAGCGACCCTTGCCTAAGGGGCCGCTCCCCCCACACACAGTATTGCCCTTTAAATAAAAATAAAAATCCCTGGCGCTAGTGGACATTCCTGCAGCACGATCACACGATCGTACAGCAGGAATGCACAAAAGAGGCATTGGGGGAAAGGAAAACCCTTTCCTTTCCCCCGAATCCTCTTTTGGAGAAATCCCCCCTCCCCAGCGACAAAACTTACCTGTTTGTTACCCGACGCGCTGGAAGCAAATGGCTTCCTGCGCATCGGGGAACAAAGGGAAACCTCCGAGGCGCGCTGACATCATTGATGACGCGGGGGGAGGCAGGGGAAGGGATTCCCCGGTAGAAACCCGACGATCGGCATCCCACAGGGCAGCGCCAGTGCTTCCCCTGGGGGTGGGTGCCATGACGGCCTGGAGCCGTCATGAGCACACGCCCACTGTGCATCATGACGGCTACTTGCACTCTGGAACAAGGATCTGGGTATTGGGGTTCAGACCTCACCATACAGCAGCCAAAGTACCCATGTGAAGGACAGACTGCAAACACAATCAAAAACACAGATTTACAGCATACAACTACAATATACATGCCCAAAGCAAAACCCAAACTATGTACACTCAACCTATCAATCGGGTAAACACTGTTTGGGAGTACAGACTACCTGAAAGGACACATCAAAGCAAGTATCCTGACAAGTAGCACACAGCCACACTCAAGCAGCACCAGTGCACCACCAACATATGTATCAGGCAAACACAATACTTTGACAACACATTACTGTATACTTACATTCATGTGAAGAAGTTGTGGATCAGCTGGCTCCGAACATCACCCTCATCATCACTGGCATCATGCCCCATGGCAGGATCCTACACGGCTGGCGGAGGGTGATCATCGTCATCTTGGATGAGAGTCAAGTTCTTCCTCACTACCAGGTTGTGTAGCATGCAGCACACTATGATGATTCTACACACCTTAGCAGGTGCATATGGGAGGGCCCCTCCTGTCTTGTCCAGGCAGCGGAATCTGATTTTCAGGAGTCCAAATGTCCGCTCAATCACTCTCCTGGTCTGACCATGTGCCTCATTGTAGCGCATCTCCGCTGGTGTCACAAGGTTCCTGAGGGGTGTCAGCAACCATGGCATGTTGGGGTATCCAGAGTCACCTACATAAAGACAATTGCACATTAGATGAGTCTGAAAAGAGGGTATAAATCAACTTTAGCAAACGCACACAATGGTAAACAGTCAGTACTCACCGACAAGCCAGGCACGCTGGTATTGCATCTGTGACATCATCATTGGGATGCGACTACTCCTCATGATGTAAGCATCGTGCGCTGAACCTGGGAAACGTGCATCCACATGTGAAATGGTCATGCCCGCCAGACATACCACCAGAGCATTGATTGAGTGGAAATGTTTCCTATTTCAGTATTTCTGCTCATGTGCCTTTGGTGGTACCAAAGCCACATGTGTCCCATCAATGGAGCCAATGACATGTGGCATCCTTCCCAGTGCATAGAAGTCACCCTTGATGTCAGTGAGTTGTTGTGGTGTTGGGAAATGGATGTAGTGGTTGAGGAAATGCAACATCACCTCCAACACATCTCGAAGCACACGGCTGAACATGGTCTTTAACATCCCACCAGCAGTAGCGACAGTGTGTTGTAAAGTACCATTGGCAAAGAAGTGTAGGTTTGCCATCACCTTCACCTTGGGGGTCAGCGCTGTAGGGTATGTCTGGCCAGGTTGCAAGTGTGGGGCAACTGCTCCGCCAATTCTTCAATCAGTGGCCCAGTGAAGCTGTACCGTTGCATGCAGTCACGTTCAACCATGGTTGCAAGGTCAGGGAACAGTCTGTAGACAGCTGGTCTCCTGCAGTACATAGTTGAGCAAAGACAGTCTGTCAGATCCCCTATCTATGTGCCAGTGTCCACGCTAAATAGCACATGAAACATCATGACAGGACACAAGGACATGATGTGTGTGCTGTTGGGTAAGGGCACACATTTCAGATACATGCACATCATCTGACATCTCAGCTCTTCAGGTCCACACAACAAGGTCCATGTTGTGCTGTGACAAATCTATGGGCTCTGTCACAGTACATCAGTATGAGTTTCACACACCAGACACACACCACAGTGACTAGTGAGGACAGATGTCTACCCCACATCACAGGTTTTTGACAGGCACACACAGGGACCTTGTATTGCCACAAGGACACCATCATGATGTAGCGTCTCATGTACACACCACAACGCACACATGAAACCCACATGAAGTGCCACCTGATTTGTTTGCAGGTCATACATGGATGTCTCTGACACACAGGCGCAACATCAACTCACATGTACAAAACACATGGATGTGGTGACCGGTTGACATTCAGCACATGAAATCAGAGTCATCTGCGTAGCAAAATGCACACATACTGTGGATGAAGATCACATTTGTGGCACAGGGACACCCTGTGACTTACATAGCATTGCACCTAATAGTCAGGATGTATGTCAAATGTCATACACAATGTACCCCGGGAGCTGTGTACATTCTTGTGATCTGAACTGTACAGTAGTCAGTCACAGTGGTTATGTGTCCAACACACAAAGGTATCTATCCCCATGACACCTTGCCCTGCCTGGGAGTGGGTGCCACTAAGTGCCACATACCAAATCACATGTTTACCCACATGCACACACAAGTAATGCTGCCTGACATGCCCTTTGATATACTGTGTCACAGGCTGTATTCTTGTGGATGTGCCCATGGGTCCCTGGCAAGCTATGGTGGGTGGCATCCTTTGCACATTGACTGCAATGGGGACTTGCGCGGGTGACCAATTCAAAAGATGCGTCGCACACCTAGTTAACGAGGCGTGTGCATGCCTTGCACATTGACTGCAATGGGGACTGACGTGGGTGACCAATTCAAAAGACGCATCGCACACCTAGGGAGTGAGACGTACACACGCCTTGCACATTGCCTAAAATGGGGACCGACGCCGGTGACCAATGCAAAAGACGCATGGCACACCTAGGGAGCGAGGTGTGCGCACGCCTTGCACATTGACTAAAATGGGAACTGACGCGGGTGACCAATTCAAAAGATGCGCCGCACACCTAGGGAGCGAGGTGTGCGCACACCTTGCACATTGACTGCAATGGGGACTGACGCGGGTGACAAAATCAAAAGACGTGCCGCACACCTAGGGAGCGAGGCGTGCGTACGCCTTGCACATTGACTGCAATGGGGACTGACGCGGGTGACCAATTCAAAAAACGCTTTGCACACCTAGGGAGCGAGGCGTGCGCACGCCTTGCACATTGACTAAATGGGGACTGACGCGGATTTGACCTTTGTACGATTCGTGTGCTGAAAAATACGTTGGCTCCCTACAACAATGTATCAAACTCTTTGGTGTCATGGATTTGAATTTTTTGAACGATGTGGAAGGCGTGTACGAGGCGTGCAATGCGATGGATTGGCCAGATTCATAGGATGCAAACATTCGGACGTATCGCTTTGGACGCATGCGACAGAATCTGCCTCTGCAGCACAGATATAAGGCTGTCTGTTCCCCTGAGAGCTCACTTGCCTGCACTACATGCCTCAGATTGCATTCACTGCTACCCCTGCTGCTGTGTATGCATCCTCTGGCTCCAAGAATGGCACATACTGTGGAGAGGTCCCCAGCCTTCACATAGGAGGAGAACAAGGCCCTGCTGGACAGCCTCCTTCCACAGTACAGCAAGCTGTATGGGAAACAAGGGGAGCAGGTGAGTGTGCAGTCCACATCCTTTTTCATTGTGCATGTTGTCTGACTGGCACTAATGGCATTGTGTACACCAGCCGCTAGCATGCTCACTGAGTAGTTGTTACCCACAAAGTGTGTAGGTACCTGTAGTGGGCAGATACTGTGCAGAAAAAGTGCATTTTTACACAGGTATAATACTCAGGCAATGTTTCCATGTTGTTAATGCAGGGCAACTGTCAATCAGTATAGTTGCACTACCTGTGTACATGATATGCCCTTGTGATAACGACATGTATATCCAACTGTGTGATGCACAATCATGTTGCATGTGTGGGTATGGACTTTTATCCTTGTCATCCTCACAGGTTGATGCCCATCAGAAACAGGAGATCTGGCTGGCCATTGCCCGGGCTGTTCGATATGTGGGGGTCTACAGATGCCGCATCAGCAACTGCCAGAAGATGTGGCAGGACCTTTGTGTCTGGATCCGGATGATCGCAAGAGTCCAGCTGAAGCTGTCGCCTCCTCGCAGAAGGGGCGGACGACGAACACTGACCCCCCACATGCTCCGGATTCTGGTGGTAGACTTCCCTGACCTGGATGGGCAGTTAAAGGCCAGACAGCAGCATGGAGGGGGTAAGTTCATACCTTTTCTGTGAACTATGTCTCACATGCTCTTTGCACTCCTTCATCCTGGTTACACTCGAACAGATTTCCTGTCTGCTTTAACAAGAGTCATGTGCCTAAATTAGGTCATGGCCCATCCTCATCTGATACACAGGTGTGGCCCTTTAAGTCTGTGACTTGTGTCACTTGGGTTGTGTGTCCCTGCTGTTGTCCAAGCTTAAGGTTGTAAACACCATCTGCTACCGGTGCATTGTTTTGTCTTCATGAGTGAGGCAATTGATTGCCATGTGTCTGCACATTGCCAGAAATCAGACATGTACTCTGCGTGGGCAATAGATATGTGTTCCAATTAATGCTTTGTCTCACCATATGTGTTTGGGGTATTTATCACACAGCCATGCAGCAGGTGAGACAATGTTCGGGCCTCAGAAGAATGTACATCATGTGTGTCACTCATACATGAACACATGCTTAGTGTTCAGGGTAATCCCATGTTGCACATGGACCTGGACAGGTATGCCTTCTCTGGACATGAAGTACGCTCTGTTCTTCTACTCCTGTGTGTCAGCTTACATTTAGTGCATTGTGAAATATGCAATCTGGGGTCTGCCTCTGGGTCATTGTGGAGTGGCCTAGCTTTTTAGACTCCTGGGGTGTTGAGCATATTGGGTTGGGCAGCTAGCTGAGATGTGGCTGTTGGATCATCACAATGGGGTAAAACATAGGTGTGTAATCACTTGATGTTGCCTAATGGTGTATTTGACATTAAAGTGCAGGCAGCCTCAATTCGTTCGCATTACACTGTGATGTGATCATGTTTACAGATTGGTGCTTGCAATCACTCAACTGTCGCATTTGTATTACGTGGGATCATCAGATGCCTTAAGATGTGGGTAGCAGTGGGGGGACATGTGCACTTGACAGCTGCAGGGCTTACCTTCCCAAAATTGAAATACACAGTGCAGACTGTTTGTTTTTGGATGCACTGCCCCTGTGACTGAAGCCAGTGATGACTGATTAGCCAGACTGGCCTGTAGCATGGTATACCCCTTGCTAATGTGTATCCTGCAGTAATGTCAGTTGTCCAGCATACACTATATTGTGGTATTGACCATCAATACATGGGCACATCATGGTGTCTGGTGAAGGAAGCATATCCATTTTACTGACAATTACTTTGGACATCCCTTATCCTTACACATTTACTGAGTCAGCTGGAGGAGATGGGATATGTGTGGCCTGACACATTTCAATCACAATTCCTGCAGTTCTGAGATATGTCTATGTGGTGCATGTGTGCACATATAAGTAGTGGCATACTACATGCACCAGCCAGATGGGTCCATGGAGGGGAAGGATAAGGGGCAAAGTTGACTGGCAGACTGACAGGTGTCTTCTTCTAAATGTGTCAGCACTTTTTGCAATATTTTGCAAATGGTGCTCTGTAATGTGCCGTACTGACTGTGATGTGTCAGGTGAAACAGGTGACTGATGTGGATCTGTTTATCCTGATTATTTTCAGATACATCTATGGCTACTGGAGGAGACACATCCATGGACCAAGATGAGCCGCAGAGCCAGACTGGGTCAGCTGCAGAGGAGTTGGAGGGACTCAGTGGCACAGAGGGTGAGGGGAGCAACACTGAGGAGACTTCAGCTAAGACCACCTCAGCTGAGGAACACAGCATTTCAGGTGAGGACCCCCTTGTGGAGGCGGGTGTCAGCAGACCCCAGACAACACCTAACCAGCCAGAGGGCCTTTTCGAATTACCCTGGCAGCTATTTCTCTTCATTGGTTCTCCATACAGATGTCAGCAGTGTCCCTCCTCCAACAGTCCCTCACACCTCCTACCTCTGCCACATCCACAATCCCCACTACCCTACCTGTCCAAGGCACACAAAAAACCATCACAGGCTTGCACCACAACAGACACAAGCAGCACACAGCCACGCAAGATGAAATCCAGAGCCACAGGCATGCACACTCCGGGGACCGATGGAACACACACAGGGGATGGGTCACAGACACACAAACAGACATCCACGAGCACTCCGCAGTCCTCAGATGCCTCTCCCTACAAAACCCCTTCCCTTGCCTCACCCGCACCCCCCCCTACCCAGCAACTCTTCCTCTGTGACCTTGGCCCCTTCCCCACCGATCCATCTGATCCAACTCACAAGGGAAAGAGGAAATCATTGCTGTCCACTGCTGAGTTTACAATGTCACAGCCCAGGTTTGCATTTAAGCGTGTATGCAATTTAAAATATAAATTGGTGCATACGCGGCCTATTCAAAAACCTTAAAATACATCCATGCCAACTTGACACTACCCTTGTGGTAGTTGTTCCGTTTTTGAATTGACTGAGAAGACCAGTAATGTACAACTAAGGCGTGGAAAAGTATGGCATCTAAACAAGTTTTCCAACTATAATACGGTGAACGTAATATACAGACTGACATGCCAGTGCGGGCTACATTACATTGGCTTAACCACCCGCAAAATTAAGGTCCGCATTCAGGAACATTTGAGTACCATTAAAGCAGGGAAACTCACTACACGGTTAGTGCAACATTTTTCTGAACAAAAACACGATCTGAGAGCAATAAAATGGGTGGTGTTGGAACGAGTAGTAGCCACTAATGACGGTGTGGACAAGATATTAGCCATAAAAGAAGTACGCTGGATTTATTCAGAGAAAGCAGACCAACTGGGTTTAAATGATTCCATTGAATGGAATAAAGTCAGTCGATAAAGAAACTGGTATTTCTCTAGGATGTCTCAGGGATAATTGTTTACTGATTAAGTTTTCAATGTATTTATGGATATTAGTCCGCCCTAAGCAGGAAGGATTTTTTTAGTGTTTACATTTTGTTTTCGTGTTTAAGAATTTTTAGTGCTTACATAATATACAAATCTGTGTCACAATTGGAGGTGGAATTTTTGATCCGTTCTAACAGTATTTTTGTTTCCTCCTGGCACCATCACTGAACTTAATGGGAGCTCTTTTCAGTATGTCGAAGTTGTATTTGTACATTTTAAGATGGCGCCCACAATTGAGAAAGGATTTTGCAAGAGTTTGGTGAATGATCACGTGGGCCACGTGATGTAAACATGCCTGACGAAGGCATTTTAAATGTTCCGGCGTTTCATTCATTTACACGCCGGAACGAGACAACACTCTTCAGATGTGCAGATGCGGTAAGAGTAAGGTAGAGGGATCCCTGCTCAAGTGGGAGCTTTATGATGAGAGCTTGTTTATTAACCTGCGTTAATGCTTTAAAAGTAGGGAGTTTAATTTAACGACAGGTATATGGATGTTTTGAAACCTGTCCTTGCATCTATACCAGAAAACTGGGACCACAGCACGGGAGTCTTTCAGCAGTCCACGTGTGTTAAAAGATTTTTAAATAAATTGCGCACATGGTTCATACTGTGAAATTGGCAGTTGGACTTCTTGAAATCATTTACGCATGTTGACAGGGGCAAGCACCGTTCGGGTGTTAGAATATTACCCTTATGTGCGTACTTTGCTTAAGAGACGGACAATTTGTATGTATACGTGGCATGAAGTCTTGCAGAAGTTGGTCTGAAGCTTTACAGCATGGATTAATTTACTCCCCATAAACGTGTAGTAGAAAATATGTTTGTGCGATCACTGAGCCTACAGATTAAATAGGGGCGCAGTGCAGTGTTCCCTTAAAATAGAAATGACAGTGCGATTAAATGATGATGTCCTCATTAACAATATATCTCCACAGGTATATAATAAGCAACGAGAGGGAATTGTGCTGAATAAACACTCTTCTGGAACGGTGGAAGCTGGTACGTGCACCCTTGGCTCCCACGTGGTAATTATAACATTTTTAGATTGTGTCTATTTTGGTTGCAAACCAATACAACAGTACATTATCTGGTTGGTTTTACAGTGAATGTTTGTCTTGTTTGTGTCTTTGTTTATTAGCCACTCCGCACACACAATTCAGCTATCCAGTGAGGCAAACGTTAACCTCACGCCCTGACGAAATTGCCACAAAGATGCAGAGGCAATGAAACATGTTGGCCTACTTTGAAAAGGTTTGCAAAATGCTGTGCTTTTAATATTGAGTAAGCTCACAATTGTTAATAAAGAGGGCAAAGCCAAATGTGAGACTTAACTAAATTTGAATTCTGGGATATATTGTCCTGTTTAGTTCACAGGGTTTCTGTTGTGGATACATTCACTTCTAAAACTTTTTTCTTCCTTTGTCCTTTCACTGGACACATATTCTTTTTGTTTCTTAGTGAGAAAGCAACCGATGATGATAGATGTTGGCATGCTGGTGAGAACCTGACAGTAGCTCCTCTGGTGTAGCGCACATGAGGTGCTTTCTCACTTTTTCACTGATCTTGTGACGTATTTCATATTCACCTTTTTTGCACTAAGGGAATATGCTTGTGGAGTGGTCTGACTTTATATCTATGAAAAATGTTGGGCACCTAGGAGGGGCTTAGACTGCGAAAGATATCAGTGGTTGGGTGGAGCTATATACTCCCTTAATCCCTTGTCCTCTGTAAAAATTCTTAATGCTGCCCCTTTGCAAGCCAGGTCTTTGTTGAATAAATGGTTGATGGGTGGAGGGTGACCTGGCTGTAGTATTTCCCTCTAAAGCTCCTTATTGTGAAGAAAACAGTTGAGAGTAAACAGTACTGATCCACTACATATATCTAAAAGATCTCAAATACCCAAAGCAGAATATGTCACCGTTCTGTCAGTCAGTAAACATTGCAGCAAGTGATAAGAGTCCAGAACACAATCTTTTATCTGCTTTTTCTTCAATATGGTTGAACAGATGGGTAAATGAAACAGTACCTTAAGAATACCATTTGCATATGATTTGATACCTGAACTGCTTTCCAACTGGTAATCTACAACATCTCCATTATTTTTCAGTTTTCTCTTTTTAACAGCTTCTACTTGGCATTGTGACCTTTTGTTTGTTCTGCATCTGTACACTCTATTGTAATATTCCATTCTGGACAGATTATCCATTTCTCATTAAAAAAAAGGTATTGGCTTAAATGAGGAACATATACACTTCTTAACCAGTTGTACTCTGTTACACAACTTGCTTCGGCACTAACTTTCTTTTCATGAAAAGGAATCAAAAACAAACCAGACAATGTTACATGTGATATTTCTTCCTTAAACACAATACTTCCAATTTTTACGAAAGCTGCATCT
Organism: Triturus cristatus; assembly: GCF_964204655.1. Classification (NCBI taxonomy): domain Eukaryota; kingdom Metazoa; phylum Chordata; class Amphibia; order Caudata; family Salamandridae; genus Triturus; species Triturus cristatus. The sequence continues at coordinate 504,343,877 of NC_140591.1, forward strand.
ACACTTAGACCTTGTGATTTAAGGACAGTTACAGCATATGCCAGAGAGAGTAGGAATTCCTGGTGCTGCACAAATAAGTCTTTCACTGGCAAAAAATGTACAACACAACGGCCAATCTGCTTCATGCCACCAATCTGATCAAAATTTGTAGCAACGTATTCAATATCATCTCTATTTGGGAAATTAACAAAGTCAATTTCTTTACCCATTGCACCATTTACTGACCCTTCTTTTACATTTAAATTACAAGCAAAATTACTCGACACTTTTTGCTGACATGTAAAATCTTTTCTAATCCTGCAGTTTTCGAGACAGACTTCTCCAAATAATCTCATTGTGCTTGTAGTTTATCTGTGAGTGTATTGTGACACCGTGATGTTCCATTTTATCAATACAAATAGTTTCCAAAATATCTTCTTTCTCCAGTTATAATAATTGTTCATTAAAGTTGGTGCAGTCTTGAAGTGTTGGCATTAAACAAACTGTAGACTTCTGTTCTTCTACAAAAGTGTGCATTAGTCCAGCTGCTGTGATAGATGGAAATATTTTCCTGATAAGATGACTTTAAAGAGCATGTTTACCCTCTTTTCTTTGAACTCCTATCCTAATGTCCGTCAGTATATCTGCATACATCAGATGCTTGACACATATTTTTCACTCGTTCTTTGTATTCAAAGTTCAACCAAATATTCACATTGCCAATACTCCCCAGTACATTTTTTGTTTCATTATGCACATTTGTTTTGAAAACAGGATGTTCTTTTTCGGGGTTGTTTCAGTAGGTCACCAAACCCAAACAATGTCTTCCTCCAAAGAGCACATCAAAGTGTTTTCTCAAAATGTGCTGCTTTTTGTAAGTATACAAAGGCAAGCATTAAGTTGGATATCAAGCTGACTTCATCACTGATTAAAATCTTCTACACTTTTGACACCTCATGGCAAGCTTCACCAAATAGTTTTTGGTATTGCAGTTTAATGTCATGCATAAGATAGGCCTGACAAGTCTCTCTCAAATAAAAGACTATGCAGACAATATATTAAAAAAAAATGTCGCCATACCAATATATTGTCTCCAAAATATCATGATATGGAAATATCGTCAGCAAATCAAATCAAATCAAATCAGTGAAATTTGTAAAGCACGCTACTCACCCGTAAGGGTCTCAAGGCGCTGAGGGAGGGGGGGTCGCTACTGCTCGAACAGCCAGGTCTTGAGTTATTTCCTGAAGGAGAGATGGTCCGGGTCAGCCGTAGGTGGGTGGGGAGGGAGTTCCATGTCTTCGCTGCCAGGTAGGATCTTCCTCCAACGGTGGATTTCCGAAAATGTGGGACGGAAGCGAGGGCGAGGCTGGCGGATCGGAGCTGGCGGGTGGGTGTGTAGAATGTGAGGCGGCTGTTGAGGTACATCGGGCCCATGTCGTGGAGAGCCTTGTGTGCGTGGGTGAGGAGTCTGAACGTGATCCTCTTGTTGACGGGGAGCCAGTGAAGGTCTTTCAAGTGGGCAGTGATGTGGCTGCGACGAGGGATGTCCAGGATGAGTCATGCTGAGGCGTTCTGGATGCGCTGGAGTCTTTTCTGGAGTTTGGCTGTAGTTCCAGCGTAGAGGGTGTTCCCGTAGTCCAGGCAGCTGGTGACGAGGGCCTGGGTGACCGTCTTCCTGGTTTCGGTGGGGATCCATCGGAAGATCTTTAGGAGCATGCGCAGGGTGTTGAAGCAGGATGATGAGACGGCATTGACTTGATTGGTCATCGTGAGGGAGGAGTCCAGGATGAAGCCCAGGTTGCGTGCGTGGTCCGTTGGCTTGGGTGTGCTGCCTAGGGCAGGGGGCCACCAGGAGTCATCCCAGGCAGAGGGCGATGATCCGAGGATGAGGACTTCCGTCTTGTCTGAGTTCAGTTTCAGACGGCTGATCTTCATCCATTCTGCGACGGCTCTCATTCCTTCCTGGAGGTTTGCTCTGGCGGTGGCGGGGTCGTTTGTGAGGGAGAGGATCAGTTGGGTGTCGTCGGCGTAGATGATGTTGAGGTTGTGTTGGCGGGCGATGGCTGCAAGGGGGCTCATGTAGATGTTGAAGAGGGTGGGGCTGAGTGAGGATCCTTGCGGGACGCCGCAGATGACTTCAGTGGCCACGGATCGGAACGGGGGGAGGCGGACTCTCTGGGTTCTTCCGGCGAGGAACGAGATGATCCACTCCAGTGCCGCTCCTTGGATTCCGGTGTTGCTGAGGCGTTGTGTCAGGGTGCGGTGGCATACGGTGTTGAAGGCTGCTAAGAGGTCAAGGAGGATGAGGGCCGCCGTTTCCCCGTTGTCGAGCAGGGACCTGATCTCGTCGGTGGCTGCGATGAGGGCGGTCTCGGTGCTGTGGTTTGCACGGAAGCCGGACTGTGAGGGGTCGAGGGAACCGTTGGTCTCGAGGAAGGCGGAGAGTTGTCTGTTGACGGTCTTCTCGATGAATTTGGCTGGAAAGGGGAGGAGCGAGATGGGCCAGAAGTTCTGCAGGTCTGTGAGGTCTGCGGTGGGATTCTTGAGGAGGGCGCTCAGCTCGGCATGTTTCCAGCTCTCTGGGAAGGTGGCGGATGTGACGGAGCTGTTGATGATGTTCCGGAGTTGGGGTGCGATGATGGAGTCGGCTTTGTTGAAGATGTGGTGCGGGCAGGGGTCGGTTGGGGAGCCGGAGTGGATGATGTTCATTATGCGGGTGGTGTCTTCGGTGCTGACAGGGGTCCAGGTGCGGAGGGTGGTGGTGGAGGGCGCTGGTTCGGTGGTTGGGTGCAAGTATAACGTTGCCAAGAATATCGATTTTAAGGTGCGTAATATTGATTTTTTTAATTAATATCGTTTGCAAAAATATAGTAATTTAAAATATAATTTTTTATTTACTGTTATGGAGTTTATTATATATTTTAAATATATATGATGTACATTTTTGTATAATTATTGTTTATGTTTCTCAATATATTTTTTAAAATGTGAGTAGTTAAAATTGAATGTAATTTTTGTGTGATTTTTGGTTACGTAGCGGGTTGTAGGTTTATAGGGTGGGAAGTAATTTAATTATAATACATATAGGTGCCGATTCCGATCCTGTAAAACCCGGGTACGAATGGTCGTACGGAGCGTTTTCTCCATACAACTCGTACCCGGGAATTCCACCTTACAAACCAGCAAGTACGATTCGTACAGAAATTCCATTTCCGTACGAATCGTAAAAAACACCGTACGGCTAAAAATTACATACAAGTCTGATCCTGGACAGCGCGTACGCGACGTCTGCACGGAGTCAGGCAGCGTTTTACGGACCAGCAAGTACGATTCGTACCAACAGCACTCCGCACTGCTATATTTTTACGGGAGCCAAAAAGTGCCAGAAAAGCTAAGTATGCTGCGATGCACGACGAAAAGGGAGCCCGCTACATGACGTACACGCCATCACCCACATCGTACATGTCATCATGTACGGTGCATACCCCAACATTGCATATGTACGGACCGTACCCCCCACCCCCCGTACGTCCGCACCGTACCCCCCACCACCCCCCCGTATGTACGGACCGTACCCCTCAACCCCCGTATGTACGGACCGTACACCCCACCACCCCGTATGTCCGCACCGTATCCCCACCAACCCCCTGTATGTACGGACCGTACCCTCCACCACCCCGTACGTCTGTACCGAACCCCCCACCCCAGTATGTGCAGACCGTACCCCCACCCGCGTATGTCCGCACCGTACCCCAGGCGCACCCACCGCATATGTCTGCACCGTACCCCAGGCGTACCCCCCACCCACGTATGTCCGCACCGTACCCCAGGCGTACCCCCACCCGTGTATGTCCGCACCGTACCCCAGACGTACCCCAACCCGCATATGTCCGCACCATACCCCCACACCCGCGTATGTCCGCACCGTACACCCACACCCATATGAAGAAAGTGGGAAGAAAAGTGCAGAAAGAATCAAGAGAGGTGCAGAAAGAAGGGAGGTGCAGAAAGAGGCAGGAGAGGTACAGAAAGAGGCAAGTGAAACACAGAAAGAGGCAGGACAGGTGCAGAAAGAGGCAAGAGAGATGCAGAAAGAGGCAAGAGAGATTCCGAAAGAGGCAAGAAGGGTGCAAAAAGAAGCAGGAGAGGTGCAGGAAGAAACAATAGAAGTGCAGAAATAAGCAAGAGAGGTGCAGAAAAAGGCAAGAGGGATGCAGAAAGAAGCAACAGAGGTGCAAAAAGAGATAAGAGAAGTGCAAAAAGAGGTAAGAGAGTTACGGGAATAGGCAAGAGAGTTGCAAAAATAGGTAAAGAAGTACAGAGAAAGGCAGGAGAGCTACAGAAAGAAGCAAGAGAAGTGGAGAAAGAGTCAAGGGAAGTGTAGGAAGTGCAAGAGAGGTGAAGAAATTGACAAGAGAACTGCTGAAAGACACAAGAGAGGTGCAGAAAGAAACAAGAGAGGTGCAGAAAGAAGCAAGAGAGATGCAGAAAGAGGCACAAGAAATGCTGAAAGAGGCAAGAGAAGTGAAGAAAGAGGCAAGAAAAGTGCAGAAAGAAGCAAGAGAGGTGCAGAATGAGGCAAGAGTGGTGCAGAAAGAGGCAAGAGAAGTGCAGAACAATACAAGAGAGGTGCAGAAAGAGGCAAGAGACGTGTAGAAAGAAGCAAGAGAGGTACAGAAAGAAGAAGACGTGCAGAAAGAGGCAAGATAGGTGCAAATAGAGACAAGAGAGGTACAGAAAGAGGCGAAAGGTTTACAGAAAGAGGCAAGAGGGTTGCAGAAAGAAGCAAGAGAAATACAGAAAGAAGCAAGAAAGGTGCAGACAGAGGAAAGAGAAGTGCAGAAAGAAGCAAGAGAGGTGCAGAATGGGAAGAAATGTGCAGAAAATGCAAGAGGTGCAGAAAGAGAGACTAGAGGGGTACAGATAGAGGCTACAGAAGTACAGAAAGAGGCAAGAGAAGTGAAGAAAGAGACAAGACGGGAACAGAAAGAGGCAAGAGAGATGCAGAAAGAGGCAAGAGAGGTACAGACAGAAACAAGATGGGTACAGAAAAAGGCCAGAGAGGTGTAGAAAGAGGCAAGAGATGTACAGAAAGAGGCAAGAGAGGTACAGAAAGAAGCAAGAGAAGTACAGAAAGCGTCAAGGGAAGTGCAGTAAGAGACAAGAGAGGTGAAGAAATTGACAAGAGAACTGCAGAAAGAGACAAGAGAGGTGCAGAAAGAAACAAGAGACATGCATAAAGAGGCACAAGAAGTGCTGAAAGAGGCAAGAGAAGTGAAGAAAGAGGCAAGAGAAGTACAGAAAGAAACAAGAGAGGTGCAGAAAGAGGAAGAACTGTGCAAAAAATACAAGATAGGTACTGAAAGAGGCAAGTGTGGTGCAGAAAGAGTCAAGAGAGGTGCAGAAAGAGGAAAACATGTGCAGAAAGAGGAAGGAGAGGTACAGAAAGAGGCACAAGAAGTACAGAAAGAGGTAAGAGAAGTATAGAAAGAAGCAACAGAGGTGCAGAAAGAGGAATAAATATACAGAAAGAGGCAAGAGAAGTACAGAAATGGACAAGATGGGTGCAGAAAGAGGCAAGAGAGATGTAGAAAGAGGCAAAAGAGGTACAGAAAGAGACAAGATGGGTGCAGCAGAAAGAAGCAAGAGAGATGCAGAAAGAGGAAAGAGAAGTACAGAAAGAAGCAAGCGAGGTGCAGAATGGGAAAGAAATGTGCTGGAAATGCAAGAGAGGTACTGAAAGGGGCAAGAGAGGTGCAGAAAGAGACTTGACGGGTACAGAAAGAGGCAAGAGAGATGCAGAAAGAGGCAAGAGAGGTACAGAAAGAGGCAGGAGAAGTGAAGAAAGAGGCAAGAGATGTGAAGAAATAGACAAGAGAAGTGCAGAAAGAAGAAAGAGAGGTGCGGAAAAAGGAAGAACTGTGCCATAGAGATATATAAAAAGGCAAGAGGGGTGCACAAAAAGCAAGAGGGGGCAGATAAAAGCTAGAGTGGTACAGAAAGAGGTACGAGAGGTGCCAAAAGAAGCAAGAGAGGTACAGAAAGAGACAACAGAAATGCATAAAGAGGCAAGAGAAGTGACAAAAGCTGCAAGAGAAGTGTATAAAGAAGAAAGAGAGGTGCGGAAAAAGGAAGAACTGTGAAAAAAAACTACAAGAGAGGTACAGAGAGAGGCAAGAGTGGTGCAGAAAGAGGCACGAGAAGTGCAGATAGAAGGAAAAGCGGTGCAGGAAGAGTAAGACATGTGCAGAAAGAGACAAGAGAGGTGCAGAAAGAGACAAGACGTGTGCAGAAAGAGGCAAGAGATATGCAGAAAGAGGCAAGTGAGTTGCAGAAAGAAGCAAGAGAAGTGGAGAAAGAGTAAAGGGAAGTGCAGGAAGAGGCAAGAGAGGTATAGAAATTGACAAGAGAACTGGTGAAAGATACAAGAGAGGTGCAGAAAGAAACAAGAGAGGTGCAGAAAGAAGCAAGAGAGATGCAGAAAGAGGCACAAGAAGTGCCGAAAGAGGCTAGAGAAGTGAAGAAAGAGGCAAAATAAGTGCAGAAAGAAGCAAGAGAGGTGCAGAATGAGGCAAGAGTGATACAGAAAGAGGCAAGAGAAGTGCAGACAGAAGCAAGCAAGGTGCAGGAAGAGTAAGTCGTGTGCAGAAAGAGACAAGAGAGGTACAGAAAGAGACAAGACGTGTGCAAAAAGAGGCAAGAGATATGCAGAAAGAGGCAAGAGAGGTGCAGAAAGAAGCAAGAGAAGTGGAGAAAGAGTCAATGGAAGTGTAGGAAGAGGCAAGAAAGGTGAAGAAATTGACAAGAGAACTGCTGAAAGAGACAAGAGAGGTGCAGAAAGAAACAAGAGAGGTGCAGAAAGAAGCAAGAGAGATGCAGAAAGAGGTACAAGAAGTGCCCGAAAGAGGCAAGAGAAGTGAAGAAAGGGGCAAGAAAAGTGCAGAAAGAAGCAAGAGAGGTGCAGAATGAGGCAAGAGTGGTGCAGAAAGAGGCAAGAAAAGTGCAGAAAAATACAAGAGAGGTGCAGAAAGAGGCAAGAGTGGTGCAGAAAGAGGCAAGAGAAGTGCAGAAAGAAGCAAGAGAGGTACAGAAAGAAGAAGACCTGCAGAAAGAGGAAAGATAGGTACAGATAGAGACAAGAGAGGTACAGAAAGAGGCACTAGAAGTACAGAAAGAGGTAAGAGAAGTATAGAAAGATGCAACAGAGGTGCAGAAAGAAGAAGAAATATACAGAAAGAGGCAAGAGAAGTACAGAAATAGACAAGACGGGTGCAGAAAGAGGCAAGAGAGATGCAGAAAGAGGCGAAAGGGGTGCAGAAAGAGGCAAGTAGGGTGCAGAAATATGAGAAGTTGGCCTGGCATATGCTGGTCACTAGTTATAGTGCCCACCTTGCACCAGTCCAATTTGGCTCTTATGGTAGATAGGTTTAAGACAACCTTTTAAAGAAAGCTATCCTAGTGGTCGCTGTGGAGAGCAGCCTTCAGGCTATGTCTCAGAGGAATGTAAAGCAGCTTTTTTACCTTATAATCTCTTGAATTACCAAATGAAAGGACACCAAACAGGTATATATATAAAATATATATGTATTTATTTCTAGACACACTCTACTAATCTCTTTATGAGATTAGAAGTCAGGAACATATGTACAAATCAATTGTTCCCAACAAATTAAGCACTTGTAAGGCTGGGGCCCTAGGGTCGTACCAGACTATATACTAAAAAAGAGGTTTAGGAATGTCGACTTGCAAGGGGACACGGCCTAGGGACTTTAGAATCACTGGGGCCTCACTAATCCACCCAAGGTAGGTAAGTAAAGGACCCACGGGAGATGCGTGCAGTGTGAGAACACAGCCGCGGGTTCCCTATTGATTTCAATGGAGCAAGTCGCGGTTGGATTTTTAGAGTTTTAGGGTACTTCGGGAGAGTCTACAAGCAAGCCACTTACAAGGTAAATACTTCGAGGGCCAACACCCACAGGAGCACCGGAGTGCACGAGTTACCCCACCCAGGGAAGCCGGCTGCTTAGGTGTCTTTTGGTGTCGGGTCGCGGCGTTGTTTTCAATGGAAGCCGAAGAAGATTTGCTACTTGTGAAGACTGGAGAAGTGTCTGGTGGAATCCAAGGCTGGATTCAGAAGAAGGAAGACCTGAAAGCAGAAGTGACAGTGTTCACAGTCACTTGCCAGTGACCCGGGGCCAGGAAGATGGATGCCCACGGTAGTCGGGTGATTTCAGGTGATTCATGTGTGTCTTGACTCTTCAGCCACGAGGTCCAGGAGGCGTCGACGACAACCAGGAGCTGGATTCGGAGTGTCCCACAAAGTCTGCAGCTTACTGAGGTGCCGGCAACCGGTTTGGAGCCAACAAGCCTTGGCAACAGCAAATCTTGTGGAATGTGAAGAAAGTCAGCAGTGCAGACCAGCAAGATCTGAAGGACTCACCCAGCAAGGGTAATTCAGGGCAGGCCTGGAGCTACCAGGGGAGCCCTTTGGTTTGATGAGAAAATCTTCACGGAACCCACAAACCAGCTGGCTAGGGATCACAAAGACACTACACAGGAGCCCACGGTCACTCGGGACAAAGTAGACCTCTGATTTTCAAGGGAAATTTTGCTGGAGGCTTGGACCACACGTGGTCCAATGCACAAGTTTGTAGAACATCGTGAAGGGGTTGCATTTGACAATAGTGCACAGTACCCAGTAATTACTGTTCCCCATCACTCGTGGGGTCCACTCGCCTCAGGTTTTCTGGGGACTCACAATGGCCGTCACAAAGTCAGGAAATCTACTTCTGGGGCTGCAGGGACTTCAGACTCCGGCGGGAGCAGGAAAGTTTGCGACTGTTGATTCAAAGTTTTGGTGCCTGCCAAGCAGTGGAGTCACTCCTTGACTCTAAGGGAGATTCTTCAGTATTCCAAAGGTAGTGGAACGTCAAAGGTCCAGGATTCTTTTGTAGAGTGTTGCCAAGGGATATCTAGTTTAGAATGGCAAGGGTTCCCTATCTTATTCTAAAGGAAAGGGAGGGACTAGCTCTATGACCACTCCTCTGGGAGGGTCAGGGGAGTGGGTGGTTACACCCACTTCCCTTTGTCCAGTTTTGAGCCAGAGCAGGGGCAGGTAGGCCCTGAACCAGTTTGAGCTGGCATATGCACAGAGGAGCCTACTGCTCCCCCAGTGCAGGACTTCAAAGCACTCTAGGAGTGCACCCACCCAGCCCCAATACACTAAATCCTGTCTGGAAGGTGGTAACACCTCCCTGTGACAGGATGCCTGTTGTTGGGCCTCCTCCACTGTGAGTTTCAGTCAGCAGCAGGAGGGCAGCTCAGTGTCTGTGCTGGTGGCATCCATTTTGTGATGCCAGGCTCTTTCCGATTTCTACCGTGTTTCCACAGTAGGTACATGTCTATCCCTCTAGAAGGGTGGGATCATACTCCCACACCAGTTACTGGTGTGGGGGTATGATTCCAAGGCGTTTGAAACCAAACACGACATGTTTTGATGCAGCCATCCCAAAGTTAGCATTTACCACTTGGTTATAATGCACTTAAGAGTATATGGTTTAACCGCATCCACAAACAGCCACAGAGAATAGACTCTGCCAGCTGCAGAGGGGCCCTGCTCATGCAGAGGCACCCCCTTACATGTAAACCAAGCACCCTGCCCTCAGGATTGATAGGGCCTGCCTTAGGGGTGACTGATAGGTTTATATATGTGTGTAAGGTGAGATATAGGGAACCTATACCTCAGTGAGGAGTGCTAACACTACCTCACTGTTGGAAAGGCGTTCGCCGGAGGGGGGTTCGATACCGGTCTTGCCCACCCCTTTGACCCACCTCTCCCAAGTAGGCCGAACCAGGCGCGCACACCCTGAGCTAACACTACGAACAGAGTGACACCACACGTATTCTTTGTAGGACGATAGGGTCTTTTATCAATGGTTTCAAGGGATCTTTATGATCCAAGGTGCAAGCAGTACAGCAGCGGCACAAGGTACCACAAATCGGTAGTTTAGGAATGGGGGTAGCGGGGCAGTCTTTAAAGGTAGTGTCTCTGCGAAGTACCCTGCGGGTAGCTCACAATCCTCGAGCTGGAGGGTGTCGTGTCTCTGGGTGATCTCTTACCGAGTCGTCCTCAAGGGGAGCGCCGCGAGTCTCTCAGCAGGCACGGGTGGTCGGAGTTCGGGAGCCGCGATTCCGTCAGCAGGGCTCAGATGGTTCAATAGCTGGGGGCCGCGAGTCACTCAGCAGGCCCAGGTGGTTCAGTGTTCGGGAGCCGCGACCTCGTCAGCAGGGCTCAGATGGTTCAATAGCGAGAGGCCGCGAGTCACTCAGCAGGTCCAGGTGACTTCAGCGTTCAGGAGCCGCGACAGCATCAGCAGGCTCGGATGGTTCCAGGTCTTCTCTACATTCGTTCCCCCGGCACCCCTTGTTATACTCCCCCTGCCCTTTGAAGTCCGGAGTCCTCGCAGAGGGGGGCCTGGGGTGACGGAGGGGGTTCGGCGGGATTTCCTGCCGCTCACTTCTTTGGTCTTTTCAGGTGGGTCTGGGAGGGACCCCAGACGCTCGGCAGGGGAGGCGCCTGCTCCCCAGGGGCCTGGTGGCCGATCGAGTCTTCCCGGGGGAAGGCGACCCGAGGTGTGACTGGGCTGGCGCCTCTGGGTCTGGCTCGAGGGTTCCCGCTCCCTCGGTCGGACATGCGTGGTAGGGTGTCGAGTCTGTCAGGGCTCTGGCCGGCCCTCGGATCTGGGTGGCTGGGGCGGCCGGAGTCGGAGATGTCGTGTCTTGAGGGTGGTTGCAGGCTGGCTGGATGATTGGGAGGGCAACGCCGTGAGGCCGGTCTCACACGCGTCCCCCCCAGCTGAAAGGCGTGGAGAACTACCCATCCACTGGGGGGTTCTCCTCACTGAAGCGGAAGAACCGGGACAGGCCGTCGGCGTTGGCATGATCCGTCCCGGGGCGATGCTCGACAGTGAAGTCCATCCCTTGGAGGGAGATGGACCATCGTAGTAGCTTGGGGTTCTCCCCCCTCATCTGCATTAGCCACCGCAAAGGCCGGTGGTCCGTCTGTACTCGGAAATGGGTTCCGAACAAGTAGGGCCGTAGTTTCTTGAGGGCCCAGACTACGGCGAAGGTCTCTCGTTCTATAGTACTCCAACGCTGCTCTCGCGGCAGCAGCCTTCGGCTGATGAAGGCTATGGGCTGATCGATGCCCTTGTCGTTGAACTGCGAGAGGACGGCCCCGATGCCGTGTTCGGATGCGTCGGTCTGGACCACAAACTCTTGGGAGTAGTCGGGGGCCTTGAGTACGGGGGCGGTGCACATGGCGGTTTTCAAGGCGTCGAATGCCTGCTGGCACGGGGGGGTCCACTGTACCTTCTTCTGGAGCTTTTTGGAGGTCAACTCCGTGAGGGGCCCCGCGAGGCTACCATAGTTTTTAATGAACCTCCGGTAGTACCCTGTAAGGCCCAGGAAGGCCCGGACCTCCGTCTGAGTGGTGGGGGGCTCCCAGGACTTGATGGCGTCGATCTTCGGTTGGAGGGGGGCGACCTGCCCGCTGCCCATCTGATGCCCCAGGTAGACCACGGAGCCTTGCCCGAGCTGGCATTTGCTGGCCTTCACGGTTAGTCCGGCTTGGCGCAGGGCCATTAGTACTTGCCGGAGGTGCTGGAGATGCTCGTGCCATTGAGAGCTGAATACGGCGATGTCGTCAAGGTACGCTGCGCTGAACTCCTCGAGTCCGGCCAGGACCTTGTTCACCAACCGCTGGAACGTGGCTGGGGCATTCTTCATCCTGAACGGCATGACCCTGAAGCGGTAGTGTCCATCTGGTGTGGAGAAGGCGGAGCGTTCTTTCGCTCCCTCCGTGAGAGCAATCTGCCTGTATTTGCAGGTCAGGTCGAAAGTGCTGAGGAACCATGCGGCCCCAAGGCGGTCGATGAGCTCGTCGGCGCGGGGAATAGGGTGAGCGTCTGCTCGGGTGACCGCATTGAGCCCCCGGTAGTCCACACAGAATCTTAGTTCGGGGGCGACCCCAGGGGAAGCCGCTTTCGGGACCAGGACTACCGGGCTGGCCCAGGGGCTGTCGGAGGGTTCGATTACTCTGTACCTCGGTCTTGATGCAGGTGCGGACCCGGTCAGGCACCCGGTAGGCTCGGTGTCTCACAGGCGGGCTGTCGCCGGTGTCCACGTCGTGGACACACCAGTCGGTGACCCTTGGAATTAGGGAGAAGAGGTCTGCGAATTGTCTGAGCAGCTGGCGGCAGTCGTCGGACTGTTGGGGAGTGAGGGTGGTTGAAAGTCTCACTCCCTCCACGGAACCATCCAGGTCTTTAGCGCACAGGGGGTCGGGCAGGGGTTCGGTGTCTTCTTCCGCCCCATCATCGGTGGCCAGTAGCAAACTTAACTCCGTTCTCACAAAGTGGGGCTTGAGACGGTTCACGTGGAGGACCCGGAGGGGGTTCCGTGGGGACTGTACATCGATCAGGTACGTGACCTGACTCTTCCGCTCGATCACCTTGAAGGGACCAGTCCATTTGTCTTGTAGGGCGCAGGGCTTCACTGGGGCCATGACCCAAACCTGCTGGCTCGGCTGGAACTCGACCAGGGTTGCGTTCTGGTCATACCAGCGCTTCATTTCTTCTTGGCTGGCCTCGAGGTTAGCCTCTGCGAGTTCTCTGAACTTCCTAGTCTGGTTGCGGAGCGCCAGGATGTAGCGGAACACATCAGGGGGTGTCCCCCGGGGGCTTGTCTCCCAGCCCTCTTTGACCAGGCTCAGGGGCCCTTGGATGGGGTGTCCGTATAGCAGTTCGAAGGGGCTGAACCCCAGAGACTTTTGGGGAACTTCTCGGTACGCGAACAGGAGGCAAGGGAGGAGGATGTCCCATCTCCGGCGCAGGGGCTCTTCGAGGCCCAGGATCATCCCCTTCAGGGTTCGGTTGAAGCGTTCCACTAGGCCGTTGCCCTGGGGGTGGTAGGGGGTCGTGAACTTATATGTGACTCCGCACTGCTGCCACAGGGACTTCATGTAGCGGGATATGAAGTTAGTGCCGCGTTCACTCACAACCTCGCGGGAAAATCCGACACGGGAGAAGATCCCCCATGAGAGCCCGGCCCACCACGGGAGCCGTCACGGTGCGGAGGGGAATGGCCCCGGGGTAGCGGGTGGCATGGTCCACCAGGACAAGGATGAAGCGGTGGCCCTGGGCGGTCTTCGGATCCAGGGGTCCCACGATGTCGATGCCGACCCGCTCGAACGGGGTACTCACAACGGGAAACGGTTGTAAGGGAGCTTTGCGTTTTCCGCCACTCTTCCCACTGCCCTGGCACGTGAGGCCGGATTTGCAGTGTACTTCTACGTTCGCTCGCATCTTGGGCCAATAGAAGTGGGTAACTAATCGCTGATATGTTTTGTCTTGGCCTAAGTGTCCTGCCAAGGGTACATCGTGGGCCAGGCCCAGGAGGAGGCTTCGGAAGCGCAGGAGTACCACCAGTACTCGGGCTGCGCCTAGCTCGGCTGACTTTTGTTCGCTGTATAGGACGCCATTGTCCCAATAGACCCAATGGGTTCCGGTTCGGTCACCGGCGGACTGGGCTTCGGCTTGTTGTCTGAGTCCCACGAGGGAAGGGCAGGTGGCCTGTTCCTGGCAGAACTCTTCACGGGAGGGCCCTCCCTCACAGCGCCATTGGGCCATCTCGGGCAGTTCTCCGAGCTCAGTAAGTGCCTCAGGGGCGGACAGTTCCGGCCCCTCTCCCGGGTCAGTGGCTTCTCCTCCGTCCAAAGGAGGGTTGTCCGGCTCTGGTAGGGCATCCCGGTCCTCAGGGACAGTGTTCGGGGCGCGGCCCTCGCTACCCGCGGCGAGAGGCAATCGCGCGGTCATGGAGCGCGTGGTGGCGCAGACCCATTCTGGTAGGCCCATCATCTCGAGATGGGCTCTTCGTTCCACTTGCCCCCACGGGGAACTCTCCAGGTCATTGCCCAGGAGGCAGTCTACGGGCTGTGATGTTCGGACGGCTACCTTCAATTCTCCGGAGACTCCTCCCCACTCGAAAGGCACCAGAGCCATCTGGCAGAGGCTCTCAGAATTGTCGGAGGATATGACCGGACAGAGGGCACCGGTTAGGATCTGGTCTTCTGAGATTAGGCTGCGGTGGACCACGGTGACACTCGCCCCGGTGTCGCGGAGGCCTTCGACTCGGTGGCCGTTGATGGTCACCTGCTGTCGGTATTTCTTTGTGTAGGCGGGCAAGGGTGTACCGGGGACCATTTCTCGATCACCAAGGGAGACCAGGGCCATGGCCGCTGGTTCCCATTCTTCGGAGTCCTCCATCTCTTCCCCCAGAGCCACGGAGGCCATCTGCCGGGCCGGGGGGTTGGTCGTTGCGGTTCGCTGATACTGGGGACACTGGGGGTCATTGGCATAGTGTCCGGGCTGTTGGCAGCGGAAGCAGGTGATCCTAGCTCGTGGACCTAGCCGTCCTGGGGCTCCGGCGCTGGCTGGGGACGGGGCTGAACCTGCCGCTGGTGGGCTGCTGGGAGGGCTGTGTGAGGGCCCCCCGGGGAAGTCTCTTGGTCGGCCGTGGTTTCCTCCGCCCCTCTGGCGGGGGGGCCCTTGAATGTGGTGACCGTAGTCCCCCAGGAGGCCCCGGGTGGCCCGGGTGTTCACCCAACGATCAGCCTCAGCGGCCAGCTTCCAAGGGTCGGTGAGCTTACTATCCAGGAGATGTTGGCGCAGTTCTACAAAGCAATTGGCCGCTAAATGTTCCCAGGCAATCAGATCAAACAGTTCTTCGAAGGTGGAGACCTTGTTGCCCTTGATCCACCCGTCCAAGGCTCGGCTGTAAAAGTTCACGTACTCTACCCACGTGGTGCCCGGTATCTTCTTGCAATCTCGGAACCGTTGTCGGTACATCTCGGGGGTGAGTCCATACCGGCCCACGAGGGCTTCCTTCATGTGGCTGTAGGAGTTCATGACCGTGGAGGGCAGATCTAGCAGGGTGTCTCTTCCTTCGCTTAAGAACCGGCCCCATAGGCCAGCCCCCCAATCCTTCTGCGGGACTCGGTGAGAGGTCATGGCGACTTCGTAGGCCTTAAACCACTGCTGGATATCGTCGTTTTTGTAATACTCTTTTACCACATCCTTGGGGTTGTGGACTTTGGCTTCCCCGGTGGGAGCGGACGGTAGATTCCCGGACGGCTGGGACTTTTGCGTTTTTAGCCCGCTACTCGATCTCCTTCAGGCTGCGTTCATGTTGCAGCTGGAGTTTTTTTTCGTCGTGCTCTCTTTGGCGTCTCTTCTCCTCGAGTTCCCCTTGTAGCCGTAACTGCTCGACGGCTAACTTTTTCTCTGCCAGTTTTATTTCTCCCTCAATTTTTAGCTTTGCCAGTTCAAGTTCGTGGTTGCGGCTTCTCTCTCGGTCCGCTAGCTCCTCGGGGGACAGCTTCCCCTCTGGCCCGTTGTTTCTCACCGGGATGCTTGGTGGTTCATGGGCAGAGTCTCCTTCCGTTTGGGTCGGGGGCGCCCCCGTCTTGACCCAGGTTTTCAATACTTTCTGGAAGTCTTCCTTTGTGCTTAATCCGGTGGTAGCGATGCCAAGGTCCTTGCAAAACTGTTTTAATTCTCTATGCGTGTAATAGTCCAATTGATCCTCTCGGAACGGTGAGCTTATTTCGGTACCTGCGGCACCCAGGGATGTTTCTCCTTCCATCTCTGTTTGGTAGTGCGTCAGTCGTTCACTGCACGCTCTCTTTCGGTGTCGGCTCGGATCCCGTCGTCTGCCACCAAATGTTGGAAAGGCGTTCGCCGGAGGGGGGTTCGATACCGGTCTTGCCCACCCCTTTGACCCACCTCTCCCAAGTAGGCCGAACCAGGCGCGCATACCCTGAGCTAACACTACGAACAGAGTGACACCACACGTATTCTTTGTAGGACGATAGGGTCTTTTATCGATGGTTTCAAGGGATCTTTATGATCCAAGGTGCAAGAAGTACAGCAGCGGCACAAGGTACCATAAATCGGTAGTTGAGGAATGGGGGTAGCGGGACAGTCTTTAAAGGTAGTGTCTCTGCGAAGTACCCTGCGGATAGCTCACAATCCTCGAGCTGGAGGGTGTCGTGTCTCTGGGCGATCTCTTACCGAGTCGTCCTCAAGGGGAGCGCCACGAGTCTCTCAGCAGGCACAGGTGGTCGGAGTTCGGGAGCTGCGATTTCGTCAGCAGGGCTCAGATGGTTCAATAGCTGGGGGCCGCGAGTAACTCAGCAGGCCCAGGTGGTTCAGTGTTCGGGAGCAGCGACCTCGTCAGCAGGGCTCAGATGGTTCAATAGCGAGAGGCCGCGAGTCACTCAGCAGGCCCAGGTGACTTCAGCGTTCAGGAGCCACGACAGCATCAGCAGGCTCGGATGGTTCCAGGTCTTCTCTACATTCGTTCCCCCGGCACCCCTTGTTATACTCCCCCTGCCCTTTGAAGTCCGGAGTCCTCGCAGAGGGGGGCCTGGGGTGACGGAGGGGGTTCGGCGGGATTTCCTGCCGCTCACTTCTTTGGTCTTTTCAGGTGGGTCTGGGAGGGACCCCAGACGCTCGGCAGGGAAGGCGCCTGCTCCCCAGGGGCCTGGTGGCCGATCGAGTCTTCCCGGGGGAAGGCAACCCGAGGTGTGACTGGGCTGGTGCCTCTGGGTCTGGCTCGAGGGTTCCCGCTCCCTCGGTCGGACATGCGTGGTAGGGTGTCGAGTCTGTCAGGGCTCTGGCCGGCCCTCGGATCTGGGTGGCTGGGGCGGCCGGAGTCGGAGATGTCGTGTCTTGAGGGTGGTTGCAGGCTGGCTGGATGATTGGGAGGGCAACGCCGTGAGGCCGGTCTCACACTCACCCAGGCTGCAGTAGCAGGCCTGTGGTGTCAGATTTAGTCTGCTTCCCAGAGGTGGCATAATACATGCTTCAGCCCCTGGTAGGCCTGTGAAGTACCTATGCCCTTAGCACCTAAGGTACCATATACTAGGGGCTCATAAGGTACCAAAGTATCCTATCACTAGTGCATCTAATATGCACTCCAAGTTGTTTAAAGAGAACAGAGAGACTGGGGCCCTGATTAGCAGGGACCCAGCTATACTATAGCCAGAAACCAGTGTTAACATCAGAAAAGAAGTGGGGGCAACATAAGTGCAGATCCAACTCTCCTACAAGAAAGAAGCAAGAGAAATACAGGAAGGAGCAAGAAAGGTGCAGACAGAGGAAAAAGAAGTGAAGTGCAGAAAGAAGCAAGAGAGGTGCAGAATGGGAAAGAAATGTGCAGTAAATGAAAGAGGTGCAGAAAGAGACAAGAGAGGTACAGAAAGAGGCTACAGAAGTGCAGAAAGAGGCAAGAGAAGTGCAGAAAGAGACAAGACGGGTACAGAAAGAGGCAAGAGGGGTACAGAAAGAAGCAGAAGTACAGACAGAGGCAAAAGAAGTGCAAAAAGAGGCAAGAGAAGTGAAGAATTAGACAAGAGAACTGCATGAAAAGGGTTGAGAGGTGCATAAAAAGGCAAGAGGGATGCAAAAAATGCAAGAGAGTTGCCGAAAGAAGCAAAAGAAGTGCTGAAAAAGGAAGACATTTGCATTGTACAGAATGAGGCAAGAGATGTGCAGAAAGAGACAAGACGGGTGCAGAAAGAGACGCGAAAAATACAGAAAGAGGCAAGATAGGTACAGAAAGAGACAAGAGGGGTGCAGAAAGAAGCAATTGAAGTGCAGAAAGAGGCAAGAGAAGTGAAGAAAGAGGGAAGAGAGGTGAAGAAATAGACAAGAGAACTGCAGAAAAAGGCCAGAGAGGTGCATACAAAGGTAAGAGGGGTGCACAAAAAGCAAGAGAGGGGCAGGAAAAAATCAAGAGAAGTGCGGAAAGAAGCAATAGAAGTGCAGGAAGAGGAAGACATGTGCAGAAAGAGGCAAGAGAGTTGCAGAAAGAGGCAATAAGGAGCAGTAAGAAGCAAGGGAGATGCAGGAAGAAGCAAAAGATGTACATAAAGAAGCAAGAGAGGTGCAGGCAGAGGCAAGAGAGGTGCAGAAAGAGGGAAGAGAGGTACAGAAAGAGGCAAGAGGGGTGCAGAAAGAAGCAAGGGAGGTGCAGAAAGAAGCAAGAGAAGTGTAGAAGAAGCAAGGGTGGTGCAGAGAGGCAAGAGGGGTGCTGGGAGAAACAAGAGAGATACAGCATGAAGCTAGAAAAGTGCAGAAAGAAGCAAAAGAGGTGCAGAAAGAGAAATACATGTTCAGAAAGAGGCAAGAGAGGTGCACAAAGAGGCAAGACAAGTGCAGAAAAATGCAAGAGAAGTGCTGAAAGGAGCAAGAGAGGTACAGAAAGAGGAAGAAATGTGCACAACGATGCAAGAGAGGTATTGAAATTGCCAACAGAGGTACAGAGAGAGGCAAGAGAAGTGCAAAAAAACAAGAAAGGTACTGAAAGAGAGGAAATGAGCAGAAAGAGGCAAGAGAGGAACAGAAAGAGGCAAGAGAGGTGCTGAAAGAGCCAAGAGATATGAAGAAAGAGGGAAGAAAAGTGAAGAAAGAAGCAAGAGAGGTGCAGAAAGAAGGGAGGTACAGAAAGAAGCAGGAGATGTACAGAAAGAGGCAAGAGAAATAAAGAAAGAGGCAGGACAGGTACAGAAAGAAGCAAGAGAGATGCAGAAAGAGGCAAGAGAGATTCTGAAAGAGGCAAGAAGGGTGCAAAAAGATGCAGGAGAGGTGCAAGAAGAAACAATAGAAGTGCAGAAATAAGCAAGAGAGGTACAGAAAAAGGCAAGAGGGATGCAGAAAAAAGCAACAGAGGTGCAAAAATAGGTAAAAGAAGTGCAGAAAGAGGCAAGAGAGCTGCAGAAAGAAGCAAGAGAAGTGGAGAAAGACTCAAGGGAAGTGTAGGAAGAGGCAAGCGAGGTGAAGAAATTGATAAGAGAACTGCTGAAAGAGACAAGAGAGGTGCAGAAAGAAACAAGAGAGGTGCAGAAAGAAGCAAGAGAGATGCAGAAAGAGGCACAAGAAGTGCTGAAAAAGGTACGTGACCTGACTCTTCCGCTCGATCACCTTGAAGGGACCAGTCCATTTGTCTTGTAGGGCGCAGGGCTTCACCGGGGCCATGACCCAAACCTGCTGGCTCGGCTGGAACTCGACCAGGGTTGCGTTCTGGTCATACCAGCGCTTCATTTCTTCTTGGCTGGCCTCGAGGTTAGCCTCTGCGAGTTCTCTGAACTTCCTAGTCTGGTTGCGGAGCGCCAGGATGTAGCGGAACACATCAGGGGGTGTCCCCCAGGGGCTTGTCTCCCAGCCCTCTTTGACCAGGCTCAGGGGCCCTCGGACGGGGTGTCCGTATAGCAGTTCGAAGGGGCTGAACCCCAGAGACTTTTGGGGAACTTCTCGGTACGCGAACAGGAGGCAAGGGAGGAGGATGTCCCATCTCCGGCGCAGGGGCTCTTCGAGGCCCAGGATCATCCCCTTCAGGGTTCGGTTGAAGCGTTCCACTAGGCCGTTGCCCTGGGGGTGGTAGGGGGTCGTGAACTTATATGTGACTCCGCACTGCTGCCACAGGGACTTCATGTAGCGGGATATGAAGTTAGTGCCGCGATCACTCACAACCTCGCGGGGAAATCCGACACGGGAGAAGATCCCCATGAGAGCCCGGCCCACCACGGGAGCCGTCACGGTGCGGAGGGGAATGGCCTCGGGGTAGCGGGTGGCATGGTCCACCAGGACAAGGATGAAGCGGTGGCCCTGGGCGGTCTTCGGATCCAGGGGTCCCACGATGTCGATGCCGACCCGCTCGAACGGGGTACTCACAACGGGAAACGGTTGTAAGGGAGCTTTGCGTTTTCCGCCACTCTTCCCACTGCCCTGGCACGTGAGGCCGGATTTGCAGTGTACTTCTACGTTCGCTCGCATCTTGGGCCAATAGAAGTGGGTAACTAATCGCTGATATGTTTTGTCTTCGCCTAAGTGTCCTGCCAAGGGTACATCGTGGGCCAGGCCCAGGAGGAGGCTTCGGAAGCGCAGGGGTACCACCAGTACTCGGGCTGCGCCTAGCTCGGCTGACTTTTGTTCGCTGTATAGGAGGCCATTGTCCCAATAGACCCAATGGGTTCCGGTTCGGTCACCGGCGGACTGGGCTTCGGCTTGTTGTCTGAGTCCCACGAGGGAAGGGCAGGTGGCCTGTTCCTGGCAGAACTCTTCTTGGGAGGGCCCTCCCTCACAGCGCCATTGGGCCATCTCGGGCAGTTCTCCAAGCTCAGTAAGTGCCTCAGGGGCGGACAGTTCCGGCCCCTCTCCCGGGTCAGTGGCTTCTCCTCCGTCCAAAGGAGGGTTGTCCGGCTCTGGTAGGGCGTCCCGGTCCTCAGGGACAGTGTTCGGGGCGCGGCCCTCGCTACCCGCGGCGAGAGGCAATCGCGCGGTCATGGAGCGTGTGGTGGCGCAGACCCATTCTGGTAGGCCCATCATCTCGAGATGAGCTCTTCGTTCCACTTGCCCCCACGGGGAACTCTCCAGGTCATTGCCCAGGAGGCAGTCTACGGGCTGTGATGTTCGGACGGCTACCTTCAATTCTCCGGAGACTCCTCCCCACTCGAAAGGCACCAGAGCCATCTGGCAGAGGCTCTCAGAATTGTCGGAGGATATGACCGGACAGAGGGCACCGGTTAGGATCTGGTCTTCTGAGATTAGGCTGCGGTGGACCGCGGTGACACTCGCCCCGGTGTCGCGGAGGCCTTCGACTCGGTGGCCGTTGATGGTCACCTGCTGTCGGTATTTCTTTGTGTAGGCGGGCAAGGGTGTCCCGTGGACCATTTCTCGATCACCAAGGGAGACCAGGGCCATGGCCGCTGGTTCCCATTCTTCGGAGTCCTCCATCTCTTCCCCCAGAGCCACGGAGGCCATCTGCCGGGCCGGGGGGTTGGTCGTTGCGGTTCGCTGATACTGGGGACACTGGGGGTCATTGGCATAGTGTCCGGGCTGTTGGCAGCGGAAGCAGATGATCCTAGCTCGTGGACCTAGCCGTCCTGGGGCTCCGGCGCTGGCTGGGGACGGGGCTGAACCTGCCGCTGGTGGGCTGCTGGGAGGGCTGTGTGAGGGCCCCCCGGGGAAGTCTCTTGGTCGGCCGTGGTTTCCTCCGCCCCTCTGGTTGGGGGGGCCCTTGACTGTGGTGACCGTAGTCCCCCACGAGGCCCCGGGTGGCCCGGGTGTTCACCCAACGATCAGCCTCAGCGGCCAGCTTCCGAGGGTCGGTGAGCTTACTGTCCAGGAGATGTTGGCGCAGTTCTACAAAGCAATTGGCCGCTAAATGTTCCCAGGCAATCAGATCAAACAGTTCTTCGAAGGTGGAGACCTTGTTGCCCTTGATCCACCCGTCCAAGGCTCGGCTGTAAAAGTTCACGTACTCTACCCACGTGGTGCCCGGTATCTTCTTGCAATCTCGGAACCGTTGTCGGTACATCTCGGGGGTGAGTCCATACCGGCCCACGAGGGCTTCCTTCATGTGGCTGTAGGAGTTCATGACCGTGGAGGGCAGATCTAGCAGGGTGTCTCTTCCTTCGCTTAAGAACCGGC
The DNA here is from genome assembly GCF_964204655.1 of Triturus cristatus. Classification (NCBI taxonomy): domain Eukaryota; kingdom Metazoa; phylum Chordata; class Amphibia; order Caudata; family Salamandridae; genus Triturus; species Triturus cristatus. Next base: position 504,365,410 of record NC_140591.1, read on the forward strand.
CCCATAGGCCAGCCCCCCAATCCTTCTGCGGGACTCGGTGAGAGGTCATGGCGACTTCGTAGGCCTTAAACCACTGCTGGATATCGTTGTTTTTGTAATACTCTTTTACCACATCCTTGGGGTTGTGGACTTTGGCTTCCCCGGTGGGAGCGGACGGTAGATTCCCGGACGGCTGGGACTTTTCATTTTTAGCCCGCTACTCGATCTCCTTCAGGCTGCGTTCATGTTCCAGCTGGAGTTTTTTTTCGTCGTGCTCTCTTTGGCGTCTCTTCTCCTCGAGTTCCCCTTGTAGCCGTAACTGCTCGACGGCTAACTTTTTCTCTGCCAGTTTTATTTCTCCCTCAATTTTTAGCTTTGCCAGTTCAAGTTCGTGGTTGCGGCTTCTCTCTCGGTCCGCTAGCTCCTCGGGGGACAGGTTCCCCTCTGGCCCGTTGTTTCTCACCGGGATGCTTGGTGGTTCATGGGCAGAGTCTCCTTCCGTTTGGGTCGGGGGCGCCCCCGTCTCGACCCAGGTTTTCAATACTTTCTGGAAGTCTTCCTTTGTGCTTAATCCGGTGGTAGCAATGCCAAGGTCCTTGCAAAACTGTTTTAATTCTCTATGCGTGTAATAGTCCAATTGATCCTCTCGGAACGGTGAGCTTATTTCGGTACCTGCGGCACCCAGGGATGTTTCTCCTTCCATCTCTGTTTGGTAGTGCGTCAGTCGTTCACTGCACGCTCTCTTTCGGTGTCGGCTCGGATCCCGTCGTCTGCCACCAAATGTTGGAAAGGCGTTCGCCGGAGGGGGGTTCGATACCGGTCTTGCCCACCCCTTTGACCCACCTCTCCCAAGTAGGCCGAACCAGGCGCGCATACCCTGAGCTAACACTACGAACAGAGTGACACCACACGTATTCTTTGTAGGACGATAGGGTCTTTTATCGATGGTTTCAAGGGATCTTTATGATCCAAGGTGCAAGAAGTACAGCAGCGGCACAAGGTACCACAAATCGGTAGTTGAGGAATGGGGGTAGCGGGACAGTCTTTAAAGGTAGTGTCTCTGCGAAGTACCCTGCGGATAGCTCACAATCCTCGAGCTGGAGGGTGTCGTGTCTCTGGGCGATCTCTTACCGAGTCGTCCTCAAGGGGAGCGCCACGAGTCTCTCAGCAGGCACAGGTGGTCGGAGTTCGGGAGCCGCGATTTCGTCAGCAGGGCTCAGATGGTTCAATAGCTGGGGGCCGCGAGTCACTCAGCAGGCCCAGGTGGTTCAGTGTTCGGGAGCCGCGACCTCGTCAGCAGGGCTCAGATGGTTCAATAGCGAGAGGCTGCGAGTCACTCAGCAGGCCCAGGTGACTTCAGCGTTCAGGAGCCACGACAGCATCAGCAGGCTCGGATGGTTCCAGGTCTTCTCTACATTCGTTCCCCCGGCACCCCTTGTTATACTCCCCCTGCCCTTTGAAGTCCGGAGTCCTCGCAGAGGGGGGCCTGGGGTGACGGAGGGGGTTCGGCGGGATTTCCTGCCGCTCACTTCTTTGGTCTTTTCAGGTGGGTCTGGGAGGGACCCCAGACGCTCGGCAGGGGAGGCGCCTGCTCCCCAGGGGCCTGGTGGCCGATCGAGTCTTCCCGGGGGAAGGCGACCCGAGGTGTGACTGGGCTGGCGCCTCTGGGTCTGGCTCGAGGGTTCCCGCTCCCTCGGTCGGACATGCGTGGTAGGGTGTCGAGTCTGTCAGGGCTCTGGCCGGCCCTCGGATCTGGGTGGCTGGGGTGGCCGGAGTCGGAGATGTCGTGTCTTGAGGGTGGTTGCAGGCTGGCTGGATGATTGGGAGGGCAACGCCGTGAGGCCGGTCTCACACTCACCCAGGCTGCAGTAGCAGGCCTGTGGTGTCAGATTTAGTCTGCTTCCCAGAGGTGGCATAATACATGCTTCAGCCCCTGGTAGGCCTGTGAAGTACCTATGCCCTTAGTACCTAAGGTACCATATACTAGGGGCTCATAAGGTACCAAAGTATCCTATCACTAGTGCATCCAATATGCACTCCAAGTTGTTTAAAGAGAACAGAGAGACTGGGGCCCTGATTAGCAGGGACCCAGCTATACTATAGCCAGAAACCAGTGTTAACATCAGAAAAAAAGTGGGGGCAACATAAGTGCAGATCCAACTCTCCTACAAGAAAGAAGCAAGAGAAATACAGGAAGGAGCAAGAAAGGTGCAGACAGAGGAAAAAGAAGTGAAGTGCAGAAAGAAGCAAGAGAGGTGCAGAATGGGAAAGAAATGTGCAGTAAATGAAAGAGGTGCAGAAAGAGACAAGAGAGGTACAGAAAGAGGCTACAGAAGTGCAGAAAGAGGCAAGAGAAGTGCAGAAAGAGACAAGACGGGTACAGAAAGAGGCAAGAGGGGTACAGAAAGAAGCAGGAGAAGTACAGACAGAGGCAAAAGAAGTGCAAAAAGAGGCAAGAGAAGTGAAGAATTAGACAAGAGAACTGCATGAAAAGGGTTGAGAGGTGCATAAAAAGGCAAGAGGGATGCAAAAAATGCAAGAGAGGTGCCGAAAGAAGCAAAAGAAGTGCTGAAAAATGAAGACATTTGCATTGTACAGAATGAGGCAAGAGATGTGCAGAAAGAGACAAGACGGGTGCAGAAAGAGACGCGAAAAAATACAGAAAGAGGCAAGATAGGTACAGAAAGAGACAAGAGGGGTGCAGAAAGAAGCAATTGAAGTGCAGAAAGAGGCAAGAGAAGTGAAGAAAGAGGGAAGAGAGGTGAAGAAATAGACAAGAGAACTGCAGAAAAAGGCCAGAGAGGTGCATACAAAGGTAAGAGGGGTGCACAAAAAGCAAGAGAGGGGCAGGAAAAAATCAAGAGAAGTGCGGAAAGAAGCAATAGAAGTGCAGGAAGAGGAAGACATGTGCAGAAAGAGGCAAGAGAGTTGCAGAAAGAGGCAAGAGAGGAGCAGAAAGAAGAAGGAGAGGTGCAGAAAGAAGGAAGAGATGTGCAAAAAGAGACAAGAGAGGTGCAGAAAGAAGCAAGATAGATTCACAAAGAGGCACGAGAAGTGCAGAAAGAGACAACAGAAGTGCAGAAAGAGGCAAGGAAAGTGAAGAAAGAGGCAAGAGAAGTGCAGAAAGAAGAAAGAGGGGTGCAGAAAGAGGAAAGCATGTGTAGAAAGAGGCAAGAGATGTGCAGAAAGAGACAAGACGGGTACAGAAAGAGGCAAGAGAGGTGCAGAAAGAGGCAAGAGAGATACAGAGAGAGGTAAGAGGAGTGCTGAAAGAAGCAAGAGAAGTGCAGAAAGAGGCCCAAGGAGTTCAGACAAGAGAGGTGCAGGAAGAGACAAGAGAGGTGCAAGCAAGAGAGATGCAGAAAGAGGCACGAGAAGTGCAGAAAGAGACAAGAGAAGTGAAGAAAGAGGCAAGAAATATGCAGAAAGAAGCAAGAGAGGTGCAGAAAGAGGAAGAACTGTGCAAAAAATACAAGATAAGTGCAGAAAGAGGTGAGAGTGGTGCAGAAAGAGGCAAGAGAATTGCAGCAAGAAGCAAGAGATGTGCAGAAAGAGGACGAGTTGTGCTGAAAGACGCAAGAGAGGTACAAAAAGAGACAAGAGAGGGACAGACAGATGCAAGAGAAGTACAGAAAGAGGTAGGAGAAGTTCAGAAAGAATCAGGAGAGGTGCAGAAAGAGGAAGAAATGTGTGGAAAGAGGCAAGAGAGATGCAGAAAGAAGCAAGAGAGATGCAAAAAGAGGTAATAGGAGTTCAGAAAGAGACAAGAGAAGTACAGAAAGAGACAAGAGATGTGCAGAAAGGGGCAAGAGAAGTGCAGAAAGAGGATGAAAGTTGTAGAAATACGCAAGAGACATGCAGAAAGAGGCAATAAGGAGCAGTAAGAAGCAAGGGAGATGCAGGAAGAAGCAAAAGATGTACATAAAGAAGCAAGAGAGGTGCAGGCAGAGGCAAGAGAGGTGCAGAAAGAGGGAAGAGAGGTACAGAAAGAGGCAAGGGAGGTGCAGAAAGAAGCAAGAGAAGTGTAGAAGAAGCAAGGGTGGTGCAGAGAGGCAAGAGGGGTGCTGGGAGAAACAAGAGAGATACAGAGAAAAGTGCAGAAAGAAGCAAAAGAGGTGCAGAAAGAGAAATACATGTTCAGAAAAAGGCAAGAGAGGTGCACAAAGAGGCAAGACAAGTGCAGAAAAATGCAAGAGAAGTGCTGAAAGGAGCAAGAGAGGTACAGAAAGAGGAAGAAATGTGCACAACGATGCAAGAGAGGTATTGAAATTGCCAACAGAGGTACAGAGAGAGGCAAGAGAAGTGCAAAAAAAACAAGAAAGGTACTGAAAGAGAGGAAATGAGCAGAAAGAGGCAAGAGAGGAACAGAAAGAGGCAAGAGAGGTGCTGAAAGAGCCAAGAGATATGAAGAAAGAGGGAAGAAAAGTAAAGAAAGAAGCAAGAGAGGTGCAGAAAGAAGGGAGGTACAGAAAGAAGCAGGAGATGTACAGAAAGAGGCAAGAGAAATAAAGAAAGAGGCAGGACAGGTACAGAAAGAAGCAAGAGAGATGCAGAAAGAGGCAAGAGAGATTCTGAAAGAGGCAAGAAGGGTGCAAAAAGATGCAGGAGAGGTGCAAGAAGAAACAATAGAAGTGCAGAAATAAGCAAGAGAGGTACAGAAAAAGGCAAGAGGGATGCAGAAAAAAGCAACAGAGGTGCAAAAAGAGATAAGAGAAGTGCGAAAAGAGGCAAGAGAGGTACAGGAATAGGCAAGAGAGTTGCAAAAATAGGTAAAAGAAGTGCAGAAAGAGGCAAGAGAGCTGCAGAAAGAAGCAAGAGAAGTGGAGAAAGAGTCAAGGGAAGGGTAGGAAGAGGCAAGCGAGGTGAAGAAATTGATAAGAGAACTGCTGAAAGAGACAAGAGAGGTGCAGAAAGAAACAAGAGAGGTGCAGAAAGAAGCAAGAGAGATGCAGAAAGAGGCACAAGAAGTGCTGAAAAAGGTAAGAGAAGTGAAGAAAGAGGCAAGAAAAGTGCAGAAAGAAGCAAGAGTGGTACAGAAAGAGGCAAGAGAAGTGCAGAAAAATACAAGAGAGGTGCAGAAAGAGGCACTAGTGGTGCAGAAAGAGGCAAGAGAAGTGTAGAAAGAAGCAAGAGAGGCGCAGAAAGAAGAAGACATGTGCAGAAAGAGGCAAGATAGGTGCAAATAGAGACAAGAGAGGTACAGAAAGAGGCACTAGAAGTACAGAAAGATGTAAGAGAAGTATAGAAAGATTCAAAAGAGGTGCAGAAAGAGGAAGAAATATACAGAAATAGGCAAGAGAAGTGCAAAAATAGACAAGACGGGTGTAGAAAGAGGCAAGAGAGATGCAGAAAGAGGCGAAAGGGGTACAGAAAGAGGCAAGAGGGGTGCAGAAAGAAGCAAGAGAAATATAGAAAAAGAAAGAAAGGTACAGACAGTGGAAAGAGAAGTGCAGAAAGAAGCAAGAGAGGTGCAGAATGGGAAAGAAATGTGCAGAAAATGTAAGAGGTGCAGAAAGAGGCAAGAGGGATATAGAAAGAGGCTACAGAAGTGCAGAAAGAGGCAAGGGAAGTACAGAACTAGACATGACGGGTACAGAAAGAGGCAAGAGAGATGCAGAAAGAGGCACGAGGGGTACAGAAAGAGGCAAGAGGGGTACAGAAAGAAGCAGGAGAGGAGAAGTACAGACAGAGGCACAAGAAGTGCAAAAAGAGGCAAGAGAAGTGAAGAAATAGACAAGAGAACTGCAGAAAAAGGGCAGAGAGGTGTATAAAAAGGCAAGAGGGATGCACAAATGCAAGAGAGGTGCCAAAAGAAGCAAAAGAAGTGCAGAAAAAGGAAGACATTTGCATTGTACAGAATGAGGCAAGAGATGTGCAGAAAGAGACAAGACGGTGCAGAAAGAGACAAGAGAAATGCAGAAAGAGGCAAGATAGGTACAGAAAGAGGCAAGAGGGGTGCAGAAAGAGGCAAGAGAAGTAATGAAATAGGGAAGAGAGGTGTTAAAATAGACACGAGAACTGCAGAAAGAGGCCAGAGAGGTGCATTAAAAGGTAAGAGGGGTGCACAAAAAGCAAGAGAGGGGCATGAAAAAATCAAGAGAAGTGCGGAAAGAAGCAATAGAGGTGCAGGAAGAGGAAGACATGTGCAGAAAGAGGCAAGAGAGCTGCAGAAAGAGGCAAGAGAGGAGCAGAAAAAAGAAAGAGAGGTGCAGAAAGAAGAAAGAGAGGTGCAAAAAGAGACAAGAGAGGTGCAGAAAGAACCAAGAGAGGTGCAGAAAGCGGTAAGAGAGGTTCAGAAAGAAGCAAGAGAGATGCACAAAGGGGCAAGAAAAGTGCAGAAAGAGACAACAGAAGTGCAGAAAGAGGCAAGGAAAGTGAAGAAAGAGGCAAGAGAAGTGCAGAAAGAAGAAAGAGGTGTGCAGAAAGAGACAAGACGGTTACAGAAGGAGGCAAGAGAGGTGTAGAAAGAGGCAAGAGGGGTACAGAAAGAGGTAAGGGGGTGCAGAAAGAAGCAAGAGAAGTGCAGAAAGAGGCAAAAGGAGTTCCGAAAGAGGTGAAGAAATAGACAATATGAACTGCAGAAAGAGACAAGAGAGGTGCAGAAAGAGACAAGAAAGGTGCAAGCAAGAGAGATGCAGGAAGAGGCACGAGAAGTCCAGCAGAAAGAAGCAAGAGAGGTGCGGAAAGAGGAAGAACTGTGCAAAAAATACAAGACAAGTGCAGAAAGAGGTAAAAGGAGATAAGAAAGAGGCAAAAGAGGTGAAGAAATAAACAGTAGGAACTGCAGAAAGAGACAAGATAGGTGCAGAAAGAGACAAGAGAGGTGCAAGCAAGAGAGATGCAGAAAGAGGCACGAGAAGTGCAGAAAGAGACAAGAGAAGTGAAGAAAGAGGCAAGAAATGTCCAGAAAGAAGCAAGGGAGGTGCTGAAAGAGAAAAAACTGTGCAAAAACTACAAGAGAAGTGCAGAAAGAGGCAAGAGTAGTGCAGAAAGAGGCAAGAGAAGTGCAGAAATAAGCAACAGAGGTGCAGAAAGAGGACAAGTTGTGCTGAAAGAGGCAAGAGAGGTACAGAGAGAGACAAGAGAGGTATAGACAGATGCAAGAGAAGTACAGAAAGAGGGAAGAGAAGTTCAGAAAGAATCAGGAGAGGTGCAGAAAGAGGAAGAAATGTGTGGAAAGAGGCAAGAGAAGTGCAGAAAGAGGCATGATGGTGCAAAAAGAGGCAGGAGAGATGCAGAAAGAAGCACGAGAGATGCATAAAGAGGCAAGAGGAGTTCAGCAAGAGATAAGAGAAGTGCAGAAAGAAGCAAGAGAGGTACATAAAGATGGGAGGTGCAGAAGGAGGAAGAGAAGTGCAGAAAGAGGAAGAAAGTTGTAGAAAGACGCAAGAGACGGGCAGAAAGAGGAAATAAGGAGCAGAAAGAAGCAAGTGAGGTGCAGGAAGAAGCAAAAGATGTGCATAAAGAAGCAAAAGAGGTGCAGGCAGAGGCAATAGAGGTGCAGAAAGAGGGAAGAGAGGTGCCGAAAAAGGCAAGAGGGGTGCAGAAAGAAGCACGGGAGGTGAAGACAGAAGCAAGAGAAGTGTATAAGAAGCAATAGTGGTGCAAAGAGGCAAGAGGGATGCTGTAAGAAACAAGAGAGGTACAGCATGAAGCTAGAAAAGTGCATAAATAAGCAAGAGAGGTGCAGAAAGAGAAATACATGTGCAGAAAGAGACAAGAGAGGTGCACAAAGTGGTAAGACAAGTGCATAAAAAAGCAAGAGAAGTGCAGAAAGATGCAAGAGAGGTACCGAAAGAGGAAGAAATGTGCACAACAATGCAAGAGAGGTGTAGAAAGAGCCAAGAGAGGTACAGAGAGAGGCGAAAGAAGTGCAGATAAAAGCAAGAAAGGTACAGAATGAGGAGGAAATGAGCAGAAAGAAAGAGGCAAGAGAGGTAAAGAAAGAGGCAAGAGAGGTGTAGAAAGAGGCAGGACAGGTGCAGAAAGAGGCAAGAGAGATGCAGAAAGAGGCAGGAGAGGCGCATAAAGAGATAAGAGATGTGCAAAAAAAGGCAAGAGAGGTGCAGGAATAGGCACGAGAGTTGCAAAAATAGGTAAAAGAAGTGCAGAAAGAGGCAAGAGAGCTGCAGAAAAAAGCGAGAGGTGCAGACAAAAGCAAGAGGATTGCAGAACGAATCAATAGAGGTGCAGAAAGAAGCAGGAGAGGTGCAGAAAGAAGGGAGGTGCAGAAAGAGGAAGAAAGTTGCATAAAGAGGTAAGAGATGTGCAGAAAGAGGAAGAAAGGAGCAGAAAGAAATAAGAGAGGTACAGAAATAAGCAAGAGAAGTACAAAAAGAAGCAAACGAGGTGCAGACAGGGAAGCAAAGTGCAGAAAGAAGCAACAATGATGCAGAAAGTAGCAGGATAAATGCAGAAAGAGGCAAGGGAGGTATAGAAGGAGGCAAGAGAGGTGCAGAAAGAGTCAAGAGATGTGCAGAAAGAAGTAAACGTGGTGCAGAACGAGGCAAGAGGGGTGCAGAAAGAAGCAAGAGAGGCAGAGAAAGAAGATGAAATGTGCAGAAAGAGGCAAGAGAAGTACAGAAAGAGGCAAGAGAGAACAAAAAGAAGCAAGAGAGGTGTAGAACAAAGCAAGAGAAGTACAGAAAAAAGCAAGAAAGGGGCAGGAAAAAGAAAAAATGCTTAAAGAGGCAAGTAAGGTGCAGAAAGAGGCAAGAGAGGTGCAGGAAGAGGCAAGAGGCAAGAGAGGTGCATAAAGAGGTAAGAGAGGTACAGAAAGAGGCAAGAGGGGTACAGAAAAAAGCAAGAGAGGTGCAGAAAAAAGCAGGAGAAGTGCAGAAAGAAGCAAGAGAGGTACATAATGATAAAGAAATGTACAGAAAGAGGCAAGAGAGGTGCAGAAAGAGGCAAGAGATGTGCAGAAAGAAACAAGAGAGGTGCAGAAAGAGGAAGAGACGTGTAAAAAGAGGTGCAAGAAGTACAGAAAGAGGAAGAAAGGTACAGAAAGAGGCAAGAGCAATGCAGAATGAGGTAAAAATGAGCAGAAAGAGGCAAGAGAGATGCAGACAGAAGCAACAGAAGTGCTGAAAGAAGCAAGAGAGGTGCAGAAAGAAGCAACAGAAGTGCAGAAAGAAGGAAGAGAGGTGCAGAAAGAGGCCAGAAGGGTGCAGAAGGATGCAAGAGAGGTACAGAAAGAGGTAAGAGGGACACAAAAAGCAGCAAGAGAGGTGCAGTAAGAGGCAAGAGAGGTGCAGAAAGAGGCACAAGAAGTACAGAAAGAAGCAAGAGAACTGCAGAAAGAGGCAAGAGAGGTACAGAAAGAACGAGAGGTTTCTGAGTGACTGGGCCCCAACGCTTTCCTCATAGAGATGCGGCAGGCATGGATTGATACTAAAGGATCTAAGATGGCATGTGCAACTATGGTCATTGAAATAAGCATGTGTTTTCATTCCTTTTTTTTATTTAAATATACTTGAAATGCAGCATGGAGAAGTGATATAAGATATGATTATGCAAAGTGCAATACTGTAAAGTATACTGCATTTTACTACCAAAATACACACACGTCATTTATCTCTTATGTTAAGATATAATTGCGCGTATTTCATTTTATAAATTGTTTAAATTGTGGTTTACTGACTTCAGAGCTCTCCTGGATTTGAGAGGTAAAAGATCGAAAGCAATTGTAGCCTGGCAGTTGCCCACAATCACACGACACGATTAACTATAGAGCCGGGATTGGACTCAGCTCCTGGATGTCCCGTGGTTATCCTATAACAGAGACTGTGCTGTTGTATTTTGAATGAGAGAGAGTGTGTGCACACGTGCATGTGTGTTTGTGTGTTTTTTGTACCTTTTCCCATCTGGAATGTTGCCTCAGTGCAGCTGCAGCCAATGAATGCTGTTATCAGATATAAAGGAGTACAGATACGTCCAAAGTTCCTGAGACTAGTTTACCACAAAACTTCACACGTGGTAAGTATACACCTGCCTTGTTCTTGTACAAAGTTGTGACAAAGTGAAGCAGGTCTTGCAGCTGTGGGCTGGATTACTGTACACTGCAGCAGACCTTCCCCAACAGACTGGGTTAACTATTTGCACCCTGTGTACAAGAAGCTGGGAGTTTGCTGGAAACAACAAAACCAGCTGCATTAGGCTATTTAATTATGATTGTATTCAATTAGCCGTTGCCTCCGAGCCAGAGGCTGCTCTGCGCTACACAGTTCTTTCACGCAGAAAGATGGGAGGTGCAGAAAGAGGAAGAGATGTGCAGAAAGGGGCAAGAGAAATGCAGAAAGAGGAAGAAAGTTGTAGAAAGACGCAAGAGACATGCAGAAAGAGGCAATAAGGAGCAGTAAGAAGCAAGGGAGATGCAGGAAGAAGCAAAAGATGTGCATAAAGAAGCAAAAGAGGTGCAGGCAGAGGCAAGAGAGGTGCAGAAAGAGGGAAGAGAGGTACAGAAAGAGGCAAGAGGGGTGCAGAAAGAAGCAAGGGAGGTACAAAAAGAAGCAAGAGAAGTGTAGAAGAAGCATGAGTAGTGCAAAGAGGCAAGATGGATGCTGTAAGAAACAAGAGAGATACACCATGAAGCTAGAAAAGTGCAGAAAGAAGCAAGAGATGTGCAGAAAGAGAAATACATGTGCAGAAAGAGGCAAGAGAGGTGCACAAAGAGGGAAGACAAGTGCAGAAAAAGCCAAGGGAAGTGCAGAAAGAAGCAAGTGAGGTACAGAAAGAGGAAGAAATGTGCACAACGATGCAAGAGAGGTATAGAAAGAGCCAAGAGAGGTACAGGGAGAGGCAAGAGAAGTGCAGGAAAAAGCAAGAAAGGTACAGAAAGAGAGAAAATGAGCAGAAAGAGGCAAGAGAGGTACAGAAAGAGGCAAAAGAGGTGCAGAAAGAGCCAAGAGATATGAAGAAAGTGGGAAGAAATGTGCAGAAAGAAGCAAGAGAGGTGCAGAAAGAGGCAGGAGAGGTACAGAAAGAGGCAAGAGAAACACAGAAAGAGGCAGGACAGGTTCAGAAAGAGGCAAGAGAGATGCAGAAAGAGGCAAGAGAGATTCTGAAAGAGGCAAGAAGGGTGCAAAAAGAAGCAGGAGAGGTGCAGGAAGAAAAACTAGAAGTGCAGAAATAAGCAAGAGAGGTGCAGAAAAAGGCAAGAGGGATGCAGAAAGAAGCAACAGAGGTGCAAAAAGAGATAAGAGAAGTGCAAAAAGAGGTAAGAGAGGTACAGGAATAGGCAAGAGAGTTGCAAAAATAGGTAAAGAAGTGCAGAGAAAGGCAGGAGAGCTACAGAAAGAAGCAAGAGAAGTGGAGAAAGAGTCAAGGGAAGTGTAGGAAGTGCAAGAGAGGTGAAGAAATTGACAAGAGAACTGCTGAAAGAGACAAGAGAGGTGCAGAAAGAAACAAGAGAGGTGCAGAAAGAAGCAAGAGAGATGCAGAAAGAGGCACAAGAAATGCCGAAAGAGGCAAGAGAAGTGAAGAAAGAGGCAAGAAAAGTGTAGAAAGAAGCAAGAGAGGTGCAGAATGAGGCAAGATTGGTGCAGAAAGAGGCAAGAGAAGTGCAGAACAATACAAGATAGGTGCAGAAAGAGGCAAGAGTGGTGCAGAAAGAGGCAAGAGAAGTGTAGAAAGAAGCAAGAGAGGTACAGAAAGAAGAAGACGTGCAGAAAGAGGCAAGGTAGGTGCAAATAGAGACAAGAGAGGTACAGAAAGAGGCACTAGAAGTACAGAAAGAGGTAAGAGAAGTATAGAATAATGCAACAGAGGTGCAGAAAGAGGAAGAAATATACAGAAAGAGGCAAGAGAAGTACAGAAATAGACAAGACGGGTGCAGAAAGAGGCAAGAGAGATGCAGAAAGAGGCGAAAGGTTTACAGAAAGAGGCAAGAGGGTTGCAGAAAGAAGCAAAAGAAATACAGAAAGAAGCAAGAAAGGTACAGACAGTGGAAAGAGAAGTGCAGAAAGAAGCAAGAGAGGTGCAGAATGGGAAAGAAATGTGCAGAAAATGCAAGAGGTGCAGAAAGAGACAAGAGGGGTACAGAAAGAGGCTACAGAAGTACAGAAAGAGGCAAGAGAAGTGCAGAAAGAGACAAGACGGGAACAGAAAGAGGCAAGAGAGATGCAGAAAGAGGCAAGAGAGGTACAGAAAGAGGCAAGAGCGATACAGAAAAAAGCAGGAGAAGTACAGACAGAGGCAAAAGAAGTGCAAAAAGAGGCAAGAGAAGTGAAGAAATAGACAAGAGAACTGCATAAAAGGGCAGAGAGGTGCATAAAAAGGCAAAAGGGATGCAAAAATTGCAAGAGAGGTGCCAAAAGAAGCACAAGAAGTGCAGAAAAAGGAAGATATTTGCATTTTACAGAATGAGGCAAGAGATGTGCAGAAAGAGACAAGATGGGTGCAGAAAGAGACAAGAGAAATGCAGAAAGAGGCAAGATAGGTACAGAAAGAGGCAAGAGGGGTGCAAAAAGAAGCAAGAGAAGTGCAGAAAGAGGCAAGAGAAGTAAAGAAAGAGGGAAGAGAGGTGAAGAAATAGACTGGAGAACTCAGAAAGAGGCTAGAGAGGTGCATACAAAGTTAAGAGGGGTGCACAAAAAGCAAGAGAGGGGCAGGAAAAAATCAAGAGAAGTGCGGAAAGAAGCAATAGAGGTGCAGGAAGAGGAAAACATGTGCAGAAAGAGGCACGAGAGGGGCAGAAAGAGGCAAGAGAGGAGCAGAAAGAAGAAAGAGAGGGGCAGAAAGAAGGAAGAGAGGTGCAAAAAGAGACAACAGAGGTGCAGAAAGAAGCAAGAGAGCTGCAGAAAGAGGTATGAGTGATTCAGAAAGAAGCAAGAGAGATGCACAAAGGGGCAAGAGAAGTGCTGAAATAGACAACAGAAGTGCAGAAAGAGGCAAGGAAAGTGAAGAAAGAGGCAAGAGAAGTGCAGAAAGAAGAAAGAGGGGTGCAGAAAGAGACAAGACGGGTATAGAAAGAGGCAAGAGAGGTGCAGCAAGAAGCAAAAGAGGTGCGGAAAGAGGAAGAACTGTGCAAAAAATACAAGAGAAGTGCAGAAAGAGGTAAAAAGAGATAAGAAAGAGGCAAAAGAGGTGAAGAAATAAACAGTAGGAACTGCAGAAAGAGACAAGAGAGGTGCAGAAAGAGACAAGAGAGGTGCAAGCAAGAGAGATGCAGAAAGAGGCACGAGAAGTGCAGAAAGAGACAAGAGAAGTGAAGAAAGAGGCAAGAAATATGCAGAAAGAAGCAAGAGAGGTGCTGAAAGAGGAAGAACTGTGCAAAAAATACAAGAGAAGTGCAGAAAGAGGCAAGAGTGGTGCAGAAAGAGGCAAGAGAGGTGCAAAAAGAGACAAGAGAGGTGCAGAAAGAAGCAAGAGAGGTGCAGAAAGAGGTATGAGAGGTTCAGAAAGAAGCAAGAGAGATGCACAAAGGGGCAGGAGAAGTGCAGAAAGAGACAACAGAAGTGCAGAAAGAGGCAAGGAAAGTGAAGAAAGAGGCAAGAGAAGTGCAGAAAGAAGAAAGAGGGGTGCAGAAAGAGACAAGACGGGTACAGAAAGAGGCAAGAGAGGTGTAGAAAGAGGCAAGAGGGGTACAGAAAGAGGTAAGAGGGGTGCAGAAAGAAGCAAGAGAAGTGCAGAAAGAGGCAAAAGGAGTTCCGAAAGAGGTGAAGAAATAGACAATATGAACTGCAGAAAGAGACAAGAGAGGTGCAGAAAAAGACAAGAAAGGTGCAAGCAAGAGAGATGCAGGAAGAGGCACGAGAAGTGCAGACAGAGACAAGAGAAGTTAAGAAAGAGGCAAGAAATGTGCAGAAAGAAGCAAGAGAGGTGCTGAAAGAGGAAGAACTGTGCAAAAAATACAAGAGAAGTGCAGAAAGAGGTGAGAGTGGTACAGAAAGAGGCAAGAGAAGTGCAGCAAGAAGCAAGAGAGGTGCGGAAAGAGGAAGAACTGTGCAAAAAATACAAGAGAAGTGCAGAAAGAGGTAAAAGGAGATAAGAAAGAGGCAAAAGAGTTGAAGAAAGAAACAGTAGGAACTGCAGAAAGAGACAAGAGAGGTGCAGAAAGAGACAAGAGAGGTGTAAGCAAGAGAGATGCAGAAAGAGGCACGAGATGTGCAGAAAGAGACAAGAGAAGTGAAGAAAGAGGTAAGAAATGTCCAGAAAGAAGCAAGAGAGGTGCTGAAAGAGAAAAAACTGTGCAAAATCTACAAGAGAAGTGCAGGAAGAGGCAAGAGTGGTGCAGAAAGAGGCAAGAGAAGTGCAGAAATAAGCAAGAGAGGTGCAGAAAGAGGAAGAAATGTGTGGAAAGAGGCAAGAGAAGAGCAGAAAGAGGCAGGATGGTGCAAAAAGAGGCAGGAGAGATGCAGAAAGAAGCAAGAGAGATGCATAAAGAGGCAAGAGGAGTTCAGAAAGAGACAAGAGAAGTGCAGAAAGGAGCAAGAGAGGTGCATAAAGATGGGAGGTGCAGAAAGAGGAAGAGAAGTGCAGAAAGAGGAAGAAAGTTGTAGAAAGACGCAAGAGACGGGCAGAAAGAGGAAATAAGGAGCAGAAAGAAGCAAGTGAGGTGCAGGAAGAAGCAAAAGATGTGCATAAAGAAGCAAAAGAGATGCAGGCAGAGGCAAGAGAGGTGCAGAAAGAGGGAAGAGAGGTACAGAAAAAGGCAAGAGGGGTGCAGAAAGAAGCAAGGGAGGTGCAGAAAGAAGCAAGAGAAGTGTATAAGAAGCAATAGTGGTGCAAAGAGGCAAGAGGGATGCTGTAAGAAACAAGAGAGGTACAGCTTGAAGCTAGAAAAGTGCAGAAATAAGCAAGAGAGGTGCAGAAAGAGAAATACATGTGCAGAAAGAGACAAGAGAGGTGCACAAAGTGGTAAGACAAGTGCATAAAAAAGCAAGAGAAGTGCAGAAAGATGCAAGAGAGGTACAGAAAGAGGAAGAAATGTGCACAACGATGCAAGAGAGGTGTGGAAAGAGCCAAGAGAGATACAGAGAGAGGCGAAATAAGTGCAGATATAAGCAAGAAAGGTACAGAATGAGGAGGAAATGAGCAGAAAGAAAGAGGCAAGAGAGGTACAGAAAGAGGCAAGAGAGGTGCAGAAAGAGGCAAGAGAGGTGCAGAAAGAGTCAAGAGATATGAAGAAAGAGGGAAGAAAAGTGCAGAAAGAAGCAAGAGAGGTGCAGAAAGAAGGGAGGTGCAGAAAGAGGCAGGAGAGGTAGAGAAAGAGGCAAGAGAAATACAGAGAGAGGCAGGACAGGTGCAGAAAGAGGCAAGAGAGATGCAGAAAGAGGCAAGAGAGATTCAGAAGTAGGCAAGAAGGATGCAAAAACAAGCATGAGAGGCGCAGGAAGAAACAATAGAAGTGCAGAAATAAGCAAGAGAGGTGCAGAAAGAGGCAAGAGGGATACAGAAAGAAGCAACAGAGGTGCATAAAGAGATAAGAGATGTGCAAAAAAGGCAAGAGAGCTGCAGGAATAGGCAAGAGAGTAGCAAAAATAGGTAAAAGAAGTGCAGAAAGAGGCTAGAGAGCTGCAGAAAAAAGCGAGAGGTGCAGACAAAAGCAAGAGGATTGCAGAAAGAATCAATAGAGGTGCAGAAAGAAGCAGGAGAGGTGCAGAAAGAAGGGAGGTGCATAAAGAGGAAGAGAAGGGCAGAAAGAGGCAAGAAAAGTGCAGAAAGAGGAAGAAAGTTGCATAAAGATGTAAGAGATGTGCAGAGAGAGGAAGAAAGGAGCAGAAAGAAATAAGAGAGGTACAGAAAGAAGCAAGACAAGTGATGAAAGAGGCAAGAGAGGTACAGAAATAAGCAAGAGAAGTACAAAAAGAAGCAAACGAGGTGCAGACAGGGAAGCAAAGTGCAGAAAGAAGCAACAATGACGCAGAAAGTAGCAGGATAAATGCAGAAAGAGGCAAGGGAGGTATAGAAGGAGGCAAAAGAGGTGCAGAAAGAGTCAAGAGATGTGCAGAAAGAAGTAAACGTGGTGCAGAACGAGGCAAGAGGGGTGCAGAAAGAAGCAAGAGAGGCAGAGAAAGACGATGAAATGTGCAGAAAGAGGCAAGAGAAGTACAGAAAGAGGCAAGAGAGACCAAAAAGAAGCAAGAGAGGTGTAGAACGAAGCAAGAGAAGTACAGAAAAAAGCAAGAAAGGGATAGGAAAAAGAAAAAATGCTTAAAGAGGCAAGTGAGGTACAGAAAGCGGCAAGAGAGGTGCAGGAAGAGGCAAGAGGCAAGAGAGGTGCATAAAGAGGTAAGAGAGGTACAGAAAGAGGCAAGAGGGGTGCAGAAAAAAGCAAGAGAGGTGCAGAAAAAAGCAAGAGAGGTGCAGAAAAAAGCAAGAGAGGTGCAGAAAGAGGTATGAGAGGTTCAGAAAGAAGCAAGAGAGATGCACAAAGGGGCAAGAGAAGTGCAGAAAGAGACAACAGAAGTGCAGAAAGGGGCAAGGAAAGTGAAGAAAGAGGCAAGAGAAGTGCAGAAAGAATAAAGAGGGGTGCAGAAAGAGACACGAGAGGTGTAGAAAGAGGCAAGAGAGGTACAGAAAGAGGTAAGAGGGGTGCAGAAAGAAGCAAGAGAAGTGCAGAAAGAGGCAAAAGGAGTTCAGAAAGAGGTGAAGAAATAGACAATATGAATTGCAGAAAGAGACAAGAGAGGTGCAGAAAGAGACAAGAGAGGTGCAAGCAAGAGAGATGCAGAAAGAGGCACGAGAAGTGCAGACAGAGACAAGAGAAGTTAAGAAAGAGGCAAGAAATGTGCAGAAAGAAGCAAGAGAGGTGCTGAAAGAGGAAGAACTGTGCAAAAAATACAAGAGAAGTGCAGAAAGAGGTGAGAATGGTGCAGAAAGAGGCAAGAGAAGTGCAGCAAGAAGCAAGAGAGGTGCGGAAAGAGGAAGAACTGTGCAAAAAATACAAGAGAAGTGCAGAAAGAGGTAAAAGGAGATACGAAAGAGGAAAAAGAGGTGAATAAATAAACAGTAGGAACGGCAGAAAGAGACAAGAGAGGTGCAGAAAAAGACAAGAGAGGTGCAAGCAAAAGAGATGCAGAAAGAGGCACGAGAAGTGCAGAAAGAGACAAGAGAAGTGAAGAAAGAGGCAAGAAATGTCCAGAAAGAAGCAAGAGAGGTGCTGAAATAGAAAAAAATGTGCAAAAAATACAAGAGAAGTGCAGAAAGAGGCAAGAGTGGTGCAGAAAGAGACAGGATGGTGCAAAAAGAAGCAAGAGAGATGCAGAAAGAAGCAAGAGAGATGCAAAAAGAGGCAAGAGGAGTTCAGAAAGAGACAAGGGAAGTGCAGAAACAAGCAAGAGAGGTGCAGAAAGATGGGAGGTGCAGAAAGAGGAAGAGATGTGCAGAAAGGCGCAAGAGAAGTACAGAAAGAGGAAGAAAGTTGTAGAAAGACGCAAGAGACGGGCAGAAAGAGGAAATAAGGAGCAGAAAGAAGCAAGTGAGGTGCAGGAAGAAGCAAAAGATGTGCATAAAGAAGCAAAAGAGGAGCAGGCAGAGGCAAGAGAGGTGCAGAAAGAGGGAAGAGAGGTACAGAAAAAGGCAAGAGGAGTGCAGAAAGAAGCAAGGGAGGTTGCAGAAAAAAGCAAGAGAAGTGTATAAGAAGCAATAGTGGTGCAAAGAGGCAAGAGGGATGCTGTAAGAAACAAGAGAGGTACAGCATGAAGCTAGAAAAGTGCAGAAATAAGCAAGAGAGGTGCAGAAAGAGAAATACATGTGCAGAAAGAGACAAGAGAGGTGCACAAAGTGGTAAGACAAGTGCATAAAAAGGCAAGAGAAGTGCAGAAAGATGCAAGAGAGGTACAGAAAGAGGAAGAAATGTGCACAACGATGCGAGGTATAGAAAGAACCAAGAGAGGTACAGAGAGAGGCGAAAGAAGTGCAGATAAAAGCAAGAAAGGTACAGAATGAGGAGGAAATGAGCAGAAAGAGGCAAGAGAGGTACAGAAAGAGGCAAGAGAGGTGCAGAAAGAGTCAAGAGATATGAAGAAAGAGGGAAGAAAAGTGCAGAAAGAAGCAAGAGAGGTGCAGAAAGAAGAGAGGTGCAGAAAGAGGCAGGAGAGGTACAAAAAGAGGCAAGAGAAACACAGAAAGAGGCAGGACAGGTGTAGAAAGAGGCAAGAGAGATGCAGAAAGAGGCAAGAGAGATTCCGAAAGAGGCAAGAAGGGTGCAAAAAGAAGCAGGAGAGGTGCAGGAAGAAACAATAGAAGTGCAGAAATAAGCAAGAGAGGTGCAGGAAAAAGGCAAGAGGGATGCAGAAAGAAGCAACAGAGGTGCAAAAAGAGATAAGAGAAGTGCAAAAAGAGGTAAGAGAGGTACAGGAATAGGCAAGAGAGTTGCAAAAATAGGTAAAGAAGTGCAGAGAAAGGCAGGAGAGCTACAGAAAGAAGCAAGAGAAGTGGAGAAAGAGTCAAGGGAAGTGTAGGAAGTGCAAGAGAGGTGAAGAAATTGACAAGAGAACTGCTGAAAGAGACAAGAGAGGTACAGAAAGAAACAAGAGAAGTGCAGAAAGAAGCAAGAGAGATGCAGAAAGAGGCACAATAAATGCCGAAAGAGGCAAGAGAAGTGAAGAAAGAGGCAAGAAAAGTGCAGAAAGAAGCAAGAGAGATGCAGAATGAGGCAAGAGTGGTGCAGAAAGAGGCAAGAGAAGGGCAGAACAATACAAGAGAGGTGCAGAAAGAGGCAAGAGTGGTGCAGAAAGAGGCAAGAGAAGTGTAGAAAGAAGCAAGAGAGGTACAGAAAGAAGAAGACGTGCAGAAAGAGGCAAGACGGGTGCAGAAAGAGGCAAGAGAGATGCAGAAAGAGGCGAAAGGGATACAGAAAGAGGCAAGAGGGTTGCAGAAAGAAGCAAGAGAAATACAGAAAGAAGCAAGAAAGGTGCAGGCAGAGGAAAGAGAAGTGCAGAAAGAAGCAAGAGAGGTGCAGAATGGGAAAGAAATGTGCAGAAAATGCAAGAGGTGCAGAAAGAGACAAGAGGGGTACAGAAAGAGGCTACAGAAGTACAGAAAGAGGCAAGAGAAGTGCAGAAAGAGACAAGAAGGGAACAGGAAGATGCAAGAGAGGTGCAGAAAGAGGCAAGAGAGGTACAGAAAGAGGCAAGAGGGATACAGAAAGAAGCAGGAGAAGTACAGACAGAGGCAAAAGAAGTGCAAAAAGAGGCAAGAGAAGTGAAGAAATAGACAAGAGAACTGCATAAAAAGGGCAGAGAGGTGCATACAAAGGCAAAAGGGATGCAAAAATTGCAAGAGAGGTGCCAAATGAAGCACAAGAAGTGCAGAAAAAGGAAGATATTTGCATTGTATAGAATGAGGCAAGAGATGTGCAGAAAGAGACAAGATGGGTGCAGAAAGAAGCAAGAGAAGTGCAGAAAGAGGCAAGAGAAGTAAAGAAAGAGGGAAGAGAGGTGAAGAAATAGACAAGAAAACTCAGGAAGAGGCTAGAGAGGTGCATACAAAGTTAAGAGGGTGCACAAAAAGCAAGAGAGGGGCAGGAAAAAAATCAAGAGAAGTGCGGAAAGAAGCAATAGAGGTGCAGGAAGAGGAGACAAGAGAAATGCAGAAAGAGGCAAGATAGGTACAGAAAGAGGCAAGAGGGGTGCAGAAAGAAGCAAGAGAAGTGCAGAAAGAGGTAAGAGAAGTAAAGAAAGAGGGAGGAGAGGTGAAGAAATAGACAAGAGAACTCAGAAAGAGGCTAGAGAAATGCATACAAAGTTAAGAGGGGTACACAAAAAGCAAGAGAGGGGCAGGAAAAAATCAAGAGAAGTGCGGAAAGAAGCAATAGAGGTGCAGGAAGAGGAAGACATGTGCAGAAAGAGGCAAGAGAGGGGCAGAAAGAGGCAAGAGAGGAGTAGAAAGAAGAAAGAGAGGTGCAGAAAGAAGGAAGAGAGGTGCAAAAAGAGACAACAGAGGTGCAGAAAGAAGCAAGAGAGCTGCAGAAAGAGGTATGAGTGGTTCAGAAAGAAGCAAGAGAGATGCACAAAGAGGCACGAGAAGTGCAGAAAGAGACAACAGAAGTGCAGAAAGAGGCAAGGAAAGTGAAGAAAGAGGCAAGAGAAGTGCAGAAAGAAGAAAGAGGGATGCAGAAAGAGGAAGATATGTACAGAAAAGGCAAGAGAGGTGCAGAGAGAGACAAGACGGGTACAGAAAGAGGCAAGAGAGGTGTAGAAAGAGGCAAGAGAGGTACAGAAAGAGGTAAGAGGGGTGCAGAAAGAAAGAAGAGATGTGCAGAACGAGTCAAAAGGAGTTGAGAGAGAGGCAAAAGAGGTGAAGAAATAGACAGTAGGAACTGCTGAAAGAGACAAGAGAGGTGCAGAAAGAGGAAGAGACGTGCAAAAAGAGGTGCAAGAAGTACAGAAAGAGGAAGAAAGGTACAGAAAGAGGCAAGAGCAATGCAGAATGAGGTAAAAAAGGAGCAGAAAGAAGCAAGAGAGATGCAGAAAGAAGCAACGGAAGTGCAGAAAGAAGCAAGAGAGGTACAGAAAGAGGCACTAAGGGTGCAGAAGGAAGCAAGAGAGGCACAGAAAGAGGTAAGAGGGGCACAGAAAGCAGCAAGAGAGGTGTAGAAAGTGGCACAAGAGGTGCAGAAAGAGGCACAAGAAGTACAGAAAGAAGCAAGAGAACTGCAGAAAGAGGCAAGAGAGGTACAGAAAGAGCCAGGGTTTTTCTGAGTGACTGGGCCCCAACGCTTTCCTCATAGAGATGCGGCAGGCGTGGACTGATACTAAAGGAACTAAGATGGCATGTGCAATTATGGTCATTGAAATAAGCATGTGTTTTCATTCCTTTTTTTATTTAAATATACTTGAAATGCAGCATGGAAAAGTGAGATAAGACATTGATTATGCAAAGTGCAATACTGTAAAGTATGCTGCATTTTACTACCATAATACACACACGTCATTTATCTCTTTTATATTAAGTTATAATTGCGCGTATTTCATTTTTATAAATTGTTTAAATTGTGGTTTACTGACTTCAGAGCTCTCCTGGATTTGAGAGGTAAAAGATCGAAAGCAATTATAGCCTGGCAGTTGCCCACAATCACACCACACGATTAACTATAGAGCCGGGATTGGACTCGAGCTCCTGGATGTCCCGTGGTTATCCTATAAGAGAGACTGTGGCTGTTGTATTTTATACAGCATAATTATTACTACTGATCTCGTCTAAGTAAAGAGAGAGAATGTGTGTGTAATGAGAGAGAAAGAGTGTGTGTGTCTGTGTAGAGAGAGAAAGGGTGTGTGAGTGTGTGTGAGGGGTGTGTGTGTGTGCTCATTCATGTTTGAGGTGAGGAGAGAGATTGTGTGTGTGTGCATGTGTGCGTGCATGTGTGTGTTTGTGTGGTGAAAGATAAAAGGTGTGTGTGGAGAAAGAGAATGGCTGCGTGCACCTGTGTGATTAGTGTGTGTTCGGAATGAGAGAGAGTGTGTGCACACGTGCATGTGTGTTTGTGTGTTTTTGGTAACTTTTCCCATTTGGAATGTTGCCTCAGTACAGCTGCATTCAATCAATGCTGTTATCAGATATAAAGAAGTACAGATACATCCAAAGCTTCTGAGACTAGTTCAGCACAAAACTTCACATGTGGTAAGTATCCACCTGCCTTGTTCTTGTACAAAGTTGTGACAAAGTGAAGCAGGTCTTGCAGCTGTGGGCTGGATTACTGTACACTGCAGCAGACCTCCCCCAACAGACTGGGTTAACTATTTGCACCCTGTGTACAAGAAGCTGGGAGTTTGCTGGAAACATCAAAACCAGCTGCATTAGGCTATTTAATTATGATTGTATTCAATTAGCAGTTGCCTCCGAACCAGAGGCTACTCGGCGCTACACAGTTCTTGTGCACATTCCCTAACCACTGCTGCACCTCAGGTAGTCCTCGATGTGATACATGCTTGGGGTCATGCACAGAAATGAGATGTTTAAAGGTCCTATGCTGCAGAGCCAGCGTTAAAGCACCGAGACACCGGCGTGAAACCGTCAAGGTTCTATTTCATATCCTCGGTTACAAACAGCAGCATCAGAGGATAAGCCAAGGGAGTAATAATGTTCTGTGAAGAAGCAACACACATTTACAACTGTGTGACAGGCTCTTAAGGCATGACCAGTAACTTCTGTTTACTGTACAACAAGGACTGACTTCCAAATGTGAAGAGTTTACTTAATCCCTGTCGGTGTAACTATTAAAACCACAGTGTGTCAAATGTCCTGGAAACTTAGCAGCAGGCATAGCAGAATTACTTGGCGTATGGCAGGTTGGTCGCGTTTCATGAGACAGATTAGCGCTTCGCAGAGGTGACGGTGTTGTAACGGCGCTTCATGTTTATTTGGGCTGGTGTGATGAATGAGCCTGGTTTAATGTGTTTTAATATGGTATGGTGCCCCTTTGAAGGAAGTGTAACATTTTGCACGAAAGTGGCATCCTGCCTGGAAATCACAAGGGGTGTACAGGGCACCATTGGTAACATGTCTCGAGCACTGGATTCTGGATGTTTTTAAAAATATTAATTATTTTGCTGTTTTCGTTATATACTCTGCATATTTCAGATACATTTTAATGTACCTACTTTTTCATCGTCTCTTAATTTACCTCTCTGCATCTATTTTCCATTGCTTTGAAAAGATATCTATATATCTATCTATCTAAAAAAAAAAAAAATCTATCCATCCGCCATCACCTTTTACGCATCCACCCACACAACAATTCATTCATGCATTTCTAACCACTCCATCCATCCACCAGCCCCATCACAGGCATCCATCCATCCACCATTCATCTGTTCTATCTATCTATCTATCTATCTATCTATCTATCTATCTATCTATCTATCTATCTATCTATCTATCTATCTATCTATCTATCTATCTATCTATCTATCTATCTATCTATCTATCTATCTATCTATCTATCTATCTATCTATCTATCTATCTATCTATCTATCTATCTATCTATCTATCTATCCTCTTCCTTTTTAGCTGTCTTGCAGCCCAGCTCTCCATTCTCAAATTCATCCAGCCAATCACATAAACAACCCTTTTCCCATCCACGCGCAGGCCTGTGTGTCTCGTAATCTCCATACATGGACAATTATAACCTGTTATATATAGAAAAGTGACGCTCATCTAATTAGGTTGGCACTACTGATGCACTTATTCAATTCTCTGGGCCCTACCCATGTAGCTATGTAAGAATCCAGGCACTAACTGTTCAGTCAACCAAAAAGACATGGGCAGTATCCAATTGGTGAAACACTATTCATCCATTCATCCAATAGGCTAGGTGCTATGCATGGGCTTAAACAATCATGTATGCACTATCCATGCATTGCATAAATCACCTATATACTGTGTATGCACTTTTGCAATCATTCAGGTACTACAGTTGCACTCATTTAATCATCCTACCAGTATCCATGTATCGAATTATTGAAGCGTTAGTCACACACTTGTTGAATCATTCAGACTCTACTAATGCAGTCATCCAAACACCCAGATACTAGAGGAATACTCATGCAAACATGCAGGTAGTAAGTATGCAAATATGGAATGACCAATGGAGTTATGACTGAGTTAGGGAATCATCTAGGCACTAATTGTATCCTCCTGGAATCACCTAGGCCCTACCTATGCACTTATTCAATCGTCCAGGGAGTATTGTTGTATTCAACCACAAACCCATGTATTTACAAGTTTTACTGATAATTATTTAGTCTTTAGACAATATTGGTGATAGGTTTACTACAATGGTACTCTCTACATAATTACATGAGTGCTTGAGTAGAGCCTGAGTGTTTCATCAGTGCCCTTATATGCCTCAGTATTTCAATGCGTGCATGAGATGTAAGTGGGTGTGTGGATGGCTTCATAGGTTCAGGGCAAATGTAATGATTGCATAGTCTTCTTGTACACAGGCTTTCTTTATTGAAAAAAGCTATATCGAGTATAACAAATTAGTTCATGTGATTGATTAAAGAGAACAATTTAATCAATTGGAGAATGGTATTCCTATAGCAAAAGAGGTGATGGTATCTGCAAATGTACAAGAAGGTATTACAGAAGAGGTATAAGGAAGGTGTACTCAGGGTACTGTATACAAATGGAGTTGTAGTAGTGTTTCTAGTATTAGACAGGAATCCATTGATAGATTAAGAAAATTCCCATGTATCTTACCAAGGCAAAGTTTAAAACAGAAAATAAGTTATACCACTCCAACAATTTGCACTTCAGGTAGGAGACTGTATAATGCGATACCTCCTGCTTTGTGTTTAGGATAAATAGATAGAGCACTGTTGCATGGTAGTGTGGCAGACATTGAAAAGGTTTCTGGTGATGTGCAGTTTTGTTTCTTTGGTCCTGAGCAGGATTCTGATGAAAATGAAGAGTTGTTAAGAGGAGGAGTTGCAGAACAAGACATATATATTACAGTTGATAGTTTTAAAAAAGAGATTACAACATTTAATGGAGTGTTCTGTAAAAAGCAGGGTATGTTTGTATATGTTGTTGATGCAGTTACTAGAAGATTTAAACACAGACTGTCGACTTATATTTAAAAAGTGAAAAGGTAAATTCTGATAACTGGCAAAAGTTAGCTGTGTAGTTTTTGGAGAGGGATGGTTTAACATGTGTATACGGCAAGTTATATATAGTAATGTTACAATAGATAATAAAATGAACAACAGATGCCCATTTTGTAAGATAGTAAAGTGCCTGCTAATGTAGAAAAACTATAAATGTCAACAAAAAAATACATCAACATTTACTATTCTTTCCAGCATTGTAAAGAGCCATTATAGACTGATCCCCAGCACTAAGTACAAGTTCACAATCCATGCAGTATGATGCCAAAGGGGAAAACTGTGTAGCCAAATCTTGAAGTTGAGATTGAACTTTTGAATGGACTCTCTGCTTTGGTGATGTTGTGCTGCTATTGAAGTCGAGGGTACTTCAGCTTTGCATTGCCTTCTTGCTGCTCCCTTGAACTCGTCTTATGAAATGTGCAAAAAAGATAAAAAGGGGAAAAACTACCATGTATGATTTTTAGCAGCATTGTGCATCTCTGTAACATACTGTGCACCAGCACTTATAACTAGGCCTGGGCAAAAATTTTGTTCCGTTCGCGGAAATTGCGATAATTTGACATTTTCGCGTTCCGCGGAGAGCGCAAAAATGTCAAAAATTCCGCTTTCCGCAGCTTGGTGATAATTTGTTTCTTGCTCACGCTGTAAAATAGTACATTCTCGCGTGCCCGCGATCGCCTTGCCTGAATCCCTGCGTTCGCCGACAAGTTTTCTTGATCCGGTCGCGTTCTCCATGAGATGTTGAATTGTTTTTAGCCATTTGCGCTGTCTCGTGACCCGCAGTGACGTCATGCGTCGCGCGATCACGTCTTTCTTCTCGCGATCATGCACCGCGAGACAACTCAAAACAAGATGGCCGCGCCCGCGAGCAACCACATGGGTAAGTTGGCGACCCGCAACCATGCAGAAAATCTCGCGAACATGCGGGAAAAAAAATTCCGCATCTTCGCGATATTTCCGCTTGTTTGCGATAATTTTAAACATTTTCATGATAATTTGCAAAAGTGGATTTCGCAAATTCCGCCCACCCCTACTTATAACAATACTACAGTCCATGCAGTACGGGGCCATTCTTGAAAAGTCTGGAGTTATATCTGTTGTAGTAGTCTGCACCTCAGAATGGAGTTTCTTACCAAGAATTGTTGCTGCTGCCACTGAAGTAGATGATCCTCCAGCTTCACTCTGCTTTAGATGGTATAACATGGACGTTGTCCCACATGAATATTTTTTGTTCGTCCCTCTAGAAGGGATCTTGTCAGACATTGGAATAGTTTTTGCAGCAGTTCTTGATTTCCCATAAGTTTGGGTAAGAATGGATAGTTAAATGTTTGTTAGGAAGTTATGCTCTTTTCGTGTTTTTAGATGTTGAAAGTTATTTTTTTGAGACTGTTGTATTCTATAAATATGTTGTTCAAATAAAGTTAAACAATATGTTATGAAACAGCTAGACTCAAACCGTATTTGTGACTACTAACGTCATTGCGACCTCCGGTGTTTCTATGAAGAATGAAAATGCATCTTTGATGTTATTTCGACCAATGAAGATAAAGGGTATTAGTATCTTACTAAATACCTACACTGAAACTTTATGACAAATATGTCTATATATGTGGTTTACACTTTGTTAAAAACACCAGGTATTTGCAGTCTGTCCTTGACAATGGCACTCATAGAATCATACAGGCACTACCTGTTCAATCATCAAGGACGTAATTTCTGCATCACTCCCCAAATGTCCCTCTTGGAATAGTACTAGTTGGGGCATGAAGTTCCCATGGTTATTGGAGGCCAAGTATCCCTCTTGTCACCTCCAGCAAGTTGTACGCAGTCAGTTTGCTAAGAGGTGTTCTGAGAACTCAACACCTTTCTGCACCACTCTGCAAATACGTTTCCCGGTACACCACTGGTTGGGGAATAAAGATGTCTTGGATGCTAAAGGACCTTGGGGACCAAGAACCCTTCTGCAACTTTCTATGGGTCCTACTCAGAGGGATTGCTGAGAGCTGGTCAGAGGCCCTGCCACCTTTCCACAACATTCTGCAAAGACCGTTGCTACTTAAAAAACTATGGAAATTCTCTGAAAAAAACAAAGGTTACAGGGAGGTAATAGTGAGGAATTCGCTTTTAAAAAACTTTAGGATTTCACTGAAAAAACCAAAGGTTAATGGGCTGTTATAGTTAGGAAATCGAATAAAATAAACCTTAGATATTCACTGAAAAAAAACAAAGGTTACAGGGGTTTTATAGTTAGGCTGACATTTCACCCATATAAAACCAGAGAAATTCAGCAGTTATAGTTATCTGAGCTATAACTCTCGCCCCGCAATGCACTGCTTAAGACCTCACATATTATGTCACTCATGACATGGTCAGTGACATCGCTCATGACATCACTGATGAGATCTCAAATGACATTGCTGATGATATCACTGATGACATCATCCTCAGAATCTTCGAAGCAGCCACTCGCACCCCAATGTAACCATTCATACACCCATTTATACATTTTAAAACCATACAGCCACTCACACCCCAGTGAGACATCAACAGACACTTACACATACATTCACACAGCACTTATATATCCCGTAGTAACTAAGCTAGATGCACACAGTTACATACCAAAAAATTCACTAACACAGCCAGTAAGCAATTCATACAGCCTCTTACATGCACAGTTACAGACACATAGAGTCACTAAGAGTGCCAGTCATATAGTGACATAGTTACTTACATGTCCAGTGACACACCCACAGAGCATAAGCTATTTATTCAAGTACTGACACTCCTAGTCACGCATCCAGGCAAGTAGCCCTTTAAAAATGTGTCAGGCATGGTACTGCAGAGCCTGTTTGCACAGTTTTACTGCCATGTTCGCTTGGCATTTAAAACCCCTTGCCAAACCTTACACTCCCTTTCTAGTACATATAAGTTAACCCTAAGGTAGGCTGTAGGTGGCCGTAGGGCAGGGTGCTACATGCTTAAAAGGTGAGAAATGCACTTAGAAATTTCTGTGAGTTACATGTGCACTTAGAGACCCATATTCCCAGTTCTTCACCCAGTGCCCTACCCATACTGTGACTCACATACTTATGTACAAAAGCATAGAGCCACTAACACATTCAGTCAGACAGTGACAGTGGTAGTTACACATTCACCCAGACACCTACATAGCACTTATGTATCCAGCAATAACAGAGCCATTTGCACACAGTTACACACCCCAACATTCACTAAGACTACCAGTAAGCAATCCATATGGCCACTTACAAACACATTTACACACAACACTCACTAAGACAAACAGTAAGCAATTCATACGGCCACTTACAAACACATTTACAGACCAATTGAGTTAATCATATGCTGACATTGTTACTTACAAATCCAATGACAAACCTACAGAAGGACCGGTACACTCATTCAGATATGTACTCAAGAACTGACACTCCTAATCACCCATCTAAACAATAAGGCCTTTAAACATGTTTTTGGCCTGCTACTGCAGAGACTGTGTGTGCAGTTTTAATGTCAATCTGACTTGGTATTTAAAACACCTTGTCAATGGTTAAACTACCTTTTTTAACACATAAGTCACCCTAAGGTATGCCTACATTGCCCAATGGACAGGATGCTGTGTAGTTAAAAGGTATAGCATGCACTTTAAGTTTCAGTCACTTACACATGCACTTTCAGACCCATACACCTAGTTATATAGCCAGTCACCAACCTAAACAGCCACAGGCATACCTATTTAGAAAACCATAGAGCCACTGCCATATCTAGTCAGACAAGACAGAATCACTTACACATCCACTCACACAATAATCATGCATCCACTACTAATAGAGCCACTTGCACACACAGTTACACAGCCAAACACAAACCAACAAAGCCAGTTAATAATCCATACAGCCATTTATATACCATCTTGACACCCATACAGTCACTAACACACCCAGTCACATACTGAGACACCCAGTTGAACTTAGGAATCTAAGCAGTTTACCACTGCTAGGTGGAGGTAAAGTGTATGTGCTACTCACCTTAACATGGTGTCATTGACTTATCCACAATTGGTATGTTTAAGTGAACTGTAAGTCTCTTGTAGGGTGCACTACCCATGCACAGGGCCTGAAAATTAAATGTTTGCAGTGGGCCCGCAGCACTTATTGTGATATCCATTCAAGTGGCCCTTTAAACCCAACTAAGGCTTGCAACTGCTGAGCCTCTGTGTGCGATTTACTGCCACTTTGTCTTGAGATTTAATACTCCTTGCTTGTTTAAACCCTCCTTTATTTACTCATATGTCACCCCTAAGGTATCCCTTGGGTAGCCCAATGGACAGGGTGTCCTGTGGTTAAAAGGTAAGTCATGAACTTTTAGGTTTCAGTCACTTACACATGCACTCACATACCCATACACCCAGGTGTACAGACAGTCACCCACATATACAGTCACAGACGTACCTATTTAGAAAACCATACAGGTACTGTCACATCCAGTGAGACAATGTCTGAATCACTTAAACATACACTCATGCAGTACTTATGTGTCCACTACTAATAGAGTCAATTGTACATACAGTTACAGAGGCAAACACTGACTAAAACTGCCAGTTACTAATATACACATCTACTTATCTGCCCAGGTAGACACCCATAACACACCCAGCCCATTTAGACACACATACAATAACTAAAACTCCCAATCACGTACTGAGACACCCAGTTCGCCTTAGGAATCTGAGCAGTTTACCACTGCTAGATAGTGATAAAGTATATGTGCTTCTCCTCTAAACATGGCTTGATTGACTTAACCACAATTAAGATATTCAATGTATCTATAAGTTTCAAGTAGAGTGTACTACATGTATCCAGAGCCTGTATATTAAATTCTAGTAGTGGTCCTGCAGCACTAACAGTTTTATATTTATTTCTAATTTTTCTAAACAAGGTATAACAAGGGGTAATGGAAGGTAATTGGGAAGAAGCAACTGGCGTCAGTCTGTGAAAAACAATAGTTATTCTTCACTGTTTCCAGGTATGCAGCAACAGACAACATCTTTACAGCCAAGGGCATATTACATTTGCTACAGAGTGTTACTATCTCAGATTACTTATCATAGACAGCTGGAACAGTTATGCCAGCCATAGACAATGATTCCACTAAGGCTACTGCAGATAATTATTGCATTGACTTGCCTTCTTCCACATTATGCATTGGTACATGCATTGATTGTTGGGTTTTGAAGTACTTCCACGTAAAACTTGTCTCATGGGAATACTTCTTCCCAGTATGTCTCGACGATTGCTTGCTGCAGATATTGCACAGGACAAACTTGGCACTAATCTTTTTCATCTCCTGAAGGAATATAGAAATGTATCCAAACATTGCTCTCCAAATTTGAAGGTGGCATTTCTTCCTGCTCATGCAGAACAGGGGCAGGTTGTGCTTGCTGGTCTAAAGACATTCCTGCATATATCGGAAGTAATTGTGCACAAAAGTGTATTTGTAAATGGTTAAATAAGTTATAAGTTATTTGTGTATTGTTTGGCTTAAATTGTATAATGTTACCAGCTCAGATAACTTATTGAAGTAAGCTGGTACTGTTATTTCTTGAACCTTTGAAGGTTCCCCCAATACTACTGCAGATGGTGAGTGTGGTTCTTCACCACTTGCCTTCTAACGCACCAAGCAATGTATGTTCTTTCAAATCTCTACCATTAAGTTCTCCTGGTTTCTTGCATTTGCTGCCTTTAATGTTAGAGTTTGGTTTTCTCAAAAAGTCATGTAAGTCATCACACGGATATTCTGCACAACTGAGGGTTAGAAACCAACTTAGTGTTCCTTAGTTGCGCAACATGCACTTGAGCTCACCATGAAGATGACACAAATACTCATTGGTCCCACATTGACATACAATCAAATTTGACAAATTTGGATAGGTAAAGTGAATAGGCAGCAGCACTGAAAGTACATAGGTGGGGTCCTAGTATAGTTAATCTGAAGTTCAGATTTGGGTGTGTTACTGTATTTATATATAGTTAAATAAGTTATGTTATGTTTATTTGTTAATTGTTTGGTTAAAATTGTACTGCAATGTGTTCATAAAATGCATTTGTAGAGTTATAAAAATGTATATTACTAATTTAACTTGTGGGTCACAAACACACCCATACATGTACTAATGCATTAACTCACACACCTATGGAGTCATTCACACAGGTACTGACAAACCTACACAAACACACACACACTCAAAATCCCATATAGACAGTGGCAGACCCATTTACACATGCACATATTTACTTATATAAAACTAGTGTTTTAGTGATTTCTTTCCTACAATCTTTATGATTGTTTTTTCCCCACAATTCAATGAAGAGTCTTCCAACAGTAAAACAGAACCTCATTCATGGTGTTTGAGTATAGAACCTGAGAACAGTAACAAGGGAAAATGCATC
Organism: Triturus cristatus; assembly: GCF_964204655.1. Taxonomy (NCBI): domain Eukaryota; kingdom Metazoa; phylum Chordata; class Amphibia; order Caudata; family Salamandridae; genus Triturus; species Triturus cristatus. The sequence continues at coordinate 504,396,411 of NC_140591.1, forward strand.
CACGGAATACATTTTTGAAGTGACAAGCATGTGGCATTTTGCACAGTGAGTACCCATCCCACTCAAACCTTCAAAAGATGCTGAGATGCTGAGAATTTATCAACTACAGCTGATGATTGTTCTCCCTAGGATGCTGTAGCAGTGGACTATCCTGCTGCACTTGGTTTCTCTTGCATCATCCCTCTGTAGACCCTTTCATGATTTGTTTTAAAGTGCTTCCACTTGGAACCCATCCCATGTGAATACGTCTTGGCAGGACCCCTGGATAACTGGTTTCTGCAAACACTGAACTACACATACTTAGATGTAACCTTCTTTTCTCCTGAAAGTAATATCAAATGCGTCCAGGCATCACTTCGTTTTGTGCTTGCTGGTCTAAAGATATACCTGTATGTATCTCGAGTAGCTGTGCACATACGTTTATCCGTAAATCATTAAATAAGTTGTGTTATGCTTATCATCATCATCAATAAACTTTATTCTGCAGCAGTAAATATGCATAGAAGTACAATAATCAATATGTCTTTCCACATTTAAAAAAGATAAAGACTGACATACATAAGGATCCTAAAAATTGTAAAATCACTATCTTCTAAAAGCAGATAACAGTTACAATCCATCATTATTACAAGCAGTCTTATTAAGCCATAATTAAAGGTCAGAAAACTCCATCTCATGTGGATACAGTAATATAAATAAAAATGGTTAAACAGAAAGCTTAACTTTGATTTTTTTTTTAGTCCTCATCTCACCTTAAGCGTCTGCAATAACAACAAAAAGCCCGTTTCGACCTGAAAACACCCTCGGGCTTCAGTTTACTGCTTTAGCTTAGACCAGACCAGGCCAGCTTCTTGGTACATGGCTCGGTAAAATGGTGTAATCATTGGACCGAAAGGGAACTTAAAACCAACCTCATTTCGGTACCCAAGATAAGAGATATGACCAGATATTTTGATCATTATCATTCAGGCCACTCTGGCCCAAGCGGGCCATACTAAGTGCGGTTGCCAACCACTTCTCGTACAACAGGGACATCGGGTCTTTCCAACATTTACAGATCTCCCTCCGTGCAATTATGATGAGGCAGAGAAGTAGACCCTTTTGTGTATTAGAAAGCAAACTTATTGGACCGGTGTCTACCCCAAAGAAGACTATTGCTAAACTTAGTTTAAACTCACGTCTGAAAATGGCCAAAAGGGTATTTTCAACATTATGCCAAAAGCCGGATAGAGAGGGACACTCAAAAAACATGTGTAAATCATCTGCCTCAGCATACCCACATCTAGGACACTTCGGGGATGAACATGGGGCAAATCTCGCTATCTTCTTGGGGGTATAATAGAGCCTATTAATAACAAAGAAATGTTTTTTTCTTTAAGGGAGGCTGGCCTAACATACCTATATAGAGTTTGAAGAGATAAGGGATAGAAGTCAATAGCTGTTTCACCCAATATAGACGAATTCCAGATAGAGTGTGATGGAGGGGTATCAGCGTCATAAGCATCCAATAAGCTCTTATACCATAGTCCAACTTCTTTTTTTATCAACTTTGTATTTTGTAGGCAGAGTTCAATTTCCCAATTACCTCGTATCGTTTCTTTCTCAGCTGTATACCAAGAGCATAATTGTATATATTTGAATTTAGAGAAAGAACTGACTATTTTAGATCTAAGGATCACCCAGGGGAGAATGCCGTCTGATGATAAAAGGTGGGACCAAATCATTATTCCTGCCTTTTTAATTGATAATGCAAGACTGTCTTGCAGGCATAATGGTAGGCCCGCAGAGCCCCAGATAGGGGAAAAATCCGAATAGTATCCAATCCCCCATCTCTCTCTAACATCTATGCCATAGATTTAATTCCATTTTTAAGCATTTTAGGCAAACCTTCTTAAAAAACCTTGGGGCCCCAAACTTGTACAGAAATCCGACACCACCCCCTTCGAAGCTGACCATTACGCTCAAAATCTTCCCCCAGTTGGTTTCACCTGAGTTAATAAGCAGAGAATGTATATTCTTAAACTGAAAGGCGGTGGAATACCAGAAATGATCAGGAAGAGCCAGGCCTCCCTTAAGGAGCTTTCGTCTCAACTTCTTCCAGGAGAGCCTGGCTCTTTTATTAGCCCAGACAAAGCTTCCAATTTTACCTTGTATCTTGTCTAGAAGCTTTCTGGGGAAGTCGAGAGGGATGGTACTAAACATATAGGTTAATTTTGGCAGAATAACCATCTTGACGAGGTTTACCCGGCCATATATGGTCAAAGGCAAATTCTGCCATCTAGAAAAAAGATGGTCAATTTCCTTGGCTACTCTACTCAAATTAGTCGTTGGGATGTCAGCTAGATTTCAAACTATTGTTATCCCCAGATACCTGAATTCCTTACTACGCCTTCCAGTCCAGTTGTCTACTCCCCAGGACATTACCTCCGTCTTGGAGGGGTTGACGAGATATCCAGAGTACAGGCCAAACTCTTCCAGTATTGCTTCTACCTTAGGGAAAACCACAGTGGGGTTACTGGTGTAGACCAACAGGTCATCGGCGTAGAGGGCTAACTTACAGCTTAGTCCGATACTTGGAAAGGGGTAATCTGATTGTTCATTCTCAGAGCCTGAGCGAGAGGCTCAATATAGATATCAAAAAGCAGAGGTGAAATAGGACACCCCTGCCTGGTTCCTCTGGTAATGTTAAAGCTAGGGGTCAACCGGCCATTCAGGAGTATAGCTGCGGAAGCACCCTCGTAGCATCTAATAAGCGTTTGAATGAACATTGGGCCAAATCCCATTGTTCTTAAGGTTTCCCATCGAAAGGTCCAGTTGACACGGTCGAAAGCCTTGGCTGCATCATAAGCTGCCATAGCCAAAGGCTCCGAATGCGCCAATGCCAAGTCAAAGGAGCCAATAAGTTGAAGCGTTTGTTCCTGAATGAACCTTCCTGGGATAAAGCCCTTTCGGTCCGGATGTATCAGCTGTGGAATCAGCTTGACCAATCTCCCTGCTAAAATGCTCATAAAGATCTTATAATCGGCATTAAGCAGGGAGATTGGCCTATACGACTCCGCTTTGAGGGGATCCTTCCCTGTCTTTAAGATGAGGACAATCGTGGCCTCCTTCCATGATCTGGGGATCTTACCGTTGAGGCTGTAAACATAGTTGAATAGTTCGCACATTCTGGGAACTATCTCATCTTGGAGAACCTTATAGATTTCCCCAGGAAGGGCATCTGTCCCGGCGGCCTTATTATTTCTGATCTTTTTTATATGTAGTTTAATTTCCTCCTCAGATATTGGGGCATCCATAGTGTTAAGGCCCTCCTCCGTTAGAACAGGTAATGCCTTATTACGGAGGCAATCTTGGATGTTCCCGGGAGTAGAAACTATCTCCTCTTCATATAACTTAGAGAACACAGAGATAAGGCACCTTTGTATATCGTCCTGTTTACAGGAAGTTACTCCTGTTTCGTCTATTACCAGAGTATTAATGTTTTTCTTAGACCGGTCAGCCCTTACTTTCCATGCCAAAAGGGCGCCCGCTTTTTCACCGTACTCGAAGTTTTCCATATTGTGAACCAACCATTGTGCTTTTATTTTATTATCCAACTTCTTCCTGTACTCTAGGCGTAGATGTTCAAGTTCACTAAGAATCTGTGTCAGGTTACCAGGGAGGCAAGTCAACCTATCTCCTTCTAGCTTGGAGATCTCTCTTTCCAATGTCTGGAAGTCCAGGGCCTCTTCTCTGTTCTTGGCACATATCATACTATGGGTCTGTCCACGGAGATAGGCCTTATAGGCGTCCCATATATAATCTGGGGACGTAGAGCCGATGTTGTTAATAAAATAGTCACTTGTTGTACTTTTTAGGGCATCAAATATTTCAAGAATTAGACAGCATTGCCCTTTTCAGTGTCCATCTAGGAGTTAGGCTAGGTCTATTCCCTGAGTACGAAAAAGAGATTGGGGCATGGTCAGACAATATACTTGGGAGAATGGTAATATCACCCAAGTTTTCTAGGCTTGTCTTATCAATAAAGATGTAGTCAATTCTGGAGGAATGATTATATTTCTTACTAAAAAGGTGAAGCCTTGGTCTGCACCTCTCAGGACCCTCCAGGCATCTGCTAGACCTAGCAGATGAATCATGTTAATCATAGCTCGACGGGCACACGGAGCCGCAACATATTGACTATGGTTAGACCTGTCCTGGAGGGGATTAAGGAGGACATTGAAATCACCTCCGATTATTACCGGGGTGGTGCCCTCTCTTAGTCTAGCCTGCACTCTGTATATATAGGCTGGATCGTCCGTATTGGGGCCATAGTATGAGACTAGGGTTAAGTCTCCCCCCCCGATGGTCAACTGGACTAGTATCCATCTTCCTGACTGGTCCGTTGAGACAGATCTAATAATTCCTCCAGTACCTGATCTAATCAATATTGCTACCCCTTTACAGTGAAGTGTCTGCTCTGAAGAGCAATAATGCTCGACCCATCTGTACTTCCCAAAAACGATCTTACACTCAGAACTGCTTAAGTGGGTCTCTTGTAGAAGAAAAATTTGAGCTGAGGATTGCTCGAGGAATTTCATAACTAGCCTTTGTCTACGTGGACATCGGAGCCCGTTGATATTCCACAAGACAAAGCTTAACTTTGATAACCACAGTTATAGAGTCACCCTATGTTTGACGGCTGCCCAAAGAAATGATGCAAGCATGAAACAAACATGAACATCACCTAGTTGCTGAATATAACAAAGGTGTGGTGCACATTGCCTAAAATCATATATGCATAGTATAGGAGAGTAGGATCTGCTTCACATGTTTACCCCCACTTTTTTCTGGTTATTCACTGTTTTTCGACTTTAGTCTGGCTGAGACACTGCTATCCAGGGCCCCAGCCTAGCTGCTTCCTCTCTAAAATGATTCCATGTACTTTAGGTACATTACAGATTGGATCTGAGGTGCCCTTGTAAGCCCCTAGTATATGGTATACTATGTACCCAGGGCATAGGTACACCAGAGGCCTACCAGGGGCTGAAGCATGTATTATGCCACCCCTGGGAAGCCACCCAAAATGACACCACAGGTCTGCTACTGCAGCCTGGGTAAGGTGGTGCATGCACCCCTTACAGAGATATAGGTTAACTATATCTCACCATATACACACGTATAAACCTATAAGTCACTCCTATGGCAGGCCTTATCAATACTGAAGGCAGAGTGCTTGGTTCCTATGTGAGAGGGTGCCCCTGCATGAGCAGAGCCCCTTTGCAGTGTTCGGAGCCCCTTCTCTGATGCTGTTTGTAGTGCAGCCTGACCATATACCCTTAAGTGCATTACAACCAAACGGTAAATGCTAACTTTGGACTGGCCGCAAGGAAACATGTCGTGTTTGGTGTCAAACACCTTGGAATCCTACCCCCACACCAGTAACTGGTGTGGGAGTATGATCCCACCCTTCTAGAGGGAGAGACATGACTGCACTTGTATACCCGGTAGAAACTTAATAAAGCCCTGGCATCACAAAATGGATGCTGCAGCCACAGGCACGGGTCTGGCCTCCTGCTGCTGAACAAACTCCGGCAGGGGAGGCCTGGACAATAGGTTTCCTGTCACAGGGAGGTGTAACCACCTCCCAGACAGGCTTATGTGTATTGGGGCTGGGTGGGAGCACTCTCTGAGTGCTTTGAAGTCCTGCAATTTGGACATTTGGTGTCCCTGTGCACAGTCCAGCTCAAACCGGCTCAGGGGCTTCCAGCCCCTGCTCTGGCACGAAACTGGACAAAGGAAATGGGTGTAGTCACCCCTTTTTCCAAACCCTCCCATAGGTGGGTCCCCAGAGTCTATCCAACCCCCTACCTTAGTATAAGTATGGGACCCCTGTCCTTAGGACTTTAGATTACCCTGGACAAAACTATGAAGCTGAATCCTGGACCTTCGACACTCTGCTCAAGACCAGAGGACTGAAGAAATCTCCCTTGGGGTCAAGGAGTGACTCCTCTGCTTGGCAGGCACCAACAAAGCAATTTGCCGGTCTGCATCATCGAAGCTCCTGCTGGACTCCGAACTATTTGCAGCCCAGGAAGAGGATTTCCAGACATCTCAGAGGCCGACGCGAGTCCCCAGCAAAGCTGAGACCCACAGCCCTCGTGAGTAGCGTGGAACCGGAACTCCTAGTCACCGTGCATTTCTGCAAGTGCATTGACTTCTCGATGTCTCTTGAAGTAGTGCTTGGGCTAACTTGTAGCCCGCACCTCGAGCACTGAATCCACTGAAGATTGTCGGCCTGGTCATTCCGAGTGACCCGTGGGCTGCCATTTTGTCTTTTGTCACGAGGTTCCTTTGTGATCCCTGGTCCGTTGACTTGTGGGTCCCTGAGGGGTTACTTTGCATTTTCTTGGGCTTTTCTGATTGCTCCAGAAGTGCCCTGACTCCCATGTAAGTGGTGAGTCCCAAAGACCTTGCTGGTCTGCACCAAAGCATCTTTCTAGTTTATGCGTGGGTTGCTGTTGCCAAGGCTTGTTGTGTCCAATCCGGGTACCAACGCTGCAGCACTCGACATTCGTGGGACAGCTCGAATCTAGCTCCTGGTTGTCCTCGACACCTCCTGGACCTCGTGGCTGAAGATTTAAGCTTCACCTATTTCACCTGAAATCACCCGACATCGGTGGGCATCTGCTCATCGCCTTCCTGGTCCCTGGCAAGTGACCCAGACTCTGTCCCCTCTGCTTTCAGGTTCTTCTCATCCTCGAGCCAGGCTTGGATCTCTTCGGACACTTCACATCTTCACGGCAGGAGCACTTCTTTGCCAGGTCCCATTGAAATCGACGACGCGACCCGACACCAAAAGACACCTATGCACCCGGCTTCCCTGGGTAAGGTAACACAAGTACTCTGGTGCTCCCATGGTGCTAGCCCTCGAACTTCCTAAGTCCAAAAGGGTTTGGTCCTGACTCATTTCTAAGTGTCCCTAATCTTTAAAAATCTAACCGTGACTTTCCCCATAGAAGCTAATGGGAGTTCGCGACTGTGTTCACACATGGCACACGGCCCCGTGGGTCTCCTGTGTCACTACTTTGGGTGGTTTCTTGGGGTCCCAGCGATTCTACAGGCTCAAGGCCTTGTGTCTAGTTAAGTTGTGGTTCTTATACCACTAGTTTAGTATATGGTTTTGCTCGCCTCTAAGGCCTGATGTGTATTTGTGCTATTTTACTGTGATTATTGAAGAATAACTTACGTGTTATGACCTCTAGTCTCATAAAGAGACTAGGAGGGTGTATTTAGTAATAAATACATATATTTTATATATATACCTGGTGTGGATATCTTTCATTTAGTGACTCAAGAGATTATAGACTGGCAAAACAAGCTGCTTTACATTCCTTCAAGACTTAGCCTGAAGGCTGCTTTCCATAGCTACCACTAGGATAGCTTTCACTAAAGGTTGTCTTTAACCTACAACCAATAAGGGGTTGTTTGGACTGATACAAGGTGCCCACTATGGACAGACTATATCAGGCCAACTTTTCACATTGGTGTGCAGCGTGTGGGATTCCAGCTTGCTATTGTTTTACCAGATAATCTCAATTGAATAACTAACTGAAAACCACTAAAGTTACCTTAGGTACAGATAATATAAGCTTTAGAATACAGTAAGTTCTACTGAACTTTGAGTTGTGTGTTAAGGGATAGCACACCCTTACTACAACTCAAGAGAGTTTAGTAGGCCACACTAGAGTAGGTAGTGCAATACACCACACCACACTAGTAATGTCTTCAAGGCCAGGAACTAGTAGGTCCTTGCCAGAAGCCAATGGGCTTCAAGATTTCCAGTATGAGAGACTCCCATTCATGGAACTGAGAGCATTATGTACAACTAGGAAACTGAAGACAGGCAAAAGTCCAACCACTCAGCATCTCATAGAGGTACTCAGGCTGGATGACCTTAGCAGATCTTTAGGATCTGGTGGGGTATGCAGAGTGGTTGGAACATCACCTGAGGAAGGGCCTAGGGGTGTAATTCCCCATGACCTGACCTCTGAGGCTGGACAGGCAGATGACAATTGTGAGAAGTTGGCCTGGTATATGCTGTCCACTAATTAAAGTGGGCACCCTGTACCAGTCCAAGCAACCCCTTATGGTGATAGGTTAAAGACAACCTTTATTGAAAGCTATCCTAGTGGTAGCTATGGAGAGCAGCCTTCAGGCTAAGGAAGGAATGTAAAGCACCTTGTTTTACCAGTCTATAATCTCTTGAATGACCAAATGAAAGGACAACTACTCCAGGTATATATATAAAATATATGTATTTAAGATTAAACACACCCCTCTAGTCTCTTTATGAGGCTGGAGTTTGAAGTACTTAAGTTACAAGTCAGTATTCAACAGTAAAAGCACAAATACATGATTGGGCCATAGGGGCGTACCAAACCATATACCAATAAAGTGGTATAAGAACCACGACTGAACTAGACACAAGGCCTAGAGCCTTTAGAAGCGTTTGGGCCCCAAGGAACCACCCAAGGTAGTGACGTAGGGGACCCAAGGGGACGCGTGCAGTGTTAGAACACAGGTGCGAATCGCCGTTGACTTCTATGGGGAAAGTCGCAGTTGGAAAATTACAAGTTAAGGACACTTATAGGATGACTACAAGCAAACCCTTTTGGACTTAGAGGTGTCTAGGGACAACACCCACGGTAGCACCGGAGTACTCGAGTTACCTCACCCAGGGAAGCCGGGTGCATAGGTGTCTTTTGGTGTCGGGTCGCGGCGTTGTTTTCAATGGAAGCTGGAAAAGAAGTGCTGCTGCCGTGAAGAGGAGAAGTTTCCGAACAGATCCAAGCCTGGATCGAGGATGGAAGGAACCTGAAAGCAGAGGGGACAGAGCCTGGGTCACTTACCAGTGACCAGGGGTACGATAGTCCAATGCCCATAGATGTTGGGTGCTTCAGGTGAGTTGATGGGTGTCTCGACTCTTCAGCCACGAGGTCCAGGAGGCGTTGATGATGACCAGGAGCTGGATTGGAGCTGTTCCACGAAGTCTGTCGGTGGCACCAGGCTTGGGGTCTCTACACTCTGAATACAGGAGTCCATCATCCCAATACACCTTATGGGGCCACTAGCACTCCCAGCAGCCTCAGCAGCAGCTTGCTGTCTGAGGGGTTCAAGAGAGGGGCAGCTCTGCTGCTCCTGGCTCAGATCTGCCCTGGAAGGGCCCCCTGTCCCCAAGAACTCAACCTGATCAGGCTCAAGCTCCTCTGGGACAGTTCCTTCTTCAGGACTGTGATCATCTCCCTCAAGAGACTGATCCTACTTCTGAGCCAGGGGGGAAGGCTCTGCCTTAACGCTTCATCTCCTCCTCTTGGATGCCACTTGGTCCATTGATCCAGAATCCAAGACCTGTTCAGTTTCAGACTTTTTGCCCTGTGACCTGATCATAGCAAACACATCTGCAGGGATGCCCAGCCTTTCTGCATGAGTCCTGAGCTCTACTTCTGCCCAAGCTGAAGTCTCTAGATCTTTGCCAAGCAAGCATTCGACTGGTAGGTCTGCACTCACCACAACCTTCTTAAGGCCAGTTACTCCTCCCCAGGAGAAGTTAACAACTGCCTGAGAATGGTTTGATCTGACATTGCTAGCATTGGTCACTTGGTACATTTCACCAAGTAGAATCTTCCCAGGAGCCACAAGATCTTTTGTCACCATAGTGACACTTGCTCCTATGTCCCTGAATGCCAAAGCCTGTACTCCATTGATTAAAGGATGTTGCCTGTACTTGCCCAAGTTACTGGGACTCACAGAGGGGGTCATATCCATGCCCCAATCACAGACAAGAACAGCCTGAGTGGTTTCTCTGACTAGGCCAGAAACCAACTCAGTACCCAGGGTCAACCCTACTAAACCCTTGGCTTGTGTACTCCCACCACCAATTGTAACTTCACTAGGGGGAGCAGGTGCGTTAGGGGCATTGGTGGGAGCTGGAGTATTCTCTTCGGACTTGGTGCAATCACTGGTCCAGTGTGTCTTTTGCTCACAGACTTTGCACCATGGTTTCTTTTGGCCTTTCCCTTTGTTAGACTGTGAATCCCCACCTGAAGAAGATTTGTGGGGTCCTTGTGAAGACTTCTGGTCTTTACCCTTGTCCCCACCCTTGTCAGAGTTCTTAGAATCTTGCTTCTTAGGGTCACCACCTTGGTTCTCTACGTTCTGCCTCACCCTGGTTCTGACCCATTTGTCTGCCTTCTTTCCCAATTATTGGGGAGAGGTCAGATCAGAGTCTACCAGGTACTGGTGCAACAGCTGATTTTGACAGTTTTTAAGAATCTGCTCCCTCATTATCAGATTGTACAATCCTGTGAAGTCACACACTTTACTGCCCAATAACTAACCTTCCAGAGCCTTAGCAGAACAGTCAACAAAGTCCACCCAGTCTTGATTTTGTGCCTTTTGGGTATCCCTGAACTTTAACCTGTATTGTTCAGTGATTAGGCCAAACCCATCTATCAGTGTACTTTTCAAGACCTGGTAATCATCACCATCCTCTTCTCTTACAGTGAGGAGCTTATCTCTACCTTTGTCTGCAAAGGAGAGTCATAGGATTTCTGCCCACTGCCCTTGGGGGACCCTCTGTACTTTACAGGCCCTCTCCAAGGCAGTTATCCATTTGTGGATGTCATCCCCACTCTGGTAGGGAGGGAAAATCTTACCTAGGTTTCTATGGTCATAAGACCTCTCCCTATCTCTAGGGATGTTGCTGCCACCAAGGGACTCTAGTCCCTCCTTTTTTCTATCTCTGTAGAGCTCTAGGGCTTTCTTATCTAGGGCCATCTGCTGCTTTCTGAGGTGAATCTGTGCTTGCTCATACTTCAGCAGTCTCTCTCTCCTCTCCTGGGAGGTTTCCCTCCCTCTCTGAGAAGAAATAGAGGTCCCTACAGATGAGGTAGACTGGACAGACTCCCTTGAGAGAGATCTATCCCTTCTAACCCTTCATTGTCCCTTCCTGGAGGGACAAAGAGGGGAGCATTGTGCTCATCCTCATCATCCTCATCCAGTGGAGCTGGGTTTTCCAGATCCTGATCATTGTCATCAGTCTGGTCATCAGCAGAGGTTGGGCCAGGGGGAGTTCCACCCTAAGGTCCACCTTCAACTGCTGCCCCACCCACTCTGCCTACCCCTTCAGGCCCACTAGGCCCTGAGAGATCATCCAGCCTGAGTATCTGCAAGAGATGCTGGGTGGTTGGGCTTTTGTCTGTCTTCAGCTTTCTAATAGAACATAAGACCCTAAGCTGAGCAAAGGTGAGATCCTCATACATATAGGGGAGAAACCCATTGGCTTCTGGAAGGGACCCACTGGTTCCTGTCTGATTAGACATTACTAGTGTGGTGTGGTGTATTGCACTACCTACACTAGTGTGGTCTACTAAAAACTCTCTTGAGTTGTAGTAAGGGTGTGCTAAGCCCTTGACAGACAACTCTAAATTTAGTAGAACGTACTGTATACTAAGCTTGATATTATATGTACCTAAGGTACCTTTATTGGTTTTCAGTTGATCAATTCAATTGAGATTATCTGGTAAAACAATAGCAAGCTGGAATCCCGCACGCTGCACACCAATGTGAGAAGCTAGCCTGGTATATGCTGTCCACTAATCAAAGTGGGCACCCTATACCAGTCCAAGCAACCCCTTATGGTGATAGGTTAAAGACAACCTTTATTGAAAGCTATCCTAGTGGTACCTATGGAGAACAGCCTTCAGGCTAAGTCTTGAAGGAATGTAAAGCAGCTTGTTTTACCAGTCTATAATCCCTTGAATGACCAAATGAAAGGACAACCACACCAGGTATATATTTAAAATATATGTATTTAAGATTAAACACTCCCCTATAGTCTCTTTATGAGGCTGGAGTTCGAAGTACTTAAGTTACAAGTCAGTATTCAACAGTAAAAGCACAAATACACGTTTGGGCCCTAGGGGCATACCAAACCATATACCAATAAAGTGGTATAAGAACTACGACTCAACTAGACACAAGGCCTAGCGCCTTTAGAAGCGTTTGGGCCCCAAGGAACCACCCAAGGTAGTGACGTAGGGGACCCACGGGGACGCGTGCAGTGTTAGAACACAGGCGCGAATTGCCATTGACTTCTATGGGGAAAGCCGCGGTTGGAAAATTACAAGTTAAGGACACTTAGAGGATGACTACAAGCAAACCCTTTTGGACTTAGAGGTGTCTAGGGCCAACACCCAAGGGAGCACCGGAGTACTAGAGTTACCTCACCCAGGGAAGCCGGGTGCATAGGTGTCTTTAAGTGTCGGGTCGCGGCGTTGTTTTCAATGGAAGCTGGCAAAGAAGTTCTGCTGCCGTGAAGAGGAGAAGTGTCCGAAGAGATCCAAGCCTGGATCAAGGATGGAAGGAAACTGAAAGCAGAGGGGACAGAGTCTGGGTCACTTACAAGTGACCAGGGGCATGATAGTCCAATGCCCACAGATGTTGGGTGCTTCAGGTGAGTTGACGGGTGTCTTGACTCTTCAGCCATGAGGTCCAGGAGGCATCAACGACAGCCAGGAGCTGGATTCGAGCTGTCCCACAAAGTCTGTCGAGTGCTGAGGTGTCAGCGACCTGAATGGATCCAACAAGCCTTGGCCACGGCAAGTCAAGTGGAAATAGAAGGATGTCGGTGCAGACCAGCAAGGTCTGGGGGACTCACCCAGAGAGGGTAAGTCAGGGCACGTCTGGAGCAACCAGGAAAGCCCAACCAGAAGAGGAGTTGCCTTCATGGGGACCCACTAGCCAGCGTGCTAGCGATCGCGAAGGAGCCTCGAGCAGTCACACTGGAAACTGGCCCACGGGTCACTCGTAGAGTGGAGGCCAGAGATCTTCAGTGCTGTAGGTGCCCAAGGCTGGGGCTACGCAGAGCCCAAAGCACAATTTCGAGGAACACTAGGAAGATGATGTACTGGCAAAATATCACAGTGTCCAGGTGTCACGGTTCCAGGTCACCCACGATAGCCACGGGCCTCAGCTTTGCTGTGGACTCAGGGTAGCCTCGGGGAAGTCTGGAAATCCACCTCTGATGATGCAAAGACTTCGGCGTTTGGCGGGAGCTTCAGAGTTGCAGACCGGACAGTTGCTTCTGTGGTGCCTGCCAAGCAGGGGAGTCACTCCTTGACCCAAAGGGAGATTTCTTCCATCTTCTAGTCGAAATAGAAAGTCAAAGGTCCAGGATATATGTTGCAGAGTTTCATCCAGGGTAATCTAAAGTCTCGAGGACTGGGTTCCTATACTTATACTAAGATAGGGGGTTGGACATACTCTGGGGACCCACCTATGGGAGGGTTTGGAAAGAGGGGTGGTTACACCCATTTCCTTTGTCCAGTTTTGTGCCAGAGCAGGGGCAGGTAGCCCCTGCAACCGGTTTGAACTAGACTATGCACAGGGACACCAAGTGTGCCCCCAGTGCAGGACTTCAAAGCACTAGAGAGTGCTCCCGCCCAGCCCCATTACACATATGCCTGTCTGGGGAGGTGGCTACACCTCCCTGGGACAGGAAACCTATTGCCCAGGCCTCCCATGCCAAAGTTTCGGTCAGCAGCAGGAGGCCAGACCTGTGTCTGTGGCAGTGGCATCCATTTTGTGATGCCTGGGCTTTAGAAAGTCTTTACCGGGTAGACCAGTGTGAACATGTCTCTCCCTCTAGAATGATGGAATGCTACCCCGACCGCCAGAACTGGCGGGGGTTAGTATTCCAAAGGGTTTGACACCAAACACAACATGTTTCCGTGCAGCAAGTCCAAAGTTATCATTTACCGCAAGGTTATAATGCACTTAAGTGTATATGGTCAGGCTGCAACACAAACAGCATCAGAGGAGGTACTCCGAACGCTGCAGAGGGGCTCTGCTCATGCAGGGGCACCCTTTCATATAAAAACCAAGCACTGTGCCTTCAGGATTGTTAAGGCCTGCCAAAGGAGTGACTTATAGGTTTTATATGTGTGTGCAACGGTAGTGATATAGACTGCAGTAGCAGACCTGTGGTGTCATTTTGGAGTGCTTCCCAGGGGTGGCATAATACATGCTGCAGCCCCTGGTAGGCCTCTGAGGTACCTATGCCCTTGGTACATAGTATACCATATACTAGGGACTGATAAGGCACTCCAGACTCCAATTAGAGATGTACCTAATGTACATGGAAACCATTTTAGAGAGGAAGCAGCTAGGCTGGGGTCCTGATTAGCAGGTTCACAGCCAGACTAAGGTTAAAAAAAACTGTGAAACACCAGCAACAAAGTGGGGTTACCCATGTGAAGAAGATCCTACTCTCCTACAACAATGATCTGGACGTGGAAAATCCAGCTCCCCTAGACAGTGATGGAGAGGACCAAAATGGACCCCTCTTTATCCCTCCTGGGAGAGTTGGTGGTGGGCCAAGAGGGTCAAGATCTCCCTCAGTGGAGTCTAACCATTCTAACTCATCTATAGGGACCTCAATCTCCTCTCATAGGAGGGAAACCTCTCAGGAGAGAAGGGAGAGACTGCTTAATTATGAGGAAGCTCAGCTTGAAATCAGAAGAAAGCAGGTAGCCCTAGATAAGGAGGCCCTTGAGCTCTACAGAGCTAGAAAGAAGTTGGGACTCCCATGGTGGCAGCAACATCCCTAGAGATAGGGAAAGGTCTCATGACCATAGAAACCTGAATAAGATTGTCCTTCCCTACCAGAGGGGGGATGACATCCACAAATGAATAACTGCACTGGAAAGGGCCTGTAAAGTACAAAGGGTCCCCCAGGAGCAGTTGGCAGCAATCTTATGGCTTTCCTTTGCAGACAAAGGTAGAGATAAACTCCTCACTGTTAGAGAGGAGGAGTCAGAGGATTACAACAGTCTGAAGAGTGCCTTAATTGATGGGTTTGGCCTAACCACTGAACAATACAGGTTAAAATTCAGGGATACCCAAAAGGCACAGACTCAGGACTGGGTAGACTTTTTAGATTGTGCTACTAAGGCTCTGGAAGGTTGGTTACTTGGCAGTAAAGTGCATGACTATCAAGGATTGTACAATTTGATTATGAGGGAGCAGATCCTTAATAATTGTCAGAATCAGCTGTGGCACCAGTACCTGGTAGACTCAGATCTGACCTCTCCCCAAGAATTGGGAAAGAAGGCAGACAAGTGGGTTAGAACCAGGGTGAGGCAGAAGGTACAGAACCAAAGTGGTGAACCCAAGAAGCAAGATCCTAAAAACCCTGATAAGGGTGGGGAGAAGGGTAAAGACCAGAAGTCTTCACAAGGCCCCCAAACATCTTCTTCAGGTGGGGATTCACAGTCTAACAAAGGAAAAATACAAAAGAAACCTTGGTGTAAAATCTGTAAACAGAAAACTCACTGGACCAGTGACTGCACCAAGTCCGAAAAATCTACTCCAGCCACCATTGCCCCTAAGGCAACTGTTCCCCCTAGTACAGCTGCAATAGGTGGTGGCAATGTCCAGAAAAAGGGTGTAGTAGGGTTAACCCTGGGTTCTGAGATGGACTCTGGCCTAGTCAGAGTTCCAACTCAGGCCGTTCTTGTCTGTGATGGGGGCATGGCCATGTCCCCCTTTGTGAGTCCCAGTAATCTGGGCAAATACCGACAACAGCCTTTAATAAATGGAGTCGAGGCTTGGGCATTCAGGGACACAGGAGCAAGTGGCACAATGGTGACAAAAGATCTTGTGGATCCTGGGCAGATTATACTTGGTGAAATGTACCAAGTGACCAATGCTAGCAATGTCAGAACAGACCATTCTCTGGAAGTTGTTAACTGTTCCTGGGGAGGGGTAACTGGCCTTAAGAAAGTTGTGGTAAGTGCAGACCTACCAGTACAGTGCTTGCTTGGCAATGATCTAGAATCTTCAACTTGGGCTGAAGTGGAGCTCAGGATACATGCAAAAATGTTAGGAATCCCTGCTCATGTCTTTGCTGTGACTAGGTCACAGGCCAAAATGTCTAAAGCTGGACAGGCCCTGGAGTCTGGAATAATGAACCAGGTGCCTCCCAAGAGGAGGAGCAGTAGGGTTAAGGCAGTGCCTTCCCACCAGACTCAGAATGCTGATCAGTCTCCTCAGGGAGATGATCTTGAGCCTGAAGAAGGAACTGTCCCAGAGGAGCTTGAACCTGACCAGGTTGAGTTCTTGGGGACAGGGGGCCCTTCCAGGTCTGATCTGAGCCAGGAGCAGAAAACCTGCCCCTCTCTTGAACCCCTCAGAATGCATTCTGCTGATGAGGCTGCTGGGAATGCTAGTGGCACCCGTAAAGTTTATTTGGATGATGGACTCCTTTACTCAGAGAGTAAAGACCCCAAGCCTGGTGCATCCAGGAGGTTGGTTATACCTCTGAAGTTTAGGGGCTTCCTATTGACACCAGCCCATGATATTCCCTTAGCAGGACTCCTGGGCCAGAAAAAGACTTGGGACAGAATTGTCCCTCACTTTCACTGGCCCCACATGTCTGAAGACACTAACGAGTTTTGTCGCTCCTGTGTGACCTGCCAAGCCGGTGGCAAGGCAGGTGGAACCACAAAGGCCCCCCTGATACCACTACCTGTGGTGGGGGTTCCCTTTGAGAGGGTTGGGATTGACATTGTTGGTCTCATGGATCCTCAAGCAGCATCTGGGCACAGGTTTATACTGGTGGTGGTGGACCATGCCACCAGGTACCCAAAAGTAATTCCCCTAAGGACCACTTCAGCACCTGTGGTGGCAAGAGCTCTCCTGAGTGTATTCTCAAGAGTAGGCTTTCCTAAGGAGGTAGTATCTGACAGGGATACAAACTTCATGTCTAGTTACTTGACTGCTATGTGGAAGGAGTGTGGAGTGAACTACAAGTTCACCACACCCTATCATTCACAATGCAATGGTTTAGTTGAAAGGTTCAACAAAACCTTAAAGGGCATGATTAAAGGACTCCCAGAAAAGCTTAGGCGAAGATGAGACATACTTTTGGCCTGCCTTTTATTTGCATACAGGGAGGTGCCTCAAAAGAGGGTTGGTTACAGCCCTTTTGAACTTTTGTTTGGTCATCCTGTCAGGGGTCCATTGTGTCTGGTTAGGGAAGGATGGGAGTTACCCCTCAAGCCCCCCAAACAGGACATAGTGGACTATGTACTTGGTCTCCGCTCCAGGATGGCTGAGTAGATGAAAAAGGCTACCAAATACCTTGAGGCTAGCCAGGAATTACAAAAAGCCTGGCATGACCAAAAGGCTGTACTGACTGCCTACCAGCCAGGACAGAAAGTGTGGGTGTTGGAGCCTGTGGCCCCAGCAGCCATCCAGGACAAATGGAGTGGCCCCCATACAATTGCTGAACAGAAAGGGAAGGTCACCTACTTGGTAGACCTTAGAACCCCTAGGAGTCCCCACAGGGTACTTCATGTCAACAGACTAAACCCATATGTTGACAGGGCAGACATGGGCTTGCTCATGGCTACTGATGAAGGACAGGAGGAAGAGAGTGACCCACTCCCTGACCTGCTTTCTCAGAACCCTGTTGATGGGTCAGTTGGTGGTGTAGCCTTGGGAGGCAGCCTCACTGCCCAGAAGCAAACTAACTGCAGGAAACTCCTCAGCCAGTTCAGACATATGTTTTCTCTGACTCCAAGTCAGACCATCTGGTGCACTCATGAAATGGACACTGGGGACAGTCTGCCTGTGAAGAATACGATCTACAGGCAACCTAACCATGTCAGGGACTGTATAAGAACAGAAGTCCAAAAGATGTTGGATTTGGGAGTGATTGAACCCTCAGTTAGCCCTTGGGCTAGCCCAGTAGTCCTGGTACCTAAACCTCAGACCACATATAGCAAGAGAGAGATGAGGTTTTGTGTAGACTACAGGGGTCTCAATGCAGTCACTAGGACTGATGCCCATCCCATCCCCAGGGCAGATGAGCTAATAGATACTTTGGCCTCAGCCAAGTTTCTAAGCACATTTGACCTGACAGCTGGCTACTTGCAGATCAGATTAGCTGATTATGCAAAGCCAAAGACAGCATTTTCTACCCCTAGTGGGCACTATCAATTTGTGGTAATGCCCTTTGGTGTGAAGAATGCACCTGCCACTTTCCAAAGGTTGGTGAATCAAGTACTTACAGGCCTGGAAGACTATAGTGCAGCATATCTAGATGATATTGCTGTTTTTAGCTCCATCTGGGAGGATCACCTGGTCCACCTGAGGAATGTTTTGGAGGCTCTGCAAAAAGCAGGCCTAACTATCAAGGCTACTAAGTGCTAGATAGGGCAGAGTCAGGTTGTGTACCTGGGCCTCCTTGTAGGTGGAGGTCAGGTTCAACCATTACAGAGCAAAATTCAGACCATAATGGACTGGGTTGCTCCAATTACCCAGACTCAGGTGAGAGCCTTCTTAGGCCTGACTGGGTACTATAGAAGATGTGTCAAGGGGTATGGATCAATAGTGACACCCCTGAATGAGTTAACCTCTAAGAAAATGGCCAAAAAGGTTCAGTGGACAGCTAGCTGTCAAAAGGCATTTGATGACCTGAAGCAGGCCATGTGCACTGCTCCCATTCTGCAAAGTCCTGACTACACCAAAAAGTTAATTGTCCAAACAGTTGCATCTGAGTTGGGGGTAGGGGCTGTACTGACACAGTTGAATGATGAAGCTCAGGATCAACCAGTAGCTTTCATAAGCAGAAGGTTGACCCCCAGAAAGAAACGTTGGTCAGCCATTGAGAGGGAGGCTTTTGCTGTGGTTTGGGCTCTGAAGACGTTGAGGCCATACTTATTTGGTACTCACTACATTGTTCAGGCAGACCATAAGCCCCTCTTATGGCTAAAACAGATGAAGGGTGACAATCCCAAATTGCTCAGCTGGTCCATTTCCCTACAGGGGATGGACTATATAGTGGAACATAGACCTGGGAGTAACCATGCCAATGCAGATGGACTCTCCAGATATTTCCACTTAGAACATGAAGACTCAACTGGTCAAGGTAAGTTTAATGTTCCTGCATTTGGGGGGGTGGGGGTGGTGTAGGAGAGTAGGATCTGCTTCACATGTTTATCCCCACTTTTTGCTGGTGTTTCACTGTTTTTCGACTTACGTCTGGCTGGGTCCCTGCTATCCAGGGCCCCAGCCTAGCTGCTTCCTCTCTAAAATGATTCCATGTACTTTAGGTACATTACAGATTGGATCTGAGGTGCCCTTGTAAGCCCCTAGTATATGGTATACTATGTACCCAGGGCATTGGTACCCCAGAGGCCTACCAGGGGCTGAAGCATGTGTTATGCCACCCCTGGGAAGCCACCCAAAATGACACCACAGGTCTGCTACTGCAGCCTGGGTAAGGTGGTGCATGCACCCCTTACAGAGATATAGGTTCACTATATCTCACCATATACACACATATAAACCTATAAGTCACTCCTATGGCAGGCCTTATCAATCCTGAAAGCAGAGTGCTTGGTTCCTATGTGAGAGGGTGCCCTTGCATGAGCAGAGCCCCTCTGCATCGTTCGGGACCCTTCTCTGATGCTGTCTGTAGTGCAACCTGACCATATACTCTTAAGTGCATTACAACCAAACGGTAAATGCTAACTTTGGACTGGCTGCAAGGAACATGTCGTGTTTGGTGTCAAACACCTTGGAATCATACCCCCACACCAGTAACTGGTGTGGGAGTATGATCCCACCCTTCTAGAGGGAGAGACATGACTGCACTGTTATACCCGGTAGAAACTTAATAGAGCCCTGGCATCACAAAATGGATGCTGCAGCCACAGACATGGGTCTGGCCTCCTGCTGCTGACTGAAACTCTGGCAGGGGAGACCTGGACAATAGGTTTCCTGTCACAGGGAGGTGTAACCACCTCCCAGACAGGCTTATGTGTATTGGGGATGGGTGGGAGCACTCTCTGAGAGCTTTGAAGTCCTGCACTGGGGGCACATTTGGTGTCCCTGTGTATAGTCCAGCTCAAACCGGTTCAGGGGCTTCCAGCCCCTGCTCTAGCATGAAACTGGACAAAGGAAATGGGTGTAGCCACCCCTCTTTCCAAACCCTCCCATAGGTGGATCCCCAGAGTATGTCCAACCCCCTACCTTAGTATAAGTATGGGACCCCTGTCCTTAGGACTTTAGATTACCCTGGATGAAACTCTGAAGCTAAATCCTGGACCTTCGACGCTCTGCTCAAGACCAGAGGACTGAAGAAATCTCCCTTGGGGTCAAGGAGTGACTGCCCTGCTTGGCAGGCACCAATGAAGCAATTTGCCGGTCTGCATCATCGAAGCTCCTGCCAGACTCAGAAGTATTTTCAGCCCAGGAAGAGGATTTCCAGACATCTAAGAGGCTGAGACCCACAGCCCTCGTGAGTAGCGTGGAACCGGAACTCCTGGTCACCATGCATTTCTGCAAGTGCATTGACTTCTCAATGGCTCTTGAAGTCATGCTTGGGCTGACTTGTATCCCCCACCTCGAGCACTGAATCCATCGAAGATTGTCAGCCTGGTCATTCCGAGTGCCCCGTGGACCGCCATTTTTATGTTTCATCTTGAGGTCCCTTTGCGATCCCTGGTCCATTGACTGGTGGGTCCCTGAGGGGGTAACTTTGCATTTCCTTGAGCTTTCCTGGTTACTCCAGACATGCCCTGACTCCCATCCAAGTGGTGAGTCCCACAGACCGTGCTGGTCAGCACCGAAGCATCTTTCTCATTTCTGCATGGGTTGCTGTTGCCAAGGATTGTTGTGTCCAATCCAGGCACCAACACTGCATCATTAGACATCCTTCATGGGACAGCTCGTATCCAGCTCCTGGTCATCCTCGACACCTCCTGGACCTCGTGGCTGAAAAGTCAAGCTTTACCTCTTTCACCTGAAATCACCCGACATCGGTGGGCATCTGCTCATCGCCTTCCTGGTAACTGGCAAGTGACCTAGACTCTGTCCCCTCTGCTTTCAGGTTCTTCTCATCCTCGATCCAGGCTTGGATCTCTTCGGACACTTCGCATCTTCACGGCAGCAGCACTTCTTCGCCAGCTCCCATTGAAATCGACGACGCGACCCGACACCAAAAGACACCTATGCACCCGGCTTCCCTGGGTGAGGTAACATGAGTACTCTGGTGCTCCCGTGGGTGTTAGCCCTAGAACTTCCTAAGTCCAAAAGGGTTTGGTCCTGACTCATTTCTAAGTGTCCCTAATCTTTAAAAATCTAACTGTGACTTTCCCCATAGAAGCTAACGGGAGCTCGCGGCTGTGTTCACACACGGCACATGGCCCCCGTGGGTCCCCTGTGTCACTACCTTTGGTGGTTCCTTGAGTTCCCCGCGATTCTACAGGCTCTAGGCCTTGTGTCTAGTTAAGTCGTGGTTCTTTTACCACTATTTTAGTATATGGTTTGGCTCGCCCCTAGGGCCTGACTTGTATTTGTGCTATTTTACTGTGATTATTGAAGTGTAACTTATGTGTTTTTACCCCAAGTCTCATAAAGAGACCATGAGGGTGTGTTTAGTAATAAATACATATATTTTATATATATACCTGGTGTGGATATCTTTCATTTAGTGACTCAAGAGATTATAGACTGGTAAAGCAAGCTGCTTTACATTCCTTCAAGACTTAGCCTGAAGGCTGCTCTCTATAGCTACCACTAGTATAGCTTTCAATAAAGTTTGTCTTTAACCTATAACCAATAAGGGGTTGTTTGGACTGATACAAGGTGCCCACTAGAACTAGTAGATAGCATATATCAGGCAAACCCCTCACACATAGTAATGGAATAATGTGTTTTTTCGTCTCATACCTATGTAAATGATACATGTTGGACTGTCTAAATATTCTCTCACAAGGAGAGGGGGGAGTTGGTTCAGTAAATGTTTTTGGGAAAACAATCATGAGTGGGATAAGGTTTAAATGAAATTGTGTCAAAATAAATTGATGTTTTCAGTTATGAACACCACCCAAGTATAATGTATAAAAATGCAAGGTGATTTATAGGAGGTAGTGCCTGATGTACTGTAAACGTGGTTTTTGTCCTATTGTTGGTTATCCTGCCTTAGTCAGAAAGACCTCTTTAAGTTTAGACTTCAGGAAGGTGATGCACAAAGATGAAGAGTCACACATTTCACACAAATCTAATGATCTCGGAGTAGTCTCTATAAGCCATATGTAGGTAATTTCTATTTACCGGTTCCTAAATACCGAATTTCACCGATTCGGTATCTAAGAATCGGTAAATAGAATGTAGGTAAACAATCGGTAAATTTTACCGATTCGGTAAATACTGAATCGGTAATAGGGGTAGCATATTCAAGGGTGGCAGTGTGTCACATTGACACCCTGTTGCACCCCTGTATCGTGCATGTGTGCGCATGTGGCGCACATACATGCCCTAAAGGCATGCATGTCTGCCACATGGCACTTTTAACAAAGCACAAAATTGCTTTTGGAAAAGTATTCGGTATTCACCACCAACTTGTAGTTGGTGGTAAATAACGAATCCTTAAACCAAACATGCCCTCACTTTAGTGCTCCCTACATAGGATTTAAGGATTCGGTAATTTACCGATTCCTTAAAATAATGCGAATCGGTAATTTACCGAATCCTTAAATCCAGCCTCCTACATCCCAAAGGGCTAAATACGGGTCGGTAACGGGAAATTTACCGATTTTCGGCCGTTACCGACCGGTATTAGCCCACCTACATATGGCCCTATATGTCTCAGCCAGGGAATTCCATGTGCATGTTCCATTTTTTAAATGTCCCTTACCACTGATTGGTTCAAACTAACACTGTCCCTTTTCCAAATAGAACATCAGAGTAAAATTGGGGCCAATTTAATCACATTAGTAATAAAAGATAGGCCTAGTTCTAGATGTCAGATAATGTTTGAACAAGAACTGAAAACAACTAACAAGCACTTGCAGAAGGCATCCTCCCTACATTGTAACTCTCCAGTGTCTGCCATAGCCCAAATTGTAGTGCCATATGTGGTGATGTCTTTAGCCCTCGGTGAGTAAATCTTCAACATTTCAGGTATTGGTTTTGAACCCAGTTTTCTGGGGAAATGGAAATGGCGGCAATACCATTTCCCATAAGGTTCACCCTGTCTGTCACCATCTCCTTCCAATTTAGTTTGCTGTTGAAAAGGACCTCCCAAATAACTACATTTGTTCACCACCTCTATTCTTCTCTTCCCAAAGAAGAACTTTGTTAGTTTCCAAAGGACTGCCCCCGTGGTTAACACAAATGTCTTTGACTCATTAACATGTAAGTCCAAATTGTTGTATTCCATTTAGGTAGCATAATATAGGCACAGGTAACTTCATTACCCTTCACCTATATTCTTCTATACATTACTCTTGTAACGGTTTACAGGGACTGACCTTTTACCTAGATACAACACTGCATTCAGAACAAGGGTTTTCCCTAGTTTGAAATCTCATACATTATGCATGAAGATTCTCGGAATCACAGCAGAACTACTATCGCCTGTATAATATCTATGCATAAAGTTCATGCCCAACATCATCCTTAGGCCGACACAGTAATACAGCGAGGTAGGACGCCTGGGGAAACCTATGGGTTTATATACATCACATCTTGCTAAGATAGACAGAGGAGACCAAGACTTCCCGGCCAACACACTGACCAGAGACGCTGAGGTTCCTGCATGCAGACAGTCTAGCTCGCAGAGGTCTAATATCCCTCGTGGGGTGTCCAACTCAAGACTAAAACGGGGTCCCACAGACTCTCATTTCAGGTAATGAGGTTGACCAAATCCCAGAGGGATTCTTGGCTTTACACCTATACACGTGCTAGGTACATGTAGGTACATCTAGTTAGGGAGACATCGTAGGAGTACGCATCTTTTTATTATGTGTATTATATACTCATATGTATTCATGATTATTGTAAGATTGTAGAGCTATACCATCCTTTTACCTTTCTAGTACTACTAATCATTTATATCTTATGCTGTCTCACGACTGTTGCAGCTCATCTTTGCTACACCAGAATAACTATTCAATAAATACGAAAACGCCCAGCCTGTTTATTCTGTGTATCTCTCTGAGTAGAAACTAAGTAAGCAGGAGCGACTGAGTGAAACATAGTATATTGTTTCCACGGTCCTGAGGGATCAGGGTTGTCATGTTCGATGGTTGCCAAGAACTATTCTCTCCTTGGTAAGAGGAGATTCTAGTGGCACTGTGAGCTAGTTGGTACAAAAGGCTAACATACCCGGTGGGGGTGTTCAGAGTCAGTCTGTCACCAATCCTACAGTGTATGCTGTTCAAACACGCTGATCCTGAACAGTTATAGGAGCTACACGACAAAACTATTCATGAAGCATGCATACTTCTCTATGAACCTCTGCGGGGCCACTGAGGTTCTCGCAATGAGCACTGTGTTGTCAGCATAGAGGAGAATTGGCAAAGGGCCTGCTTCTACATAGGGAGTATCCTTTGCGCTCTCCACCAGGGTAATTTCCAAATTATTTGTGTACAAGGCAAACAAAAAGAGGCAAGGACACATTTATGTCTTAAACCCTTTTCAATGCTTACATTTTTCATGTACTCCTCTTGTTTCCCATACTGCACACTTGCTGTTGCTCCCCCACATAGCTGTCTGATGAAGTTGATGTTCGTGACCTCCACCACATACTCCCGATAATAGCCCATAGCTTACTGTGGACCACACAGTCAAATGCAGCTGAGAAGTCCATAAAGGCCATACTAAGTTGACCGTGCTTCACTTAAGTGTATTTAGCAGCCACCAGCATTCCATTCAAGCATTGATCCATAGTGCCCTTACTTTTCCTGAATCCATATTGGACCTTAGAGAGAATCACCTTTTCCCCTGCCCTATCTTCTAACCTGTTTAGTTTGAGAGCCCCCATGATTTTGGCAGTGCTGTCTATTAAACAGATCGGTTTATTATTTTTAGGGTTAGAGGAATTTCCCTTCCTAAAAATTGGCACAATTATTGAATGGTTTCCGGAGATTCACGGTCCTACTTTGACTATTGAATTAAAAGCATTTGTTAACAATGGGGCCCATAATTGGGTGTTGGATTGAAAAATGTCAACAGGCACCCCGTGAGGGCCAGGAGCCTTCAAGGCGCTAGACTGCTGAAGGGCTAAATCCACCTCTGCCACTTCAAGATCAAGGGAGAGTGATAGATCATATCAGAAAGAACTCCTTGATTACTTGGGCCCTCATTGCTATGAAAAATGTTTTGGAAGTAGTTAACCCACCCCTCTTCCTCAATATGTATGCCTAGGGACTCCTCAATGTGTACGTCTAGGCTGTGTTATGTTTATTGCTTATTGTTTGGTCAAAATTGCATTGTAATGTGTTGATAAAATGTATTTGTAAAGTTATACAAATGTGTATAACTGGTAGTAGTAGTATTCTTTATAAAGTTTTTACAAAAAACCATAAAAGCACAAATAAAAACAATAAAAACAAATAATAAAAGCTATTCCAGATTAAAACCATAAACAGCAGGTTCCTCTTAAAAATTCTTAAGAAAGTTCAGGCCTTGAATAAAATACATAATACAATAAATCTCAAGAGGGAGCACAAAAAATGAGTACCAATCGTTAACGTATGGGTCACAAACACACAACTATACAGGTGTTCATACATGAACTCACATAACTCTATAGTCATTGACACAGGTTATGTTATGTTATGTTATGTTATGTTATGTTATGTTATGTTATTAGAGCTTTTAAAGTGCACTTTTACCAAAGGGTGTCCTGGCGCTGAGCACTGTCTAACTGGTTTCCGTAGGCGCAAAAGGCTTATTCCGAGAACAGCCACGTTTTCAACCCCTTCCTCAAAGAAAGGAGCTCAGTAGAATTCCTAAGATGCACTGGTGGGTTGTTCCAAGCTTTTGCAGCACAAAAGAGGAAACTGCTGCCGCCCTAGTTAGCTTTTTTAACTCGGGGAACAGTCACTTGCTTTGCTTCTGAGGAGCGCAGCATTCTTCCGAGGACATACCATTGAAGTCGTCTTCTCAGATAATCAGGACCACTGCCCATCAAAGCTTTCAAAACCGTGCAAAGCGCTTTGAATTGTGCACGTTGTTTTACTGGGAGCCAGTGAAGATGTCGAAGTCCGTTTCTAACTGAGACAAGCCTTGCTGTGCCCGTTAGCAGCCTAGCTGCCATATTTTGCACCAGCTGGAGTCTGTTCAGATGTTTCTTTTGAATATTCAAGTACCGACTATTACAATAATCCAGCCATGACAAAATGAGGGCTGAGACGGCTGTCCTAAAGCTATCCTCTAGTAGGAAAACATTTATTTTCCTCAAAATTCTGAGGAGGAAAAAGCTTGTCGAGACAATCCCACTAACCTGATCGCCAAAGGTAAGTTTATTATCTATAATCACCCCCAGGTTCTTGGCTTTCATCGTGGGGGCTGGGGGCTTACCCATTTCTTCAGGCCACAAGTCTGGTGTCCAGAGGTTGGGGTTATTCCCAAATATAATGACCTCTGTTTTGCCTGTGTTGAGTTTCAAGCAGTTCGCAGACATCCAACCAATTATGGCTTTCATGCAATCGTTGGATCTTAAGGCAGTTTCAGCTTCTTTGCCTCGCTGTAGGGACAACACAATTTGTGTGTTGTCCACGTAGGAAGTTAATTAACCCTGGGGAAAGCACTATGCTACGCTCGCGTAGTTTGCGAAGTTTGCGCTTCTTCGCACTACGTGAATTGCAAGTAGCACAGTGCAAACACGCGTAGCGTAGCGTAGTGCAGCGGTCATTTTTTGCTTGCTCGCGGTCCTCAACGTCAAGTTGGCGACCGCGAGCAAGCAAAATGACATCCCGGCGAGACTTTTTCCCCGTTCGCGATCAGCAACATCAAGTTGCCCATCGCAAGTGTGGAAAATAAACTGGCGAGATTCTCAATGCGAGGAGGTCAGGTTTCTCATTGTGAGTGGTTGCGTATGCTCGCGACCGCTCGCGATGGGAAACTACCAGTCCGCGTTGAGTAAGCTGCCGCTCGAGTAAAAATCTACTCGAGCGGCAGAAAACTACAGCTCGCACTGTGCAAGATGCCATTTTCAATTATTGCACAGTGCCAGATGCTTGTCAGCACTGTGCAATCATTGAAAACGGCATATTGCAAAGTGTGAACAGGTGACTACGCAGCGCGCGAAGCGCTACGCGTAGCTCGAGTAGTGCGAAGTGCACTTCGCGTAGCTACGTCTAGCGCTACTTCGCGAACTACGCCCAGGGTTAATGTTAATTGGAGCCAGAAAGATCTTATCAGGGCTGCCAGCTGGCTGACATATATATAAAAAAGCATGGGGCTAAGGAGGACCCTTGTGGCACCCCGCAAGGAAGGGAAAAAGGCTTCGACCTATCCCTCCCCAGATCCACTGTTTGCGATCTATCGGCCAAAAAAGATTTCTAGAAGTTTCAGGCCTTGCTCTGAACCCCTGCTCTCGATAATCGGTCAATCAAAACTTCATGATGGACCATATCGAAGGCTGCTGACAGTTCCAACATAATCCGGATCGCCGCGCCACGCTGGTCCACGCCCTCTCGTACCTCCTCTGTGGCTTTAATCAGAGCTAGCTCCATGCTGTGTCTGGTGCGAAAACCATACTGCCTAGGATCCAGCACATTGTTGCTCTGAAAGAACGTGCTGAGTTGCCCATTGATAGCCCTCTCTATGATTTTTGCCGGCAATGGAAGTCGTGAGATGGGTCTATAGTTATTCGGATCACTTGGATCTAGGTTTTTTATTTTTTATCAGCGGGAGTATTGAGGCTGATTTACAGGTTTTGGGGTACTCGCCTGACTCAATGATGATGTTAAGCAAAGGCGTAAGGATGGAGTTCAATGACATCTGGGGTGCTTTTAATCACCAAAACTGGACACGGGTCCAGGGGAGATCCAGATCGAGTCCCCATCAGAAGGTTGGTTAAATCTTGAATCTCGAGTGGTGTGAAGCCCTCTAATATAGGTGAAGTGTTGATGGCCTCGGACTTTGGCCTGGCTAACAGCTCACCCATCCCTCTTTGCTGGTTGATGAAGGAAGAGAAAATAACTCCCACCTTATTCGGAAATAAGGAGGCTAAAGATTCACAGAGTGCTGGGCTGCTGTGTGTGTTCGGTTTAGGGGGGTTCGTAAGATTGGTTATAGTTCTAAAAAGTTCTCTAGAGGAGGATTTGGCCTCGTTAATCTGCTCCGCAAAATATGCTTTTTTGGCTTCCTTGAATAATTTTTTATAGTTAGTAAGGCTTACTTTATATGCTTCTTTATTAGTGGTGTTATTCCCTGTTTTCCAGACCAGCTTCAGCCTCTTACAATCCGTTTTGGGCTTTTGTAGGTTATCGGAGAACCAGGGGACTGAGGGAAGGGCTCGCTTAGGGGTATACAGTTTAAATGGGGCTAGTTTGCTGCATGCGGCCTCAATCCAACTCGAGTAAGCCGCTGTGGCCTCCTCCACACTGGCAGAGAGACTTGGGCAGTTGCTTTCAAGACATTCCCTAAGTCAATACTATCAATGTTTTTCCAGGCCCTTGTAGCTATCTTCTCCCTCGGCTTTGGTTTAGATAGGTAGTTGCATACCCACACATACACCTATATATCCACTCAAAATCCCATAGTCAGTCACACACCTATTTACACATGTAAACATCTACTTACATAGACTCATATTACTATACAGTCATTCATACACCCACTCATAAACTCATACAGACACTCACACACCCAGCCATACACTAATACAGATGGTAACACACCCAGGTACACATTGTTACAGACACTGACACACCCAGGCACACACCAATATAACCACTGACACACCTAGGCACACACTGATACAGCAACTGACACACCCGGATACAAACATACTGCCACAGACATACCTAGCCACAGACTGATACAGAGACTGATACATTCATGTATACACCGATAGAAAAATTGACGCAGACACCGATACAGCCTCTGACATACCCAGACTCACACCGATGTTATGTTATGTTAAAATTTCTTATAAAGCGCTCATAAACCGATTAGTTTCTTGGCGCTGAACTTAAGAATTTTGCTGGGACCCCATTTAATTAGTTGTCAGCAAGTCTAGTTATAGGCTTGGATAAATAGCCAGGTCTTAAGAAGTCTACAAAATCTAACAAATTCAGTGCAGGTGCTAATGTCTAACGGGAGAGTATTCCAGAAGCTGGGGGCCAATACTGCAAACCTGCAGCCACCTATTTGTTTCCGTTTATAGGAAGGAATGGTTAAGAGGTTCTTGTGGGCAGGGCGTAAGCTCCGTGCAGGTAGGTATTTCTGGTCAAGTCTGGATATAAATTTTGGGCTAGCACCATGCAAGGCTTTAAATATGAGACAAACAACTTTAAACGCACATCTTTGCAGGATGGGGAGCCAGTGTAGCTCTTTTAAAGAGGGAGAGATGTGTTCCCATGTAGGTTGTTGGGAGATCAGCCTTGCTGCCTGGTTCTGAATCATCTGCAGTTTTTTTGTGAGATAGAGCGGAATGCCAAAGTACTCAGAATTGGCATAATCCAGGTCAGATATCACCATGGCTAGGACCACCTGGATTAAGGCTTCCCGAGTGAGTAATCTCCTAATCTTCCTTATCTTGCTCAGCTGGAAGAAACAAGTGGAGGTCACTGCTCCTATCTGAGATTTCATTCTGAGATCGCTATTGATGATCACTCCCAGACTTTTAGCTGAGGAGGAAGGATTAGGGAGGAAGGGTTAGGTGGGAAGCCTAGTTCACTTGTCCAGAAATGTGCATTCCAGGGGTTCAGGGGACCACCTATCAGAATCACTTCTGTTTTATCTGGGTTCAGTTTAACTGGTTTTCGTTCATCCAGTCACGTATGTGTAACATCGTTGCCTGGAATTCAGATATCGAGTCAGATGAATTATCGATTGAAAACACCAGTTGCAGATCATCTGCATAATTATACATGCATACCTTCCTATTTTTCAAGGAGTGAAGTAAAGGAAGAAGGTAAAGATTGAATAGGTGAGGGGACAATGAGGAACCCTGCGGTACTCCACATGTTGTTGCCATTTTAGGTGCAGAGAATTGTGAGAGACGCACTGACTGAGTACGTTCCTCAAGAAACGACTCAACCCAACTGGACGCCATCCCCTTAATACCGGCCGTCCTGACACGGTCGATCAGGATACCATGATCGACCGTGTCAAAAGCTGCAGACAGATCCAGCAGCACCAAGGCCTGGTGGGAGCTCTTATCGGCTTCCTTTCGAAGCGTATCCAGTACAGTGAGTATTACTGCCTCGGTAGAGTGGGCTGGGCGGAACCCTGCTTCGTTAGGATCAAGGTACTCCGACGGCTCAATAAAAGTACAAAGACATTTGGCCACATGAGATTCCAATATTTTGGCCAAATAAGGAAGCAGGGAGATAGGACGATAGTTGGTCAAAGTCCCAGGGTCCGCACCTGATTTTTTTGACAGGGGGCCAACTATTGCTTCTTTAAAAGCTCTCGGAACACAGCCCTGTGTTAGAGAGTCATTAAGGAGTGCCAAAGCAGCTCCGGGTAAAATGGTGAAAACTTCTCTTAAGATGTGAGGCGGGCAACTTTCCGTAGGTGATCCTGACTTTAATTTAGACAGAAGGTCCAAAAAAGTCTGACTGTCTATTGCTGAGAACTGTTCAAGAGACCAGGAGTTTTCCAACATTGAGGGTGAGCCCTCAAGAGAATACTGGCTTTTATTTTAGCAATTTTATCAATAAAGAAGGAATTGAGGGAGTTACAAAAAACTTGGCTGGGAGTAGATTTTAATGTAACTCTATCAAGATTGGATAATTCGTTCACAATGGCAAAAAGTTCTTTGGACTGGTTGGTAGAACTCATAATTTTTTAAGAGAAATAAACAGCCTTAACTGAAGAAATTGCTTTTTTATACTCTTTCAGTTGAATCAAATATCTCTCTTTTTTATCTAGGGAATAGTTAGTTCTCCATTTCCTTTCAGCTTGACGAAGTGCTAGTTTTTGACTTTGTAAATCTGGGGAAAAACATTTTTGTCCCTCGTGGCGTCTTGCTGACCGAATTGTTTTTACTGGGGCGTATTTGTTGCTGGCCGCAGTAAGCCATGCTGTGAGATTTTTCTCACATGAATTAATTGATGTCTGATGGATAGGAACTGTATTTGCTAGAGTGGCATGGAATTGGGTTCTATTAATATTATTCCAGTTCCTAGCTACTAGTTTTTTTAGACTTGGGGGTTTTACTATAGCAATGTCATTGATAGTAAACTGAATTAGGGAGTGATCAGACCAAGTGCAGGGGGAGACGGTCAATGCAGATACTGTAACGTTGGTTGTCCACATTTGGTCCAACGTATATCCCTTGTTATGTGTGGCCGTAGTTTTTTGCTGACTAAGGTTTAATCCAACAAGAAGATCATTCAGTTCTTTAGCATGGGGTCCACCTTGTGTGTCATTGGCCCAATAATTAAAATCACAGATCAGTAAAATGTTTGCATTGTTCGTAATTAGCCGAGCCAGCTGTTCAGCTATGGAGTAGGGAAACGAGGGCATGTTCTTGGGCAGTCTATATAGTAGCACACAGATTAAATGGGTCGAGACTGAGGACTAAATTATCTACCAAGGGTAAGTCAAGTGGGATTAAGTTTGTACATTTTAAGTCTTGACGCACAATGGCCGCTACTCCCCCACCTACGTTCCCTGACGTGCGATTTGCCTGGAGGAGAGCTGCTAAGATGTCAGGAGCTGAGTTCTGTGACAACCAAGTTTCTATTAGGAACAGGATGTCAGGGTGGCTTGAATCCAAAAGATTGAATATGTCAAGCTGGTGTTTCACCAAGGAGCGGGTGTTGAGGTAAACGATGGTAGGTTTGAGGTCAGTGTTTCTGGTCTGTCTTTGGGGGTTGATTATAGCATGGGGGAGTAATAATTCCTGGAAAGGAAGCCCTTACTTCCATAATCCCCTGTTTAATTAGTCTCACGTTAGTACGGGGATTGAGAAGGTAATTACCAGAGTGCAAGAGTTTTAGTTCTTGTGAAGAGTAAGAGAGATTTTGGGCATAATGGCCTGTCCCTGGTCCCGTTCGGGCACGGACGGGTACAGACAGGCTTGCCTTAGGCGCGCCTGCTGCGTGCTTCCGCTGCACGCCCGCACCATCGGGCAATTTAAAGTTAATTCCGGTGGACGACTAGACCACGTCCCAACCGGATATGAGTTTGGGCGGAAGTGAGGCAAACTGGTGGTAATGTGTCCGCCCTCCTTTTAATCGGCACAACAGCCATGACGGACCGGGGTCGGCACTCTCTGGGGACTCAATGTATGTGCAGCTAGTACACGAAGATAACCGTAGGAGCAAGATTTACTCTTTTCAAAATAATTAGCAGCAAAGTTTTAACAAGGTTAAAATTAATTAGCAGCAAAATATTGAACAACACAATAATGATTAAAATAGCATTCTCGGCACAATAAGGATCAGTTAAAAAGCAAAGAAGATAGGCTAATCGTAACGAGGGCCAGCAGGGCTTACTTAAGATAAAGTCTCTGCCACATTAAAAACATAGACCTCTTTCCTTGATAAGATGGGGATTTAGAAAAGAACGTTTTTTTTGTTTGTAGAAGGGTTTTTAAGTTTTTAATTTATATATTTATTTATTTTGAACAAAAAGTAAATAGGATACTAAAAGGGTAAGGAGAGGGAAATGCAAAGAAGCAACTGGCTTCGGTGTTCAAGAAACATTATTTGCTAACTGGAAGCAAAAAAAAAAACTAACAGCTATGCTTCTTCAGTATACCCAAGGATGCAAGCACAGAACACATTTTTACAGCAACAATCATGTGGCATTTTAAACAGTGTGTACCCATCTCACGCAATTCTTCACAGGCACCTGGTGTTGTAATGATTACAGCTGATGAAAATTTTCCAAAGGGTGCTTTCGAGGTGGACTGTCCTGCTGCATCTGCTTTCTCCAGCATCATTCATTTATAGACCTTTCATGATTTCTTTAGTTGCTTCTACATGAAACATCCTATGTGAATACTTCTTGGCAGGGCCCTTGGATAACTGCTTTAAAAAAAAAAAAATGTTAATCCTCATTCAACGAAAAGTGATTTCAAGAAGATAGGGCCCAGTCAGACCAGTAAGAGGCGAGAAAGAGCTCGGTCACTCCGCACCCGGGATCAGTCGAAGTGTGGTAAATAATTTAATTACTGGGACTTAATTTGATACAGAACATAATAAAAATAGCTCAATAAATAAGAGGCAGAATCCGTGGTATTAGAGGTTAAGAACGGGCTTTATTCCAATGGACGATTTCGAAATCGTGGACTCCAGGTTCCATCACCACGGAGGCTCAGGAAGTGAAGTACATACATTATTGATAATTAATAACTTTTATACAATAGGCATTACAGCGAAGCAAATGCAAGAGGCGTAACAATTGATAGCAAAGATAACATTTCACATGCGTAGCTGAAGGAGGCGTAATTGGGAGTAACAAGGAAACGTCATTGGTTGTGATGTTACATATGGGTGGACCTATGAAATAATTTCGCAATGTCAGCAGAAATACTCTGCAGAGATGCGCGCGCAGCAGCATGACGTGTGATTGACGTGCAGCTAGGGGGTGAAGGGGACTTGACATTTAGCTCTACATGTGGCGACAGATGTCTGGAGGGTCAAGTCAACCTAATCCTAAATCATATCTAACATCCTATGTTTAAAGAACTATGTTATCCAAAAGAGAGGCCTTCTTGGAGTAGAATCTTATTCTATACTGACTATACTGACTGTTAGTGCGTGTACAAGCGTCTAAGTGTCTACACTAGATGCGAGGGCAGGAATCTTCCATAGTAACAGGGCTATGAATTACTTGCATAAAGACAGAGAAGCCGGGCCTTTGCTCGGTAGCTGGCAGAATGTTTACTTAAGCTACTAGACAGGAATGCATTGGGCAGGGAGCGGAGCAGATAATTTCCGAAGGTGAAATACAGTTCTTGGCAGGCAGCAAGCTGATGTCAGGCATCGTGAGTCGCGCAGAGGATGAGACAAAGTTCATGGTCACAGATGCAGGCTCGGACTGGAGCTTCAGAGGTAGAAAGCAGGAAAAGCTTGATGACAGAATCAGGGCCTACTTGCCTGGACTGTAAAATGGCATAAGTGAACCATATAAAGGCGGTGGCCTTTCGTACTTAGGAATGGAATATCCGGCTCATTCATGGCGGATCTAAAAGAGGACATGTTAACGGTGGACGCACATGTATTTGCGTCTTCATAACTGGAACTGGAGGGAACATACATGTACTTGTAACATGCACATAGAACCGTTGGGGTCCAAGATAGGGGACATAATTGACCAGAAAAATCCATATTTCCACATTCCCTCCTTGTCCCCTACTTGCCCGTCAAGAGATATCAATCTTCATTAATCCATTGATCTGTTCATATAGCATCATTTGTTCTTCTTTCTTCTTCCGGGATCTTGAATGAAAATCTTGATGTGGAATGCACGATGTGGCACACAGACCACAAATCGCTGGTCCACATTGCAGGCATAAGCAGCAACTGAATAGTATGAGAAGGCCAATACCTAGGAAGGATAGAACTCTCCATCCCCAGGCTGATAACACGCTCCAAAACCAGCCGGACCAAGTCCAGGTGCCTGGATTCTGGTGTATCTGGCTTACAATCTTATGAAGGCGCGTTATGGCTTTATATACAGATGGCGAATTTTCTGGTATGAATACGCAGCAGCTTGATCCGATGACCCTACAAGCTCCGCCCCTATCGGCCAGGATGACGTCAAGGACAAGACGATTTTGAAGTACAACAATCCGCATAGCAGACTGCTCTTCTGTTAAATTGCCTAAGGCGGAAATAGTTTCGTTCACTACTGCTTCCAGTGTTCTAGTTAATCTACGTATCAGCTTACTATTAGTAACGGTACCTATATAGGGAAAGAGACCTTTATTGAAATCTGTGTATTTTTCCCATGCTGTTTCAGTGTAGTCGACTATTGGGAGATCTCTCCTTTCTCTATTGTGTACTAAATGAGTATTTCTGTGATAATCAGGAGGAGCTAGAAAAACAGGTGGCAAAAGGAATCCAATGTAGCAGGTACCATCCCAATCTAGAGGCAAACGTACATATGCCGTCTGACCACATATAAAATAGGAATGGCGGGAAGCTCTAAATGTCGACTTGCCTTGATCACTAAATTCTATTACAGTGGTGCATCTACTATTGCCCATATGTATGGAACCATTCTTTCTTACACATAATTCACCTTTTACTGGAAATACTGCCATGGCGGGCAAAATTGGAGTAGCTTCGGATTCGATATTTAGGATCATAAGATTAAGCGTAAAATTACCTAATCCATATACTTCATTTTCTAGATCAGTTCCTGTTCTTTTGGGAAGTCCCTCCTTGTTGGGGTGGCAGACTTTAAGTAAAACTAAGTTCAGATTTCCCCATACCCAGTTGTCTTGATAAACTGCAGAATTTGAATCTAAGGAATTAATTAAACTAAACCATGCTCCACAGGAGCCGTTGTGTGTGAACGGGTATGGAAAAAGAGGTAGAATTCCTTTATAGTTCTGATAGGGAGGGAGTCGGCCACATATCCAACAATTTGTAGCATTGCTAACCTGATGGGAATGATGTAACATACTAATAAAAGTGTTATTGCGCAGCGCAAATCTGTATGACAATTCATGCGGGGGTAATTCGCTAAAAATATTCAGCAGTAATATTATAAACATGTCTAGAAATAGGATAACATATGTGCAACAATATACTTGCAGTAATTATTAAAAGACTTAGGAAAAACAAAATCAATAACGTCACTGTGCAATGACTACGCAGTGATTTACAGTATGTATGTCGTTTCAACATTTTTCGGGTTCTTTCTCTATTCAGATCTAAGGGATACATGTCAGAGACAAATTCAACCGCTTCACCTTGGAGAGGACTTAAACAATCAAATTTCCTGACTGATTAGATCTGAGTTTTAGTTTATAATGTTCGTGACTACCTGAGTCAACCAAAGGAAGTTTTGAGTCAATGGGTGAAGACACGCAAGGTGTGGTTTTTATATCCGATGGTAATCCATAAAATTTCTTGATATGACTTGAATGTATCCAGCCTTTTCTGCCTTCGATCTTCACGGCTGTCCTTGTGGTGAGTAAGACCAATTGAGGCGACTTCCACCTAGGATCCAGCTGAGTCTTTCGATCAAAGTTCCTCACTAAAACGAGATCCCCCGGAATTACGTCATGGGGTTTCACCTCAGTGTTGTCAGGAAAAGCTGCAGCTACCTGTGAACGACAAGATTGTAGTGCAGACATCAAGGAAGCCAAATAATCTGTCAGCATATTACAGTCAATATCAGTTATTTTACGTGGTATAGGCGTCCCCCACATATTTGGTGGTCTGCCAAAGATCACCTCATACGGGGATAGCCCTGTTCGAGAGTGTGCTACCATTCTCATGTAAAAGAGTGCAACTGGTAATGCTACTACCCAGTCGACACCTTTTTCCCTGCATATTTTGGACAATCTGATTTTCAAAGTTTGATTATGTCGTTCCACGAGACCTGCTGCCTCGGGGTGTCGGACACAATGGAACTTCCACTGATAGCCTAACAAAAGTGAAACGTGTTTCATTAGTTCGGATGAGAACGGCTGGCCGTTATCTGAGTAGACAGCACGTGGTAAACCGTATCGTGGGAAGAATTCTCGAACTAATTGTTTGGCAGTAGTCGGGGCAGTGTAATCTGAAACCGGGTACGCCTCTGTCCAACGGGAAAGAGCACAGACAACTACGAGAACATATTTGAATCCTCGACATCGTTCCATCTGGATATAATCCATCTGGAGAATTTCAAAAGGGTGGTCAGGAGGCTGAAATCCACCCTGCTCTACGGGAATGCTTTTTCCTGGGTTGAACTGACAACAGATCATACAGGTACGGACTTTTTGTTTGGCTGCTGCTCGTAAATGTTTGTTGAACCAAATGTGTTGAATGCTGTCTAGCATAGCTTTTTCTCCTAGATGTGCTGGACTATGGATAGTGTTAATAATGACTTGGACCATTGAATCAGGAAGGAACCACACAGATTTTTCCTTCGTCATCCATCCTTGATCCGTTTGGATCCCTCCTAATTCAGTTCATTTCCTTATTTCGTCTGGAGTAGCATGTGTCTGTATGTCCATTACATCAAGAGCGGGATCCTTAACCATCATGCAATGTGTTGGTGTCTGGACTATTGTCTTTGTCATGTCGGATGTTTGAGTTTGAGCAGTCTGTTTAGCTGTTCTGTCAGCTAGATCATTGCCTTGAGAAATGATATCAGTAATTTTCGTATGAGCTTTACATTTCATAATCGATATTGCAATGGGTAGATGTATTGCATCTAATAAGGCATGAATGAGGGGTCCGTGCTGAATGTGGGCACCGTGAGAAGTTAAATAACCTCTCTCTCGCCACAGCACGCCGAAGTCATGTACAACTCCGAATGCATAACGTGAATCAGTGTATATGTTGACTTTTTTATTTGTGGCTTGAATACAGGCCTGTGTCAGAGCGACGAGCTCTGCTGCTTGAGCGGACAAGGTATTTATACACTTGGTTTCAATAATTTCAGTGTCTGTTGTGACTGCGTAAGCGGCCACTAACTCTCCTGTACCTGTTCTCATACATGAACCATCTACATACAACGTCAGGTCTGGATCTGACAATGGGACATCTGTCAAGTCTTGTCTGGGTTTCGTCGTTATTGTAATAACATCAATACAATCATGAGCTAGTGGGTCTGTTCCATTTACAGGTAAAAGTGTGGCAGGATTCAATGTGTTACAACGTCTGATTTCTATATGTGGCTGAAACAATGTTAATTCGTAACCTGTAAGTCGCGCTATAGTCAAGTGTTGTGTTTGCGTTCGATTCACAAGAACCTCTACTGCATGTGGTACTTGTACTGTCAATGGATGTCCTAACACTATGGCATCGCTTTGTCTGATTGCTAAAGCTGTCGCTGCCACTGATTTCAGGCACGCAGGCAGAGCCTGAGCTACGGGATCTAATGTACTAGAAAAATAAGCACACGGTTTGTGTGATCCTGCTTGCTCCTGTGTGAGTACTGACAAGGCAGTACCTTCCCGTTCTGTAACAAAGAGTGTAAAATGTTTTCTGTAACATGGTGTTGCTAAAACAGGTGCTTGGCATAGAGCTTTCTTTAAGCTTTCAAAAGCTAGTGTGTGTTCCTGAGTCCAAGGGAGGACAGTCGATGTGGCTGCCTCCTGTGTTGTTAATTGAATGAGTGGTTTTGCTAGAAATGCATACTGAGGGATCCACTGCCTACAATATGAAGTGAGGCCTATGAAAGCCCGCACCTCCTTTTGTGTCTTGGGTATTGGCATATTTGCAATTAGCTGGATACGATCTTGTGTAAGCTGCCTTCCCTCCTTGGACAGCGAGTGACCAAGGTAAATAACTCGCTGGACACAGAATTGCAGCTTAGAAGGGGACACCTTGTGCCCCTTTTCGGCTAGAAATTGTAAAACCGTCAGTGATGCTTTTTCACATTCAGGTTCGCTTCGGGCGGTGATCAGCAGATCATCGACATATTGAAGCAGAGCAGTGTTGACTGGCATGTGTATACTGTCAAGTTCTCGTTTCAATGCTTGGCTATAGATGCTGGGGCTTTCTGTAAATCCTTGAGGTGCGCGTGTGAATTTAAAGCTACGTCCATTTAAACTAAATCCGAACAAGTATTGGCTTTCCGGATCTATTGGGACGCTGAAAAAGGCATTCTTGAGATCAATTACAGTAAAGAACGTTGCTTCGGAATCAATAGCTGTCAGTAATGAAGAGATGTCTGGAACTACGGGGTATTGTGGTACAATACATTTATTTAATTCGCGCAGATCAATAACCAATCGATATACTGGGGGAGCCTTTGGATCAGTTCGTTTAAGAATCGGAATTATCGGTGAATTACATATATTGGAGTCGGTCTCCACAACCACTCCTTGGCCGATAAGTTCGTCAATGATTTGCAGTAAAGCCATTACAGCATCTGGGGGTAACTTATATTGTCGCATTCGTGGTAGTACCACTCCTGCCTTTAGTGTGACTCGATATGGCGTAATGTTCATGCAACCAACATCTGTAGGGCCTTGTGCCCATAAATGTGTGGGCAAATTCTGCAGTCGGGAATCCATATCTCGAGACACATAATGACCTTTGAAATCACGTAAAAACAATCTTACTCCTTCCGGAGAACAACATATTATAGCTCCTAGAGCTTTCAGTGTTTTTATACCTAACAAGTTTTCTGGACATGATTTAGTAAGCAATAAATCTGTAGTTCTGGTCAAGGGTCCTATCGTAAGTGGAAGAGGCTGTGATACTTCATTAACAATAGGTTTTCCTGAAAAACCAAGGGAAATATTCTGTGAGCCTGAGAGGGGTGCCCCTGGAACTTCACTACGTTTTATAGTTGTTCGACTTGCCCCTGTATCAAGTAAAAATTTTCTATCTTGGCCTAATAATTCACTATGTACATAAGGTCCTTCTTGGTCTACAGGCACCTCGATAAGGGGTAAGTCAACTTCCCTCTCTAGGCTGGTTCATGCATATCGTTGATAATCAGGATAGTCATACTGTGCGGTCTGGTACAGCTGTCGTGTCGTGGTTTGTGTGGCAGCAGCCGGCAGCGCTGGTGCGGCTGGCACAAACTGTATAGACTGTTGTGGAGCTGGCATGGCTTGTGCATGCCGCGGTGCTCCTTGTTCATTCTGATCCTGTCTAAGTGGCCGTGGTCTTTCTTTTGTAATACCTGTGGCGATATTACGCTTCAGGACTGGGCAATCGTGTATGTAATGTCCTGGCTGTTTACAATAGTTGCATGTCCCTTTTACAGGTCCTGCTGAATCACCGGACTGTGTCGTACCCTTTTTATGACCTTCAGCTGGAACTGTCTGGGAGACTAGCATTTTCATTTTCGTGTCTTTCATGCGTCTTTGTTCATGTTCTTGTTCTTCTCTAATTCTATTGTAATGGTACTGTAACATTTGTAACATTTGTGATGGGGTATTACCTTGCCAGGTACTCTCGAATTTTAATACTCTATTCTTCACTTGGGGCAAGGAATTTTCAACTAATTTTGTCACAAACAGATGTGGGTATGACTCGCTACTTGCTTTTATACCACTATTTATACCAAAACATTTTTCGAATCGGGCATAGAAATCACTAGTGTCTTCATCTTGCTTTTGTTTACAGGCTGAGATTGCACCCCAGTCTTCCTTTTTCGTAGTTAATAAACGTGGCAGTACCTGTACTAATAAACCTGGTAGTGCTTTGGTTTTGTCCCCAAGCCCCGAACCTGGACCTCGGGCCTTTTCTTCATTTTCTAATGCTGTCCAATCTATCTTTTGATCTCCTACCTCCCACTCTTTTTCCTTGAGTTTTTCATAAATGCCAGCAGGCATTAATACCTTTAATATTGTCATAATGTCGGGATAGGTATACTCTCCCATGAGTAACATGTCTTTAATTTCTCGGTGGAAACCCGCTGGGTCTTTGTCATGACTGGGTACCACTTTCTTCATTTCTAACAATTCTATTTTCGATATGGGCGTATATACATATACACGTTTAAACTGATTGTCCTCGCCCTTTATTGGGTGTACTTCTCGTAAGGGATTCTGTCTGTCCATGTAATACATCGGTCTTTCCTTGATGGGCAATGAAACATGTTCTGGACATACAAAAAGAATGTACTGTTTTCTGGATTCTAGTATTTCCTTAATTAACTTAGTACCTGAACCTTTCCATCTATTCGTGAGTAATTCAGTCAATATATCAGGTAAGGGACCAGGATCTGAATGTTGGCTTTTATATAGTATAAGAAGTTGTTGAATCATATAAATCCCAGCTAAACGCTGTTCATCTGGGGTGAGGTTCAAAAATGTGTGTGCTACTGTATCATCACCATATTTTCCGGGACTGTCAACCCAATGAACGGCTGACCTGGCTAATTCTTGTTCATCCATAGAATCGAGTAAATGATAACCCCTTCGTTCTCGCAGTAATTTGTCAGCGGCTTGGAACGAATGCTCGGGGGACCTCATATTTATTATAGGTGTTTGGAAATTCCTGTTATTATCTGGACATATCGGACGTATCGGGTCAGTAAAACATCTAGTACTATTACAAGATCTTCCTCTACCTACATAGGCTATGGTTTCTGACTGTCCTATGGACGGTCCTGATCCTTCCTCCTCCTCGTTTTGTTCAAACTGGTCTACCGCTAATCTCTCTTCGTGTAGGCGTTCTATTTCTTTTCGGATCTTTCTGCACATGGCTATTATACATTTTTGCCTATCATGTCTCCCTTCTGATATATTCTGGCTCCATCTGGTAAGAGTTTGCATTATTTCCGGATCTACCCCCGGTCGGTCTTGATTTCTGATTACGCAATTTATGAGGAAACGTAACAGTTCCCCCTGTATCTCCACTTTCTGGTATTCCATAGCTCTGTTAATACATTCAGAGTCTCGCCCTGTTTGGACATAATGATATATATTATCTAGATGCACAGTCATTCCTGGTAACTTCCCTAAATACACCGCGGCTCGTCTGATACGTAATGATGCCAGGATCATTTCGTCCTCTTTGCCGGGCACAGGGTCATATCTACAATCTATAAGAAGTTCCTTAAGCGTGCGGGCATTTATGAGTTTGGGGGTACGTGGATGTGCTGACTCTTGAAAGGTAAGTTTATTTACTCTGGGTGGCGTAGAGAAAATGTTGGTAGCACCTCCAGTAACCCCGTCTGGAGTATCGGGCGTGAAAGGATTCGTAGAACGCGATACAGCAACTATAGGTGTGGACACAGCTATAGAAGTAGCTGTAGGAACAGATGTGGAAACGGACGTGCTTGCCGGAACTTGTGTCAGGATTTGATGCTGTAAGGATACAGATACAGGATCTTGGCGTTGAACCTCCCAGGCCGACGGTCTGTGTGGGGCGGGGTTAGCATACTCGGGAGCTGCGTCATCTAAATATGAGGAAAGAAAAACATCTTCTGCGGTTCTAGGATGCCCCTTAGGATGTACTTTTATTGGAAATAATGGGGGT
The DNA here is from genome assembly GCF_964204655.1 of Triturus cristatus. Taxonomy (NCBI): domain Eukaryota; kingdom Metazoa; phylum Chordata; class Amphibia; order Caudata; family Salamandridae; genus Triturus; species Triturus cristatus. Next base: position 504,438,548 of record NC_140591.1, read on the forward strand.
GGCAAGTCTTTTGGTATCCCCGCAGTAGCCTTAGGTAATCCTTCGGCCAGAAGGGGATACATACCCTTCATAAGGGCATGTCTTTGTCTGTCTCCTTGTTCTGATTTCACTCGTGTACCTTCTTCGATTAATAGATTTTCTTGAACTTTACTTGAATTCTCTTTACTCTTCTCTTCCTGTCTACGTGCTTTTTCTGTACGTCTATACGATTCTTTACGCCATAATTCAATGGCGTCTTTCTGTGATTGTCTAGCTTTCTTTTTCCATAATTCTTCCTCTACTTTCACGATGCACTCTGCATCCCAGGTCCCAGCTGCGGGCCACCTCTGACTTTCTGGTAATTCCTTAGTGTAGTCTACCCATAGATCAAGAAATAATATAGCGTCTAGGCCGTGTTTATGATACATGAAGTACCCTGGAGTGTCCCTAGGAGGAATAGGAACAGCTTCTTCGAGTACCCCTTTTCTAGTTGTGATCTGTCTTAGTTTCGAGAAGAGCGGCATATTGAGAACTGGTCTGATACTTGGTCTTGAACAAACTTAATACAATAAACCACGATAATGAACAGTCATTCATACCACAATATGCAGGACGTATTAATACATTTAACATTTAACATTTTTAAATGAGCAACAATGAAGATGACGATCTAAGAAAACTTAATCATAAAACGTAATTCTCGACATTAAACGGAATTATTCTGAATTGATATACTTGATATACTAGATATACTGCTAAACAGTACAGATACACTGCTAAAACAGTGCAGACCGGATTTGTGTACCCAAACCCGTCTGGACCGGCACAACTTATGTGCACGCCAGAACGCCTCCCCAGTAATGGTACTCACCGGGTAGCTCGGAACGGAAGGCCTCGGAACGGAACTGAACTGAACTGGACCGGACTGGACTCGACTCGACAACTTCGGACACTTCAGGACATCGGAAACCTGGTGGGCCTCTGTATACCTCGGATCTTGCTCTCTCAGCTAGGCTCTGGTCGGGATACTTCGCACTTCTCACCGCCTCGTCTGGGTGTTGATCGCAGCCTCAGTCGCCCCCGCTTGACCGGAGGGAGATACAGGAAATCCTGCTGGTACGCGTTGTTGTCCGTCCAGCTGTGGCAGGAGACCGGGCCTGCAACGCACCGCCGGCGCGTGAGATGAGAAAGTGTCCCTGTTCGGGCGCCATTTATGTGGTAAATAATTTAATTACCGGGACTTAATTTGATACAGAACATAATAAAAATAGCTCAATAAATAAGAGGCAGAATCCGTGGTATTAGAGGTTAAGAACGGGCTTTATTCCAATGGACGATTTCGAAATCGTGGACTCCAGGTTCCATCACCATGGAGGCTCAGGAAGTGAAGTACATACATTATTGATAATTAATAACTTTTATACAATAGGCATTACAGCGAAGCAAATGCAAGAGGCGTAACAATTGATAGCAAAGATAACATTTCACATGCGTAGCTGAAGGAGGCGTAATTGGGAGTAACAAGGAAACGTCATTGGTTGTGATGTTACATATGGGTGGACCTATGAAATAATTTCGCAATGTCAGCAGAAATACTCTGCAGAGATGCGCACGCAGCAGCATGACGTGTGATTGACGTGCAGCTAGGGGGTGAAGGGGACTTGACATTTAGCTCTACATGTGGCGACAGATGTCTGGAGGGTCAAGTCAACCTAATCCTAAATCATATCTAACATCCTATGTTTAAAGAACTATGTTATCCAAAAGAGAGGCCTTCTTGGAGTAGAATCTTATTCTATACTGACTATACTGACTGTTAGTGCGTGTACAAGCGTCTAAGTGTCTACACTAGATGCGAGGGCAGGAATCTTCCATAGTAACAGGGCTATGAATTACTTGCATAAAGACAGAGAAGCCGGGCCTTTGCTCGGTAGCTGGCAGAATGTTTACTTAAGCTACTAGACAGGAATGCATTGGGCAGGGAGCGGAGCAGATAATTTCCGAAGGTGAAATACAGTTCTTGGCAGGCAGCAAGCTGATGTCAGGCATCGTGAGCCGCGCAGAGGATGAGACAAAGTTCATGGTCACAGATGCAGGCTCGGACTGGAGCTTCAGAGGTAGAAAGCAGGAAAAGCTTGATGACAGAATCAGGGCCTACTTGCCTGGACTGTAAAATGGCATAAGTGAACCATATAAAGGCGGTGGCCTTTCGTACTTAGGAATGGAATATCCGGCTCATTCATGGCGGATCTAAAAGAGGACATGTTAACGGTGGACGCACATGTATTTGCGTCTTCATAACTGGAACTGGAGGGAACATACATGTACTTGTAACATGCACATAGAACCGTTGGGGTCCAAGATAGGGGACATAATTGACCAGAAAAATCCATATTTCCACAGAAGGAATAAACCTCTTGGATTGACCATAGCCCCTGTTCTTCTACAGGCCAGTGCGTTGAGACAACTGAACAGCCATCAAAACAGCCTGTAGAGCAAGTTGGTAATCATCGGACCATTGAGTACACCACTTAATCTCTTACTTAAATAGAAAGGAAAGAGTAAGCCCCACAAAAAAATGCCAGTAAAAATAGTTTGTGATAATTATATTCCATGAGAGAAATTAGCAACATCAATTTTAAACCAAGTATCCCAAAGATCCCGCTTATTTGCACGATCAAGTTGTGAGATTCTCTGTATTAAACCAATCCATTCCCTTTTGGTGGGGGAAGAAGGGAGGATCCACTTAACACATAACTCCCTTCGCGCCAAAAGGATCAGGACAAAGAAGAGAACCTTCTGGGTTTTGGAGAACATTTGATTATCCATCCCACCTGGGATCACACCAAAAATAAATGAAGATCCGGTCAACCCAATTTCTCTACACATAATATCAGAAATGGTCTTACTCACATGTTTCCAAAAGGAGTGGATTGAAGGACACTGCCACAACATATGGATCTCATTCACGTTGTTCTCATCACACTTCGGGCACTTCTTTGTCACGCCACTCCCCATCTTTGACAATTTCCGTGGCGTCCAATATGCCTTCTGGACAGTGAAAAGGTGGTTTCTCTTTAAGGGTGCGGCTTTCACATATGACCACAAAAGTGACATAGATACTTGCCCTAAGGTTTTGAGGTCTTCGCCCGTCAGGTCCTTCTTCCAGCTCTCTGTGAATGGATTCTGTGTGTCCTCTCTGGCCTCAATCATCAACCAATACCATGCTGCTACTTCTTTCCGCATTGTGGGTCTTGTGCAGATCCTATTCACCAGATCCCGGTTCCCTTCTATCTCCTTCCCTATCGATTTTATTCAACTCGAAATCTGATAGTATTTGAACCTTGATGCCAAGTTCTTTTAAAGTGCAGAAAGGCACTGCCATGAGATCAGCTCATTGCCCACTATTAGTTGCCCCCACTTTAATATCCCAGATTTTTGCAGGGGAATTGCAAGTGCATCCAGTAAGCATGCCGGGGTACCTGGAGAATCCCATATAGGTGCTTTGTCATCATAATATGGTATATGTAGGATTGACCTCACCTGGGACAATACCTTAGTTGTAGCTAAAAGGACTTTAAGCCTGACCTTTTTATCAAATTTGGGATGGCTGAATTTTAAAAGAAAAAAATCTGCTTGATTCGTATAACTCATACCTAGAACCTTAAAGAGTGGCGAAAAAGCAGAGCTTTCTTTTAATAGTTGACGTAAATTCTTTAAATGAAAGGCACAGTAGCATATATAAAGGTCTGGGGTGGTCATGCCGCCATGAACTTTTTTTCTCCTAAGCTTCTTCTGAGATATTCTTGGGTTTTTCCTTCCCCAGATGAAAGAGGAAAAGAGCCCCTGTATTTTCCTAAACCAGATTTTTGAGAATTCTAGTGGGATAGCGTCAAATAGAAAAGTAAACTTAGGTAAGATTGACATTTTTAAAAGGTTTGACCTACCCAGGATAGAAAGTGGAAGGGTCTCCCATGCCTGTAGCTGTGATTTCACACTCATAGTTGTTTTATCAAAATTCACCTTTGCTATCTTTTCTATATTTTCAACTATTTGAACCCCGAGATATCTTATTTCATGTTTTATAAGGTCACTAATAGAGTGTATTCCATGCCATTAGTTCAGTTTTTTGCCGATTAATTGAATATCCAGATACTCTTCCAAAATTCTCCAACTGCTCCCAAATCTCGGTGAGTGAGTGCTCTAGATTCCCTATCAAAATCATAAGGTCATCAGCGAATAGGCCTATTTTCTTTTCCCAGCCATTACAACTAAATGAGGAAATACCCTGGCTAGCTCTTAATTTACATGCTAGTGGTTCAATATACATATAAAACAAAAGAAGCAAAAGGGGGCAGCCCTGTCAAGTTCCTCTGAAGATTTTTATTTGTTTTGTAAATTTCCAATAACAAGTACCCTAGCAGATGGATTTTTATATAGAGCCCTCAACGCTGCTATAAAAGTTTCTCCTAGATTGAAACGCTGGATTGCTTTATGTAGGAAGGGCCAGCTGACCCTATTAAATACTTTGGCAGCATCAAAGGTCATAACCGCTAGTGGGATCTCATATTCCTTAGCCAAATCGGTTGCTCCAATTAAATCATTATTTAATTCATGAAGTTGCCTCCCTTTCATAAATGTCTTCTGATCAGGATGTATTATTGACCCTGCTACTCTGTCTAGTTAAAATCTGGGTATATATTTTATCGTCACTGTTCAGGAGGGAGATAGGCCTGTACGATTCACAAACTCGCGGATTTTTTATTCGGTTTCAAAATGATGGTTATAGTGGCTTTGTTCCAGGATGAAGGGAGATCTTGGGCAGATATAAAAGCTGAATTAAACATTCCAAGCAGAAATGGAGCTAATTCTTCTTTTAAGATGTTATATATTTCATTTGGAATGGCATCAGGGCCCGCGGCTTTTCCCTTCTTTAGAATAGTAATGATATGTAGGATTTCTTCCAAAGTGATAGGATTGCTCAGCTTATCTTTATCGGAGTCTAGCAATACAGGGAGTTTATGGTTAGAGAGAAAGATTTCTATAAATTCTTCACTCAATGTTAAATTTTCAGAATAGAGATCTTGGAAAAATTGGGCGAAGGCCTCCTCAATCTCAGCATCCTCTGAGATGATTTTTCCAGAGGTCGGGCATTTTAAGTACTTTTATCATATTCCTGGTGTGGTCCGCCTTGGCTTTCTATGCCAGGAATTTGCAACCTACTCGCTTCCCACTTCCTTTTATTTATTGCTTCTAGATAATCCGCTAACTCATTTTTTGCCATGGTTAGGTTTTGTATGTTGTTTAAATCATTCAGAGCATGTTCTAACGCCACCTGTTTTAGATGTATTGTCGCTTCTAAAATTCTAATTTCCTCCCTCACTTTCATTTTCTGGGCTGTTGAGAGAAAAGTTAATATGCCTCTCAAAAAAGCTTTATATGTGTCCCAAACTATGTGCGGGGATGCAAAATTGGGGTTAAATAGAAAGAATTCCTTTGTATCTTTTCTTAGCCTATCAATGACTAGTGGTTCTAAAAGTATTGAGCGATTTAATGTCCATCTACGTGAAGGGGGACTCTTTGGCAAAGTAATTTCCAAGAGGACGGCTGAATGATCGGATAGATGTTCTGGGACATGACTGGCTTTAGTCGTGTTCTTACTGGTGGGGAGATCTACCAAGAAGAAATCGATCCTAGATCGGTGTCCACATTTTTTAAAAAAAAAGGTAAAGTTCCCCTCTGATGTCCCAGAAGTATGTCTCTTCACCCCCCCATATATCAAGAAGTACTATATCTGACATCAGTTGTTTCAGGATCTTTCTTGTGCTCTGTTTAGCCCCTGTAGCTCTCTTGGATGTTGAGTCATGCCTAGGGTCCAAAACTATCTTAAAATCCCCCCCCCCCATTATGATAGGTTCATTAACGTAAATTAAGTGAAGAAACAAGGCTTGGAAAGTAGTCGGGTCATCCATGTTAGGGCCATAATAGCCCACAAAGGTAAACCAAGAGCTATTGATTTTTGCCCTGGCAATTGCCCACCTACCATGTGGATCTACAGTAACATTCCCTAAAATTGCTTGCATTGTTTTTTTAAAAATAATAGCAACTCATTTCGTTGGGCAAGTCTGAGTGGTAAAAACGCAATGCTCTATCCATTTTTGATTTTGAGTATCCCTACCCATTTTTCTTATATATGTGACTCTTGAATGAGCATAACATCATAATACACGAGGCGCAATTATTCTAGGATTTTCCTTCTTCTAGGAAAAGCCCTGAGCACGTTCACATTCCAGGATAAGATTTTCAGATTTTTTGGGCTCTTAGGTCTACCCGAGTCTGTCATAGGAAAATAAGTTGTATAAGCATGCTTCTTGTATCTTCCCCAGAAGAGAAAAAGTTGAAATTTTGCTCAATTGAAAGGTTTTATTCGTAAATGAGGAAATTTTCTTTCCCATATTCTCCCCCACCCTGTGCCTAAAAACAAACCCAGTGATTTTTGTGTTTTATTTTTGTTTTTAACCCCACCTACCCTTTCACACCCCGGGAACCCTCCCTCAACTCTGGAGGTATGCTAGGGTACCTCCGCTATGGACTCTCTCTCTTTCTGTGTTGACGTAAAAGACGTATACATTTATCATTTGAATGCACTTTTAATCTGGTCTATCAAGGAGCTGACTTTGGTGGGCTCTCTAAAGTTGTACATTTTATTCTTCCACATCACCTTCAGGGAGGCGGGGAATTGGAGTTTTGCAGTGGCACCCAGGCTCCTCAATTCTTGTATGTGTTTTACCAACTCCCACTGCCTGTCCTGTGTGGTGCGCGAGATATCCAAACTGAGACGAAAAGACCAGTCCCCTTTATCCCCTTTATTATATACTCCCTTTTTTAGACCCCCTGCAAGAATCTTCTCTTTAATTAGATATGTTTTAAAGTTTACTATAATTCTTCTCAGGTTTTTTTTGCCAGGTCTTTTAGTGAAGGGGTCTCGATGAACTCTTTGTATATCACTTTCCAAGAATTGTTTCTCTATCTCTGGTTGGAGCTCATTAAGGAGGTCAATTACAAAGGACCTTATGTCTCCCGCAAAGGTCTTCTGGAATATTTAGGATCCTAATATTGTTCCTTCTTGCGCTATTCTCTAGGCTTTCAAGCTTATCTGTCAGTTCTCTGTCCCTCTGGTTTAACCTCAAAACGTCCAATGTATTTTTATCGACTTGTTTTAAGAGGTCTTCCACTGCCGCTTCCACTACTCCTACTCTTTCCATTATGTCATTTATTTTAACTTCCAGTGTTTCGCAAACCCCCTTGATCTTTTGCTGGTTGCTTTCTGACACCGCAAATTTCTCTCTGAGTGGACAGCAAGGTCTCTGTAGAAGGCTGTTTCCCTGAACTGTATCCTGTATCTTGCCCTCTCTGACCCTCTCCCTGCCGGGGTGGTTGATTCAATAGAACCTCTGGACTGAGACTGGGACTGGGGTTATCTAGCATCTGTGTAGAGTCATCCTCTCTCATTAGCTCTGTCATTGCTAAAGGAGTGAACCTGTTTTCCAGTAAGATTGTGGTATTACTTGCCTCCATTACTCTTATATTTATTGTACTGCTCAGATTTTCTGGAGGCTTAGGAATGAGGCTAGTGCTGTTTTCTGCCATTGAGAAGGTGGGGGTTTGAGACTGCGCTTGTACCTTAAAGTACGTGCGCAGTGCAGGTGTTATTCGAGAACTGGGCGATTTGATCGGTTTAACTGATTTACTTCTGGTGGTCTTTTTACTCTCTATAGATGAGGGCTTATCCACTAATACCTTTTTCTTTTGTGGTGGGGGCATAATGTTGTGGTCTTTTGATGAGACTGCAATGATGACGAGATAATCGCTTCAGGTAGAGCCTCAATGGGGGATAGATCTTGTTCCCAAAGGCCTCTACTTCTTAGGGTGTATCTGTTTGGCTTGCTGTTTTTATGTAATTCCCCTAAAGACTTACTCTCACAAAATTGCTGTTCTCTATCAACACTTTTTCCCTCCTTAGATGTCAGCTCCCGTTCCCCCTTCTTCCTCCTCCTTACCGGGGTCATTGAAGGGGACTTTGCCTCATCCAAAGCTGTCTCGTTGTTGCATCTCCGCACTATCTCCAGAACGAGAGCTGCCAGAGCTAGGATTGCGCTCCTACCCCTCGGGAAGCCGACTCTTGCTGCTACGAGCCGGCCTCTGGCGATCCGTAGCGCAGCCTCTGCCCAGTTTTTTCCCCGCGGCGGCCCCGCTACTGCTGCTACCACCTCAACTCGAATATCGGGACCTAACGCTGGCAAAAGGAAGAAAAAACGCAGAATCCTCCCGTGCTCCCCGAGGCCGTCTGCTCCAAATTCTCCGAATGCCGGTAATGTCACATCCAAAAAGCCAAAAGTATCTTGCTTGTCCACCCAGAGTGAGGAGAGAGTCCGCGACCGCTCTAGCTAACGGCCGCCATGTTCCCCCTTGGATATCTGCTTGCTGCAAACAATATACTGCTCATATTTAGCTCCAACATTCCTTTCCCTGGAAAGTATTGTAAAATACTTCCAGCCATTCTAAGAAATAAGACCACCACTGGTTCTCAACTCTCTTTCTACAGAGTTCACTGGAGAAATAACTGGTTTTGGGTGTGGCTTTACATGTGCATGGGTGGGGTCCTTATGCAGCTAATCAAAAGGCAAGGTCTGGGTTTATTATCACACAGATTCGAGAATCTGGCCCATAGAATTGTGGAGTCATGAAACTTGTAATTTGATAACTTTCTTGAAAATCAAATACAGGGGGGCATATATACACTTGTAAATATGTTCACACTGGTGTCATTATTGAAAATAGAGGGAGGTACATATGGGAAATAATCTTTAAAAATGTCCATGGAGCCTTCATAGATTTCTTTGATCATGTGATTAGAATTAAAAACCATAGCGTACTTGTGGTCGTGTCTATGTTTTTACGCCTGTGGAGGTACCACAGTACCCAAAAAATCATTTAAAAACAATTGCTTAATTACATTAAAAAAATATTTTATATTTTACATTAAGTACATATCTGATGTTTACCTTTTAATATGTATACAAAGCATATTTATTTTTAAAAAATGACTACAGTTTAAACAAAAATATATGATTAAATTAAAAAGCTAAAGAAATTGTACTATCCCTAGTACTATAAATAAACCTGAGAAGTTAGTTAAAAAAAAACTGAACATAACAGGGTCATGATACTTTAGTAATAGAATTTGAAAAACCTTTGAAATTCACAAAAAAAAACAGGGACGTTATAGTTAATTAATAGAATTAAAAAAGACAGATATTCACTGAAAAAAACAAAGGAGGTTATAGTTAGGCTTATTTTTCACATGTAAAAAACCATTGACATTCAGCAGGTATAGTCACCTGAGCTAACTATAATGTATGCCCCTGCAATGCAAGCTTATCACCTCACATATTATATCACTCATGACATGGTCGGTGACATCACTGATTACATCACTTATAACATCTCAAATGGCATTACTCATGGCATTAGCCACCAAACCACTCACACATTCACTCATACCCCATACAACCTCTCACACAGCCACTCACTTACCCATGCACCTACTCACAGTCACTCACTCACCCATATAGCCACTCACTCAATTCACTCATACAGCTACTCACACACCCACTTTTATACCTATACAGCCATGCAGACACCCATTCATTCACCCACACAGCCAAATACATACATATTCACACATCAATTCAACCACTCAGATGCCCACTCACTCACCCATACATCCGCTCACACAGACAGTGACTGTGTCATACAGCCACTGACACACCCACCCACTTACCCATACACACACTCAAACAGCCACTCAATCACCCATTCAGCCACTTACACACCCAGTCAGTCACTCATAGACCCAATCACACAGCCACTCAGTTAACCATACACATTTTACATACCAACTTGCCCACCCATACAGCCACTCACAGAGCTACTCACATATCCACTCACTCATCAATACAGCCAATCAAACAGCCACTCACCCGTACAGCTATCCACTCAGATTCTGAGACACCAACATATTCGTGCCGGGACACTCTGTTGAGTATCCGTGCGTGTTACAAATTGACTTCATATAACATAACATAACAGCCTCTCAACAGAGCCACTCACACAGCCATACAGCCACTCAGACAGCCACTCCCACACAGATACAGTCACACAGCCACTCAAGATGACACATGTTAGATATAGTTATCACTCAATAGTACAGAAAGAATAGTAATTTAATGTATGCAGTAGCTTAGTATATATCTTTAAGTCTCAGAAATTTTCACAAAACACCTACACTAACTGGATGATGTCACCAGTGATGTCAATTGCAATGTTATCAGTTATCATGACCATGTCATGAGTGATGTAATACATGAGGTCATAAGCAGTGCATTGCGGAGGCGCACGCTGTAGTTAGGTCAGTAAACTATAACTGATGAATTTTTTATGGATTTGTATGTACAAATAGTGAGCCTAACTATAATGTCCCTGTAACCTTTTTTCTGGAAATATATATATAGAAGTGTTATACTTAACTTTTACCAAGCATATGCCTTTACAGCTAAAACTTTTGTAGTAAAGGCATACGCGGTAAAGGCATAATCGTGGTAAAGACTTGGGGCCCGATTCACAGAACAAACTTAAGACTAAATCCTAAACTTAGTACCATTCTGGTATTCACAGATTGCACCTAGTACTTCTGGTATTCACAGAATGAACTTACAACTTTTGCTATTCACAGAATGAACTTAGGAATTTTGGTATTCACAAAATGGATTTACGACTACTAAACTTACGTCCGCACTCGGGCCGGAATTTCCGGGCCCGGAGCGGAATTTCCGGGCCCGGGGCGGAAAGTCCGCTCACGGGCCGGAAAGTCCGCTCCGGGGGCGGAAAGTCCGCTCCGGGGGGTGAAATTCTGATCCCGGGCCGGAAATTCCGCTCTCGGGCCGGAAATCCCGCTCCCGGGCCGGAAAATCAGATTTGGGACCAGACTACATTAACTGTGGCCATTGATCATTTGAGCCAAGGGGAAACACCTGTTCAAGTCCCTACCATCCCCCACCATGCATCAGCTGACGCACTCCAGCCAATCCCAGCCAACTGCTCCAGTTAGCCATCATGTTGTTAGTGCCTACCATCCCCCACCATGATCCAGCTGAAGCCAATTAACACTCATTGACCGGCAGCAAAAAACATTTAAAAGCAGCACACAGTGAAGGAACAGGTTTGGCCACACACAGTTTGTATTTGCAAGCAGAGACCGGCTAAGAAAAATGGAGCTCCTGAAGAGAAAGAGGAACTACACAGCAGAGGAGACCACCATGCTTGTGGAGTTCATTGTCAGGCACCACAAACGCCTCTATGGACTCCCACCCTACTGCACCAGTGGGACACAGAAGGCAGCCCTGTGGCAGCAATTATCCACTGCTGTCACAGCATTGGGGAGGAGAGGCGCACTGTCCAGGACCTAAAAAATAAATGGCAGGATGAGCGGCTGAGGGTAAAGGAGAAATACTCCAGGATTGAATTACAACGGATCCTCCCAGCCGCACACTCTGGACCACGCATCCGCCTCACACACTGGAGGAGGATATCCTGACAACCATACACCCCCACTTGGTCCATGGGCTGCCTGTCAGTGACGTCCGCTACGTGGTACCAGGTAAGTGGGATGAAAAGATAAAGTGCATGAATAGAATGTCTGTGTTGCACTGTCAGTGTGAATAAGGAGGTAGTCCAAAGTGTATGAATTAATCCGTCAGTCAGAGACTCCTGTGTCACCCTCTGTATGTAGCACTACAAGTCCCACAATCCTTAGCGATGGAAATGGCAAATCCCTCCCCCACTTCAGAAAACATGGCCACTGTCCAGTTGTAGTAATACACCAGCCCGCTAAGTAGCAATTGACAAATATCAGCAGAGATGCGCCAGTAACAATGCCACACGCAATCCAACTCTTGTGCAACCGCGGATGCGTCACATTTACAATGCGGTGCACTGTGGCGCTGGGATAGACTGTGGCGCTGGGATAGACAGATGGGTGTCGCAACTGATGGCATTAGGCGGATGCTCTGCTGGAGTAGTGTCGCAAGTGTGACGCAACTCCAACAATGTCCATGGACCGCCTACACCTAACGTTCAGGGCAACTCATTACATGTGCCTCAAGCTGGTTTAAGTTTGCATGGCCCCACCCTATGAAAAGTGACTACGTGGAATGCCGTCGATTACAATGCATCACTTGTACGAGGCATAACCAAATAAACACACACCCTGCCTACATCACAGCTGATGCATGTTTAATGTTGCGCAGGACTGCACACCGTGAGGCATCCCCATAGATGCATAACATTGGGAATAAGTCTAAATGTGTCACCTGTATTACCCCACCGCTGTGTCACAGAAGTGACGCAACTGCGGTGTAAATGTATTACAAGGGGCGTGTAAACCTGCCACTAAATATCAAAGAAGTAAATCACCCCGTGCAAGCTTAAAGCACAAAGCAGAAGGTGAGAGAATCATCTGATCCAAAAGTCAGACACCTACTCTGTTGTACATTTCACACCCTGCCACGCCATTACGACCCCAATGCACCACTGCCCCTACCTGCCCAGTCAGCGGCAGTACTGCATAACACTGTTAGCATGCAGAAGAAATGGGGAAATCACAGAAATGTTCCACAAGCACATATTCCAGATGTTTAGTTTTCTCTCTTCTCACCCATTGACACATTCAGCCAGAGCACAGACAACTGCCGCAACAGAGGTCCCTGCATCGACTGGGAGGAATCGCCACCGTACACCCTCACCGACTGGTAAGTCAAAGTGGCCAGGAGATGGTCAAAATGCATACATTGTCAGGAGTGACCGAGGGACATATAGTGCCCACATATGAAAGTCAACCAGAGATGAACAAATAGCTGCATTACTATTGGAGTAGTCAATGGACATCCACCTTTAGCTAATTATAATTGTGAACAGCTGAAGACAATATATTACATGTCTTGGCTCATCAAACCTTCGTAATTGCGGAACATGACATGTTTTACAGCAACAGCCCCAGACCTGGGAATCCAATCCTGTTATCGAGGGCCACAACTACTCAAAAGGGTGCCCCCACTATGTTGTAATGGTGTCTGTAGACGTAATCAATCAAAGTAATTGACTGAAATATGGCAATGATGAACAAGTGAGATCCCAGGGTCATTAGTATTGACAATGCATACACTGTCCAACTTTGAATGTTTCCAATATAGATCAAATTCCCAGTCCACACAGCTGGTCATGTACCACTTACATTGTCTGGCGTTTGTGTTGCCCATCAACAAAACACGATAGTGGACCTCACATCAGGATCCATAGACATGTCATTGTGATATTGGTTGCATCCAGGTAGTGGGCCCATTCGAAGTCATGTGGGAGAAATCATGAAATTACGCATAACACACGTCAGCGACGCTGGTGCCCACAACTGCTTGTGCTCATCCTTTGTGCCAGAAATCTAGTGCATCACATGTGGCTGCAGGAATTTTAAGTAGCAAAACACACTTATCATAGTAGGTACAACGAGGTCCTCCCAGAATCAAAGACACACACTGACTTCTGCTACAAGGTTGGCTGTGACATCTGTTCAGGGCCCACACACTGTTCCCGTGCTGGGCCAAGGGAGGGGAACCCAAGAATATATCAAGCTGACTGCTCATGAAATGTGCCTTTCACGTCCACCCCGTATGTTGCATGTGTATTACAACACTGTTGTTCTGCATCACAATATGCTCACATATGGCATTTGAACCCATGCAAGATCAGACCCTGGTGGCTAATGAAAGGATGACACAAAATGTATGCCAAGTGAGTGCAGAATGGACATTCAATAGTACCATGAGTCATATGAAGTGACCAAAACACAACCGGCTTGCAATTCAATGATAGGAAACACCATGATGAAAATAGCATGGCTGAGGCCAACACTGATGCCAGTAGTGTACCTTTGAGATGAATGTAGGGGCTGCTAAGGTGAATCTTCATACAGTTACACCTGCTAAATGACTAGGCAAAAGAGCAACACGCTCATCCAGTGCAGGCAGAAGGCACTGGATTAGCCTCTCAGCCTATCCGCAATGTGTGAGTATAAACCAAATGTTACATTCCGCTTGCCTCCTCTCCTACTGTATTCCCATGTATAGGTGAGTGTTTGACATATGAGGTTTGGATGTCTGCTGTAAAAGACACCAATCGTCGTCAGCTAAGTAGTACCATGATCTGGGAAATAGAGTACGCAAAGAGAGGACACTCAAAGGATGGATATAAGACATCTGTGTTCTCTCATACAAATATGTGTGACTTCATGCGTGGGGATGCACAAATGAGCAACATCATGTCCCTGACTATTGCAAATCTCACACATGAAACCCTTTCTGACTTGACAACAAACAACATGAGACTCTGGAAATATGTAAGTCTGAATGGCAAAGGTGATAGCAGTGTAATGGGGAGGAATCCGGGTCATTTATCCCTTCCTATCAGTAATCTTCTCATACATGTGTGTCTGTTGATGTGTCATCTTATTGATGTCACTGCTGTGTGGAGGGAACGGCTGGCAACTGCTGCATGTGAGCAGGTGCCCAAATGGAAAGTTCAGGAGCTAAACATGCTGCACATAGTTCTGGATTACCCACAAATGGTCATTAAGAATGACATGTTGGCTCAGAGCTACCATCTGTTGTTGCAAAATATAGACCTGTATGTCTTATCACAGCTGCTGACCGGATTACACCCCAGCAGCGTGCACCATTCCGGGGACTGAATGACATCCTGGCTGCAGCAGTTCAACCCTCGCGCAGCCGTCCTTCAGGTAATTCTAGCATGAGGTGTCTGTTGATGTGTCATCTTATTGATGTCACTGCTGTGTGGAGGGAACGGCTGGCAACTGCTGCATGTGAGCAGGTGCCCAAATGTAAAGTTCAGGAGCTAAACATGCTGCACATAGTTCTGGATTACCCACAAATGGTCATTGAGAATGACATGTTGGCTCAGAGCTACCATCTGTGCTTGCAAAATATAGACCTGTATGTCTTATCACAGCTGCTGACCGGATTACACCCCAGCAGCGTGCACCATCCCGGGGACTGAATGACATCCTGGCTGCAGCAGTTCAACCCTCGCGCAGCCGTCCTTCAGGTAATTCTAGCATGAGGTGTCTGTTGATGTGTCATCTTATAGATGTCACTGCTGTGTGGAGGGAACGGCTGGCAACTGCTGCATGTGAGCAGGTGCCCAAATGTAAAGTTCAGGAGCTAAACATGCTGCACATAGTTCTGGATTACCCAAAAATGGTCATTGAGAATGACATGTTGGCTCAGAGCTACCATCTGTGCTTGCAAAATATAGACCTGTATGTCTTATCACAGCTGCTGACCGGATTACACCCCTGCAGCGTGCACCATCCCGGGGACTGAATGACATCCTGGCTGCAGCAGTTCAACCCTCGCGCAGCCGTCCTTCAGGTAATTCTAGCATGAGGTGTCTGTTGATGTGTCATCTTATTGATGTCACTGCTGTGTGGAGGGAACGGCTGGCAACTGCTGCATGTGAGCAGGTGCCCATATGTAAAGTTCAGGAGCTAAACATGCTGCACATAGTTCTGGATTACCCACAAATGGTCATTGAGAATGATATGTTGGCTCAGAGCTACCATCTGTGCTTGCAAAATATAGACCTGTATGTCTTATCACAGCTGCTGACCGGATTACACCCCTGCAGCGTGCACCATCCCGGGGACTGAATGACATCCTGGCTGCAGCAGTTCAACCCTCGTGCAGCCGTCCTTCAGGTAATTCTAGCATGAGGTGTCTGTTGATGTGTCATCTTATTGATGTCACTGCTGTGTGGAGGGAACGGCTGGCAACTGCTGCATGTGAGCAGGTGCCCAAATGTAAAGTTCAGGAGCTAAACATGCTGCACATAGTTCTGGATTACCCACAAATGGTCATTGAGAATGACATGTTGGCTCAGAGCTACCATCTGTGCTTGTAAAATATAGACCTGTATGTCTTATCACAGCTGCTGACCGGATTACACCCCAGCAGCGTGCACCATCCCGGGGACTGAATGACATCCTGGCTGCTGCAGTTCAACCCTTGCGCACCCGTCCTTCAGGTAATTCTGGCATGAGGTGTGTCACTGGCTTCGACTCCAAAGCCATGACAGAGATCCTGATTCCCCTCTGCATGTAATCAGCAGTTGTGTACAAAGTGAAATACAAATCAGGAGTGTCATGTGCCTGTCTGACAATTGGTGATGCAGATAATTGAGAATGTTGTCACTTCCCTCTACAGCTGCTGGTTCAGGGACAGCTAGGCCCGTGAGGAGACAGGTCCAGCAGGTGACACTAGGGGGGAACACCAAGGGACAGAGAGTTGTGGCTGAAGCTGGTGAGTTTGCCTGTATCTGTGTAACACCTCAGTGCTATGGTATGAGCTGTCATTTGTGGTGGTACCCTACACAGGTCACATGATCCTCATCTGTTGATGCAAAGTACAGTTGATACAAACCCTTGTGTTGCACCACATGTCATACCAGGTCAATCCCTAATACGGTTGCAACCTCTGTTCCAGGGGATGCTGATGACGAGAATGACAGGCCTATGACCAGTGCGGGCCGACGTGGAATCAGAGGGGAGAATCCCCTGATCCTCCAAGCTGTGATGTCGGCTGCAAGCACTGCTCAGGAGGAGGAGGATGAATTTCCTGAGGACCTCTACTTGGTGGATGATGAGGACTACATGTCTGACGATGAAGATGCCAATGCGCGATATCGTGCCAGATTGGCTAAATCGGTCAGGGCATCAACTCCTCTGCCAAGCAACGTCCCTCAGCCTCCTCCCAGGCATACCATGGCCTGTCCCCAGACTCGAGCAAACCAGCCACAGCACACACGCATCACAACACAGACATCACTCCCTCACAGTCCTCACGTCCAGGAGCAACATGGTGGTTCCCCTACCCACTCTTCCCTAGACAGTGTATCCCTGTCATCCTCTCCACCATCTGGTGGTAGTACCAGCCCTGTTGTGCTGCCGGAATCCCCTGGGCACCATTCACCTGCCCACAGGCTCCCACCTCCCACCCCACCCCCTGCCGTAGGACCTGCTCATCCCATCCATGGCAGACAGCTGCAGAGAGGGCCTGCACCTGGCTGTGATGACCAGTGGGAGCAGGACTTCTTCCAACAGCAGAGCGATGTGAGGCAGGACATTAGTGCCATAGGGGCTACCCTGTCCGACATGTCGGACTCCCTGCAGGACATGGTCCACTTCCCTCAGGCGGTGGAGAGGCTGAGCCAAGTGTTGGATAGGATGGATAGGACTTGGCAGGACATGTCCAGAAATATGCGAGACATGCTATCCATCCAGAGGGAAGAGAGTGCAAGACACCATGCCTTGGCCATGAAGATGATGGAGGGCATATTGAGAGTGAGCCAACCTTTCCCTTCACGGTCAACGCAGGGAGGGGAGCCATCATATCTGCCCACAGGACAGCACATCCCCACACCTGTACCAACTGCACACCAACACAGCAAAGGGAGACATCCACACCAGCGGCCTGAACTGGCACTCCCAACACCACCCCCTGTACAGGCACTCCCACCACCTGCACAACCACCACCAACCCCTGTAGAGGCACTCCCGCCACCTGCACAACCACCATCAACCCCTGTACAGGCACTGCCCCCACCTGCACAACCACCAACAACCCCTGTACAGGCACTCCCACCACCTGCACAACCACCCCACCACCTGTACAGTCACTCCCGCCACCTGCCCAACCACTACCACCTGTACAGTCACTCCCACCACCTGCACAACCACCACCACCACCTGTACAGACACTCCCACCACGTGCACAACCACCAGCAACCTCTGTACAGGCACTCCCGCCACCTGCCCAACCAGCACCACCACCACCTGTACAGGCACTCCCACCACATGCACAACCTGCCCTTGTCCAGGCACAACCATCAAGTGTGCATACACCATCTGCCCCAGCACATGTGGATGACCCTGGACAGTCCCTTGGACAGTATCCACCTCCACGTAGGCGGCGAGCCAGACCTGAGCACTCCGAGCGGTCATCCCCCCCCCCAAATTGCGGCGTCGCACTCACCAGTGACAGGAACCCAGGACAATGTGATCACGTGATTGTGTGTGCACCAAATAAACACCTACCAAAAATAAAATTCTGTTGTGTATCATGTCCTGTGTAACGATGTAGGTGGCCTCGAGATGTGAGAAGGTATGTGTGTGTGTGACACAGTTACAAGTGTAACCCATAATTGCAACAAGCCATTATGTGCATAGCAGATGACTCACCAAATATGTGTCCATTTTCAGAACCAGACATTCACAATGAAGTCAAACAAGTGGAAGTTATTAGTATTCCTAATTGTATTTTAAGAAGGTACAAAAGAACAACCGTCCGTTTGGGAGGGAGAAAGGAAAACAAATGATGATCTTAATGCAGAGGGAGATGGGAACCTGGATTGGGGTGGGGCAACAAAAATATAACACGTCAGGGAGCGTCAGGGAAAACAGTCTATTTACAAGGGGAAAAGGAAATAATTGTTCACGTCAAAAGTCAAGTGTCCTTCTGGTCATCCTCTAGGACCACAATGTCCAGATCCTCAGAGTCCGATGCAGGCACACGTCTGGCGGGTGCAGGAACAGGCACCACTTGGGTTCGTGCCACACGAGGAGTACGGGGGAAACAGTGTGGGGCAACGGACAGGGGGAGACATTGACGGTGGTATGGGAAGGGATTGGGGAGACAACAGACGACATGGCTGTGGTCAGTGAATTGATGCTGGTGGCGAGGGTGGTCATACATCGGAGCATGTCCTCTCGCATCATGCGTACCTCCATACACACTTGTAGCTGGATGCGAGTGGACATGTCTGGCTGACCCTCACACATCCACATCAAGTCCACTGGCACAGCCACAGGAGGAACAACACCGGGAGGGGCCTGTGGGGGACAGGAGGGATGTGGTGCCTGAGGTCCGGAGCCAATGATGTTGGGGAGCTGGCGGCTACGATGAGGGGGACTGGTTGCAGGGGATGCAGCTGGGTCCCCCGATGAAATGGGGAACTCTAGAGGTAGGGAGGGGATGATGGCAGGCCCAGATTGTTTGTTGGCCTGCCCCGAGGACACCTCTTCAGGGACCACAGGTGAAGAGTCTTGAGGAGAGTAGCTCTCCAACACCTCATGGTCCGAGGTGTCGTGTTCACCCCCCCCCGATTCAATGTCTGCAGCCTCCACCCGGGATGTGGCACCAGCATCAGGGTGTCCCTTGTCAGTCCGGGTGGGCGCAATCCCCTTGCCTCGTGATGTTGAGGGACCCTCCTCATCCTCCTCTTCCTCGCTGGTGGAAAGAGGGTGTAGCCGCCGCCGCACTGGTGGCCTCGCACTCCGGACCTGGTCCTGCCGCCCTTCTGTTTCGCCAGCTGTGCCTGCTGAAATGTAAGCAAAATCCGAATGTTATGTTTGTGTCATGCAGGACGAGACACATTCATAGAGGAGCCAAGGTCAGACTTATTTTCCTCTGATCACACTCAATAGTTGTCAGTGTCTATGAGCTGACATTACGTGTATGTTCACCGTCATTTACTGGATTGAGTCTGACATGGCCATCTCACGTGGATGTGTGTGGCTTACACAACTGTATTGGCCAACCCTCAACCTGGCAATCTGGTGATCTGTGTGTCCTGCCACAGCTACATGTGCAGGTTCCAAAAGCAGTCCACCAATGGAGAACATGAAGTCCAGAATCTCAGATTATGGCCATTCATAGGGAGTTGCAGCTATTTAAGGTCTGGACAAGTGTCATCTGCTTTGTAGCATTGTATGGGACACGACAAGTGGCGAA
Source organism: Triturus cristatus (assembly GCF_964204655.1). Classification (NCBI taxonomy): domain Eukaryota; kingdom Metazoa; phylum Chordata; class Amphibia; order Caudata; family Salamandridae; genus Triturus; species Triturus cristatus. The sequence goes on from NC_140591.1 coordinate 504,458,503, forward strand.
TGTGGGTCACACATGCAGTGAGGCTCTGGCCTATTTCTGTAGCTAAATTGTGAGTCTAGCCTTTGGCTGTCCCCACACATGTTCTGACAATCCAGTGGCACATATTGGCTTTGGTGACTGATATGGTAATGCAGTACACCGCTGAACACTGGGGGAATTTAGTGGCAGCTACCTGTACATGTGAAATGTGAAACAGGCCACTGAGGCTGAGACGTCTGTCAGTGGACACCCCTTGCAAATTTAGAAGCGCTTAAGAGTGATGCAAGGATGTCAAAGTATGTCTTGACTCCATGGCACATGATGTTTTGTCACAATTGGAACCCAAACTCTAAAAATGCAATGCAAGTCATAGCACCCAATACCCTTTGGCCTGCCATGCGCACACTGGACAGTGTCTGTACCATTGCTTATCCAATGCACACATGATTTCCTAGTGCCAATTGTAGTGGTGCGGGAGGAGCAGATTTCAGTATAAATGCACAATTATGGCTCATTTAGCCAGTTGTCATGACGAAACACCAACTCCCAAAATGCACTCTGCCCTGAACAGTCCATATGCCACAGTGTGCCTTTTTAAGCTTGGTGACTGCTGCATGGACACGGAATCTGTGAATTTAGGCATCGGACACACAATGGTACAGCACTGTTTCACTCACATCATACTCCCAGACACATTTAGCATATGATGCACTTACCATGTCCCTGCTCCTCATGCTCCTCCAGCTGAGCATGGAGGGTCGGCCAAGCTGATCGCAGGACCCTCCTGTACAGTGGGGATAGGCGAGGACGATGCACATGGTGCTGGGAAGACTGGCCCACCAGCTCCTCAGCCTTGTGCCGGGCCCACCGTTTTAGGTCCTCCCAGCGCTTGCGGCATGCCCTCGCACTCCTGGTGTGGACTCCCACTGCACTGCAGCGCTCGGCGATGTTGGCCCACAGCCTGGCCCGGGCTGCATTGCTCAGCTGGTGTTCAGGGTCCCCATATAGCTGAGGAAATTTGGCCAGCACCCCCTCAGCCAAGATTTTCAACTCACTTTCAGTGAAAGGGGGTGCCTTCTCTTCGTAACCCTCAGCCATTATGGGGATAATAAGAAGGATGTGAGCAGCAGGATGTCAGAGGATCTGTCTGTGATAGAGGATGACTCAGAATGAACACAAAATGGCTGCCAACTATTTCCTGTGATGTATTTCCTGCCTCCCACTTCCTGTAAAACATTTCCTGAATGAAATTATGTGTTCCGGGTCATTTTCGGAGTTTACGGCCCGTAAGCGCAGTTTCCGGTTCCGGAGCGGGGGTTCCGCACACGGGCCGTACGCTCCATAATTGGAGCGTCCGCACACGGGCCGTACGCTCCGTGATCGGAACTTACGCTTTTTGGCCGTAAACTCCGAAAATGACCCGGAACATATAATTCCATACAGGAAATGTTTGACAGGGACTGGGAGGCAGGAAATACATCACAGGAAATAGTTGGCAGCCATTTTGTATTCCTCCAGATCCATCCACAATCAGGAATCAAATCTACTGCCATCCTGCTGTTCTGTTGTGGATCAAAAAGAAAAGACAGTGCATGTGAGAATTATTAAAATTTGAAAAGAGGGGGAAGAGACCATTTCAAGACATATCTGCAGTTTCAGTTTCTGTTTCTCCTGCTTTGCATTATGGTACATGTAGTCCATATTAGGTGCTCATTTGCAGAGTTGTGTGATGTGTTACGGAACATTGGGTTGGAGTAGTGTGGATATATCACAGACACATGGGGGCGGATTTACGACTTCTGGCGCATCTCTGCTAATCAGCAGAGATGTGTCAGAAGAGTTGCGATGCATCTGCCCACCCGTGCACCAACACAGATGCGCCGCATTGACAATGCGGTGCACCGTGGTGCTCGGATGTGCAGATGCGTGACGCATCCCCCATTGGAAAGGCGGCGCATTGCTGGAGTTGCGTCGCAAGCGCAACGCAGCTCCAGCAAGGCTCGGGGGTGCCCTATCCCTATGATGCTGCGTCAATCCTTACGTCTGCTTCAAGCAGGCGCAGGGTTTTGAAACAGCATGGCCTTAAACGTGACTGAGTGAAATATTGTAGATTTCACCCAGCACTTTTAGGAGGCGTCCCTGCGCCGGAAGGCCCCCCCCTGCGCCAGAACGCCTACATATGGCGCAGGCCTTTACAATGTGACGCATCTCCCAGATGCGTCATATAGTACATACCCCGCAGCATGGCGCTGGCTTTGCACCGCCGCTGCATCCCAAAAGTGACACAACGGCGGCGTGAAAGGGGTGCAAGTCCCACATTGACCTGCCCCATGGTGTCTGATTGACCCATTGCATAACTCACGTCGTAGGCGCATCTTTTGGGGGGTGAGTCACATCTGTTGATGGCACAGGCCCGCCAATGCTATGGTTATGGCATTTTCAGATTCTGTGACCCATCCTCATGAGGTCCGGCTGTGTCTCTCAGTACATGTATCATTTTCCATCAGCGTCAATAGATTCTTTCGGGACATCCACTACACTGATCGCTGACATGGGCACATGAGCTGCAGCACGCTCAACCTTTAGACTACTGTCACCAGCTGTGATGAACATGCAGTTAGTGTGGCTTGCAAAGTTGTCTCAGGAAGGAATTTATTGACACAGTCGTGTATATCCAAGTTTCATCATTGGCAACAGACAGCAATCCACATTTAGTCCATTCCACTACAGGTTGCTCATGTGAAAAATGTGGCAACGAGCTGCTCACGGACTTGCATGCCCTGACCTCGGTTATGTGCCATGGCCCGGTTTCCCAGATTCAGAGCTAGCCGAGGTTCCAGCCGTATGTGTAAGCCATGCGCTAAGGCAATGTTGTGCAAGACACAACAGGCTAATATGATCTTGCACACGACTTCTGGGGAGTACTGCAGCACCCCCCCTGTACGGTCGAGACATCTGAATCGCGACTTCAACAGACCAAAAGTGCGCTCTATGATGGCTCGAGTCCGTATGTGTGCCCGATTGTACCTACGCTGTGGTACAGTGTTTGCACGCCTGTAAGGGGTGAGGAGATGTGGGGTGAGTGCATACCCAGCGTCACCTGAGGAGAGGGGAAAGGGCAGTTGGTTACATTTCCCTCTTTGACTTGCACAGGACATGATCTGTACTGTATTACATGCAGTATCTGTTGGGCCATGTATGTAGCTCCATGATTCTTATTGTAAAATGGTTTATGTTGGGGGGCATTCATACATTTGCAAAACACATTTCCCTCATGTCTAACGCTTGGTACTTACCCAGTAGCCACATGTTGTCAAATTCTCCCGCAGCCATCCGCCGGGCAAGAGGTGACATGCGGAATATGAAGCTGTCATGGGTTCTGCCGGTGTACACCGCATGCACATCAATGAACCTCCCTCTGGCATCACAGACAGCTTGTACGTTGATGGAATGCCATCGGTGTCTGTTGCAGAAGATGTGTGCAATGTGGCGGGGTGGATGAAGGGCCACATGGGTACAGTCAATTGCACCCAGCACACGTGGAAATTGTGCAATGAGAAAGTAATCTTGTGCTGCCCTTTGTCTCAGGGCCAGTGTCGGTGGCATATGCATGTGGTGGTGGGATCTTGCAGTGATGCATCGCAGTACCTGATGCAGGCACCGCGACTGGCTCGCCTGGGATATGCCCACATGGTCACTGGAGACCCTTTGGAATGAGCCAGTGGCAAAGAAATGGAGCACAGATAGGATCTTTAGGTATGCTGGTATTGCATGTGAGCAGCAGGTCACGGAGTCAAGTTCCTGCTCCCACTCACATACCATATCCAAGATGATTTCTGGAGGGAAACGGTACCTGGCCCTTACATCTTGACTGGACATTCCAAATAAGTTGATCCTCTGCCTGAAGATCCTCTCTGCTCTGGCTCTCCTCCTCCTCCTCAAGTCGTTTTGCCGCATGGCAAGGGGCAGTGCAATAAACACATTCAGTGACATGTTGAAAGGGTTTGTGTGTGTCTGCTCTGTAGTTATACATGCTGCCGAGCTAGGATTGGCTGGAGTGTGTCAGCTGATGCATGGTGGGGGATGGTAGGGACTTGGACAGGTGTTCACCCTTGGCTCACATGATCAATGGCCACCAAATCGGAAATTCCGGCCCGCAATCGGAACTTCCGGCCTGTAGCTGGACTTTCCGGCCCGTAGGCGGAACTTCCGGCCCGTGAGCGGACTTTCCGGCCCATAGGCAGACTTCCCGCTCCGGGCGCGGAGATTCCGCTCCGAGCGCGGAGATCCCGGCCCGGGTGCGGAAATTCCGGCCCGGGTGCGGAAATTCCAGCCCGGGTGCGGACGTAAGTTTAGTAGTCGTAAATCCATTCTGTGAATAGCAAAAGTCCTAAGTTCATTCTGTGAATAGCAAAAGTTGTAAGTTCATTCTGTGAATACCAGAAGTACTAGGTGCAGTCTGTGAATACCAGAATGGTACTAAGTTTAGGATTTAGTCTTAAGTTTGTTCTGTGAATCGGGCCCTTGCATGGTAAGGCATGCGAGATAAAGACGCATGCATTGTAATGACAATGTTGTAAAGGGATTTGTGGTAATGGCATGCGTGGTTCTGTCATACAACCTTTTTTACAGTACTTACGAATATTGAGACCACTCTCACAAATATGAGGCATTTTCATGTATCTTCAAAATACTGCCACTTGCTTCGTCTTTTTTCAATTGTCTTCTTTCCGTGTTGTTTCTCAGTTAGTGTAGGTTGTGGCAAATTATAGACCCTTATTCAAAGTGTCAAATGTATTTGGGCAGGGGTAACCAACAAAAGCTCAGGCAGGCCACAAACATCCCAATTTTTCAGGACAAAATTTCTGAAATTAACTCATTTTCCAGCACAAAATAAGCTGCATCTTAATTTAATGTAGTCAAATGTTGCCTTAAGTAGATATCATGAAATCTAATTTAAGTTGGAAATTCCTGTATTATTGCTTTCTGAGTGGCACATATGTTTCTCTCAAGGACTCTATACTGCCATCTACTTTTTCAATAAGAGAGTGTTAATACCATCAACTTCTGTAGGTATCCGCTTTGGTCTTGGAGTGCCAGTCTGATCGAAGCCCTTTCATGTGAGACTATCGCCTAACATCAGTGAAGGTGATTGACACAAATATTGATACAAAAATATTGTGCGGCAAAAATATTGTGTTGAAAAACGCGTCCTTACAAAAATATTGTTGAACAGAATATTTGAGGAAAAATGTGTATTCTATACAATATTGTTTTTAAGAAAAGCATTGCATTCAATACTGTTTTACATTAATAGAGTTGTAATAAGTATATTCTAAATTCGTATATTAATTCCAGGTGTTAGTATTGTTAGTATAATTGTTATAATTTTTTTTAATATAGTTTGTAATTTTAAATGTGTTATTGATATATTTTTGTAATGTAATTTGTAATTACTAATGCAATAGCAGGTTTGTCCAGGAATATGGTAGGAAGTTAATTCAATTGTAATTAATTTATTATACATGCTAATTATTTTCATTGTAAATTAAACATTATGGTGCCGATTCCGATCCGTTAAAAAAAAATTGCGTACGACCCGTATCTGTATTTTTTTACGTACGAGTCGTACAAGTAACGTACAAACGGCCAAGTACTAATCGTACGTGAAAAATAACTACGAATAGCATCGGGAAAAGTCTCCGAGAGTGCGTCGGAAAGTTTTTACGTCCGAATATCGTCGGAAAAAGTGTACGAGAGTGAGCCGGACATTTTTACGTGCAAATCGTAAAACACAAGTCAGAGCGCGCAAGTACGATCCCGACCGTCCGTCCGAATACACAATCGCACGTAAAAAGGCCTGTACGGAGCCAACGCAGTAGCACACATGTACACGGGTAAACTCAGGCCCGTGTACGAGCCGTACAGCCCCCCCACCCCCAAATATGTCAGCACCGCACACCACCCTGTCTGCACTGTACCCCAGCCCCGCAACTGTACGCGCCGTACCCCCCCCATGTACGCGCCATACCCCCCCATGTACGCGCCTTACCCCCCCTGTCCACACTGTACCCCAGCCCCGCACCTGTACGTGCTGTACCCTCCCCATGTACATGCATTCCCCCCATGTACGCGCCATACCCCCGCATGTACGCACCGCACCTCCGCATGTACGCACCGTACCCCAGGGCCGCATGTGTACGCACCGTACCCCCACCGCATGTACGCGCCCTCCCCCCCATGTACGCGCTTTACACCCCCATGTACGCGCCGTACCTCCGCATGTACGTGCCGTACCCCAGGCCGGCACGTGTACGCATCGTACCCCCACCGCATGTATGCGCCTAACCCCCCATGTACACGCCGTAACTCCGCATGTACGCGCCGTACCCCAGGGCCGCACGTGTATGCACCGTACCCCCACCGCATGTACGCGCCGAACTCCAACACCGTACCCCAGCACCCTCACCCAGCATTGCGTATGTACGGATCGTACCTACGCGAAAAAGACTCTTACAGATCCTGGACACTGTAAAACAGCACAAGGAGGGTCAATTCGACTCGCACAACACCACAATACACGTCAACATGACACATCCAAACAGGCAAACAGAGGCCCCAAATCACAACCACCTCTTATAACATACCCACCAAAACTCAAACACAGCCACACCCAAAAATGGACCAATAAAAAGGGCCCACACACACAACCCATGAGCCTTTGCAACAGACCCACTGCTGCCAGACCCCACAGAGAAACAACTCCACATTACTCATACCTTCACTACACCTTCGCTGACACACCTTCACACAACCCCCTCCATAAACATCTCCCTCTTCACGTTCACACACACACCGTCACATTCACTCCCACACACCCACAACCATCCACACCCACACCCCACACCATGCCCACAGACAAGAATCCAAAGTTCACAACAGCGGAGCTGGACCTCTTTGTCAACGAGCCACAGCTGTTTGGAACATTGGTCAGACAGACCAGCATAGGTGAAAAATCTGCCATGTGGCAGAGGATTGTCGATAAGGTGAATGCTGTTGCGCCCATCCGAAAGACCAGGCATGAATGCCAAGCCAGGTGGTACGATCTGCGCAGGGCAGTCAAGAGGAAAATGAACGAAGAATATGCCCAGAGTAACATCACTGGAGGTGGGCCGCCCCGCAGACCTGTACACTACCATCCCTGGGAGGAGAAGGTGATGGCCCTGCTACTGCCGGTGGGAGTACACGGAGTCGAAGGAGTCGCAGGGCCTGGTGAGTACAAAAACAACTTACGTAACATGGGGGCAATGGGGTCCACACCACATATACACCAAATGCACGCAACTTCCCCCAAGCACTCATCGCACACAACCACACTCAAAAACCACGCTCATGCCACTAATGTCTCCATGCACCCTTCACAAATCAAGGCAAGGCCATGTCCAAGGCTAAAACAACCACAAACACAAGACTGGATGTCCGGGAGGCTGGGAGGGTGGGCCCCACACGGGCCCCACACAACACATTGTGAAAATGAGATGCAGACACCAATACCCTCAGCCCATATGGCATAGGTACATACCCATGCACAATGCACAGGGACTGGCAAAGTACTGACAAGGTAGCTGACACTTGGCCCTGCTGGATGCAGCACAAGGCCCTCTTGGGACCACTGTACACTCAAACACCAACTCCACAAGCACAGGTATCTAGCACAGGAACTCACACTCACTGTCATGCCAGCATGCACCATGAGGGGACAGACACATCACCTGGGAGACCCAATGACAACTCACACTACACACAACAGCAGGCCCGGTCAAAACCCCCCCTAACACAAGCACACACCCCCGGGGCAGGCAACGGATTTACACACTCCCACAATGGACATGTGACACAACAAGACCAATCCATAACCAAATAAGAATCAGAGCCAACAATCTACAGGTCAAACACTCAGGAGAACATCCCAATCTGTCCCCCGCAACATACCCATCCCCAAGTGGACATTGAGAGGAATGCTAGGCACATCCAACTACCTGGAGGAACTGTGTCAACTTGAATATGTATGAAACATAGATGTCGCATGAAACATCATTAACATTGTCTCTCTCACACACAGGGCAACGTTGACGATCTCCCCCAACACTGGGGGGGAAGAATCACAGTCCCAGGCTCCGCATGAAGATGATCCCACCGACAGCGATGACTCTCACCACTCCGTGGATGACCCCGACCAACCTGGCCCCTCTGGTGCCCAAGCCCCTGCAGAACCTGTGTCAGGTACATCTGTGCCAACCACCCCCCCCCATTCCTGCCACATCCCAGGACACACCCAGGAGCCCTGCTCGCACTGAACAACAGAGTCAGTCTGACCAGGAGGGACAAGGTTCTCCGGGCACCCAGGAGGAGGCAGGCAACCCTGCAAATGCCATCCCTCAGGGGTCCCATAGATCCGATGTGCCCACAAGGGCAGGCCAGGCTCAAGTGGGCAGGGGTGGTGGGAGTGGAGGCAGGCGGAGGCGTGAACCTGACCAGCCAGCTCAGGACACCGGTATGTCACACATACGCAACATCCTGGACTCATACCGGCGTGACACCAGAGGCATCAACCAGGTCGTGTCGAGACTCTCAGAGATGTAGGGGACCCTCGATGAGATAAAGAACCTGCAGGTCGAGCATCATGCCAGTCATCAACAAAACCAAGGATGGATGGAGGCAAGACTGGCTGAGCTCCTGGCGGTGCACAGGGACATGAGCCAATCACTCCGTCAGATCGCCCAAAGCATGGGCAACCCTCCCTGTGCCACCAGGCGTAGACCAGCACCAGACACAGGGAGGGAGCAGGAGGAGGAGGATTCGTCTGACGGAGCGTCCCAAACATCGTCAAGGCCTGCATCTGAGGGTCCCCGGAGGAAGGTGGGTCGTCCACGGAAAAGACCGTGAGTCAGCGGACCATCAACATCTCCCAGGTCACCTGGCCTGGCACCTGGCCCTCTGGCGCAGCAGCAGCACCTCATCCAATGACATTCTCTGCCACATGGACTTGCTGGTCACAGTCTGACCAATGATGACCAACACTGTGCCCTGGACTCTGATGACTTCCAATGCCAAGGATACCATCTCCCCCTGTGAACTTTGGATTCTATTCCCCCGGTAGAGCACCTAATTTCATCTACCAATACACGTACCCCACCGCAAATAAATATATTACTTTGGTCATGAGACGTACCTGTCATTTTGCATTATTCAACGACATATGTGTGTGTAAATGTCACGCTATGCCTGAGTGTTGAACTAACTCCAGCCATCCATACGCTGGGATCAGAGTCTGGTACAGGACACACATGGGTCACAAGGTATCATTCAATGTAGGCATGGAGCACAACACTCACCTGTGATGGCCTCCAGCTGCTGAGGGGGGGGCTTGCTAAACTCTGCAGACAGACCTATTTGTAGGATTATCATCAAGGCGTAGAGGACATGGCTCATGTGGAGGTTCCCGGGGAGGGAGTCCCAGGTATGTGTGGCCAGGTGGGAGAACAATGTCCTGTATGCTGACGTACGGTGGATGTGAAGAACGGTGGCCAGGGCAAGGTTGGATGCACGGAGATGGCCCAACGGGATCTAGGATGACAGACGTACAAGGTTGGTTTGGGGTCGGGGTTGTGGACTGCCTCCTGAGTGTGGGTGGGGAGTGTGGAGGTCATCCTGCAGCAGACAGTGATCCATTGCAGCTATTTATGGTGGACGGTGAGGTGGCTGGGGCGCAAGGTGTTGAAGCTGAGGTGTGCAGATGCACCCTGGATGTGGACAAGTTTCCTGGGAGTTTGGATGTACTTGCTCCGTAGAGGGCAGGGCAGTATTTGACACGGATGTTGTCATGGACCTGGGGGATGGTCTGTCTTTTCTTGGAGTGGATCTATCAGTGGATCATGTGCATAATGCAGAGGGCGTTGCAGCATGAGGTACAGATGCTGTGGACTAGCATGGCAAATGTGAGCGAGCCAAACATGATGCACACCATCTTGTGTATGTGGCCACTGGGTGCTTGTGCAGGGCTTTTGCGGGTGGGACACAAGCACTTGACCCAGCTGGAAGGGGACAATCCTCAGATGATCACCTCAGTCCTGTACAAGTCCAGCCTCAGGTGGCTCGTGTTCAGCCATTCATCAATGGATCTCATGCATACTTGAATGATGGAACTGCCAATGTCTGTGTTTTTGTTGAGGGTGAGGAGCACCTGGCTGTCAATGGCATACAAGCTGATGATGAGGTGCTGTGCGCATGTGATGGTGGAGAGGGGGGTCCTGGACACTGTAGATTGACATGCTGAGAGGTGATACCTGTGCCATGTCCCAGACGATGACACCATACTACATGCTGAAGCCTTGAGTCCCACTCCCATGCCCTTGCTGGGCTACAGAGCCAGTGGGGAGTATTAGGGACGTGACCTGGTTGGTGTGACAGGGCCTGGAAGGCGGGGCAGCGCAGTGTAGGCAGTTGGAGTTGCACACTCAGCATGCAAAGGTGTCGTGTGTGTGCCCAGGGTATGTCTGACAGCAGGCGTTAGATGTGCGGATGGACATAGTTTGGAGTGTGGCTGCTACATCAGACTGTAGTGTAATGTGGGTTATGCAAGGACAGGATGGTGGTGCAATGTGCACCTTGCATGTGCTGATGGTCCAGCCTTTGGCACCGCGTGGCGGCAACAGTGGCATAGACAAGCTGAGGACAGCCAAATGAATCGGTGGAGGGAGGAAGTGAGGAGCATCTTGGAGGCATGTGTGTAGCCAAATCTGGATACTCTGTGGGCCCTTGCTGCAGGGGCCGCAGCAGCAGGTGGTATCTCCTTGCAAAATGCCAGAATTGGCACACAAAGACTAGGATGTCAAAAGGACAACTGCAACAGGCGCGTGTGTAAAGTAAGGAGTGTCCAGTGTCACATGGCACACCCAGAGACAATGCATGCATAATCACCAAAGAAGCATGACACCGGATCAGGAAACTGAAGGCCGACCTGCGCACAGGAGGCACACCCTCAGCAGCTGTTGATGGTCCATTGTGTGGACCAACATGCCAAAAATATACACGACCATGTACTTCATGCCCAATAGGGAGCCTAATCCATGAGCAGCTGCATGCATGTTGCTAAACGACACATGGACTCCTATGCATAATCTTCCACAACTATGCCAGATATGCTGCATGCAAAGTGGCAAGAGACCTGCATTGACAGAGATGAGGCACCTTGGAGTATGACGAACACCTTTATTACTCAGCCTCACACTAAGGGAAATTCATCAATTGGAACAGACTCACAGGTCATTTGGCTGACCATGTGTGACCTACACTGGACACCCCCTTCAACACACAGATGTGGTAAATCCTACTGAGCTGGCACACAAGTGAAGGGGTTGAGCCTAACACCCCTTGCTGCACACAGAGAGTCTGCAATTCCCCATTGAGCCTCATATGGGTATGTCCCACACTATGTCCACCATTAGCATCCCGTATGTTCCGGAGGGACGTTATACACACATTGATGCCTTCATCAGAATCCACAAACCATTACAGATGACTGTCAGGAAGGGTGACTATCAATTCATGGGAGCCATGCAACACATCATGTGCCCCATGGTGAGTCGAAATGTATGCATGGTAACACAACATGTACAGGAGCAGTCCCCACATATCACAAACACGTACCACCCACAAAATGCCTTGCTGCACTCCTTACCCCAAATGACTTTTCACCATGTCTGTGCATGTAACTCTGATCCAGCACATGTTGCAATACTCATGAGGAATAGCAGGAGGGCAATGATGACTTGAGCAGACGACAGCCGCAAGAACCTCGGGAGGACAGACACACAACAAGTCAGCGAAGAGCTAGTAATCCGCAGACATGTACATGTACTCTACAGGTATGATGTTGTCACCATGCCCTTAATAGATTTAGTGTCCCAGCTAAAATGTGTGGAATGACATCATCACTTGAATGACACATCAGAACACAGGCCTCTAGTCACCTACACATTTGTCTTTCACTTCTTTAATTAACTAGTCAGTTTCTAGATACTTCAATAAACTTCTTATCACTCATCTTGAACTCATTCAGTGACTGATCCAGTACCATGTACTAATCTTTTTACTGTGTCAAAACTGAAAAACTTAGCACTTTTACCCAGGCACTCTTCTAGCAGTAGTCTAATGATTCAGTCAGTTTCCAGGTACTCATGTAGTGAACCATACATTACCACATAGAGGGCTACAAATGTCTATGCAGTATGCATGCAGTCTTGGAACACACTATACAATTGTCCTTAACAGCTTCAATTCCCCAGTCAGTATCCATGTACTTTCAACAAACATCCTGTCACTCCCCTTGCAGTGTTCCAGTGACTTATTTATTCAGCACCATGTAGTAATGCATTCACTGCGCCAAAACTGAAACACTTGTAAATTCACCCAGGTACGCTTCTTGCAATAGTCTAATCATTAAGTCAGTACCTAAGTACTAATGGAGTGAGGCAGGCCTTAGCACATGGATTGATTCAAATGTGTTTCCAGTATGCATGGAGGCCTGTAAGTACCAACACAATTGCCTTTGAGACGTTCAATTTCTCTGTCAGTATCTATAAACTGCAATAAACACTCTGTCACTTTAATTGCACACCTCCACTGACTCATTTGGCAGTAAGTACTAACCTATTCACTGCACTAGAATCCGAAATCTTAAAAAGATTCACTGAGTCACTTTTTTTTGTAGTACTCTAATGATTCAGTCAGTAATCAGGTAGTTTTGCAGTGATCCAAGTGTTACTCTATGGACTGTTTCAAACGTCTATCCATTATGGATGTAGGTCTCTAGCCACCTACATACTTGTCTTTCACACCTTCAATATCCCAGACAGTATTCATACAGTTCCTGCAAATACTCTCTCACTCTCCTTATACTACTCCAGTGACTCATTCAGCACCATGTACTAATCAATTCACTGCACTGAAAGGCAACCACGTATAAATTCATCCAGGTAGTCTCCTTGCAGTGCTTTAATCATTCAGTCAGTATCCAAGTACTCATGCAGTGAGCCAGGCCTTAGTACATGAATTGCTTCAAATGCCTACCCACTATGCATGCAGTCCTCTAACCACCTACACACTTGTGTTTTACACCTTCAATTCCCTAGTCAGTATTCATACACTTCTAGCAAATACTCTGTCATTCCTCTTGGAGTCCTCTAGTGACCCATTCAGCACCATGGAGTAATCCATTCACTGTGCCAAAACCCGAACACTTATAAACTCACCCAGGCATTCTTCTTGTAGTACTCTAATCATTTAATCTGTATCCAAATAGTATTGGAGTGAGACAGGCCTTAACGTATGAATGGATTGAAACATGGGTCCAGTATGCATGTAGGTCTCTAATCACCTTCACACTTGTCTTTCACACCATCAATAATCTTGTCAGTATTCATACACTTCTAGGAAATACCCTGTCACACACCCAGTTTGTTTCCTAATAGTATTGTAATCATTAAGTCAGTTAGCATGTACTCTTTTAGTGAGGTAAGCTTTAGGGCATAAACTGTTTCAAAGTAGTATGCACTATGCTTGTAGTGTTTTAACCATCGTCACACTTGTGCTTCATGGCTATAGTTTCTTAGTCAGTTTTTATATAAAATGTGTTGTTACTGTAATACAATAGTATGAATTTGAAAGTTATTAATATACTTTTATTTGTGATTCTTTTTTACAGATACTGTTTTTCAACGTTAAAATAGAAAAATCATGCCTGAAAAAGAAAGAAATAGAAAAGAACAGAGAATTACTTGAAGAAAAGTCAACCACAAGTATTGAATGTACAAGATAATGTGGCTAAAAAGAAAAAAATCTTCTGGTAAGATCACAAAGCAATTTATTAAAAATGTTTGTAGGAGGAAACAGAATGTACAGAACGCTGAATCCACTGTGAATGTTTCAACTAGAAAAAAAATTCAAAATAAGAGGAAATGCAAAAAAACAAATATTCAGTCAAAGGAGACCAAGTGTGCTAAAAGAAGGCAAAATCAGTATGAGGAATTATGAAAAAATATATTTTACAAGCGAGTAGTACAGAATTTGCTGAAAGATGTGAAGAAATATAAAAAGAGAAGCATATTGAAAACATTGTTGAAAAGGCTTTAGAAGTAAAAAGGAAACTTTTCATTTTAGTATTAAACAGAATTCGATCACTAGATAAACCAATCAATTTAATGAAGGCCAAAAGTAGGAGGAAAAGAGTAATTAATAGAAAAAAAAAATTGTGATATTTTTTGGGGAGAATGGAAGCACAGTTCCAGTTCAGAGACTTTCTTTAATGAAGAGAGTTATTTACAGAGCAAAAAATTACTGTTTGCAGTTGACACCAGTGGTAGAGGTTATGAAGTTATAGATGGTTGTCCAATTGAGAAAGAGAAAATGGTTGAAAGAAATGCAGAAGAAGTGATAGCTGATGAAGTTCTAGGGAGACGTCCTAAACACCCTGTGTATACATGGGATTGCAGTAGTATTTGTAGTGTACGACAGGAATCTATTGGTAAATTATGTAGTTTTTTACGAGCATATACTAAAAAAAGTGTTAAACAAAAGATTAAGGTGTTGCAAGGACTAGACCCTTGCAGAGTGAGAAAAAATACTGGTTTGCAAGGTCATTCTCTGGCTTGTCTTTCTAGGAAAGTTTGTGAAAGTGTTTTTCACCATTTCAGGATGCTGGCAGTACATCATACTCAAATGCGGAAGTTAATGAGAAGATTGTATTATGGGAAAAGTCCAGCACTAAAGTTAAATGAGTTGAACAGTGCTCTTTTACGTGGCTCAGTATCAGATGTGAAGAAGGTTTGTGAGGATATTGAGTTTTGTTACTTTGGTCCTCAGCAAGAGAGTGGAGAAACTGTGACAATAGTAGAAGAAAATGTTGAAGACAATCTAGAACCTGTGATTACAAAACATTTTGAAGATGAAATCACAAAGTTTAAGGTAATTTCAGGTGAAAGACCAAATGTTTCTTGTATTTGTTGTCGGCGAACTCACTATAAAAATCAGACTAGGGGTGTCAATCTGTATTTAAAAAGTGAAATAGAAGATAATTATAAGTGGATGGAATTTGCAACTTATTTGCTGGTAGAGGATTGTTTTGATTTGGGATCTGAGCAGCTTATTTGCAAACATTGTTATAACAAATTAGATGAGAATAAAATGCCTGCTAGAGCAGTTCATAATAATCTAGAGTTGGTTGCTATTCCTCCAGAGCTGATAGATTTAAATACGTATGAATCTATTCTCATTCAATGTGTTCACCCGTTTCAGGCTATTGCGCGTATGGAGTCTAAAACAGGTAAATTACCTCCATCAGAGTTGCAAAGAGGATTGAAAGGAAGAGTTGTGTATTTACCGTAAGACTTAAGGAAAAATATTGAAACTATTGGTGTAGACCATGCAGAAAATGAGCCACTAGTCATTCTAGTTAATGGTGTTCCTACTAAGAATAAGAAAATCTGGCAAGAGTTAGTGGATGTTAGAAAAGTGCAAAAGGCATCATTGTATCTGTTAAAAAATAATGAGTACTATAGAAATGTGTTTGTAGGAGAAGAAGAAATAGATTTAGCAGAAGATACTGAAACATTAAGTGGACAAATTGAAAAAGTGGACATGTCCAGATGTGAAGAAATCTATGAACATTACAGTGTACATCCACTTCATTCTAAAGAGGTGATGTGGAATACGATTGAGTTGTTCCAAATGAAAAAAGCAACAGGAAGTCCCATGAGTGTATGGGAAGAGAGTTTGGAAGCTTGTTGTTTCCCGCAGTTGTTTCCAACAGGAAAATGTGGACGATATGATGAACGTCCTGTGCAGATTCCTGCATCTGAATATCAGATAAAAAGATTATATGCAGAAGATCTAAGATTTCGACAATGTATCCCTTATATGTTTCATCTTCTGTTTGAAAGTGACTTGTCTGGAATTTCATATGCAGTAAATCACATTTCAAAAACTGGAATGCATCTGCAAAATGTAACTGCTAAGGATTTTATGGATAAAGTGCTTCAGAGAGATGATAATTTAGAATCTCAGTTGATTAATCTGATGGCATGTCAGCGAGGGACTAATGAATATTGGTACCGTCGTCATGGAGAACTGAAATGTATGCAACGTAACTTGGGAACTCCTACATGGTTTGTTACACTAAGCTGTGCTGAGTATGCTTGGGATGATTTACTTGAATTTCTTCAAGAGGCAAATTGCAATATAAAAAATATTGAATACAAGACACCTGGAGAATTGTGCTCATTGGATCCTGTTAATGTATGCAGATAATTCAATTATAGATTTGAAGCTATGATGTATTTCATCTGCAATAAAAAGAATCCTCCTCTTGGAGAAGTTGTGGATTTCTTTTGGAGAAAGGAGTATCAAGCAAGAAGTGCTCCTCATATACATATGTTGTTATGGATCAAGGACGCCCCCAAATTTGGAACAGATTCAGATGAAACAGTTTTGTCTTTCATTGAAGATTATGCCACATGTGCTGTACCCAATAGCAAAGAACATAAAAACTTAAAACAACAAGTCTTACGATTCCAAAGCCATCGATGTGGAAAATACTGTTGACGAAAGTGCAAGTCAAAGGATAAGTTCTATACCAAATGTCGTTTTGGATTTCCACGTCCTGTATTATCCAAAGGAAGAGTGAACAGTTTTATGTCAGCTGTGCGACATACTATCACAAGAAAGTCTCCGAAAAATACCTACAACTTAAAAAGAAGTGAAGAATCAAAATACATAAATGACTACAATCCAGTTATTTTATCCATGTGGAATGCTAACATGGATATTCAGTATGTTGCGGACAATTCCATTGCTGTCGCTCGGTATGTAATGTCCTGCATTACTAAATCAGAAAAGACGGAATTGAAAGAAATGTGGGAAGAGATTTCTCATGAGAAGAGTCTAAGTAAGAAATTATACAGTTTCAGTTTGAAGATGTTATCGCATTGTGAAATTGGAGCATATGAATGTTCAGATTGGTTATCATCTGCAAGTCTATATTCAAAAAGTAGAAGAATCATTTGGGTGAATCTAGGTCTTGCAGGAATGTGAAATCGGGTACTGAAATCTGTTCAAGAAATTGAATATTTAGCAGAAAAAGAACCAGAAAGTACAGATATTTTGAAAACGAATATGTTGGACACATATTACCCGAACAGAAGTCATCATCTTGAGAGCATGTGTCTCTATGAAGTGCTGCAAAACTACACTTTTAAACGGAATACTACAGAGAACATCAATGATGGAAAATATGCAGTTATTGGCTCTGAAGGATGTCTGGTGAAACAGAGGAAAGGAAATTTAATTAATCACAGGAAACTGAGTTGCGACACTGCTGATAAAAGGGAATTTTACTATTTAGCCCTTCTGCAAATGTTCAAACCATGGCGTTCAGAACTGGAATTACTAGGAGATTTTTGGAGCTATGAAGATTCATTTAATGCTTGTAAAGATAGCATACAATGCAGTGCTTTTGCAAATTATGTGAAAATGTTGAATGATGAAATTGATCAAGAAGCTGCAATTGCAGCTGAGATTGCTAGAGACAGTTCTCAAGACAGTCAAAGTTCTGCTGCACTGAGTCAAGATCACTAGGACAACCAATTGTTGAAAATGAAGCAGCAACTGCCATGAATGAGGTGGAAACAGCAATGTATCAAGCTCAAGAAGATGTAGTACAGTTAGGAAACTTGGAAGAACAACTAAATGTTGAACAGAAACAAATATATCAACAAGTGAAAGAGCAGATTGACCATGGATTACTTCATGAAAAGAAAGGGTGCTCATGTACATCATTTCAACCTATCCAAATTTATGTGAGTGGTCAAGCTGGAACAGGAAAAAGTTTCTTAATTAAAGTAATTACAAGTTATCTGCAAAAAACAACTGAGTCGCATTTGTCTTGTGTTGTCACTGCTCCAACTGGGTTGGCAGCACATAACATTAAAGGAATTACTTTACATTGTTTACTAATGCTACCAGTAGAGCATGAGAACAAATTGGAATACCACAAGATATCTGGAGAAGCTCGTTGTGAAGTTTCAAGAGTCTTGAAGAAAATGAAACTTCTCATTATTGATGAGGTGAGCATGGTCTCAAACTTGATGCTTGCCTTTGTGCATTTAAGAATGCAACAAATTCTTAAAACAGAGTATGACGTGTTATTTGGAGGAAAACACGTCATAGTTTTTGGAGATCTATTGCAACTTACTCCGGTAAAAGGACAACCGGTATTTAAAACACTTGCACATGAAGATGCCAGAAAGTCTCTTGGTGGTGTTGGTAATGTGAACATTTGGACTAATTTTGAATACAAAGAACTGACAACAAATATGCGACAGACAAATGATGCTGAATATGGAAGTATTCTTCAAGATATAAGCATTGGAATTCCTACAAAACATGGCAAACAAGCTTTGGAAAGTCGATTACTTTGCAATGTCTTTCCAAATGAAAATGTACTTCCTGCAAAAGTGTATATGAAAATTGCTGAAAATAAATCAGTGATCTGTTTAATGCCAACACTGCGAGAGTGTACCATATTCAGCAAAGAACTATTGAAACTAGAAAATGAAGAAATTATAAAAATGGAAGCCATCGATAAAATAGAGCATGAAGGAATTACTATTATTTTGATGGGAAAGTTGAAAACAAAACTTGATTCTTTAGAAAAAAAATATCTAAAGCAGCTGGTTTAGAAAAGACACTGTATGCATGTGTAAACTGTCGGGTAATTTTAAGGCGAAATTTGGATGTAGAAAAAGGGTTAGTTAATGGCGCAATGGGTAAAGTGGTAGATTTTGTTAATTATCAGTAAAAAGAAAGAATTTAATTTTTAAAAATTAAATTTGATCAGATTCAAGAAGTTAAAGAAATTGGTTGTTGTTCAGTTCGTTTTTTGATTGTTAAAGATTTCTATGTCCGTAGGAAACAATTTCCATTTTCTCTGGCATATGCAGTGACTATTCATAAATCTCAAGGATTAAGTGTAGACAGTGCATTGGTGAACATTGGATCTACTGTATTTAAAGAGGGTATGGCATATGTTGCTTTGTCGCAAGTCATTGATTTTGATGAGACAAAGGTTACTGCAGATGCAAACTGTGTAAAAGAGTATAATAGGTTAAGAAGGGTGTATGCTCCAAATTTATGTCAATATCCTGTATTTGAAAAGCGTGTGGTTGGTCGAAAAAGAAGGTTTGACAGTATCTGTTCTGAAGGTGTTGAGAAGGGAATAGCACAAGATAATGTTGTGATTGCAAGTTAAAAGAAATTGGACACTGTTGAAGAGGTTCTTGGTTATCAGTTTGAAAATAGTTCAGGTGTAAACTGCTATGCTAATGTAGTGGTCAATGTTGTTTTTTATCTTCAAGGTTTGCAAGAACAAATTATGCAGAATCGGCAACAAAGATTTTGTTCTCTGATGCATTCTGTTTTTGAAAAATTGACAACAGACACAAGTAAAATACAATCTGTTTCAGATGTTCGTAATCTTTTGGATGTGTGTTCTGGTTCTACACAATTTTCACAAAATATCCAAGAAGATTCTCAGGAATTTTTAATGTATATGCTTACCATTTTTGAAAATGAAGGTGTAGAAATAGAAAATATTTTTGGCCTTTCTTACAAATGGGAACATTATTGTGAAAATTGCATGTATACATGCAGCTCCAATGTAGACACTGAGAGATTTCTGTATTTAACATTACCAGACTGTAAATCAGTGTCTTTCAATAAATTAGTTAAAGCTGCAAATCAAAACATGGAGTGTAGCCAATGTAAATCAGAAAAGTTATCCACATTATTTTTAACAAAATATGGCAAATACTTAATTTTAATGATGCAACGTTGTACAGCTGACGGAAGAAAATTGGATACTTTCATAAAGCAATTTGTAGCACCACAACTATCAATATCAGGAAGGACTGTTGTAGCAATTGCTATAATTTTCCATGATGGTCCTTCCACCACATCTGGACATTACACTGCCTATCTAAAATGTGACAAAGGCTGGACACTTTGTAATGATTCCCAGTTGGTTTTCAAACAACGTTTGCCTAGGGAATTACAAAATTCCTACCTAACATTTTTAAAGTCAAAGTTTTAGGAAGATAATTCACTCTCTGAGGAATTTATTAATATAATTTAATAGGACTACCATTGGACAATTTACATAAAAAAGGAGTGCAAAAATACCATTTGGCCTCAAGGAAAGGTATATGTTTGAATTATGGACTTTTTGGTGGTCATTGATTCGGTGAATATTTTAAAGCGGCAACATTTACAGTTTTTATAAGTTAAAGTTATAAAGTTTTGTTAGCCGTAAGCATTTCATATATGTGTGATTTGTATTTTCTGGTATTTTCCTGCGAATAGCATGATGTTTTCTTTTTTTTAACAATCTTTCTGATTGTTTTTTTTTTGCCCCCTGTTAAGTGATGAGTACGATTGAAATCACTAGAAATTTCAATCGTACTCATCACTTAACAGGGGGCAAAAAAAACCAATTCAATATATTCTGAGAACAGCAAAAAAGGCAAACAAATTACTTTGTGGAAATTATGCTGTGTTGTAAAAAATGTATTATTACATGTTATAACTATTTTTTTCTTTTCTTTCACAGATCCTAATTTTAAAATAAGCAATTGACATCATTTTAGATTGCAAAGAAAATCTGAAAAAAATGTATACCATTTTTCATTTCTATTACTGTGAAGTTAAGTTGAACTAAGTATCAATATGCAGACTGGAGAGATCTGCAAGAAGCTACAAAGTTTAAACACGTTTTTAAAAACACTCTGTTTATACCAATGTAGTTTTGAAATCTGACCGTAATCGGATATCATGTGACCTTCAAAAAAAGAGATTTGAGGGGTTCATAATATTTCCCATTGTACCTATTGAAGGACCGCAATCATTTCAATCATTCCTCTTTGAACATCTTTGCAGACAAAACTCTGTGCTTACCTTCTATCATTCACAAGCAATTTTAAAAACAGAAATATGTCACTTTTTGTAACATAGTTATTGCGCAAGACACTCTTTCATATTTACAAAGAGAGGATGTGCACTTTTTCTACTCCATGTATATACAACCTCATCATACACACCACTTTGCGTTGAAAGGGTGTTCTATAAGTGTTGTTGTGAATGATTGCACTGAATACTCATAGAACAAGACACATCTCTAGATTTATCAGAAATCATAAATCTCGATATGTGTGTGAATGCTGCACCATTCTAAAATTGGTGTAGGAAAGCACAACAAGGAGAATTGTTTTCATTTCTCCATATTTTTATATCTTCAATGCATGCTAAAATGTTCAGCAAACATTGAAGGAGAAACATGCATTTTCCCATTGTTTTGTGCAGGAAGGTGTGTCTTCCTGTGCAAAAACAAACAGCACATGACACAGATATCCTTGCACTATGGTGCAAGGGTGCCTGTGTCACTACATGGCTGCAGTTTAAGCAGCCGTGCAGAGAGAAGCGTAGATTTGCAACATATTTATGTACATATGTTGCATCCCTGTGCTTCGGAAGTACTACAGCACACTGCAGTTAAAGAGGTTACTGTGTGATGCTGCAGCACTTCCTCGTAGTTTTGCACTTATACATTCACCGTACGCTACTAATGCATTCATTCAGTCAATTACGTACTACACATACATTCATCTAAACTTTCACACACAAACAAAAAAATATAGCTCTTTTTTTAAACCAGGAAAGTTAGTTCTTACAAGAACTTTTTTTTTTCTTCTTTCTTCTTTTATATTTTTGGGGGGTTTGCTGAACAAAAACAGAACAGGAGGAAAAAAACAATGAACTTCAGGGGAAAAAAAACAAAAGACCTAGCAATGGTGACTTTCTTGCCTACGGCAGATCAGATCGATAGACTGCTCTCCGTAGCATAAAGTCGCATTACATTTAGTGCAGAGCACTTTCAAAAATTGGAATTGTGGACGGATGTCCAAATTTTGTGCTGAAGGATGCACTCTTGAAGTGCTCGGCTGCGATGAGTCGGAAGGAGCAGGAGCGACTCTCATCCTTCGGCATTCCTCCCAAGCAAGAATTACCGGATGAAGGGTCCTCAGGTGCTTCATCATGCTAGCTGTTCCACATGAATATTTTTTGTTAGGATCCCCTCGAGACAGCACTCTCTGGCAGATCTTGCAGGTCACCAAGGTGATATTGGTCTTAGTTTTCCCCTCAGGATAGGTAAATAATTTCCACATCACAGATGAAAAACGTGGTGTGCGTGGTGGCTCTTCCACAAAATCATCCACAGATGAATGAGGAGATGCAGGAGATGCCTGCTGCCCTGAAGCCATTGTTTGTTCTCAAAAAAAGTTTGAGCTAAGTAAAAACTTAGTCAAAAAAGCTTCTTCTCTGCAAAGAGATGCTCTTCCAAAGAAGGTCAAAGAAGAATGATTGAAATGGGTGGGGTCTTTCAATAGTTAGAACAAGAAGTGTAATGAACCAATCAAATCTCTTTTTTTTGCAGGTCACATGGGATCCGCGCACCCTGCGCTTACGCAGCACGCACCCAGCACGCATCCGCAAAATTGAATTTAAAAGGAATATAGGATTAGATGTATAAATATATTACATTTGAAAGTAGTTTAGAGTTTCTCTTCAATTAATATTCACATGAAATATATATATATGTTTTTTTAAATGTTCAATATTTCGCGGGATAAGCGCACCCACCGCGTCATAAACACATGTGACGCATCGTGGAAGCGCGCAAGCGTCGCGTTACGTACATCGTACGTGTCGCATATAGGCTTGGAGTCGCGTACCGGTCGCATTGCAATCGTGCATCAAACACGTACCCAACGCATACCGTGCGCGGATTTTTTTGCGTAGGGATCGAGAACGGTGCGCATAGGGTGCGCGGATCCCAAAAAACTGGGGGAAAAAAATAAAACATGAAGTTTTGAAAATATAGTTTAAAAAATAGTTTCAAAAATATTTTTAAAATCCAATCAAAACAAATAATATTTTTGAATTTTTAAAAGAATTAATTGTAAAAATACCTTACAAAATGGTGATAAAAAAGTCTTTCAAAAAAACATCATTAATGAAATTGACACACTGAAATTGAAAAATATAGAAATCCAATAAAATAAAAATCATTAAACATGATATCTTTAGAGATAAGTTATAGCTAGGAATTAGCATTTAAAAAACCTTTAAAATTCACTGAAAAAAACATAGGTTTCTTGCACGTTATAGTGAGGAATTGGCATTTAAAAACCTTGGAAATTCACTGAAAAAACCATAGGTTTCAGGGGTGTTATAGTTAGGTATTGGCATTTAAAAAACCTTAGAAATTCACTCAAAAAACCATAGGTTTCAGGGGCGTTATAGTTAGCTGGACATTTCCATCATACAAAACCCTAGAAATTCCCCTGTTATAGTTAGTTCAGCTAACTATAATTCGCGCCCCCGCAATGCACTGCTGATGACGTCACATATTACATCACTCATGACATGGTCAGTGACATCACTGATGACATCACTGATGACATCTCAAATGACATCACTGATGACATCACTGAAGACGTCATCCATGTGATAAATTAGTGCATCTTCTCACACCCTTTGATATACCCAATGAAAATTTCAGACGTACATTCTCAAAACCATAGATACTCCAATACCAATAACTACATACCCACTCATTGACTCTTAGGTCTACACACACATCCAGTCACTCACATGTACAGTCACTCATACTTACAGTCACTCAGTACAGGACTATCATATGCATTTATACACCTACTTAGACACTCACACACCACCAATCATCCATAGAGGTACTCACACACCTAGTCAGTCATGCAAATAATTATTCACACTCCCATTTACTCATCTATCCAGTTATACTCACACAAGTTCACTTACTCATAAAAATACTACCACATTCTTACGCTCACTGATACAAGCACACACTCATCCATACAGCCACTCTCACAATCACACACTCTCCCATATACGCACTTATATACTCTTACACACATATATACTGGCTGTCACAGATGTAGTTACTCACACATGTACCACTGAGATATACATTCAATCACTAACATACCCATACATACACTCACCTAACCAAACTGTCTATCACAGATGCACGCTTAAAACCATGCACCCATAGAATCACCCACTCACACATCAATGCACTGAGTCACAAACAGACCACCCACACAAACACTCAGACACCCATAAAGATACTCAGACAACCAATCAATAACCCATATAGACACTCATGTAACTATTCAGAAAACCATACAGCCGCTTACACAGCAACAGACAGACAGACACAGACATTCACACAGTTTAGTCACTAGTCTGCAGTAACATATGTTTAATGACTCACTTATAGAGTCAGTCACGCACCTACTAAATCATCCATTCACACACTTTTACACCCACTCATTCTTCCATAGGCCTTTCCCTATATATATTAAACATATTTAAACTTTACAAAAACACACAGTCACTGGATAACGTCATCAGTGATGTCATTTGAGATGTCATCAGTGATGTCATGAGTGATGTCACTGACCATGTCATGAGTGATGTAATATGTGACGACATCAGCAGCGCATTGCGGGGGCGCGAGTTATAGTTAGATGAACTAACAATAACGGGGGAATTTCTAGGGTTTTGTACGAGGGAAATGTCCAGCTAACTATAACGCCCCTGAAACCTATGGTTTTTTCAGTGAATATATAAATAGTTAAAGATGCAATAATATATGTACTATATATATATATATACATATATATATATATATATATATACACATATATATAAATATATAAATATTGTTAGAAATGGGGGTCTCTATTTGAGAGAGGTAGGTACCATTGTCCAAATAGGGACCAAATAGTTCTAGTCAGGGTAAGGGGGATAGACTCGTAAAATAACCCCTGCTCACCCCTTTGGTAGCTTGGTAGCTTGGCACGAGCAGCCAAACTTATTTCACAGGCAGTGTGTAAAGCATTTGTGAACACATACAGTAATACAGTGAAAACCCTAAAAATGGACACCACTCCAGTTTAGAAAAATAAGTAATCTTTATCTAAACCATAACAAGACCAAATAACAAAAGTCCACGATACAGTATTAAAAATAAGTCTTTCAAATGGTAGAAATAGTTCAGTTTAATGCAAGTTGTAAATGCAACACTTTTCTCACAAAGTACCTTATATGGGTCACGCAAAGCAAACAAAATGGCAGCAGGGAAGGTGATGCGTCAGTTCCTTACATGCAGGGAAGGTGATGCATCGGTTCCCTGCTTCAGGGGAGGTGATGCGTCGGTTCCTTACTGCAGCGCAGGGGAGGTGATGCGTCGGTTCCTTACGGGAGAGGAGGTGATGCGTAGTATTCTTACTGCTTGGGGAGTTGATGCATCTGTTTCTTACTGCGTCCCCCAATGATGCGATAGTCTTGGCGCCTTGATGCGATGCGTCGATCCGATACGATGCGTTGCTTTGTGGAACCGCACAGCAGGCTTACGTCGGGATCGGTTTGGAAGGACAGAAGAGCTTGGAACAAGTGTACAATAATCAGAAGTTACAATTTTCAAGGCAACACAGCAATAATGATGCATAAGACAATGTGCATTCTTATAGGATAAAGACCATGTTGATTCATTTATTATCAAATCTTTTTATTTTAGTTTTAGATTGTTTTTTAGTATCTATTTATATGAAACATCAAAACATTATTCTTAATTTATGATAAGTACTTGGACATTTGTCAATATATAAAGGACATTACAACACAATCATGTATCCATGAGAAAACAGTACAATTGAAATGAACAAATGATCAAATAGTTTGTTTCCTTGCACTTTGTAAACAAGTGGGAAGATCCAGATAAGCTGGAAACAAAGGGAAGGCTGGCGGTAGGTGGTAGCTAGCTGGGATGCCTTCATCAGGGGACCGTCTCAACTTTCACTGCATGAAATACATAGTAAACAAAAACTAAGGATATATATGCACATATGTTTGTTTGTTGCCTGAAATTTGTTTTAATTTTTTACTAAGTGTAAGATTAAATCATTTTAATTAATTTTTTTCAGTACCAGTCAGTGCGGAAAATGAAGAATGGAGAAATTAGAAAGTTACAAACATATTCCTCTTAGAATCATATGGAATATGCATAGTAAAACAACTTACTATCATGCATGTTTGAAGCAGATACCTTATGCCCAGAGAAATATAGAGTGCGGTGCAAGGGTTGACCCAAGTGGTGTGCATTGAAAACTATGTGTAAACTTAATTAGTGAACTAAACATGCATCACTCATGGTGGCATCTAGTAAGTGATACCCCATCCTTATCCCATGCGTAGCCCATACAAAGATGGCTGCAAAGAAATATGATTACCTTTCTCTATATCGACAGAGAGCTACTACAGATGTGGCTATTGATTCTTGTCTGGGTTATTCCTTGGGAGTGCCTATTTTTGTTGACCCAAAAACAGAAGGAGAGAACAAATGACTTTTACTAGACAGAATCTACATGGCTATTAAATTCTCTATTGTTATATATTTTTTATTGCAATCAATGGTCTCTAACACCTGTGTTTAATATTGAAATCAAGTCTTCTATGAGACAGGATCTTTTTCAACTCCTGTACGCTGTTCTAAAAACACTGATGAATGCCATGTATTCAGAATCCTTATTTTCTATTACTGCAGAATTTGGTAAAAATGTAGATATGTGAAGGGTCTCTTTTATGTTTGACATAAGAAATTAGAGCAAATACAAATCAATCACAGAATTTCCCGGACCTTCTATTGGTGCTTGAATTCCTAATAATTTGATCATGTGTTCAGTATTTATACCTGCTCAAGAGAGATGGGGCTTTATTGGCCCTGTGTTAATGGTTAGATATACTAAACTGAAATGGTAGTTTTAGTTCATGTATTGGGAGTTCATAGCAGTACTTACTAGTGTATTATATCCACAATGTCATCAACTTTCAATATTAGTAGCAATCTTGGCTTCATCTAAATGTGAACGTCTTAGAATAGTGTGCTCAGTTGGTTTATACGATGTAGGGCTCTAAAAAAAATGGAAAATGACAATATTAATTTTTAAAACATTTTTTTATGGGGAGTAATCGCGCACCTATATTATTAATGTTCAGAACCTATTGGCTGAAGTGGCATCCCTGCTATACTTACAGTATATTTGTGATAGTGGGATTCTTAAATGCATGCTGCCATTTAGTTGAATAAGGATCCAAAATCCTGAATACTGACTCGTGTTTATCTAAAGAGGCAAAACACAAGCAAGGACCCAAGATTTAATGACTGGCTAACAATGTATAAACGGCATAAGTCGAAAATTGGGTAAAAGAGTTCTTACTCACAATATGATGTTTGGAGGTGTACGTCTCACAGTAACAGATAAGAGAAACTGCCAAACATGTTCGGTGCTACTTTTTAAATCCACCTATCGGGCGTGGAGGTTTACATAAATACACGTGACATAGGCCGTACTGATGATATTGCTACGGCACGGAAGTAGATAATGGGTCAAGTTGATAATGAAGGCGGAGGGTGGACTAAAAAATGCATTCACGTCTTGGGTACGATATCTTAAATATATCATTCATACTCAACACAGAGTCTAAGTTTCAAATAATGGAGTAAATCATTGCATTTTATGAAAAGGGTTGAAAAGAATTTTTAATTATGTATCCTAAAAATTCTATGAGAATATTTGTTTTTATTTTGATTAGGAAGTCCTACTATTATAACTGATACATAGTCTGGAAACAATTTTAGACTTGTACTGATGGTATTACTACGACACGAGAGTAGGCGATGGGCCAAGTTGAAAATAAAGGTGGAAGGTGGACTAAAGAATACACCGCCATATTGGATAGGGATTCGTGAATAAATTATTCATAATCAACACAAAGTCCAAATTTGAAGTAAAGAGTATTAGGGAGTCATACAGTTATAAATGATACCTAGTCCTACTTTTAACTGTTAAGTCCCTAATATAAGGGTGTATGCTTGACATAGAAAAATATCAGAAGGAATAGATTACAATAGAAGACCCCTTTCTGCAATGGATGGGCTCTTAATGCATTATTGCTGTAACTAAGATGCCTAATATGGAGACTCTTACTGATTGAATATTATCACTTGTTTCCATGGTATTTCCTGGTTCAAGCCCCTTTTATAGGTGTCCAATGTAAAGATCCAATAGACCTCCTGTCGTTTTCTTACCGCTTCAGAGTCTTTACCCTGTTTTGATTGAATTTTTTCCACAATAAACCATTGGATATCATCTGGTTCATCTAGGTATAATGTTGTACCATTGGTGCTGCCATTTTTTGTGTGCAAATTGATGATCTGTGCTCAGTCAGACATGTGCTTAAGGTATGTGCCGTCTCACCAACGTATCCCATTCCACAGAGACAGATTAAAAGATATATTATGTCCTTTGTTTTGCAATTCGTCATCCCTTTCATAGTGATCTTGGACTTTCGGAGATCGTTGCACCCAATGTACCGTGCAGCAATTTTTCAAGCCACGGCAGGCACTGTGACGGTTTCTTCGGCAATGCATTGGAAACAGGTGCGGATGCGTCACGCTTCTTCAATGTTGTGTCCATTTCCCAGCTCCCAGAGACAAACAGTCTCTAGAGGTCCTAAACAGCAGCAGGCACCTCTTTGCAGGTTGGAATTCCCAGCAAGGGAATTCAGGGGAGCTGGTGGTGAAGTCTTTGTGTCCCTGAGACTTCAGAACTGGAGGCAAACTCAGTTTCAAGCTCTTGGAGATCCTTTCTTCAAACAGGTGACAAAGCAAACAGCAAAGTTCTTTTTCTCTTTTCCTTGGCAGCAAGCAGCCACTGCAGGCGATCCCCAGACAGCAAACAGCACGAGGGCAATATTCCTCCTCAGCTTATGCGGCTCTTCTCCTTGGCAAAGGTTCCTCTTGATTTCCCAGAAGTGATCTAAAAGTCTGGGATCTGTGCCTCTCTTTTTATACCTCAAAATACTTTGTTCTCTGAAGTCAGAGAGTGTCTGTACCCAGCTAAAACCAGTTCTGTGTGGCACTTTGCAGGTTAACAACAACCACCATTGTCAGTGTGAGCCCTGGCTCCAGACACACCACGGGGAGCAGAGCCGTAATTGTGGAAGGCTGGCACAGCCCTATTCAGGTGCAGGTGCTACTCCTCCCACCACTCCAAATGCAGACCCGCCTATTCAGCCAGCCCTGACTCATTAGGCTCTCTGAAGCCCCGGTTCCTCCCCAGCCCCTGACACTCCAAAGCCAGACATGCGATACACAAACCTAGCAGATGCACACTGGATGGTTAGGCAAGAAAATATCTACTTTCTAAAAGTGGTATTTTCAAACACAGAGGTGCCGATTCCGATCCGGGTAAAAAAATGTGCGTACGACTCGTATCCGTATATTTTCACGTACGAATCGTACAAGTACCACACAAACTGCAAAGTACGATTCGTACGTGAAAAATACATACGAATTGTGTCGGGAAAATGGTCCGAGATGGAGCCGTAAATTTTTACGTCCGAATAGCGTCGGGAACAGTGTCCGATAGGGAGCCGGACAGTTTTACGTGCAAATCGTAAAACAGAAGTCCGAGCGCGCAAGTACGATCCGTACCGCCCGTCCGAATACACAACCGCATGTAAAAGGCCCAGTACGAAGCAAACGCTGTAGCACACATGTACACGGGTAAACTTGTGCCCGGATACGAGTCGTACAGCCCCCCCTCACCCCGCTCATGTCAGCACCGTACCCCCGTATGTCAGCACCGTACCCCCTCCGCACCGTACCCCAACACCGTAGCCCAGCCCCGTACCTGTACGCACCGTACCCCAACACCGTAGCCCAGCCCCGCACCTGTACACACCGTACCCCAACACCGTAGCCCAGCCTGGTACCTGTACGCACCGTACCCCAACACCGTAGCCCAGCCCCGTACCTGTACGCACCATACCCCAACACTGTAGCACAGCCCCGCACCTGTGCGCACCGTACCCCCGTAAGTACGCGCTGTACCCCCACCCCGTATGTACGCGCTGTACCCCCAGCCCCCCCGCATGTATGTGCCGTACCCCCACCCCCGTATGTATGTGCCATACCCCCACCCCCATATGTACACGCCGCACCCCAGCACATAGCGCATAGCGCTGGGGGTACGGCGCGTACATACGGGGGTGGGGGTACGGCGCGTACATACGGGGGTGGGGGTATGGCATGTACATGCGGGGGGGGGCTGGGTGTATGGCGCGTACATACGGGGTGGGGGTACGGGCCCCCTTTTCCTCGTGCATCGCGGCGTACTTCGCTTTTCCGGCACTTTTTTGTTCCTGTAAAAATATAGCCGTGCGGACTGCTGTGGGTACGAATCGTACTTGCTGGTCCGTAAAACGCTGCCTGACTCCGTGCGGACGTCGCGTACGCGCTGTCCAGGATGGGAATTGTATGTATTTTTTAGCCGCACAGTGTTTTTTACGATCCGTACGGAAATGGTATTTCTGTACGAATCGTACTTGCTGGTTTGTACGGTGGAATTCCCGGGTACGAGTCATACGGAGAAAACGCTCCGTACGACCATTTGTACCCGTGTTTTACAGGATTGGAATCGGCACCAGAATGTAAAAATCACCCTCACTAAAAGATGCATTTTAACATTCTGTATTCAGGCACACTAAACTTGATTTTCTTACCTTGTTCCCAGGGCCAGTTATGTTGATAAGATGTTATGAACAAACTCCCCATTCTGTCCTATGGGAACATATAGCCTTGCATTAGTAAAACACGAAATTGGCAGTATTTCACTATCAGGACATGCCACACACATCAGTGCATGCCCTAACTTTGACATACAACACAGGCTGCATACAGGGGTACCTTGGGCCTAGCTTAGGGGTGACTAATATATAGAAAAGGGAAGGTTTAAGGACTGGCAAGTGTGTGTACTTGCCAATTCGACATGGCAGTCCCAGGCTGCACACAGGCTCTGCAATGGCAGGTTAGAGTTACATTTAACAGGCTGCTTCTGTGGGCGGCACAATCAGTGCTGCAGCCCACTAGCAGCATTTGATTTACAGGCTGTGGGCATACACAGTGCGCTATACTAAGGTCTGAAAAGTATACACTGGTTTCTGGCTATAGTCTGGCTGTGTCCCTGCTAATCAGGGCCCCAATCTCTCTGTTCTCTCTAAACGACTTGGTGTGCATATTAGATGCACTAGTGATTGGATACTGTAGTACCTTAAGAGCCCCTAGTATATGGTACCTTAGGTACCTAGGGCATAGGCACTTCACAGGCCTACCAGGGGCTGAAGCATGTATTATGCCACCCCTGGGAAGCAGACTCAATTTGACACCACAGGCCTGCTACTGCAGCCTGTGTGAGGTAGTGTTAGCACTCCTCACTGAGATATAGGTTTCTATAGCTCACCATACACACACATATAAACCTATCAGCCACCCCTACGGCAGGCCCTATCAACCCTGAGGGCAGGGTGCGTGGTTTACAATGTAAGGGGGTGCCTCTGCCTGAGCAAGGCCCCTCTGCAGCTACCAGAGTCTATTCTCTATGGCTGTTTGTGGATGCGGTTAAACCATATACTCTTAAGTGCATTAAAATGCTAACTTTGGAATGACTGCATCGAAACATGTTGTGTTTGGTGTCAAACAACTTGGAATCATACCCCACATCAGTCCATGATGTGGGAGCATGATCTCAGCCTTCTAGAGGGGGACGACATGTAAAACGACAGAAATCTGAGAGAGCCCTGGCATCACAAAATGGATGCCACCAGCACAGACACTTGGCTGCCCTCCTGCTGCTGACTGAAACTCGCAGTGGAGGAAGCCCAACAAAAGGCATCCTGTCACAGGGAGGTGTCACCACCTTCCAGACAGGATTTAGTGTATTGGGGCTGGGTGAGTGCACTCCTAGAGTGCTTTGAAGTCCTGCACTGGGGGAGCAGTAGGCTCCGCTGTGCATATGCCAGCTCAAAACGGTCCAGGGGCTACCTGCCCCTGCTCTGGCATGAAACTGGACAAAGGGAAGTGGGTGTAACCACCCCCTACCCTGTCCCTCCCAGAGGAGTGGTCATAGAGCTAGTCCCTCCCCTATCTTCAGTATAAGATAGCAAACTTTGCCATTGCAAATCAGATAACCCTGGACGATGCTCTACAAAGAAGAATCCTGGCCCTTCGACATTCCCCTACCTTTGGAGTGACTCCCCTGCTTGGCAGGCACCAAAAACCTTAATCAATGGTCGCAAACTTTCACACGCCCGCTGGAGTTTGAAGTCACTGCAGCCCCAGAAGTGGATTTCCTGACTTCTCAACGCGATTGTGAGTCCCCAGCAGAGCTGTGGTGAGTGGACCCCACGAGTGATGAGGAACAGCAATACCTGGGGACCGTGCACTATTGTCAAGTGCAACCCCGTCACGACATTCTATGAACTTGTGCATTGGACCATTTGTGGCCCAAGCCTCCTGCAGGTTTTGCAGCGAAAATCAGAGGCCTACCCCATCCCGAGTGACCGTGGGCTCCTGTGAAGCATTTCCTGAAGAGGCGTCTTTGCATTCCCTTGCCTGTTTGCTTGTGGGTCCCCTGAAGACTTTCTTATCAACTCAAAGGGCTCCCCTAGTTGTTTCAGGCCTGCCCTCACTTACCCTTGCTGGGTGAGTCCCTCAGACCTTGCTGGTCTGCACCATTGACTTTCTTCACTCTACACAAGAATTGCAGTTCCCAAGGCTTGTTGTCTCCGATCCGGTTGCTGACACCGCCATCAGCTGCAGACATTGTGGGACACTCCGAATCCAGATGCTGGTCATAGTCAATCTCTCCTGGACCTTGTGAGCAAAGAGTCAAAACACCATCGATGACCTGAAATCACCCAACATTTGTGGTCATCTATATTCCTGGCCAGCGGTCACTGTCAAGTGACTTTGAACACTGTCCCTTCAATTTTCAGGTCATCTGCATCTTGAATCCATCCTTGGATTCCACGGGACACTTCTTCAGTCGACGCAAGCAGCAAGTCTTCTTTGGTCTCCATAGAAAACAGCAACGCGACCCGACACCAAAAGACACCTATGCACCCGGCTTCCCTAGGTGAGGTAACTCAAGCACTTCGGTGCCCTAGTGTGTGTTGGCTCTCGAGTTACTTACCTTGTAAGTGGCTTGCTTGCTTGTAGATTTCCTCGAAGTACCCTAAAACGTTTAAAAATCAAACCGCGACTTGCTCCATTATAATCAATAGGGAACCCGCGGCTGTGTTCACACACTGCACGCGTCTCCCGTGGGCCTAGTACTTACCTGCTTTCACTACAGTGGTGAAGCCCCAGCGATTCTACAGGCCCTAGGCCTTGTCATTTTGCAAGTCGACCTTCTTATACCTTTTCTTTAGTATATGGTCTGGTATGCCCCTAGGGCTCCAGCCATATTTGTGCTTAACTCATTGAGAAACGTTGAATTTTGAATGTGTATCTGGCTTCTAATCTCATAAAGAGATTAGTAGAGTGTGTCTAGAAATAAATACATATATACTGATATATATACCTGTGTGGTGTCCTTTCATTTGGTAATTCAAGAGATTATAAGGTAAAACAAGCTGCTTTACATTCCTCTGAGACTTAGCCTGAAGGCCGCTCTCCGCAGCTACCACTAGGATAGCTTTCTTTAAAAGGTTGTCTTAAACCTATCTACCATAAGAGTCGAATTGAACTGGTGCAAGGTGGCCACTATAACTAGTGACCAGCATATGCCAGGCCAACTTCTCACAAGGGGATATTCACCTAAGTGTTCAGGCTAGTCCTTTGGAAGCAACTGTTTATGTTCCCACTCCGGAAACCTAAACCAGTGATCCGAGGGCAGAGGCCCTGCACATGGCACACGAGGTGGGGTGCCCAGTCGTTTGCACCAGCGGGGCAGCGAAGTGACAAGCACCACAACCCACAAAAAAGGTAACGAGGGCACTGAATAACACAGGATCTTCTCTTTGTATCTGGCAGGAACAACAAAGTTAAAATGCCCTAGTACCAAAATGTAGAATTAGTGCTACAACGGTCTTGAAGAGGACCTGCGATGCCGCTTCTGCCTGCCATACCCTGGAGGCGGCACATGGGTCACACGGTACGGTCATACTGCGGTGGGACGCACACGCGTTGACCTCTCATGGTGTTGATGGTGACCTCAGCTAGGCCTACCAGTGCAAGGGGTTCGCCCTTCTCTGCACAGAGTCCTCAGACCAATAGGAAGAAGTTGGCACAGAAACTGGAATAGAAAATACAAAGTTTAATAAAACCTCATGAGGTGGAACTACATTCAAACAGCATCCTTTGGTACTGAGTGAAGTAGCACACAGAGTAGAAGAACCATGGGTCTTTTATACCCACACAGGGGCTTAAAAAGAGGGCGGTACAAGCACACATAGGAGAATTACATACATAGATGGTTATACAGAAATGCACAGTCAACAGTAAAGGAGGAGCTAGCAGTTGCTGACTCTGGTAGAAACAACCTGACAGTTACAGACTAAAAACAGATGCATGGACAGTTAGACTCTTCTGCGCATGTGCAGAGTAGCAGAGTCTAAGTATAGCCAGACTACCCCTCTAATGGTTCATGGGTTGTGTAGCCATTTGTTTAATGATTGTTATGTTACGTTTTCTTTGAACAGCTATGCAAATAAAGTGAGGAAAGATATGCCTAATCCTCGCCTCCATCCTGCCATAGAATTCATTAAACTTTATTCAATCTGATTTAGAAACATAGATCATAAAAGTGTACATAAAAACAGTAAATCCTCTTTCCTAATACAATCCAGTGAGAATTAATTAAAACCAGTAGGTAAAAACGGGTGTTACAAAGCCCGGTTCAGAGCAACTTCAGGTTAACAGAATCGTAAAGTTCAATGTTTCGCAAGATCAATCTCATGTACTTCGTGCAAAATACGCAATAAGGGGTCCAAGTAAGATTTAACGCTCCAATACGTGACCAGTCTGCACTATATGAAACTGCAGTAAAAATAAAAAGTGTTTTGCACACTTCTGTCATTGGGCTATATGTGGGCTACATTTGGGTGATATTTGTGCTACATTTGGGCTCTTTTTTCTCTGGTGGCTTCTTGGGAGACTTATTTGTTATGAACTTTCCTAATTTCCTCTATTACTGCAGTCTCCTCAGTAGGAAATGCTTTCAGTTTTTTACTTTGATTCCATCAAGAAGGCATTCAGATGTGTCACACATTTGCCATAAATGTATAATGTTGTTAGCACTCTAGTTGTTCATTAGATCACTGTAGTAAATCTACTGCTCACCAGGGAGTTAACTGGAAGTCTACTGCTGGTATTGAAAGTGATTGTTTCAGTCTGCATGTCACAATTTTCTAATGAAATAGAAGAGGATTTGAGATCTCACTTAAAACATGCCCTAAATTTTCTTTCTGCAAAACTAAGCATAATTTCTATGGCACAATGAACCCCCTCATTTTGTTCCTATTTAAATTAAATGTTTTAAGTGTTACCAGTCTATTCCAATCAAGATGGTTTCAGGTGTGCCATAATTTTGTCATAAGTAAGACTGTTAGCTCTCTAGTTGTTCTTTAGAACACTCTGGGAAGCTGCAGTAGAACACAAAGGCATCAACTGACTGGCGGCTCCTGTTGAAATATAACAGGAAGATATTTGAGATCACGCTTAAAACATGTCCTAATTTTTCTTTCTACAGCACTAACCATAATTTCTATGGCAAAATGAACCCCCTCATTTTGTTTCTTTTTCAATTAAATGTTTTAAGTGTTACCAGTTTATTCCAATCAAGATGGCTTCAGGTGTGCCATAATTTTGTCATAAGTAAGACTGTTAGCTCTCTAGTTGTTCTTTAGAACACTCTGGGAAGCTGCAGGAGAACACAGAGGCATTAACTGACAGGCGGCTCCTATTGAAATATAACAGGAAGACATTTGAGATCACACTTGAAACATGTCCTAATTTTTCTTTCTACAGCACAAATCATAATTTCTAGGACAAAATGAACCCCATCATTTTGTTCCTTTTTAAATTAAATGTTTAAAGTGTTACCAGTTTATTCCAATCAAGATGGTTTCAGGTGTGCCATACTTTTGTCATAAGTAAGGCTGTTAGCGCTCTAGTTGTTCTTTAGAACACTCTGGGAAGCTGCAGTAGAACACAAAGGCATCAACTGACAGGCTGCTCCTGTTGAATTATAACAGGAAGATATATGAGATCACACTTGAAACATGTCCTAATTTTTCTTTCTACCGCACTATCCATAATTTCTATGACAAAATGAACCCCATCATGTTGTTCCTTTTTAAATTAAATGTTTTAAGTGTTACCAGTTCATTCCAATCAAGATGGCTTCAGGTGTGCCATACTTTTGTCAAAAGTAAGGCTGGTAGCGCTCTGCAGTAGAGCACAAAGTAATCAACTGACAGACTTCATTCTCACATGACTGAGAAAGAGAATGTGAATTTACAGAAAATATGCTCTCATTTTAGCTTCAATTTACTCTCAAACATGATTCATGATATCCCAGCAGAAGGTTTTTCACAGGGTAAAATCACCTTAGAACACACCACAATTCCTGAAATTAGTATGGTACTATCAACAAACGAATTCTAATGTAACTAACATCTGTTATCACCCTTTATAGTTCTCCTTTTGGTAACCCTCAAAATCTTCGATTCACTACAATGCATTTCAATGGGGCACTATCATGTATATTGGTCCTAAGATGGCTGCCAGCAATTCCAGGATGAAGTGCTGACAGACAAACAATCAGATCTCACTTGTCGTTAGGCTCCGCCCAGATATTGAAACTTTTTCTGTTTCTAATTTCTCATGAACTACTGAACGGATTTACACCATTTAACAAAAAGGGATCTTTCTGAACGGTGGGCTACCTTTTTGCCAAATTTGTTGTAATTCCTTTCAGCAGTTCGGGCTGTAGCCATGTCTAAAGTTTCCTATGGGAATTAACATGGAGAAAACACGTTTTGAGACTGCCCCTTTTTTCTCGGCCCCCGCTTGCCGAATCACCCCAAACCTTTAAAGACAGGAGCTGATCGGAGCGCCCAACGAGTTTTGTAAATTTCGCGAAGATTCGTTAACCTACGCCGAAGTTATTGGGAAAAGAATGTTACAATTTTCCTATGGATAATAGGTCCTAACTATAACTACCTACTGGCGACCGCCAGTAGGAGATAGATAGATAGATAGATAGATAGATAGATAGATAGATAGATAGATAGATAGATAGATAGATAGATATACATTTTATTATAGCCTAATGCGACTATTTATATTAATTTTCTACTTTAATATTTGAAAAAATTAATTATAAATCTGTATTTATTTTAAAAACTATATTCTTCCTTTTTTGGTGATATTCTCTTCCACAATATTTTTTTTATTATATTTGTGCACTATACATTGTAGGCATATCAACATAATATTTTTCTAAATAATATTTTTGAACAGTGAACTCCCTAGGCTATAAATACATGGGTGTAGCTACCAGTAGTACAGCAGGTGCAATGTATGTGGCCCAGGGTGGGAGGGGCCCAACTACAGCAGCCCTTGGAGCCCTGAGAGGGTACCCAAATT
Source organism: Triturus cristatus (assembly GCF_964204655.1). Lineage (NCBI taxonomy): Eukaryota > Metazoa > Chordata > Amphibia > Caudata > Salamandridae > Triturus > Triturus cristatus. The sequence goes on from NC_140591.1 coordinate 504,496,247, forward strand.
ACCATACTGAAGCTCTGAAGGGGAATGAGCATTTAGAGATGACTTCTAAATGTTATTTTTATCCTGTCACATTTACTGTGTGTTCAAAGACAGAGGTCAGATTTTGCAAAGTGAACTATGTGACAATATTACTCATGTGAAAGAAAAGGCTGTATGGTGTTGTTTTCTTATAACACAACATCTAAATACCTGTAAATGGACAGTAGAAATATTTCAAAATTAACGTTTAGAAAAGCACAAATGAAGCACTTTAAAAAAAATTGGGACGTGTAACGAAAACAAAGATTTTTGTTTGTTTAAACAAATCAAGACACTTTACTTGGTGACGCGCAAATGGCAACCCCAAATTCCACACATCATTGTTTTTGTGCTACATACTTTTATCATTAAGTCTGTATGTCTGCGCAAAGTTAGTGGTCATTTTAATGAAATTTACTGTCTGATAATGACAGTCACAGTCCACCATGCTTTAGTAATATATTTGTGACCGTGTGCTCCTAAAGGAAACCACCAGCTACATACTACACTATTACCACTCCTGCTGAATGGGCATGGATCATATATGACACTTGTTCGTTATGGGATACTTGGATATATCAGAATCCCTATGGGTTCAGTGGTGTACCTTTGATAGCAGCACCACCAGGCTAAGGCTGTTTCCAGCACCACTGTCTACTAGAGCCACAGGAGCTAATATAGCACTGGGAGCTTGCTATTAGTTCTGTCTAATTCCCTCAGCGGCAGGAGTCAGCTCTGAACAGTAGAATCTACCAAAGCACCTTGGGCGCACTGTGAAGGCTTTATTGTGCACGCACTGAATGGCCGAGCAGTGCACATGATCACTTTTGTAAATGCAGAGTGCGCCATTTGCTCCTGGCTTCCTGACGCCGGCAGAGGTCAATGAAGAAGTTATGCTAATGCTGCTGGCTGATGTCTGAAGACAAAACAGTCAAAGTAATCACTACCTTCATCCTAACGGGTGGAGGGAAAATTATGGCAAATCGTATTTAGGACAGAATGCTGGAACTGGGAAAATGTATGATTTGAATGTTTTTTGTTTCATTTTCTGCTAAATAAAAGGTACATGTAACTTTAACACAACTTCTAGGTGTCGCAAATACCCAATTCTTCATTATTAAAACCAGAGGTAGGAGTAATTATCCTTCTAAGACCCATGGAAACCATCCAGAATATAAAAAAACAAGATGTTGCTCGCCAAGTGACATAATGAGAGAAGGAAAACTTGAGTAACTGTTATTCACAGTACAATAGTATTGATGGATGAACCTACAAGTTAATTGGGAGGGCCAAGAAAGGACCTGTCTTGGCTTTAAGAACCTGTTTTAGGTCTAATAGTCCAGGCACAAACTGAGCAATGCAAACATTTGGCATGGAAATCATACCACAGATAGCATGTTCAAATATGATAAAGTGTCTTAAAAACTCAAAAACTTATATTTCTTTTGCAAGAGTTTCACCTCAGTACATCACATGTCTTCACTGCTTTGAGAAGCGTTCACTAAAAGTAGTAAACATGAACTTGAAAACATTCATGCCCCCACAGCCAACTCTGTTACAATACTATTAGTGAACTATGAGGCAAATTACCTGTCATGTATACACTTTATTTGGACTATATTCTTATTTTACACTGAGCAACACTGTATCCCATTAAGTCAAACACAAGAGTGAATTTTGGACAAAACACACCCTGACATATTTCAAGTTTTTCTCATATGTGATAATAAAACAAAAATGAAGCACAATAAAATAAGATAATTGCCTAGGATCACACAATTTGATCAAGTGGTCAAGCCTGGATTGAGCCCTGGTTTTCTATTTTTACTTTGTGTCATTCAGCCACTAGACTGATATATTCCTTTCTTGCTCCTGTTTGACCTCAAAGTTTGTTTGTCTTTTATTCTTGGTGCTTGTGTTTGGAGCACTGGGTCGCATGCAGAAGCAACAAGAAAGCTCAGCTCGTTTTGGGCTTGAGGAGCTGAGAGGACCTCAAGATGAACCGGATTCGAACATCTGGCTCGAGCCTTCCATGGCTCACCCACCTTTCCACTTTACTCTTCATATTCTGTGCCTGAATTAAGCTCAGATGCTGCTGCTATTGTGATACCTGTTTTGTTTGTGAAGATATCTTAACTTGCACTGCTGATGACCATCCTGTACCTGTCTTGCATGTGAGGGGAAATTACGCTGCTGCCAAATGCAGCACATTGTGTGTGTGTTTTTTTACACATACTTGGATGCAAATGCTGTCCATATTCTGTGCACACCAGAAAAGCTTGCATTGCTTCTGACTAGAAGGGTATGTGTTCTATGGGTGTGCTGGAAGTGACTAATCTTGCCAGGCACTGTGCCTGCTTTGTCTGTGGAAATCTTGCTTTGAGTGTGATTCAAGCTCACTCTCATACACCCCAGTGCTGTTCGTTACACTTGTACCAAATCTGATATGCTGATTGTTCTTGTATCTAATGGAGTCGTTAAACAGTGCTGCCTAGTGCCACACTTGTTCCATGTCTTTGAAGGAAGCTTGCATTAACCCTGCAATGCCACACTTGTCTTTGAAGGAAGCTTGCACTGGCTAGCTCTGGTGTACCGCACTAGTTCCATGTCTTTCAAGGACACTTGCACTGACTGGCTCTGCAGTGGCATACTTCTTACATACCACTGAAGGAAGCTTGCACTTCCTGGCACTGCAATATCATATTTGGTCCATATCTTTTCGGGAAATGTGTGATGCTCTTGATCAGTGCATGCATGTTGGCCAAGGACCCCCTATTATCCTTCTCCTTGCTTTTAAAAAAAATCTATTTCTCTTTGGTTTTGATCTGGCCAAAAGACTGTTTTAGTTGTCCCAACAGTCTCATTTTTTCTCAAAAATAATACATAATCTTGAATAGAGAACATGATTTTTGAATAGTTATTCATCAGACAGAGTAGCATTCACATTTTAGTTCAGCTCTTCAAAACAGCACATACAATTGGCAGTGGATTAGCCCCCTCCAGCCATTGGCTTTGTTGTCAATGTTTGGCTTTGCCTAGTAGACAACTGCAGTCCTTAAGGATGTCAGGCAGTGTGAGGGGCAGTATTTTCCCTACTTACTCTGTGCTACTCTGCATCCAGAAGAGTCTGGATATTTTGTTTAGTTCCTCTCCCAACAGCTCACCTGCAAATGCAGACTTGTACTAAATGAATAATGAGAGTACCAACAGCTGCTCTACAATTGCTACTGGACCACAGTTTTAATATGCAGAGCACCAGGCATCACTGCCGCATGCTTCAAACCCATAACACCATCTTGAATTTGTATTCTGCATGGATGTTGTACTGTTCCAAGATGGTGGACCAGTGTGAAGATTTACTTTTTTAATTTTGTATTAAAGCACATGCTCTCCACATTTATTTGGCATATTTTTTATGTATTTACTGTAGCATGTGCTTGTACTAAAGAAAACCACCACCATACTTTTTAGAAGGCAAGTGGAATATTTTTTTGATGCCTATACACTTCTGCTCAAAGGTCCACAAAGATCAGACTCATCTAGTCTGCATTTCTGGTCCAGGTGTTTCCAATTAGAGATTATATATCCTCAGTGGACATTCAGACTTCAGTCTATTTTACCTCAGCAGCTGTGCTTTGCACTTGTGGACAGATACACCGGATATTGCCTCCTATGCCACCATCTGTTGAAACTCCTGTGTGTGAGCAGTGTACTTGTGTGAGTGAAGAATAGCCACAGTTTTTTAGTGTATTTGAGGGGTGTGCCTGTGTGAATGCAGGAAACATTATCTTTTGTGAGTGCAGGATAGGTTATCTACAGTTTGAAAGTGGTGCCTGTATGTGTGCAGAGTGAGGCATATGACTATTTGAGTGCAGTGAGTGAGGGCTATTCATATGTGAGGGCAGCTCTGTGACTATGGGGACCCTGCATGGTATATCTGTGTATACATGCACTTTACAAGGACCAAACATATTGGCTTTGTTAATGATTTTTAGGGTTATGACTTTGACTTGCAGAAGTGTGGTGCAGGGACTGGAAATACAACAGAGTATGTATGAGAATGGTAGTGAGTTTTGATAGGACAGTTGCATACTCTGTCGAAGAAGCTTAAGGAGTGTCGGGTACAGCTGACAGACTGAGATGTCACCCTAGTAATGGGTCGGTTACTTTGCTTGCACTAGGGCTCATGGCAACCTAGCTACTCCACTATATGAATCTAAGACTAAAAGCAAGATGCTTTGCAATATTCCATTGCATACCACAGTTGCATGAATATGTATTTGTAAACATAATTGCCAGTTTGATGGTATGTAATTTCCTGCTAGGAATATCAGCAGCAACACTGAATATGTTGATCCGATATCACAAGTTGGCTGTAGTGGTGAAGGGCACCGGCACTGTTTTTGGGAACCAGGATGTATTTTTCGTCATCGGACTTTGATTCAGTGCAAGAGAAAGAATAGCAAAAAAGGGAGAAAGAGTGCAATAGTTTAACAGTCACTAAGGTAGAAAGGGGGGATGCCAAAGTTGAGATATTGAGGAAGAAAATATAAGGTGGTAGAAGAATGAGGCATGAACTTTGGTGTTCAGACTATTGTTATGTTGAGATTTATTAATCACAAGCTCATGACATGGGCTGTAACAGATTCATCAGTAGACAAAACGGATGATGCAACACTAATGTTTCACATCGCTGCCGGCCCGTTGGGTTGTAGGCATGAAAGCTGTGTCCTGATGGTAAAGTTATAGTATATTCTGAGCTGCCGGCCTCCGGGTTGTGTGCAAACAGCTGTGTCACCATATTTTGTTTAAATAATAAAAAACTTAAAAAAAAAAAAAACGTTGGTGTTCAGCAACCCCAGTATTGGACAGTGCTGAATACCAGAGGGCAGAGGGCTCCTAAGAGAAACTTGAGGCCACTGCACAGTTTTTTTACCTACAAAAACAAATTAACCGTTGGTTGACAGTCTACACTGAAAATAAAAATATATATATAACTATTCTGTGCCAGATCAAAATACCATGATCTGCGAGAACCCAAAGCAAACTCTTCTGCAGATTCATATGCAAGAACCTCAGTATTAAATAGAAAGCTCTACATTTGCATTGGTATTACTTAAGAATATTAAATAGCTCACTATTTAAAAGGAAAGGCCTGAAGACATGGCTGCTAAATATATTATTAATTTGCATCGCATGGAAACATCAACTGGCTTTATATTTCAATTCAGAGTACAAGGGGTGAAAGTAACCTTGTCTGAAAGCAGGACTGCATAAATATTGCAGAGCATTAAATAACTTTACAAATCATCTCCCAGTGTGCATGTTGTCGGATATCCTTTGAGTCCATCGTTCATTAGTGAACTACAAGTCCCCAAAGGTGGCAAAAGATCATCTGGCCTGTCAAGCTTCCCCGGGGTGGTCATTAGTCACCTATGGAACGGAGAGAACTTGCACCTGTCGTGAGCCATTAACTCAAAGACAAATGTTGAAAGCAATCTGGTTCCAGACATTTGTCTGGCCTAAAACATACACAAAACCAATGCTGGCATTACAAACGGTCTGTATAAGAGATGAATATTTTGCCCTTCTGAGTACGGAACAACATATGTACCAAAGAGTTGTCCTGTTAAAAAAAAAGTATTTCTAGTGTACAAGTAACTCAAGGCTGCGAACCTTATTTTAATTCGGGTCAATCAATTGATATGTCAATTAAGTTTGCATTATAAACAGTTTCTGATTCTGCTGATGCTATTTCTGCCACAACACACATTGCATGTTGACTGCTTTATAATTTTTCTGCTGACCTTTTTGCTGTTTCAAAAGCTTGTTTTCAGTCCAATTACTTAAAACCAACACACAGATATACAACAATGGACACAGTTCATGGAGCTGCAATAGAAGTACAGGCCACAATGGAGGTCATTTTTACCCAATAGTTGATCTCAGTGATGCTAAATTGGATTGAATAATGCAACTCACATTCACTTTCGTCATACAATAGCTACAAATATAGCTGAATTATGGCTGGAGCTATAACTCCAATCTAGTCATTTAAACGGAAGAGCTATTGTAAAAACGGTTGGAAATGCAACTCGCATATTTTGTTACATTCATGCCTAACAAGCGATCGGCACACTCCTCTCTAAGGAAGTTACCACCAGTTCACACCTGGTGGTGTTTTTTCAGTGCATAACAGTGTGTTCGTGTAATAACTTTTGCAGAACAGAACTACATTTTGCATGTTATTTTCCCATTTTTTCAGCACCGGATATAATCAGGTCCAAAACCACACCCAATATCTGCACGGGTATTATTTCATGTTATTCCCACAACATTGTTACCAGTTGGAAAACAGGTACAATCCCATTTGAGAACCAGAAATAATTTGGAATGGGTAGTAGTAAGCATGTGCGAAATTGTAAATTGTGTGATGAAATTTAATAAAATTCTCATTGTGGGATTTTTTTGGCCATCTTAGAGAAACCAAAAATCCTCATATCATTCAAATGGCTTTGGTCCTCTAAATCTGTGAGTTTCTTTTGGATGTTCCAGAGTTTAGCACTCCAGGTCATAGTTAACTGTTACCAAAAAATCCAGTTCAGCCTGGCATTCACCTGCAGAGTCCAGCCTATGACGCATATGACACATATTCCTTTTTAGGGTCTTGAATTCTCTGTTTGTCTCTAAAGTGTAGCCATGATTGAGTCCAGTGTCACTCCAGAGGCCATGGCGTCTGATCCAGGGCCGAAGGCTGTTCATGGCTGGTGGTATCCGCATAGGTTCGGTGACGGCAGGGCCGGACTGGCTCTCGGGCATTTTTTGCTGGGGTGGCAGGGTGGGGTCCAGGTTTACTGCTGAGGGGGCTGATTTTCTTACTGGGGAGCTGCCGGTGCCTTTAAATAAACAATACAAAATAAATAGCTTTAAAGGGTACTTTTAAAACGTTTTTTTGCATTGTTTATTAAGAAAAGTCTGGTAGTCAGTCCGGCCCTGGTTGACGGACAGCTTTATTATCTGATTTGAGTGCAATCAAGTGTAGAAGCAGAGAAGTCAGTATCCTCTTCCTCACCCGAGACCTTTGAAGTTCATCAATCTACACTAAGGAACAGCAATGAGAACGTTTGGGAGAACTTTCAACAGGTAGTAAAAGAAATAGGATGGGGATCCTAGCTGCCTAGCAGTAGAGTTATGGAATACCAAAGAGAGTCAACAGAATACAAAGGCTGCAATTTTGGAGGGATCCACTAGATGGCAGCAAGTGTTCACAGGAGAAATGTCATCTACTGGATCCTCAGGCACTGTCCTCCCTATTTGTAGGAGTGATAGTGGGTCCCAATCAAAATATGGAGGGCTATTGGTTGCCAAATATGGGCTGGTGTCTAGAAGGGAGAGGTTGAAACTAAGTGGCCCCTAGGCACGGAAGGGAGATGGATGTATGTCCCATCACATGGAGGAGAGCGAGGTGACAGCAGATTAGGCACCCCCAGAGGAGAGACACCTGGGAGGTGACGTGCCATCAGGTTTTACAACTGCAGCACCTCCCAGGTGGCAAGACAACCCTTGTTCGTTCACATTAGTGGAATGTAATGCGGAGTTTCTCCAGGGTGGCGGCAGCAGGACGTTGCATAGCAGTTCATGGGCCATGTTCAGTAGGCTACTGCAGTAGATCTGTGTCACAGGGGGTACTGTGGCACAAGATCTCTGTACCAGCAAACACCTCAGAGGATATGCTCCCTGAGGGTGCCTCTGGTAGAAGGAGTGGTGGGGATCATGCCATGTGAAGGAACCAATTTGGGCGAGGTTCCCAGGAGCAACACTAGGGAGCAGCCATCCTCCTAACAAGGTGGATTCACCCGCCCACGCCCAATTGTGGGATTTTTAATGCACTTGAAAAGTCTGTCAAATTCATGAACTTCCCAATGATGTCAAAGCTGCCAGTTAGCACTGTCTTTCTGCAGTTACTCACCAAACATGGCAAATAAATTCAAAACATCAAGTACATTTGGTTTTTCTCTCACATCCAAAGACTATGGTGGTACCCTTTCTCTAACAAATATTCTCTCTCAAAAACAGATCAAAATTAATTCAATACCTCATCATACACCTATGATTTGGCCTCATCTTCATGGAGTTGTGGTGTGGTGTTCACAGTGGTGAGCAGAGTGAAATAATCTAGATACCAGGACCGGCATTGTTTGAAAGGTTTTTCGTGCTTGAACGATCACTTAGGAGTAAACTGAATATGAGATATGCGTGTCCAGCGAGTCCTTTTAACACCAGAAAGTAAGGCTGGTTTTACTAAAGCAGGTCTAATTGGTTTGTGATATTTAACATGAACCATGCACTGGTGCGTTTGTAAGTGTAATAAGTGAGAGCAACCCTTCTACCGAAAAGGACGGGGTTCAAAAGCCATAATATTTACAAAAGAATCATAAGAGCAGTGCGAAACAACACATACACCGTGCAACATATGTTTATGATAAAAACCATGTATATTGTTTTATAAATCATATAACAGAAGCACAACAGAAATACAACAACATTCACAATTACAAAGAAAAATGTAAAACTAGACCTTAGTTAATACATATCCACTTTTACTGTCACAAATCATTTTCTCATGTAAAATCATTCAGTGCTTGTGGATTATGCAAATTAATTGACAACCTGTTTCCCTGGAAGAAGAGAAAAAACATTTGTAATCCTCCTTTTTCAAGACTTAAACATATTTATTTATTCTTCCCATAAGAAAATTATTCTAAACATTCACTTCATTGCAATTATTACTAACAAATCCAAGAAAAAACATAGATAGATATTATACTTCACAATCAGCAATAATTACTGTAACTGACATAAAATACAACTTTAAATACGTTACAAAATTAAAATATTACAAAAATTCCCACTATTCACATTTTGCTACCACAGCACTCTTTAGATACATTTGTTCAAACTCACTCTACTGGCTATTTAGGCAAACAATAACCTCAGCTTTCATACATAAATGTGTCCATACTCGTATTATAATGTTTATTCTTTATTCAAGGACTACACATAGTTTATAAATTCATACACATGAAACCATCTGCAAAGGGGTTCAATACAAACTCTATCCACCACTTATGACAATATGTGTCATCCTCCAACTAGTTCACATTTCAATTTTATACACTTACTTATGGCCTGATTACAGTCTTGACGGCCTTACTGCCATCCCGCTGTGGCAGCATTCCCTAGTACTCCGCCAAGTCCATGATCTTTTGGCTGCTATATTTAGATGCATGCAGACTGCCTTGCAGTCTGCATCAATGGATTCTTTCCCGCAGCTGTTGCTGAACATCGCTACCAACGTGGTGGTCTCAAATGCTTGTGTATGCTACTCCATCGGGCCGGTGAGTACGCACCGAGCAGATTTAGATCACACAGTTGTACTGGCAGACTTCTAGTGGCAGTTCCCAGACTGAGTGAGTCCGTCGTGGTACGCACTCCACAATGCGCCAGCACTGTGGCTATTAGATGGATCCCAGTAGAACACATCTGCTGTCCATTGGCCAAATGTAAACACCCTGCATACCACACTATAAAACACATCCCATTTCCAACCAGTCTCCTTTGCCATTCCACTGCTCCACGATACTTGACAGCTGAATGAAACACAGTGAATTCAGATTTTTGTGTCACTTTTTCCCTGTTACTTGTCTTGATACACCTTGGGGCTCATTTATGAAAAGTGACGCATCTCTGCGCTGGTGCAGAGATGCGTCACAATTCCATACGACACGCTGCGTCACTTTTTTGGTGACGCAGTGCCACAGGGAGAGGCTGGCCCCATGCATTGCTGGACTTGATTCATGCTTGTGACATATCTGCAGCAATGCATGACTTAAGCGCTGACAGATACATCAGGATGACTGATGTATCTGTCATTAACTGCAACATGGAGTGTCATACAGTGAATACAGAAACATCCATGTTGTCATAAGAAGGGCCTAGAGAAAAGTGTTCCAACGCTGTTGTTGCAGTGATGCAACACTTTTCATCAATGTGCCCAGGAATTATTGATGGTGCGCTTTCCTGCCCGGTAGTTATTGTTGCATGGCAGCACAGCTACATTGCTTGTGGCGCTGTCCAGCCCCAAAACATTCAGAAAAGAGGTACCAAGGGGCATATTAGCAAGGGACCATTGCCGCATTAGCAGCACTTTTTTGCCTCTAAAGTGGCGATATATTTATCTCCCTATTAGCAAGCTGTCGCTAACAGGTGTTAGCGACAGCTTTACGGTGATAGCAACTGGTTTTTCAATCGCCTTGCATGCCAGCGATAATTTTCGCTAATGACATGCAAGGAAGGCGTGCCATCTCTAAATATTGCAAAAAATCCCGCTAACCGCACTTCGCCCTATTAGCAACGCTGGCCCGGACCCGCAAAGCAACAAAAAAAGTCACGCTAAGGCCCGTTAGCTGCAGGAACTTAAGACCAGAAAATAGCTGTTCTTAAGGAGGGGGATAAGCCTTGGGCCCACATCTATGCATGTTTTTGGTACTGGACAGCGCTGCAAGCAATGTTGCAGCGGAGCCCTGTGACAAAAATACACTGCATCAATAAAATAGTGCGCATTCCTGGGCCCCAGGCATGAAAAGTGTTGCTGCGACAAGACAGCGTTGCAACACTTCTCATTATGCTCCCCCTTGCAACAGCATGGATGTGCAGTACTCACTGGACAGTGCTCCATGTGCAATTAATGACAGATACATCAGGAATCCTGACGTATCTGTCTGCACTAAAGTCACGCATTGCTGCAGTCGTGTCACAACCATGACGCAACTCCAGCAATGCATTGGGCCAGCCTATCCCTATGGCACTGCCCCACCTTCACGCCTGCCATGAGGCAGGCGGAAGGTACTGACACAGTACCGTTCATGAGGGGTGCCCGAATGATGGCATTGATGAGATCCACCAGTGGTGGTTGTGCGCTGCAGTCATCATTTGGATGCATTGGTGGAGTGTCAATGTGGAGAGAGTTGACGAGACGTTCTGCGGTGGTCTTGATCCATCTGCGAGGGGGTGCGATGATGGCGGTGCATCCGGTGGGCAAGTTGAAGATTTGATTCATCCAATGATGGTAGTGCCAGGGGAGTCCAAAGTCGTGGCTGTAGTGGAAGTACCCGCTGGCGTAGGTTACGTGCTTGACTGTGTGTCCTGCTATGTGGCCTGTTGAGGTGCCTTGCTGCTTGCGTCTGATGTCAGTGACTTTCCCCAGGAGGGGGTGGTGATCTGGTCACTTGGGCTGCCGAGGTGGAACTTGAGGTCACCAAGTTGGATGCCGTCTGTGGATGGGAGACCCTGGGGTGCAATGAGGTCTACAATGGCGTTGGAGACTGGGTGCCATGGCCCAGGGGGCCTGCACATGAGGGTGCCGCAGAGGATGTTCATGGGCCAGATCCGGATCTTGGAGTTGCCGTAGTCCATGGTCACCCTTGGCACATTAGAGTGCATGGTCACTCTGAGTGTGCTTCTGTATGTGATGTCAATACCTCCTCTCTGATGGTCGGGGTGCCTCTTGCAGGTAACACTGCAGTCGTCAGTGATGGCGATGGCGATGTCTGGAGCAGAGGTTGGTTCTGGCAGGTGAGGTGGCGTCCAGGGTTGATGGCGTGGAGGTTACTGGCGTCGTATTGGTGGAGTGTCCAAGAGGAATGATCCTTGATGCTCAGCACGGTCCAGGTTAAGTAAGAACAATGTCCACAAGGAACTTATTCACAATAATCCATTTGCAATATGGAGTAGAAGTTATACTCCCAGCTGATTTAATCAAAAAGCCAAAGAAACGTACTTAGTTAGTCTGGAGAACTTATTTACTTTAACCGAAGCAAATGCAATTTATTACACAATTCACAATTGTATCACAAACATTTTTAGTTTTTTAGTTTTTCAGGCACAAAAGAAAGATAGTGAAAGAAGTGAAGATGGAACCCAGTGAAATAATCATAGCCTACAAAGAAGAACTTAGTGTTTAAGAGGTCTTTAAAAAACAATGAGAGGCATGTAAGAGTGTAACGAGTCTTTTTTGCTCTCCCTTTGTTGGTGTCGACGACGTTTCAACCCACTCTGGGTACGGGGTCTCTTCAGGACAATTATCTGGGGACTTGTGGTAAATAATTTAATTACCGGGACTTAATTTGATACAGAACATAATAAGAATAGCTCAATAAATAAGAGGCAGAATCCGTGGTATTAGAGGTTAAGAACGGGCTTTATTCCAATAAACGATTTCGAAATCGTGGACTCCAGGTTCCATCACCACGGAGGCTCAGGAAGTGAAGTACATACATTATTGATAATTAATTACTTTTATACAATAGGCATTACAGTGGAGCAAATGCAAGAGGCGTAACAATTGATAGCAAAGATAACATTTCACATGCGTAGCTGAAGGAGGCGTAATTGAGAGTAACAAGGAAACGTCATTGGTTGTGATGTTACATATGGGTGGACCTATGAAATAATTTCGCAATGTCAGCAGAAATACTTTGCAGAGATGCGCGCGCAGCAGCATGACGTGTGATTGACGTGCAGCTAGGGGGTGAAGGGGACTTGACATTTAGCTCTACATGTGGCGACAAATGTCTGGAGGGTCAAGTCAACCTAATCCCAAATCATATCTAACATCCTATGTTTAAAGAACTATGTTATCCAAAAGAGAGGCCTTCTTGGAGTAGAATCTTATTCTATACTGACTATGCTGACTGTTAGTGCGTGTACAAGCTTCTAAGTGTCTACACTAGATGCGAGGGCAGGAATCTTCCATAGTAACAGGGCTATGAATTACTTGCATAAAGACAGAGAAGCCGGGCCTTTGCTCGGTAGCTGGCAGAATGTTTACTTTAAGCTACTAGACAGGAATGCATTGGGCAGGGAGCGGAGCAGATAATTTCCGAAGGTGAAATACAGTTCTTGGCAGGCAGCAAGCTGATGTCAGGCATCGTGAGCCGCGCAGAGGATGAGACAAAGTTCATGGTCACAGATGCAGGCTCGGACTGGAGCTTCAGAGACAGAAAGCAAGAAAAGCTTGATGACAGAATCAGGGCCTACTCGTCTGAACTGTAAAATGGCATAAGTGAACCATATAAAGGCGGTGGCCTTTCGTACTTAGGAATGGAATATCCGGCCCATTCATGGCGGATCTAAAAGAGGACATGTTAACGGTGGACGCACATGTATTTGCGTCTTCATAACTGGAACTGGAGGGAACATACATGTACTTGTAACATGCACATAGAACCGTTGGGGTCCAAGATAGGGGACATAACTGACCAGAAAAATCCATATTTCCATATTCCCTCCTTGTCCCCTACTTGCCCGTCAAGAGATATCAATCTTCATTAATCCATTGATCTGTTCATATAGCATCATTTGTTCTTCTTTCTTCTTCCGGGATCTTGAATGAAAATCTTGATGTGGAATGCACGATGTGGCACACAGACCACAAATCGCTGGTCCACATTGCAGGCATAAGCAGCAACTGAATAGTATGAGAAGGCCAATACCTAGGAAGGATAGAACTCTCCATCCCCAGGCTGATAACACGCTCCAAAACCAACCGGACCAAGTCCAGGTGCCTGGATTCTGGTGTATCTGGCTTACAATCTTATGAAGGTGGGTTATGGCTTTATATACAGATGGCAAATTTTCTGGTATGAAAATGCAACAGCTTGATCCGATGACCCTACAAGCTCCGCCCCTATCGGCCAGGATGACGTCAAGGACAAGACGATTTTGAAGCACAACAATCCGCATAGCAGACTGCTCTTCTGTTAAATTGCCTAAGGCGGAAATAGTTTCGTTCACTACTGCTTCAAGGGTTCTAGTCAATCTACGTATCAGCTTACTATTAGTAACGGTACCTATATAGGGAAAGAGACCTTTATTGAAATCTGTGTATTTTTCCCATGCTGTTTCAGTATAATCGACTATTGGGAGATCTCTCTGCTGTCTATTGTGTACTAAATGAGTATTTCTATGATAATCAGGAGGAGCTAGGAAAACAGGTGGCAAAAGGAATCCAATGTAGCAGGTACCATCCCAGTCTAGAGGCAAACGTACATATGCCGTCTGACCACATATAAAATAGGAATGGCGGGAAGCTCTAAATGTCGATTTGCCTTGATCACTGAATTCTATTACAATGGTGCATCTACTATGGCCCATATGTATGGAACCATTCTTTCTTACACATAATTCACCTTTTATTGGAAATACTGACATGGCGGGCAAACTTGGATTAGCTTCGGATTCGACATTCAAGATCAGGAGATTAAGCGTAAAATTACCTAATCCATATACTTCATTTTCTAGATCAGTTCCTGTTCTTTTGGGAAGTCCCTCCTTGTTGGGGTGGCAGACTTTAAGTAAAACTAAGTTCAGATTTCCCCATACCCCATTGTCTTGATAAACTGCAGAGTTCGAATCTTGGGAATTAAGTAAACTAAACCATGCTCCACAGGAGCCGTTGTGTGTGAACGGGTATGGAAAAAGAGGTAGAATTCCTTTATAGTTCTGATAGGGAGGGAGTCGGCCACATATCCAACAATTTGTAGCATTGCTAACCTGATGGGAATGATGTAACATACTAATAAAAGTGTTATTGCGCAGCGCAAATCTGTATGACAATTCATGCGGAGGTAATTCGCTAAAAGAATGTTCAGCAGTAATATTATAAACATGTCTAGAAATAGGATAACATATGTGCAACAATATACTTGCAGTAATTATTAAAAGACTTAGGAAAAACAAAATCAATAACGTCACTGTGCAATGACTACGCAGTGATTTACAGTATGTATGTCGTTTCAACATTTTTCGGGTTCTTTCTCTATTCAGATCTAAGGGATACATGTCAGAGACAAATTCAACCGCTTCACCTTGGAGAGGACTTAAACAATCAAATTTCCTGACTGATTAGATCTAAGTTTTAGTTTATAATGTCCGTGACTACCTGAGTCAACCAAAGGAAGTTTTGAGTCAATGGGTGAAGACACACGAGGTGTAGTTTTTATATCTGATGGTAGTCCATAAAATTTCTTGATATGACTTGAATGTACCCAGCCTTTTCTGCCTTCGATCTTCACGGCTGTCCTTGTGGTGAGTAAGACCAGTTGAGGCGACCTCCACCTAGGATCCAGCTGAGTCTTTCGATCAAAGTTCCTCACTAAAACGAAATCCCCCGGAATTACGTCATGGGGTTTCACCTCAGTGTTGTCAGGAAAAGCTGCAGCTACCTGTGAACGACAAGATTGTAGTGCAGACATCAAGGAAGCCAAATAATCTGTCAGCATATTACAGTCAATATCAGTTATTTTACGTGGTATAGGCGTCCCCCACATATTTGGTGGTCTGCCAAAGATCACCTCATACGGGGATAGCCCTGTTCGAGAGTGTGCTACCATTCTCATGTAAAAGAGTGCAACTGGTAATGCTACTACCCAGTCGACACCTTTTTCCCTGCATATTTTGGACAATCTGATTTTCAAAGTTTGATTATGTCGTTCCACGAGACCTGCTGCCTCGGGGTGTCGGACACAATGGAACTTCCACTGATAGCCTAACAAAAGTGAAACGTGTTTCATTAGTTCGGATGAGAATGGCTGGCCGTTATCTGAGTAGACAGCACGTGGTAAACCGTATCGTGGGAAGAATTCTCGAACTAACTGTTTGGCAGTAGTCGGGGCAGTGTAATCTGAAACCGGGTATGCCTCTGTCCACCGGGAAAGAGCACAGACAACTATGAGAACATATTTGAATCCTCGACATCGTTCCATCTGGATATAATCCATCTGGAGTATTTCAAAAGGGTGATCAGGAGGCTGAAATCCACCCTGCTCTACGGGAATGCTTTTTCCTGGGTTGAACTGACAACAGATCATACAGGTACGAACTTTTTGTTTCGCTGCTGCTCGTAAATGCTTGTTGAACCAAATATGTTGAATGCTGTCTAGCATAGCTTTCTCTCCTAGATGCGCTGGACTATGGATAGTGTTAATAATGACTTGGACCATTGAATCAGGAAGGAACCACACAGATTTTTCCTTCGTCATCCATCCTTGATCCGTTTGGATCCCTCCTAATTCAGTCCATTTCCCTATTTCGTCTGGAGTAGCATGTGTCTGTATGTCAATTACATCAATAGCGGGATCCTTAACCATCATGCAATGTGTTGGTGTCTGGACTATTGTCTTTGTCATGTCGGATGTTTGAGTTTGAGCAGTCTGTTTAGCTGTTCTGTCAGCTAGATCATTGCCTTGAGAAATGATATCAGTAATTTTCGTATGAGCTTTACATTTCATAATCGATATTGCAATGGGTAGATGTATTGCATCTAATAAGGCATGAATGAGGGGTCCGTGCTGAATGTGGGCACCGTGAGAAGTTAAATAACCTCTCTCTCGCCACAGCACGCCGAAGTCATGTACAACTCCGAATGCATAACGTGAATCAGTGTATATGTTGACTCTTTTATTTGTGGCTTGAATACAGGCTTGTGTCAGAGCGACGAGCTCTGCTGCTTGAGCGGACAAGGTATTTATACACTTGGTTTCAATAATTTCAGTGTCTGTTGTGACTGCGTAAGCGGCCACTAACTCTCCTGTACTTGTTCTTATACATGAACCATCTACATACAACGTCAGGTCTGGATCTGATAACGGGACATCTGTCAAGTCTTGCCTGGGTTTCGTCGTTATTGTAATAACTTCAATACAATCATGAGCTAGTGGGTCTGTTCCATTTACAGGTAAAAGTGTGGCAGGATTCAATGTGTTACAACGTCTGATTTCTATATGTGGCTGAAACAATGTTAATTCGTAACCTGTAAGTCGCGCTGTAGTCAAGTGTTGTGTTTGCGTTCGATTCACAAGAACCTCTACTGCATGTGGTACTTGTACTGTCAATGGATGTCCTAACACTATGGCATCGCTTTGTCTGATTGCTAAAGCTGTCGCTGCCACTGATTTCAGGCACGCAGGCAGAGCCTGAGCTACGGGATCTAATGTACTAGAAAAATAAGCACACGGTTTGTGTGATCCTGCTTGTTCCTGTGTGAGTACTGACAAGGCAGTACCTTCTCGTTCTGTAACAAAGAGTGTAAAATGTTTTCTGTAACATGGTGTTGCTAAAACAGGTGCTTGGCATAGAGCTTTCTTTAAGCTTTCAAAAGCTAGTGTGTGTTCCTGAGTCCAAGGGAGGACAGTCGATGTGGCTGCCTCCTGTGTTGTTAATTGAATGAGTGGTTTTGCTAGAAATGCATATTGAGGGATCCACTGCCTACAATATGAAGTGAGGCCTATGAAAGCCCGCACCTCCTTTTGTGTCTTGGGTATTGGCATATTTGCAATTAGCTGGATGCGATCTGGTGTAAGCTGCCTTCCCTCCTTGGACAGCGAGTGACCAAGGTAAATAACTCGCTGGACACAGAATTGCAGCTTAGAAGGGGACACCTTGTGCCCCTTTTTGGCTAGAAATTGTAAAACCGTCAGTGATGCTTTTTCACATTCAGGTTCACTTCGGGCGGTGATCAGCAGATCATCGACATATTGAAGCAGAGCAGTGTTGACTGGCATGTGTATACTGTCAAGTTCTCGTTTCAGTGCTTGGCTATAGATGCTGGGGCTTTCTGTAAATCCTTGAGGTGCGCGTGTGAATTTAAAGCTACGTCCATTTAAACTAAATCCGAACAAGTATTGGCTTTCCGGATCTATTGGGACGCTAAAAAAGGCATTCTTGAGATCAATTACAGTAAAGAACGTTGCTTCGGAATCAATAGCTGTCAGTAATGAAGAGATGTCTGGAACCACGGGGTATTGTGGTATAATACATTTATTTAATTCGCGCAGATCAATAACCAATCGATATACTGGGGGAGCCTTTGGATCAGTTCGTTTAAGAATCGGAATTATCGGTGAATTACATACATTGGAGTCGGTCTCCACAACCACTCCTTGGCCGATAAGTTCGTCAATGATTTGCAGTAAAGCCATTACAGCATCTGGGGGTAACTTGTATTGTCGCATTCGTGGTAGTACCACTCCTGCCTTTAGTGTGACTCGATATGGTGTAATGTTCATGCAACCAACATCTGTAGGGCCTTGTGCCCATAAATGTGTGGGCAAATTCTGCAGTCGGGAATCCATGTCTCGAGACACATAATGACCTTTGAAATCACGTAAAAACAATCTTACTCCTTCCGGAGAACAACATATTATAGCTCCTAGAGCTTTCAGTGTTTTTATACCTAACAAGTTTTCTGGACATGATTTAGTAAGCAATAAATCTGTAGTTCTGGTCAAGGGTCCTATCGTAAGTGGAAGAGGCTGTGATACTTCATTAACAATAGGTTTTCCTGAAAAACCAAGGGAAATATTCTGTGAGCCTGAGAGGGGTGCCCCTGGAACTTCACTACGTTTTATAGTTGTTCGACTTGCCCCTGTATCAAGTAAAAATTTTCTATCTTGGCCTAATAATTCACTATGTACATAAGGTCCTTCTTGGTCTACTGGGACCTCGATAAGGGGTAAGTCAACTTCCCTCTCTAGGCTGGTTCATGCATATCGTTGATAATCAGGATAGTCATACTGTGCGGTCTGGTACAGCTGTCGTGTCGTGGTTTGTGTGGCAGCAGCCGGCAACGCTGGTGCGGCTGGCACGAACTGTATAGACTGTTGTGGAGCCGGCATGGCCTGTGCATGCTGTGGTGCTCCTTGTTCATTCTGATCCTGTCTAGGTGGCCGTGGTCTTTCTTTTGTAATACCTGCGGCGATATTACGCTTCAGGACTGGGCAGTCATGTATGTAATGTCCTGGCTGTTTACAATAGTTGCATGTCCCTTTTACAGGTCCTGCTGAATCACCAGAATGTGTCGTACCCTTTTTATGTCCTTCAGCTGGAACTGTCTGGGAGACTAGCATTTTCATTTTCGTGTCTTTCATGCGTCTTTGTTCATGTTCTTGTTCTTCTCTAATTCTATTGTAATGGTACTGTAACATTTGTAGCATTTGTGATGGCGTATTACCTTGCCAGGTACTCTCGAATTTTAATACTCTATTCTTCACTTGGGGCAAGGAATTTTCAACTAATTTTGTCACAAACAGATGTGGGTATGACTCGCTACTTGCTTTTATACCACTATTTATACCAAAACATTTTTCGAATCGGGCATAGAAATCACTAGTGTCTTCATCTTGCTTTTGTTTACAGGCTGAGATTGCACCCCAGTCTTCCTTTTTCGTAGTTAATAAACGTGGCAGTACCTGTACTAGTAAACCTGGCAGTGCTTTAGTTTTGTCCCCAAGCCCCGAACCTGGACCTCGGGCCTTTTCTTCATTTTCTAATGCTGCCCAATCTATCTTTTGGTCTCCTACCTCCCACTCTTTTTCCTTGAGTTTTTCATAAATGCCAGCAGGCATTAATACCTTTAATATTGTCATAATGTCGGGATAGGTATACTCTCCCATGAGTAACATGTCTTTAATTTCTCGGTGGAAACCCGCTGGGTCTTTGTCATGACTGGGTACCACTTTCTTCATTTCTAACAATTCTATTTTCGATATGGGCGTATATACATATACACGTTTAAACTGATTGTCCTCGCCCTTTATTGGGTGCACTTCTCGTAAGGGATTCTGTCTGTCCATGTAATACATCGGTCTTTCCTTGATGGGCAGTGAATCATGTTCTGGACATACAAAAAGAAAGTACTGCTTTCTGGATTCTAGTATTTCCTTAATTAACTTAGTACCTGAACCTCTCCATCTATTCGTGAGTAATTCAGTCAATATATCAGGTAAGGGACCAGGATCTGAATGTTGGCTTTTATATAGTATAAGAAGTTGTTGAATCATATAAATCCCAGCTAAACGCTGTTCATCTGGGGTGAGGTTCAAAAATGTGTGTGCTACTGTATCATCACCATATTTTCCGGGACTGTCAACCCAATGAACGGCTGACCTGGCTAATTCTTGTTCATCCATAGAATCGAGTAAATGATAACCCCTTCGTTCTCGCAGTAATTTGTCAGCGGCTTGGAACGAATGCTCGGGGGACCTCATATTTATTATAGGTGCTTGGAAATTCCTGTTATTATCTGGACATATCGGACGTATTGGGTCAGTAAAGTATCTAGTATTATTACAAGATCTTCCTCTACCTACATAGGCTATCGTTTCTGACTGTCCTGTGGACGGTCCTGATCCTTCCTCCTCCTCGTTTTGTTCAAACTGATCTACCGCTAATCTTTCTTCGTGTAGGCGTTCTAATTCTTTACGGATCTTTCTGCACATGGCTATTATACATTTTTGTCTATCATGTCTCCCTTCTGATATATTCTGGCTCCATCTGGTAAGGGTTTGCATTATTTCCGGATCTACCCCCGGTCGGTCTTGATTTCTGATTACGCAATTTATGAGGAAACGTAACAGTTCCCCCTGTATCTCCACTTTCTGGTATTCCATAGCTCTGTTAATACTTTCAGAATCTCGCCCTGTTTGGACATAATGATATATATTATCTAGATGCACAGTCATTCCTGGTAACTTCCCTAAATACACCGCGGCTCGTCTGATACGTAATGATGCCATGATCATTTCGTCCTCTTTGCCGGGCACAGGGTCATATCTACAATCTACTAGAAGTTCCTTAAGCGTGCGGGCATTTATGAGTTTGGGGGTACGTGGATGTGCTGACTCTTGAAAGGTAAGTTTATTTACTCTGGGTGGCGTAGAGAAAATATTGGTACCACCTCCAGTAGCCCCGTCTGGAGTATCGGGCGTGAAAGGATTCGTAGAACGCGATACAGCAACTATAGGTGTGGACACAGCTATAGAAGTAGCTGTAGGAACAGATGTGGAAACGGACGTGCTTGCCGGAACTTGTGTCAGGATTTGATGCTGTAAGGATACAGATACAGGATCTTGGCGTTGAACCTCCCCGGCCAACGGTCTATGTGGGGCGGGGTTAGTATACTCGGGAGCTGCGTCATCTAAATATGAGGAAAGAAAAACATCTTCTGCGGTTCTAGGATGCCCCTT
Source organism: Triturus cristatus (assembly GCF_964204655.1). Taxonomy (NCBI): domain Eukaryota; kingdom Metazoa; phylum Chordata; class Amphibia; order Caudata; family Salamandridae; genus Triturus; species Triturus cristatus. The sequence goes on from NC_140591.1 coordinate 504,517,348, forward strand.
AGGATGTACTTTTATTGGAAATAATGGGGGTGGCAAGTCTTTTGGTATCCCCGGAGTAGCCTTAGGTAATCCCTCGGCCAGAAGGGGATACATACCCTTCATAAGGGCATTTCTTTGTCTGTCTACTTGTTCTGATTTTACTCGTGTACCTTCTTCAATTAATAGATTTTCTCGAACTTTATTTGAATTCTCTTTACTCTTCTCTTCCTGTCTACGTGCTTTTTCTGTACGTCTATACGATTCTTTACGCCATAATTCAATGGCGTCTTTCTGTGATTGTCTAGCTTTCTTTTTCCATAATTCTTCCTCTACTTTCACGATGCACTCTGCATCCCAGGTCCCAGCTGCGGGCCACCTCTGACTTTCTGGTAATTCCTTAGTGTAGTCTACCCATAGATCGAGAAATAATATAGCGTCTAGGCCGTGTTTATGATACATGAAGTACCCTGGAGTGTCCCTAGGAGGAATGGGAACAGCTTCTTCGAGTACCCCTTTTCTAGTTGTGATCTGTCTTAGTTTCGAAAAGAGCGGCATATTGAGAACTGGTCTGCTACTTGATTTTGAACAAACTTAATACAATAAAACACAATAATGAACAGTCATTCATACCACAATATGCAGGACATATCAATACATTTAACATTTAACATTTAAATGAGCAACGGTGATGATGACGATGATCTAAGAAAAACTTAATCACTAAACATAATACTCGGCATTTAACTGAATTATTCTGAATTTATATACTTGATATACTAGATATACTGCTAAACAGTACAGATACACTGCTAAAACAGTGCAGACCGGATTTGTGTACCCAAACCCGTCTGGACCGGCACAACTTATGTGCACGCCAGAACGCCTCCCCAGTAATGGTACTCACCGGGTAGCTCGGAACAGAAGGCCTCGGAACGGAACTGAACTGAACTGGACCGGACTGGACTCGACTCGACAACTTCGGACACTTCAGGACATCGGAAACCTGGTGGGCCTCTGTATACCTCGGATCTTGCTCTCTCAGCTAGGCTCTGGTCGGGATACTTCGCACTTCTCACCGCCTCGTCTGGGTGTTGATCGCAGCCTCAGTCGCCCCCGCTTGACCGGAGGGAGATACAGGAAATCCTGCTGGTACGCGTTGTTGTCCGTCCAGCTGTGGCAGGAGACCGGGCCTGCAACGCACCGCCGGCGCGTGAGATGAGAAAGTGTCCCTGTTCGGGCGCCATTTATGTGGTAAATAATTTAATTACCGAGACTTAATTTGATACAGAACATAATAAGAATAGCTCAATAAATAAGAGGCAGAATCCGTGGTATTAGAGGTTAAGAACGGGCTTTATTCCAATAAACGATTTCGAAATCGTGGACTCCAGGTTCCATCACCACGGAGGCTCAGGAAGTGAAGTACATACATTATTGATAATTAATTACTTTTATACAATAGGCATTACAGTGGAGCAAATGCAAGAGGCGTAACAATTGATAGCAAAGATAACATTTCACATGCGTAGCTGAAGGAGGCGTAATTGAGAGTAACAAGGAAACGTCATTGGTTGTGATGTTACATATGGGTGGACCTATGAAATAATTTCGCAATGTCAGCAGAAATACTTTGCAGAGATGCGCGCGCAGCAGCATGACGTGTGATTGACGTGCAGCTAGGGGGTGAAGGGGACTTGACATTTAGCTCTACATGTGGCGACAAATGTCTGGAGGGTCAAGTCAACCTAATCCCAAATCATATCTAACATCCTATGTTTAAAGAACTATGTTATCCAAAAGAGAGGCCTTCTTGGAGTAGAATCTTATTCTATACTGACTATGCTGACTGTTAGTGCGTGTACAAGCGTCTAAGTGTCTACACTAGATGCGAGGGCAGGAAACTTCCATAGTAACAGGGCTATGAATTACTTGCATAAAGACAGAGAAGCCGGGCCTTTGCTCGGTAGCTGGCAGAATGTTTACTTTAAGCTACTAGACAGGAATGCATTGGGCAGGGAGCGGAGCAGATAATTTCCGAAGGTGAAATACAGTTCTTGGCAGGCAGCAAGCTGATGTCAGGCATCGTGAGCCGCGCAGAGGATGAGACAAAGTTCATGGTCACAGATGCAGGCTCGGACTGGAGCTTCAGAGACAGAAAGCAAGAAAAGCTTGATGACAGAATCAGGGCCTACTCGTCTGAACTGTAAAATGGCATAAGTGAACCATATAAAGGCGGTGGCCTTTCGTACTTAGGAATGGAATATCCGGCCCATTCATGGCGGATCTAAAAGAGGACATGTTAACGGTGGACGCACATGTATTTGCGTCTTCATAACTGGAACTGGAGGGAACATATATGTACTTGTAACATGCACATAGAACCGTTGGGGTCCAAGATAGGGGACATAACTGACCAGAAAAATCCATATTTCCACAGACTAATAGTATTCAAAATTCGAATTGAAGATGAGTAGTTGATAACATGTCTGACGCAGTTTGGGGCATCTAATGTCTCCGCTGTATCAGTGATCAAGGGCAATGCTTGTCGAACAAAGGGACCAATTGAGTGGTCCGTATAAATGATAGGACAGCCGTGGGGAAACGGAGTGTCCGTAATCCAAGTCAGAAGGCAGGACTATGAATAATGTTCCCGTAATGACTACTTTTCCATGAAACGAACGAGTGAAGCATCCGATCCAGCCGCGCAAGCGCGGTCCAGGACCAGTCAGACGCAAACAGCGTAGCCTATGGTTGCCTTTGGCTCGGTAGACGACCATTACAACGCAGGCAGTACATTGTTAAAAACGCAACTCTGACAGCGCAGGTGGTGTAATGTCGCATTTGAATACAAGGCATTGTGAGGTCAATATTGGTGTAATTTACGTATTTCAGGTGGGTATGGGCTTCGGATGCAAACATTTTAATTTTGGGTGTTTATTGGAGTAAAATATGAAAAATGGGGTGTATTTTGGCGTAAAATACGAAAAATGGGATGTATTATGTGGTAAAATATGAAAAATTGGATTTTATTTTGGGGTAAAATATGAAGAATGGTGTGTATTATGGAGTAAAATCTGTAAAATTGGGTTTATTTTGGGGCAAAATATGAAAAATAGGGTGTATTTTGGGGTAAAATATGAAGAATGGTGTGTATTATGGGGTAAAATATGTAAAATTGGGTTTATTTTGGGGCAGAATATGAAAAATAGGGTGTATAATGGGGTAAAATCTGAGAAATGGGGTGTATATTTGTGTTGAAATGAAAAATGGGGTGTGCATTATTCTCAAATGAGATTTTTGGGTGTGTTGTAGGGGCTTATAAAGGAATTCCAGGCTTCACGGTTGGGTTTGGGTTTGCACTCACCGAAGTGGGAACAGTGTTCTTAAAGCCTTCGCTATGCAGCACCTACTCTACAGTTGCAATATGCCTATTATTAGTATGCATCGGAATGGAATGCGATGTTATGGCATGTTTTGCAAGTACGTATGTGCCTTTGGCACAAGAGTGGTACGCCTGCTCTGCATGGGCGCACAGTGGCCAACATTGAGAAGTGCGGGGGTGGACAGCTGTGAGGTGGGAAACGCCGGAAAGAACATTGAATGGTGCATGGATGCGGGGATGTGTGTGTGAGCGGGTGTTGCTAAAAATCTATTGAGGGAAGTCTTACCTCGAAGCTGTGTCCCATGTCTTCGTAGCTCCTGCTCTCCTGTGTCTGCTTCCAGGAAAAGGAATTAGGCAGCCAGGCTTCCTCCTCTGAGTCAATCACAATGCTGTGATGTGGCGGTGTGACTGGTAATTGGCAATGGGACAAGGCATGCAGCCACAGGCAGGAGGGGTGGCCATGTTCTGCATGCAGGCTGAAATGTAGCCTGCATTGCGAACAGGGAAGTGCGCATGACTGCTTTGGGCGTCATGGGTGGGCCGACCAAACAGTCACTGCGCACTTGAGTGTTCTTTCCAATCCGCCCATGCCCTGCTCCATGTTTGGAGCAGTCCTACCCACCCTCCCATGCCTTGAGGATACATAGCATGATCACATCAGTTAGTCATCCCTTGTTTTTCCCTTTTCATTCTGTTTTTCTGTCTTCTCTGAGCCCGCACTTCCCGATTCCCACGGATGCTACCCCTGCAGCCCACACCCCCGTCCTCATGCATTTCCGCATCCCAGATGATCGTTCCTCCACCCTCCCCTACTTAATGGCAGGCGCTGCGCAGTCGAGCAGCAGACGCACGCTACTGGTGCTCTGAAGGTACGCCTAAGGCAAGCCCGTCTGCGCCCATCCGTATCCCAACCGCAAACAGTGCCAGGAACCCTGGATCTGGAGCCAGCCACTGCTACAACTCAGTCACCCTCCATGAACTCAACCATGGAAAACTCAGAGACTGACAACAGGCCTCGCCAAATAAGACCCATGGCCAGTTCACCTGCCTCCACTGCTGCCAGACCTTAACCACCACACCGGCCTCCAACACAGCCAACGCCAGCGTCGCAGCCAGTGAACTCCACACTTAGATCTCCAACTGCGCATACAAGCTCACCCCGCTATGCAAGCCCGACAAACAGCACCCGAGGAAAGCCACCTGGTACAGCACTGATCTCCAAGAAGCAATAAGTACCAGCAGATTCCTGGAGAAGAACTGGAGAAACACCAAGACACCTGAAATCTACACCACCTACAAGGACGCCATGACGGACTACCACAACCAAATCCTCAACAACTCCACAAACTCCAGGAAACTCTTCAAGGTCATTCATGAATTCACCAACCCATGCAGCAAAGCCACAGACATCACCCTGTCCCATGAGCTTTGCGATAAGCGTGGAACCTAGTTCCACCTCAAGATCAAAAATACTCCACGACAACTTTGCTGTCCATCCACAAGATTCCCTAGCTGGCCCCACGCCCCCCCAACACACCAGCCATCCCACCATCCCCAGCTGGATGCCGGTCACAGCTGAATACACCGCCTCGACCATGAGAGGCATCCACTAGGGGGACCACACCGACCCCTGCCCTCCTCACATCTACCACAGCACCGAGATCGCCCTACTTGCCGCAACAGATGACATCCGCACCCTCCTGGACTAAGGCCATTCCACAGCCCTCATCATACTCGACCTTTCAGCATCCTCTGACACCATCTCCCACCGCACAATAGTCACCAGACTACATGACAGTGGATTACAAGGAACAACCCTCGACTGGATCTGATCATTCCTCCCCGGAAGAGGCCAAAGGATCAGACTGACAACCTTCCTCTCCGATACCACGTAAATCACCTGCGGAGTCCCAGGGGGTTCATCTCTGAGCCAGACCCTCTTCAACATCTACAGGGCAGCCTCGACGCCATTGTCCAACAACACAGCCTCAACATTGTATCCCAAACTGATGACACCCAGCTCATCCTCTCCCTCACCAAAGACCCCACCACCGCCAGACTTGACTTACAGAAAGGAATGCAGGACATCGTAGTCTGGATGACCAACAGCTGCATGAAACTCAACACCGAGAAGACAGAAGTCCTTGTCTTTGGAACCACCCCTTCAGCATGGGACAACACCTGTTGGCCTTCTCCCTCTGAAGCTCACCTACCCCCTCGGTCAACGACAGAAACCCCAGCATCGTACTCGACCCATCCTTCACCATGAACAGACAGGTCTACGCCATCACCTCTAGCTGCTTCAACACCCTCTGCATCCTCCACAAGACCTTCAAATGGATACCCTCCGAGTCAAGGAAGACAGTCATCCATGCACTCATCACCAGCAGTCTGGACTACGGAAATGCACTGTATGCCGCCATTTACAAAGCCCTATTCCGCAAACTTCCGACATGACAGTACACCGCCACCAGACTCGTCCACAGCATCCCCTGGCACTGACACATCAGCCAGCACCTATGTAGACTCCACTGTCTCCCCGTGGTGATATGAGTCACCTTCATAATCATCACTCACGCCTACAAATGCCTACATAACAACTTAATCAAATACATCAACAACAGAATCAACTTCCACGTACACAGATGAGACATCTGATCTTCCAACCTCGCACTTTCCAAAACCCTGTGCATCGACAGAGCCAGAGCAGGCGGAAGATCCTTCTCCCACATCGCATACAATTCCTGGAATGAGCTACCGGCAGATATCCGAGGTGCCCCCTCCCTGAACACCTTCAGGAAGACCCTCAAGACCTGGCTCTTCCGCTAACAGATCTGCACCCCCCCTCAGTGATACGAGACACTCACAGGTGAATAGCGCACTTCCAATTCCCCTGAGTGATTCATTAATTGAGTTTTCATCATGTGACGATTGTTCCTCTCCTGCCCTGCTTGAGGTATTGGGGCAACACTCTTCTAACATAGCAGTGTAGCCACCACTAGGGGTGCGTCATCTACGTGTGATTGGCATGAGCGACTCCCCCCCGGCCCTCCTGCGTTACGTGACTCACCTTCTCCTTACCAGGACATTGACCCTGTGGTGCAGTCCACTGCACTCGCTCCAAATCTGTGACTCAGCCAGCAGGACCCTGAGCCAGGTGTGCTTTTACTGGTCTGGGTACAGCAGTCACCGCATAGTCCGCTGGTGGACCACCTGATGCAGTTGATGCAGCAAGTCTCCCTTAGGTGTGCAGTTGTAGCGCTCGGAGCACACAAGTTTGGCGTAGCACAGGGGCCTCACTCTCCAGAGCATCCAGCCAGCCCAACATCATCACGTCCTGTGATGCAGGGAGACGGCACCCACCATTGGTAATCCCCTCTACCATTGACTGCACCAAGGTGCACAAGGCGGGCTTCTCACACAGGTCAGCAACGTGTCTCCATAGACCTGCCAGACTTCACCATCAGGTACGGGCGATCTTTGCACATTAATGTCTTCCAAAACGGCTCATCGACTCCACAGCTATTCCACATCCAACTCCAGGCGACAGAAGCAGGTCCAGCAAGGGATCCAGGAACCAGATGCAGGTCCAGCGAGGCATCCAGACTCTCATCCTGGCCAGCCGGGATGCTGGGTGGTTTGAGGGGGTTGTTAACATGTGCTGCACTTGGCCCTGGCTGCTCAAATCGGCATTTAAACTTTTTTTCTACATCTTTTAAGTTGGAGGTGGACTGATAGGCTAAGTCCACACTTGCTGCTTAGCGTGCCTTTTTCTATCGCTAAGGGCTTTTCGCTGGATTCCGCCAACTATCGTTGGTTTCATTAACGCCATTGCGCTAATGTTAGCGGCAGTTTTCCTGGAAGCTATCGCCTGTCAGCAACACATTGGTAATACGTCGCTAACAGGGCGATAAGTTGCAGGGATCGACGGCGATAAAAAGAACTAGCGCTTACCTAGGTTATCGAGAATTATCGGCATTTCTTGGCTAGTATGGCCCCAAATGTTTTCCATATTTTTCAGATCAGCTATTTTCTGGGCTTAAAAAATGCCTCTAACTGGAGTTTGTTTTGCAACATATTAGAAAATATTTGTACCTATTGCAAAGTTGGCTTTGCTGCAGTTTTTGGATGTGACCGCCTACCTTGCATCTCCATTTTGTTAAGTACCACTAACAGAAGTGACAATCTTTCAAATGTGCGTTTTGGTCAGAAAAGTGCCGCAAACTCCAGGTAGCGCCAACTTCTACATATGGCAATTAACAAAATACAACATTACCAAAAACAAAATGACGCAACGGCGGCGTGAAGTACTTGTACATATGCCCCATTGTGTCTACTCTAATCCATTATCAAAGGATTGAAAAGTAGCTTCAATATACATGCTCATGCTGTGTGTGTATAAACAGCCTAGGATAATATTTACATTCTCAAACCATTCTCAAATAGGGGAGCTGCTGTTAACACAGACAATTAACATTGTTTGACATGTAAGTGTCTGATACTGTACATTCATGACCCCGTTGTACCATGGAACATGTCAAGCTATGTAGGATATGCTTGTCCACAGTTCCTGTAGAGATATCCAGTTCCGTTAACATTTGTCATTTTACAGTTGACACAAGTTCATATGGAGACATAATAACATCAATTTTCCTAATTACAATGGCCTTGTGCAACTAGTATGTCATTAATGTTCATGTCAATAGTGAAGTATCAGTGCACAAGGTCACCAAGTACAATGCTTCACATTATTTCATACACCCTGTATCACCTCTGTCCCGCGGTTTTATCAAATCTCAACAATCCCACTGTTGCATGCTAATCAATGGCATTTGAACAAATCTACGTAAGGCAATTTAGTCTACCTTTTCATGGCCTTGGAAACATGTTATATTTTATATTGACAAAATGGTAAAATTGTGTTTTAACATTGGTGTTGCTGTGTGTGACCCCACAACAATTTCTTTGTTTGTCTTCTTCACCAAAACTCTTGTGCTACCTGTGCATGAATCCAAATATGTATGAAAGGGTTGTAGTGGTAGCGCAAGGGGCTTGACAAATTGCCAGGAATCTGTATCATTACAACATATCAAAATTAGCATGTAAACATGGGAAATAGGTCACATCCAAGCACCGCACCAGGGATGGCTATGACAGGTGGGATGATATGAAAAGTTAACAATTCCATGTGTCAATTCCTCATAAAATGTGGACTGATTTATGTCACACACATAGAGAGTGCATAATGCCTCTTGGACTTGCTACAGTGCTGGAAGGTGCCCTTTCCTAGCCATCAATAATACAGCCATCAAGGCATGCACACTTGCAAAATGGTGCAAGGGTGCATGCACTGCTTCAGGCCTGGCCTGTTGGCCATGTGATAGGAAACACAATTTAAACGGAACTAGGACATTTTGTAATCGAAATTTGAAAATCATATCTGATGATGTTTAGCTTGAACTTTGCTCTGTTGACCTACATCATAGTTACAAAGTGATGTTAACACAAAAGGTAGAATCTTGAGACCAGATGTCAAACATGAGCATCAACCTAAATTTTGTTACATTTCAGGACATGCAACACCTACTCATGAGCAGCAACCTGTGTTTGAAGAGGCTGATGTGGAGGGTGACAGTGTGCCAAGCCTGGACCAAGGCCTCCTCCAGGAGCTGTTACAATCGATTCAAACACCCTCTCCCGGCACAAGAAGGCCAAGCTGCATTGTGGGGCCTCCACATGACTTATATGGAAGCCCTCGTACACCACCTCCCACAACATCTGAACCTCTCCACTCGCAGGACACGCTAAATGTATTTGAACAACGTGTTGTTGAAGTGCAGAGCCAGTTGGTACAGGAGGTGCGGAAAGGGATGGAGAGCACGGCAGCCACCCTAGAGACCCATTGTCTAAGCTCAGGATGTGGCAGTGCAGAAAATGGAAGGGGCACCAAAGCTCCACAACGTGGCTTGTGTCAGGCTCTGAATGACATATCTGTTGTCATGCAGCAGAGACACGAGCAAATGCCCACCACTAGTGGCACCCTTGAAGTTGCCAACAGACTGAGGGCCATCCAGAACATACTTGAAGCCATGGATCAGAAACAGGATACATACCATAATGCCTTGGCTGCCTACCAACGGGATGTTGCGGCAGTGCTGGCAAACCAGCAAGTCATGCTCAAGACATTGCTGCCTTACCTGTTGGCCCAGGGAAATGATGCAGGAAAGCTGCCTTCCACAATACAACCCCTGATGTGTGTATGCCTCCTATGTCTACAGGATCATTGATAACACCATCAGCTAAGACAACACATACATCTGAGGAAGATGATGTTGATGAATTTCCAGTTGTCCGGAAAATGGCGCGTTAGCATAACCTTTTGCCAAATGATCCTAAATCTAAACTCTCCGGTGCTCATTGTACTGAAGTGTACCCCAAAAATTTAAATGTCCTATTTCTCATTGTCACTGGATTATCACCTAATTATCTGTGGCCTTCCTCTGAGGTGAGCGTATGATGGAAACTCTTCCTTTCTTCACAGTTAAATCTTACTCTCACCTATATGTCCCAAAAGTTTTTTTTGTATGGACTGTGCATGGACATCCTCATCCTTACTGTAAGTGTCTCTTGATGATTATTTGCCTGCCGTCATACCTTGCTACTTGGTTTATTTTATCAATAAAAGTACTTTTAAAGCTCAGCATGCAATGTGCAACTGGCAACAGCAATTAAGTGACTAGTACACAGAAATAGCAATGGCTAAGATAGCACATGAGGTCCCGTGTTGGTATGACAAACAGTTCAAAAATTGCAAAGAGTGTGTGAATGGTAAAAACAATTCTGCTTGCAAGCTTGCATTTATGTGGGTCATTCCTAGGTGAATGTGTGAAATCATACAAATGCTGACATCCCACATGTATGTATACATGTGAAACATGTGCAGGTGGCTGGCATCAAAGGCACATCCTAAAGTAAAACATATTGTAGACACAGCAATTTGCTAATTTGTTGGAATATGCACATGAACACCAGTGTGCTTGCAACCACATCCATTATCACTCAACCTGTGTCTCATGTATGAGGTCCTACAAACACTTTTGTGGTGCTGCAATGACACTGTGCCAGATATAGAAGGAGACACTGAGGCACCAAAATGGCCTTACAATTAGCAACGGAAACAGAACTTCTCTGACATGGCAAAATTGATTTGTCCAAACACATATGTAAATCTGAGAGACTGTCAACCATTCGGCACCCCACTATTCCTTGAGCTACGTTACACATTTCTTGTAGAGACGTGACAACCTGACACATTACCAGGTTGAAGGCAATTTGTAAATCAGCAAAAGTGCAATGGGACATGGAGTTAGCTTGCATACATCCACAATATTGACATTTGTACAGGCCTGTCACACAGATTATTGCACATTAACGGACCCTAAATGTCAGAGACCTATTCAACTCTGAAACGGATAATATCTGTGGTCTACTAGATGTGTGGTACTATCCGTACCGCTAGTACAATGCATATTGCCAATGAGGCCATTTCTCTGTGCCCCCATGGTCTGTATGTGCCTTGTTCACAGTTTTGGGCCCTTGTTGTGTGTTTGTGATTTGACTGGTAGCGCCTCTTTTGCAGTTTACCCAGTTTTCTTTGTATTCCCACTGTCTTTTCCTTCCCACTTCCGCCGCAGATGCCTCTGCATCGAGCCCCCACACATGTTCCTGCTCAAGCCTTCTAGTTGCTCTTCATACCCACGACCCCAGGTCAATGGCGGCTACTGTGTATCCGCATCATTGGTGTGCTGAAGTCAAGCCCATCGGGGCACATACACAATCTGACCACGAACGTCGCAAGTGACCCTGGACCACCAACTTACCACCGCTACTACTCCAGCACGCTATGCATGCAACCTTGGAAGTTACTACAACTTCCAGCTCTCAACACCATGCAACTCACAAGCACCATTATCATGTCAACATTGCTGAAGCACCTTCACCCATCTCCGGACAATGACAGCTATGGCCAGCCAGCTGGATGTCAATGCACCCAAACCCCTGAGCTGCATCCTCCTCCACACACGTTCCCTGCACAGACATGTTATGGAAATCTGTGAGGTCATCAACACCTTCTTGCACAAGTGACGTTGCCTTCCTCACATCTGCAACCGACATCACATACACCATCCACAACGGGTACAAGATCATGAGGAAATAGGGGCCCAAATACCCTGGAGGATGCCTTGCCACCATCCCCAGGAACTGCCTCCAACTGACTACCTCCATTATGATCAACTCATTGCACAATATGGAACATGTCCACTCCAGGATCCCGGTCAACCCCAGAGCAACTCTATGTTGAACCCTCGCCTACAGACATCCTGGATCTGCCACACCATTCACCAACACCATCGCAGATCACATAGCGCACCACGACCTTGCCTCCTCTGACTACGTACTGCTTGGAGACCAGAATGTACACCTTGACAACCTCAGCCAACTTAACTACACCACCCTCCTAGACAACCTCGCCAACATCAGATGGAACCAACTTGTCATCACCCCGACTCACAAGGTGAGATACACCCTTGACCCCATCTTTTCCAGAGGTAACAACATTTGCCTTGGCCATCCCACACAACCTCTCTGGACCGACCACCACTGCATCCACTTCTCCTTCTCAAAACACATCGTACACAAGTCAACACCACATACTCTGTGCAGACACTGGTGCAAGATCACGAAAGAGCCCCTTGCCTCTGCACTAATCCGCACTCCTCCCCCCACCCTGAGCAACACAAACTCTGCAGCGAACTAACTCCACAAATGGGACTACATATGCCGAAACATGCTTGCACCCCTCCAGAAGTACAATATACAACACACCACAAAAGTCACCTGTTTCTTCACGGACCTACAGGATTTAAAGCTCTTGTGCTGACAAGTCGAGAAAGCTTGGAGGATCAGCAAAACCCCAGGAAACGTGCATCACCTACAGGACCAACATTACAGCATACAATCAAACTCATCAGATCCACAAAAATGGTACTTCATCCAGGGCAGTATCCTCTCCAACTCCTGCAAATCCAGGGAACTCATCAACATCATACAATATTTCACCTGACCCCCCAGCAAAAGCTCAGTCCTCACTCCCTCCCCGGACCTTGGCAAGAAACTTGGATCCCTCTTCTACCACTAGATCAGGAAAGTCAATGCCAACTTTGATGAACAGAACCAAGGCATCTGACCCAACACCTTCCACCAAGATATCCACCCTACAGACAATCCTCTGCTGGGCCCCTGTCACCATAGAAAACACCACAAATGACATGAGGGGCATAGACTCTGGAGCACCCAGAGACCCCTGCCCGCAGCTCATCTTCCACAGGGCTGACTCCGCCATTGCACCAGAAAACTGACAGACAATAAACTGCACCCTTGGAACAGGCACCTCCCCAATGACTGCAAATGGCCAGAAGTCCAAGCCATTCCCAATAATCCCTCTGCAGACCTAACAGACAGCAAGACCTACAGGCCCATCTCTACCCTCACATTTTCCCCCAAAGGCACCACCCAGATTGTCAACATACACCTAGTGAACTTCATAGAATCCTACAACATTCTCAACACTTCTCGATCCAGCTCCATAAGAAACCACAGCATCAAGTGTGCCCTCCTAGATGCCACCACAACATCCACACACTCCTCAAACAAGGCCACACTGCAACCCTCAATCTACTAGACCTCTCAGCAGTTTTAAAATCCATCTCCCACCGCGCACTAGCAACCAGACTCCATGATGGCGACATACAAGGAAATGCCCTACACTGGATTGGCTCCTTCCTTGAAGCCCAAAGTCAATGATTCAGACTCCTGCATTTCCTATCCGAACACACAGTGTACTGATGCAGAGTTCCCCAAGGGTCGTCCCTCAGCTCCACAGTCTTCTACATCTACATGGCCCCACTTGCTGACATCATCAGTAAATACGGACTCAGCATAGTATCCTACGCCAAATACACCCAGCTCAGCCTCTCCCTCCCCAAGGTACCCAACATCACAAGACACAACTTACCGCAATGGATGAAAGATGTTGCAACATGGATGAGCTGCAACTGGCCAAAGCTCGAATTGTAGAAAATGCAAGTCATCATCCTCAGAGCCACCCCTTGCGCATGGGACTATAACTGTGGCCGCCTGCCCTAGGCAACCCTCCCACCACTTGGACCAAGCACGCAACCTCAGCATCGTACACAACTCATCCCTCACCATGGTCCAACAGATCAACGCAGTATCCTCAACATACATCTACACTCTCTGCATACTCTGCAAGACCTTCAAATGGCTCCAGCCCAAATTCAGGAATACCATCACCCACACATCCACATCCATCATCAGCAGGATGTACTATGGGAAAGCCCTGTACACCGGAGTCAACACATATCAGAGCAACAAAATCCTGAATGTCCAGACTGCCGTAGCCAGATATTCCCTCTGTGTTCCATGACAAGACCACATCGGCCAGCACCTACAAGAGCTCTACTGCCTACACGCCTACAGAGCACCTCCACAACACCGTACCCCAATACCTCTACAAAGGAATCTCCTTCTATGCCCACAAGAGATACCTCTGCTCTGCTGACCAAGCCATGGCAAAAAATCCCCTGCATCTACAGAGCCAGACCGCAAGGTTGGTCAATTTCCTACTTGCGGCCAAGACCTGGAACATACTCCCCCTCAGCATCGACCCAACACTGTAAGCATTCCGCAAGAGCCTCAAGACCTGGATTTTCACATGATCGGTGATGACAAAAGCCCCCCTGTCACACTATACCTTAAGACCCTCAAGGGTGAGTTGTGGGCTCTATGAATTCCTGATTGAGGTATAAATTGTTTTCTTAGATTACCTGTAATTTTATTCAAATGTTAGAGTTTAGATCATAATTAACAGTCCGCGCACAGCATGTGTAAGTCCCAACCTGAGCAGATGTCACAACTTCCGAGGCCTACAAGTCAGACATTTTCTAAATCCAAACATTGCTTTATTTGCAAAAAAAATTCGCAACACTCAAATGCTGTCCTTAACAACACTACACTATAACTACATTAAATGTTATGTCCTACACTAAACTAAACTAAATCTACTACACTGACATCCTAACATCTAAACTTAAACTTCATACCAATACCTTATCCTACCTCACACATGTATCACAACACACAGGTAACCCACCCCTATATTCAACAAACACACGTCAGGCATACATACACTCGATCTAAACACAGGCTAACTAAACCTAGCAAACTAAACAAAGATATATTTTTCTAATGTTTTTTCTAAAATTTTCTCATTAAACATTCACTAAACATCAACCCCCCACCCACTACTAATAACTTAACGCCTTATCCTAGAACTAATACTAAGCACTACAAGTACACTAACGGCTAACTAACTATAAATACATTAAAACAGAAAACCTTGCAAAAACACTATAACACTATATATGTGCAATGAAATGTTAGGAACACATAACAGTTGGAGATCATCTTGGTGAGTGTCTGGCTACAGCTGCTCATCCATTTGATTTATGCTCTCCTGTAAGTCTGCCACCATCTTTAATAGGGTGGCCAGCTGCAACTGTATCCCCGACATCTTGAGACTCAAGTCCTGCTGGCCCTTTTCCAGTTTCTCCACCTTGGACAAAATTAGACCGACATCAAGGTATGAAGGGGCAGCAGCAGGTCCAGATGTGGAAGCTGTGGAGGTTTCAGGGGGCGGAGCACAGGAAGGTCCAGATGGGGGAGCTGTGGAGGTTTCAGGGGGCGTAGCAGAGGAAGGTCCAGATGGGGGAGCTGTGGAGGTTTCAGGAACCGGAGCAGAGGAAGGTCCAGATGGGGGAGCTGTGGAGGTTCCAGGAGGCGGAGCAGAGGAAGGTCCAGATTGGGGAGCTGTGGAGGTTCCAGGAGGCGGAACAGAGAAAGTTCCAGATTGGGAGCTTTGGAGGTTCCGGAAGGCAGATTGGATAAAGGTCCAGATGGGCCAGCTGTGGATGGTGCAGAGGGGTGTAGGGTAGAGGATCCAGCCTGTTGAGGTGAGGATGGTTCCATTTGTGGAGAATGGGCTTCCCCTGCTTCTGCTCCTGGTTGCGTGTCCATAGCAGATGGCTTTGTCTTGGTCTTTCGTGTGCGTTTAGTGGATGGGGAGTAGGAGCTGGTAAGTTCCAGGTTCCAGCTGCATTTGAGCGATCATGTTGGTGGCCCATCTGTCTGAAGTAACGTGCCACATGGCGGATGTGGCAGTATCGTTCCAGACGGATCCTGTACTGCCTCTCCTCATCGGGTGTCATGTTGGCTGCAATGGAGGAATTACATCCACATCAGTCTACACTTACACATTGACACTTGTAGACATGCACATTCAGACAATGTAAGGGACATATTGTCAAGGCCCTATTGCTAACAGAACATCACTTTGAAAGCATTGGGGCCTCATTTATGAAGTTTAGACGAAGGGCAGCTAAGTAATGAATATTAATGTGCTTCCCTATGACAAATCAAAGGGCCAGGAAAGGGCTGTATCCAAGTGATACGGTGCATTCCTGTGATTTTGCTCAGCGCCGGAACACAATGGGCTGCCATGCACCAATGCAGGCACCTCATCACCATGGTGCAAGCGCGTCTGCGTGCAGGCAAGGATTGTTTATGTGTTTGAAGATGTCCCTTCCTGCACATGAACAATCCAAGGTTTAATGAACTTTGTCCCTCTATGCAGCTCAAGGCAACACACATGTATGAAGCCAAATCGATGAGAAAAAAGCATTATTGCTTGTTTTGCCAAGTCAAGACCAGGTTTGCCCTGCTCTTCATTTTGGCACAGCCTCCTATTTACGTTACACTTGTAAATGGGGGGCTGCATCAAAAACAATGGGTGTAGCATTGTGACACACAAAGCAACACCCACTGCCCAACCCTTTCATGGTAGACACAGCATGAGAGGGGGCATCATTTACAAGCCAGCGTTAAGTCATGGTATGTGGATTAACACTGCCTTGTAAATGAGGCAAGTACCGTTTTCCCACAAGAACATCAGTGCATGTGACGTGATGGCAATAGGGGCTTCTACATATGCCCCATTATGTCACATAGGTAACTGCATACATTATGGGCCTTATTTATGAAGGCCTTGCGCCACCGGTGCGTCACTCTTAAAATGGGACGAAGTGACGCACCAGCAGCGCAAGGCCTTCATAAAAAAGGCTCTATATCTTTGGGTTTCTACTATTTCCATGTCTCATGTAGGCATTGTTTCCCCAAACTATCTGTCACATACAATGTGTGCTCCATTTATGTGGTTCAGACATAGTGCAGCACAACATGGGAAAATTTAGCACTCGCCCACAGCAACACTTCATACATGTGACCCTTAATTTTGTCATCATGCATGTGCACATAGTACCAATAACTCCTTTGCTCTTCCATGCACATGTGATGTGTAACCATGCTACATGCGAGGATGATGCTTCTGGTATGTCTCCAAACAAGGCATGGATGAGGAGACATTGTAACCAAACAAAAAAGGATTTAAATGATATCACACTCACCAGTGGCATTAGGATCCTTGAATTTCTCCACCTCTTCCTGTGTGTATGGGGGTGGACCACCTACACGCCGAAAAAGTTGACAAAATGATCAGTGGATGTGGCACATTTCAACATTGTACATGTATTTCATGTGAGTTAGTGGTATCTTCACAAGGGTATTACAGTGAGTCCCATTTATCTCCCCAATTCGTACGACATGGACTGCCTAAGTGCTTTACATAGGAAGCACACTCTTTCTCAAATTTTGTAACACACATGTGCTCTAATTTTCTGTGGTGATCCATTGAGATGCCTTTTACAAACACATGCACACTTGCACCATGTTGTAAGTATGTTTGCATTGTGGTGATGAATGTGATTGTGCATCTATGGACTGCTTTGGTACAATAGTGACAGTTAACATCTGTAAATTCACAGATGTGCGTGCTGCATTAGGCGTCAGACCAAAAATTACCAATTTGTGGTAGCTGCACCTCCCTGGTGCCGCACATAGCTTTGTATTTGATTAGTAATCCTTCCCAGATGTACCGGGACTCTTAGATCTGTGAGTGTGTCTGCTTCAATGGTTTGTGCATTGTGACAACCACTGCAAGACCCATGAAACGGCACTTCTACACATTGTTCTGTGTAAAAGAAGCCCATGTACACACGGACATGTGATTCACCTTCGATACACTTTTCATGGCCTTGTAGATGTGTGCCACTTTCACACGTGACACTGCATGACGGTGGCATAACATTTGTATTGATGTTGATGTTCAAACACAAAAAACATGGGAACTGACACAATCCCGGCTGTATGAGGAATCATATGTTTGGGTATGCAACCAAACCTAAGGTATCCCCCTGGTATGCCATTATGTATGCACATTGATGCGCAAAGGGCTTAGTTTTAGCATTTTGTAAATCAATGTGCACAGCATTCAACGTCTCACCTAGTAAGTGAATATCAGGTCACTTGGAAGTATTTTTATTGAAAGGTGATCTTTCTTGCACACAGTCATTAAGAATGAATGAAGGCTTTGTGCATCTGCGCTGGGTACAAGCGGCAAATAGCACATTGTGTATTGTAAAAGAGAACATACAAACACTATTGTGTTGATGTTTTGCTGCACAGCAAGATTACTTGTGATGCTGGCTGACATCTACTACTCAATTGTGATGGCCCTGGAGGTAAGCACTGTATATACGGGGCCTCCAAGGTGTAATGAAGGGGGCACCAGAAAGTTTGCCTCAAGCTCTCTGAGAATGTAATGCACAAATTTAAATGTCTGGGGCATAATTTATGGAATATTGACACTGCATGGTGCCACAAATTATTTTCCAGCTGCACGCTGCTTAAGGTGTGAGGCACCATGATGCAACATATTGTCTCCTACATGTTGCATCTCTGTGCCTTTCCATGCCCTGGCCCACAAACTGCTGTCAAGCACCAGCACAGACCATCCTGCACCATGGTGCATGAATGCCAGCGTCATGGTGAGAATGTTTTTGTGCAGGAAGGGACACCTTCACACCCAAAAACAATCTCTTGAGGTGATATTCTCTACCAATGTGTGCAGTTGAATACACAACACATTGACAGCAGATGAAACTAGGAGAAATGGAAACATTACTCATCCTTGTGCATTGTAACACCAACACTGGGGGTGGCTTTGTATCCTAATGCATTTCAAGGTGTTACGATCGTTAGTAAATCTTGAAAAACCTGAGTGGACATGGTTGTAGCGTGTGCACAGCCACAGCAACACCCATGTCACATCCCTTACACACAACTTGTAGCGTGAAATTGGGCATAATTGACATTTACGCATTAAGACACCCTGTGTGGCTTCATTTGTGCTTGCAAAAATATCTCCTTTTCATGCAGCTCATTGTGTGTTAGGGGTGCAACATGTGTGTTGCTGTGTCTTTTCCTCAGCAACACCCGTGTGCACTGATGCATTTACAAATTCTTAGCAATTGTGATTCTGGAAAGGCGTCAGAATGCTACGGCAACGCAGGGATGGCGTAGCTTAACCCAACGATTTGTAAAACAGCAGTGCTTATTTACAATGCCCTTGCACAACAGATACGTCACTCTTTGAATGGTAAAAAGTGAAATACCAGTGGCGCAAGACCCTTTCGGAAAAAAAATGTTTACCCACAACACAAGTGTATTTGCACCATGGGGCAAAGGTGCCTGAGCCAGTGCATGTCATCAGTTTATGTGTCAGTGCCTGGAAAAGCACAGAGATGCATCATGTAAAGTAAACTATGTTGCATCACTGTGCTTCAAAATCGAACACAGTGCTGCTCAGAAAGCTGACTTGCGCAACCGTTCTGCATTGTTTTTTGTAAAATTGTGCTGTACATTTGTCCACATGGATTACCACAAAACATCACTGACATTAAACCTACCTACTATTCCGGCAACTTCCAGGCCCAGGTGGTCCAGGAGATCCTGTTCTTGGTTGATGATGTCTGCCCAGCGGTGTTTGTATTGCCTTAGGCTCCTTTCCTCACCAAAGATGCTCTCCATTTGGTAACGCACCTCCTCCCACCTTGTCTTCCTCTCCTGTGTCGGGTTCCCCTGTAGTACCCTGCCTCCACTCCCAATCATGTTGGGGAGATAGTGAACTATGATCTACAGTAGCCCCCCAAACTCCTGCTCAGTCAGGTTCCTGGACCTGCCCGACATATTTGTGACACAGCACAAAACACAATTATGAAATAAAAAATTAACTATATAACCTAACAACTCATCCCCCTATAACTATGAAGAAATACCCCTAAATAGACAAACACCCCTTTCAAAACAACACAAAACTACACAACACACAACTACACAACAGTTCAGACACAATATGGACACAATAAGCAAGACACAGACAGACAAACAGCTTTTAAACTTGACCAAAAACACCAGCAATCAAAAACACCCTCCTACACCTAGCACAGACTACAAATGAGTGAAATAGAAAGTGAAAGTAATATTGAACTTCCCGGTTTGCAGCATGGCAGGCTGATTACATCCTATCCTGTTTCAATGTGACACGTTTTCACCGGTGTGTCATTATTTGCATGCGTCAAAAACATTTTTATGACGCATCGTTCATCTTAGTTGTTAATGTGCAATTGCACTGTTTTGCACGCAGGACACCAGATGTGTGTTTTCCGTTTGTCATGAAACTGTCTCAACAGGCACATTACATTTTAGACCGTCAATTTATGGTGTTAGTATATTCAGCCGAGTCTGATTCTGACGTATGTTGCACAAATGTCATTTTGGGGGTTTGAGTGAAAAATGCATGTGTCAGATTCTGACGTATGATGCACATACGTCAGTTTTGGGGTTTCAGTGGGAAATGCCTGTGTCTGATTGTTACGTATGATGATCAAACATCAATTTTGGGGCTTGAGTGGGAAATGCATGTGCCTAAATGTGAAGTATTCTGATCAAACATCAATTTTGGGGTTTGAGTCAGAAATGCATGTGTCTGATTGTGACGTATGATGATCAAACGTCTATTTTGGGGCTTGAGTGGGAAATGCATGTGTCTGAATTTGACGTAGGCTGATCAAACGTCATTTTGGGGCTTGAATCAGAAATGCATGTGTCTGATTGTGATGTATGATGATCAAACGTCAATTTTGGAGCTTGAGTGGGAAATACATGTGTCTGATTCTGACCTATGATACACAAACGTCCTTTTGGGGCTTGGGTCAGAAATGTATGTGTCAGATTCTGACGTATGATGCACATACATCAGTTTTGAGGTTTGAGTGGGAAATGCATGTGTCTGATTCTGACGTATGATGATCAAACGTCAATTTTGGGGCTTCAGTGGGAAATGCATGTGTCTGATTGTGACGTATAATGATCAAACGTCAATTTTGGGGCTTGAGTCAGTAATGCATGTGTCAGATTCTGACGTATGGTGCACAAACATCATTTTGGGTGGGTTGAGAGGGAAATGCATGTGTCTGATTCCGACGTATGATACACAAACATCATTTTGGGTGGGTTGAGTGGGAAATGCATGTGTCTGATTCTGACGTATGATACACAAACATCATTTTGGGGCTTGAGTCAGAAATGCATGTGTCAGATTCTGATGTATGATGATCAAACATCAATTTTGGGGCTTGAGTGTGAAATGCATGTGTCTGATTCTGACGTATGATACACAAACGTCATTTTGGGGCTTGAGTGGGAAATGTATGTGTCTGATTGTGACGTATGAAGATCAAACGTCAATTTTGGGGCTTGAGTGGGAAATGAAAGTGTCTGATTGTAACGTATGATGATCAAACGTCAATTCTGGGGCTTGAGTCAGAAATGCATGTGTCTGATTCTGACGTATGATACAGAAATGTCATTTTGGGGCTTGAGTCATTAATGCATGTGTCAGATTCTGACGTATGATACACATACGTCAGTTTTGGGGCTTGAGTGGGAAATGCATGTGTCTGATTGTGACATATGATGATCAAACATCAATTATGTGGTTTGAGTGGGAAATGCATGTGTCAGATTCTGACATATGATGCACAAACATCATTTTCGATGGGTTGAGTGGGTAATGCATGTGTCAGATTCTGACGTATGATACACAAACGCCATTTAGGGGTTTGAGTGGGAAATGCATATGTTTGATTCTGACATATGATGCACAAACGTCATTTTGGGTTTGAGTGGGAAATGCATAGGTCTGATTCTGACATATTATGCACAAACATCTTTTGGGGGGTGAGCTATATTTAGGACTATGCGAACTCTGACGAGACTGACAGCGCCATTTTCACTCCATGACATAATTTTTCAGTCCACCACTGTCCAACTGGATGTTTTCTTTAATGTTTGTCCTATCATACATTTTTGATCCACACAATTTGACAACATACATAAATATTTATATTGTTTCAACTGTTGTGTGATATTTCATTATATGGGTTCACCTTCACCCGTGTTTTTTTTGCAATAGTAAAAAATGTTAGTTCATGGAAAAATTTGATTAATGACAATTGGGAATATACTGTCTAAGTAGGCGTATTTAATGTGTTATTGGAGTGAGAAACACAATGGAAGGAATGTTTGTGGCATATGTAGAAGCCTCTATGGCCACAACTACGTCACTTTTTCCAAGATTGTGTTGGCGATAGGACCTTAGCCTTAGTTACAAGGCAGCGTTAATCCACTTAATGTGGCTTAACGCTGCCTTGTAAATAAGGCCACCTCTCACACTATGGTTAGCGTAAGAGGAGTGGGCATTCGGTGTTGCAGTGGGTGTACCACCGCACTTCCCATTGTTTTTGACACTGCCCCCTATGTACAAGAGTGGAATACACAGGAGGCAGCAGCAAAATTAATACCAGGGAAAATCTCTTCTTAAGTTTGCTAAGCAAGGAGAAATGTTTTTTCATCCTTGTTTTTGCATTTTCCATAAGTGCTGCCTTGTGCATCACACATCGAACAAGCACAATTGACATGGATTGTTAATGTACATGAATGTCCCTCTTCCTGTATATAAACAATCGATTTCCAAATTTATGATGTGTATGTGACTTTAATGTGTGATGCATTAAGCAGCACCCATGAAAGTGGCAAAATTGAATTGTTTATGTGCAGGAAGGGACACCTTCCCACACATACGCAATCCTACCCTGCACACAGACACACTTGCACTATGGTGCAAGGGTACCTGTGTTGGCCATGCACTGCTTAGTGAAGGGCCATTGCTGGAGGAAACGCAAGGCAGCACAATATCATTGCAAATGTGGTTTGATGTATATCTGATGCCAGGCATCGGACATGAGAGTCCATTTCTCACATATACTCCAAGTCTAAGTTTGTCCTGCAACTTACAATGTTAATTTGACATGTGACATACATACACACGCAAGTAATAGTTTTATACTGTATTTCTATTTTTGTAATCACAAATCAGGGTGCATGAGGAATATTTGCACGTTACTATTATGAAAAGAATTTACGGACTATGTTTGCACGTCTGCGTATGCCTGCTGCTGTGTTTGGATTTGCTGGAGCCTGGCCATCCTCCTGGTCATCCTCCGTCATATGCTGATTGATTTCAGGCTCCTCATCCCAGGGGACATTTGTCAGCACACATATGTTCTGCAGTATTGCACATGCCAATATCATTTTACATACTGTTTGTGGTGAGTACAACAATCGGCCACCAGACATATCCAAGCATCTGAACCTGGCCTTCAGCAGACCAAAGGTTCTTTCTACAATGTTTCTTGTCCTGCAATGAGCCTGGTTGTAGGTGATTTCCTATGGTAACTGTGGGTTTCCATAGGGTGTCATGACCCACGGCTGTATACCATATCCCTGGGCAGCTGAAATAAACAATAAAATATACAATTAAATCTTTGACATAGTTAGGGTAAAGTACAGGCCATATGGCGTGTACATTTTTAGAAAGTGCAGTGTCCAGAAGGCTAGAACACTCCCAGCAACACACAGCCAACACAAGTTTTGCACATAATTCTGCATGGAACTGGACACATATTTGTGAGGGCATGGATTGCCATCCTATGTGGCTTTACATGACCTTCTATATAAATATGCTAGTGACACATTGTTCAATCCAGAACATCATTAATGTGTCATTCAAGCAGCACAATGTTGCCAGTATGGCATTATGAATGGTGCGTTAGGTCGTACTGTTTAGCTTACATATAAGTAGGCCATTGCCATAGTGCCCATTCTTGAAGCGGTCATTTATGATGCTGTGCCGGAATATGAAGGCATCATGTACCCTGCCAGGGTATTTGGCCAGCACATTTGTGAAAAGTCCACGGTGATCCACAATGGCCTGTACATTGATGGAGTGAGTATGTTTCCGATTCCTGTACAGATGTGAGGTTGCTGCTGGAGGTACAAATTGCACATGTGTGTAGTCCATGGCACCCAGCACATGTGGGAAGCCTGCTATTTCATAAAACCCTTGCTTGATCTCCATCTGCTGTCCTGGGGTGTTGGGGAAATGGAGGTAGCGGGGTGTCAGATGGATGATAGCGTCCAGGACAGTGGGGAGGAATGATGAGAAGGACGGCTGGGATATTCCAGCCACTTTGGCAACTGTTGTTTGGAAGGAGCCCGATGCTAGCATATGCAACACAGCCATGAGTTTTGCCTGTGGAGGTATGTTGGTAGGCCTGTTGGTTGTGACCTCTAGCCTTGGAGCAATAAGTTGTAGTAGGCGTTGTATAGTCTGCTTCTTGAGGCAAAGGAGACTGATGACCTCCTCCTCCCTGAGGCCTCTCAGAGCGCTCCTTTGGCGAAATATGCGCTCCTTTCTCCTGCGTTGCCTTTGTGGGGGTGGGGGAGATTGTAGGGTGGGGGGTTGTGGTGGGGTTGATGGTGATGCTCATCTCCGTCTGGCTCCTAGTCGCAGAATTACCTTCTCCAGGGTGTAGTTATAGTTGCAGTACTGTCCACTCCAACTTCTCCTATATATATGTGTAGTTGCGTCATTTCCTACGCGTCTGTTTTGCAGACGCACCGATTTTGATGTAAACGCAATGCTGTGCCACTTAAGCTACGGATGCGTCATTATTGGGAGAAGTCATAAATATAGATGCGTCAATTTTGCACATGTATTTCCGAAGAAACGCCCAGCTTGCATAATTAAATACTTACTTGACGCAGTCCATTATGACACAGTGTTTTCTTCGTGCAGAGGGTTGAAAGTGACGCATCTTCGCAGAAGCATCACTTCATAAATATGGAGTATGACTTGCGCCGTCTATGCGTCAAAAATGTTGATGCATTGGCGGCCCTAGCTCTTCATAACTGAGGGCCCTTGTGTTCACAATATTTATTTTGATATGATTTTGTTGCACAATGCCAGGACACAAGAATCCCTGTTTCACTGAGGGCGAATTGTCAGTCATTGTAGATGAAATCACAAGAGTAGAGCTGCAACTGTTTGGAGCCCAAATCCAAAATACTCCCCTGTCTCAGAAAAGGAAAATGTGGGCCAGGATAATCATCAGAGTGAATGCAGTAGCTCAAATCCTAGGCACACATAAGGTAATAAAGAAGAGGTGGAATAACATGCAGGGAAGGGTGCATTCCCTGGCCTCCAAGTGTCACCTGGTGGCCAACATGACTGGTGATGGCTCTCCCAGGCCCCTCTTACAGCTCATGCCCTGGGAGGAGACCGTCTTGCGGATCCTACATATATCAGGCTTAACAGGAATACATGGTGGAATGGAGTCTGGTAAGTTATACATTACAAACTCACAGTCAACCTCACTGTTTGCTTAGACATTAGTTGCTGCTAATGTGTCCTGCACATATCTCCAAAATAGAGAAATCTAAAACTCTCAGTTTCATTTAATTGTGATTGTCTGTGTGAATGTATTGGGTTGCATCCATGATTGCAGGTGTCAATCTCCAATACATATCACTTGATGGTAGGTGCCTGTAACTGTTCCAACACAAACAAATCTTTACCCATATGTGTGTCATTTTGTAAGTGTTTGGCCCATTCCACTGCATATTTTTCACAGGTATGTTCCACTAGCAATTGTCCAAGTGATGAGAATATATCTTTGAAATGACTATAACTACAATGGTGCCCTGTTTCCTTTTCAAAAACATATTGCTATATCATGCTGCTCATTCTCTCTTTCTAACAGATTTCAACATATGGTAAAGTGTCATGTACTGATTAATCCCTATTCAATGCTCTCTTCTGAAAATGCTTTGTTTTGTTTTTTGAATGGTGTCCTGTTCTTCTCAAACAAATGCTCTGATGTCATGAGTTTCACAAACCAAACTGTATATACACAAGAATTGTCAGTTGGAGACGGGGTATTCCAATTACAATGTTGCATATAAGTGGTACTTAAAACTTTATGCACTGCAATGTTCACATGATGTCTAATTCCAAACATCCATTGTGGTAGTGGAAATGGCTGTTCTGAAGTCATCTAGGCCTTGGAATTGTCAGTTACACAGTTCACCTCTACACTGTGTTGACCTAAAATGTTTGGGAGATGAAAGGTATATTCCCTAACCACTTCATGGACATTTCAGGACATCTTATAACTTGCAGAGTTGATGATGTGCTGTATGAAACAGATACAAGTTAGGGTAAGATGTGAAATATCACAGGAAGCCCTCATCACAATAATCTCTGCTTATGTTGTCTTCTGAGTATCAACATTGTCTGCCTCCTAAGATTTGAATGTCCAATACACACACTTACTCTATTTCAAATGTTCTCACTTAAGACATCTTGAGCCCAGGATAAAGCTGTTAGAGAGGACAGTACTCCTGGTGATATGCAGGAGCTTGAGGAGCCTAGCACATATAGTCAGTCTGGGCAGATGGCTCCAGCGACACTCTCTGTAACCACACTGACACCTCCCACCCCTGCTGTAATACCTCAGCAACCCTAAAACTCCACTTACTGTGTTAATCCCACTGTGACACCGATTGTTTGCCCCCCATTCCCAGGTGATGTTGAGAACCCAATACCCCCTCCTTCAGCTCACCCAGGAATCAGTCAGATGGGGCACACTGGGGCAAGCGCACCGGGTAGAGGGGGTATGGGCCATGGGAGGGTCTTTGTGAGCCAGCATACTGAGTCTACTGGGGTCACTGACCCCCAAAACACCATTGCATAAGTCTTGGGAGCCTACCATCAATCCCTAAACATGATGGGCCAGGTACTCTCTGAGCTCCAGGAGATGAAGCAGCTGCAGAAGGAGCACAACTACCAGATGGAGGCCCAATACTCCAATATGGACTCCCTTATTGGGGTGCAGCAGGATATTTGTACCCACATGTACAGGGTGTTTCCAGTACCATCTACCACTTCCTGTAGTCCCACAGCATCTGAGTCATCTGCATCTGCATTGCTACAGGAAGTGAGGCACTGCCACTGTTAGAAAACTTGTAGCCCCCGCCAGCCACTGCAGCTGGGGATCTTTTACCCCCACAAGAGGGGATGACCACCCAAAACACCAGGAGGTATGGACGGCAAGATCTCTGACAGTGTGTGCCTACCTTTCACTCTATGGACTATTTCTGGACTTAGTTGCCTTTCTGATGCCAGTAGTGTTTTGGACATTGGACTACAAGCAACTCTGGCTCTACAACTATGATTTCATTCACTATGACTGAGTTCCCCACTTTTTTATTTCCTTTTATGTTCACCCCTTTTCATTTTCTCACATTTAGCACAATACATTTACAAGTCTTAAATTCATACACTGGGGCTGTTTGGCTAAAGTCTATCAATACATTGTTTTTCTTCCAGCATAAATTGACAATTACAAAAAAAGAAACATTTATGTAAACATAGATGACTTTGAAGTAGGTACTGTTTATTTAAACTTCACGAACATTACTCAAAATTGTTTCATACCCTTCAAACCTCAACTACTATGTTAATTCAATTGGAACAACACTTGCCTGTCAACATTTGTCCTAACATCAAAATACATACATTACACTTATACTCAGTGGCACTTTGCACAATTCCAGTTCAAGACCTTGCCAACATGGAACAAGGGGAAATATCCAAAACAATCTGATTGAATAGGCAAATGATCATTGACTCGTGTAATTAGTTGGAGCCAGATCTGGCTCGCATAAGAAGTCCCATATCAATGACACCAATAGACAAACGTATGGCAGAACCCCATGTTGTAGACACAGGATCGTTTCAAACCACTGTTCCAGTATCTGGAAGAATATCACAATCAAGTTTAAGTGGTGTGCTACAAGACGGTTGTTTTACAATGTTGAGACACATCAACAGCTTTATGCACTTTGCACTAAAATAGGATTAAGCCAATGTGAAGGCAAATTCATATGCTTTGGCTCCACTACCATATGTGGTTGGAAGAATTGAATGGACACATATTGCTTCATTGTCAATATACCACAGAGAACAATTCCAATGTAATTTCCAAATCATCCATTCAATCACAGTGCAAGTTGCCTTGGTACACAATTTGTGCATCCAAAGTATGTGTCTGTCTTCCCCAGGATCAGCACAGGTTTCCTGTGTACTTTGTAACAGCACCATATACCAGCAAATGTCACAACCCTGAAATGTACAAATGAATTTGACACTGTGAAGAAACCTAAAACAGATTTTAAAAAAACATACATTACCTGTCACACAGAACATCATGGCCACATTCCAAATGCAACCTGTGGAGTACACAGTTTCACATAACAATCAGAGGAAAACAATGTAACTGAGGTTAGTAGTCAATGTGTCCACACTTTAATCAACAAACACCTTTGGCCTGTTTCCCCTGAATTTGCCCCTCCCAACAAAGTACCACCACATACTTCTCTCATTAACACATAAATAGTTGGTGAAATGGTGAAAGACATAACATGTAAAGATGGAGTTACACTTATGAGAAGAGGTTGTCAATGAGATCTTGACACAAATCAGCTCTTTCCTCTTCACCACTATAATCTTCATTTGGCATATCAGGATCCTCACCCAGTGGCTCTTAATGATCTCCATCCTCTGCAATGTAAAGGTTGTGCCATTGCAGGGGGTGCTGTGGAGCTCTACCAGCTTTGTCCAGACAGCAGAATCTGGCCTTTTGGAGCTCAAATCCCACTCCACTGACCCCTATGTTCTTCCATGGTCTTCATTGAAGTGGACTTCCTCAGGTATTACTGGATTCCTCAGCAGTGCCAACAACGATGGCGGGTTGGAATTAGATGAGTCTCCTAGATGGAAGACAAACACAGAGCAAGAATATGCAACACCATTTCTGATTATTCCTCAAGAAATTACCCAAACAACAACACAACAGATTGTACTTTCCAACAAGCCAGGCCCTCTAAGGTCAAAGTTGTGACATTTGCTAGGGTATGGGGCTGCTCTGTAGTACAAAGGTGTTACTAGAATATGATATTACCTTAAATAAATGATAGACAAGAGGTGCATGGCAAAACAGGAACAAGTTGGTTTAATTAACCACAGTGACCGTGAGAGTATTGACAGAAGCGCATCTGAAGACAGTCAGTACAGATTTTTTGGCCACACATATATACATTTTGTGGCCATTTTGCGGAGCCTGGTGGTCTACAGGTGAAGCAACATTCATTGTTGCAAGAGGTGGAATGATCTAAGATGCTGGACCCGAAAGATCACGGAAGTCCAGCTGGGGATGTCCCCCCAATGTGTGAGGGGCATGTGGCATACCCTAACCCACCCCTAATGAGCTGCATTCTTGCGGTGACCTATCCAGAACTTGATGGCCAGTTAAGGGCCTAACAGCAGCAACAAGGGGATAAGTCCTAAACTGAGTCTGACATGTTAAATGACCCATTTTTTGTTACCGCCCATAATTTTCCTATCAACATTACGGGGACCCATGTCTAAGCCACAAGAAGAGTTCTTAAAGGTGTAAGTCTTGTACCAGGCGTATGATGATGTGCTGTGTCTATTTACATTTGAACAGGATCCCACCTAATTCCTGTCCACAACCAATTTACTGTCAAGAGCAGACACATGACTGCGGAAACTCGATATAGACATTATGTAGTTTGATGTAATGGAAGAGAGTTGTATTAAACATGCCATTAGTCATTATTGTGTCAGGTGTGATGCTCCTTAAGTAATGTGGATTATGCGATGGTGGCCCTATTGCATGTGACATGTCACACTTTGCACTTCTGATGCAGTCGATGTATCAAACGTCACATTGGTAAGTTGGGATTCTACACAAACATGAGTGAGCATGTGAGCTTAAATGACTGGTGAAATCAGTATTAATGCCTACTGTAGGAGGCTGGCTTAACATATGGTGCACACTTATTTAAGTGATGCACCTTGCACTAATCCAGGCCACCAGGTGATTTTATTGGTCTTTGAGAACCATAGAAAGCTCGCAAAGTGGTAGCTGTGGAAAGCAGCCTTTGGGCATGTCTTGAAGGAGTGTTAAGCAGCTTGTTTTACCAGTTCAATCTTATAGTGTAGGTTAAATGTAAAAGAACCACACAGTTTTACATAAAAATACTTCTATGTATTACACAACACTCCCTAACACATTGGTATATCTCCTACCCAGAGATTTCAACACAATACACAAGAATACTTCAAATGCAATCAGGTAAGTAGCACAAAATACTGTGGTCTCCAGGGGGAGGCCAAACCATATACTAAGAAAGTGGAATGCGAACTGAAAAGGAGGATAGGACTTGGACCAGAAGTCCCAAGTTAAGTACCCTGGAACACCAGAGAGGCAGTGTGCAGAGTGGGAAAACAGCCGCGTAAGCAATGGAAGTCAATGGAAATGTCACTGTTGCAGTTTTGCAGAAGGAGGGCCCCAAATAATTCCCTAGGAGGACAGAAGGTTGGAAAGCCTCCCCACTCATGGATGCCCCTACACCAGAGGTGAAGAGACATAGGAAACCTTTGTAGACGACAATTTTGAAGACTTAGAAGAAATTGCCTCTAGAGAAGAGGTTGAAGAAGTCCGGTGGAATCCAAGGCTGGATTCTGAAAGTGAAGAACCTGCAAGCAGTGGGGACAGAGTCTATGCCACTAGGAAGTGACCAGGATGCATGAAGACACAGTGCTCCCGATGTCGGGAGGTTCAGAAGAGTTGACGATGACTTTTTCGCTGCAGCTGTGTGGACCAGGCAATGCTGAGGAAGACCAGGAGCCGTACATGAGCTGTACCATGTCGGATGTCGGTGACTAGGTGGTCGGTGCCTGGTGGGAGTATCAACAAGCTTTGGTCGCAGAAACTGGTGAGGAAAACAAATAAGGAGCAATGTTGGGACCAGCAAGGTCCAAGGGACTCACCAACAGCCGGAGAGTCGAAGCAGGCCTAAGCAAGCAGGGGAGCCTACTGAAGCAGTAGAGGACTCTCAGGAGGACTCACAGGGCAAAGGCACTGTAGTTGCAAGAGGACCTCGAGCAGTTCACCAAAAATGAAGGTCCATGGTGCAGAGGATGTGATGAGGGCACTTAGCTTGGAGGGAAGAGATGCGATAGCCTTAAGACCTCTGGTGTGCAGAGCCAACAAGCCTTGGCAATGGCAAGTCAATGCAGTACACAGGACTTCAGTCCTAGCAGTTTTGACAATGAATACTGGCCTCAAAATTGCAGAGAGGACAGGTCAGGC
Organism: Triturus cristatus; assembly: GCF_964204655.1. Taxonomy (NCBI): domain Eukaryota; kingdom Metazoa; phylum Chordata; class Amphibia; order Caudata; family Salamandridae; genus Triturus; species Triturus cristatus. The sequence continues at coordinate 504,548,443 of NC_140591.1, forward strand.
CTCGAGGGTGTTGCAGAACCACCACCTGCATTGCAGAGCCTCGGGAAGTCCGTAGGACAACAGGAGCAGCAGACCGGTCAGCTTAGTTGCGGTGCCTGCAGATGCAGGCGAGCGACTCCTTCACTCCAAGGGAGATTAGTTCAGGTGTCTATGCTAACAGGTCTGTTGAAGAACTTGGAAGAAGCACAGACAACAGAGACGACTTGCAGAACAGCGAGACCAGGAGTAGCAGGAATCCTCCTTGGTGTAGTCTAGGTTGCAGGCAAAGTCCAAGTGTCCAGATGGTCAAATAGTGACTTGGTTTCAGTCTTGAGTCCTGTCCCATGACGAATCTAAAGGCCCACCCACAGGTAAGCCCTTACGTACCCTAAGGAAAGGGTTAGAACAACTCAGGGGTCTCTCCCAGAGGAGGGGCTGGACAGATGGGAGGATACTCCAATGTTCTTTGTCCAGTTTAATGCCAGAGTGGGAGCCAAGGGCTCCCTGAACTGGCTCAAACTAGAGTATGCAAGGAGGGCACCAAATGTGCCCTTCAAAGCAGTCTGGTGGCACTGGCAAGCACCCCCACTCTAGCCCACCAAAGTAAGTCCTGTCTGGGAGGTGGTCACACTTCTCTGTGACAGGAAACCTATTGTTCTTCCTTCCTCTGCTCGAGCTTAACTCAGCAGTAGGAATGCAGAATAATGTCTGTGGTTGGCAGCAGCACTAGTCTGCTGGCAGACCCTGAAAGGCTGTTATCGGGAGTACAAAGGGGAAGCCCAAGACAGCCCCCCAGTACATGGGATCATACATCTAACACTGGAATAGGTGTTGCGGTATGATTCCAACATGTTTGATAACATACATGACTGGGTTCAGTTCAACTATTATATAGTTAGACATCAGACATCTCTTAATGACTGATGTTCACTGTAGGTATCAAATTGGTTGACCCCACTTACAAAGCCTGGAGAATCGACTCCGGGGTTTGTAGGGGTGTCCTGATCATGCATGGGCACCTTCACACTTATAACAAAATCCTCAGGACTGAAGAGCTTGATATAGGGGTGACCTATAGGTTTTAAATGTAGTGACCTCAGATATAAGGAAATGTATATCTGACGTGACAGGTGCAAGAACCAACTCACACAGTATTTGCAGTTGTGGTTTAGAAGGTGTGATATTAATAGGGTGAAAATGTTGTGGTAGTGAGTATTGTGGTTGTGTCTTTTCTTTTTAAGGTATATGAGTAGGTGATATAGACATTGAGAGATCCCGGAACAATAACAAATGTTCTAAACTTGTTTGCAGGGAAATTAGTTGTGGAGTCTGAGGTACCATCACTTCCATCAATAACAATAGGGACAAGCTGTTGCGTTTGATTAAACTTGGTTAATGCTAGTGGAACATTAATGTGCAAATGGGTAAAGCTGTGTTAATTTGTGTGAATTTTCGCTGGTCGAGAAGTCACTTGCCAGTATAGAATATTCTTGAGTGGTTGTGGTACTTATTTAGTTTAGAAGAGCAAACAAGAAGTTGCTTAAAGAAGCTATGTGAAGGTTATGTGTGAATGTGAAGACAATTGTAATGGAGGGTGAGATGCTGCAAGAAGTGAGTTGTATGTCATAGTGCTTCGTGCTGGGATTGGACGGTTGGTGTACTTTTGTGCTGCCATTGGCTAGTGGGTTTTCTCATGTCACGTTGTGATTGAACATTGTCGATTTGAGTGCTGTCTTTGGATTTGGTGAAGAATGACATGAAAGAAAAAGCTGTCTTTTAATTGGTGAACATAAAAATTGACGTATACACAACAAAATCAAAACATTTAGTTTTATGTGAAAATCTGAAAGTCCAATTGTCATTATGAAACGTTTTAAGGATTCTAAGAAATTTGTCAGGGGAGATGTTACTATTCATGAACGCAAAGGTGAGGGCGCACCTCCTGAGGATACTCCAGCATACATTTTGACTACTTAAAATGCATTAAATTCATGTGTGTGGCTTCGACAATGGATTAGGATTACGGAAAAGGAGGGTGCTTTAAGTTTTCCAAGATATGTGACATTCAATACCAGAATCCTAGATCATTTGGAGAGGAAATTGTACGAGATGAAGACACCACCTTGACCAATGAAATATGACTCTTATAATGCTTGGGAAAAAGTTGTGAGGCAAAAAGAGAAGGAGAAATATCAGAGAAGGACTGGAAGAGCAATGCATAACTATGCAAATGCTCGATGAGAGGAGGAGCAGCGCAGATGGAGGAAAGGTATTATTGAAGGTACCAGATTATATCCGGCTCTCATATCAGAGGGTATGAAGAAGAATAAGGATACTGCTAGGCAGGAAGGTGATGAGTCAGGTACAGATTTAGGAGGCAAGATATTAGAACAAGTGCTCTCTTCCCGACCACCACCACCCGTAAAATATTCTGACGCAGGAGAGATAAGTGAGAGTGCCATTCAGACCATAGCTTCAGCTCCAGTGGATTCAGATCCACTTCCTATTGAACAACCCTTACAGGTTTTACAAATAGCTCCACCAGTTGTGAGATAACCACCAGCTGTGGTCCCTGTTGATAATATTCTAGCTGCACCTCGGGTGGTTGCTAGTGCACCACCTCAAATCAACAGAAGGCCAGAAGTCTTGATGACACCAGTTGTTAGAAATGCATGACAACCCAGAATACACAGTTAGTTCTGTGGAGACACCCCACAAAATCTTCAGGCTCTATTAGATGGTGGCGGGACCCTAGTCTTTATGAATCTCTTAGCTTTGAATGACTTAATTGTCAATGAAGAAGGATATTTAGTGGCATTACGGAACAGATTACTAGAGAAAGAAGGGCAGACATCACAGAGCCCCCAAAAGAATAAGAGACAAGAAATAAAATAGACTTAGAAGACCAGAACAAGGACTGCCTGGAATTTGATCATTTGGACCAATACCACTGAAATGAGTTAACCTTCCTGTACTCAGAGATCTGCTATGATGGTTCCCTGATTAAATATTGATGTAAAAAATATAGTTAACAAAAATATTGATGTACAAATATTGAATACAAAAATATCGACTCCCTATACTTAAACAGGTAAGTACAATAATATTGAATCAAAAATATCGAAGTAAAAAATATAGATGTAAAAACTATTAACTTAAAAATTATATATGACTTAAATAAATATATTAAATAATATTGATATTTTTAGCAAAATAAATTACATTTGATATATATTTTAACTAAATATAACAAATAAACTTAATTAAAAAAAATATAAACACACAGAAATGTATACATATACATATATGTACTTAAATACATTTTATTAACTATTATCTTTATTTAATTCATAAACTTTCAAAATTATATTTAAAAAAATATACATATATCAATAATTTAAAAGAAACAAAAACATTCTATAACTAATTAACACATTAAACTATTAAAAGAAAAAGAAAACATACATTTCGCAACACAATAAATACAACAGTAGGGGAAATGTTGGATAGCGGAGGGGTAAAAATGACTATTTCCACTCCAGTGAGTGCAAAAGCAGGGAAAGTGCTGGACAGCAGAGGGGAAAAATTACTATTCCCACTCCAGTGAGTGCAAAAGCAGGGAAAGTGTTGAATAGCGGAGGGGTACAAATTACTATTCCCACTCCAGTGAGTTAACAGTAGGGAAAGTGTTGGATAGCAGAGGGGTAACAATTACTATTCCCACTCCAGTGAGTGCAACAGGAAGGAAAGTGTTGGATAACGGAGGGGTAAAAATGACTATTTCCACTCCAGTGAGTGCAAAAGCAGGGAAAGTGCTGGACAGCAGAGGGGAAAAATTACTATTCCCACTCCAGTGATTGCAAAAGCAGGGAAAGTGTTGAATAGCGGAGGGGTACAAATTACTATTCCCACTCCAGTGAGTGCAACAGTAGGGAAAGTGTTGGATAGCAGAGGGGTAACAATTACTATTCCCACTCCAGTGATTGCAACAGAAGGGAAAGTGTTGGATAGCGGAGGGGTAAAAATTACTATTCCCACTCCAGTGAGTGCAACAGTAGAGAAAATGCTGGATACCACACCAATAAAAAATGGAAAAAAAAATTGTATTACATTTTATTTCCATTATTAACATATTTATTATTGAAATTTAAATATATTATTATTAAAAAAGATAATACACATTAATTAATTACACATTGTTTAACACTATATCCACAACACACACCTAAAATTAATTACACAATTACAATTAATAATGAATAATTAATAAATGCAAACTATTAATAATTTATCAATAAAAAATAAATTACTTCCCACCATTTACATCTATTCACACCACAGCACACACCTAAAATTAATTAAACAATTACCATAATTATTTAATAATTAATTAAGTTAAATTAATTAACAACTAATTATCAAACAACTATAACTAAATTAATGTACACATTTAACTCTATAACATCACAATTATACAATTATGAATAAATATAAATTATTGAATACATTTCATATAATTAAATTACTTCCCACCCTATTCCCCTATAAACCCACAACCCGCTACGGAACTAAAAATGCTAAATTCAATTTAAAAAAATGGCTAACTACAATAAATAATAAATACAATCAATATAATTTAATTACTTCCCACCCTATTCCCCTATAAACCCACAACCCGCTACGAAACTAAAATTGCAAAATTCAATTTTAAAAAAATGATTAACTACTATAAATAATAAATAAAATCTATATAATTAAATTACTTCCCACCCTATTCCCCTATAAACCCACAACACACTACGGAACTAATAACGCAAAATTCAATTTAAAAAAAAATAACTACTAAAACTTTAATACATATAATAAAAATACAAACAATTCTCATACAAAATACTAAAATGCATAACATTATTAATAAATCGGTATTTTTAACAACTATAATGATATGTATCAATTTGATATTTTTGCAATCGATATTACTTACCTAACAATCGATATTCTTGACCACGATATTTTTTCTATTGATATTTCTGACCCACGATAGTTTTACCTCGATATTTCTGTACATCGATATTTATACATCGATATTCTAGCTCTGCACAGCTACGATACATGACAAATTGGCAGTTATAACGAAAAGGTATGATGAGGGCCTTACTAACAATGTAAATCTGCATCATAGCTATAGGTTTGAACTGGATAATCAGGCTATACCAAACATGAGGATTACAGGAATGCATTCACACATTACTGAATTGATCAAATGCATACGTAGATGGAAGGATGTGGAGAAGTTGGAACTTAGGTGGGCAAAGAAACACAAGAAGAAAAAGATGGAAGCAGAGGTGAAACAGGATGAGTTGGATGAGGCAGCAGCGTATCCATTGAGGGAAATAGTTGGAGGTACCTATGTACACATTCATTAGAACAGATCTGATGTGACAGCATTTACAAACAATATTTCATAGTTGAGACACAAGCCGGTGCAGTGGTATGCACAAGTAGAAAGGTTTATAAAGATTTCAAAGGTGTTGTGGAGAGATTTCGTTATGTTTCTTGACATTGTGGTACCAGCTGATTTATGGGTGGAATGTAATGTAGCAGTTCATTGGCCATAAGGAGAACCACTTAGCGGAAGAGGAACCTGTGCACCATCACCATTGCTAATGGAAAAATATGAAGTAGTTATTACTTTTTTGAAAGAAAAAATACCTCCCAGGGATACTGATAGGGTAAAGATTAAGAGAACCACACAGGAGCCGAAGGAGACAGTTCATGAATACTATGAGAGGTTACAGCAGGTGTTTAAACAGCATACCAAGTCATTAGAGGAAATCCTACATTGTGAAACATATTGCAGTGATGAACTGGATATGAACAAGAGGAAAATAAAGGAGATATTTATGTTGGTTCAGACTAAGTTGGCACAGAGAGGTTTTCAGAACCCCTCTTTTGCAGGAAATCACTGAATGATAGAGGGAGTTGTTGCTTCGCAGGCTAGATTTCTTGGAAATAAAAGTTGAATGAATATGTCCCACGGCAGAGGTAGAGGTGTTCCCTCAGGAATGGGATCTGGAACGGATATTGCTGCAATGAAATAGGTTACTGCTTGTCACGTTTTTCATAAGATGGGAAATTAGAAAGGAGAATGCCGATTAAATCCTGAAAATGCTAGAGGATTCATGCAAAATTCACAGGGTACACCAGTACAAAAGTTGCCAAAACAGCAAATGCAGACTCCCATGCAAAATCAAGCCCAGATGATGACCCATGCTCCTACGCAATGGGGAATCCCAAATTGAATTTAAATCAAATTCTAACGTTTAATACAAACCAGTTCCAAAATGCTATGCCACAGTTTCAAAACCAGAATCAGAATGCTTTAGGTCAATTTTCTTAATTTGAGGCTGACGAGTTTGATTCTGATAATTGCCAATGACGGTGCCTGAGAGAGGAAGAAGATTGTGCATTTGGCGTAGTCTTAGAGGTAGATCAGAGTGCTCCATATGCAGATGCAAATGTTTATGGTCAAGGTGTGTCATTCCTGATTCACACAGGAGGTACCCATTCCACTGTTCGAACAGTGGAACGACTAAACTTACCTCTCTTGGGGAAAGCAATCCAAGTAGTTGGGGTGCAAATAAACAAATACAAAATCCAATTTCAAAAGAAGTCCAAGTAAACATAGGAACTTTTGAAGAGAACCACCAATTTGTGGTCTGCAATACCAGCTCAGTAAATCTGTTAGAAACAGATCTGTTGTGTAAGTTAAACTGCACAATATACTGCACACCATTCGGTGTTGCCTTTCAAACACATGATGAGGATGTCAACTTCAAAATGATTAGGCAAAATGCTGAGGCAGGAATGTTTCTCTTACTGACAATTTCTAAATTACCAGAAGATCTCAGAGGCACTGTAATTGTGGAAGTTTGAGATCTCACAGGGAAAGACATTGAACTTATAAAAGGGGTAGAACCAGTCCAAACCAGATTAAAGCCAAATGCTGTTTACCCCAGAATACCATCCTATCATTTGTCTCCAGAGACTATTGCAGGAATACAACCAGTGATTGAAGACATACTTCAGAAAGGTATACTGAGAAAGTTGATTGGAAGCCCATGTAATTCACCTATTATCGGCTTTCAAAAACCAAATGGCAAGAATAGAACTGTCCAAGATTTAAGGTGGATTAATGAAATAGTAGTGCCTTGCTGTCCTATGGTGCTGAATCTGGCCACTGTACTTTTTCAAATTCCCTGTAACGCAGAATGGTTCACAGTCATTGGCTAATGTCAGGCTTTGTTTTCAGTGCCCTTGCACTAAGATAGCCAGTACTTGTTTTTATTTGCCTTCTATCAGAAGAAAGTCACATGGTGTCACATCCCTCAAGGGTATACAAAGAGTCCATCTATCTTTTATCAGATCCTAAAAAGAAAACTTTGTGAATGCCTTATGAGTGTACCCTTGCTCAATATATATTGATGACCTGTTTGTAGCATCAGACACACGTGACGCTTGTAAGTACGACACCACTGCACTTTTGAATCACTTGGTAGAGAATAGACACAAAGGGGCCTATTACTATGGCGGGTGGATCGACACCACCCGCCAAATGTCCCTGGCTCTCCTTCCGCCATATTAGTATGGCGGGGGGCACTGCGGTGGACGAAAAGCCTGTCCACCGTTTTTCCGCCGGTCAAATTGTCGACCGGGCGGAAAAGGGACACAACATGGTGGCTGCAAGACACCGCCATTCAAATTAGGATGCACGCGGCCATTGACCTTTCCATGGTGGCGATGCCACCATGGAAAGGCATGCGGTCCTTGACGTTGGGGGTCCGTTGCGGACCCCCAGGATGTTGGGGGGTGGAGGGTGCACATGGGGGGGTACCAGTGCAATGCACTACATGGCAGGCACCACGTGGTGCCTGCCATGCAGTGCATGGCAATGCTGTGCACAATCCTCTTCATTCCGAACGGGCTGCAGCCAGCAGATCCACCCGCAATGTAAAAGGCCTAGGATGCACCCGCCAGTGTGGCGGGTGCATCCTGATTTGCATTGTGGGACCGCCGCAACATTGGCAGTCGGTCCCGTGCTCCATTGCGGTGGCAATGGGCCCCAAAGTGTCTCTATGTAAACTGCAGTACCATCAAAAAGAAGTTTAATATCTGGGACACATTATTGTGAAAGGAATCTGAAAGGTGTCACCGGAGAGAGTGGAAACATCTTGCAGATTAATTCACCTGGAACACAGAAATAAATCAGTTTTTTGGGAACGTTGGCTACTGTAGACAATGATACAGAACCTTTCCTTGATTGCAAAGTGTTTACAGAGAATGACACATCGAGATGTGTTTGATCTGCTTCTTTGGGATAACAAATGTACAAAAGCGTTCCTAAATCTGAAAGAGAAATTGTGTTGTACCCCTGCTCTGTGAATACCTGATTATAAAAAAAGTGTTCTGTTGTATTCTCTATTGGAATGTTCTTATATGTATATTCCAGGTTCTGGTGATGAGGTTCGGAGATCGACAGTTGTGCTGGGATCTCCGGACCTGATCGCCACGGTTTCCTGTGCCTGCGTGCATCGGCGAATAAAGACCCTACTTCTTCAAATCATTAATCATCTCTTTGTTCTGATTTATGACGACATCATTAACTTAACATGTTCACTCTGTATTGCAGTGAGTGAGATGGGTGCACACTCTCTGTTTTGACACTGACACACCAAGGGATCTGAAGACCTGGACCTATCTTTCTCCTATACTTGATACTGTAGCGGCAGGTCTCCCCAGCTACTTGAAGGCGGTTGCCGTGGTGAGTGCTAGTTTTGAAAAAAGTGAGAACATAGTGATGGGACACCCTTAAATTGTCATGGTCCCACACTCTGTAGAATTACTGTTGACCAAAACAAAGATGCAACATTTAACCCACAATAGACTAACAAGATATGAGCAGAATTTGCTTGTATCTTAGAATGTTGTAATCAAATTTTGTCATGTTTTAAATGTTTTTAATCTTGTGTCTGCGACTGAACAAAATGGAAAATGTGAGGTGTTCAATCGTAATTGCCTAAGTGTATGTTCAAAACTGAGACCTGATATTAAAGATGAACCACTAAATGAGCCTGCACATGTTCTATTTGTTGTTGGTACATGCTTAAGAGGAAATGAAGCACACTAACAGCAGCATATGCTCTGTGCTCCATAAATTATGTGATTGAAGCCAACTGGCTTCAGTCTGTTTCCTCTGCATAAGTTGCTAAGTTAATTGCCCTTACCCGAGCTTGCAGTTTAACTGCCCAAATGAGAGTCGCCATCTTCACGACAAACCAGCATGGTTTAGGCGTAGTTCATGATTTTGGGCAGTTTTGGTCTCAAAGTTGATTTCTTACCTCCACGGGTACTCCAATTCGAATTGGACAGCATGTTAAGAACTTGCTTGAAGCCCTACAGATGCCTAGTGAAATTGATGTTGTAAAATGTCTAGGACATCAAACAGGTAGCGGGTATAGTTGCCATGGGCAACAGTTACATTGACTCCGTAGCCAGGTATTGTGTGCACTGCTAGCATGCACATTTAATTGAGGTTTTACATGTGAGTCTGAGGAAAAAAATGTTTTTGCAATGATGATGGAAATAACTGACATTTGGGAGGAATTGAAAAGAGTGAAGGAAAATGTTTCTGAAGCAGAACAGAATGTGTGAATCAGGTCAGGTTGTGTAAAGAATGCAAATGACATTTGGATGTCAGCCAATGGAAGGCCAGTGTTGCCTGATAGCTTGTTGCTTCCAGTGACCCACCATTATCACGGGTACACACATTTAGGGAGACGTGCCATGATTAGACTCTTTCAACAAAGTTGGTTTAACCACAGATTTCGAGTATTTGCTGCTGAAAATTGCAGATGTGTCCCATTTCATCAGCAGAACGTAGGGAGGAAAACACATGTTAAAAGCACACACATAGGGAGTTCAAATGGCATTGTAACAGATTGCATATGGATTTCATCACAATGCCTGCACTCAATGGAATCATCTGTGTTTTCTCAAGGTGTGTGGAAGCCTACCCAACAAGGAGAAATGACAGTCTCACTGTAGCTAAACTCTGTTGTGTGAAATAAAACCAAGATTTGGGATGCCGGAGTCAGATCGAGGAACAGACTTCAACAATGAAGTGATGAATAGGCTATGTGCTTCTTTACAGCTCGTACAAAGGCTACATTGCAGTGACAGACCAGAAACATCAGGCATAGTTGAGCAGATGAATGGAACTATTAAATCCAGATTGGCAAAGGTTTATGCTTAAACTTCGCTGAAGTGACCAGATGCATTACTAATGGGATGGATGAGTGTTCGAAGTATCCCAGGCAGGAAGACAAGATTGTACCTGCATGAAATTGATGGGAAGGGCTATGAGACTACCAGCTGTCACCACAAATGCCCTTGTGAACATCACAGATGATTTAATTTTGGACTACTGCAAGACATTCGCTGATGTGGTTAATTCCGTCTCTCATCAGGTATCAGCTGCCACTCAAGACCCTCACTAAAACAGTACCATGATCTCAATCCTGGTGATTGGTTCGTGATCAGGAAGCATGATCAAAAGACTTGTCTTGAATCCAGATGGAAAGGCCCCTTTCAAGTCATACTGACTACAAACTCTGCTATTAAATGTACTGGAGTTCCAAACTGGATATAAGCCTCACAACCAGGAAAGTGAGCAACTTGCAAGAATCATCTTTGGACTATGATCCAGAAAAAAGAGCATTATTGGTTGCAATACCAGTCTAGAGACCACCTAGACCTACAGCACCAGCACCTGTTGAAAACAATGAGAGAAGTACAAGGAGAAGAAAGAGGTGAAGATCAACAAGTTGAAAGACAAGTACAAGTGCCTGAGGTGACTCAAAGTGCTACTGAGGTCTCGGACAAAGATGGAACAGAGACTGAAACACATGCTGAAAGCATCTGTGAACCTGAACAAGGTGAAGAACAAGTTCCAGGTGAAGGAACGAGCTCTGGGACAAAAAGAGTCAGCCGCCAAGCAGATAGGCCAAGGAGTCTCGGGAAAGAGAGACAGAGGATAAGTTCATCAATAGCACAGATTCTAGAAACAGTGCATGAATAGAGTGAGAAAGATGCAGGTGATCTTGATCCAAATCATCAAGTCCCAAGAAGGTTCAAAAGGACTATAATTCCTTGCTGAAGATAATCAGCACCTGAGTTGTCATACTACGGGGATGCAGCACTGAATGATACTTTGTAAGATTTGTGCCAACGTGAACCCTGAACTATTAGAACCCCCTTGACCTGCAGAGACATTACTATTTGAAAAACCCCATTGAAAAGTAGAAACAAACTTAATGCAAAATTAAGAACTATGCCTATTGGATATTTATTGTTTAGTTATTTGTTTTACAGAAGACTAACCTAGGTCTGAGAAGAAAGCTACAGAGGAATAGGGACAACTGTTTAGATGAACATGGAGTAGAGCTAAGAATGGTTTATTAGGGAATTGCACTAACAAAATGAAAAAAGAACTAAGAAAAGAAAATGTAACAGCTTTGAAAAGAAGATTGTCTGCTAATCTTCTACAGCAAGCTATTCTATCACTGATCTGACAAGAACTAATATGGTTTTGCTTAACCCCTGATTCTGAGCCCCCTCGTACCAATGTCACAAATACACATGGACAAACTTTGATGGCTAGTATTTTTACTAAAACGTTTGTGAGTTACAAGAAAGACGATTACTCTACTGATGTTTATTCTAGATTAGCACACAAATACACTTGTGCAGTGGATGTTAAGGATTGCTATGTCAGTGCATACTTACCGACCGCTGTTTCTGAAGAAGTTACATACTTTTTTCTTATGCAGTTTCCTGAAGCATTCTGCTTTCACTAGTTTAGAGACGAGGACATTTTGAATATTCCTACTCAAATTATGATTTAGTACTATCTTGAGTACCTTTATTAGAAAGCATGAATTTACAACGGCAAGCAAAAATGATGGATACAGATTGGCATTATTTATTTCCACACTTACCTGTAGATAGCGTGAAGGCTTTCAAAAACAATCTAACCTGCTTAATGTGATCTGCAGGGAAGAAAAACAGTATGGCTTTAGAGGAAAGATATATGAATGTGACAAAAGTTACAGACAGAAAGGGGGATGTTTTAGAGAACATATGAGAGAAGGAAGAAACTGAATTCAGAAAGAAAATGGATTATCCTAATCTTAGACTAGATAGCCGACACAAGGGAAATATTTGCTTTACAAAAGAACACTAAAAAGGACTAGACATGTGGGGATTAGTAGTTGTGAACACACATTTCAAACTGACAGGGGGAGCAAGGCAAATATTACAGAGTGGTGAAAATGAAATTCCAGGGTTTTATTACATTTGTGGACAAAATGCTTAATTATTTTTGCTTGCTGATTGGGAAGGAACATGCTACTGAAGCATAATAATTCCAAAGATGTATCATGTTTCAAGCTTAGATGCATTAGTGTTAACAAATAGCACACAGACAGAAATGCAGTACAAGTAAAGGAGCTGGTTTGGTAGGAGACATATTTGGAGCAGTGATACCACCAGTAGGAATAATCCTGAATGATGAAAAGATCAGAAAGTTAGCTACCGTAGTTGACAAAATGGCAGCTAGCACTTCTGAAGCTTTACTCTTGATTAACACTGAATTAATTGCTATTAGGTCCATTGTTTTGCAGGACCGTCTAACCCTTGACATATTACTCGCTAAAAAGGGAGGAGTCTGTCACATATTGAAATTAACACGTTGCTGTGTATTCATACCAGATGAGAAGAAGCAGATAGAAATTTTTACAGGGAGCATTCCAGGTCTAAAGCCGAATTAGCCGATTTGGAAACACCAAGTTTGTACAAACGTTTTGGGAAAGGATTGAGCACCATCGGAATTTTTTTTCGACAGCTGGGTAGGGTATACTAAGAGAAATACGAAGATCAGCAGTTATAATAGGACTTTGACTAATATTTCCTTATGTCCTATTTTTAAGCTGTAAATACTTCAAGTGCAAGAGACAGGATACTTTTCAAAGGAACATGTACAAGAGGGACATGGGATTATGTGGCTAATGAATGATGACTACAAGAAGTCACTCAAACATAACAGGGGAATAAAAAGAAAAAGGCGAAAACATCTGAAGACGAAAGTGTTTTCTAGACTTGAATTTGCATGTGAAACAAAATTGTGTGATGATTTAAAATATTCAAAAAAGAGGGTATTGTGGCAAATTACTTCAAAAATCTAATTTAACTTGCAAACCATATTAGAATTGCACCTTAGAATGCATTTAACTGCTGCAGAAATGCTTTCACGTAGAAAATGGCATGTAGGAAAATGTGCTTGCTTTATAACGTGAAAGAATCCTTTTAATATGCAATATTAATGTTGCTAAAAATTCGTAAGTAGATCACAAGTAGGGAAAAAGTTGCTTAATTAAATATATCCGAAAATAATGTGAAGAAAATTTTTGTACTAGACTATCATTCTTAAATGTAGTCCTTTAGTTAGACCCAAAAGCCTTTTCTTTCAACTCTTGCCCTTAGCTTAAAAGATGTTTATTTAGAACATTTTTACCTGTACCAGCATCAATTAATCAATCAGGGATTTGTGAAGCGTGCTACTTACCCGTGAGGGTCTCAAGGTGCTAAGGTTGCAGCTCCAAGTCACCCCAAGAGAAAGGTCTTGAGGCTCTTCCTGAAGGTGTGTAGAGTGGGGGAGTGTCTAATGATGATCGGGACCTCGTTCCAGGTCTTTGCCCCAATTTAGGAGAAGGCTCTTCCACCCGCTCTGCGGATGCGCAGGGTTTTGGCAAGGTCGGCGGAGCAGAGGTCTCTCTTGGGTATGGTATTAGGAGGGTGCTAAAGCAACTGGGGGTGATTTGTCGGGTCATGGTGAGGGAGGAGTTAAGTATGATGCTGAGGTCTGGGTGTGGTCTGTGGGAGTTGGAGGGTTGCCGAGGGCAGTGGCCCACCAGGTGTAGTCCCATTCTGAGGGGGTGGGTCAGAGGACAAGTACTTCTGTCTTGTCCGAGTTGAGCTTCAGACAGCTGCTGCTCTTCCAGGATGCGACGTCTTTCATTCCTTCCTGGAAGCAAAGTTTGGTGATGTGGGGATTCTTTGTGAGGGAGAGGATGAGCTGGGTGTCGTCCACCTAGCAGAATACTCTGCTGAGTCCATGTTGTCTGACGATGGCGGAGAGGGGGGCCATGCAGATGTTGCGGAGCGTGGGGACTGAGCGACGATCCTTGGGGTACTCTGCAGTTGATCTCTGTAGGTTCAGAGAGGAAGGGCAGGAGTCTGATTCTCTGGGTTCGGCCATTGAGGAAGGACCGGATCCAGTCAAGGGTGGTTCCCTGTATGCCGGAGTCATGGAGTCTGGCGATGGGAGTGGGGTGGAAGACGGTATTGAAGCCTGCAGCGACAAGGATGAGGGCCATGGTCGAGGAGAGTGCGGATGTCATTTGCTGGCAGCAAGGAGGGCGGTCTCAGTGCTGTTGTTGCTGTGGAAACTGGATTGGGAAGGATCAAGGATGGAGATGTCTTCATTGAAGTTCGTTAGCTGGATGTTGATGATCTTCTCTGTGACTTTGGCCGTGAAGGGGAGGAGAGAGATGGGTCGGTAGTTTTTTAGGTCCGTTGGGTCTGCAGAAGGCTTCTTGAGGAGGGGCTTGACTTCTGTGCATTTCCAGTCATCGGGGAATGTGCCAGATTCAAAGGTGGTGTTGTTGGTGCATTGTAGCTTGTGTGCTCTGTGGAAGATGTGCGGCAGGCAGGGGTCCATGGGGGCTCCTGAGTGAATGCTTTTCATGGTCATAGCGGTGTCTTCGGTGGTGACCAGGGTAGGGGTGGTGATGAACTGTTTCAGCCCGATGTTGATGAGGTTGTCCAGGAAGGCGGTGGAGTTGGGGGTCGCTGCGGTTGTCAATGTGGATGTTAAGGTCTCCGAGCAGTATGTAGTCCATGGAGGCGATGAAGTGAATGCTTTTCATGGTCATAGCGGTGTCTTCAGTGGTGACCAGGGTCCAGGTGGAGATGGTAGGCTGCCTGTCGTTGCTGGAGGAAAGAGTGGTTTTGGTGTCTGGTGTCTGTTTGTTAAAGTTGTTGTAGAGGGACTTGATTTTCAAATGGAAGTAGGAGCCAAGTTTTTTACAGAGGTCCTGGGAGGGCGTGATGTCTGTGACTTTGCTGGGGGGTTCGGTGAATTCCTGAATGATGCTGAAGAGTTCCTTCGAGTTGCTGGAGTTGGCGAGGATTTTGTTCTGGATGAAGGTCCTTTTGGTGGATCTGATGTGTTGGTGATATTCTATCATGGTGTTCTTGTAGGTGGTCCGACCTTCCAAGGTTTTGCTGTTTCTCCATAATTTCTCCAGACATTTGCAGGTGCGTCTGTATTCTCTGAGGTCAGTGGTGAACCAGGAGGCTTTCATGGGGTGCTGTCTGTCGGAGTTGCGGAGAGGGGTGAGCTTGTCTGAGAAGTTGGTGAGCCATTGGTGTAGTTTATTGGCTGCAGAGTTGAAATCAGTCGAGGTAGGAGGGAGATTGTGGTTGAGGGTGGAGTTGAGGTGCTCCTCAGTAACCTTGCTCCAGTTCCTTTGTGGGGGCGTGGTGTAGGTTTGTGAGCAGTGGCGTTGTCGAAAGAGAAGTGTAAGCAGTGGTGGTCCATCCAGGAGGAAGTGGATGTTGTTTCCTCCTGTGAAGGTGGGGCCGAGGGTGTGTCCTGCCTTGTGGATAGGGGTGGTGATGAACTGTTTCAGCCCGATGTTGACGAGGTTGTCCGGGAGGGCGGTGGAGTTGGGGTCGCTGCGGTTGTCAAGGTGGATGTTAAGGTCTCCGAGCAGTATGTAGTCCTTGGAGGTGATGGAGTTGGGCGCAATGAGGTCAATGATGGTTGTGGTGAACGCGGTTCAGGGTCCAGGAGGCCTGTAGGCCTATAGGCAAGGGTGCCATTTAGGGTCATTCAGGGGCTCGTCTGTCTATGGAAATGGAGTTGTTCCGTGGGGGATGAGGAGTCATTCGTGCTGGAGGTTTTGAGTCAGAGGGAGTTCTTTTGTGCAATGGCAAGCCCTCCTCCTTGGTGGGTGGGGCGATCATTCCTCTGGATCTTGTATCCGTCGGGGATGGCAGTGACAATGTTAGAGGCAGAGGTGAAGTTGGTCCAGGTTTCCGCGAAGAAGGCTACGTCTGGTGAGAGGGTTTAGAGGAGGTCCCAGATCTTTACTGTGTGTCTGTGCAGGGAGTGTATGTTAAGGAGGATGCACCTTAGGGCTTCAGGTGTGCTGGTGTCTGGCGGGAGGGCGGTGGCCATGGGAGTTCAGAGGTTTGGCAGGAGAACTGGCCGCGGGATCTGTTTGGCGTAGACAGCTGGTAGTTGCTGTTCCTTCCGGGGTTGAGTGCGTGGAGGGCAAATGATTCGTAGCGGTGGGTGGTCGGAGAACCAGGGACCCTGGCGCTGGTCACGGTCAGGTCACGGACAGGCACAGACGGGCTTGCCTTTGGCGCACCAGCAGCATACCCGCTGAGAGCGTGTGCTGTGCTGCCATGCAGCGGCCACCATTAAATAGGGACCGGGGGAGGGAAATGCAGCTGGGAGGCGGGAGCAGCGATCATTTCTTCTTTACTAATATATTGAGGGTTGATACTGCAACTGTAGGGAAGTCGGCTGAGTTACCAGAACAACTCTTTACGGGAATTTCTATCTTGCTCTTTTCCAAAAAGTAACTCTCATGGGTTCTATCTAAGGGTAGATCAGGCTCTTTAACTACTTTAGTGACACTCTCAACTATGGAACACTTAGAATTGATTTATGCTGTCACTAATCAATCTTTTTATTTAGTATTTCTACAAGCTGAACTAAACTGAATAAAGATGACAAATCCATACTAATTCTTTAAGATAAAAAAAGTGTTGAAAACCACATCAACCTCTCATCATTGACTGAACATTAAGGATTTGGCAGTTGATGATACATACATGATTTGTCTTTTCTTTCCATTTCCATTCGAACCACGGTGGCAAAGGTCCACTGACCTGTGAAGAGCCATCAGGATTTCCAAAAGATAAAATTTGTAAGTAGGGTGTGTAGTCTTAAATACTATTTGGCCAAATTCTCTTAGGCTCTAGCAACCGTTATAGCTAAAAGGTTTCCTAGTTAGATCACATTACCAATATTGCTAAGTCCCTTAGCAACATCCAGTCCTGGATGTATACCATAATCCCAAATTGATCCAACAGAAGCTGAGTTCCATTCCTCTCGCCACCACACTGTCACACCCAGGTTCAAACATGCTCGACTGCAACTTTGTTCTTGAATGTGCTAAATCTTCATGATTTACTCTGGATAAAAACCTCAATTTATTTGCTCATATTGATGTGGTAGCAAAGGGATCTTAATATAAAATCAATTTATTCAGAGAAATAAAGTTAGTCTCTTATCCCAACAGATGCCTTCCAATCAGTAGTTGAATACCTAGTCCTCTTGATACTCAATTATGGTAACTCCTTTTTGAATGGAATTCCCAGTGTTCATCTAGCGCTATTGAGCCAAAGTAATCCCCAGGTCCAGACGATCAGAGCATATTACCCTAATCTTGATATCACTAAAATGGCTACCCATTGAGGCAAGGTGCATTTTGTGTTGACCTGCATAGATCACAAAGCAATGTGCACTGCTAACTACCTGACATACAAACTCGTTATTTCTGCCTGAATCACTGACTTTGATTACATTTTACCCTTTGTTCCTATTTTAACACTCTGCTGACCAGGTGGGCTTAGTTTAAGCTATATTACACCGCAAATACATAAAATATATAAATATATCTGATGGCAAAGGTGTGTGCTCACTAAGCCACAGGGATGTCGTTGAGGCCAGAGCCTCTCAGTCCCGAGGCAAATAGATAGGAAGGTGCCGCCTGGAGAGACATGAGCTGCAAGGGATGAAGTGAACTAAATACTAGTATGTGTATAAATAAAAAATCAGGTTGACATAGTGCTAGTGCTGAAAACGTATTCTCAGCAAATATCTAATAATTATGAGAGCAGGAATTACCAACAATTGTGAGCATTGCTATGCCTTATCATACAGAGAATATTGCCAACCATCATGAGAGGTGTTGAGTTTCTGTGTGGCAGCCTTTATTCTGATCGTTGTTTGAGGTTTTACTCTTAATGCACTTGAAGCAGTCTGCATACCTGTTTTTGACGCCTATGTGTAAAGACTCTTTCTGGAGATTTTAGCCTGCTTGGCAGTCATACATCCTCATTAGGGTGATTACCAAAACCTGACCTCTGGTATAGTGTACAGGAAAAGCACATAGGTAATGTGGCATATGGCTGCCTTTGTTCATCTAGGACATAAAAACAGGGATCAAAAAGCAAAATAATTGGAGAACAGGTAGTTGCTCTGATACTGGAAGAACATTATACTCTTCTCTATCTCCACACACAAACACAGGGAGTCAAAAAACCCTATTCACATAGAAGGGTGTTACTATTAATACATCTCACCTGGAGTAATCAAAGAAACGAATGTTTGCTATCCACTCAGCTAAAAGGAAAAGAAGGAGAGAAAAGCAGAGATTCAATCAGCTTCCAAAGTGACTGTCTCATAATCAAAGGCGACTGAATCACTTGCGTCAACAATCCAGATTTTCAAGGAAATTGTATTGGAGACCCTCAACAACACATTTCACAGTAAGAGGTATATATTTTTCACTTCTCATGACTGCCACTACCCAGACAGTCTCCCTCCTGGTGGAGGATGGCTAATCACTTGGAGAACCGAACCTTCAAGTGATGATGACCCAATGATGATACTATCCACCTTACCATTGAGTGGAGAAAAATATATACTGCATACTGTGAAATGTATGGTTGAGGGTCTTCAATACAATTTCCTTGAGACTCTGGATTGTTGACAAAAGTGATTCATTTCCCTTTGATTATGTTATGTTAATTACATTTAATAAAGCACACAACTCACCCTAGGGCAACTCAGCACCGCCTACAGCTGAAAACAAGCACCCACACAAGAGAGATCACTTAAAATAAGGAAGCTTTCAACAGTTACCTAAAATGGCAGTAGGTAGTGCATAGATGAATGTGCAGAGAGAGTTTAATCCATTGAAGAGGAGCGAGATAAGAAAAGGCTCTACCACCGCATCTGGACAAGCGGGTGAGTTATCCACTTAGCCAGCCTTTGAATATCTAGATAAACTATTACATAGACAGTCAGATGCCTTCACTTATGTCACCATCTACAGAAAACAAAAGTGAAATATTGGAGGAATTGCAGGGGTAGATCAGCATCATGTACCGCTCCTGATTGCAGAGCTTTTGACTGACCTTTATGAAATATTTAGGGAAAAACTCTCTAGGCCTAATTATAATTGTTCCACATCTCAGATTGGTAACTCTGACTCCGAAGTTACTGAATGCAGGGGCACCAGTACCTCTGAGGAAGTAGAAGTGTTGTGGTTGCAGTGTCTTTGCTGCCCACACACCCAAGAACAGCAGTACCTCGAGTGGTCCTGTAGTTTTTCAGAGCTCAGAAGATTCCACATGACGCCAGCAACTGCAGGCTCTGGGTTTCACTCACCTGGATCTGCCTTGCCTCATACTCCTGGGCTCTTAGCTGTTGCCTTTCAGCTCCAAAATGGCAATCAGCTGTCTGAGGGTGTGCTGCTGTCTTTCTAAGCTGATCTACAGCTTGTCCACTTCAGCTATCCAATCTGTTTTCTAGTTCTTTCCCATTATGGCGGTTTATTCCTTGGTTCTTTTGTGTTTCCTATCACACAATGTATTAATGCAATTTCCTTTTCCTGTTCCTTTCCTATATGAAGACCTCAGCCTGGTTGAAGGGTGCCTCGCAAAAAAACAAAGCCAAGCTCCTTCGTTTGTATCCTCACTCACTCCAATTGCTGATCCTGCCTCTTCACTCTTGAAGAATTCCACTACTAGATTCCAGTTTCCTTATTTTCTTTGGCTTTTTCCTTCTGAGATAGTGGCAGCTTTTGAAGGACACTTACCGGGAATATATTCCAGTGAGTGGTGACATTGCTGCTTCTGCAAACAGTCTACCGTACATCGAACAGTGGAAGACACAGACCCATACTATGGGTAAGCTTCCAGACCTGAAAGAAAAGTTACCAGGTATTAGCAGCCTGAGGCTCCCCTGAGAAATAAAGAAATATTGAAAAAACAAGTAATTTCAGACCAGTGGAGGATGGCATCTACTGGGAGAGGGGACGGATGGACGCGCTACCAAAATTAAATTAAAAAAATTTATCTTATGACGTCCTCGGCTCCGAGGCTCTTCTTTCTCCGAAGCCCACTAGAACTGGATACTGGAACTCTCATAACCAATCCTAATGCTGCTCTCATCCTGTGAGAGCAATGCCAAGATTGGTGTGAGCGGCCTCCCTCAGCACTCCACAGTGCCCTGGAGGCCTGCACTTACTCTAACCCAGCTGTCTTGTTAGAGGTTTCAAAGTGCGGATGTCTGGCTGCCCATCTCAAGACAGCTGTTCAAAGAGACATGCGCACTTTAAAAAGTGCAAAGCCAGCCCACCATCCTCCTTGCTGCTGACACTCAGCAGCAGCCCGCCCCTGTCCAGAGGCTCTGTTGAGGACCTGTTTAGGTAGTAGATTATTTTATTTTATTTTGGAGCGGGGTAATTTAATTGGGGTGATGCTCCTCCACTCCAATGGAGAGCTGACCCTGTTTCAGACCCAATATCTCCTCCCCCTTTATTTGGCATGGAGGCACCAGGTGCACTTAGCCGATGTATTATCTTAGCGAAAACCATAAGGCGCCAGATTTATCAAGATTTTGTGACGCTCTTTTGCCATGCAAGAGGGTGCAAGGGTGATGCAAAACCTAAGTGAGATTTATCAAGCCACGCAAAGCCATCTTGCGTGGCCCTGCATGGCTCGATAAATCTGAAGTAACGCAAGGCATCATAAATCATGGGTTGGTGTTCCCACGCATCCACCCATGAATGTTGGCACATTCCTAGATCTACCATTAGTGAGAGACCTGGGAATGCATCAAAATGCTACGCCTTCCCAAGTGAGGCATAACAAGGAGAAATATCTTAATTTCACCTCTCCTAAGTGTGCTGCCTTCTGCAGCACACATAGAAAGAGGAAATGCCTTGTTTTTGTGCATGAAGGTGTCCCTTGCTGCACAAACAAACTTCTGCCTAAACCACACCATGTCGCAAGGGTGCCTGAGTTGGTCCTAGGCAGCCAAAAGTGTGCCAGCGCTATGAAAGGACAGAAATGCACAGTATATTATTAAAACCGGCACATTCCTGCCCTTTCACGCAGTGCAGCAAGGTGGCTTGCTGCGTTGCGCTGCGTGAAAAAATGATACATTTAGGGGCAGATTTATGTTCCCTGGCGCATCCCTGCAAATCAGCAGGGATGCACCAGGGAAGATGCATTATGCAAGTTTGCCCTTGCGCCACCGCAGATGCGCCGCATTTACAATGCGGTGCATCGTGGCGCAAGGACAAGCAGATGCGTGATGCATCTGCCGGCGTAAGGTTGGCGCAGTGCTGAAGTTGTGTCGCATGTGCGACGCAACTCCAGCACTGTTCCAACCTCCCCTAACATGGTGCGTCACGCCTTACGCCTGCTTGAAGCAGGCGTAAGGATTTGACGCACCAGCGTCGGAAAAGTGACTGTGTGAAATCTTGTAGATTTCACTGCGTCACTTTTCAGAGGCTTTTTCCGACGTAACACCCACCCTGCATACATTAAACCTGACGCGGGTTTAATGTGGCGCAGGGCTTTACAACGTGACGCATCTCCCTAGATGCATCACGTTGTAAATCTGTTGCAGCATGGCGCTAGCTTTGTGCCACCGCTACGTCACAAAAGTGACGCAACGGCGGCGCAAAGTGGCGCACGGGTCTTGTAAATCTGCCCCTTGGGCCCTGATCTGCACAGTAACCTCAGATTTCGTAATTCCATTGAACTGGAAACTTCTGTTAGCAGTCCTAGATGCCACTTTTAATGAGGGCCTATAGCTTGCATAGACTACATACGAGCATTTCGAGCCCTGTAATTGTGCAGTGTATCGTGAATATGTTTTTGTAAATGCAAAAAGCCTCTGGACTTAATTCAGAGCTCATTTTAGTTATGCCAAAGCTAGTTTTGTGTTTTAGGCCCCCTGAAAAATGTAGCTCTCTTTTATTGTCTTAAATTTAAAGGGCTTGTGCCATTTGTATTCTCTGTATACTTCTTCTCTGACCAGAGAGCCCTAACATAGTGGCGTAAAACGAAAAGATGGGGGACAACTGTTGAATGTGATGGAAGGTCCTTGAGACGCTCATATCTCTCAACTCTTTATATGTTGTAGGTTGAGTGAGGGGGGCCCCTGAAGGATGAGGGCTCCCCTGCGCCGCAGGGGCTTTAGGGGCCTGTGTTACGCCCTTGCTTTTTCTGTGGTGCCTGTTCTTGTGGGCGGCGTGATCACTGCCTGCTGTTTCTACTACACACCTCATTGCCTTTACATTGGACAAGATGTCAGCGTTGCATGCAGCAGACTTTATCACGACGGCTTCGAGCGCGACTCGTACACGCTCATTCAACAAAACAATCACCGCTTAATACTTATAAATCACATACATTTATTACACAGCTTGTATGTTTAAAAGATGTTTTCTTGTTGACACAAATTGCATCTTACCACGTGACTTTTTTTCCTCCTGAGAAAGAGGACAGAAGAAGCTTTCCACTTTCCAATAAACAATATTCAAAACATTGCATAATACATTCCTTTAATAACTTTACTCGAGCAGTATTTACTTGGTTAACGGCTCAATGCTTAGTTTTGAGTGGTCCATTAATAACTTGTAAATGACGTTTATGAATGTGGCATTGGTTTTAGTATACCAGAACATTTACAAATGCGGCACCGCCGTTAGAAGACTAGTCACGGGCTCTCCATATTAGACTTTATTAGCACTAAATAAGTATTTCCGAGAGGCTTTCTCCGATTCGTGATGTTTACTATATTTATTGTATTGCCGTGACTCTTACTTATTATAGGCAGTGACGCAAATCACAAGAGAAAAGCAAACAAGCACGAACGCCCTTAAAGAGCGAACGAACCACTGTCACTTGCTTCCAGGAACATACATTCTGCAGGCTAAGGTTTCGTTTGCAATGCAACGCGCGCTGAGATTTATAACCTCTGTTGCAAGCACTGGAGCAAGTGAGCTTAGAGGTCCGCAGGGGAGCATTTTACAGATAACATTCCAAGTCCAGTGGGGCCAAAACACCCCAAATGCAATAATTACTAGACTGTAAATCATGGCGAACATGTGTAGAAGTCTGTATCAATCATCACAATTAAGTACTTCTGACTGTCCATCTAAAACAACTGGGCTTTGGTGCCATCTGCTTTATGGGCCACCAGGGGATAATTATTTACGGAAGCCTCTTTTAATATTTCCAAAGAGAATTATATGTGAAGATATTCAATAGGACGATTGTAAAAAGCGTTTGCCTTGTGTTTATAATTAGCCATGCATTTGTTAGCATATAGTTTGTGTAATGGGCTTGCTATTTTGCAAATGAAAAGGGATTCAACAATAACATTAATTATCATCAAACGATGAGCAACTGGGGCTAGATTTAATTAAGAAATTGTTATCTATGATTAAACCTCATCACACTAGCTACCTTTGATTGCAATCTAGATGCTGGAAGAGAAAGTAATTTAGTGAATGGTCTATTGTGTCATATATGTGACACCTGTTAATTGTCTAGATACCAGCGAGCAAAATCATTAATGATTAGATTGAAAAACATTCGAGTTGAGGATTTGCTTCGATACCATCTACAATATAAGGCGCCGGGACTCATTATCCTTTCTATATAGTAAACCAATTTGCAAAGACTGCCATCAACTCCATACCGCATTCCCTGAGTGATCCATACAAATATAGACAATTTGGGACTCATTTAGAGTTTGGAAGACGAATTACTCTGTCACAAATGTGACTGATATTACGTCCCACTTATTAGAAGTGCAGTATATCCCATAGTATTTGTAACAAGGTGGACGGGAAATTCGCCATGTTTGTGAATACTTGTGTGCCGAATTCTAAATTAGACCCTTAGGGGTATATTCACAAGAACGTGTGATAACTACTGCAAGAGTAGCGTAACGCAACTTTCAATATCGCAGACCATCGCAGGAAAATAACCCTGTGACAACGTGGGATTCACAACAAGGCGGTAGCATGCGATAGTCTGCAGAAACCGCGGACAATGTCTGCGATAAAACCACCTTGATGGAGATAAAAACACTAACCATAACACTAAAACACCTGAGATGGGCCAAAGCGCGATGAGGAAATCAGCGATAAGCAGCGCCAGGCCTGCAACACACACCTGGCAGGTGTGAAAAATCTCCATAAAAGCAGAAAAAACACCCACACACAAACTGACCTACACCCAAGCCCCATGGAGGCAGCCGGAGCAGGCGCAGAGGACGAGCGCAACCCCACAAGCACCCCGGACGACCAGCCTGGGACCTCGGGAACAGGAAAGGGCAAGGACAAGAAGACGAGGAAGACAAAGTTCAGTCTGCAGGAGAACAGGATCATAGTCATGGAGGTGATGGAACACCATCAACAAATCTTCATCACCTCCAACGTGTCACTGGGCACCAAAACTGGAATATGGCAGGACATCGACGACAAGGAAAATGCCGTCAGAGAGCACAAGCGGACAATGGACCAGGTCAAGAGGCGATGGAATGACATCAAGAGAAAGACCAAGGAGAAACTCTCCGCCAACCAGAAGGCAACAATGCAGACTGGAGTTGGGGGCCCAGAGCCACAGCTGGAGCTGGATGACATGGAGGAGCTGGTGTCGACAGTCATCAGTGTGGAGACTGTGGCCGGAGTCGGGGGAGCGGACACTGCTCGACAGGACACAACACAACTGCAACACGGTGAGTGACCACCAGGGACTGGGGGGACGGGTGGAGATGGGCACAATGGCACACATGCACAATCAAGTAGAGCACAGTGCACACCCACAATTACTCTGGGTCATCGATCAGATCTACAGACTGTCACAATGTACAATGCCATGCTGTCTGAATGTCAATCTGTACCATGCGTCTACACACATGTGGACACATTGTAATACACCATCTCCCCTTCACATCGCAGTGGCACCATCAACACCTCCTGCTGAGCAGTCCCAGACACTCTTCACGGATGATGAGGAGGACAACACCAGCATCGATACCCAAACCATCCAAGACATCATTGACCTCTTCCGCCACTCACCTCCAGGCTCAGGGCAGTCCAGCTACATCAATGAGACCCCAGCCACCACCCAAACCACCCAGCAGGAGGCACCCACAGCCCCGGCACCCTCCCAAGACCTCCAGGAACAACACATGGCCTTCCAACACGGAGTGCCAGATGGAGACGGCTGAGAAGGTGCGGGTGGGCTTCGACATCATGGCTGCCAAACTGGACGCCATCCTTGAGTGTCTATATCTGCCCCATGGTCTCTAACAAGCCCTGACTGACATTTCTGGAGTCATGACACGGAGAGAAGAACAGCTGTCCGCTCAGAGTGGCTCCAGCGATGCCAGCCATGAGCTGGCTCATGGAGGACATGGTGCTGATGGAGGCGGAAAGGATGGCAGCCATCCCTGCACATCATCGTATTGTAGCTGGGATCTATCATGCCCTACAGACCTCCACCATGGCATTGCCGCCACAAGGCGTGGCGCTGATGAATGTTGCTGCCCCCACACCATACACATCCCCACCCCCTGGTGTGTCAGTGCCTCCCAGTGCAGAAGCCAGATCCACTCAGGCCCCTGATGTGTCAGTGGCACACAGTGCGGCAGCCGGATCCACTCAGGCCCCTGATGTGTCAGTGGCACACAGTGCGGCGGCCAGATCCACATAGGCCCCTGATGTGTCAGTAGCGAACAGTGTGGCAGCCAGTTCTGCAACACCCACAGGTGGGGCAGGGCACACACTCGGGGACGAGGACGTGAATGGGACTGTGGTCAGAAGGACCAGGCACTAGCATTCATTACCGCCACCTGGCCTGTTTCTACTTGGTCCCGCACAGGGCCTCATCACCTTCCACTGACCCATGATACACTCCGATGCACACACCATGGACAGCAACATGGACTGCCACTTCCGGATTAATGACCAATGACATGGTGACAAGGCTGCGGACTGTACCCTTCCCTTCAGCAGGACTTGTCATCCCCAGATGGACTCTGGCTGGCCCTCCACGGGCCCATATTGCGTAGTGTGCTGGGCATTGCCCTGAACCGCTCCAGCTGCATAACTGCACTGGATGTGCAATACACCTCCATTGACGCACTGCTGTGTCATGTCTTTAATCAGTCATGTATGCATGTGTGGATGAATGTAGGGACAGTGATTTCCCTTGCATCAATGATGCTCATCCTGTAGGATGCCAGTCAGAGGGTGCTACATTGCATTTTGTGTACCGGGTCCCGTGGACACTACAACAGGGACACACGCATCACTCACATCCTTGTCCGGACATGGACTGAACCATACCCAGAGCCCACGTGTCATTGTGGTACTGGTCTGGCGTACGGCAGGCCAGACCACTCCGCTTATGCTCAGAGGGGGGGCCCTCATTGCTCCCCATCGCAGGCGAACTCGCTGGTGGTGTGCAGGTCATTGGTCTAGTTGTCAGCATGTTCCAGCCACTCCCTGAGGGCAGGTTTGCACGCACAACACACCCATCCGGCACAGGTGTCACATGCCATGTGACTCCGCCAACATAAGGGGCCGAAGACGTCACATTCTCACCTTCCCATGGTGACTGGATGATGGACGCCACAGTTCCGAATCATGAAGAGTTTTGTTGTGCACAGGGTTAGTGGCAACCTAGGCCTGCATACAGCATGGGCCGACCACCACGTGGCTCTCACTGGGGTTGCTCAGGGTTAGTGGCAACCCAGGCCTGCATACGGCACAGGCTGACCACCACGTGGTGTTGCTGGGGTTGCACAGGATTAGTCATACCCGGCGCATTGCGGCAGGCACAGGCACCCCGCTATCGGAAGGTGACTTTGGGTGCACTGAGTCAGTGGCACCTTAAGCTGCTGAGCGGGTGGGCACCCTGCAATGATGCCCCGTCCTGGCCGACCGGGCAACTCAGGTTTCGTGTGCCCTGCTGGACCGCAGTGTAGGCTGGAGCCAGCGGGCAGCACGGGCCTACCGCCACATAGCCTCGCTTCCGGGTCACAGACTTAGTGGCACCCATTGGGCTGATCGAGTGTGCATAAGACACACAATTGATGTACTTAATGCTGAACAAATCAAAACTGAGTGGGTGTGCAGCCTGCTATTTTGCTGGGTGCACTGGTATGTCCTCTGCCATGGAGTATTCAAGACCCAGCAACAAACGTGAGACCTGGTGGCCTGCAGAGCATGGCTGCATGGTGTGGAGGCTGCCATGTCCACGGGCCCCGGGCTTGCGGCTTGCAGCGGCACATGGTGGGACATCCTGTCTACACGCCAGTGGCGGAAGGTGAGCAGTGAGGCCTGGGTGTGCATGCTTCATGGGCAGCGGGTGCCTTTGTGATGCCTCTGCCTGGGTGTGCAGGGGCGGGCAGGTGATGTTGTCTTGTGCACGTGTGTCTACTGTGCCAGTCATGTATCTGGACTCTGTTTCAGATGACGGCTCTAAATCAGATGTGTGTCCTGGTGTACTGCTATACATACCGGCACGTGGTTGGAGACACACCGGTGGCAGCACGTGAGCAGTGTGGCCTGGGTGCGCAGGGACAGCTCTCTCTCTCTTTCTCTCTCTCTCTCTCGCTCTCTCTCTCTCCCTCTCTTCTTCTCTCTCTCGCTCTCTCTCTCTCTCCTTTGCTCTCTCTCTGTCCCTTGATGTGCGCAGGACACACCTTCTCATCATGTTTTTGTCTCGCAGGACTGTCCCGCGGGAGCCGCCATATGTCTTCATTTGATTTCGGTGTTCATTTTAATAACGTTTTTTTTGTTGCTTCAAAAGTGAATGTGTGATGCTCATTTCTGTGTCGACACATGCATTTCAACTGTTGTGATTGTGCGACATCATGCAGAATATTTTGTACATGTTTTTGTGTAGCTGATGTGGCATGTATTTGTTGGGGGTGCCAGGGAGGGTTGGTCCGGGGGGTGGTTTCGGTGGGTGTTGAGGCACTCTTGGGTGTCTGGGCAGCATGATGTGTGGCTCCATGGCATCTGTTGCACTTCCGATGTAGCCCTGGGCTAGTCTCCCTTTTGTGGTGCTGGCTGCCGTCCAACTTAAAACCAGGTCAGAGCAGGTGTAGATTTCCTGCTGCTAACGTGCCTTATCTCTGATTTTGTGTTCTTATCGCCAATCTGGCTGGTCATTGAGAATGTTGAGGTGTGGTGTTGTCGCGCCTTTTGGCACGGGAATGCCTACTCTGCATCTCATTAGCGATAGTTGCCGGGATCCTCTGTGGAGATGTTTTTGCGGCTGCTATCGCTGTGGGCTGTTAGCATGAGCTTGTGAATGGGGAGGTAAATTTATCATGACGCTGGCTGCGATAAAGTGCCGTTAATTCAGCGATAGCACCTTGTGAATATGGTCATTAGTGTACTCCTTCATGAGCCAGCTGTCAAAGGCCATGTAAGAAATTGTGTTGCTTGTTGAGGGGGTGTGAAGCCCTACTTAATACCTGTGGAGCTTTAATGGGACCTTGTGCTGATTTTGAGAGAACTTCATCATTACACCAGGCTTGCCACACCAGAGGATTTTGAACTAAATATAAAAGACTAAATGATAAGGTAGATAGTTTGACTGGAAGAAAGTGTGAAAAGTATCCTCCCAACTAACTGACACAAAATTTGAATTTCACCCACTCAGAGTTTTCTCACAAAAAACCAAAGGCTTCAGCGGGACCTCATTTACCAGCTATCGTCCTTCAAGAGAACTTTGAGAGTTACAACTTGCAAACTTGCCCAGCTTGAGGTTTTCAACTTCTTTCACACACAGTCACAGTGGCAGGGTATACAGTGCTGCACCACTACCGGTATTACCCAAAAAGTAATCAGAAAAACTAGTAATAACTAACTAAAGAGTCTCTAACAAAATGCCCACCTCTAAAGACCAGCTACCGTTCATGGTCTCAAATACAACATATAGACACCAAAGGTACGAGAGGCACATTTGCAGAGACAACAATCATTGGATTTTAATCTCAAAAGCCAGAAAGAACCAAGATGACAGGATCAACTGTTGTTTCTCTAAATGCTGTAGTGAATCCTTTTATTCACAATTTACACAACACAGCCTTGCGGGCTTTTTCAGGGCAAATTATGATCCAAAAAGCAAAAGATTCCACAGGGTATTTTGCCCGAGTGTGAAGATGAAGTCAGTTACGAAATCCTGATCCAATATCTGAATTGAATGCTCAATGTTATCCACGCTTGTTGTCAAAGCATGAGAAGTTCACAGAAATGTGTAAGCGGTTCACGCTAAATAAAGTCGAGAACCAAAGGGCATTGAGAGTCACTTTGAAAACGGACATGAAAGGAGTTTTCTTCGTCGTCTGCTTGTAGGTGCTTCATTTCCAGCCACGCGGTTTAGCGCAACCCTCAATGCACTTTGGTTCTCGACTTTATTTAGCGTGAACCGCTTACACATTTCTGTGAACTTCTCGTGCTTGGACCAGAAGCGTGGATAACATTGAGCATTCAATTTAGATATTGGATCAGGATTTATTAACAGACGTCATCTTCTCACTCGGGCGAAATACCCTGTTGAATCATTTGCTTTTTGTATAGTAATTTGCCCTGAAGAAGCCTCAAGGGTGAAACGCGTTGGCTGGGTTGTCTAAATTATGAATAAAAGGATTCACTACAGCATTTAGAGAAACAACAGTTGTTCCTGTCATTGTGGTTCTTTCTGGTTTTTGGGATTAAAATCCAATGATTGTTGTCTCTGCAAATGTGCCTTTCTTACCATTTGTGACTATAGGTTTTTAACTTCCATTTCAGAGACAAGACTGAAGGTTAAATCTTTGACAGGGATGAAGCTGTTGGATGTGGTCGACACACTCCCTCACAATGGGTATGAAATCGCACAGCGGTCCTGGTCAGCCACAAACAGTGTTATTGAATGGCGCTTTATTTTTCTTGCTGCTTTTTACCTTATATCTTTAAAAATTCATATCAACGGTTCTCTTTATTGGACATTTTTCAAATTTTGGTGTCATACTACTCATTAAAGTGTATTTATTGTTCTAAAGAAGTTAGTGGAGCTTTTGTTGTGTTGTATTTGAATTTTGTTTCTTTTTTAAAAACTAATCTTTTTTGGAGTCTGGACAAAAGAAAGTAAGCATTCAGACATATATCATGAGACCACATTCAGAGTTGCGAAAAGCCAGTACAGTGTCATACATAGTGGTTACCTACATGGAAGACAGCAAACAAAACTTCTTCGTACAGTGGTGTGATGTGTCATATTACAAAGGAGGAGGTAAAAGCCCAATATAATCCCTCCCCCCAACATCCCTAGATCAGGAAAGACTAAAATCTTGAATACTTGCATGTGCAGAGTGGCAAAAGTATCTACTAGTTGGTAGATAGGAGTAGGTGCTGGTACCTGTCTCCCCAAGCTGGCCAGAGGGTCTTGACCAAAGGGGTCACATGGAGTGTGAGGACTCATGTCTGAAAGTGATGGAGTGCACTTCTGCGTGCTGGGCAGGAGAATAAAGGAAGAGCAACAGACAAGAACCTCACTAGAGGCCCTCATACATAATCAAAACCTTTTTGGGAGTCCGTGAGATTATCTGTCATACATTCAATGGTGAGACTCTGACAAAGGCGAGCATGCCATTGGGACATGGAGGGGGCGGTGGAGTTCTTTCAGGCTGCTGCCAGAGCCATTTTAGCTACGCCCACACAAAGCCGTACTATAGATCCGTCTCCCACTGTTTGGTGCTTAAGGGAGGGGTCATGTAGCCCCAGGAGTACAAAGTCTGATGTCTGAGGAAGGGGGTATAATAGGATCTCTCTCTTCTGTGCTAGAATCTCATTCCAGTGTGGCCTAATTGTGGGGCAGTCCCACCATGTGTGACGGAAGTCACCCAAGAGTCTGCAGCCTCTCCAGCATCTAGCAGATGATTCTGGGTATATTTTGGTGGGATGTAACTATCATTCATAAAGTATTTTATAATAGGTTTCTCTAAGG
Organism: Triturus cristatus; assembly: GCF_964204655.1. NCBI lineage: Eukaryota > Metazoa > Chordata > Amphibia > Caudata > Salamandridae > Triturus > Triturus cristatus. The sequence continues at coordinate 504,579,721 of NC_140591.1, forward strand.
CCCTTTGATCAGTTAAAACTTCGGATGTCGCTCCATAGTTTCTGCCACAGCTCTACAGCAATGGGCATCTCCAGGATCTGGTTCAAATAGGCCTCTCTGTCGAGGAAGAAAAGCATCTGCCGTGGAGACCAAGAGAGAAAGTAGAACCGAGGTTCAACCCCAGGACCTCTCTTGGCTACCTACAGATTTCTCCATTGGGAGCAAGTCTCTTGTGTTTGCCTGTCGGACCACAGGTTACATTACCTAGTGTTTTATAATTGGGTGTTGTGGTATAGTTCTGTTCTGTAGCTGATAGATTGAATTCACTGTGACAGTTGTCGAACGTGAGGATGTCCCACCCATGGAAAAGATCAGAGATAACGAGACAACCCCCCTTCCGCCAAAGGTCAAAGGGACCTGGGGCTAGTGCTGGCCGGAGAAAGCCTTGTTAAAGTGTATAGTGGTATAGGGTGATGGAAAAGTCATCAACGCATGCCGGCGGGTTGCCTCATCCCAGGCTTTTAGTGTAGTTCTAATCGGAGTGCTTCAATAGGCATAGGATTTGGTTTAGGTTTCCACATAACATCCCAAATCGTTCTACCTGTTATTGCCCTGTCCATATGTAACCAGTGTTTGTCTGATTCCTTTATGGACCACTCCATGATTACTGAGAGTTGTGCTGCCCTGTTGTAGATTGGGAAGTTCGGGACGGCCAATCCTGCCATTTTGGGAAGGGTCAGAATTTTATGTGGTAATCTAGCTTTACGATTTTGCCAAATGAAAGCAATGAGCATGTAGTGTAAGGCAGAGAAAAAGCTCTGGTCTATGTCAGTGTGGAGACCCTGGAAGAGGTAACAAAAAGAAAATTGGCAGTACTGTCATCTTTAAAGCCTATATACAACCTAGCCAGTTTAGAGAGAGTGGGGTGCATTTCTTGAGGTCTTTTTATAGTTGCCATAATAAATGGGGGATAGTTAGCCATATCAATATCCTCTACTCATGGTATGATTTTTATACCGAGGTACATGATTTCCTTTTTCACCCAATGAAAGATTGTAGAGGAGACCAGGCCCTTTCATCTATCCAGCCAGGATTGTCAAGTTGAGTAAAAAGGATTTGGCAAGACTGACCTAGAAATCAGCCACTGGCTCAAATTCCCAGAGTTCCATCTGCAGAGCCGTCAGCGATTTTCGAGGGGAAGTAGGAGTCAATAGGACATCACCTGCAAATAGTGAGAGTTCATGATTGACCAACCTGAAGGGTTTTCCCTGAATAAAGGGAGAGGCCCGTATTCTAGCTGCCAGAGGCTACATGCTTAAGGCAAATTGAAGTGAGGAATGAAGACACCCCTGGCACGCACAATGTTCTAGAGGGAAATATTCAAAACAGTCCTATTAATTAAAACTCTAGCGCAGGGTGTGCATAGTTGTCTTGAATCTGTGTAATGAATTTATACCCAACACCAAAATGAAGAAGTTTGTGAAAGAGAAAGGTCCAGTCCACCATTTTGAATGCCTTCTCAGCATATAGTGCCAACTGCACTGCAGGTACCTGTTTCTTAGTTGCTTTTTTCACTAGATGGACCACCCATCGGAGATTGTCATGTGTCTGCCATACTTTAATGAAGCCCAACTGATCTGGGTGGATCAAATCCGGCATGACATTTTCTAACCGATTAGCTAACATGTTGGTGTACAGCTTTGTGTCAAGGTTCAGCAAGGCAATAGGTCGGTAGGACGGACATTTACTAGGGTCCTACCCTGGGTGGGGGATGACTGAAATGAGGGCTTCAGCCATAGAGGAGGTCACAGCTCATGGCTCAACAAAAGAGTTAAAAAGAGTGGTCTGGTGTGGTTCTAGCCTGGAGCTGAAGGTCTTATAAAACTGAGCAGTAAACCCATCTGGACCTGGGGATTTGTGTAGCTTTAGGGAATCTATAGCTGCTTGGACCTCCTCTGTACTAATGAATTCCTCCAGTAATTCCGGTTGGGCTGGCGAGATTTTGGGGAGTGTGCTGTTCACCTAGTACACCGTTTGTATGTGGTTATTCGCTGTGTCGGAGGAGTATAGAGTTGTGTAATAGGTTCTGAAGGACCCAGCTTTCCCGTCTTCTGTATAAGTCAACTTCCCAATAGCCCCCTCATTTGGATCATTATAGTCTTTTTCCTGCCTCACCCTAAGCTGACGGGCCAGATGAGTGCCCACTTTATTTCCTCTTTCGTATATGGTTTCTCAGTTCTGCTCTGTTGGAGTATATGGCTGTAATTGTACCCCTCAATCTAATAATTGTTTGTTGAAGAGTAAGGGTGGGGGATACCTTATGAGCTCTTTCAATTTGGAGGAGCTCTTCCTTCAATGCCAAGTGCCCCTTAATCTTCTGCTGTGTGAGAGTAGTCATTAGCGAGATACACTTCCCCCTCAGCACAGCCTTAAAGGTCACAGGTAGTGGAATAGTTAGTGTCACGGGGGTCATTCATCTGGAAATATTCTCTGATGTTTTTCCGAAGCTTGTCTCCAAAGAGTGTAAGAGGATTCAGAAGAGAACACCTATGGATGATTTCAGGGCCGGCCAGTCTAAGGTAAACTCCACCAAGGCATGATCTGAGATTGTTAAGGGGTTAATATTAGGGGCTGCAATAGCATGTTGTTGTGTGTGGCTTACAATGATGTGATCAAGTTGAGAATAAATTCAGTGAGAATACAAAAACGGTATAGTACTTTATTGTGGGGTGTAGTGATCACCACGCATTTAGAAGGCCAAATTGTGTCAATTCATGTTTCATAGGCTTAGAGAGGTGCCTGTGTGTGAACTCTGGGGTGGTTACTATCTAAACTATGATCCCAGATAAGGCTGAAATCCCACAGTACTAATACACACCCTTCCACAAAACCACCTAACAGACTGAGAGAAGAAAGGAGCAAATCTGTCTGATTGAAGTTTGGGGCAAAAATCGTGGCTAACGTAAATTTGTGTCTACGTAGGAATCCTCTGACCATCATCAGTCTCCCCTCCCTATCAGTCTTAACATCGGTTATTTGGAATTTAAGAGGATAGTAAAACGGCAGGGACACCCATTGGGTTTGGAGCTTGCAGACAACTTGTATCTCAGCGGGTACAATTTATGCTTTAAACTATGTCCTACAGTATGTTTAAAATTGGTTTCCTGCAGTGCTATTATCTCAAACTGTCAGTCAATTATATATTTTCAGAATTTGTATCTTTTGCATAGGGAATTAAGGCCCTTATAATTCTTGGAGCCAAGATTCACAGCCATGGGGATCTCATGGCATGGTACCTCGCTATTCAGTCAGGCTTGTCAGACTGGCGAATGGAAGGCACTAGGTATGTCCTCAGCTGTACCCGCTTCCCCTCACCCATCCCTCAGCTTTCCGTGTCCCTCCCCCATTTCCTCCAGAGTCTCTGGACAAAACAACTATAGAATCATTAATATGAGAAAACTTGAGAGCCTTGGCTCCCCAATGTGGACAAAACATATCTGGTAACACATATGAACCGAGGGCTTTGGTCCATTTCTGCAAGTACACTGTGCAAGTTCGCTCAATGCGCTTGAGTGTGAAGACTCTGACTGGCATACAATCCTCGTTTGTTGCCTCCCATGAAAGCTGAACCCTGGCCAGGACTGGAATATCCATGGCCAGGGGCCTCAGATTTGGGTTCAACCTGGATTGTGCCCCAGGAGAGTCAAGGGCCAGTTGACCCAGGCCAAGACCAACAGGAGGTGTTTCTCTAGTCTCTCACCCGAAGGGCCATCAAAGAAGTTTCATGGGAGATTTGTCAGTGTCCCATCACTTGCCTTTATCCCATTCTCTATGCTGCAGTTGCAAATTTCCACCAGCCGTGGTGTGGAGATGGTCTCCCCTAACACCAGTATCTTCCTGTGCTGTTGTAACCTCCAAAGCCAGCAGGACCACTGCTCCCTCCAGGTTGGTGAAATGGTGCAGTTTATTTTTATACTCAAAGGCTATGCCAAAAGGATATGTCCATCAGTATTTAACATGTTCTTTGCTAAGATGGTCGGTGACTGGATTGAGGTGCATTCTTCTAACCAGGGTGGCTGGAGCCACATCTTGAAAAAGGGAACAAGCTGACCCCCAGAATATTACGGGATCTTGTTTATGGGCTGTCAGGAGAATCTTCTCTTGAATCTTAAAGGTGCGCAGCTTAGCAAGAATGTACCAAATCCGTTTGCTTTCTCCATTATTCTGTGGCCCAACCCTATGGACACCTTCCAGTCGCATCTTGGGTTGATCATCACCCAAAAGATTTGAAAACATGCCTACCTCAAATGTCTCCAAATCAGAGCTCCTCCTGCTCTCGTATGTGAGCGTTGTTGTATCTGGAGTGATTTTCCAAATCCTCACACTTAAGAGGGCCATCTGCAGTTGTGACAGTATATGGTCTGTGTCTGTATCCAGTAGGGTCATGCGCTGATCAAGGTCAAGGCACTTCACTTCAGGGCCTAGCGCACGTACCCTCACAGAGTGCACATCAGTTTGGAGGGGGACAGCCAGGAGTTAATGTCCATCCTCAGGGTCTCCCGGGAGGAGGCTAAGTCAGCTCTCAGTTTTTCCCTGAGTTCTTTCTTAAAGTCTCTGAGCGAGGCTAGGAGGTTTTCTTTCATCAGGGCATAGTCTAATCCCAAGCTTTCCTGGGTGGATGCTTCCGACTCAGTGAAGTAACTGATGACTCTATTGGACAGAGCCCTCTGTGGTGGCATAGAGGCTATTCAAGGTGCCAAGACCAGCAAGAGGTGTTCCTCTATTCTCTCACATGAAGGGTCATTGAAGAGGTTCCAAGGGAGATTCATCAGTGTCCCATCACTTGCCAGTACGCCATTCTCTATGCTGCAGTTGCCAATTCCTTCAGCTGTGGTGCGGAGACAGTCTGAGAAGAGTTCTCCCCTAAAACCCATATCTTCCTATGATGTTGTAACCTTCAAACCTAGCAGGGCAATTGCTGCTTTCAGGTCAGTAAAATTGTGCCATTTATTCTTATACACAAAGGAAATGTTCATCGCTATTTAACATGTTCTTTGTGTTGATGGTCGGTGACCGGTTCGAGATGCATTCTTCTCTCCAGGGTGGCTGGAGCCACATCTTGAAAAAGGGAGCAAGATGCCCCGCAGAACATTACGGGATCTCATTTACGGGCTATCAGGAGAATCTTCTTTTTGACCTTAAAGGAGTGCAGCTTAGCAAGAATTTCCCTAATCCGTTTGCCTACTCGATTAATCTGTGGCCCAACTGTTGACCCTTTCCACTCGCACCTCTGGGTGATCGTCGCCCAGAAGATTTGAAAACATGCCTACCAAGAATGTTTCCAAATCAGGGCCCTCATTTCCCTCCTCCCACCCCGTATGCCAATCGTTGTCATGTCTGGAGTGATTTTCCAAATCCTCACACTTAAGGAGGGCCATCTGCAATTTTGAACGTACATGGTCTGTTTCTGCCTCCATTTTGTGCCATGCACTAATCAAGGTCAAGGCACTTCACTTCAAGGTCTAGCGCACATGCCCCCAGAGAGTCCATATCATTTTGGAGGGAGGAGAGCCAGGAGTTAATGTCCTTTCGTCAGTGTCTCCGAGGAGGAAGCAAAGTCAGATCTCAGTTCCTTCCTGAGTTCTTTCTTAAAATCTTTGAGCAAGTCTAGGAGGTCTTCTTTCATCATAGCCAAGTCTCCTCCCACACTTTCCTGTGTGGGAGCTGCAGACTGAGTGAAGTAACTTGTGACTCTATTTGAATGCTCCCTCTTTGGTGGCATAGAGGCTATTTAAGGTGAGTGGTCACCAACCTTCCAACTTGGGTGTCCAATGACTAGTAGAGAGAAATACTGTCACCTGTTCTGCCGCCGGGGGGAGGGGCATGAATAACTCAGTGGGAGTCCCTTAGTGTGTGACCACATCAGCAGAACCAGCTGGGCAGTTGACTGCCAACCCACTCGATAGTGCAGGTTCCCATTCCCACTAAAGTTGCCTTTGATTGAGGGGTCCACGCTATGCGGTGACCATCCGGGCTGCCACAGAAGTACATGGGACACCCAGTAAGCCTGGAGGCACAGGGAGCCACAGGGGTGTGGGAGACCACAGTCCGGTGACCCATCAAGTGGTACATAGTCTCAAGGACAAGCATGGTTCACTGCCCCAGGCACAACCTATGGTGATAGTCAGGAGAGGATGCAGCCAATTGGCCCAAAGAGAGAGTCAGTATGGCCAAAGGTGAAGGGCTCGAAGCAGGACAATACAGATGGGGTGAGCAGAGCCTGGCTCCTTAAGATGGCAGGCTACGATGCATAGGCCAGATGGCAATATTGATCTGACCAGTCGGCAGGGCACCATGAGGAAGGGGCAAGCAGACATAGTCTCAACTTCTCATAGTGTGGAAAGGCAACCTTTGGAGTAATTTGTCACTCCCAGTGAGATCCATGGGTACCACGTGGTAGTCTCCATGTTGGGGTCAGGCAACCGCCTGAGTGAAAGCCCCCATTGCTGCAAGCTGCACCCGGTATCCACCAGACTTGTGTTCAGCCCTCTCGGAGTTGAGGGAGCGTGACCGGCTTCACCAGCGGTACCCGCAGCACCCCACTTTACCAAGCAAGTCGCCGCAGCCGCCATGTTGTTGCCTTGTCGCCTGGGCTGTGTTTACATCTTTAAATCCTGGTTGGCTTCCAATGGCTGGCCGAGCAGATCTGTGCACCCGAAGGCATTTAGGACATCTCACCCCACCAGGTCTGGCAGGTTGGTAAATGGAGAAGAGCTATAAACTGGAAGTTTGTACAGTGTAGTGTAGAGCATCTGTGGAGCACATTCACACGGCCAAGATGGTTGGCCACTCCCCGTATTATGACTTTTAACACTACTGAATGTTCTACACATTTTTCAAGTTAAGCCTGTGCTCCTACCCACAGCATCAGGGGGTTGAGCAGATGATTACATTATTGAAAATGGGTTCCATCCAGACAGGTTTGTGCTCTTAATCCTTGTGGTGGACTCACAACTATACCAATTCATAACCCACTTTCTTGCATGCTTCTTATGGGAACATTCTATTACTTTATGGATGTATTCTGAAAAAAGGCTTCAGAATGAAAGCGATAAGAATAATAGCTTACAAGTCACATAGCTAAGAAATAACACATTCAAAGAATGGATCAATAAACCAAAACCCATGCATTCACTTAAAAACCTAATAAAGCTGGCACATTTAGAAAGTACAATATATTATCAGGGTTTCCTATTGACCAAAGAGTCCTCATATATTAGCAACATAGCAGAATAATTCTTTGGATGAAATTCATATGGGATTTAAAAACCTTGATTCATCTAGTAACTGTGTAGTAACACATTAAAAAATAGTTAATTATAGATTGTGGGTCTGTACTATGGCCAGGTAGTGCTGGGTGGAATAACTCCCAAATTATTTCTCGTTCTTTGCTCCTGTTATTACACCTTTTATATTTCTGTAGGATGATCCATCCAATACTATGCAAAAGACGATGTTCTCTAGTCATTGGTTTTTAGCAAGACATTTCAAAATGAGAGAATTAAGAAAGTGGAGCTGTTTAAAATACTAATTAAGATGAGGCTTTGGTAGGAACCTGTGGCGGGCACATTTGCTAATTGATGCTATGTTTATTTTACAAACATTTCTTCAAGATTATGTCAAAGTTGCAAAATGTTCTAATTTTGAAATTGGTGTATCTTCTTTTTCAATCAAAATCCAAGGATAATTTTCTGGAAATCCTTGGCTGTCACTCCTACAGCAGCTAAGATTCACATCACACTTTTCTTCTGGCTTAATCAAAGTGCTGGAGTATATCACGGTTTAAATTCTTGCAAACAATTTTCTTCTTATAAAAACACAAACGTGCTGAAGCAACAGACCATGTTCTTATTCCAGATGCCTTCATGGAATATGAAAGCAGTCCTTGACAAACCACGTCTATAAGGATTTGGGTGAGTCAAGCTTTAACAAACTCTCAATCATTTGATCCTGAAACATTCAAGATGCAAGGTGAGCTTAAAGGTTGCTGAGAAAGTGTTAAGCTGCTGTAAATTCTTAATAAAAAGATAAACTTTTTTCGGAATAAACAAACCTTTCGGGCTGGCTTTCAGAAGTGGAACAAGTTCTTCTAAGCTTTTTTTGAGGAGAGGAACACATGGTTTTTGAGGGAGGATGCAGAAGGGTTACTTAAAGGCACTTTAGTTAGTTCAATTCAATTCAATAACTTTATTCGATTGTAATTAGAAACAATCATAAAAGTATAAAATGACAAAACATTACAATTCATTAAAAAGGAAATTAAAAAAGTCACATCATGTGGAAAACACGTTGTCATGAGTAAACAATAGGGAGAGAAACCATTTACACGATAATCCTATTTCTAATACGAATCACTTTCTTTAAGTACAATGTAATAGTTGCAACACAAAGGCAATTGTCTAACCGTTGAATTTCGTACATGGCCGGGCGACATTGCCGATGCCCGATCTCTCTTAAAAAAGGCAATAATTGGGCAATCCTCATTTGATGGTAAAATTTACAAAATAAAACAACATGCATTGTACTTTGGGGAGAACTTCCATCACAGGGGCAGGGAGGTAAAACATGGGACCAATTGTTAACTGATGGAAAGCTAACCAATCTATGAAAGATTCCCAACCTGAAACGGGTTAATATGAATCTGTCATAGTTACTCGAGACATGGATCAGATAGGGTTGAATATTAAAAGAAGTTAAGATTAAGTGATGATTTAAGACATTGGGTTTTGTGATCTCAGCAGTAATTCTTAAGGAGTCTAGAAAGAGCAAACCCTCTTTTTTAAGCTCTTTCCGTGAAATAGCAAGCATGGTATGGGGTTTTAGAAAATAATCCAATTTACCAATATCACTTAAGAATTTTTGTACGTAGTTCAGCCACGTTATCCTCGAGTGTCCATCTAATTTTAAAACATCTGCCAGTATGACTCTGTTGAGTATGGGTTCTTCTTTTGTCCATACCCTATTTATTTATTTATTTATTTATGGGCTTGTAACGCGCCGGCATCACACCCGAAGGTGTATCTCCGCGCGGTGCTGTGAAGAAACAGGTAGGGCAGCGCTCCAACTAGAACAGGGTTGTCTTTAGGCGTTTCCTGAAAGCTAGATGGCTCGGGCAATCTCTGAGGGAAAGGGGAAGACTGTTCCACAGACGCGGGCCCATAATGGAAAGGGCGCGACCTCCCTGTCTGGTCTTGTTATGTCTAGGAACCTGGAGTAATAGCTGATTGCTGGACCTAAGAATGCGGGAAGGGCGGTGGTATACAAATTTCTCGGCCAGGTAGTGTGGACCGAGGTTGTGAAGACTCTTGTGCACCACACAGCAAATCTTGAATTCCACCCGTTTCCGGATGGGAAGCCAATGGAGGGCCTTGAGGAGGGGCAAGGATGGAGTTCTAGGGGGGGCATTGGTCACCAGGCGGGCCGCAGTGTTCTGAACCACCTGAAGTTTATTAAGCACTCCTTCATTGGCTGCTAAGAATAGGCCATTGCAATAGTCCAGGCGGCTCAAAACGAGGGCCTGGACCAAGGTCTTTCTTGTATAGTCTGGTAGAAGGGGGAACACCTTCCGAAGGAGGCTAATGATGTGGAAGCAGGATCCCGCCGTGGTGCTGGCATGATGGGCAAGGGTGAGATCATGATCTAGACAGACCCCCAGGTTTTTCACCACCTGTTTAGGGGAAGGGGCCTGACCCAGACTGGAGGGCCACCAGTCAGGGGTCCACAGGATTTTTGCCTCTCCGAATAGCATGACCTCAGACTTTCCCACATTACACTGGAGAAAGTTCTGGGCCATCCAGCTGGCGATCGCAGTCATGCCGTTGGAGAAAGCTTGTCTTATCTCTGGGGTAAAGTTTTTAAAAGTGAACAGCAGCTGCGTATCGTCAGCGTAAGAGATGGGCATAAACCCGAAAGACCTCATAATGTTAGCCAAAGAGGAGACATATACGTGTAACAACGTAGGGCTGAGACAGGAGCCCTGCGGGACTCCTCTGGTGATGCTGGCCGAGGGGGAGCTGAAGGAGCCCATATTCACCTTCTGGGTCTATGCCAAAGTAATACCGGTTCCAAGATATAAAAGGGAGACCCAATTCCGCGTGACAAATAAAATTAGAGGAACTCCTAGGAACAGCGAGGATAAATTTTAGAAAAGAATTTTTAAGAATCTGAAGCTGAGAAGTATCAGCAAGGCCCCAGATCCCACTACCATACATTGCGGCGGAAACGCATTTGGCTTTATAGATCTTAATTAATTCAGTAGGTGGTCTGGTGCCTAATTTCCTCGCGAAGGATCTAAGGGCGGCAATTGCATGATTCACTACCAGTTTTTTAGCTAATATAGCCTCACCCCAAGCATCGTTCGCGGTAAATAAAATACCCAAGTAGGAGAATTGCTTCGTACAAGATAACTGCTGGCCCTCAATAAATATGGTCTTTTTAACTTTAGCACTTCTGCCACAGCGCATGATGAAAGTTTTTGATATGTTAACTCGTAAGCCCAGATCTTTCATAAAAAGGGCAAAGTTCTCAACCATGCGTTGTAGACCCACTTGGGTGCGAGACATTAGTGCGGCATCGTCCGCATACATTAATAGCGGTATTGAACGACCAGCTGCATGTGGGAGATCAAAGCTTGGGTTGCAGAGGGCCTTCTCCAATCCATTGATATATAAATTAAAAAGGAGTGGTGCCAGGACACAACCCTGCCTAACACCACACCTAATAGGGATTTTGCCCGTGCATTCTCCCGTTCGTCCAAAACGGACCCGAGCAGATGCATCACTATAAAAACATTTAAGAAAATAAATAATATTATCTTCAACCCCAATTTGGTCCAAAAGTGTCCATAGTTTAGAGTGGACCACACAGTCGAAAGCGGCTGAGAGGTCAACAAAAGCCACAAACAAATTCTCCCTCTTAGCCCTGATGTACTTCCCGGTCAACATTAAAAAGTTAAGGCCCTGTTCCACGGTTCCCAGGCCAGGACGAAATCCGTATTGTAGATCGGATAAAATAGAGTTATTCTCAACCCATAAAAGTAAGCGGTCCAGGATGACGCGTCCAGCTATTTTAGTATAGGAGTCTAAAAGGGAAATAGGTCTATAGCAACCCGGGTCAAGTCTGTCCCCCTTTTTGTAAATTGGGACTATAATCGACTGCACCCAAGTGGGCAATAAGTCCGTCCTACAGCTGGCTTTAAGCACCTGAACCAAAAGAGGGGCCCACAGAGAGGGAAGAGTCTTAAACACGTCTATAGGCACACCGTCAGGGCCGGGGGCCATCCCACCCTTACTCATTAATATAGCCTTTTCAACCTCTTCTAGGGAAAACTGCATATTGCCAAAAGGAGGGAAATCCGAAGGTTTGCAGGGAGGATAAAACAGGCCATCACCCTCATACACATTGGAGAAGTGGTCAATCCATTTGTCCTCTGGGATGGCTATCTCGATGGAGGGGCAGACCACTTCTGTAAGAAAGGGATTTCTAATGATTTTCCAAAACCTTGCACAGTCATTAGTGACCGAAGCCTGATGGAGCGCTTCCCAAGAATCTTTCCTTAACTCGTCTTTCCTTTCTTTAAGTGCTAGTTTATAAACTTTCCTGGCACCACGAATATCTTCCATGCACCTAGGTTGGATAGCTAGCGTTTTCTTTAAGTGTGAATATGCTCTGGTACAACTAGAGTTAAACCAGCCATCCCTTGGTGCGAAATTACTTTTACATTTCCTCGTTGGGGAAGATTTAATTTCATCACAGATTATCGAAAAGGAAGCAAGAATATTAACTGGAATAGCCTCCTCTGAGAGACAAGTCTCGAACTCGGGAGCACATTTGTTTAATAGTTTAGTTAGTTAATTTTACTACCAATATAACAACCAAAGTGTGTATTAAATTGAGTGTAATTTACAGGAAGGCCTGCACATTAGGACCAAGATTTTGTTTCTTTACACAATCAAATGAAACGTGAGAGAATTTACCAGAAACGTTCAGCTTCTTTGAAATTATACATTTCATTACTAGTGAAACAGAAAAACCATTTTTAACTTGCAATGAAACCTATGAGTGTTACCTAAGAATCAATCAATCAATCAATCAATCAAATAATTTGTAAAGCGCACTACTTACCTGCAAGGGTTTCAAGGCGCCGAGGGTGGGGAGTGGGGGGGTGCTATTGCTACTGGTCGAACAGCCAGGTTTTGACTCGTCTCCTGAAGGTTAGAAGGTCTTTGGTTTGTCATAGGTTGAGGGGGAGGGTGTTCCAGGTCTTGGCAGCGTGGTGGGAGAAGGATCTGCCTCCGGCTGTGGTTCTACGGATTCGTGAGACGGTAGCCAGGGAGAGGTCTGCGGAGCGGAGATTCCTGTTGGGTACGTAGAAGGAGAGTCGACTGTTGAGATTGGCTGGGCCGGTCTTGTGGAGTGCCTTGTGTGCGTGGATCAGGAGCTCTAAGGAGATTCTTTTGTTGATGGGGAGCCAGTGCAGGTTCCTCAGGTGGGGGGTGATGTGGTCGTGGCGCGGGATATCGAGGATCAGGCATGCAGAGGCATTCTGGATTCTTTGCAGTCTGTTGATGAGCTTGGTTGGGGCTCCAGCGTAGAGGGCGTTTCCGCAGTCGAGTCTGCTGCTGACTAGGGCCTGGGTGACTGTTTTCCTTGTGTCTGTCGGTATCCATCTGTAGATCTTGCAGAGCATACGGAGGGTGTTGAAGCAGGTGGAGGAGACAGCGTTGACTTGTTTGGTCATGGTGAGTTTCGAGTCAAGGATGACTCCCAGGTTGCGTGCATGGTTGGTAGGTGCGGGGGGTGTCCCCAGCGATGCGGGCCACCAGGAGTCGTTCCATGCTGAGTGGTTGGGCCTGAGGATGAGGATCTCCGTCTTGTCTGTGTTCAGCTTAAGGCGGCTATCCTCCATCCAGTTGGCAACGGCCTTCATTCCCTGGTGGAAGTTGGATTTAGGGGTGAGGGGGTCCTTGGTGAGGGAGAGGATCAGTTGTGTGTCATCCGCGTAGGAGATTATGTTGAGGTTGTGATGTCGGGCGATGCATGTGAGAGGCGCCATGTAGACGTTGAACAGCGTCGGGCTGAGGGAGGATCTCTGCGGGACGCCGCAGATGATTTCGGAGGCTTCAGATCGGAACAGGGGAGGCGGACACTCTGGGTTCTGCTAGAGAGGAAGGAGGAGGTCCAGTCCAGGGCCTTGTCTCAGATCCCTGCATCATGGAGTTGTGTGCATAGTGTGCAGTGGCAGACAGTGTCGAAGGCGGCGGAGAGGTTCAGAAGGATGAGGGCCGCCGTCTCGCCGTTGTCCAGTAGGATCCTGATGTCGTCTGTGGCGGCGATGAGGGCGGTCTCGGTGCTGTGGTTGCTGCGGAATCCTGACTGGGAGGGGTCCAGGATGCTGTTGTCTTCGAGGTAGCAGGGGAGCTGGATGTTGCCTATCTTCTCGATGACCTTAGCTGGGAACGGAAGCAGGGAGATGGGCCGGAACTTTTTGACTTCGCTCGGGTCCGCCTTGGGTTTCTTCAGTAGGGCGTTGATTTCGGGGTGTTTCCAGCTCTCAGGGAAGGTCGCGGTCTCGAAGGAGAGGTTGATGATGTTGCGCAGGTGGGCTGCGATGGAGCTGCTGGCTTTGTTGAAGATGTGGTGTGGAAAAGGGTCAGACGGCGAGCGGAGTGGATTGTGCCCATGGTCTTGATTGTGTCTTCGATACTCACGTTGGCCCAGGTTGTCAGGGGGTCGTGGTCGGTGAGCTGTGGTCGGTCCGGCGTATTGGGGCCTGTTAGGGTCATCCGGGGGATGAAGCTGTTGTGGATGTTGGCGATCTTGCGGTGGAAGAAGGTGGTGAGGGAGTCGCACAGGGCTTGCAACGGCGGGATGTCGTTGGCATTGGAGCTGGGGTTGGAGAGTTCCTTCACGACGTTGAAGAGCTCCTTGCTGTTGTGTGCGTTGTTGTCGAGGCGGTCTTTGAAGGAGGTCCTCTTGGCGGTCCTGATGAGGTGGTTGTGGTTGAGGATGGCGTCCTTGTGGGCCGCACTGCTGACCGGCGACTTCTTGCTGTGCCATATGTTCTCCAACTTCTGGCAGGTGCGCTTTGACACTAGGAGTTCCGGGGTGAACCAGTCAGCTCTCTCCTGGTGTCTTTGAGGGTTTGTTTTTTCAGCGGGGCTAAGGCGTTGCCGCAGTCGTCCATCCATCATCTGAGGGTGCGCGCACCATCGTCAGGGTTGGAGGGGTTGGTCGGTGGGTTGAGTGCGAGGTTTGTCTGTAGTTGTACATCGGTGATTTTGCCCCAGCAGCGACGGGGGATCTGTAGGGTGCGGTGATGTGCGGCGGGTTTCCGGAAGGTGAAGTGGATGCAGTGGTGGTCAGTCCAGGTGGGTTCGGAGACGTGGCTGAAGGAGATGTGGGGGCTTGAAGAGAAGATGGCGTCTTGCGTGTGTCCGGCGATGAGGGTCGGTATCGTGACGAGCTGTTCCAGTCCGAGGTTGTCGAGGTTGTCTATCAGGGTGGAGGAGTTGCTGTCATTGTTGTTCTCCAGATAGAAGTTCAGGTCTCCGAGGAGGATGTAGTCGGTGGAGGTCTGTGCGTGCGTGCTGATGAAGTCAGCGATGGCGTCGCTGAATTGTGGTCGGGGTCCGGGTGGTCTGTAGATGAGGGTGCCTCTTAGGGTGGTCTTGGGGTCCGTGTGGATCTGGAAGTGCATGTGTTCGTCGGTGCTGAGAGTGTCGTTGGTGTTTGTTGAGACCCTGATGGTCTTCTTGTGGACGATGAAGATTCCTCCTCCGACTCCGTTGGTGCGGTCTCTGCGGGCAATCTTGTATCCATCGGGGATGGCTATGGCGATGTCTGGAGAGGAGGCTTAGTTCGTCCAGGTCTCGGTCAGGAAGGCGACGTCTGGTGATGCAGTGTCGAGTAGGTCCCAAGCTCGACGGCGTGTTTGCGTGCGGAGCGGGTGTTGATCAGGATGCATCGGAGCTAGTTGGGTTCTGTCGTGGCGGGTGTCTCGGCGTCTTCAATGCAGGAGAAGCTGCAGTTCCAGCAGGCGAAAGGACCGTGGGTGTGCTTCGGGGGCGGCCTGCAGCAGATCCATTTGACCCTAACATCTCTTTTGCACAAACCTACAATACACCAAACACCCAGATTACACAATTTTTCAATTATATTCTTGAAAGAAAAACCAAGGAATATGCTCTGAATAGCATGGTCTTCATTCACATGCTTTAATTGTGACAGACAGCTGTATTTCATTTCAAACAAACTTTAGCAATTCATTGATGTAAATTTTGTACCTGTAAAAAAATTTACTGACACCCATGTTTCCATGTAAATACATCTCCATCTGGGGTTCAGAATGTGCCTTGAAGGAATGGAATGTCTTAGAAGACTGTGAACATTCCAAAGCTATTCAACTGTGTGGAATCACTAATTTGTGTCTGATACCTTTCCGTGTATGGCCAGAGATTTCATCTGGCAAAGGGCTGGAACAAAGCTCCATTTAAATGAATGACTCATGGATTCATTTACTAGCCACATTTGAATCATACCCAAGCATTATTAATCATACTGTTACATGAATTGGAGGCAGCATTATGTAGTACATTTTGAAATAACTATAATACCAGAATTGTATAGATTTATTTACTTAAATACATTTTCCAAACATGATTAACACCATCTTAGTCATGTGAATGTACGGATGAGTGTATGTGGTATTTGTTTTGCGCAATCCGTTCCAAAAGACAGGAGTCCACTTAAAAGGTGGACTGTTACTTTATTCTACCATAGTGTTCATTAAAGTGCCGTCACTTCAGATCCTTCCTAAATTGGAGCATGGTTGAGGTGTTTGTGATAGATACAGGGATCTTGTACCAGATCCAGCATGCATAAATGAAAAACACCTAAAAGTTCTGCTTTTTCTTTTTTTCGAAATGGTCATCTCTAATCTGATGGCATCCTGGCTGCAGGTGTGCTGTGAGCCAAGTAATGTTCTGAGCTTGTAAGCCAGATAGGCAGGTTTTAGCATTAGGATGTGGGAAACACTTTGATGATTTAAAATATCCTGAGTTACCATGGTCTTTTAGATGGACATTACTTTTTTAATATAATGATAAAACTTTGCAATTTAATCTCCAGACTCGTGCCCTAAGATAACTAATAAATCGCGCCCTCGACATGCCCAGTTTTCTCTTCAATAATTTTATTGCAAATGTTGCAGAGATATTATCAATGATTCATGGAAGACGTTAGCTGATGCAATTTGTGGGGTAATTAGCAGTGCATGGCAAAGGCGAGAGATATAGTTACCTTTGGGCACGTGTGAGATAAGTGTATCTATAACTGTTAGATTTCTATGGTTTTGTGTTTGTAAAATCTGAACCTAACTATAATGTCCCTGTAACCTGTGTTTTTTTAGTAAATTTCAAAGGCTGTTTTTAAAGAACAAAACCTAACTATAACTTCCCTGCAACCTTTGTTTTTTTCAGTGAATTTCTAGGGCTTTTTAAAGTTAAGTAATAATTAATTACCTTAAGTTAATCCAACCCCTGCCCAAAGTGACCAATGACCAGGCACAGGGGAATGGGATCCCCAGGGCCAAAATCGGCCCAGGAAGGCGGGCTGTTTGGTTCCCCTCCCCCTTTGGATATTTGGCTGGGCCTCAGGGGATGGGGTCCCTGGAACTTAAATCGGCTCAGGGAAGGGGGCTGCATGCCTCCTCCCCTTTCCAGATACACCCGGGCCCTGAGCAATGAGGTCCCTGGAGCCAAACTCAGCCCAGGGAGGGCACAGCAATCCCCCTTTCCCCTTTATATATGCAGCCAGGGATGGGGTCTCTTGGTCCAAAATCAGCCCAAGGAGAAGAGTTATGTGCCTCCTCCCCATGAACATGTTGGTGGGCCCCGGGGTATGGAGTCTCCAGGACCATAAGCAGTAGCGGTCCGTGGAGGGAGTTCGGTGGGACAGTGAGGCAGGGCGGGGGAGGGGCAGGGTGGGGAAATGTAAACAACGGAATATGGATGAACGGAGGTAAGTACAAATTTAAATAAATAAAACAAATTTTGTTGCGCGCGCTGCATCGCATTTTGCGATGCAGCGCGTGCAAAGGAATTTCCTCCTTAAATATATTGCTGGAGGGCCCCCAGGGCAAAGGACCACCCCAGGAAGGGCCTCTGTGCCCCCCCTCCACCTACAAATGTGCTTGGCCCTGGGGGATGGTATTCCCGAGGCCAAAAACAGCTGGGGAGTTGGGCCACATGCCCCCCTCCCCCACAAAAATGTGTTGGACCCAGGAGATTGGGTACCCATGGCTGACATAAGCTGGGGAGAGGGACACATGTCCTCCACTTAATTTTAATTAGTGTCCCTGGGGGAATTGTGTCTTCAAGCCAGCATGGGTTTGGTTGCATGTGGGGGGTTGGCACCAGGACCTGGCCACAGGCAAGGCCTTCTGGCCAACCCCTCACTGCGCATGCTCCCCTTAATTCTAATTAGTGGCCCTGGGGGATACTGTCCTCAAGACCATAATAGGTTCGGTAAGGGAGGCCCTGAGGCCCTCTCCTCTTTAAAGAAAAAGGGCCCTGGGATCCCCAGAGCCATGCCTTGTGGCCACCCCCCGCTGAACCTGGCCAAAGGCTGTGTGCAGTGAGGGGTTGGATGCCTTTGGGGGGTGGTCACTGGCCAGGCCTTGTGGCCACTGTGCACAGCCAAAGGTTATGCACAGTGCGGGGTTGGCTGCATACGGGGGATTGGCCACAGGGTCTGGTGTGGCAGGTGTTGGATTAACAGGTGGTAGATAAATGTTACTTTACGTTAAACAAATCTTAGACATTCACAGAAAAAAACAAAGGTTAAAGTAGCAAAACAGTTATGTGAAATGTTTTGTTTTAAACTCTAAAAACCACTGAAATGTACTAGTTATAGTTGGAGTTATCTCAAGTAATTATACCTCATGCCCAAAGAAAAATATAACTGGTGCCCTCACCATGCACTGCTAATTAACCCAGCAATTACATCACTCATGACATCTTCTTTGACATCATGGATAATATCACTGTACGTGGTGGGGCATGCTTTATAGTTACCTTAGGCCATGGGTTAAAAAACATAAGGCCCTGGGGAGGGTTTGCCGCAGGGCCTGGTCACAGTCCAGGCCATGCACAGCAGGGATTGGCTTTACATATGGTGATAAAAGATGACTAAAGGTTGGAAAAACACTAGGTGTTCACAGAAAAAAAACAAAGGATATGGTAACATCTTAGTTAGGTGTGATAAAAAGATCAGTTTTTTTTTTTTTTAAATCATGGAAATTCACTGAAAACGTAACGTTATAGTTAGATGAATATGTTAGTGACAGCATTAATGTTTTGCACTAAACAAAAAGACAGAAATTCACCATTTACAGTTAGCAAAGCTAAATATAACTTGCTACCCCGTCATGCACAGCTTACGACCTCACATATTACATCACTCCTGACATGTTCTATGAATTCATTTATGACATCACTGATGACATCATTGATGACATCACTGATGACATAATCTGAGCTTCTTTAGTACACATTAAGCTATATATTATTATGGCATTAAAGGCCTGAAATTAAGTACAAAATTGCTCAGAATAACATGAAGTATTAATAATGCCATCACAGATATAATGCCCCTTAGGTGCAGCAAGCATGTGTTATGAACAGCATTAGCCCTATATACACTTCAGTGGTGGCCTAGTTCACATTAATAATCAACCACAGATATATGGGATACCCTCATTGCACAATGTGTTCAATATGTATACAACTGTTCAGAGAAAGGCAAGTTGCTCAAGATACTCAACGCCTGTTTCAAAATTAATTCCCTACTATGAACAGCTTTTTTCTGTATCAAACCTCTCACAGTCACCAAACCTACATTGAGAAATGAAGTTGATATCAGTAGAAATGTGGGTGCTGTAAGCAGTGTTTACTCTATGGAGAGAGTTGACTCTGTACCACACTGTTTGCAGACAGTGAAACTCTTATGAGAAATACACTACATGATAGTAAAACGTATCTATTAAAAACACTGTGCTCTATATTGAGCACTTTTAATAAAAAGACACTATTCGCTTAAAATTACCTGGGTCTGAAGGTGCTAAAGATTATACTACCTGCAGCCTTCATACTGTGGTGACAACTTTACAGATGGTGCATTTTCTGAAGCAATAGCAGCACACGCACCTAGGTTAGCTTCAAGGTTAGCTTCTAGTGCAAACATACTTTTATGTTATGTTATGTTATGTGGAAATTATCATGATGATACAATACTGTCTAATAACTCAAAGCTTAGCGGTGGCCGGCGCAGGTAAGCGTGGTGGGATGGGGAGGGCGGGGGGAAGTTCACAGACGAAGGAATAGGTAGAATTAAATAAAACCTATTCTGTCGTCTGACGACTTCCCTCCCGTCCCGCTACACCGCCCACCACGCTTACCAGCACCGGCCACTACTGTCAAGGCTCCTTACAAAACTTAATATTTGCTATTTAGACTATTTGCTCTGTTGGAAACGTTTTCTGCAGAACCAAAAAACATGTGTGGAACATACTGGACACAAGTCTTCAATTGTCATCTGCACACAGAGTTACTCTTCAATACAAAAATTCATAATGTGTTCAATTCCAATACACACCTATGATACATTAGAAGCATGTGTCTTATAAACGCTTACACCTATTAGTTGGACACAGGATGTACAACATTAGGTGGCAAAAGTAATATGGTTGTCATTTCTCACTATGTATACTATAAAACAAACTAACAGACCCATTGGATGATGTCATTAGTGATGTCATCAATTATGTTATCTGAGATGTCCTCAGTGATGTCATCAACGATGTCATAAAACATGTCTTATGAGTGATATAACATTTGAGGTCATAAGCAGTGCATGGCGGGAGCGTAAGTTATAGTAAGCTCTCTTAACTATAACTGGTGAATTTCTGTTTTTTTTAGTTCATAACGTTAATGTTGTCACTGACATGTTCACCTAACTATAACATTACTTTATTCTCTGGCTTTTCCAGTCAATTTTTAAGGTTTTTTAAAACAAAAAGCAGATCTTTTTTTAATATGTATATACATATATATCTATAAGGTGACGTTATTGCTTGGTGGAAATTTCAGTGACAATAATGCTTTAGACTCAAAAATCCCCAGAAATTCACCAGTTATAGTTATCTCTAGTAACTAATATGCCTTAAGGTAACTAAAACCTGAGCGTCTGCCATGCAGAGTATTCTCCTCAATGATGGTATTTCAAATGTTGCAGTGATGTTATCAACGATGTTATAAAACATGTCATGACTAATGTAATATGTGGGCTCCCCCTCCCACATGCCCGGGGGTCAGGACATCCTACCCTGGCCCATTATGTGGTAATTTTTAAACATTTCCAAAACTTGGGAATGAGTCTTGGTTCCACAGAAGAAAAATGACCAGTAGCAGAAAAAGCCTGCTCTGCCAATCACAATGCTTCATTTTCTTTTCAATTCCCACTCCCTGCTGCCAATATTTCTTAATTCTTTTTACCTTAAATTCTATAAAACGTCTAAATGGATTCACACCAAATTACAAAAAAGCACGCTTTCTGGGTGACAATCTAGCTTTCTGCCAAATTTGGTGCAATTCAGTACAGCTATTTTTTCGGTATTGTTGTCTAATTTTATCTATGAAAATTGGATAATGAAATTGGGTTTTGGGACCCTCCCCTTGATCTCAGCCCCCACTGGACGGATCACCACAAAACTTTCCAGTAAGGATTATGCAATTTTATATTCAAAGTAATTTTACAGCAGAACCTGGCTACTGGTCTGTCCCTATTCCCATCCCTCCATGGATGGCCAACAGAAGGCTTTGCGCAGCGGCAGGGCCTTCACCCTACCCTTCACTAGTGGCCAACCTTGGCTGCACACAACACTGCACAGTGGGAGTGAGCAGCAGGGTGTGGCCTCCTACACAGCCCTATACCCAACCCTCCACAGGCGGCCAGCGCCCACTGCCCATGGGCGGAGGGGTTGCCCACCCACAGAGGGTTTGGCACAGGCCCTGAGGACATGTGCAACAGAGGCTTGCTGCCCGCTGAGGGTTGCACCCGGCACTCCGTGGGCAGCTAACCCCTCTTGACACAAAGATACTGGGAGGATCGGCAAAGCCCCAAGAGATGACTTCACTGGAATCCACGGATCTAGTCAGTAAATCTGTGGCCGAAGTACAAAATGTAACTTTTTTTTGTTAACTATTTGGGCCTGGCGGCTGCAGGGTCTGAAGAACCCTAGCCTTGACCTGTAGTTAAGCTTCAACAAGTGGCCAACCTCAACTGCGCACTACCACAAGGAGGCCCTGCACCCAACCCTCCAAGGGCAGTCAACTCCTACTGCACACAGCCTTGCACAGCAGGACTTATCTCATTTCAACACCGAATTATAACGCTACTTTAACTTAGTTTTTTTCAGTGTATTTAAATTTTCTTTTTAATGTACATTAATATCTTATTACCAAACTGTGAATAAGTTGACATTTTTTGGGGGATTTTTTTTTTTTTTGTCCTCATACCCCACCAAGGTTCTATATGTGCGATCGATAGGTTAACAAGCGATATGCTACCTCAGTACATACCAACTGGAAGGGACAAAACATGGAGCGAGGACCTCATCCCATAGCAATAGTGCTTGACATACCTGCGATCAGCATAGCGTAACCTTACGAGAGATTTTGAAAATCCGCCGAAATACTGAAAAAAGTATCAAGGCATTGCTTATACCCAGAAATGGGATAGATGGCTTAATCATTGGACCTGGGGGAAAAAAAAACAAAAAAAAAAACCAGTCTCTCAATGGTCCCATTTCAAGAGGCGCCAAAAAGATCTTTTATCAGGATTCCCTATTCTGGCCAAGTACAACTTGGAGACTTGCAAGGCAGAAGCAAACCATTCATTGACAGAAGGAGGTAAAGAGTCCTTCCACTTCTTGCATATCTCCCTTCTGGCAAGTAGTATAGCATAGAAGACTAACTTTTTCACCAATGTGGAGACCCCCTCTAAAATTCCGAAGATCACTAACTGAGGATCTAATTTAATGTTGAAGTCCACTGAGGATGACAGAATCTTACAAATAGCTTCCCAGAACTGCGACAAAAAAGGGCACTCGTAAAACATGTGGATATCCTAGGCAGCCAAGAGACCACACCTAGCACACACCACCATATTCCCCTGAGTAAATTTAGAGAGGCGAAGGGGAGAGTAGTACGCTCTGTGAATAGTATAAAGGTGGTTCCTGCGCAACCACTCCGGCTTCACAACATCCCACATCATACTACATGATGTACCCCATAGCTCCTGCAAGTTGGTATTGCTTATATCTGGCCCCCAAAGCTCATCAGGTAATAAAAATACCCCATCCATCTCCTCCAAGATCAAATTATACCACGACGAGCAGGGGATTTGTTGATCAACAAAGTTATAAGAGTACTATAACCACCTAGTGGGAACTTACTTCTCCGAGAGGGCCGTGCAGTATAAGATCGAGACCAACTGGACATCTGCAGATATTTTAGCCTAGCCAGGCCAGGGCCAATCCTCCCACTCAAGCACTCCCAAGAAAGTAATTCGCCCTCAACAAATAGGTCACCCCAAACCTCCAACCCTACCTCCCTGATGGGTATTGCAAGTGAATCACACAACCAGGGCGGAGGATCGGGCAGATCCCATAAGGGAGTCCTACAGCCATAATACTCTATTTTAATAGCTTTTCGAACCTGGGCCCAAGTCCTTGCCATCCCCAATAGGATCTTCAATTTAATCTTTTTAAAGTACTTGGGATCTCCAAATTTCAAAAGGAATCCAAACTGGCGAACCCCCTCTCCATTAAGCAAAGTGGTGTATAGAGTTCCCACCCCATACTCTAATGGTTTCTTTAACAGCATCCTGGCATGAGAGAGCTGGAACGCCCATGCATACAACTGGATGTCCGGAGCAGCCAACCCCCCCTTTTCCCTACGCCTCCTTATCTTTTTCCACGAGATTCTTGGAAGATGTTTATTCCAAATGAATGTGTTGATCTCGGCCTGAAATGCTTTAATAGAGATTGGATCGAAATA
This sequence comes from Triturus cristatus, assembly GCF_964204655.1. NCBI lineage: Eukaryota > Metazoa > Chordata > Amphibia > Caudata > Salamandridae > Triturus > Triturus cristatus. Next base: position 504,602,877 of record NC_140591.1, read on the forward strand.
CAGGGGAATAGTGTTAAAGAGAAAAGAAAACTTTGGCAAGACGGACATCTTTGACCAAAATGGCCCTTCCCACTAACGACAGTGGAAGATGGGACCAGGACTGGAGTAACTTACGACAGCCCTTAACTATCTTGGAAAAAATGATATTGACAATCTGGTCTATATCTTCTACAATATAAAGGCCCAGGTATCTCAACTTCTTTCCTGGCCTAATACCAGCGATACACAGACTCTGGTCCATACCCCAGGTCATCATCTCGGTTTTTGTGGCATTGATCTCATATCCAGATACTTCCCCAAATGCAGAGGCTAGCTTGAATATTTCCGGAAGAGCCATATGGGCATCAGATGTAAAAATGAGGATGTCATCTGCGTACAAGGCCACTTTTCTCTCCCAGCCCCTGCACGCAAACTCCTTGATGTTAGCATTATCCCTCAGACTTTGGGCAAAAGGTTCAGCGTACAGCTCAAACAGGAGCGGAGAGAGGGGGCAGCCCTGCCGTGTACCCCTCGAGATGTTAAAGGGATCGGACAAACTTCCATTCACCAGTACGCATGCACTTGGGTTCTGATATAGAAGACCAATTGCCCGGCGAAACCCAGATCCCACCCCGAACTTCGCCAGGGCCTCCGACAGATACAACCAATTGACTCTCTCGTAGGCCTTGGCGGCGTCCAAGGTAAGGACCGCCAGGGGGGAAGACTCCAAAACTGCCAAGTCTATAGCCCCAATTAAGTCAAAGGTCAGTTCATATAGCTGCCGCCCCTTGACGAACCCCTTCTGGTCAGGGTGCAAGATTTTAGGGGCTACAAGAGCTAATCTATTGGCCAGAATTGAAGCAAATAGCTTATAGTCTACATTCAGTATGGAAATAGGCCTGTATGAACTACATGTCGTGGGTATTTTCACCGGTTTTAGAATTACTGTAATGGAGGCACTATCCCATGACATCGGGGGAGACCCACCAGCCAGTAGGATATTATTAAATAGTAGAACCAGGAAGGAGACAAGTTCCCGCTCAAGTGTTTTATATATTTCGGCCGGGAGGCCATCTGTACCAGACGCCTTCCCCTTTTTGGCATTATGTATGGCCTTAATAACTTCCTCTTCCAAGATTTCACCATCTAATATTTCGCTTTGCTCAGTAGAAAGTGCCGGAAAGGTGATCTTGCTAAGCCAGTCTTTAATGGTACTTAAACTGATGTTCTTGTCTTCACAATAGATATTTTGAAAACATTCTCTAAAGGCAAATTTAATATCGTCATCTCGGGAGAGTGGGGAGCCATTGACACTAATCACCTCGATGTTATTCCGGACTTGGTCCGTTTTGGTTTTCCATGCCAATAGCTTCCCCGCTCCTTCTCCATATTGAAAATGTGCAAGTTTGCTGGCCTCCCACCTTTCTTGAATCCGCTGACTTAGAATCGAAGCTAGATGGCCCTTTAAGGAAAGTAAACTCTCAGACAAAGAAGAGCGAACCGCCTCTGTATTATAGTCAGCGACTAGATCTAATTGGGTCTGAATCTTAGCAATATTAGCTTCCACTGATGTCACGGCCTCCCTATATTCCCTCCTCCTGTACGCCATTTTATTTGTAATGAGACCTCTCAAAAATGCTTTCAGAGAGTCCCACACCATTCCGATGCCTGCCGATCCTACATTTACCCTTAATAAATGGCTCACCTCAGACTTAAGAAAAAGAACATCTTCTGGGTGGGAGAGTAAGGAACGGTCAAAAGACCAACTCCTAGCCGGCGCCCTTAATAATGATATAAGATCCAAAACTACGGCTGAGTGGTCAGATAAATGTATTGGGAGGTATTTAATATCTTTAACAAGATCTTCTAAGGAATGGCTAATTAGTGCAAAGTCTATTCTGGACTGATGGCGGTATTTATAGTTTCTATAAGAGACTCCCTGCTGTTCACCTGCCCTTAACCTCCAGATGTCTACATATCCATACTGCTTCATTGCGTTTAGCAAAAAGGACCTTGATTTGGATGGAGTTAGAGATCGACTGTTATGAGATTTGTCCAGTGTGGGATTTAGGACAATATTAAAGTCACCTGCAAAAATTACAGGTTCTGGAAAAGACAGGAGGTGAGAGAAAATTACCTCCAATGATGACGGGTCGTCCTGATTAGGACCATAGTACCCCACAAGAGTAATCTGAGTACCCGAGATGGAGAGAGAAGCAATAACCCATCTACCTGCAGGGTCAACTTTAAAATCTAACAACCTAGCCCTGAGATGTTTTTTGAAAATAAGCGATACCCCTCTACAGGTCAAAGACTGGGAAGTAGAAATTGCAAAGTCGATCCACTTATTCCCTTTAACTAACGCATCCATTTCATCCTGAATCAAGTGCGTCTCCTGCAGTATAATGACCTGTGCCTCTGAGTCTCTAAGGTATTGTAGTATTTTCCTAGCCCTAGCTTTGTTACGCAGACCTTTCACATTCCAAGATATTATCTTTAGACTAGCCATAGCCATAAAAGCTTGTCCTGATGACTGACCCTAACACCACCAAACCTTGTATGGAGGCCTAGGACCTCATTTATCTGACCTGACCTTATAACAAACAGCAGCATATCTAAGGTTATCATACTCCAAGCAAAGTACAATAGAACGCTAAGATGGCACATGAGGAATTTTATAAAACATTTTACCCCGTGACCCTCCCAACCCCCCCTTCCTCCCCACACCCTCTCTCCCATGGAGAACCCGTGGTGTATCTAACCGGATCAAGTCCAGCAGATGGCACCCCTATCTCAAGCTCCCGTGCTCCCCACCAATCCCTGAACCGAGTTTCCCTCCAAAGTGTTCAAAATAACCATTTATGTTAACGGAAGATAAGTATGTAAACGAAAGTGTATAAAAGTTAAATGAGAAAAAAAGAAAAAAAAAAAAAAAAAAGAAGTAGGAAGAGGTCATAGACATATATGTGTATCTATTTCATTGCCCATTCCCCCCCTCCTTTCTTAGCTTTATATATCTATATTATTTTTTTCTTTTTTTTTTTCCTTTTTTTCTTCCTTCCCCTCTCCCTTTCTTTCTTCTTCCTTTCCTTTTTCTTTTTCTTTCCTTCCACCTCCTCTTTTTTTTTTTTTAGTTTATCAGAAATTATTATTATTATTTCTTTCTCAAATACCTGCAATTATGAAATTATACCTAGCACTCAGAATCATTCCTTCCTTAATCTGTAAATTACAAGACATACATTTTAACCCGCTGTCTTATTGCCCAATTCTAAAAGGAGCTCGTCAGCAGCTTGCACTGTACTTATATTAGACATCTTATTGTTGAACATCACCCTCAAGGCGGCAGGAAACACCAACTGGGCAGTTGCTCCCAACTTTCTAAATGCATCAAGCCGTCTACCAAACTCCCACTGTTTCTCTAACGTAACTCTAGAAAGATCGGACCTAATAAGAAAAGTAAATCCCTTTCCAGGAAGAGATTTTTGTTTTAAGGCTAAGTTGAGAATCCGCTCTTTAAGGGCCTAGGTATGGAAATTGACAAGGATTTTGCGAGGCTTAGATCTTTGTTGGTTTCTCCTAAACGGGTCCCTATGGACCCTTTGAATGTCGATGGTCAGTTCCTCTGAAGTTTGATCTAGACACAACGACTCCTTCAATAGTTGCACCACATAAGTTTTAACATCAGACCCTTCGGAGCCCTCCGGTACATTAAGTATGCGGATATTAGATCTTCTGGCATTGTTCTCTAACACCTCCATCCTGTCTAATAGGGCCTGATCCTCCTTCCGCAATTTAACAATATCCTCTTCGGCTTTATCTAAGTGCATAGACATCACAGCGACTGTCTCTTCTAACTCTCACGTCCTGGAGGTTAGCCCATCGATCTTTTTGTCTAGGGATTCACAATGCTTGCGGATGTCCATCTGATTGGCAGAAGATTCTTCAAACCCTTTTTTAATATCTCGGGATAGGGACGAAAACATTGCTAGTAAGGAGGCCGCAGAAATTGTGCCCTCTGTATCAGGGTTAGATGTAGAGGCTTGCTTTTTTTTGGATTGATGCATTTTTTTATTCTGCGCACTGAGACACTGCTAACCAGGCCTGAATTGAGAACCTAAAACATGTTTAAATTGGCTTAGTCCTAATTGATCTTTTTAACTTTCTTATAAGGCAATAGTATACGGTGTCTTAAAATAGACCAAAGGCATGGAAAGTTAAATATCCCCATGAACTATAGCACTAATCTGCTATTCACTACTGTGAAGAGACAAACCTGGCACCAGGCCTACCATTGTAGTCTGGCTGCTTCAGTGTTAACCTGTCACAATTATCATTTTTGACAGTAGAAAACTTCCCTTTTCAATATTAATAAGTCATCCCCAATGCAGTCCTTGCAGCACACAAGGCAGGGTGAATGGTATTTCAAAGTAGGACATGTAGAAATGTAACATTACCACCCAAAAGTTATTTACACCGTCGGAGGGCTGGCTGGCCTATACAGAAACATTGGGAAGCTATGTTAAATATTGTTTTTGCTATCTCAGGCAAAGGGCCAGCTAGGAAAATGATTAATTGACTATGTTTAACATTTATTACAAACCCAACTTAATTGTGAAGTCAACTTTTTGTAAGATACCTTTTCCTTGTTTGAAATTCCTGGAAGCTAACTTGCATTATACTCAAACTGTCACTCAGGTGGTGAAAAACCCTGATGAGGTGTGAAAATCACTACAAAAGTAGAGACAATGGCATGGGTGAAGGAAGGTTGAATATTATGTGGGGATGTATGATGTTACAACGCATGCTTTTACAACGCATGCTGTTACAACAACATTTTTACAACGCAAATGCAGTGACAACGCAAGTCTTTACAACGCAAGTCTTTACATCGACTTGCACTAGATGGCGTGCTAACATTAAAAAAGTGTAATTTACTATTCTAACTCCAGTCCACGTAACAGTAGGGAAGGTGTTTGGATAGTAAACTACACTATTTTTAATGTTAGCACGTGTTAGACCTGGCACCTTGGCGTGAGTTTCCCTTCCACTTTTTGATGGTGTGCCTCGACTGTTTTGCTGGTGTTGTCCGCTCAGGGCACTGCGCCACGGCTAATCCGTGCCGCAGTGCAAGTGCTCCCGAAGTAAAATGTACCTGTAATTGATGTCCATGATTGGTTTATTGGATTCACTGTCAGTCCCCAGTAAAGTGCACCAGGGGTGCCAGGGCTTGTGAATGCCAATGCTGCTGGTGGGCTTGCAGCGCTGGTTGCGCCACCCACGGAAGCGGCCTTGTAAAGTGTGTCTAGGGTCTGGCACCGCAGACCCTGTGCGCGGTCTGGGACCGTCGCGCTGACTGTGCAAGTGCCCCCACTTGCCAGTCCCTAAACCTTCCCTTACCTACATATTAGCCACCCCTCTGGTAGGCCCAAGGGCAGGGTGCGTTGTAGGCATAAGGTAGGACATGCCCTGATGTGTGTGGCATGTCTTAGTAGTGAATTACAGCCCTTGTCGTTTTTCACTATTGAAGGCTACCTGCTCTCCATAGGCCAGAATGGGCTGCTGGGATCACGCCAACGCTGTGACCCCAGTGGACTCAGAGAGCATGGTAGAAGTGTCAAGTTTAGTATGCCTGAACTCAGGATGATAAAATACTTCTTGTAGTCAAGTCTATTTTAGTATCCTGGGTTTGTAAATACTACTTTTAGAAAGTTAGTATTTACTGACCTGACCATCTCAGTCCGCCTCTGCTGTGTGTATGTGTTCTGCCTGGCAACAGTAAGGAGCAGGGTTGGGGAATCCCCAGAGACAGGTTGGCTGCCAGGTGGTGGGTAGAGAGATTACACCTGGATGGGTGGGAGGAGTACACCTTGACTCTTGAATAGACCTGTGCTCTGCCACCACAAAGCCGGCGCCACCCCCTGTGGGGCGGCTGATGTCTCTGCCCTGCTGCTGAAAGGAAAGAGCAGAGTCACCATAACAAAGTGCTCCAGAACTGGACTGAGCCAGGCCTAGGCCCCCTGGCGCTAAAGAACAAAAGAATCATGGTATAAAAGTAGGAGCCTGGCTCCTAAGAAATCAGAATCCTGTTTACCACAAAGAACCTCTGCCCGACTAGAAGGAGAAGAAGACGCTGGAGGAGCTGGCCTGCTGCTTGCCTTGCTGAGAAAGGAGAGGAAGAGACTTACTGAGAAGACTTTGCTACTTTGTGCTTGAACATTCTCCAAGGGCTTGATCTGAGCTTGCCCCCTGAACTGAACCCCAGGAACAGTGGGTTCTCTGTGCTTTTGCTCGTCCTCCAATTCGAGCCGTGTGTGCATCCCGCTGGAAAGAGACTGCGCCCCTCATCGTCCCTCCTAGGGCCGTGACACTCAGAAGCTCGCCTGCCTCAAACCCGTGAGAGCCCCGCTCCGTCCCGAGCCGCTCTCTGTCCCCGGGCCAGGCCGCCTGCATCCCTGTCACCGCCTGCTACTGGAGCGCGCTGACCGCGCTATCACCCCTCCCGCCGGAAGCCGTCCGACGACTGTGATCTACGCCGGGTCATCCAGCTGCACTGACCGTGCCCTGCGACCCCGCTTCGCTATCCCGGACATCTCTGGCCGCGCCGCCCCCGCTGTGGAGACCCTCCGGCACCGCCGTGCTAAAGGGTCGCTGGCCGCGCCTGCCTACGTGCCCACACCTGCTGATTGAGGACCCAAGAACACTTCCCAAGCTGAGAGTCGCACCGACCTGTGCCGACTCTCCACATCACGAAAGAAGTTCCAGTATCGGGCTCGGGGCCCGCAACGCCTTATTTCCCCCGTTCGCAGGAACCGATCTCTGTGAGTACTGGAACTACAAGTAAAGAGACTACAAAGTATCCATTTGAAACTACGAACCCAGAACATTTGCCTGCTGTATAACCTGGCGGCCTAGCGAAAACGTTATTGGTCTTGTGATAAGTCTGCTGAGATATACATACCTTATTTTTACATAAAGAATCGTATTTTGATATATATCCAAGTCTGGTGTCCGTTTCTGGGGGGATTGATGTATTTACTGTGTGTACGATTGTAAGTGCTTAACCAACAACGCCTGAGGAATCGCCTTGGCTGCTCACGCCACGCACCTAGAGGGTGAGCAAGGGTCATTCGCGAGGGGTTATCCTGCGCCCTGACGTGGAGGAGAGGGTTCCTGCTTGACACAAGGGCAACCTTGCGCCAACCAGAGATCCCCGACTCTAACATTGTTGGCAGCGGCTGGGATTTCGGATTTGCACTTGTAATTTGCATACAGTGAGTTATTAATCACCAGATAGTGAGAGCAGACCAAGTAACGCAGCCACAGGTTTTCATTTGTTGAACTTTGTCGAGACATCTGCCATTACTGCAACCATGCCTGGCTCACTCTCTGCTGGAAGAGCGCTCTCTGTGATTTCTGGAATAGATGAGGTGGATTGGGAGAGACTGGAAGGCTACACGATGGAGCAATTGAAAGGCTACAGTGTACAATTCAGAGTCCCCCATGCTGGGTGCAAGAGGAAGCCCCAGTACACCAAGGCGTTGAGAGCCTGGAAGGAGTCACGAGACCTACGGAATGCGGGGGACATCGTTCCACCCGACAACCTTGAGGAGCCCAGCAGAGTCCGGTCGCCAGAGGAGCTGGCAGACAGGGCAGCAGACAGGGCGCATGCAATGGAGATGGCAAAGTTGGCAGGACAGATGGAAATGGAAAAGCAGAAGTTGGCCCTGGAGGCACAACAACGCCAAATGGATCATGATATCAGATTGAAGGAGTTGGAGCTGAAGGCGAAAAGTTTGGATACCGCTCCTTCTGGTGGCAGCACTCCACCAGCGCAGGTAGAGTCCAAGGTGTACATCCCCAAAGATGTAGTAAAGGAGTATTTTAGAAAGGATGACATAGGGCAGTGGTTTAGAGCCTACGAGGTGGCCATGTCCTCACACCGGGTCCCTGAGAAAGACTGGGGAGCGGGGTTGTGGGGAAGGTTCCTTGCGGAAGGGCGGGACACACTGTTAGATTTGCCCTTAGAAGTCCAGACCTCATACCCCCATATGAAGGAAGCTTTAATGACCAGGTATGGGTTAACTCCTGAGCTATATAGACAGAGGTTCAGGGAGACCAAGAAGATCCCTGAGAGTACGTATGTGGAATATGTGACCTTTTTCTGCAGAGCGCTGGATGGTTGGGTGAAGGGTAGCAAAGTGAATGATTATCAAGGGCTGCTTGATTTAATTGCATGGGAGCACTTGTCCAGTCAATGTTTTCCTGAGCTACGCCAGCACCTGATAGATAGCAAGCTGTCCAACCCGAGGAAGCTTGCTGAGGAGGCGGACCGCTGGCTCAGCACCAGGGTCCACAAGGGTCAAGTGGGAGACTCCGCCAAAGGTGGGCAGGGTCCCCAGCAGAAGAGTGGGGGGGACAAGGGTAAACAAAAGGGGTTCCAAAAAGGCCCCCAAAGTAATTCCCAAGGGAACCAGCAGAAGGGTTCTCAGCCTCCCCCACCCCCGCAGCAGAACGGGGCCCCGACAGGTAGACCTGTTCCAAAGGGGCCCTTCAATTGTTATAGGTGTGGTGACCCGGGTCACATTGCCTCTGATCCTAAGTGTCGCCTGTTTGGTAAGACCGCACCCACTGGTGCTCCACCCCGGCAAGTAGCTAGTGTTAACTTTGGGGAGGAGGTAGCAGTCCAGGAGGGTGGGGGTCCCGGGCAGATGACCCTAGTCTCGCTAGGAGACAGTGAGATGGTCCCGGTAACCTACCTGCCCTCTAACACTAAGAAATATGGGCAAGTAGTGACCATCAATGGAAAGAAGGTTGAGGCTCTTAGAGATACAGGAGCCAGCGTGACCTCGGTGAGGCAACACCTGGTGTCTCAAGAGCAAATTGTACCCAATGCCTACTGTAGGGTTGTCAATGCTGACAACGTAGAGAGTCGTTGTCCAATGGCTCAAGTTCCCTTTGAGTGGGGGGAGGTCTCTGGTACTCTACAAGTCGCTGTGAGAACTGACATGCCTGTAGATTGTCTGCTAGGGAACGACCTGGAGAGCTCCCCTTGGGAAAAGGTGGAGAAGACCACGCATCTGAGGATGGTGGGTCTACCCGACTGGGCGTGCGTGACCACCCGGTCCATGGCAGCCAGTAAGGGTGTTGAGAGGGTCCTGGAGCCTGAGGGAGAGGTCCAGGAACCGGCCTTAGGGAGAAGGCGCAGGAGGCGCGGGAAACCGGCCCCCGAAGTTCCCACGGCCCAGGAGGAAGTAGACCCTGAGGGGGATGCTCTGGAGCCTACCGGGGAACAGATTGCCGAACTGGGAGATCTGCCTGAGCTGACCCATTGGCAGCAAGAAGGAGGTCCCTCCAGGGAGGAATTCTGCAGGGAGCAGAAAGAATGCCCTTCTCTCGTGGGTATGCGGCAACAGGCTGCAGACCAGGCCAATGGTGTTCAGGCCAAAACACACTACGTGTACTGGGAGAGTGACCTCCTGTATTCCGAGCCTAAGGCTGCTGAACCTGGGTCAGCCCGTGTGCTGGTGGTACCCCAGAAGTTCAGAACCTTCCTACTGGGGCTGGCTCATGATGTGCCGTTAGCAGGACATTTGGGGATGGACAAGACCTATGACAGGCTTGTCACCCACTTTTACTGGCCCCAAATGCACAAGAATTCAGATTCCTACTGCAGAACTTGTCAGACTTGCCAGGCAAGTGGTAAGAGCGGAGGGAAGCATAAGGCTCCTCTGCAACCTTTCCCTGTGGTCGGTACGCCATTCCAACGAGTGGGTATTGACATTGTGGGGCCTCTGGACCCCAAGACAGCCCTGGGCAACAGGTTCATCCTGGTCTTGGTGGACCATGCCACCCGGTACCCTGAAGCCATCCCTCTGAGGACAGTGACGGCCCCCGTGGTGGGACGGGCACTGATGGGAATTTTCTCCCGAGTGGGATTCCCTCTAGAGGTGGTGAGCGACAGGGGGACCAATTTCATATCCACATATATGAAATCCCTGTGGAAGGAGTGTGGGGTAACTTACAAGTTCACCACTCCTTACCATCCCCAAGGGAATGGGTTGGTTGAGAGATTCAACCGAACCCTCAAAGGCATGATCATGGGCCTGGACGGTCCAATGAGGCGTAAGTGGGACGTCCTCTTGCCATGCCTGCTCTTCGCTTACCGAGAGGTGCCACAGAAGTCTCTAGGGTTCAGCCCCTTTGAGCTTCTGTATGGTCACCCGGTAAGAGGACCTCTGAGTTTGGTAAAGGAAGGCTGGGAGCAATCTCCCAGGAAACCTCCCCAGAATGTATATAGTTACATGCTGGCCTTCCGAAACCAGACTCGGCGTTTCAGGCAACTTGCTGAGGCAAATCTGGAAGCCAGCCAGGAAGAGATGAAGCGGTGGTACGACCGGAATGCCACTCTGGTAGAGCTTCAACCTGGACAAAAGGTGTGGGTCTTGGCCCCAGTGGAGCCGTGTGCACTTCAGGATAAGTGGACAGGTCCATTTGAGGTTGTGGAGCGCAAAAGTCCTATCACCTACTTGGTGGACGTGCAGACTCCCAGGAACCCTTTGAGGGTCCTACATGTTAACCGCCTTAAGCCCCACTTAGAGAGGACCGAAGTGGGCATGCTGCTGGCCACTGATGATGGAATGGAAGAGGAGACCGAGCCTCTCCCTGACCTCTTAGTGGCCTCTGAGAAAGATGGGTCAGTGGATGGAGTTAACCTCTCACCCACCCTGACGCCCGAACAACAGGAAGACTGCCGCCACTTGCTGGGACAATTTTCCGACCGATTCTCCCTGGTTCCTGGTGTCACAGATTGGTGCGTCCATGACGTGGACACAGGAGACAGCTTACCTGTGAAGCACAAGGCTTACAGGGTAACTGACAGGGTCCGAGCTTGCATTAGGGAGGAGGTCTCCAAAATGCTTGCGCTAGGGGTGGTTGAGTCCTCCAGCAGTCCTTGGTCCAGCCCCGTGGTCTTGGTCCCCAAAGCTGCTGCGCCGGGAGCCACACCTGAACTCCGGTTCTGTGTGGACTACAGAGGACTCAATTCAGTAACGAAGACTGACGCGCACCCCATCCCCAGAGCTGACGAGCTCATTGATCGGATGGGGGCTGCCCGGTTCCTCAGCACGTTTGATTTAACGTCTGGGTACTGGCAGATCGCCTTGACCGATGGGGCCAAAGAGAGGTCAGCATTCTCTACACCAGATGGGCACTTCCAGTTCCGAGTCATGCCATTTGGGATGAAGAATGCCCCTGCCACCTTTCAGAGGTTGGTCAACCAGGTACTGGTTGGGCTGGATGCGTTCAGTGCCGCCTACCTGGATGACATCGCCGTGTTCAGTGCCACCTGGCCTGAACACCTGCGCCACCTCTGGGAAGTGTTGATGGCGCTGCGCCGAGCAGGCCTCACGATCAAGGCAAGCAAGTGCCAGATCGGGCAGGGTTCCGTGGTGTACTTGGGACACCAAGTGGGGAGCGGCAAGGTGGCACCCTTGCAACCCAAAATTGAAACCATCCTGGCTTGGGAACCCCCCAAGACGCAGACCGCAGTGAGGGCCTTCCTGGGGCTCACTGGGTACTACAGGAGGTTTGTCAAGGGCTATGGAACGATCGTTGCCCCCTTGACAGAGCTGACTTCGAAGAAGCAGCCCAGGAACGTGATTTGGACTGACACCTGTCAGAAAGCTTTCGACACCCTGAAGACTGCCATGTGCACGGCGCCCGTGCTCTTGGCCCCCGACTTCTCCAAGGAATTCCTAGTCCAGACAGACGCTTCAGAGCATGGTGTAGGGGCTGTTCTCTCACAGATGACTGAGGAGGGCTGGGACCAACCCGTAGCCTTCATCAGTAGGAGGTTACTTCCACGGGAAAGTAGGTGGAGTGCAATTGAGCGAGAAGCATTTGCTGTGGTCTGGGCGCTGAAGAAGCTAAGACCCTACTTGTTTGGGTCTCACTTCCGGGTTCAGACGGACCACAGGCCCCTCAGATGGTTGATGCAAATGAGGGGTGAAAACCCGAAGCTGTTGAGGTGGTCCATCTCCCTACAGGGTATGGACTTTACGGTGGAACACCGTCCTGGTACAGATCACGCCAACGCTGACGGTCTGTCCAGGTATTTCCGCCTTAGTGACGAGGAACCCCCTGGGCAAGGGTAGTTCTCCCCACATTTCAGCTGGAGGGGACACGTGTTAGACCTGGCACCTTGGCGTGAGTTTCCCTTCCACTTTTTGATGGTGTGCCTCGACTGTTTTGCTGGTGTTGTCCGCTCAGGGCACTGCGCCACGGCTAATCCGTGCCGCAGTGCAAGTGCTCCCGAAGTAAAATGTACCTGTAATTGATGTCCATGATTGGTTTATTGGATTCACTGTCAGTCCCCAGTAAAGTGCACCAGGGGTGCCAGGGCTTGTGAATGCCAATGCTGCTGGTGGGCTTGCAGCGCTGGTTGCGCCACCCACGGAAGCGGCCTTGTAAAGTGTGTCTAGGGTCTGGCACCGCAGACCCTGTGCGCGGTCTGGGACCGTCGCGCTGACTGTGCAAGTGCCCCCACTTGCCAGTCCCTAAACCTTCCCTTACCTACATATTAGCCACCCCTCTGGTAGGCCCAAGGGCAGGGTGCGTTGTAGGCATAAGGTAGGACATGCCCTGATGTGTGTGGCATGTCTTAGTAGTGAATTACAGCCCTTGTCGTTTTTCACTATTGAAGGCTACCTGCTCTCCATAGGCCAGAATGGGCTGCTGGGATCACGCCAACGCTGTGACCCCAGTGGACTCAGAGAGCATGGTAGAAGTGTCAAGTTTAGTATGCCTGAACTCAGGATGATAAAATACTTCTTGTAGTCAAGTCTATTTTAGTATCCTGGGTTTGTAAATACTACTTTTAGAAAGTTAGTATTTACTGACCTGACCATCTCAGTCCGCCTCTGCTGTGTGTATGTGTTCTGCCTGGCAACAGTAAGGAGCAGGGTTGGGGAATCCCCAGAGACAGGTTGGCTGCCAGGTGGTGGGTAGAGAGATTACACCTGGATGGGTGGGAGGAGTACACCTTGACTCTTGAATAGACCTGTGCTCTGCCACCACAAAGCCGGCGCCACCCCCTGTGGGGCGGCTGATGTCTCTGCCCTGCTGCTGAAAGGAAAGAGCAGAGTCACCATAACAAAGTGCTCCAGAACTGGACTGAGCCAGGCCTAGGCCCCCTGGCGCTAAAGAACAAAAGAATCATGGTATAAAAGTAGGAGCCTGGCTCCTAAGAAATCAGAATCCTGTTTACCACAAAGAACCTCTGCCCGACTAGAAGGAGAAGAAGACGCTGGAGGAGCTGGCCTGCTGCTTGCCTTGCTGAGAAAGGAGAGGAAGAGACTTACTGAGAAGACTTTGCTACTTTGTGCTTGAACATTCTCCAAGGGCTTGATCTGAGCTTGCCCCCTGAACTGAACCCCAGGAACAGTGGGTTCTCTGTGCTTTTGCTCGTCCTCCAATTCGAGCCGTGTGTGCATCCCGCTGGAAAGAGACTGCGCCCCTCATCGTCCCTCCTAGGGCCGTGACACTCAGAAGCTCGCCTGCCTCAAACCCGTGAGAGCCCCGCTCCGTCCCGAGCCGCTCTCTGTCCCCGGGCCAGGCCGCCTGCATCCCTGTCACCGCCTGCTACTGGAGCGCGCTGACCGCGCTATCACCCCTCCCGCCGGAAGCCGTCCGACGACTGTGATCTACGCCGGGTCATCCAGCTGCACTGACCGTGCCCTGCGACCCCGCTTCGCTATCCCGGACATCTCTGGCCGCGCCGCCCCCGCTGTGGAGACCCTCCGGCACCGCCGTGCTAAAGGGTCGCTGGCCGCGCCTGCCTACGTGCCCACACCTGCTGATTGAGGACCCAAGAACACTTCCCAAGCTGAGAGTCGCACCGACCTGTGCCGACTCTCCACATCACGAAAGAAGTTCCAGTATCGGGCTCGGGGCCCGCAACGCCTTATTTCCCCCGTTCGCAGGAACCGATCTCTGTGAGTACTGGAACTACAAGTAAAGAGACTGCAAAGTATCCATTTGAAACTACGAACCCAGAACATTTGCCTGCTGTATAACCTGGCGGCCTAGCGAAAACGTTATTGGTCTTGTGATAAGTCTGCTGAGATATACATACCTTATTTTTACATAAAGAATCGTATTTTGATATATATCCAAGTCTGGTGTCCGTTTCTGGGGGGATTGATGTATTTACTGTGTGTACGATTGTAAGTGCTTAACCAACAACGCCTGAGGAATCGCCTTGGCTGCTCACGCCACGCACCTAGAGGGTGAGCAAGGGTCATTCGCGAGGGGTTATCCTGCGCCCTGACGTGGAGGAGAGGGTTCCTGCTTGACACAAGGGCAACCTTGCGCCAACCAGAGATCCCCGACTCTAACAGCACGCCATCTAGTGCAAGTCGATGTAAAGACTTGCGTTGTAATGGCATGCATTGTCAATGCATTTGCGTTGTAACAGTTTCGTTGTAATGGTAGTGCGTTGTAAAAGTTGCGTTGTAAAGGTTGTTCCCCATTATGTGGTGATGCTGGTTAGGCTTCACCATGCAATAGTCTCACAGTACCCCAAAGATGGTCTTTGGATTCACATTAATAAATACTTAGTTCCGTCCTGGTAGAGTTGTAAAAAGCAGTCAGGCTTTACAAGAACATGTGTTAAGCATTTCAGAGTACGAACATGGATGAAATGTAATTGACACAACGCGAAAGAAATCCAACACCCATTTATAAAAATAAAGCAGACTTTTTATCTTAATTTAGACACCAAAACAAAAAAAATCAGATGCATATAACTGAAGTTCTGCATCTTAGAAGAAACCATAAATCGCTGCAACTCAATACTAAAGAACTTTTGCATCGCTGTCAATGGGAAAAAGTGATAATGACAGTCGGACACTTGCAGGTCGAGTTGCGCGGAACCTGAGGAGGGTAAAGGCGATGTAGTTCCCAGGATGAAGCCACAACAGTCAGTCCCATTTTACCTGGCTCGAGCAGCCCGGGTGCGGAGTTGTCCTGACTGTCCTTGGTGCTGAAGCAGAAGCTACAGGACAGCTGGTTTTACCACTTACATTTTGCTAATGGGGAACATTGGGCAAAAACTCAACAACTAAGTTACTGCTGACGTCGGATAAAGGTTTTGTGGTGTTCTCAAGAGGTGCAGCGTCGAGTATAGGGGGTAGTTGTCAGACTGGCAACCAACAAGCCTTGGCAGCAGTAAACACAGGAGAAAGTAATTTCAACACCCAGAGGTCCTGAGGAACACAGTAGCTGCCTGAAACTTTGTGGAGGTCAGGACTATATTTCCCACAATGCACTGGACCATATCCTTCTGGGAATTCCCTCGGACAGCCCGATGTGCAGTGATTCTTCAGTTTTGGTATGTTGTTAGGTGATGCCTTTGGCTCTCAAAGGGACCCCTCCCGCTGGGGGAACCAAACTTTGGTCCAGTAAGAGCCAAGTTCATGTATTTCCAGGAAGGTTGGTACAGGTGCAGAGTATCCCACCTTTGGTTTGTGCAGCTCCTGTTGTGGGAGGCATGGGCCTCTTCTTTTGTCCTTGTTGCAATCGAAATCGGAACTGAAAATCTGGTGTCAAGGGTGGCCCAGAAATCCTAGATATAGGGGTGTTAGGGGTGTGGGTGTACTTGACCAATGGGCTCCTAGTCCCAGAGACTAATATGCCCCTGTGGTGACAACATCTGGGGTTGTAGGTCACATTCTCTGCCCTCATCCCTCTATTCTTCTACTTTTTAAACTGGCAGAAGTCTTCCTTAGCTTTCCAGACCAGCTAGCCTACCCCAGAGGTGTGGCTAGCCTTCTGGGGTTGCACTCCTCCTGAATACCTTTCAACAAATGTGCCTGGGAGCCAGAGGAGGGATGTTTCCTCCTTTGGGAGGCATCCTGGATGCATATCACAAGCGGAGCAGACTTTGAACCTTGATGTTTTACTTAACTAAATAGCATGTCAGGGAGGGAGGTGTGACATCCTTCCCTTCCAGGACATTGTTTCTGACTCCTGGGAGAATTCACAACTCCTGATTGCGGGTCAAGGCTACAATACGGACATATAATCTTGCACTTACATGACTACACCTTTAATATAATGCACACTGCCTTCTGGGTTTTAGGAGCTCTTTCTTAGGGATGAATGGCATTTATTTAAAATAGTGTATTGACTTTGCCACACATGGTGAGGGCAAAGTTGAGTTCGAGCAGTTTACACTGCTCCTGCAGTCTGCAATGGCATGCCTGCTGTCAGTAGTTTACCTGGGTCGTCACTCAGGGTGGCACAAACTGGGTTTCAGCCCTGATGACCCCTTTAACACCCATGCCCTGGGTACCACTGATACCATATACTATGGAAAGGGGGTGAAGTCCGTTGTCAATTGGGATTACCAATTCACACACATCAGTTTTAGGGAGAGAGCACTCACACTGGGTCCTAGGCAACATGCTCCAGTGCACTTTCAGAGTTATAACCATCAGCATTGGGGCAGAAAGTGTGGTGGGTGACCATACAATCCCCCTGGTAGGCAGTCCAGTTGGGCTGTTGCCCAGGAACTTCATTTACTTCAAAGGGGCCTCCCCTGTCACAAGCAGATGTCAGATGACACCTAAATAGTCCCCTACCTTTGTCCTGTCCATAAGGCAAGTAACCACAGAGGAGTGTCTGCTCATTTCCTTGTCTCACAGACTCTCACTAGGGGAGAAGGATTTCTCCATATTGCCTTTGCTGAGTGATGGACATTATGGGGTTGTCACTAGGGGAGAAGGGCTTCTCCATCTTGCATTTGCTGAGTGAGGGGCATTGTGGGGTTGTTTGCAGTAGTGCACCCAGGAATGGCTGCACAAGGGGGTTGGTATACCCCTGGTAACATTTACCCTTTTGGTTAGGGAGAGGTCACCCCCACCCACAAGCTAGTGGCAGGCATAAATGTGGCACCCCAAGACACATTCTTCATAATACTGGACCTGCGAAAGAACAGAATAAGGACTAAACCTTTTGTTTGAGACAACTGGGGATAGCTGTCAAGCTGCATCTGTTCCCACTTAAACCTAAGAAAAACAAGTAGACTTCAAGGATGAGTTGACTGCCCTCCTCTGTGGCTACAGGGCTACATCAACCTTCAAGAGGCCTTTTTCCTGAAGTGCTCAGTGGACCAGTACCGACTGGACCTGATCAGGAACTTGCTGGTGGCCTCCGCTGGAGTGAGTCTTGACCCCCAAGTGCTGTTACTTAGGTTCTGATACCCTTGGTTGTGTCTTACTGGTCTTATCCTACCACTTTTAAAAATCGGTACTTCAACAACTCTAGAAGCCTGTCCAGCTAATCCACCCAAGTTGCAACCTCGATTGACTTAGGAAACAGGTTTCCCACACTTGGAGCTTCTTCACAGCAGCCAATCTGTTTCAGCTGGACCTTGTCGAGAAAGTATTCGGCCTGTTCAGCCCCCTTATGACACAGCCTGCAGCCTTGTCGTTACTGGAGTAATACTTCTGAAAAAGAAACTAAGCCAGATGGTAAAAGCGTGACTGGGAATAGGCACCAAATGTATCATGTAGGTGAGAGGACATCCCTCATAGTGAAATTTTAATTTCTCCTACTTTAAGTTTTTCCAGCCAAAACCAGCTTAATTAGGATGTCGTTCAGTGCTAATTCGACATTGTGGAACCCTCTTTCAATACAACCTACTGCCTAGCTCTGCTGAAGAAATTTGAGACACAGAAAAAAAGATTTAGGGCCTCATTTTCTTATCTTTGGTGTAGGGCAGCTCCGCAAGCCTTCCTGCTACACTGCCCTACATAAAAAAACAGGGTAGTAATGCGTCATATTTATGAGATAAGGCACATTCTTGTCCTCTTTAACTGCGCTGGTACTCCAATGGCTGCCTTGTGCCAACATATGCGACCTTGCACCATGGTGCAAGGGTTTCCGTGTTGTAGGGATGATTGCTTTTGTGCAGAAAGGGACACCTCCCTGCACAAAAACAATCAATGGAGGTGGTTTTCTCCCTCTATGTGCACTGCTGAATGTAGGAGGAAAAAAGT
Source organism: Triturus cristatus (assembly GCF_964204655.1). NCBI lineage: Eukaryota > Metazoa > Chordata > Amphibia > Caudata > Salamandridae > Triturus > Triturus cristatus. The sequence continues at coordinate 504,620,918 of NC_140591.1, forward strand.
GGACAAATGATGTTGTTTCTCCTTGTTGTGCATCCCCTACACCTCCCCTGGGGAGGCATAGACTTTTGATGCATTCCCCGGTTTACAGCATGTTGTAAATCTGGGATTATTTCAAATGCCATGGGTGTTATGTGGGCACACACAATGTAACGCCCATGGCATTCCTACCTATTGCAGTCTGAGGAAACGCATTGACTTGCACTGCGTTGCCTCACACCATATCAAGCCCCTACGTCCCCAGGTAAAAATTCAAACCAGTGTGAACCTCTTTGCTGTTTCCAGCCTGAGCTTCATCTCGATTATTTCAAAATTGTGCCAGGGTCCCGGCGTCTGCGACCATAGACTACCATTGTCACCTTTTCACTTGTGTTGACTTTTGAACTGTTTTGTTATTACTAAATGTTTTACATATCTTCTCTAAGAGAAACCTGTCTGCTCAGTGCAATAGCTAGCAAAGGTTGAGCTCAGGTTTAAATTAATGAAGCCTTTTACTGGACCTAACAGGATTGAGCCTTTATTACTTGTGGTGGACCTCAATTCACCCCAACTGATGAACCACTTTCCCACACTAGCTGTAACGTCACTTTAACCTTTAGAGCAGACAGTCCCTGCTCCCAACTGTACCTTGGTGGCCATGCCTCACTGTGCACAGCCTTTTGACTTCAGGGCCTGGGGTCTGGCCATTCCCTGTGGCCAACCCTCTGCAAGTGGCTAACCCCTGCTGTGCATGTCCAGCAGCAAACCCTTTGCGGGAGGTAAATCACTGCTGCATACAACCTAGGGCCAGGCTCTCTGCCCAAGCCTCTAATGGTGGCCAACACTGCTGCCATACCAACACTGGTGTGTGCTTCAGTAGTTGGCTGAAGGGCCTAGGCTATGGCCAGGCACTGTGTTTAACCCTCTACAAGCAGCCAAACCCCACTGCTCATGGCCACAGTGTCTTCATCCAACCTTCTGTTGGCAGCCAACCATAGGTGCACATGGCCTTGTGCGGAGAGGGTTAGCAGCAGGAACTCAACTCTGACCAGGCCCTGCACCCAACCTTCTATGGGCAATGAATTTTGCCAACAGAGGATTTGGAGCAGGCCATTTGGCTATCTGCAGCAGGGGTTATGTTATATTATGTTATGTTGATTTGTATTGTGTTAATTGTGCAAGAGATTATCCAAGGTTGGCCACCTAGAGATCTTTACGCAGACTGGGGAGGGTCTCCATATCCACACAGACGGGTCTCGCAATGATCCAGGGATTCGGCCACTGTACCCACAGATCCTGCATCAAAATGTAACTTTTTTTTAAATGCTAACTCTTTTATCCCTTTGGGATCCTAACCACATGGGCCTGAGTGGGAGGTTATGCTCACACTGCCACGTTATGAGCCCTTCCTCATCTTTTTATCAGGACTTGGGGACTCAGCCCCAGATTGCGGCCAGCCAATTTCAACATTCTGACACAGAACCTTCTACAATTCTGCAGTGCCAAAATGATGACAAAGACATTTTGAATTTTGGGTCCGCAAAGGTACAGCAACATCAGATATCTCTAATATTTACAGACATGTCATTCGCACCCAAGCATCCATTTCAATGCTAATTTCTTGAAAGCTATTGAACGGATTTATACACTTTATGAGTGAAGGTATAACTGTGTGTAAAACTTAGTGTCGTTCTGGGTTTTTTTGTATCAGATTGTTACCTTTACTATGGGAATTTAATTGTGAATACAAAGTTTTGGGACCTTCCCATTTTCTTGGCCTCTGCTTAACAAATCAGTGCACAAAAATTAACGAAGGAGCCAAAGTGAATGCCATTTTTTATTGCATATTTGTCAAACTGTGCCAATGTCTAAAGTCTGAACTAATTTTAGTTACACTGGTGTAATTGCTGCAAAAGTAATAGGTACATATACAGTTAAAAGCTATATTTAATTTTAAATATTTTTTAATTAAATAAATGAATATTTCTCATCTCAATTTTTATTAACAAATATTTATATACATCTTTTAAAATTTTAATACAGCAAAATAAATCTAAAAATTAAAATCAATTAAACATGTTTTAATAAAAGTTACTAAATAAAAATAACATTTAAATATGATAGAGCGGGAGGGTTTTGTTAATTAGTTGAAATTGCAATGATTATGAATGTAATTGTTTTGTACTCATTTAATTATTTCTTAAACATTTAATATGATGGGTTATTATGTTGTAAAATATGTTTTTTAGTTCTAGGTTAATTATTTTTAGTTATATTTTTGTTTGAAATAAATGATGTTTATTCTTTTTGTATTAAATATGTGTTACATTTTATTATGCTTGCCTATTCTTTACCATATGAACCAATTTCAACACTTGGCTTAATTAACACATTTAGCTCATGAGCCAATTATTTCGTAAAGGGGACCATTGGTGTAACATTAGCCCCAACAGCCCCTGCAGAGCGAGGGGCCCCTAAGCTCCAGGGGGACCCCTCCGGCACTGGGCATGGGCAGCGGGCAACCGGCCTGAAAGTTCCTGCCTGGGGGGGCTCCATGTACTTTGCAGGCATGCCCCCTCAAGTATTATTATGCAATGAGGGGGGGTGGAATTTAGGCTGCCCTGCATTGAAGACTGATGTGCACTGTGAGAACCCATTGACTTTCCTGGGAAAATCATCAATGACTAATCATATGAAGCTGCACTTTCCACCTATTTGTACAGAACATAAATAGCCTGCTTGCGTGCATACCAGAACTGTGCACATGGGAAGCCTAGACCTACTATGGCTGGAAAAAAATCTGCATTTATGGGGCAGGTGCATGTTGGCTCCACACTGTATCATTAAATAAAGGCAAAGTATCACCAGTAGTACGTCTAACTGAGTGCGCTCAAGCCAACACCAGTTTGCCATGCCAATATCACTGAGGCAGTCCATCGAACCTTGGTTGAAGAATACTTTGTTTTAGTATTTTTCCATTGCTTCATTGATACAGACAACTAAAAGGGAGAACAGTACTGGCAGTTATAATCAGCCGATCATTGGACAGAGTAAATCAAAACACTGAGCATTGCATCCTGACTTTCACTAAATCACACATCTACTTTCTTTGTATCACTTTTGGAGTTGCCTGGCTCCCTATTTCCTGATGCCATCTTTGAAGAGAGTATCTCCCTTTTTAACTGATTTTATGTGTTGGTGTTTTATCCTTTTTGTTTAATTTGCTTTAAGTTACCAGTAATCAGCAACTCGCAGGGGAGCCTTTGCGTGCTGAACAGGTTGCTGGATCCCAGTTAAAAGCCACCTTTACTTTGTCCCACTGTTTTACTTGCACCAGACTTGAGACACGCCCCTCAGTGGGACGGATACTTAAGGAGAGCAATGGCACATCCACACAGCTTCTCCTGACTATTGCTTCCTGATTTTTACTGCATCGCCTATTTACTTTCCTTGTATCACTTTTGGAGTTGCCTGGCTCCCTATTTGCAGATGCCATCTTTGAATGGAGAATCTCCCTTTTTGAACTGATGTTATGGGTTTTTGTTTTATCTTTTTTGTTTAATTTACTTTAAGTTACCAGTAATCAGCCACTCGCAGATGAACCTGAGACTGATATAGGGGTTGCTGGACCCCAGTTAAATGCCAGCTTTACTTTGTCCCACTGGTTTACTCGCACCGGTTTTGAGACATGCCCCTCAGTGGGAGGGAAACTTAAGGAGGGGAATGGCGCATCTGCGCAGTGTATGCATGCAAACACGCACCTAAGGCAAGCTCATCTGCGCATATCCACGCTCACATCACGCTCAGCGCCAGCAGCCCTGCCGGTCCCATATCCCACTCAAGTAACAAACTTTTAAAATTGAACGGCCTGAGTATAGGCTGCACCAGACCAGTGCTCAGCTGTATTAACAATAAGATCACCCAGAGCTGTCCTAAATGTAACCTCACAAGAATAAATAACAAGGTAAGTCAAATGGAGCCTTCACAGTCCTTACTGTTGAGGCACCAAATATTTTACAGATATATCATTGTACTTTTATTAACGCCCTCTCACTCATAAAACATAAATATGAGTTTGTAGATGTCTTTAGAAGCTCACGCCATTGACACGCCATAGACATTGCTTTTGCTACAGAAACCTGATCTGACGCTGCATCAGGCCCTGATCTAGTCGCCTTAATACCGGGAGGCTTCTCTGTGGCCAGGAATAACAGAGAAGGGAAGAAGGGCAGAGGCCTAGCTATAAGTTACCATGATTCCCTGAGGGTGACTTTCTCGGACATACCGCTTAAGTTTGAATGTGAAGCACTTTCCTTTAAGATGGCACTCACTCACAACCATGCCTTTAATGGGCTTCTCACTTATCCTCCTCTGGGTCCTAGAGCTAGTTTTATTGCAGCTTTTAGCCAGATTCTAGACCCCAACCCCACGTGCCAAGATTACTCTAAATTAGGTGACTTCAACTTCCATTTGGACAATGCTATAGACAAAGATACAACTGGCCTCACAAACGTAGGCCTTGATTCTCAAAGGTAAACTGAGATGAAAGTCTAACTTCATGACTTTCACAATTCACAAAGGTCATTTACAAGTAGTTTTGGTCTTAAGTTTGACTGAGACCAAAACTGAGACAAAAGTCTAACTTTACTACTCGTAATTGCCCTTTGTGACTACTGAAAGTTGTAAAGTTAGACTTTCATCTCAGTTTACCTTTGAGAATCGGGCCCTTAATGTCTAATTTAGGCTTGGAGCATGTCATCAAGATCCCTACCCATGTGGTGGGGCACCCACTTGATGGCAATTTCATGGATAATCTGTTTTTTAGAAACAACCAGCTTATTCCAACTTTCTTGGTCGGATTGTTGTAAATTGGCAGCGATTGGCTTAGCATTAGCGGAATCCATCTTGTATTTAGAGGCTATCTTGTCCATTTTGCGGAATCCATTTTGTATTTCTGACAGCCATTTTGTTTGCCATGTACTCACCATGTGCTTTGTCCTCCCTCAGTGTTGACTGCTCTTGAAATCTGCCTAGAAATGAACTATATTTAGCATCTTCCACCTTTGCACATGCCCAGTGAGTTTTCAACTGTCCTTGCAGCTGTTAGTAGTATGTAACTGTCAGGATGTGTTTACTAGCATTGGCAAACTGTTAACTCCTCCTACTTGTCGACTGTGCATTTCTCTATGACCTTATATGTACATAAAATTTTCTGCTGTACTTGTACCGCCCTCTTTCAAGCCCCTGTGTGGGTATAAAAGGACCATGCTCCTTCTGTTTGGTGTGCTACTTCATTCAATACCGAAGGGTGCTGTGTGAATGTAGTTCCACCTCATGAGGTTTATTAAACTTTGTATTTTCTATTCCAGTTTCTGTGCCAACTTCTTCCTATTGGTCTGAGGACTCTGTGCAGAGAAGGGCGAACCCCTTGCACTGGTAGGCCTAGCTGAGGTCCACTTCTACAAATTGGCGCCCAACCAGTGGGGCTCATCGGCGACTCGGATGCCCAAAGGATTGGTCGCGACGAAGCATTGGAATCTTGCTCTGGACGCGATCGCTGCCCGATGAGACCCGAGTCTTGGCAACCACGGCGTTTTTCCTTTCTTTCTGATCTGACCATCCAGGTGGTGCCGGTCCTCGACTGAGATCTCTTCTGTTGATTCGCCGTGCAGTGACCATTTGGTCGATTTTAGAACTTGGCAGTTGGAACCTGGACACCAAGTGAGTGGTAAGTGTCATTCTGCGGCGCTTGCTGTTTGTTTTTATGCCTGGGATTGGTAAGGTAGTTTAGTAACACTTACTGCGGCTTTTGTATTTTGGATTTGTGTTGGCCAACTTATTTTTCTATGTGATTCATATATAAATTGCAATTTTTATAGGCAGGTAATGAGGAGAATTTTCTCTATCTGAATTGATTTGAACAGCACATCGTACTAAGGGTACCTTAAGTGCTACTTTGATTATAATACTGCATATTCTGCACTATTTTTGGCATGCCTGTTTTTAGCACACTTCGTAGGATGTGTTGCTTTTGTAGTGGTACCAATTTGAGACTCGATGAAGCACAACCGGCCCCCCCGGAGGGGACGCCTAATAGGGATATGTGTATATTAAGCATGGTCTTTCTTCTATAATGTACAGCACATTACGGAATAAATACACTCGTAAGGATCCTGAGTTGCGTTGGCCTATGTATGGGTCATTTGATTTACGTAAGATTGAGTATGTGGAACAATGTCTGTGTAAGCGAAAGACTAGGCAAGATATGTTTGATTGTGTACGAATGTGGGAGAAAGAAGTGCTTGAACGAATGAAGCGTGAGCAGGCCTTGATTGAAAAAGAACAGCGAAAGAACATTTATGTGAAAGCATTAGAGCTGAAGAACAAAGAAATAAAAGAGTTAAAAGAGAGAGAAGATAGGGAGCTCAATTTACAGGTAACTGGCCAATACGTTGTTCGGCGGCCCCTTTAACCTATACTTAATAAACCACAAGATGATTCCTTATTATTAGATCGTCCTCCACCTCCGTATACTGTTCCTTCTGCCCCTCATGAGTCAGATGAGGACTCTAGTTCGGAGGAACACAAGGCACGAGAAACTCGTTCTATGTTGACCGCTGCACGTTCGACCCAGCTTAGATCTGCTGCTCGTAAAGCAGTTCGTAGCATTTCCCCCGCCTCTGAACTTCTAGATAGTATAAAAGGGTGGCAGGAAAGGGAGCAGCTGTATTTTACTAAGGTGTTTGCCGCAGAGGTCCTTGAGCTGTTTAGGAAATATTCTGAGAAGTTAGAGCCCGACGATGTCGCAGTTAATTGTAAGCAAATGCGTGATGGTCTTTTTGTTTTCCCCCAGGTGAATGATACAATCAGGCGTTTGGTTAAACTGCGTGTTGATGCAGTCCGTTTGCGAGAGGAGAAAAAGGCTGCAAACGTAGCTGCACAGACATCTCAGACCGGCATGGCACAAGCTTCTATCTCCGGAACAGATAAGACTATGATAGTTCATGCGAAACCTATGCGGGAGGCCGCGCCTTTGTATGTTCCTCCTAAAGGACAGGGTACAAGTGATGATAAGGCCTCTATCGATGCAAAGGGTTATTTTATTTAGAATTGGGTTTACACTCCTTGGAATAGGATGGATGTCATGGCACTTAAAACTGCATTGCCTGATCCGCGGAAAAATCCAGCCGCTTTTTATGAGGAAGTTGAGGGTGCTATTAGCTCTTGTACTATGACTTTGCCTGATATTGATTTATTTTTCGGATTGATATTACCACCTGATATGTGGAGAAATGTTTGTAAAATTGATGATCGTGCAGCTTTTCGGGCGTTATGGAAAGAGTTAGAACAAATGGATGTAGAAAGGGAACCCGCACAGAAGTCATGTCAGTTAATTTTAGATCTTCCCGCAGCTATATTAGTTAAGTTAAAAACGATTATTCCCCCTAAAAAGATAGATTGGACTGTTTTAGTGTCTTGTAAGCAAAAGGCAGATGAATCGGTCTCTGATTTCTTTACACGCTTTGAAGAAGCATTCCACAATTTTAGCGGTCAGTCATTGACAAATGACACAGGCAGACATCTGTTTGTCGATAAATATGTTGCAAACCTGTTGCCAGGAATAGCTAGGTGCCTAAAAGCCAGTGAGAGTTCATGGACTACCTCTTCCCCGGTTTCTCTCTTGACTATGGCTCAGTATTATGAACGCCAGGAATTAGAAGCAAAGGGTAATGAGGATAAGAAGACTAAAGAATTAAAAACGAAGGTTATGTTGGCTCAGGTTTATGGTCCGCCTTTTAGAGGTAGTGATAGAGGTGGACGTGGATCTTGTGGTTCGTCTTTCCCTTCTTAAACTCGTTCGAATTTGTCTGCTGACCAGTGCGCGTACTGTAGGAAATTTGGGCATTGGGTTTCCGATTGTCCATCACTGTGTGCTCAGCAGTGTCCACGTGGTCGGGGACAAATGAGAAATCGTTCAGGATATTCAGGGCCTAGAGGAAGCACAGGTGATCGTGCTAGGTTTGATGCTAATATACATGGGCAGAATGGGTTTAACACTTTTGATAGAAGGAACCAATATCAAATGTCCGACTATGTGCCGTCTGATTCTCAAGATTCTGCCTATGCATAGGACTGCCTAGAATGGGGTAAGGAATTTGTTGAAGTTCCAGTAGATCAGAGGGGTCCCTATGTTACAGCAAATGTTTTGGGTTCCACTGATCAGTTTCTGGTTGATACAGGAGCTACTCGTAGCGCCTTGTCTAAACAATTGGTTCCAAGGGCTCCCTTGTCTGGCTTAACCATTACATCGATAGGTTTCGATGGAACCCCTTCCCTTAGCCCATTGTCACAACCACTTGCATTCCATGTGAATAAATTTACTGCTCCGTGTCCATTTTTGCTTTCCCCGAATACACCAGACAATATTGTGAGTCTTGATATGCTCAAGTATTTCAGGGCTACGATACGATGTTCTCCAGAAGGTGTACGTGTTATCTTGAATGACAACCATCTTGTGAAGGAGAGAGCTTGTCTTGTTAAAGAGGATATTGCATTAGCTTCACTCCCTGGTAATTTGTGGGCTACTTCAGACACTGATGTAGGGCAAATGGTTATTCCACCAGTACATATTAGTGTCAAGGAGGGCGCTGTGCTGCCACGTTTGCCTCAATACAAAATTTCCCAGGAAGGTGAAGAAGCACTCATACGTATTGTCCATGATCTCATTGAAGTGGGGGTTGTTGAGGAAGTTCCTTACAATGTTTGTAACAGTCCGATTCTTCCTATTCTGAAAAAAGATACTGACACTAGGATTTAACGATTCATTATTGATTTGCAAGAAGTTAACAAGATTGTAGTACCACAATACCCCGTGGTTTCTGACATAACAACACTTCTTACTTTGGTTCCTCCGACACCAACTACATTCTCTGTGATAGACTTGAAGAATGCTTTCTTTTCGATCCCTATTCATCCTGATAGCCGATATTTGTTCGGTTCACTTTGAATAATCGATCGTATAGATTTTGTAGAGATCCTCAAGGCTATACTGAGAGTCCTAGTATTTACAGTCAAGCATTAAAAAGACAACTTGATTCTTTTGTTTTGCCTGAAGGTGTGGCTCTCATACAATATGTCGATGACATCTTGTTGGCAGCCGATACCCCTGAACAGTGTGAAAAATGTACTTTGTCCTTGCTATCTTTTCTTGCTTCCCATCATCACAAAGTGTCACGAAAGAAACTGCAATATTGTAGACCGAAGGTAGCCTACTTAGGTCACCTTCTGTCTAAGGAGGGCTGTGCACTCACACCAGATTGTATTCAAGCTATTTACGTTACGTTATAGGCGTTACCTGGATGCTTCCGTTCAGTTGCAGCAACAGCTGTGTCAATACGTCAGAGTGAAGGGATAGTTTTGTCACATAAGCTGTTGGTGCTAGTACCCCATGCGGTTGATGCCCTTTTAAATCAGACGAAGACGCAGCATTTAACTAGTGCTCGTCTGACAGGATACGAATTGACATTGTTGGCCCCTCACATTACACTAAAGAGATATGCTCCTGTTATTATACCTTTTATATTTATGTAGGATGCTCCATCCAATACTATGCAAAAGGCGATGTTCTAGTCATTGGTTTTTAGCAAGAAATTTCAAAATGAGAGAATTAAGAAAGTGGAGCTGTTTAAAATACTAATTAAGATGAGGCTTTGCTTATTTTACAAACATTTCATATTTACATGATTGCTACAAAAAGGAGTCTGTCATTAACAAAGCATCAAATACATTGGAGTCTACTAAACAATAACTGTTTTGTTCCTGTGCAACCAAAGAGAAAAAAAGTTCCTGAGTGAGATTGTGACTGGCTCTGTGACTCCTTTCCGCTCCCCAGGTTATAGGGCAAGAGCCTCCATATTGGAGATCCCACCTTCCCGCTCCTCTTCCGGGAGCTCTTGCGCAGGGGGCCTGTCTGCTCCTAAGATTCCTACCTTGGCCATCCCTGCTCCCAACTTTTCTCTCCCCCAAAGGGCCGGCGCTATGTGGTGCCCACTGCACCTGCGCAGGAGGTGATAGTTATGGACCACGAGTCAGGGACTGCCCCTAGCCCCTGTGCTACTGCAACTTCCTTACAAATTGCTGCCAGCATCCCTTTGAGGTTTCTCTGATGCTGATGTTTTACCTATTGTTTTCCTAAAAACGGTTGCCGAAGGGAACCCAAAGAGTCCTTGCCAATCACTACTTCACCCGCCACAGGCCAGCATAGTTTACCTACTATCTTCCCCCCCTCAATACAGTATACGTTGAGTGAGTCAAGCCAGTCGATTGTTAAGAAACAGTATGTTAACTTCTTTGGACAAATGCACACCATCCTGTAAGAAAAAGCACTTGCCCTTGATGCAACCAAGTCAATCTGGTGGTGTTCAATACTTAGGGACCTACTTGTTTAAACATGTTGCCTATTCATTAATGGCATGGACAGACTTCCACCCTAGGTGGAAGCCTCTATTGCAACAATCCGTCTAGTGATGATCTCAGGTTCACTAAGCACAGACATCCTTGCCCAGAAGGTGAGCCAAAATCCCCCCCGACTGGAGTGTGTTGCACAATACCCTGCTGTATGCCAGACCTTTACTCGCCTCACATACAAATGGCCCAATACCAGCACTTCTTTAATAAGCTTCCTACTGCGTTGTAATGCCTATTCGCGCATGTCCTGTGGCATTCCAACCACACCGTGACACTGCAGTTTGGAGGTGGTGCATCCCACTTTACAACATTGACTGCTGCGGCCCTTGTGGCGGCCACACCAGAACACAGAGACACACTTACCGCACTTCCTGAACACAGACATGTCTGAGACACTCCGTTCCCCTTTCCGGATGGGCACACCCCTGTGCCGACCTGTGTACGCCAGACCAGCACACGCCGCTTGTACATCCAGGAGGATGAGTGTGTAGCTACATGTCCAGGCTCACTACCAATGCTGAGGTGACATGGTAACGTCCGCTGACACTGTGATGTTGCAGGGCCCGTGCCTATCATGCTAACACAATGACCACATGGACACACTTGCTCAGATGCGGGTTCGGGGGGGGGTGTTGGCGGTCCTGGGGTTTTTGCGATGAATGTTGTGGACCTCATGGGTATCCGTGTATCATGCTCATTGACTCTATGGCACCTTTGGGTGTTTCGGTGTGGCTCTTGGCTGTGTTCCCTTTCATTCTGCAAGTAGTCGTCATGCTTAACACCAGCAGAAAGCAGGTGTAAAATCCCTGGTGCTAACGCGGCTTACCTCCGGAATTTGTTTCGCATCGCAGTTGTTGTGAAAGTTGTGATGTGGTTTTTTCGTGTACAGAAAAATAAACGAACTGGGCAGTGTATCCCATCAAGATCCAGCACCTGACCCACTATTCCCAATCAATATAAATACAATGACATTTCTTCATTGATTTTGTGTGTACACTGTAAGTGAACCCACTACCACAGTGCAATTCAATACAGGATTTTAGTATTTAGAGTAAATCGCAAAGGTGCACCTCGTGTCTTTTTGCACGGGAACGCCTACTCTGCATTTCATTATCAGCACTTTAATGCAACTAAAGTTGAGATAAATCTAACACACTATTCAGAAGCTGGTGCAAACTGCAGACATCAGCAATATTCCCGTAATAACTGCCCCAAAATTTAACACCATGGTGGACACTACGAAATAACAGTAATAAGAACTAAAAAGAGTCACACAGCATTTAAGTAACAACAAAAACTTTATTGAATTTTTTTTTTTTTTTCAAACTTTATTTTTTGTAAATGTATATATAAAGGATAAACTAAATTTAACAAAATTAACACAAAACAACAAGGTGGAAGACTCCTGTCGGGACCATGAATGTCGACGACACAGCATGGAAAATAAAGTACAAAATAAGGACATGTGTAATGCGCATATCAAAGGAGTGAGACACAGAGAAGGGAAAAAAAGCCAGAGAGGGAAGGAAAGAAAGGGAGTGAGAAAGGGAGAAGCGAGACAGAGAAAGAGAAAGAGAAGAAAAGGAAGGAAGAGAGTGAGAGAGAGTGAAGAGAGGGAAGTGAGAGAGAGAGAGATAGATACTGCCACCCCTGCGCATCCATGACCAAATAATTACCCGCTGCCACCGGAATGTCTACCAGTGGGCACTCCACGTGCCCGTCAAAGCTCCGCGGCCCGTCACCACCGGCAATAAAGGATGTGACGTTGTCGATCCATTATATTTGCGTGGTGACACGGCCTGTGACACATGTGCCGGATGGGTGTGGTGTGTGTGCAAACCTGCCCTCAGGGAGTGGCCGTGACATGTTGACAACTAGACCACTGACCGTCACACCAACAGCGTGTACGCCTGCGACAGGTAGCTAGGTGGGGGGGTGAAAACATGTTTTCTCAATGGATTTTCCATAGGAAACTTTAGACAAGGCTACAGGTCAAACTGCAGAATGGAATTACGCCAAATTTGGCAGGGAGAAAGGTCTTGGTCCAGAAAGCGTGCTTTCTTGCATCGAGTGAAAATATAAAAGAAAGGCCTAGGTGGCAATTTAATATACTGGAGCTCTGTTTCTGCGAGATAACTCTTTCACACTCCCTCTGCCCAACATCACCACTTCGCAGCTATGCCGTTAGAAGCCAGTTCATCGGCTCACAGCTCTCTACCTTTGCGAGCTAGTACGCTACTGTGCCTGTACCTCTGCGAGCTACTACGCTGCTGTTCCTTTGGGAGCGGACGGCTCGTAGTACTGCATCTGTGAGTCGAGCGGACGGGCCACAGTTGTCCCTCTGCGAGCCTGGATGCGAACTGTTCATAACTCACACTACATAAGCATTGAAAACACATTTTGTGATTCAGTCCATCAGCTGGCATCTGTCCAAGGCATTTCTGAAAACATATCGGAGTTCTTTCTGTGAGAGATACCCCTTTCACACTGCCTCTCCCCACATCAGCAGATAACGCACCCTCTTCCCACATTACCAACATACCCCCAACAACCTTCTTGGGCCCGGAAGTGTCCCTGTGTGGTTGGACAAACAAGATTGTTAGTCATGTATAGGTTTACATATAAAACATTTTATTTAAAGAAAACAACAACAAATAAAACTGAAGGGAGTCTGGTGCTGTGGTCACTGCCACGAAGTTGGGGTCACTGCCATTCAGGACTCAGCACACAGTTCCACATGTGGGATCGGCTTGTGTTGAACAGGATACCCGGGTACGTAGCGTGACAGAATGAGTCTTATACGGGGTAAAATAACTTAGGTTTATGGTATTTGCAGCGGGTGAGGTTCTGTAACTTTTTTTTTCCCCTTTGTTTAGAAATAATCCACATGGGTAACAATTGATTTTATTTCTCTTGTAGCGAAGAAAAGGGCCACAGAAGCATAAGGACCCTAAGAGCAAATAGGTTAACAAATAAGTAAGTTACCAACCATATGTATAGTAATAACACTGTGACACTGAAAATTAGAAGGAGAAGGGATAGAAAGATTACATAAACTTTATTTAAATTGAATAGATTCGAACTATGAAATTACAGCCGCCATGCATGAAGGGAATCTGGTTTTAAAAACAAAGTTAAATAATCGTTTTTAGGAGGGTGAAAGAATAGTTTTCTATAAAGTATACACCATTAAGAATAACTAGTGTAACTAAATCTTTGCCGCACCTAGAAACTCATAAGTGCCTCATTTTACTTACACAGTTGAAAATCAGTTTAGTGTAATTTGCTACTGACCTTGAATTACTGCAGATAAGCGTTTGGCAGAGCATTCATGGAAAAGGGGAATATATAAGTAAGTAGGAGATTTTATATATACAATGGTGTCTGCCCATAAGATTGGAAACAAAAATATAAAAGATAGTCTAGGGGCCCACTGAACTAAAAAGATTTGTTTTGTTTTCATATGTGGTCTTGTAGCAGGTAAAACCGGTCTGGTTTGCCTATAGAGAAATTTGAAACTACGTAACAGTGGCGAAGTAGCCGCTATATCAGCGATATTATTATATCATAGGTAAGCGCTGTTTTGAATGGTGAATAAAGGGCATTGTTGGGACTGAGAGGAGTAACGTGTTGGTACCATAAACTGCAGATGCTTTCTCCTGTTCCTGTTTTTGTTTCCTTTTTCCCAAAAAAAACCCTCCCTTTTCTTTTAGGAAAAATATATAATTTTGGGCAACAATGTTTGTTATGACGCTGTTTTGTTCAAAATAACTGAATTATTGCATTGAAATACCGAAAGGATGTTAGTATATATTTATTAATTATATGTATCTGTATTTTAGATGTATTAATCTCCGAGAGTATAAATCCATGTAGTCTTAAAAAAGACGGTCCAAAAAAAACTATACCGACGAAACGAGGCGACACCTGTTTTCCATAAGCTCACCGCTCTCAATCTACCCTAAATGCTGAGGAAGTTTGATACATGAGGTTGATTGTGTATAGCATTTTGGTATTGGTTATGGTACCCTATGACAAAATGTAATGTCTTTGTTGTCTCTTGTGTCGTTTTTTATGAATTCTTTTTGAACTTGTCAATTATATTGTGTGCTGTTTTTAACGGAAAAGAAACTTTTCACTCCTCTCCACTTATGATATGTTTTTAACCCTGTACACATTTTTAATAAAATCAGAATATCAATACATCAGTTGCAGGTTTCTGTGCCAATACATGGACTGTTAGTGCTAACAGTGGTCCCTTCTACCTAATGGGTTATGGTTGTGGGGTGAATGAAAGTGTGTTTGTGAAATATTGTTTACCTCTAATCGAAGTATTCCCAGAGGACCCTTACTTTAGAACTATATCCACGATCACTGAGGGGTCAGAGTTGTCATGTTTGATAGTTCAAAAGTTGCCAGAAACTATTCGCTCCTTTGTAAGGTTGTGGGGCTTATAGCGGCAGTGTGAGCTAGCTGGTCTACAGCCTAACATATCCTTCGGGGGTGTCTGGAATCAGTCCGGACACTAATCCCTTAGTTTATGTTGTCTAAACTTGCAGATCCTGTATAGATTTGTAGGAACTACACGACGTGGCACCGTCAACATTGGTTTGACTCCTATTTAGTGGTCAAATCTGAGTAGTTCAGTCCTGCTTTTCTCAGAGACCCCTTCTCACATTTTACCCAGAGACATCCTGAGTGGGGAGGGAGCACATTTAGAGTGTCGCTGGTGTCGAGGGTGCTCTATACAGGAGCTGCTTTCCACCTACACTTGAGAACAACCCAGAGTTCTCTGCTTCTTATTTGCATTTTCATGTGATTGGGGCTAGTGTTTGATACCACCTATGAGAGAATTGCAGGAGCATTTTAAGGCGAGGATGTGACTGTGTTCTTGATTAGCAGTTGCGTCTGAGGAAGGCCTCATTTCCGAAATGCATTATGCCTACATGCTGTTCAAATTAAACCCTCCAAATGGATCCCCCATGTGGCCTCTTCCTTTCTGCTTGCTGGAGGGATTTTGTGCATATATATATATATATATATATATATATATATATTACCTACTGGCGGTCGCCAGTAGGTAGTTATAGTTAGGACCACGTTTCCATAGGAAAACCTCAACATTCTATTTTGAATAACTTTGGCGCCGGTCGATGAATCCTCGCGAATTTCTCAAAATAGGTGGGGCGCTACGCTCCGCTCCTACCCTGAAAGTCTCGGGGGGATCCGTCAAGCGGGGGCTGAGATAAAAGGGGGGTCCCAAAACGCGTTTTTCCCATGCATTTTTCCATAGGACCTTTAGAACGAGCTACAGCCCGAACGGCTGAACAGAATTACTCAAAATTTGGCAGAGAGGTAGTCCCTAGGTCAAGGAAGTGCCTTTTGTAGGTTTGGTGTAAATCTGTTCAGTAGATTCTGAGAAAATAGCCTTTAAATCAATATATATATCTGAGCCCGCTTACGGTACGCTTACCGTACGCTTACGGTAAGCGTACGGTGGCGTGCGCGAGCGCGATTCTGATTGGCTCTTAGATCTTAGTAAACATTCGAATCGGTCAAAACCAGGAAGCGGCGGCCGCCATTTTGTGTATTTCACTCTTAAAAAAAAGAGTGAAAACAAGGAAAGGGGGCAATGAGGAGAGTTACAGACCCCCTAACATTTGTAAGGGGGTCAAAGAAGGACAGAAAAGTACAAAAAAAACATTTATTGATTTTAAAAAAAATCACGGGGTACGCGTACGGTAAGCTTACGGTAAGCGTACGGTAAAAAAAATAAAAATAAATAAATGAAAAGCAGATTTAAGAGTTTAGATATTAGGGGGCTCTAAAAAGAGCCGTTGTGTTTATGAAGTGATTTTTTAGTGGTACCTACAAGTAAGTACCGATGCAGAGTCTAAGGTTCAAGAGGAAGACTCTGTTCCCTTCATCATTGAAGTGCACACCATCTCCTCTATAAATGTCTTGCATGTCATAACGCAAGTTGTTGTGGTAAATGGCACCCATACCATAGTCACGGAGGAAAGCAGAAACAGATTTGTTGACGTGCTTTCTTGCTTTGTCAATCTGTGGACAGAAATGATTGGACCAGTTCCATTTTTGCCTTTGGCATATGTTGGAAAACACAAAGGCAGTTTTAGGGAAAAGTGTAAACAGTTGTGCAAAGGTGTCCTTCATAAGCATTTCCAGACCTACCCCAGTCAAAGTGCCTAGGTCATTGCCACCACAGTGCACTATTATGAGGTCAGGGTGTTGGATTTGAATGAAGGATTTCACCAATGGCATCAATTGGTGCCACTTTAACCCTCTCTGACCAATCCATTTAATGTCTACATTTGGCAAAGCAAGGTCTCTCACCATACCTGTTTTCTCTGCAAACTTTTCACTCCAGAAGACATAGCTGTGCCCTACAATCCACACTGTGAACATCTTCAAAGGAGAACTGGATGCACTCAGGAGGTGTCTTTCAGTAGAATGGCAATATGAAAAGAAAGACAGTTTGGAAATGGAGGCATACATATTTTTTTCAAAACAAAAAGAACTGATTGGCTGTTTCATACCATTCTAGAATAAAAACTAGGCTGTATGTGTAAATTAATAGAAGCATGTTTTGTATTGGTAAAAAAAAATGTGTAACCAAAGAACAGTACTATGGATTTGCTGTTAGGTTTGAAAAGTCAAGCACTCTTGCTCTGTGGAATTGAAACATTGTTTGGCGAACTTCTGACCTAACTCAACACAGCAGTGTTCCATGAGCTGTTGCTATGGTAGCAGGCAGAAGTCAAGTTGGGGGAAGGGTACTAGGCAGAAGTCAAGTTGGGGGAAGGGTACTTTTGGAAAAGGGTTGGTTTTCAACCAATAGAAATGTGTGATTACATTTGAAAAAAAGGGGGAAGCACTGAGATTTGAAACTTACAAGTATATGTGTGGAAAAATAGAGGGAAAGTTTGCCATTATCTGGTTCTGCTGAGAGGAGAGAGGTGAACACAACAGAGATCCTGGCTCTGATAATCTGCTGTTTGAGTGTCACATTTCTTTCACAACTAACTAATTTTAAAGGTGAGTTTACAGTTTGAGAGGGGATGTATGTGGTAACTTAAGAAATGAATAATAGAAATGGAAATTGTTTTTGTTGTAGTTACACATGGTGGTTTCATAATGTGTCAGTCTGTAAAAGTGATTTTCACTTGCCCAAAAAAAAGAGCAGTAAGTGTGCTTTCAAATTGGCAAAGAAATTTAGTTTTGGGACTAATGTGAAAACATGACTCTGTGTGCAGAGAGGAATTATAGGCAGAGATTTATTGCGTATTGCTCTGGTGATTTCACAGTTGCATTAGATGGAAAGGGGGAGCGAATTTTTGGAGGAAGAAGCAGAGTCTTAGCACACACCCAGCTGCTTTCCATGTAGAATCATGCACAGTATTTACAAGCGAGTGGGGTTTTCAGGTTTCAGTCTGTAATGCAAATACATTCAGCATCACTAAGGCTGGTTGCCCTTGCTGGAGTGTAGGCAGTCACCGAGAATACACATGGTGGTGGTCTGAAAAAACAGTTTGGACATGTGCATTTAAATAAATCAAAAAAAGTGGTTTCATAATGTGTCAGTCTGTAAAAGTGATTTTCACTTGTAAAAAGTGATTTTCACTTGCCCCGAAAAAAAAAAGAGCAGTAAGTGTACTTTCAAATTGGCAAAGAAATTTCGTTTTGGGACTAATGTGAAATCATGACTCTGTGTGCAGAGAGGAATTATAGGCAGAGATTTATTGCGTATTGCTCTGGTGATTTCACAGTTACATTAGATGGAAAGGGGGAGCGAATTTTTGGGGGAAGAAGCAGAGTCTTAGCACACACCCATGTGCTTGCCATGTATAGTCATGCACAGTATTTACAAGCGAGTGGGGTTTTCAGGTTTCAGTCTGTAATGCAAATACATTCAGCATCACTAAGGCTGGTTGCCCTTGCTGGAGTGTAGGCAGTCACCGAGAATACACATGGTGGTGGTCTGAAAAAACAGTTTGGACATGTGCATTTAAATAAATCAAAAAAAGTGGTTTCATAATGTGTCAGTCTGTAAAAGTGATTTTCACTTGTAAAAAGTGATTTTCACTTGCCCCGAAAAAAAAAAGAGCAGTAAGTGTGCTTTCAAATTGGCAAAGAAATTTAGTTTTGGGACTAATGTGAAAACATGACTCTGTGTGCAGAGAGGAATTATAGGCAGAGATTTATTGCGTATTGCTCTGGTGATTTCACAGTTGCATTAGATGGAAAGGGGGAGCGAATTTTTGGGGGAAGAAGTAGAGTCTTAGCACACACCCATGTGCTTGCCATGTATAGTCATGCACAGTATTTACAAGCGAGTGGGGTTTTCAGGTTTCAGTCTGTAATGCAAATACATTCAGCATCACTAAGGCTGGTTGCCCTTGCTGGAGTGTAGGCAGTCACCGAGAATACACATGGTGGTGGTCTGAAAAAACAGTTTGGACATGTGCATTTAAATAAATCAAAAAAAGTGGTTTCATAATGTGTCAGTCTGTAAAAGTGATTTTCACTTGCGCCGAAAAAAAAAGAGCAGTAAGTGTGCTTTCAAATTGGCAAAGAAATTTCGTTTTGGGACTAATGTGAAAACATGACTCTGTGTGCAGAGAGGAATTATAGGCAGAGATTTATTGCGTCTTGCTCTGGTGATTTCACAGTTGCATTAGATGGAAAGGGGGAGCGAATTTTTGGGGGAAGAAGCAGAGTCTTAGCACACACCCATGTGCTTGCCATGTATAGTCATGCACAGTATTTACAAGCGAGTGGGGTTTTCAGGTTTCAGTCTGTAATGCAAATACATTCAGCATCACTAAGGCTGGTTGCCCTTGCTGGAGTGTAGGCAGTCACCGAGAATACACATGGTGGTGGTCTGAAAAAACAGTTTGGACATGTGCATTTAAAAAAATCTGAAAAGTGGTTTCATAATGTGACAGTTTGTAAAAGTGATTTTCACTTGCCCAAAAAAAAGAGCAGTTTGTGTGCATTCAAATTGGCAAAGAAATGTCGTTTTGTGACTAATGTGAAAACATGACTCTGTGTGCAGAGAGGAATTATAGGCAGAGATTTATTGCGTATTGCTCTGGTGATTTCACAGTTGCATTAGATGGAAAGGGGGAGCGAATTTTTGGAGGAAGAAGCAGAGTCTTAGCACACACCCATGTGCTTGCCATGTATAGTCATGCACAGTATTTACAAGCGAGTGGGGTTTTCAGGTTTCAGTCTGTAATGCAAATACATTCAGCATCACTAAGGCTGGTTGCCCTTGCTGGAGTGTAGGCAGTCACCGAGAATACACATGGTGGTGGTCTGAAAAAACAGTTTGGACATGTGCATTTAAATAAATCAAAAAAAGTGGTTTCATAATGTGTCAGTCTGTAAAAGTGATTTTCACTTGTAAAAAGTGATTTTCACTTGCCCCGAAAAAAAAAAGAGCAGTAAGTGTGCTTTCAAATTGGCAAAGAAATTTCGTTTTGGGACTAATGTGAAAACATGACTCTGTGTGCAGAGAGGAATTATAGGCAGAGATTTATTGCGTATTGCTCTGGTGATTTCACAGTTACATTAGATGGAAAGGGGGAGCGAATTTTTGGGGGAAGAAGCAGAGTCTTAGCACACACCCATGTGCTTGCCATGTATAGTCATGCACAGTATTTACAAGCGAGTGGGGTTTTCAGGTTTCAGTCTGTAATACAAATACATTCAGCATCACTAAGGCTGGTTGCCCTTGCTGGAGTGTAGGCAGTCACCGAGAATACACATGGTGGTGGTCTGAAAAAACAGTTTGGACATGTGCATTTAAATAAATCAAAAAAAGTGGTTTCATAATGTGTCAGTCTGTAAAAGTGATTTTCACTTGTAAAAAGTGATTTTTACTTGCCCCGAAAAAAAAAAGAGCAGTAAGTGTGCTTTCAAATTGGCAAAGAAATTTCGTTTTGGGACTAATGTGAAAACATGACTCTGTGTGCAGAGAGGAATTATAGGCAGAGATTTATTGCGTCTTGCTCTGGTGATTTCACAGTTGCATTAGATGGAAAGGGGGAGCGAATTTTTGGGGGAAGAAGCAGAGTCTTAGCACACACCCATGTGCTTGCCATGTATAGTCATGCACAGTATTTACAAGCGAGTGGGGTTTTCAGGTTTCAGTCTGTAATGCAAATACATTCAGCATCACTAAGGCTGGTTGCCCTTGCTGGAGTGTAGCACTCTGGACATGGGCTTTTTAAAAAATCTGAAAAGTGGTTTCATAATGTGACAGTTTGTAAAAGTGATTTTCACTTGCCCAAAAAAAAGAGCAGTTTGTGTGCATTCAAATTGGCAAAGAAATTTCGTTTTGTGACTATTGTGAAAAGAAATGTAGTAATATATTTAAATACAATAAAGGATTTTTTTTTTAGTTTTTTTCAGGTATTGCTGAAGAGCAGTGAACAAAATTTAAGATGCCTACAAAATCCAGAGTTCAAAAAACGCTAAAAAAAAAACTATATTTGAAGACAACTGGAGGACCAAAGTTAGTAGAAGATGCTCATGTTGGGAAAAAGAAAAAATCTTCTGGTAAGCAGAAAAAACAATTTCTTAAAAATATATTCAAAACAAAGAAAAATGTACAAAATGTCTGTACTGGAAAGAATGTTACAAAAGGAAGAGAACAGGAAAAAATTGAGAATTTAGTTAATGCAAATATACCTTCTGCAACTGAAAAGATTTACATAAACAGAAAAACAGCGTTTAAAGAGATACGTAGAAAAATGTTTCAGAGAAGAGTTATGTCCAATTTGATAAAGGATGTGAAGAAATATAAGCAAAAGGCAAAATATTACAAGAGAAAAAAAGAAATTGAAGCCATTGCAGCAAAGGCATTAGAATTAAAAAGGAAACTATTCATATTAATTTTGAATAGGATGCGTACATTAGATAAAATGGTTAATGTACTGAAATCACAAAGCAAAAGCAAAAGAGTAGTGAACAGAACAAACTTTTGTAAAGTGTTTTTAGGAAAGTGGATGCATAGTTCAAGTAGTGAACCTTTTTTTAATGAAGAGAGCTATTTTCAAAGTAATAGTTTGCTGCATGCAGTTGACACCAGAGGTCGTGCTTACGAAGTGAAAAATGGTTGCATAATGGAGAAGGAGATAATGGTTCCAAGAGATGAGGTACAAGTGATGGCAGATGAGGCAATGGGGAGACGTCCTAAAGCCCCAGTGTACACTTGGAATTGTAGTAGTATTTGCACTGTGCGTCAGGATTCTATTGACAAATTTCGAGAGTTTCTTAGAGAATATAGTAAAAAAAGTGTAAAACAGAAGATTAAGGTGCTTCAAAGTCTGGATCCATGCAGAGTGAGAGAGAATACTGGTTTGCAGGGTCATTCTCTGGCTTGTCTATCTAGAAAAGTGTGCAATAGTGTTTTCCATCATTTTAGGATGCTGGCTGTTCATCATACTGAAATGAGAAAGTTTGTGAGACGGTTGTATTTTGCCAAAAGTCCAGCAATAAAGTTAAATGAATTGAATAGGGCTCTGTTCCGAGGAACGGTATCAGATGTAGAGAAGGTTGTTGATGAAATTCAGTTTTGTTACTTTGGTCCTGAACAAAACAGTGCAGAGAAGGACACAGTAAATGAGGAAGAAGTGGAAGAGAATGTAGAACCTTCTGTAAGTAAGACATTTAATGATCACATAACAAAATTTGCAATAGTCTCTAATGAAAGACCAAATGTTACTTGTATTTGTTGCCGCAGAACTCATTATAGAAAACAAACTAGGAATGTTGATCTCTACAGAAAGAGTGAAAATGAAGATAATTATAAGTGGAAGGATTTTGCCACATATATATTTCTAGAAAATTGTTTTGAATTGGGTGAAGATCAGCGTATTTGTAAATACTGTTACAACAAGTTAGAGGAAAATAGAATGCCGACCAGAGCTGTACATAATAATTTAGAATTGGATGCTATTCCTGCTGAACTTTCTGAATTAAATACATATGAGTCTATACTCATTCAATGTGTTCATCCGTTCCAGACCATAGTACGTATGGAGCCCAAAACTGGTAAATTACCTCCTTCAGATTTACTGAGAGGTTTAAAAGGTAGAGTGGTGTATTTGCCCTTGGATTTGAAAAAAAATATGGAAACTATTGATGCGGATACTTTGGAAACTGAACCATTAATTATTCTGGTTAATGGTGTACCTACAAAGAATAAGAAGATTTGGCAGGAGCTGGTAGATGTGCGGAAAGTACAAAGAGCAAATTTGTATTTGAAAAAAAATAACAAATGGTATGAATCAATTTATATAGAAGAAGAAGAAGAAGAAGAAGAAGATTTTCAAGAAGACACAGAAACACCAACTGGACAAATTGAAAAAGTGGACAAGTCAAAGGAAGAAGAAATTTATGAACATTTTAGCATACATCCTCTTCATTCGAAAGAAGTTATGGGAGACAATATTGATCTCTTTCAGATGAAGAAAGCAAAAGGAACTCCTGTGAGTGTATGGGAGGAGAGCTTGGAAGCTCGATGTTTTCCCCAGCTGTTTCCTAAAGGAAAAGGAGGACGATACGATGAACGTCCAGAACAGATTCCAGCTTCAGAGTATCGGACTACAAGACTATATGCTGAAGATCCCAGATTTCGACAAAGTATTCCTTATTTGTTCCATCTTTTATTTGAAAGCGACTTGTCTGCACTGTCTTATGCAGTAAATCACATTTTAAAAAGTGGAGTACATTTACAAAATGTGTCTGCTAAGGATTTTATGGAGAAAGTGCAGCACCGAGATGATCATTTGGAAACACAACTGATCAATCTGATGGCTTGTCAGCGTGGGACAAATGAATATTGGTACCGACGCCATGGTGAACTAAAATGCATGTTACGGAATTTAGGAACACCAACATGGTTCCTTACCCTAAGCTGTGCCGAGTACGCTTGGGATGATTTACTGGATTTTCTACGAGAGGCCAATTCAAACATTAAAAACATCGAATACAAGACAGCAGGAGAACTGTGCTCATTGGATCCGGTTAATGTTTGCAGATATTTCAACCATAGATTTGAGGCTATGATGTCCTTCATCTGCAATAAAAAAAATCCACCCCTTGGAGAAGTAGTGGATTTCTTTTGGAGAAAAGAGTACCAGGCAAGAGGTGCTCCTCATATTCATATGCTGTTGTGGATCAAGGATGCCCCAAAGTTTGGAACAGATGCTGATGAAGCAGTGTTATCTTACATTCAAGAATATGCAACATGTGCTATACCAAAAAGCACAGAAGAGAACAAGTTAAAGGAGCAAGTTTTACGTTTCCAAAGTCATCGGTGTGGAAAATACTGTCGACGGAAATACAAGAGCAAAGAAAAATACTACACTAAATGTCGATTTGGATTTCCTAGACCTGTTCTTTCAAATGGAAGAGTAAACAGTTTTATGTCAGCTGTGAGACATACTATCACAAGAAAATCACCTAAGAATACCTACAACCTTAAAAGAATAGAAGAATCAAAAAATATAAATGACTACAACCCAGTCATTTTATCCATGTGGAACGCTAACATGGATATACAGTATGTAGCTGACAATTCCATTGCTGTTGCA
The DNA here is from genome assembly GCF_964204655.1 of Triturus cristatus. Lineage (NCBI taxonomy): Eukaryota > Metazoa > Chordata > Amphibia > Caudata > Salamandridae > Triturus > Triturus cristatus. Next base: position 504,644,986 of record NC_140591.1, read on the forward strand.
CGATATGTAACGTCTTACATTACGAAATCAGAAAAAACAGAATTGAAGGAAATGTGGGAAGAGATTTCTCACGAGAAGACTGTCAGTAAGAAGCTGTACAGTTTCAGTTTGAAGATGTTATCGCATCGAGAAATTGGATCCTACGAATGTTCAGATAGGTTATCTTCTGCAAGTCTCTACTCGAAGTCAAGAAGAATAATTTGGGCAAGTTTAGGCCTTGCAGCAATGAGAAATCGGGTACTGAAATCTGTAGGAGAAATTGAATATTTGGTCGAGAATGACCCAGAAAGTACAGATATATTGAAAACAAACATGTTGGACACATATTATCCCAAGAGAAGTCAACATCTGGAGAACATGTGTCTCTATGAAGTGCTGCAGAACTACATTTATTCAAGGAAAGCCACAGAAGACATCAATAATGGAAAATATAAAGTCGTTGGTGAAGAAGGATGTTTGGTGAAGCAAACAAAAGGAAGTTTGATAAATCACCGGAAGCTGAGTTGCGACACTACTGACAAGAAAGAATTTTACTACTTGGCTCTTTTACAGTTGTTTAAACCATGGCGTACAGAGGAAGAACTACTGGGAGAATTTCAAAGCTATGAAGATTCATTTAATGCTTGCAAAGACAGCATACAATGCAATACATTCACAACTTATCTGCAAATGTTAAATGAAGAAATTGAACAGGAAACTACAATTGCAGCAGAAATAGCTAGAGACAGTTCTCAGGACAGCCAAAGTTCAGGAACACACAGTCAAGATCCCCTAGGACAACCAATCGTTGAAAATGAAGCATCAATAGCCATGAATGAAGTGGAAACGGCTATGAATCAAGCTCAAGAAGAATTTATAGACTTAGAAAATTTGGAAAGACAACTGAATCAAGAGCAGCAACAAATTTATGAAGAGATCAAAAACAAAATTGATCACGGATTTCTACATGTAAAAAAAGAGTGCTCATGCACATCATTTCATCCAATCAGGATGTATGTAAGCGGACAAGCTGGAACTGGAAAAAGTTTCCTAATAAAAGTCATCAGAAGCTACCTACAGCAAAAAACGGATTCTACTTTGTCTTGTGTGGTTACTGCTCCAACTGGGTTAGCAGCATATAACATAAAAGGAATCACCTTACATCGTTTGCTAATGTTACCAGTGGAGCATGAGAACAAAATACAATTCAACAAGCTAACTGGAGAAGCATCCTTGGAAGTTTCAAGAGTATTGAAGAAGATGCAAGTTCTCATTATTGATGAGGTGAGCATGGTATCAAACCTAATGCTTGCCTTTGTGCATTTAAGAATGCAGCAAATTTTGAAGACAGACTATGACATGTTATTTGGTGGAAAACACGTCATAGTTTTTGGAGATCTTTTGCAACTTACTCCAGTTAAAGGACAACCAGTGTTTAATACTGTGACACATGAAGACACGAAGAAGTCATTGGGAAGCATCGGAAATACAAATATTTGGTCCTTCTTTGAGTACAAGGAACTTACTACTAATATGAGGCAAGCAAACGATGAAGAATATGGAAGTATTCTGAAAGATATCAGGATTGGACTACTGACAGAAGTTGGCAAAAAAGCATTACAGAGTCGGCTGCTACATAATTTATTTCCAAAGGAAGAAATAGTTGCAGAGAAGATATACAAGAACATTGCAGAAAACAAAAGTGTCATCTGCTTAATGCCAACTCTACGTGAATGCTCAATATTCAATGAGGAGCTTTTGAAATTGGAAAAGGAAGAGATCAGGAAATTGGAAGCAGTGGACAAAATTGAGGATGGAAGAATTACTGTCACAGTAACAGGCAAACTGAAAAATAAATTGGACTCACTAGAGAAGAACATCTCCAAAACAGCTGGATTAGAAAAAAATCTATATGTTTGCATGAACTGTAGAGTGTTTTTAAGGAGAAATTTGGATGTTGAGAAAGGTTTAGTTAATGGAGCGATGGGAAGAGTTGTGGGTTTTATTAATTACCAGAAAAAAGAAGGAGTTGAATGTTTAAAAATAAAATTTGATCAGATAGATGAAGTTAAAGATATTTGTCGTTGTACAGTTCGTTTTATGCTTGTGAAAGACTTATATGTACGTAGGAAGCAGTTTCCGTTTTCTCTAGCATATGCTGTAACTATTCACAAGTCTCAAGGATTGACTGTAGATTGTGCATTTGTGAACATTGGTTCAACTGTGTTCAAAGAAGGTATGGCATATGTTGCTTTGTCACGAATCAAAACATTATCAGGTTTATTCATGATAGACTTTGATGAGTCAAAAGTTAGTGCTGATACAAACTGTGTACAGGAGTATAATAGATTAAGAAGAAGCTATGCTCCTCATTTAGGTCAGTATCCTGTGTTGGAGAAACGTGTAGTTTCTCGTAAAAGAAAAAATGAGAATATCTGTAGTGAAGATGTAGAGAAGAGGAAAAAAAAGAGGAGTGATGTAATTGCAAGCAAAAAGAAAAAGGAAAATGAAGAACAGGTTGTAGGATGTCATTTTGAAAATAGCTCTGGTGTCAACTGCTACGCAAATGTAGTGCTGAATGTTGCATTTTATCTGGAAAGTTTGCAAGAGCAGATAATAGTAAATCAGGGAAAAAGATTCTGTTCAGAGCTGAGTCTCCTTTTTCAAAAGCTGAGTAAAGATAAAACTCAAATAGAAAGTGCTACTGACATTAGAAAACTTTTAGATGTATGTTCAGGACGAACACAGTTTTCTCAAAATGAACAGCAAGATGCACATGAATTTTTGATGTATTTTCTTCAGGTAGTGGAAGAAGAAGGAGTTCCCATTGACATTTTTTTTGGTCTCTCTTATAAATGGGAACATAGTTGTGATAATTGTTATAATATATGTGGCTCTATTGTTGATAATGAAAGGTTTATTTATTTGACATTGCCAGAGAGTAAAACAGTCACTTTTGCAAAATTAGTTAAAGATGCTAATCATAGCATGAAATGTGGTGAGTGTAATTCTGACATGTTTTCAACATTAATTTTAAAGGAATACGGACAGTATGTAATTTTAATGATGCAACGATGTAGAGCTGATGGTTCAAAATTGGATACTTTAATAAAGAAGTTTACAGGACAGCAATTATCAATTTCAGGAAAAACTTTTGTAACTGTTGCAATAATTTTCCATGATGGACCTACTGTTACTTCTGGACATTACACAGTTTATCTTAAATGTGAAAAAGGCTGGACACTGTGTAATGATTCCCAATTGATTTTCAAACAACATTTGCCTTTTGATTTAGCAAATTCCTATCTAATCTTCCTGAAACCTAAATTTTAGAGAGACTTGGCAAGATCTGGACAAAACAATTTTACCATTTTACTGGATTACCATTGCAATTTTGTAAAAAAAAGATTTTTTAAATTATCATTTGGCCTAATGGAAAGATAACCAATTGTAATGTGGACTTTTTTAATTTTTAATGAAACTTTGAAAAACCAATAATTTAGAGATTATCGGTAACTTCTGCACATTTTAAATTTTGGAATGTTATTGGACTGCCATTGGAAATTTTTTCAAAAATGTTTTAAAAAATTACTATTTGGCCATGTGGAAAAGTAACCAATTCTATTGTGGACTTAATAAATTATTCAAAAAATTTTCGTGAACCAAAATGTTACAGAGAATCGGTGAGATCTGGACAAATTAAACTTTAGAATTTTATTGGATTACCGTTGGAAATTTATTCCAAAAAAAAATTTAAAATTACTATTTGGTCTAAAGGAAATGAAATCAGATGTATTTTGGAGTTATTTGAGATATAATATTGTGATTATACTTCTGAAACAAACATATCAGACGGTATTTTAAAGAAATACCTATTGGTATTAGATGATATTTTTTTACAATATTATGCATTTCTATAATGTTAAGTTTAAGTAAAAAAAGAATCAGGGCATTTTTAATACAATCTTTGTGATTGGTATTTTTTTTTGCCCGCTGTAAAATGATGAATGCAATTGCTTTCACAATTTATAGTGAAATGCAATATATTCTGAAAACAGCAAAAATAAGGCAAAAATATTTTTGGGAAAAAAATGTAAATATGTGTACTGTATTATAAAATGTTTTAAAAATATTAATACTTTTTTCTTTTTTTCCAGATAGATATAGAAAATTTTCGAAAACTACAAACATTTTTAAAACTATTTTTTAAAAAAACAAATGAATAAATATTTTTTCAGTGAGTATGGTAAGTCAATAATAATAATTGTAGTCTCTCAAGGACAATGTAATGTGATAAATGATTTTTAGTGTTTTTAAAAAAAAAAAAAAAAAAAGTACGCGCACCGTACGCGTACGGTAAAAAAAAAAAAAAAAAAAAGTTTTTAAAAACATATGTAAAAAAAAGATGAAAGATAAGGTTGGCTCTTAAAAGAACCGTTGTGTTCATGCAGGGACAGAGGAAAGGAAGCATGGGAAAATTATTCAAAGCGACAAATGTGCTGATCTATTTTGTTGTTCACTAGGGAAACACTGGTCTCCCTATGGCAAATTAGATCTTTACAAAATGTGCAATGAATATCAACCTTCCGAAATCGAGGGTTCATTTCCAGAGGGCCAGCAAAAGGAGATTCTCCCCCCACAGATGAAGGGCTCACCTGACCTGCAGAAGAAGGAGTCAGCCCTGCAGATGATGGTCCAGGCTGAGCTACTGTGGATGTACTGGCTCGTCTTTCTGAAGAGTTACCTCCAAAAAGATGACCATGTGTCCTTCTGTGTACATCCTGGAGGTGTCTCTTCATGGTGTTATTCCCAAAGGAATACTTCCTGTTAGGATTACCTCTAGAAAGTACACGCTTACACAGCTTACAAGTCACTAAGGGTGCATTTACCTTTTGCTGGCCTTCAGGAAAAGTAAAATAATCCCATACATAAGAGGGCTTTTGTTTCCTCGATCTCTGCCTCAAGACAGTGCTGCTAGTGCTAGCCTCACTCTCAGAAGAGCTCTGCTGTTCTGCCATCGTATCCCAAAGACAAACCAGCTCCTTCTCCCAAGGGATCACAAGCAGAAATGAGGGGAATGGGTGTGGTGTAGGAGAGTTCTAGAACTGAAAGTAGTTTCAACCAATCAAAAGTTGTGTTTCATGATCACATGACCTACCGTACGCTTACGGTACGCTTACGGTGCGCTTACGGCAAAAGTGCGCATGCGCGTAAAAAAGACACGCGCTTGCGCGCATGCGCATAACAGTCAATACCCGACACTTCCGCGTAACGTGCGCGTGTAGCGTAAGCGCGCACGCGTCCCACGCGCAGTACGCGCGGCTACGCAAAGTGCGTAACTATACGCAAGCAGCGTAGATAGATTACGGACGTTGCGTAAACCGTACGCTTACCGTGAGCTTACGGTACGCGTACTAAAAAAATATTTTTTTTAAAAAAAAAGTACTGCAAATAAATTTTACATGTTTATTTTAAAAAATATATTTAAAAAAACATATTAAAGAATTTTAAAAATTTAATCATAGTCTTTATAAAAGGTAAGATAATTAAATTAAAAATATGTTAGAAAAAAAAAAAAAAAAAAAAAAAATTAGCATTTAAAAAACCTTGCAAATTCACTGAAAAAACCATGGGTTTCACACACGTTATAGTTAGGAATTAGCATTTAAAAAACCTTAGAAATTCAGTGAAAAAACCATAGGTTTCACACACGTTATAGTTAGGAATTAGCATTTAAAAAACCTTAGAAATTCAGTGAAAAAACCATAGGTTTCACACATGTTATAGTTAGCTGGACATTTTACTCGTAAAAAACCAATGAAATTGCCCCGTTATAGTTAGTTCAGCTAACTATAACTCGCGCGCCCGCAATGCACTGCTGATGACGTCACATATTACATCACTCATGACATGGTCAGTGACATCACTCATGACATCACTGATGACATCTCAAATGACATCACTGATGACATCACTGATGACATCATCCTTGTGATAGAGTGGCAGACCTCCTCTCACCCTAATATAACCTTTGACACACACATTCAAAAATAGAGACTAAAATTTTCAAAACAATGGACATACCAATACCAGTTACAACAACCTCTTCAGTAATTCTAAGATCCACATACACATCCACTCATTCACCAACAGTCCAATACAGTCACTCATACATGTACTCACTCATCATATGTACTCATACACCTATACATCCTGTTACACAATGCCACTCATCCATAGAGTTACTCACACACATAGTCACTCGTACTAATAAAGAATCAAACATACATTTACTTGCATATACAGTTATACACACACCACTATACTTACTTCTACGGAAACTTACACATACTTAGTCTTTTAAACAATCACTTATAGAAACACATACTTATTCATACAGGAACTCTTCCAATCTCTCACCCTTGCATATACTCACATATATACACCAATAGTCACATATACTAGTTTTAAACATATGTAGTTACTCATAAAGACACTATTGAGACAGTCATTCACTCACTAACACACCCATACACACACTCATCCACCCATGCAGTCCTGCACACATGGTCTGTTCAACACATACAAACAGTGAGTCACTCATTCATGCACCTGTGCACTACGTAATACCCCCCACCGAACCATGCAGACACTCAAAAAACCAACTAATAACCTATATAGACACCCATGTAGCTACTCACCAACCCATGCAGCCACTTATACACAAAGTGAGAGACTGATACAGATATATACATATTTAAACATTACTCACTAAAACATGTATTCACTATGATACACTTAATCAGTCAGTTAAACAATCAATTTTTCAAAAACAAATCATCCATTTAGACACTTATATACCCATTTATTCTTCCATCGACCTTGAGATATACATATATAAAACATATTTAATTTTCAGAAAAACCCACATTCACTGGATGATGTCATCAGTGAGGTCATCAGTGATGTCATTTGAGATGTCATCAGTGATGTCATGAGTGATGTCACTGACCATGTCATGAGTGATGTAATATGTGACGTCATCAGCAGTGCATTGCGGGCGCGCGAGTTATAGTTAGCTGAACTAACTATAACGGGGCAATTTCATTGGTTTTTTACGAGTAAAATGTCCAGCTAACTATAACATGTGTGAAACCTATGGTTTTTTCACTGAATTTCTAAGGTTTTTTAAATGCTAATTCCTAACTATAACGTGTGTGAAACCTATGGTTTTTTCACTGAATTTCTAAGGTTTTTTAAATGCTAATTCCTAACTATAACGTGTGTGAAACCCATGGTTTTTTCAGTGAATATATATATATATATATATATATATATATATATAGAGGCACACTGAAAAGGACTAGTAATGGCAACAGGATTCACTTGACTTCGGAGTAAAAAAGAAAAAAGCCTTACGCGTTTCGGAGCTTGGTTATGCTCCTTGTTCACAGGCATTCCATGTCACGGCGCAGGTAAATGAAAAGAACACTTCGACCAGCATGCAATTTATTCTGCCTTTCAATGGCTAACAGGTGAGATTCACAAGTGCCGAAACGTGTAAGGCTTTTTTCTTTTTTACTCCGAAGTCAAGTGAATCCTGTTGCCATTACTAGTCCTTTTCAGTGTGCCTCTTCGAACCGAGGTTCCATTGTTTTCAAAATTAATTACGGCAGGCCAGCCGTGAAGAGTGCACCGCCCTTGAACTGTGAGGGGCCACGGAGACACAGAACTGTGCGAAGTCTCCGAGTGGTGAAATGGACGGCCTAATTCGAGGATGATCGGAAACTTTGGAGGCCCACTGCAGGGTTAAATTCATAACTGAAAGCCATGTTAAGCGCAGGACACACTGTTGGCTATATTTACAAAGGAACACTTTGAAACCTACGAAGGAATAAAAGTACAAACTACATATACCAGGATGCCGCACTTGTGAATCTCACCTGTTAGCCATTGAAAGGCAGAATAAATTGCATGCTGGTCGAAGTATTCTTTTCATTTACCTGCGCCGTGACATGGAATGCCTGTGAACAAGGAGCATAACCAAGCTCCGAAACGCGTAAGGCTTTTTTCTTTTTTACTCCGAAGTCAAGTGAATCCTGTTGCCATTACTAGTCCTTTTCAGTGTGCCTCTTCGAACCGAGGTTCCATTGTTTAAAAAAAAAAAAATATATATATATATATATATATATATATATATATATATATATATATATATATATATATATATATATATATATATATATATATATATATATAATGGGGGCAGCATCATCGTGCACTTGCTGTTAAACTTTATTGTGTGCACCTTACATTTTGGAAGATTGTTGGGACATTGTTAAAATAACGCTATTTTGGCAAATATGAACACTGTGCAATGCCTCGTAAATATAAAACAATTCTGGTGCATGCTGGGGCCTGTAGTTGGGCCTAAAGGACTCGTGACCACATGGATGAATATCTAACTCACCTGTGAGAAAGGCATGGTGGCATCGAAACCGGTCAGGACCATGCATTATTTAAATGCTGCCTCAGACTAATAAAGTCTTTTGTTTTGCACAGAAGTCAGAGTGGGGCTTTGTTTCTTTGGAATCCTATGCACGCAGGATTCTCCGCTCCTGCAATTAAGAGCCCGCCCTGCAGAGTCGGTGGCCCCCAGTAAAATGGAGGATGTTTTCTGGATTTTATGGAGGGGGCATGACACGCTCTTGTGCGAACTATGGACTGCCACAGATATTGGTGATGCTACTGAGAGAAAGGAAATAGGGGAGACGTTTCTCCTCTTGTAAGCTCCGCAGTGCAAATGCTTATCATGAATGGGGGTAGCATCATCGTGCACTTGCTGTTAAACTTTATTGTTTCAACCATTTCAATGGTTGAGAAATACGTTGTAACAGTCTGAACAACTGTCGCTGTAAAAATGTGATTTATCTCCTTATATGCCCATGTGGGTTATGGGTATGTAGGAGAACCAAGTCGCGAACTGCGTACAAGGGTGTTGGAATACAAATCAGCACTAAGAACAAATAAGGAGAATGCACCTGTAACAGAACATTTTTCAAAGCTGAACCACAGTTGTAATGATTTACGGTGGTTCATACTGGAGAAAATTACAGTCAATAGAAGAGGAGGCGATTTGGATAAGAAAAGAAAACTGAGGGAACAGTGGTACATTTGTAAACTAAACACTGTCCGGAATTGCCTGAATTCAAGAGAGGACTGGATGTCCATTATCTTATAATATCGCCTTTTCCAAAACTAGATAGAGGATTACAATCTCTGTATAGAATTAGGGAATTATTTTTTTTCCAGTTTATGTGTTGAGATGTCTAGAAACAAGGTCTTAGTACTGTATAACCATCGCTCTGCAACTTTGTCCTTAAAAGATGCCAAGATGATTAAAAACTAGGTCTTCGCATCGTTTAACCATTGTTCTGTAAAAGCGAGCACTGGAGGTTTTTTATTTGGGTTAGGTCTCGTTCTCAATGCAGCCAATGATGGACACCGTAATGTTGGAAAAATGTATCTATTTAGTTTTTATTGGTGTCCCTTTGTTTATCTGGTGTCATAGTTGTTTGTCTGAGGATGTTTTGGTATGTTATATCTTATTTGTTGTCATTTTGAACAATAGTAATGGGATTACAAGGACCGATAGGGTCCTCAATAAAGTTTTTATTATGAAGGAAAAAGACAAAGTATCAAAAAATGTAACCAGTCCGTGTAACATAAGACATAGGTCGCGTGTTCCTTGCGCTCAAGTTCAGTGGCGTATAGTCTGTACGGTATGGAAATGTTATGACCCTGTTGTAAAATGTGAAAAGAGCAAAAGTCATTGTAAATTTAACCGAAACACGAAGAGATGTAAATACAATTGTTATGGGTTTATATAACTATTGATTATTGTACCATGCACCTGGCAGAAATTAATGTTATATTAAATATCTCTGTAATAGAAAAAACAAAATGACAATAAACACATCAAACGAAAAAAAAGAAAGGAATCTAGGACACAAATTCAATCTCTGAGCAGGACAAACAGATAATCCCAACTGACAAAGTCAAAAGCCCTGGATACAGTCAACCCATCTCTGAATCCTGAGCCCCAAGAAACTGGTATCCTTATGTTTTTTTAATCGATCAACCAGTGCTAAAGGTTTTGGATATGAAATAATTATTCTTCCTCCCATAACCCATATCAAGTGACAATTTCAACATACTAAACATTGGAAACATCCTTAAACTCCTTTCAACCATCAAAGTGCTATCAAACCTGGGCAACGAGAACACACACCTATTCTCAAAAAAGCAAATATTTTAACATCTCACCATTATCCTCATTGGGGAAGTTGAGGCTGTACCCTGGTATTTTGCTTGCTACCGCTCCACTACTTGGTCTTAAACCTAAATCATCTTCAAGAACCATAGAGAAGTGGTTCCTAACTTTTTACTTGCGAGCATCCGCACTGAATCAATAGTGCAATCTGGGGCCCTCACGGATTAATAATTGAAATCTGGGGAGCCCAATCAATAATTATTGGAAACCGGGGATCCCCACTGAGTAATTACTGGAAGCCAGGAACCCCTGAATAAGCATTATTAATGATTTGAACCACAAAACAAAACACACAAAATACAGAACCAAGCATTCTTCAAACAAATACACAATTGATTAAATATTTTATTTAATTCACAAGCAAATATAAAAAAATCTCAATTTTAATTTTAGTAGGAAGGTTTTAGTTTTTCTAAATTCAGTTGAGGCCACTCATTGTTCATGCTATGTTCTATTTGATATACTTACACTGCTCCCACAAATCAGTCGGAGAATATGAACTTTGCGCCTGATTTTGGGTTTGGCGGATGGGTCACTGCATTACAAAAGTGATGGATATCTTCTCCACTGCATTACAAGTGCCATAGGATATATTGGACTTGTAATACGGTGGACGGGATATTTGTTACATTTGTGACAGAGTAACCCGGTCTGCCAAACTCTAAATTAAGCCCTTAGGGGGTCATTAGCATGGCGGGTGAATCACCACCGCCTGACCGGCGGTGGCGATCTGCCCCCTATAACACCCCGCCAGATGGCCTGTTACCCCCGCCACATTAGCATGGCGAGGGGGTACCACGGCCGACGGAGAGACCGTCTTCCGCTTTTCCGCAGGTAGGCAATTGTCCCGATTGCCTACCGGGCGGAAAAGGCCCATAATATGGTGGCGGTGTCTTGCAGGCACCGCCATTCATATTAATATGAGGCATTTTCAAGGCCTTTCCATGGCGGAGACTCAACCTTGGAAAAAGATGCGGAGTTCTCTTTGGGGGCCCGTTGCAGGCCCCAAGGGGGTGGGGGGTTGGGAGTCTACACTTGGGGGGTACCCATGGTACCCCCCTACATTGGCATGCACAAGTTGGCAGGCATGGCATGGTGCCTGTCACGTTGTGCATGCCAATGCACAACATGCATATATTGCATTGTGGCGGGTGCTGCTTACAGCACCGCCAGCCACAATATAATATATGCGAGATGCCACCACCACCGTGGAGGTGGTCTCCTAATTGTCATGGCGGGACCGTCGCACCACTGGCGGCCGATCCCACCACCGCTATCCGCCTTCCTAATGAACCCCTTAATTTTTATCCTCCACTTTCAAATTCCCAACATCAGAGCGCCTGATCTCCCCCTGACGTACCTGGTGCACTGCCCGGAGCTTTGGTGGACAGTAATAATCAGAACAGTCGCTGCGTCTGGTATAATATTAGGGAGCCATGCAGACAGCGGAACTAGGCCGAGGACCCGGCTGGGACTCGCTCGGATCTCGGCAACGCAGAACCCGTCGTCTGCTGGAGGAGCAGTATCACAAAGAAGTTGCCACAGCTGAAGCGGTAAGGTGCCCAAGGCGAGCGTGGAACAAGGCGACGAAGAAGCGGGGAGGAAGAGAGAAGTGGGACAGAAGAAGCGATCGGAGCGGGAAGCGGATCCTGTACATCCCCTCTGATACGTGGGGGCCTGAGTGCCCTCCGCTCCTCCCCCTTTGAAGCCAGCGGCTCGCCGCGAGGTGATGGAAGGCCCTCTCCCAGCGACAAGGCATTTGCTGGCACTGTAACACCTGGTATGTAGCTGCACCATATACAATAAACATGTGACTGGAGGAGGAGTGCTGTTAGTCCTGGCAACAAAATAGGAGCAGCGGCTTGTGTGGAGAGCAGCCTAAGGTGGTGCTGGGTTGCACTGTGAAGACCGGAAGGGTTCTACTCCTTTCCTCCCCACTGCCATTGACCAGAAGGGAAGCCACTGCAGGGAGCTTACGGGCCAGTGGGGATACAGAGCAACAAGTGAAGCACCTGCAAGAAACAGACTGGGACCTACAGGCATGGTAGGACACCCCATTAACCACTGGAGCAGACCTCAATAAAAAGAGAGGCATAATCGTCAGGGAGTCGGTAGACCCCAGACACGTTGGGGCTACGACCATGCTGTCATGAAGGATCAGAAGAGCGAGTGGGCTGTACGGTTCTTATGAACTACAGGCCTGGTTTCAGTTGGTGGTAGGAACCACGCAAAGTGTTCCTGAACCTGGAGGAGGGGCGCCAGAGTGCAGAGAGACTGTAGAGAGCCAAAAACTATCTGAGGGATCGCCCTGGAGCAAGACAAGACTCCTGGTATGGTAGGTGCTGTTATACGGATCTTCTGAAATAAAGGGGAATAGCCGTGGTTCGTCTGGAAGGAGAAGGCCATATAAGGAGTCAGCAGCACTATTGTGAGAAGACTGCAGAACCAGCATTGATGGCAAGGGCAGTGAATTGGCACTGATCAACAGGACGTGATGGGACGCTCGAGGGGAGCAGGCTCCTGGACCCCTTCCCGGGCTTCCTCTGCAGCTGATGGAGATACACAGCCCCCCCACGGTTCACGGAATCAATCGCCAGACGATAGATCAGATGCCGTCTTGCAAGCCATTGAATGCTCCACATTATCTCTGGAATCTAAAATTGACAGTATTGCCACTGAACTCACGCTCCTACATGCAGACCATAGAAAACGTATGGATCAGGTCACGTCAGTGGAACGTACCATAGTGGAAATGCAACCAGCTTATCTTATGGAGAAACAAATTAAGGACCACGAAACCCGAATCAGACAACGTGAACAAAGGGTGGAGGATGCTGAAGACCGCTCTAGAAGAAATAATGCCCGCCTAATAAGCCTGCTGGAGGGAAAGGAAGGCCAAATGCCAGCGGAATTCATCAAAAAGTGGCTGAGGGATATAGTACCAGATGAGACACTATCCCCCTTCTTCTCAATAGAAGGAGCACACCGGGTTCCAGCTCAAAGAAGCCCCTGGGATCAGTCCCTCAGCCTTTTCTCTTTAAAACATTGCATTACCAGGATTGAGAGACTATCTTGAGGGAAACCAAGAAGATACAAGAAATTCGAGTGGACAAAACCAAGGTAATGTTCTTCCTGGATTATACACCGGGAGAACAATGACATTGTACCTCCTTTCTGGCAGTAAAGCAACATCTTCAAAAGCTGGACATTCAATACTCACTGTTTGTACGGGCAAAGCTCGGGTCGTCACGGATGGCAAAACCCACTTCTTTGATGCACCACAGGATGCATGGGACTCATTGGAATCTATTGGTCCTTTCTAGGGCCCTAGGCCCACTGGAAGGGGCATCAAGTGAGTGGCTGATACGATGAAAGCTAAGAGACAAGAGCATCTACGAAAACCTCAGACATCGCAATTATCAGTTATCCCCAATTTGGAACAGATAGTCAAAGAACGGCAGCAGGCCCTTCAAGAAGCGGAAAAGATTTTGGATGCTGCCAGAGACTCAGACAGAGCACCTTAATCCCCTCATATATCCCTTGATGGAGACTCTTCGATAAGGGTGGGCGTAGTTCGCGAAGTAGCACTTCGCGAAGCTACGCAAAGTGAAGTTCGCACTACGCGAGCTACGCGTAGCACTTCGCGAACTGCATAGTAACATGTTCGCACTGTGCAAGATGTTGTTTTCAATGATTGCAGAGTGTGGACAAGCAACCGGCACTGGGCAATCATTGAAAATGGCATATTGCACAGTGCGAGCTGTAGTTTTCTGCTGCTCGAGTAGATTTTTACTCGAGCTGCAGCTTTCTCAACGCGAACTGGTAGTTTCTCATCGCGAGCAGTCGCGAGCATACGCGACCCCTCGCAATGAGAAACCTGACCTCCTTGCGTTGGGAATCTCGCCGGGAGGTTTATTTTCCATGCTCGCGATCGCCAACTTGATGTTGCTGATTGCGAACAAGGAAAAAGTCTCGCCGGGATGTCATTTTGCTTGCTCGCGGTCGCCAACTTGACGATGAGGACCGCGAGCAAGCAAAATATGACCGCAGCACTACGGAACACTATGATACGCATGTTCGCACTGTGCTACGTGCAGTTCGCGTAGTGCGAAGTAGCGCGAACTTCGCAAACTACGCGTAGCGTAGTGCTTTGCCCAGGCTTACTCTTCGATGCTTGGCTTCTCAGAAATTAACTCTATCATCCTGCCAGAGGTTACCTCGTAGACATCCGAAGGAGTAATATGAAGGCTTAGTGGTAACTTTCCGTCTGGCATGGCGGAAACTATCTTGTGACACATCTGGTGAATCTGGTGTCAGACAGCTGGATGTTGGCAGACAAGTGGAGAAATTAGTTGGGGCGGAGGGGGGGGAACTGTATCGTGCTTGATGTAGGGGATGTATCGGGGTCAAGGATGTGATTTCTGATCAAATTAGCTAATGAAAGAAAGGGAACTGAAGGTACTATGTAATTGGGTGTGCAGGACATATTGGCGGGTCACTGAAGGTCACGTTACCCCGTTCAACCACAAGGTTGGTTCACTGACCTGGCATTGCTGTTACGTTTGGGCAGTCCTACACTGGTGCAGAATCCGCTCTCTTGGCATTACATGTTTGCAATGTTATTGTATTGTTGTGTAAGTAGATTGCTCAGGTGTTGTTATCCTCATTCACGGACACCCCATATGACACTAAATATCCGGTTACTGGTAAGGCACACCAATTCTCTCAAAGACCATATGTACACACACCTAGACTATGGATTCACAACAAATTATTACATTGAATGTGAGAGGCCTCTGCATGCCCTCCTGTAAGAACGCGGTCTACTCATATCTTAAGAGACAAAACGTGCAGATAGCTTTACTACAAGAATCTCACTTGACACACATAGAATCCAGTAGGCTACAGCGTAGCTGGAGGGGCCATGTCATTGCAACTAATTATTCAGCATTTGCAGGAGGGTGCTGGTGTGGGTGAGACTGGGGGCTCCCCTACTCAAAGAAGAATCAGAGATAGATGCAGAGGGAAGGCATATATTCCTAGAGGGTAGGCTAGATGGGAGGTGCCTGATAATCGGGAACATATATGCTCCCAACCCAGAGCAAGGTTCATTCTGGAATAAGGTAAATACAGTACTTCCCAGATGGTGTCACATACCCTAGTTGATAGGTGGAGACTTTAATAATGTGCTGGATGTAGCATTTGACCATTCCTTCCCACCTCTTAGGGGGACTGCAGCAGCTAATGGGGCTTCACTATTAAGGAACTGGGCGAACAGCTGGGGAGTAGTAGAAATATGGAGGCACTGCAACCCTGCCACACAAGTGCACTCATTTTACTCAGCTCCACATGCCCTTCATGTTCATCTTGATAGATTCCTATGCACGGCGAATGTACAGCATTATGTGAAGCAGCAAGTAGATTATCTGGGTAGAACTCGCTCGGATCATAATCCACATTATGTTGACATAGCCTGGAACACGCAGGGACCTACTCCATTGTTTTGGAAATTACAGGCCTCCATGCTGGAGGATCCACCCTTCAAGGCCTCCCTTCGCACTTCTGTAGAGAGTTACTTTATACTAAATACTGGCACGGTGGAGTCAGTACTTCTGAAGGGGAATGCCTTTAAGGTGACGCTCAGGGGAGATTGTATGGGATTGGGTGGCGGTATGCGGAAACAAGTGGAACAAGAACTTAGTGATCTGGAAAGAACACTGTTGTCACTGGATAAAAAATCGGATTTCGGACCCCGCTCGTACACCAGACCTATTAACGTTGAAGGAACAACATACCACGATATTTGAGAGACTGCGCTGTATTAACTATGCAACTCACTCTGCCAGGTCCTACGCATTGACAGACAAATCAGAATCCATGCTCACTTGGCTGATAAAACAGGATCAACCACATGACCCTATCACTGCACTTTATTCCTGTGAGGGGTAATTACATTACACCATACATGAGATACATAATGCTTTAGTGTCGTACTTTACCTCGCTATATCGGTCCGCCACGGCAGCAACAGACGAGGATGTGGCTTTTTTCCTAGACTCGCTCCCCTTTCTACAGCTCACTCCTGATCAGTGCACTGAACTTAATGCACCCATAAACATTGAGGAGATTCAAGGCACGATAAAAGACCTGGCATCGGGGAAAGTGCCGGGACCAGATGGCTTTCCAACTGAGATGTATAATACCTATGCAGATCTATTAGCCCCTGATCTTCTACGGGTGTTTAAGGAAGCATTGCAGATGTCTCAATTACCAAATACCACGTGTGAGGCCACTCTGATTACCCTTTTCAAACCAGACAGAAATCCCACTAGACTAGGTTCATATCGCCCACTGGCTTTGTTGAACGTAGATTACCTCCCTTAATTTACCGCACCTGTTTGGAATCATAAGATACGCCCCATTGACCTGGCCCAGATCTGGCTGCATGGTGCTGGATCTGAAGAAAGCATTTGATACAGTCGAATGGCCTTACATATTTAATGTCCTGCCTCAATTTGGTCTGGGGCCATACTTTATATAATTGGTTAAACTGTTCTATCAGAGGCTGGTGGTTAGGGTGAGAACGGGTTGGTTACTGTCGCAACCCATATCGGTGTGCAGTGATACTCGACAGTGCTGCCCCTTTTCCCATCTTCTTTTCACTCTGGCCATGGAACCTTGGGCGTTAGCAATACGTGCATCCACTGTGCAATGACGCATCCGTATGGGTGACTTGATTCGTGCAATATCTCTGTATGTGGATGATCTCCTCCTATATATGAGGGACATGTTATGTTATGTTATAAGGTATTTATATAGCGCCTATCACCGCCGGTCTCTAAGCGCTCAACAGAAAAAACATAACATACTGTCAACTCGAGGCCCTCTGCCATCTCCAATTAGGCTGGGAGTGTTGCCTTTTTAAATAAGTGCGTCTTGAGTTTTTTCCTGAAGGAAAGTAGCTGTGAATCTTCCTTCAGACTGGCCGGAAGCTCATTCCAGAGTTGTGGAAGAATCACTGAAAGGGCACAGCCTCCCTTAGTTTTTAAATTAAATCTGGGTTGAATTAGATTGGAGGCGAAGCCAGAGCATAAAGTTCTGCCGGGAACATACTTCCTCAGGCGCTGCTTAATGTACTCTGGGGCTTTGCCAAAGAGTGCCTTGTGGGCTACACAGAGACATTTGAACTGAACCCTGAACTTTACAGGCAGCCAATGCACCTTCCAGAGGAGTGGGGTTGCATGTGAGTTTCTCGGTAGGGAAAAAATCAATCTGGCTGCGTCGTTCTGCCCCACCTGCAGCTTCCTTAACAACTTCTGTGGTAGGCCGAGATACAAAGCGTTGCCATAATCTAGCCTCGAAATGACAGTCGCTGAAACAATGGTTTGTAAGGTGGAGGCTGAAAGAATAGTGGTCAGCTTGCGTAATTGCAG
Organism: Triturus cristatus; assembly: GCF_964204655.1. Taxonomy (NCBI): domain Eukaryota; kingdom Metazoa; phylum Chordata; class Amphibia; order Caudata; family Salamandridae; genus Triturus; species Triturus cristatus. The sequence goes on from NC_140591.1 coordinate 504,662,731, forward strand.
CATCACGGCCGTGCAAGAGCCCACCATAGCCGAAACTTGATGGGCCATGGTAAGATCCGCATCAATCTTTAGACCAAGGCTCTTTACCACGGTACCAGGAGTGGGAGTTTTACCTAGTTCTGGGGGCCAATACAGATCACCCCAGGGATTGGCCTGGTTGGTGAGCACCAGTACCTCCGTTTTCTCAGCATTCACCTTCAAGAGGTTGCTGGTCATCCAATTGACCGTGAATCTGAGCACATTCCTCACAGATTCCTGGGCTTCCCTTGTTTCTTTCAGCTGCACCACAATTTCTACGCGTAAGCTCCTCCATCAGTGGTTGTAAGTAGATGTTGAAGAGTAAGGGGGATAATGCGGACCCCTGAGGCACACCCCATGTCACGTTCCTAATCCCAGACAACTGATCCCCCATCTGGACCCTCTGAGTACGTCCGGACAGGAAGGTTTCTAACCACTTGAGTGCCTGTCCTGTTATCCCCAGCTTAGCGATACGGTCCAGCAAGATGGTATGGCTGACCGTATCAAATGCTGCCGACAGGTCTAGAAGAATCAGAGCGCATTGCTGTTTCTTGTCTGCTCTGACTCTCAGCTCATCGGTGACCGTGGCCATGACCAGTTCTGTACTATGCTGTGGCCGGAAACCAGCCTGCCTGGGATGGAGTAGATGGTGTTCTTCCAAATAGCTGGTTAAGGTGTTCAGGACGTGTTTTTCTAAGATCTTGCTCAGAAATGGCAGCTGGGAGATAGGCCTGTAATTTTTCAGTGCCTTAGCATCATCTCCCGCTTTCTTGAGGAGTGGGGAAACTCTGGCTTCCTTCAGCGGAGCTGGAAGGTAGCCCGCTTCTAATGAGGCATTCAGTAAGTGCAGCAACTGGGGCTGAATACCTGGCAAGGCTAATTTGAAGATTTTCGGAGGGCAGGGATCTGCGCTGGAGCCTGATTTAACATGGCCGACAAGCTCCGCCAATCGCTTTCCATCCATATATGGAAAACTATTTAAGGTCCCAGTTTGCAGCTGACTGTCTGGGCAAGATGGTAGAGACAATCCAGCTGAAAGCGTGGCAATATCCGTCAGGATATCCTGTACCTTCTGAAGAAAGAAGTCTTGAAAGGTGTTACAGTCGGGTTGGTCCACTGTGAGACCTTTGTCGCTTAGCTGCGTGAGTTCCCTTAAAATCACAAAGGTCTCCCTTTGTTTGTTTGTGGCCTCCCTGATTCTGTTCTCATAGAAGGCGGATTTCCTCGCCAGGATATCCATCTTATAACTGGCAAGAAGTGACTTAAAAGTTAATGACTCTGCTGGACAGTAGTTAAGTCTCCACCTACGTTCCGCCTTGCGGAGGGCTTGCTTCTTTATCTTAAGTGAGGCATCAAACCACGGAGCTCCCTTTCCTTTTTTCCGGGTCATCTCCAGCCGCTCAGGAGCGAGCTTATCTAGAGCAGACCAGATCCAGGTCATCAGGGTCATAGTGTACGAGTCCAGGTTCGCCTGCGTTGTCTTGGGGGGGAAGAAGAGAGCAGAGTCGAAATTAAAGAATCGGCCTCAATCTTCTTCCAGGACCGAACTTTTCTCCGCATTTGTATAGAGGCAGCTGACAAAGGATCTCGCGGAACCCAGCACTTGATCAGAGAATGGTCTGACCAGATGCAAGGGCTAACTTCAAGAATTTCCATAAGGGACAGGGAAGACCAAACGAGGTCAAGAGTGTGGCCCTTCACGTGGGTAGGGCCCATTACCAGTTGTTTTAAGTGAAGAGCAGAGAGATTAGTTTCAAACTCTGTCTCGGTGGGCCCCCTGGGAACCTTATCCCAATGGTAATTAAAGTCACCTGCCACTATCAGGGACTTATATCTCGAGGCCAGATCTGTCAACAATTCAAAAAAAGTATCATTGAATTCAGGTGAGCTCTGAGGTGGACGATATACTAGCAGCTGCAGGATACATGAGGATTTGAGTGATATTTTTATCCCTAGTAGTTCTGCACAGTCACAGTTTTCTGCTAAGATCTGTGTCACCTTGAGACTCTTTTTGAACAAGATGGCCACCCCTCTCCCTCTGCTGTCCTTAGGGCGATTATACCACAGTGCGTCAAAGTTAGGGGGTAGGGCTGCTAAGATGTCCGGTGTAGACGATGTGCCCAGCCATGTCTCTGACAGTGCAAGGATGTCTATCTCGCCCTCACCCAGAAGTGTAAATACCTCTAAATGATGCTTGTGAAGAGAGCGTGTATTTAACGTAGCAATTATCAGGCCTTGTGTCCTGGTATGATTAAGTACGTCCTCTCCCTGTAACAGGGTTTCAGACCGGAGTTTGGCGAGGGTTATCCCATCTAACCCAGTTTTGCCAGTGCAAAGAGATCTAAGGGTAGCGGGCGAGTATACCCGTGGTCGGCCAGGGGGGGTGGCCCCTGGGCCCGTCCTGGCCCGGATGGACACAGACGGGCTTTCCTCTGGCGCTCCTCCGGCGCGCATACGCTGCGCACGACCATTATGGCCTCTAAATAGTGTATGGCAAGGAGCGCTCGTTCAGACTAGAGCGCAGCCCCGGAAGCGTCTTGGGAGCGTCTCAGACCCACACCCAAAATGGCGGTTGGGAGTGAGGCAGCACGATAAACACCCAAATGGTGAGTAGTGCTGAAACAAATTTTTATGTGCAAGCAATGCGGGCGTTGGGGGAACAGCAAGGTGTGATTTATACAATTAACAACCCAAACAGATTCAATATTTAAAAAGTAAGAGCACGACAACAATTGCAGCGGGCAGCAGCGATTTTTAAAACAGCAGCGTTAGCGTTAGCGTGGCAGTCAATCTGTTGACCGCGCGCCGACCATCTGGTCCCTAAATAGAGTTTACCAAGGAGCGCTCGTTCAGACTAGAGCGCAGCCCCGGAAGCGTCTTGGAGCGTCTCAGACCCACACCCAAAATGGCGGTCGGGAGTGAGGCAGCGCGATAAACACCCAAATGGTGAGTAGTGCTGAAACAAATTTTTATGTGCAAGCAATGCGGGCGTTGGGGGAACAGCAAGGTGTGATTTATACAATTAACAACCCAAACAGATTCAATATTTAAAACATGGGCAGAATTTCTGATGATATACCAGATGTACTTAATCAATTCGCCCATCTATCGGGGCTACCGGTTAACTGGGGCAAGTCCTGTCTTTTTCCATTTGAACCTAACTCACCTGACACAAGGTTCACTATCGGTGACACCTTAGTCACGTTGCAGCCATCCATGTTTTGATATCTGGGTATCCGAGTATACCATAATGATCAAGACCTTCTGGATGGTAACCTTATCGGAGTTCTAACATCTTTGACGTGGCAGGCGACCTTTTGTAAATCACTCCCTATTTCGGTGGCTCGGAGGATCTCTCTTGTTAAAATAGTGGTGCACCCCCACCTTCTTTATTACTTCACAAATCTGCCTCTATACCTACAACCCTCTTCCTTCAAACCAATAGAACGCATGATATGGGGGCTTATCTGGGATACATCTCGCTCTAGGTTGGCGCTCAAGAACCTGTATCTCCCGATAGGACAAGCTGGCCTTGCAATGCCAAATCTAGAGCATTATTATTTAGTGCCCCAATTGCAATGGATTGCCCGTGGGTGGAGGGTAGGCAACTGTCAGACACTGGGGGCGGGGAATCCCTTGGCAGTACATACTATTCTCTCCATTGTCACCCTTGCAAAAAAAACAATAATTTACTCCCACTTTTGCTTCAAGTAGCCTATAGATAATTTCGCGGAGCACTGTTCCTCACCAGTCATGTAAAACCATATGCGCCGGTGCTTCCCCTGATCGGGATGCCTAAGCGGTCAGGTCACATTACCCTGCTGATCTAATGGACTGGCAAACGGTGGGAATACACACACTTGGTGACTTATATAACGACAACAGACTGATACCATTCAATATATTGGTACAACTGGAGGGTATACATCGGGGACACTTTCTATTACATACTTCCTGGATCAGGCTTTTACAAAGCAAATGGAGACATATCAAGCAAGAACTTCAAAAGAACATGGTGATCCAATATCTTCATGTAATGGTAAATGGTAGCCATTTGATTAGATGGTTTGCAGATGCCCTTCGTCATCATACAGCAGTGGATTTGACTTCACTACGTATGAAATGGTAGAAGGATATGAATGGCCCACATACAGAGACAGAATGGAATGTGGTATTAATGAGCCCCACACAAGTTCCACGTAATGTGAGGTTTCAATTGATACAATAATATATGGTGCATCGTGCCTATCTCACCTTGAAAAAAAATTATTGGTACTTCCACAGGGTAGACTCGCACGGTCCCAGCTGCACTCTTTCAAACGCAGACATTGTACATATGTTATGGACTTGTCACAAGCTTCAGCATTTTTGGGTCAAGGTGAGCATCTGGTGGAGTGTACAGACAGGCAATTCCCACACTCTTGGGAAGCTTGCTTACTGGGATTAAATCCAAGGGGGAAGACACAAAAGGCCACAAGTAGGTTCATAGATCTGGGCTTTGCAGTGGCAAAACGACTTATCACGAGAAGCTGGAAGTCAGGGAAGCCCCCCGTGTTGCTGGCCTGGACTCGCTTTATGCTAAATTGTGCAACGCCAGAGGGTGTGTCCCTCAAGAGGGAAGATATATTGGGATTACGGAAATTTCCGCTCTCGGATAGCTGGGACACAATTCTCACAACACTAAGGCTCAACTTGCAGCCTGAATTAAACATATCATCCTCACAACAAAACGAACCAGAGGCTTGACAAACTTAGAGAGAGGTGACGTCCGCAATTAAGCTGGGATACCTGCAGGGAAGTTGATACTAATTCACTTGAAAATAACACGGTCCTGACCAGGGAGGTATAAAGTACATGAATTTATGTGTTGACAGAATGATGTCAATGGAGTTAGCACTGGAACTTTGTTGTAACCTGAGAACGTTTAAGTTGTCAAAATAATATATATATTGATCTAAAAAATACTTCTGGGGAAATGTTATGACCCCGTTGTTAAATGTGAAAAGAGCAAAAGTCATTGAAATAATATATATATTGATCTAAAAAATACTTCTGGGGAAATGTTATGACCCCGTTGTTAAATGTGAAAAGAGCAAAAGTCATTGCGAATTTAACCGAAACACAAAGAGATGTAAATTCAATATATGATATCAATCGTAGGAATGTACTTTACAATTGGTATGGGTGTATATAACTATTGATTATTGTACCATGCACCTGGTGGAAATTAATGTTATATTGAATATCTCTGTAATAGAAAAAACAAAATGACAATAAACAGATCAAACAAAAAAAAAGAGAGGAATCTAGGACAAAAATTCAATGTCTGAGCAGGAAAAACAGATAATCCCAACTGACAAAGTCAAAAGCCCTGGATACAATCAACCCATCTCTGAATCCTGAGTCCCAAGAAACTGGTATCCTTATGTTTTTTTAATCGATCAACCAGTGCTAAAGGTTTTGAATACGAAATAATTATTCTTCCTCCCTGAACCCATATCAAATGCCAATTTCAACATACTAAACATTGGAAACCTCCTCAAACTCCTTTCAACCATCAAAGAGCTATCAAACCTGGGCAATGCCTGAGAACACACACCTATTCTCAAAAAAGCAAATATTTTAACATCTCACCATTATCCTCATTGGGGAAGTTGAGGCTGTTCCCTGGTATTTTGCTTGCTACCGCTCCACTACTTGGTCTTAATCCTAAATCATCTTCAAGAACCATAGAGAAGTGGTTCCTAACTTTTTACTTGTGAGCATCCACACTGAATCAATAGTGCAATCTGGGGGCCCTCACTGATTAATAATTGAAATCTGGGGACCCCAATCAATAATTATTGGAATCCGGGGATCCCCACTGAGTAATTATTGGAAGCAAGGAACCCCTGAATAAGCATTTTTAAGGATTTGAACCACAAAACAAAACACACAAAATACATACACAATTGATTAAAATTTTAATTTAATTCACAAGCAAATATAAAAAAAACTCAATTTTAATTTTAGTAGGAAGGTTTTAGTTTTTCTAAATTCAATTGAGACCACTCATTGTTCATACAATATCTGTTTGATATACTTACACTGCTCCCACAAATCAGTTAGAAAATGTGAATTTTGCACCTGATTTTGGGTTTGGGGGATGGGACACTGCATCACAAAAGTGATGGATATCTTCTCCACTGTATTACAAGTGCCATAGGATATAATGGACTTGTAATACGGTGGACGGGATATTCGTTACATTTTTGACAGAGTAACCCGGTCTGCTAAACTCTAAATTAAGCCCTTAGGGGGTCATTAGCATGGCGGGTGGATCACCACCGCCCGACCAGTGGTGGCGATCCGCCCCCTATAACACCCCACCAGATGGCCTGTTACCCCCGCCACATTAGCATGGCGAGGGGGTACCACGGCCGACGGAAAGACCGTCTTCCGCTTTTCCGACGGTAGGCAATCGTCACGATTGACTACCAGGCGGAAAAGGTCCATAATATGGTGGCGGTGTCTTGCAGGCACCGCCATTCATATTAGTATGAGGCATTTTCAATGCCTTTCCATGGCGGAGACTCAACCTTGGAAAAACATGCGGAGTTCTCTTTGCAGGCCCAAAGGGGGTGGGGGGTTGGGGGGCTACACTTGGGGGGTACCCACGGTACCCCCCTACATTGGCATGCACAAGGGGGCAGGCATGGCATGGTGCCTGTCACGTTGTGCATGCCAATGCACAACATGCATATATTGCATTGTGGCGGGTGCTGCTTACAGCACCGCCCGCCACAATATAATATATGCGGGATGCCACCACCACCGTTGTGGTATCCTAATTGTCATGGCGGGACCGCCGCACCACTGGCGGCCGATCCCACCACCGCTAGCCGCCATCCTAATGAACTCCTTAATTTTTAGTTTCCACTTTCAAATTCCTTAACAATTACACAACAGTTTAAAATATTCAATTGTACATTTTGCTTCTTTATTTATATTCACTTTAATATTCTGTCATTATTATTTCATATTCTAAGCAGCCACGGACCACCTGACTAGGCTTTGCAGACTCATAGGGGTCCACGGACCACTGGTTAAGAACATGTGCCGTATAGGACTTGAGCAACCCCTCAATGAACCATAAACCCAGTCTTAAGAATTGCAACTGGATCTAGTGATTCATACTTCCGGAAGATTTCAACAGTGAAAATTCATTATGACCCAACAACAGATAAGCATTGTAAACTAACTGAATAAAGGAGACAGACTGATAATGCCTGGAGTCGGTTACCTTCTTTATCAGTTAGTTCTATGAAAACAGATTACATGATCTTAAACCAAAAACCATCATGAATATCACAAATCTGTTCATGGAATATAGAGGGTCTGTCCCATAGGGCTGCAGATAAATATCTAACAGCATTCTGGTGGCCCTTTCACATCATAGTGTTCGGGGAAACATGCAGTGAATTGCATTTTTGACTTCTTAGTTTCATTGAATATCACACACAGTTTATCTAACAAAGTTCATACAAGAGGAGGATTGGCAACATACATTTCTTAATTTCTGTGTTCAGACATAATCCAATTTTGATTTGATGAACCCTGGATGCTGGTAGTTACATCCAATAACTGCGCGTCACTCTAGCATAATCACCCACTTCTTCTTAATATCTATATTAATTCTCCAAATAGATTTAGGAAGAGTGACTGCATAAAATGGAACTTACATCGTAGATTTCAAATCCAAATGCTCTGAGGTTTATGGTTTGCGATTTTAATATGAATTCAATGAATGACATATCGGTGGCTGATAGCTAATTTCAAAATCATTTATGGTGCATTCCCCAAGAGAAGAAGGCAAAGCAGAAAACTGACACATCAGCAGATATGTTCCTTTCAGTGTGCCACTCTGTTGAATTGAGAGTAATAAACTGCTGGCACTCCAGGACAAACAGCAATATATAGGCCCATCGCAACCCTCGCCATAGAGTTTAATTTGTTTCTGCAGGTTTACTTCTCCAAGACTTAGAAGCATGAGTCAAGCATTTCAGACTTGTCCCAGTGAATCAAACAGGCTTCTGCCTTAGAATTTGTAATACTTTGTTCAAGCCATTTTCCATCTGCCCTCCTCCCCCCCCCCCCAGTGCCAACAGCCAGGCCAGCTCTGTGATACTCAATAACTACAGATGGCCTGTAGAACGTGCACAGCAGAGAAATGACCTTGGAAGAAAAGATCTACTTTTTCTATAAGAAAACTGGTATGGCAATGTAAGGCTTGCTCAAGGACATTATCCATATTGCACATGATGCTAGCTTAGCAACAGGCACTTGTTCACATCATATTTGGAAGTGGCAAAGCTTAACTGTCCTGATTGGACAAATATTACAAATCAGTTAGCTAGCATTTACTGTTACTAGCAGATTGCATTAGCTTGGAAAGTCCCAACTGTCACAATCAAAGGACACGTGAGTAGCAAAAGCCCCACCATCATACACCATGCAGGCTGCTCCTGATCGGTCTGCAATATTTGTGCAACCTGTCAGTTTGGTTATGGGCATGTCACACCTTGGCCCATCATTTCTGAGGAACTGCTTTATTATTGAGATTTTATGTCCTGCAATGCCTTTTTGTGGTGTTAGCCAATGAAATATTTTTTAAACTTCTCCTTTTTGAACATTTGGCGGCCAGCTGTCTATCCCCATGCTGCATGTATTGTAATAAATGTTCTCTTTCATCATATGTGCTGACAAAGTTTGTATTCATTTTATGTAGGATTCTACAACTTCTAATATTTTAGCCACATAAATACTGGTAGACGGTAGTCTTTAATTTAGTACTCCATTATACGCCTTTTTCATGGATCTAAAATCAGCCTATGACATGGAATCAAGACACGTTTTATGGTGTAAATTAACAATTGGAAAATTCAAGCAAGGTCATGAAAAAGATAGAATTATAATAATTTAGCTCCAATGTAAGAGTTAAACTGGGTGAAGGGAATGCAGTCTCAATTAAAATATACACCAAAATGGCTCAACATACTGCATATTGGCTCCCATGCTCTTCAATCACTACAAAGCCAACTTAAACATTGCAAACAACAGCAAACATTTGCAACCACCTAGACTGCATCTTCACCCAATATCATTGCTGCAATCCAATGATAACATTTTATTATTAAGCAAATCTCCAACAGTTGTTCAGAGGCTGATCTCTTCCCTCTCAACCTACATCAAAACAAATAAAATTGATATTTTAATATACGCCTGTTTTAATAATGTAGAGTAGAACCAGTGTACTCTGCCAGGCTTCAAAACAGTTTTAAAACTGCTTAGTCATCATCATCCAGTTTCTTCAACTTGGACTTATGGCGTTCAATTTCTTTGTGCACTCACACAATCTCTTTCTTGTGATGATCTATTTCTTCATGGTGATGTTTCTTCAAAAAGGCCAGCTGCTCTCTCTCTTTTTCCCTGAAATATCTTATTTCTTCTGCAGCTTGTATTTTGCCAAAAGCACCACCGGCCTCTCGAATGGCTCCACCACCACCTCCTCCCTTAGCACCTTTGCCAAGCTCTCCCAACTGGTCTCAGTAGGCCCGGCTCTGCATTGCCATGACAATGCGCAACGCTGTTCACGTCAGCCTCCCTGCGGCCGCCATGCTGTTGACACTGCTCCGGTGAATGTCGATGACCTTCAGCGAGGGGGCGGGTTTCCGGGGCAACCAATAAAGTGGAAATTACCTCAAGAACAAAAAGTGCTGATATTTGGGAAACAACATAAAAACACAGGGCACCTGGCCCCAGATTTATCAAACTTTGATACAGTGTAATGTAGCACGACAACTGTCTGCGCTGCTTCAAATGGAGAGGGCAAGCATTCACCATATCTATTAAGATATGGCACATTACTGTTGTCTCCTTTCTCTGGCGCACTCAGTGCAGTCTAGCACAAACTAAGGCACCCTTGCGTCATGGTGCAAGGGTGTCTGATTTGCAGGCAGGATTATTTTTGTGCAGGAAGGGGCAGAATGCAGCACACTTAGAAAGAGGACACAATGAGGAGAAATAATTATATTTCTCCTTGTTGGCTTCGATTGGGCAGGCATAGCATTTTGACACATTTCAAGGTTTACCAGTCTTGGTAAATTTGTGGCTGCACCAAAATCCATGGATAAATGTGTGCGAGTACCCACGCTCCACCCATTGAATGCCTTCCCAGGTCTGAGTAATGCAGGGACATGCAAAGTGGCCTTGCACTGCTTGATAATTCTCACTTAAGGATTGCATTGTCCTTGCAACATCATGCGTGATGCAAGGGCAACACAATCCAACAGTAAACCTGACATTGATACCTAGAGAAGAAAATTGAGACTGTCTCACCTTATACTTTTGTGTTACCTTCCACGTGGCTAATTTAATGACCATTTTACTTCCCTAAGAAAAAAGGCAAGATATTTGACATTTGGCTTTAAATTATTTTCAGAGGAAACTGCATGGTTGGTCCTTGGAACAAAAACTTAAAGTTGGTTTTTAGACCTCTCAGCCTCAGGATGGTCTCCCCAAAACATTTTGCCTTCACATTCTTATTTTGCTGAATTCATTTTATTGGCTTTGGAACTCTTTCCACTTTACAACTGCTAACCAGGGCTAAAGGGCTTGTGTTCACCCCTTATAAAGCATGGTAAAAATTGGCTTACAGCTGATTGGCATATTTAATTTACTTATAAGTCTCTAGTAAAGTGGTATACCATATACCCACGGTCTGTAAATTAAATGCTACTAGTGGGCCTGCAACACTTATTGTGCCACCCACTTAGGTAACCCCTTAATACATGTCCCTGGCCTGCCAACATAGACTGAATGCAGTTTTAAGCTGCCAATTCAACTTGGTAGTATATACCTCTTATCAAGCCTTAAACTCACCTTTTGTTGCATATACATAACCCTTATGGTTGACCTTAGTATCCCATATAGCAGGGTGCATTGTTATTAAAATTTTGGACATGTACCCTTAAGATTTACCTTTCCTGGCAATGAAAAAGTTCTAAATTAGTTTTTCACTACTGTGAGCCCTACTTCCTTAATAGGATAACATTGGGTTGCATTATTACATAAAACAATGCTAAAGTGTGAGTGGGAACAGATGAACATTTCATGTTTGGTGTCTGAGAAATTGTAATTAAAACTCCTCTTTAGTGGTAAAGTCTGATTTTAAGTTACAATTTTGATAATGCCACATTTAGAAAGTTGCCATTTTCCTGCCCTATTTGGTGCCTTCAGCCTGTTCTTGGGTCACATGGGTGGGTGTAGTTGGCAGTTTGCTCCTCCCAGACAACCACACAACAAAATGACAGGATGGGGTATTTAAGCTGGGCAAAGCCCCTCTTGCAAATGAATAGGCTGTGCTGTACCTTCACAAAAAGGACCTGTCACCCTTGCATTGTTCAGTCAGTTAGCTTGGAGTCAGGGCTGGGGCATCAGGAATCTTAAAGCACTTCAATGGGAATTCTCTAGAAACTTCTCTTGCTTCAAAGAAGGCTCCAGATATAAAAATAGGACCCTCAGACCCATTCTTCAGTTTCCTTTTTGGACCTGCGGAAAGACTCTCAGATGACTACCTGCTGCTGTGGCCTTCTGTGTACTTCAGAAAACTGCTTTTCTACACCTTGGAGGACTGCTTTTCTGCCTTAAGCTTGCCTTGAATGCTCAGAGGCTGCTGCTGCTTCCCTGCTGCTTGAGCCCTGTTCCGCTTTTTGGACCCAGGACTCCACGCCTGTTGCCTGTCCTCCTGATCAGAGAGTCTAGCACAGAAAAGGCTCCAACCATCTTGAATCCACACCTGGACCTGGCTTGAGTGATTCCTAATCACCCATGTCATGCCCCTCCAGTCCTGGACCCTTAATTGTGGTCTTAAAGAAGCCCAGATAACCAAAAATCCAAAAGTTCAGACTTTGAAATGTTTTGGCATAAAACTGCTCTGAGAACCCAGAGGAGACTGGGACTAACCTGCTTGTCTCACTGCCTAAGAAGCATCGCCGATCAGCTGGACTTTGCACCAGCTTCAGCTACGTTCTTCTCCACAACAGCAAATCCTGTTCAGCTGTCCTTCACCAAACGGGTATCCGCCCACGTGGAACTCCCGTTGGCTGCAACTGCCATCCTCATCCCCCTGGAGATTGTCAACATCCAAAACGAGACTGAAAGTAGTAGCATTCACTGTGACTTCATGCAGTAGCTCCTTGACAACAGCACTCCCTCCTAGTTTACAGCTTGCAGCCTTGCCTGGCTGCAATTTACCTTCTCAGAACATGTTTCTTCAAATTTCATCTAAGTCCAAGGTAAGCACCAACCAGGCGCAATCCACTTATTCCATCCTACTGCGCTCCATCACAGTCAGACATATTTTTGAAGTTTGACCCGGCCTCATATGATAAGATGTCGGCAGTTTGCACTTCGATGTTTTAGGTGCTAGTTTTTAACTTAAATTGTAAAATTCATAACCCCAGTTCTACCAATTGGATTCTTGTTGTTTTGGTGTCAAATAATTTATTAAAATGTCCTCTATTTTTCTACATTTATCGTGGATTTTTATTGTGTTGTGTTTTCACGTTATTACTGTTTGAGTGCTGCATAAATACTTTATACATTGCCTCTAAGTTAAGGCTGACTGCTTTTGTACCCAGCTACTGCAGTGTTAAAGGTTAATTTAGTGACTTTTGTGGTTCACACTGTGGCTGTTGCTTGAGCAGGGTTAACATCCCACTAAAAAATAAAACATTTTCTCACACTATGGATCTGAAATTCTTCAAGGGAAAGGTGCCTAGATGATGAACACTGTACAAGACAGCTTAACAGGCAATTATTCACACTTCAAAAAATACTTCACAAGCTCAAATTTGATTAGAATTTGATTTGGTGAAACAGTAACGTGTCTAACAGAGGGCCTTCATTAAACTTTGTAAAATATTGTGGGAAGCCCCAAAAGATTCTTTAAGCAACCTTATTTGGGCAGAAGTAACCAGACCAAGTTGCAATAATCCATGACAATTTAATTGTGTTCACCTTAGGAAGCTGTGCAATTGAATGAACTCTAGGAAATGTCAATAACTCTGACGTCGTTCAAAAAGATCTTTAAATAAATCAGTAAAAGCACTTTCGTCCATGAAGGACAAGAAGGATGTTTTTAAATCCTCATTCATAGATAGTAATTATTTCAAACAACAACAAAACACAGCAGTTTGAATAATAGACTTCCCAGTTCATATAAAAATTAAGTTCATGAACTTTCGAATGAGAAGTTTTCCAACAAAGCATCTGACACCCACATGGCAAAATGCTTGGAGTACACAAAATTGCAGGCTTTGGGCACTTAAAAATAAAACCATTCTACATATGGTATATGTATGACCCCCCCTTATCTGAGGCACGCAAAAGATTTCTTCAACTCTGTTTTAGGAGATTGAAAATAATAGCTTGCAGGCAAGCAATAATTCAGAGCCTTAGTGATCTGCATACAAAGCTAAATTGCAGATTTGTTAACATTATGTGACAGGCTGCTAGTATGCTAGGCGGAAATGAATGATTAAACTAACCTTCTTTAGTCCCATTTTAATGTAGTTTTCAAATTATAATTCTGCATCGAACATAGAATAATTGGATGAGATTGTTGCAGAGCTACCTGAATGTTATTATTTTAGAAATACATTAAATTGGAGCCACAGACATTTATTTAGTGATGCACTTTAAGGTAAAAGCATGCTTTGTTTAATTTTGTACACACACGTTGACAGTGTTTAGCCTTCAATGACATATACATTTTACTCAATGTTTTCTGCTTTTAACTGTAACGGTTTTTCAAAACTATACAATAAAACTACTTAATTATTTGGTTAGTTTTTGTGTTATGCATTGTTATTATTTAATGTTAAATATGTTTTATTATTTTTATTATGGCTTTGTTTGTTTTTTTGATTTGGTGATATATTTTAAGGGTTTTTAAATTACATGTCAATGTACTTTTTGTTGGGTTTGTTTGGTGATAGGATGGAGAGATTTTTTAAAAAAATGTTTAATTGATTATATCTTTTTTTCAAATGTAATTTCTTTGGTCATTAATTCTGTAATTGTTTCAAAAATATTTATTTTAAAAAATGGGGATTTTTTAATTGGCAGTTGGCTATTTGTTATGTTTTAGTTTTTTTGTGTAGTAATTAATTTAATAGAGTTATTATTTTCTTAAAATACAATGTGTTTATTTTATTCTGTTATTAATTGAAATAATTTTGTGATTGTTGGAATTTTAGGGTAATATGGTGGGAAGCATTAAAAGTCCACCTTTTTTATATTTTATTAATTCATATGATTTTTAATATATGTGTATGTATATCTATATTTGCTAAATGGATGCTTTTGGATTCCAATTATGTACACATTATATAATATTAAAATATTTTCCACACTTGCCAAAGCTTCAGGACGCACTCTCCATAGGAAAATTAGGCAACAATGCATTCTGCAACTCCATGGTAAATCAGATTGCGACATTGAATGAAAGGCATCGACTGCTGCTTCGTATTTCAAATACCTTTAATAGCCATCAGGTGAGGCCTCGTATTTGTCAGCGATTGCATTGTGGGAACAGCAGTTCATAACTCAGCCTCGTAGTTCGTAAACAACAGCCCATGACTGCTCTCAATATATTATAATTTCGCCATTAGTGGGCTGCCAGGGGAAGCAAAAGAAACGTTGTTCAAATATAGGAAGCCATCCTCATGGACCGAAAATGCTCTTGACATCCAGAGCCTCCGGCCCGCCCCTCTGCGGTGGTGCAGTCCCCACGGCATGGCTGCCGTGTAATTTATAAAGTTCCACACTTGCCAAAGCTTCAGGACGCACTCTCCATAGGAAAATTAGGCAACAACGCATTCTGCAACTCCATGGTAAATCAGATTGCCTGACGCGTTTCAGACATAAACTGTCCTTCATCATAAGCAGAGCGACATTGAATGAAAGGCATCGACTGCTGCTTCGTATTTCAAATACCTTTAATAGCCATCAGGTGAGGCCTCGTATTTGTCAGCTATTGCATTGTGGGGACAGCAGTTCATAACTCAGCCTCGTAGTTCGTAAACAACAACCCATGTCTGCTCTCAATATATTATAATTTCGCCATTAGTGGGCTGCCAGGGGAAGCAAAAGAAACGTTGTTCAAATATAGTAAGCCATCCTCATGGACCGAAAATGCTCTTTACATCCAGAGCCACCGGCCCGCCCCTCTGCGGTGGTGCAGTCCCCACGGCATGGCTGCCGTGTAATTTATAAAGATCCACACTTGCCAAAGCTTCAGGACGCACTCTCCATAGGAAAATTAGGCAACAACGCATTCTGCAACTCCATGGTAAATCAGATTGCCTGACGCGTTTCAGACATAAACTGTCCTTCATCATAGGCAGAGCAACATTGAATGAAAGGCATCGACTGCTGCTTCGTATTTCAAATACCTTTAATAGCCATCAGGTGAGGCCTCGTATTTGTCAGAGATTGCATTGTGGGAACAGCAGTTCATAACTCAGCCTCATAGTTCGTAAACAAGAACCCATGTCTGCTCTCAATATATTATAATTTCGCCATTAGTGGGCTGCCAGGGGAAGCAAAAGAAACGTTGTTCAAATATAGTAAGCCATCCTCATGGACCGAAAATGCTCTTGACATCCAGAGCCTCCGGCCCGCCCCTCTGCGGTGGTGCAGTCCCCACGGCATGGCTGCCGTGTAATTTATAAAGTTCCACACTTGCCAAAGCTTCAGGACGCACTCTCCATAGGAAAATTAGGCAACAACGCATTCTGCAACTCCATGGTAAATCAGATTGCCTGACGGGTTTCAGACACAAAGTGTCCTTCATCATAGGCAGAGCGACATTGAATGAAAGACATCGACTGCTGCTTCGTATTTCAAATACCTTTAATAGCCATCAGGTGAGGCCTCTTTTTTGTCAGCGATTGCATTGTGGGAACAGCAGTTCATAACTCAGCCTCGTAGTTCGTAAACAACAACCCATGTCTGCTCTCAATATATTATAATTTCGCCATTAGTGGGCTGCCAGGGGAAGCAAAAGAAACGTTGTTCAAATATAGTAAGCCATCCTCATGGACCGAAAATGCTCTTGACATCCAGAGCCTCCGGCCCGCCCCTCTGCGGTGGTGCAGTCCCCACGGCATGGCTGCCGTGTAATTTATAAAGTTCCACACTTGCCAAAGCTTCAGGACACACTCTCCATAGGAAAATTAGGCAACAATGCATTCTGCAACTCCATGGTAAATCAGATTGCCTGACGCGTTTCAGACATAAACTGTCCTTCATCATAGGCAGAGCGACATTGAATGAAAGGCATCGACTGCTGTTTCGTATTTCAAATACCTTTAATAGCCATCAGGTGAGGCCTCGTATTTGTCAGTGATTGCATTGTGGGAACAGCAGTTCATAACTCAGCCTCGTAGTTCGTAAACAACAACCCATGTCTGCTCTCAATATATTATAATTTCGCCATTAGTGGGCTGCCAGGGGAAGCAAAAGAAACGTTGTTCAAATATAGTAAGCCATCCTCATGGACCGAAAATGCTCTTGACATCCAGAGCCTCCAGCCCGCCCCTCTGCGGTGGTGCAGTCCCCACGGCATGGCTGCCGTGTAATTTATAAAGTTCCACACTTGCCAAAGCTTCAGGACGCACTCTCCATAGGAAAATTAGGCAACAACGCATTCTGCAACTCCATGGTAAATCAGATTGCCTGACGGGTTTCAGACACAAAGTGTCCTTCATCATAGGCGGAGCGACATTGAATGAAAGGCATCGACTGCTGCTTCGTATTTCAAATACCTTTAATAGCCATCAGGTGAGGCCTCTTTTTTGTCAGCGGTTGCATTGTGGGAACAGCAGTTCATAACTCAGCCTCGTAGTTCGTAAACAACAACCCATGTCTGCTCTCAATATATTATAATTTCGCCATTAGTGGGCTGCCAGGGGAAGCAAAAGAAACGTTGTTCAAATATAGTAAGCCATCCTCATGGACCGAAAATGCTCTTGACATCCAGAGCCTCCGGCCCGCCCCTCTGCGGTGGTGCAGTCCCCACGGCATGGCTGCCGTGTAATTTATAAAGTTCCACACTTGCCAAAGCTTCAGGACGCACTCTCCATAGGAAAATTAGGCAACAACGCATTCTGCAACTCCATGGTAAATCAGATTGCCTGACGCGTTTCAGACATAAACTGTCCTTCATCATAGGCAGAGCGACATTGAATGAAAGGCATCGACTGCTGTTTCGTATTTCAAATACCTTTAATAGCCATCAGGTGAGGCCTAGTATTTGTCAGTGATTGCATTGTGAGAACAGCAGTTCATAACTCAGCCTCGTAGTTCGTAAACAACAACCCATGTCTGCTCTCAATATATTGTAATTTCGCCATTAGTGGGTTGCCAGGGGAAGCAAAAGAAACGTTGTTCAAATATAGTAAGCCATCCTCATGGACCGAAAATGATCTTGACATCCAGAGCCTCCGGCCCGCCCCTCTGCGGTGGTGCAGTCCCCACGGCATGGCTGCCGTGTAATTTATAAAGTTCCACACTTGCCAAAGCTTCAGGACGCACTCTCCATAGGAAAATTAGGCAACAACGCATTCTGCAACTCCATGGTAAATCAGATTGCCTGACGGGTTTCAGACATAAACTGTCCTTCATCATAGGCGGAGCGACATTGAATGAAAGGCATCGACTGCTGCTTCGTATTTCAAATACCTTTAATAGCCATCAGGTGAGGCCTCTTTTTTGTCAGCGGTTGCATTGTGGGAACAGCAGTTCATAACTCAGCCTCGTAGTTCGTAAACAACAACCCATGTCTGCTCTCAATATATTATAATTTCGCCATTAGTGGGCTGCCAGGGGAAGCAAAAGAAACGTTGTTCAAATATAGTAAGCCATCCTCATGGACCGAAAATGCTCTTGACATCCAGAGCCTCCGGCCCGCCCCTCTGCGGTGGTGCAGTCCCCACGGCATGGCTGCCGTGTAATTTATAAAGTTCCACACTTGCCAAAGCTTCAGGACGCACTCTCCATAGGAAAATTAGGCAACAACGCATTCTGCAACTCCATGGTAAATCAGATTGCCTGACGCGTTTCAGACATAAACTGTCCTTCATCATAGGCAGAGCGACATTGAATGAAAGGCATCGACTGCTGTTTCGTATTTCAAATACCTTTAATAGCCATCAGGTGAGGCCTAGTATTTGTCAGTGATTGCATTGTGAGAACAGCAGTTCATAACTCAGCCTCGTAGTTCGTAAACAACAACCCATGTCTGCTCTCAATATATTGTAATTTCGCCATTAGTGGGCTGCCAGGGGAAGCAAAAGAAACGTTGTTCAAATATAGTAAGCCATCCTCATGGACCGAAAATGCTCTTGACATCCAGAGCCTCCGGGCCGCCCCTCTGCGGTGGTGCAGTCCCCACGGCATGGCTGCCGTGTAATTTATAAAGTTCCACACTTGCCAAAGCTTCAGGACGCACTCTCCATAGGAAAATTAGGCAACAACGCATTCTGCAACTCCATGGTAAATAAGATTGCCTGACGCGTTTCAGACATAAACTGTCCTTCATCATAGGCAGAGCGACATTGAATGAAAGGCATCGACTGCTGCTTCGTATTTCAAATATCTTTAATAGCCATCAGGTGAGGCCTCGTATTTGTCAGCGATTGCATTTTGGGAAAAGCAGTTCATAACTCAGCCTCGTAGTTAGTAAACAACAACCCATGTCTGGTCTCAATATATTATAATTTCGCCATTAGTGGGCTGCCAGTGGAAGCAAAAGAAACGTTGTTCAAATATAGTAAGCCATCCTCATGGACCGAAAATGCTCTTGACATCCAGAGCCTCCGGCCCGCCCCTCTGCGGTGGTGCAGTCCCCACGGCATGGCTGCCGTGTAATTTATAAAGTTCCACACTTGCCAAAGCTTCAGGACGCACTCTCCATAGGAAAATTAGGCAACAACGCATTCTGCAACTCCATGGTAAATCAGATTGCCTGACGCGTTTCAGACATAAACTGTCCTTCATCATAGGCAAAGCGACATTGAATGAAAGGCATCGACTGCTGCTTCGTATTTCAAATACCTTTAATAGCCATCAGGTGAGGCCTCGTATTTGTCAGCGATTGCATTGTGGGAACAGCAGTTCATAACTCAGCCTCGTAGTTCGTAAACAACAACCAATGTCTGCTCTCAATATATTATAATTTCGCCATTAGTGGGCTGCCAGGGGAAGCAAAAGAAATGTTGTTCAAATATAGTAAGCCATCCTCATGGACCGAAAATGCTCTTGACATCCAGAGCCTCCGGCCCGCCCCTCTGCGGTGGTGCAGTCCCCACGGCATGGCTGCCGTGTAATTTATAAAGTTCCACACTTGCCAAAGCTTCAGGACGCACTCTCCATAGGAAAATTAGGCAACAACGCATTCTGCAACTCCATGGTAAATCAGATTGCCTGACGCGTTTCAGACATAAACTGTCCTACATCATAGGCAGAGCGACATTGAATGAAAGGCATCGACTGCTGCTTCGTATTTCAAATACCTTTGATAGCCATCAGGTGAGGCCTCGTATTTGTCAGCAATTGCATTGTGGGAACAGCAGTTCATAACTCAGCCTCGTAGTTCGTAAACAACAACCCATGTCTGCTCTCAACATATTATAATTTCGCCATTAGTGGGCTGCCAGGGGAAGCAAAAGAAACGTTGTTCAAATATAGTAAGCCATCCTCATGGACCGAAAATGCTCTTGACATCCAGAGCCTCCGGCCCGCCCCTCTGCGGTCGTGCAGTCCCCACGGCATGGCTGCCGTGTATTTATAAAGTTCCACACTTGCCAAAGCTTCAGGACGCACTCTCCATAGGAAAATTAGGCAACAACGCATTCTGCAACTCCATGGTAAATCAGATTGCCTGACGCGTTTCAGACATAAACTGTCCTTCATCATAGGCAGAGCGACATTGAACGAAAGGCATCGACTGCTGCTTCGTATTTCAAATACCTTTAATAGCCATCAGGTGAGGCCTCGTATTTGTCAGCAATTGCATTGTGGGAACAGCAGTTCATAACTCAGCCTCGTAGTTCGTAAACAACAACCCATGTCTGCTCTCAATATATTATAATTTCGCCATTAGTGGGCTGCCAGGGGAAGCAAAAGAAACGTTGTTCAACTATAGTAAGCCATCCTCATGGACCGAAAATGCTCTTGACATCCAGAGCCTCCGGCCCGCCCCTCTGCGGTGGTGCAGTCCCCACGGCATGGCTGCCGTGTAATTTATAAAGTTCCACACTTGCCAAAGCTTCAGGACGCACTCTCCATAGGAAAATTAGGCAACAACGCATTCTGCAACTCCATGGTAAATCAGATTGCCTGACGCGTTTCAGACATAAACTGTCCTTCATCATAGGCAGAGCGACATTGAATGAAAGGCCTCGACTGCTGCTTCGTATTTCAAATACCTTTAATAGCCATCAGGTGAGGCCTCGTATTTGTCAGCGATTGCATTGTGGGAACAGCAGTTCATAACTCAGCCTCGTAGTTCGTAAACAACAACCCATGTCTGGTCTTAATATATTATAATTTCGCCATTAGTGGGCTGCCAGGGGAAGCAAAAGAAACGTTGTTCAAATATAGTAAGCCATCCTCATGGACCGAAAATGCTCTTGATATCCAGAGCCTCCGGCCCGCCCCTCTGCGGTGGTGCAGTCCCCATGGCATGGCTGCCGTGTAATTTATAAAGTTCCACACTTGCCAAAGCTTCAGGACGCACTCTCCATAGGAAAATTAGGCAACAACGCATTCTGCAACTCCATGGTAAATCAGATTGCCTGACGCGTTTCAGACATAAACTGTCCTTCATCATAGGCAGAGCGACATTGAATGAAAGGCATCGACTGCTGCTTCGTATTTCAAATACCTTTAATAGCCATCAGGTGAGGCCCCGTATTTGTCAGCGATTGCATTGTGGGAACAGCAGTTCATAACTCAGCCTCGTAGTTCGTAAACAACAGCCCATGTCTGCTCTCAATATATTATAATTTCGCCATTAGTGGGCTGCCAGGGGAAGCAAAAGAAACGTTGTTCAAATATAGTAAGCCATCCTCATGGACCGAAAATGCTCTTGACATCCAGAGCCTCCGGCCCGCCCCTCTGCGGTGGTGCAGTCCCCACGGCATGGCTGCCGTGTAATTTATAAAGTTCCACACTTGCCAAAGCTTCAGGACGCACTCTCCATAGGAAAATTAGGCAACAACGCATTCTGCAACTCCATGGTAAATCAGATTGCCTGACGCGTTTCAGACATAAACTGTCCTTCATCATAGGCAGAGCGACATTGAATGAAAGGCATCGACTGCTGCTTCGTATTTCAAATACCTTTAATAGCCATCAGGTGAGGCCTCGTATTTGTCAGCGATTGCATTGTGGGAACAGCAGTTCATAACTCAGCCTCGTAGTTCGTAAACAACAACCAATGTCTGCTCTCAATATATTATAATTTCGCCATTAGTGGGCTGCCAGGGGAAGCAAAAGAAATGTTGTTCAAATATAGTAAGCCATCCTCATGGACCGAAAATGCTCTTGACATCCAGAGCCTCCGGCCCGCCCCTCTGCGGTGGTGCAGTCCCCACGGCATGGCTGCCGTGTAATTTATAAAGTTCCACACTTGCCAAAGCTTCAGGACGCACTCTCCATAGGAAAATTAGGCAACAACGCATTCTGCAACTCCATGGTAAATCAGATTGCCTGACGCGTTTCAGACATAAACTGTCCTACATCATAGGCAGAGCGACATTGAATGAAAGGCATCGACTGCTGCTTCGTATTTCAAATACCTTTAATAGCCATCAGGTGAGGCCTCGTATTTGTCAGCAATTGCATTGTGGGAACAGCAGTTCATAACTCAGCCTCGTAGTTCGTAAACAACAACCCATGTCTGCTCTCAATATATTATAATTTCGCCATTAGTGGGCTGCCAGGGGAAGCAAAAGAAACGTTGTTCAAATATAGTAAGCCATCCTCATGGACCGAAAATGCTCTTGACATCCAGAGCCTCCGGCCAGCCCCTCTGCGGTCGTGCAGTCCCCACGGCATGGCTGCCGTGTATTTATAAAGTTCCACACTTGCCAAAGCTTCAGGACGCACTCTCCATAGGAAAATTAGGCACCAACGCATTCTGCAACTCGATGGTAAATCAGATTGCCTGACGCGTTTCAGACATAAACTGTCCTTCATCATAGGCAGAGCGACATTGAATGAAAGGCATCGACTGCTGCTTCGTATTTCAAATACCTTTAATAGCCATCAGGTGAGGCCTCGTATTTGTCAGCGATTGCATTGTGGGAACAGCAGTTCATAACTCAGCCTCGTAGTTCGTAAACAACAACCCATGTCTGCTCTCAATATATTATAATTTCGCCATTAGTGGGCTGCCAGGGGAAGCAAAAATAACTTTGTTCAACTATAGTAAGCCATCCTCATGGACCAAAAATGCTCTTGACATCCAGAGCCTCCGGCCCGCCCCTCTGCGGTGGTGCAGTCCCCACGGCATGGCTGCCGTGTAATTTATAAAGTTCCACACTTGCCAAAGCTTCAGGACGCACTCTCCATAGGAAAATTAGGCAACAACGCATTCTGCAACTCCATGGTAAATCAGATTGCCTGACGCGTTTCAGACATAAACTGTCCTTCATCATAGGCAGAGCGACATTGAATGAAAGGCATCGACTGCTGCTTCGTATTTCAAATACCTTTAATAGCCATCAGGTGAGGCCTTGTATTTGTCAGCGATTGCATTGTGGGAACAGCAGTTCATAACTCAGCCTCGTAGTTCGTAAACAACAACCCATGTCTGGTCTTAATATATTATAATTTCGCCATTAGTGGGCTGCCAGGGGAAGCAAAAGAAACGTTGTTCAAATATAGTAAGCCATCCTCATGGACCGAAAATGCTCTTGACATCCAGAGCCTCCGGCCCGCCCCTCTGCGGTGGTGCAGTCCCCACGGCATGGCTGCCGTGTAATTTATAAAGTTCCACACTTGCCAAAGCTTCAGGACGCACTCTCCATAGGAAAATTAGGCAACAACGCATTCTGCAACTCCATGGTAAATCAGATTGCCTGACGCGTTTCAGACATAAACTGTCCTTCATCATAGGCAGAGCGACATTGAATGAAAGGCATCGACTGCTGCTTCGTATTTCAAATACCTTTAATAGCCATCAGGTGAGGCCTCGTATTTGTCAGCGATTGCATTGTGGGAACAGCAGTTCATAACTCAGCCTCGTAGTTCGTAAACAACAACCCATGTCTGGTCTCAATATATTATAATTTTGCCATTAGTGGGCTGCCAGGGGAAGCAAAAGAAACGTTGTTCAAATATAGTAAGCCATCCTCATGGACCGAAAATGCTCTTGACATCCAGAGCCTCCGGCCCGCCCCTCTGCGGTGGTGCAGTCCCCACGGCATGGCTGCCGTGTAATTTATAAAGTTCCACACTTGCCAAAGCTTCAGGACGCACTCTCCATAGGAAAATTAGGCAACAACGCATTCTGCAACTCCATGGTAAATCAGATTGCCTGACGCGTTTCAGACATAAACTGTCCTTCATCATAGGCAGAGCGACATTGAATGAAAGGCATCGACTGCTGCTTCGTATTTCAAATACCTTTAATAGCCATCAGGTGAGGCCTCGTATTTGTCAGCGATTGCATTGTGGGAACAGCAGTTCATAACTCAGCCACGTAGTTCGTAAACAACAACCCATGTCTGCTCTCAATATATTATAATTTCGCCATTAGTGGGCTGCCAAGGGAAGCAAAAGAAACGTTGTTCAAATATAGTAAGCCATCCTCATGGACCGAAAATGCTCTTGACATCCAGAGCCTCCGGCCCGCCCCTCTGCGGTGGTGCAGTCCCCACGGCATGGCTGCCGTGTAATTTATAAAGTTCCACACTTGCCAAAGCTTCAGGACGCACTCTCCATAGGAAAATTAGGCAACAACGCATTCTGCAACTTCATGGTAAATCAGATTGCCTGACGCGTTTCAGACATAAACTGTCCATCATAGGCAGAGCGACATTGAATGAAAGGCATCGACTGCTGCTTCGTATTTCAAATACCTGTAATAGCCATCAGGTGAGGCCTTGTATTTGTCAGCGATTGCATTGTGGGAACAGCAGTTCATAACTCAGCCTCGTAGTTCGTACACAACAACCCATGTCTGCTCTCAATATATTATAATTTCGCCATTAGTGGGCTGCCAGGGGAAGCAAAAGAAAAGTTGTTCAAATATAGTAAGCCATCCTCATGGACCGAAAATGCTCTTGACATCCAGAGCCTCCGGCCCGCCCCTCTGCGGTGGTGCAGTCCCCACGGCATGGCTGCCGTGTAATTTATAAAGTTCCACACTTGCCAAAGCTTCAGGACGCACTCTCCATAGGAAAATTAGGCAACAACGCATTCTGCAACTCCATGGTAAATCAGATTGCCTGACGCGTTTCAGACATAAACTGTCCTTCATCATAGGCGGAGCGACATTGAATGAAAGGCATCGACTGCTGTTTCGTATTTCAAATACCTTTAATAGCCATCAGGTGAGGCCTCGTATTTGTCAGCGATTGCATTGTGGGAACAGCAGTTCATAACTCAGCCTCGTAGTTCGTAAACAACAACCCATGTCTGGTCTCAATATATTATAATTTTGCCATTAGTGGGCTGCCAGGGGAAGCAAAAGAAACGTTGTTCAAATATAGTAAGCCATCCTCATGGACCGAAAATGCTCTTGACATCCAGAGCCTCCGGCCCGCCCCTCTGCGGTGGTGCAGTCCCCACGGCATGGCTGCCGTGTAATTTATAAAGTTCCACACTTGCCAAAGCTTCAGGACGCACTCTCCATAGGAAAATTAGGCAACAACGCATTCTGCAACTCCATGGTAAATCAGATTGCCTGACGCGTTTCAGACATAAACTGTCCTTCATCATAGGCAGAGCGACATTGAATGAAAGGCATCGACTGCTGCTTCGTATTTCAAATACCTTTAATAGCCATCAGGTGAGGCCTCGTATTTGTCAGCGATTGCATTGTGGGAACAGCAGTTCATAACTCAGCCACGTAGTTCGTAAACAACAACCCATGTCTGCTCTCAATATATTATAATTTCGCCATTAGTGGGCTGCCAAGGGAAGCAAAAGAAACGTTGTTCAAATATAGTAAGCCATCCTCATGGACCGAAAATGCTCTTGACATCCAGAGCCTCCGGCCCGCCCCTCTGCGGTGGTGCAGTCCCCACGGCATGGCTGCCGTGTAATTTATAAAGTTCCACACTTGCCAAAGCTTCAGGACGCACTCTCCATAGGAAAATTAGGCAACAACGCATTCTGCAACTTCATGGTAAATCAGATTGCCTGACGCGTTTCAGACATAAACTGTCCATCATAGGCAGAGCGACATTGAATGAAAGGCATCGACTGCTGCTTCGTATTTCAAATACCTTTAATAGCCATCAGGTGAGGCCTTGTATTTGTCAGCGATTGCATTGTGGGAACAGCAGTTCATAACTCAGCCTCGTAGTTCGTACACAACAACCCATGTCTGCTCTCAATATATTATAATTTCGCCATTAGTGGGCTGCCAGGGGAAGCAAAAGAAAAGTTGTTCAAATATAGTAAGCCATCCTCATGGACCGAAAATGCTCTTGACATCCAGAGCCTCCGGCCCGCCCCTCTGCGGTGGTGCAGTCCCCACGGCATGGCTGCCGTGTAATTTATAAAGTTCCACACTTGCCAAAGCTTCAGGACGCACTCTCCATAGGAAAATTAGGCAACAACGCATTCTGCAACTCCATGGTAAATCAGATTGCCTGACGCGTTTCAGACATAAACTGTCCTTCATCATAGGCGGAGCGACATTGAATGAAAGGCATCGACTGCTGTTTCGTATTTCAAATACCTTTAATAGCCATCAGGTAAGGCCTCGTATTTGTCAGCGATTGCATTGTGGGAACAGCAGTTCATAACTCAGCCTCGTAGTTCGTAAACAACAACCCATGTCTGCTCTCAATATATTATAATTTCGCCATTAGTGGGCTGCCAGGGGAATCAAAAGAAACGTTGTTCAAATATAGTAAGCCATCCTCATGGACCGAAAATGCTCTTGACATCCAGAGCCTCCGGCCCGCCCCTCTGCGGTCGTGCAGTCCCCACGGCATGGCTGCCGTGTATTTATAAAGTTCCACACTTGCCAAAGCTTCAGGACGCACTCTCCATAGGAAAATTAGGCAACAACGCATTCTGCAACTCCATGGTAAATCAGATTGCCTGACGCGTTTCAGACATAAACTGTCCTTCATCATAGGCAGAGCGACATTGAATGAAAGGCATCGACTGCTGCTTCGTATTTCAAATACCTTTAATAGCCATCAGGTGAGGCCTTGTATTTGTCAGCGATTGCATTGTGGGAACAGCAGTTCATAACTCAGCCTCGTAGTTCGTAAACAACAACCCATGTCTGGTCTTAATATATTATAATTTCGCCATTAGTGGGCTGCCAGGGGAAGCAAAAGAAACGTTGTTCAAATATAGTAAGCCATCCTCATGGACCGAAAATGCTCTTGACATCCAGAGCCTCCGGCCCGCCCCTCTGCGGTGGTGCAGTCCCCATGGCATGGCTGCCGTGTAATTTATAAAGTTCCACACTTGCCAAAGCTTCAGGACGCACTCTCCATAGGAAAATTAGGCAACAACGCATTCTGCAACTCCATGGTAAATCAGATTGCCTGACGCGTTTCAGACATAAAATGTCCTTCATCATAGGCAGAGCGACATTGAATGAAAGGCATCGACTGCTGCTTCGTATTTCAAATACCTTTAATAGCCATCAGGTGAGGCCTCGTATTTGTCAGCGATTGCATTGTGGGAACAGCAGTTCATAACTCAGCCTCGTAGTTCGTAAACAACAACCCATGTCTGGTCTCAATATATTATAATTTTGCCATTAGTGGGCTGCCAGGGGAAGCAAAAGAAACGTTGTTCAAATATAGTAAGCCATCCTCATGGACCGAAAATGCTCTTGACATCCAGAGCCTCCGGCCCGCCCCTCTGCGGTGGTGCAGTCCCCACGGCATGGCTGCCGTGTAATTTATAAAGTTCCACACTTGCCAAAGCTTCAGGACGCACTCTCCATAGGAAAATTAGGCAACAACGCATTCTGCAACTTCATGGTAAATCAGATTGCCTGACGCGTTTCAGACATAAACTGTCCTTCATCATAGGCAGAGCGACATTGAATGAAAGGCATCGACTGCTGCTTCGTATTTCATATACCTTTAATAGCCATCAGGTGAGGCCTTGTATTTGTCAGCGATTGCATTGTGGGAACAGCAGTTCATAACTCAGCCTCGTAGTTCGTACACAACAACCCATGTCTGCTCTCAATATATTATAATTTCGCCATTAGTGGGCTGCCAGGGGAAGCAAAAGAAACGTTGTTCAAATATAGTAAGCCATCCTCATGGACCGAAAATGCTCTTGACATCCAGAGCTTCCGGCCCGCCCCTCTGCGGTGGTGCAGTCCCCACGGCATGGCTGCCGTGTATTTATAAAGTTCCACACTTGCCAAAGCTTCAGGACGCACTCTCCATAGGAAAATTAGGCAACAACGCATTCTGCAACTCCATGGTAAATCAGATTGCCTGACGCGTTTCAGACATAAACTGTCCTTCATCATAGGCAGAGCGACATTGAATGAAAGGCATCGACTGCTGCTTCGTATTTCAAATACCTTTAATAGCCATCAGGTGAGGCCTCGTATTTGTCAGCGATTGCATTGTGGGAACAGCAGTTCATAACTCAGCCTCGTAGTTCGTAAACAACAACCCATGTCTGCTCTCAATATATTATAATTTCGCCATTAGTGGGCTGCCAGGGGAATCAAAAGAAACGTTGTTCAAATATAGTAAGCCATCCTCATGGACCGAAAATGCTCTTGACATCCAGAGCCTCCGGCCCGCCCCTCTGCGGTCGTGCAGTCCCCACGGCATGGCTGCCGTGTATTTAGAAAGTTCCACACTTGCCAAAGCTTCAGGACGCACTCTCCATAGGAAAATTAGGCAACAACGCATTCTGCAACTCCATGGTAAATCAGATTGCCTGACGCGTTTCAGACATAAACTGTCCTTCATCATAGGCAGAGCGACATTGAATGAAAGGCATCGACTGCTGCTTCGTATTTCAAATACCTTTAATAGCCATCAGGTGAGGCCTAGTATTTGTCAGTGATTGCATTGTGAGAACAGCAGTTCATAACTCAGCCTCGTAGTTCGTAAACAACAACCCATGTCTGCTCTCAATATATTATAATTTCGCCATTAGTGGGCTGCCAGGGGAAGCAAAAGAAACGTTGTTCAAATATAGTAAGCCATCCTCATGGACCGAAAATGCTCTTGACATCCAGAGCCTCCGGCCCGCCCCTCTGCGGTGGTGCAGTCCCCACGGCATGGCTGCCGTGTAATTTATAAAGTTCCACACTTGCCAAAGCTTCAGGACGCACTCTCCATAGGAAAATTAGGCAACAACGCATTCTGCAACTCCATGGTAAATAAGATTGCCTGACGCGTTTCAGACATAAACTGTCCTTCATCATAGGCAGAGCGACATTGAATGAAAGGCATCGACTGCTGCTTCGTATTTCAAATATCTTTAATAGCCATCAGGTGAGGCCTCGTATTTGTCAGCGATTGCATTGTGGGAAAAGCAGTTCATAACTCAGCCTCGTAGTTAGTAAACAACAACCCATGTCTGGTCTCAATATATTATAATTTCGCCATTAGTGGGCTGCCAGTGGAAGCAAAAGAAACGTTGTTCAAATATAGTAAGCCATCCTCATGGACCGAAAATGCTCTTGACATCCAGAGCCTCCGGCCCGCCCCTCTGCGGTGGTGCAGTCCCCACGGCATGGCTGCCGTGTAATTTATAAAGTTCCACACTTGCCAAAGCTTCAGGACGCACTCTCCATAGGAAAATTAGGCAACAACGCATTCTGCAACTCCATGGTAAATCAGATTGCCTGACGCGTTTCAGACATAAACTGTCCTTCATCATAGGCAAAGCGACATTGAATGAAAGGCATCGACTGCTGCTTCGTATTTCAAATACCTTTAATAGCCATCAGGTGAGGCCTCGTATTTGTCAGCGATTGCATTGTGGGAACAGCAGTTCATAACTCAGCCTCGTAGTTCGTAAACAACAACCAATGTCTGCTCTCAATATATTATAATTTCGCCATTAGTGGGCTGCCAGGGGAAGCAAAAGAAATGTTGTTCAAATATAGTAAGCCATCCTCATGGACCGAAAATGCTCTTGACATCCAGAGCCTCCGGCCCGCCCCTCTGCGGTGGTGCAGTCCCCACGGCATGGCTGCCGTGTAATTTATAAAGTTCCACACTTGCCAAAGCTTCAGGACGCACTCTCCATAGGAAAATTAGGCAACAACGCATTCTGCAACTCCATGGTAAATCAGATTGCCTGACGCGTTTCAGACATAAACTGTCCTACATCATAGGCAGAGCGACATTGAATGAAAGGCATCGACTGCTGCTTCGTATTTCAAATACCTTTAATAGCCATCAGGTGAGGCCTCGTATTTGTCAGCAATTGCATTGTGGGAACAGCAGTTCATAACTCAGCCTCGTAGTTCGTAAACAACAACCCATGTCTGCTCTCAAGATATTATAATTTCGCCATTAGTGGGCTGCCAGGGGAAGCAAAAGAAACGTTGTTCAAATATAGTAAGCCATCCTCATGGACCGAAAATGCTCTTGACATCCAGAGCCTCCGGCCCGCCCCTCTGCGGTGGTGCAGTCCCCATGGCATGGCTGCCGTGTAATTTATAAAGTTCCACACTTGCCAAAGCTTCAGGACGCACTCTCCATAGGAAAATTAGGCAACAACGCATTCTGCAACTCCATGGTAAATCAGATTGCCTGACGCGTTTCAGACATAACCTGTCCTTCATCATAGGCAGAGCGACATTGAATGAAAGGCATCGACTGCTGCTTCGTATTTCAAATACCTTTAATAGCCATCAGGTGAGGCCTCGTATTTGTCAGCGATTGCATTGTGGGAACAGCAGTTCATAACTCAGCATCGTAGTTCATAAACAACAACCCATGTCTGCTCTCAATATATTATAATTTCGCCATTAGTGGGCTGCCAGGGGAAGCAAAAGAAACGTTGTTCAAATATAGTAAGCCATCCTCATGGACCGAAAATGCTCTTGACATCCAGAGCCTCCGGCCCGCCCCTCTGCGGTCGTGCAGTCCCCACGGCATGGCTGCCGTGTATTTATAAAGTTCCACACTTGCCAAAGCTTCAGGACGCACTCTCCATAGGAAAATTAGGCAACAACGCATTCTGCAACTCCATGGTAAATCAGATTGCCTGACGCGTTTCAGACATAAACTGTCCTTCATCATAGGCAGAGCGACATTGAACGAAAGGCATCGACTGCTGCTTCGTATTTCAAATACCTTTAATAGCCATCAGGTGAGGCCTCATATTTGTCAGCGATTGCATTGTGGGAACAGCAGTTCATAACTCAGCCTCGTAGTTCGTAAACAACAACCCATGTCTGCTCTCAATATATTATAATTTCGCCATTAGTGGGCTGCCAGGGGAAGCAAAAGAAACGTTGTTCAACTATAGTAAGCCATCCTCATGGACCGAAAATGCTCTTGACATCCAGAGCCTCCGGCCCGCCCCTCTGCGGTGGTGCAGTCCCCACGGCATGGCTGCCGTGTAATTTATAAAGTTCCACACTTGCCAAAGCTTCAGGACGCACTCTCCATAGGAAAATTAGGCAACAACGCATTCTGCAACTCCATGGTAAATCAGATTGCCTGACGCGTTTCAGACATAAACTGTCCTTCATCATAGGCAGAGCGACATTGAATGAAAGGCCTCGACTGCTGCTTCGTATTTCAAATACCTTTAATAGCCATCAGGTGAGGCCTCGTATTTGTCAGCGATTGCATTGTGGGAACAGCAGTTCATAACTCAGCCTCGTAGTTCGTAAACAACAACCCATGTCTGGTCTTAATATATTATAATTTCGCCATTAGTGGGCTGCCAGGGGAAGCAAAAGAAACGTTGTTCAAATATAGTAAGCCATCCTCATGGACCGAAAATGCTCTTGACATCCAGAGCCTCCGGCCCGCCCCTCTGCGGTGGTGCAGTCCCCATGGCATGGCTGCCGTGTAATTTATAAAGTTCCACACTTGCCAAAGCTTCAGGACGCACTCTCCATAGGAAAATTAGGCAACAACGCATTCTGCAACTCCATGGTAAATCAGATTGCCTGACGCGTTTCAGACATAAACTGTCCTTCATCATAGGCAGAGCGACATTGAATGAAAGGCATCGACTGCTGCTTCGTATTTCAAATACCTTTAATAGCCATCAGGTGAGGCCTCGTATTTGTCAGCGATTGCATTTTGGGAACAGCAGTTCATAACTCAGCCTCGTAGTTCGTAAACAACAACCCATGTCTGCTCTCAATATATTATAATTTCGCCATTAGTGGGCTGCCAGGGGAAGCAAAAGAAACGTTGTTCAAATATAGTAAGCCATCCTCATGGACCGAAAATGCTCTTGACATCCAGAGACTCCGGCCCGCCCCTCTGCGGTGGTGCAGTCCCCACGGCATGGCTGCCGTGTAATTTATAAAGTTCCACACTTGCCAAAGCTTCAGGACGCACTCTCCATAGGAAAATTAGGCAACAACGCATTCTGAAACTCCATGGTAAATCAGATTGCCTGACGCGTTTCAGACATAAACTGTCCTTCATCATAGGCAGAGCGACATTGAATGAAAGGCATCGACTGCTGCTTCGTATTTCAAATACCTTTAATAGCCATCAGGTGAGGCCTCGTATTTGTCAGCGATTGCATTGTGGGAACAGCAGTTCATAACTCAGCCTCGTAGTTCGTAAACAACAACCCATGTCTGGTCTTAATATATTATAATTTCGCCATTAGTGGGCTGCCAGGGGAAGCAAAAGAAACGTTGTTCAAATATAGTAAGCCATCCTCATGGACCGAAAATGCTCTTGACATCCAGAGCCTCCGGCCCGCCCCTCTGCGGTGGTGCAGTCCCCACGGCATGGCTGCCGTGTAATTTATAAAGTTCCACACTTGCCAAAGCTTCAGGACGCACTCTCCATAGGAAAATTAGGCAACAACGCATTCTGCAACTCCATGGTAAATCAGATTGCCTGACGCGTTTCAGACATAAACTGTCCTTCATCATAGGCAGAGCTACATTGAATGAAAGGCATCGACTGCTGCTTCGTATTTCAAATACCTTTAATAGCCATCAGGTGAGGCCTCGTATTTGTCAGCGATTGCATTGTGGGAACAGCAGTTCATAACTCAGCCTCGTAGTTCGTAAACAACAACCAATGTCTGCTCTCAATATATTATAATTTCGCCATTAGTGGGCTGCCAGGGGAAGCAAAAGAAATGTTGTTCAAATATAGTAAGCCATCCTCATGGACCGAAAATGCTCTTGACATCCAGAGCCTCCGGCCCGCCCCTCTGCGGTGGTGCAGTCCCCACGGCATGGCTGCCGTGTAATTTATAAAGTTCCACACTTGCCAAAGCTTCAGGACGCACTCTCCATAGGAAAATTAGGCAACAACGCATTCTGCAACTCCATGGTAAATCAGATTGCCTGACGCGTTTCAGACATAAACTGTCCTACATCATAGGCAGAGCGACATTGAATGAAAGGCATCGACTGCTGCTTCGTATTTCAAATACCTTTAATAGCCATCAGGTTAGGCCTCGTATTTGTCAGCAATTGCATTGTGGGAACAGCAGTTCATAACTCAGCCTCGTAGTTCGTAAACAACAACCCATGTCTGCTCTCAATATATAATAATTTCGCCATTAGTGGGCTGCCAGGGGAAGCAAAAGAAACGTTGTTCAAATATAGTAAGCCATCCTCATGGACCGAAAATGCTCTTGACATCCAGAGCCTTCGGCCCGCCCCTCTGCGGTCGTGCAGTCCCCACGGCATGGCTGCCGTGTATTTATAAAGTTCCACACTTGCCAAAGCTTCAGGACGCACTCTCCATAGGAAAATTAGGCAACAACGCATTCTGCAACTCCATGGTAAATCAGATTGCCTGACGCGTTTCAGACATAAACTGTCCTTCATCATAGGCAGAGCGACATTGAATGAAAGGCATCGACTGCTGCTTCGTATTTCAAATACCTTTAATAGCCATCAGGTGAGGCCTCGTATTTGTCAGCGATTGCATTGTGGGAACAGCAGTTCATAACTCAGCCTCGTAGTTCGTAAACAACAACCCATGTCTGGTCTCAATATATTATAATTTCGCCATAAGTGGGCTGCCAGGGGAAGCAAAAGAAACGTTGTTCAAATATAGTAAGCCATCCTCATGGACCGAAAATGCTCTTGACATCCAGAGCCTCCGGCCCGCCCCTCTGCGGTGGTGCAGTCCCCACGGCATGGCTGCCGTGTAATTTATAAAGTTCCACACTTGCCAAAGCTTCAGGACGCACTCTCCATAGGAAAATTAGGCAACAACGCATTCTGCAACTCCATGGTAAATCAGATTGCCTGACGCGTTTCAGACATAAACTGTCCTTCATCATAGGCAGAGCGACATTGAATGAAAGGCATCGACTGCTGCTTCGTATTTCAAATACCTTTAATAGCCATCAGGTGAGGCCTTGTATTTGTCAGCGATTGCATTGTGGGAACAGCAGTTCATAACTCAGCCTCGTAGTTCGTACACAACAACCCATGTCTGCTCTCAATATATTATAATTTCGCCATTAGTGGGCTGCCAGGGGAAGCAAAAGAAACGTTGTTCAAATATAGTAAGCCATCCTCATGGACCGAAAATGCTCTTGACATCCAGAGCCTCCGGCCCGCCCCTCTGCGGTGGTGCAGTCCCCACGGCATGGCTGCCGTGTAATTTATAAAGTTCCACACTTGCAGAAGCTTCAGGACGCACTCTCCATAGGAAAATTAGGCAACAACGCATTCTGCAACTCCATGGTAAATCAGATTGCCTGACGCGTTTCAGACATAAACTGTCCTTCATCATAGGCGGAGCGACATTGAATGAAAGGCATCGACTGCTGTTTCGTATTTCAAATACCTTTAATAGCCATCAGGTGAGGCCTCGTATTTGTCAGCGATTGCATTGTGGGAACAGCAGTTCATAACTCAGCCTCGTAGTTCGTAAACAACAACCCATGTCTGCTCTCAATATATTATA
Organism: Triturus cristatus; assembly: GCF_964204655.1. Taxonomy (NCBI): domain Eukaryota; kingdom Metazoa; phylum Chordata; class Amphibia; order Caudata; family Salamandridae; genus Triturus; species Triturus cristatus. The sequence goes on from NC_140591.1 coordinate 504,697,131, forward strand.
ATTTCGCCATTAGTGGGCTGCCAGGGGAATCAAAAGAAACGTTGTTCAAATATAGTAAGCCATCCTCATGGACCGAAAATGCTCTTGACATCCAGAGCCTCCGGCCCGCCCCTCTGCGGTCGTGCAGTCCCCACGGCATGGCTGCCGTGTATTTATAAAGTTCCACACTTGCCAAAGCTTCAGGACGCACTCTCCATAGGAAAATTAGGCAACAACGCATTCTGCAACTCCATGGTAAATCAGATTGCCTGACGCGTTTCAGACATAAACTGTCCTTCATCATAGGCAGAGCGACATTGAATGAAAGGCATCGACTGCTGCTTCGTATTTCAAATACCTTTAATAGCCATCAGGTGAGGCCTCGTATTTGTCAGCGATTGCATTGTGGGAACAGCAGTTCATAACTCAGCCTTCGTAGTTCGTAAACAACAACCCATGTCTGCTCTCAATATATTATAATTTCGCCATTAGTGGGCTGCCAGGGGAAGCAAAAGAAACGTTGTTCAACTATAGTAAGCCATCCTCATGGACCGAAAATGCTCTTGACATCCAGAGCCTCTGGCCCGCCCCTCTGCGGTGGTGCAGTCCCCACGGCATGGCTGCCATGTCATTTATAAAGTTCCACACTTGCCAAAGCTTCAGGACGCACTCTCCATAGGAAAATTAGGCAACAACGCATTCTGCAACTCCATGGTAAATCAGATTGCCTGACGCGTTTCAGACATAAACTGTCCTTCATCATAGGCAGAGCGACATTGAATGAAAGGTATCGACTGCTGCTTCGTATTTCAAATACCTTTAATAGCCATCAGGTGAGGCCTCGTATTTGTCAGCGATTGCATTGTGGGAACAGCAGCTCATAACTCAGCCTCGTAGTTCGTAAACAACAACCCATGTCTGCTCTCAATATATTATAATTTCGCCATTAGGGGGCTGCCAGGGGAAGCAAAAGAAACGTTGTTCAAATATAGTAAGCCATCCTCATGGACCGAAAATGCTCTTGACATCCAGAGCCTCCGGCCCGCCCCTCTGCGGTGGTGCAGTCCCCACGTCATGGCTGCCGTGTAATTTATAAAGTTCCACACTTGCCAAAGCTTCAGGACGCACTCTCCATAGGAAAATTAGGCAACAACGCATTCTGCAACTCCATGGTAAATCAGATTGCCTGACGCGTTTCAGACATAAACTGTCCTTCATCATAGGCAGAGCGACATTGAATGAAAGGCATCGACTGCTGCTTCGTATTTCAAATACCTTTAATAGCCATCAGGTGAGGCCTCGTATTTGTCAGCGATTGCATTGTGGGAGCAGCAGTTCATAACTCAGCCTCGTAGTTCGTAAACAACAACCCATGTCTGGTCTTAATATATTATAATTTCGCCATTAGTGGGCTGCCAGGGGAAGCAAAAGAAATGTTGTTCAAATATAGTAAGCCATCCTCATGGACCGAAAATGCTCTTGACATCCAGCGCCTCCGGCCCGCCCCTCTGCGGTGGTGCAGTCCCCACGGCATGGCTGCCGTGTAATTTATAAAGTTCCACACTTGCCAAAGCTTCAGGACGCACTCTCCATAGGAAAATTAGGCAACAACGCATTCTGCAACTCCATGGTAAATCAGATTGCCTGACGCGTTTCAGACATAAACTGTCCTACATCATAGGCAGAGCGACATTGAATGAAAGGCATCGACTGCTGCTTCGTATTTCAAATACCTTTAATAGCCATCAGGTGAGGCCTCGTATTTGTCAGCAATTGCATTGTGGGAACAGCAGTTCATAACTCAGCCTCGTAGTTCGTAAACAACAACCCATGTCTGCTCTCAATATATTATAATTTCGCCATTAGTGGGCTGCCAGGGGAAGCAAAAGAAACGTTGTTCAAATATAGTAAGCCATCCTCATGGACCGAAAATGCTCTTGACATCCAGAGCCTCCGGCCCGCCCCTCTGCGGTCGTGCAGTCCCCACGGCATGGCTGCCGTGTATTTATAAAGTTCCACACTTGCCAAAGCTTCAGGACGCACTCTCCATAGGAAAATTAGGCAACAACGCATTCTGCAACTCCATGGTAAATCAGATTGCCTGACGCGTTTCAGACATAAACTGTCCTTCATCATAGGCAGAGCGACATTGAATGAAAGGCATCGACTGCTGCTTCGTATTTCAAATACCTTTAATAGCCATCAGGTGAGGCCTCGTATTTGTCAGCGATTGCATTGTGGGAACAGCAGTTCATAACTCAGCCTCGTAGTTCGTAAACAACAACCCATGTCTGCTCTCAATATATTATAATTTCGCCATTAGTGGGCTGCCAGGGGAAGCAAAAGAAACGTTGTTCAACTATAGTAAGCCATCCTCATGGACCGAAAATGCTCTTGACATCCAGAGCCTCCGGCCCGCCCCTCTGCGGTGGTGCAGTCCCCACGGCATGGCTGCCGTGTAATTTATATAGTTCCACACTTGTCAAAGCTTCAGGACGCACTCTCCATAGGAAAATTAGGCAACAACGCATTCTGCAACTCCATGGTAAATCAGATTGCCTGACGCATTTCAGACATAAACTGTCCTTCATCATAGGCAGAGCGACATTGAATGAAAGGCATCGACTGCTGCTTCGTATTTCAAATACCTTTAATAGCCATCAGGTGAGGCCTTGTATTTGTCAGCGATTGCATTGTGGGAACAGCAGTTCATAACTCAGCCTCGTAGTTCGTAAACAACAACCCATGTCTGGTCTTAATATATTATAATTTCGCCATTAGTGGGCTGCCAGGGGAAGCAAAAGAAACGTTGTTCAAATATAGTAAGCCATCCTCATGGACCGAAAATGCTCTTGACATCCAGAGCCTCCGGCCCGCCGCTCTGCGGTGGTGCAGTCTCCATGGCATGGCTACCATGTAATTTATAAAGTTCCACACTTGCCAAAGCTTCAGGACGCACTCTCCATAGGAAAATTAGGCAACAACGCATTCTGCAACTCCATGGTAAATCAGATTGCCTGACGCGTTTCAGACATAAACTGTCCTTCATCATAGGCAGAGCGACATTGAATGAAAGGCATCGACTGCTGCTTCGTATTTCAAATACCTTTAATAGCCATCAGGTGAGGCCTCGTATTTGTCAGCGATTGCATTTTGGGAACAGCAGTTCATAACTCAGCCTCGTAGTTCGTAAACAACAACCTATGTCTGCTCTCAATATATTATAATTTCGCCATTAGTGGGCTGCCAGGGGAAGCAAAAGAAACGTTGTTCAAATATAGTAAGCCATCCTCATGGACCGAAAATGCTCTTGACATCCAGAGACTCCGGCCCGCCCCTCTGCGGTGGTGCAGTCCCCACGGCATGGCTGCCGTGTAATTTATAAAGTTCCACACTTGCCAAAGCTTCAGGACGCACTCTCCATAGGAAATTTAGGCAACAACGCATTCTGCAACTCCATGGTAAATCAGATTGCCTGACGCGTTTCAGACATAAACTGTCCTTCATCATAGGCAGAGCGACATTGAATGAAAGGCATCGACTGCTGCTTCGTATTTCAAATACCTTTAATAGCCATCAGGTGAGTCCTCGTATTTGTCAGCGATTGCATTGTGGGAACAGCAGTTCATAACTCAGCCTCGTAGTTCGTAAACAACAACCCATGTCTGGTCTCAATATATTATAATTTCGCCATTAGTGGGCTGCCAGGGGAAGCAAAAGAAACGTTGTTCAAATATAGTAAGCCATCCTCATGGACCGAAAATGCTCTTGACATCCAGAGCCTCCGGCCCGCCCCTCTGCGGTGGTGCAGTCCCCACGGCATGGCTGCCGTGTAATTTATAAAGTTCCACACTTGCCAAAGCTTCAGGACGCAATCTCCATAGGAAAATTAGGCAACAACGCATTCTGCAACTCCATGGTAAATCAGATTGCCTGACGCGTTTCAGACATAAACTGTCCTTCATCATAGGCAGAGCAACATTGAATGAAAGGCATCGACTGCTGCTTCGTATTTCAAATACCTTTAATAGCCATCAGGTGAGGCCTCGTATTTGTCAGCGATTGCATTGTGGGAACAGCAGTTCATAACTCAGCCTCGTAGTTCGTAAACAACAACCCATGTCTGCTCTCAATATATTATAATTTCGCCATTAGTGGGCTGCCAAGGGAAGCAAAAGAAACGTTGTTCAAATATAGTAAGCCATCCTCATGGACCGAAAATGCTCTTGACATCCAGAGCCTCCGGCCCGCCCCTCTGCGGTGGTGCAGTCCCCACGGCATGGCTGCCGTGTAATTTATAAAGTTCCACACTTGCCAAAGCTTCAGGACGCACTCTCCATAGGAAAATTAGGCAACAACGCATTCTGCAACTTCATGGTAAATCAGATTGCCTGACGCGTTTCAGACATAAACTGTCCTTCATCATAGGCAGAGCGACATTGAATGAAAGGCATCGACTGCTGCTTCGTATTTCAAATACCTTTAATAGCCATCAGGTGAGGCCTCGTATTTGTCAGCGATTGCATTGTGGGAACAGCAGTTCATAACTCAGCCTCGTAGTTCGTACACAACAACCCATGTCTGCTCTCAATATATTATAATTTCGCCATTAGTGGGCTGCCAGGGGAAGCAAAAGAAACGTTGTTCAAATATAGTAAGCCATCCTCATGGACCGAAAATGCTCTTGACATCCAGAGCCTCCGGCCCGCCCCTCTGCGGTGGTGCAGTCCCCACGGCATGGCTGCCGTGTAATTTATAAAGTTCCACACTTGCCAAAGCTTCAGGACGCACTCTCCATAGGAAAATTAGGCAACAACGCATTCTGCAACTCCATGGTAAATCAGATTGCCTGACGCGTTTCAGACATAAACTGTCCTTCATCATAGGCGGAGCGACATTGAATGAAAGGCATCGACTGCTGTTTCGTATTTCAAATACCTTTAATAGCCATCAGGTGAGGCCTCGTATTTGTCAGCGATTGCATTGTGGGAACAGCAGTTCATAACTCAGCCTCGTAGTTCGTAAACAACAACCCATGTCTGCTCTCAATATATTATAATTTCGCCATTAGTGGGCTGCCAGGGTAATCAAAAGAAACGTTGTTCAAATATAGTAAGCCATCCTCATGGACCGAAAATGCTCTTGACATCCAGAGACTCCGGCCCGCCCCTCTGCGGTCGTGCAGTCCCCACGGCATGGCTGCCGTGTATTTATAAAGTTCCACACTTGCCAAAGCATCAGGACGCACTCTCCATAGGAAAATTAGGCAACAACGCATTCTGCAACTCCATGGTAAATCAGATTGCCTGACGCGTTTCAGACATAAACTGTCCTTCATCATAGGTAGAGCGACATTGAATGAAAGGCATCGACTGCTGCTTCGTATTTCAAATACCTTTAATAGCCATCAGGTGAGGCCTCGTATTTGTCAGCGATTGCATTGTGGGAACAGCAGTTCATAACTCAGCCTTGTAGTTCGTAAACAACAACCCATGTCTGCTCTCAATATATTATAATTTCGCCATTAGTGGGCTGCCAGGGGAAGCAGAAGAAACGTTGTTCAAATATAGTAAGCCATCCTCATGGACCGAAAATGCTCTTGACATCCAGAGCCTCCGGCCCGCCCCTCTGCGGTCGTGCAGTCCCCACGGCATGGCTGCCGTGTATTTATAAAGTTCCACACTTGCCAAAGCTTCAGAACGCACTCTCCATAGGAAAATTAGGCAACAACGCATTCTGCAACTCCATGGTAAATCAGATTGCCTGACGCGTTTCAGACATAAACTGTCCTTCATCATAGGCGGAGCGACATTGAATGAAAGGCATCGACTGCTGCTTCGTATTTCAAATACCTTTAATAGCCATCAGGTGAGGCCTCGTATTTGTCAGCGATTGCATTGTGGGAACAGCAGTTCATAACTCAGCCTCGTAGTTCGTAAACAACAACCCATGTCTGCTCTCAATATATTATAATTTCGCCATTAGTGGGCTGCCAGGGGAAGCAAAAGAAACGTTGTTCAACTATAGTAAGCCATCCTCATGGACCGAAAATGCTCTTGACATCCAGAGCCTCCGGCCCGCCCCTCTGCGGTGGTGCAGTCCCCACAGCATGGCTGCCGTGTAATTTATAAAGTTCCACACTTGCCAAAGCTTCAGGACGCACTCTCCATAGGAAAATAAGGCAACAACGCATTCTGCAACTCCATGGTAAATCAGATTGCCTGACGCGTTTCAGACATAAACTGTCCTTCATCATAGGCAGAGCGACATTAAATGAAAGGCATCGACTGCTGCTTCGTATTTCAAATACCTTTAATAGCCATCAGGTGAGGCCTCGTATTTGTCAGCGATTGCATTGTGGGAACAGCAGTTCATAACTCAGCCTCGTAGTTCGTAAACAACAACCCATGTCTGGTCTTAATATATTATAATTTCGCCATTAGTGGGCTGCCAGGGGAAGCAAAAGAAACGTTGTTCAAATATAGTAAGCCATCCTCATGGACCGAAAATGCTCTTGACATCCAGAGCCTCCGGCCCGCCCCTCTGCGGTGGTGCAGTCCCCATGGCATGGCTGCCGTGTAATTTATAAAGTTCCACACTTGCCAAAGCTTCAGGACGCACTCTCCATAGGAAAATTAGGCAACAACGCATTCTGCAACTCCATGGTAAATCAGATTGCCTGACGCGTTTCAGACATAAACTGTCCTTCATCATAGGCAGAGCGACATTGAATGAAAGGCATCGACTGCTGCTTCGTATTTCAAATACCTTTAATAGCCATCAGGTGAGGCCTCGTATTTGTCAGCGATTGCATTTTGGGAACAGCAGTTCATAACTCAGCCTCGTAGTTCGTAAACAACAACCCATGTCTGCTCTCAATTTATTATAATTTCGCCATTAGTGGGCTGCCAGGGGAAGCAAAAGAAACGTTGTTCAAATATAGTAAGCCATCCTCATGGACCGAAAATGCTCTTGACATCCAGAGACTCCGGCCCGCCCCTCTGCGGTGGTGCAGTCCCCACGGCATGGCTGCCGTGTAATTTATAAAGTTCCACACTTACCAAAGCTTCAGGACGCACTCTCCATAGGAAAATTAGGCAACAACGCATTCTGCAACTCCATGGTAAATCAGATTGCCTGACGCGTTTCAGACATAAACTGTCCTTCATCATAGACGGAGCGACATTGAATGAAAGGCATCGACTGCTGCTTCGTATTTCAAATACCTTTAATAGCCATCAGGTGAGGCCTCGTATTTGTCAGCGATTGCATTGTGGGAACAGCAGTTCATAACTCAGCCTCGTAGTTCGTAAACAACAACCCATGTCTGGTCTCAATATATTATAATTTCGCCATTAGTGGGCTGCCAGGGGAAGCAAAAGAAACGTTGTTCAAATATAGTAAGCCATCCTCATGGACCGAAAATGCTCTTGACATCCAGAGCCTCCGGCCCGCCCCTCTGCGGTGGTGCAGTCCCCACGGCATGGCTGCCGTGTAATTTATAAAGTTCCACACTTGCCAAAGCTTCAGGACGCACTCTCCATAGGAAAATTAGGCAACAACGCATTCTGCAACTCCATGGTAAATCAGATTGCCTGACGCGTTTCAGACATAAACTGTCCTTCATCATAGGCGGAGCGACATTGAATGAAAGGCATCGACTGCTGCTTCGTATTTCAAATACCTTTAATAGCCATCAGGTGAGGCCTCGTATTTGTCAGCGATTGCATTTTGGGAACAGCAGTTCATAACTCAGCCTCGTAGTTCGTAAACAACAACCCATGTCTGCTCTCAATATATTATAATTTCGCCATTAGTGGGCTGCCAGGGGAAGCAAAAGAAACGTTGTTCAAATATAGTAAGCCATCCTCATGGACCGAAAATGCTCTTGACATCCAGAGACTCTGGCCCGCCCCTCTGCAGTGGTGCAGTCCCCACGGCATGGCTGCCGTGTAATTTATAAAGTTCCACACTTGCCAAAGCTTCAGGACGCACTCTCCATAGGAAAATTAGGCAACAACGCATTCTGCAACTCCATGGTAAATCAGATTGCCTGACGCGTTTCAGACATAAACTGTCCTTCATCATAGGCAGAGCGACATTGAATGAAAGGCATCGACTGCTGCTTCGTATTTCAAATACCTTTAATAGCCATCAGGTGAGGCCTCGTATTTGTCAGCGATTGCATTGTGGGAACAGCAGTTCATAACTCAGCCTCGTAGTTCGTAAACAACAACCCATGTCTGGTCTTAATATATTATAATTTCGCCATTAGTGGGCTGCCAGGGGAAGCAAAAGAAACGTTGTTCAAATATAGTAAGCCATCCTCATGGACCGAAAATGCTCTTGACATCCAGAGCCTCCGGCCCGCCCCTCTGCGGTGGTGCAGTCCCCATGGCATGGCTGCCGTGTAATTTATAAAGTTCCACACTTGCCAAAGCTTCAGGACGCACTCTCCATAGGAAAATTAGGCAACAACGCATTCTGCAACTCCATGGTAAATCAGATTGCCTGACGCGTTTCAGACATAAACTGTCCTTCATCATAGGCAGAGCGACATTGAATGAAAGGCATCGACTGCTGCTTCGTATTTCAAATACCTTTAATAGCCATCAGGTGAGGCCTCGTATTTGTCAGTGATTGCATTGTGGGAACAGCAGTTCATAACTCAGTCTCGTAGTTCGTAACAACAACCCATGTCTGGTCTCAATATATTATAATTTCGCCATTAGTGGGCTGCCAGGGGAAGCAAAAGAAACGTTGTTCAAATATAGTAAGCCATCCTCATGGATCGAAAATGCTCTTGACATCCAGAGCCTCCGGCCCGCCCCTCTGCGGTGGTGCAGTCCCCACGGCATGGCTGCCGTGTAATTTATAAAGTTCCACACTTGCCAAAGCTTCAGGACGCACTCTCCATAGGAAAATTAGGCAGCAACGCATTCTGCAACTCCATGGTAAATCAGATTGCCTGACGCGTTTCAGACATAAACTGTCCTTCATCATAGGCAGAGCGACATTGAATGAAAGGCATCGACTGCTGCTTCGTATTTCAAATACCTTTAATAGCCATCAGGTGAGGCCTCGTATTTGTCAGCGATTGCATTGTGGGAACAGCAGTTCATAACTCAGCCTCGTAGTTCGTAAACAACAACCCATGTCTGCTCTCAATATATTATAATTTCGCCATTAGTGGGCTGCCAAGGGAAGCAAAAGAAACGTTGTTCAAATATAGTAAGCCATCCTCATGGACCGAAAATGCTCTTGACATCCAGAGCCTCCGGCCCGCCCCTCTGCGGTGGTGCAGTCCCCACGGCATGGCTGCCGTGTAATTTATAAAGTTCCACACTTGCCAAAGCTTCAGGACGCACTCTCCATAGGAAAATTAGGCAACAACGCATTCTGCAACTTCATGGTAAATCAGATTGCCTGACGCGTTTCAGACATAAACTGTCCTTCATCATAGGCAGAGCGACATTGAATGAAAGGCATCGACTGCTGCTTCGTATTTCAAATACCTTTAATAGCCATCAGGTGAGGCCTCGTTTTTGTCAGCGATTGCATTGTGGGAACAGCAGTTCATAACTCAGCCTCGTAGTTCGTACACAACAACCCATGTCTGCTCTCAATATATTATAATTTCGTAATTAGTGGGCTGCCAGGGGAAGCAAAAGAAACGTTGTTCAAATATAGTAAGCCATCCTCATGGACCGAAAATGCTCTTGACATCCAGAGCCTCCGGCCCGCCCCTCTGCGGTGGTGCAGTCCCCACGGCATGGCTGCCGTGTAATTTATAAAGTTCCACACTTGCCAAAGCTTCAGGACGCACTCTCCATAGGAAAATTAGGCAACAATGCATTCTGCAACTCCATGGTAAATCAGATTGCCTGACGCGTTTCAGACATAAACTGTCCTTCATCATAGGCGGAGCGACATTGAATGAAAGGCATCGACTGCTGTTTCGTATTTCAAATACCTTTAATAGCCATCAGGGGAGGCCTCGTATTTGTCAGCGATTGCATTGTGGGAACAGCAGTTCATAACTCAGCCTTGTAGTTCGTAAACAACAACCCATGTCTGCTCTCAATATATTATAATTTCGCCATTAGTGGGCTGCCAGGGGAAGCAAAAGAAACGTTGTTCAACTATAGTAAGCCATCCTCATGGACTGAAAATGCTCTTGACATCCAGAGCCTCTGGCCCGCCCCTCTGCGGTGGTGCAGTCCCCACGGCATGGCTGCCATGTCATTTATAAAGTTCCACACTTGCCAAAGCTTCAGGACGCACTCTCCATAGGAAAATTAGGCAACAACGCATTCTGCAACTCCATGGTAAATCAGATTGCCTGACGCGTTTCAGACATAAACTGTCCTTCATCATAGGCAGAGCGACACTGAATGAAAGGCATCGACTGCTGCTTCGTATTTCAAATACCTTTAATAGCTATCAGGTGAGGCCTCGTATTTGTCAGCGATTGCATTGTGGGAACAGCAGCTCATAACTCAGCCTCGTAGTTCGTAAACAACAACCCATGTCTGCTCTCAATATATTACAATTTCGCCATTAGGGGGCTGCCAGGGGAAGCAAAAGAAACGTTGTTCAAATATAGTAAGCCATCCTCATGGACCGAAAATGCTCTTGACATCCAGAGCCTCCGGCCCGCCCCTCTGCGGTGGTGCAGTCCCCACGGCATGGCTGCCGTGTAATTTATAAAGTTCCACACTTGCCAAAGCTTCAGGACGCACTCTCCATAGGAAAATTAGGCAACAACGCATTCTGCAACTCCATGGTAAATCAGATTGCCTGACGCGTTTCAGACATAAACTGTCCTTCATCATAGGCAGAGCGACATTAAATGAAAGGCATCGACTGCTGCTTCGTATTTCAAATACCTTTAATAGCCATCAGGTGAGGCCTCGTATTTGTCAGCGATTGCATTGTGGGAACAGCAGTTCATAACTCAGCCTCGTAGTTCGTAAACAACAACCCATGTCTGGTCTTAATATATTATAATTTCGCCATTAGTGGGCTGCCAGGGGAAGCAAAAGAAACGTTGTTCAAATATAGTAAGCCATCCTCATGGACCGAAAATGCTCTTGACATCCAGAGCCTCCGGCCCGCCCCTCTGCGGTGGTGCAGTCCCCATGGCATGGCTGCCGTGTAATTTATAAAGTTCCACACTTGCCAAAGCTTCAGGACGCACTCTCCATAGGAAAATTAGGCAACAACGCATTCTGCAACTCCATGGTAAATCAGATTGCCTGACGCGTTTCAGACATAAACTGTCCTTCATCATAGGCGGAGCGACATTGAATGAAAGGCATCGACTGCTGCTTCGTATTTCAAATACCTTTAATAGCCATCAGGTGAGGCCTCGTATTTGTCAGCGATTGCATTTTGGGAACAGCAGTTCATAACTCAGCCTCGTAGTTCGTAAACAACAACCCATGTCTGCTCTCAATATATTATAATTTCGCCATTAGTGGGCTGCCAGGGGAAGCAAAAGAAACGTTGTTCAAATATAGTAAGCCATCCTCATGGACCGAAAATGCTCTTGACATCCCGAGACTCCGGCCCGCCCCTCTGAGTGGTGGTGTAGTCCCAAGGCATGGCTGCCGTGTAATTTATAAAGTTCCACACTTGCCAAAGCTTCAGGACGCACTCTCCATAGGAAAATTAGGCAACAACGCATTCTGCAACTCCATGGTAAATCAGATTGCCTGACGCGTTTCAGACATAAACTGTCCTTCATCATAGGCAGAGCGACATTGAATGAAAGGCATCGACTGCTGCTTCGTATTTCAAATACCTTTAATAGCCATCAGGTGAGGCCTCGTATTTGTCAGCAATTGCATTGTGGGAACAGCAGTTCATAACTCAGCCTCGTAGTTCGTAAACAACAACCCATGTCTGGTCTCAATATATTATAATTTCGCCATTAGTGGGCTGCCAGGGGAAGCAAAAGAAACGTTGTTCAAATATAGTAAGCCATCCTCATGGACCGAAAATGCTCTTGACATCCAGAGCCTCCGGCCCGCCCCTCTGCGGTGGTGCAGTCCCCACGGCATGGCTGCCGTGTAATTTATAAAGTTCCACACTTGCCAAAGCTTCAGGACGCACTCTCCATAGGAAAATTAGGCAACAACGCATTCTGCAACTTCATGGTAAATCAGATTGCCTGACGCGTTTCAGACATAAACTGTCCTTCATCATAGGCAGAGCGACATTGAATGAAAGGCATCGACTGCTGCTTCGTATTTCAAATACCTTTAATAGCCATCAGGTGAGGCCTCGTTTTTGTCAGCGATTGCATTGTGGGAACAGCAGTTCATAACTCAGCCTCGTAGTTCGTACACAACAACCCATGTCTGCTCTCAATATATTATAATTTCGTAATTAGTGGGCTGCCAGGGGAAGCAAAAGAAACGTTGTTCAAATATAGTAAGCCATCCTCATGGACCGAAAATGCTCTTGACATCCAGAGCCTCCGGCCCGCCCCTCTGCGGTGGTGCAGTCCCCACGGCATGGCTGCCGTGTAATTTATAAAGTTCCACACTTGCCAAAGCTTCAGGACGCACTCTCCATAGGAAAATTAGGCAACAATGCATTCTGCAACTCCATGGTAAATCAGATTGCCTGACGCGTTTCAGACATAAACTGTCCTTCATCATAGGCGGAGCGACATTGAATGAAAGGCATCGACTGCTGTTTCGTATTTCAAATACCTTTAATAGCCATCAGGGGAGGCCTCGTATTTGTCAGCGATTGCATTGTGGGAACAGCAGTTCATAACTCAGCCTTGTAGTTCGTAAACAACAACCCATGTCTGCTCTCAATATATTATAATTTCGCCATTAGTGGGCTGCCAGGGGAAGCAAAAGAAACGTTGTTCAACTATAGTAAGCCATCCTCATGGACTGAAAATGCTCTTGACATCCAGAGCCTCTGGCCCGCCCCTCTGCGGTGGTGCAGTCCCCACGGCATGGCTGCCATGTCATTTATAAAGTTCCACACTTGCCAAAGCTTCAGGACGCACTCTCCATAGGAAAATTAGGCAACAACGCATTCTGCAACTCCATGGTAAATCAGATTGCCTGACGCGTTTCAGACATAAACTGTCCTTCATCATAGGCAGAGCGACACTGAATGAAAGGCATCGACTGCTGCTTCGTATTTCAAATACCTTTAATAGCTATCAGGTGAGGCCTCGTATTTGTCAGCGATTGCATTGTGGGAACAGCAGCTCATAACTCAGCCTCGTAGTTCGTAAACAACAACCCATGTCTGCTCTCAATATATTACAATTTCGCCATTAGGGGGCTGCCAGGGGAAGCAAAAGAAACGTTGTTCAAATATAGTAAGCCATCCTCATGGACCGAAAATGCTCTTGACATCCAGAGCCTCCGGCCCGCCCCTCTGCGGTGGTGCAGTCCCCACGGCATGGCTGCCGTGTAATTTATAAAGTTCCACACTTGCCAAAGCTTCAGGACGCACTCTCCATAGGAAAATTAGGCAACAACGCATTCTGCAACTCCATGGTAAATCAGATTGCCTGACGCGTTTCAGACATAAACTGTCCTTCATCATAGGCAGAGCGACATTAAATGAAAGGCATCGACTGCTGCTTCGTATTTCAAATACCTTTAATAGCCATCAGGTGAGGCCTCGTATTTGTCAGCGATTGCATTGTGGGAACAGCAGTTCATAACTCAGCCTCGTAGTTCGTAAACAACAACCCATGTCTGGTCTTAATATATTATAATTTCGCCATTAGTGGGCTGCCAGGGGAAGCAAAAGAAACGTTGTTCAAATATAGTAAGCCATCCTCATGGACCGAAAATGCTCTTGACATCCAGAGCCTCCGGCCCGCCCCTCTGCGGTGGTGCAGTCCCCATGGCATGGCTGCCGTGTAATTTATAAAGTTCCACACTTGCCAAAGCTTCAGGACGCACTCTCCATAGGAAAATTAGGCAACAACGCATTCTGCAACTCCATGGTAAATCAGATTGCCTGACGCGTTTCAGACATAAACTGTCCTTCATCATAGGCGGAGCGACATTGAATGAAAGGCATCGACTGCTGCTTCGTATTTCAAATACCTTTAATAGCCATCAGGTGAGGCCTCGTATTTGTCAGCGATTGCATTTTGGGAACAGCAGTTCATAACTCAGCCTCGTAGTTCGTAAACAACAACCCATGTCTGCTCTCAATATATTATAATTTCGCCATTAGTGGGCTGCCAGGGGAAGCAAAAGAAACGTTGTTCAAATATAGTAAGCCATCCTCATGGACCGAAAATGCTCTTGACATCCCGAGACTCCGGCCCGCCCCTCTGAGTGGTGGTGTAGTCCCAAGGCATGGCTGCCGTGTAATTTATAAAGTTCCACACTTGCCAAAGCTTCAGGACGCACTCTCCATAGGAAAATTAGGCAACAACGCATTCTGCAACTCCATGGTAAATCAGATTGCCTGACGCGTTTCAGACATAAACTGTCCTTCATCATAGGCAGAGCGACATTGAATGAAAGGCATCGACTGCTGCTTCGTATTTCAAATACCTTTAATAGCCATCAGGTGAGGCCTCGTATTTGTCAGCAATTGCATTGTGGGAACAGCAGTTCATAACTCAGCCTCGTAGTTCGTAAACAACAACCCATGTCTGGTCTCAATATATTATAATTTCGCCATTAGTGGGCTGCCAGGGGAAGCAAAAGAAACGTTGTTCAAATATAGTAAGCCATCCTCATGGACCGAAAATGCTCTTGACATCCAGAGCCTCCGGCCCGCCCCTCTGCGGTGGTGCAGTCCCCACGGCATGGCTGCCGTGTAATTTATAAAGTTCCACACTTGCCAAAGCTTCAGGACGCACTCTCCATAGGAAAATTAGGCAACAACGCATTCTGCAACTTCATGGTAAATCAGATTGCCTGACGCGTTTCAGACATAAACTGTCCTTCATCATAGGCAGAGCGACATTGAATGAAAGGCATCGACTGCTGCTTCGTATTTCAAATACCTTTAATAGCCATCAGGTGAGGCCTCGTATTTGTCAGCGATTGCATTGTGGGAACAGCAGTTCATAACTCAGCCTCGTAGTTCGTACACAACAACCCATGTCTGCTCTCAATATATTATAATTTCGTAATTAGTGGGCTGCCAGGGGAAGCAAAAGAAACGTTGTTCAAATATAGTAAGCCATCCTCATGGACCGAAAATGCTCTTGACATCCAGAGCCTCCGGCCCGCCCCTCTGCGGTGGTGCAGTCCCCACGGCATGGCTGCCGTGTAATTTATAAAGTTCCACACTTGCCAAAGCTTCAGGACGCACTCTCCATAGGAAAATTAGGCAACAATGCATTCTGCAACTCCATGGTAAATCAGATTGCCTGACGCGTTTCAGACATAAACTGTCCTTCATCATAGGCGGAGCGACATTGAATGAAAGGCATCGACTGCTGTTTCGTATTTCAAATACCTTTAATAGCTATCAGGGGAGGCCTCGTATTTGTCAGCGATTGCATTGTGGGAACAGCAGTTCATAACTCAGCCTTGTAGTTCGTAAACAACAACCCATGTCTGCTCTCAATATATTATAATTTCGCCATCAGTGGGCTGCCAGGGGAAGCAAAAGAAACGTTGTTCAACTATAGTAAGCCATCCTCATGGACTGAAAATGCTCTTGACATCCAGAGCCTCTGGCCCGCCCTTCTGCGGTGGTGCAGTCCCCACGGCATGGCTGCCATGTCATTTATAAAGTTCCACACTTGCCAAAGCTTCAGGACGCACTCTCCATAGGAAAATTAGGCAACAACGCATTCTGCAACTCCATGGTAAATCAGATTGCCTGACGCGTTTCAGACATAAACTGTCCTTCATCATAGGCAGAGCGACACTGAATGAAAGGCATCGACTGCTGCTTCGTATTTTAAATACCTTTAATAGCTATCAGGTGAGGCCTCGTATTTGTCAGCGATTGCATTGTGGGAACAGCAGCTCATAACTCAGCCTCGTAGTTCGTAAACAACAACCCATGTCTGCTCTCAATATATTACAATTTCGCCATTAGGGGGCTGCCAGGGGAAGCAAAAGAAACGTTGTTCAAATATAGTAAGCCATCCTCATGGACCGAAAATGCTCTTGACATCCAGAGCCTCCGGCCCGCCCCTCTGCGGTGGTGCAGTCCCCACGGCATGGCTGCCGTGTAATTTATAAAGTTCCACACTTGCCAAAGCTTCAGGACGCACTCTCCATAGGAAAATTAGGCAACAACGCATTCTGCAACTCCATGGTAAATCAGATTGCCTGACGCGTTTCAGACATAAACTGTCCTTCATCATAGGCAGAGCGACATTAAATGAAAGGCATCGACTGCTGCTTCGTATTTCAAATACCTTTAATAGCCATCAGGTGAGGCCTCGTATTTGTCAGCGATTGCATTGTGGGAACAGCAGTTCATAACTCAGCCTCGTAGTTCGTAAACAACAACCCATGTCTGGTCTTAATATATTATAATTTCGCCATTAGTGGGCTGCCAGGGGAAGCAAAAGAAACGTTGTTCAAATATAGTAAGCCATCCTCATGGACCGAAAATGCTCTTGACATCCAGAGCCTCCGGCCCGCCCCTCTGCGGTGGTGCAGTCCCCATGGCATGGCTGCCGTGTAATTTATAAAGTTCCACACTTGCCAAAGCTTCAGGACGCACTCTCCATAGGAAAATTAGGCAACAACGCATTCTGCAACTCCATGGTAAATCAGATTGCCTGACGCGTTTCAGACATAAACTGTCCTTCATCATAGGCGGAGCGACATTGAATGAAAGGCATCGACTGCTGCTTCGTATTTCAAATACCTTTAATAGCCATCAGGTGAGGCCTCGTATTTGTCAGCGATTGCATTTTGGGAACAGCAGTTCATAACTCAGCCTCGTAGTTCGTAAACAACAACCCATGTCTGCTCTCAATATATTATAATTTCGCCATTAGTGGGCTGCCAGGGGAAGCAAAAGAAACTTTGTTCAAATATAGTAAGCCATCCTCATGGACCAAAAATGCTCTTGACATCCCGAGACTCCGGCCCGCCCCTCTGAGTGGTGGTGTAGTCCCAAGGCATGGCTGCCGTGTAATTTTTAAAGTTCCACACTTGCCAAAGCTTCAGGACGCACTCTCCATAGGAAAATTAGGCAACAACGCATTCTGCAACTCCATGGTAAATCAGATTGCCTGACGCGTTTCAGACATAAACTGTCCTTCATCATAGGCAGAGCGACATTGAATGAAAGGCATCGACTGCTGCTTCGTATTTCAAATACCTTTAATAGCCATCAGGTGAGGCCTCGTATTTGTCAGCGATTGCATTGTGGGAACAGCAGTTCATAACTCAGCCTCGTAGTTCGTAAACAACAACCCATGTCTGGTCTCAATATATTATAATTTCGCCATTAGTGGGCTGCCAGGGGAAGCAAAAGAAACGTTGTTCAAATATAGTAAGCCATCCTCATGGACCGAAAATGCTCTTGACATCCAGAGCCTCCGGCCCGCCCCTCTGCGGTGGTGCAGTCCCCACGGCATGGCTGCCGTGTAATTTATAAAGTTCCACACTTACCAAAGCTTCAGGACGCACTCTCCATAGGAAAATTAGGCAACAACGCATTCTGCAACTCCATGGTAAATCAGATTGCCTGACGCGTTTCAGACATAAACTGTCCTTCATCATAGGCGGAGCGACATTGAATGAAAGGCATCGACTGCTGCTTCGTATTTCAAATACCTTTAATAGCCATCAGGTGAGGCCTCGTATTTGTCAGCGATTGCATTTTGGGAACAGCAGTTCATAACTCAGCCTCGTAGTTCGTAAACAACAACCCATGTCTGCTCTCAATATATTATAATTTCGCCATTAGTGGGCTGCCAGGGGAAGCAAAAGAAACGTTGTTCAAATATAGTAAGCCATCCTCATGGACCGAAAATGCTCTTGACATCCAGAGACTCTGGCCCGCCCCTCTGCAGTGGTGCAGTCCCCACGGCATGGCTGCCGTGTAATTTATAAAGTTCCACACTTGCCAAAGCTTCAGGACGCACTCTCCATAGGAAAATTAGGCAACAACGCATTCTGCAACTCCATGGTAAATCAGATTGCCTGACGCGTTTCAGACATAAACTGTCCTTCATCATAGGCAGAGCGACATTGAATGAAAGGCATCGACTGCTGCTTCGTATTTCAAATACCTTTAATAGCCATCAGGTGAGGCCTTGTATTTGTCAGCGATTGCATTGTGGGAACAGCAGTTCATAACTCAGCCTCGTAGTTCGTAAACAACAACCCATGTCTGGTCTTAATATATTATAATTTCGCCATTAGTGGGCTGCCAGGGGAAGCAAAAGAAACGTTGTTCAAATATAGTAAGCCATCCTCATGGACCGAAAATGCTCTTGACATCCAGAGCCTCCGGCCCGCCCCTCTGCGGTGGTGCAGTCCCCATGGCATGGCTGCCGTGTAATTTATAAAGTTCCACACTTGCCAAAGCTTCAGGACGCACTCTCCATAGGAAAATTAGGCAACAACGCATTCTGCAACTCCATGGTAAATCAGATTGCCTGACGCGTTTCAGACATAAACTGTCCTTCATCATAGGCAGAGCGACATTGAATGAAAGGCATCGACTGCTGCTTCGTATTTCAAATACCTTTAATAGCCATCAGGTGAGGCCTCGTATTTGTCAGCGATTGCATTTTGGGAACAGCAGTTCATAACTCAGCCTCGTAGTTCGTAAACAACAACCCATGTCTGCTCTCAATATATTATAATTTCGCCATTAGTGGGCTGCCAGGGGAAGCAAAAGAAACGTTGTTCAAATATAGTAAGCCATCCTCATGGACCGAAAATGCTCTTGACATCCAGAGACTCCGGCCCACCCCTCTGCGGTGGTGCAGTCCCCACGGCATGGCTGCCGTGTAATTTATAAAGTTCCACACTTGCCAAAGCTTCAGGACGCACGCTCCATAGGAAAATTAGGCAACAACGCATTCTGCAACTCCATGGTAAATCAGATTGCCTGACGCGTTTCAGACATAAACTGTCCTTCATCATAGGCAGAGCGACATTGAATGAAAGGCATCGACTGCTGCTTCGTATTTCAAATACCTTTAATAGCCATCAGGTGAGACCTCGTATTTGTCAGCGATTGCATTGTGGGAACAGCAGTTCATAACTCAGCCTCGTAGTTCGTAAATAACAACCCATGTCTGCTCTCAATATATTATAATTTCGCCATTAGTGGGCTGCCAGGGGAAGCAAAAGAAACGTTGTTCAAATATAGTAAGCCATCCTCATGGACCGAAAATGCTCTTGACATCCAGAGCCTCCGGCCCGCCCCTCTGCGGTGGTGCAGTCCCCACGGCATGGCTGCCGTGTAATTTATAAAGTTCCACACTTGCCAAAGCTTCAGGACGCACTCTCCATAGGAAAATTAGGCAACAACGCATTCTGCAACTCTATGGTAAATCAGATTGCCTGACGCGTTTCAGACATAAACTGTCCTTCATCATAGGCAGAGCGACATTGAATGAAAGGCATCGACTGCTGCTTCGTATTTCAAATACCTTTAATAGCGATCAGGTGAGGCCTCGTATTTGTCAGCGATTGCATTGTGGGAACAGCAGTTCATAACTCAGCCTCGTAGTTCGTAAACAACAACCCATGTCTGCTCTCAATATATTATAATTTCGCCATTAGTGGGCTGCCAAGGGAAGCAAAAGAAACGTTGTTCAAATATAGTAAGCCATCCTCATGGACCGAAAATGCTCTTGACATCCAGAGCCTCCGGCCCGCCCCTCTGCGGTGGTGCAGTCCCCACGGCATGGCTGCCGTGTAATTTATAAAGTTCCACACTTGCCAAAGCTTCAGGACGCACTCTCCATAGGAAAATTAGGCAACAACGCATTCTGCAACTTCATGGTAAATCAGATTGCCTGACGCGTTTCAGACATAAACTGTCCTTCATCATAGGCGGAGCGACATTGAATGAAAGGCATCGACTGCTGCTTCGTATTTCAAATACCTTTAATAGCCATCAGGTGAGGCCTCGTATTTGTCAGCGATTGCATTGTGGGAACAGCAGTTCATAACTCAGCCTCGTAGTTCGTACACAACAACCCATGTCTGCTCTCAATATATTATAATTTCGTAATTAGTGGGCTGCCAGGGGAAGCAAAAGAAACGTTGTTCAAATATAGTAAGCCATCCTCATGGTCCGAAAATGCTCTTGACATCCAGAGCCTCCGGCCCGCCCCTCTGCGGTGGTGCAGTCCCCACGGCATGGCTGCCGTGTAATTTATAAAGTTCCACACTTGCCAAAGCTTCAGGACGCACTCTCCATAGGAAAATTAGGCAACAATGCATTCTGCAACTCCATGGTAAATCAGATTGCCTGACGCGTTTCAGACATAAACTGTCCTTCATCATAGGCGGAGCGACATTGAATGAAAGGCATCGACTGCTGTTTCGTATTTCAAATACCTTTAATAGCCATCAAGTGAGGCCTCGTATTTGTCAGCGATTGCATTGTGGGAACAGCAGTTCATAACTCAGCCTCGTAGTTCGTAAACAACAACCCATGTCTGCTCTCAATATATTATAATTTCGCCATTAGTGGGCTGCCAGGGGAATCAAAAGAAACGTTGTTCAAATATAGTAAGCCATCCTCATGGACCGAAAATGCTCTTGACATCCAGAGCCTCTGGCCCGCCCCTCTGTGGTGGTGCAGTCCCCACGGCATGGCTGCCATGTCATTTATAAAGTTCCACACTTCCCAAAGCTTCAGGACGCACTCTCCATAGGAAAATTAGGCAACAACGCATTCTGCAACTCCATGGTAAATCAGATTGCCTGACGCGTTTCAGACATAAACTGTCCTTCATCATAGGCAGAGCGACATTGAATGAAAGGCATCGACTGCTGCTTCGTATTTCAAATACCTTTAATAGCCATCAGGTGAGGCCTCGTATTTGTCAGCGATTGCATTGTGGGAACAGCAGCTCATAACTCAGCCTCGTAGTTCGTAAACAACAACCCATGTCTGCTCTCAATATATTATAATTTCGCCATTAGGGGGCTGCCAGGGGAAGCAAAAGAAACGTTGTTCAAATATAGTAAGCCATCCTCATGGACCGAAAATGCTCTTGACATCCAGAGCCTCCGGCCCGCCCCTCTGCGGTGGTGCAGTCCCCACGGCATGGCTGCCGTGTAATTTATAAAGTTCCACACTTGCCAAAGCTTCAGGACGCACTCTCCATAGGAAAATTAGGCAACAACGCATTCTGCAACTCCATGGTAAATCAGATTGCCTGACGCGTTTCAGACATAAACTGTCCTTCATCATAGGCAGAGCGACATTGAATGAAAGGCATCGACTGCTGCTTCGTATTTCAAATACCTTTAATAGCCATCAGGTGAGGCCTCGTATTTGTCAGCGATTGCATTGTGGGAACAGCAGTTCATAACTCAGCCTCGTAGTTCGTAAACAACAACCCATGTCTGGTCTTAATATATTCTAATTTCGCCATTAGTGGGCTGCCAGGGGAAGCAAAAGAAACGTTGTTCAAATATAGTAAGCCATCCTCATGGACCGAAAATGCTCTTGACATCCAGAGCCTCCGGCCCGCCCCTCTGCGGTGGTGCAGTCCCCATGGCATGGCTGCCGTGTAATTTATAAAGTTCCACACTTGCCAAAGCTTCAGGACGCACTCTCCATAGGAAAATTAGGCAACAACGCATTCTGCAACTCCATGGTAAATCAGATTGCCTGACGCGTTTCAGACAAAAACTGTCCTTTATCATAGGCGGAGCGACATTGAATGAAAGGCATCGACTGCTGCTTCGTATTTCAAATACCTTTAATAGCCATCAGGTGAGGCCTCGTATTTGTCAGCGATTGCATTTTGGGAACAGCAGTTCATAACTCAGCCTCGTAGTTCGTAAACAACAACCCATGTCTGCTCTCAATATATTATAATTTCGCCATTAGTGGGCTGCCAGGGGAAGCAAAAGAAACGTTGTTCAAATATAGTAAGCCATCCTCATGGACCGAAAATGCTCTTGACATCCAGAGACTCCGGCCCGCCCCTCTGCGGTGGTGCAGTCCCCACGGCATGGCTGCCGTGTAATTTATAAAGTTCCACACTTGCCAAAGCTTCAGGACGCACTCTCCATAGGAAAATTAGGCAACAACGCATTCTGCAACTCCATGGTAAATCAGATTGCCTGACGCGTTTCAGACATAAACTGTCCTTCATCATAGGCAGAGCGACATTGAATGAAAGGCATCGACTGCTGCTTCGTATTTCAGATACCTTTAATAGCCATCAGGTGAGGCCTCGTATTTGTCAGCGATTGCATTGTGGGAACAGCAGTTCATAACTCAGCCTCGTAGTTCGTAAACAACAACCCATGTCTGGTCTCAATATATTATAATTTCGCCATTAGTGGGCTGCCAGGGGAAGCAAAAGAAACGTTGTTCAAATATAGTAAGCCATCCTCATGGACCGAAAATGCTCTTGACATCCAGAGACTCCGGCCCGCCCCTCTGCGGTGGTGCAGTCCCCACGGCATGGCTGCCGTGTAATTTATAAAGTTCCACACTTACCAAAGCTTCAGGACGCACTCTCCATAGGAAAATTAGGCAACAACGCATTCTGCAACTCCATGGTAAATCAGATTGCCTGACGCGTTTCAGACATAAACTGTCCTTCATCATAGACGGAGCGACATTGAATGAAAGGCATCGACTGCTGCTTCGTATTTCAAATACCTTTAATAGCCATCAGGTGAGGCCTCGTATTTGTCAGCGATTGCATTTTGGGAACAGCAGTTCATAACTCAGCCTCGTAGTTCGTAAACAACAACCCATGTCTGCTCTCAATATATTATAATTTCGCCATTAGTGGGCTGCCAGGGGAAGCAAAAGAAACGTTGTTCAAATATAGTAAGCCATCCTCATGGACCGAAAATGCTCTTGACATCCAGAGACTCCGGCCCGCCCCTCTGCAGTGGTGCAGTCCCCACGGCATGGCTGCCGTGTAATTTATAAAGTTCCACACTTGCCAAAGCTTCAGGACGCACTCTCCATAGGAAAATTAGGCAACAACGCATTCTGCAACTCCATGGTAAATCAGATTGCCTGACGCGTTTCAGACATAAACTGTCCTTCATCATAGGCAGAGCGACATTGAATGAAAGGCATCGACTGCTGCTTCGTATTTCAAATACCTTTAATAGCCATCAGGTGAGGCCTCGTATTTGTCAGCGATTGCATTGTGGGAATAGCAGTTCATAACTCAGCCTCGTAGTTCGTAAACAACAACCCATGTCTGCTCTCAATATATTATAATTTCGCCATTGGTGGGCTGCCAGGGGAAGCAAAAGAAACGTTGTTCAAATATAGTAAGCCATCCTCATGGACCGAAAATGCTCTTGACATCCAGAGCCTCCGGCCCGCCCCTCTGCGGTGGTGCAGTCCCCACGGCATGGCTGCCGTGTAATTTATAAAGTTCCACACTTACCAAAGCTTCAGGACGCACTCTCCATAGGAAAATTAGGCAACAACGCATTCTGCAACTCCATGGTAAATCAGATTGCCTGACGCGTTTCAGACATAAACTGTCCTTCATCATAGGCAGAGAGACATTGAATGAAAGGCATTGACTGCTGCTTCGTATTTCAAATACCTTTAATAGCCATCAGGTGAGGCCTCGTATTTGTCAGCGATTGCATTGTGGGAACAGCAGTTCATAACTCAGCCTCGTAGTTTGTAAACAACAACCCATGTCTGGTCTCAATATATTATAATTTCGCCATTAGTGGGCTGCCAGGGGAAGCAAAAGAAACGTTGTTCAAATATAGTAAGCCATCCTCATGGACCGAAAATGCTCTTGACATCCAGAGCCTTCGGCCCGCCCCTCTGCGGTGGTGCAGTCCCCACGGCATGGCTGCCGTGTAATTTATAAAGTTCCACACTTGCCAAAGCTTCAGGACGCACTCTCCATAGGAAAATTAGGCAACAACGCATTCTGCAACTCCATGGTAAATCAGATTGCCTGACGCGTTTCAGACATAAACTGTCCTTCATCATAGGCAGAGCGACATTGAATGAAAGGCATCGACTGCTGCTTCGTATTTCAAATACCTTTAATAGCCATCAGGTGAGGCCTCGTATTTGTCAGCGATTGCATTTTGGGAACAGCAGTTCATAACTCAGCCTCGTAGTTCGTAAACAACAACCCATGTCTGCTCTCAATATATTATAATTTCGCCATTAGTGGGTTGCCAGGGGAAGCAAAAGAAACGTTGTTCAAATATAGTAAGCCATCCTCATGGACCGAAAATGCTCTTGACATCCAGAGACTCCGGCCCGCCCCTCTGCGGTGGTGCAGTCCCCACGGCATGGCTGCCGTGTAATTTATAAAGTTCCACACTTGCCAAAGCTTCAGGACGCACTCTCCATAGGAAAATTAGGCAACAACGCATTCTGCAACTCCATGGTAAATCAGATTGCCTGACGCGTTTCAGACATAAACTGTCCTTCATCATAGGCGGAGCGACATTGAATGAAAGGCATCGACTGCTGCTTCGTATTTCAAATACCTTTAATAGCCATCAGGTGAGGCCTCGTATTTGTCAGCGATTGCATTGTGGGAACAGCAGTTCATAACTCAGCCTCGTAGTTCGTAAACAACAACCCATGTCTGCTCTCAATATATTATAATTTCGCCATTAGTGGGCTGCCAGGGGAAGCAAAAGAAACGTTGTTCAAATATAGTAAGCCATCCTCATGGACCGAAAATGCTCTTGACATCCAGAGCCTCCGGCCCGCCCCTCTGCGGTGGTGCAGTCCCCACGGCATGGCTGCCGTGTAATTTATAAAGTTCCACACTTGCCAAAGCTTCAGGACGCACTCTCCATAGGAAAATTAGGCAACAACGCATTCTGCAACTCCATGGTAAATCAGATTGCCTGACGCGTTTCAGACATAAACTGTCCTTCATCATAGGCAGAGCGACATTGAATGAAAGGCATCGACTGCTGCTTCGTATTTCAAATACCTTTAATAGCCATCAGGTGAGGCCTCGTATTTGTCAGCGATTGCATTGTGGGAACAGCAGTTCATAACTCAGCCTCGTAGTTCGTAAACAACAACCCATGTCTGCTCTCAATATATTATAATTTCGCCATTAGTGGGCTGCCAGGGGAAGCAAAAGAAACGTTGTTCAAATATAGTAAGCCATCCTCATGGACTGAAAATGCTCTTGACATCCAGAGCCTCCGGCCCGCCCCTCTGCGGTGGTGCAGTCCCCACGGCATGGCTGCCGTGTAATTTATAAAGTTCCACACTTGCCAAAGCTTCAGGACGCACTCTCCATAGGAAAATTAGGCAACAACGCATTCTGCAACTCCATGGTAAATCAGATTGCCTGACGCGTTTCAGACATAAACTGTCCTTCATCATAGGCGGAGCGACATTGAATGAAAGGCATCGACTGCTGCTTCGTATTTCAAATACCTTTAATAGCCATCAGGTGAGGCCTCGTATTTGTCAGCGATTGCATTTTGGGAACAGCAGTTCATAACTCAGCCTCGTAGTTCGTAAACAACAACCCATGTCTGCTCTCAATATATTATAATTTCGCCATTAGTGGGCTGCCAGGGGAAGCAAAAGAAACGTTGTTCAAATATAGTAAGCCATCCTCATGGACCGAAAATGCTCTTGACATCCAGAGACTCCGGCCCGCCCCTCTGCGGTGGTGCAGTCCCCACGGCATGGCTGCCGTGTAATTTATAAAGTTCCACACTTGCCAAAGCTTCAGGACGCACTCTCCATAGGAAAATTAGGCAACAACGCATTCTGCAACTCCATGGTAAATCAGATTGCCTGACGCGTTTCAGACATAAACTGTCCTTCATCATAGGCAGAGCGACATTGAATGAAAGGCATCGACTGCTGCTTCGTATTTCAGATACCTTTAATAGCCATCAGGTGAGGCCTCGTATTTGTCAGCGATTGCATTGTGGGAACAGCAGTTCATAACTCAGCCTCGTAGTTCGTAAACAACAACCCATGTCTGGTCTCAATATATTATAATTTCGCCATTAGTGGGCTGCCAGGGGAAGCAAAAGAAACGTTGTTCAAATATAGTAAGCCATCCTCATGGACCGAAAATGCTCTTGACATCCAGAGACTCCGGCCCGCCCCTCTGCGGTGGTGCAGTCCCCACGGCATGGCTGCCGTGTAATTTATAAAGTTCCACACTTACCAAAGCTTCAGGACGCACTCTCCATAGGAAAATTAGGCAACAACGCATTCTGCAACTCCATGGTAAATCAGATTGCCTGACGCGTTTCAGACATAAACTGTCCTTCATCATAGACGGAGCGACATTGAATGAAAGGCATCGACTGCTGCTTCGTATTTCAAATACCTTTAATAGCCATCAGGTGAGGCCTCGTATTTGTCAGCGATTGCATTTTGGGAACAGCAGTTCATAACTCAGCCTCGTAGTTCGGAAACAACAACCCATGTCTGCTCTCAATATATTATAATTTCGCCATTAGTGGGCTGCCAGGGGAAGCAAAAGAAACGTTGTTCAAATATAGTAAGCCATCCTCATGGACCGAAAATGCTCTTGACATCCAGAGACTCCGGCCCGCCCCTCTGCGGTGGTGCAGTCCCCACGGCATGGCTGCCGTGTAATTTATAAAGTTCCACACTTACCAAAGCTTCAGGACGCACTCTCAATAGTAAAATTAGGCAACAACGCATTCTGCAACTCCATGGTAAATCAGATTGCCTGACGCGTTTCAGACATAAACTGTCCTTCATCATAGACGGAGCGACATTGAATGAAAGGCATCGACTGCTGCTTCGTATTTCAAATACCTTTAATAGCCATCAGGTGAGGCCTCGTATTTGTCAGCGATTGCATTTTGGGAACAGCAGTTCATAACTCAGCCTCGTAGTTCGTAAACAACAACCCATGTCTGCTCTCAATATATTATAATTTCGCCATTAGTGGGCTGCCAGGGGAAGCAAAAGAAACGTTGTTCAAATATAGTAAGCCATCCTCATGGACCGAAAATGCTCTTGACATCCAGAGACTCCGGCCCGCCCCTCTGCAGTGGTGCAGTCCCCACGGCATGGCTGCCGTGTAATTTATAAAGTTCCACACTTGCCAAAGCTTCAGGACGCACTCTCCATAGGAAAATTAGGCAACAACGCATTCTGCAACTCCATGGTAAATCAGATTGCCTGACGCGTTTCAGACATAAACTGTCCTTCATCATAGGCAGAGCGACATTGAATGAAAGGCATCGACTGCTGCTTCGTATTTCAAATACCTTTAATAGCCATCAGGTGAGGCCTCGTATTTGTCAGCGATTGCATTGTGGGAACAGCAGTTCATAACTAGGGGTGGGCGGAATTTGCGGAATTAACCTTCGCAAATTATCGCGAGAATGTTTAAAATTATCGCAAACAAGCAGAAATATCGCGAAGATGCGGAAGTTTTTTTCCGGCATGTTCGCGAGATTTTCTGCATGGTTGCGGGTCGCCA
Organism: Triturus cristatus; assembly: GCF_964204655.1. NCBI lineage: Eukaryota > Metazoa > Chordata > Amphibia > Caudata > Salamandridae > Triturus > Triturus cristatus. The sequence continues at coordinate 504,724,705 of NC_140591.1, forward strand.
ACTTACCCATGTGGTTGCTTGCGGGCGCGGCCATCTTGTTTTGAGTTGTTCTCGCGGTGCATGATCGCGAGAAGAAAGTAGGGGTGGGCGGAATTTGCGGAATTAACCTTCGCAAATTATCGCGAGAATGTTTAAAATTATCGCAAACAAGCAGAAATATCGCGAAGATGCGGAAGTTTTTTTCCGGCATGTTCGCGAGATTTTCTGCATGGTTGCGGGTCGCCAACTTACCCATGTGGTTGCTTGCGGGCGCGGCCATCTTGTTTTGAGTTGTTCTCGCGGTGCATGATCGCGAGAAGAAAGACGTGATCGCGCGACGCATGACGTCACTGCGGGCGCGAACTGTCGCGAGACAGCGCAAATGGCTAAAAACAATACAACATCTCATGGAGAACGCGACCGGATCAAGAAAACTTGTCGGCGAACGCAGGGATTCAGGTAAGGCGATCGCGCGCGCGCAAGAATGTATCATTTTACAGCGCGAGCAAGAAACAAATTATCGCCAAGCTGCGGAAACCGGAATTTTTGACATTTTCGCGCTCTCCGCGGAACGCAAAAATGTCAAATTATCGCAATTTCCGCGAACGGAACGAAATTTTTGCCCAGGCCTAGAAGAAAGACGTGATCGCGCGACGCATGACGTCACTGCGGGCGCGAACTGTCGCGAGACAGCGCAAATGGCTAAAAACAATACAACATCTCATGGAGAACGCGACCGGATCAAGAAAACTTGTCGGCGAACGCAGGGATTCAGGTAAGGCGATCGCGCGCGCGCAAGAATGTATCATTTTACAGCGCGAGCAAGAAACAAATTATCGCCAAGCTGCGGAAACCGGAATTTTTGACATTTTCGCGCTCTCCGCGGAACGCAAAAATGTCAAATTATCGCAATTTCCGCGAACGGAACGAAATTTTTGCCCAGGCCTATTCATAACTCAGCCTCGTAGTTCGTAAACAACAACCCATGTCTGCTCTCAATATATTATAATTTCGCCATTAGTGGGCTGCCAGGGGAAGCAAAAGAAACGTTGTTCAAATATAGTAAGCCATCCTCATGGACCGAAAATGCTCTTGACATCCAGAGCCTCCGGCCCGCCCCTCTGCGGTGGTGCAGTCCCCACGGCATGGCTGCCGTGTAATTTATAAAGTTCCACACTTACCAAAGCTTCAGGACGCACTCTCCATAGGAAAATTAGGCAACAACGCATTCTGCAACTCCATGGTAAATCAGATTGCCTGACGCGTTTCAGACATAAACTGTCCTTCATCATAGGCAGAGACATTGAATGAAAGGCATTGACTGCTGCTTCGTATTTCAAATACCTTTAATAGCCATCAGGTGAGGCCTCGTATTTGTCAGCGATTGCATTGTGGGAACAGCAGTTCATAACTCAGCCTCGTAGTTCGTAAACAACAACCAATGTCTGGTCTCAATATATTATAATTTCGCCATTAGTGGGCTGCCAGGGGAAGCAAAAGAAACGTTGTTCAAATATAGTAAGCCATCCTCATGGACCGAAAATGCTCTTGACATCCAGAGCCTTCGGCCCGCCCCTCTGCGGTGGTGCAGTCCCCACGGCATGGCTGCCGTGTAATTTATAAAGTTCCACACTTGCCAAAGCTTCAGGACGCACTCTCCATAGGAAAATTAGGCAACAACGCATTCTGCAACTCCATGGTAAATCAGATTGCCTGACGCGTTTCAGACATAAACTGTCCTTCATCATAGGCGGAGCGACATTGAATGAAAGGCATCGACTGCTGCTTCGTATTTCAAATACCTTTAATAGCCATCAGGTGAGGCCTCGTATTTGTCAGCGATTGCATTGTGGGAACAGCAGTTCATAACTCAGCCTCGTAGTTCGTAAACAACAACCCATGTCTGCTCTCAATATATTATAATTTCGCCATTAGTGGGCTGCCAGGGGAAGCAAAAGAAACGTTGTTCAAATATAGTAAGCCATCCTCATGGACCGAAAATGCTCTTGACATCCAGAGCCTCCGGCCCGCCCCTCTGCGGTGGTGCAGTCCCCACGGCATGGCTGCCGTGTAATTTATAAAGTTCCACACTTGCCAAAGCTTCAGGACGCACTCTCCATAGGAAAATTAGGCAACAACGCATTCTGCAACTCCATGGTAAATCAGATTGCCTGACGCGTTTCAGACATAAACTGTCCTTCATCATAGGCAGAGCGACATTGAATGAAAGGCATCGACTGCTGCTTCGTATTTCAAATACCTTTAATAGCCATCAGGTGAGGCCTCGTATTTGTCAGCGATTGCATTGTGGGAACAGCAGTTCATAACTCAGCCTCGTAGTTCGTAAACAACAACCCATGTCTGCTCTCAATATATTATAATTTCGCCATTAGTGGGCTGCCAGGGGAAGCAAAAGAAACGTTGTTCAAATATAGTAAGCCATCCTCATGGACTGAAAATGCTCTTGACATCCAGAGCCTCCGGCCCGCCCCTCTGCGGTGGTGCAGTCCTCACGGCATGGCTGCCGTGTAATTTATAAAGTTCCACACTTGCCAAAGCTTCAGGACGCACTCTCCATAGGAAAATTAGGCAACAACGCATTCTGCAACTCCATGGTAAATCAGATTGCCTGACGCGTTTCAGACATAAACTGTCCTTCATCATAGGCGGAGCGACATTGAATGAAAGGCATCGACTGCTGCTTCGTATTTCAAATACCTTTAATAGCCATCAGGTGAGGCCTCGTATTTGTCAGCGATTGCATTTTGGGAACAGCAGTTCATAACTCAGCCTCGTAGTTCGTAAACAACAACCCATGTCTGCTCTCAATATATTATAATTTCGCCATTAGTGGGCTGCCAGGGGAAGCAAAAGAAACGTTGTTCAAATATAGTAAGCCATCCTCATGGACCGAAAATGCTCTTGACATCCAGAGACTCCGGCCCGCCCCTCTGCGGTGGTGCAGTCCCCACGGCATGGCTGCCGTGTAATTTATAAAGTTCCACACTTGCCAAAGCTTCAGGACGCACTCTCCATAGGAAAATTAGGCAACAACGCATTCTGCAACTCCATGGTAAATCAGATTGCCTGACGCGTTTCAGACATAAACTGTCCTTCATCATAGGCAGAGCGACATTGAATGAAAGGCATCGACTGCTGCTTCGTATTTCAGATACCTTTAATAGCCATCAGGTGAGGCCTCGTATTTGTCAGCGATTGCATTGTGGGAACAGCAGTTCATAACTCAGCCTCGTAGTTCGTAAACAACAACCCATGTCTGCTCTCAATATATTATAATTTCGCCATTAGTGGGCTGCCAGGGGAAGCAAAAGAAACGTTGTTCAAATATAGTAAGCCATCCTCATGGACCGAAAATGCTCTTGACATCCAGAGACTCCGGCCCGCCCCTCTGCGGTGGTGCAGTCCCCACGGCATGGCTGCCGTGTAATTTATAAAGTTCCACACTTACCAAAGCTTCAGGACGCACTCTCCATAGGAAAATTAGGCAACAACGCATTCTGCAACTCCATGGTAAATCAGATTGCCTGACGCGTTTCAGACATAAACTGTCCTTCATCATAGACGGAGCGACATTGAATGAAAGGCATCGACTGCTGCTTCGTATTTCAAATACCTTTAATAGCCATCAGGTGAGGCCTCGTATTTGTCAGCGATTGCATTTTGGGAACAGCAGTTCATAACTCAGCCTCGTAGTTCGGAAACAACAACCCATGTCTGCTCTCAATATATTATAATTTCGCCATTAGTGGGCTGCCAGGGGAAGCAAAAGAAACGTTGTTCAAATATAGTAAGCCATCCTCATGGACCGAAAATGCTCTTGACATCCAGAGACTCCGGCCCGCCCCTCTGCGGTGGTGCAGTCCCCACGGCATGGCTGCCGTGTAATTTATAAAGTTCCACACTTACCAAAGCTTCAGGACGCACTCTCAATAGGAAAATTAGGCAACAACGCATTCTGCAACTCCATGGTAAATCAGATTGCCTGACGCGTTTCAGACATAAACTGTCCTTCATCATAGACGGAGCGACATTGAATGAAAGGCATCGACTGCTGCTTCGTATTTCAAATACCTTTAATAGCCATCAGGTGAGGCCTCGTATTTGTCAGCGATTGCATTTTGGGAACAGCAGTTCATAACTCAGCCTCGTAGTTCGTAAACAACAACCCATGTCTGCTCTCAATATATTATAATTTCGCCATTAGTGGGCTGCCAGGGGAAGCAAAAGAAACGTTGTTCAAATATAGTAAGCCATCCTCATGGACCGAAAATGCTCTTGACATCCAGAGACTCCGGCCCGCCCCTCTGCAGTGGTGCAGTCCCCACGGCATGGCTGCCGTGTAATTTATAAAGTTCCACACTTGCCAAAGCTTCAGGACGCACTCTCCATAGGAAAATTAGGCAACAACGCATTCTGCAACTCCATGGTAAATCAGATTGCCTGACGCGTTTCAGACATAAACTGTCCTTCATCATAGGCAGAGCGACATTGAATGAAAGGCATCGACTGCTGCTTCGTATTTCAAATACCTTTAATAGCCATCAGGTGAGGCCTCGTATTTGTCAGCGATTGCATTGTGGGAACAGCAGTTCATAACTCAGCCTCGTAGTTCGTAAACAACAACCCATGTCTGCTCTCAATATATTATAATTTCGCCATTAGTGGGCTGCCAGGGGAAGCAAAAGAAACGTTGTTCAAATATAGTAAGCCATCCTCATGGACCGAAAATGCTCTTGACATCCAGAGCCTCCGGCCCGCCCCTCTGCGGTGGTGCAGTCCCCACGGCATGGCTGCCGTGTAATTTATAAAGTTCCACACTTACCAAAGCTTCAGGACGCACTCTCCATAGGAAAATTAGGCAACAACGCATTCTGCAACTCCATGGTAAATCAGATTGCCTGACGCGTTTCAGACATAAACTGTCCTTCATCATAGGCAGAGACATTGAATGAAAGGCATTGACTGCTGCTTCGTATTTCAAATACCTTTAATAGCCATCAGGTGAGGCCTCGTATTTGTCAGCGATTGCATTGTGGGAACAGCAGTTCATAACTCAGCCTCGTAGTTCGTAAACAACAACCAATGTCTGGTCTCAATATATTATAATTTCGCCATTAGTGGGCTGCCAGGGGAAGCAAAAGAAACGTTGTTCAAATATAGTAAGCCATCCTCATGGACCGAAAATGCTCTTGACATCCAGAGCCTTCGGCCCGCCCCTCTGCGGTGGTGCAGTCCCCACGGCATGGCTGCCGTGTAATTTATAAAGTTCCACACTTGCCAAAGCTTCAGGACGCACTCTCCATAGGAAAATTAGGCAACAACGCATTCTGCAACTCCATGGTAAATCAGATTGCCTGACGCGTTTCAGACATAAACTGTCCTTCATCATAGGCGGAGCGACATTGAATGAAAGGCATCGACTGCTGCTTCGTATTTCAAATACCTTTAATAGCCATCAGGTGAGGCCTCGTATTTGTCAGCGATTGCATTGTGGGAACAGCAGTTCATAACTCAGCCTCGTAGTTCGTAAACAACAACCCATGTCTGCTCTCAATATATTATAATTTCGCCATTAGTGGGCTGCCAGGGGAAGCAAAAGAAACGTTGTTCAAATATAGTAAGCCATCCTCATGGACCGAAAATGCTCTTGACATCCAGAGCCTCCGGCCCGCCCCTCTGCGGTGGTGCAGTCCCCACGGCATGGCTGCCGTGTAATTTATAAAGTTCCACACTTGCCAAAGCTTCAGGACGCACTCTCCATAGGAAAATTAGGCAACAACGCATTCTGCAACTCCATGGTAAATCAGATTGCCTGACGCGTTTCAGACATAAACTGTCCTTCATCATAGGCAGAGCGACATTGAATGAAAGGCATCGACTGCTGCTTCGTATTTCAAATACCTTTAATAGCCATCAGGTGAGGCCTCGTATTTGTCAGCGATTGCATTGTGGGAACAGCAGTTCATAACTCAGCCTCGTAGTTCGTAAACAACAACCCATGTCTGCTCTCAATATATTATAATTTCGCCATTAGTGGGCTGCCAGGGGAAGCAAAAGAAACGTTGTTCAAATATAGTAAGCCATCCTCATGGACCGAAAATGCTCTTGACATCCAGAGCCTCCGGCCCGCCCCTCTGCGGTGGTGCAGTCCCCACGGCATGGCTGCCGTGTAATTTATAAAGTTCCACACTTACCAAAGCTTCAGGACGCACTCTCCATAGGAAAATTAGGCAACAACGCATTCTGCAACTCCATGGTAAATCAGATTGCCTGACGCGTTTCAGACATAAACTGTCCTTCATCATAGGCAGAGAGACATTGAATGAAAGGCATTGACTGCTGCTTCGTATTTCAAATACCTTTAATAGCCATCAGGTGAGGCCTCGTATTTGTCAGCGATTGCATTGTGGGAACAGCAGTTCATAACTCAGCCTCGTAGTTCGTAAACAACAACCCATGTCTGCTCTCAATATATTATAATTTCGCCATTAGTGGGCTGCCAGGGGAAGCAAAAGAAACGTTGTTCAAATATAGTAAGCCATCCTCATGGACCGAAAATGCTCTTGACATCCAGAGACTCCGGCCCGCCCCTCTGCGGTGGTGCAGTCCCCACGGCATGGCTGCCGTGTAATTTATAAAGTTCCACACTTGCCAAAGCTTCAGGACGCACTCTCCATAGGAAAATTAGGCAACAACGCATTCTGCAACTCCATGGTAAATCAGATTGCCTGACGCGTTTCAGACATAAACTGTCCTTCATCATAGGCGGAGCGACATTGAATGAAAGGCATCGACTGCTGCTTCGTATTTCAAATACCTTTAATAGCCATCAGGTGAGGCCTCGTATTTGTCAGCGATTGCATTGTGGGAACAGCAGTTCATAACTCAGCCTCGTAGTTCGTAAACAACAACCCATGTCTGCTCTCAATATATTATAATTTCGCCATTAGTGGGCTGCCAGGGGAAGCAAAAGAAACGTTGTTCAAATATAGTAAGCCATCCTCATGGACCGAAAATGCTCTTGACATCCAGAGCCTCCGGCCCGCCCCTCTGCGGTGGTGCAGTCCCCACGGCATGGCTGCCGTGTAATTTATAAAGTTCCACACTTGCCAAAGCTTCAGGAAGCACTCTCCATAGGAAAATTAGGCAACAACGCATTCTGCAACTTCATGGTAAATCAGATTGCCTGACGCGTTTCAGACATAAACTGTCCTTCATCATAGGCAGAGCGACATTGAATGAAAGGCATCGACTGCTGCTTCGTATTTCAAATACCTTTAATAGCCATCAGGTGAGGCCTCGTATTTGTCAGCGATTGCATTGTGGGAACAGCAGTTCATAACTCAGCCTCGTAGTTCGTACACAACAACCCATGTCTGCTCTCAATATATTATAATTTCGCCATTAGTGGGCTGCCAGGGGAAGCAAAAGAAACGTTGTTCAAATATAGTAAGCCATCCTCATGGACCGAAAATGCTCTTGACATCCAGAGCCTCCGGCCCGCCCCTCTGCGGTGGTGCAGTCCCCACGGCATGGCTGCCGTGTAATTTATAAAGTTCCACACTTGCCAAAGCTTTAGGACGCACTCTCCATAGGAAAATTAGGCAACAACGCATTCTGCAACTCCATGGTAAATCAGATTGCCTGACGCGTTTCAGACATAAACTGTCCTTCATCATAGGCGGAGCGACATTGAATAAAAGGCATCGACTGCTGTTTCGTATTTCAAATACCTTTAATAGCCATCAGGTGAGGCCTCGTATTTGTCAGCGATTGCATTGTGGGAACAGCAGTTCATAACTCAGCCTCGTAGTTCGTAAACAACAACCCATGTCTGCTCTCAATATATTATAATTTCGCCATTAGTGGGCTGCCAGGGGAATCAAAAGAAACGTTGTTCAAATATAGTAAGCCATCCTCATGGACCGAAAATGCTCTTGACATCCAGAGCCTCCGGCCCGCCCCTCTGCGGTCGTGCAGTCCCCACGGCATGGCTGCCGTGTATTTATAAAGTTCCACACTTGCCAAAGCTTCAGGACGCACTCTCCATAGGAAAATTAGGCAACAACGCATTCTGCAACTCCATGATAAATCAGATTGCCTGACGCGTTTCAGACATAAACTGTCCTTCATCATAGGCAGAGCGACATTGAATGAAAGGCATCGACTGCTGCTTCGTATTTCAAATACCTTTAATAGCCATCAGGTGAGGCCTCGTATTTGTCAGCGATTGCATTGTGGGAACAGCAGTTCATAACTCAGCCTCGTAGTTCGTAAACAACAACCCATGTCTGCTCTCAATATATTATAATTTCGCCATTAGTGGGCTGCCAGGGGAAGCAAAAGAAACGTTGTTCAACTATAGTAAGCCATCCTCATGGACCGAAAATGCTCTTGACATCCAGAGCCTCTGGCCCGCCCCTCTGCGGTGGTGCAGTCCCCACGGCATGGCTGCCATGTCATTTATAAAGTTCCACACTTGCCAAAGCTTCAGGACGCACTCTCCATAGGAAAATTAGGCAACAACGCATTCTGCAACTCCATGGTAAATCAGATTGCCTGACGCGTTTCAGACATAAACTGTCCTTCATCATAGGCAGAGCGACATTGAATGAAAGGCATCGACTGCTGCTTCGTATTTCAAATACCTTTAATAGCCATCAGGTGAGGCCTCGTATTTGTCAGCGATTGCATTGTGCGAACAGCAGTTCATAACTCAGCCTCGTAGTTCGTAAACAACAACCCATGTCTGCTCTCAATATATTATAATTTCGCCATTAGTGGGCTGCCAGGGGAAGCAAAAGAAACGTTGTTCAAATATAGTAAGCCATCCTCATGGACTGAAAATGCTCTTGACATCCAGAGCCTCCGGCCCGCCCCTCTGCGGTGGTGCAGTCCCCACGGCATGGCTGCCGTGTAATTTATAAAGTTCCACACTTGCCAAAGCATCAGGACGCACTCTCCATAGGAAAATTAGGCAACAACGCATTCTGCAACTCCATGGTAAATCAGATTGCCTGACGCGTTTCAGACATAAACTGTCCTTCATCATAGGCGGAGCGACATTGAATGAAAGGCATCGACTGCTGTTTCGTATTTCAAATACCTTTAATAGCCATCAGGTGAGGCCTCGTATTTGTCAGCGATTGCATTGTGGGAACAGCAGTTCATAACTCAGCCTCGTAGTTCGTAAACAACAACCCATGTCTGCTCTCAATATATTATAATTTCGCCATTAGTGGGCTGCCAGGGGAAGCAAAAGAAACGTTGTTCAAATATAGTAAGCCATCCTCATGGACCGAAAATGCTCTTGACATCCAGAGACTCCGGCCCGCCCCTCTGCGGTGGTGCAGTCCCCACGGCATGGCTGCCGTGTAATTTATAAAGTTCCACACTTGCCAAAGCTTCAGGACGCACTCTCCATAGGAAAATTAGGCAACAACGCATTCTGCAACTCCATGGTAAATCAGATTGCCTGACGCGTTTCAGACATAAACTGTCCTTCATCATAGGCTGAGCGACATTGAATGAAAGGCATCGACTGCTGCTTCGTATTTCAAATACCTTTAATAGCCATCAGGTGAGGCCTCGTATTTGTCAGCTATTGCATTGTGGGAACAGCAGTTCATAACTCAGCCTCGTAGTTCGTAAACAACAACCCATGTCTGGTCTCAATATATTATAATTTCGCCATTAGTGGGCTGCCAGGGGAAGCAAAAGAAACGTTGTTCAAATATAGTAAGCCATCCTCATGGACCGAAAATGCTCTTGACATCCAGAGACTCCGGCCCGCCCCTCTGCGGTGGTGCAGTCCCCACGGCATGGCTGCCGTGTAATTTATAAAGTTCCACACTTACCAAAGCTTCAGGACGCACTCTCCATAGGAAAATTAGGCAACAACGCATTCTGCAACTCCATGGTAAATCAGATTGCCTGACGCGTTTCAGACATAAACTGTCCTTCATCATAGACGGAGCGACATTGAATGAAAGGCATCGACTGCTGCTTCGTATTTCAAATACCTTTAATAGCCATCAGGTGAGGCCTCGTATTTGTCAGCGATTGCATTTTGGGAACAGCAGTTCATAACTCAGCCTCGTAGTTCGGAAACAACAACCCATGTCTGCTCTCAATATATTATAATTTCGCCATTAGTGGGCTGCCAGGGGAAGCAAAAGAAACGTTGTTCAAATATAGTAAGCCATCCTCATGGACCGAAAATGCTCTTGACATCCAGAGACTCCGGCCCGCCCCTCTGCGGTGGTGCAGTCCCCACGGCATGGCTGCCGTGTAATTTATAAAGTTCCACACTTACCAAAGCTTCAGGACGCACTCTCAATAGGAAAATTAGGCAACAACGCATTCTGCAACTCCATGGTAAATCAGATTGCCTGACGCGTTTCAGACATAAACTGTCCTTCATCATAGACGGAGCGACATTGAATGAAAGGCATCGACTGCTGCTTCGTATTTCAAATACCTTTAATAGCCATCAGGTGAGGCCTCGTATTTGTCAGCGATTGCATTTTGGGAACAGCAGTTCATAACTCAGCCTCGTAGTTCGTAAACAACAACCCATGTCTGCTCTCAATATATTATAATTTCGCCATTAGTGGGCTGCCAGGGGAAGCAAAAGAAACGTTGTTCAAATATAGTAAGCCATCCTCATGGACCGAAAATGCTCTTGACATCCAGAGACTCCGGCCCGCCCCTCTGCAGTGGTGCAGTCCCCACGGCATGGCTGCCGTGTAATTTATAAAGTTCCACACTTGCCAAAGCTTCAGGACGCACTCTCCATAGGAAAATTAGGCAACAACGCATTCTGCAACTCCATGGTAAATCAGATTGCCTGACGCGTTTCAGACATAAACTGTCCTTCATCATAGGCAGAGCGACATTGAATGAAAGGCATCGACTGCTGCTTCGTATTTCAAATACCTTTAATAGCCATCAGGTGAGGCCTCGTATTTGTCAGCGATTGCATTGTGGGAACAGCAGTTCATAACTCAGCCTCGTAGTTCGTAAACAACAACCCATGTCTGCTCTCAATATATTATAATTTCGCCATTAGTGGGCTGCCAGGGGAAGCAAAAGAAACGTTGTTCAAATATAGTAAGCCATCCTCATGGACCGAAAATGCTCTTGACATCCAGAGCCTCCGGCCCGCCCCTCTGCGGTGGTGCAGTCCCCACGGCATGGCTGCCGTGTAATTTATAAAGTTCCACACTTACCAAAGCTTCAGGACGCACTCTCCATAGGAAAATTAGGCAACAACGCATTCTGCAACTCCATGGTAAATCAGATTGCCTGACGCGTTTCAGACATAAACTGTCCTTCATCATAGGCAGAGACATTGAATGAAAGGCATTGACTGCTGCTTCGTATTTCAAATACCTTTAATAGCCATCAGGTGAGGCCTCGTATTTGTCAGCGATTGCATTGTGGGAACAGCAGTTCATAACTCAGCCTCGTAGTTCGTAAACAACAACCAATGTCTGGTCTCAATATATTATAATTTCGCCATTAGTGGGCTGCCAGGGGAAGCAAAAGAAACGTTGTTCAAATATAGTAAGCCATCCTCATGGACCGAAAATGCTCTTGACATCCAGAGCCTTCGGCCCGCCCCTCTGCGGTGGTGCAGTCCCCACGGCATGGCTGCCGTGTAATTTATAAAGTTCCACACTTGCCAAAGCTTCAGGACGCACTCTCCATAGGAAAATTAGGCAACAACGCATTCTGCAACTCCATGGTAAATCAGATTGCCTGACGCGTTTCAGACATAAACTGTCCTTCATCATAGGCGGAGCGACATTGAATGAAAGGCATCGACTGCTGCTTCGTATTTCAAATACCTTTAATAGCCATCAGGTGAGGCCTCGTATTTGTCAGCGATTGCATTGTGGGAACAGCAGTTCATAACTCAGCCTCGTAGTTCGTAAACAACAACCCATGTCTGCTCTCAATATATTATAATTTCGCCATTAGTGGGCTGCCAGGGGAAGCAAAAGAAACGTTGTTCAAATATAGTAAGCCATCCTCATGGACCGAAAATGCTCTTGACATCCAGAGCCTCCGGCCCGCCCCTCTGCGGTGGTGCAGTCCCCACGGCATGGCTGCCGTGTAATTTATAAAGTTCCACACTTGCCAAAGCTTCAGGACGCACTCTCCATAGGAAAATTAGGCAACAACGCATTCTGCAACTCCATGGTAAATCAGATTGCCTGACGCGTTTCAGACATAAACTGTCCTTCATCATAGGCAGAGCGACATTGAATGAAAGGCATCGACTGCTGCTTCGTATTTCAAATACCTTTAATAGCCATCAGGTGAGGCCTCGTATTTGTCAGCGATTGCATTGTGGGAACAGCAGTTCATAACTCAGCCTCGTAGTTCGTAAACAACAACCCATGTCTGCTCTCAATATATTATAATTTCGCCATTAGTGGGCTGCCAGGGGAAGCAAAAGAAACGTTGTTCAAATATAGTAAGCCATCCTCATGGACCGAAAATGCTCTTGACATCCAGAGCCTCCGGCCCGCCCCTCTGCGGTGGTGCAGTCCCCACGGCATGGCTGCCGTGTAATTTATAAAGTTCCACACTTACCAAAGCTTCAGGACGCACTCTCCATAGGAAAATTAGGCAACAACGCATTCTGCAACTCCATGGTAAATCAGATTGCCTGACGCGTTTCAGACATAAACTGTCCTTCATCATAGGCAGAGAGACATTGAATGAAAGGCATTGACTGCTGCTTCGTATTTCAAATACCTTTAATAGCCATCAGGTGAGGCCTCGTATTTGTCAGCGATTGCATTGTGGGAACAGCAGTTCATAACTCAGCCTCGTAGTTCGTAAACAACAACCCATGTCTGCTCTCAATATATTATAATTTCGCCATTAGTGGGCTGCCAGGGGAAGCAAAAGAAACGTTGTTCAAATATAGTAAGCCATCCTCATGGACCGAAAATGCTCTTGACATCCAGAGACTCCGGCCCGCCCCTCTGCGGTGGTGCAGTCCCCACGGCATGGCTGCCGTGTAATTTATAAAGTTCCACACTTGCCAAAGCTTCAGGACGCACTCTCCATAGGAAAATTAGGCAACAACGCATTCTGCAACTCCATGGTAAATCAGATTGCCTGACGCGTTTCAGACATAAACTGTCCTTCATCATAGGCGGAGCGACATTGAATGAAAGGCATCGACTGCTGCTTCGTATTTCAAATACCTTTAATAGCCATCAGGTGAGGCCTCGTATTTGTCAGCGATTGCATTGTGGGAACAGCAGTTCATAACTCAGCCTTGTAGTTCGTAAACAACAACCCATGTCTGCTCTCAATATATTATAATTTCGCCATTAGTGGGCTGCCAGGGGAAGCAAAAGAAACGTTGTTCAAATATAGTAAGCCATCCTCATGGACCGAAAATGCTCTTGACATCCAGAGCCTCCGGCCCGCCCCTCTGCGGTGGTGCAGTCCCCACGGCATGGCTGCCGTGTAATTTATAAAGTTCCACACTTGCCAAAGCTTCAGGACGCACTCTCCATAGGAAAATTACGCAACAACGCATTCTGCAACTTCATGGTAAATCAGATTGCCTGACGCGTTTCAGACATAAACTGTCCTTCATCATAGGCAGAGCGACATTGAATGAAAGGCATCGACTGCTGCTTCGTATTTCAAATACCTTTAATAGCCATCAGGTGAGGCCTCGTATTTGTCAGCGATTGCATTGTGGGAACAGCAGTTCATAACTCAGCCTCGTAGTTCGTACACAACAACCCATGTCTGCTCTCAATATATTATAATTTCGCCATTAGTGGGCTGCCAGGGGAAGCAAAAGAAACGTTGTTCAAATATAGTAAGCCATCCTCATGGACCGAAAATGCTCTTGACATCCAGAGCCTCCGGCCCGCCCCTCTGCGGTGGTGCAGTCCCCACGGCATGGCTGCCGTGTAATTTATAAAGTTCCACACTTGCCAAAGCTTTAGGACGCACTCTCCATAGGAAAATTAGGCAACAACGCATTCTGCAACTCCATGGTAAATCAGATTGCCTGACGCGTTTCAGACATAAACTGTCCTTCATCATAGGCGGAGCGACATTGAATAAAAGGCATCGACTGCTGTTTCGTATTTCAAATACCTTTAATAGCCATCAGGTGAGGCCTCGTATTTGTCAGCGATTGCATTGTGGGAACAGCAGTTCATAACTCAGCCTCGTAGTTCGTAAACAACAACCCATGTCTGCTCTCAATATATTATAATTTCGCCATTAGTGGGCTGCCAGGGGAATCAAAAGAAACGTTGTTCAAATATAGTAAGCCATCCTCATGGACCGAAAATGCTCTTGACATCCAGAGCCTCCGGCCCGCCCCTCTGCGGTCGTGCAGTCCCCACGGCATGGCTGCCGTGTATTTATAAAGTTCCACACTTGCCAAAGCTTCAGGACGCACTCTCCATAGGAAAATTAGGCAACAACGCATTCTGCAACTCCATGATAAATCAGATTGCCTGACGCGTTTCAGACATAAACTGTCCTTCATCATAGGCAGAGCGACATTGAATGAAAGGCATCGACTGCTGCTTCGTATTTCAAATACCTTTAATAGCCATCAGGTGAGGCCTCGTATTTGTCAGCGATTGCATTGTGGGAACAGCAGTTCATAACTCAGCCTCGTAGTTCGTAAACAACAACCCATGTCTGCTCTCAATATATTATAATTTCGCCATTAGTGGGCTGCCAGGGGAAGCAAAAGAAACGTTGTTCAACTATAGTAAGCCATCCTCATGGACCGAAAATGCTCTTGACATCCAGAGCCTCTGGCCCGCCCCTCTGCGGTGGTGCAGTCCCCACGGCATGGCTGCCATGTCATTTATAAAGTTCCACACTTGCCAAAGCTTCAGGACGCACTCTCCATAGGAAAATTAGGCAACAACGTATTCTGCAACTCCATGGTAAATCAGATTGCCTGACGCGTTTCAGACATAAACTGTCCTTCATCATAGGCAGAGCGACATTGAATGAAAGGCATCGACTGCTGCTTCGTATTTCAAATACCTTTAATAGCCATCAGGTGAGGCCTCGTATTTGTCAGCGATTGCATTGTGGGAACAGCAGTTCATAACTCAGCCTCGTAGTTCGTAAACAACAACCCATGTCTGGTCTCAATATATTATAACTTCGCCATTAGTGGGCTGCCAGGGGAAGCAAAAGAAACGTTGTTCAAATATAGTAAGCCATCCTCATGGACCGAAAATGCTCTTGACATCCAGAGCCTCCGGCCCGCCCCTCTGCGGTGGTGCAGTCCCCATGGCATGGCTGCCGTGTAATTCATAAAGTTCCACACTTGACAAAGCTTCAGGACGCACTCCCCATAGGAAAATTAGGCAACAACGCATTCTGCAACTCCATGGTAAATCAGATTGCCTGACGCGTTTCAGACATAAACTGTCCTTCATCATAGGCAGAGCGACATTGAATGAAAGGCATCGACTGCTGCTTCGTATTTCAAATACCTTTAATAGCCATCAGGTGAGGCCTCGTATTTGTCAGCGATTGCATTGTGCGAACAGCAGTTCATAACTCAGCCTCGTAGTTCGTAAACAACAACCCATGTCTGCTCTCAATATATTATAATTTCGCCATTAGTGGGCTGCCAGGGGAAGCAAAAGAAACGTTGTTCAAATATAGTAAGCCATCCTCATGGACTGAAAATGCTCTTGACATCCAGAGCCTCCGGCCCGCCCCTCTGCGGTGGTGCAGTCCCCACGGCATGGCTGCCGTGTAATTTATAAAGTTCCACACTTGCCAAAGCATCAGGACGCACTCTCCATAGGAAAATTAGGCAACAACGCATTCTGCAACTCCATGGTAAATCAGATTGCCTGACGCGTTTCAGACATAAACTGTCCTTCATCATAGGCGGAGCGACATTGAATGAAAGGCATCGACTGCTGTTTCGTATTTCAAATACCTTTAATAGCCATCAGGTGAGGCCTCGTATTTGTCAGCGATTGCATTGTGGGAACAGCAGTTCATAACTCAGCCTCGTAGTTCGTAAACAACAACCCATGTCTGCTCTCAATATATTATAATTTCGCCATTAGTGGGCTGCCAGGGGAAGCAAAAGAAACGTTGTTCAAATATAGTAAGCCATCCTCATGGACTGAAAATGCTCTTGACATCCAGAGCCTCCGGCCCGCCCCTCTGCGGTGGTGCAGTCCCCACGGCATGGCTGCCGTGTAATTTATAAAGTTCCACACTTGCCAAAGCATCAGGACGCACTCTCCATAGGAAAATTAGGCAACAACGCATTCTGCAACTCCATGGTAAATCAGATTGCCTGACGCGTTTCAGACATAAACTGTCCTTCATCATAGGCGGAGCGACATTGAATGAAAGGCATCGACTGCTGTTTCGTATTTCAAATACCTTTAATAGCCATCAGGTGAGGCCTCGTATTTGTCAGCGATTGCATTGTGGGAACAGCAGTTCATAACTCAGCCTCGTAGTTCGTAAACAACAACCCATGTCTGCTCTCAATATATTATAATTTCGCCATTAGTGGGCTGCCAGGGGAAGCAAAAGAAACGTTGTTCAAATATAGTAAGCCATCCTCATGGACCGAAAATGCTCTTGACATCCAGAGACTCCGGCCCGCCCCTCTGCGGTGGTGCAGTCCCCACGGCATGGCTGCCGTGTAATTTATAAAGTTCCACACTTGCCAAAGCTTCAGGACGCACTCTCCATAGGAAAATTAGGCAACAACGCATTCTGCAACTCCATGGTAAATCAGATTGCCTGACGCGTTTCAGACATAAACTGTCCTTCATCATAGGCAGAGCGACATTGAATGAAAGGCATCGACTGCTGCTTCGTATTTCAAATACCTTTAATAGCCATCAGGTGAGGCCTCGTATTTGTCAGCGATTGCATTGTGGGAACAGCAGTTCATAACTCAGCCTCGTAGTTCGTAAACAACAACCCATGTCTGGTCTCAATATATTATAATTTCGCCATTAGTGGGCTGCGAGGGGAAGCAAAAGAAACGTTGTTCAAATACAGTAAGCCATCCTCATGGACCGAAAATGCTCTTGACATCCAGAGCCTCCGGCCCGCCCCTCTGCGGTGGTGCAGTCCCCACGGCATGGCTGACGTGTAATTTATAAAGTTCCACACTTGCCAAAGCTTCAGGACGCACTCTCCATAGGAAAATTAGGCAACAACGCATTCTGCAACTCCATGGTAAATCAGATTGCCTGACGCGTTTCAGACATAAACTGTCCTTCATCATAGGCTGAGCGACATTGAATGAAAGGCATCGACTGCTGCTTCGTATTTCAAATACCTTTAATAGCCATCAGGTGAGGCCTCGTATTTGTCAGCTATTGCATTGTGGGAACAGCAGTTCATAACTCAGCCTCGTAGTTCGTAAACAACAACCCATGTCTGCTCTCAATATATTATAATTTCGCCATTAGTGGGCTGCCAGGGGAAGCAAAAGAAACGTTGTTCAAATATAGTAAGCCATCCTCATGGACTGAAAATGCTCTTGACATCCAGAGCCTCCGGCCCGCCCCTCTGCGGTGGTGCAGTCCCCACGGCATGGCTGCCGTGTAATTTATAAAGTTCCACACTTGCCAAAGCTTCAGGACGCACTCTCCATAGGAAAATTAGGCAACAACGCATTCTGCAACTCCATGGTAAATCAGATTGCCTGACGCGTTTCAGACATAAACTGTCCTTCATCATAGGCGGAGCGACATTGAATGAAAGGCATCGACTGCTGCTTCGTATTTCAAATACCTTTAATAGCCATCAGGTGAGGCCTCGTATTTGTCAGCGATTGCATTGTGGGAACAGCAGTTCATAACTCAGCCTCGTAGTTCGTAAACAACAACCCATGTCTGCTCTCAATATATTATAATTTCGCCATTAGTGGGCTGCCAGGCGAAGCAAAAGAAACGTTGTTCAAATATAGTAAGCCATCCTCATGGACCGAAAATGCTCTTGACATCCAGAGCCTCCGGCCCACCCCTCTGCGGTGGTGCAGTCCCCACGGCATGGCTGCCGTGTAATTTATAAAGTTCCACACTTGCCAAAGCTTCAGGACGCACTCTCCATAGGAAAATTAGGCAACAACGCATTCTGCAACTCCATAGTAAATCAGATTGCCTGACGCGTTTCAGACATAAACTGTCCTTCATCATAGGCGGAGCGACATTGAATGAAAGGCATCGACTGCTGCTTCGTATTTCAAATACCTTTAATAGCCATCAGGTGAGGCCTCGTATTTGTCAGCGATTGCATTGTGGGAACAGCAGTTCATAACTCAGCCTCGTAGTTCGTAAACAACAACCCATGTCTGCTCTCAATATATTATAATTTCGCCATTAGTGGGCTGCCAGGGGAAGCAAAAGAAACGTTGTTCAAATATAGTAAGCCATCCTCATGGACCGAAAATGCTCTTGACATCCAGAGCCTCCGGCCCGCCCCTCTGCGGTGGTGCAGTCCCCACGGCATGGCTGCCATGTAATTTATAAAGTTCCACACTTGCCAAAGCTTCAGGACGCACTCTCCATAGGAAAATTAGGCAACAACGCATTCTGAAACTCCATGGTAAATCAGATTGCCTGACGCGTTTCAGACATAAACTGTCCTTCATCATAGCCTGAGCGACATTGAATGAAAGGCATCGACTGCTGCTTCGTATTTCAAATACCTTTAATAGCCATCAGGTGAGGCCTCGTATTTGTCAGCGATTGCATTGTGGGAACAGCAGTTCATAACTCAGCTTCGTAGTTCGTAAACAACAACCCATGTCTGCTCTCAATATGTTATAATTTCGCCATTAGTGGGCTGCCAGGGGAAGCAAAAGAAACGTGGTTCAAATATAGTAAGCCATCCTCATGGACCGAAAATGCTCTTGACATCCAGAGCCTCCGGCCCGCCCCTCTGCGGTGGTGCAGCCCCACGGCATGGCTGCCGTGTAATTTATAAAGTTCCACACTTGCCAAAGCTTCAGGACGCACTCTCCATAGGAAACTTAGGCAACAACGCATTCTGCAACTCCATGGTAAATCAGATTGCCTGACGCGTCTCAGACATAAACTGTCCTTCATCATAGGCAGAGCGACATTGAATGAAAGGCATCGACTGCTGCTTCGTATTTCAAATACCTTTAATAGCCATCAGGTGAGGCCTCGTATTTGTCAGCGATTGCATTGTGGGAACAGCAGTTCATAACTCAGCCTCGTAGTTCGTAAACAACAACCCATGTCTGGTCTCAATATATTATAATTTCGCCATTAGTGGGCTGCCAGGGGAAGCAAAAAAAACGTTCAAATATAGTAAGCCATCCTCATGGACCGAAAATGCTTTTGACATCCAGATCCTCCGGCCCGCCCCTCTGCAGTGGTGCAGTCCCCACGGCATGGCTGCCGTGTAATTTATAAAGTTCCACACTTGCCAAAGCTTCAGGACGCACGCTCCATAGGAAAATTAGGCAACAACGCATTCTGCAACTCCATGGTAAATCAGATTGCCTGACGCGTTTCAGACATAAACTGTCCTTCATCATAGGCAGAGCGACATTGAATGAAAGGCATCGACTGCTGCTTCGTATTTCAAATACCTTTAATAGCCATCAGGTGAGGCCTCGTATTTGTCAGCGATTGCATTGTGGGAACAGCAGTTCATAACTCAGCCTCGTAGTTCGTAAACAACAACCCATGTCTGGTCTCAATATATTATAATTTCGCCATTAGTGGGCTGCGAGGGGAAGCAAAAGAAACGTTGTTCAAATATAGTAAGCCATCCTCATGGACCGAAAATGCTCTTGATATCCAGAGCCTCCGGCCCGCCCCTCTGCGGTGGTGCAGTCCCCACGGCATGGCTGACGTGTAAGTTATAAAGTTCCACACTTGCCAAAGCTTCAGGACGCCCTCTCCATAGGAAAATTAGGCAACAACGCATTCTGCAACTCCATGGTAAATCAGATTGCCTGACGCGTTTCAGACATAAACTGTCCTTCATCATAGGCTGAGCGACATTGAATGAAAGGCATCGACTGCTGCTTCGTATTTCAAATACCTTTAATAGCCATCAGGTGAGGCCTCGTATTTGTCAGCTATTGCATTGTGGGAACAGCAGTTCATAACTCAGCCTCGTAGTTCGTAAACAACAACCCATGTCTGCTCTCAATATATTATAATTTCGCCATTAGTGGGCTGCCAGGGGAAGCAAAAGAAACGTTGTTCAAATATAGTAAGCCATCCTCATGGACTGAAAATGCTCTTGACATCCAGAGCCTCCGGCCCGCCCCTCTGCGGTGGTGCAGTCCCCACGGCATGGCTGCCATGTAATTTATAAAGTTCCACACTTGCCAAAGCTTCAGGACGCACTCTCCATAGGAAAATTAGGCAACAACGCATTCTGCAACTCCATGGTAAATCAGATTGCCTGACGCGTTTCAGACATAAACTGTCCTTCATCATAGGCGGAGCGACATTGAATGAAAGGCATCGACTGCTGCTTCGTATTTCAAATACCTTTAATAGCCATCAGGTGAGGCCTCGTATTTGTCAGCGATTGCATTGTGGGAACAGCAGTTCATAACTCAGCCTCGTAGTTCGTAAACAACAACCCATGTCTGCTCTCAATATATTATAATTTCGCCATTAGTGGGCTGCCAGGTGAAGCAAAAGAAACGTTGTTCAAATATAGTAAGCCATCCTCATGGACCGAAAATGCTCTTGACATCCAGAGCCTCCGGCCCACCCCTCTGCGGTGGTGCAGTCCCCACGGCATGGCTGCCGTGTAATTTATAAAGTTCCACACTTGCCAAAGCTTCAGGACGCACTCTCCATAGGAAAATTAGGCAACAACGCATTCTGCAACTCCATAGTAAATCAGATTGCCTGACGCGTTTCAGACATAAACTGTCCTTCATCATAGGCAGAGAGACATTGAATGAAAGGCATCGACTGCTGCTTCGTATTTCAAATACCTTTAATAGCCATCAGGTGAGGCCTCGTATTTGTCAGCGATTGCATTGTGGGAACAGCAGTTCATAACTCAGCCTCGTAGTTCGTAAACAACAACCCATGTCTGCTCTCAATATATTATAATTTCGCCATTAGTGGGCTGCCAGGGGAAGCAAAAGAAACGTTGTTCAAATATAGTAAGCCATCCTCATGGACCGAAAATGCTCTTGACATCCAGAGCCTCCGGCCCGCCCCTCTGCGGTGGTGCAGTCCCCACGGCATGGCTGCCATGTAATTTATAAAGTTCCACACTTGCCAAAGCTTCAGGACGCACTCTCCATAGGAAAATTAGGCAACAACGCATTCTGAAACTCCATGGTAAATCAGATTGCCTGACGCGTTTCAGACATAAACTGTCCTTCATCATAGGCTGAGCGACATTGAATGAAAGGCATCGACTGCTGCTTCGTATTTCAAATACCTTTAATAGCCATCAGGTGAGGCCTCGTATTTGTCAGCGATTGCATTGTGGGAACAGCAGTTCATAACTCAGCCTCGTAGTTCGTAAACAACAACCCATGTCTGCTCTCAATATGTTATAATTTCGCCATTAGTGGGCTGCCAGGGGAAGCAAAAGAAACGTGGTTCAAATATAGTAAGCCATCCTCATGGACCGAAAATGCTCTTGACATCCAGAGCCTCCGGCCCGCCCCTCTGCGGTGGTGCAGCCCCACGGCATGGCTGCCGTGTAATTTATAAAGTTCCACACTTGCCAAAGCTTCAGGACACACTCTCCATAGGAAACTTAGGCAACAACGCATTCTGCAACTCCATGGTAAATCAGATTGCCTGACGCGTCTCAGACATAAACTGTCCTTCATCATAGGCAGAGCGACATTGAATGAAAGGCATCGACTGCTGCTTCGTATTTCAAATACCTTTAATAGCCATCAGGTGAGGCCTCGTATTTGTCAGCGATTGCATTGTGGGAACAGCAGTTCATAACTCAGCCTCGTAGTTCGTAAACAACAACCCATGTCTGCTCTCAATATATTATAATTTCGCCATTAGTGGGCTGCCAGGGGAAGCAAAAGAACGTTGTTCAAATATAGTAAGCCATCCTCCTGGACCGAAAATGCTCTTGACATCCAGAGCCTCCGGCCCGCCCCTCTGTGGTGGTGCAGTCCCCACGGCATGGCTGCCGTGTAATTTATAAAGTTCCACACTTGCCAAAGCTTCAGGACGCACTCTCCATAGGAAAATTAGGCAACAACGCATTCTGCAACTCCATGGTAAATAAGATTGCCTGACACGTTTCAGACATAAACTGTCCTTCATCATAGGCAGAGCGACATTGAATGAAAGGCATCGACTGCTGCTTCGTATTTCAAATACCTTTAATAGCCATCAGGTGAGGCCTCGTATTTGTCAGCTTTTGCATTGTGGGAACAGCAGTTCATAACTCATCCTCGTAGTTCGTAAACAACAACCCATGTCTGCTCTCAATATATTATAATTTCGCCATTAGTGGGCTGCCAGGGGAAGCAAAAAAAACGTTCAAATATAGTAAGCCATCCTCATGGACCGAAAATGCTCTTGACATCCAGATCCTCCGGCCCGCCCCTCTGCGGTGGTGCAGTCCCCACGGCATGGCTGCCGTGTAATTTATAAAGTTCCACACTTGCCAAAGCTTCAGGACGCACGCTCCATAGGAAAATTAGGCAACAACGCATTCTGCAACTCCATGGTAAATCAGATTGCCTGACGCGTTTCAGACATAAACTGTCCTTCATCATAGGCAGAGCGACATTGAATGAAAGGCATCGACTGCTGCTTCGTATTTCAAATACCTTTAATAGCCATCAGGTGAGACCTCGTATTTGTCAGCGATTGCATTGTGGGAACAGCAGTTCATAACTCAGCCTCGTAGTTCGTAAACAACAACCCATGTCTGCTCTCAATATATTATAATTTCGCCATTAGTGGGCTGCCAGGGGAAGCAAAAGAAACGTTGTTCAAATATAGTAAGCCATCCTCATGGACCGAAAATGCTCTTGACATCCAGAGCCTCCGGCCCGCCTCTCTGCGGTGGTGCAGTCCCCACGGCATGGCTGCCGTGTAATTTATAAAGTTCCACACTTGCCAAAGCTTCAGGACGCACTCTCCATAGCAAAATTAGGCAACAACGCATTCTGCAACTCCATGGTAAATCAGATTGCCTGACGCGTTTCAGACATAAACTGTCCTTCATCATAGGCAGAGCGACATTGAATGAAAGGCATCGACTGCTGCTTCATATTTCAAATACCTTTAATAGCCATCAGGTGAGGCCTCGTATTTGTCAGCGATTGCATTGTGGGAACAGCAGTTCATAACTCAGCCTCGTAGTTCGTAAACAACAACCCATGTCTGCTCTCAATATATTATAATTTCGCCATTAGTGGGCTGCCAGGGGAAGCAAAAGAAACGTTGTTCAACTATAGTAAGCCATCCTCATGGACCGAAAATGCTCTTGACATCCAGAGCCTCCGGCCCGCCCCTCTGCGGTGGTGCAGTCCCCACGGCATGGCTGCCGTGTAATTTATAAAGTTCCACACTTGCCAAAGCTTCAGGACGCACTCTCCATAGGAAAATTAGGCAACAACGCATTCTGCAACTCCATGGTAAATCAGATTGCCTGACGCGTCTCAGACATAAACTGTCCTTCATCATAGGCAGAGCGACATTGAATGAAAGGCATCGACTGCTGCTTCGTATTTCAAATACCTTTAATAGCCATCAGGTGAGGCCTCGTATTTGTCAGCGATTGCATTGTGGGAACAGCAGTTCATAACTCAGCCTCGTAGTTCGTAAACAACAACCCATGTCTGCTCTCAATATATTATAATTTCGCCATTAGTGGGCTGCCAGGGGAAGCAAAAGAACGTTGTTCAAATATAGTAAGCCATCCTCCTGGACCGAAAATGCTCTTGACATCCAGAGCCTCCGGCCCGCCCCTCTGTGGTGGTGCAGTCCCCACGGCATGGCTGCCGTGTAATTTATAAAGTTCCACACTTGCCAAAGCTTCAGGACGCACTCTCCATAGGAAAATTAGGCAACAACGCATTCTGCAACTCCATGGTAAATAAGATTGCCTGACACGTTTCAGACATAAACTGTCCTTCATCATAGGCAGAGCGACATTGAATGAAAGGCATCGACTGCTGCTTCGTATTTCAAATACCTTTAATAGCCATCAGGTGAGGCCTCGTATTTGTCAGCTTTTGCATTGTGGGAACAGCAGTTCATAACTCATCCTCGTAGTTCGTAAACAACAACCCATGTCTGCTCTCAATATATTATAATTTCGCCATTAGTGGGCTGCCAGGGGAAGCAAAAAAAACGTTCAAATATAGTAAGCCATCCTCATGGACCGAAAATGCTCTTGACATCCAGATCCTCCGGCCCGCCCCTCTGCGGTGGTGCAGTCCCCACGGCATGGCTGCCGTGTAATTTATAAAGTTCCACACTTGCCAAAGCTTCAGGACGCACGCTCCATAGGAAAATTAGGCAACAACGCATTCTGCAACTCCATGGTAAATCAGATTGCCTGACGCGTTTCAGACATAAACTGTCCTTCATCATAGGCAGAGAGACATTGAATGAAAGGCATCGACTGCTGCTTCGTATTTCAAATACCTTTAATAGCCATCAGGTGAGACCTCGTATTTGTCAGCGATTGCATTGTGGGAACAGCAGTTCATAACTCAGCCTCGTAGTTCGTAAACAACAACCCATGTCTGCTCTCAATATATTATAATTTCGCCATTAGTGGGCTGCCAGGGGAAGCAAAAGAAACGTTGTTCAAATATAGTAAGCCATCCTCATGGACCGAAAATGCTCTTGACATCCAGAGCCTCCGGCCCGCCCCTCTGCGGTGGTGCAGTCCCCACGGCATGGCTGCCGTGTAATTTATAAAGTTCCACACTTGCCAAAGCTTCAGGACGCACTCTCCATAGGAAAATTAGGCAACAACGCATTCTGCAACTCCATGGTAAATCAGATTGCCTGACGCGTTTCAGACATAAACTGTCCTTCATCATAGGCAGAGCGACATTGTATGAAAGGCATCGACTGCTGCTTCGTATTTCAAATACCTTTAATAGCCATCAGGTGAGGCCTCGTATTTGTCAGCGATTGCATTGTGGGAACAGCAGTTCATAACTCAGCCTCGTAGTTCGTAAACAACAACCCATGTCTGCTCTCAATATATTATAATTTTGCCATTAGTGGGCTGCCAGGGGAAGTAAAAGAAACGTTGTTCAAATATAGTAAGTCATCCTCATGGACCGAAAATGGTCTTGACATCCAGAGCCTCCGGCCCGCCCCTCTGCGGTGGTGCAGTCCCCACGGCATGGCTGCCGTGTATTTATAAAGTTCCACACTTGCCAAAGCTTCAGGACGCACTCTCCATAGGAAAATTAGGCAACAACGCATTCTGCAACTCCATGGTAAATCAGATTGCCTGACGCGTTTCAGACATAAACTGTCCTTCATCATAGGCAGAGCGACATTGAATGAAAGGCATCGACTGCTGCTTCATATTTCAAATACCTTTAATAGCCATCAGGTGAGGCCTCGTATTTGTCAGCGATTGCATTGTGGGAACAGCAGTTCATAACTCAGCCTCGTAGTTCGTAAACAACAACCCATGTCTGCTCTCAATATATTATAATTTCGCCATTAGTGGGCTGCCAGGGGAAGCAAAAGAAACGTTGTTCAACTATAGTAAGCCATCCTCATGGACCGAAAATGCTCTTGACATCCAGAGCCTCCGGCCCGCCCCTCTGCGGTGGTGCAGTCCCCACGGCATGGCTGCCGTGTAATTTATAAAGTTCCACACTTGCCAAAGCTTCAGGACGCACTCTCCATAGGAAAATTAGGCAACAACGCATTCTGCAACTCCATGGTAAATCAGATTGCCTGACGCGTTTCAGACATAAACTGTCCTTCATCATAGGCTGAGCGACATTGAATGAAAGGCATCGACTGCTGCTTCGTATTTCAAATACCTTTAATAGCCATCAGCTGAGGCCTCGTATTTGTCAGCGATTGCATTGTGGGAACAGCAGTTCATAACTCAGCTTCGTAGTTCGTAAACAACAACCCATGTCTGCTCTCAATATATTATAATTTCGCCATTAGTGGGCTGCCAGGGGAAGCAAAAGAAACGTTGTTCAAATATAGTAAGCCATCCTCATGGACCGAAAATGCTCTTGACATCCAGAGCCTCCGGCCCGCCCCTCTGCGGTCGTGCAGTCCCCACGGCATGGCTGCCGTGTATTTATAAAGTTCCACACTTGCCAAAGCTTCAGGACGCACTCTCCATAGGAAAATTAGGCAACAACGCATTCTGCAACTCCATGGTAAATCAGATTGCCTGACGCGTTTCAGACATAAACTGTCCTTCATCATAGGCAGAGCGACATTGAATGAAAGGCATCGACTGCTGCTTCGTATTTCAAATACCTTTAATAGCCATCAGGTGAGGCCTCGTATTTGTCAGCGATTGCATTGTGGGAACAGCAGTTCATAACTCAGCCTCGTAGTTCGTAAACAACAACCCATGTCTGCTCTCAATATATTATAATTTCGCCATTAGTGGGCTGCCAGGGGAAGCAAAAGATACGTTGTTCAACTATAGTAAGCCATCCTCATGGACCGAAAATGCTCTTGACATCCAGAGCCTCCGGCCCGCCCCTCTGCGGTGGTGCAGTCCCCACGGCATGGCTGCCGTGTAATTTATAAAGTTCCACACTTGCCAAAGCTTCAGGACGCACTCTCCATAGGAAAATTAGGCAACAACGCATTCTGCAACTCCATGGTAAATCAGTTTGCCTGATGCGTTTCAGACATAAACTGTCCTTCATCATAGGCAGAGCGACATTGAATGAAAGGCATCGACTGCTGCTTCGTATTTCAAATACCTTTAATAGCCATCAGCTGAGGCCTCGTATTTGTCAGCGATTGCATTGTGGGAACAGCAGTTCATAACTCAGCCTCGTAGTTCGTAAACAACAACCCATGTCTGGTCTCAATATATTATAATTTCGCCATTAGTGGGCTGCCAGGGGAAGCAAAAGAAACGTTGTTCAAATATAGTAAGCCATCCTCATGGTCCGAAAATGCTCTTGACATCCAGAGCCTCCGGCCCGCCCCTCTGCGGTGGTGCAGTCCCCACGGCATGGCTGCCGTGTAATTTATAAAGTTCCACACTTGCCAAAGCTTCAGGACGCACTCTCCATAGGAAAATTAGGCAACAACGCATTCTGCAACTCCATGGTACATCAGATTGCCTGACGCGTTTCAGACATAAACTCTCCTTCATCATAGGCAGAGCGACATTGAATGAAAGGCATCGACTGCTGCTTCGTATTTCAAATAACTTTAATAGCCATCAGGTGAGGCCTCGTATTTGTCAGCGATTGCATTGTGGGAACAGCAGTTCATAACTCAGCCTCGTAGTTCGTAAACAACAACCCATGTCTTGTCTCAATATATTATAATTTCGCCATTAGTGGGCTGCCAGGGGAAGCAAAAGAAACGTTGTTCAAATATAGTAAGCCATCCTCATGGACCGAAAATGCTCTTGACATCCAGAGCCTCCGGCCCGCCCCTCTGCGGTGGTGCAGTCCCCACGGCATGGCTGCCGTGTAATTTATAAAGTTCCACACTTGCCAAAGCTTCAGGACGCACTCTCCATAGGAAAATTAGGCAACAACGCATTCTGCAACTCCATGGTAAATCAGATTGCCTGACGAGTTTCAGACATAAACTGTCCTTCATCATAGGCAGAGCGACATTGAATGAAAGGCATCGACTGCTGCTTCGTATTTCAAATACCTTTAATAGCCATCAGGTGAGGCCTCGTATTTGTCAGCGATTGCATTGTGGGAACAGCAGTTCATAACTCAGCCTCGTAGTTCGTAAACAACAACCCATGTCTGCTCTCAATATATTATAATTTCGCCATTAGTGGGCTGCCAGGGGAAGCAAAAGAAACGTTGTTCAAATATAGTAAGCCATCCTCATGGACCGAAAATGCTCTTGACATCCAGAGCCTCCGGCCCGCCCCTCTGCGGTGGTGCAGTCCCCACGGCAGGGCTGCCGTGTAATTTATAAAGTTCCACACTTGGCAAAGCTTCAGGACGCACTCTCCATAGGAAAATTAGGCAACAACGCATTCTGCAACTCCATGGTAAATCAGATTGCCTGACGCGTTTCACACATAAACTGTCCTTCATCATAGGCGGAGCGACATTGAATGAAAGGCATCGACTGCTGCTTCGTATTTCAAATACCTTTAATAGCCATCAGGTGAGGCCTCGTATTTGTCAGCGATTGCATTGTGGGAACAGCAGTTCATTACTCAGCCTCGTAGTTCGTAAACAACAACCCATGTCTGCTCTCAATATATTATAATTTCGCCATTAGTGGGCTGCCAGGGGAAGCAAAAGAAACGTTGTTCAAATATAGTAAGCCATCCTCATGGACCGAAAATGCTCTTGACATCCAGAGCCTCCGGCCCGCCCCTCTGCGGTGGTGCAGTCCCCACGGCATGGCTGCCATGTAATTTATAAAGTTCCACACTTGCCAAAGCTTCAGGACGCACTCTCCATAGGAAAATTAGGCAACAACGCATTCTGAAACTCCATGGTAAATCAGATTGCCTGACGCGTTTCAGACATAAACTGTCCTTCATCATAGGCTGAGCGACATTGAATGAAAGGCATCGACTGCTGCTTCGTATTTCAAATACCTTTAATAGCCATCAGGTGAGGCCTCGTATTTGTCAGCGATTGCATTGTGGGAACAGCAGTTCATAACTCAGCCTCGTAGTTCGTAAACAACAACCCATGTCTGCTCTCAATATGTTATAATTTCGCCATTAGTGGGCTGCCAGGGGAAGCAAAAGAAACGTGGTTCAAATATAGTAAGCCATCCTCATGGACCGAAAATGCTCTTGACATCCAGAGCCTCCGGCCCGCCCCTCTGCGGTGGTGCAGTCCCCACGGCATGGCTGCCGTGTAATTTATAAAGTTCCACACTTGCCAAAGCTTCAGGACGCACTCTCCATAGGAAAATTAGGCAACAACGCATTCTGCAACTCCATGGTACATCAGATTGCCTGACGCGTTTCAGACATAAACTCTCCTTCATCATAGGCAGAGCGACATTGAATGAAAGGCATCGACTGCTGCTTCGTATTTCAAATAACTTTAATAGCCATCAGGTGAGGCCTCGTATTTGTCAGCGATTGCATTGTGGGAACAGCAGTTCATAACTCAGCCTCGTAGTTCGTAAACAACAACCCATGTCTTGTCTCAATATATTATAATTTCGCCATTAGTGGGCTGCCAGGGGAAGCAAAAGAAACGTTGTTCAAATATAGTAAGCCATCCTCATGGACCGAAAATGCTCTTGACATCCAGAGCCTCCGGCCCGCCCCTCTGCGGTGGTGCAGTCCCCACGGCATGGCTGCCGTGTAATTTATAAAGTTCCACACTTGCCAAAGCTTCAGGACGCACTCTCCATAGGAAAATTAGGCAACAACGCATTCTGCAACTCCATGGTAAATCAGATTGCCTGACGAGTTTCAGACATAAACTGTCCTTCATCATAGGCAGAGCGACATTGAATGAAAGGCATCGACTGCTGCTTCGTATTTCAAATACCTTTAATAGCCATCAGGTGAGGCCTCGTATTTGTCAGCGATTGCATTGTGGGAACAGCAGTTCATAACTCAGCCTCGTAGTTCGTAAACAACAACCCATGTCTGCTCTCAATATATTATAATTTCGCCATTAGTGGGCTGCCAGGGGAAGCAAAAGAAACGTTGTTCAAATATAGTAAGCCATCCTCATGGACCGAAAATGCTCTTGACATCCAGAGCCTCTGGCCCGCCCCTCTGCGGTGGTGCAGTCCCCACGGCAGGGCTGCCGTGTAATTTATAAAGTTCCACACTTGGCAAAGCTTCAGGACGCACTCTCCATAGGAAAATTAGGCAACAACGCATTCTGCAACTCCATGGTAAATCAGATTGCCTGACGCGTTTCACACATAAACTGTCCTTCATCATAGGCAGAGCGACATTGAATGAAAGGCATCGACTGCTGCTTCGTATTTCAAATACCTTTAATAGCCATCAGGTGAGGCCTCGTATTTGTCAGCGATTGCATTGTGGGAACAGCAGTTCATAACTCAGCCTCGTAGTTCGTAAACAACAACCCATGTCTGCTCTCAATATATTATAATTTCGCCATTAGTGGGCTGCCAGGGGAAGCAAAAGAAACGTTGTTCAAATATAGTAAGCCATCCTCATGGACCGAAAATGCTCTTGACATCCAGAGCCTCCGGCCCGCCCCTCTGCGGTGGTGCAGTCCCCACGGCATGGCTGCCATGTAATTTATAAAGTTCCACACTTGCCAAAGCTTCAGGACGCACTCTCCATAGGAAAATTAGGCAACAACGCATTCTGAAACTCCATGGTAAATCAGATTGCCTGACGCGTTTCAGACATAAACTGTCCTTCATCATAGGCTGAGCGACATTGAATGAAAGGCATCGACTGCTGCTTCGTATTTCAAATACCTTTAATAGCCATCAGGTGAGGCCTCGTATTTGTCAGCGATTGCATTGTGGGAACAGCAGTTCATAACTCAGCCTCGTAGTTCGTAAACAACAACCCATGTCTGCTCTCAATATGTTATAATTTCGCCATTAGTGGGCTGCCAGGGGAAGCAAAAGAAACGTGGTTCAAATATAGTAAGCCATCCTCATGGACCGAAAATGCTCTTGACATCCAGAGCCTCCGGCCCGCCCCTCTGCGGTGGTGCAGTCCCCACGGCATGGCTGCCGTGTAATTTATAAAGTTCCACACTTGCCAAAGCTTCAGGACGCACTCTCCATAGGAAAATTAGGCAACAACGCATTCTGCAACTCCATGGTAAATCAGATTTCCTGACGCGTTTCAGACATAAACTGTCCTTCATCATAGGCAGAGCGACATTGAATGAAAGGCATCGACTGCTGCTTCGTATTTCAAATACCTTTAATAGCCATCAGGTGAGGCCTCGTATTTGTCAGCGATTGCATTGTGGGAACAGCAGTTCATAACTCAGCCTCGTAGTTCGTAAACAACAACCCATGTCTGCTCTCAATATATTATAATTTCGCCATTAGTGGGCTGCCAGGGGAAGCAAAAGAAACGTTGTTCAAATATAGTAAGCCATCCTCATGGACCGAAAATGCTCTTGACATCCAGAGCCTCCGGCCCGCCCCTCTGCGGTGGTGCAGTCCCCACGGCATGGCTGCCGTGTAATTTATAAAGTTCCACACTTGGCAAAGCTTCAGGACGCACTCTCCATAGGAAAATTAGGCAACAACGCATTCTGCAACTCCATGGTAAATCAGATTGCCTGACGCGTTTCACACATAAACTGTCCTTCATCATAGGCCGAGCAACATTGAATGAAAGGCATCGACTGCTGCTTCGTATTTCAAATACCTTTAATAGCCATCAGGTGAGGCCTCGTATTTGTCAGCGATTGCATTGTGGGAACAGCAGTTCATAACTCAGCCTCGTAGTTCGTAAACAACAACCCATGTCTGCTCTCAATATATTATAATTTCGCCATTAGTGGGCTGCCAGGGGAAGCAAAAGAAACGTTGTTCAAATATAGTAAGCCATCCTCATGGACCGAAAATGCTCTTGACATCCAGAGCCTCCGGCCCGCCCCTCTGCGGTGGTGCAGTCCCCACGGCATGGCTGCCATGTAATTTATAAAGTTCCACACTTGCCAAAGCTTCAGGACGCACTCTCCATAGGAAAATTAGGCAACAACGCATTCTGAAACTCCATGGTAAATCAGATTGCCTGACGCGTTTCAGACATAAACTGTCCTTCATCATAGGCTGAGCGACATTGAATGAAAGGCATCGACTGCTTCTTCGTATTTCAAATACCTTTAATAGCCATCAGGTGAGGCCTCGTATTTGTCAGCGATTGCATTGTGGGAACAGCAGTTCATAACTCAGCCTCGTAGTTCGTAAACAACAACCCATGTCTGCTCTCAATATATTATAATTTCGCCATTAGTGGGCTGCCAGGGGAAGCAAAAGAAACGTTGTTCAACTATAGTAAGCCATCCTCATGGACCGAAAATGCTCTTGACATCCAGAGCCTCCGGCCCGCCCCTCTGCGGTGGTGCAGTCCCCACGGCATGGCTGCCGTGTAATTTATAAAGTTCCACACTTGCCAAAGCTTCAGGACGCACTCTCCATAGGAAAATTAGGCAACAACGCATTCTGCAACTCCATGGTAAATCAGATTGCCTGACGCGTTTCAGACATAAACTGTCCTTCATCATAGGCAGAGCGACATTGAATGAAAGGCATCGACTGCTGCTTCGTATTTCAAATACCTTTAATAGCCATCAGCTGAGGCCTCGTATTTGTCAGCGATTGCATTGTGGGAACAGCAGTTCATAACTCAGCCTCGTAGTTCGTAAACAACAACCCATGTCTGGTCTCAATATATTATAATTTCGCCATTAGTGGGCTGCCAGGGGAAGCAAAAGAAACGTTGTTCAAATTTAGTAAGCCATCCTCATGGACCGAAAATGCTCTTGACATCCAGAGCCTCCGGCCCGCCCCTCTGCGGTGGTGCAGTCCCCACGGCATGGCTGCCGTGTAATTTATAAAGTTCCACACTTGCCAAAGCTTCAGGACGCACTCTCCATAGGAAAATTAGGCAACAACGCATTCTGCAACTCCATGGTAAATCAGATTGCCTGACGCGTTTCAGACATAAACTGTCCTTCATCATAGGCAGAGCGACATTGAATGAAAGGCATCGACTGCTGCTTCGT
Organism: Triturus cristatus; assembly: GCF_964204655.1. Taxonomy (NCBI): domain Eukaryota; kingdom Metazoa; phylum Chordata; class Amphibia; order Caudata; family Salamandridae; genus Triturus; species Triturus cristatus. The sequence continues at coordinate 504,757,598 of NC_140591.1, forward strand.
ATTTCAAATACCTTTAATAGCCATCAGCTGAGGCCTCGTATTTGTCAGCGATTGCATTGTGGGAACAGCAGTTCATAACTCAGCTTCGTAGTTCGTAAACAACAACCCATGTCTGCTCTCAATATATTATAATTTCGCCATTAGTGGGCTGCCAGGGGAAGCAAAAGAAACGTTGTTCAAATATAGTAAGCCATCCTCATGGACCGAAAATGCTCTTGACATCCAGAGCCTCCGGCCCGCCCCTCTGCGGTCGTGCAGTCCCCACGGCATGGCTGCCGTGTATTTATAAAGTTCCACACTTGCCAAAGCTTCAGGACGCACTCTCCATAGGAAAATTAGGCAACAACGCATTCTGCAACTCCATGGTAAATCAGATTGCCTGACGCGTTTCAGACATAAACTGTCCTTCATCATAGGCAGAGCGACATTGAATGAAAGGCATCGACTGCTGCTTCGTATTTCAAATACCTTTAATAGCCATCAGGTGAGGCCTCGTATTTGTCAGCGATTGCATTGTGGGAACAGCAGTTCATAACTCAGCCTCGTAGTTCGTAAACAACAACCCATGTCTGCTCTCAATATATTATAATTTCGCCATTAGTGGGCTGCCAGGGGAAGCAAAAGATACGTTGTTCAACTATAGTAAGCCATCCTCATGGACCGAAAATGCTCTTGACATCCAGAGCCTCCGGCCCGCCCCTCTGCGGTGGTGCAGTCCCCACGGCATGGCTGCCGTGTAATTTATAAAGTTCCACACTTGCCAAAGCTTCAGGACGCACTCTCCATAGGAAAATTAGGCAACAACGCATTCTGCAACTCCATGGTAAATCAGTTTGCCTGATGCGTTTCAGACATAAACTGTCCTTCATCATAGGCGGAGCGACATTGAATGAAAGGCATCGACTGCTGCTTCGTATTTCAAATACCTTTAATAGCCATCAGCTGAGGCCTCGTATTTGTCAGCGATTGCATTGTGGGAACAGCAGTTCATAACTCAGCCTCGTAGTTCGTAAACAACAACCCATGTCTGGTCTCAATATATTATAATTTCGCCATTAGTGGGCTGCCAGGGGAAGCAAAAGAAACGTTGTTCAAATATAGTAAGCCATCCTCATGGTCCGAAAATGCTCTTGACATCCAGAGCCTCCGGCCCGCCCCTCTGCGGTGGTGCAGTCCCCACGGCATGGCTGCCGTGTAATTTATAAAGTTCCACACTTGCCAAAGCTTCAGGACGCACTCTCCATAGGAAAATTAGGCAACAACGCATTCTGCAACTCCATGGTACATCAGATTGCCTGATGCGTTTCAGACATAAACTCTCCTTCATCATAGGCAGAGCGACATTGAATGAAAGGCATCGACTGCTGCTTCGTATTTCAAATAACTTTAATAGCCATCAGGTGAGGCCTCGTATTTGTCAGCGATTGCATTGTGGGAACAGCAGTTCATAACTCAGCCTCGTAGTTCGTAAACAACAACCCATGTCTTGTCTCAATATATTATAATTTCGCCATTAGTGGGCTGCCAGGGGAAGCAAAAGAAACGTTGTTCAAATATAGTAAGCCATCCTCATGGACCGAAAATGCTCTTGACATCCAGAGCCTCCGGCCCGCCCCTCTGCGGTGGTGCAGTCCCCACGGCATGGCTGCCGTGTAATTTATAAAGTTCCACACTTGCCAAAGCTTCAGGACGCACTCTCCATAGGAAAATTAGGCAACAACGCATTCTGCAACTCCATGGTAAATCAGATTGCCTGACGAGTTTCAGACATAAACTGTCCTTCATCATAGGCAGAGCGACATTGAATGAAAGGCATCGACTGCTGCTTCGTATTTCAAATACCTTTAATAGCCATCAGGTGAGACCTCGTATTTGTCAGCGATTGCATTGTGGGAACAGCAGTTCATAACTCAGCCTCGTAGTTCGTAAACAACAACCCATGTCTGCTCTCAATATATTATAATTTCGCCATTAGTGGGCTGCCAGGGGAAGCAAAAGAAACGTTGTTCAAATATAGTAAGCCATCCTCATGGACCGAAAATGCTCTTGACATCCAGAGCCTCCGGCCCGCCCCTCTGCGGTGGTGCAGTCCCCACGGCAGGGCTGCCGTGTAATTTATAAAGTTCCACACTTGGCAAAGCTTCAGGACGCACTCTCCATAGGAAAATTAGGCAACAACGCATTCTGCAACTCCATGGTAAATCAGATTGCCTGACGCGTTTCACACATAAACTGTCCTTCATCATAGGCAGAGCGACATTGAATGAAAGGCATCGACTGCTGCTTCGTATTTCAAATACCTTTAATAGCCATCAGGTGAGGCCTCGTATTTGTCAGCGATTGCATTGTGGGAACAGCAGTTCATAACTCAGCCTCGTAGTTCGTAAACAACAACCCATGTCTGCTCTCAATATATTATAATTTCGCCATTAGTGGGCTGCCAGGGGAAGCAAAAGAAACGTTGTTCAAATATAGTAAGCCATCCTCATGGACCGAAAATGCTCTTGACATCCAGAGCCTCCGGCCCGCCCCTCTGCGGTGGTGCAGTCCCCACGGCATGGCTGCCATGTAATTTATAAAGTTCCACACTTGCCAAAGCTTCAGGACGCACTCTCCATAGGAAAATTAGGCAACAACGCATTCTGAAACTCCATGGTAAATCAGATTGCCTGACGCGTTTCAGACATAAACTGTCCTTCATCATAGGCTGAGCGACATTGAATGAAAGGCATCGACTGCTGCTTCGTATTTCAAATACCTTTAATAGCCATCAGGTGAGGCCTCGTATTTGTCAGCGATTGCATTGTGGGAACAGCAGTTCATAACTCAGCCTCGTAGTTCGTAAACAACAACCCATGTCTGCTCTCAATATGTTATAATTTCGCCATTAGTGGGCTGCCAGGGGAAGCAAAAGAAACGTGGTTCAAATATAGTAAGCCATCCTCATGGACCGAAAATGCTCTTGACATCCAGAGCCTCCGGCCCGCCCCTCTGCGGTGGTGCAGTCCCCACGGCATGGCTGCCGTGTAATTTATAAAGTTCCACACTTGCCAAAGCTTCAGGACGCACTCTCCATAGGAAAATTAGGCAACAACGCATTTTGCAACTCCATGGTAAATCAGATTTCCTGACGCGTTTCAGACATAAACTGTCCTTCATCATAGGCAGAGCGACATTGAATGAAAGGCATCGACTGCTGCTTCGTATTTCAAATACCTTTAATAGCCATCAGGTGAGGCCTCGTATTTGTCAGCGATTGCATTGTGGGAACAGCAGTTCATAACTCAGCCTCGTAGTTCGTAAACAACAACCCATGTCTGCTCTCAATATATTATAATTTCGCCATTAGTGGGCTGCCAGGGGAAGCAAAAGAAACGTTGTTCAAATATAGTAAGCCATCCTCATGGACCGAAAATGCTGTTGACATCCAGAGCCTCCGGCCCGCCCCTCTGCGGTGGTGCAGTCCCCACGGCATGGCTGCCGTGTAATTTATAAAGTTCCACACTTGGCAAAGCTTCAGGACGCACTCTCCATAGGAAAATTAGGCAACAACGCATTCTGCAACTCCATGGTAAATCAGATTGCCTGACGCGTTTCACACATAAACTGTCCTTCATCATAGGCCGAGCAACATTGAATGAAAGGCATCGACTGCTGCTTCGTATTTCAAATACCTTTAATAGCCATCAGGTGAGGCCTCGTATTTGTCAGCGATTGCATTGTGGGAACAGCAGTTCATAACTCAGCCTCGTAGTTCGTAAACAACAACCCATGTCTGCTCTCAATATATTATAATTTCGCCATTAGTGGGCTGCCAGGGGAAGCAAAAGAAACGTTGTTCAAATATAGTAAGCCATCCTCATGGACCGAAAATGCTCTTGACATCCAGAGCCTCCGGCCCGCCCCTCTGCGGTGGTGCAGTCCCCACGGCATGGCTGCCATGTAATTTATAAAGTTCCACACTTGCCAAAGCTTCAGGACGCACTCTCCATAGGAAAATTAGGCAACAACGCATTCTGAAACTCCATGGTAAATCAGATTGCCTGACGCGTTTCAGACATAAACTGTCCTTCATCATAGGCTGAGCGACATTGAATGAAAGGCATCGACTGCTGCTTCGTATTTCAAATACCTTTAATAGCCATCAGGTGAGGCCTCGTATTTGTCAGCGATTGCATTGTGGGAACAGCAGTTCATAACTCAGCCTCGTAGTTCGTAAACAACAACCCATGTCTGCTCTCAATATGTTATAATTTCGCCATTAGTGGGCTGCCAGGGGAAGCAAAAGAAACGTGGTTCAAATATAGTAAGCCATCCTCATGGACCGAAAATGCTCTTGACATCCAGAGCCTCCGGCCCGCCCCTCTGCGGTGGTGCAGCCCCACGGCATGGCTGCCGTGTAATTTATAAAGTTCCACACTTGCCAAAGCTTCAGGACGCACTCTCCATAGGAAACTTAGGCAACAACGCATTCTGCAACTCCATGGTAAATCAGATTGCCTGACGCGTCTCAGACATAAACTGTCCTTCATCATAGGCAGAGCGACATTGAATGAAAGGCATCGACTGCTGCTTCGTATTTCAAATACCTTTAATAGCCATCAGGTGAGGCCTCGTATTTGTCAGCGATTGCATTGTGGGAACAGCAGTTCATAACTCAGCCTCGTAGTTCGTAAACAACAACCCATGTCTGCTCTCAATATATTATAATTTCGCCATTAGTGGGCTGCCAGGGGAAGCAAAAGAACGTTGTTCAAATATAGTAAGCCATCCTCCTGGACCGAAAATGCTCTTGACATCCAGAGCCTCCGGCCCGCCCCTCTGTGGTGGTGCAGTCCCCACGGCATGGCTGCCGTGTAATTTATAAAGTTCCACACTTGCCAAAGCTTCAGGACGCACTCTCCATAGGAAAATTAGGCAACAACGCATTCTGCAACTCCATGGTAAATAAGATTGCCTGACACGTTTCAGACATAAACTGTCCTTCATCATAGGCAGAGCGACATTGAATGAAAGGCATCGACTGCTGCTTCGTATTTCAAATACCTTTAATAGCCATCAGGTGAGGCCTCGTATTTGTCAGCTTTTGCATTGTGGGAACAGCAGTTCATAACTCATCCTCGTAGTTCGTAAACAACAACCCATGTCTGCTCTCAATATATTATAATTTCGCCATTAGTGGGCTGCCAGGGGAAGCAAAAAAAACGTTCAAATATAGTAAGCCATCCTCATGGACCGAAAATGCTCTTGACATCCAGATCCTCCGGCCCGCCCCTCTGCGGTGGTGCAGTCCCCACGGCATGGCTGCCGTGTAATTTATAAAGTTCCACACTTGCCAAAGCTTCAGGACGCACGCTCCATAGGAAAATTAGGCAACAACGCATTCTGCAACTCCATGGTAAATCAGATTGCCTGACGCGTTTCAGACATAAACTGTCCTTCATCATAGGCAGAGCGACATTGAATGAAAGGCATCGGCTGCTGCTTCGTATTTCAAATACCTTTAATAGCCATCAGGTGAGACCTCGTATTTGTCAGCGATTGCATTGTGGGAACAGCAGTTCATAACTCAGCCTCGTAGTTCGTAAACAACAACCCATGTCTGCTCTCAATATATTATAATTTCGCCATTAGTGGGCTGCCAGGGGAAGCAAAAGAAACGTTGTTCAAATATAGTAAGCCATCCTCATGGACCGAAAATGCTCTTGACATCCAGAGCCTCCGGCCCGCCCCTCTGCGGTGGTGCAGTCCCCACGGCATGGCTGCCGTGTAATTTATAAAGTTCCACACTTGCCAAAGCTTCAGGACGCACTCTCCATAGGAAAATTAGGCAACAACGCATTCTGCAACTCCATGGTAAATCAGATTGCCTGACGAGTTTCAGACATAAACTGTCCTTCATCATAGGCAGAGCGACATTGTATGAAAGGCATCGACTGCTGCTTCGTATTTCAAATACCTTTAATAGCCATCAGGTGAGGCCTCGTATTTGTCAGCGATTGCATTGTGGGAACAGCAGTTCATAACTCAGCCTCGTAGTTCGTAAACAACAACCCATGTCTGCTCTCAATATATTATAATTTTGCCATTAGTGGGCTGCCAGGGGAAGTAAAAGAAACGTTGTTCAAATATAGTAAGTCATCCTCATGGACCGAAAATGGTCTTGACATCCAGAGCCTCCGGCCCGCCCCTCTGCGGTCGTGCAGTCCCCACGGCATGGCTGCCGTGTATTTATGAAGTTCCACACTTGCCAAAGCTTCAGGACGCACTCTCCATAGGAAAATTAGGCAACAACGCATTCTGCAACTCCATGGTAAATCAGATTGCCTGACGCGTTTCAGACATAAACTGTCCTTCATCATAGGCAGAGCGACATTGAATGAAAGGCATCGACTGCTGCTTCATATTTCAAATACCTTTAATAGCCATCAGGTGAGGCCTCGTATTTGTCAGCGATTGCATTGTGGGAACAGCAGTTCATAACTCAGCCTCGTAGTTCGTAAACAACAACCCATGTCTGCTCTCAATATATTATAATTTCGCCATTAGTGGGCTGCCAGGGGAAGCAAAAGAAACGTTGTTCAACTATAGTAAGCCATCCTCATGGACCGAAAATGCTCTTGACATCCAGAGCCTCCGGCCCGCCCCTCTGCGGTGGTGCAGTCCCCACGGCATGGCTGCCGTGTAATTTATAAAGTTCCACACTTGCCAAAGCTTCAGGACGCACTCTCCATAGGAAAATTAGGCAACAACGCATTCTGCAACTCCATGGTAAATCAGTTTGCCTGATGCGTTTCAGACATAAACTGTCCTTCATCATAGGCAGAGCGACATTGAATGAAAGGCATCGACTGCTGCTTCGTATTTCAAATACCTTTAATAGCCATCAGCTGAGGCCTCGTATTTGTCAGCGATTGCATTGTGGGAACAGCAGTTCATAACTCAGCCTCGTAGTTCGTAAACAACAACCCATGTCTGGTCTCAATATATTATAATTTCGCCATTAGTGGGCTGCCAGGGGAAGCAAAAGAAACGTTGTTCAAATATAGTAAGCCATCCTCATGGACCGAAAATGCTCTTGACATCCAGAGCCTCCGGCCCGCCCCTCTGCAGTGGTGCAGTCCCCACGGCATGGCTGCCGTGTAATTTATAAAGTTCCACACTTGCCAAAGCTTCAGGACGCACTCTCCATAGGAAAATTAGGCAACAACGCATTCTGCAACTCCATGGTAAATCAGATTGCCTGACGCGTTTCAGACATAAACTCTCCTTCATCATAGGCAGAGCGACATTGAATGAAAGGCATCGACTGCTGCTTCGTATTTCAAATAACTTTAATAGCCATCAGGTGAGGCCTCGTATTTGTCAGCGATTGCATTGTGGGAACAGCAGTTCATAACTCAGCCTCGTAGTTCGTAAACAACAACCCATGTCTGGTCTCAATATATTATAATTTCGCCATTAGTGGGCTGCCAGGGGAAGCAAAAGAAACGTTGTTCAAATATAGTAAGCCATCCTCATGGACCGAAAATGCTCTTGACATCCAGAGCCTCCGGCCCGCCCCTCTGCGGTGGTGCAGTCCCCACGGCATGGCTGCCGTGTAATTTATAAAGTTATACACTTGCCAAAGCTTCAGGACGCACTCTCCATAGGAAAATTAGGCAACAGCGCATTCTGCAACTCCATGGTAAATCAGATTGCCTGACGAGTTTCAGACATAAACTGTCCTTCATCATAGGCAGAGCGACATTGAATGAAAGGCATCGACTGCTGCTTCGTATTTCAAATACCTTTAATAGCCATCAGGTGAGGCCTCGTATTTGTCAGCGATTGCATTGTGGGAACAGCAGTTCATAACTCAGCCTCGTAGTTCGTAAACAACAACCCATGTCTGCTCTCAATATATTATAATTTCGCCATTAGTGGGCTGCCAGGGGAAGCAAAAGAAACGTTGTTCAAATATAGTAAGCCATCCTCATGGACTGAAAATGCTCTTGACATCCAGAGCCTCCGGCCCGCCCCTCTGCGGTGGTGCAGTCCCCACGGCATGGCTGCCATGTAATTTATAAAGTTCCACACTTGCCAAAGCTTCAGGACGCACTCTCCATAGGAAAATTAGGCAACAACGCATTCTGCAACTCCATGGTAAATCAGATTGCCTGACGCGTTTCAGACATAAACTGTCCTTCATCATAGGCGGAGCGACATTGAATGAAAGGCATCGACTGCTGCTTCGTATTTCAAATACCTTTAATAGCCATCAGGTGAGGCCTCGTATTTGTCAGCGATTGCATTGTGGGAACAGCAGTTCATAACTCAGCCTCGTAGTTCGTAAACAACAACCCATGTCTGCTCTCAATATATTATAATTTCGCCATTAGTGGGCTGCCAGGCGAAGCAAAAGAAACGTTGTTCAAATATAGTAAGCCATCCTCATGGACCGAAAATGCTCTTGACATCCAGAGCCTCCGGCCCACCCCTCTGCGGTGGTGCAGTCCCCACGGCATGGCTGCCGTGTAATTTATAAAGTTCCACACTTGCCAAAGCTTCAGGACGCACTCTCCATAGGAAAATTAGGCAACAACGCATTCTGCAACTCCATAGTAAATCAGATTGCCTGACGCGTTTCAGACATAAACTGTCCTTCATCATAGGCAGAGAGACATTGAATGAAAGGCATCGACTGCTGCTTCGTATTTCAAATACCTTTAATAGCCATCAGGTGAGGCCTCGTATTTGTCAGCGATTGCATTGTGGGAACAGCAGTTCATAACTCAGCCTCGTAGTTCGTAAACAACAACCCATGTCTGCTCTCAATATATTATAATTTCGCCATTAGTGGGCTGCCAGGGGAAGCAAAAGAAACGTTGTTCAAATATAGTAAGCCATCCTCATGGACCGAAAATGCTCTTGACATCCAGAGCCTCCGGCCCGCCCCTCTGCGGTGGTGCAGTCCCCACGGCATGGCTGCCATGTAATTTATAAAGTTCCACACTTGCCAAAGCTTCAGGACGCACTCTCCATAGGAAAATTAGGCAACAACGCATTCTGAAACTCCATGGTAAATCAGATTGCCTGACGCGTTTCAGACATAAACTGTCCTTCATCATAGGCTGAGCGACATTGAATGAAAGGCATCGACTGCTGCTTCGTATTTCAAATACCTTTAATAGCCATCAGGTGAGGCCTCGTATTTGTCAGCGATTGCATTGTGGGAACAGCAGTTCATAACTCAGCCTCGTAGTTCGTAAACAACAACCCATGTCTGCTCTCAATATGTTATAATTTCGCCATTAGTGGGCTGCCAGGGGAAGCAAAAGAAACGTGGTTCAAATATAGTAAGCCATCCTCATGGACCGAAAATGCTCTTGACATCCAGAGCCTCCGGCCCGCCCCTCTGCGGTGGTGCAGCCCCACGGCATGGCTGCCGTGTAATTTATAAAGTTCCACACTTGCCAAAGCTTCAGGACACACTCTCCATAGGAAACTTAGGCAACAACGCATTCTGCAACTCCATGGTAAATCAGATTGCCTGACGCGTCTCAGACATAAACTGTCCTTCATCATAGGCAGAGCGACATTGAATGAAAGGCATCGACTGCTGCTTCGTATTTCAAATACCTTTAATAGCCATCAGGTGAGGCCTCGTATTTGTCAGCGATTGCATTGTGGGAACAGCAGTTCATAACTCAGCCTCGTAGTTCGTAAACAACAACCCATGTCTGCTCTCAATATATTATAATTTCGCCATTAGTGGGCTGCCAGGGGAAGCAAAAGAACGTTGTTCAAATATAGTAAGCCATCCTCCTGGACCGAAAATGCTCTTGACATCCAGAGCCTCCGGCCCGCCCCTCTGTGGTGGTGCAGTCCCCACGGCATGGCTGCCGTGTAATTTATAAAGTTCCACACTTGCCAAAGCTTCAGGACGCACTCTCCATAGGAAAATTAGGCAACAACGCATTCTGCAACTCCATGGTAAATAAGATTGCCTGACACGTTTCAGACATAAACTGTCCTTCATCATAGGCAGAGCGACATTGAATGAAAGGCATCGACTGCTGCTTCGTATTTCAAATACCTTTAATAGCCATCAGGTGAGGCCTCGTATTTGTCAGCTTTTGCATTGTGGGAACAGCAGTTCATAACTCATCCTCGTAGTTCGTAAACAACAACCCATGTCTGCTCTCAATATATTATAATTTCGCCATTAGTGGGCTGCCAGGGGAAGCAAAAAAAACGTTCAAATATAGTAAGCCATCCTCATGGACCGAAAATGCTCTTGACATCCAGATCCTCCGGCCCGCCCCTCTGCGGTGGTGCAGTCCCCACGGCATGGCTGCCGTGTAATTTATAAAGTTCCACACTTGCCAAAGCTTCAGGACGCACGCTCCATAGGAAAATTAGGCAACAACGCATTCTGCAACTCCATGGTAAATCAGATTGCCTGACGCGTTTCAGACATAAACTGTCCTTCATCATAGGCAGAGCGACATTGAATGAAAGGCATCGACTGCTGCTTCGTATTTCAAATACCTTTAATAGCCATCAGGTGAGACCTCGTATTTGTCAGCGATTGCATTGTGGGAACAGCAGTTCATAACTCAGCCTCGTAGTTCGTAAACAACAACCCATGTCTGCTCTCAATATATTATAATTTCGCCATTAGTGGGCTGCCAGGGGAAGCAAAAGAAACGTTGTTCAAATATAGTAAGCCATCCTCATGGACCGAAAATGCTCTTGACATCCAGAGCCTCCGGCCCGCCTCTCTGCGGTGGTGCAGTCCCCACGGCATGGCTGCCGTGTAATTTATAAAGTTCCACACTTGCCAAAGCTTCAGGACGCACTCTCCATAGCAAAATTAGGCAACAACGCATTCTGCAACTCCATGGTAAATCAGATTGCCTGACGCGTTTCAGACATAAACTGTCCTTCATCATAGGCAGAGCGACATTGAATGAAAGGCATCGACTGCTGCTTCATATTTCAAATACCTTTAATAGCCATCAGGTGAGGCCTCGTATTTGTCAGCGATTGCATTGTGGGAACAGCAGTTCATAACTCAGCCTCGTAGTTCGTAAACAACAACCCATGTCTGCTCTCAATATATTATAATTTCGCCATTAGTGGGCTGCCAGGGGAAGCAAAAGAAACGTTGTTCAACTATAGTAAGCCATCCTCATGGACCGAAAATGCTCTTGACATCCAGAGCCTCCGGCCCGCCCCTCTGCGGTGGTGCAGTCCCCACGGCATGGCTGCCGTGTAATTTATAAAGTTCCACACTTGCCAAAGCTTCAGGACGCACTCTCCATAGGAAAATTAGGCAACAACGCATTCTGCAACTCCATGGTAAATCAGATTGCCTGACGCGTCTCAGACATAAACTGTCCTTCATCATAGGCAGAGCGACATTGAATGAAAGGCATCGACTGCTGCTTCGTATTTCAAATACCTTTAATAGCCATCAGGTGAGGCCTCGTATTTGTCAGCGATTGCATTGTGGGAACAGCAGTTCATAACTCAGCCTCGTAGTTCGTAAACAACAACCCATGTCTGCTCTCAATATATTATAATTTCGCCATTAGTGGGCTGCCAGGGGAAGCAAAAGAACGTTGTTCAAATATAGTAAGCCATCCTCCTGGACCGAAAATGCTCTTGACATCCAGAGCCTCCGGCCCGCCCCTCTGTGGTGGTGCAGTCCCCACGGCATGGCTGCCGTGTAATTTATAAAGTTCCACACTTGCCAAAGCTTCAGGACGCACTCTCCATAGGAAAATTAGGCAACAACGCATTCTGCAACTCCATGGTAAATAAGATTGCCTGACACGTTTCAGACATAAACTGTCCTTCATCATAGGCAGAGCGACATTGAATGAAAGGCATCGACTGCTGCTTCGTATTTCAAATACCTTTAATAGCCATCAGGTGAGGCCTCGTATTTGTCAGCTTTTGCATTGTGGGAACAGCAGTTCATAACTCATCCTCGTAGTTCGTAAACAACAACCCATGTCTGCTCTCAATATATTATAATTTCGCCATTAGTGGGCTGCCAGGGGAAGCAAAAAAAACGTTCAAATATAGTAAGCCATCCTCATGGACCGAAAATGCTCTTGACATCCAGATCCTCCGGCCCGCCCCTCTGCGGTGGTGCAGTCCCCACGGCATGGCTGCCGTGTAATTTATAAAGTTCCACACTTGCCAAAGCTTCAGGACGCACGCTCCATAGGAAAATTAGGCAACAACGCATTCTGCAACTCCATGGTAAATCAGATTGCCTGACGCGTTTCAGACATAAACTGTCCTTCATCATAGGCAGAGCGACATTGAATGAAAGGCATCGACTGCTGCTTCGTATTTCAAATACCTTTAATAGCCATCAGGTGAGACCTCGTATTTGTCAGCGATTGCATTGTGGGAACAGCAGTTCATAACTCAGCCTCGTAGTTCGTAAACAACAACCCATGTCTGCTCTCAATATATTATAATTTCGCCATTAGTGGGCTGCCAGGGGAAGCAAAAGAAACGTTGTTCAAATATAGTAAGCCATCCTCATGGACCGAAAATGCTCTTGACATCCAGAGCCTCCGGCCCGCCCCTCTGCGGTGGTGCAGTCCCCACGGCATGGCTGCCGTGTAATTTATAAAGTTCCACACTTGCCAAAGCTTCAGGACGCACTCTCCATAGGAAAATTAGGCAACAACGCATTCTGCAACTCCATGGTAAATCAGATTGCCTGACGCGTTTCAGACATAAACTGTCCTTCATCATAGGCAGAGCGACATTGTATGAAAGGCATCGACTGCTGCTTCGTATTTCAAATACCTTTAATAGCCATCAGGTGAGGCCTCGTATTTGTCAGCGATTGCATTGTGGGAACAGCAGTTCATAACTCAGCCTCGTAGTTCGTAAACAACAACCCATGTCTGCTCTCAATATATTATAATTTTGCCATTAGTGGGCTGCCAGGGGAAGTAAAAGAAACGTTGTTCAAATATAGTAAGTCATCCTCATGGACCGAAAATGGTCTTGACATCCAGAGCCTCCGGCCCGCCCCTCTGCGGTGGTGCAGTCCCCACGGCATGGCTGCCGTGTATTTATAAAGTTCCACACTTGCCAAAGCTTCAGGACGCACTCTCCATAGGAAAATTAGGCAACAACGCATTCTGCAACTCCATGGTAAATCAGATTGCCTGACGCGTTTCAGACATAAACTGTCCTTCATCATAGGCAGAGCGACATTGAATGAAAGGCATCGACTGCTGCTTCATATTTCAAATACCTTTAATAGCCATCAGGTGAGGCCTCGTATTTGTCAGCGATTGCATTGTGGGAACAGCAGTTCATAACTCAGCCTCGTAGTTCGTAAACAACAACCCATGTCTGCTCTCAATATATTATAATTTCGCCATTAGTGGGCTGCCAGGGGAAGCAAAAGAAACGTTGTTCAACTATAGTAAGCCATCCTCATGGACCGAAAATGCTCTTGACATCCAGAGCCTCCGGCCCGCCCCTCTGCGGTGGTGCAGTCCCCACGGCATGGCTGCCGTGTAATTTATAAAGTTCCACACTTGCCAAAGCTTCAGGACGCACTCTCCATAGGAAAATTAGGCAACAACGCATTCTGCAACTCCATGGTAAATCAGATTGCCTGACGCGTTTCAGACATAAACTGTCCTTCATCATAGGCTGAGCGACATTGAATGAAAGGCATCGACTGCTGCTTCGTATTTCAAATACCTTTAATAGCCATCAGCTGAGGCCTCGTATTTGTCAGCGATTGCATTGTGGGAACAGCAGTTCATAACTCAGCTTCGTAGTTCGTAAACAACAACCCATGTCTGCTCTCAATATATTATAATTTCGCCATTAGTGGGCTGCCAGGGGAAGCAAAAGAAACGTTGTTCAAATATAGTAAGCCATCCTCATGGACCGAAAATGCTCTTGACATCCAGAGCCTCCGGCCCGCCCCTCTGCGGTCGTGCAGTCCCCACGGCATGGCTGCCGTGTATTTATAAAGTTCCACACTTGCCAAAGCTTCAGGACGCACTCTCCATAGGAAAATTAGGCAACAACGCATTCTGCAACTCCATGGTAAATCAGATTGCCTGACGCGTTTCAGACATAAACTGTCCTTCATCATAGGCAGAGCGACATTGAATGAAAGGCATCGACTGCTGCTTCGTATTTCAAATACCTTTAATAGCCATCAGGTGAGGCCTCGTATTTGTCAGCGATTGCATTGTGGGAACAGCAGTTCATAACTCAGCCTCGTAGTTCGTAAACAACAACCCATGTCTGCTCTCAATATATTATAATTTCGCCATTAGTGGGCTGCCAGGGGAAGCAAAAGATACGTTGTTCAACTATAGTAAGCCATCCTCATGGACCGAAAATGCTCTTGACATCCAGAGCCTCCGGCCCGCCCCTCTGCGGTGGTGCAGTCCCCACGGCATGGCTGCCGTGTAATTTATAAAGTTCCACACTTGCCAAAGCTTCAGGACGCACTCTCCATAGGAAAATTAGGCAACAACGCATTCTGCAACTCCATGGTAAATCAGTTTGCCTGATGCGTTTCAGACATAAACTGTCCTTCATCATAGGCAGAGCGACATTGAATGAAAGGCATCGACTGCTGCTTCGTATTTCAAATACCTTTAATAGCCATCAGCTGAGGCCTCGTATTTGTCAGCGATTGCATTGTGGGAACAGCAGTTCATAACTCAGCCTCGTAGTTCGTAAACAACAACCCATGTCTGGTCTCAATATATTATAATTTCGCCATTAGTGGGCTGCCAGGGGAAGCAAAAGAAACGTTGTTCAAATATAGTAAGCCATCCTCATGGTCCGAAAATGCTCTTGACATCCAGAGCCTCCGGCCCGCCCCTCTGCGGTGGTGCAGTCCCCACGGCATGGCTGCCGTGTAATTTATAAAGTTCCACACTTGCCAAAGCTTCAGGACGCACTCTCCATAGGAAAATTAGGCAACAACGCATTCTGCAACTCCATGGTACATCAGATTGCCTGACGCGTTTCAGACATAAACTCTCCTTCATCATAGGCAGAGCGACATTGAATGAAAGGCATCGACTGCTGCTTCGTATTTCAAATAACTTTAATAGCCATCAGGTGAGGCCTCGTATTTGTCAGCGATTGCATTGTGGGAACAGCAGTTCATAACTCAGCCTCGTAGTTCGTAAACAACAACCCATGTCTTGTCTCAATATATTATAATTTCGCCATTAGTGGGCTGCCAGGGGAAGCAAAAGAAACGTTGTTCAAATATAGTAAGCCATCCTCATGGACCGAAAATGCTCTTGACATCCAGAGCCTCCGGCCCGCCCCTCTGCGGTGGTGCAGTCCCCACGGCATGGCTGCCGTGTAATTTATAAAGTTCCACACTTGCCAAAGCTTCAGGACGCACTCTCCATAGGAAAATTAGGCAACAACGCATTCTGCAACTCCATGGTAAATCAGATTGCCTGACGAGTTTCAGACATAAACTGTCCTTCATCATAGGCAGAGCGACATTGAATGAAAGGCATCGACTGCTGCTTCGTATTTCAAATACCTTTAATAGCCATCAGGTGAGGCCTCGTATTTGTCAGCGATTGCATTGTGGGAACAGCAGTTCATAACTCAGCCTCGTAGTTCGTAAACAACAACCCATGTCTGCTCTCAATATATTATAATTTCGCCATTAGTGGGCTGCCAGGGGAAGCAAAAGAAACGTTGTTCAAATATAGTAAGCCATCCTCATGGACCGAAAATGCTCTTGACATCCAGAGCCTCCGGCCCGCCCCTCTGCGGTGGTGCAGTCCCCACGGCAGGGCTGCCGTGTAATTTATAAAGTTCCACACTTGGCAAAGCTTCAGGACGCACTCTCCATAGGAAAATTAGGCAACAACGCATTCTGCAACTCCATGGTAAATCAGATTGCCTGACGCGTTTCACACATAAACTGTCCTTCATCATAGGCGGAGCGACATTGAATGAAAGGCATCGACTGCTGCTTCGTATTTCAAATACCTTTAATAGCCATCAGGTGAGGCCTCGTATTTGTCAGCGATTGCATTGTGGGAACAGCAGTTCATAACTCAGCCTCGTAGTTCGTAAACAACAACCCATGTCTGCTCTCAATATATTATAATTTCGCCATTAGTGGGCTGCCAGGGGAAGCAAAAGAAACGTTGTTCAAATATAGTAAGCCATCCTCATGGACCGAAAATGCTCTTGACATCCAGAGCCTCCGGCCCGCCCCTCTGCGGTGGTGCAGT
The DNA here is from genome assembly GCF_964204655.1 of Triturus cristatus. Taxonomy (NCBI): domain Eukaryota; kingdom Metazoa; phylum Chordata; class Amphibia; order Caudata; family Salamandridae; genus Triturus; species Triturus cristatus. The sequence continues at coordinate 504,773,869 of NC_140591.1, forward strand.
CCCCACGGCATGGCTGCCATGTAATTTATAAAGTTCCACACTTGCCAAAGCTTCAGGACGCACTCTCCATAGGAAAATTAGGCAACAACGCATTCTGAAACTCCATGGTAAATCAGATTGCCTGACGCGTTTCAGACATAAACTGTCCTTCATCATAGGCTGAGCGACATTGAATGAAAGGCATCGACTGCTGCTTCGTATTTCAAATACCTTTAATAGCCATCAGGTGAGGCCTCGTATTTGTCAGCGATTGCATTGTGGGAACAGCAGTTCATAACTCAGCCTCGTAGTTCGTAAACAACAACCCATGTCTGCTCTCAATATGTTATAATTTCGCCATTAGTGGGCTGCCAGGGGAAGCAAAAGAAACGTGGTTCAAATATAGTAAGCCATCCTCATGGACCGAAAATGCTCTTGACATCCAGAGCCTCCGGCCCGCCCCTCTGCGGTGGTGCAGTCCCCACGGCATGGCTGCCGTGTAATTTATAAAGTTCCACACTTGCCAAAGCTTCAGGACGCACTCTCCATAGGAAAATTAGGCAACAACGCATTCTGCAACTCCATGGTACATCAGATTGCCTGACGCGTTTCAGACATAAACTCTCCTTCATCATAGGCAGAGCGACATTGAATGAAAGGCATCGACTGCTGCTTCGTATTTCAAATAACTTTAATAGCCATCAGGTGAGGCCTCGTATTTGTCAGCGATTGCATTGTGGGAACAGCAGTTCATAACTCAGCCTCGTAGTTCGTAAACAACAACCCATGTCTTGTCTCAATATATTATAATTTCGCCATTAGTGGGCTGCCAGGGGAAGCAAAAGAAACGTTGTTCAAATATAGTAAGCCATCCTCATGGACCGAAAATGCTCTTGACATCCAGAGCCTCCGGCCCGCCCCTCTGCGGTGGTGCAGTCCCCACGGCATGGCTGCCGTGTAATTTATAAAGTTCCACACTTGCCAAAGCTTCAGGACGCACTCTCCATAGGAAAATTAGGCAACAACGCATTCTGCAACTCCATGGTAAATCAGATTGCCTGACGAGTTTCAGACATAAACTGTCCTTCATCATAGGCAGAGCGACATTGAATGAAAGGCATCGACTGCTGCTTCGTATTTCAAATACCTTTAATAGCCATCAGGTGAGGCCTCGTATTTGTCAGCGATTGCATTGTGGGAACAGCAGTTCATAACTCAGCCTCGTAGTTCGTAAACAACAACCCATGTCTGCTCTCAATATATTATAATTTCGCCATTAGTGGGCTGCCAGGGGAAGCAAAAGAAACGTTGTTCAAATATAGTAAGCCATCCTCATGGACCGAAAATGCTCTTGACATCCAGAGCCTCTGGCCCGCCCCTCTGCGGTGGTGCAGTCCCCACGGCAGGGCTGCCGTGTAATTTATAAAGTTCCACACTTGGCAAAGCTTCAGGACGCACTCTCCATAGGAAAATTAGGCAACAACGCATTCTGCAACTCCATGGTAAATCAGATTGCCTGACGCGTTTCACACATAAACTGTCCTTCATCATAGGCAGAGCGACATTGAATGAAAGGCATCGACTGCTGCTTCGTATTTCAAATACCTTTAATAGCCATCAGGTGAGGCCTCGTATTTGTCAGCGATTGCATTGTGGGAACAGCAGTTCATAACTCAGCCTCGTAGTTCGTAAACAACAACCCATGTCTGCTCTCAATATATTATAATTTCGCCATTAGTGGGCTGCCAGGGGAAGCAAAAGAAACGTTGTTCAAATATAGTAAGCCATCCTCATGGACCGAAAATGCTCTTGACATCCAGAGCCTCCGGCCCGCCCCTCTGCGGTGGTGCAGTCCCCACGGCATGGCTGCCATGTAATTTATAAAGTTCCACACTTGCCAAAGCTTCAGGACGCACTCTCCATAGGAAAATTAGGCAACAACGCATTCTGAAACTCCATGGTAAATCAGATTGCCTGACGCGTTTCAGACATAAACTGTCCTTCATCATAGGCTGAGCGACATTGAATGAAAGGCATCGACTGCTGCTTCGTATTTCAAATACCTTTAATAGCCATCAGGTGAGGCCTCGTATTTGTCAGCGATTGCATTGTGGGAACAGCAGTTCATAACTCAGCCTCGTAGTTCGTAAACAACAACCCATGTCTGCTCTCAATATGTTATAATTTCGCCATTAGTGGGCTGCCAGGGGAAGCAAAAGAAACGTGGTTCAAATATAGTAAGCCATCCTCATGGACCGAAAATGCTCTTGACATCCAGAGCCTCCGGCCCGCCCCTCTGCGGTGGTGCAGTCCCCACGGCATGGCTGCCGTGTAATTTATAAAGTTCCACACTTGCCAAAGCTTCAGGACGCACTCTCCATAGGAAAATTAGGCAACAACGCATTCTGCAACTCCATGGTAAATCAGATTTCCTGACGCGTTTCAGACATAAACTGTCCTTCATCATAGGCAGAGCGACATTGAATGAAAGGCATCGACTGCTGCTTCGTATTTCAAATACCTTTAATAGCCATCAGGTGAGGCCTCGTATTTGTCAGCGATTGCATTGTGGGAACAGCAGTTCATAACTCAGCCTCGTAGTTCGTAAACAACAACCCATGTCTGCTCTCAATATATTATAATTTCGCCATTAGTGGGCTGCCAGGGGAAGCAAAAGAAACGTTGTTCAAATATAGTAAGCCATCCTCATGGACCGAAAATGCTCTTGACATCCAGAGCCTCCGGCCCGCCCCTCTGCGGTGGTGCAGTCCCCACGGCATGGCTGCCGTGTAATTTATAAAGTTCCACACTTGGCAAAGCTTCAGGACGCACTCTCCATAGGAAAATTAGGCAACAACGCATTCTGCAACTCCATGGTAAATCAGATTGCCTGACGCGTTTCACACATAAACTGTCCTTCATCATAGGCCGAGCAACATTGAATGAAAGGCATCGACTGCTGCTTCGTATTTCAAATACCTTTAATAGCCATCAGGTGAGGCCTCGTATTTGTCAGCGATTGCATTGTGGGAACAGCAGTTCATAACTCAGCCTCGTAGTTCGTAAACAACAACCCATGTCTGCTCTCAATATATTATAATTTCGCCATTAGTGGGCTGCCAGGGGAAGCAAAAGAAACGTTGTTCAAATATAGTAAGCCATCCTCATGGACCGAAAATGCTCTTGACATCCAGAGCCTCCGGCCCGCCCCTCTGCGGTGGTGCAGTCCCCACGGCATGGCTGCCATGTAATTTATAAAGTTCCACACTTGCCAAAGCTTCAGGACGCACTCTCCATAGGAAAATTAGGCAACAACGCATTCTGAAACTCCATGGTAAATCAGATTGCCTGACGCGTTTCAGACATAAACTGTCCTTCATCATAGGCTGAGCGACATTGAATGAAAGGCATCGACTGCTTCTTCGTATTTCAAATACCTTTAATAGCCATCAGGTGAGGCCTCGTATTTGTCAGCGATTGCATTGTGGGAACAGCAGTTCATAACTCAGCCTCGTAGTTCGTAAACAACAACCCATGTCTGCTCTCAATATATTATAATTTCGCCATTAGTGGGCTGCCAGGGGAAGCAAAAGAAACGTTGTTCAACTATAGTAAGCCATCCTCATGGACCGAAAATGCTCTTGACATCCAGAGCCTCCGGCCCGCCCCTCTGCGGTGGTGCAGTCCCCACGGCATGGCTGCCGTGTAATTTATAAAGTTCCACACTTGCCAAAGCTTCAGGACGCACTCTCCATAGGAAAATTAGGCAACAACGCATTCTGCAACTCCATGGTAAATCAGATTGCCTGACGCGTTTCAGACATAAACTGTCCTTCATCATAGGCAGAGCGACATTGAATGAAAGGCATCGACTGCTGCTTCGTATTTCAAATACCTTTAATAGCCATCAGCTGAGGCCTCGTATTTGTCAGCGATTGCATTGTGGGAACAGCAGTTCATAACTCAGCCTCGTAGTTCGTAAACAACAACCCATGTCTGGTCTCAATATATTATAATTTCGCCATTAGTGGGCTGCCAGGGGAAGCAAAAGAAACGTTGTTCAAATTTAGTAAGCCATCCTCATGGACCGAAAATGCTCTTGACATCCAGAGCCTCCGGCCCGCCCCTCTGCGGTGGTGCAGTCCCCACGGCATGGCTGCCGTGTAATTTATAAAGTTCCACACTTGCCAAAGCTTCAGGACGCACTCTCCATAGGAAAATTAGGCAACAACGCATTCTGCAACTCCATGGTAAATCAGATTGCCTGACGCGTTTCAGACATAAACTGTCCTTCATCATAGGCAGAGCGACATTGAATGAAAGGCATCGACTGCTGCTTCGTATTTCAAATACCTTTAATAGCCATCAGCTGAGGCCTCGTATTTGTCAGCGATTGCATTGTGGGAACAGCAGTTCATAACTCAGCTTCGTAGTTCGTAAACAACAACCCATGTCTGCTCTCAATATATTATAATTTCGCCATTAGTGGGCTGCCAGGGGAAGCAAAAGAAACGTTGTTCAAATATAGTAAGCCATCCTCATGGACCGAAAATGCTCTTGACATCCAGAGCCTCCGGCCCGCCCCTCTGCGGTCGTGCAGTCCCCACGGCATGGCTGCCGTGTATTTATAAAGTTCCACACTTGCCAAAGCTTCAGGACGCACTCTCCATAGGAAAATTAGGCAACAACGCATTCTGCAACTCCATGGTAAATCAGATTGCCTGACGCGTTTCAGACATAAACTGTCCTTCATCATAGGCAGAGCGACATTGAATGAAAGGCATCGACTGCTGCTTCGTATTTCAAATACCTTTAATAGCCATCAGGTGAGGCCTCGTATTTGTCAGCGATTGCATTGTGGGAACAGCAGTTCATAACTCAGCCTCGTAGTTCGTAAACAACAACCCATGTCTGCTCTCAATATATTATAATTTCGCCATTAGTGGGCTGCCAGGGGAAGCAAAAGATACGTTGTTCAACTATAGTAAGCCATCCTCATGGACCGAAAATGCTCTTGACATCCAGAGCCTCCGGCCCGCCCCTCTGCGGTGGTGCAGTCCCCACGGCATGGCTGCCGTGTAATTTATAAAGTTCCACACTTGCCAAAGCTTCAGGACGCACTCTCCATAGGAAAATTAGGCAACAACGCATTCTGCAACTCCATGGTAAATCAGTTTGCCTGATGCGTTTCAGACATAAACTGTCCTTCATCATAGGCAGAGCGACATTGAATGAAAGGCATCGACTGCTGCTTCGTATTTCAAATACCTTTAATAGCCATCAGCTGAGGCCTCGTATTTGTCAGCGATTGCATTGTGGGAACAGCAGTTCATAACTCAGCCTCGTAGTTCGTAAACAACAACCCATGTCTGGTCTCAATATATTATAATTTCGCCATTAGTGGGCTGCCAGGGGAAGCAAAAGAAACGTTGTTCAAATATAGTAAGCCATCCTCATGGTCCGAAAATGCTCTTGACATCCAGAGCCTCCGGCCCGCCCCTCTGCGGTGGTGCAGTCCCCACGGCATGGCTGCCGTGTAATTTATAAAGTTCCACACTTGCCAAAGCTTCAGGACGCACTCTCCATAGGAAAATTAGGCAACAACGCATTCTGCAACTCCATGGTACATCAGATTGCCTGATGCGTTTCAGACATAAACTCTCCTTCATCATAGGCAGAGCGACATTGAATGAAAGGCATCGACTGCTGCTTCGTATTTCAAATAACTTTAATAGCCATCAGGTGAGGCCTCGTATTTGTCAGCGATTGCATTGTGGGAACAGCAGTTCATAACTCAGCCTCGTAGTTCGTAAACAACAACCCATGTCTTGTCTCAATATATTATAATTTCGCCATTAGTGGGCTGCCAGGGGAAGCAAAAGAAACGTTGTTCAAATATAGTAAGCCATCCTCATGGACCGAAAATGCTCTTGACATCCAGAGCCTCCGGCCCGCCCCTCTGCGGTGGTGCAGTCCCCACGGCATGGCTGCCGTGTAATTTATAAAGTTCCACACTTGCCAAAGCTTCAGGACGCACTCTCCATAGGAAAATTAGGCAACAACGCATTCTGCAACTCCATGGTAAATCAGATTGCCTGACGAGTTTCAGACATAAACTGTCCTTCATCATAGGCAGAGCGACATTGAATGAAAGGCATCGACTGCTGCTTCGTATTTCAAATACCTTTAATAGCCATCAGGTGAGACCTCGTATTTGTCAGCGATTGCATTGTGGGAACAGCAGTTCATAACTCAGCCTCGTAGTTCGTAAACAACAACCCATGTCTGCTCTCAATATATTATAATTTCGCCATTAGTGGGCTGCCAGGGGAAGCAAAAGAAACGTTGTTCAAATATAGTAAGCCATCCTCATGGACCGAAAATGCTCTTGACATCCAGAGCCTCCGGCCCGCCCCTCTGCGGTGGTGCAGTCCCCACGGCAGGGCTGCCGTGTAATTTATAAAGTTCCACACTTGGCAAAGCTTCAGGACGCACTCTCCATAGGAAAATTAGGCAACAACGCATTCTGCAACTCCATGGTAAATCAGATTGCCTGACGCGTTTCACACATAAACTGTCCTTCATCATAGGCAGAGCGACATTGAATGAAAGGCATCGACTGCTGCTTCGTATTTCAAATACCTTTAATAGCCATCAGGTGAGGCCTCGTATTTGTCAGCGATTGCATTGTGGGAACAGCAGTTCATAACTCAGCCTCGTAGTTCGTAAACAACAACCCATGTCTGCTCTCAATATATTATAATTTCGCCATTAGTGGGCTGCCAGGGGAAGCAAAAGAAACGTTGTTCAAATATAGTAAGCCATCCTCATGGACCGAAAATGCTCTTGACATCCAGAGCCTCCGGCCCGCCCCTCTGCGGTGGTGCAGTCCCCACGGCATGGCTGCCATGTAATTTATAAAGTTCCACACTTGCCAAAGCTTCAGGACGCACTCTCCATAGGAAAATTAGGCAACAACGCATTCTGAAACTCCATGGTAAATCAGATTGCCTGACGCGTTTCAGACATAAACTGTCCTTCATCATAGGCTGAGCGACATTGAATGAAAGGCATCGACTGCTGCTTCGTATTTCAAATACCTTTAATAGCCATCAGGTGAGGCCTCGTATTTGTCAGCGATTGCATTGTGGGAACAGCAGTTCATAACTCAGCCTCGTAGTTCGTAAACAACAACCCATGTCTGCTCTCAATATGTTATAATTTCGCCATTAGTGGGCTGCCAGGGGAAGCAAAAGAAACGTGGTTCAAATATAGTAAGCCATCCTCATGGACCGAAAATGCTCTTGACATCCAGAGCCTCCGGCCCGCCCCTCTGCGGTGGTGCAGTCCCCACGGCATGGCTGCCGTGTAATTTATAAAGTTCCACACTTGCCAAAGCTTCAGGACGCACTCTCCATAGGAAAATTAGGCAACAACGCATTTTGCAACTCCATGGTAAATCAGATTTCCTGACGCGTTTCAGACATAAACTGTCCTTCATCATAGGCAGAGCGACATTGAATGAAAGGCATCGACTGCTGCTTCGTATTTCAAATACCTTTAATAGCCATCAGGTGAGGCCTCGTATTTGTCAGCGATTGCATTGTGGGAACAGCAGTTCATAACTCAGCCTCGTAGTTCGTAAACAACAACCCATGTCTGCTCTCAATATATTATAATTTCGCCATTAGTGGGCTGCCAGGGGAAGCAAAAGAAACGTTGTTCAAATATAGTAAGCCATCCTCATGGACCGAAAATGCTGTTGACATCCAGAGCCTCCGGCCCGCCCCTCTGCGGTGGTGCAGTCCCCACGGCATGGCTGCCGTGTAATTTATAAAGTTCCACACTTGGCAAAGCTTCAGGACGCACTCTCCATAGGAAAATTAGGCAACAACGCATTCTGCAACTCCATGGTAAATCAGATTGCCTGACGCGTTTCACACATAAACTGTCCTTCATCATAGGCCGAGCAACATTGAATGAAAGGCATCGACTGCTGCTTCGTATTTCAAATACCTTTAATAGCCATCAGGTGAGGCCTCGTATTTGTCAGCGATTGCATTGTGGGAACAGCAGTTCATAACTCAGCCTCGTAGTTCGTAAACAACAACCCATGTCTGCTCTCAATATATTATAATTTCGCCATTAGTGGGCTGCCAGGGGAAGCAAAAGAAACGTTGTTCAAATATAGTAAGCCATCCTCATGGACCGAAAATGCTCTTGACATCCAGAGCCTCCGGCCCGCCCCTCTGCGGTGGTGCAGTCCCCACGGCATGGCTGCCATGTAATTTATAAAGTTCCACACTTGCCAAAGCTTCAGGACGCACTCTCCATAGGAAAATTAGGCAACAACGCATTCTGAAACTCCATGGTAAATCAGATTGCCTGACGCGTTTCAGACATAAACTGTCCTTCATCATAGGCTGAGCGACATTGAATGAAAGGCATCGACTGCTGCTTCGTATTTCAAATACCTTTAATAGCCATCAGGTGAGGCCTCGTATTTGTCAGCGATTGCATTGTGGGAACAGCAGTTCATAACTCAGCCTCGTAGTTCGTAAACAACAACCCATGTCTGCTCTCAATATGTTATAATTTCGCCATTAGTGGGCTGCCAGGGGAAGCAAAAGAAACGTGGTTCAAATATAGTAAGCCATCCTCATGGACCGAAAATGCTCTTGACATCCAGAGCCTCCGGCCCGCCCCTCTGCGGTGGTGCAGCCCCACGGCATGGCTGCCGTGTAATTTATAAAGTTCCACACTTGCCAAAGCTTCAGGACGCACTCTCCATAGGAAACTTAGGCATCAACGCATTCTGCAACTCCATGGTAAATCAGATTGCCTGACGCGTCTCAGACATAAACTGTCCTTCATCATAGGCAGAGCGACATTGAATGAAAGGCATCGACTGCTGCTTCGTATTTCAAATACCTTTAATAGCCATCAGGTGAGGCCTCGTATTTGTCAGCGATTGCATTGTGGGAACAGCAGTTCATAACTCAGCCTCGTAGTTCGTAAACAACAACCCATGTCTGCTCTCAATATATTATAATTTCGCCATTAGTGGGCTGCCAGGGGAAGCAAAAGAACGTTGTTCAAATATAGTAAGCCATCCTCCTGGACCGAAAATGCTCTTGACATCCAGAGCCTCCGGCCCGCCCCTCTGTGGTGGTGCAGTCCCCACGGCATGGCTGCCGTGTAATTTATAAAGTTCCACACTTGCCAAAGCTTCAGGACGCACTCTCCATAGGAAAATTAGGCAACAACGCATTCTGCAACTCCATGGTAAATAAGATTGCCTGACACGTTTCAGACATAAACTGTCCTTCATCATAGGCAGAGCGACATTGAATGAAAGGCATCGACTGCTGCTTCGTATTTCAAATACCTTTAATAGCCATCAGGTGAGGCCTCGTATTTGTCAGCTTTTGCATTGTGGGAACAGCAGTTCATAACTCATCCTCGTAGTTCGTAAACAACAACCCATGTCTGCTCTCAATATATTATAATTTCGCCATTAGTGGGCTGCCAGGGGAAGCAAAAAAAACGTTCAAATATAGTAAGCCATCCTCATGGACCGAAAATGCTCTTGACATCCAGATCCTCCGGCCCGCCCCTCTGCGGTGGTGCAGTCCCCACGGCATGGCTGCCGTGTAATTTATAAAGTTCCACACTTGCCAAAGCTTCAGGACGCACGCTCCATAGGAAAATTAGGCAACAACGCATTCTGCAACTCCATGGTAAATCAGATTGCCTGACGCGTTTCAGACATAAACTGTCCTTCATCATAGGCAGAGCGACATTGAATGAAAGGCATCGGCTGCTGCTTCGTATTTCAAATACCTTTAATAGCCATCAGGTGAGACCTCGTATTTGTCAGCGATTGCATTGTGGGAACAGCAGTTCATAACTCAGCCTCGTAGTTCGTAAACAACAACCCATGTCTGCTCTCAATATATTATAATTTCGCCATTAGTGGGCTGCCAGGGGAAGCAAAAGAAACGTTGTTCAAATATAGTAAGCCATCCTCATGGACCGAAAATGCTCTTGACATCCAGAGCCTCCGGCCCGCCCCTCTGCGGTGGTGCAGTCCCCACGGCATGGCTGCCGTGTAATTTATAAAGTTCCACACTTGCCAAAGCTTCAGGACGCACTCTCCATAGGAAAATTAGGCAACAACGCATTCTGCAACTCCATGGTAAATCAGATTGCCTGACGAGTTTCAGACATAAACTGTCCTTCATCATAGGCAGAGCGACATTGTATGAAAGGCATCGACTGCTGCTTCGTATTTCAAATACCTTTAATAGCCATCAGGTGAGGCCTCGTATTTGTCAGCGATTGCATTGTGGGAACAGCAGTTCATAACTCAGCCTCGTAGTTCGTAAACAACAACCCATGTCTGCTCTCAATATATTATAATTTTGCCATTAGTGGGCTGCCAGGGGAAGTAAAAGAAACGTTGTTCAAATATAGTAAGTCATCCTCATGGACCGAAAATGGTCTTGACATCCAGAGCCTCCGGCCCGCCCCTCTGCGGTCGTGCAGTCCCCACGGCATGGCTGCCGTGTATTTATGAAGTTCCACACTTGCCAAAGCTTCAGGACGCACTCTCCATAGGAAAATTAGGCAACAACGCATTCTGCAACTCCATGGTAAATCAGATTGCCTGACGCGTTTCAGACATAAACTGTCCTTCATCATAGGCAGAGCGACATTGAATGAAAGGCATCGACTGCTGCTTCATATTTCAAATACCTTTAATAGCCATCAGGTGAGGCCTCGTATTTGTCAGCGATTGCATTGTGGGAACAGCAGTTCATAACTCAGCCTCGTAGTTCGTAAACAACAACCCATGTCTGCTCTCAATATATTATAATTTCGCCATTAGTGGGCTGCCAGGGGAAGCAAAAGAAACGTTGTTCAACTATAGTAAGCCATCCTCATGGACCGAAAATGCTCTTGACATCCAGAGCCTCCGGCCCGCCCCTCTGCGGTGGTGCAGTCCCCACGGCATAGCTGCCGTGTAATTTATAAAGTTCCACACTTGCCAAAGCTTCAGGACGCACTCTCCATAGGAAAATTAGGCAACAACGCATTCTGCAACTCCATGGTAAATCAGATTGCCTGACGCGTTTCAGACATAAACTGTCCTTCATCATAGGCAAAGCGACATTGAATGAAAGGCATCGACTGCTGCTTCGTATTTCAAATACCTTTAATAGCCATCAGCTGAGGCCTCCTATTTGTCAGCGATTGCATTGTGGGAACAGCAGTTCATAACTCAGCCTCGTAGTTCGTAAACAACAACCCATGTCTGGTCTCAATATATTATAATTTCGCCATTAGTGGGCTGCCAGGGGAAGCAAAAGAAACGTTGTTCAAATTTAGCAAGCCATCCTCATGGACCGAAAATGCTCTTGACATCCAGATCCTCCGGCCCGCCCCTCTGCGGTGGTGCAGTCCCCACGGCATGGCTGCCGTGTAATTTATAAAGTTCCACACTTGCCAAAGCTTCAGGACGCACTCTCCATAGGAAAATTAGGCAACAACGCATTCTGCAACTCCATGGTAAATCAGATTGCCTGACGCGTTTCAGACATAAACTGTCCTTCATCATAGGCAGAGCGACATTGAATGAAAGGCATCGACTGCTGCTTCGTATTTCAAATACCTTTAATAGCCATCAGCTGAGGCCTCGTATTTGTCAGCGATTGCATTGTGGGAACAGCAGTTCATAACTCAGCTTCGTAGTTCGTAAACAACAACCCATGTCTGCTCTCAATATATTATAATTTCGCCATTAGTGGGCTGCCAGGGGAAGCAAAAGAAACGTTGTTCAAATATAGTAAGCCATCCTCATGGACCGAAAATGCTCTTGACATCCAGAGCCTCCGGCCCGCCCCTCTGCGGTCGTGCAGTCCCCACGGCATGGCTGCCGTGTATTTATAAAGTTCCACACTTGCCAAAGCTTCAGGACGCACTCTCCATAGGAAAATTAGGCAACAACGCATTCTGCAACTCCATGGTAAATCAGATTGCCTGACGCGTTTCAGACATAAACTGTCCTTCATCATAGGCAGAGCGACATTGAATGAAAGGCATCGACTGCTGCTTCGTATTTCAAATACCTTTAATAGCCATCAGGTGAGGCCTCGTATTTGTCAGCGATTGCATTGTGGGAACAGCAGTTCATAACTCAGCCTCGTAGTTCGTAAACAACAACCCATGTCTGCTCTCAATATATTATAATTTCGCCATTAGTGGGCTGCCAGGGGAAGCAAAAGATACGTTGTTCAACTATAGTAAGCCATCCTCATGGACCGAAAATGCTCTTGACATCCAGAGCCTCCGGCCCGCCCCTCTGCGGTGGTGCAGTCCCCACGGCATGGCTGCCGTGTAATTTATAAAGTTCCACACTTGCCAAAGCTTCAGGACGCACTCTCCATAGGAAAATTAGGCAACAACGCATTCTGCAACTCCATGGTAAATCAGTTTGCCTGATGCGTTTCAGACATAAACTGTCCTTCATCATAGGCAGAGCGACATTGAATGAAAGGCATCGACTGCTGCTTCGTATTTCAAATACCTTTAATAGCCATCAGCTGAGGCCTCGTATTTGTCAGCGATTGCATTGTGGGAACAGCAGTTCATAACTCAGCCTCGTAGTTCGTAAACAACAACCCATGTCTGGTCTCAATATATTATAATTTCGCCATTAGTGGGCTGCCAGGGGAAGCAAAAGAAACGTTGTTCAAATATAGTAAGCCATCCTCATGGACCGAAAATGCTCTTGACATCCAGAGCCTCCGGCCCGCCCCTCTGCAGTGGTGCAGTCCCCACGGCATGGCTGCCGTGTAATTTATAAAGTTCCACACTTGCCAAAGCTTCAGGACGCACTCTCCATAGGAAAATTAGGCAACAACGCATTCTGCAACTCCATGGTAAATCAGATTGCCTGACGCGTTTCAGACATAAACTCTCCTTCATCATAGGCAGAGCGACATTGAATGAAAGGCATCGACTGCTGCTTCGTATTTCAAATAACTTTAATAGCCATCAGGTGAGGCCTCGTATTTGTCAGCGATTGCATTGTGGGAACAGCAGTTCATAACTCAGCCTCGTAGTTCGTAAACAACAACCCATGTCTGGTCTCAATATATTATAATTTCGCCATTAGTGGGCTGCCAGGGGAAGCAAAAGAAACGTTGTTCAAATATAGTAAGCCATCCTCATGGACCGAAAATGCTCTTGACATCCAGAGCCTCCGGCCCGCCCCTCTGCGGTGGTGCAGTCCCCACGGCATGGCTGCCGTGTAATTTATAAAGTTATACACTTGCCAAAGCTTCAGGACGCACTCTCCATAGGAAAATTAGGCAACAGCGCATTCTGCAACTCCATGGTAAATCAGATTGCCTGACGAGTTTCAGACATAAACTGTCCTTCATCATAGGCAGAGCGACATTGAATGAAAGGCATCGACTGCTGCTTCGTATTTCAAATACCTTTAATAGCCATCAGGTGAGGCCTCGTATTTGTCAGCGATTGCATTGTGGGAACAGCAGTTCATAACTCAGCCTCGTAGTTCGTAAACAACAACCCATGTCTGCTCTCAATATATTATAATTTCGCCATTAGTGGGCTGCCAGGGGAAGCAAAAGAAACGTGGTTCAAATATAGTAAGCCATCCTCATGGACCGAAAATGCTCTTGACATCCAGAGCCTCCGGCCCGCCCCTCTGCGGTGGTGCAGTCCTCACGGCATGGCTGCCGTGTAATTTATAAAGTTCCACACTTGCCAAAGCTTCAGGACGCACTCTCCATAGGAAAATTAGGCAACAACGCATTCTGTAACTCCATGGTAAATCAGATTGCCTGACGCGTTTCAGACATAAACTGTCCTTCATCATAGGCAGAGCAACATTGAATCAAAGGCATCGACTGATGCTTCGTATTTCAAATACCTTTAATAGCCATCAGGTGAGGCCTCGTATTTGTCAGCGATTGCATTGTGGGAACAGCAGTTCATAACTCAGCCTCGTAGTTCGTAAACAACAACCCATGTCTGCTCTCAATATATTATAATTTCGCCATTAGTGGCCTGCCAGGGGAAGCAAAAGAAACGTTGTTCAAATATAGTAAGCCATCCTCCTGGACCGAAAATGCTCTTGACATCCAGAGCCTCCGGCCCGCCCCTCTGCGGTGGTGCAGTCCCCACGGCATGGCTGCCGTGTAATTTATAAAGTTCCACACTTGCCAAAGCTTCAGGACGCACTCTCCATAGGAAAATTAGGCAACAACGCATTCTGCAACGCCATGGTAAATAAGATTGCCTGACGCGTTTCAGACATAAACTGTCCTTCATCATAGGCGGAGCGACATTGAATGAAAGGCATCGACTGCTGCTTCGTATTTTAAATATCTTTAATAGCCATCAGGTGAGGCCTCGTATTTGTCAGTGATTGCATTGTGGGAACAGCAGTTCATAACTCAGCTTCGTAGTTCGTAAACAACAACCCATGTCTGCTCTCAATATATTATAATTTCGCCATTAGAGGGCTGCCAGGGGAAGCAAAAGAAACGTTGTTCAAATATAGTAAGCCATCCTCATGGAGCGAAAATGCTCTTGACATCCAGAGCCTCCGGCCCGCCCCTCTGCGGTGGTGCAGTCCCCACGGCATGGCTGCCGTGTAATTTATAAAGTTCCACACTTGCCAAAGCTTCAGGACGCACTCTCCATAGGAAAATTAGGCAACAACGCATTCTGCAACTCCATGGTAAATCAGATTTCCTGACGCGTTTCAGACATAAACTGTCCTTCATCATAGGCAGAGCGACATTGAATGAAAGGCATCGACTGCTGCTTCGTATTTCAAATACCTTTAATAGCCATCAGGTGAGGCCTCGTATTTGTCAGCGATTGCATTGTGGGAACAGCAGTTCATAACTCAGCCTCGTAGTTCGTAAACAACAACCCATGTCTGCTCTCAATATATTATAATTTCGCCATTAGTGGGCTGCCAGGGGAAGCAAAAGAAACGTTGTTCAAATATAGTAAGCCATCCTCATGGACCGAAAATGCTCTTGACATCCAGAGCCTCCGGCCCGCCCCTCTGCGGTGGTGCAGTCCCCACGCCATGGCTGCCGTGTAATTTATAAAGTTCCACACTTGGCAAAGCTTCAGGACGCACTCTCCATAGGAAAATTAGGCAACAACGCATTCTGCAACTCCATGGTAAATCAGATTGCCTGACGCGTTTCACACATAAACTGTCCTTCATCATAGGCAGAGCAACATTGAATGAAAGGCATCGACTGCTGCTTCGTATTTCAAATACCTTTAATAGCCATCAGGTGAGGCCTCGTATTTGTCAGCGATTGCATTGTGGGAACAGCAGTTCATAACTCAGCCTCGTAGTTCGTAAACAACAACCCATGTCTGGTCTCAATATATTATAATTTCGCCATTAGTGGGCTGCCAGGGGAAGCAAAAGAAACGTTGTTCAAATATGGTAAGCCATCCTCATGGACCGAAAATGCTCTTGACATCCAGAGCCTCCGGCCCGCCCCTCTGCGGTGGTGCAGTCCCCACGGCATGGCTGCCGTGTAATTTATAAAGTTCCACACTTGCCAAAGCTTCAGGACGCACTCTCCATAGGAAAATTAGGCAACAACGCATTCTGCAACTCCATGGTAAATAATAATTTTCCTATGGAGAGTGCGTCCTGAAGCTTTGGCAAGTGTGGAACTTTATAAATCACACGGCAGCCATGCCGTGGGGACTGCACCACCGCAGAGGGGCGGGCCGGAGGCTCTGGATGTCAAGAGCATTTTCGGTCCATGAGGATGGCTTACTATATTTGAACAATGTTTCTTTTGCTTCTCCTGGCAGCCCACTAATGGCGAAATTATAATATATTGAGAGCAGACATGGGTTGTTGTTTACGAACTACGAGGCTGAGTTATGAACTGCTGTTCCCACAATGCAATCGCTGACAAATACGAGGCCTCACCTGATGGCTATTAAAAGTATTTGAAATACGAAGCAGCAGTCGATGCCTTTCATTCAATGTCGCTCTGCCTACGATGAAGGACAGTTTATGTCTGAAACGCGTCAGGCAATCTTATTTACCATGGAGTTGCAGAATGCGTTGTTGCCTAATTTTCCTATGGAGAGTGCGTCCTGAAGCTTTGGCAAGTGTGGAACTTTATAAATTACACGGCAGCCATGCCGTGGGGACTGCACCACCGCAGAGGGGCGGGCCGGAGGCTCTGGATGTCAAGAGCATTTTCGGTCCATGAGGATGGCTTACAATATTTGAATAATGTTTCTTTTGCTTCCCCTGGCAGCCCACTAATGGCGAAACTCTAATATATTGAGAGCCGACATGGGTTGTTGTTTACGAACTACGCGGCTGAGTTATGAACTGCTGTTCCCACAATGCAATCGCTGACAAATACGAGGCCTCACCTGATGGCTATTAAAGGTATTTGAAATACGAAGCAGCAGTCGATGCCTTTCATTCAATGTCGCTCTGCCTATGATGAAGGACAGTTTATGTCTGAAACGCGTCAGGCAATCTTATTTACCATGGTGTTGCAGAATGCGTTGTTGCCTAATTTTCGTATGGAGAGTGCGTCCTGAAGCTTTGGCAAGTGTGGAACTTAATAAATTACATGGCAGCCATGCCGTGGGGACTGCACCACCGCAGAGGGGCGGGCCGGAGGCTCTGGATGTCAAGAGCATTTTCGGTCCATGAGGATGGTTTACTATATTTGAACAACGTTTCTTTTGCTTCCCCTGGCAGCCCACTAATGGCGAAATTATAATATATTGAGAGCAGACATGGGTTGTTGTTTACGAACTACGAGGCTGAGTTATGAACTGCTGTTCCCACAATGCAATCGCTGACAAATACGAGGCCTCACCTGATGGCTATTAAAGGTATTTGAAATACGAAGCAGCAGTCGATGCCTTTCATTCAATGTCGCTCTGCCTATGATGAAGGACAGTTTATGTCTGAAACTCGTCAGGCAATCTGATTTACCATGGAGTTGCAGAATGCGTTGTTGCCTAATTTTCCTATGGAGAGTGCGTCCTGAAGCTTTGGCAAGTGTGGAACTTTATAAATTACACGGCAGCCATGCCGTGGGGACTGCACCACCGCAGAGGGGCGGGCCGGAGGCTCTGGATGTCAAGAGCATTTTCGGTCCATGAGGATGGCTTACTATATTTGAACAACGTTTCTTTTGCTTCCCCTGGCAGCCCACTAATGGCGAAATTATAATATATTGAGACAAGACATGGGTTGTTGTTTACGAACTACGAGGCTGAGTTATGAACTGCTGTTCCCACAATGCAATCGCTGACAAATACGAGGCCTCACCTGATGGCTATTAAAGGTATTTGAAATACGAAGCAGCAGTCGATGCCTTTCATTCAATGTCGCTCTGCCTATGATGAAGGACAGTTTATGTCTGAAACGCGTCAGGCAATCTGATTTACCATGGAGTTGCAGAATGCGTTGTTGCCTAATTTTCCTATGGAGAGTGCATCCTGAAGCTTTGGCAAGTGTGGAACTTTATAAATTACACGGCAGCCATGCCGTGGGGACTGCACCACCGCAGAGGGGCGGGCCGGAGGCTCTGGATGTCAAAAGCATTTTCGGTCCATGAGGATGGCTTACTATATTTGAACAACGTTTCTTTTGCTTCCCCTAGAAGCCCACTAATGGCGAAATTATAATATATTGAGAGCAGACATGGGTTGTTGTTTACGAACTACGAGGCTGAGTTATGAACTGCTGTTCCCACAATGCAATCGCTGACAAATACGAGGCCTCACCTGATGGCTATTAAAGGTATTTGAAATACGAAGCAGCAGTCGATGCCTTTCATTCAATGTCGCTCTGCCTATGATGAAGGACAGTTTATGTCTGAAACGCGTCAGGCTATCTTATTTACCATGGAGTTGCAGAATGCGTTGTTGCCTAATTTTCCTATGGAGAGTGCATCCTGAAGCTTTGGCAAGTGTGGAACTTTATAAATTACACGGCAGCCATGCCGTGGGGACTGCACCACCGCAGAGGGGCGGGCCGGAGGCTCTGGATGTCAAGAGCATTTTCGGTCCATGAGGATGGCTTACTATATTTGAACAATGTTTCTTTTGCTTCCCCTGGCAGCCCACTAATGGCAAAATTATAATATATTGAGAGCAGACATGGGTTGTTGTTTACGAACTACGAGGCTGAGTTATGAACTGCTGTTCCCACAATGCAATCGCTGACAAATACGAGGCCTCACCTGATGGCTATTAAAGTTATTTGAAATACGAAGCAGCAGTCGATGCCTTTCATTCAATGTCGCTCTGCCTATGATGAAGGACAGTTTATGTCTGAAACACGTCAGGCAATCTTATTTACCATCGAGTTGCAAAATGCGTTGTTGCCTAATTTTCCTATGGAGAGTGCGTCCTGAAGCTTTGGCAAGTGTGGAACTTTATAAATTACACGGAAGCCATGCCGTGGGGACTGCACCACCGCAGAGGGGCGGGCCGGAGGCTCTGGATGTCAAGAGCATTTTCGGTCCATGAGGATGGCTTACTATATTTGAACAATGTTTCTTTTGCTTCCCCTGGCAGCCCACTAATGGCGAAATTATAATATATTGAGAGCAGACATGGGTTGTTGTTTACGAACTACGAGGCTGAGTTATGAACTGCTGTTCCCACAATGCAATCGCTGACAAATACGAGGCCTCACCTGATGGCTATTAAAGGTATTTGAAATACGAAGCATCAGTCGATGCCTTTCATTCAATGTCGCTCTGCCTATGATGAAGGAGAGTTTATGTCTGAAACGCGTCAGGCAATCTTATTTACCATGGAGTTGCAGAATGCGTTGTTGCCTAATTTTCCTATGGAGAGTGCGTCCTGAAGCTTTGGCAAGTGTGGAACTTTATAAATTACATGGCAGCCATGCTGTGGGGACTGCACCACCGCAGAGGGGCGGGCCGGAGGCTCTGGATGTCAAGAGCATTTTCGGTCCATGAGGATGGCTTACTATATTTGAACAACGTTTCTTTTGCTTCCCCTGGCAGCCCACTAATGGCGAAATTATAATATATTGAGAGCAGACATGGGTTGTTGTTTACGAACTACGAGGCTGAGTTATGAACTGTTGTTCCCACAATGCAATCGCTGACAAATACGAGGCCTCACCTGATGGCTATTAAAGGTATTTGAAATACGAAGCATCAGGCGATGCCTTTGATTCAATGTCGCTCTGCCTATGATGAAGGACAGTTTATGTCTGAAACGCGTCAGGCAATCTTATTTACCATGGAGTTGCAGAATGCGTTGTTGCCTAATTTTCCTATGGAGAGTGCGTCCTGAAGCTTTGGCAAGTGTGGAACTTTATAAATTACACGGCAGCCATGCCGTGGGGACTGCACCACCGCAGTGGGGCAGGCCGGAGGCTCTGGATGTCAAGAGCATTTACGGTCCATGAGGATGGCTTACTATATTTGAACAACGTTTCTTTTGCTTCCCCTGGCAGCCCACTAATGGCGAAATTATAATATATTGAGAGCAGACATGGGTTGTTGTTTACGAACTACGAGGCTGAGTTATGAACTGCTGTTCCCACAATGCAATCGCTGACAAATACGAGGCCTCACCTGATGGCTATTAAAGGTATTTGAAATACGAAGCAGCAGTCGATGCCTTTCATTCAATGTCGCTCTGCCTATGATGAAGGACAGTTTATGCCTGAAACGCGTCAGGCAATCTTATTTACCATGGAGTTGCAGAATGCGTTGTTGCCTAATTTTCCTATGGAGAGTGCGTCCTGAAGCTTTGGCAAGTGTGGAACTTTATAAATCACACGGCAGCCATGCCGTGGGGACTGCACCACCGCAGAGGGGCGGGCCGGAGGCTCTGGATGTCAAGAGCATTTTCGGTCCATGAGGATGGCTTACTATATTTGAACAACGTTTCTTTTGCTTCCCCTGGCAGCCCACTAATGGCGAAATTATAATATATTGAGAGCAGACATGGGTTGTTGTTTACGAACTACGAGGCTGAGTTATGAACTGCTGTTCCTACAATGCAATCGCTGACAAATACGAGGCCTCACCTGATGGCTATTAAAGGTATTTGAAATACGAAGCAGCAGTCGATGCCTTTCATTCAATGTCGCTCTGCCTATGATGAAGGACAGTTTATGCCTGAAACGCGTCAGGCAATCTTATTTACCATGGAGTTGCAGAATGCGTTGTTGCCTAATTTTCCTATGGAGAGTGCGTCCTGAAGCTTTGGCAAGTGTGGAACTTTATAAATCACACGGCAGCCATGCCGTGGGGACTGCACCACCGCAGAGGGGCGGGCCGGAGGCTCTGGATGTCAAGAGCATTTTCGGTCCATGAGGATGGCTTACTATATTTGAACAATGTTTCTTTTGCTTCCCCTGGCAGCCCACTAATGGCAAAATTATAATATATTGAGAGCAGACATGGGTTGTTGTTTACGAACTACGAGGC
Source organism: Triturus cristatus (assembly GCF_964204655.1). Classification (NCBI taxonomy): domain Eukaryota; kingdom Metazoa; phylum Chordata; class Amphibia; order Caudata; family Salamandridae; genus Triturus; species Triturus cristatus. The sequence continues at coordinate 504,794,385 of NC_140591.1, forward strand.
TGAGTTATGAACTGCTGTTCCCACAATGCAATCGCTGACAAATACGAGGCCTCACCTGATGGCTATTAAAAGTATTTGAAATACGAAGCAGCAGTCGATGCCTTTCATTCAATGTCGCTCTGCCTTTGATGAAGGACAGTTTATGTCTGAAACGCGTCAGGCAATCTTATTTACCATGGAGTTGCAGAATGCGTTGTTGCCTAATTTTCCTATGGAGAGTGCGTCCTGAAGCTTTGGCAAGTGTGGAACTTTATAAATTACACGGCAGCCATGCCGTGGGGACTGCACCACCGCAGAGGGGCGGGCCGGAGGCTCTGGATGTCAAGAGCATTTTCGGTCCATGAGGATGGCTTACTATATTTGAACAATGTTTCTTTTGCTTCCCCTGGCAGCCCACTAATGGCGAAATTATAATATATTGAGAGCAGACATGGGTTGTTGTTTACGAACTACGAGGCTGAGTTATGAACTGCTGTTCCCACAATGCAATCGCTGACAAATACGAGGCCTCACCTGATGGCTACTAAAGGTATTTGAAATACGAAGCAGCAGTCGATGCCTTTCATTCAATGTCGCTCTCTCTATGATGAAGGACAGTTTATGTCTGAAACGCGTCAGGCTATCTTATTTACCATGGAGTTGCAGAATGCGTTGTTGCCTAATTTTCCTATGGAGAGTGCATCCTGAAGCTTTGGCAAGTGTGGAACTTTATAAATTACACGGCAGCCATGCCGTGGGGACTGCACCACCGCAGAGGGGCGGGCCGGAGGCTCTGGATGTCAAGAGCATTTTCGGTCCATGAGGATGGCTTACTATATTTGAACAACGTTTCTTTTGCTTCCCCTGGCAGCCCACTAATGGCGAAATTATAATATATTGAGAGCAGACATGGGTTGTTGTTTACGAACTACGAGGCTGAGTTATGAACTGCTGTTCCCACAATGCAATCGCTGACAAATACGAGGCCTCACCTGATGGCTATTAAAGGTATTTGAAATACGAAGCAGCAGTCGATGCCTTTCATTCAATGTCGCTCTGCCTATGATGAAGGACAGTTTATGTCTGAAACGCGTCAGGCAATCTGATTTACCATGGAGTTTCAGAATGCGTTGTTGCCTAATTTTCCTATGGAGAGTGCGTCCTGAAGCTTTGGCAAGTGTGGAACTTTATAAATTACACGGCAGCCATGCCGTGGGGACTGCACCACTGCAGAGGGGCGGGCCGGAGGCTCTGGATGTCAAGAGCATTTTCGGTCCATGAGGATGGCTTACTATATTTGAACAACGTTTCTTTTGCTTCCCCTGGCAGCCCACTAATGGCGAAATTATAATATATTGAGAGCAGACATGGGTTGTTGTTTACGAACTACGAGGCTGAGTTATGAACTGCTGTTCCCACAATGCAATCGCTGACAAATACGAGGCCTCACCTGATGGCTATTAAAGGTATTTGAAATACGAAGCAGCAGTCGATGCCTTTCATTCAATGTCGCTCTGCCTATGATGAAGGACAGTTTATGTCTGAAACGCGTCAGGCAATCTGATTTACCATGGAGTTGCAGAATGCGTTGTTGCCTAATTTTCCTATGGAGAGTGCGTCCTGAAGCTTTGGCAAGTGTGGAACTTTATAAATTACACGGCAGCCATGCCGTGGGGACTGCACCACCGCAGAGGGGCGGGTCGGAGGCTCTGGATGTCAAGAGCATTTTCGGTCCATGAGGATGGCTTACTATATTTGAACAACGTTTCTTTTGCTTCCCCTGGCAGCCCACTAATGGCGAGATTATAATATATTGAGAGCAGACATGGGTTGTTGTTTACGAACAACGAGGCTGAGTTATGAACTGCTGTTCCCACAATGCAATCGCTGACAAATACGAAAGTGATTTCCCCAATGTATTTGTCTAAAAATGCAATGCCACCTGAATTGTCATCCCTTCCGGATGTCCTTTGGGCTACTGGTCCCGATGATGTGGGTCTTTTGGAAATACCGCCATATGCGGTCACTTTAAAAGCCAATGTCAGATTGCCACGTATTCCCCAGTACAAGATCTCCAATGAAGGTCAGAAAGCATTGTTAGCAATTGTCAGTGATTTGATTAAAAAGGGTGTAATTGAAGAGACAAGGGGCAACGTTTGCAATAGTCCTGTTTTACCTGTCTTAAAACGAACGGACCCTTCACAGCCACCTGTTTACAGATTTGTGATTGATCTTAGAGAGGTTAATAAGATTGTTGTACCACAGTTTCCAGTTGTCCCTGATATAACTGCTTTGTTAACTATGATTCCAGCCTCCGCTGCATGGTTCTCAGTGATCGATTTAAAGAGTGCCTTCTTTAGCATCCCAATTGCAGAGGAGAGCAGAGACATTTTTGGCTTTAGTTTAGGAGGTCGCAGCTTCCGCTTTAAACGCGCTCCCCAGGGCTACTGTGAAAGTCCATCAATATACAGTCAGGCTCTAAAAGCGCAGCTTGATGCACTGGTTTTACCCAGTGGCGCTATCATTATTCAGTATGTTGACGATTTACTAATCGCCGCGGATACTGAAAAGATTTGCAAAAACGCTACCTTGTCATTGTTGCGTCATTTGTCTGCCTTCCATCACAAAGTGTCTCTCTCAAAGCTCCAATATTGTCGACAAGAAGTGACCTACTTAGGTCATCTCTTATCGAAGGAGGGAAGGAAACTGACCCCAGAAAGAATTCAAGCCATTACACAGTTGAGTGTGCCAAGAACACAGAGAGAAGTGCGTGCTTTCTTGGGCATTACTTCATACTGTAGGCATTGGATTCCTAATTTTTCCTTGTTGGCAAAACCTTTGTTAGCATTAACATGCAAAGACACACCGAATCCTATTCCATGGTCTGAAGAGTGTCAGAAAAGTTTTTGGGAATTGCGCAATGCATTATGTTCAGCTCCTGTGTTGGGTACCCCTGACTACAGCAAGCCTTTTACATTGTATGTTCATGAGAAAGATGGTTGCGCATTATCAGTGTTAACACAGCCTTTTGGCGACAGACCGCGTCCATGCGCATATTTTTCGTCAACCTTGGACCCGGTAGCGAGGGCATTGCCAAGTTGTCTGAGAGCCACAGCCGCCGCAGCTATGTCTATTCGACAGTCTGCTGGCCTAGTGATGGATAATACATTGATTGTTATGGTTCCACATGCTGTGGACACATTGTTAAACAGGACCAAGACACAACACTTAACTAGTGCGCGATTATCTGGTTATGAGCTGACACTGTTAGCAAACCATAGACACATAAAGAGATGCAACACATTGAATCCAGCTACACTATTACCAATCCCAGCAGACCTAGATGAGATTGAGCAACATGATTGTCTGTTCAGAACAGAAGAAGAGACGAAAGGGAGAGTAGATCTTAAAGATACTCCCCTGACTGAGTGTGATGGTACTTTATGGGTGGATGGTTCGTGTTTCAAGCTTCCGAATGGTGATACGACTGCTGCATATGCTATCACGACTTTGCACACGATTGTGGAAACTGCGCGTGTGCCACAAAATTCAGCTCAAGCAGCAGAATTGATTGCCCTTACGAGAGCATGCGTGTTGTCTGAAGGAATGAAAGTGAACATATATACGGATAGCCAGTACGCCTTTGGCGTGGCTCATAGTTTTGGGCGATTGTGGAAAGAACGTGGGTTCCTGACTTCGCATGGAGCTAAGATTCAGAATGGTAAGTTGGTGAATGATCTCCTTGAGTCGCTGACCCTACCATCACAAGTTGCGATTATGAAATGCAGTGCGCACAAGAAAATCACTGATGATGTTGGTCGTGGTAATGCGTTTGCTGATGAAGTCGCGAAAGAAACAGCAAAAGATGTAAAGACTCGAATGTATGTTGCAAGCCCTGCAAGATGGGTTGGTGATGTTGGAATGTGTGAAAACACAATAGAGAGTGTAAAGTCCCTTCAGGCTGAAGCCACAGAGAAAGAGTTAAGCAAGTGGAGAGAAAGTATGGGTAAGTTGGATGAGAATGGTTGTTGGATTGATCTGTCAGAACATAGGCGATGGTTGTTACCTGATGCATATGTGCTTCCAGTGGTTACTATGGCACATGGAATGGCACTTATCAGTACGAAAGGAATCTGTAAGTTGTTGGCTCCAGTATGGCAGAATGCTGGAATTCCTAAGTGCGCAGAGAATGTGGTCAAGAATTGTATGGTATGCTTGAAGTACAACCCTGGTAGGGGAACCCCAACTCCAGCTGGTCATTTTGCGCCTCCATCATATCCATCTGAAGTTTTGCAGCTAGATTATATCCACATGGAAAGGTGCAACAACCTGAAATATGTATTGGTGGTTGTCTGCGCTTTTTCAAAATGGATAGAGGCCTATCCCCTAAAAGATAACACTGCTCTATCCACAGCCAAAGCCCTTGTGAAGGAATTTTTCCCTAGGTTTGGAATGCCAAGAATGGTGTGGAGTGATAATGGGAGTGAGTTTGTGGGTCAAGTGATGAAGAATGTGTGTGAGGGAGTAGGGATAAAGCAGAAATTCCACGCTGCAAATCACCCCCAATCAGCTGGATTAGTAGAGCGCTACAATGGCGCTCTAAAACTCAAACTGGCCAAAATCCAAGCGAGCTCAGGTCTTAAATGGCCTGACGCTCTGCCTCTAGCACTCCTGTCCACCAGAATGACCGTGCATTCACGAGTGGGACTTAGTCCCTACGAAGTCGTTTTTGGCCGCCCGGCTAATGTATGGGGTGTGCCAAGAACGGCGAAATCCAGTGAAATCGAACATCCAGTACTGCTTGATTACTTGTATGAATTGACGGCTAAATTACGTGTTTTACACCAACAGGTGCATGATACTCTCCCCCAGGCCTCTGAGGCTCCAGGACACCCTATCGACCCAGGCACGTGGGTCTTGGTAAAAAATTTCCAGCGCAAGAGCAACGATGAGCCTCGTTGGATCGGCCCTCATCTCGTACTTCTATCTACAAGATCAGCTGTTCGAGTAAAGGGGAAGAAGAACTGGATCCACGGCGCCCACGTGAAAAGGATCCCTTTGCCTCTGCCGTATGACCAGTGGGTCCAGGAGGGTATCGCAGACTCTGAAACAGACACTGTACCTCGCTTGGTGCCTTTCAGTGATGCACGCATAAAAGGCGCAACTTCAGCACAGGAGAGTGACGATATTTTGCAAGAAGCTGTGCCACCGTCAATTCGATTGGACACCACAGAGCCAGAACTCTTGTTTCAAGATCAGACAGTACCTGGCCGTTTTCATTATAATCTAAGACCAAGGCCTATGGACAAATAAATATTCTTTTTCCTTACCCTTTTGTTTTTGATACCAGAGCTCTCCCATCTGAAGGACTTTCTTGATTTTTGTTTTTCGAACCACCATCCGGGTTCAGCCGCAGGGTCGCGGTGCCAAGACTTTGGGGTACAGGCCGAAGACGTTAGGTCAACGGTTCTGGTTGGTCTAGGGCGTTCCCTGGACTGACAGGCGTACTCCTTAGCAGAAGATACTCACCCGCCGCGAGCGGCACGATTAGAGAATGGAGTTTTTTAAGATGGAGAGACTCACTGAGGAAATGAACTTTAAAGCAAGAATGTGTAAAATAATGAAGAGCAAACGTTTTGTATTTTTATGCCTGTTTGTATTATGTAGTATGGTAGTGTTTACTGTAGGATTTGTATTCTTCTCCTCTCAAGAGCCCATTGCACCCACTGTACAGCCTATACCTCCTCCTACTGTCTCCTCACACTCTTTTCACCCTCTGCCTTAACACGAACAAGCTAGACGGTCTGAATTTGTAAACAACTCGTTTATTCAGCTCCTGCACCAGCACCAACTAGTGATGAATACAACCAATTGCTGGGTGTGTGGTTTAATGCCACATACCATTAATAAGGGTATTCCTTATCTAGTGCTGCCATTTAGTTACAATGGATCGTCATGGGCATTCCAGACCATGTTTCTCTTTGCTCTAGATGCCTACTCCCCACGACAACCGCGTTCCATCAGACCTAGCACAAATAATAAAGCTTTAATGAAAGGAGTTGCCGATATGAGCAGAGATATCGATGCATACTCATCTATTCCCAAAGAAGAGTTGAGAGCTTACGTAGGGTGGAACGCGACGGGGTATAGTATTAGTCTGGGTGAAAGACAGCGAAAAATCTCATCCCCAATCTGGGTCGTACCCCACATAGGTCGGTTCTGTTTGCAAGGTAATGGTCAGAATCCAAGAGCTCAACTGGGAAAAAGTGACTGTACTGAAACGTACACTTTTCCGTCACAGTTTTCCCCTGCGTTTTTGGCTGCCAAGGGTACATATTTTATCTGCAATGACCGAGCATATACATGGTTGCCCCCTGACTTCTCGGGCACATCTTATATTGCAAATCTGCTACCGCCAACATTTACTGCCGCCTCTGACTATCACAAGACCAGAGTTGTGAGAGGCGTGATTAGTAAGGAGGATACTGCCGGTCAGGAAGCAGGAGACTTCTTTTTGGGTTTCCTGCCGTTTTGGGGACCTATGGTCAATAGTAGGAACCTGAGACAACTAACTCGTGTGGTTGAATCCACTGTTAATGTAACGGCTGGTGCCCTTGGTAATTTGACAGCTGAGCTCCAAGCGGATCGCCTCATGACTTTGCAGAACCGCATGGTTCTAGACGTCATACTTGCAGACCGCGGTGGGGTATGTAAGGTTATCTAATCTAGTTGTTGCATTTTCATACCAGACAACGCTCCAACAGTTTATCAAGCCATCTCCAAACTACAGAAAATATCTGAGTCCATACACGTGGATAAAGGAGATTGGTCACTGGTGGGGTGGTTCTGGGAACTGATATCTGCCTGGGGTTGGAAAGTTCTGATGGTCATTGGAATGATCTTAGCCATCCTTTTCCTGTTCTGTCTGTGCATACAGTGTGCTCCTGCGATATGTGGCCTCTGTGCTACATTATGTGTGAGGAAACCTGTATCGAGGGACGAGCTAAGTAATAGGATGATGCTACAGCAACATCTCCATGACTTCGTGAATATTGACCTAGACTCGGATTGAAATGAGTATAGTTATTGCCTATGTAAGGGCAAAAGGAGGGTCTGTCGTACTTTAGAATTTGGGACCGCGTAGGAGGCAGGGCCCTACCCCTGTCTATCCCGGTATTAGTGAACCGCGAATGGTTAATGCGGTATGTACAAGTGCTTTGTGTAACGTTTTAGTTATGAATGCACTGTGTATATGCTATTATACATCACTACGTGGGTTCCATTTTAGAGCGGTGGCCATCTTATGGTTGCCCTCACATAGGCTACATAGCATGAAGCAAATACGGGCCTTTTAGAGCACATGTGCCTTTCTTTGACTTTTCTGTGACCTGGGCAGCTTGGCTCCGCTGCCCCAGGTCAGTCCGGTCTCACGAGTTCCCCGTCCTCTGACCACCTGTGATTAGCATCAGGGCTTGACACACCATAAAGCCTTTACATTAAACACGAGCCTCCAGCTAATCTCTTTCTCACCTGACTGTTCCTGCTTTATGGCTTGTTTTCCAAACAGGAGATGCTCATGTTTATTGGGGCCTATCGATATCTGATGTGGGATCTGAGCCTTGCTGGGTAAATAATTGCGGGCTGGCTTAACTGGAATGTGGGATGGTCATCATGACTCTGCCTTTTCGTTTGAAATGTATACATCTAAATGACCATGCCATAAAACTAGGAATGTATGCCTGAAGCAGGATATTTTGTATTTAAGGAGAAGCCCGTTTCTGTGATTTTCAGCAGTCTCCTAAGAACATACACGCTGTTGTACTTCTTGGATACCTGTAATTGGTCTGCAGCCAATAAACTGATCTTTGACTTCACCCAGAAGACTCTGTGTTTCTGTAGGTCTGAAACAGGAAGAACCCGAAGTCATAGGGTGTGTTCCCCTGCACCGCTGGGCTTAAAATTCCCAGTACTTCAGCGGGTAGTCATCCCCACATACCTAGTTTGGCAAGGGCATGTAAGTAGATAGATTACATTACTACTGTTACAGTTTGTAAAGTGGGTCTGGATCCAAGGTCTATTCGACCCTATATCTATTGACGAGGTATGGGTGGTTTGTGGGCAACCCGAACACCCCCCGCATGGGTGGTGTCCAGTCACAGCCGGTAAATCCCATAAAGTGCCCAGCGATCTAGAAGGCACAGCCTGTGGTCGTGTATGGACCAGTCGGTCTTTTATGTTTCCTGATCTTTTGAAAGCAAAAAGCGGCATCGCAATCTTCTCACTGCAACTATTTAAAATCCGCCAATGTTTCTTAATACTTTTCTTGATGTTGTTAGATAAAGTACTAAATGTGTTGACAAACGTCAAGCATTTCAGAGGTGGCTTAGGTACGGGTGGTTCCAACAGGGCTTCACGATTATTATTCGAAGCTCTTTTGAGGGACCGTTTGACCAACTTCCGTGGGTAATGTCTCTCTGCCAGTTGTTCAGTTAGAAGACTAGTATGTTTTACGAAACCCTCAGTTGTCGAACAGTTCCTCCGCACCCTAAGGAACTGGCCATAGGGCAAGTTGTCCCTTAAAGCCTTTGGATGCTGGCTGTCATATCGCAAAAGCGAATTGCGTGCCAAAGGCTTACGATATAATTCGCTTTCAAGACCCTCTGATGTTACAAAAATTGATAAATCCAGAAATGCCATGCGCGTCTTGTCCAACTCAACCGTAAATTTCAAATAGTCATTTCGTGTGTTTAACCACTGGTGGAAGTGGCCAATAGACTGTTGGTCTCCCCTTCACACCACCAACACATCATCAATATACCGCTTCTATAAGTGGATTGATGTGAAGAAGGGGTTGGTGGGGGCCAACACATGCTCTTGCTCGAACGAGTGGACATATAAATTCGCTAGGCTGGGTGCGAAAACTCTGCCCATGCTGGTCCCTGACGTCTGCAAATAGATGGTATTCTCAAACTTAAAGAAATTTTCTTTCATCGCCAGTCTGGCTAAGGCCATGATAAAGGGTACAGGTGTAATGGACTGCAAGTCAGTCGCCTCTAAAATAGAGCATACTGTGTCCAGCGTTTCATCTTGGGGAATAGATGTATACAGAGATTCGACATCGAAGGAGACTAAAAAGTCTCACTCCGGGTCGAACTCTATAGAAGGAAGCAGTCGCAGGACATCTTTAGTATCCTGCAGATACGTCGGCATCTTCTGGACAATGGGTCTTAAAAAATAGTCCACAAAAGATGACAAAGGTTCCAGAAGAGAGCCCTGCCCTGAGATGATTGGTCTCCCAGGTGGTGGTCTCTGAGGCTTGTGCACTTTGGGCAAAACGTAAAAGTAAGGAGTAACAGGAAACTTAGTCTGTAGGAATAGTGCTTCCCGAGTTGTAATCCAACCTTCACTAAGTGCCTCTTCAGTAATTTCCCTTATAGTTTGTTGTAGTCTAGCTGTGGGATCTTGAATGAGAATTCTGTAAGAGTTCTGATCGCCCAGTTGGTGAAGACATTCTTCTCTATAGTCAACGGTGTCCAAAATGACGATAGAGCCACCTTTATCCGCAGGTTTCATGGTAATATCATCATCTTTGGACAAAGGGGTAAGCGCCTGTTGTTCACATCATGGTAGATTACTAAACCTATCGTTCTTTGTTTTACACATGGCAGCAACCTCACACACGACAGCTTTTTCGAAAGTCAGAACCTGTAGAGGAACAAGATGAGCTGGGGGATTGAACGTAGATTTTAATCTAAGGCCCGTATTCTGTTCAGTCTCATCAGGATCAGATAGTGGTTTATCTTTGAAAAAATGATGGAGCCTGAGTTTCCTAAAAAACTGTGCCAATTCACATTGGATCTGAAAAGGGTCACCTACAGAGGTGGTAAGAAAGCCGAGACCCCTATTAAGGACAGACTGCTCATCTCTAGACAGAGTTCGCTTGCTCAGATTAACTACGAGGTTTGGTTTGTGCTGTTCACTGATGGAACTGAGTTCTTCCTCGTGTTGCTCCGAGTCCCTGCGTGGGGACCTGAGGGTAGGCCTGAGGCTGGATCCCAATGAACTTGGGCCTGTGTATTTCTTCTTCTGCCTCGGGGTCTTGAGGGGCCATACCCTAAAAAAGACTGGCTATCGTATTCCGGTTGATATGGTGTCATTGGTGGCTGAAAGGCTTGCGGTGGAAAGCCCCATGGAGCCGGCGGCCACCACTGTTGAAATTGTGGTGCACCATAGCCCCTATGATTGTAAGGTCTAGCATATCTACCTCTGCCTCTGGAGCGTTGTTTTTGGACATTGGGTCCATCTGTGTCGCTGGAGGTTTCATCTGAGCTAGAACCTGAATAGGTGGAACCATATCTCTTCCCATTACTCCTGAATTCTGGGGGTGAGTAGTTCTCACTAGTGTATGGATAGACTTTTTCGTGCTTAAACTTAGGCAGATCTTTTTTGAATTTTTCAATTTTGGTAAGGAGAATAGAATCTTTGAACTCCTTATTGTTTTTATTGGATTCATCCAAATTCTTCTTAAATAGAGTGGCAGTGATAGTAATTTTGATTTGCGCTTCCAAAGCCTGTATCTCAATAAGAATGGAGTCAGCAACCCTCTTCGCTGTGCTGATGATTAGAATCAACCAGTGACGCGTACAGCGCCACGCTATAAGGGACCAGTCTTTAAGAAACACCCTGTCTTCCAAGAATAACCTGGGGGTATTCGTCATTCGTCACTTTGTTCTGGAGAAACCGATGATTTCGCCACACATTAGTGATGTCTCCAGGCACTTGTTCATTAAAGAACAGAAATGGGTCCATAGGCTCCAGTGTGACACGTTGGGACTAAATGGTGATATTCCCTGGACCAGCATCTAGTTAGAGGTACTGATTTATCTTTACAATGAGGTACATATTATCTATTCTTTGCTGTGCCCTGGGCCTGTGATGACAAAAATGACGTTCGCAAATGCATTTTATGGTGCTGAACGATAGCTAGCATCATATCTTATTGGCTCTTAGCACGTAGAGGGAACAATATAGGATAATAAGTTGAAAAATCAAAAAAAGATAAAAATCAAAAATCATAAAATAAATATAAAAAAATCCCTCTCATACACAATAAGATTCATAAGAATAAAATAGTATAACAGACTACCAAAATACACCCTAAAAGCAACCTTAGTGATTAAGAGAAACAGTACAGACACTACACTCCTCATGACAGCGTTCTGTAGTTGCATCTTTGTATAATTGTAACTAGTATTGCTGACTCTGGTGCATTAAGTTATGTAGCTGTCATTTGTTTGAGTTATTTTGACAAACATTATACTGCACGTGGTCTGTAAATACGAGATTATTCAGCAAACACTGTTGTTTGTTGACGAGGTACTAGCCAAACTACATCTCCCATGAGGCATGACATCATTTTGGAGTCCAGCAACCTAACGCCGCGCGCCTGTGACAGCGAGGTCACGTAGCGCTATACGCGTTTCTGTTAATTTTTCTGTAAGTTAAAACATTTTTATGTCATTAATTGCAACTGTTTATGGAGACAATCAAATTACAACTTCATCCCTTATGACACCATTTTGTAGTTTGATTCATTTTTGGTGTCTCGCATCTAGCCTAAATTAGTCCTGCTGACACCAGTGCATGAATTTATGCAGCTGCCTTTTGCCTGGGCATTTGTTAAACATTATACTGCACGTGGTTTTACACCACGTATGCATTTCGCGAACGCGCTGGTTTTTGCCAAGCCAGAAGCAGTACTACATTTCCCATGAGGCATGACATCATTCTGTAGTTCAGTAACCATTCGTCGCGCACGAGGAATGGCGAGGTCACGCAGCGTTAGGCGCGTCTCATGTTAATTGATTCACGCTATTTAAGCAAACTTCCTGGTCCCTATCGTTGCCACCCACCCTGCTCGGTAACACTTGGGGCAACGACGGACAGGTAAGTGTTGGCGTGCTGACCGTCTCAGTCTATCCTTTTAGGGTATTTTTGGGACGTCCTCACAGTGACCCGCCTAATCTCGCACTCGCAGTAGCAGTGACGGTGGGGACTAACATGTGTTAGCCTTACAGTGACCCGCTTAATCTCGTAGTATCAGAGATGGTGGGGACAGCATGTGTAAGCAGAGCTATTTGATCTTGAATTAGACGCAAGTTTCGTGAATTTGAAACCGCTACACCATGGTTCTTGGTATTTTAATAACAAATAGGTGCCATTCTGAGAGTTGGTGGTTTGGTATGGGCAGCTAACTGAGGGGGAGGGCACACTAGTAAAGAGCGAAAGCATTTTGCGTTTAATTTCACGCAAGATAGTCACTGAGATTGACATTGGGTTTTCTTAGTTTTAAGAATATTTTCTGTTTTTGTCACCCACGATTTAGAGCGGGCCTCCTTTCCCTGAGCCAGGTTCCAGGGTAGGTGAGGTGCAATCCCAGATCACGTGGGGTAAGCATTGTGTAGATTCCTTTACAGCAATGAACAGGCAGACCTACATAATGGGCCTGTTTTAAGACAGCACTGTTAATGTTTGAGGTTGGAATGTGTGTGTTAATTGTCCCATCCCCATAGGTGATGCTTGCATCCTGTGACTCAGAGGATTAGGACACCTTGAGTTCGTATTCATTACAACCTTGTTTGGTTGTTTATTTTCACATTTTTCTTATATCAGATATGTGTGGGCACGTTTCACTATTGGAAGCAGTAGCATAATTTCGAAGAACAAAGGTCCTGAAGAAAGCCGTGGGCAATATTCTCTGTTGGCTGAAACATGTCGACCCATATTTAGCAGCAACTAGTTAGTACTGCTTAACCCTTTCTGTGCCCATGACGAGCGGGACTCGTCATGGAGCACAGTCGCGCTCTGCCCATGACGAGTCCAGCTCGTCATGACACCCACCCACGGGGGAAGCGCTGGCGCTTCCCCCGTGAGTGGTCGATCTTTTTTTTTTAACTGGGAAGGCAGGGGAAGACCTTCCACTGCCTCCCCCTGCCCCCCACCCCCGCGTCATCAATGACGTCAGTGCACGAGCTGCGCTGACGTCATGGAGGTTTCCCCTTTGTTCTCCGTGGCGCAGGAAGCCATTTGCTTCCTGCGCCACGGAGAAGAAAGAGGTGAGTTTTGGGGCTGGGGAGGGGGTATTTTAGTTTTAATGGGCCACGCTTCCCAGTACGATGTATGTCGGCCCCACTGCTTCTTGCCTCCCCTTGCAGCACCGTGCGTGTTATGTTTAAAGCCCACCTTAGAAAAGATGATCCCTGGGACAGCTGCTCCAAAATGCAGGAATGTTGTGATTTCCTGATTCTAGCACCCATGATGTGTCCTCTCATCCTCCGATGCCGTGTGCTTTTGTGAAACCAGCTCCCGGCAATGAGGCAAGCTCCACTGCCCCACCTCAGTGCGCTTTAATCTACCCGTGCCTAATAAAGAGTGAGTGTTTGTTCTAATGTAACGTAACTGGTGCTATGTAAAGCGCTCTGATACCTGATTGGATTCGGGTCAAGTTCGTGCTATATAAAAGTTTTCAAAACAAAAAAAAACAATGTGCTCCTTCCCCCGAGTCAAGCTGTGGGTTTTATAGGCAACTCTTAGGAGTAACTCAGGACATATTTAATTGCTTCATTATGTGCTACAGTACACTGGAGCATCATTTCTCTGGAGAAGCATGTCTTTTATGTACCCATCAGAAAAATCTGCATGTCATAGAAACGCGCGAAGAACACCAGACTAATATTCGTGCATTACTCAAGCGTTGGCTGATACCCACTCCCACTGTACCGTAAGAAACATATACCACCCCTAAGAATAGCGCCCCTAATATGCATTCCTGCAAAAGACACACAGACCAGTTTTTCATATTGAGACAGTATATGTGATGCACGCAATTGTTCCTATGTTGGGTGATATCGAGGTGAGAAAAAATACAATGGCCATAACATCAGGGTGGTGCTCAAACGAGTAAGGGCGCTGATGGTAGTTTAACCCCTTCAATGCCGGAGATATGATCACATACCTGCCGCAGCCCCAATGAACTATTCACTGCTTTGAATACCTTGGACAGTCTCAGTAACTAAGCCCGGAGACTCGGAATGCAGTAGCTGTGAATGTATTTTTGGCTGCATATTTATATAGCGCAAACTCGACCCGAAGGTATTGGAGCGCTTTACATAGCACCGTATTTACATTACACATTCGTGTGCACTCTTTGACTGTGCACCTTATATAAATGCCAAAGTGCAGCAGGATGGAGAGAATTAGAAGGTAAATAAATGCATAACTAAATAAAGCAAGACTGGGGGGGTTGAAAAGTGGCCAGATTGTTTTTATTTGCATCCAAATACATCAGCATCACGTTACAGAGTTTGCCAGTGAAGCGCTACTTTCGTTTCTCGTCTTTCTTTGAACAGCATTGTTGTTCAAAGGTGGTTGATGGGTGGATTGGAAAACACAATGTGTACCATGGCTCTGTTTATGGATGTGGTCTTTTCATACCATACTGCTTACTTTTTTGTAAGGATATAAGCAATGGACATTGAAACGGTTCCCTTCAGGGCCCTCTAGTCATGTCCATAACTTTTCAGGTAAAACTACTCGCTGATTTCTGAATAGTGAGTGAAAGATTGTTAAGGTAACCATGTTGTTTCTGCTTACATTTTACATGCTTTGCATTCCCTATGAGTGGTTGCTTTTATTTATTTTTTAGGCAGCATATTACTCTTATCAAGTGCATAATTTGAATTGAGCCACATCCGAGTGTTTATAGCGGGCACAATTAGGTTGTAGCTGAAGGCAGTGCGAGTTTCTCTCAGTGGGCAAGTATGGTGTTCAGTGGGGATGTGGCACTATGGCCAGAGCTGTCTAATTTTGAACTGGGGAACCGGGTTCAGCCTTCATGACCAGTCCACCACACAACTGTACTGAGGGAGCACATTCCCATGCTAGACCGTAGAAGGCCCCACTAGACCTTAGAAGGCTTGATGTCTTAGCACAAGCAGGTGTACCCTAGTGGTGTCAATTGTGGGTTAACCTTGAAGGCCTGTCCACCACAATCCATACCGAAGTTCATCTCCAGTCTTGCGGGCAGGCCTACGAAGCAGCACACCCTAGAGCAACAGTGATCCAGTCGCTGTGACTCTGTCACTGAGGTCACATGAACCTTGAGCAGGTTAGGGCGATGCGAACGGTGTGACCTCACTGGGTACCTATTTAGGGTGGGTGTTTGCATTGTGATGAGGGGATTACCAGGTAATTATTCACGCATGGATGTCACATGAGGTAAAATACTGCAATAAATGGCAGACACTCTGAAAACAAGAGCAAACGTTATGTTACATGAGGCAATGGTGGTAATTGTGCATGTATCAAAAGCAAACAAAATACAAGAGGTAGCAAACAATACGTTACAAGAGGAAAAGTGACATGTGTGCAACTTACAAAAGAGTACAAAGTACAAGTAGAGGTATAAAAGTGCAATAAATGGCAGACACGCAAAACACAGGAACACACTGGGAAGGCACTTCTACGGGCATGGAGAACAGAATTTCCTATAATGTAAAGACTTCCTTCAGACAATAGAGAGTGTGTGAATTAAGTTTGGAAGTGTCTTTGCAGGAGGAGAACTTTGAGGTCAGTTTTGAAGGACTGGGAAGAGGGAGGGGGTGGTCCGGAGCTGAGGCTCAGTTCCAGATTCTCGCCGCGTTGCTTGTAAAGGATTGGGCCATCGATCTTTCCTTCTTGAAAGTGGGAGGTTCTAGTAATACATTTTGCGCAGTACGTGATGTTCTAGAGCATTATATGCATATGTGACAATAAAGTTTTTTTCTCCTTTTTATTCTAGTCTAAAGCTTTTCGACAGTGGTTGTTCTGCAGTTCTGTGTAGTTGCATTGTTTTGATGAGAATTTTTTTTTGTTGTATTTACTCCAAATTAGTAATATTATAATGTCTGAATGAATTTTTTTGTAAGTGATGTCATAATGGCGGTATATTTAGTTAGTAGCTTGAGCATGAAATTCTTTGCGATGTGTTTTGCATAGTCTTATGTGTAATTGCTTTTCTCTTTCTTTTTTAGTGGGATATTGTTGATCCATACTGTGTCTGTACAGACTAGGTGGTGGTGAGTAGTTTAGCTGCCTCTGGCAAGTGAGTGGTATTGTTTTGGAGTATATATGAGTTTTTGATAAAGGTGCTTTTTGTTTATTACTTATTTTACAAAGTGTTTGTTGTTGTTGACTTGTTTGACAAGTTTCCTTTATTAGTAAACAATATGGCTAGCCGTAGAATGACTGCTCAACAGGTGGTCGGTATGCTTCTTGAATCTTCCTCTGAGCATGATTATGAGACTGACAGTGCGTCTGAGGGAGAGGAGGGAGGGGAAGATTCTGGCAGTGAGTTTTCACTCAACATGGAATCATCGGATGATGAAGGTACTCTCAGTGCAGATGAAGGTACTCTTGGTGTGGATGAAGCAACTCTCAGTGCGGATGAAGTGCCTGTCTTAGAGGAGGAAACTGCTGTGCCGATGGTGCAAGAGACATCTGGATTGCAGTCTGAGGCTGCTAGGCTTCCTACTGGAAGTGCTGGACTTTGGGTTGATCCAAACATGGTGCAGCCGGTGTTGCCTGCCTTTAGCGGTGATGCAGGGTGTACAGTGAATTGTGAAAACTTTTTGCCTATACAGTTTTTTCAGTTGTTTATGGATGATGGATTTTTGGGTGAGATTGTTGAGCAGACGAATTTGTATGCTGAACAGTTTTTGAGGGACAACCGCGACAAACTTAGGCCCCAGTCTAGAGCTACCCGGTGGACTACTACATATCTGGAAGAGATTAAGAAGTTTTTGGGTTTGACTTTATTGATGGGTGTGGTAAGGAAGCCAACCTTGGCTTCATATTCGTCTACTAGCCCCTTGTTGGCAACTGCCATATTTCCTGCAGTTATGACTCGTAATCGGTATTTACTTTTGCTACGTATGCTGCATTTTGTTGATAATTCTATGGCGTTGCCACGAGATCACCCTGACTGTGACCGTCTTTTTAAGATTCGGCCCGTTCTTGATCACTTTGTAGATCGATTTTCTGAGATCTATACTCCAGGGAAAGAAATATCTATTGATGAGTCTTTGGTCTTGTTCAAGGGCCGTTTGGTTTTTAGGCAGTACATCCCTAGCAAGAGGGCACGCTATGGAATTAAGCTGTATATGTTGTCTGAGAGTAGGACAGGATATGTTTTTAATTTTCGTGTGTACACTGGTAGAGATTCTACTATTGACCCCCAGGTTGTCCGTCCACTTTTGGAGTTTCAGAGAAAATTGTGTGGGATCTTGCTAGAAGACTGTTTAACAGAGGCCACCATTTGTACCTTGATAACTTCTATACTGCTGTGCAATTATTTAAGGAATTGCATAAAGTGGACACTTTTGCATGTGGCACAATCCGCTCTAACCGTAAAGGTTATCCGAAAGAGCTTGTTTGCAAAAAACTTCAGAGGGGGCAGTGCAGTTCCTTGTGTAGTGATGAACTACTAGCTGTAAAATTTGTGGACAGGAGGGATGTGTACATGCTGACTACCATCCATGATGAGAGTACCTCACCTGTGGCTGTTTGGGGTCAGGTTGCTGAAGTGCGCAAACCTATGTGCATTCTAGACTACAATAAGCACATGGGTGGTGTTGACAGAGTAGATCAGAGGTTGGAACCTTACTCTGCTATTCGGAAGGCTTATGTTTGGTATAAGAAGTTGGCCATCCATTTCTTCGAATTAGCAATGTTCAATGCTTTTATTGTGTTCAAGGAGTGTTCTCCTGCGTCAAAGTTGACATTTCTTCAGTTTCAGCACTCTGTGATAGCTAGCCTTGTTGTTGTGGAACAGGCAAGTGTTCCTAGATTTGGAGTGGTGGAGGATGTGGTTCGATTGAAAGTTCGCCACTTTCCTGATTTCATCCCTCCCACACCGGCAAAAGATTTTCCCACTAGGAGATGCAGAGTCTGTTGGCGAAGAGGTACGCGGAAGGAGATTCGTATGTACTGCCCCGACTGTCCATCTAAACCTGGGCTGTGTGTCCCTGCTTGTTTTAGAGCGTACCACACGCAAAATAATTTTTGGGAGCATTCATGAGTGGTAAAGTGAACTGCCTGGTCTGTATTCTTTGAAAAATTTGATTCTGTTTCAAGGTTGGCGTTAGTGCAATGTGTTTAGTTTCTGATTTTGTGTTTGTAGATTTGTATCTATTTGCGACTTGTTTGTGTTTTTATATTTGTCAAAAAAAAATCCTAAATGTGTTGGCGGTGTGTGTGGACTGGCACTTGGTTGGTGGTGTGCGTGGACTGGTACTTGGCTGGCGGTGTGCCTGGACAGGGGCTTGGCTAGCGGTGTGCGTGGACTGGTGTTTAGCTAGCGGTGTGCGTGGACTGGCGCTAGGCTAGCAGTGTGCGTGGACTGGCGCTTGGCTGGCTGTGTGTGAGTAGTGACTTGCTGCTGGTCACTACACACACTGCTAGCTGAGTGCCATTCCACGCAATCCATCAGCTTGTGTAGTTGCTGTGTCAGGAATGTGGGTGTGTGAAAGTGATGGGCCCTTGAATGGCGCTGTGTGCTGGTGTGAGTTTTGTTATGTGATGGGCCCGCGGCTGGCGGTGTGAATGGTTTTGTATGTCTCACATGTATGAAAGGTGTATGAATGGCCTGTAAAGAGGTTGGTGCCTTGTCGTGGCTTTACAGCTCACGAGCTGTGAGTCAATGGTTCAGTTTCTCGCCCTTTCAATTATTATCAGTGCATTTCATTTTTGTGAAATCACTTGCTAATACAATTGTATATACTGAACCATCACTCACCCTCGTGCCAAATCCAACCAGTATGTGTGTGTGCTTGAGGATTAGATGGCTGTGCAGTAATATTTGCATTTCTGAAGCAGGGTGTACCTTGTCCCTTTTGTGAATTTTGTAATGTGTTGTTTTTGTGCCTGGTGGTGTAAATGGTCTTGTGTGTATCACGTATGAAAGGTGTGTGAATGGCCTGTAAAGCAGTTGGTGCCTTGCCGTGGCTTTACAGCTCACGAGCTGTGAGTCATTGGTTCAGTTTTTTCTCCATTTAATTATTGACAGTGCATTTCATTTTTGTGAAATCTCTTGTTAATAAAATTTACTATACTGAACCATCACTCGCCCTCGTGCCAAATCCAACCAGTATGTGTGTGCGTTTGAGGAATAGATGGCTGTGCAGGAATCTTTGTCTTTTTAGTTTCTCTGCCAAGGTGTATGTTCCATGTAAGAATAACCCACCAACTGTAGATATTGTTGTAAACCCACGGGAGTTCATGGTGATGTCTCTCTTGTGAATTCCCAAAAAGTTATTTTATCCACAATGTCCTGCAAACCTCAAAATGTCTGTCACATTTTCCATGCAATATTGTTCCGAAATTCACTCGCTGTAGAAACAAACAATGTCAAAACAATCTGGTTTTGCAAGGGGGTCACCTGGGTTCTTGGCCCGGTGCTCGGCGGCCATCTAGGGAAACCTACCAAACCCATACATTTCTGAAAACTAGACACCCGGGGGCTTCCAGGGAGGTATGGCTTGCATGGATCCCCCAACGTTTCCTTACCCAGAATCCCCTGTAAACCTCAATTTTAGCTGAAAAAATCACTTTTTTCACACATTTTTGTGTGGGAAAGTTGTGGCATCACCGGGCTCACTCAAATTTCCCACCTCCCAGCGTTCCCCTGGGTCTCCCAGTAAAAATGGTGCCTCACTTGTGTGGGAGGCCCAAGTACCCGCGACAGGCAAGGGCCAAAACGTAGTGTGGTGACATCAAAATTGCCTATCTCAAAACCACCTGGTTTTGCAAGGGGGGTCACCTGGGTTTTTGGCCCGGTGCTCGGCGGCCATCTAGGGAAACCTACCAAACCCATACATTTCTGAAAACTAGATACCCGGGGACTTCCAGGGAGGTATGGCTTGTGTGGATCCCCCAACGTTTCCTTACCCAGAATCCCCTGCAAACCTCAATTTTAGCTGAAAAAATCACTTTTTTCACACATTTTTGTGTGGGAAAGTTGTGGCATCACCGGGCTCACTCAAATTTCCCACCTCCCAGCGTTCCCCTGGGTCTCCCGGTAAAAATGGTGCCTCACTTGTGTGGGAGGCCCAACTACCTGCGACAGGCAAGGGCCCAAAACGTAGTGTGGTGACAGCAAAATTGCCTATCTCAAAACCACCTGGTTTTGCAAGGGGGGTCACCTGGGTTTTTGGCCCGGTGCTCGGCGGCCATCTAGGGAAACCTACCAAACCCATACATTTCTGAAAACTAGACACCCGGGGGCTTCCAAGGAGGTATGGCATGCATGGATCCCCCAGCGTTTCCTTACCCAGAATCCCCTGCAAACCTCAATTGTAGCTGAAAAAATCACTTTTTTCACACATTTTTGTGTGGGAAAGTTGTGGCATCACCGGGCTCACTCAAATTTCCCACCTCCCTGTGTTCCCCTGGGTCTCCCAGTAAAAATGGTGCCTCACTTGTGTGGGAGGCTCAAGTACCCGCGACAGGCAAGGGCCCAAAACGTAGTCTGGTGACATCAAAATTGCCTATCTCAAAACCACCTGGTTTTGCAAGGGGGGTCACCTGGGTTTTTGGCCCGGTGCTCGGCGGCCATCTAGGGATACCTACCAAACCCATACATTTCTGAAAAGTAGACACCCGGGGGCTTCCAGGGAGGTATGGCTTGTGTGGATCCCCCAACGTTTCCTTACCCAGAATCCCCTGCAAACCTCAATTTTAGCTGAAAAAATCACTTTTTTCACACATTTTTATGTGGAAAGGTTGTGGCATCACCGGGCTCACTCAAATTTCTCACCTCCCAGCGTTCCCCTGGGTCTCCCGGTAAAAATGGTGCCTCACTTGTGTGGGAGGCCCAAGTACCCGCGACAGCCAAGGGCCCAAAACGTAGTGATGCGACATTTGGGATAGGCAATGTTGATGTCACCACACTACGTTTTGGGCCCTTGCCTGTCGCGGGTACTTGGGCCTCCCACACAAGTGAGGCACCATTTTTACCAGGAGACCCAGGGGAACGCTGGGAGGTGAGAAATTTGAGTGAGCCCGGTGATGCCACAACTTTCCCACACAAAAAAGTGTGAAAAAAGTGATTTTTTCAGCTAAAATTGAGGTTTGCAGGGGATTCTGGGTAAGGAAACGTTAGGGGATCCACGCAAGACATACCTCCCTGGAAGCCCCCGGGTGTCTAGTTTTCAGAAATGTATGGGTTTGGTAGGTTTCCTTAGATGGCCGCCGAGCACCGGGCCAAAAACCCAGGTGACCCCCCTTGCAAAACCAGGTGGTTTTGAGATAGGCAATTTTGATGTCACCACACTACGGTGTGGGCCCTTGCCTGTCGCGGGTACTTGGGCCTCCCACACAAGTAGGCACCCTTTTTACTGGGAGACCCAGGGGAACGCTGGGAGATGAGAAATTTGAGTGAGCCCGGTGATGCCACAACTTTCCCACACAAAAAAGTGTGAAAAAAGTGATTTTTTCAGCTAAAATTGAGGTTTGCAGGGGATTCTGGGTAAGGAAACATTGGGGGATCCACGCAAGCCATACCTCCCTGGGAGCCCCCGGGTGTCTAGTTTTCAGAAATGTATGGGTTTGGTAGGTTTCCCTAGATGGCCGCCGAGCACCGGGCCAAAAACCCAGGTGACTCCCCTTGCAAAACCAGGTGGTTTTGAGATAGGCAATTTTGATGTCACCACACTACGTTTTGGGCCCTTGCCTGTAGCGGGTACTTGGGCCTCCCACACAAGTGAGGCGCCATTTTTACTGGGAGACCCAGGGGAATGCTGGGAGGTGAGAAATTTGAGTGAGCCCGGTGATGCCACAACTTTCCCACACAAAAAAGTGTGAAAAAAGGGATATTTTCAGCTAAAATTGAGGTTTGCAGGGGATTCTGGGTAAGGAAACGTTGGGGGATCCACGCAAGCCATACCTCCCTGGAATCCCCCGGAGTCTAGTTTTCAGAAATGTATGGGTTATGTAGGTTTCCCTAGATGGCCGCCGAGCACCGGGCCAAAAACCCAGGTGACCCCCCTTGCAAAACCAGGTGGTTTTGAGATAGGCAATTTTGATGTCACCACACTACGTTTTGGGCCCTTGCCTGTCGCGGGTACTTGGGCCTCCCACACAAGTGAGGCACCATTTTTACCGGGAGACCCAGGGGAACGCTGGGAGGTGGGAAATTTGAGTGAGCCCGGTGATGCCACAACTTTCCCACACAAAAAAGTGTGAAAAAAGGGATTTTTTCAGCTAAAATTGAGGTTTGCAGGGGATTCTGGGTAAGGAAACGTTGGGGGATCCACGCAAGCCATACCTCCCTGGAAGCCCCCGGGTGTCTAGTTTTCAGAAATGTATGGGTTTGGTAGGTTTCCCTAGTTGGCCGCCGTGCACCGGGCCAAAACCCCAAGTGACCCCCCTTCTAAAACCAGGTGGTTTTGAGATAGGCAATTTTGATGTTACCTCACTACGTTTTGCGCCGTTTCCTCTCTCGGGCACTAGGCCAACACACACAAGTGAGGTACCATTTTTCTCTAAAGACTTTGGGGAACGCGGGGTGGGTGGAAATTTGTGGATCCACGCAGATTCCGGAACTTTCCACCACAGAAATGTGGGGAAAATGTGGTTTTTTTGACAATCTTTTAGGTTTGCAAGGGATTCTGGGTAACAGACCCTGTTGAGAGGCAGTCAAGTCACCCCATCCTGGATTCCCCTGGGTGTCTAGTTTTCAAAAATGTATAGGTTTGCTAGGTTTCCTAAGGTGCCCGCAGAGCTAGGGTTCAAAAACTACAGCTAGTCCTTTTGCCAAAAAAGGGTCATTTTTCACTGCGAAATTGAGGTGTGACCACGTTGCGTTTTGTGCCGTTTCCTGTCGCGGGCACTAGGCCGACCCACACAAGTGAGGTACTGATTTTCTCGTAAGACTTTGGGAAACGCGTGGTGGGTTGTAATTTGTGGATCCACGCAGATTCCGGAACTTTCTACGTCAGAAATGTGGGGAAAATGTGGTTTTTTTTACAATTTTTTAGGTTTGCAAGGGATTCTGGGTAACAGACCCTGGTGGTAGGCAGTCAAGTCACCCCATCCTGGATTCCGCTGGGTGTCTAGTTTTCAAAAATGTATAGGTTTGATACGTTTCCCAAGGTGCCCGCAGAGCTAGGGTTCACAAACTACAGCTTGTCATTTTGCCAAAAAAAGGTCATTTTTCACTGCGAAATTGAGGTGTGACCACGTTGCGTTTTGCGCTGTTTCCTGTCGCGGGCACTAGGCCGACCCACACAAGTGAGGTACTGTTTTTCTCGTAAGACTTTGGGGAACGCGGGGTGGGTGGAAATTTGTGGATCCACGCAGATTCCGAAACTTTCCACGACAGAAATGTGGGGAAAATGTGTTTTTTTTGACCATTTTTTAAGTTTGCAAGGGATTCTGGGTAACAGACCCTGGTGGGAGGCAGTCAAGTCACCCCATCCTGGATTCCCCTGGGTGTCTAGTTTTCAAAAATGTATAATTTTGCTAGGTTTCCCAGGGTGCCCGCAGAGCTAGGGTTCAAAAACTACAGCTAGTCATTTTGCCAAAAAAGGGTCATTTTTCACTGCGAAATTGAGGTGTGACCACGTTGCGTTTTGCGCCGTTTCCTGTCGCGGGCACTAGGCCGACCCACACAAGTGAGGTACCGTTTTTCTCGTAAGACTTTGGGGAACGCGGGGTGGGTGGAAATTTGTGGATCCACGCAGATTCCGGAACTTTCCACGACAGAAATGTGGGGAAAATCTGGGTTTTTTTGACAATTTTTTAGGTTTGCAAGGGATTCTGGGTAACAGACCCTGGTGGGAGGCAGTCAAGTCACCCCATCCTGGATTTCCGTGTGTGTCTAGTTTTCAAAAATGTATAGGTTTGCTAGGTTTCCCAAGGTGCCCGCAGAGCTAGGGTTCAAAAACTACAGCTAGTCATTTTGCCAAAAAAGGGTCATCTTTCACTGCGAAATTGAGGTGTGACCACGTTGCGTTTTGCGCCGTTTCCTGTCGCGGGCACTAGGCCGACCCACACAAGTGAGGTACCGTTTTTCTCGTAAGACTTTGGGGAATGCGGGGTGGGTGGAAATTTGTGGATCCACGCAGATTCCGGAACTTTCCACGACAGAAATGTGGGGAAAATGTGTTTTTTTGACAATTTTTTAGGTTTGCAAAGGATTCTGGGTAACAGACCCTGGTGGGTGGCAGTCAAGTCACCCCTTCCTGGATGCCCCTGGTTGTCTAGTTTTCAAAAATGTATAGGTTTGCTAGGTTTCCCAAGGTGCCCGCAGAGCTAGGGTTCAAAAACTACAGCTAGTCATTTTGCCAAAAAAGGGTCATTTTTCACTGCGAAATTGAGGTGTGACCACGTTGCGTTTTGCACCGTTTCCTGTCGCGGGCACTAGGCCGACCCACACAAGTGAGGTACCGGTTTTTTGTAAGACTTTGGGCAACGCGGGGTGGGTGGAAATTTGTGGATCCACGCAGATTCCGGATCTTTCCACGACAGAAATATGGGGAAAATGTGTTTTTTTTTGACAATTTTTTAGGTTTGCAAGGGATTCTGGGTAACAGACCCTGGTGGGTGGCAGTCAAGTCACCCCTTCCTGGATGCCCCTGGGTGTGTAGTTTTCAAAAATGTATAGGTTTGCTAGGTTTCCCAAGGTGCCCACAGAGCTAGGGTTCAAAAACTACAGCTTGTCATTTTGCCAAAAAAGGGTCATTTTTCACTGCGAAATTGAGGTGTGACCACGTTGGGTTTTGCGCCGTTTCCTGTCGCAGGCACTAGGCCGACCCACACAAGTGAGGTACCGTTTTTCTCGTAAGACTTTGGGAAAGGCTGGGTGCATGGAAATTTGTGGATCCACGCAGATTCCGGAACTTTCCACGACAGAAATGTGAGGAAAATGTGGTTTTTTTGACAATTTTTTAGGTTTGCAAGGGATTCTGGGTAACAGACCCTGGTGGGAGGCAGTCAAGTCACCCCATCCTGGATTCCCCTGGTTGTCTAGTTTTCAAAAATGTATAGGTTTGCTAGGTTTCCCAAGGTGCCCGCAGAGCTAGGGTTCAAAAACTAGAGCTAGGCACTTTGCAAAAAAAGGGTAGATTTTCACTGCGATATTGAGTTGTGAGCACGGTGCGTTTTGCGCCGTTTCCTGTCGTGGGCACTATGCCTACCCACACAAGTGAGGTACCATTTTTATCGGGAGACTTAGGGTAATTTAGTTTTGTAAAGGAACTGTTATTATCTATTGACTTTCGATGCATTTCTGCCTTCCAAATGAAAGATATTGTGTAAAAAAAAGTCATTCTAAAAAATGACTGATAATTCTCATGCTAGTATGAGTATTCCCAATTTCAGAAATGTGCAAATATCTACTGTTTCTAAACTCTATATTTTGTTCCCATTTCAGAAATACATAGGTGTCTTTCATACCAATTTTACCATGTACACTTTTTTACAGAATTACTAATATATACCCGGTACAAAATAAAAAACCATTGCAAGTTGCTGCTCAGTTCTTGGCTCTGGGTTCGTCGGGTTCTTGGTGAACCTACAAGTCCTATATATCCTCACAACCAGTAATGTCTAGCGGATGTAACGGTATATTGCTTTCAAAGAGCTGTCATAATTAGAAGAAGTTACAGGTGAAAACGTTGACACAAAAGGCTGTTTTTTTCAACTAATTTTCAATTTATCCTATATTTAACTGTGGTTTCTATAAAAAAAAAACCTTGATGGATCTACACAAATGACCCCTTGCTGAATTCAGAATTTTGTCTTCTTTTTAAAAATGTATAGTTTTCCAGGATCCATTATTGCTTTTGTACCCATTTCTGCCATTAACTGGAAGGAGGTCAAAAGCACAAAAAATAGCAAAAATCGGCTATGTCCCAAAAAAATGCCAAAACTGTGTAAAAAATGTTGGGTTTCTGACAAAAGTCTGGTATCCCCGAAAAGCTGGGAAAATTATGATTTCAACCCCACAAACCCTTTTTTGATAACATTTACAGGGAAAATCCCAGATGCTTTCATTTGCAGCCCATTTTTCCCATTTTTCCAAAAAAAAAAAAAATGTTGCTGTATTTTGGCTCATTTCTGTGACCCCTCTAGGAGAATCTACAAACCCTGAGTACCTTTAGAATTCCTATGATGTTGGAAGAAAAGGACGCAAATTTGGCGTGGATACCTTATGTGGTCAAAAAGTTACAGGGGCCTAAGCGCGCACTACCCCAAATAGCCAAAAAAAGGCTTGGCACATGAGGGGGAAAAGGCCTGGCAGCGAAGAGGTTAAAACTTTGATACACTTTTTTAATCAAGGCGTGCGGAGTGAATTGAATTACATCGTACTCTCTACACAACCTTTTTTAGATTTCACTGTCCTTCTTGCACTGCACCTTTACTTTGTTTGGATGCCACAGTTTTTCACGTGTCTTTTTGACTCATACTCATCAGCCCGAGTGAGCAATAGAGCTTCTAACTAGCGAGGCAGTCTCCATGATCAAGAGACATACCTATGCCTAAGTTGCATACCAGATGATATAAACGATCATGAGAGGATTTCTGCTCTCACTATCTACCTCATTGAATGAGTAAGGTTGATGTTAATCCACGCTCTGCTCTAAGAACGTCCGGGTCTGATTGGTTTTACACACCGACTTCCTTCTTCTTTATCTTTTGTGCTGTCTGCTGTTAGACCCCCAATTCTCTTGTGTGTGTATAGTCTAGTTATGGGAATTAGAATCTGGGCAGGTCTATAAATATTTTTCCCTTAGACCCTTTCTCTAAGTAGTATTGTTGAGTAGTATGTAACTGTCAGGATGTGTTTACTAGCATTGGCAAACTGTTAACTCCTCCTACTTGTCGACTGTGCAGTTTCTGTATGACCATCTATGTGCATAACTCTTCTCATGTGTCCTTGTACCGCCTTTTTTCAGCCCCTGTGTGGGTATAAAAGGATCTTGCTCTTTCTGTTCAGTGTGCTACTTCACTCAATACCGAAGGGTGCTGTGTGAATGTAGTTCCACCTCATGAGGTTTATTAAACTTTGTATTTTCTATTCCAGGTCCTGTGCCAACTTCTTCCTATTGGTCTGAGGACACTGTGCAGAGAAGGGCGAACCCCTTGCACTGGTAGGCCTAGCTGAGGTCCGCTTCTACAGATTGGCGCCCAACCAGTGGGGCTCATCGGCGACTCGGATGCCCAAAGGATTGGTCGCGACGAAGAATTGGAATCTCGCTCTGGACGCGATTGCTGCCCGATGAGACCCGAGTCTTGGCAACCACGGCGTTTTTCCTTTCTTTCTGATCTGCCCATCCAGGTGGTGCCGGTCCTCGACTGAGATCTCTTCTGTTGCTTCGCCGTGCAGTGACCATTTGGTCGATTTTAGAACTTGGCAGTTGGAACCTGGACACCAAGTGATTGGTAAGTGTCCTTCTGCGGCGCTTGCTGTTGGTTTTGATGCCTGGGATTGGTAAGGTAGTTCAGTAACACTTACTGTGGCTTTTGGATTTCGGAATTTGTGTTGGCCAACTTGGTTTGTTATGAGATTTATATATGGATTGCAATCTATATAGGCAGGTAATGAGGAGAACTTTCTCTATTTGAATTGATTTGAATGGCACATCGTACTAAAGGTACCTTAAGTGCTACTTTGATTATAATACTGCATATTCTGCACTATTTTTGGCATGCCTGTTTTTAGCACACTTCGTAGGATGTGTTGCTTTTGTAGTGGTACCAATTTGAGACTCGATGAAGCACAACCGTCCCCCCTGGAGGGGACCCCTAATAGGGATATGTATATTAAGCATGGTCTTTCTTCTATAATGTACAGCACATTATGGAATAAATACACTCGTAAGGATACACTCGTAAGGATCCTGAGTTGCGTTGGCCTATGTATGGGTCATTTGATTTTCGAAAGATTGAGTATGTGGAACAATGTCTGTGTAAAAAGAACAGCGAAAGAACATTTATGTGAAAGCATTAGAGCTGAAGAACAAAGAAATAAAAGAGTTAAAAGAGAGAGAAGATAGGGAACTCAATTTACAGGTAACTGGCCAATACGCTGTTCGGCGGCCCCTTTATCCTATACTTAATAAACCACAAGATGATTCCTTATTATTAGATCGTCCTCCACCTCCGTATACTGTTCCTTCTGCCCCTCATGAGTCAGATGAGGACTCTAGTTCGGAGGAACACAAGACACGAGAAACTCGTTCTATGTTGAACGCTGCGCATTCGACCCAGCTTAAATCTGCTGCTCGTAAAGCAGTTCATAGCATTGCCCCCGCCTCTGAACTTCTAGATAGTAAGAAAGGGTGGCAGGAAAGGGAGCAGCTGTATTTTACTGAGGTGTTTGCCGCAGATGTCCTTGAGCTGTTTAGGAAATATTCTGAGGAGTTAGAGCCCGACGATGTAGCAGTTAATTGTAAGCAAATGCGTGATGGTCTTTTTGTTTTCCCCCAGGTGAATGATACAATCAGGCGTTTGGTAAAACTGCGTGTTGATGCAGTCCGTTTGCGAGAGGAGAAAAAGGCTGCAGACGCAGCTGCACAGACATCTCAGACCGGCATGGCACAAGCTTCTATCTCCGGAACAGATAAGACTATGATAGTTCATGCGAAATCTATGCGGGAGGCCCTGCCTTTGTATGTTCCTCCTAAAGGACAGGGTACAAGTGATGATAAGGCCTCTATCGATGCAAAGGGTTATTTTATTTATAATTGGGTTTACACTCCTTGGAATAGGACGGATGTCATGGCACTTAAAACTGCATTGCCTGATCCGCGGAAAAATCCAGCCGCTTTTTATGAGGAAGTTGAGCGTGCTATTAGCTCTTGTACTATGACTTTGCCTGATATTGATTTATTTTTCGGATTGATATTACCGCCTGATATGTGGAGAACTGTTCGTAAAATTGATGATCGTGCAGCTTTTGGGGCGTTATGGAAAGACTTAGAACAAATGGATGTAGAAAGGGAACCCGCACAGAAGCCATGTCAGTTAATTCTAGATCTTCCCGCAGCTATATTAGTTAAGTTAAAAACGATTATTCCCCCTAAAAAGATAGATTGGAATGTTTTAGCATCTTGTAAGCAAAAGGCAGGTGAATCGGTCTCTGATTTCTTTACACGCTTTGAAGAAGCATTCCACAATTTTAGCGGTCAGTCATTGACAAATGACACAGGCAGACATCTGTTTGTCGATAAATATGTTGCAAACCTGTTGCCAGGAATAGCTAGGTGCCTAAAAGCCAGTGAGAGTTCATGGACTACCTCTTCCCCGGTTTCTCTCTTGACTATGGCTCAGTATTATGAACGCCAGGAATTAGAAGCAAAGGGTAATGAGGATAAGAAGACTAAAGAATTAAAAACGAAGGTTATGTTGGCTTAGGCTTATGGTCCGCCTTTAAGAGGTAGTGATAGAGGTGGACGTGGATCTTATGGTTCGTCTTTCCCTTCTTATACTCGTTCGAATTTGTCTGCTGACCAGTGCGCGTACTGTAAGAAATTTGGGCATTGGGCTTCCGATTGTCCAGCACTGTGTGCTCAGCAGTGTCCACGTGGTCGGGGACAAATGAGAAATCGTTCAGGATATTCAGGGCCTAGAGGAAGCACAGGTGATCGTGCTAGGTTTGATGCTAATATACTTGGGCAGAATGGGTTTAACACTTTTGATAGAAGGAACCAATATCAAATGTCCGACTATGTGCCGTCTGATTCTCAAGATTCTGCTTATGCATAGGATTGCCTAGGATGGGGTAAGGAATCAGTTGAAGTTCCAGTAGATCAGAGGGGTCCCTATGTCACAGCGAATGTTTTGGGTTCTAGTGATCAGTTTCTGGTTGATACAGGAGCTACTCGTAGCGCCTTGTCTAAACAATTGGTTCCAAGGGCTCCCCAGTCTGGCTTAACCATTACATCGATAGGTTTCGATGGAACCCCTTCCCTTAGCCCATTGTCACAACCACTTGCATTCCATGTGGATAAATTTACTGCTCCGTGTCCATTTTTGCTTTCCCCAAATACACCAGACAATATTGTAGGTCTTGATATGCTCAAGTATTTCAGGGCTACAATACGATGTTCTCCAGAAGGTGTACGTGTTATCTTGAATGACAACCATCCTGTGATGGAGAGAGCTTGTCTTGTTAAGGAGGATATTGCATTAGCTTCACTCCCTAGTACTTTGTGGGCTACTTCAGACACCGATGTAGGGCAAATGGTTATTCCACCGGTACACAGTAGTGTCAAGGGGGGGCGCTGTGCTGCCACGTTTGCCTCAATACAAAATTTCACAGGAAGGTGAAGAAGCACTCATACGTATTGTCCATGATCTCATTGAAGTGGGGGTTGTTGAGGAAGTTCCTTACAATGTTTGTAACAGTCCGATTCTTCCTATTCTGAAAAAGGATACTGACACTAGGATTTACCGATTCATTATTGATTTGTGAGAAGTTAATAAGATTGTAGTACCACAATACCCCGTGGTTTCTGACATAACGACACTTCTTACTTTGGTTCCTCCGACAGCAACTACATTCTCTGTGATAGACTTGAAGAATGCTTTCTTTTCGATCCCTATTCATCCTGATTGCCGATATTTGTTCGGTTTCACTTTGAATAATCGATCGTATAGATTTTGTAGAGTTCCTCAAGGCTACACTGAGAGTCCTAGTATTTACAGTCAAGCATTAAAAAGACAACTTGATTCTTTTGTTTTGCCTGAAGGTGTGGCTCTCATACAATATGTCGATGACATCTTGTTGGCAGCCGATACCCCTGAACAGTGTGAAAAATGTACTTTGTCCTTGCTATCTTTTCTTGCTTCCCATCATCACAAAGTGTCACGAAAGAAATTGCAATATTGTAGACCAAAGGTAACCTACTTAGGTCACCTTCTGTCTAAGGAGGGCCGTGCACTCACACCAGATCGCATTCAAGCTATTTTAGACACACCAGTGCCCCGTACTCAGAAAGATGTCCATGCATTCATTGGTCTTACTTCTTTTTGTAGGCAATGGATAATAGGTTTTTTGCATATTGTTAAACCCTTGCTAGTTCTTTTGACTAAAGATACTCCAATGCCCCTCCCATGTACAGATGAATGTGAGACTGCTTTCCGACAGTTACGACAAGCCCTTTGTTCAGCACCAGTGTTAGGTACTCCAGATTATACGAAGCCTTTTACACTATATGTACATGAGAAAGATGGATGCGCATTGTCAGTTTTAGTGCAGACACACGATGACAAACAGCATCCCTGTGCATATTTTTCAGCAGTACTTGATCCTGTTGCTCGTGTGTTACCTGGATGCTTCCGTTCAGTTGCAACAACAGCTGTGTCAATGCGTCAGAGTGAAGGGATAGTTTTGTCACATAAGCTGTTGGTGCTAGTACCCCATGCGGTTGATGCCCTTTTAAATCAGACGAAGATGCAGCATTTAACTAGTGCTCGTCTGACAGGATATGAATTGACATTGTTGGCCCCTCACATTACACTAAAGACATGTGCGATACTAAACCCAGCCACTTTGTTGCCATACCCGGTGACTCAGTCTCAGTCACAGGAGTCTCATGATTGTATATTCCTTATTGAGGAACAGACAAAGGGTCGTGTCGATTTGCAAGACACGCCCCTTTCAAGTGTTGATGGGGAACTATGGGTTGATGGGTCCTGTTTGAAGTTACCAGATGGTACAACGTCAGCTGCATATGCAATTACAACACTTCAGACGGTAGTTGAGACAGCTCGTATTCCACAGAAGTCAGCTCAAGCAGCTGAGCTAATAGCTTTGACACAAGCGTGTGAACTTAGTATTGACTTATCTGTGAACATTTATACAGATAGCCGCTATGTGTTCGGAGTGGCTCATGATTTTGGGCTTCTCTGGAAGGAGAGGGGCTTTCTTACATCCCACGGGGTGCAAATAATGCATGGAGAATTAGTACATAATCTCTTGACTGCTTTAACATACCCGAAGAGAATAGCAATTGTTAAATGTAGCGCACATAAGAAAGTAATTGATAAGATAGGACAAGGCAATGCTTTTGCAGACCAAACAGCCCGTGAAACTTCCATGCAGCGAAGCACCACGTCTATGTACGTAGTGAAGTCACAGGCTGAACGTTGGCATGATACCAGACAGGAAGTGCTAGATATGCAGAGATCTGCTTCTGCAGAAGAAATTGAGCAATGGTCTAAGGAGGGAACATTGGATGATGAGGGCTGTTGGAGGAATAAAGAGATGAGCAAGTGGAGATTGCAGACAGCCTATTTACAACCTATGATTCATATGGCACATGGGCCGGCACATGTTGGAGCCTCCTCGATAACGAAATTGCTCACGCAAGTTTGGGAGCATCCAGAAATTGCCGGCACAGCTAAAAAGATGGTGCAGTCTTGTCTGATTTGTCTTCAGCATAATCCTGGTAAAGGGACACAAACTCCTACAGGAGGGTTTGCTACGCCAACCGCACCTTTTGAAGTTTTGCAAATGGATTACATCCAGCTTGAGCGCTGTAATAACTTAAAGTATGTTTTGGTAGTGGTATGTGCCTTTAGTAAATGGATAGAGGCATACCCTACGAAGGACAATACAGCTCTCACTACAGCAAAGGTGCTTTTGAAGGAATTTTTCCCTAGATTTGGTGTTTGTAAACTTTTATGGAGTGATAACGGACCCCATTTTATTGGGCAAGTTGTCGAATATGTCCTGAAGGGGTTGGGGATAAAGCAGAAGTTCCACGCTGCTTTCCATCCACAATCAGCAGTGTTAGTGGAAAGGTATAATGCCACACTTAAATTAAAACTGGCGAAAATACTGGCTTCCACATCCTTGAATTGGCCAGACGCATTACCTTTGGCACTGTTGTCCATTATATCAGTGCCACATTCGCGATCTGGTCTTACACCATATGAGGTGGTGTTTGGAAGGCCTATGAACATTTGGGGAATTCCTAAACCACGCCCCATACATGATGTACCATGTGTGTTGATGAGTGACTACCTATCACAATTGACTGACAGTTTGATTTCTATTCATCAACAGGTCCGAGAAGCTCTTCCTGATAGGTCTGCAGGTGAAGGCCGTGGACTTCGACCTGGAGACCAGGTGATGATCCGATCATTCCAGAGGTCGAGCAGCTTGGAACCGAGGTGGCGAGGCCCGGTTCAGGTGCTCCTTTCAACGAGAACTGCGGTCCGAGTGACGAACAGAAGGAACTGGGTGGACTCCACCCACTGCAAGAAAGTGCCGTCTACCTTGGTGGATCCTGTTGCTTTAATCGACCATCGAGACATCCTGGATACAGAGAAAGGCCAAGCCATATCACCTGACGAACCTGAGGAAGTCTTCCCGGACCACACAATTCCCGGAGTATCTCGATACCAACTGAGACAACGGAAAGAGCCTGCATTGCTGAAATAGACTGGTTTAGCAACCTCCCTGGGTTAGTGAAACGGAATGCCGATGTGGCAAGGGGGAGGATCAGTCTTGTATAGTGTAGCGACACCCGTCTTGACCCTCGGTGAAGAAATCAACGGCTGCCCAGGGATAAGAGCTCCAACGATTGTTTTCAACAATAAGCTGATCATGTCCACAATGAGATCAACTGTTGCTAAGAGAAAGATCATTTGTGCTATAGGGTTTGTTGTTGCTATGGTGGCTGTAGCAGTAATAACCTGGTTCGCTGAGAAAGTGGCTCCTGCTCGAGAACTTTTGATCGCCACTACTCCAGTATCAGTTGAACACCACTACTTTACGCTTCCCTACCATGAGCAGAAGCATCGACAATCCTACTTAAATAATACCTTTATCCAGATGTTGCATCATACTCATAATGCCACAAATACTACCAACTGTTGGGTGTGTGGGATGATACCTGCACATCAAAAGAAAGGAGGAACACCTTTTATTCCTCTTCCCTTTACTCATAATGGTTCTTGTCAAGCTTGGTATGCGCTTTTGTTTGCATCT
The DNA here is from genome assembly GCF_964204655.1 of Triturus cristatus. Lineage (NCBI taxonomy): Eukaryota > Metazoa > Chordata > Amphibia > Caudata > Salamandridae > Triturus > Triturus cristatus. The sequence continues at coordinate 504,828,403 of NC_140591.1, forward strand.
GGAAAACGCACAGTAGGTGGGCTTCTTTTTCGCATTAATAAAGTATGCTACCAAGATAAAGATGGTTATCCTCAAGCCAAAGGGACCAAATGGGAATGGGAAGAGTATCAACCGGACAATATTTCAATGCCATATATCTTCACAAATATGAGAACTTTTACCAGTAATAAACAATTTGTGATTTCTGTTACCAGAGCTAAAGCAGATTTATGTGTAAGCAGTATTGGAAGAATTCCAGTGGGAAAAAGCGAATGTACTGTAATTCTGTCTATTGAAGGTAGAAACAATAACACTTTCATAGCCTCACACAATACTTATTTTATCTGTGGTAGCCACGGATATCATCAACTACCTGCTGGGTGGTCAGGCGTGTGCTATGTGTCCTTTCTATTGCCCCCTGTGTTTCTGGCACCTGCATCATGTCACCGGGACCTTAAATTATTTAACGATATCTCTAGAAATAGATACAAGAGGACAATAAGTACTGACGAAGTAGACCAAACTGATACCACTCTGCAACAATATGTCGATTTTAATTTAGGTTTGTTCTCCTTTGTGGGTGCTGCATTAAACAGTAGGAAAGTAAGACGATTAACTAGAGTTGTGGAAGCTGTTACCAATCAGACAGCTATGGCACTTGGGAACATTACGGAGGAGCTGCAAATTGCAAGGATTGTAGCTCTCCAGAACCGAATGGTCCTAGATTTCGTTCTGGCTGATCGAGGTGTTGCATGTCGCATCATCGGTAGCAGCTGTTGCATATTCATACCGGATCACTCACCTTCAGTATATGACGCAATATCAAAGCTGCATAAGATTGCTGCAGAAATTCATCCAGAGACTGGTACTTGGACTTTGACTGGATGGTTTTGGACTCTCGTTTCTGCTTGGGGCTGGAAGTTACTAACTATCCTGTGTATAATTATTACGATACTTTTTACATGCTGTTTATGTATCCAATGTGGTCCAATGCTTTGCTCCATTTGCATTTCTGTCTGTATACCTGTCAAAAGGAATATTGCAGAGACAAAGGCCCAACAAATGTTGAATAAAGAAGTGGCCGAAATAATGCTAATAGATGTACGGGATGCATATTTAGATTACCCCAGAGGAACAGATGTCTTCAGCTAATGCTAAAAGGGACGTCTGTTGTAAATTGGCTGCGATTGGATTAGCATTAGCGGAATCCATCTGGTATTTAGAGGCTATCTTGTCCATTTTCTGGAATCCATTTTGTATTTCTGGCAGCCATTTTGTTTGCCATGTGCTCACCATGTGCTTTGTCCTCCTTTAGTGTTAACTGCTCTTGTAATCTGCCTAGAAACAAACTATATTTAGTATCTTCTACCTTCGCACATGCCCAGTTGAGTTTACAGCTGTTAGTAGTATGTAACTGTCAGAATGTGTTTACTAGCATTGGTAAACTGATAACTCCTCCTACTTGTCGACTGTGCAGTTTCTGTATGACCATCTATGTGCATAACTCTTCTCATGTGTCCTTGTACCACCTTTTTTCAGCCCCTGTGTGGGTATAAAAGGACCATGCTATTTCTGTTCAGTGTGCTACTTCACTCAATACCGAAGGGTGCTGTGTGAATGTAGTTCCACCTCATGAGGTTTATTAAACTTTGTATTTTCTATTCCAGTTTCTGTGCCAACTTCTTCCTATTGGTCTGAGGACTCTGTGCAGAGAAGGGCGAACCCCTTGCACTGGTAGGCCTAGCTGAGGTCCACTTCTACAGCTCCACCTTGCTAGTTCTTTGAAAAATTTAGTTTGTACCTTTATACCTATATAAATATGTGTGTGTGTGTGTGTGTGTGAATTATTTTTGATCAATTATGACAGGGCAAATTAAATTTGAGCTTTCTAAAGTCCAACACTTTCCTGTCTGCTACCCAGGTGGAAGTAGAAACAGTAAATTTGACCCTGCTAGAACCCAAAAGTGGACTCTTCAATATGGTTCAGATCATTTACATACACCCATTTACAAATTTCACCATGGAGTATTTCAGGGGCTTCATAGAGGTCAATTAACCTTTTCCAGCTATTTTAGAATTAGAGATCCCTAAATAAAAATATTAAAACATGATAAACATTTAGAACTTTTGGAAGAGTCAGAGATGACAATTTAGGAAAGTTTAAAACCTTTATTTCTTAAATGGTTATAGTTTCTAATTATCTTTATTCAATTTAGGAGATTACAGAATTAAAAGTAATGGTTAAAAGTAAGCATTTAAGGCACAAAGTTCCGTAATGAAACCTGATACTCTAACTAAGGGACCCTCTCATAAAGAGTAGTGCTGCGTTTCCTACAGTTGTAATACCAACTGTATTTTGGAAAACTATGTGTGCAGTAGCATTGATCACAACATTTATAAAAGCAAATCACCTCAGGAATTTTAAAAGGAATTAACTCTCAGTAGAAAAGGGCTGCAAGACTAAATGGAAAGATCCAGCAGCAAGAGCACTGTGCAGGCAGAGGAATAAAGAAGTGTGTGTCAAACTAGCTAGGAACACCCATTATTATAGATTTCTCATACCAATCACAACTTGTGATGGCGTCTCTACTTGATGTCTAATAAGAAGGGTTAACAAGGTGGTGTTGTCGGTCATATGATGGATCTTCTTCCGATTCCAACAGTCTGCAATCTTGATATCAGGTTTGATACAATGTTCTAACATAATTGTTACATGAGAGAAGGTTCCCATGAGAACCCTCTCACATATGCTAAAAGATTGACTGTGCACTTGTTGCATAGACAAAGAGTAGTCAGTATTATGGAAGCAATTATTAAGTTATTAAAATACAACATTAATAAAGTCTTAATCCACCATTCATTCTATACAGATTCAAGATGCTACAGGGCCAAGAGTGGGTGAAAAATAGGCCACAGGTCTTCGGGCCCCTCCATGCATCTGTGTTAACACTGAAACTGTGCACCCATCTCTTTCATTGCGAAATAAGTCAATTATTTTGAATAGTGTGGCATTCCTAGAACTGGGGCTCAACATAGTTCATCTTTCAGCTCTTAGAAGGCTCTGGTATACTCTTTATGCCAGGGAACTTGATCAGACACATCTCGATGTGTCAGCCTCAGGAGAGGCTTTGTGTCAGTGAAAAATTTGGTATCCATTGTTGACAGTAGCCAACCATTGCTAAAAACATTCTGATCTCTCTCTATGTTCATGGTAGATTCATCTGAAAGATGGCTTCCACTCTTTCTGACTCCTTTCATAATAATGTGTCCCTAATAGTGAACTTCTTTGTGACAGTACTGCAGTTTTCCTGAAGACACTTTGAGCCTGATTATGACTTTGGCAATGTGGTGCGGGGTCTGCCATGCAGCCATACCACCACAGCTGTGGTCAGGCCACTCACCAGATTAGGAGTTTCCTCCTGTCTAACAAGCTTTTTTTTGGCATTTCCTTAGCGGTGCCTCTAAAAATGGGCACTGCAATGGGAACGCCAAAAACAGTTCCTGCACAGCATGGACTGAAATTTCCATGCTATGCAGGAACTGGGGTGCACGTACACACTGGAGCATATGTTGTGCCCCCCTGCATGCACCCCAGGGTGCAGAGGCACCAAGGGACCCTGTAGTGCCCCCTTTGTTTCCTTTCTGCCAGGGTTTCATGGAGGAGGAACCATCATAAAAACCATGGCAGAGCGGAAACTCTTTATATGCTTGACGGGACTGCAGCAGTCCCACCAAACACATTGATGCCTCCTGACTGCCGCAACATCACCAGGGAACAGCGGTTTCCTGGCCGCTGCAGCAGGGCAATGGCAGTCTGACCACTCTAATTGTAATGCTTTATTAATTTGAAATTGACATCCTCATCATGGGTCTCAAATGCAACACTATCCAGTGTACAATAAACTGTGCAGTTTAATTTATACCATAAACCCCTCCCTAATAGATTAACTGGAATTGAATGTCAAACCACAAATTTAGATTTTTCTTCAAATGTACCTATTCTGACTGAAACTTCTTCTAAAATTGGATTTGACATTTGTTTATTTGTAACCCCAACTACTTGGGTTGTTCTTCCTGAGAGAGGTAGGTCTGGAATTTCCACTGTTCTAACTGTGGATCGGGTAGCTCCTGTATCAATCAAAAATGATACTTCATGACCATAGACATTTGCATCTACATATGAGCCACTTTGGTCTACCTATAGGACTGTGCCAAGTACACAATCCTCTTCCTCTCTCAGGCACCATCATTGCAAATGGTCAGAACTGAATGCATCCATTTCAGATAAAGGAAATTGTTGTGACACTTCCTGATTCAGACTTTGAAATTGTGATATGGCATTTTGATTTGGATTCGGGTTTAATTTTGGTAACTGGTTTATATTCATTCTGTCATTTCCCAATAGACCTGGTGCAATAGGTATTATTTGGTTTTGACCATGCAGTTGATTTTGAAATGGACATATCTGCATCCTTTGTCCTGTCTTTCTCTGTGAATTTTGAGTTTGCCCTGCAATATTTTCAAGATTAAATCAACATTCTTGCTTCCAATACCCCTGCCTATTACAAATGTGACAAGCAGTAACTTTCTTTAAGGCAGCAATGTCAGTTCCAGATCCCACACCTACGGCAACACCTCTACTTCTTCCCTGAGACACTTGTGTTCCATTAGCATTTGCTTCGAATCCTGATTGTGGGGCGTAAACTTCCTTTATCATTCCCATATTGCGAGCCAACAACAGACCTTGAAACCCTTTCTGAGCTAAACTTTGTCTGAGCCAACATGAATTTCTCCATATTCTTTATCTGCTTCATGTCTTGTAAATGTAGTCAAATCACCTCTGTTCAATGGAACATCTATATAGGTTCCAAAAACTACTTCTCTCAATGGATATTCAGCCACTTCTCTCACTTCATCCTATCTTCCTTCAGTTTCCCTCTTTTTCTTTTCATGCTTTCTTACCTATCTACGCTTTAGCTTCTCCACATCCTTCCATCTGCTAATACATTTTATCAATTCCATGAAATGAACTCGCATCCCTGCAACCCCCAAATTCTCAATAGTTTTGACATCCAATTCAACTCAATAATTTCGAAATTTATGAAAGCCACATTATATTTATATTGTTCAGGTCTTTTGTATTGAACTAAATGATCAAAATACAAGCATGCATTAGTTAATTCCTCCAAATATTTTTTTTATTTTGGATTGTCTAAAAGTTTATCCTTTTCAATTTCTGCACCCTTCGGAGACTCTCCCTAGTCAGCTCCTCAATCCAAGCGGGTAACCCACTATCTCCACTTCCAGGTAGCTCACTTGAACTCAAAGGAGTCGTAAAGACCAAAGTTCTTCATACGTCTATCAAGGCTTGCACACTTTATTGGGGTCTCCACAACACTGAGTATTCTGTGCAGTTGGTATTTCGACAACTGATGTCGTCGGGACCACTAGGCTTCGTTCGACTTGGGGTGGTGCAGTAGGGATCACTTGTGGTACAAATGGATCAGAGTCAATGGAAACCACTGTTATTGGTCTCCTCGTTACTGATGGGGCAATTCATAAAATCTGTAAAGGTTGTTTAATTGAATGTATTTCTGATAGTACTGAAGCAGCAGCCACAGTCTGACTCACACTGATGCTTATCTTTCCTGGGTCCGTATAGGTCACAGGAGGTGGTCGGGTTGACAACATTTCTTCCAAAATCTCATCTCTTGATCTGTATCTGATTCTTCCTTTTCTGTCTTTAATGCATCCTTATCCTTACCATCTGATGTAATAACTGGATACAGTCTAGTTCCATTGATAATTCCCTTTCTCCATCTATCTGGTTTTCATCCCATTGAGTGTTTGCATACTTTTTCATTGCTCTACCTATTCCCCTCTGATATATTTCCTTCTCCATTTCTCTTGCAACCATTTCCCAAACCGGTAAAGCATCATATTGCATGGCTTGAGGTGGTGGCTTCATCTCATACACGTTTCCCCTCAAATGATCTAAAATTCTGGTGTTAAAAGGTCCACATCTAAAAAAAACGCAATGCACCTTCATCCTCAGTAATTTTCATCCATTGTTCTAACCATAAACACGTATCTAATCCATGCTCAGTAGTAATTTTTTAAGCTGGAGTAGCCTCAGTAGGCAACTCTTCACCTTTCCAAACAGGAATAGTAACATCTACCCTCACAAATTTCTTAAAATCCTTTAAACATTCCATTTTTGCAACTCAAGTCACTGAATCATTTTCATGAAACCAAATGCTTTGATTTTGTTCCGTGTACGTCCACATTTTCAATAATAAACCAAACATCAGCTTTAAATTTCAGTAGTCCTCTATCCAAACCATGATCCAAACTCACAATGTCTAATACATGGCATGACATGAAACCCCAACCAACCAATAGCAGCATGAAACACACCAACCAACCAATCTCAGCACGGGCAGCATGATGTTTGTCTCTAAATCATCACAGCATCCACCCTCCTTTTCTCTCACCTTCACAAAATCAAACAATTATTCTGACTAATCTTGTTTGCTTTTCTCTTTTTCTAAAGGGAAAAATTGTAATCTACATTCCTTCATGAAGAATTCACAATCGCAAGTAGCTTCTCAACAATCGAAAATTCACACCAATAAATGTAGTATCACCCTAGTGAGCAATAATGTTTCACCAACATCAGCAAAGTTAATCGATTGCCAACACTTTTCCCTATTGTTACTGATGGAAGTGATGGTACCTCACACTCCACATCTATTGATGTATTTGCAAAACAATAATAATATCCGGGGATCTTTTGACTTCTTGGATCCTGAAATCAACTTCTTCACAACAACAACTTTTAAATACTGTTCATGTAAATAAAGATGCTTCTGGGCTGGAAAGTACTTTCATTTCTACTGTTTGAACTTACTGTGTGAAACTAGGTTACGTAACCATTGTTTCCGTAACCTTTTTTTTGTTTCTCTTTCACGCATGGGCAAGTAAATTGCTATCTTCAGTTAATTCATTGGATCTATGGATTAGCGTTCATTGTGAACGTGAAGAGGTGCATTGGATTTCTTTAATAAAGAAATATAACATTTCATTGAGTACAGGAGCATGTATTCATATTTAACAAGACTTGGATCCTCATACACTGTCCTTTTATTTCCTATTTGTGGTATGTAGAGTGTATGGAGTTTTCCAGTACTTTAATAGTATGGTTTGACTGTAAGGTGCAGGTTGGACGGTGCTAATTCCCTGTGTTCTTCTTCTAGTAGGATCTAGCAGGAAGAGCTCAACCAATGATTATAGTTTCGGAGTACTGTCACGTTGGACATTGTAAGTATATGTTTTAAGGTATACAGCTCCACGTTCTTAGTGAGACTTACAGAGAGTAGACTGGGGGAGTGTGCCTTACTAATTCTTTGTGTTGTTTCTTCCACAGCTACCATCTCCCTGGAGTCCTTTTCTCTATTCCCTATCCCTCGCTTGACCAGTTCACTACTCTATGTATATATAAAATCATAGAGTTGGGGATGTCAGGAAGTGGACTACTTTGAGGAGCATTCCGGTTCTGAGGAGTTCCATTTTGCAGGTCTAACAGAATTACGCACCTACGATTTATATCTTCTACCGACTGGGGTGTACCACTAGAAATGGCCACCTTGGATGACGTTCTGCAGGCATTGGTATTGGTGCAACAAGAATTAGCAACCTCCAAGGTGGAAACAGCTGCTCCTAAAGAGAAGTTAGAGAGGCAAATACGTAATCCGTTTGACGTGTCTTCCACTCCTTCCCAGTTACAGGTACACATGCCACCTCCCATACCACTGGCAACATCAGAAAGGTATTCAGGAAATCCAAATAAAATCCAGGTCTTTTTAACACAAATAATGCTGCCTTTTTCATGAACACCCTCTTCCTTTCCTACCAACCATTCCAGAGTGGCATTTGCTATATCCTATTTAGCTGGGGATGCAGGTAATTGGGCATTTACTCTGCTGAAGAACGATGACCCGGTACTGTCTGATTGGAATGCCTTCCACAGGGAATTGGAAAGGGTTTTTGACAGAAGAGCCACCACTTTTAGCACCGCCAGAGAGTTGTTAGAGTTAAAGCAGGGGAAGAGGGATCTGGTAACCTATTTAACATAATTTACCCACCTTGTAGCAGAGACAGGATGGCCAGAAGTAAAAAAGGATGTCTTTGTATTATCAGGTTTTAAGAGATGCCATGAAGGACATTCTCGCTCAGATCGATCCTCAACTCACTAACTGCACTGACTTAATGAATCTCACTCTCAGGTTGGATCATAGACTTTCTGAAAGAGGGGGTGAGTAGAGAAGAAGTTAGCGGTGGAGTCCCAGATATGATAAGGGGGTTGGAAAACCTGTTGTGGAATCCGAACCTGGTGCCAAGCCGATGGAAGTGGGAGCAATCAGATCTCCTTTCTCTAGAGAAGAAAGAGAAGCACGTAGGGCAAATGGGGAGTGTATGTACTGCGGGAAGAAGGGGAACTTCGTATGTGAATGCCTAACCAGGCCTAAATCCTTTAACAACCCCATGTCAGGGAAGAGGGTAGCAGTCTCGGTTCTGCAAAAGAAAACAGAACCAACCGAGAACAACTTACTAGATTTAACCAGAACCTGACAAAGATGGACTTAAGTGGAAAGTACTTTCTTTATCTGCATATGAGGGGAGGGAGACAGAAGCTCCCATTTTGCTTCCAATGGAGCTGACAGTTATGGAGTCTTCTCACTCAGTGACGGCAATGATTGACTCTGGGAACACAGGCAAATTATCGATCAAGAGTTGGTTCAGAAACGTACATTGACCAGAGTTATCAGAGAAGTCCCCGAGACAGTGTTAGCGGTCGATGGAAAACCTTTGACATCTGGGCGGGTGATAGAACAGACAGAGACAGTTAGAGTGTCTGTCAAGGAGGGAACACAAAAACATGTAGAATTCTTATCCTTGAATATTATCGTTGCCCCGCAGTATGAGATTATTTTGGGTATGCCTTGGTTGTGGCACCACAACCCCACCATAAATTTGCGAGAGAAATCTGTGCACTTCCTATGGGAGGAGTGCACATCTATCTGCATGAAGAAGGATATCTCCCAAGCCAGCGCATAGGCCCATCCCTGGTGTCTTGCCACAGCAGTGGAAAAGGCTTTAATGTTACTTTCAGAGTATGTTCAATATCAGGATGTATTCAGTGAAATCCGGGCAGAACAGCTTTCTCCCCATAGAGTCTATGACTGTCAGATAGATCTGATAATAGGGGCCACTCTGCCATCCTGCCGAGTGTATTCTTTGTCAGTATCCAAAACCAAGCATCTGAGAGACTTCTTAAACCATAATTTTGAAATTGGGTTTACTCGCCATTCTCGCTCCCGGCAGCCCCCCCCCCCCCTTATTTTTTATATCAAAGGCAAATGGAGAGTTAAGAATGTGCATCGACTATCGCAAGTTAAATCAGAATAGGGTGAGGAATAGATACCCCATTCCTCTATTTTCTGTGCTCTTGGAGCAAGTGAAGGAGGCTTAGATTTATAACAAACTGGATTTGAGGTGTGCCTACCATTTGGTTCGGATTAGAGAGGGGGATGAGTGGAAGACCATCTTCAAACTCCGCTATGGGTTGTTTGAATATACTGTCATACCGTTTGGGCTGTGTAACGTCCCTGCGACCTTTCAGTACTTTTTAAACGATGTACTAAAAGAATACCTTGACACCTTTGTGGTGGTATACATAGACAACATCCTTGTCTATTCTGAGAATGAAACAGTGCATGAGCATCACGTTCTTTTGGTGTTGCAGAAATTAAGAGAACACTCCTTATTTTGTAAGTTGAGTAAATGCAACTTCCATGTGTATGAAGTTGCGTTTTTAGGAGTGATGTTGTGTCCATCAGGACAGTGTATGACAGAATGAAAGGTGAAAGCGGTTCAGTAATGGCCCGTTCCGACCAATGTGCATGATGTATATAGCTTTCTAAGATTCGCTAACTACTACCGTAGATTCATCATGCACCTTTTCCATGTGGTAGCACCTATTATGAGACTGCTAAGAAAAAGAGAGCCCTTTGTTTGGACCAGCGATGCAGGGGAGGCCTTTCTACTCATAAAAAAGGTGTTTACTACCGCTCCCGTTCTCAAACACCCACAAACCGATCTCCCCTTCATCGTAGAAGCGGATGCCTCAGATGTGGCTATAGGGGCTGTGCTTTCTCAAAGAGATAAACAGACAGGTCAACTACATCCTGTGGAATGCATGTCGAAGAAACTCATTGCTGCAGAACTCAACTACACCATTGCAGAAAAAGAGCTGTTAGCCATTAAAAAGGCGTTTCAGGAATGGAGACAATATCTGTGGGAGTCGTTACATCAAATAATGGTATACACTAATCACAGGAAGCTTCAGTACATGAAGACAGCTAGACAGCTGTCACAGAGGCAAATGAGGTGGATGCTTTTCTTTTCAGAATACGATTTTGGCATCACATTCAGATCTGGGGCAGACAACAGAAAAGCAGACACCTTATTGAGACAGGGCATAGACGGCCTCCCTCGAAGAACACATAGTGATGCTATTATAGCCCCCACAAGAGTACTGTGTGCAGTGACCATGAATAACTTTTTGAAGAAGTAAAGAATACATGGAATCAATGAGTGGCTGTACATGCTCAGAGAAGCATAAAACAAGGCCTGACATTTTGTAACCAAAAACTCTATTTGCCGTCCAAAACAATCAACCGTAAAGCGTTCAACTGGTGCTATAACTCCATCTGTGCAGGACACCAGGGTAGTAAAAAAAAAAACAACTGATACAATGACACTTCTGGTGGGACACTCTAACCAAAGACGTGAAATCTTGGGTAGCGGAATGTGAGGTCTGTGTAGGGCCAAAGGAAAAACCGCCAAAGCAAAAGGAAAATTATATCAAATTCTGTTTATTTGGATTTTCCACTGAGATTGATACAGAGATGCAATACACACGCAACAATTGTCAGAATAAGCCCAGAGTTACAGAACTCACATGTAGGTTACAGCTTAGTCATAAGGTCCACGGCTTAGAAAACTTATAATCATCACATTCTTAGCTTGTTGCATGAAGTATCCCACACCCGTCGTTCAATCCCCCCTCCAGAGAGCGTAACTTGAAAAGGAAACTTAGCAAACCTAAAAAGGAAAAGAAAAATCTACCAAAAACTGTGATGTCACAGTGCAAATAATAACGGGGATTCCTACTGTACTGCTGTGGGTTTTAGATACGGAACAGATTAAGGGCCCTAAGGCGTGGGATGCAAGTCGTCAGTGGGAGCCCCTCCGACAGGTAGCTCACCAGCGGGGACCATATATATTCAAAGCCTTTTCTGGCATCGTCCACTATGTCTGCCATGCACTCCAATGCCCTCCACAGCCTCGCGTGCCATTGCGTTAAAGATGGCGCCTCTTGTTTTTAGCACGCTGTGGCCACTGCCATTTTTGCTGCCCTCATACAAAGCCACATGACTGACCTATTGCTTTGTGTTTGGTATTTCAGGGTTGGGTCTCTCACCTCCAGCAAAGTATGTTCCAGGGACATAGGAATTGGGTACCCAAGAATGAGTTTAATTTGGGATAAAATTTCCTTCCAAAATGCCTGAATGGAGGGACAGTCCCACCAGATATGGCGAAAGTCGCCCAGCAGTTCGCATCCCCTCCAGAACCTATCCGAGCTAGTAAGAAACATCCTATGTAGTTTCTGAGGATATAGGTACCAATCATATATAAACTTATAGCGGCCTCCCTTAGGTACATCGACCGATTAAATTTCACTACAAGTTTACTTAAATGCTCCCACTGGTTTTCCGCCAAAGGGGTATCCCAAAAGCATCCCAAAAGCTTTTAGCGTGGCGTCGACGTGGGGCTCAGGTCTTGTATGAAAGCATATATAAAGGAGATGTATCCCCTGGAGGTAGACCTCGATTGGGCAAATTTCTCTATGTGGAGCAAGTCCCTGGTGGCGGCCAGCCGCACCAGGGGTTGCTGCACCCAATGTTTAAGATGAAGGTAATGGTACTCTTCTTTGGCAGTCAGCGCAAATTGTTTCTTACATTATTGAAAGGTGAGGAGCTTGCCTTTATCAAATAAGTGGGAAATCACATGACAGCCTCCCTCCCTCCAAGCCTCAAATGGACCCTCTTGTAGTGCAGGGGGGAAAGCAGCAATAAAATCTGTGTGTGTGTAAGGGGAGGGGAAAGTGGTGAGCTGCAGTCTCCTAGTAAGGACATCCCATACCTGTAGTATAGTGGATGTCGGAGTGTAAGTGTTGGGCGGCCTATCATGTTTAGGCTTCCATAAAAGGTCCCAAATCGTTCGGCCGACTCTCTGTCTGTCCATATGGAGCCAGTGCTTCTCTGATTCCCTCAGTGACCATTCTGTGATTACGCGTAATTTTGCCGCCCTGTAATACCCTTTAAAATCTGGTAGTGCCAGGCCCCCCTCCCTACGAGGTCGCATGAGCAGGCAGTGTGGCAGGCGCGCCCTTCTCCCCAGCCATATAAATTTAGTAAGCATTTGCCGCAGTTCCCGAAAGAGCCCTTCTTCCACTGGAATGGGCAATATCTGAAAGAGGTAAAGCAAACGGGGAAGTACATTCATCTTGATGACATTGATCCTGCCCAGTCAGGAAATGTATACAGCACTCCATTTACCCAAGTCAGTTTTTAGCTGACGTTGAAGGGGAGGGAAGTTGGCCTTGTAGAGATCTGAGATATGGGGGGTGAGCTTAACTCCCAGATAGGTAATCTCCTTAGGCGTGCAACTAAAGGGTGACAATCCCCCACTTGCTGCCACTCCTCTTTGGATAGGGACAAATTGAGTAAAGAGGACTTGGCCAGATTAATCTTAAACCCTGCCACCCACTCAAACAGCATAAGCTCCTCTTGGATAGCCGGGAGAGAGGTCAGTGGTTCTGTAACTGGAAGAAGCACATTGTCGGCAAAGAGTGTTATCTTATGGTCATCTGTGCCAAACCGTATCCCCGAATGTCTGGGTTGCCCCTAACTTTATGTGCCAGGGGTTAAATGCTTAGGGTGAAAAGAAGGGGGTACAATGGACATCCCTGTCACGTCCCGCGCGCCAAGCTAAAAGGGGGGGAAGCAGAGCCATTGACCAGGACACGGGAGCTAGGAGAGTGATAATTGGTGCGAATCATCCCTACAAAGGTTTCATCAAAACCAAAGCGCTGGAGCACTTGAAATAAAAAGGTCCACTCTACACGGTCAAATGCTTTAACCACGTCTAACGAGAGAAGTGCTGCTGGGATGTTTTTCTTCCGGTCCTTCTCTATTATATGAATGATGTGCCGCAGATTATCATGAGTCTGACGCCCCTTAATAAAGCCTGATTGGTCTGAGTCAATAAGGCCAGGGAGCACGTATTTGAGGCGAGTGGCCAGGATCTTGGAGTAAATCTTGGCATCTAAATTCAGAAGGGCAATGAGGCGATGGGAGGAACAGGCTGCGGGGTCCTTACCAGGCTTGGGGAACACTGTCACAACCGCTTCACCCATGGAGGGAGTGACCTGCTGTGTTGAGGCAATATTAAAAAGAGTAGTTAAAAAGGGGACCAGCTCCGGAGTGAAGGTACGATAGAAGTGTGCCGAAAAACCATCTGGCCCTGGTGCTTTCCAAAGTTTAAGCGTGTCAATTGCTTTCTGCACTTCGTCCGAGGTTATGGGTTTTGCCAGCTCTTCATTGGTAGTAGCCGAGACTTGGGGGCGGTCCAAGAGATCCAAGCACTCCCTCTGAGCCTGCGCCCCTGGGATTTCAGAAGTATAAAGAGTACGGTAACATTTCTCAAAGGCCTGTGCCTTCCCCGCTTCTGTCTTGTGTGAGACACCCATGTTATCTATTATAGGTTTTATGTACTCCCTTTCCTGGTTAGCCCTGAGTTGGTGTGCAAGCAGAGATCCCGCTTTGTTCCCACCCTCGTACCCCGTGGACTGTAGGCATAAGATGTTATTTTCCACCCTATTAGTATATATGGCCTGTAGCTTCCCTTTGAGAGCTGTGACTTTTCTCATTGCCTGGACCGAGGGGCTAGCCTTTTGTGCCTGCTCTGCAGACTGTAAGTCTCATTCTAGCATGAGGCGCTCCTCCCGCTGTTCTGTTCTCAGGGTAGTGGCCTGCTCGATGCATTTACCCCGGACTACTGCTTTGAGGGCGTCTCAGGTATTGGCATGGGAAGTAGTCTCTGGGTCATTCTGCTCGAAGAAATCCTTAATAGAATTCCTGAGGTCGTCGCGTAAAAGTCAATCCCTGCAGATGAAGTTGGAGAAATACCAGCGCACATGCTTTGGACGTGGGTTCGGCCAGGTGAGTGTCAACTCTAGGGGAGCATGGTCAGAGAGACATATTGGGGGAAATGTGTTTGCAGCATCGAGGGGAGCAGAGACTGACTCAAAAAGATGTGATCGATGTGGGAGTATGTTCGGTGGGAGTGGGAGAAGAAAGAGTAATCATGAACAGTGGGATTCTTGTCTCTCCAAGCGTCCATCAATCCCATAAGCTGGAGATGTGACTTGAGTGCTTTGCCAAAGACCCCTCCCGATGACCTCTGTGAGTGAGTCGTGTCTAACCATTGGTCCCAGATGAGGTTGAAGTCCCCCAAGATCAGTATGTCTCCCTGCACAAAGTTCTCCAAAGCCATAAGGAAGGAGAGAATAAAGTCCTGTTGGCCCGTGTTTGGTGCATAAAGAACTGCAAACATGCATAGTCTGCCCCATAGTTCCCCCCGAACCATCACGTACCTCCCTGCTTTATCAGCCTTAGTGTCCTGTGCCGGAAACGGGACCCCCGCATGGAATAGTAGCGCCACCCCATTTTATTTGGATGGATGAGAGGATCTAAATATAAGAGGATACTTTTTGTGGTGGAAGCGATGTTCCTCCGATTTCTTGAGGTGCGCCTCCCGGAGGGCCGCCACTTGGACATTATGATCTAGCAAATATTTCCAAAGGCGTTGTCGCTTATTAGGGGAATTTAAGCCCCGGGTATTCCAGGTTAAAGACCTGACAGCCATCGATATTTGAAAGGGACCTTTCCCCCCTAACGGGGGTCTCTGCACAAACTAGTCAGCTGGAACCTTCTCCCGTTCTCCCTCCTGCCCAAAAACAATATAAAGATGGCACCATGACATCGAATTAAACTAACAAACCAGAACAAACAATAAGATTTAGTGTGGAGAATGCCCCTCCTAGAGGAGAACCTCCTTACCAGGTCAAACTTGTGGAACGTAACCATTCCCGTTCCCCCAGCCCCCAAAACAATATCAAATGAGGCATTTGATTTGCAAAATTAAACAACCCACTGATGTGTAACATTTGCCTTAACACCTCGGCATGAGCTATTCAAGATTGCGAGACCCGGCTGCATCACCAGTGTCCAGGAGAATGCAAGTCCTCCGCTCCAGCCACCCTCCCACCGGGAGCGTTGCTATGCTAAGGAAGCTGAAGAGTCCTGGATCTCTTTGTTATGGATGGCAGAACTGGCTTATAACAATTCTTGACACAGCTCCTTAGGAGAATCTCCTTTTTTCGCAAACAATGGGTTTGAATGCTAAAATCTTGCCGATATCCTTGCCCAGCAACCTCAATGACCAACCAGAGGTGAGGAGTCGCATACAAAAAATTCACGGCGTCCATCGGAAGGTCTGAGCCCACCTCATCCGTACTAAGCAACAATACAAAAAGTGGACGGATCAGCATAGGAGAGATGGCCCTGAGTTCAAACCGGGGTACAAGGTGTTGTTGTCAACCAGAAACATTCACTTCAGAGTACGCAGCATTTTTCACCCCAAGTTTATGGGTCCTTACACCGTGCTAAAGCGAATCAATTCAGTCGCTTATAGGCTCCGATTGCCTAAAACCTTGAGGATCCATATGATGTTCCACTGCAGTCTTCTGAAACCTGTGAGAAGGGCGAGGAGGAAAGCTCTTCCCCCTGTTGTTCGTGATGGGCACCTGGAATATGAAGTGTGTCGCATTCTGGACTCTAAATCCAGACGGGGTCAGTTGTGGTATCTAGTCTCATGGAAGGGATACTCCTCGGAGGATGATTCTTGCGAACATGTACAGAATGTCCATGCCCCTGGAGTGATTCGCGCCTTCCATGCTGCTCACCCTGCTAAGCCTGGTGCAAAGAGACGCTTGGGAGGAGGGTGTACTGTCAGGATTGGAGGGCCAAAGCGCCAACCACATTGCTACTGACAAAGAGGAGGAGAACTACGTTTCCCATGATGCTTGGACGAGTCACATGGGTATTTATGATGGCTGATGCACGTACCCGGCATGCGTAATTCTCATTCTGGATTGAACTCTGAGACCCGTATCGGCTGGTATTATGTTTGCTACAGTCTGCACAGTGAGGAAAGGTCCTCTTCCGTGTACCTGCGGAGCATTTCTGCGTGTGTTTTCAGGGCTCTGCACACATGCAATGTAAAGATAAGGTGCTTTCACCACGTCCACGGCCAGTGACCTCAAGGAGTCTTCATAGAGGTATTGTGGTCTGGCAATGACTCCAGTGCGAGAGGGGGAACTCTGAGCTGCATCTCGCGGAGTCAAAGGTTCTATTTCACAGTCGGTTTTGAATTTCCTCTTGCTGTTTAAAGAGGCTTCTTGGCTGGAAAGTACTTTCATTTCCACTGTTTGAACTTATTGTGTGAAACTAGGTTACGTACCTTTTTTTGTTTCTCTTTCACGCTTGGGCAAGTACATTGCTATCTTCAGTTATTTCATTGAATCTATGGATTAGCGTTCATAGTGAACGTGAAGAGGTACACCTGATTTCTTTGATAAAGAAATATAACATTTCATTGAGTACCGGAGCATGTATTCATATTTGACAAGACTTGGATCCTTATACACTGTCCTTTCATTTCCTATATGTGGTATGTAGAGTGTATGGTGTTTTGCAGTAATTTAATATTATGATTTGACTGTAAGGTTCAGAGGTTCAGGTGGGAAGGCGCTAATTCCCCTTGTTCTTCTTCTAGTAGGATCTAGCATGAAGAGATGAATCAATGATTATAATTTCGGAGTATTGTCACGTTGGACAATGTGAATATATGTTTTTCAGATATATATCTCCATGTTCTTAAAAAGGCTTACAGAGAGTAGACTGGGTGTGTGTGTATTACTCATTCTTTAGGTTGTTTCTTCCACAGCTTCCATCTCCCTGCAGTCCCTTTCCCTATTTCCTGTCCCTCGCTTGACCACTTCACTACTCTATTTATATATAAAATCATAGAGTTGGGGATGTCAGGAGGTGGAACACTTTGAGCATCATTCTGGTTCTGAAGAGTTCCATTTTGCGGGTCTAACAAAGACCATAACTGTTCATCCGGATTCAAGCACTGAAAACTGGAATTGGGCACTGTTAAAATATACTTTAGGTAAAAAAATGAAGCTCTATTCTGGGTGTAAAGCCATCAATTTGCTACCAGAATCTGCTGTAGCCCAAAAGGGGACTCTCCAAGATGGCTCGGATAATTTACATACACCCATTTACAAACTTCACCATGGAGTATTCCAGGGGCTCCGGAGAGGTCAATGAACCTTTTCCACCATTTTAGAATTGGAGCTCCCTAAAGAAATGTATCAAAACATCATAAACATTTAAGAAATTGTGGAAGAGACAAAGATGAGAAGTTAGGAAAGTTTAAATACTTTAATTTATAAATGGTAAGAGATTTTAAGTATCTTTTTTCAATTTAGTAGATTACAGATTTAAAAGTAATGTTTAGAAATCGGCATTTAACCTCTTCTGTGCCCATGACGAGATAGTCTCGTCATGGAGCACGGTTGCGCTGTGCCCATGACGAGACTATCTCGTCATGAACCCCGCCCGCTAATGTAACGCCCGGCACAGGAGGGGGAAAGGGCGTGGCACTGAAGGGGTTAAGACACACTGTTCCGTAAAGAAACCTGTTATTCTAACTAAGGGACCTATTCTAATAAAGAACCTATAAAGAGTTCCATTTTGGAAAAGATCAAACTAAAGGTATGAACTTCTCATAAAGTGTAGTTTTGGAAACTGATATTATAGTCAGCACATTTCTAAAGATGACATCGATGGGAGGTAGTCACACAGAAGGTTTTACTGTGAGTAAAGATTGAAAAGAAAACCTTTGGGTCTAGTAACTGTGCAGGCTAAAGTATTGTTATTTGGTGCACATTTTTTAGGAAAAACACACATTTATGAATGAAACATTTCTAATGCCATCCTCGACTTCCATAATAACATACTGAGATATGTCTTTGGTATATTTATTAATATTTTTAACAAAGTGCAATTACTTTTTTGTTCGTGAGTTATTTTCTAAAGCAAGCATTTCATTAACATTTAAACATTTTCTAGAACAAGCAATTCTAACAGTAAATAGGTTGGGTTTCTGATATATATATATATATATATATATATATATATATATATATATATATATATATATATATATATATATATATATATATATATATATATATATATATATATATATATATATAAAATCACAAGGGTTGCCCTGGTGAGGAGGTCACTCCTGAAGGGGTACTACACACAGCCACCGGCAGCAGAAACGTTCAACCAGCCCTCCAAATCTCGTAGTGTGACTGCCATACGCGTTTCAAGCAAAGACTGCTCTTGTTCACTGGCTCTTTTCAATCAAACAAGGAGAGCGTTTAAAGTGGAACATGTATTTATTCAAATGTATAGTCCCGCCCATGTGGGCGTCAGCAAAGCAGGGCATGCTGGTCTCTGTAGTACTGCCCATAGCTGCTTGGACAAAAGTTCCATCTAAAACCCGGTTGGGTATCGCTGTCCAAATTGAAAAGTACACAAAATAATATTACCCCCAGTGGGCACGAAAAGATGAAGAGGCAGCTCACGGTCCTGTCAATATGAGCCCAGTAGCTAGGCCCCCTTCAGCAGCAGCTTTGTTTTCCTGCATTCTGCAAATAAAGGTTCAACTTGCCGTGGTGTGGCTTCTTCTATCGAGGCAACTCTGGTGTTTGATGTTATGCGGCGAGCCTAGCCGCGAGGAAGCCCCACTGCTACCATGCGGGCCCTCAGCGACATCTATTTCTGACGCTGCGGGAACGGCGAGTCCGCTTTGTGGAAGGAGTATTGGCATGAGGACAACAGTTTGGTGTCATGGATGAATGGTTGGTCCAACTTTTATTTGAAGTATGAATAGAAAACAGTCATTCTATTTGTCTTCCTGTCTGCTTTTTACACAGCCCTTCCATAAAACAGGAAAGTGGATGTCCAGTTAAACGGGTGCAAAAAAACCCTATGCCCTGATGAAATTGCCAAAAAACTAGTGGCAATGAAACATGTTGGCCTTCCTTATAAAGGTTAGCGACATTTAGTGCTTTTACTTTGAGTGGACTCACTGGTTGTGAATAAAGAGTTTGTCCTTTTGAGTGAGTTTGCATCTCAATTTTATTGTTGCTCTGAACAATCTGTTCTCAGCAAATCACTGGGTTTCTTTATTTTTCACTCTTTGTTTATGGGGACAGCAAAGTGTTTCTGTCAAAACTATCTCTGTTCTCTTTCTTTTTACTGGACATTATTTTCTTTCTTTTTGAGTTGGCAACCGATGATGACAAAACGTGGGCATACCAGCGAGTACCAGTTGGCAGCCTACCTGGTGGTGCGTACGTGAGGTGCCTTCTCATTTTTCACACTCTTTTCACGAATCACATCATTTCTTGTGAGAGCTGGGGTGATACACTTTCTGTGAGTTCATGAAGGGTTGCATTGCAGATGATCTTAAATTAACAATTAAAGAGGTGTAGGGCCAGTCAAAAATTTATTGACATATTGCCAGTGGTTGGAACACAGTTGCTCCTGCCACCAGTGGTTGGCCTTTGAACGATTATTTTGAATCCTCTTGATGCCAAGCTATTTTTTGTTGTTATTAGATTTTGAGTGGAGGGCAGCTTGGCATTTCTTCCCTCTAAAGCTCCAATTTGAAATGGGTTATTGAACGGCGGATCAGCCGTGAGAGCAATACAACTAAATTTTAACTTTGAAGTTTCTTCCTGCTTTCAGGATAGTAGTTGGACTGACCATTCGGGCGACATACCAAAGCTTTTGGTAATCTGAGTGTTCACCGGTGGAATCGTGTTTATTGATATTCACATTAAAAGTAATGGATAGAAATTGTCTGGCGTTTTCTGACGACCAGATAGCTGCGATTTTAGCAGGTCCCTCCCTCTTCCCAGATTCATCATTGACTAATGTGAACACAGCAAGGGAGGAGTGGGAAAAACTAAGTAACACGAAAAAACGTCAGGTGAGAGTTGCCCTCCATGGGGCGTTGATGACAGAGTACCTTCGAGCTGGAGCTGCCCCTGCAAGTTTACTAGTCAGAATAGAACCTCGGATTTTCCTAGAGGATAAGAAATTTAGGCTGGACTGGAGTTACATCGCCAACAAATGTACAAGAGACTGGTTGATTCTAATTATTAATACTGCAAAAAGACTTAGTGATGAGTTATTGGTGGAGATCCTAGAGTTAGAAGAAACCTTGAAGAAAGACACAACCATCACTGATACAAAAGAGCAACTACAGCGGATTCAGGAGGACCTAGCAGACTATAAGCATTATATGGTAAACCAGAAAATCAAGGGTTTAAAAAGAAATCTTGAGAGATTCACCCACGAATGGGCGTTCCCCTATGTGGATGATAAACACTACCAGCAGGCAAACGAAGTAGCACCACAGTCCAATTATCGAGGGAGGGGAGGAAAACAACAACAGCGTAGGACCCCCTTGAACTGGACTTTTGATAATACCTCCAGTGAGGAGGAAGAGAGTGCTCAAACATCCAATCAGGGTGGAGGTAGATCTGACGCTCAGTATAAATCCAACGAGGATTTGGGGGCTTTGTTCCGTTCTTTTTTAGGACACACCAACAGGGGCAACAGAGGGGGCGGTCATAGAGGCAGAGGCAGAGCAAGACCCTTCCACAACCAGGGACAGCAATGGCCTATGTTCTCCCCACGGATAACACGCAGCAGGGGCAGGACGCCCACATGAATAACATTGTTATGAATTTATCCGATCACACACTGACTACGGATGAATTGTGTGTTCTGAATAAAGGGTTGGGATACGTCCCCACTCCCAGACATGATGCTTTCAAGTGCAGGACTGAATTTCACGCAACCATGAGAAAAATCAAACTTAAGAAATTTTTTGCTGGTAAAGATTTGGAACCCCAGTCACTTTTCACCACCAATCTTCGACGTCCGTCACAATTTTGCCCTCCGGGTTCCATGGTAGGACCAGAGGTGATTGTGTTCGAACAGAAGATGCTGGAGGAAATATCTAAACTTGAACAGTCTGATCACAAGGTCCGCACCTTCAATAACATGAGCCGGGGAGATTGGGAGGCGCTCAAGACTCTGCAGAATAATGCAGAAATTACGATCAAGAGTGCCGATAAAGGTGGGGCTATCGTGGTTATGAACACCTCAGATTACAACCAGGAGGTGTTAAGATTACTTGGTGATCGGAAGAACTATCACCCTCTCCCCAGGGATCCGATCCTTGAATTGCAAGAGATGATCACAAAAATGGTGGCGGAAGCTAGAAGTAAGAACTGGATCACGAGCAAGGAGGCAGAGTTTTTAGTTAACACCAAGCCGAGAACCCCAGCCTTCTACATACTCCCGAAGGTACATAAGGCTACACGGCCTCCCCCCGGGCGACCGATAGTCTCGGGAATAGCTTCTATTCTTGAGCCATTATCGCAATTCGCGGACTTCTTTTTGCGGGAATCGGTATTGAGACAAAAATCATATGTCCAGGATACTACTGACATCTTGAATATCCTTGGTGATTTAGAATTTGATTCATCACAGCAGTTCTTACTCACTATCGATATTGAATCGCTGTACACCAGTATCCCCCAGGAGGCCACGCTGGTGGCAGCAGCGAAGGCCCTGGGGGACCAAGATTGGTTTTATGACACGCCCCAATCTTTTGTGCTCCAATGTATCGAGCTTGCCCTGACACGGAACTACTTTTGTTTCAAGGATGACCTGTATTTACAGGTATCAGGTACATCGATGGGCGCGACCTTCGCGCCGAGTCTGGCCTGCATTTATGTAGGCCAGTTTGAAGAGAATTTCCTTTATCACGCATCGAATCCCTTCCAGGGGCACATATGCCTCTGGAAGAGGTATATCGATGATGTGTTGTGTATTTGGAAAGGAGATCAGGATTCTCTTATGGAATTCTTGAACTGGCTTAATAGCTGTGATCCGTGTTTAAAGTTTACCTGGACGTTCAGCAAGGAATGTGCGATATATTTGGATCTCGACATCATGGTGCAGGGGCATGCCCTCAACACTAAGGTACATCAAAAGGGGTCAGACAGGAACTCACTATTACATTACAACTCATACCATCCGAGAGCCTTACGTGATAACCTGCCAGTGGGCCAGTTCTTTAGGTATCGGCGTAATTGCTCTACTGTTGAAACCTTTGTCCAACAAGCTGATGAGCTCTCTAACAAATTGACTCAAAGAGCATATCCCAAAACTGTTATTAAGAGAGCGTGTAAAAGGGCTCGTAACACACCTCGGGAGGCGCTCTTGGAAAGAAACAGAAGGGATACTGATGATTGCCTCACAGTGGTCATGACCTACGATCCTTTGGCCTCTAAAATTAGACAACTAATGAGAAAGCATTGGTCATTGTTATCAACTGCAGACTTCAGAATGCCACAACCTAGATTTGCATTTAAGCGCGCTACAAATCTTAAGGACAAGCTGGTACACACACGACCACAAGTTAAACAAAAAAACACATCATTGCCGGCTGGACATTACCCATGTGGGGGTTGCTCAGTTTGCAAATTAACGGAAAAAACAAACTTTGTCAACCTTTCCAATGGTAGAAAATGGCAGTTGAATTCGTTTTCAAATTGTAACACGACCAATGTAATCTATAGATTGACCTGTGAATGCGGGTTACAATATATAGGCCTCACCACTCGCAAAATTAAGGTACGAATTCAGGAGCACTTAAGTACCATTAAAGCTGGAAAACTCACCACTCGGTTGGTACAGCATTTTGGTGAATCCAAACATGACATGCAAGCTTTAAGATGGGTTGTCCTGGAAAGAGTGACAGCTAGCAATGACACCATAGATAAAATTCTGGCTACCAGGGAGGCTCGTTGGATTTATACTGAGAAGGTGGATGTGACAGGCTTGAATGACCACATTGAGTGGAATAAAGTGAGTATCTAGCAACACATTATGTACTTATGACTAGTCATACATCACCACTGATGTCTTGGAAATACAAGGCTTTCCGAACTATAAACCACACACGGAGTGGGGATCTGAGAATATATGTCCAATGAGTGAGTAACTAGTAACTGAATACCCGTGCTTCATGGTTGAGGAGCTCCACGAGCTGTGCACGGAGAGTAGTAAGATCATTTTTCTTTCGTAGTTTCCCACACAGGGCCGCTTCAACTCTGATTTTATATATGTCAGTGTCTCTGAGGAATACAAAGGTCATGTTTTGGGCACTATCAAAATAACGATTGAATTCAGCCCTGGCAAACCATATAAATGTCTGTTACTTTGAGCCCCCTTGGAGTGTGGCCTAAATGTTCCAATATACATAGTATCGGGAGTGAATTGTCCCAGTCTACGATGTAATGGCCTCTGTGAAGATTGTGTTATATATGTTTGCGAGGCACACTGTTCCGAGATGGCCGCCACGTTAGTTACAAGATCCTAGTGTTCTTGAATTCAGCCCTGGCAAACCATATAAATGTCTGTTACTTTGAGCCCCCTTGGAGTGTGGCCTAAATGTTCTAAGATGCACACACATAGTATCGGGAGTGAATTGCCCTAGTCCACGACAGAATGGCCTCTGTGAAGATTGTGTTATATATGCTTGCGAGGCACACTGTTCTAAGATGGCCGCCACGTTAGTTACAAGACCTTAGTGGCTCGCGCTTCACCTCGCGCAACATGTGATGCGGACGAGGGGGTGTGGCTAGACAGCATTACATCTGAGGCTGGGTACTGATTTGGAGTTGAGGCGGTGACGAGACAAGGATTGCTCCGTTTGTGGTTACGGTGAGACTTTGGCTTCCTGGTCTAAAGGTAGGGGGATGCCATGGGTAGGGTAAGGTTTGCCCTACGCTGACTCCTATGGCCTCGTTTGATTTACAGCTAATCGTAAGCGGGCTAGCGTTAAGTCGCGGAAGAGGAAAAGACTGGGTATTGTTTGCCGAGCTAGGAATTGTGACCATTCAGCTTCGTAGCCATTTGAAATGAAAGTTATGGTGATTTACGAGGCAGATACTAACTCGCCATGATGATTCGCAATCCTTTCTGCTCATAGTGGAACGGGATGGCATGAATTCGTGTTATTCACCTCTGACCAGAGTATAGTACACGTGGCTTTTGAGACAAAATAAGACGAAGGGTGTTGCGAGGGGGAAAGAACCACCAGTCTCGCTTTCTTAAGCTGTATATTCTGACCCGTTGATGAATGTAGAAAAACCCTTTTCCACAGGGTGAACACGCGCTAGTTACAGCGCTTTTTAAGGAATCGGAAAAAGGAAAAGAAATTCCGATTGGTATTGTGAAGGCTGGTATGAGCGTCCTCGGCCTTTACATGGTAAATATATGTATGGGAACTAACAGTTTGGTGTCATGGATGAATGGTTGGTCCAACTTTTATTTGAAGTATGAATAGAAAACAGTCATTCTATTTGTCTTCCTGTCTGCTTTTTACACAGCCCTTCCATAAAACAGGAAAGTGGATGTCCAGTTAAACGGGTGCAAAAAAACCCTATGCCCTGATGAAATTGCCAAAAAACTAGTGGCAATGAAACATGTTGGCCTTCCTTATAAAGGTTAGCGACATTTAGTGCTTTTACTTTGAGTGGACTCACTGGTTGTGAATAAAGGGTTTGTCCTTTTGAGTGAGTTTGCATCTCAATTTTATTGTTGCTCTGAACAATCTGTTCTCAGCAAATCACTGGGTTTCTTTATTTTTCACTCTTTGTTTATGGGGACAGCAAAGTGTTTCTGTCAAAACTATCTCTGTTCTCTTTCTTTTTACTGGACATTATTTTCTTTCTTTTTGAGTTGGCAACCGATGATGACAAAACGTGGGCATACCAGCGAGTACCAGTTGGCAGCCTACCTGGTGGTGCGTACGTGAGGTGCCTTCTCATTTTTCACACTCTTTTCACGAATCACATCATTTCTTGTGAGAGCTGGGGTGATACACTTTCTGTGAGTTCATGAAGGGTTGCATTGCAGATGATCTTAAATTAACAATTAAAGAGGTGTAGGGCCAGTCAAAAATTTATTGACATATTGCCAGTGGTTGGAACACAGTTGCTCCTGCCACCAGTGGTTGGCCTTTGAACGATTATTTTGAATCCTCTTGATGCCAAGCTATTTTTTGTTGTTATTAGATTTTGAGTGGAGGGCAGCTTGGCATTTCTTCCCTCTAAAGCTCCAATTTGAAATGAGGACAACACTGACAGCTCCCAGCAGCCCACTTGGGTATAACTATGTACATTTTCAGGGGCCAGGCATGCGACCCATTTGGGTACATATTGAACATTGCACTACAACTACCAGCATGCAAGTTGCGCTTACACCCACTGGGGCGGGACATTTAAATCAGCGCAGGTGATGTGTTCGCTGCCTTCTCCCCCTCTGCCAGTGACCAAGGGCAACAACACGCCCGAAACACGTTTGGCTAAAGACATTTTGCGCGGGAGCAGCAGCTTTGTTTTCCTGCATTCTGCAAATAAAGGTTCAACTTGCCGTGGTGTGGCTTCTTCTATCGAGGCAACTCTGGTGTTTGATGTTATGCGGCGAGCCTAGCCGCGAGGAAGCCCCACTGCTACCATGCGGGCCCTCAGCGACATCTATTTCTGACGCTGCGGGAACGGCGAGTCCGCTTTGTGGAAGGAGTATTGGCATGAGGACAACACTGACAGCTCCCAGCAGCCCACTTGGGTATAACTATGTACATTTTCAGGGGCCAGGCATGCGACCCATTTGGGTACATATTGAACATTGCACTACAACTACCAGCATGCAAGTTGCGCTTACGCCCACTGGGGCGGGACATTTAAATCAGCGCAGGTGATGTGTTCGCTGCCTTCTCCCCCTCTGCCAGTGACCAAGGGCGACAACACGCCCGAAACACGTTTGGCTAAAGATATTTTGCGCGGGAGCAGCAGCTTTGTTTTCCTGCATTCTGCAAATAAAGGTTCAACTTGCCGTGGTGTGGCTTCTTCTATCGAGGCAACTCTGGTGTTTGATGTTATGCGGCGAGCCTAGCCACGAGGAAGCCCCACTGCTACCATGCGGGCCCTCAGCGACATCTATTTCTGACGCTGCGGGAACGGCGAGTCCGCTTTGTGGAAGGAGTATTGGCATGAGGACAACACTGACAGCTCCCAGCAGCCCACTTGGGTATAACTATGTACATTTTCAGGGGCCAGGCATGCGACCCATTTGGGTACATATTGAACATTGCACTACAACTACCAGCATGCAAGTTGCGCTTACGCCCACTGGGGCGGGACATTTAAATCAGCGCAGGTGATGTGTTCGCTGCCTTCTCCCCCTCTGCCAGTGACCAAGGGCGACAACACGCCCGAAACGCGTTTGGCTAAAGACATTTTGCGCGGGAGCAGCAGCTTTGTTTTCCTGCATTCTGCAAATAAAGGTTCAACTTGCCGTGGTGTGGCTTCTTCTATCGAGGCAACTCTGGTGTTTGATGTTATGCGGCGAGCCTAGCCGCGAGGAAGCCCCACTGCTACCATGCGGGCCCTCAGCGACATCTATTTCAGACGCTGCGGGAACGGTGAGTCCGCTTTGTGGAAGGAGTATTGGCATGAGGACAACACTGACAGCTCCCAGCAGCCCACTTGGGTATAACTATGTACATTTTCAGGGGCCAGGCATGCGACCCATTTGGGTACATATTGAACATTGCACTACAACTACCAGTATGCAAGTTGCGCTTACGCCCACTGGGGCGGGACATTTAAATCAGCGCAGGTGATGTGTTCGCTGCCTTCTCCCCCTCTGCCAGTGACCAAGGGCAACAACACGCCCGAAACACGTTTGGCTAAAGACATTTTGCGCGGGAGCAGCAGCTTTGTTTTCCTGCATTCTGCAAATAAAGGTTCAACTTGCCGTGGTGTGGCTTCTTCTATCGAGGCAACTCTGGTGTATTTATAGATATATATATATATATATATATATATATATATATATATATATATTCACTGAAAAAACCATAGGTTTCACACACGTTATAGTTAGGAATTAGCATTTAAAAAACCTTAGAAATTCAGTGAAAAAACCATAGGTTTCACACACGTTATAGTTAGGAATTAGCATTTAAAAAACCTTAGAAATTCAGTGAAAAAACCATAGGTTTCACACATGTTATAGTTAGCTGGACATTTTACTCGTAAAAAACCAATGAAATTGCCCCGTTATAGTTAGTTCAGCTAACTATAACTCGCGCGCCCGCAATGCACTGCTGATGACGTCACATATTACATCACTCATGACATGGTCAGTGACATCACTCATGACATCACTGATGACATCTCAAATGACATCACTGATGACATCACTGATGACATCATCCAGTGAATGTGTGTTTTTCTGAAAATTAAATATGTTTTATATATGTATATCTCAAGGTCAATGGAAGAATAAATGGGTATATAAGTGTCTAAATGGATGCTTTGTTTTTGAAAAATTTATTGTGTTACTGACTGATTAAGTGTATCATAGTGAATACATGGCTTACTGAGTAATGTTTAAATATGAAAATATCTGTATCAGTCTCTCACTTTGTGTATAAGTGGCTGCATGGGTTGGTGAGTAGCTTCATGGGTGTCTATATAGGTTATTAGTTGTTTTTTTGAGTATCAGTCTGAGTGTCTGTATGGTTCGGTGGGGGGTATTATGTAGTGCATAGGTGCATGAATGAGTGATTCACTCTTTGTATGTGTTGAAGACAGCATGTGTGCAGGACTGTATGGGTGGATGAGTGTGTGAATGGTTGTGTTAGTGAGTGAATGACTGTCTCACTAGTGTCTTTATGAGTAACTACATATGTTTTAAACTAGTATATGTGACTATTGGTTTATATATGTGAGTATATGTGAGAGGGAGAGATTGAAAGAGTTCCTGTATGAATAAGTATGTGTTTCTATAAGTGATTGTTTAAAAGACTAAGTATGTGTAAGTTTCCGTAGAAGTAAGTATGGTGGTGTGTGTATTACTGTATATGCAAGTAAATGTATGTTTGATTCCTTATTAGCATGAGTGACTATGTGTGTGAGTAACTCTATGGATGAGTGGCATTGTGTAACAGGATGTATAGATGTATGAGTACATATGATGACTGAGTACATGTATGAGTGACTGTATAGGACTGTTGGTGAATGAGTGGATGTGTATGTGGATCTTAGAATTACTGAAGAGGTTGTTGTAACTGGTATTGGTATGTCCATTGTTTTGAAATTTTTAGTCTCTATTTTTGAATGTGTGTATCAAAGCTTATATTAAGGTGAGAGGAGGTCTGCCACTCTATCACAAGGATGATGTCAACAGTGATGTCATCAGTGATGTCATTTGAGATGTCATCAGTGATGTCATGAGTGATGTCACTGACCATGTCATGAGTGATGTAATATGTGACGTCATCAGCAGTGCATTGCGGGCGCGCGAGTTATAGTTAGCTGAACTAACTATAACGGGGCAATTTCATTGGTTTTTTACGAGTAAAATGTCCAGCTAACTATAACATGTGTGAAACCTATGGTTTTTTCACTGAATTTCTAAGGTTTTTTAAATGCTAATTCCTAACTATAACGTGTGTGAAACCTATGGTTTTTTCACTGAATTTCTAAGGTTTTTTAAATGCTAATTCCTAACTATAACGTGTGTGAAACCTATGGTTTTTTCAGTGAATTTCTAAGGTTTTTTAAATGCTAATTCCTAACTATAACGTGTGTGAAACCCATGTTTTTTTCAGTGAATTTGCAAGGTTTTTTAAATGCTATTTTTTTTTTTTTTTCTTCATTTTTTTCAAACATATTTTTAATTTAATTTTCTTACCTTTTATAAAGACTATGCTTAATTTTTTAAAATCATTAAATATTTATTTTATATAAATTTTTTAAAATAAACAAGTAAAATTTATTTCCAGATTTTTTTTTTTTTTTTTTTTTTTTTTTTTTTATAGTACGCGTACCGTAAGCTCACGG
This sequence comes from Triturus cristatus, assembly GCF_964204655.1. Classification (NCBI taxonomy): domain Eukaryota; kingdom Metazoa; phylum Chordata; class Amphibia; order Caudata; family Salamandridae; genus Triturus; species Triturus cristatus. Next base: position 504,857,717 of record NC_140591.1, read on the forward strand.
TAAGCGTACGGTTTACGCAACGTCCGTAATCTATCTACGCTGCTTGCGTATAGTTACGTACTTTGCGTAGCCGCGCGTACTGCGCGTGGGACGCGTGCGCGCTTACGCAACACGCGCACGTTACGCGGAAGTGCCGGGAAATGACTGTTATGCGCATGCGCGCAAGCGCGTGTCTTTTTTACGCGCACGCGTACTTTTTGCCGTAAGCGTACCGTAAGCGTACCGTAAGCGTACGGTAGGTCATGTGATCTTGAAACACAACTTTTGATTGGTTGAAACTACTTTCAGTTCTAGAACTCTCCTACACCACACCCATTCCCCTCATTTCTGCTTGTGATCCCTTGGGAGAAGGAGCTGGTTTGTCTTTGGGATACGATGGCAGAACAGCAGAGCTCTTCTGAGAGTGAGGCTAGCACCAGCAGCACTGTCTTGAGGCAGAGAGCGAGGAAAGTAAAGCCTTCTTACGTTTGGGAGTATTTTACTTTTCCAGAAGGCCAGCAAAAGGTGAATGCACCCTTAGTTACTTGCAAGCTGTGTAAGCGTGTACTTTCTAGAGGTAATCCTAACAGGAAGTATTCCTTTGGGAATCACACCATGAAGAGACACCTCCAGGAAGTACACAGAAGGACACATGGTCATCTTTTTGGAGGTAACTCTTCAGAAAGACGAGCCAGTACATCCACAGCAGCTCAGCCTGGACCATCATCTGCAGGGCAGACTCCTTCTTCTGCAGGTCAGGTGAGCCCTTCATCTGTGGGGGGAGAATCTCCTTTTGCTGGCCCTCTGGAAATTAACCCTCGGTTTGCGAGGGTTGAAGTACGGTGCGCCACTTGTCACGATCTAATTACTTATAGGGAGACCAGTGTTTCCCTGGTGAACAGTAAAATAGATCAGCACACTTGTCGTACCGTCTAATATTCCCAATCTTTCTTTCCTCTGTCCCTGCATGAACACAACGGTTCTTTTAAGAGCCAACCTTATCTTTCATCTTTTTTTTTCTTTTTTTTTAAAAACTTTTTTTTTTTTTTTTTACCGTACGCGTACGGTAAGCGTACCTTTTTTTTATTTTTTTTAAAAAAACACTAAAAATCATTTATCTCATTACAAAGTCCTTGAGAGACTACAATTTTTATTTTTAACTTACCATACTCACTCAAAAAAATATTTATTCATTTGTTTTTTTTAAAAATAGTTTTTAAAATGGTTGTAGTTTCCGAAAATTTTCTATATCGATCTGAAAATAAAAAAAAAAGTATTAATATTTTTTATCCATTTTATAATACAATACACATATTTACATTTTTTAAAAAAAAATATTTTTGCCTTATTTTTGCTGTTTTCAGAATATATTGCATTTCACTATTAATTGTGAAAGCAATTGCATTCATCATTTTACAGCGGGCAAAAAAAATTAACAATCACAAAGATTGTATTAAAAAAGCCCAGAATGTCTTCTCACTTAAACTTATCATTACAGAAATGCATATTATTCTAAAAAAATATCATCTAAAAACAATACTTTTTTCTTTAAAATACCGTCTGATATGTTTGTTTCAGAAGTATAATCACAATATTATATCTCAAATAACTCCAAAATACATCTGATTTTATTTCCTTTAGGCCAAATAGTATTTTTTTTTTTTTCCTGGAATAAATTTCCAAGGGAAAACCATTAAAATTCTAAAGTTTAATCTGTCCAGATCTCACCAATTCTCTGTAACATTTTGGTTCACGAAAATTTTTTGAATAATTTATTTAGTCCACAATAGAATTGCTTACTTTTCCACATGGCCAAATAGTAATTTTTTAAATCATTTTTGAAAAAATTTCCAATGGCAGTCCAATAGCATTCCATAAATTAAAATGTGCAGAAGTTACCGATTATCTCTAAATTATTGGTTTTTGAAAATTGCATTAAAATTTAAAAAAGTCCACATTACAATTGGTTATCTTTCCTTTAGGCCAAATGATAATTTTAAAAATCTTTTTTCTACAAAATTGCAATGGTAATCCAGTAAAATGGTAAAATTATTTTGTCCAGATCTTGCCAAATCTCTCTAAAATTTAGGTTTCAGGAAGATTAGATAGGAATTTGCTAAATCAAAAGGCAAACGTTGTTTGAAAATCAATTTGGAATCATTACACAGTGTCCAGCCTTTTTCACATTTTAGATAAACTGTGTAATGTCCAGAAGTAACAGTAGGTCCATCATGGAAAATTATTGCAACAGTTACAAAAGTTTTTCCTGAAATTGATAATTGCTGTCCTGTAAACTTCTTTATTAAAGTATCCAATTTTGATCCATCAGCTCTACATCGTTGCATCATTAAAATTACATACTGTCCGTATTCCCTTAAAATTAATGTTGAAAACATGTCAGAATTACACTCACCACATTTCATGCTATGATTAGCATCTTTAACTAATTTTGCAAAAGTGACTGTTTTACTCTCTGGCAATGTCAAATAAATAAACCTTTCATTATCAACAATAGAGCCACATATATTATAACAATTATCACAACTATGTTCCCATTTATAAGAGAGACCAAAAAAAATGTCAATGGGAACTCCTTCTTCTTCCACTACCTGAAGAAAATACATCAAAAATTCGTGTGCATCTTGCTGTTCATTTTGAGAAAACTGTGTTCGTCCTGAACATACATCTAAAAGTTTTCTAATTTCAGTAGCACTTTCTATTTGAGTTTTATCTTTACTCAGCTTTTGAAAAAGGAGACTGAGCTCTGAACAGAATCTTTTTCCCTGATTTACTATTATCTGCTCTTGCAAACTTTCCAGATAAAATGCAACATTCAGCACTACATTAGCGTAGCAGTTGACACCAGAGCTATTTTCAAAATGACATCCTACAACCTGTTCTTCATTTTCCTTATTCTTTTTGCTTGCAATTACATCACTCCTCTTTTTTTTCCTCTTCTCTACATCTTCATTACAGATATTCTCATTTCTCCTTTTACGAGAAACTACACATTTCTCCAACACAGGATACTGACCTAAATGAGGAGCATAGCTTCTTCTTAATCTATTATACTCCTTTACACAGTTTGTATCAGCACTAACTTTTGAGTCATCAAAGTCTATCATGAATAAACCTGATAATGTTTTGACTCGTGACAAAGCTACATATGCCATACCTTCTTTGAACACAGTTGAACCAATGTTCACAAATGCACAATCTACAGTCAATCCTTGAGACTTGTGGATAGTTACAGCATATGCTAGTGAAAACGGAAACTGCTTCCTACGTACATATAAGTCTTTCACAAGCATGAAACGAACTGAACAACGACAAATGTCTTTAACTTCCTCTATCTGATCAAATTTTATCTGTAAAAATTCAATTCCTTCTTTTTTCTGATAATTAATAAAACCCACAACTCTTCCCATCGCTCCATTCACTAAGCCTTTCTCAACATCCAAATTTCTCCTTAAAAACACTCTACAGTTCATGCAAACATAAAGATTTTTTTCTAATCCTGCTGTTTTGGAGATGTTCTTCTCTAGTGAGTCCAATTTATTTTTCAGTTTGCCTGTTACTGTGACTGTAATTCTTCCATCCTCAATTTTGTCCACTGCTTCCAATTTCCTGATGTCTTCCTTTTCCAATTTCAAAAGCTCCTCATTAAATATTGAGCATTCACGTAGAGTTGGCATTAAGCAGATGACACTTTTGTTTTCTGCAATATTCTTGTATATTTTCTCTGCAACTATTTCTTCCTTTGGAAATAAATTATGTAGCAGCCGACTCTGTAATGCTTTTTTCCCAACATCTGTGAGTAGTCCAATCCTGATATCTTTCAGAATACTTCCATATTCTTCATCGTTTGCTTGCCTCATATTAGTTGTAAGTTCCTTGTACTCAAAGAAGGACCAAATATTTGTATTTCCAATGCTTCCCAATGACTTCTTCGTGTCTTCATGTGTCACAGTATTAAACACTGGTTGTCCTTTAACTGGAGTAAGTTGCAAAAGATCCCCAAAAACTATGACGTGTTTTCCACCAAATAACACGTCATAGTCTGTCTTCAAAATTTGCTGCATTCTTAAATGCACAAAGGCAAGCATTAAGTTTGATACCATGCTCACCTCATCAATAATGAGAACTTGCATCTTCTTCAATACTCGTGAAACTTCCAAGGATGCTTCTCCAGTTAGCTTGTTGAATTGTATTTTGTTCTCATGCTCCACTGGTAACATTAGCAAACGATGTAAGGTGATTCCTTTTATGTTATATGCTGCTAACCCAGTTGGAGCAGTAACCACACAAGACAAAGTAGAATCCGTTTTTTGCTTTAGGTAGCTTCTGATGACTTTAATTAGGAAACTTTTTCCAGTGCCAGCTTGTCCGCTTACATACATCCTGATTGGATGAAATGATGTGCATGAGCACTCTTTTTTGATATGTAGAAATCCGTGATCAATTTTGTTTCTGATCTCTTCATAAATTTGTTGCTGCTCTTGATTCAGTTGTCTTTCCAAATTTTCTAAGTCTATAAATTCTTCTTGAGCTAGATTCATAGCCGTTTCCACTTCATTCATGGCTATTGATGCTTCATTTTCAACGATTGGTTGTCCTAGGGGATCTTGACTGTGTGTTCCTGAACTTTGGCTGTCCTGAGAACTGTCTCTAGCTATTTCTGCTGCAATTGTAGTTTCCTGTTCAATTTCTTCATTTAACATTTGCAGATAAGTTGAGAATGTACTGCATTGTATGCTGTCTTTGCAAGCATTAAAAGAATCTTCATAGCTCTGGAATTCTCCCAGTAGTTCATCCTCTGTACGCCATGGTTTAAACAACTGTAAAAGAGCCAAGTAGTAAAATTCTTTCTTGTCGGTAGTGTCGCAACTCAGCTTCCGGTGATTTATCAAACTTCCTTTGGTTTGCTTCACCAAACATCCTTCTTCACCAACAACTTTATATTTTCCACTGTTGATGTCTTCTGCAGCTTTCCGTGAATAAATGTAGTTCTGCAGCACTTCATAGAGACACATGTTCTCCAGATGATGACTTCTCTTGGGATAATATGTGTCCAACATGTTTGTTTTCAATATGTCTGTACTTTCTGGGTCATTCTCGGCCAAATATTCAATTTCTCCAACAGATTTCAGTACCCGATTTCTCATTGCTGCAAGGCCTAAACTTGCCCAAATTATTCTTCTTGACTTCGAGTAGAGACTTGCAGAAGATAACCTATCTGAACATTCGTAGGATCCAATTTCTCGATGCGATAACATCTTCAAACTAAAACTGTACAGCTTCTTACTGACAGTCTTCTCGTGAGAAATCTCTTCCCACATTTCCTTCAATTCTGTTTTTTCTGATTTCGTAATGTAAGACGTTACATATCGAGCAACAGCAATGGAATTGTCAGCAACATACTGTATATCCATGTTAGCGTTCCACATGGATAAAATGACTGGGTTGTAGTCATTTATATTTTTTGATTCTTCTTTTCTTTTAAGGTTGTAGGTATTCTTAGGTGATTTTCTTGTGATAGTATGTCTCACAGCTGACATAAAACTGTTGACTCTTCCATTTGTAAGAACAGGTCTAGGAAATCCAAATCGACATTTAGTGTAGTATTTTTCTTTGCTCTTGTATTTCCGTCGACAGTATTTTCCACACCGATGACTTTGGAAACGTAGAACTTGCTCCTTTAACTTGTTCTCTTCTGTGTTTTTAGGTATAGCACATGTTGCATATTCTTCAATGTAAGATAACACTGCTTCATCAGTATCTGTTCCAAACTTTGGGGCATCCTTGATCCACAGCAGCATATGAATATGAGGAGCACCTCTTGCCTGGTACTCTTTTCTCCAAAAGAAATCCACTACTTCTCCAAGGGGTGGATTTTTTTTATTGCAGATGAAGGACATCATAGCCTCAAATCTATGATTGAAATATCTGCAAACATTAACCGGATCCAATGAGCACAGTTCTCCTGCTGTCTTGTATTCGATGTTTTCAATGTTTGAATTGGCCTCTCGTAGAAAATCCAGTAAATCATCCCAAGCGTACTCGGCGCAGCTTAGGGTAAGGAACCATGTTGGTGTTCCTAAGTTGCGTAACATGCATTTTAGTTCACCATGGCGTCGGTACCAATATTCATTCGTCCCACGCTGACAAGCCATCAGATTGATCAGTTGTGTTTCCAAATGATCATCTCGGTGCTGCACTTTCTCCATAAAATCCTTAGCAGACACATTTTGTAAATGTACTCCACTTTTTAAAATGTGATTTACTGCATAAGACAGTGCAGACAAGTCGCTTTCAAATAAAAGATGGAACAAATAAGGGATACTTTGTCGAAATCTGGGATCTTCAGCATATAGTCTTGTAGTCCGATACTCAGAAGCTGGAATCTGTTCCGGACGTTCATCGTATCGTCCTCCTTTTCCTTTAGGAAACAGCTGGGGAAAACATCGAGCTTCCAAGCTCTCCTCCCATACACTCACAGGATTTCCTTTTGCTTTCTTCATCTGAAAGAGATCAATATTGTCTCCCATAACTTCTTTCGAATGGAGAGGATGTATGCTAAAATGTTCATAAATTTCTTCTTCCTTTGACTTGTCCACTTTTTCAATTTGTCCAGTTGGTGTTTCTGTGTCTCCTTGTAAATCTTCTTCTTCTTCTTCTTCTTCTATATAAATTGATTCATATCATTTGTTATTTTTTTTCAAATACAAATTTGCTCTTTGTACTTTCCGCACATCTACCAGCTCCTGCCAAATCTTCTTATTCTTTGTAGGGACACCATTAACCAGAATAATTAATGGTTCAGTTTCCAAAGTATCTGCATCAATAGTTTCCATATTTTTTTTCAAATCCAAGGGCAAATACACCACTCTACCTTTTAAACCTCTCAGTAAATCTGAAGGAGGTAATTTACCAGTTTTGGGCTCCATACGTACTATGGTCTGGAACGGATGAACACATTGAATGAGTATAGACTCATATGTATTTAATTCAGAAAGTTCAGCAGGAATAGCATCCAATTCTAAATTATTATGTACAGCTCTGGTCGGCATTCTATTTTCCTCTAACTTGTTGTAGCAGTATTTGCAAATACGCTGATCTTCACCCAATTCAAAACAATTTTCAAGAAATATATATGTGGCAAAATCCATCCACTTATAATTATCTTCATTTTCACTCTTTCTGTAGAGATCAACATTCCTAGTTTGTTTTCTATAATGAGTTCTGCGGCAACAAATACAAGTAACATTTGGTCTTTCATTAGAGACTATTGCAAATTTTGTTATGTGATCATTAAATGTGTTACTTACAGAGGGTTCTACATTCTCTTCCACTTCTGCCTCATTTATTGTGTCCTTCTCTGCACTGTTTTGTTCAGGACCAAAGTAACAAAACTGAATTTCATCAACAACCTTCTCTACATCTGATACCGTTCCTCGGAACAGAGCCCTATTCAATTCATTTAACTTTATTGCTGGACTTTTGGCAAAATACAACCGTCTCACAAACTTTCTTATTTCAGTATGATGAACAGCCAGCATCCTAAAATGATGGAAAACACTATTGCACACTTTTCTAGATAGACAAGCAAGAGAATGACCCTGCAAACCAGTATTCTCTCTCACTCTGCATGGATCCAGACTTTGAAGCACCTTAATCTTTTGTTTTACACTTTTTTTACTATATTCTCTTAGAAACTCTCGAAATCTGTCAATAGATTCCTGACGCACAGTGCAAATACTACTACAATTCCAAGTGTACACTGGGGCTTTAGGACGTCTCCCCATTGCCTCATCTGCCATCACTTGTACCTCATCTCTTGGAACCATTATCTCCTTCTCCATTATGCAACCGTTTTTTACTTCGTATGAACGACCTCTGGTGTCAACTGCATGCAGCAAACTATTGCTTTGAAAATAGCTTTCTTCATTAAAAAAAGGTTCACTACTTGAACTATGCATCCACTTTCCTAAAAACACTTTACAAAAGTTTGTTCTGTTCACTACTCTTTTGCTTTTGCTTTGTGATTTCAGTACATTAACCATTTTATCTAATGTACGCATCCTATTCAAAATTAATATGAATAGTTTCCTTTTTAATTCTAATGCTTTTGCTGCAATGGCTTCAATTTCTTTTTTTCTCTTATAATATTTAGCCTTCTGCTTATATTTCTTTATATCCTTTATCAAATTGGACATAACTCTTCTCTGAAACATTTTTCTACGTATCTCTTTAAATGCTGTTTTTCTGTTTATGTTAAACTTTTCAATTGCAGAAGGTATATTTGCATTAACTAAATCCTCAATTTTTTGCTGTTCTGTAGGTTTTGTTACATTTTTCCGAGAACAGACATTTTGTACATTTTTGTTTGTTTTCAATATTTTGTTTAGGAATTGTCTTTTTTGCTTACCAGAAGATTTTTTCTTTTTCCCAACATCAGCATCTTCTACTAACTTTGGTCCTCCAGTTGTCCTCAAATATAGTTTTTTTTTTAGAGTTTTTTGAACTCGAGATTTTGTAGGCATCTTAAATTTTGTTCACTGTTCTTCAGCAATACCTGAAAAAAACTAAAAAAAAAATCCTTTATTGTATTTAAATATATTACTACATTTCTTTTCACAATAGTCACAAAACGAAATTTCTTTGCCATTTTCAATGCACACAAACTGCTCTTTTTTTAAAATTTATTTAAATGCACATGTCCAAGCTTTTTTTTTTTTTCAGATCACCACCGTGTGTATTCTCTGTGACTGCCTACACTCCAGCAGGGGCCACCAGCCTTAGTGATGCTGAATGTATTTGCATTACAGACTTAAACCTGAAAACCCCACTCGCTTCTAATTACTGTGCATGACTATACATGGCAAGCACATGGGTGTGTGCTAAGCCTCTGCTTCTTCCCCCAAAAATTCGCTCCTCTTTTCCATCTACTGCAACTGTGAAATCACCAGAGCAAGACGCAATAAATTTCTGCCTATAATTCTTCTATGCACACAGAGTCATGTTTTCACATTAGTGCCAAAACGAAATTTCTTTGCCAATTTGAAAGCACACTTACTGCTCTTTTTTTTTCGGGCCAAGTGAAAATCTCTTTTTACACTTTGAAATCACTTTTACAGACTGACACATTCTGAAACCTTTTTTTTAAATTTATTTAAATGCACATGTCCAAGCTGTTTTTTTTTCAGACCACCACCGTGTGTATTCTCTGTGACTGCCTACACTCCAGCAGGAGCAACCAGCCTTAGTTATGCTGAATGTATTTGCATTACAGACTTAAACCTGAAAACCCCACTCGCTTCTAATTACTGTGCATGACTATACATGGCAAGCACATGGGTGTGTGCTAAGCCTCTGCTTCTTCCCCCAAAAATTCGCTCCTCTTTTCCATCTACTGCAACTGTGAAATCACCAGAGCAAGACGCAATACATTTCTGCCTATAATTCTTCTATGCACACAGAGTCATGTTTTCACATAAGTGCCAAAACGAAATTTCTATGCCAATTTGAAAGCACACTTACTGCTCTTTTTTTTTTGGGCCAAGTGAAAATCTCTTTTTACACTTTGAAATCACTTTTACAGACTGACACATTCTGAAACCTTTTTTTTTAAATTTATTTAAATGCACATGTCCAAGCTGTTTTTTTTTCAGACCACCACCGTGTGTATTCTCTGTGACTGCCTACACTCCAGCAGGGGCAACCAGCCTTAGTGATGCTGAATGTATTTGCATTACAGACTTAAACCTGAAAACCCCACTCGCTTCTAATTACTGTGCATGACTATACATGGCAAGCACATGGGTGTGTGCTAAGCCTCTGCTTCTTCCCCCAAAAATTCGCTCCTCTTTTCCATCTACTGCAACTGTGAAATCACCAGAGCAAGACGCAATACATTTCTGCCTATAATTCTTCTATGCACACAGAGTCATGTTTTCACATAAGTGCCAAAACGAAATTTCTTTGCCAATTTGAAAGCACACTTACTGCTCCTTTTTTTTTCGGGCCAAGTGAAAATCTCTTTTTACACTTTGAAATCACTTTTACAGACTGACACATTCTGAAACCTTTTTTTTAAAATTTATTTAAATGCACATGTCGAAGCTGTTTTTTTTTCAGACCACCACCGTGTGTATTCTCTGTGACTGCCTACACTCCAGCAGGGGCAACCAGCCTTAGTGATGCTGAATGTATTTGCATTACAGACTTAAACCTGAAAACCCCACTCGCTTCTAATTACTGTGCATGACTATACATGGCAAGCACATGGGTGTGTGCTAAGCCTCTGCTTCTTCCCCCAAAAATTCGCTCCTCTTTTCCATCTACTGCAACTGTGAAATCACCAGAGCAAGACGCAATACATTTCTGCCTATAATTCTTCTATGCACACAGAGTCATGTTTTCACATTAGTGCCAAAACGAAATTTCTTTGCCAAATTGAAAGCACACTTACTGCTCTTTTTTTTTTGGGCCAAGTAAAAATCTCTTTTTACACTTTGAAATCACTTTTACAGACTGACACATTCTGAAACCTTTTTTTTAAAATTTATTTAAATGCACATGTCCAAGCTGTTTTTTTTTCAGACCACCACCGTGTGTATTCTCTGTGACTGCCTACACTCCAGCAGGAGCAACCAGCCTTAGTGATGCTGAATGTATTTGCATTACAGACTTAAACCTGAAAACCCCACTCGCTTCTAATTACTGTGCATGACTATACATGGCAAGCACATGGGTGTGTGCTAAGCCTCTGCTTCTTCCCCCAAAAATTCGCTCCTCTTTTCCATCTACTGCAACTGTGAAATCACCAGAGCAAGACGCAATACATTTCTGCCTATAATTCTTCTATGGACACAGAGTCATGTTTTCACATTAGTGCCAAAACGAAATTTCTTTGCCAAATTGAAAGCACACTTACTGCTCCTTTTTTTTTCGGGCCAAGTGAAAATCTCTTTTTACACTTTGAAATCACTTTTACAGACTGACACATTCTGAAACCTTTTTTTTAAATTTATTTAAATGCACATGTCCAAGCTGTTTTTTTTTCAGACCACCACCGTGTGTATTCTCTGTGACTGCCTACACTCCAGCAGGGGCAACCAGCCTTAGTGATGCTGAATGTATTTGCATTACAGACTTAAACCTGAAAACCCCACTCGCTTCTAATTACTGTGCATGACTATACATGGCAAGCACATGGGTGTGTGCTAAGCCTCTGCTTCTTCCCCCAAAAATTCGCTCCTCTTTTCCATCTACTGCAACTGTGAAATCACCAGAGCAAGACGCAATAAATTTCTGCCTATAATTCTTCTATGCACACAGAGTCATGTTTTCACATAAGTGCCAAAACGAAATTTCTTTGCCAATTTGAAAGCACACTTACTGCTCCTTTTTTTTTCGGGCCAAGTGAAAATCTCTTTTTACACTTTGAAATCACTTTTACAGACTGACACATTCTGAAACCTTTTTTTTAAATTTATTTAAATGCACATGTCCAAGCTGTTTTTTTTTCAGACCACCACCGTGTGTATTCTCTGTGACTGCCTACACTCCAGCAGGGGCAACCAGCCTTAGTGATGCTGAATGTATTTGCATTACAGACTTAAACCTGAAAACCCCACCCGCTTCTAATTACTGTGCATGACTATACATGGCAAGCACATGGGTGTGTGCTAAGCCTCTGCTTCTTCCCCCAAAAATTCGCTCCTCTTTTCCATCTACTGCAACTGTGAAATCACCAGAGCAAGACGCAATAAATTTCTGCCTATAATTCTTCTATGCACACAGAGTCATGTTTTCACATAAGTGCCAAAACGAAATTTCTTTGCCAATTTGAAAGCACACTTACTGCTCCTTTTTTTTTCGGGCCAAGTGAAAATCTCTTTTTACACTTTGAAATCACTTTTACAGACTGACACATTCTGAAACCTTTTTTTTAAATTTATTTAAATGCACATGTCCAAGCTGTTTTTTTTTCAGACCACCACCGTGTGTATTCTCTGTGACTGCCTACACTCCAGCAGGGGCAACCAGCCTTAGTGATGCTGAATGTATTTGCATTACAGACTTAAACCTGAAAACCCCACCCGCTTCTAATTACTGTGCATGACTATACATGGCAAGCACATGGGTGTGTGCTAAGCCTCTGCTTCTTCCCCCAAAAATTCGCTCCTCTTTTCCATCTACTGCAACTGTGAAATCACCAGAGCAAGACGCAATACATTTCTGCCTATAATTCTTCTATGCACACAGAGTCATGTTTTCACATAAGTGCCAAAACGAAATTTCTTTGCCAATTTGAAAGCACACTTACTGCTCTTTTTTTTTCGGGCCAAGTGAAAATCTCTTTTACAGACTGACACATTATGAATCCACCATGTGTAACTACAACAAAAACAATTCCCATTTCTATTATTCATTTCTTAAGTTACCACATACATCCCCTCTCAAACTGTAAACTCACCTTTAAATTTAGTTAGTTGTGAAAGAAATGTGTCACTCAAACAGCAGATTATCAGAGCCAGGATCTCTGTTCTGTACACCTCTCTCCTCTCAGCAGAACCAGATAATGGCAAACTTTCCCTCTATTTTTCCACACATATACATGTAAGTTTCAAATCTCAGTGCTTCCCCCTTTTTTTCAAATGTAATGACACATTTCTATTGGTTGAAAACCAACCCTTTTCCAAAAGTACCCTGCCCCCAACTTGACTTCTGCCTAGTACCCTTCCCCCAACTTGACTTCTGCCTGCTACCATAGCAACAGCTCATGGAACACTGCTGTGTGCAGTTAGGTCAGAAGTTCGACACACAATGTTTCAATTCCACAGAGCAAGAGTGCTTGACTTTTCAAACCTAACTGCAAATCCATAGTACTGTTCTTTGGTTACACATTTTTTTGTACCAATACAAAACATGCTTCTATTAATTTTCACATACAGCCTATTTTTTATTCTAGAATGGTATGAAACAGCCAATCAGTTCTTTTTGTTTTGTAAAAAATATGTATGCCTCCATTTCCAAACTGTCTTTATTTTCATATTGCCATTCTACTGAAAGACACCTCCTGAGTGCATCCAGTTCTCCTTTGAAGATGTTCACAGTGTGGATTGTAGGGCACAGCTATGTCTTCTGGAGTGAAAAGTTTGCAGAGAAAACAGATATGGTGAGAGACCTTGCTTTGCCAAATGTAGACATTAAATGGATTGGTCAGAGAGGGTTAAAGTGGCACCAATTGATGCCATTGGTGAAATCCTTCATGCAAATCCAACACCCTGACCTCATAATAGTGCACTGTGGTGGCAATGACCTAGGCACTTTGACTGGGGTAGGTCTGGAAATGCTTATGAAGGACACCTTTGCACAACTGTTTACACTTTTCCCTAAAACTGCCTTTGTGTTTTCCAACATATGCCAAAGGCAAAAATGGAACTGGTCCAATCATTTCTGTCCACAGATTGACAAAGCAAGAAAGCACGTCAACAAATCTGTTTCTGCTTTCCTCCGTGACTATGGTATGGGTGCCATTTACCACAACAACTTGCGTTACGACATGCAAGACATTTATAGAGGAGATGGTGTGCACTTCAATGATGAAGGGAACAGAGTCTTCCTCTTGAACCTTAGACTCTGCATCGGTACTTACTTGTAAGTACCACTAAAAAAATGACTCCATAAACACAACAGCTCTTTTTAGAGCTCCCTAATTTCTAAACTCTTAAATCTGATTTTCATTTATTTATTTTTATTTTTTTTACCGTACGCTTACCGTGAGCTTACCGTACGCGTACCCCGTGATTTTTTTTAAAATCAATAAATGTTTTTTTTGTACTTTTCTGTCCTTCTTTGACCCCCTTACAATTGTTAGGGGGTCTGTAACTCTCCTCATTGCCCCCTTACTTTGTTTTCACTCTTTTTTTTCAGAGTGAAATACACAAAATGGCGGCCGCCGCTTCCTGGTTTCGGCCGATTCGAATGTTTACTAAGATCTAAGAGCCAATCAGAATCGCGCTCGCGCACGCCACCGTACGCTTACCGTAAGCGTACGGTAAGCGTACCGTAAGCGGGCTCAGATATATATATTGATTTAAAGGCTATTTTCTCAGAATCTACTGAACAGATTTACACCAAACCTACAAAAGGCACTTCCTTGACCTGAGGACTACCTCTCTGCCAAATTTTGAGTAATTCTGTTCAGCCGTTCGGGCTGTAGGTCGTTCTAAAGGTCCTATGGAAAAATGCATGGGAAAAACGCGTTTTGGGACCCCCCTTTTATCTCAGCCCCCGCTTGACGGATCCCCCCGAGACTTTCAGGGTAGGAGCGGAGCGTAGCGCCCCACCTATTTTGAGAAATTCGCGAGGATTCGTCGACCGGCGCCAAAGTTATTCAAAATAGAATGTTGAGGTTTTCCTATGGAAACGTGGTCCTAACTATAACTACCTACTGGCGACCGCCAGTAGGTAATATATATATATATTACCTACTGGCGGTCGCCAGTAGGTAGTTATAGTTAGGACCCCTTTTCCATAGGAAATCCGCAACATTCTATTTTGAATAACTTTGGCGCCGGTCGACGAATCCTCGCGAATTTCTCAAAATAGGTGGGGCGCTACGCTCCGCTCCTACCCTGAAAGTCTCGGGGGGATTCGTCAAGCGGGGGCTGAGATAAAAGGGGGGTGCCAAAACGCATTTTTCCCATGCATTTTTCCATAGGACCTTTAGACAGGGCTACAGCCCGAACGGCTGAACAGAATTACTAGAAATTTGGCAGAGAGGTAGTCCCTAGGTCAAGGAAGTGCCTTTTGTAGGTTTGGTGTAAATCTGTTCAGTAGATTCTGAGAAAATAGCCTTTAAATCAATATATATATCTGAGCCAGCTTACGGTACGCTTACCGTAAGCTTACCGTACGCGTACGGTGGCGTGCGCGAGCGCGATTCTGATTGGCTCTTAGATCTTAGTAAACATTCGAATCGGCCGAAACCAGGAAGCGGCGGCCGCCATTTTCTCTCTCGCACTGAGAGTTAGGTTGTTTAATTAAAACCAATACACATGTAAAGGAGCTGTTTTGACAGCTCACACACACATAGCCATGATGAGGGAGTCCCCCAAGACCCCCCAAGGCCAAAAAAGCCATTTTTATTTTTTCGCTAATTTCGCCGATTACGCTTACCGTACGCGTACGGTAAAAAATATAAAAAAAAAACCACTATCCACACTCTCCCCACCCCCTGTGCTTTTGGTGGCCGCAGGCCACCAAATGTGCAGTGCTTATCAGAGGTGTAAAAAACCACAATATTTTCAACAAAAATAATCAAAGAAAAAATTATCCACACTCTCTCCACCCCGTGTTCAAATGGTGCCCGAAGCGCACCATTTGTGCATGGCTTATAAGCACCGTAAGCACAGTAAGCACCGCGTGCTTACTGTGCACGCACGGTGCACGAAGCGCACCGTGCGCGCACGGAACGAACTGCGTTAAGTGGGCGCGCACGCCACGAATGGCGTAAAGTAACTTAGCATTTAAAAAACCGTACAAATTCACAGAAAAAACCATAGGTTTCACACACGTTATAGTTAGGAATTAGCATTTAAAAAACCTTGCAAATTCACTGAAAAAACCATAGGTTTCACACATGTTATAGTTAGCGGAAATTTTACTGATAAAAAACCAGTGAAATTCCCCCGTTATAGTTAGTGCAGGCAACTATAACTCACGCGACCGCAATCTTCTGCTGATGACATAAGTGTCTTTATGAAAAAAAAATATTTGTAATATATGTATAGCTAAAAATGTATGGAAGAAGACATGGGCAAATAAGTGTCTAAATACAGTATTAGCATCAGCAGAAGATTGCGGTCGCGTGAGTTATAGTTGCCTGCACTAACTATAACGGGGGAATTTCACTGGTTTTTTATCAGTAAAATTTCCGCTAACTATAACATGTGTGAAACCTATGGTTTTTTCAGTGAATATATATATATATATATATATATATATATATATATATATATATATATATATATATAGAGATAGAGATAGAGATATATATATATATATATATATATATATATATATATATATATATATATATATATATATATATATGTATATATAGTCATTTCTCTCAACCCCAACGAGAAGAGGAAGGGGCAGAGGAAGAACAAGAGGACCAAGAGGAAGAGGAGGAAGAGGATCCTACAGAGGAGACAGAAAACATTACGATTCGGAGCCAGTGGGAAGACAACAGACACGCTCCAAGACCAATGCATAATGGATGACAACATGGTAAATCAAACTATAGTTAACCTCTCCATGAGAAACATTAGTCTTAAAGACAAAAGAACCTTATGCCTTGGACTTTCTTTCTGTCCATCAATCCCCATGAATTATGTGAATGACAGAATTTATATTTTTAAATTCTGCAGAAAATTAAAACTTAAAAAATGGCACACTTTGAAACCAACAAGAAATAGAACTAGGCCCCAAAAAGATAGCTCTGTATCAGAAGAGGAATTTACTATAGGGGATATTGACCTGTTGGTCGCAATGCATGAATTACAAAATGACATAAGTGATGGAGATGCCAATATTGAGGCTCAACGAATTTTGGATGAAATGGAGATAAGGTGCGATGCATCTACCATTTCTGGTTTCAAACCAAAATCTACTTTTTTACCGACAATGAGCCATGACAATATTGACACTTTTCAGGAGCAGGTGAGCCAGAACCTTCTGAAATTTAGGCAACAAAACTGGGCCAAGAAAATGCAAACCTTTAAACACAATTTTACCCTTGCACAAAAGAGGGCTATACAAGAACTAGCCGAAGATGACAGTATCGTAATTCGACCCGCCGATAAGGGGGGCAATATTGTCATCCTGTCTAGAGAAATGTACGTAGCAGAAGCTATAAGACAACTGAGTGACACTAGCAGTTACTCCAGATCTAACCGTGCAGACTACAATAACAGCATTGTACAGATTTGGGAAAAACTGGGTGAATGGAAGGATAAGGGATTGATTGAATGGGAAGAATTTTGTTACCTGAAGAAAAATTACCCTATCCTCCCTGTGATGTACCTACTTCCCAAAATACATAAAAATAAGGTCAATCCCCCAGGTAGACCCATTATTTCTTCCAGAGGATGTGTTTTGGAAAATCTATCGCGTTATGCGGACCACTTCCTCAGGGAGTTTGTAATCACTCTCCCGTCATATGTCAAGGACACAAAGGATTTCTTGGCCAAAACACATGATGTAACATGGGAAGATGATTTCTTATTGGTAACCATGGATGTCAATTCCCTCTACACTATCATTAATCATGAACAAGGAATAGAAGCATGCGAAAGATTCCTCAAACGCAGACACATTAGATTTAAAGAGCACACTCTGATGATACTAGAAATCATCAAATATTGTCTGAAAAACAACTTCTTTATGTTTTACAATGTGATTTACAAACAATCCCTCGGTACGGCAATGGGGACCAGCTTCGCGCCGAGCTTTGCCAATCTCTTCATGGGAGCATGGGAGGAGGACATCAGGAAGGAAACCAGCCTACAGCATGATTTCACTAAAGTCAAACTCTGGTTACGTTACATTGACGACTTGTTTGTAATCTGGAAAGGCAGCAAGCAAGAAGTCCATAACTTTATCACTAGACTCAACCAGAACAATAATAATCTAACACTCACATACACTACAAGTAATCTGAAGGTCGAGTACCTTGATACGTGTGTAGAAATTGCAAATAACAAATTAACAACTATTTTGTTTCGCAAACCCACAGCAGGTAACACGTTACTACATGCCCTTAGCAGTCACCCTAACACACTCAAATGGAGCATCCCATACGGGGAATTGCTCCGAGCAAAGAGAAACTGCAGCACAGAGGAAGGCTTTCAAAAGGAACAAATAATCATGATACAAAGATTTAAAGAAAGAGGATATCCCATGTGGGTACTCAAAAAGGCCATGGATAGGGTCAAAACAATTGACAGAGGTACAATTCTGGAATCCTCCCCTGATTCCAACTCACCAAAAAACAATGAGAATGTAGAAACCAGGTTGATTCTTACATATAACGGGCATTCAGATAAAACTAAGAAAATGATCTCCCGGAACTGGAATCTCCTTAAAGGAGATCCTGTTATAGGCAAGATGATACCTACACATCCCTTAATAAGTTACAGGAAAGGACGTAGCTTAAAAGATATGTTAGTCCACAGTGATTTACCCAGTAAGGAAAGAAGCAATATCATTGATCTACAAGGCTTCTACCCCTGTGGACACTGCAAGGCATGCGGCAACAGCCGCTTGCGTAAGGAATTTTGGAACAGCAGTACAAACAGCATGATTCCCATTAAACAGTTCCTCACTTGTAGCAGCACCAACGTAGTCTATGTGCTTGAATGCCCTTGCCAACTGAGTTACGTAGGAAGCACCACACACATGGCAAAGAAACGGGTCCTCGAACATATGAGGGCAATTACGAATAAGGACCAACGGTACCCCACTGCTCGTCATTTCGAAACAAAACATTTTTCGGACTATACCAAATTGTCCTATTATGTTATTGAACGAATATTACCCAATAAGAGAGGAGGTGATAGTACTCTTAAACTGAGACAACGTGAATCACGTCACATAATTGGGATGGGGACCAGATATCCTAACGGCCATAACATGGATGAGGAGATGGCCATACACTTATATGGTGATTAAAGGGACAGCAGATTCCATCCATAGACAGGACGTAAACATGATCACATTTGAGAACAGGTGGGATACTCTTAGGAGGGTGAACTATGAGGGGGAATGTATAGAGGCCCAGAAAGGACAACGATGAACTGTTACTATAATGAATGATTTATACTCTGACTGTCTGTTGAATGTCTATTTCAGTTTGAGTAAACTGACCTTGTGTTTCTCTTTTACAGGAAGAAAGGAAGGGACTATGTCTCGGGCCCGCGACACAGGATCCCTACCCTTTTCTTCCCATGCTGCTCTCCGGTGGACAGATAAGATCAATTCAATTTTAATTTTATGATTTAGGCACGTTTGAATCTGTTTTGATTTTGGTTAAGGATGCACCAGTGGACCAATGTATTGCAATACAATTTAACGTATTTTTTACATCTGGACTAAATAGAGACCAATGTATGGAATTTGGTACGTTTGGACGGGGCAATTGTGACAGGCAGTTTATTTTCTTGCTTCCATTAATGCATTAGTAGGATCCACGATCCAAGAGATCTCGCAATCAATTATTAATACACAAGGACACCTAGTAACATGAGATTAAACTCACAGGTGGTTGGAAGTGTATAATAGCCAAATGACCCGGTAATATCCACCCATATGTTATTGACACCGGCATTAACTAAGGCTGTACCCACTATGGGAGCATGTTTGACCATTAAGGTGCAATACAGAACGCATACAGGCGAACCTAACATATCTCCTGTCATTATTAAGCATACACCAGGCTACACACTTTTTGCGCTCCAAGACATTTAATTTTATACTCACGATGGAAGTATGACACGCGACACCAGATCGCGAAACGCTACTTAAGCTTATGGAGTAAATGTGGATTATTAATCACACTGCACGACACGAGTCCCGGGGGTGCTTCTAATGTTTATTGAAACACGTATGCAGGAGCCGTGGAGCAACGTTTCAGTACCAAGCTCACTAGGAGCGATTTACCGTTGTTTTATTAAATAACAAGTGGACTGTGAAGTGTGTTTGCCATGATATGTGTTGTTTTTTACTGTTCTGTAATGGCGCACATCAAGTACTGCTATCTGAGACAATTTTACTTTTCCAATATGGCGCTGTAAAACCTTCGTAACAGTCCCCTTTTCATGTCCATGATTGTACGAACAATGTATGTAAATGATGGTCCGGTAGCATAACGGTGTGTGAGCAAGCCCGTTGAGGGTGAAACGCGTCACGTTGGGTTTATGAAGCAATAAACCCCCTTGAAGTATCTTGGAGCGGTGTGGTGTCTTTTCTTTGACCTGAGAGCACAGTTGGAACTCCGTTTTGCAAGAAAAATTATCACCAGTTTACTCCACCGGCGCTGTGCCACCCCTCGAAGGGCTACGCTTTCCGACAGGAGTGCATCTTTTCTGGATATATATATATTTGTATATATCTATATATATCTATATATATCTATATATATATATATATATATATATATATATATATATATATATATATATATATATATATATAGTCATTTCTCTCAACCCCTGCACTTTCCTTACTGTTGCTCAGTTTGGAATGTGAATTGCAAATTTGATCTCTCCAAACTTCAACACTGTCCCCACTGTTACTTATGTTGGAGTGGGAATAGCAAATCTAACCCTGCCAAAATCCAAACCTTAGCCTACTGTTGCTCAGGTTGGAGTGGGAATAGTAAATCTAACACCTCCAGAGTCCAACACTTTCGTTACTAATGCTTATGTTGGAGTGGGAATAGCAAATGTGACCTCTACAGAGTCCAACACTTTCGCTACTATTGGTTACATTGGAGTGGAAGTAGCTACTTTGACCTCTCCAAGTCTAATTATTTTATTTTTGTTTGATTTTTTGAAATTGGTTAATGTTTATTTTAAAAGGTAATTTAAGCAAAACTATTGTTGTTACATATATTATTATTATATTAACATCTAATATTTGTAAGTAAAATTTACCATAACTAATTTTGTTGTTTATGTTTAGATAATAATTGTATTTTACAACATTATATTTATTATTTTGTGTTTATTTTGAAGTGTATACTTTTTATTTTATGATTGTTAGTTATAACTTTTTATATTGTAAGCATATGTTTTAAATGTAATATTATCCTTAAAGTTAATATAGATTATAAAGTCAATATATTAATAATAATAATAATAATGATAATAATAATGTATTTCTTTATTCGGATGAAAACACATCCATAAAAGATACAATTATACAATCATACAATATAAAAATCATTGCATACAAATAAGGCAGTGCAGTATTATTAAAACAAAACAAGACAAGCTACTAAAACCTCAGGGATCTAAGGCTATATACCCCATCGCACCAGCAATAACTTCATAAATAAAAAACGATGAGAAATCAATCAATTCTTGATAGCCTAGATCTATGACCTGCTCGCAAAAAAACTATCATGGAGTGAAGGGCACAGGGGTTTGGTAACAGCTGCAAGTGCAAAAGTGCCACTTTAGCCTGCCTAAACTTCAGACTCTTTAGTAAAAGCCGGAGATATCGCTTTTTTAGCACTGAAAACAGTTTACACAACAAAACAAAATGAAGCATGTCCTGTGGAGATCTGAGATCCAGCCACAGGGGCCTATTTGGGTTAAAGGAAGAAATCTAGCCGGAGATGCTAAAAGGTGGTGCAATTGATTAAATCTAAAACGTGTAATTAAAAATCTGTCATGGCGCTAGAAAGTTCAAGAAGATATGGCTCCATAACCAACACATGCTTTAATATTACATAGGCCCTCACTGTGGGTTTGCCAAGCTCCATAGTTTCCTGCTGGGCAATGGCAAATTTAAAATATAGGTCTTTTGTTAGGACTACATCCCTGGGGCTCAAAGAGTTGAGCGCAAAAAATAAAGTCTGCCCTTTCTGTGGCCTTGAAAGATTCCTTTATATACCATATCCACAGGATTTTGTTACCATATTCTAGGGCCAGACATCTGCTAAGATCAAGTGGTTTAAACCCCTAGCTTCAAGTGTTGATATCTTTATCTAGCAAAGTAGGGGTAGAATAACCACTTGATCCATCAAATAATCAACCCTTAACTCTTCGTGCACAGACCAAGCTGGCGTTACTTGGGAGACTCGCAGGACCCGGCGCAAAAACATATTTTACACCACCTATAACCTATGGGAAGGAACGTACCCCAGACCTCACTTCCATAAAACACTTTTACAATGGCCTTGAATTTATACAGTTTTAGAATGACCTCTGGTGCCCATGAGCCTAGTCTGATAGCAAAGCTGGAAATAGCCCCTGCAGCTTTATTCAACTCACTAAGCTTCCCATTTAAATGGAATATCCACTGTAATCAGTCATGAAATAACACACCTAGGTAGGGAAAAATAAGAACCTCGGGGAAAATATGGAGACACACTTTAAAACTTTTCGACCGGGGCCCCCCAACAAGCAGCAACTAGAACATGCAACTCCGAAACATTAACAGGCATGCCTGCCTGATTACGAGTTTCTTCGTGGTTTGCCAGGCAGTCCTTTGGCATTCACACGGCGGTGCCTTTCAAAAAGGCACTGCAATTGGAACATCAAAGTCCGTTCCTGCATGGCATGGACTGTGAAGTATTTTTAGCTCGGGCTTCTTCTGCCATATCCAGTATACATGTGAGTGATCCCAATATGTCAAGTAACTTATCTTAATATTGTTTTAAGCACTTTTCTATGCCCTCTCTTGGGTCTTTACCACATTTAAACAAGAAGGTTATAAGCTCAAGGTGTAGGTTAGGTGTGTTGCACACTCTATCTTCTCTAGAAGGCCTAGGGCATTTGGTTCTTAACAGATTGCATGTCTCTTTATCTAGTGGCTTCTTCATCCAGTGAGTGAGATACTTTGATACAGTCCAGTGTCCAGTCCAGTAGCCACCATTCCGTGTTGCGCTGAAGGTTAATAGTAGTGGGGTCAAACATCTCCTCCAAATGGATCTCCGATATGACTGTTTGAAAGGTTTTACACTAGATCATCATCGAGAGTCCCCAGGAGCTCACTGCTATCTCAGCGGTCAAAAATGAACTTGTCCATTTCCATTTCCTTGTTATCCATAGTCTATGTTGAGGAATTAAGGGTATCTTGAAAGTCTCTTGTGCTGTAAAGGTCACCTCTTCCCATTATTCCACTACTTGTAACTTTCCCATGTGCACCATCAAGGTGGTATCTTTCTTTTGTGCTGCTGAGAGCACCACTCTCTATTGAAGCGCAAAGGCTACCATTACCGTAGGCATTTTTATGTGCCTTCTGAATATGTTTCCTCTTTTGGGAAACATTGCCCCCTCTCTGGGGTTCGGAAGTAGAGAGTGAGTCCCCATCTGAGAAAGAATAATAATTCTCTTCTAAGGGGGAACTTCTCTTCCTCTTATTAAGTGTGGCGTCCACTGCCTCCTTCACCGAGGACCTAAGTTCCTACCCTAAGAATCTCCTCAAGGATTACCCCATGGAGTCATTTTGCCCTACAAGGTTTTGAGGATTAGTGTTTTCCATTTTATGTATTAAATACTATAAATAAGGTTAATGTCAAGCTTACTCACTAGTATGAAGGTTTTTCCTTCCTTTTTTCTTTACCAATATGTGCCTTGGTACCTGTTTTTATTTCTCTTTTTTAATTCTTCAATATTTAGTTATTTCCAATTTCTATTTTTAAGGAGAAGATTGGCATTAGCAGGTGCTTCAAATCTTTGCTGTTGCTAGGTGGCACCGTAGATTAATTTTTGTTTTTAATTTTAAAGAAAAAAATGCATTGTACGGAGGGCTGATGCCTCTGATCCTCTTTTTTCGTTGCGGTCATGAGCTGTGAACCGTCTCCTTGATGGCTCTGCTCCCTTTCTTCAGGTAATTAGCAACGCACCAGGTAGACGCGAAGTCAACACGCTTATACGCTGCCTGGTAACGGTTGCTAGGTGTGTGCGTGGTTTGCAGATTGCCGGGAACTTGGGGACTTCACCTGTCAACCTGTTTCTCTACCCAGGCAAATTTGGTATTAGGTTTACTCCACTATAGTCATAAGGGAGTTCCAGGTGAAGCTTGTAATGTTTCCTACTCCTGACTAACGGCCGGTCACTAAGCTCACAGCATGATAATCAGAGGTAAAATTCGAGAAGAGAGATCTTCTGCGTCCTTTTTAATATCTAATTTGAGTCCTTTTATTTATAATACCGTTTTTAGGTTATTTTAAATGGGAACAATTAGGTTGAAATATCCCAACCATAAATCGGATGGGTAGCTACTCAAACACAAAGGAAAAATCTTCATCTAGACATCATTCAATAATATATTGGATTCTAGCAGTTGTATTAAACAAACAAGTAATAATATCTATAAATCAAATAGCAGCAGAAAAGGTACACTTATCTCGTTAGGTGCAGCTAACAATAGAGGAGGATGACTGCGTGCAAAGGACATTTATAACCCTTCATGAACATTCTATTTTTTTATGATGTACTAGTATTCTGTAAAGGACTGCATGTTGGGGCAGCAATAAAAGATAATCCATAATGGTAGCCTCCGGTCTTGTAATGAAATCTCCTCATTCCAAAGGTACTGGATCACTGCTAGCAGATCACAGCAGTATGGCGATCCCCCGGCAGGGATCCAACCATTAGACCCCAAGGACTATTTTGTGAAGGAGGGAGTGGCCCCATCACAGTGGGCTAGTGCTCCCCCACTCCTCCCAGGCCACAAAGTCGTCCTGCCCCTCGGAGGAAGATTGAAGGCTGTTACACCTACAAAGTCCTACACTTTCATTACTCTTATTTGGTTTGGAGTGGAGGAAGAAGTGAGTTTAACCCCTTCAAGTCAATTTTTTTGCTCTGACTTTTTTTAAACACACTCTCCTGAATTCAGAAGTTTGACACAAGCTCACCAGTCAGTTGTAGACAAATGCCATTCATTTCAGAGGGCGATGCTGATGCATGCGAGTTTCGATCTTCGTCGGGTCCTAATCTTATGCAAATGCAGGGTGATAGGTAACTAGTCTTTTAAAAACAGCATACATAAATCAATGAAGAAGAACTAATGGTAAATGTATTTCTCTGCACATTTGAAAACATACAAAGGTGATCAGTGATTGATTTAATTGCTCAGTTCTTGCATCATAGTTGTTTAAAGGTATTCCCAATCATTGGCACTAGACAGATGAATATATTGAAATTCATATAAAACTTCACGGACTACAATAACCATCATGCACTGCATTTGTGCTCGTAAATCATAAACTCATGTAGCCTCAAAGAAGTCAATTTCATGTTGGGCAGAGTGAATAATAGTCTGCACAATATAAAAGACAACACCTCTTGCTTCCAAACTCCATCTTAAACATTGGCTTTTCCCCTGTTCTTTCGAATACCCTCTGTAGTCAATTAACATTTTCCATATTCTGACATGTGCAAGGGTTAAATGACCCTCGCAAACCCTGGCTACCTCAATGGTATTTTAATATTCATAAAGCAACTGGGCAGGCCTCCCATTATTTTACAGTGGCCTCATCTCAAGTGAACAACTAGGTCTTTACTCCATTGCATCCGGCGGGCATATAATACCAAATAACAACTTGACACTTACAAGAACGCCCAGCTTCTCAGGTCAGGGCTTGCAGTCGGGCATCAACCACCAAGTATTGCAGACAAAAACACACTCTCATGAACCCAGAAGTTTGCCATGGGCCCACCTGTCGGTTTGTAGACAAATGCCATTTATTTCAGAGAGCCATGCTGATGCAAATCTCATTTTGACCCTCCCAAGGTCTTAATCATATGAAAATGCATGGTTATAGGTAACTAGTCTTTTAAACACAGAGTACATAAACAATGAAGAGGAACCTCAACTGAAGTTTGTCAAACAAAGTAATGCTAAAAGTATTTCTCCACACATTTGAAAACTTAAAAAGGTGACCAGTGAGTGATCCAATTGCTCAGTTCTTACATCATAGTTGTTTAAAGGTTTCCCAATCCTTCTCACTCAACAGATGACTATTTTTTACTTCATATAAAACTTCACGGACCACAATAACTATCATGCCCTGCATTCATGCACGTAATCATAAACTCATGTAGCCTCGAAGAAGTCAGCACCTCTGCTTTTCAAACTCGAAATTACACATTGAATTTTCCACTGTTCTTTTGAATGTCCTCTGTGTGTGTGTGTGTGTGTGTGTGTGCGTGCGTGCGTGCGTGCGTGCGTGTGTGTGTGTGTGTGTGAGAGAGAGAGAGTATGTATGTAAATACCATTGGACAAAGGTGTAAATACTGTTTTGTGGATCAAAGAGTTATACACAACAGAAGCTTTGATACAACTGAAATTCTCAATATTATAAACTCATATCAATGGAGTAATACCTAAATACAAAAGAACAATTCACCGACAGACTGAAAAACTGGAAAGAACAAGAACTAATAAGTTGGGACAAATTCTATTTTTTTAAACAAAAGCACCCCATGATCTCAATTTTTTATATGATACCAACATTTCATAAAGACCTTAACAGACCACCCGTGAGAACTACATTTGCTGTCCAGAACAGCATTTTTGAGAATCCGTCAAAACATATGGACAACTTTTTAAACCCCATTGTTACTACTCTACCGTCATATATAAAAGATTCCTCTGATTTTTTAAACATATATATGATGTGAAATGGGAGTCTAATATGCTATTGATGACACTAGATGTGTTTACTTTGTACACCAGATTTAGGCATTAGGATGATCTGAGGATGGCCCAGGATTTTTTGAGAATGAGACCAAAAGGCTATGCCATGAACAATATTATGCTGATGGAAATTATGCAGTGGTGTCTTACAAAGAATACTTTTTTGTTTGACAACGAATTGTTCCAACAAGAACAGCACATCGCCGTGGGCACCTGCTGCACCTAAAGTTATGCAAATTTGCACATGGGCTGGTTGGAGGAGTGGTTGTTCGGGGGCTGACCATGGAACAGTGACAGAAAATGTAACAATGTGGATTAGATTTATTGACGATATTTTGTAATGTGGCAGGGTACGGAGGCAGAGGCAGAACTCTATTCTAGACCTTAATGATACTGTACTTAACTTACAACTTACAAGGAAAACACATCTATGGAATTTTTGTACATTCGAATCCGGTTCGGTGAGGAAAAACTAGAAACAATTATATTCAGTAAACCAATGGGGGACAATACCATTTTGCACACCCGAAGTTTGCATCCTGCCCCTTCGATAAAAAGTAGTCCCTTCGGTGCATTTTATTGGGCAAGGAGAGCATGCAGTACAGACGAGGAATACAACAAAATTGACACTGAAATGACCGATCGCTTCATACACAGAGGATATCCTCGGAAATATTAGAAGCAGCATCTAAAAAAGCTATGGTTATGGATAGAGAAGCTGCACTCTTCAATCCTTCTAATACATTTAAAAAGAAAACACTTATTTAGAAAGGGCCCCACAAATGTATCACTACATTCAATCTAGAATACACTAGAGTGAGTGAGATTTTATGTAAGCATTGGCACTTAGTTTATAAAGCAAGAGCCGGTCACAGATACTCTTGTGACTAAACTACCACAAATCACCTACAGAAATTTTAAATCATTAAGGCATTACATAGTCAAGAGTGACTTTACTTCTCAGAACAGCAATAGAACATGGCTCTCCCCTAGGGATGGTGTCAGAAAATGCTTGAAATGTAAGGTGTGTACGAATGGTGAAAATCTAACTACAGTGACTATGGCCTTTAATAAAACCATAAAAGTAAGGGGTAATTTGACATGCAAATCAAGTTTTGTTGTGTATATACTGAAATGCCCCAGTAAAATTTTTTACATTAGAAGCACAACACTAAAGGTACACAAAAGTGTTATAAAACACCTTGTGGTATTACCAACAATGATCACAGCTAACTCATAGCCAGGCATTTTGAGAAATGCCACCAAAGTAACCCCATCATCCTTAGGTATAGCTGCATTGCCCAAGTCCGCAGAAAAAAAGAGGAGGGTATAGGGAGAAATAACTTAGGAAGCTGGGAACTCTCTATATTTTAGAATTAGAAAACAAGGAACAGAGGGCCACATGCATCAACGAGAAAACTGCTCGCAAACGGGCAGATTAGCAGAATCTGCCCCTTTGCGACCGGTATTTTTGCATTTGGGATGCATCATCCCAAATGCAAAAATCGCTATTTAAGGAATCTCTAAATAGCGATTCCTTAAATTGCGATTGCATTTAAGGAATCCCAAATTGAGATTCCTTAAATGCAATGCATGAAAGTTTAAAAATTAGCGATTTCGCTAATAGGGGGAGCAAATTACCATGAAGTTGAACTGCATGGTAATTTGCAAAAACTTTGAAAAATGCACTAAAGTGCATTTTTCAAAGTTCCATTTTACACACACACATGCCCTTGGGGCATGTGTGTTTGCAAGATGTATTCATATGCAGATTTCAGGGGTGCAACAGGGTGTCTTTTTGACGCCCTGGCACCCTTGAAATAGCATGAGCAATTTGCGATTCTCTAATTGAGATTAGCAAATTGAGAAAGTCCTCCCATTCATTCCTATGGGCCTCTAGGCCCATAGGAATCAATGGGGAGGTATTCCTTAATTGCGACTCGAAATTTGCGAGTAGCAATTAAGGAATGTTTAGAAATCGCTATTTTGTAAGCAATTTCTACATGCATGGCCTTTTGCTATTCCTTATTAGCGAATCCTTATTTTTCGCTATTAAGGAATCGCAAATGGCATTGTTGATGCATGTGCCAGAGAGTGACTTTAATATCAATGAAGAGATATACCCATGCCTGTACTATACCTGCTCCTGTGCACTCGCTCCAAATCAGCATAACCATGTTAGCTAGTTTTTATTATTGGATAATTGTTTAAGAGAAAGCACAATGACACTTTGTACACAATACATAGGGAACCCCTCAGACAACCCTTTGCTATATAAACTCCAATCATTGTCATTGAATCTACCATTTATTGGGTGGACTAAGTAGATTCCATTATTCAATATGAGAGGGGATATAATTCCAATATACTTAAACTTAGTTAGTTTGAGACCCATGATTTAAATAGTTTACATTAACAGAACAAATTTGAGATGGGAGAAATTAGATATTTGTCATGAGTGTAGTGTTATATTCTATGTGTTATTTTTAAATATTTGCAGGTAACATCAGATATCTTATTCGATATGACATCCCACTCTATAGGAATTTTAAAGTGTTAGAATAATGAAGAACCTACAATAAGAGTTTTAACGAAGGGTTTGTTTTTTAAATAAAGAGGTGAAGCAGCATATGTATTTTGTAAACAGCACGTAGCACTTTAATACACAGGCACTTACCACATGACAGCAACTCATAGCACTTTTTTTTTTTTAGTTTGAAAAGCTTTATTTAAGAGAATGTCAATACAAAGATATCAGCAAAGGTTGAGACAATAAGTAAATAAGAATGAAATAACAGCAAAAAGCTAATATCATAAAAACGAGCAAAAGCATTTTATACAGTTTTTAAGGAGAAATGGGAAAAAGGGAAGGGAAGGGAAGGAGATGAAAAAAAAAAGGGAAGAAAGGGAAAAGGTGATAATATATTATAAAAATATAAAATTATGCTTTAAAGAGTGGGTGTTATAGGCAAAACAGCAATCAAAAAGCAACTTAGAAGAGCAAGTAGAACAATATATAAATAAATCCTGTACTGTTAATATAGGAGAAGAAGGAGTAATTCCCTCAAGGTGGCTTAAAATTTGTCGAAGTGGTAGTTGGTACATTCTTCCGAACCATCTGATCTAAGTATGAGGTAAGAGGTAACCAAAAGAGATCTCTATTATGTGTAGGACCACAGGAGGAGGCAAAAGCAGTATCAAGCCTGTGGAAATTACATAGAGAGTTCCACCAATGACGGATGGATAGGTTTGTAAGAGATTTCCAGTTAGAGGAAATGCGTTGAAAGGCTAAAGCCAGCATGAGGTCAAAAAGACCACGGGAATGTAGAAGACGATCTAAAGAATCAGATAAACTGCCTAGAAAATGGGTAGATAGTGAATATGGAGATGAGAGTATGAAAATACGAGAAATGTATAGCCAAACAGAATTCCAGAATTGAGAAACAGAGGGACATAAGAATAAAAGATGAAAGAGGTTAGCATTAGGGGCAGAACATGTCCAACAATTAGACTCAGAAGTAGAAGAAAAACGAGCTAGAGAGAGTCCGCCTCCCAAGAAAGTTCCAGTTTAGATTTAAGACGATCTGGATTAGGAGATGAAAAGAATTTATAAATGAGAGAGGCTTTGGGAAGGGTTGAAAGAATTTTAAGAAGAGGGACTTGGGAAACAGAGGAAGGTGAGGAAGAAAGAGAGTAAAAAATATCAAGGATAAGTGACATCGGAGTAACAAACTTTTGTAAAAAGGAACGGGGACAATGAAAAGACATCTGAAATTGGGGAAAGGAACAAGGAGACACTCCGTCAAAAAACTGGTTCACCCATATGATGCCCAGAGACCTCCAGGACTTCCAGAAGATGGGCCTATTATTTATAAGGATGAGCGAATTATACCAAACAGTGGAATCCAGGAAAGATTCCCGAGTAATAGGCATAGGATTGAAAAGAGGCTTTAAAAGAGAAGAGGTATGCTTAAACAAAGGAGATGACGCGTGTGGGGCCTTGGCAGAAAAACGCATGACCTCTCCAAAAGAAAAGGGCAACAACAATATTTGCTCGATGTGAAGCCAGAGAGGAGAGGAAGGGGAAGGAACGGACGCAAGCCATCTGGACGCCTGACAAAAAGAAAATGACGTATGGTAGAGACGAAAGTCTGGGAAATTGACACCACCATTGGGCTTGGATTTACGAAGTCGCGCTAAAGAGATTCTAGATTTCTTTTTGTTCCAAAGAAATCTGGACAGACAAGAATCAATACATTTAAAATGGGTTGCGGGGATATGAACGGGTAACATGGATAAAACGTAAATTAAAATGGGGACTATCATCATCTTGATTGAGTCCAATCGCCCCCACCAAGAGAGAAAGAGGGGGTTCCAGGAGGAGAGTAATCGTTCAATACGAGACAAAACCGCAGACATGTTTAGGGTAATTGAAGAGGAAATAGAATTGGAAAACCATACTCCTAAATACTTAATTTTGGAACTATTCCAAGCAAATCCAGTAGGGGAGAAGGCATGAGGGGTGCAGAATTTTGATAAGGGGAAGGATTTCGGTTTTATCCGAATTGATTTTATATCCCGAGACCTGAGAAAAAGAGTCAAACTAGGACAGTAAAGGGGGAATGGAGGCTTCTGGAGCAGAAATGAAGAGGAGTATATCGTCTGCATACGCAGATAATTTCAATTTATTATCCCCATAGGGAAAACCTGAAATGAAATCATTGGTACGGATAGAAGACAAAAAGGGTTCAAGGGCAAGAACAAAAAGTAAAGGAGATAAGGGGCAACCTTGACGAAAACCCCGCTGAAGAGGAAAATATGGAGAAACTTGACCAGTGACCAGAACCGAAGCCTTAGGAGAAGAATACAACAAAGAAATAAGAGAGATAAAATGAGGGCCAAAACCATGCCAACGCAAAGAAGCAAATAGGAAAGACCAGTCAACTCTATCAACAGCTTTTTCAGCGTCTACAGAAATAGCCGCTAAAGGAATAGAAAGGGATGAAACCTGATTTAAAACATTAAGAAAAAGGCGAGAATTATCAGAGGTAAGCCTACCTTTAACAAAACCACATTGCTCCTTACCAATGAGGAGGGACATTAGGGGATCTAGGCGTAAAGCCAGTACCTTAGCAAACAATTTATAGTCCACATTTACTAAAGAGATCGGGCGGTAGTTCTTACAGAATTTGGGATCGCGACCGTCTTTAGGAATAAGACATATGGTGGCTTCTTGAAATGTACCCTCTGCCTTACCCGACAGATAAAATGATTGAAAGAGAGAAAGAAGTTTGGGGAGCAAAAGGTCAGAAAAGTGCAAATAAAATTCAACTGAAAAACCATCAGGACCTGGAGTTTTTCCTTTGGTGAGAGTATTCAAAGCCGTAGAGAGTTCATGCAAAGAAAGATCAACTTCCAGGTTTGGGAAATTAAGATGAGACGTCGAGGGTTTAGGAAGCTTGTCAAAATAAGCTTGGATAAGAGAGGGAGAGGGAGAAGATTCAGGTGTATAAAGAGTACGATAAAATAACTGAAACTGGTCAAGAATGTCTTCAGCTTTTTGCAATAAAGTATTATCAGAAGAGTAAATAGAATCAATAAAGGAGCGTTCCTTGCGCGACTTAAGATAGTTAGCTAAAAGCTTCCCTGCTTTATTGCGACCACCATAATATCGGGCGCTACTACGAAGAAGCATAGAGGAAGCATAATCAGTAGTAGATTTATTGAATTCTAGCTTGGCACGAATAAGATCCGGAGAGACGGAATTCTTAGGGGAAGAATAGAACTTACGCTCCAAAGATTTATTATGGGCTAGAATATTTTTCTGCTTCTGAAGAAAACGCTTCTTTTTCTTGGAAACAAAGTCAATAACAAACCCACGAGCCGTGGCTTTAAAGGAGTCCCAGAGAAGACGGGGGGAGATGTTAGAAACATCGTTTAACAGGAAGAAATCAGTAGCAAAAGAGCGAAAAGAAGAGGAGAAAAAAGGATCAGTAAGAAGAGAATTGTTAAATCGCCAACGAGAAGGCTTGGGATGTGGAGGAAGGAAGTCAAGATCCGTTACAATAGGAGCATGGTCCGAGATGAGTATAGGTTCAATAGAAGAAGAAATTAAATTTTGCGACAAAGAGAGAGAAAGAAAAATATAGTCAAGGCGAGATAAAGATGAGTGAGGAGGAGAGAAAAAGGAGTAGTCAAGGGTGTCGGGATGTGAAAGCCTCCAAGAATCAGTGAGATGTGCTTGGGAAATAGTGTCAAGAAATTGCTTGTGAGGTTTGTGAGGTATGAATCGAACCATTGACTTACGATCAAGAAAGGGGTCCACAATCTGGTTACAGTCACCACCTAGAATGAAGAAGTCATCTTTATATTGAATACATTCGCTCATAATTGAGGGCCAAAAAAGTAAGTCGGGCTGTGTATGACCATAAACATTAAACACAGTCAAAGGAATAGAATTGATTGATAACTTAGCTAATATCCACCTACCACCAGAATTTGTTTCTTGTAATAACACTTTACATGGTAACTTTTTATGACATAAAATGGCAACACCATTCTTCTTATTAGTAGAAGGAGAGAATAAAACCGTACCCACCCATCCACGCTTTAACTTGAGAGATTCCGCCTCAGAGAGGTGAGTTTCTTGTAAGAGAACTATGTCAGGATTATAAGAAGCAAGGTGGGAAAGAATCCTCTGACGTTTGATAGGGCTGATAAATCCTTTTACATTCCAGGAAATTACTCTGAATTTAAAAGCTGGAGAACATTAACAGAAACAATACCTACAACAACAGATAAAAAACAAGAAAAGTGCAAAAAGTGAAAGAGAATAGAAGGAAAAAAAAGAAGGCTGAATTAAGGGAGAGGAAAAGAAAAATAAAAAATGCGAAACCAAGTCAAAAAGAATAAAAAGAGAAGGCAATGATAGAAGCGGAGGAAGATTGAAAGCAGATAAAATGAAGAGCGGAGGCAAAAGGAGAAAAGGAAGAGGGGAAAAAGAGAAAAGTACAAGAAGTGACAGTACAAGTCCAAAAAGGACGACTGAACATAACATACCTGAAGGGGACACGAAGAGGATATCGGGACAATGGAGAGACGCAACAAGAATGACCTCCCGGAACCAGGAGACCAAACCGGACCGCACCAGGATGGAATACGATGAGCACAAATCGCAAAAGGGAAGAGGGGAACACAACAATCGATCTGGATAAAGAAAATAAATAGAAAAAACGCTGATAATGGAAAAGACACATAAAGAAATGCATAAGAATGGAAATGTAAACCATGAAACAGCTAAAAAGTTAAAAGCGATAATAAGAATGGGAGAGAAAAAAGGGATGTAAAAAGAAAGAGAACAAGCAACTTAGTGAAAAACAATGAAAAACATCAAATAGAAACTCGTAAGAATGAATCAAAAAGGCGAATCATCAATATAATAGACAACGGCAGTATAGAAAACATTATAAGTGAAAACCTGCAAGAAAAAGAAAAGTTAAACATTTAACCACAAGCAGAAGCTGAAGTGTCCATGCCAGAATTGGATTGGATATGAATAAAGTTTTTAAGTTCCGCAGGATCTTGAAAAGTCCAAGTTTGATTCTGGTGAGTAACTTTGAAGGTACAAGGGTGGAATAGGCCGTATCTGGCACCAAGAGTGCGTAATGGGGCACGAAGACTCAAAAATTCTTTCCTTCTGGTTGCAGTAACATTGGAAACATCCTGAGTAAGAAAAACCCTCTGGCCCAACCAGAAAACATGGCGCTTAGCTCTAGCCGCAGAGAGGACTAAAAGTAAATCTGTAAATTTCCAAAAAAGAATGATGTCTCCACGAGGCTTAGTTGAGGTGGATAAACGAGGACCAAGTCTGTGGGCTCTTTGAATACTCAGAGACGTGGTAGCAGGCATGTCTAAAAGTTTTAGGAGGAAGAAGGAGAAAAACGCAACAGGGTCATAACCTTCCAAAGACTCCTGCAGACCATAAATGCGTAGATTGTTCCTCCTATTTCTGTTTTCTAAATCCTCAGTATGCTGCTGAAGGGCTAGAACAGACTTTTCGAGAGAAGAAATACGCTTAGAATTGACTTGGATGTCTACAACTTGCTGCTCCACCGAAGACATTCTGTTATCCATAGACACCCATTTTGCTTCAAAAAGCTGCATTTTAGTATTAGTCTCCTCCACGAACGGATGAAGAGCCCGAATCTCCTCCAGCAGAAGCTCCATAGAAATAGGAGGTGACGACTTATCCGGAGGGGGGGAGAATACTGTTTCAAGCGCTTCGAGGATGCTGAGGAAGGAGGTGTTTTGTTTGAGGAAGATTGTGGCAAAGGAGAACAGTTGGGAGCTGCTGCCGCCATATGGTCGGTGGTTTGAGAAGAATCCACAGTTGAGGGGGAAGAAGAAGACGTCGTAGGAGGACTCTTCGAGGGCACAAAAACAAATGTTGGGTTACGTACTTTGCCCATGGATAGCTGAACGCCAAAATAGTGAGGTAAACAAAAGTCAATCTGCCAGAGAGGACCAACCAACTAGAAAATAGAATGGTAAGTAAGTCATACAGCACAGCAGTCAACACAACACAGAGAGAAACAATGAAAACCTCACATCCGAGGGCATAAAAGGGAGTACGAAGCGGAGAAGCTCCTGAGGTAGGTAGAATTCCACAAGGCTGGCGTAGTAACTTAATGAAGAAGCCAAAAATGACGTATATGCCAGTTAGTGCGAACAAGCATCTGCCATGTTACAACCACAGGAAGTAATAAGGAGTATGACGAAAAGTAGAGAGAACAGCAGGGTGTTCCAGACCCAGGTGGAACTCCCAATCAGCAGCTCAACTCCATGAATACATACAGGAGGCAACCAATAGACCTATTGCCCTTGCCCCAATGAGACAGTTGTTGTTAAGTGCCACAAAAAGAAAAATATATATTTAAAGAAATGCCATGACCAGGTTCTCACTCCAATGTTACTGAATTCCCAATGTAGAAAAAACGATGTTCCTTGGAACGCATGTTAATGTCCACTCAAAAAATGTTCATAACGCAGCTACAGAGACGCTGACTACAAGCTGCGTACGCGTAGGCTTCTGACAAGCAGCATCCTGGACTTAAAATGGCGGACGCGCTGAGGTGTTCCCGCTATGGAGCAAAACAAAGCATTTCAGGGAGAGCGGAAGCATTGTCTGGGCTCACCCGATGCACGAGTCATTCCGCCGCCAGGAACATCCAAAAGGGACGAAAATGAGGTAAAAACCTCGCCGCAAATGACAGGAATCCGTCCCGGTGTATAGGAGCTCCGGTGTCAGGCGGCCATCTTAGTCGGCTCCTAAGCCATGCCCCCAACTCATAGCACTTTAATCTGAGCACTTTAAACTGTATAAATGACATCAATATGCAATTGAATTCATTTTATGAATGTAATGTTTTTCTTATATAGACACTGTAATGTGCAACTGGAGAATACAATTGGGTCCAATTATTTACAGATACATTTCTAAATATAAGGTACAGAAAATTAAACAGAGATACCACAGGGATGGAAGTAAAACCGGCCGTAAGGTAGGCATTTTGGATATATTGATCACTATGGTGATTGGAGGGAATAATTGCCTCCTCAGACGGTAGATGATGACAATTGTAACATTACATATATTACAGGTTTTTCTGTACTTTTTGATAAGAAGGGAAAAATGTAGGTGGAATACCTTATGGTATATACTGTGGAATAGTGGTGTTTATTTAAAAGACTCACGATTCTAACTCCCATGCTAGAATTATAAATTATTGGCACGTCCTATCCCACAAAAGCAATAAATCGTGTTATGTGATTACATGTACTAGTAGTAGATGGACATACTCGTGATAAAGTGAAGTAGATGGAATTGTATAGATATTTGGAACATAGGTTTCAACATATTCACTTTCAATACTGTTAATGAACAACAACACTATGTCACAGGTACAGTGGGCTGGATTATGTAGGCACACTTCAACCAGAATGGTGTTCTTTATTTTGTCTTTAGCGCTGAAGAAGTCTTGGGTTAATCCTTACATGACAAAACACGTGTTGGCTAAAGAATTAATGAAGATTGAAAATAAAGAAAAATAACAAATATGAATTGCATGTATATTAAAATAGCCTAACTAATAATTTTTTGTACTAAGGACTTATGGTAAAATAAACCTGGCAATGAGGTGTATTCCAATGTTACCATGTTTAAAGGAGGAGACCACAAGCACTTTACTATTGGTTAGCAGGAGTAAAGTGCACAGAGTTGCAAAGTCAACAAAAACAGTTTAGCAACAGAAGGCTAAAATCTGGAGTGATCCTGCAGGAAAGGTAAATCACCCAACAGATGGGTAAAAATAAAGCTCCGTTACTCACCACCAAGATTCCCCAAGAGTGAATGTGGGCTTTACATATACATGCATATTGTTAGTGTCACTTTTTTGCGGAGAAGCACACTGTGGCAATCAATGACGAAAATATTAAAAGTGAGACTTAATACCCTTCCTACATGCTCCTTAATGTATTGCCATTACTCTAACTTCCCCTTTGCAAATGCAGGGGAAAATATTTTTAAGGGCAGGCAGTGGTCCCAGATGCCACTACCTGCCCTCAAAAAATGAAACAAAAATGTTTCATTTTTTTTTAAAATGCATACCGTTTTCCTTTAAGGAAAACGGGCTGCATTAAAAAAACTGCTTTATTTAAAAGCATTCCCATACAAGGTGGTCTGCTGAGCCCTGCAGGCCACCATACCTGGGAAGGCCTGCCATTCCAAATGG
Organism: Triturus cristatus; assembly: GCF_964204655.1. Classification (NCBI taxonomy): domain Eukaryota; kingdom Metazoa; phylum Chordata; class Amphibia; order Caudata; family Salamandridae; genus Triturus; species Triturus cristatus. The sequence continues at coordinate 504,894,934 of NC_140591.1, forward strand.
GCTCGCAAATTGCGAGAGGCTCATGAATATTGATCGGCCTCGCAATTAGCGACCCCATTGGGAATCGCAAACAGTGTTGAAAACACTGTTGTACATGCAATATATCGCCTCGCAAATTGCGAGTCGCAAAAAACTCACGATTTGCGTGGCGCTATTTTGCGCATCGGAGATCTGGCCGTTAGTGAAGGAGCCAGCATAGTCCAATATGGCGGATTTACTGCATCCTTGTGGGGCACCTCACCAATCACCATTATTCCATCTCACAAGGTTGCCATCAGTCTGTACGTATTGAGGGTTATTCCGTTGAACTGGAACAGCCCCTCTCCCCATGCTAAAATGCAGCCAGAGAGAACCAACATAACAAACATGCCCCTCTAGCAAAATCTGTTAGGTAAAATTCAATTCAGACCTGCTAACAATCCACGTCGGGAACACAAATTAGACCTAATCCGCGCAATAATTATGTGGAAAAATACCAGTATCAGAGACTGAGGCAAAATGAAACCATGCATTGCACGTAGGCTTGTGCAGAAGGCACTGAGCATGTGTGTCCACAGACACCGGCTATTCCCCTGCAGCTCACAAGCCCAACAGGCTGAAAGGTCGTTGGAAACTGCACAAGTGAGAGAGACAACTCATCTAGTATTCCCCTGCAAAGCAACTCCAAATATTAAGTGCATGAGGAGCTCAGGATTTTTTGTTTAAAAGGCATGAAGGTTAGGGAAGTTTTTTTTTCTTCATTTTTGGCAGTTAATGTGTAAATATTTATAAAATAGATGAGGAGGTAATGTTTATTTTGCAAACAAAAGCTTCAATTTCATGCTCGGCAAGTCCACAATTGTAATGCATAAGTATAAACTCTGTTAGGAAAGGAGTAAGCAGCTAGAAAAGAAGAATTCAATATATAGTGCTTTATTTTCTGCAATAAACAAGATTTATTATAAAAGTCCAATTCAAGTAATGGAGGGATACTCTAATAAACTTGAATTACTGACTTTCAGGTCTGTTTCTTGATGTTAATAGTTATTTCTGTCTTTCTGGTAACCGACTGAAGTGTGGCAATATTTTGCATTTCATCTGCTACAATACTTTTGCATCTAGCCCTTGGCTTGATTGCTCATTCTCATAACTTCTTTAGTGCCTAAGCAGTATGGTCATTTAGTATTTGCTGTGGTAATAGTTAGCAGAAACTTTTGCTTGAGAGCATCTCTTTACTGTTTCTGTAATAATTCGTGTGGTTGTAAATCCCCTCATATTTTCATTCAGTGCAACTTCTCTCTATTTTGGGTTTATCTGAGAAGTGTACAAGTTCTAGTTTTAAAAATGTCAAATTTTCCCAGCATAATGTGTTAAAACGCGTTAAGTGATTCATGGGTGTTGTGGAGAAAAATATGTATCAAAGGTTTTACAGCACTGAATTTGTGTAATAATTGTATATAGCATGAATAATTACAGTGAGGGTAAAGAGTTGCATAGTGGGAGGGTGTGTGGAAATATATTACTGTAATGAATGAGTACCATGACCATAATGGACTGGGACTTGAGAATACGAGCTATCAATCCAAGGACTGGATTCAATCTTGATGTAGAAGATCACTTGCAGAGCTTATAGCCACAAGTTCCAGAGCACAGTGAGAGGTTAGAAAGAGGTAACGATGTTAAATACAAGAAACACGCCTGAAAATCGTTTTAAGTTGTTTGCTATAGTACACTGACACTAAGGCTCTAATTTCCAAGGAGTGTGATTCCCAATTTATCCGGAACTACAGTAATACAGCATTTGCAGTATTCTCCCAACCCTGGATATTTTATCAGCTGAAAGCTGGTGAGTTTCCCGGGTGCAAAAGAAGTGGTCCAAAAATGGGGAGTTACAGTGAGGATCCGACGAAGTAACTTGAATACGGTGGAAATTCACCCATTTGTAATTACATCCTTGGGTATCCAACTTGGATTACCGACGTTGTATTCCTACATCATCAAATACAGATTGTATTGATAAATTCAGGCATGGCATTCTGAGCCCAGCTGGAATGAGGCCCTTTGTGTTTTTAGTCTTAAATGGTGGCTTTCTACAGCCCGTAGGCAACACAGTGTCGGAGAACTTGCCTTGCGGAAAATAATTTTTCCCACCACATCCTCATCCAATGCCTGCATGAAACTGGCATCCACGGTTCCACACTCAACTGAATTTGCTACTTCCTAATGGGTGGAACCCAGTAAGTTAGCCTGGCCCCTACTGCTCAGATTCCCACAAACTCATCTGTGGAGTATAGCAAGGACAGTCCTGACACTCTTCAACACTTATAATACCCCACTTGCCAGCATTATCTGCACCCAGGAAATCAACATCCATTTCTATGCAGATGACACTCAGCTGATATTCTCCATCTTGGGGCAAGTACCTAACAAGCGGACTAAGCTTTGCGCCTTCATGGCCAAAGTCACCGATTGGATGAAGACAAACTGTCTCAAACTTAACACCAACAAGTAAGAAGTTACTATTTTGGGGGAAAATTCCTCAATGTTGGATTCCACCAGATAGCTAACTGACCTCAGACCTACACTCCCCCACCACATACACCAAGAACTTCAAAATTGTCCTTGATAATCACTTCAACATGACTGCCCAAGTCAATGTCGGCCATCCTCTTGCTTCTGCACCCTGAAGTTGCTAATGAATATCTCCAAATGGCTCCCAACCAGCACCCACAAACTGTCACACACACCCTTATGACAAGCAAACTGGACTATGCACACACCCTCTATGCTGGAATCACCAAGCAATTTATAGACGACTCCTAATCATAAAAAATGCAGGAGAAAGGGTCACACTTAACCAACCTAGCTGCATTCACATCACACCACACCGCAAGGAAACCCAGAGGCTCCCAATACAAAATCAAGCCCAGTCCCAACTCCTCACACACCTCCAAAGCCCCACATAACAAGGGCCCAGCATACCTCAACAACAGAATCTTTATCCACAAACGCACCGGACCCTTCCACTCAGCCGGACCCCAACTCACACACACACTCCACGAATATGCAGAACCAGAGCCATTGGACAGGCCTTCTTGTAAATTGCTCCTAAAGCCTGGAGCAACCTGCTGATACACATAAGTGCCACCACCTCAATTCTTGAATTCCCCAAGATGCTGAAGGCATGGTTTTTCGAATAGCTCCATCATCCAGGCCTAGCTAGGCCCAACCAGGCCCGCTCCTGCTCAGCTGTCCTCCCAGATGATAGCGTACTATACAAATTCTCATAATATAACATATCATGTAAATGAACAGGCACTTAGGTATAGTGGTGTGAAAATGTACTTGCTTTCAAACTGATAGCGCTATACTTCCGCGAGGAGCTCCAAATAGAACAAAATACATATCAGGAGTTGCTTTGAAACAAAATGTTAAGAAAAACATTACAACATGAGCAACTAAAACAGTCGCAATGCATTGACATCGGAGAATATAGGCCATCAAGATGCAAACTAGATGAAATTGTGATATAGCAGATAAAATTAAACACAAATAATGGTAAGTTCCAAAATGCAATGGGAGAGCAAGAAGGGATGTAAGATGTATGTAAGATGTTAGAATCAAGAAACATAGTACAGTTGGTATGTTGTAGTACACCCAATGACAAGGGATAAATAAATATTTGAAATGCAGGAGGACTTCCAACACAAAAGAAAATACGTATAAGAAATTCGAACGCCCACTGCTTTCTCAAAGTGAAGTGCAAATCTGCAGGGCACAGATGCATTCTGCCTGAAACGTTCTTGTCAGCAATTGACCTTTGACTTTCACCTAGCAATGAAGCGGCGCCATAACCGAGACCACGCATGGGAAAAACATAGCCTTGAAAGGTTTTGGTAAAGCATGTGAACGCGTGCTACTGTAACGGTAACTTTGGCGCGTTCGCAGACTAAAACGCAATTATTTTTATAAGCACCCAGAACAAATGTGACGCATGATACTTACTGCTGCTGTTCCCCCACGCAACTGACGTTGAAGGCGCCCTTTGCCTTAGAAGAGCTACGGTCCCCGTTTCATTACTTTGTTTTAGCGTTTGGTTACTGTGCTCGATTTCTCTGGCCACTAAGTGGCGCCAGTGAGTCAGCAGTGACCACGAGCTGAAAAACAAAACCTTTTTTGATTGAAAGCCTTATAATATGAAATGCTCTTCAAGCAACGGTCCTTACGCCCTTTCTACCCAACTCCATCTCAGGCCCCAAACCTGCCGCATTTCATCATGACGGCAAACATTGTAACCCGGCAAGCCAGGAATATATTCAAATACGATCTTATAAAAGAAATGCTTTAATCTAAACGGAACAGATATTACAGAAAAATGAAAGAATATTCATTTGTGAGAAGAGACTGGTGTTTTGGCGTGTTCTAAATTCTGAGATAACATCTGATGTTTCTACATTGCACTGTGCCTGCGGATTTTATTGTTAGACGCCTCAAAAAAGAACGCTAACAGATTCGAAAGCAAGTTGCGTGCTATTATCCTGCTCCTAACCCCTCATCCGCACACAGCAATGGGTTAGTGTGTGGGTGGGGGGGGGGAGGACGGGGTATTGGAGTTAGGGGGCAAAGGGACTACACGGCAAGGCATTTAAAATCAACGGGTGGAAAATGCCACATCCCCTACCCAAGGCATTTTGGGGAATCGACTTCAAAGCGCTTCAAACCAACCCCTTCTCCCACATCCGCTATTACCCTAACCTTCCCTTAAAGAACTCAACAACATTCCTCCTAGTCACACCACCGTCTCTCGTCCACTAGTACCCCCACTCACCCACACACACACGCACGCACACACAACTCCGTCCCACGCGAATCGGGATTGGAAAAAAACATTACTTTGTACTGATCTGAAAGATGTCAGTAAGTACGAAGTACAGTTTTTTTGTTTAAGTGTATAACTGCAATGGTTTCATACCCTGACTTCCCCTGCCGTTCTTCTGCGCAGACAAGCACGCACACCCAACCTGTCAGTATGGGATTGGACACACGTCGCTGCGGTTATTGCTTTAGTCTACCGAGCTATCGTATGCTCGCAGTTTGTGCGTGGTCGAAAATACACCTGCAAACCTTCATTGACAGTGACACCTGTTTGGTTGTCTAGGTCCAGATTTTTTACTAGCCAGAAACTATGGGGCATATTTACAAGCCCCTTGCGCCACTTTTGCGTCACTTTCCCACGTTAAAAGTGACGCAGAAATGGCGCAAGGGGCTTGTAAATCTGCCCCTATGTTTGAAAGGCCTCCTCGCAGACGTGATGTACAGTAATTGGCGTTTTCCCTCGTTCGAAGCCTACGCATCGCTGAGTAAATGGAGGGACTTGTTTAGCCAGAGGCAGTGGATAGTGTTTCTTTCAGGTTAGGGCTTTAGTCATTAGCATGAACATATAGACAAGGCTTTCAAAGACCTGTCTATATGTTCAACAAAGACCGTCTTTGTTGTAAATAAATGCAGCACGCGCGTGTGTGGATTAGCGCGAGCTGCGCTTTTGCATCACAAATGACACCACCAATTCTCCCTGACACTCCGTGCAAAAACGAACCCCCCTGCATGTCACATGCTTTTGTTTACGGAATGTAACACTTCTCTGGCTGTGCAGCGGGAAAAGCTGCATTCGGCTCCCTGGAAACGTCACACGGTCGCGTGATGACATTCGTGGCGACAGTGAGAGAGTTCAAAAACGTGGAAGAATTCATTTCCTTGCCCGAATGGGAGTCATTATCCTCTACATCGATATACGTGAGACGACTTTAAATGTTGGCAGGCATTCTTCAAACATGGCACACCCAACCCATTCCTCGTGTAGTCAGAATATTAAAATGAACAAAAAAAACCATTCTTTCTGTTTATTGAAACTTCCTCTCCCCAGGACGTTTAGCGTTAAAGAAAGTTTATTACCGGTGTGGAGACGTATTTTCTTTTCCACAAATATCATGTGGTGGTAGCCAAGTCAACAGCTCGGAAGAGGGATACAGCTTCAAAAGAAGAGTGCAAGACAATGCTTATTTGCGCCTTAAAAATGTTATCATGTTACAGGTTTCAGAGCAATTACAGATGCCAGGCGATGACACATATAGCAACATTGCCCCCCAACACATTGAGTAAGGGGACTTCAGTTACTGCACATTTGGGCTGCAATTTGGCCAGCTGTTTCTAAAGTAGAGGCGACCAAGATGTAGCGATCTGAGTACCACGCATGCGGGACCCGGATGCTGGGCCCGAAGAGCTTACATACTTTGTATCACTCTCTGGCCAGAGAGCTTAAATAAACGATCGGAGATCGCTCAGGACTTCCGGCCCTCACCAGTATACTGAGTGGCCGTGTGTTAATTTGGATCCGCGAGCTAGGCCCATTATGCATAGACAAGGGCCACAACACTGGCGCCAAGGGTGGGCACCTATTGCCTCCCAGCTCCATACATCCGCGTCCACCTCATCCGCTTCTGCCGACGCCCCAGACCAGAGGCAAACTGTGTCAAGAGACGATGTCCCCACGACGTGCAAGACGACTTCGCAAGGGCTGTTACCTGCGAGTCTCCGGTGCCGTCACTGAACTTACTGACGCCATCGGAGAGCACCGTCTCTGCGACTACGACGACACAGGTACTGCAACCTTGCCTGCTCCCTCCTCCGGCTCTGCAAATTCACGGCAGCCAAGACAAAACACTGTAACATCCTCCAGACGGAGCCCCTTAGGCGGCCTGACCCGCTTACATGCCGGCAACATGCGGCAAGGCGCAGATTGAGCCCTGCCGGCCCTGATTCACACAGCACATTCAGAGGCCCCTCTGCCAAGTTCAATCACACGCCACGTGCCAAAGAACCACCACGCTTCAACACGCTCAGCCAGCAGGACCGTTCAGATCCACAGGAAGCAGACAGGTGTGTTTAGCCACCTGCTAGTGGGACATAGCACAGATCAAGTCCAAACAAATACAATAAGAGGGGAGTAAAAAGAAAGAAAAAAACGTAAACGAAGACACACACCACAGGAGTCACAGAAAGAAACACCTGCCATGCGCAAATAGTGCGCACACAACCACAGCACAGCACCAAACGCCGGAAACCATGACAAACCAGGCGGCACAGGTGGCGCCACAGCATCCACTACCAGCACTACAGGCAGGGTACCAGCTCGCTCAGCTCACCATGCAGTACGCCCAAATAAATGCGCTACCTCCATTCAGTGAGCTGATACACCCAGCCACTGCATCCCCCAGATGGAAATCTGGATCAGCTGCCTAGACAACTACTTCACGCAACACTGGAAACGTACAGCGCAGTCAAAAGCTCCCTACTGCTGCACTTCGCGGGAGAGGAGATATACAAATTGTTTTCCCAAATAGCCAAACGCAAGAGCACCCAATGATTACAACGCAGCGGTCAGGGCCCTGATCACGCACTAACGACCCACAAGTGAACCACGATTATGAAAGATTCAAACTCCGCCAGGCACGCCAGAAGGAAGGAGAGTTGATGGATGCATTTCACTTGCAGCTAAGGGAAATGGCCAGCACGTGCACAGCCGATGACCAAAATAAAGAAGTCAGAGCGCAAGTCATCCAGGGGTGCCGAAACAAAAACCATGAACCCTCATCTTGCAACAGCCATGAATTACTCTTGAAGAGATACTCATCATGGCGCGGTCGCATACCTATCTGACGCTAGAGCAATGGCAAAGGACATCGCCATCACCCAACAATCAGAGAAACCAGCAACTATCAAGACTGAACAAGTGGATGCAGTACACACACAGAACATAGAAACCCGAGGCCGGTGGGCAAGCAGAGGCACCCAAGGATCGTGCTACCGGTACTGCGGGCGAGCGGAAGATCCTCAGGAAGAGTGTCCTGCGCAGGGGCGAACATGCTCGAAGTGTGGCAATCCCAACCATTTTGCCGTCTCATTCAGAGGAGGTCCCAGAAATAGAGGAGCCCACGAAAGAAGACCACCATCGAAGGCAGGGAGGCACCTGTCTCTCGAAGAGCCCAAAGGTTTGAAGACACCCAGAACACCAACCCGGCAGAGAAAGTTCCTTGAAGACTCATCCACAGATGATGAAGGTGAGTGTTACCTTATCTCATTCGCCAGTGACCTCAAGGGGAAGAGGCGCCCACGACCCACTTGTGCCCTTGAAATTGCTGGATCCCAAGTCACGGCTCTGATCGACACAGGGGCGTCTGTAAATGTGATGGGAAGCCAACAGTACAAGCAACTGAAACCAAGGCCCATGCTTACCCCGTCACATGTGAAAATTCTCGCATATGGCAGACAAACACCTCTACCCCTCAAAGATAAAATGACCATGCAGGTGAAGTGAGAAGACTAGAAAGTTACCACTACCTTCCACGTAGTGGACAGAAAAGCCGACATCCTGGTGGGGAGTCACACCGCCGAAGATTTTGGCCTTGTCACAGTCGCCCAAGTGGTCAAAGCCTTGTAGACAGAAGACGTCTTGGAGCTCTTCCCGCAGTTCTTCAAATGACTTGGAAGCATGGAAAGACCGCCGGTCAAGCTGCACATAGACAAGTCGGTGTACCCAGTTGTCCTACGGCACAGACGTATACCTTTCCACCTGCGGCCGCTAGTTGAGCAGGAACTCTGAAACATAGAACAACAAGGGGTGAGCAAAAAAGTTACTGGACCGACACCCTGGGTTTCACTGACGGTGATAGCCGACAAACCAAACCAGCCCGGAAAAATGTGATTATGCATAGACAAGCGGCTGCCCAAGCAGGCAATCAATCGCGAAAGACACTTGACACCAACCGTCGACGACATCATAGCTAGCCTGAATGGGTGTCGCTGGTTCTCCAAGCTAGACCTCAACGCAGGATATCATCAGTTGAGGCTTGCCAAGGAGAGCCGCTACATTATGACCTTTTCGACCCATATGGGCCTGCTCCGCTACAAAAGATTGAACTTTGGGATTTCTTCAGCTGCTGAGATATTCCAAAATGCAGTCTGAGAAATTCTCTCAGGCCTTCAAAGAGTACTGAATGTCAGTGACGACATTTTAATACATTCCGCCGCCATAGAAGAATACCACCGCCATCTTTGGGCTATCATCCAACGCCTCGCCGAGCATGGAGTGACCCTCCTCCAAGAAAACTGCTTGTTCTTCCAAAAGTCAATCAAATTCTTCAACTACTTCTTCAGCCAGGATGGGGTTTTTGTCAATCCACAGATATCTCAAGCCATACTGCATGCCCCTGCACCAACCACAGCTTCAGAGACTCAGGGCCCGATTCACAGAACTAACTTAAGACAAAATCCTAAACTTACTACCATTTTGGTATTCACAGAAGGCACTTACTCATTTTGGTATTCACAGAAGGCACTTACTCATTTCGGTATTCACAGAAGTTAGGAGTCCTAACTTTAGGACTCCTAAATGCCTTCTGTGAATACCGAAAGTCTTAAAATTAGGAATTTTCTCAGTTTAGTAGTAGTATAGTTAGGACTCATAACTTTAGGACTCCTAAATGCCTTCTGTGAATACCGAAAGCCTTAAAATTAGGATTTTTCTCAATTTAGTAGTCCTAAGTCTAAACTTAGGACTACTAAATTGAGAAAAATCCTTATTTTAAGACTTTCGGTATTCACAGAACGCATTTAGGAGTCCTAAAGTTAGGAGTCCTAACTATACTACTACTAAACTGAGAAAAATCCTAATTTTAAGGCTTTCGGTATTCACAGAAGGCATTTAGGAGTCCTAATGTTAGGAGTCCTAAACTTAGGACTACTAAATTGAGAAAAATCCTAATTTTAAGACTTTCAGTATTCACAGAAGGCATTTAGGAGTCCTAAAGTTAGGACTCCTAACTTCTGTGAATACCGAAATGAGTAAGTGCCTTCTGTGAATACCAAAATGAGTAAGTGCCTTCTGTGAATACCAAAATGGTAGTAAGTTTAGGATTTTGTCTTAAGTTAGTTCTGTGAATCGGGCCCTCAAAGTTTTCTAGGGATGGTTGGGGGCGCTAGAGAGCCCACAGCGGAATGGCTGCCTCGTGAGACAGCTCCGCCGACCAGGCTCGTTTAACGGCTGTAAAGAGGAGATGGTGGGCTCGCAGCTGCCTTCTACCGCCAACCACTGATGTCGGAAGGCAAGGGCTCGGAATGCGTGCACCGGAGAAGGAGCGATGACGAGCGAGCATCGTGAAAACTGCGGAATTCCCCGGGCCACGGGCGCGATGTACGAAGCACCCAAGATGGCGGCGCCCTACGGCAGTTGGGCTGCAGACGAGTAGAGTTGTGCGGCGATCCCCGCGGCTCACGGTCCCAGCGAGTGCCGCTATCTGATGGGCGGCTCAGAGGCAAGTTAGACGCCTATGCCGCGGGCGCCATACACCATAACGGACCCTGTCGCCACCGGACGCTCCGTGCTGTGGTGTGCGGGCGTGGGGCTGTGTGCGTGCGGCCGGAGCGGGTCGCCCAGTCGGGCCGGAGGGCGACGTGCGGCGGACGGCCTACCAAACACGAAAGTCTGAGGCGCACAGGCCAGGGGCTGGATTATCTGCGGCCCCATCTCCCCGGGTGATCGCCTGGGCACCGCAGGAGGAGGATCGTGCAAGGTGAGAGCCCCGTGCGAAATGCATGGGCGTTCGAGACGAGGGCCCCCGCTGACCACCTGCAGTGTACGTGAGTGGACGGGCGCTGAGCGCGGCCATTGCGCAGTATTGTTGTGGCTGCTGACTGCTGCTGGACCAGGGTTTGGTCGCTATTGTCGCTGCAACAGCCCGCCTTCCGAAAGATCCTCCCTGGGCTTGTGTGGGCCCAGGGGCACTGGTGTCTGCGGTGTGCTCTCTGCTCTGGTGACTGCGCCGTGCGGAGCTCCCCGTCCAATCTCACAATGGGGAAGCCGGACAAATCGCAATCAAAGCTGCCATTTGAGGGCAAAAAGACCGCGAAGGAGCAGCCGGCCGCGGGGGCGCCGGCGCAGAGTGTTCCGGCGGACGTGTCTGCGGGCATGGAGGGAGTGCTGCAGGCCATACAGCATAGCCTTCAGGACATCAACGGTAAGCTCGACACTATCATGCAGAGAGTGGACCACATGTCGGCCAAACTGGATGGCCACGGCTTGCATCTGGAGGAAGCAGAGTCGCGTATATCAGCGGTGGAGGACGAATCCCGTGGCACACAACAGCAGTGCACTGAGATGGGAAGGCTGCTGGAGGTTATCCGTAACAAGGCGGAGGATTTGGAGGCGCGCTCGCGGCGCAATAACATCCGCGTCGCAGGCGTTCCGGAGTCCACAAACACGGGGAAAATGGAGACCTACATCGAAGAGCTGATACGTGGCGTGTTTGGCGTGGAACACCTGTCGGCCATCTTTGTGGTGGAGCGGGCGCTTAGGACCCTCGCCCCGCGCCCGATGCCGGGGGCGACCCTCCGGGTGATCGTCGCCCGGATCCTGAACTACCGCGATCGGGATACCATCTTGCGGCTGGCCCGAGAGAAACGAAACATCACATACCAAGGCAACAATCTGGAGTTCTTCCCGGATTTTACGATGGCAGTTCAAGTGGCGCGCAAAGAATTCAATCCAGCGAAGAAAAAGCTCCGGGAACTGAACATTGAGTATGCCATGCTCTACCCGGCAAGACTACGCGTGACCCAAGATGGCCGACAAACGATTCTGCAGACGCCGAAAGTGGCTCAGGAGTTTCTCAAGAAGATCGTGGGCAGGAGGACAGACCGACGACAGGCAGAGCAGAGGCAGGAAGCGGACATGGATGAGAACTTGGGCTGAGCTGCCGGGGATGTCCTATTGATCTCGAACTGGTAAGACTGTGCGAATTGATTACCATGGGGGCATGCTCCGCTGGCCCGTGCTGGAACTGTGCATTGGCCGGTCCGGATGAGAGAGCCCTGTGTCTGTGTCATGTTGTGGCGGGGAGGCGGGAGGCGACAGCCCATTTGGATGTGAACTCTCTGAACTGTGACAATTGACCTGGAACTGTCTGCCCTGCGGGGACATGGCGGGCGCCAGGGGAGTACGAAGGATCCACGCTTGTTGCCAAGCAGACAAGCTGTCTGTCCTGCTTGATTGCCCCGTTGGGGGGGATGGGCTGCATGGATGGCTATTGAGGGCCCCTCCGTCCCCACGGTCTATTGTGCTGGAAGGATCTACAAGTTGCCTTGGGGGGGTACATGCCCTGGCGACTGACTTGCAACTGATACTCGCTGCGAGCCCCATGATCCACAAACTGATCAACGAGCGGGTGAGGTGCAGTACGCGCTGCTTAGCATGTGTAAGTGTATGCCTGGTCACATCCATACCTCTGGATGTAGTGCTGGGCTCTCGGTGGATTCCCCACGGCGGGTGCTCCCCACTCTAAGTTGCTAACTGTTGTTTTGTATGGGTAGGGTATGGCTTTGGCATGGTTGGGTTGCTGAAGTGGGAGGGGGGAGGGTCCTTAAAGGTTGGGATGTTTATTACAGGTCATGGTGTACGAGGGACATGGCTGAAGTCCGGCTTTATATGTGGGGGTATGATATCTCGGATCACGTTACTACTGTCTGCTGTGATGGGCGGTAATATACGGCTGCTGTTTGATAACTGCAATGTGTCCAATGGCTAGGAGGAAAGCACACGATACACCTTTAAATCTACTGACCTGGAATGTGCGAGGCCTAAACAACCCCAAGAAAATTAGGCAGATATTTGCATATCTAGACAGGCATCACGTCGACATCGCGCTCTTACAAGAAACACACCTTGCGCCAGCATCCCGGGGTCAGGTGGGTACCAGATGGGCGGAGGTCATAAAATGCTCCTCCTACTCCTCTTATTCCAGGGGAGTACTGCTACTGATTAAAAAAGGGACACAGTTCGAAGTCCTAGACACTACTACGGATGATGCGGGCAGGGTGGTCCTCATCACAGGGACACTACGAGGGCAACAAATAGCGCTACTAAACACATATGCCCCAAATACGGATGACCCTGACTTTTACCACACGATATGGCGCACACTGAGCGACCTCCCTGACATCCCTGTGTTATGGGGGGGGTGATTTCAATCTGGCATTCAACGAGCAGCTTGATAGGTCGGACGGCTCTACAGAGCCACATACGAAGGCGCTGAGTATGCTAAGGGATATATTGGTAGACAGACACTTAACAGATATTTGGAGGGACAGACACAAGGGGAACCGGGAAGCCACGCACGTCTCAGCAGCACATGGTAGCTGGTCTAGGCTAGACTACTGGGTGGGCTCGCCTGAGGCATTACTGTGGACGAGGTCCATTACGCATTTGCCACGCACGCTCTCGGACCATAACCCAGTGATGTTGTCTTTACAAATCCCACATTATACACCGCCGCCTTATAGCTGGAGGTTTAATGCAAGGGCCCTGCTAGATTCTGTTTATACGGACACTATACACAATGCCATTAAGGAATATTTCGACATCAACGCACCTACGGTGGATGACCCGGGGCTCCTGTGGGAGGCATTCAAGGCCACTATCCGTGGGGTGTGCCTGGGTACAGCTGCGGGTATCCTCAAGGATATTAGACATCAACTACACCGACGTGAGGTTAAACTACGCGAATTGGAGTCGGAATACGAGCGGACACACAACACGGGGATACTGGGAGAAATCAGGGTGGTCCTCTCCGAATATCAATCCTATGCCGAGGATGAGCTTAAATATATCACCAAACGCGCGACTGCGAGGCAGTATGGCGAGGGCGGTAGACCCGGCGGATGTTTGGCGGCTCGGATCTGCTCAAGATCCCGTCCCCAAACGGTGCGGGAGGTGAGAGACCCCACAGGGCTGATCAAGCGAGACATGCAGGGAATACTAGGTGAATTTATGACCAATTATGCGGCACTATACTCCTCACGCCCCACAGAGCCTCCAGAGGTGATCGAGGAATACCTGGAGGACATTGCGCTTCCATGGCTGTCGGATAGACAGAGGGAATCCTTATCGCTCCCGATCACGGAGGAAGAGGTGACGGAGGTGATCAAATCAATGCCGAATGGGAAGGCCCCGGGCCCGGATGGGTTCACGGGTGAATTCTACAAGGCATTTGTAGACCAACTGGCGCCGCATCTTGTTGACATGTACGGGGCCGCCCATGAGCAACAGCGACTGCCACCTACGCTGCGCGAGGCCATGCTTATTGCCCTACTGAAACCAAACAAAGACCCGGAGCAATGTGAGTCGTATCGACCGTTATCTCTTATTAATGTGGACACTAAAATTATGGCGAAGCTTCTCGCCAACCGTTTAAAACCACTGATGCCCAGATTGATTTTACCAGATCAGTCTGGGTTTATCCCCTCCAGATCTACTACGCACAACACCCGGACACTCTTCGCCCTATCACACTACCTGCTTCCTACCACAAAGGCGGCAGCGATATTCCTTGATGCTGCCAAAGCATTCGATTCCATTGAATGGCCCTATCTCTTTACCATACTGAAGCGCATGGGGTTTCCCCCGCTCTTTCTGCAGGGAGTGGCGCTTCTATATACCGACCCGACGGCGCGGATAAAAGTTAATAGATACGTATCCGACCCCATCAAGATCTCGAGAGGCACGCGGCAAGGTTGCCCGTTGTCTCCGCTATTGTTTGCGCTGGCACTGGAACCACTTGCCTGCAAAATCAGACAGGGGCACCATTACTCAGCGCTGCAATTCCCACAGAGGCCGCTCCATATCTCGCTGTATGCCGACGATATGACGCTGTATGTGAGAGACCCGGAGGTGAACCTCAGCCCTCTACTGCGTGAATACATAAAGTTCGGCCAGCATTCTGGCTTTGCTATCAACTGGTCAAAATCGTTGATCATACCGCTGACAGACACCACGGATCCATGCCCAGTGGAATTCCCGCTAGAATGGCAGTCAGACCCGGTGAAATATCTGGGGGTCTGGTATCATCGGGACCCTGAGGTGGTAATATATACGCACAAATTATGGGCGGGCGATTGCGACCTTAGAAGGTAAAATAGGGCGCTGGATCCAACTGCCTTTGTCACTGGCAGATCGTATAGCCATTGTCAAGATGGTCGTTCTCCCTAAGCTACTGTACCTTTTTAACAATATCCCGATTAGACCACCGGCGGCGGTGTTCCGCAGAATCTCAGCCATGGTCCTCCGCCTTATATGGGGAGGTAAGCAGGCCAGGATAGAACCGCGCTCCCTCACACTACCATACGCACAGGGGGGATTTAGGGACCCGGATTTTCTGCTTTATTATCTTTGCGCACAAGCTCAATATGCGCATTACTGGTATCACCCGGTCCCATTCCTTACACACACCGCTATCGAGGAAGGGGATGCACTCCCTGTCCCACTAAGTGCTATTATAACACATAGGCGACCTCCACTACACGCTCGGGACATAAACACGATAGACACTACGAATGATGCCTGGCACACCATGGGAGAGAAAGCACGCAGACTACCCTTATATGCACCGGCCCTACCACTGCAGCATCACCCGGAGCTCTCGGTTACCCAAGAAAAGGTTGGCATGGATTTGCTTCGGCGGGTTGGTATCACCACCATGGGGGACCTATACGAAGGAGGTGCCTTCCAGAAACACGAGGAACTGACATACATAAGTAACCAGACACCGCTGTTTACATTCACACACTACAGACTACAGAGGGCACTGCAGAAACTATACCCCACGCACCCGGAGGAACCGCCCACACTGGGAGCTTTACAATTGGTGATTGCAAAACCGTCTGCCGCTAAATTGGTATCTAGATTGTATGTGGCGATGCAGGCAGACATTGCCAACACGACGCATAAGGCGCTGGAACGCTGGAACAGTTGCCTGGCAGATCCCTTGTCGGAGGAAGACTGGGGGGTGGCATGTACAATCACTGGGATGCTGACCCCGAATGGGAACCTGCGCATGTTGCATTACAAATACCTCCATCAGACGTACTATACCCCAGCTAGGCTTTATAAATATGGGCTAAGGGACAACGCTAAATGTCAGCGCTGCGGGGTGGATCCGGCGGATTTCATACACCTGGCGTGGTGCTGTGGGGCGGTGGCAGAGTACTGGCAAAGGGTGGTGCAGATATTAAGTGACATGGTGGGCACACAACTCGAATGCTCGGCACATACATGCCTACTGGGCCTATTGCCGGGAATAAGGGCCGCCAAGCGCAAATTCTGTCTGATTGCATTGCTAATTGCTAAGAGACGGGTGTCGCTCTGTTGGGGCGGCCGGGTGTAGCCTAGGGTCAGGCAATGGCTTCAGGACTTGACTTACTGCAAGGACACGTTGCACACATATGAGGAGGAGTTGCCCACCGGCTCCAAACCAAGGGACTACTGGACTTACCTGGTTCAATACCTACAAACACATCAGCCTGTGTGAACATTATTACTGTAAGGTAGCGCTGGACACGATGCCATCCGAGTCTAAAGATCAGTATTGTGTACTGGATGAAGGATGTTGATGAGCCATGACCTGTATGTTGGTTTATTTGTCATTGCTGTATGTTCTGATTACATGCTATTAAACTCAATAAAAAAATAAAAAAAAGTTTTCTAGGGATGGCCACATACTGCAGGAGGTTCATTCCGAACCTGGCCACAATAGAGGAACCCTTGCAAGCCTTGACAAAGAAAGATGCTACCTGGAGATAGGGAAAAGAAGAAGAAAAAGCATTTCAGAAGATCAAAGCAGCACTATTGGGGAAGACCACCATGGCATATTTCAACGCTACTCAGATGACTGAACTCCTGGTAGATGCCAGTCCCTCTTAACTCAAGAAACAGAACCAGGCAAATGAGCGCCTCTCGCGTTCGCGAGCAGAGCCCTCACCCCAACGGAAGCACGCTATTCCCAGATTGAAATGGAGACGCTAGCAAGTCAGTGGGCCTACAACCATTTTCACCTGTACATCAGCGGTCACCACTTCAAGGTTGTGACGGACCACCAGCCACTAGTTCTGTGGTTCAGAGGCACCGCACCACACCCTCCACCAAGAATCGAACGCTGGGCAATACAGCTACAGCATAATCAGATGGAACTAATTTAGCCTTGGTAACAGCAAGTCTCGTGTAAAGGATAAAAAGTCAGCGGTACAGACCAGCAAGGTCTGAGGGACTCACCCAGCAAGGGTAAGTCAGGGCAGGCCTGGAGCAACCAGGGGAGCCCTTTGCAACTGTAGAAAAGTCTTCTGGGGACCCACAAGCCAATCGTCAAGAGATCGCAAAGACGCCTCGGGAGGATTCACTCAACAGGGGCCCACGGTCACTCGGTATGGGGTAGGCCTCTGATCTTCGAAGGGATTCCTGCTGGAGGCTTGGACCACACGTGGTCCAATGCACAAGTTCGTAGAACGTCGTGAAGGGTTTGCACTTGAAAATAGTGCACAGTACCCAGGGATTGCGGTTCCTCGTCACTCGTGGGGTCCACTTGCCTCAGCATCGCTGAGGACTCACGATGACCTTTGAGAAGTTAGGAAATCCTCTTCCTGGGCTGCAGGGACTTCAGACTCCGGCGGGAGCGGGAAAGTTTGCGACCGTTGATTGCAAGATTGGGTGCCTGCCAAGCGGGGGAGTCACTCCTTGACTCCAAGGGAGATTCTTCCGTCTTCCAGAGGTAGTGGAATGTCAAAGGTCCAGGATTCATCTTCAGAGCGTCATCCAGGGATATCTCGTTTGCAATGGCAAGGGTTCCCTAACTTATACTAGAAGGAAGGGAGGGACTAGCTCTATGGGACGGTCAGGGGTGTGGGTGGCTACACGCACTTCCCTTTGTCCAGTTTCGCACCAGCGCAGGGGCAGGTAGCCCCTGAGCCGGTTTGAACTAGTGTATGCACAGGGGAGCCTACTGCTCCCCCATTGCAGGACTTCAAAGCACTCAAGGAGTGCACCCGCCCAGCCCCAATACACTAAACCCTGTCTGGGAGGTGGTCACACCCCCCTGTGACAGGATACCTATTGTTGTGCCTCCTCCACTGCGAGTTTCGGTCATCAGCAGGAGGGCAGCCCAGTGTCTGTGACTGGTGGCATCCATGTTGTGATGCCAGGGCTCTTCAGGATTCTACCGCTTTTCCACAGTAGATACATGTCTATCCCTCTAGAAGGGTGGGATCATACTCCCAAACCAGTTACTGGTGTCTGGGTATGATTCCAAAGCATTTGACACCAAACACGACATGTTTTGATGCAGCCATCCCAGAGTTAGCATTTACCGCGAGGTTATAATGCACTTAAGAGTATATGGCTTTGACTACATTCACAAACAGCCCCAAAGAATGGACTCTGAGAGCTGCAGAGGGGCCCTGCTCAGGCAGACGCACCCCTCACTAGGAAACCAAGCACCCTGCCCTCAGGATTGATAGGGCCTGCCTTAGGGGTGACTGATAGGTTTAAATGTGTGTGCAGGAGAGATATAGTGAACCTATATCTCAGTGAGGAGTGCTAGCACCACCTCATCCAGGCTGCAGTAGCAGGCCTGTGGTGTCAGATTTAGTCTGCTTCCCATGGGTGGCATAATATATGCTTCAGCCCCTGGTAGGCCTGTGAAGTACCTATGCCCTTGGTACCTAAGGCACCATATACTAGGGACTCATAAGGCACCACAGTATCCAATCACTAGTGCACCTAATATGCACTCCATGTTGTTTAGAGAGAACAGAGAGGCTGGGGCCCTGATTAGCAGGGTCCCAGCCAGTCTATAGCCAGAAACAAGTGTAAACATCAGAAAAAAAGTGGGTGCAACATAAGAGGCAGATCCTACTCTCCTACAACATGGTATTCCACTGGGCATGCCCCCGAGCTCTCACCATTGATGAGATCAAGACGGAGACGAGCAATCAGCCCGTGCTAATGAGGGTGATGGACTCTCTACAGAAAAGCTTGTGGGAAGAATTCCTACGCTGTGCCAATGGATGGAATGAGCCTGACAGAGAATGTCTTGGGAAATTTTGGATGGTGCGGACAAACTAGGCACAGCAGCAGATCGTGTGATACTGAGAGGATCCCGGATCGTCATTCCTGTAAACCTCAAAGAAAGAGCGACAATCCTTGCTCACAAAGGACATCAAGGGACCGTACGGATGAAATCATGAATGAGGGGAAAAGTATGGTTCCCTGGGCTAGAGGCAGCTGTGGATGCCCTCGTGAGAGACTGCAGACCCTGCCAGCTCACAAGCAGCCAAGAGCCCCCAGCACCAGTGATAATGGAATATCTGACGACATCCCCATGGTGGTGAGCGAGCCTCGACTTTGGTAGCTTTCCAGATGTAAGGTTTACTGCTGTGATGATAGGCAACTATTCCAAATACCCAATAGTGGAAGTAATTGTGTCCACGTCATTCGCACAGCTGCAGCAATGCCTTTGGAAGACATTTGTTCTCTTTGGGCTACCAAATGAAATCAAGACAGACAATGGACCCCCGTTTCAAGGGGGAGAATTCAAAGATCTACGGGCACTACTCGGAGTCCACCATCATCAGATCACTCCACAATGGCCGAACGCTTCATGCGGACACTCAACAAGATCCTCCGAATTGCACTGGTGGAACAGTCTGACCCTGAGTCTGCCCTTCAACGGTTCCTGCTTGAGTACTGCAGCACCCCACATTGCAAGACACAGAGATCACCCTGGTCCCTGATGCTAGCTGGACACCACCGGAACACAATCCCTGTAGCCGATGGCTGGGTCCCAGTGCCATATGACCCTACCACCATCCAAGCATGACGGGCAGCAAACAACGAGGGGGCCAGCTGGTGGAGAAGGGCCGAGACCCGCGTCATTGTCCCAGGGAGTACTGGCCTAGTACGAAACTGCCACAGCGGAGGAAAATTCAGAACAACATATGAACCTAGACCATGGACCATTCTGAAGACTAATGGCATGGCTCTCACAGCTCACTGAGGAGAAGAAACAATCACCAGAAACATATCTTGGTTTAAAAGGATCCAACACTCATGCACAGAAAGAGACTGTCCCTGAACTGCGGAAGGCGGAGTGGCGCCGGTTGTTGGCAACCTATCACGCCCTGACAAAGAGCCAACATTGGCAAATTATCCTCAACCTCCCACGGCAGAGCCTGACATGAATACTACCAGAAACAACTCGCCACCTTAAAGCCACATGGAGAGTCAAAGATCACACCAACAAAAGTACAATCTGAGACCCAACCCCAGGTCCAGTCAAAGACTCGAAGACTTTCTGTGTTAATCTGTTTTGTTTGTTTGGATACTAACTTGGGAAGGGATGTAGCGATCTGAGTATGGCGCAGGTGGGACCTGGATGCTGTTCTGGAAGAGCTTACACACTTTGTATCGCTCTCTGGGCAGGCGTGGCCAGAGAGGTTAAATAAACGGGCATAGGTCGCTCAGGACTTTCGGCCCTCACCAGTATACTGAGTGGTCGTGTGTTCATTTGGCTCTGCGAGCTAGGCCCAGCACGCATAGACAAGGGCCGCAACACAAAGCACCGTAGCGAGAGCCGAGCCAACAGCAGAAGAGTTTGCTAATCAAGCGGGGGGGATATCTATTCAAGTTATACGTTCTGAGTTAGGCATGCAAGGATATCCTGAACGGGCTATATATATATATATATATATATTCAGTGAAAAAACCATAGGTTTCACACACGTTATAGTTAGGAATTAGCATTTAAAAAACCTTAGAAATTCAGTGAAAAAACCATAGGTTTCACACATGTTATAGTTAGCTGGACATTTTACTCGTAAAAAACCAATGAAATTGCCCCGTTATAGTTAGTTCAGCTAACTATAACTCGCGCGCCCGCAATGCACTGCTGATGACGTCACATATTACATCACTCATGACATGGTCAGTGACATCACTCATGACATCACTGATGACATCTCAAATGACATCACTGATGACATCACTGATGACATCATCCAGTGAATGTGTGTTTTTCTGAAAATTAAATATGTTTTATATATGTATATCTCAAGGTCAATGGAAGAATAAATGGGTATATAAGTGTCTAAATGGATGCTTTGTTTTTGAAAAATGTATTGTGTTACTGACTGATTAAGTGTATCATAGTGAATACATGGCTTACTGAGTAATGTTTAAATATGAAAATATCTGTATCAGTCTCTCACTTTGTGTATAAGTGGCTGCATGGGTTGGTGAGTAGCTTCATGGGTGTCTATATAGGTTATTAGTTGTTTTTTTGAGTATCAGTCTGAGTGTCTGTATGGTTCGGTGGGGGGTATTATGTAGTGCATAGGTGCATGAATGAGTGATTCACTCTTTGTATGTGTTGAAGACAGCATGTGTGCAGGACTGTATGGGTGGATGAGTGTGTGAATGGTTGTGTTAGTGAGTGAATGACTGTCTCACTAGTGTCTTTATGAGTAACTACATATGTTTTAAACTAGTATATGTGACTATTGGTTTATATATGTGAGTATATGTGAGAGGGAGAGATTGAAAGAGTTCCTGTATGAATAAGTATGTGTTTCTATAAGTGATTGTTTAAAAGACTAAGTATGTGTAAGTTTCCGTAGAAGTAAGTATGGTGGTGTGTGTATTACTGTATATGCAAGTAAATGTATGTTTGATTCCTTATTAGCATGAGTGACTATGTGTGTGAGTAACTCTATGGATGAGTGGCATTGTGTAACAGGATGTATAGATGTATGAGTACATATGATGACTGAGTACATGTATGAGTGACTGTATAGGACTGTTGGTGAATGAGTGGATGTGTATGTGGATCTTAGAATTACTGAAGAGGTTGTTGTAACTGGTATTGGTATGTCCATTGTTTTGAAATTTTTAGTCTCTATTTTTGAATGTGTGTATCAAAGCTTATATTAAGGTGAGAGGAGGTCTGCCACTCTATCACAAGGATGATGTCAACAGTGATGTCATCAGTGATGTCATTTGAGATGTCATCAGTGATGTCATGAGTGATGTCACTGACCATGTCATGAGTGATGTAATATGTGACGTCATCAGCAGTGCATTGCGGGCGCGCGAGTTATAGTTAGCTGAACTAACTATAACGGGGCAATTTCATTGGTTTTTTACGAGTAAAATGTCCAGCTAACTATAACATGTGTGAAACCTATGGTTTTTTCACTGAATTTCTAAGGTTTTTTAAATGCTAATTCCTAACTATAACGTGTGTGAAACCTATGGTTTTTTCACTGAATTTCTAAGGTTTTTTAAATGCTAATTCCTAACTATAACGTGTGTGAAACCTATGGTTTTTTCAGTGAATTTCTAAGGTTTTTTAAATGCTAATTCCTAACTATAACGTGTGTGAAACCCATGTTTTTTTCAGTGAATTTGCAAGGTTTTTTAAATGCTATTTTTTTTTTTTTTCTTCATTTTTTTCAAACATATTTTTAATTTAATTTTCTTACCTTTTATAAAGACTATGCTTAATTTTTTAAAATCATTAAATATTTATTTTATATAAATTTTTTAAAATAAACAAGTAAAATTTATTTCCAGATTTTTTTTTTTTTTTTTTTTTTTTTTTTTATAGTACGCGTACCGTAAGCTCACGGTAAGCGTACGGTTTACGCAACGTCCGTAATCTATCTACGCTGCTTGCGTATAGTTACGTACTTTGCGTAGCCGCGCGTACTGCGCGTGGGACGCGTGCGCGCTTACGCAACACGCGCACGTTACGCGGAAGTGCCGGGAAATGACTGTTATGCGCATGCGCGCAAGCGCGTGTCTTTTTTACGTGCACGCGTACTTTTTGCCGTAAGCGTACCGTAAGCGTACCGTAAGCGTACGGTAGGTCATGTGATCTTGAAACACAACTTTTGATTGGTTGAAACTACTTTCAGTTCTAGAACTCTCCTACACCACACCCATTCCCCTCATTTCTGCTTGTGATCCCTTGGGAGAAGGAGCTGGTTTGTCTTTGGGATACGATGGCAGAACAGCAGAGCTCTTCTGAGAGTGAGGCTAGCACCAGCAGCACTGTCTTGAGGCAGAGAGCGAGGAAAGTAAAGCCTTCTTACGTTTGGGAGTATTTTACTTTTCCAGAAGGCCAGCAAAAGGTGAATGCACCCTTAGTTACTTGCAAGCTGTGTAAGCGTGTACTTTCTAGAGGTAATCCTAACAGGAAGTATTCCTTTGGGAATCACACCATGAAGAGACACCTCCAGGAAGTACACAGAAGGACACATGGTCATCTTTTTGGAGGTAACTCTTCAGAAAGACGAGCCAGTACATCCACAGCAGCTCAGCCTGGACCATCATCTGCAGGGCAGACTCCTTCTTCTGCAGGTCAGGTGAGCCCTTCATCTGTGGGGGGAGAATCTCCTTTTGCTGGCCCTCTGGAAATTAACCCTCGGTTTGCGAGGGTTGAAGTACGGTGCGCCACTTGTC
This sequence comes from Triturus cristatus, assembly GCF_964204655.1. Taxonomy (NCBI): domain Eukaryota; kingdom Metazoa; phylum Chordata; class Amphibia; order Caudata; family Salamandridae; genus Triturus; species Triturus cristatus. The sequence goes on from NC_140591.1 coordinate 504,918,308, forward strand.
ACGATCTAATTACTTATAGGGAGACCAGTGTTTCCCTGGTGAACAGTAAAATAGATCAGCACACTTGTCGTACCGTCTAATATTCCCAATCTTTCTTTCCTCTGTCCCTGCATGAACACAACGGTTCTTTTAAGAGCCAACCTTATCTTTCATCTTTTTTTTTCTTTTTTTTTAAAAACTTTTTTTTTTTTTTTTTACCGTACGCGTACGGTAAGCGTACCTTTTTTTTATTTTTTTAAAAAAAACACTAAAAATCATTTATCTCATTACAAAGTCCTTGAGAGACTACAATTTTTATTTTTAACTTACCATACTCACTCAAAAAAATATTTATTCATTTGTTTTTTTTAAAAATAGTTTTTAAAATGGTTGTAGTTTCCGAAAATTTTCTATATCGATCTGAAAATAAAAAAAAAAGTATTAATATTTTTTATCCATTTTATAATACAATACACATATTTACATTTTTTAAAAAAAAATATTTTTGCCTTATTTTTGCTGTTTTCAGAATATATTGCATTTCACTATTAATTGTGAAAGCAATTGCATTCATCATTTTACAGCGGGCAAAAAAAATTAACAATCACAAAGATTGTATTAAAAAAGCCCAGAATGTCTTCTCACTTAAACTTATCATTACAGAAATGCATATTATTCTAAAAAAATATCATCTAAAAACAATACTTTTTTCTTTAAAATACCGTCTGATATGTTTGTTTCAGAAGTATAATCACAATATTATATCTCAAATAACTCCAAAATACATCTGATTTTATTTCCTTTAGGCCAAATAGTATTTTTTTTTTTTTCCTGGAATAAATTTCCAAGGGAAAACCATTAAAATTCTAAAGTTTAATCTGTCCAGATCTCACCAATTCTCTGTAACATTTTGGTTCACGAAAATTTTTTGAATAATTTATTTAGTCCACAATAGAATTGCTTACTTTTCCACATGGCCAAATAGTAATTTTTTAAATCATTTTTGAAAAAATTTCCAATGGCAGTCCAATAGCATTCCATAAATTAAAATGTGCAGAAGTTACCGATTATCTCTAAATTATTGGTTTTTGAAAATTGCATTAAAATTTAAAAAAGTCCACATTACAATTGGTTATCTTTCCTTTAGGCCAAATGATAATTTTAAAAATCTTTTTTCTACAAAATTGCAATGGTAATCCAGTAAAATGGTAAAATTATTTTGTCCAGATCTTGCCAAATCTCTCTAAAATTTAGGTTTCAGGAAGATTAGATAGGAATTTGCTAAATCAAAAGGCAAATGTTGTTTGAAAATCAATTTGGAATCATTACACAGTGTCCAGCCTTTTTCACATTTTAGATAAACTGTGTAATGTCCAGAAGTAACAGTAGGTCCATCATGGAAAATTATTGCAACAGTTACAAAAGTTTTTCCTGAAATTGATAATTGCTGTCCTGTAAACTTCTTTATTAAAGTATCCAATTTTGATCCATCAGCTCTACATCGTTGCATCATTAAAATTACATACTGTCCGTATTCCCTTAAAATTAATGTTGAAAACATGTCAGAATTACACTCACCACATTTCATGCTATGATTAGCATCTTTAACTAATTTTGCAAAAGTGACTGTTTTACTCTCTGGCAATGTCAAATAAATAAACCTTTCATTATCAACAATAGAGCCACATATATTATAACAATTATCACAACTATGTTCCCATTTATAAGAGAGACCAAAAAAAATGTCAATGGGAACTCCTTCTTCTTCCACTACCTGAAGAAAATACATCAAAAATTCGTGTGCATCTTGCTGTTCATTTTGAGAAAACTGTGTTCGTCCTGAACATACATCTAAAAGTTTTCTAATTTCAGTAGCACTTTCTATTTGAGTTTTATCTTTACTCAGCTTTTGAAAAAGGAGACTGAGCTCTGAACAGAATCTTTTTCCCTGATTTACTATTATCTGCTCTTGCAAACTTTCCAGATAAAATGCAACATTCAGCACTACATTAGCGTAGCAGTTGACACCAGAGCTATTTTCAAAATGACATCCTACAACCTGTTCTTCATTTTCCTTATTCTTTTTGCTTGCAATTACATCACTCCTCTTTTTTTTCCTCTTCTCTACATCTTCATTACAGATATTCTCATTTCTCCTTTTACGAGAAACTACACATTTCTCCAACACAGGATACTGACCTAAATGAGGAGCATAGCTTCTTCTTAATCTATTATACTCCTTTACACAGTTTGTATCAGCACTAACTTTTGAGTCATCAAAGTCTATCATGAATAAACCTGATAATGTTTTGACTCGTGACAAAGCTACATATGCCATACCTTCTTTGAACACAGTTGAACCAATGTTCACAAATGCACAATCTACAGTCAATCCTTGAGACTTGTGGATAGTTACAGCATATGCTAGTGAAAACGGAAACTGCTTCCTACGTACATATAAGTCTTTCACAAGCATGAAACGAACTGAACAACGACAAATGTCTTTAACTTCCTCTATCTGATCAAATTTTATCTGTAAACATTCAATTCCTTCTTTTTTCTGATAATTAATAAAACCCACAACTCTTCCCATCGCTCCATTCACTAAGCCTTTCTCAACATCCAAATTTCTCCTTAAAAACACTCTACAGTTCATGCAAACATAAAGATTTTTTTCTAATCCTGCTGTTTTGGAGATGTTCTTCTCTAGTGAGTCCAATTTATTTTTCAGTTTGCCTGTTACTGTGACTGTAATTCTTCCATCCTCAATTTTGTCCACTGCTTCCAATTTCCTGATGTCTTCCTTTTCCAATTTCAAAAGCTCCTCATTAAATATTGAGCATTCACGTAGAGTTGGCATTAAGCAGATGACACTTTTGTTTTCTGCAATATTCTTGTATATTTTCTCTGCAACTATTTCTTCCTTTGGAAATAAATTATGTAGCAGCCGACTCTGTAATGCTTTTTTCCCAACATCTGTGAGTAGTCCAATCCTGATATCTTTCAGAATACTTCCATATTCTTCATCGTTTGCTTGCCTCATATTAGTTGTAAGTTCCTTGTACTCAAAGAAGGACCAAATATTTGTATTTCCAATGCTTCCCAATGACTTCTTCGTGTCTTCATGTGTCACAGTATTAAACACTGGTTGTCCTTTAACTGGAGTAAGTTGCAAAAGATCCCCAAAAACTATGACGTGTTTTCCACCAAATAACACGTCATAGTCTGTCTTCAAAATTTGCTGCATTCTTAAATGCACAAAGGCAAGCATTAAGTTTGATACCATGCTCACCTCATCAATAATGAGAACTTGCATCTTCTTCAATACTCGTGAAACTTCCAAGGATGCTTCTCCAGTTAGCTTGTTGAATTGTATTTTGTTCTCATGCTCCACTGGTAACATTAGCAAACGATGTAAGGTGATTCCTTTTATGTTATATGCTGCTAACCCAGTTGGAGCAGTAACCACACAAGACAAAGTAGAATCCGTTTTTTGCTTTAGGTAGCTTCTGATGACTTTAATTAGGAAACTTTTTCCAGTGCCAGCTTGTCCGCTTACATACATCCTGATTGGATGAAATGATGTGCATGAGCACTCTTTTTTGATATGTAGAAATCCGTGATCAATTTTGTTTCTGATCTCTTCATAAATTTGTTGCTGCTCTTGATTCAGTTGTCTTTCCAAATTTTCTAAGTCTATAAATTCTTCTTGAGCTAGATTCATAGCCGTTTCCACTTCATTCATGGCTATTGATGCTTCATTTTCAACGATTGGTTGTCCTAGGGGATCTTGACTGTGTGTTCCTGAACTTTGGCTGTCCTGAGAACTGTCTCTAGCTATTTCTGCTGCAATTGTAGTTTCCTGTTCAATTTCTTCATTTAACATTTGCAGATAAGTTGAGAATGTACTGCATTGTATGCTGTCTTTGCAAGCATTAAAAGAATCTTCATAGCTCTGGAATTCTCCCAGTAGTTCATCCTCTGTACGCCATGGTTTAAACAACTGTAAAAGAGCCAAGTAGTAAAATTCTTTCTTGTCGGTAGTGTCGCAACTCAGCTTCCGGTGATTTATCAAACTTCCTTTGGTTTGCTTCACCAAACATCCTTCTTCACCAACAACTTTATATTTTCCACTGTTGATGTCTTCTGCAGCTTTCCGTGAATAAATGTAGTTCTGCAGCACTTCATAGAGACACATGTTCTCCAGATGATGACTTCTCTTGGGATAATATGTGTCCAACATGTTTGTTTTCAATATGTCTGTACTTTCTGGGTCATTCTCGGCCAAATATTCAATTTCTCCAACAGATTTCAGTACCCGATTTCTCATTGCTGCAAGGCCTAAACTTGCCCAAATTATTCTTCTTGACTTCGAGTAGAGACTTGCAGAAGATAACCTATCTGAACATTCGTAGGATCCAATTTCTCGATGCGATAACATCTTCAAACTAAAACTGTACAGCTTCTTACTGACAGTCTTCTCGTGAGAAATCTCTTCCCACATTTCCTTCAATTCTGTTTTTTCTGATTTCGTAATGTAAGACGTTACATATCGAGCAACAGCAATGGAATTGTCAGCAACATACTGTATATCCATGTTAGCGTTCCACATGGATAAAATGACTGGGTTGTAGTCATTTATATTTTTTGATTCTTCTTTTCTTTTAAGGTTGTAGGTATTCTTAGGTGATTTTCTTGTGATAGTATGTCTCACAGCTGACATAAAACTGTTGACTCTTCCATTTGTAAGAACAGGTCTAGGAAATCCAAATCGACATTTAGTGTAGTATTTTTCTTTGCTCTTGTATTTCCGTCGACAGTATTTTCCACACCGATGACTTTGGAAACGTAGAACTTGCTCCTTTAACTTGTTCTCTTCTGTGTTTTTAGGTATAGCACATGTTGCATATTCTTCAATGTAAGATAACACTGCTTCATCAGTATCTGTTCCAAACTTTGGGGCATCCTTGATCCACAGCAGCATATGAATATGAGGAGCACCTCTTGCCTGGTACTCTTTTCTCCAAAAGAAATCCACTACTTCTCCAAGGGGTGGATTTTTTTTATTGCAGATGAAGGACATCATAGCCTCAAATCTATGATTGAAATATCTGCAAACATTAACCGGATCCAATGAGCACAGTTCTCCTGCTGTCTTGTATTCGATGTTTTCAATGTTTGAATTGGCCTCTCGTAGAAAATCCAGTAAATCATCCCAAGCGTACTCGGCGCAGCTTAGGGTAAGGAACCATGTTGGTGTTCCTAAGTTGCGTAACATGCATTTTAGTTCACCATGGCGTCGGTACCAATATTCATTCGTCCCACGCTGACAAGCCATCAGATTGATCAGTTGTGTTTCCAAATGATCATCTCGGTGCTGCACTTTCTCCATAAAATCCTTAGCAGACACATTTTGTAAATGTACTCCACTTTTTAAAATGTGATTTACTGCATAAGACAGTGCAGACAAGTCGCTTTCAAATAAAAGATGGAACAAATAAGGGATACTTTGTCGAAATCTGGGATCTTCAGCATATAGTCTTGTAGTCCGATACTCAGAAGCTGGAATCTGTTCCGGACGTTCATCGTATCGTCCTCCTTTTCCTTTAGGAAACAGCTGGGGAAAACATCGAGCTTCCAAGCTCTCCTCCCATACACTCACAGGATTTCCTTTTGCTTTCTTCATCTGAAAGAGATCAATATTGTCCCCCATAACTTCTTTCGAATGGAGAGGATGTATGCTAAAATGTTCATAAATTTCTTCTTCCTTTGACTTGTCCACTTTTTCAATTTGTCCAGTTGGTGTTTCTGTGTCTCCTTGTAAATCTTCTTCTTCTTCTTCTTCTTCTATATAAATTGATTCATACCATTTGTTATTTTTTTTCAAATACAAATTTGCTCTTTGTACTTTCCGCACATCTACCAGCTCCTGCCAAATCTTCTTATTCTTTGTAGGGACACCATTAACCAGAATAATTAATGGTTCAGTTTCCAAAGTATCTGCATCAATAGTTTCCATATTTTTTTTCAAATCCAAGGGCAAATACACCACTCTACCTTTTAAACCTCTCAGTAAATCTGAAGGAGGTAATTTACCAGTTTTGGGCTCCATACGTACTATGGTCTGGAACGGATGAACACATTGAATGAGTATAGACTCATATGTATTTAATTCAGAAAGTTCAGCAGGAATAGCATCCAATTCTAAATTATTATGTACAGCTCTGGTCGGCATTCTATTTTCCTCTAACTTGTTGTAGCAGTATTTGCAAATACGCTGATCTTCACCCAATTCAAAACAATTTTCAAGAAATATATATGTGGCAAAATCCATCCACTTATAATTATCTTCATTTTCACTCTTTCTGTAGAGATCAACATTCCTAGTTTGTTTTCTATAATGAGTTCTGCGGCAACAAATACAAGTAACATTTGGTCTTTCATTAGAGACTATTGCAAATTTTGTTATGTGATCATTAAATGTGTTACTTACAGAGGGTTCTACATTCTCTTCCACTTCTGCCTCATTTATTGTGTCCTTCTCTGCACTGTTTTGTTCAGGACCAAAGTAACAAAACTGAATTTCATCAACAACCTTCTCTACATCTGATACCGTTCCTCGGAACAGAGCCCTATTCAATTCATTTAACTTTATTGCTGGACTTTTGGCAAAATACAACCGTCTCACAAACTTTCTTATTTCAGTATGATGAACAGCCAGCATCCTAAAATGATGGAAAACACTATTGCACACTTTTCTAGATAGACAAGCAAGAGAATGACCCTGCAAACCAGTATTCTCTCTCACTCTGCATGGATCCAGACTTTGAAGCACCTTAATCTTTTGTTTTACACTTTTTTTACTATATTCTCTTAGAAACTCTCGAAATCTGTCAATAGATTCCTGACGCACAGTGCAAATACTACTACAATTCCAAGTGTACACTGGGGCTTTAGGACGTCTCCCCATTGCCTCATCTGCCATCACTTGTACCTCATCTCTTGGAACCATTATCTCCTTCTCCATTATGCAACCGTTTTTTACTTCGTATGAACGACCTCTGGTGTCAACTGCATGCAGCAAACTATTGCTTTGAAAATAGCTTTCTTCATTAAAAAAAGGTTCACTACTTGAACTATGCATCCACTTTCCTAAAAACACTTTACAAAAGTTTGTTCTGTTCACTACTCTTTTGCTTTTGCTTTGTGATTTCAGTACATTAACCATTTTATCTAATGTACGCATCCTATTCAAAATTAATATGAATAGTTTCCTTTTTAATTCTAATGCTTTTGCTGCAATGGCTTCAATTTCTTTTTTTCTCTTATAATATTTAGCCTTCTGCTTATATTTCTTTATATCCTTTATCAAATTGGACATAACTCTTCTCTGAAACATTTTTCTACGTATCTCTTTAAATGCTGTTTTTCTGTTTATGTTAAACTTTTCAATTGCAGAAGGTATATTTGCATTAACTAAATCCTCAATTTTTTGCTGTTCTGTAGGTTTTGTTACATTTTTCCGAGAACAGACATTTTGTACATTTTTGTTTGTTTTCAATATTTTGTTTAGGAATTGTCTTTTTTGCTTACCAGAAGATTTTTTCTTTTTCCCAACATCAGCATCTTCTACTAACTTTGGTCCTCCAGTTGTCCTCAAATATAGTTTTTTTTTTAGAGTTTTTTGAACTCGAGATTTTGTAGGCATCTTAAATTTTGTTCACTGTTCTTCAGCAATACCTGAAAAAAACTAAAAAAAAAATCCTTTATTGTATTTAAATATATTACTACATTTCTTTTCACAATAGTCACAAAACGAAATTTCTTTGCCATTTTCAATGCACACAAACTGCTCTTTTTTTAAAATTTATTTAAATGCACATGTCCAAGCTTTTTTTTTTTTTCAGATCACCACCGTGTGTATTCTCTGTGACTGCCTACAATCCAGCAGGGGCCACCAGCCTTAGTGATGCTGAATGTATTTGCATTACAGACTTAAACCTGAAAACCCCACTCGCTTCTAATTACTGTGCATGACTATACATGGCAAGCACATGGGTGTGTGCTAAGCCTCTGCTTCTTCCCCCAAAAATTCGCTCCTCTTTTCCATCTACTGCAACTGTGAAATCACCAGAGCAAGACGCAATAAATTTCTGCCTATAATTCTTCTATGCACACAGAGTCATGTTTTCACATTAGTGCCAAAACGAAATTTCTTTGCCAATTTGAAAGCACACTTACTGCTCTTTTTTTTTCGGGCCAAGTGAAAATCTCTTTTTACACTTTGAAATCACTTTTACAGACTGACACATTCTGAAACCTTTTTTTTAAATTTATTTAAATGCACATGTCCAAGCTGTTTTTTTTTCAGACCACCACCGTGTGTATTCTCTGTGACTGCCTACACTCCAGCAGGAGCAACCAGCCTTAGTTATGCTGAATGTATTTGCATTACAGACTTAAACCTGAAAACCCCACTCGCTTCTAATTACTGTGCATGACTATACATGGCAAGCACATGGGTGTGTGCTAAGCCTCTGCTTCTTCCCCCAAAAATTCGCTCCTCTTTTCCATCTACTGCAACTGTGAAATCACCAGAGCAAGACGCAATACATTTCTGCCTATAATTCTTCTATGCACACAGAGTCATGTTTTCACATAAGTGCCAAAACGAAATTTCTATGCCAATTTGAAAGCACACTTACTGCTCTTTTTTTTTTGGGCCAAGTGAAAATCTCTTTTTACACTTTGAAATCACTTTTACAGACTGACACATTCTGAAACCTTTTTTTTAAAATTTATTTAAATGCACATGTCCAAGCTGTTTTTTTTTCAGACCACCACCGTGTGTATTCTCTGTGACTGCCTACACTCCAGCAGGGGCAACCAGCCTTAGTGATGCTGAATGTATTTGCATTACAGACTTAAACCTGAAAACCCCACTCGCTTCTAATTACTGTGCATGACTATACATGGCAAGCACATGGGTGTGTGCTAAGCCTCTGCTTCTTCCCCCAAAAATTCGCTCCTCTTTTCCATCTACTGCAACTGTGAAATCACCAGAGCAAGACGCAATACATTTCTGCCTATAATTCTTCTATGCACACAGAGTCATGTTTTCACATAAGTGCCAAAACGAAATTTCTTTGCCAATTTGAAAGCACACTTACTGCTCCTTTTTTTTTCGGGCCAAGTGAAAATCTCTTTTTACACTTTGAAATCACTTTTACAGACTGACACATTCTGAAACCTTTTTTTTTAAATTTATTTAAATGCACATGTCGAAGCTGTTTTTTTTTCAGACCACCACCGTGTGTATTCTCTGTGACTGCCTACACTCCAGCAGGGGCAACCAGCCTTAGTGATGCTGAATGTATTTGCATTACAGACTTAAACCTGAAAACCCCACTCGCTTCTAATTACTGTGCATGACTATACATGGCAAGCACATGGGTGTGTGCTAAGCCTCTGCTTCTTCCCCCAAAAATTCGCTCCTCTTTTCCATCTACTGCAACTGTGAAATCACCAGAGCAAGACGCAATACATTTCTGCCTATAATTCTTCTATGCACACAGAGTCATGTTTTCACATTAGTGCCAAAACGAAATTTCTTTGCCAAATTGAAAGCACACTTACTGCTCTTTTTTTTTTGGGCCAAGTAAAAATCTCTTTTTACACTTTGAAATCACTTTTACAGACTGACACATTCTGAAACCTTTTTTTTTAAATTTATTTAAATGCACATGTCCAAGCTGTTTTTTTTTCAGACCACCACCGTGTGTATTCTCTGTGACTGCCTACACTCCAGCAGGAGCAACCAGCCTTAGTGATGCTGAATGTATTTGCATTACAGACTTAAACCTGAAAACCCCACTCGCTTCTAATTACTGTGCATGACTATACATGGCAAGCACATGGGTGTGTGCTAAGCCTCTGCTTCTTCCCCCAAAAATTCGCTCCTCTTTTCCATCTACTGCAACTGTGAAATCACCAGAGCAAGACGCAATACATTTCTGCCTATAATTCTTCTATGGACACAGAGTCATGTTTTCACATTAGTGCCAAAACGAAATTTCTTTGCCAAATTGAAAGCACACTTACTGCTCCTTTTTTTTTCGGGCCAAGTGAAAATCTCTTTTTACACTTTGAAATCACTTTTACAGACTGACACATTCTGAAACCTTTTTTTTAAATTTATTTAAATGCACATGTCCAAGCTGTTTTTTTTTCAGACCACCACCGTGTGTATTCTCTGTGACTGCCTACACTCCAGCAGGGGCAACCAGCCTTAGTGATGCTGAATGTATTTGCATTACAGACTTAAACCTGAAAACCCCACTCGCTTCTAATTACTGTGCATGACTATACATGGCAAGCACATGGGTGTGTGCTAAGCCTCTGCTTCTTCCCCCAAAAATTCGCTCCTCTTTTCCATCTACTGCAACTGTGAAATCACCAGAGCAAGACGCAATAAATTTCTGCCTATAATTCTTCTATGCACACAGAGTCATGTTTTCACATAAGTGCCAAAACGAAATTTCTTTGCCAATTTGAAAGCACACTTACTGCTCCTTTTTTTTTCGGGCCAAGTGAAAATCTCTTTTTACACTTTGAAATCACTTTTACAGACTGACACATTCTGAAACCTTTTTTTTAAATTTATTTAAATGCACATGTCCAAGCTGTTTTTTTTTCAGACCACCACCGTGTGTATTCTCTGTGACTGCCTACACTCCAGCAGGGGCAACCAGCCTTAGTGATGCTGAATGTATTTGCATTACAGACTTAAACCTGAAAACCCCACCCGCTTCTAATTACTGTGCATGACTATACATGGCAAGCACATGGGTGTGTGCTAAGCCTCTGCTTCTTCCCCCAAAAATTCGCTCCTCTTTTCCATCTACTGCAACTGTGAAATCACCAGAGCAAGACGCAATAAATTTCTGCCTATAATTCTTCTATGCACACAGAGTCATGTTTTCACATAAGTGCCAAAACGAAATTTCTTTGCCAATTTGAAAGCACACTTACTGCTCCTTTTTTTTTCGGGCCAAGTGAAAATCTCTTTTTACACTTTGAAATCACTTTTACAGACTGACACATTCTGAAACCTTTTTTTTAAATTTATTTAAATGCACATGTCCAAGCTGTTTTTTTTTCAGACCACCACCGTGTGTATTCTCTGTGACTGCCTACACTCCAGCAGGGGCAACCAGCCTTAGTGATGCTGAATGTATTTGCATTACAGACTTAAACCTGAAAACCCCACCCGCTTCTAATTACTGTGCATGACTATACATGGCAAGCACATGGGTGTGTGCTAAGCCTCTGCTTCTTCCCCCAAAAATTCGCTCCTCTTTTCCATCTACTGCAACTGTGAAATCACCAGAGCAAGACGCAATACATTTCTGCCTATAATTCTTCTATGCACACAGAGTCATGTTTTCACATAAGTGCCAAAACGAAATTTCTTTGCCAATTTGAAAGCACACTTACTGCTCTTTTTTTTTCGGGCCAAGTGAAAATCTCTTTTACAGACTGACACATTATGAATCCACCATGTGTAACTACAACAAAAACAATTCCCATTTCTATTATTCATTTCTTAAGTTACCACATACATCCCCTCTCAAACTGTAAACTCACCTTTAAATTTAGTTAGTTGTGAAAGAAATGTGTCACTCAAACAGCAGATTATCAGAGCCAGGATCTCTGTTCTGTACACCTCTCTCCTCTCAGCAGAACCAGATAATGGCAAACTTTCCCTCTATTTTTCCACACATATACATGTAAGTTTCAAATCTCAGTGCTTCCCCCTTTTTTTCAAATGTAATGACACATTTCTATTGGTTGAAAACCAACCCTTTTCCAAAAGTACCCTGCCCCCAACTTGACTTCTGCCTAGTACCCTTCCCCCAACTTGACTTCTGCCTGCTACCATAGCAACAGCTCATGGAACACTGCTGTGTGCAGTTAGGTCAGAAGTTCGACACACAATGTTTCAATTCCACAGAGCAAGAGTGCTTGACTTTTCAAACCTAACTGCAAATCCATAGTACTGTTCTTTGGTTACACATTTTTTTGTACCAATACAAAACATGCTTCTATTAATTTTCACATACAGCCTATTTTTTATTCTAGAATGGTATGAAACAGCCAATCAGTTCTTTTTGTTTTGTAAAAAATATGTATGCCTCCATTTCCAAACTGTCTTTATTTTCATATTGCCATTCTACTGAAAGACACCTCCTGAGTGCATCCAGTTCTCCTTTGAAGATGTTCACAGTGTGGATTGTAGGGCACAGCTATGTCTTCTGGAGTGAAAAGTTTGCAGAGAAAACAGATATGGTGAGAGACCTTGCTTTGCCAAATGTAGACATTAAATGGATTGGTCAGAGAGGGTTAAAGTGGCACCAATTGATGCCATTGGTGAAATCCTTCATGCAAATCCAACACCCTGACCTCATAATAGTGCACTGTGGTGGCAATGACCTAGGCACTTTGACTGGGGTAGGTCTGGAAATGCTTATGAAGGACACCTTTGCACAACTGTTTACACTTTTCCCTAAAACTGCCTTTGTGTTTTCCAACATATGCCAAAGGCAAAAATGGAACTGGTCCAATCATTTCTGTCCACAGATTGACAAAGCAAGAAAGCACGTCAACAAATCTGTTTCTGCTTTCCTCCGTGACTATGGTATGGGTGCCATTTACCACAACAACTTGCGTTACGACATGCAAGACATTTATAGAGGAGATGGTGTGCACTTCAATGATGAAGGGAACAGAGTCTTCCTCTTGAACCTTAGACTCTGCATCGGTACTTACTTGTAAGTACCACTAAAAAAATGACTCCATAAACACAACAGCTCTTTTTAGAGCTCCCTAATTTCTAAACTCTTAAATCTGATTTTCATTTATTTATTTTTATTTTTTTTACCGTACGCTTACCGTGAGCTTACCGTACGCGTACCCCGTGATTTTTTTTAAAATCAATAAATGTTTTTTTTGTACTTTTCTGTCCTTCTTTGACCCCCTTACAATTGTTAGGGGGTCTGTAACTCTCCTCATTGCCCCCTTACTTTGTTTTCACTCTTTTTTTTCAGAGTGAAATACACAAAATGGCGGCCGCCGCTTCCTGGTTTCGGCCGATTCGAATGTTTACTAAGATCTAAGAGCCAATCAGAATCGCGCTCGCGCACGCCACCGTACGCTTACCGTAAGCGTACGGTAAGCGTACCGTAAGCGGGCTCAGATATATATATTGATTTAAAGGCTATTTTCTCAGAATCTACTGAACAGATTTACACCAAACCTACAAAAGGCACTTCCTTGACCTGAGGACTACCTCTCTGCCAAATTTTGAGTAATTCTGTTCAGCCGTTCGGGCTGTAGGTCGTTCTAAAGGTCCTATGGAAAAATGCATGGGAAAAACGCGTTTTGGGACCCCCCTTTTATCTCAGCCCCCGCTTGACGGATCCCCCCGAGACTTTCAGGGTAGGAGCGGAGCGTAGCGCCCCACCTATTTTGAGAAATTCGCGAGGATTCGTCGACCGGTGCCAAAGTTATTCAAAATAGAATGTTGAGGTTTTCCTATGGAAACGTGGTCCTAACTATAACTACCTACTGGCGACCGCCAGTAGGTAATATATATATATATATATATATATATATATATATATATATATATATATATATATAATGTTTTTTCTTTTTTTTTTGACGAAGGCCAGCATGGCCGAAGCGCGTTTGTGTCTGCCGATGGGAGCGGAATATAGTAATTAGAATATCTTGAGTGTGCGCCACGCTTTGTTTCACTTTGCGATTGGAAATATATATATATATATATGTGATCAAGACTGCCGTTTGGCAGTCGAAACGCGTCAGGCTGGGCACTTGCTTTGAAATTTTCTGCACTGGCACTCTTTAATCTGCATTAATAAAAGTATACGTTTTTTACCACGCTGGAGGTCCGTACCTATTTTCAAAAGCATCGTGAGTGTTTCGGGATTGTGGTTTCCCCATATATAAATATATATATATATTCACTTAAAAAACCATAGGTTTCACAAATGTTATAGTTAGCTGGACATTTCACTCGAAAAAAACCAATGAAATTCCCCCGTTAGAGTTAGTTCAGGCAACTATAACTCACGCGACCGCAATCCACTGCTGATGACGTCAGATATTACATCACTGTATTTAGACACTTATTTACCCATTTATTCTTCCATTAATCTTTAGCTATACATATGTTACAAATATTTATTTTACAGAAAGACACATATGTCATCAGTGATGTAATATCTGACGTCATCAGCAGTGGATTGCGGTCGCGTGAGTTATAGTTGCCTGAACTAACTATAACGGGGGAATTTCATTGGTTTTTTTTCGAGTGAAATGTCCAGCTAACTATAACATTTGTGAAACCTATGGTTTTTTAAGTGAATTTGCAAGGTTTTTTAAATGCTAATTCCTAACTATAACGTGTGTGAAACCTATGTTTTTTTCAGTGAATTTCAAAGGTTTTTTAAATGCTAATTTATTTATCTTTTTTTTTTTTTAGGGCATTTACATCTTGCGCGCAACATGCGCGCACTGTGCGTGCACCTTTCCGATTTTTTCTCACCCTTCGGGGTCCTCCAGGGACCCCCTGACAAAGGCTAGGGGGTCAGAAACTCTCTACCCTGCCCCCTTTTCACGTTCTTATATGTTTTTTTTTTAAAGGTTTTTTACCGTGCGCTCACGGTGCGCGCACCCCGCGATTTAAAAAAAAAAAAAAAAAATGTTTTTTTCACCCTTGGGGATCTTTCTGTGACCCCCTGACAAAGGCTAGGGGATCAGGAACTGTCCACCCTGGCCCCTTTTCACGTTCTCCACCTTTGTTTTTCACTGCCTCAGACTGCGAGAGACATAATGGTGGCCGACACTTCCTGATTTTGACCGATTCGAATGTTTACTGACATCTAACAACCAATCAGAATTTCGCTCGCGCACGGCACCGTGCGCGCGTAAAGATATTTACATGCTTTTAAATGCTATTTTCTCAGTAAATATTGAACAGATTTACACCAGACCTGCAAAAGGCACTTCCCTGACCTGAGGACTACCTCTCTGCCAAATTTCAAGTAATTCTGTTCAGCCGTTCGGGCTGTACCTTCGACTAAATGTCCTATGGAAAAATGCATTGGGAAAACGTGTTTTGGGACCCCCCTTTTTTCTCGGCCCCCGCTTGACGAATCACCCCGAGACTTTCAGGGCAGGAGCTGAATGGAGCGCCCCATTTGTTTTGAAAATTTCGCTAGGATTTGTCAACCGGCGCCAAAGTTATTCAAAATAGAATGTTGAGCTTTCCTATGGAAAAAAAATCCTAACTATAACTATCTACTGGCGACCGCCAGTAGATAATATATCTATATATATATATATATATATAGATATATATATATAGATATTTATTTTTCTTTAACAGCTGCCTTGCATCATTTGATATTTTTGGAGCTGGAGGGGCATCAGATGAAGATCTATAACTACTCCCACATCAACTACTCCCATGCAGTATGTAGATCTAACTAGACAGGAGGTACTGGGTTGTGTGTCTCTCCCGGCAGGGATTTTAAGTGGGATGAATTGTGTGTTACCCAACCAGTATTTTGATCCCTATCTGAGCTTTCTGTTATTGTATCAAGATATATAACACAACAACTGACATACACCTTAAACCAGTCAGGACTAATGGCTTGGTCAATGTTTGTTAGCAGTTTAAATTAAATGACTAACAACAATGATTTTGTTGTAAATAATTACTATTGAGAATATTTCAATTCTGAAATTGAGCGACTGTGAATTAAACATTACTGAGACCTGTAGAAGGGATATCGCCTCCAAAGTGTTTCAATCACTTCTGTTATGTTCACTCTGTGTTAGACATGTGCTCCCTTTTTCTTTCTACATCTAGCCCATCTGCATATTTGACACCTCATCTATTTCCTCTTCAGCGGCATCTTTTTACTCTTCCCTGAATGCACTTCCTCACCTCACCTCACCACCCTCCAAACACACAATGCAACCACTGTAAGCACTGCATTTTCTTTTAGTTTCGACGTGACAATATTTTGACAACAGTGCACCTCCTTCACACACTAATCCACAGACTCACAATTGCAACAGGAATAAGTGACCATTGCTCTGTGTGCTCTGCAGAGGATTGGATTGGATGTTCATGTATTCTGAACATCTTTCTGCCTCACTGACAAAGACTGTGAGAAGCTCACACTGTCTCCAGCCTCAACTTCAGATCTCTCAATCATGGCCCATCATAACACTTGGAGGTGAATCGGTTCAAGTACGCTTTGTACAAGAGTAATATGCTCATCGAAAAAATCATACAGAAACACACAACACTCACAGGGAATGCAAGATTATGTGATACGTGAAATATAAACAAAATCAACATCACTGACATGAATTACCTTAACATTTTCATTTACATCCATAGTTGTGAACTTATTCATAGTTCAGATCTCGATCAGTGTTTTTGCAAGGAAAGTTAAGGGCAAGACATGAATATAGGGCCAGAAAGAGACCTGTTTCAATGTCCATTTTTATTTACTACTGGGTCAAGACTTGGAGGAACCCAGCCCATTTAAAGCCCTGTCCCCAGGTAGGCTGAAATAATGTTGAAATGCAAAAAGAACAATTGATGGACAGAATGCAAAACAACGTCATACATTCACCCCAGTACAGAGATCTGGGCCTAAATCCATCTTTTTTTTGCTCACCATGCCATTCCAGTCTGAACCCATTCATATGCAAATTAGTTTTGACCCTGCACCCAATGGGAACAGTTCAGCTGAACTGGCAAGCCAGGTCCTCCCTGGACTGGAAACAAGGTACCTAGGACCAGTTTTGGGGTTTCACCCCCCATCAACCAGGATAGCTTGACTCCAGTGGCATGGTGAGCACAGGACCCACATCTGGGCATACCTGTCCCACTCAGGGTGACAAATGCAACAAGAACAATTGATGCAGAACAATTTCACACAATCACCCCTGTGCAGAGATCTGGGCCTAAATCCATCGTTTTTTTTCTCACCATGCCATTCCAGTTTGAACCGAGCCATATGCAAATCAGTCTTGACCCTTTGCCCAATAGAAACAGTCCAGCCCAAACTGCCAAGCCAGATCCTCCCTGGACTGGAAGGAAGCATCCTAGGGCCGGTTTCAGTGTTTCACCCCCTCGTCAGCCAGGATAGCTTGACTCTAGTGTCATGGAGAGCACGTGACCCACGTCTGGGCATACCCGTCCCACTCAGGGTGACAAATACAAAAAGAACAATTGATCGACAGAATGCAGAACGATGTCATACATTCACCCCAGTACAGAGATCTGGGCCTAAATCCATCGTTATTTTGCTCACCATGCCATTCCAGTTTGAGCCCAGCCATATACAAATCAGTCTTGAACCTGCGCCCAATGGGAACAGTCCGATCCTAGGAATCTTGTTTCCAGTCCAGGAAGGACCTGGCTTGGCAGTTCGGGCTGGACTGTTCCCATGAGGCACAGGGTCAAGACTGATTTGCATATGGCCAGGTCTAAACTGGGGTGGCATGGTGAGCAAAAGATTGATGGATTTAACCCAGATATCCTGACTGGGGATGAATGTTTTGATTGTTTCTGCATTCCGTTCATCATTTGTTCTTTTGATCATGTTTAAAGGCAGCTGCCAAAGAACAATGTTTAGGACGCTCACAGCACAGGATTTAATAAATGACTACAATAATAACCTCTCCTCAATTTTATTTAAAAGCCAATTTAGAAGCAAATGGTAGAACTTACATCTGGTGGTCTTCCTTTGGCAATGATAGAATATCATTGAACAGACACATATATTTTTGATGAAAATAGTTAAAGTAGAGAAACTATTTGCAGCAGTGGTACTGTACCTTGCAAGAGTGGAAAGGAAGCCTCAATGAAAGAGGTATGCTCCAGAATGTATTGAGGGAGGACTGGATGTTCAATATGGAGGAAGATCGAAAGAGGCAGGCAGAATTTGATGGGGGAGTGTCTGGATCATTATGTCTCTTGATAGTAGAGTGGAGGCACTAGAGCATATGACAGGAGAGTGCTGGTATTCCCAGAGACCACTCCTGAGTTCTTAGAAGGAGAAGGACATGGAGGCATTATTAATGAGTGCCTGGCCCCTCCTGTTCCTGACACGGGTACATTGGTAAAAATGTTGTACAGGCACCATTCCCCGAAGAAAATCTTCTTTGGTGGCTATATCAGGCATCTTGTGCATACTCCTCTGATTTCTCTTGTTTCTTTCTGTGGCTTCCTCTTTCCTCATGCCCCTTTGCACTACTCTCTCTCTGTTTTTTCATTCTTTCCTATTCTCCCCTCTTTTGACTACTAGGCCATACACATCGATGTTATGCCTAAAATCAAATACTCATAATTTTCATGAGTTCTGTCTGGTATAGTGCCTAACTGTAGCATTGAATTTGATTTGCAATTATTGCAGTATGTTTTGGAAATCGCTGTTTGGTGGAAACTATTGTACTCTTGTTGGTCTCTGGGACTTAATGTTAATAAAAAGATGTAAACCTATAAATGAGTTTAACCAACATTTGACATAAAGACTCTTAGGGGCCAATTACAAGTCTAGCGGTCTAAAGACCGCCAGACTCATGGAGGCGGAGCGGTGGTAGTCTCGCGACCACCCTATTGCAGTCTGACCGCCATTTCCCCACAGCAGCCACCAGGGAACCGCCATTCCTTGGTGGTGTTGGGGCAGTCAGGAGGCCACAATATACTTGGTGGGACTGCCACAGTCCCACCAAGCATATTAAGAGTTTCCTCTCTGCCACGGTTTTCATGGTGGTTCCTCCTCTATGAAAACCGTGGTAGAGAGGAAAGAAAGGTGGCCCTATAGAGACCCTTTGTGCCTCTGTGCCCTAGGATGCATGCAGGGGAGCACAACATGTACTCCCCTGTATACATGCACCCCAGTTCCTTCAGAGCATGGACTTATCAGTCCATGCCATGCAGGAACTGTTTGGGGTGTTCCCATTTCAGTGCCCATTTTCATGGCACTGCCGTAGGAACGTCAAAAAAAAAGAAGCCCACCAGACACAAGAATAATTTGTAATCTGGCAGGATTCCTGACCACATGCTTGGCCGTGTGGCGGTGGGGTGGACCAGGCGCTGCACAGCCAAACTCGTAATCAGGCCTTTGGAGTAGAATGATTCATTATGTTTCTGAAACAAACACTCACAGCACTGGCCTTCTGGGCTTCGTGCAAACAGCACAGTTGAGTATTTTCTCACAGCACTATCTTAACTACGGTTCTAACCTATTTTCTATATTTAAAATGGAAAACAAGTCTGCGGGTTGCAAGCTAACTACTACTGCTTCAATATCTGAAAGCCAACCCAGAGATTGTATCCCAGGAAAAATCATAACACCCTTCAGAGTTCTCTTCTAATACAAGGTTCTTCTGACCCCCATGTTTTCATCTATAGCAATGCAAGCTCCATTGTTATCTCATATTTAGTGGCATTAACTCACAGCTCCATGTCTGGTAGAATAGTTGGGGTACTTGCTGCTTAGAGAAAATATTCTCTGCTGTTTGTAGCTGGACATATTTCCCACAACCTCAAAGCTCATTGCCAAGTAGAGTGGCACAAATTGATTGGATTCACAATACTTCCAGCAGTGGAGTAATGATGACCGTGCCACCAAGTCATACCTCAAAATGTAATGTGGTGGTGTCTTATGTGCCAGAATCTGGGACCTGTTTTCAATGTGTTTATACAAATCATCCTTAGATTTGTTTAAAAATATAATTAAATGGTTTCACAATCAAGAGATACCTACAAAATAAGTCACTATTATTGAAGAATTCCTCGAATATATCACATAATTTCTTCATCTGTTGTGACACACAATACTTTGACTTCTTCATCTACAACTAGAATGATGGGACCTCCATTTTCATCTTGTTTGGGAACATTAATTTGTGCAAACTCTAGTATGGGAAACACGCCATTCATATACATAATGAATAACATTGGTGCCAGTATGAACCCTGGGCATAACCCAGGGTTCATATGGACCTCTTAGGTTGCCCGTTTGCCCCAACTAACCACAACAAAAACAACTCAGAAGATTTTGAAAGAACCCTCTCTTAATTAACACATCCCACATTATACTTCACCTCACATACTCAAAAGATGTTTTAAAATCCACAAAAGTTACACAAAGTGCACCCACCTGCAATGTAAAAGATGTATTATGTAGCAACTGCTAATGTAGGTTTTGGCACACACAGACTTGAGCCGCTTGCTAAAACTCATTTGGAGGGGGGACTACTACAATTATCTCAAAGACTTCATATTCTGATCTGACCAAGCTCACCATAGCCCATTGCAAAAGTATCAATCCCAAAAATATGTTTATAGTTTTTAAGCCTAGAGTCACTCCATGTAATAAAACAATTCTTAAATGCACTGTATATATATTTTGATCAGATATAAGCTTTGGGCCAATATTAATCTTCATGTCATGAATCAAATCCCTTGGAACAAGGGCGTAGTCTATTCGAGAATAATGGCTGTGTACATGTGAATAATAGGTAGAAACCGTGGTCCCAGGTTTCAGTACCCAACAAGCACCGCCCAAGCAATGCACCCTCATCAGTGCCAATATTGCCTGTCAAATTTTGTTCATACAGGGGTGGCACTAGCATTAGTTGTGTTTACGCTGTAATTAGGAACACAATTGAAGTTACCAAGAACAAGTTACTTCCCTGGCCAGGTCGAATGTTCAGCCATAATTACATCAAAAACCCTGAGACAATCCTGATTTGAAACATACATCTCACAAATGGAGAGTTGATCTTGATCCAGCTCTATATGGATAATAACCCATCTACCCAGTGTATTCCTTGGTCTCATTGGTTACAATTCTGCCTATGTGGATAGAACAAGAGTCATCATAAGATTTAGTTTTCCTAGATTATTGTGATAACAGCTCACTCGCATCTGCCTCCTCTGTAAACACACAAGTATGTCTTTCCGTATCGGATTGCCTAAGATGTGCAGGCTCCTAGAAAAAAACCTGAGCCCCAAGTTCTCTAAGAGGAGATATTACTTTCCTGAACTTCTATCGGCAGTTAACAGTGGTGAGGCAGAAGTCAGAGCGAACAAAGAATTTAAATGAGCCCTCAGTGACAGGTGCAGGAGGTTGGTGCAGAAGGTTTGACCCTGGAGTACACCTCCTGCCAGACAATAAAATTGCCAGAGTAGATCAAACTTGGCCGGTGGTATTAACCAGCTGAATGTCTTCTCTTTTAAAATTAGCTGGACAAGTACTATGGTGAGGTGCTGGGCTCTTGAACATCGCCTTTTGATATATCAGGAATATAAGATCATGATGATGCGCTCAGCTTATGCACAATTTATTGCTATCAACTTGGGCTCTGCTCCTGTTGCTATGGTCTGGGATGTCTTAAAAGCTTGCATCATGAGATATACAATTGGGTACACTGCTAACCATAACCAGAAAATGCGAGACACTGAAGATCAGGGACCGGCTGACTTATTTGGGTTAGGAAGGGCACACACTGCGATTCTTCTGAAAGATACTGCTGAGCTGAATTTTTTTTTCAGACAAGCTCTACAGGAAAAAGCAGAAGCTGTTTTTGAATAAGAAAGGGGAGGAATATGAGTGTGGGAGTCTATTGATACATTACTCCAAAATTAAGGAAAGACAAAGTAGGAATTGTATTGACTGTATTTATGATGATAATGATCAGATGGTCGCACAGCCCGTGAGATTCTGGAGCAATTTTGTTTGTATTATAAATTGTTATACAGGGTGGAGAATGTTGATGACCATTTCATGAATTTACTAATCAAGCACTATTTAGACTTTTCTCAGATTTGTTATGTAGATCAAATGCTAATTGACAAGGTAGAAGAAGATATTTCCTTGGAAGAGATTAAAGAGTCAATGTTCTCACTCCCCACTGGTAAGGCTGCTGGGCAGAATGGTATACCGACACAGTTTTAAAAACATTCACAGATTTTTTAGTGCCTCTTTCATTATTAATCTCTCATAGCATCAATCAGGGCCAAGAAATTCCAGGATCATTGGAGTCAGAAAGCATATCTATCTTCTTGAAAGAGACGAAACTCCCGTTCGAGCAAGGGTCATATCACCTGATTTCTCTAATTAACACCAATTTATTCCATAATGTTTGCAGTTAGGATGGCAGTAGTGATAGATGCTTTAGTCTCACAGCAGCAGCACAGAGTTGTCACGGGCCGAGACACTACTATACACTAATACTGCAATCATGGTGTTTGATATGGCTAATAATCTTCATAAATTGCCTGTTATGATTCTCCTCAACCTTGAGAAAGCCTTTCACAGGGTATCTTAGCCTTAGCTTTGGTTGGGTATGATAAAGATAGGATTTGGGGACAAATACATGGTGCATGTGCGGTCATTGTACCAGAAACCTAGAGCAAGAATTCTCATTAGTGATGAAATCTTGAAAACACTTGAGATTCAAAGGGGCACCTGGAAGGTCTGCACACTATCTTTGCCACTTTTCAAAATGTATTTGAAACCTCTATTGCCAGGATTCTAAACTACCATAGTCTTTCACCTCCCAGTGCTAATGGGATCAGGGTGCAGAGAACAGCTTATGCAGACGATGTGGCTATATACTCATCCAATGTCATCTCCAATGTTTTCTTTATAGAACAGGAGGCTGAAGCCTTTGACAAGGTTTCTGGATACAAACTGAATCAGAATCTGATCTGAGAATGTGGAGGGCTTCCTGAAGGTTCCGTACATCTATTAGCCTACAAATTGGTGCCAACCAATTGTGCTGGGGGGATAAATAGCCTGGACACACTAACAAAAAATGGGAGACACTTATCTTCGGGTGGTCACAAATGGGACATATGGTACCTCCTTCGCCCTTCCAGCCTGATGTATATGTTCTAAGGGGTAAAGTGCTGGTGCAAAACTGAAAATAGAGTTTTCTGTGCAGTGGAACTGCCACCACATCATAAAATACCTCTCGTCCCCAAAAGGACTTAATGTTCATGTAGTCACTGACAAAGAATTTCCCCAGGGGCTCATGATAAGTGTTCGGGACACATGTCGATTTTACCCTGTATGTGTTTCGCTTTCAATGTGTATTCGAATAACTTACAAGACAACTTCATAATATGGGGTCCCACCTCTCCTAATATGCCCGCAAGAAAGATACTAACCAAAGATATATAGTCATATTGAAAAAGAAGGGAATGCCTCTCAAAAGAGTCTTGAATATGTTGTCCACCCACACACATGCCAGCAGTTCCCTCTCAATTAAAGTAAATCAACCTCAGCTTTTCTCAGTTTCCATGAGGTGAAAGCAATGATGCTTCCATCCTTAACAACTGTTTGACTCAGTGCAACCATTAACCTGAGTTGACTGGTATCAACTGATCACTGGCCGTAATGCTTAATCACCTGACTGCAATGATAGGGCTGTTTGCATGCAGCAGAGGTGTAAACCACCTCTGCCACATTCATGGTAACACCTCTTGCCCCCTCCTGTGCAAACAGTCAGTGGCCCCCTAAATTGAGTGCAAGAGATAGCATCTGCAGGTATGTGCATCTTTTCACTTGTTGTAATGTGCTTCCCCACTCCGCAGTAGCCTGTCTCTTGTACGACCTTATGTTATGTCCACAAACCTATTGCCTGACCTGTCTTGCTGTACTGCATCACCTGATTCCCCTGACCCCATGTCCTTAGCCCTCATGCTTTCTGGTCTTTGTCTCTTCTATCTTTTGTACCCACACTCACCTACTGCCATGTCACTACGCTACTCCCCATCTCCTGTCCCCCCTCTACCTGTGACTGATCAGCTTTCCCCCCACCACCCAGACGCTTCAGGCCACCATTCTCCTCCTGTCCTTTGTGATTCCAACACCCCACTGCCCTGTTGTTCTTTCCATTGTGGTGAAAGCAGGTTGTCTGATTCCAGAGAAAACAAAGCTTTCAGATCGCATTCTACACTCCCAATTACCAGATATCCTCAGCTTCTGTGCTGCTAGAGACTCTGCAGTTCACGGACTGTGACTGGTCAGAGTCTCCAGCAGTGGCAGATCGCCAGTAAGTGATATTTTTGTGACAGGCACAGTTCAGACTATCTCAAAAATGCCAAGTTTGAGGTTTTGGGCTTCAAATTTTGTTGTGCCTTAAAATTTATCAACCCAGACTGTAAAATCCTGTGGTGGTTTGACTTTGAACTAAAAAGAAATAGGAAGTTAAACAGTGAGCGCAAAAAATTCACCCATCGTACTGGGATGATAATTTATTTATTGTTTGATTAATTAAAATCATTACAAATACATAAATAAAACAATGCAATTTAAAACATACCCAGGAGTGCTGCTTTCACAGTAAGCAATTTTAAAAGACAAATTGCAGTTTCCCAAGATTTCGATCAATGGGGAAAAACAAATGTACAATACTATAGTCAAGTGCAAATGAATAAGCAGGCATAACTGAACATTTCCTAGCAGCTTGAGATAAGAAATAACTTTAGCAATTTATACAAGTTTATTGCAATTTGAATGGCCAGGTATTTGTTCTAGGTTTTTTGGTCAACCATTATTTAGCAGCAGCAGTATGCTCAAAATCTCTTGTTGACCAATACATTAGCAGCTGCATTTTAAACACTGAGCTCTAGATCAAACTAAAGTTTAAAAAGATTTATTACAGAATTATTCATATGAGAGATACAGAAAATTGCATTGCTTGCCATGAAGACTCAGATACAGAATGCAGACTCATAAAATCATAACGAAATCCCTATTTAAGTAATTAAATCTCTCCAGATTCTAAGTGTTAAACTCAGAAACAGTACTGACAGCATTCTAAGTTAGGAAAAGAAACTCTCAAAATAACCAGACAGAGTCTTGGAAAGAAAACAAGAAATTGCCCCGAACCTTTAAAACCAGGTGTTTTCACACCAATTGATGTATAACAATTTGCAAAACTGTAGACTCAACATGGGAGGATCATGGTTAGATTGCTTTATGTTATTTTTTATTTTCCCGTCCCTAAAAACATATAAAATGATACCACACATGGGCATATAAACAGTTATACCCTATATCTCAAATAAAGGACAGCCATTTTGAAAAATCCGCCATATTGGATTAACGCGTCATGATAGAGTGGTAGACTTTTCACCATCGTTTTCTACGGAAAAATTTCAATAACAATCCACTCACAGAAATTGTATTGCAATTAGTTCTAGGTTAGCCCATTTTTTAAACTAATTTGAATTGACTAGTATGTAGGTATCCAGCAGGGCCTACATAAGAAACTACAGAAATGCAGCAGCCGAGTGTTGATTGTAGTTCCCAAATGTTGGACAGATTCACAAACCATCTCTGATTTTCATTGGCTACCAATCAGCAAATGGATACATTTCAAAACTCTTGGGCATATTAGCATGAAGAGGCGATAATTATCGCTAACCCAGGTTAGCGGCATTTTTTTTATCGCAGTCTATCACTGGATTTCATCGCTGAGATAGCTCGTTATTATCAACGCTTATTTCCAAGGCGATAAAAAATCCAGCGATAGCGGCGAAATGCAGGAATATCGCTGAAAATCCAGCGATATTCCTGCAGCGATAGGGAAAACCTTGATGATAGGGAGATGTGGATTCAGCCATAGAATCCACCTCTCATTATATGTATGGCTAAGTCTGGATTTTTACAGACGTTAGCTTACAGCGATAATCGCAGTTAGCGCGACTTTTTTTATCGCAACGCGGTTATTGATAATAGGGAGAACTTGGCTTTATGACTGTTTCCATTTACTTTTAGTGAGGAACGCCTACTTTGCATGTCATTAGCGATAAATATCGCTGACATGCAAAGCGGCAAAAAAATGGGCGCTATTGCCAGTAAACTGTCGCTAACAGCTGTTAGCGACAGCTTGCTAAAAGGGCAATAAAAATATCGCCGCTTTAGCTCCAAAAAGTGTCGCTGAAGCTGCAATATTGCCCTTGTTGATACGCCCCTCTGTGCTGGGCCCACAAAGCCTTACACAAGGTTAGCCCTCTATCTTTCCAAAAAACCTTCAAATGGTAGGTATGAACTTGTAACTTGCGGTCTATCATGGCAAAAAGGTAGTTTTTCACAGAATAAAGAAGGCTCACTAGGGAAGAAGAGACTTCTCTTATGCCACATGCAAATGGTGGAATTCACTACCTGACCATCTCAGATGTCAGCCAAGTCTTTTAATATTTAGGAAACAACTTAAAACCTGGCTGTTCCCTTCCACTGCTAATTAGGTCTTGCTATTCTCTTTTCTAGTACCCTGTGTTGGCAGATAGCGCCAAGACACCAACTGGCATTCACGTGGTGTATAAACTATTAACATAACATAACAAGGTGAGAGCACAAATAAGGTGGAAGGGCATAGGTTTGGTGAAATATTTAAGATATGTTTAAAAGCATTGATTGAGAAGACATAGCTGTGGTTCAGAGGCTACGGCAAGCCAGATGGGGTGGCTGCTCCTTTTCTTCTCTTGCTGCACAGGCCTGGAATCAGCTCCCTCTTGACCTCTTTTCATTGTCTTCTGAGTTTCATTTTTTTTTTTCAAATAAAAAAAAGTAAGATTTGGTTATTTGGTCAATCATAATCAGTTCCCTTTATACTGTTGGTCTGCCAGCGTCGGGAAAGTTCTAGGAGCAGCTAGTGTGCTGCATAAGACTATATCATTCATTAATAATTTCATTCATTCACAGCATGTATGGAGTTTCATGTTCAAAAGAACAGTAATAGACAAGAGCACAGACTGGTTGCAAGGAAATTAACTTAGTGATCGGTCACAAAGTTGATGTGTATACAGATGGAAAGGGTCTGAAATTAATAGTGAAATGGCATAAATTGGTAAAGATTACAGAGAATAAGAGACCACATGGCCAGGACGTGTGCACATTGTTGATCAACATAGGTGCCGTGGTTCAATAATCTTACTGCATTCTAGTGATTTGAGGCAAAAAATGTCAAATGTGGTCTTATACATGTGTTTAGCTGATATCATAAGTTTGGAAGAAGAGAGCTGTTTAACTATATGAACTATTCTTTCCACAAAGATGGATTTTACAGGGCTCTGTTGGAGATTCCCTATCAAAGATGAAGTGTAAGACTTTCCTGTGATGTCAGTTCCTGTTTGTATCATATGTAAAGGAAGCAGATATGAGACGATGCATTACAATACATTTGTATACCATTTTCAACTATATTCACCAACCCCATATTCTTTATTTTTGTCCTTGAATTTTTTGCTTCTAGTAGTTGGCTTATTTTTGGCTTCTAATCAAAGCTTAGTCATCACTCTTCCTGATGTCAGGGGGAGTTCGCTGGCTGGTTTTCCTACTGCAACATTGGTTTACCGTCTTTAATCAAAACGTATCAGGTTGCCTAGGAGGCTTTTGACTTTTGTGGCTTTTGGCCTCTAACTGTGGCCCTCTTAAGTATAAAACTGACACCTTTAATTTGAGGTATTCTGTTAAAGGTGAAACTGTGGCTAGTGGAAGGGTGCTGGACTTGGACTTCTCTGCAGGGTCACCCCAAAATGTTTTGCTGTCACCCCTCAGTTTTTTGCTGAACTATTTTTTGTTAGCCATAGGACTCTGTGCACTTTACCACTACTAACCAATGCTGAAGTGCTTGCGCTCACTCCTTAAAACATGGCAAAATTGGGTGACTACTGATTGGCATATTTAATTTACTTATAAGTTCCTAGTAAAGTGATATACCACACACCCTGGGCATGTAAAGTACATGCTACTAGTGGGCTTGCAGCAATTAATGTGCCATCTACTTATGAAGCCCCTCAAAACATGTTCCAGGTCTGCCATTGCAGCCTGAATACAGTTTTAAACTGCCAGTTTGACTTGATAAAATAAACGATACCAAAGGGGATGATGGACGGAGCGTTTGAGCAAATCAAACACTCACCCCCAGTCTGATCTGGGTTTAATCCATCATTCTTTAGCTCACTCCATCACCCCAGTTCAGACATGGCCATATGCAAATCAGTCTGACCCTGTGCCTCATGGGAACAGTCCAGTCCGAACTGCCAAGCCATGTCTCCCCTGGACCGGAAACAAGCATCCTGGGACCGGTTTGGGGTTCATAACCCTCGTCAGCCAGGCTACCTTGAATCCAGTGGTAAAGTGAGCAAGGGACCCACGTCTGGGCATACCCTGCCAACTTAGGACGAACAAAGCGATACCAAAGGGGATGATGGACGGAGCGTTTGAGCAAATCAAACACTCACCCCCAGTCAACTGATCTGGGTTTAATCCATCATCATTCTTTAGCTCACTCCACCACCCCAGTTCAGACATGGCCATATGCAAATCAGTCTGACCCTGTGCCTCATGGGAACAGTCCAGTTCGAACAACCAAGCCATGTCTTTCCAGGACCGGAAACAAGCATCCTGGGACCGGTTTCGGATTCATAACCCTCGTCAGGCAGGCTATCTTGAACCCAGTGGTAAAGTGAGCAAGGGACCCACGTCTGGGCATACCCTGCCAACTTAGGGCGAACAAAGCGATACCAAAGGGGATGATGGAAGGAGTGTTTGAGCAAATTAAACACTCCCTGCCAGTCAACTGATCTGGGTTTAATCCATCATCATTCTTTAGCTCACTCCACCACCCCAGTTCAGACATGGCCATATGCAAATCAGTCTGACCCTGTGCCTCATGGGAACAGTCCAGTCCGAACTGCCAAGCCATGTCTTCCCTGGACCTGAAACAAGCATCCTGGGACCGGTTTCAGGTTCATAACCCTCGTCAGCCAGGCTATCTTGAATCCAGTGGTAAAGTGAGCAAGGGACCCACGTCTGGGCATACCCTGCCAACTTAGGGCGAACAAAGCGATACCAAAGGGGATGATGGAAGGAGCGTTTGAGCAAATCAAACACTACCCCCAGTCAACTGATCTGGGTTTAATCCATCATCATTCTTTAGCTCACTCCACCACCCCAGTTCAGACATGGCCATATGCAAATCAGTCTGAACCTGTGCCTCATGGGAACAGTCCGGTCCGAACTACCAAGCCATGTCTTCCCTGGACCGGAAACAAGCATCCTGGGACCGGTTTCGGGTTCATAACCCTCGTCAGGCAGGCTATCTTGAATCCAGTGGTAAAGTGAGCAAGGGACCGACGTCTGGGCATACCCTGCCAACTTAGGGTGAACAAAGCAATACCAGAGGGGATGATGGACGAAGCGTTTGAGCAAATCAAACACTCACCCCCAGTCAACTGATCTGGGTTTAATCTATCATCATTCTTTAGCTCACTCCACCAACCCAGTTCAGACATGGCCATATGCAAATCAGTCTGCCCTGTGCCTCATGGGAACAGTCCAGTCTGATCTGCCAAGCCATTTCTTCCCTGGACCGGAAACAAGCATCCTGGGACCGGTTTCGGGTTCATAACCCTCGTCAGCCAGGCTATCTTGAATCCAGTGGTAAAGTGAGCAAGGGACCCACGTCTGGGCAAACCGTGCCAACTTAGGCGAACAAAGCGATACCAAAGGGGATGATGGACAGACCGTTTGAGCATATCAAACACTCACCCCCAGTCAACTGATCTGGGTTTAATCCATCATCATTATTTAGCTCACTCCACCACCCTAGTTCAGACATGGCCATATGCAAATCAGTCTGACCCTGTGCCTCATGGGAACAGTCCAGTCCGAACTGCCAAGCCATGTCTTCCCTGGACCGGAAACAAGCATCCTGGGACCGGTTTCGGGTGCATAACCCTCGTCAGCCAGGCTATCTTGAATCCAGTGGTAAAGTGAGCAAGGGACCCACGTCTGGGCATACCCTGCCAACTTAGGACAAACCAAGCCATACCAAAGGGGATGATGGACAGAGCGTTTGAACAAATCAAACACTCACCCCAGTCAACTGATCTGGGTTTAATCCATCATCATTCTTTAGCTCACTCCACCACACCAGTTCAGACATGGCCATATGCAGGGAGGACCTGGCTTGGCAGTTCGGGCTGGACTGTTCCCATGAGGCACATGGTCAAGACTGATTTGCATATGGCTGGGTTCAAACTTGAACGGCATGATGAGCAAAAAAACGATGGATTTAGGCCCAGATCTCTGTACTGGGGTGAATGTCTGACATTGTTCTGCATTCTGTCCATCAATAGTTCTTTTTGCATTTGTCACCCCGAGTGGGACGGGTATGCTCAGACGTGAGTCCCCTGCTCTCCATGCCACTGGAATCAAGCTATCCTGGCCGAAGAGGGGTGAAACCCCGAAACCGGTCCTAAGATGCTTGTTTCCAGTCCAGGGAGCACCTGGCTTGGCAGTTCGGGCTGGACTGTTCCCATGAGGCACAGGGTCAAGACCGATTTGCATATGGTTGGGTTCAAACTGGAACGGCATGGTGAGAAAAATACTATGGATTTAGGCCCAGAACTCTGTACTGGGGTGAATGTCAGACATTGTTCTGCATTCTGTCCATCAATAGCTCTTTTTGCATTTGTCACCCCGAGTGGGACGGGTATGCTCAGACGTGAGTCCCGTGCTCTCCATGCCACTGGAATCAAACTATCTTGGCTGAAGAGGGGTGAAACCCCGAAACCGGTCCTAGGATGCTTGTTTGCAGTCCAGGGAGGACCTGGCTTGGCGGTTCGTGCTGGACTGTTCCCATGAGACACAGGATCAAGACTGATTTGCATATGGCTGGGTTCAAACTGGAATGGTATGGTGAGCAAAAAAACGATGGATTTAGGCCCAGATCTCTGTACTGGGGTGAATGTGTGACATTGTTCTGCATTCTGTCCATCAATAGTTATTTTTGCATTTGTCACCCCGAGTGGGACGGGTATGCTCAGACGTGAGTCCCGTGCTCTCCATGCCACTGGAATCAAGCTATCCTGGCTGAAAAGGGGTGAAACCCCGAAACCGGTCCTAGGATGCTTGTTTCCAGTAAAGGGAGGACCTGGCTTGGCAGTTCGGGCTGGACTGTTCCCATGAGACACAGGGTCAAGACTGATTTGCATATGGCTGGGTTCAAACTGGAACGGCATGTTGAGCAAAAAAACGATGGCTTTAGGCCCAGATCTCTGTAGTAGGGTGAATGTCTGACATTGTTCTGTATTCTGTCCATCAATAGTTCTTTTTGCATTTGTCACCCCAAGTAGGACGGGTATGCTCAGACGTGAGTCCCGTGCTCTCCATGCCACTGGAATCAAGCTATCCTGGCAGAAAAGGGGTGAAACCCCGAAACCGGTCCTAGGATGCTTGTTTCCAGTCCAGTGAGGACCTGGCTTGGCAGTTCGGGCTGGAATGTTCCCATGAGGCACTGGGTCAAGACTGATTTGCATATGGCTGGGTTCAAACTGGAACGGCATGGTGAGCAAAAAAACAATGGATTTAGGCCCAGATCTCTGTACTGGGGTGAATGTCTGACATTGTTCTGCATTCTGTCCATCAATAGTTCTTTTTGCAATTGATAAAATAAACCCCGTGCCGAGTCTTAAAATCCCCTTTTATTAAATAAATGTCACCCATAGCGTAAGACCTAGGCAGCCCAGAGTGCAGAGTGCATTGAAATTAAAAGGCTGGATGTGCTTTTAATTTTGACATGTTCTGGTAGTCAAAAACTCCTAAAATTGCTTTTCACTACTGTGAGACTTACCTCTCCCATAGCACTACATTGGGTTGCCTTATTACATATAATAAGTGCTAACTTTTGATTGGAAACACATAACAACGTCATATTTGGTGTCCGATAAATTGTTAATTAAAATCCTCTTAAATGGTAAAGTCTGATTTTAAATTCCAATTTTGAAAATGCCACTTTTAAAGAGTTGGCATTTTCCTGCCCTAACTCTTTGGTTTCTGCATCTTGTTCCTGTATCACATAACTGGAAGTAGGTTGCAGCTGGAATTTGTTTATGTCTCCCAGACAGCCACATAATA
The DNA here is from genome assembly GCF_964204655.1 of Triturus cristatus. Classification (NCBI taxonomy): domain Eukaryota; kingdom Metazoa; phylum Chordata; class Amphibia; order Caudata; family Salamandridae; genus Triturus; species Triturus cristatus. Next base: position 504,950,344 of record NC_140591.1, read on the forward strand.
GAGGGATTTGGTGTGCCTAGGTGGGTCATCACTTGCATGATGTGGGGTGTCAGATCTGGGCACAGTTCCACTTCCACCTCATTAGGCTGTGCCCTGCTTTCACGCAAAAGGCTTGTCACCACTGCATTGTTCATGTTGCCAGCCTGGAACCAGGGCAGGAGAAGCTGGAAATTTCAATACAGCCAAGGTGCATAACTGGTTGGCCTGGCTTCCCAGCAGTTCCCACTACTTTCTTCTCTGCAGCAGAAAATCCTACTCAGTGGTCCCTCGGTGAAGGGGGATCCAACCTCCTGGAACTCTTGTCAAGTAATGCCTCCAGATTCGTCCTGCTGGAGGTTTTTGGCTTCTAAAAAAGGGAGTAAGTCCGAACATGGAAAACTTCCCTGCAACTTTCTCCAGTGGCTTCCCGGCGACTCCTCCTCGAACCCCACCTGCAGCCTTGCCCTGCTGAACTTCTACTTTCTGAGACACTTTTTGGTGAAATTTGCCCTACGTCTCAAGGTGAGCCCTGACCGGGCCCAACCCATTGTTTTTTATCAGACTCGTGCCCCATCGCAGTCAACCATAATTTTTTACTTTGGCCTGGTCTCGCACCACTAGCTGTTTTGAATTTTTAGGTTGTAATTTTGATCATAAACTTTAAAGATCCATAACTTCGCTTCTACTGATTACATTTTTGACAATTTGGTATTAATTTATTAAAATGTACTCTATTTTTAGGTCTTGCAAAAACAACGAATACCCTGTATCTTCGAGGCATTTTGTTACTGGGTTTGGCTTGGAACCCTCCCATTACTTACTATTGATGGGTTTCAAAGCCGTTCTCAATTGCTTGCTTCCTGCTGGTCAGTTCTACGGTTGGCACTTCCCTTTTCTTGCATGTTACCCTCCCCTTGAGCATTACCCAATTACTTATGTCAGTACATTGCTCACATTTTTGGGACCTATTTCTTCTTTTTGTTGAGAATGTCTACAGAGTGCATCTTTACTAGCTGGCTCTGTTGTTTACTTGTTGTTTTAGGCAGTCCAGCTTGACTTCGTCCCTCCCATGAGAATTCCTTGTTTACTGTATCCTTCTCAGTACTCACTGTCTGTTAACAGGCCTTTAAATCTTGTTCTTATCTTGTCTCATTTGCTGTGCATTCAAAGACAGAGGTCAAATGTCAGACTTTGTACTACGAGGGAACTTGGTGTTTGCTTTTGCTGACTTCAGAGTGAGAGAACTTATGTGGCAATCTATTCCGCTGAGTACCCGCATGAGAGGACAGGTTGTAGGATGTTATCTTTTATAGCACACACCAAAAATTAACTGTGCTGCTATTTCAGAATACATCAGAATAAGACCAGTAAAAATGAAACACTTTTTTTTGCAATTCTGATGTGTGGTGGAAACAAATATTTTACTACAAACAAATCAGTACACTAGGTGATTACATTTCCACACATTATCATTTGTGCACAGTAAAACTGGATGTCTGTGCAAATGTAATGTCCATTTTCAATTGGAAATGTGTTGTCTGTATTGGCAGTCACTATCAAACCATGCATACTCCACACACCACTTCACTTTACTCTACAAGACTCTACACCACTTCACTCTACAACACTCTGCTCCACTCTATGTCCTTCCACTCTATACAATGCCAGTCCATGCCATGCCATGCCACTCTACTGCACAAACCTCCACTGCAAGACACTCTAAGACACGGTTTTCCTCTCCACGACCCTCCACTCTATGCCCCTCCACACCACTCCACTCCATTCTACTCCAATCTACGTCACTCCACTCCAACCTACCCTAACCCAGTTAACCCCACTTCACTCCAATATACAACACTCTACTTTGCTACAATTTACCCCAATTCACTCCAGTCTATCATTTCAATCTACCATGCTCTAATCCACCCAATCTACTCCACTCCAATGTACCCAACTCCTCCCTAATCTGCCCCCACTCTACTCCACTCCAATCTACCCCACTCTACTCCAATCTACTCTACTTCACTCTACCCCACTCCACGCTACCCTACTCCAATCCACCCAATCTATCCCACTCCACTCTACCCTACTCCAATCCACCCAGTCTGTGCCACTCTAATCCACTGCAATCTAGCCCACTCCACTGTACTTAATCTACCAAAATCCACTCTACCTCAATCTACCCTTCACTCCAATCTACCCCACTCCAATATACCACACTCCACTCCAATCTATCCCACTCTTGTCTAGCCCAATCTACTCCACTCCAATCTACTTCACTCCAATCTACTCCACACCACTCTACCCCACTACACTTCACACCACCCCACTCAACTTCAACCTACCTTACACCACTCTATTCTAATCTACTCCACTTCAAACTACCCACTCCCATCTATCCCACTCCAATCTACCCCAGTCTACCCCACTCCACTTGACCCCAATCTACCTACCTCCATTACAATCTACCTTACTCCAATCCACCCAACCTACCCCACTCCAAGTATCCTACTCCACTCCAATCTACCCCACTCCACCCCGCCCACCTCACTCCACCCCACTCTACCAAATCTACCCCATTCCAGTTTACCCCAATATACCTCACTCCACTCTACCCCAAATATATCCCAATCTACCACCATCCTATCTACTGCAATCCACCCAAATCTACTCCTATCAAATGTATTCCACCCATATCTACACTCCAATCTACACCACCCCTCTCCAATCTACCCCACTCCACTCTAATCTACCCCATCCTACCCCACTCACTTCCACTCCTATCTACCCCACTCTTCTACAATCAGTCTACCCAGCTCTATACCACTAGAATCTACCCCACTACAGTCTACCTTTCTTACACCACTCCACCCCACTCCAAGCTACTCTAAATCAACCTATTCACTCCATGCTACTCAAGTCTACCCCACTCCACACTACTCCAATACACCCCGTTCTACTCTTCCCAAATCTACCCCTCTCCAATCTAGCCTACCCCCACACCATGCCACTAACATTTAGCCATGTTGAACTGGAGTCATACTGGTGTACAACCTTTTGGTTAATATGAATATTAGTCTCATAATCAACAAAGAGGGAGAGAGAAGTTATGATTCATTCGGCTTCCAGGCAATGTACAGTACAAGGGGGAATGAATCACTTGTCCTGTGTATTACCAGGGTCAGGGTTCCGGATTGTCTTAAAAATCCCTCATTGACGGATTAACAGTTTGCGTGAAATATCTTGGTTCGCCACAGGAATGGTTACGTGAAAAGCATCATCATTGGGTCTTAGTTATGCTTTCCTCCACCTGGAGGAGGACCAACTGGTATTGACAGTTGTGATTAGGGATAGTGGACGTAAAGTACAGTGAAGCCAAAATTACCAACATCTATTGACCCAATGTTTATTCTGTCGTATATGGGGCAAAGGTTAAAAATAATGTGGTGGTGCGATGCTAGAAGGGTTACAGTTCTATAGCACCTGTATTTGAGTGGCCGACATGTTTCAGCCCATCTGTGCCCAATCGGGTCTATGGGCTTTATTCAGGACCAAGGAACATATGATAGATTGAGAATACATGCAGGGGCAAGTAGAGCACTTACCCTTTTTCTTAAGTTAACATATTTGGACGCTTACGTATGGTATATGCGACTGTGTCCAAAACTGGAAAGAAAGAAGCATAGAGACAAAATAAAGGTACAAAACAGTCTCATTTGGCTATTGTGTGCGCAATTACTTGTCATTGTTGATGCTTTGAGTTCGAGTTGAACATACTGATTTTACTGCAAAAAGTCAAATACATGATAGGAGAAAAAGAGGGAAAATATTGAAATCAACAAGCTTGTATGGGATAAGATAAATAAATTTAATAAAACAATTTTCCGTGGCGCGAATTTTAGACGCATGCAATTTCACAATAAATGGTTGATTTATAGAACTCCCTCCTATCTCCATAGCATCTTTCCCCTAGTTGCTGATAAATGTTTCCGGTGTGAGGAGAAAGGGAACTGGAAACATATTGTCTGGGAATGTCCTAAAATCCAGCCATTTTGGAAGGAAATTGAAAAATATCTCTCCCTTGAGCTTAAAGCCACTATTATATTTGACGACTTAATTCCTGTACTAGGTTGCTCTGTGAACCATACTCCATATGACGAGTCCTTTTTCATAGCCTCTTTATTAGCCAAATCCCTTATTTTGCAGTCCTGGAAAACCGATCAAGTACCAACTTTCCAGGCTTGGAAGGCAAAATTACTACGAATCCAGGGCAGGGAAAGAAAATACGCATTGAGATCAGGGTCACTTAAGAAATATGAGAAGTTTTGGAGTGTGTTTGAAACGTAGTCTTTTCTATTGTATTTTCTGACAGCATTCAATTTTAACTATATTATCTTAAATAATAGTCTGCTAGATTGTTTCTCATTATGCATTTTGCGCTTTACAATTGCACATTGCACTTTACAATTATGATCTGAATTGTGCCTTGTACCATATTAATTCTATTACAATTGTGCTTTGTATCATTTATTCTGTTTTTATGAACTCTCAATAAAAAGAATTAAAAAAAAAATACATGATAGGCTGATTCGCTGTAGATATGGTGATATATGTATAGTCATGTGCTACATTGAGACACCTCCTGTACTGAGGTTTATTGTACTAATGATGGTTAACCTGAGGCTTGTTTGTATGGTCGAATTAGAAGTCGTATGAGGCCCAAGAGTGCGTGAATCTGCGAAATATGTGCATCACGCAAAGGTTCTCAACATTGTTGGCGCCTGGAGCAGTGTGACCTTGTATCATGCTCTTATTCATCAACTTAGATGATCGTCGGCGCTCTGCAGTGCTCATGCGGTGAAGATTCATATCTAATTATTGATAACAGATGATTTGGAAAATATTAAGGGCTCGCTGAGTAAATTGAATTAAATTAGAGCGCAGCACCCTAAACTGGTGAACGTGCAAACTGCCTTATGTGTTTGCATTCTCCGGTAAATAATCAACGTTTGTTTTTAATTAAACGTGTGCCAAAATTACGCATGTGCTCCTCCTGTGTCAGGCGGAAACCGCTGTTGGAAAGTTAGGCGATCCTGGTTGTTATTTTGTTTTGGAGCGTTTGGGAACAGTATTGTTCCTGGTGGAGTCAGCAGTTCTCTGTGGCAGTCTTAATGAGAGTCACATTAGTCGCGTTTTGCGTCTGCGCTTGTGGTAAGTATTACGTGCTGTGAAGATAATTAGTTATTAAGCTAGGTTGTGCTTCTGAGCAATAACGTGTAAGTGCTATTGGTGGAGACTGAGAGGTTGAGAAGCGTCGTAGCGCCTATCGATAGCATTGTGCATGGTGTCTGAATGTCTATGCCTGTATCGATTATTGCGCACATAGACAGTTGGTTTACCTTAAAAATGGGGGGAATTCACCTCCAGAGGGGGACGGGTGGGTTGACTTTTTGTTGGGGAGAAAAGAGGGATTCCCATTGTCATTTTTAGTGCTCATGCCGGCAGCCGAGCTCTTCCTAGCCATGCGGTGTTGCATATCTTTCTGAGTTTCAGGATTAACTTGTTCTGTCGCCGTCTGCCGTGCCCCTGTGGCGGGGGCTGGAAGAGGAGCAGGTTTTATGGTACCGAGATACAGTGAGCATAGTTAAAAGACTTGCATTTGGTATTGTCATTCGGAGAAGAATAGTGAGAAGGTGTTTCTCATTTCTCTGCAAATTTTTTAATAAAGGGTCTTATGGTTAATTCTCATTATTTTGACTGCCATTATGAATTAATGTTATTAACAGCAGGGTTGAGATTCCTCCTTTGTGCAAAATATTGTGGGCACTTCTATTATGTTGTCTGACATTTTTTTACACTTTAATAATTCACTATTCAGATGTTGACGATAATGCCTTCACTGAGTTTAATAGCAACTTGGGTCTTTTATACTTCTAGAGACTCAGCCAAGCATAAGTCGTTGTGTGCGATCTGAGCTGACAGATCAATTTGCTTTATTTTCTCTGTGTCAATTTTCGGTCTTGTCAGTTGTGGTTCTAATGGTGGGATTGTTTTGTCATGTGGCTGTTCTGCATCAGCGTGACATTGAGAGCCACGGTATATTGTCATTCTGACCTTCTTGTAAGTTTTGAGGTGATGGACCTACCTTTGCTCTTTTTCAGAGAGGATGCGTTCTGAGTTCTCATTTCTGGTGTTGAGGGTCTCTATGATAACCCAGCTGATTTCATCAATGGAATGTTTCAGGTTGATGTCGTGGGTACTTACTTTGGTCGTTGTTCTATTGCACTTAATATTACTTCTGTGCTCACAAACACTCTGTTTTACTTTCCGGCACGTCATCCCTATATATTTCAGGTTCCATGGGCACATATTCATATAGATTGCGTGGGTTGTATTGCAATTTGCATGGCCTTGCAAGGTCCATTTTAAATCCTGGTTTAGTTGTAGGGTCTTAGTAGTTTTAGTAAGTTTGCAGACTGAGCAAGATCCATATGGATAGTGTCTCATTATTGGTGTTAGGTTCCATGTGTTGGGTATTGATTCCATTCGTTGCTTATTAGGCAGGGGTCTAGTGTGGACAAGGAGATCACGTATATTTCTAGTTCGTTTATTGGCGAATCGTGGTTTTGGCCATTTCAGGTTCCCAGACGTCAGAATACACCAGTTTTTGTTAATAATTTTTTGACTACTTTAGATGCCGTGTTGTATGTTGTGACACGTGATTATACCCTCGTCTTGTTCTTTAACGGAACTCTCAAGGAGGTTATCCCTGCACTGATTTCTGGGTCTACTTTCTTGCTTGTAGTTTTTGGCTCAGATCTTGTGCTTGTGTCTTGTATTCCTGTAATTTATTGCAATCGCATCTGAGCCTTAGAAACTGGCTGTATGGAAAGATTTCTCTGAGGGAGCGTGGGTGGAAGCTGTTAAAGGAAAGGAGATTTATAAAAGGTCCTGTTATTGATCTCATTATTCTCGGTGTAAATTATTATGTCTAGAAAATCCAGTTTCTGATTATCCTCATTGTAGGTGAACTTAAGAAATTATTCCCAGGTATTGAGTCACCTGTGAAAGTCTGGTAGGCTCTCTGGTGTGTCATCCCAGATCTTTATCACATCATCTATGTAGCGTTTCCATAAAAGTATCTTCATTTTGTTAGGGTTAGTGTCAGTTAAGATGTTTTTGTTCTCAAAATTGCTAACATAGAGTCCTGCAATGCTTGTGGCAAATGTGCTGCCCATAGATGTTCCATGGGTTTGTAAGAATATGATGCCATTGTATTCAAAGTAGTTCTTCATGACTGCTAGGCGGCAGCATTCTAATACGAAGTGTCTGGGGGTGTTGTGCTCCCATTGTTCAGAGAACAGAATGTCTTCTATGATCTGTATGGTTGCCTGATCCTTCAAGGAAAGGAAATCCTTGCAATTGGTTAAGTGATAGCGTGTGTCTTTGAGCTAAGTGGCGGTTTTTGGGACCAGAGGCCTTAGGTAGTGGTCGGCGAACACTGCTTCCTCCCATGCTCCCTCAGAGAAAACTTGTCAAACAGCCAGTTTCTAAAGCTCAGACGCAATTTCAATAGATTACAGGACTACAAACACAAGCACAAGATCTGAACCAAAAACTACAAGCAAGGAACTATCCTCACAACATCATACAGAGATGCCAGAAGAGAGCCAGAAATCAGCTCAGGGATAACCTCCTTGAGACCTCCATTAAAAAACAAGACACTGCCCAGCCAAGCCTACACCTGCAGCAGCCAGGGCTGAGACGCACTACGGGTGGGCTGAAGCCCTTTCAGCCCAATGGGCGTTGCGCGCCTGATATGTGCACATGATTTGCTGCTCATTCTGTGGTTTGGGACTTGGATGGGCACAAGATGCCTCATTCCGTACAGGCCTGAAGCACCTCCCTTCCTTGTGGTTGAGCATGGTTGCTTGCTTGGTATCTATCCCACATGGCCCACCGAGCAAGCTGTTTTACATGCACTATGACTACTCATACTGTGCAATGCACTCCTTACAGCAGCGAGACCCGTGTGCTTTCTACAGTGAGTGATGCTTGTATTTTATTTATTTCTTCATTAGCTCAATTCCGCTCCATATCTGTACATCTTCGGTGAGAAATCGCCGCTGCATTGTCATGAGCTTCAAGTGCATTCTGACATGAAGCCACAATTTTGAACTAAACTAGGCAATGCAAAAACCCCTGCAGAAGAGCAGGCATCCGCAAAGAAGCGCTGCCTATGGGCACAATATCCTATCAGCCCAGTGCAGAGACGAGTGACAGGGACCAGGTCTCTGTTTGGGGTTCAGTGAAACATACTAACACAACTAAAACTTCCTTATTTTTTATTAAATAATACATTGGCACCTGCAATCCCTGTATAAAAGCCTGTCTCTAATTTCCTTATTACAGATGACTTGTGTGGTCCCTAGTCACCTGTTATAAAAAAAAATGACTAGCCCTTCAACTGTAATAACATTTTACTGTTGAGTTCTGACATCACACTGCCTGCAGCAAGTGCCAGCAGCTGAAAGGAAAGGCAGGTCATGGAGAATAATTAAAGCTACAGTTAAAAAAAAGAGAGTTTTCCTGCTGCTGCTCTGTTTATCTAGATGAAAGGTGATAAGCAGCAAGGAGATATGTATGGCAATGTGCATTTTTTACATGCTTTAGGTACTTTAAAGAAAGACAGAGTGCCTCTGCATGTTTCTAGCATTATAAGCACCAGCACTTTTTTTTTTTAAATCAGACTTATTCTAAACTGATTCTGATATCTTTTGCAAGAAATATTTAACTGCTTTTTGGTGTGTATACTTTTATACTTGAGTTTTTAATTGCATAATTCATGTTTATAAACATACTTTCTCTTTCATGTGAAAGAACTCCACACAAAGGATATAAGTGGTTTTTGGGAAGAGTTATGATGTGACCATGTATTATAAGGCATAAGTTACACCCTGTTATACATTGTAAGTATATTGGAAGTCACCTCGATGTTCCTCGACCATATACAGGAACTCAGCCTCATATCTCTGTATGATCACAGAAGTCTTCGGTGTCATGCAATATCCGTATAATGTACAGCAGTTGGCTCTTCAACCCATATTTATTTTTTGCAGATTTTTATAGATCGTCAACTTGGCTTACTTGGCCCAAGGGCAGTAGAGAGCTATATAGGTGCGCCCGATCACATTACCGGGGTCAGATTCATTTATTTATTTTATGCCCTAGAGAGATTAAGTGATTTGTCCAGAATCATAAGATGTTTAGTCAATGCCGGGCTCTAACCTGCACCCACTTCCAAAGTTGTCAGCTCTGGCAGGTAGTCACATCTCTAAAGTTGACCATTATAAAATGGTGTCTACTGTGTATGGTACAGCATAGAGGGTTTTGAATGTTGATTAAAGACCAGTAGAAAAAACACACGGCAAATTAAGAAGTGCTAACAGCAAAGCAATTATAAAATGTATTTTGGGTTTCTTATGCCTGATGTGGTCATGAAATTTTCTGATTTCTGTTGGGGTTTTTGTGCTATATCGGAGTCCATGAATAAAAATGGGCATAGGTTGTAGACTGGCCTTTGTGGGAGATATTAGGAGAAGTGTGTGAGGTTGGAGAATGTACTCTAAACATGATTTGGTCATGTCCCTGCGCCACTTTTGCGTCACTTTTAACATGGGAAAAGTGACGCAAAAGTGGCGCAATGGACTTGTAAATCTGCCCTGTAGTGTGCAGAGAGAGTAAGAAAAGACAAAGTAGCACTTGTGTCCACTTTCCATTTTTGGTTGATCTGTATTGAAGAGCAGAAACCACCAATAATGAAGATTTGAAACTCTACCTGTAATATTCTATACAGGGCGACCCCAGATTTACAAAACCAAACCCATGGAGGCACTTTATGCGACCTGAGGAAATTAAGGACCTGATTACAAGTGAGTCGGCAAATTCCGACCCATGCTTAAACCCCTGTTTACGCTTGGGTCAAAATTTCAAGTTTGAAGGTATTTAACAAAACCGAATACTATCAGATACGTTAAATACCTCAACCTTTGTTAAATTTTGGCAGGTCAATCCTGCCCAAGTCTAATAGGGGTAAAAGCATATGGTATTTGCCGTATCATGCGGAATGTGATGTGTTAAACACCAACATCTGCATGCTATTACCCACCAACTTGTAAATGGTATTATTTATCGCACCTTATATATAATGTACTTCACAGTTTCGTTATATTTCAGGTGCAACAAATACACCTCAATTCCTAGGCAAGTCCTATATGGATAGCAATCATTACATAGCCTATCATAGTACATGCTCGTTGTCCTTTCAGGAATACTATATGGAGTCCAACCAGGAGCAACTGAGGAGTCCTAACAGGAGGCAGTTTGGGGGTACACACACAAAAAGCGCTGATTACAAATCAGGTACTTCAAAATACCCTGATGGGATTCCACACCGCCTGATTATGACTGTTTCCATACCCTGCGTTACCTGGTGGTAGCCCACCAGAGACACTATTCCACATGAATGCAAATCAAGCCACTAAAATTGCATGAGGTTTTATGTGACAACAACCAAGACTCATCCCTCGGTCCACCTTGATTTTTTTCTATGGAAAGGAGGGAGCATCCAGTGCTCCCCAATGCCAGAACTAATCTTCCGCAAGGAGGGAGCATCCAGCGCTCACCAATGCCAGAACTAATCTTCTGCTTCCCCCTACTATCCCTACCCTTTTTTCTCCACCACTCCCCCACAGAGAAGCCACCATTCATATGCTTTACAAATGTTTATCTCCCATTTAGGGAAGGCTGAAAAGTGTGTGTTAAACCCTTTGGGTAAGTGAACACCTTGTAGAATGCTGCATGGCAATTCCATGTTCCCACCGTTATTCCCCTTTCTAAGAGGTTCAATTTGTAACTGCACAATATTGGTAGAAACTCCCAGAATTTAACTGCAATTACATGTGTGGAATTTACACTCCAACAGTACGGCGCATCTCTAAATCAGGGCCTAGATCCATAAGTAACTCTGTCAATTACAAACCTGCCAAACTGAATATTGTAAGTCCTCTTCACAAAGACCATGATGATCTTATGACTTTGGGAAGCCACTGTGACATAACTCTCTGAGGGCAGAGAGATGAACCTCTCTCCCCCAGTGTAGGAAGGTGAAGTATTATGTGGTGATGATGATTAGGCTTCACATGTACTAGTGTCAGAAACCCCAAATGTGGTACTTGGATTCACACTAATAAATCCTTAGCTCAATCCGGGTAGTGTGGCAAAGAGCAGTCAGGCTTTACTAGAGGAACATGTGTTAAGCATTTCAGAGTGCCAACATGGATAAGTAAATGACACAACTCAAGAAAAATCCAACAACAATTTATAAAAATAGAGTTTATTTTTATCTTAATTTGGACATAAAAATGAATGGAATAGCATACATATAACCAGTGCTATGGATTTTAGAAGCAATATGAAATCAGTGCAAAATAATACAGTGAAAGTTGAACATTGCGGTCAATGGGAAAAACCACTAGTGACAATTGGTCACTTGCAGGTTGAGCTGTGTGGTACCCTTGCATGGTAAAGGTGATGCGGGTCCCAAGACCAGGCCACGATAGTCGGTTTAATTTTACCTGGCCCATGGAGCACAGGTGCAGAGTTGTCCCGGCTGTCCCTGGTGCTGAATGGGATTCACAGGAGAGCTGCTTTTAAAGCATACAGGGTACTGCGGAGAACAAGATGCAAAAACACAACAACAGAGTTGTTGCTGATGTCGGTTGAAGGACGGATGGAGTTCCCTCTAGGTGCAGCATCGAGTGAAGGAGCCGGTTGCCAGACTGGTGACCAACAAACTTTGGCAGCAGTTATCCCTTGAAAAAGGTACTTCAACGTCCTGTGGTCTGGGAATACACAATATCTGCCAGTAACTTTGTGGAAAGCAGGACAAAAGCAGGACAACAGTTCCCACAATACACTTGACCATCTGGATTTGTGCAATCCCACGGAGGACCCGATGGACAATGATTCTTCAGAACCAGGGCGCTGTTTTACCTGAAGTTTGCAGGGGACTAGTGCCACTAGTCCAGGTGAGTCTGAGGGTGCTTCAGGATTAAACAGGGGTCCCTCTGTCTCAGAGAGCTGAGAGTTACCCTAGGATGAGTCTTAATCAGGCAGTTCCAGGAGCATTGCCACAGGTGCAGAGTATCCCTTTTTTGCTTTTTATAAGTCTTGTTGTCATGGGTCTCCTCTTTTGTCCCCTTCGATGCAGGGTGGTCAGAACTAAGGTTTGGCTGTCAGGGGTGGCCCTTAAATCCTAGATATGGGTGTTAGGGGTGTAGATGCAAGTGACCAATGTCCTAATTGCCTCAGCAGCTAATCCACCCCTGATGTGACCACATCTGGGTGATGTGTCACCTTTTCTACCCATAACCTTCTATTTTGGCTCTCCTAAAAATGGCAGAACCCTTCTTTTAGTGTACAGACCGGGCTGCCCACCCTGGAGGGTGTATTCCTCCTGACCTACCTAATTTCCGTCTGCCCGGGTGCAAATGTGCCGGGGGCAGGAGGAGGGCTGTTTCATCCTCTGGGAGTCAGCCCTGATCAATATCAGAGGTGGTACAGCCTTTGAAGCTCACGCTTTGATGTGCCACTTCACTATGCATCCTGGGAGGGAGGAGGTGTGACTTCCTTCCTGCCCAGGCCTTTGTTTCTGACTTCAAGGAGTGATAACACTGCCTGACAGAGGGTCATACACCTCTCTTGGATACAGCAAGCACGGGTTGCCAGCCAGAGCACAGAGAAAATGGGGCAACCTCTAAGGCAGCCACCTGATGCACGCCACATCGCCCTTGACACAAGATTCGAGTCAGGGTTGGGAAGGCACATTGTTTGATACCAAAGATGACAAGTTTAGGCTGTACCATAATTGAACTGTCAACCTCGAGTTGCTCAGGTGCCAGCCCATGTTATCCTATAGAAAGTCTTTCACTTATAGTGCCCTTTAATGGTAAAGGACACAATAGGGACATATAAGTTTGCACTTACATGTCCACACCTCTAATATACTGCACCCTTCCTCAGGGGTGACTGAAATATTTTAAAAGCAGTGCATTGACTTTGCCACACATGGTGAGGGCAATATCAAATCTAAGCAGTTTACACTGTTTCTGCAATGGCAGGCCTGCCGTCAGAAGTGTGCTGGGGTCACTCACGGTGGCAAAAACAGTGCTGCAAGCCCTATGAACCCCTTTACCACCAGTGCCCTGAGTACCACTGGTACCATACACTAGAGACTGTTAGACCTGGCCCTTTTGACAGATTTATCCCCAACCATTTTGCCTTTTGCATCCTATTTGTCTGACCTTGTTTTTGTTGGTTATAGGATTCTGGGTACTTTACCACTGCTGATCAGTGCTAAAGTGCAAATGCTCTCTGTACAAATTTTGACAAAGATTGGTTCTCCTAATATTGCCGTATTTGTGTTACCAGTATGTCCCTAGTAAAGTGCACAGAGTGTGCCGGGGCTGGTAAATCAAATGCTACCATTGGGCCTGCGGCACTGGCTGTGCCACCCACATGAGTAACCCTGAAAAGATGTCTCAGGCCTGCCACCGCGGTGCCTGTGCGCAGTTTTGTTAACTGCCATGTTGCCCTGGCATGTGCGCCCACTCGCCAGGGCCAAACCTTCCCTTTCCTTACATATAGGGCACCCCTATGGTAGGCCCAAGGTACCCTCCTGGGCAAGGTGCCGTGTATGTGAAAAGTAGAACATGTACTGGTGTGTGTAAAATGTCCTGATAGTGAAATACTGCCAATTTCCTTTTTCACTATCGAAAGGCTATCTTGCCCCATGGGACAGAATGGAGAATACTTTGTAACATTTTACAAGCATATCTTGCCATAGGGACAACATTGAAAAGTGGAGTTTGGTATCCCTGAACTCAGAATTTAATAACACATCTTTTAGTAAAGATGTGCCTCTGCCTGTTTGTGGATTGACTGTCTGGTTTCAGTGTGACAGAGACAGAGGATGTGCATTCCCTGTAGACAGCCTCTGGGGGGGTTGAGATGTGTATGGCCCTTCCTTGATGACCCAGCCCTAAGCCTAATAGGCCCTGGCTGCATGTAGAGTGTGGGAGGAGATTTACCTTATACCTGAATGGAGCCTGTCTCCCTTGCACAATGCTGTCTCTACCCCCTGTGATCATGCTGAACCAGTGAATGCAGAACTGGGTTGGACTGGGTTCAGAAACCCTTGTTACAAAAACATCAAAGACATGTTGGGGTATAAGTATGTGCCCTAAACCCCCAGTTAATTAGACTACTTCATGAATCAAGAGGAACCTTTACGAAGGAGAAGAGCTGGAGAGACTGAAGGCGAAGAGCTGCCCCTTTGCTGTGTGCTGTCTGATGTTGGCCTGCAGTAGCTGATTCTGCCAAGGAAAGGACAAGGACTTTGCTGTGTGCATACTTTGGACTTGTGGCCAGCAGGTTGCCGGACTGCCAAGAGGTACCGCTGCTGGGGACTGACCTGCTGCCCTGCTTGGCAACTGAAGGGTCTGCTGTTCTGTCTAGGGACCCAGTGTGCTGGCCTGCCCTTGCCACCCTCTGCCTTTGCCCCTTTCCCGGGGGAAAGCGCTGCCTGCTGGTATCTGGAAGTGGTACAAAAGGGGGTGGTGATGGACGGAGCATCAGAACCAATCAAACACTCGCACCCAGTCAACAGATCTGGGTTTGATCCATCACCGTTCTTTAACCCACTCTGCCACCCCAGTTCAAACATGGCCATATGCAAATCAGTCTGACCCTGTGCCTAATGGGAACAGTCCAGCCCGAACTGCCAAGCCATGCCTTCCCTGGACCAAAAACAAGCTTCCTAGGACCGGTTTCTGGCATTTCAGCCGTCTTCAGCCAGGCTTGCTTGATTCCAGTGGCAAAGTGAGCAAGGGACTCACGTCTGAGCATACCCTGCCAACTTGTGGCAAACAAAGCGGTACAAAAGGGGGTGGTGATGGACGGAGCATCAGAACCAATCAAACACTCGCACCCAGTCAACAGATCTGGGTTTGATCCATCACCGTTCTTTAACCCACTCTGCCACCCAAGTTCAAACATGGCCATATGCAAATCAGTCTGACCCTGTGCCTAATGGGAACAGTCCAGCCCGGACTGCCAAGCCATGCCTTCCCTGGACCAAAAACAAGCTTCCTAGGACCGGTTTCTGGCATTTCAGCCGTCTTCAGCCAGGCTTGCTTGATTCCAGTGGCAAAGTGAGCAAGGGACTCACGTCTGAGCATACCCTGCCAACTTGTGGCAAACAAAGCGGTACAAAAGGGGGTGGTGATGGACGGAGCATCAGAACCAATCAAACACTCGCACCCAGTCAACAGATCTGGGTTTGATCCATCACCGTTCTTTAACCCACTCTGCCACCCCAGTTCAAACATGGCCATATGCAAATCAGTCTGACCCTGTGCCTAATGGGAACAGTCCAGCCCGCACTGCCAAGCCATGCCTTCCCTGGACCAAAAACAAGCTTCCTAGGACCGGTTTCTGGCATTTCAGCCGTCTTCAGCCAGGCTTGCTTGATTCCAGTGGCAAAGTGAGCAAGGGACTCACGTCTGAGCATACCCTGCCAACTTGTGGCAAACAAAGCGGTACAAAAGGGGGTGGTGATGGACGGAGCATCAGAACCAATCAAACACTCGCACCCAGTCAACAGATCTGGGTTTGATCCATCACCGTTCTTTAACCCACTCTGCCACCCCAGTTCAAACATGGCCATATGCAAATCAGTCTGACCCTGTGCCTAATGGGAACAGTCCAGCCCGAACTGCCAAGCCATGCCTTCCCTGGACCAAAAACAAGCTTCCTAGGACCGGTTTCTGGCATTTCAGCCGTCTTCAGCCAGGCTTGCTTGATTCCAGTGGCAAAGTGAGCAAGGGACTCACGTCTGAGCATACCCTGCCAACTTGTGGCAAACAAAGCGGTACAAAAGGGGGTGGTGATGGACGGAGCATCAGAACCAATCAAACACTCGCACCCAGTCAACAGATCTGGGTTTGATCCATCACCGTTCTTTAACCCACTCTGCCACCCCAAGTGGGATGGGTATTCCCAGACGTGGGACCCGTGCTCACTACGCCACTGGAGTCAAGCTATCCTGGCTGATGACGGCTGATAGCCAGAAACCGGTCCTAGGATGCTTGATTCCGGTCCAGGGAAGACATGGCTTGGCAGTTCGGGCTGGACTGTTCCCATGAGGCACAGGGTCAAGACTGATTTGCATATGGCCATGTCTAAACTGGGGTGGTGTAGTGGGCAAAAGAACGATGGATTTAACCCAGATCTCTTGACTGGGGGAGAATGTCTGCATTGTCAGCATTCCGTCCATCATTTGTTTGTGGTATCTGGAAGTGGTAGACAGGCTGAGTGTTGCACGTTTTACTAACTGCCCTGGACCCAGGGTTGAGGTACTAGCAGGGCTCCCAGGTGCTCGAGCCCCTGGCAGGGATCATGTTCCAGTAGTGCGTGGTGAGCGCTGCTGCCTGCTTGCAGTGGGATCCCCTAAGGAGGTGTTTTCCTGTGTCCCTGTGGCGCAAGGACCTTGCGGTATCCTCCCGCTAAAGGCGTGGTTGGGGCGCTGCCTCGTTTTGCATGCTGAACCCGAGGATTTAGCTCGAAACCTGAAAGCGGCCTAAAACAGGAGAAAACCGTCACGGACGCGAAGAGGAAGTCAGGATGAGGGCACCTGACTTTGGGTGGGGCTCCCATGTGAAGGGGGGGGGGCATCACAGGTGTCATCTGCCATCTTAAAGGGCAAGGCCAGCTACGAAGGAGGGCCCGCCGGAAGTCAGGAAGAGTCTATGCTCGCTCAACGAGTATAGGGAGACTTCGCTCTGGTTACTAGTGACCCGCTTGAGGCCAGCAGTCAGGCGAAGGAGACCTGTTTGTGGGCGAGACTCCTGTGAGGAAGAGGGGAGCCCCACGTGCTGCTAGGTTGGTTTGTGGGCGGGGCCGGCGACATGTTCGAGACGGAGCCTCTTGGGCTCCGTGCATTACCAGGAAAGGAGAGGCTGCCCCCAGTGGCCACGGGCAGCCGCGAGTGTCCAGCCAGAATGGAAGGCCCTGGCCCAAGTGAAACTTCCTCGCCGTACTTACTCAGCCCAGGTGGGGGCCTGACCACAGAGCTGGGTGAACCTCTGGCATCTTCATCGTCAGCAGCTGCTCCGCGGGATAGCGGGCAGCTGCCATTGCTGGAGGGCGCCTCAGGCATGTGGGGGGTTGAGGGGACCAGCTTTAGGGTAAAGGAGAGCTCCCACCATGTAGGAGCAGTAAGGGTGTCTCCCTACTCTGCCCTCAAAAGACCGGGGACACCAAATGGATTGTTGGGCATTTCTTGGCTCAAAGAGTGGGGTGGAACCTTGACGGTGGCCCTCGAGCCTCGGTGGGGGAGGGAACCTTCACTGAATCAGCAGGCAGTCCAGGGGGTGAGCGCACAGGCACTGGGACTGTCGATTGGGAGGCCAGTGGGCCCCCAGGGATAATTCAGGTACCTGTGAGCCCTGGAAGTGGCCCTATGTACATGTGTTGGGCCCTGATGGAATTAGGCTCTGGATGAGGTGTGTACATAATGTGTGCACTTTATAAATGTGGTACGATGGTGTATTGCTGGTTATGTTTAGTAATTCCCCTAATGTGTTATATGACAGTGGCCCGATTAGCACTGTAATGTATTTAATCCCCTGTAAAGTTATACCTAGTGCCAGGCGGTACAGTGTATATATGTGATTGCATTCCAATATGTTTTATGAGTAATACAAAGGATATTTTTGATATAACCTTGTGTGGAGTTTTTTTTGTGGTGTGTCTAGTGTGCTTTCCACATTGCCTCTGGGATAAGCCTGACTGCTCGTGCCAAGCTACCAAGGGGGTGAGCAGGGGTTATCTTCAGTGTGTAACTCCCTTGCCCTGACTAGAGTGGTGGTTTCTGCCTGGCTTAGGTGCTTGCCCTAGCCAACCAGAAATCCAATTTCTAACAGGGACTTATAAGGGGGGTAAAGTTCTTGTCAATTGTGGATGTCAATTTACACATAACAGTTTGAGGGAGCGAGCACTGACACCAAGAACTGGTGTGCAGACTTCAGAGTACTTCAGAGTCGGAAGCCAGCATTTAGTAGTCCAAATGGGGCACAAAGTGGGGGGACATAAAGCCCTGTTTTCTTACACCCATTGAATGTCTGCAGTGCTTCACTCTCCTTCCCAAGCTGTTCTAAATTGTATCATTTTGGTACACTCTGCCTAAGGTGTCTCATGGAAGCCTCAATAATTACCCACAATAATGAATGAGGCAGTGTGGGACTTGGCCCTTTTTGGCTAACGTTCCCGAAACATTTTGCTTTTCCCCTAGACCTTTTTTTTTTACATGTGTTGCCAACTTAAATGCTTTGGACACTTTGCCACTGCTAAACAGTATCAAAGTGCAAGTGCTCCCTGTGGAAAGTGTAATGGTGATTATTTGTCCATTATTGGTATGTTTGCTTTACTAGTAAAGACCTTAGTGAGGTGCACTATGTGTGCCAGGGCTAGTAATGCAAATGCTACTGGTGGGCCTGCAGCACTTATTGTGCCACTCACGCAAGTAGCCTTGGAAGGGAAACACAGGCCTGCCATTGCGTGGCCTACGAGCAGTTTCCTAAACTGCCATGTTGTTTTGGTAAGTGTACACACTTACAAGGCTCTGCCCTTCCCTTTCCATACACATCAGGCACCCCTATGGTAGGTCTAGGGTACCCCCTGGACATGGTGCAGTGCATGTGAAAGGTGGGACATGTACCACGGTGGGTACCATGTCCTGGTAGTGAAATAATCTCCATTTCGTTTTCACTGCTGAAAGTCCATTTTGCCCATTAGAATACAATGGAAAGGTTGTGTAAAATGTTTTCCAGCCTGTCTTCCCAAAGGGCTTAAGATGGAGAGGTGAAGTTTAGTATGCCTGAACTGGCCCTGCAATAGCACATCTTTTTATAAAGATGATTTTTGCATTGTGTGTTTGTAAGGCACTCTTTTAGACTTGGCTGAGTTTTTGTTCTTTAAACATTTCTGTGTATCTCTGCCTGGTTGTGGATTGACTGGCTGGATTTGAAAGCGATAGGATCTGGGGAATGTCTTGACCCAGGGGAGGAGGTGAGACAGCACGGGCTGACCTGCAGCTGGAGTGTCAGAGGGGTAGGCCTAGAGGTGAAGAGGCCTGGGCTGGTGCTATAAAACAATTGTCCCATCTCCTGCTGAGTGACTGATAATCCAGACCCCCACTAATCAAAGGAAGAAGGTGTCACTGGGAGAGAGGCACCCAGAACTGGTTTGAGTAGGGGTCAGTGCCCCCGTAACACAAAGACTTCAAAGCCATTGAGGGGTATAACTATGCGAGCTGAAGCCACTGAACTTTGGAGAATGGCTTGATCAAGTGTGAACAAGACTGGAGCTACTTCGTGGATCAAGAGGAACCTTTGCCAAGGAAGAAATAACTGAAGAGACTGCTGGATAGGACTGCTCTTGCTGTGTGATCAGGGGTCGGCCTGCAGTGTGCTGTTTCAACTGAGGAAAGGCTGTAGGGACTTTGCTGTATGCTGTGTCCCCCTACTTGAAGGACTTTGCTGTGTGCTGTGTCCTGAAGTAACTATCCCCAGGGCCCAAGGTGAGCTGGCTCCCTGTTTGGAAACACAGGAACACAAACGTTTCCAGAGAAAACTCTCAGATACGCCGTGGGTGCATGTGCTCTGTCTAGCCTGAGACCTTCGCAAGTTTTGCCCTGTGATCTTGGGCACCGGGAGTTTTGACTGAGACTCTGATATGAATGTGTGCACTGGGGAGCCAAGTAAGTCTCAGCGACGCAGTGTGCGTGTGCTTGGGGGCAGCCTGAAACATTTGTGTGGAGTGGCTGTGATTGTGCACACCAGAAGAGCAAGTGTGACTCAGCGACGTGGCCTGCATGTGCTGTTTGCGGCCTGAGACCCTCGCTGGAGGTGCCCTGTGTTCAGGGGCACCGGAAGATAAAGTGTGCCTCAGAGGCGGGGAGTGCATGTCCTTTCTAATGCCTGTGACCTGCGCAAGGGATGTAAAGTGTGTCTCAAATGACGCAGAGTGCGTGTCCTTTCTGCGACTTGAGATCTGCGCAAGAGGTGCTGTGTAATCGTGGGCACCAGAAGATCAAGTGTGTCTCAGCGACGCTGCGTGCATGTGCCGTGCGCAGCCTGAGACCATCCTGAGGAGTTGTGTGGTTATCGTGCACCTGGAGATTTCGTGAGTCTGATTGACTCTGTGTGCGGGTGTAGTGTGCAGCCTGGGATCTTCCCATTGTCTGGAGAGTCAGAGAGTGCATTGGAGGCCCAAGTCGCCGGACGAGGAGAGGAGAGCGGGTTTGCGCCCCCCAAGTAACGTGTGTCGATTCCTGGGGCGGGGCGCGGGCTCGGAGGGAGACGCTTTTGGCCTCTCTCTCTGTCCTTTTGGTGTGAGCCTCTACTTCAGCTTGGATCGAGGCCTGTGTGCCAAGGGAGTGGCGCACCGGAGCCTTGGTTCGAAGCTGCATCTACTGTGTTCTATCTTACCCGTGGGGGAGTAGCAACTGTAGCCGGAGACTAACCGCAAACCAGCACGAGTGGCGGAGAGACCGCCGAAGGCACCGTGAACGGTGCCGGAGTAACTTACATATTGCATTACTCCTGCATAGCGGAGTATCTGATGATTGTATGATGCATTGCTTTAATTCTGCACAAAAGACTGCCTGTTTTATCGTATTGCCCATTGCATTACTTTTTCTAACGAACTGCCTGATAGGTGTGTTACACATTGCACTAGGTTTACATAACAAACTGCCTGATAGATGTGTTACGCTGTGTCTTAAGTCCTGCATCACGATCTGCTGGATTGTCGTATTACACATGGTATTAGTGTTGCATACCGAACTGCCGGACATATGTGTTTCTCATTGCATTAGTTTCGCACAACAAGCTGCTTGATAACTGTATTAAGCGTTGCATTGCTTTTTTCCAACAGAGTACCTGAAAGGGGACCGTACGCTTTGCATTACGGGGGCATAACAGTTTACCACGTTGTTTAACTATGCATTGCATTACAGTGACAGTACATATCGCCAGATAACCATGTTACGATCTGCATTATTCTTATGTTGTGGAATACCTGACTGTTGCATAACGAACTGCATATTACAACATTAGGATTACGTAGGATTGTTTAGTTTAGCTCAATAATAAAAGGCCAGGGGGAACATCACCCCAACGCATATGTTGGTTTAGTATTGTGTGGTCGCATCGTATATCTTTTTATAACATATACTTGTTTTATATGAAACTCGTGTGGAGTCTATTTGTGGTGTCATCATTTGGTTGCTGTGAGCGCAATTGCAAATACTTTACACATTGGCCCTGAAGATAAGCCTGGCTGCTCGTGCCAAGCTACCAAGCTACCAAGGGGGTAAAGCGGGGGCTATCTCTAGAGGGGCCTGTCTTTTCCATAATGTTGGGGCTCACAGTTCCCTGTTTGTCCTACGGTAACTACCTCAGCCACCCAGGGATCCTGGAGATTCTAACAGGCAGCATTGGAGCGGACCCTTAAGCAGTGTCTTCAATCTGCAACTGTGCTTATACAGCATGCAAAAAGGCTTGCCTCCACTCTGACCTAGATGACAATCAATCTGAGTTCAGCCCTAGCTACAGCGTAGGATCCTCAACAACCCAAAGGTGACTAATGTTCTGCTCTCCACAGGCAATGGCAACTCCTCCTTTATCAGTCAGCAAACTTTGACTTCACCAGTCACCAAACACTGCTAAATATACTAGCAACATACGTGGAGTTCAATACCATAATAGAGCTACAAGACATCACCTCTTCCCCTCAGAAGAGCATCAACTTGTCCTTAGAAATGTCTCCAGATCCCACCAGTCACCACTAACCTGGGATACTTTAAGCACTCATTTTCTCACATGAATATCAGCCCTTCTATGGAACCTGTAGTAATGATGACACGCAATAATAAATAGTCCACAACCCAAAGATGAAGGAAACAATGCCCACATCATAAAGTGGAAATGAACTATATAAAACAGAGTCAAAAGCTCAGACCCAAAGATGACGGGAACACCGCACCACGAGAGGGAAAGGAACCAAAGACAAGAAGGAAAGATGGATACAGAATAAAATACCCATCCCCCTCTTCAAATACGGAAAAAAATATAAGATGTGAGTTCTCCATGAAGGAGACTAGTCATGTGGACAAAAGGGACTGAAGCCCAATGTCCTGCCCCCACCATTGACCAAGGGACAACAATTTAAAATACGCGCTCTCCATGTAGAGAGAAAGTCATGTGAACTAAAGGGACTAAAACCCAAAGTCCTGCCCCCACCATCTACAAGGGACAACAAATAAAAAAACGTATGTGCTCTCCATGTAAGGAGGCATACAAGGTCTAAACCTCGCACAAACAAAACGTGCGACAAAAGTAATATTACGCACAAAAGGGAAAAACCGTGCGGCACAAGGTGTCTTACGCACACAGGGAACCCACCCCTGCAACAAACAACATGCAGCACAAGGTGCCTTACGCACACAGGGAACCAAACCCTGCAACAAACAAATAATGTGCATCACAAGGTGTCTTATGCACACAGGGACCCAGCCCCTGCAACAAACAAATAACGTGCGGCACAAGGTGTCTTATGCACACAGGGAACCCACCTCTGCAACAATTGATAAGGGCAATCAAAAGCCCAGAACTAACCCTCATGTAAGGGCACTGCATGCAAGAAAAACAGTCTCCTTTCCACCAGTAAAGAAAATGACTCACCCTCACATAAGGGCGTATCGCGCAATAATCAGTCCACGCAAGGTACTTTAGCGTAAAAGGCCATTTTATTAGGACAGGGTTGGACAACCATAACCAGAAACATAACACAAATCCCCAACAATCCCCAACAACAACATTCCTCACTACCCATACTCTCCAAGACTCCAACTACTCCATCCCCACTTCACACCGCAACCTTCTCACTTCCATTCGCTTCCTCACTTCTCTTCCAAAACTCCACCATCATCTCCATTCGTCGTCCACTGCTCTGACGCACCCCCACGTTTCCCCAGTATCCCCCTCCCCGGAAGGGTGAGTATGCCCGTCATGGACTCCTCCCCCCTCCCCAATCTGCCCCACACACACACAACCCGTCCTAAACTGGCACGCTGAAAAAACATGACCTCACCAACTAGTCACGTAATTGCCGGGTGGGTGGGTGGCCAACGATCCACTAACTATCCCTCCCTGAGGCGCTGGGGAAAGGAAGAGGAAGGACTTCCTCTTCCTCCCCCTTTTAATCCCTACCTGCGACCCCACCCCTTATCCCACCCCTTCCTCCCCTGTCCTTCCCCTGCGCGAACTCCCCGGGGGAAGACTAGACCGCTGGTCTTACTTCCCCCGGGGGCCTCCTCGCGCAATAATCAGTCCACGCAAGGTACTTTAGCGTAAAAGGCCATTTTATTAGGACAGGGTTGGACAACCATAACCAGAAACATAACACAAATCCCCAACAATCCCCAACAACAACATTCCTCACTACCCATACTCTCCAAGACTCCAACTACTCCATCCCCACTTCACACCGCAACCTTCTCACTTCCATTCGCTTCCTCACTTCTCTTCCAAAACTCCACCATCATCTCCATTCGTCGTCCACTGCTCTGACGCACCCCCACGTTTCCCCAGTATCCCCCTCCCCGGAAAGGTGAGTATGCCCGTCATGGACTCCTCCCCCCTCCCCAATCCGCCAACCAGGGAACCCCCGGAGGGCGGTTACCTGCCCCACCCCACACAAGTGCACCTTTCGCCCTCACCTCCTCCGACACCAGATCGACTCATTCCACAGCCCACTGATAAAATCCCTCATCTTCATCATATAGTAAGCGTTTCCCATGTGCGAAAGGTGCACTCCATCGGCCCTAAAAAGCAAGGGCTCTTCGAGCCGCAGACCAGGATGCGCCAGCACCTTGATCCCACAGTCCTCACAAAAAACTCTCATCGCCCTATTTAATTTTCTGCGAGCGCGCTCCACCGCAGCGGGCTTCAACGCCCCCCTCCAAACCCTTCTGGGAATGAACTCTGTCCACACAATACAAGCGCCAGCCAGATTGCGTTTGATCGCTGCCAAGTCCCGCTGCATCAAATAAATCAATGACACCGCTGATTGCCGCACCAGATCGTTCTCTCCCAGGTGAATGACAAGCAGATCCGGACATCCTTGCTGCGAGACCTTCTTCGTGAGCGAAGGCAAAAGTTCCCCCCAGCGCATTCCACTCCTACCCCACCAGAACACCTCATGACTGCAGCTTCTCAGGCCCAGGCTACGCCCGTACACCTGCCTGTCAGAAAACTTGGCAGCCCAATGCACAAATGAATGTCCCACTATCCAGGTAACCGTCTTGGCTCCAGGACCCCCAACACAACCTACGAAGAAAAAAGGAGCATTAGAAACGAGAAAGGTCGCGCCAAACGCTCACACAGCCGCTGCGCACCCCTCCGCCCTACTTCCTAACGTACCGCTCGCAGCAGCGCGAACGCCATCTACCAATCTTCCTGATCTTATCCCAGGACCAACCCAGCCGTGCCGCCGCCGTCGCCGCGCCGATCGGAAAGGAATGAGTCCCATACCCCGCCGGGTCCCTACCTAAGCGCCGCAACACCATGCGCATCACCGCCAGTAGTTGGTAAGCCGTGACCCTTTTCCCAGAAGCATGACAGAAAATCTCCCCCACCAGACGGCCGCACTGCCCGCAAAAACTGCTCCACTCCCGCACCGGGCACACTGCCAACTCCCCAGACTCACACAGCCACACCCACGTGCCTCTGCCAACCTGATCCGTCTTGGAACGCCCCAACCATATCCCCAGGCGCCCCCCATCCAAACGTACATCCTCGAACCTCATCCCCATCCCCCCCTTACCCCCCAGCAACTCCGAAACCCGGAAAGCCCCAAAGAACATCCACGTCATACATAGGCGGAACAACGCCAACTTATACCGATCGTAACACAGAAAACCCAACTCCCCCAACACATCCACCAACAGGTCAAAAGTGATCGCCTCACGCAACGGCGCTCCCCCCCGCCCTCCCCGCTCCCTGGTCCAGCCCTTCAGCATCCTGCTCAGCAACTCACCCTTGGCCGGATCAAAACCCAGATAGAGCTTCCCATAGAAGGAAATCCCCGCCAGTTTACCTGCAATCATCACTGACGACAATCCTCTGTCCATGCAGTGCAACACATAACGCACGACACCCGCCTCACACTCACCCTGAGACATCCGCCACTCCCCCCGCGACCAACCCAAGAACACACACAACTCCACCCATGCCATACGATACGTCTGCCGCGTGGACTCGGCAACAGACTGCTCCACCAGATTCACCACTCTCACTCCCCCCAGCTCCAGATACCCTCCGGCACCTTGGTCTTGGCAAAGTCCGCTCCGGGCGCCAACCTTCGGAAACGCTGCCACTGCGAACGAGACAATGCATCCGCGATGTCATTGCTAACGCCCGGCACATGTTTCGCGCGAAACAGCACATTCAAGCGCAAGCACAGCAGCATGAAACTTCGCAGCAAGCGCAGCACTCGCAGGTCCCTCGCCCTCTGATGGTTCACCAAATCCACCACCGTCCTGTTGTCCACATGAAAAAGCACCGAACGGTTCCGGAATTCCTGTCCCCACACCTGCAGCGCCACCAGCAGCGGAAAGAACTCCAGAAACGCAATGCTCCTGCCCTGTGCCAACCAGTGCGCCGGCCACTGCTCCGCACACCACCGACCATCCCAGAAAACTCCAAAGCCGCGCGCCCCAGCCACATCCGAAAAAATCTGCACCTGCCACACCATGTTGTCATCTGCAAAGTCCAAGGAGACCCCATTGAAGTCACTCAAGAACCCCTGCCACACTCGCAGATCCGCCCGGACACCCACCGAAATCCGCACCCTGTGATGGGGCAACACTGCCCCTGACATGGCCAGCCCCAGTCGCCTGCAAAACGTCCTGCCCGCCCGCACCACTCGGCACGCAAAGTTCAGCAAGCCCAACAAACTCTGGACGGACCTCAAATCGATCTTCCGTTGCACCACAACTTGGCTCAGACAGTCCTGTATCTCCAATACCTTCTGCTGGGGGAGGCGCGCCATCCACTCCACCGAATCCAATTCAATCCCCAGAAACGCCAGACAACAACTGGGCCCAGCCGTCTTCTCCGGCGCCAACGGCACACCAAAATCCCCCGCCATCCTCTGAAAGTGGCCCAAAGCCGCCCCACACTCCCCCGACTGACCTCGGCCTACAAACAAGAAATCATCCAAGTAGTGGGACACCAGCCGGTGCCCCGCCCTGTCAGTGAAGGCCCATTGCAAAAAGGAACTGAAAGTCTCGAAAAGCGCACAGGAGATCGCGCACCCCATGGGCAAAACCTTGTCCACAAAGATGGCCCCCCCGAACTGCATGCCCAGCAACGAGAAATCCTCCGGGTGAATCGGCAGAAGGCGAAACGCCGACTTGATGTCACACTTGGCCAATTCCGCCCCCCGCCCACACAGCCTCACCAACCCGATCGCATCATCCACCGACGCATACAGCACCCGGGAATCCTCCTCCGCGATGAAATCATTCACCGACCGTCCCTCAGGCCATGACAAATGGTGAATCAAACGAAACTCGCCAGGTTCCTTTTTTGGAACCACCCCCAAAGGGGATATGATGAGTTCAGGTAGCGGCCACGTGTCAAACGGGCCGGCCACGCGACCTTCCAACACCTCCTTGCGCAATTTAGCCTCCACCACCCCCAGCAACTCCTTCGCCGACCGCAAATTCTCTGCCCACCTGCACTCCCGCGGCCCCTGGTACCCCACTCGAAACCCTTCTGTGAATCCCCAAAACAGCCGCAGCGCCGCCGCCCGATCAGCGTAGCGGGAGAGCCACGGACCCATGGCCTCCACACTAACTGGTGTAGGAGCCCTTTGGCCCAGCCTGCCCCATTCCCTTTGTGACCCGCCATTGCTCGGACGGGGTGGCCAATGTGAAACACTGCGTGACCGGGTGCTTGCCTCCACACTTAGAGCACTCATGTTTAAATCTGCAGGGGTGGCGGGTGCAGCACCCCTTGTTGAAATTCCAACAAGCCCCAGTGGTGGCTCCCCCACTCTTAGCAGGCTGTCCTGTTGCGCCGGCAGCGGCAGCCTGCCCACCCGCTCCCCCAGCTCCACTTGTTCCCCCACCCGCCCCCCCCGAGGCGGGACGGGACTGAAAAGGCCGATAAGCCACCGGAAGGCCACTCGCAGTATGGGTTGCCGCAGAGGACTGCGTGGAGGCCATCCATTGCACCCACAGCTCCTGATCTACCTCTCCCCAGGGCTTGTCAGGGTTGACGCTGACCCGCGCCCAAAATTTCTCATCGTAACTGAGCCAGGCGAAACCCCCAAAATGCATCTGCGCTTTTCTGATGATATCCATGTATTTAAACAACGCAATCGCCCTATCCTGATGCTTCTCGCAATAAATACTGGCATAAATCAGGAAGGCCGACGTCCAATTTTCCATATTTACCGGCACCCGCAGCCGCCGTGTCAACTCCCACTCCTCCTCTTTAGACCCCTCTTTCGCCTGAATCTCCCGATGCAACAATTTAAAGACATCCACATACTCGTGTTTCCAAATCCTGCCCCTCGTCTTTTCAGACAGATGGGACCCCAGGGGCATCGCCAACCCCATATAAGGCAGCTTCTTCTTATGTTTCTCTCCCCCTTCCTTCTTCTCATCTGCCACCTTCTCCGTCTGAACGCCAGCTCCCACCATCCGCTTCTCATCCCCCTCTGGGGCCGCCGCCTTAGCCGGCACCTTCGGCTGCACCGTCTCTCCCACCACCCTCACCGACCCATCCCCCACCCCCACAGACCTACAAGACTTCTTACGCCCCCGCCCGATCCCTTCATCCCACGCCCCCCACCATGTGCTCTCACCTGTCAAAGTGCGTGGCACCTCCTGCTCCCGTCCGCCGGGACCCGGGGCTGACACCCTCGCCGCTGGCGCCTTGCTGCAGCTGGCTTTGTTGTCCTGGAAAACACCAAACTTCCGCGTTGCCTCCGGCCCCATCACCTCACGCACCTCGCCTTCTTCCAACTCCTCACTTTCCGACTCGTAATCCAGCTCTTCGACCACCACAGGCTCACTGGGCTCCATGCGCACCTCACGCACTATACGCTTCATTCCTTTTCCTTTCTCTCCTTGGGCAAACTCATACTCCGGCGCCAATGATGCGCGCTCCCTCGATGGAGGGCAGGCCGCCGCGGACCCCCCTACTGCTTCGCCCCGGCGTCTGGAGGCCGTCGTGCGCCCCGCCGGCCCACCCCGGCCTCTACCAGCAATCTGCGCTGGCTTGGATCCCCCCCCCCCTCGTGACCGGCATAGTCCGAGGGGGCCCCAGCGCCACCAGGTCTCTGCGACGTCAAGTCCGTCCCTGCCTCATCCAGCCACACCCAGCGCCCACGCCCCCCCGCTGGCCCCACACCCCCCCCGCGCGCCACCACCTGGACCCCTGCCCGCTCCCCCTCCCTGGCCGCGCACATCTCCTCCCAACGCCGCTCCGTCTCCTCAATCAACCGCCGCTGTTCCCGGATACGCTCTTCCAGAGACATCTCCGCCCAACTATCTTCCCACCGCCCCTCCCCCGCGGCCCGAGCCCCACGACCGCGGCTCGCACCCCCAGAGGGGGCAGGCGTCCCAGGCCCCGATCCCCGGCCCCCCACAACCCTGGCCGGACCCTTGCCCTTGCCCCCCCGCCCCCCACCCTTCCCCTTGCCCCCAACCACCGAATCCCGAGCCTGGTCCCCCCACCCACCACCCTCCCCCCCCACCGACTCACTCCCCGAAAGATATAGGGCGAAATCATCCCCCACCCGGTCCTCTACCTCCTCCTCCAGTTCGCTATCCCCACTGTAATCCACCAAAAACGGGTCCCCCCAGCTGCCCCCAACCCCCCCCGGCCCCCCCCGGCCCCCCCCGGCCCGGCCGCGCCCCCACAGCACCCCCTGCATCACTACACCCCCCCCGCCCCCCCCTACAGGCACCTCCGCCGTCGTCCCCAAGGCCGGGAGGCTCAGACGCCTTTCTCCGGGCTTCCCCACAGGCCCCGCCTTCCGTCCCCCCCCTCGCGCCCCAGCCGCGTGCTTCTTTGAAGGCGGTTCCTCCATACAGGCCGCCACAGCCGCCGCCACCCCCGCGGACGCCGAACGCGTTGGCCTCGACATCCCCACCCACGCCTGCTCTAACACGCCCGGCCGCAGCAGATCCGCCCTCCCCGCGCGGCCTAATAGCTGAAGCGCAGCCCGAACCGCCGCATCGTCCGGCGCCTGAGCCCCCCCCGCCTCCATACCTGCTCACGCTCCGCCGCACAACCGCCTCTGCCCACGCGGACCCGCAACCACGCCCCACACAGGCCGCCCACCGTCGCCAGACGAGGCCGCCACAAACCGCTCCACCAACCACAACCGCCGCTCACCGTTAGCAATTCCCGCCGATACCAGGACCTCCAAGGACAAATTCGAATCTCGCACCACAAACCGACGATCCCAACACCAACGATCCACTAACTATCCCTCCCTGAGGCGCTGGGGAAAGGAAGAGGAAGGACTTCCTCTTCCTCCCCCTTTTAATCCCTACCTGCGACCCCACCCCTTATCCCACCCCTTCCTCCCCTGTCCTTCCCTTGCGCGAACTCCCCGGGGGAAGACTAGACCGCTGGTCTTACTTCCCCCGGGGGCCTCCATGTGAATATAGCGTAAACTAAAATGTGTGAAAGGGATAAACGAAACCCAATCATCGACCCCAAAAGAGGTCACCAACTGTAGATCTGGAAGAACGACCATAAACTGATCACAGTGTAAAGGTTACTAAAAGTAAGACAGTGCCTAGAAACCAAAACCATCCCTCCCTTAAGGGACATTTAAGCCACACAAAATGCTGTAAACAAGAAACAGGTAAAGCACATCAGGGCTAACATGCACCAGTGAGAAGAATCGGAGACAGTCACATATCAGCAAACAACACCTGTGCGCGATGCCTCACGCGAATTAACCAGAGTCAACCTTAGGCTCCTTTATGTAGCAAGAGTGTTGTTGCCCCGATCCGACTGTGGATAAAAGTTCAATCGAAGCAAAGGTTAAAAGGTACCTGCGAGTTCTTCCTTTCTCGAGACGCACCCAGAAGGGAAAAAATCAGAGAAGACTTGAAGAACAAAATCTCACAGTGGCGTTCCTGTCACGAAATAACTTTATTGAAAACGCTTCAGTTGTAACATAGATGTGGTTTGCGGATTGTAACCTACTTAACGGGTGAATATTATGCTCTGCCAAATCCAAGATTGCGGCACGCTGTATCACGCAGTGCCGAGTGGCTACCAGCAACAGCGTGACCCAAAACATTGGTCAGCTGCTGAGAAATCTCACGGAGAAACGAATGCGTCACAAAGGTCCATGACAGGCTGCAGGACACAGGTGAGTGGGTGCGCGCCGGTCACGCGCTTGTCACGAGCTTCTTTCGAATTTAAACATGAAGATGTCAATTACATAAAGCTGCAAACAAACAGTCTCAGCGTTGGCCACCAATCAAAGACAAAGATGAGTCATACCTGACTCTGCCCGTTGTGGAAACTACTAGTTCCTTGAGGTTCGTCACCAAAACTCTGTTCTAAGTCCAGAGCTCTCCATTGTGCCAAGGTCAATGTGAGACCAGTTGTAGAAACATGGTACATCAGATCCAAAAGTCACAATTGGTGGAAACGTACTGGTAGCTTGTAAAGGCTCCTCAACACAAAGTGTCACATTACTCTTCACCCTGTTGAGCATGAGGTACACCACCATTTCTCTGCCCCAAACATCTCTTTAGACTTGCACACAATCTGCCAGGCACCACTAGAAGACAGACGCAGCTTCATGTAAAAAATGATCCCCAAGGCCATGTGTTTGTGCAAGTCAGCTCCACTGCAGCCAGAAATTAGGCAACCACATGTAAAGTTAGTTAGAAATAAACTTCTTGTAACTCTTTTCTGCAGTGTCTTCATGAGATGGGGTACAATATGCTTGTTTGGCGCAGCATGACGGGAAACAAATGTCCTTGCGCATCGTTCATTTGAGATAAAAGAGCCAAATACAAGCAAAAAGATCAAGCTTACTTCTCTTGAATGCGCACCTTTTGTCCATAAGTGCCAGGTGAACACCATACAGCACGCTTGGGTAGGGGCCATCCGATCTGGTGGACACTGGTGGGGCTGCACAGCGTGCTGATTATGTTCTCTGAGTTACTTCTTAAGTTTCTTTGTTTCATATTGTGGCTCATGCTTGTTGCATCTTGTTCCTGTTGTCTGCACCTGTCGTTTTCTCCCTATTGTATCTTCTTCCAAACATGTTGTAGAAGGCATCTTTACCAACTGTAGAGCGTGGGGAGGTCTCCAACTCGTTACCAAAATTAATGTAGTAATGATGACACGCTGTGACTTGTAATCCAAGTAGGTTTATTCAGGTAAGTTAACAGGTAGTAAAAGTCTTCATCAAGTCATCATAAACAGGTATATAAGTCCTGTAAGGCAGTCTGTAGATGATAACTAACAGCCCCACCAGGAGCAGCCTGCTAGCTGCTCAGCCCCTATCACCAACTGTCACTCCTCATCCAGTCACCCGGGCATTCTACACTAAGTCCACTCACCAACATTCCATACAGAAGACACACACACAGGCTGAGCAGCTAGAGCAGAGAAACATAGGGAATAAAACATCATGTAAGAATACTACAGAACCTCGTCTGGTTCAGCTCCCTAATGGCAGCATCAAAAATCACCACTATTTCAATATCACTGTCTTTTTAATCTGAAAGTCTCCATATGCATCAGGGTCTGCTTTCTCAACCTTATTTAAATGAGGATGCCAAGCAGTACCGGTTGGTGACTTATAAAAACGGTGGGCGCAACATACATTAAAATAAACACACATACATTAAAAAATGATATTACATTGAAAATAAAAGTTTCACTTACCTTCTCCTGCAGCACGAACTTGAAGCTCTCCAGTCACTGGCTCCAGACTCCTCCGAGTGTGAGGTGAGTTCAGACAGCCAACTACCTTATCCAATCCAGACGCTGCTCTCATGTTGCATGTGTGAAGCATCTGGAATGGCTGCAACAGTCTGCCTCAGTGCTCTGAAAGCCTCTGGAGACTTGTGCCTGCTCTCCAACCTAGCTGTCTTAGACAGCTGACTTGGAGAGTTTAAATTGCGCATGTTGATTTAGCCATAGCAAGGTAGCCGGCCAAACCGACATGCACACTTTAAAGTGAAGGTGCCACTCCTCATTGCTGCCAATCAATTGGCAGCAATGATGCACTGGTCCCGCCCTGACACTCCGTTTGGCAGAGAGTAAAGAAAAAAAATAATAAAATCCTTTATTACCATTTTATTTTCCACTTTTTCTGCAGGAGTGTGTGTGTTGGAGGGGGAAGTGCGCTACTCCGCTGATGCCAAGTACCAATTTGCAAATAAACCGCTACGTGGCCATGTACATCCTGATCCCAAATATATTTAGAGAAGTCCAGCCTTAAGAGAGACCCAATTAAATTAACTTGAAGAGATTGATGCCACAAAAGAATACAAACACAAAGTCAAAGAAATTCCTCCTCGCCAATAACCTGCCATTCAGAACCTAGACTACCAAAATCGCTGAAATGATATGGATCTGGTTATTCATTTATTTTCTGCAGGGTAAAACTGTATCTTCCTGTAGTGGGCTTTACAACCATTGCACCAGCCATGACCATCTCCCCACATGCAGAGTGCCAGGGACAGGTCAGCACCAGCATCCCTAATTCCCAATGAAGAATGTCATTCTTGTCACCACCAAACTCAATAATGGTCTGGAGAAATAAGGGCGCACTGACCCTATGGTGAGTGATATACCATGGCCCCTCCTACACACCTACAGCATCTTACAAAACAGCAATGGCATCTGCAAGTAACTATCAACATGCTAACACTTGGGCAGAATAGCACCACCCTAGTGGTCAATGAAAGCCATGAAGCCGCTACATTATCAAACCAGAAATGAAGACGTTTACACAAACGCACGGCCTTAGCCTGTGTAAGTGTGTCTACCCTGCGGTCAATACACGTCATTCTGTCACCGTACTCATACAAACCTGAAGGGAAACGACATTTATTTCAGAAGGCTTTGAGTGGCTTAGTATCCCGGGAAAGAGCGCTTTGTATGGGAAGGGCCTCATATCGGATCACATATCAGCAGGCTTGGGAAAAACAGATTTATTTTATAAATATGTTGACCGAGAATGTGAGAAATAATGCATGTGTGTGTGTTGTCACATTTGCTTCTAAGGGCAAGGTGCCTTGGTCAGTGACAACATCTCTGGCACGCGCACTGCGATCACGGCAGCCCCTTGTAGGTAACCGTCTTCAAAATCCTCCATCGACTGAGCGCCTTTGCCAATGTAAACCAGCTAAAAATAGACATGTTCACAGCATTCCGTGCATGTTACCTGTAATTAACTAAGCCAAGTGGAAGTAAAGTAATGAATGTGAGAGAGAAGTGTTCTTGCCAGATGCACACTGAAATTACTTGCTTTCCTGAACCACAGTTTTAGTGCAGTAAACCCTATGAAGCTCTGGAATTTCGGTGGTTTTAGGTTGAATTAACTCGGCGTCTGGCATTTTTTTTCCCTATTTTAATACAGGATTACTGGGGGATGGGCCTGGGAGCAGAGAGGGCGCTCAAAAAAAGAGAGAGAGCCCGCCATGTGCCCAGGATCACACAATTTACTCAAGAAGAAACGTTCCTGAAAACATTGAAGTGTCAGACGAAACAACAGCATGCTCAGGTACGTAGCCTCCACTGGTGCAGCAGGTACAGTGGCACCGGGGTCCGGAGGCCTGAGGGGCCCACTAAATCATGATTATTGTTGTATTTCACAGTTTAAGCAGCGGTCGGATGGGGCCCATTTTCTTCCTTGCTCTAGGGCCCATCCACGAAACACTAGCTATGAAATTGAGCACACGTGGGTTTCCTTTTGTGTACTCCACTAGCAAAACAATTAAAGACAAAATAGTTTAAAAACAGTCTAGCACACAGCCACACGAAGAAAGGCCCTTGCGTCCTAAATTATGGGTTCTTCAAAAATCGACCTACAACGTTGCAAAAAAAATTGAGCCCAATATCAGCATTATGTAAGATGTAGACAAAGTCCTTTATAGATTTTTGCTCGAAACTGACAATAACGCATCTTTTATGCGCATTAAATCCATGTTTTGCTAAATATTGTCAGTGACAGTTTTGCGCAACGTGGTAGATCTGCGCCGCCACCCGAGCATCGGAAGGGCTGAAAGCGATGCTGAATTCCTGAATGAAGGAGGCGAAACGGGAGCGCTGCACTTGTAGCCTCTGAATTATGTGAATAACATCTGTGAGCCTTTCATTTCCATAAGCAGACACACGGGGGCTGTCCTGCGAACCAGAGGGCACAGCTGCGCTGCCTGCAACTTTACACAACTGACTACAGGAACTGACAACGCGCAACAATGTTTTTCTTAATCTCAGCGGCTTTGATTCCCTCCAAACATTAAATGATTCATGGTAACGCTTAGACATCAGTCATGCACAATTTATAAATGGCAGCTCGGCTTTAGTATTAATGAATTGGGATCAATAGCGAGCCAATGAAAGCGTTCACCTTTTCTATTTCAATACATAAATGTTTCACTAAGGCTGAGCCCACTCTAGCTGAAGAGAAACGAGTTATCATTTAGCACAAAGTTCTTCTTAATTGAATTGGTGTTTCAATAAATGGACGATTGAAATCTGGAAAATAGGAGGGGGTAATGTGTTCATGAACTGGTTCTCGAAACATAACCAGCCTAATAAAGACCAGTCAAAGGGGGATGATGACTGAGCAGACGGAGCCACGCAGCACAAGCACACTCCAACAAAACTGACTGTATCCTCCATCGCTACATGTATGACTCTACATGTCCTGGCCGCGTGTAGAAGGAAGGGTGGCAGCCCACAGGTAGCACGAGTTGGCCCACGTTAGTCTGGTGGCAGCTCACACGACAGCATGCATCAACCTACAGCCACCTCGAACACCCACCACCACCTGCGGTGGCCAATCTTGATAACCGTATCCAACACGTGTGGACAGATAGTCTGAGCCGCCACCACCAACACACACGCGCGAGCACACACACCAGAGCAGTCTTCTAACCACTGTTCTATGCATCACTTGACCAGTCCTTCCGGTGGCTGTCAGTCGTCCCAGATACCAAAATGCAGATATATGGAGAGCGAGTGACTACCCAGAACTGTGTAGGAAGCACCAGCCGGAAACCTCTTGCCCTCTCCCACCTACCGACCTTCCTGGTTCTTTCCCGCCAGGGTCCCATGGGCAAGAAATGCTGGCAGATACCACGTGGCAGTCCACTGTAGACTGCAGGACGGCAGTGCTCACCTTAACTGCCCTCAGGCGGACAGCCGCGTTAGCTTAGTGTAGTCTGGTGGTAGCGGCGCCATTGAATGGAACACCCTACCGGCCCTGCCTAGCTGCCAGCCATGGCCCCCAGAGCAACCCACGCTGGCAGACGGGTACCATCTGTTAGGCTAGAGTAGTTTCGTCGTAGCCCCATCCGGACAACGCACCGCGGACGAAGTGGGTCAGAAAAGGAAACCAAAATAAAAGTGGCATCCATTAATAGGCAGATAGGTTAAAAAACAGTATCCCACGTTTGCAAATTGGGCAGTGCTACACTTGCAGAGACACACTGTACAGGTGTTTTGCAAGGAACGGGAGACTGCATAATTTGAGCTTGCTGCAAGCAACTTTTGTTTTGATATAGAGGAAATTAAAAGTACCAACCGTCTCACCAGACCATAAAAAGGCCACAAGCTACCAAAAAACAGTCCACACACTGAACTATCTGACCAGCCCTTCTGATACTGCCAGATTGACCTAAAGGTCAGTCCCACCCTGCGACCCCCTGACTGTCAGTCGCGTTGACAAAGCCCTCGCCATCGATCCTCACACTGGTAGCCTCCCCGCCTGGTTCCCATGCTCATGAGATGAGGTTCGTGTTCATGAAGTACTGGTTGCAGAAGCGTAGTTTGATCTACTAGCGTGTGTGCAGCACGCTGAAAGTGCGGTACTGCTTCCAGACGGAGAGGGGCTCCCTCACAACAACACTTGGCTGGCATAGTGTGTGTCCCTGCTGCGAGACGTGGAACGAGCTCTGCTCACGGGGACAGGAAGCTTAATGAGGAGAGAGGCCACGTCACGCGCCACCTACTTCGCGCTTTATTTCCCTTTATGCGACGTCTAGTCTCTGTGGGTTGTAAACAGCGCAAAGGGCGACGAAATCCGTTAAGCAGACTCGCAGGTTAGAGGGGGGAGGGGGGGGGCATGGCCGGAGGGGCGGGGGCCTGGGCGAGAATGGAAAAAGGAGAAGTATGATGGAGAGTGTACACATCTGGAGATGTAGTAAAAAAAGGAGTTAATTGGCTTAAAGGATTAAAAACGATGTTTACCTTAAAGGATGAAGAGAAAACAAAGAAAAGAAAATAAGAACACTGGGGATACAAAGAAGACAAGATGTGGGGCTGGGGAAGAGAAGAGACATTAGGATGGGGCAAGAAAGGGGAGACTTAAGGAGAAAAGGGTTTAGAGAGAAAGCATGTGAACAGAGGAAACGTCGGAAGGGGCATGGATTTCAAACCGTAGAGACAGTAGTTTTTGGAAAAGAAATAGAAACAGGTGACTGGGACAGAATAGCTGACAGGAGTGAACGTAAACATACAGAAGCGGAAATAGGTGGATAGGGAAAAGGATTTAGAGGAATGGGAGGGGTGTCTAAAAGAAGGAAGGCAGGTGTCACATGTGGACAAATGGAGAGGGAATGAACAGGTAATCTGGCAGGAGGAAGGCAACAGTAATGCAATGTAAAGTAGCGGGTTCGATAACGTAATGTGAGGATAAACACTATCCACCGCAGTTCCGCTGGGGTGTTGCTACATGGAATGCCCCCAGTGCACGCACCACAGGTAACTCATCCACCGAGGCACATCATCATTAACGCGCTCTCCCTGCTCCTAACATTAGCAGACTTGCATGCGAGTAGCATGCGGGAGCGTCCCCCTGCCAGCCCACCCACCTTCTCCCTGCACGGGGACAGTGCCACTGCCAGCCTGCACCGCGTCTCTCCGCAGCCGGCAGACCACCAGTCCCCCGGGAGCGGACAGCACCAGCTGCTCCCGGTGGAGACCAGGTTACGCCCGCATCAGACGCCGTATCCAGGGCATTTTTCAAAAACTGTGATTTCAAATCCTTGGCCCCGCCCCCTGGCCCTGTGACAGACGGAGGGGGCAGCAGCAGGTGCAGCGTCCCGCTCCCCCCCCGTACCGAGCAGTGGCAGTAGCCCCTCACCGGCACCGCGGTCCCGCCCCCGGTCGCCATTGGCGGCCCGGGCGAGGGCAGGTCCAGCCCCGGGAGCGGATTGGCTACCAGGGCGTAGGATCAATGTTTAAGCGGAGGCTCGGAGGTGCGGCGAGTCAGTCGGCGAGAAGCGCAGGAGGGCTGCGGGGGAGCGGGGCATCGAGCTGCAGAGCCGCAAGTGTTTGCCCCGAGGCAGCCCCCGCACCGCCGGCTGCACTGACCCACCCCTTGCCCACACAGCCAGCACACAGAGATCGCAGCCACCTCACACCAACCAGCACCGCTTAAAGGACTTAACAGCATGCGGGGACGAAACGGAAAGACATTACAGAGGACTGTCTGAAACTGCCAGGGAAAACTGTGTTTTCTTCATCATTTAATCCGTTGTTGCATCTTTAAAAAAATATTGAAAACATCGTACAGTATTTGATATCAGTGGAAACATATCTAAAGAGAGGAGAAACTGCGTGCAGCAAATTTGGTGGCATACATGTGTGGATGAAAATTACAGACTGGAACAACCCCAGAGCACATTCTGCCTGCAGATCACGTCTAGTGCATCCTTTGTACCGCCTCTGAATTGGACTAAGTGGGTACCAGCCAGCGGAGCTCTGTCTTCATCATCTCACTGAGCAGCCGGACCAGCGGCTGTGTTTGTTCTGCGAGGAGGCTCAGCCACAGACTGTTAGGAGGGAGAGGTGTGTGGCAGAGTCTGTGCCTCCGGAGTGAACGGGCTCTGTCTTCATCCGCCAGACTCTCTCACTCTCTCACTTGGAACATCTGCATTCCGAGCCAGCCTCCTGCCCCCTTCTCTTTGCCTGCCAGGAAGACGAGACTCAAACACCCTGTGCGTGAGTGAAAGCCCACCGAGGAGGAAGCCACTGACTGTGGCTTCGCCCCTCCCCCCGAGGTACCCAAGGAGGCTCTCCAGCCACAGACTGCGAGCGCTTCACACCGCAGAACTGATTGGTGTTCTTCAGACCCATTGATTTGATTCGACTGAACGTCTTGTCACTGTTTTTTTTCCTACCGACCCGATCGCCTCAGATGAGAACTGCAGAGGCGCTGGAAAGAGACACCGTGGGCAGGAAGAAAGCTGCGCCCTTCCTCTCCAAGCTTCACCTGTGACTGCACCAACTGGCTCCCTTTCTGCACTGGATACCCCCTTTTTTGCATTTCTCCTCCCCTCTTTTTTTGCCTGCGCCAGACGTGGATTGACTTTTTATTTTCACTCCAACGCTAAAAAAAAAAGAACGAAACTACCTTTTAAGGGACCCACAACTGTGTTCTGCTAGCATAAATCGCCGTCACTCCTTTCATCATTGCAGCATTTTCTCCTCATTGGATCCCTTCAACGTAGGGATTCCGGAACAACCCCCTTTTTTTGCACTCTGCATAACCACTTGAGAAGTCTGGGAGAGGAGCGCGGAGTAGAAGCTGCCTGTGGTGGCGATGTGGGGACGCAGCCGCGCTCCGCTGCCAGTCAGGCGAGATTAGATCTTTGAATGCAGCAAACACTCCCTGAAAAGCGGCATCTCTCGCTGCGAGAGCCACGTCTCACCGGAGCAGAGAGCGGGGCCCTTCCTGCCGTCAGATCATGGACGATGAGACTGGAATAAGCCCTGCTGCTGCCCGCCCCTCGCTCTGCAGACACCGTCTCCCCTAGCCGGCCAGCACACTCGCCCTGCTGCTGTGAACGTGAGCCCGGGAGCAGATCTGCGTTCTCTGTATCGTTGGAGGTTTGTCTAATGATCATGACGTCCTGCAGTGGATGCTGGTGTTTTCCGAGGACTGGTTGCAGAACCTGAAGCCCGCCAGCCCTGTTTTGCTTCGGTCTATCGGCTGCCCATCTGTCTTGCAGGGCTTTAAATCAACAGGTTCCGGAGCTTGAGGAAGGAAAAAAAAGGGAGGCACCGCGCCTGAGAGGGAAGTGAAGGCAAACGTGAGACAGAGGAGCGTCGGGGAGAAGGAGGGATGGGGAAAGGTGAGGGAAGAGGGAGAAGGCGAGAGGAGTGAAGGGGCCAAGAAAGGAGTGTCGGGGAGAAAAAAGCTGAAAAAACAAGGGGCATGTGGAAAGCGCATTGAAAAGACCATTAATGAAGGAAAACGCTGGAAGAAAAAGGGAATAGTTGGCGAGGAGGCGAACAGCGTAGACAGGGTTCGGATCCCACTGGGGTTAAAGAAGCACACCAGGTTTGGGAGAAGAGACAAGCGCCACGGGGAGAACATCTGGGTGGAAAAAAAAAGGTTTGGAATAAGGCGTACAAGACTGAAAATATCTAAGAGTGGTTGAAAGGAGGAACTAAAAGGAACGAAGCCGAGTTCCAGGACAGCCCCGTTGTTTCCACCTTCCCCAGCCGCCGAGTCCTGGGGATGTACCTGTCCGTCTGCCTCCTGTCCCTGCTGCTCTGGGCCCCCGCCCTGTCTCTGAAGAACTTGAACTACTCGGTGCCGGAGGAGCGAGAGGCGGGCACGGTGATCGGCAACATCGGCAGGGATGCTCGATTGGGGGGCGGCCCAGGGGTCTCCCCTGGAGGCCGCAAGCAGAGCTTCCGAGTGCTGGAGAACTCGGCACCGCACCTGCTGGACGTGGACCCTGAGAGCGGGCTGCTCTACACCAAGCAGCGCCTGGACCGCGAGGCACTATGCCGTCGAAGCGCCCGGTGCCAGCTCTCCCTCGAGGTGTTCGCCAACGAGCGGGAGATCTGCATGGTCAAGGTAGAGGTGCAGGACCTTAACGACAACGCGCCCTCCTTCCCGGCCGAGCAGATGGACTTGGACATCTCTGAGAACGCCGCCCCGGGCACCCGCTTCCCACTCACAGGGGCGCACGACCCTGATGCCGGTGACAACGGCCTGAGCACCTACACCCTGACCGGCAACGAGCACGGGGCCTTTGCGCTGGATGTCAAGTCCCGAGGCGACGGCAGCAAGTTCCCGGAGCTGGTGGTGCAGCGGGCGCTGGACCGCGAGGAGCACGAGCGCCACACGCTGCTTCTAGGCGCCCAGGACGGCGGGGACCCTCCGCGCTCGGCCTCGCTGCTCATCAACGTGCGGGTCACCGACTCCAACGACAACAGTCCGGTCTTCAGTGCATCCGCATACACGGTGGAGATCCCCGAGAACACGCCGGCCGGGCGCACGGTCATTGACCTTAACGCCACGGACGCCGACGAGGGCGCCAACGGGGAGGTGGTCTACTCGTTCAGCGGCTCCACTGCCGAACGGGTGCGGGAGCTCTTCGCCCTGGACCCCCGCACCGGCCTCATCACCCTGCGGGCGCCGCTGGACTACGAGGAGAGCTCCCTTTTGGAGATGGACGTGCAGGCGCGGGATCAGGGTCCCAACCCCGTGCCGGCGCACTGCAAGGTCACCGTGCGGGTTGGCGACCGCAACGACAACGCACCGGCCATCGGCTTCGTGTCCGTGCGCCAGGGGGCGCTGAGTGAGGCTGCGCCCCCCGGGACTGTGATCGCCCTGGTGCGGGTCACCGACCGTGACTCGGGCAAGAACGGGCAGCTGCAGTGCCGGGTGGTGGGAGGTGCGCCCTTCCGCTTGGAGGAGAACTATGACAACTTCTACACGGTGGTCACCGACCGCCCGCTGGACCGCGAGGCGCAGGACGAGTACAACGTGACCATCGTGGCCCGGGACATGGGCAGCCCCCCGCTGAACACCAGCCGCTCCTTCCTGGTGCGCATCCTGGACGAGAATGACAACCCTCCACGCTTCAACCGCGCCTCCTCCGTGCTGCAGGTGCCCGAGAACAACATTCCCGGAGAGTACCTCGGCTCCGTGATGGCCGAGGACCCCGACCAGGGCCTCAACGGCACCGTCTCCTACTCCATCCTCCCCTCGCAGGTGGGCGACGCCTCCATCAACACCTACGTGTCCGTCAACCCCACGAACGGGGCCATCTACGCCGTGCGCGCCTTCAACTACGAGCTCACCAAATACTTCGAGTTCCGGGTGCTGGCCAAGGACTCGGGCTCCCCGCACCTGGAGAGCAACGCCACGGTGCGGGTCATCGTGCTTGACCTGAACGACAACGCGCCCATCATCGTGCTGCCCGCCCTGCTCAACGACACGGCAGTGCTGGACGTGCCCAGGAACGTGGGGGTGGGCTACACGGTGGGCACGGTGCGGGCCACCGACAAGGACTTCGGCGAGAGCAGCCGGCTCACCTACGAGATCGTGGAGGGCAACGAGGAGCACCTCTTCGAAATAGACCCCGACACGGGCGACATCAGGACTCTGAACCCCTACTGGGAAGAGGTGGCGCCCGTGGTGGAACTGGTAGTGGAGGTGACAGACCACGGGAAGCCCACCCTGTCCACCAAGGCCAAGCTGATAGTCAAGGCCTCTGTGGGGCCTACCATGCCCCACGGCAAACCTCGGGTGAACGGCGAGCAGCAGCACTGGGACATGTCCCTGCCCCTCATTGTGACCCTCAGCACCATCTCCATCATCCTCCTGGCCGCCATGATCACCATCGCAGTCAAGTGCAAGCGCGAGAACAAGGAGATCCGCACCTACAACTGCCGGATCGCCGAGTACAGCCACCCGCAGCTGGGCAAGGGCAAGAAAAAGAAGATCAACAAGAACGAGATCATGCTGGTGCCCAGCGAGGGCGAGGAGCGGAACGCCATGAACGTCATGAACGTGGTCAGCAGCCCGTCCCTGGCAACCTCGCCCATGTACTTTGACTACCAGACTCGGCTGCCCCTGAGCTCGCCGAGGTCAGAGGTCATGTACCTGAAGCCCACCTCCAACAGCTTGACTGTCCCCCAGGGGCACTGCCACACCAGCTTCACGGGGCCATCCACCAACCCCACCGAGACCACCACCAACCGGATGTCCATCATCCAGGTAGGAGACTTGAGGACTAAAAGCCATGAAATCACGGTGCCATGTGGGGCGAGCCTGCTTATTTCCATCCCCATGCGCAATGTTTCAGTGAAAGTGCAAATTGACCCAGTGTATTCCCATATTGATGCAAAAGATACTTCACACTGTTTATAAAGTGTTCTCTGGCCCCGAGATTCAAACTGACACTCTGACACATCACCCACAAGTGATACACAGAGTGTTGGAACAATACCATGTATCCATAACTAACCCAACTGCTTGTTGCCAAACACATCTCCAAAAGCAATGCACAAACACATGCGTGCACACACAACACGCGGGCTGCTTTGAACAACAGCTGCAGTAGAGAAAAGACTTCAGTAAAAGCATTAGATTCCTTTCGGAAATAAGCCTTTTTTTAATTCGCATGTCTAGTGTTATTCTTCAGTCCACACACATATCGGAGTCACGGCAGGGGGTTTGGCTGGACCGGTGTCCCATTGCACCAGAGTTGCTCTCGTTGCAGCTTTGCAGTGGGCAGAGTCGAGCAAGCGTGGCTAGGATCCGTCCATGATTATTTATTGAGATCTGCAGTCCTGCTGCTCACAGTACGCGCCCGAGCTCTGTGCTCACAGTCTCGAGGCAAGAGCTGACAGATCAAGGTGAGCCCTCGCGCTCTGAATGCTTGATGCGCACCTGCAGACGAGCGCTCGCGCCGTGCATCGGAGCTACACATTTTTCCACACAGAAGGTTACGCACAAACAGCCGCAGGGAAATTGCCTTGCAAATCCGCATATGGGTCTATTGTTTAGCCCTTATTAATAGTATCACAGATATGACTCATACCCAGCAGACCACCTTATCCACGGAGCTACTTGTTCATTTATATTGTCCTAACAACATAATAGGGAGACCTCAGGTAACGAAAGCCGCATCGAGAGCAAACCCAGTGACTGCACAGGTTGGTCCTGTTGACGGTTTTCAAAGAGGCATGGCCTGCTTGGCAAGTGCTGGCTGTCTGCATTTCCAGTGCTTGCTGTGGCATGCAACGAGAACAAAACAACGCAATTCAGAACCATGGAGAGTGCGCTCACACCCGGTATCTCCGGAAGTCGACAAGGCACAGCAGCGCTTCATTTGCAGTTTCTGTGGTGCCTGGGGGCTCTCTGGTGGTAACATTTTAGCAGTCTGAGTTGTCGTGGCGGGTGTTAGTCGGACACGTGTCCTTACACATCTAGAAACTGTAAACCAAAATACACAGGCCTAAATATGCACATGGAAGCGGCCTTTATACAGCATAGTTGACGTTTAATATGTCGGCTTTGTAAATAAACATAAAATACTTCTCAAATAATCATTATTGGGAGGTCAAAGGGCATCAGCTTCACACCTTCTTGTGCATCGTTAAGTCCAATACATTGGCGGGTGGTCGGTGCAGTGCCATACACAGGTGCCCATTAACTGCTGGGCATGTTCTGCACCGCACTTCAGGGGTTGCCGAGCCTTTTCGCTGCCATCTATTATCAACACACGCAGCTGCATCACGAAAAACATGTTTCCCCTCGGAAAAAAAACTGGTATGAAAATAGTTGTCTTCGTGTTTGGCTGTGATCAAGGCCCCCCCGCCCCACCCACTGTGATAGGTGTTTCCGCTCTGTCTACCTCTTGTACTTGTGCCTTCTTTCACCCCAGCCGCTTGGTTTTGGCTGGCCTCACCCATCACATTGATCCTTGCCCTCAGTGTTTTGCTGGGGAGTTACACCTGGACGTGGGCGCACTTTCCACCCAGATGGGTGAAGATAATTTTTGTTGAGCAGAAATGTTGACATTATTCCCCCATCTCATACCCCACCCTCCTAAAATGTCCACAGTCCAAAGCTCCTTCACTCAACTGTATCTGCAAACACCCCCTTTAAGGGTTCCTCCTAAGTGCTGATATGAATCAGTACAGATAAGGTTGGTTCAGAACGAGGCCTACCCGCAGCAGATACTTTGAGCAGAGGAGGACGGTGATTGGAGCGCAGGGCAGGGCATTTTAACGAGACTTCCCTGAAGTATACCCGTCCCTTGCTCTCGAAGGGACCAATGGAGAGCCTGGGGCGGGGGAGGCGCCCACCGCGCACGGAGTGATTGCTTGCGGTCATGTGTTATGCGTCAGGTACACAGAGCCCAAGAGACCCCCCTCTTCGTCTGTCTGTGGATTGTACTCTGTTTGCCTGAGCTCCGCGGACATGCTTCGCGCCGTCTCCGCCATCATGCCTCCACTCCCACTCCTGCAACATGATTTATTTAAAAACGAAGAACTAAAACATTTAACGCTGTCTAGCATATGCCTCGAGCACTTATTACCAGTGTAGACTGACACACCAGGCTTCAGCAGACAAGAGGGGGTGTCGCATCTGCAGAGCCCCAG
Source organism: Triturus cristatus (assembly GCF_964204655.1). Lineage (NCBI taxonomy): Eukaryota > Metazoa > Chordata > Amphibia > Caudata > Salamandridae > Triturus > Triturus cristatus. The sequence continues at coordinate 504,995,154 of NC_140591.1, forward strand.
TCCGCCCTGGGTTCTAGCTGAGTTATGTTTACTAATGGTTTCATGTGAGCAGAGTGCAGTTAAAACACAAAAGCCAGGCGCAAGCACTATAAAATACCAGATTATGCTGCCACAAAAGAAGCCCGCGTGTTTCTGCACACGGTTGTCAATTAGACTCTGTAAGTCCCTTCACAGGGTCCGTTGTCCGATGCATCGCCCTTAGGATGGGTTTCTCCACTGGCATTGGCTTCCACAACACGCGCCACACCTTTCCGACATTTCACAGGGCACATCAGCCTCCTCTTTTTATACAAATTTAAGAAAAAATGTCTCTTTAAGGTGTTGTTCCAAGCAGCCCGTTCAAAAACATCCTGTTCCCAGTATGAAACTGTTACCATGGTGACACAGAACAACGGACACGCCCAAGGGCCAAAATCATGTGCTATCCAAAGGTGAATAAAATGAAGGGAATTCAGATGTCCTGTTATTGGTAAATAGGATCATATGTCAGAAGTGGTGTCCATCATGCCACAGGTTAAAGGAGTGGGGACCATGATGTGTCCACATGACTGTAGCACCTTCCACCCTGCAAAGTGTTCAGAAACTGTTAGTATTAGCACACATGACAAACCATGACCAGAAGTCATGCCCAGACTCATTATGTCAGTGCACAGCAGACAGGAATCCAGCTACTGAGCATTTAATCTCTTTGTTCTTTTCGGGTTTGTGTTGTGCTCAGGCTGACAATACACACATTTAAGTTTCAGACTTCCCACCATCAATCATCACATGCTGCCTTCCAATTTCAGTGCACCCATCTTCTTACTCCATCAAGGGCTTGAAAACACACACCAACAGTGTTCCATTTAAAAATTGCAGTTTACATTTTTATCAAAGAATGTATAGCACCTTTTACGACAATTTTGAGATCAGGAGGAAACATGAACTGCTATGCTGAGTTCATCACTAGCCTAACTCAGTCAGATGTGTATTTTCATCTTGAGACCAGGATCCACCAATCACAGACGACTTACCCTGTAGCATCCCTAGATAGGTGACCACCCAAAAATGGCATTTGCTCTGGCAGTGTAGCATCAAAAATCACGTTAACGTCCAAATCAACGCAAGCCTTTCTCAACTCCCTTTGCAATGACCATTCCACCTCATCTTCCACAGTACTGCAAAACAGCCCCTGCGGCTCAAGATTCACTGGTGTCTTTGCTGTCACGAGCCACATGAACTCCCAGAATCCCCTCCAGGCCATCTTGCTATGGAGTGGATGGAGGCGAAAAGAACAGAAGATTCTCAACATGCATTTTTTATTCCACTTTAGGGAGCAGTCGAGAACAGGCAGAGACATTTCAAGTTCTCACCAGATTGCCTTAAAATATGGTCGACAACTTGATAGATTCTTTGCGATTCTGCTAATTTTTCTCATAAAGTAGTAAAATAATCCTATATCACTCAAAAGAAATGAAAAAAAATGACTATCATGGAACATAGTGGAATCCACCTGATTTGAGTATTTCCCTGAAATTGGTAGACTTACCCCAATTATTTTCATAGCAACGAATAAGACATTCTTAATATCAATGAATATTATTTTAATTTCAACCTTTGAAAGCATCAAATAAAGTCTCCCTGAAAAAGATGAAAAAAATAAGAATCTTTCGCAATTTGACTGACTCCCTGACTGGGGGTCAGTCTTCTCCATTCTTAACTGAACCCCAAAATATGAGAAGTACACACATAAAAGATATAATGACTACAGCATGCCACCCACTATTAGTTTTATGGAGTCTACTGCATTGGTTGTTCATGAACTAGGGGAGGGGGGGGGCTAATGTTGCTGCAACATTGTTTTAACTGAGATTAAATGGGCAACACCTGCTGCCTCGTTGCTTTAGTGGAGTGCTTGTTATTAGGAGCTGATATGGAGGAGGAGGAAAATAAAAGCTAAAGTTTTAATAATACATTTAATAATTTTGATCTGCTGTGTCAACCCTCTACAAACTAGACTGTCTCTGGGGTTTTGGCAACGGGTGTTAGTATGACCCAGTACAAAGGCTCCCATTTTATTAATCTGAAGTTGTAAGTCAGCATTGCAGGTGCTCAAGACCCTGACCTGACCACTACAGCTCACACTGTCTGCAAATACAGCCCGCCTCCTGCTTGATATTAGGGGGCAACGAGATCTCTGGTAATGGGATAGGTGTCATTAACAACCCATCCATTTAGAGTATTTGGCGACCCTGTTTGTAAAGTACCTGTTGTGACCACCCTTTTAATTTAACTCAATTTTTGAATCGGAATCCCTCAATGCAATAACTATCTCATACCCCAGTAATCATTTGTGTGTCAGAGCATGCCACTGAAGAATGATGAGCAAGAGAGCAAGCCCTTCTTATGTATTGTGAGCAGGGCCGGACTGGCCGTAGTGGGCACTGGACGTTTCCCTGGGAGGATAGCAGCAGTGGAGCTGTGCTCCAATACCGGCCGCCAGTAACAAAAGCAGAAGTGCTCCACTCTTTCATGCCCCCCCACCCCCTGGGGGAGCTGGTCTGGCAAAATTGCCAGGTCTGCTTTGGGTTCCCAGTCTCGCCCTGATTGCAAGAGAGGCTACACGCATTACATTTTTGTGCAGGCATGACTTCAAGCCAGGCACAGGTTTCAAAAAAGCCACTCACATATCAGCTCCTTTTACACAGTCCTATCAGTAAAGGGTTTCAAAAGTGAACACAATTTACATTAATGTCTCACAAATAAAGACAATCGGTGTCGCAAAGGCCCCGTCTGCTTTCTGAGTTCACCAAATCCAGCCCACTAATAAGTCTGCAGTCAGCTTCAGCATAACATTGATTATAATATAAACAGAATAAGGGAATGTTAAAGTTCCTTCAAAGACAATAACATCGCCGGGCGAGAACTACAGCCGGTGAAGCACATCTGCGCCAATACTGCAATGTTTTTCTTGCTGGGTCTCATTTTTTAGTTTATATTATTCTACCTTAAGGGAGTGGAATGTTCTCATATCATGATATTGTTCTGCATCAGACTATACTGTTTGATAGCATCTTTCTCCCTCATTATAGACTCTAGCTTGCAGCTCGAGTCTATAATTGAGGAGGCGGGCCTTGAAAGACCAATAAAGCACTCATCAGTTGGCTATAATCAGGGGCACTGGATTATGGGATTGTGCGGCCACATAATTATAGATTTTCTGCATTCACCACATAATCCACCAACTGCTGGATGATCAGCTGATTTAAAAAAAAACATTTTGCTTCTAGCTCGAACTTTTTAAAAGTGACTAAACCTACAAGACTGATTTGCATATGGCTGAGTCCAAACTGGGGTGGCGTAGTGGGTAAAAGAACGATGGATTTAACCCAGATCTTTTGACTGGGGGAGAATGTTTGCATTGTCAGCATTCCGTCCATCATTTGTTTGCTGTAAACCTACAGTGGCACATGTTGTGGTGCACTAGAAAGGTGCGTTACAAAGCTAAACAGGTCATATTTCTCTTGCTTATTCTTTTACTTAGGTGTTAAACAACTAGTGTTCACAGACAGTGTCAACAAGTGTAAAAATGACAAAATATCAAGGTAATGCTATAGCAAAATGTGCTGTATTAAGCCGCATAATTTGGTTTTTCTTGCCCCATAATTTCCTCAACCCTACCACATAATTTGGCCCTCCCTTGCAGCATAATTCCAGTGGCTCTGGCCTTAATACTGTTATATAAGAGCCATATGAATGGATGAGCGTATGAATGAATGACTAGAAAGATTCTAGAGAGCACTGCCACCCAGGTGGTCCTTGCCATTAATCTACTGCAAACCTCCTCATACACAGGAGTACAACAATCAAGTGACCCACTAAAAAAGACATATTTTCCGCATATATGTGAATTTATGATATGAAAATCATGAATCCATGAAATCTATCCCCCTATTCGGTTTCATTCCAGCCCAGACTGTAATTGCATAATGTTCTCACAGTACCAGCTTTTCTATCTCAATAGGCTCTTCAGAATTGTAGTGGCCTCCTCTAACACGAAAAACGACAAAATCCATTTATGGTACCCCAATTATTTAAAACCAGACCTGGCTCTTTGGGCCCAAAGAAGATAATTTATTCATAGATACATGCATCGTGTTGCAACATCCCAGTTTAAAAATCTGAACATAATAAGAGACTGTGTCTTGATGTGTAAAAATAACTTACTTGTCTAATCGTCTTCGTGCACCCATTGGCCTCCTATGCCCATGGGTATGCCATCCTATGAGGGCACTTTGCAGCATCCAGTTGCGATAGGCATATGCGACATCAAATCCCATCTCCTGCACCAGTGTGTAGGACCATTAGAGTGTCTACTATGAAAGCGAGTTGGAGTGAGTCTCCAAGTACTCTGACCCATAAGGCCCGCTTCCATTTTTTAGCACAGATCTATACCTCCTTTTGTTCATTTACGCAGGCAATACCAAATAACGCTCGCACCTGGCCCTGGCAGTCTACAGCAGTGATGGCTCAAGAGCACTGCAGCAGACCTTGAAAGCAAAATTACGCCCCATGAGATTTTCTAGTTTCCATTTTTACGAAAAATAAAAAAGGTCAACCAACCATGCTGAGCGTGAGGAACCCACATTTCTAACCAAGATAATAAAATATCTCCAAATGGTTGCAGAAGGACTTACATTGTCTCAAGGTATCAGAGTCTATGGACCCACCTTGCTCTGGCTAAGAGTGAATGAGAGGTGGCGTATTCGGTCATACATCCTCAGCACTCCGAGGTGGCCACATGGCTATATTTATAGGCATTATAAAAACGAATTAATAATTAAATATGTCACCCTTGCTCATTTTCAGTCCCAGGCTTGCTAGTGAACAAAATAACCATGAACCAAGATAACATTGAAAGGATTTGTTCTGTTATTCATGGTCCATGGATGGTACAGACTGAATCCAATGTAGAGAGTTGAAATATTAACCATGCATTGCTTTTCCATGGCTTTATTTCACTCGTTCAACATTTGATGTGAAAGCCTGGTGTTTGCATTGTAAATGCACGTGCTTTAGGTTTTGGGGCATTTGTATCATTGCCATATAGTCCCGTCGGAATTCTTCAAATGCTAATATCACGCCATGACATTTCTCTCTAAGGGCAAATAAAACAATATTGGCACATCTCTCTCTTTCTTTTCTCTCTTACACACACACACAACCACACACATACGTAAATGAAGACATACTCATATACATCCACACACACACACATTCACAGCCATATTCAAGAAAATTATACAGATTTTAAAGTGTATTCATGAGAATTCTTTCGTTTGCACGACTTTTTGCAATGTTTGTTATCTGTGTATTTTGATCTCCATATATTTGCTGTCAATGTGTCTGAGCAGCCAGATGAGTGTACATAGATCCGCACAGAGAGACGAAATGGACACAGATAATTCAGTCTCATATGGTATTGAACACCATTCTGTTAAAGAACAGCCTTTGTTACAAGTGTATGTGCCTGAAATTGCAATTATCAGGGTTGTTTGTCATAGTTGGCATGGAAACCATTGACAATGACTCATCAATTGTGTTTGCCTTTTCCATGACATTCCCTGATTTCTCAGAGTCTCGCATTTGTTCAGTGGTTTCTGCCAACATTTTCCTTTTGTTTTTTCATTATGTTGAGGAGTTTTGCTTTATAACTATGAGTTGATGCAGCTGTGTATGTCATCGTCCGAGAGCATTGGTTCTTTTTATTATTGCATATTTTATTCCTGTGGAACAATAAAAATAAAATTGGCGTGGTAAACACATCAACTGCAGCTAGGTATTTTCCACCAAGTTCTATCATTTCCGCCTCATTTCATATGGCGATCCCAAACCAGTTCAGTAGGTTTAAGTGGTCTACCAAACAAAAAAAAGGTTGAGTCTTGGGAACTGGTTAAGCGGTGGTGCAGTAACCATTAGTGCAGCAGGTGCAGTGGCGAGAGAGAGCCTAGGTGTGCATGGCCCAGTCCACCCAAGCTATGGCTGTCTTTTACTCTCCAACCAGGGCCCTTCCCCTTGTTTTGTATTAGTACTTATGGCATAATATGTATGCCACTTGTGCTAAGAGTAAGTCAATCCGGTACCATATTCAGAAAATGAGTATCATTCAGACTGCTGGTACAAATGAATCTGGGGCCCGATGCCAATGGCATGTTGTGGACTTTGTAGTAACAGGAAAAAATGATATATGGAAATATAATCAAAAGGAAAAGATAATGTTCTTGGCCGATTGTGACGTTTAATTGTGAAGCAAATTTGCCTATTCAAAGGCACGAACAGTATTGGTATCATATTTGTATGCGCTGAGAGCAAACAAGCCTCACTCCTTCCTCTTTTTCTATATATAAAGCCCTCCACAACTATTCAAGTGCCATGTCATTGTGTTTTCCACTTTTGGGGATCAGGCTTCCCTTAAGGTGGCATGGCGTGCTCTCTCTTTACGCATACAACTTAATACATTGCTTTGGTTCCGGGGTTTGATACTGAAATACATTTAAATCTCTTTATTTATATCAATTATGAATGCCTCGGAAGCCATTTTTCTTTGGTACAATTATTTTTTTGAAATTATACAACATACCAAGGCACACTGTACATACAAGCTGGAAAGGAAGCTCTTTGCATGACCTGACTGTGGATGGTACTGCATGAACTTGGGTTCGAGGTAGAGCACCTGCCCCTTTTAGGGTCATTCTTATTTGTCATAGGTCTCTTGAACATCTGATGAGAGACTTAACAATATGTTTGGTGTATAGGATTGGCTGTGGATGAATGAAAACAACTTTTCAGGATAGTATCAAATATTTCTCTTTGTCTTTTCCTGTCACACTTTTGTAAACAGGTGACCCAGTTAGAGACAGCTGGAGGTGGTCCATTTCCCAGATCATGCATTTCATTTTCTTATTTATTACATTTTTCAATTACATTTCAAAGATTTTATTCAGATGAAACAAGCATCCATAAATGTTAAAAACAAATATCACAATTCAAATATTAGAAACAAAAAATATCATTTGGAGATAATGGGATAAACGATGCGCATAGCAGCATTCAAAAGCATCTCGTCAATAAAACAATGTTAGCAGCATGTTCTGTAAAATAGATAAAACCACATTATATAAGAACAACTTCATAAAGAGTAGTAACCATAGCAGCATTCCAGTGACAATGCACAGACAAGCAGAGACTGAGCAGCGGGTTCTCGCGGGCATAGTGCTAAGGGCTGCCACAGCATATTTATAAAAAGAGCCAACATACAAGGTGGTTTTGTTGTCGGTCAGTTGCAATAGATGAACAAAGGCTAATCTGAAATGCTTACTGTCAGGGTGTTTCTTTTTTTAAAGTGGGATTAAAAATAATCTGCTCTATCGTGAGTAATATTTACAAAAGAATGCGAAATGTTACATTAAATGCCCCAACTTGCCATCACAGGGACACACGGTACTATCTAGGTTCTTCATAAAGCCCATTGGGAAACATACCAAAAATGTAACTTTATCTGCCCTAAAACGTAAGAGTAGTGAGCGTTTCCAGCGCCTGTGCACACACCACAGATAGATGGGTAGTGTGTTTGAATCCTACTCAGATTGTCTATAACATTGGATTTACACTTTTCTCTGTTACTTCTAAGAGTGTACATATAGTAATGTAGGGCTAGCTGTAATTTTTTTTGCTGAGGGTGTTACTGGTTTCAGGCTGCATAAAAGTTTGTTCCATACCAATTTTACAATATACAGATTTAATATATGTGTGCCAGGGAATTATCCACCCTCTACCACATGATAAACAATTCAATATAATGTCTCTCGATCAGCTAGCTTCAATGTTTTCCCAATTCGCTAGCCACTATAGCACCTGCCTGGATCCAATAGAATCTTCCAAGAAAGACATGCCCATCTCTTCACGACAAATACTACTGGATGAGGAAATGGGGATTGAGAGGAATCTCCTACAGTAGTGATTTTCTTCCCTCTGAATAGCCTCACATTTTGTGATACCCCATACCTCAGCCCCATACATGGCAATAGAGACACATTAGGATTTATAGACTTGCAGTGTCGGGATAAGGGACCCACATCCCATTGGTCGGGGAAGACTACATACTGAGCCAATTGCACCAGACAGTTTGACTCAGCACTGTAGGATATTGGGCACTTAAGACCCTGTAGCAGGGAAAGTAACCTCTAGATAGCGGAAGGTACTCATGCTGCTCTAACAATTGGTACCAACAAAAAGAGAGGAAAGCTGTTTCCTCTTTGAGCCACATGCCATAATGTGCGATTTTGAGAAGATTGTCCGGAGGGCTAGGGCAGCGATAAAATCCGCAAAGGTAAGCACCAGGAGACGCAGTGCCCTGGAAGTGTGTGCCATCCGCATATAAATGGTTGGTAACAGCATGCCGCTAATTTTGGGAACATCCAGTGACATGGTACTTATAAAGGGTGGAGTTCATTGATACAAAAAATAAATAGGAGAGGGGTCAGTACTCAACCCTGCCCCAAAACTCGACAGATGTTAATGTCATCAGTAACCTCTCCTTGTTTGCTAATTCTGATTCTCGCCTTCATGTCAGTGTGCAAATATGCCAGAAAGTGTACTAGTGCTTCATCCATGCCACACAGAGTAAGCATTTGCCATAATTTGGAACAGTTTCCACAATCAAAGGCTTGGGTCAAGTCCATAAATGCCAGAAAGAGTGGGGCTTGTTTAGCAAAGGTTTGTTTATCGAGCAACAGTTTCAGGTTTAGACACTGCTCGACCGTCCCCACTTTTTCTTAAACCCATGCTGACATGGATAAAGGATTGACTCTGCTTGAATCCACTCCATAAGTCTATTGTATATGACCCTCTCCAGCACTTTAACTGTGGTGTCTATCAATGGAATAGGCCTATAGGGACCAGGTTGTGACCGATCACCTTTTTGAAATATAGGCACTGTAATAGAGGTGGATCATGAAGCAGGCAGCGGGGAATGAGCTAAATTATTAAAAACATTAGCCAGTAGAGGTGCCCAAAAACCAGTGTTATGTTTTCATGAAATCAATCGGGACACCATCAGGGCCTGGCACCTTATCACTAGTACTTTGATTGATCGCATCCTCAACTTCCCCTAAACTTGCTAGGAAGCTACTTAAGCGAACAGGATCGATTGTGAATTCTGCACTTGATGTAGGGGCTGCATTGATGCTTGCAACGGGTGCTCCCCAGGTTTTACAGGTGATGGGGCAGGTATTTGGAGATACAGTCTGGTCTCTATGCCTCAAATCTGAGACAGAGGGCCAGAAGGACTTGGTGTCTTTCAGGGCGGCTGCCTCTGCCATGTGTGCCCTACTCCAGCGCTTCGAGGTAGCCTCCTTGTAGTGTTTCTGTGCGATTCATTCCCCTAACGCTTTTTTGATAGAGTTCCTTCGCCCTAAGAAGTGCCCTCTGCCCTGGAAATGATAAATACATTTGTATGTCAAGATAAACTGTACACCAAAGATATGGACCACATTTTGAAGCGTTTGACCACACTATACTACATTTAGCTTGTTGCCTCGATGTAGTCAGCAGGGTTCCAACACCGCTTAGCCCCTCTGCTCTAATAAGCTGCAACATGCCAACCAAGCCTATCGTAATTTGAAACATCTGTAATGCATACCTTAGACCTGATACCCAGATTTAATGTGATCCATTTGGATTTAAAGAATGTAAGCTCAAAATAATAAATTTCTTTAAAGAAAGTAAGACAGTAATAGCACACTCCCGAATCTTTATTACACCTGTGACTATTCCTTCACCACACAGTGCTCTTCCTAGAGCTCACAAAGAACAGGCATTTCAAGTGAAAAAGAACTGGATGGGCCAGAGATGGCGCTGCACCACGATTCAATATAAAAAAAATATTTATTTGTAAATCATATCCATTTCAAAGGGAGTATTAATGTGGGAAGTTATTTTTCAGATTTCATTTTCTGGACATCATGTCCATTAATAACTAATTAATTCAGTAATCTCTGTTTTCTTGAATATGTCAGGAGCCAGACAACCTCTTTCTCTGAAAATAAACCCCCTTTCACTAGGTTGTATTGTAGTATTAGATATCCTATTAGGAGGTAATGAAATAATTAGCTCATCTTCTTAGCAGACGACTAGCAGGTTACTCCGACCCTTAAAAGCAAGCCCCCTAAACAGATGCACATTACATTGGTCTCCCGTCTTATCAGCTAAAAAAGCAACAGATTGTTCAGAATGCGATGGGCAGAGCTTTATGGCGTATGTCAGGCAGATCTAGCGCCAGTCAGACCCATCGGGATCTGCATTGGCTCCCGGTTGAGCAGCGGATACTTTTCAAGGCTCTTACACTGGCTCATGGTGCCCTCTATAAGGCAGGGCCTCAATATCTCAGGAGACGTCTTTCGTTCTATGTACCGCCTTGTCACCTTCGTTCTACAGGCCAATGCCTTGCTGTTGTTCCTAGGTACCGCCTGACTAGATTGAGCGGCAGTTCCCTTTCGTTTAAAGCGGCCACAGCTTGGAATGCCCTGCCCTTCGAATTACGTAATATTGAGAGCTGCAGGTTGTTCAAAAAACAGTTTAAAAACCTGCTATTTGAGTAATCTCGTCGGGCCAGTCCTCTCCCTCTCCACCATTTGGCATTCGCGCCGGGACACTTCCGAGTAGCCGTGCGCACTATAAATGGAGGCTAACATAACATGCACGAAATGATCACGTAATTAAAAGATGTCTGCAAGCACCAGAGATTAGCTGTTTGCAGTACATTTTTCTGTCTTGGTAATTATGGTCAACAATTTTACCTCACAAGTATTCTATTAAAATTGTCTATCACTGCTGCTTTGAACATACCAGCTATTTTAAGGCTACACTTATAATTGCCTCACTTAATGTAGGGGCTACCTGAGATGGTTTCTATGAGCAGAAATACAATATATTTAATCATCTGCCCACTAAGAAAGAGAATATGAAGAAGTTGTTGAAACCGTTTAATCTTCTTTTTAAGTATTGCATTTTGGACCTATAAAGAGTTTGACCCCTAACAAGTTTGGAAATGTTGTGTGCTACCCCAACTCATTAACCTCTTCACTGCGGCGCAAATTCCGCCGCAGCGCTCCCGCAGTGCTGACATTCCGATCGCGGGCGTGGTCATGACGTCTCCCGGCCGTCGTCCGCACATGCCCATCGTGACTCATGACGGCCGGGAGACGTCATGAGCATGGAAGAGGTTAATTTATACAGGTCAGTTCCAGTCTGCCTAATCGCAGTCTCAACTTCTGACTCTGCACCCATACTCACTCCATCATTTTTTCGGCTTCTTTCAAAAACAATTTGTTTATTTCTCCGATGTTCACTTCCACTCCTGCTTCCACTTTATGTGTTGCTACCTAGAGGAGCCACTTCTGGTTTTAGATTAGTTTGTCTTACAATCAACTATTAAATCTCATCTTCAAAGGAAACATATCTCGAAATGAGTGAAGACCAAGGGGCATATTATCAACCACTGCGTTAAAATTATCGCCGCTTTAGCGGCAGAAAAATGCCGCTAAAGCAGTGATAATGGGCTTGATAATATGCCGCAGAGAATTCCCATAGAAGCCCATGTTGACACCAGAACATGGGCTTCTATGGGAATTCTCAAGGGCATATTATCAAGCCCATTATCGCCGCTTTAGCTGCAGTTTTCTGCCGCTAAAGCGGCGATAATTTTAACGCTGTTTCTTGATAATATGCCCCCAAGTTGCTTTGAGTTCCACCGTAAGCGTCACACAAAGCCTATTGTTAGGACAATAGATTATTAACAAATGAGCCTTTAGTTATATGTTTGCTATGTATTTTAAGGTATGTTTTGGAGCACAATTATACATACAAAAGAAAAAGTTTTGATAAAGCCAGAAGAATGCTCTGGCTTTCAATGATAAGCCTTTAGCACTATAAAAAAGATCGCGTGCAATCAATGAATATGTTGTTCATTGTAATCAGCTCTGAATGAGTGCTTGTGGGACTCCCTCCCAACATCCCGCCTTCATCAGGATAGTCCCTTATGGCACCCCAAAGCACTGGAGGGTAGGCTGTGCCTCTTGGCTTGAGTTGTTTTTCTTCATCCAGCCTGCTGGTTGACTAAAACTTGTAACTAAATATAGTGTGCCTCACGTATATGTACCACACATTAAAATAGTCTTTCATCACCTGTGTATGGGTGTCACCATATGCAAATTATAAGTGTTTTTCACCATTTGAATCAATTTGAAACTCATGAAAGCATCGACAAGAGCTGCATTTGCTATCAATGTGTCCAAAAAAGGTATTAAGCATGACATTTGAAAGGATAAGTACGAAACATAATGTGAAAGAAACCATGGTATAGTTTAATATAGTGTAGTAATCAGAAGGCGATACAAGTGAAACAATTTGTAACAAGATTTATATGTCAATAAAAAGCTTTGCAGCACAATTTAAAATTGATAAATGACTGTTTTGGTTCTAAATGAATGAGAAAAGATTTCTGCCGTAAAGAATACAGGCATGATTACTTGGCCTATATTTGGATTTCTGTACATGCACTCAGTGCCAATTTCCTTCTGATGGAGAGAATATGGCATGGATTACACGTCACCAGAAAAAAAGAGGCTGAATGGCTAATGAGTCCACCAAAATATAGATCACATACAATGCCTATTGTTATCCAAAAAACCCACAATTTAGTTGAATCCATTTGGAAAACAGTAGTAACACATTTGTCTTTTCTCTTAATACTTCTATGATCACTCCTTCATAGTATAGTGATCTACACAGAGTGCAGTAAGAACAAGTCGTTCCAGTGACGAATACCTGGATGGAACAAAGATTGGACAATCTCACAAGCCAGTACAGTACATTTTATGTAATCCCTATTAATTTCAAAGGGTTTAATAATGGCAGAACGTAAGTTTCAGGTCTCAATTTAGACACATCAAACTCAACAGTAACTATTTAAAGCACCAACCTCTATTTTAAGGAATTTGGCATTACCGGCATTACAAAAAGGACAATTGATGGACAGAATGCTGAACAATGTCAAACATTCACCCCCAGTTCAGAGATCTGGGCCTTAAATCCATCGTTCTTTTGCTCACCATACCATTCCAGTTTGAACCCAGCCATATGCAAATCAGTCTTGACCCTGTTCCCCATGGTAACAGTCTAGCCTGAACTGCCAGGCCAGGTCCTTCCTGGACCAGAAACAAGCATCCTGGGAACAGTTTTGGGGTATCACTGTATATCAGCCAGGCTAGTTTGACTCTAGTGGCACAGTGAGCATGGGACTCATGTCTGGGCATACCCATACCTCTACCCGAAAAAGACTGATTTGCAGATAGCTGGGTCCCAACTGGCGTGGCACAATGAGCAAAAAATGACCCAGATCTGTGACTCTGGGTAAATGTTTGATTTGTTCAGCATTCCGTCCATCTTCTGTTCTTTTTGCTTTCATCACCCTAAGTGGGATAGGTATGCCCAGACGTGGGTTTCATGCTTACTCACTGTGCCACTGGATTCAAGCTAGCCTGGCTAATGTGGGGTGATACCTTGAAACTGGTCGCAGGATGCTGGTTTCCTGTCCAGGGAGGACCAGGCCTGGCAGTTCAGGCTTGACTGTTCCCATGGGGAGCAGGGTCAAGACTGATTTGCACACGGCTGTGTCCAAACTGGTGTGGCGTGGTGAAAAAACAATGGATTTCACCCAGATCTGTGACTGGGGGTGAATGTTTGATTTATTCAGCATTACATCCATCATCTGTTCTCTTTGCTATTACCTGCATTACCTCTCTGTGTGAATCCAAGCCTTTTTTTCCGCTGGGTTTTATTCTGATAATATTTATTCTATTTGGAAGTGAGGACATAGCTTGTACTCTTTGCAGATGACTTGCAGTTCCTCTATTAAACAAGTACACTGGCATGGAATATGACATTCTTAACTTATTAAAAACATCTAGGGGCATATTATCAAGCCAGGCGATAAAATTATCGCCGCTTTAGCGACAGAAAACTGCAGCTAAAACGGCGATAATGGGCTTGATAATATGCTCTATGGAATTCCAATTGTAGCCCATGTTAGACGTCCTTCACATTTAACATGGGCCTCAATTGGAATTCCATAGAGCATATTATCAAGCCCATTATAGCCTATTTAGCGGCAGTTTTCTGCCGCTAAAGCGGCGATAATTTTATCGCCTGGCTTGATAATATGCCCCCATGTAGTTTGAGATAGTGGTGGACAGTGTATTGAACATGGTGATCGAAAGAGCCCCTCATGCCTCTGTGATCCACGCACTACTTTCTAATTCATGAGTTGCCCAATATGGCCAATTGCAAACAAGAGTATTGCAGAAGTAGTTAACCTATTTCAAATATAGCCTGCTAATGCGTTTGCCGTATTCGTGTTGTAAACCTGAATTTAATGCCCTGAAGTTTAATAATCTAATTTCTAATAATTGAAAAGGCATTTTTCCAGAAGACATGGTCTGTTCTTTTCAAGGCCTCTTTCTGAGTTAGCTTAATCTGATCTGTAAAGCAATAAGCAATTCTTTCACTTTGCCTTGAGACAGTGGCTTGGCTTGAATAACAATGCTGTTTTCAAAACATGCAATATGAAATGTAAAGTGGTCATTACTTGAAAGACAAAATAATTTCTCAATTATCTTAACTAGATTTTATTGCTCAATTTAAAGCATGTGACTTAGCTTACCTTCTTTCAGTTTCAGAAATATGATTACAATCCATCGTTTTGGAGTAATTTCAAGAGGGATTCAAACTATTCAAACAGCACTTAAGGAGACAATGCACCTTTTATTACAACTAGATGCAAAGGGCTTGAAGTGCATCCACTCAGAAACAGATGTGTCGAGTATGTTGCACAAGAATGAACCACTTGTACATTCCTTTGCTGAAAGGAGAAAAATGTATAGAACATGCAATTCACTAGCATTCTTAAAGTAGATCACCCTTGAGTACCATGAGAAGCATGTACCATGAACAGTACAGTACAGCTAAAGGATGTACCGCGCCACCTAAAAGCCCCGTATATGGAGCACAGATTTATAAATCTTTTTCTGACACAGGGTCTCAAGGCATTCTTGTATACACAATCCTACTTGACAATGGGATACAGATGTTGCAATTCCAACTATCATCTGTGCTGAATTGATCATTGAACTCTAACTCAGGCTGAAGCCCATCCATATCGAGTAATACTTTGCTTAACAACCAGAAACTAAAAAAAAAATGCAGACACTTTAAAACACTGAAGATGTGTTTTAAAACATGCACTTTACTTGTCTTTAATTTTAATGTATATATTCTTATTTTTTGTACATTATAAAGTACACCACTACTGTTTTGTTGTTTTCATTATACAACCTACAATCCATCCTAGTTACTTTTTCTATAACATCACAGTTACTATATGAAACACACTTTGATCTTTTCTCTTTGAAACTGATTCATTTTTCAAAATATTGGGTGTTTATATATTAACGATGAACTATTACCATTCAAGTGTATTAGAATCATGGCATGTTATACACTTTTAACTTTCAAAAACATTATGGCCATCATAATAGCCAAATAGGTCAACATTCACCAAGATTGTTTATTAACTGATCTATGACAAACAAATAGACCCTAATTGGGAGTGACAAAATAACGGGAAAACAATTAGTAATAGAAGTTCTTCCCAATAGGTGGCAATCCCTTTGCAAATTTAGCATACGCAGTCTTCATAGAGGCCACTGAATGTCTCTATGTAACTGAAACTCCTCGCTGTTAGTGATGAAAAAATTGTTGCTAATCACAGACAGGTCATAAAGACACTAGGGGCCTGGTTTAGATCTTGGTGGATTGGTTACTCCATCACTACAGTGATGGATAACCCATCCGCCGAAATATAAATATCATAGGACATAATGGGATTTATATTTCTGCAGACGCAATACCTGTCACTTTTGTGAAGGAGTAACCCATCAAATGAGATCTAAATCAGGCCCATAGTAAGGTCCACAAGGTGAGGATATGGTCTAAGCAGAAATATCAACATGAGAATAAAAACGAAATGCAGGAGCAACTTTAAGCTGAGCTGGTACTAGCAGCCTGTAAAGAGACAAGCACTAGCTTATGAATAATGGAGATTAGTTACTTTAATTACATAATGAAGATTCATGATAATTAATAATAATGACTAATGAAAAATTAATGATGCATCCATAGCACAACTCATCCTTGTACCTTATATTGGATGAGAGATAGCCCAGACATCAAAATTCTCACCCGTTTGAGGATTGACTACAGACAAATGTAACTGCCTACCAGAGCTCATTGCAACTCAGCAAAGACAAAGAAAACAATCAATATTCAGAGACGGCTTAGCATCAGCCCCTTCATCCATTATAATCTCGGCCGCCTGCCATACCTCCTTCAAAAAGTTGTTGCCTATATATTTTCATTTTTGATTTGCGTTTTTGGATCATTAGAGAAGTAATTTAGCTTGTGTAGACATTGTTGATCCGGTCCAAATTTTTCTGACCGTCAATTTTAAAAATGGCAGCTGTGATGCAGTAATGATGTGATAGTTCAGGAACCATGATACCTATATACTTTATTTTGGTGTCAAAACAGGTTTTGAGTGGTCAAGTAGTCATATAGAGACAGAAAATAACTCCTCAGAGCAAGCCTTCCGCAATTTTCCAAAATGGCAGCTATAATATAGAAAGAACAGACATATAGAGAAATGAAACAGATAGTTATAGTTTTTAACCCTCTTATGCATACACCAAACAATGTTTATGATCTAAATATGAAAAAAATATGTTTTAGACTCATTTTCAGAGTTCACTTTATTTATTTGTTTCGGCAATCGCTAGTGGTACATTTTCAGAATGTTGAACATTTGAGAAGAGTATATCGACTGAGACATCTTTTTGGAATATATGATGTTACAATGCATACAATTACAACGCATGCTTCTACAACGCAGTATTTACATCGTATTTACCTTTACATTGCATGATTTTACAATGCATGCCATTACAACGCATTTTTAAAAACTGCCATTACAACGCATTCCGTTACAATGCATACCATTACAACGCATACCATTACAACGCATAATACTTTTAGGGCAACAGTAGGGTAAGTGTTGGATAGTGTAGGGGTACAAATTACTATCCCTACTCCAGTGAGTGCAACAGTAGGGAAAGTGTTGGATAGTGTAGGGGTAAAAATTACTATTCCCATGTACCCCAAAACTCATACCCACCCTAATACTATTTTTTTCCAACACTTACCTTATAATGTGTTGTAATGACACGCGTTGTAATGGTATGCATTGTAATGACATGTGTTTTAGTGACATGTGTTGTAATGACATGCATTGTAATGGCATGCGATGTAAAGGCAGTTGTGTTGTAACAGTTGCGTTGTAAAGGTATGTCGTTGTAATGGCTGCGTTGTAATGGATGTTTCCCATCTTTTTGTAGCACACATTTTGCAAGTAAGTTCTGTTGGAAGAGGCTTTAGAAATGTCATAGTTTATAGCACCCCATCAATATCTACCCAACCAAATTCACATAGATCTTTCTCTACATATGCATCATTCAAATCATTTACACATCTTCTGATCAAGGAGAACACTCTTTTGTGTGTCCACGCACTGAACATGACGTCGGTGGAAGGTCACTTAGCATGACTGATCTCTTGAACTCACTGTACTAAAGATTGTCAAATGTCTGACAGTCAGAACTCGTTTTCAAACACGCACAAGGTATTTTTTGACATCTTTGAAGTCACATTCTTCTTCTGTATCAGCAAATCCTTTAGAAACTTCATAGGTTCAGCAGTTGAAGCTCCAAACTTTGTTCCAGTTATGCTCATAAGAATATATGCCTTGATAATAACACTGAGCATCTCTGGGTAAAGTTTCTCGTACAGTATATGAAGCAGGATTAAGTGTCTTTTGTCACCTGTTCCATAACATATCCAGAACTCTGACAATCCTTGACTTATGGGCATTGCAACAAACCTGAGTAGCCGAATAATAACATCTGTGACATTTGATAGTACAATGAATCAATTGAAACCCTTTAGAACAGCCCACTCAACATTTGGCACAACACATCTTCCTCCAGTTTGCTGTTAAGTTATTGAACAATATGGCCCGTAACGTTTCAGTATATTGCTGCAGGCACCAACTCCTCATTGACAATAATTTCACTTGCAATAATTGGAAATGCAGTATTCACTGAAGCATCAGCATTGTTTTGGGGAGTTAACCTCCCCAAGTTCATCTTGTTCGATGTTGATGACCAGAATTTATCAAGTTGCACAGGTATGGGTGTCTACGTTTTGATGCAGGCAAGGTCAATTGTTCCACTTGTAGACATTCATCTGATTCTCTCACATTCTTTGACAGATAGTTCAAGATAACTGTCAAAGACAATGTGCAGTTCTTGCAAGGTGCACACTGACTTTGATATCTGTAGAACAGTCTGAACGACCTCTCTGAAGTTTTCCATGGATGAAATCTTTACCATTTGCAATTGTGACATATAGTTCACAGCAACAGTTGTTTTCAAAGAGGACACCTTTTTGAATTGAAATGCTTCAGGTGAAAGGTTTTCTTTTTGAGCTCTTATACAAGTTTGTGATTCACTGGCTTGGTTGCAGCATCTTCATCAAATAATGCGTTTGTTCAAAGAAGAACATGCAACAGAATTTCCTTGATAAATTGACCCCTTTGTTTTGCTACATCCATCTCTCAATGTGCTTGCGAAAGTTGTTTTTTGTAACCAGTTTTGTAGTGGCTGGTTGGACAAAACTCTTACTATGGCAATTAAAGCGTGGAACTTTAGCTTTAGTGATTATGTCAAACAGCTTTTTCTCTTTCAATATAAATCTCTCCTGCTTCAGTTCTGCGTATAGTTTCGATCCATGTTCCAAGACATCTAGTAGATGCGTCTTTATTTCGTTATCCACATATTGTTTTGTGATAAAGTTGTGTAGTCACACAGGCCCAATCATTTTGAATGGGTTTCCTTGCTTCTGCATGAAATAAAGAAGGCAGTCAACATGTTTGTTAAAATGTTCCCCTCTCTTTCCCACAAATTCATGGTGAGAAACAGTTTCACGATTGTACATTCATTTTGAATTTCTCATTTTTCTAAAAACATTGCAAATAGAAAGGACTTCATGGTAAACTTTTTGCCATTGAGCAAGATAATCCCTTTTACCTGTCTAACCAACCATTCCCTTGGAGATTTTCTGTGATCTCTGGATCATCTGTTCCAGTTTCATATCTCAAGGCACAACATTGAACTTTCCCTCTCTGTTTGTCACCACAAAATGTCTTTTGACTAATTTTCTGTAGAGTTATGTTTTTTTCACCCCTAGCTTCTTCACTCTTTCCAACTATCACAACCCATGTCTCAGGTAGTTTATGCAATCAAATTTGCGAAACAAAGTAATCAGTGACTCCACAATCTTCACACGCAGATCCCAATTATCTTACTGATCAGCATGTAACAAGTTTTTCACTATAGCTATCATGTAAAACATTTCTCCAGTAGCTCTGATTTTCATCGCATTCTTTAACAAATCTATTAACTTGGTTTTTAGGTTTTCTAATTTTGAACTGAGTGTATTGAACATTGCCTGACTTTGCATTCTGTCTTATGAATGAAGTGCGCCATATGCCATATTCACTTCTGAGTTTAGATATGCAAAACCTAATTTGTCATTCTTGTTCCAGAAAGCATTCAAATGCAATGTTTCTAAAGCCTCAGATTTGATGAGCAAACCTTGTAATGATTGAACATAATGAGTTCCACTCACTACTGACTGGACAGTTTTGCTTCCAAAATTTCAGCCTCAATAAGTGCATTGTCTATGCCACATCCACTGAGATAACTTAATGCACACTGCAACACAACGTTTGTCATGTAGAAAATGCCCATCACTGGATTAAGATCATCAAATTCTACTGGAGTGCTTATAAAAATGTCAGCTATAATACGGAAAACACCTTAATTGAAGAAAACTGGTAGGAAAGGCTGGTATTCAAGCTGAGCATGCACATTTTGGAAAGCTTTTAGAGCTGTGTATACAGTTGTGTAGTTTGTGACTGAAGATGATATCACTGTTAAACAACCAACCTTCTTCAGTGGGTCAGTATTCAGGGAGATCAGAGCACGAATTCCAGCCCACGAAGGATCTGGCTTTTCTTAATCCTTCAATCTGCACTGAATAAGCAATATGATAAATTCAGTTAAATCAGCTTTGCATACCGCAGCATCAGGTGGAAGAATATCCATGTCATCAGCCACTTTGACATTTTCTGGTAGACTGGAAAGTGTTGCTGGCTTGTAGTGATTTTGCACACTTTGACAAAGGCAGTTGGGTTATAAGTTTGCAGCTTCCCTTGTTTATGTGTACAGTTGACACAGCTTTTTTTCTAGCAGCTACTTCATTGGTACAGTCTTGAAAAAACACCTTGGCAATATCTTGTGTGCTGGATGTTCCAGGCAAAGAAGAACTGACTTTACAATAAAATGTATCAAGAGCAGCCTGGTAAAGTGACTTGGAAGTGGTGTGCTGTCGGAATCACCAGATTTTACTGCATCAGCTGCTAACAAGTTCCTGCTCCATACTTTGTCATTATAAATTGTTGGTACACCAATCCTATTCATTAAAGCGATTAGCTCTCTACTTTTGCACTTGTCATAGATTGCGTTGGCAGTCATCATGTGTAGCAGAGTTTTCTTTTTGCCGTGATGTAATTCATAAAACATAATTTGGAAAATACAGTAAATTTGCACAGCAGGAGCCTGTCGGTTCATGGGATTGTCTTCCACTTCGCTTATTTCTTCAAATCCATCATCAATGCTGTCGGCTTCTGTTCTGAACTCCAGCACTTTAGTTTATAACAGTTTTGCTTTGCTGATATTAAACAATGATGTAAAAATGTTAAGACAACATCAGGCATTCTTGTTGGCTCCCATGATTTGTGGAGCTCTAGGGCATCACAAAATTTGTCATTAAGTCCAAAACGGATATCTTTCAGGACTTTCTTAAAATTGTTCCTGCTGATTTTACTGCATCCTGTGATCTTATTTAGGCAGCAAGAACTTCAGGAGTCAAATTAGTTGAGAACGCCGTAAGTGGCTCATTCAATTTATTAGATTGACAAAAACTAATTCAGTCATTCTACATTCTCAACAGAAAAATCTTAATTTTAATATTATGGATCAAAACAGTTTCATCAATGTTGACCATTGTTGCTTTGATCTCACTTAGTGTGAACTCGTCGGCAGCACTCAAGAGTGGCTTTAAAACTTAATCTGCCTTTTTCTTTTCATATTTACTGCAACCTGTCCGGCAGGTTACCCTTAAAAGATCTCTAAACTGCGTACCCGGGAACATTTCTACTTTCAGATGTTCAAATCAATTGAGGAAATCACAATAGTTCATTAGGAATCTGCTGCAGTTGAGGACTGATTCTACAACAAGCACTCAGACTTAGAGCCCAATTTAGATCTTGGTGGATGGATTACTGCGGCACAACGCTAGAATCTAAATCCTATTATGTCGTATGGGATTTATTTTACAGCAGATGGGATATCCGTCACCGTTGTGTTGGAGTAACCAGCCGCCAAAATCCAAACCAGACCTTTAGAGATGCTGCTGCAATATATGGGAAGAGGGAAAGGCACATAAACAGCTAATGAATTGGGATGATTTCCTACTGAACAGCAGGTGGTACATTTTCTTCTTTAAACTATTAACAAGGAAACATTAAATTAAAGCTGAGAGATCTACTTTAATCCACACCTTTTAAGAACATGAGTGTTTCAGTCTTAATGACATTGCAGGTACATAAACTGCTGTTGTATCAAGGAAGGTTACTGTATTTAGAACAAAATTAAGAAACACATTTGCACTAGGTTTCTCCATGTTTACATCTTCCCAGGAAATTTAGTGCCTATGCATTAAAATGTCAAAAGTGAAACAAATATGTTGCACGCTTAATCTTTGATAAAAACTAGTACTGTCAGCCATCTCACATTTGGAAGGGCACCACTTTAAAAGGCTTTGCAAGAGGAATTTAGACATCAACAGCTGCGGAAAAGTTTTCAGATTATTTGTTTAAGGGGGCGTTGCCAAGCCTAAATATATGACATGAAAATCGAGTCACATGATGGTTATATAATATGACTTTTATTCATTAAACTGCATGTGACCTAAATATGTAACTTTTTATCCCATTCATTGATTTTCTCCATGTCCTTCCTTTAACTAGCATTTCTTTTTTGAAAGTGACTTGTTGACCAACCTAGTGACATTGTTAATGTTCCACTTATATTTCTATATATACATTCAGAATAAATCCCCAAGGGTTTGCATAGTTCCTTTTTTGAGCTGGGTACTCATGAATACAGTTTTGTATGCTGTCTCAGAAAAGATGTCACAAATATAATAGAAAGTCAAAGATTCCTGGCAACTGAAGGCCATATATTTATACTGGTATCTAACATACCCATGACAAATTTCTCTCAGTGTTACTCACACTTAATGCTTCTTGTTTTGGCACCTTTTTTTATTTTATATGACAATGTTAATGACGCTGCAAAAAAGAGCCGCCTAAAAAATCTCTTTCATGGTTTATAAATGAAGCAAGTCTGGAATCCCCTTAAGCAGCTCAGCCCCGAGTTTTAAGTCTTTAGGGGTAAAGGCAGGGGTGGTTGGTAAAGGTAAGAGGTAAGAGAGGTGGGGCAGGGCAGGGCGAAGTCAACATATAATAGGATAGGGAAAATAAAATAAATAAAATCACTTACCGTGTGCTCGCTGTATTGCCAACTCGGCAATGCGGCGAGAGCAAAGTAAGTGTTTTTGCTTATTTGCTTTCCCTAACCCGTCGTATGTCGTAATAGGTCAAAAGGATTTTCCAAAAGCAGTGACTGATGAGGTGGTGAGACTTGTTGCGATAAGACAATCAATCAAATTCATCATGGGTTAGAAGAGGCTGGATGTGGTATAAAGAGTGAAGCGCATCAGCAACTGGTGAAGTGGAGAAATGCTTTCTGCTGACATAAGCCATGTACTGCAGGTCACAGGATTGGATCCCAACAACGCTGACTCCACCATTCAGCCTTCTGAAGTTGATACATTGAGGAACATTTAACCATGTACTGATAACACCTGTTTTTCTTAGAACTAGCACAATATTAAAACAAAATTATTATTTCATCACTTGCCACCTATGTGGAAAGGTGGTCATAAATATATATTCTGAATTGATTATATCAATTCGAAATTTTGCATATATGAAATATACATATAAATCTGCATGTTACCCCACAGATGCCACAGGGTGTTTCACAAATAAAAGTCCAGGACTTTGAAATAGCACAAGTCCGTTCATTTTCATAGAATAGATCCTAGTAGATATTCTTCCCTCTTTTACCATCAATTCTTTGGTCTAGTGAAAAACAATTCCACATAGTTCAGTTTGCAAGAGTTCTCTTAAGTCAAGGTAGTTGGGTTGTGCCATTGAAATTTTGGTGGTTGAGTGGTACGATGTGAGGTAGCTTTTTAATGAAAAGAGATGTAGAAATGTTATTCTTTTTTTTATAAAGAAAACAAAAAGCTTGAAATACTTTCTAAAGGAGAGTCACTACAGTCATCCAAAAAACGATCAGGACTACAAATTCAGTTTGAGTTAGCCCTCATTTTGGATGAACATCAATCCAAAGTGTGGCCAAGTGGCTGTATTTATTCCGGATGTCATTCCCATAGCAATTAACTAACGGGTTCTTTTTTTCTACCTGTCTCTGCATAATATCATAAGATCATGTTCTTTGCCAGGTTCATATAGTCTCCGTGGCCGTATTGGGGACCGAGAGTCGGACGTATACTCACGTCGCAGCATGAAAGTGCTTCATTGAAGTTGGACGATACAGAAGCCACGATCACAACAATATTTTATGCACAGGACACGATCTTTCAAGACGGACCCATTCTATTCCCTGCCCTTGGGACCAGGACAGAATTATAACCGGTCTCAAGGCTGAATTCTTCATCTATTCATACCTATTAGCCCTGAGGAAGTCGCGGGCACTCCCGGGCGACAAAACACGTGTTGGCTGGACCAACGGAAGAAAGAAAAATTAAAGTGCAACAACTACGAAATTGTTGTGTTTATATTGTTACATGATAATAATCAGTACTTGATATTATAGGTGTGCTCGGGTACGGAAACAATATTGTGTGTGATCCCTGGGGATTACGAATTGGGAGGGGCGGGTGACCCCTCTTCCCTTGAGCACCTACAGAGAGTTTGCACCAACTAAAGTACTGGAAAGGGAAAGCGCCATTACCAACCAGGGACTCATCATCCATTCATTTTGATATTATGTGAAAACGACCCACCCCTGCAGTACTACTTTCCGTCCTTATGAATGCTTTTGTGAATCAATCCCAAATTAAATAAGCTTGAAAATCTAAACTGTTAATTTAAACGACTATCCGGGTCACTATGCTGGATTGGGAAAACAGCATATAAGGATATGAATGTGCTCAGTGCATGTGCTACATAACTACTGCCTGCAAAATTCTAAAGAGTAACATTTTGATCTTGTTTTGCTTGTTACAAACAAACAAGCACAGTTGCCCAGCATGCCTTCCTCTTCCCCTCTGAAAATGCCGTGTGTTCAGTAAGGCTCAGAAGGCCACTGCTAACAACTGGTTCTGTTGGCCTCGCGTCAGAACACCGGACTCTGGAAGCAAGCTGGCAAGGGGCTTGGCTTGCCACAAGATCAGCTGGAGTTTATTCTTTGTTCTGGCAGCTCAAGCAGTTTTGAGCCAAAGATGAACACCGCGTGAGCTGGGAAAATGTTTTTGTGAGGGAGGTAATGGCAGCTCAGAGTCAGCGCCATAGTGTATTTGTGCAAAGGTTAAAACATTTGGGAGTTTCTTTGTGTCCTTCTCAACTCAGGGGGCAGTTTCATAGTTCAAACAAAACACGTACAGAAATTGGTCTCAAGCTGATTAAGAAGGATACAGTCTATTCCTCTGGCTCAAGCCAAGCTGGTGTCACGTTGACTACATTGTCACGATTCCTTAGGAGCTGAAAGATTTCTGCAATAGAGTTTTCCCAAACCCTTTTTATTAATTTATTTATTGTTTGAATTGCTTGGAATTCACCCGCCTCCGTTTCATAGAGCTCTGCAAGGCTTTGTAACGATCAGTTTGGTTTGCCGTGTTTCAGTATTTTATAACATATATAAATTTGTCATATAAAAGTAAATTAACAATTTTGTACAGTTTTATCATTCAGCTTGAGAAAAATACTTGTTTTCACAAAATGATCGGTAAGTGTTTTAAAAAACAATTAGAAAAATGGAATGTAGAGAGCCCCATTGAAAACAATGAAGCGGCTCAGGGCTAATAATGGCTGGTATAAACCTTCTATTCCAATTTTCTAATGTTTGTCTTTCTGTTTCTACCTTTTTAATTTAGAACATTCTACCCTCAGTGGGTGGTATGTCCTAATCGCCTTATAGCTCTTCAGTCTTGGCATCTAAGGCTACTTTTAAAAATGTACAGTACAGTTTTCACAGTTATTTATCAAACCTTATTATATGCATATATTTTGGAACCACAACAGTAATACACTCCTTTAGAACCTCACCGTGGTATGTATTCATGGCAAACTAATTAATTATTTTTGTAAAAAATGGTGTTCTAGTTACCACTCACTTATAAGTTTCCTCAGATGTAGAATGATGCTTTAACATTTAATCACTGATGCAATTCTGCCATTTCATGACGTGGGAAGACAGTGTGCGGTCTGTACTAGTTCAAGGTTGGAGAAAAACATGCCCAAAGAGCTGCACAAGGATAAGCAGAAACAATGTAAAAACACATAATTATCTGTGTATTACAGCAAATCTTTACACATGTAGTTAAAAATAGACTGGTACATTATTAGCACTTTGTGGCATTACATCCAGATGTAGCCCTGTCCTCTAAATGAGCAGGATGTCAATATGTTGTTTTTATTATGAATTCATATTGCTTATACTGTGCCCGCTATGAGCTTAATTGCATCAAGTTGGGTTTCACAGCTCACTTGTTTCATCCTGCTCATTTGTTATGATCTACCAATTTATTTTTCAGTACCTGCCTGACCCTACTTACTTTCTTCAACATCACAGCCAATTGCACGTAAAGATTTGTCTTCACATCACACATACTTGTTAAGTCATGGAACCTGGTCAGACCTTACAAGCATAAATCTGCTAATTCAGATGAGAAGAATGATAGAGGGGTTTTCATAAAGACGTTTGTAGTCAAAATACACATGGTCTAAAAGGGGAGACTGCTAAAGACATTGGGCCTGATTCACAAAAGTAACTTACACTTTTGAGTAAATTTCACTTTTGAGTACGCTTAATACTTTTCAGTATTCTTTAACTGCACTTTTGTAGTAACGTACACTTTGTAGTAAATTAATTATTTTTAGTAAGTCTAGCACTACAAATGGCTAACCAGTGGCACAGCAACACCCTCCCATTTAAAATAGTAGAGTCTTGCTCAATTTATCTTCTGTATTCACTTTTCTTAAGTTCAGATCCAACTAGGATGAGATTGAGGACGTTAGCAGAGCAGAGGAGTCCATTGACAGTTGGAGGAATCATTTTACTGCATACGTATGTCAGCTCTCAATTGTTCTGCATGAGTAAGATAAAGGGTTCCCATTTTCATTCTGGTCACTTTAAGCAGCCAGTGCAGTGAAAGAATTTAGTTCCAATGAATCTCTGCTCTTCGATCCAGAAATCTGGATAGCAGAAGCAATTTGAATATTTTACTGTTTATCAGGCATGCAGTCTGGAAGGCAGGCAAGAAACACATTTGCACGGTGAACAAATAATCTGATATCATGTTGCGGATAACAGAGACTTTGTAACAAAGAGTCCTTATTTGCTGAAAAGGTAAACTATATATCCTTCAAGCATTGTGGGTACTTGGAAGGAGTGATGTAGGGAGCTTCATTTTAGGATTGAGACCAAAGTAATGAAGGGCATAGGGGGAGGAGGTGCAACACTGAGGGAATGTCATTCAGCAAAATCTCTCAACTTTCAGTGCCATGAAATGCAGGCATTTTAGATATTGGTGATTAGACTGAATGGGTAGGAAATCAGGTGAAATAACTTTTAGAAAACATGCCCGGATGACATTTTTAGTTTCCCTAATTATCATTTTGATTCTGGGGATCATCATAACAATACATCTTTTTTTAATATAAAAAATACCTTAAATTACTCTTTAAGGTAATGGTAGGATACTTTCTGACACTACTATGTTTGTGAGGTGCATTTTAAAGGAATTGCTTAGACTGTTACGGTAGCTTGCAAGTTCAATAGGTAACTGGTAGTCACATCTTTTCAAGGAATTGTGCTGATTTCTCTCCGCTCTAAATGAGATAGACGGTATTCATGTAAAGCATTGCGGTAACCACCTGTGGGCTACTGAAGACATTATGGTCTACATTGGCCTATTGCTCTTTCTGAAATTATCACCTAAAATGGAAATTCCAATTTTTTGTCCATGCATCCCTTTCACATTGCACAATATAATGACACACCATTTTCATATCTGGAGAGTAGAATAGAACATTGTCATTTTTGGAGATGAGTGACTATGACAGCCTAGGGTTTTATAAACACAGCCATAATGTAACAGCTAATTCAAGGAGAAATTTAAATTATGCCATCAAAATTACAATACATTTTTAAAATGTCTTAAAATGTAGCATTTTCTGGTTTTGCCTGGTTTTCACCCATAGAAGGTATCATCGATGCAGAAACTGTCAGAGAGAAATGTTCTGCTTGACCCTGCCTCCTGCTGGCATCTTTCATGTCTTTTTTACTTGATGTATTCTTTGAGTGAACAAAGTCACACAAGATGCCGGCAACCACCTTCACTCTCATAGTGTAAGTTCACAAAATGTCTTTGAAAGAAATACACAATTTTGTCTATCTCTTGAAATAGTCTCTGGCGCCATCCTGGATCATTTGTACTGCAATGCTGCATTATTGATGCAGCAGGTGCAATATCAGCACAGCAGTTTACACTATGCCCTCAAGTCAAAAATTCAAGACAAAAGGCCACCCCAGCCCCCCTTCTACCATAGGTATAGCAGTTGATGAAGGAAGTGTGGATGTGGATATAGCGTTCTCTGATAATTAAGCACCTCTGGTTTGCAATGATCCTTTGAATGTGTATCTATGTAATCTTAACCTCTGACTCTAGTCCACAGCTCTCATAGTATAAAAAATAAGTGTAACCCACAAAATATCGTCTTGCTGCAGCCAAGTAGTTGTAGTGCTCTGGTTGGTTGGGGGGAGTCAATACGAGAGGAGGCATAATGAGGGAAAGAAAAATAATGAAAACTTATTGGAAAGAAAAAACAAATAGAGGGAATGGAAAATGGAGGAGTAGTGGAAAAGTCAGAGAGGAAATGTGTGTGTATGTGTGTGTGTGTTTGTGTGTGTGTGTGCATTTGTCTGTGTGTAGAAAGAGAAAAAAGAAAAGGCAAAGAAAGCAAAAACAAAGATGATGACGAAAAATGAAGGAGGAAAGGAAAAAGAGAAAAGTGTTAGCATACAAAAATAGACTACTTTAAGGAAGAAAGAAAGCACAAAAGAACAAAATAAACAGAAACCTGTAAAAGGAGAGAGGAAGGGGGGAG
Organism: Triturus cristatus; assembly: GCF_964204655.1. Lineage (NCBI taxonomy): Eukaryota > Metazoa > Chordata > Amphibia > Caudata > Salamandridae > Triturus > Triturus cristatus. The sequence continues at coordinate 505,023,964 of NC_140591.1, forward strand.
GTAAAAAAAGAAACACAAAATAATCCTAAACTAGGAATTGAAATGAGAAGGAAGAAATAAGTACATTAAAATAAAAGAATAAGATCAAATGAAAGGGGCAAAAAGGACTGAATATGGGATGAACAGGAAGAAAAATGTATAAGGAAGAAATGGCTAAATAAATGGTTATGAAGAAATAAAAGGTGCACAAAAGAAAATGCAATTAATAGAAATTATGTGAAAGTGGACAAAATACAATACATGATATAGGGCAGTCCCATCATAAAAAGAGAGCTAAAGTGATAAAAGGAGAAAAGGAAACACGGAGACAAGCAGTCAGAAGAAGAAAAAAGAGCAAGAGAAATACTGTAAATGAGAGGAAGATGCGTAGAGGGTGAACAGAAGGGAGCAAAGACATGATGGAGAATGGAAAGAAATAGCTATGCAAAGCAAAATAAATTGGAACGAGAATGCTTATATGCAGTTGAGCAGAGAGAGACAGATTATAAGAATAAAGGAATCATAGAAAGATACAAAAAAGGTGGTGGAAAATAAGGGAAAAGCAATTCAAGAATGTTTAATATGGTAGAAAAAATACGTATTAAAAATTTGGAAGACACTGAAGGATATGACACTGGACAAAATCTGATCGTTTGATTTAAGAGAATGAAGGAGTAAAATGTGGCGGGGACATTTTAATGACCCGAGACAATGAGTAATAGAATGTAGAGGTAACTATAAGGGTGAAACTCTGAGATAAAGAAGCACAGGTGGGAGATTTATAGGTGCATAGGAGATCTTAACTAGTACAAACTGGGCAATAAAAGTAGAAATATAAGCGAGTGGACATTGCAAGGACGGACATGTTGGCGACAGTCTCAGAGATAGAAGAGTGAGCATGAGAGAGAATTTGGAGACACAGCCATTATGAGATACAGATGTCTGCAAGACCAATGGAGTTGAAATGAAACGGTAAGTGTTGAGAGTTAAATTAGCAGGGATAACTATAAGAAAATGAAAGTGCAAATTTTGAAAAACTGATGTGGAAGTGAGAGGCAGGGAATTGGAAGTGAGAAGAAATCTGTGACAAGATCTGTTGACAGTACGACTGGTAGCAATGTAAAGATGGAACAATCTTTACATTTGCGATATACCACAAATTCTGACTCTGTGAATCAGTATATGGAGTTTACAATTACAGATTGCTTTTTTGCTCTTCAAGTACCACTTATCTATGCTAAAATGTTTGTGAATTGAGATCCATGTGAAGAAAGCTCTTTTAAAATGCACATTCCATACTTCACTTACTTAACAATGCTTTGCTGTGTAACACATGAGCCCTGAATTTGCTCACAAACACATCCTGTGCTTCTCTCTATTTCAAAGACAGCACAAGACTAGAGTTTAATCAATTTACATTCCTAGGAAGAAATATTTGTAAAATTCAACTGTTCTTTGAAGCAAAACGCACAAATATTTACCAGGTTTCGTTTTTCTTCACAGCTGGTGAGGAAATAATTTTCCAACTCTTTTGAAGTCACAGAGCAATCTTTAAAGTGAATCAGAATAAATGTAGAGTGCACATTTGAAGCTTGACCTTGTTAGAGACTTATAAAAACAAGCACAGTTATAGGGCCAGTTCATATTAGGACGGCAATTTTAAAATGGCATGAAAATAAATTATCTTCTGTAGACTGCAGTAGAATTGGCCTCAACTGAAGGATTAAACTCCCAAACTGATGTCAGTTCTCTTCACATCACATAAGTTGATTTCAACGTCTATTCTTCTAAGACATGCAAAGAAGCAGTCTCCTCTAATGTCATGTCAGGTCCCCAGTCTCAGTGCACAAAGCACCACTAGGCTCCCTCAATGTAAAATGTTCTCAATCTGTCCCTACATGAATTAACTTTGAATGTTAATACTGTAGAAGAGATATACTGTAAATTCCTCCAGTTCAATAAATTGAAAACTCCCTTGAGTGAGTTTAGATTTAGGGGTGTACACTTTTTTTATTGCGAGAGAGAAATCTAGTGTAGGAGTTTCCTGATTATCCTAAATCTGCCCTTTGGCCTACGTTTTCCAATTAATTTTTAAATTGGGATTATTTTCTCATGAATGTTAGTTGGTGCTGAAAATGGATTTGCCATTTCCTTGCAAATTAAAACCATTTTCCTCACGGCATTGAAACCTGATGGATAATGGATATCTTTTTTCCTAATATATAACATTTACCAGAAAGTTCTGATTTTAATGTTGAATTCTACATTTTGAATATTTTCTCAAATATGAGGAGTAAGACTAGCATTTCCAAGAACTGCATACACCGGTACATAAATACATCCAGACATACAAATTTTTTATTTTTTATTTTTTTTATTGAGCAGAATAAAACAACATACATTAAATTCAGCATCCCATAACATCGATATATATTATAATATAATTAATACATCATTTTAAATTATAGAGGAGTAATCATCTTCATCCTTCTCTTGTACTTAAAGTGCAGATGCAGTTCAACTCAGAGCCCTGAGAATATCATTGAGCAGCATAATTTAAACAATACATCCAGACATACATGCATACAATTATGGGATGTTCTCAAGGGAAAAACTTTGGAACTTCCTCACCCCTAATTGTAGTAGGTGCACAGAAGATGTGTCTGGTCCACTGTTGCTGAATAATTATTGCTACACTTTGAGGTCCCCAATCTTGAACAGTCGGTCGTCATAGTTCATTGAGCATCTAATTCATTGCGATGATTGCCATCTTTGCATATTTCAAATTTCGTCAAAGAAATTAGGCAGCTAAACTACATAATTACGTGAAAACGATCCATAACAATAAAGGATCATTTACCTTAACAAGCTTTGTGATCAAAGGATAAATACAGGTTGTGCAAATGAGCCTCTCGGTGTTACTAATTTGCATAAGTAGACCTTGCTCTGATTAGTGGGAATGAATACATTAAAATAATTTTAAGGTATTCAGTAATCATTTTGCTTCATTTGTTTCCAACAATTAAAGTTCAACTTATTTTTTTTTAAAACATTTACATTGATTGAAAATGAAAAAGCGCTTCAGTGTAACACTTGCTTTTATGTGTTCCTCCCCATGACTCAGAATGTTCGGGAACAGCCAGAGGAACAGATCTTCACACAAATAACTGGAGCAACAGATCACACGCTGTGCACACAGCAGCTGACGCACACTGCATGTCACAGACATATAAAGTAAAAAAAAAATGCGGCAAAATCTCTTGATTGATTTTTAATTAAGGGAAACACACGAAGGGAAACATTTAAAGCACCATTCCTTGTTTACTCTCTTTATCAGCTGAATGCAGCCTTTGTACTGATTGATTACTGGTCCATTAAAAATCAATTTGAAGTCTGCAAAGCAGCAACTGGTCACTTGCTTAGGAGATACTGCATACTGCTTACTCTGTTATTCTGGACATAAACTCCTATTCGCTTATTTACCAATTTCTTTGAAAACAAATAAAACACATATTAGCCGGGCCAGGAACTGGGATAATATTTAGACATTTATATTTCAATAGTTAATACTAATTTATTCTAGTGAGTTTTGTATAGCACAGTGCAAGCAGTTTCTACAGTCTCCAATGTGCCATAGTCTTTTGTCCCAGCAGAGAGTAATTTTCTGTAAGGTTTGGTATTTTCACCTTCTGCCAAAATGTTATGCATGTTCCTACTACCCCGTGCTTAGTTTGAAAAATAATAACTCTCAGACCCCAGAGTTTTGCTCAGAAGCCAGTGGCTGACACTATTGACGAAAACCAAAGCTGCGTAGTCTTGATTCCATCACTTGCCTTTTTAATGCACAGACAGACACTCCCTGCACCTTTATCTCACTCTTGCAGGTTCCTGCTTTCTTTCTCTATAGCAGTGTTTCTGTCTTTCTCTCCCTCCTTTTCTTCCCGATTGTATATTTTCACTCTCTTACTCCAGGTCAAAGTCCAATGAGATAAAATGAGTGCTGGTCCACAAAAATGAGTGTATGGACCCACCTGCAACCACCAGCTCAAATTAAGCACTATTCCCATTTAACTTTCAAGTTTTTGTTTCAGTTTTGCTTTGTGTGTTTCTGCAGCAGATTTGCTCTGCTCCTGATTTTGCACTGGGATGCTGAGCTTTTGCTGTTCTTGTAGGTTTATTCTCACCATTCACTGCTGCTGACTGTCATTTTGTGTGTCATCTCAGTTAATGTCCCCAACAAACTGTATGTGTCAGAATGTACGTGTTGTTTGTGGGTTGTGATGTGTCAGAATGTTTAAGTCTCATGTGCAGTTGTGACGTGGGTGTCAGTTCTGTTAGGTGCTATGTGTAGTTGTGTGTGTCACCCTTAATTAGTATGAGGTTAGTGCATTGTTCCTCGGTCTTTTAAAGTGTTGTGCCTTAGCAGTGTTTTTCTGGACTAGTTGTTGAATATCTTTGCTTACGTCCTGCCTGGACCGTCACAATTTTAGAGCGGACCAGTCGCTAAAGACCTCAAAGGTCGTTTAGGGGACAGCTTGAAGTGTCTTAGATTTGTTAGTTGAAGAGAGTAGCCGCATTTGCCTATGTCTTAGCGATGAGGAGGAGGAAAGAGCGAAGAAAGAGGAAAGGGAGAGAAGGTAGTTAAGAGTAAGGGGGAGAGGATGCACCTGTGACTATAAACATTTTTGTCACTTTCTGGCCTTAATCTTATGTTTTTTTATCAAGTCTGGTGTTTTATCCCTTCAACTAACGTTGTGTATTTCGTGCTTCCCATTTCTGTGTATTATGAAGTGAAATATATGTACCAAGCAGAAAGAATCCCCGGTAGACCCAAGTGGGAAGGGCGAAAAATGATATATCTAGTACTCTTATCACATTTTGGCACTTAATCATAGAAAATCTTGTGTTTTGGAAAAACAACAAAGATTTTTAAATGATTACCTTTAATAGAACACTACACTAGTAGAATCCAATGTTGGTAAAATTTACTTTTAATATACAACTATATTTTTGGCATACATGTCTCTTAAAATGCTAACCAAAGTGTGCAAGTAAGTGAGTTGTTGCAAAAACCTTGAATCACATCGATCACATTTAGTGGAATTGGGTTCAAATAAAATGCTATAAATGAGTGGCCAAATTTTGTAACACTATAACTGATTGTATATATAGATTTCATACAATCTTTGCTGTCCAGTAAAAACTCTAAAGGGCCTGAATTGTTATTGGGGTACACAAAAAGAAATCCATTCTTTTTATGGGCTGGGATACTTGCTCAAACATACAGGAGGCTGGGACTGTGATGGATCATTACGTGATCGAAATGACATTCTTTACATGATGCTACCCTTAGTGTTGTACTGCTTATTTGGTGTGACAGCAGTAAAATGTTATTACATTGCTTTCTTAAGGCCAAAGTATGGGGCTGGCAATTTTACTGTGCTTTTTGGATATAAAGCTTGGGTCTAATGGCCTGAATGGAGACAATGTATGAATTTCATGGTTATGTATTGATAACTTTTGGATAAAGTCTGTTGATTCAGCATGTGCTTAGATCGTCTGTAGCTTCTGTTAGACTTGCTCAGCAGGATTGAACCAAGTCAAACTCATCGATAATAAGCTTCAGATGAGCTTTGGCTGAGATTTTCCTAAGCACAAGAGGACAGATATGAGCGCTCTCTTTCTCCGCGGGATCTGTGTCAACCTGTCTGATTTCTACAGTATTTGGGCTATGTTTCTGGAAGTCTCCAGTGGAGGCCAAGACTTGTAAAGGTTGATAATGAGTTAAAGGAAGGGAGGGAGGCTGAATGGACCATAACGTGGCACAGAGGGCGAGGGTATGGGTGGGAAAAAGAGGACCAGAAGGTGAAGGAAGCTGATAAGGGAGTGATAGAACCAACAATCACACAGCATCCAGATGGTTGATCCTTCTGGAAGATTCCATGCTTTTGGGCCGCAAACCTGAGGGACAGCTGCACGGTGCTGCTGGAGTGACATCGATTAAGAATGGCTGGAAAAACCATTAATGAAGTCCGGTTTGTAGTTGAAAACAAATGATATTTTCAGTTTCAAAAAAGTCTAACTGCATATATTATTAGGAATTTTGACCACGGAAAATATTCACAGGCCAAATTGCCTCGATTAACAATGAAATATGTCATCTCATGAGATACATCAGTCTCCAAAGAAAGCAAAATAAAGGCCTATGTAATGTTAGGTAATGTTACATTGTCTATATACGGCACAATATCCATTACCCTGATGTCTATCTATCCCAGTTTATTTCTCAGAGCTCATGGTTCCAGCTGTTTCAATGAACATTCATTTCATGCAGTACAAGATTATTAGAGGTTGTCACAATGTTAAGAAATTAACACTGCCCCTCTTTTGGGGTTGGTGTGTCCGCAAGGAAATAGAGAGCCTTCTTAAGACATATACTGGTAGAATGTTTGTTTCAATATCCTACTATCCATAGGAATTTTTGCTTCTTTTTTTCTGGTGAAACAAAACCCAGAAATGTTATTCTGGAAAGCTCTTAATCTCTCATGAATTTCCCATGCAGTTAATTATAGTTGTCAGATGCTTTATTGTGGGAGAGGAATTCGGGCTTTGGTAATTGTTCCTGTTTTTAATTGCCACTGACATGAAAATGCAGGCAATTATGTGAAAATAATAGCTGGATGGAAAGCCTACACATTAGCTGTCAGGGGCCTTTGGCCACCTTTTCTTTCAGCTGCATTCAGATGACCTGAAATCCTATTTTCATTTAATCACTGCAGATTAATACAAAAAAATATATATTCGCAGTCAGTTGTCTTTGTGAATGTCCGCTTGTACAACTAAAGAATTTGTGTGGCTGGACTCTAAGGGCAGATGGATAAACTCTGGTTGCTGTCTGGCCTGTGGAGGCCACATCCACGAGAGCTAAAACTCAGATAAAATGTGAAGATAAATTTATGAACTTCAGTAGCTGGTTGATCTGTAAAGTTTGTTGGCTAATATGTAAAGTCAGCTGGAGGAAATGTATAATATTCATTCAGACATAAGTGGGAGGCTCTCCAGTTGAATAACAGAGACTTGTTTATGAAATCCCCAGCACACGTAATTATTAAACTTGGTTTCTAAAATTGACCGTCTGTAAGTCAGATACACTACATGAACATCAGTGAGTCATATACGAAGTCTTCTTCTTTGATCTTTATTTCAAGAATCTCTCAAATGAAACATCATAGTCACAGCCAACACGTGTTTCGTCGTATAGGGAAAGTAATCCCAGGACTGCCTCAAGGCTGTGCAGAAAAAAAAAACAGTAATAAATACCAACTGGCATCAAGAACTTATGGATAGAGAGGGGTCACTAATCAAAGAAATGCAATCATTATAATTCGACAGGAATTAAAAATTTTTTTTGTATAAGGTGGATTTCCAAACATAAGTTATTAATGAAGTGAAATGAAAAGAAAAGGAACTTGTGGCGCAAAACAGTGAGAACATAAATATGTATCCAAATGCAGGGCAAATTTAACGGATTGGAGAGTAATTTGTAAGTATCAACAAGTGTGATATGAGCGGTACTGAAAACTAATAAGAATGGACCACAAGGATGGAGAGAGAAGGGAGTAGACGTGAAAACACACACGTGATCCTAATATGAGAGGATATGTAAAATAAATCCTCGGAACCAAAGTAGAAAAGTGAGCATCAAGCCAGCATGCCAACCCGTGATAATACACGTAATCACCAAGGCCCCACGGCCAAGCATAGTTACCTATTTTCTGTTCAAATATGTTACTATTGAATAAAGAGAAAAAACAACACCACGAGAAACCAAATTAATGCTCTGTTCTCTTGATTCTCGACCTAATATAACGCTTTATAGCAAGACGAGACCTACTTCTAATGTGGTTAAAATTACGGACCACAGGTGGGGGTCTGATCCTGGACGGGGACACCGGAAATTCACAATCTTTTCCCCAAAGTAGCGTGAGTCTCGTTTTGATCTGTGAGGTTAGAGAAAAGCCCATGAGTATTCTGCCATAATTACTAGTGACGGGCTTTTAAAGCAACTACCTAAAAAAAACCTAGAGATACTGCTATGTAGATATCACGAAATTGTACTCAGATTGTATCTCAAAACACTCCCAAATCCCAAGTCTCTAATCACAAAGACTAAGCTATTGCGGTGGTCATTATCTACATTCGTCTCATTAGACGATCTCTGCAAAATCTTACCCCCACATGTGGTCCGGAATTTTAACCACATTAGAAGTAGGTCTCGTCTTGCTATAAAGCGTTATATTAGGTCAAGAATCAAGAGAACAGAGCATTAATTTGGTTTCTCATGGTGTTGTTTTTTCTCTTTATTCAATAGTAACATATTTGAACAGAAAATAGGTAACTATGCTTGTCCATGGGGCCTTGGTGATTACGTGTATTATCAGGGGTTGGCATGCTGGCTTGATGCTCACTTTTCTACTTTGGTTCCGAGGATTTATTTTACATATCCTCTCATATTAGGATCACGTGTGTGTTTTCACGTCTACTCTCTTCTCTCTCCATCCTTGTGGTCCATTCTTATTAGTTTTCAGTACCGCTCATATCACGCTTGTTGATACTTACAAATTACTCTCCAATCCGTTAAATTTGCCCTGCATTTGGATACATATTTATGTTCTCACTGTTTTGCGCCACAAGTTCCTTTTCTTTTCATTTCACTTCATTAATAACTTATGTTTGGAAATCCACCTTATACAAAAAAATGTTTTAATTCCTGTCGAATTATAATGATTGCATTTCTTTGATTAGTGACCCCTCTCTATCCATAAGTTCTTGATGCCAGTTGGTATTTATTACAGTTTTTTTTTTCTGCACAGCCTTGAGGAAGTCCTGGGATTACTTTCCCTATACGACGAAACACGTGTTGGCTTTGACTATGATGTTTCATTTGAGAGATTCTTGAAATAAAGATCAAAGAAGAAGACTTCGTATATGACCCTCTGATGTTCATGTAGTGTATCTGACTTACAGACGGTCAATTTTAGAAACCAAGTTTAATAATTACGCGTGCTGGGGATTTGATAAACAATTACGCCGAGCTCTTGCTTTCCCTGTAGAGTTTTGTGGTTTCTCTACACCTTACAGCACCGTCATATATGTGAATTACCTGATATGTATGTGTTTTTCCTTTGAAGCGCCCTTATACCTATGACCTATACCACATATCCGCTGATTTAACTGAATAACAGAGACTTGCAGTATTATTTTGGTGACTGACGGGCTGAAATAGGGCTACAGAAATGCTGGAGGTGTCATATTGTAAGCATATGGTGTACAGGATTGATCAGATAACTAAGTATTTCTATAGCAAAAAAGAAGACTGACTGTAATTTAAAGTTGGTGACACTGATCAGTGAAATGTAGGCGGGTTAACTGTAGTAGGTGATTATGGACTATGGAGGCCAGCTCCGTGGACTGTGGAGGCAATTTTGCTTAATCGGTAAGGTTAAGGTACTGAGCAGTTTGGAAGGTTATTCGATCTATAGGAAAAGACAATAGTGGATCAGAAAGTTACAAAGACGTATTTCAAAGATTTATTTAGTTATTGCCAAAATTAACTGACAAAACAGAAGAAGAACTGGGCTGCCACTGGTTGTAGAAAAGGGCAGTAATATAGCATAATAATGGATAAGACACATAGGGCCTTATTCACTATGGTAAGCTTACACTTTTGTGTAAGTTTATGATTGTTTGCTATTCAGAAAGGTATTTTACTTGTACTGTCTTCACAACTGTGGAGTCTCCACACATAACAAAGATAGGATAGTCCTATCTCTTTATGTGCGGTGACTCCACAGTTGTAAAGATATTACTAGTAACATTTCTTAGTGAATAGCAAGCAATTGTAATCTTACACAAAAATGTAAGTTTAACTTTGCGAATCAGACCCTAAGACTTCCTTGTACGAAACCGTGTAAACATTAGTGTTAAAGCCTAAGTATAAATGTAAAGTAACATTTTAAAAGTAAAGAAAATAAAAAGCAAACAAAGACTGGCTGGAGATCAATTAACATTGCATTTGTATGTGACACAGCAATACGTGCTCACACACACACACACACACACTAAATCACATTGAAACACTCTCTGTACATACTTCATGAATTCAGTAGTTGCAACAGTTATGTGAATCATTTTGCTGTTTATGCATTGATAAAAAGATAATTATATATATGTGTATGTGTGTATAAATACACAAACACACACACATATATGTATGTGTGTGTGCGAGTGTGTCTAATACATCTCCTTGTACTTCATTTCACCCAAATCCGTACACTGTACCTTTGCTGCAGCAGGTAAAAATATAATTTAAGTTGATCCGATTGCACTAGTTCTCTATTAATCAATATTGGTCTTAAGTGTCGTTTTTTCATTTTTAAATCTGGAAAATGCACATGCTTAATTTACCCCAGTGCTTTAAGTGGGAGGGAAAAGGAGGGGGTGGAAGGCTCTAAAGGTGGCCTGGACTAAGAAGTAGCCCCAGGAAACTGCCACAAAAGGTGCAGCCTTTATAACTTTGGGAGCAGCCTAATACATGTGAAACACAATTCTATGCTGGATAAATTCATGTATAGAATCTTACTGGACATCGAATAACCGAAACCAGCAGACAACACGTATTTATGTAGCAGTTTATAGCCCCATTATTCTGCGTCATGAGCAATAAACAATGGACAAAGTAAATTTAAAAGTAAGTTGCGCCTTAACTACTTTCTAGCGCAACCCTTGGACAATTAAGTGAAGGCTGGGGACAACTTGATTATTCACTTGGAGTCAAACGGTACCTTCGGTCCTAAGTCACCAATGGTAAATGACAGTATCTACTGAGTCGCTTCATCTCAGTGACACCAATGGAGTTTACTGTGGCGTTGCATTGCTGCTCCATCGCGTGACAGGAAGACAGGGACAGGTTTTTTCTTTAGCCACCACAAATGGAAGCCCCACAGGACCCTGGTTCAGTGTCAGTTATATATGTATTTGCTTTCCCAGTGTACAAGCCGTGTGCCGCATAGAACACTGAATTAGCCCCTAATTATGATGTTTGCGCTGAAGGACACCCACAACTGAATACAACATAAATCAAAGTGGGCTAACTGATTCCATGGTAAACTATCTGCTTTAAACTTTCGGTGGGTAAAGCAACTGGATGTAATTTTTAATGACTTAAAATATGCATTTTAATACCGGCAACATCTGTTAGGTTGGAAAAAATAGAAACCCATACCTGATTCTATACCTCGATGGTAATTACGTTTCCAGGCACAGAACAGCGTCATATGTTTGTTTAACTAGATTAATTCAGAAAAGAAATTAGCATTTTTAACAGGTGTTCGAGATATGTATTCAATTTTTATGTGTTACTGAGTGGAGGCTCTAATATTATATTTCAAAAATAATTATTGCATTCACGCGCTGCATATTCCTATTTCTTTTCACCCCTTGCCCCTTCCAATAAGCAGAACTTCCATGGGGGTTGAACTATTTAATTTGAGTATTCTGCATCAATCCAGATGTCTGAAAAAACTGGTATCTTTTTCAGTGTTTAATATAACACTTGGGTAACTCGAGCTGAAGATCTAAGATGATTAAGACAATTCCACTTTGATTATAACGAGCGAGATTAGCTAGGCACAGCTGCAAAGGATCTAATGTGTTTTGTGGCTGATTTTTCCATCATTTCACTAGATCATGTGACAGAACATGATACACTGGAGTTTAATGCGCTTGCAAAAATAATATGCTTAAAATCCTTTTTCAAACCACAATTAAACAAGAATATAAAAGGTACCCTTGTAACTATTTTAAAATGTATACCACTCCCTGGAATGGAACGTGGGATGGAACAAAGGGGACTGTGAAACAATGCAATGTTATTTGCAAAGGCATATACATTTGAAGCCCTAAAGAGAAGGCTGTTAGTTAATACTACACCTCTAATAGATTGCTTTGTGAACATGTTTGGATGGCATAGACAGTCATTCCTAGATTTTCTTGGCCATTTTTCACACATGCAATGACTCAACTAATTGACTTGGATGCATAATTTTAGGTTTGGTGTAAGCTAAGACCTTTTCCTTTTAAAAACATTCATTTCTAATATACTACGCATATGGAGGCCTTATCCAGCCCTCTTCATCCCTTGCTTTTCTTGAATTTTTCACGTTTGTCTTCTGCCCACCACAGTAGCATGGGGCAATGCGTCAGCTCACTTCAGCTATTGGCTAACTTCACTGTGAGTGACAGCACTCTGCTGTTTCACAAGACGCACCTCTTAATACAAAGTAGTTCCTATCCGGGACTTCAGTGGGAACTTGTCTTTTTGGGGAACAAATAATATTTTTCAAATTTTCCTTTAATATTGGTGAGGGCATGGCAGCTCCATTGACAATGTTTTATAAAACCATGAAAAAACAAACCAAGATTTGCAAAGCTAAAATGCTGACAAGTCACTGCCAGATTGATTGGCTTTCCCATTGCTTATTTTAAATTGAGGGATATTGAGAGATTGGAAAGTAAAAAAAGAATGTAGAGTTGATTTTTTACTTGCCTCTGAATGGTTCTCACATTCTATTTAGTTTATGATGCCTGTTCAAGGTCATTTTGAAACAGGGGTGGTTGTAGAAAAACAAGCAAGCAAAATGTATCCAATGATATAGCAAATTCCTCCATTCGCTTTTATTATTTTTATTTCATAAACAAAAGGCACAATATTTTTTAAAAAATTAATGTCGTCATGGTTAGGTGTTTCACACACATTTAACTTAAGCAGTTTTCAACTCTAGAAGTAGCTGGGCAGAGTAGATCAAGGTCCATCATCATCACCATCATCCAATAGCATTTCTCATTTATGGAGGCGGGCTGTCGTGAATGTTAAATTCTATGCTCCAGAATTAAGACTAAGACGTAGTTAATATGTTCCTCTTTAGTAGTTAGATGTATGATTAAAATCAACATTTACAGAGCAGATCTTAATAAATGTTTTTCTTTTCTGTTCATTTACGGGAAACGTACTTGTCCTAGAACAGAAGACACACCAGAGAGAAGGGACCAACTACTATAAAGACATTCTTGGCCAATGTAATACTGCGGTCTGAAAACTTGGGACTCAGTTGTTATGTACACAGGTAGATGTATAATATTTCACCTTGAAAGAAATAATACAGCATGTGCCTAATTTCTAAGTAAAAAAGTTCTTCCCAGTATTCATTTGTATAAAAATATGCAGATGTTCTTGAAAATGTCCATTGAAATATGAAATGCGATGTTCCATATTAGTCGTTATAGCAATGTGGAGGTTGGTGATAGGTCAACGCCCAATATGGCTTAACCCCATAAAAAATACTGCCTGCTGTGAAACATTGTTTCGGCCTTGTTTTGTCACTCAACTTGATCTAACTGTGACAGTGTCCTCTACCAGTTTCAAGCTGAAGAATGCTATTGGAGTGATGGTGCAGGAACGTAGCCCAAGCTACCTGTGGGAAAACATTAACAAAGAGATTGTTATTGCCACGTTTGTCATATGATATAAAAAAAAATAGGAGATTTAAATTTGAAAGGATCCCTTCATACCCACCTGCTGCCAGGCATCCACAGGCAAGCACCACTCAATCCTCTCTTGATTCTACTATCCACACCTAGTATCTACTCCCTATTTCTCCATCTCCTATACTCGTCTCAGTGCAACATATTTCCCAGTGTCCTATATCCCACAGTTGTCTGTCCTTTTGGAGTTACTGCCAAACATTTGGAGGAGCTCACAGAGTTCGACCTATGATGTCTCTTAACAACATCAATGCCAACAACTTAAAAAAGTAGTTTTTTGTTTTCTTGAGCAGTTTTTGGCTATACTCCATGAGCAGTACAAATAACCATATTTAAACCATTGGCATATTTTCTACTTCAGGCTACTAAAAGTGCCATCAACATCCCAAAACTAAAATGTAGGGGTGGCAATAACAAGGGCAACGTGATGTATGATAGATTGCTCATAATGGGATATATAAAATACAAAACATTTGAAAATATAGTTGTGTTTTAAGGGTCATCTCAGCCTCTAATATCTCACTCTGTTTCTTGCTTACTCCCCCGGCTCAAGACCGAACAAAGATTTTAATCCAGGGCAGCTGTACTCATCTGTCCTTTTGCACCATCCATGAATAGCAGGGTCAATGGGCCAGTCCCCAGGCATACCACCTATGCAAAAATCACAATAAAATACACGTTGGTCACTCCTCATTCCGTCAAGCAACTTTTAATGGCAACACATTGCAGTAACCAGAACTAGATCTGGTTCTCCCCAGTTCTAATCCTCTGAACCAAACAAACCCTAACTCAATTGTGTAGGCTCCTATAATCCATCTCTTTAAAGTTAACTTATTTTGGTGAGCCTGAATGACAACAACATTTTTAGCACAGTGTGATTAAACAATTGGAAACAGAACCTGCTTTTCTAAGCAGAGACTTCTTACTGTTTTTGATCCTCTTGCTCGTCTTGACACCGCTCCATAAAACAAATACTGTCTAGTGAGTTTTATCACAGTCTGGTTCCTCATCCTTCTTCTTGTCATTCTTTTGTAATGCATCCTTATTACCATCCTCATATTAAAGGTGACGATGATCAATATCTTAGTGATGAATCATTGTATTTGTTGGTAACCATCGCTGACTCTGCGATATATTCCACTGCACTGGTCGCACTTGGCACTGAAAGAACAAGGCATTAGCCCTAAAAGTTGGATTCCCAAAGTTTCATAGACCCCACCTCTGTCTGACAATGCATACCCACTTCCCCTTGTCTTCAGGGTGGATCGCCATTCTCTAATGAAGATCCCAAAGATACTACCAAAGCCGTAAGATACACTTGCAAGGTCTGTCCTGTGTGTGGTTCCAAGATCCCAGCCACCTGTTCTTCAGCTTGAATCTTTTGAGCTGTGTGCATACAACTCCCCCAAAGTACCTTTCTGAAAATGCAAGCATGAGGTTTACCTTAAAGCTATAAGATATTTCACCTAATGAGTAAGAGAGATCTAAAATTGGGATTCTAGAGCTCAAGAGACCTGGGATAGTTTTGAGGTCACAAACTCTGTGATTTGTGAATTCATAGGGTTTGTAACACAAAAATAATGAATTACAATAACTAAGTGTACATTACATTTCAGAAAATATTTTTTGATTTCTAAATGACTTTCTAAGGCTCATTCTGCATTATAAAGCCGAGGGTGTATGAAGGGGTAGCCACCTCCTCTTTGGCATTAGTACTGAAACAAATCAATGGTTTGTGAGCCCCATATGAGTCATAGACCACTGAGCAGTTACAAATATCCAGGTTGGGGTGGTAACTTATTTTTCAATGAGGAAGCTGTCCATTTTGGGTAACTTCCCCTTTTAGAATCATGTTCTGGGAGGCAGGAGACTGTGGTCCTGGGGACCCCTGCCTGTTACCCTTGGCATCTACCCAAATGGGAAACATTTTTATTTTTTTAAAGCATCTCTTGTTCATTCATTTGGTATGGGCTACTTTACAACATGCTTCTCATTTAGGATTACCAATACAAGGATAGAGGAGTGCTGTCCTTTGCAAGCCACAACCCCAGCTAATTACAGGGGGTTGCAAATTGCAACCTGGCTATATTCATTAGACAAGTCATTGCGCAACCCTCTCTGACTGGACAATTTGTGATGCGACCTCTTACTGCACAGATCACATGGCAAGTTCACAAATCAGTGTGTATGCAATCTGAGCATCCTAGTCTGAGACCAGAGATATGTACATGAGACACTTAGTCCTCTATGGTAGTTACTTTATGATCTGCTTGTAGTAGAATTCTATTCCCGCTAATGTCATAAAAGGAAGTAATGGGGCGATTATGGAGGAGTGTACTTTTTTCAGCATCTTCATTCAGTGGCTTGGATATGGAATTCTGTCGTGCACATAAGAGAACTGCTTCTTTCTATAAGGAAGGGAACACGATGTCAGCTGTCTTAGGGCCCATTCCAAGTAGATTGGTAATAGCGTTTTCAGCTTAAATCTTCTGCTTTCAGCCCCCTTGTTTTCAAGCACATTAGCTGCGAAAAGCAGATAGAAATATGCTCAGATCGTGGCTTGGAATTATGGGTAAACATAGAGAAATTGGTGCAGTAACACCACATGATATTAAGTAAGTAACTGTGCGGTAATATTGTTCAGACTCAGTACTATTGAGCGCGGCATTGCTGTGCATTAATACCAGGCCACTTACACCGGAGCCTTCGCGGTTCGTTTTTCAATGTTACCACTGATAAGGCAGGTTTAAAGAAATGACAATTGCATGTGGGTTCCTCCGGTGCTTGTGGGCTTTTGTGGCTGCTGTCATGTCCCGCTCCTCCTCGCCTTCTTGCTTCCTTTCTTTCCTGCCGAGTAAACATGAGGCACGTCACATGTGGAAAGTTCAGAGCCCTAGCAGGGCACCGCCAGTGTCATGTAAAGAGATCTCGCTGTATTGTGCCTTTTTATCTCTGACATAATTTGAACCAAGTGATGAGGGAATAGCAGATCCTTTCAGCTGGCTAATTGTTTGAAACCGGATCCCGAGGCCGGGGTAATGAGGGCGAGTTAACATGGTGGGGGGCGGAGATAAAAGGTGCATTAAAGCGTTTCAGATTCGATCATTAGGTTTCAGCGCACCCATATGTTTCCAGAAAATATAATTGGAAACTTGATTCCTTGACCTCTAGCTGCCATGCCCTACCTTTGTTTTTAAATCCACATTAAGTGGTTCGCCCAATCGAGTTCATTGGATAAGAGCAACCTGTGGCACATTTTAACACAATTACATGCTTTTTGTGCAGGCGTGGTATTTTTTTTTTCCTTAACCGAGCCTAACGCTGGCTTCTGTTTTGGGCTAGTTCTTTCAAAGCAGTTATTTTATACCCTCATTGTGCTCGGACGGAAACTCTCTTGGTCATCGCTGGCCTTTCCCTTGGTGCGCTCTCGCGCCCTGCCTCTGCCGTGACCTAGGTTTGGTGCCCAGAGAGGATGGGGTAACGTGAGGGGGGCGAGTGAAGGGGGGAGGGGTGTATGGGGCGAGCCCCAGTCGCCCTTCCTCTAGGGTCGGCTGCGCCTCTCGGTCAGCTGTTTGGGAGAGAGGGTGGCACCACGTGTTTGTGGTTACTCGTGTGCATAAGCTGTAGTAGTCAGTACTAAGGGAATCTCATGACACATTTACGATAGCGCGTTGTATAGCCCAGAGACCTACTGAGCCCTGAAATCGAAGCACGTCCCTTGAATGACGTTCTACAGTGAGGGTTTTCGTAGTTAATGTCGATACTGTGCCGCACAGATGGTGTTGTCTGCAGAGAACGGCACAGAAGGTCCTTCAGCTTCATGCACGCAACTTTTGAGTTGCACGGGGCGAGCAAGAATTGCAGGGTGTGTTATTTCAAAAACTGTTAGGGTCTGATTATGAGGGCCCTTGTAAATGGTGATTCATGCACAACACCGTGCAGGGATCACAGTTATAAGTGGTGCAATGTTTAATGCATGCACTGCAGTCATTACCGGGTGCAATACATTCTTCACCCTCCCTACTAAATGTGCCAGGTGCCATCGACTGTCACATGGCTGGGACATACCAACGCATAAGGATTTTGGAGTGATGATCAGGCCAAACTCTGAATAGATTAAATAAATTCTGCACGCCTGAATGTCAGATTTCATCAGGCATGGAAATTAACAGATTCATTAGCAGGGCACGCATTATCAGGCCCGTAGTAGTGATGTGCTGTTGTGATGCCTGTAGTTTATGCAGCAGATAAAACATTATCAGACAAGTGTTGCATCCGACTGCAATGTAGGAATATTAAAAGGATTTTGTATGGCAGAACTAGTCCTGTACATTGCGACCCTATAATCTAGTTTTGCAAATCCTACAAATGCTGGGGAGCCTGATAAATAGGAGACCGATTCTATTGACACAGCCTAACTCCATTAACAGGATTCAGATCTGCTTTATTGACAAGGTGGCGCTGTTAATATGATCTAGTATATTAAATTGGCTGGAAAAGTGGGACAGTAGAATCCATCTGCAGTCTAATTGACAGGGAAATTCTTTCAAAGGGTTCTTAATGGGGTTTTTATTGACAGGGTGTATCTGTAGTCAGTAAATACTCTTCACAAAACATAGAACGAAAACATATCAGGTTGTGTCAAACCATTAGGCTAGAAAATGGTCGCGTTATGTCTTATGCCTCACTTCTTGCAAAACGTTTTTCTGATGTTTGGCACCATTAAGTACAAATGTGCAATAGGAAAACGTTTTTTTGTATAACCGCAAACTTTTTTTTTCAATTTTAAGGAAAACTAGTGCTTCATTTCAATTAGTTTAAAAGTATTAGAAATCTATTCAGCTGGACTCAGGGCATTAGTGTTTGATGTTTTGAACCAAGAGGTCATTGTAGAACCTAGTCTTAATGTAGGCAGTAACCAATCCTTTACAAAACTCTCGGGGCACTTCTTCAGGCCCTTGGATTCAGGTATCAGGGTTTCTTCCAATCAAAATCTGTAGTGGGAGAAGAAAGTGACTGAAAATCAAAATATTTACCTCTGTTTCATTCCCATGAAACAACAAATAGCTTTGAGTCAGTTCTTAGAGATCTGGAGTTTTCAGAAGTCTGCTTTCGCGTGATTGCCACCTTAGTAAATCTTGGGCGAAGTCGGGGTTAAACTATATAACATGTTTTCTGGCCTACTGAAACAACCATGGCGTTATATCTTTCTGCATCAATGCTGTATGCCACTCACTTTATGCAATCCTATTTCAAAATCAGGAGGCCTTTCAATACCACTCTCTTGTTTATCCATTGAAAGAAAAAGGACGCACTGTGGTACTTAAAACAATTGTCTGCAGTAGTATCATATAGACTGTGAATATGAATATACCCCTCAGTATCAGAGGCTTCGGATAAATTGCTATTAAAGAATCAAAAGCCTGAAAGGAGCAGAAATCATTAGGGGATCAGCCATTATCTTTGATTTTGTTCTAATACCAGAAGATAATTGGTCACTGGACCTTTCAGGGTCTTCTACAAGCGAACTGCATTTACACCACGATCTCCCATGGGGGTCTCATCAAAATCTCTAAGCGATGACCTCCTGTATTTTTTACAGAGAACAGTGCTCTGGGAAAAAATGTGTGTGATCACTGTTCTCAACTTGAATTAAATGCAGCCAGGACACTTTCTAGCAGCAAATTATGTTCGTTCACCTTTACCCATAACTGTGGTATCCATGATCATAATCATGCTAAAACCAACCACCACAGTCAAAGGAAACAACAGTAATAATTTGATCAAATTGTGCGTACTTGCCCTCATGCCACAAACTATTAAGCTAAATATTGCCTTCCTCTCCTTACTCTAGTTGTCACTCAGAAACTCAAACTATTATAATAGTACACCTAAGACAGGCAACCATGACACTGAAATCTTGGTAAACAAAATGTATTGAAGAGCTGTTCATCTTCCTGGACCATGGCCAGTCATGTGCTTTTGTTTCTCCTTGACTACTATGAAGCTTTTAATAAGATTGATTGAAAGACTATTTTCAGCTGCTTATTAATGGTTTGTTATACGAATGTCATCATTTAACTCTCTTAAGTGAAGTGAAACTAAACAGGTAAAACAAGCAGCCTCGTTCTTGATTTCTCCAGGCCTATTTCAAGGATTACACCTGCCACTGATTGTCTTGTTGCTTCTTGGCATGCCCTGGGAATTATCTCAACATAGGTTTTGATTTTTTTCCTACAGCGGAAGATAATTTGGCTAAAGCACTATCCCTAGCACAGACTGGCAGCCCATACATTACAGTCTTACATAATGGTTACAATAAAATGACTGCGGGACAGTTTCCTGTTTTTTTCCAGAGACAATAAGTCACTCCTGGATCAATGTTTCCATCACGATTGTGCCATACTCTGCAAGACATGAAGATTAGAGATCTTTGCTCACTGCATTATATGTATTTCATTTAATCAACCTTATCATAAACAGACTAAAACCATTCACCAAGCCAGCAGAGGAGTGCAAAACAAATATGTTGAAACTCTACCAGCTGACTTTCACACTACCGTTTCCATGTTCATTAGTGCCCTCCTCTGCTCTGTGAATGACCTCATAAAGTAAATATATGTTCGAGCTGGCATCCTTGGTGTGTCTCTCCCTAACGTTTTGCCTTCAATCGTCCTGTTTCACTGACTTTGTTTTGCTGGCTTTAGGACTCGGTGCGCTTTACCACAGCTAACCAGTGCTAACCAGTGCTAAAGTGCTTGTGCACTCTCTAGTTCTCCCTTGCCAAGGAGTGCCACCCCAGTCCTGGACCTTGGGAAGTGGGCCTGAAGGTGCTCTGCCAGCCCAGCTGTGGCTCCAGCAAAACCGATGCCTCTCCTCTACTATGCAGTGCAACCCTTAGCAGAACTGACTCATCAAATCTGTTGTGTGGACATTGCCAGCGCAGGCCCTCACATCACAAGCTTCTTGTTGACGGGATCCTCCATGATGAAGGCCCTCACACTGCTGCCTTGCAGCTCCTCAAAACAGACACATCGCCTCAGCTGCACACTGCATCATTAACATAGGACTTCCCATCGTAAGCTATCATAGATGGGATCCACTGCCGGCACAGGACCTCACACTGCATGCTAGCAGCTCCTCAAAACCAACACATCACCTCGACTGCACGACGCAGCCCCAACGTGGGACTCCGCAACTCTTCACAACCAGGATTTAAGGTGCTCTTTTTCAGCAAGCCTAACTGGGTCCCTGTAGCCGACCATCGGTCCATCGCGGTCGACCTGAATTATTGTCTTTGTACCAGTTTAGCGTGACCAGATTTCAACTGCTTGTGCTTTGTGCTTTTTGGTGCTATTTTCACTGACATGTTTAAACTTGCATATCTCCTGTTCTACTGATTGGATTTTTGCTTTTTTGGTCTTGATTTATTTTCCTTACATTTGACTCTATTTTACGAAATTGGTGTGGAATTCTCCTTGTGTTGAGTTTTCACTTTATTACTGTTTGAAGTGCTGCATAAATGCATTTTACTCATTTCCTTTAAGTTAAGCCTGACTGTTCTGTGTCAAACTACGAGAGAATTGAGCACAAGTTAATTTGATGTTTGCTTGTGCCTCACTTTGACAAGGATTGCGGTTTCTACTTGAGTATGGGTTTCACACCCTCAACCAGTGGCCCAATTTCTTAGAATATGCTATTGAAAAAGTGCGGTTAAACATAGCTAACTCTAGAATGGTGACACCAACCAACTGCATGTCAGGCACTTGTAATAAACATAGCTAACCATAGAATGGAAACAACAACAAACTGCATGTCGGTCACATTTACATGGAACAGATTTTTTAGACAGTGCTAGACGTGCAACTCGCCACCCAGCTGGAGCACAGCAGCCTCCTTCAGATCTCATTTCTATGCACTATTGGTGCTTGAGGAAAACTACCCATTACTCTGGATCTGATCCAGCCATTTGCATTGATCCTCCTTGATCTCTCAGTAGCTTGTAATACTGGCAATCCCAAACCTCTTCTCGAACACGTAACAATAAACAAATTAATTGGAGAAACAGTGGTGCAATAGTGCGCCTCCTTCATTTAGAATCAGAACTAACAGATACATTTGTCACTCCACCTCCCTAGGCAACTGAACAGTCATACCACATGGATCATCTGTGCCATCATCTCCATTGTCTACTTGTATTGCCTTCTGAATATTGTATGCATCTACAACCTTTATTATGGCTGCTGTTTATACCTGTATACTCATTAAAATAAACCAGGAACTTGTGAACAGCAAGAAGTCAGGGACTGCCATATAGAAATTCAAACTAGATGCTTCGAATTTGACTTTCCATCAGCACTTTTAAAAAGGAGTGGCCACAATGTACTAATTTACTTTAACATGTTAGGATAGCAATGCATTTGTTGTTTCATAATCCAAGACAATGCAGATACATTTGGTCGGTTCTTGAGCCTGCTCATATTTTCTTTCTGAATAATAGACAATACATTGCAGGCACCTCTGTAAGCATGTGTTTATACTATGTGATGATACATGAGAACCAAAACTGACTACAAAACAAAGAGCACCAAGCTACTGTAGACGTATCATGCTGAGAGCAATTCTATAGATGCCACTCTTTAGTTTCTCTTTGTGCATGATAATAAACATAATCCATAATGTATTCAGAGCTCATTCTGTGCTTTTAAGTTATAATCTTTCATAGAGACTGTTCATTCAAAACAAAACAAAACTTGTCTGGGTACAATTATTTTGTGAGGGGAAAGATGCAGAACTGAAAGCCATAAATAATGTTGGGAGAACTTCTTTTGTCCCATTTGGACCTAAGTATTGAGAGGAAAGCATGTTCAGAAAATCTATTTTATCGATGCTTCCACATTACGTTGTATCTTACTTTAATATATGTGGAGATCCAGGGTATTAATGCACTTAAACTAAAGGAAGAATACTGTGGCCTGATCTCTGAGGATCCCAGTGAATGATTCTTTTACATTTGTTATGAAGCTCCATCAAGGACTAAAAGTACAAAAGTTATTACAGTGAGTAACTTATTCTTATGCAAAAAGGTAAAAGTCTTTAGTTCACAAAACTTTGTGTTCAATGCTCAATACAATATCAAAGTGCGTGTTTGAGAATCTGCAATTTTTCCTCAAGCACATCCTCAGTGACATCTTAATATATGTCTACTAAAGTGTAGAAGTTCTTATATACATCATGAATGAGCTTTTGATTTTGAATACTTAGCTTCAAAATACTTGTAGCCCTCAATCAATACCTTTGTAGATAATCATTTAACAGTATCCCTGCCTCATCCAACAACAGTGGCCCACCAATACTCCACAAGATAAAAAATAAAGGATGGCAGTAGTCTCCTCCGGTTATTACATGGCCTGACAATGTTGATGAATTGTGGTGGTGGTGTTGTGGTGGAGCTTCCAGCTCAGAGCTGATGGTGTCCCTGGGTCTCCATCCCCAGGGATAATGGAATCACTGCGGATTCTCCCAAACCTACCACAGACTAAAAGTTGAGCATGGTCTATCTCTGTGGATTCAGGGGTTTACTGGAAGGAGAGAATGCTCCCCCCCCATAAAATATCATAGCAATTACTTTCCAAAGTGTGCATGCACACCTGCAATAAGAGCAGAATCCTGGTGATTCACTTGCCAATACAATGCCCATAGATGATTCAAGAAACTGAATCAAAACAATTCCCCTTTCATCAGGCGCAGTTCGAGCAAATCACATAATGTATCCTTGGTGAATACATTGGCATCTTTGAATCAGCAGATCTTGTGCAATCGTTTATTTTCTCAGGGTAAGAGCATCTGTCAGTAGGTCTGCAGGGCTGCCAGACAGATCGAGCTTAACTGTACTTGCGGAGCAAGGCCGATGTCCATCACTATCACTTGAATGCACCCTCCACAGCCCAGCTGCCAAAATAATCGAGTGCAATTGCAATTACCTGCTATGACTGAGGGAACGGCAGGGTAATGGTAAAGTTTAAAATTGAGACAAGGTGTCTCCTGTGATTAATTGGTGCCAGTGATTTCCGGGACTTGTCAAACACAAGGAGATGTTGAATGGAGAGAAGAAACTTTTCAGACACTCACCCCCCTGTGACAGATCTGGGTTGAAACAATCGTCCTTCTATAGCTCACTTCCCCACCCCAGTTCAGACCCAGCCATATGCAAATCAGTCTTGATCCTGCTCCTCATGGGAACGGTCCAGCCCGAACTGCCAAGCCAGGTCTTCCCTGGGTTGGAAATAGGCATCCTGGGATCAGTTTCAGGGTAACACCCCTAATCAGTCAGGCTAGCTTAAATCCAGTGGCAAAGTGAGCAAGGGGCCCACGTCTGGGCATAGCCTACAAACTTAGGGCAAATAAAGCTAACACAAGGATATGATGGAGGGAACACTGAAACTTTTCAGACACTCACCCCCAGTCACAGAACTGGGTTGAATCCATAATTGTTATTTAGCTCATTTCACCACCCCTGTTCATACCCAGCCAAATAAAAATCAGTCTTAACCCAGTTCCTCTTGGGAACAGTCCAGACCAAACTGCCAAGTTAGATCTTCCCTGGACTGGAAACAAGCATCCTGGGACCGGTGTTGGGGTAACACCTTTCACAGCCAGGCTAGCTTGAATCCAGTGGCAAAGTGAGCAAGGGACCCACGTCTGGGCATACCCTGCCAACTTAGGGTGAACAAAGCAAACACAGGGATATGATGGACGGAGCGCTGAAACTTTTCAGACACTCACCCCTGTCACAGATCTGGGTTAAATCCATCATCGTTCTTTAGTTCACTTCCCCACCCCAGTTCAGACCCAGCCGTCTGCAAATCAGTCTTGACCCTGTTCCTCATTGGAACAGTCCAGCACAAACTGGCAAGCCAGGTCTTCCCTAGACCGGAAACAAGCACCCTGGAACCGGTTTGGGGATAACACCCCTCAGCAGCCAGGCTAGCTTGAATCTAATGGGAAAGTGAGCAAGGGACACACGTCTGGTTATAACCTGCCAGCTTAGGGCAAACAAAGCAAACACCCCAATGTGTATCGTCAACTTGGGACATTTAGTCATGCTTCACCGGGACAAAGTCAAAGTTTGAGGCCGACTGCGGTGGAGCCTTGGTCGGATACACTAAGCAGGAGGCCCTGGTCAAAATGTTACCTTTGGACTTAGAAACATTTCAGGAGGATTGTTCTCATGACTTCATGTGGTCCCCTCCAGCAGGACGATTTCGATGCAACATTGTTAGATTACTTTTACACAAGGCCCGGTCCAATCCTGGAATTATGGAGCTCCAGAGCTTTCAGTGGGAAGAACCTGAAATCCGGGCTGGATTGCGGTTGAAGGTAGTTAGGTTAACTGTTGACGTCCGACGTTCCAAAAGTTCCTCCAAACTTCTCCAAATTTCTAGAACTTCTTCCTGAAGATCCTCTTAAGGCTTGAAAGTGTCCCAAACACTCATCCAAGTATTCAGAATCTCTGAGATGGTCCTTGGAAATTTGGATCTACAATTCCCATAATTTACCTGGGCAAACCCTTAAAAGTCCATTGGACGCACTTCAGGTTGGGGACTTCTTGAGGAACATGATGCAGGGAAGCTCTGTTAACCTGTTGCTTTCAGGGGTCCCACTACTTAATCCTTTTTGAGTCAAGGTACAGACTGTAGTTCCAATTGTGTAACAGGAGCAGTCCTTCAGGTAGCAATCCTATGTGATGTAGACTAGGGTTTCAGCAGGGTAGTCCTTCTTCTTGTAGTTTCCATCAGTAAATCCAAGTTGCTATGCAGTTCCCACATATTTAATAAATGATCTGTGGCAACAAGCAGGGGGCCCCCGCTGTCCAATGAGGTGCCGGGTGCCATCCAAAAGCACGACAGCATCTTCCAAAGTGTGGTATAATCTTGTTACACAAAACACTGCACTTCAAATTTCAAGATGGAGATTTTCTCTCCTTTGGAGTAAGAGCTGGCTAAACCAATCAACGAGTGTGGCTCATTTTCATTAGCATGCCCCCTCCTGAAAATTCCATTCTCAGGCCTGCCATCTGGCTTGGGTTACAGGAAGAGGGGGTAGGCGTGGCTGGCATTCCTTAGTGTCCTGCTCTCTTTGAAGCCCAGTTTGATTTACCCAGCCCTTGACTGGCTAACCTTTATGTGGCCACTTATCACCTCATCAAAGCAGCCTGGCTAAGCCTGTTAAGGATGACCAATCAGGATAGGCTTCTTGAAGGCTGGATTTTGGCCCACAAAAAACAAAGTCCAGTAGTTTATTTTCTGTACTAGTTATGAGAAAGTCAACATTGGCAAATTGTTGGATTTATCGTTTGCCAACCTTTTAATTCTTTGAATCACATTTTCAGCCTCTCCCTAGCAATATTTATAATTAAATTACATATTCTAATGTTAGCCTATGGAGATAATAATATACAATGGGGAAAATTAAATTGGCAGTTTTCACCTCACCAGAGCTTATAAAATATATTTTACATTGTCCTTGCTTATACTTACATGGCACCCCACCCCTGGGCCACCTTGGGGAGACGTTAGGGTTGACCTATTTGTAAAAATAAGGTAGATTACCACTTTGGTAGAACATTTACCACCAAAGTTGAATTGCATGAAATTTACTTTTAAAAACAGTCTTCAAAGAAGGGTTGCCTTTAAAAATGACTGGAGGCACACAGCAGTGCATACTCCAGTGCAGGACATCTACTGAACCTCTAGACCCCCTACCCTATTATATGCTAGCAACATATAGGTAGTTGAATCCTCCCTGCCCTATTATATGCAGAGGACTTGCAGGGTCTGTCATTGCCAATTGTAATTATACCTAATTACCATATACCTTTTTCATCAGAGCACTGTTTCTGGGCCTGGTTAGCAGAGCCCAGGGCAGAGTCATAATCCGTTACCACCAGTATCAGTCAAAAAATGGGGGTGAACAGACTCAAAAAGGATTTCACTCTCACAGTATTGGTCTAAAAATATAGATTTCATAATTCATACATTAATTATGGAATTTTATTATGCCTACATAATATACATTCTTCTATGAATTAATCAGATATTAAAGACACCTGATTATGCCAAAGTGTGTTTAGAATGCTTCTGATTTTTCTTGGAAATCTATAAATTATGAGAATTGTTTTATGAAAAATGTCTGTTTATGATTCACAAACTGATTACCAGATTGTGCAATCTTGACAACCTTATATTATATATACATTAGATTGTATTTCCAAAACATTATCCAGCATTTTGAGTCCGTTGTGTAAGATTACCTTTGTTACATGTGAGAAAACACTTGCAGCTACGATCTACGAGCCGAATATATTTGAATTAAATATCAAGTGACAGTGTGATAAAGGGTAGAGATGTTTCCTTGTTTCATAGAAATGCCTTATTAGATGTTACAGTAAGTGCCGACTAGCCACTATGCTAGTTGTGCTATCAACACCGACATCAAAGAGAACTCACATTGAATCATATATTCTGTAAGGTGATACACTCTGGGACATGTTAATGAATATTCAAATTGATAAAAATTCATAACTGATAAATGCATACATCCTTTCTTTTGA
Source organism: Triturus cristatus (assembly GCF_964204655.1). Taxonomy (NCBI): domain Eukaryota; kingdom Metazoa; phylum Chordata; class Amphibia; order Caudata; family Salamandridae; genus Triturus; species Triturus cristatus. The sequence continues at coordinate 505,051,157 of NC_140591.1, forward strand.
ACTAATGATTCCTCTCAATCTAAAAATACCATATTACAATTAACAATTTCTATTGCTCTTGAAGACACGCATAGATATTTTTCATTTGAAATACAAAAATGATTGTATAAGTGAGATATCATAGGTAGGTTTAATCTGTTCTGTCATCTTGTAAGAGATGATTCAGTTTGTGTGTTTTTCACTACAGCAACCACTTCCCTGCAACCATAGGCAAGATAGTTTAACGCAAGAATATTCAGAGAAAATGATTACAACAATGGAAGCATTTGAATCTAGAAAATCTGAAATAAATTATACAGTAAGTAATATGACCGAGATAAAAAATAAAGGGATACACCACATTCCCTTTTCCAGAAAGAGAGCAGCGCATAATACAATATGATGTAATTAATTAATTGCCCAGTTCGTTGCCACTGGTATTTTTAGATTACTTCTGCAAATGGTCTTTTTGTGAGTACAGACTCATGCTTAACTAAAAGTTGGTTTTACACTTGTAAAACATTTATAGATGCAGATATATCCATGGGAGGGCAAGGCATGTCAAGAATGCTCTGTAAGTGTGTTGACAACCACAAATATACTTGTTATTGGTATTAAGACATTTTTCTGAACCATTCCTACCCGATGAAAGAAGGATTTACTTCTGTCAAGTGGAGGAGTAAATCGATTTTATGAATGAGCATAATCAGGGAACAATCACTAAATTGATGATGTTGTAGGGGAAAACATGTCTTTATGTGGAACAATACTGTCCTCATAGAGAAAAAAGGAATAAAGCAAATCACAACTAAAATTATTTTGTAGTACCAAACCTTTAAAATGCATGGGAAAGGTCGAAGCTGGACATGCACAGCTAAAAATAAAAATGGGGATGAGTCATTTTGCACACTAGGTTTCAAAATGTCAGTTTCATAAGGGGGAGTAGATATCCCAGTCTGGCTGTGGTCTATAGTTTTCGGAAGAGAAGGACAACATAAACATTTTATTCATACCTATGGTTATGTGTTCTGTGAGTGATGTTGATGCTACAGGTATTTAATCATTATCAAACCAGTATTACTCAAAATAAGTATTTAGTTCGTTGGGAGACTTCTTGTCAATTCTACTGGGATTTCAATTGGTGCGAAATTGACAACTTGGTATTAATTGCATTTATTGGTATCTTTTTATTTCTTCAGTCAATGTTGATAAAGCCAACACAGAAGTATGGCTGGTAAATTTGCTGGGGATAAATGAACAGCCACCTTGCTGTATGTTTTGCTAAGGATGGTGGTAGTGACGCAACAAAGAAATCACAGGCACTGTGGGGGATATTTTCAATTATTGCCACTAGACTGACAATAAAAAGTTCTCATGGCAGCCCCAAGTGAAAGAACAATATTAAAATGTTACTTTAGCTTGATTGCACCAAGCTTTAATGCTAAGGTCTTCCTGGGCTAGGACCAGAAAAACTAAGTAGTGGGTGCCATCTATGTTTGCTACTGCTTGCCTGGCATACAGATATATAGCTGTAATAGAAAGACACTTAAGGCAAAGAATCGAGTCTTTTGCTCTTGTTTAAATACAGCCAGAACATTTCCTCTATTCTTTGAAAGTGGACCTTTTAAAAATACCTCACAAACTATAATTATTTGAAATAATTTTTAAACCAAGCTGAAATATTTTAAATGTTCTTTTCACATTTACACATTTCTATCTGTGATTAAATTTAGTTTATTGGTGGCTTTTATAAAAGCAACCACACCATCACGGGGCTGCTTAAGATCACACTTAAAAAAACACAGCATCCAAATAAAGATCCCTGCAAAGTAAATTACATTTATATCCTATAACCTACTTTTAATGTATCGCAACGAATATTAGCCTGATTACTGATTATATATGAGTATATAGAATGATAGTATAGATTGTCCAGCATTTTCAAGTAATCTTTGCATATTTTAATGTGTGTTTTATTGTAGGGCAAATTTAAGGGAATACATAGGAATGTGTAAACAGTGCCTAAGAGGTGCAAGTGTCTTGTATGTACTTCTCGACACAAGGCCCCTCTCTCTTCAATGCCCCACTCCCTCCCCACCCAGTGAAATTGTTCTTCAAGTTGACAGGTCTGAATTATGGAATCCTCAGTAATGGTCATTCTCAGGTCTACTCCAAGGGTGGGATCTTCAGGAAAATGGTTCAAGGATGGCTTCAACAAAGCTTGTTATATTACCTGGGTCCTCCCACCAGTTTTTACTCTCATGAGCAAATCCCTCAGTAATCTGTACAGAACAAGTTTGTGCTGATTTTAATAACAGCAACGTAGAGAGTGGTGGAACTCTTGGTGTCTATGAGCCAGTAGCGGCCGCAGGCAGGGTAAATCAGTGGGGCAGCCCAGAGAGAATAAAAATATAAAAACAAACAAAATGTACCTGCAGCCTGACATCCACCGCCTCGCCGCCTCTTCAGGTTCGATGCTCACACAGGCTCCCAGTCTCCCCTGCGCCAATTCAGATGCTACTCCCATGCTGGTATTAATCAGCATGAGAGAAGCATAGGGATTATGCAGTGAGGCTAGTTCCACACTCTAACTGGGACTGTGAGCCTATGCTCCTGAGCCTGCTATCGCAATGCAATAGCCTGGAGATATCCAAGTGCGCATGTCGGTTTGGCTGGCTGTGTGTAGCCGGCCAAAGCAACATGTGCAGTGGCAGTGCGTTCCCTGAGCCCACCACTCCTCCTGCTCCTGATGGCCCCACCCCCAAGACTCTGTTGCGGGAGTAAATTAAAAAGATAACGAAGCAACTTTGTAAGTGCTTTATTATCATTTTATTTTCCATACGTCTGCTGTTTCCAGCAGTGGGGCGACGCTTCCCTGCCATAACAGAGGAGCTGACCCTGATATGAACTCACTCATGTTAGAAAACTGAAGCACGGTACTGAACATGAGCGAAGCATCGGCCTAGTCCTTCGTCAATACTGCACATCAGTTCCTTGGTTCTGCATCCAAAAAAACATACATGTCCAATTTGCCCCTGGGCACCAAAAGCGCTAAGCGGCCTTACCGGTGGGTACTCAAATAATACTAAATGAACCTAGCAATATTTACAGACTACTAACACCACTGCCCGTTAACATGGACTACCATTCCAGAGGAAGGGCAAGTTCACACGTGCCCACATCCAAATGAAATCCTCGGTGATTCTGAGCCAAAACTAAGAACAGTGTCAAATCCTATAGGGAATATTACTATAGAATTGGACACTGGTGTGAACTTTTTTCATCCAATGATTAAAATAAAAAAAGTACCCGTTCCTTAATTAGAACAGGCGTGCCCCATTTCCACCAGCGCTTGATACTCCGTTCTTGTTTGTAGGTCATGTGGAGAATGTTTTTTTACGGCTTCTATGTTTTATTACTCTGGATAGTTGTTCCCTTTTAATGGTCTTTGCCATTAAGGCTGTTTGGCATTAGTCAGACGTGACTGCAAATAGATTTTACAATTGGTCTCGAGCAGCGGGAGATGTGTGCTGTTGCAGCCTGACATTGTTCCAAGCAATCCATCCGAGCGGGCGCCCCCCCCCCACTAAACCTAAAGGCGCTTGCACTCTGCTTGCATGATTATGGGCCTATTTTAAAACTCATTTGTGATACAACATCTGTTCATTCAGATATTACAGTAAAGCTGTTCTTGACACTCATTAAACTTGTAACATTACATGTGCTTTACTGCTTCTGCTGAAACACAGAGCGACGGCAAAGCTAACCTCTGTGCCAATTTGAAAACAAACCACTCACTCTTCCTTTCACGCACTTCAAAAGCAGTTTCCCGTGCACTTTTTTTGGGAGGCACCCTCAGACTTCAGGCGACAGCTGCACGTACCCCAACTTGGAATCCTGGTTCACACTGACGGATTCGTGAACTGTGTTCCCTTGCTCAAAAGGCGCAACTGCAGAAAACTGTTGTCACATTGGATGCTTCTCTGGGGGGTTGTGGCAGAAGCTCGACGGTCTCTGCTGTAGCAACATGCGTTTTGTGCGCATTCCCAAATGCAGGTGAAAGCTGCAGGTGCGGTATTCCACCTGGTTTTCACCTCTGTGGGGCTATCTTTCTGAGTCAACTGTTGTTTTGAATGTTTGACTTTCTTTCTCACTCACTGCCACCGCCATACTACCTGTGGGGAGCTAAACCGCCGCCATCTTAGGGCCTCAAGGAGAGTCGCAGGTAATCGGTAAATACGGCCAGGTACTCAGCAGCACACACTGCACAGTTTGTTGGAGCAGTAAAGTCGCTACGTGTGAGGTTTTTCCTCATTATTGGGATAAAAGTGCATTACAGCACAGTAGAATTATGTGCCAGGACCAGCACGCATTCTGGTGACATATATGTGTAAAATGTGCAAATATGTGCAGTAAAAGTAATGCATTATTTTTAACTTGCAACATTTCAAATCTCGCGCTAAAACGTTGCTGACTCTAAAGCGTTTTACCTCATGATTTAGAACTGGGTTATTATTGAGACCCTGTATGGTAACTTACATATGGTGTAGTCAGCGTCGGATTGGTAACGCAGGCACTCGGGCAAATCCAGAGGGGCCGGCATCCAAAGTCCAGCTGTGGGCTGATTTGGGTGGTTTCTGCGTTGTTCGATGCCACCAGCGCCCAGTGGGATCCTGAGTGGCCTTTCTGGAGGTAGATGGGAATCCCCTTTTTACGGGCAGAGGTGCCACTCCCTTTTGCTCGCTGGGACGGCCCATTATAATATGCATATTGAGCGGGGACAGGGGGCCTGAGCAGAAGTGGCCTCACTTGTTTTCAGGTGTGTTTTACCAGCGTAAACGAATCTGTGCATTTTTTTTACCCCCCCCCCCCCTTTTTATAAAATTTAGCCGAAGCAGTGTTTTGCGGAAAAGCAATATGCAAATGTGGGCCACTTTTTTTTGTGTGTGCCCGGGCCAATTTTAATCCCAATCCAACCCTGGGTGTAGTTAAAGGGAATTTTACTGTATGTCTCAGCTGAAGATAGAAAGTATAGAAACAAATGCTGTTGTCTCGAGATAAGTATTTTTCCATTATTTTGTATTGAAAGGACTTAAATGTTATAAAGATAGCTGAGATGTATGCAGGACACTCAAATACAGGGAGAAGTAGAGACTAAGTTCAATCTATGGTGCTGCGGCAGTAAAGGAAGAACTGGGCATATCAGAATACTTTGAACTTCCTAGCCTGCTATGAGTATCTGAGGCCTGATTTACTCTTATTTTACCACAGGCAGTCAACCCTAAGTAGCGCAAACGGCAGCTTCAATATCCTTCAGGCACAATATACAGTTTTCTGCTCAAAAGTTTATGCAAGTGTAGTGTGAAATGTCTTTGCATCAAAAAAAGGATGTGGTCTCATGGCTAGAGCTGCCGACTTTGGAGCTGGGAAAGCAAGACTCGAGCTTTGGGGTCGACTCCACATCCTGTGATTCTGGCCAAATCACTTAATCTCCCCGTGCCTACCAAAAAAAAATGAATGTGTCTTTGTGTAACGTAACTGGTGCTCATGTAAAACGCTCCAATATCTTTGAGTCGAGTTTGTGCTATATAAATCTGCAAAAACCACCACTTTTATTTATGCTAAAGGGGGTGAAATTGGGAAGGAAGAGTGCACACTCCCACTGGGTTCGCTCCCCCAAGAAATGTTTGATCTGGTTTTGCGTTATTTATGCCAAAGGGGGTGAAATCGGGAAGGAACAGTGCAAACTGCTGCTGGCTTCGCTCACCCAAAAAACGAAAAATTGTTCGACCTGATTTTTCATGAAATCCTATAGCCTAGAATGTTGTCCTCGCTTTAATACTTGTAATGCAGGGTATACCTCGAGTACAAATCTCATGCAAGTTAGAGCCTACTCGTGTTTGTGCTATAGCACCGTGCACAGCAAATAACACAGAGCACGGCATATTGCAAAGCAGATCTTTATAGCAAAAGCACCACTGATAACATTGTCAGCACAAGACTTTTACTAAGAATGGTGCTGTGCCACGTTTCCTCATCAGTTCAGTTCATTGCTACAGCTTTACACACAACCCTGTGCGACCATTAGTAAAGTTGGGCCTATGTCCAGTGCTTAGTATGAGCTGGTGAGTGCAGGTACAACACCGTCACTCAATTTTGGGGACTGGCTCTTATTTTTCCACATCAGATTTTCATCCAGAGCAAGAGAGTGAAAAACACACAAAGGAAAAGACGGTGGAAGAGGAAAATGGATAAATGCTACAAAGGGAGCAAGCAGGAACCTGCAAGCATGAGATAAAGGGGCATGGAGTGTATGATGGTGGATAAAGAGGTATAAGGCAAACAGGGCTATGCAGCCATGGTATTCCGCACATCAACATTCAGAAGCTTTGGCTATTGTTTGGTTTTGATTGATTTGCTTCACTTTTGTTCATTAAACAATGACCCTTGGTTATCACTGGTATCTAGTTCATGTGGGAAGAGTTACCATACTTTTTCGTTAAATTTGCCTGTCATCCGTCTGCTCAGTCACATTTGGTCCCCAGTTTTAAATGTCCAGCATTGAGCAATAGGCCTCACAAACACTAATGGAATATAAGTGGGTCAATCATCCTTTAAACCCGAGTAGAACCCCAATAAGACTGTGCTTCTGCTTACCTCCCCCAAAATTATGGTTGCTGATCTTGATTTGGCTGTTTGCCTGGGTTAACCCCATCCCTGCATCTTCCATTTGTAACCTGGATATTCAAATTGACTCCCATCTTAGTTTAGTGTCCCAAATTAACCAATACTCCATAATCTAGTTTTTTTTCAATCTCAAAACCCTGCATCAGGTTTTTCCATTTTTAGAACAAAGTCTTAAAGTGACGGTAGTCAACGAGATTATCCACTTCAGGATTGGTTATTTTAATGCCACACTTCTTGTTGGTCCTAAAAATCATGGAGCTCACTTTCAAAGGATTTATAATGCAGCTGTGTGTCTCGTTTGTGGTCAAAAGAATTTTGATTTGGTGACAGTGTCAAAAAGAAATCTCTTGTGGCTTCCAGTGCATTCTCGAGTCATGTTAAGTTCCTGGCTGTTGTCCATAAAGCACTATATTCACAATTGCATGACTTCATAGCTAAGACATTTTACTTGCAAAAGCATCTTAGGAATCTGAGATCTGAACACATTTTTATCTTTCAAATCCCAAAATCTTGCCCCATAACTTAGGAGGATAATGCCCTTTTTAGGTCTCGGCTAGCGAAGGCTGCGCTTGCGCAGTCTCGCTCGCGAGATTTAATGACTTTGAGTGACTTTGAGAAGAGGGGCTTGCTCCCGCCCCTCTTCTCTCCTGTTCTCCATTGGCTGGCCTCTTAAATGCAGGCCAGCCACTGGAGAAGAGGTCCAGTCACTCTAATCCTGCCCCGTCCTTTTCGGATCGGGGGGCGTGTTTTTTGCGAGAAGTCTCAGGGAGGAGACAACAGCAAAACACGCCCCCCAATCCGAAAATGCCACTGCCTTTCTCCGAGGCATTTCTTCTTGACCTCGGAGAAAGGCAGTGGTGTGCCTTTTCCTCTGCCTTCTTTTACTTTGGAGAATGCTGACAGGCAGCCACTGTTATTGAAACCCTGCATGAACTATTTAATTGCACATTTAACTGTCGGTGAGTGAAATTCGATATACGGAATTGATACGGCACCACGATTAGCGCTGAAAGCACTTTTTTTTCTTTTACTGCTTTGAGTTACTGCGGGCCTCGGCGTGTGAAACTGGATATGCCTTTATCAGGAGAAGCGCGTTGCTGAGATGCGTGCATGTTTTCATGGGGCCTGTGCCAAGTGAAGCGTGTGAGTGGATGTTTTCCTTGAGCGTATTGCCTAGGGAGAAGAGAACACGAGCAGGTCATGTCAGCAGACGAGGGAGCGCAGGTCATCGAAAGTGTCAGTTTCAGTGTCGAGGACTTTTCACAATTTTGCAGATTTCGTAAACAATACAGGGTCCTGCCGCAGCTCTTTGGTGTGGCAGCCTGCTCCTTGAGAGCTACCGTTCAAAGTTTACTGACGGATCTCTAAACATGGCCGCTAACCTTTACACTACATAGCCCAAAAGGCTAAGGTGCTGGAGAGGACATTGAGCGTGCGCCTTCCCCTCGCCCCGCCTTCCCCCCGCACTCACCCCGCCTTCCCCCCCTGCTTCCAAGTTTGGAACGTTGAGCCGACAGCCCCGGCCCATCAGGTAGCCACCGCAGCTCTGCAACTCCTCCTCCGCTTTGGGCACCAGGCTCTCCGGGCTGTGCAACGAGCCGTGCATCCGGACGTCACTAGCCCACGCGCCCAGTTCCAGCCGCCGGCCGGAAAAAGTGCAGTTGCAACAAGCCTGCCGCCTGCACCCCTCTCGCTCCCCCACCAGTGGCTCCCGGGGCTTTCTGCGCCCTTCCCCCAGTGCGCGCGGGCCAAGGGAAGATGTCTCAGCAGAGAGGAGCAGGCGGAGGTAAGGTGACTGTAAACGCAAAATATGTGATTGAGCCCATATATGCTTCGGTTTATATGTGGGGCGCAGCTTGCTGTATTTTGGTATTTGGTTGTGCATGAAAACAATCTCCCTTGTCCAAGTCCTTTGTAACTTCTAAGTATTCAGTCGATGTGTGATTTGCTAAATAATTGCAAAGCTGCAGTTTTTAGGGGCTTGCAACAATTGAGATTTAAACCCAGGCCAATAAATGCAAGCTGCGTAATTGTATTAGTTTGCGAGACAAATAACGATATTAGCAAGGTACCTTAAATGCTTTGGGGGCCGAGATACATCTGGTAAAACAAATAGGCCAACTGCTGAAACGTTTGACGCAGTGCATACATATTTCAGAATGTTTAGAGCTTGTATGGGTTGGATAACATTCTCTGACTTGTGCCATTATAATTCTCTTTAAAATGTAGGCAACCTGCATGTATTTGCATCACTTAAGACAGTGCATGCTTCTTTGAACGTGCATACGTCTGCAATAGCCTACTAGGGAATTGACTTTTTGGACTTGTTGAAATAAATGCGTGTGTTTTTGCTCAGCACAAATGTAAACATTTTTGAAAATCTGACTATGCAAGTCAGTGCGCTCCCGAACATGTATGGTGCAGAACCGTGATGTTTCTCTGCAGGGCTGCACCCAGCGGAAGTAGTGCTGCTTGCTAAAATGAAGGGCTGTATTGTTCTTCACTACTTAATTGTTGTACTTGCACTGCCTGCTGGCGAAATCACTTTATATTGTACAAATAAGTCATCTATAGCTCAAAGACACTCGGTTACTCTCGAGCCAGGTTCTCCCCAAATACCAACTCATGCTTGCATTCAAAGGCATGCTGCTTAGTGACCCGAGCTGAGGGGTGCTACGGGATTTTAATCGCTTGCCAAACATTGTATTCACTGTCCAACATTTATGAGGTGGTGTCTTCTGGTGCCCTTGTCAGCAATCGTTTTGTTTGTGATTTTTAATGGCTTTGTTTAAAACTTTGTGGTTCGGCTGGCTTTAACCAGCGGCTGAAAGGAGTGTCAGCACTTCTATCCGTTGACTGCATTTTAACTAAAACGAACTTTATTCGGGTTCTGATTGTTCCGTAGTTCTCAGTGTGTGTGTGAATATGGGACGGCCAGGCAACTGGAGACCGGCTTCCAAACTTGCGTGGTAGTCATGTCTAATAAATGACGTTGATAATCGAGTGCAGTGCGTTCCGACAACTGATCATGTGATAAAAGCAGTTCGGGTTTTATGCATGATAAGCTTGTAGGCTGCCACAACCGATTTTCTGCATAGAATTGCTTTTTTTTTATTCTCGTATCCTACCACTAGGAGACCACTGACCGTACTTCTGCGGCAGAATGCAGTATTAGTGCCGGCCTTTAAATCTGCAGCAATGACCGGGGTAGGCCAAGATAAAGAGGCAGGAAGAGGAGTTGGCCTAACGGCTTAGGCGATCGACCTCGGACCTGGGGAACTGGGTTCGAGTCACGGCAGTGACGCTGAACAGCCTGTGATTCTGGGCAAATCACTTAATCTTCCCCGTGCCTAACAAAGAATGATTGTGTGTCCTAATGTAACGTAACAGGTGCTATGTAAGGCGCTCTGATACCTGATTGGATTCGGGTCAAGTTCGCGCTATATAAAAACTCAGCAAAAATACAAAAGGGTCCCTGGTATCTAAAAGAAAGTTTTTGGCTGACATGGAGGTGTGAGAACATAAGGGAAACACGAGGCAGACTGATTCACTATTGCACTGTCAGGGCACCAACTACCAAGTGCTTTACGCTCGACCTCGCATATGGAAGGTGGCAGACTGGCTTGGGTCAGAGCCATAACCAGACTGGGACGTGGGACATGAACCCCCTTTCAAAATTCTACTTTCCTCAACCCTGCAGAATAGGTGGAATCTGGGACGTTGCAAAATCCCTTAGTTACTGCTCAGGCGCAAGCTTTTCCACTTCCTTGGTAATAGGCTGCATTTGTTCAGCACTAGGCAGTAACCCACCTTAAAAAGAACAAGCATTTACAATGCAACGGTCTCAGGATTGTTAACGTTAGAGCTATTGGCATTGCTCATGACATTGATTTTGTTTATGTTTTTGTTTTTAAAACATGTAGAGAAACGTCAGTTATTTACAATGTCAATAGCTTAATCAGTGTGTGTGTAGGTGGCTCTGTGTGTGGGTGCAAATGAAATAGGTCTCGCATTTGAGAGTGATTAAGCTATTGACATTGTAAATAACAATGGCGTTTTTTTAAATGTCTTAAAAACATAAACAAAAATAATGTCATGAGCAATGCCAATAGCTCTAACTTTACCAATGCCGAGACCATTGCATTGTAAATGCTTGTTTGTTAATGCAGCGGATGCATGGGACACATTCTCTAGTCTATAGCATTACGTAAACACTGGCTTACGCATTTTAGAAAGGCCCTCACAATCTTTCTTAGCAAACAATAATTTATATTGACTGTAAGCCTTCAAGTTTATCATCAAGAAACCATGCCTGGTGCAGACTTTGCTGTATAAATAAACTTGACAGGTTGAGTGATCATCCCACTGAATTTAAAAACTTCAATATCCAAGACATTCTTTTCCATCAAACCTCAAGGTGGGATCTCTCCTTTATGTTCTTTATGGTGAAGAAAGACGCCCAATCACTCTCCTTCCTTCTAATGAACATCCTGAGTTGCTTATTTTTCCTTCTTTCTGCACATTGCCTCTCTTGAACCTATAGCTATTTGAGGAAAGTTACCCCATACCTATTTCTACTCAAGTTCAGCCACCATGGTGCACCACGATTATAAAGTGACAAATCATAAAAAGTTTGTTGTAGTTTTATTTCGCCCTTCATTTTGTTTTCGGTAAGAAGATTGTTCGTGTGCTGATTGCCTGTGTATACTTCCTTCAGGTACCATTCAGTCGCGGCAGTCCTTCTCTGATACTCACCTACTTTGCTCTAAACCCAGAACAATCTCTTAATATGAAAGAACCAGCCTTAAAGCAGCAAACTCTCCAGACCCAGACTCTCAGGCAGAAACCTGTGTGCTTCGTGTCTCCCTTTTATACGTCTCCAAGCTCTTTCTTGAGCCTGGGTGACCATGAGAAGGGAGGCAGCCTTACACAGGAGACTGAAATAGACGAAACAACACAAGCATGGTTCGTCAGTAAACTTGGCATTTTGGCAAGGACATTCATTCGCAAATCTTTTTTTTCAAAGAGGGCGCGCTGGAGATTTCAGGACAAAGCGTGTTTAATTCGTCCTTAGCCTTCGTTGGATTCCTTTCTAATCACGCCCCAGCCCCTCTCTCCTGCAGGACGAGGAGCAGCGCCCCCGCCCGTCCTCTCCAAGTGGCTCTTTGTCAGACAGCAGGAAGTGCATTGTTTAGTGCACGCCTGGTATTTGCACAGAGACCGCTACAAAAGATCACGTCCGCGCCCCCTTTGAGCCTTTCAAGAAGCAAGGGCCAGAAACACCACTCTTGTTTACAACCGAGAAGAATAGCAACAGGCTTTAGCTGTTGTTTTTCACTAGAAAAAAACGTTTACCCTAGATTGTAGCAGGAAAGTGTCAGAAAAATAAATCACCTATGCTTTTAATATATACAGACATTTTTGCTATGGTACAAGGAATATTTAAAATGTTTTTTAATGAATAAGCACCTTTAAATAAAGATTTTTTTTCATGTGCTCCCCCTGTAAAATGTTAAGTGATTCAAACTAACCTTGGCAAACAGAGACACGAGTGCACACTCACACACAGACCATATCAAGAAGTTAAATGTGACCATCAGCGACGTATATTCGGTCTAGAATAGAAGGAGATGCTGAAGCACTAGTGCAGTGGTGCCCAAACTTTTGACTCCTGAGGACCCCCATTGACTAACCACAGGAAGCCGGGGACCCCCAGCAATTTGTATGATTTAAATTTCGAACATTAAAAGAGTAATTCGAAAAAAAGAAACACACGTGCACACAAAACAAATACTCGAACTACTAAGGATTTTAGTATTTGATATTGAAAGAATTTGCAAAAAACAGAAAATTTTAATTGGACGGTCGGTGCTGCATCTCCGTGATTACATTTTAAATGGTTAGTTTTATTTCGCAGTACAAGGCACCTGCTCCTGATAGGGCCAGAGTGGAAACCCAAAGCAGCCCTGGCAAATGTTTTCAGACCAGTCCCCATACAGTGCACACCAACTGAGCCTGACCACAACAAAGGGGGCTTTGGGAGGCTCTTCCCCAAGAAAATGTAGGATACAATGGTGCATTCTACAACACATTTATCATTATATATTGAATTGTATTAGCTTTTAAAGAATAGTAAATGATGATATTTCTATGCACAAGGATACAACAATCTTTGTTGGGGTTCTTCAATGATTCCCTTATTATCACCCTTCAACAGTGCCTCTCATCTCTCCATAGCACATTTCACATGCATTTCATTTGTTTTATAGCATCTCTCATACCATTGTAGGATGTCAGAGCACTTTATATCACACACATATAGAGACAATGAATCATACTTGTAAATCAGTGTAGAGAAAATGTTACATAAGGCAAAGGGGACTACAAGGTGTAGGATTCACATGTCATTCATACTGGTAGGCATTTTTAAAGAGTGCTTGGTCTGGAAAAGCACAAATTCAGGATTCAGAACATAAGACAGTGGTTAGAGTGGTTAGCATTGACTAACAATAAAAATGTATTTCCACCCAAATAAACTCCTTTAACAGCATCAGGATAATGAAACTATCTATGACTGGGAAAAAACATAAGTTTCTAACTTGTACCATGCAGTGTGTAAGAAGCTCTTTGATGACCGTTAATAGGTCACTGTGCTAGATTATGATTGTCTCTTATGAGCTGCAGAGAAACAAAATATTATCTGTGACAAAAGCAGCAACCCACTGACCTATGCACATAAAATACTGTTTTTTTAAAATGCATGGTACGCGTTCTTTGCAGCAGGCATATTAACCCTCTGTGTTACATTAGATAAGTCAAAGCTGCCACTGGACAAAACTCTCATCTCTCCCCAGCAGGTACATTAATCACTGGTGTTATCTTGACACTTTTATTGTTGCTTGAAAACTGCTAATTCTACAAAGGACTTTGCAGTGCTTTTAAAACTGCTGCCTGTGGACCCCCTGAGAATGTGTCATGGACCCCTGGGGGTCCACGGACCCCAGTTTGGGAAACACAAAGCACTATATTCACAATCGTGTGCCTTCTTTGTTAAGAAATGTTGCTGGCACAAGCCTCTTAGGAATCTAAGTTCTGAGCACTCAGTTCTCCTTCAGATTCCAAAATCCCTCCCCTTAAATTGTGATGATAAAACTCTTCCTGTAGCAACAGAATAGACATTCAACACACTCCCCTTTGTACTATGAAATCAATGCTCCCTTAAATATTTTACAAAAGCTCTCTAAAGCTTTCCCTATCACCAACAATCTAGTCTGACAATAAACCTAAACACCAAGAAACCATGACTTGTGAACATTGAGCTGTATAAATTTACTTGATTGATTGATTGATCATACGATTGAATCTAAGAACTTCAGTGTTGCAGACATTCTTTTCCATCAATATTGAAGGAGGTGACGCTCCTTCATGCTCTTTATGGCAGAGGAAGGCCCCCAATCACTGTGCTTCCTCCTCTTCCACAGCCTAAGTTGCTTCTTTTTCCTTCTTTTTGTGCACTAGCACATTCGAAAGGGTTTGCACTGCAGAGTGCCCTACACTGAGCTTGTCATCCCCACCAGGCTAACACACGCCTGCAAGAATTGTAAACTCTGGATAGCCAAGAATGCATACTTCAATTTACACCTCACCATTTAACACCGGTCAGGCTGCCTAGTTTGAATATAAGCCAGAGAGCCCTACACACACACCCATTGATCAGTGGCGGCTGACACAGGTAAGAACTATGAGGCAGGGGCAGGGCGGCGTGGGGGGAAGTCAACAGATGATGGGATAGGCAGAATTACATTAAAAAATAAATAAAACCACTCACCTTGTGCTCACCACATCACCGACTTGGCCATGCGGCACTCGCAAGGTAAGCGGTTTTATTATTATTTTCATTTAATTTTACCTATACCGTCGTTTGTCGACACCCCACCCTGCCCCACCTCACCACTCTTACCTGTGCCTGCCGCCACTGCTATTGAGACTGATCACTGGATTATTCAGAGGATTGGTGCAATCCAGTTTGTCATGTAGCCTTAGTGATAACCCCAGAAATTCTTCTGAGAGTTCCTATAAATGCTGTGATTAAGTGGTGAGCGAGGCCACCATGGTTTGCTGCTAATAATGCAACCGGACTATGCATGCCAGCACAATTTCATGGAGCACTCTTTACATTGAAAATCACTGTTTTTTGCTCTGCCGCGAGTACAGGAAAAATTCCCAAGTGCCCGCCAGAGTGAAAGTTCTGCATAGTCACTCTAAGTGTTTCATATTATGCAATTAATCACTACGGCAGAGAGTCAATGAGGTAAGAATGAAACATATATTACACAAATAAACAAACACAACAAGGATAATGATGCATAGGAGACCAACATTTGAAAACAAATCAATTTTAATAATATACCCAAGCTTAATTGGGGAAGCAGTGGTTTAGAGTGCACAGATCTAAACTGGAATAGTTTCAATGTTATTCCTTACAATCAGTTCTAAATTAATGCCAAATCTTTGCCCTTAACCACTTTGTTAAACTTTTCATTGATGCAACAAAAGCTTGGGAAATGCTCTGTAGATCCAGTTACTTAGGGCCTAAAGTCAATCCAAGAGTATCTATCAGTCATCCTGTCATAGTAATGAAGTGAACATTGGGCCACCCTGACTTTTCAGAACAGCAGATCTGCAAAGAAGACACACAAAGCAGGTAGCAAGAAAAATTGCCAACAGCCTTATAGAGTGTTTTTTCACATCGTTCACATGATTGATAATCCATCGGTAAATCACCCAAAGTAACACGTGGTAATAGTAGTAGTAGTAGAAACAAGTTTATTTATACAATTGTCCATAAAACAATCTAAAAACACATTTAGCGATCAAACTCAATAAATGAGCCCCGTCTTGACTACTCCGCACCCCCCTACAATTCATCATTAAAACTCTGTTTGACAGACCGTAAAAACCGAGACATTCCAGCTGCCACATCTAGATAACACATTTCTGATAACAGCTCCACAGCTTTCCTTCTATGGACAAGGGTCTTAAAACACGTAATCTGATTTGTGAGATGAAAGACACAGTCCATAAGTATATGCAGTAAGGAAAATTTTACATTCAAGGGACAGGGGCAGAGGCCGTGGTTATCATGAGCCCTGGCCCAATATGTGCAGGATGAGTGAATTGGATTACATCCCTTTCTGACCCTTAATATTTCATTTCACCCTAGATGTGGTAACTGTAGCAGATAGGGAAAAACGGTGTCCTGGCCTAAAGTAGTGAGTGAAAAGCTAATGGATGGTGTCTTGCTCAGGTAGAATTGATCATTAGTTTCAGACACCAAGACTGCAGACTCTTTCAATACATACTTGCCCGGGAAAGAGGATCAAGATGTAATTGTACCTAGTAATTAGTACATTTATATCCTTACATTTTCTGAACCAAACAAGAATGGAATAAAAGTGTGCAAGACATCATTAAGTGGGAATTTCTGCCGCTAAACCTTAGGTACTGCCTTTGCAAGCTGATATTTGCTTTATTGGAGCTAAAACATGCCTTATTAAAATATAGTTCTATGAAATAGAACCAGCAAAACTTCCAAAAAGCTCCCATAATAAGTGCCTTGATGCTGACAGGGCCACATAGACACTTTTGAAGTCGGCATATGGAAAAGAGAAAATTATGAGACATTTCCTGATATCTTCCAATCTAATCTGTGCTTTGTGTTATAACACTAAATATCTTGTTTTATAAAAAATGATAATGGCTTAGACTGATACATCAAATCTGGACTTAATTAGGACTGGGTGTCAATCGTGTGATTTCATGTAGAGTAATCACGTGGAATTACCTGAGAATACAGCGAGATTACATTTGAATTACATGAGAAGAGTAATTCTGTATTTGGTGCTATTTTGTAGCTCAAAAATGCCCCCTTTGCATTCAAAATGGATGCGTGGATGCATTTTGCACTAAGAAATAGCTCTAAGTCCAATAGAACATGAATAGCGAGTGTGTGCAGCTGCTTGTGCTCGCTTGGTGTAAGATTGTTCCCCAATTTACTACTGTCATTTAGCACTAAGTGCAAAATACAGACATGAGGATGCATTCTGAACTAAGAAACAGTGCTAAATGCTGCACAAAATAAATAAAGGGTGTGAGCAAAAATGTGCTTTTTCTGTAGTATATTACTCTTAGTTACTCAAGCAAACGTAATCCCATATTATCAGTAATTCTAGTCAAAGAGTAACACAGAATTACTCAAATTACTACTGCGTAAATGAAATTCTGCCCAGGCCTAAACTTAATCCTTAGACACGTGTGCTCTTTAGAAAGCAACCCTCTGTTCTATTCTTGATGTTTGTAGGGAGCTATTCCATTTCCATCAGATTTCAGGAGTGTGAGTAGAGTGTTGGGTGGTTAATCTGTTAAGGCCCCTGGCCAGGGGTATCTTCTGAAGTTGCCCATATACATGATTCAAATTTCAAGCATGGCTGTAATAGTTAACCCTTTAATGACTTGAGACGTTGTTCCACCTACTTTGTTAAAATATTGCAAGATACAGTATCTTTCCTGCAGTTATTACTTAAGTGAAATGGTGATGTTCACATGGAGCCTTCTGAATGCCTAATATATATTTGTTCACTCCACAAATTAAATGGATTTAACTATTATCTTCTTATGAGTAGGTCATGCAAGAGAAGGAATGTGATGGGCTTGGCAGTAATGTTTTTGTTCTAAGCAGACGTTCAGTGATTGGTACAGCAACCCCTTTTGTACCGCTTGGTACAGCAACATGGCATTCCACACTACAGGGAATTTGCCTGACTTTATTTTAGACATAGCTCACATTTGTTGATCACCAGATGTCTTTGCTCTGTCTTTCCTTTTGTCAACCACAATAGTGAACAGTTTTTGTCTAGTTGGCAGACTGAGAAGAATGGCAAATGTTTCCACTGTGTGGTAGTCTAACTGTGGCTTTTAAGTTATGGTGAACAAATGAAGGCTAATCAATCTGTCTATGTGTTTATCAGTCTAGTTTAGTATTGTTGACTGAGCTGATATAATATGTTTCCAAGCATTCGCAAGGCATTGACTTCATGCTATTTATTGACAAAGCCTACCAGAGACCCAAATATTCTCCTCGTGAATGAATATACATTACATTTAATTGTCGTTACTATGGGTCTAGTCTCCAAGGACATCAAAGGGAACTAAACATATGACATATTTGAGTCAAAGGTCATTTTTTGCATCAGTCACTAAAAAACAAAACACGTGGAGCATTCATGTTTACTGTAAGCTTTCACCTTCATTTTCTTCGTGTTTATTGTGTTCCTGGCTCTTGTGTGTTGGATGCTTTTCAAAGGTACCTACTTGTTGCGATGAATACTGGCATCTCACACAGCTTTGCTCAGAACAGGGAACCCATTGTCTTTCTATCAGCTGCAGAGAGAGGCTTGTGTATGAATGTGTGGGTCGTCTTATGAAAGATTTTATCTTCCTTTCTTTGTGCCCTCCTTCCTTTGTTCTGAAGGCCTCTGAAACAAAGGTATCTCAGTTCTCGTGTGGCAGAACTCCAGTTCTGTTTGGATTCTCTGTGTAGTTGCAGTTGATACCACAGATTGTGAGCCCATCGTGCTAAAAATACTCCAGTGACAAGCAGCATTAGGAAGAAAATGGCTTCTGAGATTGTTTGTGTCATTTCTTGGCTGCCACTGTTATTCATTCTTTGTTTTCGTGGAGCCACATTGCTAGGGAATGATTATTAATAATGTTAATTATAAAGATGAAATCAGCCATATGTTCAGTGCTTCCTTTTGTTCTCGTGATATCCATGAGCAATGGTCTTGTGAGAATAAAATGTGTATTTCTCCAAATGTATAAGTAGCATGGTGCATTACTCATAATTATCCCGAAGCTGCATACGAGCAAGAATGCCAGCAGTTGATGCAACTAAGAGCAAATGCAAGTTTTATTAAAGAATTGACTCTTTAAAATCTGCATCAATTAGGTTATTCGGCTCTTTCTCGTCATACAAAGGTTTCGTCTCCATATATTTCACGAATGAAAACGTTTAAATGCAGCCATTTATCAAGTTATAGGAATGGGCTGCTTGCTATAGAATTCTTGTATTGTGGATTCAACAGGTAATTTGTAAACCCAAATGTTCTGAGAATACAGTTCAGTGCGGACATTTTTCACTTTAATTGAACTCAGAGTAGTTAAGATTAAGGAAATGCACAGCCTTGGTAGTCAGCGCGTTGCTGTGTGTGCCTGAGATGTGCCCAGTGTACAACAATAAGTATTTTCCTTTTTTTTCAGACAGACAATTTCCCAGCAGAGCCCAATTACATGGGCAGCAGGCAGCAGTTTGTTCAAAGGTAAGGCCTATTACAAAGCATCCTTCCCATCGCCATTTGCATATCTGTCAGCATTGCTTTGTCTGAATGTGTTCTTCACAACAGAGCCCATGTGCTGACGTTTCTTTTGTTTGCTCTTTGTCTTTAATGTCTATTTTAGTAGCTCAACATTCAAGGACCCAGAGAGAGCGAGTCTGAGGGACAGTGGGCATGGGGACAGTGATCAGGCGGACAGTGACCAAGACACAAACAAGGGCTCCTGTTGTGACATGTCGGTTAGGGAGGCACTCAAGATGAAAGTAACCGCAACCAAAAGCCAACCACTGGAGCAAGGTGAGTGAGCGCCCATTGCCCCCACAAAGAGCAGGCACACAGGCGGCCATTACAAGCCTAGGAGGCCGCCATGACAGTTATCATGGCTGCCAAATTCACTGATAGAGGTATGGAAAGGGACGGTAGTACGCTCAGAGCAAGTCATGTTCACTGCTATTCGGGGGTGGGGGATGCTTGGGGGGGAATCATTTAAATAACATTGTAGAAATGTTAACTGTTCACTGCGGTATACCCTAGTCATTCAGCCTTCTTCCTCAGTGATAAGAGCAAATTAGCATATTCGTTTTTTTTTCTATGTAGGTTGGCAAAAACAGGACTGTGTTACTAAAATATTAGAACATGGGCATTTCTTCAGATTATATTTCTTATCCAGAGCTGCATTGTTCAGTTTGTAATGCTAACTGCTGCATTAGCAGCAGTACCCCGACGTTAAGTGTCATATAATAGCACAATCAGATATCTAGGGTAATTGTTTCAGTCACACCCTGAAGAAAGAATCACAGATGAAGTGACTGTGATGCCCATAAAATTCAAGCCGTAATGCTACAGCGGGAGCGCTCTGTATGCCGAGGCTCCGATAAATATGTTTATTTTCTCAGAGTGTTTTCTCAAAATCTGTGTCCAATTCATTCGTTGAAGGCAGTTTTGTTTGGGCTAATTATTATGTCTTTCACAGCAAATGAAAGTAGACGTTTTCCAACAGTGCTGACGCAACCGAATTGCAGCGGCATTTGTGTGGACGCGCACGAGCGTTTCTGATCGGCGTCCAGAAAAACGCTTCATATCTTAATTTCCATTTAGCTTCTGAATTCCCGCCAGTAGACAGCATTGGAAAGGGGTTTCTAATGTTAGGCATAGACACGTTTCTCTAGGAGTTCAGTTTTGAAAAAGTAAATAAAGACACTTTACAAAACACGAAAATCCACAGCAATCACCTATTAATTGAATGCATAACTAACAAGGCCTCCAGCATTCTATGGCCTATAGATCACGCCACAGAAAAATGTAAGCTATCAAGATGGCAGAGACTCATGAGAATGGTTTTCCATCTCTGAGAAATATATTTAGAGTTCGCCGTTTTATTTATTTATTCCGCAATTATTTGAGTGTTGACTTCACGCAGGGCCTAGTTTTCAAAGTTATAAATGCCAGAAAGATTATTTTCCTTAACCTTTCATTACAGCGACTTTGTGTTTATAATTAGACATTGATCGATTTTCACTCACAGAACTTGGCCGCAACAAAGCACAAACGAATATAGACAGATAGCTAAAAAAAACCTTCTCTTCTCAGTTTTCGGCGAGAGAAGAAACTTATGCAGGACACAGGAAAGAGTTAGCTAAGAATGCCCACTCATGTGTGGGTATTAGTGTGACATTGCATTTTCTACCCCAGACTGTTTTGTGTACTACCACCTTCTTCAAATTCTGTATTAAAGGCGCTACAGATGCGTTTCAATGCTATAGATCACATTAAGTGTATGTGTACTCGCCAACATGGCATAAGCGTGTCAACAAATGTACATGATTACAAAAACCGTATTCTTGTTATTCCTTAAAGAAGCCTTGACTAACCAGTGCCAGTAAAAGAGAAAGCTGCAACTATAAATACATCTGCACAACATATTACAAATTGTGACATTGATTAATTGGGGTATGTCCAATACTTTGTAAATATGGATGTTCTTGTTGCTCCTTTCATTGAGCAGACAAAAGGGATGTGAAACCCTATTCATGCGAATGGCATGACCTACTTCATCATATGGTTGTACCTCTGCTTGAACACACGTCAAGGCGGGTCTTATTCTGGCTCATTGTTTCCCTGTGTGGATGAGCTGTTCTAAGAGTGGGTCCCACTGAAATGAAGTCGGGCTTCAGATTTGCCCACTAGAAAAATCAAAAAGGCCTGATTGTGCCTATACTCCTGCCCTCCATCATATGAATACTGTTACTAGCTTCAGACAGGACAAACTCCAAAATGTACCACAATAGTAGAGAACACACTGTGAGTTCATCCCCAATGAATTGTTCAGGTTTCAGAGCTCCTGACGAACCTTGGTGCTGATGAAAGCCCAGTGACCACAGAAGGCAAAGATCGTTGATAGAAATTTGACTATCATGAAACATTGATAGGTTCATAACACCTCTTTCAATTTTTGAGCTAATAAAAAAAATTGGGACCATCATCAAAAAATTATGCACACTTTCCTAGAGAATATTGCTTCTTATGACCCTCCACAACCTGTATTCAGGTGACAAAACCACACTGAAAAGGTCATCTAGGGAGGGAAGCAAAGAACAAGAATATGGCCTTTCTTCAGCTTTCATTGAAGATAAGGAGCGACACGATGATGATGCATCTCACCTTCTGTGAGTGATGGGTCATGGCCGTTTTTTGATCAAACGCGAGATTAGGGCCACCCAGATTTCCAAGTTATTGGAACTGCCTCAATTAATTGGTTTATAATTATGATGCCTAAATGTCTGGGGGTAACCTATCACACACAGAACTTTCTTCATACTCTCTGTCCCTCATTTGAGACTCATTGGGTAAAAAAAAAAAAGAAACCTCTTGGCACAAAATTATAGGAAATGTTGCTTGCAGAATAGGTCCCTTTTGTTTTTATTGTGTGAGTTGGTCAGCATATTAATGATGTACACCTTAATTATGTTGTGTTCGATGTTGCGGCAAATATGGCGTGGAAGGTTTGTGGCATCCACTGTTAAAAGCTGAGGAATAGTCTTCGACAACTGGGAATGTTAAAATGCAATCTTTTTTGATGAAAAAAATTATCATCTGTGAAAATTTCATTTTTATACCACTGTCCCATGTGGAGAGGGGCTGAATTTAGCATGACTACTGCAAACAATATTCTTTCTGAAATTATGAAAATAGTACTTCCCAGTGGTTTTTGTGGAATTTTAGGTTCTTATGGTGGCTATATAAATGTTAGATTTTTGATTCTTTAATTCTGCTTAGTGAGGTATCTTATAATACCTGGGTACATTAATGCTCATTAGAGCACGAACAGCATGTAGGTATTTGGTAGCACCCATACGTGAAAATATCACTATAAGTGCCTTTTAAAATATTGATGCACTAACTAGAGACATTGTCACAGCAAAAGTGTCAAATCCAACAATATTACTACTCTGCAAACCAAATCTTGCTCTGTTATTCACACCTGCCCTTTGCTCAGTCCGGCTGTTATCACTAGCTGCAATCCAGTTCTGTTTGTCTGAGTTGTTGCCAATTTTTCTGTCTTACTAAGTCAGTAGGTCATACCTTTTAATAGGGATACCTTTCTCTTCCTAATGACTCAATCCACAGGGCAGCCTCATCACAGATTAACCACAGCATTCCCGGGGTGGAGCATACCCCTTCCGCCTTTTTACAGTGAGCACATATAACATCAAATCTACAAAACAGATTAGAATTTGCCAAGACAAATCTGCCCATCTCATCATTTCCTCCTATTGTTTAGTTGGTGTAGCTATAAAATAGAAGATGGATTTTCTAAATAGTTGGACCTTTCTCCTTTTCCTGTTCTACCCACTCCACTTCCGGGACAACATATCCCCTCAAATCAGAGCATTCCTTAAGGGGGAAACCCATTTGATTTACCCATCTCTGCACATCTCAGTTCCACATCTTAGTCCAAGCAGATGATTCTCAATGCTAAAAAGAAATCACTGGACAAAAAAGAAAGTGTTTGTTCATATGTCGAGGTAAAATGCATAATTGCAAATTTACTGAAGAAAATTGTAAAACAAAAACTATTAAAATAGATAAGCACTGCTATTGCTCATACTGTGATTATCTTAGAAGGGCACTACTTCAACCAACATATAATGTATTCTGAAATGCGAAAGAGCACCTGACTCAGAAATATAATTTATTTACTTAGGACAACCCCTGAACTCCCTTTTTAAAATGTACCCCACACTAACCCATATACTTATCCATTCCTAAGCCTTAAAAGCCATTACTACCCCTTGCTCGTACCCATTCCAAAACTCGAAAGAAAACCCTTAAACTCATTACTACCCAATACCCTTACCCATTTCTAAACCATAAAACCCCTGTACAAGCCATAATACCCCTTACCCTTACCAACCCCTGAATCCTAAACCCTGCTTTAAAACTCTTACAACCCTGTACCTATGTTCATCCTTGAACCCTAAACCCCTTTTAAAACCCTTAATATTTTGAATCTTTACCCATCCATTAACCCTTAAATCCTTTCTTTTTAAGTACTAATTATGTCATTGAAAAAAAATACCAGTGTGGTAAAGCACTGCATGGTAAAGTATCAAAAAAAGGCCTGCATAGTTCTTACCTACAATGGAAAGGCTTGCACGGTAATGTCCTGCGAGGTAAATACAGCAAGCAAATGACTTTATACCATTAGATGCACATATTAACCCTAGATCAATGTGGGATGTCTACTTTTGAATGATGAAGCCATCACTAAACGTATTATATATAAAAAATATAAATCACATTTTTGCATATTGGTCTTGTTTTCAACTTAATGAAAAATCTTAAATATCATCAGGTTGCACAAACAAGATTACGTTGAAATAAACAATAAATATGCTTCTCATTGCTGCTTATTCCTTATTTTGGCAATACCAATATATGGGAATATTATATGGTGCACAATGTAATGGATGAAATGCAGCCAACTCAACTTCCCACCATTTCAAACTATTTTACCATTCTCATTGCTAAATGGTAACAATAAAACATATGGTACAGCATTAATATCTGTAGATATGTGTACATATGCATATTATTTTAAAGACAAATAGATCATTGTACAAAGTTATATAGCGGAAAAAACTAAGCTTCTCTTCTACCAGTTAGTATAAAACATTTTTTGCTCATCAATAGAAAAGCATTGGCTAAAAATCATACAAACGTATCTAATATAGTATGTGAAGTTAGATTGAGCGAGATGAGTGATATCTCTTGTATATCATAAGAGGTTTTAGAGATAAGTATCAAATTCATATCTCTTCTATTTACAATTTTTTAAGCAAACAAGGGGATCTCACATCAACTTCTGGCATATCTCATTGAATTTACCTGATTTAAGTCACATTTACACAATCACTGAAAAACGGGTGTGCAATTACTCTTAAAAAAAAGTCACCAATTTGTATTATGATTATGTTTAGCAAAGGAAATAAGTAAGCCATGTATTCAAGGTTACATTGTTCTTTCAATTTTGTTTTTTATACACAAGTTGGCCAGTGGATATTAAATGAGGTCTTCCGATGCATACCAGCGTTTACCAGTAGGGGGACTTTAGGTGAGTGAGGATTTTTGTGTGGGCATCTCATATGGGTATGGGGTACAGAAGAAAAAACATTTATGTTTCGGACATATTGAAGGATTTATACAACCTGAAAGAGTTTCAACTGTTTTTCATTCTATCAAAACAAGAGTTATGATCCCTACTTTATGACACACCTGATCACCATCTATACTTTTTCTCTTGACGTCTTCGTATTTTGTATCTGTAGAAGTACTGTGCATAAGCGGAATTGTATCATGGTCACTGCTTATGTGGTTTTGGAAGTATATTGGCAAAAGCCAGACGAATACATCAGAATGCAAGATATAAAATCAAGTCATGTTTTCTCTGCTTCCATTGCAACGTCTACGAATCCCAGCTTCATCAAATACTTTGATGATTTCATCTGTCTGCCACCATATTCTTTCAGGATGTATCAAAACATTGGGGAACTTAATAGCATGCTTTGCAATGCGAGTGGAAGTTTTATAGCTTTCTACCATTTTGAACTTAAGGTAAACCATTTTGAATTAGTAACAATAGATTTGTTGGTAACCTCATGGATGCTTCAATAAAGTTGAAATATCATCACTATACTTATATCATGTACTTGCTTGTTAAACAATCCCAGTCGATAGGCATATGATTAATTATTTTCTTTTTAGTAGTGTGAGCAACTCCTTTATGAAATTAGACACTATTATTTTCTACAATTTCCTAACAAATTGAGCAGATTATGCCTGCAATAAAGCATGGAATATAGTTGATTCACTTTTGGAAAATTGCCTTAGAAGAAGTTTCTGCTCCCACAGGAATAAAGCATGCAACCAATACTAAAAATTTCGAAATTTACTCCCACATTATTTAGTATATGTTTGAATAAAGTTTCTGACTTTAATGGAATTTCAAAATATTTTCACAAATACTATGGGCTATCTTTGAGAATCGCATATTTCCAGGAGAACTGACATTTGTGAGCATTTCTGCACGTGGAAGTGAAACAGGTGTATATTTTCCCACTTGGTAATGGAAAACACAGTAGTACAAGTAATTCAAGTCTCTTTTTAAATGTTTACAAGGGGGTTCATTTCCCCCTTGTGAACTTTACTCACCTACACACATAAATATTGGACTGTCCAGTTCAAATTCTGAATAAAAATACACATTTATTTTAGCCATTGACTGAAATAAAGATGCAAGGTCCATTGTGATGGGACACTTAAAGTTAGTGAGTACCATTAAAGTAGCAAGGTGGTGTTTTCCATCTTCTACAGTTGAATTTACCCGTAAACATCTAAATCTCTAGCACTATAAGAATATTTACTAATTAGATGTTAATATGACCAAACCATTTATTATGTAGATGTGAATGCTTATGTGTGTTATGGCAAATAGATTATAGAAATTTTTATAGAAAACAAAGGAAGGAAAACAAATAGGCAATTTTAGCATTTTACTGTCACCGTCAGCGATACTGATGCAATTACTTTAATTCATAGAACAAGAGAAGAAAGTTCAGGCAGAAGAAGATTTACTTAACTGTTCATCAGTGTATGTGTTTGTGTCTGACTGTGACTCAATGTGTGCGTGCCTGTGTATGTCTAGCAGTAAGTCTTTTTCGGTGTCTGTGCATGTGTATTTTTATATTTTTGGGCCAAATATTTTATTATATCATCTATGTGTAATTATTCTCTATTATTTTTTATGCCTTACGTAATATTTTTTCCATTAAATAGTATGAATCAACCTGTGTGCTTGTAGGTTGTTGCATTGTTAGTTTGATGAAAGTCTTCACTTTTCTAATGAAAATGATTCATAAAAAAGTAATGCAGTTCCAATTTTAATGAGCATTTCAAATTTTTAAAAGCATTATTGAGCACGCAGGTCTTACTTAGTATAGGACTTACGTCTGAACTAGGTGGCCATGCTGGCAGCAGAAGGGCTTTCTGGCTAGGCCTACCACAATATGAAGCAGGACTATGTTCACAGATGAATTCCAGTCATGCCTCTGGCTCAATTTACGTTCAGAAATTGTGCCTGTATACCAGTGAAATAATGACATATGATTTAAATTAATGTACTTCACATACTTAACAGCGCATCTAAATCCATGAATTAGTAGAGCTTCAAAGTGAAATGGAGGAAAAGGTTTCATGGTGTTTGGAATGGCATGTTCATATTCTACAGATTACCAGCCATCAATACTCTTGAAGCAGATGCATTATGGTACAAATTAAATGCCATTCCCATATTCGCATGGCTTGTCTTAATTTCAAAATACATTATGTTAATTTAGACTCATGCTGGAATGTGTGGATAGGATTTTTTTTCTAAAATGGGAACAGAGTATTTACAGATAAACAATAGAAGATTCATAGTTGGATTGAGAATTTGAAAGGTGGATATATCATTTTGAACACTTTGGAGAATCTTTACAAGCACCGTGTCCCAGAGATGACTGTGCAGCTGAATTAAGGAAGAGATGGTGAGAACCCATTTTAAGCAAATGTTTAAGGCACAGTTCAAAAGCGATAACAGCCTTGTAGTTTGAACTGATCTTATGCCAGGGTATATTGCTATATGCCATTTTGACTCCAGTGAGAGTTCTGTTTGTCAAATAGGAATTCTTGCCTGGCAGCAGGGAGTGACTTCTGAACATACAAGCACATCTGCCTTGTATACTAAACCGGACGATCATCCTTGTGATAGACTCTTGTCTTGTTTTTTAAATGAAAGAAAATAAAACAAAGGCAAAGTTAGTAGTATCACCAACCTTTTAAATAACTCAAAGCTAGAATTACATAAAGTAACCCGAACTAACAATATTCTCAGGCTAGTCATTCGCAGTAACTTTCTCAGATCTTGTTCTTTTCTGTAGAAGGTGAATGAGGACAGACCGAAATGAGGAGGTACTCTTGGAACAGTGAGCTTTTATTTTGAAGTCACACTATGGAGATAGAAGGAGAGAAAGATGACTTTGAAGCAGATTAACAGAGCCAATGGATGTGGCTAAACAAAGGGAGCAGCACACATTTGTGGGAAAACACAGGTTACAGGGGTAGAAAATACCCAAGCAGGTAGTTACTAATCAACATGCATGGGTAGTTTGCCCCATAAAACATGGCAAACAAGATTTAATAATCCTAATTTCAGCAAAATTGCAATTGAAATTGTAATGTGCTTGTAAGAAATTGGGTTAGTGGTTGAGGAGGGTAAAACCCTACATAAGTAGCAACCTCATTCCTTGTCAGTGTGAAGTCACAAGCATGCCCCAAATTAACTTGTGCTCAACCCTCTGGTAGAGTGGCACAGAGCAGTCAGGCTTAGATTAAAGGGAGTGTGTGAAGTATTTATGGAGCAGTTCTAACAGTAATAAAGTGAAACACAGCACAAAGAAAATCCTACACCAATTTAGAAAATAGAGTAAACTTTAATAAATTATTTGAGACCAAAAGAACAAAAATATAATCAGTAGAACCAGAGATATGTAATTTTTAAGATTTAAGTGAAAATAGCACCAAAAAGCACCAAATGTGGATATCTGGTTGCGCTAGACTGGGGCAAAGTCACAAGTTCAGGCCGACCGGAATGAAGCGTGGGTTGGCTAGAGGGACCCAGTTAGACCCACTGCAAAGTACTACATTATCGGCGAGGCTTTCATTGATGAGAGGCTTGCCTTGTGAGGGCATCAATCGGGGATGTTTTGAATGGCAGCGGACCTGATGAGACTGGGCCAGTGAGAGTGATGCAAAGTCCTTGCATTGGGGAAGTCCACACAGCATAGGCGATGTTTTGGTTCTGCTCAGGGTCATGTCACGCAGTAGAGGAGATGCATCAGTTCTGTTAGGTCCACAGAAGAGGTGGCAGAGCCCCTTGAGGCACAGTTCCAAGGGTCCAAGACTGGGTTGGCATGGTAGGACTCACAAATGGCAGAGTCCAGGTGCTGGGTTCATGTGTATTGGAAGCCTGTTATGTTGCTGAAGCCTCTGATCAGGAGGCCAGTCAACTAGCCCTTTCAGTCACTCTAGGGTCCTGCATTAAGTGAGGCTGGCACAATCGTTCTCACCCAGGCAAGAGGGCAAATATTTCTAAC
The DNA here is from genome assembly GCF_964204655.1 of Triturus cristatus. Taxonomy (NCBI): domain Eukaryota; kingdom Metazoa; phylum Chordata; class Amphibia; order Caudata; family Salamandridae; genus Triturus; species Triturus cristatus. Next base: position 505,079,907 of record NC_140591.1, read on the forward strand.
TGATGCCCACTTTGAAGTGAGAACCTTCCAGAGGATTCCACCCACCCACTTTGAATTACCTGCCTCCCCGCCTTTACCTGAGGTTGTCTGGGGTCACAATAGACTAGGGTGAAACCCATTATGAGAGTGTCCTGGCAGGGCCTTTGTGATGTGCAAGTATGGTAGAGTGACAGCCCCTCCCACTTTTTATCTCAGAGTGGCACATCCTGCCAACATCTTGCTTCCCATTGTCTCACTGTCTGGGAGCAATACTGAAAGACCAACTGCCAACTACACCTGGTCATATGACCCAGAATACAGGCAACAGACACCAAGTAGTTGGAAAAAGGAAAAGTGCAATCTAAGGATTGCGATTAAAAATCCGACTTCGCCATTAAAGAGGACTTTTAATTAAAATTCTTTAAACACCAAGCTCGATCTGTCAACCTGCTCCCAAGTGGAAGTTACAACTTATTAAATGTAATAAGGTAGCTCCAATGTTATCCTACGAGAGAGCTAGGTCTTGCATTCGTGAAAAAAGAATTTGGGAGTTTTTTAGTACCGGGACATGTAAAACTTAAAACTACATGTCCAACTTTTCAAATTCACTGCACCCTGCCCTCTGGGCTATGTAGTGCCGACTTTAGGGGTGATTTATATGTATATAAAAGGAAGTTTTGAGCCTGGCAAGAGGTTTTTCTTGCCTGGTCTAAATGGCAGTTTAACAGTGCATATACAGGCTGCAATGGCAGACCTGAGACATGTTTAAAGGTCTACGTTAGTGGGTGGCAAAATCAGTGCAGGTGGCCCACCATTAGCATTTAATTTACAGGCCCTGGGCACATGTAGTAGCCCTTTAATAGGGACTTACAAGTAAATTAAATCTGCCATTTGGGTGTAAGACTTGAATTTTTCACTGCCCCAATGCGTAGGTTGTCTTTGATGCACAAAAGATATGTTGGCCAGAACATGCCTCAAATGTAAATTGTTGACCTGGTGCTTACACGTGCATTGTCTTTTTTCATCACTTCGTTGGAGAGATATGGCCCAACTAATGTCAGCAGGCCTGTCCCTCCCACCCACAAGTGCAGGTTAAAGTACCAAATATTTCCATATAGCGGTCATCTTTTTGCATGGCATTAAGTTACATTTATACCTACAGAGAAATTAAATTAAACTGATTCAAAACTCTAATTCACTGAATGAGGGATAGTTAATAGAGTAATGCAAAGCACATTGGTCCAGACTCATAAAGCTTGCTCCCATCAATAGGTGCAGGGCCGGACTGGGAACCAAAACCGTCCCTGGCAAAGTGCTCGACAGGCCCCCCCGGAGTGTTGGGGCTGCCGCCGAACTCTTTGCCAGGGCCGGTTTTTGGCCGATTTTGTTGCAGGGCTGAATTTGCAGCTATGCTGCAAAAACGGCCCACTGGGGCCCAAAACCGGCCCCCACCCGTTCGGATTGCCCACTACGGCCAGTCCGGCCCTGAATAGGGGGCAGGTGATAGAGGAGAGTAAGTAAAAAGTAAGTCATTCTACCTCACCGAAAATCCTTTTTGGATAGAAACACAGATATGCACGTGTCCCCGAATCTGTTCCATCAAAGCACAGTGGAAGGCCAGCTGCTGTGAGGGAGACAAGCATGAGGCTAATCCCTTTTTAAAGTCGGGTTGAAATTCCATTAGGGATAACTGCCCCTTTATTATCTCTCTTTCTAACCAATTGCATGCAAAAAACCGTTTGGGTGTCTGTGTATGCAATGTGCAACTTAGGCACAACAATTGGCTTTTTGAACTAATACATGAAAAGTTGTACCTCTTTTCCACCTTGACAAATTCATTCAGGATTAAATAATGTTCAGGCGCATTACATTTTTATTATTGTTTACCATCTTCTTTCAAGCCACGTGCAGTTAGGCTGTGCACAATTCATGTTAATTGAAAACCAAAATGTTACACAAATGTGACATTCTTATGATACAATTATTGCCTTTTAGTATATAAAACGTTGACTCATGTTCCTTCACAAATTAAAAAAGCAATTTTAATTCTGAAGTTATGAATATCTTTTTTATTCATTTTGTACCCATATAATTACAATGGTTTGTCTCATAAAGTCGTGAGTAGAATTCAATAGAACAAGACAATTCTGAACAGCCTTATGAGCACCACTTGAACATTGGCGAACAGAATAATTTGAACCTTATATTCAAATGCATTTATACACCAAAGTAAAGGGGTATTTTTTTGAGGTTTGTATAGAGGGAGCGATTCATGCTACTACCAAAAAGCTCAGTTATCATACACTGTTACGTTCCATGTGTTGTGACATGACACTGCTTGTGACACTGAGGGGTGCTTTCTGGCAGAGTGGATCAAAGATGTCAACAGGGTGAGCAGAATTAATTTCTGAAGTGCAATAGAGTTTGAAACAGGGTCAAGAAAGTATGCTGCCATGAATAAAAGTACAGCTCCACTCATAAGTATTCAGCCCTCACATATATTTCTTATACTTGTATGTAAATGGTACTAGAAAATATCATCATGTCTTTGGTTAGGCGCCTTGACGCCTTCGGGCTAAGTTGCGCGTTTACAAGTCTCCTTTCATTCATTCATATCTACTTACCCATTTTTAGCAGAAAAGTATAAAGAAGTAGTATAAAGTGCCACTGACATTCTGTAGGTCATTTGAAAGAAGTAAAACATGAAGGATAATCAAAGATATTTATTGTACCGAGCCTCATTGAACATGTTTAACATCACTGTTATAAATCACACATCAAGAAGATTAAATTCAATGGAAAAAATAATACTGTTGGACCTTGGGTTACTGGTTGAGGGCGGTGAAATCTCACTCAAACAGCAGCCAAGCTTTCTGTCAGGATCGAGTCACAAAAAAACCCAAATTAACCTGTGCTTAACCCCCTGGTACCTTGGCTCAAAAGCAATCATGCTTAATTTAGAGGTAATGTGTATTTATGCAGCTTTTCAAACAATAATAAAAAATAACACAACACAAGAAAAATCCTAAACCAAATTACAAAAGCAGAGTAACATTTAACAAATTATTTAAGCCCAAAACAACAAAAATGCAATCTGTAGGACCGGAGATATGGAATTTAAAAGATTTAAGTAAATACAGCACCAAAAAGAACAAAGCACCAACCGTGGCTAGCTGGCTGCACCGGACCGGGAAAAAGTCACCAGTTCCGGCTGACCACGATGTAGTGTGAGCCGACTTCAAGGACCAAGTTAGGCCTGCAGAACAAAATTACCTTAAATCCTGGTTGCGTAACGATGCAAAGTCCCACATCAAAGATGGGTCCTGCATCAGAGGTGATCTGAGGTCCTTGCTTGGAGGTGTGTAGCAGAGTGAGAGTTTTGAGGGACATGTGGTGGCGATGTGAGGTCCATGCGTGGAGGTGCATCACACAGCAGCATTTCTGTGGAGGCAATACAATATCCTGCGTAGAGATGTGTCACACAGCATCGGTTCCGGGGTGCAGCGGTTGCGATGCGATGTTCTGCATGAAGATGCATTGCACTGCAGCGGTTCACAGGGGCTACGATATGAAGTCCTTTGTCAGGGATTCATCACTCAGTGGTTCTAATGTGGAGTCTTGTGAGACAATGTATCTCACTGCATCGGTTCTGCTGGAAGCACAGACAAGCTGAGCTGTCAGAGCATCTCCAGCCCACTTCCAACGGTCAAGGACTGCAGTGGCACCACTTGGGGTGGTGGGGACTAACAGCTGTCAGAGTCCAGGTGCTGGGATCAAGATTGTTGGAACCTGTTATGCCCTGAGGCTCTGATCAGGAGGTCAGCCAATTGGCCCTTGGAATCACTCTGGTGGTACTAGGATCAAGATGCATGTCCAGCCCTTCACTAATGCAGCAGAGCAGCAGGCAGCAGGACAGACAACAGAGTAGCAGTCCTTAATGCAAAGCAGCACAGCAGTCCTTCTGAGTTTTCCACAGGGCAAGAGGTGTACTGTAGAGTTGGGTCTGAGGAGCCAATATTTATACCTGGTGCCCACTGTGACGTAGGGGAAGATTCTAGAGGTTTCCATCTACAGAGGTGTTTTGAATTTCCTGCCTCTCTGCCCTGGCACCAGAGTGGCTGGGATCACAACTGGCTAGTGTCAAACCCTTTGGGAGTGTGCCCAGGCAGAGCCTTTGTGATGTGCAAGTGTTGTCAGTGACATCTCTTCACCCTCATCAAGTCAGAGATGCTCCTTTTGTCTCACTGTCTGGGAGCAATACTGTAAGATTGCCAGGTGCATCTAGCCATGTGACCCAGTGTACAGGTAGCAGACACCAAATAGTTGGGACTAAAAAGCACCGACCTTCTAAAAGTGGCATTTTCTGAATTGTAACTTGAAATCTGGCCTTACCATTAAAGAGGACTTAAATTGCAATTTTTTAAACACTAAACTCAAGATTCCTACCTGCTCCCAATTGAAAGTTATCACTTATTGAATGTAATAAGTTAACCCAATGTTATTCTATGGCAGAGATAGGCCTCTCAGTAGTGAATTGTTTTAGGAGTGTTTCACTACGAGGACATGTAAAACTTGAATGTACAAGTACAACTTATCAAATACACTGCACCCTGCTCTCTGGGTTATGTAGGGCCTAACCTAGGGCCGACATTACGTATTCAAAAGGAGGGTTTGGGCCTGGCAAGAGTTTTATCTTGTCAGGTCAAAATGGCAGTTTAAAACTGCACAAACTGGCTGCAATGGCCGGCCTGGGCCAAGTTTAAGGACTACTTATGTGGTTGGCACAATAAGTGCTGAAAACCCACCAGTAACATTACATTTACAGGCCCAGGGTACATGTAGTTCCACGTTGCTAGGGATGTATAAGTAAATTGAATATGCCAATCGTTTGTTAGCCAAATTTAAGAATGTTAAAGGAGAGAGCCCAAACATTTTAGCACTGGATAGAAGTGGTAAAGTGCTGAGAGTCCTAAAAGCCAGCAAAGATGGGTTCAAAGAACAGGAGGGTGAAGGTAAACATGTTTGGGGGTGAACCTGCAGAAAGAACCAAGTCCAACAAATACCTATTGAAGCTTAAATAATTATGCTATGTAGGGTTGCACCACAGACAATCCTGAAGCACACAGGGTTCCAAAAGAGGAAGAGGTTTGCTAACATAAAGATACTCTAGGGTAAAGTAGAGAAGTTGAAATGGAACAATATGGAAATAGACATGTAAGAAGAAACAATACAAAGTCATTAATGCAATAACTTTATACATTTCCAAATATTTGCATTGTCTGATGGTCTTTTTTAAGGTTTTGCTTTTGTAAATAATTGTGCATTCTTTTTAAAGATTAATCCTTCAACAGAGATGTTGTTTCCCGCATGTTGGTAATCAGATGTTTACACTTGATGTCCCTGTGAATTACAAATATATGAGACACAGTCATTCTGTTTTCTTCAAAGCAAGAGAAGAATACCATTACTAAAAATTACTAGTGGCTTAAATGAGGTTGTCCTGTCAATTTTGATTTTTGAATTCTTTATATGTGACATATAATATCATACTTAGCAATCAGCAATAGACCTCTGCTCTGTAAAATGGATTGTACTTCAGCTTTTAAGGTTTTAGTCATGAGTGAGCTAAATTTGCATATTTGCATGCTTACTTCATTAATATTCATATATGAGCAGGATGTTTACTCCAAATTTAATGTGACTAATCATTCTAATTTGAGCTAAATAGGGTTTTCTTTATTTAGTTACTTTATTAAAAGCACACCAGAACATTTTTTTAATATTCACAGCAATAGTGCATTAATAAGACTTGCTCATTCTGTGAAATGGTAATTAGCTAAATGAACAAAAGCAGTGGCAGTCATGGCAATTTAATTTGAATCAATGGTAAGTTATTATTCGTGTGTATCTTTTCTTATCATTTGCTAGTTTGTGTTTCAAAAAAAAATAATTCTCTTCTCCTATTCTCAGTTAAACTAATCTTCCTTATTTCAAGAACATCATTTAGCATTACAACAAGAGCCAAAATTAAAATAAATTTGAACGAATAAGGAAGCTAGATTCTGTGCCAGTTGTTAATTTGGTGGAGTTGTTATAAAAGTACAAATGGAACTGCGGTATTTCACATCCACCTGTAGAACCAACACATAGAGACCAAACAAGGAATCAAATGTAATTGGAGCATTGTAGTGTGCAAATAATAAAATATTATTTCTACCTAAGATTTTTGCATCCCCCGTATAAAAAGAATGTAGCCTCAAATAATTAAATACTTTTAAACCCTATCCACATTTTAACATTTGCAATGACATTGCAGTCAATTGCTTTCTGGGTTAAGTATATGTGATTCCATCCTAACAGAAAGCATGCAAAATTTCAAGTGAGTTAATGAAAAAAAAGATGAAGTTATAATGAATTCTCACAAATTACATGAGCAAATTCACACTACTCTTAAGAAATTTACTCTGTTGGAAAATCTGACATACCATTCGCAGGGAATCCATTCTCAAAATCCATATTCAAAAATATATTGGAGCCTGAGTCTGTAGTAGATTTCCAGTCATCCAGTGAAATCTTGCCCAGCTGGTGCTTTATGTTTATGCTATGTCTCTTCTAGGTGCTGCACTTAATACATTCCTAGGGCAGTCACAGGGTACAGGTGCCACAGACAACAACTTTATGTACATATTGAAACAAATAACTTGAAGAGTGACAATAAGCCCCAGCATTTGTAGGTGAGTGTATTCTTCAACACAAGCAGAGTTTTAAATATCTCTTTACTCTAACGATTAGACTCTGCACACTTCCTAGAGTCTGCCTCCTTGCACAACTATCAATTTACACTGTGGTTCTCAAAATCTTGGAATAAAGTAGAAGATCAGCAACTGACAACCAGCAGCTAGTAACATAATTTCTTGAATATGTGTTTGTTGTAATAGAATTTGTCCTTTCTCCAGGATGCCCTAGGGGCAATTGTTAGGACTTTGAATTTTACGTAATCCTTCAATGGAAGCTAGTGAGCAAAGCTTTTTCTTTAGAAGTATGATTTTCAAGATTTAGTTTGCAAATAGTCATGGGCTGGGTAACCCTGTCAGAGGGATTAGAATATATATGCATATAGGGCATCAAGGTTATATTTAATAAGCCCAGGAAGTAAAATTCAATATAAAGGCACAACCAATATCCTGTACTCAGATGATGGATGCACTTCAGAGGCCCAATGTTTTTTCCTTTCATGCCTCCTACTGCACCATATTGCACACATGTCCAAATGTTGATGAATGGCAGTGGAACAGTGACGGTCCATGACACCTCCCAGCAGCTTTCCAGCAGGTGGGAATAGGCATAAACTGAGGACCCTCAATGATAGTTCTATCTAGAAATGGTGGGACCTCATACTCATAAATTCCTCATGAAAGTTGTCATCAATAAGCTTGCTCCAAGTTTATTGGGTATATTCGGTGTATTTATAGTTGTCAAACAAAGACTTTATGTGAAATCCCCACACTGTTTAACATGGCTCCTGTCACATCTTCTCGAAAAACCCCATTGTTCTACAGTGGTGTGCCTTCTTCACACTAGTATAGTCCATCTCTATGAAATCCTGTTAAAAGTCAACACTGCCACCGGAGGAGAATATTATAGGACCATGAAGTTGCCTATGGATAGGTCTTTGATCACTCAAGCACCCACCTGAGGTCTTTTTGGGCCATCCACAATGTACAGCTTAAATTCATGTGAAGAATTCTGCAGAAACTGAAGCATTGCTCCCTTTATGATTGGCAACACATGTTTATAGGAACTATATTGCTGTTACAGCACCCACATGCCATAAACTAATATGGATTTGTAAATTAATTTTAGCAGCTTAAGAAATGGAACCTTATATCAAACTATCACAGAGCTGCACAGGTTTAGCATACCTCACTTAGATACAAATGGGTGTGCTGTGGACATTTACTGATGCTGCTGCTACTATGTCTGGTACTGTAACTAACCAACAATATGAGACACATTTTGAGAGTGATGAACTTGAGGAAAATTTTAGGAATCCTGAATTGAGTGTAGCTATTTTATGACTTTAGTCAAAATCAAATGGTGAAGCAACACAAAAAATCCAATGTAATTGCACAAGAATGAGACTTGCATATTCTGTTCCACACCTTTTCATTAATATGTTAATGGCTCGCTATAAGCAGGTCAGGTATCCTTAAAGTACGCAGAGTTCCTTGGAGAAAGACAAAGTTCCAGAGGTTCAGTAGATTAAAAACTTCACTTTGACACTTACCAGCACCTCCAATTAAAATGTGGCTTCCAATTTCAGATGAGACTGAATAGCAACTCTCACTATAATCGATTTGTATAAACTTTATTAGATCCATCACTGACTTGTTTATAGTGCATGATATAGAGTGGGACGTTTCCGCATTTTAGTGTGTGAGTTGTAAGTGGATTATGTCTCATGAAATACATATTTAATGAGCATTTGTTGGTCACAGATGCTCCAGTTTATAGTTCATGAAAAAAGTAACAATGTTAACACTAATGCAGAGTATTAACACTAACACAGATGGTTTCACATTTTCTTATATAAATTATAAGTGAATTCAGGCCAACAGTTTGAAGTTAAAATCCTGGCACCTTTTGATCAGCTTTTCATTCACCCTAGGCAGTAAAGTTAGAGCCAAGTAACTGAATGGCCATCCAATTATAATGTGAATAACTAATTGGCAAAGTTCATACTGGTTATAAATTCCACTAAAAAGTTCAATCTTTCTTAATAATATTATCATCACTTTCAGATACCTGCAACAGCACATTTATTTCTTGTTTATATGAACATCTATCTTCTATGGGTGAATAATTTTTGCTAAACCTGCATGCTGAAATCTGCATTTTGCGGAATGCCTCCTCCGTGCACTCGTGTAAATCTGATTTTGATTTTAATTATGGATAAAATTTACAGCTTCCTTGGCACATACAGCATTACAAAGTCATCACGAGCTGTTTGTGTAAGTATGTTTGTGTTTATGTTAACAGCCTCTTAATTGGTTGCGTGACCCATCTAAACACTTCTGTCATTCTTGCACAAGGAAGATTACAGTTTTGCCACAGAGGTGTGGGATAACCCACGCATAAATATTCTGACCCAGCACATGTTTTTCACAGTCAGTCCGTCTCTCGGAAGACAGGAACACTTTGCAGATCTAGGGCAAAGCGTCACAAGCGTTAAATTGCCCACCTTAGACCAAGGCAGCTGCTGTAAAACTCAGTTCCCTGCATGGCTCTGTCTCTTTCCTTCCATTCATGCATTTGCATCGGAATTGTTAGAAACTAAAATACTAGAAAATATGTAATACAAGGGGTGGCTTGCCAAATTAAGATTGCTATATTTTGAAAAAAACTTTCTTTGCAGAGAACATTTTTACTTTAAGACAATATGAATTAACCGGCTAGAACATTATAATACACACATGATCCCAATGCCATCATTGGCCTAATTAACCAATTTTATTTTGAATAATGGCCTGCTTTATACACACTGGATACTTGCAGATGCTTAGGTGGCTTAACTATTATTCCTATTACCTCTCCATCCATCTTCCATGTTTTTGTACTTCCTGTGGAGATCTAGTAAAAGCCTTTGATCTAATCTTCTTTATACAAAGCAAGACAACAGTTTTCCAATAACATATTAACCTTTATTTGGTTTCAGCAAAAACACAACATACCTCTAAATCAAGGCTTTGGCCTACTACTGAACCCAACAGTAAAAGGTCAGCAACCTCAACTTCACCTTTAAACTCAGCAATAGTGGCTTAGGGGTCATCAGGAGAGACCATTATGAAAGAATGCCAAAAAGTTCTCTAATTTGCTGAAGCTACCGTACTGCCGCACATATAGGAAAAAAGCATGGGCATGCAATGATTCATACTCTCTTAATTCATACTAAATGCATTATCTAGGTATGGCCTGCTTTGTAGAATTTTATTCTACAACTGTAGATTTCTGTTTCTGGGTGAGTTCTACTTTAGAGGATGACCAAAATATGGAGGAGAGACATTGAATGCTGACTTGGTGTGTATGTAGGGTAACGTATCTAAGGGTAAAGAAAAACACAATGTACCAGTATGCAAACATCGACACAAATATTTACTATTACAAACATGTTTTCAGTGGCATAGTCTTTGGTTGAATTTATAATAAATGCAGAGGCGCAGCAGTGAGATTTCAATTACATTTCCCCAATCACCCTGGGAAAATGAAGTGGTTGCTCTGTCTTTCAATTTACTTGAAAATGTGTTTGAATTCTGAAGTATTTAACAATGTAATGAATACCAGAATGACTCCCACCATGACCCAGCACTACAATGCAGCTTCTTAATTTTGTTAGGGGCACCTTTGTGAGATAAAAACGACTTCAGTTGAGGTGAGAAACAGATTATAACTTGTGCAGCCTGATTGTGTACATTTAAATCTTCACATCAAGGCATGTAATTCCTGCAGACTACTAAAGCTGTCGACTGTTGATAGACCTATTGTGCATTGTACCGCTATGGTGTGGGCTTTGGGTCAGTCCATTGATAAGGATTGTCGTTTTCTTGTTTATCTTGTTTTCTTTCTTCTTATTCTGTGGTTTTCTTTCCTCTTCTTATGTTTTTCACTTCCCTGGAGAACAATGTTTTTACAGTGTTTCTGACTGGATAGGTTGTAACCTTTGACTGCTTTTCAAGGAAGTGCATGTGTTTTTTTAACTGTGTTCCCTGTGTCCTGCTCCCCCTCACATCCGCAAACCGCTCACTTTCTGTATTGCTCTCTCCCTCCAAACTCGTGTGTTTAGTCCCCTGCTGGCCCCTGTACAGCGCAGATTTTTAATTTTGTTTGTTAATAATGTCCACTACTCTCCCCTCTCCTATGTTGATCCATGACCCTCCCTGTGTTGCATTACTAACACCCTCCACTGAGCTATTCACTCAGTTTACTGGGGAAAGAGCCAGGTCTTTAATTCTCTACGAAAGCATCTATGATCAACTATGGATAGGAGGTGCGATGGTAGCTTGTTCGTGAGATGTATTGACTTTGACAACCCTTGCTTTGCATTTCTTTTGAAATGATCTGTTTTTGTTTGTTAAATGAATGCTTGACCATTTTAAAGTCAACATATTTGAGATTACTTCACAATATCTGCTCACAATTTATCATTAACACAAGAAAACATAATCTATAATAGAATAATCTATGAAGGAATCAGTTATCATAGAATCAAAAATGACCTGCCCTCTAACCTTTAGATTTACTCACAGAAAAATATTTTAGTTTTACATCAAATAAGATGTTGTTCGTGAACATGATTCAAAACAAGAGCATTTAAAAATCAATTTATAAATACAGAACATAATACCTGTATTTAATTGGTTTCTGTGCATTCACCACTTTGCCATTAATTGAACTGAGACACAAGAGGTTGAAATGATTTACCAAGCCTCATACATTTTGTGATTAGACCCATGGTCTCTTAGTTTCATACTCAACAATTGTACTAGAAGACCATTAGAACAAAAAACTATTATGTTCTTCATATTTAAAATTAATAAATTAAATGGCTTTTTGTACTGTAATTTAGTTCATTTAAGGATTGAAGTAGTCTTAATCACCAGACATATGTATATGTTGCACAGTAAAGGTATGAGGGAAGAACCTTTATAACACAACAGAATACGTTTTGAATAGACAAGAACACAAGCATAATTCCCATTTCTTTGCTATGGCCTAGTGAAATGACTAGGTCTAGTCTGGGGCCATCCCGGTGATCTCTGCCTAATCTCAGGATCATTTCAGACATGCTTTGTTGTGAAGCATATTTTATATCACAGGGAAGTTTAGAAGTATCAGAATGGCTTTCTAATTTTCTAGTTGAGTTTATAATATTCCTGAAACCCGGTTTTGAAAAAGGTGATTTTGTTACATAGGTTTTTGTAATTTTTGAATCACCTAATAGGATACAATAGGTTGCAGATCAGCTACTAATTAGCTAGTCATTTTGAAACTTGAAACAACTCATTTTGGATGTACAAATATTTTCTTCAGTACAGATGTATTGTGGTATTCATTTCTGGTCCAGGTACAGATGAATCTTTCATGCAAGTGGACAATCGAAGCTCTGTAAGTCAGGTTAGAGTCATTGAGTAGGGAAATACTAATGATTTGCATTTGAAATAAAAAGTTTATTTTTCTAATATCTGAAATAACTGATGTTTGTCTTAATAAATCTAATGGCAGTCAGCTTACCAACTGCTGAAGGGTAGAAAGCTGAGGTGGCCTTATTGGAAGTCATCTGCATGCCAACAAGTAACAACAATATTAGGGACAAAGATTTAACTCTTCAAGTCATCTCCGGGCCCTAACCAGGGGTATCTGAACATAGTTATATTGACTATCATAGTCTCAGAAGTTTATGAAGTTTTTATTTAGAGAATCGCATGAGATGAGTGTAGTATTGCCACCTTTTTGGCAGTGCTAATTTCTACAGATAATAAAGATATCCTACATGAGTGAATTGTTTTGAGACCTTGCTACGTAAACATAAAAATAATGCATGCTAAAACAACATTAGTTTTACTTAATATCACATGACAGTTTTTCATTTGATTGGAGAATTCTTGATAGTGTTTTCCTTTTAAAATAATATTAAAGTGTCATGCTACTGCATTTTGTAAGAAAGTGTACACAACATATTTTTTAAAGGTATGATTCAGTGTTCTATTTCAGATATATCTAAGTTTTATACAGTATGATTTCACAATATTCTGTCAACCTCTGAAAGCTTCCTGATTTCAGAGTGTCACTTTCAAGGATGAATGTTCAAAAGTTAAAAGTAAAAGCATGCGGAAATGTGAGTAATTCCATGAATACTGCAGCTATCAGAGTCACAGACAAACAAATTGCTGAGCCCATTGACAAGTACTACCATTTTTCAAGGTGTAATTCCCTGACATGTGGTATATACTGCTAATGCCTTTATGAGAGGCAGTAATGTTACAACTGATTGTTGTGAACCGGGCATGAATTAAATACTGTGGCAAAACCAATGTTCTATCATTATGTGAGTGACTAGTGACCATATCAAACCTCTACTTCAGGCAGTGATCTTGATTTGGAGGTTAGCCCTTTTTAAGATCAGTCCACAACCGTATGTCATTTACCATCATTTTTGAAGGTTTGGTTGAAACTGTGTAGCTGGTGGTGATGCCACAGGGAGTAATTTTATTACTGTTTTAATACGTTTGAAAGCTCACATTCATGTGACAGGTTTGATTTTCATTTCCATACTTCATGGTAGTTTATGCTAGGTACCCATTCAAGTAACATTTCCTTTGTTTGGGAAATTCACTCCTAGGATATAAACAGAGCGTCTAATTTGCTGCACAATGTTTTCATGGACCCAATTGTCAAAACTATAGCAATGACATAATGATAATAGTCGCATTGCAACAAGCATTTAGACCTAGTGCATTCCTGCAGAAGCATTTTCATGCACTCTTTTTGGGCAATTGTTTGTCTAACTAATTCCATGAGGCAGGTGGATTTATAAAATTGCATTGTTATTAGTTATGCCTTCTCACTCTGTCGATACATTGAATACATTACATTGGATAATAGAAACTCCTATTACTGATAAAGCAAAAAAGGCAGAACTGAAGTACAGGCAGTATATACAAACCAGTTATAACTATTGTTCCGGGTTTAGTGATAGTAGTAGTGATGAAAAGTAACAAGGGGCTTCATATGTGTTTGGGCATGGAAATATGACTTAGCTATATTTTCCTTATTAAACACAAATTCATTTTCTTCTGAAGGCATAAGGTAGACACAGACATCTCACTGTATACTCAGCAAATAATTGTATTCAGCAGTGAGAAACTGTTCAATCACTTTCACAGATTCTGAAGTAACTAACCTTTAGTTGCCGGTTGCCACCTTAGGTTATCGCCTTTTATTCTCATCGCTGAAGACATAATAATGTGAGCTTGAAGTTGTGAGATCTCAAAAAAGCACTTTCAGCCCACGATCACTGGAAGTGTTACCACTCCTGGGAGTTCGACAATGTGTCTTGTTTGGAACTGGCAGACAACACATTGCACAGGAAAACACCGAAGTCGTATCACTAAAGAGGTTTTATCTCATTAATTTTTTATGATTGACAGTGGTATGAAATAACAAAAAATTCAATGAGGATAATGTAGCACAAATAACTAATGCCATATAGCTCACGACAGCCTGCCAGGATCTGTGAACAGTCTAGTTTTAGGACACTTTCATGTTTTACACACATCCCTCAGCAGTACGACAAATTTCACACTGTGCAATCTGTCTGCTTGGTGCACTAATCAGATACACCATGTTACCACAATTGGGCTTCAATGTGCATATATTAAGGTAGAAGAAAATGATAAATTGTGCTTAAAGGATAGGAGAAAGGGAAAAGCAAAAAAATAAAATGCCCTTCCTCTTTCTTTAACAAGGTGACGAGATGAGTAATATCATGCGATGTTCTACCATAATGCACATTTCTCTAACACAATCGACATTCTTTATTTTATGACATGGGGCCTTATTTTAAGTCTGACTTATAGGCTGCTAGTCCACTGGGGACTGGGGTAGCAGCAGCCCTACCTCTTCCAGCCTCGTGGCATCTTGCCAGAGAAAAACTAGGTCATCGCCTTGTTGATGGGGAATTTTTCCCTAAAGTGCTTCTGCTGACCTAGCAGAAACACTTTTTGCCCCCAAACATTGTGGTTATCAGCACCATGGCGAACCATGCAACAATTGTTTTGTTTTTTAGAAACAACCTGTCAAAGTAAATGAATGCCCTTGACCTGCTATGAGTTTTCTCCAAGGGTGTGATAATATTTGTGTTTTTCCTGTTAGTCAGAAAAGATCAGCATTTGTAAATAAGTCTGTATTCTGATAGCATCATAATGGTCGTCCTGCAGTGCAAAGCTTGTCAGCTGGTTGCTTCTCACAACAAAGCTGGCACTGCTCACTAAGCAATTCCTTCACCTTTCAATGAAGAATGAGTGAGAAATGCTGCTGATGTTTGACAGAATTCCCATTAATGTCTGACTCTTAATGAGGATCCTAGTTATGAACAGAATATAGATTATCTCAAGACAGACGCCTTGTTAACTTCTGAAGCATCTTTGGATCATGTATTAGGTACCTATTTATAAAAACTCGAATCACTTGTGAGATACATTTGTAAGGTAACTGCCATTAAATTGAGTACTATTGAATTGGGTAGTAGTGACATCTGACATTGATAGTGTTTAGAAACAGAAGAAGTATAGTATAGTATAGTATTTCTCACCTGTTGCCTGTGTGGATTGAAGAGGGAGCTTTGGTCTACGAGCACGCTGGAGCTGCTCTTCTTTTAATCTCCTCAAACAACTCCTCGCGGAACCCGCTTCCCGGGTCCCGCTTCGCCTCTGGTTCTCTGTATAGCGCTGCTGGAAGTGCGCTGTGACTGCGAGGTATTTTATCTGACAGAGCCTCTGTGGCGGTGGTGTGGGCAGGGCTGCGAGCGTGGTCAGGCGAGGACTTCAAGTCCCAGGAGCGCCTGACCCTCGGCATCACCAGCAGCTGATCCGCTCTCCCTGCTGGCTCCTCCCCCGCCTCAGCACGGCTAAAACCAGCTCGTCAGTTTCATTGTTGGTTTTCTCACCTGTTGCCTGTGTGGATTGAAGAGGGAGCTTTGGTCTACGAGCACGCTGGAGCTGCTCTTCTTTTAATCTCCTCAAACAACTCCTCGCGGAACCCGCTTCGCGGGTCCCGCTTCGCCTCTGGTTCTCTGTATAGCGCTGCTGGAAGTGCGCTGTGACTGCGAGGTATTTTATCTGACAGAGCCTCTGTGGCGGTGGTGTGGGCAGGGCTGCGAGCGTGGTCAGGCGAGGACTTCAAGTCCCAGGAGCGCCTGACCCTCGGCATCACCAGCAGCTGATCCGCTCTCCCTGCTGGCTCCTCCCCCGCCTCAGCGCGGCTAAAACCAGCTCGTCAGTTTCATTGTTGGTTTTCTCACCTGTTGCCGTTGTGGATTGAAGAGGGAGCTTTGGTCTACGAGCACGCTGGAGCTGCTCTTCTTTTAATCTCCTCAAACAACTCCTCGCGGAACCCGCTTCGCGGGTCCCGCTTCGCCTCTGGTTCTCTGTATAGCGCTGCTGGAAGTGCGCTGTGACTGCGAGGTATTTTATCTGACAGAGCCTCTGTGGCGGTGGTGTGGGCAGGGCTGCGAGCGTGGTCAGGCGAGGACTTCAAGTCCCAGGAGCGCCTGACCCTCGGCATCACCAGCAGCTGATCCGCTCTCCCTGCTGGCTCCTCCCCCGCCTCAGCGCGGCTAAAACCAGCTCGTCAGTTTCATTGTTGGTTTTCTCACCTGTTGCCTGTGTGGATTGAAGAGGGAGCTTTGGTCTACGAGCACGCTGGAGCTGCTCTTCTTTTAATCTCCTCAAACAACTCCTCGCGGAACCCGCTTCGCGGGTCCCGCTTCGCCTCTGGTTCTCTGTATAGCGCTGCTGGAAGTGCGCTGTGACTGCGAGGTATTTTATCTGACAGAGCCTCTGTGGCGGTGGTGTGGGCAGGGCTGCGAGCGTGGTCAGGCGAGGACTTCAAGTCCCAGGAGCGCCTGACCCTCGGCATCACCAGCAGCTGATCCGCTCTCCCTGCTGGCTCCTCCCCCGCCTCAGCGCGGCTAAAACCAGCTCGTCAGTTTCATTGTTGGTTTTCTCACCTGTTGCCTGTGTGGATTGAAGAGGGAGCTTTGGTCTACGAGCACGCTGGAGCTGCTCTTCTTTTAATCTCCTCAAACAACTCCTCGCGGAACCCGCTTCGCGGGTCCCGCTTCGCCTCTGGTTCTCTGTATAGCGCTGCTGGAAGTGCGCTGTGACTGCGAGGTATTTTATCTGACAGAGCCTCTGTGGCGGTGGTGTGGGCAGGGCTGCGAGCGTGGTCAGGCGAGGACTTCAAGTCCCAGGAGCGCCTGACCCTCGGCATCACCAGCAGCTGATCCGCTCTCCCTGCTGGCTCCTCCCCCGCCTCAGCGCGGCTATAACCCTCTCTTGTGACACCGCAACGCGGGAGCGCGCGGGAGCGCGCCGGGAGAAGCCCGGGACAAGGGCGGGACCGTCTGAGGCCGTCAGAGGCTGAAGAAGGCTGGGCTGGGCCCCCTCCCTTGGTTCTCCGGTATTAAATTTGTGGGACACTGCCTCTTTAGATTCGTATTGTATTTTAGGATTCTTAGGTTTCTTATTCTACAATTGTTATTAATTGATTCTTACTCCCCTTTTAATACAGTCTCATGACGGCTAAAAAACTACGCTCTGGGCGAGTGATTGTAGGGAGATCTGGGTCTAAAACCAAATCTAACCCCCTACGGAACAAAATTGCAACTTCCATGCAATTGAAAGGTCAATGTCAGCTTTTCAATTTATGGGACAAAGGGAAAGATAAACCCACTGATCTGCAGCCCCCGAATGAAATCCCAGGGTTTAACGATTCGGTGCCTGTTAATGGGGTCATTGATGTTTCCTCTAGTTTAAGCTTGGTTGCTAGTCAATCTTTGCCTATTCTAGTTAGTCCCGAAGTACTAAGGGGCTCGCCTTCGGCGTCAAACAATGTACATCTGAAACAGAATGCTCCCCTTGAATCTTCGGGTAATATGCCCTTAAAATGTGATAAAATTGTCCCCTCACAAGTTGCACTAATGGATGTTCCTAAAGTTTCTGTGAATACTGATCTTTTGTCAGCCGCGTTAGTTAAATCCCCGGTAGTAGGGAATGATTTTACACTGCCTGACATTGATTTAACAGCTCATAGGGCGCGGGTGGGATCGTTACATGGGAACCCTAAAGGTGTGCCTTTAGAGGAAGCAATAACTATTTCGAGTACCGATCCTCCAAGTAGCACACCTTCTAATAAACTAGATTTTTCCCTTCCACAATTAAATTTTACGTATTGTTCAGGTCCAGTGTTGAACAATTTAGCTGAGGGTTCTCCAAATATTAATGGGAGGCTAATTTCTAATTCTTTGTCCTCTTTGGAATCAATTCTTTCCTCGATTTTGAGTTTACTTGAAAAGTTTGTGGGAGGTTCGGAATGTATTTTTGACACTGTAACGCAAATTTTGCAAGTTCTCTTGCTAAGTAAAAATGAGTTAGTGTCAGATCACCCAATACCATCGGCTTCTCTGTTGGTGCCCCCAAAAATAAGCGCTCCTTCCACTTCGGAAGCTTTGGATATAGCTCTGTCTTCTCCTTTGACAGAAGGTCAAAAGGAAAGGAAGCCTGTAGTTCTTCCTGCTGTCCTCAATCCTTCCAAAGTGGTTTCGGCTGGCGCTAATTGTATAGCCCCAATCAGTGACAAGATAGAGGTATTAGCAACATCTCCTCTCATTTCCAAATCCGAAATTCCATCTCTCTTTCCGATATTCTCCTTGCCATCAAGCAAAGAAGAGGAGATTCCCACAGTAAATACTGGATTGATGGGAAAAGTGAGTCCCCTGAAACACAAAAAGATTAGAATGAAGAAGAGGAAACCCATCCGAAGATTCGCTAAAAAAAGACAGAGGAAACTTCTTTTTGATAAGAATGCTGAATTAAGTCGAGAAGATTCTCCGCAGATGGAGCAGTCTCCTACCTCTCATGTAGAAACTAGGGTTGTCTCGCCTAAAGAAGACGCCCCTTCCTCTGGTTTAGGTCCTATAAGCTTTACCAATCCTTTCCTCCCCAAGGTTTCCCACCCTTCCGCCAATCCTTTTTCAGCATATTGTAATGTTAAAGCAGGATCTTGCCAAGTTATTTCTAAGGTTACCTCTTCTTCTGTCATCCCGTCCCATACTTCCCTAAATCCTTCAGCAAGACCCTTTCAGGCTCCATCCTCAATGACAGTTATTCTCCCAAAAGAAAAAATAAATGTGGATACTTTATATCTTGATTTTTCTCCCTTATTTGAACCAGATTTAATTTTAAATAGATCTGCCCTATTGATCTGTTTTAAAGAGACTGAAAGTTTGAAATTAATTCAAACGTCCGATTTAGATATTGTACTTCTCCTTAACTCCTTCGTGGGGAAACCAATAAGATCAACAAGGGTGAAATTCCATTCGAAAGTTGTGTTAAATCTTGTTCTACAGTGGGCAGAGGAATTACAAGTTAGAGGGATAGATGTCATGCCACACTTTGGGGAAAAATGTACTCAAAGTATTTTCGCCAATTCTTTACTATCACTTCCCTCTAATACGGGTGTGCTGTTGTCGGATTGGTCTAATCTCAGATCAGAGGACCTAAAAATTTGTGTGGCTAGGAATGAAAGGCTAGTTTCATACAAAAACCCTCCCCCTAAGCAGACAGTCAAGGATGACCAATCTAAATGGAGTTGGTTACCTGGAGTTCTAGCGAGTAAATCTGCTCCCTGCTCTAATCAACATTCCAATTTTTAACAGAGAGCTGAAATTTATCTCATGGAACACTGCCGGATTCAAGGATTATAAGGAGAAATTGGATTTCTTGCATTCTCAAAAGGCAGATATAATCTGTTTGCAAGAAACCTGGGTTGAAGGAAGATTAGCTTTGGAAAAAGACTATTTTGTTTTGGAATATAGCGCAACCAGCACTAGAAGAGGTCATGCTAAGGGAGGGTTAGCATGCTTGTTATCTAACAGATTGCAATGGAACTATTCACACTATCTAGATCCAGGGAAACTGTTTCAAGCAATAACCCTAAAAGATGTATTTGAGGATTGCCCTAATAGATTGTTGATTGTGGTTAATATTTATATTCCCCCCAATTGTAGTTTTAATGCTGGTGTAAAAACTTTGTTCACTTTTTTAACTAAAGCGTTGGATGTCTCCCCAACTCCGCATGTGTTAATGTTTGGGGACTTAAATTGTAATATATCTAACTGTGGGTCGGAGTTGTTTAGAAATATCGAATTGGAAGAGTCTTGGAATATTCCTTCTGCCCAGTTTCCCTCTAAAACTAAAACTAACAAAAGAGGTAAACTTATCTTAGATGGTTTACTTAAAGTGGAATGCTTAATAGTAAATGGGAGGCTTCCGTCTGACACCCCAGCAGCTTATACTCGTAAATCTAATAAGGGAAAATCTATTATTGATTTTATCATGGCAGATTATGCCAGTTTTCACCTACTGAAGGACATGAAGGTCATTGAGTCTATTCTTAGTGACCATAATGCATTGATGCTTTCTGTCTCCGTTAATCTTCAGAAAGTGGATTCGTGGAGTCTGGATACAGATTTTGTGAATTTTAATTCCAGCTCAGGGAAATGTTTTTGGAACCCTTGTTCTGTTGAAAATGTGGTGCCTCTTTTGTATGTTACTGTTGAGAATTTACCCCTTTGGGAAGGGAGAGAGTTGTTGAGTTTTATCAATTTTTTAGATTCTGTAACTGCTAGTGCAAAAAAGAAACCAGGTGTGAAACAATCCCTCGTAGTCCCTCATCCTCTACGGGCTATAAATAGAGAAATAAACAAAGTGGTAAGGGGACAATTTTTATTCTTTACCCAAGAAGCTAAGTCTAAGTTGTTTCTCTTAAAAAGAAGGAGAGTTAGGCTTAAGGCCCGTTTAAAACGTTCTAAGGAAAACGCCCTCTGGATTCAATTGAGGGAAGCTTCTTATAATGGCCAAGCCAAGACATTCTGGTCCTTAATTGGCAAAGGCTGTGGTACCAGAGCCAGTCCTATGCCTATTGCCATTGAGGAACAGGTGTGGGTTCATTATATCGAGAAGTTGTACAGTAACAATAATTCTCAAGTTTTTAATGTTGAATCTGATAACGTCTCACGTATACTTGACTGTCCAACGGAAAAGGAAATTAAATGTGCCATTAAGAATATGCGTTCCTCTGGTGCGATGGGTCCTGATAAAATCCCAATCTCAGTATTAAAACACCAGAGTGAACTTTGGAGTAAAATACTCTTTCCAGTGTTTAAATTTTGTTTTTCTAGTGGAACAGTCCCTCCCTCCTGGAAAGGAAGTATTATTGTCCCTTTATATAAAAAAGGGGCAAGAGATCTACCGCAAAATTACCGTCAAATCGCTTTGCTTGATGCCATTGGTAAGGTTTTCGCAAAATGTGTGCTTACTTTAATGAATCAATGGGTATCTGAACATAAAATCCTTCCCATGGAGCAAACAGGTTTCAGACAAAATCATGGAACTTTAGACAACCTGACCGCATTGCAAGTTATTAATGAAAAATATGTGAAAGTCCGTGGTGGTCAGGTATATGGCGCCTTTATTGACTTCTCCACCGCCTTTGATAAAGTAGATAGAATTTTGCTGTGGAGAAAGTTATTTAACTTAGGTATGCCCCCATTCCTGATTAAGTTAATTCGCGCCCTTTACTCTGACACCTGGTGCAGAGTTCTACTTGGAGGTGAACGTGGTGTATCTAAATTAATTCCCACTTCCAATGGGTTGAAGCAAGGTTGCCTTTTGGCTCCATTGCTATTTTCCTTATATACAGTTGATTTACCCGTCACACTTTCTGCTTGCGCAGGTATTGCCCCGTCCTTGGGTGGAGTTCCAATTGCATGCCTTATGTATGCAGACGACATCCTGATTTTGGATCTCACCCCAAAGGGCCTGAACAATCGGTTGCAAGCACTCTCTGAATATGCGGAAAGTCATTTCTTATCAATAAACACGGCAAAAAGCAAAGTGATTTGCTTCTCTGGTAGAAAGAAGCCTAAATGCCTTAATTATCCATGGGTTGTGGGGGGGAAAAAACTGGAATGTGTGAAATCTTATACCTTCCTAGGTAAAATTGTCACTTATAATTTAAGTGTCAAATTACACATTGACAATAACTCTCGGAAGGCTATTTCTCAGGGAAAGAGTTTAGTTTCCCTGTATAAAGCCACAGGTAGAAGGCATTTTTCGATTCTTTTAGATGTTTTCAGAGCGAAAGTTCCGGCCTCCCTGTTATACGGAATTGAGTTAATTGATGTAAAAAAGTGGAGTTTTTAAAACTCTGCGGAAGGAAAAATTTTACGGAGTTTAATGTCTGTAGGTACAGCAAATTCGACTGCTTCCTTGAGACAGGAACTGGGTTTACGTAGCAGCTGGGTTCAAGGTCTGGCAAGTATCATACGTTGGGTAGTAGCTTTATCTAAAGGTGAACCTAATACCTTAAGAGATCTTATAAAAAATGAATTATTAGGATCTTTTAATGATTTCTCCCTGATTGTAAAAAACTTCAGATTTGCCGTGCTGCAATTGAAATTGGATGAGGAGACTTTATTTTTATTATCCTCTCATCAATTAAAAACTGTTCTGAAGTCAGCCTCCTGGGAATTGGGGTTTTGTCAGGATAGAGACTTCTGTTTAGCGAAAAAAGGTGGTACGCCTGTTATCGAATCTTATACCCTGCGGAAAGCTCAACCATATATGTCTTGGAACATCTCCCATGGCGTCAGACGCCTTGTGTACTTATTAAGACATAATTTGCTTCCGCTGAAAGTTCTACATGCCAGCTGGTATGGTCATTCGGCATGCTGTGATCTTTGTCAACTGTATGATCAGGACTTAGATCATGTCATGTTTGTTTGTCCTGCACTGATGTCTTGCAGGCGTAGATGGTTAAGACCAATTTGCTTACAACTCAACATATTATCTGCTTCTTCATTTAAGGTAGCCTTGATTAACCCACCTAATGAAATGTTTGCTTTTAAACTGTACAACTTTTTAAAATGTTTTTTGGACCTGTATTAAGATGTCTCGTGTAATTGTGATGGAATAATATTTTAAGTATTTCTTGTTTTGTATGTATATGTTGTTTTATGTGGACCTCATAAAGAGTTCCTTATCATAATAAAATAAACTTGAAACTATAGTATGAAGTGCTTTTTAAAATATACAACACAGCAAGATTCTAGAAGTTTAGAGTCATTCAGTTTCACCCCTTGTCAATGCACTTATTTTTTTAATAGCGGGCTTTTAGTTTGTGGGCTGTTAAAACGTTGTGCTCATTGGGAAACCAACTTCCTTTTATATAAATATCTGCCATTTATTGGTTCTAGTGTCCAGATTCAATACTTAGGGCCTGATTTAGATCTTTGAGGATGGGTTTCTCCGTCACAAAGGTGATGGATATTCCGCCCACCGAAATATAAATTCCATTACATCCTATGGGATTTATATTTCGGCAGACGGGATATCCGTCACCATTGTGACGGACTAACCCGTCCGCCAAGATCTAAATCAGGCCCTTCGTTTGCAGTCAGAACCAAAGTATCTCTTAAACTATTGTATATGAAAGTTCGAGCAAAATATGTGAATCTAGCAGGTAGGATTTAGGTGGGAATATCCTTCACTTCAGTATCCCAAGTTATATCAGTACTTTCCTTTAATTGACTTTGTAAAATCTTCCTGTGATCCCAGTATTAGATGTCTCATACTACATTTGAATTCAAAGCACATCAGTAACAGATACTTCTGTTTGTTCAGTTACAATGTACTTCGATATGGTTTCCTGCCCTGATGTTTGCAGATGATACACTGCTACTTTCCATAATCACCTATGGGGTTACAGCGAATCATTGATTGTTTCGACCACTTTTGCAAGTTAAGGGCTTAGACATTAATATTGAGAAAACCAAATGTATGGTCTTTAACCCATGTCACTCTACTGCCTCCGATCCCTTTTTGAGAAGGGCTGCCTTGGAGCATGTACACACCCTTGTTTACTTGGGCGTTACCTTATCAGAGCATTTTGACTGGCAAAGCCATATTTCAAAGTGCAGTCTCAAACTAAAGCACACATCTGGTGGTCTAGTGAACACGCATAGAGGCTCACAATTTCACCCACTCTCTCTAGGACTCAAAATTTACAATAGTCAGGCCCTGGGAACTGCCTTATATAGCATAGAGCTATGGTGCCACAGGGAAGTGTCCACTATGATTGCAGTCGAAAGCCGATTTATACACCACTTGTTTGGTCTTCCCATTTGTTATGTTATGTTATGTTATGTTAATAGAACTTGTAAAGCGCACTGTTACCATTAGGTGTCCTGGCGCTGAATGCATTGCCTACTGGTCAGATAAAAGTTAAATTACGTAAATTAAATTAAATTTAGTTCAGAAAAAGCCAGGTTTTTAGGCCCCTCCTAAATTCTAGGAGCCCAGCTGCTGCTCTAAGCTGCAAAGGGAGGCCGTTCCAGGCGTTTGCGGCACAGCAGAAAAAGCTCCTACCCCCCCAACTGGCTGTTTTAACATGTGGGACTTTTACCAACATTGCCTTGGTTGAGCGAAGGACCCTAGGGGTGGTATACCATTGAAGGTGTTTACTCATGAAGTCTGGCCCACGTCCCTCTAGGGTTTTGAAGACCAGGCAAAGAGCCTTAAAATCTATCCGCTGTTTCATTGGTAACCAATGAAGGTCACGAAGTCCCTTCCTTACGGAGACAAACTTGGGGATACCCAAAAGGATTTTAGCGGCAGCATTTTGCACTATTTGCAGTCGATTAAGCTGCCTTTTGTGAATGTTGAGGTATAAGGCATTAAAAGAATCTAGACGGGACATAATAAGTGCTGTTACTAATGTCCTGAGGCTGTCATCCGAGAGGAAGCGCTTAATTTTTCTCATGATCCCGAGTATATGAAAACAGGATGAGACCACCTTACCTATCTGATCAGCAAAGGACAGTCTAGAGTCCATCATTACTCCCAGAATTTTTGCCTTACCAGTAGGAACTGGGGGTGAGCTCAAAGAGTCTGGCCACCAATTGGTTGACCAGAGATTTGAGGGATTACCAAAAATAATCACCTCAGTCTTCCCTGCGTTCAGCTTGATACAATTTGCTGACATCCAGCCGGCAATGGACTGCATACAGTTGTAGCAGTCCCGACCGGTCTCAGCCTCTTTGCTTTTTTGAATGGATAGCACTATTTGAGTGTCATCGGCATAAAAGGTCAGTTGGAAGCCAAAAGATCGAATAAGGGCTGCCAAGGGAGAGACATATATATTGAATAGCGTTGGGCTGAGCGCTGAGCCCTGCGGGACCCCACAGGGCAAAGAGAAAGGCTTTGAGCAGTCAGTACCCATGTCCACTGTTTGAGTTCTATCTGAAAGAAAGGATCTTAAGAGGGCAAGGGCCTTGTCAGTGACCCCTTTTCCGCCTAAACAGTCCAACAGTACCTCATGGTGGACCATGTCAAACGCCGCCGAAAGGTCCAGCATGATCAAAATTGCCGCGCCACCCTGATCCAATACTTCTCTGATCTCCTCCGTTGACTTAATCAGCGCAAGCTCTGTACTAAGTTCTGTATGAAAGCCAAACTGAGTGGAGTCGAGGAGTCCATTGTTGTTAATAAAAGCACTCAACTGACTGTTCATTTCTCTTTCTATCAGCTTGGCTGGTAAAGGAAGCCGAGAGATAGGCCTATAGTTATTCGGTTCTTTAGGATCCAGTTTAGTTTTCTTGAGAAGGGGGAGGATTGAGGCTTTTTTCCAGATCTTGGGAAACAAGGCACACTTAAAAATATTGTTAAAAACAGGGGCAAGAGCAGCTCCAATGGTATAGGACGCTAATTTAGCTATTTGTGCTGGACGGGGATCTAGAGGAGATCCTGATTTGATTACTTGCAAATGCTTAACAGTATCTTGGACACTCACAGTCTCGAAAAATTTCAAAGAGGGCACTATCTTAGTGTCTGTTGGACAATTCCATACATCCATCTTTATACCATCTGCAAGCGAATTGCTGAAGGATGAAAAGATTGTGCCCACTTTATCTTGAAAGGCAGAGGCAAGAATTTCACAAAAATCAGAATTGCCATGAGGTTTTGCCAGGGTAGGTGTTGTGAGTTTTAAGACTGTATTAAATAATTCTTTTATGGAGGATTTTGCTTTACTAATCTGTTCTCTATAGAATATCTTTTTTGTTTCAGTAAGAAATTTTTTATAGCTGTGAAGGCTATCTCTATAAGCCCTCTTGGAGGATATGGTATATTCTTTCCTCCGTGCACGTTCTAATCGCTTGCATTCCATTTTTTTATGTTTTAAGTTCTCACAATACCAAGGGGCCGAGGGTGTCATTCTCCTAGGGGTACAGACTTTAACGGGGGCTACACCTTTGCAGGCCGAATCTAGCCATTCGGTATATGCCATCGTGGCCTTATCAACCGATAGGAGCCAGACATCCAAGGTGGACTTCAAATAGTTTTCAAATTCCTCACTATTAATATTTTTCCAAGCCCTGGTTTCAAACCTAGGTGGAGGTTTGATTGTTGGTTTAGAAAATTTAGTATGAGAAATCTCAAAAAAGACGGCTGCGTGATCTGACCAAGGAATTGACAATACACTACAGAACTTAGTGTTCGGGTCGTTAGAAAAAATTCCGTCCAATGTATGACCAGCCTTATGAGTGGGGTCTGGGACAAGTTGAATGAGTTCCCCACCACCAAATATTTCCTGAAGCTTAGCATTGTCAGCATCCATGGTGTCCTCCAGATAAAAGTTAAAATCTCCTAAAATAGTAAATGAGTATGCACTAAGTCCTTCTTCGAGGAACATTCCTGCTAAATCTAAAAACGCACCTCTTGCTCCAGGGGGGCGATATAAAAGAATAGCATTAAAAGTGTCATGAGGGGAGATGCAGACATTCACTGCCAAAGCTTCACATGTCGGGATTGGAATTGAACAGAAGGAGCGCTCTAGAGAGTTGTGATAGATGATCGCCAACCCTCCCCCTTTCCTACCGAGTCTATCTTGAGTATGGCCCAGATGTCCTGGCGGCAGGGCTTTAACTAGGTCCGGGCCAGAGGATTCGTCTGACCAGGATTCAGTGATGAAGGCCATCTTAATATTGTAGTCCTCGATTAACAGTGCACATTCATCACTATGTTTGATGAGAGACCTGGCATTAAGAAGCATTGCTTTAATGTTACCTTTCTTACTGGATTTAGATCTATTCGGACATTCTATTGAGAAGAGAAGCTTCTCAGAGCAATTCGGGCATGATGCTGGAACTCCTTTTAGGAGCATATCAGGATGTATTCTTGGGCAACACATATTACTTCTGTTTGGATTTAAATGTAGGAGAGCGTCTCTCGAATAAGTGATGGAGTCTAGTCTATTTGCACACCACTTCTGCCTCTGAGGTTAGAACTGGGTCTAAAAAGCATTGCAGACAAAGTTAGTGTAAGGCCAATCTTGTACTGGAGAAAGATCTGGGCTACCCCGGAGCTTTGTGCATTCCAGTGAGGCTTAGCAGAGGTGCTACGTATACCATGAGCAGGCAACATACCCTACCTTAGGCACACAAAAACAACCCTCACTAGGATTGGACTGAAGGGAATGTGAGATTCTCCAGAGGATGGCAGCTTGACCCCTAAAGAGCTACTTAAGAGAGCCTATTGGCAGCATAAGAAGAGAATAATGCATAGCCAGTCTAGCTTAGGCCCTTTGACTCCTAACTTTTTAATGATGAAAGATGGTTTTGAAGTGGAGAGGTTCATGGATGATATAGAACCAGTAACTGCCAGGATGCTCTATCTGCAATTCAGGTATGGAGCTCTGCAGTTCCTTTCCTTTACAGTGAGTTGGGGGTGCCAACCTGGGCCAAGTGACAGACAGTGCCCTTTTTGTATCAATTCAAAAGAAGCTTTAGAGTGTGTTTTACTCTTCTGCCCCACTTATCAGAGTATTTAGAAAAAATAGATTCTACCACTCTGTCGGAACATAGGGTTCAGGGACTATAGAGAGGCTTTGCTAATTCTCTCGATTCTTGCTGGCTATGTGGAGGATCAGGAGGAGAAATATGCCCTAACATGTGCCATAAGGATTTTTTAAGTATACAATGACTTGAGCTCAGTTTTATGCATTTTAATCTCTTATATGTAGTATTTTATAACAAAACCTTAACATTGTCAGTGGCATTTGTTATGATTTTAAACGTTTATGCATATTTATATCTATTTTAAACTATATTTTGGTTTTTACAACTGCACAGTGATGTTTTATCTACTAGGATGGGAATTTCCCGAATAACATTTTTGAATCAATAAAAATATGTATGCCATATACAAATCTGCATATAATTTCCTCCCTTACCACCTATTCAAAATTCATTAGTCATTGCACCCCTTCCTAAACAAACTTATAATGGAATGTTCTGGGGCATCAGTTGCTGCAGTGTTCTAACCCACTGATTCAAAGTCAAAGAAAAGCTACAAAATTAGGTTTCTAATAGGTAATTAACTTACATCGGTATACACTGTATTACAGGTACCTGCGAATAAGTGATAATATAAATATCGTAGCAATTTTAAGTCGTCCTGTATTTGAACATATAGTCCACTTCCCTTTACAGTCTATTGTCAGTATGAAAGACATTGACATTTGAACCCTATGCATTGTATGCCTTTATGTCCATCATACATCCTTTTGCTCTGTGATCCATTCTTCTTCCACAAAATAGGGAAAGGAGGAAATAGGAGATGCATGTCACTGACACTAGACACATCTTGAGCACAAATATTTCTCCTGCCTCCTGTTGTTTCAGGTGGAAGTTTTGGGGTATCTAGTGGGCATGTGAAGTAAGGACATTGACACAGAGAATGAATGGTAACAGAATTACAATTCTACATGCAGATAAAGTAACCAATGAAGTGAATTCTAAACAAGAGAGACAGGACACTGAGGGTCAAGCATAGGATTACAGGTCCAGTAATATTTTATGAGGGCTATTACAAAGTTTTGACTCTATGTAAGTTTACACTACCCAAAGAAAGATATTGTAAGGTATTCTTATGTTTGGAAGTATATTGTCAGGTTCTAAACAAAGAAGTAATAAAAAGTAAAGAAGGACATCAGAGTAGGTATCAGTATTTTTAAATCATCTGTTTGCATTGTAGTGAGGTCATAGACATTGGTTTAGATACCAGGTGCCATATTGAGTAAAATTTAGGAAATACGGGCTTTTGGTTAAAAGTGCTCATGTAGCAGCACACGGTGCGGCCTCACCCAGTGATAATTAATGGTACAACATTCACCCCTTTTTATGCTTTCATTTGACCCTCGACAGCGTTCTACTGCTTTTTCGGCTAGATTTGCGCATACAAATACCACATACATGCATACCCCTGCAAATCTCATATGGTGCACACACACATGAGTAGAAGAAATAGCTAAAGCCTCATCTTTTTCTTCATTAAAAGTGATCTTCATTATAGCGCCCAAGATTCAAACTTACAGGAATTTCATTTTGCTGACAACACCTCCTATCTACTCTATAGACTTGATGATAATTTACAATTTTGAACAAATACCTGCCACTTTTTCTATACAATTCTTTCATCACTCCACGATCTCAATGCACTTAGGTACCCTTCAAACTTTTAACTACACTTTAAAACACTTTTAGTTTATTCAAGTGCAGAAGTGGCTGTTGATGGGCTCTGGCACTGAAGCGAGTTGTAAATACAAATAGATTAGTATACATAGCTATATAGGTATTTATTTGTGTGCAAAAGATATGTATATGTGTGTGTGTGTATGTGTGTGCATGTGTGTGGGCGCACGTGCACTTGCACACTCTAGTGCTTTGGTGTATTGTCAGGTCAGTCCTTTCTAACAAAACATTAACAATCAAAAAAAAAAATTGAGTTGATATATTCCTCATTCAAATGACACACTTTTGAACTTTACTGTTTTAAAATATGCAAAAGTAGAAAAATGCCAAGCATGCTTTTTTAATGCTCTGTTTAGAGAGAATTTTGATTATTTCTATAAAATTGGCAAGCTGAAGTAATTCAAAGAGGTCCCACAAGTGCCTGCAGTGTGATGCATAGTGATGATGCTGGGTATGTAAAACAGTTGAAACTCTGTAAGTACACAAAGTCTGGTTAAAGCAAAATAAACTCTCATTGCCCGATGAGAATAGACTCTTCACACCACAGTGATACTTGCTGAGCATATATATTTAGCATCATAACTATATTTCTCAAAGGAATTAATTATATTCTGTTCTTGCGAAAAGCAGAACAGAGAGTAAGCAGGCAGCCACGACTGCTATAATACACCCAGCAGGATTTGATGTTCAGCTTTGAGTAGTCCTGTTACCGTCAGTAAATCTATGATGGTTAAAGAAGGGCCACTTTGGATATTGGCATGGGTGTTCAATATCCCCTGATGAGTTTCAGCACAAACAAAAAGACAGGGCCTTTGTGTAATGCTGATGTTGCGAGGCGCCTCCTATGAGTCACAGGTACGAAGATAGAATTCAGAAAACAGCACATCAAGGCTCGCAATGAATGCCTAGCCTTTCCACTGACGGATTTGAGGCCATTTAATAATGTTTTTTGTTCACCTTTTAAAATCACTATAATGGTGTGCCGCTAAAATGAGCATAACATTTGTGCTGCTCAAAGTAGAACACTATTTGCATTGTGTTTTCATGTGTTTGGTAAAAAGGTAATCGTCTATAAAAAAAGAAAATTGCAAATGAATAACAGATTGAGGTGTTATGATAATTTAGAGAGTACAATCTAAATTACGTTCTATGGCTGTGGAAATCAGGCCTGTTAAATATATTAATTAACATAATCACGTTACAATTTAAGATGATCAGGCAAAAATATGAAAGCAAGGTAGGGATGTTTTTTAGAAGAATGGCACCTAGACTGTAAGGCTAAATTGGTCCTGAAAATGCTGATGGCAACATAAGTCACAGATTTCTTCATTTTGCTTCAACTGCCCTGTCCTAGGCAGCTGCTATTTTTCTTGCATATTCATTTGGTAAATACTGACATTCAATGCTAGTTTAGGCTATTTCTCAATTTGTAACAGGAGAGTGACAATATCCATCAATTTAGGCAACATTTGGGTCTGCAAATACGGAGGCCCCATTACAATGTCGGGTGGGACGTACACCGACGTGCCGTCGGTGTCGGTCCCATCGCCATCTGTAACCGCAGCCAGACCGCTGCATTAGAATGCAGTCGGTGGGATTGCACTGTCCCTGGGACTGACTGACAGCTTCCAACAGGCTTAAAGAGCCCATCAGGCAATCGGTCTAATTGCAC
Source organism: Triturus cristatus (assembly GCF_964204655.1). Lineage (NCBI taxonomy): Eukaryota > Metazoa > Chordata > Amphibia > Caudata > Salamandridae > Triturus > Triturus cristatus. The sequence goes on from NC_140591.1 coordinate 505,110,983, forward strand.
TCCCCACAATCGAGATGGTGCCTTCTCAGGCACTGCTGTGGGGTTTACAGTCCACCTTTCCACCAGCCATTTCACGTTGGTTCTTCTGCTGGGAAAAGGCTGGCGTAAAGGCTTTTTTGGGCCCCCTGGCAGGGCCCCAAACCCAATGACCCTCTGCTATGAGCCCTGGGGGTCACATGTGGTGCCCCCAAAAACATCCCTGCATCGTGTGGCAGGCACCGCTTGCGCCTGAAAACATGCCCCTTTGCATTGGGGCTTGTGCTGTGGCTCTTTTCCGGGCCAAGGCACAAGCCTAAGTACAAAGAGGCATGTTTCCAACTGCCTCCACTGTGGTAGGATCCTCATTTGGCGGGATGGACCACCAACTACCTGTCGGTCAGTCCTGTTCCCCCAATGATGGTAGTCAGACGCTCGTCCAACCGCCATCATAATCGGTCCCTGAGTTTGGCGGAACTAATGTTGTAAGCATACAGTACGTATGCCTCTTACTGCCCCTTCATAATGGTTCAATATGGAACCATTGTAATAGTGGATCACTGACAGAATAATGGGAACACGAATATTGTGTGGTTAGAATTTTGTGCCAAGAATATCGAGGTCAATACATTGAGAGGGTTAGTGTAAATAAATACGAATATATATATCATCAAGGTACATCTATGTGGATTTATGTATAGTAAAACTTTGTTTACCTAGAGAAACGTTCCTTCATGATATGTTTGTCCACAATATTCTTGACACAATATTTTGTTCCCCACAATATTTTTCGCTGATATTCTGTCTGCACACTGTAATAGTTCAGCACAGGCCTATGTGACTGGTTGGAAGCACGTGCTGTACTTGGACTGCTTTGAAGATCAGCTCAAATAATTAAGAGTACTGGATTTGCAGACTCTCCCATGAGGAAAACGCTTTGCACTGTGACTAACTTATAATAATGATGTGGAAATAGCAGACATAATTCAATTTATATTCGTAGAAATGGATAGTGGACTGATGATTTATCTAATGAATGCAAAGTACTGAATGGTCAATGGCTTTTGGTGGATATCCCGTGAATCCTTGTGTTGCTATAATCTGCTTCCTCTGTAACCCGTTATTTTTAGTATTTAACTGAGTATTAGAAAATGGGATGATTTTAAAAAAAGAAGGCTGCACACAAAAAGGTGAAATGTACTTGTCAAAATCAGAAGTTTGGATAGCTGTTTCAGAGAGGTAAATGAAGCATAATGGTTGCTAAATGAGGCAGCAAGAATGTTACAGGTATCACCAAGGGTAGTGGTAATTACAGAGTCGGTTGCTTTGATTGGGTAGTCGTCAAGACAGAGGAGTTGGATATTAAGCATTATTTAAATTTGGTTAGAAATTGGCCTGCATTTTATTAGAGTGTTAATTTAAATGCAAAGGATGTAGTTACATTCATCTGAGTCAGGATAAAGTGCAAAGTGGCACACAAATGACTAAGTGCCAGATGTACCAAAATTACAAATGGCGATATCCAAATTGGGATTCTCATCGAGTCTCAATTAGGACATCACAATTCCTAATGTATGACATTTTTATTTTTAAATTAGTAAATCCTAGTGGGTCACAAATCAACCTACTTCATGAATATTAATGAGGTATGCCACAATTTGTGAGCCATTAGGAATCACAGCCATCACAGGGATAGTGGTGGGCTGGGTAAGAAGACCACCATGTCTGTCATTGCTTTTTAATGAAGCAATCTTTTTTTTAATGCAGCCCGTTTTTCTTAAAGGAAAATGGGATGTGTTTCAAAAATAAAAATGAAACATTTAGGTTTCATTTTTTAAGATTAGACAGTATTCCATGGGACCACTGACTGCTTTAAAAAAATATTTTGGTTGACATTCGCACGCAGGAAGAGATCCCTGCCCATTAGTGAATGAATTACCAGCTATTTTGATTTGGTGGCAAAGCATTACTGTTTTGCAATCATAATTCAGTCGCAAAACATGAACACCTAACACTGCGATTCATTATTATGAAAGAATGACCTAAACACATTCCTCTATAATACCGTATCAGTTTTAAGTTGCAAATGCAAATCATGATTTGCCTTTTCTACATTGAAAAATGTTTTTTTCCCAGTCACAAATGGCCTGATTCTGTGAATCGGACTGTTTTTGACCTCAAAGAAACTTAGTACATCTGGCCCTAAGACATTATTGGTGGATTACAATGCATTATATGGGGGGCAGTGTTAGTAAAGCAATGCAGTGGAACAGATAACACTGAGATAGGATTGTATTTCTATTCTCTTCTTTATAATTGACCTTTTCTGATTTAGTTTTTCCTCCATTTCTGGGAGAGCTTATCTTTCAAAATGCTGACCCTGCAATGCACTACATTAGAGTGTTCATCTTCTTCCTTCACCCGTTGTCTGTTCCTTGGGGGCAGGGGGTGATGTTCAGTATTCCATGTGTAGAAATGGCAGGATTTATTCCTGCTGGGTAGTGGTATTCTTATCACAACCCTCACTACCTTACTTTGTGAAAGCCACTATGACACCCTCCCTCCCCATTAATGAAAATTCCACTATTTCTTGTATCCTTAACACAATGTGACAGAGGTATGCGGTTGTCTTTTTTAAAGATTCTAGTAAAGAGTTTTGTAATTTATCCTATATAACAGGCAGCCGTTCAACTCATTAGGTGTCCCCTAACAGGGAGAGCTAGCTGTCTATTAGAGAAAAGTTCTATTGTCAGCTTACAGTGGGCTTAGAGCCGGCCCATTGCTTACCATAAGTTGTCTTTATTTTCACTAGCATTTGCTTGCTTTTTATTCATCAGCTTATGTAGGCTTCACTCGCTATTGTTATATTTGTCCCTCCAAGGAGATGCATTACTTGTGTCCTTCCTCTCCTCACATTTCAAACAGTAATTTTGTTTGGTTACACACTCCATAGGAGTGCATGTGTTTTCAGCTGCTTCCCACATGCATTTCTTTCTCCTTCACTCCTTGTTGCCCTTCGTTGCCATGTGCTTGACCCCACCTCCTTCTTGTTGTGCCTTCTTGTTGTGCTTGCCCTGGTGTGCATTTCCCCTCCAAATTGCTTTCTCGCCCATGTGCTTTCCCCCAACAGCTCCATGTTCCTCCCTCTAGCCGTTGTGCTCTCTTATCCATCACCCTCCATTGTGCTTCTCCCACCAACACCATCAGTGTTGTTTCCATCCCCCTCTGTGTTGCTGCTCCCCTATGTTGCTTTGCCCCATATTGCTTTTTCTCACACCCACACACTCTGTGTTGCTTCCTCCCACCCACAATCTCTGTATTGCTTCTCTGCACCAATGCCTCAAAAAAGAAAAAAGGTTTTTGTGCTCCTTTAAAAAAAAAAAAATGTATTTACGATCCAGCTAAGATCGGTAAATAAAAATAAAAAAAGTGTCTGCATCATTTTGTTTACTCTTTAGCAATGATGTACAGCATGGGGGATGCTGAACAGCATCTCTAAAAACCTAGAGGTCCAGAAGGGAAGACCAATTGGCTTTGCCAATGTTTGTTGTCTTTTGGGAGTTAAAGAGGATGTGTAGTGAAGCTGATGACTATCTCTGAGCTGAAGAGGAGATACAGTCTTAGGCAATTTTACTGCCCTTTTTACACATGTGAAGGGGATTCAGCTGTCTGAAAGGAGAAAGAGCACAGTGTGGTGGAGGTGGTTGTAATAAAAGACTGCAGCTTCATGATAAAGTTATATAGCATGCTAAGGTTCCTCAAAAAAGGTTGTATGTGGGCTGAAAAGAGTAATCAATGCAGAACATGCAGGAATGTTTGTTTTTGAGGAGTCTAAAATGAATAAACAAAGGGTGATCTAGTAGTCAATGACTTCCAAGCCCTTAGCAAATGATTTGAATGTCCTCCACGTGGAGGTGATAGAAGAACATGGTGAAGATGTCACTGATGTGGTGTATGGAGAAAAGAAGGGAGTGCCCACATCAGCACCTTGTTGGGATGCATGATAGAAGAGGTGTAGAGATTGAGAGGGAAGATTACAAGGAGATGGAAAATAAGGGATTAGAGAGAATAGGTTTCAGTCCGTACTGTGTTAGTGAGATCTTGGAAGCTGATGGCTGATAACATAGATGTACATTAATGGTGTTGAATAATACTGAGAATTAAAATAGGGTGGGAGTCTATCAGACACGATTGCACAGCAGAGATGTTCAACTGTGTATGAGGACAGTCTTCTTTGAGTGAAGTGCAAGAACGCCATTTTGTAGAAGATCTAGGGGCATATTATCAAGAAACGGCGTTTCTGACTATGGGGCATATTAACAAGCCAGCCGATAAAATTATCGCCGCTTTAACGGCAGAAAACTGCCGCTAAAGCGGCGATAATGGGCTTGATAATATGCCCTTGAGAATTCCCATAGAAGCCCATGTTTTGGTGTCAACCTGGGCTTCTATGGGAATTCTCTGCGGCATATTATCAAGCCCATTATCGCCGATTTAGCGGCTGTTTTCTGCCGCTAAAGCGGCGATAATGTTAACGCGGTGCTTGATAATATGTCTCTAAGAAGTTTGTAAAAAGTGAGATACAGAGTAAGAGTATTGAACATTTGTTAAAAAATAACAAAATAACCTCCTTTCCAAATGTTGATAATTACGAAGGGGCATATTAACAAGCCAGGCGATAAAATTATCGCTGCTTTAGCGGCAGAAAACTGCCGCTAAAACAGCGATAATGGGCTTGATAATATGCTCTATGGAATTCCAATTGAAGCCCTTGTTAGATGTGAAGGACGTCTAACATGGGCTTCAATTGGAATGCAATAGAGCATATTATCAAGCCCATTATCGCCGTTTTAGCGGCAGTTTTCTGCCGCTAAAGCGGCGATAATTTTATCGGCTGGCTTGTTAATATGCCCCATAGTCAGTGACACGAACCATGCTTCGTGTTATTTATTTCGTAATCCGAGGCGTTGGGTCCTCTTTTTGCACCTTTGTGCACATGAAACAATGGTTTGTGAACTGGAGCTCAGCTGCAATGTTTGTTTATTTCACTCATATGCAGCTATATGTGATTGGAGCGCGATTTTACAGCTGGTTAGCTAACAGCACATAATTAAAACACTAAAGATGATTTATGAGCGTATCTACCACTCTGATCTTTTATTGACATAAACAAATATTGGCAGGGTTAGTGGAAAATAGATATAGGTTTGCTTCGTTGTTGCAGATTGTTCTGCATGTCACATGTAAACTTTGTTACACTGCCACTGCTAAATATATCAGCATCTTTACCTCCATTACTAAACACACATTTTGTAATTTATTCAATGTAAATTTTCTGTCAAATAATTCAAATTGTATATGATGTGCACGGCCATGATCAGTTAAGAACAATTATTTTTTGTCATCAGCTCCAACTGAGCTTGAGGTCTCCTTCACAAATGTTTGCTCACTTAAGTAAAACTTTGATACAAAACATGCAATTTGTGATTCACAGAATTAGTATTATTGCAAAGCTCAAATGTAATGGTGGAACATTTGCAAGAATGTTGCACTTTTGCAGTTTAAATATTTCTAGGGACACAAACGGATTTATAAGTTTGTGTGTGTTCACGATATTTTTTTAGGTAATTTTTGACACGGGACCTGCAGTTAAAAACAGTGTTGTTAAAGGTGGCAGCAAAAGCCTCTCCACACTGGCAAAGTTATGAGAACACACTTACTTGGGTTTGACCTTAAGTGATCCTCCCAGAAGCAGTCACACAGCAAATAACAATGAACAATTAGGAAGGCCAGCATCAGTACCTGTCTCTTGTTGTGTTTAAAAGAAGCAGTTCTGTCCTATTGGAAGGTTGAGAGGAGTTCAGATGATTTACAAATGAAGGACCACACCATTGAAAAGGGAAGTAATATGGGAATATTCAGGGAGTAGTCATATACAATTAGGACCATTAGAAAGGGCCATCACATATTTGCACTTCTACTAATTAGGAGTTGGTTGTTTTGTGGCTGATTCACAGAGTCACATAATGTACATAAAAGAGTACCCTGTAGTACTTATTCCCATATTCATAAGTACTTTTGTGAATCAGTACCTACATGTTGAAGGTTAACATTGAGAAAATGGACTCTGGAACCATTCGCAACACATGTATTTATTATAGGTCAGTGAGTCATCCAGATTTTAACTGAAAGATCCTAGCTCATAAACAAGCCTTTTTAGGTCTGGGGTTAGCCAAGACATTTTGATTTTGCTAAGACAGTATAATATAACTACCTATAGGGGCCTTCAGTCAGCTCTCTTCATTTATTGTTCTGTTATTGTGTCATTCACATTTTACTTCCACTCATTACAATATGTTATGAAGCAATGGGTCAGCCCACTCCAAGCATTGGCTAACTTCATTGTGAGTTACAGCATTCTGCCTTTTTACGAGGAGCATATCTGCAAAGAAATTCTCTACGGTGCCAAGGACTACTATGCCAATGTGTGTTTTTGAGACCCAAAAATGTTTTTGCTTTCAAACAATGATTTTTTTTATACTGGTGACTGCTTAGCAGCTCGCCAAAAATAAAGTTTTAGAAAAATGATAGTAGTTTACAAAACAAGAGATTTACATAAACTGAATGCCGGCAGTCAGTACAAGTCTATTGGCTTTGCCAATGCTTGTTTAAAAGTAAGGACACAGATTTCATATTATTTTTCTACTTCCGTGACAGCAAATGAGCAAAGTTATTTTGCCTGAAATGGAGACCAATCTACTACATTTGAAAATATATTTTATCGACTTCTTATTATTTCAAATTCCAATATTGTCTCAGTAACCTAGGTTTCACTGTTGAAATTAGTGGCTGCTCCAGTCTTGTTCTCTTGGCTCCAAGCTCAGCACTTAAGACTCTATACCACGTTCCGCTCTTTTTATTTATATTGAGATCATCCTTAAATGTAGATTCGATTTTTCGAACTATGGGGCATATCAGCAAGGCTAGGCGATAGAATTATCGCCGCTTTTGCGGCCGTTTTCGGCCGAAAAGCGGCAATAATTTAATCACCTAATTAGCAAGCTCACGCTAACGCGTGAAAACTTGTGTTAGCGTAGGAATTCCTAACGCCCAGCTTTGCATCTCTAATGAGATGCAAAGTGGGCGTTCCTGACCTGACATGACAGGAGAAATGTCGCCAAGCGACATTTCTCCTATCATCAAGCCCCAAGCTATGAAGCATAGCGGCAAGAAAAGTAGCGACAACCCCTGTTATCGCTACTTTCTTTACGCCTGCTTCAGGACTGACTTAGCCATGATATCCTATGGAAGGTGGATATCATGGCTAAGTTTGTGAGTCCCTATCATCAAGCTAACGCCACATTGCGTGAGATTATCGCTGGGTTCCCAGCGATAATCTCACATTAGGCAGTTAGTGTGAGGATTTTTATCGCTTTTGAGATAACCGTTGCTAATAGCACGCTATCTCAGTGATAAAAATCCACGCTAGCCGGCGATAATTATCCTAGCGCTAAGTGCGTTTAGCGATAATTATCGCTGGGTGTTGCTGATATGCCCCTATGTCTTATTTATGTATTGTGGTACGAAACGAAGCATGCAAAGATTCTAAAAATAGATCTTTTGTAAATAAAGCATTAAACTGTGGTGCGGTGTAAAATATCGAAAATACATTAACATTCTCCACAGCTTCCATAAGGCCTGCATTTTCCCTAATCTGTTGTGGTTGTGCACCAAGACGTGCCCGCTTGCTCTTGTGTGGATACACAAATGTGCTGTTGTGACCTATAGTGATCTCTAGATCGCTGGTTTTGATAGCTCCGTGATCTGTAATGACACCTCTTACTGTTGACATTGATGCAGTAATGGCACACTATGGTGTTCATTAAGCTCACAGATCTTCTATTGTTTTCTCATTTCGGGACTGTTGACTTCCTTGATTTGTTGTGATTATTTACTGTTAGTCGTGTTCTCCATCACACTGCAAATGCCAACGTCTGCTGTGTCCTGTTGCCAATCTTTTACATACAATTTAACCTTCCAGATATAAGCGCATACTTTCCTAACCCTGAATTCCAGTTTGAATATTTGATTTCAATTTTCTGCACTCTGTCCACCTCATCAATCTCTACTATTTCTATTTTACCCCACAGGCCAGTACTTCCATTTCTCTTTTTTTCCAGCTAGCCTTGGTCTATTATTTTCATAACCTGACAGCTGCCTCAGTGCCGAAAGGCACCCGGTAATCCCCTTGCTTATTTCTAGGCATGCATTTTATTAGCCACTTTTTTGCTTATTCTGTAGACTCAGTAGGGAATGGAGCTGGATTTTTTTGCTGACGATTAATTGAAATGACAACTTCCAGCAATGCTTTGTAGATTAGGGAGATACATGGGCACATCTTTCCATTTTTCATTAGAGGTGTATTCTAAAACTCGATGAATTAGTGATTAGATCAACCTTGAAAGAGGATTGTTTTCTTTGCCTCGTTAGAAATCATGCCTTGGGTGAAAATAAAGTGCACAAAAGTTATTAAATTTGAATAAAATAAGTTAATATATAAAGTGTGCGGTTAGCGCAGAATTGTGTGTTATCGCCCATTTTAAGGTAAACACTAATTTGCATCGAGGCATTATTATAACATGCAGGGTTAAAGGTAGACACATCTATCAGCGATGCCAAAGAGCCATAATGCACTAATCTAATGAGGTGTGTGTATGTGATTTTGTGTGCATGTGTGTGTGTGTGTACACATGTGTATGTGTGATAGAGAGAGAGAAGTAGAGAGTTCAAGCCGTGATTCGTATTACATTATTACATTATCGATTACCACTTATGACCCATAACCTGCATATTGTAGTTGTGCCACAGAAATTGCTTTCACAAATCTTTCACAGTACGAATGCCGTAAAAAATGAGTGCTCTTCATTGAAGGTGCAGGGAAAACAGCTTGAGATTATGTCCTGGGGGGCAGCTGCGGCCCGTGCAGGTAATAGCAGTGGGGCAGTGGGGCTTGATTGGGGGGGATTTTGACAGACGATGATGGGGGAAAATTGATTTCTTATTTAATGTTCCCTCGTCATTATCTGTCGAAATCCCCCCTCACCCGGCCTCACTGCCCTACCGCGCTTACCTGAATGGGCCGCGGCTGCTAGGGGGTAGCCAGCAGAGGTCCTTTAACAATGAACAGTTTTGTTTTTATTGAAGGGCCCTAACTTCAGCCCCCATTTAAACTGCATGAGTTTTGAGGCGATCTGGTGTAAGAAATATATGTGGTTCCGGATGTGGAGAGTAACACTGGAGAAGACTTGCCTGTGGGGGTTTACTTTTTTGTTTTTCTAAGAATCATGCCTTGCAAAGTGTTGGCTTCTTTGAGTAGTTTTGTCTTTTAGACATTGACTGGTTCTTGCCTGAGTGCAGGTGTTAACAGACGAGAAGTGAACAGCTACAGTTTGAAACGTTGCAGAGACTACATTGCATTCCAAATGTAGCGTCCTTGATTATGTTATAGCTAGAAGCAACATTGTAATGATGGAGTCAGAGGATTATGCACCAGATTGCAGACTGTCAATCAAATAAAGCCAATCCATAATTAATAATGGGATGAGGAATCATAGAATTCTTACCCTGATAAGAAGTGGGAATGTTCTACATCAAGGTCATAGTAACTTACTGTTTATGTTACAACCAATGGGTCACTATATTACACATTGAAGCGTTAAATATGACCGCTTAACAGGGTCACAAAACTATACTTTTCCTCTTAATAATTCCTTATAATTGCCTGTTTTTAGATAAATTCTGGTTGCCGTACATGTCAATATCACTCACCTCTGATGTTTAGCTCTATATGGCACAGAACAATTCTGAGACAATGTTCTTGTAATGCACATTTGTAGGTACAGTCTTTTATGCGTTTTGTAAACTAAATGAAAGTGGGACAACATACAAGTCCTGCTATTTTCACCCAATTATTCATTTTCACTCTCATACTACTTTAATTTGTTTCTCCAAAGCAATGCACTTTCGTAATAGGTATTATTTTTCTCCATCCATTTAGAAACATAACACTAGACAGACCTTTACCAAATCCTGTCCTGTTTCCCATTTACTGCCCAACCTAGTACCAGCATCCTTGTCGTTCCCATGCATTCTGCTCCACCAAACAGACTGTTTCTTTTACTGGAAGACGCATTGTGCCTAAATACGATGTTGGTCGGAGTTGCCGCCGACTTACACCGTTTAATAATAATCCACATTTGTAAAGCGCGAACAATCACCCATAAGGGTCTCTAGGCGCTGGGGGCCGTCGGGAAGATTAAGCAAGCTATTGCCCAGAGTCACAAGGTGCTCGGCTAATCTGCCGCCGGCACGGTGGTTCGAACTGTGATCCCCAGATTCCGGAGTCAGTCGCCCTGGCTGCGGCGCCACACCTCTTCCACCATGTTTCGGGGAAGGCAAACTGCCCGTCCTTAGGTCTGCGATTCTGACAGCCCCATTAGGAAGCGACCACACAAACTTCCATTTTTCAATGGGAGCTTGTGCAGCAGGCTGAAACAGCCCACAGTACAAACTCCCATTGAAAATTGGAAGTTTTTACACATCCCTGCGCCGTGTGGCAGCCTCATGGTGCCTGCCTGGCCCAAATGAGGAGGGCTAGGGGAAGGAAGCCCTGCTAGGGGCCTCTAAAATCCGTTCCCGAAAGCCAATCCATGTCAGAAAGGCTGACATGCACTGCAGTCAGAAACCAACATCATAATCCCGACAACGGAAATGCAGTCCTTAAGGGATTATGGTGCAGTTCCAACTGACTTACGGGCTCCTTGAGCGCATTAGAACCGAGTCGGATTCCCCGTCAGCTTAAACTCTGACCGCCATCATCCTAATGCAGCTGTCTGAGTTCAACCCTACCATGTCAGTCCGAAAGCCTCTGACCATCCGAGTGCTGATGTCAACCACACAGCTGACTAGGATACCACACACCTCCCACTCTTGGCAAACAAAACACAACTTGGAGTAGAACACAAAAGAAAGTAAAATGTTCATGGAGAATTACATTATTAATACTGTACACATAGCATAGCAAATTTCAAATTTACACATTAACAGAGACCATGTGAAACAAAAGAAAACTCAGGTTAAACATAGTCCTTCAAATACACTGGTCTTCTTCCAACCCTCTTACTACCAACCTTCCAGCCATGAGGTTCATCCTGGGCATCAAGAGAAGGCTCATCACCTTCAATGCCCTTTCTCTCACTAGCACTCTTCCACGCAACACAGATTCCACATGTAATGATCACTCAACTTCACTGCATTCCTAAACACTTTCATGACCTCCATGGGTTAAAAACATATTTCTTTAAGTCCCCTTTTCTTGGGATTCTTACTCTTACCCAGTTATCAACACACATCTGGGTTGCCTTCACTGCCATCCTCCTATTGAAGTTTTCCTTTCTCTTCTCCACCACAGCAGACTCTTTCTTCATCCATTACTTTGCGGTCACGAAGTTGTCATCAGTGACATGCCCTTTCAGCTTGTTAACCCACAGGAAACCCACTAAATTGTTGGGTAATCTCTTCTTTATTTTTATTTTTTTGTCCTCATTCACCTCAGAGAAAATATACAATGCAAGGTTTCCTATTGTTTCCACCCATTCTTTTTTGTTAAGAAAAGGGGGGTAATGGGGTTAGTACAAAAGGCACCCGCTTTTCTGCGGCTTTCTCTCTCACACGGTGAAACCACCGGAGCTGCTTGTAGTTTGAAAGTGAAACCAGACCCTGTAGCAGCCAAAGAGTTTGCCGGTGTAATCATTGGACATTTTTTTATTTTTGAGATCCCATTGAAAAAAATCCAAATAAAATAGAGAGACTTTTATGGTAACCCTTCTGTATTATCCAACCATAGCTGCAACAAGTTCCAGAATGCTTTCTTCTTTGATTTTTTCCCTGATAGGTCCATTCTAGACATATATGTAAGAGATTCCAACCATTCTGCATGCTGTGGTGGAATATTGCTCACCCATTTTCGACATATTTCCCTCCTGGCTATTAACACTGTGTAAAACAACATATCTCTACAGTTACTCGTATGTTCATCGGTAACCCCAAATATCACTAGGGGGAGGCTTACCTTTATTTGTCAACCTAGAATACCTGATGTTGTCATTTCCACTTTATTAAAAAAGTCGCTGATTGCGGGACATTGAAAAAACATGTGCACATCCGTAGCACCTTCAAGCCCGCATTTAGCACAACAGGTTCGGCCTCCTTTCCCCATCTTGGATAACTTCTCAGGTGATATATATGCCCTATGGAGTGAGAAGAGATGGTTCCTTCTTAAAAAAGCAGGTTTAACTGTGTGGTAAAGTGTACGCATAGATACTTGCCAGATATTTTGCAGCTTCTTTCTCGGCAAGTAATTTCCCCACAGTTCCTCCAGCAACTTGAAGTCTCCATCTATAATATCATGTAGGTGCCAGTACCATAGTGCTAGTTCCTTGCCTCCTGGAGATTTAGTTACCAGTTAATCTTCTAGGGAATTGCCCATTCCCAATGGCGATTTCTTACTTTGCTCCCAGCTTTTTAGTTGTAAATATTTAAACTTAGATAAGGAGCCTGCCATCACCCCATTTAAATTAAACCAAGGTAATAATTTGCCTTCGTTTGTCAAGTCGCCCCAGACTTCCATGCCAGCGACTTTAATAGGTTTTGCCAATTTATCCTTGAGACATTCTGGGGTGCCTGGTGACTCCCATATGGGAGCGAAGTAGGAATAATAGTCCAGCTTCATTAACCTTCTGATTTGATACCACGTTTTTGCCATTGACTGAAGTAACTTCAGTTTAACTTTTTTGAAAAATGTGGGATCCCCAAATTTGAAGAGAAATCCATTCAAGTCTATTTGGCATTATTTTAACATTGCTATATACATAAGTCCTATCATGGATTCATCAGGTGTCCTAATGAGCATTCTGGAGTTCTTTAATTGGAAAGCCCATGCGTAATATTGAATATCTGGCAAGATCAGACCTCCCTTCTCCCTTCTCCTCCGCAGTTTCTTCCATGAGATTCTAACCCCTTTATTGGCCCAGATAAATGAATTTATAGCCTGTTGGATTTTTTTTGTATAATCGTTTTTTCAAAGTAAAGAGGTATAGAGTTAAAAATAAAGGTGATCTTTGGTAGAATGGTCATTTTAACAAAACGTACACTACCCAAGATGGTCAATGGGAAATATGCCCAAATCTTCATTAATTTAACAACTTCTTTAAACACCCTCCTTAGATTGTTTTCTGCAATTTCGCTAATTTCCTGAAAAATCCTAATCCCTAGATAACGTATCTCCTTTTTTATAAGAGGGTTGCTCTCTGTATGATTCCATACCATCACTTCAGTCTTATTTTCATTCACTGCATAGCCCGAGGCTTCTCCAAATTTTGTTGCTATACTTAAAATTGTTGGTAGAGCGATAACTAAATCAGATGAGTAAACCATAAGATCATCGGCATATTGCGCCACTTTTCCTAACCCAGTCCCCCTGATAGAATGGTGGAATGTCAATTGTATGTCTAATTTTAAAAGCAAAAGGCTCCATATAGAAATTAAATAAAAGAGGGGAGAGTGAACAGCCCTGTCTTGTACCCCTAACAATTTTGAAAGGTGCAGATAATCTTCCATTTACCAGTACTCTCGCAACTGGTTCATCATAGATTAACCTAATTGCTCTACCAAAATTATCCCCCAAATTATATCTCTCTAGCACTGTAAATAAATAGGACCATCTCACATTGCCAAATGCTTTTGAGGCGTCCAATGTTATTATGGCTAAAGGTGTATTAAAAGTTGTGGCAAAATCAATGGCCCCTATAAGTTCGTATGTGAGTTCATGTAAGTGTCTTTCTTTAACCCCTTCAGCGCTGCGCGGATTCCTCCGCGGTGCTGAAGGGTTCGAGCGCGGGCGGGGCCATGACGGAACGGTTCCGTCATGAGCACAGCTCAACCGATGCTCATGACGGAACCGTTCCGTCATGAGCATGGAAGGGGTTAACAAAGCCTCTCTGATCTTCATGAATTGTGATATTTGCGATATTTGCTAGTCTGTTTGATAAAAGTTTTGTACAAATTTTATAATCTGAATTTAAAAGAGAGATTGGCCGATATGCCTCACATATTGTTGGATCTTTTCCTGGTTTCAGAATAAGAGAGACCGTAGCCTCATTCCATGACTTTGGTAATTTTTTACCCTGTCCCAATATCTCGTTCAGCAACACAGTCAATAAAGGGGAGACTCTTCTTGAACAAGACAAATGCACACACACCTGTGGAGGAGTTAAGGGTCATCCCGTTCACATTGAGCTTGACTTTAAACTCCATTATGCAATTCAATCTATTACTCAAGGAGTGTTGGATTCTTTCTTTTATCACCTTGTTAAATCACTCAATTACGCCACTGGATTCTGAATGATAAAGTACAGTTTTCCTGTGCCTTAGACTTCTCTCGCACAAAAAGTTCTCAATGGAACTAGAGGTCAGTTGTTCCCTATTATCAATAAGTAAAACTTTTGCAAAGCCCTCTCTTGCAAACAGCTCTTTCAGAACCTCTATCACCACAACTGTCACCACAGAGTGGACCACATTAACTTCCGGCCAACGAGAGTACAGATCAATGAGGGAGATGATATATTTTTCACAACCCGAAATGCATATCGGCCTTACAATAATGAATGCTACCTCAGTTCCTGGGATAGCTGGCCTCTGCCTAATGGCCATCAATTGAGTTCTGCATTTCAACATTTTGTTACTGCAATTATAATCAAAATAATCTCTGACTACTCTATCGGTCTGCATATCCATCCCAGGCCATCAGTAACTCTCTCTCAGTCTTTCCTTTGTCTTAGTAATGCTTGGATGGCCTTTATGAGCATTGTCCATCAACTTGATTGTGATATTTGTCTTCTTCCTCTTGATATCAAACCTCCCTCAACAGAGAGTTCTTCCCTAACTCTTCAAAATCCCTTTAAAACTTCATAATCCTTATCTTTGGCCAACCAGCAACCACTCACTCTGGACTTCACAGCCTGCAAGTCCTCGTCCAAATCCCGTCCACTTCTCAATTCTTCTTCTTGTACAATTCCTATAGACACCTGACACACCTTGACCTCCTCATCACTAAACATGTCTCCGCACAAATCTCCAGTTCCCTTACCATCACTTTTCACAAAGAACCTAGAGCAACAATCAGCCACTGTGTTCATTACATCAGGTAAATATACTACTTCAAATACAAACTTGTGCAAAGCTATTACCCATCTTCCTATGTGGCTCAAAACTGCATACACACCCTACTTGCTGAAAATCTCCACCAATGGTTTGTGATCCAACTTCACCACAAAATGAGTACCCCAACTTTTTCATAGCCCCAAAAAACTTCATTGCCTCCTTCTCAATAACTGTGTAGTTAAGCTCTGAACCTTGGAGCCCCCTATGAACAAAATTGTGTTGTCACTTCCATTGACAACTTGTTCTAACTTCTAACACTGCTCCAAGCCGTGTGAAACTTCCATATAGTTTTGGCTCCCAGGACAAAATTGTCTAGCGTGGCTGCATCACACAAGCTCACCTTCACACACTGAAATTCTTCCTTGCATTCTCTGGACCATATGAACTCCTCCACTTTTTTCGGTAACATCATCATGTTTTCACACCTGCCTGAGAAATTGGGCACAAACCTGTCATAGTACTCAGCTGTCCCACAAAATTTGAACAATTGCTCTTTGTCCGATGGAGAAGGCATGTAAGAAATGGTTCTCAGAAGATCTTCCTTAGGCCTAATTCCTTCACCAGTGACCAAATTACCTAAGTACTCAATTTGTGTCGACCAAAACTCACACTTTTCCTTCTTCAGTCTTAAACCACTCACATTGATCTTGCTCAAAACTTCCTTTAGTCTCACATTATGCTCCTCATTATTCCTACCATAGACAAGGACGTCATCCTGGTAAATCTTCACCCCACACACACCTTCCTGCACTTTTTCCAAAGACCTATAGAAAACTACAGCCACTGAGATTAGTCCAAATGGCATGCTGAGATATTTGTATGTGTCAAACAGTGTCACAAAAGCAGTGAGATCCTGTGCGGAAGGATGCAGAGTAATCTGATGATATGCAGAAGTTACATCAAGGGACACTAAAGCCTTTGCCCCGTCGAAACTTCATAGCATCTCTATTATGTTGGGAAGAGCATAGTGGTCTACCACCACTACCTTATTTAGCTCTCTAAAATCCATGCAGAGTCTCAGATTGACATTA
This sequence comes from Triturus cristatus, assembly GCF_964204655.1. Lineage (NCBI taxonomy): Eukaryota > Metazoa > Chordata > Amphibia > Caudata > Salamandridae > Triturus > Triturus cristatus. The sequence goes on from NC_140591.1 coordinate 505,127,269, forward strand.
GCCTTCCTTGCCACGGCAACTGGAGACATCCACTCTGTGACCTCAACTTTCTGTATTATTCCTTCCTTGAGGAGTCGTCCTAATTCCTTCTTCATAGCATCCCTCACCATCAGGGGAATATTCCTGACCTTGCAAACCTTGGCAACAGCCCGAGGTTTATGTTTGATAAGATGTACATAGTGCCTCAATCATCTCATTTCCTTTACAAAAACCTCAGGAAACGTATGTATTATGCTGTCTTGCACATTACCCTCAGCATTTACTCTAAAGATCTCAGACCCCTTTCTTCATAGTTGAACAGAAGAAAATTCATTTGGGTCCAAGTACACCTCCACATTTTTCAGTGCCACCAACTAATTAATAAATCACCCTTATAGGACACATGCACATTCCCAGGAATAGTCATGTCCTTAAATTCAATAGTACCTTAAAAATAGCCCAAACGTTTTATAGACTTGCCCCCATAACTCCTGGGTTTAATGTCCAGCTTCAATAACTCAACCCTGCCTTTAAGATGTTCATAAAATAATTCTTTGGATATAAGAGTTATCTTGGCTCCTGAGTCAAACAGCATGTTGACAGGACTGCCATTAACTCGTACCAGCTCAAAAGGACCTCCTTGGGTTTATCATTCACCTGCAGAACAAATTCATCACTGACACAATCAACATCACTTAACACCTCCCGGACTTTCTTCAACCCTTTACAACTTTTGCAGCAAGCGGAGAAATGCCATTTCTTCCCACAATCTTTACAGGTAATTTTCCAATCCTGACATTCTTTGAACTTAGCAAAATGCCCAATGCTCCCACACTTGAAGAATTTGCTTTGTAAATTCTTTGCAAAGCCTCCAGTCTTCTCCCCCATCCTATTTCTAAGACCAACACTCAAACTTCCTTTCTTGCTATCAATCACTTGAACATTATCCTCCTTCTCTTCGCCAAGACTGTTCTTGCGAATTACATCCATACAAGCTTAAGAATGTTCAGTCGATTTTGCAATAGTTATCACCTCTCGCAATGAAGGGTTGTCATTCAGCCATATTTTCTCTTTGGCCATGTCAAGTTTACAACCTAACATGAACTGGTCACGCAGTCGTTCCTCCCCATTGACACCAAAATTGCAGGTGGCCGCTAATTTTCTTAGTATAGATACATATTGCTCAACAAACTCACCAACATGCTGGTATTGTTCTATTACAGTGCATAATCTGGGTGGACAGTGTAAAACTAACTTCTTAATACAAACATCATAGTCATGAACATCTTCAGCTTCTTCTTGTGTTAGGTCAGGTAGCTGCTCAAAAACCTCCTGACCTTCTGAGCCCAGAAAGTGCATAGAAAGGGATGTCTTCCTTTCTACACTCAAAGAGGAGGTGCCACACACTTTTGCATAGTGATTAAATCCTTTCTTCCATTTCTGCCACAGCAGCATAGGTTCACCGGGAACGGACAGAAAGAAAGCAGGGGGTGGAACATTCTGCATATTGCCGTTTAAAACACCTGAAATTAAACAAGCCAAGACTGTGATAGTACAGTATCCACTAAATGATGCTACAGAAAAATACAGCTATAATTATATTTCCATGGGGAGAAAACAGTGAGACCACAGTATCCACTGAATAGCCCCACAGAGATATACAGCTGTAATGATGATCCCCAGGTGAGAATAGAATTTCTTAATCGCAAAAAGCAAAAAATACAAAAAATAAAAACTATTTGTCAGTCAACATATGTCAAATCAAGAGTGCACAATATTGTATACACTGGTTTCTAACCCAAAGCACAAAATTGTATACGCTGGTATCCGACAAGAAACACAAGGACCCACCTGAAAATAAAATTACTTATTCAACTTCAATGGATGCCTATCCTGTCACAAGCAGATGTAGATGACATCTGTGCCTTCCTCCTCTATTGTCTTGCCAGTCAGCCAGACGCCAATACCAGTGGGAGAAGACCTGCCCCAGAACTGGTTTTGAGTGATCAGAAGGAAAGGTTTGCACATTATCCTCGCCAACCATCTGGGTAGACACATGGGACTCTGCACAGGGGAAGAAAGGTTCTGCCATCTTGGTTTTTATGTAGAGAAGGGCAGTGTGGTATACTTTACAGTAAGACACACAGGACATGCTGCAAAGGTGGATAGGGTCAACCCTGGGAGCTTATGCCCTATTTGTTACTGGGTGACCAGGAGATTCCCCCACCCACAGACTGAAATGGAGCATAAAGCGGCACCCCAAGTACCCTCTTATGAACATCTCCTGACCTGTAGAAGACAGGAGAAGGACTGCACCTGCTGCGGTGACTTGTGAGGAGAACCATAAGGGTTGGACCTGCTTCCACTTGTACCATGACAGAGACATGGACTCCAAGTGTTAGTTGGCTGACTTCCTGTTACGCTACAAGGACACAAGAGCTGCAAGAAGCCTACTTGCTGAACAGTTTTCCGTTTGTATTTAAATGCAATTTATCCAAGCATCAAAGTAAAAAGAGAAATTGAGTGTTGTGATAATTCGTGTATATTCAAACTTCATCTTCTTCATACTATGTTTGTTTATTGTAATTGTAATTTGTTTATTGTAATAAAAATGGAAAACTGTACACTCAGCACAATACAAGTTTATCTATGAGACGGAGTGTAAAAAGTATTTTTCAACCAAAAAGGTGCAATCAACAAATCAAAACGCATTTTGGGTAAGGAGGGAGAAAGTTGAGTTTGTAACTCAAAGCAATATCTACTATCCTGAAGGGCCCATCTGACTAGTTTTAACTTGACCAGCCCCCGGCCCTGGACTCTGATGGTGGATTCTACTGAAGTGAGTCCTGAACTCTAAGGGCCTGATTGCGACTTTGACAGTGCAGCGCCGGGTCTGCTCTGCCACGGCACCACCAAAGCCATGTTTGGCCTGCTCGATTAGGTGTTTCTGCCTGTCTGGCAGACTTTTTTATGCTCCTACAGCGGTGCCCTGAAAATGGTCACCGCAATGGGAACACCAAAAACAGTTCCTCTACGGCATGGACTGTTAAGTCCATGCCGTGCAGGAACTGGGATGCATGCATGTTGTGCCCCCCTGTATGTTTCCACATGCGGAGGAGGCACGCCCCCCTTTGTTTCCTCTCCAACACAGTGTTCATGGAGTAGGCACCTCCATGATACTGCCGGTGGAGAGGAAACTCACAATATGCTTGCCGGGACTGCAGCCGTCCTGCAAAGCATTTGCGGCCTCCTGACCACCGCAATACGGCCACTCTATTTGTATCGGGCAGTCGGGCACCCACCACAAACACGCCGCCATGAGTCTGGAGGTCCATGGACTGCCAGGCTCGTAATAGAGCTCTCAATGGTGTCCCTAGGGTCCTAGGGCCCTTAGATAAGTGTCAGGTGTTCTCTTCATGCCTAACCCTAATACCTGGAACGTAGAAACTATTTCTAGGATTTTTGCCTGGAGAACCAACAGGAGACCAGAACCAACATTCCTAGCCGATCCACTGATGGTGCATAACTCGTGGGCCTGATTTCGCTGCAGCTCCCGCTACCTTCTTCTCCGCAGCAGCATATCCAATTCAGGGGGCCTGACACCGAGTTCCATCTTATGACAATAGACCCTCTCTGGCTACAGCCTGCAGCCTTGCCCAACTAAAGTAATCTGACTTCCAGACAAGAGGCTAAGCCCTAAGGTAGAAATAATAACTGTGTCTCACACTAAGCAGCATCGATTGATGTTTATGGCTTCCTGGGTGCAAATCCTGGACTTTTCCCACTCTGGTCTTTTGCCCCCTTTGTCGACGGTTTCACAAAGACATCATCCTTCGCCAACCCATCGTCGATGAGCCCATCTTTGGATATAAGCTGCTGCCTTGCCCCACTGAGGAGCTACCATGTCAGAAAATGTCATAGTACGAATGTAAATCATTGACAGAGATCTCCTGGCCTTGCATCCGACCCACGGTCCACCACAGTCAGCCTCAAATTTTAACTTTGTCCCAGTCTAGCACAACCACTTGTCCGTGTTTACAACTTTGTGTTTTTTTGCTAAAATCTTATTCAGACTTTCCAAATATTATCTTGGTATCCCTTTTTGGATTTATGTCATTTTGGTCTTGTTTTATTCATTAAAATATTCTCTATTTTCATAAACTGGAGAGTTTTTTTTTGTATTATGTTTTTAACTTTTATTTAAATGGTTTTCTAAAAGGTTTGTTAGTTTCTTAGTTTAAGCCTGTCTGCTCTGTGCTGTAACTATGAGGGGTTGACCTCAGCTTTAAATTACTGAAACGTTTATCACATCTAACAAGGACAATAATATTATTGCTTGTGGTGCAATACCATCCAATTCAACTTGTAATCCACTTTCTCAAACATACATTTCCTGCTTTTGCATTAAAAGTTGAGCTTTACTGGAGGTCCCTGCTATGTTATGCTACTTTGTGTAGGATTGCTATGATTGCTATACATTGTTTATGCTCAATAATCAGTCTAGTACCCCAAAATGGCAAATGGGACCTGCAGACTACATGTGTTGATTAGAAGTCTATCGTAAAGAAAAGCATTTTTACATTCTATACTAAAATTAGGCATCTTCCTCACAGGAATCCTAATTTGTCAGGGTACAGGGCCCTGCCCAGAGTTTTCTTCCATGTCATGTACTCAATTTCCACCGCAGGACTTCCAGAGTTTGTGCATAGTTGAATGTATGGGTCCATTTTCTAAGTGCTTTCCTAATTTTCTTTAGGTGCACTGGACCGGTCTAATTTACAGCCCTGTGCACTATGGTGAGTGCCTTGAGTTTAATTCTCTTTTCATGACAGCCATGCAATGTCTACGAGTAAAGTGGTTATTTGATTGCATCTTCTTTGACCATAAATTAATCGTATGGCTGTATCATTGACAGCTCACAGTATGGTAGTGAACCTCAAGGGGATTGCAAGATACATTGTTTATTGAGCCTGGAAAGAACTTTTTGTTGGATCTCTTGCATAAAAAGAAGAGACCAAATAGATTTGGGTTCCATAGGTTACTTTCTTTAAGTGCTTCTGGATAGGACAATGGATCAGACTGAGGCTATATAGACATTAGGTTGTCCATGAAACATTGAAGAATCTAGATATTAATAAGCAAATTTCCTCAGATGTGAAACATTATTAGTGTACAAGGAGACTTATGTGTAGGTGAAAGCTTGTGTTATGCATTCATGACAAAGTAATGCTATCACAAACAATGTGCTTCCACCTGACACTAACCCTTGCCAAATAGACAAATCCTGTCATATAAGCAATACAGATCAGAAGAAATCATCCCTCTACTCTTTAATATTAACACATCTAATTTTTGATTTCCAGTCTGCCTTTCTTCTTGTCAATAGGCGCTGGAAGTAGAGGTGAGAGGGTAAGGATCACCCCAAAATAACAATGCTGGATTTACAAAGGTGAATAAGAATACAAATTTAAATGATATCTTGCCACATTTGCTCAGCCTTCAAAAACAGGGGTCAAATGTCAGTCTAGTCTTTGACAAATTTCTGCTTATTCTTTTAACATGGAGAGTGATGTTTACTTTTCTTTTTCTTATTGCAAAGTGTGAGGATTTTGTAAAGTGAACTATGTGACAGTTTTGCTGGTTTGAAAGGAAAGGCTGTAGGATATTGAATTATTCTAACACACAACAAAATGTAAATACCTATAAATGTACTGTACAAATATTTCAAAATAAACAGTTAGGAAGTCAGAAGTAAAGTGATTGTTTCAAATTTTGAAGTGTGACGGACAGAAAGAGTTTATTAGGATCAAAGCAAATCAAGACACTTTATTTTGTGATGCACAAATGACAAATATTCATTGAAACCCATTTTCCACATATCATCATATATGCACCATGTAGTTTTCTCATTAAAACTCTGTGTCTGTGCAAATTTAGTGCCTGTTCAATGGCAAATGAATCTCTCTGTAGATGACCATGTGCTATCACACCATACTTTAGTAATATATTTGTGACAATGTGCTCATTAGTACAACACCAGCTACATACTATGCCCTTACTGCTCTCTTGGTAAATGGGTGTGGCTCACTCGTGACAATTGTTCTTTGTGTGATGCTTCGGTTTTACAGAATCCCTATGAGTTCAGTGATGTAACTTTGATGGCAGCACCCCATTCTGAAATTTGTTCCAGCATCACTGTTGACTTTTCTTTAAATAAAGTAAATGTGATTGCTCATGTCACTTATTATCCAGCCAGTAAAAACAGTGCCATCAAACATTCCTCAAGACCAACACACTCAATTCTGTGTGAAGAAAAAAATAGATACTTAGCGATTAACAATATTTTTTGTATAGAATTAGGGCTCTCTTGCGCAGCACTCAAGAGGAAGTGTACCTGTTCATGATCTTTGAGGGATAAGTGAAGATGGCTATTCAGACTGTCATAATTTAGTATTCTTTGGAATAGATTGTGCATTAATGGGTTTAAAGACCCAACGTTAAGTAGTATGGAATGACCGTTTTCATTATGAGGGTCATAATATTATCCGTCTTTAACGATTAATACTTGGAGGGTATTCTACTGCTCTGTCCTCAAACATACGTTTGGAGACATACAGCAGGCTATTATTGTAAAGCAAAGAGCATGATGATGTTTTTGACAAAGACATTCCCTTCCCACATTTCTTTCAATTTGCTGAAGAAGAACATTACTATACATGAGTACCTTGGATAGTATATTCTTATATCTGTAAATTATGATTTTCTAAATTATCTGATAATATGCCATTTTATATTTGGATTACTATGACACATATTTGGTAATTAGTTGAACAAAGTTCTTTGTTAATATCCTTCCATGGCTGGTTTATATCATTTAGAAGTAAAACGTGAAATGTGCTAAAACAGAAATAAGCATTTAAAAATCCAATTGCATGGTGTTCTATCAACTAGAGTGAAGCTAATTATATGCAAAGACAGGGAAACAGAATTGAGAAGGTAAATTTCAGGAGAAACAGAGCAGAGAAAGCATATTTCTGACAACTTTTTTAAATTTCCAGGGAGCGATAGTGATAGATCATATCTCTTGTGCTTTAAAATATCTGTATTTTACCTTAGTGTCTTACTATTACTACAGTAAAACACTATGCGTAATCTGCATATTGCTTGTTCCAAATGCAATGAAAATAACTGTGGGTTGATGCATCTCCTTCATAGATTTTATAAATGGTATACAGGCTTGAATCCCGATGAGATAATGTATCAACAGTGTGAGGTCTTTATTGATAAAGGCCTGCATCATTTCATGTGATGCAAGGCAAGTAAAGGTGCCACTTCACCTTTTTGGTCAATTTCCCATGAATCTTGCAGGTTTGTTCAGATAATGAGAGTCATAGTAGCTACAAAAATCAATGTCTGGGGTCTTTTGACTTGAGCTGAAATCATTTAAAACATTCAGATAGCTGAGATTGCTTTTTCATAACCTTGAACACCCATACTTCCTCTTTTAGAAAGAGTGCAGCTTATAACTCATTAGCTAATGTGTATGTTGTGGGGCATAACAGTGCAAAATAACACTGAACAGTGTAAAAAAATGTGCAGCTCTGTAATCACCATGGATGTGTATAAGTGTGCCTTTGTATGTTTATGTGTGCATGGGTGTGTGTGTTTGTCTAATTGTGTTTCAGCACATGCTAATGAGTGTTGTACCCCCAGCTAGCCAGTCAAAATGAAACTTACTCAGTCACCTGTAACAGCTCCTCCATGGCTTTCTAGTCTGTGGCTGTGAATGATCAGAGGTGAAAATAGGATGAAGATCAAATTATCTACTATAAAACATAAGTACACGTTGTCTCTCAATTTACCTACATGCCAATGTCATGGGGCCCTGTGGGGTACATGAACTCTACACAAAACAGTAACATAGCATTACACTTCAGTAACTAAAACTGTAAAGACTTTTTTTAAATCAAGAAGGCTCATAAGAATTGTCACCATGTTTGAATAATGAGAACCTAATGGAAATCCTAATGGATTTATCAAAATGTATTTGCAAGGATGACACACTCTGAGAGTTACTGCTTTTAGAGTTGGGAAGCAATATAGCAATGTTACTGTGACAAATACATTACTTTATTCACCTGCATATATCAGTCTAACACAGTAATCCAGTATCAATTTGCATATAAAAGAGTCAATGCACCTTATCAAATATACAAAACATACGAAGAACCCTCTTAAAGGAGAACTACACCTTGAAGCATACTGTAACTTTGTGTCCGATTTCATGCTGTTGTAATACAAATGCCCTAGTTTCTGTCTAGTGATATTAATATAATACTATATGATACAGTTTATATCCAAGCTTGGTGTATAAAGTTATGTTGGACTTATAGACACTTCAGAGGATGCCTTTGTTCATAGTTTTATTGTGTAACCATTTTTTTAGCTGCTGGGTGAATTATTTACTTTCTATGCTCGAATTCTTAATCTTTATGCTATCTGTACATCTTGGAGCCATTTGGTTTAAGTATGATGCTTGCCATCGAGAGCTCAGTTGATCATTGATCACAATTGGTACTGAAGCATCATCTAGTCATCAGGATGGTAGTGAATCGTTGATACATCAACCAGCCATTTTCCTGGAAGTATAGCAAGCATCTACTCTAATGAATCATTATTTATCAAATCCTGCTCAAATGGAAAGATGACTCTTCCATAAGATGTTCATGAAAAAAAGAACCTTTGAGCAATTACAAGGGTGTTGGAGTCTAATTACATTTTAGGAGGGACATATTTATTGCAGGTTATTAGCTGCAACTTATTTTTTTCTCACTCAAGCCATTGGTCGTTGTGATGTTTTGTAACCATGCTTCTTAACCCCTTCCATGCTGCGCAGATTCCGCCGCTGTGCTGACGGAATCTTGCGCGGGCGTGGTCATGACGGAACGGTTCCGTCATGAGCACAGCTCAACCGTGGCTCATGACGGAACCGTTCCGTCATGAGCACCGAAGGGGTTAAGCCTATTTGAATACTCGTTTTTCTATATCCTGAATGCTGGATAGTAAATCTATGAGTACTTCAATCTAAATGTAGTGTTTCTTTTTTGTACATTGTATTCCTAGGTTATTTGGCCTCTTCTGTAGTGAGATCACTTATAGAAGGGCTAATTTTACACATGCGTTATCACAGTGGTGTGACTTTCACTTTCAGTGTGGTCCCTGCCACGGTGGGTCTGCTTTGACTTTATGTCATAACATCAGACTGATACTAAGAGCTGTGAAAACAGTAATAACATGGCCATTGTAAAGTAGAATTAAGAGTACACACTAAAATGTTTTGAGCTTCTAGATCTTTTTTGAGACTGTGGAACAAAGTAATGTATCCTCTTAGTCCACAATAGAGTTCATGCAGCTTTGAATGCTACCTTGGCAGCGTACAGTGCTATAATGGGTTTATGTCTCATATATAAAATTTCAAGTCAATCTAAATGCAGATTTAGAATTTGTTGGTGGTTAATAACACCATTATTTCAGTAAATAAAATATGTAAATGTGAAGCCTGAATGCCAGTACCTTTCTGACAATTGCTCTTCTGGGCTAATAGCGAAACAACTGGTATTCATACCAGAGTTCTAAAGAGTAGATCCTGTTTACAAATCAAATTGCCCTGTCTCGCGATCTGCCACTGCCTCCAGTTCAAATGGTTACTAACAAGAGGTAGCAGTTAGTGGGGGGACCCGCAAGGGAAAATCTGCCCCAACTTAGAAATATAGCTATTTTGTTCTCAAGCACCAGCTCTTTTATAGATTCACCTACTTAATACATTCACAGATGTCAGGCTAGGAATCTTCATTATCCAATATTATCACAGCAGCATCCAGATACAGCAAATGGCATTGAAAACAAACAGAAAAAGTAGTGTACAATTCGTAGCCCATCCACCCCATTTTATGATCTAAAGTCAGGCAACAAGTCAAGTATGTGAATCATTGAATCATGCCAGTGCTGGAGAAATATAATTACTGGTTAGTAACATTTTTCCTATTACCTCTTCTAGCTTGAGACCATCCCAGCACAGTTAATTGCACTCCCTAGGAAGTCATGCATCTTGTATTAAGGAGATTCCTGGGTAGTAAGAGGGTGGTGTTTTCATTTTACTGGACATTGCAAGGTTGTTTGTATAACTTAAACCTGGTGTGGCAATGTAATTTGTAAATATATTTATCAATATTGTTGCTTGGGTTATTTGTTCCTGAGGACTATCTCACGTGGTCAGGTCGACCTACCAAAATAGAGCCAAGATTATCATATACTAAATGAGAGAGAGGTACTCAGATACTACCATAACTTATCAAATATGCAAACAAAGACTATATAAGGGGTCACACATGTATACAAATATACATTATCAAACTGACAGTGAGAACATGGGTATACACACCACTTCCATTTTCTCTCAACCAGTAGTGCACCAGGAGGCATGTTTGCAGAGTAGTTGAGAAAGGGTACTCACATTTCACTTATACAAAACCATAGAAATTCAGGAGTTTTACTTACAGTCTGACCTGGTCAGAGGCCCCTTCCCCTTTCTCCACTACTCTGCAAATGTGCCCACCAGTTACAAAAACGTAGAAAATAATTTTAAAAAACAAAGTTTAAAGGGACGTTATAGTTAGGAATTAGGATTTAAAAAGCCTTAGAAATGTACTGAAAAGAACTAAGGCTACAAGGACGTTGTAATTAGGAATTAGAATAAAAAAACTGAAATTCACTGAAAAAACAAAGGTATGTGTAGTTATTGTGCAGTAGGTGTAGCATCGTGCTACAAATAATGACAGACGCCCTTTACGATTTCTCAGGAGCTTTATTCTCTACTCCTTATCTCTACCTCGTCCCTATTCTAACTGCCCACTTCTCTCCTCGCTCCTCCTCTTCCCCTCACCCCAAGGCTCCGCCCCCGCCAGCTACTAGAATGCTCACAACCTTACATCTCCCCCTTTGTTACTAAAGCTTGTGACAGTGCTCACATCTCTTCGATCAACCGTCTCGGTTTTTGAATATCTCTTCTTGGCCGGAGGGACAGGCCTTCAGACACAGTTCCATTGCCGCCCTCAGCGTCCCGTTCCTGACCTATAGGTGTTCGACCATGCCCTTCACAGTGTCCAGTCACAGACGTTGTAGGCCCCAGCGTGAGTGTCTCTTTCATGGTGAGACCGCATCTTTGAAGGTGGGGGGCATTGCGAGTGGTGCGCCTGTTTTCCGACTCAGCCGTCAGCGCGGTACTCGTTCGTCTAGTGACTGTGAGGGGCGTTGCCCGGAACCAACAGTCCGTTTCCTTACTTGGTTCTTGTTTGACCACGACGCAATCCCCTTCCCGAGGCGAGAGAGATCTGGCTCGTCTCTTGTGGTCCGTAGAATTTCTCATGCTCTCCTTGTCAGCGCGATCAGCGTTAGTTACTATTTCTTGGTGAAGATGACCTGATGACACCGGTCTTGATGCCCCCTCCCAAGTGGGTATCCGCGTCCAGATGGGGCGCCCTAACATGAGTGTCGCTGGACATTTGCCTGTCGTGGCATTGGGTGTTGTTCGATATGCTCGAAGCACTTCGTTGAGAGCCATTTGCAAATCTTGTCTATCACAGGTAGCCTGCTGGAGAGTCTCTTTGAGTATGGCCATAAACCTCTCACCAGTGCCATTGGCTTGTGACCACACAGGTGTTATCCGCCGAAGCCGGACACCCACGGATTTTGCAAAGTCGCTGAATTTCCGTCCAGTGAACGATGGGCTATTGTCTGTTTTCAGTTCCTTGGGCACACCCCAGGCTGCAAAGACTTCATCTAGAACCGCAATGGTGGCGGCAGCACTGGTGGACGGCACAAACTGGGCAATGGGAAACCGGGAGTACTCGTCCATTATTACGAGAACATATTTGCCTGATTGCATTGGGCCATAAAAGTCCAGGGCTAGTTCGTGCCACACTCCAGGCGGCGGCGGTGTCATCTGACTCGGGGCCGGAAGATCACCGTGCCCTACTATTGGACACTGTGGATACTCTTTCAGGGTGGCATGAGGGGTGGTCTCCAGGGGGCCCGCAGGCGGTCGCGCTTGATCCTCCCCAAGGTGGACATCTTCCTCCACAACGGACAGTCCAAGTGAGTGTGGTGCCCTGGGGTGTCGCGACTTGTAGTCAGCCACGTTGACTGATTTGCCTGGCTTGTACACGATGTCATTGTCATTGCTGACGCGATAGAGAACTTCCACCAGACGCAGCCGCTCGGCCGTCGGCAGGCTAAGGAGACAGTCAGCCTCCGGCCCTTCTATGACGTGGATCACAGCGGGAACTGACATTGTGTTGTGTCTCAGCGTAGTTGAAAACTTCCCGAGGCAAGGGAGGGGCTTCCTGGACATCCAGGTGTAGACCCGAACAAATGCAGGACTCAGGCGCGGGAGGGGTTTCATTTTTTTGTACTCCGTCACCGGAATGTAATTTAGTGACGCTCCGCTGTCCATCACAAATTTTGTGGCATGTCCACCGACGCTGATGTCCAGTCGGGAATATTTCTTAAGTTGGTCCGGGTCGGCAACCATGCTCGCGTATTCAATTGAATATTCTTGTTCGTCTGATGTCGATCTAGAGTCCCGAGAGGGTGATCTCCTCGACCATCGCGATGTCCGCGACTCCCTGCTGGAGTGCGATGATCTTGATGACGACTTTGGGCGACCATGCACCGCTCGCGCATGTTGCCGGCAAGTGTCACTCCGCGACGTCACGGGCGGTTTCTTTCCTTTCTCGCGGCGATACTCTCCGCACATGGCTTCAAAGTGACTGCTCCGACCACACTTGCGGCACTGCTGGCCCATAGCCGGGCACACTCTGGAGTGTGGGAAGTCGTACCCGCATCTGTAACATTTTTGTGCTGTCGCCTTCTTCACATAATCATGTCGTCTGTTGTTTCTCCCCGAGTCCGGTCGACGGTGCCCAGAATGGCGCCGGCGCGATGATGGCCGATCGTGTCGCCCGCGCTCCCTGGACCCTCGGCGAGGGCGACCGGTTCGCACCTGACATATCTGCTCTCGGCGTTCCGTACGCCCTGCTTCCATGGTCTTGGCCTGCTCCTCGGTCTGGTCATGCACTCTCGTCAGTTCCTCTATTTCGTCTAGGGTGTGACTTTTCTTTAACAATTTTCTTCGGAGGGTCTCAGATTGACAGCCGTCAATGACACGCAGCCGTATGGCATCCTCCGTAGAGAATGCTTCAAAGTTGCAGTGGCGTGCCAACCGTCGTAGTCGGGTTATGTATGTGTTCATCGCTTCATCCTTTACTTGGTGCGCCCGCTGGAACACATACCTCTCGTAGTCTACATTTTTTTTGTGTAAAAATTTCTTATCCAGGGCTTCCCGTACCTTGGCGTACGTCCCTGCATCCGCAGCTGGGATTTCCTTAATTATCTTGCTAATGTCCTTTCCCACGAGGTTTCGAAGCGCAATCAGTTGGTCCTCATCGCCGAGGACCTTGGAACCTTTGATGTAGTCCTCAAAGTCCTCGATCCACTCCTCCCAACGAGGGCCCATGCTGCTACCGACTACAAGCGTCAGGGGCTCCGGAGGGCGCAGATGTGACAGCCCTATGACGATGGGTTTGGCCTCCTGTCGGGTCGGTGATCCTTGATTCGACATTGTGAATCCCGTGCGCTCGGGTCAGTTCACTTCAGTCGGCTTGCGTGCTCGCACCTGCGTTTGTAGCACACTTGTCTCGGGTTTGCTCGTGCTTGTTTGTTTCTTTGTCTTGGCTTTGCTTGTGCTTGTTTGTTTCTTCGTCTTGGCTTTGCTCGTGCTTGTTTGTTCCTTTATCTTGGCTTTGCTCGTGCTTGTTTGTTCCTTTATCTTGGCTTTGCTCGTGCTTGTTTGTTTCTTTATCTTGGCTTTGCTCGTGCTTGTTTGTTCCTTTGGCTTGGCTTTGCTCGTGCTTGTTTGTTCTCCCTCAGTGAATCCTAGGCGCCTGACTTCAAGATGGCCGCCAATTCACTTTAATGGGGGGTGTCCCAGGAGGATTGCCTGACTTCAAGATGGCCGCCGTCCCTGCACACACGCGCGAGGCTCTCTCCCGGCTCATTCAGTCTACTACAAGTTGGACTCACCGGCGGGCATCTTCAGGGGTGGCACCCTCCAGTCCCTGCTCATTCACGGCGGCGACAGCTACCAGGTGAGGTCGGGGTGGGCTCCCGCCTTGTTCTGCAGCTTCCCGCTCTTCTTGCGCGCCGACCCTGCCAAAGCTCACGCATCGGGCGTGAGATTAGCCGGCAGCGAGGGATTTTCGGTCTTCGTTTTTCTTTTATTTTTTTTTTTTGCGCGCTCAACAGCGCTTACAGGCAGGCTTTTGGAGACAGCGTCTCCAGCGTCAGGCACCTTCTCCTTCACTCTGGGGACACGAGGCGGGGTCGGGGTAGGCTCCCGACTTCCGTAGTCACTGGTGGCATCCAGAGGTGCTCAATCGCCTCAGGCAGGTCCGGTTCTTCACCACGCTCCAGGGCTCTGTAACTGGTGTGGGCTTGCTCATCCCATCCTCGTCGCCAGTTGTAGCATCGTGCTACAAATAATGACAGACGCCCTTTACGATTTCTCAGGAGCTTTATTCTCTACTCCTTATCTCTACCTCGTCCCTATTCTAACTGCCCACTTCTCTCCTCGCTCCTCCTCTTCCCCTCACCCCAAGGCTCCGCCCCCGCCAGCTACTAGAATGCTCACAACCTTACATCAGGGCGCACAATAAAGAGTCAGTGTGTGGATGGACATAAAGCTAAGTTAATCAAATGAGGGTGCACATCCAAAAACACCCCACAAGCGGGTTTGTTTTTAAATGATCACAAAACCATATGTTCATAGAACAGACGCTGAAAAAATACAAAGTATTACTATCTCAGATTTTTTTTAAAGTGTTTGTTATGCAGTTTGATTTAGTGCAACATACAGTAGCATTTTTAAAAGGTTGCATTTTAATGCGTTTGTTTTCTATGTACAAGATCTTAATGGTAGTTCCTTACAGAAAAATCCCTGCCAGCATATGTACGTCTTCCAATTATGCCTCTCTTCTTAGATCAACATGACAAGTATCGGGTTAACTCAAATACCAAGAGAGAATTAAATTAAACGGTTGTGTAATCCCCTCAAGGAGACTCTGTTTAGCTCTGGTGAATTCCCACCAGGAAACGTTGTAACCTGAGCTGTTTGCAAAGCTCTCAGGCGAGGTTACTCGAAGCAAAGATATTTGGGGCCGTATCTTGATGGATTTCGAGCGCCTGCTTTAGGGGCCTGCAGTGCATAAAGTGAATTCATTTGACTCTTTATTTCTCTGAGAAAGGGGTTTATTTTCAGACAGCACAGCTCAGAAAAAGAAATCGCCAAACCTTACTGTTTCTCTGCTGTTGTATCTGAAAAGCTCTAGTTTATATAAACATGGCGTTCCATGAATTCACTTTATGCACTGTGGCCTATATTTTCTAACATTCTGTGTCACTGTTTTCGGTGCCGCCAAGGTGCAAAATGTGTTTCTGGGTTTACAAAGCCAGGCATGAAAGTTTGGTGTACTTGGGCCTGCCTGCATGCTAGAAAACAGGCGCTCAGCTCGGCGCTGTCCCCAGAAAAGCCATTCGAGGTAGGCCCGGCTGCATTCATGAGTCAGTGTGTATGGGACGCATTTCTCTGTCCTCTATCTGGATAGCCAACCCACAATTTTTTTAACAGGTATGTTTTATCCGTTTCTTTTTAAATCGCACTTCAGTTATAGCGCGTGCAGAGGTGGTTGATGTTGTGGTATGAATCATGACGCAGTATGTAATAAGTTCCACCGTAACCAGGGGAAACAGTCACAGATATGTTTTTCTCTCCGTAGCCGAACATCTGAGACGGGCGTTATTTTTTCTGTCTTGCTCTGCTCCGATTATGAATCACACGGACGCGGCAGTTACTCATTGAAGTGTTATGTTGCAAAATCTTTTTTGAGCACATGCTGACAATACTCCTCAGATATTAAATTCCAGAGGAAAGCTTTGCCCGGCCGCAGCAGTGGCACTGATGAATATGCTCGGTTAGTGGCTGACTGGGAAGTGAATGATTGGCTGTTGTGTAGACGCGGCTCTGCCTTATTAAAGGACTGCGCGCGAGGCGCGCTTCACATTTCCGCTTCAGAAATCAAATGGCCCTCTGTATCTCCTTTACAGGGAGAGATTTTAGATTTGCAATGTTGCCTTTCAAAGCGATTTGTCACCTTCTGCGCTTGTAAAAAGAAACAAGGGAGCTGTTTCAGGATGAGGACTAAACAGCAAACGCTAAGATGTATGGGTGTGTGTGTGTTTTCCCCTGGCAACGCTCTGAGACATTCGGGAGCATTTTAAATTCACGGCAGATCCATTACTGAGCTACCGTTTGGTTCAATCTTATCTAAATGATGCCACGCTGTATCTGAATTTCTGAGAGGACGAAAACAGAGAAAAAATGGATTAGGTGTATGGAGTAGCTCGAAGCGCCAGGAAATTAGGTTTGTGTTGACCTCGAGAGAAATTATTTATAAGGTCATCTTTTGTGAGCGAACAGACAGAAGAAAGCATACTTCTCAGAGGACCAATCACAGGAAATTCTGTTCCATTAAGCAGGGAGAGTGTCCTTTTTCTACTGAACAACAAACAGAGAAATCAATGTACAACCGAAATCTACACTTTACACAAACCTGGCTAGGAAAGATTAAAATTAACACGTTGTGTTACATCGGCAGCAGGGAAGTGTTGTCTTTGTGTCTGTGTCTCTATGGTTTAGTTTGTGATGAAAGTGAGAGTCTGCGAACACTGAGGCTGTGTTATTTTTTTCCAAAGTATGGTAGCACAAACTACTACCTTTTAATAACAAATTTATTATTTATATATTTATTTAATGCAATTTTACATAGCGCGAACATTACCCAAAGGTGTCAGAGCGCTTTAAAAACAAACCAGTTGCGTTAAATAAGGACTTTGGATTACATGAGTTACATAAGAGATAAAAACAGGAAGAAAAAAAACCTGCAAATGTACAAGTGCAGCGAAAGGAGGGAAAAATTGCAAATGTACAAGTTGTAAAGTCACTCAAGGAAGAGATACAGATAAACTCTAAAAGCACATAGGAATGGTAGTAAGTACAAAGGTCTGCTACATATACTAGTGGTAAGAGAAATAAATATATACAAATTGCAAATTCACTCAGAATTACATTGTAACAGCGATTAGGCTTGGACAATTATATATTACATATTTACAGAGCAGGAGATTCTTGCCATCGTTCAGCCAGGTGAAAGAGGGCCTTTATCAGTTCGGAGAGCACACCATTATTTATCTGCCTAAGAGTACTGTAGATAGTGTCATCTAAATTCAAGTACTAAGAGCACTTGCCACATGCTTTGCAAAAATAATTGACTATCATTCAAGTTGCAGTATTTATAAAGATGTGAACCCTGTAGCATTTCCCCAGAGCTTTTATTCTTCCAACTCCAGCCATGTGTCACCCCTTTGTAAACTATCAGAATAAAGACTAAAAGTAGGCGGCACAATCTGAAGCAAAAATTCTACTCAACCGCAGGGCTGGACTGGGAACCCAAAGAACCCCTTGCAAATTTTGTCAGACCAGCCCCCATACAGTGCATAGTGAGTGAAGCGAGCAAGCCTGGCTACTACAAGGAGGGGTTTGGGACGTTCTCCCCCCCTCAAGAAAATCTGGGCAAAAATGGTGCATTCTACAACACATAATGCATTATATATTCTATTGTATTAGCTTTCAAAGCATATTAAATGATGGCCTTGCAGTGAACCTGGATACGACAATCTTTGCTGCGGCCCCTATATGATTTCCTCACTATCACATTCCAACAGTCCCCCCCTCATCTTTCCATAGCCCCTCTCTCACATATATTTAATTTGTTTTACAGCACCTCTCGGCTAGTGTAGGGTGTTGTAGCACTTTACATCACACACAAATAAAGAGAAAATGAATAATACATGTGTAAATCAGTGTGTAGAAAATGTTAAATAAGACGAAGGGGACTACAAAGTGTAGGATTCATATCATCCCTACTGGTAGGCATTTTTTAAGAGTGTTTGGTCTGGAGAAGCACAAACCCAAGATTCAGATTCTAACACAGTGGCTAAGGTTGGCTTTACTAATAAGAATTTATTTCTACCCAAACAAACCCTATTTATTAACATTAAAGGGTAATGAAAACTCAAAAACAAATATAACTTTCTAACCTGAAACCCTGTAGTTAGCATGCAGCTCTTTGATGACACTTTATAGCTCTAACTATGCTAGATTATGATTGCAATTTATGAACTGCACAGTAACAAAAGTGTCTCTATGACAAAAGCAGTAACCCACTAAGGTAGCCACATAAAATGCTGTTATGTGATATGCATGGTACACATCCTTCGCAGCAGGCATATTAACACTCCGCACTACCTTAGATGAGTTAAAAGAGAGACTAGACAAAACTCAGATCCCCCTCCAGCAGGCACATTAATCAACAGAGTTATCTTGACACTTTTATTGTTTCCTGAAAGCTACTGGATATACAAGGAACTCTGCAGCTGGGGCCTTCAAAACTGCTGTACTGCTACAAAAACGGTCCTCAGTAATCCTCCATCCTTCCAGCCTAACGGGGAAACACCCAATGCCTGGTCCAGCCATGTTCAATCACCTTTTAGGGGCATGTGCTCCATGCCACCTTCTAAAATCCACATCTACCCTTACAGGTTGGGATCATGACAGCCAATGAGATTTGCCAGCATGTCAGTTGAATTGGCTTAAAATTCAGAATCGTTGTAGCTCAAAGGTGGCCAGGGACAGAAAGATTCAGTATGTGGTTAATCTGGTGGATAGATCTCAGAGGGTGTGAAATGCTTCATTTTTTTGGGCAAATAGACTATGCTTCACTCACTTGTACACAGACCAAACACATTCTTAATTGGAGTTTGTCTACAAATAAGGAATATGTTGCTCTGCTAAGGTGCTCGTTGTCATCCTTTGATATTTTTACACTAGATCCAAATCTAACAATTGGTTTAGCCTCACGACCTAGTGATGTAATGTAATGTAATGTAATGTAATGAGGTGCTTATATAGCGCTCTATCACCCGACGGGTATCCTGGCGCTTAAAAAGGAGAATCCCCATCAGAAGTTAATAGGGGCATCCGAGGTGTGACACAGGAAAGGAGGAAAAAGAGAGATAATATCAGAAGGAAAAATTACTCCAGCCTAGAGAATAAAAACGTTTCAACTTTTCCTGAATTCCATAAGACTTTGGACCTGACGTAGATCCAAAGGGAGAGTGTTCCATAGCCGAGAAGCAATGGCAGAGAAGGATCTGCCACCTGTTCTGGACCGCCTGAACCTGACTACATTAATCAGAAATGCAGAAGCAGAACGAAGGTTTCTAGTTGGAGAATACCAGCTGAATTTTCTTGCAGGTTCTTAGGGCCCATTCCTTAGCTGGCCCTAAAGACAGTGCATAGAGCTTTGAATTTAATTCGCTGGTGGATCGGCAGCAATGCAAATCTCGCAAGGCTAATGTGGTTGAGGTCCCTCGCTGCCTATTTAAAGCGAGTTTCGCTGCAATGGCCTGTATTCTGTACAGCTTCCCGATAAGGGTGTTAGGCGCACTCAGATATAGAGAGTTGCAGTAACCAAGTCTGCTGAGAATTACGCATCTCACACCTGCATTCTAGCAGAGTTAGGCAAAAAAGGGAGGATCTTTTTCAGCACTCAGATTAGCGATGAATCAAATGCCAACCATTTTGTTAACCTGAGAATTCAGTTGGAGATCCTGATCCACCATCACCCCAGATTGCGTACTGTGCTAGAAGGGGTAATAGGTGCACCAGTAGGGGACAGCTGAAAGACGGGTAAAACAGGCTGATCAGATCTTCTGGAAGAACACAGGACCACTTCCGTTTTAGAGCTGTTAAATTGTAACCAGTTCTTCTTAAGCCACTTCGTGGTGCTAGTCATTACACTCGTGAAATCTTTCCAAGGAAATGGAATCATTCCCCTTCCAAGGAAAACACGAGCTGGGTATCATCCGCGTAATTCACCACCTCCACTCCAAAAGATCTATAAGCGGAAGAGAGGCTGCAAATAGATGTTAAAGAGCACAGGACTAATCCCTGAGCCCTGCGACCCCTGACGTAAGGAAGACTTATTAGCGGAGAACGGCTAAGGCACACTGTCTGTGTCCTGTCTGTTAGATAAGAACAAACCCAGTCAAGGCGCGACTGCTCACACCCTGGTCTTCAAGTCTCTCCAACAGTATACCATGGTTTTACAGTGTCAAAAGCCGCTGACATGTCCAACAGCACCAACATCACAGACTAGCCACTGTCCGCCTGCATCCTCATATAATCAAGCACGGTAACAAGTGCTGTTTCAGTACCGTGCTTGGGCCGAAAGCCAAATTGCATCTCGTCAAGGAGCGAATTTCTTCTCAAGATACTGGGATAGAGACTTACTGACGATGCGTTCCAGAATTTTAACAGGATATGGCAATAAAGAAATTGGCCGATAGTTGGCCACACACCCGGGGTCAAGTGTGTTTTTTTTTTAGAAGAGGGGTCACAACTGCTTCCTTCCAATTTTTAGGGACCTCCCCCGTACTCAAGGATAGACCACAGATCTGTTGTAAATAGGGAAAGAGCTCTGCCCCGTATTCCTTCCAGATTCTGTGGGGAAGGGGGTCCAGGGGGGACCCAGAGAAGACACCCCTGGCTAAGGTATCAAATGTTTCCTCGTCCGGAATACAAAAGCAATCCAGAGTATGCTGGCAGTGTTTTAAAATGGTAGGGTTGCTGGGCTTAGAGTCCGGTGATGGCAGAGAACACTGCTCAGCATTGGACAACTGAGGATCAGGTTCTTCCACCGCTGTTGGTGGATCAAAATCCCTAACTATCTTCTCGATTTTATCCTCCAGATAGGAAGCTAACTCATCGCATAAAGATTGAGTAACAGGAAATTTGGTTATTAGCATCGTCAGGTTTAGACAGACTCTTTACTAAGATGAATATAGCTTTGGTGCTATTAGCTGCTAGAAGAATGGTATTAGCAAAATACTCGACTTTAGTTTTCGCTATAGTGTTTTTGTACAGATTAAGTTGATTCTTAAAAGCATTTTTATCTGAATCACTATCTCTTTTCTCCAGGCTTTTTCGGCCACTTTACAACCCATTCTGAGTGCTCGCAATTCCTCGTTAAACCAGGGGGCTGTGGGTTTCTCTCTCTTTTTTAGCTTCTTTGCAGGAATATGCTAATCAAGCCTGTCTCGGATCTGCACACAGTGGAATTGGTAATTCCAGTCCACCGGCCTACTAGGGTCCAGGCTGTCTAAGTCATTCCAATGCAAGGAATTTTTAGGCTTACTCAATGTGGCCCATTCTCTGCCCAGCCGATATTGTCTCTGATGATAGATTTTACAACACACATTAGGCAGAGTATGCCTAAAATTTACCAGACTATGACCAGTCCAGCACAGTGGTAGAACATCTGTAATTGTAGCCATGTTGGAATTAGCAAACTGTAGATCTAATATATGTCCACCCTGGGCATAGGTTGCAACACCAGCTGGAGAATATCGAAGCTTGCGCAAGCTTCCGACAATACCTTAAACGCAGTGTCCAGCGGGCCATCAGCCCACAAGTTGAAATCATCCAGGATGATCAGTTTAGAGTGTGTCAAGGCCAGGTTACACACCACATCAATCAGGGCAGAGCACTTAGAGTTAGGTCCTCCTGGGGTCTGTAGCAAAGCATACCGGTTAATAGATGACCGTGAGATTCCCTTAAGGAAAACACCAGGAGTTCAAACCCTTCGGCCTCATCAAATTCAAGAGGGGTGAAGTTCCATTTATCTTTGAAGATTACTCCCATCCCTCCTCCTCTCCCTGATATACAGGGTTTGTGAAAAACATTATACCCAGGGGGGGCAAGCAAGTCCTAGTTCAACTAAAGAATCAGTGCGGGTCCAGGTTTCTGAGATAAAAAGTACGTCTAGGTCGTGACATTCCAGCAGGATGTGTATTTCCTGAAAGTGTTTAACTAGAGACCTGGCATTCACAAGACCGCACATTACCTCAATCAGCGAGCGATCAGTATGCAAGGTCTGGTCCCCCTCCCTCCCAGCCTTAACCCCTACCTCGGACTTCTGCCCACCAAGCCTCATAAGTTGGTCTTTGGAATAGCAAACACTGGCAGGGCGTGGGGGCTGGGAGAGCGATCCGGCAGCATGACTGGCACTGTGCACGGTCAGTGCGCGGACGGGCGCAGGCGGGCTTGCCTCCGGCGCGCCATCGTCACGCCCGCGCGCTTGCATGGGTCTTCCTTTTAAAGAGGGAAGGATCGTTATTGCGCTAGAATGCTAGAGCGCCAACCAAAATGGCGCTCACCCGGTGTCTCAACAGGAAGTGAGGGAAAGAAGACACAGCGGCTAGAGCGTCTACAGGAAGTGAGGGAAAGAAGACACAGCGGCTAGAGCGTCTACAGGGATCGAGCACACTCAAGACAATGGCAGGTAAATTTTAAAAGCAGCATAAAAAACGATTCCCAGCAGGAGTCCCCCCAAAGTAGCGCAAATAGCAAAAATAAGATCAGTAAGTAAAAATTTCGTTTTTTAAAAGGCAATGAACAGAGTTTCACACACACAAGCAGCAAGTAAAAATTTAGTTTTTTAAAAAGCAAGGAACAGAGTTTTACACACACAACCAGCAAGTAAAAATCACGTTTTTACACGATCAACATGTGTGCTAATAATTGTTATATTTAAAACGTTTTTTTATGGCATAAGATTTCAAATCCAAATGTCTATTAAAGGAAGATTTTACCCGGTAAGGAAGGATGTTAAACATAATTTTAAAGATTTTATTAAACATCTATGTGTAATCTGCAGGTCAGATGTTCTGACAAATATCTGTATCAGATAATGAATATATGTGAAATAGGTATATTAATACCTCTTATTGATGTTGGGAGAGAACAGCAAAATCAGGTAGCAACTACAATATATAAAAAATGTCTTCACTAGCACACCAATTAATGGTCTGCAAAAAGTTTTTTATATAACTTAACAACATGTTTCAAATTGAACACGTTATGTAAGTTAATAATGCAGGTACATTTTCAGTTTATTCTTTTATCTATTTAGTAGGTTAATATTAATTGCATCTGTGTAAGAAAGTCACTGTTGGGAAGCTTTTAAGAGACAGTAGAGAAAAAAGTAATATCCCAGTAGCTCAACACCACCTAAACCCAAAATTCCCAAGCAGGAGCTAAACAAAAGCTTTCTAAGATGTCCCATTGCTTAACTTTTAATAAGATTGCTGAGATCAATGCTACATACTACACGTGCATGGTGATAGGGATATAAGAAACACACAAGCATAGTATAAATCAATTAAGAAGAACATACCTGATGGTGGAAACATAAACAGACATAAAAATGTGTTATTATCTAAAAACTGTTCAAATATTCTTGAAAGTCATATGTGTGAGGAGAATTGAACATAAACTAAAGTTTATAGATAAATGCATACACATCAAAAGCATCAAAATAATCACATTAAAAATACATTTCTTAACCCTGTACAGTATATGATTTTAAAAATGATAGAAAAACACCTCTTACAATAATTCCCATCTAGTCACTGTCAGTAGACCAGCGTGGGAGCTGGTTTGCGACAAACCAGCAGAAGAAATGTACGCTGTGACTAAATGTTGTTTAAAACTTCAGGGTCTTCTAAGCTGAAGAGTTCCACTTGGACATGTCATACCTTGCCCATACACTGGTATGAATGCAGTAACACTGCCCCCTTTATGATAACAACCTGCAGCTTGCTAGGTATTCACTGGCCACATGAAGTGAATACAGCTTTCATCTAACAATGCCCCATGTGGATTACATGTGGTGTCCTTTCTTTCTCCTGATCAGTGTCTTGAGTTCCTAGGTAAAGCCGTTGCCAAGTATTGAAGCAGGCCACTCTGAAATACTTTGCTCATTGAGCTGGAAGTTCCTTCTTACTGACTGATCTGGGAGCAGATAGACCCACTATCAAAACCCTTTCTTAGTCTTTTGCTAAGAAACTCTTGGTCTATAAGAAATCACTTTGGCCTTCGAGGTGGTTTGTGTACTCCAACTAAATGTCATAGGAATTTGGATACATTTGGGCATTTAGTACAAAAATCCCAATCTCGGGTTGGTGTAGCTCTCTTGCCACAAGATTGGCAAATGTAACAAATAATCCTCTCCAATTTATTGCTGTGAAAATAGAAAGTATAGGGACTGGTACCCTGTCTTCCAAAATCGATGATCTCACACCTGCTTGTCAATCATGGCTGCTGTTTTGTCGGGCCTGACTCATACCTCAAAAGCCTGCATTGACACTCTAGGTATATTACCTATGGTCTGGCAGGAAAAATCTGCTCTGATATTGACATTTTGAAGCGGAAGACACCTCTTGTAGCAGTATCAGTATTCAAACCCTTTGCTATGAAACTGGAAGCAGTGCTATTCTTGATTTAAGACACATCTTTTAAAAAGTGTAATTAAACATTGTAGCTTTCGTTCAAGCTGAATAGTAGCTTTGACACATTTCCCTGACTGTCACCATCCGATGTATAAGTGCAACTTTACTGCATGTCACTCCTCTTAAACCTAAGCAGTTCTCTCATGTACAGTGTTCAGAGTAATGTGAGTAATGAGCATCCGGGTACAGAGTAAAAGTAAGCAAAGATGCCTATAGAGCCAATTTTGACTGGTGGAGTGCCTGACACATACAGACCCTCAAAGAAGATGCAGGCTATAGCTGTGTCTGCCAAACATGTACACACAAGAATCATAACTTAAGTCACAAAAGAAGTACTGAAAGCACATAAATCCCAGGGTTCCGCAAATTAAAAGAAATCTCTGTCAATCAGTAAAATGTTGAACTGAAGTACATTTACTTTGAATCTGGAATAACCAACCGAGAGAATGGTCCAATCGAATTGTGTGCATATCATGTAACTAGATTCACCCTAAAAAAAATGTTCAATGTCACATCATCTAATATTACTGGTATAGTTCTGCAGTTTTCCGCATGATGGATTTATGACTTATTGTCACAATAAGCGCTAAGGCGTCCTTCCTAACAATCGTAAAATTAATGCTTGTTGCAGGACATATTTTTTAATACACACACCTAAGATAGATTTCAGGTGACATTATGTTGTGTCAGTGTCACTTTGATGTTAAGTCAACAAGAATACATGCTTGAACCCTGTGGTACCTAATAATTATTTGCATGAATACATTCATTATGATTAGAATATGCTTGTTATAATATAGAACAGGTAGTTCTGACAAGTAGAAAACTTAAACAATGTATGTGCATTTTACAAGGCTTTGTCGGCAGTTAAGTAACAATGAGTTAAGCTGTAATACCCATATCCTCCAACACCAATAAACCATTGACACAGTTAATATGGGGAAAACGATTTTTCTACTATTAATTGGTCTTGTTTGTAGCACACTCATTTCATACAAGGACTGGAAGCATTGATGCTGCTTAATGCCTTGCAATAACAGTATGTTAGTCCAAGATGTTGCTGTAGAAATGTGGCATTCATCCCATTTTTCCGGGCTGTCTTCCTTAACGCCATCGCCTTCTGCTTTTAAAAATCCCACAAATTATATTACTATTCCTCGGTTCTTCCAAATTGTATTTATTACTTGTTATTAATAGTTCTATTATCTGCCTCACTTGTAGGACTCTTCCCTGCTCAGTGTGGTTGCTGTTTATCTAGCCAATAGTCCACTTACAGATTATCACTTTGAAATAAATATACTGTGTGCTTGAACAATTCCTGCAATGATCTCAGCGAAGGCTGCTAAAAAGTTTGATTTGAGAGATTATCAAGACTCGGGTATTTATTTAATTTATTAAACTAGCATGGCTATTGAAGATTTGATTTACATATTGTTGTGCAAATATTAGTTTAGTAGAATAGTGTCTGAGAATAATCTACCACAGTATAAACTGAACGAAATGACTATAGTTTTAAAATCCCAATAAAGAAAATCTTTATAACGAAAAGACTTCAGGAATCAATCACAACCACAAAACGAAAGTTAAGACAAAGAGGGAACAACGTCTGCTGCTCGACAATGTATAAGACCATTCTTTGCACAATATTACAAGAGCAGAGATGAGTAAATAATGGTTTATATGTGATTTTATGGCGAAACTTAGTTGTGATGTTCTAATAAAGAGATGTCTATTCAAGAATATGTATGTTATGATGAGTAGGTTCCATAAAGATGTAATTTAAATGGCCATCAATTAAGGCTGTCTAAAATAGATACTTTGATTGTTGTGAGAGAATATGAAATCAGTTGAAGGAGCAGAGCATAAACAAGTATTGGTCAGTAACTTGTGGATTGTGGAGAACATTTTCCTTAAGTGTGGTCATAGATGAAGAATGTGATCATCTCTTAAGGTTGAAAAAGATGACTTTTAGCCGACTGGTAGTGCATCTGAATGGCTATTGCTACCAAGAGGGGCCGATGGTGGATATTACAATAAAAAGACTTCCATATCTGGTTGGAAAACAGAATGCTTTCTTTAGATAACCCTCACCCACCAGGGTTTACACCTAGTGGCATGCTTCATCATTGGGTCCTTCCCATTCCGCTGTGGAATGGGTGTGCTGCGACATGAGACTTACTGAATGGAATAATGTTCCTCAGTGACCCATGGAAACTCAGAAACATTATTCCATTGAGTTTAATTTCTTCCCTGTTTTTTTATCATACCGATTGGAGGTACTCATAAAGTAAATTTTCCTACTAGGCAGGTATTTTTTATTTTGCACAAACTCACCCCCCCCCCCCCCAACTCCTTGTGTTTACATCTTTTTTTAATCTATTATAGTATACCACATAACTTGTAGGTCGCAACATGCCCCATTCTGCAGCAGAACGGAAGGACCAAATGTCGAAGCATGCCACCAAGGGGAAACCCTAGTGGGTGAGGGTTATCTAAAGAAAACATTCTGTTTTCCAGCCAGATGTGGAAGTCAGGTCCATGATAGACAGACAGGCTCTTTTTGTTTGCTGACAATATTGATAGGAGGACAAGTCCCTCTGTCTGGCTCCTCTACCTTCCCCTTTGTTCCGACAGGTACCAATAGCCATAAAACTGCAGATTTTCATTGGTTTATGGTTTCCCTCTTCAAGCTTAATAATGCCAAAGAAATCCATGATTTGCATAGATTTTTGTGTGTAGCATTATGGTTTCATTAAGTTAATACTCTGTGAGTGAGGTTTGCAAATATAACAAGTGGATACGAACAGTCAGCACTTTCATCTTATGTCAAAGAAATAATCATAACATAAGAGAAACAACCCTTTATATTGTGTTGCTTTTTTCTTTGCGCATGTCACAATCAAATTTTGATCAAGATCAATGGCGAAGAAAGAGACAGTAGAATCAGTTGCCAAAGCTGGCCATTCTGAAGTACAATGTACGGAACTAAATCAACAGACTATCTGTGCTTAGTTGATGGACAAAGTTAGCAAAGTTTTGTCGGCCAACTGCAGAACACTTTGCCTTAGCAGTAACAGGAGAGCTATGGCAACTTCACTTAGGCGAAGGTTGACCTACCAATGGCCATCGCAAGTAGCCGTTTTTTGCGCATTAGGATGTACCACCTGTGAGACATTAGATGTCTCAATATTGCACCCAGAATATGGTGATTTGGGACGGGACGGGACTGGGGGTAGGGAGTTTAGGGCCTTGGGGATGCTATCAGGGAGGCTCGGACATAGAGACCTTGCAGTGGAGACATAGACACCTTGCAGTGGATGCGGAATCTAACTCAGCAGAGGATGATGCAAGGGATCCTGTCAAAGTGGCTGCTTTGAGGCAAAATGCGGCTAAGGATTTCAATTTCAATTGCTGCTTGTGGCCTTGTGCAGCAATGTGCAAAGTTTTCTGTTGTCAGGAAGGGCTAATGAAGCTTCTCTTGTCGTGTAAACATTACTAGCCTTGTGCTTTTCAAAGCTTAAAGATATCTGTGCAGTTGTGAGTCTCTCAACTTCGTTCACATATGTGCATTTCTATTACAAATATGTCAAACATTATATAAATTGAAATATATATACATATATACATAAATATATGTATATATGTGTTTATATATACAAATATATATATATGCACACGTCATCATCATACATTATAAGAAAATGGTTTATCTTAAGCCTCAAAATGCCTTTCGAACTCACAATGCATCTCTTTTAATTTAGTTACTTTCTCATCTCTCTGACCTGCATATAAGTCCAGTTCTGCCTACATTTGAATTATGCTGAATCGCCTCATCTTGCGACCCAAATGTTCTCGAATTTGTCTCCAAGATGTTAGATTTTTCATTCAGCACATCTGCCTGTCTGTCGCTCTTGAATCAAACACTCTGCTGCAGATCTGAATTTTTAAAGGTGTTAGAGGCTACAATGACATGCAAATGCCGATATCTATTCCAGCGGACAGAATTTTCTTCTCATAATGACACATTTGAATTCCATATTTTGGAATTGATTGCAATCTCACCCAAACCATGGGGGGTTAGCAAAGAAGAATTTGAATCAGATTCCTATCCATCTGTTCGCCTTAATACATTCATTTATTGCTTGCAATGCATTAAGAATTCGCAGACAATTTTAACAGGCTGCTGCCTGATCATCTAATGGGCTGAAGAAAAATGCAACACAATCGCTCATCAACAAATGGATAAATTAGACAAAAGTTGCTAAGGTGACACATCTAGCACTCAAATGCATAACCGCCTAGAGCTAAATTACACCAAGATATAGGCATCTGATGTTTCCCTATAGTGAAAATTATTTGTATGCTGTGTTCTGAATTTCGAACTCTTGATCATTAGAAGGCAACTAACTAATACAAGCAAGAAGCAATGATAAAGCCACATAGTTTGAACTTTCATGTCAGAATATCTTTTCGTGTTATGCTCTTAGGCGAGGGGGAGTGGTAAGCGGTGCGGGCATGTGTTGGTCGTGAAAAGCTGATGAAGAAATCCCTGAATAGCTGTTAGTTTTTGTCACCTCTCATTCTCACAAGACACTCACAACTGGGGAGTCAATAGAGGTGTTTAAAAGGGAATACAGGATGGGGGGACGGAGGAGCGCGGCCAGACAACGATATTGGTGTAGATTGGCAAGGGAGTGGTAGAAGTGATCAGAAACCAAGGGGGTGTTTCAATCACAGGGTGATCTGTCGGAAGGATAGTTACATGATGCTCCACCTTGATGAAGGAGGAGAAGCTGAAAGAAAAAAACTAGAAAGGAGCACATTGCATTGCTATTCATGTTTTATTTCCCCTTTTTGCCCTCAAACTAGTGTGACTTGCACCCTTGAGTCAGCAGTCTTGATTGACGAGGCATACTCTCTGCTCCCTGCCCTGCCTACAAAAAACAGGGAGGCACAAAATGAGGGTGCTATTTTCAGGTTTTACCCTGGTCTTCTAGTTCTCCCAGACCACTTTTACAACACTGATGCAAGACTGCAAGTTCCATCACACCACATGCAATCTCCCTCACTGCTTCTTTTATAAATGGACAACCTTATAGCAGAAAGGCTTTGCTCTTAGAAACAATGAATGGAAGCACGCGCTGCAGTCAGATGATTACGGAGAAGATATCCAGAGCCACGTGAGCCAGAGAGAAATATCAGGTGGGGTCACATCCCCTAAGAAGGTTATAGGATCGTACATTTTATTCACAAGGAAGGGCAGTAAGGCTACATGGGTGCACGTGCCCGGGGACCCCTTTTCTAGAAACTTGTCTCACTAATCCCACAAACTCTCAGCCTCTTATCACTGTTTCTCCTTGTTGCTTGTCCTCTTCAGTTGCATCTGAAGGAATCCTCAGTAGCTCTGCATCTTCTCATCATATTTTTCGACCATCTTCGTTTTCTACTTGTTTTGTACTTTTTCTTGTTTTGCTCAGGAAGTGCGAGGGTGCCCAGAATAAACTATAAGTGCAGCAGCCTGTGGTCCAACAGTGGCCTCTGCAATGCTGATCTTTGTGACTGTGTGTCACCTTCTGTACACAGGGTTCAGTGTTGTAGTCTAAGGCTCTTGACAACATGCCAAGACTTTGTGCATTTCTTGCCAAAGAGAGGAATTGAGCATGGAGGAGACATCTTATATGGCCAGAGTAAGGATGCCCTATGCAGTAGAGGCACAATACATAAAGGGTTACACCACATGCCCCATTCCCCCAATCCAGTAATGCTGATACAGTAATCTGCCACTTGTAGCATTGGAGCACTATTAACCTCAAACCAAAAAACACACATGTCATCGCTTTTAACACTTGCGTAAGTGGCGCGGACTAAATCTGTATTCATAAAATGAACCCAACCATATTGTTATAATGCAGTAAAAGTCAGTAGGTTATTTGTCCATTTTGTTTTACCCCATGCCTCAGGTTGGAAAAGTAAGTAACATGAAACCCCCTGTGAACGATCTTCTATGCTTTGTTCTTTACCAGAATACATACCAGGAGTACACATCAATAACGTGGGTGCAGCATGGCACCAATAGTTCACCAAAAAAAAAAAGAAAATCCATCCCATCATGTTTTTCCAAGAAAGCCCACTAATCGCCTGCATTTTTGGTAACAGCATCACGTAAATCATGGGTAATAGCAAGGAAGTACCCTATGATGAAGTAAGTCGCTCGAAGTGTGTGAGGGTAACCGACCTTTTTAATGGAATATTTTTACATGGGGTTTGGAGAAAAACCGTCATGACTGCCCTCTTCCTGGTTCCTCAGACAGGGACACGTGACCCTGGATTGTCATTCAGGCTGCGTGATCCTTTTGTTTATTATGTTTGAGTTCTGGGTGACAGTATCAGGTGATTCTCTTGAGCTCCCCTCTTCCTCTTTTCTTGTGTATTCTGCCTTTGTGCTCTAATACTCATGCAAAAATTCGAGTGGATCAGGTGCACACACAGGAGATGTCGAGAGGTACTTCTGCTCTCTCTGGCTTCAGTTTACAGTGTTTTCTGTGTAGACTCTTTTTGCTGAGAAGTAAAATAAACAGTGCAGTAATATATGCAAATTTAAACTGCAGCTAATGTATAGAACAACTGTAAAATACTATGACTTCCTACTGCAAAACATGGCGTGATTATTGTCTCGCTTCCAGCTACACTTATCACCCATGAATATTAAAGACTCAGAAAATGATATCTTTGCTTTAAGTGACCAGGGGCCTCTCGCTGGAATTGCTCGTGGGCTTAAGAGTATTCATTTTTCCATTTCCCTGCCTGGCCGCTTTGCAGTGTAAATGTTTATATTTGTTTAACAGATTGTCTTCCGTGCTTCCTGTACAAATCGTCCTGCGAATAAATCAGACCACCAGCTCCCCCCTCTTGATGATGGCTTGATGCTGTTGGCTATAAAGATTCCTAGGGCATATTTACAAGGGCTTTATCTCCGCTTTTTTGGCTTACAAAGCCAAAAAAGCGGAGATAAAACTAGCGCCCTATTTACTAGAGGGTGCTAACATGCATAATCGCATGTTAGCACCCTTTTTCCCAACGCCTCCCTTTGCATCTCCAATGAGAAGCAAAGTGGGCGTTACTGGGCGTACCCCTAATGGACTACCTTGCAAATATTGCTGATGTTTACATCGTGATATTTACAAGGCAGCCCACATGATTTTAGCAGACGTTAGATTTTGGCGAAAACGGCAGTTTTCGCCAAAATCTAACGTCTGCTAAAATCCTGACTTAGCCATCCCTAACATAGGGGGTGGATTATGCTGATATGACCCTGTGGGTCGTATTAGCAAGGTTATCGCCGTTTTGCAGGGAACATCGCTGGAAAACCAGCGATGTTCCCCGCAAAAGGGCGATAACCTCGCTATCTCTGGAATTTTTATCACCCTGGAGAACGCATTGTTAATAACGCACTACCAGGGCGATAAATTCCAGAGGTAGCCTGCGATAATATTATTATCGCTAAGCACGGCCAGCGATAATTGTCGCCGGCCGTTGATAATATGCCCCCCAATAATTTAAATTTTTACTGTCAACTACTAGTGGGGTGTTTTTCCTCAAACGTCTCTCAGGTCACAAAGAAAGAGCAGACTGGCCCTTAGTACAGTGCATCAGGAAAGTGACCCGAATGTTATCTCTTTGCTCTGCTATGTTTGCATCCGCCCCGTCACTGATCACAAGTCTTTGCACAAATGTTTAATGCAACTGGGAAGGAAAAAACATAAACTGGCAGTTATTGAATCACATTACCGCCTGTGTATTTTCTCTGCCTCCCTTATCCGGGATCCTAAAAGCTCATGACTGGTTCAACATTGGGCACGTTCAGTCTTTAATGTCTATTTCTCCACCTCCTGTCTTTCTAGTGATTAGGAACATAAACATGTTGATAGATCTCTCTGCTGAATGGGAATAAACCTCTCTTATGATTCATTTTTATGTCACAGATAAGTCATAAAACGAAGACAGCAGATTGATGGCGTCTTAGTTTCTGTTCTTATTTTAAACAGAAGATGTAGAACAGGTCTTCTCTTTTATGGCCTGCAG
The DNA here is from genome assembly GCF_964204655.1 of Triturus cristatus. Taxonomy (NCBI): domain Eukaryota; kingdom Metazoa; phylum Chordata; class Amphibia; order Caudata; family Salamandridae; genus Triturus; species Triturus cristatus. The sequence goes on from NC_140591.1 coordinate 505,159,912, forward strand.
CTGTGCTGTCAACATAAAAGATGTACAGGCTCACTACAGTACCTGCAAACCAAGCAGGAGAGCAACTTCCTCCAAGGACCCATGAAACTGACACACTGTGGGACACACCGACAACTAGCGCAGATATGGCAAAACAGACACTATTGTTAGCTCTTTAGTTGGTCATTATGAGGCTTTAATGGATGATAGCGATTAGTGCTCTCTCTCTAATCTATCTGTCAAAAGGTTTACTGTTAATACGTGTCGGCCCCTGAAATCGCTGTAAGAATTTTTACAACCAAATTGGGATGGAAATTATCATATCATGCCTGATGTTGATTAACGTAAAGGTCAGACTCTCATTACTTTATCGCTAGGCAAAACTACAAATGCAAAATTCAAGAATCACCAAATGAGATGATGTTAGTTGCGCACTTGTCAAAGCCGTTGGCCTGTGCTGTATTTGTGGGACTCTGAGTGTGTGGGCCCATGTGGTTTGTAGCATTAATGCTATTGTGTCTTGCTTCCTCTGATATTCACGTCTGCTAGTATTTTTATCCTTCTTGCAGGAGTGGCTCCTCCACTAGAGCGTCACCCCACTGCTCTGTGAGCAGTGCTAAAAGGAAAACAAAAAAATGATAATGACTTATGTTATTATCATTTTAGTTTTCCTTCCTGCTCGGGTGCGGGCAGTGTGGGTGCGCTGGGTTGGCCAGTGCTGTGGCAGGGGAGGAGTGTAAAGTACACTCTACAGTGCGCATGATGGTTTGACCGGCCCAAGATGGTCGGTCAAACCGTCATGCGCAGTTTGCATGTTCCCCACCATGCTGCATTACACAGCCTGGTGGGAAACATGCAAAGCCTCCAAGCCCCTGTCTGAGCGCCGATCCATGGCGCTCATAACAATCACAATAGTTCTTAAGGCAGCATTGTGATTGGACAGGGGATTCTGGGAGCTTTCTGTTGCGATGCAGAGGAGATGGAGCAGAGGAGGCAGCACCCAGGTAAGTCAGTTTATTTCTATTTGTTTTTATTCCCCCCTCCACTTCCCCTCCCCGCACCCCACCCGCCTCACCATACACACTTAGTAGCGGCCGCTACTGCCTTCTTGCTCTGCTATTATGTGATGAGGATCACCGCGTGTTGAGGATTGAGGAAGGAGAATGGGGTGTGTTTGGGGTTGAATTCCCTGCTCTTCCCACGAATCTAAAGGACTGGCTGTTAGTGCCCAGTCTTCTTCTGTATCAGTGGAAAAAATATTTTAAGATTGGGTGTTTTATGAGTAAATCTAAGGGGACAGTGTTTGCTTAGTGGCATCAGCTTCCAATTGACTGTTGCTGATTGAACGTTTCTTGGCGAAGTAGTATAGCCTACCACAAGCATTCTAAGATGTAAGTTTTTAGGTTTTCCATTGGTCTTTGGCTCCAGCTGTCCCCGTGAAGTTTTACAGTTAGCACCGTGTCCTCAGTCACTTTCCTCTCCCCCAACAAGATGAAGGAAAGGGTTCCCATTTCAGCACAAAATGAATCTAATCAAAGGTTTGTGAGTAGCTATTAACATCTAGGACGTCTGCATGGTAGAATCTGATTATAATCATGTATTACTGTGTACAACTTTAACCAATTTACATAAAATGACTCAATAGCTGTACGAATGCAGGCTTAATTAAATGGTGAAATATATCCGATCATCATATTTCTTACTTCCAGTCTTCCAAAAATAACTACTGGCAAACTAGTGTTCCTTAACACTATGCATTACCACGAAATTATCTATTAAATTAGACAATTTAGCCTTACCTATTAAAATTCAGGATTGTGTTATTTATAGTATATAGAAATAAGAACTCTGCTTTCACTTTCACTCACGTTTCTGCGTTCAATTTTTGAAGATCTTTGAGAAGATGGGTTTGTCAAATTACTTTTCACGTAAAAAACTGCAGCCTACAGATGTTCCTAATTTACATTTTAACCACATTCAGTGGAGCACAGTAAAACAGGTTGAAATGTCTTGCTTAAACTCTTGACTCACATTACTGCTCTTGGTACGTCACTGTGAAAATCTGCATTCTGAATAGTAAACCTGTTATAATTTAGTTTGATAATAATCAAATATGCCAACAAGTCACATGCTTCGTCTGCTAGAGGTTCAATACATTTTTGGGACATACATTTTCACAGATCTCCTGCTGTATGGCCTGTTACCTGTAGACTGAGATGGTAGTGCTCTTTTAAAGTCCACCTAATTTTCCGTCCCTAACCTGGGTTCAGTTACTGAGGGATTGGTAAACATATAACATTATGTACTGTATTGTATTGTACTGTTCTGCTTTCCCGCTGAGAACTCTCTGGATAGTTGGATCACATTCTTGCTGCTGTATCACAGATGTTATGATAATATCCAATAACTCATCATCACAGGAAAAGCCAAAAGAAGGTCTAAGAAGCAACCATGCTTGGCTTTCACTTCATATATATACTCAGCCATTAATGCCAATGGACAATGTTTGACCAGCTAGACATTTGTTTCATTCAAGGTCACTTAAATTCCATATAAGTCCAAGCATTCACTCATTGAGTTACGCATTCCAAGTTGCTAATGATATTTTGCCCATCGTTTGTTGGATTGAAACTTAGCTTTCACAAGAACCCTAGTATTTCAAGGTGAACAATGATAGCATGCCTGCCATCAATAATAGTAAGTTATTTTGTAGTTGCTGATTTTGTTTCTAGCTCACTGCGTTCTTAAGGGTAAATAGGGTAAATTCAAGGGTTGTATATTAGGTTCAACTCCTTGCTCCGCTACCGGATATCTTTAATTAGGGAAGTTGGTGAATTTTCATTTGATGAAATAGCTTAGCGATAGACAGAGCATTTCAACAAGGGACGCTGTACAGAGTCCATCAGTATTGGTAAAACAACCATACAAGTACCGCTATCCTTCATCGATTGATACTGTCTAGATATTCTGCTGCTTACTGTATCAAAGACCGAGAGGGTCATTGGTGATCTAAGGCTTCAGAAGCATGATTGGGTCTGAGAAACACATTGCGGTAACTAGTATGGACTCGCTATACACACAAGATGGAGGCAGCATTCTAGGACCAGAAGCAGGCAAGCTGACTATGGGTGTCTTTGTCAAATTATTTATTATGCTACAAAGCTGTTTGCAGACTCTCTAGTCATGCGCATGTGACAATATGGCCCCTTCATTGTACTAGGCTGTCCAACAGAATATTAGGTAAAAAGGTTTTGTAGGTGCTTACAACTGAACTGGATACAGTTTTTGGATGTACAATCTGGCATGCTTCAGTCAACAGTATCGTAGATATCTCGCACATCTGTTCTGCTTTGATAGCAGGAAGCTCTAGCAGAAATAACTACTTTAAAGAACTCTACTGTAGGCCAAGGCCCAATGAAAACAATGGCTTCTTTAGCAGAGGCCTGGTGAAGGGCAGGGCCTTCGTAACAGCATTATAGGCCCCAGGCAGAGCAGTGCACTGGGCCCTGCCTCCACAGCGACTCACAGGAATAAAAATGTTGAACTGAAAATGAGTGTTAAATTCTGGTCTGCATGGGGACCGTATGCTCGTGGGGCCGCCGGACAACTGCCCCGCGTGCCTATTCGTTAAGACCGCTCTGGCAAAGGGGTGAGTACAGTGGCCAATGGCAGCACTGCCTGAAGCTTTTTCGAGGCCATAGTAACTTAGCAGAACATAGTGCCACATTGTGGCGACTGATGTTGCCTGCCTCATTATGAATGTATCACAACAGCAGGCTGTGCGTGCTTTCGTGATACGTTAAAAAACATTCAACAGCAGCGGCGCCGGGCCCTGAAAAGAGCAGGGCTTGGGGCGATCATCCCAGTGACGGCTCTGGCCAAAGGTGACCTGCTCGGGCCGTAGAGGCAGAGGCCTCCCCGTCTGAGCCTTCTAATTAGCGCTAACCCTGCTTAGCAGGGGAGGGTGTCTTTAAAAGGGAGATTTGGATTTATACACGAAGCTGCCATGCTTGTTTGAGAATCACCCGTAGGCTGAGCTGTGTGGAAGCTTTTCAGATGCGGATGGGCTTTAGGAAGCTTATCAGATTCACAGGGCTCTGCACCAGCTTAGTCCATTCATCCCAAGAAAAGGTGACCTTATGGGGGATGCATTTTAATACCTCGTAATAGGTTCAGATCTTGTCCCTTATATCAAACTATGTACAGGAAGAAAGTTTTGAACACTGACACTAGTGTTACCTAAACATGGCAGCCAAACGTGGAGCTGGTAAACTTAAATATTGCAATATTCATTTAAACTCTAAACGTAATGAAAATGCATGGCGTGCATGCGTCCCTTCTGCATCTTTTCTCAGTGAACAAGAACTTAGGCACAGCCAATCTCCAGATGTTAATCCCGCTCGCACACGCGATAAATTCTAAATATAGGACAGTAGTGGATTTCCCACACCTTTATAAAGTTCTCAGCACCAAATCCGCAATGGACTGTGGTCTGCTCTACATTGGAACACATTTCTTCAATATTAGAACATCACACTCGGCAACAACTAAAGGTGCTGTGTTGCACTGTGCACTGGGAGAAAGCAGTGCAGAGTCATATTTACTAAATATGGCCTCCTGCTGCACCCTTCTCTGCACTGGCAGACAAACTGGATGCCTTGTGCCAAGCATGCACCTTGCACCCTAGTGCAAAGGTGTGTGTGATGTCTCTTGTAGAATTTCCAAATCATTCTATGCTCAAACACTTTTCTTACATTTCATACATTGATACATTGATTGTATGGTTTAGAGTGCATCATAAATACCAGCCATAGGATACTCCCTTGATGAAAAGAAGCACAAAACACTATTTGTATTAGCTTAAAGACTATTTTCGAACACAAAAGATGTTTTATACTGGAAAGGAAATGCTTTTTCAAGACGCTGTGCTAATTTGTATTACTTTGTGCCACATTTCACTAGTGGCAACCCATAAAACAGTAATGGTGGAGCGGGCACACACACATTCTCTGCACACTCATACTCACAACCTTCCAGATATACACTCACTCACACCCATCCATTCACAAGCTCAAAAACACCCACCTACCATTCCAAAGCCCATACACACATGCATTCACAGCACGTATGCACAAAAGCATAAACATTCAAACACACACATACACTCACTCAACATTTTTTAAAAATGGACCTCACCCGGTGGTGATCTCAGGTGGCTTTGTTTGTTCCTGGAGGAATAGGAAGATCCCACTTCCTCCTCTCATTGCCTGACCTTGTCCTGAGTCAGCCAATGAGACGAGACCTTTGGGTCAGTGAGACTTGCTGATCCCACCCCACACTGTGATGAGCGTCACTGAGGGACACTCAGCCTAGGCACTTCAGGGATTAAAACTGAAGCACCGGGATCTGAGTCTATCAATGATGTGCCCCCTCATTATGAGGAAGAGGACCTCCCAGTGCTTTTCTGGGTTGAGGAGGTCATGCCCATAGGACTATGAAATATTCAGCTCAGCAAAATTCGGCTCAGGCATTTAGAGTATGTAGATCGGCTGGCTGCCCGACCCAAACATAAAGAGTGTCAGTCAGGCTAACCTTTGCTCAGCCTGACAGACACTATTCATGCAATGGAAAAAGGTGAGGGCAACGTTGCGGACAGTTCCCCTCTGGCCATAATGATGGTCTGCTCCTGTGAAAAAAAAGGCAGGAGGGGCCCCTCCACCCATAACAGTGGTATGCTCCTGCTTTATATTGGTAAAAGGTCTTGATAAATCTAATAGAGTTTTACAAGCTTGACAGTCATTTATTTTACCCAAATATCCAGCTCTCAGCTTGTTGCTATATTAAACATTCCTCTTACTTTCATTTCCAGCACCTTCCTCAAGGAACCTGGTCGCTTTGACATTGAATAATAGTTTAAAAGTGCATTTTGTCACAAGTGAATTGTATAGTAAGGCAGTAACGCAGCCGTAAATAAACACGTGCCTTCTGTCTTTGTTGTAACCTGGACCGTGTTTTTGCAGGGGTTATACCATGAACACAAATAACTCCTCAAATATCCAGGATAATTCACCAAGTTAGGAAATCCTTACAAACATGTTGTGTGGTTATCACAGTGTTTTTGGAATAGTGTAATCTTTACCATTACAACTGGTATTTCACACAGCTCCCATAACTAATCACTGGAAGTATGATTGGCACTCGCTGTACATCTATAGTCAAGGTGACTCTTTTAAAAGAAACACATGGGACAGAGAAAAAAGGAGACCAGGAGAATGGCATTGCTTGAGTGTAGGAAGTCGACTCTTTATGTAGTATATCAAAACGTGATATGCTATGCAAAGGGACCGGTGGTTCCTACTCGAGTGGGCTGGGCTTGCTCTAGCAATCCCAAGGTGTTCCTTTAGGGGGTAGTGTGGACGAGGAGCCTTAGGCTGATCACCAGAGAGGAGCGTGAAGCATCAGCAAATACACACAATAGTCAATAATTGAGGCACACAACTCAATAAGGAAATCCACACCAATTTATAAAAATAACATTTCTTTATATATGTTTCGCCACCAGAATCCATACAATCATGTAAATACGTTTGCCTAGAGAAATGTGTTTGCCTTTAAACTGTCAACACTTAGTGCATTTTTCAGAGGCTGCAATGTAATCCTATTGAAGGAACAACACACAGCATACAAAGTCTTTGCAGCATCTTACAAAACCAAACTCCTGGACTGTGTATGGAGCAAGGTCCAAGGCAGCACAGGCAGATCACCTCCAGATGCAATGAGGGCAGCCAGGTGCAGTGGTGCCAAGCAGCTTTGGATGCCCAAGGCAACTCGTTGGGAAGCGGTCTTTGTGAACAGAGGCTGCAGTGTCAGAATGGGTGATCAGTCGAGCTCAACCTACGGGGGATCAGACCTGGCAATGCTTGGGGACACATTTGGTCCTTTTCTCCATTGGCAAGGGACGATGTTTGCAGAGGTGTCCTTAGGCATCGGATTTTCATCAACAGGAACAGTCATGGTAGATGGGCCTGCAGATAGATGTTGCAGGCGACGTTGGACAGCCCAACCTGGTGAGACCTACGGTGGGCTTCGAGTCTGGGGGGTCTGGGGACTATGTTGGATCTGTTGGCCCACTTCAACTCGGGGCTAGGCAGCTTGGATGTAGCGGTGCAGTGGTGCTTCCTGGTGTCTAGCTTTTGCGTTCTTGTTGTCACTATGTTGTAATTGTCGAGAATAGGCAAACAGGCCAGCTGGGCTGGTGCGAAAGTCAGGTGCTTATTCTGCAGTTCTTGCTTTCACAGCTTTTCAGCCCTTCTTCTTCTTTTGGTCAGGAGGATCTTATTCTCTGGTGCCAGGGGCTCCCTTAAATACTGAATTCAGGGGCGTTAGGGAAGTGTAGGTTAGTAGCCAATGGGCTACCTACCCTTGTGGTCACTACACCCCCTATGAGATCACTTCCTGGGTTCCTGGGGGAGGTGGTGTTAACCCTGTCCCAGAATTCCTGGCGTGGCTGTTACCAAGATGGCTAACTTTGAAAAGCCACCTTCACTTCAAGAAGCCCACCTTAGGGGTGGCACTAGTCTGAGGGTGGATAGGCCTATTTTTCCATCCAGTCCAGGTGTCAAATGGCTATGGACAAAGGGGGTTGTCTTCTTCTCCAGAGAGAGAAACCAGATTTGTATACCAAAGGCAGTACGACCCGTTGAAGCTCTCCTACCTTGGAATGCTAATCCGCTGGTCCTTCTGGAAGGAGGTGTACCATACCCTCTGCCCAGGCAGGCTTGATTTATGGCCCCCTGAGAGCAAAGGCCTGATCACTTGTACTGGCAGTAATGGAACTTACTAGCACAGGGGCATGCCCGCTGGTGCAGTTATGCCTTCCCATATAGTATAGTGCACCATTCCTTTGGGCAGTAAGGCCTGTGGTAGGGGTAACTTACTTACAATGCTTGCAGCGTCAGCAGGCATGGTACACAGGCTGTGCTCCAGGTAGTATTTTCACTTTTGTTGTCTGCACCAAGACACACAGCCAGCAGTGACAGTTTGCATGAGCTTGGTGTAGGGGCCCTAAGGGTGGCACAAATCGTGCTGCCACCCTGAGGGAACCTCTTTAATGCCTTATGCCCTAGGCACCAGGATTACCATTTACTAGGGATTTTCAGAGAGTACTAAAGGTATTGCACACACAATATGCTTTCTTTGCTCCTTATGATTCCTACCACTCATTGCTTCTATATCACCAAGACATTTATCTATAAGGTTTCGCACGAGGATATTGTTGTCAGCGTATTATCCACCATAAATATTGCGTCCTAAATGCTGTCTACAAAAATACCTCCCCAGTGGAGTTATTATAAAAAGATTACACCAAATGGAATGATTTTCTTTCAGTGGGCTTTAGAATACATATTTTGGTCAGATGATTTTCCTGTGTTGGTTAGTCTGTTATACAACTCATTCATTGTATCACCTTTGTGGACCTAAGCTTGCAGACAGTCTTATCAGTTGCCATATTGTACCCAACAATATTTATCCTCCAGCTTATCACTCGATGAAACAATGCAACAAGTTTGAGTTCTCTGATATACAACCACTTTCATTTACAGTTATATAGAGATGTTTCATATTGAATTTTTTTTAGAGTTTAACATTAGAAATCAGCCGCCATCTTGAGATTGAACAGGGCTCTTCTTATTCCTGGCAAAGTTAACAGTGCATTGAATTGTGAATAATATTAAAGGAGTAAATTGCAATAATCCCTAACAATGATAAGTGTAGCTCAAGAAAAGAAACAAGGCACCTTATATAGCACTAGGCATAAGTCGTTGTAGAGAACTTCAGAATTTTTTTTTTGTTGCTCAATGTTAGTTGCATTAATAAGAATAAAACTCCGGTGCCCAACCAGGCTCTTTTATCGAAGCGGTATGCCATCCTCTCGGGGAAATGTAATTGAGTGCAAGCTAACCGGCAATTCTAATGAAAGGTGGCCAGGGCATTTTCAGAAACCACTTAATGTCTGGGAGAGAGTTTGCCCTAAAGCAATGCAGGTGTATGCCAGATGTTCAGACTTTAAATGTGTGTATTCTTGCATGTATGCATTTATATGGGGCCATCTGTGTTCGTGTTTCTATTTTAAACCACAGGGAGAAAAAAGACATGCTTGGAATCCCTGTTGTAGGTTACTTAAGGATGGCCTGTATCTTCTTTCACATACAGTGTATGGAAATGTTAATAAGTTAGAATTTCGCTTGAGGGAAGGAAGCAAAATGAAGGAGAAAGAGGTTGAAAAGGAACGGCGAGGGATGGAGTGAGCGTATGCAGAAAGGAAGCTTAAAGAAAGGGAGTGAAAAAAAGAGGAAGGAATAGAGGGAGGGGCCGGGTTATCTGTGCAAGCCCCCAAATATAAAATAATCTTTCACCTCACGTTCAACGAATCACTAACCACGTACAGTACTGGAAAGCCCTTAAAATATGGCTCTTTCGGTATAGTTTCAGCATGTTAGTTCCCAAGTATTTCTCTCTCTCCTTCTGTTGCAGTTGAGCGCCAAAAGTCTGTCCAGATAGCAACATGTCTTTCTATATCTTCGCAAATTGAACAGCCCCACTGCAGTGGCCATTGCATCATGGGTGAACTGCTAAAGGGAGTTGCTTCTAATGTTTGATTGGCACTTGTAGTATAGCCTTCTTTTTGAGATGCCCATACTAGGATGAATAATTGATAAGGCCATAAAGGCCTATATTTAAGAGACAGTATTCAAGAGTGATGAAACTGATGAATGACCACAAGACCTGCAAGTCTGCACTATTTCCTCAACGTAAGTAATGTAGACTCTTCCATCTGAAGGCAAAGGCTTTTAAAACGTCCCACCACTAACTGAAAATTAAAGGTGGCATTTATTTGAAACAAAAATGACAGCTTGCACACAAAGATTGGGCTCGTTGCCTATGATCACACTTGCCAATCTTAATAGAGGGTACATTGCTGACAGGGTATTTGGGCCTGTAAATACTGTGGCATGTTTGTTTGGTATGTAGGGCGTGAGGATGTCCTGTGGTGCATTTGTTGGGCAGATGATGCCAAAGAAACTGCAAAGACTCGAGGAGCAGGTCACAGGCCAAAGAGCAGCAATGTTGTGTTGTGTCTGGTGACTGCTAATAGAATGTTTGGAGATGCAAGTTGACTTTTGTTAAAAGGGATTCCCAGTTCCTAGGCTGATGAACAGCCTGTGAACATGGATATTTGAATTGACGACAGTATTTGGTTGTGTGCCAGTGCTGTAGATTCAGTGCTGTGGTAATGTGATCCAGACATTTTATTCAAGGTTGGAGAGTTGGGGCTACTCTGAACATTCCCTAGACATGTGCATTGCAAAGAGCTGCCATCAAGATGGAGTTAACATGTGCTCTTCAAATTCTTGGAAAACATAAAAAAGGAGATAGCAGTTTTACACCCACTTTATACCATGCCTCATGTATATGATTGACAGCTTAAGTAATGTTTAGTTTAGTTCACTTTAATATTTTTGTAGCTTTAACGTCAACTAAGCAAGAGCAGCAAGTTGCTGAAAATATTATCAATTGGGAAAATAATTCGCTCTTACCTAATCTATGTATTTTGTCATTTTACTTTCCTCGGCCTGCTTGTTCAGTTCTGTCTGAATTCACTTGCTTAAGTGCTTTTCTTTTGAGTGCTTTCCATCCAATTTCTCTTTAGTGTTTATCACACCGCAAGGCATACTAACGACTACCGATACAAATCCAACAACATGCGGTCGATTGCAGTCTGAATTTTCTGTCCAAGGGGTCAATAAGGCTGTGGCACCTTCTCTGGATGTGTTAAGGTGCATTGAACAAAGCTTGCAAATGTTAAGAGAAAATAGCCTGCCTGGCAGACAGCGTGTGATTTAGAGGACATGATTCCGCTGACTGGGTGCAGGCATTTTAATATATCAAGGCGAGTAATATCCTTAACAAAAGTACACTTTAGAGGACTGTGGTTAGGGAAATGTCAGGGATTTTATCAATGGTAGCATTTTAAAAATAAGCTTGTAAACATTTTGAGTAAATTTGTCAATAGGGCTAAAACTTGGCATCAAACATTGCTTATGACAGACATCCTTTAACCTTAAACCTTTGTTATTAATGTCAATGCTTATTCTTTCTATACTTGAGCTATATCTCACTTTCTGCATATCATAAGATAGGTTGACCTACATTGTCTGAGTACTCTGTGGGATTATGGTATTGTTCTTCTATTTTTTCTTTTTTTGTTCAAAATAGTGTGACATATCTGGTGCATCCACCGTAGACACGATTACTTACTTTCACAACTTTCTCTATATTTCCCAAGCCTATGACGTGCAAGAACTGACAGGTAGCTCTAAATGTAAAGTTCGTTAGAGCAGTAAACCTAAAATTATTAATACAATCAATGGTTGATGCTCAATTAAAAACAAGTTGGAGTGTAAATTGGGTGTGTAGCTTATCATATAAAAACAGCACAGGTCTAGAACAGGCTGAAATTCTAGCTTTTGGGGGGATTATGGTCAGTTAATTTGAAACACTCAAACAAATTTTCGCTTATTAGTAGATCAAAAGCACCGTCTCACCTCGACACAACACATATGTCAGAAGCATTTAATTGGGACATTTTTGTGCAGTGAGTCTCTTGATCCACGCTCTCCTAATATGCACCCAGCATAGGATTCATAAAACATAACCTGTCCTACAATGTACATATTCAGATGTTGAGGAACTATTGAAGTATATATGTCAGACCACCTCAAGATACTTCGATCTTTACTCACCACTATCTGAAAGTTCTCTTAGGTTAGGGTGGGATGAACACTTGACGCAGGCGCTTTTGTGTAGTCTACAGATGTTTGACGTAACCGCACATCTTACTTAGTCCATATAATGAATAACATTTTCTTTGTTGACATTATTACCTCTTGCCTCTGTATCAAGAGAATGCACTTTATGTGTGATATTCCAGATTTATAAACTTGCTTCTTGACCCATTGATGTGAAAGACTGATAAAGAAGCAGTTTACCAGTGGCCTAATTTAAGAAGTGCAGTTTCATAAATGGCACACTAGGTCTGGATCATGATCTGGGACTAAGCAGACAAGTATTGCACAACATTTATACAAGGGGGCATGCTTTGTATGCCCAAATACAGACGAAGCCCTGTAAGTGGCAACTTGCCCTGGCCATGTTCTTACCTGCATCAAGTTATAAGAGGAAAGGAGAAGGTACTAGGAATATATAAATGCAGGACAGTGCTCAGTACATCAGCGCTTATTATGTGAACCATGTGTAGTTTATTTGATTTCCACCTGCGTCTACAGTTACAAGGTGAATCATTAACTTAACCCTCAACAAACCTTGCGAGCCAAGTTCAAGAAAAAGTGTTCGCTCATCCTTGTTTATGGAAATTTAGGTGTCAAGCTGGTGCTGAACTATGTAAAATTGTGTGCTGTCCCTGAATGCGCCAGAATGGATGGGCCTAGCACCCCATCACATACAGAATGTACCATCCCCAGTTCTAGAATGACAACAACACAAGGCTGAAAGGCAGACCAGTGATTTGAAGCAGTCTTCTCAACATATAGGCTTTTCGGGGAATGCTAGCTGAATGACAGCAGGATACAAATTGTGAGCAGTACTTTGTGAATCGACCCTCACCTAATTTGTTGAGTGTCACTTGCAGCTTTAAAATTTAATGGGACTTCTTTTATTGTTCTTAGAAGAAGTAATAGCCTAGTGGGCGGGCCTGAGTTTGGAATATGTGACTTACAATTCACACACTGATCTTTAGAGACTTTACTAAACCTACTGACCTTTGGATCCTCCAAATTAGGATAATTTTCAATACTAATTTAATCACCTTCTCCTTGTGAACTAATGTCTGAAATATTAAATGAAAGCATAATTGTACTGCACCACTTCACTAATTAAAACGGAAATGAGTGTCTTCAGCAAACAGCTAGTGCAAACAGACATCCCCTACTGTGCTCACATATAATTATTAGTCTGGGCAAGCCATCTGTCTCATATTGTTAATTTTAGGACTTTTATTTTATCTAGATTTCAACACTGTATTTATCAAAAGGCTGATGCCTGCAGCTTGCCCATATTGAAATAGGTGTCTTGAAGCCGACCATGCCTAACTGATGAGTTATCGATATTTTAAGTCCAATGCCTTGTCTAAGGATGGTGAACTTACACTGGCTCAAAGATCAATCTTGTACGGTATTTACTTTCATGAACTGACATTCGTACTGAAGCTATTGACATTGTTGCACCATTACAATCAATGAAGTCTATCAAAGGTATTGACATTGCAAGCGGGATGTAATTCACGCCAATGTCTCTTTGCGATTAATAGGATGAAGGCAGTGGTATATTTTCAGGTTAACCGTCTGTACCTTTGCTGTATTTGCTCCACGCAGCCATTTATTGCAGATTTAGCGTATGTATATAAAAACATAAATTGGGATCACATTTTTGTGCACATCCCCCATGAACTCAAAACAAATGATCAGATTTGGTCAGTTTTGCGAGAAAATATTGTGGTGTCTAAATGGTGGGAAAACAGACTTTTCATCTGTTTTGAGTTAAACGCGAATACAAATTGCTAATCTGGGATTGGTTGGGGAGTCCTAACTAAGGGTGTGTGAAATGTGATTCTCTAGTATTCCAGTAATAGCTGTGAGACTTAAGAATGTGCATGCTATAATAAGGTAACACGGTTCTTCTGATTGAAAGCATCAGACCATGGAACATATTCACTTCATGTGACGTCCAGATTTGTATGTCCTAAAGACAGCCCATCTCCTGCAACAATAGGACTGGGGCTGGAGTACAGAAGGCTGCTGACTGCCTCCAGTAACATGACCACAAGTGACAGTTAGAGATTGTGAATTTGATTTCTGAATTTCATAGTTTATGAAATTATGTTACGCATGTACCTGCATCAGTAGATATTTGTCTATCAACTTATTAATTCTATTTTTCACAATTACCTGAACTGAAAACTGAAGACATTTGCAAATCCATAAAGGGATGCGATAGTCAGTCAAGTAGGGTTTTTATGTGGGTTGTATTGCCTGTATATGGGACAGGGTAATTTTTATCTGTATGAGCAGAGTTCACATTTGAATTTTCTCCTTGTTGAATGGTTGTTTTTCAATAAAACCATAAATGCATTCTTTTCATAATATACACATCTTGTACGGTCATTTCAAAGTCTGAATTTCGAAGTTTCATTACCTTTTATTTGTCACTTCATATCCCTCTCTAGAAATATTCTTTATCATAGTCATCTACGTAAAAAAATGTAAATCTCCTCTTTACTCACTAATGCAGACTCTAACTTAATGACACACATATAATTGTGTTCTCTCTTAGTACAATTATGACACTGGCAGTAAAGGCTCCTGGAGGAAGTACATAGGCGGTGGAGCGGGGCGGGGGAGGGGCAGGATGGGGGTAGTAAACTACGGCATGCGGCTGAACGGAGGTAAGTAAATAAATAAATAAATAAAATGAATGACATTGCGCACGCTGCATCACCATTTGGCGTTGCAGCGTGCGCAATTTAGTTAGTTTTATTTATTTATGTACTTACCTCCGTTCGGCCGTAGGCCGTAGTTTGCTACCCCCCACCCTGCCCCTCCGCCGCCCCGCCCACCGCCCCGCAGCACTCCCTCCAGGAGCCGCTACTGGACTCTGGGACGTGAAAAGCTTAATTGAAGGCTATGGAAGGACAGAAATCAAATAATGGCTGCTCCAACATCCCACTGTTCCTCTTTCTGTTCACCGGTAACACTTGAAACATTTTTCCTTATGGGGTGTGTTATATCTGGGGGTCTCTAGTTGGCAGGGTAGGTACCTCTGTCCAAGTAGGGACCCTTGCTTCTAGTCAGGGAAAGGGGGATACACTGTTAAGATAACCCCTGCTCACCCTCTAGGTAGCTTGGCCTGAGCAGTCTAGGCTATCAAAGGCAATGTGTAAAGTATTTGTACCAACACTCACAGTAACACAGTGAAAACACCACAGATTTACTCCACACCAGTTTTAGAAAAATAAGGTATCTTTACTAAAAACTTCACAAGACCAAATACTACAGACAAACCAACATATAAGATAGTTCAAGAGTTTGCAGAAAGTACTCCAGGATGTAAAAGTCAGTGTCCTGCACAATGCGACTCTCAATGCACAAAATGCGACACTCTCGTGTCCAACAGTACCTGTAGTTGCGATAAGGTTCCCAAAAGCTATCACAAGGAAGATGGCAAAGGCGATGCGATACTCCTGAGATCTTGGGGAGGCTTTGCAGCAGCCCTGCTTCACGCAGCAGAGGTGGATGCGCCGGCTCCGATCTGTAGGGGGAGGATGCGATGACTTTGGCTTTCGTTGCGTAGGTTTCTTAGGGGAAGCTTCCCGCACAGGTACGATGCGACGATCTTCGGTGCGGCGCTGACTTCTGGTGCCGCAACCCTCGATGTGTCACGGGACAGGACTCTGCGTCGACACACGCAGCGACTGGATACTTTCACGCACCGGCAGTGGTGCGGCCCGCAAACTGGTTCTGCGACGACCCTCGCAGCGTCAGGAATCTTCACGCACTCGGCGATGCGGGGACTCCGGGTGCTGCGATGACGCCGCGATGAAATTTTCCTCGCACTCTCGTTCTTGCGACACGCAATCGGATGATGCGTTGGGTACCAGTTACTCTTTTTCACGCTTCTGCTTCCCAGCTCCCAAACACAGCAAAACGACCTCCTGAGGCCCCAAGACTGGGCAAGCACTCCAAG
Organism: Triturus cristatus; assembly: GCF_964204655.1. Classification (NCBI taxonomy): domain Eukaryota; kingdom Metazoa; phylum Chordata; class Amphibia; order Caudata; family Salamandridae; genus Triturus; species Triturus cristatus. The sequence continues at coordinate 505,175,710 of NC_140591.1, forward strand.
GCAGGTCAGAACTCCTTCAGCAGAGTTCCAGGGGAGCTGGTGGTGAAGTCCTTTTGTTCCTGGGACTTCTTAACAGGGAGCCAGCTCTTCTCAGGCCCTTGGAGATCAGAATCAAAAGAAGGGGACACAGCAAAGTCCTTCCCCTCTCCTTGGCAGCAAAGCAAAACAGCAAGCAGGCAGTCTTCTCCTCTTCAGTTCTTTTCAGCTTTCTCCTTGGCAGAGGTTTCTTCTTAGTTCCAAAGTGATCTAAAGTTTAGGTGTCTGGGGTCCTCTTCTTATACCCCTCCAAGTCTTTGTCTCTCTTTGTTCCAGTGGGGGGATTCCCCTGCTCAAACCGGTTCCTGGGTGTGCTCTGCTCTGGAGCACCTGGTTCCTTTCAGAGTGAGGGGCAGGGTCGTTAGACGCTCAGCAGGAGGTGGAGCCTTCTTTGTGCCAGCAGAGGCAGAGTCCTCAGCCTGGCCAGCAGGGGGTGGAGCCAGCATTGTGCTGGCAGGGGCAGCCCTATTCAAACCCAGGGACTACTCCTCCCACCCATCTAAAGCAGATCTCCCTATTCACCCTGCTGCTGACTCATCCAGGCTCCTGGAGCCACCTAGTCCATCACATGACACCAGTCAGCCAACCAGCACACAGGCACACAGGAAGGTTAAACAGGAGAATAGCTACTTTCTAAAAAGTGCTATTCTCACACAGTGAATTTAAAAACCATCTTGCTAAAAAGATGTATAATTAAATTCTGAACACAGAGATACCAAACTTGGATTTTCTATCTTGCCCTTCTGGGAAGATAGGCATGTAAACAGCCTTCCCCATTCTATCCTATGGGCAAGATAGCCTCTCAGCAGTGAAAAACGAAAATGGCTGTAATTCACTACCAGGGCATGTTACACACCTCAGTACATGCCCTACCTTTCAGATACACTGCACCCAGCCCAGGGGGGTACCTAGGGATGCCTGACATGTACAGAAAGGGAAGGATAAGGCCTGGTCAGTGGGTGCACTGGCCAGGTCGACATGGCAGTCCTGGACTGCACATAGGCACTGCAAGCAGGCCTAAGACATTATTTTAGGGCTACTCCTGTGGGTGGCACAATCAGTGCTGCAGCCTACTAGTAGCATTTGAATCACCAGCCCTGGCACACTCAGTGCACTTTACTAGGGGCTAACAGGTGAAACAAATATACCAATCAGGGATAACCAATCAATATAATAATTTATACAGAGAGCATATGCACTTTAGCACTGATCAGCAGTGGTAAAGTGCTCAGAGTCCTATTGCCAACAACCACAGGTCAGAGAAAATAAAGGAGGAAGAAGCAAAAAGTTTGGGGATAACCCTGCAAAAAGGACCGTTTCCAACAGGGTGGAATGTTCTGATAGTATTATAGCTTTCTGCCTTGGGTAGCATTGGTTTTTAAATCAAATCACCTCTTCCTTTTTATAGATCATAACCACCAGCTCAACTTTACATCTCTGAGAGAAGAACAACATTATAACACTCAACAGCGAGCCATAATGCTATAATCCAGAAGGGAAAGTTGGTTCTTACGCCCTGGTCTTTACTTGAATAGTGTAGAACCCCAATACCCACGAAATGGTGGACTTGGTTTTGTTTGTCCATTTACATAAGACAAGCCATGAATAACATTTATTCAAGGGAGGTGTGCTTTGCAGTCTCAAACAAAGGTGAAGCCCTATATAAGTAGCGATTGTGCACTGTCCGTGAATGCACCAGAACGGATGCTGTCACCACCATATTACTGCGAATGTGCCATCCGCAGTTCTGGACTGTCGACAACGTAGGATTGAAAGGCGTACCAGTGGTTTGAAACAGTCTTCTCAACACATGGGCATTGTGAATCTCCCGCTTTAGCAGTTATGGCGGGATGCGGTTCTTTATGGGCCTCTTCTGACTGCGCTCTAAAGGAATATCTTGTCAATTATAGGGCAAACAGGAGCAATTAATAATGAAGGATTGGTAAATAGAAAAAGGAAAGAATGAAGCGTGAAAGAAAAGATGGATGAGTGGGTAGAAGAATAAATGTGTGCATGAATGAGTGGGTAGATGGATGAGTGGGTGAAAGGATGAGTGAATGGATAGATGGCTGGTACATGGATGACAGAGCAGTGGGATGGATGAATAGATGGATGAATGAATGAATGGATAGGTAGATTGATAGGTGAAAGGATTGCAGAGCAAAGGGACGTACAAGTGAGGGAATAGATGGGTAGAACGCTGACAGGATGGCAGCATGAAGAGATCGATGGATAGATGTGCATGTGAAAGGATGGCAGAGTAAAATAATGGATGGATGTGTGGGTGAAAGGATGAGTGAATAGATGATAGATTGGATGGGTGGATGGGGGAATGGATGGCAGAATGGATGGATCCATAAATGGATGGCAGAGTGGATGGATGAATGGATGGATGGCAGAGTGAATGTTGAATGGTTGGATAGCAGTGTGGATGAGTGATGTGTGGGTGGCAGAGTGGATGCGTAAAGGCAGAGTGGATGGATGGATGAAAGGGGAAAGGTTGAATGATGGATTAAAGAATAAATGGATGACACAATGTAAAAGCAAAATAATGGAGATCAGTAGATGGATGGAAGGCAGAAAGGATGCATTGTGATATGCTTGGATAGAAGAGACTAGGGAGCTCTCTCTTCTAGTGGGGATTGAGCTCACTTGCTTCACTTGCTTGGGGTCATCAGATCTTTACTTCAAAGTGAGGGGTATTTTCATTGTCTTGCTACTCCCTTGTCTCATCATATACACTTATCAAGGAATTCTAGTTGAATGGCAGCAGGGCACAAATTGTAAGTAGTGCTTTGTGAATCCAAACTCATCTAATTTATTGAGTGTTATTAGTGGCTTCCAACTTAGTGGTATTTCTTTTATTTTTCTTAGAAGTAGCATTGTCTAGTGGATCACAGTCCAATGAATTATCTGCTGATGGTTATAGAAAATAGAACCATATTTGTGTACATCACTCCAATTGCTTTTACATCTAAAAGGACAATTCAGGAATCAATCAAAGGGAGAAAGTATGCACAGGATTATAAGTATGGAGAAAAATAAAAAATATGTCAAAGGCACTTCTGTTTTGCTGTGACTGAATCTCATGATAGTTTACCCATTTGGAGGAAAAAGGAGATAGCTAGCAGGTGATTTGCAAACTTAGAATATTTTTTTCCATTTGTGTACTGACCTGGTATGATGGGGTGGTACCCAACTAGTAGGCATAGTGTTGGGTGCCTCTTCCCTCTCCATAACATTAGGCCATCTAAAGGAGGCCATGGCTACCAGTACTTCTGAATGGTGAGAGGATGAGAGTGCTCCTTTATTCTCATTCCCCCAAAGTCTTTTGTAGAACCCTGATCAGATGGGACTGAATCATGAATCCATTAGGCAGCATACAATCCTCTTCATACCCTGACAGTGAGGATTCAATGGCATGCTAGGTCTTAGCTATTTAGGATTGGAGCTCTCATATCCAAATCCATTGTCATGTATCGATGTAGGTATATATATATATATATATGTATATACATATCCGCAAATGAAGCCAAAAGGCAATGAGTAATGGGATGGGAAGGTGGGTTGTGGACTGTTAATGCATTATGATGTCTTTTTCAATCAAGAATTGAGCCTTCAACTCTTTACTAAATTCGAGCAATGATGAGACAGTCCTGATGAGTACAAGGATGTTGTTCCAGATCCTCGGTGTATCAATGGCAAAGGTCTGCTGTCTTATATTCCTGTTTTGCATTTCTTGTCTGAAGTGTGATGGTATCCTGGCTGCGGGTGTGCTGAGAACCACCAGAGGTGGTGAGATTGTCTGAAAGATAAACAGGGGTGCTGGATGGATAGCTTTGTAACGGATGCAGCTGGTTTTGAAGATGGTGCTAGCTGGCAGGTGGAGAGAATTTAATTCATTAGGATGGGGGTGATGTGATCATATTTCTTTGGGTCTGGAACGAGACGTGCTGTGGCATGTAGGATGCTCTTAAGGAGAGCCAGTGTGGAGTCTGGGAGGTGATGGAGTAGGCCATTATCACCGCCCAGATGCGAGAGTACAGGAGTTTGAACATCTAAACTGTTTTCCTCTGTCACTATGATGATTAAAGCGTGTGTTATAAAGGAGCTTGCTTATTGGTGAGCTTCAGTAAGAGATAACAAGGTGTAAGCTTAATTTCTATCAAGTATCGATTCTATCATTGAAGTGTGATAGTTCATTTAGTAATATTGGTTGTAAAAAAAAAAAGTCTTGGACACTTAAGAGTGTATATTTCAAGCTTGATATTCCATAATACTCTTTGGAGGCATGGTATGGCTACCAACTAGTTCAAAATAGTACCCAATGTATGCAAACTCTTTATATCAGGTACATCAAACAATGAAATACTTGAGTCATTCTTCTAATTGTCAGATAAATAAGATCTCCTGAACGCCTTCTTGAAGGGTAGTTATCAGGTTAGCCTTTGTGAGAGAATTAACTCCTCTATTGTTCCTCTGTGCTCTGATTCACCCTTGTATCAGCTTGAACCTGAGCAAGCCCGAGTGACCCTGTCTCAAAAGCATGCAGGACAGTGCATACAACGAATTTTGTCCACTGATGTGTTGATAAAAAGGTTTTACTGTGAAATTAACAAAAATTGAGTGTTCATCCTACTGTATGCATGCTTATTCTCTGTCATAGGAGGTTCTGGGCTCAAATTATTACAGGAAATAGGCATGCACCTGAAACTTTACCAGCAATGAAAAGTTTCCTCCATTCGTGTAAAAGACATATCCAACAAGTGACAGTCGTAAAAGACTGTCTAATATAGTACATTGTAAGCAGTAAGTAATTTATACCATAGCCCCTTTGAGATTGATAGGATGGAGGCTGTTGGTATATATTCTGCTTAACTTTCTGAGCATTTGCTGTATCTACTCAGTGCCAGTTGCAGCCAGTGCAGGTAAGCGCGGTGAGGTGGTGGACCCGGGTGGGGCGGGAAGTCGACAGACGACGGAATAGGTTTTATTTAGTTATATTGCGCTTACCTGGCTGCCCACCACTGCTATATGCAGACATTTATTGTGGATGCACTGTATGGCTGTATAAAACATCCATCGTGATCTCCTATGTGTGTGCATCACATTAACCAAAAACAAATTATCAAATTGGGTAAGTTGTGTGAGAAAATATTTCTGTGTTTATATGCTGTGAAACCAGACTTTTCTTCTGTTTTGAGTTACAAGCGAATATAATTGCTAAACTGCATGAGCTAGGTTGGAAAGCCCTACCTAAGGGCACGTGAAGTGTGCTGCTCTAATATTCCAGTAATAGCCGGTAGACTAAAGAATTTGCATGCTATAATAAGGTAATATGGTTCTTCTAATTTGAAAGCATCAGACCATGGGACATATTTACTTCATGTGACTTCCAGAGTTCTATCTTCTTAAGACATCCCATCTTCTACAACAATAGGTGTGGAGCTGGAATACGGAGGGGTGCCTTCAGTAGCGTCTCCAAAAAAAGACTTTTAAAGATTGCTTTTATAATTTCTGACACTTGAGACCAGAAAAATTACCAACATTGTTAAAGATGCGTGCTATTATTGTAAGAGTTTTGTTCATCAATTGCACAGTCATACAAGACTGCCTTGCATAGTACGTAGTCATGTATCCAAAGGGTCATATGCATTTGATAAATTATACTTGAAAAATACATTTACCCGAAGGTAATTGTTATGGGTTTTAGAACTACTTTTCTGTGGCTGGGGGACAAAAATTTAAAAACCTAATTTTAATGTAGTTGAATAGTTGCTTAAGGTCACTGTTGTAGCAATCCAAATTATATGTATTGATTTTGTCTTACTTAAGAAGTATATTCTTCTACTTCCACCATACGTCTGTGACATAGCCACATGCCGGGGCAATTCTGGGAAAAGGTTGTTTCCGCTCTCAGTCTTGGTCTCCAGGCTAGGATAGACCCAGAATCTTGCTAGGTACTCTTCGGGCTTCTCAAACAGAGTGAGCGCCCCAGCATTGGCAAATTAGGGCAGTTGTTCATATCAACTGCATTTTCAATTGCTCGCTCCTTGATTTTACACAAGTGGAGAACATGTAAAGTACCAACATACCAGGAGTGGCTTAATAAAATGCTCATAACAAAATAAGTTTGCGGAGGTGTACCCAAGGCTGGTTGGGGCTGGTTGGGGCTTGAAGAGATTGAATGCATCTTGGCAGTTTATAAATTGAAAAGGCGGGCCTGGCCTTCTAGTAGGACAATCTGAGATAACTTGATGACTGTGTGTATTTCGGATTTTTAAAACAGTGTAGGCGGTGTCATTAAAGATACATGTCAACTGTACGTTTAGAAACATGAGTAGGGATTCACGGCTTGATTTCACTTTAGCATTTCGTTACATAGTCCTGTAACTGCTCTAGCTGTTTTTCTGAGATCTAGGGGGCACAGGGATGCTTTGCTCCTTGATGCTGCCCTTCTAGGTGGCTTTGGCATTAGAAGCTTAGTTTCCTGCTTTGCTGCTGTTGTACTTTCATTGCGTACAGGTGGGACCATTGAATAGATGAGATCATTTTATGAGTAGTGATTCTATGAGGCACGGTGGCACTTTATGCGTGTAATCTCCATTGATAAGAATTTGATTAATTATGCATTTTTTTCTATTTCTTAATGTAGTGACTGTCCTAATGCTAACTTTTATGATCTTTTTTGCACTTTTGTATCATTTGTACAGGTTTGGTATATTTAAGGTGGATAACTTGTCCCCATGTGACGCTCTATACCATTTTAGTGTATATTTTATCTTCTCTGTAATGCAAAGCTGTACTTGTTAGTTTACTGCTGCTCGATTCTGCTCAATTAAGAAGAAAAGCATGCCCTAGATGTCTGTGGTATAGCATGAATTTGTTTCTCTTTCCATTTCGTTTTGCAGTATGTCAGAGGTTGATGTCTCTGCTGTTAGCAATCAGTAAGACGGCTCCATTAGTTCTATCACATTATGGACCCTAATAATTTCAAGTGATTACCCTGTATGGCTTTTAATGTAGCTGACATTTGCACTCCTACATATGTGATAGTCAGCATGATTTTACTGGCTTTGTTCATCACCTAAAGCCACTTTTCTGCATATTTAATGTAAAATGGCATTGCCACCGTTACTATATTGATCACTTCCACATTTAAATATTTTTCCTTGAAGGCCTATATCTAAAGAAGGTTGTCAATATGTTAATACAGTTGCTGACAAATATTTTGCATTGCTCATCATTAGAAAACGTTTCAGATAAATCACAATTATGTTTCTACTATCAAGAGTAGAGCGAACACCTTTTACAATAGGTCACACACTCCAGAGGGCAACGACCTCCTGTGCATTTCCACAGCCTGCATTTTCCTCGAATAATCAGATAAAAATCCTCCTGTTTGTAATGTAGAATTGTTTTTTCGATTCCTAACAAGGAGGAAGGTTTTTTGCCATATACTTCTGTTTCTATGATAGTCTTTGTTTTGAACAGTGCCATTTTGCAGCAGCTTGTGTTTTTGTTGAGTTCTGTGTTGGAGAGACTCTTCTTGATTTAATTCCATTGTCTTGGAATGGGAGCTGACACCTGCTCGAGGATGGTTTGTCTCGACCACAGTTCACGGTTGTGGTGCTTTCTAGGCTCCTCTCTTTACCTGACTTTCCAATGGTATATCCATGTGAGACATCAAGTTGGAGATAAACTGGCATTATGAAGTGGATGACTACTTATTGACTAGCAATGTACATGTATTGGCAGGGAGTTCAGTATGTAATTTGTGAAAGAATGAGTTCCTGTGTGGAAAGCTCCCCTTGGAAGTCAGCAAATAAATGGCGTAGCACCGAATACCAAACCTGTGGAGTCCTAAATTCACCTGATGCCTCTTTAGTCCACTACCCGATAATTCTCTGCCCTTTTATTTCACTCTTGCAGCTTCCTACTTTCTCTCACTGTGACGGTTTTTGCATCTTTCACTTCCTCCGTCTTTTCACTTTCTGTGATTTTTCCTCTCCTGCTCCCAGTAAACATCTGATACAGAAGAATAAGGGCCGGTCCCCAAAAAATGAGTGCTGCTGGCCCCCACTGGCAACCACCTGCTCAAATTAACACAAGGAATTCCAGTACTTTTTTGAGAGTTTAGAAAAGATGGGCAAGTTGCAGCTGTTTTACTTTAAGATCAAAACTCTGGCCTTGAGCCCCAGCCCATAAATACACACAGCATGCCATTGTCTTTTGCTTGGTCGATTCCTTAGTGTTGTTGAGCAGATATTAAATTCAAGGGTTTTGACAAAACTTTGGATGCTAAACTCAGCATGGTTCCTCAGGTCAACACTGTAGTTCAAGTTTCCCGTCCGCGTTTAAGCCAGATTGGAAATATCCCTCCTATCATTCTATCGAATGGCAACACTGAGATGTTTTTTGATAAAAACAGCTATTAAAAGCTGCAAATCCGCAGGCAACCACTTTCTTTCTCTTGCCTACATGTAATACCTCAGATGAGAGCTGCTGTGATTGATGGTTTCAGATTCCACACAGGCTGAAAAAGTGCAGTTCAGTTTGTCTTATCTTTTGTTTGCTACACCTCCTCACATGTGAAGTATTGTGGATATATGAACTAAAGTCAAATAATGCTACTATTGCAGACCAGCCACATAACACTCTAGTCGTACACATAGACAGGGGCGTCCCTAGAAGTGATTTTTAGGGTTGCGTGCATTGGGCCAAAGATACAACTGTTGAGGCCGCCCACAAACAACACAAATATTTATCTATGTGTTATCTTAAAATATATACACATACTGCCTTACAAAGCCAGATTTAGAACATTTTAAGCAAGCAATCATAAAGGCTTATGTATTAACTCAAGAATATCACTGATTTGCAGTGAAACGTAGCTATGAATCACAAATGTGTATTTCAAGTGTGTTGCTTTTTTGTGTGGTTGTTTTGGTCCTGGCATATCCAATAGCTGTTGTGGTGGCGCACAGCGATGGGCCAGGACAAACAGAGCAGGGGCATGGATCCCCTCTGGCCTCCGAATAGAGATGCCAGTGCAAATAGACGGTGGCCGCTGTGTTAGCCAAATTCAATTTTTCAGTCAGTAGTTCTATAAAGGTGCTGAATAAATCCATAGCATGCATATTAGCTTTGGGCAATATAAATGCATTCACCTTTCTTTGACATGTGAAATATATCCAGAATATGCACGTTGGGCTTTACCTGTACTGACCTTTACTTTTATATCAACATAAAAAAAGGGGGGAATATATCCTAGGATGTCCTTTTTAGGCCTGTAAATGTACTCAGCGTTCCTTGATAGATCAACATTAAAAAAGCCACCTTAGGCAGGATATATATCTTGGGTCTGTAACTATACTTACCTTTATTTGACATTTCAACATAATAAATGGGTCATGTCGCCCAGGATATGCACGTAGGGAATGAATATGTACTCACCCGTCCTGAATAGATCGACATAAAAAGGAGCCTTCTTACCCAGGATGTCCATTTTGGGCCAGTAAATGTGCTCACCCTTCCTTTAGAGCAGCCATATTACCCACAGGACGTGGCTGAAGAGGGTGCCACCCCTTCCACATTGACGTGGTCTTTGCAAGAGCTGTCTAGGCGCAGACGCCTTGGCACGGTGCCATATAGAAATACCATTCCACACTCATTCATTTACCACGTGACACTAATTGCCCTCAGCCTTTCTGATGCTCCATTGCCAGCAACGCTGTCAGTAATGATGCATAATCTGTCAAGCATGTCTGTCGTCTGGGCTCAGCCCAGCAGCCGGAGTGCGCCTGACAAGAGAGGCCAGGATGCAGACGCACATGATTGACAGTCGGCTCTCGGTTCTAGAGTGGAGTTACTGTAAAACCGGAGAACAGCATGTTACATCACCAATCCACCTGCGTAACATTGTTTATGAGCCTTTTACTGCATTGGAAAAAAGCATATGCTATAAAAGGTAAAAGCTTGCAGTGCTTAAATGCTTGTCTAGTTTGGTGTTCTGCCAGTTGCAATGCTAATGTTACCAGTCTCTGAATAGTGCTTTGGCCAGCCGAAAGGAAATGTTAAATAGCTAAGACAAGGGGAAAATGCAGATTACTAACAAGTGTGTTTAACAACTGCGGATGTCCCCAGATTCTTTGTTTATTTTTTACTGGTTATGTTAAAATCAATTTAAAATAAATGTAGTTTTCTAGCGTTTGAAGGCAATTATTGAATTGGTGGATTTCTATCAAAGTTTGCTCCTTGGCTTTTTGGCCAGCTATCAAAAAATAGTATTTGTTTCTGTGAGACATATTCTAATACGTGAACCTATCAGGAACTCCTTCTTGCTGACCCGTAACATTATTTTTGTCCTACCACGGTCAGTTTTCTCTGGGTGCTGCTATCTTCTATTCTCTGTGCAGGGCCACCAATAAGAAATTTGAAATAAACAAATGTGCTAATTTCAGTTCATGGTAAATTTTACTAAATGATTAGTGCCAGAAGGAGTAACAACCAGTCAATTGCATGCCGTGCGCTCGATCTCTGGCTGTACCGGTGCACACACTCATTTCTGGATCATGCATCAATTGCGAAAAAGTGTTTTCATCACTTCAGGTGCAAAGTCTTGAAGTCTGCGCATACTCTCAGAAGGGGGCAGGAGTGAGCGATGGAGCAGCAAAACCTTAACAACTCTTGTTCTTCTTGGTCTTCTTGTTCTTCTTCCAATTTTCATTTTTCTCTTTTCCTCTTCTACGTCCCTTCTTGTTAGAGCATTAATGCCTAGCCGCCTCTGTGTTGTAGAGCGCTTTATAAATCTAAATTTCCTTTTATTTCATTTCTCGAACTGCATATGAACCTGGCCTGTCTTTATAAGGCAGCAGGAACCCCCTATGCCTCTGTATGTACACCATTAAAGCTATGCTTGTGGGATCACTAGGAAACATTATTCTTCCTCCCAGAGGGCACTCAAAGGGTGCACTTTTTATGCCACACCATAATTGGCTCATGGTTGCCCCCAAAGAACCTTTCTACCTGTGCACTGGCACTGGTAATATGGCATGGGCACACGGGCAAAGAGCATTCCCTGATTCACATAGGACCAAGTTTTATTGCAAATGAGGTATTGCCCCCCAGTGTTCTGCAGACATTACATGCGCACCTGCACAAGGTTCTGTGACTCATTCTGTAATACAAACGTTTCCCAGGGGCCAAACAAACGTTCCCCAGGGGCACCAAAGAACGTTCCCCAGGGGCACAAAAATATACAGCTGTAATGCTCCAAACAATACTGTAAACATATTAAGAGTTATTTTATGGGGGGAAATCTGGTGTCAAACAGCTGTTTTTATGGAGGGAGCATGAAGCAAATATTTTTTCTATTTTGTCTTGCGTATGCTTGGAAGTATAAAAGAGGCCCATCTAGAGAGATAATAAATAAATAAATATAAGTGGGCTGCCTTAGGCAGAAATCCTGGGCCATCCATTGCTGCATGTTTATCAAAGAGCAGAGATGAACTAAACTCGATTATGGCCTTTCACTGATGTTGTGCAGAGACGGCAGAATATTTTGATTGGGTTCCGGTCCAGTTCATGTTTAACACCTACATCCTCAAACACTGGGACTGATCACCAGGCATTTTGCCAGACTGGTTGTCAAGGCAACAATGGCTGTTCTACTTCTTATATTTGGTCTATCAGTTTTTAGCAACACTAATATTTACACTCAGAATTACACTCTGAATTGATTACAAGTGTCCCGGGCGTAGCATGGAGAAGATTGACTGATCTACGAAGAAGCAAGCAGTGGGCACTTGCTAACACCAAAGTATAGGTGACGGTTTATAGATGTCTGCATTTGTGGACTGCACACATTTCCAAATCCTAAAGCGTGTTCTCGACAATCCCAGAGTCAGTAAAAAGCAATCCCCGGGTTATGGTAAACCCTTAATCTGCATTCTCCCATGCACCAGTGCTCCAGCAAGAAATATAAACAATACCAGTGCTTAGAGTGGTCACAAAGTCTTCTCCCCCAAACTGTCTTCCAGGATATGCTACTCATCTGCAGGGGTAGGGACAGCTCAGAAGCCTGGCCGCGAACGAGACTAGTTACTTGTCTGCCACATTTCCAGCTATGGCCCTGGACCTGGATAATAGGAACCTCCGAGCATGGACATAGAGACAGTGGTATTCTTACAAAGGTATGAATGACTCATAGTAGCACCAGCGGAAGGGCTGGACTGGAAAACAAAATTGGATCTGATAAAAATGCTCTCAGCAGCCCACCCTGCAGGAAGGTGTGACAAGATGGGGAACGAGGGGGTCATATTCTGCCAGGACAGCTCTCCCTGGTTTGAAAGAAGTCCCCTAGCATGCCACCACTTGGTAAAATGACAGAGTGGATACATGTTTAGTCCAGTCCCCAACTAGGGAACTGGTCAATGCCCAACCATATACCAGTAATATTTCTGTAACCTCATAGATGTCAGAGATCCTATTTACAGATGTGACAAATCATGCCTATTTTCTATTCACAATCTTTTCCTAAAACATTTATTGAAATTTGATCTTTTATATATGAGGCACAAACATATTTGAAACGAATTAAAATAAAATGTCAGGAGAGTCTTAATGGGAGCCACGGATCTATGTTTACTTCCTTCACAGCTCTGCAGACAAGAACTGGAAAGAGACTTTGTGTAGACCTGAACGGTGTTCGCATCCGGATTTCGTTGAACTGCCCGGTTCTACTCCCATATATTCCTATGTATTTCACCTTTCCCATTTTGACATAAATTAGCAGATCAATACAATTAAATAAATGGAAGAAAGCATACCTTTTGTCTGTTTAAAAAAAATATATATATATGTGGGGTTGAGTTTGAGAGCAGGATAACTGTGTGTGTGTTTTCTGCCTAGTGATGAAAGATGTGGATTTCCCGTTCCATGGCAAGGTGGCATTTGTCAGACTATAGCAAAACACAAACCCAGGAAAGGAAAATGTTTCTTTTTGGTGGCAGTTCCCGTGCTGTCCCAAGACAACTGTCAGCATATGTGAGGAGGAAGGTTAATTGCTTACAAGGAAATAACAAGCAAGGGGTTTTGCCTTCTGAGTGTTCTCCGTGTAGCCTTTTTTTCCCGTTTTAGGCCTGAACTAGAGAACCAATTAAAATGAAATATGATCATGAAGCTAGGTCAGCCCCACAGAGCTATTGCTCACAGAGGAAAACAGTGATTGGTTATGCGTTCCACTTGTGACCCAGGCAGGAGACTGCAGTTAATATATGAGTCATACCTTAATATCGCTGCTCAGCCAATCAGGAGGCAGGACTATTATAACCCTCGTGTATCCTCTGTAAAATGCCTATTTTTACTGTAAATAATTACGACGAGTATGTTCATGTTTTTCAAATTCCCTCTGCCAAATCTGTAGAAAAATAAAACATTGTTGTACAATTTCTTATCCTTCCTCCTACAACCACCACAGCAGGTTAAGTCGCTTTTGTTTTTTTTATTTTAACACAGTTAAAATAGATTTCGTCAAAGTAGTCAAATCACTAGCATGCTACAAAAGATTTTTTTTTATTTTTTTATCTCGGTGCGTCAGGAAAGAAATCATATGCTGTTTTACAGAAAATCATTCTGCCTGCAATAGTGTTGGGCAGCTAGTAATTTTCCAGGCGGAAATAAAAATAGGTGCAGGTGAGATTTGCATGATGCTTTGGCAGGGCTTTTTTTTATATATTTTAAGCATCGAAAATATTTTATTGTTTATCCCCTGAAGCTCCAGAGAGTCGCAGAAGCCTTCAGGCTTCAGCTGTTGATTTTGCACACTTGGAGCGTTGAAGGTTTATTTCCTACACAAGACAGACAAGGCTGCAGATAACAAAGACCGATGGAGCATATCTTCCCACTGGCGCGTCCTTCTGTAGAACTCAACATGCAGCTTTTCCTACCTTTTAAATTGATCCTGCCTTCTCATAAATACTAATTTTACCCTTGGCGGTGATAGTTCACTTCGTGTTTATCATTTCTGCTGCTAGTACAAAAGTGCCTGTTCGATTTTCTTCACTGTCTGCAAGATGCAGCAGTCAAAATTACAGGCTAATGGTGAGATGAGGAGCTTATAATGTATGATAATCAATACACCGAGTCTGTTTCTTATGATGTGACACACATGAGTGAAGGAAGAAGCCCGCGCTTTGGCCTCATAATGCAAAATCTCCTGAAATACTGCAGGTTTTCTTATCAAGGTCACCTCATATTTGCTTCTGAAATAAGCTTTTTTGTGCTTCCTGTTTATTAAGTTATTGTCACGTGGCAGTAGGAGAGTTTAGTCAATATTGTTAATGTGATGACACACTTCTAGAACCATTGCAGTCTCCCACTATATTAAGTAAGGTCTTTAGCAATTTATCTACAAATGTTTTCTGCTTAGTTAGAAATAGGTAATTATGTGTTGACAACACTTTTTTACTGACATAAACCGAATATAATAAATGTCAGAAATTAATTTCTAGGGCTCCTCTTTTCTTGGCAGTGAGATCCGACTTTAGATAGTTGCTACACAGATCATGTCTGTACATTACAAAATGCAATTGTGAAAGGGGGAACAGGTGTGAATTATGTTTAGGTACTTCCCCGCTATATCCTTTTCACACAGGGATGTCCAAAGTAGGTCCAGTGGGCAGGATCCATATCACATTTTCCGGATGAACAATGATTATTTAAATCACTTCCATTCAAAATCATTGTATGCACAATTATTCTACGTGAATACTTTGAACATCTGGCATACCTTTCACGTCCTATACCCACATTAAACACTACTTCTGTAGTAACTATGATTGTGAACATAAACGGAGTGAAAGAGCCACTGATGCAAAATTACATACTGGTCTTGTGGTTTTAACTATAGCAGGGTGACTAATATTGGATATGGTACTGTACACTTGCACTGACCCCCTCTACATGAGTAGATATGGATAACTGGTCCTGATAAAATGCCATGTTCTCTTAGACAATAACAGGCATGAAACATGTTGGCCCAGTATTTCCTTACCTATAACGTGCTAGAGTGGGCTATTATATAAATCTCACACCTGAATCCACATTTTAATCATAACATAGGAACCCAGTATTTAAATTGTTTTTCGGGGCTCCTATAGTTATTTTTACTACACATTTTCTCTAATCTACTCACTGCCAGTGCTTTAAATGGGCCGGTACTCACCAGTACTGAGTACCGGAACTTCCGTTTTTTTTTGCCGTCAGTACCGGCACTTCTCTGTAGCCAGGGAGAGTACCGGTACCCTGATCCACAGCAGGGCAGGCGCAGGTTAGGTTTCTCTTCCAATGCAGGGCAGATTCCACACTGCTTCCGAGGAGCATGTAATTACGTGTAATGTGTTAATCTGTTTTATTTCCATAAACGCATTTCTCTTGTGTTTTGACGTGCTGCAACTGGTACATAAGTCATTAGGTATGAACATATCTTACCCTTTGCCCCGCCCCTAGCCCCGCCCACTTGCCACACTTCTATTTTAATGAGTACCTGCACTTATTTTTTCCCATTTAAAGCACTGCTCACTGCATTCACACACCTCTGTAACACACCCCACGCTTCACATCGTCAAAAAGAAAAGAACCCCGGGAAGGAGCCCCAGAGCGGGGCAATAGGGCATTGTAGCGCCAGCCCAATGAGGAGCTACTCGATGATGATGTATGACACCCATTGGGGTGTGTGAGGGCCATTGCTCCTAAGAGAGCACTCCTCCACACCTCCTCCTGGTAGACCTTCATCTTTACATAGGAACAGCATACCACTTTTTGATAAAGTCATTATCTGGGGCACGTATGCGGGGCCTTTTGTCGCCCCCAGTCCCCCCTCATCTTGTTTCAGATACTACGTTGTGACATAAACTCAATTGACTTCAACTGCCAGGGTGGTGGAATTACCTAACCTCAAATAAAAGGCTATATTTTCCTAAATTGATTTGTTGTTGCCTATTAAAGGCCCATTTATAGTGGATGTTTATTAATTGTCATTAATTAGTTGTATACCAATTTTGTTTTATCAATAAACATAGTTGCCAACACTGTTAAAAGCCATTAAACAGATTATAGCAGCCATAGCTGTTGAGCGTCACTCACATTTATGAACAAAATGAATTTCATATTTGTCCATTTGGAATTGTCCTTTCTCCTTTTGTGTGCAATTCAGTATTGTTTACAATGAGACCATATATTCATGTAGGCGATGATTCCTATTGTAGAGGCATGCAATGCTCTCTAAATATGTGAGTCTTCAGCCCCTTGCAGGAGACTGGGGCAGTTCTGATGTTGATGAGAATGTTGCTCCAGATCCTAGAAAGGTAATGGGAAAGGCATGTCTTCTGACATTCTCTTTTTTGGATGTTTATTGTTTTCAGTCTGGTGCTGTCCTAATTTGTAGTGTGGCGCTGGCTAGCTAAAGTGGTTAATTTCTCAGTCTAGTATGTAGTGGTGCCATTTCTGGTGGTCTTGTATGCAATAGCGAGTAGAACGAAAGAGAGACAACATTTTAGGGTTTTGCCTCTATTTCGAAGTAAGCAAAAATACAGCCTTATTTAGAGTTTGTCAGCTGTGGAATATGCACCAAAAACCAACAGATGTTCCGTCCACCCTATCTATACTGTATAGGTATGAATGCATCTAAATGGAGTGGACTGGACATTCACCGCTTTTTGGAGGGTGGCTGGATTTCCCAAACTTTAGATTTCCTACTACAACTCATATAGTTGTTCTAAATTGGCTTCTGGAAGAAAGGGCTTTTCTTTCTTCAGGAAGGTGACCTGGGGTTAAAAATAATGAAAGAGTTACAATTAAGAAAAATAAAAAAAAGTTAAATGAAGCCTATATGTTGGACTTTTAATTTTGGTGTTACCTGCATAACCTGTATTTTCACATAATTTCAAGTCATTTATTGTATCTGTACCTCTAAACATCCTTGCTATAGTATTTCAGTTTTGGAATGAGTGAGAACAAAAGCAAGAACCAAGAAGTTCTTATTGTTTTGTTCGTTCAGCCATTGTTTTTATTTGTGTTTTGCGTAATTGGTTTATGTTTCACCATTTCGTCATTTTCTTCCGCACAGAGAGTATGTTTGTCTAAAATTGCATCTTATTACACGAAATGAGAATGCAATCCAACTATGATTGGTCATACATGGGTAAATCTAGCAGTTAGTGGAAAGACGAGCATGTTGAACAATAAACATCAACCTCGGAGATTACAAGTGTGCGAGAAGAATGCTTTCTTTATATCCTTTTACACATACACTTGCAATATTTCTCTACTATTTGTGTACTTAAATGTAAGCAATTTTCCTTTTTGTCCTGCTTTAAAGACTACAGCTATTACTGCAAGTATGATGATAAGATTGATTCTTTAGACATTTTAGGAAATGGAGAACTATGTTCTGCTAATTAGGCTTTTACATTTGGGCACCAAAGTGAAGAAGAGTTGCTTAAAATACTTTTAGAAAAGTCTCTGTTATTCTGAGAACTGAAGAGTGCATTTTAAATAGAATTGTTCTTGAAAATGAAAGGAAACATTTTACATTATTACTTTTTTTTTCATTTTGCTTAGCCTCCGAGAAACTGACAGCCTATATCTAATGTAGGGTGTATCGTTTTGTTGTTATAATGATAATAACAATAAAGAGATGCAATAGTAATAATAATAAAAAGAAGGAGAATAAATCATTACCACCATTCTTATTAATTATATTAGTATAATTTCTATTACTAGGTCTTATATAATACATACTATTATTATTATTATTAGACCGATTTGTAGCACGCATGGCTGCCCCAGCAGGGGCGTCCCTACTCCTAAGAGCAACAACAGCAGCAACACCAACAACACCAGCAACACCACCAGTAACTGTGTTGATAATTATAACAGCAACAATACAGGCAGCAAATACCACCTATATAATTAATAAAGATATACAAAAGATTATTATCATATTTCCTTTCAACTCGCCAGTTGTATGGCAGGCCATGCATTTTCACAACTTCTTTATATCTGAGTCTCCTATGACAAGTTTGAATTTTAGGATTTTGACGTTTTTACTCTGATATCTCAAGGCTTTGATAATGTCACAGAGAAATAGCTCATTATTTTGAACTTTATTCCAGTCTCCCACCTCTTTTTCCGGTTACTCACATATACGTCCATTCATTTTCCATCATATGATTTCTGGTGTAGACCTTGTTAACATCTGCTTGAAATCATCAATATATCACTTAAGGGCATAACATCTTGATCATGACACAATACACTAGGCTAGGGTTTTCAAAAATACTTATTAAGAGGTTCAAGGTCATGTTTTTCTTGTTAATTTAATTGCTTCCCATGTACTCCAAAGTGTTCTGCAGCATTGCAATGTCAATTGTGAAGCTGTCTAAATTATTGCTCATCGGTTAATTCAACTGATATGTATCTAGTTGTGTAAGTCTCCCTCAACCAAATCTCAAATGACAAGATTCTCCATCTGCCTCCAAAACTAAACTGTAACACAACAACTCCTCTTCACTTATGGTTGAGTCTCCTCAAAACCACCTGAGTTACAAATGCTAGGAAAAAAAAGTCCAAAGCACTATATGTAAAACAATGAATGCACATAGGTTGGTGCTTTCCAAGAGTAATTAATGCATACTTATTGTCTATTGTCTTGATGGGGCCGCTGACAAGAAAAGAGGTTATAGGTAAAGAGAGGCCTAACATAATCATGTGTATGTGGGAAAAAAGCACAGATATTATGTGTGATTGTCAAGCAAACAAAAAGTGTCAAGACATCTTTGTGAATTACTAGGTTAAGGGTAACAGTTATAAAAAACAGTTCAACATGTAGAAAACTATCACTCAAAGACATATTAAAGAAAATAAAGTAGCCAAAATAAGTATTAAGTTAAAGATGGCAAGTTCTAGCTAAATCTGGTTGTTCACAGTGGATTATCTTGAGATCAAAATTACAAATCACCAAATTGACTTACATGATCCAAAATCAAACTTGTAAAAATACACAACAGGAAATAATATGATCTAAAATTCCACATTAACGTACCAAACGTTTGAAACAAATTCGTCTGAGGATGATACTACCACAAACTAATTGCCAAATGTCTTCTTCTGTACACCTTTTCTATTTTGGGATACATGTCTGAATTTGTTTTAGTTACAAAGAAACTTACTAAGAAACTAACACAAAATACCCTGTACTCCTGGAAATCTTTGACATTAATAGGTTTTTCAGAAAGTACTCCAGTTCCCTGGAGATTTTCTAGAAGTAGGAGTCAATCATGACAAATTTGCATTTGTTTATATAACATTTGATTTTTTTCTCCATGGAAAAAGTGTCTTCATCCTCCATTATATTGCAATTAATTCTGCCTTTTACTCAAATAAATATGTTTATATTTTTAGGAAGGAAACGATCTGCAAAGCTTTCATAAATACACTCAGAGGTGTAGGTTTGTTGGTGATAAGTGCTTTTTGCATTACTTGATGAATGCTCCTTTCATTTCTCTAAACAATATAGGCCTCATTTATGAGGAACTGGCGTAGGGCAGAGCTGCAAATATTCTTGCTGTGGTGCCCTATGCCAATGTGAAAGGACAGGAATGCACGGTATTTACGAAATACAATACATTCCTGTCCTCTCCCCCTGGGCTGGCCTAGAATTTGTTGCCTAGCACCAATGTAGGCACCCTTGCACAATAGCGCAAGGGTGCCTCCATTGCAGGCAGGATGGTTTGTGTGAGAAAAGGGGCAAATTCTTGTACAAAAACAATCCGGAATCATTGAAAGAAGAAAAAACGAAGAGAAATAAAAATGTTTCTCCTCGTTGTGGGTGCAGTTGTTGGGGCTAGCGCAGGTTTCCGTGACTAAGTAAATCTGGGTCAGCATCAAAATCCATAGGTGCTGCATGGGAAAACCCACCTTAACGCAACGCTATGGAATGCCTCCTTGAAGCAGAGGAAGGCAAGGCAGCGACATGCGCAACTTTGTCTTCCTCCTTTTCTAAAAGGCCATGCAAAGCCAGACAAAGTGGCTTTGCGTCACCTCATAGATATGGTTGAGAAGTTTACACAGCCGGAGAGTCAAAAAACAGTGATGCTTCAGCAGTGCAAACCTCGCATAAATAATTCCCTAAATGTATATTGGTTAAAAAGCTGGCGTATTTTAATAATATCTACCACTATAAGTGCAATATCGATTGTAAGGTACTACAAACACCAATTCTGTAAAGCAGGATGAGGAATGTTCTAAAGCAATTGTATTTGTGTTTATCGGAGGAACATCTAGTTAACACTTCTCTATGCAAACTCCTTTATGAATTTGGCATCCAACTTAGATGAGGCTAATATATATTTGTGGACTCCCTACTTGTACAATAAACTCCCAACACTTCCCTGCTAAGCAACCCTGTCACAAACACTGAAACCCCTATTAAGTCATAAATAAGAAATCACATTCTGCCAGATTGGAATGCCGATCAGATATTTTTGCTTCAATGAAAAACATCTGGAATTATTTTTTTTTGCCCTTTGTCAACATGCTTTATTTCTCTTCCACATCCCCAGCTACTTACAAAGTTAATCGCTACTCCAAAATTTCCCTTGTTCCATATTTGTTATGAGTATTAGAGCAAACTCTGCCAGAAAATTCAGAAAGCCTATGAGGGATTTAGAGCGTTGACAGTAATAGTTACAGAAAGGAAGGCTTTGGTTACTAGTTACACAGTCCTGTGGTGCGGAAACTACCAGATCCAAAAATCGCAATTCCAGCCGCAATATTGCATCTCTGTACAGTTGTTTATGAGTTTTTGTCCCCAGAATGGTGAATTTGCATTTGCTCCTGGAAATACCGGGTTCTTTTCCACAAGGTTTTCCCCGATTCCTACAATAATTCCAGTGTCATTTACCACTCCCTATGAACAGAAGAGACCAATAAGGATTGAGGGGTGGAAGTTAGGGGTGGAAAGGATGTCCGAGACAGGGCAGTGAAAAGCCTTGTTCCCTCCCCTGCCCTGTAATAAGGGGACAGGCAGAGTCTGGGCTGCACCTGAGCACACAGCCCCTACCCTGACCCCATGAGGTTTTTCCAAGGGTAGTGGGCCTTGTGTTCCTGCAGCCAGCAGTCCCATGCGTGTTAAGACTGTGCCAGTTGTGATAGGCTAGAGTGACATCCTATCCAGGGACACCGCTATGTATAACTTGTAATTGGCCCCAAGGTATAGTGTGTCTTTCACTGCAAGTGGGACAATAGGCAGGCTTGCTAAAGTTGGACTTTTTCATGCCATTAACATGTCTGTTGTTCTGCATTTTTAACTGTACCGGTGTATTTTCAAGCCAATTTAATGCAGTTTTATGATCAGTCCAATTATGGGTCATTCTAGCTAGCTCTTGGAGCACTAGAAAAACCTGTGAAATGGCTTTTCTAGAAACAAAGTGAAAGAAGGGGTGAAATGGAATTATTTTCCAAAGAACAGCATCGGAGAAAGATGTTTTTGTTTAGTTTTCTTTCCTGCATTTAACAGATCACAAAATATGGTACATAAACCATGAAATTATAACATAAGCCTACCAATGAAAGAAAAACAATTATTGAATTTTCTGCTAAAAATAAAACTCGGAGTCTAATGCATCTGTCAGCAGCGCACTACAAGGAGCTTATTTCAAAGCTCTTAACGCAATAGGCTGCGTAGCTTTTTACATCTCCTAAGGCAACACAAATCCTTTCTATAGCTCAGCACCAAGAGGCAATTAAAACTGAGCTTTATAATATGGCCATACCTACTTGATACTAACTAGATTGGATAACTTCGGTTTGATGAGTTCAGTATTTTTCTAATACTGAATAGGTTGGTTTCACTCAAGAAGATGCCAGCAAATAGCCTTATACAGAAATCAAAATATTGAATTTCATGTCCGCCCCTACGTTAAAGACGTAAAATTGTGATATTTTATTAAAAAAAGGCACTATCATGATATATTTATCTTAATACTGTGTATTCCCAAGACTGTGTAACTGACACCCCTGTAACCATAGCGGTGCCAATGTTGGTGTCTGGCTCAGAGCCTGTAATCAAACAGATGGTAAATAAAACTTTCGCAAGTTAGCAAGTATGGAGAGACAGAGTTGACCAATAACCAGAGGTTTCGAAAAAAAATATGGAGGAGGAGGCAGGACATAAGAAAAGGTTAACCATCAGAAACAGGTGCTATTGGAAGTGAAGACTGTTGGGTGGAATACTTATTAGATTGTCCATTTTCCTTTCGTATTTATTTATTCAGGTGTTTTGCGATGGACTGGTTGTTTTCCGGTTATACATGGGATGCAGCAATCCCTGTATAAGACCGTCTCTAATTTCATTATAACAGGCGACTCGTGACGCATTCTGTCGCCTATTATAAAGAAATTATGTAGCTGCTCAACTGGAAATGCTAATTACAATTGAGTTCTGACCTCACATTTTTTGCTGCCAGAGCCTGCAGATGAAAGAAAAGCCAAGTAAGGTCAGGGAGCATAATTAAAGCAGCTGTTTACGGAAAAAAAAGGAAATTTGACTTTTCTTTCTTCTGCTCTGTTTTTCTATCTGTTGACAAGCTGAAAGAAAATATTTATAGCATCATTTTTGTTTTTTGCACTCCTTAGGTAATTGTTATAATATAGAATCTTCTGCATGTTCCTGCACCTTCAGGGCTACTATGCCATTTTTTGTAAAACTAATATCTAACAGCCTTTTTGATGTGTTTAATTGTGCGTAGAAGATTCTATTTTATTCTTCATGTTTGGAAACATGCTCTCTCTTTGATATGAAAGAGCTATGCAACAAGGATTTAAGTGGTTTGTGAGAAAGGTGATGGTGTGGCCATGTATTATAAGGAATAACGCACGTTCTGCCAGGCATGATAAGGATATTACAAGTCACCTCAGAGTTCCATAACCTTATAAAGGAACTTGGCCTTCCGTTTTTTTTCTCTTTATGGTCATGGAACTCCTCTGTGACATGCCATATTCTTATAAATTACTGTGGGGTACTTTATACCGTTTCATTTCAGTAAGATGTGGAATGATAGATAAGAAACAAAGAGCGAAAGGATAAAGTTAGGCTGAAGTAAGTTTAGGCAAATATTATTATAAAGCATTGATCGATCACGGCTCATGGAGGGATTCAGCCAAATGAATCCCTGAAATATTTGGATTTAGTAAAAGAATGAGTGAACGAGGAAACGGGTATGTGAGTAATTATATATGTCTAATTCTAAATCTGCCTTTCCCTATCCTGCAGTTGTACTTATACCAAATACTTTGTTCTTAGTGTAGCTTGAGCCTCCATCAGTCAGACCTCAAATGAGGAGTTATTGGCTCAAACAGAATGTGCTCTTGTTAATGCGCCCTTGGGTGCCATGTCAGGGCCAGGAAGATTCCAGAGTGCTGGATTATGCAGACAGAAGGGCAGTGATGGAGCACATCTGCTCAATGCTCATGCCCAGTTTTCTGCTCTTTAAATGCCGTAGACTTATTAGTTGACATTTGCAGGGTTGTGATGGAAAACAACTGTTTGATTGGCAGGTAATCCTATTAATTTACGCCAAATGAGAAACATTATTCCAACACATTATTAAATATCAACATCTGCTAACTCCTGCACCATTTCCCTTCCTGGCCTGCAGAGGCAGATATTTGTCTGTGTTTTTGTGTGATTGTTGGCCACAGACCAGTAGTGAAAGGGGTTTCCAAGTCAACTACGTTGTGTTCTTTGCTCATAACTTGTCAGCCTTGTGTAACTCTCATAACTATGAATGCAGCAGACGGTGTCAATTACTAATTGCCTATAGTTAATCTTCTCGTTTAAACCAGCAGATAAGTTTTCGCTCACCTACTCACCGCTTCTTGGTGGTAAGGATGGAGCATTTCCTGAGGCTGGATTCTTTTCACATCCTGTGTGTATATTTGTCACAGGATCAGAGAGGCGTGCTGCTATGAGGTGGTTGTAAGGAATTATCTCATGCGCTGCCACACTTCTTCATCAGCACAATAGGTGGAAGGATGGAGCATGCAAGTGTGAGACAATCTTAATGTATATGTGCATAACATCCTGAGGAACTTCCTAAAGTCTGCCTTACAGCAGGAAACCTCAACAGCCTGTATTTAGATAAAGGGTAATCTTCGTGTTGCAGGGCGGTATTGCATGATTGGACATCCGGCTCTGTCATAAGGTGTTCTTTCAAACTTGAAACATGTTGTTTTGTTTATCACAAAATAAAAATGCAAACTAACGACAAATGCAAAATGTCTGCTAACGGATCAGTGGAGAGCCCTTTAGCTGCCTGGGGTGGCATTGGCCACTGTACGGGACATCTCATAACATAGAATGGCATACAGTCATACATTCTTCACAGCTACAGTCACACATGCCGCTAAGTTTAGAAGTCATTTGACCTATTTTCAGCAGGACTTGTACGCAATTTAATTGACGCTCTCACGGGGGTGTCTACCATCAAAGAGCTACTGTCTACTCAGGTTGGGTAATGGAAAGTCATGTGCAAATTTCCTCTGCTCATGTTTGCTAAGCAGCTTAAAATTTGTGAGTTGAACAATGTTGATATCGCATTGGCAGCTCACCTTTCTTAAACAACAAATGAATACTGATGCTGCCCTTAAACATGCATGACATGGAACGGTAAAACCAGTGGCGACTCCTCGAGGGAGTTCTGCGGGGCGGGGGAGGGGCTGGATGGGGGGTAGTAAACTCCAGCATATGGCCGAAAGGAGTTAAGTAAATAAATAAATAAAACAATTTACATTGCGCGCGCTGCATCACCATTTGGCGATGCAGCGCGCAATGTAATTTGTTTTATATATTTATTTATTTACTTAACTCCGTTCGGCCATATGCCAGAGTTTACTACCCCCCACCATGCCCCTCCCCCGCCCCACCGCCCCACAGTACTCCCTCGAGGAGCCGATACTGGGTAAAATGCTGCAGCAAATTGGCTCGTTCAGTGGCGTAAGGCGAAATGATGGGCCGCACCCAACAGCAAAATGTGATGGGAGGCTCCTGAGTCTCCCATATCTCACAGATATGTATTGACCTTGGCCTGAATTGAGGCTCACTGAAGGATAGGGTCCCCTGAAGGGGTGGGGCCCCCTGCACCACAGGGGCTGCAGGGGCTTGTGTTACACCCTTGAACTTGTAGAGCACATTTTATCTGAGAACTGCGCCCAAAGAGCCGGGTTAGGCCAGCTCCAATGGCTTTGTACACTAACTCAGTTTTGTGCACTGATGCGTCCACTGCTGGACCACACCAAGGTCACATATTCAAATTCTGATGGTTCTCAAATATTTCCATCCTCAGGGTGGATGAGAGCCTTTGAGTTTGGTAAAAATGAACATCTCTTATATAGTGCCAAGAACACGACTGAATGTGCGCTCTACAAATACACAACAAGCCTGCTTCACAAAGGTAACCTTACACTTTTATGTAAGTTTACGAATTTTTGCAATTCACAAAGCAGTTTTACGAGTACTATCTTTACAACTGCCCATCCTTTTATATTCGGAGTCTCCGCAGTTGTAAATATATTGCTTACTGAATTGCAAAAAATCATAAACTTACACAAAAGTGTAAGTTTACATTTGTGAACCGGGCCCTCTATGTTCCATTTCCTTCACGCTGAATGAACACTTCCATATAGGAAGTACAAAGCTGAAAAACAACCCATTAACACAGCGAGCCGCCTTTTGTACCCCATGAAATGTTTCACCGGTTCTGTTTCTGTGCCCTAATTAAAAGAGACAAGAGGTCGGTGTTGCACTCGCTGAGCTGATTGCTGCTTTCGTATTGTTATAAAGGCATCTCGACTGATTAGAGCTGTTGTCTGTTTGTCTTTCAGAGCAAGAAGAGTGTGTTAATTGCACAGATGAATGCCGAGTGCTCGGTCATTCAGACAGGTGTTGGATGCCGCAGTTCCCCCCAGCAAACCAGGCGGAAAATGCAGATTATCGCACAAATCTCTTCGTACCCACGGTGGAAGCCAATGTTGAGACTGAGACATATGAAACTGTGAACCCCACTGGGAAAAAGACGTTTTGTACCTTCGGAAAAGACAAACGCGAGCACACCATTCTCATTGCCAATGTGAAACCTTATTTAAAAGCCAAGCGTGCCCTGAGCCCCCTCCTCCAGGAGGTGCCCTCAGCATCCAGCAGCCCGACCAAGACGTGTATTGAGCCTTGCACCGCCACAAAAGGACCCATCGAGGGCTGTGAAGCGAAGCCCGGGGCTCTGGCGGAAACAAGCAGCAAGTACTTGGCGACCGACAGCCAGTACCTGTCGCCCAGCAAACAGACAAAAGACCCTCAGTACATTGCGTCAGATCCCATGGCGCGGGCCTTTGCAGATGTGCACTCGAGGGTGAGCCGAGACTCGAACGAGATGGACTCTGTTCTGGAGCAGCTAGACCACTCAAACCGGGACCCCGGCCGAGAGTCAGTGGACGCGGAAGAAGTGGTGCGAGAGATCGACAAGCTCTTGCAGGACTGCAGAGGATGTGACCCTGTGGCTGTGAGAAAATAGACCCGGAAGTCGATGTCGCTGCCTCTTCTCTGGAGGAAACAGTCTCTCTGCCCCTGGTAACCTTGGCTACACAGGGACAGTCGAAGGCCACTGCTGCTTTTTGGCTTTTCGTGAACATCTAAAGTGCCCACAATATATTCTTTCCACTGCTGTTCCCTTTTCACTGACAACACTGGTTACATTTTTTGACCAAAACGACAAAATAACTGAGTCAATGAAACAACGAGGAAATAAATATTGTGACAATTAGACAATCCGATGGGAAGGTATGGGGAAGCAAACACAAGGACCACCTTCTGACATTTTAAGACTGTCTGCTGTGGTTGATGCTGAATTCACTGTTTACTGATAAACCCAATGAAAAGCAGGGTTGGCTCATTTCTGTGATGGGTTACTAGCGCACATCACAGGCTTCGATTGAAAGTCTGAAACGACCTTGCCGTCGTTCTAGCTACACCAAACATCAACACCCATTTGTGGTACACATTTCTGTATAAAGTTATCTGCCACAAATAACGAAAGTATCGACATTCCAGACCATTCTTCAATAAATTACACCCTGCCCATTTAGTAATGCCACATGTCACATGAAACGTTAAATGTAAAATGATATAGTTCATCCTGTCCTGCCCATTCATATGCTAATTCACTTTTTTAATAAGATGGCATTTTTTTGTACACCTATTTAGCATTTTAGTGTCCAATAAAAACAGAAATATGTATCCTGTAAATGTCAGATCTGAACTAATTGCAGATTTGATGATGTAGTATAATGTGAAGGTATTATACTGAGAATATTGTCAATATTAACCCTTCCTTATTCCTTTTTTTTGGACACTAAAATAGCTCAGAAACGTGGAAATGTCCTAACCATCAACACAGATCACGACGTCATTTAAATGTGCAAATGTAAGAAGATTTAATGTGTTTACATCAAAAATGACATATTTTTATTGATTTATTGCAGATTCAGTGCATATGAGCCAAATTGTTGAGTGTATAAGAGCTATATTGTGTATTTTATTAAATTAATATATAGTTGTGTTGCAAAAATATTTGGGCTTACGTTGTAAATGGCAAGTGCTGCCGCAGTAGCTGTCGCGCCCTATGAGTTTTTCCTGCTTCCTGATCCCTGTGAAGTGTGGGAAACAGCGCCTTTGGGCGAAGTCGTGTTCAATGTACGGTCTACGCCGCAGTACATAGTCTGTTGGAAATGTGTGTCACTGCCTGGGCTGAGGGATCCAAATGAGTGAGTTACAAACACATCCATTAGTCGTGGTTATGTATGAGGCCTGGTAGAAACCTCTGTTACAACCCATTTAATAACAAAAATTCTGCTTGAACTGGTTCTTGAAACCTCTCGTTTTTTTTTTAATCAAGGCGTTGCAGCTGGTGACACACAGATATCAGACAGCGGGTTGAATTTGCAAAGGGTTCTAATACTTCAAGATTTTTGCCACCTTCCAGTTCACAGGCCATGGCCCTGTTTCAGGTCATGTTTGGAAATAAATATGTATCCTGCTTCCTGCTCCAGATGAGAGTGGGTTGGCTTGTTGCATTCTTGCTAGAGATATGGAGTCCTGCTCCCCGCTGACACACCCACCCGCTCGCTTTGTATTTTGACAACAGTGTAATTCCTTCCACAGGAAACTAAGGAAGCCAAAAAACAACAGATTTTTTTTCAATGGTAACCAAAAATACATTTGAATAGCAGCTTAAACTACCTAGGGGGAAATGCTTAGCTAATGCTTTCAGAAAAGCTGTGTACATTTCTAATATATTCACCAGGCAGAAGTTCCTCAATAAATTACTAATAAGCTCTAACAGAATGTCATCGTGTGCAATCAGAGATTTATGCACAGATGAACCGACTTTGGCAATTGTTCTTCGTTTTGTTGATGACATCACTACAATGTCATTGACATTCAATTTTGTGCTCACACTTTTAGACAAACAACCACTTTCCAATCAGATTCCATTGCCTAGATAACTTGAATTTGCCCTCTACGAATCTAGGGCCAGGAATTTATTTTATGTCCATGACGTACAATAGAATAATGCTGTTTTGCTATAACTCATGGCTTCATACTTGTTAGCAATGTTTGTAAATTAATTGTTGTAGCCGTTGTTTAACGTAAGGATTTTTGTGACCCTGATGGTGATTGAAGCAGACAGAATGTTTGCTGCCTTTTTTTGTGCTTGCCCACGGAGGTCCAGAATGTGAAACCTTTCCTGTGTTTCACTCCTTGTGAATTAGGTCATCCTGTGGTCAATTTCCGTATTGTGTTGCAGAGTCAATGCAGTGTTGTGTCTCATTTTTTAAAATATCCAGATCAAATTTTTGACAAAGATCCACTCTCTCTGCTTTCCGCATCTGTGTCACCACCATTACTTCAGTTGTAAAAAAAACAAAAAAATAAGTGCTGGTGCCCAAAGATTTTTGTAGGAGGCTAGAACTGGTGTTGCTGAATGCCACGATGATCAAATACCAAGGTGACCTACTCTTGATTTACCCACATCCCTCTTTCTTCCATCAAACTACAATTCCTATGTCTTTATCACAATCTTGCAACTCTTTTTTCCAAACCTTCTTGCTTCCTTTGCCACTCTTTTCTTATCTTTCTCTACCTCCTTATTTTTCCCTTTCTTTCTCCTGATCTAGTCGAAGTCTCAAGAAAAAAAATAAGCACCGACTTTCCAAAATAAGTTCTGATGCCGATCACCAGCAACCATCTACAAAATATTAAGCATTCAGTGTCACCCTAATCTGTGGTCATATTCTTGTACCTAATCATTGGCTGTTTCTTTTTAGGTTCCATCACTACATTTAGATATTCTGGATTGTTTTGCATCATTTTGTAGACTTTCATTGTGTTATATCTGTATCAGTTTTCCAGTTCCATACAGCTTAGCGAATAGCATTCTTCAGTGAACTGGATTTCTTTGTTGATGCCCAAAAAGTGTGCTTTTTGAACATCTGAAAGTGTGTCAAAAATCAGAAAATAGGAAGAAAAAAACCAATTTGGACCTGTGAGCACTTTTTTAGAAGCAATTAATGCATAGTGAGATGCCACTGTATGTGTGGCATCCATCCGAAGCGAGAACCAATAAACATCAGAGGAACAAATCAAAAATGGGGCTGTGGAAGCAATTTCCCATAAGGCACCAGTGATTTGCTTGTTTTTGCTGTTCTTTGTGTTTAGTTATGAGTACTTATTTACCATCTAAGAAAATGGTTTATATACAGCACACAACATTACATCCGAGGGGAGAGACTATAATTTCAATTGGCTCTAACTGTGAATCATTTGCCCGTTAGAATCCGGTGTTTTTACTACTAACATCGATTTTTAGAGACTATGAGTTATCATAATTGTGTCATGATGTTGTTGCTCTGACTAAATCTCCTTCTTAAAGTTCAGCGGCCAATTGTGCATTATCAATTAAACGTCTGATGTTCTACAAGGTGTTTCATTGAATGTGCAGTGCTATCTCACAATCCAAGTGTATACTGAGATGTAGAAACATTGCGAAACTGTGATTAATAAGTTATTCAATCACCACCGACGACCAAAAAATGGAAACAGCACCTGCATCTGTGAAGCCATGAAATGGTAGGATTCAGAATTCTGGGAAATGATGTTGTGCAGGCAACAGGCATATTTTCACAGTAAAATCATAGGGGCATATTATCAAGACAGGCGATAAAATTATCGCGCTTTAGCGGCAGAAAACTGTCGCTAAAACGGCGATAATGGGCTTGATAATATGCTCTATGGAATTCCAATTGAAGCCCATGTTATATGTGAAGGACATCTAACATGGGCTTCAATTGGAATTCCATAGAGCATATTATCAAGCCCATTATCACCACTATGCGGCATTTTTCTGCCGCTAAAGAGGCGATAATTTTATCGCCTGTCTTGCTAATATGCCCCATAATTACTCAGGATTTTAAAGTATAGGTTGTGAAAAAAACTAAAAGTCAAATTCAATGTTCATGTCCCCTGTCTTCTCCATACCTGGAATACGTTAAACGAAGGAAAAATGCCGATTAATGCAATTCATATTTTAAACTTGGAAGATGAGATCAGACAAATGACGACTAAATTAGATCATTTCCCCCAGAGACTGATGCGCTCATTGCAAAGGTGTAAAAGGAGCAAAAAGTAACATCTTTCTACTGTAATATATAACACATTCCGATTGAGATGCCATCACTCAGCTCTGCCACATGATCACCTCTCACTAATGAAAGTCCAACTTCAAGAAAGAAAACTTTTTACCTCCAACTCAGTATTAACCTTTACGAATCTGTGATACCACTAGATGTTTTCATTCATACATTTGCACGGTCCTAACACGGGAAATACCTTACAGAAGGTCTACAGTGAAGACTACGTTGAAGCAGTGAGCACACATAAAGGTCTGACAGGTATTGCCAATGATGTAAATAAAGAACACATTCTGATCCGCAGTCTTGAGGACTAAAGGCATTGAAATGACGTAGACATGGTAAATATTTGAAAATCTATTCTGTTATAGATGTTGTAGCTAGAAAAGTTTAACAGCCTGTACGTTTCAGTGGTGTGCTCCTCTTAATACATGCAAATCTACATGTTGTGCATGATTGGCTGCATTACTCAAAAGAGGGGATAAAAAATTGTTCCCTTAATGTGGCTTCTTGTCAATGTATATGTGAGAAATTGGTTTACTGGTTGACTGGAGTGTGAGCCCTGGTCAAGCAGCAACCACAATCCTTGTCAGGGTAAGGCATAAGCAAACCCCAAATTAACCTGTGCTCAACCTGCCATAGCTTGGCACAGAGCAGTCAGGCTGAACTTAGAGGCAATGTGTAAAGTATCTGTTCCACACTTCAAACAGTGTAACAGTGAAAGGACCACATAAAAAGATCCCACGCCACGTTAGATAAATAGAGCAAAATGTATTAAATAAAAAAATCGCAAAATGACAAAAATCCAATCAGTAGAACAGGAGATATCCATTTTTAAAGACGCAAGTATAAAAGAGTGCCTAAAAGCAAAAAGTGGCAACTCTGGACATCTGGTTGCTCTGGACCGGTTCAAATTCAAAAGCTCAGGTCGAGGCAATGGTGTGCAGGTTGGATATAGTCCCAGGTTAGTCGTGCTGAAGGTTTACCTTCTCAAGTCCGTGCCAAGAGTCCAGTTCGCGTTGCAGAGGGCCTCAAGGAAGACGGGTGGGCAATGCTGGAGCTTTGCAGTGGTGGTCCCCACGATGCTGCACTGTGAAGAGTCGGGATAACAGAACTTTACACTAATTTGCAGTGCAAGAGATGAGGTCTTGGTGAGAACGGGCACATTTTGCAGTCGCAAAGAGCCCAAAAGCTTGAATTCAGCATCTGTGAGCCACACCAAGGGTCCAGTGCCAGAGAAGTACCACTTGGGGGCCAGGAACATACTGTTGCTGGGTCCAGGTGCTGGTGTAGGATGTTCAGGACCTTTTATCTTCCTGAATCTCAGATCAGGAGGCCAGCTGACTAGCCCATGGAGTCACTCTGGGAACCTGGGAGCAAGATGGAGTTGCATGTTCAGTTCTTCCCCGTGCAAGAGGATAACAGGCTGTAGGTTAGCACAGCAGGGCGACAGTTCCATTATAGCAGCAGTCTAGCAGAGTGGCAGTCCTTGTAGCAACACAGCAGTCCTTCTTCCTGGAAGAGTTTCCACAGGTACAGAAGTGAAGTGTGCTGAAGAGTTGGTGTCTGAGGTCCAGTATTTACACACAGTTGTGCCTTTGAAGTGGGGAGAAGCTTCTAGATGCAGGCCTTTGAAGTGCAGAGATGCCCTGCCTTCCTTGTCAGGTTGTCATTCTGCAGGATCGATTCGCAGTGATAAGCTCCACCTCCGGACCTTCCGAACACCCTGAAGTATATATATATACAAGGTATTCGAATGATACGGCGAGGGAAAAAACCCCAAAGGGGAAAAACCTCAGGGAGGGAAAGGAAGGGACGGCAGGGAAGGGAAGCTGCAAAACAAAACACATAGGTTAATACATTGCCTTCGTCCTACTCTCAGTAATGTCTCGCTAAAGAATGGAGTGTCACCTGAGCTAACTCTGCTTAGCAGCTTCACAGCGGCGGTTCTCTCCTTGCGCCTGCCTTTTCCCTACATAACACAAGAAAACTAGTTAGGTGACACTGCACTCATCGCACTCCTACTCAATGCCTGTGTACCAAATGACAGTAACACACCCCCTAACGTGGAACTACCAAAGTATATAGAATCCTCCACAGTTCTGTCTAAGCTCCTGGTATTAGTCCTCCAAAAGCAAAACTATAATTGACACGTAATGAGAATCCCAAATGTTGTCACACGGCCACCGGTGCATATTTCGCCATATCCACCGATAGAATCAACGAGCACTCTTCCAAGGCTCAAAGGTCAACCAAACACGGTAGGACGTAGTGCTTATACTACTGCCGTCCGCTTTGTATTTGTAATCCACACTCAAGACCTCAGACCTTCGTGACAGTAATGCGGAGGGTTCCCCCAGCATTCCGCCACTTGCATCAAGCAACTAGAATCCCGGAAACAAGGAAACAACCCGTTCCCCTTTTCTCAGGAAATACAATGGCCAGGACAGCCACACCACTCCCCGGCACACCCGCCTGGCTCCCAGGTACATGCACGAGCGATCCACTCTTCAAACCACCTAGCGCCCTAGGTTAGCGAAAACAAATGACGATACCAGATCCGGGCGCGGGAACCGCGGAAACCGGCAAACGCTCCTCTGGTTACGCTGCCTCAGGATACTCCAGAACCGAGAGCAGACGCTCCCGCTGAGTCCATCAAAATCACGAACACTCCTCTAACGGCCGTGCCTCGCTATATCCGGTCAGAAGCAAGGGCTTCTGGGAAATGTAGTTAAAACCCATTGTTACATGGGAATTGTAGTCCAGGCAGGCGCCTAGGCTAATTCCTGACAGTACGTCTTCCTCCCAGGTGCCTTCTAGGCCCAGGTTTGGAAGGAAACCTCCGATGGAAGGAAGCTATGGCCCTCGGGCGTGCACGTTGTTCCAGATCTCCCAGGAGTCGTCTTCCACCGAATAACCCTTCCAGGAGACCAAATACCAAAGCACCCCCCTGCGCAACTTAGAGTCACGTATGGACCGTACTTTGTATTCTAGCCCTCCGTCACATTCCACCGGCGGGGGTGTCCTCCTTTGGGACGTAAGCGCCCTCTTCAACAAGTGAACATGGAACACAGGATGGATCTTCAGAGAGCAAGGCAACCTAAGTTTGTACGCCACAGGATTGACTTGTCTCACTATCGGATAGGGGCCAATGAAGCGTGGATGAAATACACTTCTCAGTTTAAATCAGATGTACCTAGTGGACAGCCACACCTTATCACCCACTCGAAACTGAGGACTGGGATTCCTGTGTTTATCCTCCCAACGCTTGTACACCTCTTTAGCCTTCAACAAATGAGTTTGCACCACTCTATGCACCTTCCTCAAAGTACGTATACGAGCCATCACGTTGGGCTGATTGCCTACTTTGGAGGGATAGTGATGGGCAATGTGCTGGCATCATAACCGTAATTGGCTTTGAAAGGGGACATGACTGTAGAGCTATGCCACGCATTGTTATATGCCAATTCGGCCATCCATAACAGGTCCACCCATGATTCATGCGCTTCCTTGGAATAACACCGTAGGTATTTTTTCAAAGTCTGGTTCAGCCTTTCCGTCTGCCCATCAGTCTGCGGGTGAAAGCTCGTGGAAAGAGCTGCTTCAATACCCAGGGCCTGACACCAAGTTCTCCAAAAACGTGCAACAAACTGCGGGCCCCTTTCAGACACGATCACCTGAGGAACTCCGTGTAGCCGTATGACCTGAGAAGCCAGTAATTGGGTGGTTTGGCTAGCCGTGGGTAGATTTGTACATGGTATAAAATGACCCATCTTAGTTAGATTATCTACCACCACCAAGATAGCCGAACACCCCTGATCCAGGGGCAACCCTGTTATGTAATCCAGACTTATGTTCTGCCACGGGCGAGCAGGTGTGGGCATGGGCATTAGTTGGCCTTTCATCCTTGTGTTCTCCTCCTTAGCTCTTGCACACTCCTCACACTCCTTCACCCACAGAGTAGCATCTTTAACCAAGGAGTCCCACCAAAAGTATCTTCGAAGCAGACGCACGGTCTTGGTAACCCCTGGGTGACCCGCCATAGGCGTTACGTGACACCAAACAAAAGCCTTTTTCCGTATTTCAATGGTGGGCAGGTACAAGCACTCTCCCTGAAAAGGCAACCCTTGTCTCACCACCCTTCCTGATTTACTGGCAGCCCATCATTCCCATGCCATCAAAGACCTGGAACACTTATCCATATCCAGGAACCTCTCCGCCTGAACCACACACAACACCTTTGTTGCCGGTATAATGGCATGAGGGACTACATCTTGTTGTTCCGCCGGCATCACTTGCCGGGACAAAGCGTCTGCTTTTCGGTTATCAATGCCAGGTCTATAGGTCACCATAAAGTTAAACTCGGCAAAAAAAAGCATCCAACGCATTTGTCTTTGCGCCAGATGCCTAGCCGATGACATTTACTGGAGGTTTCTGTGGTCGGTATATACGGTCCCCGCGTGACAAGCCCCCCACAGGTATTGCCTCCACTCCTGAAAAGCACGCTTGATAGCTAAAAGTTATTTTTCTGCTATGGTATAGTTGAGCTCCGGGCGGCTCAACTTTCTAGACAGGTAGGCTACAGGATGGAGGCGACCGGTGAGCAAATCCCTCTGAGACAAGACAGCCCCTATCGCTTCCTCAGAAGCGTCGGCTTCCACCACAAAGGGTTGTTCTAGTACCGGATGTGCCAACACCGGGGCCGTAGTGAACGCTCTTTTTAAGGTCGTGAATGCCTCATCGGCCTCTCTGGTCCATACAAACGGTACCCCTTTTTTCAACAACCTAGTAATTGGGATGGCTGTCTGTGAAAACTGTACTATGAAACGGCGGTAGTAATTGGCGAACCCCAAAAAACTCTGCACTTCCCGCACGTTTCTTGGGGCTGGCCATTCCTGAACCGCCCTGACCTTCCCATCTGACATCTGCAATCTCTTGGCACTGAGATTCACTCCCAGGAACTCCACCTCATGAACCCCGAACTCGCACTTGCTCAACTTTACGTATAAGTGATGTTCTCTCAGCCTCTCCAATACAATTCTCACTTGTTCTGTATGGCTAGATTCGTCCTGTGAGTATATCAGTATGTCATTGATATACATTACCACAAAATGGTCCACATAGTCAATCAAAACATCATTGATAAAAAATTGGAAAGCCGCCGGGGCGTTACAAAGCCCAAAAGGCATCACCAAATACTCGTAGAGACCATATCGCGTCTTGAACGCCATCTTCCACTCATCCCCCTTGCGTACCCTGACCAGGTGATAAGCCCCCCGCAAATCCAGATGGGTATAGATCTTTGCCTCCCTCACCTGGTCGAGCAACACAGAGATGAGGGGGAGAGGATAACGGTTGCGTACGGTGTTTTTGTTCAAGACGCGATAATCCACACAAATCTTAAGTCCCCATTGGCTTTCGCAATAAAGAAGATAGGAGAGGCTGCAGGGGAGCGGGACGGCCTAATAAATCCCAATTGAAGGTAGTGATCGATGTATTCCTTTAAATGAGTAGTTTCAGGGACTGACAATGCGTATACTCGGCAAGTAGGGATAGTAGCCCCCTCCACCAAATCAATGCGGCAATCGTACTCCCTGTGTGGGGGTAGAGTGTCCGCCTTGATTTCACTAAACACGTCTCTATAGCTACTGTATTCCTCAGGTAACTGAATGTTGGTTTCCGCTGCCGTAGCTGACAAATATGGGGTAGCTAAAACAGCTACATGAACAGAGGGACTAGGCAACATATGCTCCTGACAAAACTCGGGCAAAAATTGGAGCGTCTTAGTCCTCCAATTAACCATAGGGTTATGAAGGCATAGCCAGGGCATGCCTAAAATTACCTCATACTGGGGAGCTGCAATGATGTTTAACGTCAAAAGCTTGGTATGGATAACCCCTTGCATGACAACAGAGAGACCTACCTCCCTAGTTCTCTCCGTTATATGGCCTGATTTCAGAGGCTGCCCGTCTACCGCTAGAACTTCCTCAGGGTTCTCTCTCGGAACACGGGGTAAGGCCAGGCGGGACACCAGGCCCTCGTCAATAAAATTGCCTGTTGCTCCGGAGTCTAACATAACCAGAACCTTATGGATCTCCTGCTCACATTCGAGCGTCATGCCTATGACGAGATGTGACTCGGTTTCCCCTATCCCTATAGTGGCTAGGATTCGGCGCTTTCACCGTCGCGGCCCGGGTTCGATTCCCGGTCATTTTCTATCAGGTTGTCACTCTGCAGGATCCATTCGCAGTGATAAGCTCCACCTCCGGACCTTCCGAACACCCTGAAGTATATATATATACAAGGTATTCGAATGATACGGCGAGGGAAAAAACCCCAAAGGGGAAAACCTCAGGGAGGGAAAGGAAGGGACGGCAGGGAAGGGAAGCTGCAAAACAAAACACATAGGTTAATACAGTGCCTTCGTCCTACTCTCAGTAATGTCTCGCTACAGAATGGAGTGTCACCTGAGCTAACTCTGCTTAGCGGCTTCACAGCGGCGGTTCTCTCCTTGCGCCTTCCTTTTCCCTACATAACACAAGAAAACCAGTTAGGTGACACTGCACTCATCGCACTCCTACTCAATTCCTGTGTACCAAATGACAGTAACGTACCCCCTAACGTGGAACTACCAAAGTATATAGAATCCTCCACAGAGTCACAGTTCTGTCTAAGCTCCTGGTATTAATCCTCCAAAAGCAAAACTATGCCTATATCAGGCACCTACTTATTACATCTTTTAGTAGCTCCACTGTACCTAAAGACTGGAAAAAGGCGGTGGTCCTACCCCTTAGGAAAAAACCGACCATCAGTTTCGAGAAGCTTGAGAATCTTCGCCCTATCTCCCTTCTCCCCTACTTGGCCAAAGTAGCCGAAAAACTGGTCAACTCACAACTGATGGACTTCGTCGAAAAAGCGGCATTATTGCACAAGACGCAATTCGGTTTCCGTCCCCGTCATTCCACAGAATCTGCTCTCTTAACTGCAGCGGAGGCTCTTCGTCAGGGGGCGGATGAGGGTCAGACTATGGCCCTCATCTTATTGGACTTGAGCGCAGCATTCGACACTGTAGCTCACGCCAACTTGCTACAGTGTTTAAATGATGGGGGAATATCTGAAGCTGCACTCTTATGGATCCAATCCTTCCTGACTGGAAGAAGCTTCCAAGTCCGCCTGGGCGACCATTACTCGAAAGCCATGGATCTGGGACAGGGCGTTCCTCAAGGATCGTCCCTGAGCCCGACCCTATTCAATCTTTACATCTCCCCAGTGGCTTCGATTGCCGCGAGTCATGGTGTGGAAATCGTGTCCTACGCAGACGACACGCAACTGGTCATCTCCCTATCGCGAGAACCCGGACTTGCTTCAAGTAGTTTTAAGGCTTGCATGCAAGATCTTGCTACTTGGATGTCTACCAATTGCCTTAAACTAAACGGAAGCAAGACAGAGGTGCTCGTGGTGGGGGGGAGCCCCTCCGCCTGGTCGTCTGCGTGGTGGCCCCCCTGCCTGGGGGAAGCTCCGGTACCTCGTCAGGAGGTCAAGAACCTTGGTGTATGGTTTGATGCTGAGATGTCCTTTGGTCCCCAAATAAACCGGGTAGCGGGTGTCTGTTTCAACGTCTTAAAAATCTTACACAGGGTCCTTGCCCTCCTCCCCATGTCCGCCCGGAAAACGCTGGTACATGCCCTTGTGACATCTCGCCTGTACTATGGCAACCTACTTTATCTAGGTGCCACCTGTAAGGCAGTAAAACGCCTCCAAGTATTACAGAATGCGGCAGCCCGCCTCATTTTAAAACTCCCCAAAAGATCAGACTCCAAAGCGGCTCTTCATAGCCTTCACTGGTTACCTGTAAGGCGCAGAGTGGAATTCAAGGCCCTCTGTACATGTCATCGCATTCTTGCGCGGAAAGCGCCGGTGCCGCTCCAGAACCTAGCCACCAAGCACGTACCCTCGCGTGCTTTGCGTTCCTCTCACAGAGGTCTATTGGTGGTCCCTAGAATCAGAAAGGCCCGTATGGGTGGACGCTCTTTCCGCCACCTGGCAGGTAAATGCTGGAATGCTCTGCCTCTTAATCTCCGCCTTGACCCCTCGGAATCCAGTTTCCGCAAGAACCTAAAAACTCACCTCTTTTCAATGTAACTGAACCCCTCCTCTCCTCTGTTCTGAGTTCTTGCAAGTGTAGCGCGGGGACACGCTTTTGCGTAACCAGGCGCTTTATAAACTTTCCTAATAATAATAATAATAAATGACACGTAATGAGAATCCCAAATGTTGTCACATGGCCACCGGTGCATATTTCGCCATATCCACCGATAGAATCAACGAGCACTCTTCCAAGGCTCAAAGGTCAACCAAACACGGTAGGGCGTAGTGCTTATACTACTGCCGTCCGCTTTGTATTTGTAATCCACACTCAAGACCTCAGACCTTTGTGACGGTAATGCGGAGGGTTCCCCCAGCATTCCACCACTTGCATCAAGCAACTAGAATCCCGGAAACAAGGAAACAACCCGTTCCCCTTTTCTCAGGAAATACAATGGCCAGGACAGCCGCACCACTCCCCGGCACACCCGCCTGGCTCCCAGGTACATGTACGAGCGATCCACTCTTCAAACCATCCTAGCGCCCTAGGTTAGCGAAAACAAATGACGATACCAGAGCCGGGCGCGGGAACCGGCAAACGCTCCTCTGGTTACGCTGCCTCAGGATACTCCAGAACCGAGAGCAGACGCTCCCGCTGAGTCCATCAAAATCACGAACACTCCCCTAACGGCCGTGCCTCGCTATATCCGGTCAGTAGCAAGGGCTTCTAGGAAATGTAGTTAAAACCCATTGTTACATGGGAATTGTAGTCCAGGCAGGTGCCTAGGCTAATTCCTGACATTCTTGGCCCGACCCCAGACTAACCACAGGGGCTATGCAGCCCTTTATGTGGAGGCCATCTAGAAGGAATTTACAAGAGACAGGCTGCAGGCCCCAAATGGCTAAGTAAAGTAAATACCAACTAGCTAAAAGTGGCATTTGTAAAATTGCAATTTAAATCCAATTTCACCATAAGTTAGGATTATAAATTGAGATACACCAAACATGAACTGATTACCTATTCCCATTTGGAAATTACACTTATAGAATGTAACAAGGTAGCGCTAATGCTATCTTAAGGGAGAGGTAGGCCTTGCTGTAGTGAGAAACGGATTTGAAAGATGTTCACTACCAGGGCATGTAAAACGTAAAAGTACTTGTCCAAACTTTGAAATATATTGCATCCTGCCCTCTGAGCTGCCAGGGCCTACCCTAGGGTTTGACTAAATGAATTAAAAAGGAATGTT
The DNA here is from genome assembly GCF_964204655.1 of Triturus cristatus. Classification (NCBI taxonomy): domain Eukaryota; kingdom Metazoa; phylum Chordata; class Amphibia; order Caudata; family Salamandridae; genus Triturus; species Triturus cristatus. Next base: position 505,215,879 of record NC_140591.1, read on the forward strand.
TGGGCATGGCAAAAGGTTTATTTTGCAAGGTCGAAATGGCAGTTTAAAACTGCACACAGACAGGCTGCAATGGCAGGCCTAAGGCATGTTTAAGGCTTCTTAAGTGGGGGCACAATCAGTGCTGCAACCCCAATAGTAGCATTTAATTTACAGGCCCTGGGAACATGCCACTTTACTAGGGACTTATAAGAAATTAAATATACAAATTGGGTAGAAGCCAGTGTTACCATGTTCTAAGGAGAGAGCAGAAGGACTTTAACACTGGTTAGCAGTAGTAATTTGCACAGAGTTCTATGGCCAACAAAAACAAATTCAGTAAAAAATAGGAGAAAGACAAAAAGTTTGGGATGACTGCAGAGAGGGCCAAGTCCAGCAGTGTACTTCAGTGTGATACCCTAAGTGCGATGGGCATTCCCATATATGGGTATTGTGCTCACTGTGACACAGGAACTATGCTACACCCTACAGAAGGGCCCCAATAATGGTGAAAGTGGTCTTGTGATGCTTATGTTCTGGTTCAGGAGAGTCTGTGCCTGGCAGTTCAAGCTGGACTGCTCCTATTGTAGCAGAGTGAAGGTGGATTTGCACATGGCATAATGATTGCAATGCAGCTTTGAGAAATCACCAGTGATTGAGATTAATTCAAGTAATGCACCCATCCCTTTTTTGTATACTACTTGTGAATGTGCGCATGCAAATAATTACCTAAGGTATGTCCAAAAAGGAATAATGTGTTTCTACTTTACTGTGAATATTTCAGCATGAGCCAGCAAAGGAACTGCCTTGTTCTTATGAAAAACAGCATAGCATTCTTTAACCTTCATGACTGAAAGAATGACCTTAGAATAAATTATTCTCAGTCATGTCTGCCCTGACGTGATCCAATTTGCAACTTTCACAGATTGCCCTGTCAGCTCTGTCAGTTAGACATGTACCTATTTGTTGAATATTCTTTACTGACGTGCCCCACTCACCAGGTTGACCAGGATTAAAACCATATCATTCCAGTGGGGTCACAGTGTGTTACATTTGTTACCTTCTCCATGTCCAGCTCATGAGCTTAGTGCTATTTGAATTTAGTGAAAACTAAAAACATAGTTTTCTTCTAGATTAGGAAACTCAGTAACAACAGCAGCTCAGTCTATGTCTAAGCAAAGGAAGTGCCAGAACTCCTTAAAAGTTGCTGAAGCCTGAGGATTAGTCAAGACCGGTTTTAAATTTAAAACACCTAACTTACAGACTTTGTCCTTGGTAAATCCTGATGGGTCATGACAAGGTCAATGTACCTTTGCCACCGTGGAATGAATGGAGCTAGAACAAAACATAATTTTTGCATATATCATCGATAATGGAATTTAAATGTTCAGTCAATGATGAGAGTTTGGTGAAGTTTCAACACCTTTATTTATCTTAAAAGATTAGTATTGGTTTTTAGCATCTTTATTTAGATTATTCGGTTTACAGAAATATCGATACAAAATTGATTAGCAACAGCATGAATCAATACACAGTGTTCCATAAAGGAAAGCATCACTATACTAGGTAATTGACATATTCTAAGTAGAACCCATAAAGAGTCCTTTTCGGAAAAGAGCAAGAGTGAGAATAAAAGACAAACTTCCCATTAAGAGTCATTCTGGAAACTCAGCCGAGTTGCCCACAGCTGCAGTAGCAACCGTCAATAATAGAATGATCTCTGCCGTAGCATCGATCAGGGTAAAGTCTTTAGATAAAAAGAATAAGTCACCTTTAGCAGTAGCAATTGGTAACCACGCAAAAATATCAACTCTCCAGGAGAAGTGTTGGAAGGCAGGAATATTGGGCCTGGGTCTGAAGTCTCCCTCTCAGTCGAACTCCAAGTGCAATTATCCTACTGTCTCTCTAGGAACACTCCTTATTTTAAATTGGAGGAGTGTGGCTCAATGGTTAGAGCGGCAGACCCTGAAGCAGACTTCTGGCCAGAGACCAGGGTTCGATTTCCGCCTCGGCGGGGCTCGGGCTCAATTTCCTCGGACCTGTCTATTCTTGCCTCGGTGCCTATTCTAATCACGGGCCCCACGCTGCAACTCTGGGCAATAGCTTGCTTAGCCTCCACACCGGCCCCAACAGCGCTAAGGATGCCTGGCTTCACCCTGGGGGTGCCCAGGAGTGGACACTTCACAGGGAAAGCCAGGAGGGGTTCCACAGCGGTATGAGTATCAGCGCCAGGAAACCGCAAAAGGCGACACCGCAAGGTGGCCGTCTGGTGACAGTGCGCTCTATAAGTACCTTGACATTTAATTAGAATATTGTATCAATAATCTGTTGGTTGTCAGCTTATCCAGCCAATGGGATCTGCTCATCCGATGGTGCCGTCAACTTCCAATGTATTTTCACTTGATTCCCACTGTAAACATTCATGCCGGTACAATATTATAACACTGATTCAAATTTTGTTACATGGAGGAAAGTTCTCATGATAACCTTCATACCTAAGCCAGAAGATGTGCTATGAGTTTCAATACGGAGACATAGAGTTTTCAGAGATGCAGAGGTAAACTATCAATACTATTCTTATGAAGCATTCATAAAGGTCTAAGTCATTATTTACTATAACAAATATAGCAATGTCTCGTTGTATGTCAAAGACCTAGCAAGGGGTGAGGGAACTAAATGTAACATGGGTCGGAAGTCAGCACATTTTGCTGGTTATAGCGAAAATATTCTAAAACCCTTCTTTTAAAAAGTGAGCAAGAGCCGAAAGAAAAGAGCTTTTAGGCCTAAACTAAATGTGCACATAGAAGAATGATTACTTAGTACAAAAACTTTGAATTATACTATTTCATAAACATTTTGTATTCACACTTTTAATTATATATATATTTCTGAATGAAAATATTTCGGCAGCAGCTTAAACGTGTTTCTGAAGCACAACTATAACATAGGATGCAAGTCAAATTATTTTTAGAACTAATTTCTCTCACTGCTCTCCTCCTCATAATTAGCGGCTCCCAAAGGTTCAGATTTGCAATAATTTGTTTTGCAGTTGTACAAGTAGGTTACAGAAATGTTTACCTTGGCAAACATTTCTGACTTTGTGGAGAAAAAGCAAATCCACACTACTTCAATTCATAGATTTGTGCATTAGATAGCAATATATTTTTTCCTTTTCTGTAATGGGATACATACCTCCCTTTTGGGAAGCCCTTTCTCCTACACCATCATGAAGTTTGGAGATGTTCACTTACCCTTACCACCTTGCATATATAAGTACCCAAGTCTTTTTATATTGTTTTGTACATCTGTAGCATAAATAGTAGTTTTGCATATCCGTATATGTAGTTTCGTGGATTAACGTCCACGCTAAATGTTTGTGATATCCAAGAAACTTAAATGTTAATTGGTGTTCCATGAATTCTGAATGGACACCCACTATAATGCACCTTTTCCAATACAGCCCTTCCAATAGTGCTGAGGAAAGTCAAGTCCTCTGGTAGATTTTCTGCAATACTTAGTTCTGTTATCAGGGTAAGTCCTTCGATACCACAAATAAGGCAATAGCATGTTGGAATGTACACCTGCAGTTTACTCTTTTGTGTTCCTTCGATCAATGTAGGTAAACTAAAAGTCTGTGAATAATTATCATCCTCTGTTTAATTCACTATCCCTTATTTAAGTTTTTTTCAGACTTTGCCTTGAATCATGTGACCCTCACTGTTACTAGCATTTGACAGAAGTGCAAATGACACCTCCCAAGTGCCTACCATCACATTAACAAAAACAGCTCCTTCCCTCCCACATCAAGCACGCACAGCTGAGTAAAACAAGTTCTCCAAACCATCACATGTTGAATTATGTCCAACTAAAAACCACTCCAGTCCTTTGGCAACAGTAAGGGTCATCCAAAAACCAGCCAAATTGTACATCCTTCAAGCAGAGTATTATCTGAAATCATTTCTTCTAACTCATCCTTACATAAATAAAGTAGACCGACTGGACCAAAACTGAGATTGATTATAGAAAATACAAATATAACAAATACTGGCAAGTCCTTTGGAATTTTACATGCTATGCTTCAGTTGTGAATGAGTGAAGTTTTGTTTGGGAGGTGGGGTGACCCACCAAATGAGTAGGGCTCAATTTTGCATACAGTTTAGTGTGAAGAGTTAGATCTACCTGGGAAGAAGTCTTTCCCCCAGAAAAGGTTGTGATAGGTTCCTGCACATCAAACATCATTTGTCACTAAAATATACATTAACATTTCCACCCCAATCTTGAAATAGGAAGAATAAGTTATAACAAAAAGATATAAAAATGGTTAAAAACAGATCACGGGAACAGCCAAAAATTATTTTCAAACGTTTTGAAGCCCAGAAATGCCCATAGAACAATGATGTTATAAGAGTCAATTTTATTTAATGTGCATTACCAAAAGTGATCTCTGGACGTGACTCTTGTTCAAAAACCAAATATTAGGAAAACTTTTCTGCAAATGTTTCTGCATGACACAGACCGGGATGGTAGAAGCAGATATAGTTGCTTTTCAATATGCCTGGGAGTAATTTTAATTACATCGGAGCAATCAGAGTATTATCAGTAATTCCACATTACTCTTTGACGCAGAATTACTAAAAATAGCTCAATAATGTGCACTCGCATAATTTGGTGTAAAAAATCATCCCAAGAGAGCACATTTAGGGGCATATTATCAAGCCAGGCAATAAAATGATCGCCGTTTTGGCGGCAGAAAACTGCCGCTAAAACGGCGATAATGGGCTTGATAATATGCTCTATGGAATTCCAATTGAAGCCCATGTTAGATGTGAAGGACATCTAACATGGGCTTCAATTGGAATTCCATAGAGCATATTATCAAGCCCATTATCGCTGTTTTAGCGGCAGTTTTCTGCCGCTAAAGCGGCGATAATTGTATCACCTGTCTTGATAATATGCCCCTAAGTGAGTGCAAGTGGCTACATTTAGCACTGTTTTATTTGCTCAAAATGCATTCTTGCATCCATTTGGGACGGAAATGTGCATTTTATACTAAGAAAGCAGTGCCTAATCCCGGTACTAAGTTGGGGGAAAATCCTACCCCAAGTGCAAATTCAACCAGCACAAGTGGCTGCTCATGCTGCTCTTTAGGTTGTTTCGTAGTGCAAAATGCATCTGTGCATCCAATTTAAATGCAAGGGGATATTTTTGCTCTAAGAAAATAGCACTAAATGCAGAATTACACTCCTCATGGAATTTGTGGATAATTCTGCATGATTATGCTACCCAGAATTTTGCGAGTAATGACCACCACTACTTTTGAGACTGGTTGCACTCAAATCTCTACACTCTTACTGGTGCTTCTCTGTAGATTTCAGTCACAGATCCTAGGGTAAAAAATCCTTCTCTGCCTTTGCTTTCTGCTCCATCAAGTGTCTCAGATTCTTGAAGATGCTGGTAAAGTTAGATTTGGTCTCCCTACAGCTTCTAGACTTCCAGGTAATGCTCCTTTGGTCTACGTCTCTCTCTCGCCACAGCCCCATAAGGGTTGATTGTAGTCCATTGCTGACCTGGCAGCTGGCTCTCCCTCACAAGATGGGGCCTTTCCTCAGCCTTTTGTGCACCTGAAATAGTGCAGTGGGATCAGTGGCGTACGAAAGGGACAGCACGAGTTTTGGAGGAGCTGGCCTCCCCCGCACTTACATGCATTTTCCGTGGGGCGGCAAATGCAGGACTCACCAGCAACTCGTGCTCTTCCATGTGGCCACTGTGGGGCGGTAAAGGCAAGAACAGCCACGGTGGCAAAAGTGTCTACCTACATCACTGAGTGGGGTTGTCAATAGACCATTGGAGTTTATTTCAGTTGAACTGGGAACAGGATTCATTTCAGTCTTCTTCACCACAGCAAGCACAATTTCTCTTTATCTCCTCTTCACAGCTCGCATAATGCTCAGGAGTATTGGATGAACTAGTGGTGAGGTCCCATATTTATCCAACACAACAGCCAGTGATTGATGAAATTCCCTGGACCAGTCACTGCAACATTTCAATCACTATCCACCCCACTTTTGCAGTTCTTCTTATCATGCATCTGTCATGCAAATGATATCAAAAGACTTTACCAGAAATGGTGTCAGTCAAGCTCCTGGTCAAGAGTGCCTAGTTTGCACCCCATTCTATCTCTATGGAAGTGAACAACTACCACCTTCCTGATCTGTGAACAGGTTTCTCCCGCCCCGTCTAGCGCAGGTACAATTGTCCGAGAAGGGCCCCCTGATGAAAGGTTTGTCACCTGATTCATCTTGCAATAACCATGTCAATGTTCAAGCCTCAGCCTCAGCTCTTTGTTTGGCGACCTGTTCCTATCTATCTCAAAGGGCACTTCCCTAACTAAGTGACCAGAAATGACCCCTTCCTAGCCTTCCTGCTTCTCTGAATGAGTCCTATTATTCTAGTAGTAAATTAAGGGTTCAGGTCTCATCAAGGCTTACCACTACCATGATGCATGCCCCGCAGGAATTCAATTACATTTGGAGCTTCTGAAAAGCACAACATCTATTGTTTTAGTGATATTGTTTTTTAAAAAACTACCTTTATCAGGGAAATATATTTTTGATAAACAATCTAAACAAAATTAAGTCATTTTTTCTACCATTTTACTGAGTGAAACTTCAAAAGTATATTGGAATTCACAACCGAGCCTCTCCAACAAAATGCCACTTTGCCTAAGCAGTATTTAGGAAAAACAGGGTAACTCAATATTCAGTGTGAAAAATGGGTGTAATATGTGTAGTGTAAAAACAATGATGCATTGTGAAATTACTGAAAAGGTTTACTTTGTTAAGGAATAACCATTTTAAATCAAAGTGTAAGACAATATTCAGATACGGCAATAAATGAAAAAAGGTTTTGTATATTCTACAATTTAAAGTCAATATATATTATTTCTTTTTATTAAGAGGTGTACTATCACAGCTATTTTCAACAAAGTAAACCTTTTAAATGAGTCTCCATGTAGAACATTACCTTTGCACTACTCTGCCTATACAGTGCAAATAAGATTTTGTAGCTGTTTATTTTAGTGACTTAATTTTCTTGAATATTTACATGCCCCATTTTTTACATTAAGAACCTAAGTTTGGTTAACTTTGAGGTAAACAAAAAGAGCAGATGGGGCAATTTGATGTTCTTGTCCAGCTTTGTGGTCTTTTGAGACATGGAGAGCCGAAACACAAGTGGCTTTCCATGTTTGGTTCCAAAACCTATCCCTTCATTTTATTCCACCTGCACAATAGATATTGGCATTTTCTCCAAAACAAAATGTACTCTGAGGATAACTAAAACTGAAAGTGCATCCACTTTTTATAGTATTAAGCAGATGGGTATGCCCACACCTGCTGAGCACCTCAGTGTTGCTAAGGTTGAAGATTAAGTGCCACTGTTTTTTCCCATGCCTAATGACTGGCTTGGTTTGTCTAAAAGAAAACTACTTTGTTTCCTCATTTTCTGAGAATCTATGGTTTGAGGATGGTGAACCTATGAATGAACATTGACACACTTTCATACTGTGACATTTGACAACTTCATAAGCTCTATTTTTATTGAGGGTACTCATAATTAGGCCTCTACCTCATAAGAGAACAAGTGATTTTTCTGGTTCTTACTGCCACACAGTAATATTAAACACATTTGAGAGAATAGATGGGAGGGGCATTTGGAACACTGTTTTGATCGATGAGAATTTTTACATTGCTTCTATTTACCAAGTAGTTTTGACAGCTCAACATTAAATTTAGCAAGTCCAAGCTCCTTTATTTGTAAGTAATTTGTTATGGTGAAAACATGGGCTTTGAAGTACATGGCACATTGTGGTAATACTGCTATGTAAGTATTTTTTCAGCAGATGGTAAAAAGGAGAGGGCATTTTGAGACGAACAATGATTTTTCTATTTGCATTTTGAATGCTACCAGTTTTGAGAAGGGACTAATGCTTATGGTTGAAGAGCTCACTGACATGCTTAATCTTTTCTCTGAATTTTTACATGAATTGGAGTTTTAAGAGAAGGTGTTTTACAAGAAAAAAAGATCCAAGCACATGTAGTTCTATGTTCTCGAAGGAAAGCTTGCTTTGTATTACATCTTTGCGCCATGTTACATGTTTTCACTCACTCTCTGTAGCTCAATTAAAATTCAGGACCATCTTGGGAACTTGGCTCTTTCACAGAGGATTTTCTCTACCCATCACATATATTCTAACATTCATTATCCTTCAATATAACAAGCCATAATTCTATTTCACCCAAAAATGGCAAATTGAACCCCCTTTGAAAAATTATATTTAAAATTTCTCATGAACCATCCAAATCTCAGCCAGTATCTCAGCTTCTGCTAGCCAGATAAAAGCTATAAACAGAGGCTACATTAAAATCTGTTGAGTTTACTAATTCTGTAAATAACTTAATGTCGATTGTAATTCAATGACATGTACAACGTTGGTTTTGAAGTTAGTCCTGTACAACTTTAGTATAGCAAAGAGTGTCATAGATCTGATACAGTGAGCTGCTCCCAAAACTGATGACCACGCGATCCTGTTCCACTGGATTGGACAAGTCAGTGTTTGAGAGACTGCCCATAAGTTGACTCATTCCTTTATTTCTCTCTGGACTTATTCCTTCCTTTTACACTGTTCATGGGCAATTTTCTATCTAACTATTATCGCTCAGAGTGATTGGTTAACTGATGAGTTGCAGTGGCAAAAGGGGTGCGCCAGGGCTGCGTCCTGGCTCCCACCCTCTTTTCACTTTACGTGAATGGGGTTGTGGACCATCTACTCAAACAACCTTCGGACGCACCATCATTGGCAGGGGAGAGAATTCCCACCCTTCTCTTTGCTGATGATACCCTTTTAATCTCAAAAAGCTCGGCGGGCCTACAGAGACTTTTAAACAACTATCAGACCTTCTGTGACCAATGGGGCCTAGTAATAAATACAAATAAAACGAAGTACTTGGTATTAAATCCCCCCAAAAAATTAGGCCGTCCCCCTGTCCTTAGTGAAACCTCTCTGGAAAGGGTCACTGTTTTTGACTACCTAGGGATCCGTATCACAGATTCCATGCAGTGGACCCCTCATATATTAAAAATGTCTCTTAACCATAAAAGGGTTATAGGGGCACTTGTCAGAGAGCAGAGATCTTCTTCGACCAAGCCTATTGCCCCTGTTTTGGATATCTACAGGGCAAAGGGAGTTAGTTCCGGTTTGTATGGCGCTGAACTTTGGGGTACCTCTAACATCAGTGTCCTAACTAGGTCTGAGAATAAGTTTCTAAAATGCATTATGTCTCTCCCGGAGAGTACACCTACGTTACCCCTCCTTTTGGACCTTGGCTGCCAGCAAATTAGCGATGTAGCAAGATTGCGTCCACTGCTCTTATGGGCCAGGTTATGACGCGTCTCCGAACTCGCTAAGTATGCTAAAGGCCTAGCAGAGGTGATGTCTATGGTAGGCTGGGGTAGGATCAGATGGCTTACTGATGTCAAGTCTATGCTTGGTAAACTAGGCCTTAGTGAAGCTTGGGAAAATAGGTCTTCCCCTCCGAAAGCAGCCTTGAAAACCTTATATTGGAACTGGGCTAGAAGCAGAATTTCCACGGATTCTACTCATGGTAGGCTCACAGAGGAGTTTTTAGTGCATAAGGATTCACCCTGCCTGGAGCTCTACCTGGATTTGGTCTGGAAGCCATATGACCGGGCCCTTTATTTTAGATTTAGAGTGGGGTCCCTGCCTGTGCGTGCCCTAACATCTTGCTGGAAACCGCCTTACCAGACAGTTGCGTTTTGTCCCTTCTGTAGTACTCTCAAAGAGTCAATTGAACATTTTTTGTTTGTTTGCCCGGCCTATGCGTGCCCAAGGCAAACGTGGCTTAAGCCCGTGTGTAGGGCCTTGGGCACTAGGCATTCATCTGTGGCACTTCGAATTTTAATATCAGATACCCGGCCCTTGTATGTTTTTAGGCTTGCGAAATTTCTGTCATGGGCTTGGACGATCAGGACAAAACGGCTGTTAATTACTGTTTAACTGGTGACTTTTAATCGTCTAATTGCTTGATAACTTGTTTCTTTTTTTTTCATTGTGTTGCTTTTATGATGTAACAATCGAAATAAAGCTGTTAAAAAAAACAAAAAAAAACAAACTGATGAGTGCTGGAATGGAAGTGTCCCTTTTAGAGTAAACAGGAATGTTTACTCTAAAGGGGACCCTGAGTGACCCGACTGCTTGTGAAACTGATATCCTTACTTGTGTTGACCCAGCTGTCACACCAGTCTTGCATGTGCTCTGAGATGTCGGCCTTTGCATAGTTTTACATAGGCCCAGAACATGTTCTGTGACCAAGAGGGGTGCACCAAGTGTGCCTCATTGCTGACATGGAATGCATACCCATGTCCTGTGTTGTCGATATGTGGTGTTTACTGTATACCAGTTTCTGTGACTTGATAGAACTGGACAGACCTTCTTCTCTTTTTCAGAAAAGTTCCAGACTTCCACATCCACTAATCTAAAGTTCCACTGTAATGTGACAACCAGACCCTTGTGTAAGTGGAGTGCTAGTATTTATGGTATGTTTTGTGGTAAGACTCTTTGTTGGGGTGAGACTATGTTAGCTAGGTCCAGTGGAAACCTTTTTGGATAAACCCTGGTTTGATAAAGCACAAGGTAGCATAAGAAATACCGCTTCCAAAGACAGTGGAAGTGAATTGCCTGCTTTCGTAAAGCTGAAAGGAGACTCAGACAATGAAATGAAGGAGTATGGAGAAAGGGCTGCTCCAAGAAATCCTATGATGGCAAAATTCTATGATAGCCTTTTAGCAAAGGATTATTGATTAGTCTTTCATAAGTCCTGCTATTTGATGGGTGGTGGTAGAGAGAGGATAAGGCAGCAGATCCTGCCCTTTAGTCTTTCGTTTATTATTACTTCAAGAATGCTGATGACAGCCAGAAGCAAATTCTTTACACTTAATTCGGGTCATGGTTTGGATACTCTTTCTTGGAGCCAGCATGATCCCTACCTGCTGTGTTAGCCAAAACCTTATGCAAATGCTATCTCTTCACCACAGCCAGAAAATGATATTTGCGCTACAGGCAGCTGCTCAAGTTAGCAATTGCATATGTTTGCTATTTGAGAAGGGGCAATTTTTTATTTTTTTTAAACAACAAAACAAAGGTCATAATCACTTTGGCCAGCAGAGATGGGCACATGTCTAAGAATTATGCACCCAGTAAAACTGGAGCTTCATTATCTATGCTATGTATAAACCATTGCCACATTGTGTTTTTTAATTTTTTTTGCGTCATGACTTAGATTTTGCCATTCTTGAATCAGGCCTTCATGGAAACAACCATTCCATTTTCTCATATTATAAATGAAAACATGATTAGAAGTAGATTTCTGACAAATCCGATGCTTCAAATTTAGCTGATACAGAATGCAACTGCTCACCTCTTCACAGAAACTTGGTCTCTAGACAAAAACTGTACCACTCTTTGAGCCCTTCATTGATTATCTATGAAATTGTCACTGAATTTACACTTCATACACTGTGCTTTCCTTTTTTACTTTTGATCTTGCCTAGGCGGGTCATGCACTGTCTCTTCGAGACATGCTGTATCCACTGCATTTGCTTAGAGCACACCCATAATTTTTTATTTGTTCCTTTGTGTGCCCTTCAAAAATCTTCGTTTTTTGTGGTGAATCACTTACATTTGTCACGCCTCTTGGTGTGTTGTTACCGTCCATGGCTACTGGCCCTATTACTTGTAGGCTTTCACTTCTTCCCATTTATGTATTTCACCACACTTCTTGACTCTTTTGCTTCAGCTTGTGTAATAAGATTGTCAAGAAACACGTTCAACCTACCCTGAAAATCAACTCCTTATCTCGTTTCTTGTTTTCCTTCCCCTGTTGTCGGTGACTTTGATGTTTCCCTTCCTCGGCATGTCCACTCCTCCTCCCTGCTTTTTTTTTATTGTTGTTGTAGTTTATATATAGCCCATACTCGATCCAAAGCTATTTGGAGCAGTTTATATGAGCACCAGTTACATTACACAAGGACGCATTCATTTTTAGTAGGCATGGGGATTTTAAGTGATTTGTCCGGAACCACAGGATGTTCAGCCTATGCCGAGACTTGAACCAGGATCCCCAGTTCCAAAGTTTGCAGCTCTGGTCACTATGCCACATCCTCCCTATGATTTTTATTTGTTTCAAGGGTGCAAATGATCGGAGTTGGGGGCCACTCTTAACTATTCATTTTGTAGTGAAAGAATTCTAGGTCAGTGCCATTGGGCATCAAAAATGAGCGGAACCCTTATGTTATCAACATGGTAATCTCATCACTACTACATTTAATAACCAGTATACTGCCTGACTGTACAATAGCCCCTAGTAAGGTAGTAAGGACTATGCCTAATTCGTGCACGATGATGTCTGCCTGACTATCAAATGGGAGCAGATTTATATTAGAGCAGATTGGTGCCAGATGGCATGTTCCTCATCGAAGCATGGAAAAGATAGAGATGAGGTGAGTTTGCTTTGTGCCAAAAAAGAATGTAAGTAAATCACTAACATCTATTTATTATTGGTTGCCTGACTTTAAAGTATCCTCGGTTTGGGATCACCCCTTCCTAAATTTCCCTCCTGTAGGAGGTGTGGCTGATTTGCGTGCTTTCTTCCGTAGTGCTCCGTGAACGCCACATTTGAAGCTTTGCACAGAGGTGGCCCTGTTGCCCTGTTTGTTTGTGACAGATCCCCCTTGCAGAATGACTCCAGGCATTCAGGTACTAGTTACTGGGTGGGAAACTGCTTCTGCTGCTCTCAGTGTTACTTCTGCACTGCGTCTCCCACATCTCCTCTAGCAACAGCAGCATTGCCGCATGGACCGCATTTTTCCCCGGTACTGCGGCCCCCAACACCTGCATTGTGCCTATCCTACACAATGAGTACCAGTACCTGCTCAGCCCTCTGGTGCTGTTCTTCGTGTGAGTATGTGGGAGGAGGGAGTTTGATGCAGAGTTGCTAGGAAAAGGGGTAGTGGGTACCGAATCTGATAGAAGTGTATGGGTGAGACAGAAGTCTGTGCACATCTTTGGTCGAACTAGCTCTTTTTACAATGGACAAAAGCCCTTGCATGGTCATGGCTGACCCTGTTAAACACATTCATCCATACTCTGTATCCTGATCCCAGTGGAAATGGCAATTAGAGTGCATTGGAGGTGGTAATTTATGAGGCTTATAAGCACAGGACAAGGTTGTTATGGCCCAGATTTAGAGCTCCTTTCTAGCCCTATTTTACCGGGGCTTCAGTCCGGTACTTTTCTCTTTAAGCTATTCTTATCAGATCCTGTGGTCAAATTGGTACAGTGGAAGCAAGCAACGATTGATGCTGATCAGGGAACAAGTTGTAAAAAAAGAAGTGGGGGAACTAGCCAAGTTGGGCAGCATGCAAGTGACATCATGGCACGTGACATTGCACTTTGCATCACAGGAAGTGACATCAGAACTAAGACTGGGCGGTAAACTCAACTCCGCCAGCGGAATTCTCAGAGTTTTCCCACTTTTGGAGTTTTGCAAAAACTCCATCAGCCGTGAGTAGTGGAGTTTATCAGCACTGGGAGGGGGAGGGAAAGGTTTATGTTTCCTTGGGAGTGGAGAGAACGAGTTCATAGTGCAGTGGGCTGGAAAGGAGTGTTTCACAGTGCATTGGGTGGTAATGGTAGTGTGTTTTTTGGAGTCCAATCCACATCACAGGAGGCACGAGATGTGACACGTGCTGACACGCTCTGGGGAACTGGGTGTTATTGTTAGACCTGCGCATTGTCTCTTATGACAAAAATGGACACTTGCCACTTTCAGAAAGAAAAGCTACTTGCTCCGAAAAGCTCCTCTCAGAGTCAGCATACCCAGGATATGGGACCAGTATCTCTGCATTGTTGTCCTCACACACCATCTGTCATCGTTAAGCTTCGCCCCATTAATTGTGTTAATCTGGAAGAACCCCCAAATCTAATGTCATTATAGCTGAACCTGCCGAGCTAAAAGTAGCAAATCAGGGGCCGTCTAAGATGTTGTGTTGTGTAGGGAGTTTGCTATCGGTTGAGAAGGCTATGAGGTAGTGCTAGTAATACACAACAAAAACACTTTTTGTTGTGTATTATTGTGTTTTCCCTGGTTTCTTCCCTCTCGAAGTATTATTTTAATGGACCCTCTCATGTGTTTCTTTATGAGATAGTGCTAGACCAGCCCAAGGCACAAAGGTTTCGGAAACGTGCGATTTATCCTCTTCAGTGGCAGGCAGGTATGCATCAGAGGACACAAGTGTCACCTTCTGCAGGCAACTGAGAGGACAGCGGTGAGACTGGTGTGAGCTTCCAGCTTTCAGGTGGCAAATCCTTTTTCCCTGTGACTGACTCCTCAGCTCCAGGACAGTAGAGACCATCGAAGAGCCAGCGGTGGGCACCAAGAAGACCGTGTTAACTTTCCTTTGTGGTACAGACCAATTCAATCAATTTTAACCTTTATCATTGTTTCAATGTAGCGGCAATTTTAAACCATTTTTAAAAGTACTTTATTAGTCGGTAACAATGAGCATAACAAAAGGACAATTGTTTGACAGAGTTATAATGCCACTTCCTTAAACTCCCTAAAGCAGTCCAGGTAACCAGAACAAACAGTGTATATTTTTCAGGTGATATGCAATGCGTGACACATGTCCACACTGATTGGGTGGAGGTTTTCTTCCCTTGGCGTGCCACAGTGACATTCGAACATAGGCTTTGCATTGCTTGGCATGAGGACGAACATGGTGTCAACTTCAAGTAAAGCGTGGACTGGAGCTGACAAGAAGCATGCAGGTGTTTTTATTTTTTTTATTTTAAATGATGTTGTAGAGCTGCGTTTCTGCACCTGCTTACAAAATCTTATGACACACAGTCAGCTGTAACGAGTAGTAGTTACGCGATTTGAGCCCACATTGTGAGAATGTCTCGAGTCATAGTCTTTACGGGTGAATGACGCTCAGCAGAATGTCACAGAGATTCTAGTTAACTCCGCGGAATTCCACGTAGTAGAACTCAACAAACTCTGCTCACCCTTAATCACAACCCATGACCTCATACAAAGTGACATCACAAAAGCAAAATCAGATCTTAACACCTCACACATATGTTTAGCAGGTCTCTCATGAGTATATATGAGCACATTAAGCGATTTAACAAATGAGATTTTGCATCAGGGTGATGCCAAACAATTGATGCAACCCAACACAAAATCTGGGCCTCAACTTATACATTTATTTAAAAAAAAACTCTGCCACAAAGAAATTGGCAACAAGGAGAAAATAGGCAATACATCTGTTCTGCTTCATTTCTTACCATGTCTGCATTTTAAAATATTTTCTGGAGGTAAGGCATCTGCTGCAGAGATCTTTGTGTGCCCAGTAAATTGCACGGAATAAAACTAGCGGTAAGATAACTCTGGAAGGTAACACATTTGCTAGTTAGATCTATATTTTGCCTAGACCTTGTTCTGAATTAAAGTAGCATAGATGTTAGTGTGTCTCCTCTTACCTGCAAATCAGAAAATGTAACAAGCAGACAACAGATTTTTATTTTATGTTGCTCGGTAAGAGGGTTTCTGTTTTAACCCTGAAGTCCTTTTGCTACATACAGTATATACATTGTCATACTTCTAATATAGCACAGTGAGCTATGAAGGACATGTGACTTATACACCCTTGTAATACTCACTGTCTGATGCAATACACCCCATACATTGATTTACAGACTATTATAATTTATTGTCAATGTACAATGTGTATGTGTGATGTAAAGCACTCTGACATCGCTCATTGGGACTAGTAGTGCCATAAAAGAAATAAAACAAAATAATAGTGACATTATTTGTGTAAATACTGGGACAGGCCAACACATCTGACATTCCTACAGTGCACGTATATCTATTATATACAGGGACTGATCAAAGTCAAAACCATGGCTTGTACTTGTGAAGTGATAATATGCTGTGTGCCTTGGTTTCTCCTTCATGGCATTTGCTTGTAAGTGTGAGGCTCCAGATAGCTCCCAGCCAGGATACTCAAACAAAAGGAGAACTGATGGCCCCGTAACTGCGCCCTTTGTTTTGGGCTCATCTGGAATTTCAAATAACAAAGCCCCCTCGCTGCCTCCATATTGCTACTCGAAAATGAAGGCAGACAACTTGCATACAACAGCTTCAAGATGGCTGCACACACAATGTTATAGTGCTGTTTCCGATTGGCTTCAGCTTCGCCCGTCATGCCTACTTTCTCGCCCCTCCCACAACACTGCTTGCCCGCACCCACCCCTCTGAGGTCACTGTTTGTTTTAATGTACATTGGTAAAGCACAAAGTAGGTATCAGAGTGCTTTATATGAACAATAGTTGCATTACACAAGGTCATATTTATTTTGTACGCACAGGGAGATAAAGTGTTTTTTTTTGTTAGGTGAGGTGGCTAACTTTGTTGTCATTACGTACTCCACATTTGTATCTTCTTAAAAAAAAATATTCATCCGCCTGAGATTATCATGGATGTTAATAAGTCTACAGATATAAGGCAGCCAGAATGTAGATCTTGATTGTTATTTCTACATACATAATAATTATCAAAAAGAACCAAAGACAAGAACCAAAGACAACAATGAATTTATCACAAATTGAAAAATGAGCATTTATTACATATTAGAACAGTGAGGAAAATATTTAGGAGAATCATTCATTCACATTCATGTCTATCATGCAGACTTACAACCATACTGCGCACAGATTAAAAACATTGAATAATAACACATTGTGGTCAAACAATAGATCAACACAACATATGAAAAGCAATGTCAGAGGAGTGGCACAAATTCGAATGACTGGTGGAATTCTCTACACGCATTTTGGCACAACCAGGGTGCCTTCGTCCGGAAGACGGACACAAAAGAGGCGGTTGATGAATCTGCAGAACAGAAGTTTTCTTTATAAATAAGGGGGTTCTTTAATGTTTAAAAAAGATGCATAGTATCTGGACATTTGCATTGAATACTTAAGGACAGTATATAAAGACAGAGGTGCAAAATAGGAAAAACAATATAGAGAAATGTGAATAATGGGTACAGAAAACAGTATAGCATACATGGATTCCCAAGAACATTTTAGTTGGAATTGAAAGATTAAGGATCATATATAGCCAACCACCGTGAGGAAATAAGGCAGAATGTCAACCAGTGAATTTTAAGGTCTGAAGTAACTAAACCCTAGAGTATGTTAGAGTCCCATGCTCAATTTGTGATGTCAAAAAGAGAGGCTGATGTTAGCATCCGCCATGCTGGCATTCATATGGGAAGAGCGTTGCTTGTTCATTACACATGTTCAGTGCTTTTGATATGTGTCTGTGCTCCTCTCTGTGGTGCTATACACATGCAAAATTAGGGGAAACCATCTTCTTAGGTAGCCTGCCCCAATGCTCGTGCTTACCTCCTTTCATTCCAGAGATATATTCTACTATTTATGTTAAGCAGAATTAAACCAGTTGCAAATTGCAGCTTTTAATTGCCTCCTCCCACCCCAAAGCTACCATAAGTTAGAAACATATGCAACCACTTTTACAGAATGTTCCTTTTTTGATAAAGCATGCACTTATTTTTTAAACAAATGATTCACTGCAAACAAACAAAATAGGTAAAAAACATTGTCATTTACAACACCAATATCTCTAACTTTCACAAATGCAAGACCGATTGCGCTGCAAATGCTTGTTATAATACTGTAAAGTAATACAGCCATTATAACCCCAGCGCTTCCAGGAGAACAATTTACTTTGTGTTTGCTGTTACAATGGGAAAAGGGAAAGGTTCTTGTTACTGTTCAGTTTTGGTTGTTTCACTTTGAAGCATGTTGGAATTGTGTTCTGTTGACAGCATGTGAATCTTCACAAAAGAACTACAACTCGCTTGAAGTCAAAATAAGCAAAGAAGAATACAAAACAAATCACAAACATATTGGGAATTTTGAGCAAAAGGCAAGAGTTTGTGGTTTGAGACAAGGTTAGAGGTGTAGGGTATGGTAATACATTTGTAGCATCTACCACACAATTACATCAGGATATAGCACCTTAGGTGGACAGGATTTCTTTAGTTTGTCTCATTGCTTTCACTGGCCAGTGGAGGAACAAACTAATTTTTATTGAAGACATATTACCTCAACTAGGATATTAACAAAATTACTATTCCCTAACACACCTCAGAGGGTCATCTTCATCTCTTTGGTCTCTGGATTCCTGGTGAACCACTCCCTGTGTAAACAAATCCCCATAAAGCGTCATAGCAAGGGGTTGGGGGCGGTCAGCCCCGGGCGGCACGATTTCCCCCCACTCTTATCTGCGGCCATCGTGGGAATCACCAGCACCCCCACACTTACATGCCGTGGCCATGGGGCAGCAAATGCAGGGACTACCACGGGCGGCACATGGTCTAGCTTTGCCACTGTCTCCATATGGTTTGGAGCAGTTGTTCTACTTTTGCAAAAAACCTGGATGACGTTGGGTGTGGAAATTTGAGGCTGGGTACTTCTGGTGGGATCTGTGTAAAATTGGGAGATTAAAAAACACAACACATTGTTAATTGATTATTGTTTTTTGTTCATTAACCTTTTCATCAGAATAAGCACATGCATAATGGCCACAAATGTTAAGTTACTGTACACTGTCCCTTTAATTCCAGAAAGTGAGGGTTAGTGGGCGAGGTCAGCATACCATATTGAGTAGTATCCACTTGAAATAAACTAGGAATATATTTCTCAGAATGTGGTAAATAAAAATATAGGACCCCAGAAAGACCATAAGAAACTATGGATTTAAAATAACAGACAAACAGAAAACATGAAGTGATAAATAAATATATAAAATATAAAAGTGCACCTACATATCAGTCACCTCTTAATTGCACCCGTATGTCTCCTGACTATTAGTAGATGTAAGAGTGGTACCAGGTAACTCGCAATCTTTGGTCCTGAGGAATAGCCTTGGGGTAGGAATAGAAACATGTCGACCAATGGAACTAAAGCACATTGTCCCCTTTAAAGTTCAATTTTTGCCCGCCATATTTTAACAATACCGGATAGAGGCAATAGTGAAGAATCTTTTCCTACTAGCCAGGTATTTTTAATTCCACCCCGCACTCACACTTCAACACTTCACACAAGCAAATAGTACCAACTATAAGTGCTTCCACATCCTGTAGGTCATAGCATGCCCTGTTCTGCAGTGGAACGGGAAGAACCCAATGATGAAGCATGCCACCAAGGTATAACTCAGGTGGGTGAGGTTTTTCTAAGGAAAACACATTGTTTTAGAACAAACATCAAAGTAGAAAGAAAAAAAAAACCTTCTTCTAACAGAGGGGCTCTCTATGGTTACTTAAAGGCATCATGTCTATCTGATAATGGCTCGTGCCAATAAAGTGATGTAACCTCAGCACTGCACTCTCCTTCACCAGTTTATTAACATTTTCGTTAAAAAAATCAAAAGTACTGAAAGATTGTAACTGTGCCTATGTTTCGCTGATTCTTAAAAAATCATCAGCAAATCATGTCCATTTCTTCAACTACCAGCCAATCTCCCTTCTGACGTTCCACATTAGGCAGCTCTGAACATTTCTTGAAGATATCCATGCATTGAATCACTCACAGTCAGGCTTTAGGGCCACACTGCACTGAGACAGCCTTCATTACAGTACCTGATTCCATTATGACTACTCTAGAGAGGGGTAATGCAGTGGTATTGATTCTTCTTAATCCCTCTGCAGCGTTTGACATGGTTTCACATGCAGTACTTATTGATAAACTCCATGGCACTGGTGTACATGACCAGGCCTTGGATTAGTTAAGAAATGTCTTGGATGGGAGTTTTTTGGTTGTCTCCATTCCCCCTTATAGAACCAGTGCAGCTGATAACATCTGGGAGATACCTCAGGGATCTTCTTTGAGTCCTATGCTTTTTAACATCTATGTGGCCGCTTGGTGAATGTTGGGAGATCATTTGGAATCAAGATTCTGTCATACACTGATGACACCCAGTAGGTTTTGTTATTTGGCTAGGAGACAGAGCTCACTAAAATGAGAACTGGGGACTGCATGCATGAAGTGGCTATGTGGATGAGACAGCGGCCAGATTACAATCTTGGCGGACAGGGTTACCCTGTCACAAATGAGACTGATATCCCTTCCACCATATTACAATTCCATTAGATCCTACGGCACTTGTGTGTGGAACATTTCTGATGGAATATCCCATCCACCAAGATCGTAATCAACCTAGAGTTTTCCCAACTGAATGGAGCAAAGATTGAAATTATGCTCTTTGGAAAAGCCACTCAGGCTTGGTCAGATGACTGCTAGCCTCAGGAACTTGGTGCTCCTTCCTGTCCTCAAAATATGGTTGGAAATCTGGGATTTATAATAGATGACAATAATAATAATAATAATAATAATACTTTATTTGAGTTCAAGATTCATGAAATCATAAAAGTAACATGTTCATACATAGACAAAAAGTAGACCACAATAAAAATATTATTAAGCAGAACAAGATAAATTACCTAAAAATTGATTAAACTTTTCCTTTTTCTTAAAATACTTTTTAAAAAGCCCAGCATTATTGACACACAGTATTCATCCTGTAAAGATAATAAGAACAATAAAGCGGGCCGGCAGTGTCTCCATGAACCATGTTTTTTTAAAAATGGCTTAATCCATCTAGATCTTTCCATCGAATAAAATTTACAGAAACAGATTACATGCAAAGTTGATTGGGTAGACAGGTTGTCACACGGGCAATTACATAGTTTTCTTGCCCAATCATTAACTGCGGGAAAGGATACTAAACGGAAGAAGACGTCGAACCTTAGCCTAGTCAGCAAAAAATGGTCAAAGGCCACCTGACACCATGTTAAATAGGGCTGAATGTTATAAGAGACCAGTATACGTTGATGTTGCAATACATGGTTCTTATTAAATTCAACGCCTAGTCTAAGTGATTCAACGTGAGACCAACATAGCTCCTTCAAATCCTTTCTTGTTAAACCGCACATGGATTCTGGTTGAAAGTAAAACTCGGGTCTACCAAGATCCCTTGTGAATTGATAAATATACTTCAACCAGGGTATCCTAAGTGCCCTATCCAATCCCATGCAATCCTTGAGGATATCTCTATTTAGCGTTAGGGCTGGAGAAGTCCATACCCTGTACCAAAGCAGGACTGGTTGTATGCTAATCAGATCACTCACATAACGCATACCTAACTCTGCATGGCAGTTAAAAACAGGGGAACTAGCAGGGGTTGCCAGGATGAATCTTAAGAATGCATTCTCTACCCTTTGTATTGAGGAAAAATTGTTATTGATCCCCCAAATACCTGCCCCATATATGGCTATACTGATGCACTTGGCTTGATACATTTTTAACAGTATTGCAGGTGGTCTCTTCCCCAACTTTTTCGAGAATGTCATTAGTGCAGCGGTGGCTTTCTTGAAAGACAATGTCCTATTTCTGATGGCTGGCCCCCAGGACCCCTTTTCCTCGAGGACTATTCCCAGGTAAGAAAATATTTTAGATGGGGCAAGTTCCTCCTTCCCCGCAAACAAGCGGCACACTCTTTTCTTACTACTACCACAGGACATTACAAATGATTTGGAAACATTGAGTTTTAACCCCCTGTCATCCATAAAGTTTATGTAAGTGTCCAGAGCAGTTTGGAGACCTCTTTGCGTCCGGGACATAATCACTGCATCATCAGCGTATAGGAGGGACGCGATTTGGTGCTGATTGGCCTGAGGGGAATCGCGTACTGCAGCAACCAAAACATTTTCTAGGTCGTTAGTATACAGGTTAAACAGCAGTGGGGCGAGTACGCACCCTTGTCTCACGCCCCTTTTTACATAAAAAGGCTTAGTGCATTCACCATTTAGACCATATCTAACCTTCGCCCTAGCGCCGGCATACAACTGTCTTAGAAAGGAAATAAGTACTTCGTCGACCTTCATGTCGCTCAAGATCTGCCACAATCGGTTATGAATGACACAATCGAAGGCCGCACTTAGGTCAACGAACACGACAAAGAGTTTACCCTCTTTGGCCTGGGTATATTTGCCAACTAATGATGTAAAGTTAAGAACCTGTTCCCCAGTACCGCAGCCCTTGCGAAAGCCGTATTGAACCGGCGATAAGATGTTGGACTCAGCGGCCCATAGTTGTAAACGATTCAGGATAACTCGCCCGGTGACTTTCAAAAACGAATCCAGAAGGGATATGGGACGATAACAGGAGGGTTTATCCCGGTCCCCTTTTTTAAATATTGGTATAATTATCGAATCTGCCCAGGTATCAATAAAGCCCCGCGCACAGCTAGCCTCTAGAACACGCATAAGTAGAGGCGACCAGAGCCCCGGCTGAATTTTGAATAGATCAATTGGGACGCCATCTGCGCCTGGCGCTTTATTGCCTTTACTCTGGGTGATTGCGACAAAGATTTCATCAACGGTAGCGTCTAAGTTAATCGGAACGAAATCGTCCGCCATTTGACCCTGGGTAATAGGCTTCTTAACTACCAGTTTGTCTTTCCCTCCCGGATTATAAACCTCAGCGAAAAAGTCAACCCACAAATCTTCAGTGATGGCCACATCCATTCTATCGGTTTCCCTTGTAGTAAGGAAAGGAGCCCTGACCGCCAGCCAGAAGGCAGAGCAATCCTTTTTCAAGGACGCGTTATATAAACATTCCCACGCATCGTTCTTAATCGCGCATTTCCGAGCCTTCCGGGCCTGGTTGTACACACGTCTAAGGTGAATAATTTCAGTTTGATTCCTCAGAGTTTTCCCTAAGGCTATCTTTAAAGCAGTATGGGCCTTAGTGCACGCTGAATCAAACCACCCTTTTCTAACTACTTTCCCCTCTTTAAGGGGACGATGTAGGTCATCTTTAATAATCTTTGTAATTATAGCAAAAGATTCCAGAATATCAGAATGAGATACTTCGTCCTGAAGACACACATTAATGGAAGTTAATGCTTGTTTAATAATATTCTTGTTCATCACCTCTTGATTACACTTTGACCATTTAAGGGCAAACCCATTCGTTCTATTTAGAGTGCAGTCAGTAGTCCAAGCCAGTTTCTCCACCGGAGAGCGGACTGATTTACAGGGGAGCTGTATGCTAAAACTCAGTGGGAGATGGTCACTCACCCCGAGAGTATGTGTGGCAAAATCGGTTAACCAGCTGGAGTGGGAGTTGGTAATGGTAACGAAGTCGATCAACGTACTAAACCCTCTCCCCACATACGTCGAGCTAAACTCCACTGGAGGTCTACAGAGCAAGTTAACAAAACCAAGATCAAATGATGCCATCATTTCATTAAATGAATCGCCCCCGCTATTATGATCGAAATGTGGTTGATATTCTGATTTATAATTTTCCTGATCACCGCAGCCACTCAAAAAATGTTTACAGAGGTGGTGGTTAAAATCACCTCCCCAAATAATAACGGAATCCCGTGGGGATGAAACTAGCAAAGCACCTAAATCCTTAATGAGAGTATTTATCATACAATAGATGACAAGCTTTGAATGTCAAGGCCACTTGTGGTAACTGCTTTGGCATATTATGCATTCTTAGAAAGGTGTTTTTATGGTTGCCTTTAGATTGCAGGAAGCAGATGATGCAGGCACTTTTCACCTGGATTCCAGTAACGCCTTGGTGTGGGCATGAATTCTTCCTTGGTGACTGACCTTCAGTTGGTCCAAAACTCGGCAGCCTGGTTGGTGTTCCACCTACCTATTAGCATCACAATAACTCCAATGCTTAGCTCCTTACAATGGCTCCCAGTTAGGAAAAGGTGTATTTTCAAGCTTTGTTGACTTGTTGATAAGGCCCTATGTATCTCCACTCTTGTGTCACTTTTTATACTATCCAAACAGAGCTCTAAGATCTGCTGACAGCGCTCTGAATGCTCCTTATAGAATCCAGACCACTGGAAATGACAGACTTCCTTTTTGTTTCTTGCTCCTCACTACCGAAACAAGTTACCCATTCACATTTGGTTCTGTAGCTCCCTTTTGCTCTTTTAAGTTACTTCCTTTTGAGCAGCCACGGCCTGTGCAGGTAACAGCGGTGGGGGGGATTTTGAAGGATGATGACTAGGAAAAATTAAATAATTAATTAATTTTCCCTCATCATTGTCTGTCAAAATTCCCCCCACCCGGCCCACTGCTCTTACCTGCATGGGCCGAGGCTGCTTGTGAGTGTCAGGTCGCGCACTTCTTCCTCTCATAAGCTCTTTGCTTTGGGACACTACGTAAAGATTGCACTGTTCTGTGGTACACCAAATAGTCATAACACAAAATAACACTGCTGTCTTTGCACTTTGGTGTTACAATTTCCTCACTTTAGAACCAGCATGTGTTCATGTAATCTAGGAGTACATAAATAAATATGTCTTTTTTTTACACAGATTGTCGTTCACAGAGTTATGGCCAGAATCATGCAGAATCACTTTAACTATCAGCTTGTAAGTTTGTCTGGTTATTCCCTTCCGTCCGCTTTGCTGTTCTTACTTGGTTTGTGCTCTCTGGTTACTCTTGTTATTTGTAAAGAGAACTTTACACCTCCTTGGATATAGCTGCACCGCAGAAAACCATAATTGAATAAATAAATAAATAAAATACAAGGTTTACATTTCTAGTCAAAGAATGGCAAGTGACATTCCTCCGGCATACTGATTGCACATCATTTGTGTCACAGATGTGTATGTTTATGGGTGTGTTACGTTTGTTGTTGCAATGCACTTTGGTGCAAACAACGGGGCAGATTTACAAGCCCCTTGCGCCACTTTTGCATCACTTTTCCCATGTTAAAAGTGACGCAAAAGTGGCGCAAGGGGCTTGTAAATCTGCCCCAACATGTGTTGTTGTGAAAAGTATTTTATTTCAGTATATTTACTTCCTTTCGTGCCAAAACGCGAGAATTAACTCCCGATCTCCCCAATGTGAATACCTTCTTCCTGTACTGAGATGGCCGCCATGCGTGACCTTTGCGCACCCTGACCTGGTTTGATCACTCCACGGTAACGTCAGGAAAACGCGTCGCGTCACGTCACCGACCTTCAATCCGAAAAGGATCACAATGCGCGGTGCGCGGGAGCGTGGAGAATGCGTCTTTTGAAAAGAGCAGGCTGCTGGGAACGGTAAGCACCGTTGAACCAATGCGGTAAGGTGCACTTACTTGTAGAATAGATACCAAACAAAAGTGCCTCACAGTTCATACGCATTGGTGAAATCCTTCAAGCCTTTTTATTCCATTTAATATCCGTATTCCTTTGAAGAGACACAGTTCCGCTCACTCGTTCTTCAGAAATCATTGGCACCAGGTTAATTTGTTGAAATGCCACGTAAGTTGATCACCGGATCATCGTCAAAATTGTAGTAATAATCCACACGAAATTACATCTTAAGTCTTCTTTATTTTCAAAGTAAGTATGGAGGTAAAAAGGGTGCTGCTCCCTCCAACGAAGAACCCAGCTCTACTACATGCATTCTAAGGTTCTACCACACCAACATTCTATTTGATGTAATACGTTCCAGACATACAATTCTAATGCTAACTACAGCACATACAAACAACTACATTACTACACAGTCCTATGATCTGATTAATTGATACCTGGGAAGCATCAGAAATAGAAACGTGTCATCATTCGATGGCGCAGGAACCAGAGCTCGTCAGTATGTTATCAGCAAGCCTGCCTCACAGATGACTTGCCTGCTATGCTGCGTTGCGTGTTCCTGTTGTGACAGAGGGCCCTTTCACCATCAGCAGTGGCAGCTATACTGACCATTGCAACAGTGACCTTAAAGGAACCAGTCTCACAAAAATGCAGCACTGACTGACTACCCTTTCACCTTCTTTGCAACAAAGCATCAAAGCTGATGGCGTTGTCCTACGTCACCTCTCAGTGTATGATGTAATCCAATACCTAACAATTTTTTATTTTTTTTATTGAAGTCCAAAATCAAATTACCTTTACACATCTGATACATGAAAAAATAAAAATATCAACAAGAAATTCAAAACACATTGCATATACAAGAAGTAAAATACATCCAGATTTAAGAAAGGATCGCTAAAACCAGGGCTCAACCGCTGATAAAATCCCCCAAGGATATATGTCCATGTACATAAAACTAGACCCAATCCTACCTCCAAACTCACTGGTTCTTGCGACACCAATTTATATAAGAATGATAATAATGATGGATCCCAAAACTTTTTTGTCAAAATAGGAAATTTGTGAATTTTTTTAGACCCCCTATTCTCATAGCGTATATGCGTTCACTTCGCTTAACCGCCCGCATCTTATTGACCCATTCCATTAGTAAGGGGACTAAATCTGTTCGCCATTTCTGTAATAAAAGGGATCTAGCTACTGCCATTGCGATATATACCAGTTTGGCCATCTGGTCTGGGAGTAGAAGATCTGGGTCATAACCAATAAGGATCAGTTTATCATATCTTAAACATTGTAAATCACATTCAATTGCAAGAAAACCAAAGACATCTTCCCAAAATGTTTGAATTTTTGAGCACTGTAACATAGTATGAGTCCAGTTAGCTGCCAGGTGACTAAAACATCTGAAACAATGAGCTGAATAATTAGGGTACATTTTCTGCAAAACAGAAGGTGTGCACTATACTAGCCATTTACTGAAAAAAGCATCCTACGCCAATTTTCACCTCTAAGTGGGCTAAAATGTCATCCAAGCATTCATAGAAATTTCAACATCCTCCTGATCAGACCATTTTTTTATTGCTTTCTGTACAAGATCCAAACTCTTAACCGAGGTTAAGCATTGTTTCCATTCACCAGGTCGGATGCTACTAATAGTAAATCATTGACTAACTGGCTTGACCTATTCAATTGGGAAATATCTAAATCTGAGAAGAATTTGTATAACATGTTATAAGATCCCAATAGAATAAAATCATTTGGAGCTCGTTGTAACATTTCATGCTTAGATAACCATTGACCATTTTGCAGAAAATCACCTACTTGGCGGGATCCTATCATAGCCCATTTTAACGTAAGTTCAGTAGAGGATGCGATCCCTACTAAGGGGAATGTCCCAGCCAAAAGAATACCTGAGTTAATGGCCGGGATAGAATATCTCTTAAACAGTGCTTGTCGTTTTTTGAATACCCAATGGAGGCACTTGTACCTAACCAGTTTAGGGGATTTAAAAATTGCAAGCGGTGATTGAATCTGATTTTCTTTAAGCATAAGATCCATAAAACTATTAATAAAAAAATGTACTTGTGGAGGAGGCTTAAATCTCGATAAATATTGTGCAAAATATGCATAATAGTAATCCTTGAGATTTGGAAGCGCTAGTCCTCCTTGTTCCTCCTTCTCGCATAAGGTGCTTAGTGCAATGCGTGAAGATTTCTTTGCCCATAGAAAAGTGGTAAACATTGACTCTATTTTAGTAAAAAACAAACTTGATAAAGTACATGGAATAGTCGAGAATAAAAAATTTAAAAGAGGTAAGACTGAGATTTTAATAAGTGCAACTCTCCCTAAAATAGAAATGGGAAGCGAGCTCCAGCGCAACAGCAGAGCTTGAGTTTTCCGAATTAATGGCACATAATTCAAGTGGTACAAGTCGGAGACTAAATTCAAAAAATACACCCGAGGTATCTTTTCGGGTTAGGATTAATACAAAATCGAATATCAATGTGTAGCTCACTGGTCACCCCACCACATTGAATAATTTCAGTTTTATTTTTGTTAATGCGATATCCCCCTAATGCCTCAAAAGCCTCAAACAATTGAAAAACTCTAGTTTAGATTTCCATTTCTGGCTCAATCAGAAGCATTATGTCATCAGCATAAAGCTTCAGCTTTGACATTGATGGAATCGGGGGGACAAAATAACTTATTGCAGCCGCCAATGGCTCAATAAAAAATGCAAAAAGAACTGGCGACAAGGGGCATTCCTGTCGCGTGCCACGTTTCACTTTAACCTGACCAGCTATTAAGGTGTTAATAATAATATTGGCTTCCGCATTGCCATATAGTCGCCGGATCAGGGACAAGATTTTGCTGGGGATGCCGGAATGGTCTAAGATCATAAATAAAGTCTCCCATACCACTAAATCAAAAGCCTTTTCGGAATCTAATAACATCACCAAGGCAGGTATTTTATGTATCTCAAAATAATCAAGAGCTTCCGCAAGATAGTGCGTATTGGTGGCTAATTGTCTCCCTGCGATGAAACCATTTTGGTCGCTATGTAATAAAATTTGCTGCATATTTATTAAATCGAAGTGACAGAAGCTTGGTCAAAATCTTGTAGTCCGAGTTAAGTAATGTTATTGGCCTATAGGAATTTGGATCCTCAATATTTTTCCCTTTCTTTGGAAAACTCACTATGTTCCCCTGACGGAAGGATTCTGGCACCTCGCCACCTTCTAACATAGAGTTTAATAATTGGAGACAAAAACTCTGCAAATGAACTTAAAAAAACCTTATAAAGTTCGGGTGGAAGTCCATCCGGGCCACAGGCCTTTCCATTTGGCAGATTTTTAATTACGCCTTCTAGCTCCTCCATCGTAAAGGGTCCTTCCATACCGAGATTTTCAGTCTCAGCAAGTTTTGGTAGATCATTCTCGAGTAGATGTTTTTTTAGAGAACTCATATCTACATTTTGCTCGAAGCTATAAATAGAGCCATAATGTTGGACCATTATTTCAGATATTTTAGCTGGGGCTTCGAAACATGTACCTGATAAAGGGCATTTTAATCTTTTAATCAGATTGGAAGCGGCTTGTTCCTTAGCCTGCCACGCTAGGAACCTGCCAGTGCTCACTTTGAGCATAGTAGTTGGAGCTAAGTTCGTATTTCGCCTGGACCAAAAGGTCTTGATTAGTCGGGGAAGGATTATTCAGAATAGAAGCATATAAAGTTTGAACTTTATTTTCCAGATCTTTTTTTGACCTTTTTAGCTTTTTTAATGTGGTCGGCCTCTTTCCCGATAGCTAAGCCCCGAAAAAAGGCCTTGAGTGTGTCCCATATTACAGCTAATGATGCTGTCTCGACATTTTGTGTCAGAAAACATTTAATTTCCAATGCCATGGAACCTATCCAGTCTTCTTCCAACAAATATTGCCGGTTCAGGGACCACCTTTTAGGACATTTGACATCTTCAACTACCCCCATCTGTAAACTCAGCATAGCATGGTCAGAAAAGCCATTGTGTAGGAATGTCTGATGGTTAAAACAAAGCCTACTGGAGACCTAAAAAAATCAATTCGAGATGAGGATTGAAATCTACCCGACCAGCACGAATAGGATTTCTTAGACGGAAAAGCCACCCGCCAAGGATCATCTAAGTTTAATGTTGCGCTATATTGCTGTACTATTGTAAAAGATCTAGGATTCATCTGCCTTTTCCTTGACCCTGAAGAATCAATTAGGGGGTTAATAAGAATATTAAAATCACCGCCCATTATGATGTCACCTAAGACCAGGATTAAGGACTGAAACAATTCTTCATAAACTTGTGACTGATCTTCAATAGGTGCATAGAAATTCACAAATGTGATTGGTGTAGAAATTTGTTTGAAGGTGCATGTTATCCAACACCAACGACCATCTCAATCTGTTTCAAATTTCACTACCTCGGCCTGTAGATTCTTATTCAAAAATATGGATGTCCCTCTATGTGAAGCAGTGGATGAGGAAAAACCCCCATAGGAGGCCCATGATCTAAACATAGAGAAATCAGACAGTCGACTAGTAGAGATATGTGTCTCTTGTAACAATATAACAGACGGATTTTTAGTTTTGATCCACATTTCGATTGCCCGCATCTTTTTCCCATTATTAAGACCATTTACATTAAATTAAACAACCTTAAATACTTCTTTACTTGCCATAGTACCTATCCCGCCAGGGCACTTGCCGACTATAACACCACTTCACACTCAAGTACCACACCTCAAATAACATATTGAATTGCAAATCGTGAACAAAAAAAGTCAATTACCACATCACAAGTATCATATCTGATTGAATTTGATGAACAGAGGAATTTAACCAGGACTTCATTTTTTTCCCCACGTTCCCTACCCCACTGCCCCTTACCCCTCCCAAAATGTGGACCCCTAACCCAGCACCACACCATCCACATTGCCCCCTCCCTACTAAGTGCCGATTCCAATCCGTTAAAACAAATTACCGTACGTCTCATATCCGTATTTTTTTACGTACGAATCGTACAAGTCCCGTACAAATGGCGAAGTACGATTCGTACATGAAAAATACATACGAATCGCTTCGGGAAAAGTCTACGAGACGTCCCCGGACAGTTTTATATACAAATCGTAAAACTGAAGTCCGAGCGCGCAAGTACGATCCGTACCACCCGTCCGAAAACACAAGCGCATGGAAAAGGCCCCGTTCGGAGCGAACTTTGTACGACCCCTACCCCAAGTACACTTGTGCCCAGGGTATGAGTCGTATGGCCCCCCCAGCCTCCCACCCCTCCTGTGTATTTCCGCACCATACCCCCCACCCCCGTATGTACGGACCGTACCCCCCACCCCCGTATGTACGGACCGTACCCCCACCCGCCCCTGTTTGTACGGACCGTACCCCCCACCCCCATATGTACAGACCGTACCCCCCACCCACGTATGTCCGCACCGTACCCCAGGCATACCCCAATCCTCGCATATGTACGGTCCGTACATACGCGAGGATTGGGGTACGCCTGGGGTACGGTGCGGACATACACGGGTGGGGGGGTGCGGTCCGTACATATGCGGGTTGGGGGTATGGTCTATACATACGGGGGTGGGAGGACGGTCCGTACATACGGGGGTGGGGGGGTACGGTCAGAACATATGCAATGTTGGGGTACGCACCGTACATGATGACACGTACGATGTGGGTGATGGTGTGTATGTCGTGTACCGGGCCCCCTTTTCGTCGTGCATCGCAGCGTACTTAGCTTTTCCGGCACTTTTTGGCTCCCGTAAAAATATAGCCGTGCGGAGTGCTGTAGGTACGAATCGTACTTGCTGGTCTGTAAAACGCTGCCTGACTCCGTGCGGACGTCGCGGACGCGCTGTCCAGGATCAGAATTGTATGTATTTTTTAGCCGTACAGTGTTTTTTACGATTCGTACGGAAATGGTATTTCTGTACGAATCGTACTTGCTGGTTTGTAAGGTGGAATTCCCGGGTACGAGTCATACGGAGAAAACGCTCCGTACGACCATTCGTACCCGGGTTTTACAGGATCGGAATCGGCACCTAAGTTGGGTGTCATGGAATTACACCCTGGTGACCTAACCTATAACTTCCCCCGTCATCTACTAACAGAGATATATATAAAAAAAAAAATCTTTTTTTTTAATTCTTGAGACCCTCCTGGGTTTTTTTTTCTTATTTTTTTTCTTTCTCCCCTTCCTTCCCTTCCTCTTTTTTTCCCCCTTTCCCCTTCCCCATTCCCTCCTTCTCTTTTTATTCCCCCTTCTCTCCCCAAAAAAATATGGGGGAGGAGGGATGACAGCGAATCCCCTCAAGCTATCAATCGATTGTGCTTTTAAGGTCCTAGAGGCCTAAGAATTTCGTTTTCTTTATTCCCCCCTCCTTCTTCTTCCCCTTCCTTCCGTTATAAACGTTCATTAAAAAAGACTTCCCCCTCATTCCTTTATATTTTTATATTTTTGAACCTCTCAAGGCTAACCCTGAAGACCCCAGCTATCATAATAACATAGTTGAGAGGCCATCAGCCTTTAAACTGTGGGGGGACCCTGGGAGATTTCTTTAAGAAGGTTCTGTGCTTCTTCTAAACTAGAGAACATGAAGAATTTCCCCCTAACGCTTGCATTTCTATCGCTTTGGAGATAAGCGTTGCTGATAGCACGCTATCTCCGCAATAGAAAGCAGCGCTAGCCGACGATAATTATCCTAGCGCTAAGTTCGCTTAGCGATAATTATCGCCAGCCCTTGCTGATATGCCCCTAAATCTGCTCCTTAATTTTTAAATATCATAATAAAGGAGTACAGTTCAGAAGCTACGACTTCCTTCTAATATGGATAAGGAAGAATAGAAAAAGCCATACAAAAATTGCTCTTTCCAGTCTGAAGCACTGAATTTATCTGAACAAATGCGTTTAGCAAATAGCAGCTCATTTTGCTTTTTCACGAGACACTGATTCTTCAATAAAAGTCATTTAATTTAATTTAACCTAAGACGATGCTAAATATATCTTAGTGGAAATTACCATCAGCTGTACTCTTGATATAATCCTGCTCCTGATCACTTCATCCAAAAATCTATCAGTCTACATTTTTAGCACAAATCAGTAAGAGCGTCTGCCCACCAGAAGACAGTAGTGTTGTGAGAGGGATTTGTATTAAGCTTTCCACCTTCAGAAAGATGAGCCACATTCTGGTGTTGTATCCCACATTTAAATATCTATAATAACATCCTGTGTGTATTTCATAGCATTTGCTAGTAAGTGCCAGGGAAACACTACATTGTAGGAATATTAATTTTAAAGTAAGTTATCATACCAGAGAGATAAGTGGTTTCCTATAAGAATCAATAATGTAAAACTACTTAATTCAAGAGGAAGACTATACAGTTTCATTATAAGACAGTTCTAACAGCTTGCATCATTCAACTGTAGGCGCAGATGCCTGCTTCTTCAATGACATGTTACCGCTCTGCAGCAGGAACCAGTTTTCTTTTGTAAAGCACATAGGGTGCTTAGTTTCTAAGGCTCAACTTTCCCAGAAGTGCCATATTTTATGGTGTTATTATACAATGTTGTTAGTTATTCTCCTGATGATATATTCTGGTGACGCCTACGCCTACAAATGTTGTATGCAACCCTGGTTAATTTGTGCTCGTCGTTGTCAGTAGTTACCACCATCACTTTTTTCAACTGACCAGGAATCTTTGCCCGCTCCTAAACTACTCCAGTCTTGGTCTGCAGCTGCTTACACTTAATAGAGCATGATACTAATCATTACTTTATTTCCAGTGGGCACAGATGCAGAATAAGGATAGCCAATACATGCACCATTTCATTGTCTGAAAGTATGCTGCTTGGATAAGGAAAGCTTCCTTGCAGTTACAGTTGTGTAAATAATTTTTTTAAATGACTGCTGTTCTTTTCCTCCATATTCCGTAAACAATCTTCAGCATAGAAGAATTAGAGAGAGTGCTAGGGAAACACAAGAGCAGTAGTAGAAATATGCTGATGTGGAAATGTTCAAGAGGCGCTAATCCCTGCACTGTAACCCATCCATTGCTCGCACTAATCAGAATGATTCCAGTGTAATAGACTTTCATACTGGGGCTACTGCCATGAGTGGAGCCGCATTCTACTGGTTAAGGGCCTCTTTAGGGATCCAAGAGGGTATTTGAGGACAATGAACAAAAATGTATGGATCTCTTCTGGGAGAGTTGACCCCCTCAACACCAAGATAAATGAGAACTTTAATAATCAAATATTTTGTAGGAAAGACTGAAGCACATCAGCCTGCTGTAATTCCAGCTGTTTATAGTCCCTGAAATTAAATAGAGTGCTCTGAGTTGATGAGGGCAGCCATAGTCATAGAGTCATCAACTCAAAGTGCACACCGATAGAAAATGCCGATGCGACTATATCCAACAAATAAATCCAAAATGGTCGCACACTGCTGACCTACCTGCGTGTTACCCCAAAGAACTGTGGTCCCTGTAGTTAGCGTCGGCGAGTACACCTATGCTCGTGTCGTGAGTGCAAGTGTGAATAGCGTTAGCCATCCCTGGACACGTGTTTCGAGGTTGTTGCCTCTCGTAAGCAGGGAGTAAGAAAGAGTGCAGGGTTGCTGTGTAGGCTGCTAAAATCATTATCAGGTATGTACCTCTCGTAGCACCGCAGGTGCGTAACCTAGAACCCGTCGGCTCTCCCGGCTCAAGGAGCCACTAAATAACTTAATCCAAAATGGTCGCACACTGCTGACCTACCTGCGTGTTACCCCAAAGAACTGTGGTCCCTGTAGTTAGCGTCGGCGAGTACACCTATGCTCGTGTCGTGAGTGCAAGTGTGAATAGCGTTAGCCATCCCTGGACACGTGTTTCGAGGTTGTTGCCTCTCGTCAGCAGGGAGTAGGAAAGAGTGCAGGGTTGCTGTGTAGGCTGCTAAAATCATTATCAGGTATGTACCTCTCGTAGCAACGCAGGTGCGTAACCTAGAGCCCGTCGGCTCTCCCGGCTCAAGGAGCCACTAAATACCTAAATCCAAAATGGTCGCACACTGCTGACCTACCTGCGTGTTACCCCAAAGAACTGTGGTTCCTGTAGTTAGCGTCGGCGAGTACACCTATGCTCGTGTCGTGAGTGCAAGTGTGAATAGCGTTAGCCATCCCTGGACACGTGTTTCGAGGTTGTTGCCTCTCGTCAGCAGGGAGTAGGAAAGAGTGCAGGGTTGCTGTGTAGGCTGCTAAAATCATTATCAGGTATGTACCTCTCGTAGCAATGCAGGTGCGTAACCTAGAGCCCGTCGGCTCTCCCGGCTCAAGGAGCCACTAAATAACTAAATCCAAAATGGTCGCACACTGCTGACCTACCTGCGTGTTACCCCAAAGAACTGTGGTCCCTGTAGTTAGCGTCGGCGAGTACACCTATGCTCGTGTCGTGAGTGCAAGTGTGAATAGCGTTAGCCATCCCTGGACACGTGTTTCGAGGTTGTTGCCTCTCGTCAGCAGGGAGTAGGAAAGAGTGCAGGGTTGCTGTGTAGGCTGCTAAAATCATTATCAGGTATGTACCTCTCGTAGCAACGCAGGTGCGTAACCTAGAGCCCGTAGGCTCTCCCGGCTCAAGGAGCCACTAAATAACTAAATCCAAAATGGTCGCACACTGCTGACCTACCTGCGTGTTACCCCAAAGAACTGTGGTCCCTGTAGTTAGCGTCGGTGAGTACACCTATGCTCGTGTCGTGAGTGCAAGTGTGAATAGCGTTAGCCATCCCTGGACACTTGTTTTGAGGTTGTTGCCTCTCGTCAGCAGGGAGTAGGAAAGAGTGCAGGGTTGCTGTGTAGGCTGCTAAAATCATTATCAGGTATGTACCTCTCGTAGCAACGCAGGTGCGTAACCTAGAGCCCGTCGGCTCTCCCGGCTCAAGGAGCCACTAAATAACTAAATCCAAAATGGTCGCACACTGCTGACCTACCTGCGTGTTACCCCAAAGAACTGTGGTCCCTGTAGTTAGCGTCGGCGAGTACACCTATGCTCGTGTCGTGAGTGCAAGTGTGAATAGCGTTAGCCATCCCTGGACACGTGTTTCGAGGTTGTTGCCTCTCGTCAGCAGGGAGTAGGAAAGAGTGCAGGGTTGCTGTGTAGGCTGCTAAAATCATTATCAGGTATGTACCTCTCGTAGCAACGCAGGTGCGTAACCTAGAGCCCGTTGGCTCTCCCGGCTCAAGGAGCCACTAAATAACTAAATCCAAAATGGTCGCACACTGCTGACCTACCTGCGTGTTACCCCAAAGAACTGTGGTCCCTGTAGTTAGCGTCGGCGAGTACACCTATGTTCGTGTCGTGAGTGCAAGTGTGAATAGCGTTAGCCATCCCTGGACACGTGTTTCGAGGTTGTTGCCTCTCGTCAGCAGGGAGTAGGAAAGAGTGCAGGGTTGCTGTGTAGGCTGCTAAAATCATTATCAGGTATGTACCTCTCGTAGCAACGCAGGTGCGTAACCCGGAGCCCATCGGCTCTCCCGGCTGAAGGAGCCACTAAATAACTAAATCCAAAATGGTCGCACACTGCTGACCTACCTGCGTGTTACCCCAAAGAACTGTGGACCCTGCAGTTAGCGTCGGCGAGTACACCTATGCTTGTGTCGTGAGTGCAAGTGTGAATAGCGTTAGCCATCCCTGGACACGTGTTTCGAGGTTGTTGCCTCTCGTCAGCAGGGAGTAGGAAAGAGTGCAGGGTTGCTGTGTAGGCTGCTAAAATCATTATCAGGTATGTACCTCTCGTAGCAACGCAGGTGCGTAACCTAGAGCGCGTCGGCTCTCCCGGCTCAAGGAGCCACTAAATAACGAAATCCAAAATGGTCGCACACTGCTGACCTACCTGCGTGTTTCCCCAAAGAACTGTGGTCCCTGTAGTTAGCGTCGGCGAGTACACCTATGCTCGTGTCGTGAGTGCAAGTGTGAATAACGTTAGCCATCCCTGGACACGTGTTTCGAGGTTGTTGCCTCTCGTCAGCAGGGAGTAGGAAAGAGTGCAGGGTTGCTGTGTAGGCTGCTAAAATCATTATCAGGTATGTACCTCTCGTAGCAACGCAGGTGCGTAACCTAGAGCGCGTCGGCTCTCCCGGCTCAAGGAGCCACTAAATAACGAAATCCAAAATGGTCGCACACTGCTGACCTACCTGCGTGTTACCCCAAAGAACTGTGGTCCCTGTAGTTAGCGTCGGCGAGTACACCTATGCTCGTGTCACGAGTGCAAGTGTGAATAGCGTTAGCCATCCCTGGACACGTGTTTCGAGGTTGTTGCCTCTCGTCAGCAGGGAGTAGGAAAGAGTGCAGGGTTGCTGTGTAGGCTGCTAAAATCATTATCAGGTATGTACCTCTCGTAGCAACGCAGGTGCGTAACCTAGAGCCCGTCGGCTCTCCCGGCTCAAGGAGCCACTAAATAACTAAATCCAAAATGGTCGCACACCGCTGACCTACCTGCGTGTTACCCCAAAGAACTGTGGTCCCTGTAGTTAGCATCGGCGAGTACACCTATGCTCGTGTCGTGAGTGCAAGTGTGAATAGCGTTAGCCATCCCTGGACACGTGTTTCGAGGTTGTTGCCTCTCGTCAGCAGGGAGTAGGAAAGAGTGCAGGGTTGCTGTGTAGGCTGCTAAAATCATTATCAGGTATGTACCTCTCGTAGCAACGCAGGTGCGTAACCTAGAGCCCGTCGGCTCTCCCGGCTCAAGGAGCCACTAAATAACTAAATCCAAAATGGTCGCACACTGCTGACCTACCTGCGTGTTACCCCAAAGAACTGTGGTCCCTGTAGTTAGCGTCGGCGAGTACACCTATGCTCGTGTCGTGAGTGCAAGTGTGAATAGCGTTAGCCATCCCTGGACACGTGTTTCGAGGTTGTTGCCTCTCGTCAGCAGGGAGTAGGAAAGAGTGCAGGGTTGCTGTGTAGGCTGCTAAAATCATTATCAGGTATGTACCTCTCGTAGCAATGCAGGTGCGTAACCTAGAGCCCGTCGGCTCTCCCGGCTCAAGGAGCCACTAAATAACTAAATCCAAAATGGTCGCACACTGCTGACCTACCTGCGTGTTACCCCAAAGAACTGTGGTCCCTGTAGTTAGCGTCGGTGAGTACACCTATGCTCGTGTCGTGAGTGCAAGTGTGAATAGCGTTAGCCATCCCTGGACATGTGTTTCGAGGTTGTTGCCTCTCGTCAGCAGGGAGTAGGAAAGAGTGCAGGGTTGCTGTGTAGGCTTCTAAAATCATTATCAGGTATGTACCTCTCGTAGCAACGCAGGTGCGTAACCTAGAGCCCGTCGGCTCTCCCGGCTCAAGGAGCCACTAAATGACTAAATCCAAAATGGTCGCACACTGCTGACCTACCTGCGTGTTACCCCAAAGAACTGTGGTCCCTGTAGTTAGCGTCGGCGAGTACACCTATGCTCGTGTCGTGAGTGCAAGTGTGAATAGCGTTAGCCATCCCTGGACACGTGTTTCGAGGTTGTTGCCTCTCGTCAGCAAGGAGTAGGAAAGAGTGCAGGGTTGCTGTGTAGGCTGCTAAAATCATTATCAGGTATGTACCTCTCTTAGCAACGCAGGTGCGTAACCTAGAGCCTGTCGGCTCTCCCGGCTCAAGGAGCCACTAAATAACTAAATCGAAAATGGTCGCACACTGCTGACCTACCTGCGTGTTACCCCAAAGAACTGTGGTCCCTGTAGTTAGCGTCGGCGAGTACACCTATGCTCGTGTCGTGAGTGCAAGTGTGAATAGCGTTAGCCATCCCTGGACACGTGTTTCGAGGTTGTTGCCTCTCGTCAGCAGGGAGTAGGAAAGAGTGCAGGGTTGCTGTGTAGGCTGCTAAAATCATTATCAGGTATGTACCTCTCGTAGCAACGCAGGTGCGTAACCTAAAGCCCGTCGGCTCTCCCGGCTCAAGGATCCACTAAATAACTAAATCCAAAATGGTCGCACACTGCTGACCTACCTGCGTGTTACCCCAAAGAACTGTGATCCCTGTAGTTAGCGTCGGCGAGTACACCTATGCTC
Organism: Triturus cristatus; assembly: GCF_964204655.1. NCBI lineage: Eukaryota > Metazoa > Chordata > Amphibia > Caudata > Salamandridae > Triturus > Triturus cristatus. Next base: position 505,254,279 of record NC_140591.1, read on the forward strand.
GTGTCGTGAGTGCAAGTGTGAATAGCGTTAGCCATCCCTGGACACGTGTTTCGAGGTTGTTGCCTCTCGTCAGCAAGGAGTAGGAAAGAGTGCAGGGTTGCTGTGTAGGCTGCTAAAATCATTATCAGGTATGTACCTCTCGTAGCAACGCAGGTGCGTAACCTAGAGCGCGTCGGCTCTCCCCGCTCAAGGAGCCACTAAATAACGAAATCCAAAATGGTCGCACACTGCTGACCTACCTGCGTGTTACCCCAAAGAACTGTGGTCCCTGTAGTTAGCGTCGGCGAGTACACCTATGCTCGTGTCGCGAGTGCAAGTGTGAATAGCGTTAGCCATCCCTGGACACGTGTTTCGAGGTTGTTGCCTCTCGTCAGCAGGGAGTAGGAAAGAGTGCAGGGTTGCTGTGTAGGCTGCTAAAATCATTATCAGGTATGTACCTCTCGTAGCAACGCAGGTGCGTAACCTAGAGCCCGTCGGCTCTCCCGGCTCAAGGAGCCACTAAATAACTAAATCCAAAATGGTCGCACACTGCTGACCTACCTGCGTGTTACCCCAAAGAACTGTGGTCCCTGTAGTTAGCGTCGGCGAGTACACCTATGCTCGTGTCGTGAGTGCAAGTGTGAATAGCGTTAGCCATCCCTGGACACGTGTTTCGAGGTTGTTGCCTCTCGTCAGCAGGGAGTAGGAAAGAGTGCAGGGTTGCTGTGTAGGCTGCTAAAATCATTATCAGGTATGTACCTCTCGTAGCAACGCAGGTGCGTAACCTAGAGCCCGTCGGCTCTCCCGGCTCAAGGAGCCACTAAATAACTAAATCCAAAATGGTCGCACACTGCTGACCTACCTGCGTGTTACCCCAAAGAACTGTGGTCCCTGTAGTTAGCGTCGGCGAGTACACCTATGCTCGTGTCGTGAGTGCAAGTGTGAATAGCGTTAGCCATCCCTGGACACGTGTTTCGAGGTTGTTGCCTCTCGTCAGCAGGGAGTAGGAAAGAGTGCAGGGTTGCTGTGTAGGCTGCTAAAATCATTATCAGGTATGTACCTCTCGTAGCAACGCAGGTGCGTAACCTAGAGCCCGTCGGCTCTCCCGGCTCAAGGAGCCACTAAATAACTAAATCCAAAATGGTCGCACACTGCTGACCTACCTGCGTGTTACCCCAAAGAACTGTGGTCCCTGTAGTTAGCGTCGGTGAGTACACCTATGCTCGTGTCGTGAGTGCAAGTGTGAATAGCGTTAGCCATCCCTGGACACGTGTTTCGAGGTTGTTGCCTCTCGTCAGCAGGGAGTAGGAAAGAGTGCAGGGTTGCTGTGTAGGCTGCTAAAATCATTATCAGGTATGTACCTCTCGTAGCAACGCAGGTGCGTAACCTAGAGCCCGTCGGCTCTCCCGGCTCAAGGAGCCACTAAATGACTAAATCCAAAATGGTCGCACACTGCTGACCTACCTGCGTGTTACCCCAAAGAACTGTGGTCCCTGTAGTTAGCGTCGGCGAGTACACCTATGCTCGTGTCGTGAGTGCAAGTGTGAATAGCGTTAGCCATCCCTGGACACGTGTTTCGAGGTTGTTGCTTCTCGTCAGCAGGGAGTAGGAAAGAGTGCAGGGTTGCTGTGTAGGCTGCTAAAATCATTATCAGGTATATACCTCTCGTAGCAACGCAGGTGCGTAACCTAGAGCCCGTCGGCTCTCCCGGCTCAAGGAGCCACTAAATAACTAAATCCAAAATGGTCGCACACTGCTGACCTACCTGCGTGTTACCCCAAAGAACTGTTGTCCCTTAGTTAGCGTCGGCGAGTACACCTATGCTCGTGTCGTGAGTGCAAGTGTGAATAGCGTTAGCCATCCCTGGACACGTGTTTCGAGGTTGTTGCCTCTCATCAGCAGGGAGTAGGAAAGAGTGCAGGGTTGCTGTGTAGGCTGCTAAAATCATTATCAGGTATGTACCTCTCGTAGCAACGCAGGTGCGTAACCTAGAGCCCGTCGGCTCTCCCGGCTCAAGGAGCCACTAAATAACTAAATCCAAAATGGTCGCACACTGCTGACCTACCTGCGTGTTACCCCAAAGAACTGTGGTCCCTGTAGTTATCGTCGGCGAGTACACCTATGCTCGTGTCGTGAGTGCAAGTGTGAATAGCGTTAGCCATCCCTGGACACGTGTTTCGAGGTTGTTGCCTCTCGTCAGCAGGGAGTAGGAAAGAGTGCAGGGTTGCTGTGTAGGCTGCTAAAATCATTATCAGGTATGTACCTCTCGTAGCAACGCAGGTGCGTAACCTAGAGCCCGTCGGCTCTCCCGGCTCAAGGAGCCACTAAATAACTAAATCCAAAATGGTCGCACACTGCTGACCTACCTGCGTGTTACCCCAAAGAACTGTGGTCCCTGTAGTTAGCGTCGGCGAGTACACCTATGCTCGTGTCGTGAGTGCAAGTGTGAATAGCGTTAGCCATCCCTGGACACGTGTTTCGAGGTTGTTGCCTCTCGTCAGCAAGGAGTAGGAAAGAGTGCAGGGTTGCTGTGTAGGCTGCTAAAATCATTATCAGGTATGTACCTCTCTTAGCAACGCAGGTGCGTAACCTAGAGCCTGTCGGCTCTCCCGGCTCAAGGAGCCACTAAATAACTAAATCGAAAATGGTCGCACACTGCTGACCTACCTGCGTGTTACCCCAAAGAACTGTGGTCCCTGTAGTTAGCGTCGGCGAGTACACCTATGCTCGTGTCGTGAGTGCAAGTGTGAATAGCGTTAGCCATCCCTGGACACGTGTTTCGAGGTTGTTGCCTCTCGTCAGCAGGGAGTAGGAAAGAGTGCAGGGTTGCTGTGTAGGCTGCTAAAATCATTATCAGGTATGTACCTCTCGTAGCAACGCAGGTGCGTAACCTAAAGCCCGTCGGCTCTCCCGGCTCAAGGAGCCACTAAATAACTAAATCCAAAATGGTCGCACACTGCTGACCTACCTGCGTGTTACCCCAAAGAACTGTGGTCCCTGTAGTTAGCGTCGGCGAGTACACCTATGCTCGTGTCGTGAGTGCAAGTGTGAATAGCGTTAGCCATCCCTGGACACGTGTTTCGAGGTTGTTGCCTCTCGTCAGCAAGGAGTAGGAAAGAGTGCAGGGTTGCTGTGTAGGCTGCTAAAATCATTATCAGGTATGTACCTCTCTTAGCAACGCAGGTGCGTAACCTAGAGCCTGTCGGCTCTCCCGGCTCAAGGAGCCACTAAATAACTAAATCGAAAATGGTCGCACACTGCTGACCTACCTGCGTGTTACCCCAAAGAACTGTGGTCCCTGTAGTTAGCGTCGGCGAGTACACCTATGCTCGTGTCGTGAGTGCAAGTGTGAATAGCGTTAGCCATCCCTGGACACGTGTTTCGAGGTTGTTGCCTCTCGTCAGCAGGGAGTAGGAAAGAGTGCAGGGTTGCTGTGTAGGCTGCTAAAATCATTATCAGGTATGTACCTCTCATAGCAACGCAGGTGCGTAACCTAAAGCCCGTCGGCTCTCCCGGCTCAAGGAGCCACTAAATAACTAAATCCAAAATGGTCGCACACTGCTGACCTACCTGCGTGTTACCCCAAAGAACTGTGGTCCCTGTAGTTAGCGTCGGCGAGTACACCTATGCTCGTGTCGTGAGTGCAAGTGTGAATAGCGTTAGCCATCCCTGGACACGTGTTTCGAGGTTGTTGCCTCTCGTCAGCAAGGAGTAGGAAAGAGTGCAGGGTTGCTGTGTAGGCTTCTAAAATCATTATCTGGTATGTACCTCTCTTAGCAACGCAGGTGCGTAACCTAGAGCCTGTCGGCTCTCCCGGCTCAAGGAGCCACTAAATAACTAAATCCAAAATGGTCGCACACTGCTGACCTACCTGCGTGTTACCCCAAAGAACTGTGGTCCCTGTAGTTAGCGTCGGCGAGTACACCTATGCTCGTGTCGTGAGTGCAAGTGTGAATAGCGTTAGCCATCCCTGGACACGTGTTTCGAGGTTGTTGCCTCTCGTCAGCAGGGAGTAGGAAAGAGTGCAGGGTTGCTGTGTAGGCTGCTAAAATCATTATCAGGTATGTACCTCTCGTAGCAACGCAGGTGCGTAACCTAGAGCCCGTCGGCTCTCCCGGCTCAAGGAGCCACTAAATAACTAAATCCAAAATGGTCGCACACTGCTGACCTACCTGCGTGTTACCCCAAAGAACTGTGGTCCCTGTAGTTAGCGTCGGCGAGTACACCTATGCTCGTGTCGTGAGTGCAAGTGTGAATAGCGTTAGCCATCCCTGGACACGTGTTTCGAGGTTGTTGCCTCTCGTCAGCAGGGAGTAGGAAAGAGTGCAGGGTTGCTGTGTAGGCTGCTAAAATCATTATCAGGTATGTACCTCTCGTAGCAACGCAGGTGCGTAACCTAGAGCCCGTCGGCTCTCCCGGCTCAAGGAGCCACTAAATAACTAAATCCAAAATGGTCGCACACTGCTGACCTACCTGCGTGTTACCCCAAAGAACTGTGGTCCCTGTAGTTAGCGTCGGCGAGTACACCTATGCTCGTGTCGTGAGTGCAAGTGTGAATAGCGTTAGCCATCCCTGGACACGTGTTTCGAGGTTGTTGCCTCTCGTCAGCAGGGAGTAGGAAAGAATGCAGGGTTGCTGTGTAGGCTGCTAAAATCATTATCAGGTATGTACCTCTCGTAGCAACGCAGGTGCGTAACATAGAGCCCGTCGGCTCTCCCGGCTCAAGGAGCCACTAAATAACTAAATCCAAAATGGTCGCACACTGCTGACCTACCTGCGTGTTACCCCAAAGAACTGTGGTCCCTGTAGTTAGCGTCAGCGAGTACACCTATGCTCGTGTCGTGAGTGCAAGTGTGAATAGCGTTAGCCATCCCTGGACACGTGTTTCGAGGTTGTTGCCTCTCGTAGCAGGGAGTAGGAAAGAGTGCAGGGTTGCTGTGTAGGCTGCTAAAATCATTATCAGGTATGTACCTCTCATAGCAACGCAGGTGCGTAACCTAGAGCCCGTCGGCTCTCCCGGCTCAAGGAGCCACTAAATAACGAAATCCAAAATGGTCGCACACTGCTGACCTACCTGTGTGTTACCCCAAAGAACTGTGGTCCCTGTAGTTAGCGTCGGCGAGTACACCTATTCTCGTGTCGTGAGTGCAAGTGTGAATAGCGTTAGCCATCCCTGGACACGTGTTTCGAGGTTGTTGCCTCTCGTCAGCAGGGAGTAGGAAAGAGTGGAGGGTTGCTGTGTAGGCTGCTAAAATCATTATCAGGTATGTACCTCTCGTAGCAACGCAGGTGCGTAACCTAGAGCCCGTCGGCTCTCCCGGCTCAAGGAGCCACTAAATAACTAAATCCAAAATGGTCGCACACTGCTGACCTACCTGTGTGTTACCCCAAAGAACTGTGGTCCCTGTAGTTAGCGTTGGCGAGTACACCTATGCTCGTGTCGTGAGTGCAAGTGTGAATAGCGTTAGCCATCCCTGGACACGTGTTTCGAGGTTGTTGCCTCTCATCAGCAGGGAGTAGGAAAGAGGGCAGGGTTGCTGTGTAGGCTGCTAACATCATTATCAGGTATGTACCTCTCGTAGCACTGCAGGTGCGTAACCTAGAGCCCGTCGGCTCTCCCGGCTCAAGGAGCGACTAAATAACTAAATCCAAAATGGTCGCACACTGCTGACCTACCTGCGTGTTACCCCAAAGAACTGTGGTCCCTGTAGTTAGCGTCAGCGAGTACACCTATGCTCGTGTCGTGAGTGCAAGTGTGAATAGCGTTAGCCATCCCTGGACACGTGTTTCGAGGTTGTTGCTTCTCGTCAGCAGGGAGTAGGAAAGAGTGCAGGGTTGCTGTGTAGGCTGCTAAAATCATTTTCAGGTATGTACCTCTCGTAGCAACGCAGGTGCATAACCTATAGCCCGTCGGCTCTCCCAGCTCAAGGAGCCACTAAATAACTAAATCCAAAATGGTCGCACACTGCTGACCTACCTGCGTGTTACCCCAAAGAACTGTGGTCCCTGTAGTTAGCGTCGGCGAGTACACCTATGCTCGTGTCGTGAGTGCAAGTGTGAATAGCGTTAGCCATCCCTGGACACGTGTTTCGAGGTTGTTGCCTCTCGTCAGCAGGGAGTAGGAAAGAGTGCAGGGTTGCTGTGTAGGCTGCTAAAATCATTATCAGGTATGCACCTCTCGTAGCAACGCAGGTGCGTAACCTAGAGCCCGTCGGCTCTCCCGGCTCAAGGAGCCACTAAATAACTAAATCCAAAATGGTCGCACACTGCTGACCTACCTGCGTGTTACCCCAAAGAACTGTGGTCCCTGTAGGTAGTGTCCGCGAGTACACCTATGCTCGTGTCGTGAGTGCAAGTGTGAATAGCGTTAGCCATCCCTGGACACGTGTTTCGAGGTTGTTGCCTCTCGTCAGCAGGGAGTAGGAAAGAGTGCAGGGTTGCTGTGTAGGCTGCTAAAATCATTATCAGGTATGTACCTCTCGTAGCAACGCAGGTGCGTAACCTAGAGCCTGTCGGCTCTCCCGGCTCAAGGAGCCACTAAATAACTAAATCCAAAATGGTCGCACACTGCTGACCTACCTGCGTGTTACCCCAAAGAACTGTGGTCCCTGTAGTTAGCGTCGGCGAGTACACCTATGCTCGTGTCGTGAGTGCAAGTGTGAATAGCGTTAGCCATCCCTGGACACGTGTTTCGAGGTTGTTGCCTCTCGTCAGCAGGGAGTAGGAAAGAGTGCAGGGTTGCTGTGTAGGCTGCTAAAATCATTATCAGGTATGTACCTCTCGTAGCAAAGCAGGTGCGTAACCTAGAGCCCGTCGGCTCTTCCGGCTCAAGGAGCCACTAAATAACTAAATCCAAAATGGTCGCACACTGCTGACCTACCTGCGTGTTACCCCAAAGAACTGTGGTCCCTGTAGTTAGCGTCGGCGAGTACACCTATGCTCGTGTCGTGAGTGCAAGTGTGAATAGCGTTAGCCATCCCTGGACACGTGTTTCGAGGTTGTTGCCTCTCGTCAGCAGGGAGTAGGAAAGAGTGCAGGGTTGCTGTGTAGGCTACTAAAATCATTATCAGGTATGTACCTCTCGTAGCAACGCAGGTGCGTAACCTAGAGCCCGTCGGCTCTCCCGGCTCAAGGAGCCACTAAATAACTAAATCCAAAATGGTCGCACACTGCTGACCTACCTGCGTGTTACCCCAAAGAACTGTGGTCCCTGTAGTTAGCGTCGGCGAGTACACCTATGCTCGTGTCGTGAGTGCAAGTGTGAATAGCGTTAGCCATCCCTGGACACGTGTTTCGAGGTTGTTGCCTCTCGGCAGCAGGGAGTAGGAAAGAGTGCAGGGTTGCTGTGTAGGCTGCTAAAATCATTTTCAGGTATGTACCTCTCGTAGCAACGCAGGTGCATAACCTATAGCCCGTCGGCTCTCCCAGCTCAAGGAGCCACTAAATAACTAAATCCAAAATGGTCGCACACTGCTGACCTACCTGCGTGTTACCCCAAAGAACTGTGGTCCCTGTAGTTAGCGTCGGCGAGTACACCTATGCTCGTGTCGTGAGTGCAAGTGTGAATAGCGTTAGCCATCCCTGGACACGTGTTTCGAGGTTGTTGCCTCTCGTCAGCAGGGAGTAGGAAAGAGTGCAGGGTTGCTGTGTAGGCTGCTAAAATTATTATCAGGTATGTACCACTCGTAGCAACGCAGGTGCGTAACCTAGAGCCCGTCGGCTCTCCCGGCTCAAGGAGCCACTAAATAACTAAATCCAAAATGGTCGCACACTGCTGACCTACCTGCGTGTTACCCCAAAGAACTGTGGTCCCTGTAGTTAGCATCGGCGAGTACACCTATGCTCGTGTCATGAGTGCAAGTGTGAATAGCGTTAGCCATCCCTGGACACGTGTTTCGAGGTTGTTGCCTCTCGTCAGCAGGGAGTAGGAAAGAGTGCAGGGTTGCTGTGTAGGCTGCTAAAATCATTATCAGGTATGTACCTCTCGTAGCAACGCAGGTGCGTAACCTAGAGCGCGTCGGCTCTCCCGGCTCAAGGAGCCACTAAATAACTAAATCCAAAATGGTCGCACACTGCTGAACTAACTGCGTGTTACCCCAAAGAACTGTGGTCCCTGTAGTTAGCGTCGGCGAGTACACCTATGCTCGTGTTGTTAGTGCAAGTGTGAATAGCGTTAGCCATCCCTGGACACGTGTTTCGAGGTTGTTGCCTCTCGTCAGCAGGGAGTAGGAAAGAGTGCAGGGTTGCTGTGTAGGCTGCTAAAATCATTATCAGGTATGTACCTCTCGTAGCAAAGCAGGTGCGTAACCTAGAGCCCGTCGGATCTCCCGGCTCAAGGAGCCACTAAATAACTAAATCCAAAATGGTCGCACACTGCTGACCTACCTGCGTGTTACCCCAAAGAACTGTGGTCCCTGTAGTTAGCGTCGGCGAGTACACCTATGCTCGTGTTGTTAGTGCAAGTGTGAATAGCGTTAGCCATCCCTGGACACGTGTTTCGAGGTTGTTGCCTCTCATCAGCAGGGAGTAGGAAAGAGTGCAGGGTTGCTGTGTAGGCTGCTAAAATCATTATCAGGTATGTACCTCTCGTAGCAACGCAGGTGCGTAACCTAGAACCCGTCGGCTCTCCCGGCTCAAGGAGCCACTAAATAACTAAATCCAAAATGGTCGCACACTGCTGACCTACCTGCGTGTTACCCCAAAGAACTGTGGTCCCTGTAGTTAGCGTCGGCGAGTACACCTATGCTCGTGTCATGAGTGCAAGTGTGAATAGCGTTAGCCATCCCTGTACACGTGTTTCGAGGTTGTTGCCTCTCGTCAGCAGGGAGTAGGAAAGAGTGCAGGGTTGCTGTGTAGGCTGCTAAAATCATTATCAGGTATGTACCTCTCGTAGCAACGCAGGTGCGTAACCTAGAGCCCGTCGGCTCTCCCGGCTCAAGGAGCCACTAAATAACTAAATCCAAAATGGTCGCACACTGCTGACCTACCTGCGTGTTACCCCAAAGAACTGTGGTCCCTGTAGTTAGCGTCGGCGAGTACACCTATGCTCGTGTTGTTAGTGCAAGTGTGAATAGCGTTAGCCATCCCTGGACACGTGTTTCGAGGTTGTTGCCTCTCGTCAGCAGGGAGTAGGAAAGAGTGCAGGGTTGCTGTGTAGGCTGATAAAATCATTATCAGGTATGTACCTCTCGTAGCAACGCAGGTGCGTAACCTAGAGCCCGTCGGCTCTCCCGGCTCAAGGACCCACTAAATAACTAAATCCAAAATGGTCGCACACTGCTGACCTACCTGCGTGTTACCCCAAAGAACTGTGGTCCCTGTAGTTAGCGTCGGCGAGTACACCTATGCTCGTGTCGTGAGTGCAAGTGTGAATAGCGTTAGCCATCCCTGGACACGTGTTTCGAGGTTGTTGCCTCTCGTCAGCAGGGAGTAGGAAAGAGTGCAGGGTTGCTGTGTAGGCTGCTAAAATCATTATCAGGTATGTACCTCTCGTAGCAACGCAGGAGCGTAACCTAGAGCCCGTCGGCTCTCCCGGCTCAAGGAGCCACTAAATAACTAAATCCAAAATGGTCGCACACTGCTGACCTACCTGCGTGTTACCCCAAAGAACTGTGGTCCCTGTAGTTAGCGTCGGCGAGTACACCTATGCTCGTGTCGTGAGTGCAAGTGTGAATAGCGTTAGCCATCCCTGGACACGTGTTTCGAGGTTGTTGCCTCTCGTCAGCAGGGAGTAGGAAAGAGTGCAGGGTTGCTGTGTAGGCTGCTAAAATCATTATCAGGTATGTACCTCTCGTAGCAACGCAGGTGCGTAACCTAGAGCCCGTCGGCTCTCCCGGCTCAAGGAGCCACTAAATAACTAAATCCAAAATGGTCGCACACTGCTGACCTACCTGCGTGTTACCCCAAAGAACTGTGGTCCCTGTAGTTAGCGTCGGCGAGTACACCTATGTTCGTGTCGTGAGTGCAAGTGTGAATAGCGTTAGCCATCCCTGGACACGTGTTTCGAGGTTGTTGCCTCTCGTCAGCAGGGAGTAGGAGAGAGTCCAGGGTTGCTGTGTAGGCTGCTAAAATCATTATCAGGTATGTACCTCTCGTAGCAACGCAGGTGCGTAACCTAGAGCCCGTCGGCTCTCCCGGCTCAAGGAGCCACTAAATAACTAAATCCAAAATGGTCGCACACTGCTGACCTACCTGCGTGTTACCCCAAAGAACTGTGGTCCCTGTAGTTAGCGTCGGCGAGTACACCTATGCTCGTGTTGTTAGTGCAAGTGTGAATAGCGTTAGCCATCCCTGGATACGTGTTTCGAGGTTGTTGCCTCTCGTCAGCAGGGAGTAGGAAAGAGTGCAGGGTTGCTGTGTAGGCTGCTAAAATCATTATCAGGTATGTACCTCTCGTAGCAACGCAGGTGCGTAACCTAGAGCCCGTCGGCTCTCCCGGCTCAAGGAGCCACTAAATAACTAAATCCAAAATGGTCGCACACTGCTGACCTACCTGCGTGTTACCCCAAAGAACTGTGGTCCCTGTAGTTAGCGTCGGCGAGTACACCTATGCTCGTGTCGTGAGTGCAAGTGTGAATAGCGTTAGCCATCCCTGGACACGTGTTTCCAAGGTTGTTGCCTCTCGTCAGCAGGGAGTAGGAAAGAGTGCAGGGTTGCTGTGTAGGCTGCTAAAATCATTATCAGGTATGTACCTCTCGTAGCAACGCAGGAGCGTAACCTAGAGCCCGTCGGCTCTCCCGGCTCAAGGAGCCACTAAATAACTAAATCCAAAATGGTCGCACACTGCTGACCTACCTGCGTGTTACCCCAAAGAACTGTGGTCCCTGTAGTTAGCGTCGGTGAGTACACCTATGCTCGTGTCGTGAGTGCAAGTGTGAATAGCGTTAGCCATCCCTAGACACGTGTTTCGAGGTTGTTGCCTCTCGTCAGCAGGGAGTAGGAAAGAGTGCAGGGTTGCTGTGTAGGCTGCTAAAATCATTATCAGGTATGTACCTCTCGTAGCAATGCAGGTGCGTAACCTAGAGCCCGTCGGCTCTCCCGGCTCAAGGAGCCACTAAATAACTAAATCCAAAATGGTCGCACACTGCTGACCTACCTGCGTGTTACCCCAAAGAACTGTGGTCCCTGTAGTTAGCGTCGGCGAGTACACCTATGCTCGTGTCGTGAGTGCAAGTGTGAATAGCGTTAGCCATCCCTGGACACGTGTTTCGAGGTTGTTGCCTCTCGTCAGCAGGGAGTAGGAAATAGTGCAGGGTTGCTGTGTAGGCTGCTAAAATCATTATCAGGTATGTACCTCTCGTAGCAACGCAGGTGCGTAACCTAGAGCCCGTCGCCTCTCCCGGCTCAAGGAGCCACTAAATAACTAAATCCAAAATGGTCGCACACTGCTGACCTACCTGCGTGTTACCCCAAAGAACTGTGGTCCCTGTAGTTAGCGTCGGCGAGTACACCTATGCTCGTGTCGTGAGTGCAAGTGTGAATAGCGTTAGCCATCCCTGGACACGTGTTTCGAGGTTGTTGCCTCTCGTCAGCAGGGAGTAGGAAAGAGTGCAGGGTTGCTGTGTAGGCTGCTAAAATCATTATCAGGTATGTACCTCTCGTAGCAACGCAGGTGCGTAACCTAGAGCCCGTCGGCTCTCCCGGCTCAAGGAGCCACTAAATAACTAAATCCAAAATGGTCGCACACTGCTGACCTACCTGCGTGTTACCCCAAAGAACTGTGGTCCCTGTAGTTAGCGTCGGCGAGTACACCTATGCTCGTGTCGTGAGTGCAAGTGTGAATAGCGTTAGCCATCCCTGGACACGTGTTTCGAGGTTGTTGCCTCTCGTCAGCAGGGAGTAGGAGAGAGTGCAGGGTTGCTGTGTAGGCTGCTAAAATCATTATCAGGTATGTACCTCTCGTAGCAACGCAGGTGCGTAACCTAGAGCCCGTCGGCTCTCCCGGCTCAAGGAGCCACTAAATAACTAAATCCAAAATGGTCGCACACTGCTGACCTACCTGCGTGTTACCCCAAAGAACTGTGGTCCCTGTAGTTAGCGTCGGCGAGTACACCTATGCTCGTGTTGTTAGTGCAAGTGTGAATAGCGTTAGCCATCCCTGGATACGTGTTTCGAGGTTGTTGCCTCTCGTCAGCAGGGAGTAGGAAAGAGTGCAGGGTTGCTGTGTAGGCTGCTAAAATCATTATCAGGTATGTACCTCTCGTAGCAACGCAGGTGCGTAACCTAGAGCCCGTTGGCTCTCCCGGCTCAAGGAGCCACTAAATAACTAAATCCAAAATGGTCGCACACTGCTGACCTACCTGCGTGTTACCCCAAAGAACTGTGGTCCCTGTAGTTAGCGTCGGCGAGTACACCTATGCTCGTGTCATGAGTGCAAGTGTGAATAGCGTTAGCCATCCCTGGACACGTGTTTCGAGGTTGTTGCCTCTCGTCAGCAGGGAGTAGGAAAGAGTGCAGGGTTGCTGTGTAGGCTGCTAAAATCATTATCAGGTATGTACCTCTCGTAGCAACGCAGGTGCGTAACCTAGAGCCCGTCGGCTCTCCCGGCTCAAGGAGCCACTAAATAACTAAATCCAAAATGGTCGCACACTGCTGACCTACCTGCGTGTTACCCCAAAGAACTGTGGTCCCTGTAGTTAGCGTCGGCGAGTACACCTATGCTCGTGTCGTGAGTGCAAGTGTGAATAGCGTTAGCCATCCCTGGACACGTGTTTCGAGGTTGTTGCCTCTCGTCAGCAGGGAGTAGGAAAGAGTGCAGGGTTGCTGTGTAGGCTGCTAAAATTATTATCAGGTATGTACCTCTCGTAGCAACGCAGGTGCGTAACCTAGAGCCCGTCGGCTCTCCCGGCTCAAGGAGCCACTAAATAACTAAATCCAAAATGGTCGCACACTGCTGACCTACCTGCGTGTTACCCCAAAGAACTGTGGTCCCTGTAGTTAGCGTCGGCGAGTACACCTATGCTCGTGTCGTGAGTGCAAGTGTGAATAGCGTTAGCCATTCCTGGACACGTGTTTTGAGGTTGTTGCCTCTCGTCAGCAGGGAGTAGGAGAGAGTGCAGGGTTGCTGTGTAGGCTGCTAAAATCATTATCAGGTATGTACCTACACGTGTCCAGGGATGGCTAACGCCATTCACACTTGCACTCACGACACGAGCATAGGTGTATCCGCTGATGCTGACTACAGGGACCACAGTTCTTTGTGGTAACACGCAGGTAGGTCAGCAGTGTGCGACCATTTGGATGTAAATATCCAACAAATGCCTGTTGCACTTAAGGCTGGATGTGATATGCAGTTGCAAGGAGAGTTTTTGAAACAATGTCTGTTTTCCCTCAGCAAAGTCTCACCACTTTTTTCTCCTACAACCACAACGAAGATGCAGCTGTGATTTTGACTTCTACTTGGTCCTGTCTGAACTTCACCTAGCCTTATCTCTAGCTCAAATCAACAATGAGCTGTTTCCAGGGTTTCGCACCACTATATACAATGTCCCAGAGGTTTGTATCCATCTGTCATCATGGCAGGGAAAGAAAACAGATCTCTTGTCTGATTCTGCACACCCTATGGGCAAAAGAAGATTTATGCAGAGGATGAACGAATGAAGCATTTGTTAAGTGCAACAGTTGGCCAACAGGGCGTCCCAGTGCTGGGTACAACAGTTAAAACTCAAGCTGCTGAATGTGATGGAAGTAAATAGCCACGTTTTCAGCTGTTTTATTTTGAAATAAAGCTCTTATGAAATGGCACGAGACATAAAGGAATCTTATTGCCATATTTAGGAGCCAGAAAAGGAAAAGAGAACCCGTTTTCCTGGTATGACTGACTTTTGAAATTTGAAACCCGGCACATGAGATGATTTGAGGGCTCTATGAGGGGGCTAGGGAGTAATTCTATCCCTCAAAATCTTAGGACCTTTCATATGGAAGGCTCTGAATAGCAGCATCAGGCATTTTAAAAGAATCCACTTGCTTACCTGGAGCCAATGTAGTCTTTCCAGGTGGAAGATGATAGATTGCTGCCAGGGAAGATTGAGAAGCAATCTAGCAACCACATTCTGAACACCCTAGAGTAGACAGATCAAGTAGTCATGTAAACCATGTGTACCATGATCGTGGAGCAGACATTGGTTTTACAAATTTTTCCAGGCAACATTTTAAGAGTTTTCTTTAGAGCTCAGCACAGAGGGAAAACATGTATCATTGAACATTATTATCCAGGGGCAAAAAGAGAGATCTCTATCAAATTTAATATTGAGGCTCCTCACAGAGTCTACCAGGGATGTAGATACCCCTAATTCTATTGATCACTTGATACTGGACCATATGAATGGAAAACAGCCAGAAAAAAATGGTTTTATCTGAGTTCGGCTTCAGACAATAATCCTTCATCCATTTAGCTACTCTAGTGAAGCAGGATTTTAAGCCATTCTTGAGCTCACCTTTAGCCTTTTGAAAGGAAAACATAACTGATGTTTCATAAGCAGAGGACACCACTGTAAAGTGAAATGATTGGTTGATATCAATAAGGGCACCCATATAACCCTTAAATAATGTTGGGCTTAAAGAGGAGTCCTGTGGAAGACCTTGTCTCAGTGAATTTGTAGATTAAGAAAATGGTGGAAGATGGACTCTATGGCAATGGTCAGATTGAAATGGCCTGATACACAGCAGTGCTAACATATTCCACCATTGGCCATGGGTGCCATTATAATGAGACGAGGTATGATGTCAAAAGCAGCTGAGAGATATAATAAAGCTAGAGCAGCAGAGTGTTCTTCATCCAGACTAAGCTTTATAAGTTCACACACCTCTAGAAGAGCTGATTCTATAGTGTTGCTAGGTCTAAATCCTGATTGGGTGCTGTGAATTATTAATGCATTTCCAGGTACGGGGCAAACTGAGCATTAATGATTTTGTTAATGGGTGGATTTCATTTGGCCACCTGTTTAAATTGGCTCACATCTTCCAAGCAGCGAATATTACTCATAGTAGCAAGATCAACGGCTTGATTCTAGAGACAAGTACAGCAACCAAGCTGATATGAGTGCCCCCCTTTATTGATTTGAATGGAAAGAGCTAGTTGCATGGAGGACAGTACAGATGGACAATTCTTCCCAATGACCAGGCAGTAGAGCAGACCGATTTCTTTCTTACTATGGCCACCAGATTTCTCACGAGGGGGGCGTAAGTGCACGCGCTCTGCTTGTTATTGCTTCAGGGTCTGGTGGTGCTACCCGGTATAGGGTCGCTGGGTGGAGCCACGGCAGTGATAGTTTTCCGCAAGGCAGTTAATAAACTGTAATATATTGGAGGAGAAGGAGAGAGAAGAATAAACAGCAAGATCCAGGACTGGTTTAACGGGTGCTAAAATGCGAAGCCATCCAAAGACCTCAGGCCCCACAGCCCATTATGATGCATAAGTCCTGACCCAATGGGTCAAAAAATAGCAGGGCAAGCTACAGCACAAGTGAATCATATCGCTTTGGTGCATAAAGATTTAGCCTGGCGATACTGAAGATCACAAAGAACGTGCAAGTATTGTAGAAGACCAGCATTCCGAGGAAGGGGCCCCAGAATTAGTAAACACCAATTGTACTTCGAGCGCTAACAGCCCAGTAGTAGGAACAGCTTCACCCAATCAGATGTTAGTGAAAAATTCAGTGGAGGCCAATCTGGGACTGGAGGTCAGCATTCCAAGTACTCCAAAAACTAAAGAAGTTATGGAATAGCCTCTTTTTATGAAGGTCAAGCCAGGCTTGAGCTCGGGCACAGATCTCAGTGCTGATCTGGCTGAGAAGTTACATCACCGCAACCATTTTCTACTCTCCCCTTGAGGGGTAATTTGGATACATTTCAACCACTCATGCCTTCAATCCAGCCAGCAACATTCCTGTGTCTGGCAGATACTGTCTACGATGACTCCAGATGTTCAAAGGTGCAAAGTGAGTCAGGCTTAAATATCTCAATTATAGAAGCACTGCAGGGGAGTATCATGCACACTATGCAATGGGATGCTAAGACTATGCTGAATCTCATCTTGGAAGAAATAGGAGAACTGAAAGCCTCACAAACTACAGAAATATTAGCTCTACATGCATGACTCTCTAAGATTGAGGAGACTGTCGCAAGATCCCAGAGAGGTTACAAGAAGCGGAAGTGAGGATCTCTCAGTTAGAGAATCAGGTTTCCATATTGCATTTTCCAGAAGCAGAAATCTTCAGTAGAGTTCCAGCTAAAAGAACTGGAAAACCATTCCTGGCGCACCAATCTACCCATCGGGGGGTTCCAGAGGGGCTTGAGCGACATCAAACGCTCCATTGGGTGAATTATTTTATCAAAACACATGTTCTCCCCGAATACTCTGGAGATCTTACACTCAAAAGAGCCCATCGAGTGCCAGCACAGCAGCCCCAAATCAGAAATTCCCTCATACAATACTGGTGATAATTTGGAGACTATTGTGTGAAAGAACAAGTATAAGCTAAAGCTAATAAGTACATCAGAAATTCCTGATATGTCAGCCTCAGCAGTTAAACGAAGGAAAGAATTTGTTAAGATGCTTTATTTTTTTAAAGCGCAGGGCACCCAAGCAATGATTGTGCAGCAATCTAAATTGAAGGTGCTAGTGAAAGGGTGAATTTATATGTTTTGTGATGTCTCTGAGGAACAGGAACTGCCAATGCAAATCTCAAATAAGGCTTAGCTAAGTAATGTGTTGCTGGAATCGCGATCCATAGCTATTTGGTGTTGATTGGTGTTAGCGATTGCGATCTTAAGATGTTTTTTCAGTTTTTTCTATGCACTGAGGGGCATATTTGCAATAACTGGCGCATCCCTGCATATCAGCAGGGCTGCGCCAGTTATTTACAATGCGGCGTACCATGGGGCAAAAACTGCAGAGATGCGTGACGCATCTGTGCCGCAAAAGTGGCGCATTGCTGGAGTTGCGTCGCAAGCGCGATGCAGCTCCAGCAATGATCTGGGGGACCGTATCTTGTCAATCCTGCGTCAATCCTTACGCCTGCTTCAGGCAGGCGCAGGGTTTTGATGCAGCATGGGCCTAAAAGTGACTGAGTGAAATCTTGTAGATTTCACTCAGCCACTTTTAGGTGGCGTTCCTGCGCCGGAACGCCCCCCCTGCGCAGGAACGCCTACATGTGGCGCAGGGCTTTACAACGTGACGCATCTCTCAGATGCGTCACGTTATAAGTACCCCGCACCATGGCACAGGATTTGCACTGCCGCTGCGTCACAAAAGTGACGCAACTGCGACGTAACTGAGGCACAAGGGGCTTGTAAATCTGCCCCTGAGTGTTTGCTTCTTGGGCTGGGCCCTCGCTTCTGCTTATTTCATTTTGTACGTCCTGATGAAGTAGAAGTGGCAGGGGTAGACCGATTGATTTGGGCTCAAGGTCAGGGTGCCAGAACTTTGGGGGAGGGGAAGCATGTCAGGTGTAAGTGTAATGGAGCACCACTCACCATGACTTAGGGAGGGGCAGTGGGGTAGTTAGAGATGGGGGATTGGGGAGTGGTGGATGTTTGGGGTCAAAATTATGATAAAAGGGGATCCAAATTGGCAGTTGATTAGTTGATGCACCGAGGCTGGTGGAGTAGAATGTTAACCTCGCTTAAAGGGAAGACCAACTGCAGAGGTGATTTCTTCATTAGTATATGGCAAGATAAAGCTGGGGTTCAAGTGTCTACTTGTGGAAAAGGGTAATTATATGGCTCGTGTAAACCTGAGCTGAATGTCTGCGATGGGGTGAGTAAAACAATATTTGTTCCTACAGGGTTTTTAAGAATAACATATCAGTATGAATAATACCTTGAAGGTAGTTTCTATTAATGCAAATGACCTGAATAATAACAAAAAATTATGGGCCATAGAAACTTGGCTTCTAGCCAAGAACCCAGTGGTGATTTTGGTTCAAGAGACCCATATTGTGATCGGAAAGTTGTCAGGATTTTCGATGTTTAAAGGTTAGGCATCATACAGAGGGTTCTCTTCCTCCCAAGTGGCCCATCGGGGGACTGCCATTTTTTTGACAAAAGGGCTGGGGGCTGAAATTGTAAACAGCACCAGTGATAAAACTGGTGCTGGGTGAGCTCCACCGTGAGGTCAAGGCTTTTATCGTTTGTAAGCTTCTATTCCCCAGTCGAAGATAATGTTGTGCCATGTGAGGACCTGCTCCAGTCATTATTACAAAATCTTGGTGAAACAATAATTGGGGTATTTTAATGTTTGCAGAACCCAAACATGGACTCTTCTGTCAATCTTTCCGAAAATGTTGGTGTTAGAAATGGGGATCTCTAGTTGGCAGAGGTAGGTCCCTTTGTCCAAGTAGGGACCCTTCTTCCTAGTCAGGGTAAGGGATTTACAGTTCTCAAATAACCCCTGCTCATCCCCTTGGTATCTTGGTACAAGCAGACAGGCTTATCTCAGAGGCAGTGTGTAAAGCATTTGCACATAACCAACAGTAATACAGTGAAAACACTACAAAAGGACACCACACCAGTTTAGAAAAATATCCAATATTTTTATCTATCCAAAACAAGACCAAAACGATAAGAATCCAACATACAGTACTTAAAAATATAAGTTCTTTGCAAGAATACTTTAAAAACACAGTTCCTTGAAGTCGTTGCTCTGTCCGGTGCTACAGCAGTGCTGTAAACAACAGCATCCAACGGTTCCATCTGACCGCGTTGCACAGGGGAGTCAACAGACTTGTAAACAGTACCTTTTGTGTTGCAGCCGAAACGTTGGTGTGGGCCAGTCATGTCAACCATTGCGGTGTGAAGCAGAGCTGTGCGGTGTGCGATGCCCTCAAGTCGCAGTGCAGGCAGCCGCTCAGTGACGGTCATCCAGCGGCATTGGTGGGACAAGGGCTGCAGTGCGGAGTGAAGGCAGTGCTCGTTGCTGTGCTGACAGATCATGGTGCAGGCGGCAGAGCCGGCTACCGGAAGCTGGCGCTGGTCGGTCCGGACTGCGGTGTGAGACGGGGTGGTGCATCGTGTGACTTATGAGTGGTGCCCCCTAGCCACGATAGGGGTCACAAAAATCGCGATGAGCATGCAGCAATGGCATTGGTGGTCCCAGGACGGCAAGGTAAACCGAGGCGGTGTGGAGTGCAGTGCCCAAATGTCACAGCGCAAGCAGCGGCTTGGTGGCCGTGACGGCGGTTGTTGTGGTCGGTGAGACCAGGGTGGGGTGCGAGATGCAGCGGTGGCCTCTGCAGTGCCTTCAGGACAAGGAGCCAGGGATGGAGTCAGGGATGGAGTCGGTTGCTTTTTCCTTCTCAGTGGCAACTGAAACAGCGGTTCCAGAAGCGGTACCCCGAGGTTGGTGAAGAATTTGCAGTTCCTGAGACTTCAGAACAGGAGGCAAGCTCTACTTCAAACCCTTGGAGGTACTCAGCACAAGTAAAGCAAGTTCAGTCCAGTCCTTTCAATGCCTAAGTCAGAAGCAGACACTGCAGGACAACCCAACAAATCAACACACAGCAAAGGGGCAGCTCCTGGCAGCTCTACCAGCTATTCTTCATGGCAGGTTCCTTGATTCCAGCGAGTTCTAAAGTTCTGGGGTCCGGGCCCCAATATTTATGCTCAAAATTCCTTTGTTCTCTCAGGCAGAGAGTGTCTGTGCTTAGAACAAACCAGTTTGGTCCTCTCTAGCCCAGCTTCCTAGGTGGAGGCAGAATTGTCTAAAGCAGACCAGGCCCATTCAGCTGTAAGGAAATCTCCTTCCACTACTGTAAATTCAGCCAAGGTCTATTCAGCCCAGCCCTGACTCATCCAACCCCCCAATGGCTGTCTAAAGACAATACACACCCCCAGGCCATGTCACTCCAAAGCCAGACAGCCAATTCACAAACCCAGCAGAGGCACACAGGAAGGCTAAGGAAGAAAATACCTACTTTCCAAAAGTGGTATTTTCAAACACTGAACATAGAAATCATCTTTACTAACATATGTATTTTTACATTCTGAGTCCAGGCATACTAAACTCAATTTCCCTATCTTGTCTTAATAGGAAGTTATGCTTATAAAATGGTATAAGTAAAACTCCCATTCTTTCCTATGGGGCATATAGCCTTGCAAAGGTGAAAAAAACAAATACACTGCAATTCACCACCAGTACATGTCACACACACCAGTACATGTCCCACCTTTAACATACACAGCACCCACCCTGCCCACAGGTGTACCTTGGGCCTACCTTAGCGGTGACTTAAATGAAAGAAAAGGGAAGATTAAGGCCTGGCAAGTGGGTGCACTTGCCAGGTAGATATGGCAGTCTACAAACTGCGCCCAGAATCCACAGTGGCAGGTCTGATTTACATTTATCGGGATACATCTGTGGGTGGCACAATCAGCCCTGCAGGCACACTAGTAGCATTTAATTTACAGGTCTTTCTACTCTCAGTGCACTGTACTAGGGACTTACCAGTAAATCCAATATGCCAATCATGGACACACTCATCCATAACACAATTTACAACAGGAACACTTGCACTTTAACACTGAACAGCAGTGAGAAAGTGCGCAGAAACACTAAACCAGTAGCTTTCTTTTCAGGGAGATTCTGTAGCTCTTCATGTATAGATTTATTTTTAATCTGTAAAACCTTGACTTTTAAAACGCAGCGCACCTTTACTAATGATCACGTATTGATTAGTCTTGAAATAGTGGTGCTCAAGCCTCTGTTACATCCCAGACGTTGGTATTTTAATAAACAATACCTGTAGGAGGAAGGGTGGGTGCAAATTTGTAAAGAGGAGATAAGGGAATTTTTAACAATTAATCAAAAGACAGCTCCACCAAATACAGTATGGGATTCCCTGAAGGCATTCATTAAAGGGAGAGTGATAGGCAAGGATGCAGAAAATAGTAAAAAAGCAAAATTAAATAAGAAAATTTTAGAATCAAATGTTCATCAAAGTTATACTAAGTTTCTGATAAATTCATTCAGGGCTAATAAAAGAGAATTTGATACTTCTAGGCAGGTGTTGAGTGAAGCATATTATGTAAAGTGTGCCTCTGTACACTGGGCCTATTTACAAAACGTGCATGAGGAAAGCAACTTCACTGGAAAATTCTTAACTTGGCAGGCATGTGAACAAGCGACCAACAATATGATAGATGCCCTGAAATGCCCAGCTTCTGGAATTAGGAGTAAGGACTCGAAGAAGATGGGGTAAATCATGCTGAAGCATTTTAAACAGATATAGACACAAAATTAGTCGGTTGACATAATCTCTCTGGGCAGATTTTTAGAGGATTGCAATATTTCAGCATTAACAAGAGAAGCAGTGCTTAATATGTCTTGGACCTTCTCTAAAAAAGAACTGATGGAGGTCATTAGGGATCTCCCGAATTGTAAAGCCGGACAGTTTCCAAAGGAATTTATTTGACTTTTTTTGACGATTTAGTTGATTATCTTTTATTGGTCGCTAATACAAGGCTAAAGGGGGGCTTATACCATCATATTTTTTTAAGGGGAATGTAGTAAGCTTTTTAAAGACAGGAAAGAATGCCAAAGATCCAAGCTCATATCACCCTATTACATTATTAAACACCGATTATAAAATAATTACAAAGTTACTAGCCAATAGATTTATTTTAATAGCTTCAGGATTAATCCATTCAGATCAGAATGGTTTTATAGCCGAATGGTAGTTGGGGACAAATACATATTATTTGGCAGAAGCCCTGATGTTTTTTGCAGTTAATGATATACCAGCTGTGGTGCTTCTGCTAGACGTAGAAAAAGCATTTTACCTCATCTGGGAAAATGTACTTAATATTCTAACCAGATTTTATATTCCGTACCAGATTACGGGGATTATATATAAAATGTACCGTAATGCAGAAGCCAGTATCATCATTAATACAAGAGTAGTGGGGCAAGTAAAAGTGCTATGCGGAACCCCACATTGATACCTGTTAAGCCCCATTGTATTTGTTTTCATCATTGAGCCATTTGCTATAGTGATCCGAGGGAATAACAGTATCTGCCCCCCTCTGCCACAGTTGGGTAAAATAAAATTATATGCCGATGATATTATGTTAATTTTAGACAGTAGGAATGAGATGCAAGAAAAGGCTTTTGAGATCTTTACACAATATGAGAAGTTAGGAGGGTACAGAAATATTAAGCAGAAAACAGAAATAATAATATTGTGCGGGTGTGATACTGATGTTTTACACCCGGACATTGTCCAGAATGTTAATTCACAGCCAAAACAATACCTGGGGATCAGGTTCACATCGAAGATTGAGGAGCTATACGATCTTAATTTTGCCCTCTCCTTTTAAAAGTACAAGATCAATTCTCACAGTGGAATTAACTCCCGCTGACTTTTAGGGAAAGTTTCTCTGATTAAAATGTCAGTTCTTCCACTGTTTAATTTTTTGTTTTTGGCTATTCCATGTGTTTGAAATGCTACTTTTTTAAAAATCAGTTGAGTTTATGGGGTCGATTCACAGAACTAATCGGAGACAAAATCCTAACTTACTACTTTTGGTATTCACAGAAGGCAATTAGTAGTAGTAAAGTTCGTATTTTGCCTTAAGTTAGTATTTTTTCTTAAGTTAGGATTTTGTCTTAAATTAGTTTTTTGTCTTAAATTAGGATTTTGTCTTAAATTAGGATTTTGTCCTAAACTAGGATTTTGTCTTAAGTTTTGGTCTTAAGACAAAAAGCAGAGTGTGTGTTCCCTGACCTCCAAGAGTCACTTGGAGGCCTATAGAACTCATGGCAGTTCTTCCAGTCAGAAGGCATTTAGTAGTAGTAAAGTTAGTATTTTGTCTTAAATTAGTATTTTGTCTTAAACTAGGATTTTGTCTTAAATTAGGATTTTGTCTTGAGTCAGGATTTTCTCTTAAGTTTTGGTCTTAAAACAAAAAGCAGAGAGTGTGTTCCCTGACCTCCAAGCGTCACTTGGAGGCCTATAGGACTGATGGTGGTTCTTCCAGTCCCCCTTACAACTTTTTCCCTGGGAGGAGAATGTCTTCCAGATCCTACATCCTGAAGGCTTTGCATGAATCCCTGGTGGAATGGAGACTGGTAGGTTATACATTTGAATGTGTCACTAAACCTACATTTCGTATTTTCTTTAAATTACATTTTAATGTATTTGTTGCTAATGTGTAGTGCACCATTTTTAAACACATAAACCGATATAAAGAATTATTCTTTGTTCAATTTAGGAAATATGTAGCATTGTTGTTGTTTATATCGTTTTACTAAATCTTAAAATTTGTTGTCAACATGTGTGTTTTTCTTCATGTTCTTTTTTTGATTTTGCATTGTTTGTTTGAATGTATTTTGCTGATATGTGAGATTACAAGTGTCATTTCACTTGATGTTATGATGCTTGTAACTGTTTCTTTCACCTAATAACATATTTCATATATGTGTTTTATATCGTAAATGTCTGTTCATTTTAGTGTATATTTTTACCAACAAAGATAAACTTGCAATTTTGTAAATGTAGTTAATGTTTAATTTAAATGACTGGATTTGCCCTGTACCTTGATTGTTTAACTTGGGAATGGGGTACAATGAATAGGATCCCCATTTTGGCTCTGTTATCAACACCATTTACAGCCCAGAGCCCTTCTCTCTCTTTTTTAGGTTACATATCTTGTAGATGACATTGTGTCATAGGGACTACATTTTCCATGGCTCCATCTTTTTTTGAGTATTCCTCCCTTCCTCTCTTCCTCTCTTGCACCCCCACCCCACGGTTATACATACAACCAGGGCAGGCTCTATTTCGAGCGAGAACTGCAGGCTGCAGGGGATTGTCCTCCACACAGCAAAGCCCCCTTCTACATTTCATGCTTCATTTTGCCTGCAACTCCAGGTGGGCTTACACTTGAGGACAAAGCTCCAACATGGTGCTGGCCATGCGTGTCCCTTGGACTTCGCTGTGCATGCGCCAGCCCACCACATATCAGCACATTGTTCTCCCAGCTTGGCCGGGCCCCAGAGCCTACCACATGATTGGCCATGGTGATTCTACCATCTCCTATAATTTAAACCATTATCACCCGGTGCAGCCGGACCCAGAGGCTATTGTCATTTATCAGCATATTGTCATCTTATTCCCTGACCTAGGGATTATAGCATAGTTATTCTTACCTTCATGGAACATCCAATAAGACGCTCTGTTTCTCACTGCCTCACAGTATTAGCAGTGACACAGTGATTGCAAACACTTGCTCGAAATGCATGCATGAGCACTTAAAAACCACAGATTTCCCTGTCCCACTCTCCTGATTTGGCAGAGAGTGGGTAGGTCATTGGGTGCAGCCATCCCTATGACGCAGTGAGTACCTGATTAATGATTTGATCCACAGGTCATATATTGCTGCTAAAACTCTAGGACAATGATGTCAATTTTAAACTTTTTATTGATCATATCTAATAATTATAATGAGGTCTTGACGCGTTTAGAGCCTATTGCAAATAGTCATCAGGTATCCCAAATATTTGGAAAGAACTTAGAAAGTATTACACTTCAATTATCCCATGCAATACCCATACGGGACCAGCATCTAAATCAATGGTTTGATAAGAACTGTTCTGAGGCTTCTGCGAATCTCCATTAAGCTTTAAAAATAAAGCATAGAATTAAGCATTGCATTAAAACTCTTAGAGCCATATACGAATCAACTAGAGGAAAAAGAAAGAAACAGCTAAGAGACAAGGCTTGGGAGAAGTTAAGGTTAGGCTCACATCAGCAAAGCTTTCTGGAAAGTGTTCAACACTCCCCTCCTGCAAGATGAGGGTAGCCCATCATTGGATGTACATATAGATGAGGAAACATGGGTCAATCACTTCCAGAGTATCTTTCAAAAGAAAGATAAAGATACCTCAGATGTGTTATTTGTAGCTCCAAGGTATACTCTCCCGTTGGAATTCAAAATGGAAGAGATAGACCTTGCCTTGTCACAATCATCAAGTTTAAAGGCAGGAGGCCCAGACACAGTTCCAGTGGGCATTTGTCTTGTTTTGAATTTTCCTAAGAGTTCCCCTACTCACATTAGTTTTCAATGTAATAATCAAAAGGCACTCTCCCTTCATGGAAGAAATTTACAATTATCCAGGCTTATAAGAAAGTGGAAGGATCATATCCAGCGAGTTATCGTCCTATTGCTTTAATAGATAGTACAGAGAAATTAATGGATGGTTATTACTAAACAGACTGGAAGACTGGGTGGTTGAAAATAAGATCCTTGCAGAAGTTCAATGCAGATTTAGGAAGAGCAGGAGTATGGTGGATCAGTGCTCTAACCTAGCCTTGCTAGCAGCAAAATATTCTATAGCTAAACAGCATGACCTTTATATTGCCTTCATGGACCTATCTGCAGCATTTGATTTTGTGGCTCATATCAAATTGTGGCCCATCATGGAGCCGAAAGATGTGGATGCCGCAATAATCAGTTTTATTAGCCAGGAGTCAGGAGACACGGCGATGGTCCGCTATGGGAAAAAGGAGGAATGTACCAAATGTTTTAAAATTGAAAAAGTAGTAAGATAAGGCTGTGTCCTTTCTCCTTTTCTATTCCTCTCCCCATCCTGCAGTATGCGTACATGACAAAGGAGGAGAGAATAAAAAGAAAGCAAGTTTTAACATAGAAGTTAGGATAATTTTCCATATTTAGATATTCTTTTTGATTCTAAATTAAGATGGAATGAGATGGTGACATCCAGAGTTACCCTTATGACTAAAAGTATAGCCACAGTCTTCAGATTTGCCAAACATTTAGGTAACGGGCCTTTACAGGAAATGGTTCAAATTTACTTGGCAAGAACAATACCTGTGGCCACATATGGGGCTGTAATCTGGGGTATAGCACACGTTGAGATTTTATAAACCATAGAGGATAGGTTTGCTAAAAGGTCATTATCCATCCCAGGTTCTTGTTCTGACCTCATTTACCATAAAGAAATAGGTCTACCTTTTATTAGCCATATTATTGAAATGGCTTCATTATTATTATGGCTCTCAATCTCGAAAAGGAAAATGGTGCAATTAAATCAGCTCATTTCAAAGATATTATGAGTATAGATCACACCTTTAAAATCCCATGGTTATTTTACATTAGATACACACTTATTTGTTTGGGATTGGTGGATCTTTATGAAAATCCAACCCATTGTGAAACGTTTCCAAAATTAAGATTAAAAGGTTTACAAGATAGAATGAACAGAAATAAAGAAAAAAGTACAATAATTGCATATCATGCTTTACCCTCTGTGTTATATGGGTCTTCCTCCTAACTCACTTATGTTGAAAATCCACGTCACTGTTATATTTTGACACAATTCAGTTTAAATTATGTCCCTTTGATGTTGGGCTATCCCGCAATATTAATTGAATAAGCTTTCGGTGTATCCATGTGATGCCAAATCAAAGCAGTCGATAGTACATATTTTATTTTATCGCTCGTTCTATGTGATGGAGAGGAAAACGTTTATTGTCTCACCATTAATGAAGAAATTCAGCCAGAGAAATTGCATGGCAGCACTTCTAGGTCTCCAACAACTAGAAACCCCATACAAATGTTTTGTGACTGCTTCATTTTAACAGGCGGCTATTTCTATAGTAGACTAAGGGAACATAAACAAAGTCAATTGCGAGATTAAGTGCAAAAGCATAGACTAGCTCTTATATACTTCAATACTCTTTTTACTGACCATTATTGTTTGTGGTGAGTGTCCACCAACAGAATAGTAGGATTTTGCTGTTATTATAAAAGATGACCACCTATACAGGAGCACTATTGATTATACAGCTTTTTATGGTGTGAAGTGTTTTAGGAATCTTACTAATTTGGTTGTGAATTAACTGATTCAAAAGAGGATTGCCAATGCTGGAAGATATTTTATACCCTGTACAGCACTATTATATGCTTTATATTTTTTATTCTAATTTATTGTATTTTATGTACTTTAATGAATTTTTATGATGTACTTTTCTGCATTTTTAAAGCGAAATAAAGTTTTGAATTGAACTTTTTAATTTCAGGACACTATGGTGCCGATTCCGATCCGTTAAAAAAAATTACAGTACGACTCGTATCCGTATTTTTTTACGTACGAATCGTACAAGTACCGTACAAACGGTGAGCGACGATTCGTACTGGAAAAATACATACAAATCGCCTCTGGAAAAGTCTTCGAGACGTCCCCGGACAGTTGTGCGTACGAGTCATAAAACTGAACTCCGAGCGCACAAGTCCGATCCGTACCGGCGTTCGGAATGCACAATCGTATGGAAAACATCCCGTACGGAGCGAACTGTGTATGACCCCTACCCCGGGTACACTTGTGCCTGGGGTACGAGTCGTACGGCCCCCCCACCCCAGCCCCGTATGTACGCGCCATACCCCCAGCCCCATATGTACTCGCTGTACCCCCAGCCCCGTATGTACGCGCCGTACCCCCAGCCCCGTATGTACGTGCCGTACCCCCACCCCAGCCCTGAATGTACGCGCCGTACCCCCAGCCCCGTATGTACGCACCGTACCCCCACCCCAGCCCCGTATGTACGCGCCGTACATATGGGGCTGGGGTGGGGGTACGGCGCGTACATACGGGGCTGGGGGTACGGCGCATACATATGGGGCTGGGGGTACGGCGCGTACATACGAGGCTGGGGTGGGGTACGTCGCATACATACGGGGCTGTGGTGGGGGTACGGGGCATACATACGGGGCTGGGGTGGGGGTACGGCACGTACATACGGGGCTAGGGGTACGGCGCGTACATATGGGGGGTGGGGGGTACGGTCCGTACATATGCAATGTTGGGGTACGCACCGTACATGCTGACACGTACGATGTGGGTGATGGCATGTTCGTCGCGTAGTGGGCCCCCTTTTTCTCGTGCATTGCAGCGTACTTAGCTTTTCCAGCACTTTTTGGCTCCCGTAAAAATATAGCCGTGCGGAGTGCTGTGGGTACGAATCGTACTTGCTGGTCCGTAAAAAGCTGCCTGACTCCGTGCGGATGTCGCGTACGCGCTGTCCAGGATCGGAATTGTATGTATTTTTTTGCCGTACGGTGTTTTTTACGATTCGTACGGAAATTGTATTTCTGTATGAATCGTACTTGCTGGTTTGTACGGTGGAATTCCCGGGTACGAGTCGTATGGAGAAAACGCTCCGTACGAGTAGACTAAGGGAACATAAACAAAGTCAATTGCGAGATTAAGTGCAAAAGCATAGACTAGCTCTTATATACTTCAATACTCTTTTTACTGACCATTATTGTTTGTGGTGAGTGTCCACCAACAGAATAGTAGGATTTTGCTGTTATTATAAAAGATGACCACCTATACAGGAGCACTATTGATTATACAGCTTTTTATGGTGTAAAGTGTTTTAGGAATCTTAATAATTTGGTTGTGAATTAACTGATTCAAAAGAGGATTGCCAATGCTGGAAGATATTTTATACCCTGTACAGCACTATTATATGCTTTATATTTTTTATTCTAATTTATTGTATTTTATGTACTTTAATGAATTTTTATGATGTACTTTTCTGCATTTTTAAAGCGAAATAAAGTTTTGAATTGAACTTTTTAATTTCAGGACACTATGGTGCCGATTCCGATCCGTTTAAAAAAATTACAGTATGACTCGTATCCGTATTTGTTTACGTACGAATCGTACAAGTACCGTACAAACGGTGAGCGACGATTCGTACTGGAAAAATACATACAAATCGCTTCTGGAAAAGTCTACGAGACGTCCCCGGACAGTTGTGCGTACGAGTCGTAAAACTGAACTCCGAGCGCACAAGTCCGATCCGTACCGGCGTTCGGAATGCACAATCGTATGGAAAACATCCCGTACAGAGCGAACTGTGTATGACCCCTTCCCCGGGTACACTTGTGCCTGGGGTATGAGTCGTATGGCCCCCCCACCCCAGCCCCGTATGTACGCGCCGTACCCCCAGCCCCGTATGTACTCGCTGTACCCCCAGCCCCGTATGTACGTGCCGTACCCCCAGCCCCGTATGTACGTGCCGTACCCCCACCTCAGCCCTGAATGTACGCGCCATACCCCCAGCCCCGTATGTACGCACCGTACCCCCACCCCAGCCCCGTATGTACGCACCGTACATACGGGGCTGGGGTGGGGGTACGGCGCGTACATACGGGGCTGGGGGTACGGCGCGTACATACGAGGCTGGGGTGGGGTACGTCGCATACATACGGGGCTGTGGTGGGGGTACGGGCGTACATACGGGGCTGGGGTGGGGGTACAGCACGTACATACGGGGCTAGGGGTATGGCGCGTACATACGGGGGGTGGGGGGTACGGTCCGTACATATGCAATGTTGGGGTACGCACCGTACATGCTGACACGTACGATGTGGGTGATGGCATGTACGTCGCGTAGCGGGCCCCCTTTTTCTCGTGCATCGCAGCGTACTTAGCTTTTCCAGCTCTTTTTGGCTCCCGTAAAAATATAGCCGTGCGGAGTGCTGTGGGTACGAATCGTACTTGCTGGTCCGTAAAAAGCTGCCTGACTCCGTGCGGATGTCGCGTACGCGCTGTCCAGGATCGGAATTGTATGTATTTTTTTGCCGTACGGTGTTTTTTACGATTCTTACGGAAATTGTATTTCTGTATGAATCGTACTTGCTGGTTTGTACGGTGGAATTCCCGGGTACGAGTCGTATGGAGAAAACGCTCCGTACGACCATTTGTACCCGGGTTTTACAGGATCGGAATCGGCACCTAAATGAGCGTTCTCTCTGTTTTTACTCCAGGCGGCCTGAGAGTCACTAAACCTAGGTGAGTGATCTATGCCTCCCATCACAGTGTATTTAATCTATCTGCCTGCATTTACCATTTGACATGTCACTAACTTGTCACAAATTTTTCTTTTCACTGCACTACCTGGACTATACTGAAAACAACATGTTGATGAGTCTGTCGCATGCTGAACCATAATATGAATATGACCTATGTTTATAAGGTAACCACATTTAGGTTTGATTTGTGATTGGAGTACCCGTGATACTAAACTGTATTCCAACCTCTGCGTAGATAATACAATTTTCTTTGGTCCTGATGAACTGACATTTGATAATTTTTTTGACAGACGAGGCAAGAAACATGTTGACAGCTGACGTCTTAGAGCTATCAGAGATCATTGCCTCTAAGGTTAGCCATTACTGCTTTTAACTAGACAAGTAGACTCACTCATTAAAATTTGCTTTAGAGAACTACTTAGTCTATTTTAACCAAACTCTCCCGATGCACGTACACCTTACAGCACTTATCTACACACCACAGGCCTACACCCCTACTTCAGCTTTTGAATAAAAGATCTTTGTAAAAAGAGCCCCTTTACTGGTGCACAATTTTCAGAATTTTTAGCCTGCTAGGCCTTGGAATGATTTCTTTCACATTTCTCCTCTCTACAGTGCTCTGTGGTATATAGTATGTATACCGTCTAATGAATATTTTACCCTCATTTATTGAAGTATTTTTGTGTGTTACTTAAACTGTTTTTGTAATTTCTTACAATGGTACTGAGGGGTATAATAGGCAAAATATTTTTATTTTCCCTTTAAGTTGCTACACTTTTGCTTCACATTTATTTGATGTATAATCCAGACATAAAAAACATTATATATTTGTTTAATTTATTATAGGTCCAACACCCAGAGTATCTGGACAACCATCTGCCAGTACTACTGATGATACCTTCACTCCAGACCAGGAACAAGCCTGCAGTGAGGAATTCACTCCTGCAAGTCTGGATGATGAGGAGCAGGCTGGTCCATCTGGTCTTTCTGGTCAGACAGCTACAGTGAGTCTCACTCGGCCCACACCTATACCTCCCACCCTAGCTGTTGCCACACCTCAGCATTTGGATCCTTCCACTTCTTGTGTCCTAAGGAACATCAGTCCAATCTTGTGCCCCCAGTACTGGCTGCTGTTGAACCAACACCACAACCACCTCCAGTTCAGACAGGACCCAGAAGGATGGGGCACACTGAGTCAAGGGCACAGGGTTGTGAAGGTAGGATATGTGGGAGGGAGTCTGTCAGCCAGCAAAGTGACTTTCAACCAGGCCATAATAGACTAAGTCTTGGGATTCCTTATTCAGTTCCTAGACTGGATGGACAAGGTCTTTACAGAGCCCCGGGATATGAAGCAGGAGGAGAACAATGTTCAGATAGAAAATCTCAACTCCAATATGGGTTCCCTGACGGGGGTGCTGCATGATTGTTTTATCCATATGTGCAGGGCTTTTCCAGCAAGATCGTCCTCTTTTTGTGATCTAACAACATCTGGGCCTACAAGATCTGCCCTAGAAAGAGAGGCCCTGCCAAAAGAGGAAACACTTGCACACACCTGAGTTCCGGCAACAGTGGATCCTCCAGTTACCCTCCAGCAGGGACATTCATCCAGATGAGCAGGTGGTTATGATAAGACCTCCACCACCACCAGCAAGTGACAGAGAACCTAATTTCCTTCAGTGTGTGCCTTGCATTCGCTCTGTGGACTATTTTCTGGATACATTTACCTTTTTAATGCCATTTATATTTTGTACATTGGATTTCAAACAATGTTGTCTCTTCAATACTAATTTCAGTCACCATGATTTTCCTTTTTTGGCTTCTATTTTGTTATCTTGAAATTTGTTCCTTGTTTTATGCTGTATTAAATCAAAAATTACAAGTTTTTTGTTTCATCATTCAGTTTAAAAAGGTAAAATTGAAAAGATTGTTCATTCATAAATAAATTACATGTAGGTAATACTTTGCACATTTTTGAAAAATGAGAAAAAGAAAAACTACAAATAAAAAAGTATTCTTTTATTAAATTGTAATAAAGAATTTGTTTTTCATATATTTCTAATACATTAGAACTCGAGCAAAAGCCAAATACTTCATGCTCTATTTACAGTTCAAGACCTTCCAAGCACGTATTAATGCAATATAATCAAATAAATCTGAATAATGAACCAAATATTATTGATGTATGCCATCAGCTGGAGCTAAAACATCAGCCTCACAAGAAAAATCCCACATCAATTACACCAATAGTGAAAATAATGGCAGTACTCCATTTTGCGGGCACATGATCATTCCAATACACTGTTGCAGTATGTGGTGGCATGTCACAATCAACTTTCAGTGGTGTGCTGTGAGAAGATATTGTTCAATGATGAGATACATCAACAGCTTCATTCACACAAAATGACGATTTTGCCTATGTGAAGGGAGATTTTCATGCTTTGGGTCTCCTACCACATGTGTTTGGAGCAATTGATGGGACACATAATTCCTCAGTGGTAACGTTCAACAGAAAACAAGTCTAATGCAATCTTAAAATCTTCAGAAACATGCTTGCCTAAACAAAATGTAAACATGAGTTTGTTTGATGTTATAATGGACAGTTGTAACAAACAAGCCAAAATGTATATGTGCGTCATGTGTGATGCTGTATCACAATAGTGAAGGATGTTACAATTCCCCCTATTACAAGTGACATAGCATAAAGTGCAAAAATGATACAGAGAATGTTTCAAATGTTACATTATGAGTTAGTATAATAAAAACAACAATATAAACGTATGATCCAAAATGACTAGAAACATAAGATTAATTGGCTACATTTTTGATTGAAAACATATTACAATTATGTTTTTAATAAAAAATGCAACTCAGTTGTCTTACTCATTCACAAATGTTTATGTAAGCCAGTTTAGTTACTGAAAAATGATTTTGATAGGCATACATATTTTAAAACAACAGACAGGAATGTGAACATTGGTGACAGAGTAACACATACCCAAAAACTTAATTCTGTGTCCTTTGTTAGTCCAGATGATATGATGAATCAATAATGAACTACATATAGATTATTTAAAGGAACTTTTTGCAGAGGGAATGTTCCATCACATATATGCTGGAGTATCCCAACTTTAAAACTCAAAATCAGGCACAGAAAATACTGATTAGAAAATCTTTAAATACATTAAAGTCATATTTTTCTTATTGCAAATTGCAGTTTGATTTTAATTTTAATTTTAATTTAAAAATATATATATGGCTCCATGTTTGTAAAATACTACCAAAATATTATTTTTGGATTTCTTCCACAGCATATGTAAATACATAGGGCATGATACATTAATGATCAACTTAAATATTGAATCCACAAAATTAATGTTAATATTTGAAAAAAACTAAAGTTACTCACAGTAAGTTTTACCATTGTTAAATGCCCATCGAAAAGAAACAGGTTTTCAGTACAAATATTGGTAAAGCATTACAGTAAATATTAACACACATTGATTCATATTTTTATTTCTTGACAATAATAATAAATCTGCATTTTGAAGCCTTGTACACACATTGTACAAATGGATTTTTGTTTTATATAATTTTTTTTTACATAAGCTCAGTATTCAAATCAACAAATCAGAAGCATCCACAGGTGTAAAATAGTTCCTGGAGAGAATTGAAAATGGTTAAGAAAAAATGATAAAAAATACAATAGGAGCAGTATTTGAAAATGACAGCACCGTAACCAAATAGTTTCTGAAGATGTTCCCTACATGCAGGAGATAAAGATACAATTAAACCAAATTTTAAAAGCCTTGAAGCAAGTGAAATATGAAAATTACGAAAATGTTTTGAGAAAAGACTTCATGATCAGTTATGTTTACACAGATACAATAAAAATATTGTATGTCTTTACAGCATCTTCAGGAGCAGGTGAAGGAGATATTGGCCAAGAAGACCTGAAAGCAGCTGGCCTCTGTGTTTTGTCGGGTGAAACCTCTGGCACCAATGGACACGGTGGCACGGAGGGTGAGGGGACAGGAACCGAGGCCACTACCACATCATCTACTTTGGAGTCCTCCACAAGTGACAAGTCCTTAGTGTTGATGGACCCTACCGGAACTGTACCACCATCATCCTTGTCCATCACACAGAGGTACATCTCCAACCACCCTCTTGTCCCTGCCCAGCTGGCCAAACCCACCCCCTAAAACGGGCACCACATCCCCTGCCACTTTGGATCGGCTGCACTGATTGAGAAGGCTATTGACCTCTTACGCATCGTTTCTGTAGGCCAGCCTGTAATAGTGATTGGCATCCAGTGCCTTACCTGCCAAATGCAACAAATGGTTGCATTTCTGGATGCCATACACTCTTCAATGTCCAACATGCCGAGATTGTTGCAAAAATAGTAGCCTCCTCACTCAACACAGCCTCCCAACCAGCCCAAACTTCTGCCCCAACTCAGGTCCCTTCCTCAACCCCAATCCAAACTACCACCCCAACCACAAGCACACTCACTTCTTTGCAGGCACCCACTTCAACACACACAAGCAGCAAATCACACACAGACATACAAACACACACACACACACACAAACACCCAAAGAAACACACTAACAACATACGCACACTATTAAGACTAAACCCACAGGCACCACAAGCACAACACCCACATTCACCACAACCACCACAGCCACCACCAGACTCACAACCACCAACACACCCACAACCACCACAACCCCCACCACATCCACAACCATCAGCACATGAACAAGCACTACAACCACTACCACAGGCACCAGCACCACAACCACCGCCACAACCATCACCACACCCACAAGCACCACAACCACCACCATACCCACAAACATCAGCACTCCCACAATCACCACAACCACCACCACACCCACAACTACCACCACATCCACAACCATCAGCACACCCACAAGCACCACAACCACCATACCACAAATTATTACGTGGGAAACCTTTTTATTCTTCGTTTTTTTTTTTTGTTTGAATAAAAGTTGATGAGAGAAATATCTCATTTATTAATTAAAAGAGTTTAATGTTAAAAAAGTTGTCCTAACATTATTCTTAATTTACAATTCATTGATTTTTGAATATTTTAATGATCAAAATGTGAACATATTCTGACTTAAATTTATGACAATACATACAAGTTTTCTTTTTTTAAATAACATATTTCTAAATTCCAAATATTATTTAGACAAAATAAGCAATAGGCATTAAAATATTGGTGCAATCATTCATCATGACAATGGACACTTACACGATAAAAAAGATTTTTATTTTAAATTGCTAGTACATTGTGTGTTTATATTAACTTAATGAGTGAAAAAAATAAACGCATATGCATTACACCTTGAAATAAAACGGAAATAAAAATTTACTAAGATGCACTAGACAAGGGGAAATGTTACATAAACAAATTAAATACATGCATTATGTTTAGAAGTAACTTTGATTTGACATGTATTCTTTTTAAAACATTTTACCTTGGCTAGTGCAATTACTTTATTATTTTAAATTTAAATTGTTCAAAACATGTGTAATGCATATGTGTATCATTTAATAGTTTACAAAAAAATAAACACACCTGTATGAACACATTATGAATTTTGATTTATGTTACATTTTGTGAAAGTGTCAAATGTCATGAAAGAAGCTTGCACCAAATAAAAATAAAAAATAAAATAATGAATACAGGTGAGTTTCATTACATTTCTTAAACTGCAACATTATACACACATATGCATTACACATTAGAAAATACATTGCTTGTAACGGAAATGTAAAAATGTGCAAGTTCAAAGCGAATGTACACAGACAATTCAAAACAAAACAGAATGACGGGGTTGATTAGCTTCATGGTCAAGAAGCAGCAGCAAAGGAAGGACTTGGGCGATTAGGTTCATGATGGAAAAGGAAGTGGGAAAAAAAAAAGGTACGTTTCTACCTTTTGTCCCTTGAAAACTGCTGCATCAGGTTATGTGGTTTACCCGCCACAGATACGTTGGCGGGAAGGCACATTATGATTGGCCCAGCGAAAATATAGTCTTTTCACCCTCCAACAGCCAGTTGCTTTTGCCTATGATGCTGGTGGTGCATGAGGAAAAATCTGTCCGAGTCGGCAGGACTCAGATGGACTATCATCCATAGACCAATCAACATATAAATAGTGGGGCAGACCACCTAGTAGGCAGGCGGAGAAACCGACTGAAAAGTGATGGTGGGATCAGATCCTGCAATATCTAAATCAGGCCCTTACACCTGAAGAGACCCATCTAATCAATGAGGGAGTGAACTTTCAAAACCCTCCCACCTTGGTTCTCAGATATAATATGATCACTATCAATGTATAATAATTCAGATTCATACATTTTTCAAACCATGTACTGAACCAGGGTTTGCACAGTGTTCCATGAATAGGTTTTGTGTATTTATGCACTCACTTGAGCACTGCATCATCTCCACTTTGTACAGACGCTGCACCATTTTTCCTCATTTGAGCAACAAAGTTCTAAATTGTTTCATGCAGCGTTGCATTGACTGAGCAATAGTACATCAGAACAGCTTTGGTTTTAGAAGGCTGTTTTTTAAAGGCGTTTTAGTTGGCAGTGCATTGCACACAATACTGTAGGCTTGCTTATGGCACAATGCACTGAGTAGTATCCTATCTTGCACAAGCAAAAATGAAGAGTGCAGTACAGACAGATGCAGCCTTAATTAGGCATGCACTGACTGTGGCCTTGCCTGAGGGTGCACTGCACAATGCATGTATGCCTCGATTTGGAGCCATGATGCATTCTACCTTCTTTTATGTTTATTTGGAAGGTCTAATACAGCAGATAAATATGGCAAAAGAGGAAGAAAATATACTCAGTGCCAAAGTAATAGCTCAAGCTGTACAGAATTTACAAGTGAAGAGAAAAACCAATGGTAGTAAACCTGCAATGAAAAGCCGTTATAGACAGGGCCAAATAACCAAGGAGGCTGCTGAGAGCTCAACTTGACTAAGACATGTGAAATCTCTCAATAGAGGTCCATTCTCATGGTATTTCGCTTTGTTATCACTTCTGTTGAACACATGATATTGTCTGATTGTCATCACCATGGGGGCACAATGCTTTAAATAATGGATTGTCTTTTGTGCATATGTTTCAATATGTCGGACAGGCTCGATGTAATTCTAATAAATCTACTTTGATTGGCACTGATTTTGGGTTCGTTCCTCGTCTTTTCTACAGAGACAGCAACTCAGACGAGTTTACCTTCTCATGTTTTCAAAAATGTAAAACACAATCTTTTTTTATAGATATGTGTTATATGGAGATTTAGATTCAGAGGAATTCACTTCCCCCTTCCAGCAACAATTAATGTCTGAGGATATATGTTGCTGGTGTGTGTAAGAGCTGCAACCCTGCTTGTTTATATACACAGATGACGTAAAAATCACATCACTGAGGCCATCATTGCTAACATCATAAGGTAAATCACAATTGACATCATCAGTAATATTAATGAAGCTACAAGCAACTGTGTGTTTGTTCCATATCCATTATGGAGATACAGCCTAGTATCCAAATGTACCCGTTGCAGCACCATCAAGATACAGAAAGTGAAACCATAGCCTTATAATAGGTCTTAAAGTTAATTATGATTTCATTTGGCAGTGGGTCAAAATGCAGCAACATCTAGTTTTTCTACACAATAGAGACATTAGAAATATCAGCAGTAATGAACAGTGTTCAAAATAAATATCATATTAACATAATTAAACAATTTATGATATCAGTGAAGCTAAAGGCCACATCTTACATGGTTTGGCAGCAGAGTCATTGGCCACACTTTACAACTGGAGGCTAAGTCCTGTGCCCAGGACCCACTTGGCATGGCAGAAGGCTAAGTTCACTTGATACTGTGGAACAAAGTGCTGGGCGAAGGGATTATCAGAAGGTCAAAGCTTGTACTTCCAGCCTCTCTACATCCTGTGCCCAGACCTTGATGACCATGGCCAAACACATGACCTGTGGAATCCTGGTTTCTTGCACTGTGTGACATGAGGTCCCAGCACATGACCCGTGCCTATTAGTCTTGGAGTGAGTTATACAGAAAGTGACTTAACATGTGACTGCAGGTAATGATCTGCAACCAAGGTCTGCAGGGCATGGCATCAAGTAGTGTCCTACTAGGTTAACATGCATTGGCACATTCAATCTGGTCTCAAGCCAGCCATCATATAAAATTAAACACAATTGGCATATCCTTGCAGATGCACACAATAAGGAGCTACAGAGGGAAAAAGAACCTAGGTCGCCCTCCTCTCAACCAATATTTTTCTACACAGGCCTAGGTCTTAGAAGGTGTAATGGCCGTAAATTGTGGTTCAAAACCCTATCGCTTAAGGTATTTTGTACTACCCATATTTCAAATTTTGAGGTAGTCACCCACAAGCTCGCCACCTTCAATTTTTGATTAATAAAAGTTTTACTTCAGGCAGTCTCCCCAATGAGCCTCACGGTGTAAGAGCTCATGTAAATTACACCAGGTATTTCTCAAATCCAGTAATGAGAAAAACGTGAGGAAAAAATGTGAGCGAGGCGAGATGGCACCTCACGTGCGCAACACCAATTGAGCCTGCTGACTGGTACTCATCAGCTCTGCCCACTCTTATCATCATCGGTTGCCATCACGCTCCAAAAATAATAAACAATAAATAACGTGTCCACAAAAATAAACCCAAGAAAATTTTTTAATTTTTGTGCGGGTAAATAGTGCGACTGAATAGTGAAAGTAAAACAATGAAAAAGATGCACCCTCTATAGGTTCAAACTTTATTCCTCCTTAGATGTGCACCCAGTTCAAAACTTAAAAAGGTTGCTAAATATGCATACCATTATGTTGTGCCAACATGATTCATCGCCAAATGTATTCGTAGCGATTTCGTCAGGGCAAATACAGTCACTTGGCACACGTCAGGGACACTTCTTGGAGTTTCATTCGGGGACTGCCAAAAGTAAAAGACACACAACACACTTAACTATTTCCACGACCCATTCTGCATGGACGGATATATGTCTCTCATTTGAATCCATCAATTACCCTTGTGGAGCCATGGCCTCGCGTACCAGCTCGTTCCTACAGGTCACCCTAGGGATCCTTGTATGAGTCCTCGTGGTGGTTCAGCATTCAGCTGTAATGCCAATCTATAGAGAGGGCAGTTTCAATATACTCAGATTTCTATTGTTTACATACTCTTATCAGCAAACTGACATCCGAGCCCCTCGTTAATACTGTTCTAGTGTGACTCTCTCCTTTAGTTGTTTCTCTATATACTTATCAGCGCTGTACTAGGATTACAAATGCCCGGTATACATTCGTGTACACTGATGTGTCCTCACTCGTAAACCACAGAACCCCCACTAATGCGAAAACAAACCAACCAGGCATCGAGAGGGGGCATTTTAAAAAAAAAAGAAAGTTTTCAATTCTGGCCCCATTCTCTCGAGATTTTATCATAGTTTTACCCATGGATCGGTATTTAGCAAAATATTTAGCAAATTATTTATAAACGGGATCGTAGGCCAATGGAATCCTCTATTTCATACAATTTACGGCCATTACACCTTCTAAGACCTAGGCCTGTGTAGAAAAATATCCTTGCAGATGACAGTCAAATTGCAGCAACCCATGTTTGCCTATAAGAGATTGAGTAATCGGAAAGATCTTCTGATACATACTTCCTCTTTGGCTGTAGCATTATGGGCTGTTAGTGGCACCTGCCATAGACCATTACAAATACAGGAAGCGCATGCTATGCTGATTCATCAAAGATATTAAAGTTTGCAAGCATAAATAACTCACTCCATCATGCTTGGGACTGTGACCCTTAGACTGGGGTAGAAATGAGGTGTAGTGGCATCCACTAAAACTCTTTGGGCAAGATTCACAAAGGTAAAGTTAGACCAAAAGTCTAACTTAGTCTTAAAGTCTAACTTGACTACTTTTCAGTATTCACAAAGGTAAGTTACTACTAGTTACTTTACTACTAGTAATTTCCCTACTAGTAACTTTACTATTAGTATGTTTACTAGTAATAATGTTTCTAGTAGTATTTTACCTTTGTGAATGCTGAAAATAACCAAGTTAGGCTTTTGGTATAAGTTAGACTTTTTTTTCTAACTTTACCTTTGTAGATCAGGCCCTAAGTGTAGACCTTAAGTCTCACTTTAAACCTGAAGCCTAAAGTTAGACGTCTGGTCTAAAGTTAGACTGCAGGTCTAAAGTTAGACTTTAGGTCTAAACCTCGACTTTAGATCTAAACTTAAACTTCAGGTGTTAAGTTAGAATTTAGGTCTACAGTTAAACTTTAGGTCTAAGTTTAGCTTTGTGAATCAGACCCTTCATAGCGCCCTAACTTGCCCCAAATTCTGTTTAGGTCAAATCCAAATACCTCTTTTTCCAGCACCACAGCATTGCCATTGGGCTGTGAAACTAAAACCTCAGTGGTATAAGCTCACTACTCTCCCATCACTTGATAGCGTCAAGGTGCAAAACGACCCATTGAGCAGTGGCTTTTCTGTTTCATCTGCAGTCACTTAAGCTCCTATTATTAGGAGCATCTAGAAAACTCTCAGTGATATCAGGGAGTTTAGGCAGCTGCCATTGGGTGGGACAGCTGACAAATGACTCAACCTTCCACAGACATGACACTGATTAATGCTAGCTATTAAACACTGAATGGGCAGTACTGCTTTGTGTCCATTGCACCCCCATGCAGCTTGATGATGTGGCATGGCGAAAGATCCTGTCAACAGTTCTCAACAGAGCTAGTGTGCACTTGGGCGGCTTCCAATGTTTATCATTATTTGCAATATGGAATCATGATCACGCAATACAACAGCATAGATAAATGGAACACTGTATTGAGAATTAATTAAGCTGATTTTTTTTAAGCAATGCCTTTAATTATGCACAGACCCCACACCCACTCCATAAGACAGAACGTTGTACTGCCAACACTTGCTGGCATTGTGGGGATTCCCAAGTTAATCATCAACATATGTTCCCTTATTGCCCTATGCTTCAATACTTTCATTTTATTGTGTAGATATGTCATGCACCTACAGCAAGCTGCAGAACTTAACCACATAAGCCAATTTTTGTTTTTATTGTACACTATCTCAGAATGAAATTGAGTGATACATATTGTGTCAATATTGTTTCAAATACACAAAGGGCCATATTCTCAAGGAGATATCTCCGAGTTAACGGCACCTTATCGCAGCCAAACTTGCAATAAATTCATCACCCTATTCACAAGCTTGTGCCAACAGCCCTTAGCACCAGTGAACCTGTGATAGCAGCCGCAAAAAACATCACCACAGATGACCCCTGCAACTAGCGCTAATTAGATGTAGAGTAGGCGTACCCGTGCAAAAAGCTGCAACAACACCATTCTCAACGGCCAGCCAGATCGGCGATAGGACCACAAAACATGCGATAAGGTGCGTTAGCAGCAGGAAATGAACACCTGCTCTGACCTGGTGTAAAGTCGGATGGCAGCCAGCACCACGAAAGGGAGCCAAGCCCACAGCCACACCTGAAGAACAACAGATGCCATGGAGCTACTCATCAGACAATAGTGGACAACCGGGGACTCTTCACCAATGTCGTCGCCAACTACCCAGGCAGTGTGTATGATTCCTACATCTTCCAACAGTCCATCATCAACCGGCACTTCCAGAAGGGCACCTACAGAAATGCCCTGCTCATTGGTAAGTACCAAATGAACACACCACACACCTCAACTCCACAATTGTGCAACTCACAACTCTGGCAATGCACACGTTACAAACTCACATGCAACATGCCCACCTACCAGACATGACAGCACAAGTTACTGTGGTAACCTGGGCTAGCCATGTACATGAGCCATCAATGGCATGGCACCTCAGCCACACAATAGCAGATTGTGGGGAGAGGTGGGAACAAGGCATGTACGAAGGAGGCAAGTGACCCATTAATAAGCATGTACACAATGCCAAGTGTGGTGTGAATGTGCTGGCCTGACTTCAGTATGCAGGCCACACACATATCCATGTTGACACACACCGCTGGTGTATGGAGTGTAGTGGGCAGTAGACGCAACATTGTCACCCCAGCCAGTGGGGAAGATTCCTGAAATGTAGCTTGTTATGTCCCCCCTGTAAGCGTGAGCGGAGTGGGCTGGCCTGGTGTATGACAGTACTGCGTAGGGGTGTGGCTCCTGCACAGGTGGATCTGAGTGTGGTTCAGTGTGGGCCTTGACAAGAATGTGGCTGATGCGTGTGTCTCTGTTGTAGTGTCTGCA
Source organism: Triturus cristatus (assembly GCF_964204655.1). Lineage (NCBI taxonomy): Eukaryota > Metazoa > Chordata > Amphibia > Caudata > Salamandridae > Triturus > Triturus cristatus. Next base: position 505,296,466 of record NC_140591.1, read on the forward strand.
CCACCCATCATGCAATCGACAATGTTGCTATGTGGCATGTGTGTGGTCGGCCAAAGGTGTACATGGGGGAGGGCATGTCCGCTCGGGGTCAGGGATCACACATGCCAGCTGTTGTGTGTGTCGCTATTAGCACAGCATGAGCCAAAGATGTACCCTCCATGGCATGTCGAGTTCAGCCAGGCAGGTGCTCTACATCTGTGTCAGCACTGTCCTTGCAATGGGCCTACACACACGTGGCAGGCCACATACTGCGCAGCATCATGACTGTGTCATACTCTGGCCTGTAGACATGCGCAGACAGGCATGCCAATGGGGTGTCGTAGGGGTGCATGTGCTGTAATCACGCTGCACACACCATTGAATGTGCTCAGGGGGAGGTGCAGCAGTGAGGCTACGTAGTACACAGTGATGCAGCTCATTTGCAGTACATGTCATACAGGAATCACTAAGTCACACATATCACACACCAATGAACCAGTGAGCCTGCCAACACATCATGCAGTATGTAGTTGTGACTCATGTCGCTCTGCACTGTCATAGGTGACCAAGGATATGCACTCTGCGCTTGGATGATGACACCCCTCCGAGCCCCGAACACACAGCCCCAGAGGCAGTATAATTTGGCCCACAAACACACCAGGGGCATCATGGAACGCACATTTGGCGTGTTGAAGTCACGTTTCAGGTGCCTGGACATCACAGGTGGTAAGCTCCTGTACAGCCCAGACCTTGTGTGCAAGATGATCATTGCATGTTGTGTGTTGCACAACATATGTGTACGCAGCAAAGCCCCATGGATACGAGTGCCAGATGCACCTGACAATGACAATGAAGATGAGGCAGGTGGACCACACCCTACTGCAGCCGCAGCAGGAATAGCCTGTAGGGACTACATCATTGACAGTTTTTTCCTTGGGTGACGTCACATTGTGTGGGTCCTTCGCAGAAATGGCACAGTACGTTGACTGCCACAGGCACTGCATGTGCTAATAAAAGCATTCCTATACACATTCCCTGCATGCATGTCACTCATCTGTACAGGCACTTCACTCAGAAATGTGTGGGTGCGGCATGTCGTGCTGTCAATTGAGGGATTTGTTGATGGATGGTGGGTGTGTCACCTCTGTGCAGTGGGGCTGTTTATGATGTCACGTATACTTACTGCCAGTTCTGTGTGTCACAATTGTTAGGGTATCCCACTCTTCGAAGTATCACATGTGTCCTATGTCATTCCCTTTTGGCTGTCATTTGTGGCCTACAGGTGACAACAGGGATTCGTTTGTGCTCTGATATGTGCAGCCATGATGCAGGGATGCACTCTGTGACTCAAGGCCCACGACATGGGCAACATGTGCGTATGGGGGAGTCACGGCCCCTGCATTGGTCCGTGCTTTCATTCTTGTCTGGTCATGTACATGGCATGTCGGTGTGCAGGGGGTGTTGTTTGTCCCTCTGCAATGTGAGGGAGGGATGTGGTTTCACAGTGTGTACCATGTTTGTTTTCGGATTGGCGCAGGTTACATACTGAATGCATGTCTATGTGCATTGTGGCTGTTTTTGGGGAAATGCCTATCTGATTTGGACAATGGTCATTTGTTCTGTGTCACAGCTGTGGGGTTGTGCTCGCAGGTTGTCATCTCACAGTTTGTTTACTCTGCATTTCGGTTGCATTTTCCCACCAGACGCATGGGAATTGCAGGCCTGTGACTGGTTTTCGCAGCTTTTTGTATCACACTTGGACTCATCTCAGCTTTCTTGGCATTCGCGTTTCGCATTTTTGCGGCGTGGTGTTGATTTTAACGCGGTCAGTTGACGCGTTATCTAGTGACTATCGCATGGTACCGCCGTGTTGTGAATACCTGGTTAACACGGCGTAAAATTCCCGCCGTAGACTGCAATGTTGTAGGTTGCGTTAAGTAACTTTTGCGATGGTTATCACATGTTCTTGAGAATATGCACCAAACATTGATAAAAGAAGTTAAGCATGAACAGGCATGACTGGTCAAATGCACACAAAACTATACACGTTTGACACGAAGAAAAGATAAATACAACAATATGTTAAGCCTCCTTCTTGCACACACCTTTTGAAGTGTGAGAAAAAAAAGAAGTAAGCTGACAGAACTAATGTTCAAGAGACTTTTGCTGTAACAAGAGTCATTTATTTTTTTACATTTGAAAATTGGTAATCCAGTTAAAATGCTGGAGAGCTTCCTGGCAACCACACCTAGCCAAAATTGGTTGTTCATTCATGGGGCACATTTTGGATTATCTGTTTTATGATTAGAAACAGAAGTGAGTCCTTGTATCATTCTTCCCTTCTGTGCACCTTTAAGCTGAATTTCTCTAAAATGAATGTCATTCTTGCCTGCTGAATTGGAACTAATCATTTTAAAAGGTCAGATTTGCATCAGTAGTGTCACATAAAGATGCAGAGAGATTAATCAAGCATCCTTAAAATGTGCAAGCACATTTACAACAACCCAATAAGTTTGATTCCTCTTTAGAAAAAATGCGAATACTGGCGCTTTGAAGTCATTTTTGAAAATGAACAGTTAACATTTTTTAATTGTAGAATTATACTCATCAATGCTAAGAGAAGTCCATCTGCCCCTGCTATAGTATGGAAATTGTTCTGTTTTCTGTTGAATTATTCATCACCGTCCCCTTGCATCATTGCTCAGCAGTGCTACTTGCGTATCAGTTGAGATAGTGCACGTCTTAGCTTTAGGTTAAAGCATTTTTATAATGTCTATACATGTACTATACTACAAGTAAGTCCATTCTCCATGTTTAGAGCCCTGCTTTTTTATCAGAGTGATTTTTACCATAGGGGAGGCACAGATATCTCTTCTGTTAGAACTGACATCCTTAGTGTGACATTCCCATATTGTTGTATGACAATGTAATGCATGCCTTTACCACGCATCATTTACCACGTAATACCTTTCTAATGCAATGCCTTTATTGTGCATATACCTTTGCCGCGCATACCTTTACAACGCAAGGCAAGTATATAGTAAGGTAAGCAAAACCCATATATTTATATATATTTTGTTAGTGATCGTAACCCCCTTGTTTTTAAATTATTTTAAATAAAAAAAAATCTTTATGCTGGTAGACCCCTCAACTTGCCCTTCTTAAAAAAAACAACATTTCCCTTTTTTTACCGTCTTACTCTATGGGCTAATCTGTGCTATGCTAAGAATTAGTAAAGTTCATGGCTACCCTGCGGGTTTCCCAACGCTGAGAAACAAGATCCTTCGCACACAGGATCACGCAAGCTGCTCATTAGAAAGTAAAGGTTTTAAGGAGTTTCAGAAATTTTGGTCCTTCCTCAATCATCCTCAAGGGTAAAGGCAGCAAATTCCGTATCTGTGGTGCCAAATTGACAAAAGACCACCCTCAGCTTCTAGATTTCTCTAATTTTGGCACATTAAGGAGTCTGTGATCTGTGGATCGTGGTGATCTGTTCGAACTGTAAGGGGTTAACTGCCTTTGATTAGTGGGGAACTTTTACCAGAAATCATTCATTGTGCCACACAGAGAGATTTAAATTTGATTCTCTTGAGATCTGGCAGCCAGTGTAGACCTGCCAAAGATGACGAGACAGGATGGTGCTTGGAAATCTTCAGGAGAATGCAGGCTGCTGCATTTTGAACATTTTGAAGGTGCTTGATCACATACAGCGGACTTCCCAGATATACTGAATTGCCATAATTAAGTTGGGAAATACTAACTGGCACATGCATCAAACATGTCATTTGCGATTCCTTATTAGCGAAAAATAAGTTTTCGCTAATAAGGAATCGCAAAAGCCTATGCAGGTAGGAATCACTAATAAAATAACAATCCCTACAAATTCCTTATTTGCGACTCGCAGATTGCGAGTCGCAATGAAGGAATGGCCCATGGGAATGAATGGGAAATTGCATGTGCAATTTGCGAGTACTAAACAGGTACTCGCTAATTGCGCATGCAATTTCAAGGGTGCAAGGGTGGCAAAAGGACACCCTGTTTCACCCCTGAAATTGATATGTGCACCCATGTTGCGCACACACGTGCCCCAAGGGCACGTGTGTGTGTAACATGGGTCTTTAAAAAAATGCACTTCGTTGCTTTTTTCAAAGAAATCGCAATTTACCATCACCTTTCATTTGACGGTAAATTGCGATTCTTATTTGCGAAATCGCAATTCTTTTTAGTTTAATGCATTGCATTTAAGGAATCGCAAATTGCGATTTCTTAAATGAAATTGCAATTTAAGTAATCGCAATTTTGCGATTTCTTAATTTGCGATTTTTGTATTTGGGATGATGCATCCCAAATGCAAAAATACGAGTCACAAAGGGGCAGATTCTGAGAATCTGCCCATTTGCGACCGGTTTTTCCTTTGATGCATGTGGGCCCAAGTCTTGGATAATTATTCTTCGCAAAACCCTCCTTAGGGTCCAGAGTAGACCAAAGCAGCAGCCTGCAAGTTTCTTGGATTGTATCTCCATGGTATGATTATGATCTATCCAAAATCACAGACTTTTTATTTCCGTTTTAGGAGGAGGTAGGTCTCCTAAGTAGTTGGGCAATTGTAGTTCATTCCAAAGCGAGGAGTTGATGCCAACCACCAGCACCTCAGTCTTATTTCCATTGAGTTTAAGGCTGTTGCTAAACATTCAGTCAGTTAAGTTGTGCCTCCCTTATCGGGAAGTGCCCCTCTGTGTGCACTGCCAGTGATGCAAAGTTGTTAAGATAATCAGAAAAGTTCCAAACGTACAAATCAAAAACTTCTTTAATTGATTTTATGTTTATTTTTGCTCATTATCTTCATGAGATCATCATATGGTTTCAACAAATCCACTTTTGGTTACTCATAATGTTTAGAACATCTAGATGCGAACCCAAATGCATCTCTGGCTTCTGTGCTGCCCTTCGTCAGGGGGTAAATTCCTTCATCCAACGATTACGATTCATGAAGTGAGTCCCGTTGTTTGAACACCGTAATCGTTGGATGAAGGAATTTACCCCCTGACGAAGTGCAGCACATCTGCCCGAAATGCGTTGTGGTTCGCACCCATACCTCTACCCAACCCTAAACTCTAAAAATACCATCACCACCATATACACATACCCACCACAAACCCTAACAAACAAATGCAAAGCAATCATTCATGCATTTATGAAACTTAGAACTATTGACATTGTAATTTGAAATGTATTTTACTTGTGTTGTTTTGTTTGCCATGGAGTAATGTAACAGTTAAAGCAACTGACATTAAAATTTGTGAACTAAGTTCGAGTTTTAAGATTGATTAACCGTCCTGTGCTTTATGTAAATTCAATTTTTTCTTACTATAAGCGAGTGACTATCACTATTGATTAATAGATGTTGTTACTATTCAGGTCACTAGAGACCGTGTTTTCGATGCTGTGTGTTCAGTTAACACAACAGTGCACGCAGGGATTTGTATTCTTGATACAGTTCAACTAAACCAATGCATCTGGAAATAATATTTTTTTAAAGATCCAAAGCTGCAAAAGTTGTGTCTTGGACAGTGGTGAGAACTGGTGTATATATAACACTGAGTTACAAACATATGTATGCAGTAGACACATTAACCCGCTATGCTGCCTTATTGTCTTCAAGTGACTGCCCGAGGAGCTCCTGCTTCTTTTTGCACCACATAATCAGAAAAGGAGGAACCCATTGATCATTAAAGTGATATAAACTGATTGATTTGCACAGAAAAAAAGATTGTAGAGGTGGAGCGATTACCTCACTTGTGCATTAGGGTTACCTCACAGTGGACCGCGACATAATCTTGTGTACGGACACTTGTTGTACATAAAAATTTGGGGTCTAGGTAATGATTTTGTAATTTTGAATGTATTGTATAATGTCTAATGTATATACAAATTGTTTGTTGAATAAATGCAAAAAGATGATTGGTCTCAACCAGATATGAAATAAGAAATAAAATACGGTTGTGACCTGGAATGAATTATGAATGTGATTTATTTCGAAAAATAAATTTAAATTTGGTGGGATTAAGATCCTATGTGTTAGACCTGGCACCATTGGCATGGGTCCCCCTCACATTTTTTTGCTGTTGACTTCTGTGTTTTTGCTATGTTTTTGCTGGTCTAGATGCTTTGGGCACTTTGCCACTGCTATTCAGTGCCAAACTGCAAGTGCTCCCTATTGTTGTAATGGATTACTGACCCCATGATTGGATTATTTGATTTTACTTCTCAGACCCTAGTACAGTGCACCATGTGTGCCTAGGGCCTGTAAATCAAATGCTGCTGGTGGGCTTGCAGCACTGATTGTACCACCCACAGGAGCAGCTTGTAAACTATGGCTCAGGCCTGCCATTGCAGAGCCTGTGTGCAGTCTGGACTGCTATGTCGACTTGGCAAGTGCACACACTTGCCAGCCCCTAAACCGTCCCTTTTCTACATATTAGTCACCCCGTAGGTAAGCCCAAGGGCGGGGTGCATTGTATGTAAAAGGTAGGACATGCCCTGATGTGTGTGGTATGTCCTGATAGTGAATTACAGACAATTTTGTGATTCACTATTGCAAGGCTATCTGTTCCCATTGGCCAGAATGGGCAGTTTGATTATAACATCTTATAATCCTAACTGACCCTAGGAACAAGATAGAAAAATAAAGTTCAGTATGCCTGAACTCATAATGTTAAAATAAAATACATCTTTTAGTGTGGGTGATTTTTACATTCTGTGTTTGAAAATACCACTTTTAGAAAGTAGGTATTTTCTTGCCTAACCATCCCTCTGCTAGGTTTGTGTATTCCATGTCTGGTTTGTGAGTGACAGGGGGCTGGAGAGAGCCTTGGCTCCAGCAGTCTGATGGGTCAGGCTGGGCTGAATAGGCCCTGCATTGAATAGAGAGTAGGGGGAGGAGATTTCCTTTCACTGACCTGAGCTTTCATAGAATAGAGAGTAGGGGGAGGAGTTTTCCTTTCAGCTACCTAGGCCAGGTCTGATTTCAACAATGCTGTCTCTACCTCCTGCCAGGAAGCTGCACCAGGGAGGACATAACTGGTTTTGGCTGGGCACAGCCACCCTCTGCCTTCAGAGGACAAAGGATTTTGCAGTATAAATATTGGGGCCCAGACCCCAGAACTGTAGATCACTTCTGGGAATCAAGACAAACCCTTTGCCAAGGAGAAGAACCGGAGAAACTAATGGAAGATTACTGCCCCTGTGCTGTTGCTGTTTGGGGTTGGCTTGCGGTGGTTACTTTACTGCCAAGGAAAGGAGAAAAGGAACTTTGTGTGAAATATTACTATCTAGAAAAAGATCTCCAAGGGTTTGAACTGCGCTAGCCTCTTGTTCTGAAGTCTTAGGGTCACAAAGACTTCACCACCAGCTCTCCCTGCATTTCCTTGTTGGGAATTCTACCTGCAGTGAGGTGCATGCTGTTGTTTTGGGCCCTCTGAAGACTGCCTGTCGCTGGCAGCTGGAAGCGCGACGCATCAAGGAAGAAGCATGTCACCGCCAGAGCAGTTGCCGTCTCATCGCCGAAGAAGCGTTTCACCGCCACAGCTGTTCGCCATCGCATCGCCGAGGAAGCGAGTCGCATCACCGGAGAAGCGTGCCACCGCCGCAGAGGTTGCCTTCGCATCACCAGAGAAGCATCTCTCAGGACCTGTCGCGGCTCCAAAGTTCATCGATTTTGCCGCATGGCTAATGGGCGTGCACGCATCGCATCCACGTAGTTGGATCGCATAAAAGATGCCATTTTGTCGCATCGCACCAGATTGTCACATCGCCATCTTGTCGCATCGTAACCGGAATGAAGTAAGAAACCGACGCATCACCTCCTCTCAGGTAAGGAACAGACGCATCACCTCCCCTGCGCTGCAGTAAGGAACTGACGTATCACCTGTCCCGAAGCAAAGAACGGACGCATCACCTTCCCTGTGACCATTTTGTTTGTATTGCGTGACGCATCCAAGGTACTTTGAGCGTAAAGTTTTGCATTTACCATCTAGATTGAACTAAGCTTTTTCTACCATAAGTCTTATTTTTGATTACAGCATTGTGGATTTTTGTCATTTGGTCTTGTGTTAAGTCTAGTAAAGATTACTTATTTTTCTAAACTGGTGTGGTGTCTATTTGTAGTGTTTACACTGTATTACTGTATTTGTTCATAAATGCTTTACACTCTGCCTCTGAGATCAGCCTGTCTCCTCATTCCAATCTACCAAGGGGGGTGAGCAGGGGTTATTTTAGAATTCTTGCCCCTTACCCTGATTAGAAGCAAGGGTCCCTATTTGGACAAAGGTGCAAGCCATTGCCAACTAAAGACCCCCATTTCTAACACTATGCATATGAGTAATTAAATGTACTCCGGTGTAACTATTTTCAATATCTGTTCCTCCTCCTCATATTGTCTTTTGAACCTTTTGCACCACATTAGCCATTTATATTCATTACTCAGCCTTTGCTGTCTGAAAACCACCTGGCCACTACCAGATACTTAGCAGTCAGTGCATTTCCAGACAGACTACCTCAGTCTCATCAAACTAGAGTAGCCACGTGCACCTTCACTTCCACCATGGAAACAGGCTCAAGCAGGGTGGGTGCGAAGCTAAGTGTGGCATCTTGCAGGTTGGGGCTCGTTTAAGGTAACCCAGGTGGATGCCATGGAGATGGAATGTGAGGGATGTCATAGACTGTCAGAGAGGTATGTGAAGACAGCTACTGAAGAGCAGCTGTTGTGAATGGATGGGACCCTTTACCTTCAGGAATAAACTACCAGCTTAACCCTACATCTGTCTCTTGGATTATTATAACCAGCCAGTTTGTTATACTGCAGACGAGCGGAGGTAGTAACCTACATACAAGTAGTGAAGCAATCGCAATCCTAAGGGTCTCAACATCCAACTTGTTCCTTACTTCGTGAAGGACACATTCAAGTTAGTGCAAAATTGTTGTGCTCATCTTCGCAACCAGAACAAGTGACCACAAACGGAAAAGGAAAGTCACTTGGAGGAACAAATCTGGTGAACCTTTTGAACATTCGCCATGTAAGGTTTGGTTACCATAAGGCTGTTCTTATTCTACACTTCATCAAGGTTCCTGGTATTTAACAGTGACAACTCAATGCTCCTGGCAAGTATTTAGGGGTACATGCATCATGGGATTTTGCGATCGCAAACAGTGCGATTCTCAAAAATCGGCCGTTTGCGATTGCAAGATGGCCTTTTGCAATGTATGAAAGTTTTTGGGATGCGTCATTTCGGTAATCGCAATTTTTTGCAATTACCCAAATTGCGATTGCATTTAAGGAATGCCCTTGGGGCATGTGTGTGTGCAATATGGGTGCACAGTACAATTTCAGCGGTGTAACAGGGTGTCCTTTTGGCACCCATGCACCCTTAAAATTGCATGCGCAATTTGCGAGTACCTATTTGGTACTCGCAAATTGCGCATGCAATTCCGATTCGTTCCTATGGGCCTGTAGGCCCGTAGGAATGAATGGGAAACCTTTCCTTAATTGCGACTTGCAATTTGCAAGTCGCAATTAAGGAATGTTTAGGAATCACTATTTTTTTAGCGATTTCTACATGCATAGGCTTTTGCGATTCCTTAATTGCAATTCCTTAATAATCGCAATTAAGGAATTGCAAAAGCCTCCCTTGATGCATGTAAATGTAAATGTGCAGATATTTATATAGCGCAAATCACCAACCGGTCTCTAAGCGCTTGCTTAGGGAACCCGTCCTGGTATTCCCCTGTGAGATAACCCAGCAGGGCATCCACAAGGTGAAAGCCAGGCATCCCGCCGCCAGGGGCCATTGTGGAGATTAAGCAAGCTATTGCCCAGAGTCGCAGAGTGTGAACCCATGAATCGAGTATGCACTGGAACGAGAATTATCGAGTCCATGGACAATTTATGGACTCATGACCCAGCTGAGCCGGGAATTGAACCCTGGTCCCGGGCTGACCTCTGCTTCCAGGTCTGCCTACTCTAACCAGTGAGCCACACTTCTCCGTGTATTATTTGTATATTTACCCTGGTTTAAATTGGGCAGTTGGATTTCGTCAATGCTTTCTGCAAGTGAACCAGCAGCACGAGAAAACCGTAACAGCTTACCTTGTGCTTCTGTTCTTCAGTGTGTGCCATCCTGCAGGCTTTTCCCAAATGTCCCGCTAGCAGCCCAGTGCAGTCGTCAGGAGCGAGGAGGAGTGACAGCTGCGAGTGCATCTGATCCACTGTGCTTTGCGGCTGAGGTGCGTACACCTTTTGCGGTGATAAGCACACCGGTCGTCTCACCGCTCGCTTTGCATATCTTCATCACAGTGATACGCACACTCTTATAAGAAGTGTCAAGAGCAGGTTGTAAAGACGTGCCCTTATCTTTTCTTGGGGCGAGGAGGCACATGAGTTTTTTATTTCGTTGTGTAAAAGCCAAACCAGCTCAGCTCACTTTCACGCTAGTTTTAACTAACCTGTGTCAAGACCTTGCTTTTGCGACACATACTTCTTTTTGTTTATGGTCTTGTTTTACTCTTCCTTCAATCTTCACCCTGCTTACTGGGGGTGTATTTTTATTTGTGTTGTCAGTGGTACACACACTGTTCTTTTCTTGTGCATTTTGGGTAATACCACAGTGATGGGCACACTACGTGATTCGGCACATTTTGAATACTTTCATAGTGATAAGCACACTAAGGGCCATATGTAGGTGGGCTAATACTGGTCGGTAACGGCCGAAAATCGGTAAATTTTCCGTTACCGTCCGGTATTTAGCCCTTTGAGATGTAGGAGGCTGGATTGAAGGATTCGGTAATTCACCGATTCGGTATTTTAAGAAATCGGGAAAATACCAAATCGGTAAATTACCGAATCCTTAAATCCTATGTAGGAAGCACTCAAGTGAGTGCATTTTTGGTTTAAGAATTCGTTATTTACCACCAACTACAAGTTGATGGTAAATACCGAATACCTTTTCAAAAGCAATTTTGTGCTTTTTTAAAAGTGCCATGTGGCAGACATACATGCCCTTAGGGCATGTATGTGCATACATGTGCACACATGCACGATTCAGGGGTGCAACAGGGTGTCAATGTGACACCCTGCCACCCTTGAATATGCTCCCCCTATTACCGATTCGGTATTTACCGAATCGGTAATAGTGAATGGCTTCCCATTCATTCCTATGGGACTCCATGCCGATAGGAATGGATGGGAAGGTATGCCTTATTACCGATTCGGTAAATACCGAATCGATAATAACGAATATTACCGAATCGGTAAAATTTACCGATTTTTTACCTACATTCTATTTACCGATTCTTAAATACCGAATCGATAAAATTCGGTATTTAGGAATCGGTAAATAGAAATTACCTACATATGGCCCTATGTAACTTATTAGGTGATTAGTTGCACTGCATGTACATTAGCCAGTGGTACGCACACTCTTCTCTCCTGTGCATTTTGGATAATACTACAGTGATGCGCACACCAAGTGATTCTGCGTTTTTTGTTATGGTTTGGATGTTTCTGCAGTGCTCCTCACACTAAGTGACTGTTTAGGTGAATAATTGGATGGCCTGTACATTAATAGTCACCCATGCAGTTTTGGTTGTTGGAAAGTATTTAACTCAACTGGCAGAATGAACCAGCTCCTTCCTTTTTTTTCTCCAGCATCATCAATCCACAGATTAGATGGCAGAAGTTGCGCAAGGTCTTTGAAAGGTATGCCAAGGTGTGTGGGGCTTCACTGAGTGCTGAACTGAAAACTGCGCTATTGTTACATTGCCTAGGCTCTGAGGGTCATCTGCCAGAGATTGTAGGGGAAGATCTGAATGAGGATGAGGTGTGCATTATGTAGTTGGATGGGCACTATTTACCGAAGGTCAGTACCATCTTCGAACGGTGCCATTTTGGCCGCAGAAATCAAAAAGAAGGGGAAATGGTGGAAATCTATGTAACCACTTTGAGAAAGTTGGCGTCCTCATGTAAGTTTTGTGGGTAGGTTGAAGAAAAGAAACGGGATCAATTCATGCTGGGGTGCAACATTGCGATAGTGAGGGATGACCTGTGGCAGAAAGACAAACCTTCTTTAGATGAGGTATTGGCCATTGTCAAACAAATTAAGCACTCTCTCAAGTGTGGGAGGCCATCAAGAAGGATGAGGTTCAGGGTGAGACTGTTCAGGTGGTGGCACACACTTCAGTTAATAAAGACAACAGGAAAAGGGTAAGAGATCCATCTTTTAAGCCAAATGCTATAGATGTGAGAACATAGGATATCTAGCCAATGATAGATCTTGTCCAGCCAGTAAAGCAATTTGCAACAACTGTAAGAAAAAGGGACATTTTTCAACTGTCTGTAAAGGCAAAGGTTGTAAGAAGACAAGTCAATAAAATCTGTGAAAGGTGTTGTGGCAACAGTGAAGTGGAAGAGGATTTTGACTGTGGTCAAATTGTGTTGCAAGTGATGAGGGCAAGAGTAACAGCACATTGGAGTTGGTGATGATCAAAGGTGGCAATATGAAAGTCTTATTTGATTCAGGTGCCAAGATCACCATTGTTTCTGAAGAATTTTATATGGACAAGCTGAAGGGAAAATTCAAAGTACAGAAACCTGACATTAGACCATGTGTGTATGGTGGTGAACACATAAAACTGTACAGGTACTTCTGTGGTTTGTTAGAGTACAAAGACAGCTATAACTATGCAAAAGTCTATGTGTCACAGAAAGGAGACGGGTAAAAGACGCCTTCAAGGGATTTATTTGGAATACTCTGTTCTATTGCTTTTGATATATATTTTTAACTGCAAGAATTATTGAAAAACTTGCCAGAGAGATATTATTCAAATGTATTTTAACTAAGAAATATTTTTGTTCCTTGTGAGGACATAAGAACCAATTAACCAATCACAAAACAATAAATTCAAAACACGGGTATGTATAGAAACAGGTTTTATCTTTTGAAATTTATCAAGGGTACTACACAGTTATACAAACAATGCAACAAGAGGAAAATAAATACAATTGTATAATCCTTCAATGTCACTATTGTAAACACTTCTTCTCATTGTACATTATTTTCCAGAAGAGAGTGTGAATGTCGCCGTTTTAGTCTCTATGCATTTGTCCATGAGACCATTCAAGAATTATTGAATACAATTGATACGTATATGTCAAATCGATGATCGTCATTCTGTAGCTTTTGTTTAAGGTGAATAATCGTCAAAAGATACAGGCAAGTGAACTCTGGTGCTTTTTGGACGGTGTAATTACATTTCCAGTCCCCAGCAACTTCTCAATTGAAGAAGTCTATTCTGTTAAGTTTTGTAGTGCAGCGAAAAGTTGTCAGTCTGCAGTCGGATTAGTATCTGTATCTTTTGACGATTGTTCACCTTAAACAAAAGCTACAGAACAACGATCGATTTGACATATACGTATCAATTGTATTCCATAATTCTTGAATCTTTGGAAACACCATTCTGGGGTCAACTGTTAAATTTATGATAGTCCTGAAGATGGTCTCATGGACAAATGCATAGAGACTTAAACGTCGACATTCACACTCTCTTCTGGAAAATAATGTACTATGAGAAGAAGTGTTTACAATAGTGACATTGAAGGATTATACTATTGTATTTATTTTTCTCTTGTTACATTGTTTGTATAACTGTGTAGTACCCTTGATACATTTCAAAAGATAAAACCTTTTTCTATATATACCTGTGTTTTGAATATTTATTGTTTTGTGATTGGTTCATTGGTTGTTATGTCCTCACAAGGAACAAAAATATTTCTTAGTTAAAATACATTTGAATAATATCTCTCTGCCGAAAATATCGGACATGCTAATGTTATTGCAAGGGGCCGGAGTATTTTCTAGTATAGATCTCAAGTCTGCATATCATCAAATAAGACTTGAGGAAACTTCCAAGGATCTCACAGCAGATTCATCAGATTACCCTTTGGGTTGGTGTCCACGGCCTCTGTTTTTCAGAGGGCCTTGGAGAAAGTCTTGAAAGGGCATGAGGGTGTGAGGATATACCATGATGATGTCTTAGTCTTTGGAAAGGATAATGAGGAACATGATACGAGGGTGGATAAAGTGTTGAAAAGGTTGGATAGATATAATCTTACCATCAGGCTAGATAAATGGAAGTTTTGAAGAAGCTCCATTGACTACTTAGGTCATACAATTACTGGGGAAAGTGTAATACCTAAAAAGGAATTGGTAGAGACCATACAGAACTTTAAGTCTCCCGTGTAGTAGGGGTGAGTTGACGTAATTTCTTGGTATGGCCAAGTACTATAACAAGTTTGTTAAAGGCTTTGCTGGAATGTGCGTGAACATGAGAAAGTTACTCAGGAAAGGGGTTACATTTCTATGGACGGAAGCCTGTGAGGTAGAGTTTAATCGAGTGAAAGTTGAATTGCGATGTTTTGATCCTAAAGGGAAGTCAGTGTTAATATTGATGCCAGCATGAAGGGCTCGGTGTTGTTCTACAACAAGAAGTCCATGGTTCTGAGAGGGTGATTTTGTGTCTTTCACGCAGTCTTCGAGGTGCTGAGTTACGCTAAACCTTTGTGTGAAATCTATGAAAGGAAATGCATTGATGCAGTGTCCAGTAGGATCACAGATGGGTGGTGGCCTTACAGGAGTATGATTTTGAGATCAAGTACTTACCAGAGGTGAGGAATAAGGTAGCAGACACACTCTCAAGGCTGGTTGAAGTGTCTGAGGAGGACCAGCGCATCAGTTGCGAGGAAGATAAGGAGGTAGTTTGTGAAACAGAAGTTAGTGGGCTCACAGAGTGCACCTATCATGATGCTTACCTGCTAGATAAAGAATTGCAAGAAGTTCTGGTTTGTTTGAGTGAAGGATGGCAGTCAAGAACGAAGGGTACCTCTGAGGAATATTGGCACACAAATGATGAACTGTCAGTGGCTAATGGAATGTTGTTCAGGGGCACAAGGTTGGTTCCACCCTTCTCACTGAGGGAAGATCTCATTAGTCTAGAGCAGTCAAGTCACCAAGGGATATCCAAAACCAAACAAAGGCTAAAATTGACCTATTGTTGGCCAGGCATGGATATTCAGGTGGAAAGGGAGATTAGGGAGTGTGTTCAGTGTGCCAAGAGTGAAAAAGCATCAAAACCCAAAGTACAACCCATGGTAATTAGAGAGCGCCCGGTCAAACCATGGCAAGAGGTGGCCTTAGATATATTGGTCCCAATACACACGGGTGGTGGTGAGTCTTATGTGATGGTGCTCATAGATATGTACTCAAGGTGGCCAGAGGTAAACATTTCCACAGGGATCGAAACCAAGCATGTTGTAAATTTCTTAAAAGCATTGTTTGGGAGAGAAGGGATTCCAAATATTTTTTTAACAGACAATGGTGTACAGTTGGTGTCAAGAGAAATAGAGCAATTCTTAAAATCATGTGGGGTGAAGCACAAAAAGTGTTTGTTATATCACCCGGAAACCAATGGCATGGTGGAGAGGTTTAACCAGGTCTTAAAGGAAACGATTGCCATGGCTAAAGCAGGTCGTTTGAAATGGAAAGATGAGGTTGTCAAGAAAATTGAGGCATACAGGGTTTCTCCCCATGCAGTCACTGGAAGATCTCCATTTGGATTTTTCAAAGGGAGACATCCCAATACTCTGGTGGCTCCAACTTGGGTGAATGACATGGTGTCACAGCCAGTAGAGGTAGGAAGTAGTGCTAGCTGGATGCTCAAGGAGATGAAGATGCTCGTAACCAGAATTTTGATGCTAGGAAAAGTGTGAAAATAACAAAAGTCAAGGCTGTATACATGGTCTTGATTAAAAATCCTTGTTAAAACAGAAGTTCAGCTGGGTTTTTCAAGCCCATGAGGGTTGTGAAGGTTTTGTTGAACACTGTGAAGACAAAAGACTCCCTCATATGGAACCTCCAAAGGGTGGTTGTCCTTAAAGAAAGTGTTGTAAAGAAAGAGGCAGGGAAGTCGACTACCTCAAACCTTGGTACTGGAAGAATGTTGATGTCAGACAGCCAAGTGAGAAGATCTACCAGAGAGGGGAAGGTTCCTTACTATTCCAAAGGCTATATATAAAGTGAACCTTTTGCAGTGTGTTTCATCTGTGCTATCTGTGCAAGTCATGTATTATACTTGTGTATAGTTTTGTTTTTATTTATATTCTGTGGAAGGGAAGTGTGTGGCATCTTGCAGGTTGGTGCATGTCTAAGCCAACCCAGATGGATGCCATGGAGATGAAATGTGAGGGAAGTCATAGACTGTCAGAGAGGTATGTGAAGACAGTTACTGAAGAGCAGCTGTCGTGGATGGATGGTACTCTTTACCTTCAGGAATAAACTACCAGCTTAACCGTACATCTGTCTCTTAGATTATTATTACCAGCCACTTTGTTCCACTAAGTGACATAGTGATACCTCTTGTGCAGTTCCAAAAAGTTTCATCTCTTTGCAGCCCTGTCTTTGGGACCACCCCGTGTCTTCGCCTTCAAGAACAAACCAGACCAAGTGCTTCCTTTCTCAGCACATTATAGAAACCTGGACACATGTGTCCAGCCTGGCATTGCTGCACAGGATACCGAATGCACATGCCGGTTTGTGCACTGTGATTCTAGTATTCCACTGCATACATCAAAAGTCATGTAGAATACGTGGTTTTCAGAACCTTGAACCCCAAACCATGCCTCTGTCTGATAGTCACTCTCAATTCACACTTGAGCATAACGAACTTCACATTTCTAAAATAGCATGCCACCTTCATTCTTAAGTGCATGCAGGGATTTTCTTGACATTTTAGAAGTAAAGAAGTCAGAGACGAAAAACATTGAGGGAATAGTGTGTGTGGAGGTGGAGTGTGGGCAAAGTGAGAGACAGAGAGATGAATTAATGGATGGATTACTCTGTAGGGTGAGGTGGTGTGGTGGATGAAGGAATATAAGACTTGGTGGGGTTAGTGAAAGATGGTTTATGGATGTAGTGGATGGATGAATGGATGGGTGGGTGGATGAATTAGTGGTGTGGATGGATGGATGGATGGATGAATGGATGGATGGATGGATGGATGGATGGATGGATGGATAGATAGACAGACAGACAGACAGACAGACAGACAGAAAGACAGACAGACAGACAGACAGACAGACAGACAGACAGACAGACAGACAGACAGATAGATAGATAGATAGATAGATAGATAGATAGATAGATAGATAGATAGATAGATAGATAGATAGATAGATAGATAGATAGATAGATAGATAGATAGATAGATAGATAGATAGATAGATAGATAGATAGATAGATAGATAGATAGAGCTGTAGAGAGAAACCTAAATGGTATATGCACTTATAAATAGATACAGAATACAGACACTTAAAAAAGGAATGAGATGTTTATTTTTGTCACAACTTACCCTGAAGATGGTCATAGTAGTTCTAAAATCCTTGCCACCCGCCAATTTAAAGCCAGAAGCCGAGGGGTTATGGTGACCGTCAGTGCCATGTATTTTTCTAAAGTTTGCTACTTACCCTGTGGAGCGTGTATTACAAACAGTGTGTGATGAGACTGGAGCTCTGCACACTGCTGCCCTGGTCCTGCTGAGGTGAGATACAGAGCTATAGTGGATCCAGCCTCCCTTGTCTTGTTAAAGGAAACCACAGGTGGCACAATAACCGATTCAAAATTTGAAAGTTTGAGGTTTGTTTAGACTAGCGTTGCCCCTGCACGGCGGCCGTTTTGGAATGGGATGGCAATTACATCCAAGTATTTTAGGATGGGTGTGCATGGCATCGTAAGTTGAAGCACGTAGAACCAGTCGGCATCCTACGTTTACAGAATTGGAATGTTGATCTTCCAGGGAGAACAAAAAGGCATCTTTTTCTAGGATTGCCACTTTCCCAGAGATGGATGCCAGACACCTATTAACATGGCTCAAGTCCTTAACTACAGAGGAAAAATCAGCAGCACTGACTCTACAAAGCCCTCACACGTGCAGCTCCAAGAGCTAATATAGTACAACTAACATGATGGTCTCTTTATGCCTAGCCTTCTAGTGGCAAAAGACTCCCTGTTGTATTCTGTCTGTGTGATTTTATTTCAATGGTCGGTATTTACTGCCCGCAGCATACTGCCTGCTTACCTCCCACTCTGCTGCACACACATACTTTTCATACCACCGAGGAACATGCACCATTCAGGATATCGCGCCTTATGTTGTGTTGTGATGTGTCTTGTTTTGTTACGTGTGCTATATAGTATGCTAGGCTATGTAATATCCAGTTTAGTGAACGGCAAAGACAACAGCATTTTGTTTCCTTCTACTGATACACTGACCTTCTACAGTGTTATGTTACTTATAATGTGTTATGTTATGCTATGCTCTGATATCCTATTCTAACTTCTATTATATGACGGACATTTTAGTGACACAGGAGAAGGCCAAGAAGTGGGCTCTTTGGGTTGCTGACAGATTTGTTAGGTTATAAATAAATAATTCACCACAAAGGAATACAAACACAAGAAGCACCTGAGTGTATTTTTCATGGACAGGAGTTGGGGCTGCTGTTTCTCAGCGAGTCAGCGAGGTAGAGCAGAAGTGTTACTGGGAGCGGTTAGTGCGGTGCCAGGTGGAGTGGTGGGCACAGCAGGCTCCATAATGGCTCCCGTGGGAGAGAGCAGTGCACCAACCCTGCAGACTCCACAGTGCATGGCCGCTGCTGCCTGCTCTGGAGGAAGGAGGAGTGCTTAGCAAGTATCACAGGAAGGAGGAAGTATCGGCACTGCTGCTGAAGCACTTCTAGAGCCACCCAGGTGAGTCTCCTGCGCTACCTCTGCAGTGTTGTCCTGCCTACCACCAGGGCAGTAGGAGCCTCAGCATAGATGCTGCCAGGTGCTGCCCACCGTGTCCTGTCTGCAGCGCACTGTAAACACACTTGAGAACACAAAAAGAAAGAAAACCCACCTTTTTAAAGGAAAGATAAGACAGCACCGCAGGCGTCTTAATGAGGTAGGGGGAAAGAGCAGAGGAAGCACAGTGGCCTTGGACGCTCTAAGGGAAGCAACCACCATAACCTGGAAGCATGACTATGACCACACCATATACAAACAAAAAACAACACAAATCAAAAGTTGATGTAAACAATAAAACACAATGGACATAAAGATGCCACTGCCACGCACAATATGGAAAAAGTAACAAACACTTTGAACATGTTTCAATTTCACCATAGCAATGTGACGCTCGTGAAACGGGTGCAGCGCTGACAGATCAACAAAACAGGATCACTGTGTAGAACTGTTCATTCTACATAGACAAGAAAGTGCCACAGACACGACATTTAATGAAAAAAGTGGAAGCGGACAAGTCCTCTGGCAGTACTCTATGTAAGTTAACAATTGAGAAAAAGTGGGACAAGCAGAAGCCATATCCATTTAGAAGCAGTGTTTTTTAAAGGACACTGACAAAAGCCAATCAAAAGTTTGGGGAGGTAACTAAACCCATAGGCCGAATATGATTGCCTGCAAAAGGGGCAAACCTACTCCCCAAAACCTGGGGCAATAAACAATATAGTAGCTACAGTGGTTCAGGGATGAACTTCTACATGAAAGAATAAAGTTTAACCGTATACAAATGTACAAATAAAGTACCAATAAAGGTACCCACAAACAACACTTTCTTGAAAACAACTTTTTGCTATTAGAATAACTTATTACAGAACAGAAAACAGGATGAGGAATAGTAAAAACATTTAACATGGTGTTCCTGGGGTCACACATAATAAACATATTAAGACACAATTTATATATAACAAACACAATGGCAGAGGAATGATAAACAAAATGTCTGCTAATTCACAAGATTAATAATGCAGTGACTGGGGGCGTGGCTTGGACGCCGAACAAGATGGCCGCCTGAGACCGGAGCTCTCCCGTACCGCGGCGGACTTTTCATCTCTTTGCCGTTATCCGAGATCATTTCGGCAGATTTCTTGTGGCTCCTATAACCGGATGACTTCGTGCTGAAGATGTGACTGCCAGACTTCGTTTTCCTGCAGTTATTCGCCCATTCATGCTTCTCGATGTAAGTCCCTCAGCGCGACCGCCATTTTGTAATATGCGCGATGTGCGCGCGTCGCTGAGGTGACTACAGACATGCTCTTCCTGCCCTCCCTCCAGTCACTGGACCTTACTCTAAGCAACTAAGGACCTCTCCTTTGTGTTTTGCGCCCTGTCAGTGCGCTATGCTTCCAACTTACTCCTCATGTTGACGCTCCTTCCTGTGGGACCTCTGCCTTCATGCTCCCCTCGCAGCCTACCACATGCGCTGTGCTCTTCAATGATAACTTTCTTCAGTTTCAAGGCGTAAGACTCATACCATCATCATTGTGTCTTTATGCTGGTTCCTTTTTGTTGCAATTATGTTCACCAAGTCTTAGTGCGCATGGCTTTCGCGCCCACTGGTGACCTTGTTATTACTGGAAACACTCTTTGACATCTGCTTGCATTACCTCTGGGTCCGGGGTTTCTTCATGATTTTTTCTGGTGTCCTTCACTACTTCTGCTGACCGCTGGGCTCTTCAGACCAGACATATTGACATTCTCTGCTTTTTGAGTGCAGGTCGCTGTGTTGGTTTGCTTCTTTGCCTTCCTGTTACTGGCACGTTTAGGCTTCTATGGGCAAGCTACGCAACCCAAAGTTTGTCTTTGTGCCCTCGAAGACTCCACCTTCCTCCGTCTCTTCCTCATCAACAGGTCATTCTCCTCATCCTCCTTCCACAGATCAAATGGCGACAATGTCCTCCACCCGTTCTTCTCCATCACAACTTACCTCCAGCAAGTCTTCTCCTCCTGCCTCCTTACCTAAGCGCTTGAAGCAGGACTCCTCTCCTCCTCCATCCGAGTCATCTCCACCCCCTATATCTATGGAGTTGATACTTGAGGAGATTCGCGCTTTGCGCCCGTTCGTGGAGGAGACTAATACTAAGATGCAGCTTTTTGAGGCTAAATGGTCAACTATGGAGGCTCGTGTTTCTTCTGTGGAGCAGCAGGTTCCAGAAATTCAGTCAAACTCTCAACGCATCTCCTCTCTGGAAAAGTCTCTTCTCGCCCTTCAACAGCACACTGAAGACTTGGAAAACAGGAATAGGAGGAACAACCTACGTGTTTACGGCCTGCCGGAATCCCTGGAAGGAGATGATCCTGTCACGTTTTTCTCCTCTTTCCTCCTGAAACTCCTGGACCTTCCCGCCACTACCTCTCTCAGTATCCAACGAGCCCATAGACTTGGCCCTCGCTCCTCCTCCTCAACCAAACCGCGAGGGGTCATCATCCTCTTCCTCAAGTTTACTGATCTCCTTATGGTCCTCTCTTCAGCTCGAGCGAAGCGCCAAGTGTCCTGGATGGGTCAGAGAGTTTTTCTCTCTCAAGATGTCTCTAATGTCACTGCTGCCAGAAGAAAATAATTCTTATCTCTTCGTGCCCCTCTGCGCTCTATTGGAGCTAGATATGGCCTCTTTCACCCATGTACCTTCAAGGTAACTCATCAAAACAACACCTGGACTTTCCAAGATCCGGCTGAACTTAAGAATTTTATTCACATTCAGACCAATGCTGGCATGGACATATCCAATCCCCCTACTGGTTGATTATTTATCTGTTTGGTTTTTTCTCCTTACAGGTTTTTGCTGAAATTTTTCCCTCCTTGGTTTGATTCTTCTTCTGCTTGATGTGATTATATAATGGTTGTTGTTTGGGTTTCCTGTTTTGCATATAATGTCTGCTTTTGTACTGTTTATATCACCATGACTTCTGCATAACACGTTTTTCTTTTTCCCTCCCTTAGATTTTTATTCGATAAACCCTCTTGTATCCCTCTCCGTATCATATGATTCGTCTTCCTCATATTCCGTCCTGGTGCGGTGTGTTGTTCTCCGGCTTAGGAGGCCGTTCTTGTCGAATCCTCCCATACCCCATCGTCATCTTGTCATCTCCCTTCCCCCTTCAGGTATGTTTTCCTCAGTCATCCGTTTTGGATATGTACTGTCTCTTCTTCTACTTCTCCTTTCCTCCCTTTTCCTCTCTTTCCTTTTTCTTTGTTCTTCTCTTACTGTATCTCCTGACTTTCTTTTGTCTTGCTCTTTTCTCTCATTCACTTGTTGTTGTCCTTTATGGCGTTCTTGGTTTTATGCCTTTTCTCTGTTCCTTGCACATTTTATTGTTATTTAATTCAAAGTTATCTCATGGAATGTGAAAGGTTTTGTTAGCCCTATTAAACGACAGAGAGTACTTTCCCATCTAGCCTCTTATACTCCTGATTTAGTTCTTTTACAAGAAACTCATCTTTCTGAGGCGGAGTCTCTTAAATTAAAGAGAGGCTGGGTGGGAACGGTTTTATTTTCTCCTACATCTAATAAAAAGAATGGTGTGGCCATTTTGTGTCACAAGAAGCTCAAATGTAAAGTTCTTTCTCAGCGGTGTGGCATGTGATGCCCTCAGGTCGCAGTGCGAGCAGTAGCTCGGTGGCGGCATCAGATGGCATCGTCAGTGAGACCAGGTGGCAGTGTGCAGTGATGCGGTGATCATCGCGGTGCTGGAAGGTGCAAGCAGCGGCATCGTCATTGCTGAAACGCTATTATCGGCTGATGAACTGGAGTCAATGGCGCCAGTGTCGGTAGGCCAAGGCTGCGGTGCGGATTGAGAGCGGTGCATTGTGTAACCTTACAAGCGGTGCCCTTGAACCACGGTGCAGGCAGCGGTGTCTATTTCAGCATGGGGCGGCGTCATTGGGGATACCAAGGCGGCATCGTTAAGTGAGGTGGTGTGGAGTACGGTGCCCGCAGGTCACGGTGCAAGCAGCAGCTCGGTGGTGGCGTCAGTAGGCATAATCGGTGAGACCAGGTTTGCGTTACGGCATTGTGGCGGTGCCCTCTGCAGTGCCTTCAGGACATGGAGTCAGCAGCAGCATCGTAGACGGCGTCAGGTTGCTTTTTCTTCTGTTGAAGCACAAACACACAGTTCCCAGTGCTGCGGGCAGAAGAACTTGACGTCTTTGCTGTTCCTGAGATTTCTTGAACAGGGGGCAAGCTCTACTTCAAGCCCTTGATGAAACTCAAAAGAATAGATTGCAGAAAGTCCAGTCCAGTCCTTTCACTGCTCAAGGCAGAAGCAGCCACTACAGGCCAACACAGTAAAGCACCCAGCAGAGTGGTAGGTACTTCTCACAGCTTCTCCAGCTTTTCTTCTTGGCAGTCTTCTTGGTCCAAAAGAGTTCTAAAGTTTAGGGGTTTGGCCTCCACTTTTATAGCCCAAAAATCTTTGTTCTCTCAGGTGGAGAGTGTCTGTGCCCAACCAGAACTAGTTCTGCCCTCTCTGGTGTGGCTTCCTGGCAGGAGTTGGAGACGGCATTGTCAGAGGCAGACCAGGCCCATTCAGGTGAAAGGAAATCTCCTCCTCCTACTCTAAATTCAGCCCAGGTCTATTCAGCCCTTTCCTGATCCACCTAGACTATCTGGAGCCACTGCTCCTACCCAGCCCGTCATCCAAAACCCAGGCAGTTAATCCACAACCCCAGCAGAGGCCTAATGATGGCTGAGCTAGAAAATACCTACTTTCTAAAAGTGGTATTTTCAAACACAGAATGTAAAAATCACCTTCACTAAAAGATGCATCTTTAGATTCTGAGTTTAGGCATACTATACTTCATTTCTCTACCTAGTTCCCAGGACCAGTTGCACTTTACCACTAATCAGCAGTGAGAAAATTGTGCAATAACACTAAGTCAGCAGAAACAGAGTCAAAACCGGGAGGTCAGAAAGCAAAAACTCAGGGGAAACATGCCAAAAGATGTCATGTCTAACACATGTCCTCTCCAGCTGAAATTAGGGAGATCTACCCATCCTCATGGGAGTTCTCTTCACTAAGGCAGAAGAACCTGGACAGACCATCTGCGTTGGCGTGTTCTGTGCCAGGGCGGTGTTCCACCGTAAAGTCCATTCCCTTTAGGGAGATAGCCCACCTCAGCAGTTTTGGATTCTCACCCCTCATTTGCATCAACCATCTGAGGGGCCTGTGGGCTGTCTGAACCCGGAAGTGCGTCTCAAACAGGTAGGGCCTCAGGTTCTTCAGTCCCAAGACCACAGCAAAAGCTTCCCTTTCATTTAGTTGTGAGAGCACCGCTCCCACACCATGCTCTGAAGCGTCAGTCTGCATGACAAATTCCTTGGAGAAGTCAGGTGCCTCGAGCACAGGTGCCATACACATGGCGGCCTTCAGGGCATCAAAAGCCTTCTGGCAGGACTCAGTCCAGAGCAACTTTTTGGGCTGCTTCCTGGAAGTTACTCTGTTAGTGGGGCAACAAAGGTGCCATACCCCTCAAAAGTCAATACCGGGAGCTCAGAAAGCAAAATCTCAAGGGGAACACGCCAAAAGATGCCAAGTCTAACACCTTCAGATTAAGAGCAGATAGAGAAATTATGTTTACACTCAAATCAATTGTAACTTGAACTTATTTTTTAATGGTAAAGTCAGAATTTATATTATAAGTTTGAAAATGCTAATGGATTGAAGCTAGCCTGGCTGATTAGGGGTGCTTGTTCCCGGTCCAGGGAGGACCTGGCATGGCAGTTCGGGCTGGACTGTTGCCTTGAGGCACAGGGTCAAGACTGATTTGCATATGGCTGGATCTAAACTGGGGTGGCATGGTGAGCAAAAGAACAATGGATGTAACCCAGATCTTAGGACTGGGGGTGAATGTTTGATTGGCTCTGCATTCCGTCCATCACCTGTGTGTCTTTTACTTTTATAAAGTTGGCATTTTCCTGCTCAAAGTTTCTTTCTAGGAATTTCCAGGTGCCTGGAACAGTTAATGGTTCCCCATCACAAATGTGCATTGACCCAGACAGTGGACAGTGGGACCTGTGAAAAGCTGGGGAGGATCTGTACCCTGTCCTGATTGCATTTTAAAGGACCATGCCCACAGCACACACAAAGGAATCTGACACCAGGCCTGTACTTGCTTTTGTCCCCCTTGGACAGTTTGGGGTCAGGACCAAGAGAAGTGCAAGAACTGACTTAAACAAGTTTTGGGGTAGGTGAGGGGATTCTCCCCCACAAAGGCTGGCCACAGGTATAAAAGTGGGGCATTCATCAGAACACTCTTGGATGTGCAGAAGATTCAGAGGAAGGACATATATGTTGTCAGATGGACTGTCTTGTTGCTTGAAGGACTGCCTAGCTGTCTGAAGAAGGAAGGCTGAGCCTGCTTGCCTTGGTCCTAGGCTATCCATGGTGAATCCAACTGTCACTTGGCTGACCACCTGCATGAGCTACAGGGACACATCAAGCTTTCAGAAGCCTCCTTGCAGCTGCCCAGCTGACCAGCTGCATTTAGACCTGTTGGATCTGCATGGACCTGCCTGAGCCCTACTGCTGGCTTCTGCTGGAATGTTTCCTAATCCCCAAGAGATGCCACCCAGGTCCTAGACCCTCGACTGGCATCAGTGAGAGCGCTTCCTGAAGTAAAATGTGAAAATCCTATTGACAACGAACTGACCTATTCCCCCCAAGAGTTTGCTGTATCTGTACCGAACTCTATCACATCAGCCTGAACTTGTGACTTTCTCCTGGTCCAGTGCAACCGAATAACCACGAGTGCTGCTTGGCGCTAACTTTAAAATTCAATGGTCCAGATGTACAAAGCTTCCCATTTTTCATTTCTTAAATAGCCACTCCATAGGCATTGCTATATAAGGAATACAAAAGTATATGTACTAAATTTGTGATTCCCTAATAGAGAATCCTACAAAGGAGGAATCACTATTAGGGAGTCGCATATAGAAAATGCCATTGCATTCGGACCTATGGGCAAAATAGGAAATGGTTTGCAGTTCCTAAATTGTGATTCCCTAATGAGAAATTGCAATTTAAGAAATGCACAGCCATGGGTGCCTCTGGATTTAAGCCCCCCTGGAGGCACCTTGAATATCCGAGTGCACATGTAACTGCACATATGCTCTAGGGGCATATGTGTTCCTCATGTCACATTAAAAATTGACTTTTCAAATGCATTTTTTAATCTTGCACATGGTTACTATGAAGTTCAAGTCAATAGTAATAGAATTGCCTAAAAATACTGATTCTCATTTAGGAAATGCTACGTACATGTGCTTTATGAATCACAAATAGCTAATCTCTAATAGCGATTTCTAAATCGGGTAGAAATTGCAAATTGCGACTGGTTTTGGACTTTTGTACATCTGAAAAGTCCATTTAGCATTTCTTAAATGGTCCGAAATAGAGATTTGGCCTGATAAGAAATGCTAAATGGCTTAGTTCATCTGGGCCAGGATCTCCTGTTATACTGATTGGATTGTTGCTGTTCTGGGATCATTTTTATATATTAAAATGTATTCTATTTTTCTAAGTTATTTGGGATTTTTTTGGTGTTGTGTTTTCACTTTATTACTGTCTGTGTGCTGCATAAATACTTGACATATTGCATTTAAGTAAAGCCTGACTGCTTTTGTGCCAAGCTTCCACAGGGTTAGGCATAGGTTAATTTACGGACTTTTGTAGTTTACCCTGACAAGGATTGTGATTGTTCCTTGAGTGGGGCTTTCACCCCTCTCAACCAGTAACCCAATTTCTTACATCCTCCAACCAGAGCAAAGACACCTGGCTTACGCTGCTTACAGTCCTACTAGTCCAAATCCCTTTGTGAGAGGAGGTTAGTAAAGAGCTTTAAGGGAATTCAATTCATACGTCCACTTCCCAGTTTCCTTTTTCCCCCCACATAAGGGTGGAAAGTTCAATTTGGGCTAAATCAAGTGGGCACTTGTCCAAATACCTGTTCTATCTTTAATGCCCTCTCCACAGACACTCGTGAAAGATGAATTCCTGATTGATGCCAAAAGTGGTAGATAAATTACTGATCAGATTATGGAGTTTCAAATATTTTCCAACTCCAACATTTCCTGTGTGGAGTTATAGCACGTATTTACATATTCATTTAGGACTATTGAGGACTTCAAAACAGTTTAATCGGCGCACTTCTGGAATGATCATGATCTTCTCCAAACTGACTTTGACTTAAAATGTAAGCCCCCCTTATATGCAGCTTCTCTTTATTAAAAGACCAGTGCATTGCAGCTGCTTGTATACTCAAAAGAAGCACCTACAACTCTTTGGAGAAACCACATCAGTGTCTTGCACAAAGGCCTGCTTTGCCTTACAAGGAAAAATGACAATATATAATATTATATCCCAGAATCTTGCTTCCGCTAATCATGTTTCAGTTCAGTGTAACCCCCTTAACACAAAACTTGCATTATCCATGGTTTTGAAAAAATGTCGGTGTTTATCTACTTCTGGCAGGTGAAGACCTCTAAGGGGCAAATTATGATCTCGTCTGGAAAGCATTCTGACCAAATACGTTTCGGAATACTTTCCAGACGACTCGGATCGGGGTAGTCCGACCGAGCAATTTGGATGCATCTGTAAGCTTCCGGATACGATTTGGTTGGACTCAATGGGAGCCTGTGTTCCGAATGAGAACACAGGCTCCCATTGAAGAAAGGGGTGGCTGAGGAAAATCGTGCACCCTGGAGCACGCACCCTTTGGTGCCTGCCACAATGTGCATCCTTGGAAAGGGGGGAACCATTGGGTACCCCCACAAGCCTGATTCAGAGGGCCCCAGGTGACAGGGGGCCTGCTACAAGGACACATTCTAACAGCAGTTTTATTCTAGGCAAACGGAATCTGAACAGCTGTCCGAATCTGTCATGTTAATCACTCACTCAGAAACCGAGTCCATAGAGCTGTTCGATTCGGATCCAAAAGGCTCGACCTATATGAATGCCTTTCGGAACAGATTCAGACATCCCTTATGGTTTCCAGGCTTTGTTATTGGTCGTTCGGAACTGGGTACGATTTGGTCAGAGACAAGAGTTCCAAATCGGTTTGGGCAAACCCAAATTCGATTTAGTGCCATTCCAAACTGGATAGTAATCAACTCAAGTAATCAAGTAATGCAATTGTTGGTGTAACCTGGGTAATTGACTCCAAATAGCACCCTGTGATTAAGTGACATGCATCAGAGCTAAGAGTAAAGTTTGCAACAAAAAGGTTGAATGCCTTCGTGGCAGCCTTAGAGAAGCACTCCATCAGCTGATCTGGTTCTGATGCATTATGATCAGGCACCTACAAAGCTATGTTCCAGAGGACAAGCTTGGATGGTCACACTAGCAGCACCACAACTAGTGATTGGAAAACCTAGCTCTTTTTTGACATATTGCCTGATGTCTGTGCTAATGAATAAAAACTCTGATTTCTCATGGAAAGGTTAATCCACAAGTGAATGCTAGAGGGGAATTTCCTCCAAAGTAAGGTCACGTACTATTCAGAAAGTTCAGTCAGCAGGTTTTTTTTCCCACATTAGGCACTTGCTTCAGAAATTGAAGGATTTTTAATGAATTCAACATGTTTAAACATTTCCAAGTACAAACATCTCCCAGGGGATACTGTCGCTCAACATCAAACCAATGCATGTTTGCATCTTTCAATACAAGGAGGAACACAAACTCTTCAACAAATATGCAGGAAAAGTCATTTTGTTCCTAGAAAAGACAGAACTGTGCAACAAGTAATGGCAAAAAATTATTGCTAATACACTGGTATGCCTTTAATCACTTTGGTAGTTCACAAATCCCAGTAGTCACCTCACTTTCATCTATCTAGAACGCGAATGTGGGTTACTGATTGTTATACTTGACAGCACAAAACTACACTAGTTACGGATTATATATATATGTATGCACATGAAAGACCATAAAGGATTTTAGGAAACTGCCAATGTTGTATTAAAAATAGTGGGGCTCATTTATGAGCCCCTGCGTCACTTTTGCGCCACCGGTGCATCACTTTTTGTGACGCACCAGTGGCGTAAAACATGCGCCATGATGCGCCATATTTACAAAGTGACGCATCTACCTAGATGCGTCACTTTGTAAACCCCTGCGCTACATTATACCTGCGTCCGGTATTATGTATGCAGGGTGGGTGTTCCCACGTAAGTAAGCATCGTAGAAGTGACGCAGTGAAATCTACGAGATTTCACTGCGCCACTTCTAGGGTGCAAATGCGTCAATATCTTGCGCCTGCCTCACAGCAGGCGTAAGACTGACGCAGGCCCTTTCACATGGGGCTTGCCCCATGTGAAAGGACACATTGCTGGAGTTGCGTCACTTTTGTGACACACTCCAGCAATGCGTCACTTTTGCACCTACAGATACGTCAAAAATACTGACGTATCTGTGACTCCTTGCGACATGATGCGTCATACTGTAAATATGACGCATCATTGGAGTCGCAGGGAGGGCGCAGTGAAAAGTGACGCATCACTGTTCATAAATGAGGCCCAGTATTTCTGCTATAAAAAAAATTATATAAAACACATAAATGGTGATGGGAGGAATGCTTGCAATTTGTCTAACCACTGACAGACGCTAAGAATAGCACTCAAACCCATCTTTCTTTTGCCCACCATGCCACCTCAGCTTGGACTTATCCATATGCAAATTAGTCTTGACCCTACTCCATAAGGAACAATCCCTCCCAAACTGATTAGCCGGATCCCGACTGAACCGGAAAACATGCAGCCCCAGGCCAGTTTTGCCCTGATTGGGGCTCTTCAATCAAATGTAGCTTGGTTCCAGTGGCACAGTGAACACAAGATCCACTTTTTGGCATACTCATGGCCGCTTATGGCTCTACATCAAACACAGACAAGGTGATGGGATGAATGCTTTAATTTGACTAACCACTGGCATTTGCTCCGGGTAGCATTCCAACCTATCATTCTTTTGTCCACCACTGTATTCACACTCCATTACTATTTGTTGGACTTGGTCCTTTTTGCAGGGTCATCCCTAAACATTTTGCTTTATCCCTCCACTTTTTGCTGAATTCATTTTTGTTCGCCTTAGGACTCTGAGCATTTTCCCACTGCTAACCAGTGCTAAAATGCCTGTTCAATCCCCTTAAAACATAGTAAGATTGGCCTTATACCCAATTGGCATAATTAATTTACTTGTAAGTCCCTAGTAAAGTGGTAGTACTTGTGCCCAGGACCTGTAAATATTTTCTTTTTTTTTAACCTGTAAATAAATTACATGCTACTAGTGGGCCTACAGCACTGATTGTCCAAGCCACTTAAGTAGCATTTTAAACATGTTTCAGGCCTGCCATTGCACCTTGTGTATGTGGAGTTCTAAACTGCCATTTCGACCTGGCACAGTAAACCATTTGTCAGGCCCAAACCTTCCTTTTTAATACATATAGGTAAACCCTAAGGTAGTCCCTGGACAACCCAAAGTTCCGGGTGCAGTGTATTTAAAAAGTTGGATATGTATTTTTGTGGTTTACATGTCCTGGTATTGAAAACCGTATAACATTTTTTTTACCACTGCAATGCCTACCTCTCCCATACAATAGGAGTTATCTTAATACATTTATAAAGCTGTACTTTCCAAATGGGAGCAGGAATCAGTTCATGTTTGCTGTCTCTGGAATTGTAATTTGAATAGGCAGTGTCCTGTCTAAACACACAAAGGGCTACATATCCCCTGTAGTTAGTCTAGGGCTAGGGCCAGGAAGGCAAGGAACCTGCGCAATTCCCAAGGAATCCTCTAGAACCTTCTCCCCACTTCAAAGGCACAACTGGGTATGTACTGGACAACAAACAACACCACTTCAATACACTTTGGGACCTTTGGATACTATGCCAGGAAGAAGGACTGCTGTGCTGCTACAAGGACTGCCACTCCGCTGTACTTCTACTCAAAAGGAATTGTTGCCCCACTACCTTCTGCCCTCTTGTCCAAGAAGGATTGGACCTGCATCTCTTGAACCCAGAACCCATAGTGACTCCAGGGGCTTTTAGGCTGGCCTCCTGATCAGAAGCCTTAGAGACCCAACAGTCTTCCAACAACCTTGTATTTGCACCTGAACTCTGCGATCTGTGATTCTACACTGCCAAGTGGTGCCACCCCTGTCCTGGACCCTTGGAAGTGCATAAACCAGAGCAGAACTGATGCATGAGCTGGTAGATGGGAGAAACCAGATAAATTAAGGTGGAATGCAGATCTAATATCTATGTCAAGAACATAGAGGGGCCAATAATGATGCGGCCCAGAAAGGCTCTGACCGACGTTCGGAGCCTAGTTTCCGGGCTGCATCTCGGTTTGCTTTCGTCAATGCTGGTGGTCGGAAACTAAACTGGCCTGTCATTCTGGCTGGCTTTGGTGGGTTCAAGGAGCTCGTCAGCCATTCTGAGAGTGGCCAGTGATCCCAAAAGGCGGTCATTCCACCCTTGGGATGACGATACACTGTCTCAGCCAGGTATTCTATGTAGGGCTTTCTGACTTGAGAAGCATGTAGGAGAGCGAGTATGGGGACACCCAGCAGGGCCCCCTTGTTTTCGCCGCCTCTGGTTGGTGGCCGAGAGGGGCACTTATGGTGCCCCCTGTTAATCCCAGTATCCTGTGGCAAGCACCATGGTGCAGGGATTATAACCACTTTCCATTTCCCAATGGGAGCATGTTCAACAGCCGGGTTACGGCCATAAAACATGATCCCATGGGTACATTTCGGAATGCGACTGAACATTGTTCGGGCGCATCCTATTCAGGAGGTCGGGACCACTGACTGGAGGTCGGTCGGACCCAATTCAGGGATGGTGTCAGGCGGACTTGTAATGCACCCCTAAATCACCAATAACTTGACACTTTCAAGACAAAAAGTGAATTTAATTTGTTTTTTCAATCCGTACTTCATGCAATCACAAATAACAGAAAGAAATGTTTGAAATATCATACTTGCGAGAGAATCCAGATTGAGTGCAACACTGGACTTCATATGGCCAACAGGGTGAAAGCAAGAACAAAATGTAATGTGTTTCATTTAAATTTACATTTATATTATATTTATCACACAAGGTACTACTACTACTATTGCTAATAATAATAATGATAATGACTGAGTGCGAATACAGTGGTCTATTACCTGAGTTCTCTAACTCTTAAACACCAAGGGCCACATGTACTAACATTTTAAATTGTGAGATCCTATTCCATGCAAATTGAAATTAGGAAATCACAATTCCAAATACATGAAACTCAGTTAAGCTTCATTTGTGATTCTCAGTGGGTCGCAAATGACTTCCCACACTAATATTCATGAGGTAGGTCGCAAATGGCAACCCTTCGGGAATCTCTAAAAAAACACAGGAATGGTGGTCTGCTGGGGACAGCAGACCACCATGTCTGTATTTGCTTTTGAATAAAGCAAGTTTTTTTAAAATGCAGTCAATTTTCCTCAAACGAAAACAGGCTGTGTTTCAAAAATAAAATAGAAAGAATACTTTTCATTTATTAAGAGTAGGTAGTGGTCGGTGGGACCTCTTAAAAAGCGTTTTTGCAGGCATTCACAAACAGGAGGGGTCCCTTGGGGGACCCTTTTTGTGAATGCGTTAGCACCAAATTGAAATTGGTGTTTAAAAGCGAATATTATGCGGCCGCATTTCACTACGAGTCACTATTAAGGGAGAGGTATCCTTAACACACCCCTCCCTTATACCGACTCGCTAACCCATTTTGCGATTCGGTACTAGGTTAGCGAATTGCAAAATTGGATTTTGTATATGGGAAAATTCTTTTTTTTGGGAGCAAAGAGCCTGATTCCAACAGCCCGATTCTGCGCATCAGGCTGTTTGCCACCAAAGAAAAGCTACGTACATGTGGCCCCAGATGTTGAAAACTTGTATATACTAGCAGGCTTTGCCAACTGAGTTTTCCAACTTATGTCTAGGTTTAATGGTAAGTAAATTGATGCAATGCTAGAGGCCCGTTTATGAGTAATGTGGAGGGAAGGGGAGATATCCCCTGGCAGGGAGTAGCGTTACATGCCGACTCTGTGCCTTGGCTGATGAATCGGCGAGGGCTAGGAAATGCGGCAATGCCCCAATAGCGAAAATACTGGTCTACTTACAATAGTGTGGAACAAAGTTCAGTATGGGAATTCTTCCCCGTTCAACTTGGCATAAAGGCCATTGAGCTTAAAGTTCGCTAGACATAGGTTATTCTGCTTTAAAGAAACCAAACATGAAACATAGGGGCTCATTTATGAGCCCCTGCGTCACTTTTGCGCCGCCGGTGCGTCACTTTTTGTGACGCACCAGTGGCAGAAAACATGCGCCATGTTGCGCCATATTTACAAAGTGACGCATCTAGGTAGATGCGTCACTTTGTAAACC
Source organism: Triturus cristatus (assembly GCF_964204655.1). NCBI lineage: Eukaryota > Metazoa > Chordata > Amphibia > Caudata > Salamandridae > Triturus > Triturus cristatus. The sequence continues at coordinate 505,329,792 of NC_140591.1, forward strand.
CCTGCGCCACATCATACCTGCGCCAGGTATAATGTATGCAAGGGGGGCGTTTTGACGCAAAAAAGGGTTGTAGAAGTGACGCAGTGAAATCTACGAGATTTCACTGCGCCCCTTCTAGTGTGCAAATGCGTCAATTTCTTGCGCCTGCCTCACAGCAGGCGTAAGACTGACGCAGGCCCTTTCACATGGGGCTTGCCCCATGTGAAAGGACACATTGCTGGAGTTGCGTCACGTTTGTGACACACTCCAGCGATGCGTCACTTTTGCGCCTACAGGTACGTCAGAAATACTGACGTATCTGTGACTCCTTGCGACATGATGCGTCATACTGTAAATATGACGCATCACTGGAGTCGCAGGGAGGGCGCAGTGAAAAGTGGCGCATCACTGTTTTCACGCAGTGATGAGTCACTTTTCATAAATGAGGCCCATACTATTTAAATGTGTATTGGTGTCTTCAATTAATTGTAAACATCTATTTGTTTCTGGACTTTGGACTCAGCAGAAACATTGTCTCTTCAGGGAGAATATTGCTGCTGCTGGAAATATTAAAAGCACAAAAACGTTATAAACCTATAGAACTATGCGTGTAACCCTCCCTTTTTTTACAGCACTGCTGCTTTGAATATTGTTAGATTTTCTTGTGACAAATTCAAGGGCTCCAAGCTGACTGGTTGACTGCCTAGTTCCAAGTTTTCTAATTATTATTTAATTCAAATGATAAATTATTAAACAACCTAATGGTTTGCCGAAACACAAATCAAGCTTTTTGACATGCTACTGGGAAGAACGCTTAGATTTACGAACAGTGTGACTGCTGCAAAATGCCAAAAACGACTTCAGAGCCGACTGCTTCCTGGCCATTCCAGCAACAGTTCCATATACGGGATACAAATACGAAATCTGCAGACCTAGCTACATTGTACGAATTGCCCAAAGAGTGGCTGCTGCTATCATTCCAGGCCATCTTCATAAATCTGCTTGTCTTCGGACTCAGACATACATAACCACCATTGCAGGTGCATTTGTATGAGATTCTGCTTGAGAGTTCATCTTAATCTATGTGTAATTTAGAGCGACCAAAAGAACGTGGATACTGAAGTTTAAATTGGTGCAAAATGTTCCACCTGATGCCACGAGCAGAATATTGTCACAAACGTTGCAAGTCGTATTTTTGTTACATCGATTTAATGTTTAAATGAATTAACGACGCCTGGCTGACCTGTTGGTGCGTGTGGAGAACTGCTGCCCTGACTGCTGCTTTTCCTTGCAGCGCCTCGCGGAACCCGCTTCGCGGGTCCCGCTTTGAGGGGTGTGCTGTCCTGGACCTTTGGACCCCTGGAGTTGTTCCCTTGCCAAAGCGGAGCCTGCAGTGGGTGTGAGTGCGTGTGGGCAGGGCTGCAAGCTGCGGGACCGGGACTACCTCTCCCAGGAGTCCCCGCCAGCCCTAATTACAATCATCTGGGCCGCTCTCCCTGCCTGCCCCGCCCCCGCCAACGAATTTAAAACCTTTGCGACTCCGTTATACTTTGGGACGCCTGGCTGACCTGTTGGTGCGTGTGGAGAACTGCTGCCCTGACTGCTGCTTTTCCTTGCAGCACCTCGCGGAACCCGCTTCGCGGGTCCCGCTTCGTGGGTCCCGCTTCGAGGGGTGTGCTGTCCTGGACCTTTGGACCCCTGGAGTTGTTTCCTTGCCAAAGCGGAGCCTGCAGTGGGTGTGAGTGCGCGTGGGCAGGGCTGCGAGCTGCGGGACCGGGACTACCTCTCCCAGGAGTCCCCGCCAGCCCTAATTACAATCATCTGGGCCGCTCTCCCTGCCTGCCCCGCCCCCACCAACGAATTTAAAACCTTTGGGACTCCGTTATACTTTGGGACGCCTGGCTGACCTGTTGGTGCGTGTGGAGAACTGCTGCCCTGACTGCTGCTTTTCCTTGCAGCGCCTCGCGGAACCCGCTTCGCGGGTCCCGCTTCGAGGGGTGTGCTGTCCTGGACCTTTGGACCCCTGGAGTTGTTTCCTTGCCAAAGCGGAGCCTGCAGTGGGTGTGAGTGCGCGTGGGCAGGGCTGCGAGCTGCGGGACCGGGACTACCTCTCCCAGGTGTCCCCGCCAGCCCTAATTACAATCATCTGGGCCGCTCTCCCTGCCTGCCCCGCCCCCACTAACGAGAGTCTCTATTTTTTCAATCTGTTATTCCCGCTGCGTGGGAGCGCACGCGGGAGCGTCCCGGGAGAAGCCCGGGACAAGGGCGGGACCGTCTGTGGCCATCAGAGGCCGGAGTAGGCCGGGCTGGGCCTACTCTCTTGGGTCATCCATTCGACCCCTGGTCCTATTTACTGTCACAGCCCCTTGCCGATTATAATCCATCACTCACATCATGCCGTCTCCGGCAAGGGAGAGTACCCCATTGAAGCCGGGAGGAGTTAAAAATAGGACCCTAGAGAATTATTTCTCCCGGGCGGCGGGGGAGGGGGACAAAGAGTGCAACCTGTCACGGTTAAGGGCAGAACGGAGACGCTCAATATATAACTTGAAAAACATCCCCCTTGGAGAACAACCCACTACGCCCAGGGAGGAGTTGTCCCTAATAGATGAGGTCCCACTCCTGCTGAGGGATTGTATAAACACTCCACCAGTTGCAGCCATGAGTATAGTCCCAGCTACCAGTCCAAGCCCTACAAGGGTGACCATTGATTTAGTCTCCCAACCCTCCCCAGCCTCTAAGGCTAGGAAAGCTAAACCCAAGCCAGTCACCAAACAAGGAGCACCGGGGCCCCCTCCTAATAAACGTAGGAGGAAATCGAAGGGAGCCCAGGGAAGGAGTAAACCCAAGATCTCTCACTCGGACTTTGGGAAATATTCAAAACCCCCCGTATTAGCAGCGAAATTACCGGCTGAATCACACCCCAAATCTATTGCCCGGGAGGATTTAGCTCCCGCCCTGATAAAAGACATAGGAACTAGTACCGCTAATGTCCCCCTCTCTGTTGTCCCGCTTGGAAATCTGGAATTCTTGCTAAGGTCTCTATTACTACCGATTAGCGAGAGTATAAAAAAGATTGAGATCAGACTAACTATTCTGAAGGCCACACTAGGTAGTCTGAAAATCCCGGCTGGTCATCAGGGAAGGCATCTAGAATCTACCCCTGCCACAATAGCCCCTCAACAGCCTGTAAATAGTGCAGCAAACTTAGTCCCTCCACAAGCCGCAAATGCGGCGGCCCCGCTAAAACCCCTAAGGCCCAAGCCTGCACCAACTAAGCCCCTTAACTCTAACATGCCTACTCCTCCTCCAGGCCCTGTTCATCCGGCACAGCTGGTAGATAGTACCACACCGACTCCCCTAATGAAGCTTCCCTTGAGACCACACAGACCTAACCTACCCCCAGAGACTAATGATTTCACTGTAGTCATGGCGGGTGTCCCCCCACTCGAAGAAGGTGAAACTGAGGATTTTTGTGCCCTGAAAAGTAGGGTTATTAAGTGGTTAAACATAAACAGACCCCTCCCGACACACCTTAATAACAAAATCATAATGGTAAGAAGGGTGCCATGGGTGGGGAGAACATACAAATCTATTATAGGGGACTGCATATTGGTGAGCTTTAGGGACACAGGAACCGTGTCCTACATATGCCAAGGGAAGAATAGATCCAGAGAATCCACTATCCAAACCCTTCGTGTATCTTTCTTTTTCCCCATTATTCCAGTCCCATTGCAGCCGCCCCAAATTCATGACAACTGGGAGAGGGTTGGCAGGAGGGGGAGACACTGGGCATTCAACCCTAGGCCACTATTTGGCCGACCAGAACCACCCTTGTACACCTATAACCGGTTTAATTGCCTGAACGGTCTAGAGGGGGTGGATTGACAAACAGATAATGTCCTCCAGGGTCACATGGATAAGGGCGTTTTGGTAGAGGTGGTGGAGGAGCAAAACTCTCAGGCTCAGCAAACTCTACCGAGTGGTGTGGGGAATTCCATGTTTGCTGAACCTAACGCTACAGCCATAGAATGTATAGGAGGGGGACATGGGCTGGCTACGCAAGGGTCAATACAGGAGATACCATCAAGGTCCCAGGGGGGTTCAAGACGGAGGGGAGAGGGAGTGAGATTCATCTCCTGGAATGTAGCAGGCATAGCGGGCAAATTTAATAACAAGGAATGGGTTGATTTTATTAGAAAATTTCAAGTCATATGTGTACAGGAGACATGGGCCTAGGTGAATAATTACCATCTACAGGGGTACAAGTGTTTTTTTGTCCCCGCCCGAAAATCCAGATCAGGGAGAGCAATGGGCGGTTTGTCCATCTACGTAGATTTAGACCTCCCAGGCTCCTGGTCCTCCCCAGATTGGAACTCACATGGGATTCAGGTAGTTAGGTTCCTTGGAAAGGGGTTAAGATTTTCTGTTTTTAACATCTATAACACTGAGATAGTAAACAACCATATCCCGCTACTAGCTGAACTAGACCATAGGCTGGGACAAGAAACAACATTCCAAAATAAGGGGCCGCCGCACGGGCTGCTTTTAGTGGGAGACTTTAATTGCCACCTCTGTCCGGCACTGGTCAAGGTAAACACAGACTGGTCACAATGCCCAATGGAGAAGGGGCCGCATTTTTCTCATACGCCTACTGGGTTGGCTCTTAGGTTGCTCCGGCTTAAGTATGACTTAGAGCATACCATTAATATGATAGACCCACAGTCGGATGGTACACTTCTACCAACTTTCAAGGGCAGGGGTTGCTCATCTATTATAGATTATATTCTGGCCTCGAGATCCCTGATAAACAAAATAATCAGTGTAGGGATAGATTGAAGCAGTTTCAGTGACCACAATCCCCTTGTTTTGATGCTCTCGTATAGGGTGGGTGCTGGAACTAGAGTCCACCGCTCAATTGAGGAGAGGGTCACAGATCAAGGTAGGAGACTGAAATGGTCCAAAATATATGGGGTAAAGTTTTATAAAATTTTGGGTGACAAGGGCCTGCCGGCCATTAACGACTGTCTAGACCTAGAAGTCCAGGGACCAAGGGTACTGGAAGCATTTGACCAGATCGCTAACCTGGTCGATGGCCTACTTAGGACCAGTGCGCCCACACGTAATCTGGTAAATCCCCGGTGGTTTGATAAAGACTGTTCTAAGGCATTGAGGGAGTTGAAATGCTCCCTTAAGCTAAAACCAAGGGACCCTAAAAAAATCAAGGTATGCAGAGAAAAATATAAAAAAGAGACCAAAAGGAGAAAACTTGCCCTGCAGGCAGAAGCTTGGGCAGACTTAAGAGAGGCAGGCGAAAGAAGGGATCTAGCGGGATTTTGGAGAATCATTAATAAACCGACCTTTCAAGAAAATGATTCCCCAGAGATAGGGGTTAACATCCTCCCGGAGCAGTGGGTCACACACTTTAGGGGTCTATATAACCATGCGCCCGGTATCCATGTAGAGTCACCCGTAACCACAAGTCAGGTTCCCTCGGTAGTATTTACTCTTAAGGAGATTACTGCAGGGATGGAGGGTCTGACTAAAAATAAAGCCCCGGGGCCGGATGGAATTCCCCCTGACCTGTTTCTTAGTAATATAGAACTATGGGCCCCGCTGATGACCAGGGTCATAAATACTGCGACCACTTGTGGCCTGCCGCCATCCTGGTCTAAAGCGATCATCGTGCCAATCTTCAAAAAGGGCAATAGGGATGACCCCAAGTGCTACCGGCCCATTTCCCTGATTGACGTATCGGCTAAACTTTTGGGTAGGGCAATCCTCAACAGACTGTCTGAGTGGACCGAAGAGAATAACACCTTCTCGGACACTCAATACGGGTTTAGGACAGGGAGGTCCACCAGTGACCAATGCCTGAACCTTTACATGCTGACTGCCAAATATACTCTGGCCAGTGATGAACCCATTTATATGGGATTCATGGATCTGGCAGCAGCATTCGATCACGTCAATAGAGGAAAGCTGTGGGATATGATGTCATGCATGGGGATTGAGAGTGGTTTAATTACCATATTAAGGGAATTACACAGCGACACCACGGCCAAGGTTCGATTTAATAGGGAGGGAAGATTGTCTGACTCTTTTCCCTGTAAGAGTGGAGTCAGACAAGGTTGCATTCTTGCCCCTTTTTTGTTCTCCCTTTATATCAATAACTTGGAGCAGTTCCTTTTGGGGTTAAAGGCAGATTCCCCAAGGGTCGGGGCGCGGCATATTCCTGTTCTGCTTTACGCAGATGATGCGGTTCTGCTTGCACGCACACCCCGAAGCTTACAAATCCTGATAGATGGGTTTGTTAGGTTCATGAGTACACTGGATCTATCTGTCAACCTGGGCAAATCATATGTACTCCTGGCCGGCAAAAAACCTTCCTCTAAATTTACTTATACAATAGGCACCCATACTTTAGAGGAGGTTAAAACGTTCTCTTATCTTGGAGTAACCTTTGATGGTGTTTTGCAGTTTAACTCTCTAGTGGCGGAACGTTGTAGCAAAATGATTGCCTCTAATGGGGCTATAGCTGGATATGGAAGGAGGCTAGGTAGATGGAGCCCGGAACAGGTGATGAACTTGTATGGCTCCGTATCATGCTCCAAAGTAATCTATGGGGCAGAAGTATGGGGCTTTGTGAACACCACTAGAATCCAACAGGAAGAAAACAAATATCTGAAATCTATCCTGAGGGCACCACCAAGTACCGCTGGAATCATAGCTCATAGGGAGCTAGGGAGACCATACTTGGATGACCTGTTAAAACTTAGGCCAATTATGGCCTGGCTAAAAATATGGGTTAATCCAGATGCGCATCTAAGCAGAGAAATTTTATTGGACTGCTTAGATAGGACCCATTGTATGCGCATCCCCTGGCTTAAATATGTAAGAAACACCCTTGAAGATTTAGGCTTTGGAAACCTCTTCACGAACCCCACAACAATTTCAGCCCAGCACAAGAAACAAGTAGGGGAAATTTTCCTAGAGCGGAAAACCCAAGGTAGAGCTGAGGCTGAAGGTGTTAAAAAGACGGTGAGGGCTCATAATTTGGTAAAGAGCGTGGAGGGTATGGAGCCTTATCTGTATCTTGTGCATAATGCACAGGATAGATTTCTTATGTGCCGTTTTAGACTGAATTTACTTCCTTTTATGTTGGCCTCACCAGCAGGTTTCACCACGTCATTTGAGCATAAGGGACCCTGCGGCTGCGACAACAGGTCTCCGCAGGATTCCCTCCATTTTGTTTTGCTCTGTCCCTATTTCTCTATGCCCAGGCGCAGATTTCTTGTAATTATTTTTAAAAAAGCCCAACAGGAACGTGCCAGGGACGCATTAGTCTTTTTGCAAAAAGCCTCTGATCCACTAACATTGTGCTGTATTATGAATTTTATTAAGGTTGCGGTCCGATTAAAGATGACTAGGGGAGAGGAATGAAAGACTTTGGATTTTCTATTTTTCTGACCCTGTATGTCGGTATCTCTATTTGCACTAACTCTGTACAAGGATCTCGATTAATGTTTAATGACTTTTTACCCATGTATATATATGTGCTTTTATGGTGTTTTTTAATCACCGAATAAAGATTCTTAAAAATAAAAAAAAACTATCTCCGGATATCAATGTGTTGCCCATGTTTTTTATGGATTTTTGAAGAATTTTTATGCTCGTTTGAACCTATTTTTATGGAAAAAAACAGGTGGAATCGTCATGTATTTTACTTTAGCCCAAGATGACTTCTATTTCTAATATAGGACAAAGCTCTCCTCTTTGGGAGCAGCTAGGCTGTGTTCACTGTGAAATGATGGCATCAGATTGGGATAAAACAATGGGCCAAATTTACAAAGAATTCCTGCAATGCAGCACAAGAAAGCTGCTCTGCGTTGCTGAAAGGGATAGAGCAGAACAGCGCCTTATCTGCTACAGGTAGGGACAGGCCTGTAATTTTGCAATATCAGGGTAGTACTATAAAATACATTAGGCCTTATTTTAACCGTCACAATATCAATTTGTGTGCCTCTCAAAATACATAGTGAAACCATGTACCAAGCATCTTTGATTTACAGTGAATTACTCCCCTATGTATGTCTCTCTATCCTGTCAGCTTCTCTTATACAACAGCCCATGGTGTAAAACTTCACAACATCCTCAATTTAGACATTAGGGGACATCCTGAAAGCAGCAATCAAGCCCTTGTGACAAGAGGAGGGAACCAATGGAACAAACGTAATCCTTACCTATGAATCCAGTTGTTCTAGAACCCTCAGTGCTACCTGGAAGAGAAAAAACAGAAGTGTGAACAGAAATGGGACTGGAGAAGAAGAAGCAACAGAAAACACTGAAAACAAAAAACAGCCTTCCATTTTTTCTTCAGGAGCTGAACCAGGAAGGGGAAGTTGACGATAGAGAGGAGGAGTCAGGATTCACATTCGGCTGAGTCACACAGAGAAATGCCTTAAGACAGCGGTTCTTTGGAGCGTAGGTCTGTGGACAGAGAACACCAAGAAAGCATGCCGAATGGAATTGCGGAGAGCTAGGCAAAGAGGGGAGACAAGTTCTACTGCTGCTGCATCTAACTCAGCTCCACGTGGACCAGAGAAGAGCATCTCCCTAACCGCACTCCTGGAGGGGCATGACTTTTATAGGTTGGAGTGAAGATACAGGGTTGGCAGCGGGGTGAGTAGAGAGATCGTTGAGTTGAGTTTGGGTACAAAACTTAGCAAGAAGGCAAGGCATACCTGGTAAAATATCAGTAGTAATGGAATGTTTTCACAGTTCTGAAATTGCTACAAAACCTGAGTTTAGACATGATAGGAAGGAGAAGCAAAACGGTTCAATGTAAACTTTTTTGTGTGTTTTATGGCTCAATTTATTTCTCACTTCTAGGTATTTTGTTTTTTTCACAAAGAAGTTTTTTTTTTCGGCAAAGTAATAAACCAGCACTGGCAAAGAATTTAGCCTAAGAGAATGTCCTAATAGAAGGAAACAGTGGGGAAAGAAGGTTGAGCGAAAGAATTGGAACCCAAAACCGACACACAGGGAATCAAATAAGAAACTAGAAATGAGCGCACATTCACTTACAGAAGAGAAGAGGTACAAACTGAGGGTTTCTAGAAAGAAAAGCAGCAAAGGTTGCAGAAAGAGAAAGGAAGATCAAAAGAGAGAAAATGAAGAGGGCTATTATGTTGACAGTGAGACTGCCACCGACAGCCCGTTGGTGGCAGTGTCACCGCCATCCCACTGCCATCAGACCCATCATATCTGCCCGCCATATTTCGATGGTGGGGAAATGGTTGGCGGTCAGCAAGACCGACCGCAACACATCCGATGGACTCCTTCAGCCCATCTTGTGCATCGGTGGGGGGATCATATCTCTACAACGGTGGAAGTGCCTACAAGGCACTGACATAGGGATTGTGATGTCCCTTTCCGCCCACCTTTTCATGGCGGTTAACCTGCCATGAAATGGCAGACAAAAAGGGACTTTGGGGGCCTGTAATGGGCCCCCCTTCTCCCCCTGTTCCTACGATATGGGCACTGGGGGATAGGTGCCCCCATACAAGTCCCTGCACCATGTGGAAGACACCGCATGGTGCCTGCCACGTAATGCAGAGATATATAAAGTGTCCCTATTTTGCAGCACCCGCCACATTGCAAAGTATAGGCATTGTAAACGCCGTGGTGGTGGTCGCATCATAATGCCTATGGCGGGAACACTGACAGCCTGTCGGGCTGTCCCGATTCCCAATAGGGTGCCACCATCCTAATCCGCCCCTAAGTGAGGAAAAAGGAGTGGATTAAAAGAAAGGAGGCTTGTTTGAGGGAAATTGCTATTTACATTTGTTCCATCTTTTTCCGAGGGTCTCTGGACCAGCAACATTTGTCCTAATATAAAGAAAACAAAAGAGAAACAAATTCAGAATACACATCTTTCTAAAAGGAGAAAAAAAAGAGTCACACCGCTCACCCTGTACAGAAGCCCACAATTTACTCTGCACAGTCACCCTGAACTTGCCCTCGCAGTCAGATACTGCTCACCCACCATTCACACAGTGCAGACCCAGCACTCATACACATACCTCTCAACCAGCACCCACACCTCTCATCCTGAACTCAAACTGCTTATCCTGCACTTATACTGTTGACATACCACTCACCCTATATTCGTAAATCTCGTATATTGTACAGGGTAACATCTCTCACTCTATACACACACACACAATTCTCATTTTGCACTAAACATACATCAAGCACCATGTATTGAGGCACTTTATCCCTGCACTCAAACACTTATCAATCTTCATTCATGTACCACTCAGCACTCACAGCATTCTCCCTGCACTCATACACTGCTTCAACACCTTTTATTATTAATCCACAAGGCAAAACGTATTGCATTAACCAATGCTTGTTTAAGTAGTAATGGCATTTGCACAGTGGTGGTAAAAGGGGGAGTGGCCTCTAACCAGCTTTCAGGAATCCTGCTGGGCAGGACTTACAGAAAGTACCAGGAGAGCAACCAAGGTCCCTCAGCAACCAGGAGGACTTCATTCCCCAACCAGTAGTGCACCAGGAGATGCTTTTGCAGAGTGGTGGTTAAAGGGGGCATGGTCTCTGAAGTCCTCTTAGCAATCCCACTGTGTGGGCCTTACTAGAGGTCACAGGAGGGGATGTTCACCCCAAGGACCCTCAGCAGTCAGTGGGACTTCATCCCCCAACTACTAGTGTGCCAGGATGCCTGTTTACAGAGTGGTAGAGAAAGGGGGTGGGTCACGAAGACCTACCAGCATTCCCACAGAGAGAGACTTACTGAATGTAAAATGAGGGGGTAAATGGGCCACAACAACATCATTTGGGGGCAACTACCCCACCTGTTACCTCCAGTAAGTCCCACACAGCAGGGTTGCTAAGAGGTCTTTGGAGGACAAGCCTCTTTTCTCCGCCACAATGTAAACACGGCTCCTGGTGCACTACTGGTTGAGGGATGAAGTTCACTTCAGTGGCGTCACTAGGGTTGGTGTCACCCAGTGCGGTAACTCATGGTGTCACCCCCTCACGAATTACCCCATGGACCTCCTCCAGTCCGCCAGTGTGAGAGAGTTTGGAGCTTTGCTGACTGCTCCAGAGAACGAGTGATCTGTCCCGCCGATGACCTGCCCTCCCGCCCGCACTGGCGCCTGCCGGAGCCGTGAAGCACCCGGCGCTCCGCTTGGGTTAAGGTTCTCGGAGAGGATTTAATCCTCCTGGCGCGTAATCTACAGGGGTGGCCTCTGGGGGCTGCGTGGCTGGCTGTATACTTTGCAAACCTTTACGTTGGTGGTGATGGAAGCCCCTAGGCACACCTGTACCCCGCCTTGAAATAGCTCTCCGTCCCCGACGCCACCACGCCACGCAGCTCACGTTCACGATATGGGCGCACCAGTTCCTAAGCACAACAAAAGAGACAGAGGGAACAGCACATCAGTGCCGACCAACAATGGAGTTCATATCTGCCCCCTGGGGCATAGCAATTAGCAGCCTTCAGGGGGCAGGAGCTGACACGTTTTAATCCCAGAAGGGAACCAGGGTGCAGAAGCTTTGATGGTGCCATTTTAGCCATGAAAGGGGGAAGGGGTTGTGTGTGGGCCAAGAGATTGTAGGAAAAGAACATAAGGTTTAATGTAAATGGCATGTGTTCAAAAACATTAGATTCCGGCTAATGGCTTGAAAAGCTTGAGGAGAGAGTGAGGTGGTGGGCTATTGGATGCAAAAAAACCCAGGTGAAGGTATTTGCTGATCAACAGACAGGGAGCAGTCTGAGCGGGTGGAGGGGCTCATTTACATTTGTCATTCTATGGCTCTGCGTTCACTTTGTGATCCATCAGGAGGGGGTCTACCCCCATTACAAGGGATGGATATCCACTCACAGGCAGCCACCCCATACTCCTAGACAAGCCTGTCCCTTCTTCTAAAGTGTCTTCTTCTGCACTGGCAGATAATGTTTACATTTTCTTAATACTGCTTTTCTTAAATAAATAAAAATCACGCCGAAAATCCCCCAATAACCAGCTCATGTGGATGATGTGGTTCCATCTGCAAAGTCTATCCCAATCCATGCCACCTAATTAGACATTGTGCATAATAAATCACTGGCTTCAATACATTCTGGAAGCTTAAACGGCCACTGCCGGACAGACTGGACTACTTAATGTAGGTGCGTGTTAGCTTTGCAACAATTGCCTGACTCATCCATTTAGACACTTATATACCCATTTATTCTTCCATCGACCTTGTGATATACATATATAAAACATATTTAATTTTCAGAAAAACAGACATTCACTGGATGATGTAATCAGTGATGTCATCAGTGATGTCATTTGAGATGTCATCAGTGATGTCATGAGTGATGTCACTGACCATGTCATGAGTGATGTAATATGTGACGTCATCAGCAGTGCATTGCGGGCGCGCGAGTTATAGTTAGCTGAACTAACTATAACGGGGGAATTTCAATGGTTTTGTACAAGTGAAAAGTCCAGCTAACTATAACACCCCCGAAACCTATGTTTTTTTCAGTGAATTTCTGAGGTTTTTTAAATGCTAATTCCTAACTATAACGTGCCTGAAACCTATGGTTTTTTCTGTGAATTTCAAAGGTTTTTTAAATGCTAATTTCTAACTATGCCTACAGAGATAGGACATGTGAAGAAAGAAGAAAAAATGCACAGAAAGAAAAAAAAGAAGTGCAGGAAGAAGCAACAGAAGTCCTCAAAGACGAAGAAAAGTGCATGAAGAAGGATAACGTGCAGAAAGAACAAAAAGAAGAGCAGAAAGAATCCTTGTTGCAAAATCATCCTGTACCCTCAACTTTTTCAGACGGATACTGGTGGTAACTGAGTCTGACTAACCAGTCCTAGAGCCAGTGCTATGGTAAAAGACACTTAGAATACAGTGAAAACACCTACATACACTAGGAAACATTATGCGTTGGGGTCCCCCTTTGATTAGCATGACCTCCTCTGTAAGCCCCTAGTATATAATAGGGCAGGTGGATTAAAACGACCTCTTAAAACAGGCCACAGGGCGTTTTTGCACACGTTAACACAGGCCCAGTCCCCTCCCTTCACCACTGTGTAAACACGCCCTGTGTCCTTTTTTAGTTGGGAGATTAAGTTCATTTGAATCCTGAGGGACCCTAGGGTCCAACTAGCCCACTAGGTACCTCCAGTAAGTGCCACAGAGCTGCGTTGCAGAGAGGTGTAAAAAGTGGCACAGCCTGGACCACCTCTCTGCAATGCAGCTCAGTGGCGCTTACTGGAAGCACTTGGTGGGCTAGTTAGCCCCCAGGAGCCCTCAGTATTGAAGGGAAATTATATCCCCAATTTAAAACGTGCCATAGTGCGTGTTTGCACACGTCACCTCAGGCCCCGTCCCCTCCCTTCACCACTGTGTAAACGCGCCCTGTGGCTGTTCTAAGTTGAGAGATTAAGTCCCCTTGAATCCTAAGGGTCCCTAGGGTCAAACTAGACCACTAGGTAACTCCAGTAAGCGGCACAGAGCTGCGTTGCAGAGAGGTGTAAAAAGCGGCTTGGCCTCAGAACACCTGTCTGCAGCACAGCTCCCTGGAGCATACTGGAGATGCCTGTTGGGCTAGTTGGCCCTCAGGGACCCTCAGTATTGAAGAGGAATTAATTCCCCAACTTACAACTCGCCAGGGGGTGCGTTTGCAGAGTGCTGCAAGGAGGGGGCGTGCCTCCGGCACGATGCCAGTCTTTTATTTATTTTAATTTTTTAAGAAGGGGGGCTGTGTGGTTCCCCTTCTTATTCTAATTTATTGGCCCTGATGACCCCATCCCCCAGGGCCTGTCTCCTAATTATATTTTTTTACCCCAATCCCCAGGGCCGGCCACTGTTTTTTCTTATTTTTAAAAAAAATATATTTATAGACACACCTAGGACATGCTGGACAAACCGTACGTACCTATCACCATGACGATTTGAGTGATATTCATTAAAAGGCGACTATGCATACAATGAATCCACGTGGGATATATTTACACCACTAGTGAAGCTCTGACATGTCTGATGCCCTAACGTGCCTAATCCCGGTAGACACCCTTGTCGTTTATTTATAAAAACATGGGTAGCTATTGACGGGCACATTTAATACACATGCACACCAAGCCATTCAAAGGGGATTCGACTAAAATTCGACCAAAACTATGTAAGAAACCCCCCTCACGGTTAATAAAACACACATCCACTGCCGGATGTGTAATACTTTTTATTTTACTCTCTGGAAAGGGGACGAACATCACTTGAGAGTCACAGCACGCTCCTGGCAGAGCCCAATGCTGTGTTACACCCACCATTGCCTGCCGAGTGCCACACACCTCTGTGTTGTATTCCACCAGCTAGTGCATATGCTATGACACTCTCTAGCCCATGTGCACTGTAACACCACCCCGTGAATATGTCATGCCACACTTGTCTTCGCACAGGTTATATTGCCCCATCTAACGTGCCTTCCTCAATGCCTATGTTATAACGCACAGTGCTATGCCATACATATTACAATTTGGGATCCATATCTTTGTCACAGTGCATATGCAACGTTACACTCCCCAGCACATATTTTATATTACAACTTTAGAGACTAGTTAGGTTACACAACACTGCCCTGTGCATATTACACTCCAAGGCGCACATCGCATAGCACACGCTAGTGCCTGTGCTATCTCGCGCTCTCCAATGAATCTGTCATTGCGCACAATGTATTGCATATTATATTTCACGCCCGGTTCATCTTATATCACACTTTTTGGTGCATAGTTTATACCATACACTATATCTAGTTTTCATTTTCAATCGTGCTCTCAGGAGTATGTTCTATATAACACTGTGTTCACCTACCCTTTTCACGGGCATTACATTTTGCGATAGGGGGTGGAGGGTCAGGGGGTGTTTCTGCCAAGTGAGCCCGGAGTCACAGTCACAAACGCCCTCTTCTTCCTGAATAAAAGTGAGATTATGCTGCATACTTGTTCATATTTTAAGTAGTTCGCACAGACACACGTTTTAAAAACAATAAAGTTCCTAATACCCACCTTCTCTGAACAGTTAGCTTGCTGCCCCATCCCCCTCCTCCTTATCCTCTGTTGTGTGAATCCATGGACTAGCCTCCTCCCTCCTGCCATGCATGGTCTGATGTGCTGCCACTGCCCTCAATTTAGTATGATGTACCAGTCCACTCCTCCTGCCCTCCATTTCCCAATTCTATGCCCCATCATTGACCTCCTGCTTAAACTCTGTGCTTAGCTTGCTGCCCCTATTCTCCTTCCCCCTGCCCTCCGATGTCTTTGTGCATGCCCCTGCTGCATCCTTTTTGCCCACCATGTTCCATGGACCTGCCACTCCTATCTACTCTGAGTGTTCTGTTGAGCTGCCACTCCCCTCTCACCTGCCTAGCATTGTCAGATGACTGTAACCTGTCCCTGCCACCTCCACCCTGCCTGTCCACATGGCATGCCCCTATCCTCTTCCTCCTGTCCTACATGGTCCATTGTACTGCCACACCCTTCTGCCCTCCCTGGTCTGTTGTGCTGCAACTGCTCCTCCTGCCTGCCCCGTGCGGTCTGTTGTGAGGCCCCTTTCCCTGAACTTTCTTGTCTGTGCACAGGTCCTGACCCTCCCTTCTATCCTCCATCGTCCTTTGTGCATGCCCCTGCACCCTCCTTCTTGCCCATCATAGCCATTGTGCTGCCACTAACCCTCCCACTTGCCATGCATGGTCTTCTGTGCTGCCATGGCCCCTCCTACCTTCCCTGTGTGGTCAGTTAGCTGCCCCTGACCCCCTCCCACCTTCCCTCCATGGTCTGTGTGTATGCCATCACAGTCTCACTGTTGCTCTTCATGGTGTGTCTTGCTTCTAGTGCCCATCCTGCCTGACCTCCATGGCTATCTTGCTGCTCCTGCCCTTCCCCCTTGCCCCCAGCCCTCTGTTTACATGTGCAGACCCCTACTCTCTCCCTCCTGGCTTGTTTGTTCCATTGTAATGCCCCTGATCCGTCCCTCCTGCCCTTTATGGTCTGTTAGGCTGCAGCTTTCTCTCCTGTCTGTCCATTATGGTCAGCTAGCTACCATTGCCTCTTGCCCCTCTGTTCTCTGTTGTCCATGTGCATGGTCCTGTCCCCTCCCTCTTGCTTTCTATGGATTGTTGTGCTGCACTCCCGTCCCGCATGCCCTGTGTGGTTTATTGTGCTGCTGCAAACCCTGATGCCTGCCCTGCAGGGTCAGTTTGGTGCACCTCTCCATGTCCCTCCTGTCCTCTGTTATCCAAGTACATGTCCCTACCCCATTTCCTTCCATGATCCAATGTACCATACTTGCGAACATTTTGAACTTGGTAAGAGGGAGATTTTGAAAAAAACTGGGGTATTGATTTTCCCCTTTGAGTTACATTGAAAAAGAGGAGATTGTAGACAGGAGACAGATCAAATAAAGCCCATTTGAGCTTAAAAACATTGGACGTTTCCTGGCTGAATCGGGTCTTTTGGCATGTATGGTTGTACTACCATTGCTATATTCAAACACTGAGTATGAAGTTCCTATCGAGAGATGAAAAAAGAAAGATGCTAACTGTATGGTTGAAACCAATGGAAAGTCGGAGAGTGATCTCCTTAATGGAAAAAGACCCTCACACACCTGACAAGTAGGTGTCTTGCTTCATCATCGGGTCTGCTCCTACTCGGGCCGGCACTGCAATGCCCGATCAGGCACCCGTTCAGGGGCCTACTTCTCGGAGATCTTTTTTCCAGAGCCGATAGGTGAAGTGCAAGTGAGGGTCCTAGTGTCAGTACAAGTGAAGGTGTTGTGTGCGTTAAAATAGGGAAAAATAATCCAATCCAAAAATAATTTAATGAGTGTGGTTACTTCCCTAATTAACCCTTTCAGTGCCCGCCCCTTTCCCCGCCCTGTGCCGGCCATTTCATTAGCGGGCGGGGTTTGTGACGAGCTGGTCTCGTCATGGGCACAGCGCAACCGCGGCCCATGACGAGACCAGCTCGTCACGGGCATTGAAGAGGTTAAAATGAAAAAAGCGCGTATCGTCACTTTAATGTTGTGTAGTGATACGCTAAAAAGAGGTCAACATGTTTCTTGCCTATTTATCAAAGTTGATGGCAATTCCTCAGGACCTAGTGATGTACTACCTCCACATTTTTTGGTGGTGGTCACCCAACGCGTACAGTGAAGGAGTGGCCACCATTACAGCACCCTAAAAAATGTGTAGGGGTGGTTGGTACCTTGGTGTCAACAGGGGTAAGCAATGCTTAACCCTCGTTCAATCCGTGCCGGGCCATATTGTACCGGTCGCCGCCAACACTGAAGTCTAGTGTCGGTTTTGCAGTCGGATCACAGCGTTAACCCTACCTCTGCAGATCGACCGGTCCAAGTAGTCTAATTGGCTCTTCCTTCTGCCCACAATGGTCTAGTACATTGCCACAGCCTCTCTTGCAAGTCCTGTATTGTTGGTTTGTTGCCCCTGCCCCCCTTTCCACTACCCTCCATAGTCTGTTGTGCTGCCACGGCCCTTCCTGCCTGCTCAGTGTGGTTAAATTGTTGCCTTTGCACCCTCCTACCTGCCTTCAATTTTCAGAGTCCGTGCCCCTGGCCTCTGCCTCTCAACAGTATCCTAATGAACAACTAGATTGCTAACATTCTATATTTATTACAAAAGTGTGGAACGCCTGACGTCATCTTGATGTAATCAAAACTGTAATACCTAGAGCATTTCCTTTAGAAATTACATATATGAGAGGGTCTTATTGGCATCAAAATTATGGTTAGTGCTCTAAAAGACTAAAATAAGGACATATTTTCTGAGTTTTCAAATAGCGACAAAGCACTTTTAAATTATTTGTTATCTTTATGTTTTTTTATCCAGTTGACCACTTGATTAAATGTTGACTTAGGGGAGAGGATGTGGTGTTACTTCCAGAACTGCAGACTTTGCAACTGGGGAACCAGGTTGGAGTTTCTGCTTCAGCTCGACATTCTGTGATTCTGGTCAAATCACTTAGTCTCCCCATGTCTACAACCAAAATGAATTTGTTCTTGTGTGATGTAACCAATGCTCATGTAAAGCACTCCAATACCTGACAAGTCTGCACTATATAACACTGCAAAAACACAAAATAATACGTGTTTTGCACACTTCTGTCATTGGGCTATATTTGGGCTACATCTGGGTGATTTTGGGCTACATTTGGGCTCTTTTGTCTCCGGTGGCCATCTTGGGAGATTTATTTGTTATGAAGTTTCCTAATTTCCTCATGTACTGCAGTCTCCTCAGTAGGAAATGCTTTCAGTTTTTTACTTTGATTCCATCATGAAGGTATTCAGATATGTCACACATTTGCCATAAATTCTGAAAGTTAGCACTCTAGTTGCTCATTAGATCACTGTAGTAAAACTACTGTTCACCGTGGAAGTCTGCTCCTGGTATTAAAAGTGCATGTTTCAGTCTGCATGTCAGAATTTTTTAATGAAATAGAAGAGGATTTGAGAAGTCACTCAAAATGTGCCCTCATTTTCTTTCTTCAGCATTAATCATAATTTCTATGGCAAAATGAACCCCCTCATTGTGTTCCTTTTTAAATTAAATGTTTTAAGTGTTACCAGTTTATTCCAATCAAGATGGCTTCAGGTGTGCCATACTTTTGTCATAATGAAGACAGTAAGCACTCTAGTTGTTTTTAAGAACAGTCTGGGACATTCTGTCATTGGGCTATACTTGGGCTACATCTGGGTGATATTTGGGCTACATTTGGGCTCTTTTGTCTCTGGTGGCCATCTTGGGAGACTTATTTGTTATGAAGTTTCCTAATTTCCTCATTTACTGCAGTCTCCTCAGTAGGAAATACTTTCAGCTTTTTACTTTGATTCCATCAAGAAGGCATTCAGATGTGTCACACATTTGCCATAAATTCAGAATGTTAGCACTCTTTTTGCTCATTAGATCACTGTAGTAAAGCTACTGCTCACCAGGGAAAACTGCTGCTGGTATTGAAAGTGCATGTTTCAGTCTGCATGTCAGAATTTTTTAATGAAATAAAAGAGGATTTCAGAAGTCAAAATGTACCCTAGTTTTTCTTTCTGCAGCACTAATCATACTTGTTATGGAAAAATGAACCCCCTCATTTTGTTCCTTTTTAAATTAAATGTTTTAAGAGTTACCACTTTAATCCAAGCAAGATGGCTTCAGGTGTGCCATACGTTTATCATAAGTAGGACTGTTAGCGCTCTAGTTGTTCTTTGGAACACTCTGGGAAGCTGCAGTAGAACACAAAGGAATCAACTGACAGTCTCTGCCCTTGTTGGATGTACATGTTTTACTGAGAATGTCAGACTTCATTCTCACATGACTGAGAAAGATAATGTGAATTTACAGAAAATAAGCTCTCAGTTTAGCTTATAGATCACCTTCCAAACCTCTGTGGGAAAAGCATGAGAAAATATTTTTCTCTCAATCATGATATCCCAGCAGAAGGCTTTTTCACATGGTGAAATCACCTTAGCACATACCACAATTCCTAAAATGAGTATGGTACCATCAACAAATGATTTATAATGTAACTAAAGTCCTAAAACCTTCTATTAACTGCAATGCTTTTTAATGAGGTGCTATCATGTATATTGGTCCCAAGATGGCTGCCAACACTTCTTGGATGAAGTGCTGACAGCCAATCAGATCTCAGGATGAGATGTGTTGTTAGGCTCCGCCCACATATATATATGATTTTACTTTTGATTTTCCCAGGAACTACTGAACAGATTGACACCAGACCTGCAAAAGGCACTTCCCTGAGCTGAGGACTACCTCTCTGCCAAATTTCAAGTAATTCTGTTCAGCCGTTCGGGCTGTACCTTGGACTAAAGGTCCCTATGGAAAATTGCATGGGGAAAACGTGTTTTGGGACCCCCCTTTTTTCTCAGCCCCCGCTTGACGAATTCCCCCGAGACTTCTAGGGTAGGAGCGGAGCGGAGCGCCCCACCTATTTTGAAAATTTCGCGAGGATTCGTCAACCGGCGCCAAAGTTATTCCAAATAGAATGTTGCGGATTTCCTATGGAAACACGGTCCTAACTATAACTATCTACTGGCGACCGCCAGTAGATAATATATATATATATATATATATATATATATATATATATATATATATATATATATATATATATATCAGAACCAATGTCCCTCCCCATCAGAAAAGGACTTGAGCCCACGCAGGTAAGTAGAATTACCTCCTTTATTTGCAGTGCAATGATCAGCATGATGCATTTCAGCGTAGTCGCCTTCCTCAGATGCCTTCTAACATAGTCATTCACTGTCCACCTTTTAAAATAGAGTGTCCCTCTACGATTGGTTGAGGCACTCATTCACGAGTCCAGGGGCGGGTACTCCAAACGAGATGTCTCAAGCTTCCAAGCTGCAGTAACACCTGTGTCAGTACTTCCCAAGTGGGCGGTGCCTGCAGCTGCACCTCTGAATCATGGATCTTGTAGTGTAGGAACGGAAATTCTACTCCTTTATCCAGCCGCAGTTCACAACAACGGGTCTTGACACCCACCACTACAGTGAGCATGGGTGTAGCCAAGTAGTCATGGCCCAGCGGATCCTGGCTTAACACATCGCTGCTGAGTGTGGCGATTCGGCGCTTCCCCAAGCGCTTTGAGTCAAAACCAAAAGTTCCACAAATCGCCGGACTCTTGAGGATCGGGGCTCGAAGTGCTCGTGGCGAGCACCAAACATCAGAACCAATGTCCCTCCCCATCAGAAAAGGACTTGAGCCCACGCAGGTAAGTAGAATTACCTCCTTTATTTGCAGTGCAATGATCGGCATGATGCATTTCAGCGTAGTCGCCTTCCTCAGATGCCTTCTAACATAGTCATTCACTGTTCACCTTTTAAAATAGAGTGTCCCTCTACGATTGGTTGAGGCACTCATTCACGAGTCCAGGGGCGGGTACTCCAAACGAGATGTCTCAAGCTTCCAAGCTGCAGTAACACCTGTGTCAGTACTTCCCAAGTGGGCGGTGCCTGCAGCTGCACCTCTGAATCATGGATCTTGTAGTGTAGGAGCGGAAATTCTACTCCTTTATCCAGCCGCAGTTCACAACAACGGGTCTTGACACCCACCACTACAGTGAGCATGGGTGTAGCCAAGTAGTCATGGCCCAGCGGATCCTGGCTTAACACATCGCTGCTGAGTGTGGCGATCCGGCGCTTCCCCAAGCGCTTTGAGGCATAACCAAAAGTTCCACAAATCGCCGGACTCTTGAGGATCGGGGCTCGAAGTGCTCGTGGCGAGCACCAAACATCAGAACCAATGTCCCTCCCCATCAGAAAAGGACTTGAGCCCACGCAGGTAAGTAGAATTACCTCCTTTATTTGCAGTGCAATGATCGGCATGATGCATTTCAGCGTAGTCGCCTTCCTCAGATGCCTTCTAACATAGTCATTCACTGTTCACCTTTTAAAATAGAGTGTCCCTCTACGATTGGTTGAGGCACTCATTCACGAGTCCAGGGGCGGGTACTCCAAACGAGATGTCTCAAGCTTCCAAGCTGCAGTAACACCTGTGTCAGTACTTCCCAAGTGGGCGGTGCCTGCAGCTGCACCTCTGAATCATGGATCTTGTAGTGTAGGAACGGAAATTCTACTCCTTTATCCAGCCGCAGTTCACAACAACGGGTCTTGACACCCACCACTACAGTGAGCATGGGTGTAGCCAAGTAGTCATGGCCCAGCGGATCCTGGCTTAATACATCGCTGCTGAGTGTGGCGATCCGGCGCTTCCCCAAGCGCTTTGATGCAAAACCAAAAGTTCCACAAATCGCCGGACTCTTGAGGATCGGGGCTCGAAGTGCTCGTGGCGAGCACCAAACATCAGAACCAATGTCCCTCCCCATCAGAAAAGGACTTGAGCCCACGCAGGTAAGTAGAATTACCTCCTTTATTTGCAGTGCAATGATCGGCATGATGCATTTCAGCGTAGTCGCCTTCCTCAGATGCCTTCTAACATAGTCATTCACTGTTCACCTTTTAAAATAGAGTGTCCCTCTACGATTGGTTGAGGCACTCATTCACGAGTCCAGGGGCGGGTACTCCAAACGAGATGTCTCAAGCTTCCAAGCTGCAGTAACACCTGTGTCAGTACTTCCCAAGTGGGCGATGCCTGCAGCTGCACCTCTGAATCATGGATCTTGTAGTGTAGGAACGGAAATTCTACTCCTTTATCCAGCCGCAGTTCACATTCCAAATAGAATGTTGCGGATTTCCTATGGAAACACGGTCCTAACTATAACTATCTACTGGCGACCGCCAGTAGATAATATATATATATATATATATATATATATATATATATATATATATATATATTACCTACTGGCGGTCGCCAGTAGGTAGTTATAGTTAGGACCCTGTTTCCATAGGAAATCCGCAACATTCTATTTTGAATAACTTTGGCGCCGGTCGACGAATCCTCGCGAATTTCTCAAAATAGGTGGGGCGCTACGCTCCGCTCCTACCCTGAAAGTCTCGGGGGGATTCGTCAAGCGGGGGCTGAGATAAAAGGGGGGTCCCAAAACGCGTTTTTCCCATGCATTTTTCCATAGGACCTTTAGACAGGGCTACAGCCCGAACGGCTGAACAGAATTACTAGAAATTTGGCAGAGAGGTAGTCCTCAGGTCAAGGAAGTGCCTTTTGTAGGTTTGGTGTAAATCTGTTCAGTAGATTCTGAGAAAATAGCCTTTAAATCAATATATATATCTGAGCTTACCGTACGCGATTCTGATTGGCTGTTACATCTAAGTAAACATTCGAATTGGTCGAAACCAGGAAGCGGCGGCCGCCATTTTCTCTCTCGCACTCTGAGGGGGGGGCTGTAAACAAAGGCAAAAAACATATAAAGGGGCTGTTTAGACAGCGCCCATGCACATAGCCATGTTAGTTGAGTCCTCAAAGATCCCCCAAGGCCAAAAACGGTAAATTTTAATTTTTTGAAAATTTCGCCGATTACGCATACCGTACGCGTACGGTGCGCTTACGCTAAAAATTTTAATAAAAAAAAAAAAACACTCTCTGTGCATGGCATATTATTGTCATCACTTACAAATTAAATTTAACGGATTACCTATCACAAGGAAGCGCATAATATGTCCTCCATGTGCGCACGGTGCGTGCCCACCTTGCGTGCACGGCACTAACTGCGTAAAGTGGGCGCGCACCGCGTGCTCACTGTGCGCGCACGGTGCGCGAAGCGCACCGTGCGCGCACGGAACGAACTGCGTTAAGTGGGCGTGCACGCCACGAATGGCGTAAAGTAACTTAGCATTTAAAAAAACGTACAAATTCACTGAAAAAACCATAGGTTTCACACACGTTATAGTTAGGAATTAGCATTTAAAAAACCTTGCAAATTCACTGAAAAAACCATAGGTTTCACACATGTTATAGTTAGCGGAAATTTTACTGATAAAAAACCAATGAAATTCCCCCGTTATAGTTAGTGCAGGCAACTATAACTCACGCGACCGCAATCTTCTGCTGATGACATATGTGTCTTTATGAAAAAAAAATATTTGTAATATATGTATAGCTAAAAATGTATGGAAGAAGACATGGGTAAATAAGTGTCTAAATACAGTATTAGCATCAGCAGAGGATTGCGGTCGCGTGAGTTATAGTTGCCTGCACTAACTATAACGGGGGAATTTCATTGGTTTTTTATCAGTAAAATTTCCGCTAACTATAACATGTGTGAAACCTATGGTTTTTTCAGTGAATTTGTATATATATATATATATATTTTCACCGTCAATCTTCCACTTCTCATACCTCCCACAGGATTGATGCCAACAGTTAAAGTTTGCTCTAAAGCAATTGTATTCTTTAGCCATATACACCGTATTGCGTTTCAGCCACTGCCAACGGCCTTGATCACACAAATGTTGCGCTGCCATTTTGCCTGCTTTTATGTAGCACTTCATCATAAAAACATATGAAATATTTCTCTATACTCCAGTGCATCACTGTTCCACAATATTACATAATCACAATTCATTGTTTGGCATATGCATAAAATATATGTAAGTAATGCTTTCATTAAAAATATGTCACATGATCATTTCATCTTTGTGCACATACTCCAGGCAATTAAAAATTCCTTATTCACGAATCATTATTGATCACCGCAATACGCTTAGGAAAATTGAGCCTTAACATAGACAAATTCACTGTACCCTGTGCACACATACTTAAAACTTCAAGTATTCTCCATTAGATACATCACAGTTCATCATCATGTAATGTCTTGCATAATTACCATAATTACGCCTTGAAAAGGGAAATTCATTGTCCCTCACAATGAACAAACACATGGGCATGATTCACTATATACATAAATTAAAACACAACTTTCTTAATCTTCATGGAGATTCTGGTGCATCATGATATAAACAACTAAACAAAACTTCATCATTATAACGTGCACCCACACACAATGCACAGCATCATATGATTGCCATTGCCTGCGAGTGTGTATGCCAAGTTAGCCATTCTACTCTGTATATTTAGCAGGATGTGCGCCAGTTTTAACCGCAATCCCTGGGGCCTGTATTGTGATCCCTGCTGTACCTGTACCGACCATTATTTGCTGCCCTTACCTAATCCCACCTCATGCTGGCCAGCACCCCTTCCACCCCCAGGAACTACAGCATGGCCGCACCACCAGTTAATCAGAGGCGCACCTGAGGCAAGCCTGTCTGCACCACACCCAGTCCCAGGTGCCCTGGTCCCACGACTACCTATTGGGACTCCATCACTTAGATCCTGGTCCTAGCCCCCAGACACTTCAGAAACGGCTGCTGCATCTTAACACCCCTAACAACAGAAAGACATTTCTACTGTTGCAGCTGCTGCTTCACATGTATCACCAGACCTACTGCTCACACAGGAACATGCATCAGACCTGCCTGGCAGCCTGCAGACACCACGGCACAGCTCTACTGCATTCTGCTCAATGCCAGATCCCTCTGCAAGCATGCAATGGAAATCTGGAACACCATTACCACCATCACCACTGACGTGATCTTCATCACCGAGACCTGGCTCGACCCCTCATCATTCCCTGACATCACCATCGAAGTGCCCAATGGCTACAAGATGATAAACCAAGACAGCGCTAAGAAACATGGAGGAGAAATCGTCTCCTATGCAGATGACATCCAACTCATCCTCTCACTGATGGAAGACCCCACCACAACCAGAACTAACTTCTGAAATGCCATGACGGATGTTTCCAACTGGTTGAGGACTACCTGCCCGAAGCTCAACACAGATAAGATGGAAGTGCTGCTCCTCAGAAAGAACACCTCACTGCGGGACAACACCTGGTGGTTGCTGGAGCTCAGACCTGCACCATCCCCGACTGACCACGCCCGTAAGCTCAAAATCATCCTGACAACAAACTCACTATGAAATGACAGGTCAATACAACCTCCTCAGCCTGCTTACACACACCCTCTGCAAGCTTCGCAAGATTTTCAGATAGATCCTTATCAACACCAGGAAAACAGTCACTCAAGCTCTTGTCACCGGCTGGCTAGACTACGGAAACACACTCTACACTGAGATCAGAACCCAGCTTCTTAAGAGCCTACAGACTCATCCTCAACCTCCACAAACAGACATGCATCACACCAAACCTCAAGAATCTCAACTGGCTTCCCATACAGAAGAGATGCCAGTTCAAGATGCTGACCCTTGCCTACAAAGGCCTCCATGACCAGAGTCTAGCCTACATCCACCACCGCCTAATTTTTTACCACCCCACCAAACAGCTGCACTCCACTTCCCTCGCCCCGTTCACATCCCCTGCATCTGCCGGAGCCACAGTAGAAGTCGTTCATTCTCCTACATTCAAGTCCTAAAATGCCCTCCCCCACCCATGAACAGCACCTATACTATCAGATTTCAGGAAGGGACTGAAGACCCCACTATTCAACCAGAACTCAGAGCCTTGCTACCCCCAGGGCTGATTAGCTATGCTCTCTAAATACTGTTTGATTGATTAATGGATTCCTAGGCACTAATACCCCTATAACTTGATTAGACTAAATAATGTTCCAATTCCTAGCCACTAATGCTCTTAATTAATTGCTTTGGTTACTGTAAGGTGTAATTAACCTAACGGTCCCTTTGCCGTGTTGTTTGATTTTTCAGTTGAAGAGGATTTTCTCCCTTTCCTTTCTACTGACTGCCCCATGTGTTTCTCTCAATAATCACATACTATACCCTCTTTGGTTGAATGTGCTAATCATTTCTTGTTGACAGACCATGAAATGCTCTGTCTACAATTGCGCTTGGCTCTGAGCATTTTGCCATGAGTGATACTTGCTAAGAGGTGTTTCAGGTGGTAGTTGGACGCATGCAAAATTGTATTGCCTGAGGTTTTCTTTCTATACAATTTAGTTTTGGTTTTTCCATTCTTCATAAACACTGTTAAGTCAAAGAAACTCACTTGTTCTTGGCTATTCTTGCTTGCGAAATTCAAGTTTAGGTTATTGAAATTGATTAGCTCTGCAAACCTTCTAGCACTCTCCTCAATGCCCTTCATAACACAAATAACTCATCTATAAAAAAAATAGCCATATAATCACATGCTCTTCCAAATTCTCTCTGTGGTCACCACAGAGCACCTGTTCTTCCCAAAAAGCCCATGTGAAGACTTGCATAGCAGTGGGTGAAACAGGTACTTATCGATGTGCCACGTAGTTGATCAATAATTAGTGGTCGAACAAGAAATAGTTGTTAATCAGACAGCCTCTTATCATTGCAAGCAGCGAGTGTGGCTATGTAGTTTGAGTGGCCTGCCCTTCAAGAAATACTCCATCACCCTTAGTCTGTCAGTATGATGTATACTTGCATAGAGTGACGTTGCATCCCATGGAATATCATAAATGATCTTTAGAAAGTCTCCTGTGTCCTTTACAAAAGATTGTAGATTTTGGACATCTGCCTGTAAAAAATAATCAATATACTTTGGTATATTTTCATACAAACTGACAATGTCATTTTAGTGATAAAACATTTAATACTCCTCATTTTGGTTTATAGCTTGAAAATATTGATGGTAAACAGATGAGGACAACTTCATTTGTTATTAGGAAGAATCCAACAGTCCAATAGGCCAAGTGAAAGGTGGGTCGCTTATTACCCTTTTTCTTCATAAATAAATTAATAGTTGTACATGAATTCTTAAGGAACCCCCCCTTTTTTCATTACAGATCACCTAGAAGAAATCATACGCTGGCACCTATATCGTCTTACTTCATCTATTATTGTTAGAGGAATAAGAAATACAGTTTGTGGTAATAATGTGATTCCTTTAGGGTGCATTGCCAACCAAAGAATCACTTATTCATTTTTCTTTTTAGTATCAACACACAATCCTGCTATATTCTTTTGGACTGAATCAAATTTAGTGAACCATTTGCCAATTTGAACCATAATAATCTTAGGTCACAATCACCTTTTATTCTACTCTTCACTGATATACTTAGTAAGTATTAGAGGATTTTCTATTCTGTTTGGGCCACACTTCTTTTACTCTCGGGTGCACATTTTGTGGTCTCAGTTACATTTTTTGCCTGAGAACATGGGTGCTCTATCATAGATTCGGTATTTACATACCTCATAGTATTTAGTTTTTTTACATTTTAACTATTCTGTCAGGTATTGCTCTAATAGTGTTGTAGTACTTGGCATATGTAGGGAGCATTATGAGTCTGCTATGGTGGTCTCTCTCTGAGTCACTTTTAAGTTCTGCTTGCATCATCAACAGCACAGAATGCATGTAACTCATGTATGAAATGAACAGACTTCATATGTCAGGTTGGTCTAACTCACACTATTTTCATATTTATTTCCTACGCAAAGCATATAAAAATTTCAATTGGTGATGAACCACATGTCGGCTGATGATCATGTATTTGGTTGGACGCATGTAAAAACAATAAAGATGATGAAAATATATTACATGACCATGGACCTATGGACTGACTTTTATGGTTATTTTGTCCCTCAAAAATTAATACATTTGTAGGCTTTCCAAACCATTTGATGGAATCCCTTGCCTGAAAACCCCACCCCCCACCCCTGAAATATATACTTACGGATGATTTTTCATCATATTGTGGTAAATAAATATATTCAAAAATGAATTTGTACTCCCAAGTCGTCAGATTTCAGATGCAAATGACTTTAATACTGTTTTAAATATGTAGCCAAGTGGAGTCTTAAACATGTACATTTCACTTTTCCTTAATTTTATTTGGCCTTGCAAGGTGCAGCCACTCCCATAGCAAACAGATGATAATTACTGTGCATTGTTTTGTGTATTGGGCACCAAATATGTAGATCTTTAAATTTTTATAGCAAAAACTATAATACATTTGCTCTGTGCTCCGCCAAAACATGTTGGTTATACCGTCTAAACAATCCAAAATATTAGAGGGGACGTTGGCTAGCCTGTAAATAATGATTTAAATGCCAGTTTAGATTTAGAATCTGGACAGCTGTTGTCAGGGCATACCAACTCTGTGCACCACACCATGGCCACATGATGGATGTTTTGCTGTTAAGAAAGTTAGCCTTTCTCCACGGACATATAATCTAATTTACTCGGAATTGAAACTGTGCATCAATTTGCCACATAGATAACATAGAGTGTATAGATAAAAAATATTAAAACTTTTTTAGAAATGTCACAATGACGCCATTTCATGCAAGGCCTATATTAATGGGGCCTTCAGTAGGAGTTGTGGAAATATAACAATTTAGGAGAGAGAGGCAGAAGCTTCGTCAGCTGGGCTCAGATCACATCAGAGGGTAACGCCCTGATAACTGAAAGAGTGGAAACATTTCGGGCAGCTTTAATTAGATATTTACTACAAAGTTTATTTACACATACAGCCGGATAATCCTTAGTATGTGCAGTCTGGTTTTCACATGTGCTTATTGCTTGCATGGTTCGTCTCCAATCCAAATACTAGTAAGGGCACCTGAAGTCAGAGTTTGGCAACAAAAGTCCATGGAGATTAAAAAATAAAAAAGCGGTTGCCAAGGATGTGCAAATCCAGTTTTAAATTTAGGATTTTTTATTCCAGTGGTAACGGTGTATATTCTAGGAAACAAATGTCCCAAATGTAGTCAGTGTAGACAAATTACACAAATGTGTCAATGTAATCCAAAATATACCACTCTTCTCCATCAGTTTACAAAAACTGGAGTAAGCATGATGCAAAGTCCACCCACATAGAGTCATATTGCCATCCATAGCTTAAATGGTATTATATCAACCAAATACTTTTTGTATTAACGGCTTATTAATATTTTTGACCACAGACAGCTGACAATAGATCCACAAAACATGGGAACCAAAGAAATAGAAATCCTCTGCATGTATGGGGAAAAGTGGGTATTCTATCTGTTAATGGACATATCATGACTATATATCAATTTTAAAAAGGGTGAAAGAAGATTCTCACATATTTCATATTAGCGACATGCTGACAAGCAAGGAGACTACTTTAAAGGATAAATGTTCTATAAATAGGTTTACATTATTTAACTCTCATGACTTTTTACACTCATTGCAAGATAAAATACATCTTTGTCCATTTAATGTGGCAATGATGTTACAGTTACTCCTACAGTGAGAATGTAACTTGTGGCACTGATATCCTGTATGTTTGGAGAGAACGCCGGGTTTTTGATGAATTGTGTAATTATATGGCTATTGTGGTCGAACCCTAGAGTCAAGGTGATTTAAATTGATTATAGACTATGTCACACTGAGGCCAGGGCATTTAATATATTAATTTTTAGGATTCCTTTCAAGACATTTCAATCTTAGTGAAAAAACAATGCACGATTCTGTTTTTTCACATATAATGTCAGTGAGAATTCAGAACTGCGCCACAGCAATGATCTCTCCAATCCAATCCAATTTCCCCAATACAGTGATGCCTCATTCTATTGTATTGAATAACATTAGTATTCATTTAGCACCTACTACAACTGACAGGGTGCTGAGGGGATTTACAGAAGGGATCCCAGGAATCATGGGATCCAGTTTTAGACATTTATTCAAGGATGACGGAAGGCGGGGTGTTTCCTTTAAACGTCTCTCAAATCTCCAGTTGTCCCAATGTCTGAAATTACCAAAAGTGGATACTGCTTGCATGGGATACTTACTACTAATACAGAATCATCAAATTTAGAGGTTACTCATTTTCAAGCTGGACTTGGTGTATGTATTGTATCATTCGTGCACAGTACTTGTTAATTGTAAATGTGTATCTTTGTTATAGGACTAATATAATTGTGCTTTATATTCTGAGGTGCTTGCTTGTTTAAACTTGTGCACAAGCATGTTAGTGCAGACAGCTATGCTACTGAAGCTTGCAGAAGAGAGGGTAAAGTGATATTTATTTGTACTTTATAAGTATTGTAAGGGAGTCCCGAAAATATTTACTACTGGTAGCCACACATGGTATGGATTGTGTAATAATGTAGCACAGATTCCTGTCAGTTGAACTATTTTTGATTGTATTTTTGGGGAATTCAATATTTGTGTTCAATAGAATTCTGTGCTTTCTATCGTACTGGTGGTCGAATGAGTGAAGATGCGTTGTTGTTGCTGCTACACTCATCTGGCAGCAACCAGTCTTCAACATCTTTCTACCAGGTGGCTATGGGTGGATCATATTCTTGTAGGGAGTGAGCTCAACAACTAAGTGGCTTAAACTGAGAAGGATGTGCTGCTGATGGTTTTCATTTTTTAAAGTAGAATAATTAATTGGGAGCTAATCTGAAATGCAGTCCCCTTGTCTGTGATAATCTCTCGAGTTTTATCTGAAGGAGGAACATTTGACATTTCCACGTATTGCCATTTGGGTGATTCACAAGGAAAATAGACCTTCTGGGAATGGTAAACCAATGACAAATGTTCAACTCAGTAGATATATATTCTCAGATATTCATATAAGACACGGGTACTCATAGTACGGCCCACTGGACGCCAGCGGCCCAGCAAGCCTTTCTTGGCGGCCCGCCGACCTTGCAGACATTGTACCTGTGTTTTAAATTTGTTTTATAAAGAGTGTTAGCAAACACCGCCGCAGCAGCTCGGACTCCCAGACACTCTGCTCTATGGGGGCCCGGCGATTCCAGCAATAGTCAGAGTGGAGATGAAGGGGCGCTAAGAAGAGGTGAAATACAACAAAGCCAGTAAATGGTCTTTTAAAGACTTTTGAAGTACTCAGGTGCGGCTGTGTAGGTGCCCAGGAAGCTGTCTCAGCCCCGGCTGCCACACGTGGGAGGTGAGGTAACAGAAGGTGACAGACAGAGGGAGACAGAGGGAGGGAGACAGAGACAGGCAGAGAGAGAGGGAGACAGAGGGAGGGAGACAGAGGGAGGGAGACAGAGGGAGAGAGGGAGGGAGACAGAGGGACGGAGACAGAGGGAGACAGAGAGAGAGACAGAGGGCGACAGACAGAGGGAGGGAGACAGACAGACGGAGACAGAGGGAGGGAGACAGACAGAGAGGGAGACAGAGGGAGAGGGAGACAGAGGGAGACAGAGAGGGGAAGACAGAGGGAGGCAGAGGGAGGGAGTCAGGGGGAGACAGAGGAAGGGAGAGGGAGACTGAGAGAGGGATACAGAGGGAGACAGACAGAGGGAGACAGAGGGAGGGAGACAGACAGAGGAAGACAGACAGAGGGAGACAGAGAGGGAGACAAATGGAGGGAGACAGACAGAGGGAGACAGGCAGAGAGGGAGACAGGCAGAGGGAGACAGACAGAGGGATACAGAGAGAGAGGGAGTCAGAGGGAGGGAGACAGTGGGAGACAGACGGAGACAGACAGAGGGAGACAGAGATAGGGAGACAAAGATATGGGAGACAGAGGGAGGGAGACAGAGGGATGGAGACAGAGGGTGACAGACAGAGTGAGACAGAGTGAGACAGAGGGAGACAGACAGAGGGAGGGAGACAGACAGAGGGAGACAGTCAGAGGGAGGAGGGCGACAGAGGGAATGAGACAGACGGAGGGAGACAGACAGAGGGAGACAGAGAGAGCGGGAGACAGACAGAGTGAGTGAGACAGAGGGAGACACAGAGAGAGAGAGAAGGAGAGAGAGAGAGAGGGAGAGAGGGAGAGAGGGGAAGGGAGACAGAGAGAGAGGGAGGTAGACAGAGAGAGAGAGAGGGTGAGAGAGGGAGGGAGACAGAGACAGACCGAGATAGAGACAGCGACAGTCAGAGACAGGGACAGGGGCAGACAGATAGAGGCAAAGACAGGGACAGACAGATAGAGGCAGAGACTGAGACAGACAGAGACAAAGAGGCAGAGAGACAGACAGGGAAATAGAGAGGGAGAGGGAGACGGAGGGAGACAGAGAGAGAGGGAGCGAGACAGAGGGAGGGAGACAGAGGGAGGGAGACAGAGGGAGGAAGGCAGAGGGAGACAGGCAGAGGGAGACAGAGGGAGGGAGACATAGGGACGGAGACAGAGGGAGACAGAGAGAGGGAGACAGAGGGTGACAGACAGAGGGAGACAGACAGAGGGAGACAGACAGAGGGAGACAGACAGAGGGAGGGAGACAGACAGAGGGAGACAGACAGAGGGAGGGAGACAGACAGAGGGAGACAGAGGGAGACAGACAGAGGGAGGAGGGTGACAGAGGGAGGGAGACAGAGGGAGCGAGACAGATAGAGAGAGAGAGACAGAGGGAGGTAGACAGACAGAGGGAGACAGTCAGAGGGAGAGAGAGGGAGGGAGACAGAGGAAGAAAGAGGGAGAGAGAGGGAGGGAGATAGAGGGAGAGAGAGGGAGGGAGACAGACAGAGTGAGTGACACAGAGGGAGACAGACAGAGAGAGAGAGGGGGAGAGAGAGGGAGAGGGAGAGAGAGAGAGAAAGAGAGAGAGAGATAGAGAGAGGAAGGGAGACAGAGAGAGAGAGGAGGGAGAAAGACAGAGAGAGAGAGAGAGGGAGGGAGACAGAGAGAGAGAGCTAAAGAGAGAAAGATGTGTGTATGCCGTGTCTGGTGGCTCAGTGGATGAAGGCATCCACTGCAGGGGCCTGTGTTCAACCTCATGGTCACAGGTTTTTCCCCCTCTAGCCCCGCCCCCTCCCCCACTGACCCCGCCCCCACCGGTGCAGCTCACGGCCACAAACTACACTGTAAATTTGGCCCCAAGAGAAAGTTTGTGAGTACCCATGATATAAGATAAAGACATTAACTGCAGCTACATTTTTAATTGTGTACATTTGTTTCATAGTTCAGATTGGTACTCCATTGTACAACCAGTTGGCATAATTCATACATGAGAACAGAAGAGAAATTGTTGAGAAGAGGAATAGTTGCTTGGAACTTTCGTGGGATCCCAGATATGGAAACATGTGTATTAAAGCACAGAGTATGACATTTATACTTGGTTTTGTGAATAGCCAAAAAGTAGTAAATTTACTCTAAAGTGTAAATTAATCAACATTATACGTTACCTCTGTGAATCAGGCCCTGTTTTTGATGCAGTGTGTTTAAGGTGTTTTTTATCATTCAATAGTCAATGACTCTGACCATTCATCTAGTTTTGAAACTTCCAATTGAGGATAATCTGTGTATGATTCATGTACTTAAAACATGTATTAAAAAGTTGATGAATGGCAGAATTGAGCTGATGCTCATTTTGACTAAGGCTAGAGGTACATTTTTCTTGATCTTGTACTGTGTAGAGGTGAATCAAAGTACTGAGAAAATGTTTTATCTATCATAAGGTAGCAGGAGATCTGTGTAATGATGGCTCCTTTAATCCCAGTTCCTGTTTGTCTATGTAACAGTGTTTCTTTATGGACTATGTAGAAAGCTGCCCAAAGGTCAAGAGGTTAGAGGGCAGCAAAAGAATGTTACTCCTCCACTGATTTCAGTTAATTTCATACTTATTCTATCTTGATTTTTGGTGGAAATATTACTGGGAATGTGACTTTGGTTTTAGTACTATTTTTGTCATGTTTAACCAAGGTATGGGTAAGAAGATGAGACAACTGCATCACTAGCTTTAACCAGGTTATGTAGTTGCTTGAAAGTAGCTGGCGTGGGAGCCTTCTTCTTTGGAGTGATTCCTTTATATAGGTGTTCATTTTAGGTGTTAAATGTTTGGTTTGATAGATATACCTCTAATGTTTTTACATTACTGACAAATAGGGGAGTGTTAAATTTGCTTTTGAGCAATTGCATTATATATTAGGAACATTTCGCAAAATCATAGTAATAAGGCAAAAATAAAAATTTGGCACTGTTTTAGCATTAAATGTATCCTTGCATCCTCTTTGGACGCAAGGATGCATTCTGCAAAACAAAAAGCACAGCAAACTTCAGCTACTCACATCTTGTTGTTCTTGTATGTTCACCATTTGTTATGTTTTGTTGATTTACATAGCACACTAATCACCTGAGAGGTTATCCAGGCAATTGGGCAGGTGTGTGGTCCCCAAGGTGCTTATTTGAAGCACCAGGTCTTCAACTTCTTGCAGAACCCAGGAAGTGAGGAGGAGGCTCTGATGTGTTGAGGGAGTTCGTTCTATGTCTTGGGTGCACCTAGCATGAGAGATCCTGTTTTTGTAGTGATCAATTTTCTGCCCCTATTTAAAAGTGGATTTATACATTGGGTTGTATTTTTGGAGGTGTGTTTTGTCTTGTGAGCTCTTTGAGCGAGACAGAGGGAGGGAGACAGAGGGAGGGAGACAGAGGGAGGAAGGCAGAGGGAGACAGGCAGAGGGAGACAGAGGGAGGGAGACATAGGGACGGAGACAGAGGGAGACAGAGAGAGGGAGACAGAGGGTGACAGACAGAGGGAGACAGACAGAGGGAGACAGACAGAGGGAGACAGACAGAGGGAGGTAGACAGACAGAGGGAGACAGAGGGAGACAGACAGAGGGAGGAGGGTGACAGAGGGAGGGAGACAGAGGGAGGTAGACAGACAGAGGGAGACAGTCAGATGGAGAGAGAGGGAGGGAGACAGAGGAAGAGAGAGGGAGAGAGAGGGAGGGAGATAGAGGGAGAGAGAGGGAGGGAGACAGACAGAGTGAGTGACACAGAGGGAGACCGACAGAGAGAGAGAGGGGGAGAGAGAGGGAGAGGGAGAGAGAGAGAGAAAGAGAGAGAGAGATAGAGAGAGGAAGGGAGACAGAGAGAGAGAGGAGGGAGGGAGACAGAGAGAGAGAGAGGGAGGGAGACAGAGAGAGAGAGCTAAAGAGAGAAAGATGTGTGTATGCCGTGTCTGGTGGCTCAGTGGATGAAGGCATCCACTGCAGGGGCCTGTGTTCAACCTCATGGTCACAGGTTTTTCCCCCTCTAGCCCCGCCCCCTCCCCCACTGACCCCGCCCCCACCGGTGCAGCTCACGGCCACAAACTACACTGTAAATTTGGCCCCAAGAGAAAGTTTGTGAGTACCCATGATATAAGATAAAGACATTAACTGCAGCTACATTTTTAATTGTGTACATTTGTTTCATAGTTCAGATTGGTACTCCATTGTACAACCAGTTGGCATAATTCATACATGAGAAGAGAAGAGAAATTGTTGAGAAGAGGAATAGTTGCTTGGAACTTTCGTGGGATCCCAGATATGGAAAAATGTGCATTAAAGCACAGAGTATGACATTTATACTTGGTTTTGTGAATAGCCAAAAAGTAGTAAATTTACTCTAAAGTGTAAATTAATCAACATTATACGTTACCTCTGTGAATCAGGCCCTGTTTTTGATGCAGTGTGTTTAAGGTGTTTTTTATCATTCAATAGTCAATGACTCTGACCATTCATCTAGTTTTGAAACTTCCAATTGAGGATAATCTGTGTATGATTCATGTACTTAAAACATGTATTAAAAAGTTGATGAATGGCAGAATTGAGCTGATGCTCATTTTGACTAAGGCTAGAGGTACATTTTTCTTGATCTTGTACTGTGTAGAGGTGAATCAAAGTACTGAGAAAATGTTTTATCTATCATAAGGTAGCAGGAGATCTGTGTAATGATGGCTTCTTTAATCCCAGTTCCTGTTTGTCTATGTAACAGTGTTTCATTATGGACTATGTAGAAAGCTGCCCAAAGGTCAAGAGGTTAGAGGGCAGCAAAAGAATGTTACTCCTCCACTGATTTCAGTTAATTTCATACTTATTCTATCTTGATTTTTGATGGAAATATTACTGGGAATGTGACTTTGGTTTTAGTACTATTTTTGTCATGTTTAACCAAGGTATGGGTAAGAAGATGAGACAACTGCATCACTAGCTTTAACCAGGTTATGTAGTTGCTTGAAAGTAGCTGGCGTGGGAGCCTTCTTCTTTGGAGTGATTCCTTTATATAGGTGTTCATTTTAGGTGTTAAATGTTTGGTTTGATAGATATACCTCTAATGTTTTTACATTACTGACAAATAGGGGAGTGTTAAATTTGCTTTTGAGCAATTGCATTATATATTAGGAACATTTCGCAAAATCATAGTAATAAGGCAAAAATAAAAATTTGGCACTGTTTTAGCATTAAATGTATCCTTGCATCCTCTTTGGACGCAAGGATGCATTCTGCAAAACAAAAAGCACAGCAAACTTCAGCTACTCACATCTTGTTGTTCTTGTATGTTCACCATTTGTTATGTTTTGTTGATTTACATAGCACACTAATCACCTGAGAGGTTATCCAGGCAATTGGGCAGGTGTGTGGTCCCCAAGGTGCTTATTTGAAGTGATAGAGATCAGGGTATCTAAAATATGCCCACTACCACGGATAGAGTATTCACACAGTTACACGCACATACATTCATCATACGCTAGGGCCCATTTCACTAACACACGCTCAAATACTCTACCAGCAATAAACCTGTGGAAAGAAAACACCTAAACACCCTGCATCGATATCAGGTCGATCAGATCTGGTTTTGTGACTGTCCTAATCAATAACATAATCTACACAACATATACAATAATGATCAGAAATATAAACCCAATAATTGACAAGAAAGAAAATTCAACACCATGTTTAAAATTATATTGCTTTATCTAAAATTAGTCAAAGTAAATCAATCAGAATAAATCATTTCTCATAGTTACCTATTCTAACTAAGTGTTAGAACGGGTCAGGACAAGTCTCTCGGTAAAGTCTCTCAAGACGAAGTCCTCAGCATCGATCCTCAGCAACGCAGATTCACGCGGCAAAGGCAAAATGGCAAGTGGCAAATCCCTCCCTAAGCTAACATTTTTTATAGTAAAAATTACAATGGAAACACACATAAAGTTTGCAAAATACACTGAATCACTGAGCAGAGCGAGAAGGAAGAAATGTAACATTGCTACATCTGAAAATCTCCGCTCAGGAAAAGTCACAAGACGGAAACTACGGAACAGGAACCAAGATACTATGAAAGTATCCGATTTGTTTAACTTCCCTCGGCAGCCGAACCACAGTTCATTGTTCATTTCTAAAAACTCCTTTGTCTCCCAAGGCTACCCATGATGTTCCATTTCTTTTGGAGATCCTCCAAAACTGCTGCGTCCTCATGGAAATTTTCATTCAAGGACCATGGTCAGCCAACTTCAAGACCATTTCCAGCAGGGGTCTCCCTCGTCTCAGTTTTCACATATTCACTCGAGGCCAGGCTCACAAAATCAGCCATCATGGACTAGGCCTCCATAGGCCACAATAGACCATCTCAATTAAAAGAAATAAAAACAACGTTACTACAGCATAATGATTAAACAGTGTTAACCCCACTAATACCCTTATGTGTATGCATTTATCTAGCTCTCGCTACATAAAAAAGCATTAATTCAGACAGCGTTTTGTGCTCAAAATAAACAGCACACAGCAACGTTTAAACATGAAAACTTGCACGTTATTTTTTAGGAAACAGAAACAGCACACATATGCTAACCCTCGTGTAACTTTCTCTCATGTTAAGACAAACGGATTGATTAATAAAAACAACACACTTGCACAAGACAAATAATTACTTGTTATTTATTAATATTTAATAAAACGCATAGACATACTAGAGCTTCAAAAGCCCCTGAATTTTCTAAATGAAAACTCTGCTCCAGCAATCCCCCCTTTGGTGATTTTATCACCAAATAAACCCAAAAAAAAAATTAGTGAAAATTTTGTCCCATTTTAGGAGAAATCAGAAATGTCTTTTCCCCTTACACAACATTAAACACCAGTCACTCTTTCATCATCCCTTTTTGTCTCTAAATAAACACTCTCCCTCAATTCTTCTAATTCAATCTCTTGTGGTTCTCTTTTCGACCTTTTGTTTTTCTTTTCCTTATTCAATTTCTTTCTCCCTCCCCTGTTTTTACAACACACACACATCAATCTTATTATTAATAAAGCCACAATTATACAAGACAAGGGAAACAATATTCTACCTATAATAGTACTACCTATCTTTGCAATAAAATCTTTAACAGCTATCATTTTATTAGCTATTTTAGTCCACAAACTCCCAGCTTCAAGTGGTACTAATTCTTCATGCAAATCAGTAATATTTCTAATATAGACCTTCAGGTCTTTACTTTCGTCTGGAATGTAAGTGCAACAATGTTGAACTTTCAATATTCCACAGACTCCACCCTCCTTGGCCAATAGAATATCAAGGGCAAGTCGATTTTGCATAGACATGGCACGTACGGCACTTAACTCCGTATTCACCAAAAGAAACCCTCCTGCGGTATTTGTCGATAAGCGATCAACCACTGTGGACAGTTTCCGAATTCCATAAGCATTTAAAGAAATTCCCACTGCTGGAATCAAAACCCCAAAAATATCACCCACAATTTCAGACCAAGTTTCTCTCTTAAAACGTGTTAATAAGTTAATATCTTCTACATCTCTTATTTTATCTGTATGAAAAATCTTAGGAAAAACCAGGCCCACATAACATGTGCCATACCAATGGTCAGGCAACTTGTAATAAGCCTTGTTACCACAAATATAGTACACTCCTGGAAAAATTGTATCTTCTCCACCTCTGAAACCCCAACCTGTCGCAACGAAGTATGTATCATGGCACTCACTAGTCCCCACAAAATATGTATCATATTGGGATTTCCTTCTGGTAATACAAAGTTTACCCTTCTGTGGTGCATCTAGAGCTAATGTTGGACTAGCCCCATTTCTCAACTCTTTTCCCATCTCAATGTCCCAAATTGTCTCACTCACTTCATATTTTCCCCCTTTCTCATGCATGTCCACTCTCCTTTCCTCTACCATATCCAGGAAAGCTTTCTCCTCTTCTTTCAAACTGCAAGTTAAATCATTCTTAAAAATATAATCCAATGTAATCCTTTTTCTTCAATAAAAATTTCACCAAAAGTGTTAGCTTCTTTAGCTGGATTCAGCTCTTTGTTCATTGGCAAGTGCCCAAAAATACTATCTCTGTTAGACATCTTATAATCTATTTTCCCTAACAAATAAAAAACACTACTCAAAATACTACAAGAAATACCATATGTAGCTGGTAAATGATGATAAGTAACACCCTCTGAAACAGATGCAAGTAATTGCATACAGACGTAGCAATCCCTTACTTCCATTGTCTTCACATATTCATATAACAGTTTAGAAAAAACATTACTAGAAAAGTTATTAATTGACCTATCTTTGTGTATGTAACTACTACTTCTAATTGGAACTACTTTTTGTGAATTCTTCTCTACATTTGTCACATTCTCTATATGCATTCCAAACTCTACTCTAAAAGTAACTAATAAAACTAAAACACCCCATAGAAGCATTAATAATCCAGTACAACAGCAGCACATTCTACACCACCTCTTAAAGAAGGCACATCTATTTCTATTATCCTCTATGTTAGC
This sequence comes from Triturus cristatus, assembly GCF_964204655.1. Classification (NCBI taxonomy): domain Eukaryota; kingdom Metazoa; phylum Chordata; class Amphibia; order Caudata; family Salamandridae; genus Triturus; species Triturus cristatus. The sequence continues at coordinate 505,369,763 of NC_140591.1, forward strand.
CATTTTAGTTTAGCCTCTACTACTCCACTACTGTTTGAACTTCTTCAATTCTTCAGCAATTCTTCAGCTTTTCAGTTTATCCAAATGATCTCTTCGTTCACTTGATCCAAGTGAATCCTTCTTTCACTCAGTTTGGATACTTGTCATTCTTCACTTCAATTTCTTCAACATCAAATTGTATTAGATCTCCAACGTCAAGATCCTCAGTACTCGACTCTTCTCCAATGTCAGTCAAGAGTACTTTCAGAATTTCACCAGTATCTTCCTCAACCACTTCTCTCAAGACCACTTCCGGATTATCTCGAGTCACTGTTTCTTCTTCTCCTCCTTCAGACAGTGCCACATAAGACCATTCCGGTGATCTGTACTTTTGGTTGGGTCTTCTTACTCTTTTTATTTCCACTGGTTCGTTTGACTCCTTTGATTCTTCTCCTTCAGCTTTTGAACTTTGACTCGAAACTTCATTCACTTGTTCAGCTTTCGATGAATTTGCTCTTATTACTTTGTATCTCAGCCTCTTAACTCTGTTGTTAGGCCAACGGTCTCCTCTTAACACCTTTTTCGGCTTTATTTCTTTATTACTTCTTTCTCCAATCCAAGTTCTCTTTCTCAGAACTCGACCCTCTGTTTGTTCATTTTCATCATCTGTTTCAAGTGCCTCTTGTTTCCGTTTTCCAGCAGCTTTCTTCTTCTTCACAGATTTTTTCACCACTATTTGAGACTTCCCTACTCCTGTCCCTCCTCGGGTCTCCGACACGCAATCTTCTTGCTGTCTACTTGTCCCTTCACCTAGCTCCTCAAGAATGTTCCCTACACCTCCTCGGGGGTCTTCCGCAATCTGTCCCTCTCTATCTTCTTCTGACCCTGTTTCTTCAAATATAATCTCAAGTGGTTCTTCAATCTCCTCCTCTTCCGATTCAGGAGTAGTCTCTGTGTGATTTCTTTTTTCTTTTCTTTTTCCTTCGCTGCTGTTTGAAACTTCAGGCTCTCTTACAGAATCAGAATTTGATCTTCTCTCTGATACTCGCAGTGATTCTCTTGAAGCTCTCTCTGCTTCTTTTCTCACTGATTCCGTATCTTCAGTATCTTCACCATCACTGGAATCTGACTCTTCAAAATACTCTTTACCAGTCCCTTCTTTTGGATTTGGAACTCTCAGAGTATGACTTGCATGTACCCAGTGCTTTACTCCACCACACTTTACTGCAGTCGTCGTAGTCAGAATAACTTGTCTCGGCCTTCCCCACCTTGGAATCAAGCAATTTCTTCTCCTGTGCACCTTAATCCTCACCCAGTCTCCTGGACTCAGATCATGGGCTTGCTTCTTCTCAAGTGTGGTAGCTTCTTCTCCAACCTGGTGAAACACAGAATGAACTGCGTCAGCCAGGCCTTTACAGTAATCCAAAATCATGTCATCTGTTATTGTCACCAACTTATTGACAGGCACGAATGCATGGCGCATAGCACGTCCCATGATTATCTCATGCGGGCTCAAACCAGTAGTTCTATCTGGAGTAGATCTCATTGTCATCAGAACTAGAGGCAAAACATCTGGCCATTTCATGCCAGTGGCTAAGCACATCTTTCCAATCCTATTCTTGATCGTGCCATTAATCTGCTCAACCACACCAGAAGCCTCTGGTCGGTATGCACAATGTAGCTTCTGCTGTATTTTCAATGCTTCACAAATCAAACCCATGAGCTCATTTTGAAAGTGTCTACCTCTATCAGACTCAACTGTAACTGGAAACCCGTACCTAGGAATCAACTCCCTCAACAGTAATTTCGCCACTGTTAATCCATCATTTCTTCTAGTCGGGTAAGCTTCCACCCACCTTGAAAACAAACAGACTACCACTAGAACATACCTCAGTCTGTTCACTTGGGGCATCTCAATGAAATCAATCTGCATTCTTGTAAAAGGACCTCCTTCTCTGCCTATTGTTCCCAGACTCACCACTGTCTTTTTCCCAGTGTTAAATTGCTGACAAACTAAACACCTCTGACAGATGCTCTCTGCAATTGTCCTGAACTTTGCATTGTACCAGGTTTGTTTAAACGACCTAACCATCGCGTCTCTCCCCAAATGTCCCTGGCCATGATACATCCTTGCCATTGACGACAAGATTGAGTTAGGCATCACTGGTCTGCCATCTCTGTAGACCCAAACATGGTCTGTTTCTCTTGGAGCACATCCTGCCTTAATCCAATCTTGTTTCTCTTCTTCTCCTGCCTCATCTTGTAACTGCTTCACTTCATCCCAGGTCTCTAGGACATTAGTAAACATCACAGAAAGAAAAGACATTTCCCCTTCTCTGTCCCTATTAATGGACTGATTTGTCTTGGCACAGTACTGCGCAACATCATTGGCGTACCTGTTTCCAATCGTTATGAAATCCTCCCCCTGACCATGGGCAGCACACTTTACAACTGCTAACTCCTTAGGCAGCTGTATCGCCTCAAGCAATTTTCCAATCATTTCAGCATTCTTTATTGGAGTTCCACTCGATGTCAAGAAACCTCTTTGTAGCCAAAGTTGGCCAAAATCATGCACCACTCCAAATCCATACTGACTATCAGTCAACACAGTCGTCCTCAAATCTTTCCCAATTTCGCAAGCTTTTGTCAATGCTATTAATTCAGCAACTTGCGCAGATTTCACTCCTTTCAATGGTGATGCTTCCATGACCTCTGAAACTTTGCACACCGCAAATGCTGCACATAACACACCATCATCATTCCTCAAGCATGATCCATCCACAAACAACACATGGTCATTCTCAGGTAAGGGAATATCCCTTATGTCTGGTCTTGGTTTTGTACAGTACTCAAGCACATCCAAACAATCATGATCATCTTCCATCTTTACACCCACATTTTCAATGTCTGGCAAAAGTGTCGCTGTATTCACATTCACACATCTCTCCAGAGTCACATTTGATGCTCCCAGAATCACTTTTTCATACTTAGTCAACCGACTATGTGACATGTACTGAGTTCTGCTTCTTGTCAAAAGAATCGCCACATTGTGAGGTACGAATACCCTTACAGGATATCCCATTATAATTCCCTCACTCTGTTCCAGGCTTCTGCATGTTGCAGCCACAGATTTCAGACAACCTGGTAAACCCACAGCTACAGGGTCAAGTGTTGATGAGAAGTACGCAATAGGCCTTCTCAATTGTCCATGTTTCTGGATTAACACTGAAAGTGCACATCCATTTCTCTCACTACAGTACAGCTCAAATTCTTTTTCATAGTCAGGCATACCCAAAGCTGGAGCCTCACACATTTTACTTTTGAGCTCTTCAAATGCTGCCAATTGTTCTGCATCCAGATCTAATGGATCTGTCATTTCACTTTTTGTCAATTTAATCAGTGGCTTTGCTATCAGAGAAAAATTAATTATCCACTGACGACAATAACCCACCATACCCAGGAACATTCTCACTTCTCTCTGGGTCTTTGGAGCTTTCATTTCTCTGATTATTCTGATCCTGTCAGTAGTCACTTTTCTCAGACCTTTTTCAATATTGTGTCCAAGATAATGAACCTCTTTCTTGCAAAATTGCAATTTGGCTGGAGATACCTTTAACCCTCCATCTGCCAGATGATTCAGTAAAGCTATGGTATCCACTTCACAAGCTTCACGTGTCTTTGATGCCACCAATAGGTCATCTATATATTGTACTAGCACTGAACTCTCAGGCATGATCAGACTTTCCAACGATCTTTTCAATAACTGATTGAATATCGAAGGACTCTCCGTATACCCCTGTGGGATACGACACCATGCTAAAATACGCTGGCCAAACCTAAATGCAAAAATCGGCTGGCTGTCATGATGCAATGGAATTGAAAAGAACGCATGACACAAATCAATCACTGTATACCACTCAGCATCATGTGGAATTTGATACAGAATCACTGATGGATTTGGCACAATAGGAAACCATGCCACCACAATTTGATTAACTTTCCTCAGATCTTGCACGATCCTAAATTTCCCATTGGGCTTTTTCAGTTCCATTATCGGTGAATTACACGGACTACTCAGTAGTTCTCTTAGAACTCCTTGCTGAATCATTTTCTCAATTATAGGAGTTATCCCTTTAATTATTTCTGGTGTCATTTTGTACTGAGGAATGTTAGGATATGTAATTCCCTCTTTCACTGCAATTTTCACTGGATCTACATTATTCATCAATCCCACATCCTCTCCTGTAAAATCCCAAACTGCTCTTTTCACTGTGTCTCTCAGCTCTTGAGGCAAATCCTCCGGATTAAACACAGCAAATGCACCAATTAACTCACTTTCTCTATTTTCTAGAGTCATTCGGTAGAAAACATCATCATCTGGTGTCTCAAAAGCTATTCCATCTGGTGTACAAAAAATTGTGCAGTTCATCTTACACAATAGGTCCCTACCCAGTAGATTCACTGGACTCGTGTCACAGACAATAAATCTGTGCATGTCTGAAAATTTCCCTATCTGTACTCTTACTGGTTCAGTAAGACGTGTTCTGATTTGTGTATTGGCTACACCAACTACTTGGATTGCTTCATCCGAGTGAGGAAGATTTCTAACATCTGTTGACCTGACAGTTGATCTTGTCACACCTGTGTCTACCAAAAAAGTAACACTTTCCTCATTTATTTTCCCATCCACAAATGGTCCTGCCTGGTCTATTTCTAGAGTTGCACCAAGTATGCACTCTTCCTCCTCTCTTCGGCACCGTCAATAATCACCCTCAAACTCACTCCCTTCACTCTTTAACAAGTACTGCTGTACTTTCTTAGAACGTCTTGGTTTGTTTACCTGCTCATCATTGTAGAATCCTGAATCCTGATTATACTTTTGTACCCCTCTATTCTGCGGCAAGGGCGGTTTTGGCTCTTGACTCTGCTGTCTCACAACTTTCTGTTGTTGTTGTTGATTATTTCCTTCGTTCTGGTTCTGCACCTGTTGATTTAAAGGTTTACTCTCATTACTCACTAATGGTGGATTAGGACATTCAGATCTCCAATGTCCCAGTTGGCCACAGTTGTGACAAGGAAACTTTTTCTTCGCTTCCTCCAGACTTCCCTTTCCTTTTCCTGCATATCTGGGTCTATTTCCTGCATTATTTCCTGGATTATTCGCCTGTTCCACTAACTGTGCTTCCTGTCTTTCTGCAACTTTCACTTGTGCCCACATTGCTTTCTCTTTCAGCTTTCTTTGTTTTGCTTCAATTTCATCACTGAAGTATTTTGCATGTCTCAGGATCTCATCTACTTTTTTACTCTGCCAATCCACTGTGTGTTCACGAATTCTCTCACCAATTTCAGGTCTAAGGCCATATACAAATCTGTATACAAAATGACTCAAATCTTTGTCACCCAGGTGTTCATCTCCACTGAATTGTTTAAAAGCCAGTGTCAGCCTCTCGTAAAAAGCATGAACTGATTATTTTGCTTCCTGTTGTGTTCGATCTATCTTAACCCAGTCTGTCTCTTTTGGAGGAACTTTACTCTTCAGGTATACCATCACCTGATCATATTTTCTCATCACCTCTGGATCTGGTGCCCCTGTTCTTGAATCTCTTGGATATTCCTCAGTAGGCCAACTCACAACTATTTTACACTCAGTCCACAAGTCTGCTGGAACAATTATATCAAACAGACTATTCAGGTCAACCCACAGCACTTTTGACAATTTCACAAACCTGTCTACCTGCCTATACCACTCGACGGGCTTTTCTCTCAATCGAGGGAAATCATTCGTAAATGATAAAATATCCTGTCTGGTCCATGGAACATGTACATATCCTCCTCCAGGTATTTCTCTCATAGGATAATTATTCACCGGTTTCTCCTTTTCTCTCACTGGAAATGCTGAATAAGTTGTTCTATCTTCAGATTCCTCTCTTTTCTTATACCACCTATCCTTCCACTTTTCAACATCACCCCATCTTCGCAATAATGCCACCATTTCTTTAATCTGTCCTGTTCTACCAGTAGCATTCAAATTTTCAATATCCTTCTCTGTAAAATCCATCCTGTAAGATTTCTGTAAAGCTTTCACTTTATCAATGTCAACTCCCTGCTCATTTGCTATTGTTCTTAGCCTGTCATGAGTATTCCTTGCTCTCCAGGTAATACTTTTACACATAAACAACAGCTCACCATCATGATGACTCTTCAGGATTTCTGTTGGAACTGTTCCTGTCACAAGCTCTTCTAATTCTATACGTAACCTAACCACATCAATAACTTGTGAATCCTTATCCTTTTTCTGAAGAACCTTCATCCAATCATTCAAATCATCAACTGTTATTTCAGCAGTTTTTCTCACTGGAACCACTCTTTTCTGCGGTTCTAAAATTGGCATCCCTGAACAACTAGGTTCACTAGCATCCAATAGTTCACTACATGTGTCATGTCTGGTTTGTCTCAGGTCACTTTTCCCTGTTCTTTTATCTGAATCTCCTGAAGGACCAACTGAATTTGTCAGATTATTCCCAACATATGGAATCACCAGTCCATTCTCACCTGCTCTCTGTTTGTCAAACACAGGAATAACCGGACCTATAGTTACAGGCACCGTAACAGCTTCCAGATTTTTCGTTAACTCCCTAATTTTCTCAGTCAGTTCTGTTGTCGTTTTTGCTAATTTTCTGGCATTTTCCTCACTACTTCGATTCTCTCTCTCCCTGAAAGAACTACTACTTCTTGATTCAGGTGTCACTTTTTCTTTCTCAATAATACAGACTGTATCTCTTATCGGAGAAACAACTGGTGTACTCTCATCTGGTTCTGGTCTATATGGAGGTGGTCTCTTGTAAATCATGTCATTTAAGACCTCATCATCATACTCATTAACTCCAACTGCTCCTTCTTCAATTGTTCTCATAGGATATAATCCCTCTGACATATTAACATCTCGCCACCTTTTCATCCGATCATGATGTGTTTCACGATCATGTCTCCTCCCAAACATATTCCTGTAATACCCTCCAGATCTTTGCTTTTCTCGCTCATGAACTTCCTCTTCCCATTCCACTAAAGCCTCGAACTGTGTAGGTCTTGGCTTCGGGTCCAGACATGCCATCTTTTCCCGTAAATTTCTCAACACGGCCAAATTAAATGAACCATGTTCTGGAAATGCTAGAACACCATCTTCTTTAGTATACCTAACCCTATTCTGCAACCATATACAGGTATGTAATCCATATTTCGCAACCATGAAGGATGCAGGTGTTTTCGCTGGAGGTAGCAACTCACCCTCTCTCGTTTTAACCTCTTTATCCTTGCTAAACCACTTTTTAACTTTCCCAAAGAATGTTTTTTTCTTTTTTTCTTCTTGGTAATACATTTTAGCGCTTACCAAAACTTTCTACTCTCTCCGTATTATAAATATACAATACGAGCTTCTCAACCAATAGCAGCGCGACTCACACTAACGCACCAATCCTGGAGCGTCTACGTCACTAAACAACTCTTCCAATCCCTGCGCGACTCACACTAACGCACCAATCCTAGCGCGAACCCTATTCTGATCCACTATCCAATCAGAGCGCGGACTTTCTGACGTCAACAGTCGCTGACTGCAGCTTCTGCTCTGTCTCCTGTCACTCGTCTACCCCTCCTTTACAAAATCTCTCAGTAGACTTCGTGTCAAGATTTCTACAAAATCTATTAGTTACAACATAAAAACATCTCCATTGTCTGCTTCGCTAACCACAGAATAGTAAAAGAGTCTATTTTTCAAGAGTCAACACACTTTCATACATCTCATAACTGTTTCCTCTAGGACTTATCCAAAGAGTCTTACAATCAATAAATGTATATACATTCACGCACATTCATGCAAGGAAAATATAGTACATGCACACAGAATCCTGCTTCCCGAGAACAGCGCACAATCTGCTCCACTACAGAATTATAACATACATTAACTAAGCAACTTCTGCCCAGTTCCTCAAACAAGCTCAGAGAATACCTATTACTCCTCCCGCGATAAGCTTTAACGAAAATCCTTTACGGATCCCTGGGACTTAAGACCAGAGTTTCAAAGATAACCTTCACTACGATACACACTCCTTATATACCAGAAATATATTCTAATAGTAACATACGACGATGTCACTGATTCCGAACCCAGACAATGTAAACGCGCAACTTCAATTGTCACACGTTATTCCTTACAATCCCGTCTTTCCCGAGAGCAGCATATACCTTCCTCTGCCCTACTACGGAACTGCTACCACAGCCTCCAAGTTCCAGAAGCACTACATATAACTCAACATGACGACTTCAACATAAAGTATTAGTACATATACCAATATCGACAAAATAAAATCAATAATCAATAAGCTAATGTACAAGCAATCTTATCAGATCAAGACAACCATCAAAACCATCCTATCTCTGCTACCAGGAAATTGATAGAGATCAGGGTATCTAAAATATGCCCACTACCACGGATAGAGTATTCACACAGTTACACGCACATACATTCATCATACGCTAGGGCCCATTTCACTAACACACGCTCAAATACTCTACCAGCAATAAACCTGTGGAAAGAAAACACCTAAACACCCTGCATCGATATCAGGTCGATCAGATCTGGTTTTGTGACTGTCCTAATCAATAACATAATCTACACAACATATACAATAATGATCAGAAATATAAACCCAATAATTGACAAGAAAGAAAATTCAACACCATGTTTAAAATTATATTGCTTTATCTAAAATTAGTCAAAGTAAATCAATCAGAATAAATCATTTCTCATAGTTACCTATTCTAACTAAGTGTCAGAACGGGTCAGGACAAGTCTCTCGGTAAAGTCTCTCAAGACGAAGTCCTCAGCATCGATCCTCAGCAACGCAGATTCACGCGGCAAAGGCAAAATGGCAAGTGGCAAATCCCTCCCTAAGCTAACATTTTTTATAGTAAAAATTACAATGGAAACACACATAAAGTTTGCAAAATACATTGAATCACTGAGCAGAGCGAGAAGGAAGAAATGTAACATTGCTACATCTGAAAATCTCCGCTCAGGAAAAGTCACAAGACGGAAACTACGGAACAGGAACCAAGATACTATGAAAGTATCCGATTTGTTTAACTTCCCTCGGCAGCCGAACCACAGTTCATTGTTCATTTCTAAAAACTCCTTTGTCTCCCAAGGCTACCCATGATGTTCCATTTCTTTTGGAGATCCTCCAAAACTGCTGCGTCCTCATGGAAATTTTCATTCAAGGACCATGGTCAGCCAACTTCAAGACCATTTCCAGCAGGGGTCTCCCTCGTCTCAGTTTTCACATATTCACTCGAGGCCAGGCTCACAAAATCAGCCATCATGGACTAGGCCTCCATAGGCCACAATAGACCATCTCAATTAAAAGAAATAAAAACAACGTTACTACAGCATAATGATTAAACAGTGTTAACCCCACTAATACCCTTATGTGTATGCATTTATCTAGCTCTCGCAACATAAAAAAGCATTAATTCAGACAGCGTTTTGTGCTCAAAATAAACAGCACACAGCAACGTTTAAACATGAAAACTTGCACGTTATTTTTTAGGAAACAGAAACAGCACACATATGCTAACCCTCGTGTAACTTTCTCTCATGTTAAGACAAACGGATTGATTAATAAAAACAACACACTTGCACAAGACAAATAATTACTTGTTATTTATTAATATTTAATAAAACGCATAGACATACTAGAGCTTCAAAAGCCCCTGAATTTTCTAAATGAAAACTCTGCTCCAGCAGAAGCACCAGGTCTTCAACTTCTTGCAGAACCCAGGAAGTGAGGAGGAGGCTCTGATGTGTTGAGGGAGTTCGTTCTATGTCTTGGGTGCACCTAGCATGAGAGATCCTGTTTTTGTAGTGATCAATTTTCTGCCCCTATTTAAAAGTGGATTTATACATTGGGTTGTATTTTTGGAGGTGTGTTTTGTCTTGTGAGCTCTTTGATTTGTACTATTGTTGCTGAAAGGTGCTTATTTGTGTTTTTACCTTCTTTATCTCATCATTCATCCATGGTGTTTTCTGTTTCCTTTTTCTATTGTCTAGAGGGTCTTCAAAGTGATTATTCTGTTGAACACTTTGCTCCTCTGTTCATAAAAGCTATCTACTGTGTTAATCCCTTCATAGTTTGCACTTACTGCAAGTTTATCTTCAAGCTCTTCATGTTGAGTTTTTTTCTATTGTATATAGATGACGGTTGTGAAGGAATGTGTTTGAATGTCTGAATCGGACATCATAGATAAAAGAGCTGAAGCGATGGCCGCTTAATTGAATAAGGTTAAGTTCCTTCATGATGATTGAGTTTTGATTGCTGAACACAACAACTAGTGTAAGTCCTCGAAAGTGATTAGGATCGTAGAATGGGTAGGATGCAGTTGTGGAGATGAGGATGGTGGATCTGATGTCATAGCGGAATGCTGAAGTATAATTGTGTGGGAATTAAGTTGGGAATGGTGAGGCAAGTGTTTGGCATGAGGTTCTCATATGCTGTGGATGTACTTAAAATCATGTTTTTGCTGTTGTGCATCCCTGTAGGGGTTTGAGGGCAGAATCTGAATGGAATACAGAGAAGAGAAGAAGGCATCACATTTGGAGATGATATAGGATGCATAATGGGGGAAAACAGGTTCATACTCTTGCTGGAAAAGAAACAGGATGTTTGTGGAGGCATGAAGGAGGCTTGTTTATTTAGAATAAGAGTTCCCATCGAAAGAGTAGCTTTTGCGCTTTTAGAAAGTATGATGGCATTGAATGGAGAGCCGAAGATGGAGGGGGAAGTGTTCTAATGGGTGGAGTATATAGGACAGTAAAGGAGGCAGAGAACTTGTTGGAGTAATAAATAAATATGAATAAGGTATGTAGTAAAGGTAGGCAGTTGTCACGCTCTTGGGATGCAGCTTGGGTATGTGGGAGGAGTTGGTTTGAGAGGAGTGAGTGAAGAAAGTCAAAGGCTCATGTAACTTAGGGAGTGTACATAGCTTATTACTACTATCTGCTTGTCTATTCAGTTGCTGAGTTAGGGTGAGTGTGATTAAGCTGCTTCATGTAAAGATAAAGAGGGGACGATGGCACACTGGTAATGATTTTTCTCTGTTAGTGTGTCCAAGTGTCTGATAGATTTATATGAATTTGGTTATGTATGGTCTGAATTGGTTTATCACAATTCATCTAAAGATCTGAGAATTCACTGTTGTGGTCCTTGTTATCAGTAACCAAAAATGAGTTTAGCACGTCTCAGCGAAACGGCAGGCCACCATAGTTGTGATTTTGGATAACAACGTTTAGAAGCAGAGTTAATACAGCTCATAAAAAGGAATGAGTTCACGTGAGGTCACTGTAGGATGTGGGAATCCAGAAAGGAAAAGGCACAGCCTGCATCCCAAACAAGCAAAGGTATAGCGAAGGAAGAACTTGCAATTATCATTCAGCACCAAAATTAATGCTTTTATGATAAGATGAGGAACATAGATCCTGTTTTATCTTTTTGAATTGTTTTAAATCAACTATTCAAATAATATGCCTCACCTTTGACAAATTAAATAATTATGTAGTTGAGTTTATGGAAATATAACTGAAATTCAGAAAAACTCATTTCATTAGGGTGCTTACAAAATGGGTTTGGGGTTCAATTTGTGAAGCCAAGCTAGGACTCAGGAGGTAAATGTTTATTTGGGCAGATTGTCTTCTCGTTTAGGAAAGATACATCGATCTACTGGCAAAGTCGGCAAGAAATGTTTAAAAACCCAGTGTCTCATCGTGCTAAGGCGGTACCCGCACCCATCCATTTTTTTTTAAATCAATCACGTGTGGCTCATTAATTTCAAAAGGTGTAATTAAAATGCCCCATTGAGCGTAATTTTTTTTTAAAGAAGAAATCTATGGGACTGGTTACACACAGGTCCCTCTTTGAAGAGTATGCTTCACTTGCCAACCCCTTTTGCAGTTTATGGCTCAGACGTTGCTCAATAGCAAAGGTAGACCAGAATTTACCATGTACCATGTATTTTGTGCGGTCGCTACATGATGCAAAGCAAAGCACATGACAGGATCATTGAAGAATCATATGCAAAATATATTTAGCACCGTACATTTGATGCTGGTGCAAAGCTAAATGGCTTTGCATCATGTGATGCTAAACTCCCGCTGATAACTGGAAAGGGCAAGTAACTGTGCTTGAACAGCGCAAACATCCCTACATTTCACTCCAGATCAGATCTACTAAAGTATATAGTCTTCTAGAGCGCTCAGATACCCTGAGGTGTCTTGGCACTGGCTTAAATGACAAACAGTGAAAAGAGCGACCAGAAGACAACAGTGTGTTAAACAGCCAGGTTTTCAAAGTGAGACTTCCTGAAAACTAATAGATTGGGGGCCCACTTAATGTGCAGTCGGAGCGAGTTCCAACCTTTAATGTCTCCCAATACAATGATCTTGCCACCCAAGGTTGCACGCTTAAACCTGGGAAGCACTGCAAATTTGGCTGTGGCTGAGTGTAGGGTCCTGCCAGGGGTGTACCATCTAATGTTATGTTGTAGAAATAGTGGGCCGAGGCCATGCAGAGCTTTATACGCAATGCAGATTTCTTCAAAAATGATTCTTTGTCTTATTGGAAGCCAATAAAATGTTCTTATAGCATTAGAAGCAGAGTGGTGTTTGTGGATTTTAAAATGGAATCTGGCAGCTGCATTTTGTAAGGTTTGCAATTTGATTAGGATGTATTGGTGCACCGAATGGAATAGGCCATTGCTATAGTCTATCTTTGCCATAACCAGAGATGTAACAAGTTTTTTTTGGTGGTGCACTGGAATGAAGGGTAACATCTTTTTTATAGTCCTCCTCAGGGTAAAGAAGGCAGAGGAGGTCACTGTATTGACATGGTCTGAGTAGGTAAGTTTGTCATACATCAGTACCCCAAGGTTGCGAGTCTTCTTTGTGGGAGACAGTAGAGGGCTCAAATCCTGTGGCCAGCAGGAAGGGGTCCAGAAGGAGGTTTGAGCTCTGAACAGTAAGACCTCAGTCTTTGATGAGTTAAGCTTGAGGCAATTTTTGTCCATCCAGGATTTGACGGCCTGCACGCAGCTGCTGAATCTGGAGCCAATGACACTGTTGTCGTTAGCTAAGGAAATGACAATCTGGGTGTCGTCTGCATATAGGGTTGGGAAACACCAAAGATTTTTATAAGGTTGTCCATTGGGGTGACATAGATGTTAAAAGTACCATGATAAGGTTCGGCATGGCATTCTTCCACCAAATGAAATGGAAATAAACAATATGTAAGTGAAAAATCACATCATACTCCAATATGTATTTTGTAATTTCTGCAAAATTACACATTTAACGTGACTTATCTATCGGCATTTTGTCAATACCTAGAAATCTTTACTGGAAGGTGTATCTCAAGTACAAAGGGCCAGATTACCTTAGAAATCCTTGCATGCAGTAAAGCACTACACATTCCTGCACTTTATTGTGTGAAAGGGGATCAGTGGGACAGCACCATATCCCCCATAATATAGCGCTGCTGTCCTTTCCTGCGTGGGTGCACTTTAGGCTGCCTTGCTCCATGTAACACCCTTGCACCATAGCACAAGGATGCATGTGGGATGTCTAGCATAGGTTTTACACTAAAAGGGCACCCTTCCAGCACAAAATACTACACTTCCACTCAGTTTAAAACTTTTTAAAAACTTTTTCTGTGTGCTGTACAATACAACACACATCCAAAGTTTGAAACATTTTGAGAAAATAAAACTTTTCTCATATGTTATACCTGTCCAGGGCCGGACTGGCCGTAGCGACATTTCCCCGGTGGGCCGCCAGGGTGGGGGCCGGTTTTGTCACTGGGGGCCTGCAATATCGGCCCCCGGTAACAAAATCGCTCGAAATCAGCCCTTGCAAGCAGCTCGGCTGCAGCCCCTTAGCGACCCCATGGGGGGTTGGCCAACCAGTTTGCCAGGGCCAGTTTCGGTTTCCAGTCCGGCCATGCACCTGGCTCAAGGAGTCATGCTTTTTTAGCATAAAGTCTTGTCTACCTTTTAATTAAATGGGTCTTTCCATTAAAATGCATGGGTGGTTGCATCTGAATACCCATGCATCACCCATTCTATGTCCCCTTGAAACACAGAAGTAGAAAACACTACTTTGCATTCCTTAGGGCTACTTTATAAAGCAAATCAATATTCACACATAAAAGTAAATCACAATTCAAGATTTTTCTCTGGTTTGGGTCAATTTTTGTGCCACTGCACCAGTGCAGATTTTTCATAAATCTGATTCAAGATGTCTTACATTAGAGCCATATCGCAATGCTTAGGGCCTGATTACGAGCTTAGGTGTCAGATAACACCTGCTACAAATACAGATAACATTTCGATTTTGGTCTTTAATGTATCAAAATCCACATAAAATCATAAATACTGTCGGATTGACCTGCAGAAATGTATCAAGGTTGAGGTATTTAACACATCTGATAATTATCGAATACGTTAAATTCCTTCAAACTCGTATTTCTAACCCATGCGTTAACAAGGGTCTATGCATGGGCGGAACCGACCTATTCGTAATCATGTCCTCAATGTCACGCTGAAACATCATTGCCATCCAACTCTTTGAAAATATCGCGCTGCACAATTTTTCATCTTTAAAGTAGTTGAGCACTGCAGATTATAGTGAAGCTCTACATTGCTTGACTCGTAGTACACCTGAGGCATGTTGCGACACCACCACAAGCATGTGAAATCAACAAGAATGTACAGTATCTTACATGTGTTACTCAATACCATGAGTATATATATATTTTTGTGTGTGTATATATATATATATATATATATATATATTTTCCATCAAAGCGCTCTGCTGTAAGGACGCACTCCACAAACAGATGGCTCTCAAGACCTTTAATTTTCAAACCGGCAAATGCATTCCGAAAATTCTTAGTGCCTGACGCGTTTCGAAGCAGGGCTTCTTTCTCAAAGGCAGTGCATGTAGATTTCCGGCGCTGTTGGTGCACTGCGTTGTGGGTATGCTTAAGTAGCTTTCCTGACATAGCACAATGCATTATGGTCATCGCAGTGCGCCAAATTAATTATTTCCCTTGGTAGGTCCCGAAAATGCATACATGATTATTGCAGTTATTAAACCCTCAGTGGGCTTCAGGCAGCACTCCGGTTATTATTTCTGAACTCTGTTGTCCCGTAGAAGATGCTGCAAAGTTCCCAGCTCCTCCGGCCCCACACAGCAGTGCAAGGGTGGTGCAGTCCTTCACGACCGAAGCCGTCGTGTTAATATTTTCCATCAAAGCGCTCTGCTGTAAGGACGCACTCCACAAACAGATGGCTCTCAAGACCTTTAATTTTCAAACCGGCAAATGCATTCCGAAAATTCTTAGTGCCTGACGCGTTTCGAAGCAGGGCTTCTTTCTCAAAGGCAATGCATGTAGATTTCCGGCGCTGTTGGCGCACTGCGTTGTGGGTATGCTTAAGTAGCTTTCCTGACATAGCACAATGCATTATGGTCATCGCAGTGCGCCAAATTCATTATTTCCCTTGGTAGGTCCCGAAAATGCATACATGATTATTGCAGTTATTAAACCCTCAGTGGGCTTCAGGCAGCACTCCGGTTAATATTTCTGAACTCTGTTGTCCCGTAGAAGATGCTGCAAAGTTCCCAGCTCCTCCGGCCCCACACAGCAGTGCAAGGGTGGTGCAGTCCTTCACGACCGAAGCCGTCGTGTTAATATTTTCCATCAAAGCGCTCTGCTGTAAGGACGCACTCCACAAACAGATGGCTCTCAAGACCTTTAATTTTCAAACCGGCAAATGCATTCCGAAAATTCTTAGTGCCTGACGCGTTTCGAAGCAGGGCTTCTTTCTCAAAGGCAGTGCATGTAGATTTCCGGCGCTGCATTATGGTCATCGCAGTGCGCCAAATTCATTATTTCCCTTGGTATTGCAGTTATTAAACCCTCAGTGGGCTTCAGGCAGCACTCCGGTTATTATTTCTGAACTCTGTTGTCCCATAACCGGAGTGCTGCCTGAAGCCCACTGAGGGTTTAATAACTGCAATAATCATGTATGCATTTTCGGGACCTACCAAGGGAAATAATGAATTTGGCGCACTGCGATGACCATAATGCATTGTGCTATGTCAGGAAAGCTACTTAAGCATACCCACAACGCAGTGCGCCAACAGCGCCGGAAATCTACATGCACTGCCTTTGAGAAAGAAGCCCTGCTTCGAAACGCGTCAGGCACTAAGAATTTTCGGAATGCATTTGCCGGTTTGAAAATTAAAGGTCTTGAGAGCCATCTGGTGGTGGAGTGTGTCCATACAGCAGAGCGCTTTGATGGAAAATATTAACACGACGGCTTCGGTCGTGAAGGACTGCACCACCCTTGCACTGCTGTGTGGGGCCGGAGGAGCTGGGAACTTTGCAGCATCTTCTACGGGACAACAGAGTTCAGAAATAATAACCGGGGTGCTGCCTGAAGCCCACTGAGGGTTTAATAACTGCAATAATCATGTATGCATTTTCGGGACCTACCAAGGGAAATAATGAATTTGGCGCACTGCGATGACCATAATGCATTGTGCTATGTCAGGAAAGCTACTTAAGCATACCCACAACGCAGTGCGCCAACAGCGCCAGAAATCTACATGCACTGCCTTTGAGAAAGAAGCCCTGCTTCGAAACACGTCAGTCACTAAGAATTTTCGGAATGCATTTGCCGGTTTGAAAATTAAAGGTCTTGAGAGCCATCTGTTTGTGGAGTGCGTCCTTACAGCAGAGCGCTTTGATGGAAAATATTAACACGACGGCTTCAGTCGTGAAGGACTGCACCACCCTTGCACTGCTGTGTGGGGCCGGAGGAGCTGGGAACTTTGCAGCATCTTCTACGGGACAACAGAGTTCAGAAATAATAACCGGAGTGCTGCCTGAAGCCCACTGAGGGTTTAATAACTGCAATAATCATGTATGCATTTTCGGGACCTACCAAGGGAAATAATTAATTTGGCGCACTGCGATGACCATAATGCATTGTGCTATGTCAGGAAAGCTACTTAAGCATACCCACAACGCAGTGCGCCAACAGCGCCGGAAATCTACATGCACTGCCTTTGAGAAAGAAGCCCTGCTTCGATACGCGTCAGGCACTAAGAATTTTCGGAATGCATTTGCCGGTTTGAAAATGAAAGGTCTTGAGAGCCATCTGTTTGTGGAGTGCGTCCTTACAGCGGAGTGCTTTGATGGAATATATATATATATATATTCACTGAAAAAACCATAGGTTTCACACACGTTATAGTTAGGAATTAGCATTTAAAAAACCTTGCAAATTCACTGAAAAAACCATAGGTTTCACACATGTTATAGTTAGCTGGACATTTTACTGATAAAAAACCAATGAAATTCCCCCGTTATAGTTACTGTAGGCAACTATAACTCACGCGACCGTAATCCTCTGCTGATGCTAATACTGTATTTAGACACTTATTTGCCCATGTCTTCTTCCATTAAATTTTAGCTATACATATATTACAAATATTTTTTTTTCATAAAGACACATATGTCATCAGCAGAGGATTACGGTCGCGTCAGTTATAGTTGCCTACAGTAACTATAACGGGGGAATTTCATTGGTTTTTTATCAGTAAAATGTCCAGCTAACTATAACATGTGTGAAACCTATGGTTTTTTCAGTGAATTTGCAAGGTTTTTTAAATGCTAATTCCTAACTATAACGTGTGTGAAACCTATGGTTTTTTCAGTGAATTTGTACGGTTTTTTAAATGCTAAGTTACTTTACGCCATTTGTGGCGTGCGCGCCCACTTAATGCAGTTCGTGCCGTGCGCGCACGGTGCGCTTCGCGCACCGTGCGCGCACAGTGAGCACGCGGTTTGTTTCGCGCACCGCGTGCCCACGTTACGCTAGATGGGCCATGACGCACGATGCGCTTCGCGCACCGTGCGCACATGGAGGTCATATGATGAGCATCGTTGTGACAGGTAAAATATATGTTTTGTTTATCTCTGATGAGCCATGCACAAAAGGTGACCTTCGGGCACCTTTTGCACACGGGGCGGGGAGAATGTGGATATTTTTTTTTTTTTTATTATTTCTTACCGTACGCGTACGGTAAGCGTAATCGGCGAAATTTTCGAAAAAATTAAAATTGCCTTTTTTCACTTGGGGGATCGTTGGGGACTCCCTCGACATGGCTAGGTGCTTGGGAGCTGTGTAAACAGCCCCTTTACATGATTTGCACTTTGTTTTTCAACCCCCTGTCAGAGTGCGAGAGAGAAAATGGCGGCCGCCGCTTCCTGGTTTCGACCGATTCGAATGTTTACTAAGATCTAAGGGCCAATCAGAATCGCGCTCGCGCACGCCACCGTACGCGTACGGTAAGCGCACCGTAAGCACACCGTAAGCTGGCTCAGATATATATATTGATTTAAAGGCTATTTTCTCAGAATCTACTGAACAGATTTACACCAAACCTACAAAAGGCACTTCCTTGACCTGAGGACTACCTCTCTGCCAAATTTCAAGTAATTCTGTTTAGCCGTTCGGGCTGTAGCTGTGTCTAAAGGTCCTATGGAAAAATGCATGGGAAAAACGCGTTTTGGGACCCCCCTTTTATCTCAGCCCCCGCTTGACGAATCCCCCCGAGACTTTCAGGGTATGAGCGGAGCGTAGCGCCCCACCTATTTTGAAAAATTTGCGAGGATTCGTCAACCGGCGCCAAAGTTATTCAAAATAGAATGTTGCGGATTTCCTATGGAAACGTGGTCCTAACTATAACTACCTACTGGCGACCGCCAGTAGGTAATATATATATATATATATATTCACTGAAAAAACCATAGGTTTCACACATGTTATAGTTAGGAATTAGCATTTAAAAAACCTTGCAAATTCAGTGAAAAAACCATAGGTTTCACACACGTTATAGTTAGGAATTAGCATTTAAAAAACCTTGCAAATTCAGTGAAAAAACCATAGGTTTCACACACGTTATAGTTAGCTGGACATTTCACTCATAAAAAAACAATGAAATTTCCCCGTTATAGTTAGTTAAGCTAACTATAACTCGCGCGCCCGCAATGCACTGCTGATGACGTCACATATTACATCACTCATGACATGGTCAGTGACATCACTCATGACATCACTGATGACATCTCAAATGACATCACTGATGACATCACTGATGACATCATCCAGTGAATGTGTGTTTTTCTGAAAATTAAATATGTTTTATATATCTCAAGGTCGATGGAAGAATAAATGAGTATATAAGTGTCTAAATGGATGATTTGTTTTTGAAAAATTGATTGTATTACTGACTGATTAAGTGTATCTTATTGAATACATGGCTAAGTGAGTAATGTTTAAATGTGTAAATACCTGTATCAGTCTCTCACTTTGTGTATAAGTGGCTGCATGGGTTGGTGAGCAGCAACATGAGTGTCTATATAGGTTATTAGTTGGTTTTTTGAGTATCAGTATGAGTGTCTGAGTGTCTGTATGGTTCAGTGGGGGGTATTACGTAGTGCATAAGTGCATGAATGAGTGACTCACTGTTTGTATGTGTTGAAGACAGCATAAGTGCAGGACTGTATGGGTGGAAGAGTGTGTGTATGGGTGTGTTAGTGAGTGAATGGCTGTCTCAATAGTGTCTTTATGAGTAACTACATATGTTTTAAACTAGTATATGTGACTATTGGTGTATATAAGTGAGTGTATGTGAGAGTGAGAGATTGAAAGAGTTCCTGTATGAATAAGTATGTGTTTCTATAAGTGATTGTTTAAAAGACTAAGTATGTGTAAGTTTCCGTAGAAGTAAGTGTGGTGGTGTGTGTATAACTGTATATGCGAATAAATGTATGTTTGATTCTTTATTAGCATGAGTAACTATGTGTGTGAGTAACTCTATGGATGAGAGGCATTGTGTTACAGGATGTATAGGTGTATGAGTACATATGATGTGTGAGTACACGAATGAGTGACTGTACAGGACTGTTGGTGAATAAGTGGATGTTTATGTGGATCTTAGAATTATTGAAGAGGTTGTTGTAATTGGTATTGGTATGTCCATTTTTTTGAAAATTTCAGTCTCTATTTTTGAATGTGTGTATCAAAGGTTATATTAGGGTGAGAGGAGGTCTGCCACTCTATCACATGGATGATGTCATCAGTGATGTCATCAGTGATGTCATTTGAGATGTCATCAGTGATGTCATGAGTGATGTCACTGACCATGTCATGAGTGATGTAATATGTGACGTCATCAGCAGTGCATTGCGGGCGCGCGAGTTATAGTTAGCTTGACTAACTATAACGGGGAAATTTCATTGGTTTTTTACGAGTGAAATGTCCAGCTAACTATAACGTGTGTGAAACCTATGGTTTTTTCACTGAATTTGCAAGGTTTTTTAAATGCTAATTCCTAACTATAACATGTGTGAAACCTATGGTTTTTTCACTGAATTTGCAAGGTTTTTTTAATGCTAATTCCTAACTATAACATGTGTGAAACCTATAGTTTTTTCAGTGAATTTGCAAGGTTTTTTAAATGCTAATTTTTAACTATAACGTGTGTGAAACCCATGGTTTTTTCAGTGAATTTGTATGGTTTTTTAAACGCTAATTCTTAGCTATAACATATGTGATTCCCATATTTTTTTTTATTGATTTTTTTATGATTTTTTTATTATAAATTCTTATATTAAATGTGTGTTTTTTTTTTTTTAAAAAACAAGTTTTTTTTTAACTTTTTATTCTCTTAAAACACTATGTTTTTTTTCTAAAAAATCTGCAATATTTCAAGTTTTCTCTTTTTTTTTTTTACCAAACAGGTAAGATATATTAGTATAACTTTGAAAATATTTTTTTTTTTTTTTTTTTTTTTAGTGCGCGTACGGTAAGCGTACGGTAAGCGTACGGTTTACGCAATGTCCGTAATTTATCTACTCTGTTTGCGTATAGTTACGCAATTTGCGTAGCCGCGCGTACTGCGCGTGGGGCGCGTAGGCGTGTACGCTACACGTGCACGTTACGCGGAAGTGTTGGGGAGTGACTGTTATGCGCATGCGCGCGAGCGCGTGTCTTTTTTAAGCGCATGCGTACTTTTGCCGTAAGCGCACCGTAAGCGCACCGTAAGCGTAACGTACGCGCACGGTGGGTCATGTGATCATGAAACACAACTTTTGATTGGTTGAAACTACTTTCAGTTCTAGAACTCTCCTACACCACACCCATTCCCCTCATTTCTGCTTGTGATCCCTTAGGAGAAGGAGCTGGGTTGTCTTTGTGATACGATGGCAGAACAGCAGAGCTCTTCTGAGAGTGAGGCTAGCAGCACTACCTTGAGGCAGAGAAGGAGGAAACAAAAGACCTCTTTCATATGGGAGTATTTTACTTTTCCAGAGGACAAGAAAAAGGTAAATGCACCCTTAGTGACTTGTAAGCTGTGTGGCTGTGTACTTTCAAGAGGGAATCCCAACAAGAAGTATTCCTTCGGGAATCACACCATGTTGAGACACCTTAAAGATGTACACAGAAGGACACATGCTCGACATACTGAAGGTAACCCTTCAGTAAGTCAACCAAGCACATCCACAGCAGCTCAGCCTGGTCCATCATCTGCAGGGCCGAGTCCATCTTCGGCAAGTCAGGTGAGCCCTTCATCTGTGGTGGGAGCATCTCCTTTTTCTACTCCTCTGGAAACAAACCATCGGTTTGTGACGGTTGAAATACGGTGCGCCACTTGTCATGATCTAATTTGTCATAGGGAGACCAGTGTTTCCCTAGTGAACAATAAAATAGATCAGCACATTTGTCGTACCGACTAATATTCCCATTCTTTCTTTCCTCTGTCCCTGCATGAACACAACGGCTCTTGTAAGAGCCAACCTTACCTTTCAACTATTTTTTATATATGTTTTTAAAACATTTTTTTGATTTTTTTACGCGTAATTTAAAAAAAAAAAAAAAAAAAAACACTAAAAATCAATTATCACATTACAAGGTCCTTGAGAGACTACAATGAAAAACTGAAAATGTGATTGTGGAGAAGTGGAAAAAAGGGACCATGACATTTTTGACTTACCATACCCACTCAAAAAAATATTTATTAATTTACATTTAATTTTAATTGCTTTAACAATGGTTCTAGTTTTCGAAAATTTTCTATCTCAATCTGAAAAAAAAGAAAAAAGTATTAATATTTAATAAAACATTTTATAATACAGTACACATATTTACATATTTTTCAAAAAAAAAATTTGCCTTTTTTTTGCTGTTTTCAGAATATATTACATTTCACTATAAATTGTGAAAACAATTGCATTCATCATTTAACAGCGGGCAAAAAAAAAATTAACAATCTCAAAGATTGTTTTAAAAAAGCCCACAATCTCTTTTTGCATAAACATAACTTTATAGAAATGCATAATATTCTTAAAAAATATCATCTAATATCAATACTTATTTCTTTAAAATACCGTCTGACATTTTTGTTTCAGAAGTATAATCACAAAAATATATCTCAAATAACTCCACAATACATCTGGTTCCATTTCCTTTAGGCCAAATAGTAATTTTAAAATTCTTTTTTGATTAAATTTCCAATGGTAATCCAATAAAAATCTAAAGTTTAAATTGTACAGATCTCACCGATTGTCTGTAACATTTTGGTTTCCGAAAGATTAATTAATAATTAAATAAGTCCACAATAGAATTGTTTACCTCTCCGCATGGCCAAATAGTAATTTTAAAAATCTTTTTTGAATAAATTTCCAATGGCAATCCAATAACATTCCAAAATTTAAATTGTGCAGATGTTACCGATTTTGTCAAAATTTTTGGTTTTCCAAAGTATCATTAAAAATTGAAAAAGTCCACATTACAATTGGTTACCTTTCCATTAGGCCAAATGATAATTTGTAAAATCATTTTTTTTGAAAATTCCAATGGTAATCCAATAAAATGGTAAAATTGTTTTGTACAGATGTTGCCAAATCTCTCTAAAATTTAGGTTTCAGGAAGATTAGATAGGAATTTGCTAAATCAAAAGGCAAACGTTGCTTAAAAATCAATTGGGAATCATTACACAGTGTCCAGCCTTTTTCACATTTAAGATAAACTGTGTAATGTCCAGAAGTTACAGTAGGTCCTTCATGGAAAATTATTGCAACTGTTACAAAAGTTTTTCCTGAAATTGATAATTGCTGTCCTGTAAACTTCTTTATTAAAGTATCTAATTTTGAACCATCAGCTTTACAGCGTTGCATCATTAAAATTACATATTGTCCGTATTCCTTTAAAATTAACGTTGAAAACATATCAGATTGACACTCACTGCATTCCATGCTATGATTAGCATCTTTAACTAATTTAGCAAAAGTGACTGTTTTACTTTCTGGCAATGTTAAATAAATAAACCTTTCAAAATCAACATTAGAGCCACATATATTGTAACAGTTTTCACAACTATGTTCCCATTTATAAGAGAGACCAAATAAACTTTCAATGGGAACCCCTTCTTCTTCCAGTACCTGAAGAAAAAACATCAAGAATTCCTGTGCGTCTTGCTGTACATTTTGAGAAAACTGTGTTCGTCCTGAACATACATCTAAAAGTTTTCTAATTTCAGTAGCACTTTCTATTTGAGTTTTATCATTACTCAGATTTTGAAAACGGAGACTCAACTCAGAACAGAATCTTTTTCCCTGATTTACTATTATCTGCTCTTGCACACTTTCCAGATAAAATGCAACATTCAGCACTACATTAGCGTAGCAGTTGACACCAGAGCTATTTTCAAAATGACATCCTACAACCTGTTCTTCATTTTCCTTTTTCTTTTTGCTTGCAATTACATCACTCCTCTTTTTTTTTCCTCCTCTCTACATCTTCATTACAGATATTATCATTTCTCCTTTTACGAGAAACTACACGTTTCTCCAACACAGGATACTGACCTAAATGAGGAGCATAGCTTCTTCTTAATCTATTATACTCCTTTACACAATTTGTATCAGCACTAACTTTTGAGTCATCAAAGTCTATCATGAATAAACCTGATAATGTTTTCACTCGTGACAAAGCAACATATGCCATACCTTCTTTGAACACAGTTGAACCAATGTTCACAAATGCACAATCTACAGTCAATCCTTGAGACTTGTGAATAGTTACAGCATATGCTAGAGAAAACCGAAACTGCTTCCTACGTACATATAAGTCTTTCACAAGCATGAAACGAACTGAACAACGACAAATGTCTTTAACTTCTTCTATCTGATCAAATTTTATTTTTAAACATTCAATTCCATCTTTTTTCTGATAATTAATAAAACCCACAACTCTTCCCATAGCTCCATTAACTAAACCTTTTTCAACATCCAAATTTCTCCTTAAAAATACTCTACAGTTCATGCAAACATATAGATTTTTTTCTAATCCAGCTGTTTTGGAAATGTTCTTCTCTAGTGAATCCAATTTATTTTTCAGTGTGCCTGTTAATGTGATAGTAATTCTTCCATCCTCAATTTTGTCCACTGCTTCCAATTTCCTGATATCTTCCTTTTCCAATTTCAAAAGCTCCTCATTGAATATTGAGCATTCACGTAGAGTTGGCATTAAGCAGATAACACTTTTCTTTTCTGCAATGTTCTTGTATATCTTCTCTGCAACTATTTCTTCCTTTGGAAATAAATTATGTAGCAACCGACTCTGTAATGCTTTTGTGCCTGCTTCAGTGAGTAGTCCAATCCTCATATCTTTCAGAATACTTCCATATTCTTCATCGTTTGCTTGCCTCATATTAGTAGTAAGTTCCTTGTACTC
Organism: Triturus cristatus; assembly: GCF_964204655.1. Classification (NCBI taxonomy): domain Eukaryota; kingdom Metazoa; phylum Chordata; class Amphibia; order Caudata; family Salamandridae; genus Triturus; species Triturus cristatus. The sequence goes on from NC_140591.1 coordinate 505,394,651, forward strand.
AAAGAAGGACCAAATATTTGCATTACCAATGCTTCCCAATGACTTCTTTGTGTCTTCATGTGTCACAGTATTAAACACTGGTTGTCCTTTAACTGGAGTAAGCTGTAGAAGATCCCCAAAAACTATGACATGTTTTCCACCAAATAACACGTCATAGTCTGTCCTTAGAATTTGCTGCATTCTTAAATGCACAAAGGCAAGCATTAAGTTTGATACCATGCTCACCTCATCAATAATGAGAACTTGCATCTTCTTCAATACTCTTGAAACTTCCAAGCATGCTTCTCCAGTTAGCTTGTTGTATTGTATTTTGTTCTCATGCTCCACTGGTAACATTAGCAAACGATGTAAGGTGATTCCTTTTATGTTATAGGCTGCTAACCCAGTTGGAGCAGTAACCACACAAGACAAAGTAGAATCCGTTTTTTGCTGTAGGTAGCTTCTGATGACTTTTATTAAGAAACTTTTTCCAGTTCCAGCTTGTCCACTTACATACATCCTGATTGGATGAAATGATGTGCATGAGCACTCTCTTTTTTCATGTTGAAATCCGTGATCAATTTTGCTTCTGATCTCTTCATAAATTTGTTGCTGCTCTTCATTCAGTTGTCTTTCCAAATTTTGTAAGTCTATAAATTCTTCTTGAGCTTGATTCATAGCCGTTTCCACTTCATTCATGGCTATTGATGCTTCATTTTCAACGATTGGTTGTCCTAGGGGATCTTGACTGAGTGTTCCTGAACTTTGGCTGTCCTGAGAACTGTCTCTAGCTACTTCTGCTGCAATTGTAGTTTCCTGTTCAATTTCTTCATTTAACATTTGCAGATAAGTTGAGAATGTACTGCATTGTATGCTGTCTTTGCAAGCATTAAAAGAATCTTCATAGCTTTGAAATTCTCCCAGTAGTTCATCCTCTGTACGCCATTGTTTAAACAGCTGTAAAAGAGCCAAGCAGTAAAATTCCTTTTTGTCAGTAGTGTCGCAACTCAGCTTCCTGTGATTTATCAAACTTCCTTTTGTTTGCTTCACCAAACATCCTTCCTCACCAATGACTTTATATTTTCCATTGTTGATGTCTTCTGCGGCTTTCCGTGAATAAATGTAGATCTGCAGCACTTCATAGAGACACATGTTCTCCAGATGATGACTTCTCTTGGGATAATATGTGTCCAACATGTTTGATTTCAAAATATCTGTACTTTCTGGGTCATTCTCGGCCAAATATTCAATTTCTCCAACAGATTTCAGTACCCGATTTCTCATTGCTGCAAGGCCTAAACTTGCCCAAATTATTCTTCTTGATTTCGAGTAGAGACTTGCAGAAGATAACCTATCTGAACATTCGTAGGATCCAATTTCTCGATGCGATAACATCTTTAAACTGAAACTGTACAGCTTCTTACTGACAGTCTTCTCGTGAGAAATCTCTTCCCACATTTCTTTCAATTCAGTTTTTTCTGATTTAGTAATGTAAGACGTTACATATCGAGCAACAGCAATGGAATTGTCAGCTACATACTGTATATCCATGTTAGCATTCCACATGGATAAAATGACTGGGTTGTAGTCATTTATATTTTTTGATTCTTCTTTTCTTTTAAGGTTGTAGGTATTCTTAGGTGATTTTCTTGTGATAGTATGTCTCACAGATGACATAAAACTGTTTACTCTTCCATTTGAAAGAACAGGTCTAGGAAATCCAAATCAACATTTAGTGTAGTATTTATCTTTGCTCTTGTATTTCCGTCGACAGTATTTTCCACACCGATGACTTTGGAAACGTAAAACTTGCTCCTTTAACTTTTTCTCTTCTGTGCTTTTTGGTATAGCACATGTTGCATATTCTTCAATGTAAGATAACACTGCTTCATCAGCATCTGTTCCAAACTTTGGGGCATCCTTGATCCACAACAGCATATGAATATGAGGAGCACCTCTTGCCTGGTACTCTTTTCTCCAAAAGAAATCCACTACTTCTCCTAGAGGTGGATTTTTTTTATTGCAGATGAAGGACATCATAGCCTCAAATCTATGATTGAAATATCTGCAAACATTAACCGGATCCAATGAGCACAGTTCTCCTGCTGTCTTGTATTCGATGTTTTTAATGTTTGAATTTGCCTCTCGTAGAAAATCCAGTAAATCATCCCAAGCGTACTCAGCACAGCTTAGGGTAAGGAACCATGTTGGTGTTCCTAAATTCCGTAACATGCATTTTAATTCACCATGGCGTCGGTACCAATATTCATTTGTCCCACGCTGACAAGCCATCAGATTGATCAGTTGTGTTTCCAAATGATCATCTCGGTGCTGCACTTTCTCCATAAAATCCTTAGCAGACACATTTTGTAAATGTACTCCACTTTTTAAAATGTGATTTACTGCATAAGACAGTGCAGACAAGTCGCTTTCAAATAAAAGATGGAACAAATAATAAATACTTTGTCGAAATCTGGGATCTTCAGCATATAGTCTTGTAGTCCGATACTCAGAAGCTGGAATCTGTTCTGGACGTTCATCGTATCGTCCTCCTTTTCCTTTAGGAAACAGCTGGGGAAAACATCGAGCTTCCAAGCTCTCCTCCCATACACTCACGGGAGTTCCTTTTGCTTTCTTCATCTGAAACAGATCGATATTGTCTCCCATAACTTCTTTTGAATGAAGAGGATGTATGCTAAAATGTTCATAAATTTCTTCTTCCTTTGACTTGTCCACTTTTTCAATTTGTCCAGTTGGTGTTTCTGTGTCTTCTTGTAAATCTTCTTCTTCTTCTTCTTCTATATAAATTGATTCATACCATTTGTTATTCCTTTTCAAATACAAATTTGCTCTTTGTACTTTCCGTACATCTACCAGCTCCTGCCAAATCTTCTTATTCTTTGTAGGTACACCATTAACCAGAATAACTAATGGTTCAGTTTCCAAAGTATCTGCATCAATAGTTTCCATATTTTTTTTCAAATCCAAGGGCAAATACACCACTCTACCTTTTAAACCTCTCAGTAAATCTGAAGGAGGTAATTTACCAGTTTTGGGCTCCATACGTACTATGGTCTGGAACGGATGAACACATTGAATAAGTATAGACTCATAAGTATTTAATTCAGAAAGTTCGGCAGGAATAACATCCAATTCTAAATTATTATGTACAGCTCTGGTCGGCATTCTATTTTCTTCTAATTTGTTGTAAAAGTATTTACAAATACGCTGAACTTCACCCAATTCAAAACAATTTTCAAGAAATATATATGTGGCAAAATCCTTCCACTTATAATTATCTTCATTTTTACTTTTTCTATAGAGATCAACATACCTGGTTTGTTTTCTATAATGAGTTCTGCGGCAACAAATACAAGTAATATTTGGTCTTTCATTAGAGATTTTTTCAAATTTTGTTATGTGATCATTAAATGTCTTACTTACAAATGGTTCTACATTCTCTTCCACTTCTTCCTAATTTACTGTGTCCTTTTCTGCACCGTTTTGTTCAGGACCAAAGTAACAAAACTGAATTTCATCAACAACCTTCTCTACATCTGATACTGACCCACGGAACAGAGCCCTATTCAATTCATCTAACTTTAGTGCTGGACTTTTAGCAAAATACAACCGTCTCACAAACTTTCTCATTTCAGTATGATGAACAGCCAGCATCCTAAAATGATGGAAAACACTATTACACACTTTTCTAGATAGACAAGCCAGAGAATGACCCTGCAAACCAGTATTCTCTCTCACTCTGCATGGATCTAGACTTTGAAGCACCTTAATCTTCTGTTTTACACTTTTTTTACTATATTCTCTTAGAAACTCACGAAATTTATCAATAGATTCCTGACGCACAGTGCAAATACTACTACAATTCCAAGTGTACACTGGGGCTTTAGGACGTCTCCCCATAGCCTCATCCGCCATCACTTGTACCTCATCTCTTGGAACCATTATCTCCTTCTCCATTATGCAACCATTTTTCACTTCGTAAGCACGACCTCTGGTGTCAACTGCATGCAGCAAACTATTACTTTGAAAATAGCTCTCTTCATTAAAAAAAGGTTCACTACTTGAACTATGCATCCATTTTCCTAAAAACACTTTACAAAAGTTTGTTCTGTTCACTACTCTTTTCCTTTTGCTTTGTGATTTCAGTACATTAACCATTTTATCTAATGTACGCATCCTATTCAAAATTAAAATGAATAGTTTCCTTTTTAATTCTAATGCCTTTGCTGCAATGGCTTCAATTTCTTTTTTTCTCTTGTAAAATTTTGCCTTTTGCTTATATTTCTTCACATCCTTTATCAAATTGGACATAACTCTTCTCTGAAACATTTTTCTACGTATCTCTTTAAACGCTGTTTTTCTGTTTAAGTTAATCTTTATATTTACAGAAGGTATATTTGCATTAACTAAATTCTCAATTTTTTCCTGTCCTTTTCTATTGAAAACATTCTTTCCAGTACAGACATTTTGTACATTTTTCCTTTTTTTGAATATGTTCTTTAAAAAATCTTTTGTCTGCTTACCAGAAGATTTTTTCTTTTTCTCAACATGAGCATCTCCAACTAACTTAGGTCCTCCAGTTGTCTTCAAATATAGGTTTTTTTTGTGGTCTTTCTTTAGTCTGGATTTTGTAGGCATCTTAAATTTTGTTCACTGCTCTTCAGCAATACCTGAAAAAAACTAAAAAAAAAATCCTTTATTTTTTTTAAATATATTACTACATTTTTTATGTTCTTTAGAAATCTTAAAATACTATAAACCCCTTTCCTATAAATGAAAATCACAATAACACCTTCACAAATTAAATATCTAAAAATAATTCCTGTGTGCACACAAAGTCATGCTTTGAAATTAGACAGAAAACGAAATTTCTTTGCCAATTGCAAAGCATACTTTCTACTCTTTTTTTTGGCAAGTGATAAGTACTTTTACAGACTGACACATTTTGAATCCACTTTTCAGATTCTTAAAAAAGCACATGTCCAAACTGCTTTTTCAGACCAGCACCATGTGTAACCTGGGTGACTGACTACACTCCAGCAAGGGCAACCAGCCTTAGTGATGCTGAATGTATTTGATTACTGACTGAAACCTCAAACCCCACTCGGTTGTGAATACTATGCATGATTCCAGAGGAGAAGCAGCTGGGTGTGTGCTAAGAGTCTGCTTCTACACAAAAAAAATAGCTCACCCTTTCCATCTAATGCAAATGTGAAATCTCCAGAGCAATACACAATAAATCTCTGCCTGTAATTCCTCTTTGCACACAGAGTCATGTTTTCATATTAGTCACAAAACGAAATTTCTTTGCCAATTTGAAAGCACACTTACTACTCTTTTTTTTGGCAAGTGATAAACACTTTTACAGACTGACACATTTTGAATCCACTTTTTAGATTCTTAAAAAAGCACATGTCCAAACTGCTTTTTCAGACCAGCACCATGTGTAACCTGGGTCACTCACTACACTCCAGCAAGGGCAACCAGCCTTACTGATGCTGTATGTATTTGCATTACTAACTGAAACCTCAAACCCCACTCGGTTGTGAATACTGTGCATGATTCCAGAGGATAAGCAGCTGGGTGTGTGCTAAGAGTCTGCTTCTACACAAAAAAAATGGCTCCCCCTTTCCATCTAATGCAACTGTGAAATCACCAGAGCAATACGCAATAAATCTCTGCCTGTAATTCCTCTTTGCACACAGAGTCATGTTTTCACATTAGTCACAAAATGAAATTTCTTTGCCAATTTGAAAGCACACTTACTTTTCTTTTTTTTGGCAAGTGATAAACACTTTTACAGACTGACACATTTTGAATCCACTTTTCAGATTCTTAAAAAAGCACATGTTCAAACTGCTTTTTCAGACCAACACCATGGTGCCGATCACGATCCGGTAAAAAATTCCCCCGTGCGACTCGTATCGGGTCTTTTTACCGTACGAATCGTACAAGTGTTGTACGAACTGGCAATCACGATTCGCATGGTAAAAAGTCCATACGAACCGCACTGGGAATCATTCCCCACACGTCCTCGGGTCGGAAAATGTGTCCGACACGTCCTCGGACGATTTACCTTACAAACGTGAAAAACCAAGTCCGACCGAGGAATCACGATCCATCCTGTGCGTCCGAGGTTACAACCGTATGGAAAAAACACCGTCCGCACCGAACTCCTACAGCAACCATGGAGACATGTGCCCGCATACGCGCCCAACACTCCCCCCAGCCCCCGTACGTCCGACACATACCCCCCGTATATGTATACCCCCACCCGTCTAGGTACACCCCAGTACGTTCCAGTCGAACCCCCACCCCAGTACGTGTCGTACCACCGTCAATGTACACCCCCCCACCCCTGTACGTGTCGTACCACCGTCCATGTACACCCCAGTACGTTCCAGTCATACCCCCACCCCAGTACGTGTCGTACCCCCCGTGTACCTACACCCCAGTACGTGCGAGCCACACCCCCACCCCAGTACGTGTCATGGCCCCGTCTACCTACACCCCAGTACGTTCCAGTCATACCCCCACCCCAGTACGTGTCGTACCCCCCGTGTACCTACACCCCAGTACGTGCGAGCCACACCCCCACCCCAGTACGTGTCATAGCCCCGTCTACCCACACCCCAGTACGTTCCAGTCGTACCCCCACCCCAGTACGTGTCATAGCCCCGTCTACCTACACCCCAGTACGTTCCAGTCGTACCCCCACCCCAGTACGTGTCGTACCACCGTCAATGTACACCCCCCCACCCCTGTACGTGTCGTACCACCGTCCATGTACACCCCAGTACGTTCCAGTCGTACCACCACCCCAGTACGTGTCATAGCCCCGTCTACCTACACCCCAGTACGTTCCAGTCGTACCCCCACCCCAGTACGTGTCGTACCACCGTCAATGTACACCCCCCCACCCCTGTACGTGTCGTACCACCGTCCATGTACACCCCAGTACGTTCCAGTCGTACCCCCACCCCAGTACGTGTCGTACCACCGTCAATGTACACCCCCCCACCCCTGTACGTGTCGTACCACCATCCATGTACACCCCAGTACGTTCCAGTCGTACCCCCACCCCAGTACGTGTTGTACCACCGTCAATGTACACCCCCCCACCCCTGTACGTGTCGTACCACCGTCCATGTACACCCCAGTATGTTCCAGTCGTACCCCCACCCCAGTACGTGTCGTACCACCGTCAATGTACACCCCCCCACCCCTGTACGTGTCGTACCACCGTCCATGTACACCCCAGTACGTTCCAGTCATACCCCCACCCCAGTACGTGTCGTACCACCGTCAATGTACACCCCCCCACACCTGTACGTGTCGTACCACCGTCCATGTACACCCCAGTACGTTCCAGTCGTACCCCCACCCCAGTACGTGTCGTACCACCGTCAATGTACACCTCCCCACCCCTGTACGTGTCGTACCACCGTCCATGTACACCCCAGTACGTTCCAGTCGTACCCCCACCCCAGTACGTGTCGTACCACCGTCCATGTACACCCCAGTACGTTCCAGTCATACCCCCACCCCAGTACGTGTCGTACCCCCCGTGTACCTACACCCCAGTACGTGCGAGCCACACCCCCACCCCAGTACGTGTCATAGCCCCGTCTACCTACACCCCAGTACGTTCCAGTCGTACCCCCACCCCAGTACGTGTCGTACCCCCCGTGTACCTACACCCCAGTACGTGCGAGCCACACCCCCACCCCAGTACGTGTCATAGCCCCGTCTACCCACACCCCAGTACGTTCCAGTCGTACCCCCACCCCAGTACGTGTCATAGCCCCGTCTACCTACACCCCAGTACGTTCCAGTCGTACCCCCACCCCAGTACGTGTCGTACCACCGTCAATGTACACCCCCCCACCCCTGTACGTGTCGTACCACCGTCCATGTACACCCCAGTACGTTCCAGTCGTACCACCACCCCAGTACGTGTCATAGCCCCGTCTACCTACACCCCAGTACGTTCCAGTCGTACCCCCACCCCAGTACGTGTCGTACCACCGTCAATGTACACCCCCCCACCCCTGTACGTGTCATACCACCGTCCATGTACACCCCAGTACGTTCCAGTCGTACCCCCACCCCAGTACGTGTCGTACCCCCCGTGTACCTACACCCCAGTACGTGCGAGCCACACCCCCACCCCAGTACGTGTCATAGCCCGTCTACCCACACCCCAGTACGTTCCAGTCGTACCCCCACCCCAGTACGTGTCGTACCACCGTCCATGTACACCCCCCCACCCCTGTACGTGTCGTACCACCGTCAATGTACACCCCCCCACCCCTGTACGTGTCGTACCACCGTCCATGTACACCCCAGTACGTTCCAGTCGTACCCCCACCCCAGTACGTGTCGTACCACCGTCAATGTACACCCCCCCACCCCTGTACGTGTCGTACCACCGTCCATGTACACCCCAGTACGTTCTAGTCGTACCACCACCCCAGTACATGTCATACCCCCGTGTACCTACACCCCAGTACGTTCCAGTCGTACCCCCACCCCAGTACGTGTCGTACCACCGTCAATGTACACCCCCCCACCCCTGTACGTGTCGTACCACCGTCCATGTACACCCCAGTACGTTCCAGTCGTACCCCCACCCCAGTACGTGTCGTACCCCCCGTGTACCTACACCCCAGTACGTGCGAGCCACACCCCCACCCCAGTACGTGTCATAGCCCCGTCTACCCACACCCCAGTACGTTCCAGTCGTACCCCCACCCCAGTACGTGTCATAGCCCCGTCTACCTACACCCCAGTACGTTCCAGTCATACCCCCACCCCAGTACGTGTCGTACCACCGTCAATGTACACCCCCCCACCCCTGTACGTGTCGTACCACCGTCCATGTACACCCCAGTACGTTCCAGTCGTACCCCCTCCCCAGTACGTGTCGTACCCCCCGTGTACCTACACCCCAGTACGTGCGAGCCACACCCCCACCCCAGTACGTGTCATAGCCCCGTCTACCCACACCCCAGTACGTTCCAGTCGTACCCCCACCCCAGTACGTGTCATAGCCCTGTCTACCTACACCCCAGTACGTTCCAGTCGTACCCCCACCCCAGTACGTGTCGTACCACCGTCAATGTACACCCCCCCACCCCTGTACGTGTCGTACCACCGTCCATGTACACCCCAGTACGTTCCAGTCGTACCCCCACCCCAGTACGTGTCGTACCCCCCGTGTACCTACACCCCAGTACGTGCGAGCCACACCCCCACCCCAGTACGTGTCATAGCCCCGTCTACCCACACCCCAGTACGTTCCAGTCGTACCCCCACCCCAGTACGTGTCGTACCACCGTCCATGTACACCCCCCCACCCCTGTACGTGTCGTACCACCGTCAATGTACACCCCCCCACCCCTGTACGTGTCGTACCACCGTCCATGTACACCCCAGTACGTTCCAGTCGTACCCCCACCCCAGTACGTGTCGTACCACCGTCAATGTACACCCCCCCACCCCTGTACGTGTCGTACCACCGTCCATGTACACCCCAGTACGTTCCAGTCGTACCACCACCCCAGTACGTGTCATACCCCCCGTGTACCTACACCCCAGTACGTTCCAGTCGTACCCCCACCCCAGTACGTGTTGTACCACCGTCAATGTACACCCCCCCACCCCTGTACGTGTCGTACCACCGTCCATGTACACCCCAGTACGTTCCAGTCGTACCACCACCCCAGTACGTGTCGTACCCCCGTGTACCTACACCCCAGTACGTGCGAGCCACACCCCCACCCCAGTACGTGTCATAGCCCCGTCTACCCACACCCCAGTACATTCCAGTCGTACCCCCACCCCAGTACGTGTCGTACCACCGTCAATGTACACCCCCCCACCCCAGTACGTGTCGTACCACCGTCCATGTACACCCCAGTACGTTCCAGTCGTACCCCCACCCCAGTACGTTCCTGGCGCACCCCCAACACAACCTCCTAAGTACGGAGCGCACCCCATGCCCCACCATCACAACCGCATGTACGAGTCGTACAAAGCCACACACAAGGACATAATCGTACAACCAAATGGCCCATGTACACACCGTACACACGCTCAAAACGCACGTACACAACAAGGACAAAACAAAACAACACAAGAATACACCATTCGAAAGGCACACAGCCACTAAACATGGCCAACAACCACTAAAATAACACAATCACTGACCTGCAACTGTCAAAAACAAACAGAGGCCCAATACACCACCACTCCTTATAACACACCCACCCAAAATTCAAACACTGCCACACCCACCCATGGACCCATGAAAAGGGCCCACACACACAAACCATGAGCCTTTGCAACAGACTCACTGCTGCCAGACACCACAGAACCAGACTACAAGCTACACCACATCTTACACTTGCACACCTTCACACGACCACCCTCACAAACACCCTCTCATCACATTCACACACACACACAACCATCCACCCCCCCCCCAACATCCACACCCCCCCCACACCCACACCATCCCCACCCACACCCCTCACCATGCCCACTACCAAGAATCCAAAGTTCAGTCACCGAGAGTTGGAGGTCCTTGTTGATCAAATCCTCAGAGTCGAGCCACAGATCTTTGGAACATTGGTCAGAAGCACCAGCCAGGCAGCCAAAACAGCCATGTGGCAGACCATCGTCGATGCTGTGAATGCTGTTGCGGACACCAGGAGGACCAAGCAGGATTGCCAGAACAGGTGGTGCGATCTGCGGAGGAGGGTCAGAGCCAAGAGACAGGAGGAACACGACCAGGCCAACGCCACCGGAGGAGGGTCCTCCCGCAGAGCCGTACAGTACCATCCCTGGGAGGAGAGGGTGATGGCCATACTGCCGGTGGAGGCAGTTGAAGGAGTAGAGGGACTCCGAGACCCGGGTGAGTACACAAACAACGCACCGCACATGGGGGGAACTGCAACCACAACCAAAATTAATATCAGGCACGCAACCACCACAAGCCATCGCATTACTCAACCACACTCCATGAGCAGGCACATGCCACTGCTGCCACCATGCCCCATGCACCCAGCTGGACAATGTCAAGTCACAGGCCACAGAAGACAACAACACATGACACGGTAACCCGGATGGCGGGAGGGTGGGCACCAAGAATCACATAGTGCGACTCCAAAGCAGACAGCGATGCCCTCTGCCCATATGGCCTAGGTCACAGCCAGACAAACACTGTGTCCCAACACAGGAATGACTTGCCAGCAAATGGCGGACGCCTTGCATCAACACATGGGGGTGAAGGCACTGTTTTGCACATGCCAGCAGCTAATGAACAGCCAACATTGTGAAAGAGTGGCAGCACACACCACCACAGCAGCAGCGCACAGACACACAGCAGACAAAATGGGTGCCTGGAGATCAGAAACAAACTCACATCAACAGGCCAAGGGCCACTCAAAGATCTGCTAACAGTGTGTGCCCAGGAAGCTGGGCCAAGGTGACAGAGGGTGACACACGGAGGGAGGGAGAGGGGGACACAGAGGGAGGGAGAGGGGGACTGAGAGGGAGGGAGACGGACAGAGGGAGGAGGCTGACACACAGAGGGAGGGAGAGGGGGACAGAGAGGGAGGGAGAGGGGGACAGAGAGGGAGGGAGACACAGGAAGATGGACACAGGGAGGAGGCTGACACACAGAGGGAGGGAGAGGGGGACACAGAGGGAGGGAGAGGGGGACAGAGAGGGAGGGAGACACAGGAAGATGGACACAGGGAGGAGGCTGACACACAGAGGGAGGGAGAGGGGGACAGAGAGGGAGGGAGAGGGGGACAGAGAAGGAGGGAGACACAGGGAGAGCAAATCAGTCCTTTGGTGTGTGGGAATGTCTGCTCGTCAGCAGGTGGACTGCGTGCATGTAGACAAGGGTGGCCAGTGCCAGAACACCCCCTCTTCATCATGGCAAAACGCAGGGCCATGTCACAACCTGTACACGAGCACAAGGACAGCCACCTGCATCATATAAGTGTGTGGATCCACTCCATGTGCACATGTACAGTGCTACAAGGAAGGCGCAAATGCATGGCTCGCCACACATGCACACTCCACTGCTGACTGCAGCCACACTTGACGCAGCAAGTAAGACTGTGCCACACATAGTTAAAGGGGCCAAATTGGTGCCCAAGGGACACACACATGCACAAGTGCACTGTGAGTGGAATGCAAGACAGATCCTAATTCCAAGAGGAAATGTGCCAACTTTGTAAGGGATGAAACATGGATGTTGCATGGATCAAAATTAACATTTTCTCTCTCACACACAGGTCAACGTCGTGCTGCACCCCCCAACACTGGGGGGGAACACTCACAGGACCCGGATCTGCAGGAGACCGATCCCACCGGCAGCGACCACTCTCACCACTCTGCGGACGACCCCGACCGACCTGGCCCCTCTGGTGTCCAACCACCTGCAGCACCTGCGTCAGGTACAACCGTGCCAACCACCACCCCCACTCCTGCCACATCCCAGGAGACACCCAGGATCCCTGCCCCAACACCACAATGCAGCCAGGCTCGCCAGGAGGGACACGGTGTCCCGGGCACCCAGGAGGAGGCAGGCGACAACGCCAATGCCACCCCTCAGGGGTCCCGGAGACCCGATGTGCCCACAAGTGCAGGCCAGACGCAAGTGGGCAGGGGTGGTGGGAGTGGAGGACGGCGGAGGCGCGAGCCTGACCAGTTGGCTGGGGATCCGGTATTTTCCCATGTCCGTAACATCCTGGACTCATACCGGCAGGACACCACAGGCATGGCCCAGGTTGTGTCCGTCCTCGAGGGGATCAAGGTCCAGCAGGCCCAGCAACATGCGGAGCTAATAGCCTGTCTACAGGTACACCAACGGAGGATGGAGGACAGACAGGCTGAGCAAGTGACGGCGTCCCAGGGGATTCACGCTGAACTCCGTCGGATGGCCGACACCATGGCCGACCCTCCCTGTGCCAGAAGGCGGAGAACATCACCACCCACAGGGAGGGATCATGAGGAGGAGGAGGAAACATCCGACGGAGCATCCCAGACGTCGTCACGGCCTGCTGCTGAGGTTCCCCGCAGGAAGCCGGGTCGTCCACGGAAAGGACCGTGAGGGTGGCTGCTACATCACCATCTCCCAGGACACCTGGCCTGGCACCTGGCCCACTGGAGCAACAGCATCACAGCATCAAGAGACATTCTCTGCCACATGGCCCTGCTGGTCACTGGCTGACCAATGTTGACAAAGACTGTGGCATGGACTCTGAGGATTTCCAATGGCAAGGACACCAACTCCCCTACTGAACTTTGGATTCCCTAATCCCGGAAAGCCCCTCACTTTGTCCCCCCCCCCCCAATAATAAATCACACTATTAAGAGTAGATGCCTGCTGGTAGCATTATTACCTAACATGTGTCTTGTACAGTCTAAACATGCCTGAGTCATCTGTTCACTTCAACCATCCACACCCTGGGGCCTGAGTCTGGCACAGGACACATGGGTCACAGTTAATTAGGCAAGACAGACATGGAGCACCATACACACCCGTGATGGTCAGAACCAGCTGAGGGGGTGGCCGAACAACCGTGCTGACAGACACATTGAGTACAGCAACAGTCATGCGCAGAGGTCAGGGATCCTGGCCCGTGTCCTGGGGGGCACCCAGGTATGTGTAGACAGGTGGCAGAACCATGTCCTGCAAGCTTGAGTCCGGTGGATGCAGAGAATGGGGTCATGGACAACGTTGGATGCATGGGGATGGCACATGTCACAATACCCACACAGTCATGGACATCATGCACAATACACAGTCTCAGCACACACACACAGCTTGCATCTTGCCACTCGACACATTGACACATAGCCACAATCAGGGAATACCATGCCAGACATGCAGGATGCACCGTGCCAACACACCAGCATTGACTGAGAAGAGGCACCTTGGAGGCATAGGGACACCTTTAATAGTCATGTTTTTGGGATTGCAGAGGCAACTTGAAGTACACATGAACACATCATGTGGAGTAACATGTGGCTCCAACACTGGCACCCCCCTTCTGCAGCACAAATGTGTGATAGCCATGGAACTGGCACACAAGTGTCGGCTAACAGCTAAATACCCACAGCTGCTCACGGAGAGCCTGCCATACACCATACATCCGCTGATGTGGAAGTCCCACGCCATGTCAAGACAATGTTAACCGTATGTGTCCGAGGGCAGTGTCACACACATTGATGCCATCATCACAATCCACTATCCCATCACTGATGACTGACAACCAGGCAGCCCATCTATTCAGGTGTACCCAGCTGCATGTCGTGTCCCATGGGGATGCCACATGTCTGCAGAGGAACCAAACCCCGACCGGGGCAGTGTGCACACATCGTGAACAACTGCCACACCCAATACACCCCAGATGCATCCCTTACCCCATGGAGACTTCCAAACGTGTCCGTGCCTGTAACGCTGAGTCAGCCCACGATGTCATGTCCATGAGGAATAGCAGTGCCACAACAATGCAACCAGCAAACGGCATGCGCAGGTACCTGGGGAAGAGAGACACACAAGAAGTCAGCCACAAAAAGCACAGCCACTTGCATGTGCAGTTACTCGACACATGTATGGATGACAACATGCTAGGTCACAATTATGACTGGGGAAATACTACCATCACTGCCACCATCACTCCAGTGACACACCCACACACACCTCTGACCCATGTGCCATACATGCAGGTGGAGACACACATCACAACGCATGCCACACGGGGACCAATGCGTGCACACTCAGACCCTGGTACTCACCACTAAGCAAAGAAGTCGCGTATGAGCTGAGTCCGGATGTCCTCTTGCGGCTCCACATCCTCCACATCACTAGCCCCATTGCCAAGCCCTTCGTCCTCCACGGGTGGATGGTCCTCGTCATGTTGATTCAGGATGAGTGGCACAGCTCTTTCAACTGCCATGTTGTGCAGCATGCAGCAGACCATGAAGATCTTGCAGACCTTCGCCGGGGCATAAGGGAGTGCACCGCCGGTCTTGTGGAGGCACCGGAATCGGCTCTTCAGCATGCCAAACGTCCTCTCTATCACTCGCCTTGTCCGGCCATGGGCAGTGTTATAGCGGAGCTGGGCCGGCGTGATGGGGTTGCGGAGAGGTGTCAGCAGCCAAGGCATGTTGGGATAGCCAGCGTCCCCTACATGGGAAGCACATGGACATCGTTAGAACTGGTGTAGCGGTCGTGCTGGTCGGCTATACAGAATACAGGACAGACAGACTGTACCCACCAACAACACATGCCCGTTCGTTGCGCAGCTGCATCATCATATCAGGCATCCCGCTACGCCTCATGATGTAGGCATCGTGTGCTGATCCTGGGAAACGAGCACAGACATGTGAAATCACCATATTGGACAGACACACCACAAGGGCATTGATGGAGTGGTAGTGCTTCCGATTGCGGTACGCCACCTCCCGTGCGTGTGGTGGTACCAAACCTACATGTGTCCCATCTATGGACCCAATGACATGGGGCATCCCTCCCAGGGCATAGAATCCACGCTTGACCTCAGTCATCTGTTCAGGGGTTGGGAACTTGATGAAGTCATCCAGGTGAATCAACATGGCCTCCAAGAAATCATGCAGCACACCGCTGAACATGCTCTGGGACATGCCACCAACATGAGCTATGGTATTTTGGAAGGTACCCGTGGCAAGAAAATGTAGGGCAGCCATTACCTTCAGCTGGGGTGTCAGTGCCGTAGGATACCTGTGCTGCGGTTGCAGGTGTGGTGCCAGTCTCGCCGTCAGCTCCAGAATCAACGGTTGGGTGAAGCGGTAGAGCCGGATCCTGTCATTCTCCTGCATGGTGGCCAAGTCTGGAATTCTTCGGGCAACAGGAGGCGCTCTGCAGTAATTTG
This sequence comes from Triturus cristatus, assembly GCF_964204655.1. Classification (NCBI taxonomy): domain Eukaryota; kingdom Metazoa; phylum Chordata; class Amphibia; order Caudata; family Salamandridae; genus Triturus; species Triturus cristatus. The sequence goes on from NC_140591.1 coordinate 505,410,586, forward strand.
GAAGTGACAAGGAAGAGTGAGTGCACTACGAGAACAACTCATGTCTACTGAGCACATGTAAATCAGGCAATACACACATGCCACATGGGGAGTCAGGCATGTGCTACATGCCCAGGACACGTATGGATGCAAGGTGACACTCCTTCCAAGACCCAGCCACACACGGTGATTGAGAACCTCCCCATGACACGCCATGGAAATAGCTGTGTCCCAGTGCAAGTGCACTGCCCGACGCAAGACAGGAGTGACATACACCCACACATCAGCAGAAGTGTGATGCCGATTGCAGAGACTGGTAGCGGAACACTTGAGCCACAGGTCACATGACATTACACTAGTCCAGCCCACACACCTTGCCATGAAGGTGCACATGTCATGACTCACCACACATTCCTTGTGAGTTTGCTGACATGGCCTTGTCGCGCTACTCCGTGTCCCATGCATACATGTGCACCTCACATCCGATAACACATGTGGCATGGTGTTGGGAACAGTGTGCAATGACAATCTACACACAGCCACATGTTGGTTGCTGCAACGGCTGCAGCTTTTGAGGGTGCTACAACATCAACCTGATGTAAATCCCGGACACATATATGGCATAGTCACATTGTGCACTGTGGGTAGTGACCAGTCATGTGTCATGACCCCTGTACCGGGCATCATGGGACACTTCCGTGTGTTGGTGTCCGTGCCATGCCAGTGACGCTCACCCCAAGTGCGCAGTCCCACATGCACACATGTCAAAGGAGTCAAGGGCATGCCTGGCACACATTGCACCCTCACACAGTACACATGTACACATCTCATCATACATCTGGTGCCTTCTCCACTCAGGAGGCATGTTCCACATCACAGCCTGTGACACCTGTGCCCCACACATGTAGTAATGCACAGACGATGCCTTGATGTCCATTCCTGGACAAGTATGTCCATCCATGGACAAGTATGTCCGCCCTATTCCTACATGTGTGTCGCCTATCACCACAGTGATGTGTAAAAACCGCCGTACTGCTGCTGAGAGGGCCTGTGCATGTTCCAAAATCACTGTGGGAGTGCTTGCGTATGTGTACCCATCGTGATGGCGAGCAAACAGGCATTTGTACGGTCCGTAGCACTACGGGTACGCATACGCGTGCAGACCCATAGTGATAGTGAGCGTAGATGCGTGTGTACGTTCCGTACCACTACGGGTACGCATACGCGTGCAGACCCATAGTGATAGTGAGCGTAGATGCGTGTGTACGGCCCTATCACTATGGGTCTGCACGCGTATGCGTACCCGTAGTGGTACGGACCGTACACTCGCATGTACGCTCACTATCACTATGGGTCTGCACGCGTATGCATGTCAGTTGGCACTGATGCTGACTCCAGACATGGGAGTTGGTCTCTCATGTGTCATGCCTTACAGCGCGCATGTCCTATGTGGTGGCCTGTGACATGATGTGCATGAGTGTGCGATACACATAGTGCAGGGATGGTGACGTGTGTTGCAGTCATTACCATTCAGTAGCATGTAGTTGCGTGCCCACTACTGTCCCCTGGGGCACCTTTTCCTCAGTGGTGTATGTGTCATCATACACGTGGACAATCTCAGTGTCTACAGCGTAGGTTGTGCTCTGTGCCATTGTCCCCTGTCACCATGTATATAGACGTGCTATTTTGTACAGGTGTCCACTGTGCAGCCTGACCTGATTGTCCTTCTACATACTCACAGTTGCCAGTGCCTGTGTGTCTTGTTATACTCATCTGAGGATGGGCACTGGTACCTCATTATTTGTACAGGCGCACCTTGGCTGTTTGGCGTACACTCTTGCTTTTTGCCTGCCCCTGTGTGTATCAGCCAGACTATGAGATGTTGGTGCCACCTGTGTCTCAACAATTTGCCTCGTGTAGGGTCTTGTTGGTGCGGGCAACGCCTATGTGTCAAATCCTGATTTCTACTTGCTTGGTCTGGGCAGTGTGTGATGTGTCTGGACACACACGCAATGTGCAGTGACCGAGTCATGTTGGGCATGTTTTCAGCATTACCTATGCAGCATGTGTCTCAAGTTCATGGATATGGTCCCTGGTCATCGGTATTTTCGCCAACGCTGTGTGGTGCAGATGCAGTGCAGGATTGTCCCCAGGGCCTGGGTGCTATGTCAGACTCCGTTTCCTGTGTTTAGCTATTGTCTCATGCTCTCCATGGTATTTCAGTGGCATGGTGGCTCAACCAACTGTGTGTTTCATGCCCTACATCGGTACCTTGTTTAGTAGATGTTAGGGATCTTCCTTTTCAGGCTATGCAGTGTTACCTATGTCGATTGTACTCATGTGACTGATGTGTACAGCTGTCTGATTAATTTCTGTCTCTCCACCCTGCCCACAGCATCAGCGGGGGACACAGAGGGAGACATGGACACAGGCAAGGCGGACATCGGGGCTGGCACATCGAGTGGGACAGAGGTGGAGGATAGTGCGGCCGAGGACCTGTCGACTGGCACGTCAGAATACGAAGCTGACAGGTCCGAGGAGGATGTCTCCGAGTGGGCGGAGGCTGCACCAGCAGCTGACAGCGGAACAACACCTCGCACCACCCCCTCAGTTTCCACCAGCCGCCTCCCACTTGCTCGTGTCCCTTCCCAGCGTGCCCGGTCACAGCATGTCTCCTTCCTGCCAGGCACCGCACCCCCTGCCCCTGTCTCCACTGCTGCCGCCAATGCAGAGTCTGTGGACATCCAGCGGCAACTGCAGGTTGGTCAGGCTGCGATCCTTAATGTCCTCCATGCCCACGGCAAAACCCTCACCAACATCGAGGCTTTCTTGGAGGGCATTCATTCATCGCAGGCTGACCAACGCAACTTGCTGAGGTCCATCGACTCCACACTGACTGCAGCAGTGGGTCTCCTGCAGCGCGACCTCCCCCCACCTACCCCTGCCCCATCCACACTTCCCACTCCCATGCCTGTCCCACGTACACCCAGACGTCGGCATGCACCCACATCAACGGACACGGGCACCACACCAGCAGGGAAGGTCCACCGCACTCCTCCTGACACGCACACACAGGGTGAGGTAGGCACACCCACTGGGTCGGGGGGCAAACGTGTGACACGCAGCCATAGTGGGAGTCCGCATTCCACCCAGTCCACTCCCGCTGCGACCCATCCCTCTGAGCCCCCCCCCTCCTTGGGGCCTGAGGTCCCTTCGGGTGCAGGGGACTCCCTGGAGGACCTTGCAAAGGTGTGTAGTGCCATCCTGGCCTCCGCCTTTGGCACTGACCCACCCCCTGTGGTGGAGTCCTCCATCCCTGCACCCACAACGCTGCCCCTTTGCCCTGATGTCCCTGCGGTGCCTGTTGCTTCCCCCCCCCTGATGCCCTCACCAGTGTGGAAGACGATGCCATTTGACTGTGCAGGCAAGGTAGGGGACACGCATCCCACTGTGTCCCCCATCCAGCTGAGAATCATTGACTGCCCTATGGGCTTTGTGAAGATTGAACTGCCTGCGATCCACGGACATTGTGCTCATGCTGAATAAAGCTTAATTTTGTTTTCATTATCACACTACTGCTATGCTGGTATTGGTGTTGGTGGGGCTGCTACATGGTTTTTGGTGGTGTGTAAGGGTTTGGGTGTGTGGGATATGTAGTAGTGTACTGCTCATTGGTGGGACCCTGGGATCTGTGTGCCATCACAAGGTGTTGGCTAACTTTCTTTGTTCATGTAAGCAGTTACTGCATGGTGCACTTGTCCCAGGGTGTATTCCTTCCTCTGTGTACCCAGCTTTCTTCCCTGCAGGGTGTTCCCAATGTTTAGCGCAGAGCTGTGTCTACATGAGCTGTGTGTGTGACGGAGCCCTTCTACTTTGGCCATGCATGCAGGGCCATGTCTCCACCTGCAACAATCGTGGCATCCTTGATGATCACTGTACTTGTGTGTGGAGTCTGTTGACATGAGTTCATGGGGACATGTTCCCTTGTAGCCAGTATGCATGTGGATAATTCTGGCCTCACACACATGTGTTACACCCCTCCTGTCTCAGGGCACTGGTGGGAGGACTCCACACCCACCCCTCCTGTCTCAGGGCACTGCTGGGAGGACTCTGCACACACCCCTCCTGTCTCAGGGCACTGCTGGGAGTGATAGGCACCCACCCCTCCTGTCTCAGGGCACTGCTGGGAGGACTCTGCACACACCCCTCCTGTCTCAGGGCACTGCTGGGAGTGATAGGCACCCACCCCTCCTGTCTCAGGGCACTGCTGGGAGGACTCTGCACACACCCCTCCTGTCTCAGGGCACTGCTGGGAGGACTCTGCACACACCCCTCCTGTCTCAGGGCGCTGCTGGGAGTGATAGGCCCCCACCCCTCCTGTCTCAGGGCACTGCTGGGTGGACTCTGCACACACACCTCCGATTTCAGGATATGTACGCTTGGCACATACACGGTGGGGGTACGCTCAATGCATTCGAGGTGAGGGTACGAGTCTACTTACACTGGTGTGGTGGGGGTACGCTCCATGCATATGCGGGTGAGGGTACGGGTCGAACTTACACTGTTGGGCTGGGGGGTACGCTCCTTGCATTCGCGGGTGGGGGTACGGGTCGAACTTACACTGTTGGGGTGGGGGTACGCTCCGTACGTCCGCGGGTGGGGGTACGGGTCGTACTAACACTGTTGGCATGGGGGGTATGCTCCTTGCATACGCGGGTGGGGGTACGGGTCGTACTTACACTGTTGGGCTGGGGGGTACGCTCCTTGCATTCGCGGGTGGGGGTACGGGTCGAACTTACACTGTTGGGGTGGGGGTACGCTCCGTACATCCGCGGGTGGGGGTACAGGTCGTACTAACACTGTTGGCATGGGGGGTACGCTCCTTGCATACGCGGGTGGGGGTACGGGTCGTACTTGCACTGTTGGGCTGGGGGGTACGCTCCTTGCATACGCGGGTGAGGGTACGGGTCGTACTTACACTGTTGGGGTGGGGGTACGCTCCATGCATACGCGGGTGGGGGTACGGGTCGTACTTACACTGTTGGGGTGGGGGGTACGCTCCTTGCATACGCGGGTGAGGGTACGGGTCGTACTTACACTGTTGGGGTGTGGGGTACGCTCCTTGCATACGTGGGTGAGGGTACGGATCGTACTTACACTGTTGGGCTGGGGGGTACGCTCCTTGCATTCGCGGGTGGGGGTACGGGTCGAACTTACACTGTTGGGGTGGGGGTATGCTCCGTATGTCCGCGGGTGGGGGTACGGGTCGTACTAACACTGTTGGCATGGGGGGTACGCTCCTTGCATACGCGGGTGGGGGTACGGGTCGTACTTACACTGTTGGGCTGGGGGGTACGCTCCATGCATACGCGGGTGGGGGTACGGGTCGTACTTACACTGTTGGGGTGGGGGGTACGCTCCTTGCATACGCGGGTGAGGGTACGGGTCGTACTTACACTGTTGGGGTGTGGGGTACGCTCCTTGCATACGTGGGTGAGGGTACGGATCGTACTTACACTGTTGGGGTGGGGGTACGCTCCATGCATACGCGGGTGGGGGTACGGGTCGTACTTACACTGTTGGCATGGGGGGTACGCTCCATGCATACGCGGGTGGGGGTACGGGTCGTACTTACACTGTTGGGCTGGGGGGTATGCTCCTTGCATTCGCGGGTGGGGGTACGGGTCGTACTTGCACTGTTGGGCTGGGGGGTACGCTCCATGCATACGCGGGTGGGGGTACGGGTCGTACTTACGCTGTTGGGCTGGGGGGTACGCTCCTTGCATACGCGGGTGGGGGTACGGGTCGTACTTACACTGTTGGGCTGGGGGGTACGCTCCTTGCATTCGCGGGTGGGGGTACGGGTCGTACTTACACTGTTGGGCTGGGGGGTACGCTCCTTGCATTCGCGGGTGGGGGTACGGGTCGTACTTACACTGTTGGCATGGGGGGTACGCTCCTTGCATACGCGGGTGGGGGTACGGGTCGTACTTACACTGTTGGGCTGGGGGGTACGCTCCTTGCATACGGGGTGGGGGTAGGGTCCATACATATCCGTCCCCACGCTATGTGATGTTTGTGCGGCCGGTACCCAGGCCTTTGCCACGTGGGTGCGATCCGTCCCGCCATTGTTGGGGTGACGTGTGTGGGCGTGGTCCGACTCGTACCCACGCTCTTCAGGCGTGGGTACGGGACGTACCTGTCTGGTTGTGTTGCCGGTTCGCGTGGTGACGGACTTCCGTTGTGGCGGTCGCTGGCTTATCAGGACACGCCCCCACCCCCTCGTGGTGACCAGGGCATGGGAGTCAGGTATGTCCAGGCCATGTGTGGTGTGTGACTTATGTGGTTGTTTTGTGGCCTGCCCTGGTCGTGCCACCCCAACCCCACCCCACTTTCCCCCCTCCCTTAGTTATTCTGACCTTCTGCTGCGTCTGCGTCGTAACCTGTAGAGGAGGTGTACTGCTATGAGGGCAGGGATGACTCGTAGGTTCGGGTCCATGTCTGTCCGTCGCGTACTGGTACTCCTTGCTCGCGTCGTCCTGTCGCGTACGGGTCCTCCTTGATCGCGTCGTCCTGTCGCGTACGGGTCCTCCTTGGTGGCGTCGTCCTGTGTGTCCGTCACGTACTGGTCCTCCTTGTTCGCGTCGTCGTCTGTCCGTCGCGTACTGGTGGTCCTTGTTCGCGTCGTCCTGATTTCCCGGCAGTTTTTGGCTGCCGCAAAATATTCACCGTGCGGGGTGACGTCGGTGCGAATCGTGATTCCTGGGTCGTGAATGGCTGGCTGCGAGCGTCCCGACGTCAGGTCGGCGCTTTCCCGGATCGCATTGGTAGGTGTTTTTTTGTTCGGTCGGGCTTTTTTACGATTCGTACGGTAATGGTGTACCCGTGCGAATCGTAATTCCTTGTTTGTGAAAATTGACGACCGGGTACGCGTCGGGCGGAGATTGTGCTCCGTCCGACGGTTCATACCGGGTTTTTGCAGGATCGTGATCGGCACCCATGTGTAACCTGGGTGACTGACTACACTCCAGCAAAGGCAACCAGCCTCAGTGATGCTGAATGTATTTGCATTACTGACTGAAACCTCAAACCCCACTCGGTTGTGAATACTGTGCATGATTCCACAGGATAAGCAGCTGGGTGTGTGCTAAGAGTCTGCTTCTGCACAAAAAAATGGCTCCCCCTTTCCATCTAATGCAACTGTGAAATCACCAGAGCAATACGCAATAAATCTCTGCCTGTAATTCCTCTTTGCACACAGAGTCATGTTTTCACATAAGTCACAAAACGAAATTTCTTTGCAAATTTGAAAGCACACTTACTAGTCTTTTTTTTGGCAAGTGATAAGTACTTTTACAGACTGACACATTTTGAATCCACTTTTCAGATTCTTAAAAAAGCACATGTCCAAACTGCTTTTTCAGACCAGCACCATATGTAACCTGGGTGACTCACTACACTCCAGCAAGGGCAACCAGCCTTAGTGATGCTGAATGTATTTGCATTACTGACTGAAACCTCAAACCCCACTCGGTTGTGAATACTGTGCATGATTCCACAGGATAAGCAGCTGGGTGTGTGCTAAGGATCTGCTTCTGCACAAAAAAATGGCTCCCCCTTTCCATCTAATGTAACTGTGAAATCACCAGAGCAATACGCAATAAATCTCTGCCTGTAATTCCTCTTTGCACACAGAGTCATGTTTTCATATTAGTCACAAAACGAAATTTCTTTGCCAATTTGAAAGCACACTTACTACTCTTTTTTTTGGCAAGTGATAAACACTTTTACAGACTGACACATTTTGAATCCACTTTTTAGATTCTTAAAAAAGCACATGTCCAAACTGCTTTTTCAGACCAGCACCATGTGTAACCTGGGTGACTGACTACACTCCAGCAAGGGCAACCAGCCTTAGTGATGCTAAATGTATTTGCATTACTGACTCAAACCCCACTCGGTTGTGAATACTGTGCAAGATACCAGAGGATAAGCAGCTGGGTGTGTGCTAAGAGTCTGCTTCTACACAAAAAAAATGGCTCACCCTTTCCATCTAATGCAACTGTGAAATCACCAGAGCAATACGCAATAAATCTCTGCCTGTAATTCCTCTTTGCACACAGAGTCATGTTTTCATATTAGTCACAAAACGAAATTTCTTTGCCAATTTGAAAGCACACTTACTACTCTTTTTTTGGCAAGTGATAAACACTTTTACAGACTGACACATTTTGAATCCACTTTTTAGATTCTTAAAAAAGCACATGTCCAAACTGCTTTTTCAGACCAGCACCATGTGTAACCTGGGTCACTCACTACACTCCAGCAAGGGCAACCACCCTTACTGATGCTGTATGTATTTGCATTACTAACTGAAACCTCAAACCCCACTCGGTTGTGAAAACTGTGCATGATTCCAGAGGATAAGCAGCTGGGTGTGTGCTAAGAGTCTGCTTCTACACAAAAGAAATGGCTCCCCCTTTCCATCTAATGCAACTGTGAAATCACCAGAGCAATACGCAATAAATCTCTGCCTGTAATTCCTCTTTGCACACAGAGTCATGTTTTCACATTAGTCACAAAATGAAATTTCTTTGCCAATTTGAAAGCACACTTACTTTTCTGTTTTTTGGCAAGTGATAAACACTTTTACAGACTGACACATCTTGAATCCACTTTTCAGATTCTGAAAACAGCACATGTCCAAACTGCTTTTTCAAACCAGCACCATTTGTAACCTGGGTGACTGCCTACACTCCAGCAAGGGCAACCAGCCTTACTGATGCTGTATGTATTTGCATTACTGAGTGCAACCTCAAACCCTTAAAGTATTCCTTATTTTTACCAGTACACCTTAATTTATCGTGAAAACATAGTCCATATTATTTTACATGTTCCTCACATTTAAATTTCTCCCAAAACAGAAAATGATAAACACAACTTCAACAAAAGGAATTCCATTTCTATTATTCATTTCTTAATTTACCATATACATCCCCTCTCAAACTCTAAACTCACCTTTAAAATTAGTTAGTTGTGAAAGAAATGTGGCACTCAAACAGCAGATTATCAGAGCCAGGATCTCTGTTCTTTACACCTCTCTCCTCTCAGCAGAACCAGATAATGGCAAACTTTCCCTCTCTTTTTCCACACATATACATGTTAATTTCAAATCTCAGTGCTTCCCCCTTTTTTTCAAATGTAATCACACATTTCTATTGGTTGAAAACCAACCCTTTTCCAAAAGTACCCTTCCCCCAACTTGACTTCTGCCTAGTACCCTTCCCCCAACTTGACTTCTGCCTGCTACCATAGCAACAGCTCATGGAACACTGCTGTGTGGAGTTAGGTCAGAAGTTCACCAAACAATGTTTCAATTCCACAGAGCAAGAGTGCTTGACTTTTCAAACCTAACAGCAAATCCATAGTACTGTTCTTTGGTAACACATTTTTCTGTACCAATACAAAACATGCTTCTATTAATTTACACATACAGCCTAGTTTTTATTCTAGAATGGTATGAAACAGCCAATCAGTTCTTTTTTTTATAAAAAAAATGTGTATGCCTCCATTTCCAAACTGTCTTTCATTTCTTTTTACCATTCTACTGAATTTCACCTCCTGAGTGCATCCATTTCTCCTTTGAAGATGTTCACAGTGTGGATTGTAGGGCACAGCTATGTCTTCTGGAGTGAAAAGTATGCAGAGAAAACAGATATGGTGAGAGACCTTGCTTTGCCAAATGTAGACATTAAATGGATTGGTCAGAGAGGGTTAAAGTGGCACCAATTGATGCCATTGGTGAAATCCTTCATGCAAATCCAACACCCTGACCTCATAATAGTGCACTGTGGTGGCAATGACCTAGGCACTTTGACTGGGGTAGGTCTGGAAATGCTTATGAAGGACACCTTTGCACAACTGTTTTCACTTTTCCCTAAAACTGCCTTTGTGTTTTCTAACATATGCCAAAGGCAAAAATGGAACTGGTCCAATCATTTCTGTCCGCAGATTGAGAAAGCAAGAAAGCACGTCAACAAATCTGTTTCTGCTTTCCTCCGAGACTATGGTATGGGTACCATTTACCACAACAACTTGCGTTACGACATGCAAGACATTTATAGAGGAGATGGTGTGCACTTCAATGATGAAGGGAACAGAGTCTTCCTCTTGAACCTTAGACTCTGCATCGGTACTTACTTGTAGGTACCACTAAAAAATCAAATCACTTCATAAACACAACGGCTCTTTTTAGAGCCCCCTAATATCTAAACTCTTAAATCTGCATTTCATTTCTTTTTTTTTATTTTTTTTCCACCGTACGCGTACGTTGAGCTTACCGTACGCGTACCCCGCGATTTTTTTTAAAATCAATAAATGTTTTCTTTGTACTTTTCTGTCCTTCTTTGACCCCCTTACAAATGTTAGGGGGTCTGTAACTCTCTTCCTTGCCCCCTTTTCAAGATATCACCCTTTTTTACCGGAGTGAAATACACAAAATGGCGGCCGCCGCTTCCTGGTTTCGACCGATTCGAATGTTTACTAAGATCTAACAGCCAATCAGAATCGCGCTCGCGCACGTCACCGTACGCGTACGGTAAGCGCACCGTAAGCGCACCGTAAGCTGGCTCAGATATATATATTGATTTAAAGGCTATTTTCTCAGAATCTACTGAACAGATTTACACCAAACCTACAAAAGGCACTTCCTTGACCTGAGGACTACCTCTCTGCCAAATTTCAAGTAATTCTGTTCAGCCGTTCGGGCTGTAGCTGTGTCTAAAGGTCCTATGGAAAAATGCATGGGAAAAACGCGTTTTGGGACCCCCTTTTATCTCAGCCCCCGCTTGACGAATCCCCCCGAGACTTTCAGGGTAGGAGCGGAGCGTAGCGCCCCACCTATTTTGAAAAATTCGCGAGGATTCGTCGACCGGCGCCAAAGTTATTCCAAATAGAATGTTGCGGATTTCCTATGGAAACGTGGTCCTAACTATAACTACCTACTGGCGACCGCCAGTAGGTAATATATATATATATATATATATATATATCCAAACTTACAGGTTCCCATTCGAAAAAGGCCACAGGAAGATTCTCTTTGCACGACAATTTATTGGCAGCATGCAAGCAGACAGTTAAAAACAGAGTCCCGCATCAAACAGTACAAAGCCAGACGCGTTTCGGGAATCAAAAGTCCCTTCATCTGTGGCGTGTTGTCGACAGGAAATGGTAGCGCTGGTGACTCGCGCACACTATATTCAAAACCTGCCTCAGTGGGCGTGGCCGAGAAAACGGCATTCTGGGTCTCGTAGTGCGCGATCAATAGAACCTCAGTGGGCGCGCTCACATTTCCAAAATTAAGACAAATTGTTCCCCAAATGGGTAGATGTAGGAGCCTGCTGCCACCTGCCCCGCTTTGTTGCTGTCAAGAGTGCACGCGCTGACACCATCCTGCAAAGCGCCAGCACTTCTTCCTTCCTCTCGTTGAACACCCGCTGGGTGCTCCCAGGATCCGCTTTGACGCGATGGGCCAATTTTCACGACCGGAGACAGCCGTCATAAATCCAAACTTACAGGTTCCCATTCGAAAAAGGCCACAGGAAGATTCTCTTTGCACGACAATTTATTGGCAGCATGCAAGCAGATGGTTAAAAACAGAGTCCCGCATCAAACAGTACAAAGCCAGACGCGTTTCGGGAATCAAAAGTCCCTTCATCTGTGGCGTGTTGTCGACAGGAAATGGTAGCGCTGGTGACTCGCGCACACTATATTCAAAACCTGCCTCAGTGGGCGTGGCCGAGAAAACGGCATTCTGGGTCTCGTAGTGCGCGATCAATAGAACCTCAGTGGGCGCGCTCACATTTCCAAAATTAAGACAAATTGTTCCCCAAGTGGGTAGATGTAGGAGCCTGCTGCCACCTGCCCCGCTTTGTTGCTGTCAAGAGTGCACGCGCTGACACCATCCTGCAAAGCGCCAGCACTTCTTCCTTCCTCTCGTTGAACACCCGCTGGGTGCTCCCAGGATCCGCTTTGACGCGATGGGCCAATTTTCACGACCGGAGACAGCCGTCATAAATCCAAACTTACAGGTTCCCATTCGAAAAAGGCCACAGGAAGATTCTCTTTGCACGACAATTTATTGGCAGCATGCAAGCAGACGGTTAAAAACAGAGTCCCGCATCAAACAGTACAAAGCCAGACGCGTTTCGGGAATCAAAAGTCCCTTCATCTGTGGCGTGTTGTCGACAGGAAATGGTAGCGCTGGTGACTCGCGCACACTATATTCAAAACCTGCCTCAGTGGGCGTGGCCGAGAAAACGGCATTCTGGGTCTCGTAGTGCGCGATCAATAGAACCTCAGTGGGCGCGCTCACATTTCCAAAATTAAGACAAATTGTTCCCCAAGTGGGTAGATGTAGGAGCCTGCTGCCACCTGCCCCGCTTTGTTGCTGTCAAGAGTGCACGCGCTGACACCATCCTGCAAAGCGCCAGCACTTCTTCCTTCCTCTCGTTGAACACCCGCTGGGTGCTCCCAGGATCCGCTTTGACGCGATGGGCCAATTTTCACGACCGGAGACAGCCGTCATAAATCCAAACTTACAGGTTCCCATTCGAAAAAGGCCACAGGAAGATTCTCTTTGCACGACAATTTATTGGCAGCATGCAAGCAGACGGTTAAAAACAGAGTCCCGCATCAAACAGTACAAAGCCAGACGCGTTTCGGGAATCAAAAGTCCCTTCATCTGTGGCGTGTTGTCGACAGGAAATGGTAGCGCTGGTGACTCGCGCACACTATATTCAAAACCTGCCTCAGTGGGCGTGGCCGAGAAAACGGCATTCTGGGTCTCGTAGTGCGCGATCAATAGAACCTCAGTGGGCGCGCTCACATTTCCAAAATTAAGACAAATTGTTCCCCAAGTGGGTAGATGTAGGAGCCTGCTGCCACCTGCCCCGCTTTGTTGCTGTCAAGAGTGCACGCGCTGACACCATCCTGCAAAGCGCCAGCACTTCTTCCTTCCTCTCGTTGAACACCCGCTGGGTGCTCCCAGGATCCGCTTTGACGCGATGGGCCAATTTTCACGACCGGAGACAGCCGTCATAAATCCAAACTTACAGGTTCCCATTCGAAAAAGGCCACAGGAAGATTCTCTTTGCACGACAATTTATTGGCAGCATGCAAGCAGACGGTTAAAAACAGAGTCCCGCATCAAACAGTACAAAGCCAGACGCGTTTCGGGAATCAAAAGTCCCTTCATCTGTGGCGTGTTGTCGACAGGAAATGGTAGCGCTGGTGACTCGCGCACACTATATTCAAAACCTGCCTCAGTGGGCGTGGCCGAGAAAACGGCATTCTGGGTCTCGTAGTGCGCGATCAATAGAACCTCAGTACGCGCTCACATTTCCAAAATTAAGACAAATTGTTCCCCAAGTGGGTAGATGTAGGAGCCTGCTGCCACCTGCCCCGCTTTGTTGCTGTCAAGAGTGCATGCGCTGACACCATCCTGCAAAGCGCCAGCACTTCTTCCTTCCTCTCGTTGAACACCCGCTGGGTGCTCCCAGGATCCGCTTTGACGCGATGGGCCAATTTTCACGACCGGAGACAGCCGTCATAAATCCAAACTTACAGGTTCCCATTCGAAAAAGGCCACAGGAAGATTCTCTTTGCACGACAATTTATTGGCAGCATGCAAGCAGACAGTTAAAAACAGAGTCCCGCATCAAACAGTACAAAGCCAGACGCGTTTCGGGAATCAAAAGTCCCTTCATCTGTGGCGTGTTGTCGACAGGAAATGGTAGCGCTGGTGACTCGCGCACACTATATTCTGATCGGATCGGATCCTGGGAGCACCCAGCGGGTGTTCAACGAGAGGAAGGAAGAAGTGCTGGCGCTTTGCAGGATGGTGTCAGCGCGTGCACTCTTGACAGCAACAAAGCGGGGCAGGTGGCAGCAGGCTCCTACATCTACCCACTTGGGGAACAATTTGTCTTAATTTTGGAAATGTGAGCGCGCCCACTGAGGTTCTATTGATCGCGCACTACGAGACCCAGAATGCCGTTTTCTCGGCCACGCCCACTGAGGCAGGTTTTGAATATAGTGTGCGCGAGTCACCAGCGCTACCATTTCCTGTCGACAACACGCCACAGACGAAGGGACTTTTGATTCCCGAAACGCGTCTGGCTTTGTACTGTTTGATGCGGGACTCTGTTTTTAACCGTCTGCTTGCATGCTGCCAATAAATTGTCGTGCAAAGAGAATCTTCCTGTGGCCTTTTTCGAATGGGAACCTGTAAGTTTGGATTTATGACGGCTGTCTCCTGTCGTGAAAATTGGCCCATCGCGTCAAAGCGGATCCTGGGAGCACCCAGCGGGTGTTCAACGAGAGGAAGGAAGAAGTGCTGGCGCTTTGCAGGATGGTGTCAGCGCGTGCACTCTTGACAGCAACAAAGCGGGGCAGGTGGCAGCAGGCTCCTACATCTACCCACTTGGGGAACAATTTGTCTTAATTTTGGAAATGTGAGCGCGCCCACTGAGGTTCTATTGATCGCGCACTACGAGACCCAGAATGCCGTTTTCTCGGCCACGCCCACTGAGGCAGGTTTTGAATATAGTGTGCGCGAGTCACCAGCGCTACCATTTCCTGTCGACAACACGCCACAGATGAAGGGACTTTTGATTCCCGAAACGCGTCTGGCTTTGTACTGTTTGATGCGGGACTCTGTTTTTAACCGTCTGCTTGCATGCTGCCAATAAATTGTCGTGCAAAGAGAATCTTCCTGTGGCCTTTTTCGAATGGGAACCTGTAAGTTTGGATTTATGACGGCTGTCTCCGGTCGTGAAAATTGGCCCATCGCGTCAAAGCGGATCCTGGGAGCACCCAGCGGGTGTTCAACGAGAGGAAGGAAGAAGTGCTGGCGCTTTGCAGGATGGTGTCAGCGCGTGCACTCTTGACAGCAACAAAGCGGGGCAGGTGGCAGCAGGCTCCTACATCTACCCACTTGGGGAACAATTTGTCTTAATTTTGGAAATGTGAGCGCGCCCACTGAGGTTCTATTGATCGCGCACTACGAGACCCAGAATGCCGTTTTCTCGGCCACGCCCACTGAGGCAGGTTTTGAATATAGTGTGCGCGAGTCACCAGCGCTACCATTTCCTGTCGACAACACGCCACAGATGAAGGGACTTTTGATTCCCGAAACGCGTCTGGCTTTGTACTGTTTGATGCGGGACTCTGTTTTTAACCGTCTGCTTGCATGCTGCCAATAAATTGTCGTGCAAAGAGAATCTTCCTGTGGCCTTTTTCGAATGGGAACCTGTAAGTTTGGATTTATGACGGCTGTCTCCGGTCGTGAAAATTGGCCCATCGCGTCAAAGCGGATCCTGGGAGCACCCAGCGGGTGTTCAACGAGAGGAAGGAAGAAGTGCTGGCGCTTTGCAGGATGGTGTCAGCGCGTGCACTCTTGACAGCAACAAAGCGGGGCAGGTGGCAGCAGGCTCCTACATCTACCCACTTGGGGAACAATTTGTCTTAATTTTGGAAATGTGAGCGCGCCCACTGAGGTTCTATTGATCGCGCACTACGAGACCCAGAATGCCGTTTTCTCGGCCACGCCCACTGAGGCAGGTTTTGAATATAGTGTGCGCGAGTCACCAGCGCTACCATTTCCTGTCGACAACACGCCACAGATGAAGGGACTTTTGATTCCCGAAACGCGTCTGGCTTTGTACTGTTTGATGCGGGACTCTGTTTTTAACCGTCTGCTTGCATGCTGCCAATAAATTGTCGTGCAAAGAGAATCTTCCTGTGGCCTTTTTCGAATGGGAACCTGTAAGTTTGGATATATATATATATATATATACATATATATCACCTACTGTCAGTCGCTTTGATGGAATATATATATATATATATGTATATATATATAAATATATATATATATATATATATATATTACCAAGTGGCGGTCGCCAGTAGGTAGTTAGGTAGTTATAGTTAGGACCGTGTTTCCATAGGAAATCCGCAACATTCTATTTTGAATAACTTTGGCGCAGATTGACGAATCCTGGTGAAATTTTCAAAATAGGTGGGGCGCTCCGCTCCGCTCCTACCCTGAAAGTCTCGGGGGGATTCGTCAAGCGGGGGCTGAGAAAAAGGGGGGTCCCAAAACGTGTTTTCCCCATGCATTTTTCCATAGGACCTTTAGTCCAAGCTACAGCCCGAACGGCTGAACAGAATTACTTGAAATTTGGCAGAGAGGTAGTCCTCAGGTCAGGGATGTGCCTTTTGTAGGTCTGGTGTAAATGTGTTCAGTATTTGCTCAGAAAATAGCATTTAAATCAATATATATATCTATAGGCGCGCTCCGAGCGCGTACGGTAAGCTTACCGTACGCGCACGCTGCCATGCGCAAGGTTAATTCTGATTGGTGGTTACATGACTGTAAACATTCGAATCGGTTGAAATCAGGAAGTGTCGGCCTCCATTTTGTGTGTCTCACACTGATAAAAAAAGGAGGAGAACGTGGAAAGGGGGCAACGAAGAGAGTTGCAGACCCCCTAGTGTTTGTCAGGGGGTCGAAGAAGGCCATAAAAGTATGAAAAATACATTTAATGTTTTTTTTTTTAAAATCGCGGGGTGCGCGTACGGTAAGCTTACCGTACGCGTACGGTAGAAAATAAAAAAAAAAGAAGAAAAAAACAAATTTAAGTGTTAAGATATTAGGGGGCTCTAAAAAGAGCCGTTGTGTTCATTGAGTGTTTTTTGGTACCTACAAGTAAGTACCGATGCAGAGTCTAAAGTTCAAGAGGAAGTCTCTGTTCCCTTCATCATTGAAATGTACACCGTCTCCTCTATAAATGTCTTGCATGTTGTAACGCAAGTTGTTGTGGTATATAGAACCCATACTATAGTCTCTGAGGAAAGCAGAAACAGATTTGTTGACGTGCTTTCTTCCTTTGTCAATCTGTGGACAAAATTGGTTGGACCAGTTCCACTTTTGCCTTTGGCATATGTTAGAATATACAAAGGCAGATTGAGGAAAAAGTGACATCAATTGCACAAAGGTGTCCTTAATAAGCATTTCCAGACCTACACCAGTTAAAGTGCCTAGGTCATTTCCACGACAGTGCACAATAATAAGGTTAGGCTGTGGGAGATGTTGAAAGGTTTTCACCAAAGGCAATAATTGGTGCCATTTTAACCCTCTCCGACCAATCCATTTAATGTCTACATTTGGCAAAGCAAGGTCTCTCACCATACCTCTGTTTTCTGCATACTTTTCACTCCAGAAGACATAGCTGTGACCTACAATCCACACTGTGAACATCTTTCAAGGAGATCTGGATGCACTCAGAAGGTGTCTTTCAGTAGAATGGCAATATGAAATGAAAGACAGTTGTAAAATGGAGGCATACATATTTTTTTTAAATAAAAAGAACTCATTGGCTGATTCAAATCTTTTTACAGTAAAATGTAGGCTGTATGTGTACATTTTTAGAAGCATGTTTTGTATTGGTTCAGAAAATTGTGTTCACACAGAAGAATAGTTTGAATTTGCTGTTAGGTTGGACAGGTGAAGCACTCTTGGTCTTTCGATTTGAAACATTGTGTGGTGAACTTCTGACCTCTCTCCTCACAGCAGTGTTCCATGAGCTGTTGCTATGGTAGCAGGCAGAAGTCAAGTTGGGGGAAGGGTACATTTGGAAAAGGGTTGAAGTTTTCAACCAATAGAAATGTATGATTTCATTTGAAAAAAAGTTGGAAGCACTGAGATTTGTAATTAACATGTATATGTGTGAAAAAAGAGAGGGAAACATTGCCATTAATTGGTTCTGCTCAGAGGAGAGAGGTGTACAGCTCTGATATTCTGACTCTGATAGTCTGCTGTTTGAGTGCCACATTTCTTTCTCAACTAACTAATTTTAAAGGTGAGTTATGAGTTTGAGAGGGGATGTATGTAGTGATTTTTGCATGAGTCTGTGAGCACAGAGGAATTGCTGTCAGAGATGTATTTCGTGTCTCTCTGGTTCTTTTTGGAAGTAACTATGCATATGTCTCTTGCAACTGAAAATACACAGTCTGCATAAGCAGACTGTTAGCACACACCCAGCAGTTTATCCTGTAGAATCATGCTGAGTATTCACAAGTGCAAAAACAACAATTGATGGACAGAATGCAGAACAATGTCATACATTCACCCCAGTACAGAGATCTGGGCCTAAATCCATCGTTTTTTTGCTCACCATGCCATTCCAGTTTGAACCCAGCCATATGCAAATCAGTCTTGACCCTGTGCCCCATGGGAACAGTCCAGCCCGAACTGCCAAGCCAGGTCCTCCCTGGACTGGAAACAAGCATCCTAGGACCGGTTTCGGGCTTTCAGCCCTCGTCAGCCAGGATAGCTTGATTCCAGTGGCATGGAGAGCAAGGGACTCACGTCTGAGCATACCCTTCCCACTCGGGGTGACAAATGCAAAAACAACAATTGATGGACAGAATGCAGAACAATGTCATACATTCACCCCAGTACAGAGATCTGGGCCTAAATCCATCGTTTTTTTGCTCACCATGCCATTCCAGTTTGAACCCAGCCATATGCAAATCAGTCTTGACCCTGTGCCCCATGGGAACAGTCCAGCCCGAACTGCCAAGCCAGGTCCTCCCTGGACTGGAAACAAGCATCCTAGGACCGGTTTCTGGCTTTCAGCCCTCGTCAGCCAGGATAGCTTGATTCCAGTGGCATGGAGAGCAAGGGACTCACGTCTGAGCATACCCTTCCCACTCGGGGTGACAAATGCAAAAACAACAATTGATGGACAGAATGCAGAACAATGTCATACATTCACCCCAGTACAGAGATCTGGGCCTAAATCCATCGTTTTTTTGCTCACCATGCCATTCCAGTTTGAACCCAGCCATATTCAAATCAGTCTTGACCCTGTGCCCCATGGGAACAGTCCAGCCCGAACTGCCAAGCCAGGTCCTCCCTGGACTGGAAACAAGCATCCTAGGACCGGTTTCGGGCTTTCAGCCCTCGTCAGCCAGGATAGCTTGATTCCAGTGGCATGGAGAGCAAGGGACTCACGTCTGAGCATACCCTTCCCACTCGGGGTGACAAATGCAAAAACAACAATTGATGGACAGAATGCAGAACAATGTCATACATTCACCCCAGTACAGAGATCTGGGCCTAAATCCATCGTTTTTTTGCTCACCATGCCATTCCAGTTTGAACCCAGCCATATTCAAATCAGTCTTGACCCTGTGCCCCATGGGAACAGTCCAGCCCGAACTGCCAAGCCAGGTCCTCCCTGGACTGGAAACAAGCATCCTAGGACCGGTTTCGGGCTTTCAGCCCTCGTCAGCCAGGATAGCTTGATTCCAGTGGCATGGAGAGCAAGGGACTCACGTCTGAGCATACCCTTCCCACTCGGGGTGACAAATGCAAAAACAACAATTGATGGACAGAATGCAGAACAATGTCATACATTCACCCCAGTACAGAGATCTGGGCCTAAATCCATCGTTTTTTTGCTCACCATGCCATTCCAGTTTGAACCCAGCCATATGCAAATCAGTCTTGACCCTGTGCCCCATGGGAACAGTCCAGCCCGAACTGCCAAGCCAGGTCTGGAGGACTACCACTCTATCACAAGGATGATGTCATCAGTGATGTCATTTGAGATGTTATCAGTGATGTCATGAGTGATGTCAGTGACCATGTCATGAGTGATGTTATATGTGACGTCATCAGCAGTGGATTGCGGGTGCGCGAGTTATAGTTAGCTTAACTAACTATAACGGGGGAATTTCATTGGTTTTTTACGAGTGAAATGTCCAGCTAACTATAACGTGTGTGAAACCTATGGTTTTTTCACTGAATTTGCAAGGTTTTTCAAATGCTAATTCCTAACTATAACGTGTGTGAAACCCATGGTTTTTTCAGTGAATATATATATATATATATATATATATATATATATATATATATATATATATATATATATATATATATATATATATATATTTATTTATATATCACCTACTGGCAGTCGCCAGTAGGTAGTTATAGTTAGGACCTATTTTCCATAGGAAAAGTGTTTTTTGTTTTTCCAATAACTTTAGCGTCGGTTGAAGAATCTTCGCAAAATTTTGAAAACTTGTGATGAGCTCAGGTCAGCTCCTCTTCTTGAAGGTTTCAGGGTGATTTGCCAAGCGGGGGCTGAGAAAAAAGGGGGGTCCCAAAACGTGTTTTCCCCCATGTTATTTTCCATAGGAAACTTTAGACACGGCTACAGCCCGAACTGCTGAACGGAATTACACCTAATTTTTTTTTTAAATGGTGTAAATTCGTTCAGTAGTTGCTGAGGAATTAAAAAAATAAAAGTTTTGATATCTAGGGACAAGGTGGATTCGCGAACCCTCCCGACCACTAGCTTCACTGTGATTGGCTGCCAACACTCCAAACCAGGAAGTGTTGGCAGCCATTTTTTGACTCGGTAGAACCGAGTCACAAGAAAACAGTGAAACAAAGGTTAAAAAACAGAAAAGGGGGCAGGGTAGAAACACCCTGACCCCCTAGGCCTGTTCAGGGGGTCCCAAAAGGGCCGCCAGGGACAAAAAAAGCATTAAAAAAAAAAGAAAAAATCATCGGAAATCGCGTTGGGTTAGCGAATCCCGCCGAAATTATTTAAAAAAAATGAAGCGTGAGCTCCCGCGCTTTGTTTTCTATAAGCCCCCAGGTGGGCCAGGTCCCAGGGGCATTGCCCAATTCTTAATTTGTTAATTGCGGGGGCCTGTGGAGGCCCCCAAAGCCCCTGGGACTGCCACCTCCCCAGGGCTTTGTAATGATATGCGGGAGGGCCGCCTGGGACTGCCACACCCTGGGGCTTGTTCTTTAATTTGTGGGGGGCCTCCAAGGCCCCCCAAGCCCTGCGGACCTCCACCCCTGGGGCTTTTCTCAAATATTCGTGGGGCGCATGGCCCCCCCGCAGCCCCGGGGAACGCCACCTCCCGGGGCTTGTTTTTTAAAATAAAAATAAACCTGTGTGGGGGGCGCGAGCCCCCCCACATGCCCCAGGGACTGCTACCTCCCCGGGGCACTAATCATGTAAATGCAGGGGTTTGTTACATAATCCGCGAGGACAACCACCTCCCTAGCGCTCTGCACACGTAGGGTGGGGGGGCTGCGCCGCCCCCTCCTGGAGCCCTTGATGGCCCTGGGGACCACCACCCCCCAGGGCCGGATCCTGCAGTGTCCCGGGGTGCCCAACCACGGGACACTGCTGTTTGCAATGACAGGGCGGGAGCCGTGCGGCTCCCGCCCTGTCATTGCATACTCTGCTTCGGATTTTGGAAGCGAGAGCAGGTTTCCTGCTCTCGCTTCCAAAATCCAAATCAGATTGCTTTTCCACCAGGTACCTACAGTAAGCGCCAGGGAGCTGCGTTGCAGAGTGGTGTAAAAAGGGGGCATGGCCTTGGACCACCACTCTGCAACGCAGTTTCCTGGTGCTTACTGGAGGTACCTGGTGGGCTAGTTGGCCCCCAGGGAACCTTAGGATTGAAGGG
The DNA here is from genome assembly GCF_964204655.1 of Triturus cristatus. Lineage (NCBI taxonomy): Eukaryota > Metazoa > Chordata > Amphibia > Caudata > Salamandridae > Triturus > Triturus cristatus. The sequence continues at coordinate 505,432,129 of NC_140591.1, forward strand.
GACTTAATCCCCCAGCTTAAAACGCACCACAGGGCGCGTTTGCACACTTGTTAAATCAGGCCACACCCCCTCCCTGCACCACTGTGCAAACACGCCCCCTGGTGCGTTGTTAATTGGGGGATTAAATCCCCTTGAGTCCTGAGGGGTCATGAGGAGTGCATTGCGGGTGCGTGAGTTATAGTTAGCTGAACTAACTATAACGGTGGAATTTCTATGGTTTTGTAAGAGTGAAATGTCCAGCTAACTATAACGTCCCTGAAACCTATGTTTTTTTCTGTGAATATATATATATATATATATTACCTACTGGCGGTCGCCAGTAGGTAGTTATAGTTAGGACCCCTTTTCCATAGGAAATCCGCAACATTCTATTTTGAATAACTTTGGCGCCGGTCGATGAATCCTCGCGAATTTCTCAAAATAGGTGGGGCGCTACGCTCCGCTCCTACCCTGAAAGTCTCGGGGGGATTCGTCAAGCGGGGGCTGAGATAAAAGGGGGGTCCCAAAACGCGTTTTTCCCATGCATTTTTCCATAGGACCTTTAGACAGAGCTACAGCCCGAACGGCTGAACAGAATTACTAGAAATTTGGCAGAGAGGTAGTCCCTATGTCAAGGAAGTGCCTTTTGTAGGTTTGGTGTAAATCTGTTCAGTAGATTCTGAGAAAATAGCCTTTAAATCAATATATATATCTGAGCCCGCTTACGGTACGCTTACCGTACGCTTACCGTACGCGTACGGTGGCGTGCGCGAGCGCGATTCTGATTGGCTCTTAGATCTTAGTAAACATTCAAATCGGCCGAAACCAGGAAGCGGCGTCCGCCATTTTGTCTCTCGCACTGAGTGTTATTTATCAAACATGATGCCCAAAAACATGTTACGGGGCTGTTTTGACAACTCCCTCCCACATAGTCATGTTGAGGGAGTCCCCAAACATCCCCCAAGAGCAAAAACGGTTTTGTTTTTTTTTCGGCAATTTCGCCGAGTACGCTTACCGTACGCTTACCGTAAGCGTACGGTAAAAAATAGAAATAAAAAAAACACTATCCACACTTACCCCACCCCCTGTGCTTTTGGTGGCCGTAGGCCACCAAATGTACAGGGCTTATTACATCAGTAAAAAAACTATATTTTGGCAACATGAAATTATAAAATCGAAATAAAAAAAACACTATCCACATTGACCCCACCCCCTGTGCTTTTGGTGGCCGAAGGCCACCAAATGTACAGGGCTTATTAAAGTTGATAAAAACCGTGCACGGAACGCACTGCGTTAAGTGGGCGCGCACGCCTCGAATGGCGTAAAGTAACTTAGCATTTAAAAAACCGTACAAATTCACTGAAAAAACCATAGGTTTCACACACGTTATAGTTAGGAATTAGCATTTAAAAAACCTTGCAAATTCACTGAAAAAACCATAGGTTTCACACATGTTATAGTTAGCGGAAATTTTACTGATAAAAAACCAATGAAATTGCCCCGTTATAGTTAGTGCTGGCAACTATAACTCACGCGACCGCAATCTTCTGCTGATGACATATGTGTCTTTATAAAAAAAAATATTTGTAATATATGTATAGCTAAAAATGTATGGAAGAAGACATGGGCAAATAAGTGTCTAAATACAGTATTAGCATCAGCAGAGGATTGCGGTCGCGTGAGTTATAGTTGCCAGCACTAACTATAACGGGGCAATTTCATTGGTTTTTTATCAGTAAAATTTCCGCTAACTATAACATGTGTGAAACCTATGGTTTTTTCAGTGAATATATATATTCACACACACACAAAAATCCACGGCAAGTTGGCATGAGTCACTCGCATAAATTAATGCCCCAAAACATAAGCTATCAGCGGGAAACAATGGCCATCAGACAGGCACCAGCTGCCTGTATGTTACAGAACTTTTTTGAATCACCTGGCTTTTTGCATTTTGGAAAAGCAAATTCAAAACGAAAGAAAGGTTTTGATTTAAACAACTGAATTTAATTGTGAACGTTCTCTGGTGGGCCAAAGTATGACTATTACAAAATATGTTTCTCAGACATTTGAATTTGAATTTTTCTTTGCTGTCCAGAGAGAAACTCTGTCCCTATTAATGACTTCCTTTATGTTTCATCTCGGTGAAACGCATCCTGTTCCAACTTCCTTTTAGTAAAGAGCCACACTAATGTGCATTGAAGCCAAGCAGAAACGCTCTATTGTTCCTATTTATAGAAAAGATGTTTTCCTAATTTGCCTCCTTCCTGCCCTAACTCTTTGTTATTCTTGTCTCATGTCTACTAACCTTTTAGCAGCAATTATATTTCCATTCCAAGCTTATTTGTGTCCCTAGTAACTTGCTACATCCTTCACCTTTCATATTTAATCTGACTGTGAAAAACGGCAGAAACTGCCCTTTCTTCTCATTTTTAGCCTAGCAAGAAAAAAGGATCTTTCATCTAAAATTGTATTCATTGATCAGCGTGTTTATTTCTTGTGATGAGAAAACTGTCTCTGTGTCTGGCAAATTCTTTTTTTGTGTTCCTGCACTACAAGCATTAAAAAGTAGCCTTTTTTAATGTTTGTCAAGAGACCATGCAGCACCACCAGAACCCTTTGTTCCAGTTCCAAGTAAATGTAACTCAAAATATCACCAACTTTCAAGAGAAACACTCATTTCAAGATAAGAGGGAAAATACAAAAGACGCTGAAAAAGAAAGGAGGTGGAAAACGAAGTTGGAGGGAAGGGCAGCTTGTGGTCTCAGAACCAGTAGAATAGAATGGGAAGCAAAAAGAGAGCGAGGGGGAATTTAAATAGAATAGAAGTAATAGGCCATGACGAGAATAATGTAGTTTTTCGGAAGTGCGCAGCCCAGAATATCTGTAGAAGAGAGAAGAAAGGAGACAGTGGGACCCAAAAAGAGAGGAAGCAGGGTGAAGGGAGAGTTGCCTGGTATAATAAAAAGGGGTGAGCCCTCCTTAGATCAACTTGGGAAAAGAGAATGCTTAAGGCCAAACAGAGTACATAGAGACAAGAGGAGTGAAGGAAATTATACTAAAAGGGATAGTCTATTGGTATTTATGAAACCATGGAGGAGAAGGATAGGGAGAAAACATCAGAGGAAGTTAAAGCCCTTGAATGGCTTGCAGCTATTACAAGTACTGGTTAAATATCCTATCCTGTTCGAGATTATATCTGGCGATATAAGGAAAAGAGGTTTCAAAACAAATTTGGAAGGAAAAGAGGTGACAAAGGTCCTTTTTAACTCTCAATGTGTAAAGCAGATGGTGGTGAAGACCAGGAAAGTATTGGAAAAGAAGGTTATAAGATTGGTACAAGTTGGTGAATTGGTTATGGAGGGGAGTAGCCCCAGGAGCCTTGGGGCCCTCACCTATGATGCAGAATTACGCCCTGATCAAATACAGTATGGCTTATGGGCCCTCACCTATGATGCAGGATTATGCCCTGATCAAATACAGTGTGGTTTATCAGGGGATCAGCACAGAAGAATATTTACTGATAGAAGCAAGAGAGGGCTACAAGTAACAATAGTAAATGCTGTAAAAGGACCATTGTTGAATAATCGATTTGAACCCCTATCTGACTCAATAGCATGTTGTGATGCTAATATAATGGGAGGGATTAGTGATCTGGTTTAGGAAACGGAGTACTCGCACACCTTACGGATATTGACATGGAACATGGGGGGTATAGGAGACAGTCAACCCAAGATACTTTCAAGTAGATGTTGGGAAGCTACAAAATTGTATGTTTCCAAGAGTTTTGGCTGTGCGATGTACCCAAGGATTTTTTATGCTTACTAAAGAGGCCATGCGTATGGTCCTAGGACGTCCTTCAAGGGTACTAATTACTTTAAAATCATCTAAAATAGCCAATAAAGCAACTAAGTTAAAAGTTGATAGCTTTTGGCTAGTCAGACAGAGATCTATAGTGGCCCCCGGGCAAGAAGACAAATAAATGTAGCCAACAGATATATACAGCCAGGGTATATAATGGATTATGAAGTGCAGTTGGGACTGTTAGAAGAATATTTAGAGCTTACCTGCACAGCAAATGCAACACAGCTGACAATGATTTTAGGGGATTCCATCATAAATTGGAAACTTCTTTTAGTGATAAATTGTTTAAAGAACTATTAACTATAGTACAGGTGCCCCCAGATATTTTCCCTAGTTCAGGTGGCTCTGCACAAGATGAAACACTAGTAAGGTTCCTAGGATCCATAGGGCTGTTTCGTGTCAATGGATGAGTAGACACCACCCGCCCGCAAGAAAAACTTTAAATATAGGTTATCAGAGCAGTCCAATTGATTATGACTTCATAATTGCTTGGCACTTCACTGAAGTGTTCGAAGTGCTGCAATGTGAAGGTAGTCAACATTGGCCCTTACGGGTATTACTTAGGATAGAGCAAGGGCTTCAAAGAGATACAGTGACCCCACTGGAGATATAATATGCTTGACGCATAACCACCTGTATAACTGAGGATAGTTTGATGGTCGACTATACATCTCTTGGTAAACCCGAGGAACATGAAAATGTTCTAACATGGTATGGCCAAGTGATTGAGCAGGTGGTAAACTGTTTGAGGATACAATTAAAACCAGGGCCTGCGGCCAAGAAATGTGATTATGAGGGGGGGGTAAGAGAAATGGTTGTTTTAATAATGAATGTAGGAGTTTAAAATTGAGGGCACTGAAATGGGAAAGATTGCTTAGGAAAATACAAGATAAGTTAACAGTGGAGAGTCTCTGCTTGGCAAAACTTAAGTACAAAAACAAATTGAAGGAAAGGAAATTGGAGTATATGACAAAAAATTGGGAAACTATGCTTGAAGTGATAGGCACAAATAACATAAGGACATTTTGGCTATTGGTGCAGGAGGGGAATGTGCAAGGGGAAATGACGTTCTTAGTGAAAGAAGATGACTGGATTATCCACTTGAGCAATCTGTATGACAGCAATAGGATAGATCAGAACCTGGAAAATACAATTAAGGTTGGGTAGAAATAGAGCTGCACTACTCTTCCCAGAAGATAAAAGAAACCATCCAATCCCTAAAACTAGCTAAAGCAGCAGGGCCAAACACCAATTATATTAAAAAGAAACGTGGATTGGTGGGCTAGCTTTTTAAATGTCATTTTCCCCAAAGTCTTGACTTCTGGGAACTTCCCCAAAAGTTGGAAAGGGGCAATAGTCAGACCAATATATAAAAAAGGAGGATGCCACACAGCCCAAGAATTATCGCTTAATTAGTTTGCTGGATGTGTGAGAGAAAGAATATGCTAAGACACTGTTGGCGTAATGGAGGCCTGGGTAGAGCAGAACAACCTAATCCCAATAGAGCGAGGTGGCTTTAAAGAGGGCCACTCAACAATAGACCATTGCCTTAGTGTATGGGCAATGGCAAAAAAGGTAAGTGAATTAAGAGGCAGAATGTTCTGCTGTTATGTCGCTTTCCGGGCCGCTTTTGATTTGGTTGACTGTAGACTACTGTGGCATATTCTGGGGCGGCTCGGTATCAATAAGGCGTTACTCTCACTAATTCAGGAATTGAATTCGCAGACTTGAGCCCGGTTAATCCTAGATACCCTTGGGACCCTATCAAAGAAAGTACAGATAAAGAATGGACTACGCCAGGGGTGTGTACTGGCCCTGTATTGTTTTAATTATTCCTGTCCGATTTACCAAACATGTTACGTAATGCTGGTGGTTTAAGCCCTAAGATGGGCGGGACCCATATCCCATGTCTGTTATATGCCGATGATCTAGTGATAGTGGACATGATGGTACTGGGTCCGCAGAAGAAATTGAACGCCTTCTACCATTATTGTTTAAAGAAATGCCTTACAGTCAATTTGGAAGAGGCTAAAATAATGGCAGTGAGGAATGGAAAGGGAATTTTTAATTGGCAACTGGGAGAGGTCAAAGTTTAGGTGGTGGACAAATATACATATTTGAGTATGTGGATCGATACCAAATTAAATTATAGGGACCACATAGATTCATTAAAAGCAATGGCACTTTCCTCAGTATGGGCCCTATAACAGTTCAAGCGGAAATATGGAGGCCTGTCTCTATGCCCCATTTTGCAATGGTCTGCCCACAATTTCAGTATGGAGTAGAGGAAATATCTTTAGGCAGTAAATTGGATTGGAACCTTGAGGAGGGTAAATGTGTGAAACAGCTCCTTGCTCTCCCACAATCAACTATGATTCAGGCTGTGAGGGCAGAATGCTAACTTACAGCCTGGAGTTATCATGGGCTGCAAGCTACACTGAATCTTTGGGAGACATTGAGTAGAGAAGGGACCCTTAATATATCACACCTTTGTAAAAAGGAAATATAGGAAAGTGAAATGAATTGGGCATCCCAAGTTGGACGCATGCAAGCTAAGATCTGTGTCAAACTATCATTAGAGCCAGAACAGTGGTAGCTAGGACACCAGATTCCGAAACAAGAGCTACACGCTATTATAAGTAAAAAGGCTCGAGAGGAAAATGTACTTTATCAGGGGAGCAAATCGTCCACCCAGATACTTGGTAAAAGGCTGGAGCAATGACCATATGTTCCCTTATATTGAGTCCCTGCCAAGTCCTAAACTTAGAGATGTCATATTGAAATTAGAGTTCGTCTTAATCCATGCAATGCAGACAGGAAGATAAAAACTGCATTGTGAAATGAACATGGCTTGTTCACATGTGTGCTAAAAGTAAAGTGCAGTGGGCGACATATTTTGCTGGATTGTTTGTGGTTCCTAGACGCACGGAAGAAGTTTTTAAAACCTCTTTTTATTGCTTATAGGATTATTAATAGGGATCAAGCTCTTAGTCTGTTGATTAATATGAGATTTTTAAATGTTGTATGTGCAATAGGAAGATTTTTAATCACAACACACAAGTCTTTCAAAGGGCTGCTAATATAATTTGAAATGGCCCAGGGGTTGAAATAAGGATCCTCTCATCATTTGATGCCACATTGATGTCCCTATATGTATACAGAAATGTAAATTTTACTTCTATTTAAATATTTCCACACTGGTCATGAATTTAAACCATATTTTATATAGAGTGGCACTGATCCTATTTGTGATGTAAATTTGATTGGGCTTTCTTGTGCTTTGTAGTATTTTTATCGGTGCCCTATTTGTATTGCTAATATTTTTAACAGTATGTTTTTGTGTTGTTGACTTTAATGGCTATATTAGCCAAATTAAGTATATTGAATTGAATTGAAGAGAAACACTTAAAAATTAACCCAACAATATACAGTAAACAGAGCTTTCAATGAATAATGTACAGGCTGCTTCTTTTCAGGTGATCTCAAACATGAAAAGCCCTGCACGCCAGAGCAGTCCGCTGCCACCACCTTTCAGACAGGACACGCCAAAGCTGGCAAGGCCTCTTAAATATAAGACCACATGAACTCCCAGCTGGACATTCTGGATATTGTAAGTCAATGACGAGCTGCATTGCCAAAGACACAAAGAAATTCATAAGAAACAAGGCACAGAGAAGAGTTTGTAATGGGTATGAAGATATATAATTTGTGTGACGTGGTGAAGCTGTGAGAATAGCATCACTTGCAGCTGGGCTGTTTTCTCAGACCACCTGTTTTTGTTGAATATGTTCAGGAATGTTGGAAGGGGTGGGTTAGTTAAACCAGCAGTAAACTCCAAACGCGTTTTATGGCATCCACAGTAGACATGCATAGAGGCTCATTAAGGAAGTCATGAACCTTCACCCCTCTCCCCCTTTCATTTTTCCTAATCCATCCAACACACTGAGTTGGTTGGTTTTTGTTTGATAACAGCAAGAAGTTATACATTTTCTATGCACCTTGTTATTATGTAACAATATGATCTGTGCGAATGGTTTTAAGCATCCAGGCATTTTGCCAAACTAGAAGGAATGCAAATGCACCCCGAAAGAAATCTGTCATTAACTGCTCTCACGGGCCGACCTCTCACAGGGAAGAGTGTAATTGACTGAGCGAATTGACACATGGCCTCCCATGAAGGACACCATTGGCTACCCCAGTAGGCAAGTCCCACATACAAGAGTGCCATTTACTGTCCTTGTAGGGATCTGCCTTATAAGAAGAGGTCTGCTTGTCTGCACTGTAGATGTCATCAAAGGGTTGCTTGTCGAAATGTTAACTACAAAAATTGTACCAGTCACACTTTGGACTGCAAGATATTGGTTTGCACAATATTGTCATTGAAAACATGCATATTCGCTATCTGACAGTTCATTTTATTGCACCTCGAGATTAAAGTGAGTACTGGAGTACCACACCTATGAATGCGTATGCAATGTCGCGTCTCCTGTTTTTCACAGCATTGTCAAAGGAATCGCTAAAAGCTTCACAATGGGCCGCAGAGTTGAAACAAACAAGAGTTCCCCGATGGACAGATACCCACTGATTAGTGTACAAAAACTGGCTATGTCTTCATCATGAAAAACATGTTTCTTGCTTTAACCAGCAATCGTAAGCCAGCCCAATGACTACAGACATGAAGGAACCGTCAGGTAACATACAAATAATACATAACAAGCGTCAACAAATCTAGTCCATGTACATTTTGTACCCTGAAAAATGTTTCAGTCAGACACACGTAACAGAAACCAGCTGAACAGGGGCCCTGTACACTTTCACTGTAGAAAACTCTTCAAACAAAGTCCTCTGTTAGGGACAGTGAGCCTGTCCACAATTTGCAGAGGGACCCCAATCAGAATTTGTGCCGAGCAGGTGTTTGCTCTGCCTTCCACTATTTTCACATCGCGAAATCTGCATATTTTGTTTAATTTGAAATGTTCTGTCACCAACCAATTTAAAGACAAGAATCACATGAGAGAAATTCCAACATGCAACTTCCTGTGTTTTTGCCACAACAATGTCTTAGTCAGTGATATGATTATTTATGTAAGAAAACGCTGTCCGAACAAAATCGGCTGACATCCTGTGAATGCCTGTCTCGTCGTTCTTCCTGGCCTGCACCTCCTAACTGCTCACTGCGCGCCAGATCATTGCTCCGTGTTTCCTGCGATAAAAAAAAAAAAATATATAACATTCTTCTGACTCTTCGTCTTAGATCGCTCTACAGATATAGATTCCAGAAAACGACCACCAGCTCTTACAGCCTTTCAGCTGGAACATCAAGGGTCTTCCTTTTATTCCTGCTGTATCTTTGATCTCGGCCGGTTTCTTCCTGCCCCCGTGGCCTCTGCCTGCCAGCCTGCTTAAGTTCCAAGCTTCTTCAAAGGGGGAAGGGCGCGCCCTGGCCAGCAAACCCGCACACATTTTCTCCTAGAAGCATTATGATGAATGCAGTGCAGAATAACTTTAGAGTATTCACAGGTACTGTGAGTGCCCAGAGGTATTGAAGTGCTCGCCATTGTTGGCACTGCCAATGATGTGCATCTCCGGAAATGTGTTTCTGGATTATTGCCCTTCATCAACAAAGAGTAACATGTCGGTTTGTGTGTGCTTCGAAAGTCTCCTCAGTGTTTTTTCAGTTTAAGTACCACTCCTAGAGTGTAGACGCAACCATAGGGGCTTATCAGCCAGGAACTCCTAGGGGAGAGGATGTAGCCTTACGGCGAGCGGTCCACCTCGAAGCTGGGGTACCAGGTTTGAGTCTCAGCAATGACGCTCAACATCATGTGATTCTGGGCAAATCACTTAACCCCCCTGTGTCTAACAAAAATGAATGTGTCCATTTGTAACGAAACTGGTGCTGTTCACTGTGTCAACTGAATGGCAGACAGGATTAGACTGATTGCTCGAATGAGTAGATTCACAGAGCATGCAAATGTCAAGAAGTGTCCTGGTGCTAAAGACCTCAATACAAACTCAACATTTACAGCTTAAATATCCAGGTTTGAAATGCTTTCTGGAAATTCAGGCAGAATGCTGTTTCCTTAGGATCCAATGGATGAGAGTTCCAAAGTTTTGCTGCCCTGCTACAGAAGGAACACCCACAAACATTGTTTTTCGCTATGGAGAGAGTTTACTTTGTATCACACTGAGAAATGCACCACAGAGTATTATAAAAAATCTACTAAGAACAATGTGCACTCTTTGCAACAAAAAGTCTAACTGCTAAACATAACTATAATCTGAATGTGCTAAAGAACATACTATGTGCACTCTTCACACTGTGGTGAAACCTTTGCAGAACGCTCATCTCTTCTAGCAGAACTAGCACACACACATATCTTAGTTCCTGGTACACACCGTTTTCTATTTTAAGTATACATTGCCAAGATTCTCTCAAATACCTCAAGACACCTTACAAATGTTAGTATCTTCTACGTAGGAACTTTCTCCTGTAGGAAACCTTTTCTGTAGCACCAAAAACCTTGCCTGAAGCATAATGGACACAAGTCAACGATCACCTGCACACAGAGCTACTCTTGAATACTAGCACACTGATCAGATGATGTCATTAGCAATGTCATCACTGATGTCATTTGAGATGTTATGTTATGTTATGTTATGTTAAAAAGACTTATATAGCGCTCTGTCCTGGTGGTAAGCTATCCACCTGAAATTGGTCTGTGATAATGCTGATAAGGAGGTTTAGTTAAATAGCCATGTTTTTAATTCTTTCCTAAAAGAAAGAATCTCCGTGAACTTCCTGGGTTTAGGAGGCAGACCATTCCAAGCCTTAGCAGCGCAATGGCAGAAACTCCTACCTCCCCAGTTAGTTTTGTTAAAGCGGGGGAGGGTAACCAGATTAGCCTGAGCCGAGCGCAGGGCTCTTCCAGGAACATACCACTGAAAGGCACGTTTCAGAAAATCAGGACCAATTCCACTGAGTGCCTTAAAAACAACGCACAGTGCTTTAAACTGAATTTGTTGCTTGACGGGCAGCCAATGGAGTGTCCTGATACCCTTTCTCACAGAGACAAATCTAGGTGTCCCTGTGATCAGCCTGGCTGCCGCATTCTGTACAATCTGTAATCTAGCCAAGTGTCTCTCCTGAATATTGATGTAAAGGCTATTGCAATAGTCCAATCGGGATAGAATAAATGCCGTGACAAATGTCTTTAGGCTATCTTCAGGGAGGAGGAATTTAATTTTCCGAAGGGTTCTTAAAATGAAAAAACAGGAAGAGACAACCATGCTAACTTGGTCACCGAAGGAGAGTTTGGAGTCAATAATCACTCCCAGGTTCTTAGCTCGTACCACAGGTAGTGGGGGTGAGCCCATTTCTGCTGGCCACCACTCTGGAGTCCAGAGGTTAATGCTGTTCCCAAAAACAATCACTTCCATTTTGTCAGCATTGAGCTTCAAACAGTTCGATGCCATCCAGGCAGAAATCTCCTGCATACAATTATGACAACTGGATCCAATCTCAGTTTCAGCCCCCCTTTTAATAGATAACACAATTTGTGTATCGTCCGCGTATGTGGTCAGCTGAAAACCAAATGATCTAATCACAGCGGCCAGCGGCGCTACATACACGTTAAACAAGGTAGGGCTGAGTGAGGACCCTTGTGGGACCCCACAGGGAAGAGCGAAAGGTCTTGATTTATATTTGCCTAAATCTACTGTTTGAGTTCTTTTGGTCACAAATGACCTAAGAAGATCCCAAGCCTTGCCTGTAACCCCGGCCGCAGATAAACGGTCCATCAAAACCACATGATGGACCGTATCAAAAGCGGCCGAAAGGTCCAGTAGAACAAGTATGGTGGCACCTCCCTGATCTAGGGCTTTCCTGACCTCCTCAGTGGATTTAATCAGTGCCGACTCGGTGCTATGTTCAGCACGAAAGCCAAACTGAGTCTTATCAAGCAGAGAGTTGGCTTGAAGGAAGGAACTGAGTTGCCCATTCATGGCCTTCTCAAGTATTTTCCCAGGAAAGGGAAGCCGAGAAATAGGCCTATAATTACAAGGGTCAGAAGGGTCTAGATTAGTTTTTTTTAAGAGGGGGAGGATAGAGGCTATTTTCCAAGCACTTGGAAAATGACCACTGTCACAGATAACTGCGAACAGTGGGGTAAGAACTTCCACACTCACTTCCCGGACCTGGTGCAAAATAGATACTGGACATGGGTCCAAAGGGGAGCCGGATCGAATCTCAAGGAGTAGTTTAAGAACCTCAGATCGGTTTGGGGGAATAAAGCAATCTAATGTTGGAGTATGTATGTTACCACCAGATGGTTCAGTTAAAACAACTTTTGCGGCTCCAGAAGATATAGAGGAAAAGGAGGAAAAGATCTTTCCTACCATTTGTAGGAAAAAAGCAGCCAGAGTTTCACAAAGTTCTGGACTACTCTCGGTTTTAGGGCTAACGGGAGTGGTAAGTTTAACAATTGTGTTAAACAAAACCTTAGATGAAGGTCCGGCCTTCTTGATTTGATCTCCAAAATATAATTTCTTTGTTTTAAAAAACAGTTTTTTGTATTTGGAGAGGCATAGTTTATAGATCTCTTTATCATGAGTATCATATCTTTCCCTCCACTTACGTTCCAATTTTTTGCATTCAAGTTTTTGTTTTTTAAGATTTTCCGAGTACCAAGGGGCACATGGTCCTATTCGTTTAAGGATACATTGTTTGCCTGGCGCAAGTTTCTGACAGGCAGAATCTATCCATTTCGTGTAAGCATTTGTGTCTGACTCCACATTAAATAATAGAGCAGGCAGTGATGATTCCAACAAATTCCCCAGTTCTCGTTTATCAATATTTTTCCAGTCCCTAGTGATCGTGGACACCTTCGTGGAAGATCTAGAAAAATTACGATTAGTTACTTCAAGATCAAAGAGAACCGCCCTATGATCCGTCCAGGTAAGAGGGACTGTTTTGGAGTAAGTAAGAGAGGGGTTGTTTGAGAAAATCCCATCAAGAGTATGGCCTGCCGAATGGGTGGGATCTGTCACTAATTGTTTAAGATCCCCACCGCTACAAATCTGCTGTAGGCTAATGTTATCTGGGTCAGACAGGTCTTCAAGATGAAAATTAAAGTCACCCAACACCGTGAGAGATTTGTTGCATAGCCCTTCCTCTAATAACGTGCCAATAGAATCTAAAAACTTGCCCTTGGGCCCAGGACGTCGATATAGAAGAATGGCACTAAAAGTATCGTGATCTGATATTTGCATGTTAATACATGTTGCCTCACAGGCCGAATTAGAGGCCTTAGTAAAGGTAGACTTTAAGATTTCATGATATAACACCGCCAGACCTCCTCCTTTTTTGGTCGGTCTGTCAAGTGCATAACATCTAAAACCAGGGGGCATGGCATTAACAAGATCGGGGCCCGATGTATCATTTGTCCAGGACTCCGTAATGAGAGCTAATTTAATATTGTGATTTTCCATGAATAGAGCGCATTCCATACTGTGCTTAGTTAGTGACCTTGCATTCAGAAGCAGGCACTTCAAAGGTTCGTACTCAGATGAAGCGGGTCTGCCACTAACAGGTCTGCAACCCATAGTACCTACATTTTCCCCAATCCATATGTAGTCACATTGTTGGCATAGCTCTGTCTGCAGGCCACTAATGCTGTCAGGATTAATCCGGGGGCAGTTAGCCTTACACCCCCTCGGGTCCCAGCTCAGCATTTCCTCCCTGGAGTATCTTCTAATAGTAGACGGGAGAGAATCAGGGGAAATAGCCCTATGCCCGGACTTAGCGCGGATGGGCGCAGACGGGCTTGCCTTTAGCGCGCACTTTGCGCGCTGGCGGCGCATCCGCGCCAGCGTGAGATTTATGCCGGAATCTGTCGGAGCACTAGAGCGCTAACCGCTATCAGTGATTACAAATGGCGGTAAAAGTAAATAATTCCCCCATTCCGGCCCTGTGACCAGAGTGCAAGTCAACAAGTCAATGTGCAAATCAGCAAATCAGCAATGATGCAGGTAAAAAAGGTTAAAATATGTAGATAATGATTATAGGCAAATCGGCAGGTTCTCGAGCACCAACCTGACGAGCATTAGACACAGCTTCGTCTAAGGATGTCATCAGTGATGTCATAAATTTTATCATAGAACATGTTAAAACTGATGACATAAGTGAGGTCATAAGCAGTGCATGGCAGAGGTGCATGTTATAGTTAGTGCTGGTAACCAAAATGCTGAATTTCTGTTTTTTTTGTTCAAAAAGTTAATGTTGCCATTGACAAATTCAACTAACTATAACGTTACTTTAACCTTTGTTTTTTTCAGTAAAAAAACAAACAAATATATGTATTACATACACACACACATATAGGTAGCTATAGTTAGCACCTAGTTTCCATAAGAAAAGCATTTTTTTATTTGCTAATAACTTTGCTGTTTTTTGATGAATCTTCATAACATTTCAAACATTAGCTTTCCAGCACATCAGCTGCTGTCTGAAAAGTTTCAGAGTGCTTCATCAAGCAGGGGTCAACAAAAAGGGGGAGTCCAAAAAAATGTTTTTTCGCTATGCAATTTCCCATACAGATTTTAGACACCATTACATCCCGAACAGCTGAACAGAATTATGCCAAATTTGGCAGAAAGGTAGATCTTGGTCCAGAAATAGTGCTTTTTGTAATTTGGTGTAAGTCTGTTTAGCAGTTTTGGAGTTTTGAAAGAAAAAAGATTTATGTATATCTAGAGACATAGCTCCACAGCAGATCCACCTATGTGGATCCACGGATCCACTAACCCACAGCAATGTCATGATTGGCAGGCCGCAACCAAGAGAAAAATAGCAGCCACTTTTTTGTGAAATGAAACATGGTTACCGGGGGAAGTACAGTAAAAATATGATATAAGGGGTCAGGATACTTCTATGGGACTGATGGATGGGTCTGTGAGGGACCCTTCATTGGGAAGAAATTATGGGAATTTTTTTTCACCCAGGCACTCAGTGCAGCCCCTGTGTATCCATGGCACATCTGCGAATCCAGACCTTAATAAAAAAAATACATACACCTACTCACAGACCCACTCACACACTCTCTCACACTCCCACACAACCAGTCACACACCTATTCATATCTCCATGTTCCTACTCACACACCCTCTCACACATCCATTCAGTCATTGATACATCCAATCAGAGACACAGAGAACCACTCACACACCCACTCAAAGACTCACACATCCACTTACACACCCACTCACATACCCACACATCACACACTCACATGCCCAATTACACATGCAAACCCATACAGACACTCGCACATCACCTGCTGTGTGAATCTGTGGGGGATCCAGAGATCCAGATACCAATTAAAAAACATAAACACCCACTCACATGCTCTGTGACACACTCACACAACCACGCACCCCCCCACTTATACATCCTTACACCCACCCACACATCCACTCACACACCAACACAGTCACTTACACATCCACTTAGAGAATGACTCACACATCCACTCACAGACCCAGACAGGCACTCACACACTCACTCACTCTCACACCTACTCACACACCCATGTACACACCCATACAGCCAACACACACCCGCTCACAGACCCACACAGCCACTTACATACCCACTTGCATACCCATACAGCAAAACCACTGACACACCTACTCACTCACCCATACAGCCACTCACAACCACTCAGAGACTCACACAGCCATTTACACACCCACTTATATACCCACCAACCTTGCACTCACATGCCCACTTACACACCCGTACATCCCCTCACACACCTACACAGTCACTCACACACCACACAGCTAGTTCCACACCCACTCACCCACCTACTCACACACTCACAGAATCATACATTCATACAGCCACTCACACACCGATTCACAGATCCAGAAAACCACTCACTCACCCTCAAAGGGACTAGACAGTTACTTATAAACCCACACAGTCACTCTCACACCCAGTTACACACCCACACAGCCACTAACACCCCTACTCACACACTCATATAACTCCTCACAAACCCATACAGTTTCTTACACAGCTACTAACACACCCACACATTGCCAGTGATACAGTTATATAAATTATAATAGCATATGGTTATATTTAATATGTTGTTTGTAATGTAATGAATGTGGGCTTTTGGTTGGGAACGGATCCGCAGATCTGTCGCAGATCCACCTGCAACATAGCCGGCAGACCCCTTATTTGGACTTGTATCAATGGCAGATCCAAGTGAGAAATTAGATAAAAGGATTTGAAAACAAAAAGAACCAGTTTTTTGGAAAAGGCTTGGCTTTGAAAGAGCCTTTATGTTTATGGTGTGTAAATGACAATTACACATGGACTAGGATACAGTATTTTAAGTTGTTGAAGAATACCCTGTTGTCTGTGAAATGGACTCTGTCTTTTCAATATATTCCGACTATGTTGAAGCGTAAGTTGTTTTGGTATATAGAGCCCATGCTGTGGTCTCAGAGTAATGCAGAAACAGCTTTATTGACATGTTTTCTGGTTTTCTCCATATGCAGACAAAACTGAGTTGAACAGTACCACTACTGTGTTTGGCAAATGTTGGAGAACACCAAGGCAGTATGTGGGAAAAAAGGACATTAATTTACCAAAGGTATGGTTCATTAGGATTTAAAAATCCTACCCCAATAATTGTGCCTAGGTCATTGCCACCACAGTGCACAATCGTGAGGTCTGGATGTTAGCAATCTGCTATACTTTCAACGAAGTGCAGCAATTGATGCTACTTTAACCCAAGTAATGTCTACATTAGGTAAACCTATAACCCTGTCAATTCAACTCTTTCTATCACTCTCTCTGGCCCAAAACACAAAACTATGTCCCACAATCCAGACTCTAGCCATTTTGTAGACAAGCAGGAGTAGAACATAAGAAAAGGCAGCAGAAGAATGAGACAGTTTTGAAGATGAAAGACAGTTACAATGGAGGACAGCAAGTAAAACATAAAAGAAAATATTTGATTGGAGGGTGGAGATATGCAGGGAACGAAAAATAATTAGTGAATTTAAGAAAAAAGTAACTAAACACTTCGATTGGCTTTGGAAAAATAAAAATAATTATGTTATTTGGGATATGCTGTGAACTGCAAACAGTCATCCACACCTGTTGCAGTTAATGCGAAGCTAGTATGCTGCTGAGAGAAAGTCTTGTGAACTTTTGACAAACTGGTAGGAAGAGACCATTGAAAACATGGTTACTATGGAAATGAAGCTAATAGAGTGTGGGCTAAGGGAACAAAATACACTGCAGTGAAAAACTGGAAAGCAGAGTTTTGTACAAAAATTGCTCTGTAGAGAGTGCATGTCTTGTAATTGACAATATTTTACAAAATAAAATATAAATGAAATGCATTAACAGCAGATTGTTTAATGCTTTTAAGGGCTTTCATGTGGGTCCGAAGATCCACCGGAGACAACATGGGGGGCTGCGCTGAGCCCTGCTGCGGATCTGCGGATCTGCAAAAAACCTACCAAATTGGACTTCTTTATAGAAAACATGGAAAGGGTTAAAAAAATAATGACCATTTAGAAGTGATATAACAAAAATAAAAGACGCAAAAAAGTCTGTGATTTGCTAAGTACAAGAGTATGAGTGAGAGCACAGGTGGAATTATTGGTAATTTTGTACCAAGAGAGGAGGAGGATTGCCATATTTCTGACTTGAGATTTGCAGTGAAAAACAGATATTAACAGATGTTAAAATAGCAGTTGGACAACAACAAAGAGATTTTACAAGTATATTAATTCTATTGTACTATTAAAAATTATATTAAAAAAATACTATTAGTGTTTACAAACTGAAAGAAAATCTGTAGCTTCTTGACACTACAGTAAAAGAAAAAAATAGAAGGGAGGTCAGATGAGAGCATTAACTAAGAATGTAGTGAGTAGCAAAGGAGGAATATGAATTCCTACACTAAAAATATAGTTATTTTTTAAGCCAAAATGAATGAATGTGTTTGAAATTAGTTGTGAGTGGTTGATTATAGTATGTATTTTAATAGTAAGTAATTTTTACCCACTCACACAGTCAGGCAGGCACTTACACATCCAGTTACACTCCCACAAAAGTACTTACATATCCACCACTCATAGTCAAATAGTGACTTACACTTTCAGTCACACACCTATAAAACCATTCACACACCCATTTACTCACCTATACATCCACTTACATAATCATTCACACACCCATATAGGCACTGTCACACCACTCACACACCTAAATAGCCATTCATGTACCCAGGACTCAGACAGTTGGTTACACATGCACTTACACACCCATGTACCCCGTTATACACACAATTACCCACCCATGCAGCCACTCACATACCTATTTACAAAATCATTCAGCTATTCACACACCCATTCAGACAGTGACAGAGGCACTTACACATCCAGTAACACACCCACACAGCACTTATGTATTCATCACTAACAGAGCCACTTGCACACACAGTTGCACCCCCAAATACCCACTAACACAGCCAGTTACCAATCCACATAGCCACTTGCATATCCATTTAGACACCCATGCAGTCATGAAAACAACCTGTCACACACCCACACAGCTACTTACACACCCAGTGAAACACCGACAGAGGTACTACTCACTCATATATCCACTCAGCCACTCATACACCCAGTCACCCACCCTTACAGTAACTTACACCCATACTCAGACATTTACACAGCCTCTTGCACACTGGCATAATCCCTTATGTAGCCACTCACATGCTTATAGTATGCAAACTAATAGTATATAGTCCAAAGTTAAATGTATTTTATATTTCCTTTTCAGATATCTAATTGTGATTAAAGAGGAATGGAAGGTGGAAATATGAGGTGAAAGAAATGCAACAAATATGCTTGTTGACAGCAGCCATAAACTAGGCAACAGATGACTGTTGGAGGGTAGTTTATAAGTAGGTGCAGGTAGGTACCTACAACTAGTAACAACACCACAATCACCAATAAGGTCCACTCAAGTCCCAATAAATGAATCCTTGCTCAACCCTTGGTAGCTTAATTGACGAGCAGTCAGGCTTAACTTAGGAGACAGGTATGTAAAAAATTCAATATCACCAAAACAGTAAATAAGTTAAAGACACAACTCAACAAAAAAAACACAACAATTTATAATAATTGAGAATATTTTCATCTTTAAAATGACATCAAAGTGACAAAAATCATCCAATTTGGGAACCAGAAATATGAATTTTTACAGATTAAATAAAAAAAAAGTGCTTTCTAGTGCCTCAAAGTGAAAAGCGACCACCGCCGCAATCTGGTATCACTTGAATGTGACCTTCTAACTTAGGGTCTGATTTAGATTTCGGTGGACGGGTTACTCCATCACAACAGTGCCGGATATCCTGTCCGCCAAAATATAAATCCCATAGGATAATATAGGATTTATATTTAGAAGGGCAGGCTATCCGTCATTATTGTGACAGAATATCCTGTCTGCCGAAATCTAAATCTGGCCCTTGGTCACTCTTTTGGAGCTTTTTCTCTCAACGGCGACTGATCTGGTACTTGGATACAGATTTCGGTTTGGTGATGGCGGCCTGTTGCAGCGTAATTCCTCAGTGAATCCTGGAGGCCTTTGTCTTCGACATTGAAGAACTCTGGAGATTTCAGTGGGGCAAACCCACATGGTCAGGCTGAATCAGAATTCAACGTCTCCCGCTTGAATCTTGAAGTCTTCTTCTGGAGCTTTTTCCAAAATGTCTGGCTTACCCAACTGTTAGAAATTGGGGGCCATATTTACAAGGGTATTTCACCACCAGAACATCACTTTTTCTGATGTTCCAGGGGTGATGTCCAGCCCACGTTTGTTTAGAAAAGGGCTCTAGATGGAGCGGGTCCCGGGAATTTTATTAAAAAAGGCGGGGGAGCATATGCCCACCCCCTGAGGCTTTTAGAGCCCCAAGGACCACCCCCTTCCCTGGCATTATTTTAAAAAATGAAGGGGGGCATGCAGACACCCCTTCATGGGCTCAAATGAGACCCTGGGACCACCACCTTCCCGGGGCTTAAATTAATTAATGGGTTGGGCCACATGGACACCCCTCCTGGACTGTTTCAAGCCACATGGACCACCACTTCCCTGGGGCTAATATAATAAAGTGTGGAGGGTCACATAGACCCCTCAGCCTCCCAGGGACCACCACACCCCCAGTACCAAGATTATTCAATTATAGAGGCTGGCCACCTGGACCCAGCTGTGCCCTGGGGACCAGCACCTCCCTGGGGCTAATGTTTCGCGTGGCAAGAACTCACAGATCCTGCCAAGGAAGAACAAACACTCCGGTTCCAGCGGGAGGGAGCTGTCAATGTGCTCCTGCGTGATGGAAGCAAAGATTTCATCTCTTTCCCTGTCCACAAACATGCAGGCAGGGAAAGTGATGAAACTGTTGCTCTTGCACACAGAGAGCTGCATTTCCAGTAGATTCCAGTGTGAAATAGCAATGCAGACTCCTGTGAGAGGCAGGGAGCCTGCTGAGACCATGGGGGCCTTGAGACATCCTCGCGATCCCATAGCACACTGGGTGCCCTGGGTAGGCCCAGGGCATACGGAAACCAAAGCATGATTCCACTCCATATCGGGCGCACTGCTTAATTCAAGTAGCATGACCAAATTATGACAAATTCATCCAAATTTCATCAGTTTTAATCAAAGTATTCCAAAAATTCATTTCCATTCATCATGTTACGTGTTGAGCACTTATGTATAACAAAGCTTCAAAATGGCAGATATGCCTCATTGCCTTTATCTGTCGCGTGCCATATACATAAATTCATCCATAGTGATTGTTCTTCTCTACCCAATGCATTTCAAGCTTTTATTAGCTAAATTACGGCAGTCCACCGCCTCCATTTTAGAGGGAGAAAAATAAAGAAAAAATAAGCAAAATAGAAGGCAGAAAAACAAGCAAACAAGGCAAAGCAGAGGGCAGAAAACTGAGATGAAAATGAAAAACCGAGGGCAGAAAAACAGCGAGAAATGCAAAACAGAGGCTAGAAAATGAGTAGGATAGGCAAAACAGAGGGCATAAAAACAAGCAGAAAAAGCAAAATGGAGCAAATGAGGGCAAAACAGAGAGTACTCAGACACTCATACACCCACTCACAGACCCACTTAGAGATTCACACCCACTCACAGATCCAATATGATAGTCATACACCCACTGACAAACCTACTCAGACACTAGGGCACCCACTCACGGACCCAATTAGACATGCACACACCCACTTAGAGACCCATTCAGAGACTCATACACCCACTCATATTCCCACTCAAGCTTATGCGTCCAATCACAGACCCAAACAGAGACTCTTGCACTCTTTCACAGACACACTCAGAGACTCATGTACTCACCCACACACCCACTCAGACACTTACACACCCACTCACATACCTAATTTGACACTCACATACCCACTCACAGACCAACTCAGACCTCACACACCCACTTACAGACCCACTCAGACACTCTTATACCCACTCACAGACCTACTGAGACACTCATGCCTTCACTCACACACTCACTGTCAAAGTTAGGAAATAAAATTAAAAAAACCTTAGAAAGAAATTCACGTATCTACAGATCACTCAGCCATATCAGGCTTTATAAAACACTTGTCTGGGAGGTAGCTGTACCGCACAGACCCTTCATAGTGCCATACATCCATATGTTCACATATGAAATAAGCAGAAGTTTCACTGTTCTGTATTGAATTGATGGAAATGTGAGGTTCATGTGGGATAAGTAGCTTCAGCTTACAGAGAGCAATGCCTGACATTGATATGCGAACAATCTGAGCCATGACCCAGCCTGGGCCAGAGTTACTGTGGCAGGAGAACTGATGCCTTCGACACCATCTCCCACCACACTCTCACATCCAGACTCCACGAAGCTGGCACACAGGGAACCGCCTTTGACTGGCTCCACTCCTTCCCATGCTCTTCAACATCTACATGGCTCCCATCGCCGCCATTGTCAGACAACATGGACTCAGCATATTATCCTACGCTGACAACACCCAGCGAATTCCATTACAATAGTCCAGTCTTGACATGACAAGCACCTTGACCACCGTCCTGAAGTTCCCTTCCGAAAGGTAAGGTTTAATTTTCCTCAGAATTCGTAGCCACATAAAACAGGCGGAAACCACGGTGCTTATGTGATCACTGAAGGTCAATTTACAGTCTACAGTTACGCCCAAGTTTTTTGCTTTCAACGAGGGAAGGGGGCAACTACCCAATTCTGCCGGCCAAAAGTCTGGAGTCCAAACGTTGGGATTGTTTCCAAAAACAATAATCTCAGTTTTGTACGAGTTAAGTTTTAGACAGTTTGAGGCCAGCCATCCAGCTATCTCGTTCATACAATCATGAAAGCCCACTCCGTTTCTTTTTCCTTGCCATCCTTAAATGATAACACTATTTAACCTCGACTACCTCCCCTTCGCCTCTTCACCTTTTCTATACCCTGAACAAAGGCATTACTTCAGATGTTGGAGGTCCTTTTAATGGAATCTCTCAATGTATTAACATCTTCAACCAATCTGTAATTATACATTTTATTATGCCACATAATGCACAGCATTGTTGGGAATTTTAGTTGCATCTTAGTCCCCAATTTATGAAGCTCGTCCATTCTCCTACTGAGCACCCACTGCTGCTGATCTGTTGTCTTACCTACATCTAACCTTATGATGAAAGAAAAATCTTTGGCAGAGAAGGGGCCATTCCCCTCCGCTTAATAGGATAGGTAAATAACTAGCCTCTTTTTAGGTTTTTGATGTTGTAGGTTTCTTTTAAAAGTATCACTATGTACTCTCTGTATTTCCTGTTCTAAATTAATATCAGGTCTATCCTTGAAATTCTATGTAGGTTGGCCCTGGCCTACATGATGTTAGTGGGCTGCCTCACTCAGTGTACGTCATGACCAGGGTTGAGGTTAGTCCACAGATGAACACAAAAGTGTGCATCCATTTGTTAGTTGTGCTTAGCATTTGGCTTGTGTTAGATGTCACTGTAATGTGTATTGAGATGACAGTTATCCTCAAACTTCCAGTTACAATCTGTTTTTACAAATGTTGCATCTATACAGGTCAACGCCCATTAGAGGAAGGCCATTTAGACTGCCGTTGGCCGGGAGGTGCAGACCCTGCGGGTCTTCAACCTGCATGGTACCCACTGTAGACATAGGTGGGAGGATCTGCGGCGCTGGACCCAAAAGATCACGGAGGTTCAGCTGGGGAAATCCTCCCAATGTGAAAAGGGCGCACGCCGGACCTGGACCCCCCGATGGCTCGCATACTGGCTGTGGCCTACCTGGACCTTGATGGGCAGTTGAGGACCCAATAGCAGAAACAAAGGGGTGAATCCTGGCCAGTGTCCTACATTTCATATTGTCAGCTTTGAGTGTTACAGCCAGGCATATTGGTGGCGATCCATATGCCACAGACAAGATGAGTCGTTGTTAGTGTAAGTGTGGGAGTAGGTGCATACTGCTATGCTGTGGCTATTGTCTTTCTGACCTGGAGCACAGCAGAGTCCTGTCAACTTCCAATTCTCTCCTTATGGGCAGACACCTGGCTGAGTGAAGTGAGTAATCATCTCATGTTCTCAGTAGATCTGGGTGTTAATTGTACCACACAAGCAACTGGTCTTTCTTGTATGAGGAGTGATGTACCCTCAATACTGTCTCTCATTTGATGGTGGCCATATTGCATGCAACATGATATAGAGTTCACAGTACATGCAGTGACTATATAATAGTTCTCAATGGTAAGTACTGGTTATACAGTGAAATGAGAGTGCAAATATCACTGGCGCCATCCGTATTAGTGCCTACCTGTTGGCCAGTGTGCATTTGCCAGTTGATGTTTCATCTGCAATAGAGTTTCAATATACTAATTCACTTATTGGTGACATGCATGAGGGAGCGAGATGTAGAACTGTGGGGATCATATGTGAGTGTCTACACTTATCCTTACAAGGCAATCTGAGTATGCAATATCAAACTGTGGTGTAATGCATCCATTAATTACTGATAATGGCATTACTCCTAGTCCTACTCCCTCGCCTTTCTTCTTAACACTTGAGGCCAGATCCACCCCCAGCCTATAAAAAACTCCGCCTGCCCCCACCTCCTCCTGTACGTAAACAAGCCGAGCTAGCACTCAGTTGGATCGCATCGGGAGGGCGGGAGGGACCTAGAAAGAAGGCAAGGGAGTTAGACTAGGAGTAATGTCATTATCAGCAAGTAATGGATGCATTACCTCCTGTCCCTCCCTCGCCTTCCGTTGTAACATGTGAGGACATAGCAAGCAAAAAACAGAGACAGACAACTGAGTGAAAAGGAACACCAATTTAAAAACGTGCCCCAATCACAATACAAAAAACATCCTCTACACCCTCATCGAGGACAACAAGACCCTGTGACCCAGAACATTATCCAATCATTCCAGCCCAGCAATCCAATAGTGTTGGACAAAAGTGGAAGGGGAAGACCAGGTCGCAGCCCTACCAATGTCCACTACCGGGGTACCCTGCAATTCAGCCACAAAGCAGCCATACTGCGTGTAGAATGGCCCTGTACCCCCCATAGGATGATTCACCCCTTTAACCCTGCAAGCCAAAAGGACCATAGACCGAATCCAATAACTCAACGTAGCCATGGAATGCTTCTCAACCTTCTTAGCAGGACCAAACTTCACAAACAAAGCATCTCCCTTCCGAAAGGACTTCACCCCATGCAAATGCCACAACAAAGTCCGCCGCACATCAAGACAGTGAAAACGACAATCCTCATCCGAGGAAGGATCAGGACAAAACTCAGGCAAAGTCACCTCCTGACTGATATAAAAAGCTGAATTAACCTTAGGGACAAAAGATGGCACCAGCACCAGCACCACCCAGTCCGAAAAGATCTTGCAGAAAGGATACTTACAGGACAAAGCCACCAACTCACCCAAACACCTAGCTGAAGGGATGGTGACCAGAAAACATGCCTTAAAAGTCAAGAGTTTCAACACTAGCCCCTCTAGGGGCTAAAAAGGAGGGCCCGAAAGGACATCCAAGACAAGCTATAAATTCAAGAACAAAAACAATGAACAGGCTGAGGAAAAAGGTTCAAAAGACCCTGAAAAAAACGAGGTATCAGGTTCCCATCATCCAGCAAATTATGTCAGGAGCCTCGAAAAGCATGAATGGCTGCCCACTGAACCCGCAGAGAAGCTACCAATAAATCCAAATGTGCACCCTCCTGCATCCCCAAAAAGAGGTCAGCCACTGTAGGATCAACCTCCATACCAGAACACCAGGCCAAAAAAGCCTGAAAATGCCTAGCATAAGAGAGGAGTGTAGAGGACCTACAAGAAACCTGCAAGGTAACAGCCAATCGGTCAGGCACCCCAACCCGGCTAAGCCCCACCGTTCAACCTCCAGGCCACCAAGTGTAACGTCCTTAAGCTGCCCAGGGGATGAGCCGGAAATTTCAATGGAGACGGAGCAACAGGAAGGACCCACTCCAGGTCACAACATTACCGGTCTAGGAGAGGAAACCAATTTGCCCGAGGCCACCGGGACACTATCAACACTACCTGCACCTGATCCCTCCGGACCCAAACCAGAGAAGCCGAGAGCAGTGGTAACAGAGGGAAGGCATACAGAAGACCCCGAGGCCAAGGACAAGTCAAGCCGTCAACGCCAAACGCCATGGGACACCGATCCAGTGAACAAAGCAGATCCACCTTGGCATTCCCCGGATCCGCAAACAGGTCCACCAGTGGGAGGCCCCACCAAACCACCAACTGGTCGAAGAAACTGGGAATGATAGAGAAATTGTTTAGACAAGGGAATGCCCCTGCTTAAACGATCAGCACAAACATTCTCCACTCTCTGAATGTAAAGAGCAGACAGACCCAGAACCCAGACCTGAGCCCACAGGAAAATGTCGCTGGCTACTAAGTTCAAGGACCTGGACCTGGTGTCCCCCTGTCTGTTGACATAGGACTTCACCACCAGATTGTTCGTCTGAACCAACACCATCTGGCCCCACAGAGAGTCCTGAAAGTGGAGCAGGGCTAGCCAAATCGCCCACAACTACCTCCAGTTCAAAGACATCTGTGAGTCCCAGAGGGACCAGCAACCCTGAATCTGCTCCAACCCCAGCCAAGCCCCCCACCTGGACAGGCTGGCATTCCAAGTCACCACCAGTGGAGTTGAGGGAGACAAGGAGACATTGGCCTGAAGATGATGCTGACAAAGCCACCAGGAGAGATTCTCCTGGATCTGATCCGCCATTGGCAAAGGATGCAACAGACTCTGGGCCCCCGGAGACCAACCCACCAAAATCCAGTTGGCCAGGCGAAGGAGGTGAAAATGGGCCCAGGGCACCTGAAATACAGAAGCCAAATGTCCCTGCACCCTCAACCACTCCACCGCCGGAGGAGCCTCCTGGGACATCAAGGCCAGAACCTGCGATTGAAGGGAGACCAGGCACTGGTCAGACAGAGTAACAAGGCCATCCAGAGTTCTAAAATGAGTCCAGATGAAGACCATGTCCTGAGAGGGGGCCAAGAAGATTTCTCCCAGTTCACCAAAAACCCGTGCCCCTGAAGAACCTGAAAGACCCTCCTGACATGAGCGAGGAAAAGAGACTCCTCGGCAGCATGAAGTAAAAGGTTGTCCAAATAGGGATGAAGGACACCCCTTCCACATGAAGGAGAGCCAGGAGAGGTGTCAGGACCTTCATGAAGATCCTGGAAGAGGACTTGAGGCCATAGGGTAGAACACAAAACTGAAAATGGCGTCCCCTAACACGAACCTCAGGAAATGCTGAGAAGAGGCAGCGACAGGGACATGTAGATAAGCGTCCTCGAGATCCAAGGAGGCCAAAAACTCGCCTGGCCGCACAAGAGGAATAATCGCTTGAATGGTCAACATATGCAAGTGAACAGTCCGAACCCAGGAGTTGACACATTTTAGATCCAGAAAGGGCCAAAAACCTCCTAACTCCTTCTGCGCCAAGAACAAAATGGAGTAGGTCCCGGTGCCGATTTTCGTGACCGAAACCCGGCAAATAGCCTGTTTGGCAAGTAAATTTTCCACCCCCTCCATCAGAGCCAACCTGCATAGCTTGTCAGCTGGAACAGGAGTCGGCAGAACCCCTGTATCCGGAGGAACCTTCCAAAAATCAATCTCAAAAACATGCTCCACAGTGTTCAGGATCCAGCAATCCGAAACATCCAGATGCCAAACTGGAAGGAAATGTCTGAGCAGGCCTCTGACAGGCAATGATCCCTCAAGACTGTAATTGTCAGGGTCTCCTCCTTGGCAGAACCCTTAGGAGCGGAGGCTGCCTGTTTTAGAGAAAAGCGCAGCTGAAATCGTCTCCTCCGGAAATATTGACGAGACTCGCGCTTCGGGGATGACCGGGAGGTCCTATTCCAAGGTTTACCAGAAGACACAGCATGACCTTTATAGGGCAAGGCATGCTTCCGCTCCTAGAAAGCCTTAGTGATCATGGCCTGCAACTGATCCCCAAAGAGAGTCTGTCCATCAAGGGGCAATTTCAATCAAGCCGCCTTCTCCCCTGGATCCGCCTTCCATTGCCGGAGCCACAAGGAACGTCTGGCCACCACCAAGGCCCCAGTGGACAAAGCAGAAGCCCTAATAACATCAGAAGAAATGTCGAACAACAGTTTAGTCTGCTGCTCTATTGTGGCCAGTAGCTCAGAGCTTTCAGAGCCGTCCTGAATGGCCATGCCCAATCTATCAAAATCCTGCACCAAGGACTGGGCAGAATAAGCAGAAAAAAGTCCTGCTCTCAGTGACAAATTCTCAGCAGCAAAAGCCTTCTTAAGGCCTGAGTCTACCTTCTTCTCAGTAGCATCGGTCGGGGTACAATCCTCATGTTGAATAGCAGTTTTACCAATTAGCACAGACAGGATCGAGTCCAACTGTACATTGTGGGGCAAGGGGTCATCCTCCTCCAACAATTAGAGTTTCTGGAGGAAGCGAGGGACCTGAATCTTGTCCACTTCATGCCATTCCCTCAGCACCATCTCCTTAACTGGGCCCTGAAAAGGCATGCTCAACCAGGAGGTCTTCACGTACTGTTTAAAAAGAGACCCACCGTCCTCTCCGAGAGGGAAAGGAGGAAACCCTAAATTGTCCCGCACATGAGCCAGAATGTCCCACATCTCTTCCCTGGAGACATACTTTCCGCCGATGAGGTAGAAGGACCCTCTCCATCTGACAGGGACAAGTCAGCCCCAGAATCCATTGTCCGAGACCGGGAAGGACCAGCCGGCAAAGGAGCGTTACTCACAGCTACCTCTATCATGTCCTGAACCTCCTCTCTGGACATGAGAGGCACTTCACCCCCATCATGGCCTTGGACTCTAGACCACTTCAGGGGAACTGGAGACCCCTCTGAAGAGGACACTGCGTTGTTCCTCTTGAACAGTCTCTTGTGACCAATGGCTGCAGCAGACTGAAAAACACCCAACACATCAACCGATATATATGTAAGAAAAGAAACCTGCGGCAAACTAATGAGGACATGCAAATAATTCCTTCCAATCAAAAGCAAAAGACAATAAACCTCCAAAAGAATAAAATAACGGGCTCCAACCCATCCTACCAGGACTCCAAGCCGTTTCTGCAGCGGGTGAAGTGGCTACACCACGACCCGGAACCACAGCCCCAACCGCTCAAGGACCGCTGGACTCTGTGACGGTGTCCAGAAGCCAGTGCTCCACCCCTGCAAAATGAGGAGACTTCGGAGTGCACCGCACAGCAGGAAGAATGTTGCCCAGAGCACCGCAGAGGCAGAGAACAGGACCGAAGACTCCCAGGCACGCCACAGAGAGGAAGACCAAAGGTAAGTCTCACCTAGGGAGACAAAAAATAAGATGAGGAGGTGGGGGTGGGCAAAGTTTTTTATCCGCTTGCGGTTGGTCTGGGGGGAAGCAGAGGGACTCACGTGTTAAGAAGGAAGGTGTGGGAGGGACGGAAAGTAATGTGCCTGACCATTGGGACTCTAGTGATCTTAAATCTTCATGTCATAGATGTTCAGGGACACCCAAAACCTTCCAATGTGTATTGGCTTGTGGATATACAATCTATAACTGGCGTCTCCACCTATACCAAGCAGGATTGGAGATGTTCATATATCTATATGGAGTCATGTGCCTTATGAATTTAGAGTATCTATCTCCCAGATATTTGAACCTCAATGTTTTCAGCTACATTTATCTGCTAAATGTGATACATTGCAAATTACACGTGTTCGTCTTTCAGCTGTCTTTTTAGGTAGTGGACTTATGATATAATTTGGAGCCTAAAGTGTCATCAGTGTGCAATGAGCATTTGCAAGTGACATGATGTCTGGCACAACTGTAATTGATGGTACAATGAGGTTTAATGTGACTTTCCTGACATCATGATGTGTTATGAGTTATAGCTAGATTTGTTTGACTCTGGGCCTTGTGTGAGTTAATCCTACACTTGGATCCATCCTATTTGGTTACATCGTTATACAATGGAATACAATAAGTGCCAAAGTATGCATAGTGATCAACTATCCTAGTATCGACATAAAGATGGAGTGCAGACAATTCAATCAATGCATGTGGGCCAACCTGGGGTTATGACATGAGTGGACCCAACTGTTTGCAGGTTATGTAGCATGCATGCATGTGCTCATGCTAAATTTGAAGTCTATGGAGTGAACCTTGAAGGTGGTGTGATATGTGGAATTCTTCAATGTTTTCTGTTGATTTGTGATGGCAGGTGTGGAAATGCAGTTGCAATAAACCCACGTTACATGTCATTCAGGATATATCTAGGGCAAGCAGAGAAGTGGCCAACGTCGGTGGGGAAGCGGCTGGTCACAGCATTTCCAGACGTGAGACATCAGACACAGACGGACCCTGTGACCCGGAGGGTGTAAGGAGTGCCCAGGAGGACAGCATCTCAAGCTCATCATCATCTGTGG
Organism: Triturus cristatus; assembly: GCF_964204655.1. Lineage (NCBI taxonomy): Eukaryota > Metazoa > Chordata > Amphibia > Caudata > Salamandridae > Triturus > Triturus cristatus. The sequence goes on from NC_140591.1 coordinate 505,462,062, forward strand.
CATCCCCTGGTGGGCACTCCCGAGTGGTGGTTGACCCAACAGGATTAGTTCTACCTTCACCCTTGTCCACCATCTCAGTTCCATCACCCCCCTCCCTGTTGTCCCCCCATAATTTGGCTGTTTCCTTTCCCCTAAGAGGGGAGTAATCTCCTTTATTCCAGGCACCTCAGACCCTGCCCTGTTAGCCCCGCTTCTCTGAGTGAGGAGGATATTGTCTGTGGGTCAGACTGCAGTCCTGAATGCCATCCAGGGGCAAACCAACCAGCTGACCCAGATGGTTGCCTACCTGGAAGGTATTCACACTGCCGTGTCTGCCCTACAGAGATCTTTTGAGGCTCTGGACTCCTCTCTCATAGCAGCCCTCCCCTATTTCAACTTTCCAAACCCTCTCCTACCCCTTCCCCTTCTAAATTCCCTATTCCCATTTCTATACCAAGCACATGCACACCTAAGCTTGCATACACTTCATCAGACACACGCACCACACACAAATGCAAGACTTCAAAAAGCTCAAACATACATGTGCACAGCAGACACTCACCTCCCTCACCACCCCTCACATACCCCCAGGGACCAAAACAATACACACAGAGCCTTCCACAGACACCCATACCCACAGACAGCACACTCACAGACCCCTCCACAATACCCAGCATTCACACAGACTCTACAGCAATAGCCACACACCCCTCCACAACTTCCAGCATACACACAGACATGAAAGCAATAGCCTCAGACCCCTTCACAACACCCAGCATACATGTGTAGACCATAGCAACAACCACAGACCCCTCGACAACACCCAACATATATGCAGATTCCATAGCAACTGCCACAGACCTCTCCACAACACCCATCACATACACATCACTCCCACTAAAAAAACAAAAATGCTCACAGTCACCCACACAGCAGACATTAACACAACACACAGTGCCAACAGCAGACCCAGCTTATACTTCTACTCCCTCTTCCTTCCAATCCAAACTCCATTCCAAACACCCGGCCCATTTTCTACTTAAAGATATGATGTTTGCCCTTGCCCATACCCCTCTGAAGCCTGACCCCCCAAGTCCAAAAACATTTCCCTCACCCAAACCCACCCATTCATCTACCCATTCCAGCCTTGAACAAGAGCATCCCTACTCCCCTGAACCTGGCCCTGAAAAGAAAAAAAACATAAAACCCTCCCACACCCAAACCCATCCCTTCCCACTTCACACCTGAAAAAAAGCTTTCCCAGCCACTGAATCCAGCCCTAAAAAGAAGAAAACTATAACAACCCTGCGAACCCGAGAAAACTCCTCCCAAAACTAAACCCTCCCTTCCTTAAACCTCTACCCCCGTCCCAAGTACCATCTTTGAGGTGCCTCATATGCCCAATGGATGCCCCTCTGTGAGGAGGTTCCCAGGCAGTGTCAGCAGAGGCAAGTTTGGTGGAACAGCCTTGTGCTGTGGCACAGTGTGCTAATGTGGACTGGCCACTGGCCTTTGTTTTATAGTATATTTTTCATCCATTCAATAATACTTTTCCTACTCTTGTAGATATTGATCCTGCCATTACTTTTCTGACTAGTTGGTGTTATTGTATAGTTAGTGATGTGTGAGTACAGTTGTATTTGTTTCAACCCTGATTGCTGATCCAGTTGAAGTAGGTAGTATGATGTGACCTTGGAATCAGTGCTAGAGTTACACAGGACAAGGGGGATGTCTATGTGGGATCACATCCAAATGGGAGAGACATTGCATTGGGTGACAAGTTATATGGTAAGTATTTCAGCTTTGCCTGGCCACTGTCAACATCATTTAGTTTGCACTTCTCCCTGTGGTGTAGGTTTGAAATGTGTTAGATCTATGTGTATCAAAACATTGAGGGTGTCAACTTGTCATACCTTTGTGGAGTTCTGCTTGGGAATGTGTCCATTTTGCAGTGTGTTTCTTACAGCTGCTTTATCTAGATGTGTGCCGCATGCTGTTAGTGCTGTGTTTGATTTGATCATTTGCACTTACCCATTGTCTATATATTCATGACACTTGGTTATGCTATTGGTTGTCCCTAATATACTTCAGTTTCCAGGTCCAGTGTACATGGAGTTATACTGTGACTCAGGGCCCCAGCCTTTCAGGGTTCCCCCAGATAGAGGCATAGCTATCCTGCAGATAATGTTTCCATTGTGCCCTTAGAATGGTTCTCACACTGATTCTATTTATTCCCATTGATTGACATTGCCTTTTCATGTGGGGGATGTGTGAGAGTCCAATACAGAGTTGTAGCAGAGAAGGTGTGTTTCACTTTAATGACACACCCATATAGATGTTTCTTTGTCATCAAAACAGAACCTGGGATGTGTGCAATGTGAGCGTGTCACATTTACTGTAGCCTCCTGGTTAGTGTTGGAGTGAGAAGGCCTCATGGTAGTTGTAGTCACTTCAATCTCACTTTACCAACACTTGACATATGGTAAGCTGAATGATGTGTGAAGATTAGTAGTAACATGGCAAACACGGTTAAAGGTTTCCCCACCACACCGAAGATCTAGAATTCGATGACATCTTGTTGGAAACACGAACACTAAAACACCCAGCGAGAGCGCACCACGAGGGAACACACTAGGGACACAGGCAAGTCTCTGACCCGATCTCTAATGTATGCAGCCGAGGACATATACATGTTTTTTTCACCTTACCTGAGGTCGGTTATGAGATAGCTTCTGCGGCATCTATTATGTTGTATCCGAAATGTAAACACATGCGCCAGAGATTTTCTGTTTCTTCTTAATTGTGATTTCTCGCCGAATAATAGTCGAAGACCTACGTGCTTGTAAGATGCAATGATTTCTATTGTTGATTTACTCAATGTGTGGAAATGTGAAAACCAAATAAAAATAAATGAAACAAAAAAACATGGCAAACAAGTGAGAAAGGGCAAAAGCAGTCTAGCATCTCGGTTAGAGTTGGAGCGACACAGACTCATGGTAGTTGTAGTCACTTCAATCTCAGTTTACCAACACTTGACATATGGTAAGCTGCATGAACAGTGAGGATCATTATTAACATGGCAGACAAGTGAGAAAGGTCAAAAGAAGTGTGTCACAGAAATTAATATGTGTGATATTGATGAAGAGGTACTGTTGTGGAGCACAAAATAATGCACACACCACTGTCAATAATATAATTTACAAACACATGGCCATTTGTGTTCAGTGTGCCTGTGCAGTCCTACAGATGTATTTTTGATTATTGTCATGAAACAATACCAGAAAGGGTCCCTTTATGCATGTAAATTACTTAGGGACCCCAACTCCCTTGTCTGGTCCATGGCAGACTTCGTTTAGCAGTGGAAACAGGTGGTTGTATGACTTACAGCCGATTACATCTATGACAGAGTGGGTTTTGAATGTGGTCGAGCAGGTACAGCAGTAGTAGAATGTGTTGAATGGGCTCTATGATGGTAGAAGATGAGTATAGGTGAGTACAGGTGAGTTTTGTCCGTATATGCCTCCCTTTCGACCATCTCAGATGTGGTGGTTGAACAGGCACGGTTACACTGGCTGTAAAGCAACTTGTAATTGAGCCGGCGGTTTCACTGGCAGTCTGAGCCTCCCACAACCTCATTGGCCCATTCCGCAGCCACCGCAGTCGGAGTTGACTGGTGGTGTTGGTGGTTCGCAGGCAGTCTTTGGAAAGGCAATCTGCCCAGCTCGTAATACGTTAGTCAGTCTGTCCAGCTCACCGCAATCAGACCGCCACCGCCGGTACGGCGGTTCACAGACCACCAAACTCGTATTAGGGCCCTCAGTATGACAAGTACTAGCCTTCCCACTGACACCACTCCCCAGGGAAATAACCATATTTATTAGTGTGTGGGAATGGATTTCCCTGTACACTCACAGCTCTCCCCAGCATCACAGATATATACAGTAGTATGTTGGGAAACATTGTCTTGTACACTATCACCTAGCTCAAGGACAACTTGGAAATACTGTACAGTGTAATGAACCAGTGACCTCTGTCCTCACACCTTTCCTTAGAACAACAGTGATATGCAGTGCTGTCTGGGAAGGGACTCATCTCTCCTTGCTAACACGTCTTACCAAGTTAAGAGGGGTCTATAGTAGAGTTTGAGAGAAATGTATCTCTCTACTCATCCCTCTTCTCGTGTTGACAGTTTTACATAGTAGACTGTGGGGAGAAACTGCCTGTTTCCTGATACAATTCTCTTGCATGATAACTCTGTGTAGAATAGTGTGAGGAAAGACTGTCCTCTATCCTGTGATGTGTCTCTTAGATATTGCTTGTGCAAATTAGGGTGTGAATTTTGTGGGCACCAGTATGAAAGAAGTAAAGTTATGCTCAAAGTTTTGTCTTACATAACATATATAGAGACTGTGATATGAAAAGACACTGCCCTCTCAGGTGAGACATGTCCCAAAAATAACATTTGCAAAGTAGGCTGTGGGTAGAAACTGTTCTCTCTGCATATACCTTTCTTCGTACTGATGAATGTCCATAGTAGAGTATAAAATGGAGTATCCTCTCTGTTCAGAACTCTGTCTTGGATAACTTGTGTCTATATTTCATTGTGGAGATATACTTACCTGTGTTTTACCTCTAAATGGCAACACCCATACATATTAATGTGTGCACAGCAGTGGATAACAGTGTGTATTAGAGTATAAACATGCATGTACCTCGTGCAAAGATCCCTACCTGGAATTACAGTTACCTATACTACAGCATGCAACACCTCACTTTTGCATGACAGCTAACCATATCTGCAGTGCAAAATAATTGGCTGCTCTGTTATCAACTCTCTAAAGGATAAAAGAGGAGCATAGTACCATTAACATACATATACATGAAATACATGTTCACAATCCCTCAATATGGTACTGCCGATTTTAATGAATTTTGCAATACTATAATAAACGTTATAATAAGTATTGAGAAAAATAGTCCACGGTAACATTAGACATATTTAGTACAGAAAAACAATTAAAAACAATACAACACTACAACAGCTACATTAACAAACAATATAAACAACTATAACATGAAAAAACGAACAACTTTAAAATACATTAAAAAAATTCTGATGCTTATAAGAACCTCCTAAGCCCCCAACCCTTTTCGTTTTATTTGCCTACTGAATTTTGATATAGGTAGCACTTCATTTTCAGTCTTTTATCCACTTTAGTCTGCCAAAGAGTCTTTTGATTCATGCTATGTTATAGCAGGCTATGAGTTAACAAAGTCCATGTAAAGCAGCATATCTATATATACAGTTCACAAAGCTGAGCTCATATAGAGTCAGCTTGTGCTGTTGAAGTTCTCATCTGTGTAGGTGACTCCACATCCTTCCATCCTGAATACACTGTGCCTAAAGACATATTTGTGGTTGAGCAACTCAATAATTATGTTTTTTTTTATAAGGCTCCTCTTTGCTCCTTATGTAAGCAAATAATTATTTCCTCAGAGACAACTTTCCATTTTCCTCTTTAAAAAAAAGACAAAATGGCCAAACTGATAAAAGTTACATACAGGTCAGTAATTGATAACAGTGATTCATCAGTATATTTTGTAAATATTTCTACATTTTTCACTCAGAATCACATATTTATATCTAATTCACTTGTTATTCCTTTCTCCTGAAAAATTCCACACCCTCACCCAGTGACCTTTTTTCACAAATAAATGATGACATACCATCAAACCTTACTTCATAAAAGTTTATAAAGTAACACATTTCTCTTGAGACACCTTAGCTAACACTCACCACAGCTTTTCACTTTAGAAATAGCAATATCAGCACTCAAACATTTTATAGGGCTTATGTATATGTATAATGGGGTTCATAACAACTGTACAGCTTCTATTATTACATTCTTTGTTTTATAATTTGAGAGATACTCCTTACTTTACTTACACGCACACACAGTTTGTACATGTCATTTTTTAAACAATCTGCAAACCTTGCTCACATCTCTCTACTTTCTAATCTGTATCTCTCAAAACTTATATTAACACATCTACACCTCCCCAAACAACTTTTCACTCAGTAAACATACTGTAGAATAAGTGTACCAATATAAGTTCATTTACAACCACTTCATAACAACGTTTTTTTAAATATATTGCTAAATACCTGATCTTGTAACTATTTCTTAAATGCAAATGACCACCACAGTCTGTTTCAACTCCAGATAAAATAACCTCTTCTAAGCACAACTTAAAGATACTTCCAATCCCTCCAAAGCACCAAGGACTAACTGAGCTATTTCTGGTTCTGCACCCAATCACATCACATCATATCTCCAATCATGTATTTAGAATGGTTATTATAGGTTGTGCCTCTGACCTTTTTTCCTACTTCCCCCATTACGATCTTGCGAGACTCTCAAGGGATAGTAAAAAACTTTGTGGCAGGCGCAGTAATTTTCAATGCGAGTTTCAAGAGATGCTCGCAAGATCGAACAAATTCCATAAAAAAATAACCATCTAATCATCCCAGTACTTATCTCTGACACACTTCCTCTCCAATACAACGACCATGATATGCATTCCTACTAATGGTATGTATTGAGAACTCATCTAGTCCTTTTATTATTCACGATTCCGTGAGAGTCCCGCGAGATTGTAAACATTTGTTAAAAACATATATACATAAAAAAAATTAACAGTAGTTATCCCTTGGATACCTTCTCTCTAAATCTAGGGGGATAGCATACTGTTTTGCTGCCCCTTCTATCGTTTTTTTTACTCATCTTCACAACACCTCCAATTCTTAACAGTAAATAATAATGGCGGCCATTTCATTTTTAAAATTCCAATATCCAGCCACTCATAGCATGAAGTCTCATGGGAAAAATGAGCCTCTCGACTAATCACAGTGCTCCATTTTCAATTTTGCACTCTCACTGAACGCACATGGGACTCTCGTGAGCCTAACTGCCAAAATATACAATTATGTTTTACCCTTAATATCTCAAAAACTACAGACCAGATTTCCACCAAATTACAAAAAGCACAATCTGGGAACCATGACCTTGCTTCCTGCCGAATTTGGTGTAATTCCGTTTAGCAGTTTTTTCTATGATCTATCTTTAAAATGTCTATGGAAAATGCATGGGGGATTTTATGTTTTGGGATTCTCTTTTATCTTGGCTCCTACTTGAATGATCATCCGGAAACGTTCTAGGAAGGAGCTGATGTGGATAAACTGTTTCTTTGGAAGGTTTTGTGAAGATTGGTTAAATGAGGCAGAAGTTATAACCAAACCAAAAAGCACTCTGTTTATGGAAAAGCAGATCTAACTATTGGAGAAAAGGCAGTAATGTAAAAAAAAAAATGGATTCAGAAGAAAGAGGTGGGCAGAGGAAAACTGGAGTTATGTTATGTGTATTTATAAAGCACGCTTTCACCTGCAATAGAATTGTGGTGCTTAGCAGGTGTGTTTACCCTGCCTATGGTAAGTTAGTTAATTGAAAAGCTAGGTCTTGCAGAATTCAAGAAGAGAGGAGGATTTTTTGATGTGGAGTGGGAGGCTGTGCCACAATTTAGAAGCAATGTAAGAAAACATCCATCCTCCTGATCTGGTCCTGTATATGTGTGGGATGTTTGTGATTAGGAGTCCTGCAGAGGGAAGGTGTCTTTGTGGTTGGTTGAAAGAGAAGTGACTGTTCACGTAAATCAGTGGAATCTTTGATGATGGGTAAGATTTCCTTGCTGCTGTTAGTGCCAGCATTGATGCGATCTGAAAAAAACTAAGCACTTGGTGTACATTAGAGTTAAAGTTTGAGCAGATTTCAGGAGCTCTAGGTTTTTATTATCAGTGTATACTGTCACAACATGTCGAGTTTCCTGAAGACAATGTTGCGATTCATGAAAGACTTTGTTAATTGACAACAATTCTGGAGGAGTTAATTTTTGGGACTAGAAGGCCTAAAAACTGGATGTAGTTAACCAGTACTATTTTGTCATTGAAATAACACTCCTCCAGTAGCTAAATCTGAAGCATATGCTTCAACGTAAAGCAGTTCCTCAGGATCTGGCTGAACAAAAATTGGTGAAATAATGAAAGCTTCCTTTAGAAATTAAAAAGCTTCCTTTGCCTCCGTAGACCATCAAAATTGTACTCTTTTCTTCAGGAGACAGGTTATAGGATCGATTCCTTTTGAACATTTCTTTATGAAACAATGATTGAAGTTTGCAAATCCTTTGAAGCTTTGTACTTCTTTTATGTCTTTGGGAGATGGCCAATACAAAATAGCTTGGATTTAATTTGGATCTATTGAAATTCCTTTAGCCGACAAGATGAATTCAACAAATTCCACTTCTTCCATGTGAAAGGCACACTTTTCTAAATTGACATACAAACTATTCTCCAACGACTTCTTGAGTATGGGCCTCACATGTTCAATATGCTCTTCAAGATCTTTTGAGAAAATTAAGATGCCATCGATATAAACCACAGCGACACTTTCCAAACATTCTCGCAAAACATTTTTTGGCAAAGAGTTGGAAAGCAGCTGGGGAATTGCACAATTCCTAAGGTATCACTTGATATTTGTACAATCCAAATCAGGCGCAAAAATGAATCTTCTACTCATCTCCTTCAGCCATTTAGAATAAATGGAAATCACCACGGAGATCCAATTTTGTAAATTCTTTGGCTTCTTTAACTTGATCTAAGAGCATAGAGGTCAATGGTAGAGGGTACCAATTTCTATTGGCTACTAAATTCAAGGCTCTATAGTCAATACAGTCTCTCAGCTCTCCATTCTTCTTTAGGACAAAGAAGATGGGTGAAGAGACAGGCGACTGAGAAGGATGAATAAATCCATTGGCAAGTTATTGTTCAAGGTATTCTTTTAAGAGCTGTTTTTCATTTTCAGTGTAGCATACATTCTGCTACAAGTTAAATTTGCTTCTGGCTCTAATTCAATTTTTCAGTCATATGGCCTAAGTGGAGGTAAATTGTCTGGTTCGACCTTATCAAAAACTGTTGCCAAGTCTTCAACGCGAGTGGGATTTCATCTTTTTCTATAGTGCAAATCATGTTTGATTGCGTAGCTAGACTCTGGGCTTGGGAGGTCTTTTGATCTTTTTTTCAGAGATCAGTAACAGCGTTCCTAACTATTTAAAATGACCTATTCTGCAGGGTCACCCCCATATGATTTTGTCTTCCTCCTCCCATTGTTGCTGAATTCATTTTCGCTGGCTTTAGGACTCTGGGCACTTTAACCCTGCTAGCCAGTGCTAAAGTGCTTGTGCTCTGCTTCTTTAAACATGGTAACATTGGCTTATCCACAATTGGCATATTTAATTTACTTACAAGTCCCTAGTAAAGTGCACTACATGTGCCCAGGGCCTGTCAATTATATGCTATTAGTGGGCCTGCAGCACTGATTGTGCCACCCATTTCAGTAGCCCTTTAAACATGTCTCAGACCTGTCATTGCAGAGTCTGTGTGTGCAGTTTTAAAATCCAATGTCAACTTGACAAGTTAACCCCTTGGCCAGGCCCAAACCTTCCTTTTTGTTAAATATAAGTCACCCCTAAGGAAAGTCCTGGATAGCCCAATGGTAGGGTGCAGTGTGTTTAATAAGTAGGACTTGTATGTTTAAATTTTACATGTCCTAATAGCGAAAAACTCTTAAATTTGTTTTCACTACTGCATGTCCTATCTCCCCCATAGATTAACATTAGGATTACCTTATTACATCTTACAAGTATAATTTCCAGTTGGGAGGTAATGAGACCCCCAAGTTTGATGTCTCTGAAATCACAATTTAAAATCCTAATTTATGGTGAAGTGAGATTTTAAATTTTATTTAAGAAATACCACTTTTAGAAAGTTGGCATTTTCTTACTTTAACCATGTGGTGCCTTCTGCCTATCACTGAATACACATATAGGGTGGGTGACAGCTGGCTATTTGCATTCCCTTCAGACAGAGACACATGATGGGAGCTTAGGTGGGACCTGATGGTCCTTAATGGGCCATTAATTCGCTTTATGGAGCGGAGCACTGAATCACTTTCACCTGAGTAGGCTGTTTCCAGTCCACACAAAAGGGGCTGCATACCCCCTGTGTTGAGTCTGGAGTCCAGACAGGAAGGGAGGGCCTCTGTGTACTTCAAAGGCATCTCTTTGAAGTCCCCCACTTCAAAGGCACATCTGGGTATGAGTACAGGGCCTCTGACACAAAAAACTCAGTTCATCTGGATCTGTGAATACTCAGCCAGGAAGAAGGACTGCTGAGCTGCTGAAAGGACTGTTACTCTGCTGGACTCTTGCTCTGATGACCTGCTGCTTGCTGGGAGTGAGAAGGACTGGTCCTGTATCTCTACAACCCAGAACCAAAGTAACTCCAAGTGCTTGCTGGCTTGCCTGCGTGCCTCCTGTTAGAAGTCTCAGGGACATAAAATACTTCAATCTACTCACCTACATCACCTGGAGTCTGCCATCTGAAAGTCTACCCTGCCACGTGGTGTCAATCCAGTCATGAGCCCTTGGAGGTGTGTATAGAGTGCTGTTCCAGTAAAAACCCACACATCGACATTGTTGTGCTGCTCCCTCAATACCGACACATTACTGCTGCCACAAGGACCGAAGAAATCACGCATCACCTCCAGTTCTTGATGCATCCTCAACTTGTGTGGCTCGACCACAAAGCATTGCCTACAGCCTGAGTTTTGATGATGATGCATCTCCGACTTGTGCGGATCAGATCCGACTCATCGCCTACATCTGAAGGGATCGACAATGACGCATCGCCTCGTCTGCTCATCTCATCTCATCTCATCTCGTCCTTGATGTCAACACAACCATGAACCAAGGAACTGTTTCAGCAGGCAAAGGCTGGTGCCTGTTTCCGATCCATGATTCATCACACTCAGCCTGAACTTTTGGATTTGACATGGTCTATTGCAACCAAATCAGCCCCGGTTTGGCACTTTATGCTTTTAAGCACTACATTTCAGTTTATTATTTAAAATACATAACTCCAGACATACTTGTTGAATTTTTCATCTTGTTTTTCCAATAAATTAGCTCTATGTTTCTAACTGGGTGTGGTATCTTGTTGTTTGTTGTGTTTTCACAGCTGTACTGTTTGAAGTGTTGCACAAATACTTTACACATTGCCTCTTAAGTTAAGCCTGACTGCTCTGTGCCAAGCTACTAGAGGGTGAAAACAGGTTAATTTAGGTTATCTGACTTACACTAACTAGGATTGTGGTTCCTGTTTGGACATGGTGCGTACCTTTGTCAACCAGAAACCCAATTCCTAACACCGAAAATAACTTGAATACATTTGAACAGTTCTTTTCTACCAGTCATCAATCAGGATGAATCTTATCTTTTTATAGTGTTTGCTATTGTCTATCAACTCAATAGGCTCAGTCTCATCAGTGTTTGGACCTGAGGATAGGTTAGTTCCATCCACAGAATGTGCAGATTCTATGACCTTCTTCTTGAAGAAACATATACCAATCTTTTTGGCATATTTGATGTCACAAAAAGTTCTGGTGGCTCCAGATTCCAGAATGACAAAAACTCCTTGAAGTTTCTTTTATTCTCAAAAGAAACTGTGAGATACGTAGATGCAGATTGTAGAGTATTAGCAAACTGCTGATGTTCTGGAGTCTTCTTTTGTTGTACTCTCATCAGGTCAACTCCCTTCAATGATGACGTTTCTCTTTTACAAAGTTGTTCTGATAGGGATTCTTTGAACATTCTCTTATGAAATGTCCTGTTAGACAGCAATACATACACAAGTTCCCCGATCATATCTTCTCTTTTTCTTCTCTTGAAAAGGGACCTCTTATGCTGCCAATTTGCATTGGTTCTTCCAGTGAGTTTGAATCCAAATTCTTTATGGTTTCTATTTTACATCGATTGAAACGAGGAAGTGGCGAATGAAAATCTCATCCCCTTTCAGTCTTTCATGCATAAAGACATTGGTCAATGTGTAACACCAGGTCAATTAGTTTGGAGACTTCCGTGGGTCTTTCTGGTATTTGAGCTAGGGCATCTTTTAGTTCTTCCCAAAGACCTCTATAAAAGTGGCTGCTCTCTTCATCTTTGACCACTCAGTTTCCACTATTAACTTATTAAACTGAGCCAAGTAAGAAATTAAATCTCAATTCCCTTGTTTAAGGTCTAACAGTTCATTATCATTTGATTGAGATGCAGATCTTCATCAAATATCATTAGGAATTCAGCCCTGAACCTTGCAAAGTTACACAGCATAAGAACATTTTGGGAGACCAAGGGCATTGACCAGGCAACAGCATCACCTCTCTAATAAGATAATGAGAAGGTTACCGTTGATTGGTTTTCTGCAAAAATAACTGGTCTGCAAAGAAAGCGTACAAAACATTGTGTCAAAAAATCTGTACCTTGTGAGGGTCCCTGCTAAAACATTCCGGGGCCAGTGGGACAGTAGGGGTTATGGAATTTATATCTAGAGTGGAAATTTCCGATGCTGTTTTAGGGGATGGCTTGCTTGCTAACCCACTAACATGAGGTTAAGTTTCTGCAGTTAAATCATTTAGTGTCTGTATGAATTGTTGAGACTCAATTTGAGATATTTTATTTCTTCTCTTGGACTTTTATTTTCCTCTATAGTGTGTGTTAATTGTTTATACATATTGTCTATAAGAACTGGTAAGAATTAACATCTATATCGCCTGCCATCTTGCTCAGGTGGAATTAATTCTTCTGGGCACTTTAATGTGTCAGAGTCTGTCAGAGAGAACCAACCTGTGCCAGATAATTCCACGGGAGCAGATGCACATGCCCCAATTCCTCCCTACTGCTGCGCGCTCAGAATTAATTGCAGTCATGTAGCACAACATAAGCAAGGTGAAAGGGTGAATGCGAGAGAAAGGGAGACCCCCTCCAGAGTCAGGTGCCCTTCTATGTTCTTCTGGTTTAGTTCTTCTGCAGATCTTCTTTGGGGGTTTTCTTATATGAGTCTCAGCAACACCTACATAGAATGACAATGACAAGCTTAATATGGAGTACACATTTCTACACTACACAACTATAACTCTGTGACTCAATCACTTCCAAATCAATGATACATCTCCCTTGTAAAATCTGTTGACCAGCTACTCTCTTTACTCTCTTTAACTGCAATACAATAGTAATTTCTTAGGAAATCTACAATTTTCTTTATAAGGATTGTTGGTTTCTTATATTGCTGCTTTTCAAAGTCTTAACCATTCATATCAAAGTATCTACAAGTGGTAAAATTATATACATATATATATATATATATATATATATATATATATATATATATATATATATGTATATATATATATATATATATATATATATATATATATATATATATATATACATATATATATATATATAATACCAGCCTGACAGCGTCCAACAAACAGGCACCGACTCCGTGAGTAATTCAGCAAAGAAAGAGTTTATTCCAACGTTTAGCACAGACGCGTTTCGGCGGAGACAACCGCCTTGTTCACTGCATCCAGTTCTAAGTTAATCATGCATGATTAAATAGTCATTAGCTTTACACTCTCTTAGGGTTGCCATAGTAACCAACAGTAAAACGCAATAGACATAGTGGAGGTCCTGTTAGGTTTAGTTGTTATGGCAACTAGAAAACAGACCTAATTTGCTTTCGATACGAAATCTAATACATAACGTGCAAAGTAAAAAACTGTACTATGGTTATATTGTCACACAATAGCAGTGAAAAAGAAATTAAGACAATACGGGATAATAAGTATTAAACACATTTTTACAACGTGTTGGTTACATGTGTAGACCTCAAATGCGAATATGCCCAAGAAAAGAAAATTAATTAAAGCACTAAAATAGTGAGCAAGAGGGGTGTGAGCTTTATAGTTTCGTAACATAGGAGTACTCAAAAACGAGATTGAATGACCTAGTGCAAAGGTGTGGGTAGAGTACTGGCCAGGAAACACTGGTTGGTCCCATGCGTGAAGAACTAATTATTTACACTTTTAAGTAAATAAGTATTTATTTTAGAGTTCAAGGGACTGTTATTAAAAATAAAGCCCGAGTGGGCAGAGAAGTGACCATTCAAACCCACTGTGCGTGGTTAGCGAAAATCTAGTTGTGTCTTGGGCAGGTAATCACAGTTAAAAAGAAAGTGAAAGATGACGGGTGTGCCATAGATAGAGTAGTGAAGCGTGCGAGAACTGAACCTTCGGAGGAATGGAGCAATGGGAACGGAGAGTGTATTAATTATTACAGATGGACACTGAGAGCTTCATCGGCATTCATCCCATGTGGCATTTTGGAATTGAGGAGAATGATGTACCTTGACTCCAGTCTCCTGAGTGCCAATTGCCTGTTGCCTCCCCTTGGATTTTTGGGAATATTGTCAATGACAAAATAGGAAAGATCTTGAGATCTTCCGGCATGTTGTGAGTTTATGTGTCTGGCGACAGGATATGTTTGGTCATTGTGCACGATGGCTCTAAGATGTTGCAGGATACGGACGTGTGCTGGGTGAATGGTACTTCCTACATAGTTTTTACCACATGTGCATTGTAGGACATACACGGCAAAGTCTGTTTTGCTGTTGAAACTCCCTCTTATTTCAAATGGTGTATTTCTGAAAGGCATGTGGACTATTTTGGTATTCATTCCATGTTTACACGCTTTGCATTTGCTGCATTTAGTAAATCCTTTAGGTGTTTGGAACCAATTGGGTTTTTTAATGATGGTAGGTGCATTACGCACTAGTTCCTGACGCATGGATTTAGCACGTCTGAAACTGATTGAAGGGACTTTAGCGCATGTTGGTCCTATGATGAGGTCATTCCTTATGTTGTTCCAATGTTTGTACAGGATTTTTCGCAGGGAAGTATGGTACGCATTGAACCCTGTGATCAATCTTGGCGTATCTATTTTAGCGAATTCATGTTTGGCCTGGTTTTTTCTTTTCTTAGCAAATAGAAGTTCTTCTCTGGTGGTTTTCTCACTTCTAATTTTGGCATTATTTAGGATTTTAGTTTTGTATCCCCTGCTCTGTAGTCTATTGAAGAGGTCATTGGTGGATTTATTTAGACTCTCTTCCGTGCTGCAGTTACGCTTCATTCTTATGCATTCTGCATAGGGGATGCCCTTTTTGACACTGTCATAATGGAAACTATTAGCATGCAGGATCGCATTGCCTGCTGTAGGTTTCCTGTATGTTCTCGTTTGAATTTTGTCTTGGTCTATATACAATTCTATGTCCAGAAATTGTATACATTCTTTACTGGTATGGCTTGTAAAAGAGAGGTTGAGAGTGTTGTTGTTCAAGTCTTGTGCAAACTTTACTGCACTTTCCTGTGTACCTTGCCATAAAACAAAAATAACTACATTTTCTTTCATTTCCAGACTGTGTGTTGGCATGAGTACTTGCTCCTACCACCAGCCCATATGCAAATTAGCATAGCTGGGTGCGAAGCAAGTACCCATGGCTGTGCCCTGTAATTGTTTATAAAACAATTTGTCAAATATGAAGACATTGTTTTCCAGGCACCACTCGGCCATTTGCAGCAGCATAGAAGTGTGTCCATGGAAGTGTATAGGTCTTTTGTTTAGGTAGTGCTCAAGCGCATGTAATCCGTCCCTATGTCTAATGCTTGTATATAACGAGCATTCAAGTAAAGAAGTTTTTAAGATTGTTAAATCTTTCTTCAAGCCCAGAGCCATCGAGACGGATATTATCCCATCCGCAAGACTTTGTGAAACCATCTCAGATTTCTTTGACACCAAAATATTAAAAGTGTATGATACTTTTACGAACCCCGAGCCGACATCTATGGATGAGCTGGGAGTTTCTGAGCCACCCGCTTCCTCCTTAAATCTATTTCAGCCCATCACCCTCTCTGAGGCATTGAAAGAAATAAAATAATGCAAATCTGGGGCACCTGATGATCCATGCCCACCTAAACTGTGGAAATTAATGTCTGACGCAATCGCAGTTCCCCTCTTACACATATGGAACACGTCCATTACAACAGGCATGTTCCCGGATTGCTGGAAACAGGCCACTCTTCTCCCGCTGAAAATAAAATCCCAAGGCGCGCCAGATGATCTGAGCAATCTCCGACCCATCTCCCTTTTAGCAGCCCCTGGCAAAATGCTTGAAAAACTGATCCAACGGCAGCTTAACAGCTTTATTGAAGAAAGCGGTGCCCTACATGAAACTCAGTCTGGCTTTAGGGCCGGCTTTAGCACCGAGACGGCCCTCATTGAGGTTGCCGAGTCAATCAGTTGGTCCTTAGATTCAGGGGCATCAGCTCAGCTGGTGCTCCTGGATCTATCCGCTGCTTTTGATACGGTAGATCATAGCAGACTGCTGATTCGACTTAAGGACATCGGCCTTGGAGACATAGCTCTTAACTGGCTACACTCCTACCTCACAGATCGGTCCCAGAAAGTGGCTCTGGGCCCCTTCTCTTCTGAACCTAAAGGCCTCTGGTGTGGTGTCCCACAGGGGTCGGCACTCAGCCCTCTGCTGTTCAATGTCTATCTGGCCCCGCTTTTCACCTTGATTGCTAAATGGAGGGTCAAGGCAATATCATACGCGGATGACACTCAATTGGTCTTCCCCTATACAGACACGTCAGAGGCAGCTTTTAGTAAAATCAGGGGCTGTCTTCGAGACGTGGCCAAATGGATGAACACTAATAAACTCAAAATGAATGCGAGCAAAACAGAGGTGTTATTCTTTGGAAATCTCAAACACCCCCCTCCGGACTTGTGGTGGCCAACGGAAATGGGCCCTGCCCCATCTCCCGGAACCCATGCAAAATATCTAGGAGTAAGATGGGATGAGAATTTGTCCTTCTTGCCGCATATACAACAGCTTACCGCTGGCTGCCTGCACAAACTCAGAAATTTGCGAAAATTTCTGCCCCTGCTACCAGTCGAGTGTCGAAAAACGGTTGTTCACGCAACAATCACATCTTGACTCGACTATTCTAATGGCCTCTTTCTTGGTCTGCCCAAATATGCGGTGCAACGCTTACAGATCGTGCAGAATGCGGCTGCGAGATTGATAAAATGTGTCCCTTTCTGGCAGCATATCTCTCCGCATCTGCACGAGCTGCACTGGTTGCCAGTGGCAAGCAGAATTAAGTTCAAGGTGCTTACCTTGGCTTTCAGAGCACTAAAAGGCACGTGTCCCAACTATCTAAAACTTCGACTTCCCCGTTACCACCAAAAACGAGAGCTGCGCTCAAACTCCTTGCTCAAGCTAACTTCTCCGCGTGTGAGGAAAGCTAGACTTGGAGGTAGGTCCTTCTCTGCCGGCACGGCTAAACTATGGAATACCTTGCCCCCTGCCATCCAATCTGCCACTACAGAAGCTAGCTTTAGGAAGCTCCTAAAAACTTGGCTCTTTATGCAATAATCTTGATCTTCCCCCTGACTACTCGCTCTTGGCTGTAGGACTCGCTAGCGCCGGGACACCTCACCTGAGGTAGCTGTTCGCGCTCTACAAGCATCTGTATTATTATTATTATTATTACATCCAGTGTCATGAATACATAATTGTCATGCCATTTCACATCATACATTTTGGTCAAGAAATCGCCTGTATCCTTAATATAGGAGGGTAAGTCACAGACAAAAGGCTGGAGAAAAAAGTCAATAAATCGAGAGGTGTTTTCAAACAGTCCACCAATAGCAGATATGATCGGTCTGCCAGGTGGATCGACAGCGTTCTTGTGTATGTTTGGGATTAAATACAGTTGTGGTGTGGTTGGGTAGTCATTTTTTAAGAAATCGAATTCCGGTTTGGTGAGGAGACCTTGGCTTCTCCATTCGTAAAGGGCTTTAGGATATCTTTCTTTTACACCTATGATGATGGTTGGTGCAATACGGCTTTAGCATTCTCTGTCACTCAATTGGTTCTGAGCCTCAGTATTGTATTTAGTTAGTGGCCACAGGACCACATTGCCACCCTTGTCTGACCATCTTACCACAATGTCTTGCCTTTCTTTGATTTTATTCATGACAATGTTGTATTCCCTTCTGCTTGCATTGAATGTTCGATTGAATTCTTGGCTGCTTCTAAGGGCTAAGGATTAAAGGTCTTTTGTGACATTGTCTGCGAAGATATCAAGGCCATCTCTCGGCATTATAGGAGTGAAAACTGATTTTGGTCTGAATGGAGTTCGTTCAAAAGGAAAAGTGTCAATGATGTTGTCGGTTATACCTGTTGTAACCGGTATAGGAATGCTTTGCTCCTCATTTTGCAATTGGATCATATCCTGTAAGAGTTCCATGTCGGCCACTGTTAAACCACTGTTCGTTTCACCACTAGGTGTTTCGCTGGAATCCTTTTTAGAAATGGAGCAAAAGTGTTTTTTCAGTTTGAGTTTTCTAACAAACTGAAAAAGGTCGATCCGGGTTTGAGGGTAATCAAAATTGGTTTTGTCACAGAAAGAAAGTCCTAAAGCAAGGATATTTTGTTCTTTTTCTGTAAGTTCCATATTAGTAAGGTTGATTACTGTGTTGACATTGTCTTTTAAAGTGCTTATCTGCGCTTGTTTCTTCTGTAGGGTTGTTTGTTTGTATTTTGCGTTTTTCTGACCCCATCGCCTGTTTTTTCGCCGCCTTTCTCTCATTGTTCCGTGTTTACATTGCTGTTCTCTTGGCGCGGGGGACGCGGGTGTAGATTCATGGTTCTCTCTATGCGTAAAAAACCCAATTCCTGAATTACAGTTGGGGCCATTCGTGGTTGTGATGCATTTGTAATAGATTCGGTTTCAGATTCTAGTTCAGAACTGAGTTCTGATGCACTTGGTTCTGTAGTTTTTGGTTGCGACTCAGCTGCAGTAGACAGTTGTTGTCTGCGTATGTTGTCGAATTTTTTAGAAAATGTATATATTCTTCCTTGTATATAGTCATTTCTGTCTCTTTGAAACTTTAATGCTTTTCTCGCTTTGATTGACTCCTCGTGTTTAACCTTGCCTTCATTTCACTTAGCTTTTTCTGAATATCTTCCTGATTTTCACATTTCTCTAATTCTTTCAGTAGTGTTTCAATCTTGGTTAACATAGTGTTGCGGTCACTTTCAGCGTATTTTATCAATATTTGCAGCATTCTCCGTGACGATTCCGCACTATTGTCTGCCCAGTCCTTCAACATTTCTGGGTTCGGATTTTCATATGTGGGAGCGACAAGGATCCTAAGGCCTCTCGGGATCCTACCTACATCAAGGTATCTCTGTAGGGATTTGCATTCCCACCATTTTGCCATTTCACTTTTTCTAAGTTTCTCCAGTTCTTGCAACATTCTGACACTGTTGCTAACTGACTTTTGTTCCGTATGCCCAGCTGCACCTGTCGTCGGCCCTGTGCTGGTTTCTCCATCATTAAAGACATCCAATGCTGCCTCTTCACGCTCTCTGATCCATTCCTCGGCCATTGTTGGAAAATCGTATTCTCTCTGTGCTACTCACTGCCCATCTCGTAGTTCACGGGACTACCTCTCCCAGCAGCCACCACTCAGTACCCGCCAACACTGACACAGCTGCTCCAAGGAGCTTACCTGATACTCCGATCGCCCTCCGGCCACCACGAGGATCAGTCACTCTCCCTCTACGCGGGGTGCACGGTGTTGAGATCGCGGTATCAATCGAGTTTTGTCCGCTGCGGGGGGCTCTGTATTTTCCTCTTGAAAGGAACTGTTACCATCGAAGTCCGTATATCCAGAGCTCCTGAATGAGGAGGGTCGGTGTCAAGATCCCGGCGAATCTTTTCTATATAATACCAGCCTGACAGCGTCCAACAAACAGGCACCGACTCCGTGAGTAATTCAGCAAAGAAAGAGTTTATTCCAACGTTTAGCACAGACGCGTTTCGGCGGAGACAACCGCCTTGTTCACTGCATCCAGTTCTAAGTTAATCATGCATGATTAAATAGTCATTAGCTTTACACTCTCTTAGGGTTGTCATAGTAACCAACAGTAAAACGCAATAGACATAGTGGAGGTCCTGTTAGGTTTAGTTGTTATGGCAACTAGAAAACAGACCTAATTTGCTTTCGATACGAAAATCTAATACATAACGTGCAAAGTAAAAAACTGTACTATGGTTATATTGTCACACAATAGCAGTGAAAAAGAAATTAAGACAATACGGGATAATAAGTATTAAACAAATTTTTACAACGTGTTGGTTACATGTGTAGACCTCAAATGCGAATATGCCCAAGAAAAGAAAATTAATTAAAGCACTAAAATAGTGAACAAGAGGGGTGTGAGCTTTATAGTTTCGTAACATAGGAGTACTCAAAAACGAGATTGAATGACCTAGTGCAAAGGTGTTGGTAGAGTACTGGCCAGGAAACACTGGTTGGTCCCATGCGTGAAGAACTAATTATATACACTTTTAAGTAAATAAGTATTTATTTTAGAGTTCAAGGGACTGTTATTAAAAATAAAGCCCGAGTGGGCAGAGAAGTGACCATTCAAACCCACTGTGCGTGGTTAGCGAAAACTAGTTGTGTCTTGGGCAGGTAATCACAGTTAAAAAGAAAGTGAAAGATGACGGGTGTGCCATAGATAGAGTAGTGAAGCGTGCGAGAACTGAACGCTCGGAGGAATGGAGCAATGGGAACGGAGAGTGTATTAATTATTACAGATGGACACTGAGAGCTTCATCGGCATATATATATATATTTCAAAACAATGACCTCCTTCCTGGCCACAATGCAAGGTGCACATTGGTGTTTAATTTCAAATTTCTTTCTTCTCCACTCAACAACACAACCGACACACACGTTTCGGCGTCACGCCTTTGTCAATGTCGGTAAGGTAAACGACAGTCTACACTTTTAAATCAAAAAAAGGATAAACATGGAGAAAGGAAACTGGCCCATACGGCTGGTAATCAACATAGAGAAAGGGTGCTCCTGCCACATAAGAAAATTCATTGCTCTTTCATGGCAGACATCTTGGCATAGGTAAGTCAATGCTTGTAACTGACTTATTAAATTAAAGCATTCATTCATTCTTAACACATTCACAGTGCATCAACCTATTCAAGGTGCCAGTATAGTACGGGTTTACGTCTTAAATACACAACTTATGAAAAGCACAGTGTGTCTATCCTTCAGGATCCAACATAAAGCATTTCTGAGTTTAGTCAATCGTGCCCTGAATGGGCAAACCCACACGAATTTGCTTCATCTGCTGTTCCTCTAAATTCATTTCTGTGCCTTTTCTTTCCAATCAATTAGAGAAGACTTATTCAATAAATCATACCATGACTTCTTTACAATAACATTCCTCCTTTCACAATCAAGCCCTGAATGGGCTATCTTAATGGGGCTTCTCTTTCTTTTGTAATTTTCCTAATTAGTTTCTGTAAATTCCCCCTACTCCTGGGACTTCATCAATAATTCTTGCTTTATTTCTTCTTCCTATACCGTATCCTTCCATTCCCACCCTTTTCCTTCTCTTTATACAGATTCAGGCATATAAAATAATATATATATATATATATA
Organism: Triturus cristatus; assembly: GCF_964204655.1. Lineage (NCBI taxonomy): Eukaryota > Metazoa > Chordata > Amphibia > Caudata > Salamandridae > Triturus > Triturus cristatus. The sequence continues at coordinate 505,483,587 of NC_140591.1, forward strand.
TATATATATATATCACCTCACAAGTTCGCCTGCAATGAGGGAGCCCACACAGGTGAGTGAATCTTGCCACCAATTTATTCGTGGAAAACAAAGTTTGAGCAGCTTGGTGCTTCGCCAAAGTAAACAGTCCTGCCCGACGCGTTTCATGTCAGGGACATTTCTTCAGGGGCTCAGGGCTTCAGCTCAGTTCCATCAAACGGCAAGTCTTGGCAGCACAATTTAAATCGGTTGATTCCCGCCCAGGTGGGCGTGGCCACCCGAGTGGCCTGATGGTAAATGTAGTGCCGTATCTTCCTTCAGTGAGTCGCCGTGTGGTCTTTAATAATGCTCAAATAATCCCAAGTCGGTTGCTAAACACTGTTGTTGCCCAAATCGTTATCTTGCTCCCACAAATGGCATCACCTCGTCCCTCTTGCTGATACGCCGAATTGCGCAACAGCGGGACTGCACAAGGGTGCAACGGAGCTCACCTCGCGGCTCAGGCTTGGCCGCAAACATCACCTCACAAGTTCGCCTGCAATGAGGGAGCCCACACAGTTGAGTGAATCTTGCCACCAATTTATTCGTGGAAAACAAAGTTTGAGCAGCTTGGTGCTTCGCCAAAGTAAACAGTCCTGCCCGACGCGTTTCATGTCAGGGACATTTCTTCAGGGGCTCAGGGCTTCAGCTCAGTTCCATCAAACGGCAAGTCTTGGCAGCACAATTTAAATAGGTTGATTCCCGCCTAGGTGGGCGTGGCCACCCGAGTGGCCTGATGGTAAATGTAGTGCCGTATCTTCCTTCAGTGAGTCGCCGTGCGGTCTTTAATAATGCTCAAATAATCCCAAGTGGGTTGCTAAACACTGTTGTTGCCCAAATCGTTATCTTGCTCCCACAAATGGCATCACCTCGTCCCTCTTGCCGATACACCGAATTGCGCAACAGCGGGACTGCACAAGGGTGCAGCGGAGCTCACCTCACGGCTCAGGCTTGGCCGCATCCTGTTGTGAGGCTCCTCCATTGCAGGCAAACTTCGTTGTTTGTTGGATTTTGGCGGCATGCCTGAGCCGCGGAGTGAGTCCCTCCTGTAACGACGCCATCGGCGCCGCTGCTTGTGGGGCAGGAGCCGGTTATTGAAGGAAGATTGTGTCAGCGGGGACCCAGGCCATTCCCCTCCGCCCACTGTGGTGTTTTATTTGAACTATGTTTGGGGGCTCAAGCATGGCATCTCACTCGAGCAACACTGGGCACTACATCTACCATCAGGCCACGGGAAGAGGCCACGCCCACTGGGGCGGAGATTCGTAATTGAGTGGTGCTTCAAAAACTGCTGTGCTGCCGCCTCGTCAGTTTCCTTTGCCTTTGAAGAAGTGATGCAGATCACGAAACGCGTCAGGCTGGACAATCTATTTTGGTGGGGCATGGCTGTTGTTTCCTCGCTGCAACCCCCTCAATAAAGAAGTTTGGGCTATTGAACATCCTGTTGTGAGGCTCCTCCATTGCAGGCAAACTTCGTTGTTTGTTGGATTTTGGCGGCATGCCTGAGCCGCGGAGTGAGTCCCGGTGCTCTTGAGCACTCCTGTAACGACGCCATCCGCGCCGCTGCGTGTGGGGCAGGAGCCGGTTATTGAAGGAAGATCGTGTCAGCGGGGACCCAGGCCATTCCCCTCCACCCACTGTGGTGTTTTATTTGAACTATGTTTGGGGGCTCAAGCATGGCATCTCACTCGAGCAACACTGGGCACTACATCTACCATCAGGCCACGGGAAGAGGCCACGCCCACTGGGGCGGAGATTCGTAATTGAGTGGTGCTTCAAGAACTGCTGTGCTGCCGCCTCGTCAGTTTCCTTTGCCTTTGAAGAAGTGATGCAGATCACGAAACGCGTCAGGCTGGACAATCTATTTTGGTGGGGCATGGCTGTTGTTTGCTCGCTGCAACCCTCTCAATAAAGAAGTTTGGGCTATTGAACATCCTGTTGTGAGGCTCCTCCATTGCAGGCAAACTTCGTTGTTTGTTGGATTTTGGCGGCATGCCTGAGCCACGGAGTGAGTCCTGGTGCTCTTGAGCACTCCTGTAACGACGCCATCGGCGCCGCTGCGTGTGGGGCAGGAGCCGGTTATTGAAGGAAGATCGTGTCAGCGGGGACCCAGGCCATTCCCCTCCGCCCACTGTGGTGTTTTATTTGAACTATGTTTGGGGGCTCAAGCATGGCATCTCACTCGAGCAACACTGGGCACTACATCTACCATCAGGCCACGGGAAGAGGCCACGCCGACTGGGGCGGAGATTCGCAATTGAGTGGTGCTTCAAAAACTGCTGTGCTGCTGCCTCGTCAGTTTCCTTTGCCTTTGAAGAAGTGATGCAGATCACGAAACGCGTCAGGCTGGACAATCTATTTTGGTGAGGCATGGCTGTTGTTTCCTCGCTGCAACCCCCTCAATAAAGAAGTTTGGGCTATTGAACATCCTGTTGTGAGGCTCCTCCATTGCAGGCAAACTTCGTTGTTTGTTGGATTTTGGCGGCATGCCTGAGCCACGGAGTGGGTCCCGGTGCTCTTGAGCACTCCTGTAACGACGCCATCGGCGCCGCTGCGTGTGGGGCAGGAGCCGGTTATTGAAGGAAGATCGTGTCAGCGGGGACCCAGGCCATTCCCCTCCGCCCACTGTGGTGTTTTATTTGAACTATGTTTGGGGGCTCAAGCATGGCATCTCACTCGAGCATCACTGGGCACTACATCTACCATCAGGCCACGGGAAGAGGCCACGCCCACTGGGGCGGAGATTCGTAATTGAGTGGTGCTTCAAAAACTGCTGTGCTGCCGCCTCGTCAGTTTCCTTTGCCTTTGAAGAAGTGATGCAGATCACAAAACGCGTCAGGCTGGACAATCTATTTTGGTGGGGCATGGCTGTTGTTTCCTCGCTGCAACCCCCTCAATAAAGAAGTTTGGGCTATTGAACATCCTGTTGTGAGGCTCCTCCATTGCAGGCAAACTTCGTTGTTTGTTGGATTTTTGCGGCATGCCTGAGCCGCGGAGAGAGTCCCGGTGCTCTTGAGCACTCCTGTAACGACGCCATCGGCGCCGCTGCGTGTGGGGCAGGAGCCGGTTATTGAAGGAAGATCGTGTCAGCGGGGACCCAGGCCATTCCCCTCCGCCCACTGTGGTGTTTTATTTGAACTATGTTTGGGGGCTCAAGCATGGCATCTCACTCGAGCAACACTGGGCACTACATCTACCATCAGGCCACGGGAAGAGGCCACGCCCACTGGGGCGGAGATTCGTAATTGAGTGGTGCTTCAAAAACTGCTGTGCTGCCGCCTCGTCAGTTTCCTTTGCCTTTGAAGAAGTGATGCAGATCACGAAACGCGTCAGGCTGGACAATCTATTTTGGTGGGGCATGGCTGTTGTTTCCTCGCTGCAACCCCCTCAATAAAGAAGTTTGGGCTATTGAACATCCTGTTGTGAGGCTCCTCCATTGCAGGCAAACTTCGTTGTTTGTTGGATATATATATATATTACCTACTGGCGGTCGCCAGTAGGTAGTTATAGTTAGGACCCTGTTTCCATAGGAAAACCGCAACATTCCATTTGGAATAACTTTGGCGCCGGTCGATGAATCCTCGCGAAATTTTCAAAATAGGTGGGGCGCTACGCTCCGCTCCTACCCTGAAAGGCTCGGGGGGATTCGTCAAGCGGGGGCTGAGATAAAAGGGGGGTCCCAAAACACGTTTTTCCCATGCATTTTTCCATAGGACCTTTAGACACAGCTACAGCCCGAACGGCTGAACAGAGTTACTTGAAATTTGGCAGAGAGGTAGTCCTCAGGTCAAGGAAGTGCCTTTTGTAGGTTTGGTGTAAATCTGTTCAGTAGATTCTGAGAAAATAGCCTTTAAATCAATATATATATCTGAGCCAGCTTACGGTGCGCTTACCGTACGCGTACGGTGACGTGCGCGAGCGCGATTCTGATTGGCCGTTAGATCTTAGTAAACATTCGAATCGGTCGAAACCAGGAAGCGGCGGACGCCATTTTGTGTGTTTCACTCAGAAAAAAAAGGGTGATAACTTGAAAAGGGGGCAAGGAATAGAGTTACAGACCCCATAACATTTGAAAGGGGGTCAAAGAAGGACAGAAAAGTACAAAAAAAACATTTATTAATTTTAAAAAAAATCGCGGGGTACGCGTACGGTAAGCTTACGGTAAGCTTACCATACGCGTACGGTAGAAAAAAAATTAAAAAAGAAATGAAATGCAGATTTAAGTGTTTAGATATTAGGGGGCTCTAAAAAGAGCCGTTGTGTTTATGAAGTGATTTTTTAGTGGTACCTACAAGTAAGTACCGATGCAGAGTCTAAGGTTCAAGAGGAAGACTCTGTTCCCTTCATCATTGAAGTGTACACCATCTCCTCTATAAATGTCTTGCATGTCGTAACGCAAGTTGTTGTGGTAAATGGAACCCATACCATAGTCTCGGAGGAAAGCAGAAACAGATTTGTTGACGTGCTTTCTAGCTTCGTCAATCTGTGGACAGAAATGATTGGACCAGTTCCATTTTTGCCTTTGGCATATGTTAGAAAACACAAAGGCAGTTTTAGGGAAAAGTGAAAACAGTTGTGCAAAGGTCTCCTTCATAAGCATTTCCAGACCTACCCCAGTCAAAGTGCCTAGGTCATTGCCACCACAGTGCACTATTATGAGGTCAGGGTGTTGGATTTGCATGAAGGATTTCACCAATGGCATCAATTGGTGCCACTTTAACCCTCTCTGACCAATCCATTTAATGTCTACATTTGGCAAAGCAAGGTCTCTCACCATACCTGTTTTCTCTGCATACTGTTCACTCCAGAAGACATAGCTGTGCCCTACAATCCACACTGTGAACATCTTCAAAGGAGAACTGGATGCACTCAGGAGGTGTAATTCAGTAGAATGGTAAAAAGAAATGAAAGACAGTTTGGAAATGGAGGCATACATATATATATATATATTTTTTAAACTGATTGGCTGTTTCATACCATTCTACAATAAAAACTAGGCTGTATGTGTAAATTTATAGAAGCATGTTTTGTATTGGTACAGAAAAATGTGTTACCAAAGAACAGTACTATGGATTTGCTGTTAGGTTTGAAAAGTCAAGCACTCCTGCTCTTTGGAAATGAAACATTGTGTGGTGAACTTCTGACCTAACTCTAAACAGCAGTGTTTCAAGAGCTGTTGCTATGGTAGCAGGCAGAAGTCAAGTTGGGGGAAGGGTACTAGGCTGAAGTCAAGTTGGGGGAAGGGTACTTTTGGAAAAGGGTTGGTTTTCAACCAATAGAAATGTATGATTACATTTGAAAAAAAGGGGGAAGCACTGAGATTTGAAATTAACATGTATATGTGTGGAAAAAAAGAGGGAAACATTGCCATTATCTGGTTCTGCTGAGAGGAGAGAGGTGTACAGAACAGAGATCCTGGCTCTGATAATCTGCTGTTTGAGTGCCACATTTCTTTCACAGCTAACTAATTTTAAAGGTGAGTTTAGAGTTTGAGAGGGGATGTATATGGTAAATTAAGAAATGAATAATAGAATTGGAATTCCTTTTGTTGAAGTTGTGTTTATCATTTTCTGTTTTGGGAGAAATTTAAATGTGAGGAACATGTAAAATAATATGGACTATGTTTTCACCATAATCTAAGGTGTACTGGTACAAATAAGGAATACTTTTAGGGTTTGAGGTTCCAGTCAGTAATGGAAATACATTCAGCATCACTAAGGCTGGTTGCCCTTGCTGGAGTGTAGTCAGTCACCCAGGTTACACATGTTGCTGGTCTCAGAAAGCTGTTTGGTATTGCTCTGGTAATTTTACAGTTGCATTAGATGGAAAGGGGGAGCTATTTTTTTTATGCAGAAGCAGACTCTTAGCACACAGCCAGTTGCTTATCCTGTCGAATTATGCACAGTATTCACAACCGAGTGGGGTTTGAGGTTGCAGTCAGTAATGCAAATACATTCAGCATCACTAAGGCTGGTTGCCCTTGCTGGAGTGTAGTCAGTCACCCAGGTTACACATGTTGCTGGTCTCAAAAAGCTGTTTGGACATGTGCTTTTTTGAGAATATGAAAAGTGGTTTCAAAATGTGTCAGACTGTAAAAGTACTTATCACTTGCCAAAAAAAAGAGTAGTAAGTGTGCTTTCAAAATGGCAAAGAAATTTCGTTTTCTGACTAATATGAAAACATGACTCTGTGTGCAAAGAGGAATTACAGGCAGAGATTTATTGCGTATTGCTCTGGTAATTTTACAGTTGCATTAGTAGGAAAGGGGGAGCTATTTTTTTTGTGCAGAAGCAGACTCTTAGCACACAGCCAGCTGCTTATCCTGTGGAATCATGCACAGTATTCACAACCGAGTGGGGTTTGAGGTTGCAGTCAATAATGCAAATACATTCAGCATTAGTAAGGCTGGTTGCCCTTGCTGGAGTGTAGTCAGTCACCCAGGTTACACATGTTGATGGTCTCAGAAAGCTGTTTGGTATTGCTCTGGTAATTTTACAGTTGCATTAGATGGAAAGGGGGTTAACTGAGAAGAGATTATGGGCTTTTTTTAAACAATCTTTGAGATTGTCATTTTTTTTTTTGCCCGCTGTTAAGTGATGAATGCAATTGCTTTCACGATTTATAGTGAAATGCAATATATTCTGAAAACAGCAAAAAAAAGGCAAAAAATTGTTTTTGGAAAATATGTAAATATGTGTACTGTATTATAAAATGTTTTATTAAATATTAATACTTTTTTCTTTTTTCTCAGATTGAGAAAGAAAATTTTCGAAAACTTGAACCATTTTTCTAGCAATTAAAATTATATTTTAATTAATAAAAAATTTTTTGAGTGGGTATAGTAAGTCAGAAATTTCATGGTCCCTTTTTTCCACTTCTCCACAATCACATTTTCAGATTTTCATTGTAGTCTCTCAAGGACCTTGTAATGTGATAATTGAATTTTTAGTGTTTTAAAAAAAAAAAAAATAAATAAATACGCGCACCGTACGCGTACGGTAAAAAAAAAATCAAAAAAAAGTTAAAAAAAATATATTAAAAAAGTTGAAAGGTAAGGTTGGCTCTTAAAAGAGCCGTTGTGTTCGTACAGGGACAGAGGAAAGAATGGGAATATTAGTCGGTAGGACAAATGTGCTGGTCTATTTTATTGTTAACTAGGGCAACACTGGTCTCCCTATGACAAATTAGACCATGACAAGTGGTGCACCGCATTGTAACCCTCGCAAACCGATGGTTGGTTTCCAGAGGACCAGAAAAAGGAGATGCTCCCCCCACAGATGAAGGGCTCAGCTGACCTGCCGAAGATGGACTCGGCCCTGCAGATGATGGACCAGGCTGAGTTGCTGTGGATGTGCTTGGTTGACTTACTGAAGGGTTCCCTCCAGTATGTCGAGCATATGTCCTACCGTGTACATCATGAAGGTGTCTCAACATAGTGTGATTCCCGAAGGAATACTTCTTGTTAGGATTCCCTCTTGAAACTACACGGTCACAAAGCTTACAAGTCACTAAAGGTGCATTTACCTTTTTCTTGCCCTCTGGAAAAGAAAAATACTCCCATATGAAAGAGCTCTTTTGTTTCCTCCTTCTCTGCCTCAAGGTAGTGCTGCTAGCCTCACTCTCTGAAGAGGTCTGCTGTTCTGCCATCGTATCACAAAGACAACTCAGCTCCTTCTCCAAAGGGATCACAAGCAGAAATAAGGGGAATGGGTGTGGTGTAGGAGAGTTCTAGAACTGAAAGTAGTTTAAACCAATCAAAAGTGTTGTTTCTTGATCACATGACCCAACGTGCATGTACGTTACGCTTACGGTGCGCTTACGGAGCGCTTACGGTAAAAGTACGCATGCGCGTAAAAAAGACACGCGCACGTGCGCATGCGCAAAACAGGCACGCCCCTTCACTTCCGCGTGATGTCATGAGTGATGTCACTGACCATGTCATGAGTGATGTAATATGTGACGTCCTCAGCAGTGCATTGCGGGCGCGCGAGTTATAGTTAGCTGAACTAACTATAACGGGGGAATTTCATTGTTTTTTACGAGTGAAATGTCCAGCTAACTATAACATGTGTGAAACCTTTGGTTTTTTCATTGAATTTCTAAGGTTTTTTAAATGCTAATTCCTAACTATAATGTGTGTGAAACCCATGGTTTTTTTCAGTGAATATATATATATATATATATATATATATATTACCTACTGGCGGTCGCCAGTAGGTAGTTATAGTTAGGACCACGTTTCCATAGGAAAACCTCAACATTCTATTTTGAATAACTTTGGCGCCGGTCGACGAATCCTCGTGAATTTTTCAAAATAGGTGGGGCGCTACGCTCCGCTCCTACCCTGAAAGTCTCGGGGGGATTCGTCAAGCGGGGGCTGAGAAAAAAGGGGGGTCCCAAAACGCGTTTTCCCCATGCATTTTTCCATAGGACCTTTAGACAGGGCTACAGCCCGAACGGCTGAACAGAATTACTAGAAATTTGGCAGAGAGGTAGTCCCCAGGTCAAGGAAGTGCCTTTTGTAGGTTTGGTGTAAATCTGTTCAGTAGATTATGAGAAAATAGCCTTTAAATCAATATATATATATATCTAAGCGCGCTCCGTGCGCGCTGGGTGCGCGCACCTCGCCGTGCGCGAGCGCAATTCTGATTGGTTGTTAGATCTTAGTAAACATTCGAATCGGTGGAAATCAGGAAGCGGCGGCCGCCATTTTGTCTATCGCATAAAGAGGGGGTGATAAGCAAAGGGGGAGAACTTGAAAAGGGGGCAGAGTGGGTAGAAATAGACCCAGTAGGCATTGTAAGGGGGTCAAAGTAGGACCTTGTAGGGCAAAAAAAAAGATTAATATTTTGTTAAAAAATATCGCCGAGTGCGCGCACCCAGCGCGCACCCGAAAAAAAACTTAATAAAACAAATTTAAAAAAAATCGCATTTAAGTGTTTAGATATAAGGTGGCTCTAAAAAGAGCCCTTGTGTTTATTGTTTGTTTTTTGGTACCTACAAGTAAGTACCGATGCAGAGTCTGAGGTTCAAGAGGAAGACTCTGTTCCCTTCATCATTGAAGTGCACACCATCTCCTCTATAAATGTCTTGCATGTCGTAACGCAAGTTGTTGTGGTAAATGGAACCCATACCATAGTCTCTGAGGAAAGCAGAAATAGATTTGTTGACGTGCTTCCTTGCTTTGTCAATCTGCGGACAAAATTGGTTGGACCAGTTCCACTTTTGCCTTTGGCATATGTTAGAATATACAAAGGCAGTTTGTGGAAAAAGCAACATCAATTGCACAAAGGTGTCCTTAATAAGCATTTCCAGACCTACCCCAGTTAAAGTGCCTAGATCATTACCACCACAGTGCACAATAATAAGGTTAGGCTGTGGGAGATGTTGAAAGGTTTTCACCAAAGGCATTAATTGGTGCCACTTTAACCCTCTCTGACCAATCCATTTGATGTCTACATTTGGCAAAGCAAGGTCTCTCACCATACCTCTTTTCTCTGCAAATTTTTCACTCCAGAAGACATAGCTGTGTCCTACAATCCACACTGTGAACATCTTCAAAGGAGATCTGGATGCACTCAGGAGGTGTAATTCAGTAGAATGGTAAAAAGAAATGAAAGACAGTTTGGAAATGGAGGCATACATATTTTTTTATTAAAAAAAAGAACTGATTGGCTGTTTCATACCATTCTACACTAAAAACTAGGCTGTATGTGTAAAATAATAGAAGCATGTTTTGTATTGGTACAGAAAAATGTGTTACCAAAGAACAGTACTATGGATTTGCTGTAAGGTTTGAAAAGTCAAGCACTCTTGCTCTGTGGAATTGAAACATTGTGTGGCGAACTTCTGACCTAACTCCACACAGCAGTGTTCCATGAGCTGTTGCTATGGTAGCAGGCAGAAGTCAAGTTGGGGGAATGGTACTAGGCAGAAGTCAAGTAGGGGGAAGGGTACTTTTGGAAAAGGGTTGGTTTTCAACCAATAGAAATGTGTGATTACATTTGAAAAAAAGGGGGAAGCAGTGAGATTTGAAATTAACATGTATATGTGTGGAAAAAGAGAGGGAAAGTTTGCCATTATCTGGTTCTGCTGAGAGGAGAGAGGTGTAGAGAACAGAGGTCCTGGCTCTGATAATCTGCTGTTTGAGTGCCACATTTTTATCACAACTAACTAATTTTAAAGGTGAGGTTAGAGTTTGAGAGGAGATGTATATGGTAAATTAAGAAATGAATAATAGAAATGTAATTCTTTTTGTTGAAGTTGTGTTTATTATTTTCTGTTTTGGGAGAAATTTAAATGTGAGGAACATGTAAAATAATATGGACTATGTTTTCACGTTAAATTAAGGTGTATTGGTCTGGACATGGGCTTTTTAAAAAATCTGAAAAGTGGATTCATAATGTGTCAGTCTGTAAAAGCGAATATTACTTGTCAAAAAAAAAGAGCAGTAAGTGTGCTTTCAAATTGGCAAAGAAATTTTGTTTTGTGACTAATGTGAAAACATGACTCTGTGTGCAAAGAGGAATTACAGGCAGAGATTTATTGCGTTTTGCTCTGGTGATTTCACAGTTGCATTAGTAGGAAAAAGGGGGAGCGATTTGTTGGTGCAGAAGCAGACTCTTAGCACACACCCAGCTCCTTTCCATGTATAATCATGCACAGTATTCACAAGCGAGTGGGGTTTGAGGTTTCAGTCTGTAATGCAAATACATTCAGCATCACTAAGGCTGGTTGCCCTTGCTGGAGTGTAGGCAGTCACCCAGCATACACATGGTGGTGGTCTGAAAAAGCAGTCTGGACATGGGCTTTTTAAAAAATCTGAAAAGTGGATTCATAATGTGTCAGTCTGTAAAAGTGATTATTACTTGTCAAAAAAAAAGAGCAGTAAGTGTGATTTCAAATTGGCAAAGAAATTTCGTTTTGTGACTAATGTGAAAACATGACTCTGTGTGCAAATAGGAATTACAGGCAGAGATTTATTGCGTTTTGTTCTGGTGATTTCACAGTTGCATTAGTAGGAAAAAGGGGGAGCGTTTTTTTGGTGCAGAAGCAGACTCTTAGCACACACCCAGCTCCTTTCCATGTATAATCATGCACAGTATTCACAAGCGAGTGGGGTTTGAGGTTTCAGGCTGTAATGCAAATAAATTCAGCATCACTAAGGCTGGTTGCCCTTGCTGGAGTGTAGGCAGTCACCCAGCATACACATGGTGGTGGTCTGAAAAAGCAGTCTGGACATGGGCTTTTTAAAAAATCTGAAAAGTGGATTCATAATGTGTCAGTCTGTAAAAGTGAATATTACTTGTCAAAAAAAAAGAGCAGTAAGTGTGCTTTCAAATTGGCAAAGAAATTTCGTTTTGTGACTAATGTGAAAACATGACTCTGTGTGCAAAGAGGAATTACAGGCAGAGATTTATTGCGTTTTGCTCTGGTGATTTCACAGTTGCATTAGTAGGAAAAAGGGGGAGCGATTTTTTGGTGCAGAAGCAGACTCTTAGCACACACCCAGCTCCTTTCCATGTATAATCATGCACAGTATTCACAAGCGAGTGGGGTTTGAGGTTTCAGTCTGTAATGCAAATACATTCAGCATCACTAAGGCTGGTTGCCCTTGCTGGAGTGTAGGCAGTCACCCAGCATACACATGGTGGTGGTCTGAAAAAGCAGTCTGGACATGGGCTTTTTAAAAAATCTGAAAAGTGGATTCATAATGTGTCAGTCTGTAAAAGTGAATATCACTTGTCAAAAAAAAAGAGCAGTAAGTGTGCTTTCAAATTGGCAAAGAAATTTCGTTTTGTGACTAATGTGAAAACATGACTCTGTGTGCAAATAGGAATTACAGGCAGAGATTTATTGCGTTTTGTTCTGGTGATTTCACAGTTGCATTAGTAGGAAAAAGGGGGAGCGTTTTTTTGGTGCAGAAGCAGACTCTTAGCACACACCCAGCTGCTTTCCATGTAGAATCATGCACAGTATTTACAAGCGAGTGGGGTTTGAGGTTTCAGTCTGTAATGCAAATACATTCAGCATCACTAAGGCTGGTTGCCCTTGCTGGAGTGTAGGCAGTCACCCAGCATACACATGGTGGTGGTCTGAAAAAGCAGTCTGGACATGGGCTTTTTAAAAAATCTGAAAAGTGGATTCATAATGTGTCAGTCTGTAAAAGTGAATATTACTTGTCAAAAAAAAAGAGCAGTAAGTGTGCTTTCAAATTGGCAAAGAAATTTCGTTTTGTGACTAATGTGAAAACATGACTCTGTGTGCAAAGAGGAATTACAGCCAGAGATTTATTGCGTTTTGCTCTGGTGATTTCACAGTTGCATTAGTAGGAAAAAGGGGGAGCGATTTTTTGGTGCAGAAGCAGACTCTTAGCACACACCCAGCTCCTTTCCATGTATAATCATGCACAGTATTCACAAGCGAGTGGGGTTTGAGGTTTCAGTCTGTAATGCAAATACATTCAGCATCACTAAGGCTGGTTGCCCTTGCTGGAGTGTAGGCAGTCACCCAGCATACACATGGTGGTGGTCTGAAAAAGCAGTCTGGACATGGGCTTTTTAAAAAATCTGAAAAGTGGATTCATAATGTGTCAGTCTGTAAAAGTGATTATTACTTGTCAAAAAAAAAGAGCAGTAAGTGTGCTTTCAAATTGGCAAAGAAATTTCGTTTTGTGACTAATGTGAAAACATGACTCTGTGTGCAAATAGGAATTACAGGCAGAGATTTATTGCGTTTTGTTCTGGTGATTTCCCAGTTGCATTAGTAGGAAAAAGGGGGAGCGTTTTTTTGGTGCAGAAGCAGACTCTTAGCACACACCCAGCTCCTTTCCATGTATAATCATGCACAGTATTCACAAGCGAGTGGGGTTTGAGGTTTCAGTCTGTAATGCAAATACATTCAGCATCACTAAGGCTGGTTGCCCTTGCTGGAGTGTAGGCAGTCACCCAGCATACACATGGTGGTGGTCTGAAAAAGCAGTCTGGACATGGGCTTTTTAAAAAATCTGAAAAGTGGATTCATAATGTGTCAGTCTGTAAAAGTGATTATTACTTGTCAAAAAAAAAGAGCAGTAAGTGTGCTTTCAAATTGGCAAAGAAATTTCGTTTTGTGACTAATGTGAAAACATGACTCTGTGTGCAAATAGGAATTACAGGCAGAGATTTATTGCGTTTTGCTCTGGTGATTTCACAGTTGCATTAGTAGGAAAAAGGGGGAACCATTTTTTGGTGCAGAAGCAGACTCTTAGCACACACCCAGCTCCTTTCCATGTATAATCATGCACAGTATTCACAAGCGAGTGGGGTTTGAGGTTTCAGTCTGTAATGCAAATACATTCAGCATCACTAAGGCTGGTTGCCCTTGCTGGAGTGTAGGCAGTCACCCAGCATACACATGGTGGTGGTCTGAAAAAGCAGTCTGGACATGGGCTTTTTAAAAAATCTGAAACGTGGATTCATAATGTGTCAGTCTGTAAAAGTGATTATTACTTGTCAAAAAAAAAAGAGCAGTAAGTGTGCTTTCAAATTGGCAAAGAAATTTCGTTTTGTGACTAATGTGAAAACATGACTCTGTGTGCAAATAGGAATTACAGGCAGAGATTTATTGCGTTTTGCTCTGGTGATTTCACAGTTGCATTAGTAGGAAAAAGGGGGAGCGATTTTTTGGTGCAGAAGCAGACTCTTAGCACACACCCAGCTCCTTTCCATGTATAATCATGCACAGTATTCACAAGCGAGTGGGGTTTGAGGTTTCAGTCTGTAATGTAAATACATTCAGCATCACTAAGGCTGGTTGCCCTTGCTGGAGTGTAGGCAGTCACCCAGCATACACATGGTGGTGGTCTGAAAAAGCAGTCTGGACATGGGCTTTTTAAAAAATCTGAAAAGTGGATTCATAATGTGTCAGTCTGTAAAAGTGATTATTACTTGTCAAAAAAAAAGAGCAGTAAGTGAGCTTTTAAATTGGCAAAGAAATTTCGTTGTGTGACTAATGTGAAAAGAAATGTAGTAATATATTTAAATAAAATAAAGGATTTTTTTTTTAGTTTTTTTCAGGTATTGCTGAAGAGCAGTGAACAAAATTTAAGATGCCTACAAAATCCAGAGTTAAAAAAACCCAGAAAAAAAACGTATATTTGAAGACAACTGGAGGACCAAAGTTAGTAGAAGATGCTCATGTTGGGAAAAAGAAAAAATCTTCTGGTAAGCAGAAAAAACAATTTCTTAAAAATATATTCAAAAGAAGGAAAAATGTACAAAATGTCTGTACTGGAAAGAATGTTATGAAACGAAAAGGACAGGAAAAAATTGAGAATTTAGTTAATGCAAATATACCTTCTGCAACTGAAAAGATTTACATAAACAGAAAAACAGCGTTTAAAGAGATACGTAGAAAAATGTTTCAGAGAAGAGTTATGTCCAATTTGATAAAGGATGTGAAGAAATATAAGCAAAAGAGTAAGTTTTATAAAAGAAAAAAAGAAATTGAAGTCATTGCAGCAAAGGCATTAGAATTAAAAAGGAAACTATTCATTTTAATTTTGAATAGGATGCGTACATTAGACAAAATGGTTAATGTACTGAAATCACATAGCAAAAGGAAAAGAGTAGTGAACAGAACAAACTTTTGTAAAGTGTTTTTAGGAAAGTGGATGCATAGTTCAAGTAGTGAACCTTTTTTTAATGAAGAGAGCTATTTTCAAAGTAATAGTTTGCTGCATGCAGTTGACACCAGAGGTCGTGGTTACGAAGTGACAAATGGTTGCATAATGGAGAAGGAGATAATGGTTCCAAGAGATGAGGTACAAGTGATGGCGGATGAGGCTATGGGGAGACGTCCTAAAGCCCCAGTGTACACTTGGAATTGTAGTAGTATTTGCACTGTGCGTCAGGAATCTATTGACAAATTTCGTGAGTTTCTAAGAGAATATAGTAAAAAAAAGTATAAAACAGAAGATTAAGGTGCTTCAAAGTCTGGATCCATGCAGAGTGAGAGAGAATACTGGTTTGCAGGGTCATTCTCTGGCTTGTCTATCTAGAAAAGTGTGTAATAGTGTTTTCCATCATTTTAGGATGCTGGCTGTTCATCATACTGAAATGAGAAAGTTTGTGAGACGGTTGTATTTTGCAAAAAGTCCAGCAATAAAGTTAAATGAATTGAATAGGGCTCTGTTCCGAGGAACGGTATCAGATGTAGAGAAGGTTGTTGATGAAATTCAGTTTTGTTACTTTGGTCCTGAACAAAACAGTGCAGAGAAGGACACAGTAAATGAGGAAGAAGTGGAAGAGAATGTAGAACCCTCTGTAAGTAACACATTTAATGATCACATAACAAAATTTGCAATAATCTCTAATGAAAGACCAAATTTTACTTGTATTTGTTGCCGCAGAACTCATTATAGAAAACAAACTAGGAATGTTGATCTCTACAGAAAGAGTGAAAATGAAGATAATTATAAGTGGAAGGATTTTGCCACATATATATTTCTTGAAAATTGTTTTGATTTGGGTGAAGATCAGCGTATTTGTAAATACTGTTACAACAAGTTAGAGGAAAATAGCATGCCGACCAGAGCTGTACATAATAGTTTAGAATTGGATGCTATTCCTGCTGAACTTTCTGAATTAAATAAATATGAGTCTATACTCTTTCAATGTGTTCATCCGTTCCAGACCATAGTACGTATGGAGCCCAAAACTGGTAAATTACCTCCTTCAGATTTACTGAGAGGTTTAAAAGGTGTATTTGCCCTTGGATTTGAAAAAAAATATGGAAACTATTGATGCGGATACTTTGGAAACTGAACCATTAATTATTCTGGTTAATGGTGTACCTACAAAGAATAAGAAGATTTGGCAGGAGCTGGTAGATGTGCGGAAAGTACAAAGAGCAAATTTGTATTTGAAAAGGAATAACAAATGGTATGAATCAATTTATATAGAAGAAGAAGAAGAAGAAGATTTACAAGAAGACACAGAAACACCAACTGGACAAATTGAAAAAGTGGACAAGTCAAAGGAAGACGAAATATATGAACATTTTAGCATACATCCTCTCCATTCAAAAGAAGTTATGGGAGACAATATTGATCTGTTTCAGATGAAGAAAGCAAAAGGAACTCCCGTGAGTGTATGGGAGGAGAGCTTGGAAGCTCGATGTTTTCCCCAGCTGTTTCCTAAAGGAAAAGGAGGACGATACGATGAACGTCCGGAACAGATTCCAGCTTCTGAGTATCGGACTACAAGACTATATGCTGAAGATCCCAGATTTCGACAAAGTATTCCTTATTTGTTCCATCTTTTATTTGAAAGCGACTTTTCTGCACTGTCTTATGCAGTAAATCACATTTTAAAAAGTGGAGTACATTTACAAAATGTGTCTGCTAAGGATTTTATGGAGAAAGTGCAGCACCGAGATGATCATTTGGAAACACAACTGATCAATCTGATGGCTTGTCAGCGTGGGACAAATGAATATTGGTACCGACGCCATGGTGAATTAAAATGCATGTTATGGAATTTAGGAACACCAACATGGTTCCTTACCCTAAGCTGTGCCGAGTACGCTTGGGATGATTTACTGGATTTTCTACGAGAGGCAAATTCAAACATTAAAAACATCGAATACAAGACAGCAGGAGAACTGTGCTCATTGGATCCAGTTAATGTTTGCAGATATTTCAATCATAGATTTGAGGCTATGATGTCCTTCATCTGCAATAAAAAAAATCCACCTCTTGGAGAAGTTGTAGATTTCTTTTGGAGAAAAGAGTACCAGGCAAGAGGTGCTCCTCATATTCATATGCTGTTGTGGATCAAGGATGCCCCAAAGTTTGGAACAGATGCTGATGAAGCAGTGTTATCTTACATTGAAGAATATGCAACATGTGCTATACCAAAAAGCACAGAAGAGAAAAAGTTAAAGGAGCAAGTTTTACGTTTCCAAAGTCATCGGTGTGGAAAGTACTGTCGACGGAAATACAAGAGCAAAGATAAATACTACACTAAATGTCGATTTGGATTTCCTAGACCTGTTCTTT
Source organism: Triturus cristatus (assembly GCF_964204655.1). Lineage (NCBI taxonomy): Eukaryota > Metazoa > Chordata > Amphibia > Caudata > Salamandridae > Triturus > Triturus cristatus. Next base: position 505,500,646 of record NC_140591.1, read on the forward strand.
CAAATGGAAGAGTAAACAGTTTTATGTCAGCTGTGAGACATACTATCACAAGAAAATCACCTAAGAATTCCTACAACCTAAAAAGAAAAGAAGAATCAAAAAATATAAATGACTACAACCCAGTCATTTTATCCATGTGGAACGCTAACATGGATATACAGTATGTAGCTGACAATTCCATTGCTGTTGCTCGATATGTAACGTCTTACATTACGAAATCAGAAAAAACAGAATTGAAGGAAATGTGGGAAGAGATTTCTCACGAGAAGACTGTCAGTAAGAAGCTGTACAGTTTCAGTTTAAAGATGTTATCGCATCGAGAAATTGGATCCTACGAATGTTCAGATAGGTTATCTTCTGCAAGTCTCTACTCGAAATCAAGAAGAATAATTTGGGCAAGTTTAGGCCTTGCAGCAATGAGAAATCGGGTACTGAAATCTGTTGGAGAAATTGAATATTTGGCCGAGAATGACCCACAAAGTACAGATATTTTGAAATCAAACATGTTGGACACATATTATCCAAAAAGAAGTCATCATCTGGAGAACATGTGTCTCTATGAAGTGCTGCAGAACTACATTTATTCAAGGAAAGCCGCAGAAGACATCAACAATGGAAAATATAAAGTGATTGGTGAGGAAGGATGTTTGGTGAAGCAAACAAAAGGAAGTTTGATAAATCACAGGAAGCTGAGTTGCGACACTACTGACAAAAAGGAATTTTACTATTTGGCACTTTTACAGCTGTTTAAACCATGGCGTTCAGAGGACGAACTACTGGGAGAATTTCAAAGCTATGAAGATTCTTTTAATGCTTGCAAAGACAGCATACAATGCAGTACATTCACAACTTATCTGCAAATGTTAAATGAAGAAATTGAACAGGAAACTACAATTGCAGCAGAAGTAGCTAGAGACAGTTCTCAAGACAGCCAAAGTTCAGGAACACTCAGTCAAGATCCTCTAGGACAACCAATCGTTGAAAATGAAGCATCAATAGCCATGAATGAAGTGGAAACGGCTATGAATCAAGCTCAAGAAGAATTTATAGACTTACAAAATTTGGAAAGACAACTGAATGAAGAGCAGCAACAAATTTATGAAGAGATCAGAAGCAAAATTGATCACGGATTTCAACATGAAAAAAAAGAGTGCTCATGCACATCATTTCATCCAATCAGGATGTATGTAAGCGGACAAGCTGGAACTGGGAAAAGTTTCCTTATAAAAGTAATCAGAAGCTACCTACAGCAAAAAACGGATTCTACTTTGTCTTGTGTGGTTACTGCTCCAACTGGGTTAGCAGCATATAACATAAAAGGAATCACTTTACATCGTTTGCTAATGTTACCAGTGGAGCATGAGAACAAAATACAATACAACAAGCTAACTGGAGAAGCATCCTTGGAAGTTTCAAGAGTATTGAAGAAGATGAAAGTTCTCATTATTGATGAGGTGAGCATGGTATCAAACTTAATGCTTGCCTTTGTGCATTTAAGAATGCAGCAAATTTTGAAGACAGACTATGACATGTTATTTGGTGGAAAACACGTCATAGTTTTTGGAGATCTTTTGCAACTTACTCCAGTTAAAGGACAACCAGTGTTTAATACTGTCACACATGAAGACACGAAGAAGTCATTGGGAAGCATCGGTAATACAAATATTTGGTCCTTCTTTGAGTACAAGGAACTTACTACTAATATGAGGCAAGCAAACGATGAAGAATATGGAAGTATTCTGAAAGATATCAGAATTGGACTACTCACTGAAGCTGGCACAAAAGCATTACAGAGTCGGCTGCTACATAGTTTATTTCCAAAGGAAGAAATAGTTGCAGAGAAGATATACAAGAACATTGCAGAAAACAAAAGTGTCATCTGCTTAATGCCAACTCTACGTGAATGCTCAATATTCAATGAGGAGCTTTTGAAATTGGAAAAGGAGGAGATCAGGAAATTGGAAGCAGTTGACAAAATTGAGGATGGAAGAATTACTGTCACAGTAACAGGCACACTGAAAAATAAATTGAATTCACTAGAGAAGAACATTTCCAAAACAGCTGGATTAGAAAAAAATCTATATGTTTGCATGAACTGTAGAGTATTTTTAAGGAGAAATTTGGATGTTGAAAAAGGTTTAGTTAATGGAGCTATGGGAAGAGTTGTGGGTTTTATTAATTATCAGAAAAAAGATGGAATTGAATGTTTAAAAATAAAATTTGATCAGATAGAAGAAGTTAAAGATATTTGTCGTTGTTCAGTTCGTTTCATGCTTGTGAAAGACTTATATGTACGTAGAAAGCAGTTTCCATTTTCTCTAGCATATGCTGTAACTATTCACAAGTCTCAAGGATTGACTGTAGATTGTGCATTTGTGAACATTGGTTCAACTGTGTTCAAAGAAGGTATGGCTTATGTAGCTTTGTCACGAGTGAAAACATTATCTGGTTTATTCATGATAGACTTTGATGACTCAAAAGTTAGTGCTGATGCAAATTGTGTAAAGGAGTATAATAGATTAAGAAGAACCTATGCTCCTCATTTAGGTCAGTATCCTGTGTTGGAGAAACATGTAGTTTCTCGTAAAAGGAGAAATGAGAATATCTGTAATGAAGATGTAGAGAGGAGGAAAAAAAAGAGGAGTGATGTAATTGCAAGCAAAAAGAAAAAGGAAAATGAAGAACAGGTTGTAGGATGTCATTTTGAAAATAGCTCTGGTGTCAACTGCTACGCTAATGTAGTGCTGAATGTTGCATTTTATCTTGAAAGTTTGCAAGAGCAGATAATAGTAAATCAGGGAAAAAGATTCTGTTCTGAGCTGAGTCTCCTTTTTCATAAGCTGAGTAATGATAAAAGTCAAATAGAAAGTGGTACTGAAATTAGAAAACTTTTAGATGTATGTTCAGGACGAACACAGTTTTCTCAAAATGAACAGCAAGATGCACATGACTTTTTGATGTATTTTCTTCAAGTACTGGAAGAAGAAGAAGTTGCAATTGATATTTTATTTGGTCTCTCTTATAAATGGGAACATACTTGTGAAAACTGTTATAATATATGTGGCTCTAATGTTGATAATGAAAGGTTTATTTATTTGACATTACCAGAGAGTAAAACAGTCACTTTTGCTAAATTAGTTAAAAATGCTAATCATAGCATGCAATGCGGTGAGTGTCAATCTGACATGTTTTCAACATTAATTTTAAAGGAATACGGACAGTATGTAATTTTAATGATGCAACGATGTAGAGCTGATGGTTCAAAATTGGATACTTTAATAAAGAAGTTTACAGGACAGCAATTATCAATTTCAGGAAAAACTTTTGTAACTGTTGCAATAATTTAACATGAAGGACCTACTGTTACTTCTGGACATTACACAGTTTATCTTAAATGTGAGAAAGGCTGGACACTGTGTAATGATTCCCAATTGGTTTTTAAGCAACGTTTGCCTTTTGATTTAGCAAATTCCTATCTAATCTTCCTGAAACCTAAATTTTAGAGAGACTTGGCAAAATCTGGACAAAACAATTTTACCATTTTATTGGATTACCATTGGAATTTTCAAAAAAAAGATTTTTTAAATTATCATTTGGCCTAATGGAAAGATAACCAATTGTAATGTGGACTTTTATAATGTTTTATGAAACTTTCAAAAACCAAAAATTTAGATAAAATTGGTAACATCTGCACAATTCAAATTTTGGAATGTTATTGGAGTGCCATTGGAAATTTTTTCAAAAAAGAATTTTAAAATTACTATTTGGCCATGCGGAAAAGTAACCAATTCTATTGTGGACCTATTAAATTAATAAAAAATCTTTCGGGAACCAAAATGTTACAGAGAATCGGTGAGATCTGTACAAATTTAACTTTAGAATTTTATTGGATTACCATTGGGAATTTAATCAAAAAAGAATTTTAAAATTACTATTTGGCCTAAAGGAAATGGAATCAGATGTATTGTGGAGTTATTTGAGATATAATATTGTGATTATACTTCTGAAACAAAAATATCAGACGGTATTTTAAATAAATAAGTATTGTTTTTAGATGATATTTTTTAAGAATATAATGCATTTCTATAATGTTAAGTTTAAGTGAGAAGAGATTCTGGGCTTTTTTAATACAATCTTTGAGATTGTTATTTTTTTTTTGCCCGCTGTTAAATGATGAATGCAATTGCTTTCACAATTTATAGTGAAATGCAATATATTCTGAAAACAGCAAAAAAAAGGCAAAATTTGTTTTTGATAAATATGTAAATATGTGTACTGTATTATAAAATGTTTTAAAAAATATTAATACTTTTTTCTTTTTTTTCAGATTGATATAGAAAATTTACGAAAACTAGAACCATTTTTAAAGCAATTTTTTAGAAAAATAAATGAAAAAATATTTTTTTGAGTGGGTATGGTAAGTCACCAATATCATGGTTCCTTTTTTTCTACTTCTCTACAATCACATTTTCAATTTTTAATTGTAGTCTCCCAAAAAATAAAAAAAAAATAAAAAAAACCTTGGGTGCGCGCAGGGTGCGCGCACCTCAAAAAAATTTCAAAAAAAATTTCTAAAAAAAAAATTTGTTTGGTTAAGTTTATAAGTGGCTCTTAAAAGAGCCCTTGAGTTAATGGAGGGAAACAGGAAGAGAAAAACGCAAAAAAAGAAAAAACATCTATGGCCTAGTGCACGGATGCGCATCAAATTTTCTCTGAAGGAGATCAAGACTGGTCTCCCCCACAGAAATAAGAGAACCGCAATCAGTGCACCGTGTAGACAACCTCGCCAAACAAGGTGGACCAACAAGAGGTATAGAAACAGGTGAAGGCACCATCGCAGCTGAAGTGCTCCCCTGAGCTGCCGAAGATGTGCTCGGCTGAGCTGCTGCTGATGTCGTCGGCTGAGCAGGTGGAGGGTTTTCTCCAGAAGCTCGACGATAAGTTACTGGATGCATTTTGTAAACATGTCTCAACATAGTGTGAATGCTAAAAGAATATTTCTTGTTAGGATTCCCACGAGATAAGACTTTTTTACAAAGTACACATGTAACTTTCGGTGCATTTACCTTTTTCTCACCATCTGGAAAAGAGAAAAACTGCCATATAAAGCTGTCTTTCTGCTTCCTGTTCCTCTGCCTCTCAAGAGTGTCCTGGTCACTGTCTGAAGTAGGTTGCTGTTCAGCCATTGTCTCTCAACCACAGAATAGCTCCTTCTCCAAAGGAATCAGAACTAATAATGAGGGGAGTAGGTGTGGTTTGGGAAGAATCTGGAACAGAAAGTACTTCAAACCAATCAAAAGTGATGATTCTTGATCACATGACTTGCCATGAGGGGATTGGGTGTGGTATTGAAACAATTAGAAACTGAAAGTAATGATAACCAATAAGAAATATTGTTTTATTATGTATAAACCCGAGGTGCGCGCACTGCGCAAGCTCCGAGCGCGCACCCTGTGATGACGTATGCACGAATGCGTAAACGCGTAGGTGCATACGTCATATGCGCGTACCTAGCGCGCATACGTTGAACACGCGTATACGCGACCGTTATTGCGCATAATTTTAGCGTATGCGGAAGTAAACCGCGTCGAGCGCGTAGGACGCATGCGTACGTACGTACGCATACGTACTGGGTGCGCGCTCCCAGCGCGCACCATGAAGTATATTTGCGCACGTAAATAACGTACGCCGGAATTCATAAAAAACTTACGAAATAGTACTAGGAGCGCGCTCAGAGCGCGCACCCCAAGAATTTGGACATAAAATAATTAAAAAAATTAAAAAAATAAAAAAATATCCTAATTGAATTTTTTTTTTAAATTATTTATAAAAAAATACAGATAATATATAAATGAATATATAGTAATTTTATTTTAATAAAAAAAAATATCTTTAATTAAAAATACATAACTTAGCATATAAAAAACCATACAAATTCACTGAAAAAACCAAAGGTTTCAAAAACGTTATAGTTAGGGATTAGCATTTAAAAAACCTTGCAAATTCACTGAAAAAACCATAGGTTTCACACATGTTATAGTTAGCTGGACATTTCACTCGTAAAAAACCAATGAAATTCCCCCGTTATAGTTAGTTCAGCTAACTATAACAGCTAACTATAACGCGCCCGCAATGCACTGCTGATGACGTCACATATTACATCACTCATGACATGGTCAGCGACATCACTCATGACATCACTGATGACATCTCAAATGACATCACTGATGACATCACTGATGACATCATCCTTGTGTAAGAGTGACAGACCACCTCTTCCCCTAATATAACCTTTGATACAAACACTTAAAAAAAGAGAAATTTTAATTTTAAAAACAATGGACATACCAATACCGGTTACAACAACCTATACAGTAATTCTAAGATCCACATACACATCCACTCATTCACCAACAGCCCTATACAGTCACTCATACATGTACTCACTCATCATATGTACTCATCCACCTATACACCCTGTTACACAATGCCACTCATCCATAGAGTTACTCACACACATAGTCACTCATGCTAATAAAGAATCAAACATCCATTTACTTGCATATACAGTTATACACACACCACCACACTTACTTCTACAGAAACTTACACATACTCAGGTGCCGATCACGATCCGGTAAAAACCGAACTAACTATAACGGGGGAATTTCATTGTTTTTTTACGAGTGAAATGTCCAGCTAACTATAACATGTGTGAAACCTTTGGTTTTTTCATTGAATTTGCAAGGTTTTTTAAATGCTAATTCCTAACTATAACGTGTGTGAAACCTATGTTTTTTTCAGTGAATATATATATATATATATATATATATATATATATATATATATAATACGAGTATGTATCCAAAGAAAGGGGCAAGGATGAATCTCCAATATGAACTTATCCTTAAATGAGGTCTTTCAAATTCCTTTATACATATTATTTCTTTTGGGATTTCCTCTCTTCAGACGAAGCGTGATAACTTTTTATTCATAGTGGCTGGCACAGATCGTTTACTCAGTCCTTCTCTTCCAGAAACACTACTTTTTCTGATGGAGGAATAAGCTGTGGTGTGTACACCTTAATCTCAAAGGTGGGGCAAGATATGCTGAATAGCAAGTCAAATATTTTCTTTGAGCAAGAGCTTTCGAGAAACACTACTCTCCTCTGTGCGGAAAACAAAGTGAGTGTTTTAGAGGCATGTGTGCCCGAAGGAGAGATTAGCGCGAAGCAGCCAAAAAGACTAGAGAGCACGATGCAGATGCTGGCATCCACCATTTTAAGTCTAAAGGCAGCCTAAGCATGACCACATCACTAACAACCATTTGAGTAGCAGCGTGAGGTGGGACCTTCGTAATCTCCAGCGAGGGTACAGAGAAAACTCAGATTTCTTCTTGTCAGGTTAGCAATTTCTAGGGCTAGCGACTGTGTTCCTGACAAGATGTCTTTATCTATGGCATATTGACTTGTTCTCCATTTGTGCTCCACTTGCTTACATTAGTATTTTATCAGCCTGAGTTCCTCTTTCTAACAACTGCCCAGTGGCTGTGCTCTTGCCGCTGGGTTGCACTTCTGGGGAGCCAGGATGTCGCTGTATGAAGTGATCCAGCTTTAGTGGTTCTTATTGGCTTTTGGCCAGTGGCTGGTGTGCTCAGGCCAGTGTGCGGAGAGGGATGAAGTCCACTCCTCTTCTGTGATGGTTTTCCAGTGGCTGTTGGAGGTTCAGGTGGTGGTAGGTATGTGGTGGTGGGGGTTGGTATGATGAAACTGACAAGGGTGTGGTCTGTCCAGGTCATGGTTCCTGGTTTGTCGAGTGATTGAGACACTCTGAAGACCTTGCCCATTTCATAGAACATAGAAATGTTTAATTGACCTTCTATGTATCCCTTTGGACCCCTTTCTGGGTTAAAATTTTCAGGGGCATTAGACATTTGACCAATGCCAACTCTCATTGAAACTTTGAAAGAAACAAAACTTTAAAAACAATAAAACCAGCCACTTTCTCTTTAATGAAGTCAGGCTGCTCTCTTTTCTTTTTTGTCAGTTTATTTAAAATAAATCACACACATAGTAATTTTCTGACTCTTGTAGACCACGATCCCTTTGATTTTGACAATTCGAGATGAAGCACAACAATCAACTGACTTAATTAATACAAATTGATAATTAATTATAATTAACTGCTTTTTGTGATAAAAAAATTAGAATGTCTAGCCCAAATGAGTAAACAAGTTTAGGTTTTATTCACAGCACAGCAACGTGGTTTTAGTTAACTATATACTATTTACTAATTATTATTCTATACATTATCAGGTTAACGATACTGAGCAAAGTCTAAAATTACCAGGCTCTGAATGATGGCGTCATTATCATGCTTCTGCAGCTCACTGCCTCGGGGAAAAAACACCCGTATCGTTCTAACTAGTTTCGTAACGTCGCGTGCTCTTGAAGTCACTGTTAAAGCCATTGATTGCGCTTATCTGACGTGTCTGATGTGAAGGTCTGTTTTTAAATGTTCTACATCACATAGCCTGACAACAATCTCGAAATATTTTGTAATTTTATACCATTTCCCTGAAGTTTTAAGTGTTTGTTTTGCTTTGGAATCAGTACTACATAAAAACGTCAAAAATAGTAAGAAACACCTCTTTACTGTTTATAGAAGCACGCTTCCCTTCCTAGTAAGTTAGTGCAGTGCATGGTAATTGGCTTGAATCTCCTGCAGACCCCGGGCCTGTGCATCGCTTCTTCTGGCACCGTGGTAGAGAGTGACCTTTCAAGCTAGACGTTTCCAGAAGCTGCGCCAATGCCCATGTATGGTCTTAGCATTCCCTTTATTGTAGTCATCACGTTTGGAGCATTTAGCCAGGCACACAGAAGTGTTTATTTCTCGGAAAACCGTTTCTACGCTTCTACGGAAACCAGCTTTCCCTCGCAGCACTTGTACATTGTAATGTATGCTCTGGTTTCCGAAGCAAACAAGTGCCATGCAAAATATTGCAGAGGCAGGACGTCCGGAGCATGCACCACACGTGAATACAGATCTGAATAATATGCAAATAGAGGCTTACCTTTTATTTCCTGCTATCACTGTAATTGCAGTTTTAAAATTGTACTACTAATCGAGACATGTTGTCTTTCAAATTCCACATTAGTACCAACAGAACAATGCTTCACTAAACACACATTTTCTTTAATGCTATGTGTTTGCATTTGACATTTCAATTTGACACTGCTATTACTGACTGTGTACTAACAGTCACATTGCTCTTGAAGAAGAGTAGAGCGTTTACCATTTTTATCAAGTGCTGTATGTATCCTTTCGGACACGTCAAGGAACTGGAGAGTTTGGCTAAGTTCTGTATAGATGTAAATAGTGGAATTTAGAGTAGAATAGGGTGCAGGTTGAGGTTCTTTCCTGACATTCGTCGGTCGCTGTTCCTTTTCTCCATGAGATCTGGTTAAGGCCAGCCTGAACAGATCAGCATTTAGGAGTTCTGTGACTTGTGTACATTTGAGTTCTGGCAACAGGCATGCATTCTGGTCATTCCATAACCGTGTGTCATGGGGATGTTTTAGGTGTTTAAGATAAATGGCTTAATAGGGTGTGAAGTTATGGAGTGCAGACAACTTGCTGGCATTCAGTGGGGTGCAAAATTCTTGAAGTATGCTAGCATTTGTTTGGTTTCTTTCGGACTGCTGGCAGCCTGGCAGTACAGGCCGCACGTGCAATGATGACAACCTCACTCCAGTCAATCAATTAATAGAACAATCAGGATATATAAAGCTCAACTAATCACCCGATGGGGTAGCCAGGTGCTTGCAGGCCCTGGGGATTTACTCGAACAGCCAGGTCTTGAGGGCCATTCCAAATTCCGGAAGTGAGGTGGTGGTCCGGAGGTGCGTTGGGAGGCTGTCCCAGGTGTTTGCTGTGATGTGGGAGAAGGAGCATGCTCCACTTCTGCTTCGGTAGGTGCGGGCATTATGGGCAAGTGAAAGGGAGGCAGAGCACAGTCTTCTCGAGGGTTGGCAGAGTTTCAGGCGGTGGTTAATGTAGGAAGGTTTCATGGTTGTGTAGAGCCTTGAGTGAGTGTAGGGTCCCAATGTTAGCCAATGGGACTAAGGGAGCCTTCGGTTAGGGGCTGCTGACAAGAAGGCCGCTCGGATGTGGGAGCAAAGCTCCAAGGATTAAGGTCATCACTGCAGGGGCCAACGACCAGCACAGGAGCTGCACCACCAGAGGCACTCGAGCAGCTAGGTGCAGGGTGCCATAAAGACGTTGGGGACTCTGTGCTTTTCATTGAAGACCTTCGGTTTGGAGAAGTTGCTGCAGTCTCGGGCAGGGAGGCTTCCTGAAGGCGACCATTGGCTGGAGAGGTAAGTTGGGATCTTGAGGGACACCTGGACATCATCGGTTGTGCCACCCAAGACTGTACGGTTTGGGTTCAGGGTTGTCTTCTGGTGTCGGGTTTTCTTACCAGCTCTGGTCGCTGTCGGGGGCACCCTTCAGGTTGAGGCTGCAAGCGTTGTCTTGAAGCTTGAAGGAGGTCGGGGATCACCATATCCCAGGTCAGGATCACTCGGGAGACCTCCTCGTGGTGTTGGGCCACTCGAACTCGAGCCTTGGGCGTCAAGTGAAGAGTAGTGCAGAATCACGGAGATGCCTAATTCCAGATTCTGATCTTGGAGTCTTTATTGAGCAAATCCAGTGCTCACAGAAGACAGAGTCTGAAATTTGAGTGCAGGGCAGGTCCTCCAAGCTATGAGGTGGCTGCTGGCTGCTGAACATGCCGGTTTCTTCACTGTAGGCAGTGTCGGGAAAGGCCGGATGGGCTAGGGCCAAAGCAGTAGGTGTTCTCTTCTTCCTGGGTCTGTACGGCTCTTCAGCCCTTCTGCTTTCTTCCTCGAATCTGAGGAGGCAAGGTTTAGGGCTGCACCTAAATACAAGATTTAAGGGCATTCAAAGGGGTGTGCAGTTTGGGACTAATGAGTCCCTTCTTGGGGGTGGGTACACTCCCTATTATGCCACCCTCCAGTGGGAGGGGGGCATGAGCTTCTTCCTGATTAATTGAGTCTCCTCATCTTCAAGATAGAGGAGACTGAGATGTGTGCTTTATCTTGCCTCTCCCACCTGAGGGGTGGCTCTCTTCCTGGCTTGGTTTTACCCCCGGTTCTCCTGCCCAAAAGTGGGGGCAGAACCGGTGGGAGCCAGTTGCTGAGGGCAGAAAAAAGACATGGTCGGCTCACAAAGGGGGCAGGCCTTTGAAGCTTCCCCTTCGTGGACCCAGCCCATTCTGGGGGAGGAGGCATGACACCTTTGCTCAGGATAGGCTTTGTTTCTGGGTAGAGGGCTGAGGCTCTCTACACATGGGTCCAGAAACCTGTTTGGTGGTTGCAAATGGTGGGCAGCCAATCAGGAACCACACCAGGGCTGGTTGATTTTCAGGCGGCATCTCTAAGATGCCCTCTGAGTGTATTTTACATGAAATCCCACACTGGCATCAGTGTGGGTTTAATGTGCTGAGAAGTTTGCTACCAAACTTCCCAGTTTTTAGTAAAGTCATAATGGACCTGTGAAGTTTGCAATGACCAACTCTGAGACCATATACTCTTAATGGCTTTACTACACTTATAGTGTCTAAGAATGGAGTTAGACACTGCACGTAGGGGGACAGGGCTCATGCCACTGTGCCCTCACCTGGTGACTAGTGCACCCTGTTAGAAGGGTAACCTACCTAGGACTCAGGCAGTGGGTTGCAGGCCTGGCACACAGGGAGGTGTGCCATGTTGTCTCTTCACTTTTCTCTGCTCCACAGCCTGCAATGGCAGTGTGTGGGTGTGAAGGCACAGGACTCCTACGCTCACAGTGCCCTTGGTACCCATGGTACCTTTTACAAGGGGCTTAACTGTAGCCAGGGATGTGCAAATGGTGGGTACAAAGGTAAGGCATTGAGAAAGAACACATGCCCTGGGAACCTGATTGGCAGGGACCCAGGGCACATCAAGTCAGGTTGCATCATATGTCAGGCAAAAAGTTGGGGGTAACCAAGCAAAAAGGGATACTTTCCTGCAAACTCCAACACCCAAAACACGTTAGACTATTATATAAAACTCTGGCAATGGTAAAAGTGTCTGGTATGTCTTGATTGTAGGTGGTCACCAGACTGCACTGTTCCAATTGGAGCAGGATGAAGCTTAACATTGCAGAAAGTTGTACCCTGTCTGAAGTTACAGTGTCAGGAAAAAAAAAGATATTTTGAATAATAATCATTGTCAGAGGCTGAGATTAATTCAGGCATTGCAGCCTTTCTTTTTTTTTGTTGCTGTTATTATCAGTGGCATGTCTGAAGCTCAATGGGTATTCTCAGACATAGTTCCAGTGGTTGTAATGCCAAACATCAAAATACATTTGGGTGGTTATTTAACTTGACCATCCAGTAAAAGATGTCAGAAAAGATCCCAAAAACCACAGCTAATTTCAGTAAACAAATTAACAATCAGGAAAGAGATTATTGGAAATGACCATATTTTTGCGTGGTGTACCCCCAGATTTTTGATGTGACTGGTTCATCTGGTTGCAGAACTATGTGGACTTTACACCTGCTAATCAGTGGTAAAGTGCCTGTGCTCCCCCTTTCAACATGATGAAATCAACATACCCTCGTTGGCGTATTTAATGTACCTATAAGGTGCTAGTATATGGTAAGAAAGTGTACCCAAGCCCTCTAAGTTAAATGTCACAAGTGGACTGCATCCCACATTATGCCATCCACTACTGTGACAATGCTATGCTATGCTAAGGGATTTGAAAAGCAAACAGCAACCCAGAGGCATCCCATTGCTGGCAGCCAACAGAGTACCACTACACCAAGATCAGACATGACAGCTGAAAAGATCAGTTCCTAAAGAGCCAGGTCATGAGGAATTTTCGGAAACTCACCCCATTTTTGACAGATCTAATGGCCAGCTTGGCTGCGTTGAAGCCATAAGACTGTCTTCCACTTCTGGCTCTTCTAACAGTGTGGACGGTGGCTATTAAGTGTTGGTGGATCTAAGAAGCCTTTAACTAGTTGACAGGAGATGAGGGGGTGCTCGCATGAAAGGATCTGTGCACAAGGATTTAAATTCAGTCCTTTGGCCACAGGCAAGCAGTGACAGTCAACCAGACCCTGTATGACTGAGTCATACCTGTGTGTCCCTAACAGCAGTCATGCAGCTGGATTTTGCATGACATGGAGTTTACGAAACACTGTCTTGGGGGCACGTAGTTGAGGGAGTTGTAAACAACACTGCTCGCCTACCATGTGTAGCCTGGTTTTAAAACTGCAGAGGTCAATCTGTCAAAATAATCCCTTTTTGGTTTAGAAACAGCTACAACTTTTTGAAATATTTATTGTTAGTCAAATTTACTGGTGAACTTAACTTTGTAAAACATATTTTGGAAAAGGTAATTTTAGAAAGTTATCTTTCCCTGCCTAAAGCCTCTGGAGACCCATTAGCATGAGCTTCAACTATCAACTGACAGCTGAATAGCCCCCTTGATGAGATATTCAAACTGCTTCCAGAGCAGGACAAAGGCTTGGGTGGGGTAGGTGTTTTCTGTTCCTCTGGCAGATTGTCCATTTGTGCTGTGTGCCCAGGAACTTGATAACCTTCAAATAGACCTACCTTATAACAAGACATTGACACCTGGAGACAGGGCCCTTGTTTGTTCCCCCAGTCTGCCAGGTGCCAATCCCAGTGGGAGAGGAGCTGAACATGAAGCAGGTTTAGAGTGAGCACAGAGTAGGGGTTGCTCATTATCCTGGCTATACCTCTGGGGTGGGCAAAGGAGATCCTCACATGAAAATAAAGGTGCTGTAATTTCCTTTGGGTAGAGAGGGGCACTGTGGGATTTCTTACAGTAGGACACACAGGAAGTGCTGCAAAATGGCTCGATTTGCTCCTGGTAACTTTTACTCTATTGGTTAGGGAGGGGTCAGTGACCAGAAAGGAACCTAGAAGACTGGACCTGCTCTCATTGTTGTACGCAGGACAAAGAAAGTGGAATCCAAGGGTCATGAGGCTGACCTCATGTTCAAGCTACAGGAACACAACAAGATACAAGAGACCTTTTCTACAACTTCCCAGCTGACCAGTTCCAACTGGACCTGTGCTGGGCTCTGCTGCTGGCCTCTGTTGGAGTGAGCCTTGACCCCACCAATTGCTGTCCCCAAAGTAGTAGACTCTTGGCTAGTGTCAACATGTACTGTTGCTAACCTTTCCAGAATCCTGGGACTTAAAACTGTTTTGGCTCCAAAGACCTGAAGAGGACTGGGGCCAATCTGAACCGACAAAGGTGTGTTGTCCCGGGCAAAAGATTCAGTTTGCTCCCACTCTGAGCTTTTCAGTAGCAAACCCTATTCAGTGGGGCCTCATGGAGCCCTGTTCAGCTGGAGCCTTTAGCCTTGCCCATCTTAAGACACCTGAGCTCCATAAAAGTGACTACATCCGAAGGCAGTAATCTTCACCAGGCAAAAGCACCAAAAGTAACTGGCCAGCAAAGGACCTTTTCTGGGTGCAAAATTCACATTTTTCTAGTACAAAGCTTTAACTCCAAAAGTCAGTACCTTTACCAAATCCTCTCCTAGTGGCTAGTCAATGACTTGCATCACTCTATGGCCACAACCTGCAGCCTTGCTGTGCTGTAGATTTCGTTTTTCCTCTTCAGAACTAACACTGAAGGTTAAACTTCCAACTAGGTCGAACCTGGTTTATGTATCAGACCCATGCTCCATCACAGTTTGCCTTAATTTTCACCTTGGGACTGGTGAACTGCAGCCAGAAGAGCACAGTTTGTGCTTAATGCTCTCTCACACTTTTTTCACATTTTAACTTTAACAAGCATTGGCAAAGTCAAGAGGCATCATCCTGGAAAACCGAGACGATGGTTACATTCTGTTTATTTTCATTTCAAACGTTGTCCTGCAAAAGAACATATGTAGTCATCTAAACACAGCCGCCATGTGCTTGCAATAGAAATATTACATTTGTAAAACATTCAGTTTTGAGGCTGGTTTACTAGTGACATTTTTAAATAACAAGCCAAGACAAGAATATTTCAGAACCTAACCAAGCGCTCAAATTGCAGGCAGCTATGATTTTACAATATGGCTTAAAACACTTTATAACAGCAACTTAAAAAAGCAGATGGAAAATAAAGCCCAATCTACCTGAGCAGCCAAAATCAATAGGCAGTATTTAATGTTAAAATATGAAATTATTAAACAAGCACACTTTGAGCAGCTTTGTCACTGAAGAGGAAGCAACTATTTTTAGGCTAATGTGAACAATGTGCACATGCTTTGTGCAGTCACTCACCGTGAAGGATGCTATTGGGTAAACTGGGCTGACCCATTGTCCCATGATGTATACTGTGGTGAGTTGAAGTAAAAAGAGAAAGACAATCCAGGTGACTTTTGCAAAAACAATAGTCTAGAGAGACAGTTAAAGCTGTCTCAAATACCAGACTGAAAAAGGTTAATTTATGTATATGATAATACCTAAAATGCTCTGTGCTCTGTCCAAATAGCCAACATCTTCAATGCAGTGATGACAGCACTACGAGAAATCTTTAAGGTGACAACACGTGAGGCTTAGGACAGCCACCTTCAGCCCCACTATGTCAACGATCCTCCTTCTTTTTAAAGTCACATAGTAATTGAGCTGCCAGTGAAATGTACAGAATCACTTCAAAGTCTTTTTGGAGGTAACACGAGGTTGGTGAGTAGCAAAACAAACATTCCTATGCTACACCAAGAGATAAGCATCATAGTGATGCGCAACAAGCAGATTGCATTTCAATACTAATAGCTCAGTATACTATCAGAGATTGCACATTTCAAATGTTTTGGAACTCATTTGGGGGCAGAGTCTCCTAATGCAGATACTGCACCACTCAACAGCTGCGAAATTGAAATGTCAAACATATGGCCATCACTATACCAATTATAAAAGAATTGTCATTAAAGAGAAGCTCAGAGTTGATGATACAATCCAATATTTTCCTTGGATTCTGAAAGTCATAAGCCTTTCTTTCACACAGATTGCTGCAGGTGCACAACTTTATATTCAACATCAATTTAATGAATACTGCACTAAAATTACAACAATGCACTCTTGGTAAGTAAAAGCAAAGCTCTGATAAAATTCCTGATACATTAATTTGTATTTGTAGCCTTTGTCTCTTGGAGCGTTTGTATCCTGAACAATAAGAAGTGTTTTGAGTAGGGGTGGGCGGTGAACTCTGCTCTGCCAGCACTGTTCGTCGAGTTTTTCAACTTGAGTGCAGAGTTTGGTCAAAAAACAGAGTTTACTGGTGCGTGCTCACCCCACATCTCATTTTTGATTTTCATTTCAATTTATCATCTCTTAGTCCACCTGCACGTTAGCCAGCACTGATGTTTCCCAAAAACTTTATTAACCACTTGAAGAGGAGTGGGAGGGGGGGAATGAGTGCAGCTCCCCTGGTTCGCTTTAGTCTTTAGCAGTGTTGGTGTTCTCAGGCTCTGCTGCATGCCACACATCAATATGCGCTTGGGCTCTGCCTTGCCTTCATCAGTGCAGAAGAGCTCATCAAGGCCGGCTATGTCTACAGCAATGTTGATAGGCTTTTGCTCCTCCCCGTTCATCAAGTTCCCTTACCTCATCAGTGACTTCAGGCCCTGTCCTGCTAATCTGTGATTGCTCAGATCCCGCCTTTCCGTTAACCACAAAGGACGCTATATTTCAAGTATTTCAATGGGCACTGTTGACTGCAAGGTACCCTCGTTGGCGGGGCATGCATGTGAACCAGTCCTGGAAGAGCGTGTGAGCTGTGCACAGAGCAGGAGGAGTCAGGCTGCATTCTCCAGCAGGCTTTGGCCACCACCCGGGTGCATGGACCAGCATGCTCCGGCAACTTGCATGAGCTCATGCCAGAGCCGAACGGGGGTCATCTGCCTCCTGCCCCTATAGAAGGAATGCAGCCGAGAGCTGAGCAGAGGGTTGACCGAGGTGAGTCAGGCATGCACGGTGAGCAGGGTGCCTTTTGCTTTGGTTTAGATCTATGTATACTACTGTGGGTGAGGTGGAACATGCACAGCAGCACGGGGCTGGGTCATAACATGAGTTACTTGGCACACAGATGCTTTATGAATGCAAGAGATCAGCAGCTAGGCATTCATAGAAGCTCTTGTCTGTCTTGGCGCGGTGCACCCTGGCATAGTCACCTAAAATTACAGCACCCAACTAAGTGGACTGAATGCACACTCATTGATTGTCCTCCAGCATTTCAATTCAAAGGCCAGAACCAAGTCAGTCGCACGCGGCAGGAAAGATACATGACGATGTAGGGGCCTGTTGTTTTTACGCTCTTTTCTCTGTTAGAGGGCACTTGCTAGCAGTTATCTTTCCGTGGTGACATTTAATTTCAGATAAAACACTAGCGGTGGCTGAGCAAACTCCGTGAGCTCGTAGAACTCCATGGAATTTGCCACAGTTTTTAAGTAACTCAGCGTACTTCTTCGAGCTCTGCCCAGCCCTATTTTTGAGCCCTCATGTTCCAGACCCAATTTCAGGAACTTTGCTTTGAGGACACAAATTTAAAAATTAAAACAGTGTGAGTTCTCCAAGTATAAGTTGTTCTGAAAACACTCACATACTTTGCATTTGGACATAAAAAAAGTTTCTGCAAAAGTACTAGGTTTCGAAAAGAGGCCTTTGCGGGGACTGCAGCACTAACACTGACCTAAGCCACACTACCCAAGTGTTGCTTGTTCTAGGCTAAATAGGGAAAGAAAATAACAATCAATCAGTTACACATTGGTCTCTCTCTCTTTTTTTGCAGATTTATATAGCGCAAACTCAACCTGGAGGTATTGGAGCGCTTTACACGAGCACCAGTTACATTACACAAGGACACATTCATTTTTTTGGTAGGCACAGGGAGTTTAAGTGATTTGCCCAGAATCACACACTGTGAAGTCGACCCCGAGGCTCGAACCTTGGTTTCCCAGCTCTAAAGTCGGTAGTCTAGCCGTGAGACCACATCCTCTCCCTCTTTGTCTTGTTATGGCAATTTGTTGATCCCCTTACCTACAACTAACAAAGACAATCAGCTGCTCCCCATCAGAGGTAAGATGCTCTAAGAATATGCATGCGTAGAATACCAGAAGCAAATGGGCAGGAAGACAAAGATTTGTACATGTGCTGCTTGCTAAAGGAAAACCCATACCAGCACCTAAAAGAATTCAAATGTATTTCTTCCCATTATACTTTCTGCATCTGCAAGAAAAAAGTCATAGACAGTGCAGTATACTTAACGTTATCTGTAAGAACCGAAAGTCACGGTAGGCAGCTGTTTTTAACAATCAGCCAAAACTTAACATAAGAAGCTAAAACTTTACTAGAGCACAGGAGGACAAGAGTGAAATGAAATTGACGAGGAGGCGAGTGTGAGCAGTGCAGGATCTCAGTGGAGTGGAAAATAGTAAAGGAGGAATCCAACCCCCATAGAATCATCCGTTTGATTATTTTGCCATCAACAATAAGTAAACATGGATCAGCATCATTAAACCAGCCAGTCTGCTCTGGTGTTAATAGCAGTTTTAAGGAGTATAGTGCCTTGTCATTAAAGAACGATGGAACTCTTTTGATTCCCACCGTACACCATAGGCCTGTGACGTAAGAATTGGAGGGGTAAGTCATCGGCAGGCTTGGAATGATGAGTTTTGACTTACACAAAGTGGAATAAAAGCATGTAAAGTTACTCTCTGTATGTGGCATACTTATTGGCGAGTAGCTAGGCTGGCAGGACACTACAACTGGTGACAAGATAGGGGATCCAAAGCCCGTATATTGAAACTGCTCTTCCAGAGAGTTTGCGGTGATCCAGAAAACTGCTCATGCGTGCCACCTGTGCTGCAGTCAAAGTGCAGAATCAACACTGGCACAGGTGCAGTCTCAGTGCAAAACCATTATTCATCAAACACCTGAAGACAAAGAAAGTGTTGCAGCAGAAGGTTTTTCTCTTTTCTTTTTTTCTTTTGTTTCTGTGCCCCACAATGGGTTTACAACTTTGTCACTTTACTCAGATTCTATACTTCACCCACAGAGGCATTGGTCCTCTGATGGACCTTGCTTTGTCGCGGTGAGGGGTGAGAAATCAGGGTGTCGAACTTTTGGCTTCTTAATGAGGAGCAATAATTACTATCCAACTCACAAATTAGTGATCAAATTTAAAAACACTATTCTCAGTCTATTCTATAGACATAGAGTATTGAAATTGGAAGACTAAACCTCCTAAAGAAGTTCAATCTCACACGAATCATGCAAACCAGAAGCTCTGCTGTGGCTACATGGAACGAGGGCAAAAGAATTTGATGTTCTGAAAATGATCAATGACTCTTTCTATCATGCATTAAAAATCAGATAATTGTAAGTAGTTTCGATGGAAAGAACATAAAGACACATATAATAAAATACTCATGCAGATATTAGATCATTTGTTTTCGTACTACAGATTGAAAATCAATGCATATAAGTTACATTTTAATCAGTTCAGTCATGAGTCTTACATCACGCAGTATAAAACCACAAATTTAGTCAAACTAAATCTATTACGGAGTAAAAGAATCCATATAGAGGATAGTTCAAATTAGAGTTTCTTACCACCAGCAAAGGTGAGAGGATGATTTAGAAGGATTCTCTTAGCATGGAAAAAGGCGACAGTTTAGAATCCACTAAGGAAAAGTCCATGGGTAAGGAGAATTTAGCTATAATCAGGAAAGTTCGAATCTGGCCTCTCAGCAGTCTGCTCCAAATCATTCAGCAGGTAAGTCCATTAGCAAAGGGAAAAAAACAAGGGGCATGTAAAGTTTAACACTATGGTGAGTAGGTAGGAAATCAAGAGAGATATTCCAATTCCTCCTCCTTGGAAAGTCCCTTTTCATACCTCAAATAGTTCATTTATGACATCAATTGTCTCCATACAATAGTGTGATCACGTGACCATTCTTCCCCTCATCAATTACAAAATTGATACCCCGGCATATAGTTCCATGTTGTTTGTGAGAAATGACTGTCCATTCCATTCTCACAGGTTAGTTGACAAAGCACCTATTTACTTTGTTGCTCTTTATGTATTAAGTCGAAGGGTCAAGTTCCCATCAATTTGCACACAACAAAGTACCAAACAGATGTCTACTGATTTAGGAATGTTGAGTAAAAAAGACAGATAAAACAGCATTTGACGAAACGTAACACAAGTCCATTACAAGGCTATAAAATAATGCAATAATAAAGTATCTCAAAAGAGAGTGGGAGTCGGAGGGATCTGATTTAAAGACTCAAATAGTTTCAAAATCCCCGAATCACAATATTACAATACACAAAGAAAACTATGAGTCTAATAATATGTAAGACGTACACACTATTACAAAGAAGATGCTTCGTTGAGTCAGACTGCTAACAGATATGTGTCGGTATATGTATATATGAATGTATGCATACACAGAACAAAAAAGATTCCCATCATCCGCAAAAAGTGGCTCGCTTCATCATCTGGGAACCCAGAACCTAACAGAGAACCATCTTCTACTTGAAAATTGTAGATATTGGTCTCATGTACGTCCCAGATATACATAACAGTATGTTATTTTTACTATGAAGGAGACATGCTAAAGCAGTGGTTCAGGATGATGACTGCAGTGCAAGTGATAAGTGCTAGTGAGAAAGTGCTGTTTTAAAATTGACTATCAAAGCACAAAAATATTTGATTCAAGCGCTGCCTTGATGACAAAAATTATTAAAAACAGTGCTACAACAGTTTAAACAAATAACTGTCATGAAAGGATGGTCTACATGTTTCAGCTAACGCATAATGCTATCCAAGCTTTCGTCAGGACCAGAAGGAAGCTACTGCAAAAGTGATATTGTGCCAAAGTAACAATGAAAAACAATTACGATACGACCTGAACCCTGATATTGGGCCAAGTGGATCCGTAGAGAACAATTATACTTGATTTACCTAAAAAACATGAAAGCAGAACAAAACTCAAAACAAAGCATGACCAATAGTATAGTGACTTTGTTAGGTCAAAAACAGTGCATGTAAATAAATATCTAGTCTGCAAATACTCTCAATGTATCTTGACACCTCCAAGTCTGTCAGAATGGGTTAATTGAAAAATTCTAGGCACTTACCCGATTTGTAGTGGGTATGCGCCTCGCCTCACCTGGCAACTGCTCAGGTTATGGAGGCGCACCGCTCTGCAATATAATAAGAGGGTTTAACATTACAAAACCTCTAAGGTGGTTGAATATGTGTAAGCTACTTAATACACGACGCGTGCGATTAAAACCATGGCCGAGAGGATCACAGGAAGCCATCTGATTCCAAAGATGCTAATTGCGAACTGGCATTTTAATTGTATCTCGCGATGTTGTTGCGAGATTAGTAAATGTCGCATATTGCAAGTTTTAAAACCGAACGAGTAATAGTTCCAAATCAGCTGTAAACGTTATCTCTTTAGGGTCACATCAGAGGAAGAACAAGGTGCCCAGGTAATTACTAGGTATGATACAACTAGCGTACATGTTTAGATATACTCGGGTAGAGTAAATAACCCAAAATCCACAAACATGAACTTAAAATTTAGGCCAGTCTCTTGATTTCAGAAGTAGGAAAAAGCAATAACAGTAACCCTGCTCTCCCCTCTCCGTCGGTACCCCTCTCTGATGCTGAGCTCGAAGGGGAGGTAACCGGCGTGCGTGGAGCTCACTGTTTAAACAAAATAAAATAAGGGAACATGAAGTTTGTCGCATTGGGTGTGCGTTGAGCGTCGATCACGGGACGCATGTAGATGACGTCATGCCGTCATCGCATAAGATGACTGCAGTCTCTGGGATTTGTAGTATTTACTCAGCCGTAGGGATAGATAATACTACAAAAACACATGGTGCGTTGAACACAGAATGTACTACATGGTATCATGCCATAGTATCGTAAATAAACTAATTGCACCAGAATTTATAGTTATTTCATAGCCACAGGCTTCACTGTTACAAGAGAGACACCGGCCCGTCTTGTAGTGTAACAGCTGGTGTTTGAACTCTATATTCGCACCATCTTCGAAATTGCAGCTTGCAGTACGGATTTACAAAGTAATAGAGCCCCAAAGCATAACATATTAACAGTAAGGGGTCAAGGATGACTACACAATCCTTTACTTGATATATGGATACGACCAAAATATCACTCGACATATAATCTCAATCTAGGTGAATATTATCAGTAGAGAATATGTTACTGTATGTACAATCGTGATGTAGAGTGGATTATATGATAGTATAGTAGTATTCTGTCATAGCAAAGTCCACGGGATATCATCATTTAACCCTTACATATTATTAGACTCATAGTTTTCTTTGTGTGTTGTTATAAAATAATGCAGCCAAAGGAAAGAGGCAAAATAATGCAATTTAAAGTCAGAATTTCTTATTTAGTAAAATAAACTCAAAATTAAGTTTAAGAAGAATGAAATAAATCAAGCATATCATACAAAGAAATAATTTCTAACATTGCCAGTGATTACTGCATAGAAATTTTCAACTCTAAATATGGCATACTACCACAATTACAGACATGCCAACTATTCTTAAGACTCATTATAATAAAATTGTTTTAAGAAATCTAAAACTCTAATAATATCAAACATAAATACTGAAAGTATCATTCATATACAATTTAACAATTTTTAGTTTCCACCAGTTTTTCATTTGGTATGCTTCATTACGATGAAGGAAATAGAGATGCTAAGACTCATTTGTTACATAGATATGGTGCTTCATATTAATAATTTGTTATTTTGCATCCTAGAAAGCATTTCCATCAATAATCTTTCATAACGACTTTGTTAAAGTAATAGGGTAATCAGTTAATAAACATGTTAAATTCATTATTCTCAAAATTCTTCTTTTCTATAAATCTAAGCACACACATAAATATGGTGCTGGTACTTCAGCTTTTTTCAGTTTCAGTGGTAATTTTCTAGATGTGTGCAAAGTGTACATTAGAGCTTCATTGTCAAAATTGTTTGTAATGTCATGTAAGAATAATCAGCTTTTATGATGAATCAAAAGTGATGTTGAAAGTCTATGTGTCAGTGATCAGGAACTGAATTAAATAAACACAAAAGAAAGATACTGCATCATCAAGCAAATAAATGTTTTACTCTGTAAGGATTAAGAATGCTAAAGGTGGATGTAACCTGGTTACAAAAGAGGCACACAAAAATACTGCAGTACAAATTAAATTGAAAATTCATGTGGTACAAATGAGAGATTAACCAGCTGTTTGTGAAGAAACATTTAAGTACAAAGCCGACCCAATATCATGACATTATCTGCTTTCATGTACTAGTGGAATACAAGGTTTATCTACTTACAAAAACCATTAACGAATCGTCATGCCACAATATGCTGTGAAGCAGCCCCAGAATGAGGGTCAGGGGTTGTGTGTGCGGAGCTGCCCCCAAAAGAAGCAGCCTACCACCAAACCTGCCACACAGGGTCTCAGAACGACTCCCCAGACAACCATAAAGTATAGAGCTCTAATGGAGAGCAAGGGCAAGATCCAAGCTGCGAAGGTGGTTAAGGCTGACCCCGTAGCTAGCATGTCACAAGGTGCTACATAAACTCTACCTGATCAAGATCTACATGAAGCGCCTGAGAGACCACTACTGTCCAGCAAAGTCGATATGGCTGCTGCATTCTTAAAACTGCCAACTGCATTTGATACTGCCCAAAAACACAATATTGGCAACAGATGGATTGGATGAAGAGATAAAATGATATGATTCTAATGTATGGGAGGAACATGGCTGATGAAGGAGCAAAAACATCCATGAAAAAGATGCCACAAGGTGAAATGACCTATGATCAAATCAAAATGGACTTGAATGTCAAGTTTAATCCAGTACCAAATGTGGATTACAAATATACGTATTTAGTCAAGCGTGCCATAGACCAGGTGAGACCATCAATGAGATTGTGGAGAGACTGGACATTCTGGGGAAGCCCTGTAAATTCTATTTATTTAATGATGAGGAAGCTGCCCACCTCAGAGTAATTGACGGATGTCTATCAGAGCCATTTCAACGAAGAATACTGAAGGAAATTCCGGGTTTAGAACAAGTCATCAAGGCTGCTCGCTCTGAAGAGAGTGCTGATCGAAAAGTGACTGACATGCAGGATGGAGGCATCCAAAGTGCCTCAGTCATGAGCATGAAAAGTAAGCCAAGGTACAAGTCTGAGGGTCACAAGGCTATTTCTCCACCAAAAAATAGAATATGTTACAGTGTGGATTGTCATTTCCACATGAAGGTAAGTGCCTTGTCTGTGGCAAAGTGAACCATTCCATGATGACTTCCAGGGTGAAGAGAAAAGTAACTGTGTCACAGCGAGAAGACAAAATGGCTGACCGAACCTTATCTCAGTGACGTTCAACGTGCTCCCACAGGCCAAACGGTCACACCAATTGATGTAAATCAACACCAAATGAAGTTGATCATCGTAGAAATCATTGACAAAATAGTTCCTCAGTTTCCAGTGAAAGTGACAATGATAATTGTGCAATGTCGATGTTTACCTCAGAAAGACGTGCACATTTAGGACTGGCCAAATATCAGAAAAAATGTAAAGTGAAGAAAAATCGACATGAAGAAGCACCAAACACATTCAAACTTTGTATGAAGATCCCTCTTCAAATAAATGGGTGTACAATACCATTCATAATTGACCGTGGTGCATCGCTAAATATCATGCCTGGGGAGAAGTATAAAAAACTGTCACCGTTACCACAAATTACTAAGTCAAAAACAAAAGTATACACATCACACTTCTTAGACGCTCTTAACCCCTTCAGCGCTGGGCGAATTCCGCCGCGGTGCTGAAGGGTTCGAGCGCGGGCGGGACCATGACGGAACGGTTCCGTCATGAGCACAGCTCAACCGTGGCTCATGACGGAACCGTTCCGTCATGAGCATGGAAGGGGTTAAAGAGTCAAGGATCCTTTGTAGCCAAGCAGAAATAGAAGAAAAATGTGGTACAAGCACTGATTCATCAACTCTAAGGAACAGCTCATACAGAACTGATATCAGTGAACTACAATATGAATGTTCAACTTGAAATTGTAAGTCAATATCCTTCACTATTTCATGGGCTAGGAAAACTCAAAACAATGAAAGTAAAGTTACCCATAAATGATGATGTTCATCCTGTTGCTCAAAGTCACAGACAAATTGTATTTCACTTGCAAGACACTGTTGGAATGGAACATAAGTCGTTACTTAAACGCAACATTATTCAGCGCTCCAGTTGTCCGACTCCATGGGTTTCTCCATTTTAGTAGTGCCCAAAAGAGACAGTGAAGGAACGGTATGCACATATGTTGACAAGTGTCAGGCCAACAAGGCAATTGAGAGAGAGAGAGAGAGACATCTCAGTCTGTACATTGCTGATATGATAACTCAACTGAATGGTGCAAAGTTGTTGTCTCGATTCAACTTAAATGAAGGAAATAACCAATTGGAGCTTGAAAAAAATCAAGGTGCATTACAATCTTTTCTACGCATATTGGTATGTTTCACTATAAGTGATTGAGTTTTGGTGTATCCTCTACTGCAGAACTTTTCCAAGACGTCATTTGATGTATCATACAGCCTGTAGAAAATGCATTTAACTGTAGTGATGACATATTAATTTCTGGAGACACACAGAAAGAACACAACAAAGTTCTCATGCAAGAAACTCGTTTATTGAACAATGGAGGCTTAACTCTGAATGCTGACAAATGTGAATTCCACAAGAAAAGCTTGAAATTCTTTAGTCATGTCTTTTCTGATTGGGAATATGAAACCTGATCCAACAAAAGTGCCAGCATTGTCTGTTGCAAATCCCCCACAAGACATTTCTATGTCACAATCCTTTCTTGGGCTGACCAGTTACTGCTCAAAATACATATGAGAATTTGCGACGATCAGTGTACGTTACAAGAACTAACATTAAAGGGGCAGATTTACAAAGCCCATGCGCCACTTTTGCATCATTTTTAACATGGGAAATGTGACGCAAAGGTGTTGCAAGGGCATTGTAATATGCCCAAAAGAGCTTATCTTTTTATTGGACACGTGACTGTGAGGAGAGCTTCCAACACATCAAGCAAGCCATTGAGAGTGCCACTGAAATGACCTACTTTGAGCCCCAACTACAAACAGAGATTGTAATTGACACTGTAGGGTTGGGTGCAATCCTTGCGCAGCACAGTGGACAGCCAAATGCACAGCGACATATCGTTGCATATGCAAGTATGTACCTGTGACAAACAGAACATGCTTACTCGCATCCTGAAAATGAAAGTTTGGCAGTGGTCTGGGCTTGTGAATATTTCCGTATTTTCTTGTATGGAAAACCTTTCACTGTATTGATTGATCATCAAGCACTGTTGATGATATTTGTTAATCCCAAATCCAAAATGCCTCCTCGAATTAAACGCTGGGGTTTGAAGTTATAAGAATACCACTTTCATTGTTGAGGGAAGGATCAGAATCCAGCTGATTATTTTTCAGGAGTGCCATTACAATTCCCTGGTATCCCATTTAAGACCGCAGAGCCCCACATTTATTGTGAAATGGAGCACACCACCTGCCATTTCTTAAGAACAAGTTGTCACTGCCACGAGCCAAGATAGTGACATGTTAAGATTACAAGACATTATTGCTCATCAATCGCACTCAAGTATTTCAAGTTAAAAAATGTAAGAGATGAACTTTCTGTGACTCAAAAAAGGCCTCATTCTGCGAGGTACACAAATTATTATTCCAGACAGTCTACGACAACAAGTAATCAACGTCGCCCATGAGGGATACGGAGGAGCATTTGCAATTAAGAGAGCTGTCAGTGACCGAGTCTGGTTTCCATATCTCAACAAAAGGGTCAAAAAAGAATTAAAGACTTGTCATATATGCAACTGTCTTTCATCTGAAATAATTCAGTAGCCCTTGAACATTTAAGAATTGCCACATCATGCTTGGGAGAGAATTGCTAATAATTTCTTTGGTCCTCTTTAAAATGAACATCATCTTCTAGCCATTGTTGATGAATACTTCCATTTTCCTTTGACCTTTTAAGATGGCATCTTTGTGGCATAGTGTGTACCTGCAGTATTAAAGTTTGACAACGGACCACCTTTCAGTAGTCCAGAATGAAATAACTTTATAAATCACCTCAATATAAAGTCTCAAAAAGCACTCCTCTTTGGCCCCCGGACAATAACCTGGTAGAAGGGTTCATGAGAAGGGTTCATGAGAACTCTGAAGAAAGATGTTCAATGTGCTGCATTGGAGGTGGACCTCAAAGCTGTTTCAAACACTACTCTTTGAGCTTACCATTCGACCCCTCACTCAACGACAGCGGAAAGCCCTGCAACTCTAATGTTTGGAAGAGCCATGTCAACCAAGCTGCCCCAATGTCCCAACCTCAGATCTAAGAATGAGGAAGACATTCACACTATGGACTTTGGTCACAAACAGAAGATGAAAGTTTATGCTGACTTATGACGTGATGCAAAGGACTTCACATTTACAAGAGGAGATCGAGTGCTTGTTAGACAATTCCGAAGAAGGAAATCCGATGCTACTTTTGAGGTTGAACCCTTTACTGTCACCAACACAAAAGGTTACATGGTGACTGCACAGCATCCTGGAAAGTCCCTAATGAGAGATTACTATCATTTTTGACATGTGACCCATCACTCACCAAACATCATTGTTAATGTAGAGACTGAGTCTAGATAAACTCTTGATGCCTCTGTGTCTGCTCAAAATCCCACCTCACCTGCACATATCACTGACACTTTGACTGCCAGTTCCTTGTTTCCAGTGACCTGATTAGGACATGTGATTCAGGCGCCACAACGTTTTTGAAGAATTGTGATTGCTTGTGTATCTATGTATTTATTCATGCATTTATTTGTATAATTATTTATCTATTTTTGAAAGTTATATCTCTTTATTTAATTAAGTGTAGATGTAGTGTCTTGTAATAAAAGAACACTGAACTATTTTGGTTCCCACTGTACACTGTAGGCCTGTGTCAAAAGAGTTAGAGGGATGAGTGGAAGGCAGGCTTAGAATGTTGAGTTCTGATGCACACACGGCAGAATAAAGATGTGTAAAATTACTTTCCATGTGTTGCATACTTATTGACAAGTGCCTAGGCTGGCCGGGTGCTACAAGGAGGCATAAAGGAACAACAACATGTAGGTAACATTAATCTACTAAAGAAAATAAATGTAATAGCCCCTTGGCACTGAAGCTTATTTGTGTTTGGATGTGCTCCTTGTGAAAGGAGCATCAAATGCAGTCACTCAAAATGAAGTTAGCCAGTGGCTGAAGGAGGCTGACCCATTGCCCAATGCTATATGTCATAGTGAGTGGAAGCTACATTTTAATGACACAACACCAGAACAATGGCTGAAGGGAGTTGAATGAAAGCCCCTATATGAGTATATGTATAATACAATTTTAGTAAAACCAAAAGGTCTTGGCTATCACCAGACCTAAATATTCATAACCCTGGTTTCCATATCAGAGTTGTTTTGGTGTTATTTTATTTATTATCTGTCACCGTTTGAAAATGGTCCTCTCTGCAAGGTACTTCCCAGACATTTTGCCTTACTCCTCTACTTTTTCTGACCTCATTTTTGTTTGCTTTAGGACTCAGAGTTCTTTACCACTGCTAACCAGCGCTAAAGTGCAAGTGCTCTCTCCTCTAAACATGGTAGTGTTGGATCATACCCAATTGGCATACTACATTTACTTATATGAACCTAGTAAAGTGTACTACATGTGCCCAGGGGCTGTAAATCAAATGCTACAAGAAGCCTTGCAGCACTGCGTGTGCCACCCATTTAAGTAGCCCTCTAACCATGTCTCAGGCCTGCCATTGCGAGTCTGTACAGAGCCTTAAATTAAGGGGGGGGGTTGCAGTGTTAAACCCCTGCCCCTAATAAATGTATTTTCTGATAAGTAGTTGGGTACAGGTGCTTTCAGTTGGGTATGGTGAGGCGTCTGTTGGATTTTACCAGAAATCTTTACATAAACACAATTTCTCCCTCTCTCTGTTTTCAACGTCCTCCAAAATGTTGGTTATTCTACAAAATATTATGTTTTCTCTCACTTAGTAATCCTATCAACCCACACTATTCTCCCTTTCCACTGCTCCTTAAGCCCCTCTAATGTGTCCTACATCGTGTATAATATACTTTAACATTATATGCCTTCGCAATTGTTGGAAAATCTGGATCTTACCCCCACCCCAGTTTTACTGACCAATCTATGTCCCTGAGTCTTTATATGCAGCCTACACTGCCATTTCGACCTGCCCAAACTTTCCTTTTTAATACATAGGATAACACTGGGATTACATTATTACATTTTTGCAAGTGTATATTCAAATGGGAAGATATAACTTATCCAACTTTGGTGTCTCTACAATCATAATTTAAAATCACAACATATGATAAAGTTGTATTTTAAATAGCAATTCTGAAATAAAAAGATAGTGACATTTTCTAACATTAGCCTTTGGTGTGCTGCCTGTCTTGGCCCACACGTCTGGGGTGAATGACAACTGGGCTTTGTGCAGTGAGTCTGGAGCCAGGGCAGGAAGGGCAGGACCTCTGTGCATTTGAAAGCCCCAACTGGGTATAAGTACTGGACCTCTGACACCACTTCAATACACTTCTGGACCTGTGAAGACTCTGCCAGGAGGAAGGACTGCTGTGATGCTGAAAAGACTGCCACTCTGCTGAACTGCTGTTTTTCTGAACTCCTGTCTTGCCATGCTGACCTGCTGCCTACTGCCCTCTTGCTTGGGTGAAGGGACTGGACTAGAGTGACTCCAATGGCTAGCTGGCTGGCCTCCTAATCTGAAGTCTCAGGGACATAATAGACTTCCAACCAACCAGATTCTGCACCTAGACTCTACCATCTGAAAGTCTAACCTGCCAAGTGGTGCCACCCTAGTCCTGGACCCCTGAAATTGGGCCTAATGTGTTTCTCCAGCAGAATAATTGCATTATTTGCTTAGTACACACTCCACGCAGAACTGACATCTGCATCACCTTCAGAACCGACACTGGGCACCGCCTTTCCCGCCGCAAGCTCCTCGCATCCCTCGCCGATGCCGGCCTTGACGACGATAAAGATCCTCCGCATCTCAGATTCACTGCTCATCGGAACCTAAGCATCCTTCTCATTGCGCCTCGCATCCTCGACACAGGCATTCGTATAGCAAACCCTGTTGACAGAATTCTCTATTTCGATGCATCAGGACCTCGAACCACAACCTTATCACATCTCAGGACTTTGCTTCTGCTGCAAGAAGAATCTGTGATGCAGAGTCACACATCGCTCCGCAACCCAGATTTAAAGTACTTTGTTCAGAGGGCCTAACGGGGTCCCTTTAGCTGGCCCACCCTCCATCGCAGTTTGCCTAAACTTTTGATTCTGTCCCGGTCCGGCATGACCAGATGTCCCCAATATTGCTTTTTGCTTCTTTGTGCTATTTTTCACTATAACCTTTCAAATTCAATTTCTCAAGTCAAACTTATTGGATTTGTGTTGTTTTGGTTTTGTTTTAATTATTAAATTAGGCTCTATTTTTCTAACCTGGTGTGGAATCTATTTGTGGGGTGTTTTCACTGTTTTACTGTTTGAAGTGTTGCACAAATACTTTACATATTGCCTTTAATGTTAAGCCTAACTGCTCTGTGCCAAGCTACGTGAAAGGGAGCACAGGTTAATTAAGGGTTTGCCTGCTTCTTACCTTGACTAGGATTGTGTTTGCTGCTTGCCTAGGGTTCATACCCCAGTTAACTACCAACCCAATTTCGGACATTAATGATCAGTGGGGATGATTAGACTTGTGTCTTTGCAGTGCCATACAGTGATTTGGTGTACATTACTATTTCACACCTTAGACCAATTTGTTTCTTTTTCAATTCTCCTTGATTGGGCTTTTTGCTTTTTCCAAATTGACTCTCTCCCTACCTACAAGGCTGTGAACATACATGTAGGAATGGAATTTGAACTCACTAAACTGGAGAATCTCATCCATGGCCGAGCTCATGGAGTTCTGCAAGGAATGGAATCTTTCAGCCAAGAAAGTCCCCAGCAAGTTGGAGCTTCAATAGGTTCTGATGCCTAAGGGGAGGTTTGTCTTTCACTGGCAGTAACAGAGGACCAGGATGTCCTGGAAATCCTGGCTTGCCAGGCACATGTTCAGCCTATGGTACAGATACTGGGTT
The DNA here is from genome assembly GCF_964204655.1 of Triturus cristatus. NCBI lineage: Eukaryota > Metazoa > Chordata > Amphibia > Caudata > Salamandridae > Triturus > Triturus cristatus. The sequence continues at coordinate 505,532,034 of NC_140591.1, forward strand.
GAAGTACAAGTTTCAGGATACCATCCCTGAACTGGTGGGAGGTAGAGTGGAAGTAGGGTGTGAATAACCTGGGGCTTCTTCTCCCCCTTCTGAGACACCTCAGAGGTCAAAGGAACCTCGGGAGCCCATTGGGAACCCCCTGCCAGCCCCAAGGCTGGAAGAGAGGTCTACCCAATAGCTCGCATCAGATTTCCTCCTGGCAGTGGATGGCCTAGGGCCTGGCTCCTGACACTGACAACTGTCAGTGTCCTCTGCTGGTTGCTGTCCTTATGTACAGAGTTTTACTTGGGTTGGGGACAGAAGTCCAATCCAAGCGGTGGAATGGATACAGCACTTTGCTGGCCAAGGTAATGCTGTCTGCTTCCTGGGATGCATTTGTGAGCAAGTTAAGACTAGATGCGTCACAGAGGTAGTTCACAGGTGAGGAGAAGTTCAGTGAAAAGTGAAAGTGAAAAATGTATTTATTGTATAGTTAGTTAAAACGATCACAATATTCTAGTTCGGTGGGTCAAGAGCGTATAGACAGAGGTATCCAACGGAGTTCAGAGAGGCATAGAACTGACAGGAATACATGTTAAATCACCCTAACTAGGCAAGTTCATCAAGGTATTGATTGGTCTACCATGGATTTAGGCTGAAGGGGGGTTGGGATGAAAAATGGCCCTCTCTGCAGGTCACCCCCAAACTTTTTGCCTTCCTCCCGTACTTTTCCTGACCTTGTTTTTGTTGGCATTAGGACTCACAGCACTTTATCACTCCTAACCAGCGCTAAAGTGCATGCACTCTCTTCTCTAAACATGGTAGTATAGGCTCAACCCCAATTGGCATATTTAATTTACTCTCAAGACCCCCGTAAAGTGCACTACATGTGCCCAGGGCCTGTAAATTAAATGCTACTAGTAGGGCTGCAGCACTGCTTGGCCACCCACTCAAGTAGACCTCTAGCCATGTCTCAGGCCTGCTATTGCAGACCCTGTATGTGCGGTTTACACTGACATGTTGATCTAGCAAAACAAACCTTTTGCCGGGCTCAAACCTTCCTTTTTACTATATATATGTCACCCCTAGAGTAGCTCTCGAACAGCCCACAGAGTAGGGTGCAATGTATTTAAAAAGCAGGACAAGTACTTTTAAGTTTTACATGTCCTGGTAGTAAAATAATGTTACATTTGTTTTTCACTACTGCAAAGCGTATATCTCTAAAAGGATAACATTGGTACTACCTTAGTATATTTTATAAGTATAATTCCCAAATGAGAAGTTACTACTGATCCACGTTTAGTGTCTTTGGAGTCAAAATTTAAAATCACAACTTATGGTGACGTTGGATTTTTAATTGCAATTCTGAAAACGTCACTTTTAGAAAGTTCACATTTTCTTACTTTAGCCATTTGGTACCTGTTGACTGTCTCAGGCCACATATCTGGGGTAGATGACAGCTGAGCTTTGTGTATTCCCCTTAGACATCCACACACAATGGGAGCACAGGCATGACTCGATGGGCCAACCTGTCAGGATGGAAGAGAGGAACTGGACCCAGCCTCACTTACATCTTAATAGGCTGTGTCCTGTCCCCTTACAAAGACTACATACCCCTCTGCAGTTACCTGCAGCCAGGCCAGGAAGAGCAGGACTTCTGTGCACTTCAAAGCCCCAATTTGGTATAAGTAATGGATCTCTGACACCACCACTTCAATACACTTCTGGACCTGTGCAGACTCTGCCAGGAGGAAAGACTGCTGTGCTTCTGAAAGGACTGCCAGTCTGCTGGAGTGCAGTTTTGCTGAACTCCTGCCTCGCTGTGCTGACCTGCCGTCTGCTTCCCTCTTGCCTGGGTGAAGGGACTTGACCTGCATAACTTTACCCCAGAGTGACTCCAATGGCTAGTTGGTCGGCCTCCTGATCTGGCGTCTCAGGCACATAAAAGACTTCCACCCAACCTGCTTCTGCACCTAGGCTCTGCCATCTGTGAGTCTATCTGGACAAGTGGTGCCACCCTAGTTCTGGACCCTTGGAAGTAGGCCTAAGGTTTTGCTCCAGTGGAACCAAGACATCCTTTGCTGAGCGACACACCCCGAGCAGAACCAGCACATCACCTTGGCTGATGGGACCACTAGCTAGCTAAGACTGGTTTCAACTGACTTAGGTCTTGTCAGTGACGTACATCTTGAGTCCTGTAGTACAGTTAGCATAGCATTCACATCTGGGTATACTCATCGCACTCTGGGTGTCTACTACAAATGCAAGATGATGGAAGGAATGCTTGAATTAATCTAGCTTCTGATGATTGCTCAAAGCCACATTCCTAACCATCATTTTTCAGATATTGTACCATTCTATATAGAGACCTACCCATTGCAAATCAGTCTTGGTTCTGCTCCAAACAGGAGCAGTCCAGCCACAACAACCAGGCCAAGGATCCTCCAGATGGGACAAAAAGCAACCCTAGACTGATTTTGGCCAACTTATGATTCAGCAGGGATTTATACCTTGAGTCTAATGGTACATTGAGAATATGATGCATGTCTGGGCATATCCGTCCCACTTAAAGCATCTACTGCAAAAGCAAAAGGTGGTCAACAGAATGCTTGAATTAATCCCTGCTGCTGGCAATCACTCGAGACACATTCCTAACCATCATTTTTCATCCACTGTGCCATTCTAGGTAGAGACATGTCTTATAAAAATCAGGCTTGGTCCTGTTCCAATAAGTACAGTCCAGCCCAAACCGCCAGGCCTGCCCCCCCCCCCAGATTGGACCACAGGCAACCTGAGACTCATTTAGACCTACTTAGGTCTCATCAGTGAGGTACCGCACAGTGAGCACAGGACCCACAACTGGGCATACCTGTTGCATTTAGGGCATCTACTGCAAAAACAACAAGGTGATGGAAGAAATGCTTGAATTAATCTTTACCTCTGCAGATCACTCAGACCACATTCCTACCATTCCTATTGGAAAGGACCTGGCTTGGCTATTTGGGCTGACCTGTTATTTTTGGAGCAGGACCAATGCTGATTTCCATATGGTTGGGTGTAATTTGAGGTGGCATGGTAGGAAAAAAACGATGAACTGGGATGCAGCTTGAGTAATACCCAATGGCTGCGATTAATTTAAGCATTCCATCCCTCACTTTTTTTAAAATCATAGCCATGCCCTAAATGCAATGGATATGCCCAGCTGTGGGCTCTGTGCTAGCAGTGACACTTGTACCAAACTGCAATCATCTGAAGAGTCCCAATTAGGGTGAAACCGGTCTTGGGCTGCTTGTGTTTCAGTTCAAAGAGGACCAGACTTGGCAGTTCTGGCTGGACTGTTCCTATTGGAGGAGGACCAAGGCTAATTTGATTATGGTTGAGCCTAATCTTGACTAGCATGGTGGGCACAAAAATGTTATACTGGGAATGCCCTCCCAGATAATTACCAGTGGCTGAGATTAAGTTAAACATTCAATCCATAACTTTTTTGTGTACTACATATAGGAATATATCAAATAAAGGATGTTAATACTGTTAAACTCTATCCAGAAGCATTGAAATAGTGTACACAACTATTATTGTGGAAGGAGTGTACTAAGGCAATTGTCAAAATCTAAAAGCTTTATTAATCATTCACCACACAAGCACCCCATAATTTAATCTAAGGGTGGTGAATTTGTCCCTGTTAAATACACAATTGCAGAAATACATACACATCTATGAAAACACTCATGCACACTCATAAACAGACACAGACACACATTTGCTTTCAGACACACACACACATCCACTATTGATTGTGCCCTAAATGCTTATATTGTATGTTATAACATTTTAATCATTCATCACAATAACCTCCATTTGAGTTTCATTTAATAGTCTATCTCCTGTCTTGTCTTTGCCTACATTATCCTTTTGTCTTGACCAGCCCTCAATATCGAGAAGATTTTTAGGGTAGCTCTGTTACATATATTCATATGTACACTGTAGGAAATGTTGTAGAGTTATGTATGCATTTATAAGTATACTCATTTAGAGGTTGAATAATAAAACAACACATGCCTTAACCATGCATGCCTAAACAACGCAGTCTGAACCGCGATTGCGTCTTTACCATGCATGTCTTTACAATGAATTTCGCTGTATGGCATGGCTGGTAAAGGGATATGCATGTTGAAGATCACACCATGGCCCCCTCCCTGAGCTCGAAAGCCAGATACCTCAACCCTGCAATCCACCGTGTCCCAGCCCTAAAAACTACCCTGACTAACCATCCTGAGCCCTAAACCCCCTGCCCACAAGTACCCTGACCCCAGCCCGCCGCCATCAGCCCTAAAACCGACCCCCAGCCCTAAAAACAGACCCTCCCCCCACACTGAGCCCTACAACCCAGACCCCTGACATAAAATCTAACCCAAACTCCCCTCACCTGTTCCCTAAAACTACCCCCCAAAACCAGGGCCTCAGGCCCACTTACTAAACCGTGTCCAGATCCTTCCTCTCCCGATCCTTCCTGTTCCTCTCTCCGGTCATCTGCTCTGCATCTAGACCGCTGGCTGCCTTAACCATGCATGTGCGTGCTTAAGGCATATGCGTGGTTAAGACATATGCGTGGTTCAGGCAAGCATTGTTCCTCTAGTGCTGAAGCAGCATGCATGGCTCAGACCACGTTGTAAATGCTATTACCTCCTCGTTAGTCTTCCTCGCCACATGACTAACAAAGTGAGCTTCAGCTCCACACCAGAACCCTCCAAAGCAAAAAAAGTCAGCCTCCCATGCCTCCCATCCCTTCCCAATATGGCCGACCCAGTACACCCATGACCTCTATAAGAGGCGGGCCGGCCCAACCCATCAGCCTGTTTTTTTTGTTCTGCGCTGCAGATTCTCCAGAGCGTCTGATCAGGTAAGTTGGGCTGAGGTCCTGCTCCAGCGGGTCCCTGTGCCCTGGGGGGGAGGCCCTGCTCCAGCAGGCTTGCTCTCTGGTTCCCCTGCCTTCTAGCCCTCGCATTGTCCCTTTGGGGTTCGCCGCTCTGCTCTAGCGGGCTTCTGGTGCTGGCAGGCTCTTGGGAGTTTTTTGCCCTGCGCCCTCTCCATTCCTTGCTTTGGGCCCTGCTTTAGCGGGCTTTGTTTTGGGTGGTGTGCTATGGGCTGTCACGTAGTTGCTGTGGCCTCGACCTGTGACTCTTACTCTCCTGGTTATCTGTGCGGCTGCCGGGGTTCCTCGCTTGTGGGCCTCCCTGCCTCTCATGCCTCGCGGGGTTTCCTGATACCCTGCGACCGGCTTCGACGCATGTGTGTCGCCTTGGCCGGCCTGCCCGTCGGGTTTTCTTTCCCCGGCATGCTCTACCCCGACCCGTCTCAGATGGATGCGGCGGGGGGGGAGGGGTTGCTGCCTGCTGTCGGGCTTTAATGCCCTGCGCTTGCCCTCTTTTTGCTTTTCGCTGCCTGCGATCGAGAAGGGTGCCTTCGTCATTGGGGGGGGGGAGTTGGCCTGACGCTAGGGGGATCCCCCTCAATCCCATGGCCCTGGTCCTCTCCACCTGTGGGCCTCCGTCCGTTCCTGCGGACGCGCCCCCGTGTCCCGGTCTCCCCCATTGTGATTCCCTGTCCGTTGGGCGCGTGTTTGTTTGGCCGGGGCTGCTGTCCCGGGCTGGGCTCACCTTCGGGTGCCAGGGCTGGTGCATTCCTCGGTGCTCCGGGGTATGCTCGGGGGTTTTGCGGGGGTCTGCGACTCCGTGGGATGAGTCCGGGCTGCTGCCTTCTCCTCCTGGTTTCCGGCTGGCGTTCTCTGGTCCGCCTCCTCGGGGCTGGTCCTGCTCCCCCGGCTTCAGTCTCTGTGCGCTCTGCTTCGGGCTGTTTTCTTATGGTTGGGGGTCCGGCTGCCGGGCTGCCTCCCTTGTGGCTGCTGTGGGTGGGGGCCCCACGGTTGCGTTGTTCTTCGGGTCATTTTGGTCCTGTGTTGGACGGCGGGAACACTTCCTCTGATGAGTGTTCTGTGTTGGTTCCTCCTTTCCCTCCTGGGTTTCCGGTTGCCTTTTTTGGTATTTGTGTAGTGGCGCTCGTCCTCTTGTAGTACTGGGCATTTCGCCTCTGCTTTCCGGTTCCCTGTTCTTTTCGATGTCGGACGTGTTTTATGGCTGCATTGGACGTTCTTGTCGCTGTGTGTTAGGAGTCGCTCTGGCCTCATGGTTGGGGTCTTGGACTCTTGCCCTGCTGCTTGGGGTTCAATTTCCTGGTCTTTGGGTGTGACTGGGTGCCTTCGTCTGAAGTGTAGGCAATGGTCTTGCCTTCAGTGAGGTTGGGAACTATTTTTCCTGTTTGGGTGCTCGCTTCGGCGGCACATATCCTAAAATTTGGTACGATACAGTGAGGATTAGCATGGCCCCTGTGCAAGATTGACACGCGACTTCGTGAAGTGTTCCATATTACTGAGGTTTTCTGTGACAGCGCCTGCTGGTTGGGGTCTTTGACTCTTACTCTGTGGATGGGGTGTTCGATCCCTGGTCTTTCATTGTCTCTGTTTGCTAGAGGCGCTGTGGCCTCATGGTTGAGGTCTGAGGCTCTTACTCTCAAGGTAACAGTTTCACTTACCGTTGTTTCTGTTCCATTAGATCACATTTTTTATTAGTGTTACCCCTCAGAGTTTAGATATCCTCTCATTGTATCTGCTGTGTAGGGATTGGTATTCCCTTCGGGGCGGTTGGGGCCTATTTCGACGTTGGTTTCCGGTTTCCTTCTGGGTGTCCGTGCTCGTCGGGTCCCTGGGTTCTATACTTGTCGCAGTGTTTGTCCCTTCCAGGGCGGTCTGTCTCGCCACCATGGCCCTGCGGCCGTTCCTCCTTGTAGCCCCTGCTCTCGTATTTACTCGGGTGCGGGGCTGGTTGGTTCCTGGTTGGCGGACCTCCTGGGTGTGCCTGGTGCTGTGGACATGGTGTTGGGCTTTTCGCCCGGTGGGGTGTGTGTTCCCGTTCCTGGGTTTTGCCTTCCTTCCTATGTTCTCCTGTACCTGCCTGCTCCCCGCTGTTGTCCTTGGCCGGTCCTGGTTGGTGTGGCCTTTGGGGTTTTCGGGAGCTGTGAGCGCCGGCTTGTCTGCTGGGGTGGGTCCTCTGTTTGCCCCTGTTCTGCTCCGGTTGTTGCAGTTTGGCTTGCCTTCCTTGGGCCGCTGCGGTGGTGTCCCCTCCTCCTCCTGCTCCATGGCCCGGTGGGCGTCCCTTGCACCTTCCTCCTCGTCGTTGTCTGTGTGTGCGGTGTTGGGTTCCCCCGCGCTCCCGTACTCCGGTTGTGGCAGGTGTCACGGTTCTCGGTTGGTGCCTGTGGTGCGTGTTCTCTTCTCCTGCATCCTTCCGTGGGCTCTGGTGGTGGTGTTTTTACGCTGGAGTGGCGTGGTGTGCTATGGTGTCCAGTGGATTTGGTCCCTGTTCCATCGTGCTGGCCTCGTCCGTGCGCTCCTTGCCGCTGGTTTCCTGCTTTTCTGGCTGTATGGGTCTGGTCCCACGTGCTGTGGCTCTGTGGTTGATCTCCTACCTTGGGTGGCTGTCCCCCTTCGTCTGGTTTGGTGTGGCCCCCCGGCTGTTCCTGTCTGGATAGTCTACCCGGCTGCTGTTCTTCCGTGGGGTCGGTTTTGGGCTCCTTGTGCCTTTTCTGTCGGTGCTTGCCTGGTCTGTCCATTGGGGGTCCTCCCCGTCTGGTTGGTCCTGGTGCTCTGTGGGGTTTCCCGCTTTCGCCTGTTCCCGTGGGTGTCCCTTTCGGTAGGGCGTTTGGCTGCGATTCTGGGTGTCCCTGGTTCAGTTCCGGGTGTCTCCTGCCTCTGGGGATGGCTCCCCTTCCGCCCTGTCTGTCCGTGTGGCCGGTGGTCGTTGTGTTCCGGTCTCCCCTTCCCAGGTGTTGGCGTCCTCTCCGCCTGTGGTGCGTGATTTGGTCTCTGCTGGGTCGGTTGTTCCGTTTTTTGGCGGTGTGTCGTCTGCCTTCTGTTGGCCATTTCCTGGCTTGGTTTTGCCCCTGCCTCGCGGGGGCTTCTTGGGGCTCTTGCCTTGGTCACTCTCTGCCTGTGTCTCGGGTGCTGGTTCGTGCCTGGGTTTGTTGGCCTGGCCGGGTTGTTTCTCCTGTTGGTGGGGCTCGCCTGGGTGCTTCCCGATTCTGCTCCTGCGGCTTGTGGTTTCATATCCTGCCGCGTTTTTATTTGTTGCCCCTTGGTTTTTTTTTTCCCTCACGCTCTGCTTGTGGTCGTCCGAGGCTGCTGGTTTTCCCGGTTCTCTTCACCGGTTGGGACCCGACGCTCCCTGTGCGGATTGGCTCCTGTTCTTCTTTGTCCCTGGTGGGGGTGCTGGGTCCTTCCGGGTCGGGTTTTATCCCTGGGGGTATGACCATTCTCGGCCTCGTTCCGTCCGGCTCTTCTGTCTTTCTCGCCTTTGGTGGCTTGCTGCCTGTGGCCTTGCCCCTGTGTTCGCTCCGGTCCCTGTTGGGTCTCCGCTTTTCGGCTGGGGCGGTCCTGGGGGTTGGTATGCGTTTCTGTGGCCTTGTGGGCTCTTCCTCCTTGGGTCTTGAGTTTGTGTCCCGGAGTTGGTTGGTTTTGCGTCCCGGGTGCTCGCCTCGGCGGCTCCCTTGTTGCGTGTGGACTGTTTCTGGGGCATTTTGCTTGTCCTCTGCGCTGAGCTGTGTTGCTCGTTCGTTCTGCATTCCCCTTCCTTCCGGGTCTGTGGTGCTTTCTTGTGCTTGGGTCCCCTGGTGGGTGTTTGCCTTCATGTTTGGGGCTTAGCCTTGGTCCTCTTCGATGGCCTTGCTGACGGGGGCACTTTGCTGTGGTTTCCTGTGGCCCCCGGGGTCTGTTTTGCCTTGCTCCTGCCTGGGCTCTCTCGTTGCTGTCGCGTTCCCGTCCAGGGATCCTTTGGGCGGCTGTGGTCCATGTCCCTCCTGCCCCTCCTTGCTGGTGGGGCTTGGGTGCCCTTCGTTTTGTTGTTCGGGTGGGGTGCTGGTTTCCCTTTCTGTGCCTCCACCCATTCTTGCGGCTCCTGCCGGTCTGGGTTCCCTCTGGTTCCTTTTGCTTTTGCCCCTGATTGCCTCTGGTTCTGGTGGCTGTTGTTTTCTTCTCCCCTCCGCTCCTTGGTTTGGGGGTGGTTCGTCTCACTTGCTGTTGGTGGTCCACCATGCGCTTGGCTGGGCTTTGGTCGGCCTGGGTCTCTTGCTGCTGTGGCCTTTTTTGTTGGGTCTCTGTGGTGTGGCTGCCCTCTGTTTCTTCGTTCCCTGTGGGGCTCCGGTGGCTCATGGGCTGTTTGGGTCCCCTCTCGCTTTGGGCTGTCCGTTGGGTGGTCTTGGCGTTTTGGACCGGCTTGCTGCTTTCTGTTTGTGGGCCTGTTTTCGGTTGCCTTTTGGATCCGTGTGGTCTGGTGCCTTGCCTTCTCTGTCCTCCTTTTGCCTTGGTTGGGCTGATTTTCCGGCTGCACTTCTTGTCTGGGGGGGTCCGGGGTTTTTGGCCCTTCCGGTGTTTTTCTGTCCCGGGCTGGTTCTTCCTGCCCGTGGTTGCCTCTCTCTTGGGTGGTTTTCTCCGCTCGTTTGGTCTATTGGGTTTGCCCTCTCTCGTGGGTTTCCCTTCTGGTCCATTGGTTTCTTGTGAGTTTCCATGAAGCAGCTTGGCTTTGGTATGTGCTCACTTTGTTAGTCATGTGGCGAGGAAGACTAACAAGAGGTAATGCCCCGATTACTTACCGGTAATCTTCATTACTCCGAGTATAGTCTTCCTCGCCACATGAGTTCCCATCCCTCCCTCCCTGTCTGGCTATCGGCTTCATGTTTATGCTTGGTAGTTTCAGGCTGATGGGTTGGGCCGGCCCGCCTCTTATAGAGGTCATGGGTGTACTGGGTCGGCTATATTGGGAAGGGATGGGAGGCATGGGAGGCTGACTTTTTTTGCTTTGGAGGGTTCTGGTGTGGAGCTGAAGCTCACTTTGTTACTCATGTGGCGAGGAAGACTATACTCGGAGTAATGAAGATTACCGGTAAGTAAGCAGGGCATTTCCCCTTATTCAGAACATTCTATGCAAAAACCAATCAGGGAAATTAGTTCTACACATGGAGCTCCCTTTGCACCACTTCATTCATCCTCAGCAACTCTCCCACCAAATGTCTCAGTCTGAAGCTTCCCTTATCTATTCTCCTGTCCGTACGGCTGTCTTTCTTCTCGCACATCTCCATCTGCAGATCTGTTTCCCCCCTCTCTTACCCCACCGCAACTCCAATTCTCCCTCATGCTTCTCCCACCACAAGTCTACAACTCTTTTCTCTTGCAGTCTCCATGCGAACATTCACATCTCCTCTGCTTCGATCTGCCACTCTCAGCTGCAGCAGCAAGGGTGCAATAAGCCCTATGAAAGCAGGGAGAATGGCCTCCCATTCCCAGAGTTGTGTAATAAAAAAAGTCCTAACTAGGGTGAGGTGGGACATAACATCACAGGACCAATGTCCCTATGTAGTTTCTCCCCTAATGATAGCCAATGATACATCACTGACAACTTGTAGCCCTTCACCTACTTCTGTTTCTCTCTCTCCTTCTTACCCTGTGGTTCCAATTTCACCTTCCCAAGGCCCTCCGTGCAGACTGTCTCTTCACAGACTGTGTCTTCACAACAGACCATGGAAGGATGGATCGAGTCTTGTTTGCCAGCCACTTGGATTGCAAATGTACTAGGCATATTTTTATTGATCTGCCCAAGCCTCTCTTTCCCCTCATATAAATCCATATTTTTTCTCTTTATAAGAAAGGCCGGCAGGTATTCAAGGGCTCCAATTCCTGAAGAAAAGTTTTACGCTGGAGCAGAGTTTTTAAAAAACACTTTCAATCAATCCCAAGCATTTTACATTAAAAGTCACTGCTGGATGAATTTGCCTTCTCATACAGCTTGTGCGTCGGGTACTGAAACTTGTGGGGCTGATTCACAAGGGGATTGATGAGTATTTATTTGAAGCAGTGTGAGAAACGTACTGATAAAATAGCACATAAATGCCTTTGTGAATCTCCCCCAAAATGTCCAAATCCCTATTAGTAAAAGTGCATAGAGGGCACAGTCCTACAGGCTTGAGCGAATTTCTACATCCTACATTATTATTGACTGACTATTTTAATTTTACTCTCATTGTAGATATTTGAGCCAATTTACAAAGACATCTAAGAGTACTTGAAGAGCACCACTTCATATGCTCTTAAACGCCATTTTGTAGACCTAAAAAATATTTTAAGCTTCACCTGACATTTATTTTCAATTCCTTGGGCCCATTTCATGAGTTTAAATATATATACGTGGATTACTCTTGCCTCTAGCTGCAATTCTCCACTTTTTTGATAGGAGCAGTGGAGGCAGAGACTTCCAGCTACGTTTTTGTGAATTGCATTGGGATTTAGCAGTACTAGTGGATTCCTATCTTACGCACAACACAATGTAGTTTGTGAATCGGGCCTTTATTGGGAAGAAAGGCTGTCATGTTTCCAACTTTTGATTTAATTCAACAGCCTAATGTATTCTGGGAGTTCAAGTCCGGTTTAATGAAAACTTTTTGGAATTCATGGGCTAATTAGTATTTGATGAACTGATTTGTTTACTTTAATTTGATATTTTGCATTGTTTAATGATGATAGAGTTTATAAAAAATGAAACTAAACCATTCTTTTTTAAATGTAGTGGCTCTGGAACCATTTTAGAAGAGACATTTCTAGTTTCCAAGGTAAACTTTACAGTTATTATCACAAGTGCTGCATTTTAAAGCACTTTCAGGCAAGCCAAGGTGTATAAAGTATTATGGACTCTTTAAAGAGACTTGAAAAAAGCAAAAAGTAGGGTGAACACTTGTTTATGTCAGTGGCCTGGCACTTTCTTAACCGCCCTCTCTTAATTGGATACAGTTTGGGAAATTTACAAGGCGAAATGGAAGTTATTGAACAAAATGTTGCATATTTAAAAGTCTGGTACACTTCAACGTGGTATCTTAAAAACAATGTGCTGAGGTGTTATGTGCTTTCCAACATTCTGTGAATAAAAAAGCGATGAACATTTCAGGTTTTAGAAACCACAAGGAATGGCTTCTTTGCCTGCTGAGTTAAAGGATATTATTACCAAATACGGAAGGCTGGGAAGAGTTGCTGAAACCGATTGGGTTGGGTTAGGGATTGGGTAACCTATCTATGCATCTTGCTCTGAGGGGATTTATAGAGTGTTACAATGTTGGTTCTGCTGAGACTGCATCAAATGAACTAAAAAAAATAAGATATAGAAAAGCAGCAGATCAAAGATTGTGGTCAAAAGTCAGCTTTTTTCCTGAAATTTAGTGCATTTTCACACGCATATTATATTTTTAATTTTCCTTTTATTCTGCCAAATGTATATCAAAACAAATACCACTAGGTAGCAAACCAATTGTTGGCATTCAATAATTTTCAGATTTCTACTGCCCTGCATCGTGTCTTGTGTAAGAAAAGGAGTTTGGTTAAGGTGGAGCCGTGTGTCAAATGGGCAGAGCTTAAGGTCTGTTTTGATGTAAAAAAGGTGGCAACTTTATGGTCAGTAAGAGTGAGGATTGTACATTTTTGCTTCTTGGGCTCTGTTTATCATGCGCATTTTGGGTCGCCTTGCTTCCAATGGCTGAATATGGATCATATCGCTTGCACTTCAACTATTGTACTACTCATACATTAATCACACTATCAGATGCTTAACTATGGCTGCTCTTAGCAAGCACCTAGTCTGCCTATACCTTGTTCTTGCAAGTGGTCCATACTGCAGCTTCACTAGTGCCACCCTCCTTCTTTATTGAGTAATTACACTCTTTCTTTCAGCTTCGTTATTCTGACTCTGTAGGTGTGTCTGTTATCTTTGCCTTTGCCTTAATTTATCTGCAGCAATGTCCTCTCATTTACATATTCAAATCTCTATTTGTTGAAAGTAAGACAGTGCCTTTTTCAAACACTGGTTACCAGCTGTTTTATGAAAGGAGATCCGAAGATGGTAATGTGTAACAGTGATATTTGTGTGTTTTTGCTCTTATGCATTTTATTGTGGGGGTAATGTGTTGTGTCGTTTTTTTGTGATGTGTTTCGTGCGGTGCTATTGCTTTTACTTTTTATGCTGTGCTATGTTTGTTGGATTTCATTGTTTTGACTGTTTTATGGTGTTGTGCGATGTTATGTTTTAGTTGCGTTGACTCGTTAATTTGTGCTTTGTTATTTTGTTATGTTTTATTGTTTACCGCAGAGATGTCAAAAACTGCTGCTACTTTCTAGCCAAAACCAGCACATTACTTTAAAGTTACAGTTATGAAACAACAGTTTACCATTGTCTAAAGTGGTAAAATATTGCTCCTCAAGCTTTTCTACTATTTAAGGCGCCACCCATCACATTACCACAGCAGACTCTGGCTTAAATTAGCACTGCTCATGTTTGTGATATGGCCCTTTCTCTTCGATTCCTGGATACTGCTCTTTAGTGCTTAATTTGAGATAGTGGTTTCCGGTGCTGGGCACTAGCACTTAATTGTCAACATCAGCAGTTATGACGATCTGCCACATGGCTACGCTGTCCGTCTAATTTAGAAACGAGCACAAAAAAGTATATATTCATTCAAAACACACTAAAAAGGACGAATACCTGCTGTCCAAGCCATTCTAACAGCTTTGGGGACCTGGAATAGTCAACATTGTCACACCTGTAGGAGTGTGGTAATTAGTTGTGTTAGTACTGTCAGTGACAGGGCAGACAGGGGCAATGGGTAATGCACGCTGCAGTGGCCTCCTGACGCGAGCACTGGCACCTATTTTGTTTTACAAATTAAGCACTGCGTGCTGTGCTGGCACTGTTAAAGATGTTTATTGATTTTATATATCTTAACAGTCCTGGTCGCACATCTCCATTGGGCAGTGCCTTTGATAACCCCGTTAGTATAACAATCTTAGTGGATATACTTAACATTGTCTGCACATGTTCAACGTGAACTAGAAACAATTAGTTTAATATTTTAAGACTTGAAACTGAGATTGCGACGGCATTCGTTTCCAAGCCTAGCTACTATTTACTGTATTGTGTTAAAATGTGTTTAATTCATTTCAAGGAGCGATCAGTTCAAAATGTTTTAATTGCTTAACTGTTACTGCTGTGTTGAAGCTTGGCCAGAAAGCATTCAAGCCTAATGTATACGTGATTATAATGACTCTGGCAGATAGGTGTGGGAGGCAATTTTATGAGATAAGCTTCTGTGCGTGCACTTTTAAATGACAGTCTCTTAATGAGAGTGGATATGCATGCATAGTAAGGATGGACATTATCACAAGTGTTTCAGTTACCCAAATTAGTTTTTCGTACACAAGCACTGTCAGCTGATGTTTATGGACAGGAATTAAGGGGCATATCAGCAAGGCGAGGCGATAGAATTATCGCCGCTTTTGCTGCAGTTTTCGGCCGAAAAGCGGCGATAATTTTATCGCCTAATTAGCAAGCTCACGCTGACACGTGAAAACTTGCGTTAGCATAGGAATACCTAATGCCCAGCTTTGCATCTCTAATGAGATGCAAAGTGGGCTTTCCTGACCTGACATGACAGGAGAAATGTCGCTAAGCGACATTTCTCCTATCATCAAGCCCCACACTATGAAGCATAGCGGCAAGAAAAGTAGCAATAACCCCTGTTATCGCTACTTTCCTTACGCCTGCTTCAGGACTGACTGAGCCATGATATCCTATGGAAGGTGGATATCATGGCTAAATTTGTGAGTCCCTATCATCAAGCTAACGCCACATTGCGTGAGATTATCCCTGGGTTTCCAGCGATAATCTCACGTTAGGCAGTTAGCGTGAGGATTTTTATCGTTTTTGAGATAATCATTGCGAATAGCATGCTATCTCAGCGATAAAAATCCACGCTAGCCGGTGATAATTATCCTAGCGCTAAGTGCGCTTAGCGATAATTATCGCCGGTTGTTGCTGATATGCTCTATATAGTTTTCCAAAGAAGCTATAAATATTGACGAAGTCTTTACATAGATGTAGAGCTTTAACTGAGATGACCATAATATAAAATATAAAGAGAAAAACAATTACGAATCTTTAAAGTCGATACAAAAGTACTCAGTCATTAAAAAAGCACCAGCAAAGGCAAATGTAGCCCATTACAATAGTCAATCTTAGACAGTACCAGAGAAGTAAGTACTGTTTTCTCTAAGTTAGCTGGGATAAACGGTAGAATCTTCTTGGTGTGCCTGAGTTTATAGTAGGTGGCAGAAGTAACTGCACTTACCTGGTCATGGTAAGACAATTTGTTGTTAACTTCTAGGTTCTTGGTAACTCTCACAGGTGTGGGATGTGGGCCTACATCAGATGGCCACCGTGCAGGAGACCAGAAGGATGACTGGGCACCGAAGATCAAGACCTCCGTCTTCCCTGAGTTTAATTTCAGACAGTTCATGGACATCCATGAACTGACTGCCTGCATACATGTGCAGAAACTTGCCCCAGTTCCAGTAACATCAGAGTCCAACCAGATGGCAATTTGACTGTCATCAGCATAGGATGTCAGGGAGGAGCCAAAAGATCTTATCAATTCTGCCAATGGAGTGACATAGACATTGAACAGTGCCAGACTTTGCAAGGAGCCCTGGGGTACCCCGCATGACAGAGAGTATGTGTGAGAGACAAACTCAGCTGGTCAGACAAACTGTTGAAGGCCGCTAAGAAAAGAGTTAAGCAACTCCCATACCCACTGCAATCCTGCCTAACCGCTCCATCAGCAGCCCATGCTTCACAGTATTAAAGACTGCTGATAGGTCGAGCAGGAAAAGGGCAGCTCTACCGCCCTGATCAAGAGATAACCTAATCTCCTCTTTGACTTAGATGAGCGCAGTCTCAGTGCTGTGACCAGCCCGAAAAACAAACTGGGTGCACCCAGGAGATTGTTAACCTGAATGTGACTTCCAAGTTGTTTACTCATGAGGTAGGCATGAAATAGGAGGTAGCTATTAGGGTTATGGGTCAAGAGAAGGTTTTTTGATTAGAGCCAGGACTGAAGCCTTCTTCCAAACTGAGGGAAACGAGACAGAGCAGCACATAAGATGAAAAATATCGATCAGTTTAAAAGCAATAGTCTCCGCTACTAAAGAAGCAATCCTTGGTGGACAAGGGTCATATGTAGAACCCGCTTTGGAGGACTTAAACATATTGATATCTTCTCCAGATGGTGGAATAAACTGACTAAGAGTGCTGTTCATAGCCAAAGGTATGGAAGTCAATGGATCTGAAGAATAGATAGACGATATGGTAAAACATTTTTTGTAAACATATTCAATTTTGCGATGGAAAGCATCATCCTCGGTGTCGCAGAAAGACTAACTAAAGTCATCACACATGTAAGCGGTGTCAGTGATCAGTTTCTTCACAGTAGAAAACGTTATTTTGAGGAATTTGTAGCTGCTTTAATTTTGTTTGTAAAATAAGCATTTTTTTCCTGTATAATCAAATATTTATACTGGGCTAGACACAACAGTAACATGGTCTCTATTTTTTCTCCTGTCTCTGACAGCTCTGCTTCAAAGCTGTAAGGGGCAGATTTGCTTAGATTTTACGCTGTGATTTGCATCACAAAAGTGGTGCAAATCGACGCAAGATCATTTTGTCTGATTTTGTTTTCAGCCCTAAACCTGTTTAGTACTGGAAATAACGTGACAGCACACTTAGCACCAAGGGGGCGTATAATGGGTGTTGCATGGGCATTCCCATGCCACCACCCAAGTTTTCTGACACTAAACTCCATTTACTAAACAAAGTGGAAAGGGTTTGGCATCAGAGAATAGCGGGCCCTTCAACCAGGCGCTGTGATGGAGATTCCTTTTTTCTCCTTTATTTTCCGACATCGCATGCGTGCTGCACTGTACAGCACACATACAAAGTGGGAAGGTGATTAAAAAGTATTTTGTACTGGTATTGTATCCTTCCAGTGTAAAACATATACTTGACTCATGTAGACAGCTACATTCAGCACCAGTGCTCAGAAGAAGGGAGGAGAGTGCCATATCAGTACATTTGGTACTCTCTGCTCTCTCCTTCTCATGACGCACAGCATTTGCCGCTTCTGCACAGCGCGATGTGAGAAATCTGTAAATCTGGCCCGAAGTTTGTCTGAGAACCAGGGACAGATATTTTATGTCTTTTAATGTTGGTCCTTTTAACAAGTGCCAATGAATGAGCAGCAGTGTCCAACCAATGGATATTATGCTAGACCACTAATTGGAAATCTATTATCTTACTGAATGGTTGAATAACGTTAGGTAGGGTGTATTTTTCATAATATTTACTACACAGAGAATACATTATCTGAAGTAACCTTCTCCTTGCTTATGCTTGCATAACTTATAATTATATGTAATATTTGAACTACGTTTGGAATAATAATCTAGGACACTATAATATGTATAATAATCCAGAACACGCGACTTCATAAATGACTCTACAGTGTGTTGCTTTCCTATGTCTTGGATAGTCAGCTAAGTCTGTGTTCTTTAGTGTTGCACATTTCGTTTGCTCATTGACCTGTTCCACTCAAACTAAAAATCCTTTTTTGCTGTGATGTCAATTTCTGTGGCTGTTAGGGCTGTCAAAGATAGTTCAGTGGGTTTATGCCCTTGCAGACTTTTGGTGAATGACCTCAATGTGGGGTAGAGGGTTATTTGCTCTGGGAGTGATGGTCTAAAAAAAAGGAGAAAAATACCTGCATTGCAAAATCCACTGCACGTACGTTTGTATAGTCAATTACACAATATTGCTGGTTCATAAGGGCCACTGGAATTGTGTGATTTCTGTGTTGTTGGGATTTTGTATACATAAATACTATTTGCAGTTCTTGACAGTAATTAATCCACTAACACCTTCATCAGAGTTTGTCTAGAGCAGTAGTTCCCAAACTTATTTGAATCACAGCCCACTTTTTAGGACTACAAACTTTCACCACCCACTTAACTTTACTGGCCATGGGGAGGGGAGATTTTTAAATGTAAGCAAAGTATTGTGTGGTAGTTGTCTTTTACAGTCAGCATATTTTCTTTTCTAGTGGCCACTAACTTTGCAGAGACATAGTTTTACTGAGAAAACTATATAATACATGGGATTCTGCAGTCCCTTTATAAATGAAAGTCCAGAATTTCTCTATAATCGGTGACTGTCGCTGATTATTAAGAGAATATGTCAGAACTCAACTGTAATAAGTTATGGCAGTCAAGTTCTGATGTCACAATGCTTGTTGCCAGAGCCAGCAGCCGAGGTGAAAGGCAAGTCACGTCATGAAGCACCTGTCTAAAGCAAAGAAAATGTAACATTGCTCTTTTTTCTTCTGCTCTATTTTTTTAGCTTGCAGTGAGTAGCAGAAAGAACATGATCCTTTTTCCGTACTTGCAGAAAAGTTAGAATCTTTCTGCATGTTTCTAGACATTCTGAATTACTGCAACTTTTTGTTTTTAAACTGACTCATATTGAACAGTTTCTAATATACTTTTACAGAAAATATCTAACAGGTTATTGATGTGTTTAATTTTGCACTAGTAGTTCTATTTTTATTTTTCATGTTTGCAAAAATGCTCTCTCTTTCTGAAAGAGCTACATGCCAAGGTTTAAGTGGCTTGTGGGAATAGTGATGGTTTGACCATGTATTATATGGGATAAAGTACCCCCCTGCCGTTCATGGTAAGGATATCGAAATGAATGCAGGGACCCGGATGGCCTCCATTGACACTATGGTGGGTGCCCTGGGTGGCCACCTGGGACACCCAACTTTTATTGCCCCGGGCCCAGGAGAAGGGGCCCACAGGACGAAGTCAGACCGGACAGGAAAGGCCATATTCCCACCTCCCCTTTATTTAAAAAAAAAAGTGACCCTGTAGGATGGAGATTCTAAGGCCAGACACTATGGCCAAGCCCTTGGGCTTGCTGTTACAACTAGCAACCCATGCCCGAAACCTTTCCCCAAGTCTGAAATGGATCAAGGTTCTGTCAAGAAAATCCCAGTCCACCTAGTCGAATGCCTTCTCGGCATCCACCGACAATAGGAGGGCATCCATATCCGTGTGGAGGGCCTTGTCGATGAGATGGAATAGGAATTTGGTGTTATTGCCACTCTCAATGCACACTTTGCCTGTTGTGTAGAAAACCGGATTGATCGGGTTCTATGATACCCGGCATAATAGGCCCCAGTCTGGCTGCCAGTATACCCGTAAACAACTTCAGGTCCACATTAAGCAACAATACTGGTCAGTAGGAGCTGCACAGGGATTTGTCTTTTCCCGGCTTTGGCACTACTACTATGGAAGCCGCCAGCATGTCCGCGGGAATCGTCCTGGGTCCCGTAAAAGAATTAAAAAGCTTTGTCAAAATTGGGGCCAGCGCCATGCAGAACGTTTTATAGATCCTGGCCGAGAAGCCATCCGGCCCCGGTGTCTTCAAAGGCTTAAGGCGCGAAATAGCCCCTATGACCTCCTCTATCCGTATGGGTGCCTACAGTGAGTCGGCATGAGTGGACCCCAGAGCCGTTATGTGTGTCTCTGCTAGGTAGGCTGTTACCTCGGCAGGTGAAGGGGACTCCCTATGATACAGGTCGGCATAGAAGGTTTGAAAAACCCGGGCTATCTCCTCATCGCTGTCAGCCACTGTCCCATCGGTCATCTTGAGAGAGTGTACTTTGGCCTGTAGGGTGCGAGCTCTCAATTTACTCGCAAGCATACAACCTGGCCTGTCTCCCCCAATGTATTAGGAATGCTTGAGCCTAAGCGCTGCATATTCGGCCCTGTCTAGGTCGAGTCCCGCCAGCTGGGCCCGTGCCGCCTTGAGATGCTGCCAAACCCTTGGTGCCCCAGTCCTGCTGTGCACCCTCTCGAGTTCCAGTACTTGGGCCATAAGCTGGTCGCGTTTAGCCCTTCGCTCCCTATTTTCATCGGAGGAGATCGCTATCAGTTCTCCCCGTACCACCACTTTAAGAGCCCCCCACAGAGTAGAACTAGAGACCCCCGGGGAATCATTGTTGGCGAGGTAGTCTGTGATGCATTTGAGGATCTGCTCCTGCACCTCTGGCTTGTGGAACATACCCTCTCTCAATCTCCAACCCCCTCCCATCTTATGTGGTTGCAGAAACTCCAGGGTCAATTGTACCGCATCGTGGTCGGTTAGGGCCGCTGGCGTTATAGTGACATCCCTCACCAATGTGTTCACCTCCGCTGTGCCCAACAAATGGTCCACATGGACATATATGTGGTACGCGTGTGAGTAGTAGGAAAAATTGCTTGGCATGAGGGTGAGCTGCTCTCCACATATCTATTAACCCTTGATTTTGTAGCCACTGCAGCCCCTCTGCAGATATTGCCCCTGTCTGAGGATACCTGTGGCTAGACCCGTCCGCTGACATATCCATGACCAAGTTCAGATCCCCTCCAACTATTGCCCAGCATTCCTGTGCCCCCAGAACATTGGACAGGGCCGCCTTGAGGAACTTCTCCTGTCCAGTGTTGGGCACGTACAGATACCCCACCACTAGGGGCAAACCCCCCACCCAGAATTTGTACGCTAAAAACCGTCCTCTGATCTCCGCTACTTTGTCTCCCACCATCCCTGCGAAGCATTTAGCCACTAAAAGGGCCACACCTACTTTCTTGTCCTGTGTGGAGGAAAAAAAATGTTGGGGAATGCTCTGGACCTCATCTGAGGCCAATCTTTAGACAGAAGGTGGGTCTCCTGTAAGAGACATATATCCGCCCCGGAGTGCTCGAGATATGACAGTATGAACTTCAGTTTTTTAGGGCTATTTAGACCGTGCACATTGAGAGTTAGAATGCCTATCTCTGAGTGTGTCATGGAAGACAGGTGTTCACTTGCCACTGTGACTGCCTTCGGGATCACCCCCTCCACCACAGCAACACTCCCGGGCCCCGCGCCCCCGCCCTTTGCCTATGCCATTTACGTTTATGTGGGCTCCCGCTCCGCACACAAGTTTCCCACCCTCCCCTCCCTAACCCCAACCTAACTTCCCCAAATCCCCCCAATGGCCAGAGCCCGCAGGGCTTGATCGCGCATCTCTGGAAGAAAAAGTGAACAGGGACTTTCCGTGGCTCAATACCTGTGATGTCCCCCTGCCCGAGCCCCCCACCCCCTACCTCATTTCAAATGGCAGCTGTCCCCTTTTCAGTCAGGAGCTATCGTTAGATGCTGTGTCTTTGAGCACCGACTCCAATGCCGCCTTTCGTTCCTGTGCCATCGCCTCATGGTCGGGCACCCGGGAAGCTCCTGAGAGCCGTCTCGTGCCCACTCTCTGCCATCTTTCTCGAGGTGTCCGCTGACTGTTGCTGGACTTGTCGTCGGGACTGTGAAGCGCCAGGCCCAACAGCTTACGGGCCTCCTGTAGCGAGCGGATCTGATGGAGTCTGCCCTCCCATTTAAATATGATGGGAAAGGGATCGCCCCTGGAGTATGTCACCCCTTTGTCACGCAGGAGGGAGGTCACCTCTTGGAAATCTCGTCTTTTTTGGAGAGTGATAGCTGCCAAGTCCTGGTACAAGGCTATGTGGTGGCCCTGGTACTGGATCGGTTGTTTCGCTATGGCCTCCTGTAGTATGCGTTCCTTTAAGGGATAGTCCGGCAAGAAGGCAAGAATATCTGGAGGTGGCGCCTGGGCCCTCCAGGCGCAAACCAACTCTGTGAGCTCTATCAATGCGGATCTCCGTGTCGTCTGAATCCCCTAGTATCTCTCGAAAGAGGGCCCGGAGGTATTGGACCATGTCTGACCCTTCCATGTTCGACGGAACTCCCCGGACTCGTATGTTATTCCGCCGGGAGCAGTTTTCCAGATCCTCCGTATGTGCCTGGAGGTCAATTTGCTGTTCCCGCAGGCGGATCACCTCTTGCTGGAGTTGTGTCACCTCCTCATTCTTTGTTTGCTCCTGATCCTCGATCACGGCCACTCGGTCTTCCAGGGCATCCAATTCACATCGGATCTCCCTCACTTTCCCCGCCACTTCGCTTTTCAGAGTCTGAAAATCGTCCCGCAAGGTGTTGAATAATGTCTCCAAAAAAGTGTGGGTGATCGGGCCCTCCGCCCCCTCTACGTCGGAGGTCGTCTGCGCCGGTTTGATGGGCATGTCCTTTAATGTACGATCCTTCTTGGTTCCCTGCGTAGTCATGGTGGTAGCGGGCCAGGCTGGTCTCTGGTCGGGAGCCCCCTCTCGCTCTTGATGGGGGCCCGCCTATGGGGTCTCGCCCACTGAAGTGTGGTACAAAACCCTCCCTCTTCAGGTTCCTTGGTGTAGGCGCTTTGATCTCAAGGGTGGCTCCAGCGCTGGCACTCCGCTCCTGAC
The DNA here is from genome assembly GCF_964204655.1 of Triturus cristatus. Taxonomy (NCBI): domain Eukaryota; kingdom Metazoa; phylum Chordata; class Amphibia; order Caudata; family Salamandridae; genus Triturus; species Triturus cristatus. The sequence continues at coordinate 505,554,367 of NC_140591.1, forward strand.
TACCTTTCCCTAGGTCGGCGGCAGGGTGCCGTCGCTCTAATGAACCAATGTGGGCAGGGTCGCTGCGGTGGCGAGCTCTTGTGCGACCACGGTGGCCTAGCTCACGCTGGAATTTTAAGTGTGCCTCATACTGTGGCGCGCCTCTCCAGAGGGTCTGTTCCCGCCCCACACATCTGGACAATCTTGTGCCCCGGGATCTCAAGAGGCCTTGGTCTCCTGCCAGTGGCGTCCTTTTCTGCCCCTCTGCTCTGAGCGGGGCCTCGCTCCCTCAGCCACTTCTCTCTGTCAGTGCTTTAGGGCTGTCTAACCTGGGGTTTCTCTATGAGGGTCACCGGCAGCCTGGAATTAAGTCACACGTGGACCCGGTGCCCCCGAGCCCACTCCGTCCCCTGTCTGCACAGGCCGGGCTGCTGTGGGGCTGATTTGCCGATCCCTGAAACCCCAGCAACTCTCAGCTTCCTAAAAGTTGTTTTGGCCCAGAGCCCAAAAGTCAGGTCTCCTGTGTTCCTCCTGCTAGACCCTAGGGGGGCTGTCTCACTGGTGTCCAGGCCCCTTGTGTCCCACTGCCAATGATGTCGGGCCACCTCCACCGACGAAGGTGAGGCTCTTGCCCTCCTCGTGCTCTCTCTGGTCCCGTTACTTCACCAGTCAGGCTGGGTGCCAGCTGATTCCCTGGACGATGCCCCGTTTGTGCGGCTGCCCACCTGCCCTTGCTTCCTTCAATCGGACCCTATGCCTCGGACTTTCTGATCGCGCCAAAGCCGTCACTCTCCCCTGAGCAAGGTACGCCTGTGTGCAGCACAGATTGGCGATGCTGCTGCCCGGGCCCTGTGTGACCTCAGCAGGCCTCCAAGCTACCGAAGTAGGCCCCCGGGGTTGCGCAGTACTGCTTTAGGGGCATCAGCTGACGAGTCTGACCACTGCCCCCTGCTCCGCGCTCTGCCTCCTCAACTTCCCCAGCTCCTCTCTTACAGCAACGTGCCTGCTTGGACTCTCTCCCAGCTCCGTACGGGCTCTCCAGACCCTGCCAGCAAGGCCCCGATATCCACGATGGTGGGCAGCCGGTTCACCCCACTCTCCATGGCAACACCTCCAGGGGGCCAGCCAGCCGATGCACCTGGCTGTTTCCCATCCCGCTGGGCCCCTCAGCCGCAGGGTCACCCCCACCCGCACTACTGTCGACGTGCGGGGTGGGCAGTCTCCACGTGGCACACCCAGCTCCGAGCCTGCCGCTTCCTACTCGCTACTGGCTTTAGAGCGTCCGTGCCAGTGCTTGGCTCAAGCCTCCCCATGCTTTATCTCGCACCCTGGCAGTGCTGCCTTGGGGTCCCACAACAGGGGTCCGCCACCTACAGAGCCCCCGCCACCCCTCAGATGTCACCCAGGCCCAGGCCTGATCCGGCCACCATATTGAGGTGCCGCATCGCAGCTCGTCGTCTGGGGATTAAATGCTCCCTCTGGCACCCAGCCACTGCAAACACCTAGGCAATGCTACTGCAAGGCTAGGGGAGTGATCCTTCTTTGTCTCGATTCGGTAGTGGGGATAAAACACGTACTTTTGGGCAGAGTCAGACACCCAGGAGTGGGGAGATGAAGCTAAGCACGTCCTACCCGCTCGCCATCTTGGCCACGTCAGTCACCATTTTGTTTTTAGAAAGAAAAATTGCACTCACGGACACACAGTCCAGTTATTGGCGATAAGTCTCTTCTCAGTAGAATTGTGTCAAGAGGAACAAATCAAATCCACAATATTCAGATTCTTCCACAGCTTTTTACTTGATGATCAAGTTCTCATACAGCAAGATTTGACTTTTTCATCTTAACACAATTCTACTGAGAAGAGGCTTACCGCCAATAACTGAACTGTGTGTGCTTGAGTGCAATTTTTCTTTCTATTGAGTCAGCCCTGCACCTTGTTTGAAGGTGAGACTCATTTGCACTAAAGTTGGCTCAATGCAGAGCATTACAGCACCACCATATGCTGAGAACCTGAGAAACTTATTAGTTTTAAGACAACCATGACTCTGTGATGGATGTGCAGCCATTAGGTCTTAGTCACTGTTTTTGTCACAATTTTGTTTTGTTGTTTGTTTTTGAAACCTGTGAGTGTCATGTGGGATAGCTGCATTTTTGGCATTTTATTTTGGTTCCCAGGGGGGTCCCACTGGATTCCCCCTCGGGCCTAGAGCATCAGGGTATAACTTCCCTGCCCGCACATATCTTTTTTTTCACAACTTCAGGTTTGGGGCTAAAGGACAGATGTACATAGGTTTAGCTTTGCGATTACCGAATTGCACATTTTTGCGATTTGCTATTTGGGAATCGCAAACACCCATGTACTAATGTGTCTTTGCCACATTTTATGACTCCCATTTGATCACAAACAGACATACCTCATTAATTTGCATGAGTTAGGTCTCAGTTTGTGACCCATTGGGAATTGCTAAAATCATAGGGATGGTGGCCTGCTGGAGTCTGCAGACCACAATGTCTGTGATTGCTTTTAAATAAAGCTATTTTTTTGTTTGAAATGCCGACCATTTTCCTTAAAGGAAAATGGGGTGTGTTTCAAATAAAAAAGGAAATGTTTTCATTTTTCAAGATTAGGGAGTGGTCCATGGGACCACAGCCTGCTCTTGAAAAATATTTTCACCAACGTTCCCAAAGGGAAGGGGTTGATTAGGGACCCCTTCCCATTTGCGAATGGGTTGCCACTAACTTGGAGTTGGTGGTAAAATGCAAATGTTTTGCTATCCCATTTCAGTCGTAAAACATTCACACGTACCGCTGTGAATCGCCCGTTCGAAATACTGAATCGCAACTGGGGTTTGGTACATGTGAAAAAGCTTTTATTCATTCGCAAATGTCCCAATTCTGTAGATCGTGCAGTTTAAGACCGAAAATTCACTTTGTACATTTAGCCCTATGTCCCTGAGTCCTGTAATGGCTGTCAGTAAAATTTTTCTTATGTTGCTGGCAGCCAATCAGGGCACCCACTTGGCAATGTTGGGGACCGTGGGGGGAGCCTCAAGGCCCCTTCAATCCCTGCTGGCTCCCACCTCCTGCGGTAGCCAGCAGTGCTTTGACAGAGAGGGAGCTGCTAACATTCAGCTCCCTCGCTGTCAAAGCAATTGTGCTCCTCTTTGAGAAAGCGAGAGCAAAAGTCTCTCTCTTGCTCAAAGTGGAGCACAAATTGCTCTGGCTTGGCTGGAGCGGTAAAGCTCCTGCCAAGCCATAGCAAACAGCTGTGTCCAGGGGTTGGGCAACCCGGGACATAGCAGGAGCCGACACTGGGTGGAGGTGGTCCCCAAGGCCATCTTTGGCTCCAGGAGGGGGCCATGCATGCTTTCTGGTCCAACATCTAGCTTTTTGCCAAACTTGGTGTAATTCCGTTCAGCAGACAGAACATGGGGAAAATGTATTTTGGGACCCCCCTTTTTTCTCAACCACCACTTGACGAATCACCCCAGATCTTTCAACAAAGCAGCTGAACCAAAAAGGATACGTTTTTTGAAAATTTCGTGAAGATTTGTCAAGCGCTGCCAAAGTTATTGGCAAAACAGAAAACGTTTTTCCTATAGACACTTTGGTCCTAATTATAACTACCTACTTACCTACCGGCTATATATATATATATATATATATATTTTGTTTGACGCTGCTGGAGGAAGTGTGTGTTTTTTCTGTGGATTACTAAGAGGTGTCTGACACACCTCAACCGGGCCCCGAATCCGAGAGGCAGAGGCAATCTTTGTGTCAGGAACATTGTGGAAGTTTAAACTTGTGAAGAATGCCCGCCGGCTGCGATATGGAGCATTGACAAAGCTCTGATGGAAGGGCCACTGTATGAGGCCCGCCTGAACTTGGGACATGTACTTGTTTGCAGCCAGGGTTTGCAAGAGGAATATTCCTCTGCACTTCGAGCTTGAAATCACCTTGAGAGGCGGACTATGAGCTGCAAAAGAATACAGTGGTCGTGGGATTTCCCTGTTTAGAACTGTGGCCGAGGTATGGAACTTTCCTTTTATTGCTTGTTGGCACTCTGGACCCAGTGAAATCAGTGAAATTTTACCAATATTGACATTGGGAACCAATAAAGCATTAAGGACAGATGTGAAGCATTGTGGGATATGAAGTCCTAAAACAAAGTCAATAACGAAATAAATGTGTCAACGAGGGTTAACATTGAATAACAACCACTTGGTGTAAAGGATGAACCTGAAGAATAATGAAAAGTTGGTACTTACCCTCGCTGCGCAAAAATGTATTAATGAGTGATGCATTTTTTGAACACTTGAAAAAGATTCTGTTCCTTTAATTGGAGAGATTGTCCTTTCTCAATGTCTAACAAGTCACGTATTTAAAAGCTAAACGAACCCACCGTAATGTCAGCTTGGCATATGATTAAGAGTCGCAGGACTCGAAACGCGTAATGCTTGTTTGGTTTGTTTTAAATAAATGAACTGGTTGAAAAGCATCGTTGGTGTGGCCTGTTTGACGCTGCTGGAGGAAGTGTGCGTTTTTTCTGTGGATTACTAAGAGGTGTCTGACACACCTCAACCGGGCCCCGAATCCGAGAGGCAGAGGCATTCTTTGTGTCAGGAACATTGTGGAAGTTTAAACTTGTGAAGAATGCCCGCCGGCTGCGATATGGAGCATTGACGAAGCTCTGATGGAAGGGCCACTGTATGAGGCCCGCCTGAACTTGGGACATGTACTTGTTTGCAGCCAGGGTTTGCAGGAGGAATATTCCTCTGCACTTCGAGCTTGAAATCACCTTGAGAGGCGGACTATGAGCTGCAAAAGAATTAGGTGGTCGTGGGATTTCCCTGTTTAGAACTGTGGCCGAGGTATGGAACTTTCCTTTTATTGTTTGTTGGCACTCTGGACCCAGTGAAATCAGTGAAATTTTACCAATATCGACATTGGGAACCAATAAAGCATTAAGGACAGATGTGAAGCATTGTGGGATATGAAGTCCTAAAACAAAGTCAATAACGAAATAAATGTGTCAACGAGGGTTAACATTGAATAACAACCACTTGGTGTAAAGGATGAACCTGAAGAATAATGAAAAGTTGGTACTTACCCTCGCTGCGCAAAAATGTATTAATGAGTGATGCATTTTTTGAACACTTGAAAAAGATTCTGTTCCTTTAATTGGAGAGATTGTCCTTTCTCAATGTCTAACAAGTCACGTATTTAAAAGCTAAACGAACCCACCGTAATGTCAGCTTGGCATATGATTAAGAGTCGCAGGACTCGAAACGCGTAATGCCTGTTTGGTTTGTTTTAAATAAATGAACTGGTTGAAAAGCATCGTTGGTGTGGCCTGTTTGACGCTACTGGAGGAAGTGTGCGTTTTTTCTGTGGATATATATATATATATATATATATATAATCTACTGGCGGTCGCCAGTAGATAGTTATAGTTAGGACCGTGATTCCATAGGAAATCCGCCACATTCTATTTGGAATAACTTTGGCGCCGGTTCACGAATCCTCGCGAAATTTTCAAAATAGGTGGGGCGCTCCGCTCCGCTCCTTCCCTGAAAGTCTCGGGGGGATTCGTCAAGCGGGGGCTGAGAAAAAGGGGGGGGTCCCAAAACGTGTTTTCCCCATGCATTTTTCCATAGGACCTTTAGTCCAAGCTACAGCCCGAACGGCTGAACAGAATTACTTGAAATTTGGCAGAGAGGTAGTCCTCAGGTCAGGGATGTGCCTTTTGCAGGTCTGGTGTAAATCTGTTCAGTATTTCCTGAGAAAATAGCATTTAAATCAATATATCTATCTATAGGCGCGCGCCGTGCGCGTACGGTAATCCTTACCGTACGCACACGCTGCCGTGCGCGAGCGCGATTCTGATTGGTTGTTAGATCTTAGTAAACATTCAAATCGGTCGAAACCAGGAAGTGTCGGCCACCATTTTGTCTCTCGCAGGGGGTGAAAAACAAAGGTGGAGAACGTGAAAAGGGGGCAGGGTGGACAGATCCTGACCCCCTAGCCTTGGTCAGGGGGTCCCAGAAGGACCCCCAAGGGCAAAAATGTATTTAATTTTTTTTACGAAAAATCGCGGAGTGTGCGTCGCGTGCGCGTACGGTAGAAACGGAAAAAATCCGCAAACTACGTAACGTGGGCGCGCGGTGCACGAAGCGCACCACGCGCCCACAGCACGCGCACGGTGCGTGAAGCGCACCGTGCGCGTACGGTACGCGCACAGTGAAAAACCTTACAAAAAAATAAATACATAACTTAGCATTTAAAAAACCGTACAAATTCACTGAAAAAAGCATAGGTTTCACACACATTATAGTTAGGAATTAGCATTTAAAAAATCTTGCAAATTCACTTAAAAAACCATAGGTTTCACACATGTTATAGTTAGCTGGGCATTTCACTCCTGAAAAACCATTGAAATTCCCCCGTTATAGTTAGTGCAGGCAACTATAACACACGCGACCGCAATCCTCTGCTGATGCTAATACTGTATTTAGACACTTATTTACCCATGTCTTCTTCCATTAATTTTCAGCTATACATATATTACAAATATTTTTTTTTCATAAAGACACATATGTCATCAGTGATGTAATATCTGACGCCAGCAGCAGAGGATTGCGGTCGCGTGAGTTATAGTTGCCTGCACTAACTATAACGGGGGAATTTCAATGGTTTTTCACGAGTGAAATGCCCAGCTAACTATAACATGTGTGAAACCTATGGTTTTTTAAGTGAATATATATATATATATATATATATATATATATATATATATATATATATATATATATATATATATATATATATATATATATATATATATATATAAAATCTCAAAATCCTGTTATGCCTGGGATCCCCCAAGGAACAGGTATGGACCACAGCGTGTTTATTGCAGTCAAATTAGCAGCATATTCAGCATTTTATAATTTCAGCTGTTGCAGGGATTCTGCTTATGCACAGAACTATGCACAGGAAACCAGGACCTCAGTGAATTGTGGTGTACCAAAAACTCATCTCAGAACCCAGAACCACTTATCCGACCAGCATCAGTGTCCCATTCGTTATCCGAGTTTTATCTCGGCAGTACCAATGTATAGACAACCCAGAACAAGCGACTTAGGGTATTCTCAGGAATGGTGGAAATCAGAAATACCTGTTCGTAATTATTCTCATATCAGTACACAACAGAATAAACAGAGACACAGTAAAGTTTAAAGAGTTTATTTCATAAACCTCGTGTCCTAAGATGCAGTACTTTGGCTAACATAAGCAGACAAATGATTAAGATCAAAACCATCAGCATAGTTACAATACCATAGAAAATGAAAGGAGTAATCATAATAAAATGACAGTGGATGACAGCCACCTTCCTTTCGCTAGTAAACTAATATTATTATTATTAGACTAATAAAAGGTCTCTAGGCTTGAATGGGGAACCGTAAAGATCAGCTTAGTGGAATCACATCACAGGATCAGCTTAGACTCTGCTCCTGGGAAAGCTCTTCTTCCGAATGTGTGCAAAACATGCAGCACTGCAATATTAAAAGCACTCGACTTTCAGGTATTTGCAGCTGCATGCGTGTTATGGCTAAATAGTGGGCCGATCAACCTGAACCCAACAACATGCACCGTCTAGCGACCCAGACTGTTTCTTTACACAATGTTCAGACCAAGGTCGCTGCTCACTGTTAGCGATGTGAACAACAGACAGTTCTCATGTGAAGCAAAGTCGAGCAAGCATTTCTCAATTAATAACATGTAACTACAGTGTCGTGTGCAAAAGCAGCAAAAGCGGCAAGATGGCATACTAACATCTAACGCGGTTGTTCTAACTTAGCATTGTACGTATATAGATAGCAGTCTTCACTAGACCCCCCCTTGATCGGACCACTAACCAGTAGGGGCGCACTTTCAAGAACGCAGAGTTCAAGTTTGATATAACGGAACCAAGGGCATAAATTGTGAGTCCATATAAGGTAAGTGAAAAGTTCGAAGAAAAAAAGGAGAGAAAAAATACATTTAAAGGCGAAAAAAAATATCATCGATGGATGTTCAACGAAATGAAGAGGGAGAAAAGTTAATCCATCAAGGTATAAGCACAATAAGTTGCAACAGCTTCCAAGAGGAAATCATTGGAACGTTCTGCAAAATTATCTGCCATCCAGTTCAGCAAGGGGAAGGAACACACATGTTTCTCGACAACCGGAGCCTCCAGCACCATCAGAGGACAACTGGTGTGTTCCTCAAGATAACTTCTCGCTAAGAATTCAGCTGCAGCCGTTCCGATGTCCCAATTCCCTAGGACTCCATGTGCTGCTCCACAGGCCATAATCCTGACGCCAGAACAGTCCAACTCATGAGCCACTAAGGGGCTCATTAGCCGATCTTAATCCGGGGCAGGAGACACCGAGTTCGACAGGCACAAATCCAGAGCCCATTGGAACGGACAATCTAGGCAATGAAAGACAGGCTGCACACAAGTAAAGTAGGGAAACCGGAAGGACAATCCATAGACTATGCTTAAAGTTGCCAGTGGTGAAGTGCCATAGTATTCAAGCATCCGGTTACGAAGATGGAGCAGCCGTGACATGCTGTCATGTGACGCAAGATGTGCATCCATAGCGTAGTACGCAGATCAACAAAAGCACCCCAGCTACGAGGGCGAGAAGCAAAGGGAGACCTCCGAAGACACTGGAAAAAATAGAATGAAAAAATGCCGGGATCACACCAAAAATAGTTTGAAAGGATGTCACGAGGCCGGAGCCCACAATTTTAAAAAAATGAGCCAGGCCACTTGTTGACGAGGCATTAAAGATAGTCTGAATCAGGGCCCCAAAATGAAGTGGGAGATCAGTATTCAAAAGCGCTTGCACCTCTGTGCGCGTGTTTGCTATGTGAAGGACAAATGTTTCCCGGGATGAAGTCAACGCGACTTCTTTTTGAGACAATAGAGCCCTTATTCTGCTCATCTTATTGAACTCTGCTTTCAAGGTTGGAATGGAAGGCCAGATGGATAAATCGAGCCGTCCATGCTGGGGTGGGAAAAGGACGTTATTACAACAAACTACTCTCTGTGATACAGTCACTATGTAGGGAATTCCCACTACCATCCCACAGCAAGCTTCATTATTTAATAACAAATAACTACCGTTAGCAAGCAGCGTAAAAGACGGTGTTATAACTGGCACCGGGATCCCTTTCAGGATGCAAGCTAAATTAGGAGCGTGCACATTACATGCACCATGCAATTGAATGTGCCGACACACTACAGAGTGATCCGGAGTGGAAGTGCACTCTTCGGGCCCGATTCACAGAACTAACTTAAGACAAAATCCTAAACTTACTACCATTTTGGTATTCACAGAAGGCACTTACTCATTTTGGTATTCACAGAAGGCACTTACTGATTTCGGTATTCACAGAAGTTAGGAGTCCTAAGTTTAGGACTCCTAAATGCCTTCTGTAAATACCGAAAGTCTTAAAATTAGGATTTGTCGCAGTTTAGTAGTAGTATAGTTAGGACTCCTAACTTTCGGACTCCTAAATGCCTTCTGTGAAAACCGAAAGTCTTAAAATTAGGATTTTTCTCAATTTATTAGTAGTAAAGTTAGGACTCCTAACTTTAGGACTCCTAAATGCCGTCTGTGAATACCGAAAACCTTAAAATTAGGAATTTTCTCAGTTTAGTAGTAGTATAGTTAGGACTCCTAACTTTAGGACTCCTAAATGCCTTCTCTGAATACCGAAAGTCTTAAAATTAGGATTTTTCTCAATTTAGTAGTAGTAAACTTAGGACTCCTAACTTTAGGACTCCTAAATGCCTTCTGTGAATACCGAAAGCCTTAAAATTAGGATTTTTCTGAGTTTAGTAGTAGTAAAGTTAGGAGTCCTAACTTTAGGACTCCTAAACTGAGAAAAATCCTAATTGTAAGACTTTCGGTATTCACAGAAGGCATTTAGGAGTCCTAAACTTAGGACTCCTAACTTCTGTGAATACCGAAGTGAGTAAGTGTCTTCTGTGAATACCAAAATGAGTAAGTGCCTTCTGTGAATACGAAAATGGTAGTAAGTTTAGGATTTTGTCTTAAGTTAGTTCTGTGAATTGGGCCCTGTACCTTTTAAGTAAACCTCTTTTCCGTCCCTCACGCATCTGTACGTGAATGGGAGTGACCAAACTTCGTGCAGGAAGGCAGTACCCAGTTTTTCATATCTGCCAAGGGCATAACGTTTCATGCACGAACTGAACTTAAACAGGGGGAAGGGTAATGTGATCAACCCGTGGATAAGCCACACAGCGGAGTTTAATTCGGCAACAGAGAAAGGTAAAGGTTCTAACTTTTCAATGTGCAGCAATGAGTTTGTTGCATCTTTCATGGACATGAACTGTTGTTTCGCAGTTAAATTGAAAGGAAGGAACAAAGATGAAGTATTCATGTAATCCCAAGGGACTTTCCCAGCCTTTAACGTTTGCAACGTCGATGCAAACAACATAATGGAACGCAATTGATTTTGACCATGATACAAAACAGACAAATCATCCTGCAGAATGTCTACCACAGATTAGGCCTGGGCGAAAATTTCGTTCCGTTCGCGGAAATTGCGATAATTTGACATTTTCGCGTTCCGCGGAGAGCGCGAAAATGTCAAAAATTCCGGTTTCCGCAGCTTGGCGATAATTTGTTTCTTGCTCGCGCTATAAAATAATACATTCTCGCGCGCGCGATCGCCTTACCTGAATCCCTGCGTTCGCCGACAAGTTTTCTTGATCCGGTCGCGTTCTCCATGAGATGTTGTATTGTTTTTAGCCATTTGCGCTGTCTCGCGAGAGTTCGCGCCCGCAGTGACGTCATGCGTCGCGCGACGCGCGATCACGTCTTTCTTCTCGCGATCATGCACCGCGAGAAAACTCTAAACAAGATAGCCGCGCCCGCAAGCAACCACATGGGTAAGTTGGCGACCCGTAACCATGCAGAAAATCTCGCGAACATGCCGGAAAAAAACTTCCGCATCTTCGCGATATTTCCGCTTGTTTGCGATAATTTTAAACATTTTCGCGATAATTTGCGAAAGTTAATTTCGCAAATTCCGCCCACCCCTACCACAGATGAAACAATATTATCTAAGGTATAAATTCTGGAAGACAGGGTGTTAATGCTATTCTCTATTACAGCCAATACCTTCTCCACATTGGCTTGATCAATAGCTCGCAATCTGGATGCAGCTTCAATCTGTGATAGCTTCCAAACTTCGTTGTAAACAGCATATACCCATCTTTTGGACCTGCCAACCGCAGGACCCTTAACAAAATCAATCAAATCTATTTTGTCGTTCAATTGTGATAAATGAAGTTTAACAGATGCTAAGGTGGAATGTTGCAGCCAAGATTGGCATAACTTCCCTACTGAGTAGGTAGTTACTGTGTGAGAAGATTCAAAACGGGGGTCTACACGAACTTGTGTATACCCCGGTGCCAATTCCAGAAACCGATGTTGACAGGAATCTGAGCTTGTTTGCCATACTAACCACCCTTCCGGATTTAATTCAGAAATATTGAAGGATGTGTTGGAAATGTATGACTGCAACGTAGCAAGGGACAGATCCGTATGATTATCCCAATTAGGATAAGCACCCAGACCCGGAGTGGAGGGAGAATTACATTTTTTAGAAGTAGCCAATCCAAAACAGGTGGTCTGAAAAATTGACGAATTCAAAAATAACATGTGGTTCGGGATGAGGTAGGCACGATGCAAAGCTTCTGTTCCCTGTACCTGCCACTGTTTAGAACCCCAAACTGATTTAAGATCGATAGTAGCTTTCCACAGATCATTGCATCCGATTGCCAACTCGTCCATCAAGGACTTGGAATACAACAATTTGGTGTGTGTCAGTCTAACTTTAGAAGCCGACTCAGCCGCAACCTTAAAATAAAAGGAGGCCGGATTCGACACACTGGAATCAGAAAAATATGTGAATTTGTCCACTAAAGTGGTGGAGCTGCCCAGCCTAGGGGCTGGACAGTGTTCCCATTGTGTATAATTTACAAAATTTCTAAACGTATTTGCTTTGTGTAGGAAATGTGTGCCATAATGTTGATAACAGAATTGCTCATCATAATAAGCAGTATCTAAATACAAATCTTCAGCATCAAATGCAGCATAATATTTCAAATTAGAAAACAGTGCTTCTATTGCTTGTACATTCCAATCATCCGAGTGGATGTTCTGCTTAACTACATCACCCATAGAAACACGAAATACATTTGGCACATTGATTACTTCAGTGGGACCATGAATTTGAAATTTGACAGCATCCCAGGCGATTCCATCCAGTACAGGCCAGACAGAAATGTTCACAAAAGTCTGGTCCCTTTTCATAATATGTGATGAGGAGTGGGGGGCCACAGTTCCTTTAATTAGTCTAATTGTAGATCTTTCTTTCAGGTAGTGTCCATTTATAAGTCTGAAAAACACTACCAGAAAACCAATGGACATAAACAAAAAAATACATATGAGCACCAGCCAAATGTAAGTCCAAGGGGGAATTAAAAAGTGTCTTTTGAACCAGGCAACAAAAATCGAAACGTTTGATGGGGCAATGGAAGTCATTGAATTAGTGTCAAAGGAGTTGCGCGACTGGGTAACTGTGGTGGATTGTAAAACAGGCAACGGGACATCCGCAGGATAAGCATACTCAATATCTTCAGGTAGACCACCAGGTGTCGGTGGCAATACAGGAAGGGTAACTGTATGCATCTCGACGGCAACATCAGGCAAGGTGTTAGAAGCTGGGAACACAACAGAATTTCTCAGCATCGAAGGGCAAGAAACCGCTGGAGTCATACTAAGAAGAATCGGCCACTCGCTGTAGCTTGACATTGTCAATAGAGATGTACCTGTTATCCTTGCGACCAGGAAGTGGATGTAAAATGACTGCACGTGTACCCTGTACTCCAAGCACCGGAACTGGTGCACGATAAGAGGGGCCGAACTCCTTCTTGTTCTCCACCTTCTCACGGACCAGATCACCAACTCGAGGTAGCCAGCCGACTACCGGAATCTGAAGCGCAGCATCCGAGGGTACGTGTCCCTTCGTTAGACTGTCTCTGGCTTCTTGTAGATTCTGTAATAGAGCACAGTGATCATCTACATCAAAGGGTGCAGCCTACGCCGCCATGTCTAGACCATCAAGGTCAGGGACAAACATTCGTATGCCAAAGAGCATCATGTATGGGGTCCGCCCACCCAGAGACCTTCTAGGGAGATTATTAAGTGCACGTTGCATGTCATACAAGTGGGCTAGCCAGTTCCGGCCAGTACCTAAAACCCTGGCTGTCAAAGATTGCTTTAAGTCAAGGTTCATTCGCTCCACCACACTATTACCCTCAGGTCGGTATGAAGACGAAAATTTGACTTGGACCCCCAAATTTCTCATGGCTTCTTTGTACGCCTTAGAGGCGAACGCAGGGCCCTGATCAGAATGAAAGGTACCACATGCAAAACTTCCAACAAAGCCACGCAAATCCTTGATGACAGTACGGGCATCAGCACTCCTTTGTGGCCACACCCACAGAAAACGTGTGCACGAATCCACTGCAACCAAGATGTATTTGTACGCAGTATCAGAGGTAAATGGACCGCAATGATCTAAATAAACACAACCCAGTGGTTTATTAGATATGTACAACTGAGTTTGTGGTGGGCGCGCCGCAGTTGAAGGTTTTATCTGCTGGCAAATGTCACAATCAAGAACTTAAGCGCGAGCTTGTTTATATAAACCGCACCACCAGTAACGTTGTTGTAACAGAGATACAGTAGCTGCAACGCCGGCATGCGCTGATGCCATGCCCTCGTGAGCTGCTAATATCAAAGATGGTCTGCAGTCCGCGTTGGGAATCAATCTGTCACCAACGTCGGTAATCCTCACTAATGGGACGTTATCAGGACTTAAGCGATAATGGTAACGAGAAGGGAAACCTCTTGGATATTTTGTTCCCTTCTCTGTAGCAGCAATAGCTGCCAAGATGTCATCATCGATCTTACTTTGTGATCTTGTAACTGCTGCTACTAAGTATGTCGCCACTGCTGTTTTTGCTGCCTCGTCAGCTAGGCTGTTGCCGACAGCATGGACACCAACTCGTTGGTGACCAAGAGTGTGAATAACATTCACGAGAGGCAGATGTTCTTTAAGTTCTGCCACTCGAACCCAAAGCGTTTTATGCTTAATTGTGCTACCTTTGGAATCACGATAGTCATTTTGAGACCAAAAATGTAGATTGTCGTTGTAAGATTGTACACAATAAAACGAGTCACTAACTATAAGAGTAGTGACTCAAAGATCAGCAAACTCCAGTGCAATACCAGAGCACGAAGCTCCGCCAACTGTGCGGTACAATCACCCAATGACTGCATATGCACGACATCGGATTGGAATTCACCATTCACGAAAGTACCGACCACAATTGCGCAGGCCGCTGAGTAGGCATGCTTCGATCCAGTATCCGGTTGCGCAGAACCGTCAGTGTAAATGACACAATGGTAATCCTCGAGCGGGCGCAAGGACAGAGGAGCTGGATGAACTAATTCATACTGTAAAAACTCCTGTGTCTGTAGAGTCGCGTCAAAGATATTTGTGACGTCGGGCGATGTCAAGGAAGTGGCCCATTGTATCCACCGTGGATGCAAAGCCTTAGAATTAGGTACACTTGCTTTCGTCACCGCCTCAAGGGCAGGATAAGGTGTCACCACCAACATGCGTTTACCTTGCGATAGCGCTCGTTCTTTCAGAATCGCCATCTGCACTGCCGTCAGAACTTTCTCGACAGCGGAAAATCGCAGTTCAGCCAAAGTGTACAGGTGTGATTTGTAGGCAATGGGGACGGTGTCGCCCTAATTGAACGTTAGGTATGTGAAACCCACCACGCCCGGCACAATTTTTATGACCAGGTTAGTGTGGTTATCACGCGTTAGTAAGTATTTTGAAGCAAGAAGGTCAGCTTGCAATGATTGCAATATAGCTGAATGCTCCGGCAGCCAATATGATTTGGAAAAAGTAGGTTGTACCAAGGCATAAAGCGACTTGATACGCTGGGCATAATCAGGAATGTACGTTCGTCCGAAATTCAGAAAGCCCAGCAGGGATTGTAATTTCTTCAGTGTCGTAGGAGCACGTAGGCATGCGCATTTCTCCAGGAAGTGCGGAGCCAATCCTCGACCTTCATTGTTGAGTTTGTATCCCAAAAACAACACTGTATATTCCGCAATGTGAGACTTTGCAAAGTTGAATTTGTAACCGTAGTCTGCAAACAAAACAATAATGCGATCAACGCGACACAGATGCAGCCACAACTCGTCATCAGTGAGATAAATATCATCCACATACGAGTACGCATCAGGGTCTATGCTCTCTAACAGAGAGACTACACGAGCGGCAAAGACTCCAGGGCTGTTCTTATAGCCCATCGGTAATCTTTTGAAATGTTTTTGTTTGCCGCCCGAGGTGAACGCTGTCCATTCACTACTAAGAGAGGGCAGGTTATGGCTATAAAAGCCGTTGGAAATGTCAAGTGTTGTTTTAAACCGTTTTCTCACGAGACTATCGACGTGAGCCGAACTGTGGGTATTCTGTACTGCGCATGTCCGGCAATGAGAGTTTAAATGCCGGTAATCCAAAACCAGGCGGTACGACCCGTCAGGCTTCGTCACAGTGAATAGAGGATTATTCATAGGTGACACACATGTTTCAATTACACCTTGATATTCCAATTGTTCAAGGATAGTAGCGACGTGAGGTCTTGCTTCGCGACGCTTGGGATATTGGGGTTGTGGCTGGGGCGTGGACCGCAACGGAATCTCATGGCTGGGAGACAATTTATCCCAGCCTACCTGATTACGATACAAAGCAGATGCAAGCACCAGAGCCCACTCCTCGGGGAACTTCTTAGCTTGGTCCTTTGGCACTGTGTGCGCAAAGGACGGGAGGATCATCTCCTCCCCTCTAGGAGCATCTAAAATGAAAGCCGGGGGCCAATCAGCCGCTGCCAATAGAATATCATAGGAAGATGTCAGATTATCCCAAAAAAATCCCTTGAATTGTGCGTTGTATGTCACCTTCAATTAAAAGGACTATATTATACAGTCTATCAGGGGGAGCCACTCTAGTGTCAGCAGTTTCTACAGTTATGAACGTATCAGTTGCTGTCGCCACCAGATATGGACGCAGTGCTTGTCGCACTACTGTAACTTCCGCAGCACTGTCGAGCAGCGTTAGTGCCCATGTCAGGTACTGAAGCTGCGTTCGTACCATCTGTGGCATACCTCGCTGTTAGCGCAGCAACTTTCTTCTTCTGAAACGGGGGTCGTTGACGTGCAGACTCTTCCTGCTTGTCTTTGCCGTCAGACTGATGGGGTTGCTCACGACTTTGGGCACCCCTTCCTTTCCCACGGTCTTCGCCACTGGATTGTGAAGCCAATGTTTCCTGTGAAGAACGAGGAGAGCGTTGTTCAGAAACCTGAAATCTATCAGGTGACTTAATATTAGATCGATCGCGCAGATCATATGTGCGTTCGCTAAACGACTGTACGGGTGAGGCAGGACGAGACCCCTTTTTCTGATGCTGCTTCCCCTGTTTCTTTGCTCGCCAATTTTGTTTAGGAAAATTGGGACGTTCATCTTTAGTAGACGAGCTCACCTTAGTTTGCTGTACTATATCAGGAATTATCACAGTTGGCTTAACACCCAAAGCACTACGGCCAACGGTCCTATAGGCTTGCGCAATAATTTTAGCAAACTACTTAGGCCTGTCGAGTTCATCCACGCGGTCCAGCTTATTAGCAACTTGGAACTGCATGGCATCGCCTTTGAGGTTGCCCATTACCATGGAAGCCACCACATCGAACACTCCGACAAGCCTCATACCCAATTCAACAGCAGCCTCCGCTCCGTGATTCTCTTGAACACGCTTAATGACGGAGGGTAGTACAGACATAGACGGAGTGCCGAAGCACTTCGAGTAGGTCGCGGCAAAGACCTTGCCCCAGTTGTCACAATCGGCCATATCTGGGACTAAGTCTTTCGGCAAACTAATGGTGAGAATCCTGTGTTTCTCCACAGGAGAGGTATGTGGAAAAACCGCCTCCAGTTGGTCAAATTTCTCAGCAAGCCAATAAGGTAACTCATCCTTACTTTTGGAGCGGTTGCCCATTACCGAATTAACCATAACAGGACTAATAACCACCGCATGGTGGTCTGTTGGTTGGCCCGCAACAGCAGGTGCCCCCACCTGCACGTTGCGTGACACGTACTGCACTAAAGCCCAATGAACTGTAATCAGGGCTGTGTGTAGTACCCGCAACTCAGCCACCGCCACCGTGAAATAGCGGGACTAAGGCGTAAATCTGGCTAGCACCAGCCATGTGGCCCCTGCAATAGACAACGGGCCCATTCTAGCCGGTGCAACAGCATGGGGAAGGGCGCCATTAAACCAAATGGTATGCTGCCAGGCAGAAATAGGAATTTCTTGTGTCCTATATGGCGTATAGATCGCAGGTAGCTGCGTGGGAGTATAGGAATGAAACGTATCATCGTCTGCATCCACCGCCGGAAAGGTCACCCAAGAGTAAAACAACTCATAAGGGTAAGACGCATCAGCGCTCACCACAAAAATAACAGCCATCCCATCATCCGGCACCCCATACGTCGTCAAATGACGGTGCAGAGGTGCACGACTATGCGCGGCTATGTCAACCGCCATAAGGACACACTAAAGATTATAAACGATATCAACAGTAGCACTGGGGTGCAGTAAAAATAACCTTTTTAATGATCAAGCTTGAAAGAACCTATAAGTCGAAATACAGGCAGGTTAAACCCGTCACTCCCGTTAACCGGAAACAAGAGTGAGGGTGTTGTGGGCTAATATAAGCACTACTAAGGCGTTTCAAATCAATCGACCAAACGTTAGGTGCGCCATGTTGCAGGGATTCTGCTTATGCACAGAACTATGCACAGGAAACCAGGACCTCAGTGAATTGTGGTGTACCAAAAACTCACCTCAGAACCCAGAACCCCTTATCCGACCAGCATCAGTGTCCCGTTTGTTATCCGAGTTTTATCTCGGCGGTCGCAATGTATAGACAACCCAGAACAAGCGACTTAGGGTATTCTCAGGAATGGTGGGAATCAGAAATACCTGTTCGTAATTATTCTCATATCAGTCCACAACAGAATAAACAGAGACATGGTAAAGTTTAAAGAGTTTATTTCATAAACCTCGTGTCCTAAGATGCAGTACTTTGGCTAACATAAGCAGACAAAATGATTAAGATCAAAACCATCAGCATAGTTACAATACCATAGAAAATGAAAGGAGTATTCATAATAAAATGACAGTGGATGACAGCCACCTTCCTTTCGCTAGTAAACTAATATTATTATTATTAGACTAATAAAAGGTCTCTAGGCTTGAATGGGGAACCCCCTACCGTAAAGATCAGCTTAGTAGAATCACATCACAGGATCAGCTTAGGCTCTGCTCCTGGGAAAGCTCTTCTTCCGAATGTGTGCAAAACATGCAGCACTGCAATATTAAAAGCACTCGACTTTCAGGTATTGGCAGCTGCGTGCATGTTATGGCTAAATAGTGGGCCGATCAACCTGAACCCAACAACATGCACCGTCTAGCGACCCAGACTGTTTCTTTACACAATGATCAGACCAAGGTCGCTGCTCACTGTTAGCGATGTGAACAACAGACAGTTCTCATGTGAAGCAAAGTCGAGCAAGCATTTCTCAATTAATAACATGTAACTACAGTGTTGTGTGCAAAAGCAGCAAAAGCGGCAAGATGGCATTCTAACATCTAATGCACTTGTGCTAACTTAGCATTGTACGTATATAGAGAGCAGTCTTCACTACACTGCATTACACGTTTCGACAGTGAAACACTGTCTTGATCACATGACATGCTTAGAGCCAATCCGCATTAAGTACTGGTGAAAAACAGTTAAAACTACTTAAATACACATAGTCTTGGTTATAGAGATAGAAGAAACATTTCTACATTTCCCCATAGACAAAAATGTTTACCTTCACATTTCGCAATGTGCAAATTCGCAAAATTAAATAAATAAATATATGTGTGAAATAAAGTGCAAGTGCAATAAATCATACTAAAATTCACCAGTTATTTAAAACAGCATAACTGTTAAAAAATTATACATTAATATTTAAATTTGAGAAGCCTGTAGTGTATTGAGATATTTATGAGCAAGTGCAATATATTGTTTTCTCTCTTTCTCTAGCAAATGCAATGTAGTTTCTAGCTTAGTCCCATGTGGGGTTAATTCATACTTTCCATCACTTTCAAGTTCCCCTATTCAGTAACAAGTGCTAACATACCGAAAGTGTATTGGGGAAGCCCACAGAATCTATGGACTAAATCAAAAGGATACATGAGCATAATGAGTATTATCACTTTAAAATCACTCCCAATAAATAATCTCGGCTGTCACCCCGTAAAAAGACCGATCAAATCAAAGGTATAAACCGGAGCCTCCAGTTAAGAACCCATGATAAAACCCCGTCTAAAAACCGAATAAAAAGCCAGTCGAATAAAACCAGGAGTATCTAAAAAAGTGATTAAATACATTAACAGTTCAGATAATTCACACATGAAGAAGTTATAAAAAATGATGCAGTTCCTCTCCATTGTTTAAACCTTTAGGCATTTTAGTATCGAGAATTAGTATGTAGTATGACTCTAATTGTCTGATTTTCTTTTCCCTGTTTCCCCGTCTAATTGATTTGGGTACCATATCAATAACATAGTAGCTAAGTTCTTTTAAGTTGTTGTTGTGCACATGTTTAAAATGTCTAGCTACTGGGTAACTGAGATCCGAATTCACTATAGCTCTCAAATGTTGTAAAATGCGGTTAAAAGCCTGCAATTTAGTACTTCCCACATATCTTAATTTGCAGGTACATTCTAAAAGGTAAACTGCAAATTCTGTATGACATGTTAGCATTTTGGAAATGTTCATAGGATTTGAATCAAATGCTCCAGTTAACTCGCTTGTGTTTTTACCAAATTTGCAGGGTATACAGGAGCTACATTTAAAGAAACCCATCCTCTTAGACAGCCAATTAGATGTCTTCATAACCTCTGGACTAGATCTAACTAATGCATCTCTCGTTGAGGGAGCCCGTCTAAAGGTAATATTCGGTAGTTCAGGCACCATTTGAGACATAGTAAGATCTGTTTTAATGATAGACTAGTTTTTATAAATGATCTTTCTAAGTTGTTTTTCTTGTTGGCTGTACGCTATAATGAGTCTTATAGTGTTGTCTGATTCAATCGATTTCTTATCATTACAAGTATTTACAGTTGTTTCCATGCCAATCCTAAAAGTGTTGGCTTTGTTCATTGCTACCATTAGGTCATTCTCTTTGTATCCCCGATCAATGAATCTCAGAAATGCCTCCATTTGGCAATTCTTAAGGTCATAGTCTGTGTTACATATGCGTTTGATCCTCAAGAATTCCCCATAGGGGATACTTTTAATCAGATGACGGGGATGAGAACTACTGGCGTGCAATACCGCATTACCTGCAGTACTTTTTCTGTGTAGTTTAGTGTGAATAAGATTGTCTTTGATGTAGATCTCAACATCTAAGAACTGTATTAACTCCTCACTTGCTTCTGCTGTGAAGCTAAGATTCAAATCATTACTGTTGATACTGTTAACAAAGTCATATGCTGTTTCTTTAGTACCCTCCCAGATGACGAAAACGTCATCTATGAAACGCCACCATTGTTTTACATGTGTCTCAAACAGCTCCTTGTGAGTGGCTCTGAGGACATGCTCCTCCCACCAGCCAACGTGAAGACACGCATAGCTAGGGGAAAAATATGCCCCCATCGCCATCCCGCGAAGCTGCTGAAACATCTCTTTGTTAAAGATGAAATAATTATTGGTCAAACAGATGTTAATCATGTCTAGAATCATTTCATTAGGTTGATGATATTCACTGGAACGTTTAGATAAGAAGTGTCTACTGGCCATTATTCCATCAGTGTGGCGTATACTGGTATACAATGAGCTTATATCCATGACCAGCAGGATATATTCATGTTTCCATTCTACAGATTGTATCTTGGATAGGAAATGACCAGTATCACAAATGTAGGAAGGTAATGACTCTACATAATCATGGAGAAAATAATCAACATATTTAGACATGGATTCAAGTAGTCCCTTTTGTGCCGATATGATGGGCCTCCCTGGTACTGGAATTGTTTTCTTATGTATTTTAGGAATGAAGTAAAGTACCGGTGTAATGAGATGGTCATTTTCAAATCATTAAATGTTGCCTTTCTATAACATTCAGCATCTCCTAGTTGTTTTTGTGCTTCCTCCATGTAAAGCTCTCGAGGCCACAGGACTATGTTGCCCCCTTTGTCGGATTTATTGATTACAAGATCTTCATGTGATTGTCATTTCCGCATCAGTATGGAGTATTGCTTATCCTTATATTTCCTATGTTTGTTTTTTTGCAATACTGTTTTATTGAGTTGTTTGAGGTCTTCTATGACACAATCACTGAAAATATCAATTGCATCCTTGGGCATCATAGGTATAAATGATGAATATGGTCGAAAGGGGGTTAGACTGCTGAGATTACATTGCATGCCCAATTCTAGCAGATCCTCTTGTGTAGACTTAGTTGTACTAGGTTCTTCTTGAGCTAGAGCATGCAGGGAATGGAGTAAAGGAATGTCACAAGCTTGGACCAATTCGTTCATTGCAGTGGTGGATTCAGAAATATTCACTTTTTCGGTCACTTTATTAAGTTTGAAATGTTTCATAAGTTTTAGTTTCCTGATGAATTTGAAAAAGATGTTTTCAAGTTTGCGGATATTTGAAGTTATTGCCTGGACAGAAGGATAAACCAAGTGATAAAAGCTGGAGTTCTGCAACAGTTAATTCAATGTTGGATAGATTGATCACCGTGTTGTCTGGGGCTACTTCTTCACTTCCTGTTATTACCCCTGCCCCCTCTGCCTCTTCCTCTGCCTCTGGATTTTTCTCCTTTGTTTTCTCCTGATATTGTTTTTTCGACGTTTGTCTTCGCTGGATCGTGTGAGCGCAGAGTGTGGCGGCGATCTTCTATGAGAAACCCCAACTCCTCTGATGGGGTATAATCTGTAGGTAGTTTGGTCAGATGGTTATTCGAGACACTGTCATCCGGTTCATAACTGCTGCTTACAGAGCTTCTATCTGAACTTGGCGGGTCAATACTGTCTTGAACTGTGTTATTCGTACTTGTTACGTTCGTAGTTAGGGCTTGTCTTTTTGCATTGTCAAATTTTTTCGAAAACGTGAACACTCTTCCTGTTTCATAATCGGTTTTAGTGAATTTCCACATTTTTCGTGCCTTGATTGTTTCTTCATGTTTAATTAGTTTTGAATTAATATCTTCACAACTTTTTTTAATGAGCTCCTTTTGTTCATGCGCATCCAGTACATCATTCAATTTCTCAATTCTCTTAACAATTTCTTGTCTATCGATCTCAGCCTATTTGATCAAGATCAACAACATATTCATGGATGCTTCTAGGTTATTGTTAGCCCATTCTTTGAGCATTAGTGGGTTGGGCTTCATTTCTCCCACCATTTCGTGAGTTCTGTTCTTTGGAGTTTTTCTAAATTTTTCAACATACTTTTAACATCAGGATTAGAACTTAAAGTATCTCTGCTTCCATTTTGTACTGTGTTCGCGACTGGAAGATTTGAAAATAAAGTATCTGCTGAGGCTTTTCTTTCCCGAAGCGCGTCTGCTGATGTTGCCATTTGCTCGTATTATTAGTTTGCTGGATAACACAATAAACGTTGACTATTGCACACTAGCGCCCATTATTTTAGTAAAATTACTGTTGGAGCACGTTGACCATTGAAAACACTATCTCATTCACCCGCGGAGATTCTAGCAAATATGAGGTAGAGCTATTCCCGCTTACCCAACCGGAGTCAGTCATCTACTCGTCGGCGCCCTCCGACCTCCTTCAAGTTGTCAGCTGATTCCGGGGATCGCTGAGTTTTGCTCATCTCCTCAGTCCGTGCTGCGGGGGTCTGGCTTGAAAGAATACTCCTTCTCGGGTTTTCAAATTTGTCGACTGTTTGATTCTACCAGCCCATTGCAATGAGAGGGTCCATAAAAGGGAAGACAGCCGTACTTCCCCGCAATGTATACAAAATATAAAAATCTTGTTATGCCTGGGATCCCCCAAGGAACAGGTATGGACCACAGAGTGTTCGTCGTAGTTTTTATATATATACATATATATATATATATATGTATGTATATATATATATATATATATATATATATATATATATATATATATCCACAACCAAAGATTACGGAAGTCCGGTGCTTCTGTCGCGGCGGTCCTGGATGGGCTCCGTAAACCAGTAAATTCGTTCGCACCTTTTGTTAATCCAAAAGAATACCAGGACACGCAGGAGTGTACTCAGCAAGTTTTAATGGGCAAGGTCACGCCACACCACACCAACGCGTTTCGCTATTACAGCTTTATCACGGTGTAATCAACCGGGTTTTACTTCCTGTATTTCAATCCTATACAGTTCATAAACATAAAAGAAGGACTTCCAAAATTAAACCATCAAAATTGAGTGTAAACAACAGCGCCATTTTAGCATGTTGAATCGGCGGTATTGCCACATAATTAAACACTCATGTGGATGGCTTGGACATAATACCCACAACACTAAATGGCTTGTGAATTCAAGTCATTAAAAGGATATTGAAAAAACATTGAAAAAACATGGAAAAAGCACAATTTCGCCCCAGTGGGCATTGAATCTCCAAAAATTATTATAACATGGTCTCCATGATTGAATCATTCAAAACACAATTCCGCCCCAGTGGGCTTTGAATTTTCTGAAATTATTGTAGCATGGTCTCCATGATTAAATCATTCAGAGGTAACATCAATTCAAGTTAATTTCAGACAATATTCCAAAGAATCTCGCCCCAGTGGGCTGAAAGTGTGGGTATAATAACGAACTGTATAAAAAAATAACCCTTCTAAGGAAGAAACACCGGTTTGCAGATCATCTGGACATACAATGTTGTAGTTTAACAACTTGCTAGAATTTCAATAGAATGTTTCGTAAGAGTCTTTATACAGTCAATCAAATTCATTTTAGTAGAAACCTCATGATATTTAAATTACAAGATGTACAGCCATTTCTTCGCTAGAATTGAGTCCTTCCGGCATCACAGTGTCAAAATCAATAATGTACCTCGATTCCAAACATCTGAGTTGGCGCTCTCTGTCACCACCTCTCTCTTGTCGTCTGATTGCATCTAAAACAACATAAGATAGCAATTTTTCATTCTGTTTGTGTACACTATAAAAGTGACGAGCTACAGGGTATTGGACATCATGTTTTTTGATGGCACGTAAGTGCTCCAGAACTCTTTTCTTCGCTTGATGCACTGTGCTTCCTATATAAAATTGGTTACTAGGTATATAGCAGGTCGTATCGCTAAGTTGTCTCATACCTTCTTTCAAATAGTCAGTTCTGCTCCAAACCACAACATTTCCCCCTTTGTCGGAACATCTGATTACAATAGAATCATCTTCACGTAAACTTTCAATAGCTTTAAAATGCTGCTGGTCTAAATTGCATCTAGCATTACCATTGGATTTTAAATGAAAATCCGCAGATCACTTTTAGAAGAAGCAGATCCTTGAAAGATGATTTAAGCAAAAATGCTATAACCACCAGAGACTTAAATCATCCCAAATGTGCTTCAGGTTTTGTGACTTGCAAACGGTGCAAGGCCTGTGCCCATAGTACAGATTGTAAGATTCTGAATTTGCCCAAAATGAAAAGGGAGTTTGTAATAAAGGGCAATTTTAATTGCAAAACAGATTATTGTGTCTATTGTTTAATTTGCCCATGTGGCAAATTTTATATAGGAAGCACAGTGCATCAAGCGAAGAAAAGAGTTCTGGAGCACTTACGTGCCATCAAAAAACATGATGTCCAATACCCTGTAGCTCGTCACTTTTATAGTGTACACAAACAGAATGAAAAATTGCTATCTTATGTTGTTTTAGATGCAATCAGACGACAAGAGAGAGGTGGTGACAGAGAGCGCCAACTCAGATGTTTGGAATCGAGGTACATTATTGATTTTGACACTGTGATGCCGGAAGGACTCAATTCTAGCGAAGAAATGGCTGTACATCTTGTAATTTAAATATCATGAGGTTTCTACTAAAATGAATTTGATTGACTGTATAAAGACTCTTACGAAGCATTCTATTGAAATTCTAGCAAGTTGTTAAACTACAACATTGTATGTCCAGATGATCTGCAAACCGGTGTTTCTTCCTTAGAAGGGTTATTTTTTTATACAGTTCGTTATTATACCCACACTTTCAGCCCACTGGGGCGAGATTCTTTGGAATATTGTCTGAAATTAACTTGAATTGATGTTACCTCTGAATGATTTAATCATGGAGACCATGCTACAATAATTTCAGAAAATTCAAAGCCCACTGGGGCGGAATTGTGTTTTGAATGATTCAATCATGGAGACCATGTTATAATAATTTTTGGAGATTCAATGCCCACTGGGGCGAAATTGTGCTTTTTCCATGTTTTTTCAATGTTTTTTCAATATCCTTTTAATGACTTGAATTCACAAGCCATTTAGTGTTGTGGGTATTATGTCCAAGCCATCCACATGAGTGTTTAATTATGTGGCAATACCGCCGATTCAACATGCTAAAATGGCGCTGTTGTTTACACTCAATTTTGATGGTTTAATTTTGGAAGTCCTTCTTTTATGTTTATGAACTGTATAGGATTGAAATACAGGAAGTAAAACCCGGTTGATTACACCGTGATAAAGCTGTAATAGCGAAACGCGTTGGTGTGGTGTGGCGTGACCTTGCCCATTAAAACTTGCTGAGTACACTCCTGCGTGTCCTGGTATTCTTTTGGATTAACAAAAGGTGCGAACGAATATATATATATATATATATATATATATATATATATATATATATATATATATATATTTATATATATATGTATATATATTCACTTAAAAAACCATAGGTTTCACACATGTTATAGTTAGCTGGATATTTCACTCGTAAAAAAACAATGAAATTCCCCCGTTATAGTTAGTTCAGATAACTATAACTCACGTGCCCGCAATCCACTGCTGATGACTTCACATATTACATCACTCATGACATGGTCAGTGGCATCACTCATGACATCACTGATGACATCATCCTTGTGATAAAGTGGCGGTCGCGCGAGTTATAGTTATCTGAACTAACTATAACGGGGGAATTTCATTGGTTTTTTACGAGTGAAATGTCCAGCTAACTATAACATGTGTGAAACCTATGGTTTTTTAAGTGAATTTGTAAGGTTTTGTAAATGCTAAGTTATGTATGTATTATTATATTTTTTATATATTTATTTTACAATAAACTACCTATGTATATAGTTATAGATTGACTGTATCCTGTAATATGGAATGGCTCGTTTAAAATGTTTTATTTTTTTAAGGTTTTTCACCATGCACGCATGGTGCGCTCACCGTGCGTGCACGGTGCGCGCACCCCACAAATGTTTGAAAAAAAAAAAAATGTTTCTTTCACCCTTCGGGGTCCTTCAGGGACCCCCTGACAAAGGCTAGGGGGTCAGGAACTCTCTACCCTGCCCCCTTTTCACGTTCTCCACCTTTCTTTTTCACTGTCACACACCAAACACACAAAATGGTGGCCGACACTTCCTTATTTCGACCGATTCGAATGTTAACTGACATGTAAGCACCAATCAGAATAGCGCTCACGCACGTTAGGGTGCGCGCACGGTGCGCGCTTATAGATATTTATGGACATTTAAATGCAATTTTCTCAGGAACTACTGAACAGATTGACACCATATATGCAAAAGGCACATCCCTGACCTGAGGACTACCTCTTTGCCAAATTTCAAGTAATTCTGTTCAGCCGTTCGGGCTGTACCTTCGACTAAATATCCTATGGGAAAATGCATGGGGAAAATGCGTTTTGGGACCCCCCTTTTTTCTCAGCCCCCACTTGACGAATCACCCCGAGACTTTCAGGGTAGGAGCTGAGCGGAGCGCCCCATTAGTTTTGAAAATTTCGCGAGGATTCGTCAACCGGCGCCAAAGTTATTCAAAATAGAATTTTCAGATTTCCTATGGAGACACGGTCCTAACTATAACTATCTACTGGCGACCACAAGTAGATAATATATATACATATATATATATATATATATATATATATATATATATATATATATATATATAGAGAGAGAGAGAGAGAGAGAGAGAGAGAGGTTTTCCTTGTTAAAGGCAAGGTTAGATTGACGTCATGGTAAGGTAAAAATGCCAGTTAAAACATACTGCTTTAAACAAACAAAACCACTGAAATTCACCAGTTATGGGCAAGATGGCGGCGTCGAGCTAGACGCCGGTAGCAGCTCCTGACCGACCCGGATCGGATTATAACAACAAGAGATGTATTCTGCTCCCTCTGGTTATTCGAAAGAAGAAAAAAGCATTGCAATGGATTAAATAGGTTTCAGGAAGATATGCCCACCAAAACCCTGACTTTACCGCTGCAGTTCGCGCTCTCAATTTCGAGGACGCCGCTGTCACTTCTGGCTTCCATCATCGGACGCGCCGTCCTGCATTCATTGGTTGGTGGCCGCCTCCTCCTCGGCATTCATCCTCTCCCTGAGCGTTTCCCTGAGCGTTGCGGTGGTTGTGGCGTTAGCGAAGGTGGCAGTGGCTCCGCGTATAAACTACAGGTTAAGCACGGCGCTGATACCATGCCTCCCAAAAGCGCAGCTCTCAGTTCTGCAGCCCCCAAAGCTAGAACGACCCGTCTAGCACTACGTGAGCAAGAAATGAACAACAGACGCGGGACGACCCGAGAGGAGTATGCTGGGGGTCCAGCTACAAGAGTCGCGTCCCATGGCTCTGAGGTCCTAAATAAAAAGTCTATTGCATCTTCGTCTGCCTCTGCTTCTGTAAGTGCTCCTACTCCCCCTACTGTTCTGACAATGATGCATGCTGCCAATCAGAGACTCCAACACAGGCAGACTCGGCATGGCCAATCAAAGGAGCTGAAGGAGGTAGATGCTACCGATACCACAACAGCCGGAGCTGCTGCTGATATTGATATTGATATTGATAACGGGGAGAATACCGATAGCCCTAAACAGATGAGGAAGATTCCTGACTCCGATACACCAGATCATATTAAAGGATGCAACGGAGGGCAAGACGCTCTGTTAGCTGCTGAGGGGTCAGACGCTGCGAACACCCCGGTAAGTCAAGCGATTCTTCCTGCTTCTGGTTTTGCCTCTGCTTCTACGATTACTAATATTGTCAATGGTCGAGATATCTCTAAACCTAATTCTGAGACTTTGGTGACATTAGCTCAGCCACAGACTGTAGCTGCCGTCGCTCCAATTACAGGATTAGACAGTCCCTATCCTCATGTTGGCAGTGGCAGTGATACCCATTGTTCGGTAGTGCTGTCAGAGCCGGTCAGGGGGGCCTCAATAGATCCTTTAACCCAATCACCCTATACTACGGTCCGGCCTATAACTGAGAGAGAAGAGACAGCTGAACTTGTACTAAATCGGGGGGGAGAACTCAAAATAGTTAATACAGTCAACGGTGAGACAAGCGACCATTATACTGATCATATGGAGTCAACTGAGGCGGACAATGATAAAGATAAAGATAAAGATATAACCGACTTCTACTCATTATCAGATGGCTTTAGCTTGTCCGGTGACACAGAGGACGAGGTGGATGAGGGTGAGAACGATTCTGACTCGTACTCCAGTACAGATTCGGACTTCAACCCTTCAAGGGAACCTCGTGATAAAAAACGGACAGTACTCAAAAAGGTGAAAGCTGGATGTCAAGGAACAAACGAACTAGCATGGGATTACACTCCAACTGCTTTGAATTCCAGCCAAAGTCAAAATATCATTGCCACGCCACAGGTACCAAATTTAAATGAAGCCACAAACACTCATCAAGCTGGTCCACAACCTGATGTCTCTGGTGTAACTGGTGCGACATTGTCTCAAGTCATGGAAACAGTATTACAAGCCATTGCTTCTCATCGTGAAGAGACCTCAAGAGACAGTCGCAAAGCGCGAGTAGCTGTGCAGAAGGTCCAAGGGGTTGTCTGAAAACTTTCAAAAACGATGGGCGCTTTTACAGAAAGGCTGCATGACATAGAGGCGCGGATCGTTCAGAATGAAACCGATGCTACCAGAGTAAATGATCGGCTTGAGGCGCATGAGGCAGAACTCAAAGATACCAGATGGAAGTTGGAGGACTATGAAAATAGACTTCGCAGGAATAACCTTCGCGTTCTTGGTGTTCCAGAGAAAGTCGAGGGCGAAGATTGTCGTTCCTTCATTATACAGTTGTTGCGCGATACATTACCTGAACTTGCTGCCTGGGACTGGGATTACGAGATACAACGAGCACACAGAGTTCCTTTAACTCCAAAATCTGCGGCTGTAGCTGGGAAATACCCACGAGCGATCTTAGTTTATTTTGGAAACTTCATGCTTCGACAAGCTATCTCCGATAAAGCCAAGCCGGATAAACCTCGCAGCAAGGATACCATCTCCTATTTCGTGCGCCCTGACTTTTGTCATTACACAGTCGAACGCAGATGGAGATTAAGACAGCTAATTAAACCTTTTCAAGAGAAGAATGTAACGGTATATCTTAACAACCCGGCTAAGTTAAAAGTAATCAATGGTGGGCAAATTAAGTTTTTCACATCCGAGATCAAGGCTAAAGAGTACCTTGACAGCTTAAAGTAAAATGCATAAAATGCTTAAACCACTTTATAACGCCTTATATCATTAACATTGTTGGATCACCTCTCTTAAATTTGTAATTAGTATGCTAAATTTAGAACGAGGGTGATTCACAGTGTCTAAATTACTGATTAATTGTACTATATATTGTAGAGAGAGGGTCAAACAATTTCCGGTTATTCCTCTCTCCTTGATTTTCGTGTGGCTTTGCTCTGCTTTTTCCTTTTTTCTTCCTTCTGCTTGTTTGTTTCCTCTCCTTTTTTTTATTGTATTGTTTTCCGGTGTCGGTCAGATACTGCTAAACCATCACAAAAGACTCTTATGGAGTCTTGTTGCCTTTTTTTGGGATGTCTGGGTGGGTTGGTTGGGGTGTGTTGGGTGGGGGGCTGTGTGGGTGTCTTGTTGGGAGGGGTGGGAGGGGAAGGGGGGAAAAAAATGTGTTACAAAATGAGCAAATCTGAGAGTACTATAAGATTATGTATCGACATTAAACTACTATTTACGCTTCATGTGCAGTGTCTAAAAAATAAAACAATAAAATCGGGAAGTTAAAATTAGGATGTTGGAATGTGGCAGGACTTAATGACAAAGGAAAGAGGGTTCAATTTATTCAACTAGTGAGACAAAATTCCTGGGATATTATATGTATACAGGAAACCCATATTCCGATCGGGGAGATTGATAAATTGAACATCCCGGGCTTTAACCTATTGGCTGCAACCACACAAACCTCTAAAACTAGGGGGGTCGCTATTTTTGCAAGAACAGGATTCGGCACTCCAATACGTAAAAAAGCTGACATTCATGGTAGGTGGGCCATTGCCCAACTTAATATAGGAATTGTCATATGTTCTATTTATGGCCCTAACATTGATGATCCTACTTTATTTATTGAGCTAGACTCAGAATTAGCATTATGGACTGGCCCTCTAATATTATGTGGTGATTTCAATTTATCAACTGACCCACTACAATATTATCAAAACCAACATACTTATCTGGGTCGAAAACCAAGAGTGTTTAGGGCACTACAAAATTTGATTCATAGCCACAATCTGTGTGACATATGGTCATTAAAGAATGGCGGAGATCCTGGATATACGTATTTTTCCTATCCTCATCGGAAATATGTACGGATTGATTATATATACACAACTACCGATATTGTTTCTAATGCCTCTATTGTTAAATCCCCAAAGACAATATCAGACCACAACGCACTTTGTCTAATATGTGATGTCCCCAATTTTAAGAGGGCCTATCCACAATGGACATTTGACCGCAAACTTCTAGTCAATCAAGCATACATCGATCATATTAGGCAATGGGCCCAAGAATTTTTTGATATTAATCAATATAGTGCATCTCGGTTCAATGTTTGGGACTGCTTCAAGGCAGCATTAAGGGGAGAGACCGCTACCTTTGTCGCCAGCCGAAAAAAAGAACAGGAAAAATTGCAAATTCAATTGACCAATAGACTCATGGAATTAGAGTATTTACATGCCAGTCAGTTGCGCTTGGGGATTCCAGCTGAAGACATACTAAATAAAATCTTAGTGCTCAAAGCCGAGTTTAACGATGACCTAACTCGTAAGGCAGCCGAAACTCTCCAATCGAATCGGAGTAAGGTCTATGAGACTGGCGAGAATGTAGGGAGATATCT
Organism: Triturus cristatus; assembly: GCF_964204655.1. NCBI lineage: Eukaryota > Metazoa > Chordata > Amphibia > Caudata > Salamandridae > Triturus > Triturus cristatus. The sequence continues at coordinate 505,585,978 of NC_140591.1, forward strand.
TGCCCTTAGAACTCGGCAATCACAATCTCGTAACTCCATCCAGAATATCAAATATGAGGGAAGAGAATATACCACTCAAGAGGACATCACTAAATGCTTTCACGATTATTATCAAAAATTGTATCAAAATGAAGATCATGGCTTAGCCGTTGATACCAAGGATTTTTTAGAGAACTGGTTGGAAGAGACTAATTTGACTAATTGCCTCGATGATGGTACAAAAGATGAACTCGAAATAGACATAACCTTAGCTGAAGTAGAACTTGCCTTGGCCGAATTAGCAGCGGGAAAGGCGGCGGGGCCAGACAAAATACCTACTGACCTTTATAAAATACTGGGCAATGTAATTATCCCATTTATGCATGATCTTTTTTTGGGGATACAATGGCTTGGTAAATCTCCTGAATCCTGGAAACTAACGAATATTGTCATTTTTATCAAAAAAGATAAGCCACCCTAATTAACAACTTCTTATCGACCCATATCCCTGATTAATTCAGACTCAAAAATATATGCTAAAATCTTATCTAATCGCTTGAGCAGGATAATCGAACGTCTGGTCTCTCCCTGGCAGCACGGTTTCATACCCGGTAAGAGCACTACAGATCACACGCGTAGCGTGATCTCCCTTTTTGACATCGTGGGAGCAAGGGGGGACCAGATGTCGTTGATCTTGCTTGATGCTGAGAAAGCTTTCGACCGGGTCTCTTGGCAGTTTCTTTGGGAAATATTAGCCGTTAACAACTTTGGCCCGGTCTTTATAAAATCTATTAAGGCCCTTTATGCAGACCCCAAGGCAAAAGTTATGACGGGTGGAGGTGAGTCTGCAATTATTAATATACAAAGGGGTACAGGACAAGGTTGCCCGTGTTCTCCATTATTGTTCGCCTTATATATTAATCCCCTTATCCTCAAACTATTAACTTCACCATCGATTAGACCTATCAAAGCTGGCATATATGATACTAAAGTTCTTGCCTATGCCGATGACGTTGCGGTTTTAACAACTAACCCCACTGAGGCTATAACTAATATTGAAGAAATCACTCGTACTTTCGGTTTATACTCTGGATACTCATTGAACCAAGACAAAACAATGGTGCTATCTACTGCTAATACTCCTTTTATAAGCCTCTATAGAGTTAATTCGGCAAAATATCTCGGAGTGACCATCTCACCAAAAATAAGTGAAATTAATGCAATAAATTATGACCCCCTAATTAAAAAAATAAAAACAGACTTACTCAGAATAAATAATCTTCATCTCTCTATAATTGGTAGAGGTAACTACGTTAAAATGGTGGTATTCCCAAAGATCTTATACTTATTTAGAGCAATCCCCCTTCTTGCCAGTATCGACACAATTAAAACCCTAGATCGTGTGATATCATCCTTTATTTGGAGTTATGGGAAGACAAGGCGAGCGCTGGCAAAAATGACATTATCATCTTCAAGAGGTGGTTTAGCTATTCCAAATTTAACTTATTATTTATGGGCCGCTTTCCTACAACCGATGATGGTTTTGCTTATACCAGGTACTAACAGTAACAACAGTAACAATAACAATCATGATCAATATATACCATCAATTTACGAGCTGATGCTGGGCAGTAAAGCAAGAGGTCTGCTTCTGAGACAAGTAGAACCATCCTACTTCAAAAAAATTAAATTTAAGACCTTTACAGACGCCCGGAAAATTTGGAATAGAATTACTAAAATGCTTTCTATCTCAAAATTCACTTCATATACACCGCTATGGGATAGCGCAGTTATACCGCAATTCCTCAATGATAATATAACTAGGCGGTGGGCGAATCTGGGCATCATAACTATTGGGGATTTTCTGGATAGTGAGGGTAAAACAACATTTGATGAAGTATATGCTAAATATCATATCCAACCCACAGATTATCTAAAATTTATTCAAATTTATACAAGTCTTAGACAAATTAAATCCGACATAGAACTAAAACCCATACCACTTCTTGACCTTATAGGAAAACACCGCACCAGAATAAGTCATCTATATGATATTTTCATAAGAAATCACCCCGACGACCTTGAATATATAGAAACCAGCTGGGCTAATAAATTGAACAATGTTAATGTAGATATAGATATGACTCTTTACCTGTCTTCCAAAGTTTTACTTGCCTCTAACTTAAAGGCCCAAGTCTATAAAACTACATTTAATTTATATTACACCCCCTCCAAACTGTTCTCCTGGGGTAAGGCAGAACATGACAAGTGTCCCAGATGTACTCTAGGTCCGGCTGACCTTATACATATGTTTTCTGATTGCCCCAAACTGGAGCAGCTTAAAATTGCCATCATTAAGCATTGGGTTGAAATTTTTGGGCATGAGATAAAAACGTCAACTACTTTGTTTTTGTTAGGATATGATGACTCTCTCGGCCACACCAACCTAGAAATTCCTGTTATTTACATAGGCACTGCGGTCTATAGAATAATTTTATCAACAAGATGGAAAGATCCCGAAGCACCAACTTTCCAGGGATGGCTAAATAGACTACTGGCAATATACAAGCTGGAAATAGCTATCTATGGAGCCAGAGGGAAAAAGTCTCGACTTCATGGGGAACAAGTTTGGTTACCAATAACTAATTGGTATGAGTCGCTGAGGGACTAATTTGATTCTCCTGTTAAAACATAAGTATATATGTATACTTGATGGCTATGTACATTATGAATATTTTATTGTGTCTCAGGTGAATTTCGCTTCAATGCTAAATTCTAAAAAAAAAAAAAATGTGTCTTTTTCTTATCTTCTTTCCTTGCCTTTCTTGCTCCTAGAAATGTAATTGGATTCCCATTGATGTCTACTGCGTTATTTAACCGCCTAGTATCCATTATTTGCTCGTCCTGCCACCCTAAAGTTTCTACTATTATTTCTTTTTTGTATTTCTTGAATCTGCTCAATAAAAATTTAAAAAAAAAAAAAAAAAAAAAGAAATTCACCAGTTATATTTATCTCAAATGACTATAACTCATGCCCTAAAGTAACTATAACTTGTTCCCACCATTCACAGTGTTGTTGTCAATGATGTGATTTCAGCTTCTGAAGTAACAATTGTGTCATAAAACAGGTAATGAGTATTGGAGGTGATTAGCAGTGTGTGGAATGGTGAATTGCTGATTCATCCTAGTGGTTTTATTAATTTAAAACAGTATATTTTTACAGACATTTTCACCTAACTATAAAATCCCTTTAACCATTGTTTTTTTCAGTGAATTTCCAAGGGTTTTTAAAATGTAATGTAACATATCATTACAATTCTTAACTATAATGTCACTTTAACCTTTGTATTTTCCAGTCAATTTCTATGTTTTTTAATGTAAAGTAAGATGTTGTGTTGTATATAAATTTACCTGAAATGTAATGCCTCCTTTGAAGCAATAAAAATAAGACTGAAAAAATGTTACCTGTTGCCGCCACCTCCATTCTGTAAAGGTCAAGAAGGTTCTACTCAAGCTTGAGCTTGTTAGTCCACCAGTACAGTACATCTCATCATTGGGTGTGGGTGATGCTAGTGCAGAACGGAAGTCTGTGTTGCACTTACCACCATTGGAGTGTGCCTTCGGCAAAGCTGTACTCCTAACGCCACTGCCAGACTCATTTTGGACACCCCACGAAATGCCCACATCTCATCACACCTCAATGCATTCCACTGGCAACCAGTTCAGGATAGATGCGAATTCAGGCTGCTCATTCACACCTACAAAGCTCTACACAAAATTGGACCAGCATGCCTGAACCACTGCTTCTGCTTCTACCAACCCACCAGACACCATAGGACCAGATGTGGACTACGATCCTTTTCACATATCACAGCCAAAGCCTGTAATGACCTCCTGCAACACCTCAGAACTGCCCCATCCCTCATAAACTTCTAAAAAAAAGCTGAAGACCTGGCTCATCCAGAAAAAACAGACATGTTTCCAGTCTTCCACCTTCTCAGGCCCTCGTCCATACTCAGCACCTGGATACCCTTGCAGGTGATTAGCTGTGCTTTAGAAGTTACATAACATAACCCATTGCTGGGCCGATCTGAAGGAAGTGGCCTGATTAGGGTCACTCGGGTCACTCACGACTACCTCTCAGCCTTCCATCCAAAATGAAGAGTGTGGAGAATACAAACCAATATCTATTTCTTCAGGTACGCCCAGAGTGGAGACCAGTCGCTTAGGAGTGCTGCAGAGGGACTGACATCTGCGAGCATAAAGATACATTATGTACATTTCAGATCCAATGAAGACACGCACATAATGGAATTTTCCAAGCAGATGCAGCAAAGCAGTGAAGTACAGGAAATAAATTTCGATTCAGAGGCCGGGCACACACTATCTACTACTCATGCTCGATCTGCCCGTGCCCGCCACTAGACAATTGAGTGAAGACCTATATCTAGTAGGAAAGGTATGCGCTAACAAGGACAGTGTATTCATTAGTGAAGTAAACCCCAACCTCGGGAAATTGAAACTCGGCAGAGGCCTTTTCTCAGAAATGAAGAAGAATTGGTTTCGATGATGTCTCAAAATGGCGTCCACATAGAAAATTGCGCTGCAAATGCTAATATGCATAGAGCAATACACAAACATGAATTTTCTATTCTAACAGATCTCCACCTCAGAAAACATCGCACATGTCATGTTCATGAGACGATTTTACAAGCTGCGAGACCCACTGCCTGCCTCTAGCATAACAGGGATCTGGAAAACAAAATAGCAGACAAGCAAGATTTAGTTTGTTATATAAAAGCACCGGGACAAGGAAAAAAGACAGAAAGTGAAAATAAAGTTAAAAAAAAATAAGTCAGGTGGGTAGGAGTTCAAATTGGAAGGAGATCATGTTGGAAACAAGCAGGCAGATGCAGGCTAGACTCTGGAGAGCTACACCCAATTAAACTGGATGCTCACGTGCGCCTTGATACACACATGATTTCACATAACATTTTAGCATGAAATATGTCCAACATTTTGGGTATCTAGAGTCAGACTGTGCAATTTTTGTTCAATTTTCCTGCCGTTTCATAGAATTTCTACAACGGAGATTACATGAGTTTCACCCAGGCTGATAACTTAGCATCTCCATTTTTCAAGGCTCTTAAAAGTTCTATCTATCTCTTTTTTTAACCCTTGTATAGAAGTGCCTAAATAGTGCTTTCACCATATATATGTAATGATGTAGACACAGTGGGCCTGATTATAAGTTGAGGCTTCATTTATCACCTCTAATAAGTAACTAGACCACAGGGTATTTTTTTTGCCGGTTGCGATTAATAACACCAATTTTGAGTCCATAGGGAATAACATAGATTTTGGTGTTTAACACACCGAAATCCGCATAATATGGTAAAAACCATATGTTTCCCCTGTTACATTTTGGCAGGTTTGACAAATGTTGACAAATGTTGAGTTATTTAATGCATCCAACAATTATTGGCTGTGTTAAATACCTCAAAACTCATACTTCTGACCCATTCATAAACAGGAATGTACGCATGGGCCGGAATATCACGAGCAACTCGTGATCAGGCCCTTGTTTTACAGTTCATGAAACTTTCATGAAAGTCATATTTTGGTTTCAGCTGTACTGGTAATGAATTCCAATAAGTTGATTCCTGTACATAGCCTGAAATCCCACAGAAATGTTGTATTCTTTCAGCAACACAAATAGTAAACGTTAGTAGACATACCGTAGGCTTCTGGTTGGAGGCTATAAGGCAAAGTAGTCTGAGATCGGACATGTAAAAACTTGTGTATGAATAGAGACTTTCAAATGTTGATAATTCTTTTACCAGGAGCAACGTGCAGGCTTTCATTGCAAGGAAAATGTGGTAGTGATGCATTTTAGATTTGACATCTTTGGTGTGGCATTCCCCTCAATGTTATGCCTTTGACCTGCTTACCTTTAACCCAGGCTACGAAGTGTGACCTCAAGGGTCAGTTGACTGACCTCCTGTGTGAGCTACTGGGACACAAGCTTCCAGAGGCCTCACTTCAATGCCCAGCTGACCAGCACCACCTGAACCTGCCTGAGCCCTGCTGCTGGCCTCTGCTGGAGTGAGTCCTGAACCCCAAGAGGTGCCCTCCAGGTCCTGGACCCTGTGTGAACTTGTCTAGAAGAAAAGGTGATGATACCGATGTTTTGGGCTCCTTGTGACCGAGAAGTGACCTCTTTGTGCAGAGAATTGACTGCCTGTGAGGGGCACCAACGTAAATCTCCTGCGGGACCTGTTGTTCGCACTGACAGGGTCTGTCTGTGATGGCTGCCAACGCAAGGCTCCAGTTAGAACTGCTTTCCATGCCGACAGCAACTTCTCATGTAGACTGCCAGTGCAAATATCCAGCAATATCTGGCTTGTCTCACTACAGCAGAAGCTGTCTTCGACTCCCTAGCTTCTCCACGCACCTAAATCCTTCTCCTCAGGCCCCCGCCAACACTAACCTCAGCATCCATGCCAGACTTAAGAAGGTAACTTTCAGCAGGTCTAACCTGTCCCCTCTATTTGACCTGTGCTCCATCATAGTCGACCTGACCCTCCCCTGGCCCAGCGAGCCCAGATAGCCATAAGTGGCGCTTTGTGCTTTATTATACTATTTTTACCTAAATCTTTAAAAACTCATGTCTCCAGTTCTCCTGATTGGATGTTTGTCATTTTTGCATAATATTATTTATTAAATTTAGCTCTAGTTTCTGATTTGGTTTAGGGTTCTTACTTGTGTCGTGTTTTCAATGTATTACTGTTTGTGTGCTGCAGAAATACTTTATACATTGCCTCTAAGTTAAGCCCTATGGCCTTTGTGCCAAGCTACCAGTTGGTTAAGAGCAGGTTAATTTTGTGACTGTTGTGGTTCACCCTGACAAGCACTATGGGGCAGATCTATGTCGGAGATGCGCCACTTTTACGCCGCCGTTGCGTCACTTTTGTGACGCAGCGGCGGTGTAAACCCTGCGCCACGTTGCGCCATATTTACATCGTGACGCATCTATGGAGATGCGTCACGATGTAAAGCCCTGCGCCACGTAAAACCAGCGTCAGGTTTCACGTGGGCGTGTCGACATAGGGGGGGGCGTTCCGTCGCAGGAACGCCCCTGAAAAGTGACTCAGTCAAATCTATAAGATTTGACTGAGTCACTTTCCCAACGCTGATGCGCCAAAACCCTGCGCCTGCTTGAAGCAGGCGTAAGGCTTGACGCACCATGTTAGGGATAGGGTTGGTTGGAACAGTGCTGGAGTTGCGTCGCGCTTGCGACGCAACTGAAGCACTGCGCCAACCTTACGCCATTGGATGCGTCACGCATCTGTTTATTCCTGCGCCATTATGCGCCACATTATAAATGCGGCGCATCATGTGTGGCGCAAGGGTAAACTTGCGTGACGCATCATTCCTGGCGCATCCTTGCTGATTTGCAGGGATGCGCCAGGCAACATACATCTGCCCCTATGTTTATTATTTGGGTGGGGCTTCCACCCCTCTCAACTAATAACACTATTTCTTACACAGCAACTCTGGTCGTTTGATAGTGATGTGTATGGAAGACTGTTTCGTTACTCATTAGCAGTTACAAATGATGAAATGCGGAAACGGGGACACCATTTGTTTGATGACGAAATTAGAGCCCATTGTTGATATTTTTTTTCTACTGAGAGTGGGAGAGAGTTCATTAATCCGGACGAGAGCAACGAGTAGGGGGACAGATTGATAGGTGTGTGCGTTACATAGTGACTAAAAAAAAGACTCACATGAGAAGGAAATTCTAAGAAAAATTCGCAAATTGGAAAGAAATCCTCTGGTGAAGAGCGCCTGCTGCACTTTTGTGCTGTGTTAGTGCAATCAATAACGCATCAAAAAACGTATATTCTTTAAAGAAGAGAAGCAGCTTTGCTTGATACATTCATGTACCACTGCAATGTGAAAAGTGACATAGAACAGTGATAAATATTTAAGACTTATGTTGACTAAGAATGACCATACTTTTGCTGTCCTATGTCACAATTATATTATCCTCTTCAAATGTTTTATCAATTAAAATGAACCCCGTCTTTGAAGGAAGAAGAAATAACTCTAAAACCATACTTTTGTGCAACCCCATTCTCCTTTGGTTTTTCGTCAAGCCTTCTTTTGCAAAGGAGGTAGGAGAGACACTCAACAGTTCTACTCCTGCGAACACATTCAGACTGGAAACTTGTCCAGCATCCAACCTAATTGTCCCAAGTAACCAACCTCTTTTCAGAGGTATTGGAATTTATTGTGATTGACCTTCAGCCTTATCGGCACCCCAGCTTCATAACCCTAACATCTAAGATACAAGACCCACTGACATTCGCAAATTAAAATTGGCATGAGACTTACTGTGCCCCATCCCTTGCTGCCTTCCAGAAGCATGGGGCCCTGCTGGTAACCCAAGGACATGAAGAGTACATGTGACCAGCTCTGATGCAGCTTGACTTACAGAAACACAAGCAGGATATTTAAGAGAGCCTTCTCTCTCTTAGGGGCATATTATCAAGACAAGCGAACAAATTATAGCCGCTTTAGCGGCAGAAAACTGCCGCTAAAACGGCGATAATGGGCTTGATAATATGCTCTATGGAATTCCAATTGAAACCCATGTTAGATGTCCTTCACATCTAACATGGGCTTCTATTGGAATTCACAAGGGCATATTATCAAGCCCATTATCGCCGTTTTAGCAGCAGTTTTCTGCCGCTAAATCGGCGATAATTTTATCGCCTGTCTTGATAATATGCCCCTCAGCCTGTTTTACTTTCCAGACACACCAGTCTGGCAGGCGATCAACTGTGCCCAGACGTCTGTCTTAAAGCACTCGCCAGACGCAGCTGACTTCCCATCCCTGTCTTTTTTTCTGGAAGCAGTAATTCCTTATTGTAATCTACACTTCCTAGCCACATGCCCATAAGGTGTCTGATGAATTGAACTAATCCATCTGCAAACCACATATACTAGCTATTTAGAGGTCTGATACTGAGAGGTCACTGACATTATGCTTTCCACATATATGTCTGGAATGTGACAGACTCAAAGAGAAAGATAGAATGTAACTGACTCTCCCCAGACCCACAATCCTCTCAAAAGTGCGCAAATCTGCTTTTCTTTCATCCCCCCTCTTCACACATGGTGCATTGATTGCTGCCGGGAAGTGTTCTTTGGAAGACCTGATGCATGAAAAAACAAATAAAGTAACCGCATTGATGATTCTTTAATGGGATATAGCAACAGTGAAATTGTCAATGTGTCTTTAAAATGTATTTCTGCATAGCGGTGGGGAACTGCCAAAGGAAAATTCTGACTACTTGGTGTGATGTTAAATTGGGTCTTGCTGGCCGGAATTTCTCAGCATATATTACTCAGGGTCTCAGGAGAACAGAGCTAAGACGTGTTGAAGAAAAACCTATGCACAGTTGTTCCAGAGCCTCATTTACACATAGCATGATAAAGAAATATTTACTTAAGTAAATTATTTTGTCTGCCAAATTAAGTGCCTGATTCATTGCTATCTACTCATAATTAATTTTACACTTTTCTAATCTATAGATAACCATCCATTTATTCTTACCTTGTCTTTCCATTAGTTGTGAGAGCTCAAGGTTATGTAATCTGTTTGAAGGATAAGTAGGAAATCGTATAGATATAGCTTAATGTGCAAACATACGATAACATTCTTTCAGTCTTTTATTACATAGTTGTATGTGGCAAAGCTAGTAATTAATATTATTTGAATCTCATTATACACACCTTTTCTTCTGCGTTGTAGTATTTGCTAATATTTAACAATACCGAGTAATCACACCATCGTGCTGTACTTCGACAGTAAATTAGCTTATCCTATATTCAAATTGAAATTGAGAGTACATCACAATTAAATTACTGTGATGTACTCTCAATTTCAATTTGAATATAGAATAGGGCCCTCTTCTCAAAACTAGCCTTGCACATTATTTTCTAAAAAATATATGTCCTGCAAATGTGCGGGGATAGTTTCAGAGCCCCATGTCTTAATACACAACAGTATAGCAATAAACAACAGGAGTAAACCCATAGACCAGATTGAGATCTGGGTAAGAAAGTGTAGAAAAACAACAATGGTGCCGATTCCGATCCGTTAAAAATATTCCCCGTATGAATCGTATCCGGATTTTTTTCCGTACGAATCGTACATGTCCCGTACACACTGGCAAGTATGATTCGTATGTGAAAAAATGCATACGAATCGCATTGGGAAAATTCCCCGACACGTCCTCGGGTCGGAAAAAGTGTCCGACACGTCCCCGGACAGTTTTACGTACGAATTGTGAAACTGAATTCCGAGCGCGCAAGTACGATCCGTCCCGTCCGTCCGAATGCACAATCGTATGGAAAAAACACAGTACGGTGCGAACTCCCATAGCAACTATGGAGACGTCCAAATATGTGCCCGCATACGCGCCGAACACCCCCAGCACACCCCCCCACGTATGTGCCGTACCCCAGCACCCCCCATGCCCGTGCCATACCCCCACCCCGTAGGTATGGAGCGTACCCCCACCCCCCCTTAGATACGGAGAGTACCACCACCCCCGTAGGTACGGAGCGTACCTCTACCCCGTAGGTACGGAGTGTACCCCCACCCCACCCTGTAAGTACAGAGCGTACTCCCACCCCGTGTAGGTACGGAGCGTACCCCCACCCCACCCCCGTAGGTACGGAGCGTACCCCCACCCTGTGTAGGTATGGAGCGTACACCCACCCCACCCCCGTAGGTACGGAGCATACCCCCACCCCACCCCCATAGGTACGGAGCATACCCCCACCCTGTGTAGGTACGGAGCGTACCCCCACACCACCCCCGTAGGTACGGAGCGTACCCCCACCCCCGTATGTACGGTGCGGACCCCCAGCACGTAGCACTGGGGGTCCGCAGCGTACCTACGGGGGTGGGGGTATGCTCCATACCTTCGGGGTGGGGGTACGCACCGTCCATAGGGGGGGGTGGGGGTACACACCATCCAGAGGGGAGGTGGGGGTACGTACCGTCCATAGGGAGGCTGGGGGTATGGCGCGTACATACGGGGGGCGGGTGTACGGCGCATACATACGGGGGCTGGTGGTACTGCGCGTACATACGGGGGCTGGGGGTATGTGCTGGGGGATGGTGCTTACATACGGGGGCTGGGGGTATGCACCGTCCATACGGAGGTGGGGGTACGCACAGTCCATACGGGGGTGGGGGCACACACCGTACCCCCAGCACCCCGTATGTACGCGCCGTACCCCCAGCCCCCCATGTACGCGCCATACCCTCGGTTCACATATGTACGGCATGTACCCCCAGGCCCCTACACCCTGCCCGTGCCTGTACGCACCTTACCCCAGGCACCTACACCAGCACCCTCAGCCAGCCTTGCGCATGTACGAGTCGTACCAAGCCATAGCAAATGTGAGCACTGTACAACAACATGGCCGATGTACGCACCTCACAGACGCGAAAAACACACGTACTGAACCAGGACACTGCAAAACACCACAAGGAGAGTCAATTCGAATCGCACAACACCACAAAATACGTCCAACAAGTCCAAATACATCCAATACACTGACCTGCAACAGCCAAACAGGTAAACAGAGGCTCAAAACACAACCACCCTTTATAACACACCCACCCAAAGTTCAAACACAGCCACACCCACAAATGGACCAATAAAAAGGGCCCACAGACACAAACCATGAGCCTTTGCAACAGACCCACTGCTGCCAGACCCCACAGACAACCCACAGCACCATACTTGAACCTTTACTACACCTTACACTTGCACACCTTCACACAACCACCTTCACAAACACCCCCTCATCACATTCACACACACACCTTCACAACCACACACACACACCCACAAACATCCACACCCACACTCCACACCATGCCCACAGACAGGAATCCAAAGTTCACAACAGCGGAGCTGGTGATCCTTGTCAACGAAATCATCAGAGTCGAGCCACAGCTCTTTGGAACATTGGTCAGACAGACCAGCGTAGCAGCTAAATCAGCCATGTGGCAGAGGATCATCGAGAGGGTGAATGCTGTTGCGCCCATCAGAAGGACCAGGTATGAATGCCAAGCCAGGTGGTACGATCTGCGGAGGACGGTCCGCCGCAAAATGACAGACGAATACAACCAGGGGAACATCACTGGAGGTGGCCCGCCCCGCAGACCAGTACACTACCATCCCTGGGAGGAGAAGGTGATGCGCACGCTGCCGCCGGTGGGAGTACACGGAGTAGAAGGAGTCGCCGAGCCTGGTGAGCACACAAACAACTCACCCCACATGGGGGGAACCGCATCAACAACCCAACTCACAATAATGCACGCAACTACCCCAAAGCCATCACCGGACACAACCACACTCCAAAAACACGCACATGCCATGCCCCATGCACAAAGCAAGGCCATGCCAAGTCACAGGCCACACAAAACACCAACACAAGACAGGATGTCTGTGATGCCGGGAGGGGGGGCCTCCAAAATCATATTGTGCAACTCAGAAGCAGACACCAATGCCCTCAGCCCATATGGCCTAGGGCAGAGCTATACAAACAGTGTGTCCCGACACTGTACTGTGTCGCCTGCAAATGGCGGCCGCGTCACAGGATGACATGGGTATGAAGGCCCAATTTGCACATAAAAGCAGCTAATGAAGAGGCATCACTGTGAAAGTGTGTCAGCACACACCGCCGCTGCAGCGGAGACTCCGAGACACTCTGCCCAATGGGGTCTGGGAGATTCTAAACAAAGCCACATGAACAAGCCAATGGCCTTTGAAAGACCTGCAAAGTGTGTGTGCCCAGGAAGCTGGGCTGAGGTGATAGAGGGTGACAGACAGACGGAGGGAGAGGGAGAGAGAGGGAGGGAGACAGAGGGCGACAGAGGGTGACAGAGGGAGACAGACAGGGGGAGGGAGAGGGAGAGAGAGGGAGGGAGACAGAGGGCGACAGAGGGAGACAGACAGAGGGAGGAGGGTGACAGAGGGAGGGAGAGAGGGAGACAGAGGGAGACAAAATCACCCTTGGGTGGTGTGGGCATGTCCGCTCATCAGCAGGTGGACTGTGTGCATGTTGACAAGGTCTGGCAGTGCGTGAAACACCCCTCATTCGTTTGGAAAGCACTGGGCCATGTGTCAAACTGTGCACGAGTTGATCCTTCCTGCAGACACAAACCTAACCTCACACCCATTATACCCACTCACTGTGTTTGTTAGAACCCAGTCACAAATGCATAAGTTACCTACCTGCATTCTCCAATAGACATGACAAAGCACCATTTGGCCACGTACAGTGCAACACGTAAGTCGGTTCTGCAGCGCTCGCTACGCACGCTCGCTACACTGCTCACTGCGTTCAAAACTGATGCAACAACAAAGAGTGTGTTACACATAGGAAAGTGTTGACAGCTGTGGCCAAGGGACATACCCATTCACCATGCACAATGCACAGGGACTTGCCAAGTACAGACAAGGTAGATGACACTTGGCCCTGCTGTAGATAGCACAAGGCAAACCACTGTACACTAAAACACCAACTCCACATGCCACCTACCTACCACAGGAACTCACATTCACTGTCATGCCAGCAGGCACCATGAGGGGATAGACACATCACCTGGTAGACCCAATGACAAATCACACCACATCCAACAGCATGCCCGGTCACACACACACCCCCCTTACACAAGCACACACCCCCGGGGCAGCCAAAGCAAATTGGCACTCCGACAATGGATATGTGACACAACAAGACCAATCCATAGCCAAATAAGCATCCCAACACTCATTAGACAGGCCAAATAACCAGGAGTACATATCAATCTGTCCCCCGCAACATACCCATCCACAAGTGCACTGTGAGAGGAATGCTAGACATATCCAACTACACAGAGGAACTGTGCCAACTTGAATATGTATGAAACATGGATGACGCATGAAACACCATTAACATTGTCTCTCCCTCACACAGGGCAATGTCGTCGATCTCCCCCCAACACTGGGGGGGAAGAATCACAGGACCAGGCTCAGCGTGACAATGATCCCACTGGCAGCGACGACTCTCACCACACCGTGGATGACACCGACCAACCTGGCCCCTCTGGTGCCCAAGCACCTGCAGCATCTGCGTCAGGTACAACTGTGCCAACCACCACCCCCATTCCTACCCACATCCCAGGATACACACAGGAGCCCTGCTCGCACACAACGCAGCCAGCCTGACCAGGAGGGACAAGGAACTCTGGGAACCCAGGAGGAGGCAGGCGACCCCGCAAATGCCATCCCTCAGGGGTCCCGGAGACCCGATGTGCCCACAATGGCAGGCCAGGCTCAAGTGGGCAGGGGTGGTGGGAGTGGAGGACGGCGGAGGCGCGAACCTGACCAGACAGCTGAGGAACCCGTTATGTCACACGTCCGCAACATCCTGGACACATACCGGCGTGACACCAGGGGCATCAGCCAGGTAGTGGAGACCCTTAATGAGATGAAGAACATGCAGGCCAAGCAATATGCCAGTCAACAGCAACACCAAGGACGGATGGAGGCAAGACAGGCTGAGCTCGTGGCGGTGGTAATGGACATGAGCCGTTCACTCCATCGGATTGCCGAAAACATGGGCAACCCTCCCTGTGCCACCAGGCGAAGATCAACACCAGCCACAGGGAGGGATCAGGAGGAGGAGGATTCGTCCGACGGAGCATCACAGACATCGTCACGGCCTGCTTCTGAGGGTCCCCCGAGGAAGGTGGGTCATCCACGCAAAAGACCGTGAGAGTCAGCGGACCATCACCATCTCCCAGGCCACCTGGGCTGGCACCTGGCCCTCTGGCGCAACAGCAGCACCTCATCCAATGGCATTCTCTGCCACATGGACTTGCTGGTCACTGTCTGACCAATGTTGACAAAGACTGTGGCATGGACTCTGATGACTTCCAATGGCAAGGATCCCAACTCCCCTTGTAAACTTTGGATTCCAGACACCCGGCGAGCACCTCTTTACATCCCCCTAAACACGTACCCCACCACTAATAAAAATCATACAAATCACGAGATGATGCCGTCATTTTGCATTATTCCATAACATGTGTGTGTTGGAAAGTCAAACCATGCCTGAGTTTTGAAGTAACTCCAACCATGCATACCCTGGGGTCTGAGTCTGGCACAGGACACACATGGGTCACAATGTATCATCCAATACAGACATGGAGCACCATACTCACCCGTGATGGGCCCAACCAGCTGAGGGGGTGCCTGCCCAACTGTGCGGAAAGACCTATTTCGGAGAGCAACAGTCATGCGCAGAGGTCAGGGATCATGTGGAGTGTCCTGGGGTGGGAGTCCCAGGTATGTGTAGCCAGGTGGGAGAACAATGTCCTGCATGCTGGAGTCAGGTGGATGTGGAGAATGGTGGCCAGGCCAAGGTTGGATGCATGGAGATGGCACAATGGGGTCTTGGATGACAGTGCCACAAGGTTGTGTTGGGGTCGTGGTCATGGGCTGCATCCTGAGTGTGGGCGTGGATTGTGAAGGTCATCCTGCAGCCGACAGTGAACCATTGCAGCTTTCTCTGTTGGACGGTGATGTGGCTGGGTTGCCAGATGTTGAAGCAGAGCTGTGCAGATGCACCCTGGATGTGGACAAGTATCATGGGAGTCGTAAAGTACTTGTCCCTAGAGTGCAGGGTAGGATTAGACACGGATGTTGTAGTTGACCTGGGGGATGGTCTGTCTTGCCTTGAGGTGGATCGAACTGTGGATCTTGTGCATAATGCAGAGTGTGCTGAAGCCTGAGGTACAGATGCTGGTGATCAGCATAGCACATGTGAGCAAGCAATCCATGATGCACACCAGCTTGTGTGCGTGGACACTGTGTGCCTGTGCAGGGCCCTTGTGGGTAAGACACAAACAGTTGACCCAGCTGTAAGGGGACAATCCGCAGATGAACACCTCAGTCGTGTACAAGTCCAGCATCAGGTGGCCGATGTTCAGCCATCTGCCAATGGATACCATGCATTATTCAATATGAGAACTGGCAAGGACTGCGTCTTTGGGGAGGGCGAGGAGCACATGGCTGGCAATGGGACACCAGATGATGATGAGATGCAGTGCGCATGTCATGGTGTAGAGGGGGATCCTGGACACATTGTAGACTGACACGCTGAGACATGATACCTGTGCCATGTGTCCCACAATGACACCATACTACATACAGAGGCCTGGAGTACCACTCCCATGGCCTTGTTGGGGTACAGAGCCGGTGGGGAGTAGGAGGGACATGACATGGTTGGTGTGACAGGGCCTGGAAGGCGTGCCAGCGGTGTGTAGGCAGTTGGAGTTGCATACTCATTATGCCAAGGTGTAGTGTGGGCGATGAGTGCATGCCTGAGTGCATGCAACAGATGTATTGGATGGACACTGCTTGGTGGGTGGCCTCAACATCATGGTGTAGCGTGATGTGGCACATGCAAGGACATGAGGCACGTGCAATGTGCACGTAGCATGTGCAGACGGTCCAGCCTTTCCCACTGCAACTGTGTCACACACAAGCAGATTACACCAAAATGAATGGGTGGAGGGAGGAAGGGGGGTGCGTCTTAGAGGCATGTGTGTGAGGGCAAATATAGAAACTCTGTGTGCCCTTGCTGCAGGGCCTGCAGCAGCAGGTGCCATGTCCTGAAAACCATGCCACAAGTTGCACACTAACACAAGCATGTCAGAAAGGACTACTGAAAAAGGTGTCTGAGAAGGAAGGAGTGTCTGGTTCAACATGGCACACACACAGACAATGGATGCACATGCAGCAAAGTGGCCGTTGTGGGGACTGAGATGCCAAAATACCTACACAGCCATGTACATCATGCACAATACATATCATAATCCCTGACAAACAGCTTGCATCTTGCTACTCTACACATAGACTCATATGCACAATCTGTGACAACAATGCCAGACATGACGCATGCACAGTGGCAAGCGCCCTGCATTGAGAGAGATGAGGCACCTTGGAGGCTGAGGGACACCTTTATTAGTCATGTTTGCCGGAAGGCAAATGCATCTATAATAAAAGATGCACAGGTCATGTGGATGAACATGTGGAACCGACACTGGCACCCCCCTTTGCATCACAGATGCAGGAAATCCATAGAACTGGCACACAAGTGAAAGGTTTGAGGCAAACACCCCGTGCTGCTCACGGAGTGGCTGCAATTCACCATTGAGCCTCTAATGGGGATGTCCCACACTATGTCAACCCGGTGCATCCCGTATGCTTCCAAGGGCAGTGTTACACACATTGATGCCTTCATCCCAATCCACAATCACATTACAGATGACTGTCACCAAGTGTGACTATCAATTCAGGTGAATCCAGCTCCATGTCATGTGCCCCATGGTGATTCTCCATGTATGCTAAGTAACCAAACATGAACAGGAGCAGTGCACACACATTCCAAACAAATAGCACACCCAAAAAGCCGTGGTACATCCCTTACCCTAAGGTGAATTTTCGACATGTCCGTGCATGTTACGCTGATTCAGCACACGTTGCTGTATTCATGAGGAATAGCAGGGGCACAACAATGCCACCAGCAGACAGCATGCGCAAATACCTGGGGATGAGAGACCCACAAGAAGTGAGCCAAAAGAAGCACATCCGCATGCATGGGCATGTACTCGACACGTATAAGGTTGTCAACATGCTAGGTGAAAATAGTGTCTCAGGAAAGACATTCTTTTATTACACCATCACTCGAGTGACACATCCAAACACACCTCTGACTCACTTGCCATACATGCAGATGGACCCACACATTGCAACACATGCCACACAAGGCTCAATGCGTACTCAGACACTGCAACACACCACTAAGCAAAGAAGTTGCGTATGAGCCGACTCCGGATATCCTCTTCCTCCTCTTCCTCAACATCACTTGCCTCGTCACCAAGCCCCTCGTCCTCCACGGGTGGATGTTCCTGCTCATCCGGATCCAGGATGAGGGGCACAGCTTTCTCCACTGCCATGTTGTGCAGCATGCAGCACACGAGGAAGATTTTGCAGACCTTCACCGGTGCATATGGGAGTGCGCCGCCGGTCTTGTGGAGGCACCGGAATCGGCTCTTCAGGAGGCCAAAGGTCCTCTCCATCACTCGCCTGGTCTGCCCATGGGCGTTGTTGTACCGGTGATCAGCAGCTGTTCTGGGGTTGCAGAGAGGCGTGATCAGCCATGGCATGTTGGGATAGCCAGAGTCCCCTACATGGAAACATCATGGACAGAAGTGGGTCAGGAGAAGCAGTAAGACAGAAAGATGACGCTAAATACAGGAGTAACAGAGTATACCCACCAACAAGACATGCTCGCTCGTTGCGCAGCTGCAGCATCATTTCAGGCACCCTGCTACGCCTCACGATGTAGGCATCGTGTGCTGATCCTGGAAAACGAGCACAGACATGGGAAATCACCATGTTAGCAAGACACACCACAAGGGCATTAATGGAGTGGTAATGTTTCCTGTTTCTATAGGCTACCTCCTGTGCCTGTGGTGGTACCAAAGACACATGTGTCCCATCAATAGACCCAATGACATGGGGCATCCCTCCCAGGGCATAGAAGTCACCCTTGACACCTGTCAACTGCTCAGGAGTTGGGAAATGAATAAACTCATCCAGATGAGCCAACATGGCCTCAAAAAAATCATGCAGGACACGGCTGAACATGGTCTGGGACATGCCACCAACATGAGCTATGGTCTCTTGAAACGTACCTGTGGCAAAGAAATGTAGGGCTGCCATCACCTTCATCATGGGTGTCAGTGCAGTAGGATACCTGTGTAGCGGTTGGAGGTGTGGTGCCAGCCTTGCTGTCAAGTTCAGAATCAACCGATGGGTGAAGCGGTAGCGGCGTATACAGTCACGTACCCTCAGGGCAGCCAAGTCTGGGATTGGTCGGGGGAGAGGAGGAGCCCTGCAGTAATTTGGAAGGGACAACGAAGAGTGAGTACAGTACAACAACACTGTCAATGTACTGAGCACATGTTGAACAGCCAGTACACATATGCCACATGCAGAGTCAGGTCTGTGCAATATATCCTGGACACGTATGCCAGGCAGGTGACACCCCTACCAAGAGCCAGCTACAAACGTGGATTCACAAGCTCAACATGACATGGCATGAAACTAGCTGTGGGCCAGTGTAAGTGAACAGGCAGATGCATTACAGGAGTGACAGACATCCACATGTGTGCAGAAGAAGGATGTTTATCAGACAGACAGGTTGCGGAACACTAGAGGCACAGGTCACATGTCCCTGAAAAAAGGACAGACCACACACCTTGCCATGAAGGGGTACATGTCAAAACTGATCACACATACATTGATACTACGCAGATATGTCCTTGTCTCGCAAGTCCATGTTCGATGCATACATACACATGTTACGTCTGATTCCACATGTGTCCTGGTGTGCATAATAGTGTGCCATGCCCATCCACACACATTCACATGTTGGATGCAGCAACTGCAGATGCATTTGACGGAACACCAACAGCAAGCTTATGGGAACACATGACACACACATGACATACTCACATCGTGCAACCCCGGTAGTCACATGTCAGGTGTTATTATCCGTGTACCTGGCATCAGGGGACAGTTGCGGGTGTTGGCGACTGTGCCATGTCAGTGACGCAGTGCTCAACAAGTCTGTACTACATGCACACATGTCAAAGGTGTGAAGGGGATGTGTGGCATATAGTGCACCATCACACATGACATGTGTACACAGCTCATCACACATCTATTGGGTTCAAACATGAGGAGATTTGTGCCACATCACAGCCTGACACACCTAGGACAGAGACATGTAGGACTGCACTGACAATGACTTGAAGTCCAGCCTTGGCCAAGTATGACAGCTCAATTCCTTTCTGTGTGCCGCCTGTCACCAGTGTAAGGTGTGAAACGCACCATACACACGCTCTGAGGGCGTGTGTAGGGTCCGTATCACTATGGTTGTGTTGCCGTAGGCGTACGCCATAGGGATATGGTCCGTACAAGCGTGTGTAGGGTCCGCATCACTATGGTTGTGTTGCCGTAGGTGTACGCCATAGGGATACGGTCCGTACACGCGTGTGTAGGGTCCGCATCACTATGGTTGTGTTGCCGTAGGCGTACGCCATAGGGATACGGTCCGTACACGCGTGTGTAGGGTCCGCATCACTATGGTTGTGTTGCCGTAGGCGTACACCATAGGGATACGGTCCGTACAGGCGTGTGTAGGGTCTGCATCACCATGGTTGTGTTGCCGTAGGCATACGCCATAGTGACCCTATACACGCCTGTACGGACCATATCCCTATGGCGTACGCCTACGGCAACACAACCATAGTGATACGTACCCTACACATGCCCGTACGGACCGTATCCCTGTGGTGTACACCTACGGCAACACAACCATAGTGATGCAGACCCTACACACGCGTGTACGGACCATATCCCTATGGCGTACGCCTACGGCAACACAACCATAGTGATGCGGAACCTACACACACGTGTACGGACCGTATCCCTATGGCGTACGCCTACGGCAACACAACCATAGTGATGCGGACCCTACACACGCGTGTATGGACCGTATCCCTATGGCGTACGCCTACGGCAGCACAACCATTGTGATACGGACCCTACACACGCCTGTACTGACCATATCCCTATGGCGTACGCCTACGGCAGCACAACCATAGTGATACGGACCCTACACACGCGTGTACGGACCGTATCCCTATGGAGTACGCCTACGGCAGCACAACCATCGTGATACGGACCCTACACACGCGTGTACGGACCGTATCCCTATGGCGTACGCCTACGGCAGCACAACTATCATGATACGGACCCTACACATGCGTGTACGGACCGTATCCCTATGGCGTACGCCTACGGCAGCACAACCATAGTGTTACGGACCCTACACATGCATGTATGGACCGTATCACTGGAGTGGTGGTGCCCTAGGGGCGTGGAACGCACCGTACCTGTGTGTGTGTGTGTAGTGAAATTACATAGGGGACACATGAGTGACAAGTATAAGGGCCTAAATGCATGCTGGTTGTCATGGAGACCGAATTTCAATTTCAATTTTTTTCATCAGGTGGCCAGCAAGAGTCGGTTGGAGACAATATACTATGTTGCAAAGTGGTTGTTGACTTGACATCATGCTCAATTTTTAAACCATGCAAAGTCCCTCACTGGGGTAGGTTTAAAGGGATTGGCGGAAACGTAGGATGCAAATGAGATTGACCAATCACTCTGTACTCCTGTAAATGAAACAGGCCAGCAAGGCAAATATAAGGCAGCCAGGTCCCATGAGAGAGCACTTGCCTGCACAACCTTTCATTCCACACCACTGCTGCTGCTCGTGATTCCTCTGGCACCATGTCCAGGTCCGTGGAGAGGGCCCAGCCATTCACCCTGGAGGAGAATGTGGCATTGCTGGATGTCATCCTCCCACAGTACCCCAGCCTGTATGGGAGACCAGGGGAGCAGGTGAGTGCTGACTCCACTAGCTTAGACTGTGCCCCTTTTTTGTGACTTTCACTTCTGGCATTGTGTCCAGGTGTGACAGACATGCAATGTTGTTTAGAGTGGGTCCCAGGGGGGGGAGGCCTCATGTCTCCCATGCAGAGCAAGCTGTAGTGCATGTCTGCACTCCTCACTTGCATAGTGCTTACTGTGACAATCACTGCATGGTGCATGCCACATTCAGCCTGGCTAATCCACTTGGGAATGTTGTTTCTACAGCCCTGATGTGATTCTGTGTTCCCCCCAGTGTGACAGGTGATTGTACCCACAGATGTGTGTGAGTTGAGTGTACCTGTGGTTAGAGTGTCCAAATGATGTCTTCGTCCCCTGGACATTGGTGTGTGTGTAAGTCCCCTGTCATGTGGGTGAGTGTCCATGTGGAGTGTTACCGCCCAGATGCATGAGGGATGCATATACCCTACCCATCTGATGTGAGCAGGGAGCAGTGCTGTGTCTCTGACGTGCTGGGCTAGCCCAACACCTGTGACACCCCCAGTCAAGTGGCACATGTGCAGAGTGAGGTTTGTACCCGCAGTTGCCAATGGCAGGTGATTGTCCTGTGCCTGTGTGTGTCTGTGTACTCTGCTGAGGTTGCGTCAGTGGCCTGGGGCATGTGACTGCTTTGAGGTGCTGCACATAATCCTGGTGTAGCTTGTGATGCACAGTGTGAGCCATGATCATTGATTCTGTCGCACCCCTCATGCCACCTGTGTACGTTAAAAGCCACGTAGTGCATTTTGCCTTCCCCAGAAGATAATGTCCCTATGACAAAGGTGCAATGAGTTGGCTGCATACTATACCCTGTTCACACCTGCCAAATTGTTAAAATGTGTGTCTCTGTGACATGTAGCAGGTGTATTGATGTTGTCTCACTTTGTCATCCTCACAGGTAGGCACCTATGCCAAGGGGGAGATCTGGAAGGCGGCCGTCAGGGCCGTGAGGTCGGTGGAGGGTCGGAAGCGGCGCCTGGCCCAGGTGAGGAAACGCTGGCAGGATATCCGGTGCTGAACCAGGAGGATCGCCCGGGTCCTGCTGGGGGACTCACCACCACGCCCCCACGGTGGGCATCGCCGACAGACCCACCTAATGAAGCGTGTCCTGGCGGTGGTCTTCCCAGAGATGGATAGGCGCTTACTGGAGAAGCAGCAGCAGGAAGGGGGTAGGTACATGTGTGTTTGTTGTGTGTCACCAGCTTTTGGAAGTGCGCAGTCGCATGGATACACTGCCAGGGTTTAAATGTGCAGTGCATATCCTGTTCCACAAAGTCAACCCGTGCTGTTCTTCCTCCCTTTCCCTCCTTGACATGTGTTCCCGGGGCAGTGGGTAGTCACTATTGCACAAGGTTATCTAGGCTGGCAGTTAATCCAAGTGCCCAATGCTTGCAACATCATGTGTGGGGGTGGTGTGTTACATGTGTTGTGAGCTTGCCTGTGCCCTGACCAGTTCAGTCATTGTGGGGTCCATGTTAGTTGGCACTGCTGCTGAGTCCCAACATAGGAGTGTGTCTTTAAAGTGTACTGCCTTACAGCATGCATGACCAATGTTGTGCCCTCAGACATGATGTGCATGAGTGTGAGATATGCATTGTGCAGGGACGGTCGCTTCTGTTGCAGTCATATTCATACAGGACCATGGAAGAGTGTGGCCACTGCAGTCCCCTGGGGCACCTTTTCCTAGGTATCATGTGTGTCATCCAACACTGTGGACATTCTCTGTGTCTTCAGCATAGGTTGGGCTCTGTGGCATTGTACCCTGGCCTAATTTGTATTTACGTAAAGTGTGCTACATGTGTCCACTGTACAGGGTGACCCAATTTGGCTTGTGCATACTTACAGTGGCCAGTGCCTGTGTGTCTTGGCACAACTATCTGATGATGGTTGTTTGTCAATTATATGTGTGGACAGGCGCACGAGGGGTACTTTGTGTACACTCAGGATTTATTGAAGGGCATGTTTGTAATCCCCGAGTAGGAGGTGTAAGTACTTCCTCTGTCTCAATCACATTGTCTCAGGTAGGGTAGGGTTTGTGCAGGGAAGGCCTACATGTCCAAACCTTATGTCTCCTTGCCAGGTCTGGCCTGTGTGTGATGATTGTCTGAACATACACTCAACATGCAGTGACCCAGTCATGTTGGGCATGGTTTCATGTATTTGCTAAGCAGCATGTGCCAAAAGTTAGGAGACATGGTTCCTCCTCATCCCTTTTTTGGCAACGGTGTGTGGTCCAGATGCTGTGCTCGACTGTCCCCAGAGACTGGCTCCTCTGTCTAATTTGATATCAAGTCATTTGATGTTGTGTCATGCTCTCCATTGTTTCCCAGTGGCATGGTGGGTCAACCAACTGTGTGGTGCAGGGCCTACATATGTGCGTAGTATTGTAGATGTTACTCATGTTGTTTTTCATGCTATGCACTGTGACCTATGTAGTTTTGAATCATGTGTCATATGTATATGGGTGTCTGATTATTCCTGTCTCTTCACCTTGCCCACAGCATCGTCGGGGGAAACCGAGGGAGAGACTGGCACGGACCTTGAGGAGGGATCCAGCACCGGTGCCACCAGTGCTGGCGAGTCTGGTACAGCGAGTGACATGGAGGCCGAGGGGAGTGAGGCGGAGGACCTGTCCAGTCCCACCACCGACTATGACGCTGACGGGTCCGAGGCTGAGCTCCCAGAGGGGGCGGAGGCTGCTCCCAGAGCTGAAAGCAGCACTCCATCTCTCGCCGCCCCCTCCATTCCCATCACCGGCCTCCCACTTGCTCGGGTCCCTTCCCTCCGTGCTAAGCAACAACATGTCTCCTTCGTGCCAGGCACCGCACCCCCTGCCCTTGTCTCCCCTGCTGCCGTCAATGCCGAGTCTGTGGACATTCTGCGGCAGTTGAAGGTTGGTCAGACATCGCTGCTTAATGTCCTCCATGGCCACACCACACTGCTGACACAGATGGTGTCGTACATGGAGGGCATGTCAGCAGTGATGTTGGACCAACGGATGTTGCTGAGGTCCATAGACTCGTCACTGACTGCAGCAGTGGATCTCCAGCAGCGCTCCGTCCCCCCTACCCCTGCACCATCCACACTTCCCACTCCCATGCCTGTCCCACGCACACCCAGACGTCCCCATGCATGCACCCCACCAGACACAGGCAGCACACCACCAGGGAAGGCCAAGCGCACACCTCCTGTCACGCACACACAGGGGGAAGTAGGCCCACCCAGTGGGTCGGGGGGCAAACGGCAGCCACGCAGCCACAGTGGGAGTGCGCAGTCCTCACAACCCACTTCCTCCAAAAACACTCCCCTTAGCTCTCCTGGCCAACTGTCAGATAAGGAGTCCTTTGTGGCCAGTGTGTCCCTCAGCCCCAGTGTGGCACCACCCCGCAAGCGGTGGAGGCAGTGCCCGGCCAGGGTAGTTGTGTCCCCCCCTGTCCACACCCTCCCCCAGTAGTGCTGCAACCCATCCCTCCGACCACCCCTCCTTGGGGCTTGTGGTTCATTCAGGTGCAGGGGAGACGCTGGAAGAGCTCGCAACCGTTTGCAGCGCCCTGCTAACCACCACCTTTGGCGCTGCCCCACCCCCTGTGGTGGAGTCGTCCGTCCCTGCACCCACGACACCTACCCTTGCCCCTCCTGTCCCTGCGGTGCCTGGTCCTTCCCCCCCACATGATGCCCCCCCTTCTGTGGATGATATGGAAGTGTGAACTGTGCAGGCAAGCTAGGGGAGATGCGTCCCCAAGTGTCCCCCACCAGGACTTGGCACATGGCCTGGCCTATGGGCCCTGTATATAGTTGACATTTCTTTAGCTATGAGTTTTTCATGCCGAATAAAGCATTTTGTTTTTCATTTGCACACAAATGCTTTACTGGTCTTGCTGTTGGTGGTGCTGCTCCATGATTTGGGGTGGTGATAATGTGTTAGGTGTCTGGGAAATGTTGTAGTGTGCTGCTCATGGGGTGTACCCTGGTATCTGTGTGCCATCACAAGGTATCTGCAAAAAATCTTTGGTCATGTAAGCTCTTACTGTATGGTGACATTGTCCCAAGGTGTGTTCCTTCCTGTGTGGACCCTGACATCTTCCCTGCAGGGTGTTTCCCAATTGTTGTGCTGAGCTCTGTCTACATTGCCTGTGTGACGGATCCCTTCAACTTTGGACATACATGCTAGGCAATGTCTCCACCTGCATCATTTGTGGCATCCTTGGTGGTCACTGTACTTGTGTATGGAGTACATTGACATGACTTCATGTGGACATGTTCCCTTTACGCACTAGGCATGTGTGTACTCCCAGCCTCGCACACATGTGTTACGTGTTCTGCAGGGTCTTTGGGCACCTGTCTGACAATTGTGGGCATTGTATCTGTGGGTACTCCACCCTTTTCCTTCCATGGGAGGCACCAACTTGTTGGCTGCCCCAGCACCTGTACATTCCTATCAGTCCTGGAATGTGCGTGACAGTGTGTGTTCC
This sequence comes from Triturus cristatus, assembly GCF_964204655.1. Taxonomy (NCBI): domain Eukaryota; kingdom Metazoa; phylum Chordata; class Amphibia; order Caudata; family Salamandridae; genus Triturus; species Triturus cristatus. Next base: position 505,612,079 of record NC_140591.1, read on the forward strand.
CTTTGGGTCTCTTAGTTTAGTAGGGTGGCACATGAATATACAGTCTTGTTGCATGCTCTCAGTGTGTGTATTGTGCTGCCAGTGCCAGGGGTGGGTAAGCATGTGTCATATGTCATCACACCCACATGTGGTGTGTCATGCAGTGGGGGATGGACATCCACCCTCATGGGAGTAGGACACTGCTGTCAGTGATGTGTTGGCATGCCACTCTCAATATAGTCGCACTTTGTGTATGCCTTCATGCACCCATGGAGTTTTGCTACTTGTAGGATGGTGTACACACCACCATGTCTCTGTCCACTGCTGGGAGGACTCTTCACCCACCCCTCCTGTGTCTGGGCACTGCTGGGAGTGATAGGCACCCACCCCTCATATGTCTGGGCACTGCTGGGAGGACTCTGCACCCACCCCTCCTGTGTCTGGGCACTGCTGGGAGGACTCTGCACCCACCCCTCCTGTGTCTTGGCACTGCTGGGAGTGATAGGCACCCACCCCTCATATGTCTGGGCACTGCTGGGAGGACTCTGCAGCCATCCCTCCTGTGTCTGGGCACTGCTGGGAGGACTCTGCACCCACCCCTCCTGTGTCTGGGCACTGCTGGGAGGACTCTGCACCCACCCCTCCTGTGTCTAGGCACTGCTGGGAGTGATAGGCACCCACCCCTCATATGTATGGGCACTGCTGGGAGGACTCTGCATCCACCCCTCATATGTCTGGGCACTGCTGGGATTGATAGGCACCCACCCCTCATGTGTCTGGGCACTGCTGGGAGGACTCTGCACCCACACCTCCTGTGTCTGGGTACTGCTGGGAGGACTCTGCACCCACCCCTCCTGTGTCTGGGCACTGCTGGGAGTGTTAGGCACCCACCCCTCATATGTCTTGGCACTGCTGGGAGGACTCTGCATCCACCCCTCCTGTGTCTGGGCACTGCTGGGAGGACTCTGCACCCACCCCTCCTGTGTCTGGGCACTGCTGGGAGGACTCTGCACCCACCCCTCCTGTGTCTGGGCACTGCTGGGAGTGATAGGCACCCACACCTCATATGTCTTGGCACTGCTGGGAGGACACTGTATCCACCCCTCCTGTGTCTGGGCACTGCTGGGAGGACTCTGCACCCACCCCTCCTGTGTCTGGGCACTGCTGGGAGGACTCTGCACCCACCCCTCCTGTGTCTGGGCACTGCTGGGAGGACTCTGCACCCACCCCTCCTGTGTCTGGGCACTGCTGGGAGTGATAGGCACCCACCCCTCATATGTCTGGGCACTGCTGGGAGGACTCTGCATCCACCCCTCCTGTGTCTGGGCACTGATGGGAGGACTCTGCACCCACCCCTCCTGTGTCTGGGCACTGCTGGGAGGACTCTGCACCCACCCCTCCTGTGTCTGGGCACTGCTGGGAGTGATAGGCACCCACCCCTCATATGTCTGGGCACTGCTGGGAGGACTCTGCACCCACCCCTCCTGTGTCTGGGCACTGCTGGGAGTGATAGGCACCCACCCCTCATATGTCTGGGCACTGCTGGGATGACTCTGCACCCACCCCTCCTGTGTCTGGGCACTGCTGGGAGGACTCTGCACCCACCCCTCCTGTGTCTGGGCACTGCTGGGAGGACTCTGCACCCACCCCTCCTGTGTCTGGGCACTGCTGGGAGTGATAGGCACCCACCCCTCCTGTGTCTGGGCACTGCTGGGAGGACTCTGCACCCACCGCTCCTATGTCTGGGCACTGCTGGGAGTGATAAGCACCCACCCCTCATATGTCTGGGCACTGCTGGGAGGACTCTGCACCCACCCCTCCTGTGTCTGGGCACTGCTGGGAGTGATAGGCACCCACCCCCACCCCTCACATGTCTGGGCACTGCTGGGAGGACTCTGCATCCACCTCTCCTGTGTCTGGGCACTGCTGGGAGGACTCTGCACCCACCCCTCCTGTGTCTGGGCACTGCTGGGAGGACTCTGCACCCACCCCTCCTGTGTCTGGGCACTGCTGGAGCTGATGGCCACACACCCCTATGTGTCTGTCCACTGGCATGGTACGACCCATACCCATGCTCTTGAGGCGTGGGTATGGGCCGTACCCCTACGGCAGCCCAACAATGGCGGTACGGCCCGTACCCACATCCCACAGGCATGGGTACGGGCTGTACCACCATTGTTGGGGAGAGGTAGGGGTACGGCCCATACCCACGCCTTAAGAGCGTGGGTGCGGGTCGTACCACGTCCACCCCTACGTCACCCCAACAATGGCGGTACGGCCATACCCACGTTCCAAAGGCATGGGTACGGGCTGTACCACCATTGTTGGGGAGAGGTAGGGGTACGGCCCATACCCACGCCTTAAGAGCGTGGGTGCGGGTCGTACCACGCCCACCCCTACATCACCCCAACAATGGCGGTACGGCCCGTACCCACGTCCCAAAGGCATGGGTACGGGTCGTACCACACCCACCCCTACGTCACCCCAACAATGCCGGTACGGCCCGTACCCACGTCCCAAAGGCATGGGTACGGGTCGTACCACGCCCACCCCTATGTCACCCCAACAATGGCGGTACGGCCCGTACCCATGTCCCGAAGGCATGGGTACGGGCCGTACCGCCATTGTTGGGGTGACGTAGGGGTACAGCCCGTACCCACGCCTTTAGTGTGTGGGTACAGGTCATACCACGCACACCCCTTCGTCACCCCAACAATGGCGGTACGGCCCGTACCCACGTCCCAAAGGCATGGGTACGAGCCGTTCCGCCATTGTTGGGGTGCCGTAGGGGTACGGCCCATACCCACGCCTTAAGAGAGTGGGTACGGGTTGTACCACGCCCACCCCTACGTCACCCCAACAATGGCGGTACGGCTCGTACCCATGCCTTTGGGACGTGGGTATGGGCCGTACCGCCATTGTTGCGGTGACGTAGGGGTGGGCGTGGTACGACCCGTACCCACGCTCTGAAGGTGTGGGTACGGTGCGTACCACAATTGTTGTGTTGCCGGTTCGCGTCCATGTCGACTTCCGTTGTGGCGGACGCAGGCCTTGGTGGAGACGCCCCTGCCCCCTGAAGTGACCATGCCCTGGGGGTCAGGTATGTACAGGGCAAGTATGAATTTTGACTTGGGTGGGGGTTATGTTTCCTGCCCCTGCCCCCCCCTTTGCCCCTGGGTGTTGTTCTGACCTTCTGCGGCGTCTGCGTCGGTTCCTGTACACCAGGTGGACTGCTATGAGAGCTGGGATGACACGTAGGTTGGGGTCCATGGCTGTCCGACGCGTACAGTTGCTCCTTCTGCGCGTCGTCCTGATTTCCCAGCAGTTTTTGGCTGCCGTAAAATATTATCCGTGCGGAGTGACGTGGGCACGGATCGTACTTGCTGGTTCGTGAAACGCTGCCTGACTCCGTCCGGACGTCACGTCCGCAGTGTCTCGGATCCGATTTGTATGTTATTTTTTGCCGGTCGGTGTTTTGTACGAATCGTACGGAAACGGTGTTTCTGTACGAATCGTACTTGTGGGTTTGTAAGGTGTTTTTCCCGGGTACGGGTCGGACGGAGAAAACGCTCCGTCCGACGATTCGTACCCGGTTTTTCCAGGATCGGAATCGACACCAATGTCTCAACAGGTATTACTGAGAGAGCTAATCAGTAAGTATTATGTACAAGACATTAAAACGAAAGAGAAATAGGGAGACTCATTGTTTGTTTTAAATATGCTCAAGGCAAAAGGAAAATACAACACTGGTTGTGCAAACAATTGGGAGCAGTTGTATTAGCACTGTAAGCAAATATTGTAGGGGCAACTCGAAGACTTTGTGCCCGCAAGTGCTCGTGACACTCAAAGGTGAACGGTGCAGGGGACAAGTAAAAAAAACTGCGAGGGCGCAATGTGAAAAGGTGACTGATAGGTGCAACGATTTTATGGTTCTGAAAATGTTATTTACATAGATTAATCATATTCTTTAGACATTTTATGAAAGACCCATAGTTGAAAAAGGTGCTCCAAATCGCGCTGGTATGTTGACGGCGTTTCGATCCTAGTCAGTTGGGATCATCATCAGGACCAGGTTGCCATTTGAAGGTGCTATACAAGGAAGGAAAGGGGAAAATGAGATGAGGGAAGGGGGGCAGGAGAGAACATCAGGAGCGTGGGAGACACAGGCTGGTGAGGTGTACCTGAGGAAGGTGCTGAGGTAATGATGATGGTAGGGCAGCAAGGCTCGCTCTGTACCAGAGGCGTCTGTGTCCAAGAAGTGGGGTCCTGTGGGGCAAGAGGAGCAATCAGGTGAATGAAAAGGCCTGTGTGGGCTTGGTAGAGAGTGCTAGAGCCAAGAGAAGGCCTTACCAAAGGTGAGGCACAGGATCACTTGGTGCGCAAGAAGTCAGCCGAGGGGCTGAGCCCGGAATGTTAGGTCGTTCCAATGGTGGGAATCATGAGGAGGCTGCATCTGGTGTAAAGGAATCCGGAGTGACAGAGGCCCTGAAAGAGAATGGGTGCGTGAGTGAACAGGCAAGAACTGTGAGCCTGAGCTAGCCAGCGGGTAGCAGCGGCACTCCTAACTTACCTGGAAAGGCAGCGAGAGCCAGGAGAAGAGTAAAGTCTGGAGACAGGGTCGGAGCCCCGATCCACTGTCAGTCGGCTGAGACGAGAGGATGAGGAGCTGTCCAGTGGGTCCGTCCTACACATTAAATCCAGTGCCGATGGCGGCAAAATTGGGAGAAACCGACTAAATCAGGTCCGATTCTCACGTCTGTTTCCTCCGGAGAAGGCTTGCGTCTTGTCATTCTGGAGGAAACAGACACGAGATTCGGACCTGATTTATTTGGTTTCTCCAAATTTTGCCGCCATCGGCACTGGATTTAATGTGTAGGACGGACCCACTGGACAGCTCCTCATCCTCTCGTCTCAGCCGACTGCCAGTGGATCGGGGCTCCGAAATTTTGCTGCCATCCGCACTAGATTCAAATACTTGAAATAAGTTCCATTGAATTCCAGGGCATCTAGCTTTTTTGCGGCCCTTTTGCCTCACATCGAGTTTTTTACTTTAACAAGGATGGGCCACTGACAGGTAATCCGTGTTAATCATTCCTCTGACCGGGAGCCTTGGGGTCTATCTTTTCCCGTCCCCGCTGTTTAGGCTATAGTGGGCAAGGTTGCTCCCTTTGTCCTCTTGAAGACCCTGCCCTAGGACATTATCAGTCCTTCTATCCACATTGGGGTCGAAACGTCGACTTTTCACATCAACTTGTACTTCAAGTTTCAGCTGCGCTTAGATAATGGCAATTTGTTTACTGTATCGACTGTTGGTGGATCACACAAGAATTATATAGAAGATGTGTTAGAGAGGTTTCTCTCTTCTACCCATTGTAAATATTGTAATTTCATTGCACTGTTTCTTCCATTCCCAACTTTGCACAAACACTCCTCTGAGCACCTGCTTCTATCCACTTGCTTTGGAGCACTTTCTATTACACCATACATTTTTTGATATAGAATTGAGAAATTGATTTTCAAAAACTGTTACACAGAATCATTTATTGTGGGTGCTATAGATTTTTAATGTTTAAAGAGTTTTTGTTTGTACCAATTGTGTTTCTGTAAATTGCAAGTTTCCCAGCCTGTACCAAAGAAAAAAAGAAATTTCTTTGACTCCCCGGCTGAAGTCTGGAATTAGGTAGAGGGCTCGGACAGGGTCACCTTGGATCATTTGCAGTAGACCCTTGGAAACTCGATTTGGGGCTCAGGGCAGTGTCAGACTGGACAAGCGAGCAACATAGGATCACAGGGAATGTACAATACAGATTATCATACAGGAAGATTGTTAGACCTGGCACCATTGGCGTGGGTCACCCTTCCATTTTTGTCTGTGCCTCAATGTGTTTTTGTGTTGATGTTAGCTGCTCAGGGCACTGTGCCACTGCCATCCAGTGCCACAGTGCAAGTGCTCTCTATGGTAAAATGTATTATGTGAATTGACTTCCACGTTTGGTTTATTTGGTTTACTATCAGTCCCTAGTAGAGTGCACCAGGGGTGCCAAGGGCTTGTATATCCAAATGCTGCTAGTGGGCTTGCAGCACTGGTTGTGCCACCCACCGAAGCAGCGGGGTAAAATGTGTCTAGGGTCTGCCACTGCAGACCCTGCGCGCGGTCTGGTACCGTCGCGCTGACTGAGCAAGTGTCCCCACTTATCAGTCCCTAAACCTTCCCTTAACTACATGTTAGTCACCCCTCTGGTAGGCCTGAGCGCAGGGTGCATTGTAGGTATAAGGTAGGACATGCCCTGATGGTGTGGCATGTCTTAATAGTGAATTACAGCCATTTTCGTTTTTCACTATTGAAGGCTACCTGCTCTCCATAGGCCAGAATGGGCTGCTGGGATCGCTACACGCTGTGACCCCAGTGGACTCAGAGAGCCTGGTAGAAAGTCATGTTTAGTATGCCTGAACTCAGGATAATAAAATACGTCTTTTAGTAAAGATTATTTTAATATCCTGGGTTTGCAAATGCTACTTTTAGAAAGTTAGCCTTTGCGTGCCTAACCATCTCAGTCTGCCTCTGCTGTGTGTGTGTGTTCTGCCTAGCAACGGTACAGGAGCAGGGCTGGGGGATTCCAGGAGACAGGTTGGCTGCCAGGTGGTGGGTAGGGAGATTACCCCAGGATGGGTGGGAGGAGTGCACCCTGACTCTTGAATAGACCTGTGCTCTGCCACCACAAAGCCGGCGCCGCCCCCTGTGGAGCGGCTGATGTCTCTGCCCTGCTGCTGAAAGGAACAAGCCAAGTCACCACAACAGAGTGCTCCAAAACTGGACTGAGCCAGGCCCAGGCCCCCTGGCGCTAAAGAACAAAAGAATCCCTGTATAAAAGTAGGAGCCTGGCTCCTAAGAAATCAGATCCAGATTGAACCACGAAGGAACTCTGCCCGACTAGAAGGACCTGGAAGAAGCTGAAGGAGGAGTAACTTTCCCTGACCTGAGGGACTGGCCTGCAGTAGGTGCCTTGCTAAGGAAGGAGAGGAAAAAGACTGAAAGAGACTTTTGCACTTTGTTCTTCAACTATCTCCAAGGGCTTGGAAGAAGAGCTTGCCCCCTGAACTGAACCCCAGGACCAGTGGGTTCACCGTGTCTCCGCTCGTCTGAGAATTCGAGCCGTGTGCTTTCTCCCGCCGGAGTGCCCTGCGCACCTTCGCATCCCTCCTAGGGCCGTGACACCCAGAAGCCTGGCCGCCTCCACTCGCCGAGAGCCCCGCTCTACCTGAGTCGCTCTGGACCCACGAGTCTGGCCGTCCCGCTTCCCTGTCACCTGCCTGCTACTGGAGCGCGCTTGGTGCCCTTTCGCCCTCCCGCCGGATTTCTAGTGGGGAAGTGAAATCCAGCCTCGGACGGCCGCCCGTACGTCGTAACGTATCCGGCCGCCCCGCTTCACCTCCCAGCCTGAGTCTGACCGTGCCGCCCTCCGCAGTGACCTCCCGCACAGTCCGTGTCGGAGGCCCTGGGCCGCACCTGTCTACCGAGAGCCGCCCGCTGAATTCTTGATCCGGAAGACCCACGAGGTGCAGAACCTGCATCTCTCCTGAAGACTCGTCCAAGCACATCGCACGTTCCCAGGTACAGTGAACTCTCTATCGGACTCGGGGTCCGCAACGTTCTGATTTCCCCGTATCACTGTACCCTGGGTGCCCTGCGCATCATCGTGACTGGACCGACTCAACCGAGCCCTGTGAAGCGCTCGTGATCGAATAAGTTACCAAAGACAAGAACAGTGCCTAATTATCATCTTGTGGCTTCCATTTCGCAACCGTTATTGATGGTCTTGTACATGCCTGCGTAACAAAGAATCTTTTATATAAAGCATCCGTATTTTTGATACAACTTACGCCTGGTGTCCGTTTGTGGGGGATCATTGTGGTTTACTGTGTGTGATCATAAATGCTTAACTGACTAGCGCCCTGAAGTTTAGCCCTGACTGCTCGCGCCACACTACCTATAGGGTGAGCAGGGGTTGTTCTGAAGGGGTAATTCCCTCGCCCTGAATAGAAGAAGGGACCGCTGCTTGTCACAAGTACCTACCTGTGCCCACCAGAGGTTCCCCATTCTAACATTGGTGGCAGCGGTGGGATCTCGAATTTGCATTTATGATTTACATACAGTGAATTATTGATCACCACGTAGAGCAGACCTATAACGCAGCCACAGATTGAGTGACAGTTGTTGCTAAAGAAAAAAATCTCCACCTTAAGAAACCATGCCTAGCTCAGTCAACGGAGGCGGAGCGCCCTCTGTATTCTCTGGAGTAGATGACATCGATTGGGAGCCCGAGGCACTGAGGAAGTGCACAAATGATGTCCTGAAGGGATATCTCTCCAAGTACAGAATCAAGCAAAGTGGACTAAGCAACAAGGATCAGTACGTGACAGCACTGAGAGCCTGGCACGAATCAAAGTTCCCAGAGAATGCCCGGGAGGTGATACCCCCCGAAGGTGTGTTTGAGCCTAGCAGAGGCCTGTCGCCAGAGGAGTTGGCCGACAGGAGTGCCGCCCGAGCACACGAGGTGGAGATGGCAAAACTGCAAATGGAGAGAGAAAGGCAGAAACTGGCCATGGAGCATGAGGTAAAAATGAGGGAGTTGGATCTCAAGGCCAGGAGTTTAGACAACTCACCCTCTGGTGGCAGCAATTCAACAGAGTCAAGGGTGCACATTCCTAAAGATGTAGTCAAAGAATATTATAAGCAGGATGATATTGGGCAGTGGTTTAGGGCCTATGAAGTAGCCATGTCCTCCCACCGGGTCCCTGAGAAGGATTGGGGAGCGGGGTTGTGGGGAAGGTTCCTGAGTGAGGGGCGGGACACACTGCTAGACCTCCCCTCTGATGTCCACACATCCTATCCACACATGAAGGAGGCTCTTATGACAAGGTATGGGTTGACTCCTGAATTGTACAGACAGAGATTTAGGGATTGCACCAAGAAACCTGGTACCACTTATGTAGAATATGTGACCTTTTTTTGCAGAGCGCTGGATGGTTGGGTGAAGGGTAGCAAGGTGGATGATTACCAAGGGCTGTTTGATTTAATCGCATGGGAGCACTTGTCGGATAATTGTTTTCCTGAGCTACGCCAACACCTGATCGATAGCAAGCTGTCCAACCCGAGGAAGCTTGCTGAGGAGGCGGACCGCTGGATCAGCACCAGGGTCCACAAGGGTCCCATGGGAGGCCCCGCCAAAGGTGTTCAGGGTCCCCAGCAGAAGAGTGGGGGGGACAAGGGTAAACAGAGGGAGTTCTACCAAGGGCCCCAACGTAATTCCCAAGGGAACCAAGGGAAAGGTTCTCAGCCACCCCCACCCCCGAAGCAGACCGGGGCCCCGACAGGTAACCCTGTTCAAAGAGGGCCCCTCAGATGTTACAAGTGTAACAACCTGGGGCACATTTCCGTGGATCCCAAGTGCCCCCTGTATGGTAAACCAGCACCCTCTGGTGCTCCACCCCCCAAGCAGGTGAATAGTGTAGCCTTGGGGAGGGAGATAGACGTCCAAGGGGCGGGGGATCCCGTACAGATGACCCTAGTCTCATTAGGAGACCGTGAGATGGTCGCTGAGGCCCAGCTGCCCCCCAATACTCAAAAGTATGGGCAGTGGGTGACCATAAATGGCAAAAGGGTGGGGGCTCTTAGAGATACTGGAGCCAGTGTGACTGCTGTCAAGCAGCACCTGGTGTCTCAAGAGCAGGTTGTCCCGCACGCATTCTGCCGTGTTGTCAACGCTGACAACACAGAGAGTCAGTGTCCAATGGCTCAGGTTCCCTTTGAGTGGGGGGGGGGTCTCTGGTACTCTGCAAGTGGCTGTGAGAGAGGCCATGCCTGTTGATTGTCTCCTAGGTAACGATTTGGAGAGCTCCCCTTGGGAAAAGGTGGAGAAGACGACTCACCTGCGGATGGTGGGCTTGCCTGATTGGGCGTGTGTGACCACCCGGTCGATGGCAGCCGGTAGGGGTGTTGAAGGAACCCTGGAGCCTGAGGGAGAGGCCCAGGAACCGGCCTTAGAGAGAGGGCAAGGGAGGCACGGGAATCCGGCTCCTGACGTTCCCACGGCCCAGGAGGAAGCAGACCTTGAGGGGGATGCCCTGGAGCCTACCGGGGAACAGATAGCCGAACTGGGGGACCTGCCTGAGCTGACCCATTGGCAGCAAGAAGGAGGCCCCACCCGGGAGGAATTCTGCAGGGAGCAGAAAGAGTGCCCCTCTCTAGAGGGTATGCGGCAGCAGGCTGCAGCCCAGGCCAATGGTGATCAGTCCGGAACTCACTTGATCTACTGGGAGAACGACCTCCTATACTCCGAGCCTAAGGTTGCTGAACCTGGGTCAGCCCGTGCGCTGGTGGTACCCCAGAGGTTCAGAGCCTTCCTACTGGGGCTGGCTCACGACGTACCGTTAGCAGGACATTTGGGGCAGGACAAGACCTTTGAAAGGCTTGTCACCCACTTTTATTGGCCCCAAATGCGCAGGAGTTCTGACACTCACTGCAGGACATGCCAGACTTGCCAGGCAAGTGGCAAGAGTGGAAGGAAGCTGAGAGCTCCACTCCAACCTTTCCCTGTGGTCAGTACCCCATTCCAGCGGGTGGGGATTGACATTGTGGGGCCACTGGACCCCAAGACAGCCATGGGCAACAGGTTTATCCTGGTCTTGGTGGACCATGCCACCCGGTACCCTGAAGCCATCCCTCTGAGGACAGTGACGGCCCCCGTGGTGGGACGGGCACTGATGGGAATTTTCTCACGAGTAGGGTTCCCTCTAGAGGTGGTGTCTGACAGGGGGACCAACTTCATATCGAAATATATGAAGTCCCTTTGGCAAGAGTGTGGGTGTAATCTACAAGTTCACCACACCTTACCATCCCCAAGGAAACGGGTTGGTTGAGCGCTTCAACCGAACCCTGAAGGGCATGATTATGGGTCTCGAGGAACCCATGAGGCGTAAGTGGGACGTCCTCTTACCATGCCTTCTCTTTGCGTACCGCGAGGTGCCACAAAAGTCTCTAGGGTTCAGTCCCTTTGAGCTTTTGTATGGCCACCCAGTACGAGGACCTCTTAGTCTGGTCAAGGAAGGCTGGGAGCAATCTCCCAGGAAACCTCCCCAGAATGTATACAGCTACATGCTGGCTTTCCGGAACCAGACTAGGCGTTTCAGGCAACTTGCTGAGGCAAACCTGGAAGCCAGCCAGGAGGAAATGAAGCGGTGGTACGACCAGAATGCCACTCTGGTTGAGCTTCAACCTGGCCAAAAAGTGTGGGTCCTGGCCCCTGTGGAGCCTTGTGCACTCCAGGACAAGTGGACAGGACCCTTTGAGATTGTGGAGCGCAAGAGTTCTGTCACCTACTTGGTGGACTTGCGGTCTCCGAGGAACCCCTTAAGGGTCCTACATGTCAATCGACTGAAGCCCCACTTGGAGAGGTCCGAAGTGGGCATGCTCTTGGCCACCGATGATGGGATGGAAGAGGAGTCCGAGCCTCTTCCTGACCTCTTGGTAGCCTCAGAGCGAGACGGGTCAGTGGATGGAGTTAACCTCTCACCCACCCTGACCCCTGAGCAACAGGGTGACTGCCGCCAGCTGCTGGGGCAGTTTCCCGACCTGTTCTCCCTGGTTCCCGGTATCACAAATTGGTGCGTCCATGACGTGGATACGGGAGACAGCTTACCTGTGAAGCACAAGGCCTACCGGGTAACTGACAGGGTCAGGGCCTGCATCAAAGAGGAGGTCTCGAAGATGCTTGCCCTAGGGGTGGTTGAGTCCTCCAGCAGTCCTTGGGCCAGCCCAGTGGTCTTGGTCCCAAAGGCTGCAGCGCCGGGTGCCACGCCCGAACTCCGGTTCTGTGTGGACTACCGAGGACTCAACTCAGTCACGAGGACTGACGCGCACCCCATCCCCAGAGCTGATGAGCTCATCGATCGGTTAGGGGCTGCACGGTACCTCAGCACGTTTGACTTAACGTCTGGGTACTGGCAGATCGCCTTGACTGATGGGGCCAAAGAGAGGTCCGCATTCTCTACGCCAGATGGGCATTACCAGTTCCGGGTGATGCCCTTTGGGATGAAGAATGCCCCTGCCACCTTCCAGAGGTTGGTCAACCAGGTGTTGGCTGGGCTGACCGAGTTCAGCGCCGCCTACCTGGACGACATCGCAGTGTTCAGCGGCACATGGGAAGAACACCTGCAACATCTCTGGGAAGTGTTGATGGCGCTGCGCAAAGCAGGCCTCACGATCAAGGCAAGCAAGTGTCAGATCGGGCAGGGGTCAGTGGTGTACTTGGGACACCAAGTGGGGAGCGGCCAGGTGGCGCCCCTCCAACCCAAAGTTGAAACCATCCTGGCTTGGGAGCCCCCAAAGACCCAGACGGAGGTGAGGGCCTTTTTAGGACTCACCGGGTACTACAGGAGGTTTGTCAAGGGGTATGGCAGCATCGTTGCCCCCTTGACAGAGCTGACTTCGAAGAAGCAGCCCAGAAAAGTGATATGGACTGACACCTGTCAGAAAGCCTTCGACACCCTGAAAACTGCCATGTGCACGGCGCCCGTGCTCTTGGCTCCTGACTTCTCCAAAGAGTTCCTGGTGCAGACGGATGCATCAGAGCATGGTGTAGGGGCTGTTCTCTCACAGATCACGGAGGAGGGCTTTGACCAACCCGTAGCCTTTATTAGCAGGAGGCTACTTCCCCGGGAACAAAGGTGGAGTGCGATAGAACGAGAAGCATTTGCTGTGGTCTGGGCGCTGAAGAAGCTAAGACCCTACTTGTTTGGGTCTCACTTCCGGGTTCAGACCGACCACAGGCCCCTCAGATGGTTGATGCAAATGAGGGGTGAGAACCCAAAACTGTTGAGGTGGTCCATCTCCCTACAGGGTATGGACTTTACGGTGGAGCATCGCCCTGGCACAGATCACGCCAATGCTGACGGTCTGTCCAGGTTTTTCCGCCTTAGTGATGCAGAACTCCCTGGGGTAGGGTAGTTCTCCCCACTTTTCAGCTGGAGGGGACACGTGTTAGACCTGGCACCATTGGCGTGGGTCACCCTTCCATTTTTGTCTGTGCCTCAATGTGTTTTTGTGTTGATGTTAGCTGCTCAGGGCACTGTGCCACTGCCATCCAGTGCCACAGTGCAAGTGCTCTCTATGGTAAAATGTATTATGTGAATTGACTTCCACGTTTGGTTTATTTGGTTTACTATCAGTCCCTAGTAGAGTGCACCAGGGGTGCCAAGGGCTTGTATATCCAAATGCTGCTAGTGGGCTTGCAGCACTGGTTGTGCCACCCACCGAAGCAGCGGGGTAAAATGTGTCTAGGGTCTGCCACTGCAGACCCTGCGCGCGGTCTGGTACCGTCGCGCTGACTGAGCAAGTGTCCCCACTTATCAGTCCCTAAACCTTCCCTTAACTACATGTTAGTCACCCCTCTGGTAGGCCTGAGCGCAGGGTGCATTGTAGGTATAAGGTAGGACATGCCCTGATGGTGTGGCATGTCTTAATAGTGAATTACAGCCATTTTCGTTTTTCACTATTGAAGGCTACCTGCTCTCCATAGGCCAGAATGGGCTGCTGGGATCGCTACACGCTGTGACCCCAGTGGACTCAGAGAGCCTGGTAGAAAGTCATGTTTAGTATGCCTGAACTCAGGATAATAAAATACGTCTTTTAGTAAAGATTATTTTAATATCCTGGGTTTGCAAATGCTACTTTTAGAAAGTTAGCCTTTGCGTGCCTAACCATCTCAGTCTGCCTCTGCTGTGTGTGTGTGTTCTGCCTAGCAACGGTACAGGAGCAGGGCTGGGGGATTCCAGGAGACAGGTTGGCTGCCAGGTGGTGGGTAGGGAGATTACCCCAGGATGGGTGGGAGGAGTGCACCCTGACTCTTGAATAGACCTGTGCTCTGCCACCACAAAGCCGGCGCCGCCCCCTGTGGAGCGGCTGATGTCTCTGCCCTGCTGCTGAAAGGAACAAGCCAAGTCACCACAACAGAGTGCTCCAAAACTGGACTGAGCCAGGCCCAGGCCCCCTGGCGCTAAAGAACAAAAGAATCCCTGTATAAAAGTAGGAGCCTGGCTCCTAAGAAATCAGATCCAGATTGAACCACGAAGGAACTCTGCCCGACTAGAAGGACCTGGAAGAAGCTGAAGGAGGAGTAACTTTCCCTGACCTGAGGGACTGGCCTGCAGTAGGTGCCTTGCTAAGGAAGGAGAGGAAAAAGACTGAAAGAGACTTTTGCACTTTGTTCTTCAACTATCTCCAAGGGCTTGGAAGAAGAGCTTGCCCCCTGAACTGAACCCCAGGACCAGTGGGTTCACCGTGTCTCCGCTCGTCTGAGAATTCGAGCCGTGTGCTTTCTCCCGCCGGAGTGCCCTGCGCACCTTCGCATCCCTCCTAGGGCCGTGACACCCAGAAGCCTGGCCGCCTCCACTCGCCGAGAGCCCCGCTCTACCTGAGTCGCTCTGGACCCACGAGTCTGGCCGTCCCGCTTCCCTGTCACCTGCCTGCTACTGGAGCGCGCTTGGTGCCCTTTCGCCCTCCCGCCGGATTTCTAGTGGGGAAGTGAAATCCAGCCTCGGATGGCCGCCCGTACGTCGTAACGTATCCGGCCGCCCCGCTTCACCTCCCAGCCTGAGTCTGACCGTGCCGCCCTCCGCAGTGACCTCCCGCACAGTCCGTGTCGGAGGCCCTGGGCCGCACCTGTCTACCGAGAGCCGCCCGCTGAATTCTTGATCCGGAAGACCCACGAGGTGCAGAACCTGCATCTCTCCTGAAGACTCGTCCAAGCACATCGCACGTTCCCAGGTACAGTGAACTCTCTATCGGACTCGGGGTCCGCAACGTTCTGATTTCCCCGTATCACTGTACCCTGGGTGCCCTGCGCATCATCGTGACTGGACCGACTCAACCGAGCCCTGTGAAGCGCTCGTGATCGAATAAGTTACCAAAGACAAGAACAGTGCCTAATTATCATCTTGTGGCTTCCATTTCGCAACCGTTATTGATGGTCTTGTACATGCCTGCGTAACAAAGAATCTTTTATATAAAGCATCCGTATTTTTGATACAACTTACGCCTGGTGTCCGTTTGTGGGGGATCATTGTGGTTTACTGTGTGTGATCATAAATGCTTAACTGACTAGCGCCCTGAAGTTTAGCCCTGACTGCTCGCGCCACACTACCTATAGGGTGAGCAGGGGTTGTTCTGAAGGGGTAATTCCCTCGCCCTGAATAGAAGAAGGGACCGCTGCTTGTCACAAGTACCTACCTGTGCCCACCAGAGGTTCCCCATTCTAACAAAGATCAGACATGACAAGATCAGACATGACAGAGGAGGGTCTGAGTACAAAGGTTGGATCCTCTGGGCTTACTCGATTAATGAGTGAGACAGAGCTGAAATGATTACGTTTGACTTAAAACCATGTCTCACACTGAGATGGTCCCACTTAAAACGTTCTGACAATAAATTTAAAGAGCAGCTAAGGCTCTTGGCATTGCTGGAGAGCCCCTACATTGGGATGCTGAGCTCCAGGAGTGATCATGAGCCAGAGATATCCTTTGAACTGTCGTTATATGTGTCTATGAGTCTGGATGGTGCAGACACAGAATATCGAGTACAAAATATCGAGTTACATCAACATTGAATCATTAATATCGTGGGTTAGACATATCGACAGCAAGAATATCGTGGTCAAGAATATCGATTTTAGGTAAGTAATATCGATTTCAAAAATATTGAAGTGTTTAATACCATTTGCAAAATTATAGTTTTAAAAAAATATCGTTTCACATTAATGTTATGTATATTAGCATATATTGTATATGTATGTGATGTATTTTTTTTAGTATAACAATTGTTTGTATTTTTAATATATGTGTTACATTTTAAGTAGTTATTCCTTTTTTTTAATTTGAATTTAGCACTTTTAGTTCCGTAGAAGGTTGTGGGTTTATAGGGGAATAGGGGAATAGGGTGGGAAGTCATTTAATTATAATAACATTATTAATTAATAGTTATTTATTAATATTTGTTTAATTGAGGTGTTATAGTGTTACATGTGTAAAGTAATTTATTATTAATTAATTGATAATTGGTTGTTAATTAATTTTAACTAAATAATTGGTAATCAATTATGGTAATTTTTTAAATTAATTTTAGGTGTGTGTTGTGGTGTTTATTGGTGTAAAACGTGGGAAGTAATTTATTTTTAATTTATGAATTATTAATTAGTGGTTAATTAATTTTAAATAATTATTTTTTAATTCATTTTGGTAATTGTGTAATTAATTCAGGTGTGTTTTGTGGTTTTTATAGGTGTAAGGGTGGGAAGGGTGGGAAGTAATGTATTTTTAATTGATGAATTATTATTTGGTTGTTAATTAATTTTAATTAATGAATTGGTTATTAATTTTGGTAATTTTGCAAATCATTTTAGGTGTTTGTTTTAGTGTTTATATGTGCAAAGGGTGGGAAGTAATGTATTTTTAAATGATGAATTAATAATTGGTTGTTGATTAATTTTAATAAATTAATTGGTCATTAATTATGGTAATTGTGTACTTAATTTGAGGTGTGTTGTGGTGTTTATAGGAGTTAAGGGTGGGAAGTAACTTGTGTTTAATTATTTATATATAGTTGTTAATTATTGTTAATTATTTGATATTTATTTGGAGTAATTGTTTATTTTGTGTCTGTTGTTTTTACTTTTAACCCCTTGTGTGTCCCGCCCTTTCCCCGGCCTGTGCAGGGCGTTGAATTAGCGGGCGGGGTTCATGACGAGATAGTCTCGTCATGGGCACAGCGCAACCGCGGCCCATGACGAGACTATCTCGTCATGGGCACTCAAGGGGTTAAAGGGGTAAAGGGTGGGTATTAAATACATTTTAATCATTAGTTGTTAATAGTAATAGTTTTTAATTTTAAAATAAGTTTTAATTGTGATTTATTATTTTATAGTATCATTTGGGTGTGTGTTGTGGGTATTATAGTGTTAATGTGTGTGTAGTCACTGGGGTGCCGATCACGATCCTGTAAAAACCGGGTACGAGCCGTCGGACGGAGCATATTCTCCGTTCGAGGCGTACCCGGTCGTAACAATATACAAACATGTAAGTACGATTCGCACGGAAATACTATTTCCGTACGAATCGTATAAAAAACCCCGACCGACGAAAATAAACATACAAATGTGATCCGGGAAAGCGCCGACGTGACGTCGGGACGCACGCAGCCTGCCATTCACGAACCAGGAAGTACGATTCGCACCGACGTCATCCCGCACGGACAATATTTTCCGGCAGCCAATAACTGCTGGGAAATCAGGACGACGTGAAAAAGGAGTACCTGCACGCGACGGACAGACATGGACCCGAACCTACGTGTCATCCCGGCCCTCATAGCAGTCGACCTCCTCTACAGGTTATGACGCAGACGCCGCAGAAGGTCAGAACAACAAAGGGAGGAGGGAAAGGGTGGGGGGCAGGAGCAGGGGCAGGCCACAAAACCCCCACCAAAGTCACACAGCACACATGCCCTGGACATACCTGACCCCCAGGACCTGGTCACTACGAGGGGGTGGGGGCGTGTCCAGCAAAGCCAGCGTCCGCCACAACGGAAGTGGTTGACGACGCGAACCGGCAACACAACAATACAGGTACGTCCCGTACCCACGCCTTAAGAGCGTGGGTACGAGTTGTACCATGCCCACACCTACGTCACCCCAACAATGGCAGGACGGCTGTACCCACGTGGCAAAGGCCTGGGTACGGCCCGCACAAGCATTCCATAGCATGGGTACGGATATGTATGGACCATACCCCCACCCCCGTATGCATGGAGCGTACCCCCCACCCCAACCGTGTATGTACGACCTGTACCCTCACCCGCGTACGTATGGAGCGTACCCCCCACCCCAACAGTGTAAGTACGACCCGTACCCTCACCCGCGTACGTATGGAGCATACCCCCCACCCCAACAGTGTAAGTATGACCCGTACCCTTACCCACGTACGTATGGAGCGTACCCCCCACCCCAACAGTGTAAGTACGACCCGTACCCTCACCCGCGTATGCATGGAGCGTACCTCCACCCCAACCGTGTATGTACGACCTGTACCCTCACCCGCGTACGTATGGAGCGTACCCCCCACCCCAACAGTGTAAGTACGACCCGTACCCTCACCCGTGTATGCATGGAGCGTACCTCCACCCCAACCGTGTATGTACGACCTGTACCCTCACCCGCGTATGTATGGAGCGTACCCCCCACCCCAACAGTGTAAGTACGACCCGTACCCTCACCCGCGTATGTATGGAGCGTACCCCCCACCCCCACAGTGTAAGTACAACCCATACCCTCACCTGCGTACGTATGGAGCGTACCCCCCACCCCAACAGTGTAAGTACGACCCGTACCCTCACCCGCGTATGCATGGAGCGTACCTCCACCCCAACCGTGTATGTACGACCCGTACCCTCACACGCGTACGTATGGAGCGTACCCCCCACCCCAACAGTGTAAGTACGACCCGTACCCTCAGCCGCGTACGTATGGAGCGTACCCCCCACCCCAACAGTGTAAGTATGACCCGTACCCTCACCCACGTACGTATGGAGCGTACCCCCCACCCCAACAGTGTAAGTACGACCCGTACCCTCACCCGTGTATGCATGGAGCGTACCTCCACCCCAACCGTGTATGTACGACCTGTAACCTCACCCGCGTACGTATGGAGCGTACCCCCCACCCCAACAGTGTAAGTACGACCCGTACCCTCACCTGTGTACGTATGGAGCGTACCCCCCACCCCAACAGTGTAAGTACGACCCGTACCCTCACCTGCGTATGTATGGAGCGTACCCCCCACCCCAACAGTGTAAGTACGACCCGTACCCTCACCCGCGTATGCATGGAGCGTACCTCCCCCCCAACCGTGTATGTACGACCCGTACCCTCACCCGCGTACGTATGGAGCGTACCCCCCACCCCAACAGTGTAAGTATGACCTGTACCCTCACCCGCGTATGCATGGAGCGTACCTCCACCCCAACCGTGTATGTACGACCCGTACCCTCACCCGCGTACGTATGGAGCATACCCCCCACCCCGACAGTGTAAGTACGACCCGTACCCTCACCTGCGTACGTATGGAGCGTACCCCCATGCCAACAGTGTAAGTACAGACCGTACCCCCACCCCGTATGCATGGAGCGTACCCCCACCCCAACCGTGTATGTACGACCCGTACCCTCACCCGCGTATGCATTGAGCGTACCCCCACCCCAACCATGTATGTACGACCCGTACCCTCACCCACGTATGCATGGAGCGTACCTCCACCCCAACCGTGTATGTATGACCCGTACCCTCACCCGCGTACGTATGGAGTGTACCCCCCCACCCCAACAGTGTAAGTACGACCCGTACCCTCACCCGAGTACGTATGGAGCGTACCCCCCACCCCAACAGTGTACGTACGGACCGTACCCCCACCTCGTATGCATGGAGCGAACCCACACCCGTGTATGTTCTAAGCGTACATATCCTGAAATAGGAGGGTTGGGTGCAGAGTCCTCCCAGCAGTGCCCAGTCATAAGAGGGGTGTGTGCAGAGTCCTCCCAGCAGTGCCCAGACACAGGAGGGGTGGGTGCCTAACACTCCCAGCAGTGCCCAGACACAGGAGGGGTGGGTGCAGAGTCCTCCCAGCAGTGCCCAGACACAGGAGGGGTGGGTGCAGAGTCCTCCCAGCAGTGCCCATTCATAAGAGGGGTGTGTGCAGAGTCCTCCCAGCAGTGCCCAGACACAGGAGGGGTGGGTGCAGAGTCCTCCCAGCAGTGCCCAGTCATAAGAGGGGTGTGTGCAGAGTCCTCCCAGCAGTGCCCAGACACAGGAGGGGTGGGTGCCTAACACTCCCAGCAGTGCCCAGACACAGGAGGGGTGGGTGCAGAGTCCTCCCAGCAGTGCCCAGTCACAAGAGGGGTGTGTGCAGAGTCCTCCCAGCAGTGCCCAGACACAGGAGGGGTGTGTGCAGAGTCCTCCCAGCAGTGCCCAGACACAGGATGGGTGGGTGCAGAGTCCTCCCAGCAGTGCCCAGTCACAAGAGGGGTGTGTGCAGAGTCCTCCCAGCAGTGCCCAGTCATAAGAGGGGTGTGTGCAGAGTCCTCCCAGCAGTGCCCAGACACAGGAGGGGTGGGTGCCTAACACTCCCAGCAGTGCCCAGACACAGGAGGGGTGGGTGCCTAACACTCACAGCAGTGCCCCTGCAAAGAAAAGGGTGGAGTACCCACAGATCCAATGCCCACAAATGTCAGTCAGGTGCACAAAGATCCTGCAGTACATGTACCACATGTGTGCGAGGCTGGGAGTATACACATGCATAGCGCAGAAAAGAAAACATGTCCACATGAAGTCATGACAACAGTCTACATACACAAGTACAGTGACCACCAAGGACGCCATGAATGATGCAGGTGGAGACATCGCTCAGCATGCATGGCCCAAGTCTAACGAGTCCGTCACACACCCAGCCAATGTAGACACAGCTCAGCACCACATATTGGAAAGACCCTGCAGGGAAGATGTCAGGTTACACAGAGGAAGGAACACACCTTGGGACGATGTCACCATGCAGTAACTGCGTACATGAACAAAGTTATGTA
The DNA here is from genome assembly GCF_964204655.1 of Triturus cristatus. Taxonomy (NCBI): domain Eukaryota; kingdom Metazoa; phylum Chordata; class Amphibia; order Caudata; family Salamandridae; genus Triturus; species Triturus cristatus. The sequence continues at coordinate 505,632,735 of NC_140591.1, forward strand.
CCCAACAGCTTGTGATGGCACACAGATACCAGGATCCACCCTATGACCAGCACAAGACTACAATTCCCACACACCCAACACATAATCACCACCCACAATAATGGGGCAGGTCCACCAACAGCAATACCAGACAGGCAGTAGTGTACTAAGGAAAAATAAATTGCTTTATTCAGCATCCAAAAATCTGATTGTCCCTTGAAAGTTCAAAATGTACAATGCCCATAGGGCAATCCGAAGTTCAAATCCAGGTGGGGGACACAGTGGGACGCGTGTCCCCTAGCTTGCCTGCACAGTCAGACTCCTTCGTCTTCCAGAGGGAGGAGGGCATCATGTGGGGGGGAAGGACCAGGCACCGCAGGGACATGAGGGCGAAGGGTAGGTGTCGTGGGTGCAGGGATGGAGGACTCCACCACAGAGGGTGGGGCAGGGCCAAAGGCGGAGGCCAGGATGGCGCTGCACACCTTAGCAAGGTCCTCCAGCGACTCCCCTGCACCCGAAGGAACCACAGGCCCCAAGGAGGGAGGGGGGTCGGAGGGATGGGTCACAGCGCCACTGGGGGAGGGTGTGGACAGTGGGGGGGACTCAACCACCCTGACCGGGGACTCCCTTGACCGCTTGCGGGGTGGTGTCACTGTGGGGCTCAGGGACAGAGTGGCCATGAAGGAGTCTTTGCCGGATATGTGGCCAGGAGAGCTGAGGGGAGGGGATTTGGAGGGAGTGGATTTGGTGAAATGCGGACTCCCACTCTGGCTGCGTGTCTTACATTTGCCCCCCGACCCAGTGGGTGTGCCTACTTCACCCTGTGTGTGCGTGCCAGGAGGTGTGCGTTTGACCTTCCCTGCTGGTGTGGTGCCTGTGTCTGTTGTGGTGCGTGCATGCTGACGTCTGGGTGTACATGGGACAGGCATGGGAGTGGGAAGTGTGGATGGGTCAGGGGTAGGGGGTTGGACGTAGCGCTGCAGGAGACCCACTGCTGCAGTCAGTGTCGAGTCAATGGACCTCAGCAAGTTGCGTTGGTCAGCCTGCGATGAGAAAATGCCCTCCAAGTATGCCTCCATGTTGTTCAGCACTTGGCTGTGGCCATGGAGGACATTAAGCATCGCAGCCTGACCAACCTGCAACTGCCGATGGATGTCCACAGACTCGGCATTGGCGGCAGCAGAGGACACAGGGGCAGGGGGTGCGGTGCCTGGCAGGAAGGAGACATGTGGTGACTGGGCATGCTGGGAAGGGACACAAGCAAGTGGGAGGCGGCTGATGGCAATGGAGGGGGCGGGGAGAGATGTTGTGCCGCTGTCAGCTGCTGGTGCAGCCTCCGCCCACTCGGAGAGATCATCCTCAGACCCGTCAGCTTCATATTCTGTCGTGCCAGTGGACAGGTCCTCGGCCTCACTCTCCTCCGCCTCAGTTCCACTCGATGTGCCAGCCACGATGTCACCGCTGGCACTGGTGCTCGGTCCCTCCGCTCCGTCTGTGCTGATGTCTCCCTCCGTGTCCCCCGACGATGCTGTGGGCAAGGTGAAGAGACAGCAATTAATCATACACCTGTATACATATGTCACATGAGTCCAATCTACATAGGTTACAGTGCATAGCCTGAAAAGAAAGATGAGTAACATCTACAAAACTAGGTACAGATGTAGGGCATGCAACACACAGTTGGTTGACCCACCATGCCACTGAAAAACTATGACACAATAGCAAATGACATGAAATGGATTTTGACAGAGGAGCCAGGCCCTGGGGACAATCCAGCACTGCATCTGCACCACACATCGTTGCCGAAAATAGGGATGAGCAGGGACCATATCCATGAACTTGAGGCACATGCTGCATAGGTAATACTGAAAACATGCCCACCATGACTGGCTCACTGAACCTTGAGTGTATGTGCAGACAAACATCACACACTGGCCAGACCTAGCAAGGAGATATCAGGTTTTGACATGTAGGCTTTGCCCACACCAACCACCCCCTACATGAGACAATTTGTTGAGACACAGGAAGCACTTACATCTCTTAGTCTGGGTGAAATACACATGGGCTGGATAAATGCAAGATTGGACACAAAATACCCAAGGTGCGCCTGTCCAAATAATCATGTACAAATGGTCATCATCAGATGATTGTAACAAGACACACAGGCACTGGCCACCGTGAGTATGAACAAGGAAAATCAGGTCAGGCTGTACAGTGGACACTTGTACTACATGTTACGTCAATATACATGGTGCCAGGGGACAATGGCACAGAGCACAACCTATGCTGTAGACACTGAGAGTGTCCACATTTTGTGATGGCACACATGACACCTAGGAAAATATGCCCCAGGGGACAGTAGTGGCCACACAACTCCATGGTCCGTAAATGGGAATGACTGCAACACACGCCACCATCCCTGCACCATGCGTACCGCACACTCGTGCACATCATGTCACAGGCCACAACATAGGACATGCGTGCTGTAAGGCATGACACTTGCGAGACTAACTCCCATGTCTGGACTCAGCATCAGTGCCAACTGACATGGAACCCACAAGTACTGAACTGGACAGGGCACAGGCAAGGTCCCAAAACCTGTTACACACCACCCCCACACATGATGCTACAGGCATTGTTCACGTGGATAAAGTGCCAGCCTACATAACCTTGTGAAGGAGTGACTACACACAGACCAGGGAACACATGACTACACACAGACCAGGGAACACATTGCAAGGAGGGGAAGGGAGGCAGGAGAGCACCGCTATACTGTGGGTAACAGGATCTGCACAGCACCTTTAAACCCTGGCAGTGTATCCATGCAACTGTGCACTTACAAATGCTGGTGACACACAACAAACACACATGTACCTACCCCCTTCCTGCTGCTGCTTCTCCTGTAAGCGCCTGTCCAAGTCTGGAAATACCACCGCCAGCACACGCTTGTGGATGTGGGTCAGACGGCGGCACCCGCGGTTCTTATGGGTCTCAGGTGAGTCCCCCAGCAGGACCCGTGCGATCCTCCGCGTCCAGCACCGGATATCCTGCCAGCGTTTCCTCACCTGGGCCAGGCGCCGCTTGCGACCCTCCGTCCTCCTCACGGCACTGACGGCGTTCATCCAGACCTGCTTCTTGGCAGAGGCGCCTACCTGTGAGGATGAACAAGTGACACTACATCACTACACCTGGCACATGTCACAGAGACACATATTAGAACAAATTTGCTGTTTACAACAAGGCATAGTATGCATCCAACGCATTGCACCTTTGTCATAGGGACATGATCCTCTGGGGAAGGGCAAAATCAGTACGTGCCATTGAAAGTACACAGGTGGAATGAGGGCAACGACACAATCAATGATCCAGGCTCACACTGTGCATCACAAGCTACACCAGGATTATGTGCAGCACCTCTAAGCAGTCACATGCCAGAGGCCACTGACGCTACCTCAGCAGAGTACACAGACACACACAGGCACAGGACATTCACCTGCCATTGCCAAATGCAGCGACAAACCTCACTCTGCACATGTGCCACTAGACGGGGGCGGTCACAGGTGTGGGGCTGGCTCTGCATGTCAGACACACAGCACTGCTCCCTGCTCACATCACATGGGCAGGGTATATCCATCCCTCATGCAGCCCGGGTGCCACACTCCACATATGCACCCACCCACATGACAGGGGACTTACACTCACACCAATGTCCAGGGTATGAACACATCATGTGGACACTCTCAGCACAGGTACACAGAACTAACACACATCTGTGGGTACAGTCACCTGTCACACTGGGCTGACCACATAATCAAATGAGGACTGTAGAGGCTACATTCCCAGGAGGACAAGACAGGCAGAATGTGGCATGCACCATGCAGTGATTGTCACAGTAAACACAATGCAAGTGAGGACGGCAGACATGCACCACAGCATGCTCTGGCTGGGAGACATCAGGCATTCCCCCCCCTGGGACCCCCCCTACAGTACATAGCATGTGTGTCACACCTGGACACAATGCCAGAAGTCACAAAAAAGGGACACAGTCTGTGCTAGTAGACTCTGCACTCACCTGATACCCTGGTCGCCCATACAGCAGGGGGTACTGTGGGAGGATCACATCCAGCAATGCCAGGTTCTCCTCCAGGGTGAAAGGCTGAGCCCTCTCCACAGACCTTGACATGGTTCCAGGGAATCAGGAGCTGCAGCTGGGTCGTAGAATCCAAAGATGTGCAGGCAAGTGCTCCCTCATGGGACCTGACTGCCTTATATCTGCCTTGCTGGCCTGTTTCATGCACAGGAGTACAGAGTGATTGGTCACTCACATTTGCATCCTATGTTTCCTCCAATCCCTTCAAACCTAGCACAGTCAGTGGGTTCTTATTGTGTTTTTTCTTGAGCATGATGTCAACTCCAGAACAACATTGCAACAAAGTAGATTCATTCAAACTGACTTCTGCTGTGCACCTGCAGAAAAAAATTCAAATTTAAACTTGGTCTCCATGACAACCGGCATGCATGTAGGCCTTTATACTTGTCCCTAATGTGCCCCTATGTAATTTGGAGTTTCACACACAGGTACGGTCCGTACCGGGGCCCTAGGGCACCCCAAATGCATAGCAACGGCCCATACAGGCGTGTGTACGGTCCGTATCACTATGAGTGTGCTTGCGTATGCGTACCCATAGTGATAGTGAGCATACAGGCGTGTGTACGGTCCGTATCACTATGGGTACGAGCACACCCATAGTGATACGGACCGTACACACGCCTGTACGCTCACTATCACTATGGGTACGCATACGCGAGCACACCCATAGTGATACGGACCGTACACACGCCTGTAAGCTCACTATCACTATGGGTGTGCTCGCGTATGCGTACCCATAGTGATACGGACCGTACACGCGTGCGTACGCTCACTATCACTATGGGTACGCATACGGCAGCACTCCCATAGTGATAGGGAACGTACACAGGCCCTCTGAGCGAATGTACGGTGCCTTTCACACATCACAGTTGTGACAGGCAGCACACAGGAAGGAATAGAGCTGACATACTTGTCCATGGATGGACATCAAGGCATTGTCTGGGCAGTACTACATGTGTGGGGCACAGGTGTGAAAGGCTGTGATGTGGCACATTACTCCTGAGTCGAGAAGGCAACAGATGTATGATGAGATGTGTACAGATGTTATGTGTGACGGTGCAATGTGTGCCAGGCATGCCCTTAACTCCTTTGACATGTGTGCATGTTGTACTGCACACTTGGGGTGAGCGTCACTGGCATGGCACAGTCAACAACACACGCAAGTGTACCCTGATGCCCGCTACAGGGGTTACCACACCAGACATGTGACTACCCACGGTGCACGATGTGTCTATGTCATGTATGTGTGGTGTGTTCCCATTAGCTTGATGTTGGTGCTCCCTCAAAAGCATCAGCTGTTGCAGCAACCAACATGTGTCTGTGTGTAGATGGACATGGCACACTGTTACGCACACCAGGCCACATGTGGTATCAGATGTGAGGTGCGTATGTATGCATGGGACACGGAGTAGCGTAACAAGGACATGTCTGCATCCTCTCATTGAATGTGTGGTGAGTCATTACATGTACACCTTATTGGCAAGGTGTGTGGGCTGTCCTAGTGTAATGTCATGTGACCTGTGGCTCTAGTGTTCCGCTACCTGTCTCTGAAATCGACATCCCACTGCTGCTGATGTGTTGATGTATGTCACTCCTGTGTTGCGTCTGGCTGTTCACTTACACTGGGACACAGCTAATCCCATGCCATGGCATATGGAGGTTCACAATCTCCGTGTGTAGCTGGGTCTTGGTAGGAGTGTCACCTGGCAGCCATACATGTCCAGGGCATGTGGCACATACCTGACTCCGTATGTAGCATATGTGTATTGACAGATTAACATGTGCTCAGTACAAATAAATTGTTGTTGTAGTGCACTCACTCTTCCTTGTCACTTCCAAATTACTGCAGAGCGCCGCCTCTTCCCCGACCAATTCCGGACTTGGCTGACATGCGGGAGAATGACTGTATACGGTGCTACCGCTTCCCCCAACCGTTGATTGAGGAGTTGACGGCAAGGCTGGCATCACACCTGCAACCGCTGCACAGGTATCCTACGGCACTGACACCCAAGCTGAAGGTAATGGCAGCCCTACATTTTCTTGCCACGGGTACCTTTCAATATACCATAGCTCATGTTGGTGGCATGTCCCAGAGCATGTTCAGCCGTGTGCTGCATGATTTCTTAGAGGCCATGTTGCTTCACCTGGATGAGTTCATCCATTTCCCAACTCCTGAACTGTTGACTGGGGTCAAGCGTGGATTCTATGCCCTGGGAGGGATGCCCCATGTCATTGGGTCCATAGATGGGACACATGTGGCTTTGGTACCACCACAGGCACAGGAGGTAGCGTACAGGAATCGCAAACACTACCACTCCATCAATGCCCTTGTGGTGTGTCTGTCCAACATGGTGATTTCACATGTCTGTGCTCGTTTTCCAGGATCAGCACACGATGCCTACATCATGAGGCGTAGCAGGGTGCCTGAAATGATGACGCAGCTGCGCAACAAACGAGCATGTGTTGTTGGTGGGTACACTCTGTCTGTCCTGTATTTTGCGTAGACTTCCAGCACGACCGCTTCTCCTGTCCTACTTATGTCCATGTGGTTTCCATGTAGGGGACGCTGGCTATCCCAACATGCCATGGCTGATCACACCTCTCCGCAACCCCATCACGCCGGCCCAGCTCCGCTACAACACCGCCCATGGCCGGACAAGGTGAGTGATAGAGAGGACATTTGGCCTCCTGAGCCGATTCAGATGCCTCCACAAGACCGGCGGTGCCCTCCCATTTGCCCCGGCGAAGGTCTGCAAAATCTTCATGGTCTGCTGCATGCTGCACAACATGGCAGTTGAGAAAGCTGTGCCACTCATCCTGGATCAAGATGATCAGGACCATCCACCCGTGGAGGACGAAGGGCTTGGCAATGGGGCTAGTGATGTGGAGGATGTGGTTCCGCAAGAGGACATCCGGAGTCGGCTCATACGCGACTTCTTTGCTTAGTGGTGAGTACCAGTGTCTGTGTGTGCACGCATTGGTCCCCGTGTGGCATGTGTTGCGATGTGTGTATCCATCTGCATGTATGCGACGTGAGTCAGAGGTGTGTGTGAATGTGTCACTGGAGTGATGGTGCCAGTGATGAGTGTATTTCCCCAGTCATAATTGTGACCTAGCATGTTGTCATCCTTACATGTGTCGAGTACATGCACATGCAAGTGGCTGTGCTTTTTGTGGCTGACTTCTTGTGTGTCTCTCATCCCCAGGTACTTGCGCATGCCGTCTGCTGGTTGCATTGTTGTGGCACTGCTATTCCTCATGGACACGTCATCGTGTGCTGACTGAGCGTTACAGGCACGGACAAGTTTGGAAGTCTCCTTAGGGTAAGGGATGCATCAGGGGTGTATTGGGTGTGGCAGTTGTTTACGATGTGTGCACACTGCCCCTGTCGATGTTTAGTTCCTCTGCAGACATGTCGCATCACCATGGGACACATGACATGTAGCTGGGTACACCTGAATAGATGGTCAGACTTGTTGACAGTCATCTGTGATGGGATAGTGGATTGTGATGATGGCATCAATGTGTGTAACACTGCCCTCGGACACATACGGTTTGCATTGGCTTGACATGGTGTGGGACTTCCACATCAGAGGATCAATGGTGTATGGCAGCCTCTCCGTGAGCAGCAGGGGGTGTTTAGCTGTTAGCCGACACTTGTGTGCCAGTTCCATGGCTATCACGCATTAGTGGTGCAGAAGGGGGGTTCCAGTGTTGGACCCACATGTTACTCCACATGACCTGTTTATGTGTACTCCGAGTTGCCTCTGCATTCCCGAATACATGAATAATAAAGGTGTCCCTATTCCTCCAAGGTGCCTATTCTCAGTCAATGCTGGTGTGTTGCCACGGTGCATCCGGCATGTCTGGCATGGTTTTCCGTGATAGTGGCTTTGTGTCTATGTGTCGAGTAGCAAGATGCAAGCTGTTTGTGTGGGATTAGACTGTGTATTGTGCGTGTATTGTGCATGATGTCCATGACTGTGTGGGTATTGTGACATGTGCCATCCCCATGCATCCAACGTTGGCCAGGCCACCATTCTCTGCATCCACCTGACTCAAGCTTGCAGGACATGGTTCATGGTTCTGCCACCTGTCCACACATACCTGGGTGCCCCCCAGGACACTCCACATGATCCCTGACCTCTGCGCATGGCTGTCGCTGTACTCAATATGTCTGTCGGCACAGTTGTGCGGCCACCCCCTCAGCTGGTTGGGCCCATCACGGGTGTGTATGGTGCTCCATGTCTGTGTTGCCTAATACATTGTGACCCATGTGTGTCCTGTGCCAGACTCAGGCCCCAGGGTGTGGATGGTTGAAAGTCATATGAGAACTCAGGCATGGTTAGACTTTACAAGACACATGTAAGGTAATAATGCAAAATGTAGGCATCATCTCTTTATCGTGTAACTTTTTATTTTTGTTGGGGTACGGGGGGGGTATGACATGAGGGGAGTTCCTGGTGTGTGGAATCCAAAGTTCACTAGGGGAGTTGGTGTCCTTGCCATTGGAAATCCTCAGAGTCCATGCCACAGTCTTTGTCAACATTGGTCAGACAGTGACCAGCAAGTCCATGTGGCAGAGAATGTCTTTTGCTGATGTGCTGCTGTTGGTCCAGTGGGCCAGGTGCCAGGCCAGGTGTCCTGGGAGATGGTGCTGTTGCGCCGACCCTCACGGTCTTTTCCGTGGACGACCCGCCCTCCTGCGGGTCGTCCACGGAAAAGACAGAAGCAGGCCGTGACGATGTTTGGGATGCTCCGTCGGATGTCTCCTCCTCCTCCTGATCCCTCCCTGTGGATGGTGATGTTCTACGCCTGGTGGCACAGGGAGGGTTGCCCATGTTGTCGGCTATCTGACGGAGTGTACTGTGAATTCCCGTGAACACCGTCACGAGCTCAGCCTGTCTGTCCTCCATCCGCCCTTGGTGTCGCAGTAGACAGGCATGTTGCTCCACATGTTGCTGGGCCTGCTGGGTCTTGATCTCCTTGAGGATGGACACAACCTGGGCCATGCCGGTGGTGTCCTGCCGGTATGTGTCCAGGATGTTTCTGACATGGGAATGTACCGGTTCCGCAGCCAACTGGTCAGGCTCACGCCTCCGCCGTCCTCCACTCCCACCACCCCTGCCCACTTGCACCTGGCCTGCCCTTGTGGGCACATCGGGTCTCCGGGACCCCTGAGGGGTGGCATTAGCGTTGTCGCCTGCCTCCTCCTGGGTGCCCGGTACACCGTGTCCCTCGTGGTGGGCCTGGCTGCATTGTGGTGGTGGGGCAGGGATCCTGGGTGTCTCCTGGGATGTGGCAGGAGTGGGGGTGGTGGTTGGCCCAGTTGTACCTGATGCAGGTGCTGCAGGTGGTTGGACACCAGAGGGGCCAGGTTGGTCGGGGTCGTCCACAGAGTGGTGAGAGTCGTCGCTGCCGGTGGGTCCGTCATCCCACAGAGCCGGGTCCTGTGAGTCTTCCCCCCCCAGTGTTGGGGGGTGATCCACAACGTTGACCTGTGTGTGAGATAGACAATGTTAATTTTGTTCCATGCAACATCCATGTTTCATTTGTTTCTAAGTTGGCACATTTCCTCTGGGAATTTGGATATGTCTTGCATTCCACTCACAGTGCACTTGTGCATGGGTATGTCCCTTGGCCACAGCTTTTGAGACTTTAACTATGTGTGGCACAGTCTTACTTGCTGCGTCAATTGTGACTGCAGTCAGCAGTGGAGTGAGCAGGTGTGGCGAGCCATGCATTGGCGCCTTCCGTGTTGCACTGTACGTGGGCACATGGAGTTGTTCCACACACTTATATAATGCAGGTAGCTGTCGTTGTGCTCGTGCACAGGTTGAGACATGGCCCTGTGTTTTGCCATGGAGAAGTGAGGGGGATTCAGGCACTGGCCACCCTTGTCTACATGCACGCAGTCCACCTGCTGACGAGCAGACATTCCCACTCCCCACAAGGCTGAATTGGTCTCCCTGTGTGTCCCTTTCTCACTCCCTCTCTGTCCCCCTCTCCCTCCCTCCCTGTGTCAGCATCCTCCCTCTGTCCGTCTCCCTGTGTCTCCCTCCCTCTCTCTCCCCCTCTCCCTCCCTCTGTGTGTCACCCTCTGTCACCTCAGCCCAGCTTCCTAGGCACACACTTTTAGCAGATCTTTGAATGGCCCTTGGCTTGTTCATGTGAGTTTGTTTCTGATCTCCAGGCGCCCATTGGGTGTAGTGTCTGTGTCTGCGCTGCTGCTGTGGTGGTGTGTGCTGCCACTCTTTCACAGTGTTGGCTGTTCATTAGCTGCTGTCATGTGCAAAAACGTGCCTTCACCCACATGTCTTAATGCAAGGCGTCCGCCATTTGCTTGCAAGTCTTTCCTGTGTGGGGACACACTGTTTGTCTGGCTGTGACCTAGGCCATATGGGCAGAGGGCATTGTTGTCTGCTTCTGAGTTGCACTATGTTATTTTTGGGGCCCACACTCCCGCCATCCGGCTTACCATGTCTTGTGTTGGTGTTTTCTGTGGCCTGTGACTTGGCATTGTCCAGCTGGGTGCATGGGGCATGGTGGCGCTTGTGGCATGTGCGTGTTCATGGAGTGTGGTTGAGTCATGCGATAGCTTGGGGTGGTTGCGTGACTGATTGTGAGTTTGGTTGTGGATGACGTTCCCTCCATGTGAGGTGAGTTGTTTGTGTACTCACCCGGGTCTCGGAGTCCTTCTAATCCGTCCACTGCCACCACCGGCAGTACGGCCATCACCCTCTCCTCCCAGGGATGGTATTGTACGGGTCTGCGGGGCGGCCCTCCTCCAGTGATGTTGGCCTGGTTGTGGTCGTCGGTCATTTTGGCTTGGACCCTCCTCCGCAGATCGTACCACCTGGCTTGGCATTCATGCCTGGTCCTTCTGGTGGACGCAACAGCATTCACAGCATCGACAATCCTCTGCCACATGGCTGTTTTTTCGGAAATGCTGGTCTGTCTGACCAATGTTCCAAAGAGGTGTGGCTCGACTCTGAGGATTTCGTCGACAAGGACCTCCAACTCTTGGCTAGTGAACTTTGGATTCTTGTTAGTGGGCATGGTGAGGGGTGTGGGTGTGGATGGTTGGGGGGGTGTGGGTGTGGATGGTTGTGGGTGTGTGGGTGTGGTTGTGCAGGTGTGTGTGTGAATGTGATGAGGGGGTGTTTGTGAAGGTGGGTGTGTGAAGGTGTGCAAGTGTAAGGTGTAGTCAAGGTTCAAGTATGGTGCTGTAGGTTGTCTGTGGGGTCTGGCAGCAGTGAGTCTGTTACAAAGGCTCATGGTTTGTGTCTGGGGGCCCTTTTTATTGGTCCATTGGTGGGTGTGGATGTGTTTGAGCTTTGGGTGGGTGTGTTATAAGGAGTGGTTGTGTTTTGGGCCTCTGTTTGGGATTTTGGCAGTTGCAGGTCAGTGAATGTGTTGTATGTGTGCTTGTTGGACATGTTTTGTGGCTTTGTGCCATTCGAATAGTGTATTCTTGTGTTGTTGTGCTTTGTCCTGGTTGTGTACGTACGTTTTTAGCGTGTGTACGGTGTGTACTTCGGCAATTTTGTTGTACAGTGCTGTCCTTGTGTCTGGCTTGGTACGACTCGTACATGCGCGAAGTTGTGTGAAGGTGCTGGTGTTGGGGCCTGGGGTGCGCTCCGTACTTAGAATGTTGGGGTGGGGGTACGCTCCATACATACGCGGGTGAGGGTACGGGTCGTACATACACGGTTGGGGTGGGGGTACGCTCCATACATACACGGGTGAGGGTACGGGTCGTACATACACGGTTGGGGTGGGGGTACGGGTCGTACATACACGGTTGGGGTGGGGGTACGCTCCATGCATACGCGGGTGAGGGTACGGGTCATACATACACGGTTGGGGTGGGGTACGGTCCGTACATACACGGTTGGGGTGGGGGTACGCTCCATGCATATGCGGGTGAGGGTACGGGTCACACATACACGGTTGGGGTGGGGGTACGGTCCGTACATACACGCTTGTGGTGGAGGTACGCTCCATACGTACGCGGGTGAGGGTACGGGCCGTACATACACTGTTGAAGTGGGGGTATGCTCCATGCATACGCGGGTGAGGGTACGGGTCGTACATACAGGGTTGGGGTGGGGGTACGGTCCGTACATACACGGGTGAGGGTGGGGTACGCTCCATACGTACGCGGGTGAGGGTACGGGTCGTACATACACCGTTGGGGTGGGGGTATGCTCCATGCATATGCGGGTGAGGGTACGGGTCGTACATACACAGTTGGGGTGGGGGTACGCTCCATACATACGCGGGTGAGGGTACGGGTTGTACATACACGGTTGGGGTGGGGGTACGGGTCATACATACAAGGTTGGGGTGGGGGTACGCTCCATGCATACGCAGGTGAGGGTACGGGTTGTACATACACGGTTGGGGTGGGGGTACACTCCATACGTACGCGGGTGAGGGTACGGGTCCTACATACACGGTTGGGGTGGGGGTACGGTCCGTACATACACGGTTGGGGTGGGGGTACGCTCCATACGTACGCGGGTGAAGGTACGGGCCGTACATACATGGTTGGGGTGGGGGTACGGTCCGTACATACGCGGGTGAGGGTGGGGGTACGCTCCATACGTACGCGGGTGAGGGTACGGGTCGTACATACACGGTTGGGGTGGGGGTATGCTCCATACATACGCGGGTGGGGGTACGGGCCGTACGTACGGGGGTGTACATACATGGGTGGGGGTACGTCTCGTACATACACGGGTGTACATGCACAGGTGGGGATTCGACTCGTACATAGGAGGGCTGGGGGGGTGTTGGGCGCGTATGCGGGCACATGTCTCCATGGTGGCTATGGGACTTCGGTGCGGACGGTGTTTTTTCCATCCGGTTGTAACATCGGACGCACGGGATGGATCGTACTAGCGCGGTCAGACTTCACTTTTCACATTTGTACGGTAAATCGTCCGAGGATGTGTCGGACACATTTTCCGACCCGAAGACCTGTGGGGAATTATTCCCAATGCGATTCGTATGGACTTTTTCCCATGCGAATCGTACTTGGCAGTTTGTACGGCACTTGTACGATTCGTACGGTAAAAAGACCGGATACGAGTCGTACGGGGAAATTTTTTACAGGATCGTAATCGGCACCTGGATGTCTATTAGTTTTTTTATTAAGAATATTTTTTTAATTCATTATTTATTATTTTAATTATGTAAATAAATGTAAATAGAAATGTTGAAGTGTTTTGTTATTGGAGTGCTGTTATAGGGTAGGAAATAAAATAAATACATTTATGTTTTAATGTAATTTTTTAGTTTACAAATATTTTCTTATTTAAAAGTACTTTTTTTGTAAATGTATTTATTATTTCATTTTATATGATATTCGTAGGTTTTTGTTATATGTAATCAGTATTATAATATGTGTTCTTATTATTTTTAAACTTTGTTTATTCGTTTTTGTAATTGTTTTTAATTTTCAATACATATTTTTTCCTAAGTGTTTGAGTATGAATGGTATTTTTTTTGTCCGCTATACAATACTTTCCCTGCTTTTGCATTCACTGGAGTGGGAATAGTAAGTTTTACCTCTCCGCTATCCAGCTCTTTTCCTACTGTTGCACTCACTGGAGTTGGAATAGTAATATTTACTCATCAGCTGTCCAGCACTTTCCCTACTGTTGCACTCATTGGAGTGGGAATAGGAATTTTTATCTCTCTGCTATCCTGCACTTTCCCTACTGTTACAGTCACTGGAGTTGGAATTGTAATTGTTACCTCTCTGCTATCCAACACTTTCCCTACTGTTCCACTCTCTGGAGTGGGAATAGTCATTTTTACCCCTCCACTATCCAACACTTTCCCTGCTGTTGCACTCACTTGATCGAGAATAAATTTTTTACCCCTCTGCTACCCAACATTTTCCCTACTGTTGCTCTCACTGGAGTGGGAATTGTAAATTGTACCCCTCTGCTATCCAACACTTTCCCTACTGTTGCACTCAGTGGAGTGGGAATAGTAATTTATACCCCTCCACTATCCAACACTTTCCCTACTGTTGCTCTCACTGGAGTGGGAATAGTAATTTTACCCCTCCGCTATCGAACACTTTCCCTACTGCTGCACTCACTGGAGTGGGAATAGCAATTTTTACCCCTTCGCTATCCAACACTTTCCCTACTGTTGCACAAACTAGAGTGGGAATAGTAATTTTGTACCTCTCTACTATCCAACACTTTCCCTACTGTTGCACTCTCTGGAGTTGGAATTGTATTTTTTTCTCCTCCGCTATCAAGCACTTTCCCTTCAATTGCACTCACTGGAGTGGGAATAGTAATTTTTATCTCTCTGCTATCCTGCACTTTCCCTACTGTTGCACTAACTGGAGTTGGAATAGTAATGTTTACCTCTCAGATATCCAACACTTTCCCTGCTGTTGCCCTATGTGGAGTGGGAATAGTAATTTTTACCCCTCCTCTATCCAACACTTTCCCTACTGTTGCACTCACTGGAGTGGGAATATTTTTTTTACCCCTCTGCTTTCCAACACTTATCCAACGGTTGCATTCAGTGGAGTGGGAATGCTAATTTTTACCCCTCCGCAATCCAACATTTTCCCTACTGTTGCACTCTTAGGAGTGGGAATAGTAATTTTTGCCCCCCTGCTATCCAGCAGTTTCCCTACTGTTGCTCTCACTGGAGTGGGAATAGTACATTTTACCCCTCTGCTATCCAACAATTTCCCTACTGTTGTACTCAGTGGAGTTGCAATAGTAATTTTTACCCCTTTGCCATCCAGCACTTTCCCTACTGTTGCACTCACTGGAGTGGGAAAAGTAATTTTTACCTCTCCGCTATCCAACACTTATCCTACTTTTGTTCTTACTGGAGTGGGAATGGTAATGTTTACCCATCTGCTATCCAACACTTTCCCTACTGTTGCACGCCCCTGAGTGAGAATAGTAATTTTTACCCTCCACTATACAACACTTTCTCTACTGTTTCATTCACTGGAGTGGGAATACATTTTTTTACCCCTCTGTTATCCAACACTTATCCTACTATTGCATTCAGTGAAGTGGGAATACTCATTTTTACCCCTCCACTATCCAACATGTTCCCTACTGCTGCACTCTTTGGAGTGGGAATAGTAATTTCTGCCTCTCCGCTATCCAACACTTTCCCTACTGTTGCTCTCACTGAAGTAGGAATAGTAATTTTTGCCCGTCCGCTATCCAACACTTTCCCTACTGTTGCAATGTTTGGAGTGGGAATACTAATTTTCACCCCTCCACTATTAAACACTTTCCCTACTGTTGCACTCAATGGAGTTGGAATTGTAATTTAAATAATTTTGTTATCCAACACTTTTCCTACTGTTGCACTGATTGTATTGATCAATTTAAATGTAGCTATTTTTTCATAGTTTAATGTTTTGATTTATTGTAGAATGTTTTTATATTTAAAATTATTTATATATATATTACTTTTATATAATTTTAAAGGTTTAAAAAAATTAAAGATAATAGTTTATTAATTATTTTAAAGTAAATATATATATGTATCAAATTATTCATTTTGTTTTTATTTTTTTAATCAAGTTTATTTGTGATAATACTTCTGGGTGTCATTGAGCCGTAGGGTACACCTGGTAAAGGGGAAGCGCTGTGTTGTTCATGACTCTCCTGCTTTAATTTCTCACGAGGCTGTTGTAGTTGGGGGTTCTGTCAGTGGGGAGAGAGTTGTGTTCAGAGCCAACTGGTGCACAGTGAATGGCTCCCACAATCATTGGATTGATGCCATAGTTTTCCTTTCTTGCGTCATATGTCCTCAGGAAGAAATAGGGAGGGCTAGGTCTGTACCAATTCGAATGTTGTGAATTTTGTTGTGTTTTTGTGTCTACTATCTGCCTGGCTGATGGCTGTCCTGAACCACTAGATGCCTTGTTTTTGATGGCCACAGCATCTTACATGCTATGGTTGCCAATGCCGCTGTTCCCTCTGCTGAATACCCTGAGATTTACAAATGAGGAACAGGAAACTAATCTCTTAGAATGTAAGGGGCCTAAATCATTACTCCAAGAGGTATAACGTATATGCTTACTTCAGAAGGTGTGGTGCCCAAATTGCTTTATTTTAGGAGATGCAAGTTTTGGGACTAGAGATTGATAAACTGTGTAAATAATTGAGGGGTCATATTATAGTAGCCTGTCACTCCTACTCTTCTTTGGGAGTGCTGATTTGTATTTCAGATGCAGTTCTGCTTTCATGTTAGCGACAATCTCAGACCCTATTGACAGATATGTGTTCGTGCTGGACATATAGGAAGGCATAAACAGTTGCATAGGGAATATTTAAGCACCTAACAGAGAAGGGTTTTTTAAATGATATAATACATTTAATAGACTCGCACACACATATACAGTTTCTATGGATTAGTGACTTTAATTAGAAACTTCACAGGCAATTGTATATATACCCACCTATGGAAGGAATACAACTAGGAATGCTTGCAGTACTGAAACAAATTCTACTACTTATGGAATTGGTGGATTCAGACCCTGTTAACAGAGCAATTTTCACTGCCCTCTCTGACTTATAAAACTTAGAGAAAACTTGATCTCATCCTGAATACAGTGACCTACTTGAGAGGGGTGGATATTGCTTCCTACTGAATAGATTTATTTATGATTATTCACCTTTAGGACTGATACTCAACCAAAGCCGTACACTTCCAAGAATCACTTTGTGGTGGCTATGGCTTGACGCTTTGATGGAGCTCCCTTGTTTGTATCATATTCAGGACTTTACAACACATTTCTTTTCCACTAATCATAACACTGCACACGCTAGGGCTGTGGAATGGGAAGCTTACAAAGGTGGTTTGCGAGGGGGTGAATGCAGGGGTTTTGAAGAGAACACATTATGACCCTAACATTCTGCTATGGTGTTGAAACCCTTTAAATAGATTTGCAATATCATTTTTGACTAGAAGTGGAGAGATAGGGTATGCGAGGTGGTTGCAGATTTAATTATCAACAAGCAATTCCATATTTAACATCAGGCAAGAGAAGCTTTTGACCTTGGCCTCAGACAGTTTATACAATATGCACATATAGAACAGATGGCTAGACATATCTGGTCCACTTTTTCTGAGGAGTCCTGCTAGAAATGGTGGTCTCTAGTTGGTAGAGGTAGGTACCTTAGTCCAAGTAGAAACCCTTCTTCCTAGTCAGGGTAAGGGGGATACACTTCTAAAATAACGCCTGCTTACCCCCTTGGTAGCTTGGAATGAGTAGACAGGCTTATCTTAGAGGCAGTGTGTAAAGCATTTGTGAACACATACAGTAATTCAGTGAAAACACTAAAAATGGACAAAAATCCAAAATACAATACTTTTATAAATAGTTACTTTGCAAAATACCTTGAAATTGCAGGAATAATGTGAAAATACAGTTACTCCGACTCGGTAGCTCCGTCCGTGGCTACTGCGATACTGAATACGACAGAGTCTAACAAATCTGGCCAACCACGTCGATACAGGTTAGCAAAAGCGTCGACAGACTCGGAGACAGTACCTTTTGTTGTTGCGGCTGACACAATGGTATGGGCCGGTCCGGGGCAACCGTTGCAGTTGCGATGTGAGATGGAAGTGTTGTGGCATGCAATGTCCTCGCGGCTTGGTGCAGGCAGCGGCTTGTTCAGAGAGTTGGTGAGACCAAGGCTTGCATTGCAGGGAGAGGTGGTGCTCGATGCAGTGCTGGCAGGTCACGATGCGGCGACGGAGCTAGTCGATGTTCAAACACGGGCAGCGACGGAGTCGAGTTTGTCAGGTTAGCGTGTAGCGAAGCATTGCAGAGTGCGATGTCCACAGGACGCGGTGGATGAGACCAGGGTTGCATTGCAGAACAAGGTGGTGCTCTTTACGGTGCTTTCAGGACATGGAATCCTGCGACGGACTCAATGTAAGTTACTCTTTTCTTCTCCAAGCAACTGAAACCAGCGGTTCCAGAGACGGTGCTCAGATGTTTGGTGAGGTCTTTGATGTTTCTGAGATCTCATGAACAGGGGGAAGCTCAATTCAAGCCCTTGGAGATCTTTCTCAAGCAGAGGACACAGCAAACAGCAAAGTCCTTTCTTATTTCCTTGGCAGCAAGTAGCCACTGCAGGCCAACCCCAGACAGCAAACAGCACAGGGGCAGTATTCCTCCTCAGCCTCTCTGGCTCTTCTCCTTAGCAAAGGTTCCTCTTGATTCCCATAAGTGATCTACATTTCTGGGGTATGGGGCCCAATATCTATACTACAAAATCATTTGTTCTCTGTGGCAGAGAATCCTTGTGCTTAGTCAAAAACCATTTCTGTCCTCTCTGATGCAGCTTCCTGGCAAGAGGAGGAGACAGCATTGTCCTTGGCAGACCAGGCCCATTCAGGTGAAAGGAAACTTCCTCCCACTGCTCTAAATGCAGCCCAGGTCTATTCAGCCCAGCCCTGACTCATCAGGCTCTCTGGAGCCACTGCTCCTCCCCAGCGCTTGTCATCCAAAACCTAGACATACAATACACAATCCCAGCAAAGGCACACTGGATGGCTAAGCAAGGAACCTACTTTCTAAAAGTGGTATTTTCAAACACAGAATGTAAAAATCACCCTCACTAAAAGACGCATTTTAACATTATGAGTTCAAGGATACTAAACTTTATTTTCCTACCTTGTTCCCAGGGGTAGTTCTGTTGATAAGATTGTATAAACAAACTCCCCATTCTATCCCTTGGGAACAGGTAGCCTTGTAATAGTGAAAAACGAAATTGGCAGTATTTCACTATCAGGACATGGCACACAGACCTGGGCATGTCCCACCTTTCACATACACTTCAGCCTGCCCATAGGAGTACCTTGGGCCTACGTTAGGGGTGACTAAAATGTAAGAAAAGGGGAGGTTAGGGCCTGTCAAGTGGCATGGCAGTACTAGACTGCACACAGGCCCAGCAATGTCAGGCCGGTGTTACATTTACAGGCTGCTTATGTGGGTGGCACAATCAGTGCTGCAGTCCGCTAGCAGCATTTTATTTACAGGCCATGGGCACACACAGTGCACTGGACTAGGGACTGACTAGTAAATCAAATATGCCAATCATGGAATCACCAATCCATAAACACAATTTACAAAGGGAGCACTTGCACTTTGGCACTGAACAGCAGTGGCAAAGTACCCAAAGCATCTAGACCAGCAAAAAAGAAGTCCAACATACAGCAAAAACACAGGAGGCAAATGCAAAAAATGCAAGGGAGACCCACACCAATGGTGCCAGGTCTAACAAGTTCTAACAACTGAAGTGAGGAACATGATTTTGTCCCAGCAGGGTGTAGATGTTTGGTGACTAATTTGTTTGCTGCTCTGTTCTGGGAAGGGGGGGATACCACTGTGGCCCATGACAGGCGGTCACGTGCCTACCCAGAACTGCTTATGGATGTAGAACAGGGGAAAGCATGTACGTGGGTGAAAGAACATTTCTCCTAATGCACACTTCAAGCTAATGCAGTTTAATTTTCTCTATATGACCCAGCTCTACTCGAAAAAGTTGGCTAAGGTTTATCCTGGAAGGACTTCGGCATGCACCTGGTGTACTGTGAAGGGGGTAGACTTTCTACATATGGTTTGGGGTTGCTCTTGAGTGGTCGCATTCTGGGACTCTGGTTGAGAGCTTACAGTTGATGACCAATAGTTTGCCAGTCCACTCAATAAAACAATGCTTGTTGGCATGTTTCCCACCGGTTGGTCTTGTAGATGAATGGCACATATGGCTGCACTGGGCACGGTGTTGGCTAAGCAGAGGGTAGCCATTTGCCTGATCTCCAAAAGAACCTACAGCTATCAGGCATAAACAAATTATTTGCTTAAATGAGTTGCAGACAAACATCAACTAAACACTGCAAGAAAGGATGAACATTTGATAGAAGATCTTGCTGAATGATCAGGGATGCTTGCTAACTTAATAAATCCCCCTAACAAAGGACTGCCTTGCACTAGAATGTGTTACTTGATGATTCCACCTGAGAACTGCAATGTGATTATAGTGCACTATGTTAGCGGGCGAATTTTCAGGATGTGGCATATATGTTGCATATTATAGGTGCTCCAGCGCGGAGTGCAAAATCCCTCCCTCCGGCACGGACCAAAAGATCTCACATGCACACACTATCCATACATTCGCTGGTGGGGCCCATAACACCTACATTCACTCACCATTAGTCCGTGTGGGAGGCGATTATCTTCCAAGAGCTGGAGATGAGAAGGAAATACCACTTCTACCCTAATGAGCGACAAATCTACACCACCTTCTGATACTGATTAGGCCTTAAACTTCACCTTAAGTATTCCTCTCATAAATCAGGGTGGATCAGTTAGTTGCAGGTTTAGCTTAATTTCTAATTCTCTAATTAATCTTTTTATTAACACATTTCAATGAATAAACAACCCAACTCATTTCTGTATATATTCAATTCACATTTTATATTAATATTGCAAATTAAATCAGTAATTTGATCAAGTTGCCATCCATATTTACCTATTCTGGCTAAATGTCGTCCTCTATGTCAAATCTGGCAGTATCACAAATCTATGCCCATCAATTTAGTAGGTTCAGTTCATCAGGAGTTTGGGCATTAATTCAGTCCGTCGAAGATTCAGGCAAATAGCTGTCCTGCAGTGTCACCGTCCTCTCCGTCAGCATAACGTCAGGAAATCGAGAAAGGCCAGAAACGAACCCGCACCAACCTCTCTATTCGATCATAATTTATAGTAAAAATCATTGACAATTTGTATCAAAAACAGGTCTTCAAATGTTCTGATTGGTCAATTGAAATCGTCTGACAGGATTCTCATCAAAATAAAGTCTCTGATGTCATTATACTTGATTTTTCCGTTTTTTTAGTAGCACATTATTGTTCATTCAGAAAAGCTGGCTTGCGTCCCAGGGCAACCTTAAAGGGAACATGTTCATCTGGGGTCATGACGAGGCCACTGTGTAACTGTTGTCAGCGCAGGCGCACTTCACCCAAGCCTTGTTCAGCGTCGGCAGTCGGGTTAGGCACCATAGGCAGCCATCTTTCGATAGGCCAAATTGGTCAACTTAAGCAAAGAAACACAAAAACGTAATTAATACATAAAAATGACTAATTAAATGTTATTCCCTTGCTAATACCCATATGTGTATGTATTTATCTAGCAAAAGCAACATTCAGTGCGATTTATACTTACTAAATAAAGCACGAATCACAATTACATCAGAAAAGCGACATATATCATGCAATATTCTAATTGTCTATCATTAGTATGTGTACAAAATTTAGTACACGCATTAATTAAGCCATGCAGATGCAAATCCCACGTGTAATTCGTATATTAGTAAGGTTGGTAAATATTTTCCACATCACTCCAATCCATTAGTTCGATTATAATTAATTAATTAATCTAATTAATAAAACAACATGCAAAATAAGGTGGGTATACAATTTTAAGCATTACCCGCTCCAGCAATCCCCCCTTTGGAGATTTTATCACCACACCACCCAAATATTTTGTTCTGTCTTACGGAATCTTTAAAATGTTTTCTTGCTCTTAATCATAATTCAGTTTCACCTACGTCTTCTCTTTTTACTGATTCGTACATACTCTCCTTCCACTCTTCCAATTCTATTTCCTCAATTTCTCTTTCTTGTTTCTTATCTTTTCTTTTTGAATTTTCGCTTTTTATTCTTTTCTTATTTTTCTTGTTTCTACAGCACATTCAACCTATTCTTATCACTAAAATTATGCAGATTACCCATGTTAATGGAAACAATATTTTACCTATAAGAGTACTACCTATTTTTATTAAGAAATTCTTAATAGCAGCTATTTTCTTTCCAATTCTTTCCCAAACACCTTCAACCTCCAGTGGTGCAACTTCATCATGCAATTCAGTAATGTTCTTAATATAAATTTTCAGATCTTTGCTTTCGTCAGGAATGTAAGTACAACAATGTTGAACCTTCAGCATTCCACAGACTCCACCCTCTTTTGCCAATAATATATCAAGGGCAAGTCGATTTTGCATTACCATAGCACGCATGAGAACCATTTCAGTGTTAACCAATAAAAATCCTCCAGCGGTGCTTGTTGACAAGCGATCCACTACTGTTGATAATTTTCTAATTTTGTTTGCATTCAGAGTTATTCCCACTGCTGGTATCAATGCCTGAAAAATGTCACCTACAATTTCTGCCCAAGATTCTCTCTTGGTCCTAGCTAAATGATTACTTAAGCTATGTACACCATCTTCTCCTATAGCCATATGAAAAAATGTCGGAAAGACCAGGCCTACGTAACATGTGCCATACCAATGGTCTGGCAAACGATAATATGCCCTGTTCCCACATATAAAATATAATCCAGGAAAAACTGGATCTCTACCACCTTTAAATCCCCATCCACCCATGATTCGATTTGCATCATGGCACTCACTATTACCTAGAAAATAATTATTATACACAGTTTGATTCCTTCGAATACAAAACTTCCCTTTCTGAGGCCAATCTAAAGCTATAGTTCGACTACCTTCTCCTTTTAAGTGTTTTTCTTTCTCTATATCCCAGACTGTTTACTCCACTTTTCCTTCTGCTGCCTTTCTTTGCATTTTCAATCTTCTTTCCTCAACCATGTCTAAGAATGTCTTTTCCTCCTTCTTCAAACTGCATGTTTAATTGTTTCTTAAAAATATACTCTAATGTTAGTTCCTTAGTTTCTAAGAAGAATTCACCTAATACCTTAGCAGGTTTTACTTTGTTTAATTTATTATAAGAAGGCACTTGCGCAAAAATGTTATCTACATCTGAAAAATAATATTCTAATTTCCCTGTCTCATAACATAAACTAGCTATTACACTACATGTTATTCCATATGTTGCCGGAAGGTGATGATATGTCACTCCCTCAGAAACAGATGCAGGTAACTGCATACATACGTAGCAGTCCCGTACGTCCATTGTCTTTACATATTCATACAATAATTTTGAAAACACATTATAAGAAAAATCTCTTGTTGACCTGTCTTTATGTAAATAGTTATTATCTATTCTGGTTGGAACTACCTTTGGAATCTTCCCTATATTAGTTTTATTCTCACTATGTCCTTCTAATGTATCTATAGTGGCCTTAAAAGAAATGACAAGAGCAAGGATGCTCCATAAAAGCATTAATAATCCTGTACAACAACAACACATTTTACACCATCTTTTCATGAGTGTACATCTACCTTTACTACTTTCTATGTTAGCCATCTTTGTTAAAATGGACTGTGTCTTTTGATTAGCCTCTTTTACTTCACAACTAGTTTTTCTAACTTAAGGTTCTAACACCTATTTGGTTCTACCAGTCTCTATCTTTTGATTCAATATTTTGTTTTCTTCATCAGTAGTTTTTTTAATTTATTCAGTCTAGCATCTCCTTATTCTTCACTCTCCTCTCGTCATCCAAATACGGATTTTCCTGAACTTCCGTTTCTTCTTCTCCAATGTCGGACAAGAGAACTCTCAGGATTTCCGATTCTATTTCATCCTCAACCACTTTCAGTACAGCCTCCTCTGGATTTCCTTGACTATCTGCCTCTTCTCCCTTTTCAGGCAGAGCCACGTACGTCCATTCTGGTGACTTATACTTCTGGTTAGGGTTCCTTGTTCTTCTACTCTCTTTGTCTTCAGTTAATTCGTATTCTTTTGATTTCTCTTGAATCGTCACTTCATTAACCTGTTCAGCTCTCGGTGAATTCACTCGTGTCAGTCGATATCTCAATTTCCTTATTTTATTGGGCCAAACATCATCTCTTGCAACTCTTTTTACTTTACTTCCTTTGTCATTCTTTTCATTCCTCCAAGCTCTCTTTCTTAGAACTCGACCTTCAGGTATTTCATTTTCACTCTCTTCAGACTCTGTCTCAACTTGCTTTTTCTTTTCAGCGACTTCTTCTTCCACCACTTGTTTTGTTTTCCCTACTTCTGTCCCTCCTCGGATCTTCGACACGCAATCTTCCTGCTGGCTACTTGTCCCTTCACCTAACTGGATGTTGCAGTTCCCTACACCTCCTCGGGGGTCTTCCGCAGAAATCTGTCCCTCTCTCTCTGTACCTGTCCCTTGTTCACTTAAATTTGGTACTTCAGGTGGAATTTCTCCCAGTCTCTCATCTGGTACTTCCTTTTCACGAATTTCTTTTGTTGTGTCTTCAGTACTCTTTCCTCTTTTCTTTCTGTGTTCTCTTTTAGAACCCTGCGCTTCTTGCTCGTTTCCAGAATCGCTTGATTCAGAAATCTGCAATCTTCTTCTCAGAGAGCTACTTCTGGGGATTAAAGCTGAACTCTGTTCGGTTTCCCCCCTTTCAGAGTTTCCTCGTGTCTTTGACCCTTCGTCATCTGACTCAGTGCCTGATTCTGATTCATCAAAGTATTCTTTTCCTGTGCTGTCCACCGGATTTGGAAATCTCAATGTATGACTGGCATGGATCCAGTTCTTCAGTCCAGCACACTTCACAGCTGTGGTCGTGGTCAGAATGACTTGTCGTGGTTTTCCCCTCCTTGGAACCAAACAATTTCTTCTTCTGTGGACCTTTATTCTTACCCAATCACCTGGGCTCAGATCATGGGCTGGCTTCTTTTCAAGTGTGGTGGCATCTGCTCCAACCTGATGAAACACAGAATGAACTGCGTCAGCCAGGCCTTTACAGTATTCCAACAGCATGTCATCAGTTATTGTCATCAGCTTGTTGACTGGTATAAATACATGTCTCATAGCACGTCCCATGATTATTTCATGAGGACTCAATCCTGTAGTTCTGTCTGGAATTGACATTATTGTCATGAGTGCTAGAGGCAAGACATCAGGCCATTTCATACCTGTGGCCAAACACATTTTCCCTATTCTATTTTTGATAGTATCATTCATCTGTTCAACCACACCAGAAGCCTCTGGTCGGTAGTCACAATGTAGTTTTTGTTGTACATTCAATGCTTCACAAATTAATCCTACAATCTCATTATGAAAATGTCCTCCTCGGTCTGACTCAATTGTCACTGGGAACCCGAACCTGGGGATGAATTCTCTCAGCAGTAGCTTGGCTACTGTCAACCCATCATTTCTTCTTGTTGGGAATGCTCCCACCCACCTAGAGAATAGGCAGACCACAACCAAAACATACCTCAGTCTGCTACAGGGAGGCATCTCAATGAAATCTACTTGCATTCTGGTGAAAAGCCCTCCTTCTCGACCTATTGTTCCCAGACTCACTACTGTCTTCCTTCCAGGATTGTACTGCTGACATATTAAGCATCTTTGACAAAGACTTTCTGCTACAGGTCTGAATTTTGCATTGTACCAGGTCTGCTTAAATGACCTGATCATGGCATCTCTCCCAATATGTCCCTGGCCATGATACATCCGTGCCATGGTAGACATCATGCTATCAGGCATAACTGGTCTTCCATCTCAATAGACCCACACATGATCCTTTTCCCTTGGGGCACATCCTGATTTTACCCACTGTCTCATTTCCTCATCTCCTGCCTCATCCTGCAATTGTCTTACCTCTTCCCAAGTTCCCACAATGTTAGTGAACATCAATGAGCAAGAAGAGATTTCTCTTTCCTTGGCCCGATTGACCGAATTCTGATTTCGTGCACAATACTGTGCCATGTCGTTAGCATACCTGTTCCCGGTGGTAATATAATCACCACCTTGACTATGAGCAGCACATTTTACAACAGCCAATTGTTTAGGCAGCTGTATCGCCTCAAGCAACTTTCCAACCACTTCTGCATTCTTAAGAGGAGTTCCACTCGAGGTTAGGAAACCTCTTCTCATTTTTCCATGCTTCTGGGTCAACACAGAAAGTGCACATCCATTTCTCTCACTGCAATACAACTCGAATTCTTTCTCATAATCAGGCATACCTAATGCAGGTGCTTCACACAAACCATCTCTCAATTGTCTAAATGCTGCCAATTCTTCCTTGTTTAGTTCAAGGGGATCTTTCACATCATTTCTCGTTAATCGCACCAAAGGCTTTGCGATCAAGGAGAAGTTACCTATCCACTGATGACAGTATCCAACCATTCCCAAAAACATTCTCACTTCTCTTTGAGTCATGGGAGCTCTCATTCCTTTTATTATTCTGATTCTGTCTATGGTTATCTTCCTTAGTCCTTTCTCAATGTTATGTCCCAAATGCTATACTTCCTTTTTGCAAAACTGTATTTTTGCTGGTGACACTTTAAGTCCTCCATCTGCCAAATGATTCAGCAAGGCTATTGTATCTTCCTCACAGGCTTCACGTGTTTTTGACGCCACTAAAAGGTCGTCAATATACTGGACCAATACAGAGCTTTCTGGCATTTCTAGACTCTCCAAAGACTTCTTTAATAGCTGATTGAATATTGAGGGGCTTTCTGTATACCCCTGTGGGATTCGGCACCATGTCAAAATACGCTCTCCAAAACGAAATGCAAAAATTTGCTGACTGTCATGATGCAATGGGATGGAAAAGAAAGCATGACACAGATCAATCACTGTATACCATTCTGCATCACGGGGAATCTGATATAAAATCACTGATGGATTTAGAACAATGGGACAACATGATACCACAATTTTATTCACCTTTCTCAGATCTTGCACTATCCTGAATTTCCCATTAGGCTTTTTCAGTCCCATTATCGGTGAATTACATGGACTACTCATTATTTCTCTCAAAATTCCTTGCCAGATCATTTTCTCTATTACAGGAGTTGCACCTTCAATTATTTCAGGTGTCAATTTGTACTGCGGAACGTTTGGATATGTTACTCCTTCCTTTACAGTTATTTTGATTGAATCTACATTTCTCATTAGTCCTACATCTTCTCCAGTGAAATCCCAAACATCTGCCTTTACAGATTTTCTCAATTCTTTAGGTAATTCATCAGGGTTGAATACAGCATATGTTTCAGTAACTTCAATTTCTCTGTTAGCTATGGTCATCTTGTACAATACATCATCATCTGGTGTTTCAAAAGCTATTCCATCCGGAGTACAAAATATAGTGCAATTCATTTTGCACAACAGGTCCCTACCTAACAAATTCACAGGACTGGTTTCACACACCACAAAGCGGTGCATTTCTGAAAATTTCCCTATGCTAACTTTCACTGGGTCTGTAAGATATGTGTTAATCCGTCTGTTGGACACACCAACTACTTGGATCGTTTCATCCGAGAGAGGAAGATTCTTAACATCAGCTGATCTAACAGTTGATCGAGTAGCACCAGTATCCACTAGGAAAGTCATATTTTCATTCTTAACCCTCCCATCTACAAAAGGTCCTGTCTGGTCTACTTCTAGAGTTGCGCCAAGTATGCACTCTTCTTCCTCCCTTCGGCACCGTCAATAGCTCTCTTCTGCGTCACTCTCATCGCGTTGCAGCCATTACTGCGAGACAGCGCTAACGCAGCTTATTTACCTGTTCTTCATTGTAGAATCCCGATTCACTACTATACTTCTGTGTGTTTCTGCTCTGTGGAAAAGGCGGTTTTGGCACCTGATTCTGTGGGGGAACAACTTACTGCTGTTGCTGCAGTTGACCACTCACCTCATGCTGCACCTGTGGGTTCAATGATGGATTTTCATTTTTAGTACTCGGGGGAAACTTACACTCAGATTTCCAATGCCCTATCCTGCCGCAATTATGACACGGGAATTTCTTTTTAGCTTCTTCAATATTCCCTTTATACTTCCCAGTATTACATTTTGGCTTTGACCCTGCTTGTTCCACCAATTGTGCTTCCTGTCTCTCCGCTACCTTTACCTGTGCCCACATTGCCTTCTCCTTTAACTTCCGCTGTATTGCTTCAATTTCATCACTGAAGTATTTAGCATGTCTCAATACTTCATCTATTTTCTTGTTTTGCCAATCTACCATATGCTGTTTAATCATCTCACCAATTTCTGGATGTAAACCATATACAAATCTGTCTACAAAATGGCTCAAATCCTTTTCACTCAGATTCTCATCTCCGCTCAACTGCTTAACTGCTGTTGGCGCCATTCCAGGGAAGCCCCTCGCTCCTGGACACGCCCACTGACGCTCGGCCACACCCCCTCTTACTCACCTTAAAGGATGTGTTGCCTCCGACCGCGCAGCGGACGCGCCGCTGGCGCGCCGAAGGCGCGCCAAAGGCAAGCCCGTCTGCGCCCGTCCGCGCACGATCGGGCCCAGGGCCAGACTCTATGCCTGTCCTTCCAACTACAAAGGTAAGCTACTCTCGTAGAGAGCTACTTAGCCTTAGACCTAGAAAAACCAGCGCATGCCACGCTCCGCAAGATCCGAACCTTCCCTACCTCAGCTGCAGCAATTGCAAACCGACGAAGCTACTCCTCCCCAAATCCCCGGTCCCACCGCCTGTCCTCAAAATGGCGACACTCAATTGCAGATCGCTCCCGAAGCATGCCCTGCATATTAATCATCTTATGGTCGATCTAAACTTGGACATACTCTTCTTGACAGAAACCTGAATCACTGAGCACTCCAATTCCGACATGGTACTGGCTCTCCCCCCCGGCTTTCTCATCTTGTCCCAACCACGCCCTTTAGGTAGAGGAGGTGGTATTGCCATCATTTTCAGGGACCACCTCGCCTGCCGCATCAACACGATGGCAACCCCGGAATCAGAGAGCTGTTTCTTCACTTTTCAGCTTACTCCGACCAGCTCCCTGTCAGGCCTTCTGGTGTACCGACCTCCCGGCCACTTCGCCCCCTTCGCAGCTTCCCTCTTGGAAATTGTTTCCTCTTCAGCCCACTTGTCATCAAACTTCCTCATAACAGGTGACCTCAACATACACTTTGACGACCCGCTGGATACAGGTGCTGCCGATCTTATCTGCGACCTGGCATCTCATGGCCTTCTCCTTGCCAACACTGGTCCAACACATGTTAAAGGGCACCTTCTTGACCCAGTCTTTTCGAACATCCCCTCCCTCCAATTTATTAACTCCCAACCACTTCCATGGACGGACCATTTTTTGATCACTTTCCACATTCCTGGGGCCACCAAGAAACCCCATAAAGCCCCCATCATTACTAAAGATAGATCGTGGGCCAAACTCTCTGCGGTGGACTGGTCCATAGCTCTGGACTCTTCTACCCCGAGCCTTGCGGCTGACCCGTCCGAGGCTGACACCCAAGTAAGAGGCTGGCTCTCCTCCTCCCTCGATAGCCTTATTCCCATAAAAAGTCGGGAGATCAAAGATAGGACAATGGGCCATGCCCTGTGGTACACCCCGGAACTCCGAGACCTCCGCAAGGAATGCAAAAGAGCGGAAAGACTGTGGAGGAAAGACTGGCTACATAGTAATAAAGATACCTACAACATAGCGGTAAGACGCTACAAATCGGCCATTAAACTAGCCAAGACCACCTTCTATGACAACAGAATTAAAAATGCGACCAATTCAGCCAAAGAATCCTTCTTGATAGTTAAGGAACTGCTCAACATCCCCTCATCTCCCGCTGCCTCTCCTCCCCCACCGGACAGATGCAAGGACTTAGCCTCATACTTCGATTCCAAAATCACGCGGATCTTGGAGTCCCTTCCCCCAATCAGCCCCCCCATCCCAGTTGATGCAGACGCCTGCTCCACCAGCCCACGGCTGTTCTCCTTTAGAGGAGTCTCCCTCGATGAGGTCACCACCACGCTGGCCAAAATGAGAAGTGGATCCCCCCTGGACCCGGCACCCGTCAGATTCTTAAAAACCGTTTCTCCCAGTACTTCACCTACCATTAGGGATCTGATTAACACATCTCTTGCCCAAGGCACAGTGCCCTCCTCTTGGAAGAGCGCAGTTGTCAAGGCCTTGCTGATAAAGCCCAATCTGAACCCGGACGATATGGCAAATTATAGACCCATTTCGCTCCTCCCCTGCATCAGCAAGGTGGCTGAGAAATTAGTCAACGTGCAACTCTCCCAATTCCTCGAAACGAATAAAATTCTACGTCAGTCACAAACCGGATTCCGGCCGGGCCTCGGCACAGACACCGCACTCCTCTCCGTCATCGAGGAGGCTAGGTGTATCCTGGATTCAGGAGGATCAGTGGCAGTGATCCTCCTGGACCTCAGTGCCGCATTCGACACGGTGGACCACCGTGTCCTCCTCCATCGCCTGGCCAAGGCAGGAATTGTGGGAACGGCACATGCTTGGATCAAATCCTTCCTCTTGGGTCGCTCATTTCAGGTGTGGGACGGCAACTCCCGCTCAGACCCCCTTCCGCTCACATGTGGTGTGCCCCAGGGGTCCTCGCTTAGTCCCACCTTGTTTAATGTGTACATGGCCCCGTTAGAGGATGTGGTTACCCCCTATGGGATAAAAATAGTCAATTTTGCCGACGACACCCAACTCGTCGTCTCTCTTTCCCAGCTGGACAATAACCCTAAAATCCTACTTAACTGCCTACAAGACATACACACCTGGATGTGTGAATCCTCGCTGAAGTTGAACGGGACAAAAACAGAAATCATGCTTCTGGGCAACAAATGGTCCTCCGTCCCTCCTTCAGTCTGGCCGGACTCCTTCGGTGACATCCCCACGCCTAAGACAGAAATTAAAACACTGGGCTTCTGGTTGGAGCAGGACCTCTCCTTGAAGACCCAGGCAGTCAAGACCGCGGGGACCTGCTTTGGCCTTCTCCGTTCAATTCGTAAGATCCTCCCCCTCCTGCCCCCCCTGTCCAGGAAACTTCTAGTTCAAGGGCTCATTCTAGCACGCCTGGACTACGGCAACGCCGCATACCTCGGCGCTCCTGAATCCACCCTGGCCAAACTCCAGCGTGCACAAAACGCCGCGGCGAGACTCATTCTCAACCTTCCTCCCAGAGCCCCGACTACACTGGCCCTTAAATCTCTGCACTGGCTTCCGGTCCGCCAGCGAGTAGAGTTTAAGGCCATGTGCATCACGCACAAACTCATCAATGGGGCTGGACCTGCCGCCCTCAAAGATATGATCACACCTTATAAAGCCCACAGAAATCTTCGCTCGGACAACGAACATCTGGCCACAGTCCCAAGATTCAAGAAGTCGCGCACCGGTGGCCGCCGCTTTTCGGTTAAGGCCGCCTCTAACTGGAACGCTCTCCCTCGCCTGCTGCGCCTGGAACCTAGCCACGCACTTTTCCGCAAAAAACTCAAAACCCTCCTCTTCCCCAAATAGTTCCTGGTTTCCGCCTGTCCTGGATTTTACATTCTTTAGCGCGGGGATGCCCTCGGGTCACCAGGCGCTCTATAAATCTCAAAATAATAATAATAATAATAATATAAGCTTGTATTAGCCTCTCGTAATATGCATGTACTGACTCTTTACTTTCCTGGTGTGTATGATCAATTTTTACCTAGTCCGTCTCTTTAGGGGCCACTTTATTTTTCAGAAATACCATAACCTGATCATATTTCTTCATTACCTCGGGGTCCGGAGCTCCTGTTTTAGGATCCCTAGGATATTCTTTGGTTGGCCAATTTATCATTAACTTGCACTCTGACCATAGATCTGCTGGTACGATTATGTCAAACAGACTATTCAAATCAATCCATAATACTTTAGACAATTTCACAAATCTCTCTACCTGCCTGTACCACTCGACAAGCTTTTCACGTAGTCGAGGGAAATCATTTGTAAAAGACAAAATATCCTGTCTCGTCCATGGGACATGTACATATCCTCCTCCTGGAATCTCTCTCATAGGGCATTCTGTCACTACCTTCTCCTTTTCTCTTACAGGAAAGGCTGAAAATGTCTTATCTGAGGCATCATCGCGTTTTCTATACCACCTGCTTCTCCATTTATCCACGTCTCCCCATTTTCTAAGCAAAATTATTATGTCCTTAATTTGACCTATTCGTCCTGTGGTGTTCATATTCTCAAAGAGCTTTTAAGTGAATTCTACTCGATATGGTTTCTGTAAGGCTTTTACCTTTTCAATATCAATTCCCATCTCATTTGCTACCTCTTCTAACCTTTCATGTAAGTTTTTCGCTCTCCAGGTCACACTCTTGCACAAAAATAATAATTCTTCATCCTGATAGGTTTTCAATTTTTCTGTTGGGATAGTCCCTACTATTAATTCTTCCAATACCATTCGTAACTTGGTCACGTCAATTGATTGGGATTCTTTGTCTTTCCTCTGCAAGCTTCTTAACCATTCACTTAACTCGTCTGTTGATGGTCCTACGGGTTTTTCTATACTTCCGTGTCCAAAATCTTTTTGTGTTTCTGACACTGTCTCTATCATTGTCATACGTCTCCCTGCACAATTCTGATCTATAAATGGATTGTTTGTAAAATTCGGTTCCATTACACTCATAGTCTGCCTCCATGGATTCTCATTCTGACTCACTCTTGGTTGTTCTACTGATTTATTACTTCTATAAGGGACTGTCAAACAATGCTCACTGTCCTTCTGTTTGTCAAAAATAGGCATTTCTGGACCTATCGTTACTGGAACAGTTACCGCTTCTAGATTCTTGGTCAATTCTCTTATTTTCTCAGTTAATTCCAGTGTTGTTTTTGCTAACTCTGCAGAGTTTTCTCCATATGTTCTTTCTTCCAATCTCTTTTCTACCTCCCTAGTAGCACTTTTTTTACTCAAACTTAGGGATTCTGGTTCCGATTTTATAATTCGCATTGTTTCTCTCATTGGGGCACTTGGAGTTAATATTTCTGGTTCTGGTCGATACGGTGGTGGATTTTTATAGAACATATCATCAAGAACATCATCCTCAGACTCATTCGCTCCATACCCTCTTGACTCCACATTATGCCTCTTTTCTACACACTTTCGACCTTCATTCTCTCCTACAGTTCTTACAGGAAACACACCCTCAGTCATACTCGAATCTCGCCACCTTTTCATTCGATCACTATGCGTTTCATGTCCGTATGGTCTTCCAAACCAGTACCTATATCCTCTACCACTTCTTTGTCTTTCTCGTTCATGCATTTCGTCTTTCCATTCTGTCAAAGCCTCAAACTGCGTCGGTCTAGGTCTTGGTTCTAAATTCATCATCTTTTCTCTCAAATTTCTCAAAACAGCCAAATTAAATGAACCATGCTCTGGAAAAGCTAATACTCCGTCATCCTTGGTATATCTCACCCAGTTATCCAACCAAATACAAGTATGATACCCATATTTCGCAATCATAAAGGATGCAGGGGTTTTCGGTGGAGGAAGTAACTGTCCTTCCCTAGTTTTAACTGGTTTGTCCTTCTTGAACCACTTCATGATTCTCCCTAACCATGTTTTCTATTCTTTTTCTGGTGGATCGTAATACATTTTCTTGCCTTTCGCGTATCGCTAGTCTCTCTTTACAACCGTACCGCTAGTTTATCCAATCCCAGCGCGACTTTACACTAACGCACCAATTCAGAGCGTCCACGTCACTGTCACAATCCTCAAATCCCAGCGCGACTCACACTAACGCACCAATAAGGAGCGTCTATGTCAACCTGTTTTCCTCCAATCCTAGCGCGGCGTACACTAACGCACCAATCCGGAGCGTTTCACAGTCTGACCGTCTGTCCAATCCCAGCGGGGTCGTTCTGATGTCAGCAGCCGCTACGGCAGCTCCTGCTCCTGCTCCTGTTTCTGCCTACCCCTCCTTTACAAATCCGCTCAGTAAGTTTTTGTTTCAATTTCTACACTTCTGTTAGTAACAACATAGAAACATCTCCATTGTCCGCTTCGCTACCCAAAGAACAGCAAAAAGACCTTTCTCACGAGAATTCCGTCTTTCCCGAGAGCAGCGCTTACCTCTGCCCTACTACGGAATCATTACTTCCGTTGATAAAGTAGCACATCCCTCTACTTCACCCTTCTAACAAGCATTAGCTAATTGTTTCTCTAGTATTTAAGACACATAGTTGGAGACCCAATGCTCCTGAGAAATAAACCTAGAGTTTCGCAATCAACCCGAATGCCTTTACATTCACACTCGTTCACACAAAAAATGTAGTACATTCACACAGAATCCTGTCTTTCCCGAGAACAGCGAACAGTCTGTTCTACTACAGAATTATAACTTACGTTAACAAAGCAGCGCTTACCTCTCCTTTGTCCTTCTTACAAGCTCAGAGAGTACCTATTACCTTTCCAGTGATAAGCGTTATCGGTTTGCCAGTTGGATCCCTGGTACCTAAGACTAGAACTTCACAGGTAACCTTCGCTATCATACACTCTTCTCTCACACTATAAATGTCTCTAATGGCAACACACGACAATGCTACCGAATTGAACCCAGACAATGCGCCGTGCAACTTCAATCGTCACACGTTTCCCCTGTGTACCTACAGGGCAACAACAATTCCATCTTTCCCGAGAGCAGCGCCTACCTCTGCCCTACTACGGAACCGTTACAAACTTCCGACTTCCTACATCCCAGAAGCCGTGCAAACAACATATAACTCAACGTAACTCAACATAGAGTGTTAGTACATAAATCAATACCAATCAATAACCAAAATCAATAAGTAATGTACAAGCAATAATCACTAAACCAAAACAATAACAACCATCATCTTGCTACCAGAAAAACTGCTCCAGCGCGGAGTGCAAAATCCCTCCCTTCGTCACGGACCAAAAGATCTCACATACACACACTATCCATACATTCGCTGGCGGGGCCCATAACACCAACATTCACTCACCATTAGTCCATGTGGGAGGCGATTATCTTCCAAGCGCTGGAAATGAGAAGGAAATACCACTTCTACCCTAATGAGCGACAAATCTACATAAATCAGGGTGGATCAGTTAGTTGCAGGTTTAGCTTAATTTCTAATTCTCTAATTAATCTTTTTATTAACACATTTCAATGAATAAACAACCCAACTCATTTCTGTAGATATTCAATTCAAATTGTATATTAATATTGCAAATTAAATCATTCATTTGATCAAGTTGCCATCCATATTTACCTATTCTGGCTAAATGTCGTCCTCCATGTCAAATCTGGCAGTCTCACAAATCTATGCCCATCAATTTAGTAGGTTCAGTTCATCAGGAGTTTGGGCATTAATTCAGTCCGTCGAAGATTCAGGCAAACAGCTGTCCTGCAGTGTCACCATCCTCTCCGTCAGCATAACGTCAGGAAATCGAGAAAGGCCAGAAACGAACCCGCACCAACCTCTCTATTCTACCATAATTTATAGTAAAAATCATTGACAATTTGTATCAAAAACAGGTCTTCAAATTTTCTGATTGGTCAATTGAAATCGTCTGACAGGATTCTCATCAAAATAAAGTCTCTGATGTCATTATACTTGATTTTTTTAGTAGCACATTATTGTTCATTCAGAAAAGCTGGCTTGTGTCCCAGG
Organism: Triturus cristatus; assembly: GCF_964204655.1. Taxonomy (NCBI): domain Eukaryota; kingdom Metazoa; phylum Chordata; class Amphibia; order Caudata; family Salamandridae; genus Triturus; species Triturus cristatus. The sequence goes on from NC_140591.1 coordinate 505,668,269, forward strand.
GCAACCTTGAAGGGTACAGGTTCATCTGGGGTCATGACGAGGCCACTGTGTAACTGTTGTCAGCGCAGGCGCACTTCACCCAAGCCTTGTTCAGCATCGGCAGTCGGGTTAGGCACCAAAGGCAGCCATCTTTTGATAGTCCAAATTGGTCAACTTAAGCAAAGAAACACAAAAACGTAATTAATACATAAAAATGACTAATTAAATGTTATTCCCTTGCTAATACCCAGATGTGTATGTATTTATCTAGCAAAAGCAACACTCAGTGCGATTTATACTTACTAAATAAAGCACGAATCTCAATTACATCACAAAAGCGACATATATCATGCAATATTCTAATTGTCTATCATTAGTATGAGTACAAAATGTAGTACACGCATTAAGTAAGCCATGCAGCTGCAAATCCCACGTGTAATTCATATATTAGTAAGGTTGGTAAATATTTTCCACATCACTCCAATCCATTAGTTCGATTATAATTAATTAATTAATCTAATTAATAAAACAACATGCAAAATAAGGTGGGTATACAATTTTAAGCATTACCCGCTCCAGCATAGGCATTAATTGTATGGGTGGGATAGGTAATGGTACTAGTTAAGGTGGAAGTAGAGATAAATGTATTTGTATGTGTTTCAATTGTCTTTGCTTTGTGTTTCTTTTGATATGCAATAAAATGTATTATAAAAATAATTCAAAACGGTAACTTGAAAAACGCACAGCAAATACACTTTGCTCAGCATCCCTAATTTCTCAGTATGTGTCAAAGTCGCAGCAGCTGGTGACTGATCCAGCACACCACAGCGCGAGCCCTCGGGTTGCCAGTGATGACTTGCATTAGAAACTTGATGGTGTTTGTTTTATCTTGATTCCTGCTGGAAAGAAGAACAATATATTTTCTGATTTACCACCGCTGTTCAATCTAATTTGCTTTGAAATGGATAATTTGCATGGAGACATTTGCATTTTATTTATCAGCAAATGTTATGACCCACCTGCCCTACTTTGGATGCTGCAAAGAAACTACGTTACGTTGTTTCCAACAAACACAGACATACTTAAGCCTCTACCAAAGGAATCAAAAGATCAGTTAATTTATTCTTAACACTTTTGTCAATTTGTTTTTACGCCTACATTTCTGCCAACACAGTGCTGGTGCTTCTATCTAATTCAGCAGCAGATTTTCATTAATGGGATGGAGATAAGAAGTTATATGCGGATGTATTTATATCCGCATCACCTCCCGAGCAGAAGTATCTGCCATTGGATTGGACAAACTCCAATACTACACATCATCGGCACACATTAGTGTCTCTCGCCGTTTAAGGGACCTTAAATTAAATTTGGGGATTTTACTTTTTGTAGTTTTTTATTTTTATTTCCTCGAAGGCGTATTATTTTTAGAGAGATAGCTGTCGTTGCAATCAATGATCGGTAGCTGGTAGATAAAACAGTTTTTTTATCCCAGAGAATATTAACAAGTTGTGAGTTCTCAGCACCTTCTAATCATTTTGATAACGTAACTGTACCTCTCTCTGCCAACTGGCCTCTTTTGCGACGTTCCTATTTTAGTCATTTGAATATGGCAATGTTTTTAAATGTACTGTTGTCTGAAAAATGCAAGTGTCAATTTCATTTTAAGAGAGGAGAAGAAAATGTAGTGTATCAACTTCAGCAATTACCTGCTCATTCTGGGCCTCATTTATGAAAAGTGTTGCATCACTGTGGTAAAATAGCAATGTGACCTTTTCAGTGCGCCTGCCTTGCGACACCATGGCTGCCCCGTATTTACTGTAAAGTGCTCCATGTTGCAAGGTTTGACAGATGTATCAGGAGTTTTGATGTATCTGTCGGCGCAAAAATGGCGCCTTGCTGGAGTGTGTCTGGAAACAGACGTAACTCCAGCAATGTGTAATTTCAGATGAGGCAAGCCCCATGTGAAGAGGCCTGCGTTTCCCTTACGCCTGCTTGAAGCAGGTGTAAGGATTTTGACGCAGTAAGTCTGTAGAAGTGACGCAGTGAAATCTCACAGATTTCACTGCAACGCTTCTAGGAACCTTTTCTGCGCCATAACAGCCAGCCTGCATACATTATACCTGTCGCAGGTATAATGTAGTGCAAGAGTTTACAAAGTGATGCATCTGCCTAGATGCGTCACTTTGTAAATATGGCGCAGTGTGGTGCATTTTTTACGCCGCTGCAGCATCACAAAAAGTGATGCAATGGCAGCATAAGCCCTTCATAAAAATGGCCTCTGTGTGCAAAACACCTCAAATCAGCTTCACAGAGATTACAGAGGATGTGGCCTGTCACCTTGAATGACGAGCTGGCTTCATCACTGAAAACAGAGGACTCTGCTAGACCTGTGGAGAAGACAGAACATAAATAGGAGCGGAGTGTGTATTTTGGTACTCACTATCAGCTGTAGACATATTTTTACTGACATGAGTGCAATATACAAACTGAACTACAGCTGCCCAGACTGAACATACATTAAACTCCTGGCATGTGACTCTTACATAAGGACAGTTATCGCAAGCAAGCAAACTTGGTGTGGGATATTTAATATGAATCTCATGCAACTTGTGTGGTTGATACCTCTGCAAATGAAATCCTTATCATTATTATATATACAAAAAACAAGATTCATATTAACCTAGATTATTGCTTCTCAATCTTTATTGTTGTTAGCTAAATGTCATGACCATACTAATTGGTAATTATATTGAAACTACTAATCACAATAACACACAAATATTTTGAAATGCCTTTGTCTTCTCATCATTTTCCGAATATTTATATGCTCACTGTGCAGTCAATCAATTAAGACTAGTTCCCAAGGCAGACCATACTTAAAAACAAGTGACTCAAATTAAAATGTACAGATAAATTGAAGCAATGATCAAAAACAGCTCTGACTTATGAGTTGAAATGCAGAATTGATATAAGCTGCTATCGGGATGAAGATTCCTTCAGTGACTGCCCACCTACACCGGGTTGTTGCCTCTTCACAAGGCGTCATACACTTCTATCCTATCCCTACTGCATGTGCTTTCACAAATAACACATGTTGAAATTGGCTAACTCCTAATTGTCATACTTAGCTTTCCTATAGGGCCAAAGTATGTGGTGTCCCAAAAGTCAACGCATAGCTTGTAAAGTTAAATATCACCTAAGTCGACATCACAATTGTACCATCCACTAGTGTTTACAAGACAGGCATGGCTCCAGGCCTATCACTGTAGCTTGGCTGCTGCAATTTTGAAAATGCAGCTCAACATGTCAAAATGTCAATTTTTGACATGAGAAAACATCCCTTTCAAATATTAATATGTCACTCCTCTGTAAGCCTTGTAGCCCACAAGGCAAGACAGGGTGCATGGTATTTAAAACCAGAACATATAGAAATTAAAAATTAACATTTCCTACAATACCTTGCACACAAAATCTATTTTTACTGTAGGAGGATCTGCTGGTCAGTAGAGAAACACATGGAAGCAATATTACACATTAATTGTGTTATCTCAGGCTAAGGACCAGCTAGGAAAATGATTAAATGGCAAATGTTGTTATCTATTAAAAGCCCAAAGTTTTTGATAAATACTAATGAAAAGTGACTCATAGAAAGATAACGTTTTCCTGGATGAAGCTCCACTCTGCTGCATTCATTGGCCTCCAACGGTCAACCAGCTGGTGAATAGCCCTGATCAGGTGTGAACAGAGACAATGGCCCACGTTTGGGTAGGTGTTTTTGTTCCTCGGGCAGGAAGACCAAGAAACTTAGTGAACTTCAAAGGGGCCTCCCCCGTCACAAGCAGATGTGAGATGACACCTGAAAAAGTCCTTCCCTTTTTCCACCCGGTCAGGCAGGCATCAAATCTGTTGCGGGGAAAGCTGCCCCAAGAGTTAGGGTTTTTTGTGTTCTTTTTTTTACGTTTTATATAGCGAGAACTCGACCCGAAGTTATCAGAGTGCTTTACAGACAGATACATTCATTTTTGTGAGGCACAGGGTGATTGAGTGATTTGCCCAGATTCACAGTATGTTGAACGTTGTTGCTGAGACTCGAACCCGGTTCCCCAGATTCAAGGTCGACCACTCTAGCCCTTAGGATACATCTTCTCCCCAAAATGTGACTGCATATCACCCTGGCCACACTTCTGAATGTGCACTCAAACGTTGAACAAGGGGAGAAGGGATGTTCCATCTTGAATTTAGAGAGTGAGGTGCACTGGGGGTTGTTTGAAGTAGGACACACTCTAACCTTTTGAATAGTGATGGGCCAGGTGTCACCCATACCCACAAGCTAAAGCAGGTCATAAATATGCCACTCCAAGACACCTTCTTGTGAACACTCCAGACCCGCGGAAGATCAGAAAAAGGACTGCACCTACTGTTTGAGACCTGGGAGGAGACCTGATGGGTTCTACCTGCTCTCACTTGTACCCAGACCAAATAGGTGTGCTCCAAGGGTTAGTTGGCTGGCGTTCTGTGTGGCTACAGGGATACACCAATCTGAAAGAGGCTTTTTTTCCGATGTTGCCATCTGACCAGTACATACTGGATCTGCCTGGAGTCTGCTGATGGCCTCTGCTAGATTGAGTCTTGATCCCCAAGTGCTGTTCCTCATGGCTTGGAACCGTGGCTGTGTCAAACCGGACTTCTTTTATCACCTCTGAAAACCTTAGACCATGAGGTGAGCTTGAATACCACTCGACTACTCGTGGGCAAAATATGTTCTTGGTGATGTCTGCGGACACAGTGGAAGTTTGTAAAGGATATGGGATAAGATACAGGGTGCCGAACGTTATTTGGGGCTGAACCAAATTTTTACAGCATCAAGCTGCTAATTTCCAGGACTATGAACAAAAAGTGTACACATACAGACACAAGCGCCTACACGCATACACACACACACCTTACCTCAAGCCAGGGCCTCTTCTCTGTGACTGACTGTGATGCACCTAAATAGATAATAAGCACGCCTTCCTGTGCAGGCCCACTCTTACATCCAATTAACTCAAACAGTATATTCTATAAGTCTTTGATCTGTTACTGCTGCTTATTCTACTGATTAGAATAGCAATCTGTTTTGGAACTGCGGGGTCTCGATTAACTGGCTTAAACACCATTCGCCAATAGATGCACTTTCAGTTGCTCTCCTACAGAACTTGTATATATGCAATATTTCTCACTTCCTAGAAAGAGTGTTTCAGGCCTTATAATGTACACTCAAGAAGTGCTGTCCACATTTTGTAGTTAAACTGAAAGGAGTCACCCAAAGAAGACATTCATTGGTGCTCTTCAATGTTCATTGATGATGTGACTCAAGTGATTTGGTGCCAACTTATTTTTGCCCACAAAGGCTTTAAACCTCAATTTAGACAACATTTTCAGTCTCAAAACTAATCAGTAGCGAACACTACCCAGACGGACTTTCAGAAATTCCCCAGTATCCAGTGGATGGGAGGCTCCTTTCTACTCTGGGTGAACTTCCCATACAATTTCCCCTACAAGTGTTACCATTGAGAGCCTTTTACTGTTGAGAGCCTATTGCCCTAGTGTGTGGCATTACCCTATGCCTCACACTATTCATGTACAAATAATGGGCAGGCAGCAGATGCTCTTAACTGCAGTTTCCTATGCTACTGCTAAAATCTTGCAAGCAGAAAATTAAGAAATCTCATCCGAGTTCAATCTGCGCAGTGGTGAAGATGATATCTAGCAAATCGAATGTGCCTCTAAATGTCATAGGGAAACTTTCAACTTACATATTACAATGTTTGCTGTAGCAAGGCTCTGCCTGGTGATTAAGTACTGCTGGCCATTCTATATTAGTAGGGTATGCACACTGCTGCAACAGTGGCCACTGCTAGACTCTCATCGAGAGACTCGTCAAGTTCTTTATGTGAGGCTAGTCTCTTGTAAATAGTCAAAAAGCCTATCAATTTATATTTTTATGACAGAAATATGTCTGACTTTGCTGTCAGTTAATAGCGCAATTTCAGTCTCCTATGAGGTTCACAGATATTTTTAGCCTTTTCCTGGATCTAATGAGCCTCATATAGTGGTTCACTGGTATACCTGTTAGTTCATAATGTGAACCCTGCTTTTGGTAGAAGATGTAATGTAGAAACTTACAGATCCTTCTGTCAGTCAATGGTGGGTTAAGTCAGCCTCATACAGGCTTACAGACTAGCTCACAATTCCGGGTATATGATCAGCCATGTTTCCAGGTTGCTATTTCCGGCTCTCAGTTTAACAGGTGAGGCCAACCTCCTGTACACTGTGCATTATAGGTAATGAAAGTCTACACTACCAATCCAAAGTGACTAAGGTTTGCAATGTGAGGCCAGGCCGAAAAAGGCTCTGAGACCATGTCAGTCCATGGTGGTGGAGCTAGTTTCCCACAGATTTTTACAAACCCAGCTGTAGGTGAGCGGGTGAGGGCAGCCTCCTGGAGAGAAGTTTATCCATTTCCCTTTTTGACTGGGACTCCTCAAACCTGCTAGGGAAGTATCAGGGGTGCTTTTTTTTTTTTTTTTTCTTACAGGGTTTTATATAGCGCGAACTTGACCCGAAAGTATCTTTTATCAGAGCGCTTTACACAAGCACCAGTTGCATTACATGAGGATAAATTCTCTTTATTTTGCGTAGGTACGGGGATATTATGTGATTTGCCCAGAATCACAGGATGTTACGCATCCTTGCGGAGACTTGAGCCCGGTTCCCCGTATTTGATGTTGACGGCCCTAGCCGTTAGGCCAACTCCTCTTCTTTTGCTTGGCAAACCTTCATTTTTGACACATTTCATAAGCATCTCTTCTGAAAAGGAAGTAAAAACCTATAGCTTGCAACAATTTCTTAATGAAATATGTGGTAACATTTAAAAAAAAAATGAATTAGTAGTCTTTGGGGGAGAACCCCCATTCCTCCACAATCCAAACCACCCTAAGTAGGTTTGGACTCTCTGGTCCCGATTCATAAAGGTAAACTTAGACATGAATTCTAATTTTAGAGCTGAATTCTAGGTTTAGAATTAAAGTTGAACTTCAAACCTGAAGTCTAAGTTTAGACTTAAGTCAGTCTAACTTTAGACCTGAAGTCAGTCTAACACTCATTGGTGCTCTTCAGTGTTCATTGATGATGTGTGTGACTCAAGTGATTTGGTGTCAACTTATGTTTGCCTGCAAAGGCTTTGAAGCTCAATTTAGAGAACATTTTCATTCTCAAAACTAATCAGTACTAAACACTACCCAGACAGACTTTCAGAGATTCCCCAGTATCCAGTGGATGGGAGGCTCCTTTCTACTCTGGGTGAACTTCCTTTACAATTTCCCCTACAAGTGTTACCATTGAGAGCCTTTTACTGTTGAGAGGCTATTGCCCTAGTGTGTGGCATTACCCTATGCCTCACACTATTCATGAACAAATAATGGGCAGGCAGCAGATGCTCTTAACTGCAGTTTCCTATGCTACTGCTAAAATATTGCAAGCAGAAAATTAAGAAATCTCATCCGAGTTCAATCTGGGCAGTGGTGAAGATGATATCTAGTAAATCAAATGTGCCTCTAAATGTCAATGGGAAACTTTCAACTTACATATTACAATGTTTGCTGTAGCAAGGCTCTGCCTGGGCATAAAGTACTGCTGGCCACTTCTATATTAGTAGGGTATGCACACTGCTGCAATAGTGGCAACTACTGGACTCTCATAGAGAGACTCGTCAAGTTCTTCATGTGAGGCTAGTCTCTTGTAAATAGTCACAAATCCTATCAAAATATATTTTCATGACAGAAACATGTCTGACTTTGCTGTCAGTTAATAGCGCAATTCCAGTCTCCTATGAGGTTCACAGATATTTTCAGTCTTTTCATGGATCTGATCAGTCTCATATAGTCGTTCACTGGTATACCTGTTAGTTCATAATGTGAACCCTGTTTTTGGTAGAAGATGTAATGTAAAAACTTACAGATCCAGCTGTCAGTCAATAGTGGGTTAAGTCAGCCTCATACAGGCTCACAGACTAGCTCACAGTTCCGGGTATATCATCAGCCATGTTTCCAGGTTGCTATCCCCCGCTCTCAGTTTAACGGGTGAGGCCAACCTCCTCTAGATTGTGCATTACAGGTAATGAAAGTCCACAATGCCAGTCCAAAGTGACTGAGGTTAGTTGTCAGTGTGCAATGTGAGGTCAGGCTCATAATGGCTCTGAGACCCTGTCAGTTCATGCTGGCGGAGCTAGTTTCCCACAGATTTTCACAAACCCAGCTGTAGGTGAGTGGGTGCGAGCAGCCTCCTGCAGAGAAGTTTCACCATTTTGCTTTTTGACTGGTACTACGCAATCCTGCTTGAGAAGTATATGGGGTGCTATTTATTTTTTTTTTTTTTACTTACAGAGTTTTATATAGCGCGAACTTGACCCAAAGGTATCGGGTATCAGAGCGCTTCACACAAACACCAGTTGCATTACATAAGGACACATTCATTTTTTTTATTAGACACAGGGTGATTACGTTATTTGCCCAGAATCACAGGATGTTAGGCATCCTTGCGGAGACTCGAACATGGTTCCCCAGATTTGAGGTCAACTGCTCTAGCCGTTAGGCCAACTCCTCTCCTTTTTCTTGGCAAACCATGTATTTTTAACACATTTCATAGGCATCTCTTCAGAAATGGCAGTAAAAACCTACAGCTTGCAACAATTTCTTAATTAAATATGTAGTAACATTTAAAAAAAGTCAAATATGTGGTCTTTGGGGGAGAATCCCCAAACCTCCACAATGCAAACCGCCCTAAGTAGGATTGGACTCACTGGACCCAATTCATAAAGGTAAACTTAGACATGAATTCTAATTTTAGACCTGAAGTCTAGGTTTAGACCTAAAGTTTAACTTTAAACCTGCAGTCTAAGTTTAGACTTAAGTCAGTCTAACTTTAGACCTGAAGTCAGTCTAACTTTAGACCTGAAGTCTAACTTTACACCTACAGCCTAAGTCTAAGTTTAGACTGGAAATCTAACTTTAGACCTAAAGTCTACTTTTAGATCTGAAGCCTGAGTTTAGACCTAAAGTCTGACTTTAGACCTAAAGTCTAACTTTAGACCTAAAGTCCAACTTTAGACCTGAATTTTAACTTTACACCTGAAGTAGACTTAAGGTTTAAAGTTAGACTTCAGGTCTAAGTTTATCTTTGTGAATTTGTCCCATTTAGTCTAATGGTACTATTCAAAGCAGGGATTTATGAAACAATCAGATTAAACATTTACGGACTAGCCATTTTTCGATGGAACAGTCAATGAACAAGATTTTGCGTTGTTTTGTAGTTATAGTTTCTCTGGAAATGTAAAATAAAGACATTGCATTGACAACAATGTCGACCCCTTACAACATGAACTTCTTATACCCTGTAAAAATATTTAAAGGATCTTCTATCATTGTTGTTAATGCGATGTCTTTATTTTAAGTTCACCCTCACTTCTCACGTCACGCTTATTGTAACTTACTGTGTGAGCACCTGAATACCATCATTGTGTAATAAATTCTTGTCATACACTGACCTACATGTCCCTCGTTATATTACCTACTGCTCTCTTCTGAGAATTAAGTTCCTAAACCTTTACTTACCTTAGAGCCCTCTACATATTTTATTTTCACTGCATCATGTTGAATGAGATACAACAGTTAAACTCATGTAGAAATAGGCCTACGCAAAACGTCTACTATGCTGGAATAATTTTGCATAATTTTGGCAATTTTACTTTGTACTTGTTAGCGAAGTCCTGAAATAATGCTAAAATACCACTTTGCAGAACTGCATGTCATCTTGACAAAAAGTTTAGTGCTAGCAGATAGGAACACGAACGACCATAACGCAGCAACTTCTGTCTGTGGTTCTTGTGGTATTTAGCTATATATTTTAGCGCACAATGCATCCTCACACATGAAATAAATGTGAGGATGTATTTCACAAAATTAAGAGTCATTTCAAGTAATTTTACCAACATTTCATTGAATTACGCAAATGCAAATTACGCGAATTTCACATACTTTTATGGAGAAGCAGGAACTGACATTGCATTTGTAGTAGTTCTTTGGTTCTGTTTATGCGGCCTTGAAGTGTAGAATAGTGGCATACATATATGCATGGGAATGGACTTGCATTATGTGACCTAAATGGTGATTCTGAGCAATGTGGGTTCAGATCAAGTATCAGCCATGATCATCTTGTAGCGGTATTGTAACAGCATATGGCAGGTGTTATGCACAGTGCTCTAAATGTCCGATACTGAGTACCTGCACTTCTTCAGTTTCAAAGGGAGAGTACATGCACTTTTCAGCACCGCTCCAATACATTTAATGGGAGAGTACTAGCATTTCTCGGCACTGCTGGGAGAGTATCAGCACATCTCAGGAGCAAACAAGCACTCTAAAGAGTGAGTACCTGCCCTTCTATATTTCCTTTTTACAGTGCTTTAAATGGGCCGGTACTCACCGGTACGGAGTACCGGCACTTCCGATTTTTTTTGTCCTCAGTACCGGCACTTCTCTGTAGTCAGGGAGAGTACCTGTACCCGGATCCACAGCACGGCTGGCGCAGGTTAGGTTTCTCCTCTAGGGCAGATTCCGCTCTGCTTCGGAGGAGCATGTAACTAATTATGTGTAATGGGTTAATCTGTTTTAGTGCCATAAACGCATTTCTTGTGTGTTTTGACATGTGCTGCAACTGCTACAGCAGAAATTAGGTAGGATCATATATTTCTCTTCGCCCCGCCGACTTGCCACGCCTCTATTCTAATGAGTACCTCGCTATGCGTAAAGGCGAGAAGTGCTCCTACCTTTGCCTCGTAGATACGGCAATTAAACCCGCCGCCCAGGGTCCAGAGACCACCAGAAAAAGGCACGCACCTGGAGGAGGCCAGTAGCGCGCGAGAAGGAGGAGCCAGATGCCCAGTGTGAGCTAGGTGGCATGTTTAATGTGCAGTGATGATTGTGCAGCACACGAGACATGCTAGATCGTGTGAGACACTGTGATGATGCAAGCGTTAGGGTGTGGTAGAGACTGCCCCTGAGATTAGCAGTTTTAGAGTATATTTCGTAACACTGTGAGAACTAGTGTGGTTTTATTGCTGCATGTCATCTTGACAAAAAGTTTAGTGCAAGCAGATAGGAACCCGAACGACCATAATGCAGCAACTTCTGTCTGTGGGTCTTGTGGTTTTTAGCTATATATTTTAGCGCACAATGCATCCTCACACATGAAATAAATGTGAGGATGTATTTCACAAAAATAAGAGTCATTTCAAGTAATTTTACCAACATTTCATTGAATTACGCAAATGCAAATTACGTGAATTTCACATACTTATATGGAGAAGCAGGAACTGACATTGCATTTGTAGTAGTTCCTTGGTTCTGTTGATGCGGCCTTGAAGTGTAGAATAGTGGCATACATATATGCATGGGAATGGACTTGCATTATGTGACCTAAATGGTGATTCTGAGCAATGTGGGTTCAGATCAAGTATCAGCCATGATCATCTTGTAGCGGTATTGTAACAGCATATGGCAGGTGTTATGCACAGTGCTCTAAATGTCCGATACTGAGTACCTGCACTTCTTCAGTTTCAAAGGGAGAGTACATGCACTTTTCAGCACCGCTCCAATACATTTAATGGGAGAGTACTAGCATTTCTCGGCACTGCTGGGAGAGTATCAGCACATCTCAGGAGCAAACAAGCACTCTAAAGAGTGAGTACCTGCCCTTCTACATTTCCTTTTTACAGTGCTTTAAATGGGCCGGTACTCACCGGTACTGAGTACCGGCACTTCCGATTTTTTTTGTCCTCAGTACCGGCACTTCTCTGTAGCCAGGGAGAGTACCGGTACCCTGATCCACAGCACGGCTGGCGCAGGTTAGTTTTCTCCTCTAGGGCAGATTCCGCTCTGCTTCGGAGGAGCATGTAACTAATTATGTGTAATGGGTTAATCTGTTTTAGTGCCATAAACGCATTTCTCGTGTGTTTTGACATGTGCTGCAACTGCTACAGAAGTCATTAGGTAGGATCATATATTTCTCTTCGCCCCGCCCACTTGCCACGCCTCTATTCTAATGAGTACCTCGCCATGCGTAAAGGGAGAAGTGCTCCCTACCTTGGCCTCGTAGATACGGCAGTTAAACACGCCGCCCAGGGTCCAGAGACCACCAGAAAAAGGCACGCGCCTGGAGGAGGCCAGTAGCGCGCGAGAAGGAGGAGCCAGATGCCCAGTGTGAGCTAGGTGGCATGTTTAATGTGCAGTGATGATTGTGCAGCACACGAGACATGCTAGATCGTGTGAGACACTGTGATGATGCGAGCGTTAGGGTGTGGTAGAGACTGCCCCTGAGATTACCAGTTTTAGAGTATATTTCGTAACAGTGTGAGAACTAGTGCGGTTTTATTGCTGGCTGTCATTTTGGATCGTTTATTTTCTCTATTTAATTTTCCATTTAAAAAAAAACCCAGAAGATTGTATCTTGCTCTGCCTTGCTCCGATTGTTCTGAAATGTTGCCGAAGGACGAGACTGCTTTCCAAGTTCTTATAATAAAGAAATCTGGAGTCCCCCGCCCGCGCCTACCTTTAAAAACACTTAGAGAGGGCCTTTAAATACTTAATGAATACATATACGACAATCTTCCTCTTCTAAAGCTCCGAGCAGCCATTAGAAAGTGATTGATTTTCGCCTCCGTATTCTGGCCTGAATTCACTAGGACACGTTCACGCAGTTCAAGGCCAGTACATTAAGACAGTGCATCAATCCTCCTGCATCCCTCAGCAGCTTTCACCCCTCGTTTGTCATGTATAATATTAGCAGCATCTTTTGGACTTCATCCATATTAACCAACGCGCGTAATGTATAGCGCAGGTCATCATTGCCAAGACATGATTACCATGCTCGGAAACGCGAGGGTCAAAGTCATGCTTCCTGCAGCACTGCGGGCAACAGGGATGCCCTGAGCAGAGGCAAGGCAGGTGTAAAATCTCCCTAAAACAGCAGCGCAATGGAAACACGGCGCAGATAATCGCATCCAACTCTCTAATCGAGTTTTGGCTGTCAGACACAAGTATGCCGCTCAGCCCTGCTGTTTGTTAGTTATTCTACAGCCGCGTCGAATTGCATTCCATTTCCCAGGAAGTAAGATCTTATGAAACACGTTCACACCACAGGTGAATCTTCAGGCTGGAGAAAAGAAATGCTCTCCAGCGCAGAGACCAATTTGCCTGCTTTTTGTATAAGAACATTTAATTTGCTCTTTTTATACCAAACACTAAAATCTCAGTTGTTTTGCCTGAGAGAATACGATAAATCTAATCCACTTTAACTTTGCTGTCATCTGCCATTTATTTGCTATTTCGTCAAGGTGATAAAGTGTTTCTGTTGGCAAGGGACTTACTTTGTCGTACGCTTTTAGTTTCCGGAATTGGTATCCCAGGAAGTGAGTGGGTTGCCTGCCAAGAAGTCCCTGTGGTACGGTTATGCTGGCTCCTATTCGCAGTTTTTGACCGCCAAGGTGCATTTGTGCAGTTGAAAGTCATGTAACTTTTAAATATTAGCTTGCCTCTCTGTGTTGTTTTGCCCATACGATCGAGAAAAAAATGCAGATAATTGTACCGAGAAACAGGCGAAATGAAAAAAGCCCGGTGCCGCTCGGTGACAGTGCTTCGTCTACTTACTGTTATGAAATGTTTACGGCCTTCATTTCCAGTGGTTTCAGAATCGCTGCAGCTTGACATCAAACAACATCCCTCCCGCGCGAAGAACACGTTGCCAAGCCCTATTGGAATACACGCGAGCTTATAAATACGGCATGCTGGAAATTTGCTTGACAGGTCCCATCACTTTGTAAGCAATATTTTTCATTCGCCAACTTTGCATGAAAATGGCATTTTGCCCCGTATTCAAACTGGGAAAATCAGTCAAGGTTGGCATCTCCATTGCATTATTTAATACATCAGTCAATACCACCTGGTGTAATTGAGTCTTGTTATGTAATAAAGATAGTTGTTAAAGCTATAGATTTTTTTTTGAATGTCAAATCAGCCAACAGAACAGAATATGGGATTTGAGCTAAATATGATTCAACACATCTAGCGATATCGAAGCCGGATAATACATTGACCTTTCCTCCAAATGTGTTCAAAATCATTTGTAATTGCATTGCATAAAAACAGCTGCATTAAGCATTTGATTATACTTGGTGTCTGTTCAGTGCAACATGTCACATCTATTTAGTGACATGAAGGAGTCGAGATGTCAGTTAAGCAATAAAAGCAGTGTGAGTGTAAGAGTTTTTCCTTTTTTCTTCACTGGTATATGTGTAAGAGCCCCCCACCTGCAACCGCCGGCTCAAATTAAGCACTGCAGATGGTACCTTCCAACTATTATTGAATATTCGACATGTAAATAAAAGTATCTAACTAGAAGTGGATTTCAGCAGGCGAAAGGATCCCATGTTGATGGAATTGGAGCATGTAGCGATAGGTTGAGAAAAAATATTGGAATGTCAAATAACAGGCTTAGGGTTGACTATAGAAGCATACAATAAATTAATAGTACTTAAACATGCATTTTCTAACATGAGTATACTTGAAATCCACTCTGGTGATGACATTTATAATACAAACATTATGGTGGCAGTTGGTTAACTTTCAGACTGTTTGGACATTCAAACTTTCTACAGCAGGTGAACATAGAATGTGAATGTAGGACTTGGCCCTTTTTGGCTAAAGTCCCTAAACTTTTTTCTTCCCCCCTAGACCTTTTTTAGGTCTCGCCTTGGCCTTGGCAGCGCATGCGATGCATGCGCTATCTCAGCGTGACATAAAGTAATCTGTATGCTGGCTTAAACTTAATGTAACCTGTTTTTCCGCTTGCTATTGGCTTACTTGTGGTAGTGTTCTTGTTATCTCCCTTTCTGTTGGCTGTTGGTCATTTGCTAACTTCCGTGTAGTCCCGATACAGCGGCACCTAACTACAGTGTTATTTCGCTCTGCTTGCACTTCTTTTAATTGAAGTGCAGTGTGCCATCTGTTTTTCACGCTGTAGCCTGCCATTGTAATTGGAGACTTTTGAGCACGTTGTGTGATCCTACGCTCCTCCACTTCAGCGTCTCTGCTTTCACTCCCCCTCGGTCACAGAGGGGGGTTGTGCTGCTGTATGAGGCATTTTTATCAGCGCGGCTTTCTTCAGACGAGCCGTAAGGTAAGGGGCACCGCCACCATTAATGTGGGGCGCTTTTGTAAACAACCTTTCAATGCACCACCCCCACCTTCAATCGGCCGCAACGGGCGGCAAACAAAACAGAGATCTCGCCAGCACCTCCCATAGCACTACCTTTATTCATGGTGTAAACACAGCTGCCATCCGGGCTGCCTCTGAATCTCACTGAGTGAACCACCGTCCACGTTGTTTGCCTCTGTGCCTTCACTGATTTGCATCAAAAAAGAACATAACCTGTCGTGTCTCTGCAGTATGTGGATCTGGGCTGCGCCTCGCTTGTTGTCTTCAGGCACGGGTACCACTACCACCCCAGATGACAGCTTGACCCAGGCAGATGCTGGCGGGGCGGGCAGCGCCTTTGTTTTAACGCTGCCTGCCTTCGCCAACAGCAGACAAGTGTGGTGCCTCCGTCCACGACCCCTCGCAGTGCTCTCTGTACTTTGGGAGGGTCACCAAGCAGCATGTTGTGTTCCGGTAGGATCCTGCTGCATCTGGAGTCCTGTCGATGGGCAACCCATCACCCTCTCAACAGGCTGCAATCAGAAGTCCCCGGCTCCAGTAAGCTCCGGCAAAGAGGTAAGCAGTGCTCTTGCTGGGGCTTGAGAAATCTTTTTTCAGAATAAGACAGTTAATTTTGTTTACAAAGGTAAATGAGCTGTCACTAGTCTCCTGTAGAAAACACAAATATGCTCCACCCTCTTAATGTGCTAGTGTAGTAACGAGCAATTGAAGATGTGTTGCATGGAATATTAAACTGGTTTAAGTCTAGTTCAGTAAAATCTCAGCCCGCAAGTTTTTCCATTAAAATAGCGTCTGGCTGACTATGTTCACTCAATTAAAAACAACATTGCCACTTTTAATTATTACAGGGCACCAATGAAAACCACTCAGAGATCAGCGACCTTCAGTGTGCACTTCCTGGACTCTAACTAAGTTAGAGCTACTACTGTAGAATCATGCACTGCAGAAATCTCTGTGGGCTAGAGTGACAGACAGTGAAATAGCAGAGATCGCTCCAGCTGAATGCAAAATATCACAGACTCTACAAAGAGCGTTCTGCGACAGGATTAATTAGCAGACACAGACGAGATGTGGCTAAACTGCCAGAGGTGCCGACTTTGGAACTGAGGAATCAAGTTTAACTCCCGGCTTCAGCTCAACATTCTGTGACTCTGGGCAAATTACTTAATCTCCCATACCCTTAAAAAAACACACAAAAAAAAAGAAACCTGGTTCAAGTATAAAGCGATCCAATGCCCTTGAGGCAGAGTTTGCGCTGTATCAAAACTACAAACAAGCATTTGCAATGCAATAGTTCTCGCATTTACGCAAGTTTCAGCTATTGACATTGCAAATAACAATGCCTTTTATTTTTGTTTTTGTTTTTAATACATAAATAAAAGGTATTGTCATTTACAATGCCGATAGCTTAAACTCGCATAAATGCGAGACCTATTGCATTGCAAATGCTTGTTTTTTTATCTGATTAAGTAAGTATGTCCATTTCTGAAGCTCAATTCAAGTGGTCTTCAGCGCCTTCTCTCATTGCTCCCCACAGTGCTACTTGTGAGGATGATATCCCAAAGGAGTGCATTGGGGGCGTGACTGCTGATACTCTGCCCTCGCCATGAGCTGCAGGTGGCTGCAGCCCGGGCAGGAGCTGCTGAGCAAAAGGTTCCTCCTCAACTTCGACAGACTGGTGAGTGGACTTCGTGGTGCTTCTCTCAAAGTGGCTAATAATTCATACCTACTATCAGTGCCTGGAGGAGAGTAGCTCCTTTCAGAAAAAGTGCCATCCCATTGGTACCGAAAACATGGAGAGCCTGTCCAGGCCACAGTCCAGTCCAATCCTCTGCATCGTTTAATTGTTCTGTGCTTCTGGTTCTCGTGACGCACACTTTAGGACATGCAGAACTTTAATCTGGATTGTTTGTTTTTACCAAAACTCTCCTTGTATTTCTGCCACGGAACTCGAAGTACGTCTAAGTGACCAAACAAACATATAGAGTGTCACTGAATCAACTATTGACAATTGACATTTCTTAAATTTAAATATTGATCACGCAAGCTTAGCTTTATAACCTATCCACTTTACAGTGTCTCAAAAATATTTAACAATCACCGACATTGCCCTGTTTGGGCAACTTTTTGAGATGCACTCGACATCATGTGTCAGTAATAAATTTGATGCAGTGGCTAAAAACTGAGGACATATATTGTTTCGAGGAAGAGGGACATCTGTCAGAAGCTGAAAGATGTCCTACCCCCCCCCACCATTTCCAGGGTCCCCCGCTCTGTTGAGAGCTGTGAGAACTGTCAGGTGTTTCATGTAGAAGCCTCCGTGCTCATATACCACAGGGCTGACAGCTGTGGAGCAGTTCAAGGCCCACCCAGGGTATGCCAGGCCTCTTACACCCTTTTATTTTAAACTATAAACCTTTATGGTCGCAAACAGTACAAGCATTTGCAATGCAATAGGTCTCGAGTCGCGAGTTTAAGCTATTGACATTGTCGATGACAATGCCTTCTATTTATGTTTTAAAAAACAAAACATAAATAAAAGGCATTGTCATTTAGAATGCCAATAGCGCAAACTTGCATATATGCGAGACCTATTGCATGGCAAATGCTTGTTCTGACATGGTGTTGCCAACTTAGATGCTTTGTACACTTCGCCACTGCTAAACAGTGTCCCCTATATAAAGTGTTCCTTATATAAAGTAATGGTAATTGGTTGTCCATGACTGGTTTGTCTGCCTTACTAGCAAAGTCCCTAGTACAGTGCACTATGTGTGCCAGGGCCGGTAATTCAATTGCTACTAGTGGGCCTGCAGCACCATTTGGGCCACCCACACAAGTAGCCTTAAAAAGGGAGCTCAGGCCTGCCATTGCAGGGCCTGCACGAAGTTTGTTAAACTGCCATGTTGTTCTGTCAAGTGTACTCACTTGCCAGACCTTACCCTTCCCTTTCTAGGCACATCAGACACCACTATGGTAGGTCTAGGGTACCCCCTGGACAGGGTGCAGTGCATGTGAAAGGTAGGACATGTACTAAGGTGTGTGTCATGTCCTGACAGTGAAATCATCTCCATTTAGTTTTTCACTGTTAAAAGGCCATCTTGCCCATGGGACAGAATGGGAAGGCTGTGTAATATGTTTTCCAGTCTATCTTCCCAAAGGCTTAAGATGAAAATATGAAGTTTAGTATGCCTGAACTCACAATGTAATAACACATCTTTTTATGTAGGGGGTTTTTGCATTGCGTGTTCAGAAGCCACTCTTTTAGAAGTGGCTGACTTTTTGTGCTCTGACATTTCTGTGTGTCTCTGCCTGGCTGTGGATTGACTGTCTGGATTTGAAAGCAATAGGATCAGGGGAATGTCTTGGCCAAGGGGAGAGAGTGAGACAGCAACAGGCTGACCTGCATCTGGAGTGTAGGGGGAGGAGATGCCCCTAGAGAAGAAGAAGCCTGGATTGCTTCTATAAAACAATTGGCTCATCTCCTGCCGAGTGATTGAGAATCCAGACCCCCACTAATCAAAGGAAGAAAGATGTCACTGGCAGGGAGGCACCCAGAACTGGTTTGAACAGGGGTCAGTGCCCCCTGAAACACAAAAACTTCAAAACCATTGAGGGGTATAACTATGAGAGCTGAAGCCCCTGGACTTTGGAGAATGGCTTAACAAGACTGGAGCTACTTAATGGTCAAGAGGACCTTTGCCAAGGAAGAAACAACTGAAGAGACTGAAGGATAGCACTGCCCCTTGCTGTGTGATCTGGGGCTGGCCTGCAGATTGCTGTTTTAACCAAGGAAAGGCTAAAGGGACTTTGCTGTGTGATGTGTCCTGAAGTAACTTATCCCCAAGGGCCTGATGTCAGCTGGCTCCCTGTTCAGAAACAAAGGAACATAAAAGATTCCAGGGGAGTCTTAGCGGCACTGTGTGTGCATGCTTGTTGCAGCCTGAGACCCTCGTAAGAACTGACCTGTGATCGTAGGAGCCTGGAGTCCAAGTGAGTTTCAGTGACGCTTTGTGCGTGTGATTTGTGCAGCCTGAGATCTTCAGGAGGATCGGTCTGTGATCGGGGGCACCTGGAGTCCAAGCATGGATCAGTGACGCGGTGTGCGTGTGCTTTGTGCAGCCTGAACCCGTTTGTGAGGATTGTCCAGTGATCGTGTGCACCGTAATCCAAGTGAGTCTCATCATCGCTGTGTGCGGGTGCGTTGTGCACCGTGAGACATTCGTGAGGGTTTGCCTTGTTATCGTGTGCACCAGAATTCAAGTGAGTCTCATCGACGCTGTGTGCATGTGTGTTGTGCACCGTGAGACCTTCGTGAGCATTTGTCTTGTTATCGTGTGCACTGAAATCCAAGTGAGTCTCATCGCAGCAGTGTGAGGGTGCGTTGTGCACCTGGAGACCTTTGTGAGGATTTGCCATGTTATCGTGTGCACCGCAGTAAAGTGAGTCTCAGCGACGCTGTGCATGTGATCTTCGTGCAGCCTGAGACCTGTGTGTGGAGTGACCAGTGATCGTGCACCCGGAGGGAAGGAAGACTCAGCGACGCTGTGTGCATGTGCTTTGTGGCAGCCTGAGATCTTCGTAACTGAAGCGGCCCAGACCGGCAGTTCCGGAGGAGCTGAGTTGCCGGTCCGAGCCACCGTTGCCATTTCATAAAGCTGTTTGGAGGCCCTGCCGCTGGACAAACAGATGAGAGGGAGTTTGCGCCCTCCAGGTAGCGTGTGTCGACTCCTGGGGCAGGGTGCGGGCTCAGAGGGATATGCTCTCGGCCTCTCTCTTGTGTTGGCAGCGCAAGCCTCTGCTTCGGCTCGTGTCGCGGTCCGTATTGCCAAGGGAGTGGCGGTACAGGGGCCGGAGTGTGAAGCTGCACTTTGGGATTACATCGTACTGTGTTGGGGGCAACTGTGAGAGGCTGATTGCAAGTCAGACGGAGAAGCGGAGAGACCGCCTAAGGCCCGCTTATCGGGGCCTGAGTGTATTATGTAGTATTCCATTTCTGCAGAACGGAGTACCTGACTGTCGTATTACACATTGCATCATTTCTGCATAACGGAGTACCTGATTAGAGTTTTACGCATTGCATCATTCCTGCATAACAAACGACCTGATTAGTGTATGATGCATGGCATTTTTACCTGCATAACGAACTACCTGATTGTCGTATGACGCATTGCCTTGTTTCTGTATAACGAACTACCTGATTAGCGTATTGCGCATTGCATTATTCCTGCATAATGAATTACCTGATTAGTGTATACGCATTGCCTTATTTTTGCAGAACGACATATCTGGTGGTTGTATTACGCATTGCATTATTTTATCTTGCGAAGTGCCTGATTGTTGCGTTAAGGATTTCATTCTTTTCATTGCAGAGTGTCGGATTGCTACGTTACGCATTACAGTATTTTTACATTGCAAAAGCGCCTGATTCTAGCATTACGAACTGTATGACATGATTTTAGGAGTACAGGAGAATGTTTAGAAATGCTCATTGACACCGCCAGAACTTACAAGGGCTGACTGGCCTAATAACCGGCCAGGAGAAATATTACATAACCTCATATGTTGGTTTTATATCGTGTGGTCTTATCGTATATCTTTTTACATAAAGTTTGTACTCGTTTTATAAAACTCGTGTGGAGTCTATTTGTGGTGTCATCATTGAATTATTGTGAACATGGTTGCGAGTACTTTACACATTTGTCTTGAAGATAAGCCTGGCTGCTCGTGCAAAGCTACCGAGGGGGTGAGCGGGGCTATCTAAGAAGGTGACCTTCCTTTCCCTGACGTTGGAACGCGGGTCCCTACTTGGCCTAAGGTACCTACCTCAGCCAACCAGGGATATCAGGTCTAACAGTGAAGGTGACCCATTTTTGTTCAGGTTCGAATTCCATTAAAAACAGAAGACAAGAGGCGTTTGGCAAAACAGGAAAAGTTTTGTTTAATTAAACAATTTGGCCAGGAGGCAGTTACAGGCACGAGGCCCGAGGACTGTATCAATTTACATTGGGTTTGTGTTAGTCTTTGATACATTTTTACATCAAGCCATAAATGTATCCGGTGTACCATATATGTCAAATGGTTACTACAGGTGGTTCTTGACCTTGCTGGACAGTGTGTCCAGTGGTGAATGTGTCCAGATGTCTGGTGAGGGAAGCGTGTGATCCTACCTCATGTGACATCCAACTTTATGGTGTATTTCTAAGTGCACATATCCCCTTGGGCCATGTATGTTTTATTAGAAGGTAATCTCCCCTGACCATTGAGATGTCACAGCGCCTATCTGTGAGATTGATCAAGAATTTCCTGTCTGTGTGTTTGCATGCCAGCCATGCACCCTCTCTCCTGTGACCCATGGGCCATCCTGACTACATACTTGTGTGTCGAGATAGATGTGAACTTCGGGATGTGTGGTTTTATTAATAGGGATGATTGTTCATTTTTGTCAATAAAGGCATCAATATCCATATTACCATTCCCCCGTCTAGTTGATTCTTCAACTACACTATCCAACTCATGCATTTGTACCATCATTTTATTACTCTCCTGCTGATTCCGTTGCTCACTTTTGACTACATCAATCTTTCTAGTTATTTGCATTCTACATAACTTTGAGAACTGAGTTTTTTCAGCAGGTGATCCTCAAATTTACAACCCCACAAACCAACAGGAACACAATGACAACTGGCAGCAGTGATTTGCACAGACTAGATCCATCATGGGAGCCAGTAGAACCAATTTAAAAACCACTCCTGCTCAGGGGCACCTCTTTCTTCACACACACTTCTCTGTAGATTATGTAGTGCTTGGATGGCAAGTGTAAAGTTCTATTGTCCTTACCATTCCCTGGGATGAAAGTGCATCACCGATATTGGTACAGGTCCCTCCCTCCATCACAGTCATTAAGTCCAGCACATATCGATGCTGCATTACCATGAGGTGGATGGCTCACATTTCTTCATTGATTGAATTGAGGCTGAGCTCAGTGCTGTTCATCATCTTAAGCATTTCCCATCTGGTGTTGTGTAGTTCCTATGAATCCGTAGGATCTGTGCATTTGTTGGACAACAGAAACTTTGGGTGAGGTGCCTAAACTGATTCTGGGCACCCCGCAGGATAGGTTGACTTAGAGACCAGTTAGCTTACAGTGCCAACATAAGCCCCCTAACCCAACCAGGGAGTGAAGGGTTCTGGCAACCACAGGATATGACAACCCTGACTCCTCAGGGATCATAGTAACAGATCATAACCTTTCTCTTAGTCACTCGTGCTTACTTGTTCTCAGAGAAGTATACAGAGAATACACATTGGGATGTTTTCAATATATTTATTGAACCAACGTTATTCTTGTATAGAATACATGTGCTGCGATAATCAGTAGACAGAAGCAGATGAAAGTAATTACAAGCAACAAAAGAGTAAGTAGTAGATATAGTTCTACCATGGTGCTAAAACTGTGTATATATGCAGCCATATAGAACAAGATAGTAATCAGCCGTACTCCTACAATGCAAGCCCTACTGTGTGTGTCTGTGTATGTAGGTGTAAAGCCAAGAATCCCCCAAGGGACGATGCAACCTCATTTCGTAGCAGGAGGGAATGTAGGACCCGTCCTGGTCACAAACTGGACACCCCTCAAAGAGATTTCAGACTGCTGTGTGTTGAAGTCTCAGCATGCAGGGATCCACCGTGTCAGCTCAAGTGCCTCCTCTACTAATCCTCTGAGATGCTTATTATTTATAATAAAAAGCATCCTTGTGAATTGCGTATAGATTAGTAATGTTATGGATATGTAGATAGCCCTGTCGCCCCATGGATGAAGATAGAACTACATCTGTACCTCATGCGTAGGGTCCTTGTACTTGGTGTTCAAGGCATCATGATAATGTTAAGCAAAGCCAGATGTGTAAACAGAATTTGTTTCAGAGAAACTAAGCCAACATTGTCATGCACACGAATATGTGCGAACGGTCACAGCAGAAATGCTATTGTGCAACAAGAGGACAATGTATGAAAATGTGCAGCTTCGGTACATGGGCTTTTGTCTATAGGGTGAAGAAGGGCATGAAGAAGCAAAGTGATGGATGGAATGCTTCGATTAATCTAGCCTACTGGCGATCACTCAGGTCTATATCCCAATCTATCATTTTTGCCCATGATGCCACCTCAGTTTGGACCCAGCCATATGCAAATTAGCCTTGACCCTTCTCCTCATAGGAACACTCAAGCCCGAACTGCCATGCCAGGTCTACAAGCAATCAAGGAATTGTTTTGCTGCTATTATGGACTTGTCAGCCAAGTATAGCTTGATTTCAGAGGCATAGTGGGATCGGGACCCACGCCTGAGCATACCCAACACACTTAGGGCATAAAAAAAACTAATTGATGGATACAATTCTTGAATTAATCTCAGCCACTGGTATCTGCTCGAGGCTGCATCACAATCCATCATTTCACCCACCATGCTACCTCAGTTTGGACCTAGCTATCTACAAATCAGTCTTGACCCTGATCTCATGGAACAGTCCAGCCCCACCTGCCAGACCATGTCCTCCCTGACCCAGAACACAAACAACTCAGGACTAGTTTCATCCTTATTATGGGCTCATCAGCCATGTATAGCTTGATTTCAATGGCACAGTCATCACAAAAACCACGTCTGGGTATACACGTCACACTTATGGCATCATAAAACAAAGTGATGGATGGAATGCTTGAATTAATCTAAACCGTGGTTGATCACTCGGGCCGCATGTCAATCCATCATTCATTGGCCAAAATGCCACCTCATTTTGGACCCAGCCATATGCAAAACATCCATGACCCGGTTCAGGGAGGATGTGGCTTGGCAGTTTGGGCTGAACATTTCCCATTGGAGCTGGTTCAAGGCTAATCTGCATATAGCTGGGTCCAAACTGAGGTGGCATGGTGTGTAAAATAATGATGGACTGAGTAATTACCAGTGGATGAGATTAATTCATGCATTCCATCCATAATAATATACAATAATATGTCACCGTAAGTGAGACAGGTATGCCCAGATGTGGGTTTCATGAACACAGATCACTAGAACAAAGCTATGCCCAGCTGAAGAGCCCATAATTAGGGCATAACCAGTTCTGGGTTGCTTATATTCTGGTTCAGGGAGGACCTGGCTTGGCAGTTTGGGCTGGATTGTTTCCATTTGAGTAGGGTCAAAACTGATTTGCATATGGCCAAACTGAGGTTTGTCACTCTTACCCCATCATGCCTGTATTTATAACTGTGTGTGGCAAAAATTTTCATCAACTTCAATATCTTTATAAATTAAAAAATGTC
Organism: Triturus cristatus; assembly: GCF_964204655.1. Lineage (NCBI taxonomy): Eukaryota > Metazoa > Chordata > Amphibia > Caudata > Salamandridae > Triturus > Triturus cristatus. The sequence continues at coordinate 505,692,869 of NC_140591.1, forward strand.
AATTCTCATTGCACATAATTGAAACATGCTTCAAGGCAATAGGACAGACCAAGTGCTAAAATTTGGTTTTCTGCCTTAGATAGTGTTCTATCATTTAAAATAATAATTACTCCATTTCTGCATCACTCTAATCTGTAACTCTTATCTCCATAAGTCTTACTTGGTTCTGCCTCTCTGTGTTTTCGACAATGCACACCCTTTTCCTTTGCGTCCCTTGTTCTCTCTATTGACATTTCCTCTTTCTTTTTTTCTTGGTCTTCCTCGAGAACGTTAGCCTTCTATTTTAATCCAGGGTCTTTTTTCCAGAGGAGTCAGACACTTCACTTTCTGTACCTGAACTTGTTTACTATCCTGAGTCCACTTTGTTTTAGATTTCTGCACTTGACGATTCATATAGCTCATATTTTTTTTTGGCATAATCAAATCTGCGACTAAATGTGTATACACGGCCATTGTCATAACCGTTCTTATCTCTCTGAAATTTTTCAGTTGCTTTCCTCGTCATTTCTTCTTCAATTTTAGTCAGACGACTCTCTATTGTTCCTTGAATTGATTCTTTTGATAATTCAGATTTCAAGGATTCAAGTTCTTTCAGAATTTTGTCTCTGTCAATTTTAGCATGTTTCACCAGGACTCTAAGCAGATACATTGATGCTGTGAGCTGACTTCTTCCCTCCTCATAACTGGGAAACAAAAATATGTATGGGCCATGTGATATCCTTCCAACATCAATATACCTCTGGAGTGATGACCTCTCACACTACTTTATTCAACTCTGCCTTACTTAGGCTTTCTGAGGGGGCATATCAGCAACAACCGGCGATAATTATTGCTAAGCGCACTTAGCGCTAGGATAGTTATCGCCGGCTAGCGTGGATTTTTATCGCTGAGATAGCATGCTATCAGCAACGCTTATCTCAAAAGTGATACAAATCCTAGCGCTAACTGCCAAATGTGAGATTAACGCTGGAAACCCAGCAATAATCCCACGAAGTTTGGCGATAGCTTGCTGCTAGGGCCTCACATACTTAGCCATGATATCCACCTTACATAGGATATCATGGCTAAGTCAGTTTCAAAGGCGTAAAGAAAGTAGCGATAACAGAGGTTATCGCTACTTTTCTTGTCGCTATGCTGCTTTGAGTGAGGCTTGATAATAGGAGAAATGTCACTTAGCGACATTTCTCCCATTATCCTGGAGAGGAACACCCACTTTGCATCACATTAGAGATACAAAGATGGCGATAAGGCAAGGTTTCACACGATAGCGTGACCTTGCTGATATAGCGATAAATTTATCGCTGCTTTTCAGCCGAAAACGGCCACAAAAGCGGCGATAATTTTATATCGCCGCCTTGTAGATATTCCCCTAAATATTTTAACTTCAGATTTAAAATAATTTGAGGCGCTGAGTTTTACAGTAGGTTACCACTCTGATGTGAGTTATTCCTATCCACATCATCGTAGAACTCAGCCGCCACTGTCTCCTCTTAACTATTGCTTCTGCTATTTTATTGAAAGCCACTTATACAAAATCCATATGCATCCCTATATTCCACATCCAGGTTATCTACTGCAATTAAATATCATCTTTTCCCAACACTAGCTGTATTCGCAATTCACAAGGAACAGGATGTAATAGCGATTTACTTACAGACCTGGGGGAACTTATCCTGAGATGCTTGTCCTACCAAAAAGTGCCTCACAATTCTCAGACGGCTTGCAGTCTATAGGAACCTGATTGTGTTGATTGGAATTGCTTGACATGTATCCGTATATGTGTTGGGGGGCTCAGCATGAACTATCCTACGTAGTTTGAGATGGATTGGCATGCCGAGCTTCCTAATCAAGGACGGTGCAGCCCGATACAAGTCTTCATCCAACTCACACATTAAATATGAAGCAAATGAATCCGTTTCAAGAATAAGGGTGTATTCTAACCCTGGGCGTAGTTTGCGAAGTAGCACTTCGCGAAGCTACGCAAAGTGCAGTTCGCACTACGCGAGCTACGCGTACCACTTCGCGAACTGCGTAGGACCTTGTTCGCACTGTGCCAGATGTCATTTTCAATGATTGCACAGTGCGGACACGCAACCGGCACTGTGCAATCATTGAAAATGGCATCTTGCACACTGCGAGCTGTGGTTTTCTGCTGCTCGAGTAGATTTTTACTCGAGCGGCAGCTTTCTCAACGCGAACTGGTAGTTTCTCATCGAGAGCGGTCGCGAGCATACGCGACCACTCGCAATGAGAAACCTGACCATCCTCGCGTTGGGAATCTCGCCGGGAGGTTTATTTTCCATGCTCGCGATCGCCAACTTGATGTTGCTGATCGCGAACAAGGAAAAAGTCTCGCCGGGATGTCATTTTGCTTGCTCGCGGTCGCCAACTTGACGTTGAGGACCGCGAGCAAGCAAAAAATGACCGCAGCACTACGCAACACTACGCTACGTGTGTTCGCACTGTGCTACGTGCAATTCGCGTAGTGCGAAGTAGCGCGAACTTCGTAAACTATGCGAGCATAGTGTAGTGCTTTGCCCAGGCTTAGCGTATTCATCAGTAAAGTCTCTAAGATTGGCTTTAATTAGCAATGCAGCACCAACGCATTTCGGCCATACCCGGCCTTGTCCACGGTTAGAAGCCATTAGTGGAAGAGATACATATAAACAATATACCACATCATTTCAAACGCTGTTAAACAAAAATAAATGCTTCTTGGTCTGCTGGCATATACAATATGTGCACAACTGTGTGCCACAAGTTCACACTTCGCTACCTGTATTGCAGCATTCCTGATGTCACCAAACACAGAGGGGCAGATTTACAAGAAACCTTCATACGAAACCCTTGTGCCACCATGGATGCAGCATATTTACAATATGGCGCACCATGGCGCAAGGATTGATAGATGCGTCAGAAATTTTGACTCATCTGTTGGTGCAGAAGTGACGCATTGCTGGAGTTGCTCATGAAAGTGACACAACTCCAACAATGTACCACAACAGATATGTGAGTCCCATTCAAAATGCCCTGCGTCATTCCTAACGCCTGCCCTGAGCAGGCAAAGGGATTTTGATTGAGTGAAGGCGTAGATTGACGCCGGGAAATGTAAATTTCACTGTGTCAGTTCTACATGGCTCTTTGCGTGGGAACGCCCACCCTTCATTCATTATACCTGACGGAGGCATAATGTGGCGCAGGCCTTGACAAGGTGACGCATCTTCCTAGTTACGTCACATTGTAAATTGGTAGTACGTGGCGCATTGTTTACGCCGCCACTGCATCACAAAAAGGGACTCAACAATGGCGCAAAAGTGTCGCAAGGGGCTTGTAAGTCTAAACCCAGCATTTTTAAATCCATTTCATTTCATAAAAAGCATGCGATTGGCTGCAGGGCAGCTGAAGGCTGTGCGTGGCATGCGGTTGTTTGCAGGGCCTTGGCTTCGGCTATGCACAGCAGGGGAATGGGCATAGGGCCTGGCACCCAAACCCCTGTGGGTGCGCACAGCTAACTATGTAATGTTAGAATGGTATTCGGACAAAATATTGTGTTAGAAATATCGAGTTGCAGAAATATCAAGTTTTTAATATTGTGGCACAGAAATATCATGTGCAAAAATATCTTGACAATAAGATCGTTTTTTGAGGTAAGAAATTATGTTTTGTAAGCTTCTTTATGTATTTAAATAATATTTTAATGATATATGTGTTATATAGTTTGGGTATTTGTTGTTAAATATAGTTTGTGATTTTAAGTTATTTATATATTGTAATTGTAAAATAGCGATTTATAGACTTGTAGTGCATTGTGAGGTTTTTAGGGGTCCAGGGTGGGAAGTTAATTAAGTATAATTCTTTTTTTTTTTTAATTAATGTTCATTATTTATTTGATTATTAAGTACCTAAATTGTGTAAATAATATTTTTTAAAGTTGTTATATTTTAGGTGTGGGTTGTTGGGTTTGTAGGGGTATAGGGTGGGAAGATAAATACATGATAATGTATTAATTATTAATTATTGATCACTTATTTATTAATTAATTGTTAATTATGTAAATTGTGTAATTATTATTATTTATTTATTTATATTTTAGGTGTGAGTTGAAGGGTATGTAGGGGTATAGGGCGGAAAGTTAACTTAATAATAAATGATTGAGTATTAATTATTGACAAATTATTATTCAATTAATTGTTAATTCATTATATAAATTGTGTAATTATTATAATTTTTTAATTTGTATTTTAGGTGTGGGTTCTTGGGTTTGTAGGGGTGTAGGGTGGGTAGTTAATTAAATAAGAATTGATTAATTATAAATGATTAATTTATTACTATTTAATTAATCACTAATTCATTATGTAAATTGTGTAAATATTTTTATTTATTTAGATATATGTTCAATGTGCATTGGTCGGTATATGGGACTATTGTGTGTAAATGTAATGAAATAATTATGAAATCACTTTTTTTTCTTATATTGTTTTAAACATTTAGATTCATTTTAATTATTTAATTTTTTTTTAATGTATATATTAAATTTTATGTTAATAGTGTGATATTCAAGTGTTAAGCCTATGTTGCGAAGCAGCTTATTTTTTACATTTCCCTACGTACTGAGTACAAAAGTCGTCCTATCTTCATCTACGAGGAGATAATGCTATCGACATATCCATAACATCGCTAATTTAACGTCCACATTGTGAGGCCACCTTTTATTATAAATAATAGGCATCCCAATAGATTAGTAGAGGAGGTACTACCGCTGACACTGAGGGTCCTTGCATGCTGAGAAATCACCATGCAGCAACCTAACATCTCGTGAGGGGTGTCCAGTTCGTGACCAAGACGGGGTCCTTCACTCTATCCCATCAGGGAAGGGGTTTGGATTGACCCCTGGGGGGATTCTTGGCTCTGCACATACACACACTTTAGGTACACTTAGAGTAGGGTTGGCATAGTAGGAGTATGCCAGATTACTGCCTTGTTTATATGCCTGCATACATGCAACTGTTTAGCACCATGGTAGAACTATATCTACTATTTACGTTGTTGGTGCTCGTAGTCACGTTTATCTGCTTCTATCTACTCATCATTACAGCACACGTATTTTATGCAAGAATAACGTTGGTTCAATAAACACTATTGGAGATGCCCCACTGTGTAGTCTCTGTATATTTCTCTAAGAATAGGTGAGCCTGTGTGATTGAGCGAAAGGTTCTGTCCTGTTTCCACGATTTCTGAGGAATCAGAGGTGTCATGTTCAATGGTTGCCAAAGTCCATTTGCTCTCTGGTAAAGTTAGGGGGACTTTAGGTGGCACTGTGAACTAGCTGGTCTATAGGCCAACATATCCCGTGGGGAGTCTGGAATCAGTCTTTACACCAAGCCCTTAGTTTATGTTGTCTGAAAAATGCACAGGTCCTACGTATTGGTAGGAACTACACGACATGGTGCCGCCAACGTTGGTTAGGATCTTTTTTAATGGTTAAGTCTTAATAGTTCAGACGTGCTTTCTCAGAGACCCCTACTCACACTTTAACTGGAGACGTCCGTAGTGGGAAGGGGAACAAATCCATCTCAGCTGAGAAGGTTTACCCTATGTATTGGCTGTAGGTTAATCATGCATGGAGGACTAAAAAGGTTCCCACCTTGTACGCACCATATCACTATAAAATGTAATACAATAATAGTACTGTGACAATGACAGAGCAAGATGTTGACATTGGGAACAGTTAATAGAACTAAATGTTTCAGAAAAATGCAGACAGGCAGTTACTATGAAACTATTACAACATGGCCCCCCGGCGATGGGTGGAGATGCAGCCGCGGTGCATCCATAAGGGCTTTGGGGCGTAGCCCCCCCGCACACAGCTCCCTCTGCATCTTTGAACTTAAGTAAACTGAATCAGTTTACCTAAGTTCAAAGATGCCGAGGGAGAAGTGACAATCATGTCAGTCAGCATGACGTCGGACCGCCCACCCCCTTCAGAGTCTGAAGTGGGTGGGCGGTCCGGCGTCATGTTGACTGACATGATTGTCAGACGGACCAGGGGCAACAGGCAGCAGCACAAGTGCGCATGAGTGGGGAAGGTGAGCGAATTTTTGCGCCGTGCCCAGGCATGCACACTAGTGTCTGCTCTGGCTGGCGCATGCCCATTAGGAGAGCGAGGGTTGAGCAAAGGCTCAAACCTCGGTCTCCTAATGGGCAGGCGGGCGAGCAGTAACCGTGCCCTAAGCCAATCCTGGCACTGCTGGCAGTGCCAGGATTGGCTGAGAGGGGCTGTAGGCGCCAACGGACCCGAGGCGGCGCGGACCTGCTCAGGACCTCAGGTAGTTTTTTAAATTTATTTTAACACTCCCCCCACCCCCCGCGAGCCGCGACTGCTCCTCCGTAAAGATATGGTGCCCCGGACCTCCTCTGATAACTGCCTGATTGTAAAATACATCGTATTACCCCACGCCCCTCCCGGCACTGCCACAGGCAGCATTCGATCTTGCGCATCCGTCCCTTCTGCGTCGAACTGCGGAGGAAATTCTGGAGAAAACGCCTAAAACAGAGAAGATTGTTGGGAAGCGACATCAGCACAACTCACTGCAGCTCAGAGGGTCTCGACAATGTACCTGGACCAGCGGCCATGCGACTTTGGCATTGTTTTTTCGTTTTTAGAAGTACTAAAAGTGTACTGACAGGGTAGATACTGTTGCTGAGGGAACTGGTGGGTCAGACACGAGCACTGATGGTACTGGCGAAGCAGACACTGAGGGTAAGGGCGAAACAGATACTGCTACTGAGGTTACTGGCGAGGCAGACACTGAGGGTAAGGGCGAAACAGATACTGCTACTGAGGTTGCTGGCGAGGCAGGCACTGGTACCGAGGGTACTGGTGGGGCAGACTCTGGTATTGGGGTACCGGGATGGAAGCTAGCGGTACGGTAGTGACTGCGAGTACTGGCGGGACAGGCACTGCCACTGGGTTACGAGAAGAGCAGAAACTGGTACTGGCGGGACAGGCACCGATACTGAGGGTACTGGCTGGGCAGATCCTGGTACTGAGTGTACTGGTGGGGCAGCCTCAGGTATTGGGGGACTGGGATGGTAGATGCTGGTAAGGTGATTACTGTGAGTACTGGCGGGACAGACTGCCACTGGGTTACCAGAAGGGCAGACACTGGTACTCAGGGTACTGGCGGAACAGACAGTGCCACTGACAGTACTAGCGAGGCAAACACTGGTACTGGGGGCACTGGTTAGGGCAATCATTCATAATCAGTGATGCTTCCAAAGACATTGCCCCAGCCACTACAACTGCTGGTCACCACCTGTGTAGTGTTAGTCCCGAAATTAATTGGGACCAGGTTTTCACACTACACCGGGAACAAGGCACCACCAGTGGCATAACAGAAAATGATGCCTCCCCTCCTTCACAGAATGTGACTTTTCTCAAAGTTCTGCAATCTCCACCGATTAGTTGTGAATGGTTGTTTAGTTGTGTTCGGTTGTCTCATTGAATAATAGTTTGTGTGGGGTAACCTGAAATTAAAATGATTGTGACTCCGAGAGAGATCAGTGTAATGTAACTGGCGCTCATGTAAAGCGCTCTGATACTTTTGGGTCGAAATTGCGCTATAGAAAACTGCAGCAACTAAAAAAATATGTGAGGAGTTGTGTGCACGGACTGCTGTGGGAATGGACTTGCCGTGTTTGTTATATTGAGCAGGGGTGGGGACCGGGGCCAGGAGGAAGGTTGTATACACCCTGCTCAGGATGGCTCCAACCAGCGGGATAAAATAAAGCAAAAAGGAATTTCCCATGTCACCACACGAGGTACAAGCCTGTACATTTGAACCAAATTTTTAAGCAGCAGGGCAGCTATCTTTTGAAAGCACGCCACTGGCACCACTGCCTGACACAGATGTCTGTGAGAGCTGCTGTAATGCATGCTGAAACGGTGCGTAGTTGGCATAAGAGACTTATCAAGGTATTAAAATCTTTTTAACTGAGTCTTGCAGAAAAGTCCAATCGTTATGTGGAATATTCTAGTTCAGCAGTTGCGCCCTGAGCATGTCATTGTTGCAGGATGTTAAAGTGGCCCTTGGGCTCATGGAGGACATGGATGTCTGTAAGCACTAAAGATGCTTAGCGAGCTACTGTGGCAATGCTTTATACAGACTATTCTAACAGGTAATATACAAAAAACAAGAGTACAACGTCTTGTCGACTGTTGTGCATGCAGGCCAGAGCACTACTAAATACATCGAGAATGTAAAGGAAGTCTGCTTTATGTCCCATCGTACGACAGATTGTCACAGAACATTTCTTCTTGAATGCTGCTAGTTTCTGACCTGTTTAGTTGTTTGTTTAGTTGTTTGCAGTTTAAATAAAAATAATATGTGAGGTTCTCATCATTGTATCTTGAAGTCTGTTATGAAGCTCTGTGGTTATACTGAATAAGCAGCTACCATGTTATATGACATCCCTTTCTTAATGTAATAACTGCACTTTCACAATTGCTTTATTAACCTTCTTTCACATCAAATTTGCTTGAAAATGCACCATTTACCAACTCTTTTTTCAAAATTTTCATGGTGTGGAGAACGCCCCCCCAAACACTCCTTTAAAAGTTTGAGCTCGCTCACTGCGCTCGCTCGCCAGGGTGCTCTCCCTTAAAGTTTACGCCTCACCACTTTCAAATGTCACAAGCCACCACTGTGGAGATGTTACCTTTGTTGTGGACGCACACGAAGCATTCAGAACAGAGGTAATCTATTCTTGGGTTAAATACCCGTCTGCAGATGCACACATATAGGTATTTCATGAATACATTGAAAATGCACAACCTGAACAGAATTTTCCACACGTGGACTTAGAAGTCCCATTAAATCACCAAGAACACATTCGTTGGTTTAAAGGCGCCCAACCCCATACAACAGAACATGTGAGACTCAGTCCGCTCCTTAGAGAAGGAGCGACCTGGCTGGTCTTAGCATCAAACACACTGCATCCAGACGTTGCTTCACTAACACCAGCTGGGTAGTGCAAAATTTACAGAAATGTAGTAAAAATGTACAGGAATCTAGCACACTAAGTAATGAGAGCATGAACAGTTCAACCTGCGGTGGCTGTTCAGGCTACACAACCACAGACAACCAATATTAGCCCACAAACACTGAATGCAAATATGGAAAAGGTACTCACAAGCTGGGAGCAAATCCTGTTCTGGATAGCGCAAAAAACAGCACAGCTTGAAGCAGTTTTTCCCCCTCTGGGCCCGCAGGTAAAACACAGAATACTGACAATCAGCTTGCCGATGGGGATCGTGCCCAAGTTAGAAGATTGTGCCACTTGGGGTACAGTCTTTGCTGCCGTATACACCTGAACGTATGGTACCCCTTCAATAGCAGTCATACCAGAGGTACTGAAACAGATTCAGAATGAGTATGAGGCAGAGCCTGCCTTAGATCTGAGAATGAAACTGATGGGCAATTTTGCCCAGGCATCTACCATTATGTTGAGTAACATAAAAGGGGAGGCAGCAGTGGTGGCTATATATGCCAATGCCTGAGGGAATTCACTCCTGCACAGCAGGAGCGCGAATTACCTAAGATTATCGAAGAAACATATGCCTCTTTACGCAGAGATAATCTGGGAGCCAAACCTGGGAAACCAATAGTAAGGAGTAGTTCTGAAAAGGATACCTCTAAGCAAGCACCCGATTCTTCAAAGAAGAAATGGGATAATAAACAAATAAACAAAACAAAACACGGGGTGGGTCTTCTCAACAGGAACACACCAACCGGAGATATAATTTTCGCAACTGTGACAATATTAGAAAACCTGATAGGTATCAGGATTTTGATATTACAATCACAAACTGGAAGAGGGACTGGAAAACAGTCAATAGAAAAATCTGTGTGGGGAAAATACACAAGGTGATTAAAACAGCCCTCACACACAGCAAGCTGTACCATGCTTCATCATAGGGCTGCTAACGCACCTCCGTGCAGACCAACGCTGCTGAGAGGAACTGAGTTCATTTAAAATCTAGACTTGAACTGGCGGGGGAGTGAGCACTGATCATCAAGGATAGCAGTGGCCCAGACCATTTGCCTCTCCCGGCGCCGTGTAGAAGTGCACTTTCTCTCGGAGTACAAGGGGCTCTACCATATTAAAACGAAGCAGTCACTCAGTAGGGTGACTTGTCCTTTACTCTTGGATCAGAAGGAGGTAGGGTAAGTACCATTAGGGGTCATATTGTTGAGAGTCCTGATGAAAACCGAGATAGTACAATTTGCCAGCTGAAACATGTTGATGGTTTTGCAGAGTGGAGGGGTTGATGTCTCATTGTAAGATCCCCTTCCCGGCATCCACAAGATTATTGTTAATCTGGACAGGGTACCCAGTATTAAAATTGTAATCGGGACACCCTGAGACCAGTTTAAAACCACTATATCTGCACATTTTTTCACGTGTGATCCGTTTCTTTCAAATTACGTTGTATTGTCTTCTCCCTCCCTATTGCTCCACCTCCAGCGTTGGTCTGCGCGGAGGTGCGTTAGCAGCCCTATGATGAAGCATGACACAGCTTGCTGTGTGTAAGGGCAGTTTTAATCACCTTCTGTATTTCCCTCACACAAATTTTTCTCTTATCTGTTTTACGGTCCCTCTTCCAGTTTGTGATTGTAATATTGTGCGGGAGGTCGAGGAGGGACCATTGCCTCTCACCCCTCATTGTTTGTGATTACTTAATCAGGATTTTGATACACATTCCTCTCATTCCCTCCAGGATCAATCCAAAAAAAGGACAGGGAGACAGATGGTCAGAATTAAGATCGGAAGAGCGAGTCAAGCAAAAAGGGAGCACATCATACTTCGGATTACATCATTAAACAGAAAGATAAACAAAAGAATTCAAAAGCTTAATTTAAAAAGAAAAAAGTAGCCGGGCTTAAAATCAGAAATGGCCAGGCAACTGAGACTTCTGAACGGGGAATGGGCAGTGATGATGCTAGACAGTGCAACTGAAGTCACCATAGCTTGCCAAAACCTGATGGACTTTCTGGGGGTAGTAGTGCTGAATGAGCATATCATGGTGGAAACACCTGATACAAGGGTAAGTGTCCCACATCGTTTATATGAAATATTGCTCCAAATGGAGGGGGACATACCCAGAAAAGTGAGGGGTCTCTTTTGGGAGAGCCTGACCTATTCATAATGGATTGCCCAATGGAAGAAGAAGTCATTTTGCCTGCTTTTTCTGATCTCGTACCAGAAACAGTCAAAAATGAATACGCACCAGAGTGGGCATTAGTGTTATCTCCTGCACTCTACCACAATCATGTTTGGTGGGATGATGAGTGACCTCATCTGTAAATCCCATTAAAATCAATTCCTCTACCAGAGAGACAATACTCGATTAAATATGAAGCAAAGAAACAAGTCAGGGAGATCTTAGATCAACTTGAATACCAGGGTGTAATAGAGAATTGCACCTCACCTATGAATAATCCTTTGTTTTCCGTAATGAAACCCGATAATTCATATCGTCTAGTCTTGGATTATAGAAATTTAAATGCATCCACATGCACATTTGCAGTACTGAATGCACACAATGCCACACTAATGAATAACATTGTGCAGAAGAAATACAAAGCAAGACTAGACATCTCAAATGGGTTTTTCAGCCAAAACATAGCACCTGGAAGCAAATATTTGAGCGCATTCTCGGAGCTAAACTCTCAACGCCAATTTTGTCGATTATCCCAGGGGTATAGGAACAGCCCAGGGTTGTTTTCAGCCAGGGTAACAGGGTTACTTCAAAACTTTGATGAGGAAACATTGTCTTTGTAGATTATATCTATCTGACGGACGATGAAGTAATGGAACACTTGGCCAGAGTGAACCACATATTTCTTGGGCTTGCTCACCTCGAATACAAAATCAGTTTAAAAAAATCAAAAATTGCCCACCTCAATGTCCTATTTTTAGGGTACAAGTTCTCAACTGAAGGCAAAAGCCTTGCAACACATTATGTAGAGAAATGTACACTACTCCAACATCCAACAACTCTAAAAAAGACTACAATCTATTTTAGGATTCTTGACTTTTGGTAGGACATACATTTTGGATTACCCAGAAAGGATAAATTCTTTCTACGACATAATTAGACCTGATTTTTCAGCACAACATTTGACACAGGAACATTATGATATTTTACATTCCGTACAAGCTGACATGCTATCTTCAAGGCATATACACACAAGTGTTAACAAAACTAACCTGGTGATCCGCGTAGTTGCTGTACCTACTGGTTATACCTACATCACTTACAATAAAAGCGATACAGTACCTATTGCTTACAAATCACATTTGAACACAAACACTGAAATACGTTTTGCACCAACTGAAAAAATACTCACAGCAGTACAGACTGCTGTAGTGAGAGAGAGTTCTAGCGCAGGGGAAACACATAATTGTCATAACCCCCGTATAGTCCTTGAAGGCCATTACAAAAGAAAGCATTCCAAATCCGAAAGCACTGCATCCATAATGGATTAAATGGGCTAACTCTCTCACTGCAATAGATGTAGATTACAGATTTGATTCTACATTACAAATACAATCATTCCTGCAATACGAACAAGAATACCCTCTGCCAAATGAAATAATGCCTCTAGATCGATATGAATGTATTACTTATAACAATGGATCTGCCCAGCCGGCTGTAGGAATGAAAGAGCAATATTACACGGCGTGCACACTTGTAAAAGGGCAACGCGGGACAGAAAGTTTCTTCCTGGAAAAACATACACAAAGTCAATAGGACATTGTACAGCACAGCTGGCAGAACTAAAAGCCCTAATGGTGCTACAAAATACGGATCACAAATTCTCCACACTCATAGCATGTGATTCATTTTACTGTGTCCAGTCCTATAACAAATGTTTACATTATTGGGGCCAGAATGGATTTAGGGATTCCAAAAGTAGCATAGTAAAGTACAAGATGCTCTGGGAACAAGTGATGAAGCTGACAGAAGGCCTGTCATGGGCTCATGTTATTCATACATTGAGTCATCAACATGTTGGAGTTAACGTTGACGATAATTCAATAGTGGATAAAGCCACCAAGGCGACAGTCCATACTGCTGCCGTTACTGCAATAACAATTTCTAGCATGAGAATAGATGGAGCAACTATGATTGCTGTCAATGCCATGTGCTACAGTTCAGCACTGCAGAAAGGCTTTACATTCAAGTACTCCTACAAGTTAGATGTGCAAAACATTCCGTATGTTCAAATTCCAGGAGTGGGTTATTGAGTAATACCAAACACTAATCGCAGATTGGGATTAATGCCAGCTATATATGAGGGTCTGGGTTCAGCACATGCAGGGATCGCTGCTACAGTTTCACTACTAAAGCACTGCTGTTGGTGTCCTGGTCTAACTAAACAGACCAAGGACTTTGTCCTCAAATGTGACGGCTGCCAGCAGATGAAGGGATCCACCATAGCACGTCCACCACAAACATCTTTATTGATATCAGACAAACCTCTTGCATGTGTTTCTTTTGGATCGTTTCAGCCCCTTACACTCTGATGGGGCTGAAAGTACATGGCGGCAGTGGATTCATGTTCTAGATTCCTGTGGGTTTGGCCTTTTGCACTCGGCTGACTTTCGAACTGTTATAAAGGATTTGCGAGTCTTTATCAGGACAAATGCAATTGGCACACTACATTCTTACCGGGGCCTGGTGTTTAGCTCTCTGTCTTACAAAGAAGCCAACGGCAGTTTGGGTGTGATCTTGCAATGCTCTTCCCCCCATCATCCTACGGGAAATTTGGTGGTCAAGAGGAAAAAACATGACTTAAAGCAGTCCTTAACAGCAAGGGTATTAGGCTTGGGTGGCAGTTGGGTCAATCATCTAAATAATATATAATCCTCATTTGTTAAGCACGAACAATCACCCATAAGGGTCTCTAGGTGATGGGGGCCATCGGGAAGATTAAGCAAGCTATAGCCCAGAGTCACATGGTGCTGGGCTAATCTGCTGCCGGCGCCGGGGATCGAACCGTGATCCCCAGATTCCGGAGTCAGTTGCCCTGGCTGCGGCGCCACACCTCTATATGGGGTCCAGAGGGCCCTAAACAACATGCTAAGAAAATCCCTTGGGGGGTCGTATACCTCATGAGCTTCTGTTCTGGGTAAGAATATGGGTACCTGACCTCAATAGTGTCAGCACAGTGACGGCTGAAACTCCATTTGACCTCAATGATCATTTGGATGTTTTACAGAACCTAAAAGAATATAGAGCTTTACAAAGCAACATCCAAGTAAAACGCACCACCACTGGGGAAATGTAAATGGTAACAGCAAGACCTGTCTGAGTCCCGGAGATTGGGGACATGGTCAGAGAGAGAATTGTGGACAAAAAATTATTTTGGCCATCTTACAGAGTGCCTGTACCTGTCCTAGCTGTTAAAGGAACCAAAACTGTCCTTCTTCCACCTCATGCTGGCCGTCGAGACAAAAAGTTTTTCTCAATTAATCTGATAAAACCATACTATATGGCCAATTCTCAACAGTAGGCCACATAGGCTTCTGGGTACCAACTGCACTCCTCTTGCTACCGTACAGGAAGTTCAGATGGAAGCTTTAATAACGACTTAAGACTTCACTTTCCTAAGATAGGCTGTCAATGAAATTGAGATGATGCTTTTCCCTATTGAATCAACTACAACTGTACAGTCAATAAGAACAGAACTTTCAATCAAATAAATTGGTGATATATATGTCAACATGCTACAGATCAAGTCATCTCCCAGTCCTACAAAACCTGCTGAGCTGCCAAGAATAGACCGGACGCGTCTGGCTACTGTGTGCATTTTTCATCCGATCCAAGTGAACCTGAGCTGCTGCACCACCTCTTCCTTTCAAGCTTAGAGTGTATGCTTTGTATCTTTGGCTGAAAAAGACTTACTTCATTGTTCCCTGGATACATCTATGGATTACAATTAACTTACTTTTCCTGGGACATTGGCATGGTAACTGTCTTCTTTCTACTTCTAAATGGACACTATCTCCTAGAGCAGTCCAACACGTGAACTTGGTTCTAAAACCACATGCATCATCACACCATGAACCAAGAGACTTGTCCCTGGTGACCATTATAGTGGTTACAGTTCCTGAAGACATTGTATGGGACAGGGTATCATATGATGTTTATGGTCCTACTGAACGTTTAAAAAAAAATTTAAATGATATTGTCACCTATAGCACTTTCTCTGATGATTGGGACATTGAAAATGTGCATAATTTGCTTTTAGATTTAGAGCAATCAGCTGCATTTTCTAATGATGAATTGTATGATAGTACATCTAACTTTGGCAACAAGTTCTGTAATAAAAATTATGGTCCACCATGTTTTTAAACAAAGCTATATCCCGCTCGCTGTTTACAATTACACCCAATGAGAACATTGCCCAACACCGCCGAAAGGTAGTTAAAAATTAATTTGCACAAAGGTTTGAATATTTTTCAGGTTTTGATACATTTGATCGAGCCTCTTATTGCACCTACACCTGCAAAGAAAGATATGCTCACAAACACCAAGCTGATTTACTCTGCTTTCTTTATTCCCCAACTGTCTACATAGGGTTTTGACTTTTGGAAAGACACAATAGACACAACATCTATCTGGGGAACAAGAGATTGGCAGGTTCAGGGACAAGAGGCCTTATTCAGAGCATGCCTCATACCACATCAAATTATTTTCCTGAATAAAACCATGCAACAGACTGCCTGTCTTGATTTAGCTAACGTGAAAGATTTGGACACACCTCGCATTCCCACATTTGCACGATGTGAAAATTGGCAACAATACACAAAACACAGTGAGAATAAGCTAGGTACCATGCTCCGCAATGGATCATACAATACATCAGACCCCGATCAGCAGGGGTGTTTGGTTTGGCCTCTAGACACAGACAAATGCCAGTCTAGATTCTTGAGTAATACGGGAGGGTTTAAGATCAAAAGGCCTGACCTACGTTATGCACAATCAGAACACGCAGGGGTGGTGACATCATACAGTGTTGGGAAGTCATGCCTAGATTGGCTAAGGATCTCAACACTTTGCCAGGTAAAACAACACTTGTCCTTTTTCTCTGATGACCTGGACCTTAGAGATTTTTTACTAGGTCCTAGAAACCCACTTCAAAAGCGCTTCTTGTATGGTATATACAACGAGCTATGGAAGATTTCTCAGTAGGAAGCTGCAGAGAGATTGTGAGAGATTAACAGGGTTCAT
Organism: Triturus cristatus; assembly: GCF_964204655.1. Classification (NCBI taxonomy): domain Eukaryota; kingdom Metazoa; phylum Chordata; class Amphibia; order Caudata; family Salamandridae; genus Triturus; species Triturus cristatus. The sequence goes on from NC_140591.1 coordinate 505,709,172, forward strand.
ATGGAAAAGGCTTTGACTGTGTTAACAATGGTGTAACCACATTATCACCCAGAATTAATTCACTAGGCAAGATTGTGTCTTTGCAATCGACATAACTCAGCAGGACATGTCTATTTACAATATGGACAGTCACAATTATGATCAATCGTAATACTGAGCTGAGCCTTACAGACACCACTTTCTGGCCACGTGCCATAGTGTCAGATCTCGTGCTCTTCTCTACGCTCGGGAGCAGAATGTCGTAAGTTCCCAATGCCTCTCTCAGCTTTCCCAGCAACTCGCTCTTTAGAAGCGAGTACACCAAAGAAACCCAAGGGGGGAAAGGGGATGGGACAGAGAAGAGACAGTCACTTTGTGTCTTCTTTTTTCTTCAAGTTGACGCCCTTTCTTCTTCTTACTATCTTCTCATTGGCTGGACAGGTGTGTATTTGCTGTAAGAAATGTATTCACATAAATTATATTTTTGTCTCTAACCCTCTTCAGTTCTATATATATTGCCTATTCCTTTTCTGTGTACCTACCCTGCCTGAAGTGACCAATGCTTCTCTTCTTTTTATTAGTCTATTCTTGTGTGATGTCTTCTGTGATTCTGTGAACTAGAATGATTTTAATGCATTAGCCTTCTCTTCCAATCTATATTTATTCTTCTCTTATTGTCTTTTCTTTTAGACTTCTTACCCAAAATGCTCTGGAAGTATGCCTCAAACTGGATTCTGAAGATGGTAAGTAGATCTCTTTTTATTGGTAACTAACTTTCTCCTTTTTTAAAGATAATGCTTCCACCTTTTAATTCCTGCTTGTGAGTCACTACTCTCCATTTAAGGCTTATTATTCTAGACACTACTCTCTTGAACAACTTGGTGTCTAAAATACTTTTACTGTTCCTCTGCTCTGCTTTATTTTTTATTTCTTCTGAAAATACGGAGTACACTACTCTTTGGTTTCTGAAAATCGCTTGTATACTTTTCCTGGTATTTAGCGCGTCTATTTGTTGACTTGTGCTGACTCTGAACTCTCTGCTAAATCAGCGCTTCGTTCTATGAAGGTTGCTCCTCACTGACTGAAGTCTTTTTTCTGTAGTAAGCATATACGTAGCACGTCTTCTAATAATTCTGTACTATCTCTAAGCTTGCCGCTTGCCTAGCGCGTCGAAAATGTTGCTCTACACTACTAATATTTCCACAGCTTCCTCATGCGCATGCCTGGATTTGAAACTCTGATTTATTACGCGCACTCAAATTTGAACGGTCTTACTTGAAAATGTATTTTCTCCTTTACTAGTTCATTTCGTGTATTCACTGATTAGCGCGACAAAGTCTTTTCCTTCTCTCGCTTCGCGACGCAATTCAGGACAGCCTTCTCTCCTCAGAATCTCGGTGAAGTGCACCACTCCAACGGCCTGACACCTGGATCTTAGTGATTGTTGGGGAACACTAGAGCGCTAACCTGCTGCTCCATTGTTCCTGTTCTAGCGGCCATCTTTGACTTAGTTCTATCTTTAGGTTGGATCTGTGCATAGCGTCTTTTCCTTTGATAGTTGTATTTTAAGTCATTTACTCTTACAGTAAGTTTGTTTTTTACTCGAGGCCTGACAATCCTGACACATAGCATTACATTAACACTACCAGCCTGTTTTCTGAATATGACATGTCAGGCAAATAACTATGGCACACAGAGGTGCAAATGACACCATGCTGCACATTAAAAAATTAGACCAATTACCTTCTTCCGTGACTGAGACGCCATCCAAAGACTGGATAATCCATGGTTATATCACCCTACTGGGCACAACCTTCCAATTCCAATATTGTTTCTAATACCAACAGGTAGGTAGCTATGAAGCAGTTTTGTGGACCAAAGACCTTGACGCTAACAACGTTTAATGTTAATGGCAAAATATTAGAAGAAGTGCACCAATTTTCATACTTGGAGGATACTTTTAACTTTTTTTAAAACTTTGTTTTATTGAGTTTGTCATAAAACATAACAACAAAAAACAAGCAGTGCTAATATACAGAGTACAGTCCAATAGGAATATTGCTCTCTTGTATCAAATCATTGTCATAATCAACAGGGTAATACAATGACATAAAGGTCTTATGAGGCATAAAAATATACATTTAGAATAATTGACTGATGAGTCCAAGTCATTGCCCAATTACCCAGTAAAAACAGAAGGGTATAAATTATCATACTTGGCTGTCACGTTCTGTACATGGCATGAAAACCTGAAGAGGCATATCACTCCTAGGTATCTGAGCAGGTGTCACCATTCTCATGTAAGTTATTCAGAACCAACCTCCGGTTCATGATTTCATCTTCGGATTTCTCATCAGTATTGATAAAGCGTATATGGACCTCCTCCGGTGTTCCCCATTCACATAGGTGCCAAAGTCATTAATGTAACTGTGGCAGCCTGTCTCCTATCCACTCAATGGATATTCTTCATTTTGTTCAAAGCAATGGAAGCTGGACAAGGTTTTAAGGGATCTTGCAGCCCTTCGGTTTCGCCATTACTCCCAAGAAGCAAGCCAGCAGGTTAAGTGGGACCTCCAAGCCAGTAGCTCTCACTATGGCAGGTGCCACAGTCCTCCATAAATTATGAATCCCAGCGCAGTTTCAGGTTAAAGGTAGAAAAGAGGCCCCCCAGCTCTCCACATCTTGCACAGCTAGCTCCTATAAGGAGGTCTATCTTGTTCAACTGCTTAGGGGTCACATAAGTGCGGTGCAGGAAATACAAATGAAGTCATTTAAACCTGTGGTTAGAAGACACCACCTCACCTGCTCGCACACGTGGAACCAGTCTGGATCAGTAGCATGCTACCCAAATTCCCTGACCCAAGCACCTTGCGCTGCGCTCTGTGCTCTCCATGTCTGCCTGTACCACGCCATAAAAGAGGGTTAAGAGATGCCACCAGTGCCCCCATCAGAGCAACCCGCTGAGCACCTCTGAAGGTCGTGGCGCTGCTAGGAATCCAGCCCACACCTGTCTCGCTGTATTCTCTAGTTTGGCACAGTGAAGAAAGTGACTCGGGTCCACCCCAAATGCCTCCTGCGCCTCCTGAAAGTTAACGAAAGCCTCCCCTGGGTATAGGTCATTTGCCACAGCACATTCCCCCAAACTCCATTGTTCCATTGACATATCCCTGCCGATTGCACAAAACGGGTCCAGGTCTCACAGACTGAGCTCTCTATCGAAGGGGGCTCTGCATAGCACCTACATAACCACAGTTTCCCACACGATCGCTGTCTGTCTCACCAAGTAGGGGACTGGGTGATCAGCGCATCCCCTCTCATAAACAACCGCATCAGAGTATCCCCACCTAATATGTCTCCATTCAATCTCTTCTCCCAGTTGTCAGAGTCGGTCACACAGCACTCCGCATTTTGCTGAGTGGCGGCTTAATAATAGGTTCGTAAATCTGGGAGGGCCAGTCCCCCATCCTCCATGCCACATTTAAGGACTGACAGAACCACTTGGCTGTGTCTCCACGCCCACAGCAGTGAGATAAGTAAGCTGTCTAATTGTTGGAAGAATTCCGTTCAAAGCGGGAACAATGCGTTTTGAACCAAGTAGAGACACCAAGACCAGAATACCTTTTTTGCCACTGCTGCCATGCCATTTACTGACAGGGGGAGTCTGGACCAAAAAGCTATAGAGGCCTTGAGGCATTCCAGAAGAGTATCAACATTCAGGAGCAGAAAAGCAGCCTCAGAATGGGCGACTCATGCCTAGGTACCAGAACCCCTCAGTTTCCCATCAGTGGCCCTGGCACCCAGATCAAGCTCCCTAGTGGAAACAGCAGCAACTTACAGACATTCACCCGGAGCCCAGACACCTGTCTGAAAGTAGTAAGCCTATAAAAATCTGTATCGGGTGGTCTGGGGTGTGGACATAAATCAACGCGTCATCCGCATATAATGAGATGACATGCAGGAGGCCCTCTACTCAAATTCCCTACTGCTCCAACTCCCGACATAGCAGCAATGGCAGGGGTTCACTCGTGAGTGCAAAGAGTGGGGTGGCTGGAGGCAACCCTGTTTAGTCTCCCACCTCACTGCCCAAAAATCTGAGAGATCACTCCCAACTCAAACACAGACCACACAGCCAGTGTACAGGAGTCACACCCACCTGTAGAACATAGGCCCAAAGCCCATACAAAGCCCAGCTTTTGAATTTCTTCTCCCATGAGGTGGGTCTCCTGAGGACAGGCTATCTGCACCTTATGGTGCCTCAGGAAGAGTAGACCCTGCATCTCTTAGTCTAGTCCTTCAGACCTTGCACATTCCAAGTCGCGATATTTGTACATCAGCCTTAGTGTTGTATGTTTGCCCCAGGGGATACAACCCACTTCCCACCCTATTCCGCCACCATCATGTAGCAGCCTGGGCAGGTAAAAGCTACCAGAAAATAGCTGTAGGGCACTGCGAGTAAAAACGCAACCTCCCACTAGCTGAGGTATTTCCACACAATAACTCCCTTAGAACAACCCCCAGGCATACGGGATATTACAATGGCAACACATGCAGCATATCCATTTTTTATCCTCGCTGCCAGGACCCGCAGCATAAAACCTGAACAAGTGTGGAGGCAGCCACCCCAATACTGAAAATAGTGCAATGCCATGTCAACCATAAATGCACATCCGGTAAATCTATGTTAACTACCTCTAGATCCCTCTGAGCAACAGTATAAAGCAAGATATCACATGGTAAACTCAGGCAGTATACACAACTTCTGAAAACAGGAGACACTCCACACCTCTGCCCTTCCCCACAAAAGAGGAGCCGAGAGCAGAGAAACAAAAGAAAACATAATGCCAAAGGCACCCTGGAATATCATGAGACTCACTGAGAGGGTGAACGTTCAGCCATTAACCTCTCCCAACTCCATTGCTGACTCTGAGGCATCCCTCGATCCCCCAGCTGCCAGCTGAGGATTTAAGGGCACCAAAGCCATAGTCCTGTCTCTCTGGATTTCAACCCTAAAGTTGTCCTCCTCATCGGTCTGCAAGGGGTCATCCATCTCCATATACCCCTGTGACCTCCAGTTGGGGCTTCAAACCCCAAGAGCACTCCCAGTGCCTGTCTGCCTCCATCCTATCCCATCCTGGGTACCTTGTCCCATACTTCAAGTCAGTGCCACACATCCTTAGCGGAGTGGAAAAACTGGGACTAACCCCTTGATCGGACCCGGAATAGGGCAGGATACAGGAGAATGTAGTGGATACCCATTGCGTACAACTTTGCCTTCACCTCCAAGAAGCTCTTCCTGGAGCCCTGGACCTTGTTGTTATAGTCTGGCTAAATGGATATCGAATGATTCTAGAACTGGGTGGTGTCTGTTTCCAGGTAGCTTGAAGTATACAGTCCCAGGCCCTGTAGTTTAGGATCCATGCAATGATCGCTTGCGGGGGAGCCCCCGGAAAAGAGGAGCCACCTGTACCTGATGCTATTTTTCAATTGCAAACATGGCAGGTTTGAACAAATCTCAAATTTAGCTCTCCACGAATGCCTCTGTGGCATCACCCTCGGCCCACTCCAGAAACCCAACAAGGCGAACATTATTGCGGTGGCACCTGCCCTCAACATCCTTGACCAATGCCTTGAGGATTCTGCATTTGGAGGGGACCACCGCCATTTGCTTCTTCAGTGCGGCCACTTTGGACTGTAGCTCAGCTATGGAGCCCTTCACCTCTCGAACCTTGGGTGACACTTTCATGCGGTTAACATGTAAGTGATTAACTTCTACCACCACAGTTTCTATTTTCAACTCTAAAGCCACTCAGGTTCCCTGGATAGCCGCAAGTAACTTTGCATGGGAGGGCTCCTCAGCAGATGCGCCCTGGCCAGTTTCCTCCCTCTGACCAGCCTGTCAGATCTGATGCTGCGGGAGGGGGGTCATGGTGGCATACTGCTCCATAGTGTTTCCCTGAGGGGGCCGCCTACCTATTCCTCCCCATATGTGCTTCTCCTGGGTACTCCCAAAGGCACCTTTCACCAATGAATGAGCCAACAGTCTCCCGGTGCACCTAGCACTGGCCCCACATGCCACAGAGACAACAGGAGATATGTAGGCACTTCTGCAGCCCCCCGTTCTTGGTCACTGTCTCATAAGCCACAAGGCTTCCTTAACCAAAGCAAGCAGGGGGCACACATAGAATCAGGTGCTCTCAGGGCCATGGACACACCCCCTGAAAGTCAGAAGAACCGGGGTCTACAGGGCACTGATGGTTGACCCGGATACCCATGTGGAAATTGCAGTGTATGCCACATCACTGAAACCACTAAGAGCCTCAATCTGGAACTGAGGACAATGTGGCAATTAAGGCAACATACAAACTGCAACATGGCACACGTCATCTACCGTATCATATGCCCCTGCAACCTTACAAACATTGGGATGACCAATCGCAAGGTAAAGACCAGCATCTGTGAACATTGCAGCACCATCAGATGTAAGAAGAATACCACACAAATGACTAACCACTTCTTAGAGGTAGGCCACACAACCAATGAGTTGGGTGGTCATTTAAACACTGGACCCCAACCTACCCAACATACAGAATAGCCTCTTAGAAAAAGAGCAGAGATGGATCTACAGCCTGTCAAGCCACAAAACAGGCCTCAACGACAACATTCCGTGGAACAGCCTCAGAAGGCCTCCATGATATCAACACATTGCATTTTCTGTCCAAAAACTTCACACTTAGGGTGCCACATCTACCAGTTAAGGAGGCCTAAACTCTGCTCTCCCCACCACGTGTTCTCATAGAACACCCCATGCATATCTCCAGATGGCGCATTAACAACAAGCGCATGTGACCGCTCTCCCTACCACATGTTCTCATAAAACACCCCATGCATATCTCCAGATGGCGCATTAACAACAAGCACATGAGACCGCATCACAACTGTCCCACATACAACACTAATGGGGCCTCCTCGATCGGCCCTCTAAAATGTCATACTCTTAATGAATCGGACATAGTTTTCCACATTTCAGAAGCAAAGCAACAATGAACCATGGTATGAATGGGGCATAAGTGTCTCTCTCCTTTCTTTGCTCTACTGCTGTCATTTGCAATGCAAATTGCACTACCTCCACCCGCAATTAACAGACACACACAGCCTAAAAGCGCCTTTTCGTGATCATCTCAAGATGGGCGCCACCTGAAGGACCCGCCTCCCTCTGACTCCTGAGTCCTTTGTCTACTGATTTACTGCGCATACGTGTGCATGCGCACGATCAGTTCCGGTTTCCATCAGGACGCTCAAACCAGCACGTACCTGGCAGCTCAGGTCAGCATAAAAGCCTCGAGCACACTAACGTTCTTTACCAGCTGAGACTATGGGAGACGACAGCAGGTTACAAGCGGGATCCTCTTCTAAACCAAGTAAGGTTGCGCATCCGTTATTCTAACCCGAGACATTGGAGCACTTACGGACATCAGTGCTCACCATTTCTCCCTCTTTTGATTTCTTTAGAATGGGACATCAGAAGAGACCCGTCCCGAGCCTCGAATCTCTGCCCAAAACCTGAATCTAGTGTAACTATGAAATATCTGCTTTATTTGCGCATGTTGGCAATCTAGTTGTAACAGATTTTAACCTCACATGATCCTATACGACCGCATGTCAACTCACACGTGTGGTCACCCTTAGCTTAATACAGCATGCGTCCAGCAATCTAGGCCCTCACATGGTTAATACATGTCCTTGTGATGTATTTCTTTCTTTTTAAACACGCGATCACCCATGACGACACGCCGTCAAAGCTGCATAAATATCCTCAGCTTGGAGTCCCTCGCTGCATGTAACAACATAGCCGCTGCGCATACCTACAGTCACCAGCAGCATGCGCCGCCACCTAATCACGGCTAAGTATTCGATCACTGTGGTAGTCACTCAATCGAGACAATGACTGCAGCACCTTCTTAAGATTGCTTTTTATGTTGCTAAATATATGTGTCTTGTCTTGTCCTTTTCTTTCCCTAACAGGTTTTTCATTGAGTGTCTGTGAGTACATCGACACTTAGACCACACACCGTAGCGCGTGTGTAGGTACTTCAGCATTTCACGTGGCCATTTCACATTTGCCACTCACCTTTTTTCACAAACCCGGCCTGAAGAAAACCCACCTTACTCATCTTTTCGGGCTGAAACATGTAGGCCACACCACATAGCCAACTAAGGGTAATAACTCCCTAGTAGTTGCACCATATAGTTTTATCCATATCCTGAGCCGCCATTAATAAATTTCATAGGCAAGATATTTTTTAAAACATTCCCAACACTTCACATAATCACACCACACCAGCTCCACTGTAATCAGGCGTTGTAGCACAACCGGGGGGCATTCGGCCACCTGGTTGGGACCACAATGATGAGGCAAGACACCAGCTAGGTTGGTGTGTGAAGGGTCTTTTAAATAAACCTAATGGGTTCATGTACTTACCACAACAGTGACTGTTATACACCTACTCAGTGGGTCCGTCCACATTGTTTAGTCATGCCTAGGACACCTACCAGGTAAACAGCAGTAGTTCATGCGAGCCCCTGGGGGACAGGGGGTGAACGAGGGTGGCACCAGACACGCACCCTAAACATCACAGGGCTCAACACTTCACCTGGGGGCTCTCAGCCACTCTGTTGATGAGCTGCACCTCCAAACCCAGTCCAGGGCTCGCTGGCCCCCTCTGCACCCCATGAAGACTGGAGAGTAGAAGGCACTCCAGTGCACCCCAAACACCCAGCATGGAGGGCCCACCAGTCACAGGGGGCAAAGAAGGGTGAGGCTGAGAGATCCCACCAGCCAGTCCTACCTTGCTGTCACCCCTCCACATAGCAATGAGACTCAAAAGGGGCAACCTCTCCCACTCTGCTCCAGAGATTTCATGACACCAGCGGCACTCGAGGCCCCCGGCGACTCAGGTCTCAGAATGCATACCAGGACGGCCTCAGAGGCTGGTCCATGCCCCCCAGGACCTCTTAGCTCTTTCAGCCAAAAAGCACGTATAAGGGCCATGAGCCGACCTCAAAAGAGGATCGAAGCACTAGGAGAGCCTCCCCACAGGTCCAGTCAGGCTGCTGAGACAAAGCTAATCCCCAGCATGGCCTCTGCTTCTGCTGTAGGGCTCTGCCATCTCATTGCTGCGACTCGCTGATCTGGCCACGGTATCGCCGACTCACATCAGCATGGGTTACAGGCGGTGAGTAGCACCCACCATAGCCTTAGCTTGGCACTGTGGGGGTGTAAATATGGCAAGATGATGGAGGTTTATGCCAAGGCCACGAGGACCTCCCTAGAGACGTGTCCTTTCGGCTATTATGCTTGGCCACACTTCCACTTTTAACTCTGTTAACTCATGGTAACCATGTCTTGCTATCAGATGTTGAAAATGTTGTGAGCCAACAGGGGCCATGTTTATTCTTGTAACCATTTTAGGAAGTCAACTGATTGCCCTGTTACTTGAGGGGTTCAAAATGCAATTTGTGCTTATTCTATTGTACATGGCTGGAATGTTTGGCTATAAATCCATTCCAAATTTCCAAATTTAGTAGAACTCATTTTGTTGCTATATCCTATCTATCCCTATGAGTAACCCACACTATTCTTGGCATGATGAGTTTGGTCTTACCTATATTGAAGAGCTAATTAAATAATACTATTGTTGATTTGGGATTTTTGGGGGGAATAATCTCAATGCCATCGTGAAGTGGAACATCAAAGAGTACTGTTTAAAATATTTCAAAGGACTAAAAATCCTGTGACTTTTGTATATTAAAACTACCATGGACAATGTGGGGAGAGGGACCCAACTTTTTTAATCCTACTGCTAACAAAATAATCAGACAATCTTTAGATAAAGTTGTCCTCTTTGGAAAGTAGATGTAATATGAGGGAGTCAACCTGATGTGTAACTGCACAAAATGTTCTTGGTTTGGAACCGTTTCTTTCAATTGTCATGGGATTTTGGGAAAGGGCTCTTCTTTCTAGGTTTAGATCAGGTACAATGCACAGTATGTTATTCTTTACCTTGAGACAGTAAAATAGTGGATTATTATGTATCTGTCCATGTGATGATACTTCCACCCAGACGCTATTGCATTTACAGATGTAATATGAGGGAGTCAATTGAATTAACTAAATCTGATGTACAACTGTAAAAAATCTTATAGGTTTGGAACTGTCTCTTGATTGTTTATTTTTGGGCATTTAATTGCTCTTTTGAAGCTGTTACACCCAGGATCCCTGGTTGGCTGAGGTAGGTACCTTAGGCCAAATAGGGACCCGCATATCAACATCAGGAAAAGGAAAGTCACCTTCTGAGATAGCCCCGCTCACCCCCTGAGTAGCTTGGCACGAGCTGCCAGGCTTATTTTCAAGGCAAATGTGTAATGTATTTGCAACCACACTCACAGAAATCCAATGATGACACCATAAATAGACTCCACACGAGTTTTATAAAAATGAGTATAAACTTTATATAAAAAGACCACACAATACAAATCCAACATATGCGTATTTGTAATATTTCTCCTGGCCGGTTGTTAGGCCGGCCAGCCCTTGTAAGTTCTGAAGATATTAATGAGCACTTCTAAACATTTTACTGCAATCCTAACACTATGTTATGCAAATCGTAATGCTAAAATCAGGCACTTTTGCAATGCAAAAATAATGCAATGCGTACCCAACAATCAGACACTTTGCGATGTAAAAATAATGCAATGCGTAGCACAACAATCAGGTACTTTGCAATGTAGAAGTAATGCAATGCGTAATATAACCACCAGGTATATCGTTATACAGATGTAAGGCGAAGCGTAATACACTAATCAGGTAGTTCGTTATGCAGAAACAATGCAATGCGTCATACGACAATCAGGTAGTTTGTTATGCAGAAACAATGCCATGGGTTATACACTAATCGGGTAGTAGGAAAGATGCAATGCGTAATACAATAATCAGGTACTTCATTATGCAGAAATGATGCAATGTGTAATACAAAAATCAGGTACTCCGTTATGCAGAAATGGAGAATGGAGTAATCCGTACTACACTCCGGCACCAATCACGGTGCCTCTGGGGGTCTCTCCGCCACTCGTGCTTACTCACAGGTAGCCTCTGACAATAGTTGCCCCCAACACGGGTATGGTATACCACAAAAAGTGCAGCTCCACGCTCCGGCCCCGGTATTACCACTCCCATGGCAATACGGGCCACGATACGAGCTGAAGCAGAGGCTCACGCTGCTGAAGTGAGAGAGAGGCCGAGAGCCTCTCCCTCCAAGCCCGTGCCCCGCCCCAGGAGTCGACACACGTTACCTGGGGGGCGCAAACTCACTCTCCTCCCATCGTCCAGCGGTTTGGGCCTCCGATGCAATCTTTGGGACTTGACAACGGCGGGCTTGGGCCGGTGGCACAGCTTCGCTGGGGCTGCCGGTCCGGGCCGCTACCGCTACAAAGATTTCAGGCTGCCACAAGGCACACACAGACAGCGTCATTGAGACTTCCTTGAGCTTTGGGTGCACGATCACCGGGCACTCCACATGAAGGGCTCAGGCTGTACGAAGATCACGCGCACAGCGTCACTGAGACTTGCTTGTAATTCAGGTGCCCGCGATCACAGGGAACACCTTACGAGGGTCTCAGGCTGCAACATGCACACACACACAGTGCCGCTGAGACTCTCATGGAAACATTTGTGTTTCCGCAACAGGGAGACAGCTCACCTCGGGCCCTTGGGGATAAGTTACTTCAGGACACAGCACACCGCAAAGTCCTCTCAAGTAGGGGGACACAGCACACAGTAAAGTCCCTTTAGCCTTCCCTTGGTTAAAACAGCAAACTGCAGGCCAGCCCCAGAACACAGAGCGAGGGTCAGTCCTATCCTCAGTCTCTTCAGTTCTTTCTTCCTTGGCACAGGTCCTCTTGACCACAAAGTAGCTCCAGTCTTGTTCACACTTGATCAAGTCATTCTCCAACGTTTAGGGGCTTCAGCTCTCATAGTTATACCCCTCAATGGCTTTGAAGTCTTTATGTTTCAGGGGGCACTGACCCCCTGTTCAAACCAGTTATGGGTGCCTCCCTGCCAGTGACACCTTCTTCTTTTGATTAGTGGGGGTCTGGATTCTCAATCACTGAGTAGGAGATGGGACAATTGTTTTATGGCAGCAACCCAGGCCTCTTCACCTCTAGGATCTTCTGCTCCCCCTACACTCCAGATGCAGGTCAGCCGGTTGCTGTCTCACCTCCTCCCCTGGGTAAAGACATTCCCCACTTCCTATCGCTTTCAAATCAAGACAGTCAATCCATAGCCAGGCAGATACACACAGAATTGTTAGACCACAAAAACTCAGCCACTTCTAAAAGAGTGGCTTCTAAACACACAAAGCAAAAACCACCTTCATAAAAAGATGTGTTATTACATTGTGAGTTCAGGCATACTAAACTTCACCTTTGCATCTTAAGCCTTTGGGAGGATAGGCTGGAAAACATTGCACAGCCTTCCCATTCTGTCCTTTGGGCAAGATGGCCTTTCAGGCTACTTGTGTGGGTGGCACAATTAGTGCTGCGGGCCCACTAGTAGCATTTGCATTACCAGCCCTGGCACACATAGTGCACTTTACTAGGGACTTTACTAGTAAGGCAAACATACCAATCATGGACAACCAATTACCATTACACTTTATACAGGGAACACTTGCACTTTGACACTGTTTAGCTGTGGCAAAGTGTCCAAAGCATCGAAGTTGGCGACACTTTGTCTGAAAAAAGGTCTAGGGGGAAAGCAAAAGGTTTAGGGACGTTAGCCAAGTCCTACAGAAGCGCTACAGATTTAACAGATATAGGGGCAGATGTATCAAGCATTTTTGCATTCGCAAACATGCAGATTCGCAGAGTAAGTACCTAAGAGTAATATATCTCATGTCCGAAGTAGAACTTCTTCACTGAGCTGATCTTTTACATGTTGTAATCAAATCTTAATTAGTTGAAAGCATATCTCCATTCATGCACATCCTTTACATAGTGTGTGAATTGACTTCTGGAGAGAAGAGTATGAATGCAGGAAAATAAAACCTTTTGGTGAAAGTGTGAGAGAAATAGTGAAAAGTAACTTAAAAGAGCAAATTCAAGGAAAGGTTACAATGATGGAAGTTTGGAGCAGCAAGGAAGTAAAGAAGAATTGGCAACAGTTATGAGTGAGAGGAAGAAGAAAATAAAAATAGCATTCTTGTGATTTTTTGCAGGGAAAACGTTGGGAAACACTGAAAAAAAACCTATGAAATTTATAATAAAGCTAAACTTAAAAGAGTAAAGCCTAAATACACTATTTCTGACTTAGATGAGAAGCAAGAAAGGGCATTTGCAGTGGATTTGGTATGTAGGAGGCTAACAGCTACCAGGTGTAAACAGTGAAGATTCCATAGAAGAGATCTTGAACCCCTCTGTCAAGAAATAGCAGTCTAATAGACTGGGAAGGGAGAAAGTAGCAGGCGCAGGGATGGGCAGGATTCAGAGACACATGGGACCACACTGGATAATGGATTTTGGCTAGTTCGGAGGGGATAGAGTGCCTTGAGAGAAAAGTAAGTCAGTGTTGGTGGTTTTGTAAAGAAAGCATCTCCACAGGTTGAGTTATTTGGCTGATGTCTGAATATTTATAGGAATCAGTAAATGCAGTCAGGGTAGGTGAGCAGTGAATACAAAATGATTAGTAATCAGTAGTAGTGATCTTTAGGAAAGTTGTGGTCATTGTGGAGCTGTTAAATCTCCTCCAGTCTTCTTTGGCTGGTCTCCTGTGAGCGTTCTATGTATGGGTGGGATAGCCTTATGAAAAATGGGTGTTGCATAGTATCCAATCCAAGCTTTAGCAATGAAGAGGAGGCCCAGGTTCACAATGGAGATTGGGGTGCAAATGTTTAGACAATTCTTGTTTATTGGCCATTCCTTGATTAGAAGCCAGCTCAGATGGGGAGAGTTTTGGAGAGTGTTTCTAGGAGTTGGTATGTTAGTAGTAGGAAGGAGAAGAAGGCATTGGCCTCATGCGGCACTCTGCTGAGGGTCGTACTAAAAACTCACTGGTCTTGATCCAATTAAGATGCCTTCAACTCCACATACAAATTCAAAATGGCTAGGTTTTTCTAGGCCAATAATTTCCAACTAGGCCAGAAGGTGGAACAAGGGTCAGAGGACCAGCCAACCTTCAATGGACCACATGTTCAAATAGGTCTTTAGTTTCGGAAGGAGGGATGGGATTGTGAACAGCCAGAATCAAATACTTGCCTCTCCCCAGAGATGGGAGAACCAGAAGAGCAGTGTGAGGTAAAGAAAGTAAATAGGAAATAGAAGACCCTTAGCCAAAGCAGAAGAGGAGGCAGAAGCCTCTAAATGAACTAACAATCAGTAATGATATGCTGGGAAAAAAACAGGCAGGGGGCTGATGTAGATATAAAAAGTCACCGTATTTTTATCCTCCTTAATAGCCTTACAAGCATTGTCAATGAAGTGGACTATTTAATGTAATTCCTATACACAACCAATTGAAGAAAAACCCTGAACCGTATGAAATGGGTTGCCCAGGTTAAGAAAGCACTTTATTTCCTTTATGCCGCACATATTCTCATAACATAACTAATAAAACCTACATTTGTAATGGCTTTGTAGCGTAAAGTACACTTCATGGCTTTCTCATACTCACGCAATGATTACCCGTTTTAATGTGAATGGGAGCCAAATAGATTATAAGTTCATGTGAATTGGGTGAAATTTGGGGCAGTCTTGAGATAGTTGGGATTTAGGGCTTTCTTCAAAACAACCCAGATTCTAATAGAACTTGAAAATTCCTTTAACAAAACATTGTTTACACAATGAAGTCCTTGCTGTCTTATGGAGGATAAAGTGAGAGGAAGAATTGTTTGGTGAATGACAATAGGAAAAGAACAATAGATATGACGTTTTTTCCAGAGACCCAGAGAGAGGGAATAGCAGCCGCGGTGCGTCCATTAGGGCGTTGGGGCGTAGCCCCCCCGCCTTCAGCTCCCTCGGTGTCTTTGAACTTAAGTAAACTGAATCAGTTTACTTAAGTTCAAAGACGCAGAGGGAGAACTGACAATCATGTCAGTCAGCATGACGTCAGACTGCCCACCCCTTCAGAGTCTGAAGGGGGTGGGCGGTCCGGCGTCATGTTGACTGACATGATTGTCAGACGGACCAGGGGCAACAGGCAGCAGCACAAGTGAGCATGAGTGAGGAAGGTGAGCGAATTTTCGCACTGTGCCCTGTCATGCGCACTAGTGTCTGCTCTGGCTGGAGCATGTCCATTAGGAGAGCGAGGGTTGAGCAAAGGCTCAAACCTCGGTCTCCTAATGGGCAGGCGGGCGAGCAGTAACCGTGCCCTAAGTGATTGGCTGAGAGGGGCTGTAGGCACCAACGGACCCGAGGTGGCGTGGACCTGCTCAGGACCTCAGGTAGGATTTTTTAATTTATTTTAACACTCCCCCCCACCCCCACCCCCACATGACAACCCCCTCACTTCCCCTGCGAGCCGCGACTGCTCCTCCGTAAAGATGCGGTGCCCTGGACCTCCCCTGATAACTGCCTGATTGTAAAATACATCGTATTACCCCACGCCCCTCCCGGCACTGCCACAGGCAGCATTTGATCTCGCGCATCCATCCCTTCTGTGTCAAACCGCAGAGGGAATTCCATAGAAAACGCCCAAAACAGAGAAGATTGTTGGGAAGCGACATCAGCACAACTCACTGCAACTCAGAGGGTTTCGACAATGTACCTGGACCAGCGTCCGTGCGACTTTGGCGGAGTTTTTTTTGTTTTTAGGAGTACTAAAAGTGTACTGACAGGGTAGATACTGTTGCTGAGGGCACTGGCAGGTCAGACACGAGCACTGATGGTACTGGTGAGGCAGACACTGAGGGTAAGGGCGAAACAGATACTGCTACTGAGGTTTCTGGCAAGGCAGGCACTGGTACCGAGGGTACTGGTGGGGCAGACTCTGGTATTGGGGTACCGGGATGGAAGCTAGCGGTACGGAAGTGACTTCGAGTACTGGCGGGACAGGCACTGCCACTGGGTTACGAGAAGAGCAGAAACTGGTACTGGCGGGACAGGCACCAATACTGAGGGTACTGGCTGGGCAGATCCTGGTACTGAGTGTACTGGTGGGGCAGCCTCTGGTATTGGGGGACTGGGATGGTAGATGCTGGTAAGGTGATGACTGTGAGTACTGGCGGGACAGACTGCCGCTGGGTTACCAGAAGGGCAGACACTGGTACTCAGGGTACTGGCGGAAAAGATACTGCCACTGACAGTACTAGCGAGGCAAACACTGGTACTGGGGGCACTGGTTAGGGCAATCATTCATAATCAGTGATGCTTCCAATGACATTGCCCCAGCCACTATCACTGTTGGTTACCACCTGTGTAGTGTAAGTGCCAAACTTAATTGGGACCAGGTTTTCACACTACACCGGGGACAAGGCACCACCAGTGGCATAACAGAAAATGATGCCTCTCCCCCTTCACAGAAAGCAACTTTCCTCAAAGTTCCGCAATCTCCACCGATTAGTTGTAAATGGTTCTTTAGTTGTATTCGGTTGTCTTATTGTATACTAGTTTGTATGGGGTAACCTGAAATTAAAATGAGTTTGACTCCGAGAGAGATCAGTGTAATGTAACTGGCGCTCATGTAAAGCGCTCCGATACTTTTGGGTCGAGTTTGCGCTATAGAAAACTGTAGCAACTAAAAAAATATGTGAGGAGTTGTGTGCACGGACGGCTGTGGCAATGGACTTGCTGTGTTTGTTATATTGAGCAGGGGGTGGGGCCCGGGGCCAGGGGCCTAGGGGAAGGTTGTACACACCCTGCTCAGGATGGCTCCAACCAGAGGGATAAAAGAAAGTAAAAAGGAATTTCCCATGTCACCACACGAGGTACAAGCCTGTACATTTGAATCCAATTGGCAAGCAGCAAGGCAGCTATATTTTGAAAGCACGCCACTGGCACCACTGCCTGACACAGATGTCTGAGAGAGCTGCTGTAATGCACGATGAAACGGTGCATAGTTGGTATTTAAATCTTTTTAACTGAGTCTTGCAGAAAAGTCCAATCGTTATGTGGAATATTCTATTTCAGCAATTGCGCCCTGAGCATGTCATTGTTGCAGGATGTTAAAGTGGCCCTTGGGCTCATGGAGGACATGGATGTCTGTAAGCACTGAAGATGCTTAGCGAGCTACTGTGGCAATGCTTTATACAGACTATTCTAGCAGGTAATATACAAAAAACAAGAGTACAACATCTTGTCGACTGTTGTGCATGCAGGCCAGAGCACTACTAAATACATCGAGAATGTAAAGGAAGTCTGCTTTATGTCCCATCGTACGACAGATTGTCACAGAACATTTCTTCTTGAATGTTGCTAGTTTCTGACCTGTTTAGTTGTTTGTTTAGTTGTTTGCAGTTCACATAAAAAAAATCTGTGAGGTTCTCAGCATTGTATCTTGAAGTCTGTTATGAAGCTCTGTGGTTATACTGAATAAGCAGCTACCATGTTATAGAACATCCCTTTATTAATGTAATAGCTGCACTTTCACAATTGCTTTATTTACCTTCTTTCTTATCAAATTTGCTTGAAAATGCACCATTTAACCAACTCTTTTTTCAAATTTTTCTCGGGGTGGAGAATGCCCCCCAAACCCTCCTTTAAAAGTTTGAGGTCGCTCGCTGCGCTCGCTCGCCAGGGTGCTCTCCCACAAAGTTTACGCCTCACCACTTTCAAATGTCACGAGCCACCACTGGGGAACAGTTATAGAAACCTACAGATAGAACAAAGCTGTCTCAGTAGTGCTTTAAAGGTAATACATGTTAACTCACAATTATAATATAGTGGTACTTCAGTTGTTGGTTATCAAAGTCCTATGATGTAATTTTGCTTACTTGTAAAAGTTTTTAAAACCCCAGAAACCTGCCTCAAACTGCTAATAGAGGAGGGCATGTAAAGACGAACAAGGAGAGGGGACTTGAGAACACAAAACAAAACGAATGAGGAAAAAGTCTTGTAAAAAGAGGTCTACCTAAGCAAATGGAATCTGACCCGGGTAGCCAGCCACTGGCACATGACCGACTCGTAGGGATGAAAAATAAGTGGGAAATAATATAGAGCAGGAAGGATCTGGAAAAGAAAGGGGCTAAATGTTGGTCTGAGGGATGTCAGTGACAGAAATAAGTAAATGGCAGAGAGTTGTTAACAAAGATGGACATTTCAATAGATATTAGGGTAGCAAGAGACAGCCCCTGCACGTCAAGAGAGTGCCCACTCATTTCACAATATCAAAAATCACATCTTAAATAAGCTTTCCCTAAAATTTAAATGTAGCTTTAAGCCCACAATTGAAGAAAGAGCTGAGGCGCGGCAGGAAGGAGAGACGGGCTTCTAAAGAATGACAGTGGCCATAAGGTTGAGCGATGTTATGACTTTTACAGAGGTGGAAAGAGTGTCAGAGGGGGAGGGTTAGGTTGACAAGAAGTGTTCAAATAGATAATCCAAAGGCCAAAATGTACCTCTTCTCTGCATAAATAATCCCACAATGCAAAGTGGCGCTTCACAATAAAATGCGACATGAAGGAAAAGTCAAGCAGCTTTCTAACAATATAGGTGCCGATTCCGATCCTGGAAAAACCGGGTACGAATCGTCGGACGGAGCGTTTTCTCCGTCCGACTCATACCCAGGAAAACCACCTTACAAACCCGCAAGTACGATTCGTACAGAAACACCGTTTCCGTACGAATCGTAAAAAACCCTGACCGGCTAAGACATACCCACAATTCCGATCCGTGACACCGCGTACGCGACATTCGCACGGAGTCAGGCAGCGTTTTATGGACCAGCAAGTACGATTCGTACCCACAGCACTTCGTACGGCAATATTTTTACGGGACCCAAAAAGTGCCGGAAAAGCTAAGTACGCCACGATGCACGGCGAAAAGGGGGCCCGGTACGCACCGTACCCCCATCCCTACACGTCTGCACCGTACCCCCAGCCCCCCCCTATGTCCGCGCCGTACCCCAGCACCACCCATGTCCACGCCGTACCCCAGCACCCCCCCATGTCCGTGCCGTACCACCACCCCCGTATGTACGGAGCGTACGGGGGTGGTGGTACGCTCCGTACCTACATGGGGTGGGGGTACGCTCCGTACCTACGGGGGTGGTGGTACGCACCATACATACGGGGGGTGGTACGCTCCGTACCTACGGGGGTGGGGGTACGCTCCGTACCTACGGGGGTGGTGGTACGCACCGTACATACGGGGGTGGTGGTTCGCTCCGTACCTATGGGGGTGGGGGTACGCACCGTACATACGGGGGTGGTGGTACGCTCCGTACATACGGGGGTGGTGGTACACTCCGTACCTACACGGGGAGGGGGTATGCTCCGTACCTATGGGGGTGGTGATACGCTCCGTACCTACGGGGGTGGGGGTACGCACCGTACCTACACGGGGAGGGGTGGGGGTACGGCGCATACATGGGGGGCTGGGGCTACGGCGCGTACATGGGGGGGCTGGGGGTACGACGCGTACATGGGGGGCTGGGGGTACGGCGCGTACTTGGGGGGGTGGGCTGGGGGGTGTTCGGCACGTATGCGGGCACATGTTTGGACGTCTCCATGGTTGCTATGGGTGTTCGCTCCGTACTGTGTTTTTTCCATACGGTTGTGCATTCAGACGGACGGGACGGATCGTACTTGCGCGCTCGGACTTCAGTTTCCCGATTCGTACGTAAAACTGTCCGGGGACGTGTCGGACACTTTTTCCGACCCGAGGACGTGTCGGGGAATTTTCCCAATGCGATTCGTATGGATTTTTTAACATACGAATCGTACTTGCCAGTTTGTACGGGATACGATTTGTACGGGGAATATTTTTAACGGATCGGAATCGGCCCCTAAGTGTTTTATCATAAACAGTTGGCATAGGCACAATGCCAAACACTTTACATTATGAAGAGGAGCCAGTTCTCTACCTCTGAAATTCAGATGAACTTGGAATAAGGTCTAGCTATGTGACACAATTTTCTTTTTCTCACAATATGATTTCTTCCGTGTATCCCAAAACTTTTTTAAGTGTTCAGATTAAGCTGCATTTCACCTTTGAGAAGCCATTCCTTTGTATTTTCTATGTTGCTCGATGAGGGGATACTATGTAGGTATACCAGTGTTAAGCATTTCCAAGATACCTGATTTCACTCTCCATTTTGCTTTGCACTGGAGTATGACAGAACTATAGCTCTAAGCTGTGGGGGGAAAAAAATCAAGCACTCATGCCAAACAATTTCCCTGAGGTATTGCCATTGAACAATATACGTCTTAAAGTGTTAAATGGTAAGTGTGTTACTTTGGGTATGGATTCTGTGCTCTCATGGGTGTTATGTCACTGAGAAGGCAGGGTCGGTGAAAGTGACATCACACCCCTTTAACTGGAAAATGTATCATTTGTCTCATCCCTCGCTCCACCCTTTGTTCAAAAGCCACTTCTAGCCTCTCAGTAGCTAGAAAGAAGGAAAGGTGTGCAAATAAAAGAAAGTTCACAATAATATTTCTGCTGTGACCTTTTGCAAATGTTTGCATGGGTGACAATGTTGGATTCATTCTACTTCTGTTTACACATGTAGCTTCGCAAAACATTATCACGATGCCTCGAACACCAAGCACAAGGCCTTTAGGCATGAATGTACAAATGTTGTTCTATCATTATCCACAGGGCTATCTATATATCCATAACATTGCTGATCTATACGTAAATTGAAACAATGCTTTTTATTATAAATAATCAGTTTCTCATATGATTAGCAGAGGAGGCACTTCAGCTGACACCGAGGGTTCCTGCATGCTGAAACTGCACCACGCAGTGGTCTGACATTTCCCTGAGGGATGAATGGTTCTTGACCAGGACAGGGTCCTACATTCTCTCCCGCCAGATAATGAGGTTGATCTTTCTTTTAGGGGGATTTTTGGCTTTAGACCTACATACACTCTAGGTACACACACAGTAGGGTTTGCATAGTAGGAGTACTCCTGATTACTGCCTGGTTTATATGCCTGCATATATACACTGTTTTAGCACCATGGTAGAACTATATCTACTGTTTACTCTTTTGGTGCTTGTAATCACTGCCATCTGCTTCTGTCTACTGATCATCTCAGCACATGTATTTTACACAAGAATAACTTTGGTTCAATAAATATATTGAAAACATTCAGTGTGTATTCTCTGTATTTTTCTCTGAGAACCAAAGAGCACGAGTGACTGAGCAAAAGGCTCTGATCTGTTACCACAATCCCTTAGGGGTCAGAGTTGTCTTGTTCAGTGGTTGCTAGAAACCATTTGCAGGGGTTGGGGGGCTTATAGTGGCACAGTGAGCTAGCTGGTCTCTAGGCCAACATATCCTGTGGAGTGCACGGAATCTCTCTAGGCACCTTACCCAAAATGTATGTTGTCCAACAAATACGCAGATCTTATGGATTATTGGGACCTACACGACAAGTGTACCAAATAACATACATGGAGGAATGGCTACTAACCATAATTAGACTTCAATAATCACAATTTTATGCTCAGTATACGTACTTGACATATTGGTAACATAAAATACTTTTTTAAAAAGGGTAGTATTTTTGGTTATATGACTGCACAAGCATTTCAAATGAAAGGATATTTGATAGGAGGTTGATCATGAAATACCATAGAATAGATTCCTAATTCTTTGAATTAAGGAGTGTTGACTTGAGGCATCCTCCCCACGACAACAATACAGTTGTCTCATATAATAACATCCCAAAATAACTTCTCATGTTGTGGATAGCACCAGTACATAGAAGAGAGCTCTGGTAGGCAATTAACAAAGAAGATTGCTTGGCTATCACTGTCCTAAGGGCCCAAAGTACCTTGTCTGCCAAACTAGTAGTATGCCCTCCTAATTTAGAGCAGGACGGGCCATCAGCATTCCATCAGCAGTGGCCCCATTGGCTCTGATGATGAAACTCCTATTCTGATGACCTGAAAGAGTGCTGACCTATCAGATTAAGCGCACCCAACCATCTGCCCAATATAGGCATGCCTGCCTGAAGTCCTTTTTCCTGTCCAGCACAATAAAAGAAAAATTAATATCATGACCCCCACACACAGGGAAATATTCCCGGGTGTGGGGGTTAAAATTTACTTGTTTGTTTTTGAAAAAACAAACTTCAACATTTTGTGGATGGTTGTAAAAGCTGATGATGGTTGTTAGAAATTGGGTCTTTAGTTGTCAGAGGTATAAACCCTGTCAAGTAGAGACCACAATCCTAAGTCACAACAGATTCCTAAATTGTCCTGTACTCAACCCCTGGTAGCTGCAAAAACAACAATTTATAAACAGAATGTTGAGCAATGTCAAAAATTCACCCCAGTGCTGAGATATGGGGATAAATCAATGAATTTAAACCGAGTCATCTGAAAATCAGTCTTGATTCTGTTCTTCATGGGAAGAGTCTAGCCCGAACTGCCAGGCCTGGTCCTCCCTGGACCAGAAACAAGCATCCTAGGACAAGTTTCGGGGTTTCACCCCTCATCAGTCAGGCTAGCTTGAATCCAGTGGCATGGAGAACACAGGATCCACGTCTGCGCATACCCGTCCCACTTGGGTAAAAAAATGGAAAAATAGCAATTGATGGACAGAATGTTGAACAATGTCAAACATTCACCCCAGTACAGAGATCAGGGCCTTAATCCATCTTTTTTTGCTCCCCATGCCATTCTAGTTGAAACCCAGCCATATGCAAATTATTTTTGACCCTGTTGCAGTTGCGATGATACGTTTTCCAATGCGCCAGTCTCTGTAGGCAAAACGCTGGTTCTGAAGTGATGCGTTGATTTTACTCCCGCAATCGGGTCAATGTGCCGTTTCTGCTACACGCAGACAGGAAATGCATTGAAATCCATGTTGCAAGTGCCTGGCCCCTTCCAGTGAGTAAGGTCCAGGAGCAAGGGTAGAGACTTTGATTTCCCTGAGTCTCAAGCAACAGGAGGCAAGCCAACTAGCCTTGGAGAGCACTTGGAAGAAGGTAGAATTCAGCTCTTCTTCAGCAGACCTAGAGAGCAGCAGGCAGCAGGGCAAAAAGCAGACATGCAGGTCTTCAACATCAGCAGTCCAGTTGAGTCCTTTGAATAATACGGCAGTCCTTCTGACAGAGTCTATTTGGAGGTCCATAAGTGTCTGATTTGTGTGGGTCAGGGACCCAGTACTAATGCCCAAAAGTGCCTTTGAAGTGGAGGTGACATCAAAGGATGGCCTCTGAAGTGGACATAATCCCTTTCAGCCCAGTCCTGTCTGCCAGGCTAGCCCTGGGGGATCAATCAATGCTTAGTGTGTGGACAGGACACTACCTATTGAAGTGTGTCAGCCCCTCCCATTCCTCCCTGCCCTACCCATCAGAATGCAGATGCATGCTCAGAATACTGATGAGCCTCACATTCCTGTGTTTGTGGCTGTCTAGAGGAAATCCACAAAGTGTACCTGTCAACCAACCCAGACATGTATTGGAGACAGGCTAAAAGGCACAAAAGAGCTAAGAGCAGAGAAATATCCCCTTTCTAAAAAGGGGCGTCTTTGAAAGTAATGTTATATCCAACCTCACCAGTTAAGAGAATTTATCACAACCATTCCAAACATATGAAACATGAAAAGGCTACTCCTCTCTGATCAGGAATTACAGTTTAAAACTGTATTAAGGAATTCCCAATACTATTCTACGAGAGGAGAAGGCCTCACAGTAGTGAAAAATGAAATAGGCTGTTTGTTACTACCAGGACATGTAAAACATAAAAGTACATGTCCTACCTTTTATAGCAACCTTCCCTTTGGGTTATCATTAATGGCCTTCCTTATGGGTGATTTATTTGTAACTAAAGGGGAGTTTAAGGCTTGGCAAGTAGTTTTAAATGGTAAGTCGAAGTGGCAGTAAATTGCACTGACAGGCCCTGCAATGGCAGGCCTGAGACAGGTTTAAAAGGCTACATGTGTGGGTGACACAACCATTAGTAGCATTTAATTTACAGGCCCTGAGTATATGGTACACCACTTTACAAGGGACGTACAGGTAAAATAAATATACTTATCAGGTGTAAGTCAATCATAACATGTGTAAGGGAGAGAGCTCAAGCACTTTAGTGCTGGGTAGCCGTGGAAAAGTGCTCAGGGTCTTAAAACCAGCAAAAACAAGTACGGAAAAATGGAGGGGTGGAGGCAAAAAGTTTATAATTACAGCCTTCTTTTGCACAGGGAAGACCACCTTAAGGCTGTGAGGTCTTGCAATGACTATCCACCACACTTTTGCTACAGTTTATCTAGAGGGTACAGAGATCACATCAAAGCTTGTGGGGATCTCTAAATTTGGCAGCTTATTGCCCATCAGAATGGTAGACATACTGTCCTCCGCCACTCTGATTGAGGGATTACTGCTTGCCAAAATATAAATCAGACTCTAAGGGCCTCATCTACTTCTTTTTGGCATAGGGCAGCAAAACAAGTCTTCCTGATGGGCTGCCCTATGTCAAAGAAAGGGCAGGAATTCGCCATATCTATGAGATATGGTGCATTTGTGTCCTTTTTTACTGCACTGGTGCACAAATGGCTGCCTAGCACCAACGCAGGCACCCTTGCACCTCGCAGGCACCATTACACCACCCCTAGGGAGGTGTAGGCTTTTGACTCATTCCCAAGTCTACAGCATGATGTAAATCTGAGAATGTGTCAAATGCCATGGGTGTTATGTGGTCACACCCACCATAATGACCAGTGCATGCCTCCCTATCGCATTGTGAGGCAATGCAGCAACTTGTACTGAATTGCATCATGCCATATCTACGAGACCATGAAATGCCATGCAGGGTGGCTTTACATGGCCTTGTAGATGTGGCTGTACAGTGTTGACCCCTGGAGCATCATTTAAATTGACGGGGCTTGTAAATGAGACTCTAAGTCTGCCTACCTTAACTTAAGTTCCAGTCCACTTGCATCCTTTCCTATAGTTATTTTCTGGGGGAAATATAAAAGATTACCTACTGAAGATGTCCTTGGGATTGTACAATACCTGCCCGGCATCATGTTGTCACAAGCTTCCTACAGCGCATTCTGAGAAGAGGGCAATGCCTTAATTACCCAATAAACCAGGTTGGAAACTATGGCCCAACCATCCTGCTTGTGATTTCACACCTTAGAAATGTAATGCCACTAATTGGCAGGTGGCTGCTGCCCAAGTGCAAAGGAAAGCTGTAATTATGAGCTGGATCCCACCCCAACTTATTGAAGAACTGCATTGACACAGACACACATGGACCTTGCTGTGGTTCATTCTGAACCTGGAACTGTGTCCCGTCAGTTCCTTAATGCTAGGACTAAGTTTAATGCCCTAATGAAGCTTTTCTGGTCTGACCTGCTCCTGTTGCACCCAGCTAGAGTTCGAAATCCAGACACCTGTACACAGATATCCAACAAGTTCTATCTACCCCTTACTAGAGACAGGAGGAGGCCTACCAAAGAGCAAACAACCAACAAGTACAGGAGAGTCAAGCTGTGACATTGCCTGACAGTGAAATTCCCTTAAAGGACCATCTTTTTGCTTTCGTATTTCTTCAGATTTAGAAAAATGGCTGTTATTACACTCTGTCGCCTTCATTCTTCGATTCGTCAGTGGATTCATAGTGGAAAGCATCTGAGACTTGGTGGCCAAACCTTTTTTGGTGCTGACCCCTCTGCATGAACCAGACTTCCATCCCCGTACTCAGAGTTCTCCTTAATTTTCATTAGAAAAAAGAATCCAAGAACATTTTCAGTTGTTATACTTTTTAAAAAAATGTCAGCCTCTCTACCTGCACCGAGAACCTTAAGATCATGATTAGCCATGCCTACAAAACGCAGCACGTTAGCTGTTTCATGCTTTGCGATTTGCGAGGATCACTGGTTGTGGCATCACGTGATACCTCTACATATTTCCATTATAATAATACTTTTTTTGCAAAAGAGTCTGATCTACTAAAATGTGCGGCTATATGAATGTATGTATAGACCATTACAACTTTATTTGCAGAATGAGAGAAGAAATGGGAAACTGTCTGCAATAATACATTCCTACAGCACCACAAAATTGAGCCTCTTTGCTTGATTTCCCATTATGAGATACAACTTTGGAACTCATGGTATCATTCTGATAGATGCAGTGCCGATCTCTATGTGTTGTGTGCAAGCAGAAAATGAAGGTTCTATTATTCTAATCCACCCCCCAACCCCCACTATCCACCAAAGATGAATGAATAATGTAGCCATGCTGGCCACTATCAGAGAGTAATACTTAGACACACCAACAGAAAACGTTTTGGCGAGTTGTGCATAGAGCAGCACAAAATACTGCACATTTACATGCCACTGAAAGCACTCTTGACTTTTCACTTTCACTGCAATTGGCAGCGGAAACTGCTTGAAGTGAAGGTGCTTGTCTTTCTACCACAGCACACTTAGAGAGAAATATAGAGGTATACAACATGGCACGTGGTGGTATGTGATGCCCTACCACGCCAGCCACTGGGGTGTCCTATCAATAGCTTGTTTCAAAGACAATGTAGAGCTCAAGTCCAGACACTAAATGCTGATGAGCTGCTGTGTGACTGCCCCCTGCTCCACAACATTGCCATCAAAACATGGCTGCCAGTCATACCATGGGCCATCCCACGGAGGGTCAATATTGCAACTACTCCCTTATCCCTATCAACGCCAACCCTCATTCGTGCTCCCATCATGACAACCGTCATACTGCATGGCATCCTGTGTCCCCCTTCCATTTTATCTGACATAGTGGAGTGTGTAAAATGTGTACTGTGAAGCGATATCCGGTTTTAATACCATACTACGGTTTGTGGAGTCCCCTTATGGGAATTCAGCAGAAAACATCTGGAAATATATGGTCTCACATCAATGCAGAACACATTCACACATCCCGTGAAATGTGCCAAACATGAAAAATGCTTTAGAAAATCCTGTATTCCAACTCGGAATCGGCTTTAACGTATCTTGTAAAGTATCCTAATGATGTAGGGTGGAAATCACACCCTAGCATTTTTGTTCCTCACCTGTCCATTCCCATTGCGTCTGGAGTGGGCAGGAGGGGGACAACGTATACCTCACGTTCGCGAGGCACAATTTGCACCCAAGAAATGTGTCCTCCTGTTCTGTGTGTTCACATTTCCTTGACAGGTATGTTAATGGAATTCTCTCTAGACAATTTAGATGTCAGCATTCAGTTGTATTTCCGCGGAATCTAGATACCAAGAAATACTCACACTACAGGAATAGCACATTCCCTCTAGCTCGGGTTGCTCAGTTTAGCCATGCTTCTGACAGTTATTCAATGAGTCAAAACGCAGAGCCTCATTTCCACCTTCCTTGGCACTTGCATCGCAATTTACTGTTGCTTTCAGTTGCTGTGTGTACTATGAGTGAGGGCAGTGGTATCCGGTGCCTATTTGCATCAGAACAGGCAGACAATGATAAATGAATGTAATGATCTGTTACAAGTGCTTAGAAATCTGGTGGTAAAAGCGAGGCTGGCTATTTAGTCTAATCAAGACGACTACTACTTCAAACTCTAATAGTGTGTCATAAATTGTCACAGCAATGTACTAACACTGAATTAGAAAAGATCCCCTGTCATCGCAGACATCTTAAGACAATCTGTTTCCACGAATAAAGAAAAATAGAGGCACTAAATGAAAAATGTGTGACATGTATTCATTTTACAGACAGCACTTATTTCCAGTATAATTAAACTCCTAATTTCTGGAGCCTTTAAGTCATTGGTTCAAGTATATCAAAAAGATGACAACTGCTATGGTGCTAATAATACTTTCGCATCTAGTAATTACTTTACGATAGGGAATAGCGCCCTTGCTAAAAATATCTTCGCATAGTTTTTAACTGACTTTACTAAAATGCTGGTGCCAGAGTTCACACTTGGGGCTGACATCGTATCCCCACTTAGCGGGCATCACTCGTTTTCAGCGCCAGAATGGGTGAAATCATGCACGCCCTGATTTTTCCAGATTCAACACTGCATGAGGTCCCTGGTTTCAGAGCTGCTTCGATACACACTCCCCGCCTGTTTGTGTCCCCACACCTTGTAAAGGTTGTGATGGGGTGGGGTAGTGTTAATCCAAGGGATACTGCTTGGCTCAGCTCCTCAAGCTCCCCTATGAAACCAGTTTACCAAATCCTACCTTTCATTCATTGTCATCGACAAGTTACCTGATGGCATCAGGTTATATGACAATAGATAGTTAATATCAAAAGCAAGCCATCTGAGGTTGTACATATCTCTCATAGGAGAAAGTGGTGGCATCTATACCAGGCGACCTAGGTATAGGCACCCCGGGGAAAGGCTGAAGGGGGAGTAGGTGGAAAAGCCATAGCTCTGACTTTTGGATGAGTCCTTTTATCTTATTACTTTTTGAAAGGGAAGAAGGACGTGGATCCTCTTAGTTCTGTTTCTGTGATGTCCATGCTTGTTCCCAAATAGTAACAGAGGCAACTGACTGGCCGAGGACCTTCTGGGGGCAGGGTTCACAAGCAGCACAGATCGTTTGATGGCCGTCTTCTACCTGTATTTATGATGTGTGACCAGTTTGCATGGACTAGAGTAGGTGTCATTGGTTTAGGTCTTCTTGCAACTGACTGGAAACAGATCTCTAGGATTTTCCCAAGGAAGTAAAACCTAGTGATCCTACGGTAGATAACTTAGGGGCATATTATCAAGACAGGCGATAAAATGATCGCCGCTTGAGCGGCAGAAAACTGCCGCTAAAACTGCGATAATGGGCTTGATAATATGCTCTATGGAATTCAAATTGAAGCCCATGTTAGACGTCCTTCACATCTAACATGGGCTTCTATGGGAGTTCTCACGGGCATATTATCAAGCCCATTATCGCCGTTTTAGCGGCTGTTTTCTGCCGCTAAAGCGGTGATAATTTTATCGTCTGTCTTGATAATATGCCCCCTTATTATTTATTTACTTTTAAAATGTATTTATTATGTTTAGCATTTGATAGCGCTCACTCCTAATAGAGATCTATTTGCTAAACCATTCAACCCATTTAACATTCCACAATTCATTACAACTTGAAATTATAGGTTCTGATTCACAAAGGTAAACTTACCCTTTTGTGTAAGTTTTCCCTTGCTGTAGTAATTTTACTACTTCTTGGTATTCACAAACTACTTGCCCGATCCTAAAAATGAACGTGCACTTTTGTGTAAGTGTGCTATTTTTTTTCTATTCCCAAACTATGAGTTAATAGTGATTTCACGACTGCAGAGATTCTGCTGATGGTGTGGAGACCTTTGTTCCCCAAAAAATAGGCTGGTCCTATTTTGTATGTGCAGAATTCTGTAGCACGACTGCGGAGTCTCTGTGGTCGTAGTCATGAAGTTACTATTAGCTCATCTTTTTTGAATAGCAAGAACTCCACACATAAAAAGATAGGCCTTTCCAATCTTTCTATATACCAGGTTCTATGCCCGGACTGCTGAGTCTCCACAGTTGTAAAGTTTGTGAATAGCCAAAAAATAATACATTTTTGCAAAATTTCAAGTTTACCTTTGTGAATAAGGCCCAGCAACTATTGCAGATGATTAACCACTGATTTCTTTTTTGGAAGGTCAGAAGCCCATTTGTTGTCTGTTATTATATGTACAGAAATAGAGTGAACAGTTTATTCAATGTGTCTTTGGATCACTGCTGCTGTCTTGGCTGCTACATTTTGTAATTTCCGTGGTATAATCAAAAGCCTATTAAGTCGTACTTTAGTGATTTACAAAAATCTCTCATGGGGCCAAAGATATTTTTGGCTAAGGTCGCTCTATTTTCTTCCAAATATAACAGATGCAATGTATGTATAGAAAACTTCAGACAACAGTGTATATGCTATTATACAACGTGAATTGAGGTATTTTGAGTTGTTGGTAATATTAAGATCTTATATCCCATAGTAAGAATATACTCATTCAGTGTTCTCTGGTTCACAAACATCTATGGTTTTACTGTAAAGTGGTGCCCTAGCAAGAACAGAGCATCTTTATTCACACTCAACCAACAGCCAGAATCACTGCTGAGTGTCTGCAGCAGTGTAATTTAATCCCTCTTTTTTTAAGACAAGCAACTAAAGCAGGAACTGAAGATAGACATCGAATAAATGAGACAACTAAGGAAATCCTTGCAGACTACAAAGGTCAGATTTGATTAAAAAAAGACCCTCAAAGGTCTTCAACTAGTTCCTTGAAATGTAGTCAATTAGGTGAACACTATGAAAGACTCCATACAAGTTACATCTAAGAGACTGATTTAGAGATTGGCGGATGAGCTACTCCATCACACCATATTACAAGTGCATTATATTCCATGGCACTTGTAATACACCAGACGGGGTATCTGCCACTTTTGTGACGGAATAACCCATCCACCGAACTCCAAATCAGGTCCCACATTTCTCAGTATTAGAGTGGTTTATCAGTGGTATAATAGGTTAGTTTTAAGACAGGCATTTTCTAAAAGAGATGCCACTGCCTCAACTGCCACCTCAGCTGATGGTCCTTGGCATTAACAAGAGTAAACTATGTATACCTACTTGGGCAAAAATAGAACCCACTGTCTCACAGGCAACTGCCCTTCTCCAAATAGGACCCAGAAATGCCACTGGAGAATGTATCTGTGTTAAGCTTGAGAATTTTGATAGGGTGTCTGATCTGACATGCTAGACAGTGGTGGGACCATCTCCTGGTGTTTTCTCTGTTTTGAAGAAATTATCTATTTTTATCGAGGTTGACCATTTGAATGTGTTGTCTTTGTATTGTACTTGTAATTGTAAATTGTATTGATATAGCTCTTACTACCACTGAATAGGCATAAATGCTATTTGCGTTCAGTAGCATCCTACTCCGGAACTAAATATTAGAATTTAACAGCTAGTAGATTAGTATTTTATTTTCTTGTTCGTTAGTTGTGTTAATTTTGTGCTCTTGATTGTTTTGTAGGATTAGTAGAGTTTATAGTTGGGATAGAATGATGGGAATGAATTTGAAAGGGCATATAGTAAGTTGTTTATGTAAGTTGTTGTCATAGGTGCGTGTTAGTTCAGTGAAATGGCTAAAAAGGAGGAAAAATTTTGAGAAGGATATTTGAAAGGTCATAGTAGTTAGAAGGTCTTGTATGACTCAAACAGAGGAGGGATGAGGCGCAGGTTGAAGGGAGATTTATTTTATATAACAAAACTGAAATTAACGTATATAAACATATGAAACTTGGTAAAGTATTAGTGAGTGGAGTAAACTCCTCTATATAAATACCAAAAGTTGATATAAGCAGCAAAATTTACATGATCTGATGTGCACATTTACTTGTGGCGAAGTATGCTATTTTTTTGTTTCAAATAACTGTAATTAACTTATACATACATATATACACAGGCACTTACTAAAGCTTTAGTAGCCGGCATAAACCTTTTTATCTTTTCACCTATATGTATGTAAAAAAGCAGGAATTTTGACATGTTTTCAAACACACATGTATATTGTGGTAAAATATACATGTTTCCCGCTATGAAAATAAATGTATCTGTTTATAACAGGAAGTATATTATAATGTACTTTGATACATGTATAACAACAACCTCACATAGTTTGTCATGACTGAGTATAATGGTGTTGTACACAGTTGTTTGGTGAGTATATTCATCATGTTGGGAAGAGCAAGCTCTTGAATAATCTTCTGATTGTTAGTGGAATGTTTAAGTGGATGCCTATTGGTAGGAGATTCCATGGTTTAGATGCTTGAATAGAGAAAGATGTTCCACTCATGTTTTTTTTTTCTTGTATGTAGGAATTTTGAGGTGGGGAGCCATTCTTGAGCGTAGGTTCCTTTGTTGTATTTGTCTATTTTATTTCTGATGAAGAGTGATCCTTTGCCATATATTGCTTTATGTGGGACACAAAGCAGCTTGAAAGTAGATTTTCTGGCAATTGGTAACCAGTGTAGGGCCCTCAATGCAGGGGAGATATGTGATTGTAGATTCACATGTAGGAGGAGTTTAGCAGCAATGTTCTGAATTCTCTGTAATCTTCTCATAGTTGACAAAAGCGAGCCTAGATATAGACTATTAGCATAAACCAGCTTTAATAGTACAATCTTGTGGTGGAATTCTAGGTGCAGGAAGAAGCGTTGCAGCATTTTAATTGTGAGAAAGCTTGATTTGGCTATCTTATCTCCTTGTGCATTCATTGGCAGCTTGGCGTCATGGTAATTCTGAGCTTTCTAACCTCCTTAGATGTTTTTGACAGTAGTCCTAGACTGTCGTACCATGTACAAAGAAGGTCATAGGTTTTCCAGTAGCCACAGGTGAGTATTTGGAATTTGGAGGCATTCAATTTGAGGTGTCTCTGTGCCATTCTTTGATCAACAGCCCAAAGGCAAATGAAGATTTCTGATGTTCCAACTTCCTTTGGGCGTTTCAATTTAATAAGTATCTACAAGTCTTCTGCATAGTTATAGCAGGTGAAATCAAAGCTATTAATCAGATCTGGTAATCATTTCATGGAGATGTTGAAAAGCATGGGTGAGATAATTGAGCCTTGATGAACTACTACTTGAATGCTGTATGGTTTAATAGAAATGTTTAAGTGTGTATAATATTTGTTCTATTGTGTTGGTATGATGTGATTCAAGTGAGAGCTGTGCCCTCTATTCTAGATTCCCCAAGTCTTTGGATTAATATATTATGATCCACTGTGTCAAAGGACACTGAAAGTTCCAAGAGAAGAAGGAGAATGTAGTGGAGACAGGGTTTTATTTGCACACATTGCTATGTTAGCATAAGCGCTTTAGAAGTTAAATGCCATCTTGCCACTTTGCTGCTTTTGTACACGACACTACAGGTAGCTGTTATTACGAGTAAAACTGCTTGCTTGCTTTTTCTTCACATGAGAATGGTCTGTTGTTCACATCCCTAGACGTGCCCCACAACCTTAGTCTGAACACTGTGTACAGATGCCGTCAAGGTCAAATAACAATGTATGCTGTTGAATTCAGGTTGATCGGCCCACGCTCTAGACACAACAAGCACACAGCTGCAAATATCTGAAACTCGGGTGCCTTTAATATTTCATTTGCATGCATGATTCAGGCACTTGGAGAGAACCTTTCCTGACACAGAGAGCAGAGCTGATCCTGTGATGTGATTCACCTAAGCTGATCTGTGAGGTATGGGTTCCCCATTCAAACCTAGAGGCCTTCTATTAGCATATAAAACTAGCTTACTAGCGAAGGGGGGGTGGTTCACAAGGTATTATAGGACCTGTTTTCCACTACCATATTTGATATGATTTCTCCCTTCATTTTCTATGGAATTGTAACAATGCTGATGGTTTTATTTCTAATCATTTGTCTGCTTATGTTAGCCAAAGTACTGCACCTTAGAGCACGTAGTTAAAAATAAACATTTTAAACTTTTCCGTGTCTCTGATTACTCTTGTTCTGGACTGATATGAGAATAATAACGAAAAGGTGTTTCTGATTCCCACCATTCCTGAGAGTACTCTAAGTCGCTTGTTCTGGGTTGTCTAATCATTGGTAGCTTTGAGATGATACAGAGAACGAATCAGACACTGATGCTAGTCGGATAGGGGTCCCGGGTACTGAGGTGAGTTCTTTGGTACACCACAATTCACTGAGGTCCTGGTTTCCTGTGCATAGTTCTGTGCATGAGCAGAATCCCCGCAATAAGAACAACCCCTTTACTGATGTACTCTATTTTTAAGGTCATACTAAATAGACATTAGGGCTGATTCACTGCCTTTCCCTGGATGGAATCCAGTTTGGAAGATGGAAAGCATGCAGTTGTCTTCAATGAATTATGACATCTGGGAGAAAGTTGCTCATTCTATAAGTTTGACCAGGAATGCTTAGTTTGCTACGGCTCTGTAGTTGTTGATGTCTTAATTTCCTAGTGGGTGTATGTGTTCCTTTTTCAAGTCTTCTGGGAAAACTCCTGTTGTTGAAAAGTCTTAGAAATGGGGTTTCTGTTTGGCTAGGGTATGCACCCCAGCCAGGCAGAACCTACCACTCCAGTCAGGGCTTGGGAGTTACACACTGAAGATAACCCCTGCGCACCCCATTGTTAGCTTGGCAGAGCAGTCAGGCTTATCCCAGAGGCAATGTGTAAAGCATTTGAGCAACACACTCACACAACAGTGACACACTAGACACACCACAGAAGAGACTCCATACAAGGTTATATAAAAATATCCTTTGTTTTATCCATAAAAACACATTAGGTCACAATCTCATATATTTGTATTGTTCCACCAGGCACTTGTCATAACTTCACAGGGATTACATAAATCACTAGGTCAATCGGGACACTGTCATAACTATTACAGTTAGGGTGACCAGTAACTGCTAGTAGGATTGCACTTAGAACAACACGTTATGCCTAAACAACATCAGCAGTACACCAGAGTAAACACTTGTACATGGCACATCTCATAATAACATCATGATTGCACTTAGTGTAAAACACTATGCATTGCCAGATGTCCACCACCCATCCTGGAACAACAGTCAGTGAGGATTCTGCGCTTTTATGAGGGTACTGTGGGTCTTCCCGTAGGCTTCTGGGCCACATGCCTGCCTACTCTCCGGAATGTGGTAACCCTAGCCAGGGGCCTCCATTGAGGTCTCACCCCAGGCTTCCCCATACACAACAATGCCTCTCTCCAAAAACAAGGGCCCTGAGGATATGTGACACTCCTGCTGTTGCCCGTCACAATGTGGCGCAGCTGCTCACACTGCCTTCGCGTGTTCTTGGCACTAGCAAGAATGGCTCAAGGCCAATCATGCCTAACATCAGGGCAAAGGGAGATCTTCCCCTAACTCCCGGATCCACTGACCTGGCGCCCCCCGGCTTTTATCTTGGGTGAGACAGCCTTCGCTGGGGCAGAGCCTTTTGTTTTGCCACCCTCAGGCTCCTTGAATGCCTGCTGCCTGTACCCATGTGGTACCACCCTTGGAGTTAGGGAAAGGGTAATGACTGCTAACCACACACAGAGCGAAGTCTCCTTCAACTCCACTCACTTTGGCCCTTAGTGGATGGGGCAGCTGATGACGCCGACGCATCTCCAGCCATTTGGGCTCAAGTTGGTTGCCGGGCAACACCTTCTGGGCAGCTCCCTCCTGCCGGACCTCAGATCTGGGGCTTTTCCTCACATCGCGAAGGAACTCCCCTGCACCCACAGCATTTAGAGAGTGAGCTCACATCCCGGGCTCGGAGAACAATGTCAAAGTGCTCACCAGCACTCTTGTTCGTTGTGATCCCTCTTGGAAAGGGACGAGCGCTCCAAGTACTGCACATCATATGTTTGTGCCCAAGCAAAGTGCTTCCCACACACTTTAATCTAGGACTTTTACAGCACTCTGGTTGCCTGTCTCCACCAGAGAGAAAAGTAAAACGGGAATATGAAGCGCTCACCAGCACTATATTTTCTCCAGCACGGAGAAGCCCCCAGGAGCAGTCCTACAGCGTTCCCTTCATGCTGGGCTCCATTGAGAGCACTGGGGCAGAGGGCAAGGCACAGGCAGGCCAGCAAGCACGGTCCCTTAGCAGGGTGGCAGTCCCTTCAGCCACCCAGCAGGCAGCAGGCAGTCCCAGACGGTAGTTTCTCCTGGCATACATTAGTCCTCTGGCAGTCCACATGGTAACTTCTCTACTCTCTACATGGGGTCCCAGCCCCATTAATTATAGTTCAATGTCTTTGTACTGGGGCACTTTACAGTACAATTACAACTGCACAATACTTCCCATTCATAGTGATAGCCTGGGCTCCAGACACACCACAGGGGGGTGGAGCCATCATTGTGGAAGACAGGCACAACCCTGTTCAGGTGCAGGTGCTACTCCTCCCACCACTCCAAATGCAGACCAGGTCTATTCTGGTGCAAGGGAGAACTCCTCCTGCTACTCTAAATTCAGCCAATGTCTATTCATCCTAGGGCTGAGTCACCCAGGCAGGGCTGGACACACCTCAATCCCCCATCAGGAAGGGCACAAAGACACCTAGTACCAGAAATGGCCACATCTAAAAGTGTAATTTCTAAAATAGTAATAAGAAATCTGCTTTCACCAATAAGCAGGATTTATCACTACTATTCCAAACATACCACACATGGTTACGCTACCCCTCTCATGTCAGGAATTACCACTGAAGCACATATCAGGGAATCCCCAATGCATCCCTATGAGAGGGCAGCCTCACAGCAGTGAGAAACCAAATAGGATGTCAGTCACTACCAGGACATGCCACACAATTAATGCACATGTCCTACCTTATACTTACACCGCACCCTGCCCACAGGGATAGCTAGGGCCTACCTTAGGGGTGACTGATATGTTGTAAAAGGGGAGTTGCAGATGTGGCAACCACTTTATATATCATGTCACAGCGGCAGTAAACTGCGCACACAGACCCTGCAGTGAAAAAGGCCTGAGAAAGGTTTGAAAGGCTACTTTGGTGGGTGGCACAAGCAGCTCTGCAACCCCACCAGTAGCATTTAATTTTCTGGCACTGGGTATATAGGACACCACTGTACAAGAGACTGATAGGTAAATAAATGTATGCCAAACAGGTGTAGACCAATCTTGCCAAGGTCTTACCAAGCAAGAGAGAGCACATGCACTTTAGTACTGATTAGCATTGATAAAGTGCCCAGAGTCATAAAACCACTAACAACAGGTCAGAAAGAATACATGAGGAAGGCAGAAAGTTCTGGGATGACCCTGCAAAAATGGCCAAGTCCAACAGTAAGTATTCTGACTGGGATGGCCGTTGTAGTTAACAGTACAAGGTTTTTGAAGACTTGAGATGGACAAGGGTCAGAGGGGCAGCAGGCTGGCTTGCTCAGTTTGACGAGATCCAGAATTCAGTCTGTGATAGTTCAGTGAAGGAGGTAAAGATTGTGTTTGCCTTTTTCTGGTGTTTTTTTTTGCAAAAGGTTTGTGCTCTTGTTCTTTTGGTCGTTTCTAGCATGTTTGCTTTAGATGTATAATGATTTGTCAGCTTGTCACAAATTTCTTGAGAAATGGTATTGGTAGCTTCTGTGCATTTTGGCCCATGGAATTCCATGAGTATTTTATAAAATTCTTTATTGGCACACGTTGCATTGTTGATTCAGCTAGAATAGTAAAGTTTTCTTGCTTTTTTTGAATGTTCAGTTATATATGCTGGGGTGTCTGTGTAGACAAATCTAGCCTTGAGTGTTGTTTGTTTTGAGCCAGTTGTGTTGAAGCCTAGCATTTTTTTATTGATCTTTTTTTATTCTGAATTCATCCAAGCGGCATATTTTCTTTTGTTATGCATTAGTGTTTTCAGAGAAATCAAGAGACCAAAAGCTTTCTGGAGCCATCCATATAGTGTTTGTCCAGAATTGGCTGTGATAAGATCTGTGATGGAGGGAAGTAGGTTTTCTAGTTCTTCCAACATCTGCTTTTTTCAACATCAATATTTAGTTGCACTAAGATGATTTTAGTTGGGATGAGTTATGGTGTCTTCTGTTGGAGGGCAATGAGGTAATGGTCTGACCACATGACTGAAGTAGTCCTTTGGAAGGTGACTAAGTCTGGATTGGCAGAAATAATATGTGGCTAGTGAGTTGTGTGGGAGTGGGAATGAGGTGTTGTAGGTTGTGTGTGTCTGCGCTAATGAGGATGATTCTGGGGTGT
This sequence comes from Triturus cristatus, assembly GCF_964204655.1. Classification (NCBI taxonomy): domain Eukaryota; kingdom Metazoa; phylum Chordata; class Amphibia; order Caudata; family Salamandridae; genus Triturus; species Triturus cristatus. The sequence goes on from NC_140591.1 coordinate 505,747,050, forward strand.
GCCATATTAGGTTTGTCAAACCATATATTGAGGTCATCAAGGATGCATATGTTGTCAGAATGTTAGAGATTGTGTCAAGCAATGTGTCTGGGAGGGTTGCATTGCTAGGTGGTGGCCTGTAGAAAAGGACAGCTTTGGTGAGATTTGTTGTTTCTTTAAATATGATGGCTAAGCCTCCTAATTTTGCATTTGCGATTGTGTGATATAGTCAGATTATCCTGGTGGTAAAGCTTCATGAAATACGGATGCCATATATTCCTGCAGCCATGATTGAGTTATGAAAAGTAAGTCAGGTTCTGTGTCTATCGATAGGTTGAATATGTGGTACTTAATTTTTTTAATAGAATGAGAAATTGTCAATAGGCAGACTAAAAAATCTATTTTAGAGGTTGTGTGAGTTTGTGCTGCAAGGGAGTGAGTATAATCCTGAAAAGTTGAAGGTGGTGTACTATTGTTGGTGGTGTTAATTGTTGGAAGACAGAGAAAGTGTTGGTTTTGTTTATCATCATGTCCCTCCAAATGGCTTGAAATTCATTTTTTGAGGCTGCTTGAAATTAAGGGATTAAGCTGTGGAGCTGTGTGTCACCCAGTCTTTTCTCTCCTACCTTCTCCATGCTTCCTTTCTCCTCCCTTTATAATCCCTCTCCCTCCATATAATAGCCAATTGTTCTGAATAACTCTTCGCTGATGTTGAAAAATGACCATCTCTGAAGTGCCACCCCAAGCTTTTGCCTTCCTCCTTCTATTTCTCTGACCATATTTCTGTTGGATTTAGGGCTCTAGACACTTTACCACCAATCAATCAATCAATCAATCAATCAATCAATCAAGCAGTATTTATAAAGCGCAGTTTGTCACCCACATGGGTATCCTGGTGCTGGCTGTAGATCTTAGTCAAAGACCCAGGTCTTGAGCCTCTTCCTGAAGTCAGTCAGTGAGGGCTAGGGGCAGAGATGGAGGGGGTGGGTGTTTCAAGCTTTGGCGGCAAGATGTGCGAAGTTGCATCCTCCGGCGAGGAAGCCGCATATGCACGGAATCTGTGCAAAGGCAAGGTGTGCAGAACAGATATTCTCGGGGTGTCGGTGGAAGTGCAGATGGTGGTTCATGTGGGTGGTTCCTTGGTCATGGAGGGCTTTGTAGGCGTGTGTCAGGATCTTGAACTGGCATCCCTATTGGACCGGGAGCCAGTGGAGGTCCTTTAGATGCTGGAAATGTGGGCTCTCTTGGGCAGGTTGAGAATGTGTTCGGTGGTGGTGCCTGGTTACAGTGCATTGTCCTAGTACAGTCTGCTGGTGACGAGGGCCTGCATTAGGGTCTTCCTGGCGTTGATAGGGAGACACCTGAAATTTTTGCGGAGCATGTGGGGCGTGTGCAAACAGCCTGAGAAGAAAGTGTTGACCTGATATTTCATGGAGAGATCAATGTCGAGGATGTTGCTTGGGTTGTGGGTGTGGCCTTTTGGTGTGGGGGTGGGTCTGAGTTCTGCCTGCCTCCAGGAGTCATTCCAGAGGGCAGTGTGTTTGCCGAAGATGATTACTTACATCTTGTCCATGTTGAGCTTGAGGTAGTAGTCCTTCATCCCGGCTGAAACGTTCCTATTACAGTTCTGGAAACTGGTCTTCGTGGAGGTGGAGTCTGCTGGGAGTCATAGAACGAGTTTCATGTTGTTGGCGTAGGAGAGGATGTTGATGTTGTGCAATCTAACAATGTCTGTGAGTGGTGTTATGTAGATGTTGATGAGGCTAGGGATGAGGGATGAGCTTTGGGGGACGTCGCAGATGTTGTGCTTGACCTGCAATGTGAAGGGAGGGAGTCAGATTGTCTGGGTGCATTACATTAGAAAAGATGACATCTATTTGAGTTTGTTGTCTGTTATACCAATCTGGCATAAGTGATTGAGGAGTGTGTGGTGGGAGACTGTGTCAAATGCTGCGGAGAGGTCGAGCAGGATCAGGAGCTGCTGATTCTTCTCTGTCGGGTTGGGTGCAGATGTCATCTGTTGCGGCAATCAGCAGGTCTGTCTTGGTGCTGTGATTGGTTCGAAATCCTGATTTGGAAGGGTCGAGTAGGTTGTTTCTCTCCAGGTGTTTGGTGAGTTGGAGGTTGATGGCCTTCTCAAGGACTTTGGCATGGAAGGGGAGCAATGGTGACCGGTGCTGAAGTGCATGTGCTCTCTCCTCTAAACATGGTATACTTGGTTTACATCTGTTTGGCATAGTTGATTTACTTGCAAGTCCTGTGTAAAGTGGTATAGCATATATTCAGGGCCCGTAAATTAAATGTTACTAGTTGGCCTGCAGCACTCATTGTCCCACCCACAGAAGTAGCCTTTCAAACCTGTCTCATACCTGTCACTGCAGGGCCTGTGTGTGCGGTTTATTGCCACTTTGACTTGCCATTTATAGCTACTTGCCAAGTTTGAAACTCCCATTCTATTACACATACATCACCCCTAAGGTAGGCTCTAAGTAGCCCTAAGGGAAGGTGCTGTGTAAATGAAAGGTAGGACAGTACTGGTATGTTTTGCATCTCCTGGTAGTGACAAACAGTCTATATCGTTTATTTTATACTGTGAGGCCTTCTCCACTCATGGGTTATCATTTGGAATTTCTTAATACACTTCAAAGCTGTAATTCCCGATCAGAGAAGAGTATCTTTTTCATGTTTGGAATGGTAATGACAAATTCTCCTTACTGGCAAAGTTGGATGTAGCATTACTATTTTAGAAACAACAATTCTCTGTGCTTATAACTCGGTGTGCTTTGCAGCCTGTGTCCAATACATGTCTGGGGTGGGTGACAACTACACGTTGTGCATTCCCTCTAGACAGACACAACACAGGAAGGATAGGTGTGTCTGAGTACCCATCTACATACACATACATTCTGATGGCCTATCCAACGCAGGATGGAGGGAGGCTCTAACACTTCATTTGAATACAGTGTCCTATCCCTAAAACAAAGCACTGATTTCCTCCTACAGATAGCCTGGCAGACAGGACTGTGTTTAAATGGATACTTGTACACTTCAGAGGGCTGCTTTGAAGTCACCCCCACATCAAAGGCACTTTTGGGTATAAGTACTGGGCATCTGACACCTTAAAATCAGACACTACTGAACTTGGAATTGAACCTCTGCCAGAAGAACTGCTTTGCTGCTTTAATGACTCAATTTGAGTGCTTATCTGGAAGGCTTGCTTTTCTGTTTGCTGCCCTGCTGCCTGCTGTTCTCTGAATCTGCTGAAGGAGAGTTGGACTCTACCTTCACTCCAAGTGATCTCCAAGGGCTTGATGGCTTGCCTCCTGTTGCTTGAGTCTCAGGGATATTAACGTGTCTACCACAGCTCCTGTGCCTGACTGACTGGAAGTGGCCCAGATACTGGATACATAGATTTTACGCATCTCCTGTCTGGGTGTAGCAGAACAGGCGCATCTACCCAATTAATGGAGTGAAATCATTGAATTGGAACCAGCGCTTTGTCTCTGAGATCGACACATCGGACAGCAAATCGCTGCCGTTTGGTGAGATTAACGCATCCCCTCCACTGCATGGCAGAATCCAGTGCATCACTTGATGCCTTTCAACTCCAACACCCGTCTTTGGAACTGACGCATTGCATTCACTGTGTGGTGAGGTTTGACGCATCTCGCTGTTTGCAACTAGGAAAGGCACTTTCAGGCACATGCATCAATCTAAATTGCCCTCGCAAAATTAGCGAATCGCAAATAAAGCCTGTTTGCGAGCGCAATATAGCTAATCCCAATGCATGAACCCAAATCTGAGAAAAACCATGAATTCGCTAAAATAAGGATTCGCTAAATTTGCGGAGACATACTTTGCGACTCCATAATAGTAAAAACCTTAATTGCGAATCCCAAATAGTGAATCGTTATTAAGGAATTGCACACAAATGCATGAAAATTCGCTAATAGCGTTTTATATGAAATTCGCTATTTATCAAGTGCAATTTAAGGAGGATCACAATCAGGTGGTGGTAACCATGAGTGAAATTGCCATACAGGTGCCAATCATCAGAAACCTACTTAACCCGACCCAGGAGGCCTCTAAAACTTTCACAATGGCAGCGCTCTAGCTGATGGTGAGGAGGATGAGGCTCCAGGCAGCAGCACAGCGAAGAAGGAGAATACAGGAGCGCATCTTCAGAGTGCGCATCACATTGTTAGGACAAACAGATGAAGAAATCTACGACAAGTGCAGGCTGAATGGTGCCATGATCCTTGAACTAATAGCAGAATTGGAACCCATAATTCAGCGCCACACTCGTAGGACTCATGAGATCCCCACTCATGTGCAGGTCAAATCTTGCCTGCACCTACTTGCGTTCGGCAGGCTCCTGGGGGTAGTAGCTGTTGCTGATGGGGTGTCACAAAGTACCCTTTCACATATCTTTCATTCTTTCCTGAACGCCATGATGACAAGGATGCAGCACACATCGCCATATGAAATGTCATCGAACGCACCTTTGGGCTGATGAAAAGTCGCTTCTGCTGCATCCACAAGACTGGCAGTGCATTGCAGTACAGGCCTTCCACCTGCTGCAGAATTGTGGCTGCATGTGCCATGTTGCACAATATTGCTACCAGGAGGGTCATACCCATTGAACTGACCGACAGTGGACCAGAGGAGGACAACCAGCAGGGGCCACAACTAAGACCAGCACATGGGGCAAGCGCAGCAGAAGGGCAAAGGAGACGTGCAGAAGTCACACAACACCATTTCTGAGGTGACTAATGATGAGACAAGACACAGCATTTCTGAACTGTATTGTACTGTATCAGGTGCCAAGTAGCACAGGGATTGCATTCTAGAAAAATAATACAATGACATAATCATAGGACTTAAAACTCAGTCACTAGTAATGTCAGTGCCAATGGTTACCTTACCATTGTTGATTGGATTTGGACATGCCTGTCTATCTCTTCCTACTATGCACCCCCAGACGCCTTTCGCCTGCTTCATCTCCATCCCTCATGGAGGCTGCGGAGGGTGTTGTGCTTCAAGTGGTGTGCCTCCTGCAAGTGGTGACTGGCACTGAGAGGCTACTGAGGCTTGAGCCCTCCTCACTCCCCTCTTCCCCTGTCACATTGCTAGCCCCAACAGTGGCAGACTGCATTTGTTCCACGGCATTGGTTATCAGGCCCAATGCCTTGGCCACATCCCCACAACAATGGGTCATCTCTATATGCATGGAGACGGACCTACGGGACAGCAGTGCAGTGTTAGTGCTCAGGCAATTGTTCGATTGGGTATAGCCTTGAAAGCGCTGCATCAACTGGCGATGCCGTCTCCTCTGTATCACCTGGCCCTCCTGCATCATCCTGGTCAGCTCCTGCATGGCCACATTTGACTTCCTGTTGCCCTCCACCACAGCTGTAGTGAGTTCCCTCACGCAATCACTAATTAAAGCGATGTTACATGCCATCTTGCCGATTTGGGCCTGCACTAACCTCATGTTTTTGGCCTGCAGGCGCTGCACCCGGAGCATCTGGGCCTCCAGCCCACCCCAGACATTTGTAGATTGGTCCTCCTCTGGGGTAAAATGTAAATGTAAATGTAGTGCATTTATATAGCGCTCCGCACACCCCCGAAAGGGTCTCTCAGGCGCTGTGCACATACCGCTGTGAAACCCATCCTGGCCTTTCCCTGTGAAGTGCCCACTCATGGGCACCCCCAAGGTGAAGCCAGGCATCCTAGCGCTTTTGGGGCCGTTGTGGAGATTAAGCAAGCTATTGCCCAGAGTTGCAGAGTGGGACCCATGATTAGAATAGGCACCGAGGCGAGAATTATCGGGTCTGGGGAAATTGAGCCCAAGACCCGCCAAGGCGGGAATTGACTAACCATTGAGCCACACTTCTCCACTTCTCCACTGAAGTGAAGCGTGACCTTGCTCTGCACCGCCGACTTTGGACTGTGCTGTGCCGGACCTGTGATTGGGGTGTTGTCGTGGGGGTACCTTGAGGCTGGCTTATCTGTGGTGTTGTTTCTGGCTCATCCTCAGTTTCCATGGTCTGCAGTGGTGGAACTGTGGCCCTGCATGTAGTGGGGGCACAGGCTGTTGTTTTTGGGACCACAGGTGTTTCAATGTAAGCCACAGCCGGAGTATCCTGGGTGCCCCCGCAGTCACTGTCCTCAGCCTCTCCTTCTGCTGCATCTGTGATGGTAAACAGTGCAATGTTTATTTAATTTTGAAGGGTTATGTCGTGTCACATTAAGCATACTTTGGCTCTCAATAAATTACTGACTGTCACACATTGTTCACGTGTTTTAACTTATTTTTGTGTGTTTGCCTACGAACCTGCCTAACCTGCCTGTGTCTCCCACAATGCAATTGGGTGTGGGTGGAAATTGTGGACTGGAGTTGCTTTCTTTACACTTGTGCTGAACTGAGGTGATGTGCACATTTTGATATGTAATGGTCACTTGCATGCATCTTACCTTGAGATGTGCTGGTCGCACCGGATGTGTCCAGCTGGGTAAGTGCCACTACAGCTTCAGGCTGGAGTGTGGACTCCACCAGGTCCTCCATAGGTGTGTTCCCAGGCTGTTTTGCTGGTCCCCCTCCAGTCTTCTTGGCCTCCTTCAGCCTCTCAGCAATCCTCTCTTCGGCACGGCTGAGCAGGTCATACCAACGCTTTTTTAGGTTGTCTATTGAGCGGTGGGTGACCCCCACTGCATTCCCTTTATTCTGGATCCTGAGCCAGATTATTTGCTTCTGTGCCTCTGGGACCTTGAGTGACAGTTTGCCAAATAGCTTGTCATGGCTTATGACTACCTCCTCTATGAGGTTTTCAATTTCCCTCTCACTAAACTTCAGCTTGCAAGGGACAGGTCTGCAAGCAAAGTAGTTGGATGTCCTGTTCTGCTCCCGCACTCAGCCTCCTCCTCTCAATCTCACTGAGCACTGAATGAAGCATGGGCTGGATGACTTTCTGGTTGTGATGTCATCAGCATGCATCAAAAGTGACCTCGCTATTTGGGATTTCGCTAATAGTGATTTCTCTAATAGCGATTTCGCTATTAGCGAGGTTGCAGATAGGTTTTTTGGAATTAGCGAATCTCGTCGGCTGTATTGCAATTAGCGATTGCGAATTTTACAGATTCTGTATTTATTCTCTAAAATGGTCATGCATTGGAAATAGCGATTCCTAAATATCGATTCCTTATTTTTCACTATTTAGGAATCGCTATTTCTTAGTCTGATGCATGTGCCCCTTTGTTCATAGGTGCCTGCGGGGGCCTGAAGGCGGCTGGCACTCCTTCACAGTCAGCCCAAACTTTGACTTTGCCCTCACGCAACGTGACGTAAAGTAACCATTTTAGGACTAATTGCTTCTAAGCGCTTTACAGCATTTATACCTTTAAAATTCAAAATCTCAACTTCTATAAATTGAAATATTGTCAGTTTGGTCAGGTTTTGTTTAGAATATAATAACCTATTTTTATGAACCTGTGTTGAGCCTTTTTGTGCTGTATTCACTGTTCTTGTGTTGCACAAATATTTTACACATTGCCTCTTTAGATGAGCCTGACTGCTCTGTGCCAAGTTACCAACGGGTGAGCACAGGCTATCTTTTAGTGGTGGTTCCTGCTTGACCTGGGTGCATAGCTCAGCCAACCAGGAATCCCATTTCTTACAGCTAGTTTTTAATTTGGTGTTTGATACATAAATCTTGTACTTATACGCATGCATGGCATCCTAAACCAAAAAGTAAGGTTGACATTGTGTTCTCTAGATTTTGACTTGTGATTCTGTGTAAGGAAAAGTCTCTAGGTTATTGATTCAGGATTGCATTGAACTCCCTTAGGCACTGTTTAGATTAGAATTGATTTAAGTACCTTTACCCATCAATTTACTGACCTCATTTACTGTCTTTTTAATGCCAGTGGTACCTCAGTGCTAAAGTCGTTCATCAGTTTCCATACAGGTTATCTCTCCTGAAAGCCAAGCTGTTTTAATTTATTTAGAAATTTGGCCCAAATTTTACATGCTTCTTGGACCAAAATGGCATCCTGAAAATGAAAAAGATGAACAGTGTGTGTTGTTAACTAATATCAATTGTATGGTTTCATGTTGAATATACTGCGTTGCTGTCTCATAAATGAAAGCTTTTCACAAACATATTTTATTGGGTCGCAAGGAACAGATGGACACCAAGAGGCAGGAGAAAGTGTGAAAAAGGCCGCTTTATTAAGGACAGGTGCACCCATCATAAACATAACCTTGGCCTTGTCCTACAAACCTAAACCTAACTATACACTGCTTCATCTATTTACCCCCCTCCCCCACCCCTAATGTTTACCCAGCATTCACCTTTAATTGCAACTATTTAATAACCCCTACTCATTCCTTAACTGTTGAAACTTTAAACCCTGTAACCTCTTCGCTACTTGTCTAACGATCTAATTAACTAAGTAACTACTATCTTAACCTTATTACCTGCTCCTGTATTAACTTTTTCTCAACCCTAAAGTACTCTGTAAACCTGTAAAGAACTAGCTCCTAGACACCTAGCACCTGCCTCCAGCGACAACCACACCATCCTAGAAGACGCTCCCTATCCAGGTACACCTGCCTTCCACAAAGAGGAAAAAAAAACCCTACTAAACAGCCCCACTCCAATCTAACAAAAGACCACACTTATCCCTACTCTGATCGGGCAGCCGTGTCACCTGTCCCAAAATGGTGACACGCCACCCAAAATGGCCGGCTATAAAGAGGGCACTCCCGCTAGCCCAAAGGTACCCAAAACCCCAGCCCAACTGTGCCCGACAGCACCATCGCCCCAAAAGACCCGGGGGGCCGAGCCTCACTTGTGTTCGACCGCCCCCCAAAACCCCATTGGGTTGCAAGGAACAGACGGACACCATGAGGCAGGAGAAAGTGTGAAAAAGGCCACTTTATTGAAGACAGGTGCACCTACCATAAACATAACCTGGGCCTTGCCGTACAAAACTAAACCTATCTATACATTGCTTCATCTACTTACCTCCCCCCACCCAAATGTTTCCCCAGCATTCACCTTTAATTGCAACTATTTAACAACCCCAACTCATTCCTTAACTGTTGAACCTTTAAAGCCTGTAACCTCTTTGCTACTTGTCTAACGATCTAATTAACTAAGGGGCATATTATCAAGGTCCAGCGTTAAAATTATCACCACTTTATCGGCAGAAAACTGCCGCTAAAGCGGCGATAATGGGCTTGATAATATGCCCTTGAGAATTCCCATAGAAGCCCATGTTCTGGTGTCAACATGGGCTTCTATGGGAATTCTCTGCGGCATATTATCAAGCCCATTATCGCCGCTTTAGCGGCAGTTTTCTGCCGATAAAGCGGCGATAATTTTAACGCCGGTCCTTGATAATATGCCCCTAAGTATCTCCTATCTTAACCTTATTACCTGCTCCCGTATTAAATTGTTCCCAACCCTAAAGTAAACTGTAAACCTGTACATAACTAGCTCCCAGACACCACTCAGAACAGTCCTCGGACTTTCTGACCCCCCCTTTAGGACCTCCTGGGGTACCTTCTAATATCTAGTAACATATCTAAAACCTCCTTAATCTGAATGAGGTACAACTCCATACCGTAGCATGACAAATGGACACCGTCCCCCTTGTAAAAATATATTGCCGAAAACTTCAATTCTGGGTGCTCCACTCTCCCAAAACCCACTTCTTTACAAAAGTCCCTCATGTCCCTATTTATCTTTCTCCTAGCTTTGTCAATGGCGGCGGGTCTTTCGGCCCCTACCCATTGCCTTCTAGGTATGAACTCCGTCCAAATTGCATGGCATCCTGACCACCTCTGCTTGATATCTAGCAAAATCCTTTTTATTTGCTTAATTAACACCAAACCTTTACAAACAACCAGGTCATTTTCACCTAAGTTTATAACTAAAGCAGCAGGACAAAAATGGCGATGCAACAACAAATTTAAACTTGGAATAAGCTTGTGCCAACACATGCCACCCTTCCCATGCCAACAAATGTTAAATAGCGCGGGGTCCAATCCAATGTTTACACATTTTCCTTTCTGAATCTCATGCCTCTCTGCCCACTTCACGAAAGAGTGACCAACTATCCAAATAGATAGTGACTCCGACTCCAGCCCCGCTACTGTACCTGAAAAGACACACACGTGAGAAAAGCAAACTACATGGCAGTATTAAACCCGTCCCCCTTCTTGATGTACCGTTTATAGCAATGCGAGGACCAGCGCCCCAGCCTTCTTAATTTCTCCAGCCCCCACCCTGAACGCTCAGCATCTGAAGTCACCCCAATTCTGAAAGAATGCGTGCCAAAATCCCCAGGAACACCCCTCAACTGTTGCAGAGCCCTTCTCATGACCCCGAGGGGTTGAGCAGCTGTCACCCTTCGTCCTGATCTTCTGTGGAAAACTTTGCCTGCCTCCCCCCATCTCTTCCCTTCCAAGTGTTCCCTCACTGCACCGGGCATATCCTCGTGTCCCTTCTGCCCCTCATACCTACCCATTTTCCCACTACTCTCTGGTCAGTTTTCAAGAGCTTGATAAGGCTATGTACTGCCTTATGTCCCATGTTCTGCACCTCTACCTCTTCCCAGAGGAGCCCCGGGGTCCCTTCTTCCCCATCAGCTCTGATACTCGGAAAGCCCCAAAATACAACCACAACATTAAGGCTGAAAATAACACGACTTCCTCCTGGCAGTAGCATATACCCGGAAGTGCTGTCAATATCTTGGCTAACAGCCTAATAGAGTGCATCCTCCTGACTTTCTGACCCTTACCTGACTGCCTGGCCCAGCCTTCGAGCATGCACTTCCCCAATTCCCCTGCCGATGGCACATAGCCCCGCCAAAGCTTACCCCTGAATGCGATCAATGCCAACTTCGCTGCAATGGTCACCCTCTAAGGGCCCTTTTCTATCCTGGCCAGTATGAACTATATAACATCTTCTTCCCTTGCCCAGTCTCCTGTCCTCCTCTGCGCCCCTCCCTGCAGGAACTCCAGCCATGCTTGGCCATATGCCTTTCTCATGGACACTGCCAACGATCCTACCACCAATTGTAGCATCCTTTGTCTCCTACAGCCCACAGTCCAGCCGGCATGGGGTCTTGAGGGTGTCCGCCTCCGTGGCCAGCCTACGGAACCTCTCCCACTACGAACAAGACAAAGCATCTGTGATGTCATTGTCCAGCCCAGGGACGTGTTTTGCTCTAAACTGAATGTCATGCTGCAGACAACTCAATCGAACACTCTCAACAACTTCAAACCTGCTCATCCCTGTCTGACTGCCTGTTCACCAACCTGCACCACTGACATGATATCCACTCTGGAAAAGACCTTCTTATGTGCTAAACTCCTACCCCATACTGCAACCTGACCGCCCTGCAGGCAAAGTTCAGATGTCCCAGCAGCAACAGTACCATCCTTACTGTCACTTTCTCCCTGGCTAACATGTCCTCAATCATCAACCTCATCTGCAGTTTTTTGTTAATCGGTAGCCATGCCCCCATGGCAACAGAATACAATTCGATACCAAGAAATGACAACACTGTAGTTGGACCTTGTGTCTTTTCTGGCGGCAAAGGCACCCCTAGTGCCCCCATGAGCTCTTCAAAACTTGCCAGCTGTTGCTGAAAGTCCGCAGAACCAGGCCGAACCACTAGGAAGAAGTCATCAAGATAGTGTGTAACCGTCTCTGTTCCCGTACTCCATGAGAACACCAATTGCAGGAACGAACAGAACTTCTCAAATAGAGCACATGTTATTGAGCATCCCATGGGCAAGGCCTTATCCACAAAGACCTTCCTGTCCAGCAGAATACCCAGCAGCTGAAAGTCCTCAGGGTGTACTGGCAGGAGCCGGAATGTATCCTTAATATAGCACTTTGCCATTTCCGCACCTCTACCAACCCTTCTGACCAGTCCCCTGGCTACGTCCACTGACGAATAAGGCACCGATGTCAGCTACTCAGCTATGAAATCATTCACTGACCCCACTTGTGGCCAGGACAAATGCTGAATCAAGTGGTACTTACCCGGCTCTTTTTTGGGGACCACCCCCAACGGGGAAATGATCAGGTCCTTGATCAGACTTTCCTCAAATGGGCCCTTCATGTGTCCTTCGGCAACTTCCTTCCTCAATTTGTCCCAAACTACTGCCTTGTGTGACGCTACCAACTTCAAGTTTTCACCCAATGTGCTGACCGGGGCCCTTTGTAGCCCACCCTAAAACCTTCCCTAAACCTGTTACTCAAAATTTGTCGGTCCTGCTTTTCTGGGTAATGTCTCAGCCAGGCATCCATAATTCCATATTAAAGGGTGTATGAACCTTTTCCCATATACCCCTGTGCTCCTCTTCTGCCTCAGCCCCCCACCCCTTGTTGAGCCTGCTGACTGTTGTAACACCCATGCTGCAGTGCACTCTGTCCTCCTTGTGGCCCTGTCCAGTGTATCCTGCTCCCCAGCATTGCACCAGGGGGTGTTTTCCTGAGCACTTAGAGCATTTGTGCCTAAATCTACATAATACCCTGGTGCAAGTCCCTTTGTTGTAGTCCCAGCATGCACCTTGCCTACTACCCGTGGTTTTTGGTGTGTACCCCCCCCCCCCGGGTGGGGAATTCTGAAAGGGCCTGTAAACTAACGGAAGTCCGCTGGCCGTATACGTCGTTTTTCCGAATTTCACTGCCCTCATGGTTTGCTGGTATAAGTCCGAGTCAATCTCCCCCCACTTTGCCTCTGGGTCCCAAGCTAGTCTAGCCCTGAATTCCTCATTGTAATGTGACCATGCATAACCCCCGTACGTTAAGTGTGCCCTCCTGACCACGTCCATGTACTTGAACAAGGGCACACTTCTGTCTGGGTATTTTTCGCAGTACACACCCACAAACATCAAAAAGGCTGTCATCCAGTTTTCTATTTTCATGGGTACCCTGGGTCTTCTTGACAGCTCTAATGCCTCCTCTTTCGATCCTTCTTTAGACCTAAATTCCCTATGCAGGAGATTCAACATGTTCACATACTCTCCCTTCCATATTTTCTCCTTGGTGACCAGCATGAGGTGTACCCCCAATGGCTTTATCACCCCCATGTACGGCATTCTGGGCAGCTTGACCTCGCTACTCCCTTTTCTTGTCCTGTCACTGTCCTTCTGGTCTGTGTCTACTTTCCCTGTTACCTTACCTGACCCTTCTTTCCCCTCTTCCTTCTGCCCTTTTGTCTTTACCCCTGTGTCCCACACGTATCGACTTTTTCGCAATTTGTCCTCCCCTTCAACTTTTTCTCCGCCTGCATGTGTCCCTGTGGACACTTTAGTCCCCGCTTGCCGAATTTGCTCTCCACCCTTCTTACCTGGCCTCAAGGTCGGTGTCCATACCGGATCCAGCCGCCTAACCAGTCATGCAGCGGGTTCAGTTTCCTGAGCCTGAGCCGGGCGCACCACTCCTTTTCTTGTGCTTTGTAAAAAACTAGCCACATTGTTACTCTGCTCCCCCCTTCTCAACTGTACCCTCTCCTCTTCTTCCTCTCTTATTTCACCCTCTTCAACACTGTCCTCATCATAGTCCAATTGTAGGTCCTCCCATGTTCCCCCCTCTTGCTCCATTGACACTCCCCTGTGTGCCTCCATGCTCTAACCGCCTACTGTGGATAAGTTCCTCGATATCTAACACAGAATACTGCGGATGCTCCTGTTGCCCTTCCGTCCCCTGCACAGGCCAATTCACTGCTGACCCAGAGGCTGCGTCGACCCAACTGGGATGTCGGCCCTCTCTGGCCTTCACAAAACTCTCCTTATGCATGTTACCTCTGTCCCTCGTCGTAGTGCGGGAGGCCGCCCTAGAACCTGACTTCTCTTCCGCCTGGTAACGTAGAGCTGCATGGGACTCTCCCCAGCAAGGTGTCTCTTGCACGTGTTGTCCCTGCAAAAAAAAGGCAAGGCCCGGCAAACCGGGGTTAGTATCCCTATCTGTCCCTGCCTGCAAAGGTGTCAGACACCACTGCCAGCATTCCCCCAGCCTCGGGCCCTCCCCACACATTATACCCTGCCTCTACTGCTTCCCAATGCTCCCCCCTCCCGGTCCCAGTGAAACCTCCCCTCCCAGCTCCCGCTGAGTGCCCTCCCACTGTGCTGGGCCCCCCCGGATGCTGACCTCTTCCCCAAGCAACTCGACTAACCTTCCTGCCTCCTCCTCCCCCTTCCTCCCACTCACTCCACTCCAGCAGTTATGCCAGACACCTACCTGCCAGCCCCAGCCCCCACCTTCCCGCCTTGGCTCCCGCCCCCTCCCCGGGACCACCTCTCACCTCAGAGGTCTTCCTCAGCCCTTCATTTTTCCACCCCCCTTCTTCTGACCACCTGTCCCTCAAACCCCACGGGGGCCTCTCCAACCACCCCCCATCTCTAACGCTTTCTGCGCTCCCACCAAAGGCTCCTGCAACCCCCCTGCCCCCCTTCTTATTAACCTTCCCCTCATCCTGTGAAGCCCCCTCCCCCCACTTACTTTCCTACCTACCACCTCTGTTGCCTGGATCTGCCCCTCCCCTCCCCCCACCTGTCCATGGCCCTGCTGGCACTCCCTTTGTATCATCTTGCTCCCCTCCCAATGCCTGGCTCTTCCATGAGGGTTTTCCACGCCCCCCTCCATACTGGTGCCCATGTGCTCAATATCCTCAATGGCACCGGCAGCCCTCCTGGCTGCTGGGCCTTCATTTGACCTCCTCCCCCTCGTGTCCCCTCCGTTCCCCAGTTCAAATACCAGGACCGGGCGCCAAGCGGCACCCGTCCAGACCCCTCATCGCCTTTCTTGCCAGGGGCCGCTTTGACCCCACGGTCCCTGCCCCTTGTACATACCTTGATCCTGTCTTCCCTCCGTGGCAGCGAACACACCCAGACCGCCCCGGCTACACCCCCGGCTGCACGTCATGGCGGACGCACCGACTCTGTGGACTTCACGAGGTCCATGCAGCCGGCCTCAGACAGCAGTTGCAAGGTCTCCTGCACCTTCCAATCTGCCTGCATTCTGTTATCACCCTCGAAGAAAAGGCCGCAACTGACAAGGCTGCAAGGCCACACCTATCCCTACTCTGATACGGCTGCCGTGTCACCTTTCCCAAAATGGTGACACAGTGACCGAAATGGCCGGCTATAAAGGGGGCCCTCCCGCCAGCCCAATGGTAGCCCAAACTCCAGCCCAATCGTGCCCTACCGACCATCACCCCAAAAGCCCCAGGGGTGCGAGCCTCACTTGCGTTCAGCCGCCCCCCCAAAGCCCCATTGGGGACTTCAACAGAGACATGTAAAGCTATAATAGTTACACCAAGTAAGGAATAATGGGAGATTGTTTTGAAGGCTGGCATTGTGTACAATTTTAGTTCAAACATGTTTGAATTTGTCGGTGGTTAACTTTTCTAAAATTTATTTAAAGTTGTCTAATATCTAGACAGCAATTTATCAAAGAATGAAAGCAGCAAACAGCCAAAAGTAGCATGCTTTGTCATTTTTATAGCATCCTTAAAGTGAATGAGCATTCCGGTTTGCATTTAGTGAAAACCAAAAGCACATCTCGCTCCTCTCAAACCCATAGTTTTACAATTATATACAAAAAAAACATGAAACTAAGAGAGAAACAGAAAAACAAAGGAATTTCAGGACATGCGTAGGACCTTGCCAAGAATGAGTATATAGATTCTTGAAATGCAAACGTGCGTCTCTCCATTTATGAAATACCTATACAGCAGATCGATTCAAATCTAGAAGTCAAAATGTATTTTGATTCAAATGAAAAAAAAAAGTAAAAATGCAATTCATCAAGACACTTTTGTGGACAAATATAATAAGCATCTATGGCTATAATAACATCGCGCTATCTGGTTCAATCATTAGCATACCAACAAGCTTACCAACGTCATATACAAAAACTCCGACAAATATTACAGTTAAAAAAAAATCAGTTACTGCCTGTGCAAAACTGCTTAAATGAAGCCGTCACTGCCGCGAAAAAAATCAAATATCTCTAAATGAAAACTGTATACTGATCGAGCCCAGATGGTGTCCACTTAAACATCATCCTGCATAAGGTAAGTGAGTATTTGCAGAACAAATGAGGCTTTGGCCTACATTTATTATCCTGCGTGTAATGGAACTCAGTGTGAAAAAAATGCTGCACTACGCGAATGCTAAAAAAAAATGAGCATGTCCATATTTACATAAAGTAGGCTTAAATAATCTAACCCGTGGCAAAAAAACTGTTTTGTGACGCACTTAGCGGTGCGCTATAGCACAAAGTCAAGCCAGCGGTATATGGCATAGAATTAGCAGTCGAGGAACTCACTTTAGTTCAGGTTCTGACACAAGGACACTCGCAGATGACGAAGCCACGTAAGGTGTGTCATTTTTCATAAATATATAAAAAACATATTTCACAACATACCACGGGTCAGATTTACAAGCCCCATGTGCTACTTTTGCGCCGCCGTTGCGCTACTTCTGTGACACAGAGGCGGTATAAAGCTAGCGCCTTGCTGCGGGGGATTTACAACGTGACGCATCTAGGGAGATGCGTCACGTTGTAAAGCCCTGCGCCACATGAAACCTGCGTCAGGTTTCATGTGGGATTTCCAGCGCAGGGTGGGCGTTCCGGCGCAGGAACGCCTCGGAAAATTGCCTGAGTGAAATCTACAAGATTTCACTCAGGCACTTTTCCGACCCCGCTGCGTCAAAACCTTGCGACTGCTTGAAGCAGGCGTAAGGTGTGACGCACCATGTGGAAGATAGGCCAGGTTGGCACAGTGCTGGAGTTGCATCGCGCCCACTACACAACTCCAGCACTGCGCCAACCTTATGCCGGCAGATGCGACACACATCTGCCTATACTTGAGCCATGGCGTGCCACATTGTAAAGGCAGCGGATCCGTGGTGGCGCAACGATGGCATTGCGTGTCGCACGTTTCTTGGTGATTTGCAGGGATGCGCCAGGAAACATAAATCTGCCCCCACGTGTTTGAACCTGGTTTAACTTGGCGTAAGGATTTGCCAATGAGCCATGTCAAGTTACTTTTGCCGATCTGGCTTTGAGTTAAATCAAAAGGGGAGTTTGCGCTGGTCCACACCAGATACACCTCATTTGCAAAAATTAAAGGGATGTTTGCACTTCAAGGTGAAAACTGATTTTGATTTTTCCCAAATTTCGACTTTAGGTGTTGGCAACCGGTAGAGCTTGAAAGTTGGTCCACATTGACTTTTCCTCAGCTTTGTGTCGCGAAATATCACTTAATATGGCACGAGCGCCTGCACAAACCTATCACCTGCACAATATGCAATGACATAAAAGTTCAGGAGTTATAATCATATTTGACATGTGAGTTAGGCCTTGGAACCAATTTGTGCCCCATTGAAAAACACATTCTGCATGCTAAGCTGGTCAGACTTCCTGATCAAAAGCAGTCAAAGGGGACATTTTCCTGGCTTGCACCAGGGCCCATGGCATACATGCTACGTGATTGCACGGATTCAGTAATATATCCTGCTAATAATCTTACAGCATTATGATTCATACCTGACTGGTTTACAATGGTCTCTGTCAAGGAATAATATTTTCTGCTGGAAATGTCTTTTTGAAGTGTTTTCTCTAGCAGTATCTTCATGAATCCTTCAATGCACAAACATAGTTTAAGAACTACAATTAGAAGGTGACAGGGGAGGGGCTCTGTATACTCAGGTAGAAGGCCGCCATTGGTTGTATGTCACTACACTGATGGATTTACATAATTGAATCCGTACATCAACAAACCACTAACTTATAATTTAAGTTTATTTTGCGTCATTCATTAAAATTCATACATATGCGAAGAATGAATATATAAAACATAAAATCGCAATAAGTAAAACACCAGTCTTAAAAGAGGCAAATATTAAATATTACTTTATAAAACTGAGAAAATAACTTTATGAGGATTAGTGTTATGACTCTAAGGATGGTCATTGCTGTTGTGTCTTTTGCTCTTGAATTGCAAACCAAAATTTTTTGATGAATTTGCAAGAATCGGGCCAAGTGCATGGGAAGGTAGGTGGTCCAACCTATTTAGGAGAGCAACAGACCGCAAGGTTAAATGCCTGGATATTGAGTATGATCTCCCAACTTAAAACGTACCATCGGCTAATCGTCAGAAAAAATTTGCAGATTTTTTCTAAATGAGTGTGAATGCCTAGGTCTCAGGCTCCTCAATGGGTATTTCCATGGTGACATACGCCCAGGCTGGACAAAAGCTGTGGGAAAGTCTATTTCCTTTATAGACTTTGGCCTCAGCACTGTGGGACTCTCCAAATGCATTGAAGAATTTTCCCTAGGATCTTGCTCTGACAGCGATTACAGACTGAAGTACATCAATCTCTCAATCTGTCCATTAAAATGGAGGCAGCACCCTCCACCAGTTCCGGCGTGCTGACTGAATGAATTAATGAATGAATGAATGTATATAAAATTTATAGAGCGCTAACTTAGCCCAAGGGCGTCAAGGCACTCAGACAAGCATCTAAGGGAACAGCCAGGTCTTTAAAACCTTTTGAAAAAGAGTGTGTGATTGTTGTCCCGAAATTTCCTCAGGGAGGGAATTCCACAATTTGGCTGCGGCAATTGAAAAATCTCTCCCGCCCCATCTCACCATTTTAAACCTGGGAATGGTAAGGAGATGTTTGCTTGCTGACCTGAGATTCCTAATGGGAGCATAGTGTCGAAATAAAGCTTTAATGCCATCAGAACCCAGGCCATCGTAAGCATTGTGAGTGAGGCAAAGGGTTTTGAACATAATTTTGCGATCCATAGGAAGACAGTGCAAAGAAAGAAGAGAAGCCTAGACTGAGTGGTGTTTAGGCAAGTCCATCACCAGCCTGGCAGGAGCATTCTGCACCAGCTGCAGGCACCGCAACTGTCCCATGTTAATGTCCAAATAAAGGGCATTACAATAGTCCAATCTGGACAATATTAGCGCAATGACAACTTGTTTGCGTGAGGCAAATGAGAGAAACTTCGAGGTCTTCCTTATAAGCCTGATTAGCCCAAAACAGGTGGCCACCGTCCTGCTAATCTGCCGGTTCAAAGAAAGGGAATTGTCCACCACAACTCCCAAGTTTTTAGCATGGGAGACGGGACTTGGGCACGTGCCCAGAGAGTCAGACCACCACTCCCCGGACCAAATGTCCAACTGGTCCCCAAAGATAAGAATCTCTGTCTTTTGCGAGCTGAGTCACTGATGTTATGAGTGATGGACACCATTATCTGCGTGTCATCTGTGTACGACAGCACCTCCAAACCAAAAGATTTTACCACCTTTGCCAGCGGGGCAACATAGATATTAAATAACGTAGGGCTCAAGGAAGAGCCCTGAGGCACTCCGCATGATAGGGGAGTTGGATCCGAATGGAAATTTCCCAATTTCACTGTTTGAGTCCGCTCGCTAAGGAAGGAAGCGAGAAGCCCTAAAGCCGAGCCCCCAATACCTATCTCCCTGAGGCACATCACAAGTCTCAGTGGGGATAAGGTATCAAAGGCTGCGGTAAGATCAAGTAAAATTAGTAAGGTGGTATGTCCTTCCTCCACCTGTTTACGAATATTGTCAAAAACCGCAGTGAGCGCTGTTTCTGTACTATGACAGCGTCTGAACCCATGTTGAGAACCATCAAGGATTTGATGGTCCCTCAAATAGGCACTCAGGTGGGAATTCAGGTGAGATTCTAAAATCTTCACTGGGACCAGCAAGAGGGAAATACGACGATAATTTTTCAGTTCCATCTTGTCCAGTGAGGGCTTTTTTTAAAAGTGGCCTAACCACTGCCGCCTTCCATACCAGGGGATATTGCCCCTCCGAGATGGCTAGATTTAGGACAGTGGTAAGATGCGGTTTAAAAGCATCTTTAGCAACTTTTAGGACCTTTAAGGGACAAGGATCCATTGGAGATCCAGACTTAACTCCTTCTAATAGGTGGTCTATAATCTCTGGTGACATACTCGGAAAAGCAAGTCACCTTCCTGCTGAGGCTTTCCGTTGGATAGGTTACAGACTGGGCATCTAGTTCCTTATTTAGATTTGAGGCTTCCAACTGAGCATATATATCTGAGCTCTTAGTGCAAAAAAAGGCTGAGAGCCTATCAATCAAAGAGTTCATGTGAAGGCTCCACAGGGTAAGTAACCAGGGGAGAAATAAGGGAGTTAACAATGTTAAAAAGCTCTTTGGAGGATTTAAGCGATTTTACGTAGTACCTTCCCTTTTCCGCCATGATAGCTGCTTTGTATGCTTTCAAACATTGTTTATGCAGTCCTCTGCCTGAAGGTGCTAGGTCAATGCTCCATAGTCTTTCCTGCTTCCTACACTCCTGCCTCAACTTACGCAGTCTATCAGAAAACCAAGGTGAGGACGGCCTTTTTCTTGCTGAATAATGACATTTTACGGGTGCTAAGGTGTCCATGACTGCTAATAATCTTTAAAATAACTTGTCTGAAGCTAAGTTAGAGCTTAAATGTCCTGGGAGCTGAACATTTGTGAGAGAGTTAGCAAAGGCCTCATTACTAATCAGATTAAGATTCCGTTTGTCAGCCACTTTCCTGTTTTCAGGTCGAATATTCCAAGAAGCCGAGACACTTAAACTAAAGGGAATGGCAAAGTGGTCTGACCAAGATAGCGGAAGGGGCTCTCCCACCCTAATACGACGATTGTAAGAAAAGATCCCATCTAGGGTGTGGCCCGCCGCATGTGTGGAGTATGTAATCAATTGTGAAAAGCCACAGTCATTCATACTTTCCAAAAGGGTTGGTGTGCCGTGACTTAAGCTATTATCTAAATTAAAATTAAAATCACCATGAAGTGTAAAATTTGTTCTTTCTAGGTAGGGCTCCAAAAGGTTACAAAAGTCCTGACTGAAGGATGCTCTAGGGCCAGGTTGTCGGTAATAGAGAACACCAGAAAAATGTTCTGTAGGGTGCGTATTTATGGAGAAGTATAAAGCCTGGTACTGGTCGAGAGGTGAGGTGAGTGGTTCAGAGCGACAGATAAAAGTATCCCTGAACAAAATACCCAGTCCCCCCCCCTCGTCGTCCTACTCTGTCCAATCTGGTAAGGCAATATCCCAAAGGGATAGCCTCTACAAGGTCGGGACCTGAGCAATCATTAGCCTACGTTTCAGTTACGAACACCCAGCCCGGTTTTTTACTCAAAACCTAAAACAGCTGAAATGGGACAATGAAATCAATTGAGAAGTTATTCCATGGATAAGAGCCCAATTCAATGCAGCTACAACCCAACACAACTCTCCTATCAGGCAGTGGATTCTCTTTATCGATCAAATACTTCTGGAATTTCAAACCAAGCTCTCGCTATGCACCAAGCCATGTAATCTGCTTTCTCCTAAGTTCAAACTGACAGAAGACCTGAAGGCCTTGCAAAGCAAAGTCAACCCCAAAATGGAAACTCTCATGTTATGTTATGTTATGTTAGAGAGTATTTATAGAGTGCTGCTGTCACTCCAAGGAGCATCATGGCGCTCATCAAGCAGCCTTCTTCCCTAGCTGTGAAAAATAGTCTAAGCCAATCAAGATCCCTCTTCAGAAAAACAATCTGGCATGCCAAAAATGGAAAAAACTAGGATTTTTAGATTTGAATGCAAGCTGCAAGAAAGGAAAGGAATATAATGAGTTTCTGGTCACTGATCAACCAAGCTTCAATAGGAAGATGGAGGGGTACTATTGCAAACATCTCTGAACATGCGTGGGTTTCATTCTTGTCGGATACTTTTTCAACACAGGACGAATGCTCATCCATATCCTGCAGCTCTCCAAGCAATTTATCTGCACCTCCGAAGACCACAGAAATGCCTGGATCTCCAATCATCCTTGATATTTGTAGCCGCATGGAGGAACGTTGTGTACTAAAGCTGCCAAGGCTGAAAAAAGAAGGAGCTCCTGGCCCTAACAAGCTAGCCACCGCTTTCTTTACATCTGACCCCGTTTGTTTGTCTGAGGTGTTAACGTCTCTGATTAAACACTGCTTGGTAGCTAACACCATCACAGACTACTGGAAAGGATCCATTATTCAACAAATCTTCAAAGGAGGAACAACATCAGACCATTGCCACTATCGGCTCATTGCTCTAATTGAAAATGATGACAAACTTTACACCAGCCTACTACTTGATGATCTTAGAGTCTGGGCAGAAGAACATGAGATCATACCCAAGAAATCAATGCAGCTTCCAAGATACATATGGCACCCCTTCAAATCTGATGGCCCTGGGACTCATGTGTGACAAAGCAATCAGAAGCAAAATGACACTTTATTCCTGCTTTGTGGACTTCAAAGCTGCTTTTGATAGCATACGAAGAGGGCCTCTTTGGTGTAACCTGTGGGATTGGGGTCAGCCAGACGCTTTTCTGAAAGCGATAGTGCAGCTATACACCAACACCTAGGTGTGACTCAAACTGGGTGAAGGCTCCTGTATTTCAAGGAGGATACCTACAAATTCTGGGCTGAAGTAAGGTTGCATGCTGTCTCCCTTGCTTTTTAACTTCTACATAGCTAACATGTCGAAGCATGTAGACGAGGCAAACTGCCACCTGCCCAAACTACGAGGCCAAAACATGACACATTTGCTATATGCAGATGACCTAGTGCTCCTCAGTCAGTCAAAGATCAGCCTTCAACAATACCTGTCCAACTTACATGTTAACACTGCTAAGAACATGCTGGAAATTAATCAAGGAAAGACCAACATGGTCTCATTCAGCCTAAAACCAAATCTGGTCAATAGGTGGCGAATTAAGGGTGTCTGGCTCCATCACAGCAAGGACTACAAATAGCTGGGGATCCTTCTAGATAGTAAATGGTCATTCACACCTCATCTACCCACTATAAACAAGGGCTCCAGTTTAATGTTTGCTCTCTCAGCCATCGCTCTGAAGCCACGAGGCCTTAGTCTCGATCCTCTCCTTCAGGTGATGAAAGCAAAATAAACTATCGCAACACTAATTTACAGGAGTCAAATTACCCTTGGCAGGGAAGCTGGGTCAGTAGGCAAACTGGTTACTAAAATCTACAAAGCAACTCTCTGCCTTCCAAAGAGAGTGTCACAGGTGTATGTGAGACTCAAGTACAACATCACAAAACAGCACTGGGCCAGAGGCATTCGCTTTCTCAACTTCTGTCACAGGCTCAGATCAGCAACACCCGACTCCATACATGGTCTTATCTGAAGCGAACTTGAGTCCTCCGACTCAAGATCATCATACAGGTAACATCTTGAGGAAAAATTGGTGGAATTCTCACTGTCTGAGGCCTGGAGCAAACATCTCTCCAACCAGGTCTTTAGGAAACTAACATCACTCACAGCTACAAAACAATTAAAAACTGGAGGACTTGACTGTGTTAAGCAAGCGCTCTCAATCATGGTCAGTTTTAAACTCATATTCTTCCACCAAGCAGCAGAACCACATCACTTGTAGTTACCCTATATGGATCAAGGCAAGGTTCATGGCTTTAAGACTGAGCAAGTGGAATCTCCATGCTCACCTTCCGTCCTAGTGCCGCTCAGCAACTCATGACACAAGCTGCCGTTTATGCAGACAAGGGAAAGAATCCTTAATCCACATTTTATGTACCCTCTCTCAACTACTGCACCAAAGGAGAATTTTTCTCTGTCCCGATTTTATTTGGCTAGGAGTGCGCACCTTCCAGCAGACAGTCATCGCCAGCCTGAACCCATCTAAACCACTACTATCTGTTAAAACTGTTACGTTTCTCCGGATGGTTGCGACTAAACTGGAACTTGTCCACTCCACTAGTATTGGGATAACATGATCTTAAATGGGTAATTTTTGCTCTTCTACGTCACCCATTATTGCATGCCCAACATGGGGGCGGGCAGAACTCGCTACAATCAACGATATGTCCTTCACGCTTTAGTTTAAGATTAATCATATAGCGGCTTGCTTGGGCTGGGTCCAGCCACGTCAGTAGTTCATTTTGCACAATACATTTTAATATCTACACTGCTGCTCATAACAGTTAGAAAATGATCAATCCTGCTGCCCTACTTTCAGAGGTCAGGCATTGCCCTGCGCGTTTACAATATTTTATTGATTATTACCATTCTCTGCACTGGTCTGCTCTAAAAACGCACAGCCTGGACTGCACTAGGTCAGCCTTTCAGCAAGACAAGTCTTTGACCCGTTCTCGTCTATTATCAATTGTTGATCTGTTGTTCACAACAGGCCTGTGTTCTGTGTATTTTGTACATTGTTTGTAAATCCTCACACAACAGCCTGATCTGTTATATGCACTGACTGTTCCTTTACCCACTTTTTAAAAAAATGGCTCAGCTGAAACTTCTTCAACTGCTTTTTGCAGATTTGTTTTGCAACAGGTCTGTTTTCTGCATATTTTGCACATTGTTCTAACCCTAGAAGGTCTGTTTTGCAATGTGCAGTTTGTTTTCTAATTTGTAAAATAGTATTTAGCTGAATCCTCTCTGCTTGTACTTTGTGATGCCTGCCTTCACCAAATGGTTTTATCTTGAAAGATTGTATATTTTTTCTTTCTTCACTGTTTGTAATGGTTTTAAGTAGCCATACAATAAAATTGACTATGGGAGGAGGTCATGCAGAATTCCAGTGCGTCCTTACAGCTGGAGACACCATCTAAACATAGGTTTCACAAAAAGTGAAGCATGCGGGTAAAATCTCTATACATAAGCATAATAAATGCAACATAGATTCTCTTTTAAAGTCGCAGAACCTGCAAGACGCGCTCCCCAAAGTGCCTGTCCATATGAGCGAAATTCATAGATTGGTAGGACCATTAACCAAGCTCTCAGGATGAAATGCCTGGGTTCTTTTGTTCGGGAAGCTTTCAGATAAGGTTGCCACTTTGTGTCCTCGTATGATTTTAAAATGGGGGCGGCGTAAGAGATGGAGCGAGTGGATGCCAGAACAGGTTTCCTTGAGCTTAGCACAACCTGCTTACTCAGGATGGTTTTTATGCTTGAGTAGGGGACATCTAAGGTGATGGGGCAAGGTTGCCTGTTTCCGACATACTCTGGAACCCCTGGTCAATGGACCGTTTGTACCTGCTTAGACGTGTAGAGGGGAGGAAAAACTTGTTGTCTCAGATTTCACAGTCCCAATAATTCATCACTCCGAAGAATCACAGCCTCCAGTTTCTAGGTTAGTTGATTAATTACAAGGCCATAAATAACTGGACATACAGACACCTCAAGATGAGGTTGTAGAAATACATCAGAATTAATACAAAGCCAAACCTATGGGCGAAATTCAATCTCTGAAGCATATAAAGAATGACAAATTCCAAAATCAGAATGCAGGCAATGAGTGCCCCAACATCAAGATTAGCCTTCATTGGAGGTTCGTAAGTAAAAAGCATTGGCCTGTCCCTACTCTACCACTAACATGACATCTCTACTGAGTCATATTCTCTGATGCAATAATGACTTCCTCATAGCTTGTGAGTCTGTTATTTGTCAAATGCTGTGTTTTGGTTCTTGTCATCAGGAGCTCAACTGAGTGTGGAATGTATACAGTAAAAGGATGACCCATTAAAAATGCTCTCACACCTTTCAATGCTGACACCTGTTGCAGCAACGGATCTGAGACATCTGGGCAACTCTGAAGCTACGGGATCTAATGTACCTGAAAAGTAGGCGACTGGTCTATGGCAGTGCTTAATTTGTAAAATATTAAGTGCAGGTGCTCAAATTTTTTGAGGAGGCCACACCCACTTGTCCAGCTCCACCCACTTCCTCCAGAGGCTCCACCCACTTCCTTTATTAGTTCCACCCACATCATCAAGCCTCACCACATCAGAGCCTTCTTCTCACTTCTTACGCTCCGCAAAAAGCTGGAGACCTGGCTCTTCACATCAGCACTTCGAGGATCTCCCACCTACACACCTGCCCAATGCCTTGATACCCTCTTGGGTGATTAGTGTGCTATACAAATCAATACTACAACATGACATAACGTAAAATATGGGAAGCCTATGACATCAACTTAAAAGTGATCTCAAATAAGAGAATGTGTGCAAATCTGAAAATGCAGCTTTAGGAAACGTCAATAGAGGACTTAAGTCAGTTTTGCAAACTAAAGAGAATGTGCTTGTACTGTGCTGTTTAAAAGAAAGGAAGGGATGAAGGAAAGAATACATTAAAGAAGGCAGCCTCAAATGCAGAGTGGAAGGGGGTACTGGAGTGAGGAGATAAGTAATGGATGAAAGAAGGAAGAAATAAGAAAATAATGTGAAATGAAGAAATGAAGGGATAGAAGGAGAATGGAAATCAATGATGTGTGATAGATGAATAGAAAGAAGAAAGAAAAGGAAGAAGAAACGCAGAAGGAAGGGTTGAGGATAAGAAAGGAAGAAATTAAAGAAGGGATGAAGGAAGGAGCAGGAAAAAAAGAAAGTACGAAATGAATGGAGGAAGAAGGATTAAATGCACCAAGGGAGGAAGGATGGGGATTGAATGAGGGTGTAAGGAAGGAAGAATGGAATGAGGGTATAAGGAAGCAAGAAACAAGAGGGGAAAGAAGTCATTGCTGGAGGTGTTGAGGGAGAGAAAAAAGGAAAAGAAAAAAGATGGGACAAAGGAAAGAAAGGAGGTCAGGGGAACGGATACCAGTATGAAAGGTACTGGGTCCAGGAGGTACAGAGAGAATAATGACAGTGCAATATTGCAAAGAAATTGGAGGGAAAAAAAAGATTGAAATACATTTGTGTCCTTAACATACCATGTATGTTTGTAAAGCACATATTCACCAAAGGAAGCCTTGACAATGAATTTAAAATGTTATGATCCAGATCAACAGCACAAATGTTATCGACCTCAGGAAGATGAAAGACTGAGTTGCCACACCTAGATTTAAATTTATGACCCTGAGAACATACACTGATTCCTGGAGTGGATATAAAAAATATGCAAGAAGGAAAAACATAAAAGGGGGAGTGAGGAAGGAGGAGAGGGCTGAAGGCAAAGATAGATACGGTAGACAAAAAATGTGAAGAGAAGTGAGGAAAGCAGAGATGGGGAGAGTGAGATTGGAGTGGAACAGGATGAGAATGAAAAAAGGAAACAGGAGAAAGGGGGGAAGAAGAGCAGACTGTGGGGAGTGCATGAAAAGAGAGTGGAAGAGAAAGATGAGAAGGTGAAAAATGAAAAGCAGTTAATGATGGGAGGTGGCGATTAAGAACAAACGTGGACGTAGGACAGAAAGTGAAAGAAGAATGGAGAGAAGGGAAGGAGTTAGGTGTGATGGGTAGGAAGAAAAGCAAATACTGAGGAAAAGTAAGAAAAGAGTACACCTCTGCTTTATTAAATATACAGTAATTAATTATGTAAAGTTGAGGGGTGACAGGGCTATATCACTCTTGGCTTGTCTAATCAGTGCATAGCTGTGCTGTCCAAGACACACAATAGCGATTAAGGGCACCAAATAACTGAGTGCAAAGATTGGGGCACACCATTTGTGCATGCACTGTGAAAGCACGTGCCATTGTTAGTTTTAAGGACTCGTTCTTTCAGAGTGTATGTGAACATGGCGGTTCCCCCCCACCTCCTCAAGCTTGGTGTACGCGCTGCCAAAAGAGATTGTTGCATCAGGCGCCAGGAGCGCTAAAGCGGGCGCTGGCAACACATTCACTTAGAAACTTAGTAATTCATCCACTCACATTGACTTGAGTTTTGAAAAATACATCACAAATTAACCCCATGTGAAGATAGAAACAATGTCATATTTTTAAATTACGGCTTACTTTTACAATTTGTCCACTTCAGGCTTGTTTGCACAGGTCTTCCTGTGTAGTTTATCTGAAACATTCTATATTTTAACAAGTGTGCACCGAATCATTTGCACAACATGTATGACTCTTTAGTCCTCAAGAGGCAACAGTGGTGGAAGAATGAAAAAGTCATATATGACTCTTTCAATTTAGCTCCTAAATTATAAATCTTTTTTCAAAACAGTTAACCCTTTCCATCTCATAATAAGCCAATTACATGCAGTGTAGTGGGTCAGGGGCTGCATTTTACCATAAGTGGATTTAATAAAGGAGACGGACAATGGTTTCGGGACAATGGTTTCCGCAGCATACTATTGCTCTTTTTGCTTTTGGACACTTTAATCAACCGGCATGTATGTTTGGATCAATCAGTTTCAGCTGTTGTATTAATTCATCTAGTAATTGAATTTAGTGGAAATGAAATTAAAAAACACACTTGCAGAGACAATGCAGCAATTATGTGAAATTCAAACACACAAATACTTTCCTTCTATTAACTAACCTGCTTCAGCCCACTGCCCACCATATTTTAAATCACAAAGTGCATACACTTGTGATTCTGGATGAGAGTATCCTTTTTAAAAGCGTTCTTTGTTCAGGGTTCTCGTTAGCCAGTCTTTTTAATTTGGTAAGGTCAACAGCAACTTGCAGATTAGAAACGGCCTTCTTTTCAGGTATCTGCTATTTCTTTCAGCTATTTCTTCTAACAAATGTGGACTTCTTATATCCCACAGCTGAGCTAGTGCAAACTATCTGTCGCAATGAAAACACTACAAAAATGCACAGAGTCCTCTTTTTCAAGGCAAACACACAAATGACAAAATCAGCAATAGCCCTCCCAGTGCCGAAAATGATTTGCTCCTCTTACCTGATCTTTGAGGGATGATGGGCTAGTCACATTGGGCCATATGTAGGTAGCCCAATACTGGTCGGTAACGGACGATTTTCGGTAATTATACCGTTACCGACCGGTATTTAGGCTTTTGATATGTAGGGGGATCATTTCTGTATTCGGTAATTTACCGAATCGGTAAAATTACCGAATCGGTAATTTTACTGATTCGGTAAATACCGAATACAGAAATGAGATGTAGGGGGAGTGTGTGGTGGGTGTGGGGATTCGTTATTTACCACCAACTGAAAGTTGGTGGTAAATGACGAATGACTCAGTAAATGCATTTTTCGGCCCTTAGATGTGTGCAATGTGGCAGACACACATGCCCACAGGGCATGTATGTGTGCCACATGTGCACACATGCAGGAATCAGGGGTGCAACAGGGTGTCAATGTGACACCCTGCCACCCTTGATTGAGCTCCCCCCATTACCGATTCGGTATTTACCGATTCGGTAATGGTAAATGGCTTCCCAAGGATTGCTATGGGCCTCCTGGCCCATAGGAATCAATGAGATACAGGTTACCATTACCGAATCGGTAAATACCGATTCTAAAATACCGACACTTACCGAATCGGTATTTTTTTACCTACATTACATTTACCGATTCATAAATACCGAATCGGTAAAATTAGGTATTTAAGAATCGGTAAATGTAATTTACCTACATAAGGCCCATTGTGTTGCGTCACCTTGTGCTGACTGGGTTCAGGATGTCCTGCTATGCCTGCTGTCTGGCTGCTCCTCGTAATGCTGCCGGGTCCTGTGCCACGCAATTAGAGTGCTGGCAGTTACTAAGTACAGAGCAGCATGTGCACACTGTAGTTAGTTTTGGGCCATGAGTACTAAGTTCGAAAGCAGAGTTACAGACAGCTCTCCAGGTCAGTGCTGATAAAAATGCATGGTACAAGTATGCACTCTTGTTTAATTTTAGAAAGGCAGGGCAGAAAAATAAATCTACAGAGGATTTCATAGCATCCGGCTATAAAACCCAAACTGTGACTCAAGCGCAGCTTCTGGCAACCATCGGTCGGATTTTAAATCTGAAGCGCAGGCCCTCAGCATGAAAGACATGAGATTAATGAAGTGCCTTAATGCCGGATATGTATTTATTTTTTGTGCGGCTCTTGTTGCTTTTTTTGTATTGTATTGTAAAATTGCATTTATATAGCGCTGACTACCGCTGACGAGGCATCAAAGCGCTTTTTCGGCGAGTAGCACGCTACTCCGGAACCCATAAAGGATTAGTGTTGAGTTAGTATAGTAAAATATGAAAGTAATTTGAGTGGTGGATAGGTTAGTCAGCAATTTGGATTCAGAAGGATAGCAGAGGGATAGAAGAGGGAATCAGGTTAGCATTTACATAGCGCTTGTTACCCCTGATGGGGTGTTAAAGCACTTTTTTCGGCAAGTAGCGCGCTACTCCGGAACCCATAAGGATTAGTGATGAATTAGCATAGTGAAATATGAAAAGTAATTTGAGGTGGATATTAATCAGTTATTTGGATTGAGAAGGATAGCGGAGGGATGGAAGAGGGAGAAGATTTGCATTTATATAGCGCTGGTTACCCCTGATGGGGTATTCAAGCGTTTTTGGGGGTTTTTTTGGCGAGAAGCTACTCCGGAGTTCTCATCTCGAAAAGGTACGTACATCAACACTCTTCCCTGGGATGCCAGGAAGAGTGTAGTCAAATGGAATCCTAAGCCGCATATCAGCATTAAAGGCTTGGGCAAGCCTTAACTCTCGGGGCCAGTATACAAAAGTGCTATGGTTCGCCAATACACCTCCAACCATTTCCTTTGTCTTGCTAGATTCAACTTTAGACAACTGCAGTTCATTCAATCAAGAATGGGCAACATGCATTGCAACAAAATTGATAGACAAGAACTATTTCTCAGTTTAACCAGAAGAAAACATATTGGTAGCCACCACACATGTATAAAATGTGTCGCAGAACAGGAGAGACCTTTCCTGTAATGTGCGCTTGAAAGTGGAGGCAGCGCAGCAAACTGACATGTAAGAAAAAAGAAATGGCCCACGATAAACAATACTTGCATAGGCCTACCTCTAACATGGCCCAGGAGTAAGGCATGGGCAGTCTTAAATGGGGCAGATAGACCGGAAAGAACTAAAGCGGACATGGGTAACATTCAGAAGTGTCAGAACTGTCACTCGGCCAGATTCAGCTACTCAATGTGAATGAATCCCAGAAAAGCATTTGCCTCAAAATCCCATAAATTTATTGGAAATGTGCTTTGCTGTCCAAACTGTTCAGAATGTCAGCCCAGGGTTTGGAACAGGGCTTCTGTAGTAATAAACCCACCTAGAAGTAACGTTATTGAAACAAGATAAAAGATGTTATGATTAGCTGCAGGAAGCTTGAATAGCCATCCATTTTAACAGCAGAATGGCTTTGCATGCACTCGTTTTTGCTCTTTCTCCTGTCTTTGGATAGGACTGAATTACGTTTGCTTGATTGGTAAAGCAGAATGTTAACAATAATGTATACAAAAACACAGAGGAAATGGCTTCTGGCACACCCTCTTCTGACACAGTGCACTCAGACTGGAGATGCAGGAAAATCTTAGGTCTCACTTAAGACAGCTGTGCACAACAACGTACCAGGATCTTCAGCAAAACTGGAAAGAATAGCTTTTTAGGACGTGCAGCATTCTTTCTAGGAGATATTACAATGTTCCACACTGAAGTTTCCGCGTGAACCTATCAGAATTCAGATAAATATGTTATCTGCTTCAAAGAGCTCTTTCAGTGAGTAGTTGTCTCATGTTACTGAGCAGGGCGCGATTCAGGATGGTTGACAACTCTTGCAACCAAGTTTCCTCGCAAGAAGCGCAAACAATGGTTTTGGTAAAGTCATTTTGGAAGACACTTCTCTAATGCAGATTTGTCACTTTTCTGTTCTTTGTTGTATTTGGGTGTCAAACTGGTGCGGAGGTGAAACCTTTTCCCACAGTGTCAACGTTCAAAAATAACAAACTAATGAGGTAATACTCTCCCTCACGGGTGGGTAGCCATGCTTTACAATCATGGTTGACTGATACAAATGCCAAATACATGACAAACCGTGAGTTGCACCAAGTACACGTCCATGTGCACGAAGTTATTCATAAACTGACACTTTAAAAACTTTCTCCTACAAGAAGCAGTAACTCAAAGCAATTGTAAATGAAGCAAAGGAAAACTATTCTAAAATATTATACTGCTAAACTACGTGAAAGGGCCCAAACAAATAGATTACACTAAGCAGGAAATAAGCGGGCCAACTAAATCGCGATGAGGGTGTCAGGGAAAAATATCGGGAATGCGTGTAACATAAGGCACTTCACGCCCGGTTTCACAAAATAACAATTTATTCACGGTATTCTGAGAAGCCCGATAGCGACTGCACCACGTTACCTCTCTACTTTTGAAGCAAGTAAATCCAATCTATGAAACTCATACCTGCTGCTTTGATCATGGGTGCTCGTTTAAATTCACTTCTGCTGGAAGTTTTACATTATTGTAAAACATTTGACCTGCAGTACTGTACAATTCCAGCCTGCCTTGCCTCAGTTCAGCCAAAAGCCCGCCCTCTACAGTTCCCCAACGGAAATGAAAACATGTTCTTTGTGGAAGTCAGGCACGATCACGATCACGACCATCATGTCGATCTTTTAACATGCCTGGACCGGGGTGGGCCTCCGTAAGAGGACATACCAGGCAGCAACAGAGGAAGAGCAGGAATACATTTTTAATAATTACCGGACCCTCTGCTGGAGGAGAAAGATCGCATAGACCCGGCCCTGTGATTTAAGTGCCGGTGCTGAGCACCTGAAAGCACCGGCACAAATTAAGCACTGGTCTATGGACACCTCTGATGTACTGTGTGAATACTGACAGTGCACAACCCTCACACTCGCAACAAAATAAAGAGAATTATTTATTGTAATCAGGTATTCCTGGAGCCGGAGCGCAACACAGGCTCGCTTTCAGCTCCAGAAAGGCAACTAGTCATTATACCATGGTACCGGATCACTCACATCTTTTTGTGTCAACCTCTGCAGAGGTTTTGCCTTCAATGAGAAGTTGGGCATGCACTGACAGCACTACCCAACCATTCCCAAAAACATCCTGACTTCCTTCTGCATAGAAGGCACATTCATTTTCATGATCGCCTCAATGCGGTCTGGTGACACTTTCCTCTTGCCTTTCTCAATGTGATGTTCCAAATACTGGACTTCAGGCAAACAGTACTGGAGTTTGCTTGTGGACACCTTGTGCCCATTCTCTGCCAGGTGATTTAACAGTGCAACAGTATCAATCCTACAGCCTCCTCTGTTTCTGATGCAATCAGGAGGTCTTCAATATACTGCATGAGAACTGAACTCTGCGGCAGTGCCAGACTAGTCTCAAGATTCTTTTTCAAAATCTGATTAAAAATCAATGGACGCTCAGTATACCCTTGTTGGATACGACACCACGTTAAAACACAATTTCCCAGACGGAAAGTGAATAAGAATTGGCTTTCCTTGTGCAAGGGTATCCAGAAAAACTCCTGACATAGATCGGTCAGTGTAAACCATTCAGCCTCAGAAGGAATTTGGAACAATATCGCAGATGGATTGGTACCACAGGACACTATGGAACTACAATTGTGTTGATGTTTCGCAGATCCTGCACGTTTTGATACTTCCCACTTGGCTTCTGCAGTCCCATTATAGGGGAATTGCATGGGCTCCCCATTATTTCTTTCAGAATGCCCTGCTCAATCATGGACTTAATTACAGGTGTAATTCCTGCCACCGTTTCTGTTATCAGGTTATACTGGCGCATTCTTCGAAACTCAACATTCTGCTTAATCTGTATCTTAACCGGCTCAACCCCTCAAATCAGTCCATTTTCTTCTCCTGTGATATCTCACACCGCTGGAGAGACTGAGTTGTTCAAGTCGTATGGCAGATCTTCAGTTGTCAGCACAGGAAACATTTATTTACAGAGATTCTGATTCACCAGTTTAAATGCAATGTCATCATTGTAAGTCTGCAGCTCTACTCCCTTGGGTGTGCAGTAGATGGTACAATTCAATATACACAAAAGCTCACGACCCAACAAACAGACTGGACTCGACTCACACACCACAAAATGGTGACGATCCTGAAAGGTTCCTATTCTCACACATACTTCATCTGTTAAAGGTTTAGTGATTTTCTTATTTGCAACTCCTACAACTTGGATTAATTGTCCTGAGAGCGGTACGCTTGGGACTACTGCAGATCTCACAGTAGAACGGGTAGCACCAGTATCAATCAAGAATGTGATGGGATGACCGTCCACATCTGCCTCCATATACGGTCCTCTCTGGTCTACCTCTAAGACTGCCCCATGCGTACAGTCTTCCTCCCCCTCAGGCACCGTCATTGCAATGGGTCTGGATCAAACTCATCTAGAGCTTTGAGAAAGGGCATCTGTTGGTGTACTCGATTCCCTTGTGGAACTCTCGGAGGTTGGGGAACTTGCACTCAGACCCCCTCCATGTACGGACCTAGGCCTTGTCACAATATTTACGACCTCAGGTACTTGCACTGTTTCCTCATCTTGGATCTGATTTGCTGGATTTAATCGACACTCGCGCCTCCATTGCCCAATTTCGTGACAAAAATGACATGCAGTGCTCCTCTTTATGGTACGGACCTCAATCCCCATCTTGGGATCTATGGGTTTTTCCTCTTCTCTGACTCACATCAACCAACGTGTTCTGGGTTCCTCCATGATTGTTTCCCTGTTTCTGACTCAATATTCCTCCACTTGACTGTACTTGATCCACCCTAGCCACACACCTTATCTGGACTAACATTAGCTTATCCTTTCATTTCCTATGCTTCAAATCCACCTCATCAGTACAATGTCTGGTGTAGCATAGAATCTCATCCACTGATTTGTTTTGCCAACAGATCAGATGCTGCTGGATCATAAACCTAATTTTTGGCCTCAATCCTAAAACAAACTTGGAAACAAACTGTTCCATGTTCTTTAAATCTAAAGTGTACAATCCACTATACTAGTTAAAGGCTTGCAAGAGCCTCTCATAATAAGCATGTACTGTTTCCTTGGGATCTTGGGTAGTGCGATCTATTTTTACCCAATCAATATTTTGTGGTGAAATCTTGGACTGTAACCATGTTATTACCTGCTCGAACCTTTTCATAACCATAGGTGAAGGACCATGTGTTATGGGATCTCGACTGGGTTCAGAAGATGGCCATTCAACTGCAATTTTACAAGCTGACCACAAGTCACTCAGTACCACAATGTCAAATAGAGTGTTCAAATCAATCCACCATACTTTTGAAATCTTGACAAAGTGATCAACTTGCTTGTACCATTCGACAGGCTTTTCCCTCAGCCTAGGAAAATCATTTGTAAATGCTGCCAAATCAACCCTGCTCCAGGGCACATGCACAAACCCTCCACTTGGTACCTCTCGCAATGGGTAAGCCACCACTCCTGTTGTCCCCCATCCCGAAGGCAGCGTATCTCCTACCCCTTTCTTGACATTCTTATTCTTGGACCACCTTTCCTCCCACATATCAAGCATGCTCCATGCGCGTATCTCTATAATCAATTCACTGATATGGGTCTTCAATGCTATGAATCTTTTCTCTTCCAATTCTTGATCACTATAATTTAACCTATGACCTCCCTGTAACATTTTGGTTTTGGACAAATCCACATCATACTTTTGTGCCACTTCTGTCAGTTTCTCATGTGCCCTCCTTGCCTTACAAGTATCATCCTTCGCCAAAAACAGCAACTCATTTTGCTCATAAAGCTCTATACTTTCTAGGGGCTAATTTGTGCTTATTATCACATCCACGTCTGCCTTCAACCTTACTACGCCTAGCACCATAGCTTTTACAGCAGCCTTTATCGTTCCCTGACTCGATGCACTAATCAATTCTCCACTTTCACTGCTCTGATTCCTACGGGAATGTCCTGCTGTTATATTTTATGGGACATACTGACTCCCAGAAGCTCCCTGATCAAATACTCCTCATGCTATCCTCCCTGTGGGTCCTTTAACTGGAGCTTCCCACATCCTCAAATCCAAACGTGAGTCTGCCAATGACACTGATCTTACAGCGCTATACCCAACACGCCCTCTAGAAGAATCTGCGGTAGCTGGCAACGGAGTACTAGCTTCTATAGGCACCAAAAGTGGACCATTTTCACTTGCAGTATAATTTCCTCTGAAATTGGTTTCTTCTCCTACTCCTTACTGTGGCTGGCTACTGTTTTCCCCCTGATTTGAGTCATACAATGACACTATGGGTCCAATGATGACCTGCACTGTAAGGGATTCCAGTAACCGTGTAGCAGTATTGACTCCATTCATCTCTGTACCTCTCGATGCTGTCATCCCTGTTCCTTCCATTGCTGTTGAAGTATTTCCCACTACTCTTGCATTAGGGCTCGTCTGTGGTTCTCCTGTTTTCTCCATGAGTGCTCACTTTCCCTTATCTGAATTTGGGTTGTGTGGAGGAGGATGCCTTGCTAGCAACCTATCTAACAAGCTGTCATCAGTGTCACTGTCATCCTCTTCCTTCCTCTTCCGAGCATCTCCTGTTTTCACTAATAGTGGAAATAATCTCTCTCCTCGATGGTGTCTACCCTTCACTTCTTGTGTGTCCCAGTGCACATCCTGATACGCCTTCATCACCCTTTTCATCCTTCCCTGATTTCTCTCCCTAATATTTGCCTGCGCAGCTCTCATCCAAGCATCTAAAGCTTCAAACTGTGTTGGTCTAGGTGGAGGTCGCAATGAAGCCATCACTCCCCTCAACTGATACAGCATCTCTAACCTAAAGGAGCAATAACGTGGAAAAGCCAAATCTCCCTTCTTTTCAGTAATCTCATGCCAATTTTAAAGCCAAACTATGGTATGAAGTCCTACATTTGTGGCCATGTAATGTACTGGAGTATCCTCAGGTGGTGCTTCCTCACCCACTCGAGTAACTACTGCTCTATCTCCCCTACAAAGATCTCATAACACTCTAAAACATCACAAGATTGAAACAAATTATTTTTGCCACAAGATGTTTTCATTTCAATTTACACCAACCTATTGCAGCGCGGCATACTCCTATGTCACTCTTCCTCCTCACTGCGGTTCACCCCCCTTCACAAGCTCACCTTACGCATTCACACTCTTCACTCATAGATATCAAGTAACTGTCTGTCTGTGAAACAACCAGACAGTTACATACATATGACTGTCCACAAAACAACTAGACAGTTACATAAATCATACTGCCTGTCCATGAAACGACCGGACAGTCACATAAATAAGATCAATAGGATCCAATCTCTCAAGACCAATCACACACCTTGACCTACGACCTGCGCTGGCCACTCAAATCACTGTGGTCCACCCTTGTGCACCAAGCTTCCCACACAATTCTAACAAGCTCACTCACACATGTTCCCTATCTCCAAACTCGTCTTCGATAGCACTTCATGACTCCCCACAATCATTGGTCAGACAATTACATCAACTCATAGTCTTTTACACCTCAAATCTATCCCGGGATCTTAGGCTACTCCTTGAGCCTGACATCAAAATCATATCTTATGGACCGCACACATTCAACCTGAAACCACATTCACTTGACCCTCATCCCTACTCCTCAAGACATCACACAATCAAATCATGACTGCAATCTAACACACAACATCCCTATTCATACTCACTCCTTCGTAAACCACTGTTCTCGCCGCACCGTCACACTCTGTCGGTCTTCGCCAGGTCCCGTCATTCTCCGCTCTCGATCTTTTGGGCTCTCATTCTTTGGCTCTCTGGGGCTCTATGGGCTAAACTGCCCCTAACTTTTCTAGATTCTCTCCTCACTCCAAGAGGCAACCATCTGATGCTACCAACTAATAGGGCCAGGTTCCCTGTTTTGGATATACTCTTGAACCCCTGGTCAATGGACCGTTTGTACCTGCTTAGATGTGGAGGGGATTAATAACTTGTCGTATCAGATTTCACAGTCCCAATAATTAATGACTCTGAAGAATCACAGATTCCAGGTTCTAGGTTAGTTAATTTATTACAAGGCCAAAAATAACTGGACCTACAGACACCTCAAGATGAGGTTGTAAAAACACATCGGAACTAATACAAAGCCAAACCTACGGGCAAAATGCAATCTCTGAAGCATAAAAAGAATGACGAATTCCAAAAACAGAACGCAGGCAATGAGTGCCCCAAAGTCAAGATTAGCCTTCATTGGCGGTTCGTAAGCAAAAAGCATTAGTCTGACCCTACTCTACCACTAACGTGACATCCCTACTTAACATTTCACCAGGCAAGTTCAGGAAAAAGGTGTCAGCACGTTAAGACTTCCTAAGAAGTGCACTTACGTTGAATGGCTCAAGTATCTTAAAGCTACAGAGCTCGTTCTAAGATGCTCCTTCTCTCCTCATCGATCTCCTCTCCTCTCCTGACTCCATCCCCAGGGCACTGTCCCTAATTCCAACACCAAAATCCTAGGACACACCCCTTTCACATCATCTGATCACCCCATCCAGCTGAACATCTCCTCATAGGTGATTTTCTATTTAGTTTTGATTTTCCCAGCCTCTGGCTCGATTACCTTGATTTCCAGGTCTTCTCCAGTGAGAGAGCACGCCATCTCACATTATCAGCACTACTTGTTCAAAAGTATCCTCTCCTGCCTAAACCTAACTCCTAAAACAAAAGATTTATTCTAACTAACAAGATGAGTTTCTCCACCTGCAATAGAAATGTGAGAAAGAAAAAGATTCCATATACACATCAACATTACGACATTACGAACCACCATGGAACTTCATTAAACACGCATATACACGGACACTATTATGGTGCACGTTTAAATCAATGCATTACAGCTACAAACGAACATTAGGATTTTCATCATTTAGAACTCAATTACAATGCTAATTTCGCCACATTACACAAAATATCTTCTATCACTTACTTTTACACGTTTTTACATTTCACATTCTGATAACCAAATGTTAACAGGACAAAAGAATAAATGCAGGTACAACCCACTTGTGATTATAATGCACCCCCACAAATGAAAGAACATAATCAGGCTCTATCAAAAGCATCAGGTTTTCCACACTGACGTCTAGGTTGCAGGCTGCCTTTCTGAGGTAGGTAGCCAAAGGGTTGACTGGAGCCGTAAAGATCACTTGAAGCACATTATTTAAAGAATCCAACGTGGCTCGCAGCGTGGCATAAAAGTACTTAAGGAATGCAGCTATGCACTCAATGTCT
This sequence comes from Triturus cristatus, assembly GCF_964204655.1. Lineage (NCBI taxonomy): Eukaryota > Metazoa > Chordata > Amphibia > Caudata > Salamandridae > Triturus > Triturus cristatus. Next base: position 505,786,106 of record NC_140591.1, read on the forward strand.
TGAAAGTGAAGATTGAATTTCAGACAAAGTAGCGGGTGGCGAGTGTATTGTGGAAGTTGGTAAAGCCATCTAAATGTGTTACATTGTGCCTATTCTAGTGCTGTGCTAAATGTCCCTTGATAGGCATGTTGAATATAGGAGAGGCTAGGTAGCAACTTTACCTCGCTAATTCGGAGTATGGCCTCGCCTGTTGGAGAATACACCTGTTGGTTTAGCTTACTCAGAGCAAATGTGAGTGCCTGTGCCTTTCTGTTGAAGTGGTTAAGCTGGAGGGTCTGTTTGACTGTGTCCATAAACCAAATGCCTAGGTAGGTGGATTTTGGCATATGAGAAATCCATTGCTTGCCAAGCCTCATTTTAGGTCTGTAGTATCGAGATTAAACAGCAAAGGAGCCAGGAAGCAGTCTTGCTTTAGGTCCCGTGTGTTGAAGATTTCTTTGGTCACTGACACAGACCCACGTGTCCGAGTATTGTGCAATGATAGCTCTAAGCAAGGTAGCTGGTGTGCCCCAGTCTGTCAGCTTTTCCAGAGGAGGTTGCAATCAATGCTGTTGAAAGAAGCTGAATAGTCCACAAATCATGCAAACAGTGGTTTCCTGGAGGGAGTTTAAGCACAGTGTGCTAGGTATGAAAGAGGGATGATGTTATCAATAGTGGAAGAATGTTATCTGAATCATGTTTGATAAAAATGTATGATATTTGCTTTGGTCACCCATGCCTCCAATTCACCAAGAAGAATTTTCGTTTAGATTTTTGCCTCTACGTCCAGTAGTGCAATGAGCCTATATCTCTCTGGGTTGTCAGGGCTCCCCTTTTTGTGGCTTGGGTGAAGGATAGATCCCTTCCAGGATTCCAGAACCATGGCTCCATCAAAGCTGTTAATAAAAAGGGGGATAAGGCAATTTCCCCCAAAATCAGCATCAGCCTTGAAGAGTGCATTGGGGAGTCCATTGGGGCCTAGGGCCCCACTGCTTCTCATGGCCTAGATGGCTTTCGTCATGGACTCTGGTGAATATCATAGACCCAGTTATTGTGTCTTGGGGATCCAGGTCTGTTTCTCTCCACCGATTGGCAGTACTGTGGTAATCTGTGCACTATTATCCACAAACAAGTTCTGTACATATTTTACCAATGTTGATGCAGGGACGCCATTCTCTCTGGTGACCGATTTATTTTTTATGTGTCCATATACTTCCAGTGCAGTGGCAGAGGCCTGAGACAGGTTTGATAGGCTACTTCTATGGGTGGTGCAAGCAGCGTGTGAGAAGGTGGCCTGATATATGATGTCCACTAGTTCTAGTGGGCACCTTGTATCAGTCCAAACAACCCCTTATGGTGATAGGTTAAAGACAACCTTTATTGAAAGCCATCCTAGTGATAGCTATGGAGAGCAGCCTTCAGGCTAAGTCTTGAAGGAATGTAAAGCAGCTTGTTTTACCAGTCTATAATCTCTTGAATGATCAAATGAAAGGACAACCACACCAGGTATATATTTTAAATATATGTATTTAGGTTCAAACACACCCCTCTATTCTCTTTATGAGACTGTAGTTCGAAGTACTTAAGTTACAAGTGAGCAATCAACAGTAAAAGCACAAATACACGTTTGGGCCCAAGGGGCGTACCAAACCTTATTTAAAAAAAGTGGTATAAGAACCACGACTGAACTAGATACAAGGCCTAGAGCCTGTAGAATCACTGGGGCCCCAAGGAACCACCCAAGGTAGTGACACAGGGGACCCACGGGGACTGTATGCAGTGTGTGAACACAACCGCGGTTTCCCGTTATCTTCTACGGGCAATGTCGCGGTTAGAAATTTAAAGATTAGGGACACTTAGAATCGAGTCAGGACCAAACCCTTTTGGACTTAAGAAGTTCTAGGGCTAGCACCCATGGGAGCACCGAAGAACTTGAGTTACCTCACCCAGGGAAGCCGGGTGCATAGGTGTCTTTTGGTGTCGGGTCGCGTCGTCGATTTCAATGGACCATGCAAAGAACTGCTGATGCCGTGAAGAGGAGAAGTGTCCGAAGAGATCCAAGCCTGGATCTAGGATGGAAGGAACCTGAAAGCAGAGGGGACAGAGTCTGGGTCACTAGCCAGTGACCGAGGACAGGATGGACCAATGCCCACAGAAGTCGGGTGCTTCAGGTGAGTTGAAGGGTGTCTTGACTCTTCAGCCACGAGGTCCAGGAGGCTTCGACGAAGTCCATGCGCCGGATTCGACCTGTCCCACAAAGTCTGTCGAGTGCTGCAGTGTAGGCGACCAGAATGGACCCAACAAGCCTTGGCAACGGCAAGTCACTGGAAGTCAGAGAAAGGACTGCGGTGCAGACCAGCAAGGTCTGAGGGACTCACCCAGCAAGGGTAAGTCAGGGCACATCTGGAGCAACCAGGAAAGCCCAAGCAGAAGAGGAGTTGCCTTCGTGGGGACCTGCTAGCCAACAGGCTAGTGACCGCGAAGGAGCCTCAAGTGGTCGCAATTAAAACTGGCCCACAATTCACTTGTGGAGTGGAGGCCAGCAATCTTCGGTGCAGGAGGTGCACAAGGCTGGGGCTACTTGGAGCCCAAAGCACAACTTCGAGGAAGTCCAGGAAGATGATGTTGATGCAAAAGATCACGGTGTCCAGGGGTCACGGTTCCACATCACCCACGATAGGCATGGGCCTCAGCTTTGCTGTGGACTCAGGGTAGCCTCGGAGAAGTCTGGAAATCCACCTCTGGTGATGCAAAGACTTCTGCGTCCGGCGGGAGTTTCAGCGATGCAGACAGGTCAGTTGCTTCTTTGGTGTCTACCAAGTAGGGAAGTCACTCCTTGACCCCAAGAGAGATTTCTTCCGTCTTCTAGTCAGGATAGAACGTCGAAGGTCCAGGATGTACGTTGCACAGTTTCGTCCAGGGTAATCTAAAGTCCTAGGGACTGCATTCCGACACTTATACTAAGTTTAGGGGATTGACTAACTCTAAGGCCCCACCTATGGGTGGGTCGAGGGGTGGTTACACCCATTTCCGTTGTCCAGTTTCACTCCAGGGCAGGGGCAGGTAGCCCCTGCAACCGGTTTAAACTGGACTATGCACAGGGACACCAAATGTGCCCCCGGTGCAGGACTTCAAAGCACCAGAGAGTGCTCCCGCCCAGCCCCAATACACATCTGCCTGGCTGGGAAGATGGTTACACCCCCCTTTGACAGGAAACCTATTATCGAGGCCTTCCCTGCCGGAGTTTCGGCCAGCAGCAGGAGGCCAGACCCGTGTCTGTGGCAGAGGAATCCATTTTGTGATGCCAGGGCTAAGGAAAGTCCTACCGGGTTTGACCAGTGTGAACATGTCTCTCCCTCTAGAAGGGTGGAATGCTACCCCAGCTGCCAGAACTGGCAGGGAAGGGTAGTATTCCAAAGCGTTTGACACCAAACACGACATGTTTTGATGCAGCCATTCCAAAGTTAGCACTTACTGCGAGGTTATAATGCACTTACGAGTATATCGTATGGCTGTATCACAGAACAGCCATAAGGAAGTATTTCCGAAAGCTGCAGAGGGGCTCAGCTAATGCTTGGGCACCCTCTCACCCAAAACAAAGCACTCTGCCTTCAGGATTATCAAGGCCCGCCATGGGAGTGACTTATAGGTTTATATGTGTCTGTATATATATGTGGATATAGGTAGCCTATACCACTGTAAAGGGTGCAAGCACACCCTTACCCAGGCTGCAGAAGCAGACCTGTGGTGCCATCTTGGAGTGCTTCCCAGGGATGTCATAATACATGCTTCAGCCTCTGGTAGGCCTCTGAGGTACCTATGCCCTAGGTACATAGTATACCATATACTAGGGGCTTATAAGGCACTCCAGAATCAAATTATATATGTACCTAATGTACATGGAAACCATTTTAGAGTGAAAGCAGTTAGGCTGTGGGCCTGATTAGCAGGGCCACAGCCAGACTAAGGTCAAAAAACAGTGAAACACCAGCAAAACGTGGGGGTACCCATGTGAAGTAGATCCTACTCTCCTACACAACCCCCCGAATGCAGGGACATTAAACTAACCTTGACCAGTTGAGTCTTCATGTTCTAAGTGGAAATACCTAGAGAGTCCATCTGCATTGGCATGGTTACTCGCAGGTCTATGTTCCTCTGTAAAGTCCATCCCCTGTAGGGAAATGGACCACCTAAGCAGTTTGGGGTTTTCACCCTTCATTTGTTTTAGCCATAAGAGGGGCTTATGGTCTGTCTGAAAAAGGAAGTGAGTACCAAACAAGTATGGCCTCAACTTCTTCAGAGCCCAAACCACAGCAAAGGCCTCCCTCTCAATGGCTGACCAACGTTTCTCTCTATGGGTCAGCCTTCTGCTTATGAAAGCTACTGGCTGATCCTGATCTTCTTCATTCAATTACGACAGTACAGCCCCTACCCCCAATTCAGATGCATCTGTTTGAACAATGAATTTCTTGGAGTAGACAGGACTCTGCAGAATGGGAGCAGTGCACATGGCCTGCTTCAGGTCATCAAATGCCTTTTGACAGCTAGCTGTCCACTGAACCTTTTTGGGCATCTTCTTAGAAGTTAAGTCATTCAAGGGTGTCACTATCGATGCATACCCTTTGACAAATCTCCTATAGTACCCACTCAGGCCTAAGAAGGCTCTCACCTGAGTCTGGGTAGTTGGAGCAACCCAGTCCATTATGGTCTGGATATTGCTTTGTAATGGTTGAACCTGGCCTCCACCTACAAGGTGGCCCAGTTACACAACCTGACTCTGCCCTATTTGGCACTTAGTAGCCTTGATAGTTAGGCCTGCGTTTTACAGGGCTTCCAAAACATTCCTCAGGTGGACCAGGTGATCCTCCCAGGTGGAGCTAAAGACAGCAATATCATCTAGATACGCTGCACTAAAGTCTTCCAGGCCTGTAAGGACTTGATTCACCCACCTGTGGAAAGTGGCAGGTGCATTCTTCAAGCCAAAGGGCATTACCACAAATTGATAGTGCCCACTAGGGGTAGAAAATGCTGTCTTTGGCTTTGCATCATCAGCTAGTCTGATCTGCCAGTAGCCAGCTGTCAGGTCAAATGTGCTTAGAAAGTTGGCTGAGGCCAAAGTATATATCAGCTTATCTGCCCTGGGGATGGGATGGGCATCAGTCCTAATGACTGCATTGAGACCCCTGTAGTCTACACAAAACCTCATCTCTATTTTCCCACCACTGGTGTGAGGTTTAGGTACCAGGACTACTGGGTTAGCCCAAGGGCTAACGGGGGTTCAATCACACCCAGATCCAACATCTTTTGGGCTTCTGTCCTTATACAGTCCCTGACATGGTCAGGTTGCCTTTAGATCTTATTCTTCACAGGTAGACTGTCCCCAGTGTCCACTTCATGAGTGCAACAGCTGGTCTGACTTGGAGTCAGAGAAAACATATGTCTAAACAGGCTGAGAAGGTTTCTGCAGTCAGTTTGTTGCTGGGAAGTGAGGCTGCCTGCCATGGCTACACCATCAACTGACCCATCATCAGGGTTCTGAGAAAGCAGGTTAGGGAGTGGGTCACTCTCTTCCTCCTGTCCTTCATCAGTAGCCATGAGTAAGCCCATGTCTGCCCTGTCAACATATGGTTTAAGTCTGTTGACATGAAGTACCCTATGGGGACTCCTAGGGGTTCCAAGGTCTACCAAATAGGTAACCTCCCCTTTCTGTTCAACAATTGTATGGGGGCCACTCCATTTGTCCTGGATGGCTCCAACACACACTTTCTGTCCTGGCTGGTAAACAGTCAGTGCAGCCTTTTGGTCATGCCAGGCTTTTTGCAGTTCCTGTCTAGCCTCAAGGTTTTTGTTTGCCTTTTTCAGGTACTCAGCCATCCTGGAGCGGAGGCCAAGTACATAGCCCACTATGTCTTGCTTTAGGGGCTTGAGAGGTAACTCCCATCCTTCCTTCACCAAACACAATGGACCCCTGACAGGGTGTCCACACAGAATTTCAAATGGGCTGTAGCCAACCCCCTTTTGAGGCACCTCCCTGTATGCAAATAAGAGGCAGGGCAAGAGCAGGTCCCATTTTCGCCAAAGCTTCTCTGGGAGTCCTTTGATCATGCCCTTTAAGGTTTTGTTGAATCTCTCAATTAAACCATTGCAATGTGGGTGATAGGGTGTGGTGAACTTGTAGTTCACTCCATACTCCTTCCACGTAGCAGTCAAGTAACTAGACATGAAGTTTGCATCCCTGTCAGATACTACCTCCTTAGGAAAGCCTACTCTTTAGAATACACTCAAGAGAGCTCTTGCTACCACAGGTGATGTAGTGGTCCTTAGGGGAATTGTCTCTGGGTACCTGGTGGCATGATCCACCACCACCAGTATAAATCTGCGCCCAGATGCTGTTTGGGGATCCATGGGACCAACAATGTCAATTCCTACCCTTTCAAAGGGAACCCCCACCACAGGTAGTGGTATCAGGGGGGCCTTTGTAGTGCCACCTGCTTTGCCACTGGTTGGGCAGGTTACACAGGAGCGACATAACTCCTTTGTGTCTTCAGACATATGGGGCCAGTGAAAGTGAGGAACAATTCTGTCCCAAGTCTTGTTCTGGCGTAGGTGTCCTGCTAGGGGAATATCATGGGCAAGTGTCAATAGGAGACCCCTAAACTTCAGAGGTATAACCAACCTCCTGGATGCACCAGGCTTGGGGTCTCTACTCTCTGAGTATAGGAGTCCATCATCCCAATAAACTTTATGGGTGCAACTAGCATTCCCAGCAGCAGCTTGCTGTCTGAGGGGTTCAAGAGAGGGGCAGGTGTTCTGCTCCTGGCTCAGATCAGACCTGGAAGGGCCCCCTGTCCCCAATAACTCAACCTGGTCAGGTTCAAGCTCCTCTGGGACAGTTCCTTCTTCAGGCTCAAGATCATCTCCCTGAGGAGACTGATCAGCATTCTGAGTCAGGTGAGAAGGCTCTGCCTTAACCCTACTGCTCCTCCTCTTGTGAGGCACATGGTCCATTATTCCAGAACCCAGGGCCTGTCAAGTTTTAGACATTTTTGCCTGGTCTCAGCAAAGACATGTGCAGGGATCCCTAACATTTCTGCATTTCTGCATGTGTCCTGCGCTCCACTTCAGCCCAAGCTGCAGTCTCTAGATCATTGCCAAGCAAGGACTGTACTGGTAGGTCTGCACTTACCAAAACCTTCTTAAGGCCAGTTACCCCTCCCCAGGAGAAGTTAACAACTGCCAGAGAATGGTCTGTTCTGACATTGCTTCCATTGGTCACTTGGTACATTTCACCAAGTATGATCTGCCCAGGATCCACAAGATCTTTTGTCACCATTGTGACACTTGCTCCTGTGTCCCTGAATGACCAAGCTTCTACTCCATTTATTAAAGGCTGCTGTCTGTATTTGCCTAGGTTACTGGGACTCACAAAGGGGGATATATCCATGCCCCCATCACTGACAAGCCCAGCCTGAGTTGGAACTCTGACTAGGCCAGAGTCCATCTCAGAACCCAGGGTCAACCCTACTACACCCTTATTCTGTGTATTCCCACCAGCAATTGTAACTGCACTAGGAGGAGCAGGTGCCTTAGGGGCATTGGTGGTGGCTGGAGTATTTTATTTGGCCTTGGTGCAGTCACTGGTCCAGAGAGTTTTCTGCTTACAGATTTTGCACCAAGGTTTCTTTTGGCCTTTACCCTTACTTGACTGTGACTCCCCATTAGAAGAAGATTTTTGGGGCCATTGAGAAGACTTCTGGTCTTTGCCCTTGTCCCCACCCTTGTCAGAGTTCTTGGAATCTTGCTTCTTAGCATCACAACCTTGGTTCTGTACCTTCTGCCTCACCCTGGTTCTGTCCCATTTGTCTGCTTTCTTTCCCAATTCTTGGGGAGAGGTCAGATCAGAGTCTACCAGGTACTGGTGCAACAGCTGATTTTGACACTTATTAAGAATCTGGTCCCTCATTATCAGATTGTACAATCCTTTGAAGTCACACACTTTACTGCCCAATAGCCAACCTTCCAGAGCCTTAGCAGCCCAGTCAACAAAGTCAACCCAGTCTTGATTTTGTGCTTTTTGGGTGTCTCTTAACTTTAACCTGTATTGTTCAGTGGTTAGGCCAAACCCATCTATTAGTGCACTTTTCAAGACCTGGTAATCATCAGCATCCTCTTCTCTTACAGTGAGGAGCTTATCTCTACCTTTGTCTGCAAAGGAGAGCCATAGGATTGCTGCCCACTGACCTTGAGGGACCTTCTGTACTTTACAGGCCTTCTCCAAGGCAGTTATCCATTTGTGGATGTCATCCCCACTCTGGTAGGGAGGGACAATCTTACTTAGGTTTCTATGGTCATAAGACCTCTCTCTATCTCTAGGGAAATTGCTGCCACCAAGGGACTCTAGTCCCTCCATTTTTACTAGCTCTGTAGAGCTCTAGGGCTTCCCTATCTAAGGCTATCTGCTGCTTTCTGAGGTTGAACTTGTCTTGCTCATACCTCAGCAGTCTCTCTCTCCTCCCCTGGGAAGTTTCCCTCCCCCTGTGAGAAAAGACAGAGGTCTCTATAGAAGAGTTAGATTGGACAGATCCCCTTGACAGAGATCTATCCCTTCTAGCCCTATGTTCAACTCTACCTGGAGGGACAAAGGCAGGAGCATTGTTGTCATCCTCCTCATCCTCATCCAGGAGAGCTGTGTTCACCAGATCCTGATCATTGTCATCAGGCTGGTCAGCATTAGAGGTAGGGTCAGGGGAAGTGTTATCCCTAGGCCCACCCTCACCTGCTGTCCCACCCACACTGTCTACCCCATCAGGCCCACTAGGCCCTGTGATATCATCCAGCTTAGGTATCTTTATGAGATGCTGGGTGGATGGAATTGTGCCTGCCTTCAGCTTCCTAATGGAACATAAGGCCCTAAGCTAAGCAAAGGAGAAATCCTCATATTTAAAGGGAAGGAGCTCACTGGTTCCTGGTAAGGACCCACTAGTTCCTGGCTGGTTAGACATTACTAATGTGGTGTGGTGTATTGCACTACCTACACTAGTGTGGCCTACTAAACTCTCTTGAGCTGTAGAAAGGGTGTGCTATCCCTTGACACACAACTCTAAGTTCAGTAGAACTTACTGTAGCTAAACTTGATATTATATGTACCTCAGGTACCTTTAGTGGTTTTCAGTTGATCAATTCAATTGAGATTATCTGGTAAAACAATAGCAAGCTGGAATCCCACACGCTGCACACCAATGTGAGAAGGTGGCCTGATATATGCTGTCCACTAGTTCTAATGGGCACCTTGTATCAGTCCAAACAACCCCTTATGGTGATAGGTTAAAGACAACCTTTATTGAAAGCTATCCTAGTGGTAGCTATGGAGAGCAGCCTTCAGGCTAAGTCTTGAAGGAATGTAAAGCAGCTTGTTTTACCAGGCTATAACCTCTTGAATGATCAAATGAAAGGACAACCACACCAGGCAAGATGGCCGCTGACTGACAGAGGCAAGATGGCCGCTGACTGTCCTCCTCTGAGGGCAGCGCTGACCTCTCTCCCTTCTCTAATGACTTACGCTGGTTGAACCCGAAACAACCCAGAGACATGTTACAAGCTCTCATTACCATGCTTCCAGCAACCCTTTCAGCGAGCATTCATCCTCCCGGTTTCCATTTCAAGGGAAGCCTGCAGTCTGGGGTGCCGGGGCTTTTGCCTGCTTACCTGCGCCGCCAGCCTACTCGATGCAGGAGATCTAACGGCTCCGGATATCTCTCGGTCTCGGTGTTCTCTCGGCTGGCGCGGTATACTATATAATTTTTCCAACGCTGGTTGCAGCTGAAAACGGCCCCCGAAGACAGCGAAAACCCATCAACCACAAGAGGCTGCTGAATCCGGAAATCGGAAAGAGCCGAGGAGAGAACGACCTCCAGGTCCAGCTACGGACGCTGGATCGAATCAAGGACAGACACGGTATGGCGGTCCCCAAGAAAAAGGTGAGGTGGGCAGGATGGCTGATGGCGGGACTACCGGAGTAGCAGGCGGGACAAGATTACGGGCTGCTAAAGCCAATGAGGGCGCTCTCCGACAGCCATCAGTAATCGAGGCATTCGGTATATTAAATCCGGCACCGGCACTCCCTGGGGCTAATGTGAAATTACCTGTCTGTTCCTCTGATGTGTCTGCATCCCTGCAATTAGAAGTAACTCCACAAAGGTTTGATCCAGCATCATCAAGCGACAAACTGGCTATACCGATCACTGCTCCAGTGCATTCTGGGAAATGTAGTTCCTCTGTCTCTCTGCCCCAGCGGGCTGATAGTATGGATCTGGACATCAGCATTATGCAGCAGCACGCAGGTATAATATTTGATGGGTCACCTGGGATAGCTGGACTGCATACAGCGGGGGTGATGGAGGGAGAGAATCCTCTGCTAAATCCCCGTGATACAAACAGCCACAATAACAGTCAAGGCAGTGGTGATGGAGTGGTGTTAAACAAGGTTTCAAGCAGATGTAATAATACTTTAATAGGCGACATGTGTATAGAAGGCGCGGGCGAGGTCGCAGCATCACTCCTCGAAACAACCCAGGATAAACCTGCGATATCTACTCAGATTCACTGTGATGTGGGACCCCCTGTTCTCGAGCTTGGCAACATAAACAGTACACCCAGCGAGATAGACAATCAGGAGTCTGATACTGCTCGGTTATGTGTGCCCTTGCTTTCACCAGAGGGCGATAGGTTTTTCTCACTGAATGATGACTCTGACTCATCTCTGGACAGTGAGTTGGATTCGACACAGGAGAGAGTCTCTGGAGAAGAGTCCCTGGTGGCACAGCGGCAACATACCACCCAGTCTAAGTCTAAGACCATTAAGCGTCGGGTCAGGGCTAAAGGTCAATCCTCGGATTCAACCAGCAGATGGCTTGAGTGGGATTACTCTGCCTCAACTCTTACAGCTTGCTCGGGCAGCGGGCTTGGGGGTAGCAGCGGAACGGAAGGAACCATAAGTCAGGTAGTGTGCCCCCGTCACCAACGTTGGAGTTGTTGTATGCAACATTAAAACAGATGAAGAATGAGGCCCGGCAGGAGAGCAAGAGATCTCAACTTGCGTCTAATAAGCTACAAGAGGCAATCCGTAAAACGAATAAGCTAGGTTCTGATATGTCTGAGCGGATAACCCAGGTAGAAGCACGAACGGTAGCCGTAGAGGAAGATGTTGGGAAATTGCTTGTGGTTAAAGCTGCTCAGGAAAAGTAATCACAGGATGTGGATTGGAAACTTGAGGATTTCGAAAATCGGCAGCGCCGAAACAATGTCCGGCTTCTTGGCTTGGAGGAAAAAGTGGAGGGGGAGAACATTTTGACTTTTGTGGTGAAGCTATTGAAAGCGGCCTTCCCAGACTTGGCCCACTGGAATTGGGAGATGGAAGTGCAGAGGGCACACCGCTTCCCAATGTTTAGGAAAAACCAGCCTAATAGTCAATCAGATCACCCTAGAGCGATTCTCATTTATATTGGAAACTTTTTGCTGAGACAGGCAATTCTTGACCGTGCTAGACCTGACTCTAAGATAGCAGCGGAGGGGCATACCTTCTTCGCTCGGCCGGATTTTTGCCATACTACGGTCGAGCGAAGATGGAGGTTACGTCAGCTGATATCTGCATTTAAAGGAGCAGGCTATGATGCCTTTCTGCTGTTCCCTGCAAGGCTCAAGGTTATTTATAGAGGCCGGGCTAGAATCTTTTTTTCAGAGATTAAAGCCCAAGAGTTTCTCACCGATCTAATAGAATCACGAGGGATGAGGGCACTGTCTAGCACGGGTGAAAGCAATAAGGGTGATCAAGGGAAGGTCTGACGTGACTTTCAATCGCTGATCAAATGTCGTGATTTTTCTCCTATAATGATGGACCTGTTTGGGGGGTGGTGTATATTACAGTTTGTTAAGCTTCAAGAAGTGCCATTTTTTGCTGGAAACATGCGATATGGTTTTTTTTTCGGGGGTATGCATTCTTCTTCATTTGTTGGGGGGGGAGGACGGGCGCTGCCTTCATGGAAGATGTCTCGGCCATATCTAGGTCTTGGTCGACCTAATTGCCTGTAAGGGAGGTAAGGGGGGAGAGGGGGGTGGGAGGTTCAGGGGTCATGTTGTTTGGGGTGGGGGGGATCAGTGCAGGTCAAGGTGTTTCATTTTGTTAGGCAATTAAAGAGGCAGCAGAATGGTGTTCAAGTTGTCTTGGTTAGGTTACTTTGTAAGGTTCAAAAAACGAGTATGAATGGCAAGTCAAGGTGTGACGGATTAGCAGCCAAATGGGTCTATCGTGAAAATTCAAAGAGGGAAAACTCCAATTTTAAGACATGAATTTGCGGATTTTGACAATAAATATCTGTGGGCTGAACTATCAGAAAAAGAGAAATAAGGCAGCAATTTGGCTGAATTCTTTACACATAGATTTATGATGTATTCAAGAAACACACATGGAGGGCAATAGAGCTTATTTAATGGAGCAGCTTGGTTTTAGATTGATTGCGTATACTACACAAGGTTCCCGAACACGGGGGGTTGCAATCCTCACTCGGAGAAATGATATGAGGGTTCTTCGAAAGTCAGTTGATCAATGGGGTCGGTGGGTAATAATTGAATGCTTGGTTAACAACTTTAAATTTACTCTCTGCTCACTGTATGGCTCAACTGGTGATGATCCGGAATTGCTAGAGCATATAGATTCTAGTTTGGCATTGTGGTCTTTTCCGGTTATCTTATGCGGGGATTTTAATATTAACGGTCTAGGGGTACAATGGGATACTCAAGGAAATAACTATCTAGGAAAAAAGAGGAAAGCTAGTATTGCCTTATCTAATTTAGTCTGTAACAATGGTTTGACTGATGCTTGGGCCCATCTGAAACCCACAGATCCAGGTTGTACTTTTCTTTCAGCCCCACATAAAGTTATCTCCCGCTTGGATTATTTTTTTGTATCCAATCAATTTCTTACTAATTTAGGTATTGAGAAGCACCCGCGTATTATATCAGATCATAACCCATTAGTTTTGACAATTAGCATCAGTTCGATAGAAAAAAAGAATCTTGGCTGGACCTTTGAAAGAAGGTTACTATACGATCCAGACTATATTGTCTATATGAAGAGATGGGCTAAAGAATTTTGGGAGTTTAATCGAGGGAGCACAGGGGTTGGAGTCGCTTGGGACGCCTTTAAGGCTTCAGTCTGTGTCGGCAAAAGATGGAAAGATTTAGAGAAAGAGAGATAAGGGAGGAATTAAATAATCTTGAGGGAATTTTAGCTACAGCCATTAGCATCGGAGAAGGAATCGATAGAATGCTTTTACAGTTGGCTATTAAAAAGGCCGAGATAGGTGACCACTTGGCTAAAAAAGCAGCAGAGATTTTTTTGTCTAAAAAGCAGCATTGTTATGAATTTAATGAGCGAATAGGTCACACGCTGGCAGTAAGAGCTAGGCAAAAAACCTAAGCTGGGGTGGTATCTGAAATTTATGATGCTAGTAGGAAGGTTATCACCGAGGCAGCAGGTATTCGGGAAGCCTTCAGGTTGTTTTATCAGCAACTATACTCCGGTGGACCTGTTGCTACACCTGGTGGTATCCGCGAATATTTAGATAAAATGCCTATTCAGAAGGTCGATCCTATAGATGTGGAGGAACTCGAGAGGGTCTTCTCCGAAGAAGAAATAATGGGTGCCCTACAAGACTTACCGTCTGGTATAGCTGTTGGTCCAGATCAGATTCCGCTGGAATTTTATAAAATTTTTATAGATTCGATAGGACAGGATCTTGTAGAGGTTATGCTATCAGCACAAAGGGGTGATCCTACCCCCGAGTCTTGGGCGGGGGCAGATGTTGTTATTTTTTTGAAAAAGGACAAACCAGCTAAAGATCCCGGCTCCTACCGCCCAATTACCCTAATGAATAGTGATGTTAAAAAATGTTCTAAAATTTTGGCCATGAGATTAAATGGCATTTTTAAAAAAACTATTCATCCGTGTCAACACGGGTTTATTATGGGCCGGGGAACAACACAACATATAAGGCGAATGATCACCCTTTTTGATGCAATGGAGATCTCAGGAGACCCTATGGCCGTGCTGTTATTAGATGCTGAAAAGGCATTTGACAGGGTCTCCTGGAATTTTCTTTGGGAAGCCATGAGGTGGTTTGGGTTAGGAGAAGGATTTATTAAATCTGTTCAAGTATTATATGTGGCCCCTACAGCTCGGCTGAAGATCAATGGCAACTATACATCCCCTTTTTATATACAGAGGGGGACCCGGCAGGGCTGCCCCTCTTCTCCATTGTTGTTTGCCATTTATATTGATCCCTTGATACGATTATTTGAGGCTAACAGTGGAATTCGACCAGTTGTGTGTCAGGGGATAGAAACTAAAGTTCTTGCCTATGCCGATGATGTGGCCATCATTACCACAGATCCGCAATCGGCTTTGGAAATGGTTGAGTCAATTTCAAGCGAGTTTGGTACCTTTACGGGATATGCATTAAATAAACCCAAGACTCAAATTATTAAGAATCGTGCTATTAATTTTGAAGACACTCACGTTGTTGATTCAGCAGTTTATTTGGGGATACGAGTTACCTCAGATCTTGGAAAATTGGTTGCCGTCAATATGGAGCCTGTAATCAGTAAGGCGAGGGCGGATTTTGATAGATTAAACAATCTCCATCTCTCTCTAGTGGGACGGTGTAATCTCATTTAGATGCTATTTTTACCAAAAGTACTGTATTTGTTTAGGTCAATTCCCTTAGAATTTCAAAAATCTTGGTTTACTATTTTAAAAGGCTTAGCCAATCCGTTTATCTGGGCACATGGGAAAACTAGGCGGGCTCTTCGGTTTATGTGTTTACCACGAGAGAAGGGAGGATTCTCGGTTCCGGACTTTCGTAGCTATTATTGGGCGGCAGCTTTGCAATACATGAGGATACTGGTAGGGTCTTGATCCGGGGAAATGGAAAGGGAAAATGATCTCCCGGACGTTTATAGATTATTATTGGGCCAAAATGCTAAGTATTGTTTTCTTAAATTTACAGAGCCCAGCTATTACAAACGCATAAAATTTAAGACGCTGATAGCTGCCTTTAAGATTTGGGGGGGCTAAAGAAGAAGATTGGATTAGGGAGGCTTAATTTTTATACAGTTTTGTTTAAAAACCCAATGCTTCCAGAGTTATTTTCGGATAAAGCCAAAGAACAAAGGGCAACCCCTAACAACGTAATATGGGTAGAGATAAAGGGGAACAATGAAACCAAGCAACAACAGAGTAAACTCTACCCTTACAGTTTAGTGATGTACAGTGTATCATATATAAAATAAACAGAGAATGACACCCAAATCAGATTAAAGTAATATGGCATACAAACACTTGAGAACACCAGACTAAATAGTACAACTCTTTAGTTTATTTCATTTGTTAGTGTCACTTTTTATAATACATAAATAAAATTTGTTGATTTTTTATACAGAAATGGTCACAATAAACAAAAAACAAAGTACATTATAACAAAATATACATGGATAAAGGTGTTAGACACACACAATAAATATCTGAATTTTATACAAAAAGGAATATACCGCAGAGATGAATACAAAAAACAGGTTCCCAAAAACAGGGGAAAAGGTGAAGGAATATTTTTTGATCAGAACTACATACACTCAAATTCAAACAGCTCACATTCATACAACATTGCATAATTCATCCAACATAAGACCAAAAGATTCTTATGGACCCAACTCAAAGCAGTAACATCGGTAATCCCACGATATTCTGATGGTTATTCAGGATAAATGTCGAAAAACACTTATCTAGAGTACATAATCAATGGGAATGGAGAGGGCCCAACTAAACAACGCCGACGCGCGTTTCGGTGAGACAACTCCAACTCAGGAGTACCACCTTCTTCATGGCGTAAGAAAGACAAACCCCCAAAAAATGGGACCTGTTGAAAGATAAGAGTAAATATAGACATGAAAATATAATACAACAAAACAAAAAAGATGAATCAGGGATATATACAAAGACACAAAAATGTATGCCATATAGCGACCAGAGAGTAATAAACTCCAACATGTGTGTCAGACCCTTGAGGATGAATGAATAAATTTATTTATTTAATACCATTTAGATTGGAAAGTGATAAACAGGCACCAGAGCAATAGTTGAAAGAATGGATGTCAGTTAAAAAAATTAGAAGAACAAATAAAAAGACAAAAGAAGAAGAAAACAGTAAAAAAGACAGTAAAAAAGACGAATCCAAAGGCATCTGTCTAAGCTTTATACAAACAAACTATACAAACTGATAAATAGACATAAACCGGCGAAGGGATATAAATACACATAGGAGCTTACCTGTGTAGGAATAGAAAAAGGGGCTAAACGTTTTAGGAGTAGCTCAATCAGGCAGATATTGGCATAAGGTGGATTAAACGCTGTCCCCACTTGTCCTATTACTCTGTCCTATTTTCAGTTTGGTTAACAGTGAACAAATCCAAAAGGGAGTCCTACTGGGATCTAGAATAAGGAGAAGAAAAGAGACCCAGAAAACGAAGATGTGAATATGAAGGCAAACCCGCTGCAGGTTCTTAATTAACCGTCGGTGAAACAGAGTAAAATACAACATCAAGGCAAATTTCACAAAGAACGAAGAGGGAATAAAGCCATTCACTAAGGGGTGACTTGTGCGCACGTAAACAAACACAGAGCTAATACATTCAGGGAATTTCTAACTTAAAACCAAAAAGGATAAACTTAATGAAGGAAAAAACAGCTCACCTGAGCCCAAATAACTGTAACGCGAGCCCACTTAAGGGGGCAAACAATTGCAGGGTTCAAACGGCGCTCTCAGGGTAGCATGGTCATAAGGTCCACTGGCCCGTTTCAAAGGGCAAACAGTCACGGGATACAAGTGGCGTTTTCAAAATGCCAAGGCCATATCAATCATTTAACTGAAAAATTAAAACAAACGGAAAACAAAAATAATTCGAAGCCAAAACGAACAACAGCATCCCAGACTGATACGCAGAAGGAGCAGCTAAGCTATATAAGTAGAGCTAAATCAAAAGTGCCAGACTCGAAGAAACTCCTGTCAATATATTCACACAGAAAGTACCTTGATGATAAGGTTCAGAGTTGAAGCTCGATCGGCCGTAAACCAAATGATGCGACCCCCAGAAGGATGGTTGCGAGGGAGAGTCTTTCGCCGAGGTTGCATTTGAATTCTCCAGGTGAGTCCCTCCCACACCGTTAGCGAATCAAAGTGGAGGGTGTAACAAATAGCACAAATCCCGCAGAACTCTATCACCGAAGTCGAATTCGAGTTCTCCCGATAGGTCACTCCCTCATGGTTACCTAATCAAGGTAGAGGGTCAGAAACATGAATAAAGAGGGAATGGGAAAATGCTACTCTATAAGAACTTTCGTTATTTCTGACTTCACATTCTGTATATGACTTTCTTAGTTTATAATTCTATATCTATTATTCATCCATATTTCCTTTCCATATCTTCTCTTTTGATTTCTTGGATCTCCATTATATGTCTTACTTTGGCGTCGTCCTTTTTAATCCAGTTCCTCTTTATTCATGTTTCTGACCCCTCTATTTTTTGGTCAGCGATTCTGGTCCTTTTTATATATTTTTTTATTTTTTATTTTTTATTTTTTATTTTCTATTTTCTTGTTGTTTTTCCATTAGCCTTTTCCGTTTTATTGCTGATTAGTTATATCTTTTGATTTAGTCCCTTGGGTCCGTTGATACACGCTTGTCGAGTTAAATTACTTAGGCCTGTCTATATATATTGGTTTCTCCTTTGTCAGTTTGCTTATTTGTTTTGCTGTCGCTTTGTTTTTGCTCACGGGTCCTATCTGTTACACCCTCTACCTTGATTAGGTAACCATGAGGGAGTGACCTATCGGGAGAACTCGAATTCGACTTCGGTGATAGAGTTCTGCGGGATTCGTGCTATTTGTTACGCCCTCCACTTTGATTCGCTAACGGTGCGGGAGGGACTCACCTGGAGAATTCAAATGCAACCTCGGCGAAAGACTCTCCCTCGCAACCATCCTTCTGGGGGTCGCATCATTTGGTTTACGGCCGATCGAGCTTCAACTCTGAACCTTATCATCAAGGTACTTTCTGTGTGAATATATTGACAGGAGTTTCTTCGAGTCTGGCACTTTTGATTTAGCTCTACTTTTATAGCTTAGCTGCTCCTTCTGCGTATCAGTCTGGGATGCTGTTGTTCGTTTTGGCTTCGACTTATTTTTGTTTTCCGTTTGTTTTATTTTTTCAGTTAAATGATTGATATGGCCTTGGCATTTTGAAAACGCCACTTGTATCCCGTGACTGTTTGCCCTTTGAAACGGGCCAGTGGACCTTATGACCATGCTACCCTGAGAGCGCCGTTTGAACCCTGCAATTGTTTGCCCCCTTAAGTGGGCTCGCGTTACAGTTATTTGGGCTCAGGTGAGCTGTTTTTTCCTTCATTAAGTTTATCCTTTTTGGTTTTAAGTTAGAAATTCCCTGAATGTATTAGCTCTGCGTTTGTTTACGTGCGCACAAGTCACCCCTTAGTGAATGGCTTTATTCCCTCTTCGTTCTTTGTGAAATTTGCCTTGATGTTGTATTTTACTCTGTTTCACCGACGGTTAATTAAGAACCTGCAGCGGGTTTGCCTTCATATTCACATCTTCGTTTTCTGGGTCTCTTTTCTTCTCCTTATTCTAGATCCCAGTAGGACTCCCTTTTGGATTTGTTCACTGTTAACCAAACTGAAAATAGGACAGAGTAATAGGACAAGTGGGGACAGCGTTTAATCCACCTTATGCCAATATCTGCCTGATTGAGCTACTCCTAAAACGTTTAGCCCCTTTTTCTATTCCTGCACAGGTAAGCTCCTATGTGTATTTATATCCCTTCGCCGGTTTATGTCTATTTATGTTTGTATAGTTTGTTTGTATAAAGCTTAGACAGATGCCTTTGGATTCGTCTTTTTTACTGTCTTTTTTACTGTTTTCTTCTTCTTTTGTCTTTTTATTTGTTCTTCTAATTTTTTTAACTGATCTCCATTCTTTCAACTATTGCTCTGGTGCCTGTTTATCACTTTCCAATCTAAATGGTATTAAATAAATACATTTATTCATTCATCCTCAAGGGTCTGACACACATGTTGGAGTTTATTACTCTCTGGTCGCTATATGGCATACATTTTTGTGTCTTTGTATATATCCCTGATTCATCTTTTTTGTTTTGTTGTATTATATTTTCATGTCTATATTTACTCTTATCTTTCAACAGGTCCCATTTTTTGGGGGTTTGTCTTTCTTACGCCCTGAAGAAGGTGGTACTCCTGAGTTGGAGTTGTCTCACCGAAACGCTCGTCGGCGTTGTTTAGTTGGGCCCTCTCCATTCCCATTGATTATGTACTCTAGATAAGTGTTTTTCGACATTTATCCTGAATAACCATCAGAATATCGTGGGATTACCGATGTTACTGCTTTGAGTTGGGTCCATAAGAAACTTTTGGTCTTATGTTGGATGAATTATGCAATGTTGTATGAATGTGAGCTGTTTGAATTTGAGTGTATGTAGTTCTGATCAAAAAATATTCCTTCACCTTTTCCCCTGTTTTTGGGAACCTGTTTTTTGTATTCATCTCTGCGGTATATTCCTTTTTGTATAAAATTCAGATATTTATTGTGTGTGTCTAACACCTTTATCCATGTATATTTTGTTATAATGTACTTTGTGTTTTGTTTATTGTGACTATTTCTGTATAAAAAATCAACAAATTTGATTTATGTATTATAAAAAGTGACACTAACAAATGAAATAAACAAAAGAGTTGTACTATTTAGTCTGGTGTTCTCAAGTGTTTGTATGCCATATTACTTTAATCTGATTTGGGTGTCATTCTCTGTTTATTTTATATATGATACACTGTACATCACTAAACTGTAAGGGTAGAGTTTACTCTGTTGTTGCTTGGTTATTTTCGGATGAAACCATGGCTGGATGGGCTATTAAGGGCATCCGCCAGGCTGGGGATGTAATAGAAAAGCAAGGGGTTCGTCACTTCAAAGATATACAGAAGGATTTTGGGTTGCAAAGCTGCAATTTTTTTAAGTATTTACAGCTTCGTAGCTTTTTTTGTAAGAAAATTGGTGGGGCATGCGGGTTTGCTAGTAATTGTATAATTGATATCTTGCAAAGTGGCACTAAGGGGGCGATTAAGTTCATCTATGCAGAATTGATTAATTTGAAACAAGACGATTTAATTAAACATGAGGGTAAGTGGGCTGAGCGTGTGGGGCTGCCCCCGGAATAGTCATGAAATCTTTAGATATGGGTCAGTCAGTTCTATTTCTGGCTGGGCTTCAGGCACAACACTTTAAAACTGTTTTTTCTTTATATTATACCCCAGCCAAAATAGCACAATGGGGCGGTTCTACAGGGACTTCATGCCCACGGTGTGGGGGACTGGAAGCAGATCTGGTGCACATGTTTGCTTCTTGTCCTCGGCTGCAGGCATTGCTGGATTTAATTACGGAATATTTAGACCATATACTCGGGGTAAAAACAATACTAACCCATGAAATAATTTTGTTAGGATTAAGTGGAACAAATCAGAATGAGACTGCTTACCAATTTATTTTTATCGCTATGGCGGTTTTAAGGATTAACATTGCCTCTGCCTGGTTAGATCCCCTCCCCCCCACCTTTCAGCAATGGCTAGCTCGTCTACTTTCCATAAACACAATGGAAAGTGCAATATATGAAAGGAAGGGAAAAAAAGCGAAATTATTGGGCAAACATATCTGGGCACCCTTAATAAAATGGAAGGAATCAATATAATTTAACCTCCCCGGTGTGGGAAGACAATGATGGTTGCTAAGAACTGTGAATCAGGGTTTTCTCAAATGCCTCATGGGAGGGCCTTTTGTGTTATTTTTTTTTTTTAATTGCACTTGCTGTTAATTGTATGCCTTTTATTTCTTGAGATTTGCTTTCTGCCTCAAGTAGTATAATTGTGTGGATATCATCTGCTTTATGATATTATGTATCTGTACTGATCTCTCACTGTGGGAAAAGGGGGGATAAAAATCTTAATAAAGATATTTAAAAAAAAAAAAAAAAAACTAAAATATATTTATTTAGGTTCAAACACACCCCTCTAGTCTCTTTATGAGACTGGAGTTCTAAGTACTTAAGTTACAAGTGAGTAATCATCAGTAATAGCACAAATACACGTTTGGGCCCTAGGGGCGTACCAAACCATATACCAAAAAAGTGGTATAAGAACCACGACTGAACTAGACACAAGGCCTAGAGCCTGTAGAAGCGCTGGGACCCCAAGGAACCACCCAAGGTAGTGACACAGGGGACCCACGGGGACTGTATTCAGTGTGTGAACACAACCGCGGGTTCCTGTTATCTTCTATGGGCAATGTCGCGGTTGGAAATTTAAAGATTAGGGACACTTAGAATCAAGTCAGGACCAAACCCTTTTGGACTTAAGAAATTCTAGGGCTAGCACCCACGGGAGCATCGGAGTACTCCATTTACCTCACCCAGGGAAGCCGGGTGCATAGGTGTCTTTTGGTGTTGGGTCGCGGCATTGATTTCAATGGAAGCCTGCAAAGAAATGCTGCTGCCGTGAAGAGGAGGAGTGTCCGAAGAGATCCAAGCCTGGATGGAAGGAACCTGAAAGCAGAGGGGACAGAGTCTGGGTCACTAGCCAGTGACCGAGGGCAGGATGGACCAATGCCCACAGATGTTGGGTGCTTCAGGTGAGTTGATGGGGCAAGTCACTGGAAGTCAGAGAAAGGACTGCGGTGCAGACCAGCAAGGTCTGAGGGATTCACCCAGCAAGGGTAAGTCAGGGCATGTCTGGAGCAACCAGGAAAGTCCAAGCAGAAGAGGAGTTGCCTTTGTCGGGACCTGCTAGCCAACGGGCTAGTGATCGCGAAGGCGCCCCAAGTGGTCGCACTTGAAACTGGCCCACGGGTCACTCGTGGAGAGGAGGCCAGCAATCTTCGGTGCAGGAGGTGCTCAAGGCTGGGGCTACTCGGTGCCCAAAGCACAACTTTGAGGAAGCCATGGAAGATGATGTTGCTGCAAAAGATCACGGTGTCCACGTCACCCATGATAGCCAACGGCCTCAGCTTTGCTGTGGACTCAGGGTAGCCTTGGGAAAGTCTGGAAATCCACCTCTGGTGATGCATAGACTTCGGCGTCCGGCGGGAGCTTTAGCGATGCAGACCGGTCAGTTGCTTCTTTGGTGCCTGCCAAGCAGGGGAGTCACTCCTTGACCCCAAGGGAGATTTCTTCAGTCTTCTAGTCAGGATAGAACATCGAAGGTCCAGGATGTACATTGCAGAGTTTCGTCCAGGGTAATCTAAAGTCCTAGGGACTGGATTCCTATACTTATACTAAGTTTAGGGGATGGACTAACTCTAAGGCCCCACCTATGGGTGGGTCTGGAAAGAGGGGTGGTTACACCCATTTCCTTTGTCCAGTTTCGCACCAGAGCAGGGACAGATAGCCCCTGCAACCGGTTTGAACTGGACTATGCACAGGGACACCAAATGTGCCCCCAGTGCAGGACTTCAAAGCACCACAGAGTGCTCCCGCCCAGCCCCAATACACATCTGCCTGTCTGGGGAGGTGGTTACACTCCCCTTCGACAGGAAACCTATTGTCCAGGCCTCCCCTGCCAGAGTTTCGGCCAGCAGCAGGAGGCCAGACCCGTGTCTGTGGCAGAGGCATCCATTTTGTGATGCCAGGGCTCAGGAAAGTCCTACCGGGTTTGACCAGTGTGAACATGTCTCTCCCTCTAGAAGGGTGGAATGCTACCCCCGCCACCAGAACTGGCGGGGGGGGGGGGGTAGTATTCCAAAGCATTTGACACCAAACACAACATGTTTTGATGCAGCCATTCCAAAGTTAGCATTTACCGTAAGGTTATAATGCACTTAAGAGTATATGGTATGGCTGTATCACAGAACAGCCCTAAGGAAGTATTTCCGAAAGCTGCAGAGGGGCTCAGCTCATGCTTGGGCACCCTCTCACACAAAACCAAGCACTCTGCCTTCAGGATTGTCAAGGCCTGCCATAGGAGTGACTTATAGGTTTATATGTGTCTGTATATATATATATGTGGATATAGGTAGCCTATACCACTGTAAGGGATGCGAGCACACCCTTACCCAGGCTGCAGTAGCCGACCTGTGGTGCCATCTTGGAGTGCTTCCCAGGGTTGGCATAATACATGCTTCAGCCTCTGGTAGGCCTCTGAGGTAGCTATGCCCTAGGTACATAGTATCCCATATACTAGGGGCTTATAAAGCACTCCAGAATCCAATTAGATATGTACCTAATGTACATGGAAACCATTTTAGAGAGTAAGCAGCTAGGCTGTGGGCCTGATTAGCAGGGCCACAGAAAGACTAAGGTCGAAAAACAGTGAAACACCAGCAAAAAGTGGGGGTACCCATGTGAAGCAGATCCTACTCTCCTACACAGCGCTGCAAGCCCACTAGTAGTATATAATGTACAGGCTCTGTGTATATGGGATACCACTGTACAAGGGACTAACAGGTAAAAATGCCAAACAGGTGTAGACTAGCACACCAAGTTTACAGGGGAGAGCACATGCATTTTAGTACTGATCAGTAGTGGTAAAGTGCCCAGAGTCACAGAGCCAAAAAAAACAGGTCAGAAAAAATACAGGATTAAGGAAAAATGTTTGGGTGTAACCCTGCTAAAAGGGTCAGGTCCAACATTCGGTCTCGGCAAGTGGGGAACCAGTGATAGCCCTCCATGGTCATCAACCTGTCAGGGAGCTTGGTTAGGACTGTTCCTTGTCTGTGTCAGCTGCAGATGAGGAGGAGCCAGTGGGTGCCCCTCCTTCCCGCCTGGAGTAGGACCAAACTCTCATATCCCATGCACTGGGTGAAGGCCTCCCTCCATTTAGGCAGGCGCTGCCATTTTGCCACTTTCCAATTTTCCAATGCATCGTTATTTCTCGCTTGGCAAGGACCAGGGTAAAGTCTGCAAATTTGATAGTCACATTATATTTGTTTGGGCGTGGGAATCCACCTAATAGGCATTTTAATTCTCTGTGCCTGATTTTGATAACTAATTCATTTCCTGGCTGTAATTATGCACCCAATCAGTCAATCAATAATCTTTATTGTTCAGTTAATTAAAACTGACAATTGGTATAAGATCACAATTTAAAAGTATCATTAAATAAAATCTGGCATTCTTACAGATCTCCATGCAATCGTCCTGCATTAGTTATAAAAGAATTAGACATACCTAGACGCCAATACCAGTTTTACCAAAACGTTTTATATACGTGCTCTAAAAATCATGAGACAGGATTAAATTACTAGTGCAATTACTGGACGCATACTTTGAATTGGTGTCAAGATCATTCCACAGGAAATACTGAGCCAAAAGGGGCAGATGATGGGTCATACAAAATAATAGCCTTTAAAGTGTAAATACTCAGGAGAAAAGTGCTTAGGGGCATATTATCAAGACAGGAGATAAAATTATCGCCGCTTTAGCGGCAGAAAACTGCCGATAAAACGGCGATAATGGGCTTGATAATATGCTCTATGGAATTCCAATTGTAGCCCATGTTAGATGTGAAGGACGTCTAACATGGGCTTCAATTGGAATTCCATAGTATAGAGCATATTATCAAGCCCATTATCGCCGTTTTAGCGGCAGTTTTCTGCCGCTAAAGCGGCGATAATGTTATCGCCTGTCTTGATAATATGCCCCCCAATGTTTATTTGATTTCATTTCATCATACAGGGCGTACTGGGCCAGAGAGAGGAAGACCAGGTATAACATGTAATAACTTTGGAAGTGCAATTACTCTTGAAAAAAGTGCTTTAGCTTAATTTTATTTCTGCATATAGAAATACTGGCCCAAAGAGAGGAAGATGACAGATCATAAATGGTCTCTGTTGTTAATACTGAAAAAAGACCATGATAGAAAGTGCATACTGTTTACTCAAGTGTCCCGCAAATTCGTGCATTGGTGACTCAGACATTCTTGCCCTAGCACAATGCTACTGACTACTGTAGTCTCAGTCAGTTTGGAGACATTCACCAAATCATAGTAAAAGAGCACTCCTTTATATTTCTGTTATTCCTAGTTTTGAGCCTGCGATAGTATAAACATAAAACATTTCCCGCAGAACATAGCACCCTCTCCTTGAAGGTAGGATATAATTGCCTGCCAACACCTGTGTATGCTGTTCCTGATAAAGTACGGTCTCAGCAAACCTTTTTTGTTCCATCACTAGAGCTGGGCAGGTACAGACATCGTGAAAAATATTTTCCTTTGAGTAGTTGCAAAGCCGACATGAGATCTCAGTGGAGAATTGCATCCAGGAGGGGGGGTTGTAGCGAGTTTGAAGATCGCCCAGCCACGGATTCAGCAGTTTAAGCTTGTATTTTAACCCAAACAGTTTCCCTAAGTATGATTGAGGATTTAGGAGGCCTTATGAGCCTGTTATCATCCAAGCATGAGATCTCTGGGACAGCATTGCTTTAGCATTGACGGAAGAAATCTTTTTCCCAGTTCAATTTATGACTGTTAAAAGCTTGTTGTGAAAGGGTTAAGTCCCAAAGGGGCATATTATCTAGAAACGGTGTTAAAATTATCGCCGGTTTAGCAGCAGAAAACTGCCGCTAAAGCGGCGATAATGGGCTTGATAATATGCTCTTGCGAATTCCCATAGAAGTCCATGTTCTGGTGTGAACATGGGCTTCTATGGGAATTCTCAAGGGCATATTATCAAGCCCATTATCGCTGCTTTAGCAGCAGTTTTCAGCCGCTAAAGCGGCGATAATTTTAACGCAGTGCTTGATAATATGCCCCCAAGTTCCTCTGTCTTAAAAGTTGTTAAAGCCAGGTTTAAGTAGTCATGAGCATCAGTGATTTTTGGATCACTTATGGCCTTTCACACAGTACTGTTTAGGGTGGATCTGGGATCATTTTTTAATTTATAAAAAAAATTCAAATAGGCACCCAGGCTGCTTGCATTCTGTTTCCGGAAGCCAACTCCAGCCGAATGTATGCTGGAGAAGCATAGCAAGGTAGATGGAACACATGAGAATATGTCCCTGTAATGGCATTATCAACTTTATCACCTCTTCCTCTCGACACCTGAGCTCCATACATTAGCTAGGGCGCATGTTTTGGCAGCCCTAACTTGAAGGAGTGGCTGAGGAGACATTCCTTTTAAAGAGTTCCTTAAGGAGCAAAAAGCAGAGGTTAGAGTGTGATTTCTCCATTGTATCACACTGCACTATTTGATAAAAGCACCTCTTGAGTCAAAGATTCCGCCCAGATATTTGTATTCCAACACGGGTTCCAGAGGGGTACCTTTTAGGTGTTAAATTGGCGGTGGGCATCTTCTTGTAGTCACTAGCATTGTTTTAGTTTTGGAAAGATAAACTCATAGCCCGTGAGTTGCAGTATACCAGGCCATTGCATTCATGAGTCGCTGTAGATTGACCTTGGTGTGACTAAGCAGGACAACTCCATTGGCGTACTGCATGAGAGAAGCGCTGAATCCAGACAACATGGTAGAATGAGAGTGAATGCTATTGAGCACACTTGTTAGTTCCGCAAGATACAAGTTCAAGAGAAACACAGCCAAGATGCATCCTTGTTTAAACTTATTATTCGTGGGGATTTCTTTGAGACCAACACAACTTTTCCCAGCCTTACCCTTGCCCACGTATTGGTGTACAGCAACTGGATGGCTCTTAAGAGAAGAGGAGAAATTCCCCAGCTTTGCAGCTTGGAACACAAGATGTTACACTGTACCGTATCACAGGCAGAAAGAAAGTCCACCGAACACAGATGCAGACTTAATGAATGGCGCCTGGTTTGTTCATTTAGCAGGGCAAGCATTAAGACATTTGTATTTTTGGGATGAACCCGGTCTGGTTCACCAGCACCAATGAACCTGCTTTAGCCCAGGCAGTCAGTTCGGCAAGCAGCCATTTGGCAAAATATTTTGACTCTCCGTCCATTAGGGCAAGTGACCGGTAGTTGGAGGGTAGTACAGTCTTCCCTGCTTTACAAATAGGGACCAAGATTGATCCTCACCAGCTCTCTGAGATTACCTGTTTTTTTAGAATATGATTGTATAAGGAGGTGAAATGTGTATCCCAATACTGGGGGTTCTGTTTGAAGATTGCTTGGGGTAAGCCATTAGGGCCCGTGGTGCCATCATGGTGACTGGTGAATTTTATTTTCTGCACCTTTCCAGTAGAGATAGGACATACTGAGCCTTTCACCTCCAGACTTGAGGACCCTTCATCATAGTCCCCTGTGGTAATTGGAACCCTTGTTATCCCCTTGTAAAAGTTTGTCCTCTCATGTTCAATGTGGAGTACATACTATGCTGACGCCCAGGCATTGTGTCTAACAAGAATTGAGGCATCTGGGTGTCAACTGAATGCTCTCCTCCTCTAAAGCCACTCGATTAAAACAAATAGGATATATTGTTACCATAGTTCCACTCTTTTCCAATGGAGCATCTTTGGTGGACAAAAAGTAATGTGCCAACTTGTGCCATTAGCTAGAAAAATTGAGAAATAAAGGCCAGATATTTGGACTATTTCAAACTGTACATGGAGAGGGGTGTTTTAGGTGTCTGTAAGAGACAATGCGACTTAAGTTGTGAGTGTTACTAAAATACCTGTTCACACGAGTTTGAAGCTGAACAACATGTTTTGAGCTGTGACTGGAGCAGGATGATGGGCGCATGATAACCACAGGTGTAAATGCAAACCCATGCAAACAAGCATCCATGTAATGTCAAAGGAATTTCATCATGGTATGAATCAGTTTTTCTAATATGTTTACGTGATATGAGATAGCCAGAATGCTGGGAGCTTATGCCTAACTATCTAGTTGTAAGCATTTTGCCTCACAATGGGATGGCTAAGACTCCAGTACTGTGATAACATAACACATGTATTTGTAAAGCGCACATTCACCACTACAGGTATCTTGGTGCTGAATAACAGATGTTTGTTGTTACCCAACGGTACTCATTTTATCAACCTCAGATGGATGAAAGGCTGAGTGGACCCGCCGGGATTTGAACCTGTGACCATTAGGTAAAATACAGGCCTTTTCAGTAGACGGATTAGTCCACTGAGCCACCAGATACAGATGTATGTCATCCTCTAAGATAATTTCTATGCTAAATCTATGCGGTGGTATTTCAAGAAGCTACATTTCTCTGTTACCTCTCCCAATTTGCTCAGCCCAGGTTTTGCACCATCACAGGTGCATGACGCTCTGTGAAACCAAATATACTGTCCCTGCCCTTAATCTTCATCTTCAGTCTTGTAACTTTCATCAGACTTTTCTTCCCTCTTGCATCATGTCAAGTCTCACCCCAGCCTGGCAGCAGTAACTAGATACTTAGGGGCAGATTTACTAAGGACTAACATTGTCCTTGCATGATGTAAGGCACTGGAAGTCAAGTCAAGTCCTTAAATGGGATTTTCAAAGCCACGCTTAGGGTTATTTGAACTGCCTTGTATGGCTTTGTAAAGAAATGTAACGCAACGGAGTGGCTTGCACTGCATTACATTTTGTTGTGGTAGGGGTTTCATGCGTGGAGCATGGCTGTACCCGTGCATCCATCCAGGGAATTTGATGCAACCCCAAATTTACAAGAGGCAGTAAATGTCAGATTGAGAGCAAAAATGGTGTACCTACCACAAAGAGGCATAACGAGAAGAAATATCTTTATTTCTCCTTTTTACTTCCTTTTTCTATGCTTGATGCATTCTGCATCACACAAAGAATGCATATTGTCTCCTAGGATTGTCTTTATGCATGAGGATATCTCTTCCCACACAATAACACTCCTGCCTGTATTCAGACACTTTTGCAGCATGGTACAAGGGTTCCTGCGTTGATGCTATGCAGCGCAGAGTGCGCTTAATTTAGAGACGGGTGATAATCATAATAGCCTACAATGTTTGGATTCAATAAAAAATCCTGAGGAAAATCAACTGTTCAAATTTTGTCTATGATACTATCATGAAGGTGGAAGAAAAACACTCGAGAGTTCGCATCTACATTTACCATGACCTCCCACATGTTGAGCTATCTCCACAACCACTCTACTTAAACCAGATCCTAGTTCTCTCTGCTGAGGTGAATGAAGATGGCAGGACACCAGATGACATATTTTCTGTTTAGGACTCTTACACTACTGTATTTATATTATATCGACTCATGCACCGTATTACACTGAGTTTTTCCCAAATTCATGTGGTGTGAAGCTTTCTTATCAAATTTACTGAACTGTGGAAATTGTGATATTTAAGTAATGTGAAGCATAGCATTACATTACAGGACACAGAAACAGAAAAAAATTGTGGTGGCATCAACTGCGAGCTGATGGTTTCATGGCAATGTGCAAGGTGAACAACAAGAAAGACAAGGCGTTTCTACAAATATGCACAACGTTTAGATTCAGTGAGGTCAGCATACGGGCGTACTTTGACAATGAGAAAGTGACGCTTCTGGCTCCAGTTGCTGCGATTCTGGTTGGATACAGCTGGAGTATCAGCACAGGATTGTAACTAATGCATTTTCCTGACTTTAATCAGAGCCATTTTTAGCCCTTTATAACAGTTCTTCTTTTCATGTTCAATGTAAAAGCTTATGATTCACAGTAAAGTTTTGGCAGACTAGACCAGGGAAAGCTGATTCAAACACAGAGCCCACAGACTGTGAACAATCCTTAACAAGTGACAAACCTCATACAGACCGCCATGCAGAGCTGGCAAGTTTGCAAGGTCCATGCATAATGTGCTACTCCCGTCTAGGATATTTCTTTGAATTCTGGGACTTGTAGTCCTTCTTTTTGAGGAATTAGCAAGACCACAAGTCCCAGAATTGAAAAAACAAAAAGCTGAACTGGAGTAGCATATCACGCATGGACCTGTGAAATCTGGCAGGGTTGCTATGGGTGTTTATGCATGAGATTAAGGTGTTGAGGGAAGAGATTGTTAAAAGGCATAATTGAGGGGGCGTGGCTTCGGAGCCGTTGGTGATGGCCGCTGCTTTCGGGAGCTCCGCGGCAACGTAGGCAGCGGGGAGTCTCCAGGCTTCTTTTCCTCTGTATTGGACCGCGAAACCGGCATTTCTTTCGTCGGAATACTTCAGCTATCGCTGTGAGGATTAGCGGAGAGTTTCCATGCCGTTAAGGTGATTTTATATCGGAAAATGCGGTCAGTCAGAACAGCGGCTGCCATTTTGTTTTCTGTGACGATATTTTCCTGATGCATTTGTTGCCTTTTTATCAGTGCCATTCGCTACAGGACTTCTACTATAACACATGAACAAAGGTTTTTCCTCATTTGCGTTGTCATTTCCTGGTCTTCTTTGTGACAGTTATTGGAGTACCTCCTGCAGACTCTTTTTCTTCATTTTTCTTTTTTCTTTTCATCAACGCTTTTTTGCGGAATTCCTCTAACTTTGACAAGTATTGCTTTCCGAACCGTCTTTCCTTGTGACCTTCTCTACCATCATCAAAAGGGACTTTGTCTTCCTTCTTTCTCTTCATGGCAATGCCGCGTGGTGCTCGTAGTGGTACTCATAGTGGGGCTCACCAAGTTATCTCCCCGCCATTGGCTGATAACAACCCTTTTAATGTCCTACGAGATAATATGGATGAAGCTCCCCCGGAATCCTCTGACCCTAAGGCTTCCTCCTCGGCGGATACTCGTCCCAAACAACTCTCCAAACTACCAGCAGCTTCGCCTTCTGGCAAACGGGTAAAAATTAATCCTCCTTCTCCTACTAATCCACCCTCTTCAGTCTCTATGGAACTTCTCCTTGATGAAATTCGTGCTCTGAAGCCGTATATGGAGGAAACTAATTTGCGCTTACAAAGCCTTGAAGACAACTGGTCTCACACCGTCCAGAGAGTTGTGGCCCTTGAACAAAGAGTTGACGCGTCTGAGGATACCATACATCAAGTCCCCATTTTACATACAGAAATTGATCGTCTTAAGCAACAAGTCGAACAATTGGAAAACTGCAACAGGCGCAATAACCTGCGTATTTATGGTTTGGTTGAAGGTCTTGAAGGTTCTAATCCAATCTCATTTTTCCAGTCATTCTTACCTTCTCTTCTTGGTCTTCCTGAATCTCCTCCTTTGAACATTCAACGCGCTCACCGTTTGGGCCGGATGTCTGCTTCTTCCTCCTCCTCAGCGAGACCCAGAGGTACTATCTTATATTTTCTGGAATATACTGACCTACTCAAGGTACTCCAAGCTGCCAAACAAAAAGGAAAAATTTCTTGGCATGGCTCCAACCTATTTTTTACTCAGGACTATGCCAAAGTGACTGCTGATCGTCGGAAAAGGTTCCTGGAAATGAGACCTGCTCTTCGAAGTCTTAATGCTAGATATGGCCTTTTTCATCCATGCCTTTTTAAAGTGACATATAACAACAAGACTATATCTTATGAAGATCCGGCTGTTCTCCAACAATTTTTGAATACTTGTCGTCATGATTCTATGGATGTTTCCAGATTGTAACTGTTTTGTTTTCCTCATGGAGAATGTTTGCTGTTTTACTGTATTCGGTTTTAATGTTCTACATTGTTAACATTTGTATTTTGTCTTTTTCCCTTTAGTTTTGGATATTTGGGCCCCTGTATCTTATCCTCTTCAGTTTTCCTGGATGACGTCCCCCCTGTCGTTGTTGCCCTGCGGTTTCCCGTTCGGCGTTCCATTTCCCTGATGTGGTTCCAACACCCTCTTCCTTTCTTGTTTTCTTGTGGTATGTTTTTTGCCATTGTGTTCTTATGTTTATGGAATTGGTTGATTCTGCTTTGTTGTTCTCTTCTCTTTATTCTATTTTCTTCTTTTGCTTCTTATATCTTCTTTGCTACCGTTGTTTCACTCTTTTTCTTTTTATTCTTACTTCCTGTTCTTTTCTTTTTCTTTATCTCTTTCTTTTTAACCATTTACTTCAATCTATTTTTTACCTCTCTTTTTCACCTGTTTATTCCTATTTTCTTCCCGTATTTCAATCTCGTTTTCTCTTTGTATTCTTTGATTTTCTTGCCTTGTTCAATGCAATGTGTTTATGGCAGTTCTTCGGTTGTATTTACTAAATTATGTATCTTCTTTTCTTTCTTGTACTTGGTATGATTTCTTCTCCCTGCAATGCTCTGTTTCTCCTTCTCTTACTAATGTAAGGATTACTATCCAGTTTTTCTCTACTTATGCTTTTCTGTTTTCCTTTTATTTGCATTTTCTTCCTTATCTGTAAATGTCTTTGAATATTTTATTTTGGAATGTTAAAGGTCTTGGTTCACCTATTAAACGCCAAAGAGTTTTGTCTCATGTAGCAAATTTAAAAGGGGATATTGTCTTATTACAAGAAATTCATGTTAAAGATACTGAAATTCCTAAGTTACGTCGTAATTGGGTTGGTCATGTTTTTGCCTCTCCTGGGTCTGGGAAACGCAATGGTGTCGCCATTTTATGCCATAAGAGGTTAGATGTTCATCTTGTCAATCAGGATAATGATGCAAATGGTAGGTGGGTAGCAGTTTCTCTGTTGATTAATAAAATTCCTCTGACTATTATTAATATTTATGCCCCCACTGTTCCGGATAAAGTCTTTTGGCCCCATATTCTTTCCCTACTCATGCAAGTCACTGATGATTATCTGATTTTGGGTGGTGACTGTAATATGGTTATAGACCCCTTTTTGGACAGAAGATCTGATTCTAGGTTCTCCCCCTCTCACATGCATTCTTTGTTTACCTCCACTATTTCCCAAAGAGCCCTTGTTGATTCTTGGAGGCTTTGCCACCCTACCCTTAGAGAATACACTTTTTACTCACCTCCTCACTCTTCCCAGTCCCGATTAGATTATATTTTTATTTCCAAAGCCCTCACTCAACTTATTACTCACTCAGACATAGGTTCTATCTTAATTTCTGATCACGCTCCAGTCTCTTTAAGTCTGGGTTTACTCCCCCCCGTGAAAGGCACTAGGAGATGGAGGTTTAATAACTCTCTTTTACTGGACCCACAGTTTACACCAGCTTTTATGGATTTTGCCTCTTCATTTTTTGAAGACAATGACTCGCCTCAGCTATCCCCTTCCCTTATTTGGGATACATTTAAGGCCGCTTCTAGAGACTTCAATATTACATTTGTTACCCATAAGCGTCGTAAAGCCTCTCAATCTATTCATTTGCTTAACGCACAAATTAAACAATTAGAACACTCCTTTTACCTCTCTAAGAAACAATCTGACCTAGATGATCTTATTAAGGCTAAACTTTCCTTTAATAAAATTTCTACTGACTCTGCCAATTTATTTTTACTTAAGTCTAGTGCTAAATATTACACCGCACAAAATAAAGCCGGTAATCTTTTAGCTAGATACCTCAAAGTTAAGAAGGAGCGTACTAAAATTTAATCCATTGTTACCTCCTCTAATGTTGTGGTTCATAAAGACAAGGATATTTTAGCTGAATTTACGGATTTTTATCAACGTTTATATACTCCTGAATCCTCTCCTGTCTTGTCTGAAATTACTCGATATTTATCCTCCATTGCTCCACCTTCCTCTTCAGAGGTTGATTTCTCCCCTTTAGAGGCTGATATCACGCATAATGATATTCTGGAGGCTATTCAAGTTCTAAAGAGGGGTAAGGCTCCTGGCCCCGATGGGTTTACTATAGAATTTTATTCCCATTTCTCCTCTTTACTTCTTCCAAGAATTCATCAATTATTCTCATCCTTTATAACATCTCAAAAATCTGAAGGTACCTTTCAGGAGGCCCTTATTTGTCTTCTCCCCAAGGATGGTAAAGATCACACCTTCTGTAAGAACTATAGACCCATTTCTTTAATGAATTTAGATTACAAAATTTTTGCTAAGATCCTTGCACTTCGTTTAGAAAAAATTCTTCCACAATTAATCGCCAAAGAACAGTGTGGTTTTATCAAAGGACGTCACCTATCTGACAATACCCGTCTTTTCTTTAATGTCTTAAGTAAATCTCATTCTCATAAGACGTCATTGGCAGCTATTGCACTGGACGCTGAGAAAGCTTTTGATAGAGTCAACTGGCAATTTATTTTTACTTCCCTTTCTTGGTTTGGTTTTGGCCCTAAGTTTCTTTCATATGTCTCAATTCTCTATTCTTCTCCTAGGTCCTTTATTTTGGCCAATGGCCTTGTCTCTTCCTCCTTTCCTCTTCTTCGTGGTGTTCGGCAGGGTTGTCCGCTTTCTCCGCTCCTATTTATATTAGCATTAGAGCCCTTCTTAACTAAGATTCGTATGAACGCTGATATTTCTGGTTTCCCTTATGGTTCTACACAGTTAAAGATCTCTGCATACGCAGATGATATTTTGTTATTTCTCTCGAATCCTCATACGTCTCTCCCAGCATTTTTATTAGAGGTTTCGAACTATGCATCAGTGTCTGGCTATAAGCTTAATGTAGACAAGTGTGAAATCCTTCCTCTCAATAAATTCTGTTTTCATGCCGATTTCTTAACTTCTTCCTTCAACTGGAGCCCAAACAAAATCAAATATCTTGGTCTTTGGTTTACACCTTCTATTAAAGATACTGTGGCTTTGAACCTTAAAAATTTACTATTAGCTCTTACTGCCTCTACGAAACAATGGCATCCCTTATTCTTATCTTGGTGGGGTAGATTAGATTCTATCAAGATGATGTTGGTACCGTTAGTCTTATTTCTCTTGTCGAATCTTCCAGTTCACATTCCTAAATTTTATTACAAGAATATTTATTCCGTATTATCTAAATTTTATGGCAAAACAAAACTGCCAGAATGTCTTTTTCTAGACTTAAATCTCCTAAACATTTAGGTGGCGTTAATTTTCCTGACTTTTCCTCATATCATACTTCCTTTTTTCTCACTCACTCTGCCTCTTTCCTTTCTGATCATACTCCTGACCCCTCTTCTTGTCCTTTGTGGGTAGAGGTTGAATCTTCCTTTTTTCATCCCTTTGCGTTTGAAGAGTTTGTTTCATTGTCGCAAGCTCCAAAGAAATTTTCTCTTCCCATTCTTCAACATGTTCGTAAGACCTTTCAACCTATTATTTTGCACAACCTGGATGACCGTGCTCGTTTTTTACAATCTCCTATTTGGTATAACTCTTTTATCAAAATTAAAAATAGATCTATTTTTTGGAATGACTGGTTATCTCTAGGTCTTAAATGGACTCATCAACTCTTTCATGATGGTTCTTTTATCCCCTTTTCTGTTCTTCAAGATCGTTTCTCTCTTCCCCTCTCTTCTTATCCCAAATATATTCTATTAAGAACGGCGGCTCAAGCTACTTTTGATGCTCTTATGGGTACTTCCATTCAATATAACTCTCCTCTCATTTCCTTACCATTATTGCATTCCTCTCCATCTGCCTCTCAAATTTACACCAAATTGCGAGATTCGTCTGCTCATCGAGTGGAATCTGCTGTGGAATGTGCTTGGGAATCAGATTTAGATGACTGTTTTCCGCTTACTACCTGGGATAACATTTGGATCAAAATAAGGAAATCGTCTAGAGCGGCAAATACAACTCAAACTCTATTTTTTATATACAATAGACTTTTAATCACCCCATACAAACTACACCACATTGACTCTTCTATCCCGTCTATCTGTTGGTCCTGTTCGGCTTTAGTGGCTGATCTTAAACTCATGTTGTTTACCTGTCCTGCTGTTCACCTTTTTTGGAACAAAGTATGGCAACAAATTAATTCCATTTTTCCACCAGTTTCCCCTTTTCTCTTTCTCATATTTTTCTTGGTAGTCTTTCACAAATGTGGTCCTCCTCCAATGCTGATACTTCTATTGTTGATCTCCTTCTTGCTGTGGCATTTCAACAAATCACGAAAGCTTGGAAGGATACCTCCCTTATTTCTTATCAAGCATGGTGGTATGGGGTTTGCTATAACCATAGACTAGATAGAGCTTATGTCCAGCCTATTTCCCTTGCGATTAAAAGGGACTTATTATGGTTACCCATTACCTCCTTTCTGAATGTGTCTGCCCAACCCCTTCCCTTACATAATCCTTGCAGGGAGGAAGTGTCTAAACCTCCTTGATCTTTTTATTATTATTATTAATAATTCTGATAGTATTAATGTATGAAGTTTGCCAATTTGTTCTATCTCTTTTTGAGTGTTAATTCTTGTATTATGAAGTCATATTTTTTCTTTATTCTGCCAGTTATTTACTATATTGTTGTAATATATTTATGATGATATCCCTTTCTCTTTCCTTCTTTTCTTCTTTCTCTTTTTCTTTCTACTCCTTTTTATTTTTCTGAAATGTTTTACAATGTATTTTTTCCCACAAATGTATATTATTACTGTACTGCAACTTTTTCGTTCTTCAATAAAATCTTCTTTAAACTGAAAAGGCATAATTGAATAAGAGTTGGTATTAGAAAGGGAAATATGATATGGTAGTGCCTGGTGCAAAGATGTGAACGCTCCTTCAGCAAAATAAATTGGTGGCAATGCCTTTGAGCAATATCAAAAGAGAGTCACATAAGAGTTTTCCTGATTCCCATCTGGATATCATTTTTTTATTGTTTGGGTCTGTCTGAAGATACACACCTGATGATTACATAAAAACAGGCGTTCTGCCTCTGTTGAAGCCAATTTCATTGCATTCAGTGTTCACATTCAACTTGGAGTTGGCAGTGACAATGGCTCTTACACTCTAATATTAGACGGCTGCACTTTGAAATAGAATGATTTGATCTACAGTCGTTTATATGATGTGAGGTGCTTGGGGTCTGGATCACATGCTATAGACCAAGAAATATATATATATATATATATATATATATATATATATATATATATATATATATATATATATCCCACACTGTCCCCTTAAAGCCAAGGAAACACTCGGACACTCCGTAGAAAGCAAATATTTAATCCAGCAAGCAGAACGACGCGTTTCACCTTTACGGCTTTGTCAAGTCAATATTCTTGCCCAACATTCAATGTGACGCCATAGAGGTCTTTGAAAAGGGTGTCCTACATGATTTACATAAACTTAGATTCAAAAAGATTCAAGGAACCAAAAAGAACCTTACAGCTGCACAAATTGCATCCATTGATCAGTTGGTGGGGGACAAGAGCATTGTTATCAGACAATCTGATAAAGGTGGTAATATTGTTGTCTTAGACAAACAGAAGTATTTGGCTGAAGGTTTGAGACAACTTAATGATACTACCTGCTATTGTGTATCTAGCATGGCTGAGGTTTTACAATCTAATATCATGTATAGGGAAACACTTGTCGAATGGAGAGAGAGAGGTTTGATTGAATGGGAGGAATTCAATTATTTATATTGTGCTCATCCCAGAATACCTATTCTATACCTACTCCCCAAACTTCACAAGAGTATCAGTGACCCACCGGGTAGACCCATTGTGTCTTCTATGGGGTCATTGTTAGAAAACACATCCAAATTCATTGATTATTTTCTAAGACCTTATGTAGTGGCTCTACCTTCCTACCTGAAAGATACCACCCATTTCCTTACAACTGTTGATGGTATACACTGGGAGAAGGATTACCTCTTGGTCTCCCTTGATGTTAGCAGTTTGTACACCAGTATCCAACATGATCTGGGTGTGCGGGCTGTGAATTATTTCTTCAAATCTAGATCCATTTCACTGACTAACCATTCACAGATGATTTTGAAGATGATTGAGATCTGTCTCAAAAATATTTTTTTTATTTTTGATGACACCATATACAGGCAGTCACAGGGCACAGCCATGGGAACCTGCTTCGCCCCCAGCTATGCCAATTTGTTCATGGGCTGGTGGGAGGAGCAGGTTGTCATGGAAATGGCGGAATTCATCAATGTGGCCCTGTGGCTGCGCTACATTGATGACATATTTTTTATTTGGTGTGGTGATGAAAAGTCTGTCAGAAACTTTATTGACAAACTGAATGAAAATGATTTGAATCTTCAGTTCACTGAACATGTCAGTGAAAAATCTTTAGAATTTCTGGATGTCTGTTTGGAGGTAGTAGACAACCAACTATGTACCAAACTTTTCCGTAAGAAAACATCAGGAAACAGTATATTGAGTGCCAACAGTAGCCATCCACGTAATCTGATATACAGCATCCCTTACGGAGAGCTACTAAGAGCTAAAAGAAACTGTAGCTCTAGTGAGGCATATATGCATGAAAAGAAAATTATGTGCCAGAGATTCAGAGAACGGGGATACACGAATAAAACAATTCAGGAAGCTATTTCTAGAGTAGAACTTAAATCTAGGAATGATCTCCTGTATCCCCAATGTAAGAACGAACAAGAAGAAAGTCTCAGATTCATCACCACATTTTCAGGCCAGGCAACTGAAGTACGCCAGATCCTCAAAAAACATTGGCATGTGTTGCTCACTGACGATCATCTTAAAAAGAACCTGGCTAGTAATCCCCAAATTACTTTTAAGAGAGGACGTTCATTACGAGACTTATTAAGTCATAATCACATTACTGAACGTGAGAGTAATTCCTTTAAGGGGATACCAGGTTTTAGGTGTTGTCGGAAATGCAAAGCATGTAAAAACAGCAGTGATTGTAACACATTACTGGTACCTAACACCAATAGAGAGTTTGTTATCAAGAAAAAACTTACCTGTAATACCACGTACTGTGTCTATGTTCTGATCTGCCCGTGTAACATGTGGTACATTGGGAGTACGAAACATGAGGCAAAGAAAAGAGTCTTGGAACATCTTCGTGCCATACGAAATAACAACAAACAATATTCTTTGGCACGACATTTCTTTGACAATCACATGCAAGATGACACACTGGTTCGAATGGTGGTAATTGACACTGTTGATCTGGGTGTAAGAGGTGGCAATAGAGAATTGTCACTCAGAAAGTTGGAATCTCGATACATCATCGATTTGGGCAGTCTGGCCCCTATGGGGTTGAATTTAAGTGAGGAATTGGCAGTACATTTGCACAATTGAATTGAACATGTATTGTCTGCTGTAAAGAGGTTTTCAGGTTTTAACCCTAATTCTTTTTCATTTCCAGATACTTCTCTCACATGTGGACTATTTAGTTGAAGAACATCTAGGATCTATTTGTATGTGGACTCTTGTCATTATGTTCTGGTCAACACAATTGCCCACTTGGGCGTAATCTTTTGGAGGCATGCACTATGTCTCGTATTCTTGCACATTTTTTGCATATGTATGATGTTGACTGAATAACCTGTGAATATGTTCTCTCCTATTTGAGCTGTACAAGTGTTTTTCTTGATTTGGATTTACACTATTTTGTGTTGTTACCCTCACATGCAGCT
Source organism: Triturus cristatus (assembly GCF_964204655.1). Lineage (NCBI taxonomy): Eukaryota > Metazoa > Chordata > Amphibia > Caudata > Salamandridae > Triturus > Triturus cristatus. The sequence continues at coordinate 505,825,547 of NC_140591.1, forward strand.
AATGTGGCCATTGCCTGCTATGCTTCAAATGCGATATGTATTTAAACCTCACTGTCCACTCGGACGTAGATTATGTGGTGCTTCCCCCCTCTTCCATTCTTTTCAGCCTACATTCGGTAATGTTATACCATTCCGTTTATGTAATGCTATGGCTCGTTTTTGTAGGCATATTGACTTATTTGTATATTTTTTGGTATTCTATATTTATGAATTTATAGTAATTACCATCTAACTTTCTTGTTATGAATGAAATTGGTGATTATCGCACTGTTATTTTCAGGCTATACTACATTGTAAAATGGCCGCCGCATTAGCGCTTTGATTTAGCCATATGTGTATGAGAAGTCCGCTTTCAATTTTAATGGTTAACTTACTTTTCATGGTGTATTTAAACATGGTGTAAGGTTGACTGTACGAGCGTGACAAAGCCGTAAAGGTGAAACGCGTCGTTCTGCTTGCTGGATTAAATATTTGCTTTCTACGGAGTGTCCGAGTGTTTCCTTGGCTTTAAGGGGACAGTGTGGAGTGTATACGAGGAGTTCCGGTATCCTGACTCGGACCGCCCGCGACAGCCCTCGGTTCATTACCGGAGTTGGTGGAGTGTATATATATATATATATATATATATACAAATTCACTGAAAAAACCATAGGTTTCACACATGTCATAGTTAGCTGGACATTTCACTCGTAAAAAAACAATGAAATTCCCCCGTTATAGTTAGTGCAGGCAACTATAACTCACGCGACCGCAATCCTCTGCTGATGATGTCAAATATTACATCACTGATGACATATGTGTCTTTATGAAAAATAAATATTTGTAATATATGTATAGCTAAAGATACAGTATTAGCATCAACAGAGGATTGCGGTCGCGTGAGTTATAGTTGCCTGCACTAACTTTAACTGGGGAATTTCATTGGTTTTTTACGAGTGAAATGTCCAGCTAACTATAACATGTGTGAAACCTATGGTTTTTTCAGTGAATTTGCAAGGTTTTTTAAATGCTAATTCCTAACTATAACGTGTGTGAAACCTATGGTTTTTTCAGTGAATTTGTACGGTTTTTTAAATGCAAATTTTTTTTTTGAGATTTTTGGTAAACCTATGTATAAACTATTATATGTACTATATCCTGCATTATGGAATGGTTAATATTTTTTTTATGCATTTTTTTCCGTGCGCGTACGGTAAGCTGACGCTACATGCTCCGTACATCATAAGTACGGTGCGCTTACGTAATACGATGCGCGTACGGTAAGCTGACGCTACGCGCTCCGTACGTCATAAGTAGAGTGCGCTTACGTGATACGTACGTGACGTACGCGTACACGCATGCGCGTTGCACGGAAGCAACGTCGCGGTTACGCAGGGGCGTGTAATGCGCATGCGCGAGTGCGTCTTACGTACGCGCTCCGTAAGCGCTCCGTAAGCGGCACGTTTGCGCATGCGTACTTGTTTACGAGCACGTACCGTAAGCTTACGGAGCGCGCACGGTAGGTCATGTGATCCACAAAGAACACTTTTCATTGGTTGAAACTACTTTCAGTTCCAGAAACTTCCCACACCACACCCATTCCCCTCATTACTGCTTGAGATCCCCTAGGAGAAGGAGCTGAATTGACATTGAGATACAATGGCAGAGCAGCAGACCTCTTCTGAGAGTGAGCCTAGCAGCACCATCATCAGACAGAGAAGGAGGAAACAAAAGGATTCTTTTGTGTGGGAGTATTTTACTTTTCCAGAGGGGCAGAAAAAGGTCAATGCTCCATTGGTCACTTGCACACTTTGTGACCGTGTTTTATCTAGAGGAGATCCAAGGAAGAAGTATTCCTTTGGAAATCACTCTATGATGAGACACCTTAGGGATAAACATCCCAGGACCTTTGCTCGACATACTGGAGAAAACTCTTCAGTAAGTCACCGGAGCCCAACCTCAGAAGCTCAGCCGAGTACATCATCGGCAGCTCAGCTGAGCCCTTCCTCTGAGGTGGGAGCATCACCTTCTTCTGCTCCTCTGGACATTAACCCTCGATTTCGGAGGGTTTCAATGAGGTGTACAACGTGTTGTGGTCTTATTGTTTTTGGGGAGACCAGTGTTTCCCTTATTAACAATAAGATAGACCAGCACGTTTGTAGACGCTCATAATATTCCCATTCTTTCTTTCCTCCATCCCTGTATTAACCCAACGGCTCTTTTAAGAGCCAACCTTACCTCACAATTTTTTTTATTTTTTTTTAAGCTTTCCTTTTTGAAAAAATGTGTTTGCCGTGCGCGTACGGTACGCGTAATCGCGGAATAGTTACGCAAAGTTCGCGGAATTTCTCCGTTTATGCCGTGCGCGTACGCTACGCGCATTCGGCGATTTTTCGAAAAAAAACTAAAATTAATTTTTGCCCTTGGGGGTCCTTCTGGGACCCCCTGACAAAGGCTAGGGGGTCAGGAACTGGCCACTCTGCCCCCTTTTCACGTTCTCCACCTTTGTTTTTCACCCCCTCAGACTGCGAGAGACAAAATGGCGGCCGACACTTCCTGGTTTCGACCGATTCGAATGTTTACTGAGTTCTAACAACCAATCAGAATCGTGCTCGTGCACGGTGGCGTGCGCGTACGGTAAGCTTACGGTACGCGCTCGGAGCGCGCCCATAGATATATATATTGATTTAAATGCTATTTTCTCAGGAAATACTGAACAGATTTACACGAGACCTTCAAAAGGCACATCCCTGACCTGAGGGCTACCTCTCTGCCAAATTTCAAGTAATTCTGTTCAGCCGTTCGGGCTGTAGCTCGGACTAAAGGTCCTATGAAAAAATGCATGGGGAAAACGCGTTTTGGGACCCCCCGTTTTTCTCAGCCCCCGCTTGACGAATCCCCCCGAGACTTTCAGGGTAGGAGCGGAGCGAAGCGCCCCACCTATTTTGAGAATTTCGCGAGGATTCGTCAATCGGCGCCAAAGTTATTACAAATAGAATGTTGCGGATTTCCTATGGAAACACGGTCCTAACTATAACTATCTACTGGCGACCGCCAGTAGATTATATATATATATATATATATATATATATATATATATATATATATATATAGGCCAAGCCAGCTCTCTTCATCTGACTTTTATGATCTCAATGTCAGTCCAGGACAGCAATTTCCAAATGTGGTCTGTGAGCACAATTCACATTAAATTTGTTTACATAGCCTGGCAACAGGCACGAAAGTGTCACTAAAGCATGCATCTCCACAGGTAATTCAACACACAGAGCCACACACAGTGTACTCCCAAAAAAACGTGATCCTTATCATGACGTCTCAGATAAAATGTCATTCAATCCATGCTCCCAAATTGTTTACCACCCAGATTACAATCCTTTTCACAGAGCTAACCTGTAGACTCCAGCAGTCCCATGTGACTAACTGGGCCATTTCATTGTTACCTCCTTCCCAGGGCCAGTTAAGAAAGAGACAACATTGTAATTAAAACAAAGTTATTAAACTTTTTGTCAAGGAAAGTGTTTATACTACTGTAATGTAAATGTATTTTGAACTGGGTGTACAGTCTAGTCGAGGTAAGTGTGCTTGTCTCTCAGTGTTTGGTTGTTAGCTGCTTGAAGACCAGTGACATCCTGTGCTCATGTCTATGTTATGCTATGCTGTAGCTGTATTTGGAGACTTCAGGCTTACGTTTGTCCTGATCCACTTTATACTCGATGCTTGACTATGTCTAATGGGTCTGTTCACAGAATGATTTGCGGTCCTGGATGGAATAAAAGTACTAAAGAATACAGAATGCATAAAGGGGTTCGTATTTGAGAGAGGAAAATGCATGCAGAACAAGGTACATAGTGATGCAAGGACACAAGGGTAATGCAATGCAGTGCACTGCTTACATCCTTATCTAAGGGCACCGAGGGGTGTGAACTGCACATTGCTGTGCACACTCTGCCCCTCTGCAGAATTCCACAGAATTCCATGGAATTTTAATGTAATTCAATAAACTTCCGTGGATTGAAACTCTGCCAATTCCGCACTCCCATAGAAAATAGGCGAAATTCAGAAATCTGCAACCATGAGCGTAGAAATATAATTCCATTGCAAAATGTGGTATAATCCATAGGCCAATAACATGGCCCAGTAAACAAAGACTTTATTGTGACTTATGTGTGCTTTTCCACGTATTTCACAGTTATTTCCAGTAGTGAAATATGATGCATTTATGTTTGTAAAGTGTTTACCTTATTAATGTTTTTGTTTTCAAATTTAAAATAGTACGGGGATTTAGGGTTAAAAGGGCATAAGCCTGGGAAGACATTGAAAATGACAATATACAACTTGCTTAATTTATCATAGTTAATTAAGTATAAATATACACTTTTGAAATATAAAACATTTTAAAATTAATATGAATCTCTATAAAAATTATTTTAATAATTTCTATATTTTTTTCTCAAAATGTCATATAGTAGATATTTTTGTAATTTAAACCATTGCCAATAATTAAATATATATATTCAAAATTACTATGATTTTTCGTGCAACTGCTTAATTATTAAATAGTGAAAGATTGCGGTGAATTATGTAAATGTATGTAATATTTTATGTCATTGTTTTACAAAATGTAACAATAATTTCAATTATTTTTTAAATTTAAAATAATAATTTTTGTGTTTTTTTATTTTTGATGCTTTAGCACATATGTTTGTAAATTATTTTTAAATTTCTTGTTATGCAAATTTATGTACTATGTATGACGCTTTCTTTGTGAAATTTGTGGGGTTTTTTTGTTTTACATTTGATAACTGTATTTTTCTATATAGATTAGCGGATTTTTAGTAATATGTTATTAGTGTTTAATATGTAATGCATCAAGTTGTATAGTGTATTTGGGTTATTATACTTGCAAATTATTGTGTTTTTTTAGCATAGTTATTTTCTTTATATATTTTTTCAACTTTAGATACAGTATTTGAGTGAACATATATTGTAAGTAATATTGTACGCACAAATGCACATAATGAGGATGTTTGCAAGTCACTCTGAAATTTCATACGTTCCATGAATTATGGAGCCTCATTATGGACAACTTGGTGACTTAAAATAATGTGATCCTGTAGAGAATGGTTGTTTGAAAAGGACTCCCAGTGTGACGTGACTATGTGACTATGTGATTACATGGTATTATTTAACATTTGTACAGATACCGTACTAGTACCACATACGATCATGGTATGACTAATTTCATGGCATGGCATTGTGAATTATTTTTGTTATTGTTAATGAATTTCATTTTTAATGTATGTAATTGTCCCCTTTTTAATGTTTGTAAATTGTACTCTTTTCGTAATAATTGTCCTTGTAATGTTCGCAATTTTTGTAAATTGCAATTTTCCGTAATCAGTGAATTGTACATTAATTGAATTTGGGTATGCGTTACCCCCTCCATTGTGAACATATTCTTTTACTCAATCGCGTACCGTCATCTTCACGTTGACGGTTGCCCCGGTAAAGTAACGTCCTCGCGGTGAGCGCGCACACAGCTACCAGCTCACAGAGACGCTAACAGGAAGACCGATTAGTACGGTTGAAGGTAAACTCCCCTTCTCCACCCCTTTACACTATGGTTTCTGAGTTTAGAATGCTGCCTAGTCTGGGAATTAATCCCTCAATTCTAACGCCCCTTCCTTTTCATTTATTGACAGCTCGGCATTATTTCTAGCGCCTTAGAGACACAAATACATTTTCCTACGGTTCCTGTGCCATAACCTCAGGTAAACATGGTTACAGCTCCCTAAACGTGTTACAATATGGTTTGGGAGACCTAATATAATGGAGTTACATCTCTATTCTTTCAGATATCCTAATCTGTACATCATGAAGGGTGACAGGAATCTAGTACCTAACCCCTATGCGCTTCCATAAGGAATTTGCCCCTGATTCGCATCGGGTAAGCCGTAATTTGGGCTTTTCCTTCTCTTTTTTATTGGACTGATTTAAGGACAACATCCTTATCCCCCCCCCCCCTTGTTTTTAATTCCTTAGGCATACGATTAAGTCTAGGAGTCACTCAGGTTGCCCCTCTGGTCCTGATGAAGACCCGCACGGCCAAGGCTCAAACTACCCTTAAGGCCATCTAGATGGGTCGATACGTCGACGCCCCCTTCAATCGCCTGGGACACGCAACTTTCTTACGTGCTATACCATTAATTGGTTTCTGTGTTCTAAATACATAAATATATCTTTATAATTTGTGAACGTGACCAGGCTCTTCTTGGACGGTGATTTACAACCGATCCCCTTGTGAATTTAAAAAATCTTTTTGTCACTACGTTCTACAACTTTCTCCCTCACTCACTTATTCACCCTTCAGCACCCTTGCTTCATGCACATTCCCTCTGGAGCAACCTTGTGTTACATATTACAGAAACTTAAATTGCCTTAAATGAAAATAAATGTATGGTGATTTAGATTTTAGATGTTGTCTTCTTTATGTTGGAATGTTATATTTAATACTGTGAGCTATCAAAAATCATTTTCCTATTTAGCTCGTTACTGAGTGAATGATATAACTAAGTGAGAGCCTTTTGCTCTGGTGTGTCAATAATTGGTTTAGGACCATTGTTTTTTGTATCAAGATTACACCCAGGTCCTTAACTACTGGGTCACCCCATGTTTGTAATGACCATGCTTAGGGGAGAAGCAAATGCACTTTAGCACTGGATAGCAGTGATAAAGTGCTCAGAGTCCAAAGGCCAACAAAAAGAATCAGCAAAAATGGGAGGTAAAAGACAAAAGTTTGGGAGAAAGACCACCCTAAGGATGACAGATCTAGCAAGTGTTATCCCCCCCCCAGCTGAAAGTAGGGAGATCTACCCAATGTATATGGAGTTCTCATCACTGAGGTGGAAATACCTGGACAGAGCATTGGCATGACCTACTCCTGGTCTGTGTTCCAACCTCAAGTCCATACCCTGTAGTGAAATTAACTACCTCAACAATTTTGGATTCTCACCCCTCATTTGCATGAGTGACCTGAGAAGCCTGTGGTCTGTCTGAATCAGGATGTGAGTGTGAAACAGGTTTGGCCTCAACCTCTTCAGTGCCCATACCACAGCATAAGCCTCCCTCTAAAAAGCACACCACCGCTGTTCCCTGGGGAGCAACCTTCTGAAGGTGAAGGCTGCAGGTTGGTCTAGGCCTTCCTCATTAAGTTGGGATAATACTGCCCCATGTTATGCTCTGAGGCATCTGAATGAACTATAAACTCCTTGGCGAAATCAGAGGCCTTGAGCACCAGAGCTGTGTACATGGCTTGCTTCAGGGAGTCAAATGCATTTTGGCATGCCTCTGTACAAATCACATTTCTGGTCTGCTTCTTGGAAGTCAGCTTAGTCAAAGGGGCAACAATGATGCCATATCCCTTGACAAACCTCCTATAGTACGCAGGGAGGTCGTAGAATTCTCTGAACTCAGTCTGGAGTTTGAGGGGATGCCAGGCCAAGATGGTTTCTATCTTGGTCCGAAGGGGTTGCACCTTTCCCCTGTCCACTTGGTGTCCCAAGGACACAACAGACCCCTGTCTTATCTGGCAGTTACTTGTGTTGGCAGGCAGGCCTGCCTATTACAAAACCTGAAGCACTTCTTGGAGATGAAAAAGATGGTCCTTCTAGCTGCTACCTAGGACAGCTATGCCATCCAGATAAGCAGCAGAAAAGGTCTCCATACCAGCAACGACCTGGTTCACTAGCCTCTGGAAGGTGACAGGGGTGTTCTTTAATCCAAAGGGCATCACCCTAAACTGATTTTTGCCCTCTGGAGTGGAGAAGGGTGGCCTCTCCTTTGCTCCCTCTGCTAGGGCAATATTCCAGTACCCTGATTTAAGATCAAAGTTACTTAAGCACTCGGCAGCCCTTAATCTGTTAATGAGCTAATCCATGCTGGGGATGGGATGAACATCAGGACTGGTTACATAATTTAGCCCTCTGTAATCCACACAGAACCTCAGTTCAGCTGTGGTGCCCACTGGGGCAGCTTTTGGTACCAGAACCACAAGAATGGACCAGGGGCTACTGGGAGTTCTATTACCCTCAACTCCAGCATTTTGGACACTTCAGCCTTAATGCTGGATCTCATATTATCTAGCAACCTGTAAGAGTTTTCTTAACAGGAAGGTTGTCTCCTGTGTCCACATCCTGTGTACATAGGTGGGTAGTCCCTGAGATAAGGGAGAACAGAGAAGAGTATTGCCACAAAACCTGGTGGCAGTCTCTCTGTTATTCAGGAGTTAGAGGTAAAGTATTACTCATTCTACAGACACATCCTTCTCCTTGGAGTCCAAAGAGACCAGGGAGAGATTCACTCTCTTCTTCCTCTTCTCATCACTCACTAACAGCACAGTAAGCTCAGACCTTTCAAAGTGTGGTTTTAGGTGATTTACATGCAGCACCCTGTGGGGTTGCCTAGGGGTCCTGAGGTCCACCAGGTAGGTGGCCTCACCCTTTCTTTCAGTTACCTCATATGGCCCATTCTAGTGGTCCTGGAGGGCCCTGGGCTCTACTGTCTACATTACCAACACTTTCTTACCAGATTGAAATTCTACAGTGGTAGAATTGTTGTCATACCACTCCTTCATGACTTCCTGCCTGGCTTCAAAGTTACTGAAAGTTGACTTCCATAACTTAGCCATCTGGCTTCAGATGGCCAGCATGTAGCTCACAATATTCTGGGGTACCTTTCTGGGAGCTAGCTCCTACCCTTATTTCACCAGACTCAGACGGCGTGTCAATACAACAGCTCAAATAGGCTTAAACCCACTTCTCTCTGTGGTACCTCACCCTAAGCAAAAAAAAGCATGGTAATAGGATATCTCACTTTTCCTCAGGCAGACCTCTGATCATGTCTTTTAGGTTCTTGATAAACTTCTCAACAATCCCATTGATAAGTGGATGGTAAGGGGTGGAGAACCAGTATGTTACTCCATGCACCTTTCACATTGACTCCATGTAAGCAGACATTAAGTTTGTGCCCCTGTCAGACAGAACATCCTTGGGGAAATGCACTCAAGCAAAAATCCCCATCAGGGACTTTGCCACTGGGGGTTTAGTCGTAGTACTCAGAGGGATTGCATCTGGGTACCTAGTGTTCTGTTGCCTGATGCAGTCTGGGGATCCATAGGCCCTACAATGTTAATGCCCACCCTCTCAAAGGGGGTGCTAATGACAGGCAGTGAGTTAAGGGGGGCATCCAGCCTTTGCCCTGTCTTCCCACTAGCCTGACTGGTCACACAAGTCCTACAGAACACATCCAAGGAATTATGGATCTTAGGCCAATAGAAGTGGGGGCAAGCCTTGCAAAGGTCCTGTCTTGGCCTAGATGTCTTGCCAGGGGAATCTCATGAGACAGCTCCAGTAGGAAGGCTCTGTAGCATGGGAACACCAGGGCCCTCGATGTCCCATGCCCAGGAGCCTTAGGCTCACTGCACAGGTGGTTGTCCTCCTAGTAAATGTAATGACTACCAGAGGCATCACCTGCTGCTTGGGCTTCGGCCTTTGCATCATGCCCACTAGGGTTGGGCACTTTCCAGCAAGCTCAGGCAGGTCACCAAGGGAAACAATGTTACTCAGAGGACTCCGGGGTGGCCACCACAGGTTCCGCATCCATCTCACTGGAGGTACATCCAGGGGCTGGATTACCACCCCATCTGCCTTTCCCCTTCTTAGTAGCTGGCTGGGCCATTATTCCAGGCTCCAACCCTTCTTGACTCCTTTACCGGGGAGCCATGACCTTGCTGCGGCACAGATATCCTAAAACCTCACATAAACCTTGAGCTCTACTTCCTTCCAGGTAGTGTGCTCTAGGTCATAAGGCAAAGCAGGGCTCACTGCAACTCACAGAACACCTGAAACCCTTTCCCACTCAAATGGAACCAGAGCCACAGGATAGTGGCCCTCTCTCTTGCCAGCCACCACAACCTGGTGGAATGCATTAGGAATTACCTTCTCTGGTGAAACCAGCTGACTCCTTGCCATAGTCCTACTGGCTCCTGTATCTCTCAGAACCTCCACACCCTGCCCACTGATGGTGACCCATTGCCTATACTTTGTAGTATTTTAAGGCGCATACATCTTAGGAACCATCTCACTGTCACACAGGGGCACCAGGGTAACTCCTACAAACTCCCCCTCCCCCATTAATTGGGAAAAACTAATCTACAAGCACTATATTATACACCCCTGGAACCTTTCCTCCAGTGGGAAATGGTGCTCTTTTTGGACACTTGTGACCCCCTTTGTAGTGTCCATACTCGTAGCACTCATAGCACTTGATGGGCTTGGGCTGCTGACCTCTGTCAAGGTTAAGTTTTCATCTAGTTGCCAGACTGGGAATGTGAGTCAAACCCTTTCCCTGGTGAGTTGCTTTGGTGGCCTTAAGAGAACTCAATCTTTTTATGTCCCCCTCCTACTTCTGGTTGGGACTCTGACCACCCCTTTCCGGATCCCACTCAGATACATTTTTTAACACTTTGGTGCTGACCCACAGATCTTCCTCTTCAGCAAGGTTCCTAGCTTTAGTAAGTTTGCTATCAACAAGGTGTTGGCGCAGCTCTGGAAAACAAGTAACAATAATGTTCTCATTCAAGAACAAGTTATACAACCCTTCATAATCATTAACGTCTTTGCCCCTTACCCAGCCCTTCAGTGCCTTGCCAGCATAATCCAGAAAATCTACCCATGTCTGTGTAGAGAGTGTGTGACTAGCTCTGAACCCTTGTTGGTAGCTCTCAGATGTCAACCCAAACTTGCTGACTAAAATTATCTTTATGGCAGTGTTGCTGGTCTGTTCCCCCAACTCTAGTGTGAGGAATGTATCTCTCTCCACCGTGGGCATGTACCACCAAAGACTACCGCACAGAATTCATCTGGGATCGTGTACACTTTTAAAGCCACTTTATTGGCTGCCAACCATTTATCTATGTCATCCCTCACATATTAATTGGTCACCATATCTTTTGGGACATGGAAGCTAGATTCATGTGCAGGCACTGCAGGTATTCTGCCACTATTATTGTTGTTGCTGGCCCCCACTTGGAGGGCTCTGATATCCAAATCTCTGAGGCTTAGCTCATGGATCATCTTCCTTTCCTTCATGGCTGGCCTCCATTCCTCTAGAGCTTGTTCTTTCTGCAGTTTAGCAAGGGCTTACTCCCTGTCAATCTTGGCAAGCTCTAGTCTGAGTTTCCTCTCCTCCCCCCTGTCCGCCAACTCCTCTGTGGACAGGCTCGTTTAAGACACACTGCTACCTGCTCTAGAGTGGACTACTGGTCCTGGGAGGAAATTGCTCCCCCCGTAGGTTGCATGTCGATACCCTCTGTCAGGTTTTGTTCTGATCCCTCCTCAGATACAGATCCCTCCTCGTCCACTCCTCCTTCTGGGTGGGCCTCTGCCCATGCTCTCAAGGCTTTCTGAAGCACTGACTTCTTGGCATGTCCCTTGTGGAACACCCCTTCCTCCTTGCAGAGCTCCTTGAGCTGAGCCAATGTGTATTCCTCCAGGATGGCCAGCTCGAATTCATTTTAGCCAGGTAGCACCACAGACATTGCAGAGAAAAATGGGACTTGAGCAAAAGATGTCAGAACAGGGAGAAATAAAAAATGCTTGAACTGGTCTCAGTATAGTGTTGTTGTGAACAATGAGTTACTATATGGTGTTGCACATACAAAAATCCTATCCTCTAAGCTAATCACCATTGTTAGAAATGATATTCCTGGTTGGCTGAGGTATGCACCCAGGCAGGAACTACCACTCCAGTCAGGGTAGTTTAGAAACACAAAGAGATAACCTGTGCTCCCCCTCTGGTAACGAGGCACAGAGCAGTTAGGCTTTTCTACAAAGGCAACAATGTTAAAAATATAGATTATACTTTTATGAATAAAACAAGACCAAAATAACAAAAATAAGTAGAACCAGAGTTATGAATTTTAAAAGAATAAACCAAAACACTGCTTAGAAGTTGCTAAAAAGTTACTTTAGGTCACCCTAGACCTTGGTAAATCCAAAGTTCAGGCCGACTGCGATGGAGTGCGGGTTGAATACAGATCAGAGTCAGAGTCAGAAACAGCTTTATTCGATTTTAAAAACAAAACCATAAAAGCACACATATATAACATTTCATTCATGGCAAAAGACAACAAACTTTAAAAGAGAAAATTTTACCATTTAAAAATAGTCTAATTCATGGAGATCCTGAATCTTATAATAGTTTTAAGAAACATTGACACAGAAGAGATAAGAAATTCATCATCTAACATTTGCAATCTGACCAACGCCACTCTGCATTGCCTTAACCCTAACTTTTTTAAGACGGGTCAAAGAATACTTTTCCTTGGTTCTGAGTAGTATTTGCAGAAAAGAATACAATGAAGGGAAGATTGAACAGAGACTTGATCACAGGGACAAGGAATAAGTTCCTTTAGCCAGCAGTTCTTCTCAGGGAAGGTGACTAATCTAAAAAAGATATCTGCCCTGAAGCGAGACAATAACATTCGGGATTAACAACTAGGGACTAATTTCAAATATGGCTGAATACCTTGATTTTGAATAAGTAAATGGTTAGCCATAACAGAACTCTTGCATTTCTCTGACTGCCAGCGTTGCTCTGTTAGGAAATGCAGGCAGGTTTGCTTGAGCTTCTTTCTTGATAAGCCCAACATACTGTCTGGAGAGTCGAAAAATTCCGGGTGACCCATCTCCGCAAAGAAATTTTTTAGGTATTTAAACCATGAAATTTTCGAGACCCCATCAAGACCTAGACAGTCCTTGATTATATCCCTATTCAGGCCTGTCTCAATAAGAGACCAAACTTTATGCCACAACAAAATGGGCTCCAGTTTAATAAGGTCCGAAATGTATGGTACGCCCAGCTCTTGATGACAGACATAAGAAGAAGTGGACCCAGGCACTGCCAGTAGATAATGAAGGAAGGCATTCTGACAAGTCTGAATGCTTGGGGTGTTCACTATCCCCCAAATTCCTGCACCGTATAGTGCTATGGATACAGATTTAGATCTATAGATGTCTAACAAGACTGGTACTGGCCGGCCTCCTACCTTATTAGAAAAATGTTTAACAGTCCCTATTGCTCGCGAGAATGCTAGTTTTCGTGATTCCCCTGCTACTGTCCAAGTTCCCTTTTTGTCAAAATTAATACCTAGATAAGAAAAAGTATTTACAGTCTCGATTTTTGTGTTAGATAAAAATGGGTTACAATTAAGATTCTTCTTTTTTGTGCAGCACATGTTAAAAGTTTTGCTTATATTGATCTTTAGGCCCCTACTACCCATATACTCTGAAAAGTTACTGATCGATCTCTGAAGACCGATTTGGGTCCGGGCCATGATTACAGCATCGTCTGCATATAAAAGAATGGGGATGTAGGAGTTGCCAATTTTAGGATAATCCTGCTTGTCTTCCAGGAGGTGAGACGCAACCGAATTAATATATAAATTAAACAAAAAAGGAGCTAAAATACAGCCTTGTCTCCTGCCCTTTCCTATGGGGAATTTGGAAGTACAATCCCCCTTGTCCCCAAAACGTACCCTAGCACCTGCCTCCCGGTATAATTCTCTGATAAATATTAGGAGGTTTGGGTCCACTCCCATGTCCTGCATAGTTAGCCAAAGTTTATTGTGATTAATGCAGTCGAAGGCCGAACTTAAATCCACAAATGTAAGAAATAAATTCTCATTTTTGGCCTCGACGTATTTGGCTACTAGGAGTGCTAGGTTCAGTCCTTGCTCTATTGTTCCCAAGCCTTCCCTAAAACCATATTGAAACTGAGAGAGAATACCTCTATCGTCGGCCCATGTTTGCAATTTGTTAAGTATAACTCTCCCCGCGATCTTCATGAGTGAGTCAAGTAAGGAGATCGGTCGATAACATTTCGGTATGTTTCGATCACCTTTCTTGAAAATGGGCACCACGATGGCTTCCTGCCAAGTCAGTGGGAAACCCACTTTGGTAAAGCTGTTAAGGACGTTAGTTAAAATCGGAGCCCATAGCTTATTATTACCCTTAAAAATGTCCACGGGTATTCCATCCGGGCCCGGGGCCTTTCCCGCTGGGCTCTTGTCGATAGCTATCAGGACTTCCTCCATAGAAAAATCAACATTAATTGGATAAGGTACTATATCCTGAGTTCTCAAATTTAGCCCCCTTTCTGTCACTACCTGAAAGTCTTCTTGGTAAAGCTCCCGGAAGTAGGTCACCCATGTCTCTTCCGTAATAGCTATTTCAATGGAGTCTGTTGCATTATCAGTAAAAAAAGGAGCATTCACCGCTTTCCAGAAAGCAGTATTATTTTTTGAATGGCAAGCTTCCTGAAGGGTATGCCAGGCTTCCTGTTTAATTTGTTTTTTCCTTTTTTAACTTCCTGTTGATAGGCAAGTCTAGCAGATCTAACTTCAACCATTACCCTAGGGTCTCGCTTTAGTTGGGTCATTAAATGAGCATGGGTCTTACTACACTCTCTATCAAACCATCTCTTAATTCTGTTAGCCCCAGGATACAAAGGTTTCGTAAGTAACTTTCTAATTTCCTCAGTAAAACTAAGGAATGCATCATTGACTTTAGAGGGTTCAACGTTCTCTGTGAGGCAGGTATTAAATTCCACTTCTTTAGAGCAAATTAAATTTCCAAAGAAGGCCACTGGTTCCACTTTGTCCCATTTTAGGGTATAACCATTCTTCCTGGCAAGTTTCAGTCTAAAATCATATAGATTCTGGACCGTAGAAGCAGTATTGCTTTTTCCCCTCGGAATGACAAAGGACATACTAAGTGGTAAGTGATCACTCATTGCTACCTCGCATGTTTCAAACGCACGGATATGGTGAAGATATCGTTTAGATATTAACATGAAGTCAATGACTGATTTACAGCCCCGTCCTATAAAGGTGGGATTAAACGGAACTGGTGGAGAACAAAGTTCGTTTACAAAGCCCAGGTCCAGGGAGAAAAGTATATCGTTTAAGTGGTTTCCCAGAGGTGTATGGGAAAAATGTGCCGAGGGAACACCATCCATCTCTCCCAGGCCACATGTATTTTGGTCACTAAATGGGCATAGAAAGTAGTTGAAGTCACCAATCCAAATCACACAGAAATCAGAGGGTTCTTTTTCATCTATATTTTTAAGGGTCTCGTGTAGTTCTTTAAAAGTCGGGGCCCATAATTCTTTCGGGATGTTGTTATAGAAGTTTATCAAATTTATATGTTGCTTACCCCCAAACGTTATATGCAAAATGTGATAAAAAACAGAAACAGGAAAAAAAGAAATCTTAGTTTCCTTTAAACAGTTTGAGACATAAGTGCATAGACCCCCTTTATTTCTCCCTCTTAAGGTATGTATTGCTGGCGTATGGTAGGTGCGGTAACCATTCATATGAATGGGATCAACCGACCAGCATTCCTGGAGGCAAATAATCGAAAACTGTTTTACAAAGGAGATGCAATTTATGTCACCTAGCCTAGAAGACAGCCCTGCAACGTTCCAGGACAGAAGTGTAAAGGCAGGACCTATGTCACCCTCTGGCAATAAAGTCACAGTAACAGTTTCACGGGGAACCACACTTTCAGAGATTCCACTATTAGACAATGTAAGATGGTCTGTTATCTCTTCACCCACGGTATTAATAAGAATGGTTTCAGATTTGTCCACTAAGGAAGTTGGCAATTGTGCGGGCCTTGGGTCGGGCAGTAAGATTGACACATCATCGACTACGACCTCCCCTACAAATTCAGATACATAAGGATTTAGGGGTAGTCAGTCGACCATGTCTAAGCAGCTGTACCTGTTTGTTCTTGGAAAGGTCTCCAGCCAACACTGTTCGACTAGAGCCGGCCTGCCTCTATCGAAGTTGGTATTTATTTTGCCCCTCCCTACCTGTTCCCACATGCTATTATTTGCTTGATAAGGATAAAAATAAGCAAGGGGTAGTGGAGTAATATTTGTGTTGGGCAAAGAAGGTTGTACCTGCTGGATGTATTTTGCAGCCTGTGTGTCCTTAAAGTTAACAACAATGCAGTCCCCCGATATGTCTTTATTCCTTCTGCCCACCCAGCTGACTCTCCGAACAAACAGAATTTTAGTATGGATATAAGGAGGGAGTGGTCGATTAGTATTGAGCCAGTGCATTGTTTTGTTCTTCAGCTCATGGTATGACTCAGTGGTTTTTCCTTCCAAGCCAGGTACCCCCGTCAGTATAATAACATATGGTGAAGATTCTGGTGGAAGGTCTAAAATGGGTAGCTTGAGGACATCACCTTGGATGGAATCAGATCTATTTTCTGTTACATTTATGTTCTGTACCATGACATTTTTGGCTTTTGCATTGACGTCAGAAGATTTCTGCGGGGGCTTTTCTCCTGTATGTAAAGTTTTAGGACCACTAACACTTGTAGTATTTTCAATACAAACAATATCCTCGCATTTGTCCCGGGATAATCCCGGGTGCCGATCCAGAGAGGGCATAAACAAGGAGGAAAAGGTTTTCTCTTTTGGGTTGCTTACAAGGTTAGCAGGGGGAGGATGTTCACAGAGCTCTCTAAGTAAATCTGCCTTCAATGATTGATTGAATTCAAGATTAGTTAAGGCGATCTGTTCTAGTTTCTTAAGACGCTCCTCTATCTTAATAAGTCTATCCAGGATCGGGCGGGTTGAGTGTTCAAAAACTTTCCTTATTTTTTAAATAAAAACCATCATCTGGTTGCCTGGTTAGATCTGAAGTTGCTTCAGTCAAAGATTGGTCAACAGCACCCAGAATATTATTAGGTGCAGGTTTAGTACTTTTAGGTTTTGTCGTTCTGAATTGACTCCCCTTTTTCCCTCGCGGGGCAGCCTTCTGTTTTGGTATAGCTCCTGAAATTAAGGCAGAGGAGGGGGAGATAACCTCAGAATTTGCGTGTATTTGTGCCTGGGTAGATACGCCTTCTGATTGGTTGGTCACAACATCAGCCAGAGTAGTTACAGGCCTAGTTGTGCTTCTAGCATCTTTACCCCTCTTTCTTTCCAAGGTTAAGTCCGTACTGATATCAATGCTTTCGCCCTCACTAATCGTGCAATCAGTTAAAATAGGATTTATGGTATTTACCTCAGGTGTAACGGATAGAGCAATTTTCCCTAAGGATGAACGTTTGGTGGTAAGAGGATCCAACGAGAGACGACGCTCTGTGAGATCTATTTCTCGTTCTAATAAATTAGCAGCTCTTACAATAAAGTTGTCCAAAGTTCCTGCCATAGAGGTGCCAACTACGGTACTTTTGACCCTAGACATTCCTCCCACCGTTTTCATAATAGTAGCTTCTATCAATTATACTACGAAAATGCACAGGGGGTAGCCCAGCCCAGCGTCTCCAGTCTCGAACGGCCTAAAACGGCCCGCTCTTTGCCCGGTCTTCGCCCCGAGCTGCGTCCCGTGCGCGTCCCGCTAGCGCGTGCAGTCAGGGGACTTATATTAATGGAAGATCAGAAAGGAGGCGTGGTCGGGAAGAGCAACCAGCTGTGCTGGATGAATTTGGCAGAAAGCACCCTGGTCCTCGCAGTCCCGGAAATCAAGGCCCCCACAGCGTCCCTTCAAAATGCAGCACAAGCGACCCCACAGGTCTGGTTACACGAGCAAGGTGAAATTCCGACTCCAATATATAGAGTTGACGCCTACGAGCGGCACCCGCGAGGCGTAGAGTAGCAGAGGGAGGCGGGGTCAGGAAGAGCAACCAGGTGTGCTGGATGAATTCGGCAGAAAGCACCCTGGTCCTCGCAGTCCCGGAAATCAAGGCCCCCACAGCGTCCCTTCAAAATTCAGCACCAGCGACCCCACAGGTCTGGTTACACGAGCAAGGTGAAATTCCGACTCCAATATATAGAGTTGACGCCCACGAGCGGCACCCGCGAAGCGGGTGCCGCGAGGCGTAGAGTAGCAGAGTGAGGCGGGGTCAGGAAGAGCAACCAGGTGTGCTGGATGAATTCGGCAGAAAGCACCCTGGTCCTCGCAGTCCCGGAAATCAAGGCCCCCACAGCGTCCCTTCAAAATTCAGCACAAGCGACCCCACAGGTCTGGTTACACGAGCAAGGTGAAATTCCGACTCCAATATATAGAGTTGACGCCCACGAGCGGCACCCGCGAATCGGGTGCCGCGAGGCGTAGAGTAGCAGAGGGAGGCGGGGTCAGGAAGAGCAACCAGGTGTGCTGGATGAATTCGGCAGAAAGCACCCTGGTCCTCGCAGTCCCGGAAATCAAGGCCCCCACAGCGTCCCTTCAAAATGCAGCACAAGCGACCCCACAGGTCTGGTTACATGAGCAAGGTGAAATTCCGACTCCAATATATAGAGTTGACGCCCACGAGCAGATCAAACCAGGCCCTGCTGAAGTTTTACCTTCTCAAGCTGAGCTAAGTGCCCTGTTTGCTGGAAAGACAGTCGCCGGGAGCAAGTACAGCATTGCCAGCAATGATCCTGCGAGCGCAAAGATTCAGCCCATTGTCGCAGATGGCAGACGTGGCCTCACGATTGTGGGTGTTGCTCCTTCGAGCGAGCAGCACAGTCCCTGTTCACACTCACAAAGAGCCCAAAAGCTAGATTTCAGGGGCTCAGGAGCAGTAGGCGATGGAAGCAAATGCAGAACCCACTTCTGAGCTTGTAGGGGACACCTCAGACACAGGTAGGACTCACATAAGGCAGAGTCCAGCAGCACTAGCAGAATTGTAGGGAGTCTTTTCTCTCTCTGAGACTTCAGAAAACCAGAGGCAAGCCAGTAAGCCCTTGGAGATCACTTGTGGGGAGGTCAGAGTCCTTCCAGCAGAGTCAGGGAGCACCAGGCAGCAGGGCAACAAGCAGAAAAGCAGTCCTCCCAGAAAAGCAGTCCAGTTGAGCCCTTTAAGCACTCAGCAGTCCTTCTAATAGAGGTTGAGTTCAAGATCCAAAAGTGTCTAATTTGTTGGGGTCAGAGGCCCAGTATTTATACCCAAAAGTTCCTTTGATGTTGGGGGTGACTTCACAAGAACTCCCTGAAGTGCACAGGATCCCTTTCAGCCTAGTCCTGTCTACCAGGCTAACACTGGGTGATAAATCAGTGCTTTGTGTGAGGACAGGCCACAACCTATTCAGATGTACTTGTGAGCCACCTCTCTCCCTTCATGCCCAGGAAGGCTCTTCAGAATGCAGATGAATGCAAATGAGTGCTCAGAATGTAGAATAGCCTCACTTTCCTGTGTTTGTGTCTGAAGGGAATACAGAAAGTGGAGCTGTCACCCAACCCAGACATGTATTAGAGTCAGGCACAAAGAGCAGAAAGTACAGAGAAATGTCCACTTTATAAAAGTGGCATTTCTAATCCAATAATGTTAAGTACAACTTCACCAGTAAGGAGGATTTAATATTACCATTCTAAGCATATCAAACATGAAAAAGATAGTCCTCTCTGATCAGGAATTACAGCTTAAACATATATTAAGGAATTCCCAGTATTGGCCTATGACAGTGGTAGACCTCACAGTAGTGAAACACGAAATAGATTGTCACTACCAGGATATGTAAAACATAAAGATACATGCCCTACCTTTTACCTAAAAGAAGCACCCTGCTCTTTGGTTACTTAGGGCCTACTGTTGTGTTTCGATTTAGATGTCCGTACATTGGTTTTCCTAAATCATGTCCTTATATAGGCACAATTCGTATTGCCCTTATTTAGGCATAGAATCCCAGTCCTTATTTAGGCATTAGCCATGCTATCCAAATGCAGGCATGGTCACCTACATCTGTCCATCCCCACGTCACAACGAGTTCTTCGAAACCAGACCGTTAAGCCTTTGGGACTTTCCCTAGTTAGGATTATTGATTTCGCCAAGAACTCATCTATTATGCATGAACTACTATTCCTTGGGGGCTCATTCATGGCGTCTTCCTCTGCCCAACTTTACGTCAATGCTAACATTCCTAAGCACCTTCCAGGTATAAATATACTTTCCCTTACCATGGCAAACCACGGGTCAGCTGCACAAACGAATATCCACTTTTTAGCCTAAGTTATTTATGTATGTGTATATGAATATATGGCATAGCTAGAAGACAATGCTGTTGCAGTATTATTTCATCTTACTGCTTACGCTGAATGCATTATATCTCGCATACTGTCTTGCGATTGTAATAGCTCATATCTCTTACACGAGGAACAAGAATATTCAATAGATCCTTTTTTTGAAACGCCCGTCTATCTATTTCTGTGTAACTCTGAAGAAACTAAGCATGCACGATTGACTGAGGGAAACTGTTATCTGTTGTTTCCACGATTCTGAGACATGTTCCGATTCTAAGGGAAGCAAAGTTGTCATGTTTATGCGGTTGCCAGAAACTACTCCCTTCTTGTTTATTCAAGGAGATTCTAGTGGCCTCTGAGTTAGCTGGCACACAAAGTAAATACGTGTAATGTACTCGATAGAGGCATACTGACCTCAGTCCTATGCCACAACTATAGTGTATATTATTCCAATGCGCAGAGCCTATAAGGGAAATATAAACTACACTACACTACCTTAGGGGTGACCTATATGTTATAAAAGGGGAGTTTAAGTGTTGGAAAGTAGTTTTAAATGCCAAGTCAAAGTAGCATTAAAATAGACATACTGGCACTGCAGTGTCAGGCTTGAGGCAGGTTTGAAAGGCTACTTGTGTGGGTGGCAGAATCAGTGCTGCAGTCCACTAGTAGCATTTAAACTACAGGCCCTGGGTATATGGTATACTACTTTACAAGTGCCTTACCAGTACAACAAATATGCCAATCAGTTATACACCAATGTCATCATGGTTAGGGAAGAAGAACATGCACGTTAGCACTAGTTAGCACTGGTAAACTGCTGAGAGTCCTAAAGTCAACAAAAAGAATCAGCAATAATGGGAGGCAAAAGGCAAAATATTGGGGGAAAGACCACCTTAACGATGACAGATCTAACATGCACTTTAAAGTTATTTTGAATATGCAAGTGACGTTTTGCTAATTTAGTCTGCTTCTATTTGCCGCTTTTTGTAATATGATTTATATGATTAGTTAGTGTTTTATATTGTGTTTTGTGACATAATTGTAATATATGTTAGATTGCAATACATTTATTTATCAGTATTAGTGAGCAACTTTTAATTTTTTTGTGGGTTATTGACTGATAAATATATTACTCTCAATAGGTATTACAATTAGATGGGTTTTGAAGCCTTTTGTTTGTGTTGTTTTTGTTAGATAGTTTGCTTAGAGGATTTTTTTTAATTGTCATGTTAAGGTGGTGTACACCTCTTGTTGTTTACAAAGAGATTTGCTTTACATTGTAATATTATGTATATCTCTTGGTCTATTTAGGTTTAAATTGGTTTACTGGTTGTTCTATTCTCAGTTGTTGGCAGCTTTGCTGCTTTTTGAGGAATTCTGGGATTTTTCACAGGGTTGAATGACTTTTGCCTAATGAGGCTAATGAGGAGTGCCGTCCTTCTTCTGCATTGCTGGTTTTAAATGGTTAATTTATTGAACTGTCATAGATGTTCCACCATGAAATTTGAAACTTAGATTGACATCTGTGCCCAGAGATGTGCAGACTTCCAACCGAAGTGTCTTCCAAAGTTTCTTGTCCATGGTACTATGGGGATTCCATTAGTAAATTGTAATGGTGATCCACTCCTGTAACTGGTATGTATACTGGGGCTACCAGTTTGCTAATTGTACGTCAAACTAGATGTTTTTTGCATATTACAAAAATGCTTTGATTAAAATGGTAATAACAGCCTTGTATGCTTTTGTTTTGGTAGGTTTTTTGTATTGTTTGTATCATTGGTCAACAGTGATAATAGTTTTCTAAGGGTAACAGTTGTTAGTATGTAATTTAATCTCCTTTAAAAGTTCACTTATGTTGTACTTTGTTTATTAGGTACATGTGCATAAATAAGGGGTATGTTAGTTTATTGATGCTCTCCATGTATGGTATATATGTGTGTTAATATTGGAGGGCAACTTTTTGACATTCCAGCCATCAGCCACATAGCATATTTTGTCAATCCAAGTAAATTGTTTTGTCTGGCATAAATGATTATTCTCTTATCACCCTTTTTATTGTCATCATAGAGAAATGGCTCCTCATGGTGCGTTAATGCAATATGCATTGGTATGTAAATGCCTTGATAACTTTTAGGAGCAGCAGGAGTTTGGCTTGTGGCTTCCAAGTATTACATAAATGTATACTGTTATGACATTTTAAAGTGTTGAATAATGATTTTGTACTTGGACTTGAACTTTTGGCTTTCCTGGTGCCTGCTATTAATATATTTGTGTTAGATTTTGCAGGTACTTGTCCTTTTATGTGTTCTGAGACAATAGGCAATTTATTTTTGAATATACTGCTTGTGATTTCATGAGGGCTACAACTTACTTGTTTTAGGTCTTCTAATGCATGCATCTCTGTTACATTTTGGGGGTGATAGTGCTCTCTCTCATTAATTAGTATGCCATCTTTCATTGCGGCTTGCACATAACATGCATTAGCTTAATACTTAGTACACTTCCAGTTAACATTTTTGTTGCTTGTACTTTCTTTGCTGTATGTCTATCCCAAGTAGGAGGGCACTTGGTTGCCTTTCTACAAGGTAATATATCTGACTCTTTCTGCCATCGTTTCTGAAAATGGTAGGATTATATACAAATTAATGTATGTTACAGGTTTAAATGTTTGTTTTCATAAAGAGAGAAATCCATTTTAATTATTACATTTTAATCTTAACTTTTTACATTTTAAGGGACTGGCTTTTGGGATTATTTAGCTTGACTTAATTTATATTTGTGTTTCTTGAGTAAGACATTTGTCCGGGTGCTTTGTATGTCTGTAGTGTGTTTTTTTGGTTTTGAGGTGTATCCTATTTTTGGAGACATAATTGAAAATTTTGATATCAGTTTTTTTTTTAGAAATGTATGTCAAAGCAGTTTTGTTAACTAAGTTAGCACTTTTTATTAAATAGTACTTACTTTAAATTGTTTGCTGAGAGTTTTGTAAAAGGTAGCTCAAAGTTTTATCCTGGATATCTAGCAGAATTTAATCTTTTTCTAGTTGTGGCTTTTTTTGCTGCAAAATGTTCTCTGTTTTATAGCACTTTTTATAGTGGTTTGTTAATTAGTTAAGGAGTATTATTGATCATTTTGTTTCATGCTGAATGGTATTGATTACGTTGTGTACATTTTGAATTTATTTTCAGTTTGTGTCTTATTTGTAGATGGTAATTTTGATACTAGACTGTAATTAAGATGCTTTTCTATATCTATGTATATGTACCATGAGACAATTATGGGTGAGTAGTTGTGCTATACAAGCCATTGATTGATTGATTGTGTGTATGAGTGTGTTTGCTTTAGATATTACCATTAAATGCGTGCATGTTTAATCTTGCATTATTTTATGTGAATATTTTTTCAGTCTAATCAAAGGTTGATACTTTTTTCTTTTTTACTTTGATTCTTTATTATTTGATAAACAATGCTTAAATTTAGTGTTGTTGTTTTTAATATTAAACTATTTTTATTGATTTTATATAAATATTTATAATGGGCTTTTTGGATTTGTAAATATAATAGGTGATAATTTGATAGAAAGTATTGATCTTAACAATATTTTAGTAGGTTTGTTTTTATTTAATGTTTGAGCAATATTTGATTGTCAATATTCTTGATTTAGATAATCTTGATTTTAGATGTTTTTGATAGCAATGTTTGTATTAGCAATCATTTATTAGCTGTTTACCAATAAGAGAGCGATATTTTGGAATTAAATATTCTTTTCCAATAGTGTGGTAAATTGATCAAATCCTTTGCAATATTACATCTTGCAACCTTCAGAACTGAGGGCTGTTTTTGCAACTCAGTTTGATAGAACATTATTCCATTGCTCTAAGTTCAAACTTTAAGTACAATAATTAGATGCTTGAGATAATTTTCATAGCAATTTATCATGGCCGTGCTCTGATTGTATTTAAAAGCACTACATGCCTAAATGCATAATGCAAGTGTACGCTTCACTATTTCAGGTGAATGCTTTTTATACAAGTGAATAAAAATCTAAAAATGTCAATATAGATGGATGTTCATGATTGGGTATTGAAATAGACTTCCTGACATTTGCAGCCACTACATGCTGCTTCTAAGTCAAATATGGCAACTACAATGTTAGGGTGTTTTGCGTAGTAATTGAAAGAAAGTTACGGAAAAGTATACCAAACACCAGCACATTAATATTTTCAAATGCATTGAATTATATATCTGCAATATTTGAATTAAGCATGTAACACAGATGATAAGTAGAGAACAGATTCTGACAAGACTGCAATTATAACTACAAATGCAAGTACATAATATTGAGCAATGCAGGGGCACTCATTGTGTAAATACATTTCTATTTTGTGTGTGTTTTAGATATGATAATTAATTTGTAAGTAATTAATGGCTTGGCTTATGTTTTTGGAACTACACATCTGCATTTACAGTTCACGATATACAAATAATTACAAGGTTGTGTTGCTTACAAGGATAATTAGATCAATACAGAAATGTAGTCTTGTGTATTTCTTTTTTAAACAAATTGAGGAAATATGGATTTTGTGATCAGTTATGTCCCCTATCGTAGACCCCAACGGCTCCATGTGCATGCTATAAGTACATGTATGTTCCCTCCTACTCCAGTTTTGAAGACGCAAATATATGTGCGTCCACCGTCAACATGTCCTCTTTCAGATCCGCCATGAATGGGTCAGATATTCCATTCCTAAGTATGAAAGGCCACCGACTTTATATGGTTCACTTTCCACATTTTACAGATTCAGGCGAGTAGGCCCGAATTTTGTCATCAAGCCTTTTCCTGCCTTCTGCCTCTGAAAGCTCCAGTCTGAGCCCGCATCTGTGACCATGAACTTTGTCCTACTCCCTGCGCGGCTAACGGTGCCTGATCCAGCCAGTTGCCTGCCAAAAACTGTATTTCACCTTCAAGATTATCCGATGCATTCCTGTCTAGTAGTTTAGGTAAACATTCCTCCAGCTACCGTGCAAAGGGGCCAGGCCTCGCTGTCCTCATGCAAGTAATTCATAGCCCCGTTACCATGGAATATTCCTACTCCCTCGCATCTAGTGTAGACACTTAGACGCTTGTACACGCACTAACAGTCAGTATAGTCAGTATAGAATAAGATTCTATCCTAAGAGACCTCTCTTTTTGGATAACACAGTTCTTTAAACATAGGATGTTAGATATGATTTGGGATTAGGTTGACATAACCCCAGACTTCTGTCTCCACATGTAGAGCTAAATGTCAAGTCCCCTTCACCCTCTAGTTGCACGTCAATCACACGTCATGCGGCTGCGCGCGCATCTCTGCCAACTATTTCTGCTGACATTGCAGGATTCTTTTATGGATCCACCCACTTGTGACATCATGTTTAATGACGTATTTCAGTTACACCCATGTTTACGCCTCTATTAGTTACGTATACACAGTTTTTCTGCATTATCAGCTGTCACGCCTCTTGCATCTGTTTCAATGTAATGTATTTTCTATAAAACTGCCTATCTGTCAATAATATATGCTCCTTCCTTCCTGAACTTTCGTGGTGATGGAATAGAAGGCCCACAATTCGAATTGTCTTCCTTTGTATAGGAATAAAACCTTTTAAAACCTCTAATACCACGGATTCTGCCTCTTATATTTACTGAGTTATTCTTGATAGACTTTACCGCATAAAAAATAGTACCGGTAACGAAATATTTACCACATAAGTTGGCGCCCGAACAGGGACACTTTCTCATCTCACGCGCCGGCGGTGCGTTGCAGGCCCGGTCTCCTGCCACAGCTGAACGGAAAAAAACGCGTATCTACAGGATTTCCTGTGTCTCCTTCCGGCCAAGCGGGGACGACTGAGGCTGCGATCAACACCCAGACGAGGCGGTGAGAAGTGCGAAGTATCCCGACCAGAGCCTAGCTGAGAGAGCAAGATCCGAGGTATACAGAGACCCGCCAGGTTCTGAAGTTCCGAGTCCAGTCGAGTCGAGTCCAGTCCGGTCCAGTTTCAGTTCCGTTCCGAGGCCTTCCGTTCCGAGCTACCCGGTGAGTACCATTACCGGGGAGGCATTTAACGTGCACATAGTCTGTGCCGGTCAAGACGGGTTTGGGTACACAAATCCGGTCTGCACTGTTTTAGCAGTGTATCTGTACTGTTTAGCAGTATATATAGTATGTCTTGCATATAAATAAGTATTATCTAGTGTCAGTATTATGTCAGTAACCAGTTTTCTATTAGTTATCATTGTTCGTAAAACTGTTAAGTATTAAATGTTTTAAAATATGTTCTATATATTGTGGTGTGAATGACTGTTCATTATTGTGTTTTTGTATAAAGTGTGTTCTAAGTAATAAGGTCTAAAAATGCCGCTCTTTTCGAAACTAAGACAGATCAAAACCAGAAAAGGTGTACTCGAAGAAGCCGTTCCCATCCCACCTAGGGACACTCCAGGGTACTTTATGTATCATAAGCATGGCCTAGATGCCGTATTATTTCTTGATTTATGGGTGGATTACACCAAAGAATTACCAGAGAGTCAGAGATGGCCCGCAGCGGGGACCTGGGATGCAAATTGCATCATGAGAGTAGAAGAAGAATTATGGAAAAAGAAAGCCAGACAGTCACAGAAAGATGCCATTGAATTATGGCGTAAAGAATCATATAGACGTACAGAAAAAGCACTCAGACAGGAAGATAAGGGTAAGGAGAATTCAAATAAAGTCCGAGAAAATCTGTTAATTGAGGAAGGTACCCGAGTAAAATCAGAACAAATAGATAGACAAAGAAACGCCCTTATGAATGGTATGTATCCACTTCTGGCCGAAGGGTTACCTAAGGCTACTCCGGAAATACTAAAAGACTTGCCACCTCCATTGTTTCCGATAAAAGCACATCCCAAGGGACATCCCAGAACCGCAGAAGATGTTTTCCTTTCCCGCTATTTAGATGACGCAGCTCCCGAGTATGCTAGTACCGCACCACATAGACCGCTTGCCGATGATGCTCATCGCCAAGAGCATTCGTCTGTACCTCCGCAACAACACGTTTCGACACACATTCCGACAAGCACATCTGTTTCCACCGCTTTTCCCGCAACGACGGTTGCTGTCTCACCCTCAACAAATCCTTTCACGTCCAGCACCCCAGACGGTGCTACAGGAGGTACGACAGACATTTTTTCTACGCCACACAGAGGAAATAAATTTTCCCTTAGAGAATTAGCACACCAACGTACGCCCAAACTAGCAACTCCCGACATGCTTAAGGAACTTCTAATAGATTGTAGATATGATCCTGTGCCCGGTAAACGGGACGAAATGCTGCTGTCATCATTAAGTATTAGACGAGCTGCAATATATTTAACGAAGCTACCAGGAATGGCTACCCATTTAGAAAATATATATCACTTTGTCCAGTCAGGGCGAGGTCCTGAAAGTATTAGCAGAGCCATGGAGTACCAGAAAGCGGAGGTACAGGGACAACTGTTACGTTTCCTCATAAACTGTGTAATCAGAAATCAAGACCGGCCTGGGGTAAATCCGGAAGAAATGCAAAAACTTGTCATTTGGGGCCAGAATATATCAGAAGGGAGACATGATAAACAGTTATGTATAGTAGCTATGTACCGAAAGATCCGCAAAGAAGTAGAACGAATACACGAAGAAAGATTAGAGGTAGACGCCGCTGACCTAAACAGAGAGGAGGAGGAGCAAGAATCAGAGCAAGTAGACACGATAGCTTATGTAAGTAAAGGAAGACCCCATAATAATACCAGAGGTCTTAACGACACAATACGTCCAATACGTCCAGAATATAATAGACATCTTCCAAACCCTATGCTAAATACAAAATCCCCTGAACACTTATTCCAAGCCGCTGATAAATTACTCCGAGATCGAAGGGGGTACCACGTGCTCGATTCCATGGACGAACAAGAATTAGCCAGGTCAGCAGTACAATGGGCTGACAGTCCCGGCGAATACAATGATGATGTACTTGCACACACGTTTCTGAATCTAGACCCATATGAACAGCGTTTAGCTAGTATATATATGATTCAACACCTCCTTATATTATATAAAAGCCAACACTCCGATCCAGGACCCTTACCTGACATATTGACAGAACTACTCACGAACATATGGAGAGGGTCAGGTACTGATTTGATTAAGGAAATTCTAGAATCCCGAAATCAATATTTAAATTTCGTATGCCCAGAACACGTTCCAGTTCCCATAATGGGAAGAAAAATGTATCACATAGATAGACAGAACCCGTTACGCGAAGTACACCCAATTAGAGGTGCCGGTGATAACTTTACACGCGTGTTTGTGTACACGCCTATAACTAAACTGGAATTATTAGAAATGAAGAAAGTAGTACCCAGTCATGACAAAGATCCAGCAGGTTTCCACCGTGAGATAAAAGACATGTTACTCATGGAAGAGTATACCTACCCCGACATTATGAAAATATTAAAAGTCCTATTACCCGCAGGTGTTTATGAAAAACTCAAAGAAAAAGAATGGGAGGTAGGAGACCAAAAGATAGATTGGACAGCATTAGAAAACGAAGAAAAGGCCCGAGCTGCAGGAGCAGGGCTTGGGGAAAAGACTACAGCACTAGCAGGGCTACTAGTGCAGGTACTGCCACGTTTATTAACTACGAAAAAGGAAGACTGGGGTGCAATCTCAGCCTGTAAACAAAAACCAGATGAAGACACTAGTGATTTCTATTCCCGATTTGAAAAATGTTTTAGTATAAATAGTGGCATAAAAGCCAGTAGTGAGTCATATCCACATCTGTTTGTGACAAAATTAGTTGAAAATTCTCTGCTACAAGTCAAGAATAGAGTATTGAAATTCGAAAGTACCTGGCAAGGTAATACCCCATCGCAGATGCTACAGATGTTACAATATCATCACAATAGAATTAGAGAAGAACAAGAACACAAACAAAGACGTATGAAAGATACGAAAATGAAAATGCTTGTTGCACAGTCAGTTCCAGCCGATAGTCATCAAAAGGGTGATTCCGCAAGTCCTGCAACAGGGACATGCAACTATTGTAAACAACGAGGTCATTATATACACGATTGTCCAGTCCTGAAACATAATATTGCGACAGGTAGAACTCAGGAGAGACCACGTCCACCTAGACAGGATCAGAATCAACAATAAATCCCTCAGCATGCACAACCTAGGTTAGCTCCGCAACAATTAGCTCCGCAACAGGCAGCTCCACAACAGATCGTAGCACCACCACAAGCGCAGCCTATTGCTGCAACACAAGCGACAACACAACAGATGTATCAGTATGCACAAGCAGATTATCCCGATTATCAGCGATACTCATGAGATAGCCTAGAGAGGGAAGTTGGCTTACCCCTTATTGAGGTTCCTGTAGACCAAGAGGGACCTTATGTACATAGTGAACTATTAGGGGAAGACAGAAAGTTTTTACTTGATACAGGGGCAAGCAGAACAACTATAAGACGCAGTGAAGTTCCAGGGGCACCCCTCTCAGGCTCACAGAATATTTCCCTTGGATTCTCAGGAAAACCTATAATTAATGACGTAACACAACCTCTTGCACTCACAGTAGGTCCATTGACACGTACTACAGATTTATTGCTTACTAAATCATGTCCAGAAAACTTGTTAGGTATAAAAACATTGAAAGCTCTAGGAGCTATTATATGTTGTTCTCCGGAAGGAGTACGACTATTTTTACGTGACTTTAAAGGTCACTACGTATCCAGAGATATGGATCACCGACTGCAGAATTTACCTACACATTTATGGGCACAAGGCCCCACTGATGTTGGTTGCATGAACATTACACCATATCGAGTTACACTGAAAACAGGAATAGTACTACCACGAATGCGACAATACAAGTTACCACCAGATGCTGTAGTGGCTTTACTGCAAATCATTGACGAGCTCATTGCACAAGGAGTGGTTGTCGAAACCGACTCCAATGTATGTAATTCTCCGATAATTCCGATTCTTAAAAGAACGGATCCAAAAGCTCCACCAGTATATCGATTAGTTATTGATCTGCGCGAATTAAATAAATGTATTGTACCACAATACCCTGTGGTCCCAGATATCTCTTCATTACTCACAGCTATTGACTCAGAAGCAACGTTTTTCACTGTAATTGATCTCAAAAATGCTTTCTTTAGTGTCCCAATCGATCCGGAAAGTCAATATTTGTTCGGATTCAGTTTAAATGGACGAAGTTTTAAATTCACACGCGCACCTCAAGGATTTACAGAAAGCCCCAGCATCTATAGCCAAGCACTGAAACGAGAACTTGACAGTATCCACATGCCAGTTAACCCTGCCTTGCTTCAATATGTCGATGATCTGCTGATCACCGCTCGAAGCGAACCTGAATGTGAAAAAGCGTCACTGACGGTTTTAAAATTTCTGGCTGACAAGGGGCACAAGGTGTCCCCTTCTAAGCTGCAATTCTGTGTCCAGCGAGTTGTTTACCTTGGGCACTCGCTGTCCAAGGAGGGAAGGCAGCTTACACCCGACCGCATCCAGTTAATTGCTAACATGCCACCACCCAAGACACAAAAGGAGGTGCGGGCTTTTATAGGCCTCACTTCATACTGTAGGCAGTGGATCCCTCAATATGCATTTCTAGCAAAACCACTCATCCAGTTGACAACACAGGAGGCAGCCACATCGACTGTCCTCCCTTGGACTCCAGAACATACACACGCCTTTGAAAGCTTAAAGAAAGCTTTATGCCAAGCACCTGTCCTAGCAACACCATGTTACAGTAAACAGTTTACACTCTTCGTTACAGAACGCGAAGGTACTGCTTTGTCAGTACTCACTCAGGAACAAGCAGGATCACACAAACCCTGTGCTTATTTCTCTAGTACATTAGATCCAGTAGCTCAGGCACTTCCAGCGTGCCTGAAATCAGTGGCAGCAACAGCTTTAGCAATCAGACAAAGCGATGCCATAGTGTTAGGACATCAATTGACAGTACAAGTACCACACGCAGTAGAGGTTCTCTTGAACCGCACACAAACACAACACTTGACTATAGCGAGACTCACCGGTTACGAATTAACATTGTTTCAGCCACATATAGAAATCAGACGTTGTAATACGTTAAATCCTGCCACACTGTTACCAGTAGGCGGAACAGATCCATTGGCACATGATTGTGTCGAAGTCATTACTATCACGACGAAACCCAGACAAGACTTGACAGATATCCCTTTGGCAGATCCAGACTTGACATTGTATGTAGATGGGTCATGTATGAGAACAAGTACAGGAGAGTTAGTGGCCGCTTACGCAGTCACAACAGACACTGAAGTCATTGAAACAAATTGTATTAACACTTTGTCAGCTCAAGCAGCAGAGCTCACCGCTCTGACACAAGCCTGTATTCAAGCCACAAATAAAAAAGTCAACATATACACAGATTCACGTTATGCATTCGGAGTCGTCCATGACTTCGGCGTACTGTGGCGAGAGAGAGGTTATTTAACTTCTCACGGTGCCCACATCCAACACGGACCCCTCATTCAAGCCCTATTAGACGCGATTCATCTACCTACTGCAATATCGATTATGAAATGTAAAGCCCACACAAAAGTTATCGATATCATTTCTCAGGGTAATGATCTAGCTGACAGAACAGCTAAACAGACTGCTCAGAATCAGACTCACTCAACTGACGTGACAAAGACAATAGTTCCGACACCAACACATTGCATGACAGTTAAGGATACCGCCCTTGATGTAATTGATATACAGACACACGCTACACCAGAAGAAATAAAGAAATGGACTGAATTAGGAGGGATCCAAACAGATCAAGGATGGATGACGAAGGAAAAATCTATATGGTTTCTTCCCGACTCAATGGTCCAAGTCATCATTAACACTATACATAGTCCAGCGCACCTAGGAGAAAAAGCTATGCTAGATAGCATTCAACACATTTGGTTCAACAAACATTTACGAGCCGCAGCTAAACAAAAAGTTCGTACCTGTATGATATGTTGTCAGTTTAATCCAGGTAAAAGCATCCCCGTAGAACAGGGTGGATTCCAAACTCCCGATCATGCTTTTGAAGTCCTCCAGATGGATTATATCCAGATGGAACGATGTCGAGGATTCAAATATGTTCTCGTAGTTGTTTGTGCTCTTTCCCGTTGGACAGAAGCATACCCGGTTTCAGATTACACTGCCCCGACTACTGCCAAACAGTTAGTTCGAGAATTCTTCCCACGGTACGGTTTACCACGTGTTCTCTATTCAGATAACGGCCAGCCGTTCTCATCCGAACTAATGAAACACGTTTCCCTTCTATTAGGCTATCAATGGAAGTTTCACTGTGTCCGACATCCCGAGGCAGCAGGACTCGTAGAACGCCATAATCAAACTTTGAAAATTAGATTATCCAAAATATGTAGAGAAAAAGGAGTCGATTGGATAGTAGCCTTACCAGTTGCGCTCTTTTACATGAGAATGGTAGCAAATTCTCGAACAGGGCTATCCCCGTATGAGGTGATCTTCGGTAGACCACCAAATATGTGGGGGACGCCTATACCTCGCAAAATCACTGACGTTGACTGTAATATGCTGACAGATTACCTGGCTTCCTTGATGTCTGCACTACAATCTTGTCGTTCACAGGTATCCGCAGCTTTTCCCGACAATACTGAGGTGAAGCCCCATGATGTGGTTCCTGGTGACCTGGTTTTGGTCAGGAACTTTGACCGGAAGACCCAACTGGATCCTAGGTGGAAGTCACCGAAGTTGGTTTTACTCACCACAAGGACAGCCGTGAAAATCGAGGGAAGAAAAGGGTGGTTGCACTCGAGTCATATCAAGAAATTTTATGGACTACCACCCAGTATAGAGACTCAACCCTGTATTCCCTCACAGACAGACTCAAAGCTCCCCTTGGTTGAGCAATCGAACTCAGAACTATATAAACTAAAATTGAGGTCTAGTAAGTCAGACAATTTGATTGTTTAAGTCCTCTCCAAGGTGAATCGGTTGAATTTGTCCCTGACATGTATCCTCTAGACCGGAATAGAGAAAGAAATAATCAGATGCAGCTCAAAAAGCATGCGTATTGTAAATCATTTCGTAGTCACTGCACAGTAACGTTATTAATTTTGTTTTTTCTAAGTCTTCTGATCATCATTGTCAGCATCCTATTGCACATGTATTACCCTATTCCTAAGCGTGCTTATAATATAACTGCAGAACATTCTTTTAGTGAATTGCCTCCACATGAATTGTCTTATAGATTTGCGCTGCGCAACAACACATTCATTAGTATGTTACATCATTCCCATCAAACCAGCAATGCCACAAATTGTTGGATATGTGGCCGACTCCCTCCCTATCAGAACTATAAGGGAGTTTTGCCCCTCTTTCCCTATCCGTTCACACACAATGGCTCCTGTGGAGCATGGTTTAGTTTGATTAATTCCCTAGATTCAAATTCCGCAGTTTATCAAGACAACTGGGTATGGGGAAACCTGAACTTAGTTTTACTTAAAGTCTGCTACCCTAACAAGGAGGGACTTCCCAAAAGAATAGGAACTGATCTAGAAAATGAAGTATATGGATTAGGTAATTTTACACTTAACCTTATGATCCTGAACGTTGAATCTGAAGCTACACCAATCTTGCCCGCCATGTCAGTATTCCCAGTAAAAGGGGAATTATGTATCAGAAAGAATGGTTCCATACACATGGGCCATAGTAAATGCACCACTGTAATAAAATTCAGTGATCAAGGCAAGTCTACATTTAGAGCTTCTCGTCATTCCTACTTTATATGTGGCCAGACCGCATATATACGTCTACCTCTAGATTGGGATGGTACCTGTTACATAGCATTCCTTCTACCACCTGTTTTCCTCGCTCCTCCTGATTATCATAGAAATACCCATTTAGTACACAATAGACAGCAGAGAGATCTCCCAATTGTCGATTACACTGAAACAGCATGGGAAAACTATACAGATTTCAATAAAGGTTTCTTTCCCTATATAGGTACAGTCACTAATAGTAAGCTGATACGTAGATTAACCAGAACCCTTGAAGCAGTAGTGAATGAAACTATTTTCGCCTTAGGCAATTTAACAGAAGAACAGTCTGCTATGCGGATTGTTGTGCTTCAAAATCGTCTTGTCCTTGACGTCATCCTGGCCGATAGGGACGGAGCTTGTAGGGTCATCGGATCAAGTTGCTGCATTTTCATCCCAGAAAATTCGCCGTCAGTATATAAAGCCATAACTCGCCTTCATAAGATTGTAAGCCAGATACACCAGAGTCCAGGCACCTGGACTTGGTCCGGTTGGTTCTGGGGCGTGTTGTCAGCCTGGGGATGGAGAATCCTATCCTTCCTAGGTATTGGCTTTCTCATACTATTCAGTTGCTGCTTATGTCTACAATGTGGGCCAGCGATTTGTGGTCTGTGTGCCACCTCGTGTATCCCACATCCAAGTTTTCGTTCGAGATCCCGGAAGAAGAAAGAAGAACAAATGATGCTATATGAACAGATCGATGGATTGATGAAGATCGATATCTCCTGAGGGTCCGTAGGGGACAAGGAGGGAATGAGGAAATATGGATTTTGTGATCAGTTATGTCCCCTATCGTAGACCCCAACGGCTCCATGTGCATGCTATAAGTACATGTATGTTCCCTCCTACTCCAGTTTTGAAGACGCAAATATATGTGCGTCCACCGTCAACATGTCCTCTTTCAGATCCGCCATGAATGGGTCAGATATTCCATTCCTAAGTATGAAAGGCCACCGACTTTATATGGTTCACTTTCCACATTTTACAGATTCAGGCGAGTAGGCCCGAATTTTGTCATCAAGCCTTTTCCTGCCTTCTGCCTCTGAAAGCTCCAGTCTGAGCCCGCATCTGTGACCATGAACTTTGTCCTACTCCCTGCGCGGCTAACGGTGCCTGATCCAGCCAGTTGCCTGCCAAAAACTGTATTTCACCTTCAAGATTATCCGATGCATTCCTGTCTAGTAGTTTAGGTAAACATTCCTCCAGCTACCGTGCAAAGGGGCCAGGCCTCGCTGTCCTCATGCAAGTAATTCATAGCCCCGTTACCATGGAATATTCCTACTCCCTCGCATCTAGTGTAGACACTTAGACGCTTGTACACGCACTAACAGTCAGTATAGTCAGTATAGAATAAGATTCTATCCTAAGAGACCTCTCTTTTTGGATAACACAGTTCTTTAAACATAGGATGTTAGATATGATTTGGGATTAGGTTGACATAACCCCAGACTTCTGTCTCCACATGTAGAGCTAAATGTCAAGTCCCCTTCACCCTCTAGTTGCACGTCAATCACACGTCATGCGGCTGCGCGCGCATCTCTGCCAACTATTTCTGCTGACATTGCAGGATTCTTTTATGGATCCACCCACTTGTGACATCATGTTTAATGACGTATTTCAGTTACACCCATGTTTACGCCTCTATTAGTTACGTATACACAGTTTTTCTGCATTATCAGCTGTCACGCCTCTTGCATCTGTTTCACTGTAATGTATTTTCTATAAAACTGCCTATCTGTCAATAATATATGCTCCTTCCTTCCTGAACTTTCGTGGTGATGGAATAGAAGGCCCACAATTCGAATTGTCTTCCTTTGTATAGGAATAAAACCTTTTAAAACCTCTAATACCACGGATTCTGCCTCTTATATTTACTGAGTTATTCTTGATAGACTTTACCGCATAAAAAATAGTACCGGTAACGAAATATTTACCACAAAATGCATGAATAGGTGTGCAAATTAATTACAGTGTCACAGGCACAAAGTGTTTCTAGCTTGAACTGCAGGATTATACTTGTACTCATTTAGTTCATAAATGTTGATTTGGGGATCTATAAAGTCTTACATAGAGAAATTGGGTGTACCTGTGTTAATCTTGGTGAATGCGATGTCAATGTACACCATGATATATGCATGCACAACAGAGGCAATGCCAATAAAAGGAAAATTTTTGTTGTACGCCATAAACTATGCATGCATAAGAATGACAATACCAGCAAAAGCAACGTTGATATACGCTATGACAACTGTATGCATAATAATTAGAATGTCAGTAAATATTATATCAATGACCACCATGTTCTATGTACATGCAATAACAAACTCGTATCATTGATTCCAAAGGCAAATGCGTAACCTGGGAAAACCCTCATCGTTCCCACAGATAGGCAGGTACACCACAAACAGATTTGCCCCAATAAAAAATCATTAGGCCAAAGGCACACGTCCACAAGATACCACAAAGTTAGATACCACATGTAGTCAGGAACACTCAGTCAATCAGGAAACAGCATGCACACCACACATAGTGATCACACATTCCCCAGGCCAAACATCTGGATGCATAAACACTGTCCCTCACTAACTCTCACTAGCTCTCCCCAAGGTCGAGAGCCACCTGTGTCCCTCTTATCAGTTGGTTGTATTCATGATTAATGACTAGACCCGGACCCATATGCTCTCTAAGAATGTGAAATTGTTTAATTGTACCTCACAAGCTGCATATGTAATCGGCCAAAACTTCTGTACATTGAGACTGTCCTCAGATGCGACTGTCAATGCTCTCCTGGCCATCGCATTTAATTAAACCAACTTATTCCTGTTTTTGCCAAATGCCTCTTGTCATTTCATTTTTTCAAGGAAAATCAAAGTCCGAGCAAAGATTTGGTGAGCCACCCAGGAGAGATTAGTTTATCAAGCCAGACTGCTGCTGAAGGACAAGGACACCTGCATGGAAGGATTCACATCTATGCAATGAGACCGTTGAACAGACACTGTAATTGATTTAAAGTTCAGCTGAATCTGCGGGTGGAGTTCCATCTAGAGGCTGCCATCACAAGGGTAAAAGACTACATCTTATCCTTAGTCCGAGCATGTGGCATGTGGCAAACTAGGTCAAACCCGTAGATCACATTTTTCCTAGTCAGCACAGTAGAGAAGGTGAAGGTAGTTAGTCCATTTTTTGCTTGAACCATTGAGCGTTACAAAAATGGTAAACCTAGGCCCCTGGTGTGTTATATAGGGCCGCTCATTTATTTTTGCTTGAATAGTTGAGCGTTATACAACTGGTACACCTACTTCCACGGTGTGTAATATAGGATCACTTATTTATTTTGCTTGAACCATTTAGCATTACACAACTGGAACTCCTAGGCCCTTGGTGTGTGGTGGTGTGTTATAGAGGGCCACCACCTTGATCGTATTTTTTAGTTAAAGGATTTTTTAGGGTCTTAACACTGACAGTGTCTCAAAGAAGTGAAGAGCTGGGTTTTTCCACTTCGACCAATGGGCAGTACAACAGAAGGTAGACACGACCGCTGGGAGTGAAAACAGGTGTAATTCAGATGTCAGGGAATAATTCAGAACTTGGTGAATAAGACGTAGCTTGTGTCAGGTTGTTCCTTTTTCTCCATGCACATTCAAAACCATATATCTCAGGTCAATGGTTGGGTGCTATAAGATTGTGCTTATATATAAGTAAGGAATGGCCACCTTGGCATGATGTGTGCTGTTAGACAAGAATGTGGTCTCACTTAATTATGCACTAGAGTGTGCATGTTTTTTTATATAAGCATGTGTGGGTATGTCGTGCCCACAAGAGCCAACCATTCATGCTAATCTATATTTATTAAGGAATATTTTGTTTCTGATGTCATACAGATTCATAAAAATGTACAGGTAGAAGAGCCTTATGTCTCCTCACCTTCACTACTCCCTTATAATTAGATGAGGGTGGGTAGAGAGGTTGAGGTGACCTGGAGAAGACTGAGTGACCTTTTAGGCATATTCAAATTGGCCAAAACATGTCGTCATATTAGGGATGCTGGAACAGATGGATTCTTGATAAGCATCAGTATCTTAGTTTTTAATCATGGTCCAGGTTCCCACTGAAAAAAGTTATTTGGGTAAATCCGTAACCACTTTTATTGTGACTGGACCTCCAGAAATGTTCAGAAAAATTGATATTTAAGAGGTCCCCTTAGTGGTACTGTCCTATTAAGTTGCAAAAAAAATGCCAATGATGAAGCATGTCATTTTTTCCTGATATGTTTAATATTCCAGTAGGATGTGGCACTAAACATAGTCAGGAACAAATCATTGGGCTTTCGCATTTTTTGTGTGCAATTAGTTGTACTTCATGGAGGCTATATGAAAGCAGTATTACCTCTCATGCTTTCTTTTTTTTGTTTAATTAGTCAGTATGCTAATATCTGATGTGTGAGTATTCCCTTGTCTATGGTGAGTCTCGTGTCACTGTTCACCCATGTTTTGATAGAGAAATTGGGCCCCATATGTCTTTTGACCTGGAGGTTATTGGGAGCATCAATGTATAGATTTATGTTCAATAGTTACAGACAGTTAAGCCTTTTATTCAGTCAAGAGTGCTGTGGCTTCCCCAGTACATTGCAGTCCTATGCTTGGGTAAGAGCAAAGTCGTTGCTGTGAAATGTTTGACCCCTTTGGGTGTATCTTTGATGTATCCCAATAGCACCATACGTGGGTGGGGTCGTAGTTGATGGTTCTTCATTCAAGCCAGCAGTTTAATGACCTTCTCCCAGAAAGATTTAATAAAATAGTGCTCCGATGCAATATGGAGGATGCCTGCATGCTCTGCACCACAGTGCAGGAGGTTCGGACGGGTATATACGGTGTTGGCGAGCTGGTGTACTATAGGCCCTACAAGTATATTTGCATTGCAAAAGTTGGGGATGACAATTTAGAGATATTTGACCAGTGTGAGCATAGCAGTATGCCTTTGCAAATCAGTTAGAAGTATGTCTAGGTCTTCATCTCATGCTCGTCTAGCTGGCATCGTGCCTATTGCCCAATGCTCAGATACACTGGTATATAATTGAGATATCCTTCTTGTCATATCAGTGGATGTTATTAGTTGTGTTAGCAGGGGACAATCTATTGGTTCTGCAAGATAATTTGGGAACTTTTCCCAACCTGTGTTGTGTAGTCTTACAAATATAAATAAATCCAAGGTTATAGGGTTGCCACAAGCCTGGAGTTGTTGCAGCATAAGAGACAGCTCCACCACGTAGGGGTGGTCTAGCTCTAAAAGAGTCATCTACTGCAGGGTTGCCTGCACAGTTCTTTCTAAGTAAGTGGTACAATGGGGTGTTTGAAAGGGGGAATCACGGGGAAGAACAAGAAGTTTGCTCCTACTCAGTGACACAGTGAGTGCCATGCCCAGCTTGTCATAGCAACTGTTCTCACCTCCCTTTCGGGTCTTGTCTGTCTCTGGGAGAGTATCGACATCAGGGGTGCACTCACAGACTGTTTGCTTTGAAATGTTAGATAGAGGATGTTAGGAATTGGAGTTTCTGGTTGGCAGAGGTATGCACCCTGTCCAACCAGGAACCACAATCCTAGTCAGGGTAGGTCAAAACACAACCTAAATTATCTTGTGCTCACCCTCCGACGGCTTGGCACAAAGCAGTCAGGTTTAACTTAAGGCAATGTGTAAAATATTTGTGCAACAACACAGTAAAAACACTACACAGGGACTCCACAACAGGTTAGAACAATACATTATGATTTCATAAATAGCACAAGACCAAAACCACAAAAATCCAATGTGCAGAAGTCGAGATATGGATTTTTAAAGAATAAATGTCAAAATAGCGCTTAGGAGCAAGTAACGCTTAAAGAGTTAATTAGTCACGCTGAACCGGGAAAAGTCAAATGTTCAGGATGACCACGATAGAGCATGGGCCAGTAAGAGGACCCATGCAGGCCCTGAAGCAAAAGTACCCTGAACCTTATCACAATAGAGATGCATTGATTCTGTGAGTGAAGCATCGGTTCCAAAGTGCAGCAGTTCTGAATGCGATGCACTGGGTTTCTGCACGCTGTAGAGGCAATGTGTTGATCTTCTCCACACAGTGACGGTGATGCATCAGTTTCGAAGTGCTAGTTCCGAGTGTTATGTTACGGTTCCAAGTGTAGGTCCGGTTCCCAGAACAGCTTTGATGCATTGATTCTGCTCTCGTGGCAGGGGAGGTGTCAGGGCTAGAGGAGCAAATGCCTAGGTCCACTTCCAAGGGTCCAGGACTGGGGTGACACCACTTGGCAGGATTGAATTGTATAGTGCGAACTGCCACCCTACGGGTATCCTAGCGCTTAGACTTGAAAATAGCCACCACAAGAGCCGACCGGATTAACGGTGGGAAGATTTAAAGTTCCTTTCTTGGAAAAAGCCAGGTTTTCAGACTCTTCCTGAAACCGAATCTCAAGCAGATGTGCCCAGGGGTTGGAACAAGAGGGTTCTAAGTCTTTTGTATATTCAGACTTAGGCAACTGGAAGCGGGCCAGCACATCCTTGGAGTCAATCTAGGTTCAAGTGATGCAAGTCCATTATTTCTCACCCAGACAGAGAGAGAGCTGCAGGGACCAGGGCAACACAGCAAGGCAAGAGTTCAGAAAACAGCAGTTCCAGCAGAGTGGCAGTCCTAGAGCAGCACAGCAGATCCTCTTCTTCCTGAAAGAGTTGTCACAGGTCCAGAAGTGCACTGATTTGGTAGTGCCAGAGGTCCAGTTCTTATACAAGTGGTGCCTTTGAAGTGGGAGGGACTTCAAATCAAGCTTTCAAGTGCACAGAGGTTCTCCCTTTGTGCCCTGGCTCTTGACACACTGCAGTGGGGTAATCATTCCTTTGTGTGGAGGCAGGATGCAGCCCTTTCAATTGGGAGTTACATGTAAAATGTGTCATGAGGTAAGCCCAATGTTATTCAATGGGTGAGATTTGCCTTGCAGTACTGAAAAATGACCTTGGGAATTTTCTACTACGAAGATAGTAAAGTTTAAATGTACATGTTCTGTCTTTTTAATACACTGCACCCTGCCCTGTGAGGTATATGAGGCCTACCTAAGGTGTGACGTTTATGTATAAAAAAGGAAGGTTTAGGCCTGGCAAGAGGATGTACTTACCAGGTCGACCTGTCAGTGTGAAACTGCTCACACAGGCTATAGAGTGGCAGGTCTGAGACATGTTTAAGTGGCTACTTTGTAGTGTAGTCCTAAGAGTACCCTGTCATGCAGGACCTACGCTGTTTACGGATAACATATTCTGTGGGTCTGGTGGCAGACTGACTCCGTGCACCCCTGCCGCATATGTTAGCCTATGGTTTGCATTAGCTAACTCACAATGCCACTAGAATCTCCTGCTATCAGAGAGATTACTTTTTGGAAACCTCAGAACACAATAACCTCAGACTTGCGGAAACAATATACTACTTTTCACTCAGTCACTCGTGCTTGCTTGTTTTGCTCTCAGAGAGATACAGAGAAGAAACAGTGGAGCGTTTTTACAATAAGAATTTATTGTACCATAGTTCTTCTCATGTAGAATAAGTGCGCTGTTACAACTGTAACACAGTAGCAGAGATATAGAACCAGCAATACAGTGAATAAAAAGGAATAGTATTGTTCTACCATTTTTCAATAGTCTCGAACATAGAGATGAATATGAAATGCATTTATAAAAATAAAGAGCTTACTCCTAAGATGCCTAACTAGATGTACCTAAGTGTACCTAGCATGTGAGTAGGTGCTACAGAGCCTAAGCCTAAAAGCCTATGAGCCAAGAATCCCGCTAGGATTGAGTTTAACCCCAAAGCCTGAATAGTGAGAGTATGAGACTTCATCCTTGACTTGAGCTGGACACCCCGCAAGGGATCGTCAGACCACTGTCATCTGGAGCAATGGCATGCTGGAGCTGTCTCTGGTCAGTGTGTCGGTCTTGAAGTCTCGGTTCTCTCCTGCCTTCTGATACAAAGAGGTGCTGTATTTATACAGTCTATGTAAGTGTGTTATCCATTGTTCAGTATGATGATGATGTTGGAGATTAAACATTGTGCGTCGATGGGAGAGGTGAAGTATGCCTCCTGGTGAGTGTACTCATCAATTATTCATATGTGCTAATGATAACGTCTTAGCAATATCAATTGGGAAAAACCCACCCTCGACATGGAACTAGGTGAAAGGTTTAGTCCATAAAAGGCTACAGTCCCTATAAGGCGTGATGTCCCTATAAGGCATTCTGTCCTTATTTGGAGTTATGTCCTTATAAGGCTCGTTCATATAAAATAACGGGAGCTGATGTAGGGAAAGTGTACGATGTTCCCTGGACCTATATTATGGTACCGATATGAAATATAACAACTTATGTGGGTCAGACAATCAGTGCTGCAGCCCCACTAGTAGCATTTAATTTACTGGCCCTGGGCTGATGTAGTGCACTTCACTAGGGACCTATAAATAAATTAAATATATCAAATGGGGATGAACCAATATTACCATGTTTAGAGGAGAGAGCACAGACCCTTTAGCACTTATTAGCAGTGGTAAAGTGCGAAGAGTCCTAAAGCTGGCAAAAACTAGGAAAAATAGAGGGAGACATGAAAAAGTTGGACAAAGACCACCCAAAGGTTGTGTGGTCTAACAGGTGCGGCATGCATCTGGATGGTACCAATGGGTTGCATAGTGACAATGTGCCATGTAGTAATATATGTCAAAATTGAGAACCTCAACCCCCCGCACTCGTATGTGAGGGTCAGTGTATCCAACATATCCAAGCGACACCGCTGTACCAGATTAAGTGGACTAGGAGGGACTTGAGTTGCCGAAGAAATGTATATTAAGGGAGAATGGGAATATTTTGAAAAAGATATA
This sequence comes from Triturus cristatus, assembly GCF_964204655.1. Lineage (NCBI taxonomy): Eukaryota > Metazoa > Chordata > Amphibia > Caudata > Salamandridae > Triturus > Triturus cristatus. The sequence goes on from NC_140591.1 coordinate 505,868,427, forward strand.
GGAATTTAGGTAAAACTACAATTTTTGGCAGCACCACTCTGCCCACCTGGGATAGCGGAAGCTTTGCACAGGACCATAATTTAAATGAAAAATTGATGCCACATCAGTGTGTAGGATAATTCGCAAGTATATGAGCAAGTCCGTGACCCACCAGACCAGGTATTCCAGCAGGCATGATCTTGTGAAATCAGTGAGCGAAAATATATCTGTTTTGTCCCAGCTAATGGGAACATGAGTGTGCCTACTGAATCTAATAATTTCTCTGATCAATGGGGACACATTAACATCCAGATATTTAGCAAAAAGCAGAATATCATCTGCAGCATTGATACATTGATAGTAAGAGTGTGCTGGAGCGGAAGGACAAACCCCTGTGCAAGTATCGCTTGTTTAGGTGATTAGCAAAGAAGTCAATTGCCTAAGATGAACAATAACTGGAATAGGGGCATCCCTGCCGGGTTCCCCTATCTTTTTTAAATGGCCTGCATATAAAACTATTAACTGTGATTCTGGCAGAGGAGTTAATATAGAGCAAAACGAAAATCCTTTTGGTATTCCGAAGTGCCTGAGCACTTCCAAAAGAAAGTCCCACACCTGGAAGCCAAATGCCTTCTCAGCATTCAATAGTATTGCTGCTGTCTCAAGCTCCGGTTTAAGTTGATGTTGAACAGTAAACACCATGTGGCGATTAATGAAAGTTGATCAGTGTGGTACAAAGACGGCCTCTGCTGGGGGGGACTATCTTATTGGGCAATAGGGATAATCTAGTCACAATCACTTTGGCAAGGATTTTATTATTGTAAATCATTAACGAGAGGGGTCTATAAGAAGTACAATGTGCAGCATCTCTACCAGGTTTGGGGAGGACAGAGATTACTGCTTTGTGCAGGGCTGGAGGAAGGATGCCAGCAGTTAGGCCCACTGAGAATACCTCCATAAGGTGGGGTGGTAATACATATTTGAACGCTTTTTTAAGAGTCAATTGACAGGTGTTAGACCTGTCAGCCTTAGGGTAGTCTTCCCCCAAACATTTTGCCTTCCTCCTCCCTTTTTTTCTGCTCTTGTTTTGAGTAGCCTTAGGACTTTATACACTTTACCACTGCTGACCAGTGCTAAAGTACATGTGCTCACTCCTTAAAAAATTGTAATATTGGCTTATTCCCAAATGGCATATCTAATTTACTTATTTCCCTAGTAAAGTGGTACAATATGTGACAAGGGCCTATAAAATAAAAGCTACAAATGGGCCTGCAGCACTTATTGTGCCACGTAATTAAGCAGTCATTTAAACATGCCTCTAGGCTTGCCATTGCAGCCTGGGTGTGTAGTTTTAAACTGCCATTCTGACCTGGGAAAGTAAACTATTTGCCAGGGCCAAACCTTCCTCTTTAATACATGTAAGTCACCCCTGGGTAGGCCCTCGACTGTCCAGCGGGCAGGGTGCAGTATATTTAAAAAGTTGGAAATGTACTTTTTAGTTTTACATGTTGCAGTAGTGAAAAAAGCTCACATTTGTTTTTCATTATTACAAGGCGTACCTCTCTCATAGGATAGTATTGCAGTGACTTTATTACATTTTCAAATGGGAGCAGGTAATCAGTTAATGTTTGGTGTATTTGGACTTGTAAGAAAAATCCTAACATATGGTAAAATTAAATATTAAATCACAAATTTGAAAATGCCACATTTAGAATTTTGTCATTTTCCTAGCTTAGCCAGTTGGTGCCTGTAGCCTCTCCCTGGGTCACATGAGTGTGTGAAGCTGACAGTTGGGCTTTGTGTATTCCTCCTAGACAGATACACAGAATAGAGAGCTTAGGTGTGCCTGGATGGGCATCACTGTCACGATGGGAGGGCGAAGCTGGGCCCAGCCCTACCGCACTTGAATAGGCTATATCCTGTCTCCACTTAATACCCCCTGTAGTTAGTCTGGAGCTAAGACAGGGAAGGCAGGATGCCTGGGACTTCAAAGGGAAATTTCTAGACGCCCCTACTTCAAAGACACTTCAAAGACACAACAGGGCATAAATACTGGACCTCAAACACCAACTCTTCAGTACACTTCTGGACTTGTGGATACTCTGCCATTAAGAAGGACTGCTGTGCTGCTAAAATACTGCCCCTCTGCTTGCCTGCTGACCTGCTGCCCTGCTGGGCTACTTCCTTACTGGACAGCTGCATTGCTGTGCTGACCTGCTGCCTGCAGCCCTCTTGCCTGGGTGAGAATGACTGGCCCTGCATCTCTTGAACCCAGAATCCCAAAGGGACTCCAAGGGCTGATTGGCTGGCCTCCTGATCTAAAGCATCCGGGAAAAAACAGGCTTCCAGCAAAATTGCACCTGCACCTAGACTCTGCCAACTGTGAGTCTACCCTGTCGAGTTGTGCCACCCCAGTCTTTGACCACTAGAAGTGGGCCTGAGGTACTCTGTCTGCCTCTGTGGATCCACTTGAACTAACACATCTCCTCTACTGTGCTGTACAACTGTGAGCAGAACTGACACATTGCCACTGCTGCATGGTTTGAAATTTTCATAAAGCCCCACATCACATTAGAGCCTGTTGCTGTATCGGAACTGCCATTTTTGATGGATCGTCAACACAGGCCCTCGCATTACTAATCAACAGCAGCCTCAATAACTTTGCTGGACTCCGCATTGCAAACTTGCAGCTCCTCTAAGCAAACACAATTCCCCGACTATGTGACCCATCATCGACAGTGGGCATGGCATCACAAGCCCTCTGCGACAGGATCCTCAGTGATGACTTAGGACCTCGCACTTCAGCCTCATCTCATTTCAAAACTGATGCATTGCTTCGTCTGCATGACACATCTTTGATGGGGCTTCTTGCAATGCTCCGCAAACCAGGATCTAAGGTACTTTGCTCAGTAGGCCTAACTGGGTGCCTGTAACAGGACCCTGCTCCATCGCCGTTGGCCTGTACTTGTGACTTTGTCATGGTCCTGCATGACCAGAAATCCACAGTTGCCACTTTTTGCTTTTTGGAACTATTTTTCCTAAAATCTTTAAAATTGGATATCTCCAGCACCACTGATTAGTTTTTTTGTCCTTTTGGTCTTGCGTTATTTATTTAAAAATACTCTATTTTACTAAACTGGTGTGAGATCCTTTTATGGTGTGTTTTCACTTTGTTACTGTTTGAAGTGTTGCAAAAATACTTTACAGATTGCTAGTTAAGCCTGACTGCTCTGTGCCATGACACCTGAGGGTTGAGCATAGGTTATTTTAGGGATTGCATGTGACTTAACCCTGCGAACAATTGTGGTAGATGCCTGAGAAGGATTTCACTGCCCTCAACCAGTAACACTATATAATGAGCGGCACGCTCAGTCGGGGGGCTTAAGTGATCTTAAGTGAACGGCCCTGCACCCAACCACTCTAAACACTCCGGGAAGTGCATAGAAGTGGGAAAAACAGGAGCACCCTCACCAGAACTCTGCAGTGGGAATATCATAAGCACTACCCGATCTGAGATTTGCTGAAAAACTCCCTCAGTTCCTAAGTTCCTAAGTACATTGCAAGTCGCAACTACAGGGAATGGTTGCAAAGAGTGCAAACATACCAGGCAGTATAGTGGAGAGACTGAGCTCCCGCTACTTCCACGGAAGCAAGCTCAGACACATACTGGGAGCAGGGGCGCACTAAAGAGCTCTGTACACCATAAGCCGGCAAGAACTTGGGTGATTATAATACAGCAACCAACTTCAAGGGACCAAGTGCGAGCACACTATCGTCCACCAAAAGAGACACCAACCCTTCCACAGCAGCGGGCTGGATGGGGAGCCCGCCTTGAACCATCGGGTGATCTAAAGGAAAATTACAGGAGGGGACTGCCCCTAACTTGCAGCCTACAGACAAGCAGGAACATTCTGTGCTCCCACCCTCGCTCACCTGCATACCGCCAACAAACGAGATGGCACCCCGGACAAGTTAGATTTAATACTACAAGAGGTAAGGGACTCCTGCAAGGCGATAGAGCAGCAGATTGGCTCACTAACTACTGGCTTTACACTGCTAAAGGCCGATCACACCAAACTGGCGACTACTGTGAAGGCTAACAGTTTGGTACTGGAGGAGATCCTACCCCAACACAAAGAGCACATGTCACAAATGCAGACATTACAGCGGCAAGTTAATGGTCTCCTGGATAGGGTTGAGGATGAGGAAGGCAGAGCCAGACAGAACAATGTGCGCATCATTGTGCTCCTGGAACGCAGCGAGGGCCCTAATGCTGCCGTCTTCATGAAACAGTAGTTCCGGGCCCATGTAGCTCCTGACGGATTATCGAACTTCTTCTGTGTTGAAAGAGCCCATAGAATCCCTACTGGAAAACCTAGGACGGGTGCCCCGCCAAGGCCGCTGATAGTCAGGACTCTGAACTATAGAGTACGAGATGCAATTTGAAAACAGCCAGATATTACTATATCCTGACTACAACCTAATGGTCCAGCATCCAAGATCCTCCTTTCAGTCAGTCAAAAAGAAATTACGAGATATGAACCTTAAATATGGCTATTATTTCCTGCACATTTGAAAATTATTCATGATCAAAAGACTTACTTATTTGATGTCCGGACGATGTGGAGGAATGGAAAGAGGTCATGGATCCGGCCTGGTTACCCGGTGTCACCCCTCGAGGACCGTTAAACAGCCCCAAATGAACGCAAGGACGGCGGTCATGTGAAGACCGTCAACAAATCACTGGCCCTCAGCCCTACCCATGACTAAGTACAGCGGAGCAAAGATGAAGCTCTGGTAACATCAACCACGTTCAGGGAAAGTGCCCTTTGCTTGGATTTGGAATCCTCGGAGGGAAGCACCGTGCGCTCTGACTCCGAGAGCAGCATAACTCTATTCCCCACAGTGACGCCTTAGGCTGCTGAAGGCCTTCTGGGCTAATAAGACATAAATACGGCTGTCCAGATTGTTCAAGTGGCTATTGAGAAATGGCTGAGACAGCACACTCTCTTACAGACATGTATATCCTTTTGCTTTGATTAAAATGACAATGCAATGTTACTTATGTTAGGCCCGGGCTCTGCTGAGCTAATGTATACGAATAGTATAATATGGATGGCGTAAGCAGCATCCCCCTAATTGCGTATGCACCAGTTAAATGCAGCACAGTTATTCATATTGTATTTTTGGTTTTGCCTGCATAGTTCACCAGCTGGACCCTGTATTAGTTGTCCAATGGGAGTTTTCGGGGTTCTAGCATGCAACTGATGACACGTCCTGCATCATGGTCCCCACTCCTTGCCCTGAACACACACGCCATCACTACCATCCAGTGCACAAGCTCGACACATATAACTTGGTCACTTGGAACGTTCGGGGTCTAGGCTCAGTGCAGACGCGACATAGGGTGTGTGCACAACTAATCAGGCGCAATACGCCGATAGTTTTCTTGCAGGAATCACACCTAACAGAACCAGAAGCGGCAACATTTGTAAGAAATGGAAGGGGCAAATATCCTCTACTAAATACTCTGCTTTTGCAGGGGTGTAACGATTTGGATCAGATATGGGGTCTTGTTTGTAGAACTAGAAATGCGTATGGATGCACAGGGTATATACATCTTTTTCCACGGGAAACTAGATGGTACACACGTCATATCAGGAAATTTATATGCACCAAATTTTGATCAGAACAAATACTTAATGGGATTAAACACAATACTAGCAGGCTGAGAGGCACACCCGTGGATCTTAGGGGGTGATTGCAATGCAGTCATGGATTTCAGGCTCGACCGCTCCCACCCACCTCTCCATGGAGTGGGAACCATTAAGCAAGCATAGGCCCTTTGTAGCTGGGTGGACGGGTGGCCATTGTGTAAGGTGTGGAGAATTAGAAATCTAGCAAATAAGGAATACTCCTTTTACTCCCCAGTCCACCAATTGCATACAAGAATAGATAGACTTCTATGTTACCTCTCCATAGCCACGCAAGTGACACATGCCTCATTTCTAGCCAAAACCTTTTCGGGCCATAATCCATTAGAGATCTCCCTTATCTGGGGCAGAATCCCCACCCTAGTCCCCACTTGGAAGCTATGGCTCCAATTGCTGGACACCGTGTTCCACTTCACCCTATCCACTGCACTCACAAAATACTTTTCAGAGAAAGGCAACACCGCGTCCTCGATCAATAGTTGAATGGGATGCGCTCAGGGCAGTAATAAGGGGAACTGCGATCAGCGCCATGGTGGGTGCACGACTAGAGGTACATAAAAGCTTGGAAGCAGTAGAGGATGCTATGAACGGGCTGGAACAGAAAGCAGCGAGAGACCCCACAAAACAGGCTCCTCTACAAGCATGCTGAGTTATTAGAGACCCTCAGGGTTATAGACTATAGGTCCTTTACACAGTTAAAACACATGGATGCAGATAAATCTGGGACACTTCTAGTGAAGATTCTGGTAGAAGACCCCGCAATCACTGTAATCAGTCAACTTGCCATGAAGGGGGGAGACACAGTGTATACCCAGCAGGGTTTCGACTACGCCTTCTGTACATATAATGCCACACTCTATGGTAAGCCACCTCCACTAGACATCACACTAATAGACACATTCTTAGTAGACCTACCATATCCCCAGCTCCCTGCAGAAGCACAAACAAATCTAGCAGGTCCTATCACGAGGGCTGTACTAAAAGCTGCTATTAATGGGCTCCCACGTAATAAAGCACTGGGACTGGACAGTTTACCAGTGGACTTCTTTGATACCTACTCTGAGACTTTAATTCCCCAATTAGAGGACCTATACAACAGATCGCTAGACTTGCTTCACCTCCCCCATACCACCACACAGGCCTTAGTAGTCTCACTTCCCAAACCAGGGAGGGACACAGCAGACATAACAGGGTATCACCCGCTATTACTTCTGGCGACAGAATACAAAATATTAAGCAAAATCTTGGCAAAGAGGCTTCTCCCCGACTTGCATAAGTTAATACACATAGATCAATGTGGATTCATACCAGCGCGCATTACATCCTTAAACATTAGTAGACTACACCATATAATGGCAACTAACCTTGAACATTTCCCAAATGCTGGCTGCATTGCACTCAATTTGCTACAGGTGTTTGATATGCTCTCATGGGACTATATGTTCAAGGCTGTTATAAAGTTCGGGCTGCCCCCCAAATAACTTGGTGGCTGCGTCTGCGATATGAGGCCCCCACAGCGAGAGTCCGGACAGTTGGACACATATCATGAGAGTACCTGGTATGCAGGGGTACGCAACAGGGATGCCCCCTTTCCCCACTGTTGTTCATACTAGCACTGGAGCCGCTGGAGCTTCGGTTGCTTCAAGAAGCAAACCAACGTGGGATACCGGTGGGCAATTCCACACATCTGATATCTGCAGATGCGGATGACAGAATTATTTATTTACAAGACCTCCTAGGCGAGCTAGACCCCATCCCTTTTTACATGGTTTGAACGCATATCGGGCCTCACTATTAATGAATCAAAATCGAACGCCTTCTTTTTCAAAGACCACACACGCCCTGAGGTGGTCGGCTTTGGGACGCACTCATTGCCGGTGGCTCAGTACACTTTCAAGTATCTTGGCATACACATATACCGATCCCACGCAGACATGCTGGAAGGCAACCTTAATAGGGTAATCGCTCGAAAGTTGCTTTCTGGACCACACTACCTCTCTCGGCCATGGGTCATGTGGCAGTGTCAGAAATGGTGGTTCTCCCCGGCTCCTGTACTACTTTACCAACCTGCTGGTCATAGTACCGCCAGTCACTTTCCACACACTAGACTATACTCTCAGACCTTATCTGTGAACAGGACAGCGAAAGGTGAGCCTTAAAAACCTGCAGCTGGAGACATGTAAGGGGGGATTAGGCGTACCGGACCGTAGAGCATACTACTAGGCATGCCAAATGCAATGGCTGTCTTATTGGACAGTGGGCCGCAACCTGCAGGAGATTGGATATACCATGCAAAATATTGGCCAGGGAACCCTACACACATTATTACTACCACAGTATAAAATCCCCTCGAATGTGCCGCCTCTGCTGCATAAAGCATTGCTGTACTGGAGGAAAGAGCTGCAATATACATCCCGTTGCCCTCCCATGCAGTCAACATTCCACTACTGGGGATCACAAAACCAAACGGAAGGCTTACGAGGGGCAGGATTAGGACATGGTCAGTCGAGGGGGTGAACACGGTGGTAGCGTTATTCAAAAGCGCGATTTTAATGAAGCATGAGAACTTTGTAAGGGAAACCAGGGAACCAAATCATTTGTACATGTTACACGCAGAGATATTGCAATATGTAAAAAAAACACTGGCTTCCCCCAGAGGGAGGAACCACAAATGCACAAATTAGTTAAATCCTTATATTACATGGGACAGGGACGCCATCTCATCAAATGGCTATATGTGGGGGTCCGGGCACATGCTGCAGTGCCCCTCGATGTCCTACGAGCTAAATGGGTGGAGGATGTGGAGCGGAAGATATCGGACAGAGAATAGGCTGATATACTGGAACACCCCCAAAAAGTTACCCGGAACGCAATGTTCAAATATATACAATGTATGGTCTTACATAGGGCCTACCTTACGCCGCGCCACCTACAGAGGATGTTCCCACATATGCAACATCATTGCCCTAGATGCCAGTCGGTGGAAGCAGATTTACCACACATGCTATGGGCATGCCCGCGCCGGAGAGGGTTTTGGGGGGAGTTCCAATGCCAAATAGAGGCAGCCACACACCTCAATGTTGCAGATTCTGTGTTGGAGTGCCTGTTAGGCCTCCGTAAACGTCCAGCCTCGCAGAAGGTCCAGCTCTGATTCCTTGACCTATCACTCATCATAGCCAAAAGATCCATAACCATGACATGTAAGTCACCAAAACCTCCTGCGACCTACACCTGGCACAGTGAAAAGCTACGCTGGGGTGGGCTGAAAGTGCTGCTATATGCCAGGAGGAGGACCGTGGGCTGCGGAATAATCAGATATCCCTGGAATGGGATATACTGTTAGAAGCCTTTAAAGGCATAGACCCTGACCGCACACCTAGCACCCCGAACACGCAATAAACAGTTCTGACATATGAGGGCGCAAGATTATACTGTACACTTGATTGGGCTAAGGGACACGATCAATACAGTACAAAGTACCATGCAAATTGTATTTGGACATAAACTTTACCTTGATATTGAGAACATTGCTAGAACACAGTTGGGAGGGGGGCGGTGTATCGGGCAGTTTGTATTATTTAACGTTTGCCTACATTTTAGATATCTGAGTAATTAAGGAAAAGTCTTATGTACATGTACGACATTAGTTACTTGCAATGACCCAGTAACTAACCGCAGACCATTGTCGTTTGAAGCTGTATTACACCAAACTGGACAGAAAGTAATGTAAAGGCTTTATGTTATCGCTAAATGTGTCGGATATAAATGAAAACCAATAAAGTATGTTTTTTAAAAAAAACAGTAACACTATTTCTTGCAACAGATGTCGGGCCCACTAAAGTTTCTATGACAGCAACATTTTCCTCCACCAATATCGAGTGACTCAGAAACTGCTGATGGCCATGATCCAACTAAATCAGGGCTAGGTAAGCAGATATATGTGTAGCAGAGTCTGTGAGTCACGTTTCATACAGGCGCTCATAATATGTCACAAAAGTAGGCCTGGGCAGTGAACTTTGCTCCGTTCGCGGAGTTTGCGGGGTTTTCTGCACTCTGCGGAGCTCGCGGAGTGCAGAAAACTCCGCTTCGCAATGCGCTGCAGAGTTTTTTTCCTCGCTCGCGATCACAAAAGGTAAGTTCGCGATTGCGAACGGTAAGTTCGTGAGCGCGAGCCCCTGCTCGGGTAGAATTTGTACCCGAGCGCCAGGAATACCAGCACAAACTGCAGTTCGCACTGCACTCCACCACTCATGGAACTTCGCTGAGTTTTTTTGTAGCTTCGCAGAGTTCTGCATAGCAAACTACACCTAGGGCTACACAAAAGTCATAATGTTATCATTGTTCGTTTACCAGTGGTGAGCTTGTCTGGGATGTAATAGTGTATATGCTCCCTGTTGTCTATCGCAATGTAAGAGCCAAGAGCAGGTCTTTTCATGCCACTATCCCTCACAATATTGATGAGCTAGTGCTGTGGTTCTCAAATAGGGGTGGGCGGAATTTGCGAAATTCACTTTTGCAAATTATCGCGAAAATGTTAAAAATCTCCACAAACACGCGGAAATATCGCGAAGATGCGGAAGTTTTTTTCCCGCCCGTTCGCGGTATGTTCTGCGTGGTCGCGGCTCGCCAACTTACCCATGCGGTTGGTCGCGGGCGCGGGCATCTTGTTTTCACTTGTCTCGTGGTGCATGATCGCGAGAAGAAAGACGTGATCGCGCAACGAATGATGTTACTGCGGGCGCGAACTGTAGCGATACAGCGCAAATGGCTACCAACAATCCAACATCTCGTGGAGAACGCGACCGGATCGGGAAAACTTGTCGGCGAACGCGGGGATTCAGGTAAGGCGATCGCACGCACGCAAGAATGTATTATTTTACAGCGTGAGCAAGCAAAAAATTTCCGGTAAAATGCGGATTGCGGAAATTTTGACATTTTCGCGCTCTCCGCGGAACGCGATAATTTGTCACGTTATTGCAATTTCCGCGAGCGGAACAGATTTTTAGCCCAGGCCTATTCTCAAAGTATGACCTGTGGGCCACTGGCAGCCTGGCACACCTTCCTTTGCGGCCCTCATATCTTCTTCTGGGACCACCCCCTCCCCCGGTAAGCTGAGAGTGCAGCAGAGAAAGCTTCTTAGTGCAGTTTTTTGTTGTTGCTTTTGTTAGCCACGCAACATTGTTTGGTGATTCCGTGTTTGCTATCTGTAATCAGTGTAGCTTGTTGTATGAGAAGGGCTTGCCTAGTCATAGAGCAAGCTGAAATGACTGTAGAATCAAAGTCCAAAAACAATAAAACAATGTTGTTAGGTTATGTTTTTGTGCTATTTTACTAATGGGCTTTGTTTCTATAACCAGTCTAGCTTGTAGTTCTTGAAGGCTTATAGCTGTATAGTGTATACAAATGTATGGGAACTGTGATTGATATTATGACAAGGCAGAGTCAGACAGTGTAGGAAGGGGCAACTCAGGTTGCCATAAAGGGCAAAATATTTTGTAACTAAAATGTGGTCTTTAATCAACATGTAATTTTGTTTAAAATGTAATTCAGACACCATAACTGAACAAACATTTACAAAGCCAAAAAGTCTCATTTATGACACCAATTGGCGTTGGCAATGATTTTTAACCATGGTGTACAGCATGGGTACTCACAAACTTTCTCTCGGGTGTCAAATTTACAGTGTGGTTTGTGGCCGAGGGCCGCACCAGTGGGGGCGGGGTCAGAGGGGGAGGGGCGGGGCTAAAGCAAAAAGAAATTTGTGACCATGAGGTTGAACACAGGTCCCTGCAGCAGACACCTTCGTCCACTGAGCCACCAGACCCGGCATACACACATCTCTCTCTCGCTCTCCCTCTCCCCCTCCCTCCCCCTTCCTCCCCTCTCCCTCCCCCTCTCCCTCCCTCTCTCCCACCTCCCTCTCCGTCGCTCCCCCTCTCTCCCTGTCTCTCTCCCCCTGTCTCTCTCCCCCTGTCTCTCTCCCCCCATCGCCCTACCTCTGTCTCCCTCCTCCCTCTGTCTCCCTCCTCCCTCTCTGTCTCCCCCTCTGTCTCCCCCTTTGTTGCCCTCCCTCTGTCGTCCTCCCTCTGTCGCCCTCCCTCTGTCTCCCTCCCTGTCTCTCTCCCTCCCTCTCTCCCTCCCTCTCTCCCTCTCTCCCTCTGTCTCCCTCCATCTCCCTGTCTCCGTCTCCCTCCCTGTCTCCGTCCCTGTCTCCATCTCCCTCCCTCCATCTCCCTCCCTCTGTCTCCATCCCTCTGTCTCCCTCCCTCCGTCTGTCTCCCTCCCTCTCACTCGGTCTCTCTCCCTCTGTCTCCCTCCCTCTCACTCTGTCTCTCTCGCACTCTGTCTCCCTCCCTCCGGCTCCCTCCCTCCGTCTGTCTCCCTGTCTCTCTTCCTGTCTCCCTCCCTGTCTCCCTCCCTGTCTCTCTCCCTGTCTCTCCCCTCCCTCTCTATCTCCCTCCCTCTCTGTCTCCCTCCCTCTCCATCTCCCTCCCTCTCCGTCTCCCTCCCTCTGTCTCTCTCCCTCTGTCTCTCTTCCTCTGTGTCCCTCCCTCTGTCTCCCTCCCCCTCCCTCCCCCTGTCTCCCTCCCCCTCCCTCCCCCTCCCTCCCTTCCTCCTTCTCTCTCCCTCCATCTCTCTCCCTCCGTCTCTCTCCCTGTCTCTCTCCCTCTGTCTCTCTCCCTCCGTCTCTCTCCCTGTCTCTCTCCCTGTCTCTCTCCGTGTCTCTCTCTCTCTCTCTCTCTCTGTCGCCCTCCCTCTGTCACACTCCCTCTGTCTCCCTCCCTCTGTCTCCCTCCCTCTGTCTCTCTCCCTCTGTTTCCCTCCCTCTGTCTCCCTCCCTGTCTCCATCTCCCTCCCTCCGTCTCCCTCCCTCCGTTTCCCTCCCTCCATCTCCCTCCCTCTTTTTCTCTCCCTGTCTCTCTCCCTGTCTCTCTCCCTGTCTCCCTCCCTGTCTCCCTCCCTCCCTCTTCGTCTCCCTCCCTCTGTCTCGCTCCCTCTGTCTGTCTCGCTCCCTCCACCTCCCTCCCCCTCCCTTCGTCTCCCTCCCTCCGTCTCCCTCCCTTCGTCTCCCTCCCTCCGTCTCCCTCCCTCTGTCTCTCTCCCTGTCTATCTCCCTCTGTCTCTCTCCCTCTGTCTCCCTCCCTCTCCCTCCCTGTCTCCGGCTCCCTCCCTCCGTCTCCCTCCCTCCGTCTCCCTCCCTCCGTCTCCTTCCCTCCATCTCCTTCCCTCTGTCTCCCTCCGTCTCCCTCCCTCGGTCTCCCTCCCTGTCTCCCTCCCTGTCTCTCTCCCTCCCTCTCCATCTCCCTCCCTCTGTCTACCTCACTCTGTCTCTCTCTCCCTCTGTCTCTCTCTCCCTCTGTCTCCCTCCCTGTCTCCCTCCCTGTCTCCCCTCCCTGTCTCCCTCCCTGTCTCCCTCCTTGTCTCTCTCCCTCCCTCTCCGTCTCCCTCCCTACGTCTCCCTCCCTCTGTCTCCCTCCCTCTGTTTCCCTCCCTGTCTCCCTCCCTGTCTCCCTCCCTGTCTCTCTCCGTTTCCCTCCCTTTGTCTCTCTCCCTCTGTCTCTCTCCCTCTGTCTCTCTTCATCTGTCTCCCTCCCTGTCTCCCTCCCCCTCCCTCTGTCTCCCTCCCTCTGTCACCCTCCATCTCCCTCCCTGTCTCCCTCCCTCTCCCTCCCTCTCCCTCCCTCTCCCTCCCTCTGTCTCCCTCCGTCTCCCTCCGTCTCCCTCCACCTCTCTCCGTCTCTCTCCGTCTCCCTCCCTCCCTCCCTCCGTCTCCCTCCCTCCCTCTGTCTCCCTCCGTCTCCCTCCCTCTGTCTCTCTTTCTCTGTCTCCCTCCCTCTATCTCTCCGTCTCTCTCCCTGTCTCTCTCCCTCCCTCTGTCTCCCTCCTTCTCCCTCTGTCTCTCTCCCTCTATCTCTCTCCCTCTGTCTCTCTCCCTCTGTCTCTCTCCCTCTGTCTCTCCCTCCCTCTCCCTCTCCCTGTTGCCCTCCGTCTCCCTCTCTGCCTCCCTCTCTGCCTCCCTCTCTCTCTCCCTCCCTCTGCCTCCCTCCCTCTGTCTCCCCCAGACTGCGCCTCTCTGTCTCCCTCTCTCTGTCACCCTCTGTCAACCTCTGTCTCCCTCCCTCTCCCTCTGTCTCCCTCTCCCTCCCTCCGTCACCCTCTGTCATCTCAGCCCCGAGAGTGTGTGTGTGTCAGCCCTCAGCCCGGGCTGAGACAGCTTCCCAGCACGCACACACAGCCGCACCCGAGTACTTCAAAGGTCTTTAAAAGACCATTTACATGTTAATAAAGCTTTGTTGTATTGCACCTCTTAGGCCCCTGCATCTCCACTTTGACAATCACTGGTATCCCCCGGCCCCCACAGAGCAGAGTCTCAGAGTCCGGGCTGCTGCAACCGGCAGTGTTTGCTAACACTATTTAATTTTTTTTTTTTTAAACACAGGTAGGATGTCTCCAAGGTCCGTGGGCCGCCAAGGAAGGCTTGCCGGGCCGCTGGCGTCCCGCAAGCCGTACTATGAGTAACACTGTACAGCAATGCAACTGCTACGCAGCATGGCTGAAAATGATCTAAAAAGAAAATAAGGTACAGTGACATGGCTGTTAAGTCATTTCTTAGGCACACGCTAACATCGAAGTTTGTGCCTGCAAAATGAGGTGGGCATTGTTTTTTTTATTAACAATTCCTAGCTAGATTAGTAAATGAAAGTTGTGCGAAAAATTCACATTTTGAAATAGCACTAATTTGCTTTTTTTGATAGAGTTCTAATGCTTACTTTAAAAAACATAAAGGAGGGCCTGAGTTGGGGAGTGTCACAACATTGATGCAGCCCTCGGGCATAACCCAAACTGTATTTTTGGCCCCAGAAAATGTTTGTGAGTGCCCATAAGCTAGTGCATATTTGCCTAAAAAATTTACCTCCCGGTCCGCTAGGTCTCTGAACTCTTAAAGCAACTGATGTTGCTCTTTCATTGTTTGGCTGTCACAACTCCATTAACCCCTGGGGGGGGTTTGGGGGCAGCGTGGTGGTGCGGTGCTCGTGACGGAACCGCTCCGTCACGAGCCACGGTTGAGCTGTGCTCATGACGGAGTGGTTCCGTCACGTCTCCGCCCACTGCGCTAATCGCACGCACAGGCGGGGAATTAGCGCCGCGTGGGCGGAGCGGCCGCCAACGGCCGTAGCATGACGGAACCACTCCGTCATGAGCACAGCGCAACCGTGGCTCATGACGGAGTGGTTCCGTCATGAGGGGGGAAGGGGTTAATAAAAGTCTTAAGGGCCATAATGCAGCATATTTCCCAACTATGGGGCATGTTATCAAGCACGGCGTTAACATTATCGCCGCTTTAGCAGCAGAAAACTAACGCTAAAGCGGCGATAATGGGCTTGATAATATGCACTAGAGAATTCCAATAGAAGCCCATGTTCACACTAGAACATGGGCTTCAATTGGAATTCCATGGAGCATATTATCAAGCCCATTATCGCCGCTTTAGTGGTAGTTTTCTGCCGCTAAAGCAGCGATAATTTTAACGCCCTTTCTTGATAATTTGCCCCTGAGTCTTTGTTGAGCTGGAAGTATTCCATTGTGGCTGTGTGTAGCTCGTCCCAAAAGACCTGGTCTAAGCGAGAGTCTGCGGGGAAACGCCATTGTGGTCTGTATGAGCGAGAGACTGGATGCTACAGCTTCAAGTTAACTAGAGAATGATCTGAAAGAGTGCGGGGTAGATGGGCAACTTCGCAGCCTATGTCCCTTGGTCAGATGTAGATAGCCAGTAGTCCAATCGAGAGGGGCACTTGGGCAGATAGGATGGGTGTGAATGTCACCGGAGGTCACAAAGCCCAAAGAGATATAAAACATCTTACAGGGCTCGCAAGCATTTCATGAGAACAGTGGGTCATGCTCCCGTGCTATCAAGGTCTGGATTTAAAACCCGATTAAAGTCCCCTCCCTATAGTATTGAGTCGACCTTTACTCTGAGTGTCGTAATATGGCAAGGATATCTAGAAAGAAATGGGAAAAGTCGATATTTGGTGCATATATGTTTCTGAGGGCCATCTTTACAGTTTCAAGAGATCCAATCCGGACCAGAAATTGTCCCTCCATATCTGCATTAAAGTGATATAGTCAGAAATCAATGTGTGGGCGGGGCAGAATATGACACCTGATGAGTATGTGCTATAGGAAGAGCAGAACTGTTGGAGCCCTGTTTTTGAGCAGGGTCTTGATCAGGTTTGGGGAAGATGCGTTTCTTCTAGGAGTGCAATGTTGACAGAGTGACAATCTAAATAGGCGAGCACCTGATATGCTTTGTGATGATCAATCAGACCCCAAATATTCCAAGATATCAAGTAAAGTTCTTCCTATGGAGTGCCGTCCCTGTGTATACTGACAGTGGAGTGTGCCGTGAACTCAAAGTGTAGAGGTAGAGTGGTGTAGCTTACAATCAGATCACATAGAAAGTACCAAATATGTACAGAAATCCCAACCCATCCACCATTAGCTTTTCAATATCAGTCATGGCGACTACAAACACAACATCTGTAAATTGCAAATGAAACATCTTTAATCCCTACAACGCGGATAGAGAGAGTATGCATAAGCAACAAAACATGAAACAGTTGATTCTCATCTACCACATAATAATTACAGAATGACCTCAGTAGTCTTTCGCTGTCCAAGAACCCACCCTTCCAAACAATGCACCAGTACTGCTCAGTCCTCTCCTCCAGTGTCATTGGGGTCAAAGCCTGTCTCTCAAATGAAGTACCAAGCTACATGATAGTGATCTGAGATGTTCACAAACTGTTTCCCTCCAGCATCCTCAGCTATCACTCGAGGGTGTAACTTCTCTTTTGGTGATCCTCATGGGTTAAACATGTTGCTCTCTTATATAAGTATGCCTGGCTCTTTTTTTGTATAATTGACAAATTGGTAGAGCAGTTCCACAAAAGCATGGCAGTGTAAATTGTCCTGACGGAATTGGCCCATCATAGTGGGTGGACTACGGGGAGGAATAAAAGTTTATTTTTTATTTTTTTAAACAATCACATGGTACAGTAGGAATCAATACTCATTTTGAACACCCAGTGTGTCAGGTATTGATAACACTAGACACTGTAGTTATCAGTCAGTATATGAATGAAGCACTTTTCCAATGCAGTATAGCACAGTAGTAAAGAGGGTGACCTCTCTGAACTGGAATGCCGGGAAACAAGTCAGGAAAAAATGTCATGGTCTAGCAGCCTGAGAGAGGCATCATATATACACAGCCCTTCTACAGGAAACTCACTTCTCTCTACACACAGAATTTAACTTTACAGGTAGATTGGCCTCCCATTTTATCACCTCATCCTATTCATCCTACACTTGTGGAGTTTCCATTTTGGTTAGAAAGGGTATTGCTCTACATGTATTGTGTACCTATGCAGATGTTCAGTGATGGTATATAATATTGCAGGGCAGATTAGGCCTAAACAGTATCACAACAGTGAATTGTTATAGCGCAAACAAAGATGATCCAGCGTTCTATGATAGTCTGTGGGGCAAGGTGCTCTCGACTAAGCCAATGCTTTGGGCAGGGGTTCTATGTAGTTTTCAGGATCATGTAGCTAGATCATTATTGATGACAGGGGTAATGTTGGAGTGGCTAGCCATATCTGAGCCATAATGCATGGGCATAAACGAATGGATATTTGGAGATTTCAATTTTCCCTGTAGTAGTGAGGACACATTTTACTCTGCAGTCCAGAATTTGTTGTCTAGTTTGGATTTTTGGTCACACAGGACTTTGGGCTATGGGTGAGGAGACCCATCTAGCTCGTACATTATAGTTAAACTTGAAATCAGTAGACAGTATTGGTACAGTGTGGGAAGTCTTTAAGGTGACTTTGAGGGGCTGGTGCATCTCTAAGCATGCCGCGGTCTTGAGGTCCATACAGGCCCAGCTATTTTTGAATGGGAAATCAAGGTCCTGTAGAAAACCTTGGCCTCTAGTGGCTGCTCCTATGTACAATCACCAAGTAGAGATTAGCTTCCCGAGTTTTTGGAAGTGGCTGATTGAGAGCATCGAATCAAATAATTGATACATCAGGAGTGTGCCTTCAAGACATGCCCCAGATTCTACAGAAGTTCATATCATACTTTACTAATCTCTATTTACCATGGGCGCACAGCTGCATATGTTAATAGCCATTGAGTTAGTGAAGCACATCACCTTTTCCTCACTCAACCTTTCACTCTAGAGGAGATGAAAGACGTGACCAGTGTGCTCCTAACCTTTCCAGCACTGGGCTTGGATGGGTTTCCATCCAAATTGTATGTGCACTGCACAAAAGTACTGTCTCCTCATTTAATGGTGCTACTTGAAGAGGCTCTTACAAAGCGGGATCTCTCCCCATCCCTAAAGTAAAGCAGTGCTTATAACATTATGGAAACCAGGCAAACTGACACAGAGATGTGAGTCATACCATCCAATGTCATTGATCAACTGTGATGCACAATTACTCATAAAATTGATTGCTAATCACTTGTCTCTATTGCGACTAGAATGATTGTGAACAGATCGGTCTGATTTTACGCCTGGCAAAGTTCATAATTTCCCCACTCTTTTTCCTTACTACAGGATCTGAATTAAGACCTTCACATGGTTGCAATGTTTCTGGAGGCCTCCAAGGCATTCCCTTCCCTGGATTGGAATACCTGTTTATTGTTTCACTTGAGATGGGCCTCCCCAGATTATTTCTAAGTGAAGTAAAACGTATTTTTACTTCATGAGAGGCTAGAGTGCGCATACATAGAGTCATGTTGCCACCCATTACTATCTCAAGGGGTACAAGGCAGGGCTGCTCTCTATCCCCTGTCTTATTTTCACTTGAGTTGGATCCTCTGGCAGCGAAACTTCGCCAACACTGCTCTGGCCATACTTTACAATCTACCAGTCGTAATATCCTTATATACCAATATGCAGAAGATATAACTCTTTACATGAGGAATCCCAGGGAATGTTTGAATAACATTTTGAGGGAATACATCGAATTCTGGGCCTTGTATGAGGTTAATATTCATTGGAATAAACCCCAAAGATTCCCTCTTACTGAAGGCGCAGCGCGGTTCACTCCAGATTTTTCCTTGGATTGGTGCACAGGTCTCTAAAATATTTGAGCATCTAAATAAACTGGAACATGGATGCCGTTCTTAAAGATAACTATGAGGTGGCTGTCAAAAGGTCTACAAACAGATTACTCAGTGGATATCCCTACCGTTGTCACTAGCTGTGTTGATAGGTCTCATGAAGACGGTGATCCTTCCTAAGTTGCTTTACTTGATTGTAAACATACCTCTGCCACTCACTGGCTCCTTTTTTCACCTACTTCTCACGCAGTTGATTAGATTAGCCTGGGCTGGTAAACAGACCTGAATATAATGGGAAATTCTTACCCTGCCATTACATAGCAGGGGTTCTAAGGCCCCTGTCCAGAAGCTTTAGTATCTAGGCACCCAGGCACATTTTGCCAATTATTGGTACGACCCAAAATCCTATGAGTCTCCATCGCCCAGTCAAAATAGATTTATCAGTTCAGGCGCTATTTCAGTCCTTGATCGGGCTCCTAATCCACGATATACACTAAATGTGGCCACCACGAGCTTTACATCTAGGGCCTGGTGTAGCTTGCATGAGAGGGTGAGATTGGACATTATATACTCTCCTAACGTACCCCTCTAACATCTCCCATTATTGTTTGTAACCCAGGAACCAAAAGAAATCTTGCAGCTACCCAGCCATGGCTATTGGCAATGGGGCAACTTGTATAATAAATAGCACTTTCCGAATTTGAGGGTGAAATTCCCTGCTCACCTCTGGACATATTTCTATATTATCAGCAATCCTACTCTTTCTTTTTTAACACACCCCATTTCACACCGTAGCATGGCTCTTGTTGGGACAACCTCCACTAAACAGTTAATCTCTAAAGTCTTTTAATCTGCGCAGAAGAAAACACCTGCTCTGTCTCTAACAGCTAAAATTACATTTGAGCAGGAAATCGGCTTGGAAATTAAGAAGGGGATCTGAAAATAGTGCTTACTATACCCCCATCTCTTTGCGAAGAATCATCCTTCATGGGTACTCCAACTGCCTCAGGTGTGGGCATTTGGAGATACATTTTCCAAATTTGGCCTGGTCATGTGTGCATTTACAGGTATGCTGACAGGAAATTCTGTCCGCTAGACCCAGTTGTTAGGCTGTGAGGTAAACCTGACCTGAGAGTTGCCATATTGGGGTGGTGGGGGAAATCCCCATGTCACATAGAAAATCCCTTGCATTGCTCTGCCACTATTACTAGCCAAGAGATTGGTTGTCTGTTGCTAAAGATGTCAAGTCATTCAGACAATGACATTGAAAAGAACACCTAATGAGACATCAGTCTGAAATGAGCATCTTGTTATCTACATTTTAATGCCAGCTAACTCTAATAACATGGACAATATAGTCTGAATGGACGCATGTTTACCATATTTGTGTATGCATAATGCATTTAAGACTAGCATATTGATGCACACAGGTTATGTCAGAAATTCCTCAAAAATTCCCCATTTCAGATAAGATGAGTGATCACAGCATAAAAGGCTTATCAAGTGGCCATTGGAATAGAGAGGGCCTTTGCTCAGGTTAGTACATAAGATACAGCTGATGTTTGTTTTTCCTTCAAGCAACACTCTCTCAGGGTTACTGATAATTACAACGTTCATCCTGTGAACAGGTATATATTGCGCTGAGTCCACCCAAGACCCTCGAAATGCAAGTTAAGCTACTCCATGCTCTCATTTTATAGAGCATAGGTGCAAGCTTTAGTGTGTTAGGTTGCCAGATGATATTTCCACTATGGTGGAAATGTTCATATTATTTCTGTTGTTAGTAGAATGCTTTAGTGCTGTATTCACATTGTTTGCGGTTATTTCACAAGTGCTAAACAACAGGATGAGACTGTTGAAATAAATACTCTTTTCTGTTAGAGCATAACTTGTGTGTGATATTATAAAGAACCAAAAATTGGCATATGTGACTGGCATCTTTAAATTCAGGATCGCTATAAGATTACACAAATATTACATGGGGCAGGATCCCATGAGGTTGCCCCAATAGCTGCGAGGCAGAAGACACTATTGGAACAGTTATTTGCTAAAGAATTCACACATAAAGGCATTACTTGGCTCCATCGATGTTTATTAGACCGACATTCACCTCATAAGCTTAGGTACGTGGCCCAATGGAAGCATGATTTGGGAAGGGATATTTTGGAGAAGCAATGGGCCAACATCTTGCGTTGGGTGGCAATGTCCTCCATTAGCATGGCCTACAAGGATAATGCCTCTAAACTATTGACTCAGTGTTACTTGTATCCCTCCCAGCTTCATGCCATCATGGGAGGTTTGAAGCTCTGCTGGAAGGGTTGTGAGGAGAGAGACACATGAATACATATGTGGCGGTTCTGCCCGAATACTCAGAGATATTGGAAGGAGATTCTGACATGCTTCGCCAGATCTCGGGCACTCAGCTTCCACTCAATCCGCTAGTCTGATTGTTGGGTGATCCTGAAGATGGGATGACTCTATTTTATTTTCCCATTAACAACACCCATGGGTAACCTAATTTCTCCACTTCTGATTAATGTTTGATTGACTTTAGCAAAGGTATAATAAAGCAACCTGATGTGCCCTCTATGCATGTGTAGTGGAATAAGATTTGGTTAATTTATGCTATGGAAAGCTTTCATCTATTATTCATGACTCACGAAATTATATAAGGTGTGGAAGGCTTTTGCAACCTGTAGGACAAGAGACGGAGGGGGGATTTCTTGGCCACACAGATGATTGTGACTAAGACCTAAACTTCATCCTGAGTACACACCTATAGTGGACCAAATGGGGTGGAAGTGAGAGGGGAGGGGGTGAATTGAGAGGTTGGCAGCCTGCCTGTTATTATTATGATGATGATGATGTATCTCACTTGTGCGGGAAAACAAATAAAAAATATATTGTTAAAAAAAAGAACAAAAATTGTGCTTGAATTACCACTGCTTCCCTGACACCCTTATTCGGGACTATTAGTAACCCAGAAAGCATGGACACCCCATCAGCCATGTATTGAGTTTGGTTATGTGGGGATACAATAACCCGCACTATCACATTCAAGCATCGGTGCACTGAACTAAGTTCAGACATATGTAGGTATGTAAGCAAATCTTGGCTAGCTAAACCAGAGTCTAAGTTTATGCAACAGCACAATGAGAGCTGCAGCTACTTTACTGGCCCTAGGTACAGGTAGTACCATATACCAGGGACTTATATGTGAATAAAATTGTCCCATGTTTAAAAAGTGCACAGAGTTCTACAGCTAACAAAAGTAGGGTTCAATGACTAGGCAAATAGTCCTGGGTGACCCTGCAGGAAGGGCACATTTCCAACTTTTATGTTTCAAGCACTTATACCAAGGTCTTTGCTTTTGACAGAGTGTGAAGCTCTTAGCAGAGCATCAGACTAAGATCCACGAGTGTTACACAGTTACCAAGCTCTGTTCCTTTTTCTTGAACAGAAGTAGGCCATCTTTAAAATCCATTTGCTGTATCGTGTTTTCAGTTGTCCGCACGGTGCTTGGTTTACGTCAGTTTTGAATTACATGAATCTCCATAACAATAGAAGACACTAATGCATTTTCTATGCACTTACATGGCATAATAGATGTTAATGTCAAAGGGTATGGATCCTCAATGACACTTATCCTTGTCGCTGAGAACAAAGACGCCCCTGACAGAGTATGGCAGTTTAATACACATCTGTTGGATCCATTACAAATATAGAGTTTAATTCAATTATTATTGCATTTTCTCGCACAGCCGTTCAAGCAATGCAGGGCCTGTTCTTCAGTGTTTAATTTTTTATCATCTTTCAATTTTTCTCTTGCTTCAACAAAAGTAACTCAAGTGTGAATCTTTTTTGAAGACCAAAAACAGGCACTGGAAAAGCCAAAATGTCTAGCTTTAATATACTAGCATATATGAACATAGACATTCACAAATTTAGTTTATGTGCATTGCTTGCAAACATGGTGTTGCCACATTAAAACTTGCCCTGTGTGCTGTGCCAATGCTGGAGAAAATGTAACAATCAAGAATGTTGTTCTTTATAGAATGCACTAAGGATACAAATAATTGAATGTGACAAACAATGGGTTCATTGACTATACTTTTCAGACATCTATCGTCCAATGGAAGCACTCTCTGGAAGACAGAAGGATACACCAATGAGGCATTAGCATGAGAGAGTAAAACTCCTCTGGGGGGTATCCATAGGCCACTATGGATATTTTAAAGAATATATAAAAATACCTCTGGCAGACAACTGCACTGTCAATCAAGACCAAAATAGAGAGGACACTTTAGTGGAGTATAAGTAACGTATTTGTTTTTATAATAAAGTTAGACAAACACAGATTCTATGTCAATATTTTCTGTCTTGAATAATCAACAATAATTCATACATGAAAATTGTGAAATTAAGTAGATGTCCTTTAAACTCCTTTTAAAGATTAGGTGTGTCTATTCAGTGGAAGAACCAATTCACTCCATTCAAACTGTCTTCGTCATGGAAATTAACTTTTACCCATTCAGGGCCAGAGTCACAATAAAAAATAAATATTTTCAGAATATAAACCATGATGTACTTCTGCTTTGGGTACTGTTAGACCCGACAGCCTTAAGGTGGTTCCCCCCTAACTTTTTCTGACCTCGTTTTTGTTGGTAGTAAGACTCTGCACACTTTACCACTGTTAACTAGCACTAAAGTGCTTGAGCTATACACCCTACACATGGTAAGACTGGTTCATCCCAATTGGCATATTTAATTTGCTTATAAGTCTCTAGTACAGAGGTAATACTTGTACCAAGGTCCTGTAAATGTAATGCTAATCGTGGGCTCTGTACTGGGGTGAATGTATAGAGCAAAAACCGGGCACACATAATAGATAAACAGTTGATACAAAATCGATCAAATTATCTGAAGGTCGACACTGTCGACCTTCAGATAATTTGATCGATTTTGTATCAACTGTTTATCTATTACGTGTGCCCGGTTTTTGCTCTATATTTACAGTGTTCAGGGCCTCTGGCTCTTAACTGTTTTCAGAGGTTTGGGGTCCACCTCTGTACTGGTGGCACCGTGAAGCATCAGTTCTTCATGTACCTTATACACTTTTCTTGGTATCCTGCTTGAGCGCCACTGTCTTGTTTTCTCTAAAACCCTTCGCTGGTACATAATGGGGTGAATGTATGACATTGTTCTACATTCTGTCGATCAACTGTTGTTTTTGCACTAGTGGGCCTGCAGAATTGATTGCACCACCCACTTAAGTATCCCTTTAACCATATGTCAGGTCTGCCATTGCAGAGCCTGTGTGTGCAGCTTACACCATGTGGATCTGGCAAGATAAACCTTTTGCCAGGCCCAAACATTCCCTTTTTCTTTTTATAATTCACCGCAAAGGTAGACCCTGGACAACCCAGATGGCAGGGTACCATGTATTTAAAAGACAAGACATATATTTTTAAGTTTTACATATCCTGGTAATGAACAACTCTCAAATTTGTTTTTCACTACTCCAAGGCCTATCTTTCCCATAGGATAACATTGGAATTACCTTAGTACAATTTATAAGTGCACTTTCCGATTTGGAAGAAATAAACCCTTCAAGTCTGGTGTCTCTGGAATCACAATTTAAAATCGAAACTTATAATGCATTCAGATTTTAAATTGTAGTTCTGAAAATGCTGCTTTAAGAAAGTGAACATTTTCTTGCCTTAGCCATTTGGTACCTGTAGCCTATCTCTGCTCACTTGATTAAGTGTAGTTGGCAGTTGGGCTTTGTATATTCCTAATAGATAGCCGCAAACAATGAGCCCGATTCACAGAACTAACTTAAGACAAAATCCTAAACTTACTACCATTTACTCATTTCGGTATTCACAGAAGGCACTTACTCATTTTGGTATTCACAGAAGGCACTTACTCATCAATGAGTAAGAGCCTTCTGTGAATACCAAAATGAGTAAGGGCTTTCTGTGAATACCAAAATGGTAGTCAGTTTAGGATTTTGTCTTAAGTTAGTTCTGTGACTCGGGCCCAATGAAAGCGCAGCTGTGCCTCAATGGGCCATCTCTATCAGGGTGGGATGGAGGAGCAGGGCACAGCCACATTTCCACTTGAAATCCTGGGTCCTGTCCACACACAAAGGGCTGCATATGCCCCTATAGTGAGTCTGCAGTCAGGGCAGGAAGGGAAGACTCCTGTGCACTTCAATGGCATGTATTTTAAGTCACCTCAACTTCACAAACACCACTGGGTATAAGAACCACTGGGTATAATTGCTGGACCTCAGACACCACCACTTCAGCACACTACTGGGCCTGGAAGAAGGACTGCTGTGTGCTGAATGACTGCCCCTCTGGTGGACTCCTACTTTGCTGCACTGACCTGCTGCCTGATGCCCTCTTGCCTGGCTGAGAAGGACAGGACCTGCATCTCTTGACCCCAGAACCCAGAGTGACTCCAAGGGCCAGTTGGCTAGCCTCCTGATCTGAAGCCTCAGAGATGCAACAGGTTTCCAACCCCTGCACCTGGACTCTGCCATCTGTGAGTCAACCCTTCCAACTGGTGCCACCCTAGTTCTGGACTCTTGGAAGTGGGCCTTAGGTGCTTGCCAGTGGAGCTGATGCATAGCAGAGCTGAACCGATGCATCTCCTCGGCTGAGTGGCGCAGCCCTGAGCAGAACCAATGCATCGCTGCTGCTGTGTGGATTGGGTCAGTTGCAAAAGACTCAGTTTGCAACTGCCTCCTACATCTTGGGACTGATGCTTCACCTACCAAACCACTACTGTGCGTCACTTTTCTCGGCGCATGCTCCCCACATCCCTCATTGACAGAAGCTCAATCAATCTGTATTTGTTAAGCACAACCACTCACCCGCTAGGGTCTCAAAGTGTTGGTGGGGTTGCAGGTCCTGCTGGGTGCTGAGGTTCAGTCGAAGAAGCCAGGTCTAAAGGGGTTGCCTGAATTGCGTCAGCAACAGGGACAGTCTGATGTGGACAGACAGGGTGTTTCAGGTCTTGGCGGTGAGGTAGGAGAAGGATCATCCTCTGGTCCTGGCTTTTTAGATGTGAGGAATGGTGTGTCCTAATGTAACGTAACTGGTGCTATGTAAAGCGCTCTGAAACCTGATTGGGTCAAGTTCGCGCTATATAAAACTCTGCAAAAAATGGTGGCCAGGACCAGTTTGGCAGAGTGGAGGTGTCTGGTGGGTACGTGGAATGATAGACAATGGTTCAGGTATGCTGGTCCAGCATCGTGGAGGGCTTTGTAGGTGTGTAGGAGGAGCTTGAATGTGATTCTTTTTTGATTGTGAGCCAGTGGAGTTCTCTCAGGTGCTCAGAAATGTGGCTGTGGCAGGGGATGTTGAGGACCAGTCTAGCTGCGGTGTTCTGAACGTTCTGTAGTTTCCTGAGGAGTTTCTGGGGGTCACCTGCATAGAATGCGTTTCCATAGTCGAGTCTGCTGTTGATGTGTGCATGGCTGACCGTTTTTCTGGCTTCAGTGGGAATCATCTGAAGGTCTTTTGAAGCAGGCAAAGAGTGTGAAAGCATGAAGAGGAGATAGTGTTGATCTGGCAGTTCATCGTGAGCAAGGAGTCCAGTACGATACCAATGTTTTATGTGTGATCCATGGGTATGGGGGTTCCTAACACGGTGGACCACAAGGATTCTTCCCAAGTGGAGGTGTTGGGCCCCAAAATAAGGACTTCGGTCTTGTTCGACTTGAGCTTGAAGCAGCTGTCTCTCATTCAGGTTGAGACAGCCTTCATCCTGTCATGGAGGTTGCTTCTGACAATTGTGGGCTCTTTGGTGAGGAGATAATGTTGAGTCCATGCTTCCTAGTTATGGCTGTGAGGGTGGCCATGGAAATGTTGAAAAGGGTGGGGCTCAGGGAGGAGCCCTGTGTGACTCTGCAGCCGATTTCTATGGGTTCTGAGAGGAACGGTGGTGTCCCTTCCTGCACATAAATGATCATTTTAAAAATGACGAGTTATAACTTCTATGTGTGCTGCACAAAGCATCACACATAGAAGTTACTAATCGCCATGTAAGATTATTTATGTGCAAGAGGGGACAGCTTGCTGCACATAAACAATCATTCCCCACAACACAGGCACCCTTGCACTTTGGTGCAAGGGTGCTGTCATGTAGTTCCTAAAAATACATAGGATCTGCGCGTTTGTTGGACAACATAAACTGAGGTATTGGTGTCTAGACTGATTCCAGACACCCCCACAGGATATGTCACCTATAAACCAGCTAGCTCACACTGCCACCATAAGCCCCCTAACCTTACCAAGGAGCGAATAGTTTCTGGTAACCATGGAACATGACAACCTTTGACCCTTCAGGGATCGTGAAAACAGTACAGTACTTTTGGCTCAGTCAATCATGCTCACTTAATCTCAGAGCTATGCACAGAATAAACGTTGGGAATGTTTTCAATAAGCATTTATTGAACCAGAGTCATTCTAGTATAAAACATGTTTGCTGAGCCAATCATTAGACAGAAGCAAATGTAAAAGATTACAAGCACCAACAGAGTAAATAGAAGGTAGAATTCTACCATGGACTAAAACAGTGAACATATGCAGGCATATAAACATAACAGTATTCAAGCGTACCCCTATGATGCGGACCCTACCCAAGTGTACCTAAGAGTGTACCTAGCATGTATGTGGGTGTAATCCAAGAATTCCCTAGGAAAGAGCCAACCCCATGACCTGATGGGAGAGAATGAAGGATCCCATCTTGGTCTCGAGTTGGATACCCAGCAAGTGATGTCAGACCGCTGAGTGTTGAAGCTTCAGCGTGCAGGGACCTTAGTGCCTTGTGTTATGGTGGAAGCCTCTCCTCTGGTTACCTAGTGAAGGTATGGTTCTTTTATACCACAAAGATAGCCATGGGGTTCCTACCACAATCAATATGTTTTGAGTATGATTATGTAAATGAGCCTAAATCAATAATTGCAACTATGCAAAGTAGTTCTGTCGCCCTAGGATGACGATGACCATGACTTTTATACAGAGTGTCAGTCCTTTTATGTAGGCCATGTGCAGGGGATTTTACTGAGAATTCTAATGCATAATAAATGAGGCTTGTGTCAAGGAAACCAATCGAGATTTATTCAGCACATAACTGGGTAAAAGGTCAGTGCTAGAACTGTTATGTAGAGCAACGTAGGACAAATGAAGGTGAAAGGTCGCTTTTCTACTTAGGCCTAGGTTGGGGAACATAATAGTGCCTGTGTTAGCGCTAGGCAGCTAAATTTAGCGCCAGCGCAGGGGGAAATGCAGGGCTGACTGTGTTGTTGTGAATATAGTGCAGCCCAGCCTTTCAGAAGTGGCGGAGGGTTGGGGTAAGCCAGGAAGGCTAACGCCGTGCTCTGTCACTTCTTTGCAAATATTACACTCTGTTCAGCTGGCATATCTTGGTCCCTGTAGCCGGCTCACACTCCATTGCGGTCAGTCTGAATTTGTGATTTTGTTCCGGTCTGGCACGACCAGATATCCCCAATAGAGCTTTGTGCTTTTCGGCAAAAACATTTCATTATAAACTCTTAAAATCAATATCTCAGGTTCTACTAATTGGATTTTTGACGTTTTGGTCTTTTTTTATTTGTTAAAGTCAGATCTATTTTTCTAAATTGGTGTGAAATGTGGAATCATTTTGTGTGGTGTTTTTACTGTTTAACTGTTTGAGTAATACTAAAATATTTCCCACACTACCTCTAAAGTTAGGCCTGCCTGCTCTGTGCCAAGCTACCAGAGGGTTGAGCACAGGTCAATTTTGTATTTGCCTGCCTCTTACCCTGACTTCGGATTGTGGTTACTGCTTGACCAGGGGTTGCATCCCCAGTCAACCTACAACCCAATGTCCAATAGGTACCAAACATTAAATTTTTTCGATTTTATTCCACATTCAGAAAGGTGCACTCAAGAGCAGTCATTCTTATGTGCTCATAGTGTTAAACCATACATAAGCAATATATTGGGCACAATCCTCAAAGATTCTGCTTTGAATCACTTCAGTAGCAGTCCTCACTTATTCCTAAATTCCAGGCGCAAACCAGGGGTTTGCATACAACAAAGACCTGTTCACACTGTGAACCAGTATTTCATACATCCGGATTATTGGCCATAAACATTAGGCCCTCATTTGTAGCTTGCGATTCTGTCGTCTAAGCTATTCTACGGTGTGGTTCTTTAAAAAGAAGATAGAGACAGATTGCCTACGAGGAATGTCAATTTGACTGTTTATGTATAATAACCTTATGTCTCCCACCCCCAAATGTGGTGAAAAAAGAGTGAACAGGAGTGTTGGTGCCTCACGGTAGCGCCACCAAGGAGGGTTTAGCAGGATGGTACTCGCCTGCTACCTCAATTTCTCATCATCAGCTACCAACACTCCAACAGCAAGAAATTGTGCATGAAGCTAGTGATGAACTAAATGGGTGCTAGGACACTCTTTTTTCACCACATTTGGGGGTGGGAGACATAAGGTTATTATACATAAACAGTCAAATTGACATTCCTCGTAGGCAATCTGTCTCTATCTTCTTTTTAAAGAACCACACCGTAGAATAGCTTAGACGACAGAATCGCAAGCTACAAATGAGGGCCTAATGTTTATGGCCAATAATCCGGATGTATGAAATACTGGTTCACAGTGTGAACAGGTCTTTGTTGTATGCAATGCATTGAGTGGGGGATGACCTGTTCTCTGCCCCTTTAGCTCCTTTTTGTAGACTGGCAAACCAGGGGTTTACCAAGAGTAATTCAAACCTACAACACTAAAAAATATGTATGAAAAGGCTCCACAGGCCTGGTAACACACTTCCAAGGTTAAATGTTATTGTTTCCAATGAATGGGGGAAAAGCTCTTCAAAAATCTCTGTGGCATGGAAGAAATGAAGCCTGTACCAAGGAGGGCAATGCAAGTTACAAACATATCTAAACATGAGGACATCAGGCAGAAAAATGACTGATTTACAAAGAAAAACGTACATCTTCTCAAGTAGTACTCCACATCCAGTGTGGTCAAAGTTACACCCCTCAAGCCTTAAAGTATTCCCCCACCACATACAAATCCCTTCCTGGAATTGCAAAGCAACTGGAACATTGTAGTGCAAATACATCCCTCACAACAGTTGTGCTAGCAATATTACAAGCTAAAATAATAAATATTCAAATTCCAACTGCAAGGGATCAGCTAAAATACCTAGACACACTCATAAACAATGCGCTTATTTAATCACCTGTTATGACTATGCTGCTCTTTAACTGAAATGGAAGGAAACGTATAAAGTACATTATGCCAAGGCGTCACAGTTCTAAAATTGCAAAGGAAAGTGGCATCCACTAAATCCAAAGGAGCTGCCATCATAGAAGAGAGAAGAGTCAAGTTTTCAATTGCTTCTCGAAGACTGCAAAAAGTCCAGACTGGGGATATGTGTTGGCAGAGTGTTCCATAGTTTGGCTGACTCTACTGAAGAGGAGTTGCCAACTCATCTGGCTTTCTGAAATCTTGAAACGATCACCTTCTTGAGGAAAGATGATCTAAGATGTCTTTTTGGGGTGTACCAGTGAAAAATAGTTTTCAGGGGCACAGACACTTGATAATGGAGAGTCAGAAATACCATGCAGTGCATCTTAAATGTCACACACGTTTTAACACGAAGCTAGTGAAGAAAGCACATATCTTCCCTCACTGAAAGCTGTCTAGGAACATTCAGAACCAGATGAGCAACTGCATTTTGGATGACCTGCAGTCAGTTAAGTGAGGACATATTGATGTTTAAGTATAAGGCATTTGCAATAATCAGGGTGTATTGTTATTAAGGCAATGCCTACTGCTACTCTGAGCTCTTCTGAGATGAGTGGAAAGACCTTTTTCAAGATTTTAATGATATAAAAGCAGGATCTCTGTTCTATCTGCATTAGGTTTCAGAAAATTCTCCTTCATCTAAGTGCTGACACTGAGCATGCATTGTTTAAACCTGTCAGCAATTCCGGGCAAATCATCAGTTAAAAAAGATGATGATTTGCGTGTCGTCAACATAGGACAACACCTGAAGCTAAAGACCTTTCCAGTCTAACTAGAGGGGCAATATATAGATGTTAAAAATGGTAGGGCCAAAGAAGGACCCCTGTGGGACACCACAGGGAAGCTGGAACGGTTCTGCCCTGAACTTGTAACAGCTGACTATATGAGTCCTATTGGTCAAAAAAGACTCTAAAAGGTCCAGAACTGTATCCCTCACCCCTGTCAGATGCAGTCTTTGCACCAGGCAAGATAGGGATATTGTGTCAAATCCAGCACACAGATCCAACCTAACCAAAATTGCAGCACTTCCCTGATCCACCTGGCAGCGTATAGAATCTGATGCGGCAACTAATGCCAACTCAGTGCTATGACCACTACCAAATCCATTTTCTGAGGTGTCCAATAGATCATGGGCGGTTATGAACTCAGCCAGAACCTGTTTTAAATATTTTTCAAAGATGTTTGCTAGTGCAGCCAGCAAGCATTGAGATAGGGCTCCGATTTTGAAGATCTTCTAACAACTCCACACTTATACAAGACATTAAAGAATTGAATAATACACATCATATCCTCATCAAAAACAGAACCCAGCAGAAGGAAGGGCTAGAAATCGACAAACTTTCCACAGTAATATAAACAAAAGAAAAACATTGTTTTTCTGAAAAAACACATCATACACATCATAGACACACACTTATACACAGCATGATGCAATCATGCAAATAGTACTGTTGGTATGCAAGACAAAATAAGAAGCATGCAGCCAATGAGTTTAGAAAAAGGAAGGGAATCAATTATGTCTCATGTGGGATAACTTAGATATACAATTCCAAATCTGCAGAACATATCTAAATAGTGGAGCATAAGTAAAGAACCCAAATCCAAACTCATTTTCCAAAATGCCATGCTCATGCTTGGTGGCAAGGGCTCTGTTCATCAAGAACAAAGCTATGAGGTAAAGAGGATATACAGAAAAAGGAACCCATTATTTTGGTTGGCTGCACCAACTTTAGTGAAAAACTACTGCTAAATTTCAAGTAAACACTAATTTTGTACTGCATTTACCAGGATGCAAAGGGGTGAACTGTGCTGGGATGTGAGGCAGTGTGCAACCCCCTTTCAGTGCCAGAGACCTTGGATCTGTGACCTCCCACCGCAATGACTCAGTTGCTCTCCGCGCACTCAACCCCAGAGGAACAACAACTGTCAGCTATCTACGCCGAACACCATCCATGGCCAGTTCTCCTGCAGACGCTGCCAACAATCCTTCACCATCCTCCGCACCCCAAGACCATCGCACCCACACCAGCACTACCGAAACACTGAGGTGTATCCTCCTCAATGTATGCTCCCTGCACAGACATGCCATAGAGATCTGGGACCACCTCGACACCATCTTGCCAGATGTTGCCTTCTTCACAGAAACCTGGACTAACTGTGCTCTGCCACGATATCGACACTGCCATTCATGACAGTTACAAGATCGCCCCAACCGCCCAGGAAGAGGACTCGCCATTGCACACAAGAGCTCCCTCCGACTCTTCAACTCCACAGACTAGTGACTCATCCACCGCCACTGAACACCTTCACTTCCAGATCCAGACCAGTCCTAGAACCACACTTCGTAGCATCCTCGCATTCAGACCCCCGGCCCTCGCTCTTCATTCGCCACTGCACATCTTCCACAGAACCACCGCTGCCATTGCGCCCAAGCTACGATGCACCATGAACACCTTTTTCAAATTCACCACTTTCCCCAATGACCAGAAACACGCAGAAGTCAAGCCCCTCCTCCAGAAACCCATCTGCAGATCCGACGGACCTGAAAAACTACCAACCCATCTCTCTCCTTCCCCTCCACAGCCAAAGTCAGCTGACAAACTTCTTTGAAGAGAACACCATCCTCGACCCCTCCCAGTCCAGTTTCCGCAGTAATCACAGCACCGAGACTGCCCTCCTTGCCATCACGCTCCTCAACCAAGGCCACACCGTAGCCCTCATCCTACTTGACCTCTCCTCAGCCTTCAACACCATCTCCCAACACACTCTCCCAGCCAGACGCCAGGCGCCGTCATACAGGGAACCGCCCTTGACTGGCTCCACTCCTTCCTAGCTGGAAGAACCCAACGGATCTGACTCTCGCCTTTCCTCTCAGAACCCACAGAGGTCAACTGCAGAGTACCCCAAGGATCATCGCTCAGTACCACACTCTTCAACATCTACATGCCCCCTCTCGCCGCCACCAGATAGCATGAACTCAGCATTGTATCCTACGCAGTCAACACCCAGCTCATCCTCTCCCTCACGAAGGACCCCAGAACCACCAGACTCAGCTTCCAAGAAGGAATGAAAGACGTTGCAGCCTGGATGAGCAGCAGTTGTCTGAAACTCAACTTGGAGAAGACAGAAGTCCTCATCCTTGGACCCACCCCCTCAGTTTGGGACAACTCCTTGTGGCCCACTGCCCTCAGCAACCCCCTCACTCCCAAGCCCAAAGCCTCAGCATCATACTCGACTCCTCCCTCACCATGACTGGACAGATCAATGCCATCGCCTCCACCTGCTTCAACACTCTCCGCATCCTCCGCAAGACCTTCAAGTGGATCCCCATGAAGCCAGAAAGACCATCACCCTCGCACTCATAATGAGCAGACTGGATTACCAAATGCCCTCTACACTGGAATCAACAAATCCCTGCTAGGCAAACTCCATCCATCCAGAAGTCCACAGCCCGACTCATACTCGGCAACCCACGACATGAGCACATCACCCAACAACTGCGAGACCTCCACTGGCTCCCCGTCGAGAAGAGAGTAACCTTCAAACTACTCACCCATGCCTACACACCCCTCCATAACACCACACCCAAATACCTCAACAAAAGAATCTCCTTCCACATACCCAAAAGGAACCTCCGCTCCTCACACCTCACCCTAGCAGACACCCTACGAATCCACAGAACCAGAGTGGGTGGAAGAGCCTCCTCCTATGTCGCAGCCAAAGCCTGTAATGAGTTCCTAGTCAACATCAGACGGTCCCCCACTCTGAACACCTGGCATTTCGGCTGAATCTTAATTGCAACCCCCCCCCCCCAGCGCCTTGAGACCCTCATGGGTGAGTAGTGCACTTTAAACTCCCTGTTTGATTGAAGCACACTTTGAAAGAGAAAATAACAAGGAGAAATAAAGATATTTCTCCTTGTTACACCTTACTGGGTAGGCATAGTATTTTGACGCATTCCCAAGTTTAGTAGCTTTATTAAATCTGGGAATGCACCAAAATCCATGGGTAGATGAAGGGGAACGCCCATGTTTCATACATGGAACGTCTCCCAGCTTGAAATGTACCATAAGACAACCCAAGCAGCTGCGTTGTGTTACATTTCTTCACAAAGCGACGCAAAGCAGCGCAGATCACCCCTTGCATGGCTTTGTAAATATCACTGAAGACTATGCTTGTCCTTGCATTGCATTGAGCCATGCAAGGAAAACTCAAAGGCTTGATAAATCTGGATCTCCTTGTTTTTTAGCCTTCCTGCAGTACTACTTGTTCCTACAATTTTGCGAACAATGGACGTTTTCTAATGGTTTGATTTGTGGCATCGCCTTAATAATGCCCTTTCGCTTTAGCTTTGTTAAGCAATTATCATTCAGAGAGGTTAATGTGCTCAACAATATTTGTAACAGAAGTCAAGAAATATTTCCTCACAAACATAGGGGCAGATTTATGAAAAAGTCACTCAGTGCAGCACAGCAAATCGGCTTGCTGCACTGCGTGACATTGAACGGGCAGGAATTTGAGGTAATACAGTACCTTCCTGCCTTTTCCCTTAGGTTTCAAACATTAAGGAATTTTCCGACCACTTTTTTCGTTGCTGCTATTTTATTTAAAGCAGACTGAGAACCATTTCATTATTTTCTTGGTTCTACCAATTAATTGGCAAACATTTAACACTTTGTGAATACATTTTTTTCTTATTCAAAGCAAGTCATGACATAAATGATGCATTCTTAAATCACCAAAAATTGAGTATATAATTGTATCTTTAAACAAAATTGAATAAAATCCGAACAACTAATATACTGCAAACAATAATATTACACCAGAAACAATTTGTCGCAAGCAACAGTAATGGATCATTTGCAAATTAACTCCCATATCTGTAGTTGCTTATTTCATCTATTCTGAGAGTTAATACCCTTGGGAATATTGACTATTAGTTGTTATCCCTCAGAGCTTTTGCCTTTGCCGACGCGTTTCCAATCCCTATGTTTATTATGGGATTCTCCTCAGGGCAGTGACTTGGCTGGTGTAGTCTGTACTAATGTGTAATGTTCCACCTTTGTTGGTGTGGTTTCAAACATATAATATTCCATACTGAATTTGAAATTATTTGTGCCAGATTCTTTTAATTGTTTTAGGAAAATTCTGTCTTGGTAATGTTGCCGTTCGCCAGAGGACTACGCTAAGGGGAACGAGGCAGTCCTTCCTCTTGTAATGTTACCAGGTCCAGGAGCATATTGAAGTGTGGCTCAGGAGGTCTAATATTTATACCTGGTGCCAGCTTTTGAAGTGAGGGAACTCCCTGTTGTATCTCCACATCTGGTCCTGGAAAGCTCTTCCCTTCTCATGTCAAGGCTAAAAGAAGACGGAGGTGACAAAAGACTAGTGTCAAGTATCAGAAGGAAAATCCCTTTGAAATGTAAGTGAGGCTCGGTACAGGGCCACCCCAGCCATCCAGGTAGTATGCCTATCCTTTCCACACTTTATCCCCTTTGTGTCATTATCTAGAAGGAATACACAAACCCCAACAGCAGAAACCTTTAAAGTCATGTTACCTGGGATACTGGCAGAAGGCAGTCATCAGTGATGTCATTTGAGATGTCATCAGTGATGTCATGAGTGATGTCACTGACCATGTCATGAGTGATGTAATATGTGACGTCATCAGCAGTAGATTGCGGGCGCGCGAGTTATAGTTAGCTGACCTAACTATAACGGGGGAATTTCATTGGTTTTTTACGAGTGAAATGTCCAGCTAACTATAACATGTGTGAAACCTATGGTTTTTTCAGTACATTTGCAAGGTTTTTTAAATGCTAATTCCTAACTAGAACGTGTGTGAAACCTATGGTTTTTTCAGTGAATTTGCAAGGTTTTTTAAATGCTAATTCCTAACTATAACGTGTGTGAAACCTATGTTTTTTTAAGTGAATTTGCAAGGTTTTTTAAATGCTAATTTATGAATGTATTTTTATATTTTTTAAATATTTATTTTACAATAAGCTACCTATATATATAGTTATAGATTAACTTTATCCTGTAATATGGAATGGCTCAGTTTTTTTTTTTTCATTTGGATAGAGTTGAACAGCATAGTTAATATCTTCTATAAACTTATAAACACTTTTTTTTTTTTAAGGGTTGTTGTCCGTGCGCACACGGTGCGCGCACGGTGCGCGCACGGTGCAGGCATGCGTACGTACTCCGTGTGCGCATGCGTACGTGCTCCACATGCGCATGCGTACGATGTGTGTGCTCCGTACGCGCGTGCTCTGTACGCGCAAGCGCGCGTGCTCCGTGCGCGTACGCGCATGCACGCGTGCTCCGTACGTGCATACGTGCCTGACCCGTGCGCGTACGCGCATGCGTGCGTGCTCCATGCGTGCACGGCAAGTCATGTGATTTAGAAACAACACTGTTCATTGGTTTATAGTAGTTTCAGTTCCAGAAACTTCCAACACCACACCCACTCCCCTCATTATTACTTCTGATTCCCTGGGAGAAGGAGCTGAGCAGCTTTTCCAGTACTCCAGTACTTGAGAATGGCAGAGCAGCAGTCATCTTCTGGGAGTGAGCAGGAGACCCTTGTGAGACAGAGACAGAGGAAACAGAAAGACTCTTTTATATGGCAATTTTTTATATTTCCAGACGTCCAGAAGAAGGTGAATGCTCCAACAGTCACCTGCACTCTTTGTGATCGTGTCTTATCAAGAGGAGATCCTAAAAAGAAATACTCTTTTAGTATCTTCACTATGATCAGGCACGTTAGAGATGTACATCCTGTGGCTTATGCTCGAGCTGCTAGAGAAAACCCTCCAGCAGCTCAGCCGAGCACATCCGCAGCGCTCAGCCGAGCACATCATCTGCAGCTCAGCCGAGCACTTCATCTGCGGTGGCAGCTTCACCTGGTTCGGTTCCTCTGGATATACACCCTCTGTTTAAGAGGGTGCATATACGGTGCGATGCGTGCAATGCTCTTCTCTCTTATGCGGACACCAGCATTCCCCTAATAGAGAGCAAGATACAGCAGCACACGTGCGGCATCCTATAATTTTTACCATGTCTTTTTTTTCCTCTGTCCTTCAATTAACACAACGGCTCTTTTTAGAGCCACCTAACATCTAAACACTTAAATTTGATTTTTAATTCTATTTTTTTTATGATTCCGCCGTGCGCGCACCGTGCGCGCCACATGCACGCACCCCGCGATTTCAAAAAAATATATATGTTTTTTTCACCCTTCATGGTCCTTCAGGGACCCCCTGACAAAAGCTAGGGGGTCAGGAACTCTGTACCCTGCCTCCTTTTCACGTTCTCCACCTTTCTTTTTCACTGTCACACACAAAATGGCGGTCGACACTTCCTGATTTCGACCGATTTGAATGTTGACTGACATGAATTCACCAATCAGAATTACGCTCGCGCACGGCACCGTGCGCGTACCGTGCGCGCACGGTGCGTGGCTATAGATATTTATGTGCTTTTAACTGCAATTTTCTCAGGAACTACTGAACAGATTGACACCATATATGCAAAAGGCACATGCCTGACCTGAGGACTACCTCTTTGCCAAATTTCAAGTAATTCTGTTCGGCCGTTCGGGCTGTACCTTCGACTAAAGGTCCTATGAGAAAATGCATGGGGAAAACGTGTTTTGGGACTCCCCTTTTTTCTCAGCCCCCGCTTGACGAATCACCCCGAGACTTTCATGGTAGGAGCTGAGCGGAACGCCCCATTAGTTTTGAAAATTTAGCGAGGATTCGTCAACCGGCGCCAAAGTTATTCAAAATAGAATTTTCATATTTCCTATGGAAACACGGTCCTAACTATAACTATCTACTGGTGCCTGCCAGTAGATAATATATATATATATATATCTCTCTCTCTCTATATATATATATATAGAGAGATATATATATATATATATATATATA
This sequence comes from Triturus cristatus, assembly GCF_964204655.1. Classification (NCBI taxonomy): domain Eukaryota; kingdom Metazoa; phylum Chordata; class Amphibia; order Caudata; family Salamandridae; genus Triturus; species Triturus cristatus. The sequence goes on from NC_140591.1 coordinate 505,906,522, forward strand.
TAACCACTTCTGTTCTAAAATCATGTACTGTAAAGGCACTCCTGATGTAAGGAATGCCATATAATGACCCTCTAAGTACATGTATGCAAAATAAAATCTTATACTCATGCAAACCCACCACAGAAACCTATCTCAATCGAATACTTCAATACAATTTTTGTCCGAACGACTACCACAAAAGTAACTATAAGGGGAAATAACCCATAAAAGGCATATGTCTATTCCTAACACAGTCCTTCTATAAAAAAGAAGAAATGCAGTGGACGAAGTGGTGGAAATCTACATTTTTGTACATTAGGGGGGGGGGGGGGTTGGCCTTAGTGACTCCTTGCTTTCAATGGAGAGACTGAAATGACCATAAGGCACATGGAAAGGGCCTTCTTTGAAAAGCAGGTATTGGCAAAGCTAACTGACCTTATTTATTTTAGGTAATTTGTTTTTTGTTGTATTTCCTTGTATTAGATTTCTTTTTTGTGTGATATTTTTTAATGCGCAAGCAGATAATACATGTTTAGGCACATATAAATACAGACAGTGCAAATAAAAGCTCACCAGCATCAGACCTACATTAACAAGTGCATTCAGTTAACACATACAATCATATTCATTTTGAGTGAACGTAAACATGTCTCCTAGAGTGATCAATTAGCGAAGTCTGGCTAAGCCATCGAAGGTGGTGGTGCGAAGGCAGGAAGAGGAGAGCCGCAGCTGGTTACTGCTACTCAAGTGGAACAGTGCGGAGCAGTAACTGTGCTGTGAAGTTTTCTCTGACCTTCTTTATTTTTGCAAATAAGAAATAATTTACACAGGGGAGTGTTAGGAAGCCATGAGTTGTTCACAGGCATCAGTGGGAGCCCTACCATCAGCAGCAGCCCTAGGCCAGTGAGATCGCCCACTGTGCAGCTGTAAACGAAGGCGCTGCATTTAAAACCAGCAAGCCATTCCCGCAGTGCAGGAGTGTTAAGTTAAGGAGCCGTGGGGTGTTTACAGTCGTCAGTAAGGGCACTAAAATGACTATCAGCCCTTGGTCAGCGAAACCGCACACTGTGCAGCTGTGAACAGAGGTGCTGCATTTAGAACCAGAAAGCCGCTCCTGCAGTGCGGGACGCACCCGGGCCAGAACAGGCCTGTCTACACCTGCCAGTGGCCAGAAGAGGCTGTTCTGTTCTGGGTTAGTACTTGTTTAATTCTGATGGGGAAACAAAAGATTGGGGTGGGGGCAATTACCACCATTTACTCGTTTCTGGTTCAGGCGGCCGGGGTCATCTCAAAAGAACCAGGATTAACGGAAAGGAGACTGCTGTTTGAAATAGCCAGAGGGGACTTGGTCTCGCCATCTTACGGTGTTATAGCTATGACTGAAATACAACCGCCAGGGCCAATTCAGTCGCCAACTGGCTCGCAGTCTACAGCCATTGAGGGTTATGCCCATGTGAAATCCTCTACCCTCGTAGAACCACCGTCGAAGTAAAAGAGGAGGGTAAGAAGGTGACCTCACATTCTAAGGGGGCAGTTGAGAATTCAGAGGTTGGTGAGGCCGCCATTATCAGAATGCTCTTGGACACGCTCTTCATGAAGTTTGAGAATCTGTTGAAAGAATTGCTAACTCCACTATTAACGTGTTTGGATGGGATTGAGGCAAAGCTTTCTTATTGCCTAAGACAGAGTGCAAGTGACTCAAGGGGGGGTTGCCATAATTGCAAATCAATTTATTTTGTCCAATGTGTCTAGTTGTAGCAAGGAGGTAAGATGTGGGGAAATTGGTGTAGTGAGGTAGGGATTGCATAAAGGTCAAAGGAGATGACAGAAGGGTCCGATTACACTGTGTTGATATTGGCCGGTTTGCCTCCACCTTTGCAGGGGAGCAGGGAGGTGGAACTTAGTGTGCCAAAAATAAATTAACGTAGCCGCCAGTTAGATAACTGAGCCACAGAGTGTTCACCAAATTCCAAGAAATGGGCCAAAACACAGGGACGAGTCCTCCACACTACATCTTCCACCTGACTCAGCACTTCTAGTAGGGATTGTAATGGGTGTACCTCCCCCCCCCCCAATAAAGTGGGCATAAGAGAATCTACACTTGATCTAATGCGCAAGGTGAAACATTGGTTTGATAACATAGTAGTGAATGGGTCCCTTTTGTCCCGCATACAATTATGGCAAGAAGAGTGGATTGGGTGGGGAGCAAGGCGAAAAGCATTGATGGAGACTGTGTGGTAGTGAACTTAAGGCACTCTAGATTTACTAAAGACCTTACTTATGGTAGGATAGTTACTCAAAAACCATCCTCAGTGATTAGTGTCTTTCTTTTGCAATATTTAATTCCATCGCTCACCTCCCACAATTATGAGAAAAGGATGTGAACATCAAGTTTGCAAAGGATGCGAACCTCAAGTTTGCACTCGAAGGCTGAGGGTGTTAACCTGAATAGGGAAATCCCATTAGAGAACAGGATCACATCTCTGTGTGGACTGGACAAAAACGATTGACTCAGCTCAACCCAAGTAACTTCCATTCCCCGAATTCCCAGAGTAGACAGAGTAAGGCCCATCCCTTAATTCAGCCAGAGGGCGGGCAGAAACCCTTTCTAAAAGCTATGAGCTGGAATATTGCTGGGCTGAGAGATAAAAGGGATGATATTAGGTGGCTGAATGCCGTAGATGGAAACCACACTGTGCAAGAAACATGGGACACAGATAAATCTTTTTAAGTAGAAGGCTTCTCTTCTTTTCATGAGGCAGTGTCACCTTCACTCTCGGGTAGAGCAAATGGTGGTTTAATTACTTTAGGCTCCCTCAAAATCCCTTGTACCTCTGCCCTAGTGGATACAGGTTCTTATAATGATTTGGCAGTAAGGCTGGTTTTTAAGAACACCCTGCCCTTGCTGGCGGGTAATTTTGATAATTCATTTGTGAGAAGAGAACCAACGGAACCTCAGGCTTCCTTAAAGTGCCTCTTGGAAGGCTATGGGGAAAAACAAACTTCACAGTTTTGTGTTTTAATCTTTGGTGATTTTAAAATCTATTTGTGCCAACGAAACTGGCTCCTAGATGATGGGCTTTGCTGGTGGCAGCCCTCATCAAACACATTTTGAACACACTATGAAGGGTGAACTGTTGGAGGATATCATGGCCAGCAGCAATTTAAGTCTGCAGTGAGTTGACAGGGGGTCATTCCATCATTCAAGGGTTGTGGTCGTCATTATATTATATATTTCTTTATATTATCAGCTCCTTTGACCTCTCAAGTTAAGTGCATGGGGGCCGAATGGAATAAATTCAGTGACCACAATCCTGAAATTTTAGACTTAACTTGGGTATTGAACTCAGTAATAAAACAAGGAATAGGACCCTAAAACCTTGATATATTTCCAAGGACCAGGCATGGAGATTAAAATGGGCCAGGGTGACCCCTGAAGTTTTCCTAGAGAATCTTTTATTCAATTATATGAATGCCATGAATCTTGCCTTGTACTTGGAATGATGAGATATTCATGGCTACTAATAAGCTATGTGGACAGATTTCAGCTAATCTTACTACCTGGGTATGAAATTACAAACAAGGGGGAGAGAAGTTGTTCAATGGTAACTGTTCCAAAAAATATAGAAACCTGTTGGCTGACTGAAACAAACTCAAAAGGACGAGACCGATATAGAGGAATGCAAGAAAGCATATAAGCCAACTAGAGCAACAAGTAAAGATGAAAATAAGAATCAAGGCTGGCATAAGTTGTCGCTGTCTAGTGTCCTCCATGACAGTGCAAAATCTGGGGAAATAGTAAATAGATTTTTCTTCTCAGGTACGGGGAACACCGGGCTATTAGCGCGAAAATGGTCCCAGGATGCTTGTTTCCGGTCAAGGGAACACATGGCCTGGCAGTTCGGTCTGGACTGTTCCCATGAGACACAGGTGCCGATCACGATCCTGCAAAAACCGGGTACGAACCGTCGGACGGAGCACAATCTCCGCCCGATGCGTACCCGGTCTCCAATTTTCACAAACAAGGAATTACGATTCGCACGGGTACACCATTACCGTACGAATCGTAAAAAAGCCCGACCGAACAAAAAAACACCTACCAATGCGATCCGGGAAAGCGCCGACCTGACGTCGGGACGCTCGCAGCCAGCCATTCACGACCCAGGAATCACGATTCGCACCGACGTCACCCCTCACGGTGAATATTTTGCGGCAGCCAAAAACTGCCGGGAAATCAGGACGACGCGAACAAGGACCACCAGTACGCGACGGACAGACGACGACGCGAACAAGGAGGACCAGTACGTGACGGACACACAGGACGACGCCACCAAGGAGGACCCGTACGCGACAGGACGACGCGATCAAGGAGGACCCGTACGCGACAGGACGACGCGAGCAAGGAGTACCAGTACGCGACGGACAGACATGGACCCGAACCTACGAGTCATCCCTGCCCTCATAGCAGTACACCTCCTCTACAGGTTACGACGCAGACGCCGCAGAAGGTCAGAATAACTAAGGGAGGGGGGAAAGTGGGGTGGGGTGGGGGTGGCACGACCAGGGCAGGCCACAAAACAACCACATAAGTCACACACCACACATGGCCTGGACATACCTGACTCCCATGCCCTGGTCACCACGAGGGGGTGGGGGCGTGTCCTGATAAGCCAGCGACCGCCACAACGGAAGTCCGTCACCACGCGAACCGGCAACACAACCAGACAGGTACGTCCCGTACCCACGCCTGAAGAGCGTGGGTATGAGTCGGACCACGCCCACACACGTCACCCCAACAATGGCGGGACGGATCGCACCCACGTGGCAAAGGCCTGGGTACGGGCCGCACAAACATCACATAGCGTGGGGACGGATATGTACGGACCCTACCCCCACCCCGTATGCAAGGAGCGTACCCCCCAGCCCAACAGTGCAAGTACGACCCGTACCCCCACCCGCGTATGCATGGAGCGTACCCCCCATGCCAACAGTGCAAGTACGACGCGAACCCTCACCCGCGTATGCAAGGAGCGTACCCCCCATGCCAACAGTGTTAGTACGACCCGTACCCCCACCCACGGACGTACGGACTGTACCCCCACCCCAACAGTGTAAGTTCGACCAGTACCCTCACCCGCGTATGCATGGAGCGTACCCCCCATGCCAACAGTGTAAGTATGACTCGAACCCCCACCCGCGGACTCACGGACCGTACCCCCACCCCAACAGTGTAAGTTCGACCCGTACCCTCACCCGCGTATTCATGGAGCGTACCCCCCATGCCAACAGTGTAAGTACGACTCGAACCCCCACCCGCGGACTCACGGACCGTACCCCCACCCCAACAGTGTAAGTACGACCCGTACCCCCACCCGCGAATGCAAGGAGCGTACCCCCCAGCCCAACAGTGTAAGTACGACCCGTACCCCCACCCGCGAATGCAAGGAGCGTACCCCCCAGCCCAACAGCGTAAGTACGACCCGTACCCCCACCCGTGAATGCAAGGAGCGTACCCCCCAGCCCAACAGTGTAAGTACGACCCGAACCCCCACCCGCGTATGCAAGGAGCGTACCCCCATGCCAACAGTGTAAGTACGACCCGTACCCCCACCCGCGAATGCAAGGAGCGTACCCCCCAGCCCAACAGTGTAAGTACGACCCGTACCCCCACCCGCGTATGCAAGGTGCGTACCCCCCATGCCAACAGTGTAAGTACGACCCGTACCCCCACCCACGGACGTACGGAGCGTACCCCCACCCCAACAGTGTAAGTTCGACCCGTACCCTCACCCGCGTATGCATGGAGCGTACCCCCACCACACCAGTGTAAGTAGACTCGTACCCTCACCTCGAATGCATTGAGCGTACCCCCACCGTGTATGTGCCAAGCGTACATATCCTGAAATCGGAGGTGTGTGTGCAGAGTCCACCCAGCAGTGCCCTGAGACAGGAGGGGTGGTTGCCTATCACTCCCAGCAGTGCCCTGAGACAGGAGGGGTGGGTACCTATCACTCCCAGCAGTGCCCTGAGACAGGAGGGGTGGGTGTGGAGTCCACCCAACAGTGCCCTGCGACAGGAGGGGTGTGTGCAGAGTCCTCCCAGCAGTGCCCTGCGACAGGAGGGGTGTGTGCAGAGTCCTCCCAGCAGTGCCCTGCGACAGGAGGGGTGGGTGTGGAGTCCTCCCAGCAGTGCCCTGCGACAGGAGGGGTGTGTGCAGAGTCCTCCCAGCAGTGCCCTGAGACAGGAGGGGTGGGTGCCTATCACTCCCAGCAGTGCCCTGAGACAGGAGGGGTGTGTGTAGAGTCCTCCCAGCAGTGCCCTGAGACAGGAGGGGTGGGGGCCTATCACTCCCAGCAGTGCCCTGAGACAGGAGGGGTGGGTGTGGAGTCCTCCCAGCTGTGCCCAGAGACAGGAGGGGTGGGTGCAGAGTCCTCCCAGCAGTGCCCTGAGACAGGAGGGGTGGGTGCCTATCACTCCCAGCTGTGCCCTGAGACAGGAGGGGTGTAACACATGTGTGTGAGGCCAGAATTATCCACATGCATACTGGCTACAAGGGAACATGTCCCCATGAACTCATGTCAACAGACTCCACACACAAGTACAGTGATCATCAAGGATGCCACGATTGTTGCAGGTGGAGACATGGCCCTGCATGCATGGCCAAAGTAGAAGGGCTCCGTCACACACAGCTCATGTAGACACAGCTCTGCGCTAAACATTGGGAACACCCTGCAGGGAAGAAAGCTGGGTACACAGAGGAAGGAATACACCCTGGGACAAGTGCACCATGCAGTAACTGCTTACATGAACAAAGAAAGTTAGCCAACACCTTGTGATGGCACACAGATCCCAGGGTCCCACCAATGAGCAGTACACTACTACATATCCCACACACCCAAACCCTTACACACCACCCAAAACCATGTAGCAGCCCCACCAACACCAATACCAGCATAGCAGTAGTGTGATAATGAAAACAAAATTAAGCTTTATTCAGCATGAGCACAATGTCCGTGGATCGCAGGCAGTTCAATCTTCACAAAGCCCATAGGGCAGTCAATGATTCTCAGCTGGATGGGGGACACAGTGGGATGCGTGTCCCCTACCTTGCCTGCACAGTCAAATGGCATCGTCTTCCACACTGGTGAGGGCATCAGGGGGGGGGAAGCAACAGGCACCGCAGGGACATCAGGGCAAAGGGGCGGCGTTGTGGGTGCAGGGATGGAGGACTCCACCACAGGGGGTGGGTCAGTGCCAAAGGCGGAGGCCAGGATGGCACTACACACCTTTGCAAGGTCCTCCAGGGAGTCCCCTGCACCCGAAGGGACCTCAGGCCCCAAGGAGGGGGGGGGTCAGAGGGATGGGTCGCAGCGCCACCGGGGGAGGGTGGAGACAGGGGGGGAGACTCAACCACCCTGACCGGGGACCTCCTTGACCGCTTGCGTGGTGGTGTAACTGTGGGGCTCAGGGACAGAGCGGCCATGAAGGAGTCCTTGGGGGAGATGTGGCCAGGAGAGCTGAGGGGAGGGGATTTGGAGGGAGTGGACTGGGTGGAATGTGGACTCCCACTATGGCTGCGTGTCACACGTTTGCCCCAAGACCCAGTGGGTGTGCCTACCTCACCCTGTGTGTGCGTGTCAGGAGGAGTGCGGTGGACCTTCCCTGCTGGTGTGGTGCCCGTGTCCGTTGATGTGGGTGCATGCCGACGTCTGGGTGTACGTGGGACAGGCATGGGAGTGGGAAGTGTGGATGGGGCAGGGGTAGGTGGGGGGAGGTCGCGCTGCAGGAGACCCACTGCTGCAGTCAGTGTGGAGTCGATGGACCTCAGCAAGTTGCGTTGGTCAGCCTGCGATGAATGAATGCCCTCCAAGAAAGCCTCGATGTTGGTGAGGGTTTTGCCGTGGGCATGGAGGACATTAAGGATCGCAGCCTGACCAACCTGCAGTTGCCGCTGGATGTCCACAGACTCTGCATTGGCGGCAGCAGTGGAGACAGGGGCAGGGGGTGCGGTGCCTGGCAGGAAGGAGACATGCTGTGACCGGGCACGCTGGGAAGGGACACGAGCAAGTGGGAGGCGGCTGGTGGGAACTGAGGGGGCGGTGCGAGGTGTTGTTCCGCTGTCAGCTGCTGGTGCAGCCACCGCCCACTCGGAGACATCCTCCTCGGACCTGTCAGCTTCGTATTCTGACGTGCCAGTCGACAGGTCCTCGGCCGCACTATCCTCCACCTCTGTCCCACTCGATGTGCCAGCCCCGATGTCACGGCTGGCACTGGTGCTCGGTCCCTCCGCCTTGCCTGTGTCCATGTCTCCCTCTGTGTCCCCCGACGATGCTGTGGGCAGGGTGGAGAGACATAAATTAATCAGACAGCTGTACACATCAGTCACATGAGTACAATCGACATAGGTAACACTGCATAGCCTGAAAAGGAAGATCCCTAACATCTACTAAACAAGGTACCGATGTAGGGCATGAAACACACAGTTGGTTGAGCCACCATGCCACTGAAATACCATGGAGAGCATGAGACAATAGCTAAACACAGGAAACGGAGTCTGACAGAGCACCCAGGCCCTGGGGACAATCCAGCACTGCATCTGCACCACACAGCGTTGGCGAAAATACCGATGACCAGGGACCATATCCATGAACTTGAGACACATGCTGCATAGGTAATGCTGAAAACATGCCCAACATGACACGGTCACTGCACATTGCGTGTGTGTCCAGACACATCACACACTGCCCAGACCCAGCAAGTAGAAATCAGGATTTGACACATAGGCATTGCCCGCACCAACAAGACCCTACACGAGGCAAATTGTTGAGACACAGGTGGCACCAACATCTCATAGTCTGGCTGATACACACAGGGGCAGGCAAAAAGCAAGAGTGTACGCCAAACAGCCAAGGTGCGCCTGTACAAATAATGAGGTACCAGTGCCCATCCTCAGATGAGTATAACAAGACACACAGGCACTGGCAACTGTGAGTATGAAGAAGGACAATCAGGTCAGGCTGCACAGTGGACACCTGTACAAAATAGCACGTCTATATACATGGTGACAGGGGACAATGGCACAGAGCACAACCTACGCTGTAGACACTGAGATTGTCCACGTTTATGATGACACATACACCACTGAGGAAAAGGTGCCCCAGGGGACAGTAGTGGGCACGCAACTACATGCTACTGAATGTTAATGACTGCAACACACGACACCATCCCTGCACTATGTGTATCGCACACTCATGCACATCATGTCACAGGCCACTACATAGGACATGCGCGCTGTAAGGCATGACACATGAGAGACCAACTCCCATGTCTGGAGTCAGCATCAGTGCCAACTGACATGGAACCCACATGCAGTGAACTTGTCAGTGCACAGGCAAGGTCCCACAACCTGTTACACACCACCCCCACACATGATGCTACAGTCATTGTTCTCGTGGACAAAGCGCCAGCCTACATCACCTTGTGAAGGAGTGACTACACACAGACCAGGGAACACATTGCAAGGAGGGGAAGGGTGGCAGGGGCACAGCGCTATACTGGGGCAAACAGGATCAGCACAGCACCTTTAAACCCTGCCAGTGAATTCATGCTACTGTGCCCTTACAAATGCCGGTGACACACAACAAACACACATGTACCTACCCCCTTCCGGCTGCTGCATCGCCTGTAAGCGCCTCTCCAGGTCTGGAAAGACCACCGGCAGCACACGCCTGTGGAGGTGGCTCAGACGGCGGCGGCCGCGGTTCTTGTGGCTCTCAGGTGAGTCCCCCAGCAGGAGCCGTGCAATCCTCCGCGTCCAGCACCGGATATCCTGCCAGCGTTTTCTCACCTGGGGCAGGCTCCGCCTCCGACCATCCACACCCCTCACGGCACTGACGGCGGTCAGCCAGATCTGCTCCTTGGCAGTGGCGCCTACCTGTGAGGAGGAACAAGTGACACCACATCAATACACCAGCCACATGTCACAGAGAGACATATGGGTACAAATTAGCTGGTTACAACAAGGCATGTCATGCAGCCAACGCATTGCACCTTTGTCATAGGGACATCATCCCCTGGTGAGGGAAAAAGCTGTACGTGCCACAGTGGGTACACAGGTGGAATGATGGCAATGTCACAATCAATGATCAAGGCTCACACTGTGCATCACACCCACCCCTCCTGTCTCAGGGCACTGCTGTGAGTGATAGGCCCCCACCCCTCCTGTCTCAGGGCACTGCTGTGAGTGATAGGCCCCCACCCCTCCTGTCTCAGGGCACTGCTGTGAGTGATAGGCCCCCACCCCTCCTGTCTCAGGGCACTGCTGTGAGTGATAGGCCCCCACCCCTCCTGTCTCAGGGCACTGCTGTGAGTGATAGGCCCCCACCCCTCCTGTCTCAGGGCACTGCTGTGAGTGATAGGCCCCCACCCCTCCTGACTCAGGGCACTGCTGGGAGTGATAGGCCCCCCCCTCTCCTGTCTCAGGGCACTGCTGGGAGACATCAGGCACCCCCCCCCCCTGGGACCCCCCCGACAGTACATGGCATGTGTGTTACACCTGGACGCAATGGCAGAAGTCACAGTCACAACATAGGGACAGTCTGTGGCAGTGGCCTATGCACTCACCTGATACCCTGGTCGCCCATACAGCATGGAGTACTGTGGGAGGATCACATCCAGCAGAGCCATGTTCTCCTCCAGGGTGAATGGCTGTGTCCTCTCCACAGCCCTTGACATGGTTCCAGGGAATCAGTAGCAGCAGCTGGGTCGACGAATGCAAAGATGTGCAGGCAAGTGCTCCCTCATGGGACCTGGCTGCCTTATATGTGCCCTTCTGCCCAGTCTCATGCACAGGAGTACAGAGTGATTGGTCACTCACATTTGCATCCTATGTAACCCCGGGCGTAGCACTACGCTTCGCCCACGTAGTGTACGTAGCGCTGCCTGCTTCGCACTTTCCGAAGTAGGCGAAGCAGGGCAGCGCTACGCACACGCCGAGGGCAAAGCGTAGCTGCTTGCCACCCGCCACCCACCTCCCGCCCGCCCTTCTTTTAAATATATGAGCAATGAAAAATAAAGTAAAGTAAGTCGACTTACCCGTAAGCGCGGCGTCTCCGGGGCTCCCTCTTTCTGTTTCTAATTTCTTCTGGCAAATGCGCATGCGCGGACACCCGCGCATGCGCATTTCTCGCGAGAAATGCGCATGCGCGGGCGTCCGCGCATGCGCATTTGCCAGAAGAAATTAGAAACTGAAAGAGGGAGCCCCGGAGACGCCGCGCTTACGGGTAAGTCGACTTACTTTACTTTATTTTTCATTGCTTATAATATTTAAAAGAATGGCGGGTGGGAGGTGGGTGGCACGTAGTGGGGCTACGCGGAGCGCGTAGTGTGCGTAGATTTGGGCACACTACGTGCTGCTTCACGTAGCCCCACTACGCCCACTACGCCCACCCTTAATCCTATGTTTCCACCAATCCCTTCAAACCTAGCAGTCTGTGGGTTCTCTATCGGTTTCATTCTCCTGCATGATGTCAGCCCCACAAACACATTGCAACAAAGTAGAAGAATTCCAACTGACTTCTGCTGTGCACCTTCCAGAACAATTTCGAATTTTGAACTTGGTCTCCATGACAACCAGCATGCATGTAGGCCTTAATACTTGTCCCCTATGTAATTTGGAGCATCACACACAGGTACTGTGCGTTTCGGGGCCCTAGGGCACCCCAAATGCATGGCAACGGCCCGTACATGCATGCCTACGCTCTCCATCACTATGGGTCTGCACGCGTATGCGTACTCGTAGTGGTACGGGCCGTACACTCGCATGTATGCTCACTATCACTACGAGTACGCATACGCGTGCAGACCCATAGTGATAGTGAGCGTACATGCGTGTGTACGGTCCGTACCACTACGGGTACGCATACGCGTGCAGACCCATAGTGATAGTGAGCGTACATGCGAGTGTACGGTCCGTACCACTACGGGTACGCATACGCGTGCAGACCCATAGTGATAGGGCCGTACACACGCATCTACGCTCACTATCACTATGGGTCTGCACGCGTATGCGTACCCGTAGTGGTACGGACCGTACACACGCATCTATGCTCTCTATCACTATGGGTCTGCACGCGTATGCGTACCCGTAGTGTTACGGACCGTACACACGCATGTACGCTCTATATCACTATGGGTCTGCACGCGTATGCGTACTCCTAGTGATAGTGAGCGTACATGCGAGTGTACGGTCCGTACCACTACGGGTACGCATACGCGTGCAGACCCATAGTGATAGTGAGCGTACATGCGAGTGTACGGTCCGTACCACTACGGGTACGCATACGCGTGCAGACCCATAGTGATAGGGCCGTACACACGCATCTACGCTCACTATCACTATGGGTCTGCACGCGTATGCGTACCCGTAGTGGTACGGACCGTACACACGCATCTACGCTCTCTATCACTATGGGTCTGCACGCGTATGCGTACCCGTAGTGTTACGGACCGTACACGCGCATGTACGCTCTATATCACTATGGGTCTGCACGCGTATGCGTACTCCTAGTGATAGTGAGCGTACATGCGAGTGTACGGTCCGTACCACTACGGGTACGCATACGCGTGCAGACCCATAGTGATAGTGAGCGTACATGCGTGTGTACGGTCCGTAACACTACGGGTACGCATACGCGTGCAGACCCATAGTGATAGGGCCGTACACACGCATCTACGCTCACTATCACTATGGGTCTGCACGCGTATGCGTACCCGTAGTGGTACGGAACGTACACACGCATCTACGCTCACTATCACTATGGGTCTGCACGCGTATGCGTACCCGTAGTGCTACGGACCGTACAAATGCCTGTACGCTCGCCATCACGATGGGTACACATACGGCAGCACTCCCACAGTGATTTGGGAACATGCACAGGCCCTCTCAGCAGCAGTACGGCGGTTTTTACACATCACTGTGGTGATAGGCGACACACATGTAGGAATAGGGCGGACATACTTGTCCATGGATGGACATACTTGTCCAGGAATGGACATCAAGGCATCGTCTGTGCATTACTACATGTGTGGGGCACAGGTGTCACAGGCTGTGATGTGGAACATGCCTCCTGAGTGGAGAAGGCACCAGATGTATGATGAGATGTGTACATGTGTACTGTGTGAGGGTGCAATGTGTGCCAGGCATGCCCTTGACTCCTTTGACATGTGTGCATGTGGGACTGCGCACTTGGGGTGAGCGTCACTGGCATGGCACGGACACCAACACACGGAAGTGTCCCATGATGCCCGGTACAGGGGTCATGACACATGACTTGTCACTACCCACAGTGCACAATGTGACTATGTCATATATGTGTCCGGGATTTACATCAGGTTGATGTTGTAGCACCCTCAAAAGCTGCAGCCGTTGCAGCAACCAACATGTGGCTGTGTGTAGATTGTCATTGCACACTGTTCCCAACACCATGCCACATGTGTTATCGGATGTGAGGTGCACATGTATGCATGGGACACGGAGTAGCGTGACAAGGCCATGTCAGCAAACTCACAAGGAATGTGTGGTGAGTCATGACATGTGCACCTTCATGGCAAGGTGTGTGGGCTGGACTAGTGTAATGTCATGTGACCTGTGGCTCCAGTGTTCCGCTACCAGTCTCTGCAATCGGCATCACACTTCTGCTGATGTGTGGGTGTATGTCACTCCTGTCTTGCGTCGGGCAGTGCACTTGCACTGGGACACAGCTATTTCCATGGCGTGGCATGGGGAGGTTCTCAATCACCGTGTGTAGCTGGGTCTTGGAAGGAGTGTCACCTTGCATCCATACGTGTCCTGGGCATGTGGCACATGCCTGACTCCCTATGTGGCATGTGTGTATTGCCAGATTTACATGTGCTCAGTAGACATGAGTTGTTCTCGTAGTGCACTCACTCTTCCTTGTCACTTCCAAATTACTGCAGAGCGCCTCCTGTTGCCCGAAGAATTCCAGACTTGGCTACCATGCAGGAGAATGACAGGATCCGGCTCTACCGCTTCACCCAACCGTTGATTCTGGAGCTGACGGCGAGACTGGAACCACACCTGCAACCGCAGCACAGGTATCCTACGGCACTGACACCCCAGCTGAAGGTAATGGCTGCCCTACATTTTCTGGCCACGGGTACCTTCCAAAATACCATAGCTCATGTTGGTGGCATGTCCCAGAGCATGTTCAGCGGTGTGCTGCATGATTTCTTGGAGGCCATGTTGATTCACCTGGATGACTTCATCAAGTTCCCAACCCCTGAACAGATGACTGAGGTCAAGCGTGGATTCTATGCCCTGGGAGGGATGCCCCATGTCATTGGGTCCATAGATGGGACACATGTAGGTTTGGTACCACCACACGCACGGGAGGTGGCGTACCGCAATCGGAAGCACTACCACTCCATCAATGCCCTTGTGGTGTGTCTGTCCAATATGGTGATTTCACATGTCTGTGCTCGTTTCCCAGGATCAGCACACGATGCCTACATCATGAGGCGTAGCGGGATGCCTGATATGATGATGCAGCTGCGCAACGAACGGGCATGTGTTGTTGGTGGGTACAGTCTGTCTGTCCTGTATTCTGTATAGCCGACCAGCACGACCGCTACACCAGTTCTAACGATGTCCATGTGCTTCCCATGTAGGGGACGCTGGCTATCCCAACATGCCTTGGCTGCTGACACCTCTCCGCAACCCCATCACGCCGGCCCAGCTCCGCTATAACACCGCCCATGGCCGGATAAGGCGAGTGATAGAGAGGACGTTTGGCATGCTGAAGAGCCGATTCCGGTGCCTCCACAAGACCGGCGGTGCACTCCCTTATGCCCCGGCGAAGGTCTGCAAGATCTTCATGGTCTGCTGCATGCTGCACAACATGGCAGTTGAAAGAGCTGTGCCACTCATCCTGAATCAACATGACGAGGACCATCCACCCGTGGAGGACGAAGGGCTTGGCAATGGGGCTAGTGATGTGGAGGATGTGGAGCCGCAAGAGGACATCCGGACTCGGCTCATACGCGACTTCTTTGCTTAGTGGTGAGTACCAGGGTCTGAGTGTGCACGCATTGGTCCCCGTGTGGCATGCGTTGTGATGTGTGTCTCCACCTGCATGTATGGCACGTGGGTCAGAGGTGTGTGTGGGTGTGTCACTGGAGTGATGGTGGCAGTGATGGTAGTATTTCCCCAGTCATAATTGTGACCTAGCATGTTGTCATCCATACATGTGTCGAGTAACTGCACATGCAAGTGGCTGTGCTTTTTGTGGCTGACTTCTTGTGTGTCTCTCTTCCCCAGGTACCTGCGCATGCCGTTTGCTGGTTGCATTGTTGTGGCACTGCTATTCCTCATGGACATGACATCGTGGGCTGACTCAGCGTTACAGGCACGGACACGTTTGGAAGTCTCCATGGGGTAAGGGATGCATCTGGGGTGTATTGGGTGTGGCAGTTGTTCACGATGTGTGCACACTGCCCCGGTCGGGGTTTGGTTCCTCTGCAGACATGTGGCATCCTCATGGGACACGACATGCAGCTGGGTACACCTGAATAGATGGGCTGCCTGGTTGTCAGTCATCAGTGATGGGATAGTGGATTGTGATGATGGCATCAATGTGTGTGACACTGCCCTCGGACACATACGCTTAACATTGTTTTGACATGGCGTGGGACTTCCACATCAGCGGATGTATGGTGTATGGCAGGCTCTCCGTGAGCAGCTGTGGGTGTTTAGCTGTTAGCCGACGCTTGTGTGCCAGTTCCATGGCTATCACGCATTTGTGCTGCAGAAGGGGGGTGCCAGTGTTGGAGCCACATGTTACTCCACATGATGTGTTCATGTGTACTTCAAGTTGCCTCTGCAATCCCAAAAACATGACTAATAAAGGTGTCCCTATGCCTCCAAGGTGCCTCTTCTCAGTCAATGCTGGTGTGTTGGCACGGTGCATCCTGCATGTCTGGCATGGTATTCCCTGATTGTGGCTCTGTGTCAATGTGTCGAGTGGCAAGATGCAAGCTGTGTGTGTGTGCTGAGACTGTGTATTGGGCATGATGTCCATGACTGTGTGGGTATTGTGACATGTGCCATCCCCATGCATCCAACGTTGTCCATGACCCCATTCTCTGCATCCACCGGACTCAAGCTTGCAGGACATGGTTCTGCCACCTGTCTACACATACCTGGGTGCCCCCCAGGACACGGGCCAGGATCCCTGACCTCTGCGCATGACTGTTGCTGTACTCAATGTGTCTGTCAGCACGGTTGTTCGGCCATCCCCTCAGCTGGTTGTGCCCATCACGGGTGTGTATGGTGCTCCATGTCTGTCTTGCCTAATAAACTGTGACCCATGTGTCCTGTGCCAGACTCAGGCCCCAGGGTGTGGATGGTTGAAGTGAACAGATGACTCAGGCATGTTTAGACTGTACAAGACACATGTTAGGTAATAATGCTACCAGCAGGCATCTACTCTAAATAGTGTGATTTATTATTGGGGGGGGGGGGACAAAGTGAGGGGCTTTCCGGGATTAGGGAATCCAAAGTTCAGTAGGGGAGTTGGTGTCCTTGCCATTGGAAATCCTCAGAGTCCATGCCACAGTCTTTGTCAACATTGGTCAGCCAGTGACCAGCAGGGCCATGTGGCAGAGAATGTCTCTTGATGCTGTGATGCTGTTGCTCCAGTGGGCCAGGTGCCAGGCCAGGTGTCCTGGGAGATGGTGATGTAGCAGCCACCCTCACGGTCCTTTCCGTGGACGACCCGGCTTCCTGCGGGGAACCTCAGCAGCAGGCCGTGACGACGTCTGGGATGCTCCGTCGGATGTTTCCTCCTCCTCCTCATGATCCCTCCCTGTGGGTGGTGATGTTCTCCGCCTTCTGGCACAGGGAGGGTCGGCCATGGTGTCGGCCATCCGACGGAGTTCAGCGTGAATCCCCTGGGACGCCGTCACTTGCTCAGCCTGTCTGTCCTCCATCCTCCGTTGGTGTACCTGTAGACAGGCTATTGGCCCCGCATGTTGCTGGGCCTGCTGGACCTTGATCCCCTCGAGGACGGACACAACCTGGGCCATGCCCGTGGTGTCCTGCCGGTATGAGTCCAGGATGTTACGGACATGGGAAAATACCGGATCCCCAGCCAACTGGTCAGGCTCGCGCCTCCGCCGTCCTCCACTCCCACCACCCCTGCCCACTTGCGTCTGGCCTGCACTTGTGGGAACATCGGGTCTCCGGGACCCCTGAGGGGTGGCATTGGCGTTGTCGCCTGCCTCCTCCTGGGTGCCCGGGACACCGTGTCCCTCCTGGCGAGCCTGGCTGCATTGTGGTGTTGGGGCAGGGATCCTGGGTGTCTCCTGGGATGTGGCAGGAGTGGGGGTGGTGGTTGGCACGGTTGTACCTGACGCAGGTGCTGCAGGTGGTTGGAAACCAGAGGGGCCAGGTCGGTCGGGGTCGTCCGCAGAGTGGTGAGAGTGGTCGCTGCCGGTGGGATCGGTCTCCTGCAGATCCGGGTCCTGTGAGTGTTCCCCCCCAGTGTTGGGGGGTGCAGCACGACGTTGACCTGTGTGTGAGAGAGAAAATGTTAATTTTGGTCCATGCAACATCCATGTTTCATCCGTTACAAAGTTGGCACATTTCCTCTTGGAATTAGGATCTGTCTTGCATTCCACTCACAGTGCACTTGTGCATGGGTGTGTCCCTTGGGCACCAATTTGGCCCCTTTAACTATGTGTGGCACAGTCTTACTTGCTGCGTCAAGTGTGACTGCAGTCAGCAGTGGAGTGTGCATGTGTGGCGAGCCATGCATTTGCGCCTTCCTTGTAGCACTGTACATGTGCACATGGAGTGGATCCACACACTTATATGATGCAGGTGGCTGTCCTTGTGCTCGTGTACAGGTTGTGACATGGCCCTGCGTTTTGCCATGATGAAGAGGGGGGGTTCTGGCACTGGCCATCCTTGTCTACATGCACGCAGTCCACCTGCTGACGAGCAGACATTCCCACACACCAAAGGACTGATTTGCTCTCCCTGTGTCTCCCTCCTTCTCTGTCCCCCTCTCCCTCCCTCTCTGTCCCCCTCTCCCTCCCTCTGTGTGTCAGCCTCCTCCCTCTGTCCATCTTCCTGTGTCTCCCTCCCTCTCTGTCCCCCTCTCCCTCCCTCTCTGTCCCCCTCTCCCTCCATCTCTGTCCCCCTCTCCCTCCCTCTCAGTCCCCCTCTCCCTCCCTCTGTGTCCCCCTCTCCCTACCTCTCTGTCCCCCTCTCCCTCCCTCTCTGTCCCCCTCTCCCTCCATCTCTGTCCCCCTCTCCCTCCCTCTGTCCCCCTCTCCCTCCCTCTCTGTCCCCCTCTCCCTCCCTCCGTGTGTCACCCTCTGTCACCTTGGCCCAGCTTCCTGGGCACACACTGTTGGCAGATCTTTGAGTGGCCCTTGGCCTGTTGATGTGAGTTTGTTTCTGATCTCCAGGCACCCATTTTGTCAGCTGTGTGTCTGTGCGCTGCTGCTGTGGTGGTGTGTGCTGCCACTCTTTCACAATGTTGGCTGTTCATTAGCTGCTGTCATGTGCAAAACAGTGCCTTCACCCCCATGTGTTGATGCAAGGCGTCCGCCATTTGCTGGCAAGTCATTCCTGTGTTGGGACACAGTGTTTGTCTGGCTGTGACCTAGGCCATATGGGCAGAGGGCATTGTTGTCTGCTTTGGAGTCGCACTATGTGATTTTTGGTGCCCAGCCTCCCGCCATCCGGGTTACCGTGTCATGTGTTGTTGTCTTCTGTGGCCTGTGACTTGACATTGTCCAGCTGGGTGCATGGGGCATGGTGGCAGCAGTGGCATGTGCCTGCTCATGGAGTGTGGTTGAGTCATGCTATGGCTTGTGGTGGTTGCGTGCCTGTTAGTAATTTTGGTTGTGGTTGCAGTTCCCCCCATGTGAGGTGCGTTGTTTGTGTACTCACCCGGGTCTCGGAGTCCTTCTACTCCTTCAACTGCCTCCACCGGCAGTATGGCCATCACCCTCTCCTCCCAGGGATGGTACTGTACGGGTCTGCGGGAGGGCCCTCCTCCGGTGGCGTTGGCCTGGTCGTGTTCCTCCTGCCTCTTGGCTCTGACCCTCCTCCGCAGATCGTACCACCTGTTCTGGCAATCCTGCTTGGTCCTCCTGGTGTCCGCAACGGCATTCACAGCATCGACGATGGTCTGCCACATGGCTGTTTTGGCTGCCTGGCTGGTGCTTCTGACCAATGTTCCAAAGATCTGTGGCTCAACTCTGAGGATTTGATCAACAAGGACCTCCAACTCTCGGTGACTGAACTTTGGATTCTTGGTAGTGGGCATGGTGAGGGGTGTGGGTGGGGATGGTGTGGGTGTGGGGGGTGTGTGGATGTTGGGGGTGGGTGTGGATGGTTGTGTGTGTGTGTGAATGTGATGAGAGGGTGTTTGTGAGGGTGGTCGTGTGAAGGTGTGCAAGTGTAAGGTGTGGTGTAGCTTGTAGTCTGGTTCTGTGGTGTCTGGCAGCAGTGAGTCTGTTGCAAAGGCTCATGGTTTGTGTGTGTGGGCCCTTTTTATTGGTCCATGGGTGGGTGTGGCAGTGTTTGAATTTTGGGTGGGTGTGTTATAAGGAGTGGTGGTGTATTGGGCCTCTGTTTGTTTTTGACAGTTGCAGGTCAGTGATTGTGTTATTTTAGTGGTTGTTGGCCATGTTTAGTGGCTGTGTGCCTTTCGAATGGTGTATTCTTGTGTTGTTTTGTTTTGTCCTTGTTGTGTACGTGCGTTTTGAGCGTGTGTACGGTGTGTACATGGGCCATTTGGTTGTACGATTATGTCCTTGTGTGTGGCTTTGTACGACTCGTACATGCGGTTGTGATGTTGGGGCATGGGGTGCGCTCCGTACTTAGGAGGTTGTGTTGGGGGTGCGCCAGGAACGTACTGGGGTGTAGGTACACGGGGGGTATGACACGTACTGGGGTGGGGGTGTGGCTCGAACGTACTGGGGTGTAGGTACACGGGGGGTATGACACGTACTGGGGTGGGGGTGTGGCTCGAACGTACTGGGGTGTAGGTTCACGGTGGTACGACACGTACTGGGGTGGGGGTACGACTCGAACGTACTGGGGTGTAGGTTCACGGTGGTACGACACGTCCAGGGGTGGGGGTACGACTGGAACGTACTGGGGTGTGGGTACACGGGGGGTATGACACGTACTGGGGTGGGGGTGGGGCTCGAACGTACTGGGGTGTAGGTTCACGGTGGTACGACACGTACTGGGGTGGGGGGGTGTACATTGACGGTGGTACGACACGTACTGGGGTGGGGGTACGACTGGAACGTACTGGGGTGTGGGTACACGGGGGGTATGACACGTACTGGGGTGGGGGTGGGGCTCGAACGTACTGGGGTGTAGGTTCACGGTGGTACGACACGTACAGGGGTGGGGGGGTGTACATTGACGGTGGTACGACACGTACTGGGGTGGGGGTACGACTGGAACGTACTGGGGTGTGGGTACACGGGGGTATGACACGTACTGGGGTGGGGGTGGGGCTCGAACGTACTGGGGTGTAGGTTCACGGTGGTACGACACGTACTGGGGTGGGGGTACGACTGGAACGTACTGGGGTGTACATAGACGGTGGTACGACACGTACAGGGGTGGGGGGGTGTACATTGACGGTGGTACGACACGTACTGGGGTGGGGGTACGACTGGAACGTACTGGGGTGTGGGTAGACGGGGCTATGACACGTACTGGGGTGGGGGTGGGGCTCGAACGTACTGGGGTGTAGGTTCACGGTGGTACGACACGTACTGGGGTGGGGGTACGACTGGAACGTACTGGGGTGTAGGTACACGGGGGGTATGACACGTACTGGGGTGGGGGTGGGGCTCGAACGTACTGGGGTGTAGGTACATGGTGGTACGACACGTACTGGGGTGGGGGTACGACTGGAACGTACTGGGGTGTACATAGACGGTGGTACGACACGTACAGGGGTGGGGGGGTGTACATTGACGGTGGTACGACATGTACTGGGGTGGGGGTACGACTGGAACATACTGGGGTGTGGGTAGACGGGGCTATGACACGTACTGGGGTGGGGGTGGGGCTCGAACGTACTGGGGTGTAGGTTCACGGTGGTACGACACGTACTGGGGTGGGGGTACGACTGGAACGTACTGGGGTGTACATAGACGGTGGTACGACACGTACAGGGGTGGGGGGGTGTACATTGACGGTGGTACGACACGTACTGGGGTGGGGGTACGACTGGAACGTACTGGGGTGTACATAGACGGGTGGGGGTATACATATACGGGGGGTACGTGTCGGACGTACGGGGGCTGGGGGGAGTGTTGGGCGCGTATGCGGGCACATGTCTCCATGGTTGCTGTAGGAGTTCGGTGCGGACGGTGTTTTTTCCATACGGTTGTAACCTCGGACGCACGGGATGGATCGTGATTCCTCGGTCGGACTTGGCTTTTCACGTTTGTAAGGTAAATCGTCCGAGGACGTGTCGGACACATTTTCCGACCCGAGGACGTGTGGGGAATGATTCCCAGTGCGGTTCGTATGGACTTTTTACCATGCGAATCGTGATTGCCAGTTCGTACGGCACTTGTACGATTCGTACGGTAAAAAGACCCGATACGAGTCGCACGGGGGAATTTTTTACCGGATCGTGATCGGCACCACAGTGTCAAGACTGATTTGCAAATAGCTGTGTCTGAACTAGGGTGACAAAGTGAGCTAAAGGATGATGATGGATTCAACCCAGATCTGTGACTGGGGGTGAGTGTTTGAAAAGGGTTCAGTGACTAAATATCGAGGGACATAATATAGAATGCCCAAAATATCGACGCAAAAATATAGAAGGACAGAATATCGACTCCCTATTTACAAACAGGTAAGTACTAAAATATCGATTCCAAATTATAGAATGTTAAAATATAGTTAGCTAAAATATCGAATTTTTTAATGTATTAAAAATAATATAAAAGTAATTAAATATTAAAAACAATTAAATAAAACATACATAATATGATATAAAAAAGCTTAAAATGTAAATATAATAAAAGTAATGTAAAAAAGTAGAGCTTTTGTTGGATAGTGAGAGCGTAAAAATTACTATTCCCACTCCAGTGAGTGCAACAGTAGGGAAAACGTTGGATAGCGTAGTGGTTAAAAATTACTATTCCCACTCCAGTGAGTGCAACAGTAGGGAAAGCGTTGGATAGCGTAGGGGTAAAAATTACTATTCCCACTCCAGAGAGTGCAACAGTAGGGAAAGCGTTGGATAGCGGGAGGGTAAAAATTACTATTCCCACTCCAGAGAGTGTAAAAGTAGGGAAAGCATTGGATAGCGGGAATGGAAAAATTACTATTCCCACTCCAGTGAGTGCAACAGTAGGGAAAGCGTTGGATAGCGTAGGGGTAAAAACTTACTATTCCCACTCCAGAGAGTGCAACAGTAGGGAAAACGTTGGATAGCGTAGGGGTAAAAATTGCTATTCCCACTCCAAAGTGTGCAACAGTAGGGAAAGCATTGGATAGCGGGAGAGTTAAAATTACTATTCCCACTCCAGAGAGTGCAACAGTAGGGAAATCGTTGGATAGCGGGAAGGGAAAAATTACTATTCCCACTCCAGTGACTCCAACTGTAGGGAAAGCATTGGATAGCGTAGGGGTAAAAATTACTATTCCCACTACAGATTGCAACAGTACAGAAAGTATTGGATAGCAGGAAGAGAAAAATTACTATTCCCACTCCAATAAGTGCAACAGTAGGGAAAGCGTTGGATAGCGTAGCTGTAAAAATTACTATTCCCACTCCAGTGAGTGCAACAGTGGGAAAAAGTTGGATAGCGTAGGGGTAAAAATTACTATTCCCACTCCAAAGAGTGCAACAGTAGGGAAAGCGTTGGATAGCGGGAGGATACAATTTACTACTCCCACTCCAGAGAGTGCAACAGTAGGGAAAGCGTTGGAGAGCGGGAAGGGAAAAATTACTATTCCCACTCCAGTGAGTGCAACAGTAGGGAAAGCGTTGGATAGCGTAGGGGTACAAATTACTATTCCCACTCCAGTGAATGCAACAGTAGGGAAAACGCTGGATAGTGTAGGGGTAAAAATTACTATTCCCACTCCAAAGAGTGTAACAGTAGGGAAAGCGTTGGATAGAAGGAGGGTAAAAATTACTATTCCCACTCCAGTGAGTGCAACAGTAGGGAAAGAGTTGGATAGCGGGAGTGTAAAAAATACTATTCCCACTCCTGAGAGTACAAAACTAGGGAAAGTAATGATTTAATTTTAAAATAAGATTACATTAATTATCAAGACCCATAAAAAGTTTATTAAAAATAATTACAAATTAATAACAATAATTACCATTGAAAAAAAATAATTAACAATTAATAAAAATTAATTACCAATTAATACAAATTAATTACCAATTAATAAGTAATTATCAATTATCAATACACATAAATAAAAAAATAATATTTACTTTATTACAATTAATTTACTTCCCACCCAATTCCCCTATAAACCCACAACCCACGCCCAATAATAAAAAATACAATTAACATTATTATCAATTAATAAAAATAATTTTGCAATTAATAAAAATTATTTACCAATTCATACAAATTATTTACCCATTAATACTAATTAATTACCAATTAATAATTAATTATCAATACACATAAATAAAAAAATAATTATTTACTTTATTACAATTAAATTACTTCCCACCCAATTCCCCTACAGACCCACAACCCGCTCCTAATAATAAAAAATACAATTCACATAATTATCAATTAATCAATTAATATAAAATAATTACCAATTAATAAAAATTAATTACCAATTAAAAATTAATTATCAATCAATTAATTATCAGAACATATAAATATAATTAATATTTAATTAACCATAATTAAATTACTTCCCACCCTATTCCCCTATAAGCCCACAACCCGCTACGGAATTAAATTACGCAAAAATTAAATTACATAACATTCATTAGTTTAAATAAATTAAACATACATTACAAAAATAATACATAATTTTAACACATATACTACCATACATACCACTGAAAAAAAATCGATATTATAGATATCTATATTTTTAAATTCGATATTATGGTAATCTATATTTTAAAATTCGATATTATGGAATTCTATATTTTTAAATTCTATATTATGGAAATCGATATTTCGTACCCCAATTTCGATATTCTGACCTATCTATATTTTGATAATTCGATATTCTGTCCACTCTATATTTTGACTTCGATATTCTGGGCAGTCGATATTTCTGAATCGATATTTAGGGTGTTCACCTTTGAAAAGTTCAACACTCCTTTCATCATCTCCATGTGTTTGCTTTGTTCGCACAAAGTTTTTTTGAAATTTTATTTATTGACATTTCAAACAAACAATGTCATTAAAATCCAACAAGCCAGTTTGATATGGATCAATAAAGGAGCACATGCATATAGAGTCACTTCATTACATAATATTAATGACAGAATACACCGTACACACCTTCCACAGACCGCAGGCATGCTATTAATTGAACAATAGAGTGTACGCATATTTTATCAGTATTAATACAAAGGTAACAATGCTACACACAGTTTTCCCTGAGAGGGTTATTACTACATTGGCACATCCAATCACTTGCCAGACACAACGTCCACTGCTCTCTATAATTGGGAGTAGGTGTGAGGAGTGAATGTATCGCATGTGTGATGATGTCTGTGAGACCTCCACATCTGTCACTTCAGCTGTTGTTTGTGAATCAGTGTTCCAAGTTAAGAATGGATCCCATATATTACGGGGTCTAGAGGAGGGTGGCATCAGTTCCCAAAATGTACTCAATTGTGTGTGCCCATATGTGATGTCTCCAACCCAATCTTTAATGGAGGGCACTCGCCATCTGCCCCAGTAGACAGTGACCTGGCGCTTTGCAAACAGAAGGAGAAGGGCATGCAGCTTACGTAACTTGAGCGGAGTGTCCTTTACATACCCCAATAGGCCAAGAATAGGGGACGGGTCCAGCAATACCCCCAACATGTTGTTTACCGACTCAAAGAGCTGCACCCAGAAATCGGCTATCCAGGGGCAATGCCACGCCATATGGAGAAATGTAGCTGGGGCATAGCCACATCTCCAACAATAACCCTTGGCTAGAAGGCCCATACGGTGGAGGCTCACCAGAGTTCTGTAATATCTATGCAAATATTTGAAGTGAATCAATCTTAACTTATAGTTCGGGGAGCGTTCCGAGAGCTGCCCACAACAATATTCCCATTGGGCTTTGGTCAATGGTGTTTCTAGCTTGTCGTTCCAATGTTTAAAAGAGATTGGCGTTAGTATCGGAGTGGTGTCTTGCATGCGAGTGTATAGGCGTGTAACAAGTTTACGAGGAGATGGGAATTTCAGCAAGTTTTCCAATGCAGGGTAGGCGGCGCCCTCGGGAATTCCTCCCAGAGAGAACGGCACACCGTGCATATTCTATGATATAAAAAGATCTCAGTGAATGGCACCACCAGTCCCTCGGGTGCAACTGGGGGAGGTCTAAATTCATCTCCAGGGTATAGGTCCTGAAACTTCTGGAGACTCATTTTCTGAGCTAGTGTCTTACTCATACTGTCCTGTATGCAAGGCATCATTGGATTTTGTGGGAGGGGGATGGAAGGGGCATAAAGCAATGGGATCCCCGCCCTTTTGCGCAGTTCATCCTACGACCAGCACAGGGTCCCAGCCTATGTCGCCGCGAGGGCGGTGTGGCTTTTGATACAGCGCGACCTTAAGCGGGATGGGGGCCATTGCGTCAGTTTCAACCCAGTAATGCAAATATTGCATCCAGTAATGCAAATATTGTGCTTGTGCACATAGTGCATAAAGCTGCATGTCAGGGGCTCCCAAACCACCTTGCCGCAGTGGGAGAGTCAGTAGATCCCAAGAAGCTCTAACTTGTTTTCCAGTCCACAACAGTGTGATCAGGTGGGATTTGAGGGTATTGAAAAAGTGTCTGGTGAGTGGGATCGGTATATTAACAAACAAATATAAAAATGTTGGCAGGATAACCATTTTGGGTAGTGCTAACCTTGCTTGCCAATGACAGCGGCAGCTTAGCCCACACGTTTACCTTGTCCTCCAGCCACACCATTGTTTGGCCGTAGTTTAGTCGCCACACCTCCTGCGTATTCTGACTGATCCAGACCCCTAAATACTTGACCACTACAGCTTCCCAGCGTAAGGGGAATTCTACTGGGGGGGAACCATCTGTCAACGGGAATATCACAGACTTGGCCCAATTAATAAAAACACCTAAGAGTCCACCAAAGCGAATGAACTCCCTCAGCAACGGGTCCAGATTCTCTTCGGGGTTTATAATGTAAAGCGTGACATCGTCCGCATATAAGGAGATGAGCAAACTGCGGGAGCTGAAACCAATACCCCGTGCAGTATGGTGTTGCTTGATACGAGCTGCTAGGGGCTCCACTGCAATTGCAAAAAGTAAAGGGGATAATGGGCACCCCTGTCTAGTACCCCGTGAGATCGAAAAGGGGTCTGAGAGCAAACCATTCACTTGAACGCGTGCCTTGGGTGAGGTGTACAGTAGTCTAATGCAGTTCATAAAAAGCGGACTGAATCTCATGCACCCTAGAATGGAGAAAAGGTAGGACCACTCAAGTGTATCAAATGCCTTAGTGGTGTCCAAAAACACCACCGCAGCTATTTCGTCTGGGTGGAGGTAGTGCATTACCGAAAATATTGTTCGTAAATTATGGGATGTCGATCTCCCCGGGATGAATCCCGACTGATCCGGCAGTGCTATCATTGGCAGGAGTGGCTGCAGCCTGTTAGCAATAAAGTTTCGCTAAGATTTTGACATCCACATTAATCATAGAGAGCGGGTGGTAGGAGTCCAGCTCCTCCTCCGATTTCCCAGGTTTTAGGAGCGTGAGAATCGTCGCCTCCCTCATGGACTGAGGCAGCACCCCTTTCTTCCAGTGCCCCCTCATAAACCGCCAACAGCCTAGGTGCCAATTCCTCGACATAAGTCTTATAGAATGACGTAGTCAGACCGTTAGGGCCAGGAGCCTTACCTAGGGGCAGGCTTTTAATAACCTGTGCTACATCTTCTGCTGTAAATGGGAGGTCCATATATTCTCTATGGGTATCGTTAAACCAGACCAGTTCCAGTGTGTCGAGGAACGACTTCAGCTCTTCTGTACATGCCCCTGAGTAGTCGTGTATAACCGGGATTAAAATGAAGAGAACTCGCCAGCCACCCCCACGTGGCCTCTAAGCATATCACCCTGTGAATTACGTATCTCATGGACAAACGTCGCTGATTTAGATGGTCTAATCATGCCAGCCAGAGTGCGACCCGGCCTATCCCCTTCACCGTATCTACGAGCCTCAGCATACTTGCCTAGGAACGTTGTTTCGCGCTGTGCCTCCTCCGTGTAATCTAATAGTAGAGATTTTAATTTCTGCGCAGTGTGGGGATCATTTTTGGAGTAAAAGGTTTCCTCTAGTGCCTTAATCTGGGCCTCCAAGGAGGCGAGCGTGCCCCGAATTGCCTTCAGCACCCCTGCCTGTCTCGCAATGCACTGGCCTCTAATCACCACCTTTAAAGCTTCCCAGAGTGATGCTTCAGTATCCACAGATCCCACATTGTTAGCAAAATAGTCAGTGATATCTCCCCGTATCTCTTCCTTAAAGGCCTCATTGAGCATAGCATGTGGTGGGAGTCGCCAGGTAAATGCACAGGGGAGTGACCCCGGGAGTGACATCTGCAGTAAGCATGGGGCGTGGTCTTACAGTGTGCGCGGCAAGTGCGATATGCCAACAGTCCAGGCTGCAGCGTCCCTGGAGACCAGCCAAAAGTCCAGGCGGGACCACGGACAGTGATGATCTGATATACATGTACCTTCCCTCACCATGGGGTGTCTGTTGCGCCCTATGTCTACTAGGTTCCCATCCGTAACTATTGACTGCAGAGTGGCACTTGCCGCCGGGTGTAAGGTGCGAGCCACTCCTTTCCTGTCCATGGCATCATCCAATATGGCATTAAAACTCGGATACCTCCCTTATTAGTGCATGGATTACGGCAGCCTTAGATAAATCGGCTCCAATTAAATCATGCAAAGTGGTTAGGAATAAACCATCAGCACCTTGGTTTAACATGGAGCTCCAGACTGAAAAGAGCCGCTGTAAGAGACTCGAGCGAGTCTGGAGGAAGAAATATGAATCTACTGCTAAAGTAGCATATAAGCTAGCCCTAAAAGAATTCCATACACTGAAACGGAAGGTGATGAGAGAGTATATGGCTAAACAAATTCGGAATGCGGACAATCCAGCCAGAGAGATTTTCAGGATAGCAGAGGGCTTCCTGAAACCTCAGGCTTTAAAGAGCTCCATCCCACCCTCTTTGAACCTCTTTGAGGAATTGGCCGCCTTTTTTCAGGACAAAATTCTGACCATTTATTCCACCTTTCCCTCAACTGAAAATCAGGTGATACCTCGAATTAGTACAGCAGATAACTGGTCAACTTTTCGCAGATTTGAGAAGGCAGCCTCTCTGACGGAACTGTTGAAAATTAAGTCTGGCTCTCCCCTTGACCCGTGTCCAGCCAGAATTTTTAAACTTTTAGCACCCCTTCTGAATGACACCTTGAATGCATTGTGGAACTCCTCCTTGGAAACCGGTATCTTTCCATCTGATTGGAAAAAGGCATTGGTCCGCCCCATCCTGAAAAAAGAGGATGCCGACCCCTCGGAGCTGAAACACTTTAGACCTATTTCCCTATTGCCAGCCCCCGCTAAAGTCCTGGAAAAGGAAGTCCAGAGACAACTCTCTGACTTCCTCGAATCTAACAACCATTTACATGACTCACAATCAGGATTTAGGGCCGGCTACAGCACGGAAACCGCCCTACTGGAAGTTTCTGAATCCATACGTGAAACCCTTGATTAAGGTAGCTGTGCTATGCTGGTACTTTTGGACTTATCGGCTGCGTTTGACACGGTCTCCCACAAGATCCTCCTAAATAGACTATTTGAGATAGGAGTGACGGGGACCGTGTTGAGTTGGTTTCAATCTTTCCTGGAAAGTAGGTCTCAACAGGTGGCTTTACACCCACATGTTTCTAGCTCTAGATCTTTGGCGCAAGGGGTGCCACAGGGCTCGGCATTAAGTCCGACGCTCTTTAATGTTTACCTTGCGCCCCTTGCTGAAATCATTGAGAATTGGGGCGTGCGAGTTGTCTCCTATGCTGATGACACACAGCTAATTTTCTCTTTCAAGGAATATGACGACACAGCTTTCACTAATTTCAAACAATGCCTACTAAACATCTCGACCTGGATGACCGAAAATTGTCTTAAACTAAATACTGATAAGACGGAGGTCTTATTTTTTAATCAACCTACCCCTCCACGGGCGGAATTGTGGTGGCCAGTTGAATTGAATCCACACCCGATACCGGTTCCGGTGGCAAGGAACTTAGGGGTCAGATTTGACTCACAACTGTCTGGCAAGGCACAAATCACACATATCTCCTCTCTTTGTTTTTGGAGACTGAAAACACTACGAAGATTTCTACGCTTCCTTCCTATGGACTGTAGGAAGGCAGTGGTACACGCCCTCATCACTTCCCAACTTGATTATGCTAACAGTCTGTACATTGGCCTCCCAGATTTCCTAATGAAAAGGCTGCAGCGTATCCAAAACGCTGCGGCCAGACTTTTGAGGAATGTGCCTTTACGATATCACATTTCGCCGCATTTGGAAAGCCTCCATTGGCTGCCAGTAGCGAAAAGAGTGCAGTTTAAAGCTATCGTGCTGGCTCATAAAGCCTTGAGAGGGGTAGGCCCTCGATATCTGAAACAAAGACTGCAAAAATATCTTCCACCAAGAACGCTTAGATCCAGCAAACAAAATCTTTTGATTATCCCTAGGTTCAGAAAGTCGAGGACAGGTGGACGTGCGTTTTCCGTGAAAACGGCCATGTTATGGAACAATCTACCTAATGATCTCAGACTCATTGATAAGGAACTCCCGTTCAGAAAGGCCTTGAAAACCTGGCTATTCAGACTACCTTAGAGATCGGCTCTGGCTGCTCTCCTCTCAATCTCTTGCGCCTGTTGGACATTAGCGCCGGGACACTTCCGTTGGAAGTAGCTGTCGCGCTCTATAAATATATATAATAATAATAATAATAATAAAATCCCCACCCCACAGCACAGTGTCATATCCTGTCGCCTTAATTCTGGACCATACATCTTCAAAGAAATCGGGGGAGTCGGCATTCGGACCATAAATCGCTGTAATCACCAGGGAGAGCCCCCCCCCAACACTCCACATATGATGACAAACCTCCCCTCAGGATCTTTGTGCACTTCCCTCTCGCGCCAGTCCACCCCCTGTCGAACCAGCGCAGACACCCCTCTGGCGTAAATAGAATAAATGGACGAGTACGTGTGTCCCCATCTGCGATGTCGCAGCCTCTGAGACGGTGCGGCATTTAAATGTGTCTCCTGCAGCAAACAAATGTCAATATTATGTCTGGATAAATAAGCATGAACAAGCCTGGACTTACAACCATCATTCAGCCCTCTAATGTTCCACGTTAACAAGTTCAGTGGTTTTGCGTGTGTGTATCGAGACAAAACCCCGCAGCGAGGAGTAGGCACTCAGTGAGCATAAAAGTCAAAACATAGAATGTGTACAGTGACCAACATCTAGTACTCGTACTGGCATCAAACAAGCAAACAATCCCCACACCCCACCCCCCACCCCCCACCCACTCCAACCCCCCAATCAGGTTGCAGAATATCCCCCCCTAGCAAACTAAAACATAACAGTCTCCTGAAAATGAAAGGGAAACTTCCCATGGGGGCGTAGTGACACCAGCAATCACTCCTGAATGAACAGGGTGGCCGGGAATTCTGCAGTGTACGCTACAAGCCCCCCCCCCCGACATCCCAAGGCAAATCTACTAATAGAGAAGATCCAACATGAAAACCCACAGTTACATCTATAAGGATTACCACATAGTTCGGCGTTGCGTTGAATAGTCACTTATGACAGCAGAGACAGTGTCACAAATCAGTCATTATCGCTAAGCTGACCAGTCGCTAATGCTGTTGCTCCACGAGGGTCACTGCCTTCTTCCCCCGATATGCTTGGTGAATTTTAGGGCAGATTTTGCATCAGTGAAGTAATGTGCGGTGCAATCATATGAAACTTCTAACTTGGCAGGGTAGAGCAAGGAGTAGGGGATCTGCGCCTGAAGAAGTATACGCTTGGCCTGTAGAAATGTGCATCTCGCCGCTTGTACAGCCGGGGTAAAGTCCAGATAAAACTATATATTGTTACCTTGGTAGGACAGTTGACCTTTTTCCCTCGCAATTCTCAAAATATTATCCCGATCCTGATAGTTCAGCAATTTGGCCAATATCGGTCTAGGCGGCGCTCCCACCGGAGGCTTTTGACCCAGGGATCTGTGCGCTCTTTCCACCTCAAAGACAGGGGAAAGCTGAGGGTCAAACAGCGTATGCAGAAGGTCCATCACAAAGGTTTCCATCTTGGCAATTGCAGTGGTCTCCGGAATGCCAGTAATACGTAGGTTGTTTCTACATGACCTCCCCTCCAAATCGTCATTCTTGGCGCGGATGACCCCCAAAAGTTTATCCATATGTAACAGTTGTTCTTTGGTTTCCACTTGGAATTCGTGGAATTCAGTTTGCCGGTTTTCCAATACATCAAGGCGAGTGTCATGGACATTAACTTGAGCTTTGACTGAGTCCAGCTGCGTGGTCAGGGTGTCTAATTTAGAGTCGATGTTTCTCAGACTAGAGCGTATTTCTAACATGAGTGTGCGCAGATCCTCTCCCTGGTCCTCAGAGTGCATCTCCTGCTGCTCATCCGTTTGCGTTTCAGAAGGCGACTCAGTTTGGCTCATAGAGCGTTTATCAAAATTGAGCTTTGGCTGTTTGGCATCTTGTTTGCCCATGATGAAGCAATCAGGCAACGTCCGGCAAAGAGTAAAACAAAGTCAGAGACCTTGGCCTCAAGTATGTCTCCGGGCTCCCCAGCCACCGATTTCCTCCCTGCAATTAGCTCAATTCGGGGCGTGCGGTGCAGCTTGTCCCAGCTCAGGATCTCCTCAGCTCCCCAATTGTGCGTTGTACCTGCATCCACTCGTTCACCTTCGACAAGCCATGGCACCAGCGTCGACCAGGTATGGTAGGGGAGGTAGGCCAGCAGACCACTTCACCACGCTGGGTACAGAGGGGGAATCCCCGTCCAGGTCGCACCAGGGAGCAGAATCAACACCGCAGAGAGGCAGGTCCAGCACAGGCGACAGCGTGCAGACTCGGTCTGGGGCACCACTCAGGGGAGCGCAGATGCACCACAGCGCCCTCGGGGGTCTCACTCTCAATCTCTGATATCTGTATGTATAGGCCCTTCGCCCAGACCAGCAATATCCAACTCCCAGTAGCGAAGTGATTGGGCGGCAGGGCAGTCACACAGCCGCCGCCGCTGGGACCAGGGCGCCACGGTGCCACAAAGCGCCGCTCAGGGCATATGGAATGAAGGGAATGGCCAGGGGTGCTCAGACTCTCCGCAAAGGTATGCTCCTTTCGGCCCCACTCCTGCCGCAACTGCTTCAAAATGGCTCCTCGCTCTCAGCAGCGGTTACCCTCTCCCCGCAAATAGGGAATCGGGCGCAATTGCAGATTCGCACTTACCACGACGTGTGCCCCAGCTCCACAAAGCACTCCGCAAGGCACTTCAGCGAGGAGTGGCTGTCGGGGGGAAGGTGCGCCTGTAATCACCCCCTCTCCGATCGCGGAGTTAAAATGGCAGCGGCAGTCCTTCTCGGTCGCACCGAAGCTCCACCACTCTGCAACCAAAGCCGTCCTCCAGCAACAAATGGGGCCAAATACCACGAAGCTCAAGCGCCTATCCGCCTTACACTAGTGTCGCATCCATCGCCGGTAGCAAGACTAGCCTGCAGAGGGCCTCCGCACCTCCGCCTTCAGTTCTAGGCCCATAGCACCACGGCAGCCCCGGCCTCAATTTTCAGGACAGCCGGCCTCCTCACTCACATCGGACAGGGGCGGCGCAGGCAGCAGGCAGCACCTCCGCTCCCACGCCTCAGAGCCCGCACGGAGCACGGATCTCACACCGCGGCGGTCCACAGCGGGTCAGCAACACAGGGATATCAGTTATGGGCTCGCCACAACACCATATGCCAGGATAATTATAGGATTATAAACCCAGCTGGCGGAGCACACTTAGAGAGCGGCCATTCCGCTGCTCTGCAGACCACGTCCCCCTTGTTCGACAAAGTTGGCAGGGTATGCCCAGACGTTGGTCGCTTGCTCACTTTGCCATTGGATTCAAGCTAGCCTGGCTGATGAGGGCTTTTAGTCCGAAACCGGTCGCATGATGCTTGTTTCCGGTCCAGGGAAAACATGGCTTGGCAGTTCGGTCTGGACTGTTCCCATGAGGCACAGGGTCAAGACTGATTTGCATATAGATGTGTCTGAACTGGGGTGACAAAGTGAGCTAAAGAATGATGATGGATTCAACCCAGATCTGTGACTGGGGGTGAGTGTTTGAAAAGGTTCAGCACTCCGTCCATCATCTCCTTGTGTTTGCTTTGTTCGGCCTAAGTTGGCAGGGTATGCCCAGACGTAGGTCCCTTGCTCACTTTGCCACTGGATTCAAGCTAGCCTGGCTGATGATGGCTGATTAGCCAGAAACTGGTCGCAGG
Source organism: Triturus cristatus (assembly GCF_964204655.1). NCBI lineage: Eukaryota > Metazoa > Chordata > Amphibia > Caudata > Salamandridae > Triturus > Triturus cristatus. The sequence goes on from NC_140591.1 coordinate 505,940,331, forward strand.
ATGCTTGTTTCCGGTCCATGGAAGACATGGCTTGGCAGTTCGGTCTGGACAGTTCCCATGAGGCACAGGGTCAAGACCGATTTGCATATAGCTGTCTCTGAACTGGAGTGGCAAAGTGAGCTAAAGAATGATGATGGATTCAACCCAGATCTGTGACTGGGGGTGAGTGTTTGAAAAGTTACAGCACTCCGTCAATTATCTCCTTGTGTTTTCATTGTTCGCCCTAAGTTGGCAGGGTATGCCCAGATGTGGGTCCCTTGTTCACTTTGCCGCTGGATTCAAGCTGGCCTGGCTGATGAGGGCTGTTAGCCCGAAATCGGTCCCAGGATGCTTGTTTCTGGTCCAGGGAAGACATGGTCTGGCAGTTTGGTCTGGACTGTTCCCATGAGGCACAGGGTCAGGACTGATTTGCATATAGCTGTGTCTGAACTGGGGTGGCAAAGTGAGCTAAAGAATGATGATGGATTCAACCCAGATCTGTGACTGGGGGTGAGTGTTTGAAATGTTTCAGCACTCTGTCCATCATCTCCTTGTGTTCGCTTTGTTCGCCCTAAGTTGGCAGGGTATGCCCAGGCGTGGGTCCCTTGCTCACTTTGCCACTGGATTCAGGCTAGCCTGACTGATGAGGGCTGTTAGCCCGAAACCGGTCCCAGGATGCTTGTTTCCGGTCCAGGGAAGACATGGCTTGGCAGTTCGGTCTGGACTGTTCCCATGAGGCACAGGGTCAAGACTGATTTGCATATAGCTTTGTCTGAATGTTTCAGCACTCCGTCCATCATCTCCTTGTGCTTGCTTTGTTCACCCTAAGTTGACAGGGTATGCCCAGACGTAGGTCCCTTGCTCACTTTGCCACTGGATTCAAGCTAGCCTGGCTGATGACGGCAGATTAGCCAGAAATCGGTCGCAGGATGCTTGTTTCGGGTCCAGGGAAGACATGGCTTGGCAGTTCGGTCTGGACTGTTCTCATGAGGCACAGGGTCAAGACCGATTTGCATATAGCTGTCTCTGAACTGGGGTGGGAAAGTGAGCTAAAGAATGATGATGGATTCAACCCAGATCTGTGACTGGGGGTGAGTGTTTGAAAAGTTACAGCACTCCGTCCATTATCTCCTTGTGTTTGCATTGTTCGCCCTAAGTTGGCAGGGTATGGCCAGACGTGGGTCCCTTTGTCACTTTGCTACTGGATTCAAGCTGGCCTGGCTGATGAGGGCTGTTATCCCGAAATCGGTCCCAGAATGCTTGTTTCCGGTCAAGGGAAGACATGGCTTGGCTGTTTGGTCTGGACTGTTCCCATGAGGCACAGGGTCAAGACCGATTTGCATATAGCTGTGTCTGAACTGGTGTGGCAAAAAGTGAGCTAAAGAACGATGATGGATTCAACCCAGATCTGTGACTGGGGGTGAGTGTTTGAAAAGTTTCATCACTCCGTCCATCATCTCCTTGTGTTCGCTTTGTTCGCCCTAAGTTGGCAGGGTATGCCCAGACGTGGGTCCCTTGCTCACTTTGCCACTGGATTCAGGCTAGCCTGGCTGATGAGGGCTGTTAGCCCGAAACCGGTCCCAGGAGGCTCGTTTCCGGCCCAGGGAAGACATGGCTTGGCAGTTCGGTCTGGACTGTTCCCATGAGGCACAGGGTCAAGACTGATTTGCATATAGCTTTGTCTGAATGTTTCAGCACTCCGTCCATCATCTCCTTGTGTTTTCTTTGTTCGCCCTAAGTTGGCAGGGTATGCCCAGACGTGGATCCCTTGCTCACTTTGTCACTGGATTCAAGCTAGCCTGGCTGATGAGGGCTGTTAGCCCGAAACCGGTCCCAGGAGGCTTGCTTCCGGCCCAGGGAAGACATGGCTTGGCAGTTCGGTCTGGACTGTTCCCATGAGGCAAAGGGTCAAGACTGATTTGCATATAGCTGTGTCTGAACGTTTCAGCACACCGTCCATCATCTCCTTGTGTTTTATTTGTTCGCCCTAAGTTGGCAGGGTATGCCCAGACGTGGGACCCTTGCTCACTTTGCCACTGGATTCCAGCTAGCCTGGCTGATGAGGGCTGTCAGCCCGAAACTGGTCCCAGGATGCTTGCTTACGGTCCAGAGAAGACATGGCTTGGTAGTTCGGTCTGGACTGATCCCATGAGGCACAGGGTCAAGACTGATTTGCATATAGCTGTGTCTGAACTGGGGTGGCAAAGTGAGCTAACGAATGATGATAGATTCAACCCAGATCTGTGACTGGAAGTGAGTTTTGAAAAGGTTCAGCACTCCGTCCATCATCTTCTTGTGTTTGCTTTGTTCACCCAAAGTTGGTAGGGTATGCCCACATGTGGGTCCCTTGCTCTCTTTGCCACTGGATTCAAGCTAGCCTGGCTGATGAGGGCTGTTAGCCTGAAACCGGTTGCAGGATGCTTGTTTCCGGTCCATGGAATACATGGCTTGGCAGTTCGGTCTGGACTGTTCCCATGAGGCACAGGGCCAGGACTGATTTGCATATAGCTGTGTCTGAACTGAGGTGGCAAAGTGAGCTAAAGAATGATGATGGATTCAATCCAGATCTGTGACTGGGGGTGAGTGTTTGAAAAGTTTCAGCACTCCGTCCATCATCTCCTTGTGCTTGATTCGACGGGGGGAGAAGCACTGGGCCCAGATGGGGTCACTGCTGATATTAGCAGGACTGATACTAAAACCTGGGCCTTAAGTGCAGCATGTAAAAAAGCTCTTCCTCCATCCGGGTCCACATCACTTATAGTACCTGTATACAAAAAGGGGTTGTGGGACGACCCTCATTATTACCATCCTATCTCCTTTTTAGATTAAGCGGTAAAAATGATGGTGAGAGTTTTGCTGGCCAGAATGACAGCTAGGCTAGATAATAACAACGTTATTTCCAACCTCCAATATGGCTTGTGGCAGGAGAAATTGACGTTATACCAGTGAATAAACCTCCAATTGATGGTTGGCAAATTCACCATAGATAAAAGGGGGAGTCTTTATTTGGCCTTTATGGACCTCATCTTGGCTTTTGACTGAGTATGCAGATATAAGCTCTAGTATTTACTCCTCCAGTGGCCTTTTTACATTGTCTTCACTCCAGTCTCTTGGCCTCAGTGAGGTATAAGGGAGATGGAAGTTTATCTGCCTCCCTGGAAATCCAAAGGGGTGTTAGACAAGGGTACGTTCTTGCCTCTCTGTTATTCACCCTACATGTATATCAATTGGGTGCCTCACTCATGACTGTCTGCAGGAACACACCTAGGGCAAGTAAATTGAATGCAGATGACGCAATCCTAATCGCAAGGAATCCAGTGGGTCTTCAACATTTATTGGATGTCTTTAATGTTTCAGGGACTCCTTGGACCTCTCAACAATTTTTTCTAAGTCACATACCATGGTGAATGGTCAAAGTAAGATAGGCCAGAATAAATTCTATGGTAATGGGATTGAGCTGAATAGAGTTCCTACCGTTCCTTATCTGGGTTTACTATTTGATGAGCGGGTACTTGGATCTCTCAGAAGACTTTAAAAAAGAACACCTTATTGAGAGCAGCGGCTGCCACTACACATTTTCCTAGGAGGTTAGGATTAAAGCCGGTGCAAGCTCTGGTTAAGTTCTATCAAGTAAAATGCATACCCATGGCAAGGTACGGGAGTGATGTGTGGGGTTACGAAGATGCCAGAGAGCTCCAAACGACAGAAAAAGTTTTTGAGAAGCCTCATGGCTGTCCCCACAGGTATGCCTTCCTTTGTGGTAGAAGAAGAATAGGGCATAGGGCCCCTTCAGACCTTATTAGACTGGCCCCTGTAATGCGATGACTTAGAATGTACATTAATCCTGCACTTGTTCTAAACCAGTTAATGATAAATGACTGTAGGTCACTTGAGGGTGTGCTTCACATCCCTGGATTTGTTAAAAACATGATGAAGAAAGTAGACCAGCCAGATATATTTGATAATTCCCCAAAAATTAGGAAAAGGAATTTGCCAGAGATAGTCTTTCTTTCATTTTTGGAGGCAGAAAGAGAAGGATGAGAGTTTATCAAACCTTCAGTGAGATCATATATTTTGCTGAAAAAAGGCCCAGCAGTTGAGCCTTACATAGAGGTAGTTATTAATCCTTACTATAGTTTTTTATTGATGAGGTTTAGGCTTCCCCAAAGTCAGTTTCCGACAGCCGTTCAATGTCAGACACACCGATTTGGAAAGGCTGTCCGATCCGACATTGTAATACGTCGGTCGGAAACAAGGTCAGTAAAGCTGTACAATTTGGCTATGATCGACTCGGAGTCTCCGAATGCCAGTCGGAAAGACCGAACGGTTACGTTCTATCGTAATTGGTCGGTCGTAAATGTTTCCAAGTCGGTCGGAAACATGTGTTCCGACACGGGCTAGGAAAATCCGTATGCCGTTTGGAGCCTTTCGACCAACATCATAATTAGGCCCTAGGGGCCCGATTCACAGAACAAACTGAAGACAAAATCCTAAACTTAGTACCATTTTAGTATTCACAGAATGCACTTACTACTTCTGGTATTCACAGAATGAACTTACTACTTTTGCGATTCACAGAATAAACTTACTACTTTTGCTATTCACAGAATGGATTTACGACTACTAACTTTACGTCCACACTCGGGCCGGAAATTCCGGCCCGGAGGCGGAGCTTCCGGCCCGGAGGCGGGGCTTCCGAGCCGGAGGCGGGGCTTCCGGGCCGGAGGTGGAGATTTTAAATCTCCGCCACTGGCCGGAATCCCCACCTATGGGCCGGAAGCTCCGTGTCTGGCCCGGAAGCCCCGCCTCTGGGCCGGAAACTCCGCCTCCGGGCCGGAATTTCTGGCCCGAGTGCGGACGTAAAGTTAGTAGTCTTAAATCCATTCTGTGAATAGCAAAAGTAGTAAGTTTATTCTGTGAATCGCAAAAGTAGTAAGTTCATTCTGTGAATACCAGAAGTAGTAAGTGCATTCTGTGAATACCAAAATGGTACTAAGTTTAGGATTTTGTCTTAAGTTTGTTCTGTGAATCGAACCCAAGGGGTTTTGTACTCTTCTGAGATTTTTACCAGACACTGAGGCAGCATTTTATTGTTTACTTGCTAAAAGAAAAGCAATTTTTGCAAGCAAAACCAGCATTGATCTGCAAATACTTTTGTCCCCACTGGTTTGTTTTGGTGTTGCAAGCTTTTTGGCAGGTGCAATTAGAGTCTGGAAAAAGTATTCAGCCATTAGAGTAAAATATGCCTAGTGTCCATAAGTTAGTTTCCATAGGTGACTTAAAGTAAATTTGGTAACAGCTGTGATTCATTCAGATGCTTTTGATTGTAACTTTTTTTTACTTGTAACCTCAGCTTATTTTACAATTGTTTAACTTTTTTGACTTTGTAGAGTTTTAAACTATTGACTAAAGAACATATGGGGCCCTATTATAGATAGGGCGCACATTTCTTGTTTGCCCCACAACGCATCTTTAAGTAGGTGTGCCAGGTGAAAACAGGAAAAGTGCACCCCTTCATGTAGAATGCGCTGCTCTCAGGACAGCTGCAAACTTGGGGCAGCACCTTCAAGAGAAATACGGAGCAACTGTTTAAAAGCTACACCATGTTTGTCTGTGCAGGCCGCAACCCGTCAGCACTTTAAAAAGGGATTTGAGATCTATTTGCAGGTGGGGACGCACCGACTACTTCTTTGCCTCTGCACTCGTGTCTATAACACGGTGCGGGCGCAGAGGCATAGGGATTCCCTCATTTGCCTGGGTGCATGGCAAAAGCCCTCTTGAGAAAGTGCTGGTGCTACATACGTGCCAGCACTTTCAGTATTACAAAAGGGGCCGCACAAATGTCTGCGGCCCCTACTGTAATAAAAGCGTGCCCCGGGTGCAACTGCTCATTGTGCCCCCCGGGGCATAATACGGCCCCTGAGGATGATTATGTTTAACCTGATGTAATTCCCAGGAGCATGACCCTCAGGAATCAAAAGGATCTATTGGCACTTTAATGCATAAGTAATTTAACCAGCAAATCATGTTTGGGTTCACATGCATGTTTTTTGCACTAGTATGAGTAAAAGAATGGTTAATTGAGTAATTTCTACACCAATCACTATTTTGTTATTTTGCATTGAACGGGGATTATTGCACTACCTGTATACTTTTGTATCAAGCACGGGTCAACTGTAATATATGCCTGCAACTAGAAGTATATCTGTCCGGACTGTGAATCATGAGAAAGACGGCCATTGACCGAGAATGTGATTTTAATACAGTGCTTATGTAGATACATATAGCTATTGTTTTGAATTTATTTTGTCTATGCTTTTATGGTTTATCTTTGAACCGGATAAAGAACGTTGATGATAATGATGCCTCACTAGTGTGCTAATAGGGAGATAAAGAGAACACTGGCTTTCTGGATCAGTGCAGGAACCCCTTGTTGGCCTTCATGTTTCTAAACAACAATATGTAATAGATTAAAAGACTACTGATGACCATTAAAGATGAGACTTACTATAACTGGGAGGAAGGATTGGAGAAAATGGGCCGAGGATGAAATTTGAAGATTATAACACACAATAAAACAAGGTAATGGGCATTACCCAGGACATAAATATGCTAACCTCGTTTCAAGGCCTAGGTATGTTTCTGCTCTGCTGTTTTATAATTGCATATAAAGAGCCCAATATTGGCAGCATGGTCAGTTTACGATGTATGTATACACTGAAATGTGCAAAACCGTAGATGAAACAAAAGAAAAGACAAAGGGGTATATTCACAAGAACGTGTGATAACTACCGCAAGAGTAGCTTAACGCAACTCTCAACATCGCAGCCTATTGCAGGAAAATTACGCCGTGCCAACCAAGTCTTCACAATGCGGTGGTAGCACGCAAAAGTCACCAGATAACACATCAAATGGCCGCACAAAAATCAATGCCACGCCGCAATCATATGAAACGCGAATGCAAAAAATCATGCAATGAGGCCAATCGCGGTACAAAAAGTAGCGAGAACCGGCCACATGATTGCAAATCCCGCGTGTCTGGCGGGAAAAACGCACCATAAAAAACACAGAAACAACACACCAGAAACAAGCCAAAGCACGTAGTAACAAGGATGCACCCTGACCGAGCGCAGAGGCCAACGTGAACCCCACAACCCCCACAAAACACCAGCAAAGAACAACGGGGATGGGGACGGCCGAGGAGAAGAGGGAGAGGAAGACGGGGTGCAGTCCACAGCAAAACCAGATCAGCGTTACGGAGGTGACAGAACACTACCAGCAATTGACCCAGAGGTAGACCACCTGGAATGCAGTTGGAGTGCCGAGGAGGCCAGTTGAGGAGGCCAAGAGGTGCTGGCATAATGTGACAACCTAAACCAGGCACAAACCCGCTGCCAACAGGAAGGCTGCAATGGCGACAGGAGGTGGCAGTCCTTCGCCACAGGAGGAGCTGGAGGAAACCGAGGCCACAGTCATCAGTGGGGAGATGGTGCAAGGAGTAGGAAGTATGGACACAGCTCGAGAGGACATGACACAACATCATCTGGGTGAGTAACAACCAGGGACTGGGGGACGGGAGGTGATGGGCACAATGGCACACATGCACAACGAGGTGTAGCACACTGCACACCCACAATTACTCTGGATCATGTCCCTCATCCCCTTGGCACACTGCAGCACACACACATAGCAAGAACAGTATACCCACATTGACGACAATGTGGTACAATGTGCAAAGCCGACACTGCAGAACATGCACAGAAACACGCCTACAACTTCTGACAGAGCAGGAAACTCTGAAATGGAAATGTACGCGTACAACCTCACATCGTCATGCAGTCCAAATGTACACTGTCCCACAGCAGTATTCAGCACCTCCCAAACAGTCACAATGTACATTGTCATACAGTCTGCATGTAACCCAGAACAATGCGCCAACATACATGTCAACATAATGTCAACATGCATCTCCCCTTCACATTGCAGAGGGGCACACAACACCTCCAGCAGAGCACAGAAGACAACACATCTGTGATGCCGGTGAGGACCACCACACCTTCGACACCGACGCCCTACAACTGCCCATGGACATCCCACGCAACCCACTACCAGGACCCGGGCAGCCAAGCTACTTAGAGGAGAACACAGAGCCTGCAACAGACCACACAGCAGGAAGCATCCGCAAGCACATCTGGCTCACGACACTTCACCCACCCACACATGGCACCCCAATGCCATGTGTCAGCACGCCAAAAGGAGGTGGCCGAACAGGTGTGGGTGGGGTCCGAACCCATGGAAGGTGAACTAGATCACATACGTTGGTATTTATTACCCTTCAGGGACTACCTACACCCAAAGGAGAACCACACTGCCATAGAGACACATGCAGATGCACATTCCCAGTACACAACCACACCCATGGCCCTGCACATATCAGTCTAACACCCATGTTGGCCCTGCGTACGATGGCCCAGGCCACTCCCCTTACGAATTGAGTGGGTGACGACAAAGCTACATGTCCAAGCTCAAACCTGATGCCTGCGGTGACATGCCTGCATCTGCTGTACACAGCACAATGCAATGTCGTAGGGACCGGGGTCCTCATGCATACAACAAGACCACAGGGACACACGCAGAATTTATGTTGAACTGCCTACGGGCACGTGCGCCTGGCCCCTTTATTGGCAGGGTCACATGTACAGTGACGCCTGCTCTGGATGTGTGAGGTGTGGGTGCAAGCCAGCCCTAAGGGAGTTGTTAGTGCTGGCAACAAATACAACAGTTAACACAATGAATATGTAAACAGACAACACCAGCATCACAAGGACAACTGCGGAGCATCATGGAGGTAGCCTAAGCAAGTCCAGAGGGCACACAATGAGCAAACAGAAGTGTCCGTGAGTTGCAGTGCACTGAAGTTGGGGCACTACAGCTGAGCGCGCCCATGTAAAGAAAAAGTCTTGGATTGTGTCCCTTTGAGATATTCCTGATGCAGATGCAGTAGGGTGTGTTACACCTGAATCATCTTCCTCATCAACGTCCCAGGTCTCCCACACTGCTTGAGGTGACATCGCTGCGCAACCTCTCCACAGCACAAAACTCAATCAGTAACGGACGATGGCTTGGGGTGCACTGAGACAGTGGCACCTGGAGTGCCTAGCAGGGTATCAGTCTGATGATGGCATCCATGGCAGGTGTGAGCAACTCTGTAAGCCAGTCAGGACCACCGTTTTGACTCTGGCAGATGGCGGTTGGAGGTGGTCCTGGCGGCGGTGGCGTGTGCCTCCTGCGGTGATGTGACATCCGGGCCGGTCAGGACTTGCTTTGTTGTGTGAGCCCTGGTGGACCGCATTTGAGACTGGAGGCAGCGGACAGCGCAGGGCCAAAGACACATGGTGTTGATGACCCTAAGGCCATTGCCTCAGAGGCCATGACACAGACTTGGTGGCACCTCATCGAAGGGTGTATAGTGACATGAACTCTGCCTTAAATATTGTTCAAAGTCATGGTGTAATAAAGACTCAGTTCCAAATGTGTTACCTACTTGACCGTGGTGTAGGCCGGAGTCGGCAGTAGAGTACGTCAACGAGAAAGGAGTAAAGCGGGCCTGTGTCATGGAGGCCGTGATGGTCTGAGAGGCTGCCAAGGTCGCGGACCTCGGGCTTGGAGCTTGCGCAGGCACGTGGGGGGCTCTCCTTGACACACGCTGGTGTCGGAAGGTGATCAGTGTGGCCTGGTTGCGCAGGGGCGGGCCAGACGGCTTCGAGGTCCAGCTGGCAGGGGTATGGCAGACGCACAGGTTTGCAGGCAACTCTGCTCACGAGGACGGCGTCGGCCTCATGGCGTGGTGAGAGGCACCACCCTGGCAGAGACATTGGGATTTCTGGAAGAGGACCACGCCCAGAGCTACGTCCTTTCTATTCACACCCCTATGCTGGCCTGGCGTACGCCGGGCCATCCCACTCCGCTCAAGGTTACGGGTGGGATGGAACAGGCAACATTTCTGCGAACTCCCCCACTGGCTGGGGTGACATGGTTGTGTCCACTGTCTACTACACTCCATACACCAGAGGTGTATGTCGCCATGGATATGGGTGTGTTCTGCATACTGCGGTCTGTCCAGCACATCTCTGCCACTCTTGGCATTGTGTACTTTCCCAATCATGGTTCTCCTGTATCGTTCACACATGCCTTGTTGCCCCCTCTCCCCACATTTGGCTAGTGTGTGGCTGAGGTGCCATGCCATTGATGGCTCATGTTCACGGCTTACCCAGGTTACCATTGTGAGTTGTTCTGTCGTATCTGGTGGGTGAACATCTTGTTTTGCATGTTGGTTGTGATTTTGTGACGTGTGCATTGCCAGGGTTGTGAGTTGCATGGTTGTGGAGTTGAGGTGAGTTGGGTGTTCATTTGGAACTTGCCACAGGGCTGTGCATTTCCCTTGGTGCCATCCTGGGAACGCTGGTTGCTGATGGCCTGTCGGAGGCTGAAGGAATCATGCACACTGGCTGGGTATTTGGAGGCGACATTGGTGGAGGTTCGACGGTGTTCGGATGTTGCCTGCACATTGATGTGAGACGTGTGCTTTCTGTTGAGGTGATTGTGTGCTGTGTCACTAGGGGCACAGGTAGGACATGTGTGCTGTGGATTGCCCCAACACATGCATGCATCCAGCTATGGTGTATGGTCCTTGCTTGGTCTCCAGCAGATCCTGCGCATTGTATGGACATATAGGGACTGGAGTACCAGGCTGATGGTGATGTCCAGGAAAGGTGTGAGGGACTTGGATTGTGCTGGCTGTGAGACTCCTCTGACTCGTGGGTCTTGGTTGGGGGGTACCAGGGGCCAACAGGTGCAGCACAGCCAGCAGCTTTGTGTGGGGTGTGATGTTGGTTGTCTGCTGTGTTGGTGCCATCGACCTGTTGGGTGATGTTGGTCAAGATGCGTACAATGGTTGTCCTTTTGAGCCTGTAGTGGGCAATGACATTGTCAGGTGTTGGGTCTGAGAGGCTGGTGCATTTCCTGGGGGTCCGTTGTCTTTGTCAGCGCTGCCTCTGTGGTGGTCCGGGGGGGTTTTGGGAGCGGGTTGGGGTCCTGGGGTGGTGGCAGTGGGTGTTGTGGCCCTCTTGGGTGTCCGGGCCGCATGACCAGTGGCTCCATGGCATCTGTTGCCCTCCCAATGTGGCTGTGGGCTGGGCTCCCTTTTGTGGTGCAGGCTGTCGTCCGCCTTTGCACCAGGTCTGAGCAGGTGTTAGTTTCCGGGTGCTAACGCGCTTTATCGCCTGTTTTGTGTTCTTATCGCCGATCTGGCTGGTTGTTGAGAATGTTGAGGTGTGGTGTTGTCACAGCTTTTGGCATGGGAACGGATACTCTGCATCTCATTAGCGATAGTTGCGGGGGTCATATGTGGTGATGTTTTTTGCGGCTGCTATCGGGGGTATACTGATGCTGTGGGCTGTTAACACCAGCTTGTGAATGGAGCAATAAGTTTATCTCAACTTTGGCTGCAAAAAAGTGCCAATAACTTGACGATAGATCCTTGTGAATATGACCCAAAGTCTCTGCAGTACAGGTTGATGAATGTTCCTCTCTCAATCTTGTTGCCTCCTCTGGCTGAGACCCAGGAGTCATCAATAAAATGATAACCAGTGAAGCAGAAAAACAGGTAAACAAGTTAACAAACAGCTGGTATTCCTGTATCCTTGACAATAGTACAACAAAGTAAAATGAAAATATTTGTGTATGACATTTTTAAATTGAAAGTGGGGGCCCCATAAAACCTTCCAGATGGCCACGGTTGTCAATGGCTGGTCTAGCACCTAAAGTCGTATGGACAACCATCCTACTGTGTGGTGAGGGAGGCAGGAAGGTGGAAAACCACATCTCTAGTGACAGCCAAGCACCAGTTGTGCTCATAATCAAGAGATTTGACCCTGTTTTGTTACACCATAAGCATGGAGTCGTCTATAAAGGGCAAAGAGATATGGGTGAAGTCTTCTATTCTGTCTTGCAACCTATAGATGAATTATTTGTACAATTATGTTTAATACATCTCCATCTGTCACGCATCATGGGTTGGTTTGTGTGGGGATCCCCGATGCTGCAGTATGCAAAGTTTTGCAGTATTAGGAGCGGAAGACATCCTTTACATCGCATGCGATACATCGCATGCCATTACAACGCAATCGTTACAACAACTGCGTTGTTACATCGCAAACCATTACAACGCAAGTTGTTACAACAACTTGCTGTAGGGGGCAGAAGGTGTTGGATTTAAAATCCAACACCTTCCCAACTGTTGCAAAGACTGGAGTTGGAATAGTAAAATACACTATTCCAACATCCAGCACCCGCTACAGCAAGTCGCTGTGACGACTTGCATTGTAATGGTATGCGATGTATCGAATGTGTTGTAACATCGCATATTCAGTAGGAGCAGTGGACAGCAGTCACCTTGGTGGCAAGTCAGTGTTAGCAGATCACCCATGTCATGTAAGAGAACAAGTTGGCTGGACATGGGGACTGGCATGTCTAGTGTGCTACTCAGGGAATCCTGTGTGGATATACAGTACACTCACATGTCCGGCAATGATAAAGTATGTGAAGTGCATCACACTCTGCATGGTGTAACATGCCCACTGCTCTGAGCATTTGTGGGGTCCAGCACCAGTCTGGTATCATTTTGTGGAGCATGACATTCTATAGTCTCCAACCCTGTTGCCTAGGTCGCCAATCACCCCTTTCCAGTTGGCTTCTGTATAGTGTACATGTAACAGCCATTGCCACTTGGAGTGTAAGTGTGTTAATAGCGGTGCAACACCTTCGAATAGGTCCCAATGCTTTAAGTACCGCAGTGTGGGGGAATGTTTTATGTCCCATGGTGGTGTGCCCAGAGTATTGCAAGAGGGAATGTTTCAATTGTAGGAATCTCCATCTCTGGCTCTGAGGAAGGTGGAACTCTTCCTATAGTGTGGAAAAGGGTTTAAAATATCCTCCAACAGGAACTGGTGTATCGCCTGCATCCCTGTGTCTTCCATGGCTCACATTCTACGGGTTGGCCCCTACTTGTACCTTTGTACTATGACAAATCGCTGCCCTGGGGTGTATTCTAGCATCACTTTGAACCAGTTTGTGGGAATGTTGCCAGGTCATGTTAGTCGTGTATATTATCGGGTTGGTAGACTGTGAAGTAATTGGGTTCTAGTTGTACAGTATTTGGAGGTCTGGACCACAAAGCATAACCTCTAGCTCAATGTCTACCCAAAAGGGGAAGTCATGGTGTTTCGGCCAGAGGTATAAGAGCTGTGTTAAGTGAAAGGCCTTAGAATAGTGTTCCACACTTGGTAGGCTCCTCCTGCCACATATTCTGTGGGCTATCATTTTGAACAGCCTCAGTCTAGGCTTAATGGCCTCCCATACAAAATAATCTATCCCCTTTTCAATGTTATCAAGATGGAGGTTTTGACAGTGAGACTAGCATCCCTAGCAGGTATGTAAATCTGGGGACTGTGACCATCTTGATCCCCTGTACCCTATACCTCATTGAAAGGTTCAGCTGCGACTATTTTGGTTATTCCACCTTGCTATGTTTCTACATGTGGCTCAATATTGTCTGACATCATCCTTTCCAAGCCCCTGCTGATGTAGAACCCTAAGTACTTAAGGTGTTCTGTCTGCCATTGGAATTTGTAGCTCGAGACTGCTGCCCTTGTTGTTACCTGTTACAACGGTAGTACCTCTGTATTGTCCCAGTTGATCCTGTAGCCAAAAGTGTCAGAAACTGCAGCTATTACGGACATCAGGGTGGGCAGTGCTTTGTCAGGTCTTTAATAGTGATTATTATGTCAATTTTGGACGGGCATGTTGATGTGGGGACCCCGCTATATGTGCATTCTGCCGTATGGTTGCTGCTGGCGGTTCCAGGAGCAAGAAGGACAGCCCTGACGTGTTCTACATATTACTGGAAAGAGCCCCAATAGCAAACTGCAACAGGTAACCTGGGCAGTGGAGGCGTTATTCAACCATCTGACCTTTGTGATGAAGTTCTCACCTAACCCTAATCTATGGAAAGTACAGAACATGTACTCCCACTGTGTCCTATCAAACACCTTCCCAGCGTCAAGAGATGATATCACCCTTTTATCCTGTGCATTCTTTGAAAGCCACAATATGTGCGCTATGGTGTGCAGGTGATTGCAAGAAGTCATGCCCTGCACAAACCCTACTTGCAAGTTGTCGACAATGGTGGGGATCACTTTTTTGAGGCATGTGGCCAGTATCCCCACTGGGATCTTTACATCCATGTTGAGAAGGGAGGTCAGGAGATGGCTACTTTAAAGCAGAATTTGTTTACCTGTCTTGGGAGGACTGTAATCTGTGCCCTGTTGGAGAGTGATGTCAGTCTTTCAGCCACTGCTGCTTCTTTAAAGGCCTAAATAGGAGGTCTACCACTTCATCTCTCAACCATTTATAAAATTCTCCCAGGAAATCATGTTCTCATCGAGCTTTATTTGATGGTAGATTGGTAATGGCCTCAGAGGTCTCGTCTTTCATTATTTCTCGATACAGCAGTGCTTGACCTTCAGCATTAAGGAAGGGAATCCAAAGGCCGTCAAAGGACTGACTCTCATTGTTTTCATTGTGACACAGCTCGGAGCTATACCGCTCTATGTAGTAGTCTGCAAACATTGCAGCTATGTCCTCGGGTTCAATGAGGATACTGCCTTTACTCTGATGGTTGGGAAGGCCATTGTGCATCTCTTTGCCGCATTGTGTAGCTAATAACCTGTTTGCCTTTTGCTCCTGTTCATAGTGGCTGGCCTTATGCCTGTAAAGCATATACTCTTCTTTTACAGTGAACAGGGTATTTAGTTCCATTTTTGACTTTTCAAGTTTTTGCCTGGAAGTTTATGATGGTCTGGCAAGGTCCCATGTCATTGTTTGGATATCTCGTTCTAGGGATGCTTGCTTGTCAGCTTTGTGTCCATTGGTTAGTACTGCATCTTTCATTAGTTGTCCGCTGATCGTGGCTTTTGCGGCCACCCATAAATTCTGGGCTGACCAGACTGAGCCTCTGTTGTCCACAAAGTAAGTAGTGAGGTGGGATTTCCGTAGTGTTTTTTGTGGGGCATTTCTTTAATGAGACATATTGAGGCACCACTGCTTTCTATGGGGTTTCCTAAGGTCTCAGTTTAGGTGAATGCATCACAGGGTATCGTCAAAGAGGGACATTTTCAATATGTTGCTGTCCACAAATATCAGTATCACTGCATTAGAAATCAAGATATAATCTATTGTCCTCTGCATGTCATGTATGTGTAAATAGTGGGTGTACTGTTTCTCTACATCAAGACATAACCCCCAGTGTTATCCAGGGGAGGGAACTAGAGGCTATGGTTCTCTAGGGTGAGCTGGCCTCCAAATCTACTATATACACACAGTTATAGCTACCCAAAAGTTGGAGTCACTTACATTACGTTACCATGTCCCTAAGAGCACTACTCAAGAGGAGTTGTGGAGGGCTGTCCTCACACACTACCTATCGGTTTGAAAGAGAGCGGGCCTACACCTGAAGAAAGGGACGCACTTCTATTTATTTATGTGAGGGCCAGCAAAAATAGTGAATCAAAACCAATGTAATAACCCAATTTGCATTAAATCGTAGGGTGTATTACTTGGTGTTAAAATCTGGGATGTGAGGATTAGGGAAACTATTACCACATCACCATTGTTTATTTATTTATTTGAAGGTTTTATATAGTGCGTACAAGACACTTGCATAAAAAAAAAATCTAAATGTAGGTGATTCCAATACAAGGTGCTCAATAATACAGACTAGTAATAAGTAAATAAATCAAGTGAATTTGGCAATGAGAATCGCTTTCACGTCTTTTTTAAATGAGGCCGTGGAAGGGTTCAGTCTTGTTTCAGAGGACAGAGCATTTCAGATCCTGGGAGCCATTCCAGAGAAGGACCGGTTGTAAGTTTTCTTTTTGACAAATCATTGTGGTCTCAGTAGAAGATTCCTGGAGCTTTTGGAGGCTCTATTACCAGAGGAGAGAACCAGTTTCTGAGCTAGGTAACATGGGGTTTTATGATGTAAGGCCTTGTGCATCATAAAAGCGATTTTTAGATGAATTCTAGCCTTGAGCGGTAGCTAGTTGAGGGCTGTAAGTTCTGGAGAGATGTGAGAGTTTCTTTTTAAACCAGTGATGAGTCTCGCAGCTGAGTTGATAGAGGCTCTAAGTGGGGCTGTCGTCGATCTGGGGAGGCCGCATAGGGCTACCGCCCCATATTCCACTCTTGGGATTACTAGGGCTTGAACAGCTTGTTTGAAGTAGTTTGCTGGTAAGAAGGGTTTCAGTCTTCTCAGGGTGTTTATGTGGAATTTTTCTCCTCTTGTGGTGGCGCTGATATGTTTCTGCATCTTGAGTTCTCTGTCCAGTCTCACACCCAGCGATTTCGCTGATTCGACAATGAGAGGTTGCCCATTGAGTGCTGTTAGGTGCTTCATCCAATCGAGGATGATGTGAGATTTATTTGGGGGGGGGGGGGCGAATAGGAGGAATTCCGTTTTGATGGAGTTCAGTTTCAAATATCGAATTGCCAAAATATAGTGGTGAAGAATATCGAAAATCAGGTAAGAAATAAAATATCGATTTAAATAATATAGAAGTAAGTAATATCGACAGACATAATATGGGGTCGATTCCGATCCTGGAGAAACCGGGTACGAACCGTCGGTTGGAGCGTTTTCTCCGTCCGTCTCGTATCCGGTAAAAACACCATACAAACATGCAAGTACGATTCGTACGGAAACACCATTTCTGTACGATTCGTACAAAACACCGACCGACACAAAAACACATACAAATGTGATCCGTGACGGCGCGTTCACGACATGCGGACGGAGATAGGCAGCTTTTAACGTACCAGCAAGTATGATTCGTACCGACAGCACTCCGGACGGCTATATTTTTACCGCAAACAAAAAGTGCCGGTAAAGCTAAGTACGCCGCGAAGCGTGAGGAAAAGGAGGCCCGGTACGAGCCGAACACCCCCCCAGCCCCCCCGTATGTCCGCGCTGTACCCCCAGTCCCCCCGTATGTCTGCGATGTACCCCCAGCCCCCACTATGACCGCGACATCCCCCCAGTCCCCCGTATGTCCGTGCCGTACCCCCAGCCCCCCGTATGTCCACGCCGTACCCCCAGCCCCCCCGTATGTCTGCGACGTCCCCCCAGCCCCCCCGTATGTCCGCTCTGTACCCCCCAGCCCCCCCGTATGTCTGCGACATACCCCCAGCCCCCCCCGATGTCCGCGACGTCCCCCCAGCCCCTCCCGTATGTCCGCGCTGTAGACCCAGCCCCCCCTATGTCCGCGGTGTACCCCCAGCCTCCCGTATGTCTGCGATGTCCCCCCAGCCCTCCCCTTATGTCTGCGGCGTACCCCCAGCCCCCCCGTATGTCCGCGCCGTACCCCCACCCCCGTATGTACGGTGCAGAACCCCACCCCCGTATGTATGGTGTGGACCCCCACCTCCGTATGTACGGTCCGGACCCCCACCCCCCGTATGTATGGTGCGGACCCCCACCCCCGTATGTACGGTGCGGACCCCCACCTCCGCATGTACAGTGCGGACCCCCACCCCCCATATGTACGGTGCGGACCCCCACCCCCGTATGTACGGTGCGGACCCCCACCCCACTCCCGTATGTATGGTGCGGACCACCAGCGCGTTCGGACGTCGGTTTACCGAGACGTACGTAAAAACGTCCGGGGATGTGTCGGACACTTTTTCCGACCCGAGGACGTGTCGGGGTATATTCCCAATGAGATTCGTATGGTGTTTTTTACATAAGAATTGTACTTGCCAGTTTGTACAGGACTTGTACGATTCGTACGTAAAAAAATCCGGATACGATTCGTACGGGGAATATTTCTCCAGGATCGGAATCGGCCCCATATTTGTTAAAAATATCGAATTTTTTTATAGTGTTTTAAGAGTTAGTATATGTGTTAAAAGTATATATACATTTTGGAATGTATGTTTGAATATTTTTAAAGTAAAGAATTTTATGTTATTTAATTTTTGTGTAATTTAATTCCGTAGCGGTTTGTGGGTTTATAGGGGATTAGGGTGGGAAGTAATTTAATTATAGTACATTAAATAATAATTTTTAGGAATTATTAATTATTTTTAATTTAATTTTGTGTTTTACTTCTGTAGCGGGTTGTGGGTGTATAGGGGAATAGGGTGGGAAGTAATTTAATTGTTATTAGGTAATTAATAATTGGTATTGAAAATTAATTGGTTGTTGATTAATTATCAATTGGTAAATAATTTGTATTAATTGGTAATTAATTAGTATTAATTGTTTAATAATTATGTTAATTGTATTAATTTATTATTTGTTGCGGGTTGTGGGTTTATAGGGGAATATGGTTGGAATTAATGTAATTGTAAATAATTAATTATTGAAATGATTTTTGTATATTGCTAATTAATTTATTCTTAATTAATTATTAATTGGTATTAATTTTATTTATTAATTTTTGGTATTGAAAATTAATTGGTTGTTAATTAATTATTAATAGGTTATTAATAAAAAACATTGGTATTTATAATAAATTAATTATTAAACATTGTGTGATTGGTAATTAATTTTAATATTTTTATTTGGTATTAATAATTTATTTATTTTTAATAAAATGTTAAATTATTATTTTCCCTACTATTGCACTTACTGGAGTGGGAATAGTAATTTTTACCCCTACGCTATCCAATGCTTACCCTACAGTTGCACTCACTGGAGTGGGAATAGTAATTTTTACCTCTACGCTATCCAACGCTTTCCCTACTGTTGCACTCTCTGGAGTGGGAATAGTAATTTTTACCCCTACGCTATCCAACGCTTTCTCTACTGTTGCACTCTTTGGAGTGGGAATAGTAATTTTTACCCCTACGCCATCTGACGTTTTCCCTACTGTTGCACTCACTGGAGTGGGAATAGTAATTTTTACCCCTACGCTATCCAACGCTTACCCTAGAGTTGCACTCACTGGAGTGGGAATAGTAAATTTTACCCTCCCGCTATCCAACGCTTTCCCTACTGTTGCACTCTCTGGAGTGGGAATAGTAATTTTTACCCCTACGCTATCCAACGCTTTCCCTACTGTTGCACTCTTTGGAGTGGGAATAGTAATTTTTACCCCTACGCTATCCAACGCTTTCCCTACTGTTGCACTTTTTGGAGTGGGAATAGTAATTTTTACCCTCCCGCTATCCAACGCTTTCCCTACTGTTGCACTCTCTGGAGTGGGAATAGTAATTTTTATACCTACGCTATCCAACGCTTACCCTACAGTTGCACTCACTGGAGTGGGAATAGTAATTTTTACCCCTACGCTATCCATTGCTTTCCCTACTGTTGCACTCTTTGGAGTGGGAATACTAATTTTTACCCCTACGCTATCCAACGCTTTCCCTACTGTTGCACTCTCTGGAGTGTGAATATAAATTTTTACCCCTACGCTATCCAATGCTTTCCCTATTATTACACTGTCTGCAGTGGGAATACTAATTTTTACCCTCCCGCTATCCAATGCTTTCCCTACTGTTGCACTCTCTGGAGTGGGAATAGTAATTTTTATCCTACCGCTATCCAACGTTTTCCCTACTATTGCACTTACAGGAGTGGTAATAGTCAATTGTACCCGCCCGCTATCCTACGCAAAAAATATTGCATTTTTTAAATAAATATTACGTTAATATATATGTATTATTAATATTTTTTTACTTACATTAAGGTGCCGATTACGATCCTGGAAAAACCAGGTACGAACCGTCGGACGGAGGCTTTTCTCCGTCCGACTCGTACCCGGTTGTAAAACTTTACAAACATGCAAGTAGGATTCGCACGGAAACACCATTTCCGTACGAGTCGTACAAAACACCGACCGACGAAAATATACATACGAATGTGATCCGGGAATGCTCCGACGTGACGTCGGGACGCCTTCAGGCAGGGTTTCACGACCCAGGAAGTACAAATCGAACCGACAGCAGTCCGGACGGCAATATTTTTACGGCACCCAAAAAGTGCCGGAAAAGCGAAGTATGCCGCGAAACGAGCAGATTAGGGGGCCCGGTACGCGCCGTACCCCCCCCAGCCCCCGTGAGTATGCGCCGTACCCCCCCCAGCCCCCGTGAGTACACGCCGAACCCCCTGTGTATGTACACCCATGTACGTACGAGTCGTACCCCCACCCGTGTATGGACACCCGTGTACGTACGAGTCGAACCCCCACCCTTGTATGGACACCTGTGTACGTACGAGTCGAACCCCCACCCGTGTATGGACACCCGTGTACGTACGAGTCGTGCCCCCACCCGTGTATGGACACCCGTGTACGTACGAGTCGTACCCCCACCAGTGTATGTACGGTGCGTACCCCCAGCACCGTACATACACGGGTGGGAGTACGACTCGTACATACACGGGTGTCCATACACGGGTGGGGGTATGCACCGTACATACACGGGTGGGGGTACGACTCGTACGTACACGGGTGTCCATACACGGGTGGGGGTACGCACCGTACATACACGGGTGGGGGTACGACTCGTACGTACATGGGTGTCCATACACGGGTGGGGGTACGCACCGTACATACATGGGTGGGGGTACGACTCGTACGTACACGGGTGTCCATACACGGGTGGGGGTACGCACCGTACATACACAGGTGGGGGTACGACTCGTACGTACACGGGTGTCCATTCACGGGTGGGGGTACGCACCGTACATACACGGGTGGGGGTACGACTCATACATACACGGGTGTCCATACACGGGGGGTACACACCATACATACACGGGTGGGGGTACGACTCGTACGTACACAGGTGTCCATACAAGGGTGGGGTTACGACTCGTACGTACACGGGTGGGGGTACGACTCATACGTACACGGGTCTACATACACGGGGGGTACGGCGCGTACTCACGGGGGCTGGGGGGGGTACGGCACGTATTCACAGGGGCTGGGGGGGGTACGGGGCATATGTGGGCACATGTCTCCATGGTTGCTATGGGAGTTCGGTGCGGACAGTGTTATTTCCATAGGTTGTAACATCGGACGCACGGGTTGGATCGTACTTGCGCGGTCGGACTTCACTTTTCACGTTTGTACGGTAAATCGTCCGGGGACGTGTCGGACACATTTTCCGACCCGAGGACGTGTGGGGAATTATTCCCAATGCGATTCGTATGGACTTTTTCCCATGCGAATCGTACTTGGCAGTTTGTACGGCACTTGTACGATTCGTACGGTAAAAAGACCGGATACGAGTCGTACGGGGAAATTTTTTACAGGATCGTAATCGGCACCTTATTATTTATTAATTTTAAAGTAATTTAAGTATTTTTAAGTATGTTTCAGTTAATTATATGTTTTATTTAATTAATTTTACATTAATTTTAAGACATTTAAAAAAATTCGATATTGTGACTATCTATATCTTTTACAACGATATTTAGGATTCTATATTTTTGTACTTACCTGTTTGGAGATAGGGCTTCGATATTTTGGCATTCTATATTTTTCCTTCGATATTATGGCAATTCTATATTCTTCTTCTCGATATTTCGTCAGTGATCCCGTCAGCATACATGTGAAAGTGGACATTGGAGAGACTAAGAAGTTCGGTGAGTGGCTCCATGACTAGGTTGAAAAGTGTGTGTGAGAGGGAAAAGCCTTGCGGAACTCCTAATGAGACTGGCATGGGGTTGGACAAGGATTGATTGACCTTGAATCTTTGAGATCTATTTTGGAGGAAAGATGTGAACCAGGTAAGTACAGATCCAGATAATCCCTTTCTGTATCTCAGGAGCTCTAGCAAGTTGTCATGTTTGACAGTGTCAAATGCTGATGAAAGGTCGAGTAAGATTAATAAGTAAGCTTCGTTTTGATCAACAATTTTTAGTGCGTCATCTAATATATGGGTCATGGCTGATTCCGTACGGTGACCTGCCCAGAAGCCTGATTGATATTGGTTGAGCAGTTTGAATTGTTCAATATGGTTGCTAAGTTGCATGTGAACACATTTTTCCAAGAGCTTGGCTAGAGTGGGGATGTTGGATATCGGGCGATAGTTATTTAAGTCCGCTGGGTCGGCTGTTGGCATCTTTAGGATAGGGGATACCTGACCTGTTTTCAGGATTTCTGGAATGGTTCCTTGATGGAGGGATGTATTTATAATCTTGGTCCTGATAGGTAATAACAGTGGAATGAAGTCTTTTAGGTAGTTAACCGGGAGTGGGTCTGTGAAGTGACTGGAGGGATTTAAGGCGGTTAGCATTTTTAGTATAGTATCCTCACTGTAAGTGTAGAAGGAGGACCAGGATGCGTTGTTGTTGAGGTTGAATTTTGTTGAGCCTATCGCTGGGGCATCTGTCGGGGGCAATGAGGAGATCTTTTTCTGGGCAGGAAGGGAAAGAAGGTCATTGAGCAGGTCGGTTTTTATGGTTTCTGACTTCGTGATGAAAAAGGAGGCAAAATCCTCACAGTTGGGTAGGGTGTCGAGGGTAGCCTTGGGGTTGGTGGGTACACTCTTGGTTTGGGATTTGATTAACTCAAATAGTTTTTTGGGACGGTTCTTGGCTAGGTCAAGTTGTTTACTTAAGAAGTTGGTTCTAGATTGTTTGATCTTTCTAAAGTAGGAGTTTCTGGTGGTTCTTAGTAGCTTGAGGTGGACAGCTGAAGGTGCAGATCTCCACCGTTGTTCAATTGATCTTAGAGATCGCCTGTCTTCATTAAGTCTATCATCAAGCCACGGTTTTAAGTCTTTTGTGGTGACTCTTTTAAGTTGTAAAGGAGCTATTTTGTCTAATAAGGTGTTCATGGAATGGAAGTAGTGGTTGGTCAAGCCTTGTACATCTGTTAAGTCTTCCGGGGGCTGTTAGATGTTATGATTAGAGCTTGCGAGTAGGTCGGAACTGACGTTTTTTAGATTCCTCTTCCAGATCTTTGTTCTCGGGGGCTGTGTGGAAAGTCGTTTGACTGATTCCCTGACATAGAATGTAATGATGTGATGGTCTGACCAATCACAGGGGAGGATTGAGTCAAGCTAAATGGAGTCAGCTTCGGTGATTATTAGGTCGAGGGTTGACCTTTTGTCGTGTGTGGGGCTGTTACAGATTTGGTAAAGATTAAGGTCTGAGAGGAAGGCTTTGAGGCTAGTGACCCCTGGGTCATTCTGGTCCTCCCGGTGTAGGTTGAAGTCACCCAGGAATATTTGCATAATTTGGTGGCTGTCATTTGTAGCTAGAATATCCATGAGGTGTTCTATGAATGAGAGGTTCTCTCCTGGAGGGTGATAGAATGTGTGATGTGCACATATTTGTTTGTTATTACAAGAGATGTTTAAACCAAGGTATTCACAGGAGGATAATGCAGGGGCATTAGAGGTACTAAATGTTAGATTCCTCTGATGTATACAAACAATCACCCCACCCGGCCTATCAGTTCTGTCTAGTCTGGTAATGTCACAGTTGGGGAGTACTAGTATATCCAAGATGGGTGTAGAGTAATCCTTTAGCCATGTTTCAGTCAGGATTAAGATGTCTGGTTCTTTAGCGAGTAAAAGGTCAGCTATATCATGCATGTCTATGTGCTGACCTGCAATTTAGGAGAATGCATTTTAGCCGTATATTGTAGGGTGCAGTAGTGGGTTCGAGTGTGAGAGGGATTCTTGTGAGGTTGTTTTCAACTATGCCTCTGGACAAGTGCCTTGTCGCTCTGTAGGTGTTGATAGGGATAGATTGGATTAGGGAATCCATACATGAATTATCTGTGTGCCCAGTGTTAGGTGAGAGGTGTGATAGCTCGTAAGAGCTGAGCAGGGAGAATACTTTGTTAGATGGTGGGGGGTTTTCATCCTGATTGGGCGGGATGGGGCATTGGGTTAAGGCCTTGTACTCCAACTTTGGGGCTCCTGATTTTGGGAGATTGCGTGTCGTGGGTGGGTGTGATTCGAATTGTTGAAGTGTGGGTATGTTCTGAAGTGGGATTTGGGGCACATGAGCTTGGGTTACTGAAGAATAAAAATTGTGTAGCATTTGTATGTCAGCTTTGACTTGTTGAAGAGATAGTAATATCTCGTCTAGTCTGGGGTCTGGAGTGAGCGTTTCCTTATTTAATGGATGGGTTGTGAGAAAGAAAGGTGTGGTTATGTCTAGTATGGCTTTTGAGGGGGAGTCGTATTCTGGATCTTTGTGATGAGATCTTTCTGTGTGGTTATCTTTGTGTTGAGGTCTTATTGTGTGGTTATCAATGGAGAGGGGGAGTGCAAAGGCCGGGTGTGGTGGGGTCTGGATGTGGGTTGTGTAAGGGACTGTGGTAGAAGAAGTGGTGATGGAGGTGACGGTTGTGACGTTAAGATGATGGGAGGTACAGGTTATATGTGTGGTTGGACCCGTGTGATTATTATTGTTGTAGGGGGAGGAATATGAATGGGGCAGAGGGGTGGCACCTTGAGGAAGTGTGATGGATTGGCTGAGGGAAGTGAGTGGGACAGTGGGAGTATTGGTGCCGGGAGCTGGCAGGGGAGGTACAGCAGGTTGAGGGGTAGTAGGAGTATGGGGAGTGAGTGGGGCCCTGAGAGTGGTTGTAGTGTTAGGGTGCGAGTGGGGTTTAGGGCAGTATGTGTTGCTGTTAGCCCTGGTGTCGGTTAGGTCTATGTTGGGTGTATGCGTAGGGGGGGACAGCTTGGAATCCTGCATTAATGTGGAATCAGATCAGGAGTTGGCTGAATAGAGAGATCTGCAGGTAGATGGGTGGGAGGAGCTGCACCTGGGACCTGAATAGGGCTGTGCCTTCCCTCCACAATGTTGGCTCCACCTCCTGTGGTGTGTTTGATGTCTCTGCCCTGCACTCTGAAAGGAAAGAAGGAGTCAGTTAAACAAAGTGCTCCAGGACTGACCAGAACTGATTTGGACTAGGCAAAGGGCTCTCTGCCTTCAGAGAACAAAGAGAAAAGTAGTATAAATATGGGGACCCAAACCCCAAGACTTTAGATCACTTCTGGAACAACAAGAAGACACCTCTGCCAAGGAGAAGAACCAAAGGAAGCTGTAGGAGTGGACTGCCCCCCTGCCAGTGTGCTGTGTTGCTGGGTTGGCCTACAGTGGTGTCTTCAGTGCCAAGGAGAGGAGAAGGAACTTTGTGTGTACTTCATCATCTTGCAGAATATTTCTCCAAGGGTTTGAACTTGTGCTTGCTTCCTGCTGAAGTCTCAGGGACAACAGACTTCACCACCAGCTCCCCTCTGAACTTCCTTGCTGAGAATTCTATCTGCAGAAGCCTGCGTGTCACTGGGAGCTGGAATTGTGAAGCAACGAGAAGAAGCGTGTCGCCGCCGCAGCTGTAGTTATCGCATCGCCGGAGAAGCATGCCGCCGCCGCATCTCCCAGAAGTGTGCCTTCGTCGCAGCTGTCTGCTGTTGCATCACAGGAGAAGCGCGTCGCAACCATGAGGGTCGCCGTCGCATCATCGGAGAAGCATGTCGCAGGGCCTGTCGCGGCTCCAAAGTACAGAGTCGCCGCAAGGCTGGCAGGGCGTGTCGCATCGTCTCAACTTTGTCGCATCAAGGGCGCCATCTTATCGCATCGCACCGGATTGTCGCATCGCATCGAGGCGCCATCTTGCCGCATCGTAACCGGGCTCCAGCATGAGAATCTACGCATCAACTCCTCTCCAGTATGGATCAAGACGCATCCCCTACTCTACGCAAGCATTGAGGCGCGACGCATCGTCTCCCCCGAAGCAAGGAACCGACGCATTTCCAACGCTGCGAGCCTTTTGTTTATTTTGCTGTACGGATCCAGGTACTTTTGTGAGAAATGTGTCGCATTTACCAACAACTTGAACTAAGCTAATTCTACCATCTTTAAGTCAATTTTGAGTACAGTATTGTGGATTTTTGCCATTTGTGGTCTTGTGTTAAGTCTATATAAAGAATACTTATTTTTATAAAACTGGTGTGGTGTCCATCTGTAGTGTTTTCACTGTATTACTGTATGTTTTCACAAATGCTTAACACACTGCCTCTGAGATAAGCCTGTCTGCTCGTGCCAAGCTACCAAGGGGGTGAGCAGGGGTTATCCAGTAGTGTAATCCCCTTTCCCTGACTTAGAAGCAAGGGTCCCTATTTGGTCAAAGGTACCTGCCTCTGCCAACTAGAGACCCCCAGTTCTAACAAACCCGCCATTTACTTTAGAGCCATTTTGACTGCTGATGTTTGTCTACACTGTAGACTCTACATCACGGTACAAGTGATCCTAACTGTTGTTTTATGATATTTTTGGAAAATTTCACGCTTGTAAATCACTTCTATTCTTTGTATACATAATCCTATCTCCTTGTACTCATCACAGTCTCTTCGTGCTTCTTCTGTGTGTTCTCCCTTAATTGATCTCTCCGGCAGAGGTTTGCATAGATTATTGAATAAGAGATCTAAAATAAAATTACTTGAAGTTTGGGCTGAAAACAGTAACCTGTAGCTTAAGTGTTCATAAAACTGTAAAATCGTGAAGATTGAAGAGCATGTGTTTTTACATAATTCACCATAATGTAAAGTGTATCTTGCATTTGCATGGCATCCAGAATAAACAAACTAATTACATTCTCAAGTGTTTAGATTTCTGTGTGCATACTTTCTCATTCCACCAAGGTGCGTGAGCTGTTTTCATCTCCCTTTTCATCAAAGTGCTGTTTGTATCATGATTCTGTTGTTTATGCCGCCTTTAGCCAGGACATGGGGTGGAATCTATATGCATGGCAGTGCTCAATGCATAATAATGTGTTATGGAAAGGGCTGAAGCTCAGTAAGACACCAGAAAAGAAAGGGGCTTTATCTTGTAAAAAGCCAAACATGATTGTGTATTTTCCTTTGATCTCTCCTATCAGCGCTGAGTGCAAGTAGGGAGACCACCTATGGGTAAGCATACAAGCTGGACTGTCAACATTGAAATGCTGTGATGAGACATCCCCTCTCGACTGAAGACTATTAATCCTTTCTTAATATTATTTGTTGAGTGCTGAAGCCTATGCTTTATGAGGATTTTTTTCTTGTCTGTTTAGTGCCTCTTGAATCTCAGCTTGTGTTGTCGCTGAAAGTCAGATTTAGTCATTAAAAACATCTTCTTGTTCAGCTGCGATTAAAGAAAAGCTGACGATGTGCATGCCACTTCAGAGTGGCTCTCGGTTGGACAGTCGGTTGCCAAAGGATATGTTTGTGCGAAGAACTAGTACATTGTTTGATCAATATCTGTGAACTGGGAGCAACTTCTTCAAAATCTCATCAAAGTTTGCTTAGATTATGCGTGCTAATCACCATTACATTTCCTCTTCTCTTCCTGTTTAGATTCCTTAATTGGCCATCCCGAAAGACCATTATGAAGCACATGGATTCAGTTTGTCAAATCATCTTTTGTTTTTGTTTGCTCTGGTTTCCTTACCCTGCTCGCTGCCTCCCTTCACAGAAGCCTAAAATAAGGGAGACCTAGTTGAACTCCTCAGTTTTGTGCCTGTTTGTAAGCATATTTCTTTTAATGTTTCTGTGTTCATGGTATCCAGACAAAGGTTGTGTCCCTCTGGCAAGACCAAGGGTAAGTGTCTGACAGTATCTCATTGCTCATTGCCATGATTTGGCTCCAGTATACATATGCACAAAAGCACATGCTGGAACACTACAAATATAGAATGGAATGAGATAGGGAGTGGGCCATGACATTTACAGACTGGAATTAGCAGTGCTTAATTTGAGGCAGTGGTTGCAGGTGGGGCCCACCCTTATTCGTTTTTAAAGACTGGCATTTATTTTTAATCATCACACATTGACCTTGAACAAGAGAGGGAACTGTTTAGACCAGCAGCACACTGCAAAACGCTGCAAGTAGAATGAGCCCACTAGGGTGTGGTTGGTTCGTAGCACCTCATCTTTTTGAGTTTAAAAGGAAATTTTATTAACATTTTATAAAATACAATCAATAAAGTACATGCATTAGACTAGAGAAAACAAAAGAAGAAATCAATTCAAAATAATCATAATAAGAAGTAAACAATAATTTACTTTAAAGAGAAATAGCCTGTGAATAAATATCTATATACAGTATTATTCCTAAGAACATTCCTAATAAAAATCTCATTAGTATAACATAAAGGTAGGCAAGCATGGCAGTAATAAGAAAATCATGAAGGTTTGAGAACCTCTTCAATTCGAGGATCATGTGGGGTGCTCAATTTTGTTGAAAAGTCCAAAACATTTGTCTCTGGCTGCCAAAGAAGGTCTTTCTTAATGGCAAGTGTTGTGGAAGTAACATATGCTCTGTCTAATCTATGATTGTATCAAACCATATACCCCTAAGCTTGAAAATATACATTGGAAGAATCTTTCCAAGATTTGGTTATTTGTTGAAATGCTATTGCGAAAAGTAGATCTCAGATGAAAATTCTATCACTATAAAGCGACCAATCTTCTGAGAGGCTACCTAAAAACAAACTCTTCAAATTAAAAGGAATATATGTATTAAAATATCATTTATCTGTCTCCAGCCCTTCAGCCAGAATTGCTATGTAGAGAGGCATTCAAAATGTATATGCTTAAGATCAGAAGGAGAAGCATTCCAGGACCAACAAGAAGGGGAGGATGTATGTTATATCTTATATAAAGTGGAATGTGTAAACAATAGACAATTCTAAATAAAGAATAAAGGGGCCAATTACAATGTCGGAAGGCCCGTCACCACCAGCCGTTCGGTGGCGGGCCCTCCGCCATCAAATGTGGATTCCCCACCGGCCAAATTAGGATGGCGGGGGGATTCCTCAGTGCAGCGTGGGGGCCACTGTTCCACAAGGCGGTCCTTGTCTGCCTGCCTTGCAGAACCAAAACATACGGAATCCATGAGGCGGTGCCTTACAGGCACCGCCGTTGGGATTACGATATCCCTTTCCACCAGTCATTTCGCAGCTGTCATCCCGCCACGAAAGACAGGCGGAAACGGATTTGGGGGCCCGTTGCGGGCCCCCCTTGTGTTGGGGGAGGCAGTGGTGCACAGGGGGTACCCAAGTTACCCCCCTGCATTTCCCTTCTCTGAGTGTCAGGCACCGCATGGTGCCTGCCACGTAGTGCAGGGAAAGGCACTACATGCCTTTTAACTATTGAGGCGGGTGCTGCAGCCAACAGCACCCGCCTCAATGGTAAATATGCAAGATGCGACTGCTATGCTGGCGGTCTTGGTCGCATCGTATTTTGACAGGCGGGCAGTCCCAATCACCACCTCGATGGAGGGCGGCCTCAAGTCCGCCTGCCATCATAATGACCTGTAAAGGTTTAATAATATTAGCTTCCCTTGAAGATTTTCACATTTTTAGCCTCATTTTATTTCAAAGTGAAGTAGAGCAAGAAACACCTAAATCCTGTTCCCACTGCAATTTCACATCCGCCTTTAGTCTAAGTTCTGGAGAAGTTACATATAAATATATGTATGATATATTTGTGACACAGAAGGAAAGAAAAGTAAGAAAGAAGCTATATGAGTAAAGGGAGCAGTAAAAGATGGTTCCTTTGATAAATGAATGTAAACAGAAGAAATAACTAACATTAAAGAATTATATTTAGCTGAGAATGATGAAGGGAGGATGAAATGTTGCTGAGCTACAGTGAATGAGAGGCAATAATCATTTTCAAAAAGCTGCTAAATCCATTTCAAACCCTTCATGTACCAAGCTCTCCAAAAATAGTTTTGTTATTTAATCTAACAAACTTATTATGTCAAGTTGATGATTGTAAAAAAAGAGTTTTGGAATCATTAGAAAGGATTACAATTGGTTGCAAAAGTTTACAAGCAAAAATAAAGGAATTATTTAAAAGAGAA
This sequence comes from Triturus cristatus, assembly GCF_964204655.1. NCBI lineage: Eukaryota > Metazoa > Chordata > Amphibia > Caudata > Salamandridae > Triturus > Triturus cristatus. The sequence goes on from NC_140591.1 coordinate 505,970,248, forward strand.
AGGAGAGATGAGAAAATGCTCAATACCAACCCAAGAGGAGCCTGAGTAGGAATGCCTTCATTGAGTAAAAATTTAGGGGCATATTATCAAGCCAGGCGATAAAATTATCGCCGCTTTAGCGGCAAAAAACTGCCGCTAAAACGGCGATAATGGGCTTGATAATATGCCCTATGGAATTCCAATTGAAACCCATGTTAGATGTCCTTCACATCTAACATGGGCTTCAATAGGAAATCCATAGAGCATATTATCAAGCCCATTATCACCGTTTTAGTAGGCAGTTTTCTGCCGCTAAAGCAGCGATAATTTTATCACTTGGCTTGATAATATGCCCCATGATTGTTTGAGGAAAAAGGCCAAATGATAGGTACGAAAGTCTGAAAAGTTAACTCCTCCTAAATGCTTGCTGCATTTAAGTTTCTGATCGGTCATACAAACTTTATTATTGTTACAGACAATATTAAATAATTTTGTGTGTTTTTTTTAAAAGAAGGAATATTGACAGGAATGTTGAACTATGTAAACAGTACGATAGATAGTATGTCATTTTTAAGGAATCCAGCCTACCCCACCAGGGTAGAAATGAAGGATTCCATTTAGATGTAAGAGAAGTAATAGAAGAAAGAACCTGTTTCTTATTGGTGGAGACTGTGTCTTTAATGGTGGGATGAAACTAAAGACTCAAATATTTGATTTTGTCTTGAGTCCAATGAAAATTGGAATCAGTAAAATCAGCATGATAACAAAGTTCATTTAGAGGGCGAATTTCACAGAATTCAACTTATATGCGGAAACAGATGCAAAATACGAGGCTTCTTTTAAGAAAGTTGTTAAAGAGCTGCAGCTGTGTTATAAACAAAAGGATATCATCTGCATAGGCAGTAAGTTTTACTTGCTGCTTAACATATTGAAAACCACCTGGATTTGAAAGAAGTTTGGTCAAAAAATGCTCTAAAGCAGGAATAGAGTGAAGTGGAAATAAAGGGCACTCTTGTTGGACACCTCTATCCAGGGAAAATTGTGAAGATATGAGACCATTAACCGTGATAGATGCCTTGGGGGAGAAGTATAAAAAGAAAAAACATTTATGAACCTGATGCCAAAGCAAAACCAGGAGAGAGGAGAGAAAATAAATGGCAAGCGACTCAATCAAAAGCCTTTTCTGCATCTAATGCAATAGCCGCTAAGGATTGTTTATACATTCTAGATATGCTTCAGACATTGAAAAATAGTTGAGTATTATCCACGAGATAACTACCTTTAATAAAATCAGACTGGTCCCAATCTATTAATTGAGGAAGTAAAGGATCAAGAAAATTGCAAGAATCTTAGCAAAAATGTTATAATCTAAATTAACTAGAGAGATGGGCCTATAATTTTGACACATTGTAAGATCTTTGTTTTCTTCAGGGATAAGACAAGTTAGTGCATCTTGGAATGAACCACCAGTCATTCTGGAAGATATAAAATGAGTAAAAAGGGAATGTAATTTAGGAGTAAAAATGGGGAAAAGTGCAAATAGAGTTCTATGGTCAAACCATCTGGAACTGGCATATTTTCTTTCTTTAGAGATCGCAAAGCCAAAAGTGTTTCTTCAAGAGAAATGTCTTAATCTAAAGGAGCAAAATCAATATCTTTGGAGAATGTGGTGAGATGGAATTTAAATATTGTGAAATGTGTTCTTCAGATGATGGGGTTCAGGAATATATAGAGTGCTGAAATTATTAGCAAATTAATTTGAAATATCTTCATTTTTATGAACAAGAATATTAGATGGGGACAAAAAAGAGTCAATTTTAGCACATTCTTTTTAATTTTAAGATAATTAGCCAATCATTTTGCTGATTTGTTCTCCCCATATTATTTGGCACTAGATTTACGTAAATAAGAATTCGAAATTTCTATTGAATAGTTATTTAAATTGAATTTATCTTGAATTATTTTATCCAAACACTCTTTTGATTTCGATAAGTAGTATTGATGTTCGAATTGTTTGATATGATTTAAAAGTTGAAGTCGTTTTTTAGAAGACAATTTCCCCTTCTGGGCCACAAAATGGATAATAAATTCACTAGACGCAGCTTTAAAAGAATCTCACACCATCTGAAAGGGATATCAGAAGATTCATTTTCATTGAAGAAATTATTGGCAAACTTTTCAAAAGCCTGAGTAAAATTACTAGTATCAAGAAGAAGGGAATTTTTGAATAGGCATCTCCTACCCCCAGGGATATGTGGAATAAATTCTACGTCTAATATACCTAGGATGTGGTCAGAAATGACTATAGAGACAATTTCAGATTTTAAAATATGCTGTAATAATGGCTGAGACACAACCAAATAATCAGTTCTGGATTGAGAGGAATTAACTTGAGAGAAAAAAGTATATTCCTATAAGGATGGATTGCAAGCTCTTCGGTTAATCCCCTTTGTTTTATGGTGGAAGTAAATTGGATATGCATACAGGTTAGTACAAATTTAGAAGTGGAATGTCTGTCAAGAAAGGGATAAAGAACCATAAACCAATCACCACCTAAAAATAAATAGTCCTTATTGAGGGAATTATTCAGATAAAAGATCAGACTAAAAGGATTTATCTTCATGTGTGTGAGCTTATATATATTACAATTTGTAATAAGAACTTTATTGATAGTAATAGAAAGAAAATATACCTGCCAGTAAAATATGACTCTTGAGAAACAACCTGAATGTCCAAACATGTATTTCATAATATAGCCACTCCATTACGTTTGCCAGTTCATTGGAAAGAAATCACATGACCAACCCATTTTTTTTTATTTTAACAATTTCTGATTGAATTACATTAGTGTTTTGCAATAAGATAATATTGCTTTTAAGTTTAGACAAGTGCATTAGGACTCTTTGCTCTTTTTAAGGGATTCCAAACCCCTTATGTCCAAGAAAGACTGCCTGCAACCACCATAACCTTTCTCAGCCATTTTATTTTCTTAATTTTTTCCCTGTTGTGCCACTGTTATTGTGCCCATCTGTGTCTTGCTCTAATTCCACCACTGTTTTTATTTTCTCGTGCCTGTCTGTTCCTTTCGCCTTTTGTCGCTGCTGCCCCTATGGGACCTTCCCCCCAGAATTCCCCTGCTCCCACCTCCCAGCCTCTCCTCCCTCCCACCTCCCCTACGTAATGGCGGCTGGTGTGCGGTCGTGGAGCGGATGCGCTGCTGGTGCGCTGAAGGCGTGCCAAAGGCAAGCCCATCTGCACCTGTCCATGACCCGACTGCGGCCAGTGCCAGGAACCCTGGACATCCCACTACCCATCGCTACGACACCACCACCCTCCTCGCATTCAACCCTGGAAGACTTGGAGAATGACAACAGGCCTCACCGAACACGACCTACTGCCAGTTCTCCTGCCACCACTGCCCCCAGAACCTCACCACCACTCTGGCCTCCAACACCTGCCGATGTCAGCACTGGCGACACCCTAAAATGCATCCTCCTCAATGTACCCTTCACACACAAACACGCCATGGAAATCTGGAACCTACTTGACTCTCTCTCGCCTGACATCACCTTCTTCATAGAGACCTGGACTAACGCATCCTCAGCCCCCGACATCAGCACTGCCATCCCAGACGGATACAAGATCCAGAGGAAAGACCGCTTCAACCACCCAGGAGGGGGCCTTGCCATCGCCCACAAGAGCACCCTCCGGCTCACCACCTCCAGCGAGATCTTCCCCTCCGCTGAACACCTGCACTTCCAGATCTAGACCACCCCAAAGCCACACTCTGAGGAACCCGCGTCTACAGAACCCCCCGGCCCCTGAACACCCTTCGCCACCACCATCATGGACTTCATCACACCTCACGCCATCGCCTCAACAAACTACATACTCATTGGAGACCTGAACTTCCACCTTGACAACCCCAGCAACCCCAACTCCACTATCCTTCATGACAACCTCACCAGCATCGGTCTTAAACGACTCGTCAACACACCGACCCACAGAGGAGGACACACCCTCGACACCATCTTCGCGGCAGGAAATAGCATCCAATTTAGCCATACAACCCAGCCGCCATGGACAGACCATCACTGCGGACACTTTGCCTTCAACAAACCCAATGCACCCAAACCAGTCCCACACCCACAAAAGAGGAACTGGAGCAAGGTTACTGACGAGAAACTTAACCCCACCCTCACCGAGACAACCACACCTGGGCACCCGACGCAAACGACGCAGCCAGAGAAGTCCACACCTGGATCCCCAACTGCGCAGACGAGCTCGTCCTGCTACGCAACCCCAACAGACAACGCCCCATGAAAGCCGCCTGGTTCACCACCGCTCTCCAAGAAGCCAGATGCACCTGCAGACACCTGGAGAAGAACTGGAGAAACACCAAGACAACCAAAAACCACACCACCTTCAAGGTCGCCATGACATACAACCACAACCAGATCAGAGCCACCAAGAGGAACTTAATCCACAACAAAATCCTGGCCAACTCCACCAACTCCAAGGAACTTTTCAGTGTCATTCAAGAATTCACCAACCCACTCAGCGAAGCCACAGACATCACCCCATCCAAAGACCTGTGCGACAAGCTTGGAACCTATTCCCACCTCAAGATCAAAAACCTCTACGACAACTTCATCAACCATCCGCCAGGCGCCACAGACGGCCCCCCGTACCCCAGAAACACCAGCCAGCCCACCATCTCCAACTGGACACCGATCACGGCCAAAGACGCTGCCTCGACCATGAAAATCATCCACTCAGGGGCCCCTACCGAACCAGCCCCCTCACATCTACCACAGAGTCATTGCCGCCACCGCACCCGAATTACAATGCACCATCAACACCACCTTCAAAACAGGCACCTTCCCAGATGGAAGTGCACAGAAGTCAGACCCCTGCCCAAGAAGCCCACAGCTGACCCCACCGACCTCAAGAACTTTTGGCCCATCTCGCTGCTCCCCTTCGCAGCCAAAGTTGTAGAGGAAATAGTCAACAGGAAACTGACATGATTCATTGAAAGGAATGCCATCATCGACCTGTCCCAATCCAGATTCCGAAGCAACATCAGCACAGAGACCGCCATACTCGCCGCAACAGATGACATCCACACCCTCCTGGACCGAGGCCACTCCACAACCCTCATCCTACTCGACCTATCAGCAGCCATCGACACCGTCTCCCACTGCACACTAGTCACCAGACTGCACAACACAGGCATACAAGGAACAACCCTGGACTGGATCTGATCATTCCTCACCGGTAGAAGCCAAAGGATCGGACTCCCACCCTTCCTCTCCGACCCCACGAAAATCACCTGCGGAGTCCCACATGGTTCATCACTGAGCCCCAACCTCTTCAACATCCACATGGCCCCCCTCGCAGTCATCGTCCGACAACACGCCTCAACATCGTATCCTACCCCGACGACACCCAGCTCATCCTCTCCCTCATAAAAGAACCCACCACTACCAAATTCAACTTCTAGAAAGGAGAAAGGAGATTCAGGGAATATATGGCTTGGCAGTTCGTGCTGGACTGTTTCCATGAGGCACATGGTCAAGACTGATTTGCATTTAGCTGGGTCTGAACTGAGGTGGCGAAGTGAGCTAAAGAATGATGATGTATTCAACCCAGATCTGTGACTGGGGGTGAGTGTCTGAAAAGTTTCAGTGCTCCGTACATCATCTCTTTGTGTTTGCTTTGTTTGCCATAGGTTGGCAGGGTATGCCCAGACGTGGGTCCCTTGCTCACTTTGCCACTGGATTCAAGCTTGCCTGGCTGATGAAGGGTGTTACCCAGAAACCGGTCCCAGGATGCATGTTTCCGGTTCAGGGAAGACCTGGCTTAGCAGTTTGGGCTGGACTGTTCCCATGAGGCACAGGGTTAAGACTGATTTGCATGTAGCTGGGTCTGAACTGAGGTGGCGAAGTGAGCTAAAGAATGATGATGTATTCAACCCTGATCTGTGACTGAGGGTGAGTGTCTGAAAAGCTTCAGCGCTCCGTCCATCATCTCTTTGTGTTTGCTTTGTTCGCCCTAAGTTGGCAGGATATGCCCAGACGTGGATCCCTTGCTCACTTTGCCACTGGATTCAAGCTAGCCTGACTGATGAAGGGTGTTGTCCAGAAACCGGTCCCAGGATGCTTGTTTCCGGTTCAGGGAAGACCTGGCTTGGCTGTTCGGGCTGGACTGTTTCCATGAGGCACAGGGTCAAGACTGATTTGCATATAGCTGGGTCTGAACTGAGGTGGCAAAGTGAGATGAAGAATGATGATGGATTCAACCCATATCTGTGACTGGGGATGAGTGTCTGAAAAGATTCAGCGCTCCGTCCATCATCCCTTTGTGTTTGCTTTGTTCGCCATAAGTTGGCAGGGTATGCCCAGACGTGTGTCCCTTGCTCACTTTGCCACTGGATTCAAGCTAGCCTGGCTGATGAAGTGTGTTACCCAGAAACCGGTCCCAGGATGCTTGTTTCCGGTTCAGGGAGGACCTGGCTTGGCAGTTCATGCTGGACTGTTCCATGAGGCACAGGGTCAAGACTGATTTGCATATAGCTGGGTCTGAACTGAGGTGGCAGAGTGAGCTGAAGAATGATGATGGGTTCAACCCAGATCTGTGGCTGGGGGTGAGTGTATAAAAAGTTCCATAGAAAAATAGCGGAGCAAGTATATGCAGGTCAGAATATGTGCTGCAAAAAAACAGCACTAGTAATATTTGAAAGAAAGAATTTTCAGCCATTGTAAATAAAAGCAAGTAGGAAGTGCACAGCTGCTTCAGGAGGCACAATAGAAAAAACAAAAATGGTGGGCACATGGCTTTCTTCAATGCACTCGTTGATATCAAACATAAAAATTCCTCAAGGAGGCATAATATAATGGCCGCAACACCCCGCAACGCTCTGAAGGTGATCCGATGCGGGAATCTGTACACTGGAGATGGAAAACGCCCATGTGTCACATCTGCTTGAGCTTTCCCAGCGATCGCACTGGAGCCTCAGCAGAGAGCAGCCATCCTGCGACTGCATCAAGCCACACCCCATTTCACCTCATCTTCCTCTGTAAGCAGCACCAGCAGCCTGCAGCCTTCTGAGGAGCTGCCAGATCAGCAAACTGCCCTGTCCGGCCCTGAAGAAGAGAAAACAAAGGGCTAATAATCCATTCTATCACCCAGCTTAGGCAGGAGCAAAGAAACCATTACATGTATATTCTGTCTATAAAGAATAAAATGCGCTCAGTTGTTAAATCAATGATATTAGTATCTTCTAGGACGCTTGCAAAATAAATTCATAAAAACAAACTCTTGATGCAACCGAAGATTTTAAAATGGAAGCAACCGTGGGTGGCCACATTATCTGGTAGTTTAACAGTTGCATTTTATTTACCCTCAATCATTTATATTTTTTCAGATTGCTGTTTTCCCTTCTTTATGTCTGAAAAATTCTTCAGCCTTAACAAAGGATTCCACTCAGCCTCCATGACCTCCATTCTGTATTATTAGGATTTTCCTCATTGAAATCACTTATTTGTCATGCCAGTTTAATATCAGTTCAAGCTGTAAGCCACAAAATACAATTTTAAATTTATCACTGGTGTAAAAGGTGCTAAAACAAGTGTAAATACACTACTATACAGCTCAACCTTGGAGTAAGTCAAGGAACACATATGGCCAACCACTGGTACTGCAACACGTTCCCTAAGAAATCAGAGGATACAGAGAATATAAAATAACACCCTAGGAACGTATAATAAATTAATTAAATATTTCACCATTTAAAATTATAGATATATATATATTTTTAATTTACCAAACATATATATTTAATTTTTAAATGTAATAATAACGTTTTTCATATCATTTAAAATGTTCTAAAATTAATTTGTAACCACGTTTATTTAACATTAAATAAAAATAAATCTATAAGTGAGGGTCAGTATTTTTAAAAATGATCATTAAAAAATTAATTTTTATAGATGCAATGAATACATATAATGGATTTATTTATTTTATACACACTTAACTTGATGGGTTAATGCACTGAAAAAGTGTACTTTATTATTTCTAGACAATAATAACTTTTAAATTAATTTCCATTTACACTACATTTTAAAATATATTTATTAAAAGAAAGAAAAGATTACAGTTCAATAAAGATTCCTAATCCTTTCCATGGGAAGACCTCCATCTCCTTGGTAGAGGTCTCTACTTTGATGGCGGGAATGTCTGTCAACTAGGAAGAGTGTACAGTAACCCTACAATCAAAAATACCATCATAGAAAGCTCAACACTCTCATTGAAGGGGTGGAGACATGTGAGTCTACACACAGATTAATATTTCCACTCAGAAATGGTGAATAGCAAAGACGTGGAGAGTTCACCTAGATGTATGTAAATATGCTTGTGGGCAAATATACATGAACATGTTCACTTTTGTGAACCAGGCGCCATGTGTTAGGAAGTGGTCCTTATCATGTCAACTGGTGAACACATTCAATCTCAGTGAGAATATTGCTATTAGTATGAATTATTAATTGTCAGTCCCTTGCATTTGTTGATTTTTCAACAGTTTGTAACGAGGTCACCATAATTGCCATGCTTACACATTTTTGTTTTTTGTTCTAAATATAGTTTTATCAGTAAAACTGCATGCCTATGAAAATATAGTGACTATTTCAATAAAAAATACACTGTCTGTAAATGATAATGTTCTCTTTTATGAAGCTTTATTAACCCCTTCTGCGCTCCCGTTGGCCAACTTAAGTTAAATTTAAGTTAAACTTAAGTTAGGATTTTGTCTTAAGTTTGTGTGAAGTTTTGGTCTTAAGACAAAATCCTAATTTAAGTTAAACTTATGTTAAACTTAAGTAAGGATTTTGTCTTAAGACCAAAACTTAAGACAAACTTAAGACAAATCCTAACTTAAGTTAAATTTAAGTTAGGATTTTGTCTTAAGACCAAAACATAAGACAAAATTAAGACAAAATCCTGAAGTCGTAAAGTTAGGATTCTGTCTCAGTTTACTTTAGTGAATCAGGCCCTAATTTGGTGTCCTCAGATTGATTCATGGGAGCTATGCAAATGCATCAAACAGGATATATCATAGACAATATGTGGCCTCAGTTGAATTTAGAAAATCCCCAACCTTTCAAATAAAATGGGTTTTTTTTATTTGTGAATCAAATAAAATATTTTGCCATTTCTTTATTTGTGTATTTGAGGAATGCTTGTTTCTTTTTGTGTATTGGTTTGAGGTCTAAATCATAGAAACTGTTAAAACGGAGGCCCACAGCTTCCATTAATGATTTGAGGGAGACCCCAGATTCCAATGTGATTTAGTGGAGGTAACAATTAGTTGGGGGGACATAGAAGCCAAAAGGTTACAAACCACTGATTGAGGGCATTTGTGTGTTCTGTTGGCCTTAGTAGTTGTATTTTAACTTCTGGGTGCTTTGATCATCACTAGTACCAGAGACCTCGGGAAACAAACATTCTTGTCAACCTCTGATGGCACCACTGCTACTTACCACCCCAGTGCCTGCTATGGAGGGATTTTTGTACCTGACAGTGGGAGAATGGCACTAGGTTGGTCTTCTGATAGTTGATCAGCAAGGTGAGATGAATGAGGTGGCAATGAAGGTTGCCATGAAGTTGACATGCAGCAACATTCAGATCATGTCTCAAGGGCAATGGAATGTGCAAATGCTGTACTTTAATTAGCTAATATATTGTATTTATATGTGATATATGTGCATATATGTCACGTTATTGTTTATTGAACATTAAGAGGGTTTCTTATTTTTGCTAATACTAGTCATGACTTGTTTTTAGGCAGCTCTTTCATATCACAGTGCCATTTCTACGTTCTGTAAGCGTAAATAATATGTACTTAACAATTGTAAGGGAAATGGTCCTTTCTGCAGGGTCGCCCCCAAACTTTTTGCCTTCCTCCTCCCCATTTTGCTGAATTCGTTTTTGTAGACTTTAGGGCTCTAGGCAGTTTACCACTACCAACCAGTGCTAAAACGTATGTGCACTCAGCCTGAAACATTGAAACATTGGTTTAGCTAAAATTTGCTTATTTGATTTGCTTTTTACGTCCCTACTAACATGCACTACATGTGCCCAGAACCTGCAAATTCAATTCTACTAGTGGGCCTGCAGAAAAGATTGTGCCACCCTCTAAGTAGCCATTTAAGCATCTCATGCCTGCCACTGCAGAGCCTGTATGTGCATCTTCCAACTGCCTTGTTGACCCAGCAAATTAACCTACTTGCCAGGTCCAAATCTCCCTTTTTATTACATTTAGGGCACCCCTAATGTAGGCCTTGGACAGGCCAAGGATAAAGGCAGTGTATTTAAAAGGCAGGACATGTACTTTTAAGTTTTACATGTCCTGGTAGTGAAATACACTTAAATACGATTTTCACTACTGCAAGGCCCGTATCTCCCATAGGATAACATTAAGATTGCCTTCTTACATTTTATAAGTGTAATTTCCAATTGGGAAAAGATGGTATCCCCAAGTTTGCTGTCTCTGGAATCACAATATAAAATCACAACTTATGGTGAAGTTGGATTTTAAATAGCAGTTCTGAAAATTCCACTTTTAGAAAGTTGGTATTTTTTTCATTTAGCCATTTGGTGCCTGCCGCCTGTCTCTGATGCACATCTGGAAAGGGTGACTACTGGGCTTTGTGCAATCCCTCTAGGCATCCACTCACAAAATAGAGCTTTGGTGTGATTTGATGGGTCATCCTGCCCGGATGGGAAGGAGGAGCTGGTCCCAGCCTCACTTACACCTAATAGCCTGTGTCCTGTCCCCACACAAATGGCTATTTACCCCCTGTAGTGAGTCTGGAGCCAGGACAGGAAGGAAGGACCTCTGTGCATTTCAAATATCTATTTTTGTAGTCTCCTCCACTTCAAAGGCACAACTGGGTATAAGTGCTGAACCGCAGACAACACCACTTCAGTACACTTCTGGACTTGGGCAGACTCTGCAAGGAAGACAGACTGCTGTCTGCTAAAGGACTGCCACTCTGCAGTACTACTGCTTTGCTATGCTCCTGCCTTGCTGTACTGCCCTGCTGCCTGCTGTTCCCCTGCCTAGGTGAGAAGGACTGAACCTACATCACTTGACCAAGAATGACTCCAAGAGCTAGCTTGCTGGCCTCCTGATCTGAAGTGTCAGGGAAATAAAAGACTTCCAACTTACCTGCTTCTGCTCCTGGACTCTATAATCTGTGAGACCTGCCCTGCCAAGTGGTGCCACCCCAGTCCTGGACTCCTGGTGGAGAGGCCTAAGACGCTTGCTTCAGTGAAACCACAGTGCCCGCTGTTGAAATGGGCATCAGCACAGTTGCGTGGATCAGACCTGACGCATCACCCCATTGCTGGATTGGAACTGGCGCCTTGCTCCTGTTGCATGGATCGGAACCAGCACATCAGTCCTTTGGCATGACCGGAACTGGTGCATTGCCTCTTCTGTGTGGATCAGTGATATGCATCACATTTGGAACTACCACTGCACATGATCTTCACATCTCCGTTGACAGCATCTTCAAGGACAATGCAAATCTCTACAGCGCAGATCTACATTCATCGGAGTGGATGCATCGTCGCTGCTGTGCGATCAGGACAGGTGAATCTCCACCACTGCTTGAATCAACACCAAAAGATTGCTTCGGCTGTGGCCCGCATCTTCGATGTTGAAGTAGCTAGGATCAAGGTACTTTTGTTCAGTGGGCATCACTGGTTCCCTGTACCCAGACCACCTTCCATCACGGTTGACCTGAACGTTTGCCTTTGTCCCAGTAAGGCACAACCAGATATCCCAAGTAATCACTTGTTGCTCCTTAGCTCTATTTTACAGTTTATTGTTTAAAAATGCATATCTCAAGTTCTACTTATAGAATTTTTGCCATTTAGGTCTTGTTTGGTTTATAAAAGGAAGTTCTATATATTTTTTTTAAGTTCAAGAAAAGTTTTATTGAAAAGATTAAAATGATCATAAAAACAATACTTCGTATAGACAATCATTTACCAATGCATAAATACAAGAAAGAGTAATAAAGAATGATAATGATATACAATAACCGCTGAAGTAATAAAAAGATAACATAGAACATTATATGAAAACGGTCAAAGGTTCACAAAAATCGCAAATAACAGTACATGTCAAAAATACACAGTTCAAAAGATAGTATGGGGAATGATAAGTTAAGCAGGGTTATATACAAACAATGGGTAGTCAAGGAGGCTTGGTAACTTCTTGTAATGAGCGAGCAAGTAAAGAAGTGTTCCTCATGGCATCATTTAGAAATTGTGTGAGGGGGCACCAAAGGTGTAGTTGTTTTGTAGCAAGAGAGATAGGATGAACGAGTGCTGTATCTAGGCGATGATTGTGACACACAGCACACCACCAAGCTAAATGAGACAATTTAGAGAAATCTTTTCTTTTTTTTATATCTGTTGAAAAGCTACAGCTAGTAACAAATCAATGAGTAGTAGCTGGGATTGTCCTCTTTTCCAGTCCGCTGTTGAGCTGCATAAGAAAATGTTTGTAAGGGAGAGGGGAGCTGTGCTGTGAAAAATAGTGTTACTTTGGTGCCAAACCTGTTCCCAAAATATAAAAATGTGTGTACAAGTGAATAGCATGTGTTTGAGATCAGCGTCATCCTGGGATTATGTCCAGCAGATAATGGGAGTTGTGCAATGTATCTTATTTAGGTAGGCGGGGGTAAGAAACAATTGGTTATTCATAGAAGTTCTATATTTCTAACATGGTGGGGATTCTTTGTGTGGTGTTTTCACTGTTTTACTGTTTGAAGTGTTTCCCAAATACTTTCAACATTGCCTCTAAGTTGAGCTTGACTGCCTGTGTCAAGCTACCAGAAGGTAAGTGTAAAGATTTACCCAACACAGGAACATAAGTTGGTAAACTTTATTTGTAGCATGAGAGAGAGATACCTCCAGCTTGCTCTTCCAGCTCACAATCTTCTTCTCTCCTTCAAACATCAACATTCCACCTTAGCAACAAGCCTTCCATTCTACTGAGCTCTTACATGTACATTGAGCTCTACACATTTTCCCCCTTACATATATTACATAACACATTAAATGAGAAACCAATATTAATCATGCACAATGTGGTCAGGAGCTCGAGAATTGGAAACATTCCCAGTACTCCAAGCAGAACCATCCCTCAGAATGAGAATGTTTTTCTTTACCATCTTAACCTGTATAGGTTGAGAACATTTGCTTTCTCCTTTAATGACATTTCCCCCCCATCTCCAACCCTTATATCATGATCTTTAACACCTTTCCTAATATTATAATGCCTGGCCGCAGCCTTCTGTTGCTCAACAACATCGTTCTTAATAGCATTACGGTCAACCCACACACACTCTTTGCTCTTCAGCCATCCTGGAACCTCCTTCATTCCTGGTTCGCGACCCTTAAGAGAGATGAAAGGGGAAACACCTGTTACCGAGTGTGGCGTAACTCTATATGACCACACCAATTTTTTTAATTAATCTGACCACGACAAACCATTGGAAATGGAAAGTTGGATGTTGTCCATTATCAACCTATTAACTCTCTCCACTAGGCCATTGGCTTGCGGTCTGAATAATGCAACCTTTTCATGCTTGATTCCCATATTTGAAAGAAATTCCCTCATTTTATTGGAGACCAATTGAACCCCGTTATCTGACACAAGGGTTTTCGGTATGCCTTCATTTAAGAACACCCTTTCCATCAAGCCAATTACCTTTTCTGTCTCAATGCTATCTGTACTTTCCACTACAAACCACTAAGAGTGATAGTCCACTAGAACCATTAAAAATTTGCTTCGAGAACCAAGCTTCATAATGGGTCCTAAAAATCTATCGCCAACCTTTCCCACGGATGACTGGGAAAATCTGGACACGCAAGCGGTGGTTGCCTCACAACTTTTGTCTTATCACTACTAGCACAGGCATAACAGTCCGTGACCAACTCCTCAACTTCACTGTCCATGCTTGGCCACGAAAACGATTGTCGCACACGTCTCTTGGTCATATTCCTGCCCAAGTGACCCTCATGAGCTATATTTATTATTTTGCGTCTGAGACCTTCCGGCGGTACCAACTTATTTCTCCGCCACAACTTTCCTTCATCTATACTCAACTCTGTTCCCACATTCCAATAACCCTTGAAGTTAACGTCTTGACCACAGTTCTCTTTCCATCCTGCTGACACACACACCATCACCTCTTGTAACACTTTATCTTGCAACATCGCTTCTTCCCATTGTTCTTTATCAAATGCTTGCTCTTCGCTATGCTTAATTACATTTACGCCCTCATCCAAGTCCTCATCAACTGCGTCAATAGGCATTCTGGAAAGATAATCAGCCACCACATTTTTCACACCCTTCATATACTCCATTTCAAAGTTGTACTCCATTACAGATAGAATCCATCTAGAAATCCTTGGAGTAACATTTCCTTCTAATCCTCTACCACCTTTAAACAAATGCACTAAGGGCTTATGATCAGTGCAGACTTTAAAAGGTAACCCCCAGACAAAATAGCGAAAATGTTTTATACCCCAACAACATGCCAGGGCCTCTTTCTCAATGACCGAATAGGATAACTCTGACCCTTGGAGTCTTCTTGATGCAAATCCAATAATTCTTTCATTACCCTCGTACACCTGAGTCAAGACAGCTCCAATGCCAACTGCACTAGCATCTGTAGTGACAAAAGTTTTGGCATTCACTTTAAAATGTCCTAAAGTGGGAGCATGGAGTATACAATACTTTATACGTTTGAATGCTGCGTTACATTTCTCATCCCTACTGATTGTCACCCCATTTTTCATTAAAAGCCTTAAAGGTTCCACTATTTCTGTGAACCTACATACAAATTTGGAACAGTACTCTTCCAGCCCCAAAAACGACTTTAGCTGTTCCTTATTGTTTGGGTCAGAGGCATCGTTGATGGCTGACACAATACTTTTCTTAGGCTTGATTCCCATTTCCGATATTTCATGTCCCAAATACGTCACCTTACTCTTCCTCAATTGACACTTCTCCCTCTTTATAGTCAACCCATGCTTTTCCATACGCATCAATACCTCTTCCATAACCGCATCATGATGTTCACCATTTTTTCCCACAACTAACACATCATCTTGAAAAAACAGAACATTCTTTACCCCTTCAAATACTTGTTTCATGACCCTTTGGAACACTGCAGAAGCAGATGCCAGACCGAATGGCATCCTGCAATAGCGAAAGGCACCCAATGGAGTTACAAAAGAGGTGAGATGTCTTGATTCCTCACTGAGATTAATTTGGTGATAGGCTGACGACATGTCAATAACACTGAAAATCGCTCCACCACCCATTGCAGTCAGCATTTCTGAAATGTTAGGCAATGGTTGTCTATCAACCCAGATGTTCTTGTTCAGGTCGCGCAAATCCACACACAAACGAATCTTGTTTCCCTCCTTGGGTGCGACCACTATGGGCGCCAACCATTCTGAGGCCTCAATAGGCTCAATGATTTTTTGATCTAACAATTTGTTCAGTTCATCTTGAAGGGGGCCTCTCATTAAGTGGGGAACATTCCTTACTTTGTGGACAACTGGCACAGCTTTATGTTTTAGGATGATTCTGTGAGAAAAGTTTACAAGCATACCAAGCTTATCTGAAAAAACATTGAAAAACTTTTTCATCACATTTCTGTCATAATCATCTACATCGTGCACAACCACGGACTTGACAGGTTGATCAGCATTTGGATTCAGCATTATCCCAAGGTCCCTCTGGTGACGCCAGCCTAGTAAATTGGACCCTTGCTTTGTTAAGTATACTCTACCATAAATTTTTTCCCTTGCAAAGCCTATTACCATCCATTTAAGGCCAATTATATCTATAGTTTTTCCACTGTAACCTACCGCTTTTATGTCAGGAACACCCCAATCCTCCATTCTACTTGTGTCTTTCCATACCTTGAGATACATGTCTTTGGACAACAAAGTGTAAAGACTCCCAGAATCAATTAACATTTTCACATTGCCTCCATCTAAACTGATCATTGAGTGAGGTTTTTCTAGTTTATCCGTGCTTTCCATATCTATACCATTACTATTTACCAAATTACAATCTACCTCCTCAAGAACAGAAGACCCATCTACACAAAGCATCAACTCTTGAATATTCTCACATGTGTCATCAACTTCTTGCACATACTGAGTTTTAGAATTGCACATCTTAGCAAGGTGTCCCCTCCTGCCACATGCTCTGCAAATCGCATTTCTAGCCATGCATCTGAGACTTGAGGCAATGTGCCCAGGAGCACCGCACCTGTAACACTTAAAGCTACGTGCACTAGTTGGTTGCGACAAGTTTCCAGAACGTGTAGTAGCCACTGGTATATTATTTCTTGTACGGAGGCTATCAGCAGACTTAGCTGTTGGTTTAGGTTGTGTTTTCCCCATGTACTTCACAACCTTGGTTTCATCAGCAAAAGCTTGAATATCAGACTCCTTAGAATTTAAATCTTTTGCCCCCAAATCTTTTGATGTGATTTGTTTCGTCGCCAATGAACTACTACACTTGTCCATCTCTTTTATCCATAAATCCGAATGTTCTAATCCCTTGGCTATTTGTATTGCTTCCTCTAATTTACAATCTTTAATAAGAAGCTTTTCTCGTACCCTCTTATTATTGGTGCATCTGACAATTTGATCACGTATAAGTGAATCTGTTAGCCCCTCAAAACCACAAGTAAGAGAGAGTCCCCTCAATGCCGCTACATAGCTTGCAATATCCTCATCCGGCTTTTGTACGTGACAAAATAATTTATGTCTCTCTAGGACAACATTAATGTTTGCAATAAACCTTACTTCAAGCATTTGCATGCTCATCTCATAAACATTGTTGGGTTGCCCATCACCAATTCCTAAGGAAATTTCAGGAAGGTTTTCCTATAAACGTCTTCCTTCTACCCCTAAATGGTGAAGTAATATGGCTTGTCTGCGTATGGGACCATATTTATCCGCCCCAGTTGCCAAAATATATGTTAAAAATAACTTTTTCCATTCTTTCCAGGGAATGGGAGGATCCCCCGGTGTTGGTAGAAAGGAAGGAGGTGCTGCCAAACCTTGGTCTGCCATAGTATCAATAAATAATTATCACCAACTTATTATATTTACTTAGAATATGAATGTCCACAAATTAAATTTGTTTTGAACCTGTTGAGAAAATAATGCACATTAGTGGGTATATAACTTATTTGGAAACATGTTTTTCAAAAGCATAAAACGTAAAGCAGTATGTTGAAAGAACACATCATAGGAGAAAGCTTTCCCAATGTGCTAAAATGGCCGCCGCGTGAGTATTTAGCACTATTTCTTTGGGTGGTTGGGCGCACTTTGTTGATTCCACTGCGTGTGTGCGCACGCGTTGAACAGAGGAGTAATGGAAGAATCGTATGCGAGCTGTGATCGAGTGCGAGGCAAGCTCGCGAGCAACCCGATATGAGTTAAAAGATGCTATTTTCAACGTTGCGTGTTCTCTTGCTAATAGAATTGCCAAAAATTTGCAGAACACTCCAAAATCATCAGCTTGGGCACAGTTAATTCCCTTGTACAAGCGTGTCAGGCAATATTGAATAGGCAGGGGCACAGTTACTCGCAATCAATAAACGTGTTCGTTGATTCTCCGAAAACAAACAGAGCTTCCCAAAGATATCCAGTATCCAAAATGCACACCCAATGAATCACCACATGGACACAGGCACAGTCAGGTCTAATCCGCTTCACTTCAGTGGCATAATCAGGCAAAAATACGGAACCGGGCACAAACAATGTTATAGAACCGTTGGGCAGATGTGATGCAGGCTTGCTAGGACAGTTAATCTTTTCGTGGGAGCGTGTAAGACAAAATTAGTTGTAGCTTGTAAACATGCTTGTTGAGTATTCGAAATCAAATACAGTTTCCTTTTGTTAGATATATTAGCCAGATGCAGATGCAAAACTCCAGTTAATGAAACTTGAAATCCGTAGTAAACTTTCACACGTTATCAATTAAACTTCAACGTGTTGGAAGAGCTTGTAGAAAGATACTTGCACGATATACAGTACATACCAAGGGTGAATATCTTGCTTGTTTATCTTCAGAATCTGCCAATCTGCCAATTGCGTAGGTTCTTGAATCAATTAAACTCAGTGGTTTATCCAGGGATGGAGGTACTCGTAGACTGCTCCCTGCGCAGCTTAAGTCGCTCGTCGCCAATGTAAATATTTACCCAACACAGGAACATAAGTTGGTCAACTTTATTTGTAGCATGAGAGAGAGATACCTCCAGCTTGCTCTTCCAGCTCACAATCTTCTTCTCTCCTTCAAACATCAACATTCCACCTTAGCAACAAGCCTTCCATTCTACTGAGCTCTTACATGTACATTGAGCTCTACAGTAAGCACAGGTTAATTTAGGGTTTGCCTGCTTACCCTGACTAGGATTGTGGTTGCTGCATGACTAGTCTTCATACCCCAGTAAACCTACAACCCAATTTCTAACAATAAAGCAATAACTTACAAGAGCGGGTATTGCATACTGCTGACCTTTGCTACCACTCTACTTCTGTTCTCCCTCCCAAACAAAAGACAAGCTGCATACAAGAGGTATAGGCTTTTCTTGTACTCTTTCCTCTCCATTACAGGAAAATCCTTTAGATATTGTGCAGGCGAGTATACCTCAAAGTAACTGATCCGAAAACTATAAACGACTTCTCATCCTACAGAAAGGGTGATTACCCTAGAAGGATGCCCCAGAGCCTACAGGCAATCCAAGAATGCATTTCTTCTACCGGATACCTGTTAAACCTGGCATCATTGGCATGGTTTTCCTCCTAACTGTTTGTCTTTGCACCTCCTGTTTTGCTGACTTCATTTTTGATGGCCTTAAGACTCTGTGGACTTTATCATTGCTAACCAGTACAAAGTTCTTGTGCTCTCTCCTTAAAACATGGTAAGATTGACTTATACCCAATTGGCATATTTCATTTACTTGTAAGTTCTTAGTAGGAAGGCACTACCTGTGCCCAGGGTCAATAAATGAAATTCTATTAGTGGGCCTGCAGCACTGATTATGCCACCTACTAGCACCTTAAACATGTCTCAGGCCTGCCATTGAAGCCTGTGTGTACAGTTTTAAACTCCTATTTCGACTTGGCAAAATGAACCTTTTGCTAGGCCCAAATCTTCTTTTGTATTACATATTAGTAATCCTTACGGCAGGCCCTGGACAGCTAAGAGGGCAGGGTGCAGTGTATTTCACATGTTAGATGCATTACAAAAGTTAAACATGTACTTTTATGGTTTACATGTCCTGGTAGGCGAAATCTCCTAAATTCATTTTTCACCACTGCAAGGCTTACATCTCCCATAGGATAGGATAGGAAGTTAACTTATTACATTTAATAAGCTGTAATTTCCAAATGGGAGCAGGTACCCACTTCATGTTTGGTATCTTTGGTCTTGTAATGAAAAATCGTAACCTATGGTGAAGTCGGATTTTAAATTACAAATTTGAAAATGAAATTTTTGAACATTGTCATTTTCGTGTCTTTGCCATATGGTGTATGCAGCATGCCTCAGGGTCAGAAGACTGCATGTAGTTGACAATAGGCTTTGTGTATTCCTCCTAAACAGCACCATCCAGTAGGGAGCTTAGGTATGTCTGGATGGGCCATTACTGGCATGATGGGAGGGTGGATCTGGGCACTACCTGCTTACACTTGAATAGGCTGTGTCATGCCTCCTTGCAATGGGTTGCATGCCCTCTGTAATTAGTCTGGAGCCAAGGCCAGGAAGGCCGGGCACCTGTGCACTTCCAAGGCCTGCCTCTAGATGCTTCTCCCCACTTTAAAAGCACAACTAGCTACAAATATTGGACTCAGACATCAACTCTTCAGTACTCTTCTGTACCTGTGGATACTTAGCCAGGAAGAAGGACAGCTGTGCTGCTGAAAATACTGCCACTCTGCTGGACTGCTGCCCTGCTGCTCTCTTGCCTGGGTGAGAAGGACCAGACTTGCATCTGTTGAACCCAGCAACACCTGAATGACTCCAAGGGCTCATTGGCTGGCCTCCTTACTTGAGCCTCAGGGACAGAAGGCTCCAACAACCTCGACCCGGCAGCTGGAGTCTGCAATTTATGAGTCTACTCTGCCATGTCGTGCCACTCCGGTCCTTGACCCTTGAAAGTGGGCCTACGGTGTTCTGCCAGCCACTGTGGGTCCAGTGAAACTGACTCATCTTATCTGCTGCACAGTGCAATCCCAAGCAGAACCAATGCATTGCAGCTGCTTTGTGGAATGGTACTGACACAAAGAGACACATTGCATGGCAGCCCGTTGCCCCATCAGAGCCGCCACTGCATGACTCATCCTTGATGCAGGCCCTTACATCCTTCTTTGACGGCAGTCTTAATAACGATGATGGACTCCGTATTGCTGCCTCACAGCTCCTCGGAACCGACGCATCACTCCAAATGCACAAAACATCCTCGATGCTGGAATTCGCAACACAAGCCCTCATCGATGGGATCCTCAATGACAATGCAGAACTTCGCACAGCCTCACCGCACCTTGAAAACGATACATCACTTTGGCTGTGCAACGCATCTTCGACACGGATCCTCGCAATGCTGTGCAAATCAAGGGTTGAGGTACTTTGTTCAGTGGGCCTAACTGGGTGCCTGTAGCAAGGCCATGCTCCATCGCGGTCGGCCTGAACTTGTTGCTTTGTCCCTGTCCAGCTTAACCAGATAGCCACAGTAGGTGCAAGTGCTTTTTGGTGCAAAAATACTTAAACCTGCATATCTCAAGTTCTACCGATTGGATTGTTTTCATTATGGTCTTGTTTTATTTACTTTAAAATTATTCTATTATTCAAACTTGGTGGAGATCCTTTTTGTGTGGTGTTTTCACTTTATTTCTGTTTGAGGTGTTGCACAAATACTTTACACATTGCCTCTAAGTTAAGCTTGAGTGCCCTGTGCCTTACCATGGCAAGGATGTTGGTTGCTGCTTTACCAGGGCTCACACCGCAGTCAACAAACAACTCAATTTCTTACAACATTCAACACATACTCCACGAAGATGTCTGAAATAGAAATTAAATAAGAGAATGCTGTAGTTTAGGATCTGAAATGAAACAAAGCCAGCTATTAAAAATAGGATTGGTAAAGCTGGAGTGTTTCGCCTGCACTGTGAGAAGAGCAGTATTACTAGTTAATTGGAGAGAGACAACTTCAGCGGGTAAGGGCTGAGCAAGTGCAGCTCACTCGGCTGCAAGCTTCTGGTGTGAAACCCCTGCAGGATCCGAAGGGCTGCTCTGCAGCTGACAGATCCGTGCTGGCTGTGTATGCAACACAGGACTACTTACCTCCCACATCTTTAGTGACATACTGTAAAGCCAATGGCACAGAGCAACTATCCTCGAAATATTGTGGCCTTTTATTAATCAAATAAGCATGCGCAACAGAAAGGCTCAGGCTGACAGTAACCAGACGCTAAAATCTAATTTATAGACTTACATGAGGCCAGTTTAACTATTTGCATCCACAGCCTCTGGTATAAAGTATCATGGGAACCGGAGTCCTGTTGGATAGAAGGTATTTTATAACTCGTATCTCAGAGTGACAGACTGGGGATAACAGATATGATTAACTACATAATTTGGGGTCTGTCTTCGTCCACCGAGTTTGCTGACTGAGTCGAATCCATGAGCATATAGGAATTACTTTGGTTTAATCCATCACAAACGACTTGCTATCTCGAGGGAACGGTAGACTTAATAAAGTATCTAAAATTGTAATATTTTGAATGAAAATGCCATACAATTTTTGAGTGTTTAAAAAAGTAATTCTGAAACTTTGAACAATGGCCTTTTGTACAAGTGCAGCCTTCAGCTTTACCCCTTAAGGTACATGCCTAACAATGTGAGTTCGGAAAAACAAAAGGAAAGAAACCGAAATTATAATACTCTGGGAGCTGAATTATCTTGGTACTCGGCTTTTTTTTACAAGGAACAAACACAAAAAGTTAACGACAGAAGTAACGACTCCCATACACGGAGTACTTTTTGTCGCATATCGTTAAATATTAAGAACAAACACTGATATCACACTTTAATCAGAAGATATCTTATTTAAAAATAAAATGCAAAGTTCTCGTTCAATGTGTTTGCTACACATATTAGCTATGAGACATAAACTGTAGAAAAGCGTTCACACGCCCCGTGGAACAGATGCTTGGAAAAATACTTGTCAGACAATCGAAGAACTGCGAAAGATCACGCAGCAATGACTGGAGGAACTGTCTCAACTTCTAGCATGCTGAAACTTGCCCAATTTCAACCCAACGCCATAATGAAGTCACCGGGGACACATAACTTCAACACGGGCATGACTGTTGTTCCTAGTAAACAGGCCATAATGATTGCTTTAATTGTCCTCACCGTAGGAAAGGAATTGAGCAAAACAAAAACATGACAAAAAAGCCAACTTATGATTTATGTGACTTCCGTGGTAAGATAGACCAGCATTTATTGTTGTTTTATTGTAGAAGCACTAGCACTTTTCTCTGTTGTTACACTTTAGATGCATTAGCACTTTTATTATTGTATCTTATTTTAGGGTTTTTGCACATTGTCATTTTGATGGAATTATTGCCGATGCTACAAGCTGCTATAGTCACATTTTCTTAAAAATACTTTTTTGTCATGAAATGAATAAGATAATAGATGAATGGTTTTAAAGAATATTTTTTATGTATACTATGTACTTAATGCTCTGCTCAATAAAAAAAAAAGCCAACTGTAGGGCTGATTTTTCTGTTTCATAACATCGACATTTATTGCCTTAACAATGATTTCTTTCATAACTTAAGCCAAAAAAATAGCTGAAAGAGCATGTTCGAAGAAAGTGGATGCAATCAAAGTTTGTACTGTCAGTCCTATTATATTTTTCACAACCAGTGTAAAGGAATTAGTGGTTCAAAACGAATGCATGCACGTTTTATTAAATAATGTACACCGTACTTAAGACTTCGAGGTGGCTCATCCGCTACAGATTGCACTGACAGGTAAATCTTTCTAATTTTCGGCATTTGCTGGTTGTTCAAGCACAGACGGTCCAATGACAATGAACATTTTAGGAAATTCTGCAGCTAATACTTTAACCCCTTCGCCGCGGCAGGAATTCCGCCGCGGCGCTGTGGGGGGTTTGGGGGCAGCGCGGTGGCGCTGTGCTCGTGACGGAACCGCTCCGTCACGAGCCACGGTTGAGCTGTGCTCATGACGGAGTGGTTTCGTCACGTCTCCGCCCACTGCGCTAATCTCCCGCACAGGCGGGGAATTAGCGCCATGTGGGCGGAGCGGCGGCCAACGGCCGCAGCATGACGGAACCACTCCGTCATGAGCACAGCGCAACCGTGGCTCATGACGGAGTGGTTCCGTCATGAGCAGGGAAGGGGTTAACAATCATTGTCCGTTTAATTTTAGAGTCGATTGGTAAAGCCTAGGAAAACTTCTTCGAAATTGACCACTTTCGTAGAGTTCATGGAGTAGCCCTCACCTCACACCAAACAGATAATTTGCCAATGAAAAATGCAACTGCAGTATGTCAGGGGCGGAGTGACCGGTGGTGCATCTGGTGCCGTGGCACCGGGGCCCAGAAGGTGTGTGGGGGCCCGATCGTCTAGGACCGGTTGTGTATTATTTAACAGGCCCACTCAGTATATTTATAAAACTGCTTTACTGGGGCCTACGTCTCTGTTTAGTATTTCCCAGGAAGTGAATGTTGATGGAGTTGGTGGGTGTTGCAGAAAAGCAAAGGATGAGTTAGGAAGATAGAATTCGAGTATGGAAAGAAAGAGGGGAGATGTAAGCAAATGAGAAATTATCATAAAAATAAAAATAATGGAAATAAAGATAAGAGGCGAGAAGGAGGAGAGAAGTTTCAGTGAAAAAAAGGTTAAAGAAATATTATAGTTAAGTGAATTTGTCAGTGACAACATTAATGTTGTGAACTAAAAAAAGCCACATAAATTCACCTGTTATAGTTAGTATAGCTGACTATAACTTGTGCCCCTGCCATGCAGTGCTTATGACCTCACATATGACATAATTCATGACATGTTCTCTATGACATCATTTGTGGCATCACTGATGAAATCTCAAAAGACATCACTGATGACTTCACTGATTAAATCATACTAGCTTCTTTTGTACACTTTACTCTATAAACAGGTGTAACCCTCTGCCGAGCTAGGCCCTGTGGCCAACCCCCTCCATGCAGCCAATCCCACGCTGCACACACCCTTTGGCCGTGCACATTGGGGGTTTGGGCCTGGCCACATGGCCAAAACTCGTGAAGGTAGCCAGCCCCACATTGGGCAGGGCCTTCTGTCATGTATGGCAGTGGGTTGGCCATAGACCAGGCCTTGTGGCCAATTCTCTGTATGCAGCCAACCCCAAGCTGAGCACTATCTTCGGCTGGGCACAGTCGGGCATTGGCCACAAGGTCATGCCTGCGGCCAGGCCCTGTGGCCAACCCCCCCCAATGGCAGCCAACCCCACACAGCACAAAGCCGTCAGCCATGCCTGTTAGGGGGTTGGCCATAGGGCTGGGCCATGGAGATCCCATTCCTCGGGGCCTTTCAGGCCTGAAAACCCGAGTCCCGGGCCCCTCATCATTTACTTTAGGGGGGGTGGGGGGCTATGTGACCCCTCTCCCTGAGCCTCCAGAGGCGCTGTGGAGCCCACCCTGGGGCTAAAATGTGTTTATATGGGGAGATGGGCTGTATGCCCTGCCTCAGCCTCTAAAGGCCTTGGATAGTCCATTACCGGGCAAAAATTTAACAAAAAGGGGAGGAGGGCCACATGATCCCCTTCTTGAGCTTGTAAATGCCCCAAAAAGCCCACCCCTCTGGCCGAGATTACTTAAAAAGGGGAGTGAGGCCCTATCCCCTGGGGCCCACATTTGTAAAATGTGGGTGCCCTAAAGCCCACCAGGGCATCCACCATACTCTAATTTGGGGTCCCAGTGACCCCATTCGCCTCCCCACACACAGTGGGAGCAAGCATTATTTCCACCTGCAAGGAGAAGCTTCTAATGCTGCTCCCTGATGGCGTGTGCAATATTTTAATCTGTTTCCCTGCCCGCATCACTGCAGGCAGATCGGAAGAGGAAACAGAACAAAAGTCCAATCTCGGCAGCCAGGAACATTTTCAAAGCTCCTGCCAGCAAACTTGGCGTTGGCTCCCGCTAGGTGCAAAATTTAAAAATGCTCCATCCAAGTGAGAGCAAACACAGGTTTCCCTGCCCATGCCTGTGCGAGCAGGAAACCTGTAATGTCCTGGAAGTGGACTCCCCGGGACATAGATACTGAGCCGAGTCTGAGGTATGGGGTCCCCAGGGTCATTAATGGTTCAGGGAGGGATGCTACATGGCCCCCTCACCATTTTGTAAAATTTCAGCCCGGGGGTGGTCTCCCCGGGGCTTTTGGAGATTCAGAAAGTGGGCCACGCAGCCCCCCTCCCAATGCAAACAAATTGTGCCCGGGGTGGGCTCCGTGGGGTCTCTGGAGTCTTGGTGAGGGTGGTCAAGCAGCCCCCTCCCCTTTATGAACACACTAAATGCAACCCAGCTTACATTTGTTTTTTCGAGCCTGTGGGAGTCCTGAGGGATTGCATCATTTTTGCCAATTTATTTTCTTTCTGGCCCAAGGAGATATCCTTTTGGGTTTCCCTTTATGGGGCCTAGAGTATCAGTGTATCCCTAACCTGCCCACTTATATATTTTATTAAACTTGCTCAGGGCAGGGAACTTAGTCCCTGAGTTCTGTAATGGTAGCCTGCAACATTTTTCTCATGTTGCTGACAGCCAATCAGAGAGCTCGCTCCCGCTGGAGTCTAACTCGTGTGGGAGTGAGATGGCCCATGCCTGGACCAATCAGAATGCTCGATTTTTAAATTGCCGGCCCTGCGAGAGTCTCTCAAGACTCACTGACCCAACTATCCAGATATACAATTATATTTCAACCTTAATTTCTCAAACACTACTGAACGGATTTACATCAAATCACAAAAAGCACAATCTGCATACCAAGATTTTGCTTCCTGCTGAATTTGGTGTAATTCCATTCAACAGTTTTTGCTGAAGCCCATCTTAAAAAATCTATGGAAAATGCACAGGAATTTTGCATTTAAGACTCCTCTTTTTTCTCAGCTCACTTTTGACAGGTCACCCTGAAACCTTCCAGAATCAGATGTAGAAGATACACTCTTTTCAATCATACATTGCCTGTCTATGTCTAAAATGGCAAATATCAGAAATTGAGATCATTTTAAATGCAAGTTGTTATTCACTGCCCTATCAGACCATGATCCAAGAAGAATGTCATTGACGTGATAGACCACAAACAATACTTCTTCCTCTTCAGTAAATTCTTATCTTGTCACCTTGTTTATCCAAATTGTTAAAATAATTTCAAAATGATTTAACATTGAAGCTGACTTTTGTTTCTTCGTTAGCATATTTAGAAATGGCCTTGACGGTAGAATATTGGGACCAATTCTTGGGAATCGCATTCTCTTCTTTGTTGGATCTCATTGGTCATGAAAAAAATTGAAGATTATCTTTACAAAATTGTGTACACTACTGGGAGATTTGTTAGCTAGTTTCTTGAACAATGTTAGTCAGTCAAAAATATTTATTGTATCGTTAATTAAAATCTTGACAATATAAAACATTTGAAAAGGCATGTTATTCGAAGAACAATAAAATAAAAAAAAATAAAAAAAACATTGTGTGGCAATCTCACACAGACAGATGTGATATCCACCAAAAAACATGTTTTAAGATCTAGTACTGTTAGATTAGAGGTGTTGCAATTGTTAAAACTCAATTGCAACACTGCCAGACTGTAAAGGGCATATTGTCCATACAGCAGAGAGTTGTCAGGCGGCAATCATCTCTCGGCTTTGTTGTATTTGTATTTTTTTAAGATAATTTTGCACTGCTGTAAAGATTTTGCCTATTCTTGCGAGTTTGAAGGTGGTCATGGCGCTAAAAATCCAGTTAATGGCATGGTTGCATGTTCTTAAGCAATGGGTTAAAAAATTGGCTCTAAGTGTATTCTCCGGAAGTGGAGCAGCATCAGGCAGCAACATAAAAGTTGTGAAAGTTTCAAATGTGTAACCACACAGCCTGCGCTTGCCGATATTGTAGATGAGTGGCCACTTTGGGATCAAGTATTTGATTTGTAATGCCAGCATCCTCGCAGCCAAAATTTAGGTTAGGCAGACATTCCTGGGTGTCCAGTTAAGATATGATTGTGCCTGGAGGCCAGCATGGCAGTCGTTGTTGAATGAGACTGACAGGGCCTTTAGTGACTAGTCGGAAATTCCAGACCCCACACCGAGAAGCAATATCGGAAATGATTAATTTTGCCCCCCTCACGGAGACTGAGGTTTTAAAGGCAATGGGCAAAGTTAAGTCAGGATCCCCCCTAGCCCCCTGTCCCCATTTCATTTTTGCTCAGACAGCCCCAACCATCTGCCCGTATGTCACCCAGCTCTTCAATAAGTCTCTTAACACTGCCACTTTCCCTGATATCTGGAAACAGGCAGTAGTAATTCCTTTGCTGAAAAAGGCAGGAACAGATGTTCTCAATCCTGAAAACTATTGCCCAATCTCCCAACTTCCATATCTCTCTAAAGTTTTGGAGAAGTTGGTGAATAGACAATTATCTAATTACCTTGAAACTAACGACTTGCTGGACCCCTGTCAGACTGGTTTCAGGGCTACCAACAGCATGGAGGCAACGCTACTGGCAGTATCGGATAACACCAGACCTTGTACTGACCAGGGAGGAGCCGTAGCTTTGATACTTTTAGACCCGTCGGCAGCGTTCGACACGTTCTCACATAATAGAATGCTGG
The DNA here is from genome assembly GCF_964204655.1 of Triturus cristatus. Classification (NCBI taxonomy): domain Eukaryota; kingdom Metazoa; phylum Chordata; class Amphibia; order Caudata; family Salamandridae; genus Triturus; species Triturus cristatus. Next base: position 505,998,248 of record NC_140591.1, read on the forward strand.
AAAGCCTTAATGAAAAGGGATTCCAGTCTATAGCTCTAAAATGGCTCTGCTCGTTTTTCAGTAATCGAACACAAACAGTTCGACTAGGTCATTTCCAATCTAAATCCAGTACCATCAGCTGTGGTGTCCTACAAGGAGCATCGCTAAGCCCTACTTTATTTAACGCCTACGTTTCATCCCTGGAGGAAATTAGTAGAAAGTGGGGAAGTGGTATCTGCTCCTACGCAGACGACACACACCTGATGGTGGCCCTCGAGGAAAGACCTGAAGTCACCAAAATAAAGTTACACAACTGTCTCTCAGAAATGGCACAATGGATGCAGGAGCATTGCTTGAAATTAAATGCAGGGAAATCAGAAATCCTGCTCTTTGGAGGGGCCAAGTTGATTTGGGATGCCACGTGGTGGCCACAAACACTTGGGGCTGCTCCAATCCCTAAGCAATGCGCAAGAAATCTGGGCATCTTCATTGATGACACCTTATCCATGAAGGACCATGTGCGGGCCCTTTGTGGTAAGGGCTTTGCCACTCTAAAACTGCTAAATAGGCTTTTCCCCTGGATCTCACTGGACTGTAGAAGAACAGTCACGCAAGCCCTGCTTATACGTCAACTCGACTATGGAAACGCCCTATTTGTGGGCATGAATGGGTCTCTCTTCACATGGTTACAGGTGCTTCAAAACGCCGCAGCCAAACTAGGGTGCAATAAAAGTAGACTAAGCTCAGCATCAAAGTGCATGAAAAACCTGCACTGGCTTCCTATGCGTCAAAGAGCTGTATTAAAACTGCTCAGTCACGCACACAAAGTACTGTATCAAAACAACCCCAAAATACTTCAGGGGAAAATTGAGTTCTATGTCCCTACAAGGAACCTACGGTCTTTACATCAAGCACTTGCCAGAATGAAACATATCAAGAAAGTAAGGTCTGGGGGGCGCTCCTTCTCATATCTGGCAGCCAAGAAATGGAACAAACTCCCCATAGACTTCCGGCTCACATCCAACTATTTGGTGTTCCGAAAAAAACAGAAAACTCCTCTGTTCCCCAAAAACTAATACTCACTGTACCAGCAGCTTAACCCTCTCTTTTGCTATTAGCGCCTTGATATCCCCTGGGATGAATGCTGCGCTCTATAAATAAATAAATAAATTGACAGTGTCGACTTGATGTTTTCCATGTCCACGATTTTTTAGAGGGATCTTGTTAGTTTTTTCAATATGCATTTTGCTGCTGTGTGCATAAGTGATGTAGCATTTAGTGCGTTCAGATCTATTAGAAGAGTGGCTGCTGCCACCTTTAATTAAGTGGACCAAGGACGATCTTTTGTTTTGAATAGGCCTTGGTAGCCTGACTTGCTGTCGGCTCGGTTCAACTCTTTGTTTCTGTGCTCCTCACCCTAGCGTTTTATCACTTTTTAGCCTGCCAAACAGTAGACGGTGTTCTACTTTTAACCTGTTGCGGCACTTGTAATGTATTTCTAATCTTACCTGTTGTTATTCACTTGTGTCTCCGCATTGAATTTGATCTGTGTGGGTGGTGATAGGAAGTGGGAAAGTCACTATTCCAGGAGTGCAGGCTAGAGCAGCAAATTGGATCTGGAGCACTATAGTTGTTGACTGTGCCAGGATGTTAAAGGCACCCGCTGCGCTGACGCGCCAAAAGCATGCCTAAAGCAAGCCCATCTGCACCCGTCAGCACCCTTTAAGCGGCCAGCCACGCTGCCAATTCTGGGTGCTCTAAGAGGCTACCCTACTCCTGTGACTTGCCCCTAATAAGAGCTGTTGTGATTGTAACTGGGACCTTGCAGAGGTAAGAAGCACTAGGAGCTGCTGCTCATGCTACTTTAGGTTGGCCCCGAGTTACACTCCATCAATGTCGCTTAGAGGACAGACTCATGGCAATTTGCGTACGTACACTCTGAGAGTGGCTTTGATTAGCTACGAAGAGGCAGAATATATTTGACCTACTTAGCGATGAACCCCTTTGACCTCCTATTCATCACCGAAACCTGGTTATCTAGAGACTCCAGTCCGGTGATTGAAATGGTCATCCCTGATGGTTTTTAAAATCATAAGGCTTGACCGCAAGGGAGGCGGGGGTGGGGGGTAGCTATTGTGCTAAAGGAAAACTGGGACTGTAAATGGAACACTCTCGATGAGTTTGCTGATGCAGAGGTGCTTGGCTTCTGCATTAAAACCTCCCTGTGGGTGGAGTCCTGATCTATCGACCGCCCGGCTGTCATGAACCTCAAGGTACTTCTGCAAGTATCTGCAAAGTAGAAAAGGTACCTTGCTATAGACAATCCATAACAGACAAGGAAAGGACCGGGAACACTAATTACATCAATATTGCAGAGTGCTCTCACCATCTTACTTATGCTGCAGACTAATTCATGATCATATGTGCTTAACTGTTTACCCATGTGTTTTACTGTGCCCTTTAAACTGTTTTGCCCTTTTGATATTGTTGCTTTAATTTCTTTATGCTCGAGTTTTCTTTCCAGCTCGAGTTATCTTTAATTAAAAAATGCTAAGAAAGAGTACCCGCGAAATGTTATGTTATGTTATGTTATGTTATGTTATGTTATGTTATGTTATGTTACGGGGATTTATATAGCGCGCGATTACCCAAGGGTGTCCTGGCGCTACCCATTATTCCTAAAGGAGGGGACAAAAGCTTTCACACTACCTATTAAACAACCAGGTCTTCAGGCTCTTCCTGAAGGCCAGAAGATCATGGCACATTCTAAGATAGGGCGGAAGGGCATTCCATGCCTTGGTGGCTCGCAAAATGAAGCTTCTTCCGCCACAGGAATCCTTCCTTATCCGTGGTACTATTGTCAACCTGGCTTCCATTGACCGTAACGTCCTTTTAGGATGATACCATTGGATGTTTTGTTTCAGGAACTCCGGGCCCATGCCCTGAAGTGCCTTAAACACAATACAAAGGGCTTTAAAACAGATCCGCTTCCTCACAGGAAGCCAGTGCCGTTTGCTAATTTCTTTGGAAATAGGCGCAAACTTAGCTGTACCTGACAGTAGCCTAGCTGCTGCATTTTGAAGCGTTTGCAGTCTATTCATATGGCATTCCTGTAAGCTTAAATATACACCATTACAATAATCTATCTTGGCCATCACGAGAGAAGTAACAACTGTACGTTGACTCTCAGGCGGTAAGAAAGGGAGGATCTTTTTGATCACCCGAAGGATAAAAAAGGTTGCCGATGAGATAGAATTAATCTGGTCACCAAAATTAAGCTTGGCATCTATCAAGATTCCTAAGTTTTTTATGTTCTTTTTAGACGGTGTGGGAAGAGAACCGAGGGTGGTAGGCCATAAATTAGGAGTCCAAAAGTTTACATAATTCCCAAACAGGATGACCTCTGTTTTACCTGAATTAAATTTAAGGCAGTTGCGAGACATCCACGTTCCCACCGCTTCCATGCAATCATAGAATTGTTTCCCAACTTCCAAATCCTGACCTGGCTGTAGTGACACAACAATCTGTGTATCATCGGCATAGGAGGTCAGTTTAAAACCAAATGAACTAATCAGTGAGCCAAGAGAGGAAACGTAAACATTAAAAAGTAGGGGACTAAGAGACGACCCCTGAGGCACTCCACAAGGCAAGGAGAAAGGCTTAGAGTGAAAATTGGCCAATGCTACTGTCTGTGAATGATCTGATAAAAAGGACTTTAAAAGCAGCCAGGCTTTCCCTTGAATACCACAATCTGACAGACGGTCCATCAATAAGCCATGGTGGACCGTATCGAAAGCTGCCGACAAGTCCAGCAAAACCAAGGCAGCCTTCCCTCCCCATCTAAGGCCTCCCTAATCTCTTCTGTTGATTTTATAAGTGCTGACTCCATGCTGTGACCCTCTCTAAAACCGTATTCCGTGAGGTCCAGCACTTTGTTATCCCGTAGAAAGGCACTTAATTGCCAATTCATTTCCTTCTCCAGCATTTTAGCTAGAAAAGGAAGGTAAGAAATCGGGCGAAAGTTATTAGGGTCCTTACAGTCAAGATTCACGTTTTTAGTAATGGTAACACTGAAGCCATTTTCCAGATTTTTGGGAAGAGCCCTGAGTCAAAAATGGTGTTAAAAAGAGGGGTGAGGACTTGAGCTACCGGGTTTGGGGCAGACTTAACTACTGCGACCGGACATGGATCAAAAGGCGAGCCAGATCTCACTGTCAAAAGGAGTTTAATAGTGTCAGTTGAGGAAATATCATAAAATGTATTAAAAACCTGGGGGGAATCCTTTAAAAGTTCTACTCCCTCCTGACGGGGAATATGATCTATATTACTACAATTGAACGTGGAGAAAATAACCTCCACCTTGTTCAGGAAAAAACTTGCGATATCCTCGCAGAGTTCCTGACTAGATTCAATTCTGCCAGTGCGAGGGGAGATCAACTCAGATACTGTTTGAAATATTTCTTTGGGCGAGTTTTTTGCTTGAACAATTTTATTTGTGAAAAAACATTTCTTGGCATTAAAAATTGAAACCTTGTTTAATGCCAAACTCTGTTTGTATCTTCTTCTGTCTGCCTCCTCATATTTCGTTCTCCAACTGCGTTCTAGAGATTTACAAATAAGTTTCTGGGTTTTCAGTTCTTCAGTGTACGAGGGGGCTGTAGGATGCAATCTTTTAGGAGTACACAGTTTTTTGGGGGCTAAAATTTCTCACAGGCTGCTGATAACCAATTCGTATAAAAGGATGTTGCCTCCTCTGCCCCCATGGGAAGCGGACGCAACGTTGCTTCCAATTCTACCTCTATATCTTTCCCCTTAATTTTATTCCAAGATCTACTCTCGTATTGTATCCCTTGTTGAACCCATAATTTGGACAGGTGAGTTCGAAACACACAGCGTAATGATCAGTCCATGTAAGAGGAAGCACGCCTGAAAATATCAACTGAGGATCATTAGAGAAAATGCCATCCAACGTGTGGCCTGCTAAGTGAGTAGGCTTAATGACTCTTTGGGTCAGATCACCGCTCTTCATTGTTTCCATGAGAGTCCTAGTATCGGGATCCTCCAAGGCCTCAAGATGGAAATTATAATCACCTAGGATCTTAAAGGAATTGAGGCATAAGCCCGCTTCAAGCATATTCCCAATCGATCCAAGAAAAATATTTCTAGGCCCAGGGGGTCTGTAAAGTAAAATACCCTTGAAAGTGTAATGGTCCGACAGGGAGAGGCTAAACGAAAGCGCCTCACAAGAAGAATTTGCCACAGCACAGAAACCTGTCCTCAAAGAATTATGAAAGATTATTGCTAACCCCCCACCTTTTGTAGCTGATCTACTCATAGTATGACAGAGATATCCCAGAGGGGTTGCTTTAACAATATCAGGCCCAGATGCTTCATCCGTCCAAGTTTCCGTAATAAAGGCAATTTTAATGCCTTTTTTCACCATCAAGTCAGCACATTCTGTGCTGTGTTTAACTAAGGATCTAGCGTTCAATAAAATGCAGTTAACAACTACATTCTCTGGAGCTGTGTTGATCACCCTCTTAAAAATAGAGGGGCTGATGCTTTGGTTGAGGATTTTGGGTATGGTACAATTACAATTTGGGCATATAGTCTCGGGTGTGAAAGAACATGAATCACACCTAAGGCACAAACAAGCAGAAGATGTCATCCGCGGCCACCATTGGAGCTTTGTGCGTCCATAAAAGGGGCCACACCCATCCGCCGGACGAGATTATTCTGCTTGCTTCTGAGTTGCATACACCATTTGACTCAGCAACGCATTGAGATCCCAGGCTTCAGTTAACTGTGGAAAGAAAACTGAGTAGTCTTGCCTGAGTACTTTACCCACCTTTTTGATGCGCAGACACTACCAATGAACATCATTGTTAGATTTGGGGGTCTCTAATTGGCAGAGGAAGGTACCTTTAGCCAAATAGGGGACCTTGCGTCTAGTCAGGGTAAGGGGGTACACTTCTAAAATAACCCCTGCTCACCCCCTTGGTAGCTTGGCACGAGCAGACAAGCTTATCTCAGAGGCAGCGTGTAAAGCGTGAACATATACAGTAATACAGTGACAACACTACAGATGGACACCACACAGGTCGTATTATAAAAATAAGTATCTTTATATACACAAGACCATAAACAACAAAAATCCACAATTCTATACTTTAAAAATGGTAGAAATAGCTTAGTTCTCTTTAGATGGTAAATGCGACACTTAGCGTTCAAAGTACCTATGGATGCGTAACGCGATACAAACAAAAGAGTTGCAGGGAAGGTGATGTGTCGGTTCCTTGCTGTGTAGGGGACAGTGATGCGTCAGTTCCTTAGAGGAGAAGAGGTGATGCATCAGTTCTTTACCGCCTGGTGAGGTGATGCATCGGTTTCTTACTGTGCTTCTGTGGCGATGCGACTAGCAACACCGCAATGTGAGGATGACCCAGTGCAATGAACAAAAATGGCGTGTTCTTGATGTTGCGACATCAAAGGGGTGATGCATGCACGCCCGACGGCCGTGCGGCCACTCGGTGAATCTTCTTGTGCCGCAACAGGCCCTGCAACATGCTTCTCTGGTGATGCGATGGCGTCTGCTGCGACAGTGACACTCTTCTTCAGTGATGCAGGGCGCTTCGGCAATGCTATGGCAACAGCGGCAGCGGTGGCACGCTTCATCACCGATACGATGACAGCTGGTTTGGCAGCGACACGCTTCTCCAGTGATGCAACGGTGTCTGCTGCGACGGCGACACTCTTCTCCGGTGATGTGAGGCGCTTAGGCGATACGATGGCGACAGCAGCAGCGGCAGCACGCTTCCTCAACAATGCGACAACAACTTCTGTGGCGGCAACACGCTTCTTCGGCTGGAGTCATGCTTCCAGCTCCCAGTGACATGCAGTCTCTCAGAAGGCCCAGCTCAACAGCAGGCACTACCGATTCCCAGCAAGGGAACTCAGGGGAGCTGGTTGGTGAAGTCTTGTATCCCTGAGACTTCAGGCAGGAGGAAAGCTCTAGTTCAAGCCCTTGGAGATCATCTTACAAGTTGATGAAAGTAGCACAAAGTCCTTTCTCCTTTCTTTGGCAATCAGGTAACCACTGCAGGCCCATCCTGAAACAGCACACAGCATAGGGATAGTCTCCTCCTGCATGCTCTCTCTCTGGTTCCTCACCTCAGCAAAGGTTCTTCTTGTTTCCCAGAAGTGATCTAAAGTCTTGAGGTCTGGTCCCCAGTATTTATACTCATATTCTCTTTGTTCTCTGAAGGCAGAGAGGCCTGGGCCTAGTCCAAACCCGTTCTGGTCAGTCTTGTAGCACTTGTTTACAGGACTCCTTCTTTCCTTTGACAGTGTGGGCCAGGGACATCAGATGCACCACAGGAGGTGGAGTCATTATTGAGGAAGGCAGGCACAGCCCTATTCAGGTCCCAGGTGCAACTCCTCCCACCACTCCACATGCATATCTCTCTATTCAGCCTTGTGCTGACTCATCCTGTCTCCTAGAACCCCCCAGCCCCTGTTACTCAAACTCCAGACATGGAATACACAACCTGGCAGAGGCAGGCTTGAATATTTAGGTAAGAGAATACCTACTTTCTAAAAGTAGTATTTTCAAACACAGAATGTTAAAACCAACTTCACTAAAAGATATATTTTATAATTTTGAGTTCCGGCATACTAAACTCAAATTTCTACCATGTTCCCTGGGTCAGTTAGGATTATAAGGTGTTATAATCAAACTGCCCATTCTGGCCTATGGGGAACAGCTAGCCTTGCAATAGTGGAAAATGAAAATTGCTGCAATTCACTATTAGGACATGCCACACACACCAGAGCATGTCCTACCTTATACTTACAATGCACCCTGCCCTTGGGCCTACCTTAGGGGTGTCTGATATGAAGAGAAGGGAAGGTTTAGGGACTAGCAAGTGGGTGCACTTGGCCAGTCAACATGGCAGTACCAGACTGCACATAGGCTCTGCAATGGCAGATCTGAGACACACTTTACAGGCTGCTTTGGTGGGTGGCACAACCAGTGCTGCAAGCCCACTAGCAGCATTTGATTTACAAGCCCTGGTAACATGCAGTGCACTGTACTAGGGTCTGAGAAGTAAACCAAATAAGCCAATCATGGAGTCACTAATGCATACATCAATTTACAATAGAGAGCATATGCACTTTAGCACTGATCAGCAGTGGCAAAGTGCCCAGAGTCATAAAACAGCCAACAACAGGTCAGAAAAAATACAGGAGGAAGGCAAAAAGTTCAGGGATGACCCTGCAAAAAGGGCCAAGTCCAACAATCATATTTTTGGGTGCCTCAAACCTTGCTATAGACAATGCCACGAAACTTTTTTTTGGCAGGAAACCTTGATCCGTGTAAATAATAACATTCAGGTGAATGACAATTAATCCTGTCGCATTTAATAAGAAGATAACTAGTGACATTGGAAATAAAGAAAGAGATACTTTATTTTACAAAGTGCTACAAATATACATAAACATTGCATATGTTCCATCATTGAGGAGTAAAGTCAATGCTGTTAATTGAGGTTACATTCCAAGGTGACAAGAGCTATTTTGAGACCATCTGTTAACCAAAGACAATAAGAAAGGACACAAACAGAAAAGGTCAAGATAGAACTCTTCAAGTCAACTCTAAGAAAGTACTTTATTTTGTTCACAGGTAAATCTGAGAGTATTTTAATCTAACTTATGTTTAAACTATAGTCATATGTATATGTGCTAGGGGTTGACATTCTTCTTCAAAGTATTAGTTGCAGGTCTCCCTCCCCGCAGCACCCTCCCTAAATTACCTTCCCCTCATCTGGCAATTCTGGACCTCAGATTTTGTAAAAATCAGAGTCGGAGCTGCCAGAAGGTGGGCCTCTTGAGGGTACTGCTCCTGAGGAACCCAAGGGATTCTTGACACCTGCCTAGCTGGCTCGTTCCTTGCAGCCCTTGATAGGGCGCTCACCCCACTGGTGTTAAAATACTCCCAGTTCTCAATTCTGGGTAATTTTAGCATCCATGTTGATAATAGCGACTTAGAGGAGGCCTTGGAACTCCTTGACTCCTTAGACCAAGTACATCTTAAGCAATGGGTAACGAGTCCCACTCACCAAGGTGGGCATACACTGGATCTGATCTGCTCTAATCTATCGATTTTGGCAGAACCCCCACCCCTCCTCGTGACCTGGTCAGACCATTTTCTAATTAAATTCTCATGGTGTAATGCATTGCATTGCAGTAAGACCTTTAGCTCGCAGGGGAGAACTCTTAATAGGATTAAACCGGGGGAATTTAAAGAGGTGGTAGCTAGGTCCTCCCCCGTGCTCTCAAGTGATATTGAAGGGGCCCTATACAGCTTCCACTCCTAGCTCAATGACGCAGTTGATCAACTCCCCCCCCCCCACTTTTCGTGTCAAAGGTGGCAGGAAAATTGTATCCAAGCCTTGGTTCTCCTGCCACCTCAAGCTACTTAAACAAACATGTAAGCAGCTGGAACAGGAATGGAGACATACATATAGTCTACTTGACAAAGAGAACCTCAAAAAGACTCAGAAGGTGTACTATGCTGCTATCTTTAAAGAAAAAAGTTGATACAATGAGAAACGTATCGCCCAATTGGCCACCAAAGCCAGAGAAATCTTCTCCATTGTAAGAGACTTCAATTCCCCAAAGGCTGAAAGTCAAGCTATACCGGCTTTGCAAGATTGGTGTGAGGAATTGGCTGACTACTTCACAGATAAGATCAGGCTTATTCAAGCTAATTTCAATACCTCTCACCCTCAGAAGGCAGCAACTGTCCTCTTGAGCGCAGTATAAACTTAAGACCTTTGATTACATTTCTTTACAGGGTGCCCAGAGTCATAAAACAGCCAACAACAGATCAGAAAAAATAGAGGAGGAAGGCAAAAAGTTCAGGGATGATCCTGCAAAAAGGGGCAAGAACAACACAACCCCCTTCCAGCCAAAACGCAGGGTAGACCAATCACTACCTTGATGCATTTCCCTGCTTTGGGCGATAGAACATGGACCTGGCCCGCAACTGCAGGGGCAGACTCCAGTTCTACGTCAACCTGAACCTATTGGAATCCCTCTGTCCAACTCAGGACCCACCAAGCTAATCCATGGGGAACCTTTCTCCTCACCTGTGGACACCACCTGTACAGCACCTAAACTTAACTTGCTCACAGGTGTGTCCCAACAGACAGACAGCAAGATGCCATAGTGGCCACTGACAGTGGTCAAAGATGAGACCCAGGCCTTATGCCTCTCAGGGCTCTCAAACCTCTGTGGTGTCGGGGAGCGGGGGCAGGAGCCCCAGGTGCTTGGCACCCTTTGTCCACTCTCCATCCTGTCAGGTATGACATCCTGGCACTGACCCACCAGCCCCGGGCCTGTACCCGGCAGCTGGACAGGAGACTGGGGTGGGCTCTCCCACACCCAGTCCTCCTCCTTGGGGCTCTGTACCCTCCCACCTGGAGCAGTTCCCCCTTCCGGAATTGTCAGGATGCCTGTAGCAGGTGTCCTGCACAATTTGCCCACCAGTTCAGGGGTTCTATCCTGCAACTGGGCTTCCAGGTCAGGAGGGACACCCTGAACCTGGCCCTCCAACCTAGGGTCTAAACCCTCGGGCTGCACCGGGGTCAGAGGTGAGGACTTCCTCCCTCTGTACCCCCTTCCAGAGCACTGCACCCTCCCAACTGGAGTGGTACCCCTAGAAGCTACCTCGGTCAGGACACTGATTACAGTTGCCCTTTCCTCCAGGTCAGACAATACCTGAACCTGGCTTCCCAACCCAGGGACCAAACCCTGCAGTTGAACACTTGCCTGGCAACCCAAGATTTCCTTGGGAGCACATATGCTCCCCCCGAGGGTGACACAAAACTCAAGTGTGGTGTGACAGTCTGCCTGGTGCAGATCTCCTGACCCCTGTCCATCTGACAGTGCACGAAGATCCCCCAGGACAGAAGTGGTGTCACCATGGTCATTCACTGGGGACGCAGCCCTTCTGGCTGGCCCCTGACCCACTGGTTCCTCCACTGGGACTCTTTTCCCCTCTCACCCCTCAGTCTAGATTTCTGCACCCTCCACTTAGGAGCTGCACTGCCAGACACCAGAACTGATGGAGGCCTGCTTAAAGACACTCCCAGTTCACCAGACACTAGGGGATCCCCCTCAACGGGCGGCCCATCAGGACAGCCTAGGCTCCCTACCTGGTGTTCATTTAAAGAACCATCCAGGCCCTGAGACTGGTTTTCGGGTACCTGGGGTCACGCAGCCCCGCACTCACTCCTTCTCCACTGAGACAGGACGTGAGCCCCTACACCCCTCCCACTACAACGGGACCTAGCTGAGCTACTCTGAACCACTTCCAACACTCTGGGTTGGTAGATACCCGAGCCACTCCTCTTAGGATCACCCCCAAATGCCTCTCCAGACCCTCTGGAATCCACCAAAAGGTCTGCCTCCAATGTGAGCTCCCTGAGGTCAGATAACTTACTCTCCAACAGGTGTTGGCATAGCTCTGGAAAACAGTGACTTACAATATGATCTCCCACAATTGGATCACACAGCCCCCACAGGGGTTAACCAAACTATCCTTCACCTCACCATCCAGTGCCTCGCACACGTACTCCACACCACTCTCCTGAGATTGGCAAGGCAGTATCTGACTGTCTCTGTCATTCAACCCACACTCTTCTGGGCGGTCTTCACACTCACATACCTGGACTTCAACCTTGGGGGAACCCCTCTCCCTGCACCTCTCATCTAGAGTCAGTAGAGTGTCCATCCCACCACTAGGACCATGAACCCCTGCGCCAGTTACCCCATTCTCCTCGGGGACACTGCGCACTACTAGAGCTACCTCGTGTCCTTGAACCTCCTGGTATATATTAACCCCTTCCAAGTCAGGTGCCACATCTCTGGGTGTGTGTACTACTCCCTCAGCACTAGAAAATTCAATTTTGCTGCCACCATCTGAGCTGGACTCCACCTCCAACTCAGCAAAGCTCACTTCCTGAGCTACCCACATTTCTTGTTGCTGGGCTGAGACACTCATGGCCTCAAGCCTCTCGAGCTCCAAATCAAGCTTCCTCATTATCAAGTCATGTTCAAACTGCATTTTCTTTTCCTCTAGAGCCAATTTCTTACTTTCTAACTCCAGTTGCCCATTCAATTTGAGCTTGGCCATTTCCATTTCATGGATCCTGTTTTCTTTCCTGTCTGCAAATTCTTCTGGGACAGGCTTCGGGCAGAAACACTGCTACCCAACGGGGAGGTTGCACCCCTACCTTCTGGGCCCAGTGGTCCTTCAAGCTGCCGCTCTGCATCCTCATCCTCATTTCCAAGGGCTTTCCTTGCCGCGACCAAGGCCCTCAGCGCCTTTTGGAACTGCTCATTTCTGGAGAGTCCGGTCGTGGAAATTTTAAACTTTTTGCAGAAGCTCTTGAGCTGCCTGTTGGTGTAGCTTTCTATTTTCTCTTCCTCCCAATCACAGTCAACAGATGCAATGGATGCTGCCTTTTCCATGGTGGTTGAACCAGGCATTACTTTGCAAAAATAGAGATTCCTGGCAAACACAAGTATCAGAAGTATATGGTTGCGTTTTGGTCTACACTCACTAAGTAGTGTTCACCAATCACTGTATATGAGTCACAAATGCAAGTCCAGAATCCTCACCGCTGACCACCAATGTTAGAATTGGGGGTCTCTAGTTGGCACAGGTAGGTACTTGTGACATATAGGGGCCCTCTCCTCTAGTCAGGGTAAGGGGGTACACTCATAAAATAACCCCTGCTCACCCCGTTGGTAGCTTGGCATGAGTAGACAGGCTTATCTCGGAGGCAGTGTGTAAAGCATTTGTGAACAGATACAGCAATCAAGTGACAACACTACAAATGGACACCACACAGGTTGTATATTTATAAAAATAAGTATCTTTTATATAGAGTTACCACAAGACCATAAACGACAAAAATAATCCACAATACTATTAGAAATCAAGAGTTTTTGTTAAAAAGGCTTAAATCAAAGTTCGGTGCGATTCGGTAGCCCTGTCGGGCTACAGCGTTGCTGAAATAACACAGAGTCTAACAAATACAGCGGATCGCGTCGGTCTGGGCCCACTCAAATGTCGACAGACTCAGTCACAGTACCTTTACTTGAGGCGTTCGTCGCGGTGCAGAATAGAAAGCATTGCAGGATGCTTTGTCCCTCGATGCGGTGCAGGCAACGGCCCGTTGACGGAGTCGGTGGGTTCGAGGCTTACGTTGCAGGGCGAGACGGTGCTTCGATGCGGTGCTTGCAGCTTGCGGTGCGGCGACAAAGCCGGATTGTGGAAACTGGCATCGATCAGTCTGGACAGCGATACGAGTCGGGCGGTGCGTCGTGAAGCGTGCGAGCGGTGCCCAACTCTGATGTGTTCACAGGACTCGAAGTCAGCACAGTGATTGTGTCGGTCAGACCAGTTCAATTTGGTGAAGTGAGGCGTTGCACGTCGTGGTGTCCACAAGTCACGATGCAGGCAACTGCTCGGTGACGGCGTCAGGACAGAGTCGGTGAGCTCAGAGCTTGTGTGTTCGATGCTGACGTTGTTCGATGCGGTGCCTACAGGACACCGGGCCGGTCGTGAGAGTCGATCACAGCTCCCTGCCTCTGTAGCCACTGTAACAGCATTTCCAGCAGCAATCCACAAAGGCTGGTGAAGTCTGCTGGTCCTGAGACTTCGGTCAGGGGGCAAGCTCTCTTCCAAGCCCTTGAAGATCTTTGCACAAGTTGATGAGGGTACACACACAGTTCTCCTCCCTCTCTTAGGCAGTAAGGCAACCACTGCAGGCCATTTCCCCAAAACAGCAAACAGGTGGGTATAGCCTCTCCTTCAGTCTTCGCGGGTTCTTTCCTCAGCAGACGTTTCTTCTTGTCTTCCCAAAAGTGATCTAACTTCTTGCGATCAGGGTCCCAATATTTATACCCCAAAATCCTTTGTCCTCTGAGGGCAGAGGGGCTTTGCCCAGTCCAAACCAGTTCTGGAGCACTTTGTGACCATGACTCCTTCTTTCCTTTCAGAGAGCAGGGCAGAGACATCAGATGCTCCACATGGGGTGGAGCCAGCATTGTGAAGGGAAGGCACAGACCTATTCAGGTCCCAGGTGCAACTTCTCCCACCCATCTGCATGGAGATCTCTCTATTCAGCCCGCGCTGCCTCACCCTGTCTCCTGGAATTTCTCCAGCCTCTGTCACTCAAACTCCAGACAAGCAATACACAACCTAGCAGAGGCAGGCTTGGACAGTTAAGCAAGAAAATACCTACTTTCTAAAAGTGGTATTTTCAAACACAGAATGTTAAAACCTACTTTACTAAAATAGGTATTTTATCATTCTGAGTTGAGGCATACTAAACTCGATTTTCTACCATGTTCCCTGAGTCAGTTAGGGTTATAAGATGTAATAATCAAAACTGCCCATTCTGGCCTATGGAGAACAGGTAGCCTTACAATAGTGAAAAACGAAAATGGCTGTAATTCACTATTAGGACATGCCAAACACATCAGGGCTTGTCCTACCTTATACTTACAATGCACCCTGCCCTTGGGCCTACCATAGGGGTGACTGATATGAAGCAAAGGGAAGGTTTAGGGACTGGTAAGTGGGTGCACTTACCCAGTCGACATGGCAGTGCAAGACTGCATGCAGGCTCTGAGATGGCAGACCTGAGACACACATTTACAGGCTGCTTCTGTGGGTGGCACAACCAGTGCTGCAAGCCCACCAGCAGCATTTGACTCACAGGCCCATGGCACCTCTCATGCACTGTACTAGGGTCTGACAGTGAATCAAATATACCCAATCATGGAATCACTAATTCATACAACAATTTTCAATAGGGAGAGCATATGCACTTTAGCACTGATCAGCAGGGGTAAAGTGCCCAGAGTCATAAAGCAGCTAACAACAGGTCAGAAAAAATAGAGGAGGAAGGCCAAAAGTTCAGGGATGACCCTGCAAAAAGGGCCAAGTCCAACACAGATGATAATACTGCCCTGAGCACTTTTTGAATTGGGGATGAAGTGGGGCTTTCAAGGGCAGAGTGCAGTCGGCAGGGTCTGGTGGTAATTAGTAGGGGTGGGCGGAATTTGCGAAATCTACTTTCGCAAATTATCGCGAAAATGTTAAAAATTATCGCAAACACGCGGAAATATCGCGAAGATGCGGAAGTTTTTTCCCCGCATGTTCGCGAGATTTTCTGCATGGTTGCGGCTCGCCAACTTACCCATGTGGTTGCTCGCGGGTGCGGCCATCTTGTTTTCAGTTGTCTCGCGGTGCATGATCGCGAGAAGAAAGACGTGACGCATGACGTCACTGCGGGCGCGAACTGTCGGGAGACAGCGCAAATGGCTAAAAACAATACAACATCTCATGGAGAACGCGACCGGATCAAGAAAACTTGTCGGCGAACGCAGGGATTCAGGTAAGGCGATCGCGCGCATGCGAGAATGTATTATTTTACAGCGCGAGCAAGAAACAAATTATCGCCAAGCTGCGGAATGCGGAAATTTTGACATTTTCGCGCTTTCCGCCGAACGCGAAAATGTCAAATTATCGCAATTTCCGCGAACGGAACAAAATTTTAGCCCAGGCCTAGTAATTAGTGCAGCCTTATCCTTTAAGTGAGTCAAATGTGTTTTAGGTGTACCATTTGCCGAGAACTTGTACAATGTGCTTGTGTGTCTAAGGGTGAAATCTAACCCTGAGATTCATTAATAGGTTGTAATGATACTCATATCTGATACTCAGACTATAAGGATAGTTTATTCTTTGTAAGATTTTACAAAGCCTTAATTGTTGCCAAGACTGCTCTGTTGTTTAGTGGCCAAAAAATGCAAACATCCACCTTAGAAATGTTAGAAAGTTTTTTTTGGTTCGCTACGATGTATACCCAAGTCAGGAAGAACCCACCATTAAAGTCAGGGAAGCTAGATAAACAACTGAGATAACCTGTGCCCACCCTCTGGTAGGTTGGCACAGAGCAGGGAGGCTTATCAAAAGAGATGATGTGTTAAGTATTTGTGCAGCCCAGACACACAGTAACACGTGAATAAACCACAAAAAGACTCCACACAGGTTTAGAAATACAGCTTATTTTATTCTGAACAAAACAAGACCAAATGATAAAACTATGATAAGCACTTTTCAAGTTATCACATTAAATGCATAAAGGAAACTGTGTTTAGAAATGCATTTTCTTCCCTTAGGTTCTTTACGGTTAGTTTTGTGAAAGGCAAGTGTGCTTTCTCAATGCTGGAGCATTAACAGAATCCTCCCCAAATTACAGTATTACAGTCACCCTCCTGATCAACCACGTAAGGGGGGCCACAAGTAGTACTTGTACGGGCACTGAATGATAAGTGCCCTACGGTTCCCTTGGGACTGGTGCAGGTGAAGGATCCTAGCCGCCCACTAGCACACCAGTTGTCAGATGGGGCCTTGCAGGTCCCATTTTAAAGACACAGTACCTTTGCCCTGATGCCCTGACCAGCATAGCGGAGGTATCAGGCTCGTAAATCCGGGCTGGAAGAAGGTGTGCCAAGGCGCCACCCTCAGTTGTCCTCAGTCCGTCGGGGCAGACTCAGTGTTCCGAAGAAATAAAACAGTGAATCTCTGGTACGGTGTCCTCTCTTGTGGCCGGGCCCTACCCACTGGGTGGTGGTGCACGGATGACGTCATCAGAGGATTCTGCTTTGCTGAGGCAAACATGCCAGATTGCACTGGAGGGGGCTTCTCTTTCATGCTGCGGTGACTCTCCACCCTCATAGAGTGTGACCTTTGGGGAAAAAAATCTCTCAGGATTTCACCTGACCCGTTAGGGCTCAGGCATGTGTTGATCCTCACACTGGCCAGGAGCTTTCGACCACAGCTCTTGGTCCAGGTGCAGCTGCCAGTCTCACAATTGTCAGAGTCCCATGGCAGGGGTGAAGTCTTTGATGGCCCTGACACTTTGGGGAACAGGGGACAAGCCAACAAACCCTTGGAGAACACTAGTAGTGAGAACACAGCCAAAGGTAGCAGGCAGCAGGCCAGCACAGCAAGACACGTAGCAAAGTGGTAGTCCCCCCTGCAGCTTAGTGAGTAGCAGACCAACATGGCAGAGCAGTTAGCAGAGTGCCAGTCCCTCTTGGCAGCACAGCAGTCCTTCTGGAAAAGTACAGATATAGAGCAAGCGATATCCAAAAGTGTCTGATCTGAAGAAGTCAGAGACCCAGTATTTATACCCAAAAGTACCTTTGAAGTGGAGGTGCATTCAAAGCAAAGTCTTTGAGGTGTACAGGTTTCCTTTCAGCCGAGTCCTGTCAGTTAGACTCACCCTGGGGAGGTGTTCATTGCTTTGTGTGAAGGCAGGACACTACCTATTGAAGTGTACATGTCAGCTATTCCCCTTCTCTCTGCCCAAGAAGACCCATCAATATGTAGATGCAGCTGAGTGTTTTGTGTTTGTGGCTGTCTAGAGGGAATGCACAAAGTGTGGCTGTCACCTGGGCCAAGACATGTATTGGAGACAGGCTGGAAGACACACAGAGAATGAAGGGCAGAGAAACAAGCACTTTCTAAAAGTGGCACTCATAAACTAAAATTGCCAAATGCCACTTTTAAAGACCTGGCTATTCCTGTCCAAGTAAAAATGCAATACTTCCCTCTCTAGAGAAGTTACTCATTACACATCATATTTTAGCGCCAAGAGGCCTCGGTATTCGCGCACTCTATATATGCTTTAATTACTTACTTACTTTACCAGTAAAGAAGATTTGTAATTTCCAATCCAAATGTATAAAATATAAAGCAGCTAATCCTCTGCAATCAGAAATAACAGCTTAAAAGTATTTTAAGGAAACACCAATATTAACCTATGAAAGGAGCAGCCTCACAGTAGCGAAAAACAGATTTGGGTGTTTGTCACTAACAGGACATGTAGAACACACAGGTACATGTCCTACCTTTTACTTACACAGCACCCTGTACGTTGGTTCCCTTAGGGTCTACCTTAGAAGTGACACATATAATATAAGGGGCGTTTAAAGCTTGGCAAGTAGCTTTAAATGCTAAGTCGCAGTGGCAGTAAACTGCACACACAGGCCTTGCATTGGCATGCCTGGGACAGGTTTGAAATGCTACTTACATGGGTGGCACAATCAATGCTGCAGGCCCACTAGTAGCATTTAAAATACAAGCGCTTGGGATATGGTATACCACTTTACAAGGGACTTACTTTAAATAAAATATGTCAATCTGGTATACACCAATGTCACCTTGTTTAGGGGAGAAGCACATGCTAGTCGGTCAATAAATCTTTATTTCAGCTATGAGCCATAAATACGCATAAGGTATAAACATACAATAAAAACAGTTAACGATTTGTAATATAAAATTTGCAATAAAATAAACATTATGTCAAATGATACCTACTTACTACTAAGCAGGCTCCTGCAACAGGGTAATTTTATGCAATAACTCAAGAAGTATCAGGATTCTCTGTGACTGGTGGTGTTCATTAACATAATTGCATAAACAGCTATTCCTATAACTGCACATCAAGCTGTACATAAGTTAATACACAATAACATAGGTTGGCCAGTGACCAAAAGTTAAAATATATGAATACTATAGAAAGGTTCCTATATTATTTAAATGAGTAATGCACATCGTGTTCTCCGGCAGTAAAATTCATTGCCATTTTACAGATCCTCACTATTCAAATTTTCCTGGGAACTGCTCATCTTGTGCCTTACTCTCCACACACCCATCAGAAAATGTGAGACAGCAAAAACTATCAAACTACATGTATTATATCTCAAAATCCTTAGTGCTTCTTTGTACTCCCTAGTTCCCAATTTCCGACAAAACAAAATAATCCAGTACCTCCTAAAGGTCACAAAGGTTAGGGAGAAGAAGAAAATGTTATCAATAGTATTTTTTGAGTCACCAAAGGCCAGGCACGGTAGCTCATTGACCCATGGCACTTTGCAATAAAAGACTGGAGAGGCAAGGTTCCACACCGGATTTGCAAATACAGTCGCCTAGCTAAGGGTGTTCTATTTCATTCAGAAAGTCCTCCTGCTTAAAGGGGCGCTTAACTGTAAGAAAGGCATTTGTTAGAGATCCATGCCTAGACTGACTGTGTAAGAAATTATCCCTATAATCCCAATATGATGTTTTGATAAATGATTTGGAAATAGCCCCGACCTTGTCTGGGGTACTCCATAGGCCATAAAGGCAAATCTCCGTCATTTTACCCTTCACATACTTTAGCCATGGAAATCTACAAGAGCCCACTTGAGACAGAATTTCCTCTAGCCCTTGATGAAAGGCAGATAATTCTGGGGTAGCCCAGATCCTACTCCAGTAATGTAAGGGGCACAGTACCAGTCTGTTGGAGAGGTGTCTAACCCCAAAGTCCAGTCTCAGTGCAAGCAGATGAGTACTTACAGGTACACCCACCAACTGACGCATAAAGTGATTGACCATCATTGCCAATGGGATCGCACCCAAACGCCCCTACAAATCTGCACCTTTGCCAGCTGTCCCCAAGGCCTTAAGATTATAAATCTGTATCGCTGGCAGGATGGGACAATAGTGTGACCTTTGCAACAATTTTAGAACACCTCCCTCTACTTGCTCCATTTTTAGTCGTTGCTGCATTATGTGAGCTTCCCACCCCACATGTTCAGTGACAGTGAAAGCTTGATATATGCACACTTTCCAGTGGTCCCCTGCTAGAGTGAGATGGGTCCTGGTCAAAAGCACAGGATTCAGGAACATGTACTTAGTTTTGTTCATGTTACTCTCCAATTCTCTCATTTGGCAGAAACATTCAAACTGGTCCAACAGTTTATGGAGTCCCGTCAGGGTTTTAGAGAGTAATAGAGTATCATCAGCAAACCTGAGGGAAGGAACTCTCATGTTTCTAATCTGGGTGCATCGTTGTCACAATGATCCAGGAATTTGACAACGGCATTGATGTAGAGTGTAAACAGCATGTCGACCAACACGCACCCCTGTCTAACTCCTCTGGCTACGGGAAAGGAACCAGTTTGCTCACCTGCACTACCATGCCTAATCTGTGTATAGTTGTTGATATGCAGCCTGACTATGATATCTAGCACATAACTCTGCACCCCCATCTCAGAAAGGACCTGTCAAAGCGTTGATCTTGGTACTAAATCAAAGGCAGGTCTATAAACACGACATAAAGTCGTCCCCCTCCCAATGTAACTGTCTACCGGTATTACATTTGTAAGTGGAGCAGTTGATCAATTGTACTTGTTGACTCTCTAAAGCCCGCCATGAGGGGTATTAGAATCTCATTGTCAGCTAGCCAATGCTGTAATCTACCCAAGATCACCTTACTGTTCTTGCATGCACCTTCTTTTTTTTCGGTGTTACTGTACTTTTTCTATTGAGGGGTGTGCCTTTTCCCCATTCATTTGCGCAATTTTTAGTCAGGCATCAAAAGATTGCCCTGGTCAAGATATCTTATTTTGCAAAGTGCGTTATTGTTAATGAAATTCATTAATTTCTAAGGGTTGTTAAGCTTTTTAATTTTTATGGGATGTCGGATCTCCCCCTTCATGCTTTGCTGGCAGTTAAGTTAGTGAAACATTTTTATGGGGTAATCTCATGAACATGGTGTATCATCAATCATTGGAAGGGTTCCATGGGCATTGCCAGCCCCTCTCAACAAGGTGTACATGGGATGTGCTATCAGTGTGGGTGGTGGCTTTAACCTACACATGTGCTGGGCAATGTATAAGGGGGGCGCATCATAAATGTATGCTGGTGTCGATCGCAACATGCCCTGAGGTCGCGTGTATACTCCTCTATTCCTGGCATGCAGCATGCAATGTGACCCTCCCAGTAGCGCCAGGTGTCTTGATTATGCCCCTGTTCTCTAAACTTCCTTTAGAGCTAGCTTTGGGCTTCTTTTTTGGTTATTTTTGGGCACTTCCCTAGATCTCATATGATTTGGCTATCCAATTTTGTCAGGAGGGTGTCAGAAAGTTGTCCTGTGTCCTCTGTGTGTTTCTGATATTGCAGTGTCTGAGTTTGGTTTACTTTCTCTTCTTCAGATGTTGTGTGTAAGGCCTGGGGTGTTGTCTGGCTGCTAGGCCTGATAAGACGGTGAGCACATTTTCGAGTTCTAATCTCGTATGGAGGTGTGATCAACCTCTTATTGACTCCCTGTTCCCCCTAAACCCCCCTCTCCCTCAGACCCTTCTTTTACTGGGTATTTGGACTGGGTATTTGGACCTGTGGTTCCCAGCTGTGGCCTGGGACCCCAGAACCAGCGGAACACTGATTTTGTCATTCTGGGCGAGCACAAACTGGTGAGCAGGTTTTCGGATGCTTGGAACATTTTGAAGGAGCAGGGAGGAGAAAACAATGCTGCATGGAGAACCTAGAATCTAAATTAAAGAATTTGTCAGAATTCGTCCAATGAAGTTGATGGAATGGGATAGTTGGCTATTCAGCATACCTCCCCTACCGACTGACTAGGCGCTGCACGGTGCCTCGCAACTTGTCAGATCCTATGTAGTGAAGGTGATGGGGTCTCCACTATCCTGAGCGTATGGGAACCTTGGCTCCCAACATTGGAGGAGAGCTTTGTTTTGGACCTTAAAGGGGACCCCCATTGGCTGGAGACTGCTATCATTTGGGGGCAAGGTTGGACCCTTATGACATGAAGGAATTTTGATCCCGGGCCTGGGGCCCGAGAGTGGGGTCCTTTCAATTTGGTTATTGGAACCCATCCCAATTGACTTGTGGTGCGGATGCCTGGGTACCTATTTTTAAGGACTGGACGGTAGCTGCCCTGTCCCTCCTTATGCGACTGCCCTGCCCCTGGAGTGTGGTGATCGACAAACCCATCCTGGGGGATCAGCAGCAGAGTGGGGCCTAAGATCCCACGTGAATCCAAACTAGCAGACTCTGGTGAGGATACCCGATTGACAAACCATGTCCAGCAACCCTGAATTTCCTGAATGCAAGTAAAGGCTTGTATTCCTGATATTATCTCATTGGTCCTTCCTTTGATATTTTGAACACTGAATTGTGTAATGCATGAAATGGACAGTTATTTATTAGGAGTTTTGACTTGCTGCATAGTTGAGTTCTCTATTTGCACGAAGGCATTGCCTCCCCAGACAGTTACCCTTAACTGCCGTCGTTGTGGCCCTGGTCCCTGCTGGGCTGGGTTGCCTGTCTGTTGTAGCTGTTGCCATGCATTCGCCCAACTACCTGATCCCTGTTGTGGCGGTGCAGTAGCTGGCTAACATCCCTTAGGCTGTGTGTATGGTTGGTTGGGGTCCCCCTGTGTTTGGTTTGTGGATGGTTTTTTTATAGGGACTAGCCCATGTCTATCGACCCCTGTGCATGATATGCTTTTAGCCGGCATCAGTCGGCCATGTGGTCCATCTTGTAGCAATAGTAAAATTCGCTCAAGTCTGGCTGCTGCCAACCTCCCTGACTCCTGGCATTATAATTAAGTTGGAACTCTCTGGGGTTCTACGGACGGTGGAGTCCCATTCAAGACTGGTGCCATTTGTACGTTCGCAGCCAACTAGACCCCTTGAGGGTGGTCTTTTTCAACTTGTGTTGGACCAACTTAGCTCTGGGTCTGCTCCTGTTCCTCCCTATCCTTTTCTTGTTTCTTTTTGTAATAGTGCAATATTTGGGCCAGTATCTCCCGCCAGGGTTTGGTAACTAACCCTACTAAGCTGTCCAAACCACTCTGTTCCTCAGTGGGTAGACCCGTTTTGAGGAAGTTATAAAAGTATGTGACTTGCAGGCTTGTGTCAGTCCATGGCTATCCTGTCTCTTGTCCCCGATGTTCCTTCATTCTATCTAGAAACTCAGTAATGGTCTCCCCAGGTTTAATATTTTCTGCCAATAACTCGCCTATATCTGGGAATTCAGGGAACATTTTCCTGAGGACTGTCCAGATTGGTGCCTGTAGGAATTGAATGTGGCTCCATCTTGCAGTATTTGTCAGCGTGACTGCTGGGTTGTGACCTCAGGCAATCACTGTGTTAATCTTTATCTAATTAAGGCTGTCCAGCAAGCTTTTAACATCGCCTATTGCAAAATTTCCTTCCACTGTGTTCTTAAAACATGAGATCCATTTCCCCGCTCCATCCATCAAGGGCAGCAATTTGGTCCTTAGCCCTTCTTTATCCACATGAGCACTGGGCACATATGTGGTCCCAGCCATGCCCTTCTGCAGTAGTGTGTACATGTTGGCATGGGGTAGCTCAGATGCTTTTTCCCTAACATCCCGTTCCCATCTGCATAGGTAATCCTGCATGTAGGGGAAGTTCCACTTGGCATCTTTCCCTCCATGCCAGATGTGGTGTTCCACAACAGCCATGTCCTCTGGTTCAAAGGAGCCCTACTCCAGCCAGAGCCTATCAAATTGGTCCTTTCCCTTGGTCCAGCAGGCTAATAGGTGACAAAAGGACCTTGCGAAGATCTCACCCTACTTTTGGGCCACTATCTCCCTTGTGGGTCGGTCTATCTGTTCATGAGCATTTAGAGTAGCAGCGGATGTCATTGTCGCTGCTCTCCTCCTGCAAAGGTACCATCCTACTTCTCCTATGTCTCAGTTGAGTTTGCACCAGGCCACCTTGGTCTTTGATTTCCAGGCCACCCCCTCTCCTACACTGATGATCTGGCAAGTCTCAAATGGTGCTCTATGCCTCCCCCTGATCTCCTCAGGAGGAGGAGGGTGAGCTGTTCTGCCTTCTGACTGAGCTTCTATGGCACAGGTTTGCTCTCTCTTTCTCTCCTTAGTTCACACCTTTCCTCTAATTCCCACATAGATTGCCTCCTTCGTTCTGAGCTATGAACAGTCCTTTTTGGTCAGAACTTGCCTTCAGACTCACTACACATTGATTCTTCGGCTACACAAGCAAACCCTGTGCATTCCACCTCGTCGTAGGACCCCAGAGGACTAGGACTCCACTCCTCACCCCCACTAGTCGTATTGTATTGTGTTCAGATGGGTGCGTGAACACAGCGTGTACTATGTGTGCTGTGTCCTGTGTGTTCCTATCTCGATGTGGCATTTGACTTGATGGCGTTTTGGGAATGCACACACCCCTCTGGTAATATGTGCGCTATTGGGGCCAATTTCCCAGGACCATTGTGGTGTTGCTGCGCTTATCTGGAGGATGTACATTAGTTCCTTGTTTGCGTGTTTGTCTGCCAGCTACATGCCACCCGACCTGTGACTTGTCAATCAGTTACCACGGGCCTAGGTTGCAGAGCCTGTCTGATCATGTATTTCTGA
Source organism: Triturus cristatus (assembly GCF_964204655.1). Lineage (NCBI taxonomy): Eukaryota > Metazoa > Chordata > Amphibia > Caudata > Salamandridae > Triturus > Triturus cristatus. The sequence continues at coordinate 506,022,571 of NC_140591.1, forward strand.
GTCAGAGTTGATGGAGAGTTCATGGCGTGTGAATTTGATAATACTGGTGCGCTTTTGTTTGATGGTAAACTAAGACCATAATTGAATCAAACCCTGCTCCAACAGGATTAAAATACAAAAATACACACTTCTTAGTATATGGCTTCTGTGGGTCTCATTTCTGTACATGACGCATCCCGCTCACGGATTTGCACTAAAATGAGCTCTCAGAGGCCACTAATTTGGGTGGTACCAGTGCTTAAAAAACCTAAAATAAAAGCAATGAAAAAGAAATATAAAGATAAGTCAATGTATTATATATACCTACTGAAACTTTGGGAAGGCCCTATCCCAGAAGAAATGCTTACTTCTCCAAGTCTGTAAAGTTAAATGCCGTTTCTTAGAGGTCTTTTAATCAAATTTCCCTAATGGGTAATTTGAATAAAGAACAAAAACTGTACATATATAAGTTGCTGGGAAAAATCCCCACTTTATTTTCAGGGTTATAAGAAATGTTGTTATTGGTTAAGGGTGTGTAAACCTCACTCATGCAACAATCGCAATCCTTGTCAGGGTCAACCACGAAAAGTCACTAAATTAACCTAGGTAGGTATAATTTTATTGTGCAGTGTTGGACTCGGCCCTTCTGGCAGGTTCACCCCTAAAACTTTTTGCTTTTTATTGTGACCTGGTGTTAGTGATTTTTGGCTTCTGCGCACTTTACCACTGTGTCCCACGGTAAAGTGCGTGCGTGTAGTGAGGTTGGCCTGCTCTCCCATAGGAATGCATGGGGGAATGTATGTGTTCCTGGTAGTTCCTGATGCATGGGGAGTGCAGGTGCGAGTTTGGTATGTACGGACTCGTGTGATGAAATGCTGCGCGATGATGTGTGCGGCGTCAATGTACCTAGTGTGGAAGTGCCACTTCTAGAAGTTTGCATTTCTGTGTGCAGTGTGAGATAAGTGCCTTGTCTGGCGATTGGCTGTCTGAGGTCATGTGATGGGCTAGGGAATCCCCAGAGTCAGGAGGAGTCACCCAGTGGTGAATGGGGAGATCAGCAGCCAGATGGGCGGGAGGAGTACACCTGGGACCTGAATAGGGCTGGGCTTTCCCCACACAATGCTGGCTCCGCCCCCTGTGGTGCGTCTGATGGCCCTGGCCTGTCCTGTGAAAAGAAGGAGAGGAGCTGAGCAAAACAAAGTGCTTAAGTGCTCCTGAACCAGTTGTGACTGGTTCTGCCCTAAACCCTGTCCTGTGCACAAAAGAAAAATGTGTATAAAAAGGGGCTGTGACCCCTTACAAAATGTTCTCAATTGTTCCTAACTTTAGGGGGACACCCTGCCAGGAGGAACCGCCGCGGGACCCAGCTGCTGCTTCCTGAGGGTCCCTGCGTGCTGGCCTGCCTGGCTGTACTTTGCTGGGGTCCCCCCAGCCCAAGGACTTGCTGGGCTCTGCCCTTTCTCTAGGAGGGCGCTTCAGGGGGTGTTGGCAGCGAAGGGAAACTGCCTGGCCCAACCCCTTTCTCGGCTGCTCGAGCGGGAGCCTACCCCGCTTTATTAGGGAATTAATATCCCTAGCGGGTGCCTACCCCGCTTTATTGTTCCTTGGAGGGAGCCCACTCCTCATTGCCCCAAAAACCGAAGGAAGATCACCGCCGCAACCCGGGCTTGGCCAGGAAGCCAGGCGGCCACGGTGAGGACGTGGGCGTGGCCAAGCCGGAAATCGACGGGAGCCCACCCCGCGCTCCGGTGAGCGAAGGAGGCTGTTTCGAAGTAGAGAGCGAGAGCCCCTGAGGATCGGGAGCTCTCTTGTGCCGGCCGCCACCTGCGAGCGAGACGCCACCGCGGAAGACCCTGCCTGGAGCCTCGCCCATTCCCCAGTGAAGTCCAGGTCCCAGGAGAGGGACCGGGCGAAGAGGAAGCCCCGCAGCATGGCCGGAGTGCAACCGGCAACAGAGAGAGCGTAGACAACGCAGTAGTCCCCAGAGAACAGCCCGGTGAGTTGGCAAGGGCTGGGGGTGCCGGTCCCAGACCGGTCTCTTTCCTGAGCGGCCCCCCGCCTGATAGAGGGGGGCGCTCCCACGTTTGGGGACAGTATCTGTTCAGAGCCCCCGAGCGGGACTCCAACCCCGGGGGCATTATTGGTTTAGAGTCCAGAGGGACTCCAACTACTGGGGCATTTTTCTTTGTGGTGATAAGAGCGGCCCCGGAAGGCAGCGGGCCGCTCCAACGTTATTCTGGGGCAAGTTGGTGTTTTCGAGCCCACGAGGCTCCAACGTTTTGGGGGCATCATTCTTTTCGAGCCCACGAGGCTCCAACATTGGTGGCAACATTGTTTGGAGTCCAGATGGACTCCAAAGGGGGCATATTTGTTCTAGAGCCCTGACAGGCTCCAACGTTTGGGGGCACTATTTTCTCAGAGCCCAGAGAGGCTCCAACGCAGGGCATATGTTTTGAAAGGCACAGTGGTGCCCCGGCTCATTTTCCCAGCTGCCCAGCACTTAGTGGGCAGCTGCAACGTTTAGGTTGTGCCCTGTTGTTTCTGGCGTGCGCAGTCAAGCCCTGACTCTGTGGACAAAGGGCGTTTGAGCCCCTGAAAGGCCAAGTTGGCCTGGGGACAGGTTTCTTGTGATGTGCCCTCACCTAGGGTACATGATTATTGTTACCGGTGTACTTTTGCGCCTGCGCATTGCCTTTATGCTGTTTTCACTCCTAAACTGTGTTTATGCATTGGAGATTGTTTTTCCTAGTATAGATTATACTAGTGTGTTCATGGTTCCCTGTGTGATGTGTACCTAAGGTGTTTTAGGATTGCGTAGAGTAAACTTACCTGTTACCAGTGGTTACTGGTTGTGCGCTACATTTATTATTTGTTCTACATGTCTACATTTACAATTTTGTGATTTGTGATAATTCTGACAGTGGTCCATGTGGCCCTGTCTTATGTAGATAATTCCCCTGTAAATTCTGCCCGTGCCAGTAGCACATTGTAAAGTGTGTATTTATTATCTAATGTGTTTGGTATAATACAAAGGCTATTTTTATATGAATGAATGAATGAATGAAATAAGCTTTATTTCGATAAAAAAATATCTTAAAAAGCACAGACAGATATAAGTTATACAAACAAGTGATACCAAAAAACCAATCATATGAATATAATATTGACATTATCCCAAGATATACAAAGAATTGTAAAATACATATAAACATTATAAATAGGACAATATAAAATAGATATGCAGACAAACAGTAAAAAACAGTCTGATTACTTAGTCGAGGGCTGCAAGGCCTTTAGATCTCAAAAGCCAGGACCACCTCAGATATTTCGATAAAGCGCAAACGAACAGAGATCGTGTGTCTGATTTAAGAATGCGCAGCGCTATGAGGTGGTCGCGTGTGCCCAAGGTTCTGCATAAAGGTTTAAGCCAATATGATCTTGGGATTTTATATTCTGGGCATGCAAAAAGCACGTGTGCAATAGATTCAGGTTTGGTTACACAGAAAGGACAGGAGGGCGAAGTTTGGAAGGGAGGTTTCCAGCGGGCAGTCAGCTCGCGTACCGGAAGAGTGCCAATCCTGAATTTAAAGTAGAGGGCTCGATCGTATGGCTTCTGGATAATATCAAGATAAGGCTCAAAGTGGACGTCATCTTTGAGCAGAAGAAATTCAGTAGTGCATCTACTGGAATGGGAGCTGGAATTCCTTTTTCCTATAACCCAACTCCAATAAAGTTTCTTCAGCTCAGCTTTCGGAGGCGAAGTTCTATTTACCCAAGCATCTTGTAGGCCGAGATCAAAGAGCAGGGACTTTACCTCTTTCAGCCATTTGATTTTGTTCCAAGAAGGCATAGAGAGTATTTCGGATAAGCCCTCCGCATACTTGGCTAACTCAGGGGTCCGCCAGAGCCGGGCCCAGAGAAGTAAAGGGCGTACTTTTGCCAAATCTTTCAGCGCATGGCACCCTAGATCCGATAGCAGAGGCACTATAGGTGTGCTCTGCGGAAGTGCCATCAGTTCCTTATAGAAACTGGAATCAGATTTGGCAAGTTCCTCGATATTATTTAAACCCCATAATTCAGCACCGTAAAGTGCCGAGCTCACGCCCTTAGCTTTGTATATGTCCAGTGCTGGGGCTATTGGTCTAGATGAAGAGGAACGATGTTCTCTGAGAAGGGCGCCAGTGACCCTCTTGTGAGTTAGAAGCATTTTTTGCAAATGAGATGTCCATCGCATAGTGTCTGTAATGCGAATGCCTAAATAGTCAAACTCTTTAACCCTTTCGAGAGAGACTGCATTCAGGACTGGAGGCTGACCTAATGTTTTGGGGGGTTTTAAAATTAAGTATTTTGTTTTGGCAGTGTTGATGATGAGACCTCTATCATTACAGAAGGTTTGGAAACTGTCAAGAAGGGTTTGCAGGCCCATGGGTGGAGAGTATCATCAGCAAACAGGAGAGTTGGAACACGTTCGCCCGCCAGGGATGGTGCATCAGCAGGAACTTTCAGCAAATGGTCCACTACCCCATTCACATAAAGTGAAAAAAGGGTGGGAGCAAGAACACACCCCTGACGGACGCCCCTGTTTACTGGAATTCTCTCAGTTTTCTGGCCCTGTGGACCCCAACGTACTTGGGCATAATTGCCATCATGGAGTTTTATTAACAGGGCCAACAGGTAGGGAGGAATGTTCATGTTGGTCAGAACACGCCAAAGGGTGTCTCGGGGGACAAGATCGAACGCTGTTTTTAGGTCTATAAAGGCTAAATAGAGAGTGCCTTTTCCAAGTAGGACAACCTTCCAATAGATAAGGATCAATCTAAAGACCTGTTCTATAGTACCTGTCCCGACCCTAAAACCTGCTTGATAGTCTGAGAGGACATTGTTGTCATTTGCCCAAGTTAGTATCCTCTCCAGAATCACTTTCCCGATAACCTTCTGAGATGAGTCGATCAGGCTTATTGGGCGGTAATTAGCCGGATCTTCTCGGGCACCCTTTTTAAAAATGGGGACGACCTCGGCCCCCTTCCATGATTCAGGGACCGGGGCGCCATTAGCAATAGCATTAATAAGGGTGGAGAGGAGCTTCCCCCAGCTAGATGGGTCAAGTTTAAGCACATCACCGGGGATACCGTCCGGACCAGCTGCTTTCTGCGGGACAATAGACTGGATAGCACTGTGTACCTCCCTGTCAGAGAAGGGGTCAATTTTCGGAGCGTCCACGAGGGGGAGCGCCCCCTCGGGGAAGAACTTCTCCACCTTCTCGGATCGAGTGGAATATAGATTAAGGAGGTGCTCATACCATGCTAAGCCAGTGATATTGCATGTCAGAAGTTCATGGGCTGGTCTATTCTTTGATCTGATTGTGTCCCAGAAGGCACCGGGGTTGCGTTTGAGGGAAGCCTCCCTTAAGGTCTGCCAAAACTGTTCCTCCCAAGACTTTTTTGCATTGGAAACCGAGGTCTTATAATCTTTCCTGGCTTTCTGGATCGTGGATATATTCCCGCTTTTTAGAGCCACTATTAGAGCAGATTTCTTACTCCTACAACTTTGCGTATACCAACCATTCTTGGAGGTGAGCTTTGACCCTCCCTTCGATGGGCCACCTTTGCTTTGTGTTCGGAATAAATTTCCCAGTTTGAGAATAGTGTCTTGAAAGACTGATGGAGCCCTATCAAGGGAATCCTGATTAGTGTTGGTTGAGGTCAACTCGACTTGTGTAGCGTGTAAAATTGACCTGATTGATTCGACTTTACCATCATCCAACATGATTTTGCGCCATTTAAGGCGCCTCTCGCAGTTGGCAGGGATAACCTCAGAAGATTGGAGGGGGTTAGCCACTGATGAAAGCAAGGACCCATGTGATTCTGCCCAGAGTGGTTTAATACAAAGAGATAGCTGGTTATGATCGCTATCATGAGAGGGAATTATTTCCATGTCCACCATGTATGTCCAGAGCTTAAGATCGAGAAGTATGTAGTCGATCCTTGAAGTGTGATTAGGCCTATTGTACGTATGTGCGCCCTGGAGGTCAGAAGATGTTCTGCCGTTGGCTGCCCTTAGGCCAAATTCTAGAGTCATGGTGTTCAGGAATACAACAGATTTAGTCCATCTCTTGATAGGGGGCAGTGTTAGTAACGGAATGCCTCGCTTAGCGTCATCCTCAAGTAGATCGGGAAGGTCTGCTGAGGCAAGGGGCTCGAAGGAGCAATTGAAATCTCCTGCTATTAGGACGTAGGATGCGTGGTGGCACTTGCGTAATTCGCCCTCAAGAAGTACAAGCGCAGGTGATAAGGCTCCTCCACTAAGGCCCCTCGCATAGACGTTAAATATCTCAAGAGGCTTCCTTCCCTGGGCTCCCTTAAGGGTAAGCCTTAATATATCAGGGGAGACAGTGTGGGCCTGCCTGATGGTACACCCAAGGGAAATACTAACCCAGATCAACAGGCCACCCGAAGGACGACCTCTTCCTGTCGGAGATAGAATGGCCGGTATGAAAAAGGTGGTGTAACCAACCATATGGTGCGGCTCTACAGCCCAGGTCTCCTGAAAAATACAGATGCTGTAGGATGTTATAAAGGACTTCCAATAGGGGAGATCTAATTTGCTGGCGAGGCCAGCTACATTCCAATTTAGAATCCTGAGAAAAGGAGTAGTGGAGGCTACGTCTTGTGAGGTAAGTAAGTTGGAAAAATTAGGAATGACCTGGGTCGAGTTGCTAGAGGAAGGTGATAGGAGATGGTTAATACCCTGTGGAATTGAGGTAAGCTGGAGACAAGGCTGCTGGGCATATGGACCCAAGCTGGTTTGCAGAGGATCCCTAACAAGGTCAGTGGCTACTACAAGATCATTTGCATAGCTTTGGGCACCAGCAGAAAAAGGAATGTCAGTCTCTGCGAAGATTCCATGTCAGTAATGCTCATAGCGGCTATAAGTGTCATAATATTTACTTGGGGCGAATGTAGGAAAAGCCTTATCGCTGGTGTTCCAGACTCCCTTAAAATACCCATCGCAAGGTGGTTGAAAAACAGAATGTTGGTAGTGGGAGTAAGCAATGTCAAAGTAAAATTGGCTTAAGTCTAAACATCCTATGGCACTCATAGTGGGTTGTTGGTAGTTACAGATTAGCCTTGCAACCCGGGGATCTCTAAAGTTTATGATAACACAGTCACCAGGCATATTTTTTGGTTTGTTGCCCACCCAAGATACCCTTCTGACATGAAGAACATGACCGTCCAGATGATTTTGAAGCGGTCTGTTGGTGTTCAACCAGTGTGTTGTTTTATTACGCAATTCGGTATAAGATTCTGGCTTGCCAGCTTTAAGGCGTGGAACTCCAGTCAGAATGGCAACAAAGGGTAGGCACTCCGGTGGAAGGTTAACATGGGGTAGGCTCGGTTCTTGGCCGGTGGAAGGGACTTTGGGATGGGCTTGTGTGAGATCATTAGTAGATGATTTAGAGAAGTTCTGTGCAGGCTCTACAGAGCTACCAGTCAAGCCGGAAGCCTGTTTTTTATTAGTAGAAAGGCTATCCAGGGGTGTTATGGGTATTAAAGGCCTTGGGCCTGATAGGGGAATTCCATTCTTTGGGCCTAAACTTGAAGCAGCGTTTGGATTAGACAATGCAGCTTGAGGCGTAGGCTCATTGGGGATAATTGAAGAGGGGTCAACAGTGATGCCATGACCCTGGCCCATCTTTGAGTACAATTTAATTAGTGACTTAAGAGAAAAGAAGTTGTCCAGAGAGGCTTGCTCGAATCTCTCAAGCCTCTCGGACAATAGTCTCACTCTTTCCATCATGGGAAGTAACAAGGATTTAATCATTATTTCGAGTTGACCAATAAGTGGGGGTTGGGGTTCGAGAACAATTTGTGATCCAGATTGTTGGGGAGGTTGCTCTGCGAGAATATGGGTGGTCGGATTAGTAGAATGGGCAGGGGCAGGGGATGATCTTATCCTCTGCTGATGTAAAGAGGGCAATGCTGTTCGACCCGCTTTCTTGCCCACGGTGGTGCGTGGTTTACTTTTGTATTTCTTAGATACTTTTGCATAGTCCTCCTTGTTGCCACTACCTGCTCTTTTCCTTTTGCTGGGAGCGGTTTTTGGGCCTACTACAGCAGGTGACCCAGTGGACGCAGGGGTTGCAGGAGGTGAAGTGATAGTAATGGCAGAATCGGGAACAGCCTGGGAAGTAACTAACAAAGGGGAGTATGAGAGATCTAGCGGTGTTACATGAGCAGGATCAATGGGATTGGCAAGATTTGAGTCCGCACTTGTCGGTGTACGCTGCATAGTCTCAGTTAAGGTGCCATCCACTTGAATGTTCGTTTTGACGGGAGAAACAGCTCGCGCAAATGCACCCATTGAGGAGCGCTTGTCTTTTAGTGCGTCGAGGGAAAGTCTCCGCTCTGTAAGGGCAATTTCTTTCTCTAGTACAGAGCAGGCGCGAATAATAAAGTGGTCAAGAGTGCCACTAACAGAAGCCCCGCCTCCCTTTCCCGAACGTGTGGACATTGCCATGGACAATAAATAAATGCGCTAGTCACAGCATGAAGTATGAAACACGATTAGTCACAAACTATTTTTATATATAACCTTGTGTGGAGTTTCTTTTGTGGTTGGCCTTGGGTGTTGTTGCTGGGTGCGCGCGCAAACGCTTTACACATTGCCTCCGAGATAAGCCTGACTGCTCGTGCCAAGCTACCAAGGGGGTGAGCAGGGGTTATCTTTGGAGTGTAACTCCCCAGCCCTGTGGTGGTTTCTGCCTGACTTTGGCGCAAGCCCTAGCCAACCAGAAATCCCATTTCTAACATACAGTTAATTAGAAAAGCCTTAGAAGTGAGGGTCTCATGCCGTAAATTCAAACATTGATTTGGAACAGGACTTAAATCTCCAATAAAATACATAACAATAGCTAAAAACCCTGGACTCCCAAGAGGATTTGTTTCAGATAGTAAGCAGATAAGATACAAAACGAGCAAACGTGTACACAGAGGATTGGCTCCAAAGCGAGAGGAGCGAGCCTTATAAATAGATACTTAGCATCAGAGTGTATGAGGGAGTTTAAAGCAAAGTGCCAAGGATGCAGCAAAACTGCAAAGTGCAAAAATATTTTTTGGGCCTGTACAAGGTTATGAATGGCTTAGATGAACCCCATAGCATTCATATTTAGATATAGAGGGAGGCAATTGATCCGAAGTTGCTACGGATGTTGTCTATGAGCGGTCATCAGGCAGTCATTTTCATGGCCAGAGAGCCAACATGAAAGGTGCAGATAAAATTCTGCAGTTGTTCTCCCAAGGTTGCAGCTGATATTTGCGGTATGGTAACAGTGGTGCAGCAATGAAATTCATAGCAGTCCTCTTAGTTAGTGACTTGTGAGGTAGAAGGAGCCAAGTGTATTGGAGAGGTGAATATATAAAACAGACGAATAGCATCTGAGTAGATGAGAAACTGAAACAGAGTGCACATGAGAACAAAAAGTGCAAAAGTGTGGAGGCGCTATATAGCTTCTACCTGGCTGTTGTAATTGCCCTAAGCACCGCCCATAGCAATCATTTTTGGATATAGTGGGAAACAGTTAGCCGAAGTTGCTATGAGTGTCGGCTCTGAGCAGTCATAAAGCAGTCATTTTCATGTCCAGGGCCGACATGGCAGGTACCGGTTAGAGACAGCAAAAGTTATCCTGAGGTTGCTTCTGAGGTTTAAGGTATAATAACAGCGATGCATCAATGTAGGGGCAGATTTACAATAAAGTGACGCATCTGCAAAGATGCGTCACTTTCACTGGGCCACCCTCAGAAACCCGTGTGCCATTGTGGATGGCGCAAGGATTGACAGATGCGTCAGAAATTCTGATGCATCTGTTGATGCAAAAGTCATGCATTGCTGGAGTCATGTCACAAGCACGGCGAAACTACAGCAATGCAGGGGGAGGCCTATCCTCATTGTGCTGCGTCACTCCTTACGCCTGCTTCAAGCAGGCATAAGAATTTGATGCAGTGGCGTCCAAGAAGTGGCGCACTTAAATCTTGTAGATTTCACTGCATCACTTCTACGAGGCTTTTTTGCATTGGAACGCCCACCCTGCATACATTGTACCTGACGCAGGTATAATGTGACGCAGAGCTTTACAATGTGACGCATCTCCATAGATGTGTCACGTTATAACTGTGCTGCATTTTTACGCTTCTGCTGCGTCACAAAAAGTGACGCAACGGTGGCGCAAAAATGACTCAAGGGGCTTGTAAAACTGACCCGATATTCGTAACATCCCTCTTGGTTACTCGTGCAATGCAAAATGTCAAGTGCATTATTGTGTGAGTGTGTAAAAACAGTTAATCCATAGTTACTACTGGAGTTGGTTCTGAGCAATCATCAAACAATAATTTTCATTGCCTTAGTCGACCTGGTGCAAATATGAGGGTGCCACAAATAATCCCCAGATTGCTGCCAGTGTTGCTGGTTTGGTCGCAACTGGGCAGCCAGGGGCGTAGCACAGGCACCCACAGCCCCACAGTGCTAGTAACATTCATGACGTTCCTCTGGTGGATTCGTACAGTATATAGTGCTAAGTGCATTGGAGCAATGAGTTATCCCTGTATTGCTTCAAATTGTCAATGTGGCTGTTTAAAAAGCGGGGAGTTTACTGACAACCCAGTTACACGCAGGGTTACTTACCATGTAGCATACATCTGCTAAGCTGTACTTTGTATGTCATGATACTGTATTATCCATGTAGCTGTCATATATTTGCATCTTGTTACCTTATGTTGGATCTACTACCCTATACTGTCAATAAAAACATATTAAACAAAATACGGTGGGCAGTTTTTGGGACCAGGTTCTGCAGTAATGGAGGTGTTTGTGGATCCCAATCTCACTACAACCAGCTGAAGAAATTTAACTGGTTTAATATTTAATGTGGTGTTCTCTGGGTTCAGGCTGCCGATTACAGCCTGATAACAGGTTCGAACTCCCAGGCAAACATTCTTTCTGTGAAGAAGATATATCCTTAGTTGTACAAAGACAGTCAGATGCAGAGCATGTGAGAGATGGTTCCTGACTTAGGAGGCAGAAGCGACACCTTGTTCCTTGAGTTGCAGTGTTTTGCCGCGCCAGGAGGTGAGCCCGCAAATTCCACTCCCCCAGCCATATTGCTGCAAATCTGAATTTTAGCCATAGCAGGCAAGTGCATTTGATGTGCTTCTGCTTGTTCCTGAGGGTATAATAATTAATTACTGCCCATGCATGTGAGCGTTTGCTCAGTGCAGCTGTCTTCTAGTCTTGACAATGTTTTTGCAGAAATTGGCAAACTGTTTTTAAATACCTTCTGAGCAAAATTGTACTCATGCCTCTGTGAGTAAAAGTTCTTTTAATTTGTCCTGGAAATGGTGATTAAACCAGTATCCCTAGCTCCCTAAGAGTAAGGCATTCATAGTGTTTGGCGGAGCAAGTCAAAGTCTGTGTCAGAAATGTAGAAATGCACAGCTTCTGGCCCAGGACTACTTTATTATGATGAACTCTAGCCTCATTTGTGCCGGTGAAGCTCTCTTTGGTAGCCAAAGAGCAGCTTTATAGATATGAGAGACACGTTTGTCCAGCAGCCTAGAGGGATTTCACTCCCATATGACAATGTGGGAATGACGTTTACTTTCAGCACCTTAAGTAAAGGATCTAGGCTTGGTCCCGGGAATTTCTGGACAAGAGTAGTGAGGATGAACATGAGGCTGGTGTCCTTATTTTTTAGAGAGCAGGTGAGATTTAAATTAGACTTGACTTTCCAGGTAAATGCCTGGATATTTACACTCGGTGCCATTCTGAAGCCATTCCCTATTGTGGTGCCACATCCTGCTGTTTTCCTTCCAAAGGAAACTCTCAAGTTTTTTGGGGGTTCATTTCAAGGCTATCCCTGATTGTGTACAAGTGTTGAGTGGAGAGTGTAGTCTGAAGGTCAATTTTGCTTTAGCTTAACAGCACAAGGTTGTCTGCACAGAGCAGGTGTGTCATACATTGGCCTCCCAATTTGGGAGGGTGGCAGTTGGCTTTATCTCGGTCCTCCGACAGGTAAGCAACATACAAGTTGAAGAGAAGAGGGGTGAGTACACAGACTTGTTTCAACCCTAGGTTCATTAGGATGACAAAAGCAGCTTTAAAAGCTATGAAACAGGAGTAGAGATTGGATTTGCTCCTCAGAGCTTTGTCGTTCATTAAGGCCAGTGCCATCAGGTTTGTTGTCATGCCACAGTTGTCCCTGAAACCACTCTTATTTCTGAGAATTAGCTAACCTTCCTCTGCCCAGGCTTTTTTGTCATCAAGCAGGAAACTGGTGAAGAGTTCAGATAAGTTGTCAATAAGTGCTATGAGGCAGTAGATGCAAGGTTTCAATTTTGATCCCTCTTTAAACATTGGCTGAACAATTGATCCTCTCCAGGAGTCTGAAATGCAGTTAGTTGCCAGACAGGATCCTACAAGTGGTGATAATACCATAGCCTGAAATGAGGGATTAGATGTAAAAGGGCTATTAGGAGCCCATTTGTGACAGCAGCCCTATCTTTCCACATTCTCTCCTGTTTGAGTCTGCAACAGTCTTCCATCAAGGTTTTGCGGTTATTTAAAATGTTAATCCCTAAATGTTCCTCTAGCAGATTAATTACAGGAATCTTTAGGGCTTCTGAGGTGGCAAGGTGATCTGCGGGGAGGAAGAAGCAAAGTCACCGGTTTCTTATCAATAGAAAAGTGTGATGACAAATACGCAGCCCAGGCACTTTCAGGAATGGTTTCATTGGTGCTTTTCTTTCCTCCGGTGAACATTTGGTTGACTATAGACCAGAAGTGTTCAGAATTCTTTTTCTTGCTCACAAACAAAAGTCAGGCCCAGATAATGCAGTTCTTTTTCCCTTTAGACAGTCATATTGATTTCCTAAAAATAGCCCTGGACTTTTTTAGATTAAATTTCCCAGTTGGAGAGGTAGGATGCATAAGAAAGTAGCACAGGTTGCGATTCACTTTGCTCTTCAGAGCCTCCTGAATCCTAATTAATTTAAGACTCACAGTTGGCTCAGTGGATGCTATTCGAGTTTGCATGCATTTAGAAAAAATAAAAAGTGTCCATTCCCTGACAGGGGAGATGAGGCAAGAGGTGACTGCACAATATTGTGTTCCGATCCAAGTGTTCACCTCATAGGTGATCTCTAATCCAAGTGTTCACCTCATAGGTGATCTCTTTATCCCATTTTAACCTTTTAAGGCTTTCTGTGTACATGACAGAGTGGGTAGAGCGAGCAATCGCCAGTTTCTAAGTATGGATTGTGAGAAGAATTTGCTGCTGTCTGTGATCACTATGAAACAGGTCCTCTAGGGGAAGTTGTTTATATACATAAACAATGTAGCTAAACATAGAGTAAAGTCAATGTAATGGGGGGATTTTTCTGTTTCACGCATCCAGCCCGGTGGTAGGTCTCCAGTCAGTTGTCTGTTAAGGAGCCTGAGGCCCAGAACTTCACAGTTTGACAGGAAGGTTCAGCCAGTTCGCTCCAGCATGGTTTCACAGCCACGCTTTATGATGGAATGTCATAAATTATATCAGACCGTTAACTTTCTGGCCCTTTGTGCCCCAAACATATTTGTGTTGAAATTGCAGGTTAGCAGCATGTTAACCAGTGGGAATTTTATCTTGAGCTCAGTTATCATTGTAACCACTCTGTTCAGTTTGCCTGTATTTTCTGGTCTACTGGAATTTATGTAGATGATTATGATCAGGAAGCAGTGCTTCTCATTATTATATGATGTGCTCAAGATCATTGCTTGCACCCAGGATGCTTTCAGCTGGATCTCCTCTGCCATGCAGTGTATGAAGAATGTTATATAAATCGTTAGACCACCCATAGGTCATCCGTAGCTGGTAACTTTAGTGGCTGGCTTTTCATAGTCTATAGAGCCGGTCAGAGGGACAGTTGTTTGAGCTCAGCTTTCCTGAAAGATGAGGATCTCAAAATTACTCTAAAATGTCACAGTTTCATCATCCCCAAGATTTTGCACCAGGCCGTGAATGTTCCAGTTAAATTAAATTAACATGTGCCTAACCCTCTAGTAGCTTTAGCGCAAAGCAGTCATGCTTAACTTTGCGGTAATGTGTAAAGTATTTATGCAGCACACAAACAGTAATAAAGTGAAAAATGATACCAGAAATACAAATCCAATCAGTAGAACCAGAGATATTCAGTTTTAAAGTTTTCATTCTAATTAGCACCTAAATGCACATAGCACCACTTGCAATCATCTGATCAAGCTAAACCTCAGGCTGATCGTGATGGAGCGAAGTTGGACACAGACACCAGGTTAGACCCACTGAAAGGTTACCCTCTAAGTCCAGTGTGAGTTTTTAGGTTTGCTGTGGAGGTGATTGCGAGGAGGAGGCTGAGCATTGGGGACAGTCGTCGCTGTAGTGTGAAGATCTGGACAAGTATTGCAGATAGATAGTTCTTCTTCTGTAACTTCCACGGTTCCTGGAATCCGCTCCGTGACAGATCTAATGTGGCCGCACATCATTACACTAAAGCGCAGGAGGCGCTGAGTGGGATCATTGCAGAAGGCGAACTACTAGACAGTTGGAGGTATACGCATCCGCAGGGACAGGAAGGCACACACTTCACGTCCCATAGAGGGCCATGGGTGAGGATAGACTATTGCCTGCTGTCTAAGGGCTTGGCGCCGACCATATGTAGTGTATCACATTTAGCAAGGACATTTTCGGACCACTGCCCGGTGAAGTTGGCGCTTACTCCCCCGGGGTATGACAGGCCTAGGCCAAGCTGGAGATTGCAGCCCACAGAGCTGTTGGATACGGTGTTTCAGGCAGAGTTGGGAGAGGAGATTAAGGATTTCTTTACCAGGAATAAAGGGACAGTAGATAGCGTTGAAGTGATATGGGAAGCTTTCAAAGTAACGATCAGGTGTTTCTGCATGTCCAAAAGTTTTGGGGTGTTGAAGGACTTACAGAATACCTTGTGTAAATTAGAAAATGAATTACGAGAGCTGGAGAGACGGATGGGGAGAGGAGAAGTGGGACAAGTGCAAACGCAGTTTCGGGAAAAATTGACTGACTATGAAGACACGGCACTCAGAGTCAAAATTTAGGGGCAAGTATTGGACAGCCCGGAAATACGGGAAAGGGGAGAGGCCGGGCAGGGCACTAGCCGAGAAGACAAGGAATCCACGTTTTAATGCATACATTTTAGAGATTCAGGGACCCAGGGAATTGTTGCAGCTTGACACACAAGCCATTTTAGACATGTTCCTCACACATTACGGCACTCTGTACACATCCCAGAGACAAAGGCCTCTAGAATTAGATGACTTCATGGGGGACATAGCACTTGCATGGCTTAGTGATGCACAAAGAGAGTTTTTCATGCACCCATTGGAGGTTGACGAAAATAGGGAGGCCATCATGCAGTTGCAGAACAGGATGGCCCCGGGTTCTGATGGCTTACCGGCAGAATTTTATAAAGCCTATATTGACATCATGGCTCCAGTGTTAAAGCAGGTGTATGAAGAATCCCTGAAGGTGGGTATACTCCCCCCCTCGATGAGGGAAGCGATAGTTACCTCTTTGCTGAAACCCGGCAAACCCCCTGAGTCCTGTGACTCATACCGTCCGTTGTCGTTGTTCAACTGTGACACCAAAATCCTAGCGAAAACGTTGGCTAATCGGTTGGCCTTACTAATGGATAAACTAATACTCCCGGACCAATCAGGTTTTGAACCTTATTTTCCTTAATTCAAACGGTAGACCCAGAGTTCCCACTCGCTGCATTATTTTTAGATGCTACTAAGGCATTTGATTCCGTGGAGTGGGACTATCTGCTTGGGGTCTTACAGAGAATGGGCTTCCCACATATGTACTTATCTTGGATCAAATTACTATATCAACACCCCACTACCAAGATATTAATTAATGGACAATTGTCCCAGCCAATAGTGATCTCGAGAGGCACTCGACAGGGGTGCCCCCGGTCCCCACTACTGTTTGCCATAGCTGTGGAGCCTCTAGCTTCCAGATTATGCCAAATCCACATGGATAAGGCATTTCGCTGCTGCATGCGCCAGATACTAATTTCATTGTATGCTGACGATATGACGCTTTATGTCAGGGACCCCATGCAGAATATCAGTCCTATATTGCGAGAGTTCATTCGGTTTGGAAGTTTATCGAGCGATAATATTAACTGGGGCAAGTCGCAGTTCTTCACTCTCATGCCAGCAGTGCCTAGATTTCCGCTGGACTTCCCACTGGACTGGTGTGATAGTGACTTGTGATATCTTGGCATACAGATCACCAGGGATAAAGAAGAAACAATACGGGCAAATTATGGTACGGCTATCACACGACTCACAGCAAACATTACACGTTGGGTCTCGTTACTGCTCTCGTTGGCAGGGAGGGCATCCCTCATAAAGATTATTATATTACCGAAATTGCTTTATCTATTTCTCAATATTCCATACCATCCTGGACAGCATTTCTTTCAGACGTTGCGCTCTGAATTGATCAGACTATTGGATACATCCCCCCAAATATATGCCGCAAATAGCTGTGGAGGACTGGCTGGCAGAGCCGGTGCCACTGAGTGGCTTGATACATGGATCTACGTACTCACGCACGACGCCACCCACTACCATCACAGGCACGGTAGACGCGTGGAACAAGATAATGGCTTTGCTGGCTGGGGCTGTCCTTTACTCCCCTAGGCTACCGCTGACATATCATCCCAAGTTGTCATTGCTGCATTAGAAGGGATTTTTGGAGCTATGCCAACGAGCGGAAGTCTCCACGTGGGGAGACCTGTTTAATGCTGGGAAGTTTCGCACACTAGAGCAGTTTTTACAGAATACGCAATATACACCATTGGACGCATTCCTTTATGTACGTTGAAGGCAGGGAATGCATTCAATCATTCCGGATTTCCCACGAGAACCCTTAAGTCTAGTGCCGCTTCATAACATGCTAGGCTCCAAAGATGGAAAACATCTCGTATCAGCCCTATACACTGCCATACGAACCAACAGGGAAGGAGTTCACAGCTTGGCGCGAGTGCAGTGGGGGAAGATATCGGGCGGGAACTCACGGACGAACAGTGGATATATTGCTGTCTACAGACGGCACAGATCTCAGCGAGCTGTAGGCTGCGAGTGATACACTATAAATACCTGCACCACTGAAGAAATACAAATGTAAATTGGCAACAACTGATAGGTGTGAGAGATGTCACCATCCAGGAGCGGGGTTCCTACACTTGGCGTGCGAGTGCCCGAAAATACAAGAGTACTGGGCACAGGTGTTAGTGGCACTAGAAAAGATGACTGGCAGAGAACTCGAGAGAGACCCTCTGATGGCACTTTTGGGGTACATGGCACAGATACCTAGCGCACATAGGAAATTTCTTGCTATATCACTGTTATTAGCCAAGCGGAGAGTGGCATGTAGGTGGGGACGGGGCCGGGCCCCGAAATTCAAAGACTGGTTGACAGACTTAACATATTGCCAAGAACAGACCGCTATATATGCTGAGACGGTGCCATCCACCTCCAGGCCCAGAGATATATGGAAACCTCTCCAGGGGTACTTACTATTACTTAGATCCACAGATGGAGACTCTGCTCCAAATGTAACTGCTTAAATGCTGATAGGAGGTGTTTTGTTGGATATGTATTTGTTGATGATTTCAGCCTCACTGGGGCCGTCGAGGTTGGACGCCACATGCCCATTGAGCATTGTCACCAGAGGCTCGGGTCACCGGCCCCTTGACTGCTTCCTGATTGGTGAATCCCTACCTGCCTGTGCACAATGCTTCATCTCTAAGTGTCATGTATACCTTTTGATTGTACGGATTGGTTCAAAGATTGACTCTGCTGCATTCGTTTGCACATGTGGTACCTACCTGTGTGGAATATGGGGATTGCACTGTGACTCACTGCATAATGTATTGCTATGTATCGTCATGTAATATGTTAAAATTTACAAATAAATAAAGGAAAAAATAAAAATAAAAACTAAAAAAACTTCCACGGGTCCTGAAGTGTTTGGAAGAGTGACTCTGAGGTCCAATATTTGTACTTGGTGCCAGCCTCGGTGTGGGTGGCTCTCCCTGTCCGACACCCACATGTGGTTCTGGAAAGCTCTTCCATTTCCCCTGTCAAGGCTCCTAACTGTCTGGGATGACAAAAGACTGGGCAGGTCTGGTCCCAGATTTCTTTCTGTGTGCAGGAGGCATAGCCCTTTGAAGTGTAAGTGGGTCTGGATTCAGACCCTCCCAGTCATTTTGCTAGAAATGTCCATCTAGTCAACACACCTAAACCCCTTTGTGTTACTGTATAGAAGCAATACAAAAACCCCAACAGCAGAACCTTTCACAGTCATGTGACCCAGGACACTGGCAGAAGGTTCAAATGGTCAAAATAAATTCTACTCTTGTATAGACGCCAGTGTAGATTACAGTGTGTCTCTGATACCTGGTCAAACTTCCAGAGGCTGACCAACAAATTAAATTCCATATTTTATATTCTTTTGCAGCATGGCAATGCAGTTGTCAGGGAGATCAAGATAATGACTAATATAATAGTAAAGGTGTGATAACTCAGTGGCATGGAGTAGTGACACTCATCTGTTCTAAGAGAGGAAAGGAAGCTTTTTCCTTAGTGCACCTTATAGTACAAAACAGAACACATAGATTTTCTGGATATGAATGTTCAGGGATAGGTGATAGCCAAATCTAATTTTTTACTTTTTTGGAATGAGTGGGTAGAATCCCAAATGAGCTGGAGCCAACAAATGTGTTCCACCTTGAGAAGAAATCCCTGCTGACATAATCTAATTTTCTGCATATGTATACTATTGAATTTTATGTGTTAATTTATTTCTTGTTTATAAATGTTTACATTTTTTGTTGTTTTAACATGTACAATGCATAACATTGCTTTATTCTTGTTTGTTATTCACATATATGTAGTCACATGGTTAATAAAGTTTTATAGAATTAAATTAAGATGCAGCAAGATGAATATGTTAATTCCTACATTTGAAATTATATAATGTGAAGGATGCCCTTTCCAAAATAAATGGAAAAGTGTTTTAGACTGGGACAGAAAAGCATAAGGCAGAGAAAAATCTTCAACTTCCTTGGAGACTGAGATTGAGCAAGCAGAAGCTGTATACACCCTTTGTGAAGGCCACAGGTAGGCACCTCGAAGCCAACCCAGTCTTATCGGCTTGCGGGACATCAAAGATACTGAGCACAGAGATAGACAACAACCTTCTTCATACAGAAAAATCCTACTGTTGTTCTGTATGAAGTGGGTAAGAGGCCACTTTAGAAACTTCTACTGGCCTTTTAGGTGTTAGGACAGATTAGCTATATGCAGGGAGAGAGAGGATGAAAAACAGAAACTGACCCATCTTTACATGCAGGTAATTTCTGAAAAACTATTACAATGTTGCAATTATTTGTAATATTTTGTTTATTCATAATTTACATTGCCATTTTTTTGCTTACTTTTTTATAGTTACAACTATACCAATTTATGCGGTGGGGTAGAACATTGGTTCTAATAAAAATTTAAAAAAACATTTCCTAGTGTATGCTTGACTGTGTCTGTTCATGGTAAAAAGAGGTTTGAAACTCACTAAGTTCCTTTCTTTAAGTATCTCAGAACGTATGGTTACTCAGAGCATACATCCTCATGTGTTGCTTGGTTGGTTTGTGTGCTACAGTTCATCAGCCTTCCGGTTTCTAGTTGGTAAGTTGCAATTGAGTCTGTTCTTTCACCAGTAGGTCTAGGAAACCTACTCTTGGGCTGTATTTTGCTAAGAAGATCAAAACATGTAGCACTACCAAACCTGCTGCTACAAAGTCCTCTTTAAATATTGTCAGTTTCAAAATCATGATTTCCTGTCCCATTTTTCATCTGCTCTTTTGCCTGACCAGTAAAATCCTAGGAAGGGAGTGTATAACAGTGTGTTTTCCCTAAGCATCCCGTTTCTCAAGCAAAGACAAGGAAAGAGATGCGAACACTATGACAGTGTCAATATTCCCTAGGTTTGAAACTGGAAGAGGCCATTAACTCGATTGACTCAAAAGTCAAGTTCAAGGAGGAGAAAATAAGTCCTTTTAAAATACAACTAATTTGTGACAGAGGGAAGGTGGCGGCAAAAGAGGAAATAGGAAGCCAAAGTCACTTCTTTAAAGATGCTGAAAGTGGGGGAAGATGCCAGAGATGTAGGAAGAAGCTGAAGCAGCAAGCCTAGCACAGATATGGTCCTTCAGAGCCACAGCAGTGAGGATGCCAACCAGAAAACTAAAACAAAGACATGCAACCTGTGGGGCAACTGGATAAGCATGAAGAAGAGGAAGACTGGAGGTTCCCTCACTTTCCACCAGGCGGAAAACGATGCCAGATGAGACTACAGCCCAAGAATGGTTCTCAGAGCAAGTTTGTTTCTGATGAAAGTTAAAAGGGAGGGACAGAAAGAGGGGGAGAGGGAAAGAAGTGAAAAGGAAGGCAGTGGAAAATGTTGTGTACTGAACAATCAGCAAATCGCCAAGTATAACTAGAGTAAGTCTGTGACATTGTTGCCTTTGATGTACTGAAAAGTATAATCAATATAGGCATTTCTAATCTATAAAAAAGAAGAACTAAAGTATTTAGGAAACTTTACTCAACAGGTTCCAATACAACAAAGGGGGAACAATCTTGAAAATGATTCTCTTTAGTTCGATCTGTTTAATTTGAACTCTTATATGTTGTCCTATGAAGTGTGCTAATGTGTTGATTTTGGAAGAAAAAGCCTGCTCCACACTGCAGAGAAAAGAATGGACTTAGAAAATAAAAGAAGTATCATGTTTTATAAAAAAACACCGGTGAAATTTGTTATAACATTTTTATGCTGAGGCTAAAATTATGACCATTGAAGAAATAATAACTTTAAAATCGAACTAATAGCCCTGTCACCCCTTCTGCCTGCATATAGTACTTTTCAAGGAAATCATATTTTGAGAAGTCAATCTAACACCTTTCGCTTTCACATTTTTTGATACTTTGATGATTTCTTGAAGAAACGTGAACTTTCCGGTACACACCCCTTTTGGTAAAGGGTACATAAAAGCAGTCTGACATATTTCTAAGAGACTATAAAGGTAACTTGGGGCCATATTATCAAGGAACGGCGATAACATTATCGGCGCTTTAGCGGCAGGAAACTGCCACTAAAGCGGCGATAATGAGCTTGATAATATGCCCTTGTGAATTCCCATAGAAGCCCAGGTTCTGGTGTGAACCTGGGTCTCTATGGGAATTCACAAGGGCATATTATCAAGCTCATTATCGCCGCTTTAGCGGCAGTTTCCTGCTGCTAAAGCGACGATAATGTTATCGCCGTTCCTTGATAATATGGCCCTTAGACTTCTGAGTAAGTTTACAATTTTTAGTAAGATTACAAATTTTCAGTATTCACAAACTGCACTTTTGTAGTAACTTACACTTTTGCAGTAACTGTGCGACTGATTCACAAAGGTAAGCTTACACTTTTGTGTAAGGTTAGTATTTTTATGCTCTCCACAAACTTTTAAATGATAGTAAGCTTACTACTGCAGTGACTCTGCAGTCAGGGCACAGAACTCCACACATATCTATCTGAATATTGTGATGCAGACTTTACAATAAATGGAATCTGGAAACACAGTTTACTCACTACAACACAATGTAAACAAATGCAAGTTTTACCATTCTCCTGCTTAACAAATCGTAGTCTCAATATTCTTGCATGCTTTACACAATTTCAATTTGTTCTCTTTATTCAAATTTGGCTAGATAATCCTCCAGAACAGAAGAAGTTAATCAATCGCGATGGCTGCAACTGGGTCACCAATGTTTTCTGATCTTTTAATATATTTGGTTTGAACATCGTCTGAGATTATGTACTTTAATATCTTCCTGTTTACATGTGTTCACTGATGATGCTGGGCTCGTACATAATCTGAATCAACAAGGCCATTTTATAAGTGCTGAATAGTCATCACTTTTAGAAAACTTTTTCAGATATTGCACAGCGTTTCTTATTGCTATGACAGTTAAGCAAATATAACTTTGTCCCCAGAAGAACACAGTGCATTTAATAAAATGCTGCATTACGTAACTTTTAGTAATACACTAGGAAATCAATGCAGTGATGTTCAATCTAAATTCCTGATCCTGACAAAAAACCCTGATAAAAGAAATAGCCATAGAATAAAAATGACAAATTATCTTTGGGAATTAGTCATTACATATAAAAGTATAGGCATTTGAAACTATTGAAATGGTCTTGTACATATTCAATACAGATACATTGGATTTTTCACACACAAACATGCACAAATTTACACACACACACACATACACGCAGTACATATATTACTATTCAGTGTGTAATATGTTATTTAAAACTATCATTGAGTTTGGAGAGGGGCCTTGACCTGAAGTTGACCTTTGTTCTGTAGCTATAAAAATAGTTGCAAAAGTGTAAATTTGCATCCAATACAATATGTTTTTTGATTTGCCAATATCTTTTGCGCCGTTTGACGAATCTTCGCGAAATTTTCATAACTAATAACTCGCTGTGGTCAGATTCCTATCTTAAAAGTTTTGGGGTGATTCATCAAGCAGGGGCCGAGAATAAAGAGGGTTCCAAAAAGCGTTTTCTCCATGTTTATTTCCATGGAAATATTTGTCGCGGCTACAGTCCGAACTGCTGAAAGGAATTACACCAAATTTGGCAGAGAGGTAGCTCTTGGTCTAGAGTGCACTCTTTGCTTTAAATGGTGTAAATCCATTCAGTAATTCCTGAGAAATTCAAAAAGACAAAATATTGATATCTGGTGAGCGCGGTGGATCCGCGAACCCTCCCGATCACGAGCTTCATTTTGATTGTGCTGCCAACACTCCAAACCAAGAAGTGTTGGCAGCCATCTTCTGACTCTGTAAAACCTAATCACAAGAAAAATGGAATAAAAGGATTAAAAAAAAAGAAGAGGGGGCAGGGTAGAAACAACCTGACCCCCTAGGCCTGGTCAGAGGATCCAACAGGGACCCCAGGGCCTCAAACAGCATTTTTTTTTAAACGGCAGGAATTGCGCTGGGTGCGCGAATCCCACTGAGACAGAAAAGAAACGAAGCACGGTGTCCGGCGCTTTCTTTTCATAAGCCCCTGGGTGGGCCAGGTCCCAGGGCACTAAGTAAAATATATGCGGTTGCCCCCGCAGCCCTGGGGACCGCCACCTCCACGGGGCATTGTTAATATTATGCGGGGGCACGTGGCCCCCCGCTGTCCCAGAGACCGCCACCTCCACAGGGCTTTTATAATTCATGCATGGGGGGCTCCTTCCCCCCACACTGCCCCAAGAACCACCACCTCCTTGGGGCATTAGTGAAACTATGTGGGGGGCCTCGTGGGTCCCCCATGCCCCGAGGATCGCCACTTCCCCGGGGCTTCAATATAAATAAAAGTATGATTCAGTGTCCAGGGCGGCTGACTCCAGAACACGGGGGCTCAAGGTTCGATCCCCGGAGTTGGTGGCAGGTTAGCCCAGCACCTTGTGACTCTGGGCAATAGCTCGCTTAATCTCCCTGACGGACCCTAGCACCGGGACACCTCTCCAGAGTTAGCTGTGCGCTTTACCAATGCTGGTATTTCATATATTATGGAGGATTTTTGCCCCCCTGACAGCGCCCCGGGGACCACCACATCCCGGGGGCTTGTACTAAATTAAATACAGGGGTCCTTAACTGGGGGTCGACTCAGCCCCCTTCCAGGAGCCCTCCTTAGCCCTGGGGACAGCCCCCCCAGGGATGGCTTCAGCATTGTCCCTGGTGCCCACCCCGGGATATTGCAATTTGCTATGGCAGGGCGTGAGCACGGCTCCAGCCCTGTCATAGCAAACTTCTGCTTTGATTCATGGAAGCGAGAGCAAGAAACCTGCTCTCACTTTCACGCAGCAAAGCAGAATTGCTTTTGGGCAAAGGAAGCTGCATGTCTGTAGCTCCCTTTGCCCAGGAGGCAGGAGGCAGGGAGCTGGCAGGGACCAAAGGGGCATTGGGGCTCCCCCACAGTCCCCCATGTGAGGGCCGGCCCCGAGGGATGGGGTCCCTGGAGCAAAAAGTGGCCAAGGGAACGGGGCCATGCGGCCCCTTCCAAATATTTAATTTAAAAAAAAACAAAAAGATGAGTCAATGCCCCAGGGGATGGGGTCCCTGGGGCGGATAAAGGCCTCAGAAGGCGGGGCCGCGTGGCCCCCTCCATTAAAAATATTAAAAATTAAAAATACAAATATGTGGCCGTGCCCTGGGTAATGGGGTCCCTGGGGCCAACATCGGCCTCAGGTAGGGGGGCCACGCAGCCCCCTACCCTTTTTCTTTTTTTTTTTTTAAATAAGAAACAATACTATGTCTCAGGCCCTGAGGGATGGGGTCCCCAGGGCCCAAAAATAATTAAGGGAAGGGAGGCTACACAGCCCCTCTTCCATAAAAAAGATTTACAAAAGACGGCAACTCCCCTGAGGCCCCACCCACTCCCTGCACCACTCTACAAACGCACCTCCTGCTGCTTTCAGGGTTGGGGTATTAAGTCCCCTAGAATCTTAAGGGTCCTTAGGGGCCAACTAGCCCACCAGGTACCTCCAGTAAGCCCCACACAGTAGGAATGCTGAGAGGTGGTCCAAGGCCAAGCCCCTTTTTACACCACTCTCCAAACATGGTGCACTACTGGTGGGGCGATGAGGTCCACATCCTCAGGACTAAAGTGGACTTCATCCCTGAAGCAGCAGTGTGCTAGGAGGTGCGTTCGCAGAGTGGTGTAAAAAGGGGGCATGGCCTTGAGCCACTTTCAGCAATCCAGGTGTGTGGGGGGCTTACTAGAGATAACAGGAGGGCTAGTTGGCCCCCAGGGACCCTCATTAGGCAAGGGGACTTCATCCCCCACCCAAGAGCACACCAGGAGGTGCGTTTGAGGAGTGGTGGAGAAAGGGGGCATGGCCTGTGTTCACGTCTCAGAAATCCCAATATCTGGGGCTTACTGGAGGTGTCAGGTAGGCATGTTGGCCTCTATGGACCCCAAGTATCGAAGTGGACTTTAATCTCCATCCAAGAACGCACTGGGGAGTGCGTTTGCAGACTGGTGGGCAAAGGGGATTTGGCCTGCATTGAGAACTTACCAATGCTGCTGTGTGGGACTTACTGGAGGTAATAGGAGGGGTAGTTAGCCCCCAAGGACATCCTTGGTTGCCAACTACCCCTCCTGTTACCTCCAGTAAGTCTCACACAGTGGTATTGCTAAGATGTCTTTGGAGGCCACACCCCCTTTCTCCACCACTCTGCAAATGTGCCTCCTAGCACTCTACGGGTCTGGGGATGAAGTCCACTTTGCTCCTGAGGGACTTTGTGGGGCAAGGAGCCCTCCTGTTACCTCCTGTAAGTCCTATGCAGTGGAATTCCTGAGCGCTGGCCAGAGGGCCAGCCTCCTTTCTGCACTACTCTGCAAATGCAACTACTATGTTATAGTTATAAATTACTATTTAAAAAACCTTACAAATTCACTGAAAAAACATAGGTTTCAGGGACGTTATAATTAGGAATTAGCATTTAAAAAACCTTTGAAATTCACTGAAAAAAACACAGGTTTCATGGACGTCATAGTTAGTTGGACATTTCACTCATACAAACCAGAGAAATTCGGCCGTTAAAGTTAGTTGAGCTAACTATAACTCGTGCCCCCACAATGCACTGCTGATGACAGAAAATATTACATGACATGGTCAGTGACATCACTGATGACATCACTGATGACATCTCAAATGACATCACTGATGATATCACTGATGACATAATCCACGTAATAATCTGATGCACCTCCTCACACCCTAATATAACCTTTAATACAACCACTCTAAAATACAGACTACCATTTTCGAAACCATAGATACACCAATACCAGTTGCTACATACCCACTCACTGATTCCTAGGTCTTCACACACATCCACTCATTCACCCATACAGTTCCTCACACAAGCAGTCACTCATAAATACAGCACTATCATATGTACTCATACACCTATACAGACATTCACACACCGTCACTCATCCATAGCATTACTCACACACCTAGTCAGTCATGCAAAACATCAATCACACTTCCATTCACACACCTATATAGTTATTCAAAAACAAGCTCACTTATTCATACAGACACATACACATACTTACTCTCTTATACAATCACTGATACAACCACACACTCATCCATACAGCCACTCTCACAATCACTCATTCTCACATTTAGTTCATTTATATACTCTGTCACTCACATATACTGCCTTTCACATATGTAGTTACTCACACATGTACCTCTGAGACATCCATTCACACACAAACACAACCATACACACACTCACCCATCCATACTGCCCTTCACAGATGCACTCTTCAACCCATACACCCACTGAATCACCCACTTATATATCCATGCACAGAGTCACAACCCCCCCACCCACCCACACAGACACTCCGGCACCCATACAGATACTCAGACAACCAATCAATAACCAATATAGACACTCATTTAGATACTCACCAACCCATGCAACTGCTTACACACCAACTGACAGACTGATACAGACATTTACATAGTTTAGTGACTAACTCATTCATTCACTAAGACACGTTTAATTACTCACTTATACAGACAGTCATGCACTTACTAAATCCTCCATTCAAACACTTATACACCCACTCATTCTCATTCTTCAATAAACCTTGGCATATATATAAATATAAAACATATTTTAAACTTTGCATATTTAGGGCCATATGTAGGAAGCCCAATACCGGTCGGTAACGGCCGATTTTCGGTAAAAATCCCGTTACCGACCGGTATTCAGGCTTTTGGTATGTAGGGGGCACATTTCAGGATTCGGTAATTTACCGAATCCGTAATTTTACCGCTTCGGTAAATACTGAATCCTGAAATGAGATGTAGGGGGAGTGTGTGGGTGTTGTGTGGATTCGTTATTTACCACCAACTAAAAGTTGGTGGTAAATGACGAATGTCTTTGAAAAAGCATTTTTTCGCACTTAGAAGTGTGCAATGTGGCAGACATACATGCCCTTAGTGCATGTATGTGTGCCACATGTGCACACATGCAAGAATCAGGGGTGCAACAGGGTGTCACTGTGACACCCTGCCACCCTTGATTGTGCTCCCCCATTACCGAATCGGTATTTACCGATTCGGTAATGGTAACTGGCTTCCCATTGATTCCTATGGGCCTCCTGGCCCATAGGAATCAATGGGAAGCCAGTTACCATTACCGAATCGGTAAATACCGATTCTAAAATACCGACCCATTCCGAATCGGTAAATATTACCGATGAATTACCTACATAGCATTTACCACTTCATAAATACCGAATCGGTAAAATTCGGTATTTATGAAGTGGTAAATGTTAGGCCACCTACATATGGCCCTTAAACTTTAGAGAAACACACAGTTACTGGATGATGTCATCAGTGATGTCATTTGAGAAGTCATCAGTGATGTCATCAGTGATAGATATATATATATATATATATATTCACTGAAAAAACCATAGGTTTCACACATGTTATAGTTAGCGGAAATTTTACTGATAAAAAACCAATGAAATTCCCCCGTTATAGTTAGTGCAGGCAACTATAACTCACGCGACCGCAATCCTCTGCTGATGCTAATACTGTATTTAGACACTTATTTGCCCATGTCTTCTTCCTTACATTTTTAGCTATACATATATTACAAATATTTTTTTTTCATAAAGACACATATGTCATCAGCAGAAGATTGCGGTCGCGTAAGTTATAGTTGCCTGCACTAACTATAACGGGGGAATTTCATTGGTTTTTTATCAGTAAAATTTCCGCTAACTATAACATGTGTGAAACCTATGGTTTTTTCAGTGAATTTGCAAGGTTTTTTAAATGCTAATTCCTAACTATAACGTGTGTGAAACCTATGGTTTTTTCAGTGAATTTGTACGGTTTTTTAAATGCTAAGTTACTTTACGCCATTCGTGGCGTGTGCGCCCACTTAACGCAGTTCGTTCCGTGCGCGCACGGTGCGCTTCGCGCCCACCGCGCGCCCACTTTACGCAGTTAGTGCCGTACACGCATGGTGGGCACACGGTGCGCTACGCGCACCGCGTGCCCACGTTACGCTAGATGGGCCATGTACGCACGATGCGCTTCGCGCACCGTGCGCACATGGAGGACATATGATGCACTTCGTTTTGAAAGGTAATATTTTAATTTTTCGTATATGTTATAAGCCATGCACAAATGATGCCCTTCGGGCACCATTTGCACACGGGGTGGAGAGAGTGTGGATAATTTTTTTTTTTTTTATATTTTAGTTTAACTCATCTTGAATAAGCCATGCACAATTGGTGCCCTTCGGGCAATAATTGCACACGGGGTGGGGAAAGAGTGGATAATTTTTTTTTTATAATTTTTTACCGTACGCGTACGGTAAGCGTAATCGGCGAAATTAGCGAAAAAATAAAAATTCCGTTTTTGGCCTTGGGGGATCTTTGGGGACTCCCTCAACATTGCTATGTGTGTGGGAGCTGTCTAAACAGCCCCTTTACATGTTTTTGTGCTTTATATTTTAAACATCACTCTCAGTGCGAGAGAGAAAATGGCGGCCGCCGCTTCCTGGTTTCGGCCGATTCGAATGTTTACTAAGATCTAAGAGCCAATCAGAATCGCGCTCGCGCACGCCACCGTACGCGTACGGTAAGCGTACCGTAAGCGCACCGTAAGCTGGCTCAGATATATATATTGATTTAAAGGGTATTTTCTCAGAATCTACTGAACAGATTTACACCAAACCTACAAAAGGCACTTCCTTGACCTGAGGACTACCTCTCTGCCAAATTTCTAGTAATTCTGTTCAGTCGTTCGGGCTGTAGCCCTGTCTAAAGGTCCTATGGAAAAATGCATGGGAAAAACGCGTTTTGGGACCCCCCTTTTATCTCAGCCCCCGCTTGACGAATCCCCCCGAGACTTTCAGGGTAGGAGCGGAGCGTAGCGCCCCACCTATTTTGAAAAATTCGCGAGGATTTGTCGACCGGCGCCAAAGTTATTCAAAATAGAATGTTGCGGATTTCCTATGGAAACGTGGTCCTAACTATAACTACCTACTGGCGACCGCCAGTAGGTAATATATATATATATATATATATATATATATATATATATATATATATATATATATATATATATATTCTTCATCAAACGCCGGAAAGCATTGAGGATGCACTCGACAGTAAACCACGATCTGGCTTATTCTTGCAACAACCCACTACAGCACTCCAGAAGTTACTTTATTCGCCTGGCGCATTTCGAGGCCAACGCCTCTTACTCATAGGCTGCTTCAGTCACAGATGAATCATGGAGGGCTCTTTTTTATCCATTTCCGGCATGCTGACCCCCAGTGGGTCTCACTTCATGCTTGTTAGTTTTTCACTGCATGCTTGGACTTGTAGTCCTGGAAGAGCAAGAAATCAAACCTTTAGTAGGTTCCATGGAAACATATATATATATTAAACCTTTTTTGCTCCCTTGATAGGGTCCAGAGTGCTGAGGGGGGCAGACTAATGCCGCTTACTGTGCTGCACCACAGTCAAGTGTATCCTCAATGCTTTCGGGCGTTTGGTGAAGGATATATCTATATATATATATATTTAAGACGACACTGCGAATGGATTAAAATAAGCACTTAACTGGAGGTCCGTGTCCGCCTTTCATTTTGAAGCTATGACGTCAATCGTCCTCTTCACTGTACCTAGCGGCATTTGGATATATATATATATGTATATATATATATATTTATTACCTACTGGCGGTCGCCAGTAGGTACTTATAGTTAGGACCAAGTTTCCATAGGAAGAGCATTTTTTGTTTTGCCTATAACTTTCGCGTCATTTGATGAATCTTCATGAAATGTTCCAAACTAATTCTTTGTTTATATAAGCTCCTATGTGGAAAGTTTGGGGATTAGAAAAAGGGGGGTCCCAAAACGTGTTTTCTCCATGCAAATTTTGATAGGAAACTTTAGACAAGGCTACAGGTCGAACGGGTGAACAGAATTACCTCAAACTTGGCAGGGAGAAGGGTCTTGGTCTAGAAAGCATACTTTTGTTTATTTGGTGTAAATCAAAATTTACAGATATCTGTTGGACTTGGCCCTTCTGGCAGGTTCACCCCTGAACTTTTTTGCTTTTTACTGATGACTTGGTGTGGTAATTGTTTGGTCTCTGCGCACTTTCCCTGTGTCCCAGGGTAAAGTGCGTGCGTGCTCTGAGTGCATGTGGTGAGATAGGCCTGCCCTCCCATAGGAATGCATGGGGAATGTATGTGTCCCTAGTAGTTCCTGATGCGTGGGGTGTGCAGGCCCGAGTTTGGTATGTGCGGACTCGTGGGAGTGAATGCTGCGCGATGATGTGTGCGGCGTGCATGTACCTAGTGTGGAAGTGCCACTTCTAGAAGTGGGCACTTCTGTGTGCAGTGTGTCTGTCGCGTGATTGGCTGGTCGTGTCATGTGACGGGCTAGGGATTCCCCAGAGTCAGGATGAGTCACCCAGTGGTGAATGGGGAGATCAACAGCTAGATGGGTGGGAGGAGTACACCTGGGTCCTGAATAGGACAGGGTTTTCCACACACAATGTTGGCCCCGCCCCCTGCGGTGCGACTGACGACCCTAGCCCTGCCAATGAATAGAGTGAGGGGCTGAGCACATCAAGGGTGCTCCCCAACCAGCTGCGACTGGTTTTCCCCCTCACCCTGAACCCAGAACAAAGGGATTTGGTGTATAAAAAGGGGCTGTGTCCCCTTACAAAATGTTCTTGTTCTACACTTGAATCTACCAGGGGCGGGCTGCTGCTGGGGCTCAGGGGAAGGCTTGCCTCCCTGGGCCCTGCCCAGCCCCTGGATGCCCTGGACACTGGAGGACTTTACTTCTAGCGCCTGGTGAGCGCTTTATTGCTTGTTCTGCTTTGGCTCCTGGCAGGAGGGGGCTTGCTGCTGGTGGGGCCCAGGAGGGACCGCCATGGGGGCTGCCTCCCTGCTGGAGGGCCCTGTGTGCTGGCCCCTGGGCCCTACATTGCCCCCCTGATGCCTCCAGGACCTTCTGTTGACCTAGCGCCTGAAAAGCGCTATCTTTTCCCCCAGGAAGGAGGAACATGTGGGCCTTGGCAGCGCTGGGCTGCGATCGCCGCCGAGGGAATCCCGACGTAGGGATTCCCCCGTGATACTGGTCTCGCGGGTGCCCACCCCGCTGCTTTTGCGCTAATTTTATGCAGGTGCCCACCCTGCGTCTTCGTTTCCAGTTTATGACTAATGCGGGTGCCCACCCCGCTTATTGTAGTTTAATCGCGGGTGCCCACCCCGCTCTCGATTTAAATGACCGAGGGAGCCTACCCCTCACTTTGCCGCCGCAAAAGAAATCACCGCCGCGGCCCGAGCTGCATTTGAAATGCATCGCCGAGCCCGCGGCCCGCCTGGTTGTGGGCGGGGCCGCGGGACGGAAGGGGAAGTGCAGCCATTGCCGGCAAATTGAAGCTCCGGAGCCTCGCAGGCTCCATCGAGAAGCACCCGGGAGCTGGGAAGCCTCGCAGCCTCACGAAGCCAGGCGGGAGCCTACCCCGCTCTGGACAACGCCCCACAAGCCGGCCGTGGAGAGAGCCAGGCAGCGCGACTCGGCTGCCCGGCCTCAGGAGAGCCGGCACGTAGGAGACCCCGGTAAGGAGAGGGCTCGGGGTGGTCTCTGTGCGTGTCTGAGCCCCCCCCCACGAGGAGGCTCCACCAAAGGGGACAGCATTCTCTGCCTGAGAGCCCACGAGGCTCCAACGCATACGGGGGCAGTTCGTTTGGTACTCAGAGCGGCCCCGGGAGGCAGCGGGCCGCTCCAACGTTACCGGGGCATTTCTGCCGTGTTTTGAGTGGCCCCAGATGGCAGCGGGCCACTCCCACATTAGTTACAGAGCCACAGAGGCTCTAGGGTGCTTTTGTTGTTGTTTAGAGCCCCGAGGCTCCAACGAGGCGGCCACGATTATTCTAGAGCCCAGAGAGGGCTCCAGCGTTTGGGGACACCTTCCATTTCGCCGCCAGTGCGCTCCACAGTACTTTGGGGCAAGTTCCTGTTCCATATTGGCACACAATTATTTCAGGAGCCTGTGTGCTCCAGGGGGACATGTTGCTTTAGAGCCTAGGTGGCTCCAACGTGCTGGATATTGTGTCATGGGCCATTTGAGAGCCCAGGCCCCTATTTGCCTTCCACAGCTGCGCAGCACTTAGTGCCAGCTGCAGCGTTTAGGCCCTGTGCTTGTCCCCAGCTGCCCAGCAAGTAGTGGGCAGCTGCTACGTTTAGGTTCTGGCGCAACCTGGACTCTAATATGCTTTTGGGTGCTAGGAAATGTGCGGTGTATAGTATGTTTTGCGCACCCTGTGTTGTGTACCTCTAAATGTGGTTAGTTCTGCCTAGAAGGTTGTTTTACCTGCTTAGGTTGATGGTAGGGAGAATGTACTTCCCTGTGCGATGTGCGCCCCTAGTATAGTTATACCTAGGTGGCTAGGTCTAAGGCGTTAGACTTGCGAGAAATGCATAATGTGATTTATGCCCCTGTGATAGATGCAGGATAGGTTTTATACCTGATGCTAGTGTGATGACGCTGAGGTCATTATTGCGCCAGTAGAGACTGGTTGTGCTCGACAGTTACTTTGTGTTATGTTCTACATTTACTATTGGTGAGTTGTGCTATGTTCTAAGTGCTAATTCCTGACAGTGGTCCATGTGGCCCTGTCCCCTGTATATATAATCCCTTGTAAATTCTGCCCGTGCCTGTTGGCCCATTGTAGAGTGTGTGTTTTTATCTAATGTGTTGTGTATAATACAAAGGCTATTTTTATAGAATACCTTGTGTGGAGTTTCCTTTGTGGTGGGCCTTGGGTGTTGTTGCTGGGTGCGCGCGCAAACGCTTTACACATCGCCTCAGAGATAAGCCTGACTGCTCGTGCCAAGCTACCAAGGGGGTGAGCAGGGGTTATCTTTGGCGTGTAACTTCCTTGCCCTGACTAGAGTGGTGGTTTCTGCCTGACTTTGGCGCGAGCCTTAGCCAACCAGAAATCCCATTTCTAACATTGGTGGCAGCGGTGGGATTTGGACTTGCGTTTGCGCTGTACCGCAGCGGCAACTGGCCGCACTACAAAACTCTGCATTTAGATAAATCACATGGTATAGGGATTATTGTTTTTAAATGTCATTTCTGTGGAAATGTGTTTCTTGTGCACTGTGAGTTAGGTGTCCCTAGCTCGGGAGGGTAGATCATCCCCCTTAGTGCGTTGTGTTTTCTGGATTCACCAGAGGGTGGGATCCAGTGGTGGCAGCAGATGTGTGTCCAGTGCATGTATTCCCATTCCCAGTTCCCGGGGTAGTGGTACCTGTGTCACGTGGTGGTCAGGTTGAGAAATCAGGGGCGGTAGAAACTGTCTTACCAGTCTTGGGAGGGGTGGGGATGAATGTGTAATGCGCTGGATGAATGTGAATGTCCCATTCCCAGTTCCCAGAGTAATAGTACCTGTGTCACGTGGTGGTCAGGTTGAGAAATCAGGGGCGGTAGAAACTGTCTTACTAGTCTGGGGGGTGTGTGTATGTGGATGAAGGATGTGAGTTCTCTGAAATAAGGAGCTTGCTGGTTGATTGGGTGTGAGTTCTCTGGGATAGGGAACTTGCATTGGGGAGTGATTCCAAAAGTAGTGGCTGAGGTGTCTTCCAGCCCAGCGTGGTGGAAGAGGTTCAGAGTAGCCCAGCTAGGTCTCGGTGTAGGGGCTCACGGCCTGTCTCTGCGGAGAAGGAGTGGGTGGGACTGCGTGTCTCCAGGTGCCCGAAACCCAGTGTCAGGGCCTGGATGGTTTCTTTAGGGAACATCAGGTCGGGGGCCTAGGCTGTACCAATAGGTCATTTGAGGAGGATCTCCCAGTGTCTAGAGGACGTGGAGCGTCTGTAATCAGACCTCCAGTAGTCCTGGTGTCTGGCGGTACCGCTCCAGTTGGGAGGGTGCAGAAGTCCAGAGGGAGGGGTGAGAGGGGGAGGGATTCCCCAGTGGGAACCAGTAGGTCAGGGACCAGCCGGGATGGCTGAGTCGCCACTGAGTGACCGTGGTGTCGCCACTTCTGTCCTGGGGGGTCTGCACGCACTGTCAGATGGACAGGAGGTCGTGAGATCAGCGCCAGGCAGACTGTCACACGACCCATTAGGTATGTGTCACCCTCGTTAAGTCCTG
The DNA here is from genome assembly GCF_964204655.1 of Triturus cristatus. Classification (NCBI taxonomy): domain Eukaryota; kingdom Metazoa; phylum Chordata; class Amphibia; order Caudata; family Salamandridae; genus Triturus; species Triturus cristatus. Next base: position 506,056,949 of record NC_140591.1, read on the forward strand.
GTTCGCCAGGCATCTGACCAAAGGGTACGTCCCTCGGTTGGGGAGCCAGTAGTCGGTGTTTCCGGATCTGGACGTAAGGGCAGCTGTAGTCCTGAGGGCAGGTGGGGCTCATCTTAGGTGAAGAGACCCTGCTCTACAGTGGAAGGGGGTGCAGAGGGAGGGAGTCCTCGCCTCTGACCCCTTGGATCGCGCGCGCAAACGCTTTACACATCGCCTCAGAGATAAGCCTGACTGCTCGTGCCAAGCTACCAAGGGGGTGAGCAGGGGTTATCTTTGGCGTGTAACTTCCTTGCCCTGACTAGAGTGGTGGTTTCTGCCTGACTTTGGCGCGAGCCTTAGCCAACCAGAAATCCCATTTCTAACAATATCCATATTTGGGAATTCTGCTATCTGATTGGCTGAGGCGTTACGAGCACGAGCTTGCTGATTATTGGCAGCGAGCAGTGCGAGCGGTTGGAACTAGGAAGTGTTGGCAGCCATTTTGTGATTCTGTTGAAGCGAGTAAGGGGAAAAAATGGCAAAAAAAGTAGGAAAGAGGAGGGTAGGAGCACTGTGACCTCTGTGGGGTGTTTAGGGTGTGCTATATAGGGGGTGCAAAGCAAAACACTCATTCCTATTGGTCTGAAAGTGCTGGGCTATGGAAATTAAATGAGGTATTGCCTAGAGTCTGATGCTGCTAAGGTGAGCTGCTGCGGGATTCGGGGATTAAAGCATGAGCCCAAACTGTGTGTCTTATACTGTGAAGTCATGTGCTCTGGCCGCTGTACCACATCTATGCAAGTAGTGTCAGCATGTAGTTATACCTACTCGGAGGAACTTTTGTTTTGAATATTGTAACTTGTGTATGGTGCTTAGGGGGTGTTATACAGTGAGTGCAAAGGTAAATTTGCGCGTGTCAAATCAATTTGGTATTTGGAAAGTGCAAACTACTCACTCGTAAAGGTCTGATGGCGCTGGGGGCCTAAGCTGAGCTGCTGTCGGACATGGGGATAAAGGCGCTGAACTACTGACCCCTACCGGTCTGAAAGTGAGGGGTACGGAAATTAAGTGATGTATTGCCTAGAGTGTTATGCTGCTAAATTGAGCTGTGCTGGACTCGGGGATGAAATCGTGAGCCCAAACTGTGTGTCCTATGCTGTGAAGTCATGTGCTCTGGGCGCTGTGCCACACCTGTCCAAGTAGTGTCAGAAATATTTTATACGTAGTAGGAGGAAGTTGAGCCCAAACTGTGTGTCCTATGCTGTGAAGTCATGTGCTCTGGGCACTGTGCCACACCTGTCCAAGTAGTGTCAGCAATATTTTATACGTCGTAGGAGGAAGTTTTGTTTGGAACATGGTAACTTGTATATGGTGCTGGTAAGTGATCCACAGCACTTGCAAATGCAGTGCACCCAGGAAATGCAGCAGACGTGCAAGGTATAGGTGGACGTAAATGGAGTCGACCATGTGATGCCCTGCTATGAGTCAGTGGCTCTGAATGTAGCTGCACTGGCTTGCCGTGTGCCAGTCTTCTGGATGAAATGGCACAGCTTGGTGCAATGAGCCGGGTCTATGTGCAATGGGTGCAGGGCAGGGTTGTGGTGGGAGTACGTGTGAAGGCCATTTCACGCATGCTAACTACGACGAAGGACTTTTGAGTGTGGGATGTCCACTTGTTGTTCTCAAATCGGGCAGTGGGTAGTGTGGGAGACAGATGCAAATATGATCATATCTGTCAGGGGATTCTGGCTATTTGCAAGTTCCCTCTCGGAGCAGCAGATGTGTTAGTGCAAGATAGCTCAGACAAAGAACCTTTCATCCTTAAAGTAACTTCTCCAGGTGAATTCATACAGGATGTGTACAAAGGCCGGTCGTGGATGTTGTGGGATGTCTGCGACCCTGGTCATCATGGGTGAGATGCCCAGCACATGGCACATGGGCGGGTTCACTGTGTGTTACATTGCCAAACAGCTGCTCCTCCCACCAACGAGCCACCACACTTTTGTGCGCTGCGCTGTTGTATCCCGTGCACTCCTACGGCACACCTTTGTAATGCCTATTGGTGCATGTCCTGCAGCATTCAAATCACACCGTGACACTGCCGTTTGAAGGTGGTGCATGCTACTTTACAACATCGACTGCTGCGGCCCTTGTGGTGGCCACAGCAGAACACAGAGACACACTTACCGCACTTCTTTCACACAGACATGTGTGAGACACCCTGTTCCCTTTGTTGCTTGAGGATGCAGGAGTATGCATGTGTAGGTACATCTCCAGGCTCACTGCCAACGCTGAGGTGACATGGTATCATCCGCAGAAGATAGCACACTGTGACGTTGCAGGGCCGGTGCATATCATGCTAACACAATGACCACACGGACATACTTGCTCAGATGCGAGTTCGGGGGGGCGTTGGCGGTCCTGGGGTTGTTGCGAGGAGTGTTATGGCCCTCATGGGTATCCGTGTATCATGCTCATTGACTCTATGGCACCTGTGGGTGTTCAGGTGTGGCTCTTGGCTATGTTCCTTTTCATGCTGCAGGTAGTCGTCCTGCTTAACACCTGCAGAAAGCAGGGGTAAAATCTCTGGTGCTAACGCGGCTTATCGCCGGAATTTGCTTTGCTTTGTACTTTTTGGCTTTCGTTGTGAAAGTTGTGATGTGGTTTTTTCGTGTACAGAAAAATAAACGAACTGGGCAGTGTATCCCGTTAAGATCCAGCACCTGACCCACTATTCCCAATTAATATAAATACAATGAGATTTCTTTATTGATTTTGTGTGTACACTGTAAATGCACCCACTACCACAGGGGAATTCAATACAGGATTTTAGTAATTAGACTAGATCGCAAAGGTGCACCTCGTGTGTTTTTGCAAGGGAACGCCTACTCTGCATCTCATTATCAGCACTTTAATGCAACTAAAGTTAAGATAAATCTAACACACTATTCAGAAGCTGGTGCAAACTGCACACATCACCAGTATTCCCGCGATAACTGCCCCAAAATTAAACACCATGGTGGACACCACCAAATAACAGTAATAAGAATGAGAAAGAGTGACACAGCACTTAACAACCAAAAACTTTATTGGAATTTAAAAAACTCAACACAACAAGGCGGAAGACTCCTGTCGGGTCCATCAATGTCGACGACACAGCCTGGAAAATAAAGCACAAAATAAGGATGTGTGCAATGTGCATATCAGAGGAGTGAGACACAGAGAAAGAGAGAAGGAAAAAAGCCAGAGAGAAAAAGAGAGGGAAGGAAATAAAGGGAGTGAGAAAGGGAGAAGGGAGAGAGAGAGAGATAGAAGGAAAGGAGGCAAGAGAGTGAGAGAGAGTGAAGAGAGGGAAGTGAGAGAAAGAGCGAGAGACACTGCCACCCCTGCACAGCCATGACCAAATAATTACCTGCTACCACCTGCGTGTCTACCAGTGGGCACTCCACGTGCCCGTCAAAGCTCTGCGGCCCGGCAGATCACACAGATGTCGCTAAGTCCTGAGTCATGAATGGCGGAGACCACATCAGCTTCTCCACGGCCCGGCAGATCTCACACATGTCACTGAGTCCTGAGTCATCAATGGCGGAGACCACATCAGCTTTTGGGGCTGCTAACCCTGTGCAACACAAGTCAGCGCCACGTGGTGGTAGGCCGCTGACGGCCATACTACTTAGGGTGCGACTAACCCTGTGAGACTCAAGTTGGTGCCACGTGGTGGTAGGCCCCTGATGCCACATCAGCTTCGGGTGGCACTAAGCCTGTGCAAGTTAACTCCGCGCCACGTGGTAGTAGGCCCCAGACGGCCATGCAGCTCAGGGTGCGACTAACCCTCTGCGCAACTCTTCATGGACTCTTTATGATTCAGACCCGTGGAGCGTCCGCCATCCAGTCACCACTGGCAATAAAGGATGTGACGTTGTCGATGCATTATATTTGTGTGGTCACATGGCCTGTGACGCATGTGCCAGATGGGTGTGGTGTGTGTGCAAACCTGCTCTCAGGGAGTGGTCGCGACATGTTGACAACTAGAGCACTGACCTGCACACCAACAGCGAGTACGCCTGCATTAGGTAGGTATGTGGGGGTGTGAAAATTTGTTTTCTCAATGGATTTTCCATAGGAAACTTTTGACAAGGCTACAGGTCAAACTGCTGAACGGAATTATGCCTAATTTGACAGGGAGCAAGGTCTTGGTCCAGAAAGCGGGCTTTCTCGCATCGGGGGAAAATATAAAAGAAAGGTCTTGGGGGCAATTTAATATACCAGAGCTCTGTTTCTGCAAGATAACTATTTCACTGTGCCTCTGCCCAACAACACCACTTTGCAGCTATGCCGTTAGAAGCCAGTCTGTCGGATTGTAGCTCTCTACCTTTGTGAGCTAGTACGCTACTGTGCCTGTACCTCTGTGAACTACTACGGTGCTGTTCCTTTGGGAGCAGACAGCTCGTAGTACTGCGTCTCTGAGTCGAGCGGACGGGCCGCAGTTGTCCCTCTGCGTGTCTGGGTGCGAACTGTTCATAACTCACACTATATAAGCATTTAAAAACCATTTTGTGAATCAGTCCTTCAGCTGGCATCTGTCTGAGGCATTTCTGAAAACATATCGGAGTTCTTTCTGTGAGAGATACCCCTTTCACGCTGCCTCTCCCCACATCAGCAGGTAACGCACCCTCTTCCCACATTACCAACATACCCCCAACAACCTTCTTGGGCCCGGAAGTGTCCCTGTGTGGTTGGACAAATAATAATCTTAGTCTTGTATAGGTTTACATATGAAACATTTTATTGAAAGAAAACAACAACAAATAAAACTGAAGGGAATCTGGTGCTGTGGTCGCTGCCATGAAGTTGGGGTCACTGCCATTCAGGACTCAGGACACAGTTCCACATGTGAGATTGGCTTGTGTTGAAGAGGGTTAGTGGCACCACGTGTCACTGGGTTGTGTTGAACAGGGTTAGTGGCACCACATGTCAAATTTCAAATTGCGAGCTCTTTTGCTCACAGTGTAGACTGTTGTTGAGCGTTTGTTTGCACTTGAAGATGAATTTGTTGATTGTACTAAACTGATATAAAAAAGTTCTTGAAGCAAGGATACTAAAAGGATAATATGTAGGTTTTGGGCCTGTGATAGTTACTTGCCTAGTGGACTCTGTAATTAATGAATCAAGATTTAATTTTAATTGTGAGCCCTACTGACCGCAGTGTAGGCGTATCATGAAAAGATGAAATATGTATAGAATACACTGTTGAAGTGTATGAGCCTGTGATGCTGCTTGGTGTGGATGGACCGCAGTGGGAGCTATGTCTCTTGCCTACTGCGTCATCTGCAATCGTGACTGTATCTGAATTGTGAGTCCTTCTGACCGCAGTGTAGGCCAGAGGTAGCGGTGAGTAAGGGCCCACAGTCACATGCATAGGTTGGTGGTCGCTGCCACGGACTTGGGGTCACTGCCATTCAGGACTCAGGACACAGTTACACATGTGGGACCGGCTTGTGTTAAACAGGGTTAGTGGCACCACGTGTCGCTGGCCTTGCGTATGGATATATGCCTAACTAATCAGAGGGAGTATGCTGCTGTGGTCACTGCCATGGACTTGGGGTCACTGCCATTCAGGACTCAGGACACAGTTACACATGTGGGATCGGCTTGTGTTGAACAGGGTTAGTGGCACCACGTGTCGCCGGCCTTGCATATAGAAATATGCCTAACTGAGCAAAGGGAGTATGCTGCTGTGGTCGCTGCCACGGACTTGGGGTCACTGCCATTCAGGACTCAAGACACAGTTACACATCTGGGATCAGCTTGTGTTGAACAGGGTTAGTGGCATCATGTGCCGCTGGCATTGCATATGGAAATATGCCTAACTGATCAAAGGGAGTATGCTGCTGTGGTCGCTGCCACAGACTTGGGGTCAGTACCATTTAGGACTCAGGACACAGTTACACATGTGGGATCGGCTTGTGTTGAACAGAGTTAGTGGCACCACATGCTGCCGGCCTTGCATATGGAAATATGCCCAACTGATCAAAGGGAGTATGCTGGTGTGGTCGCTGCCACGGACTTGGGGTCACTGCCATTCAGGACTCAGGACACAGTTACACATGTGGGAGCGGAGTGTGTTGAACAGGGTTAGTGGCACCATGTGCCGCTGGCCTTGCATATGGAAATATTCCTAACTGATCAAAGGGAGTATGCTGCTGTGGTCGCTGCCACAGACTTGGGGTCAGTGCCATTTAGGACTCAGGACACAGTTACACATGTGGGATCGGCTTGTGTTGACCAGGGTTCGTGGCACCATGTGATGCAGCTTGCATTGAATTCTGCCTGAATAAGTCCACGTGGTGATGACTTGTGGTGCAGTGAGTTAGTGGCACCTGAAGCACTCAGCGTGTGTGCACCCTGCGATGATGCTTAGTCCGGGCGGGCCTCACAGGTAGCAATGCCTTTACATGCTTTGAAAGAATCTTCATAGCAGTCAAAATTTCCAAGTAATTCCATTTCAGTCCTCCAAGGTTTGAAGAGTTGGAGAAAAGCCAAATAGAAAAACTCTCTTATCTGGAGTATCACAACTTAATTCCATGTGATTAATCAAATTTCCTTTGGCATTCTTTAAGAAACATCCATCAGATCCAATTAAAGCATATTTCACTTTATTTATTTTGTCTGTAACACTTTTTCTAAAACTATAATGTTGCAGTTTTTCATATAGACATATGTTTTCCAGGTATGGACTTCTATTTGGATAGTATGCGAGGAACAGGAATTGAGTCATCCACAACATATTGTATGTCCATATTTGTATTCCACATCTTCAAAATTACTGGATTGTTATCATTAATGTACTTCGATTCTTCTGTTCTTTTTATATTATAAGTATTTTTGGGTGATTTTCGAGTGATAGTATGCCTCACTGCTGACATAAAACTGTTCACTCTTCCTTGCGATGACTTATGGTGCACTGAGTTAGTAGTATCTTTGGCGCTCAGCGTGTACGTACCCTGCGATGATGCGTTGTCCGGGATGGCCGCATTCGGTACAATATCTTTTGTCTATTGAATTCTGCCTCAGTAAGGTGACGTTTCGATGTCTTGTGGTGCACTGATTTAGTAGTACCTTTGGTGCTCAGCGTGTACGTACCCTGCGATGATGCGTTGTCCGGGAGGGCCGCATTCAGAGCAATGTCTTTTGTCTATTGAATTCTGCCTCAGTAAGGCGACGTGTCGATGTCTTGTGGTGCACTGATTTAGTAGTACCTTTGGCGCTCAGTGTGTACGTACCCTGCGACGATGCGTTGTCTGGGAGGGCCGCAATAAAGGATGTGACGTTGTCGATGCATTATATTTGTGTGGTCACATGGCCTGTGACGCATGTGCCGGATGGGTGTGGTGTGTGTGCAAACCTGCTCTCAGGGAGTGGTCGTGACATGTTGACAACTAGAGCACTGACCTGCACACCAACAGCGAGTACGCCTGCATTAGGTAGGTATGTGGGGGTGTGAAAATTTGTTTTCTCAATGGATTTTCCATAGGAAACTTTTGACAAGGCTACAGGTCAAACGGTTGAACGGAATTATGCCTAATTTGACAGGGAGCAAGGTCTTGGTCCAGAAAGCGGGCTTTCTCGCATCGGGGAAAAATATAAAAGAAAGGTCTTGGGGGCAATTTAATATACCAGAGCTCTGTTTCTGCAAGATAACTATTTCACTGTGCCTCTGCCCAACAACACCACTTCGCAGCTATGCCGTTAGAAGCCAGTCTGTCGGATTGTAGCTCTCTACCTTTGTGAGCTAGTACGCTACTGTGCCTGTACCTCTGTGAACTACTACGGTGCTGTTCCTTTGGGAGCAGACAGCTCGTAGTACTGCGTCTGTGAGTCGAGCGGACGGGCCGCAGTTGTCCCTCTGCGAGTCTGGGTGCGAACTGTTCATAACTCACACTACATAAGAATTGAAAAACCATTTTGTGAATCAGTCCTTCAGCTGGCATCTGTCTGAGGCATTTCTGAAAACATATCGGAGTTCTTTCTGTGAGAGATACCCCTTTCACGCTGCCTCTCCCCACATCAGCAGGTAACGCACCCTCTTCCCACATTACCAACATACGCCCAACAACCTTCTTGGGCCCGGAAGTGTCCCTGTGTGGTTGGACAAATAATAATCTTAGTCTTGTATAGGTTTACATATGAAACATTTTATTGAAAGAAAACAACAACAAATAAAACTGAAGGGAATCTGGCACTGTGGTCGCTGCCATGAAGTTGGGGTCACTGCCATTCAGGACTCAGGACACAGTTCCACATGTGAGATTGGCTTGTGTTGAAGAGGGTTAGTGGCACCACGTGTCACTGGGTTTTGTTGAACAGGGTTAGTGGCACCACATGTCAAATTTCAAATTGCGAGCTCTGTTGCTCACAGTGTAGACTGTTGTTGAGTGTTTGTTTGCACTTGAAGATGAATTTGTTGATTGTACTAAACTGATATAAAAAAGTTCTTGAAGCAAGGATACTAAAAGGATATTATGTAGGTTTTGGGCCTGGGATAGTTACTTGCCTAGTGGACTCTGTAATTAATGAATCAAGATTTAATTTTAATTATGAGCCCTACTGACCGCAGTGTAGGCGTATCATGAAAAGATGAAATATGTATAGAATACACTGTCGAAGTGTATGAGCCTGTGATGCTGCTTGGTGCGGATGGACCGCAGTGGGAGCTATGTCTCTTGCGTACTGCGTCATCTGCAATCGTAACTGTATCTGAATTGTGAGTCCTTCTGACCGCAGTGTAGGCCAGAGGTAGCGGTGAGTAAGGGCCCACAGTCACATGCATAGCTTGGTGGTCGCTGCCACGGACTTGGGGTCACTGCCATTCAGGACTCAGGACACAGTTACACATGTGGGATCGGCTTGTGTTAAACAGGGTTAGTGGCTCCACGTGTCGCCGGCCTTGCATATGGATATATGCCTAACTAATCAGAGGGAGTATGCTGCTGTGGTCGCTGCCATGGACTTGGGGTCACTGTCATTCAGGACTCAGGACACAGTTACACATGTGGGATCGGCTTGTGTTGAACAGAGTTAGTGGCACCACGTGTCGCCGGCCTTGCATATAGAAATATGTCTAACTGAGCAAAGGGAGTATGCTGCTGTGGTCGCTGCCACGGACTTGGGGTCACTGCCATTCAGGACTCAAGACACAGTTACACATGTGGGATCAGCTTGTGTTGAACAGGGTTAGTGGCACCATGTGCCGCTGGCCTTGCATATGGAAATATGCCTAACTGATCAAAGGGAGTATGCTGCTGTGGTCGCTGCCACAGACTTGGGGTCAGTACCATTTAGGACTCAGGACACAGTTACACATGTGGGATCGGCTTGTGTTGAACAGAGTTAGTGGCACCACATGCTGCCGGCCTTGCATATGGAAATATGCCTAACTGATCAAAGGGAGTATGCTGGTGTGGTCGCTACCACGGACTTGGGGTCACTGCCATTCAGGACTCAGGACACAGTTACACATGTGGGAGCGGCGTGGGTTGAACAGGGTTAGTGGCACCATGTGCCGCTGGCCTTGCAAATGGAAATATTCCTAACTGATCAAAGGGAGTATGCTGCTGTGGTCGCTGCCACAGACTTGGGGTCAGTGCCATTTAGGACTCAGGACACAGTTACACATGTGGGATCGGCTTGTGTTGACCAGGGTTCGTGGCACCATGTGTTGCAGCTTGCATTGAATTCTGCCTGAATAAGTCCACGTGGTGATGACTTGTGGTGCAGTGAGTTAGTGGCACCTGAAGCACTCAGCGTGTGTGCACCCTGCGATGATGCGTGGTCCGGGCGGGCCTCACAGGTAGCAATGCCTTTACATGCTTTGAAAGAATCTTCATAGCAGTCAAAATTTCCAAGTAATTCCATTTCAGTCCTCCAAGGTTTGAAGAGTGGGAGAAGGGCTAAATAGAAAAACTCTCTTATCTGGAGTATCACAACTTAATTTCATGTGATTAATCAAATTTCCTTTGGCATTCTTTAAGAAACATCCATCAGATCCAATTAAAGCATATTTCACTTTATTTATTTTGCCTGTAACATTTTTTCTAAAACTATAATGTTGCAGTATTTCATATAGACATATGTTTTCCAGGTATGGACTTCTATTTGGATAGTATGCGAGGAACAGGAATTGAGTCATCCGCAACATATTGTATGTCCATATTTGTATTCCACATCTTCAAAATTACTGGATTGTAATCATTAATGTACTTTGATTCTTCTGTTCTTTTTATATTATAAGTATTTTTGGGTGATTTTCGAGTGATAGTATGCCTCACTGCTGACATAAAACTGTTCACTCTTCCTTGCGATGACTTATGGTGCACTGAGTTAGTAGTATCTTTGGCGCTCAGCGTGTACGTACCCTGCGATGATGCGTTGTCCGGGATGGCCGCATTCGGTACAATATCTTTTGTCTATTGAATTCTGCCTCAGTAAGGCAACGTTTCGATGTCTTGTGGTGCACTGATTTAGTAGTACCTTTGGTGCTCAGCGTGTACGTACCCTGCGATGATGCGTTGTCTGGGAGGGCCGCATTCAGAGCAATGTCTTTTGTCTATTGAATTCTGCCTCAGTAAGGCGACGTGTCGATGTCTTGTGGTGCACTGATTTAGTAGTACCTTTGGCGCTCAGCGCGTACGTACCCTGCGACGATGCGTTGTCTGGGAGGGCCGCATTCAGAGCAATGTCTTTTGTCTATTGAATTCTGCCTCAGTAAGGTGAAATTTCGATGTCTTGTGGTGCACTGGGTTAGTAGTACCTTTGGCGCTCAGCGTGTACGTACCCTGTGATGATGCGTTGTCCGGGAGGGCCGCATTCAGACCATTGTCTTTTGTCCATTGAATTCAGCCTCAGTAACGCAACGTGTCGATGTCTTGTGGTGCACTGAGTTAGTAGTACCTTTGGCGCTCAGCGTGTACATACCCTGCGATGATGCGTTGTCCGGGGGGGCCGCATTCGGACCAATGTCTTTTGTCTATTGAATTATTCCCCAGTAAGGCCACGTAGCGATAACTTATGGTGCAGTGAGTTAGTGGCATCTGAAGTACTCAGCGTGGGCGCACCCTGCGATGATGCGTGGTCCAAGAGGGCCGCACTGGGAGCAATGTATCTTACATACTGCACTGCGTCATCTGCAATCGCTACTCCATCTGAATTGTGAGGCCTGCTGTCCGCAGTGTATATCGAAGACAGTAGTCTGCACAGAAATAAGTCTGCGGTGCTGTGCCGCTGGGTTCGCAGGGGGCCTGTGTCGAGGAGAGCCGCAGTCATGGCGACAGCCTCGTGGCAGGGTGAGGCCCACCACTCTGGCACAGTCGTTGGTCTTCACAGTTCACAAGTGAACCACGCCCAGATCCCCGGCCTATTTATTCACACTCCTACGCTGAAGTGGCGTACGTCGGACCAGGCCACTCCGGTTACCCTTATGCTTACATTGGGGGACGACAAAGCTATATGAACGAGATCGTCCCTAGTGTTTGACGTAACATGATTGGATTCACTGTCCAAAACAGTACAAGCACCAGTAGTATTTGGGCACAGAGGTGTGTGTTCTGCATACTGATATGTGTCCAGCACATCACCGCTACACTTTGCATTGTGTGCATTGTTATTCATGGGTGAATTGCTTCCTTTACATATAGTTTGTTCTTACCTGTCCCAGTATTCAGCTATTGTGTGGCTGAGGGGCCATGCCGTTTTCGGAAAGTTCACTGTCTTGTTCTGCGCTGCCTCGAAGGTAGAGGTGGGGGGGTCCTGAGGGTGGTGGTGGGTGTTATGGCGTTCTTGGGTGTCGGAGCTGTTTCATCAGTAGGTCTATGACATGTGTTGATCTTCAGATGCGGCTCTGGGCTGGGCTCCCTTTCATACTGTATGTAGTTGTTTAATATTTAAAAAACAAGAAGACATTAAATCATAAATAAAAACATATAAACACAATTTTTAGGATATTAAAGTTACAAAATATCACATTTTTTTCAAAATGACTGAGAAAAACATGGGTTTTATGAACATTATAATTAGAAATTAGCATTTGAAAAACCTTTGAAATTCAGTGAAAAAACCATAGGTTTCAGGCACGTTATAGTTAGAAATTAGCATTTAAAAAACCTTAGAAATTCACTGAAAAAACCATAGGTTTCAGGCATGTTATAGTTAGAAATTAGCATTTAAAAAACCTTAGAAATTCACTGAAAAAACCATAGGTTTCAGGGACGTTATAGTTACTTGGACATTGGACTCATGTAAAACCATAAAAATTCGCCAGTTATAGTTAGTTGACCTAACAATAACACGCGCGCCCGCAATGCACTGGTGATGACGTCATATATTACATCACTCATGACATGGTCAGTGGCATCACTTATGACATCACTGATGACATCTCAAATGACATCACTGATAACATCACTGATGACATCATCCACGTGATAGTGTGACACACCTCCTCACACTCTAATATAACCTTTATAACACGTACTCTAAAATACAGACTACCATTTTCGAAACCATAGACACACCAATAGCAGATACTAGATACCCATCCACTGATTCCTAGCTATATATTGTGAGCTAGACATACACTCATACAGTCACTCATACATGCTGTCACTCATCATTACATCAGTATATCCACTCATACACCTATACATACATTCACACAGTGCTACTGATCCATAGATTTACTCACACATCTACTCAGTCATGCCAAAAATCAATCACACCCATGTACTCACTTATGCAGATATATACACACCACTTGACTTATTTATACACACACACCTCCCTTATTTATATAGATGCTAACACATACTTACTCTCTTATAAATCACTATGTATGTAGACACTCTTGCAATCACTCTATCTCAGGTATAGTCAATTATACATCCCAACACTCACATATACTGTCTAAAAACATATATAGTTACTCACATATATAAAACTGAGACATCAATTCACTAATCAACACACCTGTACACACAGTCAGGTACCCATACAGCCCTTCCAAGATGCACTTTTGAATCTATACAACCAGTGAATCAGCCATTCAGACATGTATGCACTGAGTCAGACACCCCCCACCCACCCACATAGACACTCAGACACCCATACAGATACTCATACAATCAATCAATAACCCATATAGACACTGATGTAGCTACTCACCAACCCATGCACCTGCTTACACACCAACTGAGAGACTAATATAGACATTCACACAGTTTAGTCACTAACCCATGCATTCAGTAACATACGTTTAATCAGTGACTTATACAGTCAGTCATGGAGCTACTAAATAATCCATTCAGGCACTTGTAAATCTACACCTTGGCATAGATATATATGAAAAATATTTAAACTTTACAGAAACACACATTCACTGGATGATGTCATCAGTGATGTAATACGAGATGTCATCAGTGATGTCATGAGTGATGTCACTGACCATGTCATGAGTGATGTAATATGTGACATCATCACCAGTGTATTGCGGGCGCGCAAGTTATAGTTAGCTCAACTAACTATAACAGGCGAATTTCTGTGGTTTTATATGGGACCAATGTCCAAGTAACTATAACATTCCTGAAACCTATGGTTTTTCAGTGAATATATATATATATATATAATAACATTGGTGCTGCTTGGCGGATCTCTGCGCTGCTAGTTAGCTCAGGCAACTATTACCGCGCCACTTGACGAATCTCCACAATATTTTCACAAAATTTTCCCTTTTTTTTTCAGCTACTGTGCTGAAGTTTTTGGGGTGATTCATCAAGTGGAGGCCGAAAAAGGAGGGGGTGTCCCAAAATGCGTTTTCCTCATGTTAAGCCAAAACTACAGCCCAAACTGCTAAAAGGAAGTATAACAATTTTGGCAGCAAGATAGATGTTGGTCCAGAGAGCATACTTTTTGTGATTTGGGGTAAATCCGTTCAGTAGTTTTTGAGATATCTATCTTTAAAAAATATAGATATATGGGGACGCAGGGGCCTAGCAAATCCTACTAAAAGTTGATTGGCTGTCAACACTTCAGCCAGGAAGTGGTGGCAGCCATCTTGGGACTCGGCTTGGAGCAGAGTCCTAGACAAAAAGTTTAAAAAAACAGAAATGGGGCAGGGTATCAATAACCTCAACCCCCAAATTTGTGATTGCCATAGACTTGCTGGTGGATTCGGGAATCAATGGCAAAGGTTTTTACAAAATGGAGCGCGGGTTCCCGCGCTTCATTTACTATAGGCCCCAGGGTGGGCAATATGGAATTGAGGGAGGGGGAACACAGGGCCCCCCATTCTAGGGCTATTCAAAGCCCTGGGTAACACAACCACCCTAGAGCAGTGATCTAATTATATGCAGGCTCCCCCACTGCCCCGGGAATTGCCACCTCACCGGGGCTATAATAAAACAGTAAGGTGTGAGGGCTCCGCTACCCCAAGGCACGAATCAAGTATTGAAGGGGGTCCTTTGAGGACTCCCCTGGAGCACCACCTCTCAGGACAAATTTGTACAAAGAATAGTTGCCACGCAGCCCCCATGCATGAACCTCACGTGGCCCTGGGGAACACCACCCGCCAGGTCTGGCTCCAGCAATCAACTCTATATAGTGCTGTCTGTATGACCTGAGTCCATAACATGAATGCCATAAGACACCAAATTTCAGCAGTTCAATTGTATTCAAACTAGCAGATCATATAAATTGATGCATTTATTTGGCTAGTGGTATTTAAAATTATTGATGGTTGATCAGCTCTGAGAGTTTTGTGTCCATTCACTAGTAGTACTAAAACTGAAGCTGCTTTTTCAGCAGTCACATAATGGCAGTCTTTAGCAGGTGTTCCTTCCCTCAATCTCCAAGCAGAGGTTTTAACAGCAACTATTTAGACCTACACTCAAGGCTAGATATTCATTGGCTGCTGCTTATTAGATTCACAACATCCACAATAGTATTTAATAGCATTTATTACCCCAACCTGCTGAGCACCCTCCAATAATCAGATAAACATTCAATGACTACTGTTACAGATGCAGCTACTCTACTAGAAGTAGGGGATAGCAGTGGGTAGTATCATTGTAATATGATATGGACATCATCTACTTTTTGTATACTATTTGATTAAAAGGTACATCCTCTGTAACTACTGCCAAGATTAATTAATTATTGTGCCCTCTTAGAAATGGAATTCCTGTCTGGCTGAGGTGTGCACCCAAGCCAGGCAGGAACCAGCACTCTAGTCAGGATAAACTAGATACACACAAAAAGATAACCTGTGCTCACTCTCTGGCAGCTTGGCACAGAGCAGTCATGCTTATCTAAAGAGGCAATGTGTAAAGCATTGTTGCACCACACACACAGTAACACAAAGAAAGCACCAGAAAAAGATTCCACACAGGGAAAGAAAAGTAGAGAATATGTATCTATGCAAAATGAGACCAACACAACACAAATACAATCAGTATACATCAAGATCACTAGCAGTCAAAAGGATAATTGAGGTCATGAGATGACTGCGGAAATCCCAAGTTCAGGCCGACCGAGTTTTGACGGCAGGACGACTATAGGTGCCAGACAGGTACAGCTGAAGAAATATCTTGGAAGGAGCTTTTGTTGAGCCGTGTTAAGGTGGTACCATGTCAAGTCGAAGTTCGTTGAAGTGAATAAAATGTGTCGTCATCAAGTCACACAGAGCATCATCGTCGAGCTGCACAGGCTGTGGAACTACTGTCATCAGGCAGCCCCTGCGTCGGAGGGCGATGCAATGTCATTTCTAGTGCAGTCAATGGAATGTGTTGGTGTAGCAATTATTTGGTGTCCCTGAGACTTAAGAAAACAGGAGGCAAGCCGGTGGAGATCACTTGGAGGGAAGGCAGAGTCCAACTCTCTTTTCAGCAGTGTCAGGGGCAGCAGGCAGCAGGGAAACAAGCAGAAAAGCAGTCATTCCCAAAATGCACTCCAGCTGAGTCCTTTAGGACAATAGTCCATCTGACAGAGGTTCAGGTCAAGATCCAGAAGTGTCTGATTCTAAGGGGTCAGAGACCCAGTACTTATACCCAAAAGAGTATTTGATGTCAGGGGTTGACTTCAAAGGAACTCTCTAATGTGCACACATATCCTTTTCAACCCAGTCCTGTCTACCAGGCTAACACTCAGGGATACATCAGTGCTTTGTATGTGGGCAGGGCACTACCCATTAAAGTGCAAGTGTCAGCCTCTCCCATTCCTCCCTGCCCAGGAAGAGCCATCAGAGTGCAGATGAATGCATATGAGTACTCAGAATGCAGATGAGCCTCACCCTCCTGTGTTTGTGGCCGTTTAGAGGGAATGCACAAAGTGTAGCTATCACCCAACCCATAAGTGTATTGGAGACAGGCTGTAAGGCACAAAGAGCAGTAAGTACAGGGAAATGTCTACTTTCTAAAAGTGTCACATCTAAAACAGTAATGTTAAATGCAGCTACACCAGTAGGGAGGATTTTTCATTACCGTTCAAACATCTGAAACATGAAAAAGGTAATCCTCTTGGATCAGGAATTGCAGCTTGAAAGTGTATTAAGTAATTCCCAATTCCAGCCTGTGAGAGGGGTAGGACTCATAGAGGTGAAAAAATGAAATATGCTGTTTGTCACTACCAAGACATGAAAAACATAAAGGTACATGTCCTACCTATTACTTACATAGCACTCTGCCCTTAGGGTTACTTACGGCCTACCTTAGGGGTGACTAATATGTCATAAAATGTGAGTTTAAGGCTTGACCAGTAGTTTTAAATGGCAAGTCAAAGTAGCGGTACACTGCACAGATAGCCATTGCAGTGGCAGGCCTAAGACAGATTGAAAGGCTACTTCTGTTGGAGGCACAATCAGTTCTGCAGCCCACTAGTAGCAATTAAAGTACAGGGCTCTGGGTACATAGTATACCACTTTACAAGGTACTTATTAGTACAGCAAACATGCTAATCATGTACACACCAATGTCATCATGGTTAGGAGAGAAGCACATGCACTTTAGCACTGGTTAGCAGTGGTGAAGTGCTCAGAGACCTAAGGCTAACGAAAAGATAGAGCAAAACTGAGAGGCAGCAAAATGCGAAAAGTTGGGGAAAGACCACCCTAAGGATGACAGGTTTAAAATGCCCTAAAAAGGTAACGAGAGTGTTTCCAATTCCCGAGTCTTCTAGGTGAAGATTTACATTATTCCTTTTATGTTCACATATGCAGCAGAGAATACTGCTATTGAAGTTTGTTGAAACTTTGCTGGTTTTCTGTTTTACATGATAGATCATCAACAGAGAAGAAAAGTATGGGCAGTCTGCATTTAATATTCCCCCAAAAAGCTGTAAAGTTAGCAAGGCAAACACTAAACAGATAACAAATCGTATGGAAGCACACTGTTGGTAACTGTTTGAAAATTCATAAGAGGGTTTCCTGGCTCATTCCTTGTTACCTCTGACCTGATGGTCAGGAAGAATTGAAATTATCATATTATGCCATTTTCCATTCTGCTGCTATCTTAACCCTGACACCAGTAGGATTTGTGAATTAAAAGGTCTGGTAAACTAAACAGGTTTCTTATTTTCACAGTCCTTGTCTGTTTTTAAATTCCTGTGGCAAATTAGTAGATTAAGGTTGGATATTCCTCTGAAGGTCAATAAATGTAAAGGTCTGTTTTTTACCAGTACATCCCAGACAAGGTTTTGTGTTTTCAAACTGGCTGAATTGTCTCTATCCTCTGATTAAAAATAATGTAGAAGTAAGATTTTGCAAGGCTAATTTTGTTCTTTTTTTTCTCTCCTTTCCGGCGTTGCACTTTGGAATAGAAAAAGGTCAGAAAACGACATTTTCAGCCAAAGTGTTTGGTTCTATTTTGGATCCATTTCACAGTGGGCCAAATAATGGAAAGCAGAGGCAAGAGAGGGCAAGAGCTGTCTCTTGAAATCATGCCAGTGAGAAGGAACGAGACAGAGAGAGAAGGAGAAATAGAGAGATGGGGAGGAGGGCAGCTGCCAGCGGCACAGCAGGAGAGGTGAACACTGTACTTGCCTTCTCCGGGCAGGAACAAAAAGTGACAGAGTTTTTTTCCTTATCTGCCCGTCCCAGAACGGCCGAGCCTTATCGGTAGGCCTTGGCTATGTCTGCTGTCCTGGGATGCATTTATTTATTTTTTTAAAGGAGGAGAACATATTCTAATAAATTAAAAAAGTAGGGGCATGCTGTGCCCTGCCGATTCCGCCCACTTCGATCACTGGCAGGATGAGGTGGATAAAGAGGAGCATCGGCAAAGATCGGGCACATGGATGATGAAAAACACCCATTACCATAAGGGCATTAAAAGCACAGACAATGCCGGAAAACATCAACAGCTGAAGGAGAAACGAATATGCTAGGGAAGAGGTAGGTTGCCAGTCGAAAGGCTTGGGTCAATCAGCCTTTCATCCATCTGAGGTCGATTAAATGAGTACCATTGAGTTGGGTAACAACAAACATCTGTTATTCAGCGCCAAGATACCCGTAGTGGTGAACGGGGGCTTTACAAATACACATGTTATGTTATGTCATTTTATGTTATGTAAGGCAACCAGCCCTCGCTGAGGGCCTAAGACAATAATGTTTTCCCAATTCTCAAACCTTGCTTGTTATTCAATTCTTCTTGCTGCCCTCTGGGCTCGGTCTTCAAGCCGATAGAGAGGGTAGCGCTGAGGTGAGGCAGGGTCAGACCACATTTAACAGTGTAGTGCAGACTAGATGCAGCTGTGATGGCGAGGCAAGAAGGAATTCATGGAGGGGTGCAGCAGAACAAAGGGCAGAGGGAGGGTGGTGTGATTTGAAGGCAGGTCACAGGTCAAGTGCAGGGCCATTATAGGCAGCGCTTTGTTATGCTAATGGCACTGCAAATCACAGAAGGGAAAGGGGATATTCTTTTGTCCCCTTGTGCCCCTCACCCTTTTCTCCCATATACCCTCACTCTAAAATCTGGGGGAAATACAGTCCCCACCTCCCCACAACTTCCTATGCCCCTACCACTGAGTAACATTAGGGCCAAGCACTAATTACCATCACATGTGCATCACAGTGCCAGTATATCCTGGAGGATAGTCTCAAGCCTTCCCTTTATCCAAGATGTACTATGCAGGTACAAACCTTCAAGGTGGAATTATTTGTTCTGTAGCCTAACGTCTTGTCTGACTCTTTGTTTCTGTAGCTTGGTTAATTGTATAGCTTTTGAGTATTCATTCATTCTGGCCGGAGATGAAAGCTGGAGCATGAATCATTAAGTTCAGTGCGGCCCGCTGTGTTTTATTTTACGAGACAGGTACAATGTTATACCTCTGGTTGCTTAGAAATTGCTCATGTTTTTAGGTGGCTGGTCATTTATAATTGTAAGTAAGAAGTAAGTAGAGGGCTGACATCACTATGGATACTCGTAGGCTCGGAGACTGTCTTGCAGGGAGCTGCAGGGTTTTATGAGGTAATGAGTTTTTGTAAGATTAACAGCTAAAGCCCCGATTATGTTTTTAGACAATAGATGCTAACATTGATTTATCCAGCCTGATCTATTTTTCAGCAAATAATTCTACAAATTGGAGGCATTTATTGTCTGAGTAGGGGATTATTAAGTCAGTGATTGGACTTAAAGAAAGTCTTAGCACTTCAAAAGTCCTATTTTGGACCTATTTACACCTCTTGAACTTTAATCTGCCGCCTTGAGCATGAGTTGCAGAAAAACCTAGAATTAGCTGATGAAACACATACAATGTTCCAGAGAATTCAATTTTCCTTTCAAGTGGTGCCCTACAGATTTCTCTTTGTAAGGCGCATATTGATTTAGAATAGGATGATTAAAGATACACCTAATCCTCTCCTTAAAGTGTATTCCTAAAACACCAGGTATTGTGTGGAACATCACGATTTTCCTAACATTCAGACTAAACCAGTGTGATAAATAATATTTCTCACATCTAAAATCAAAATGAAATGAATAGTATTTGGTCATTCAATTTGGTTAGTTTAAGAGCACAGCCATTTCATGATATGAGTAATGCACAAGGCTTGATGAGCGAGGTTGGTAAATCTCATGTACCATTCTTAAATTGATTTCTTATGCACCTGAGCATAGCAAGGTACTTGTCTCTTGTACTTGTCTGTAAAGGAAAATATGTTTTCCCAGGACGAACCCGTTCTGCTATACCATAATCTGTTTTCTTTGGTATGCCCTATATCGGCCATAGGTATTAATTTGCTACTGTTCTTCTAAAGTGGGAACGTTCACCGATTTCCAGGGTGAGAATGCAGTGGTCAAAAAAGTAATGATTACCACAAAAAAACAAGGGGTGGATTAATGAACTTGTCACTCAGTGCAGCATAGAAAGTCACCTTGCTGCGCTGCACTGCATGACAGGGAAATGGTGGGAATGCGCCGTATTTAAGGCAATGCGGCGCATGCATTTTTCCCTGTGCTGGTGCCCTTTTGGCAGCCTAACGCCAGTGCAGGCACCCTTGTACCGTGGTGCACCGGTGCCTGGGTTGCATGGAGGAATCTTTTTGTGAAGGAAGGTGCACCTTCCTGCACAAAAGCAATCTTGACAGACATATTCCTCTTTCTATGTGTGCTGCAGAATGCAGCACACATAGAAAGAGGAAATAACGAGAAGTATAGATATATCTTTTTGGTGCGTTCCCAGGTTTACCAGTTCTAGTAAATCTGGGAATGCGTCAAAAACCATGGGAGTTGAGTGGGAACACCCACAGAATGCCTCCCTTACCCAGCGTAAGGCAACACAGCGACTTGCGCTGCGTTGCTTTACTCCACACTTATGGAGCCACTCAGGGCCGCACAAAGTGGCCGTGCGTGGCTTCATAAATCTCACTTAAGGTTTGCGTCATGCATGCACCACATTGCGTGGTGCAAACGTGAGGCAAACCGGCTCATAAATAAGCCCCCAAGTTTGTTGGTGTTCACCTATTTTTAGTCATTGTTTTCTGAGCATCCACAACCAACCATTTTGGATTGCATTTGACCCCTCGTAATATCACAGAATTCATCTAAGAAAATCATTTTACAAATGAGAATACAATAAGTGAATTTGTACGTGTAACTTGAGGTATGTGGTCACATAGGGCCACATGCATTAAAGTCAGGATTTTCAAATACTAAATAGCGAATTTTAAGAAATCCCTTTTTAGGACTCGCAAATCCCTATGCATGTATGAATCAAAAAAGAAATTGCGATTCCTACATATTCCTTAATTTCGACTTGCAAATTGCGAATCGCAATTAAGGAGTCCTAGAGGCCTATAGGAATGAATGGGAATTGCATGCGCAATTTCAAGGGTGCCAAAAGGACACCCTGTTATACCCCTGAAATTGCCATGTTACCATGTGTT
The DNA here is from genome assembly GCF_964204655.1 of Triturus cristatus. Classification (NCBI taxonomy): domain Eukaryota; kingdom Metazoa; phylum Chordata; class Amphibia; order Caudata; family Salamandridae; genus Triturus; species Triturus cristatus. Next base: position 506,078,352 of record NC_140591.1, read on the forward strand.
GCGCACATATATGCACCATGGGCATGTGTGTGTGTGTGTGTAACATGAAACTTTGAAAAATGCACTTTAGTGTATTTTTCAAAGATTTTGCAAATGACCATCAAGTTCAAATTGATGGTAATTTGCGATTCCTATTTGCGAATTTACAATTTGAAATTGCATCATGCATTGCATTTGGGGAATCGCAATTTGCGATTCCCTAAATGCATTCGCAATTTAAGTAATCACAAATTTTGCGATTACTTAAATTGTGATTTTGCATTTGGGTTGATGCATCCCAAATGCAAAGATTCTGCATATCTGCCCATTTGTGATCGGTATTTTCGTTGATGCATGTACCCCATAATCTTTACTTAATGTGTGTAAAGGCCTCTACTAATTTGACAATCAAAATGAAGCAGAATAGGACTGTATATTTTCTCTTTCAGTTACTCTCTTCCATGAACAAAATGCCCAACATACACCAAAAAATGATAGTCCTTTTACATGTTGTTAATTATACTGAATTAGATTGATTGTAAAAACCTGAATTAATCAATAACAAATACTCCTGCAATTTATACTGCAAAACAAACACCTAATTATACATATTTATCCATAAACATCTCAAGAAGGTCATATGTACAAAAAGGGGAAAAGAGTCCTTTTCCTTCTGAGTGTAAGCGAGAATTTATACCGTGTTTCTGAATATTATAGTTTTTATAAGGGTATTTAAAAGCTTCATTAAAACAATATCAATGCAAATGTTAACTGAGCTGCCAATTTCTTCATGCTTGCTAGCATTTTCAGCAAGGAGTCCCTTGATGACAGTGGATTCCGACTGAAATATTTAACATCTCTTGTTAAATGCTGGCACCAAGTGTGTTATTTATTTTTTTCTCAACAAATTATTATCTCAAGAGAGATGATAATGGGAACAAGTGAAAGAAAGATGGACAGCCATTAGGGCAAAATGCCAGCGACTGATCTTCAAAGGAAAGAAGAAAAAACAGTATGCTTCCATGGATCATAAAAAGTTATTGCTGTTGTTGTGAATTCAGAGAAAGGACTTTCGAAGGTGAAGACATTTAAATCAAAGTAAAGTGTCTGCAGAACAGTTTTGATAAAAATGATCTATTGTAATTGCAAGATTCCATTACAGGGCTGAGAAAGCATTAAGAGAGCTGGTATTGATCATATAGCTTAAACCTCTGTCTGCAAAAAAATACTAAGTTGTAAAAATGTAATAGGGAAAAAGAAGATAACCAGAAATCAGCAACTAATTATGGAAGACACACATGAAGTCGCTCTATGAAATTCTGAACATGAAATATAATCTTAAGGGATTAGTCAATACTACACGCACACACAAACATTTATACGAAAGTGGTTGTGCAAATGTGAAAAAGTTTATCCAATATCTTCATAGATTTCATTCATTTTGTGTAAATGTTTGCTTCGGCCACATTGAAGGAATCAGAACATTTTGCCAGACCTATATTGAGCATGTTTTCTAATTACTGGGCCAAAGCTATAAGGAGAATGCTTTCTAATTACAGGACAAAAGCGTGCCTAGAAGTAATAATTGAGGTGGAGTTTTTCTTCTTTTGTATCAAAAAGCCTTGGGGTACATACACAAGAACGTGTGATAATTACCTCAAGAGTAGCTTAACGCAACTCTCAACATCGCAGCCTATTGCGGGAAAATTACGCCGTGCCAACCAAGTATTCACAACGCGGCGGTAGCATGCGATAGTCACCAGATAACGTGTCAAATGTCAGCATTAAAATCAACACCACGCCACAAAAATGCGAAACACAAATGCAAAAAATCATGCGATGAGGCCCAGCGCAGTACAAAAATTTGCGAAAACCAGCCACTGGCCTGCAAAACCCACGCATCTGGCGGGAAAATGCACTATAAAAGAAAGAAAAAAAAAAAAACACCAAAACCAATTCAAACTACGTAGCACCATGGATGCACACGGACCGAGAGCAGAGGACAAGCAGAACTCCACAAGCCCCACGGAGGACCAGCCAGGAACCCCGTGTTGGAATGGACAAGGAGTACAGGAAGAGGAAGACGGGGTTCAGTCTGCAGAAGGACTGGATAAGCATCACAGAGGTGATAGAACACCATCAACAACTGTTCGGCACCTCCACTGCGGCACTAGCAACCCAAATGGAAATATGGCAGGCCATCGTCAGGAACGTCAATGCAGTCGGAGTGTCAAGGAGGTCAATGGAGGAGGTCAAGATGCACAGGCATGATGTGAAAAGGCAGACCAAACAGAAATTTGCCGCCAACAGGAAGGCAGCAACGGCGACTGGAGGTGTGGGTCCTGCGACACAGGAGGAGCTGGATGAGCTGGAGGAAATGGTGGCCACAGTTAGAAGTGTGGAGACGGTGGCAGGATTTGGGGGCCTGGACACAGCTCAATATGACCTGACCCAACAGCAACAGGGTGAGTAATGACCAGGGACTGGGGGGACGGAGGGAGATGGGCACAATGGCACACATGCACAATTATGTGAAGCACACTGCACACCCACAATTATCGTGGAACTTGTCCCTGATAGCCTTGGCACACTGCAGTACACATTGAAACACCAAGTAGGACCCCGTCCACAATGTGCATAAAGGGGCCCCCCTCCCTATCACCAATATCACAACCTACTCATGCACATGTGCTGAATCTAGTAAAGCAGCGGCTCTCTGAGCCACACTGACTATGCAAGTGACACTGCATGCCCGATAGCATGGCAGCAGCCAAAAAACATGGGGCCTCATTTATGAAAAGTGACGCATCACTGCGTGAAAACAGTGATGCGTCACTTTTCACTGCGCCCTCCCTGCGACTCCAATGATGCATCATATTTACAGTATGACGCATCATGTCGCAAGGAGTCACAGATACGTCAGTATTTCTGACGTATCTGTAGGCGCAAAAGTGACGCTTTGCTGGAGTGTGACACAAAAGTGACGCAACTCCAGCAAAGCCCCATGTGAAAGTGCCTGCGTCAGTCTTACGCCTGCTGTGAGGCAGGCGCAAGATATTGATGCATTTGCACCCTAGAAGTGGCGCAGTGAAATCTCGTAGATTTCACTGCGTCACTTCTACGATGCATACTTACGTGGGAACGCCCACCCTGCATACATTATACCTGACGCAGGTATAATGTAGCGCAGGGGTTTACAAAGTGACGCATCTAGTTAGATGCGTCACTTTGTAAATATGGCGCATCATGGCGCATGTTTTACGCCACTGGTGCGTCACAAAAAGTGACGCACCGGTGGCGCAAAAGTGACGCAGGGGCTCATAAATGAGCCCCATGACATGGCCCACGAATCGACATGGAGGTGGCCCAGCGCTGACATATCCACGTGCACCCACAACCCATGCCGTACAATACACGCAGCAGACGAACAATGCACCAGGCCACAAAATCTGTCCGAGAGCACATATGACCCAAGTCAAAAACAATTCAGCGCCTGAAAAGCACACCATTCAAAGGCACTCCACCTCAAAGGGAGGAGGGTACACGAAAACAGAGCTGCAGGGGCAACTCCCCCACAATGCAGCACACACACATAGCAAGCACAGAATGTGAGAATTTTGCCTGGCATATGCTGTCCACTAATTATAGTGGGCACCCTGTGCCAGTCCAAACAACCCCTTATTGATGATAGGTTAAAGACAACCTTTATTGAAAGCTATCCTAGTGGTAACTATGGAGAGTAGCCTTCAGGCTAAGTCTTGTAAGAATGTAAAGCAGCTTGTTTTACCAGTCTATAATCTCTTGAATGTATAAATGAAAGACAACCACACCAGGTATATATATAAAATATATGTATTTATTTCTAAACACACCCTACTAGACTCTTTATGAGGCTAGAGGTCAAAACACATAAGTTACACTTCAAATAGTACAGTAGAATAGCACAAATACACATCAGGCCCTAGGGGTGAGCCAAACCATATACTAAAATAGTGGTATAAGAACCACGACTTAACTAGACATATGGCCTAGAGCCTGTAGAATTGCTGGGACCCCAAGGAACCACCCAAGGTAGTATCACAGGGGACCCACGGGGGCCGTGTGCAGTGTGAGAACACAGCCGCGAGATCCCATTAGCTTCTATGGGGAAAGTCGCGGTTAGATTTTTAAAGATTAGGGACACTTAGAAATGAGTCAGAACCAAACCCTATGGGACTTAGGAAGTTCTAGGGTCAACAACCACGGGAGCACTGGAGTACTCGTGTTACCTTACCCAGGGAAGCTGGGTGCATAGGTGTCAAATGGTGTCACGTCGCGTCGTCGTTTTCAATGGGAGCTGGCAAAGCAGTGCTGCTGCCAGGAAGATGCGAAGTGTCCGAAGAGATCCAAGCCTGGATCGAAGTTGAGAAGAACCTGAAAGCAGAGGGGACTCGAGCTATCCCGCAAAGGATGTCGAGTGCTGCAGCATCGGTGCCCGGATGGGACACAACAAGCCTTGGCAACAGGAACCACCGTAGAAAGGAGAAAGATGCTTCGGTGCAGACCAGCAAGATCTGAGGGACTCACCACATGGTGGGGAGTCAGGGCACGTCTGGCGCAACCAGGAAAGCCCAAGTAAAATTAAAGTTGCCTTCACAGGGACCCACCAGTCGACAGACCAGGGATCGTAAAGGAGCCTCGAGCTGAAATGCAAGAAGCGGGCTCACGGAACACTTGTGGAGTGTAGCCCCACAATCTTCAGTGCAGATGGTGCTCGAGGTGGGGGCTACAAGTAACCCCAAGCACAACTTCAAGAGACGTCGAGAAGTTGATGCACTTGCAAATGTGCACGGTGACCAGGAGTTCCGGTTCCATGTTACTCACGAGGGCTGCGGGTCTCAGCTTTGTTGGGGACTGGGGTCAGCCTGTGGGAAGTCTGGAAATCCTCTTCCTGGTCTGCAATTACTTTGGAGTCCGGCGGGAGCTTCGTAGATGCAGACCGGCAAAATGCTTCGTTGGTGCCTGCCAAGCAGGGGAGTCACTCCTTGGCCCCAAGGGAGATTTCTTCAGTCCTCTAGTCTTGAGTAGAGTGTTGAAGTTCCAGGATTCAGCTTCAGAGTTTCGTCCAGGGATATCTAAAGTCCTGTTGCCAGGGGTTCCTTACTTATACTTAAGGAAGGGGTTGGACTAGCTCTAGGGACCCACCTATGGGAGGGTTTGGAAAGAGGGGTGGCTACACCCATTTCCTTTGTCGAGTTTCATGCCAGAGCAGGGGCTGAAAGTCCCTGAACCAGTTTGAGCTGGACTATGCACGGGGACACCAAATGTGCCCCCAGTGCAGGACTTCAAAGCACTCTGAGAGTGCTCCCACCCAGCCCCAATACACATCATCCTGTCTGGGAGGTGGTTACACCTCCCTGTGACAGGAAACCTATTGTCCAGGCCTCCCCTGCTGGAGTTTTGGTTAGCAGCAGGAGGCCAGACCCGTGTCTGTGGCTGCAGCATCCATTTTTTGATGCCAGGGCTCAGTTAAGTTGGCACCAGATATACCGGTGCAGTCATGTCTCTCCCTGTAGAAGGGTGGGATCATACTCCCATACCAGTTACTGGTGTGGGGGTATGATTCCAAGGTGTTTGACACCAAACATGACATGTTTCCGTGCAGGCAGTCCAAAGTTAGCATTTACCGTTTGGTTATAATGCACGTAAGAGTATATGGTCAGGCTACACCACTGACAACCCCGGAGAAGAGATTCCGAAGGCTGCAGAGGGGCTCAGCTCATGCCTGGGCACCCTCTCACATATAACCAAGCACCCAGCCTTCAGATTTGATAAGGCCTGCCATAGGGGTGACTGATAGGTTTCTATGTGCAGTGATAGGTGAGGTATACTGAACCTACACCTCAGTAAGGGGTGCATGCACCCCTTACCCAGGCTGCAGTAGTAGACCTGTGGTGTAATTTCGGAGGGCTTCCCATGGGTGGCATAATACATGCTTCAGCCCCTGGTAGGCCTCTAAGGTACCTATGCCCTGGGTACATAGTATACGATATACTAGGGACTCACAAGGGTGCCCCAGAATCCAATCTGGAGTGTACCTAAAGTACATGTAATCAATTTAGAGAGGAAGCAGCTGGGCTGGGGCCCTGAATAGCAGGGTCCCAGCCAGACTAAAGTCGAAAACAGTGAAACACCAGCAAAAAATGGGGGGTAACCATGTGAAGCAGATCCTACTCTCCTACACAGAACATCAGCAATGACGGCAATATGGTACAAAGTGCAACACCAACACCACAGGACAGGGCTCACAACAGGTTCCACTCGTGCGTAGTAAATGTCTACACACATCTTGCATTGCCTGACACTGTGTGATGATAATGTATGGGTACTACCACACATCCTTCATGTAGCCAAAAAACACACTGACTGCCATCAAATAGCCAGCTCCACCAAAACAGTCACAATATACATTGGCATGCAGTCTGAATGTAAACCTCTGCAAATCTTCAGCATACATGTGAAACTCTATTAAACTGCATCTCCCATTTACATTGCAGAGGGACAAGCAACACCTCCTGCAGAGCACACCACACTTCTCCTCATTGATGATGAAGAGGACAACCTGCACATAGGTCAAAACACCCTCCAACGGATAATGGACAGCCTCCTCACCCCATCCCCAGGAGCAGGGCAGACCAGCTGCCTCGAGGTGACCCCACCACCTGCACAGACCACACAGCAGGGAACACACACCACCACAGCTGTCTCCCAGGACCCCCCGACCAATACATGGAATTCCAACAGCGCGTGTGGGGTTGCCAGGTGGAATTGGCTGAACAGCTGCGTGTGGGTTTCGAGCTTGTGGCAGCCAAACTTGATGCCATACATGGGTGTCTGAGTCCAATCAGGGACCACGTACAGTTCCTATCAGACACCCCCTGTACGCACCATGCTCCACCACAGACCTTGGCTGACCTCGCTGGGGACATTAATCAGATACAAGAACTCTCTGGTCAGACAGGCACCAGCGATGACAGCACAGAGTTGGCACAGATGCGGAGGTCAATGGAGGCCATGGAGCAGATGCAGGCTGGAAGTATGGCAGCCACGGCTGGACACCAACGAGTATTAGCTGGGAACTTCAATGCCCTGCAGTTCATCATCTTGCCATTGCTTCCACTGAGCCTGTCACAGATAACTGCTGCTGGAACATCGACACACACAGCTCCGACCTCTGATGTGTCAGTGGCACACAGTGATGCAGCCCCATCACCTTCGCAGTCTGATGTGTCAGTGGCACACAGTGATGCAGCCATTACTCTGCCACACCTACCGGACACACCGGACACAGAACCCGTATCAGGGGAGTAAGCTGGGGATGGTAATTACTGTGTGAGGAAGGAGGCAGTAGCATCCATCACCGCCATATGGCCTGTCCCTGCCTGGTTCTGCCCTATGCATCATGACCTAGGACAATAGCTCCCACTGACCCCCGGAACACTATGTCACATTCCCCCGGACCCCGACACGGACTGCCATATATTCACTGCTGGACAATTACACAGCAATCCTGCTGCAGACTGCACTTCCCCTCTTCCTAATCACTTTTCACTCCCCAAAGGACTCTGGTTGGCCCACCACTGGGCTTCCATGTAATGGGGGCTTGGATGGCTATGTACAGCACCTGCTCCGTCAATCACCTGAATGTGAATAAAACATTCTAAATCACACAGATGTGTCATGACTATGTTCATTCTCATGTATGGAAGTATGGCTGGATGTAGGGACAATGATTTCACATGAAGGTACACCCTGGTAACTGACATCTATGCGCATGTGTATCCCTGAGACACATGGCCAATTGGATGACTGTGAAGGTGAGTACTAGCTGTGTCCCCATTGAACATCAACAACAATCTCACAATCCCCCAACGTAGGCACACGTTCATGTATTGAATAGGACTGTGTGTAAGAATGACCAAATTGGTAGCAGGCCAGAAGTTGTGTCCTACATCACATGTGACAACCAAACTTCACGTCGCATACCTACCCACACACATCTGTGTGGACACATCCTGTTATAATTCATAACATTGCTCTACATGGTCTGAGTTTGGACACCATAGTCACATTGCTGAAGTCATGTAAGTGCACAGGTCGGCCAGCAACTATCCCAAAACAATGTCGGGCTCACAGAGGTGGAGCTTGCAAAAGGGAGCCACCCCCATTGCACATGCGTCAGTCAGTTCCTCCCTGTGTAGGGTCGATGCTCATTGTGGCACACGAGTGGACAATCTAATCAACACTCATCACAGTTAGACACCAGTGGAGTTGCATAGACTTTATTGGCATGTGCGTGTCGGTATGGACGAGGCAACGGCCACAACAGGCAGGGACAGCTGAAGACACTTACACGCAGCATAGGAACATGTTGAGGTTCAAAAAATGGTGAGGCAAAAATGGACAACAATCATCATGGATGGCAACGGTCTCACCCCACCTTGCCTTGCTGGATGAGTCATGTGTTGTTTTGCTTCTGCCCATTGCCCCGTGTGAGGGGGCATGACTCACTGCCCATGGGATCTGCATAGTGCTCTGTCACCGGAGTGCGCCGATTGTCTGCTCTGCTGACATCGATCAGGTGAAAGGATCCAACAGGTTCACATGTCATGCTACATTGCCATGTGTGTACTCTCCCCTCAGCAGTGTGTCAAAATTGGTAACGTTGCCAAACGATGCTATGTTGCTCCGACCATGGACCTGCATCACCTTGCTCAGGTGTGTGTACACATGCGTAGTTCCACGCACATTCATCCAGAGTCCTGACAAAGGCAGACATGTCCTCTGTTGTGGTGAGATATGTGAGTATTCCCCACGATTCAACAAGTTGTTGGGACCTGTGCTGTGGGTGACAATTCGATGCGACTGCAGGAATGTAGTTACTCGTCCATGAATGCCCGTGCAGCTTCATGTGCAATGTGTTCCAATAGTATGTCATTGTCGTGTTCAAGGAACACCAGGTTAAGCCAATCCATTAACTGGTCTGGGCAGGTGTGCTCAGCCCACGCTGTTTCACCAATTCGCAACACAGCCCAATAGGGAAGCACCTCGATGTTGTCACTGCACACGAGGAATTGTGCAATCTCTCATGCACAACTGCCAATACATACGCAGTATGTCAAGGCATTCCATGCACGGCTGTCTCGGTTACACTCCTGTTCGTGATCCAACAGGGGCTGCAGACACAAGTCATAGTCCAGTTCATCTACAGTGGTGTTGGATAGGCAGACATACATGGGACACTCGAATGTGCCTGTTCGGCAGTGGTACCAGAGGTGGACGCATCTCGTGGAACTGGACCTCTTCTGAACTGCGGCAGCTGTGTGGAGGATATGCCACAGCTCTGAGCAATGATTCGAATGTGTGTGCCACGTTGGGGAGAATGGGTTGCTGTTTCCGTGAGTGTAAAGGGCATCCCATGCGGGGGTACCACAGGCAGGGGCTTCTGTGTGTGGGGTGTGGATAAGTTGGAGAGTTAATTTGCGCAATCCGTGATGTGGGAGTCGACCCCATCTGCCATGACATCTCTCTCAGGGCGTTCCAGCCGCGTTCTGGACCAAGGTCAGAGGTGCAGGCGTCCTCCCGCCTTCTGCATTGGAACAAAGGAGCTTTCACCCCTGATGTTTGTCTGACTACTACTTGCGTTTTTGGAATGTGATGTGGCTTTGGTGCTGAGATTGGGCCAAGGCCTTGGGCTAGTGGTGTACGGATGGCGATACACACACACATGTTGGCATGTGGAGCCAGGTGTCTGAGAGGCCTTGCGCTGCTTGTGCAATCTCACTCCATCTCTCTTCCTCGCTCTATCCCTCTCTCTCCTTTGTTGGGCGCATGGCACACCTTCTTCTCTTGGATTTTGTCTTCCAGGCTGTGTCCTACAGATTGTCCAGTGAGAACCCGCTTGGACTCATCCGAATGGTTGTTTTGGCTTTTGTTTGAATGGTGTTTTGTGTTGGTGATTGCATTGCTGTATGACTGATTCTCCATTTTCTGGCCACGCATGTATGTTGATTTTCCTGCTTGTGCGACATCAGGCAAAATATTTTGATTTGGGATTCGTAGTGTTGGTGTGCAGTTTCTTTGTCCGGGGTTGGGGCAGGAGCTGGGGGGGGGGGTTGCAGGCCTGGATGTGGTGTCGGTGGGTGTTGTGGCCCTCTTGGGTGTCTGTGCTGCATGTTCAGTTGCTTGTCGGCATCTGTTGTTCTTTATGCGTGGCTATGGTCTGTGCTCCCTTGTCTGGTGCAGGCTGTGGTCAGAGTTTCACCAGGTCTGAGCAGGTGTTAATTTCCTGGTGCTAACGCGTCTTATCGCCTGTTTTGTGATCTTATCGCAGATCTGGCTGGTCGGTGAGAATGTTGCGGTGTGATAATGTCGCTGCTTTTTGCTCGGGAACGCCTACTCTGCATCTCATTAGCGATAGTTGCCGAGGTGATCCGTGGTGATATTTGTTGCGGATGCTAACGCCGGAAAAGTGGTGCTGTAGGCCGTTTGCACCGGCTCGTGAATGGGGCGGTAAATTTATCACGACTTTGCGCTAAAGTGCCGTTAAATTGGAGATAGCTCCTTGAGAATATAGCCCCTTGTGTTTAAAAATCTTTAAAAATTATAGGGCCCAATTCACAGAACTAACTTAAGACAAAATCCTAAACTTACTACCATTTTGGTATTCACAGAAGGCACTTACTCATTTTGGTATTCAAAAAAAGGCACTTACTCATTTCGGTATTCACAGAAGTAATGCCTTCTGTGAATACCGAAAGTCTTAAAGTTAGTTTAGGAGTAGTAAAGTTAGGAGTCCTAACTTTACTACTCCTAATCTGAGTAAGTGCCTTCTGTGAATACCAAAATGAGTAAGTGCCTTCTGTGAATACCAAAATGGTAGTAAGTTTAGGATTTTGTTTTAAGTTAGTTCTGTGAATCGGGCCCTGTGTTTTGTGGAGAACAAAATCCACAACCATTCCATTAACCAAAGTTTCTATTGATCATATCTGATGCAGATGGAGGATTCTGTATGTGACAAGTCGAGTCAATTGCGCTCCTACACAGTCCGATCTTAAGATGATATTGTTCTCAGTGGACTGTCCCTTAAAACATGTGGATGTGAGATCCAGACCCTGGTCTATTTCTTTGGTGAAAGGTATTTTTATTTGTGCATTTTGGTTTCTCTTGGATTTACTTTACATTATTTTTGTGTATTTTCAGTTTTTAGGCTTTTAAAGAATTACATCTTTCAGAAAAGGAGGAAACCTGTGTCATCAGGCGTGCAGAAAGACACATGCTCGGGATGCTACGGTACAGAGAGGTGTACAAGGAGCTCTTAGCAAAAGTGCCCAAGAAGAAGGCGAGAATAGGCCATGTGCAATGCACTCCACAACTTCCAAGCCATAGCTGCTAAGACATCTCGTGGTGGGATTATGAGCTGGTATAATGCCTCTCTCTGTGAGAGTGCACTGGAACGGATCTCGGAAAAATTGTAAATCATTTGTATATTGTGCTGGTACACTACACTCTGCCATTAGTATGTCATTGTAGTCCTGCGGGTTATCCCTCGAATGATGCATTCCTGCAAGATTGTGTGGTATCACGTCCTTCTGCATTGCAGACCCGACCATTTCTTATCTCCTACACTGCATGAAAGGTTATTTTTAGTATGTGTCCGTGAGTTTTACTATTCAGAATAGTCCATCATTGCCCCATTCCTAGTATCTGGTTATCCCAGTGAGAATTTGCTATTTCAAATAACATGTGAAAAGGGGACAAATATGGTTATTTTGTTTTTATTATTTTTTTAACTTGCGTCACAAGAGTATTAATGACAAGAAAATGATTTTGTTGAAATTGTGAAGAAGAACTTGAATCAACCCTGACAATTGCAATTGTAGTTAAACATGAGAGAACATTATTTGAACAAATAGTAAAATATAATGCACCTGTACATTTGTAAAGGCAATTAGCATAGGTGAAACCAGCTACGTATGGGCACTGTGGCACTAGTAGGAAAGGTGGGGCGATTTTAATATTTTTTTAATGGGCAGATTTTTGGAGTGGGGAAAGCTTAACAGGTAAGTGGTATGACAAATGTAAAATTCTAAAAATTATTTGAAAGAGAATAAATTACAATTTTATATATAATTGCTTAAATGTATTTGGAGTACATTGTTAGAATTTCTTTTGAGTTCCTTTCATTTCTTTTTGCTTGTTTGTTGCAGAGCTTGCTATGTTAGTTCTGTGTTGTTGTCAAGGAGGCTGTCAATGAGGTACTTGTGTTGTGAAGACCTGTGACGTGGATGCATTGTGAGGTGGCAGTTCGAAGGAGACTGTGAGCTGTAATGTGAAGTCCTGCGTCGGGAATGCATTGGCTGCGATTTCGATGTGGATTTTAGGGGGCAATGCATCATACGATTATGCTGAAACCACTGCTCGACTGGCAGAGCACCTTCAGGCCCATTTTCAATGGTCCATGACTGAAGTGATAGGACTTGGGAGGGCAGGGCTCACAGCTGTCAGAGTCCTGGTGCTGGGTACAATGTTGTTGGAGCCTGTCCCTGTGGCAATGATTAGGAGGCCAGCCAACTAGCCCTTCCTGCACAAAAACAACCCCCTGAGGCATTTCCTCTTTATGTGTGTGCTGCAGAAATGCAAGGTTCATAAATCGCATTTTGTGAGTGTGTTTGGCACATTCAACACATTACGATGTGCAAGCGTGATGCAACCCCACTCATAAATATGCCTCTCAGATTTTAGAAACATTGCTCAATGAGGCAAGCCTATAGTGAAGCCCACAGAGAAATGAGAGCTAATTTCTGCCTCAGGTAGCAAATATAAGTCATGTCGTCTGAATTGATTTTCTTTGAATTTTTAGGGTATTAAGTTGTAGATATATGAGATTTGTTCCTTCTGTTTTGTCAGTTCGTTCTCCTATTCTCTAAATTCATTTCTTGGTTAAATGAAATCTGCAACAACTGCCTTTAAGGAAGGCTGGCTTATTTTTGTTAACAGTACAAGGTTTTGGGAAACTGAGATTTTTCATTGCAGACTGTTTTGATAATAATTAAGATATTACCTCAGGAAAAGTTAAAGATATTTGCAGCATTGCAAATGAGAATGCCTGCCATTGAATGACAAGAAGATATTTGCTTTCCAGTCACTGATGAAGAAATCTGAAGTACCATGTTAGAACTGGGGTTTCTGGTTGTCAGAGAATGCACACTGTACAAGCAGGAACCACCACTCTAGTCAGGGTAAGCTAGATACACACTAAAAGATAACCTGTGCTCACCCTCTGGTACCTTGGCACAGATCAGCCAGGTACTGTGAATAGGCATTGTGAATAGGCATTGTGGAAAGTATTTGTGCAATTCACACACACACGCACACCCACACGTATGCACACACACACACACACACACGCACGCACACACAACACACACACACACACACACACAGAGTAACAGAATGAAAACACCACAAAAGTATTCATCACAGTGTTAGAAAAATAAATTATATTTTTATGAGTAAACCAAGACCAAAATTATAAAATTCAAATAGGTAGAACCAGACTTATGAAGTTTTAAAAAATAAATAAAAATGTGGTGCTTAGAAGCAAATAGTTCTTAGGGGGTTACTTGAGGTAATTCTGGACTGGAGTAGATCCAAAGTTCAGGTTAGCTGCAATGGAGAACAGGCTGGCTACAGGCCTCACACAGGTCCCGCTTAAAAAGTACCTTGAATAGAGGAAGCCTTGACGTTGAAGACACAATGAGTTGGTTCCGATCTATGCAGATGATGAAGGCTTCGTCGACAAACCCCTTTACGATGCAGGCAATGCTCCCTTGTCGAACCACACTGTCCATAAAAGTGATGTTGTTGATCGCCTCTTGCGTCGGTGTCAAAGGGCAATATGTCAGTTTCGATCAGTGCAAAGTTGTCACTGTGTCGATTTTGACGGTTCTGCACAGGAAAAGCTCACTTTCAATGCACAGGACTGGATTGGCACAACTTGGCAGGGCACGCCTCACAGATGACAGAGTCCAGCTGCTATTGCAGTGTTAAAGGAAGTCTTTGATGGCCCTGAGACTTCAGAACAGGGGCAAGCTAGCAAGCCCTTGGAGTCACTCTGGGTTCAAGTGAGGTGGGTCCAGTCCTTGTCCTCAGCAGGGCAGAGATCAGCAGGCAGCAGGACAGCACAGCAAAGCAAAGCAGAAAAGCAGTTCTTCCAGAGCAGTAGTCATGCAGAGTGGAAATTATTATCGCACAGCAGTCTTTAATCCTGGTAGAGTTTTTCATAGGTCCAGAATGTACTGTCTTGTTAGGGTCAGAGCCTCAGTACTTATACCCAAATGTGCTTTTGAAGTGAGGGTGACTTCAAAGAATTGCCTTAGAAGCAGCACAGGTTCTTTCTTTTCAGCTGTGTCTTCAGACTGTCAAACTAACAGTAGGGGTAATCAGCTCCTTGTGTGGGAAACAGGACACTGCCTATGCAGGTGTTAGTGTTAGCTCATCCCACTCTTTCTGCCCAGAAAGGACTATCAGAATACAGATGAGTGCAGATTAGTTCTCTGTCACACTCACCCTTTCTGTGATTGTGGCTGTCGAGAGGGAATGCACAAAGTGTAGCTGTCACCCACCCCACATATGTATTGGAGCCAGGTTGCAGGCACACAGAGCAGTAAACACTTTCTAAAAGTGTCATTTCTAAAATATTAATGTTAAATTCAACTTTACAATTAAAAATGATTTATCATTACAATTCCAAATATTTAAAACATGAACCAGCTACTCCTTTCTGATCAGGAATTACAGCTTAAAAGTGTTTTAAGGAACTCCCAATGCTAACCTATAAGAGGAGAAGGTCTCACAGTAGTGAAAAACAAATGTGGGTGTTTGTCACTATTAGGACATGCAAACCTTAACAGTACATGTCCTACCTTTTACTTACACAGCAACCTGCCCCTAAGGGCACCTAGGGCCTACCTTAGGGGTGACCTATGTGTAATAAAATGGGAGTTTATTGCTTGTCAATTAGTTTTAAATGCCACATTGAAGCGGTAGTAAACTGCACACACAAGTCATGCAATGGCAGGCCTGAGGCAGGTTTGAAAGGCTACTCATGTCATTGGTACAATTAGCGTTGCAAGCCCACTAGTAGCATTTAGGTTACAGGCCCTGGGTAGATGGTATGCCACTTTACAAGGGACCTACAAGTAAACTAAATATGCCAATTGTGTATACTCCAATATTAACATGTTAAGGGGGGAAGGAAATGGACTTTAGCACTGGCCAACAGTGGTAAAATGCTCAGAGTCCTAAGGCCAACAAAAAGAATCAGCAAAAACAGGTTAGCAAAGTCTGGGAGAAGGCCACCCTAAGGATGACAGACCCAACACACCATTATACTAGTGCTATCAGTGAAGGCTCCTTGAGGAAGAAGGCCTTGCTAATGAAATACATAATTAGTTCAAACATGAACTAACTCCTCAGCATGTTTCTATGTTGAACGAGCAAATACTATCCCCCACCCCATACCAAAATCTTTTAGTGTGGGAAAAAATAACCAAAGTCTCTGAAATATCAAAGCCTTTGAGTATCCTAGTGACCTTACTAGGTTAACTACTGAATATAATATATTACTGAATATTTTGGGTAACAGGTTGACGGGAGTGATCCATAGAGTCATGCAATTCAGTCAGGCTGGGTTAATACCAGGTCAACTCTTAGAGCCGGATTCCTGAAGGTAACTTACATGTAATAAACTTATGAGTGAGGAGTCTAACACTTGGTGCGAAGTCTCTGTACTCAGGGCAGAGTCACCGCACTCGGACGGAATCTTCACACTATGCACATTCCTAATTTAACTGCACTTGAGTTAGCTTCATGAATTGGGCACTTAGTCACTAATTCTCATTATTTAATGGAAGTCTTTGGCCCAACTGTGAAAACTGATTCTCCACTGGCAGTTCACTTTGTAAATGCAGAGAAGGCTGTGGATCTGGAATGGGATTTTTTTTGTTGCTATTGTGAGGGAAACATATTTATTTCCACCTAGTTTCACTAGGGTGACTTTTTCTCTTTACCACAGCCTATTTTGCTCTTACTGGGTTAAAATATTCTGCTGCGGAACAACAGTGGTGCTCCTTCTACCTACTTCTATGTGCTATCTTTGTAAAACTGGGGAAGATAACTTATGTAAGACCACCTGATGGGAGATAAATGCTGTTCTTTGGGTGATGGTATCAAATGAATGACATTGTTGAATCTCAACCCCCTGATTTCTATGTTAGAGTTACTATTAACATTTGAAAACTTGAGTTGCAAACAAAATGGCAGCTATGCTGTGATTAAAATATGGTCAACTTATTTATTCAATATTACTGAGCATGAACAAATGGCAACATAAAGCCTGTTTGCTAGTTAGAGGAATAAATACAATCAAGATAGTAGTGCATCTGCAATGTTTGTTCCTCTTTCACACTTTTCTATTCTTCATTGACAAGAAACATTTTTTTTAATGAAATGGTGCGGTGACATAATTCATTTGGACAAGTAAAGCCTTGTGGGTTGCATTATGTATCATTTGTGTGGGTTTGGGTAGAGAGTGTAGAGCCTTCAAGAGTATGAAAAAGATGTCCTTTAGTCATGCCCCTGTCATTTCATAGATCAGTAATCATGAATTCTAATTTGCAATGAAGCCTTTCCCTCCTTAAAATGTTTGGGGAAGATGGGTTTTATGATTATGAGTCTAAATTTAAGAACCCAACATTTTAAAAGCTTCAGTTTTCAAACTCTGTATGCATTGTGTCAATGATATTGATGTTGGGCTAAGAAATTGAAAACAATTAGATAGAGTAAATGTACTCACTTGTGGGGGAACCTGAATATGAATTAACCTTTAACATTTCTGAACAGGAAGAGAGGACATTGTGAAGCATTGCCAGTGTATAGCCCATCAAGGTTTTCTCTCTTTTTCTTCAATGCAGAGAAACATATATTTGGAGGTAGGTTCTGAAAATATGAAACTAAGTGATCTTTGATTTAGTCTGTCTACTATGGTTCAGAAATAGATTCATCTTGCAGGCTCATCCTACAACAAATGATCTCTTCATCACTTTAAAAGTAAAGATCTTGAACACTTCGACTGAACATCTGAGAGGTTAGCATATAAGAGAAAATGGAAGCAGCTCAATATAATGCTGCACCAGCTGCTGAATAGCTATAACATACAAGTACAGTTTTCTGCACGTACCATTGTTTCAATTTATCAAGGGAATATTCAGAAGGTTTTGTCATTTGTCATTAAGGAAAGGCTACATGTGTTTATCCCATCCTTGAGTGCTGCTTTAAAGAAATGAGAGAAAGTTTGTTGGACCAATGTTCTTTTGTACAGTTTCTGGACCATCATTATAATATTTAGAAGGATAAGTTGTGTTTTGATCATTAAATATTCTTTCGGTTCCCAGTGGCTCATCGTTTGATTACTCCATGCTAGCACTCCACAATTGCCTCAACTATAAACAGCTGGCACAAGAAATTGAACAAGCATCTGGAGGTTTTGGTGTGCTCCATGAGATTGAACAACTTTGAGGTATCATTTTTGAATAGCTGAGCAATTTGGAGTCAGTGTGGTAAGTTGATTGTGGCACTTGGGGATAGCCATATTGTATTGGTCATCCTTAGGTGGCTTGCAGTTTGCTCATCCTCTGTACACTTTTAGAAAAGTGCTGCACGATCACTGTTCACCTTTGATATTTAGATGGATTTATATGGATGTATCATTGACTATGTTATTTGTGATGTAATCTTCAACTGTGGCGTCATATGAGAAGCCATAGCTGCCTTCAATTGCTTGCTCATGATCTCACTAATTACTTTATATTTGGTTTTACAGGTGACATAATTGAGATAATCTATAGCATCATTTATCACATGATTATTGCCATCATTATACATCCCTCAATCCCTTCCATGCTCTGAAGTCCAGCGGCCTTATATTTTGGCTTTGCCAGGAAGTCTCTCAACACTGACTCGGCTTAAGGTCAGGCCCTGAAGTCCTCACCCTTAGACCAAGATCCCAATAAACAGAGTTTTGGGCTGAATATCACAGGTTTGGGTGCATGCATTGAACAATGGCTGGCAGACTATATCAAATGCACTTTTTCTGCATGATTACCCCAGATTTCATATTTTCCTAGACACTATTTTTGTTGGTATTAGGACCTTGTACCTTAAACACTGCCAATAGGTTCCACAGTGTGTGTGCTCTGGCCCTAAAATGGTAGTGGTAACATTAGTTTACCCAACTGGTCTATTTAACTGTCCTGTAACACTACTGTAAATCCGCAGCAGTGGTTCAGGTAAGCACGGTGGAGCGGAGCAGGGGGGATATCGACAGAAGTTATAGGGTAGATTAAATAAATAAATAACTCCTACGCTTACCTCCACTAGCCGCTGATGCTGCTGTAAATCGCACAGAATTGTGTCTGTGGTATGGCTCCAGTTTAAATGCACTGCAGCGACACATAGCAGAGAAAAGTACGTTTGCCATGTATGAAAACCTTATTTTACAGTTTCATAAGTAACATCTAAAGTGTGCCTTGTAAGCCCAAGGGCAGGATGGTAATAAATATAGAAAATAGTGAACTTACAAATTGTGGTTAGTGTGCGTTCACTGTGAAATATTATCCAAAAGCTATTTCACTGTGTAGGCCTTGCTATATTTTGCCCTGAAGAGGCCTAAATAGGATTAACATCTTTATTTCTCATATCACTGGTACAAATGCTAGAGAAATGCTTCAAATGTATTACCCATATAATTTTCAAAATCCGATTTAATGGTAAAACCAGAATTATGATAACTTAAGTGGCAAATAATTTTTTTTACAAATGTGCTTAGACTGCATATGCCAAAGTTGCCTTAAAACTAGTTCCACCACTCACCACACCTCCATCTCCTTGGCTGGTGGAGCTAACAACTCTAATTCAGACGACAATATCCTAACTCTGAGCCAAAGAAGAGCCCACTGGTGTTAAATACTGACCACTTAACAGGGGCTAGCTATCTGGGAGTGTGTAGGGACAGCTGACAGAAGAAATTATAGCCTTAGCCCTACCGCTTGAGGCTTGGAGATGTCCAGGAGGACTTCTACCATTCATTCACCGGACACTCCCAATGAGTGTGACTCCAGTCACAGTAGAGAAGAGAGCCATCTTTGACCCTAACATATGGGAGAAGAGCTCATCTAAATAGGAAACTGACTAAGGCCCTGATGTCAGGCCTGTCTAGTGACAGATGAGTTCTGCCATCTGGAAACAGGGGCTGCTGGGTATTTTGGAGTAAGGAATAGAATGTTCCTTAAGGGGAAGAGCCTCAAGATAATAGTTTCATTTGAGTGATTGAGTTTCTTCAATCACTGGCTAGTGCAGAGGGTTACTTTGATATTTCAACCACAACCTACACAGAATTAAGGGTGCGCGTAGTGGGCGTAGTGGGGCTACGTGAAGCAGCGCATAGTGTGCCCAAATCTACGCACACTACAAGCTCCACGTAGCCCCACTACGTGCCACCCGCCTCCCGCCCGCCCTCCTTTTAAATCATACCCGCATATAAAATAAATAAAAATTAAAGAGACTTACCTGAAGCGCGGCGTCTCCGGCGCTCCCTCTTCCTCATTTCCAACTTCTTCTGACAAATGCGCATGCGCGGACGCCCGCGCATGTGCTTTTCTTGTGAGAAATACACATGCGCGGGCGTCCACGCATGCGCATTTGTCAGAAGAAGTTGGAAATGAGGAAGAGGGAGCACCGGAGAGGCCGCGCTACAGGTAAGTCTCTTTAATTTTTATTTATTTTACATGCGGGTATGATTTAAAAGGAGGGCGGGCGGGAGGCGGGTGGCGGGCGGCAGGCAGCTACGCTTCGCCCTGGCGTGTGCGTAGCGCTGCCTGCTTCGCCTACTTCGAAAACTGCGAAGCAGGCAGCGCTACGTACACTACGTGGGTGAAGCATAGTGTTACGCCCAGGGTTACACAGAATGTCCCTGGACCTGGGAAGACTCTACCTGAAGAAAAATACTCTGCTGAAAGAAGACAGCCAACTCCTAACTCCTTATAGAAGAAGAGGACTCACAGAGGAACTCAAGGTCTCTTGTGGAACCCAGAGACTAAAATTGACTGCCAAAGGTCAAGTGGTTGGACTCTGAGGGCTGATTCACAAAGGTTAACTTACATTTTTGTGTAAGTTTACTCTTTTTCAGCGTTAACAAAACTGCAATTTAATAGTAACTTTATGGCAATGGAGACTCCGCAGCCAGGACAATGAACGCTGCACATAAAAAGATAGCATACACAAAAACAGAGGGACACCTGATTCTAAGAGGGCCCTGTTAACAACAAATGACTGATACCTGCATATGAGATGTCTAGAGAGAGACTTGCTGCTGGACTGAACAGGAAGAACATTTGCAGTACTTCTGGAGAAGCTGGAGTAGCCAGGGAGGCTGCATCCAAGACAGACAAGATAACCAGGTATGTCCACTTCAGAGCTTTTCGCCGTGTTAAAACTGGTTCAGGGGAACCTTGTGACAAAGCTATCCAGCTTGATGGAGCCATTATTAGCTATTGCATATAGGATGACACTGCTCAAGGATTTTGACTTTCAAAAAAGTCACTAAGTCTAGCCACATAATCCACATTTGTTGCGCTCAGAGCTTTGGCACCAAACCCAACAGGAGCTAAAAGACATACCCAATTAAAGGGACCCTCACTGGCGACAGCCTTGGACCTTTCAGCTTCCTTAAAGAAGACTTTGTCAGAAGATAAAAATTCTGACTGGGATGAACAGACTGATGAGTCCGACCTCCGCTCTCTTGGGGTCAACATGAAATCCCACCTTGGTCCTGAACTGCTATGAATGGTGATTTTTGATTGATACTGTACATCTTCTTGGTGCTTTTTTGCTTTAAACTGCTTTACACTAGGGGTGGGTTATAAACTCCACTCTACTGGTGAAGATAGAGGAGCTTTGCTCACTCAGCTTTACATTTGTAGTGCGGAGTTCTGGAAAGACTTTGTCAAAACTTCAGCATGGTTGAGTTTTTTATAAAGCGTGGCTCATTAACGTTCAATTGGCGAGCAGGCATGAGAATTGGTGTCCCTCAGCACAATTTTTGGGCCCTAGGATGGCATCCTGCAATATTTTCTCAATGCGGGCAGTTGTGGTGAGAAAACTGCTGCTCGAGTAGAAAATATACTCGAGTGGCAGCAAAGAAGCACTGCAATCTGGTGCATCATGTGGTGAACAAGCTCCTGATGCTAAAAATCAGCGTGATGTACCGATTCCGGCAGCTAGTGGAACTCCGCAGAGATTTTAAATAATTTCTCAAAATTCCACAGAGTGAAACTCCATGAGTTCCGCCCATACCTACCTTAAACTTTGGTTCCCATGAACATATTTTTTAATGATATTGGTGTTATATTGCTAATTATCCAGATCTATTTGGCTGAAAACCAAGCCTTGTAGACTCTGAGTCAAACCTCTCGGATTTAAGAAGTGCCAGTGAATGGTGCCTTGCATTCAAACCCCAATGACACCATTTATGAAAAAACCATTAAATGTAGTTGCAATTATTGGGTATTACTTTCAGTAATTAGGCGTCCTTGAAAAGTACAAATAGAGAGGAAAGGCATTTATAATTATTCAATAGCAGCTACCATTCCAGTAATCAGTAATTGGACCAGTTTAGTAATAGCCCCTTTTCTCAATACTGATATCCAATAATAGATTACTTCTTTTTCTGTTTTCAGCAAACAGATAAGAAACAAATAAATTGATGAAACTCAGTAAAGTCATCAATGATGTCAATAGTGATATACGTGATGCCACATATAGCTGTTGATAATGTGATTGCTATTTTTATCAATAAAATCACTTTTAAGCTGATGAAAGGTGCATAGGGGAGTTTTCTTTGTGTATCTCATGATGAATGGTGGAGTTCAATAGCTTTACATCTTGTATATTGTATGTCATGTTATAAAAAAGAAATATTTTTATGATCTAAGTTTGATGGACAGAGCACTCCACCACAAGCATGATGGAGTACCCTATGTGCCAAACTGGTATTCGGCCAGCTCTATTTAGAGTTGGTCAAACCATCATGTTTCTGCTGACAGTGTCCCAATGGCGCTAGAGGAAACCTTAAACCTGAATTTGTCAGTGTAAGTATATTAGTAAGTCCATCCAAATGACAGCAGACAGCCTGAAATACTGTTTGGGATTGCCAGTGAAAGCCTTGTGGCAATAATACAAAAAATGAAAAATACCCCCACAGGATTATTAGTATTTTGTTCAAACTTTGGGGGTTTGATTTGTAAAAAAAAAAGAAAGAAAAGTCTGCTGGGTTAATGTGTTAAATATTGCGCCAAATTGGGCCTTACGTTTTTTCAGTACATTCTATTGAATTGGTTCTGAGCCACTTCAACTCATTAACAAAGTACCCTAGGCTCTGGAAACAATGTGATGTTTGGCCTCAGACTGCCCCAAGCTCCCAGGCCTCCTAACACCCAGAGAAGATAAACCATGGATTTTGCAAGGCAAAGCTGACTCTACACTGAAAGTTTGGCCCATGGCTTTATAATATGCACCATTTCCCACCGTTTTCCATAGAACATGACTCTTTAGAGCCCATTTCACTTGTTTATCAGCCATTCCCAGCAGGATTTGAGGCCTTAAGCCATAACCTGCACCCAGACAGGTGGCTGAACCCACAGTGAATGACATGTTGCTGTGTCCATGAACTCTGTAATCAGGGTGCCATCTTTTGAAAACTTCCTCAAATTCCAGAGCCAGCAGGTCATCTGTTGTGTACAGTAATCTCTGCGCTAAGAGTGTGCACAAGTTACATAGTGTGCCAAGTACCTGGACTGCAGACCCCACAGGACACATATGTCTCTGCTGCGCTGCCCCGGAACAGGACCCCAGCACCCCATGTGCTCCGGTGAGCTCCGACACCTACTAGCCCCTGTCTGCCTTGTCATCACCCAGGTCCGAGGTCTTGCGACTAGACTAGTCTCTCAGCTCTCCACTGCAGCCCTACCCTTGCACATGGCCTCCTCCTATCAGTGCTAGCACGCTTGGACCATGCCCTACAACAGACAGCGGTTCAACTGATTAACTGACCTGTGTCGCTGCTACAGTACCCACCCTAGCCAGCATGGCTGGGCCCAGCCTAAGTGCCACTGGGGAAATCCCTCTTACTCTGGTTTACCCTCCCAATCTCTCCAAAGCCACCACAAAAACCTTCAAGCACTTCACCCTGAAGAGTCACCATGAGACATTGAATTCCAACGTACGTTATAGCACTGACAATGGCACAGTCATCAATGACCTAATCTTCTACTCCGGAAGAATCCCCCACAGTCGAAAAACCTTTGTGCACCTCCTCAACATACGTGCAACCAGGAACATTCCATATGGCACTAAGCTTACAATAGCACCCTCCGCAGCCCTGCGAGCTGACCTCACAATCACCCTCTATAAAAGCGACATTGTGTTGATCCAATCCTCACCCAGAAACCTCAACAAATTTGCAAGCATTTTTACCAACCTTAGTAACCATGTGCGCGACACTAATAGGGTAACTAACACTTGCCCCGACGACCCTCTGACCACCCTGCCTATCAACCCTAGCCACCCACTAACCACCCCTCCTAGGGTTCCCAACACCGATCATCCCATCCCCTCTTGCTTGGCTTTTGACCGTACCAGGAGAATCATCCTTGCACCTCTGATCTCCTCCCCGCCAGCTCCCCACTCTAACTGTGAGCCTGATACACCTCCAAACACCTGTGACACAGATCCAACCTGCCCGCCCAGCCCACAAACCACCTTCCTAAGAGTCTCTACCACCGCTCTTCCTAACATCGCTAACTCATCTCCTAGCCTTGCCAATAGAGTCATCTCCAGACCTTTGGCCTACTCCCCGCCAGCCACACATGCTGACCATGAGACTGGTTTGTCGCCAGAATCCCACGGTACAGGTCGAACTACCCCTTCTACCTGGTCTCCTATGCATACCGATATTAGGGCTCCAGAAATGCCCCCTACCCTCTAACGCCTCCCCCCTGCAGGGAGTCCGATAGGACTGCTCGAGAGCTACTGCCCCCCTTCCTGCCAACACCTCCCTCCTATAGGGATTTCGAAACCCTGCATTCCAGAGCTGCCAAACTAACTCAGAGTATCCATATCTCCATACTAGACCTAATGAACCTCCTGCACCTCGCTGAACTCTCCCTCGCCAACCTCAAAACCCAGTGGAACTCCACCCCCCACACACTACAGATATCCCCAAGCACCCTCTACTGTTACCCTTGAGACATCTCGCCCTCGCAAGCAACCATGCCACCTCTCGGAGGAAGAAACCCTAGCTCTTGCCCTCTCCTACAACTCTACACATCCACCCCTAGCTCTCTAGACTTCACTGAAGAGAAAATCCTTACCATCCTCAGCGACTACAACTCTGCCCCAATTACCCTTTGGCCGCTAGACACCAGACCCGAACATGCCATCCGCATAGTCTCTATCAACACCAACAGATCAGCTACCTTCCGCAACATAAGTGTGGTCAAGAGCAACCTAGCGCCTGTACACTTATCTACCCTAACTCCCGACACTCCCCCTGAATCCTCTCTGTCTGGCCTCTTAATCAACTGCCGATCGGCGTTTAAGCACGCCGTTGACATTGCTGCACTCATCTTGAACAAAAACTTCGACTTAGCAATTCTAACAGAATCATGGCTCAACGACTCTTCATCTCCATGCCTGGACCTCTTAGTCCCTCCTGGCTATAACATTGCTAGACTGGACAGGCAATCTAACAAGAAAGGAGGAGGCATTGCCTGCATCTACCGCTTCAACCTCACAGCCACAGAACTCCTGGCGGATTCCACCGACTCTTGTGAATACCTTGCACTCTCCATCTGTAGCAACTCCACTCTTTTGTGCAATTTACACATCATTTATCATCCCGCTGGCACGAACGCCTCCTTCACTGACCAACTCATGGAACTTATTACTGCTAAGTTCTCCTCCAACTCTAAAGATGTCTTCCTGGATGATTTCAGTCTGCATTAGAATGACTCCAAGGACCCTCATGTCAACGCCATCATAGACCTCCTGTCCGATCAAGCCCTGACCCAAGCCTGTTCACTCCCAACACACTCGAAAGGGGCCACCCTCGACTGGATCATCTCTAAGGAATCAACAGTCAAGCTTATCTCTATAGACCCGTGTGACTGGTCTGACCACCACGCCATCGCATTCCTACTACCTGGCACCCACACGATAAGGGCACCACAACCAGTGATTTCTAAACACTGGATTAGAGACACTAGAAACCTGAACCACAATGAACTGAAGGCTCGCTGCAAATCTGACCTCCCCCCCCCACATTTCTCAACGGTCAATGACCTCAATAATCACTACTCTGCAACTATCTTGAACATCATGGATGAACTAGCCCCACTAAAGCTAAAAAGAATCCAAACAAAAGACAACAACCCCTGGTTCACTGGACCCCTCAACAATGAGAGGAGATGCCTCCGGCAATCCGAAGAAATCTGGAGACAGCACCCCTCCGCCTCACATCTTAAACTTCTCCGCCAGGCCAGAAATGCATACAACAAGAACATCCTTAACTCTGAAAAATAATTTTTCAGATCCGAACTTGAGAACGCCAAGAACAGACCTCACAAGCTCTTCGATCTGGTCAAACACCAATCTAATAAACTGGTCAAAACCTCGAAAGAAACACCCAAGTCTTTAATATCATCTGAGGAATTCTCCTCCTTTTTCGCTGACAAAGTCACAGCCTTAGAAAATAAACTTAGTGCCGCCACATACTCTCTATCCCTTCCTGGCCTGCACCCGCCTCCTGCGATGCCCCCACAGACTTCACCTAAAAATCAAGCACTTTGGACTGACTTCAACCTCTACGATGAAGACTCTGTATCTAAAATACTATCGTCCCTAAACCCGAATAACCATTTCAACAACCCGCTCCCCTCCAACTGTCTAGCGGCCATCGCCCAATCCATTATTCCTAGCTGGACTGCAATAATTAATGCCTCGCTCCAGCAGGGTTCCATTCCTGACTTTCTGAAAGCTGGCCAAGTCCTCCCCGTTTTGAAAAAGCCATCGCTGGATCCAGCCATTCCCAACAATTTCAGACCTATCTCCAACATCCCCCTCTAAGCCAAAGTGTTGGAGAAGTGTGTACAACAGCAACTAAGTCAGCACATCAACAACTTCCACCTTCTCGATGACTTCCAATCTGGATTCAGACCTGGGCACAGTACTGAAACGACCATGCTCCACATCGTTGATGATGTCCTCCAAGCCCTGGACCAAGGGAAAACGTGCCTTTTAATCCTCCTAGATCTATCCTCGGCCTTCGACACGGTCAACCACGAAAAACTAATCGAATGCCTCAAACTCAGGATGGGTTTGAATGGCTCTGTTCTAGAATGGTTTAGATCTTTCCTCCAAAACCGTTCGCAGCGATTCCTAATCAACGGCAACCTTTCTGCTCCCTCTCTGGTCAAAGTCAGAGTCCCTCAAGGATCAACCCTGTCCCCTACCCTCTTCAACCTTTAACTCGAACCACTTGCCGAAGTATTACGCACAGCGAATATCTCCTACCATATGTATGCTGACGACACTCAGCTCTACATCAAAGCCTCTTCTCTCGAGGATATTCTCTCCCTGAATGAGGCCCTGAAATCAACCGTTCATTGGCTCACCTCCAATCAACTCAAGCTCAACGCTGAGAAAACAGAATTTCTCTTAATTTCCCCTCCAAAAACCAATCCCGAGACACAGATATGGATCAAGGCTATCAAAGCCTTTGATTGCCCTCCGACCATCGTGGACTCAGCAAAATCTCTGAGAATAACCCTTGACTGCAATTTGAACATGTGAGACCACATCAACTCAATGGCCAAATCAGCCAGATTCCACTTGAGCTACCTCTGGAAACTGAAACCCTTCCTTGACACTACCGACCTAAAAAGTGCAGTTCAAGCGCTAGTAATCTCCAGACTGTAATATGGCTGCTCCACCCTCTCAGGCTTACCCAAGATCTCCCTGGCACCCTTAAAAGCCTGCCTTAATGCTGCCGCCAGACTTCTTACAAGCTCAGAAAAATTTGATCATATCTCTCCACACCTGAAAGCATTGACCTGACTGGCTTCCCCTCGAGGCCAGAATACAACTCAAACTGGCTTTCATCACACACAAGGCCTTATACTCAAACTCCCCTGCTTATCTCACACAGAAACTTGTGGTATCCGGTGGAATCAGAAACTCCCGGTCCGCCAGAGACCTCTTACTCCAACCTGCATGGTTCCGGAAAAAAAAACTTTTAACCGGGCTTTCTCTGGATCCGCTCCAAGAATATGGAACTCTTTCCCGCCCGCCATCAGAAGAATCCCCTCTCTGGCACGTTTCAAAAAGGAGGCCAAAACCTTCCTTATGGGTAAATTCCTCTCCTAAATGCTGCCTTCTGCCAACACATAGACCTTGACCAACTACCGATTAGCGACTCCCTTCGAAATATCGAGCTACCTCATCAAGAAATCTGGGGCCTTATCTGGAGTTATTTAAATGTAAACTGTATATACGTGTCCTCTACCCTTAATGTGATTCCTTGCCTAATGTACACTGCTATGATCCTCAGTAAAGCACTCTATAAAACTATAAAATAAAAGAAATCAATATTTCATCTGTGCCCAACAGGCCGTGGGTCCCAGACTGCCCTTCAGCTATTCGCATGCTCAGGTCCCTTGCTCCAAAGCTCAATTGGCATCTTCACCTGTGCACAGCGAGCTGTGAGAACAGCTCTTCAGCTGCACTGCATCACCAGTCTCTTGGCACAGAAAAAACACAGAATATACATCTAGCCATATAGATACCCTGTCACTCTACAGCCAGACGACAAGGGTATATTTGTCATGACAAGCCTTCTAAGGGGAAAGTCACATTCTGCCAGTGGTCCCTTTTCTTGCAGCTCTGCACCTGGTTCTCAAACCTGTATGAAACCCACTGTCTAATGACATTTTCAGGTTTTCAAATTGACTTGGTTTCTTTGTGATCCCTGTGTCAGAAGTATGGCTTTTTGGAGTGCAAATGGATTGCTCACAATTCTGACATGTGCATTCAATCTGCATGGACATAGGGTTTGCTTCCCTTATAATGACATGCCCTCACTATGTGTTTCTGGCATGGAGCACTGATAATCAGCTTCATTTCTAAAACCAACTACTTGCATACCATAATGGTGATTTATGAACCTGTGCATTGAAGCAAACAGCTCAACGGGAAAGCAACTTACTGACAGGCAGACACAATTTTTATTGGGAGCCTGTCATAACCAGTTTAGGTCCTTGCAAACATTGCATAATAGCTAAGGTTCCATTTTCATTGCTGAAAAACAAAGTTATGAAAAAACAAAAATGAGTAATGTTATTGATATCATTGTTTATGTCAATTAGGATGTGGTGTGAAAGGCCACTAGTGATGTCAGTGATTATCTGTTGTGATTACGTATTTCACTGTAACTCTTGTGTTTGGTGACTTTAAGACTTTGGACTCTAACCATACTATCCATTCAGTTGAGCCTTTCAGAGGCCTTTTTGTTTTTAACGCTTATTATAGTAACCTAAGCAAAAATAATTTCCCTTTAAGCATTCCTTTCACTGACTGTAAGAGACACTACTGCAGACCTAAATATCTATTAAGGTATACAAGTGGCTTTGACTAAAAAGCGCTTTCACCACATTTATTCCCTGTGTTTTTGATGATAGAAGAAGCTGCACGCTTATGCAATTCAAAGTAATTAGATCAAATGTTACAATGGAATTGTTGAAATTTTCTTTATTTATAACATTTCTGTGCAGTATTGTGCACCACAGGACAAATTTTTCATCCAAGAAACAAAGGTTAATAAAACATTGCTGGACAAAATTTGCGCTTTCAGAATCGAAATGGCCATAATTCGGGAATCACAGCTGTGTAATAAGTGCCTGAATCAAATCTGCTTATATAAAAAACTAAATTGACATTTAGAAAAAATTGATTTGCGATAAAGAGGTTGGTTCATAATAAAATGAATCTGTTCATCACATAACAATTATTTGTCCTCTGTAGAAGGACACACAACTTTACTGAGAAATGGTTGTACTATTAAAAACTATGCAGTCACTCTGCTCTTGTCTAATTGTTAGAGGGATCAGATAAACTAATACAAGAACAAGAATGGGAAGCAGCTGGCCTGTGAACAGAAAGGAGCAATTCTATGTCAGGAGAAACAGCACATCATATGTAAATGCAACTAATGCCAATCTTGATGTCACTTGCCACGAGGACAATGGAATATTTTTTAATTATTTAATTGAAGTGACATTATAGTTAGGAAATAGAACAAATATATATATATATTTATTCACTAAAAAAACAAAGGTTACATGGACGCTATGGTTAGTCTGAGATTTCACTCGTACAAAACCATAGCAATTCAGCATTACATTACATGAGCTCACTTAAAGTTACACCCCCAATGCACTGTTTATGACCACATATGACTGTACATATTACATTACTCATATTAAATTACTCATGACATTACTCATAACATTACTCATGACATGGGCAGTGACATTACTGATGATATCACTGATGACATCATCTACAGAACAACTCACACACCCACTCACACCTCTATAAAACCTCTCATAAGCCAACTCAAACACCCACACAAGCACTCAAACACCCATTCACAGAGCCACGCACTCACCCATACAGCTACTCACACAAACACGTATTTACCTACACAGCCACTCACACAGCCCCTCACTCACGAATACAGCGCCTCAACACAGCCTCTCACCCTACCATACAACTACTCACACACTCACACACCCACACAATCACTAGCATACCAATTCACACATCCATACAAGCACTTTCACATCTGCATACTGTCCATACAGCCATTCACACAGACACTCAATTCCCAATACAACCACTCACACACCAACTCACTTAACCAAACACTACCTCAAACAGCCACTCACTAACCCATACACCCACCTACTCTCCCAGTCACTTACTCATACAGCCATTCAGACACCCACTCACTCACCCACACAGTTACTCACACACCCCATCACCTATTCATACAGTCACTCACACAGCCATTCACTCACCCATACAGCCACTGAAACACCTACTCACATGCCCATACAGCCACTCACACAGCCACTCACTCACCAATGCAGACACTTACATGCCCACTCGCTCACCCATACAGCATCTCAAAGCAGCCTCTCACTCAAACATAAAGTACTCATGTACTCAATCACACCCACACAACCACTTGCATACCAATTCACACATTAATACAAACACTTTCACATTGGTGCACTCACCCATACTGCCATTTACACAGACACTCACTCCCCAATACAATCACACACATCAACTCACTTAACCAAACAATCCCTCAAACAGACACTCACTTATCCACTTACACACTCAGTCTCTGACTCATACAGCCATTCAGACACCCCTCATCCATCCATACAGTCACTCATACTCCACACTCACCCACTAATACAGTCACTCACAAAGCCATTCATTCGCCCACACAGCCACTGACACAACCATTCACTCATCCACTCACACACCCACTCACACACCCATACAGCCACTCACACAGCCCCTCACTCGCCCACACAGTTACTCACACACCCACTTATACACCCATACAGCCACTCACACACCCACTCAGACAGATGCACAGTAACACAGCCGCTCTCATAATATATGTTAGATGTAGTATAACTCATTAGTAGTACACCTAGTATACTAATGTAAAGTTTGTAGTAGCTTAGCATATCTGTTGAACAACCATAAACTTTAACAAAATACTTACATCTCTAGATGATGTCATCAGTGATGTCATTTGATATGTTATCAGTGATGTCACTAACCATGTCATGACTGATGTAATAAGTGAGGTCATAGGCAGTGTATTGCAGGGGTTATAGCTAGCTCAAGCAACTATAACTGCTGAATTTCTATGGTTTAGTACAAGTGAACTCTGAACCTAACTATGCAATTCATGTAAGCTTTGGTTCATTTTTTTCAGTGAATTTATAAGGGTTTTTACTTCTATTTCCTAACTATAATGTCCCTGTAACCTTTGTTTTTTCAGTGAATTTCTATTTTTTAATATTGTATTTCCTAACTGTAATCTATGAAAGTAGGTGTGTGAGTGTCTGAGTGGGTCTGTGAGTGTCTGAATGGGTCTGTGAGTAGGTGTGTGAGTACCTGTGTGGGTCTGTGAGTGGGTGTGTGAGTGTCTGTGTTGGTCTTTGAGTGGGTGTGTGAGTTAGGCAATGGGTCTGTGAGTAGGTGTGTGAGTGTCTGTGTGTGACTATGAGGGGGCCCACAAGTGCCTGTATGGGTTTGTGACTGGGTCTATAAGTGCATGTGTGAGTCTGTGTGTGGGTGTATGAGTGGTGCTATGGATTGTGTGCATTTGCATACTTAGGGTATTTAAACGGTAGAACCATGGACTCTTCTGTCACCAGGAAACAACAAGAAAGCCCACTCGTCATAGTCACTACGGAAGAGATTGCGCTCTGAATGAATAAAATAATTGTATAAAGCGAGCAATTACCAAAAGGTGTCTAAGCACAACAAATGGACCATAAAAAACACACCCACCAGATGGAAGACAACACTGGAAGCAGCTTAACCGACCAGTTGGATAAATAGCCAAGTCTTCAACTGCATCCTAAATTGCATAAAGTGAGAGGCAAAGAATTCCAGAGTTTTCCTCCACAGATGGAGCACATTTTTCCACCCCATTTTGCTTTATTTATCCTCGGGCCAGTGACCATTTGTGCTGAACTTAATCTATGGTCCCTACTAGGAGTATACCAGAAGAACCGTTCCTGAAAGTAGGTAGGACTGGCCCGATAAAGGGCCTTATGTATTACGCACAGTGCTTTGAAAATAATGTTTCTCACTGGGAGCCAATGCAAACCATGCATTGAGATATAGGTGCAAACGTAGGGATTTTCAACAGCAATCTTGCTGCTGCATTCTGCAAAGACTGCAGTTTCTTTCTCAGGTGTTTATGAGTACCTAAATATAGAGCATTGCAGTAATCCATCATTGAAAAGATGAGAGCCATCATCACAGTTTTTTATAGGTCAAAAGGAATAAAGGGGAGAATTGTTTTGAGAACCTTAAGCATAAAAAATCCTGATGAGGTAACAGAGTTAAAATTGTTCTGAGAAACAGAATTTGGTGTTGAAAATGACTCCCAAATTTCTTGCCTTCTGAATTGGACTCGGTAATGCACCTAGGTCTGAGGGCCACCATGATGCACACCAAAAGGTGGCCTTATTTCTGAAGAGCAGCACCTCACTTTTTTCTGAATTCAGCTTTGGGCAGTTTCTTTGCGTCGGTTGACAACATGAAATTTGGGAGCTTCACAACAAATAAGTATCCCAAGATGGCCACCAGAGAAAAATTAGCCCGAATATAGCACAAATATCACCCACATGTAGCCCAAGTATAGCCTAGTGACAGAAGTGTGCAAAACAATTAATTGTTATTTTTATTATTGGCAGTTTTATGTAGCACAGACTTGAGCCAAAGTTAATGGAGTGGTTTACATGAGCATCAGTTACATTTCACAAAGACACACTCAATTTGTTTTTTGGCATGGGGAGATTAAGTGATTGGGCAGGAATCACAGGATGTTGAGCCAAGACTGAAACTCGAGCCTGGTTCACCAGTTGCAAAGTCTGCAGCCTTGGCCATAACACAACAACCTCTCCCTTAAGTGTACCATATAGTCAAGTGATCAACTGGATACAAAAACATAAAGATAGCAAATTTTTTTTAAAGTGCTTTGTCGCCATTTGACAACACACGTCTTCATTTTAGCTGTTTGGATCACTAAGCATAGTTTCTATGGGAATAAAATTGTCTCATGGAGGAGGGAGTGGAGGAAGTAAGCTGACCATGCTGTGCAGGCAGGAGGGGCAGTGGCAGCACAAAGGACCATGGAGGGAAGGGAAAAGGGGAACAGGGGCAACAACCCAACCATGCAGCACAGGCAAGAGAGACTGTGGCAATATAAAAAACCATTGAGGGCGGAAGGAAGAGGCAGTGGCAGAACAACCATACATGCCAACAGACCCGAATCAGGCAGTATAGTACTTTATTTTATCTGTCTCCTGTCTAATATTTCCTCTTTTTCAATGTAGGTCAATGAAAAAATCAATTCCCCAAGTTTGTTTTTCAAAATCTTCCTCATACCAAGTTCAAAATGTTGGCAAGTAAGGGACATTGGATCACGGAGGGCAGGAGGAATGGGGTAGGGTCATAACTTGGATATGAGAGGGCAGAAGGGAGATGGGCAGGGGCTCCAAACTGGCCTTACAGGACAGGTGCCAAGGGTTCCGGAAGCACAATACGCAATATGTCTGGGTTTTTGAATGTCAAGGGTATTTTTAGGGTTTAGTGTGGATACTCTTTCCATTAAAAAAAACCCACACTCACTCTAAACCATAACATTACCCTTGCCAACCAAAAACCCATACCCTCTTTAAACCCTAAAAATATCCTTGCCGCCCAAAAACCACCATCCACTCTAAACCACAAAGTTACTCTTGCCACCCAAAAACCCATACACACACTAAACCCTAAAAAATACTATTGCTATCCAAAAACCCACACCCACCCTAAACCCTAAAAATTATCTTGCCACCCAAAAATTCACACCCACACTAAACCCTAAAAATAGACTTACATCTCCTAAACCCATACCCACTCTAAACCCTAAAGTTATACTTGCTACCCAAAATCCCATACCCACCCTAAATTCTAAAAATAACCTTGCCTCCCAAAAAAACACACTCACCCTAAACCCTAAAAATCCCCTTGCCAACCACAAAACCACAACACCCTAAACCCCCAAAATACCCTTGCCATCCAAAGACCTATACAAAACCTAAGCCTTAAAAGCCCTTGTAACCCAAAAACCCATACCCACCCTCATCCCTGAAAATACTCTTGCCAACCAAAAACCCATACTCTCTCTAAGCCGTAAAATTTCCCTTGCCACCCTAAAACCCATACCCACCCTAAACCATAAAAATACGCTTGCCACTTAAAAACCCCAACATACCATAAAACCTAAAAATACCATTGCTATCCAAAAGTCTAAACCCTAAAATTACCCTTGCCACCCAAAAACCTATACACACCTTAAACCCTAAAAATACCCTTATCTGTTAAATACCTACATTTGTATTGTAAAGGCATGCGTGGTAAAGGCATATTCATAGTAAAATCCTGTGTGGTAAAGGCATGAGTGGTAAAGATGCACGCATTGTAAAGCCTGTGTGGTAAACACATGTGGAGGTCAGCCGTCGTTCTAAAGGCTGTTTTCCATCACACACAACGTAAGCTTCACTCTTGTTGTGTATTTGACGTCACTCAGAACCCCTCTGTGAGAAACCTCCTCGTAATTCTTATCAACACGCTCCACACCTTCTTTTTTAGGTGGTTAATAATATGGTACCCTTTATGTGTTTTTTGTCTAGTTTCTTTCTCTCATATAGGAGACTTATTTATATTATTGGCCAATAGTCAGATCAATTGCTATTTACTGTCACTCTATTCTAAATGTTTTGGGTGACTTGGTGTATAACTTCATAATTACCCCTTTGAGCGTTGAAGTTCTACGTCATCCTGTTAAGAAACAGAATATTCCTCTGGCCAGACACAAAGCTGACATTCAATTTCTGAAGAAACTCATACTAATGGTGAAATCCTCTAGCCTGTTCTACATCTAACAACTAGATTTCTATGTTATCTCTTAACCAGCTAAAAGAAGAAAAATTGTGCTGCTATATATATGTATATATATATTTATACTGCAAAGGCTTTGTTATAAAAATAACTTGTTAGTTAAGCAGCGGGCTTCCAATGTCCAATAAAAAAGATAAATATTATTATATTATTCATAGAGCTACGAAATTATGAGCTAATTCCTTAAGTTAATTTGATTAAAAATACTTATGTAGTCTAAAGCTTTCTGCCACTGATAAAGCCTTGGTGAAATGGCACTTAATTCTCAACTTTATACTATAACTTTGAGAAAATTCAGGCTATTTTAGAAACATTTCTTTTTAGGATGTGATCAAGTGCGCTATGCAAAGTGCATTTCCCTCTGAGCTGGATGCCCTAGCTTTCTTTAACGGCATGCTACACTGCCCAGCAAAATCTTCAATATCTCTTTCAGGCAGTATCACCCTGAGAACTACACTCCTGGATTTCATGGATTGGTGGCAAATGGCAGAACAGCTCTTTAATCATGGGGTAACCGAGGAGTAATGCCCTCCCCCATTAAACTGTTGGAAACCAAGATGGTGATGGCCAATATACACATGCACCTGGGCAAACCTTGGAAGAGGTGAGAACATGCTGGTGATGTGAAAGAAGGAGCCGGAAGAGGGAGCGTAGATTATTTCAGCAATTGTGCCTGAACCAGCTGGCGTGAGACAAACTGCTGGTGTGAATTCCTGTTCAAGAGGTCAGCTGTGCTGAGTGACATCACCATCATGCCCTAGCGACTGTTTGTTAAGAAAGAAACTGCAAAGTCCTTGTAGTTAGAAATGGATTTATTGTTGAAGGGCAGGGAGGGACAAGTTCAGTAGTACGTGTGTCCTCCCTTCAACTGCCTAACAAGTGAATTACAGCTAGTCAAGCATTCCTGGTAACGTAGCAACATAACACCTCCCCCTTTCTAACAAGATTTTCTTTTTTTTAAAAACATTTTGGAACACAAAAGAAAAATTACAATTTCAATATGAAATGTGAATAATCTAAGTATTGTTAACAACATAGTCCTATAACCAAACAGGAACCATTAATAATCTAAGCATTGTTAATAATCAATGGATTGTTAACAACATAGTCCTCTAACCAAACAGGAACCTTCCTTTCCCTCACCAATTTGTGTTTGCCAACAGCAGTATCCACATCATTTTCCTTGGTATCATCAGACACCAAGTGCATATTCGCACCAGCTCGAACTTCTGAGATGGTAGACGCTGTTTCCTCCACAATGTTTCCAGTGGTCGTACAATCATTTTGTGATGAAATCACCTCCCCACCAGAACCCAATCCTGAA
Organism: Triturus cristatus; assembly: GCF_964204655.1. Taxonomy (NCBI): domain Eukaryota; kingdom Metazoa; phylum Chordata; class Amphibia; order Caudata; family Salamandridae; genus Triturus; species Triturus cristatus. The sequence goes on from NC_140591.1 coordinate 506,114,635, forward strand.
ACACATTCATCCATCATCCAACCCTAAATTGTGTCACTCATTTGTTCATTATTCCTATTCAACTTCCTTCCTTCAGCTACCCTTTTGAAATTCCAAACGTTACCACTTCTAAGTCTCACAGCATTTTGTAATACTTCTGTGACTTCCTCTGCATTAAAAAAACAATACTCTCCTTTACCGATTAAACCTGTTTTTTTATTACGCACCCAATCACCCACTTCAATCTTAATGAGCCTTACACAATGTTTTGTATCATCCAATTGTTTAATTTTGTCATGAACTCATTTCAATCTACTTCTCACTTCTTCATTTGACCAAGATTAAACTACCGAAGGACATAACCATGAAGGATTAAATTTTGACCGTGGTGTTCGTCCACGCATTATAATAAAATGTGGTAACCCCGTGGCATCCCTCCAGGTGACCCGGTTAGTTCACACCACTCTACCGACTTGCGTAACCCAATCTTCACCACCATTCATAGCCAATTGTATGGTGCCTTTTAATACACGATTGACTCTTTCCACCATACCATTCCGCTGGGATTGTATAGGGAAGTGGCTCTGCGTTTAATACCTAGTTTTTCAAAATACATCCAAACTGAGAAAAATCCTAACTTTAAGACTTTCGGTATTCACAGAAGGCATTTAGGAGTCCTAAAGTTAGTTAGGAGTCTTACCTTTACTACTCCTAAACTGAGAAAAATCCTAACTTTAAGACTTTTGGTATTCACAGAAGGCATTTAGGAGTCCTAAAGTTAGGACTCCTAACTTCTGTGAATACCGAAATGAGTAAGTGCCTTCTATGAATACCAAAATGAGTAAGTGCCTTCTGTAAATATCAAAAAAGTAGTAAGTTTAGGATTTTGTCCTAAGTTAGTTCTGTGAATCAGGCCATGATTGAGCATAATGCACATTAAGGCTAGATTGATTAATATGCCTGTGCATTGTGCCCTGGAGATAATATCCTAAATCTTAGGAGATAGACTACAGTCAACATTTTTTTGCATGCACCACTTTGTGAAGTAAACATTGTGGCAAAACCTAGGTTAGGAAATCACATATTATTGCACTTAAAGTGTTCCAAATTTAATAACTTTGAGAAGCAACCATCGCTATTATTCGATTTTTAAGGCTGTCTACTGCTGTTTTACTCTATTGTGTACAATGATAGCCAGCAATGCTGAAGATTTAAAAGCAGATTTTGAAAAACACACTGCTATGGTAACTGGAGTGCCCAAACAATCTCACCTAGAAGCTGGCACTAGGAGGTTTATGAGAAGCCTCACATGCAACAAATAGAGTGTCATAAAGAAATCAGCAGGGCAAGGTGAGAGTGCAGTAACACCAGCTTTGAAATGGAAAAAATACTGTATTTATCTGTGAATGAAACCATTTCAAATCCCAGCAAATGTGGCTGCACTTGGCTTGGGGCATGTTTCAAAGGTTGCTGTATGAATGCCGGTGTGCGTCTGACACTGGGTTGCCTGCGCAAGCAGAACAGTAGGAATCTCTACCTCAATCAGCTTTTGCAGAGGAGGATGTCGTCACAACATGGCCACAGTAACTGCGAGACAGAGTGAAAGGTTTCAGGAAAATTGAAGAAAGCTGAAATTATATACCTGGTCCATTTAGGATGAACTTAGAAAGTGCATAAGATCGTACAGGGGGATCACTAAGCATAAAATGATAATACAGAACCAAAGTAGTAGTTTTGAATTGAGCTGTAGCTAAAGATACCCTAAATTGTGATGCAGTGATACCTCATTTAATTCACGTGAGCCTGCAATTCCAGTATAAATACTTGTCTCTAATTTCCTTACATCTCTAGTCGCCTACATAGCTGCTCAGCGGTAATAGCTTATTACAGTTCTGTTCTGACATAATGCCAGCTGCCAGAGACAGCAGCCAATGGAAATGACAGGACATGAAACATAAATAAACCTGCAATTTAAACAAAGAAAATCTGCCCTTTCCTTCGTCTGCTCTCTCTTTTTAAATCAACAGTGATCAGCTGAAATGAGGTACTTATGTTTAATTTTGCATGTGCCAGTTGATTTTATGGAAGATGGAATCTCTCTTCATGTTTCTGTCTGTTCTGTGCTACTGCATATTTCCAAATCTTACTTCTCCTGATCTGATCTAGTATCTTTTTGCAGCAAATATCTAACTGATTTATGATATGTTTAACTTTGCTCTACAGTCTCTGCTTATTCGTACCACATATTTGCAATCATCCTATCTCTTTCATGTGAAAGAGCAACACATCAAGGATTTAGGCAGTTTGCGGGAAGAGTGATGGTGTGGCCATGTATTATAAGGATTTAAGGGTATACATTTTTGCTTTTTCCTTTCCATATGGCTACGAAAAGACTTCAGTTATGGTCACCCGTTACTGCCTTTTTTGACAAATGTGCTTTGAAACATGTTTTACCACTCCCATCTCAGCAAGAAGTTCTTAAACCTCCATAATTTTTATTGCCGCTTCTCTATTTTCTTACAACTGTATGCTGTATCTCTCCTAATTTTATTCTGCTGTATTCTTGTTTTATATTCTTATTTATGAATTTATGCTGGATACTCCTATATTGTGATGTTTTCTGCTTGAAACTTTGTATCGTTTTTTGCCACCTCTTTTTCTTTCTCTTTAATAAATTTTTTGGAACTAAATAAGGATTTAAGGGTTCCCAGCCTTCGGCCTCATTCGCCTATCTGGTCATGGAACTCCTCTGTGTCTTGCAATATCCTCAATAGGCTGAGGAGTAAATGTGACTTTTCATTTTTTTCCTAAAATGTGATAGATGATGTGTAGTGATAGAATGGTTCTTAGCAGTTGAACACCCTGAACAAGCAGCTGATCAGCTTCAGTGGCTATCAGTTTCATGAAAATGTCAGCGCTAGATTGGTTTATGCTGTTGCGAGAGTTTAGTTTAATGACAGAGTACAATGCTTGTTTTATTGGATTGTGGAATGACACACAGATATTTCACCTATATTTATTACCTCATGTTTAATCAGTGGATCCGATGAGGGGAGGAGAAATGTGTATTCAATGACTTAGGCTAACAGCTAGCTGAAGTGTCTGAATTCTGCACTAGTTGCAAAACAAGGTGATCCTATTATAACCCACCCAGGCCTAGATAGTGAAATTGTGGGGAGAGAAGCAAGACCATAAATATGGTATGTCTTTTTTTGTGTCAAGGGATGAGCAGTGATTTATTACAATCCAAGAAGATGGAGTGTTGGTAGATGATATTAAATCCCAAACCCAAGAATTTGTTTAAATCCAAACTCTTAAGAATGGAACATCCTTAAACACTTTTTCATTGGTATTTTGGACTTAGAGGAACATTTATAGGACATCTGTCTTAGTCTTAGTAACATGGAGTCATGGAGTCAGAATTAGTTTGCAGAAATGTAATGCAAAGTAGAGTGCAGGAATTTGGTCATACATTACTCATTTTAGGCTCTTTTGGGTTGGGAATGAGAGCACATTCCATAATGCACCAGCTAGCTGCTCAGGCAGGTGCTCAGAGAAAGGAAGTCTCGACTGCGCCACCCCAGGTCAGAAGCAGCTCTGTATGTTGATGTGGTCTTCATACTATAGTGTAGGTTTGACTTGTAGAAAGATTCAGATCCATTTTATAGCTTATACTTCCACCCAAACTGCTCGAAAAGGCTCTGGAACAGAAAATATTGCTTGCTGTTGAAAGAGGTTGAAAGGAAAACGGGGAAATAACAATTACAACGTCAGAATTCCAAATTAAAACCATTTGATCTAGCATATTTACTGCACTGTTTTTGAGATCCTGGATAGGGGAAAGGCATGGTTCTTTTGCTCATCCAGAGTAAAGAGCAAACAGTACAGTGAACAGGAAGAGAGCTTTGGCACAATCAAAAGCAACACAAATGCAATGACTTTAATCATGCAAGTAGAAAAAGCGTGAAGCGCCCCCTATTTCTGGAAACCAAAAGAATTTCATGATGGCCATTCACATTGATATAGTAGACGTGAGTGGCATCATACAAATGCAGCTATGGGCCCCTTCAGAGAAATACATTTAGGGCCGGATGTATTAAATTGTCGTGCAATGCAGGAAGACAACTTGCTGCGCCGAGTGACACAGAAAGAGCAGGAATGCGCCATATCTACTAAGATAATGACATATTAGTGTTTTCTCCATGTGCAGGCACCCTTGCAGCAGATTGCAAGAGTGTCTGCATTACAGATAGTAATGTTTTTTTGCAGGAAGGCATCCCTTCCTGCACACAAAAACTATCTTTGGAGGCATTTTCCTCCTTCTACGTGTGCTGCAGAATGCAGCTCACGTAGAAAGAGGAAATCATGAGGAGAAATTAGGATAGTTCGCCTCGTTCAACCTCAGTTGGGAAGGCATACTATTTACATACAGTCCCAGGTTTACTACCCTTTGTACATCTGGGATTGTGTCAAAATCCGTGGGTGGATGCATAGAAAAGCCTGTGTCCACCCATGGAACACCTACCCAACTAGAAGTAACACAAGGCGCACAATTTGCACTACCTTGCATGATTCTGGATTTACTAAGCCATGCAGAACTATGAAAGGTGGCTCTGTGTGGCTTAGTAAATCTAATTTAAGCCTTTGCATCACCTTGAGCGAAGCAAGAGCAATGCAAGCGCTTAGTTAATCTGTCTCTACGTGTTACAGGTTATCTTAAAAATTGCATTTTTGCCTCCAGTTGCTTCATGGATATTCAACAACTTAAAATAGGATTTGAATACAAATTAACAAATTGTTTTAAATGCTTTGTACAGCTCTTTCACAGTCACAATATTCGAACAGATGAAACTGAATTATGCATATAAATATAGGTAAATTCAAAGCCAGTACTAACAATATATAGATAATCAAGCCAAGGATAAATAATGTATAGGCGATCAACCAATTATTTTACCTGCTCAGTTTGGTTGAAGAGGTAGGTTGCAGACCAGTGAAGTAAGATACCAGACTTTCCAATCTGCATGTACAAGATGCTGATGAGGGCATGATGGGCAACAATCTAGAAGGCTTTAGAGATGCATAATTGAAGGAGGATGCAGGAAACACAAGTGAATGTGGTAAGATGGTATCATTCATGATTGTGGTTTCATTGCTGCATTCATAGCTTTAGTGATAATTGTGTTCAAGGCAGTGTGAATAGATATGCTTCTGTAGCTGCATGGTCATTGCATTTTCTCTTATTTTTCTGATGAATAGTAGATGTTTACTGGATTGTTAATTGGCATGATCAGTAGTATAGTGGGTGTTTGATTTATTAGACAATGCCATTCCTGTTTGGAGAATATTTGGTGTTAGCACCATGGTTGGAACTTTGGGAGCTGGCCAGTCAGTCAGAATGCCTCTTTGTGGACTATTGCTATTGAATGAAGAATGCTTTGCTGCCAGCTCCTAAAGTTCTACTGGTGTGGTATTGGTCCGGAGAATGCTGTGGAAAGAGGAGCAACCTCTTATCTGAAAGATAGGTGAACAAAAATTGTCTCAATCCTCTAGGGGCACTCTCTCAGTCTTTCAGAAGTAAATGCTGGTTCACAGATGCCTGTATAGGCTTCTCTCCTTGTTTTTGTTGATAGAGAGGGCCAAAGAGCCAGAAATATACAAACACTTACTAGATTTTTTTACTTATGAGGGACAATTGGTTTTCTCTATTTCCAAAAGCAAAAGGACAGCCATCTATGAACTGAGGGCTGTTTCAGAAGATCTGAGGGAGCACTGTGGCACAATAAATATTTTTTACCTAACTTTTAGGTGAAAGATAGCTCCTGCTCCCACAGTGCTCCCTATGTGTTGTAGTGGGGAGTTAATAGCCTTATGTCACTTACCTGCAGGGCAATAACAGATAATAATTACTCCACCCTCTTTATGGGCCCTCCCAATTTTACAGAATGGTATTAGCAACCATTATTGCCCGTAGTTGCAGGAAATATTACCTAAATAATACTTGCTTGAGTGATGCCTTAAATATACTGAGAAGTGTTTCTTTGGAAGGTAATTTCAGGCTGGTTAAAATAAATTATGCAATCATCTTAGAGTATTGCCTTGAGAGCTGTTGAGATATTTGTGAAGTCTGCAAAAAGAACAATTGATGGATGGAAAGCTGAACAATGACAAACATTCACCCCCTAGTACAGAGAACTGGGCCTATATCCATCATTTTTTCCCACCATGCCATTCCAGTTTAAACAAAGCTCTGCCTAGGGAATAGTCACGTCCAAACAGTCAGGCTAGGTCCGCCCTGGACCAGAAACAAGCATCCTGGGATGGTTTTTGGGTATCACCCCTCATCAGCCAGGCTGGCTTGAATCCAGTGGCATGGTGAGCACGAAGGCCACGTTCTCACTCTAGGTGACAAATGGAAAAAGAAAAATTGATGGACAGAATGCTGAACAATGTCAAACATCCACCCCTAGTACTGAGATCTGGGCCTAAATCTACAATTACATGTTCTAAAAACACACATACACATCTTGCATAATTGGATGAGTATCAAGCAAGAGGAGTACTTAAAGCTGGGGAAGTGTTTTATAGTTTTGTCAATCCTTTCTATAAACTCTATGGAAAAAACACTGATGGCATGGTGCTGGAAAATGGCTCTCTCTCAAGGTTCACCCTGAGCTTCTTGCCTTCCTCCTCTTTTTCTGACCTTGTTTTTGCTGGCTTTAGCAATCTGAGCACTCTACCACTGCTAACCAGTTTTAAAGTGCATGTGCTTCTCCCCTGACCATGGGAACATAGGTGTATATACAAGTGGCATATTTACTTTACTGGCAAGTAGCTTGTAAATTGGTGTACCATATACCCAGGGCATGTAAATTAAATCTTACTAGTGTGCCTGCAGCACTGATTTTGCCACCCATACAAGTCACCTTTTAATCATGTCTCAGGCCTGCCACTGCATACACCTATGTGTGCCGTTTCACTGCCACTTCGTATTTTAAACCCTTTACCAAGCCTTAAACTCCCCTTTTATTATACATAAGTCACCCCTAAAATAGGGCCTACATAGCCCATAGGACAGGGTACTGTGTTTGTGTTTTGCATGTCCTAGTAGTCAAAAACACCTACATTCGTTTTTCACTACAGTGAGGACAGTGAGGACTACTCTTCTCATAGATTAACATTGGGAATTCCTTAATACACATTTAAGTTGTAACTCCTGATTAGGAAAGAGTGGTTCTGTCATGTATTATATCTTTGGTATGGTAATGATAACTCCTCTTTACTGGTAAAGTTTGATTTAACATTACTATTTTAGAAAGTGGACATTGCTCTGCTCTTACAGCTCTGTGTGAATGGCAGTCAATCTTCAATACCTGTCTTGGGTGGGTGACAACTGTACATTCCCTCTAGACAGCCACAAACACAGACATGATAAGTGTGTCTGAGTACTCACCTGCATTCTGATTGCTCTTCCTGGGCAGGACGGGACAAAGGGGCTGACACTTAGACCTGAATATGCAGTGGCCTGACACCACACAAAGGACTGCTTACCCCCTACTGATAGTCTGGAGCCAGGGCTGGGAAGAAAGGGCCTATGTGCACTACCGAGATCCTTCTTTGAAGTCACCCCCACTCAAAGGCACAATTGGGTATACTTTCTGGATCTCTAACCCCCCAAAATCATACACTTCTGGACCTACAACTGGACTTGGTCAGAAGAACTGCTGAGCTTCATCAAGCACTGACACTCTGCTGGACTGATCACCCGGAAGGCTTGCTTTTCTGCTGTGCTGCCCTGCTGCATGCTGCTCTTTGACCCTGCTGAGGAGAGCTGGACTCAGCCTTGAAATTCAAGTGATCTCCGAGTGTTCGGATATTCGTATTCAATGAATCACCACCAATGCATGGAGAAAATTGGCGCATCATCACCTGTGGGATTGACATCAATGCATCGTTTGATGCATCACTCGACTTTGTCCTGCATCTTGCTGTTGTGACAAGAATAAGGTAATTTGATCACAGGGGCATTTGGAGGTCCTGTTGCCAGCCTGCGCTCTATCATGATCAGCCTGAACAGTTACAGTCCAGGGCAACCAGATAACCCATATTTGTGCTTAGTGCTTCTAAGCACTAGGAGTCTTTTTATTCTTTTAAAATCATAACTTAAGTCCTACTTGTTGGATTTTTGCCATTTTTATTTCAATTTATTTATAAAAGTATTCTCTATTTTCTAAACCATTGTGAAGTTTTTTGTGGTGCTTTCATTGTATTACTGTGTGTGTGTGTTGCACAGCTACTTTACACATTGCCTTTTTAGATAAGCCTGACTGCTCTATGACAATCTACCAGAGTGTGAGCATTGGTTATCTTTTAGTGTGTGTCTTGCATACCCTCACTAGAGTTGTAGTCCCTACTTGGACAGGGTGCATACCTCTGCCAACTGGATACCCCATTTCCAACACATGGACTTTGGGTTTTCAGTTTGGAAATTAATAACTTACAATAAAATGCAGTAATAAATAGCTTTGTTCTTTTATGTGAGACTTTTGTTGTGATATATTTGAAATTTTTACTTTTGTCTTCAGTGACTAATATTTGATGTGCAGACAACAAATATTTCAGTTTGTTCTGGTCATTATTGATTTATGTTTGGGCTTTTTGGTTTCTGTTTTGTGGACTTAATGCTTGCTGTAGTTGATTATTAGATGTGCCATGACTTTAGAGGTTTCAGTTTTAGTGGGGTCTATTTGTCAACACTGACTTTTAAGCTGTTGTTCAGAGAATCCAGGAGAAAACTGACACTGGTTGTGGGGTGGGTAATTGTTGACTGTGGTCTTATCTCAGTGAGTACCTTATGAAATCTTTTAAGGAACAATACTGTTGTGTGGTTAGCTTTGGTTGGGTATGGCATCTAGATTGAGAATTCAATCCCTTAGTACTTTTTGTCAGTGTTTGATATTTAAGAGTAAGCATTGGGGAGTGGAAAAAAAGGTAACTTTTTTGCTCTTTGCAGCGGCGAACAACTGACCATACTTCTGCAAAGAGCAGCATAGAACAGCAAATTGTGCAACTTAGTGGCAGCCCTCATACACTATTTCTGGCACAGGTGGGCAGAGTGTCACTTCCAGAACCTCTTCCAGAACCCCTTTCAGAGGGCCAGGGGGTTAGCAGGAGCTACTGGGCCCACCTTGGGGTTGAAGCATTTTACATCTGATGTCCCGGTCCCGACTTGCCATGGGTCCTGAGCAACTGGACCAAGTACCCCATAAGCACTTGACTCTCCATAGTAGGGTGAGTTGATCATTCAAAAGGCTTCTCAGTGGGAGGTAGATACTGGGAGGGAACAAGGGTTCACAACCCAAAAACATGTTCAATATTAGCTATATATGATTGTCCATTTAAATATTTGCTTTTATGAAAAAAAAAGAATTGATATACAAACTCAAAGTAGAGTATGGCATACACAAACAATGCACACAGTCCCCTTAGTTTCAAGCTGTAGTGTTCAATAGTCAAGTTCCTCAGTCCCATTTCCCTCTCACTAATGGTAATTGTCCATTCAATATGGGCGGCATTCTGATTAAGCCCCACTAGTAGCCTGTGTCTCAGAAGTCCCACATTGACTCTTTCAAAAGTCAAAGGTGTTGCAGTGCACAAAGCGATATGTGGAAGAACAAGTTCCCACCCTGTGATCAGTCTTACCTGCTTCTGCAAGGGTTGCGCTTCCAGATTCCTTTCTAATGTTTCACTTTGGGACGTTACAAAGGGCTGTGGTAGCTGCTGTCAGTGAACAGTGCTCACAGCTCTGCAGGGGCAGCGGCTAGGTATTCACAGCACTTCTTTCAGTGAGACAATAAGTTCCACTAATCATTTTCACAGTTGGGGTGGACAATTGATTGGGTTCTGATCCTCAGCTGGGGCTCGGACATGCACAGGTCACCATGGTGTTCTCTTCTCTTGATGACAGGTGAATCAGGTAGCGTCTCTTGTTCTTCCCGGTGGCCCTTTCTGGCATACGGGGTCACCAACCTTACTCAACACATGGGTGACTGAAAGATGTGCATGGTAGTAATCTTGGCTGCACAGTGACCCCTTGTTGCAAACAGTATTATCAACTTCACTCCCACATACAGACCATGGGCCCATCAGCATGCCAATAATCTTCACGGTGGCTGGCAAATGAGGTTGCTGACTTCACTCCACGCATGTACTATGACAGTAATCTTCACTTTGTAAATGGGCTACGGTCCAGTTTGTGCAACCACGGCTAACTTCATAGAGGCCATTCTGGCATACAGGACCGCTAAATGGAGTCTATACAGAGGTGACAGACTGATTGGTTCAGCATCAATCTCTTCACATCTTGCTACAGGGATTCACTTTCCAGGATCCTCTGCTGGACCTCACTCTCTCCAAGCTCTTTCCTTTTCCTCACAGGGCACAATGGTCTTGGCAAGAAGGCAGGCACAGGTACTCCATGCTCCAAGAGCAGGTGGTCTTGGATTTCCCTAGGTGATGTTTCCTCACCAACCTGGGAGGCCTTATGCTCACCAACCTGGCAGGCGTTATCCTCCAGACCTGGTCAAAAGCAGGGCTGGGAATGATATTCCGCTCTGCTCATGGAGAATGTGGAGTTTTTCCCACTCCGCGTAGGGTATGGATTTCTGAAACACTCCGCTCCACTGCACTGAGCTGAGTTTTTTCCTTGCTCGCACTTGCCTGAGCACAGGCGAGGGAAATCTTACTCCAGACCACTTCCCGGCAAGATTTCTCAATGCAGGCAAACATGGATGGCTGCTACCATTCGCGTTGAGAAACCTTACGTTTGCGTTGAGGACGCTGCAACTCAAGTAGAACATCTACTCGAGTGGCATAAAGAAGAAGTTCCCTCTTGTGCTGCGCATGGTGCAGTTCCTGCTGATTTTCCAGTGACGAAAAAACACCTGGCACTAAAAATCTGCATAAAACGGCACAGCCTTAGGCACTTCACCACATGCAGAACCTTTGGTCACTTTGCAGAGATCTGCTATGCAGTACTCTGCGCACTCCGCCCAGGCTTAGGTAAACGCAGAAGTCTTACAGACTTTCCCGACCTTGCACAGCCTGTCTGGCTGCTTCACAGTTGACAGTTTTGGAGGCCTTGAGCTCCACTTCTTATAGTCAATTTCCAAAAATCAAACAGGAGTTAGGGTCTGAGACTTTGAAGTTTGTGTTGGGGGTCTGCTTCCTTTTGTAGTGCCCACTCCTCTGTCCTGGCCTTCTTCCATAAAGCAATCAGTCACAGCATGTGGCGACTCCAAATCTGATATGCTTATCTTATTAGCCCCATTTCCTTTCTGAGATGTGCCCAGTCCTCATTCCAATGACCTCTCTCTGAATCATTGAACACCCCTTTAAGTTTACTGAAGTCTCTGTCTCTCCTTCCTCCAGTGTGTGTTCTACTCAGCTCACAGGAGTGCAGCAATTACCAAATCTGACCTGGGTAATTCTCAACCCCTTCATGCTCCTCTACTCAACGCAAAGTCTTCATTGTAGTTTACCATTCACAGGTTCACATACACACAGATGCAATCACAAGCATGCTGCACATTGCTGCATATGAACTTGATGTAGGCCAAGGGTGAGTAAAGCACAAGGCTTTACGTGAGTATGCCTGTGTGCCTCACTCCAGTGACACAAGTAAAAAGCACTGTTCACTTCTACAAATCAACCCAGGACCATGACAAGCAAATCTAGGAGAAATATGTGCCTATACCACTGCAGGTTATCTTCATCACCATTTTTAAATATTATGGTTATGATGGATGATTGCTAGGACGGGAGCGGGCCGGCCCTCACTGCAGCATTCAGGACCAAGATCAAGAGTGGAACCCAGAGATCTGGATAGTTAATATATAAATCAGGTGGGATACTGTCCGGTCCTGGGGCTTAATGTTGAGTTAGGCCCATTATGCCCTCTATTCTCATCCATCTGGGGGGAGGATGTAGCCTTATGGCTAGAGCAGTCGACCTCGAAGCTGGGGAACCGGGTTCATGTCTCAGCAATGACACTCAACATACTGTGATTCTGGGCAAATCACTTAATCTACCCGTGCCTAACAAAAATGAATGTGTCCGTCTGTATTGAAACTGGTGCTCATGTAAAGCGCTCTGATACCCGATTTCTCGGATCTAGTTCTCACTTTATAAAACTCTACAAAAAAAATCCAAGGTAAAGACCAAGCTAGATTTCTCCAGCACATCACCCCTGCCTCTGTCTGAACTAACAAACCTATGTGATTATAAGTTCCCTTAAAATGAATTACCAAGTCCCTTGGAGTAATGTGATGAAATAAGGTAGGCACGGTCTCTCGGTCAAAGCAGGGCTGATTTAAAATAGGAGAGCAGTAAGAGCAGAGAAAAGTCCACTTTCTAAAAGAGCATTTCTAAAGCAGTAATGTGAAATCTAACTTCACCAGTAAAGAGGATTTATCATTATCATTCCAAAGATATGAAACATGATGCAGCGACTCCTTTCTAATCAGGAATTACAGCTTAATAGCTGATTGATGAATCCCCAGTGCTATCCAGTGAGAGGAGCAGGCCTCACAGTAGTGAAAAATGAATATGAGTGTTTGTCACTACCACAACATGAAAACTTAAATGTACACATCCTACCTTTTAGTTACGCAGCACCCTGCTCTTAGGGCTAACTTTGGCCTACATTAGGGGTGACTTACATGCCATAAAATGGGAGTTTAAGGATTGGCAAGTGCTTTTAAATGCAATGTTGAAGTAGCAGTAAACTGCACACATTTGGCCTGGGACAGGTTGGAAAGGCTACATGTGGGTGGCACAACCAGTGCTGCAGACCCACTAGCGGAATTTAGATTACAGGCCCTGGGTGTATGGTATACCACTTTACAAGGGACATACCGGTAAACTAAATATGTCAATTGGGTATACCCCAATGTTACCATGTTTAGGGGAGAAGCACATGCACTTTAGCACTGATCAGCTGTGATAAAGTGCTCAGAGTCCTAAGAACAAAAAAAAGATATAGCACTAAGAGAAGGCAAGCAGGAAATTTTTGGGGGGAAGACCAGCCAATAACAGGTCCAACACGCAGGTTTAAGGAAAAGTTTAAATGAGTACAATTTGACACTAGCCTAGGGTCCAGTACCTTGAAGTCAGCATTTAGTAGTCAAGACTCACTCCAGCAGAGGGCAGCAGCAGGATCCAGGATAGGACCAATTGCAACTGGTCAGCTGGGCAGTTGTAGGAAATAACTTTTGCAGTTTGGTGTGTCTTTCTTGCTCGAACAGGAGGTCAGCTTTATAACCTGTAGGCTCTGATTCTTTGTCTTGGGTACAAGAGGGAGAGCAAATCAAGTCTTCTAGGCTCTTCTCAGGTCACAGGTAGTAGATCCAGTCCCCTTATTTTCTTTCCCAGGTCCAGAAGGTGTTCTGAGTAGGATACTGTGGGTGTCACTTTTATGCCTGGCACCAGCCTGTGGTTTGCGGTGATCCTGGCTCCTTCTTCATCAATGGAGTAAAAGTTCCCAACCTACCCACTTTTACAGAATTTCCTCCATTTTCCTCTCTACCTAACAATAAAGTGGTAGAACCTTTCATCTCTTGTGCAGAGCTCCTGTATCCACCCCACATGTGTGGCCATGGAAATGAGAAACCCCACCTCTGTTTTCACTTTAAACTATTTCTGGGAACAGCCCCTCTCCCGCTGAGATTGGTGTCTACCTTACTGAGAGGACAAAAGGAAGGTGCAGGACCAGATTTGCTACATCTGCCTATGACAGGTTAGGTCTCTTTAAAGTTAGAAGTTAATCAATTTCTTGGGGCCAGCCCACAGGTTACCCCATCAAGTGAAAACAACACTTCCCCATTCCCAAAGCCTTTTGTCCCTGCCTGCTATGGGTACAAGTTCAAACCTCATCAATGGGGTGTGGGTGTTATTCAGCTGCTAGTTGAAATTGGAGCTCCTGCAAAAGGGCTTATAGGGGCTTTAGGCAGAAAAAGGTAGCTTTCTAAAAGTAACTTTTCAAAAAAACGTTTTACAAATCTGACTTTAGCAGTGAATTGGGCTTGTAATAAATATTTCAAAAAGTCCAATAATTAATTTTATAGATGTTTCTTAGCTGACAATAGCATTATTGAATTCAATATTATATCTCAATGCTTCTCTGTGGAACACCCAATCCTGCTACAGTGAAAATAGCTTTTGGGGTCTCTACACCAGGTAGGTGACCTGATCTTTTCTCTCCTTGATCTTATAAGGCCCTGCCCATTGGTCCTGTAAGGTTCTGGGCTAAATGGTTTCCACCACCCATACTTTTTGGCCAGGTAGGTTTTCTACCAGAGTGGCCTTCTAAATATAACATTGCTTCCTCTTCTCCAGGCTAGCCTCTAGATTGTCAGTGGCTTCCTTTATGAAGCATTTTATCTGAGGGATAACATGTAACTTACTACATCTTATGGTATTTTCTGTGGAGTTTTTTCTCACTCCTCCTTGAAAATGCTAAGAGGTCCTCTCATAGGGTGTCCTACCAGAAGGTCAAAGGGACTGAAACCCACTGCCATCTGTGTAACATCCCTGTGTGCAAATAGCAGACATGGTGACAGTATGTCCCACTTGTGACTCAAGGGCTCTGGCAGACCATAAAGATACATTCCAGTCAATTTGCTTAGGAATGGTATGGTGCGAAGAACTTGTAGGTTATCCTATGGGCATTCTGTATGGCTTTCATATAGGCAAACATGATGTTGGTGGCAACCCACACAGGGAAAAGTCCCTGTTCTTAGAGGTATTGCATCAGGATACCTTGTTGCATGGTCCATCATACAAGGAGCCTGTTGTCTAAGACTGTTTTCGGTCCAGCGACTCAACAATATCAACACCTACCCTTTCAGAGGGTGCTCCCACCATGGGGAGAGGTTGCAGGGGAGCCTTACTGTTTAGTTTTGAGTTACCACTGGCCTGACAGGTAACACAGAATCTACATAACTCATCAAATTTAGTTCTCATCTAGGGCATATAAAAGTGATATTTGGCCTGCCCTATATGTTCAGGGAGATATTGTGAGCCCCCCCCCCCCCAGTAGGAAAGCCCGATAGCACTGGGGTGACCACCAACACTCTGGCTGACACAGGTTCAGAGACATTAGGCACAATTGAGGAGACCATTCTCCCAGTGAATGTTGGGGGAAGAATTTTAATTATGCCGGAATAATTAGACTTATTTTACCAATTCCACGTTACTCTTTGATTTGATGTGTTATTAGAGATAATTACCCCCCCTTGTGTCATTAAAAGTAATTCGGGAGAAAAAATCCCATTGAGAGAACAGCCACACTATTTGTATTCTGGTGCATTCAGCTGCTGTTTCTTAACGCAAACTGCCCCACACGTCCATTTTGAATGTGAAGGGGCATTTTTCTATCAGAACATAGTGCTAAATCCAATCCAATCCAATCCAAAACACTTTATTGCGATTGTTTAAAATCATAAAAGTACAATATAAAACAGTTCATTTAGAAGACATATTCCATTTGATACACTAACCCATCTTAAAAAAACAGGATGTCATAGTAATTAAGCAGTAAGCAAACCCCTTTTAGAACCAATAGGTCAGTCAGTGTTGTTGCTGTATTAGTTTCCTACGGATTGACCACATCGCGAACAAAAACTTAGAAGCTGCAGCCACAACAACTGGATTTAAATCGCTTCGCATGATCCTAAAAAAATCAAGATAACTCCTAATACCCAAGTTTAAACATAATTGTATGATCCATTTTTTCCGGATACCGACATATGCGGGGCAGAAAAGCACAACATGGATCGTAGTTTCCAGTTCAGATGAACAACCAGGACAAATATGCTGGGAACCGCCCGCCCATCGATCAGTAAAGGAATAAAGAGGGAGGGTTCCATATCTGAACTGTAAGTACAGCTTCTTTGCTAAAATGGGTTGGATTGCATCAAGGTCAGGTACAAAGGCGTAGTAAGATTTAACATCAAGGAAAGCGTCTGTCAGACTAGATGGTCTGACTGAGCTATAAGCTTTCATTAGAAAGTAATCTTTAAAGGTTAAGGCAAGAGTTTTTTTGGAAATGCCTAGAGTAGAAGTCTCTGGATTAACCCAGAGATGGGCAAGGCCAATATGAATTAATGTCTGCCTTACATACTGTAGCCATGGAATCTTATCGGCCCCAAGTGTACCCAAGATTACTTTCAATTCGTCTCTGTAACATGCTAGCTCTGGTGTACTCCAGAGCCTTTTCCAGTACATCACCGGTCTAGTGGCAATGGCCTCTAGGATGGGACGGATGTTAAGATCTAACCTCAATGGCATAAGCGGCGTGTTAGTTGGAAGGGATAGGAGTTTCCTGATAAAATTGTTTTAGGTGGTAGCCAAATCATTTGCACGGGTGCTAAATGCCGGGAATAAGTTGGGAGAAAATCCTACTCCAAGAGACATTTAGCAAGTGCTCGCTGCTGCTTGCTAAATGGAATTGCACTAGTTACACTCGCCCCTAGTGATCACCAGAGGTGTTGCAGGTTTTCTGGACTGTAGCCTTTCACTTTAAGCCCTTAAAATTGAGTACTCCTTTTGCACATTCTAGAACACTGCCTGCTATAGTACTCCTGCAACTTGCCACCGGACCAGCTCAAACAGTTCTTCTAGGGCAACAGTGTCTTCCTCTGCAGGTTCTGGAGCTTCACCCTCTGGCCTAGCCTCCTCCTAGACCCCCTAGACCTTGGGACTTTATGGGGTGGGTATCTCACCCTTCCTGCACCTTCTCTTTCTATCACCTGTCACCTGTGCCACTGTTTTAGGATTGAGATATTTCTGACTCTTCGGGCAGGCTGCCATGGACCATGTGGCCACAAGAATTCAGTCAGGCAATCCCAACATATCCAGATGGAACCTGATGTCCAGTTCCTTCCAGATAGTGTGCTATAGTTCATCCTCCAGACAATCTGCAGTGGTGGCTTGACTCACAGCCCCTGTCAGAGAACATGAGACCCCAACCCACTCCAGGGGAACAAAATCCACAGAGTAGTGGGTGGGTCAACTGGTGCATATGGTGGACTACATTAGGGATAACCTGCTCTGAGGACACCAGATGACACCTAACTGTAACTGGCTCTTGTGTCTCTTAGAGCCTCCACCCTCTGCCCTTGATGGTAAGCCATTGCCAGAAATTCTGTGGTTATCAGCCATGTGAGCTTTAGGAACCATCTCTCTATCACCCAGGGACACTAAAGTAACCTCTACACTGCATCTCCTTTCTTTTTCCCTGACTGGTAACAGTCATAGTAAGGGGATGGCAGGACTACAAATAATTTCCTAAATTAGCTAATGATACCCATTTTATGTCATTCAAATCCCATAAAATGTTCTTCATTATCAATCCCTGTTGTTTCATTTATTTACTCTGAGAGCCATGGAGGGTATCTTCAAACCACATTTTTCAAAGATCTAACTTGGTGACCAACTGAAGTCATCTAGGGGTGTCCCTCATGCCTCAGTATCTTCCTTTTATGCTTTATCCACTACCTTTCAGATGGTCACCTCCATGTCCATATCTGTAACTCTGTACAGTTGACTATGTGGTTCAGTACTTTTGTCCAGTTCCATCGATAAGGTCAGTGTGTCTCTGAGAGGCATGCTCCTTTGACCTAATGAGAGAATTATTTTTATCTCACTTGTTTCCTGGAGTAAGATTTGCTCCTGGATCTCTGTTGCTGCTCTTTCAGTATAGTGTACTCTGACTGGGGATATGTCCCTAGCCAGTTCATTTGTTCCCATGGAGGACATTTATTTCTTCCATCCAGGCCCATGGTTGTTCAGGTGCTTCCAAAAATTCTCCTTCTGAAAAATGACTTTTTGTATAGGTGTCTAATTAAGCATATATTTGAAGACCATTGCCTAGAGCTTTTGATATATATGTCTGAGTGACTTATTTTGTTTGTAAAACAAGGTTGGTAGAATCATAGAAAATCAAAGATTTTAAGGGAGGTAAAGGATACTCTGGCATTTTCTCTAATTATCATGAGTCCCAAATCTCTGTTTTTGTAGTTCAGGAAACAGCCAATGAGTGGACACAATGGGGCTTCAGGTTGGGATTTGGCACACCACTCTTTCAGAAAAATTCATCAACCACAGGTTCTTAGGACGAGCATGAAACTCATCTTTACTGGCCTGTGGGATCAGTTTGTATTTGATGATTGTTATGGCAGTAGTGCCTTTGCATACTTGTCTACTTTGCCCTATCTATGATCAGCCCAGATTTTGTCTTTGGCCATTGTTACTGTTGCATGCCGCGCTATCACTTCTGTGCCACTACAAGTTTTATGGAGTGCTGGGGACTGCGTCAACCGCAGGCTGCGGTTTCTTGACCTTCTAGTCCATCTATGTAATGTGCTCCCCTTATAGCATAAAACTGCATGCATCATTCAAGGCTACAGTCAAGGCTATGTGCCCAAGTGGATGAAGAAACTATTGGTACAATCTACATTTGTAGTTTGATTGTCCTAAGCTCCATGTCAGAATTAGAGCCCGTTGAATAGGCAGATGTTCAGGTTACAGGTGGTTTGACCAAGAAGCTAGCTCATTCAGTGATGCTTGCTCTAGGCCCCACTACTGTGGCTGAGATGAATACTGTTGGTGTAGCAGGGGAATTGTCTGGGCTGTGTCCCACTAATATACGTGATTTGGGATCTTAAGAAAACATGATGGTTTGCAGTTCTTAGAGCTGTAGCTGGAGTGTTCTCAATGAACACACCTAGCACACTCCTAGCACTGGTGGGTGCTGGTGAAGGAGAACCCCATATAATGAAGCACGCCACCTAGTGTGGGTTAGGAGTTAGCAATTCTGTGGTACATTTGTAAAAAAAACATAGGTGCCGGGCTCGGCTCTCGTCAGGAGGCAGCTCACACCAGCCCATTTCTCCTGGTAGCACCACCTAAAACAGAACCAACTACTAACCATGAAATTGGGGAGAGAATGTGGAGTAATGGCCAGAGCTACAGACTTCAAAGTTGAGGAACCAGGTTTGAGACTCTTTGTCGGCTCCACATACTATGATTCTGGACAAAACGCGTAATCCCCCCGTAAATGAATGTGTCCTTAACTGGTGCTCATGAAAAGCACAGGTGTGGATGATTAAGTATCACTACTGAGCACCGGAAACCATCAGCTCACATTAAGCACTGGTTTGCATCTTTTTTAAATATTGAAAAATATGTGTCTGTATAGGTGAAATTATGATACTTCTCCCATTAAAAAAAATATTGTTTCATCACCCAGAAGAGCCTATCGTTCCATTACATTTTTGTGCTGTAAAGAGGGTGCTACCATTGGAAGAGTTATTATCAGATTAGTTACTGTAGCAGCACGTTCATGGGTGCTGTGGCTTTTCAAACTATCAAATCGTATTCGAGTGTTACGTAACAATAATAAAAGCAAATATACACCTAAAAATTAAAGATATGCAAATACCCTCAAAAAAATGATCATACTTAGGCCAATCTCCTACTGTATTATCGAAGATCATATAAAAAATGTATCTAATCTCTCCAATAAAATACGGGCCATTGTACTTTACATCATTAAAAACATTAAGCTTTTACGATGCAGATGGGCATACGTAAAACAAAAATGTATCTTGGAAACACCTCATCGGAGAAAAGCAACTGCAAAAATCAAGGCAGATCTGGATTTATCAAAGCCCATCTTCCTTAAAATCAGGAATAGAAAATTTGAGAATATATACCATACAATTCCCAAAAGAATATGAAATAAAGGAGGGTCTGCGGAGAGGTTTCATCTCACGGGCAGTTCTATATAGATGCCTGTTGGACTTGGCCCTTTTCGAAGGGTCATCCCTGAACTTTTTGCCTTCCTCCTCTATTTTTTCTGACCTGTTGTTGGCTGTTTTATGTCTCTGGGCACTTTACCACTGCTGATCAGTGCTAAAGTGCATATGCTCTCCATTGTAAATTGATGTATGGATTAGTGACTCCATGATTGGCTGATTAGTACAGTGCACCAGTGGTGCCCAGGGCTGGTAATCTATATGCTGCTGGTGGGCTTGCAGCACTGGTTGTGCCACCCACAGAAGCAGCCTGTAAAAGTGTGTCTAAGGCTTGCCATTGCAGAGCCTGTGTTCAGTCTGGTACTGCCATGCTGACTGGGCAAGTGCACCCACTTGCCAGTCCCTAATCCTTCCCTTTTCTCCATATCAGACACCCCTATGGTAGGCAAAAGGGCAGGGTGCATTGTAAGTATAAGGTAGGACATGCCCTGGTGTGTGTGGCATGTCCTAATAGTGAATTACAGCCATTTTCGTTTTTCACTATTGCAAGGCTAACTGTTCCCCATAGGCCAGAATGGGCAGTGTGACTATTACATCTTATAATCCTAACTGACTCAGGGAACATGGTAGAAATTCGAGTTTAGTATGCCTGAACTCAGAATGGTAAAACATATATTTTAGTGAAGTTGGTTTTTAATTTTCTGTGTTTGAAAATACCACTTTTAGAAAGTAGGTATTTTCTTGTCTAACCATCCAAACCTGCCTCCGCTAGGCTGTGTATTCCTTGTCTGGAGTTTGAGTGACAGAGGTTGGGGAATTCCCAGAGACAGGGTGAGTCAGCACAGGGCTGAATAGGGAGATCTCCATGTAGATGGGTGGTAGGAGTTGCACCTGGGACCTGAATAGGGCTGTGCTTTCCCTCCACAATGCTGGCTCCACCTCCTGTGGTGCGTCTGATGACTCTGCCCTGCACTGTGAAAGGAAAGAAGGAGTCGTGTCAACAAAGTGCTCCAGGACTGACCGGAACTGTTTTGGACTAGCCAAAGGCCTCTCTGCCTTCAGAGAACAAAGAGAAACTGTGTATAAAAAGGGGACCCTGACCCCAGAACTTTAGATCACTTTGGGAAACAAGAAGAAACCTTTGCTGAGGAGTGGAACCAGAAGAGACTGAGGAGAGACTTTCCCTAAGCTTGAGGGATTGGCCTGGAGTGGTTGCCTGAGTGCCAAAGAAAGGAGAAAGGTCTTTGTGTGCACTTTATTCAACTTGTGAAGGATCTCCAAGGGCTTGGAAAAGAGCTTGCCTCCTGCTGAAGTCTCAGGGACAACAGACTTCACCAGCTCCCCAAGAGTTCTTTGGAAGTGCCTGCTGTTTTGCGAGGCTTTCCGAGAGACTGCGTGTCGCAAGGAGCTGGAAGTGCGACTCACGAACAAGAAGAGTGTCGCCGAACTGCCGCTGCCGCTTCAGAACACGAAGCGCCTCGCACCGCCGGAGAAGAGGATCGACGTCGCAGCAGACGCCGCCGCATCACCGGGAAGCATGTGGCAGAAGAATCATTGAGTCATCGCAGGTCCACCGAAGCACCTCGCATCGCCTGGGGAGAGGATCGACGTCGCAGCAGATGCCGCCGCATCACTGGGAAGCGTGTCGCAGGGCCTGTCACGGCTCATCGCTGGAGAAGAGGATCGACGGCACAGACGACGCTGCCGTATCTCTGGAGAGCGTGTCGCAGGGCCTGTCGCGGCTCACCACCGGAGAAGAAGAACAATGTAGCAGCAGACGCCGCCGCATCACCGGGAAGAGTGTCGCAGGGCCTGTCATGGCTCGCATCGTTGTGGAAGCAACTCGCAGCACCAGGGGAGAGGATCGATGTCACAGCAGACGCCGCCGCATCACTGGGAAGCGTGTCGCAGGGCCTGTCGCAGCTCGCATCGTGTGGAAGCATCTCGCATCGCCGGAGAAGAGGATCGACATCGCAGCAGACGTCACTGCATCACCGGGAAGCGTGTCGCATCAAGATGAAAGTGCCATCTATGTTTCTTTGCACCAGATCTTCAACGCATCATCGTTCTTGCAACATTTTCTTTGTTTTGCGTTACGCATCTTAAGGTACATTGAACTCTGAGTGTCGCCTTTACCATCTTAAGAGAACTAAGCTAATTCAACCATTTTAAGTACAGTATTGTAGATTTTTGTCATTTATGGTCTGGTGTTAAATTTATATAAAGAATACTTACTTTTGATATAAAACTGGTGTGGTGTTCATCTGTAGTGTTGTCACTTGATTACTGTATGTGTTCACAAATGCTTTACACACTGTCTCTGAGATAAGCCTGTCTGCTCATGCCAAGCTACCAAGGGGGTGAGCAGGGGTTATTTTAGGAGTGTACCCCTTACCCTGACTAGACACAAGGGCCCCTACTTGGACAAAGGTACCTACCTAGGCCAACTAGAGACCACCAAATCTAACAATGCTGTATCCTATTGCCCCAAGGGAAAACAGCCTTGCCATCTTATTCTTCCAAAACGAAACCTCCTGAGGACCTTGGATTCCCCAGAGTGTATGATGAGAACTAGGTATGGTTCTGGACCTAGAGTGGTTTGAGCCACAACATACTCTTTAATGGACGGCTTTTCAAGTTCCACCTAATTTCTCCCATTATTCCTTGTTTCCAAGAAAATACTCTTAATCCCATGTTGATCACCTAATGTTATTGCAGACAGATTAGAAAATACTGAAAGACTACTCAATGTATTGGTACATAACTTCATAAAAGAATTCCATGGGATCTTCAGACCATAGCCACGTGCTATACAATCTTGTATAATAGATTTATTTAAAGAGGAATGCTTGTTGCACCAAATGCAAGACCACAATGGCCAAGGGTCTAATTTTATTTGGTCTGTCACATAACCAAGACCAAGCTCTTCATGTACTGCGTAGTGAGAGCTATTTGAGGGTGCCCACAAAAAGGCGCGTTCAGACTAGATTTTCTACACCCTGTAAACTGCTCACATAGTTACAGTACCCCATTCCTGCACTACATGCCAAATCGCGGACACATTTTCTATTATAGATTTCCTTAAGAGATGGGAATGCTTTATTTCCATTAGTTACAGCCAAAGTAAACTAATAAAACGCTTATTTAGCAAATTGTTGTTTCCTTAAAGATAAGTGGGAAGCCCACAAACTGACAGAATCAAAAGTCCCCCTAGGTAAGGGAACTGATAAAGCCTCTCTATGGGGTTTCTCTTTATTGAAAAACCCTGCATCCTCAAGTTTTTGAAACACTGGTCATTATGCATGTTTTAGACAGATGAATTCTAAGATTCAAGTGGTCAATAAAAAAGACATATGCATTCATATATTTTCGTCCGCTGGAGGTTCAGGATAAGAGCACAGCATCATTCTAATATAATTAAACGGGTAAGGGCTTTTTCTTAACAAGTGGCATTTCCTACCCTGAGCCAAACATCAATATCGTTGATGTATAACAAACACAGAGGTGCCGATCACGATCCGGTAAAAACCGGGTACGAACCGTCGGACGGAGCATATTCTCGAAAAAATATACAAACATGGAATTACGGTTCGCACGGAAATCCCATTTCCGTACGAATCGTACAAAACCCCGACCGACGAAAATAAACATACAAATGTGATCCGGAAAAGCGCCGACGTGACGTCGGGACGCACACAGCCTACCATTCACGAACAAGGAATTACGATTCGCACCGACGTCATCCCGCACGGTGAATATTTTCCGGCAGCCAAAAACTGCCGGGAAATCAGGACGACGCGAACAAGGAGTACCTGCATGCGACGGACAGATATGGACCCGAACCTACGTGTCATCCCGGCCCTCGTAGCAGTCGACCTCCTCTACAGGTTACGACGCAGATGCCGCAGAAGGTCAGAACAACAAAGGGAGGGTGGAAGGGGGGGGGCAGGACCAGGGGCAGGCCACCAAACCCCCACCAAAGTCACACAGCACACATGCCCTGGACATACCTGACCCCCAGGCCCTGGTCGCTACGAGGGGGTGGGGGCGTGTCCAGCAAAGCCAGCGTCCGCCACAACGGAAGTGCTTGACGACGCGAACCGGCAACACAACAATACAGGTACGTCCCGTACCCACGCCTTAAGAGCGTGGGTACGAGTCGTACCACGCCCACACCTACGTCATCACAACAATGGCGGGACGGCTGTACCCACGTGGCAAAGGCCTGGGTACGGCCCGCACAAGCATCACATAGCGTGGGGACGGATATGTATGGACCGTACCCCCACCCCCGTATGCATGGAGCGTACCCCCAACCCCAACAGTGTAAGTACGACCTGTACCCTCACCCGCGTACGTATGGAGTGTACCCCCACCCCAACAGTGTAAGTACGACCCGTACCCTCACCCACGTACGTATGGAGCGTACCCCCACCCCAACAGTGTAAGTACGACCCGTACCCTCACCCGCGTACGTATGGAGCGTACCCCCACCCCAACAGTGTAAGTACGACCCGTACCCTCACCCGCGTACGTATGGAGCGTACCCCCACCCCAACAGTGTAAGTACGACCCGTACCCTCACCTGCGTACGTATGGAGCGTACCCCCACCCCAACAGTGTAAGTACGACCCGTACCCTCACCCGCGTACGTATGGAGCGTACCCCCACCCCAACAGTGTAAGTACGACCCGTACCCTCACCCGCGTACGTATGGAGCGTACCCCCACCCCAACCGTGTATGTACGGACCGTACCCCCACCTCGTATGCATGTAGCGAACCCACACCTGTGTATGTTCTAAGCGTACATATCCTGAAATAGGAGGGGTGGGTGCAGAGTCCTCCCAGCAGTGCCCAGTCACAAGAGTGGTGTGTGCAGAGTCCTCCCAGCAGTGCCCAGACACAGGAGGGGTGGGTGCAGAGTCCTCCCAGCAGTGCCCAGACACAGGAGGGGTGGGTGCAGAGTCCTCACAGCAGTGCCCAGACGCAGGAGGGGTGGGTGCAGAGTCCTCCCAGCAGTGCCCAGACGCAGGAGGGGTGGGTGTAGAGTCCTCCCAGCAGTGCCCAGTCAGGAGAGTGGTGTGTGCAGAGTCCTCCCAGCAGTGCCCAGACACAAGAGTGGTGTGTGCAGAGTCCTCCCAGCAGTGCCCAGACACAGGAGGGGTGGGTGCAGAGTCCTCCCAGCAGTGCCCAGACACAAGAGGGGTGTGTGCAGAGTCCTCCCAGCAGTGCCCAGTCACGAGAGTGGTGGGTGCAGAGTCCTCCCAGCAGTGCCCAGACAAAAGAGTGGTGTGTGCAGAGTCCTCCCAGCAGTGCCCAGACACAGGAGGGGTGGGTGCAGAGTCCTCCCAGCAGTGCCCAGACACAAGAGTGGTGTGCAGAGTCCTCCCAGCAGTGCCCAGACACAGGAGGGGTGGGTGCAGAGTCCTCCCAGCAGTGCCCAGACGCAGGAGGGGTGGGTGTAGAGTCCTCCCAGCAGTGCCCAGTCACGAGAGTGGTGTGTGCAGAGTCCTCCCAGCAGTGCCCAGACACAAGAGTGGTGTGTGCAGAGTCCTCCCAGCAGTGCCCAGACACAGGAGGGGTGGGTGCAGAGTCCTCCCAGCAGTGCCCAGACACAAGAGTGGTGTGTGCAGAGTCCTCCCAGCAGTGCCCAGTCACAAGAGTGGTGGGTGCAAAGTCCTCCTAGCAGTGCCCAGACACAAGAGTGGTGTGTGCAGAGTCCTCCCAGCAGTGCCCAGACACAGGAGGCGTGAGTGCCTATCACTCCCAGCAGTGCCCAGAGACAGGAGGGGTGGGTGTAGAGTCCTCCCAGCAGTGCCCAGTCATGAGAGTGGTGTGTGCAAAGTTCTCCCAGCAGTGCCCAGACACAAGAGTGGTGTGTGCAGAGTCCTCCCAGCAGTGCCCAGACACAGGAGGCGTGGGTGCCTATCACTCCCAGCAGTGCCCAGAGACAGGAGGGGTGGATGCAGAGTCCTCCCAGCAGTGCCCAAACGCAGGAGGGGTGGGTGCAGAGTCCTCCCAGCAGTGCCCAGACGCAGGAGGGGTGGGTGTAGAGTCCTCCCAGCAGTGCCCAGTTATGAGAGTGGTGTGTGCAGAGTCCTCCCAGCAGTGCCCAGACGCAGGAGGGGTGGGTGTAGAGTCCTCCCAGCAGTGCCCAGACACAGGAGGGGTGGGTGTAGAGTCCTCCCAGCAGTGCCCAGACACAGGAGGGGTGGGTGCCTATCACTCCCAGCAGTGCCCAGAGACAGGAGGGGTGGGTGCAGAGTCCTCCCAGCAGTGCCCAGACACAAGAGTGGTGTGTGCAGAGTCCTCCCAGCAGTGCCCAGACGCAGGAGGGGTGGGTGCCTAACACTCACAGCAGTGCCCCTGCAAAGAAAAGGGTGGAGTACCCACAGATTCAATGCCCACAAATGTCAGTCAGGTGCACAAAGATCCTGCAGTACATGTACCACATGTGTGCGAGGCTGGAAGTATACATATGCATAGCACCTAAAAGAATACATGTACACATGAAGTCATGGCAACAGTCTACATACACAAGTACAGTGACCACCAAGGACGCCACGATTGATGCAGGTGGAGACATCGCTCAGCATGCATGGGCCAAGTCTAACGAGTCCGTCACACACCCAGCCAATGTAGACACAGCTCAGCACCACATATTGGAAAGACCCTGCAGGGAAGAAGTCAGGTTACACAGAGGAAGGAACACACCTTGGGACGATGTCACCATGCAGTAACTGCTTACATGAACAAAGTTATGTAGCCAACAGCTTGTGATGGCACACAGATACCAGGATCCACCCTATGACCAGCACAAGACGACAATTCACACACACCCAACACATAATCACCACCCAAAATAATGGGGCAGGTCGACCAACAGCAATACTAGACAGACAGTAGTGTACTAAGGAAAAATAAATTGCTTTAATCAGCATCCAAAAATATGTTTGTCCCTTGAAAGTTCACAAAGTACAACGCCCATAGGGCAATCCAAAGTTCCAATCCAGGTGGGGGACACAGTGGGACGCGTGTCCCCTAGCTTGCCTGCACAGTCAGACTCCTTCGTCTTCCAGAGCAGGGCGGGCATCATGTGGGGGGGAAGGCCCAGGCACCGCAGGGACATGCGGGCAAACGGTAGGCGTCGTGGGTGCAGGGATGGAGGACTCCACCACAGGGGGTGGGTCAGGGCCAAAGGCGGAGGCCAGGATGGCGCTGCACACCTTAGCAAGGTCCTCCAGCGACTCCCCTGCACCCGAAGGAACCACAGGCCCCAAGGAGGGGGGGGCGGAGGGATGGGTCGCAGCGCCACTGGGGGAGGGTGTGGACAGGGGGGGGACTCAACCACCCTGACCGGGGACTCCCTTGACCGCTTGCGGGGTGGTGTCACAGTGGGGCTCAGGGACAGAGCGGCCATGAAGGAGTCTTTGCCGGATATGTGGCCAGGAGAGCTGAGGGGAGGGGATTTGGAGGGAGTGGATTTGTTGGAATGAGGACTTCCACTCTGGCTGTGTGACTTACGTTTGCCCCCCGACCCAGTGGGTGTGCCTACTTCACCCTGTGTGTGCGTGCCAGGAGGTGTGCGTATGACCTTCCCTGCTGGTGTGGTGTCTGTGTCTGTTGTTATGTTATGTTATGTTATGTTATGTTAGAAACATTTGTAGTGCGCACAGCTGCCCCAGCTAAGGGGCGTCCTGGCGCATGACAAGATAAACATAGCAACACTCAACATAGAGACAGAGAAAAACAGAAAGAGCGCAGCAGGTAAGGGGGAAAATTAAAATAGGAAGGTTTTTATAGCTTTACGGAACAAAAGAAGGTCTTCCATCAAGCGAATCTCAATCGGAAGAGAGTTCCACAGCACTGCTGCTTTTACCCGGAAGGACCGGCCCCCAACGCGGCTGAGCTTAAACCTCGGGACCACCGCAAGTGCTTGGCCCAATGTTCTCAAAGAGCGAGTTGGTACATAAGAGGACAGGAGATTTGAGAGAATCCGGGGGGCTGATCCCTTCAAGATCTTAAAGGCCAAACATAAAACTTTGAAGTGAATTCTTGTTTTAACCGGTAGCCAATGCAAGGATCGAAGGGTACTGGAAACAGAGCAGGACCTGGGCAAGCCAACTATGGCTCTAGCAGCGGCGTTTTGGACACGTTGAAGGCGGTTGATTTCTGCCTGGTTTGCCCCTACCAGGAGAGAGCTGGCATAATCTAGACGAGATTTTACTGTTGCCTGAACCACCAGCTGCCTGGTAGGGGGATCAAAAAACTTCAGGACAGGTCTTAAGCCTCGAAGGACCCCAAATCAACAGGCCGCGGTTTTTTTAGAGTGCCCCACGAAGCTAAGAGTGGGCTCCAACCACACTCCCAAATTTCTCAACTCCGTTACCGGAATTGGGGCCGGCCCAAGCTCCGGTGGCCACCATCTATCCCCCCAGAGCTCCTTCCCCTTCCCGACAACCATAACCTCAGTCTTCTTAGCGTTGAGCTGGAGACAGTTTGCATTCATCCAGCTCGCCACCGCCCTCAGTCCACTCTGGAACCTATGGGCATCTTGCTCAGCATCCCCGCTGATAGTAACCGCTAGCTGAGTGTCGTCAGCATAAGAGACCATAGTCATGCCCCACTGCTTGACGACATCAGCCAGCGGTCTCACGTAAAGATTGAATAACGTGGGACTCAGCGAGGAGCCCTGCGGCACCCCCAGGCCCAGAGGATGAAATTTGGACTGGTACGGTGGCATGGCAACGCAGAAGGAGCGGTCGTCGAGAAAGGAACGGAACCACTGTAAGGCGAGCCCACCAATGCCTATCTCCTCCAGGCGATGCAGAAGGATGCGGTGTGAAACAGTATCGAAGGCGGCGCTCAGTTCTAATAATACTAGCGCCGCCGTCTGTCCCACATCCAGCACCATACGCAGGTGTTCAGCCATGGCGAGAAGGGCTGTCTCCGTGCTATGCCCAGCACGGAACCCATTCTGGGTAACATCCAGAATGTTGGCTCGGGTAAGATGGTCAGAGAGAGCCTGGTTGACGTGGGCCTCCACAACTTTTGCCGGCCAGGGGAGCAAGGAAATGGGCCGGTAGCTCTCCGGTTTCGAAGGATCCAATGAGGGTTTCTTCAGGATAGGAGAGACCACTGCCCGCTTCCATTTAGCTGGAATCGTGCCCGTCGCCAGCGAGATGTTAATGAGGGAGCACACCATGGGGCGTCCCACAAAAGACTGATCCCTGAAGAGGGCAGGTCTTAATGGATCCAAAGGTGATCCAGATTTAATTTTCTGGGTCACCCTATCAAATTCCTCAGGTGGAAGCAGAGGAAGAGAGTCCATAGTGGGGAGACCCGGGATAATATCCAGGGTCCCCAATGGTGTCCCCGTAAGAGAAAAAGCCCGGTAGATGCCTTGCACTTTCTCCAAGAAGAAGGATGCCAAAGCCTCGCAGTGAGAGGTAGAAGCCAATGCCGAGGAGGAGATTCTTTTTGCCAAAAGATCTTTAACGGCCTTGAATATAGATTTAGACGGGTTAGGACTGTTGCGGAATTCTACCGAGTAGAACGCCGCGCGGGCTCTACAGATGGCACGATGATAAACCTTAACGGAAGCCAGATACAACGCTTTCTTAGCAGTGTCATAAGACCTCCGCCACTCTCTCTCGGCCCGCCTACAGTTGCCCTTCAAAACACGAAGGGCGCTGTCATACCAGGGGCTCGATTCTCTAGAGCTAAGTTTACTTGCCATGATGGGAATCAGTGAATCAAGCGCCCTGGTAATCCACTGACAAAACTGGTCATAACCCGTTTCAACATTGTCCAAGGGTCCCAGCGGATCTACAGCCAAGACGTGGTGTAGGTCCTCTAATCTGAGTTTGTTCCAATGCCTTCTAGGGAAGAATAGAGGGAGTCTCAGGCAGAGGGGCCCGGATAGCCACTAAAAATTGGTCCGTCCACCCCAAGGGTGATATGGAAGAGACTGTGGCTTCCGTAAGATTAGTGAAAAAGGGATCCAGCGTATGCCCTCCTACGTGGGTGGGTTGTGCTACCTTTTGAGACAGTTGAAGGGCCTCAAGATCAGCTAAAATATTATTGACAGCCGGCGCGCTCTGATTGTCAAAATGGAGGTTGAGGTCTCCCAAGATAGAAAAATTGGAGCAGCCAATTGCCAAAGGGCTAACGGCATCAGGGAAAGCTTCTCTGAATGCAAAGTCACTGCCTGGGGGTCGATATACCACCATCCCCGAGATCGAAAACTGGGGGCTGATCAAGATCTTAAAAGAGGCGCTTTCGCATCCAGCAATATTTAAACCATTCCAGCTACAGGAAAAACTAGATTTAACAGCAAGGGCGATACCCCCTCCTCTAGTTGAACGGTTTAGAGTGAAGATGGAATACTCAGGGGGGAAAGCCAAGTTAATAATGGCTGCATCGTCTTCCTGCAACCAGGTTCCAGTGATGGCAAATATATCTGGGGTCTCATCCTGCATGAGGTCCAAGAAGGCTTGATGGTGTTGTACCAAGGACCTGACATTCAGGCTAAGTATTCGAAGTACAGGCGCCGAGCCATTACTTCGAAAGGCGGTAGTGGAAGGCCACTGGCGGGTACGTGCGGGAGAGCCAAGTGCCCATCTCTTGCAGGCACATCGATAAGGGCCGCTTAACGGATGAATATGTGCCTGATCACACTTCGGAGTGGTCAATCCAATGGACCGCAAAGTCTCATTGGAATAGGTGATCATCACGACACCAGATTACGAAAAGTGCCAAGGAGAGACCCGCCGCGTCTTGTGCGTCCTAAGCGCGGACGGGCGCAGACGGGCAGGACTCTGGCACGAATCCGGCTAAGCGACGGCGTCCCACTGCGTGACCCCGCTGCGCGGGGGGAGCGACTTTAAATAGGTGTCCCGCGGGGCTGACCAAGCGCAGGAACGCTCACAATGGCGCCCGCCGGGAGATAGAGAACCCAACCAAAGATGGCGCCCAACCAGGACTACCCCCGTGACCCGGACCCACCAAAACGGCAGTGTTTTTATCACAATTAAATGCGGTAAGAGGGAGGGGAGCACCCTACCTGATCCCAGATTAATAACAAGGGCAAGTAAATTAAATAAAATAAAATACAAAACAGGAGAATTTAAAAGTCATACAGCGTTAGCAGCAGCGCGAGCGCACCTATACAGATACCTTGTCCAGGCTGCCGGCGAAGAGAAAACCGCCTTAAATAGGTGTCCCGCGAGGCTGACCGAGCGCAGGAACGCTCACAATGGCGCCCGCCGGGAGATAGAGAACCCAACCAAACATGGCGCCCAACCAGGACTACCCCCGTGACCCGGACCCACCAAAACGGCGGTGTTTTTATCACAATTAAATGCGCTAAGAGGGAGGGGAGCACCCTACCTGATCCCAGATTAATAACAAGGGCAAGTAAATTAAATAAAATAAAATACAAAACGGGAGAATTTAAAAGTCACACAGCGTTAGCAGCAGCGCGAGCGCAGCTACACAGATACCTTGTCCAGGCTGCCGGCGAAGAGAAAACCGCCTTAAATAGGTGTCCCGCGAGGCTGACCGAGCGCAGGAACGCTCACAATGGCGCCCGCCGGGAGATAGAGAACCCAACCAAACATGGCGCCCAACCAGGACTACCCCCGTGACCCACCAAAACGGCGGTGTTTTTATCACAATTAAATGCGGTAAGAGGGAGGGGAGCACCCTACCTGATCCCAGATTAATAACAAGGGCAAGTAAATTAAATAAAATAAAATGCAAAACGGGAGAATTTAAAAGTCACACAGCGTTAGCAGCAGCGCGAGCGCAGCTATACAGATACCTTGTCCAGGCTGCCGGCGAAGAGAAAAACGCCTTAAATAGGTGTCCCGCGAGGCTGACCGAGCGCAGGAATGCTCACAATGGCGCCCGCCGGGAGATAGAGAACCCAACCAAAGATGGCGCCCAACCAGGACTACCCCCGTGACCCGGACCCACCAAAACGGCGGTGTTTTTATCACAATTAAATGCGCTAAGAGGGAGGGGAGCACCCTACCTGATCCCAGATTAATAACAAGGGCAAGTAAATTAAATAAAATAAAATACAAAACGGGAGAATTTAAAAGTCACACAGCGTTAGCAGCAGCGCGAGCGTAGCTATACAGATACCTTGACCTTGTGGTGGGTGCATGCTGACGTCTGGGTGTACGTGGGACAGGCATGGAAGTGGGAATTGTGGATGGGTCAGGGGTAGGGGGTTGGACGTAGCGCTGCAGGAGACCCACTGATGCAGTCAGTGTCGAGTCAATGGACCTCAGCAAGCTGCGTTGGTCAGCCTGCGATGAAAAAATGCCCTCCAAGTATGCCTCCATGTTGTTCAGCACTTGGCTGTGGCCATGGAGGACATTAAGCATCACAGCCTGACCAACCTGCAACTGCCGCTGGATGTCCACAGTGGAGACAGGGGCAGGGGGTGCGGTGCCTGGCAGGAAGGAGACATGTGGTAACCGGGCACGCTGGGAAGGGACACGAGCGAGTGGGAGGCGGCTGATGGCAATGGAGGGGGCGGGGTGAGATGTTGTGCCGCTGTCAGCTGCTTGTGCAGCCTCCGCCCACTCGGAGAGATCATCCTCGGACCCGTCAGCTTCATATTCTGTCGTGCCAGTGGACAGGTCCTTGGCCTCACTCTCCTCCGCCTTAGTTCCACTCAATGTGCCAGCCACGATGTCAATGCTGGCACTGGTGCTCGGTCCCTCCGCTCCGTCTGTGCTCATGTCTCCCTCCGTGTCCCCCGACGATGCTGTGGGCAAGGTGAAGAGACAGCAATTAATCATACACCTGTATACATATGTCACATGAGTCCAATCTACATAGGTTACAGAGCATAGCCTGAAACGAAAGATCTGTAACATCTACAAAACAAGGTACAGATGTAGGGCGTGCAACACACAGTTGGTTGACCCACCATGCCACTGAAAAACCATGGAGACCATGACACAATAGCAAATGACATGAAATGGAATTTGACAGAGGAGCCAAGCCCTGGGGACAATCCAGCACTGCATCTGCACCACACAGCGTTGCTGAAAATAGGGATGAGCAGGGACCATATCCATGAACGTGAGGCACATGCTGCATAGGTAATACTAAAAACATGCCCAACATGACTGGCTCACTGCACCTTGAGTGTATGTCCAGACAAACATCACACACTGGCCAGACCTAGCAAAGAGATTTCAGGTTTTGACATGTAGGCTTTGCCCACACCAACCACCCCCTACATGAGACAATTTGTTGAGACACAGGAAGCACTTACATCTCTTAGTCTGGGTGAAATACACAGGGGCTGCATAAATGCAAGATTGGACGCCAAATACCCAAGGTGCGCCTGTCCAAATAATCATGTACAAATGGTCATCATCAGATGATTGTAACAAGACACACAGGCACTGGCCACCGTGAGTATGAACAAGGAAAATCAGGTCAGGCTGTACAGTGGACACTTGTACTACATTTTACGTCAATATACATGGTGCCAGGGGACAATGGCACAGAGCACAACCTATGCTGTAGACACTGAGAGTGTCCATGTTTTGTGATGACACACATGACACCTAGGAAAATATGCCCCAGGGGACAGTAGTGGCCACACAACTCCATGGTCCTGAATGGGAATGACTGCAACACACGCCACCATCCCTGCACTATGCGTATCGCACACTCATGCACATCATGTCACAGGCCACAACATAGGACATGCGTGCTGTAAGGCATGTCACTTGAGAGACTAACTCCCATGTCTGGACTCAGCATCAGTGCCAACTGACATGGAACCCACATGTACTGAACTGGACAGGGCACAGGCAAGGTCCCAAAACCTGTTACACACCCCCCCCACACATGATGCTACAGGCATAGTTCACGTGGAGAAAGCGCCAGCCTACATTACCTTGTGAAGGAGTGACTACACACAGACCAGGGAACAAATTGCAAGGAGGGGAAGGGAGGCAGGAGAGCACCGCTATACTGTGGGTAACTGGATCTGCACAGCACCTTTAAACCCTAGTAGTGTATCCATGCAACTGTGCACTTACAAATGCTGGTGACACACAACAAACACACATGTACCTACCCCCTTCCTGCTGCTGCTTCTCCTGTAAGCGCCTGTCCAAGTCTAGAAATACCACCGCCAGCACACGCTTGTGGATGTGGGTCAGACGGCGGCGCCCGCGGTTCTTATGGGTCTCAGGTGAGTCCCCCAGCAGGACCCGTGCGATCCTCCGCGTACAGCACCGGATATCCTGCCAGCGTTTCCTCACCTGGTCCAGGCGCCGCTTGCGACCCTCCGTCCTCCTCACGGCACTGACGTTCATCCATATCTGCTCCTTGGCAGAGGCGCCTACCTGTGAGGATGAACAAGTGACACTACATCAATACACCAGGCACATGTCACAGAGAGACATATTAGAACAAATTAGCTGTTTACAACAAGGCATAGTATGCATCCAACGCATTGCACCTTTGTCATAGGGACATGATCCTCTGGGGAAGGGCAAAAGCAGTACGTGCCATTGAAAGTACACAGGTGGAATGAGGGCAACGACACAATCAATGATCCAGGCTCACACTGTGCATCAGAAGGTACACCAGGATAATGTGCAGCACCTCTAAGCAGTCACATGCCACAGGCCACTGACGCTACCGCAGCAGAGTACACAGACACACACAGGCACAGGACATTCACCTGCCATTGCCAAATGTAGCGACAAACCTCACTCTGCACATGTGCCACTAGACGGGGGGGCTCACAGGTGTGGGGCTGGCTCTGCACATCAGACACACAGCACTGCTCCCTGCTCACATCACATGGGCAGGGTATATCCATCCCTCATGCAGGCCGGGTGCCACACTCCACATATGCACCCACCCACATGACAGGGGACTTACACACACACCGATGTCCAGGGTACGACCACATCATGTGGACACTCTCAGCACAGGTACACAGAACTAACACACATCTGTGGGTACAGTCACCTGTCACACTGGGCTAACCACATAATGCAATGAGGACTGTAGAGGCTACATTCCCAGGAGGACAAGACAGCCAGAATGTGGCATGCACCATGCAGTGATTGTCACAGTAAACACAATGCAAGTGAGGACGGCAGTCAGGCACCACAGCATGCACTGGCTGGGAGACATCAGGCATTCCCCCCCCTGGGACCCCCCCTACAGTACATAGCATGTGTGTCACACCTGGACACAATGCCAGAAGTCACAGTCACAAACAAGGGACACAGTCTGTGCTAGTAGACTCTGCACTCACCTGATACCCTGGTCGCCCATACAGCAGGGGGTACTGTGGGAGGATCACATCCAGCAAAGCCAGGTTCCCCTCCAGGGTGAAAGGCTGTGACCTCTCCACAGACCTTGACATGGTTCCAGGGAATCAGTAGCAGCAGCTGGGTCGTCGAATCCAAAGTTGTGCAGGCAAGTGCTCCCTCATGGGACCTGGCTGCCTTATATCTGCCTTGCTGGCCTGTTTCATGCACAGGAGTACGGAGTGATTGGTCACTCACATTTGCATCCTATGTTTCCTCCAATCCCTTCAAACCTAGCACAGTCAGTGGGTTCTTATTGTGTTTTTTTCTTGAGCATGATGTCAACTCCAGAACCACATTGCAACAAAGTAGATTCATTCAAACTGACTACTGCTGTGCACCTGCTTAAAAAAATTCAAACTTTAAACTTGGTCTCCATGACAACCAGCATGCATGTAGGCCTTTATACTTGTCCCTCATGTGTCCCCTATGTAATTTGGAGTTTCACACACAGGTACGGTGCGTACCGGGGGCCTAGGGCACCACAAATGCATAGCAACGGCCCGTACAGGCGTGTGTACGCTCCGTATCACTATGGGTGTGCTCGCGTATGCGTACCCATAGTGAAAGTGAGCATACGCACGCGTGTACGGTCCGTACCACTATGAGTACGCATACACGAGGACACCCATAGTGATAGTGAGCGTACAGGCGTGTGTACGGTCTGTACCACTATGAGTACGCATACGCGAAAACACCCATAGTGATAGTGAGCGTACGCACGCGTGTACGGTCCGTATCACTATAGGTGTTCTCGCGTATGCGTACTCATAGTGGTACGGACCGTACACATGCCTGTACGCTCACTATCACTATGGGTGTTCTCGCGTATGCGTACTCATAGTGGTACGGACCGTACACACGTGCGTACGCTCACTTCCACCATGGGTACGCATACGCGAGAACACCCATAGTGATAGTGAGCGTACGCACGCGTGTACGGTCCGTATCACTATGGGTGTTCTCGCGTATGCGTACTCATAGTGGTACGGACCGTACACACGCCTGTACGCTCACTATCACTATGGGTGTTCTCGTGTGTGCGTACTCATAGTGGTACGGACCTACGTACGCTCACTTCCACCATGGGTACGCATATGCGAGAACACCCATAGTGATAGTGAGCGTACAGGCGTGTGTACGGTCCGTACCACTATGAGTACGCATAGGCGAGAACACCCATAGTGATAGTGAGCGTACAGGCGTGTGTACGGTCCGTACCACTATGACTACGCATATGCAATGTGTGCCAGGCATGCCTTCACTCCTTTGACATGTGTGCATGTCGTACTGCACACTTGGGATGAGCGTCACTGGCATGGCACAGTCAACAACACACGCAAGTGTCCCCTGATGCCCGCTACAGGGGTTACCACACCAGACATGTGACTACCCACAGTGCACGATGTGACTATGTCATGTATGTGTGGGGGGTTCCCATTAGCTTAATGTTGGTGCTCCCTCAAAAGCATCAGCTGTTGCAGCAACCAACATGTGTCTGTGTGTAGATGGACATGGCACACTGTTACGCACACCAGGCCACATGTGGTATCGGATGTGAGGTGCGTATGTATGCATGGGACACGGAGTAGCGTAACAAGGACATGTCTGCATCCTCTCTATGAATGTGTGGTGAGTCATTACATGTACACCTTATTGGCAAGGTGTGTGGGCTGTCCTAGTGTAATGTCATGTGACCTGTGGCTCTAGTGTTCCGCTACCAGTCTCTGAAATCGACATCCTACTTCTGCTGATGTGCTGATGTATGTCACTCCTGTGTTGCGTCTGGCTGTTCACTTACACTGGGACACAGCTAATCCCATGCCATGGCATGTGGAGGTTCACAATCTCCGTGTGTAGCTGGGTCTTGGTAGGAGTGTCACCTGGCAGCCATACGTGTCCAGGGCATGTGGCACATACCTGACTCCGTATGTCGCATATGTGTATTGACAGATTAACATGTGCTCAGCACCAAAAATTTGTTGTTGTAGTGCACTCACTCTTCCTTGTCACTTCCAAATTACTGCAGAGCGCCGCCTCTTCCCCGAGCAATTCCGGACTTGGCTGACATGCGGGAGAATGACTGTATCCGGTGCTACCGCTTCCCGCAACCGTTGATTGAGGAGTTGACGGCGAGGCTGGCACCACACCTGCAACCGCTGCACAGGTATCCTACGACACTGACACCCAAGCTGAAGGTAATGGCAGCCCTACATTTTCTTGCCACGGGTACCTTTCAAAATACCATAGCTCATGTTGGTGGCATGTCCCAGAGCATGTTCTTCCGTGTGCTGCATGATTTCTTAGAGGCCATGTTGCTTCACCTGGATGAGTTCATCCATTTCCCAACCCCTGAAATGTTGACTGGGGTCAAGCGTGGATTCTATGCCCTGGGAGGGATGCCCCATGTCATTGGGTCCATAGATGGGACACATGTGGCTTTGGTACCACCACAGGCACAGGAGGTAGCGTACAGGAATCGCAAACACTACCACTCCATCAATGCCCTTGTGGTGTGTCTGTCCAACATGGTGATTTCACATGTCTGTGCTCGTTTTCCAGGATCAGCACACGATGCCTACATCATGAGGCGTAGCAGGGTGCCTGAAATGATGACACAGCTGCGCAACGAACGAGCATGTGTTGTTGGTGGGTACACTTTGTCTGTCCTGTATTTTGCGTAGACTCCCAGCACGACCGCTTCTCCTGTCCTACTTATGTCCATGTGCTTTCCATGTAGGGGACGCTGGCTATCCCAACATGCCATGGCTGATCACACCTCTCCGCAACCCCATCACGCCTGCCCAGCTCCGCTACAACACCGCCCATGGCCGGACAAGGCGAGTGATAGAGAGGACATTTGGCCTCCTGAAGAGCCGATTCAGATGCCTCCACAAGACCGGCGGCGCCCTCCCATATGCCCCGGCGAAGGTCTGCAAAATCTTCATGGTCTGCTGCATGCTGCACAACATGGCAGTTGAGAAAGCTGTGCCACTCATCCTGGATCAAGATGATCAGGACCATCCACCCGTGGAGGACCAAGGTCTTGGCAATGGGGCTAGTGATGTGGAGGATGTGGTTCCGCAAGAGGACATCCGGAGTCGGCTCATACGCGACTTCTTCGCTTAGTGGTGAGTACCAGTGTCTGTGTGTGCACGCATTGGTCCCCGTGTGGCATGTGTTGCCATGTGTGTGTCCATCTGCATGTATGCCACGTGAGTCAGAGGTGTGTGTGGATGTGTCACTGGAGTGATGGTGCCAGTGATGACTGTATTTCCACAGTCATAATAGTGACCTAGCATGTTGTCATCCTTACATGTGTCGAGTACATGCACATGCAAGTGGCTGTGCTTTTTGTGGCTGACTTCTTGTGTGTCTCTCATCCCCAGGTACTTGCGCATGCCGTCTGCTGGTTGCATTGTTGTGGCACTGCTATTCCTCATGGACACGTCATCGTGTGCTGACTCAGCGTTACACGCACGGACAAGTGTGGAAGTCTCCTTAGGGTAAGGGATGCATCAGGGGTGTATTGGGTGTGGCAGTTGTTTACGATGTGTGCACACTGCCCCTGTCGATGTTTGGTTCCTCTGCAGACATGCCGCATCACCATGGGACACATGACATGCAGCTGGGTACACCTGAATAGATGGCCAGACTTGTTGACAGTCATCAGTGATGGGATTGTGGATTGTGATGATGGCATCAATGTGTGTTACACTGCCCTTGGACACATACGGTTTGCATTGGCTTGACATGGTGTGGGACTTCCACATCAGCGGATCAATGGTGTATGGCAGCCTCTCCGTGAGCGGCAGGGGGTGTTTAGCTGTTAGCCGACACTTGTGTGCCAGTTCCATGGCTATCACGCATCTGTGCTGCAGAAGGGGGGTTCCAGTGTTGGACCCACATGTTACTCCACATGACCTGTTCATGTGTACTCCGAGTTGCCTCTGCATTCCCAAATACATGACTAATAAAGGTGTCCCTATGCCTCCAAGGTGCCTATTCTCAGTCAATGCTGGTGTGTTGCCACGGTGCATACGGCATGTCTGGCATGGTTTTCCGTGATAGTCGCTATGTGTCTATGTGTCGAGTAGCAAGATGCAAGCTGTTTGTGTGGGATTAGACTGTGTATTGTGCATGATGTCCATGACTGTGTGGGTATTGTGACATGTGCCATCCCCATGCATCCAACGTTGGCCAGGCCACCATTCTCTGCATCCACCTGACTCAAGCTTGCAGGACATGGTTCTGCCACCTGTCTACACATACCTGGGTGCCCCCCAGGACACTCCACATGATCCCTGACCACTGCGTATGGCTGTCGCTGTACTCAATATGTCTGTCGGCACAGTTGTGCGGCCACCCCCTCAGCTGGTTGGGCCCATCACGGGTGTGTATGGTGCTCCATGTCCGTCTTGCCTAATACATTGTGACCCATGTGTGTCCTGTGCCAGACTCAGGCCCCAGGGTGTGGATGGTTGAAGTCAAATTAGAACTCAGGCATGGTTAGACTTTACAAGACACATGTAAGGTAATAATGCAAAATGTAGGCATCATCTCTTTATCGTGTAACTTTTTATTTTGGTTGGGGTACGGGGGGGGGTATGACATGAGGGGCTTTCCGGGTGTGTGGAATCCAAAGTTCTCTAGGGGAGTTGGTGTCCTTGCCATTGAAAATCCTCAGAGTCCATGCCACAGTCTTTGTCAACATTGGTCAGACAGTGACCAGCAAGTCCATGTGGCAGAGAATGTCTTTTGCTGCTGTGCTGCTGTTGGTCCAGTGGGCCAGGTGCCAGTCCAGGTGTCCTGGGAGATGGTGCTGTTGCGCTGACCCTCACGGTCTTTTCCGTGGACGACCCGCCCTCCTGCGGGGACCCTCAGAAGCAGGCCGTGACGATGTTTGGGATGCTCCGCCGGATGTCTCCTCCTCCTCCTCATCCCTCCCTGTGGGTGGTGATGTTCTACGCCTGGTGGCACAGGGAGGGTTGCCCATGTTGTCGGCCATCCGACGGAGTGTACTGTGAATTTCCGTGAACACCGTCACGAGCTCAGCCTGTCTGTCCTCCATCCGCCCTTGGTGTCGCAGTAGACAGGCATGTTGCTCCGCATGTTGCTGGGCCTGCTGGGTCTTGATCTCCTCAAGGATGGACACAACCTGGGCCATGCCCATGGTGTCCTGCCGGTATGTGTCCTGGATGTTTCGGACATGGGAATATACCGGTTCCGCAGCCAACCGGTCAGGCTCGCGCCTCTGCCGTCCTCCACTCCCACCACCCCTGCCCACTTGCACCTGGCCTGCCCTTGTGGGCACATCGGGTCTCCGGGACCCCTGAGGGGTGGCATTGGCGTTGTCGCCTGCCTCCTCCTGGGTGCCCGGTACACCGTGTCCCTCCTGGCCAGCCTGGCTGCATTGTGGTGGTGGGGCAGGGATCCGGGGTGTCTCCTGGGATGTGGCAGGAGTGGGGGTGGTGGTTGGCCTAGTTGTACCTGACGCAGGTGCTGCAGGTCGTTGGACACCAGAGGGGCCAGGTTGGTCGGGGTCGGGTTCATCCACAGAGTGGTGAGAGTCGTCGCTGCCGGTGGCTCCGTCATCCCGCCGAGCCGGGTCCTGTGAGTCTTCCCCCCCTAGTGTTGGGGGGTGATCCACGACGTTGACCTGTGTGTGACAGAGACAATGTTATTTTTGTTCCATGCAACATCCATGTTTCATTGGTTTCTAAGTTGCCACATTTCCTCTGGGAATTTGGATATGTCTTGCATTCCACTCACAGTGCACTTGTGCATGGGTATGTCCCTTGGCCACAGCTTTTGTGACTTTACCTATGTGTGGCACAGTCTTACTTGCTGCATCAATTGTGACTGCAGTCAGCAGTGGAGTGAGCAGGTGTGGCGAGCCATGCATTGGCGCCTTCCGTCTTGCACTGTACGTGGGCACATGGAGTTGTTCCACACACTTAGATAATGCAGGTAGCTGGCGTTGTGCTCGTGCACAGGTTGAGACATGGCCCAGTGTTTTGCCATGGAGAAGAGAGGGGGATTCAGGCACTGGCCACCCTTGTATACATGCACGCAGTCCACCTGCTGATGAGCAGACATTCCCACACCCCCCAAGGCTGAATTGGTCTCCCTGTGTGTCCCTTTCTCACTCCCTCTCTGTCCCCCTCTCCCTCCCTCTGTGTGTCAGCCTCCTCCCTCTGTCGGTCTCCCTGTGTCTCCCTCCCTCTCTCTCCCCCTCTCCCTCCCTCTGTGTGTCACCCTCTGTCACCTCAGCCCAGCTTCCTAGGCACACACTTTTTGCAGATCTTTGAATGGCCCTTGGCGTGTTGATGTGAGTTTGTTTCTGATCTCCAGGCACCCACTGGGTGTGGTGTCTGTGTCTGCGCTGCTGCTGTGGTGGTGTGTGCTGCCACTCTTTCACAGTGTTGGCTGTTCATTAGCTGCTGTCATGTGCAAAAACGTGCCATCACCCCCATGTGTTAATGCAAGGCGTCCGCCATTTGCTGCCAAGTCTTTCCTGTGTTGGGACACACTGTTTGTCTGGCTGTGACCTAGGCCATATGGGCAGGGGGCATTGTTGTCTGCTTCTAAGTTGCACTATGTGATTTTGGTGGCCCACACTCCTGCCATCCGGGTTACCGTGTCTTGTGTTGGTGTTTTCTGTGGCCTGTGACTTGGCATTGTCCAGCTGGGTGCATGGGGCATGGTGGCGCTAGTGGCATGTGCGTGTTTATGGAGTGTGGTTGAGTCATGCGATAGCTTGGGGTGGTTGCGTGCATGATTGTGAGTTTGGTTGTGGATGACGTTCCCCCCATGTGAGGTGAGTTGTTTGTGTACTCACCCGGGTCTCGGAGTCCTTCTAATACATCCACTGACACCACCGGCAGTATGGCCATCACCCTCTCCTCCCGGGGATGGTAGTGTACGGGTCTGTGGGGCGGCCCCCCTCCAGTGATGTTGGCCTGGTTGTGGTCGTCGGTCATTTTGGCTCGGACCCTCCTCCGCAGATCGTACCACCTGGCTTGGCATTCATACCTGGTCCTTCTGGTGGCCGCAACAGCATTCACAGCATCAACAATCCTCTGCCACATGGCTGTTTTTTCGGTCATGCAGGTCTGTCTGACCAATGTTCCAAAGAGGTGTGGCTCGACTCTGAGGATTTCGTCGACAAGGACCTCCAACTCTCGGCTAGTGAACTTTGGATTCTTGTTAGTGGGCATGGTGGGGGGTGTGGATGGGGGGTGTGGATGGTTGTGGGTGTGTGGGTGTGGTTGTGCAGGTGTGTGTGTGAATGTGATGAGGGGGTGTTTGTGAAGGTGTGTGTGTGAAGGTGTGCACGTGTAAGGTGTAGTAAAGGTTCTAGTATGGTGCTGTAGGTTGTCTGTGGGGTCTGGCAGCAGTGAGTCTGTTGCAAAGGCTCATGGTTTGTGTGTGTGGGCCTTTTTTATTGGTCCATTGGTGGGTGTGGCTGTGTTTGAAGTTTGGGTGGGTGTGTTATAAGGAGTGGTTGTGTTTTGGGCCTCTGTTTGGGATTTTGGCAGTTGCAGGTCAGTGAATGTGTTGTTTTTGTGCTTGTTGGACATGTTTTGTGGCTTTGTGCCATTCGAATGGTGTATTCTTGTGTTGTTGTGCTTTGTCCTGGTTGTGTACGTGCGTTTTTAGCGTGTGTACGGTGTGTACTTGGGGAATTTTGTTGTACAGTGCTGTCCTTGTGTCTGGCTTGGTACGACTCGTACATGCGCGATGTTGTGTGAAGGTGCTGGTGTTGGGGCCTGGGGTGCGCTTCGTACTTAGAATGTTGGGGTGGGGGTACGCTCCATGCATACGCGGGTGAGGGTACGTGTCATACATACACTGTTGGGGTGGGGGTACGCTCCATACGTACGTGGGTGAGGGTACATGTCGTACATACACTGTTGGGGTGGGGGTACGCTTCATGCATACGCGGGTGGGGGTACGTGTCGTACATACACGGTTGGGGTGGAGGTACGGTTCGTACATACACTGTTGGGGTGTGGGTACGCTCCATGCATACGCGGGTGAGGGTACGGGTCGTACATACACTGTTGGGGTGGGAGTACGCTCCATGCATATGCGGGTGAGGGTACGTGTCGTACATACACGGTTGGGGTGGGGGTACAGTCCGTACATACATGGTTGGGGTGGGGGTACGCTCCATGCATACGCGGGTGGGGGTACGGGTCGTACATACACGGTTGGGGTGGGGGTACGCTCCATACGTATGCGGGTGAGGGTACGTGTCGTACATACACGGTTGGGGTGGGGGTACGGTTCGTACATACACTGTTGGGGTGTGGGTATGCTCCATGCATACGCGGGTGAGGGTACGGGTCGTACATACACTTTTGGGGTGGGGGTACGCTCCATGCATACGCGGGTGACGGTACGTGTCGTACATACACGGTTGGGGTGGGGGTACGGTCTGTACATACACGGTTGGGGTGGGGGTATGCTCCATGCATACGCGGGTGGGGGTATGTGTCGTACATACACGGTTGGGGTGGGGGTACGGTTCGTACATACGCTGTTGGGGTGTGGGTACGCTCCATGCATACGCGGGTGAGGGTACGGGTCGTACATACACTGTTGGGGTGGGGGTACGCTCCATGCATACGCGGGTGAGGGTACGGGTCGTACATACACGGTTGAGGTGGGGGTACGCTCCATACGTACGCGGGTGAGGGTACGGTCTGTACATACACAGTTGGGGTGGGGGTACGCTCCATGCATACGCGGGTGGGGGTACGGGTCGTACATACACTGTTGGGGTGGGGGTACGCTCCATACGTACGCGGGTGAGGGTACGGGTGGTACATTCATGGTTGGGGTGGGGGTACGCTCCATACATTCACGGATGGGGGTACGTCTCGTACATACACGGGTGTACATACACGGGTGGGGATTCGACTCGTACATAGGAGGGCTGGTGGGTGTTGGGCGCGTATGCGGGCACATGTCTCCATGGTTGCTATGGGAGTTCGGTGCGGACGGTGTATTTTCCATACGGTTGTAACATCGGACGCACGGGATGGATCGTAATTCTGCGGTCGGACTTCACTTTTCACATTTGTACGGTAAATCGTCCAGGGACGTGTCGGGCACATTTTCCGACCCGAGGACGTGTGGGGAATTATTCCCAATGCGATTCGTATGGACTTTTTCCCATGCGAATCGTGATTGGCAGTTTGTACGGCACTTGTACGATTCGTACGGTAAAAAGACTGGAT
Organism: Triturus cristatus; assembly: GCF_964204655.1. Taxonomy (NCBI): domain Eukaryota; kingdom Metazoa; phylum Chordata; class Amphibia; order Caudata; family Salamandridae; genus Triturus; species Triturus cristatus. The sequence goes on from NC_140591.1 coordinate 506,159,045, forward strand.
ACGAGTCGTACGGGGAATTTTTTTACAGGATCGTAATCGGCACCAGAATTGGCACCAGGACGCAACCCTGTCGCACTCCCCACACTATGGGCCCGATTCACAGAACTAACTTAAGTCAAAATCCTAAACTTACTACCATTTTGGTATTCACAGAAGGCACTAACTCATTTTGGTATTCACAGAAGGCACTTACTCATTTCGGTATTCACAGAAGTTAGGAGTCCTAACTTTAGGACTCCTAAATGCCTTCTGTGAATACCGAAAGTCTTAAAATTAGGATTTTTCTCAGTTTAGTAGTAGTATAGTTAGGACTCCTAACTTTAGGACTTCTAAATGCCTTCTGTGAATACCTAAAGTCCTAAAATTAGGATTTTTCTCAATTTAGTAGTCCTAAATCTAAATTTAGGACTACTAAATTGAGAAAAATCCTAATTTTAAGACTTTCGGTATTCACAGAAGGCATTTAGGAGTCCTAAAGTTAGGAGTCCTAACTATACTACTACTAAACTGAGAAAAATCCTAATTTTAAGGCTTTCGGTATTCACAGAAGGCATTTAGGAGTCCTAAAGTTAGGAGTCCTAAATTTAGGACTACTAAATTGAGAAAAATCCTAATTTTAAGACTTTTGGTATACACAGAAGGCCTTTAGGAGTCCTAAGGTTAGGAGTCCAAACTATACTACTACTAAACAGAGAAAAATCCTAATTTTAAGACTTTCGGTATTCACAGAATGCATTTAGTAGTCCTAAAGTTAGGACTCCTAACTTCTGTGAATACCGAAATGAGTAAGTGCCTCTGTGAATACCAAAATGAGTAAGTGCCTTCTGTGAATACCAAAATGGTAGTAAGTTTAGGATTTTGTCTTAAGTTAGTTCTGTGAATCGGGCCCGGAATCAAAACAACTGGTACATTCAACCAATTAGTGGAATTATATCTCCCCTTCACTGAGATTATCTGCTGATTTTAGTCTTTACAATAACATTGAAAACTCTCCTCCCTTCATGAATAGTAGATTAGATAACAGTGGCAGTGCCTTGATAACTACACTTGAGGTACTTTATAAGGGAACAGAAACTGTATCTGTAGGGCGTCATTTACAAGGCCATTGTGCCGCTGGTGTGCCACTTTTTTGACACACCGGCAGCGGAGTGTGCCTGCCCAAATTTACAAGGCCACGTAAAGTCAACCTGCATGACTTTTCATGGCCTTGAAAATATGGCCCTTTTTACGCATTACTCTGTGTGAAAGGGGCGTTCTATAGGCTCCCATGCAACATTCATGAAACCTGACACATTCCCAGGTTTACAAAGTTTTGTAAAGCTGGGAATGCATCAGAATCCTACTCCTCCCCAGGGGAAGCATTGGAGAGGCGCAACAAGAAGGAATACTATTATTTCTCCTCGTTTTTATTCTTTCTATAAGTGCTGGATTCTGTAGAATGCATAGAAAGAGAAAAAGGCCATCAATGAAAACAAACATCCCCGCACTGCAGGCACTCTTGCAACATGGCGCAAGGATGCCTGCACTGGCTCATGGCAGCCAATTGTGTGCCAGCACTGGGGAAAGCAAACGGATGCGATGTGTTGTTGTTAGTATGGCTCATTCCTGTGCTTTTAAAACAATGCAGCTCATCATAGCAAATTGGTTTGTCATTCTGCGCTGCATCATTTTTTTGTAAATGAGACCCGGAATGTTTCTGGCAATAGCTAGTCGTATGAGAAAACACACATCAAAGAAAAGTGACAACCATTCTTGAATTGTTGGCTGGACTAATAAGTAGTTGTCCTCAATATTCACTTCAGGTCTGGCTGTTTCATCTCTGTGAGTTTCCTTGTGGGAGTTACAGACTATTTTGCAGCCTCAGTAGCATTTTTTTTAATTAATTAAGTACCTTGAAGAATTCTTTAGGGATGTTATTTACTGTTATGTTGCATTCTTAGTAAAATCCATTTCTCCCTCAAAATGTTTTATTTTCTGTTTCTTTAGTTTGATCAAATAAACTGTTTCGATATTCAGGGAATAAATTAACCTCAATGGCTATGATCCATTGGCCTTCCAGGTTAAGAACACCCAGGCCCAAACCGGTGTACAGTCTTGAAATGGGATTTAATTTCAAGCGCAAATATTGATTTGCCTTGTGAAGTAGCCCTCAAGTAATGCAAATTATTGCTTTAAGCTACTTTGTGGCAAGGAGGCTTGCAACGGATGGTATATGGATGTTCCCATGCAACCATCTATGGATTTTGACACGAAGACTGGATTTTGACACGAAGACCTTTAAACTAAAAAAGGTAGACAGGGCTTTATACTAAAAATGTATGCCTCGCTGAAACAGGCATAATGTTTCAGAAATGTTTTTAGCTTTTTTCAAAGCTTTTATGACTTTGCATATCTGCTGTAAAGTACAGCATACATACAAAATAAGAAGGGTGCCCTTACAGTGAAAAGCCTATGCTAGATATACCTTTGAACTATGGTACAAGGGTCTGTATCTGTGTGTGTGTGTGTGAGGAGCATGGAAACCTAAAGCATGCCACCTCAGGGGATGACAGTAGCAGCATCATTTCTTTGCAGACAAGGTGCTGTCCTGCTGACTCCCTTTCACGCAATGCAACTCAGAAACTTTGCTCGATGCACTGCATTGCGTCACTTCATTTCTGAGTAAATCCGTTCTCTAATTCAGTAGTGGATTATTCCTCAATGTATGTATTCTTACTTTTAGAACAACTTACAGTTTGTAAAGGGGCTACCTCATCAAAGGCGTTGACGTGATTTAGTTCATGCATTCAGGCGTTTTAACGGTTTGATACAGCTATTAGGATCTTATGTTGCGTAATATGTTCAGGAAGACTCTCTTTGAGCTATTAAGCTTTTTCCAGTTTTTATGTCTCACTTAGGCAGTGCTTGCGCTGTCTCTTGAAGACATGCTGAATTCAGGATCAAGGCATGAAGCTCCGCCCACTTTCTGCCCATCTTTTCAATTGGCTCTTGTCACTGTCCTCTATAATTGGTGGCTTTTTATTGGTCAATAGGCTTAGTGGTCCCTCCTTTATTGTGCTTTTTCTCTTCTTGTAATCTCCCATGAGGGCAAACCCTGTTAAATGTGTTGATTAGGCCTGGGCGAAGCACTACGCTACGCTCGCGTAGTTTGCGAAGTTCGCGCTACTTCGCACTACGCGAACTGCACGTAGCACAGTGCGAACACGCGTAGCGTAGTGTTGCGTAGTGCTGCGGTCATTTTTTGCTTGCTCGCGGTCCTCAACGTCAAGTTGGCGACCGCGAGCAAGCAAAATGACATCCTGGCGAGACTTTTTCCTTGTTCGCGATCGCGAGCATGGAAAATAAACCTCCCGGCGAGATTCACAACGCGAGAAGATCAGGTTTCTCATTGCGAGGGGTCGCGTATGCTCGCGACCGCTCGCGATGAGAAACTACCAGTTCGCGTTGAGAAAGCTGCAGCTCGAGGAAAAATCTACTCGAGCAGCAGAAAACTACAGCTCGCACTGTGCAAGATGCCATTTTCAATGATTGCACAGTGCCGGTTGCTTGTCCGCACTGTGCAATCATTGAAAACAACATCTTGCACAGTGCGAACATGTTACTTCGCAGTTCGCGAAGTGCTACGCGTAGCTCGCGTAGTGCGAGCTTCACTTTGCGTAGCTTCGCGAAGTGCTACTTCGCGAACTACGCCCACCCTTAGTGTTGATGCTATTTTAATTACAGCCTTGGAGCACTATTTTCTTAAATGTCATTCTCCTGTCTCCTGTTGCAGGCAGGACATGCTCTCCCGTAATGCTTTCTTTTGTTTTATGTACCCAGAGCATCACCCCTCAGCTGATATAATGGCGGCCACGCCTTTCTTTTGTTATTTGCAGTGCAGACTGCAGCTTTATTCCCCATATTTATTAACTTTTTTTTATGTTGGCAGCACCTGGGCTTTAGCTTTGAATATCTTAAGCTAAAGCATGGGCACCACGATTACTTCAAAAGTAAAGAAATAGAATAAAAAATGTGAAATTTTTTATATTTCTTTACTTTTGAAGCAAACGTTTCACACAGCACTGGAGCTCCAAAACCCCCGTCTCCACCCCTGCTCATGTAGTCGCACTGACAGCGCAGCCCAAGGGAATTTCCGGTTTGTACATGTCCAGGACAATTTTATGGGCACAGAAAGCAAATCTTTCCCTGTCTAATTAGAAATGCAGCGGGGAATAATGGAGAGCTTCCTATGTTACCCTGTCATATAAAGCTCAGATGTATAGGATATTCAGCCCTTAGTGCAGTAACAGCTCAGGGAATGGCTCAGTTGTAAACAGATGCTTGTTGATGGACTGTCCCGGGTCCTGACACTTTTTTCTAATTTAATTAAATGTCCCGTTTTTTTGAAGAGGGTCAGAGTAGCGCATAGGCAGTGTATGGTTCCATTTTAATGACCCTCTTCTCACACCAGGGACAAGCGTTCTGTGCTTGCAAGAGTCGCCTGCTGTGCTGGATCATTCTCACAGCACAGCAGGTATTAAAGAGGTGTTATTCAGTATCAGTATGCACCAGAGCACCAGGCAGAGCCTATTCTCAACATGGTAGGTTGTTAATAGCAGAGTTGGGTTTACTCCAAGTTGCTCAGCCAGTGGATGGGGGCAGGGTTGACGGGCAAAAGGAGGCATCCTAGATTACACAGTCTAGGGTACAGAAGGTACAAAAGCACAAATTAAAGCTTATCCATTCCTGTCTTTTTCATTTTCTTTCTGGTCCTTGTAATCTTTTTTACCATTATATAAAACACTACAAGTCCAAGAATGCAAAGATATCAATCTGAATGTGACCTAGTCTTACATTTTTTAGATAGAGCAATTTGTACAGACTTTGAAACAATTTTTCATTTTTTTAAAATAAATAACCTTTTCAGTAGATTTGTATATTATGCAGGTGCAGTCCAATGTGTTGGTCTTGTCATTGTGATACTTCAACATGTATGGTAGATAGCAATGTTTAGTCCTACTTCTATGTCTAGCACTGTTACGGTTTTTGGTACTGTTGGACTTGGCCCTTTTTGCAGGGTCCTCCCTGAACTTTTTACCTTCCTCTTAGCCTTTTTTCTGACATGGTATTGGTGGTTTTAGGACTCTGGCCACTTTAGCACTGCTATTCAGTGTAAAGTGCGTGGGCTCTCTGTGATAAATATGGTAAGATTGGTCTGCACCTGTTTGGCTTATTTAATTTACTTGTCAGTCCCTTGTAAAGTGGTATCTCATCCACCCGGGGCTGGTAAATTAAATGCTACTGGTGGGCTTGCAGCACTGTTTGTGCCACCCACCAAAGTAGCCTTTCAAACCTATCTCAGGCCTCTGCCAATGCAGGGCCTGTGCACGCAGTGTTACTGTCGCTGTGATGTGTCACATAAAGTGTGTGCCATGTCTGTGACCCCCCTTTTACTGCATGTCAGTCACCTCTAAAGTAGGCCCTAGCTAGCCCTATGGGCACGGTGCATTGTAGGTAAAAGGTAGGACATGTACCTTAAGTGTGTAACATGTCCTGGAAGTGACAAACAGCCATTTTGGTTTCTCACTGCAATGGGGCTGCCCTCCCGTAGGAATGCATTGGGGATTCCCTGATAAGTGTTTCAGTGGTGATTCCTGATCTGAGAGGAGCAACGTGGTCAAGTTTGGTATGTTTGGAATAGTGATAATAAATGGTACGCAATGGTGTGTGCAGATTTATTATAACTATTTTAGAAATGCCACTTTTAGAAGTGGGTATTTCTGTGTGCTATATGTGTGCCTGCCTGATATGTATTGCATGTCTGGCTTTGGAGTGACAGGGGCTGGGGAAGTTCCAGGGCTCCAGGGAGGGCAGGGTGAGTCAGTGCTAGGCTGAAAAGGACATCTGCATTTGGAGTAGAGGGAGGAGTAGTCCCCTGGCCCTGAATAGGAGGGTGTCTGCCTAGGTCAATGCTGGTGCCGCCCCCCTGTGGTATGTCAGATGGCACAGCCCCCATCTCCCAAAGAAGGATGTGAGCACTGTAAACAGAGTGCTCTAGAACCAGTTGGAACTGGTTCCCCTAAGCCTTGTGCTTTACAGACAAAGAGAAATGTGGTATAAATATAGGGGCTATGACCCCATGTTTGGTGCTGTTCCTGTGCTTACTGGGGCTTGCTGCTGCTGGGGCCCAGGAGGAACCACCACAAGGGCTTGCCACCCTGCTGGAGAACCCTGTGTGCTGGCCTCCCTAGGCCCAGCTATGCCCCTTGGACTTTAGAGGACCCCTAGCGCCTCGTGAGCGCTATATTTAAATTGCCAGGAGAGAGGAGCTCCTATGACTCGCAGCACTGAGCTGCAAGTGCCCTGAGGAGATCCCGGTTCGGGATTCCCCTGTATGGCCCGAGGACAGCGGGAGCCTACCCCACATTATTACCAGTGTAGCGGGAGCCCACCCTGCTTTATGCCATTGTAGGAGTGGGAGCCTACCCCGCATTTGTGTTCGAGGACGTGGGAGCCCACCCCGCACTTTGGTATTGCCGAGAAGGGGTTGCTGCATTTTTGAGCGGCGACCTGGAAGCCAGGCGGTTGTGCCTGCTGGTGGGCAGGGCTGGATTGCAGCAAAGTCCTTGGAGGAAGGCGGGGCCCCCGTGAGCTGGTGGGAGCCCCGCTTGTGGCCAAAGGAAGCCAGGAGAGGTGAACAAGGGTCCCGTGGGTAGGACCACCTAAGGCACATTGTCAGTGCCTGGAGTTGGCCCCGAGCTGTCCCGGTGAGTTTGGGCGGTGCGTGAAGCCTCGTGGCCACTCCCAGAGGCATTGTTGCTGCCAGTGCTGATCTCTGCTTCTGGAGCAGCACCAGAGGAGGACGGTGCCTTGTCCTCAGCCCAGGAAGGACCGGAGGAGTCTGTCGAGGCCCCGGTGAGTGGGGCCGGTCAGGCGCATGATTGGTGCCGAGTGAAGCGCTCCTTGAGGAGCCCAGTGAACGGGGCTCACTGAGGCACTGTGATGCCTGTGCCTATTTTCCTTTGGGGCAATTGTGTATTTAGAGTCCCAGAGTGGGGCTCTCACGGCATAGTGGTGCCAGTTCTTCTTTTGCTCATTCACAGCTACACTACCATTACGGGCAGCTTCAACATGTGGGCCATTTTATTTTAGAAGTCCCAGAGTGGAACTTTAGCCATTTCATTTTGGGAGTTCCTGTGGGGGCTCAGAAGGCACAGTGGTGCCAAGCCTAATTCTCCAGCTGCACCGTGAGAGAGTGCAGACAGCTGCAACGTTTTTGGGCATTCCTTTTGATGGGAGAGAAAGGGGTGAGGTGCACCCCAGTCCCCAGTGCATTACTCACTTTGCTTCACTGCATTGACAGCTACACCCTGATATTTCTGGACATAGAGCATTTGAGCCCCAGTGGAAGGCCAGTAGGCATGGGGTCATAGGTGTGATGGTGAAAGGGCGCAAGCCCCTAAGGTTATGTATGTACCTTGTTGTAGTGTTACTGTGGTGCACTACTGAGTTCCTGCCTGATATGTTTATGCACCATGACTGATGCATAATGATTTTTTACTTATGAGGTGATTACATAATGTGTTTTGGCTGGTGATACCTAATGCGTAATGCGTTTATGCTTATGAGGTGATTGCATAATGTGTTAATGGTGGTGATACCTAATGCGTAATGTGTTTATACTTATGAGGTTATTGCATAATGTGTTTATGCTGTTGAGGCCTAATGCGTAATGTGTTTATGCTAATGAGGTTTGGGCCTAATGTGTTTATTATTTCACAAAAAGAGGGGGGACCGGGAGCTTAGTTAGAGAGTAGGTCCAGTACCCGTGCTCCCTCAGAATCACTTAAATATTACAAGAGGGTAACTGTTCCTAAGGGAATATGGTTGTGTGTGTTCTCTCAATGCGGTGTGGGGAATTTCTCCTTTTGTATATAGTGCCCTCACACACCCTTTCGGGTGTCTTGCTTCATCATAGGGCGTTGCTCCTCGTGGGGGTGGCGCTGCAGTCCCCCACGGGCCCCGCAAGAGGGCTCTTTGGCGGAGATCTTTTGGTTGGAGACGCCGCAGTTGTGCATGGGTGTGTGTGGGCCTATAGGAAGACAAGTGGGTGGTGCGGTTAAAAAATTGCTGGGTAGAGTTACAGACCTTTATTCACAGCTCTACCTGGCAAATGGTTAAAATTAATAATCCTGGAGCTACTCTTAGTGAAAGAAATAAAAGAGGGCAGATCCTGGAAAGTAACTGCTGCTCTCAGGAATGTGAGTGGGGAACCTACTGGTGAGTGGTCAACATGTTTCGCGCTTATGGGTGGGTCCTTAAGGGATCCCAAATGCGCTTCGTCAGGACCTAAGATAATTTAAATAGTGAGTGAAAGTGTTTGTGAGTGAAAAAAATAATAATAACAGGTATCAGTGAAGTGTGGTTCTGTATACCTGTTGTACCTCAATATTAAGGTTGATCAGCGTCTTTGCGCTGAGAGGTTTACCTGTCTTATCTGGAAACCTCACCCCAACCTGGATTGGTAGGGAAAAAGGGGGGAGAGACACACACATGGACAGGGGAGAGAAAAATGCAAAGAAAAGTAACATCAAAGTAAATACTTGTACATTGTATGTTAAGAATGCCATATAAGCAACACAGGATAGTTACAATGCAAGCCATGCTTCTAAAGTCAACATAACATGCGCGTGTGACGGACTCGTTTGTGAGGGCTATGACATCAAAGTGCCTTGAATCCGTTACTGTGCAGTGAGAGTATCGTCGTATTCGAGTGTCTCACTTGTCCAGCTGTTCGTGTGAGGCAAGAACCTTACCCCGTGGGAACTGAAGCTGGCTTTTTCGTGGCTATAACGGGAGACGAGCAGTATCTCTACAGTGGTGTGTTTGTTTGTATGAAGATAACACAAATATCTGTAACCGTGAAACAGTGGTGAAGTAAAAGGTAAAAAACTTGATAACTAGTTGAAGCCTACCCTCAAGTTGTAGGGATTAGGGCTCCATCAGCAAAGTGGAGTTGGCATTAGGAGAGACTAACAGAGGGGGAGACAGAGCAAGATGTCATGATAATCGGTATCTATGTCAAACCCAAAAATGGCGCGGCTAGGCTCACCTCTCTCGTTTGGAAATACTCACACGTGCTCCTTCGCCCGGGACGTAGTGACCTACCCCTTCTCCGTCTATCGCTGGAATGGATAGCGATAGAGCGAAGTCATCCGCTTATATCTGATTACTCGTGCTGCACTGTTCTGATTGGGGTTGTCCCTGGGCGCAGACAAATGATGTCACTACGTTGCGTGGTTGGGTAACTATGGCAACAAGTGGGACGCCATTCGCAGACGTGGTAGCGTCTGGGGAGCGATCGTCAGTCTAATTGTTGTGTGAAAGGTTGTCATGGTTATTCTGGCGATATGTAGACGCTTCCTGATGTAGGACGGAGCGTCGTACAAATTGCGGTCTCTGTTGTCAAAGTATGCCCTTCATATCGGAGACTGGGCTCTGTTTCTTGGGAATCGGTTACTATTATATCGTGTTGGGGTAACTACCCGTATTGACGAAAAAAATGTTCGTGTGTATATTATTGAGTATTAATAAAGTTTTTGTGCGAAAAAGCCAAAGATCATGATATAGGGAGATATGGGGGCTTCTGTGGTGAGCTAGTGATAGATGCAGACTCTGTGTAAATTAAAGCCGTTGTTGTGTCCCATCAATCAAAAATAGCGCAAATATACCACATGTTTTGTCGAGTGAATGGGGGGTAGGTATTTAAGCCTGTATTCAGAATGTCTTATAATGGCTATTATTCTTCGATATTCGTCGTATCGAAGGTTGTTCTGCTTGTATGACAGAGCCAGAAGTCTCAGCAGGTGGGGGGATGCAAGTGGATTTTATGTTAGCTCCACCCATGGAATTTCATCGTTCAGACCTGTTGTATCGCATCTTAGTCTATGGACCCATCGTTGTTCCTGTTTGAACAAGATCTGTTTTGTCCAGTGAGGATTGGAATCAATGATGGTCCATCTTAGACTATTAGCGGTGTGTCCTTCCTCTGCAAAGTGTGTCAACAGTTTTGTGTTGGTCTTGCCTCGTCTGATGGTGCTCTTATGTTCCCCCATGCGGACCTTGACTGCTCTAGTAGTCATTCCTACATACCTCTTGTTACATGGGCATACAATGGTGTAGACACAATTGGTTGTGTTACAGTTAGTGTGTCTCATTTGGCGCCACGGTGTATTGAGGCCTAAGTCGATTTCCTTGGAAACCGTAGTCTCTGCACAGCTCGAACAGGAGCCGCAAGGGTAGTGGCCTACTACAGGTGGTAGAGACCAGAGTGTGGTTTGGTGTGTGGTTAGTGGTTTTGGCCTTGTATGTACTAGATGGTCTTTCAGATTCATTGTGCGTTTGAAAGCGAAAAGGGGTGGTGGACCTGGTTCAAACAAACCGGAATTTAGTATAGGCCAATGTCTTCTGATTGCTCTTTGCACATTATTCGAGCTCGGAGTGAATGTGGTGACACAGGTCATTGTGTCTAGTACAGGTTTTTCTTTGGTCTCGAGCAGTGCAGCCCTAGTGCTGTTTTTGGCTCTCTTGTGTGCCTGACGAATAATGTTCTTCGGATAGTGCCGTTTTTCCAGATTATCTCTGAGGAGATCTGACTGTATTTCAAATTCTTTGGTGGTGTCACAGTTCCTTCGGAGGCGTAGGAATTGGCCGACCGGTAGGTTATTCCTGAGTGCCCTGGGGTGGTGACTGTCATAGATAAGGAGATTGTTCCTATCCGTGGGTTTTTTGTAATTGGTAGTGTGTAGACATCCATTATCCAAGGAGATGAGAAGATCCAAAAATGGAATGGATTGACGCGACCTGGTGCTGGTAAACTTCAAGTACGGGTTCAGAGTATTAACCCAGTTACAGAATTCAGTGCACTGGTCTCCATTCCCTTGCCAAAATACGATGACATCGTCTATATAACGACGCCATAGCAGAATGTGCTCCTTAAATGGGTTGTTGTCTCCCAAAATGTGTCTCTCTTCGAAGTGAGCCATGTAAAGGCAAGCCAGACTCGGCGCGAAGGTGCTTCCCATGCTCGTGCCTTGTATCTGATGGAAGAGTTGATTTTTAAAGGCAAAGAAATTCTCCTTCAGAGCCAGGGAAGCACAGTCGCAAATGAAGGAGATTGGTGTTATATAGGGCCATGGTACGATTTTCCGGAGAGTGTCTTCTAGGACCTCCAACGTGGCATCCTGCGGGATATTCGTATAGAGGGCTTCAACGTCCATAGTTACCAGGAAGTCTATACGATTAACGTCAGGGAATTGATCGATGAGATTTAGGACTTCTGTGGTATCTCTCAGGTAGGTAGGTGTCTGGCTCACCAAGGGGCGCAGGTAAAAGTCGCAAAATTTACTCAGTGGTTCTAACACAGAGTTAATACCAGAGACAATCGGTCTGCCGGGAGGGGGGGTGACCCCTTTGTGGATCTTGGGGAGAGTATAAAAGTATGGGGTCCGAGGTTCTTCTGTCGTTAGGAAGTTGGCTTCTTGTTGTGAAATCCAGCCTTCAACGGATGCCTCGTTGACCATGCTCTTGATCCTTGTAGATAGACGTTGAGTGGGATCTTCTGTGATCACTTCATAGTAGGTAGTATTGTTCAGCTGGCGAGTGCATTCTCTGTCATAAGAATCTTGATCCTGGATGACGATGGCACCCCCCTTGTCTGCTGGTTTTAGTATTATCTCCCGATCATCTGTGATGGTACGCAGGATGTGTCTCTCTTTCTTGGACAGATTGTCGTATGGTTGCTTCCTGTCAAGTGTTGCTATGTCTTTCAAGACCGCCTGTTCGTAAGTAAGGACCTCGTGCGGTGTCATGGCCATAGTAGGGGTGAATTTAGATGGTTTCTTCAAACCCGTCTCTGTAGGAGGATTATCTGGTTTTCCTTGAAAGAAAGCTTTGAGTCTAACTTTGCGGAAAAACTGATGCAGTTCTTGGTGTAACTTGAAAGAGTCTTCTTTTGGTGTGGGAACAAATCCTAAACCCTTTTCAAGTAGCGTGGTTTCTTTCTCTGTAAGTGGTCTGGAAGAGAGGTTCACCACTAGGGTTTCTGGCCTCTCGCTTGGCTCCGTAGTGTCATCGGTTCCTGATCTTGCCACTGTACTTTCTTGTAATTTCCTCTTCTTCTGCCTCTTCCTTTGCCCCTCCCTCTGTTGTGAAAAGGTGGGTTCGGGAATTGCTGGAATTGTGTAGGCAGAAGATGATGAGTTGGAGGTACGTGCCACATGGGTGGAGGGCCCATCCATTGTCCCGGGTAGTTCGGTGGTTGGAACGACGGGTGTGTGAAATGGGGTGGTGGTGGAGGATTCTGAAATAAGGGAGGGCGTATTTGTTGAGGAGCCCCTCTGGCGTACTGTGTGTACCGCTGTCCTTCATAACTAGAATCACTGCCGAATGATCCTGTCCTACTGGATCTAGTGCTGCTTCCTTCATCCGAGGATGTGTCATGATTCTGGAAAACATAGTCTTCCTTCGTATAAGGGTATACCTTTTCTTTGTTGAACCGTTTTAAATCTTTTTGAAGTTTTGTGATTTTTTGTTGAGTCAGGAAATCTTTATGTTCGTTCATTTCCTCATTAATTTCCGCAAGTCTAGACTTGAATGAAGAAATGGAGATGCCTGTTTTCAAGCCATTTTCAGCTATAGTGATCTGGATGAGAAGCTCATCTGAGAGACGTTTGGCCGTATTAATTATTAGCACGAGCCAGTCTCGTGTACACTTCCATGCTATTTGTGACCATTCCGTACGGAATGTCAGGTCTTCCAAAAAAATTCTAGGTGGTAAGGTGACTAGGAGACCGTTGGGTGCAACGTTCGCTCTCAGATATTCCGTCATCATTAATCCATGTAGGGCTGTCTTGATTTGTAGTTTCCTAAGTGACTGTAGAGATTTCCAGTCGTCTGCTTTGCTGCCTGTAGCAGCGCTGCCATCATCTCCTAGTAGTGAGGGTGCCCGAAGTATTTCAGCTATTGTGTCATCATCAAAGCTGAGGCCAACGGTATCCATGTTGAGTGTGAGTACTCGGAACATGTGTTTATGCCTAATGTCATGCTATGATGTTTTAGGATGGTGTCTAATGCTAATGTGATAATGCTTAGGTCATTTTGGTACCATTAGTTACTGGTTGTGTTTTATATATACTACCTGCATTCTGATGGTTCTGACCGTGGCCTGATTGGCCTGGTCCTGTATATAATCTCCTGTGAATATTACCTAGTGCCAGTTGGCACAGTGTATTATGTGATTATGTTTCTAATGTGCTTATTATAATACAAAGGCTATTTTCGATATGACCTTGTGTGGAGTTTCTTTTTCAGTGTGCCTAGTGTGTTGCTGCTGTGTGAGTGTGTTGCGCAAACGCTTTACACTTTGCCTCTGGGATAAGCCTGACTGCTCGTACCAAGCTACCAAGGAGGTGAGCAGGGGTTATCTTCAGCGTGTAACTCCCTTGCCCTGACTAGAGTGGTGGTTTCTGCCTGGCTTAGGCGCATTCCCTAGCCAACCAGAAATCCCATTTCTAACATTGGTTGTCAGAGGTGAGGCTAGGACTTGCGTTTGTGCAGTGCCACAGCGACAACTGGTTGCACTATAAACTCTGCATTTAGAGAATCACAGGTTTGGGGATTATTTCAACTGATTATGTTTCTCCTAAAAGTGTCATTTTTTTAATTGTGTTCTCCTGTTGCACTGTGGGTTGTGTATCTTGCCAAGAGAGGGCTAACCTATAATGAGGATCACTTTTTGGAGTACACCCGGGAGGAGAACGAAAATGACAGGGTGGGGACAACAGTAGGTGGGGAGGATCCCATAGATAGGGAGTTCTGGTGTCTGGCGGTACCTCTCCAGTTGGGAGGGTGCAGAAGTCCAGATTGATGGGTGAGAGGGGGATGTGTTTCCCAGTGGGAGAACCAGTGGGTCAGGGACCAGCCAGAAGGGCTGAGTCTCCTAGAAGTGACCATGGCAACACCACTTCTGTAATGTGGGATCTTTGCGCACTGTCAGATGGACAGGGGTCGGGAGATCTGTGCCAGGCAGACTGTCACACAACATATTAGTCATGTGTTACCCTTGGGAGGGATACTGTGTGAGTTCCTAGAAGTCCTGGTGTGCCAGGCAATTGCTCAATGGCAGGATTCTTCCCCAAGGTTGGGAGGCTAGGTTCAGGTTCTGCCTGACTTGGAGGGAAGGACATCTGTAATCAGTGTCCTGACCGGTTTGGCTTCCAGGAATACCACTCCAGGTGGGAGGGTGCAGAACTCTGGAAGGGGGTGCAGAGGGAGGGAGCCCTCTCCTCTGACCCTGGTGTAAGGACGTCTCCAAGGGCCTGAGTGAGCTGGCCTCCTGTAAGGAAGTTTCAGCTGGTGGGAGGGATGTGTTCTGAGGTGCCTCTCCAAGGAGGAGGGTACGGAACCCCAGAAGAAGAGGTAGGGGGAGGAGAGCCTCGCCCGTGACTTCTGGTCAACCTGAGAGTGCAGGCCCTAGGTTGTTGGATCAGTGGCAGTTTATAATTACACTGATGAGGGGTAGAGTGGAGAATGGGTACTATGTGCCTGGGGTTACTACCCCCCACTCTGTAAGTTTGCAAGGAACAGATACATCTGGATGACCTTGGGCCTGGTCCAGGCCGTGGACAGCAAGGGAGTACCAGTGCGGTAGCCCAGTTGGTCCTGGGAGCTTTTACAGAGGGAACCACATGGGTTCAGAGTGGCATAGAACTGGAGGGTGTCCCTGCAGTTGCAGGCCCACGCCCGTGTTCTATCGCTCAAAGCAGGGAAGCCCATCCAGGTGGTGATTGGTCTGCCCTGCGTTTTGCATGGAAGGAGGTTGTGTTGGACTTGCCCCTTTTTGCAGGGTCATCCCTAAACTTTTTGCCTTTCTCCTTGCCTTTTTTCCGACATGGTGTTGGTGGTTTTAGGACTCTGGGCACTTTAGCACTGCTGTTCAGTGTAAAGTGCGTGTGCTCTCTATGATAAAGATGGTAAGATTGGTCTACACTTGTTTGGCCTATTTAATTTACCTCTCAGTCCCTTGTAAAGTGGTATCTCATATACCCAGGGCTGGTAAATTAAATGCTACTGGTGGGCTTGAAGTGCTGATTGTGCCACCCACCAAAGTAGCCTTCCAAACCTATCCCATCTATCTAACACCCTAATTACACCTTTGCAAATAACTTTGAGAAAGAAAGCCGTGAGTTGGAAGATTTGGGGTCATGTGTGTTCCAGATGATAATTTCACCATCAGTCAAAGTCCTGCATTCAAACCACATAAAACAGACTTGGACACTGTGGTAAATGGATCAAAATTCCGTAAGATGGGTAATAACTCACTATGTAATAAGCATGCTGTACAAAGTTCTACAGAAAAAGACACATGACGGAGTTCTTTCTTTTATTAATGTGTGAAGGGCATATCCTTACCAAGTGCATTAATGCTTGGCCGTTTATATAATGTATTATGCAATTTTAAAAGTATTATTTATAGGCGTTTGTGTGCCATGGAAGGCAGCCCTCAGCAGTACACCACATCATTACACTCTACTACAAACCACTCAACAACACAAAATACCATTTCACATAAATCCAATCCAAAACCCACAATCCCACTCCACATAATTCCAATACACACAATACCACGGAATTACTATCCATATAATTCCACAGCACACCATGCCACATAATTCCAATACACATATCCATTCCACTCCACACAATTACACGACTAACTAATTCAATCCAACTCACCTAATTCCACAGCAAACTACATACATATACTCCATAACACATAAGTAAAAAACATTGCCATTTACAATGCCAATAGCTACAACTCCAACAAATGCGATACCTATTACATTTACAATGCTTGTTTTCTCTGGCGACCACCGATTCAAGGATGATCTTTATGGACTTGGACAGGATTACAAGTAAGGTGCCCTGACGAATTTAACTCAGTTAGAAGCCTTTGTCTGAAGCTCTGGGTTCCCAAGGAGGTTCAGTACTGGGGATCCACCTTTCTCCTTTGGACGTGATCCCCGCTGAATAGAAAGCCCGTAAGGGACAGACATGCGACCTCCAATAATATTTACGGGCCGTCGAAATAGTTGCAACATCCTGAGCAGGGCCGGCTCTAGGGCGGTGCAAACGGTGCCACCGCACCGGGCGCTGACTTGGGGAGAGGGCGCCATGTTTATTGTTTTAAAGGCTCCAGATGCCACGTTCCTTGTCCGAGCAATTTCCAAGCATCATTAAAAATGTCACGATAGATAACTCTGGTGATTAATGTTGTTCCTGGTGAGAGACCTGAGCTTTGTCTGGGGAAAGTTTCAACTCATCATAGACAAGAAGGTTAATATGCCTGCTGCAAAGAACTTGTCCCATTCTGCATACACTATAAATAGGTCAAGGAGTTATCGCTTTAGTCATCAAAGACCCTGTTGTTGCTTGCAGTTTAAAGCTAAAATCCTAATATAGAGCAGTGAGCTATTAACTGCCATCAAAGAGGTCATGCAAACTGCTAGAAATATACTACAGCTACATGTTTTTTGTCCATTCTTTCCTTATCCTAGTATTGCAAAAATGTTTCATTTGGGTAGAAATCAACTCTTATTAAAAAGCAAAACCCCTAACAATGATGTTACATTTAAAAATTCTTAATTTGTGCTTTTCCAGACCAAGGACTTTTAAATGATACTGCCTACCAGTATGAATGACATGTGACTCCTACACATTGCAGTCCTCTGTCTTAGGTAACATTTCCTATACACCGATTTACACACGCATGATTGTGCAACGTATGTGTGAATTAAAGTGTGCTGCCACCCTAAACTGGTATGGGGGTGGTAGAAAACTAAACGAATCTAAGCGACAGTGGTTATGGTGACCTGGGGGGGATTGTCAAATGGTGGTAGTGAAGGAATCCGTGGTGAGGTGGTCATGGGGGGGGGGGGTGCCAACAAACATTGTCGCACAGGGCGCCATCAGTACTAAAGCCGGCCCTGATCCTGAGAGAATGGGAGTGCAAGATAAGTCCAGATACTGGAAACCTACTGGGGATACACAACTGAAATGGACTCTGCCTTTGTCAGCGACATCTACACCGTGCTTATAATGCCACTTGCTATGATCATGTACCTGGTTGCAAGCAGGGAAACAAGTTAACAATTGATGGAGATTTAAAAAACATACAGGTAAATGGTTAAGCAAATATTTTGACATTGTCAAAAAAAGACAAATGAAACTCCGAATCTCTGCTACTCATGGGCGTGAAGCGGGGAAAGTGCCCTATTGCACATACTTGAGAGGAGGCTGTTCTCTGTCACATCCCATTCTTTGCCCACTCCATCAACCCCTGGTGCGAGGCTTGCTTTAAATGCACGCGACGTCCTCCTGAGTGTCCGCGCGGCAATCAGCAAAGCGACAGATGCATTCCATGTCCGTCTCCATTAAATCCCTTGACTTTAGGAAGCAATGCCGATTATACATATCTTGCAGCCATCAGCTCCGGGAAGGTACCGTAAGCCCCCATTAGACATGGCCGTGTGTGTGTGTTTATGTCTTAAAGAAACTCTTAGTCTCACTGAAGTCCAATTTCTTAATGGCTTTAAAATTTGAGTATGCAAGGCCTTTCAGAGGAACTTTAGGTGCGTGAAGTGGAGGGGTTTATGCCAGTGTTGATTGCTGTTATTTGTTTGTCAACACCTATTCACGATTACAGTGGTTGATGGGAAATGTATTGCAAGGACACGCTGAAAGCATTGTATTTTACGGCCCTGAACATATAAATAGTGTAATGCTGCATGGTCTTGTAAGATCTCTCAGTCGGTTAGACACTGCAAAAACAAGCTCATGCTTTATAAAATTTAATGGGAAAACATAAACTGTCTTCTAGATTTACACAGATTTAGTGATGAGGAAATACATTGGAAATGTTTTTTAATGTTTCTCAGCTAAGATAATTACACACCAAAGATATAAAGTTAATATTTGCATGTTCATATGTAGCTGAATAATGCTTTCACTGGCTTTTTGTGTGTGAATGATATACCATGCAATTATTTTTTTTTAGAAACGTTTCCAAGCAGTTTAAATATGTGTATGTCAAATGTTATCAAATAAATAGTAGGGCAATGAATTCCTAGGGCAATGAATTCCATTAGTCCACTATATAGTGTGCAACCCACATTTTTTGAATTCTATGCGCCACCCCCTTCTGCACATCTTTGTCGTCTTGCTTGGTAATGGGACATCCTGATTATAGTGACCTAGAAGAGGCACTCGGTAGTGCTTGAATACGCACCATTGTAATAAACAATATTAAAATAATCAACCTCACCCACTTTTAAGTAATGAGTAATGCCATCCCTGCGCCCATGCGCAGGGCACGGTACCCAAATTATGAATTCATGTGACTCATATGACGCACACCTAGCCATGAAGCATCAGCGTGTTGTGAACAATGTGTGGTCCACAGTGGGTGATACAGGTGAAAAGGGGGAATAGAGAGAGCTGAGCTTGGAGCTGGACTATGGCATCAATGGTGTAGGTTTACAGAATGGAGAAGAAGGCTGTTCGAGTGAAGCTCCCGAAAGTAGAAACAAAACGCTTAACGTAAATGCTCTGGGTTAGGAGTAGGGATTTTATACCAGTGCAGCATGAGCCATACCTTAAATTAAAACCAGGGGGCATATTATCAAGCCAGGCGATAAAATTATCACCGCTTTAGCAACAGAACGGCGATAACGGGCTTGATAATATGCTCTATGGAATTCCAATTGAAGCCCATGTTAGATGTGAAGGACATCTAACATGGGCTTAAATAGGAATTCCATAGAGCATATTATCAAGCCCATTATCGCCGCTTTAGCGGCAGTTTTCTGCCGCTAAAACGGCGATAATTTATAATAGCGTCTCCAAATCCACATTTGAATGGAAAAAAATAAATATTTAGAAAACATTATTTAATAACCCTGCCCCAAAATGGAATTCAGAAACCATCGCCTCAAACCCTTAAAGGCCAGTCCAAATAGGCATTGGCAGTGCCATTAGGTCTGGCTTTAAACGAATGGTGTATGGTAACGTGAAGCACTGCAGGTAGATAGCATGGGAGTGAATATGTATTTATGTGGAAACAGATAATTGTACAATATTATCGGTGTAGGTAAACGTCAAGTGAAAGTTGCACTGTTAAGTCAAATCTAAAAATCCATGTACTTACTGCCCCCTCCCATCTGTGCTGCAGCCAGAGAAAAACCCCATAAATGATCTTGTTATCCAAGGCACCTTGTGATCATTAAGATATCAGGTGTGTACCCCTAGAATTCAAGCTTAGGCAGTTGAATAAATAAACAAAATGATTACAGCTGTGGGGAGGGCAAGCACTTTATTTGAGGAAGCACGCAACATTTGCCCAGTCGTTGCTCAACACTAAAATAATAAAAGCTTACACAGAGGTTCTCTTAAAAAGGTACAAGTCTCCCAATCTCAATTCTCTCAGTCCACACACACAAAAGACACCTATGGGTGCGTGAAAAGCAAACTCAATATTGAGATATCAAAAGACACACAATTGATGGACGGAATGCAGAACAAATCAAAACATTCTCCCCAGTCAAGAGATCTGGGTTAAATCCATCATTCTTTTGCTCACCATGCCACCCAGTTTAGACCTGGCCATATGCATATCAGTCTTGACCCTGTGCCTCATGGGAACAGTCCAGCCTGAACTGCTAAGCCAGGTCCTCACTGGACCGGACACAAGCATCCTAGGACCGGTTTCGGAGTTTCACCCCTCTTCAGCCAGGATAGCTTGAATCCAGTGGCAGAGTGAGCCTGGGACCTACATGTAGGCATACCCGGCGAACTTAGGTTGAGAAAGCAAAAGACACACAATTGATGGACGGAATGTAGAACAAATCAAAACATTCTCCCCCAGTCAAGAGATCTGGGTTAAATCCATCATTCTTTTGCTCACCATGCCACCCCAGCTTAGACCTGGCCATATGCAAAGCAGTCTTGACCCTGTGCCTCATGAGAACAGTCCAGCCCGAACTGCCAAGTCAGGTCCTCCCTGGACTGGACACAAGCATCCTAGGACCGGTTTCAGGGTGTCACCCCTCTTCAGCCAGGATAGCTTGAATCCATTGGCAATATTGAGATATGGCATCACCTCCGTCCCTTCCAGACTCATCTGACATTTAGGTAGCAGTTTGGTACACCCAACTCTAAGCAATATTTGTAAGCTCTACTTTTATTTAAAGTATGGGAGAAACTTGCATTTGAAACAGCTCAAAGCATTCCAGTCTGAGTACACAAAAGTCAGCCCCAAGGTGGTGCTAAATTTTCCTTCGCAGAAAGCCTAATTTATTACAGACTTCTGCCTACATTGTAACATCCTCTAGAGTAGGCACTCTTTAATGGTAACCCTTAAAAAGGGGTTTCTCACAAAAGTTAATATACAACATTCCTATCCATTAGCTCATATATTAACAGTATTACAGAATGACATACACCTACTTGACTCACTTCTTGATCATCTATATACAGTGTTATAATTATCCCTATGTCACTTCACCCATCCTAGCTTGGCATCTAATCCAAGCACCACGTTTTGTGGAAAAGTCCAGAAATCTGCTACTTCGCGTGGTTTCCATACAAATCAATAAAGGCTAAATACATGGGAGTTCTAATTCACATTTACGTTTTTGTCGATCTTAATCACTACTATTGTCAAGGTATCAATTTGCTGCCATCTTTGCTCTGCAAGATCCTCACCCTATTCAACTTCACCCATCGTGTGAAGTGGATAAGGTCATTGTTAATGACACCGCTCAACTACTTTAATGTGGCATATGCTCTACTTCCAAAAAATCATCTGAAACAATCCAACAATCACAAATTCAAGCTCCCAGACTTTGCTTCAATTTACAAAAGCATGAACAAATAAACCTAACAATTAAAGTTCTTCATTGACTGCCAGTAAATGAAAGATTAAAGTCCTTTGTATGGGATATTAATTGCACAGGATACTGCGGTACAAGCAGAATATTCCACTCGTTCTATCTCAATAAGGACGCTCTAGTCACTTTTGTCTTATCAGATTACTCAAAAGGCCATCAATCAACAATAACATGAAAGCACTCCCTGGGAGTTTGAAGCCCAACGATGCAGAATGATTTAAACCCAGCCTTGAGAACAGAAGTCCCCAACAGGTACCACAGAAAATTCCTTCTAACGTGAGCTAATAAGGCTAGTATTTTATTAGAGCACACATCTGAAGGGATCCAGTGATCAGTACTAGACTGTGTTCATGTCCCACAGAAGACTGGCCCTTTGATAATCCACAAAGGATTGTAAGGATCCTGCAAGCCAGTGAGGATGTACAAGAAAATATGGAGGCATGAGGTCACATGTCAAACACTTTTATAAGGTTATTAAATTGCAAGGTGATTTGCCATAGCCTTTTAAAATAGTATTTACATGATATATTGTTCCATATAGTAAGTGGTACACCAGTTTCCATTGAGTTTTAAGCTTTTCCTCATCCGGCGTCAGTATGTCGTTCATTCCTGCTTTTTTGTCATTCTGGGACTTGACCCACCGTAAATCACCAAATGCAACAAAAAAAACTACATGTATTCGGTGCTCAATTCTGACCAAGGACGGTCACTAAAAAGTAACAAGCATTTGCAATGCAATCGGTCTCGCCTTTGGGACCTTATATGACATTAGCCTGGATGCTGAAACATCTACCTTTCTTTAACATGGAGGTAAAGACAGTATCAAACAGCGTGACACGCCAGGTATGGGAACACATGGAGAGAAATGTTGCCTTTCAGTGGGAAATGGTTTAGTCTAAAGCTCTGTTTTTAATATAAAAGTAGGGCCTTTGGTGGTCATATCACTGAAAATACAAGATTTGAAAAAAATATTATTGTCTACGGGTGCTCGTGGAAGACAATTTCTATGGACTGGAATCTAGAGAATGCTAAAATGATTCTGGTATTTCACTGACCTCTGCTGGTCGTTTTCTATCAAGAAAGTTCAATAGAGGCAGTTGCCAGAAAAATAAAAAATCCCTCACCAGAAAGCAATTCTAGTATTTTACTGACCTCTGCTGGTTGTTTTCTATCAAGACAGTTAAATAGAGGCAGTTGTGGAAATATGGATTTTTCTGGTCAGTTATGTCCCCTATCTTGGACCCCAACGGTTCCATGTGCATGTCACAAGTACATGTATGTTCCCTCCAGTTCCAGTTATGAAGACGCAAACACATGCGCGTCCACCGTCAACATGTCCTTTGACAGATCCGCCATGAATAGGCCGGATATTCCATTCCTAAATATGAAAGGCCATCGGCTTTATATGGTTCACTTATGCCACTTTACAGTCCAGGCAAGTAGGCCCTGATTCTGTCATCAAAACTCCTCTTGCCTTCTGCCTCTGAAAGCTCCAGTCCGAGCCTGCATCTGTGACCATGAACTTTGTCTCATTCTCTGCGCAGCTCACGAAGCCTGACATCAGCCCATTCTCTGCCAAGAACTGTATTTCACCTTCGAATTATCTGCCTCCCCCTCAGCCGATGCATTCCTGCCTAGTAGTTTAAGTAAACATTCTTCCAGTTACCAAGCAAAAAGGCCCAACTTCTCTGTCCTCATGCAAGTAATTCATAGCCCTGTTACCATGGAATATTCCTACCCCCTCGCATTCAGTGTAGACACTTAGACGCTTGTACACGCACGCACAGTCAGTATAGAATAGATTCTGTCCGAGAGTCCTTCTTTTGTGGATAACATAGTTCTTTAAACATAGGATGTTAGATATGATTTGGGATTAGGTTGACTTGACCCCCCAGACTTCTCGTCTCCACATATAGAGCTAAATGTCAAATCCCCGTCACCCCCTAGTTACACGTCAATTACACGTCATACTGCTGCGCGCGCATTTAGGCCAAGTATTATCTTATAGATCCACCTATGTATGACATCATAACCAATCATGTTCCTTTTTACTCATTATTACACCCATTTTCGGTTACGCAGACCAAACGTCAATTTCCTTATCAATTGTTACGCCTACTGTATTCACTTCATTATAATGTATGTACTATAAAAGTTACTTCTTGTCAATAAAGTATGTACTTCACTTCCTGAACCCCCGTGGTGATGGAACTTGAAGCATCCGATTATAATCGATTATTGGAATAAAGCCCATTCCGAAACTCTAATATCACGGATTCTGCCTCTCATTTTACTGAGCTATTTTATAATGTTTCTGTATCAAATTCAGTCCCGGTAAAGGAATTTTTATTTACCACATGATGGCGCCCGAACAGGGACACTTTCTCATCTCACGCGCCGGCGGTGAGTTGCAGGCCCGGTCTCCTGCCACAGCTGGACGGACAATAACGCGTACCAGCAGGATTTCCTGTATCTCCCTCCGGTCAAGCGGGGGCGACTGAGACTGCGATCAACACCCAGACGAGGCGGTGAGAAGTGCGAAGTATCCCGACCAGAGCCTAGCTGAGAGAGCAAGATCCGAGGCATACAGAGACCCACCAGTTCGAAGTCAAGCCCAGTTTCCGACGAGTCGAGTCAAGTCCAGTCCGGTTCAAGTTCAAGTTACCGAGGCCTTCCGTTTCCGAAGCTACCCGGTGAGTACCATTACTGGGGAGGCATTTCTGACGTGCACATAGGTTGTGCCGGTCAAGACGGGTTTGGGTACACAAATCTGGTCTGCACTGTTTCAGCAGTGTATATGTACTGTTTAGCAGTATATCAAGTATTCCGAAGTATCTAGTTATTGTCGAGAATTATGCTTGGTGATTTAGTTTTGCAGACGATCATCATTGTTGTTCATTTAAATGTTAAATGTTTAATGTGTTAAAACGTCCTGCATATTGTGGTATGAATGACTGTTCATTATTGTGTTTTTTGTATTAGGTGTGTTCAAGATTAAGTATCAGATCAGTTGTCAATATGCCGCTCTTCTCGAAATTAAGACAGATCACTACTAGAAAGGGGGTACTTGAAGAAGCCGTCCCTATTCCTCCTAGGGATACTCCAGGGCACTTCATGTATCACAAACATGGCTTAGACGCTATATTATTTCTTGATTTATGGGTAGACTACACCAAGGGATTACCAGAAAGTCAGAGATGGCCCGCAGCGGGAACCTGGGATGCAGAGTGCATCATGAAAGTCGAGGAAGAGTTATGGAAAAGGAAAGTCAGACAGTCACAGAAAGACGCCGTTGAGTTATGGCGTAAAGAATCTCATAGACGTACAGAAAAAGCACGTAGACAGGAAGAGAAGAGTAAAGAGAGTTCAAACAAAATTCAAGAAAATCTATTAATTGAGGAAGGTATCCGAGTGAAATCAGAACAAGTAGACAGACAAAGAAATGCCCTTATGAATGGTATGTATCCCCTTCTGGCCGAAGGATTACCTAAGGCTACTCCAGAAATACCGAAAGACTTGCCACCCCCATTATTCCCAATCAAGGTACATCCTAAGGGGCATCCTAGAACCGCAGAAGATGTTTTTCTTTCCTCATATTTAGATGACGCAGCTCCCGAGTATACTAATTCCGTCCCACGTAGACCGCATACCAGGGAGGTCCAACGCCAAGATCCAGCACCCGTATCCCTACAGCAACAAATCGAGTCACAAGTTCCGGCAAGCACATCTGTTTCTGCATCTGTTCCTACAGGTACTTCTATAGCTGAGTCCACACCTATAGTTGCTGTGTCACGTTCGACGAATCCTTTCACACCCGACGCCCCAGACGGGGCCACGGGAGGTGCTACCAATATTTTTTCTACGCCACCTAGAATAAATAAACTTATTTTTCAAGAGTCAGCGCATTCACGTACACCCAAATTCGTAAGTGATCGTACGCTTAAGGAACTTCTTATAGATTGTAGATATGACCCGGTGCTCGGTAAAGAGGACGAAATGATCCTGGCATCATTACGTATCAGACGAGCCGCAGGGTATTTAGCGAAGCTACCAGGAATGACTGCGCATCTAGATAAAATATATCATTTTGTTCAAACAGGGCGAGATCCAGAATGTATTAACAGAGCTATGGAATACCAGAAAGTAGAGATACAGGGGGAACTGTTACGTTTCCTCATAAACTGTGTGATCAGAAATCAAGACCGACCGGGGGTAGATCCGGAAGCAATGAAAATTCTTACAAAATGGAGCCAGAATATATCAGAAGGGAGACACGATAAGCAAAATTGTATAATAGCCATGTGCCGAAAGATCCGTAAAGAAATAGAACGCCTACACGAGGAGAGATTAGAGACAGACGAGTTCGAACAAAGCGAGGAAGAAGGGTCAGGACTGCCCGCAGGACAGTCGGACACCATAGCCTATGTAGGTAGAGGAAGATCTTGCAATAGGGATCAGACTAGATGTCATACTGACTCAATACGTCCAATATGTCCAGATAATGACAGGAATTTCCAAATACCTATAATTAACATAAGGTCTAACGAGCATTCGTTCCAAACAGCCGACAAACTACTCCGAGAACGAAGGGGTTATCATTTTCTCGATTCTATGGATGAACAAGATTTAGCAAGGGCAGCTGTCCATTGGGTGGACAGTCCCGGAAAATATAGTGATGAGACAGTAGTACGCACATTTTTGAATCTCACCCCAGATGAGCAGAGGTTAGCTGGGATTTATATGATTCAACAACTCATTATACTATATCAGAGTCAGCATTCGGACCCTGGTCCCTTACCTGACATATTGACTGAATTGCTTATGAATAAATGGAGAGGTCCAGGTACTAAATTAATTAAAGAAATTCTAGTATCAAGAAAGCAGTATATTCTTTTTGTATGCTCAGAGCATGTCTCATTGCCTGTCAAGGAAAGAACCACGTATCACCTGGATAGACAGAATCCCTTACGAGAAGTACACCCAATAAAAGGCGAGGACAATCAGTTTAAACGCGTATTTGTATATACGCCCATATCGAAAATAGAATTGTTAGAAATGAAGAAAGTGGTACCCAGTCATGACAAAGACCCAGCGGGTTTTCACCGAGAAATTAAAGACATGTTACTCATGGGAGAGTATACCTACCCCGACATTATGACAATATTAAAGGTGTTGATGCCTGCTGGCATTTATGAGAAACTCAAGGAAAAAGAGTGGGAGGTAGGTGACCAAAAGATAGAATGGTCAGCATTAGAAGCAGAAGAAAGGGCCCGAGGTCCAGGTTCGGGGCTTGGGGACAAAACTAAAGCACTACCAGGTCTACTAGTACAGGTACTGCCACGTTTATTAACTACGAAAAAGGAAGATTGGGGTACAATTTCAGCCTGTAAACAGAAGCAAGATGAAGACACTAGCGATTACTATGCCCGATTCGAGAAATGTTTTGGTATAAATAGTGGCATAAAAGCAAGTAGCGAATCATACCCGCATCTGTTCGTAACAAAATTAGTGGAAAATGCCCTGCCCCCAGTAAAGAATAGAGTATTAAAATTCGAGAGTACCTGGCAAGGTAACACTCCAACACAAATGTTACAAATGTTACAGTACCACCACAATAGAATTAGAGAGGAACAAGAACATGAACACAGACGCATGAAAGACACAAAAATGAAAATGCTAGTTTCCCAGACAGTTCCAGCTGAAGGACATAAAAAGGGTATGACACATTCCGATTCAGCAGGACCTGTAAAAGGGACATGCAATTATTGTAAAAAGCCAGGTCATTACGTACACGATTGTCCAGTGCTAAAACATAATATCGCCATAGGTAAAACACAAGAAAGATCACGGCCACTAAGACAAGATCAGAAGGAACAAGGAGCTATGCAGCATGCCCAGGCCATGCCAGCCGCACAACAGCCAATACAGTTTGTGCCAGCTGCACCACCGTTGCCTGTTGCTGCCACACAGACAACAACACGACAAATGTATCAGACCGCACAGTATGAATATCCCGAGTATCAGCGTTACGCATGAACTAGCCTAGAGAGGGAAGTTGACTTACCCCTTATCGAGATTCCTGTAGATCAAGAAGGACCTTATGTACATAGTGAATTATTAGGTCAAGATAGAACATTTTTACTCGATACAGGGGCAAGTCGAACAACTATAAAACGTAGTGAAGTTCCAGGGGCACCCCTCTCAGGCTCTCAGAATATTTCCCTTGGTTTTTCAGGAAAACCTATTGTTAATGAAGTATCACAGCCTCTTCCACTTACGATAGGACCTCTGACCCGAACTACAGATTTATTGCTTACTAAATCATGTCCAGAAAACTTGTTAGGAATAAAAACGTTGAAAGCCCTAGGAGCCATAATATGTTGTTCTCCGGAAGGAGTAAGGTTGTTTTTACGTGATTTTAAAGGTCACTATGTATCTAGAGACATGGATCCCCGACTGCAGACTTTACCTACACATCTATGGGCACAAGGCCCTACTGATGTTGGTTGCATGAATATTACACCATATCGAGTCACACTAAAGGCAGGAGTGGTGCTACCACAAATGCGACAATACAAGTTACCACCAGATGCTGTAGCGGCTTTACTACAAATCATTGACGAGCTCATTGCCCAAGGAGTAGTTGTAGAAACAGACTCCAATGTATGTAATTCACCGATAATTCCGATTCTTAAACGAACAGATCCTACAGCTCCGCCAGTATATCGATTGGTTATTGATCTGCGCGAGTTAAACAAATGTATTGTGCCACAATTTCCTGTGGTCCCAGATATCTCGTCATTATTGACAGCTATTGATTCCGAAGCCACATTCTTTACTGTAATTGATCTCAAAAATGCCTTTTTCAGCGTCCCAATAGATCCGGAAAGCCAATATTTGTTCGGATTTAGTTTAAATGGGCGTAGCTTTAAATTCTCCCGCGCACCTCAAGGATTTACAGAAAGCCCCAGCATCTATAGCCAAGCACTGAAACGAGAACTTGACAGTATCCACATGCCAGTTAACACCGCCTTGCTTCAATACGTCGATGATCTGCTGATCACCGCCCGAAGCGAACCCGAATGTGAAAAAGCATCACTGACAGTTTTACAATTTCTAGCCGAAAAAGGGCACAAGGTGTCCCCTTCTAAGCTGCAATTCTGTGTCCAGCGAGTTGTTTATCTTGGACACTCGCTGTCCAAGGAGGGAAGGCAGCTTACACCCGACCGCATTCAGTTAATAGCTAACATGTCAATACCCAAGACACAAAAGGAGGTGCGGGCTTTCATAGGCCTCACTTCATATTGTAGGCAGTGGATCCCTCAGTATGCATTTCTAGCAAAACCACTCATTCAGTTAACCATACAGGAGGCAGCCACATCGACTGTTCTCCCTTGGACTCAGGAACACACACAAGCTTTTGAAAGCTTAAAGAAAGCTTTATGTCAAGCACCCGTTTTAGCAACGCCATGTTACAGAAAACAGTTTACACTTTTTGTTACAGAGCGCGAAGGTACTGCCTTGTCAGTACTCACACAAGAACAAGCAGGAGCACGCAAACCATGTGCTTATTTTTCTAGTACATTAGATCTCGTAGCTCAGGCTTTGCCTGCATGCCTGAAATCAGTAGCAGCGACAGCTTTAGCAATCAGACAAAGCGATGCCATAGTGTTAGGACATCCATTGACAGTTCAAGTACCACACGCAGTAGAGGTTCTTGTAAATAGAACGCAAACACAACACTTGACTATAGCGCGACTTACAGGATACGAGCTTACATTGTTTCAGCCACATATAGAAATCAGACGCTGTAACACATTGAATCCTGCCACACTTTTACCAGTAGTCGGAACAGACCCACTAGCCCATGACTGTATTGAAGTTATTACAATAACAACAAAACCCAGACAAGACTTAACCGATGTCCCATTGTCAGATCCAGACCTGACCTTGTATGTAGATGGTTCATGCATGAGAACAAGTACAGGAGAGTTAGTAGCCGCCTACGCAGTCACAACAGATACTGAAGTCATTGAAACTAATCGTATAAATACTTTGTCAGCTCAAGCCGCAGAACTTATCGCTCTGACACAAGCCTGTATTCAAGCCATGAATAAAAAGGTCAACATATACACTGACTCGCGTTATGCATTCGGAGTTGTACATGACTTCGGCGTGCTGTGGCGAGAGAGAGGTTATTTAACTTCCCACGGTGCCCACATTCAGCACGGACCCCTCATTCATGCATTATTAGATGCAATACATCTACCCACTGAAATATCAATTATGAAATGTAAGGCCCATACGAAGGTTACTGATACCATTTCCCAAGGCAATGATCTAGCCGACAGAACAGCTAAACTGACTGCTCAAACTCAAACCCCCGACATGACAAAGACAATAGTCCCAACACCGACACATTGTATGACAGTCAAAGATCCTACTCTTGACGTAATTGACATACAGACACATGCTACACCAGACGAAATACAGAAATGGACTGAATTAGGAGGGATCCAAACGGATCAAGGATGGATGATGAAGGAAAAGTCTGTATGGTTCCTTCCTGATTCAATGGTCCAAGTTATAATTAACACTATACATAGTCCAGCACATCTAGGAGAAAAAGCTATGCTAGACAGCATTCAACACATTTGGTTCAATAAACATTTACGAGCAGCAGCAAAACAAAAGGTCCGTACCTGTATGATCTGTTGTCAGTTCAACCCAGGAAAAAGCGTTCCCGTAGAACAGGGTGGATTTCATACTCCTAATCCTCCTTTTGAAGTCCTCCAGATGGATTATATCCAGATGGAACGATGTCGAGGATTCAAATATGTTCTCGTAGTTGTTTGCGCTCTGTCCCGTTGGACGGAGGCATACCCGGTTTCAGATTACACTGCCCCGACTACTGCCAAACAGTTGGTTCGAGAATTCTTCCCACGATACGGTTTACCACGTGCTGTTTACTCAGATAACGGCCAGCCGTTCTCATCCGAATTAATGAAACACGTTTCACTTCTGTTAGGATATCAGTGGAAATTCCACTGTGTCCGACATCCCGAGGCAGCAGGTCTCGTAGAAAGACATAACCAGATACTGAAAATTAGAATGTCCAAAATATGCAGAGAGAAAGGTGTCGACTGGGTAGTAGCGTTACCAGTTGCACTCTTTTACATGAGAATGGTAGCACACTCTCGAACAGGGCTATCCCCGTATGAGGTGATCTTCGGTAGACCACCGAATATGTGGGGGACGCCTATACCACGCAAAATAACTGATATTGACTGTAATATGCTGACAGATTACTTGGCTTCCTTGATGTCTGCACTACAATCTTCTCGTTCACAGGTAGCTGCAGCCTTTCCCGACAACACTGAGGTGAAACCCCATGACGTTGTTCCGGGTAATCTTGTCTTTGTGAGGAATTTCGACCGAAAGACTCAGCTGGAGCCCAGGTGGAAAGCACCCAAGTTGGTCCTGTTGACCACAAGAACAGCCGTGAAGATCGAGGGCCGCAAGGGCTGGATTCATTCAAGCCACATCAAGAAATTTCATGGACTATCTTCGGATATAGACATTGTGCCCTGCACTCCCTCACAGACTGATACAAAACTCCCTTTTGTTGAACCGAACAAATCTGAAAATTACAAACTAAAGCTTAGGCCCACCAAGTCGAGCAATTTGATTGTTTAAGTCCTCTCCAAGGTGAAGCGGTTGAATTGTCTCTGACATGTATCCCTTGGACCTGAGTAGAGATTATACCCGAAAAATGTTGAAACGACAGGCGTATTGTAAATCACTGCGTAGCCACTGCATAGTGACATTATTAATTTTGTTTTTATTGAGTCTTTTAATAATTATTACAAGTATGTTGTTGCACATATATTACCCTATTTCTAGACATGTTTATAATGTTGCTGCTGAACATTCTTTTAGTGACTTACCTCCGCATGAATTGTCTTATAGACTTGCGCTGCGCAATAACACTTTCATTAGTATGTTACATCATTCCCATCAGACTAGTAATGCCACCAATTGTTGGGTGTGTGGCCGACTCCCTCCCTATCAGAATTATGAAGGAGTCCTGCCTTTCTTTCCACATCCATTTACACATAATGGCTCCTGTGGAGCATGGTTTAGTTTAATTAATTCCATAGACTCAGACACAGCAGTTTACCAAGATCATTGGGTATGGGGAAATCTGAACCTAGCTTTACTCAAGGTCTGTTACCCTGACAAGGAGGGTCGCCCCAAAAGAACAGGAACTGATCTAGAAAATGAAGTATATGGATTAGGAAATTTTACACCTAATCTCATGATTCTAAATGTCGTATCCGAGGTTGAACTAGTCTTACCCACCATGTCAGTATTCCCAGCGAAGGGTGAATTGTGTGTAAGAAAGGTTGGTTCCATACATATGGGCCATAGTAAATGCACTACTATAGTCGAATTCAGTGATCAAGGAAAATCTTCATTTAGAGCTTCCCGCCACTCCTACTTTATATGTGGTCAGACGACATATATGCGTCTACCCCTAGATTGGGATGGTACCTGCTACATTGCATTCCTTTTGCCACCTGTTTTCCTAGCTCCTCCTGATTATTACAGAAATATTCATTTAGTACACAACAGAGAACGGAGAGATCTCCCCATTGTCGATTACACTGAGACGGCATGGGACAAGTATGTAGATTTTAATAAAGGCATCTTTCCCTATATAGGTACTGTTACTAATAGTAAGCTGATACGTAGATTAACTAGAACCCTTGAAGCAGTAGTGAATGAGACTATTTCCGCCTTAGGCAATTTAACGGAAGAGCAGTCTGCTATGCGGATTGTTGTGCTTCAAAATCGTCTTGTCCTTGACGTCATCCTGGCTGATAGGGGCGGAGCTTGTAGGGTCATCGGATCAAGCTGCTGCGTATTCATACCAGAAAATTCGCCATCTGTATATAAAGCCATCACTCGCCTTCATAAGATTGTAAGCCAGATAAACCAGAACCCAGGCACTTGGACTTGGTCCAGTTGGTTTTGGAATGCGGTATCAGCCTGGGGATGGAGAGTTTTATCCTTCCTAGGTATTGGCCTTCTCATACTATTCAGTTGCTGTCTATGTCTACAATGTGGACCAGCGATTTGTGGTCTGTGTGCCACATCGTGCATTCCACATCAAGATTTTCATTCAAGATCCCGGAAGAAGAAAGAAGAACAAATGATGCTATATGAACAGATCAATGGATTGATGAAGATTGATATCTCTTGAAGGGCAAGTAGGGGACAAGGAGGGAATGTGGAAATATGGATTTTTCTGGTCAGTTATGTCCCCTATCTTGGACCCCAACGGTTCCATGTGCATGTCACAAGTACATGTATGTTCCCTCCAGTTCCAGTTATGAAGACGCAAACACATGCGCGTCCACCGTCAACATGTCCTTTGACAGATCCGCCATGAATAGGCCGGATATTCCATTCCTAAATATGAAAGGCCATCGGCTTTATATGGTTCACTTATGCCACTTTACAGTCCAGGCAAGTAGGCCCTGATTCTGTCATCAAAACTCCTCTTGCCTTCTGCCTCTGAAAGCTCCAGTCCGAGCCTGCATCTGTGACCATGAACTTTGTCTCATTCTCTGCGCAGCTCACGAAGCCTGACATCAGCCCATTCTCTGCCAAGAACTGTATTTCACCTTCGAATTATCTGCCTCCCCCTCAGCCGATGCATTCCTGCCTAGTAGTTTAAGTAAACATTCTTCCAGTTACCAAGCAAAAAGGCCCAACTTCTCTGTCCTCATGCAAGTAATTCATAGCCCTGTTACCATGGAATATTCCTACCCCCTCGCATTCAGTGTAGACACTTAGACGCTTGTACACGCACGCACAGTCAGTATAGAATAGATTCTGTCCGAGAGTCCTTCTTTTGTGGATAACATAGTTCTTTAAACATAGGATGTTAGATATGATTTGGGATTAGGTTGACTTGACCCCCCAGACTTCTCGTCTCCACATATAGAGCTAAATGTCAAATCCCCGTCACCCCCTAGTTACACGTCAATTACACGTCATACTGCTGCGCGCGCATTTAGGCCAAGTATTATCTTATAGATCCACCTATGTATGACATCATAACCAATCATGTTCCTTTTTACTCATTATTACACCCATTTTCGGTTACGCAGACCAAACGTCAATTTCCTTATCAATTGTTACGCCTACTGTATTCACTTCATTATAATGTATGTACTATAAAAGTTACTTCTTGTCAATAAAGTATGTACTTCACTTCCTGAACCCCCGTGGTGATGGAACTTGAAGCATCCGATTATAATCGATTATTGGAATAAAGCCCATTCCGAAACTCTAATATCACGGATTCTGCCTCTCATTTTACTGAGCTATTTTATAATGTTTCTGTATCAAATTCAGTCCCGGTAAAGGAATTTTTATTTACCACAGAACCGAAAGAAAAGACCCTAAGTGGAAGCAGACAAGTCCTAGGGTTGATCTCAAGAGCCCACAAAGTACATACACATAGACTTATTCACTAAAGTATATATCCTAAAGTATATACTAAAGTATATACAAGAGGTCTCGAATGCTCGACCTGAAAACTGTAATTTTTTTGTTCCCAGTAACTCAAATTTAGAGTTCCAAGGTTGATTGCAATGAAATTAGATGAAGTACCTCAGCTCAAGTTACAAGAGGCATTTCAACATGGGACACGGGGATACTTTATTAGGAAATGTATTTTCTTCTTATATCCAAGACAGTCTGGTAACATATTGCTTTCAGTACTGAGAAGACTGTCCCTCTGTGCAGGCTAACTTGAAACTGTGTCATAGGCAAAGTGATGGAGGCCATCCGTGGATCTCAGAAACACAGGTAAGAATTAAACATTCTCAGAAGACTGTTAGAAGTGCACATGACCTTGTGTTTGCCAAGCCTATCAGCAGATAAACATGTTTCCATATAACTAAAGGAGGTGGGATGGACAAGTGGTTTGACTGCTCCAACTAAGGAAACTGCTGCTACAACATTACTTCACATGGAGATAACTTATTATAAATAAATGCTTAATATAAGTGTCATCAGGGCCACACAAGTTTATTATGTTTCACATTCCAGTCCCCGTCAGTTGGCATATACACCATACTATGTGGGGCTCTACAAGCAGACATTTCACTGACACCAAAACAAGAACCAACCCACTTGTCTCATTCATTTCTCAGAGGAAAAGAAAACCCTAAGGGACAGATTTATCAAAGGATGCATTGCTCTTGCATTATTCACGTCGTAATGCAATGGCAAAATATAATGCAAGGGAAAAACACAGGACAGCCACCTGACCGAATGGAAAAACCTCACCAGAGGCAATTATGCACACCATCCTTTCAGGGGTCACAATGGACCCATCCCCCCACTACATCCACATCCTGGGAACATCACATATCAACACCACCCTGACCCACATCATCAACACATCCATCATATACCCCACTTTTCCTGGTGAATTGGAACTTGCAGAAATCAACGTCATCCTCAAGAAGCCCACAGCCGACCCAAATGAACTGAGCAACATCTGATCCATCTCTCTGCATCCCTATCTAGCCAACCCACCTCCTGCTTCCCTATCTAGCCAACTCACCATCTTCTATCCAACACTCAATCAGGATTCAGATATAACTACAGAACCGTAACAGCACTCATTGCAGCCATTGATGACATTTAAATCTTCCTGGACTGAGGAGAAATAGTGGCCACCATCCTGCTCGACCTCTCTGTGGCTTTCAACACTGCCTCCCATAACAGCCTCATCAGAAGATACCACAAGATTGACATACGAGGAACTGCCCTCTCTCTTCTCCTCACGGGAAGAACCCAAAGAGTCAGGCTGCCACCATTCATATCAGAGAGCAAGATATTGATACATGAAGCCCAACAGGAAATGTCCCTCAGCCCCACTGAGCCCAACATATACAAGACACCACTAACTAGCATCATCTGATCACAAGACATCACCTTCATCTCCTACTCCAATGACACCCAACTCATCCTCTCCCTGATGGACAAGAGAACCACCACCAGGACCAACTTCAACAACTGCATGACCATGGTAGCAGACTGAATGTGAGCGAACAGCCTGCAGCTCAACTAGGAAAAGACAGAGGTGCTGGTCTTCGGTGACAAGACCTTCCCACGGGACTCCATCTGGTGGCAGTTGGAGCTAGGACCAACACCCATACCCACAGACCATGCAAGAAATCTAGGCACCATTCTAGATCAAAAGCTCAACATATCGGCTCAAGTCAACTCAGTGTGCACCTCCTGCTTCCAGATCCTGTGCATGGTTGCCTCAGAACACCAGACTGACTGTTACTCAAACACTCATCCCACTAGGCTGGACTACATCAACACTCCCTATTTTGGAATCTTCAAACAACAGCTACACAGACTCCAGACCACCCAGAACACCGCTGCAAGACTCATACTCGAACGCCTACACAGCACCCATATCGCACTGCACCTCAAGAAGTTTCACTGGCTCCCCAGTCACAAGTGCAGCCAATTTAAACTTCCCATACACACACAAAATGCCATACACAATACAGGACCAGAATACCTGAACAGCTCATTCACTTTCATCAGCCCACCAGACACCTACACTCTGCCTCCCTCTCACTCCCACACATTCTCCGCATCTGCAAAAGCAAAACTGGAAGCTGCTCATTCTAATACATCGCACCCAAGACTTGAAATGACCGCCCTCAACATATCAGAGCCTTCTCCTCACTTCTTGAGTTCGGCAAGAAGCTGAAGACCTGGCTCTTTGTATAAGCGCATTGGGGACCACATACCTACACACTTGCCCAAGTGTCTGGATACACTCTCAGGTGTGTGATACAAATCAATATACCATACCATAACATGATACAGGCAAGGGCAACACAATCCTTAAGTCAGATTTATGAAGCCACACAGAGCCACCTCGCATAGCCCCGAGTGGCATGTAAAATTGGAGTGATACAATTCCGAGTAAGTCACTGGCTTGCATTGCTCTGCGCCGGTAAGGCGTTACATGAGTAGTGAGTGGGTTTTCCCAGTCATCCACCCATTCCAGATTTGCAAAGACAAGCAAACCTAGGAATGCATCAAAATTGTATGCCTTCCTGACAGCTGTGTAACAACCACAAATATCTTTATTTCTCCTAGGTTTAACCTCTTTCTATATGTGTGCAGCATTCCTCAGCACATTTAGAAAGAGGAAAATGCGTCCAAGGAATGTTTTTGTGCAGAACTGTGTCCCTTTCTGCAAAAAAGCAACCCTGCCTGCAATGCAGGCACCCTGGCACCATAGAGCCAGGGTGCCTGGGTTGGCGCTAGGCAGCAGACAGTGCACCTGCTCAGATAGCGAGCAGAAATGCACCATATGTTAGTAAATATGGTGCACTCCTGTATTCTCCATTTGACACAGTGCAGTGCAGCATGTTGTCTTGCTGTGTTGCGCTGCATCAAATATTGATCAATCTGGCCC
Organism: Triturus cristatus; assembly: GCF_964204655.1. NCBI lineage: Eukaryota > Metazoa > Chordata > Amphibia > Caudata > Salamandridae > Triturus > Triturus cristatus. The sequence goes on from NC_140591.1 coordinate 506,195,561, forward strand.
TACATCTCTTGTCAAGCAGTAGATCCAAACTGGCCCTGAAATCCTGATAAAAGATAATGCATGAGCATCATATGCGACTCACACATTAGACCCATAGTTTTTTTCCATCTCAGAGAGACAGAAAACATAATAATGGATTTCTAGTACTGGCAGTTCCGATCCTTAACCAGTTCAAGACTGGCTGCTCCACTCTACAGCATCTCCCAGTGAGAGGACCGACAGGAGATATCTGCTATATTTAGAAACAACACAATTTGGTGGTGGATTCCAATCCCTATCCAATTCAGAGAATTCTGGCAAATGGACACAGAACACCCTTCACCCTCCAGACTGAAAGGGATGCAATTTGGAGATCAAGCTGGGCAGTACATGATTATTGTCCTGTGGACATCAGAAAATAACTCCCTTTCTGTAAGGAGAGCTTCTAGTTGGCACCACACGAACTACAGAAAAATGCCTGGTGGCAAAACTTTTGTGACCAACCTTTTTAACCAATGATGAACCCTAGATCACAGTGAGCTGGTCACCCTAAATCGCAAAATGCGAAAAAGAAAGGAACCTGCATGGATCTAACAAAATAAGAACCATTGTATTATGAAATATACTTGCCCAGAGAAATATAAAAACGAATCCAGTCTCGCCAGTGATACAATATAACAATCAGAGCTGTTAATAAAAAGGTCGGATGACTTTTGCTAGAATAACAAAAAAGTTATTAATCGCAAAATAAATATTTTAAATTGTGGGTAGCTAACTCTATCTATGTGATTGAGGAACAATGGTTGTTGTACCATCGTGAACATGTTAGCCCCTGGAAGTCAAGGGAATGTGAAAACCCCAAAAACGAAGAAATCTGACCAATCCAGTATGCCTTACTTCGCACCTTTCTACGCAACCAGAAAAACATATCCCAATTACAGAATCACTGTGACATATATCTAAGGTTTTAAAAACCAGTTTTTAAAAACTTTTTAAAGTGCTCCAAGTGCAGGGGAATCAAATATGGTGTTTTCACTTGTATAAGTTAAACAACACATACAGCTCCCTTACAGGCTGAGAGCTTTGCATGAGGGCCGCACAAATTGCGTCTTTTCACTTCTTTCAGTATAATGCAAAATGACATTAAGCATTTCCGCTGTGCAGCAGTATCAGTAAGGAAAAACAGAAATAAATTAAAAGACATGATCTTGGAGAGGTAAACGTGTAAATGTTATGCAGGAGATAGAATCAGAAAGGACCCGATATACACAACACAATTTGCAAACTAGCACGTGCAACTTGTATTCCGATTCATAGGAGACTTCGGTTTCATTTTGCAATCCGACTCATGAGCGAATCAGTACAAATCCAAATTGTGGGTTTGCTGATGATTGAAATCTTCTGTATAATGAATATTAGTTAGGCAGAAGGTATTCTGTTACCTCCTACAAATTCCTGAGAAATTTAGAATGGAGGCCTGGGAGTGACAGTAGACATCATACCATGTGTTCACATTCCTTTCAAGTTAATAGAGCATCCTGTGTAAAGGGTTGTTTTAACTTTTTTTTTACTTGGATTGAATATTATCGGGGGTGGTTAAGGGAGTTATGTTTCATAGTGTACCCCAATATTGGCTTGAGTAGGCACCTGACCCTTCACCTACATTTACCGTACCGTTGTACTACATACCGGTTTTTGGTATTGACATTTTACCTAGTTAAGTGCTGCATAAATGTTGTGTGGTTTTCCCCGAAAACTGGCCTCATTAATTATGCATGTGTATTCTCAGAATCACAGCAGGATGACTTCTGCATAATAACTATGTATAAAGGTCATCCCTTCCGTCATCCTCGGCCGACATGACACACCAAGGTAGAATCCCCCGAGTGTAGTTTTTGGGTATATATACACCATATCTTTGCCGGGGTAAGCAGAGGAGAAAGACTTCCATGCTGACACACTGACACGAGATGCTGAGGCTCCTGCACACAAACAGTCCAGCACGCAGTGTTCTGACATCTCTCGTGGGGTGTCCATCTCGAGACCAAGACTGGTTCCTTTATTCTCTCCAACCAGGTAATGGGCTTGGCCTCATCCTAGTCGGGTTCTTGGCTATACACCTACATACATTCATGGTACACTTAGGTACATCTAGTTAGGGTTGCATCATAGGAGTATGCATTATTAGTGTCATGTATTTATATGCTTGCATATACTCATTGACTTTAGCACTATGCTTGAAATCTACCATCCATTTACTCTGTTGGTGCTTATAATCGTTTATATCTGTTTCTGTCTTATGGTTATTTCAGCTCACCTATTTTACACAAGAATGACGCTGATTAAATAAATGCTTATCGGAAACATCCCCACCATTTTTTCTGTGTATCTCTCAGAGACAAAGTGAAAACCAGTAAATGAGTGAAAAGTACTGTACTGTTTCCACGATCCCCGATGGGACAGGGTTATCAAGTTCGATAGTTGCCAGAAACTATTTGCTCCTTTGTAAGAGGAGTTCCTAGTGGCACTGTGAGCTAGCTGGTATATAGGCTAACATACCCAGTGGGGGTGTCTGGAATCAGTCTGGACACCAATCCTACAGTTTATGTTGTCTAAACGCACAGATCCTATATAGATTTATAGGAACTACACTACAAGGATTAAGGAGGAGCATGAACCACAACCCTGGACCACTCTTTCACTTGCGAATTCGCCCAACACGATTTTTAATAGGGAACCTATTGTCGCAGGCATCTTTCCATTGCAGGACCGAATCTGTGTTCACCAACTGATGTTAGGAATGTCTGCAAACTCAATCTCATGAACAAACAATTCATAATTTGCATTCCAAATCACAAATAGGAGGGAGATTCTTTAACGCCCGCGCTTATGTGTGATCCGCCAGGGATCCTTAAAAAGGAACTTTGCAAGTCAGAAAGGAATTTACAACTCAAAAAGTAACTTTTTTATATTTCAAAACACTCTTTTTATGAATGATGGGCACCCACGGTCTCTCCTTACGCTGTCACAGGAGACCCATTAGATATAAATAAGTGAGTGCGGACAACGAGGCGAGGGATGGGCGTGTGTTGAGCCTGGAAGCCCGAACTGGACCTACTGACAATTGGACAGTGTGGTTGTCGTTTTTAAAATAGGGGTGTAAGACCTCCACCCAGTGAAGGCTGTTTGTGACATCTCATAGCCAATGTGGTATTAAATGTGTCTTTGTATCTGATAATGTTGCAACAATCAATTATGTTCGCTGTTTTTTGTATTTTTGCGCAAAATGCTAATAAAAACAAGTTTGAAGAAAAAAAACACTCTTTTTGTGGTTGCAAATCCTGAGGTTATGTGAATCAAAGTATTTGCACTGGAAAAAAGTTATCTACATTGAGTTTAACTCTTTACTTCTCCTTATGTAGGTGATGATAGTGACAAGGTGAACATAGGTAAAAGAATATACTTTCAGTAGCGCAGTTCCATAGGTCGCTTTTCTCATGTAACACGAAACGCCCCCAAATAACACAGATTATTTTCCTGGTCGTTGTAGATTATGTTATGTTATGTTATTAAAATTTATAAAGCGCACGATTACCATTCCGGTGTCCTGGCGCTAAGCATTAACTACCTAATCAGATAACATAACTAAAACTGAGAAAAGAACCATGTCTTGAGACCCTTCCTGAACACACAAATGTCAGGAGAGTTTCTTAGCGAGAAAGGAAGTTCATTCCAGAATCTGGACGCATTGGTTACAAAGCTTCTGCCTCCCCAATTAACTTTATTAAAACAAGGGATTTTCACCAGTTTAGCGCCCATTGATCTGAGGGTTCTGGATGGGATGTACCAGGAAAACTTGTTTCTTAAAAATTGTGGACCGGTCCCGTTCAAGGCTCTAAACACAATACATAGTGCCTTGAATCTAGATCTCAGATGAGTAGGGAGCCAGTGTAACTTTTTAAGTTCTCCTTTGACTGAGACTGACATAGGGGTCTTGGTTAACAGTCTGGCAGCTGCATTCTGAATAGTCTGGAGCCTATTTTGATGTTGAGCTTGTAGATTGACATAAAGACTATTACAATAGTCAAGACGTGACAATTTCAATGCAGTCACCACCGTTCTCAGGTTCCCTTCAGAGAGAAAGAACCTGATTTTACTAATCATTCTCAGTATCATATCTTCCCTCATTTAATCCATACTCTTCTTGCTAATGCTTCAGCAATAATCAGACGCAGCTATTGAAAGGCTTTCAGAATGAGTTCTTTTGTATACATTTTTGCAATGCCTCAATAGTCCTCATTATCTCATAAGGAACATCAGTATATGTGTAACCTTGTATGTTTGTCACTTCGCTAGGCGTTTTTCATTCATGACATGCAGATATCTAGCTTGTGAATGTATGATCAGGTGATATTCAACAGCGAAGAAATATGAAGAGTGCAGTAGCACATAAAATGCAAAGATATTAGATATTAATGTACAGAACTGGAAGCATGGCATATGCCCTCTTTAGCCAGAAACAACTGGCCCATTTTCTATGTGTAGTTAACCCTGGGCGTAGTTTGGGAAGTAGCGCTACGCGTAGCTATGCAAAGTGCACTTCGCACTACGCGAGCTACGCATAGCACTTCGCGAACTGCGTAGTACCCTGTTCGCACTGTGCAAGATGCCGTTTTCAATGATTGCACAATGCGGACAAGCATCCGGCACTGTGCAATCATTGAAAACGGCATCTTGCACAGTGCGAGCTGTAGTTTTCTGCCGCTCGAGTAGATTTTTACTCGAGCGGCAGCTTTCTCAACACGGACTGGTAGTATCTCATCACGAGCGGTCGTGAGCATACGCGACCACTCGCAATGAGAAACCTGACCTCCCCGCTTTGAGAATCTCGCTGGGAGGTTTATTTTCCACGCTCGCAATCGGCAACTTGATGCTGCTGATCAAGAACGAGTAAAAAGTCTCGCCGGGATGTCATTTTGCTTGCTCGCGGTCGCCAACTTGATGTTGGGGACCGCGAGCAAGCAAAAAATGAACGCTGCACTACGCTACGTGTGTTTGCACTGTGCTACATGCAATTCGCGTAGTGCGAAGTAGCGCTAACTTCGCAAACTATGCGAGCGTAGCGTAGTACTTTGCCCATGGATAGTTATCTGCACATTACCGAAGTAACGAACACAACATTGACAGCAAATGTAAAATGCTGTCTTTCATGTAATGTGGTAACCTACATACAAATTCTGCTTAGGGTGTATGCCATCCATGGTCAGACTTGTCAAAATCATCAAAGAGAAGACAAATGAGGCCCTCACATCAGGATCATTCACTGGTGATGCATTACTCTTGTGCTCTTTACTAGAACACCAGCAGAAGATAATTGTAAAAGATGATGCACACTTTGGTTTAACCCCTTCGCTGCTGCGGACATTCCGCTGCAGCGCTGGGGGGGGCAGGGGGGCAGCGCGGTGGGCCTGTGCTCATGACGGAGCCGCTCCGTCATGAGCCACAGTTGAGCTGTGCTCATGACGGAACGGTTCCGTCATGACTCCGCCCATTTGCGTTGTCCCCCCGCACAGGCGGGGAAACAGCGCCGCGCAGGCGGAGCGGCCGCCAACAGGATTGTCATGACGGAACCGTTCCGTCATGAGCTCACGCCAACCGTGGCTCATGACGGAACCGTTCCGTCATGAGCAGGGAAGGGGTTAAGAGTACTTAGCCATAAAATCAATTTGTAAAACACATGGGGATGAATGCATAGGAGCTGACATCTTTCCTTTCTACATGGTGAACATCTGATTTCTAAGGGATGAAGAAACTTCTAAGTACAACTGCGAATAACTTGCAGTTAACATATTATCCATAACATCTATTGTATTCAATAATGCAGCGTCATGCGTGATTTAGCTGAAGTCTGCCAAACATATAAGGTCATGGCAAAACAAGGATCGGTTTCTTTTCTACAGCTCCACAATACAGCTTACAACTTTCATGATTGCATGTTTTTTTCTTGCATATAGTAAGGTACACTTACACTTTTGTGTAACTGTATGACTGTTTGCTATTCAGAAAGGGGTGTACGAGTACTCTCTTTACAAATGTTGTTGTCTCTCAGTAGATCAAAGGATAGGTCTTTTTATGTGCAGAGATTCCGCCCTCGTAAAGATACTACTCGCAAAATCCTTCCTGAGTAGCAAACAATCATAACACATAAAAGGTTTAAGTTTACCTTTGTGAATTAGTGTTTCCTCACGCTTTTTAGGGTCAGCTTTTGACTGTGTACCCATGGGTAATAATAACAATAATAATCATAATAGTAATAATAATAAAAACAACAACAAAAACAATTTTATAATAATAATAATAAACATTATAATAATTATCATCATTATTATTATTAGTAGTAGTAGTAGTAGTATTAACATACCCACCGTGGTGTTCCTCAAGACTCTGCCATCTTATTTAATTCCTACATACATTTGAGAGCCACCTGGGGTCAACTATCTGATCCCTTTAACAGCCACCATAATATTGGGTATCAAATGCATGCAGGCAACACCTAGTTCCACCTAAAGATTGAAAATGATCCTGGCATTCCCACTCTTTCTCACTCCCTCACTCAGATGCACTCCTGGATGAAGACGAAATAGCTGTGCCTGAGTTTTTTCAACCTAAGAACTGTGGACCCTTCTACCCCATTGAACAAAGCATGTAATTTGATTGTGATCTTCAACAATGACCTCTCATTATCCCTGCAGACGAATGCAATTTGCAAATGCACACTTTCCACATGTGCAAATAGAAAGGGATTCTGCCATATCTAAATTTCTCATAGAAAATTGCATTGACCCTTGCTAGGGACCTGTCCTTGCTGTATTACTCTAATGATCTCCTCATTGGCCTCCCACACACATCCCTCACTAAGCTCCAAAGAGTAAAAAATTATGCTTCTCACCATATACTGTAACTAAAATGTCACAATTACATTACTACCGCACTAAGACCTCCCCACTGGGAAGGGTACAAGCCGCTAGGATGGTTTCCTTACCTCGCTTTAGTTATATACTTGGCATGCTCCCAATTCTTGTTCCTTTGTCTACACTTTGTAGAATAGATGCCCAAATTTGATCTTTCATTTGGGGTTCCACACGCCCTTGTCTAGCCGCTTCTAAATTATTGGCTCGCCTCTCTCATGGTGGCCTGGGATTATCATCATTAGACCACTATAATTTAGCTTTACACCTTTTACAATTAGTTTATTTACTTCCAGGTATGACTGATCCTCCATAGTGGGTCATAACGGAACACTCTTTTCGCAACCAAAGTGATGGCCTTGATTTCCTTTATGGACCTCGATGTCCTCGTTCCTCTTCCCCACATCCAGTGATGCAAGCTACTCATCAAACGTGGCAAAAAGTACATTCTCTTCTTTGAGTCGCCTACCGCTTGCACTTTAAAGCTCCACTTTGGGGCAATGAGAGTATCCGAATAAATGGTCAAGCGCTCCAATGGTCTAGTTGGAAATCAAGAGGCATCCAAACACTTGATCAAATTATCCTAAATGGAGAGCTAAATTCCTTTAATTCACTTAGTGAAGAGTTTGGTCTCCCACCAGACCAGGTCATGCGCCATTCACAGTTGCAGCTCTGTCTGCAAAGATGTCTCTGTTCTCCTACCTGGACTTTGAATCCTTTACCAATTTTAGATTATCTTCTTACTTGGTGTAGCCATAAAGAGGTGTTGACAGGTCTATGTGGTGTTATAATTCATCACCTATATTCACAACCACTTCTTAAAGCTCTCCAAGAGATATGGCAAGAGCGTTTGCACATCACGATTGAAGAAGATGACTGGTCAGATTTGTTAGAAACACTTGACAAAGGTACCCGAGAGGCCCGTTTGAAATTCTGTCTTTTCAAAACTTTGCACGATTGGCACTGGATACCTCTAAAATTACAAAGAGCATGACTACTACCACACTTTAAATGTTGGAGATGTCCTAGAGGCAATTGTGACCTTCCACATATACTTTTGAATGTCCCTTCATTGATGTTTTTTGGAAATATGTAGAGGACACTCTGCAGGGTCTAATTTTTTCCCTTAGCACTCCTCTCACATCTTCCATCATTTTATGACATGATTTTAGAAGTCTTCCTATCATTACACGTCCGATACATCGTCTTTTGCACACCGCACTTTCAACAGCTAACATCTGCATTATAAGACGTTGGAAATCGTCTAGTCCTCCCTCGCAAGAAGAATGGATGGTAGCAATGATTCAAGTGGCTTCTCATGAATGTATTATGTATGAATTGCAGGATCAAGAGAAAATCTTCCAGCAGGTATGGATGGGTTCGTTTTCTTCGTGATCCCTGAACGCCTTCCATTTTCCCCATAACCCTTTAACCCTATATCTTTGCTTCTCTCTTTTTCTCTTTTTCCTATATTCTTACTCTAACTGGGCAAGGAGTCTACTACTTTCTCCCCTCCTTATACCCTTTCCAATTTATCTATATATATTTATATGCATATACATATTTTTTAATTTTTGTTGATTCATTTAGGATTTTTCTACCACATTCCCCTTCCTCTTTTAATCTTAAACTAATGTTTTTCATCTTCTCCTCCATGAACTAAACTTATTCCCCCTTTATAATTTTCTTTCCCTTTAATACTGTAGCATTTCCTTTTTATTACTACTCTATATGAATTCATGCTATTCTTTGATATTATGATATTTTGTATATATCCATGGTTTTAATGCATATTAAATTTACTCTCAATAAAAAATTATGAAACAAAAAAGACCTCTACAATGACTTTCTGTGAAAGAAAGGGCACCAGTCAAACACTGTAATATTCAAAAGTATTACATGACCGAATGTCAAGCTACATTACTAGCCACTGTTTTGTATTGACCGACTAGAACCACCAAGTCCGTTAACAGAGGTCAGCTGTCAGCCTTCAGTCTTCAGATACAAAACATGCAGTGGCCACGCCCTTCTCTACCAAGGCCCTTTCTTCTTTAATTCACGATTCATCCACCTGAGACTTGAAAACAACTACCTTACGTTCATGAAATCTTTGGAGATACACATTTTTACTCTGGCATTGGGATAATCCTGTTGTCTCCGGAACAGCAATTTGCAGCTTTAACCGAGTACTGCCAGTCAAATATCTATGACAGGCCCACCCTTTTTAACAGGGCTCTGGACTTTTGTATCGCCCCGACTTTGTAAACTATTTAATGAGACTACAAATCAACACCTTAGTAGGCGTCCTATGTGGCACACATTACAATTATGTTTTCTTGTGTCCACTCATTTGCTACCTCTGGAGCACGCTGAATTGAAAAAAATAGTTTATGTAGATACGACTTTGGAACTGCCCCTTTTATCACTGGCTTCTTTTAGCCATTGGCTTGATGTTTGTCAATTACGCATTGTCTTAACCCAGTGGAGTATGCATCCCAAGCCTAATCCTGATGACTTCCTCTCATGTATGTGCCTCTAATATGTTAACACTGCATGCATTTCCATATCAAACCCAAACTGGCTTTGACAGTGGTTGTTCTTTAGTTGACTGTTTTAGATTTACTTGTTTTTTTTCTATTTTTCGTCTTGGGAGTACATTTTAGAAGTATTATTCTTACTTTTCAAGGCAAAAGTGCCAAACAACATAAAGTGTCAATCAGAAATAACTGCTCACAGTTGACCTGCACCTAGTTGCAATTTCAGGCTGACCACCAAGGAGCAGAAGTCAGATAACCCATGCAGGTCATCCTTGTCAAAGTTTCACTTTCTGACTTAGTCTATTTTATGGAAGTCAAAATCATCTAGCATAGCAAGGTTGAAGGATGTATTTAAAGAAGTCCACTTGAAACTGGCTACCTGGTGCATGAGATCAGCTGAAGCCTTTGGTTTTGGTGAGAAAAGCTCAGATCAGGAAAATTTAAATTTTATATCCATCAAAGTCTATCAGTCGGATACTTTTCACGCTTCTGCCCAGACAACATTTCTCACTTCAGACATAGCCTCTTCTTTGGAGCTCAAAATCCAGCGGGCAGTCCTGAAGCTGTGTTCAACAAAATCCAAACATTGTCCATGATCCATCTTTTCCGACTTTCTAGTCAAATTACTCTTAGTGACTACTAAGGATCTAAGGACCTTGGCATAGTATTTAGGGGCCTGGACATAGTCCAGTAGAGGCTAGCAGCAAGGTCCAGTGCAGGTTCAGTTGTAACTGGTCATTCTAGGAAAAGGGACTATTTTTGCGTTTAATGTCCTTGTAGTCACACAAGAGGCCAGTGAATTGATCCTTGGAGTCCATTAGTCCTGAACACAAATGTCATAGGTCTAACCCTTCAGTGGTATCCACACAGGTTACAGAGAGCAGGTCCAGTTCTCTTCTGGTCTACCAAAGGTCTAGAAAGTTGTCAGAGCAGCGGAGGAGGTGTGAGGAGGTGTAGGTACCTTTCTTCACTTCACTAGCCAGTGGATGGCAGTGACCCTGAACCTTCTCTGAAAAATAAGCAAAGAGTTCCCAGGGGCAACCTTTCCCACTTTAGCAGAACATCTTGTTTTCCTCACTGCAAACCATTCCACATTTCTTCTTTCCCAGTAAAATCCATCATTGCAGAATCTCTCTGCCCTTAGAAGGAGTGTGTGGCACATCTATGGCTGGGACTATAGCATTGAGCAACTCCCTCAAGCTCAATTACTCCAATCTAGTTATGGGGCCAGCTCTTTCTTCCATAGAGACTGAAGCCAGAAGGCTAACATGTATTTTGAGAGCAAAATAACCTTCTTTTTCTGTCTTCCCTTATCACTAAACTATTAAAGTACATGCTTTACCTCATTCCATATAGGCCCAAGCCATTGTATCTGCTCTGAGAGTCGTATTTTACACCTTATCAAAGCAAAACTGACAGGTCATTATGACAATTGGTTATTTGGCTGAGTTTCAGACGGGGAAAGAATATATTTTTTATGTTACTTTTCCCATATATTTATCAATATTAGAACTGCACCACCAAATGGGATTTTAAATACATAATAAAAATAGTGGTTGAACCATTACAGTAGTTTTTTCCAAGCCAAATATGGAGAATTAGCACAGAACCAGCTATAGCCCAACAGTGAAAATAGCTTTTGGCGGGTGTTCACTGTAGGAAACATGCAAACATTAAATTCTTAAATGTACCACTTTTAAATATCAGCCACCATACCTTGTAGGGTGCAAGGTCTACTTCGGAGTACTTTACATATAAAAGCTGGATTTCCACCAGTCAAAAAGGCAATTGACAAATTTGCATTCATTCATGAAAGCTGCAGCAGTCAGGTTATGCATGTAGGCAAGTTTTCCATTTCAACCTAGTGAATGGCCCATATGGTGCTGAAGTCCACAAGTGACATTTACCTTTCTATGAGGTTGGAGTTTTTTCTTACATCATATACTATGGCCTATGCCAATTGGACATGTCAATGTTGCCATATTTTAGTGGCCAGAGCTGATACACTAGAGACTGGGGAGTAGTACCCAGTGTGCAATACCCAGCAGTATCAGTCTAGAAAAACGAAGATTATCACTCAAAAACAGATATTTTCTCACAAAGACAATCAAACACTGCATCAATTCCTTGCCACACCCACCTATCATTCACTCCAAAGAACAGTGAATTTCATCAATCTTTTCTTCACTGAAGGTACGGAAGAGCTGACAGCAAATCAGCAACTCTAAGACTGCTTCATTCCTACTCTCCTCTCCTCGTAGAATCCTACAATGGTCGTCATTGCAACAGCTATCTTTTGCAGATTTCAATGAGTTACTTAGCTCCCTCAAAGCCAATTCCCATAAAGATGATGTCTTATACTTCATCAAGGCTGTCTCTGAGGATGCTCTTTCCCTCCTACTCACAATTGTCAGTGCCTCACTCACCTAAGACATCTTCCCAGAGCCTCTGAAGAAAGTCTAAATCTACCCACTCATAAATAAACCTACACTCCCCTTATATCAATGACAACCACTGGCCATTCATTCACCTGCCATTCAGTAGCAGGATCATTGAAAAAGCAATCTTTGTTCACTTCAGTATCACATTACTGCTATCCATCTCCTGTGTGAATATCAATCTAGATTCAGATCACCTGCAGCACCTACCTCACATATCATAGACAATGTCCTCCTGACTTCAGATGAAGATGAGCCCTGCATTCAGAAATTGTTGGACATGTTAGCAGACTTTGATACAGTTGCCATTTGCACCATCATACTCACCCTGGAATCTGGCCTGGGACTGCCTACCAATGTTCTTCACTTCTTCCCCTCCTACCTTTCCAATCAACACCAGCTTGTTCCCATGGTCACGTCCTGGGCCCAAAATATCCCTATCAGCAGCTAAATCGCATAGGATTCTATTCTGTCCCTACATCTACATGAAGCCATGTGGTGCTGTTGTATGACTGGTACTTTCTCAAGTAATCCTGTGGGTTTGTTGGACAACATAAACGTTGGACTTTTGCGAGACTGATTTTGAGTACCCATCAGGATATGTTGTCCTATAGTCCTGCTAGCTCACAGTGCACCACCTGTACCCGTAACCTTAAAGGGTAACAAATGGCTGTGGAACCTCAGAACATGACAACCCTAATCCCCAAGAGAAATCATGGTAACAGATCTAGAACCCATTCGCTCAGGTATTTATTCATACCAAAAGAGATACATAAGAAATACACGGTGAAGTGTTTCGATATTTATGGAAGAGTTGTGATTCTTGAGTAAAATACTTGTGCTGCAATGATAATAGAAGGAAACATAATAATGTGATTAGCTTTATGGAATTGTGATAAAGATGAACAATTTACTGATTACAGAAAACTATATGCTTGCATACATGTGCTGTAATATAGTGTACTCCTACCGAGCGCATTCTACCCTATCGTTTTAAGCTGAGTGGAATTGCCAAATCTCTGTCGGGTGGTCTAGCTTCCCATTACATCTGTGTATGTATCAGCAAGCTCCAGCCTTGGTGTAGAATTGGACAGCTTACCCCACTTGAGGTGCCAGGAATCAACTGAGCTTTAATTCCGGCATGGACCAACCTCTCAGTGCCAGTGAAAAGCTTCTCTGAATAAAAAAAGTGTGATGTCACATATATGATAACATACTCCATGTTGCCATGCCAAAGCTCCTGTCAGGCCGTTCTTGTTTATTTTCTTGTGATAGCTCTTTCACTGAGTGGCCAAAAACAAGTAACATATTGCTTGCTGACCTGAGACCATGTATAGAATGTTCAAGGTGTTCTGATATAGTGCTTACGAAGTGAATGTTATTCTGTGTGTGCATATAAATTAATGTGTGTCAAATGTCATCATGTTTATCAATCAATCAATCAATAAATCAATCAATCAATCAATCAATCAATGAGGTGTCTTGTAAAGCATGACAACTCACCTGTAAGGGTCTCATGGTGCAGGGGGGCGGACTGCTGATCCATCAAAGGTGTCATGATCTTGAGGTTCTTCCAGAACTGAGGCATTCAGGATGATTCCCTGAGGTAGAGAAGCAGGGTGTTCCATGTCTTTGCTGTGAGGTAGGAGAAGGATCTTCCTCCATCTGTGGTCTTGTGGATCAGTGGGACATTGGCCAGGGCCAGTTGGGCAGAAGGGAAGTTTCTGGTGGGTGCATGGAATGCGAGGCAGTGGATAAGGTACATAGGTCCCGCTTCATGCAGGGCTTTGTAGGTGTATGTCAGGAACTTGAAGGTGATTATTTTGTCGACTCAGAGCCAGTGGAGGTCTATCAGGTGGCAGGTGATGTGTCTGTGGTGAAGATGTTGAGGATGAGTCTGGCGGAGGCGTTCTGAATGTTCTGCAGTTTCTTGAGGAGCCAGCATAGAGTGCTTTGCCATAGAAGATGCTGCTCCTAATCAGTGCATGAGTGACCATCTTTCTGGATTAGGGGGGATCCATTTGAATAGCTTTCGGAGCAGGTATTGGCTGTGGAAGCAGGATGATGAGACAGCATTGATCTGGCGGTTGATGGTGAGTGAGGAGTCAATGATGATGGTGAGGTTTTGTGCGTGGTCTGTGGGTGAGGTGTCCCAGGCAGAGGGGGTGGAGCCCAGGATGAGGATTCTGGTCTTTTTTGAGTTGAGCTTGAGGCAGCTGCTCCTCATCCAGGTGGCAACAGCATTCATCCCACTGTGGAAGTTGTTCTTGGCGACTTCGGATTAGTGGGTGAGGGAGAGAATCAGCTGGGTGTCATCAGCGTAGGAGACGATGTTGATTCTCTGGTTCCTGATGATGGCTTTGAGCGGGTCCATGTAGATGTCGAAGAGAGTGGGGCTCAGGGAGGAACCATGAGGCACTCTGCAGCTGATCTCTGTGAGTTCAGAGTGGAATGGTGGTAGTCTGACTCTCCTTGTTCAGCCGGTGAGGAAGGTGTTGATCCATTCCATGGCTTTGTCGCAGATGCCGGTGAAGTGAAGTCTTGTGCATAGGGTGCATAGATTAAGGGGAGAGAAGGCAACTTACGAAAAGTGGGCATGTAAAGATTACTAATAACAGCATCAAGATTTACCAATATGCCAATTATACACAACGCCACTTGAAAGCTTCCTCTGCTTCAGACATCTGATGCCTCAAGCACTACCTGAATATCTTCCATAACTGAATGCCAAGTGACCAAATAAAGCTCAGCCCAACCCTGACAGAAATTATGTTATTTGTCAAAAACAATGAGGATGGAACAGTACAAACCTGTCTCAATTGCATGAGCATTGACAGCTTCTAATTCCAACTTTAATTGAATTCCAAGTCACTATGATTGACAATTTATACCAACCTCTCTTCCAAGGAACACATTGCTCAAAATTTTAAGACAGCCTAGTGCCAGCTCTCTCTTCTAAAGAAAGGAAGCCATTTTGTTTCCAGAAATATCTTCAGAACTGATGTTTGTTAGACCTGGCATCTTTTGGTGTGATTTCACCTGTCTTTTTGCCTTCTGGCCTGTTTTGACTGTGTGCTGCAATTCATTTTTTGCTGGTTTTACTACTGACCAATGCTTAAGTGCATGTGTTCTGTGTCTAAAATGGAATGTCCTTTGGTTTCTCCATGATTGGCATATTTGATTTACTAATAAGTCCCTAGTAGAGTGCACTACATAGGCCCAGAGCCTGTATATAAATGCTACTAGTGGGCCTGCAGCACTGATTATGCCACCCAAATGAGTAGCACTTGAAACCTGTCTCAGGCCTGCCACTGTAGAGCCTGTGTGTGCAGTTTTAGACTGCCATGTCGACCTGGCAAGTTCACCTACTTGCCAAGCCCAAACTTCCCTTTTATTACTTGCAAGGCAACCCTAAAGTAGGCCTGAGGTAGCTCCATGGGCAGGGTACAGTGTATTTAAAAGGTAGGACATGTGCTTTTAAGTTTTGCATGACCTGATAGTGAAAAACTGTGAAATGCATTCTTCACTACAGCACGGCCTATCTCTCCCATAGGATAGCATTGGAGCTGCCTTGTAACCCTTTACAAGTGTAACTTCCAATTAGGAGCAGATTGAAACTTGGAGTTTGGTGTCTCTGGACTCACAATTTAAAAAAACCCATCTTTTAGTGAAATTGGTTTTTAAATTGCAGGTCTGAAAATGCCACTTTTAGAAAGTTGCGTTTTCTTACTTTAACCATTCTGTGCCTTTGCCTGTCGCTAGAATACATGTCTGAGTTGGATGACAGCTGGGCTTTGTGCATTCCCTCTAGACAGTCATACACAAAGGGAGTTGAGGTGTGCCCTGCATATCTTGATAGTCCATCACCAGGCTGATGGGTCTTCCTGAGCTAGAGTGAGAGGGAAGAGCTGACACTTGCACCTGAATAGAGCTGTGCCTGTGCTGACACAAAGAGCTGCATACACCCTGTAGTGTGTCTGGAGACAAGGACAGGAAGGGCAGGGGGTTGTGCACTACAAAGACATTTATTTGAACTCTCCCTACTTCAAAGGGTAAAATGGTTATTAGTACTGGACCTTTGACAGCATATGCTCAGAACACTTCTGGACTGAGGTCATTCTGCCAGAAAGAAGAGCTGCTGTGGTGCCAGGAGGGCCTGCCACTTTACTGCTTGCTGTGCTTGTTGGCTTGCTACATGCTGCTTGTTGCCTGGGAGTGAGAGGACTGGTATTTAGTCTATACATCCTGCATTTAAAGGTTCTTCCCAGCCAGGCTTGTTTGGGGTTGCCTCAGGTTACTGAAGTCCCAGAGATGTTAAAGACTTCACCTGCATCTTGCTACCAGCACCTGGGCACTTCAGCTGTGAGTCCTGCTCCACCAAGAGGTGCCAAATCCAGTTCTAGGCCACTGAAAGTGAGTATTTGGTACTGCAACCCAAGAATCCAATTCATCAACCCGAAGTGTTGTTTGGAGCCGGCACACTCCCTGTGAAATCAATGCTTTGCCGCTGCCTGCACCAACGCCGTGGACACCTCTCATTGAGCATGCGATGCAGGAACCTCGACTTACAGCGCAGCCCTGACTTTGCCAATACAGTGCCTCTGATGACGTCTGTGAAGCCCTGTCTCTGACTCCTATGCATTCCCGGCCTGGAGTGGCTTCTGTTAGACGCATCACCTTCAGCCCAATGGTTCAACATTGATGCCTCGGAACCTATGCACAGCGGTGTTGACATCGATGCATCAACAACTTTGCCCAACTTTGGAACCAACGCATTGCCTATGACAGCGGCACATCACGTCTGGATTTCAAACACAAAATTCCTGAGCATTGATGCATCCAAGGGATTCTCTGTGGGTCTACATGGCTCCCGTATCCAGCCCGTGCTCCATCATTGTCAGACTGAACTTTTGGACTTGTCCTGGTCAACCCCGACCAGATAGCCCTAGTTAGAGCTATTGGCTTCTAAGCACTGCATTTGATTTAATCTTGCAAAATTCATATCTTGGCCAGTGTATGCTGGATGTTTGTCGTTTTGGTCTTGTTTTACTCAGAAAAATATTGGCTATTGTTCTAAAATGGTGTGGTGTTTTCACTATGTTAGTGTGTGTTTGTGTGTGTGTGTGTGTGCACAAATACTTTGCACATTGCCCCTTTAGTTTAGCCTGACTGCTCTATGCCAAGCTACCAGAGGGTGAGCACAGGCAAACCTTTAGTGTGTATTACATTTACCCAGACTACGATTGTGGTTCCTGCTTGGACAGGATGCATACCTATACCAACCAGCAACCCAATTGTCAACAATGTTCAAGCTCTCATGTTCTCGCATCTGGATGGCAGTAATTCCCTGCTCTGTGGCCTCCAGGATTCCACAGAGGAGCCCCTTGAAGGAATAATAAACACCACAACCCGTCTCATCCAGGGGAAAAAGAAATATGATCAGATAACACATATCATGATGAAACTACATTGGCTCTCTTTGTCAGTCCACACCATCTCTAAAACCAGCTTCATCATTTACAAAGCCATCATGACCAACACTTTTCTTGCAGACAAGCTCCCCATCTGTAGTGATCCTCAGCACACCTGCATCGAGTACATCATCAGACTACAGACTATGAAGTGTAAAGAAGAAAACCAAGTCCATAGGCCTCTTACATCTATGCACCAACGACCTGGAGCAATATCTTTGCATCCATCAGCCCCAAGCTGTACCACTTTAAGAAAGAGTGGAAGAAGCATTTCTTTGAATTGCACTACATTGCAGTGCATTAACATTCCATAGACATGCTACTGCTCCTGCTCCTATCAATCTTTGATGTTTTACTTGTCTTTCACCCTCTACAGTCTTCTGCTGACTTTTGTCTAGGATTGTGCTATACAAAAGCCACACACATACATAAATAAATACATGTATTTTCTTCTGCACAGTGCTGCAAAAGTAAGTGTTGTTCTCTGTGTTCTTTAGTGCCATACATACCCTAAGTAACCACAATGCTTTTTTTTAAAAATGGCTCTTTAGCCCTGCCATGAACTCAACAGAGCTTCAGCTTGACCTCCTCATCACCTTATGCATCCATTGATACCAGCTAGTGATCCAGCGAGAGACCGCGAAGAATGGAGAATAACATTTACCGATGCCCTCCCTGCGTCGCAGACCCGACGTCACACTAGCTCATTCACACACACGATCATTGGTGGGGTCCATAACACCAACATTCATACGTCTCTCTCACGAGTCTGCACACACAGGAGGGATGAGTATTTCAAGTGCTGGACATGTGGGGGGAAATACCTTATATAACCTATAGGGAGATAAAGTTATTTTACAAAATATACATTAATATCCTTCGCCAATAGATCTCTAGTCTCAAACATCAAGGCACTCCACCCACTTGGTCAATGGATCATTTTAGTTGGATTGGTTGATGGTGATTTCCCTTAATGAAACCACAAACTCATATTTCTTGTTAGTCAATATTTGTTTAACTAAATTTTCATAATGATTATTATTTGCATTTGTCTCATCAAAGTTTAGAGTTTTAGATCAATTCAAATAAATCGCAGAACATCATATTTACCTAAACTGGCTATTTGAAGTCCTCTAATTCATTGGCTCTGCATAACCAACATTTGTCGTAAATTGTCCGAAAAGCAGGCCAAAGCTCAAAGTCCTCTGCTCAGCACGCTACAGTCCCAATTAATGAAAGGATCAGAAATCGTGCAAGCATATCTCATAGCCTGTGGATTTTTAGAAAAAGTTTGTAGTCATCAATCGGTCGGGCAGCATCTGGATCTTCAGAAAAGGCGTCACAACGAACGTGGAAAAATGATGAATGAAAGAAAAAGAGATCATCATCCGCTGCTGCTGCTGAGGGTAGGAGTTGGGTACCCCTCCCTGTTCTACTAACCTTTTTATAATAAAATAAATCATAGAAGATACAAATTTAAACTTTAGAGCAGTCGTGATTGGCTGGTTGAGATCGTACGACCACTATCCCAAGATTTTCAGTACAGGTCGAGGGGTGAGGTCATTGGTTAACGAAGTATCGGCTTGTTCCGGTTTACTGTAAGGTTGATTGTTCCTGTATCTTGGCGAGTATCCCGTTTCGTCTCCTTGACCGGGGACAGTCTGTGCAAAGGTCGCTAAGAGGTTTAGGAGATCTCTTGCACATGCACAGCTCACTTTGCACCTCATGAGACAGTGGCCACTTCTGCGTGTGGCGACAGCGGCCATGTTGGATTTAGGCCCAAACGCCAACTTAAGCAAAACAAACACAAAAGAATAAATAATTCATGGAATTGGTGATCCTAATGTTAACCCCTTGCTAATCCCTCTATGTGCTTGAATTTATCTAGCATATAGCGACATTTAAAGCAATTTTATTCACCGTTTTCGATCCTCCTCATGGGTGCAACATCACAAAGCAACATCTATCATGCAGTATTCTATTACTACATATACTATTGTTAATATGCGTACAGATTCTAGTTATAAGAGTTATTTAGCCATGGAATTAGCAAATCTCATGTGTATTTTAGTATTAATAATGTTGATTATTATACATACAACACTCGTTTAATAATATTATAATTAATAGATTATATAATTAGTATGTTCATGCAAAAAATAGAGGAGGTATACAAAATTTTGCACTACCTGCTCCATCACTAGCTTGGTCTCTGGTCTGAGTATAATGTACTCTGTGTTGTCATTTGCTCCATTAGTCAATAATTTGTATGATTGATGTGTCCACAAGGTCCTTCCCATTCGAATGATCTACCACTACATCATACTCATTATTGCTTTGGCCCTGAGTCGGATCTGCTACTTCAACAGTGCCTAGGGGGCCATCACTTGCTCAATGTTGAGCGAGCTGCAAATGATAAAACACTGTGTGGACCACTATCGTGCCTTGAAATCTCTCCCTTGCATTTGATAGACAAGAGGACTGAATATAATACCCTATCACTAGCATACATGTACTCGGCTACTCGCATGTCCGTGCTCTGAACTACTTCTCAACACTGATGTCATATTCTCTTTCTCCCATCTGCCTACATGACAAAGTTCTGCCTCCAATAGCAGCAGCGTGCTCTTCTTAGCCGTGTACATATTATACATGATGACATCTCTCGCCTTTCAAAAGAACTCTCACAATCTCCTTCACCCAGAGACTAGTTTTAGAGAAGAATGCAATTGACTGAAAACCATTTCTTCCAAAAACACATAACCGCTTCGACTCTGCTGTGTTGATCATTCCTCCCTTGCAAAAGCGCTCAAAAACTGCCCTATTGTGTTAATGTGGAAAATAATCACTAAATAAAATATATAACTGACAGATATTCTTTGCAATACCAACAACTGTGATGGAGACTTACAGTCATAAATCGAAGGTGAATTGTATATGGTATATTTTGCTGTTAATCGGGAGTATTCCCTTTTCAACAGTTTCTGTTGACCGCACACAACACAGAGGAACATAGACACTTTGAATGCCCAATAGAACTCTGAAAAACTACAAACTTTGGAATTAAAAGCTGTCTGGTGAGTGTTCTTATTTTAGAGAGCCGTAAAGCAAGCCATTGTATTAATTGATTAGCGGAGCGCTGTTTAATTTGCAGCCTTGTGGAAAACAAACTCCCGATGTATCTATTGGCAATACTTTACAATGCCCCGGGTCTGTTCTTGTTTACCAACATCACAGCACACTTCATCCCTGTCAGTAAATCTCCTTTGCCTTCATTCGCTCTCCTTTCCAGCACGCGCTTCCCTCCCTGCAGGATGCTGCTTTTAACCCCCAAGGCCTTCCGTGCCCTCCGCGAGAGGCCGTGTCCGCACCTTAGCTTCCTTTTGATCATCTTTAATCTTTTATTTTCTATTCTTGGCAGGAGCCTATGTATTTTCCTTCACATTTATTAAAGAAAACAGGACTGCGATCCTGTGCTTCACACTGAGATCTTTTTTTACATAGTATTCCTGCATGTCCTTTAAACTCTGAAAAGCTGTAACCACGCTGACATTTTGTTCGATCAATAACAGCAAATAAACCAAGGGCTGCGTGGGAAAGGTTTTATATTTGTGTACAAAATATGCGATTTAATGGAAATGTTCTCCAAATGTCACAGCCTGCAAATTAGAAGCCATGAATTTCATATATTAGAAAAAAGTAAATTATACAGCGTTAGATATCTTTAACTTCTCTGATATATATACTTGGAGGTTTCTAGCTTCTTAAGGCAAAAGGCAGCTTGAAATTAAACTCGTTAATTGAATTAAAACCTGATCTTGCTTTCACGCTTTAGCACTTATTAATAATGTTTAAACCGCATAACTCTATAAAACAACGTATAACACAGCAGACGTGCAGGATTCGAGGTAGTCGTCTGCACATCTTTCAAGTACACATAGAATTATATATTAAGGGAGATCAGTGGTTTTCAAAGTGTCTGATGTTTTTCTTCCGAGAGACTCTTACTTCTAGCTGGGCATGTAAGCACAGGGCACCGGAATTACACGTGACATAGTAATCAAAAGCCGTGATTTCCACCTCTGCCAAAGATGAATAATTCTGCCACCTGTCTGCTCACCTCTCCAGGGCGTAGAAAGCAGGTAGGGTCAAGTCAGGATGGACGAGGGTGGAAATGTTCATCCTGCCCTTATATAAGCTTACTTTTCTTATTCCATGAGTAAACAAGATTTCAAAAATATTTTCGAAAAACTTAGGGGCATATTAACAAGGGCAGTTTTGCCGCTAAAGCGGCGATATTTTCATCACCCTATCTACAAGGTGGTGCTAACATGCATCAGCGCATGTTAGCACCCGCTTTCCAGACCCCTCGCTTTGCATCTCTAATGAGATGCAAAGTGGGCGTCACTGGGTGTACCCCTGACGGACTACCTTGTAAAATATCGCTAGATGTACATCGCGATATTTAAAAGGAGGCCTGTGCATTTTAGCAGACGTTCGTTTTTGGCGAAAACCGCGGCTTTCGCCAAAAACTAACGTCTGCTAAAATGCTGACTTACCTATACCTGACAATAGGGGTGGATAATGCTGATACGACCACAGGGTCGAATCAGCAAGGTTATGGACGTTTTCCATGGAACATCGCTGGAAAACCAGCGATGTTCCATGGAAAACACCGCTATCGCTGGTAAATTATCGCCATTGCGTTGTTGATACAGCGATAGCATGGCGATAATTGTCAGCGATAGCCGGTGATAAATAAGTTCTCGCTAAGAGCGGCCAGCGATAATTATCGCTACCGCTTGATATTATGCCCCTTAGAAAGGCAGCTGAAATGTTCACATTTTAATGGAAATGCTAGCAATGCTTAGTAAACCTATCCCTTCTCTAGTAATAATAACAACCTTTACCTGAGGAGAGTCAGGTTAGTCCATCCATTTTGGCAATTCTGTGCTTATTGGGTATCAAGGTGAGACCATTACAAAGCCACAGTTAGCACTAGAATCGGGAAAAATCCCAAACATCCTCCATCCAAGACCTTTCCTGCTGAACAGCCCTGCATAGGGTCCACCCGTGACCGCGTTTTTGAAGCACACAGGAGTTAGCAGCACGTCACCATCTCTCAGACCATTTATTTTGGATTTTCTTCATAAAAATCAATTATATATTTTTGTTGTGTGTCGTTGAAACAAGTATAAGGCGACTAAAAAAATACCAGAAAGAATAAATGAATTGGTGCACTAATGTGTACAACTATTTTAGGAGTGAGTAGTGTCACTTCCTGTCTATATCCCCAAGATATACCAGTGTCAGTCTATAATGGGTGATGAACAATAAAAAAGGAACTGAAATTACTAAAAGGAATAAACAGACAAAAAAGGACATTACAAAAGTAACAAGGTAAGTCGGAGCTAATAGGTCTGTCTATTTACAGGTGTAAGTGCTTCTTTGTTATTTGGAGCTTTTGCGTGAGAGGTTGTTTGGATGCATTAGTGGAGGAAAGCAGTAATGAACCTACAGGTGAATAAATACATAGATGAGAGAGTGCATGGGTAGATGGGTGGGTGATACTGAAATAAGATGTATTAATACTACACCATTGCTGGGCACCTCTGTGCAAAGGTTTCCAGAATGAATAGTTTTTTACACCATTATTCTAGCGCAATCAATACAACTGGGAAAGGGGAGAGCTACCAATTTTGTGATTACATTGTGTTACCTCCATTATACCTCTGTAAGCATTACAGAAAAGTGGGCTTTGTCACAGGAAGAATGCACACAATGGGGCCGATTCCAATCCTGGAAAAAGGCTGTGCAAATCGTTGTATGGAGCGTTTTTCCCATACAACTCGTACCCGGTAAACATTTCTTACAACCTAGGAAGTACGATTCGTACAGAAAGCCTCTTTCCATACAAATCGTACAAAGGACCATACAGCTAAAATAAACCAACGATTCTGATCTGGAACAGCTTGCACGCGATGTCTGTATGTATTTAAGCAGTGGTTTCCAGCCCAGCAAGTACGATTCGTCCCTACGGCACTCCGTACGGGTCTTTTCTTACGGGAGCCAAAAACAGCTGTAAAAGCAGAGTCCCCAGGGGTATGAGTCATACAGGCATACACTCTCATGCGTTGTGTATGTATGGTGCGTACCCCAACATCGCGTATGTACTGTGCGTACCCCCAACATCGCAAACCCCAACATCATGTGCCCCAACATCACATACCCCAACATCGCGGATGTACGCACCGTACATACGCGATGTTGGGGTATGCGATGTTGGGGCATGTGATGTTGGGGTATGCGATGTTGGGGTACCCGATGTTGGGGTATGCGATGTTTCCGTACACGATGTTGGGGGTACACACAGTACATACGCTATGTTGGGGTACGCACCGTACATACACAACGCACAGGGGTGTATGCCTGTACGACTCGTACCCCTGTACGACTCGCACCGCGGGAACGTGTTTTACCGGGATACGAGTTGTACAAAGTTCGCTTCGTAGCGGGTAATGGCAATCCCCATGTACGGGATGTTTTCCGTACAAATCGTAAATCAGAAAGCCGGTCCGGATCGTACTAGTACGGTTGGACTGCATTTTTACAATTTGTACGGAAAAGTGTCTGGGTCCGTCTGGTACAACTTTTCCCGATCCGATTTGTAAGGATCGGGCCGATCCGTACAAATCGGATCGGGAAAAGTTGTATTTTCCCCGTACGAATCGTACTTCACGGGTCGGACAGAACTTGTACGATTTGTATGGAAAAATTTACCAATACGAGTCAGACGGGAAAAAAAATACAGGATCAGAATCGGCCCCAATGTATATTTAGCTGCCAACATTATGCCTATCCTGAAGTTATCTAAGTATATCTCTAAAAAACTAGGAAAAACAAGTAATTATTTTGTAAAACTAAAACATATTCCTGTTGAATGGTTAAACAGGGTTTGGTAATTAATAACAAGCTTCAATGAGTTACGTTTATGCTATCTTCCATGCAGCTAGAAACCAGCAGAGGAAGGAAGGATGGTTGTGCCAAGAAACCAATCCTTGCTATGCAGAATGCAGGCATGCAGTTCTGGGGTCAACAAGTGCAAGAGGGGGCACCTCTTACATGGAAAGAACTTGAGGAAACAATAGATTGGAAACTATCAAGGTCAAAGTATCTATGGGCCATATTATTAAGGAACGGAAATGACATTATTGCCGCTTTAGCGGCAGGAAACTGCCACTAAAGCGGTGATAATGGGCTTGATATTATGCCCTTGTGAATTCCCATAGAAGCCCAGGTTCTGGTGTGAACATGGGCTTCTTTTCTCTGGGGAAATGAGTGATCAGAGTGATGATATTTCTCCCACATTGACCTTAATGGAACAGCATGTTGTGCTGTTATTGGACATCTCATTTGATTCCTCGAGTGCGGCAGCATCAACAGGAGGTTCACCCATAGCAGATAGGAGGCAGTTATGGTTCAGATTATGGAAGGATGATGCAGAACACAAATTATTGCTCATGAAAATTCCTTTTTCTGGTACCAAACTCTTCAGTCCATCTTTAGAGGACATGATTAAAAGTTGACTGAATGGTCCAAACATATGACTCCTGCTAAGGTGGTGAAGAATACATTTTTCGGGGGGGGGGGGGGTGGGGGGGGGTCATAAAAGCATTTGGATCAACGGGACAGGGAAAATCCAGCCAGCCATTTCGGGCTGGGGGCTGAGGCTGGGGAGGCCCTGCCTCTGATAAATCCAAGTTCCAGCAGCCTAGTTGTTCTTCTTCACAGCCTCCCACAAAATCCTGACTATATGACAAGAGCACATCTTCCAGTGGGGGCAAATTTCTCATTTTTACCATGTTTGGGAAGAGTAGGTGTGAGGTCAGTGAGTTCTGCAAGTGGTGAAGGAAGGATTTCAGAGTGATTTTGCAACTTCTACATCAGTTTCTTTCAGGCAATTCCGTTCCTGGCAGATGGGATAAAAAGAAAAGCTTTGCAAGAAGGGGTTCAGAAGCTGTTAGATAAAGGGGGTGTTATTCCTGTTCCACATTCACAGAAAGGAAATGGCACATCCTGTTTCTGGTGAACAAACAAATGTAGGAGAATTCAGGCCAGTGGTGGTTATAAAGATGTTGAGCATGTTTTTTTGCCACATAAAATTAATAATGATTGCATTGCAGGAGATTTTCCCCTTTATAAATTAGTGGACTTCCTGGCATCATTGGACTTGTAGGATGCGTACATACATGTGCCAATCCATCTGCGTTCACAGATGTTTCTCCGGTCAGCATGATCTGTTCCAGATATTACCTTTGGGGTTGGCCTCTTCTCTGAGAGTGTTTATTAAAGAGTTGGACACCTCTAGTTGGAATCAATAATGTTAAAGTTATTCAAGTGTTTCCTTATCCAGATGATTTGCTTATCTCCGCTTCTTCTTTCCTTAAGGCAAAGCAACATGTTCAGGAAGTCTGCAGTGTTCTGCCACATCACAGATTCTTGTTGAATCAAACGAGTTGTGTCTCACTCCAATGCAGGATTTGACTTTAAATGTGGCACAGTTCCGGACATCAGTGGGGAGTGTTTTCCTGCCGATAGAGTGAATCTAGACTTTGGTGGTGGAAATCCAGAGATTGTTGGAACAGCAGTTTCTGCCAGTAAAACAATGATTACGGCTGCAAGGTTTGATGTTGGCTCCCTCTTGGTTCTGCCTTGGGCGCAGCTGCATATGTACCCAATGATAAATTCTTGTTGTCACACTGGATTCAAAGTTCTCAGGATTTTAAACAGGGTGTCCCAGTGGCAACGCAATTGAGGGAGAAATTGGACTGGTGGTTGGAGGAGAAGAATCTGGCAGGGGTTTGGCTTTTCCACATATCCCTATCAAAACGTGTCACCACAAATACCAGAAAGCGAGGATGGGGTGCCACTATAGAGGATCTGTCAGCAAAGGGGAAATGGTCAAAAGTCTAATCCACTTGCTCTTCCAATTAGAGAGAACTGAAACCACTGTAGTTGTGGCAACTGGCATTTGCCTCTCAGCAAAGCATCATGTTCAGGTCAGGATAGACAACAAGGTGGTCATGGGGTATGTGAATCACCAGGGAGGATTCATAGGACAGACTCTCAGCTGTTTGAGTCTGGATATTTGCAGGTGGGCAGAGACAGAACTCAGTTCTTTAACTGCAATATACTTACCAGGGAAAGAGAACTGGGTAGCGGACAAGCTGAGTCAAGCTTTTCCACCAATGAACTCTTTATCCTTGATGAAGGAGGAATTTCTGCAGTTTCAGAAGAAGTTTGGAAACCAAAGATAGACTTGTTTGCCTCAAAGGAGAATGCCCGGCTGCCACGGTCTTGCACAATTCTTCCTTGCCAGGAGATTTGGAGGTTGGATGCCATGTCGATCAAGCAGTCGAGGGGTCTGCTACATGACTTTCCTCTGGTACATATGATCCTTAAAGTCTTGCAGAAAATCAGGGAGGACAAGTCTTTGGCAATTCTGATTCTTCTGGGATGGCAGAGACACCCATATCCGCTTGTGCAGATCAACATGCTACAGAGAATGCATCTTCAGGCCTGGTTGTTGAAAGGGTGAATCTGATGGCTAGAGGTTGTTCAACAGTGGTGTCAAATTTGATCCAACAGTCGAGGCCTCCATCTACGTTCAGGTCATATGCTAGGCATTGGGCACATTTTATGAAATGGTGTGAGAAGAAAGGGTGTAATTCTGATTCTATTCTATAGAAGCAATGAGAGATCTTGATTTTTTTGCCGGATGGTTTTACTCTTGGTTTAGCCAAAGTGACTATTAGTGCCCAGTGGGCAGCATGAAGCTTGTTTGATCATCTAGAAATGCTAGTTGCGCAATTGTTTAAATATTTTTCTCTGAAAAGTCCTAGATCTCTGGTTTTTTATCCATAGTGGGATTTACCATTGTATTTATGAGCTCTACAGGGACCACATTTTGAACCTTTGGAGTCAGTAGATCTAACACTCTGAACAAAATGTGGTGTTTTCTGTAACTATTTCTTCAGCCAGGAGAATAGGTGAGAAATGTTCATTTTTGATTTTGAGTAAGAACCATTTTCAAGGGTGTTTTCTGACAAAGTAATTTTGAAGTCTAATCCTACTTTCATACCAAGGTGCCTTCTTTTTTATACAAGTCCAGTGAGGTCATTCTACCGGTCTTTGTTCCTAATCCTAAAACAGAAGAAGATTCTTTGATGCATTTTTAAGATGTGAAGAGGGCTTTTTTATTCTACCTTAATAGAATGAAGAATTTCAGAATGGTGCACAGCTTGTTTGT
The DNA here is from genome assembly GCF_964204655.1 of Triturus cristatus. Classification (NCBI taxonomy): domain Eukaryota; kingdom Metazoa; phylum Chordata; class Amphibia; order Caudata; family Salamandridae; genus Triturus; species Triturus cristatus. The sequence continues at coordinate 506,223,263 of NC_140591.1, forward strand.
GACATTTGTTTCAGTAAGGTCTGGATTGAAACCTTCAAATTCTAGAATGAATAGATGGATACAATAAGGAATTTTATTGGCTTATGATACCAAAGATAGGGAAGTAGGGAGTCAGATTTAGGGAAGATCACCTCCTAGAGCTATGTCTACTTCATGGGCCTGTATCTCAATGGAGGAGATCTGCAATGCGGCCTTATGGTCATTCCCTCATACGTTTATGGAACGCTATTGTTCGGAAGTAGGAGATGGTTGTTCAGAGTATTTTGCAACTTCTCTACTGAACTCAAGTATAGATTGATATGTATGTGAAGGAACATATTTTGGTGGTTTGGATTAAAGGCTGAATTGTGTCGTTATGATCCATGAGTGTGTGCATTTGTTGGGGTAATAAATTAAGCTGATTCTGGCTTTGGTGTCAGCTCAGTGTGTAAATACTGGGGCAAGGCAGATGGACGAGGAGGTAATGTCCTGGCTACTTACTGGTAATCTTCATTACTTTGCATCACTGAAGTGTTCAATGGTGGTGCATGAGAGTTTCCATGCATTCATCATGAATTGTGCCAGAAATCTAAATTTACAAAGAATTGCAGACATGGATCGGTGCCAAAATACTGCACCTCTCTGAGGCTGGTATAACAAGGAGAAATATTTGTATTTCTCCTAATTTTTTTCTCTTTAGTTGCGTACTGCATTCTGCAGCATGCATACTGAGAGAAAATTGCCTTAAGCATAGTTTTTGTGCAGCGAGAGGCCCATTCTTGCACAAAAACTATGTCACCACAATGCAAACATCCTTGCATTATGGCACACGTGTGCCTGCACTGGTGCCTGGCTGCTGAAAGTGCACCAGTGCAGGGAGAGAGCAGAACAGTGACACTCCTTTGTAGATATGGTGCAGTTCTGTCTTGTCCAGTCATGTAACGCAGTGCATCAACTTTGTTTGCTGCCCTGCATTGCTTCAACTCTTTGCATATCTGGGCCTCTATCTTTGTTACATGTCTAACCTGCAAGGTTCTACAATGAGGAGATTAGGCATCATAATGCTTTACTAGTTAGCTGAATAAAATGAATAATATCAATTTAATTGGACATGTGACAAACAATGCTTCCCCCAAATTAGGAATTTATTGATCTACAACATCCGAGAAAAGGCTTTCATGTCTTTGATATGGCAAAGAGATTTTCTAAAATGAAGGCAATACACCAGCTACGCTCAAAGCAGACTCTGTGACTGGCACTGCCCTGCTGCTGAGATCTGTGCTGTTCCTGTACTGTGGTTATTTTTAATTATTTATTACAACATTTTCACAGAAATGTTGCTCATTCCTAAAATTACCACTCACAATGAAATATGATTTAGAGTTAACAATGTCACAAAATAATTTAGCAAATTGTCTTTAACGAAGATTACCTGTTTTTGGATAAATTAACACAAAGCTTCCGAGATGGTTTCTACTTTAACAAAGATATAAAGGTAGGTTGTAAATATTGTTCTTGTTAGATTCCGAACAAGAAAGTACATGATTTAGATTGTGGCTATCTGCACTAGAAAAATCTCACAAACAAGATGTTTTTTTTCCATCTTCATCAACCACCTAAATATTCTCTCCACTATGGAGATTTCCAATCTGAAAATTCTTATAAAGTCTCAAAACGGATATTTGTTTTTAAATAACATTTTATTTCCCCCCAGAATTACAGAAGTGCAACTTAAATGTAGTCTTTTAATATTTACATTTTAAATTTGATCTAAACCATCTGATATGGTAATGTCCAAAGTGTTTAGAGAAAAAGACACCAAGGGGCATATGTACAAGCCTCTATCGCCATGCCAACGTCACTTTTACCAACGTTGTGGTGGCGATAGGGGTTGCGCCTTATGTACAAGTCAGTGTTAGGCCACTGAATGTGGCTTAATGCTGCCTTGTACCCAAGGCCCTTTCACGTTTGCGTGAAAGGGGTGGGTAGTGGGTGTTGCGGTGGGCGTTCCACCTCAACACCCATTCATTTTGACGCTGCCCTTTATGTGCAAGGGGGGCATACATACGAGGCAGCGCCAAAATTAAGACCAGGTAAATTCTTGTCTTAAGTTGGCGAAACAACAAGACATGCATTATTTCTCCTTGTTTTTGTTTTTTACATATGTGTTGCCTTTTGCAGCACACATGGAAAAAGCAAAATGCCAAGGTTTGTTTATGTAGAGGAAGGTGTTACTTCCTGTACATAAACAAACCTTTAAAACAAAATCCATTTCGTCACACATGAAAGTGACAACATGGCATTTTAGGATTGTTTATTTGCAAGAAGGGACACCTTCCTACACATAAACAATCTTCCCCTGCATGCAGACACCCTTGCACTATGGTGCGAGGGTGCCTGCGTTGGCGCGAAGTTGCTAAACTTAGCACCATCGCAGGGGGAAACGAAAGGCTGCACCACATTCTTGTAAATATGGTGCAGCCTTGCGTTTCTGAAGGGGCGGAGAGAGGTGTTAAGCCAGGAAGGCTAACGCCTCTCACCGCCACTTTATTGTACACATGGCCCAAATTTACCTATTAAAATGGTTCCCTCAATATCATTAGATATTTCTACCCAAATCAATCTTTTCAATCGCGATTCCGAGAATTTTCCGAGATGATAAATATAGCAAACTATGTGATTAAAGCCTTGATAAGTTATCACGATAAAACCCATTTCTAATCTTAAGACTTCCAACTGAGTCGATCGTCGAATGTCAAAATATGGCTTCCATAGTTAGGATTCTATTTTCTTAAATCCACGGTAGGTGGTTGTACTTTGATAGCATAAAGTGCAATTGCTGGGACTTTTTACAGTACAAACTTCAATTAGGGATGGAACATCTCTTGTTCCTTGTGCTCTTATAAATTGAAGACGGCCCATACCAACTGATCAAGTCATAGCCAGCTGTTTTTTACAGTGCTGGGCAAAGATACATTATTAGTCACATTCGGTCCAAAGTAGACACAACTTTTTACGAGCTCAAGACGTTTTCAATTAAAATGCAATGTCCGTGGTGCCATCAATTCAAATGCCCCATAATTATTATCTTATTTTTGTCATTAACCAGTACATTATGTGACTGCGCAAAGTCTGATCTGGGTGCGTGAATACAGTTTGCCATGTTATAATGCTTGATTTACTTGCATTGTGTTTGAGGAAGGTGTGTGTTGACTGCATGTGCTGTCTCAAACTGTACCCCACTGTACCTTATGAAGATTGTGCTGACAATGCTGATGCTATATTGTACTACTGTATGCAGATGAGAAGCTCTCACTATTTATGTGCCCTTTCTGCAGGTAGGAGGGACGTTTGCCTGTATACTGAACGCGAAAAACGTACTCTGCTACTACATATTTCCCGTGTATGTGTGTGAGGGAAGCTTGCACTGAATACCTGTGCAGCCTTGTACCGTGGCAAATTTTCGCTACTTCTACTAATGCTGCACTGCATTTCTTTATGCATGTGGAAGGCTTGCACATATGCTGCACGCTCTTAAAGTTTAAAGGAAGTTGCAATATTTGAATGTGCAACACTAATTATTTCCAAGCTTCCATTACGCTTGCTGTATTCTTTTGGGCATAACATTTTTTTATATTGCTACAGCATCTTTTTTTGTCAACGTAATTTAACAGAGATGCTTGCAACTTGTCATATATGCAGTGTGTGCGTTTGTGTGTGTGGGGGTGTGGGTGTGCGTGGTGTGTGTGTGCATGTGAAGGTTACTTTTTTGCCATTGATAATTTTTGCCTTTTGTAAATCTGAAAGAAGCTTGCATTGTTTTTTTAAACAGAGGAACTGTTTACTGCTACTGATGTACTTTTTAACTTTCTGTGTCTGTTTCTTTGCTTAGGGAAGCTTGCTCTGTATGTACCCAATCAATATTTGCTTTGTGCATTGGGAACCTTGCACTGCCGATACTCGTGCTATGTTTGCTTTGTGCTTAAGGAACACTTTCACCCTATCTCCAGGCCACACTGTACATAGTTTGTGCAAGGCATTGGGCAAAGTTACTCAGTTGTTGCTGTAATGAACCTGTTTGTCCTTAGAGTAAGCATGTGCCACTACTTCGTTATTGTAGTTCTGCGCATGACGGAAACTCCATTCTCAACATATTAGTGCTGTCTACCCTGCAATAGTGTGTGTCATGTAGCATAATCTGTACAGGTTCTGCAGGAATACAGCGATTTGTAGAATGGGAGACGAATACATGAAAAAAGGAAACACTTGATTGGTCAATGTCATTTTGTTTCTGGAAGGCGATTGGCTTACACACAATTGAGGCCAACTTTAGGAAATCCCCCACTGAGCTACTTATTTCCTATAAGCATCATGTGTATCTGTCAATGCCAGTTACAAACTAAGATACAGTCAGGGGCCAGGAATGTTTTATTGATATGTTGGTCAGAAAGATCCACGATGTCTCCATACCAGCAGTTTATCACTTCACACTGCAAGTCAGGATTGACCAATGATGTTGGTTCTTAAGAGCAACAGATCTCCCTGCTGTTAAATGGTAGAACATGTACGTTGAGATTTTTCTGTGAATGTCTCATCACCGGGGTATTCAGAGATGGTTCAGGAAATATGGTTGACTTAAGGACACCTCTGGGAATTTCCCAGCAGTGGAGTAACTGTCCATTTTGAAGTGCAAAAAATGTATTTGTTAAGAAAGCTTTAATGGTGGCTTACCTGGCAAGGTAGTTGACATTAATATTGTTGCAAAAATATTGTCTGTCAACAACACTGTGGCAGAAGCATCATCATGCCAAGAATATCGTGGCATGTCTCAGAGCGACACGTTTAAGCTGGGTCTTTATGCAGATGATATCGTTTTGTATTCAGGGCACACATGGAAAACAGTGTGAAGCATGGAGGCCAAAGCCAACATGTTTGAGGTCTTTTCTGGTTACTCGATTAATAAGGAAAAGATGGAGATGATTGCATGGAATCTAGCCAGCACAGGGATTTGGAATGAAAAAATGATCAGGTATATGGGTATTTCAGTCCTCCTCAAGTTGTAAGAGGCACAAGGGCGTAATCTGAGGATGGTGAGGAAGGAAACAGAGGCATTTGTAACTAGATGGGGCACCTCCCTTTGACCCTTTATGGAAGTGAAAACTTATTTAAAGTGGCAATTCTTCCTAAGCTGACCTATCTGTTTGACAACATTCCACTCTCATTTCCTAAGTGTAGTTTAGGTAAGATACAAGGGAGGTTTGGGAGCTTTATTTGTTCCTCTAAAAATTTAAGACTTATGGCCCCATTAGGATGGCGGGCGGATTGCACCCGCCGGGCTTGTCATATTAGGATGGCTTGGGGTCCGCGGCGGACGGAAAAACCATCCGCCGCTTTTCTGCCAAGGGCAGAAAACATGTATAATATGGTGGCGGTGTCTGTAAGACACCACCATCCATATTATGATGATGGCGGCAATTGGCCTTTCCATGGCGGCATCGAGGCATGCGGTCTTCTGTGTTGGGGACCCATTGCGGGCCCTGGGGTGTTGAGGGGGGGGGTACCCATGGTACCCCCGACATTTGCATGCAGAAGGTGGCAGGCACTGCGCGGTGCCTGTCACATTGAGCATGCAAATGCACAACATGCAGTTTTTACACATTGCGGCGGGTGCTGCTTGCAGCACCGCCCGCCGCAAGGTAAAATATGTAGGATGCGCCCGCCAGTGTGGTGGGCGCATCATAATAGGCACGGCGGGACTGCCGTACCCCTGGCGGGCGACCCCGCATACAGTTACGGTGTCCGCCCGCCATCGTAATGGTGCCCTAAGTTAGAAAAAACTAAGAGGAAAATTGGTTAGGGGTGGGGTAGCATTGCCGAATGTCCTCCTCTATTACCTCTACTTCTAATTTAGGAACTGCAGAATGTTCTTAGTGAACCAAGGCAATTCTAGTAGGGGTAGAAGTTATTATGGACTGTTGAATTTGATTGGGCAGGATGGCTTCCTGTATAGGTTTGGGATGAGAAGTATTCAAAGAAGGCTGGCTGAAGGTGCCGTCGACTTTCTTAGTGGTTTGGTATTGATTCAGGAAAATCCTTGGAATAAATTATTGTTCAGAGTTTGCGTCAGTTTGGAATTTCCCAGGTATGCCTTCATTTCTTTTGGGTAAGCTGATTACTCTTGATTAAATCTGGTGTTAATTGCTGGGGAAGCTGCGGCAAGGCTCTGAGGGAATCTTGTAGTACTTCAAAACTTGTGAAGCGACATTCCATTCCAACCACAAGCCGCACAGCCAATGAAGACAAAATGAAATGAACTCCTTCATGAGTTAATTTACTCCATTTTAAGCCATGTTTTTTCATAAGTTTCTCATTGTTTTCCTTTTTCTTCCTTCACATAAAAGGCTGCATGTTTCCCGATTCCTTTCATTTGCTAAAGATATGCCCATTCGGGCCTTGTTCTGTAGCACGAGGGTAAACGTTATTCATCCCAGGCAGCTGTGTTTACTGAGACCCAAAGCATTTCGGGCTGCAACTGCCCTTCTTCGGGGGTAGCTATAAATCAAAATTAAAAACCCCTATTAATATTTCACAACATGAAACGTAAACTACAAGTTATAATGTCTTGACACTTTCTACCAACCATAATCCTTGTGTGTTGAATGTGAAAAAATAATACCTAAACATAATCCCAACCATTATCTCAAATGTAAAACTAAAACCAAACACTTTGACCAAATCATCCTCTCATCAAAATGTTAAAAAACAGACTGTTGAACATTTAGGTCTGCATTCTGTCACTGTATGTAATCTTGTGGTAGGCATTGGGTAAAAAAACTAAGGGCACGCTGTCTAGGTACAAATATATGTAATTGACTTCCTGGGTGTTTGGGCACAGATGGGTCGATAAGGAGAAATGGGAATTGGAGGACGGATTCCAAGATCCTAGGCCAATTAAGAAGTACATTTTTATTTGGTGTTGGGAGCTGGTGAATGCTAATGAAGAGAGTTGTAACATCCCAGTTCATGCTTGGGGTGGATATCAGCCATTAGACGAACATGCTAATATTTGGCAGACCTCCTTACGTCTCCTATATTCCACAGTAAATCAGCATCTCTTAGGAAAAATCATCTTTTTTTAAATGACACAGAAGATATCTGAGTCCGAAGAAAGGAGCAACATTTGCATAAAATGCTTCCCTATATGATAATTGGTGGGGAGAGGAAAAGGCGGACAATATTCATATATTTGTGTCTGTTTCTATGATTATGTAGTACTTCAAATCAAATCAAATCAGGTGTTTGTTAAGCTAGACTACTCACCCATAAGAGTCCCAAGGTGCTGGGAGGTGTGGGGGGGTTCGCAGGTTCCAGTCCATCAAGGAGGGGCTCTGTTGAAAAGCCAGGATTTGAGGTTTCTTGCGAAGATGGGGAGCGATGTTATCTGTCTGAGGTGGAGCGGAAGGTCGTTCCAGGCTCTGGTCGCTCGGAAGGAGAAAACGCGGCCTCCCGATCTGGTCTCGCTGGTGCGGGGGACCACGGCGTAGGAGAGCTGGGAAGATCGTAGGGACCTTTGGGGTGCGTGGAATTTGAGTCAGCTATTCAGGTATGCTGGTCCGGTATCGTGGAGGGCCTTGTGAGCGTAGGTTAGCATCTTGAAGGTGACTCTAGCTTCGATGGGGAGCCAGTAAAGTGTGCGCAGGTGCTGGGAGATGTGGTACAAAAGGGGGTGGTGATGGACGGAGCATCAGAACCAATCAAACACTCACACTCAGTCAACAGATCTGGGTTTGATCCATCACCGTTCTTTAGCCCACTCTGCCACCCCAGTTCAGACATGGCCATATGCAAATCAGTCTGACCCTGTGCCTCATGGGAACAGTCCAGCCCGAACTGCCAAGCCATGCCTTCCCTGGACCGGAAACAAGCTTCCTAGGACCGGTTTCTGGCATTTCAGCCGTCTTCAGCCAGTCTTGCTTGAATCCAGTGGCAAAGTGAGCAAGGGACTCACGTCTGAGCATACCCTGCCAACTTATGGCGAACAAAGCGGTACAAAAGGGGGTGGTGATGGACGGAGCATCAGAACCAATCAAACACTCACACCCAGTCAACAGATCTGGGTTTGATCCATCACCGTTCTTTAGCCCACTCTGCCACCCCAGTTCAGACATGGCCATATGCAAATCAGTCTGACCCTGTGCCTCATGGGAACAGTCCAGCCCGAACTGCCAAGCCATGCCTTCCCTGGACCGGAAACAAGCTTCCTAGGACCGGTTTCTGGCATTTCAGCCGTCTTCAGCCAGGCTTGCTTGAATCCAGTGGCAAAGTGAGCAAGGGACTCACGTCTGAGCATACCCTGCCAACTTATGGCGAACAAAGCGGTACAAAAGGGGGTGGTGATGGACGGAGCATCAGAACCAATCAAACACTCACACCCAGTCAACAGATCTGGGTTTGATCCATCAACGTTCTTTAGCCCACTCTGCCACCCCAGTTCAGACATGGCCATATGCAAATCAGTCTGACCCTGTGCCTCATGGGAACAGTCCAGCCCGAACTACCAAGCCATGCCTTCCCTGGACCGGAAACAAGCTTCCTAGGACCGGTTTCTGGCATTTCAGCCGTCTTCAGCCAGGCTTGCTTGAATCCAGTGGCAAAGTGAGCAAGGGACTCACGTCCTGAGCATACCCTGCCAACTTATGGCGAACAAAGCGGTACAAAAGGGGGTGGTGATGGACGGAGCATCAGAACCAATCAAACACTCACACCCTGCTGGGAGATGTGGCAGTGTCTTGGCAGGTTGAGGACCAGTCTTGCGGCAGCGTTTTGGATGTTCTGTAGCTTGTGGGGGAGGTTTTTTTTAATTCCGGCATAGAGTGCGTTGCCATAGTCAAGCCTGCTGGTGACCAGGGCGTGAGTAACAGTCTTTCTGTGTTCGAGGGGGATACATTTGAAGGTCTTACGTAGGAGGCAGAGGGTGTGGAAGCAGGAGGCCCATTTTGAGCTCTGAGTCCAGGATGATTCCCAGGTTGCGTGCATGGTCCGTGGGGGTGGGCGGGCTTCCGAGGTCGGAGGGCCACCAGGTGTTGTTCCAGGCATCTTGGTTTGGGCCCATGAGGAGTACTTCCGTTTTGTTGGTGTTTAGTTGTAGGCAGCTGTTTTTCATCCATTTGGCGATTCCTTCCATGCCTTCTCGAAAGTTGTGTCTGGCGGTGTTGGGTTCATTGGATAGGCTGAGGATGAGTTGGGTGTCGTCTGCGTATGACACAATGGTGAGTTTGTAGGTTCTGACGATGGGGCGAGCGGAGCCATGTAGACGTTGAAGAGTGAAGGGCTGATGGAGGACCTCTGGGGGACTCTGCAGGTGGTAGGTGTAGGGTTCGAGAGGAAAGGGGGGAGTATGACCCGCTGCGTTCTGCTGGAGAGGAAGGAGCGGATCTAGTCGAGGGCCTTGTCTAGGATCCCTGCGTCATGGAGAATGTGTATTAGGGTGTGGTGAGAGACTGTGCCGACCGCCGCTGAGAGGTCGAGGAGGATGAGGGCTGCTGTTTCTCCTTTGTCCAGTAAGGTACGGATGTCGTCTTTTGCAGCGAGGAGGGCGGTTTCCGTACTGTGAAGCCAGATTGGGAGGTGTCGAGGATGTTGTGTTCTTGGAAGAATGTGGCGAGTTAGCTGTTGATGGCTTTTTCGATGACCTTCGCTGGGAACGGGAGCAGGGAGATGGGTCTGTAGTTTTTGAGGTCGGTGGGGTCTGCCGAGGGTTTCTTCAGGAGGGGGTTGATCTCAGCGTGTTTCCAGTCATCAGGGAATGAGTCGGTTGCCAGGGAGCGGTTGATGGTGTAGCAGAGCATGGGTGCGATGGTGTCAGCAGCTCTGTTGAAAATGTGCTGGGGGCAGGGGTCCGTGGGGGCCCCGGAGTGGATTGACTTCATCGTCTTCAGTGTGTCTTCGGTGGTGAGGGCTGTCCAGTTGTTGATCACTGGCTTCAGGGTGTCGGGGGTGGTTGGTGAGGGTTCAGTGTGTTGGTTGTCTTTGTCGAAGTTGTCGTAGATGCTCTTGATTTTGTGGTGGACAAATGTGTTGAGTTTGTCGCAGATCTTTTGTGAGGGAGGGATGTCGGTGGACTCGCAGGTGGGTTGGGCGAACTCCTTGATGATGTTGAAGAGTTCTTTGCTGTTGTGTGCATGAGTGGAGATTCTGTCTTCAATCGCTTTTTTCCTCGTTTTTCTGATGAGTTTGTGGTGGGCATTGGTGGTGGCTCTGAAGTTGTTGTGGGCTTCTGTGGATTTGGTGCTCCTCCAGGCCATTTTGAGGTGGTGGCAAGTGCATCTAGACTCTCGAAGTTCGGGGGTGAACCATCTAGCTTTCTTTGCGTAGGTGTTGTTGTTTTTCTTGAGGGGGGCTATGGTGTTGGCGCTGTCGGAGATCCATCTGTGCATGGTTCAGCTGCGGTGTTGGCGTTGTCATTTTCCGCGATGGTTGGGGTGGAGTTGCTGAGTGACGAGGTTAGCTGGTAGTCAGTGATTCTGGTCCAGTTTCTTCGTGGGAGCAGGTGCTGGTGTCTGTGGATGGTGGGTGTTCTGAAGGTGAAGTGGACGCATCGATGGTCAGTCCATGGGAGTTCGGTGGTGTGGCTAAAGGTGATGGAGTTTCCTGTTGTGAAGAGGGGGTCAAGGGTGTGTCCTGCTGAGTGCGTGGGTTTGGTCACGATCTGGCGTAGTCCAATGTTGTGGAGGTTGTCCAGGAGGGATGTCGTTCTGGGTCCAGTTGGTTGTCGAGGTGAAAGTTGAGGTCTCTCAGTAAGGTGTAGTTCGTGGACGCGATGGCATGCAGGGAGATGATGTCCATGATGGAGTTGGTGAAAAGTCTGCAGGGTCCAGTGGGACGGTAGATGAGGTTTCCTCTCAGGGTGGAGTTAGGGCTGGCCAGTATCTTGAAGTGAAGGTGTTCCATCACGTCTGTGGGCTCGTCGGGGAGTGTGCTCAGGCGGGGGGTGGATTTGTGGACGATGGCGATTCCTCCTCCCGGGTGGGTGGGGCAGTCCTTCCTGGAGATCTTGTATCCTTGGGGAATGGCAATGGCGATGTCCGGTCCCGAGGTGGTGTTGGTCCAGGTTTCGGTAAAGAATGCTACGTCTGGGGTAGTGCTGTAGAGGAGGTACCAGATATCAGTGGCGTGTTTGTGGAGGGATCGGAAGTTGAGGAGGACGCATTGCAGGCTCTTCGGTTTGGTTGTGTTGTTGCAGGAGTATTGCGCTGGGTCAGTGATCTTGGCGGTGCTGCAGGTGTGCCGACAGCAGTGATAGCTGAAGGGTCCGTGGGTGTAGGCTGGTGATGCTAGCTTGCAGTTGTTGTTGCCGCCTGGGTTCAGAGTGTAGAGTGCCGCTGGGTCGTAGCATTGGCGGTGCAGAGATCCAGGGTTCCTGGCGCTGGTCGCAGTCAGGTCATGGACTGGCGCAAACGAGCTTGCCTTTTGCGTCCTGGCAGCAGGGCAGGTGCGCGGGAGCGCAGGGGCCGCCATTAAGTAGGGGTCGGGGAGGGCTGGACAGCTGGGAGGCAGGAGCGGGGAGGGGAGCTGGAGTGGGCCAGTCGCACTGGTCGTGCTGGGGGGAGGGGCCGCGGCGGGGAAAAACAGGCTGAAAAAGGCAAAAGGAAAAAGGCAAAAAGAGAGAGAAAAGTGCAAATAAGGCAGCAAAAGTGCAGGAAAGAGTGGAGGAAAGACACAGAGGACACAAGAGAGTGGAAGGGGGAGATTGAGATTAGGGTAAAACCGAGTGAAAAATGGAGGAAAGACACAGAAGGAGAGTGAAGGGGGAGCTTGAAATGAGGGGAAAACGACTGAAAAAGTGCAAGAAAGAGTGGAGGAAAGACACAGAGGACACAGGAGAGTGAAAGGGGGAGATTGAGATGAGGGTAAAAGCGAGTGAAAAACGGAGGAAAGACACAGAAGCAGAGTGAATGGGGAGCTTGAAATGAGGGGAAAACAACAGAAAATGGAGGAAAGACCCAGAAGGAGAGTGAAGGGGGGAGATAGAAGTGAGGGAAAAAACGAGTGAAAAAGGAGAGAAAAAGTGGAGCAAGAGAATGGAGACAGAGGTCCACTGGACCACCAGGGATGAAGCGCAGGTGAAACCTGTGGCTAGATGAGGGCCTCAAACACCAACACTCAAGAGTGCAGGGGCTTGGGGGAGGCCTCACTTAATGGTGGAGCTGCGAGGGAGGGAGAGCAACTTCATTGACAATGAGTTAGTGGTCTTGCTTTTACTTTTTACTTTACTTGCTTGTACTTCTATTTTAACTACAATTTTCTTCACAGGAGTTGAGTTTATGGTTTTGCAAACACCCTCTCTGGAGAGGCCTCTCTAGAGGAGGTGTTTCCCTGGTCCCAACGGGACAATCTGTTCTTGAACACTTGGGATGATAACATGATTTGTTAGAGTAGGTATTTGTTATGTTTTAGTTTTCTATAGCAGTGTTATTTCTTTTGTTACAAGGTAGTGTAGGCTTTGATATTTAGGAAAGAAACTTATTTTGTTTTGCACCATTGTGTACATTTACTTGTTTTATTTAGATACTATTGATTTAATTTTCTAAAGGGATTGTGACATTGCCAGGTCTTGGTAGATTTGTTCTTTTTTATTTCAATTAATTGATGCAGAGTTGGGTGGCTCCTTCCAGGTGCTCCTTGCAATTGTACCACTCTTCCACTGCTTTGTTTATTTTAGTTCCTTGCCATTTTGTACTGTCATATACATCTGCCATAGTACAGAGAGTGCACCCTGATTCGTGCAGGCATCCAACCCACGTGTGCAGTGCAGTGCAGTGGTGGTAAAAAAAATCTGAAAGGAATAATGAGGCAGACTTAACAAATGAATGCCAACAAAGCATGTGTGCCATTTTCAGGGACGTATCCTTTTCAAAACCAGCACCGGTAAGGGGCTAATAGATTTTCTTCTTGTTCAATTTCTGAGTTTAGCTCTAAGCAACAAATGTTTTGAAACTTTACAACACCATGGTAGATTATTTATCTGAGGACAGAAAGCTCTTTAATTTCATCTTAGGTTTAACACATAATCAGTTAAGAGCCGTCTATTAAAGAGGTGCTTATAAGGCACCAGGGGATTTTGACTGAGTTGATGAAAAGTGTTTTTTAACATAAAGGCTGGGGTAAAGTCTTCATAAAGAAAAGTAGGGTCAATGTTTCCAATAACCTTACTCAATTGTTGTATGGTTATAATATTCATTTTGGACACACTGGGGCTGATTCCAATCTCGGTCGGAAGGGCACCGAATCGGGTTCGGCCGGAAAAACTACGAGCCGTACGCGTGTTTTCCAGCCGACTCGTACAGCTGTACGAGCGAGCAAGTACGATGCGAGGTACATGAAATTCATCGACCGAGTCGTTTCCGGGTCTGAACTGCTCCGTACATCCCGGTCGGAAGCTAACCGTTGCGTGCAATGGATGCAATTTACAACCGAGCCAGTACGATGCATGCGTCGGACAGCCTGTGTGAGCCGGAGAGTCCGGCTCGCAAAAGCTCCCGGAGTCGGACTTTGGGGGTCTGCGTCGGAGCCACTGACACCCGCAGCCCTACGACTCGGACACAGGGGGGGACCTATGGGTCTCCCCAACACAGGCATGTATGGTGCGGGTGGCATCAACGTGTACCCACTGTAGGGGGTGCACTTGTTTGAGATGTACCCATTCAGTCAATGGGAGCCCATGTACGCGTTGTACGACCGGCTCCCAGTGACTTCTATGGGAGTCCGACCGAACCGAGTCCGACAGCATACGTGCGCATCGTACTCGCTTGGTCGGACTGTAGGGGTCCGGCTCGGTCGGAAAACACTCCGGATTCGACTCGGTCAGAGTGCTTTCCGACCTGGATCGGAATCGGCCCCACTGTTGTTCAAGAGTGTAAATAAGATTCCTTACTGTGCATCTTGCTGTGCAGTTCATGGTGCAGAGAGAGGGATGTGGTAGCTGAGGAGCTTTAAAGTCTCACGTATTGCCGGTTATTTAATGTGCACAGTTAGTTGTATTAGTAGATGAATGGTAGCCCTACTCCTGAGTTGCACATGCTTTTCCTGGCTTTAGATAGTGTAATGTCCTGAGAAGGACAATAAAGAAGTGCATGGTAATGAATGTTAGACATATTTCTGTGATGAACAGTTCATTTGGACTGTGTATTATGATGTGGTTCTTGGCTTTTGCTTTTATGCTCAAGTGTGTATATATATATACATATATACATATATATATATATATATATATATATATATATATATATATATATATATATATATATTCCAATCGAGAAGCACCCAAATTGAGGAAACCACACGCGGCGTGCATTTCATCTTTATTTGCAAGGCGGCATTCAAACATCCCTCTGGACATAGAATTCAGTGTTCAAATCTTGCCATAATGTTCCGACGCGTTTCGGGCATCCTTTCGCCCTTTCTCATGGAATGGCAACTGGAGTGTAGCGGCAGAAAAGGTCTTGCACCAGCAATATTTGTAAGTCCCGCCCCATGGGCGTAGCTGCTACGTGCATGATGGTATCTGTAGTTTGTTCATTGTCAGCCATAGTGGATGCTGCCACTTGTTCTCCTTGGTAAGTTAAAAGCCATAGTGGCACCAACTCTTGTGTACCTGGGGGTTGTTGGTTTTACCTTTTTCCTTGTAAATATGGCACGTCGTTCCATCTTGGCTGCCTTCGTGGCAGCTCCGGACCCGCTCGTCCGCAGGGGGGTTGTCCTCGTGACCAGGGCGGGCCGCAACATATTCCAATCGAGAAGCACCCAAATTGAGGAAACCACAAGCGGCGTGCATTTCATCTTTATTTGCAAGGCGGCGTTCAAACATCCCTCTGGACATAGAATTCAGTGTTCAAATCTTGCCATAATGTTCCGACGCGTTTCGGGCATCCTTTCGCCCTTTCTCATGGAATGGCAACTGGAGTGTAGCGGCAGAAAAGGTCTTGCACCAGCAATATTTGTAAGTCCCGCCCCATGGGCGTAGCTGCTACGTGCATGATGGTATCTGTAGTTTGTTCATTGTCAGCCATAGTGGATGCTGCCACTTGTTCTCCTTGGTAAGTTAAAAGCCATAGTGGCACCAACTCTTGTGTA
This sequence comes from Triturus cristatus, assembly GCF_964204655.1. NCBI lineage: Eukaryota > Metazoa > Chordata > Amphibia > Caudata > Salamandridae > Triturus > Triturus cristatus. The sequence continues at coordinate 506,238,374 of NC_140591.1, forward strand.
CCTGGGGGTTGTTGGTTTTACCTTTTTCCTTGTAAATATGGCACGTCGTTCCATCTTGGCTGCATTCGTGGCAGCTCCGGACCCGCTCGTCCGCAGGGGGGTTGTCCTCGCGACCAGGGCGGGCCGCAACATATTCCAATCGAGAAGCACCCAAATTGAGGAAACCACACGCGGCGTGCATTTCATCTTTATTTGCAAGGCGGCGTTCAAACATCCCTCTGGACATAGAATTCAGTGTTCAAATCTTGCCATAATGTTCCGACGCGTTTCGGGCATCCTTTCGCCCTTTCTCATGGAATGGCAACTGCAGTGTAGCGGCAGAAAAGGTCTTGCACCAGCAATATTTGTAAGTCCCGCCCCATGGGCGTAGCTGCTACGTGCATGATGGTATCTGTAGTTTGTTCATTGTCAGCCATAGTGGATGCTGCCACTTGTTCTCCTTGGTAAGTTAAAAGCCATAGTGGCACCAACTCTTGTGTACCTGGGGGTTGTTGGTTTTACCTTTTTCCTTGTAAATATGGCACGTCGTTCCATCTTGGCTGCCTTCGTGGCAGCTCCGGACCCGCTCGTCCGCAGGGGGGCTGTCCTCGCGACCAGATATGAGGCCGCACTCCAGTGCAGGTAAGTGTCATCACTTTTATTGAAAACAGGCTGATTCACACCCCGTAATGGTGCCCCCCTGGCATGACGCGTTTCGAGGATTCAATCCTCTTCCTCAGATGCCAGAAGCACGAGCAGTCAGTATTGCGTTCATCTGCACTGTCCTCGCACGCTATTTGTTCAATTACTAAATTACTGATTGGCCTCTGGTGTGCCGTTTCAACGATGCATGCTGGGACCTGCAGTTTTGTTACGCACCTTTCATCCCTCTGGTGGGTCGAGTGCTCGTGCAAGATGAAGGGGCCAATCCTCAGCTCTCCATTGAGCCCCCGAGTGAGACGCAGACTGTTTAATTTGTGCATCCTGCTCTGCAGATCACAAAGGAAATGGTTCCCTGCGCAGACCAGCCCAGTCCAGTGGCGGTGCGTCGCCTCCACGGCCTGGCAGCGCCGTGAATACTTGTTTCCAAAAAGTCCCCCAGATATGAGGCCGCACTCCAGAGCAGGTAAGTGTCAACACTTTTATTGAAAACAGGCTGATTCACACCCCGTAATGGTGCCCCCCTGGCATGACGCGTTTCGAGGATTCAATCCTCTTCCTTAGATGCCAGAAGCACGAGCAGTCAGTATCGCGTTCATCTGCACTGTCCTCGCACGCTATTTGTTCAATTACTAAATTACTGATTGGCCTCTGGTGTGCCGTTTCAACGATGCATGCTGGGACCTGCAGTTTTGTTACGCACCTTTCATCCCTCTTGCATGGCAAGCGGGAGGGTTAGTGGCAGCACAATGGCTATGATGGGCAAGAAGGAGGGTGCAGGGGCATGCACAAAGGACCATGGAGGATAGAAGGGAGGGTCAGGACCTGGGCACAGACAAGAGAGTTCAGGGGAAGGGGCCTCACAACAGACCGCACGGGGCAGGCAGGAGGAGCAGTTGCAGCACAACAGATCAGGGAGGGCAGAAGGGTGTGGTAGTAAAATGGACCATGGAGGACAGGAGGAAGGGGATAGGGGCATGGCATGTGGACAGGCAGGGTAGAGGTGGCAGGGACAGGTTACAGTCATCTGACAATGCTAGGCAGGTGGTAGGGGAGTGGCAGCTCAACAGAACACTCAGAGTAGATAGGAGTGGCAGGTCCATGGAACATAGTGGGCAAAAAGGATGGAGCAGGGGCATTCACAAAGACATCGGAGGGCAGGGGGAAGGAGAATAGGGGCAGCAAGCTAAGCACAGAGGCTAAGCAGGAGGTCAATGATGGGCCATAGAATTGGGCAATGGAGGGCAGGAAGAGTGGACTGGTACATCATGCTAAATGGAGGGCAGTGGCAGCACATCAGACCATGCATGGCAGGAGGGAGGAGGCTAGTCCATGGATTCAGACAACTGAGGATAGGGAGGAGGTGGATGGGGCAGCAAGCTAACTGTTCAGAGAAGGTGGGTATTAGGAACTTTATTGTTTTTAAAATGTGTGTATGTGAGAACTACTAAAAATATGAACAAGTATGCAGCATAATCTCACTTTTATTCAGGAAGAAGAGGACGTTTGTGACTGTGACTCCAGGGTCACTTGGCAAAAACACCCCCTGACCCTCCACCCCCATCGCAAAATGTAATGCCCGTGAAAAGGGTAGGTGGATGCAGTGTTATATAGAACACAGTCCAGAGAGCATGATTGAAAATGAAAACTAGATGTAGTATAGGGTATAAACTATGCACCAAAAAGTGTGATATAAGATGAACCGGGGCGTGAAATATAATATGCAATACATTGTGCGCAATGACAGATTTATTGGAGAGTGCGAGATAGCACAGCCACTAGCGCGTGCTATGCGATATGCGCCTTGGAGTGTAATATGCACAGGGCAGTTTTGTGTAACATAACTAGTCTTTAAAGTTGTAATATAAAATATGTGCTGGGGAGTGTAAAGTTGCATATGCACTGTGACAAAGATATGGATCCCAGATTGTCATATGTATGGCATAGCGCTGTGCGTTATAACATACACATCGAGGAAGGCACGTTAGATGGGGCAATATAACCTGTGCGAAGGCAAGTGTGGCATGACATATTCACGAGGTGGTGTTACAGTGCACATGGGCTAGAGAGTGTTATAGCATACGCACTATCTGGTGGAATACAACACAGAGGTGTGAGGCAATCGGCGGGCACTGGTGGGTGTAACACAGCATTGGGCTCAGCCAGGAGCACGCTGTGACTCTCAAAAGAGGTTCGTCTCCTTTCCAGAGAGTAAAATAAAAAGTATTACACATCCGGCGGTGGATGTGTTGTTTATTAACCGTGAGGGGGGTTTCTTGCATAGTTTGGTCAAATTTTTGTCGAATCCCCTTTGAATGGCTTGGTGTGCGTGTATATTAAATGTGCCCGTCAATAGCTACCCATGTTTGTATAAATAAACAACAAGGGTGTCTACTTGGAGAGAACCCACCGGCGGGGGTGCCGGGATTAGGCACGGTAGGGCGTCAGACACGTCAGAGCTTCACTAGCGGTGTAAATACATTCCATGTAGATTCATTCTATGCATAGTCGCCTTTTAATGAATATCACGCAAATCGTCATGGTGATAGGTACATACGGTTTGTCTAGCATGTCCTAGGTGTTTCTATAAATATATATATTTTTAAAATAATAAAAAACAAAGGCCGGCCCCGGGGGATGGGGTCCCCGGAGCCATAAGTGGCCTGAGGAGGGGGGCAACGCAGCCCCCTCCTAAAGAATTTAAATAAAAAAAAGGCCATGATCCGGGGGTTGGGGCCCTCCTCCTTAAAAAAATTAAATAAATAAAAGACCGGCATCACGCTGGAGGCCACACCCCCTCCTTGCAGCACTCTGCAAACGCACCCCCTGGCCAGTTGTAAGTTGGGGAATTAATTCCCCTTCAATACTGAGGGTCCCTGAGGGCCAACTAGCCCAACAGGTATCTCCAGTGTGCGCCAGGGAGCTGCGTTGCAGACAGGTGTTCTGAGGCCACGCCCCTTTTTACACCTCTATGCAACTCAGCTCTGTGGCGCTTACTGGAGGTACCTAGTGGGCTAGTTTGACCCTAGGGACCCTTAGGATTCAAGGGGACTTAATCTCTCAACTTAGAACGGCCACAGGGCGCGTTTACACAGTGGTGAAGGGAGGGGACAGGGACCGAGGTGACGTGTACAAACACGCCCTGTGGCGCGTTTTAAGTTGGGGAAATAATTCCCTTTCAATCCTGAGGTACCCTGGGGGCCAACTAGCCCACCAGGTGCTTCCAGTAAGTGCCACTGATCTGCGTTGCAGAGAGGTGGTGCAGGCCGTGCCCCTTTTTACACCTCTCTGCAATGGCGCTTACTGGACGTACCTAGTGGGCTATTTTGCCCCTAAGGATCCTCAGGATTCAAGGGGACTTAATCTCCCAACTTAAAAAACGGCCACAGGGCATGTTTACACAGTGGGGAAGGAAGGGGACAGGGCCTAAGGTGACGTGTGCAAACACGCCCTATGGCGCGTTTTAAGTTGGGGAAATAATTCCCCTTCAATCCTGAGGGCCCCTGGGGGCTAACTAGCCCACCAGGTGCTTCCAGTAAGCGCCACTGAGCTGCGTTGCAGAGAGGTGGTCCAGGCCGTGCCACTTTTTACACCTCTCTGCAACGCAGCTCTGTGGCGCATACTGGAGGTACCTAGTGGGCTAGTTGGACCATAGGGACCCTCAGGATTAAAATTAACTTAATCTCCCAACTAAAAATGGCCACAGGGCTTGTTTACACAGTGGTGAAGGGAGGGGACGGGGCCTGAGTTAACGTGTGCAAACAAGCCCTGTGGCGCGTTTTAAGTTGGGGAAATAATTCCCCTTCAATCCTGAGGGCCCCTGGGGGCTAACTAGCCCACCAGGTGCTTCCAGTAAGCGCCACTGAGCTGCGTTGCAGAGAGGTGGTCCAGGCCGTGCCACTTTTTACACCTCTCTGCAACGCAGCTCTGTGGCGCATACTGGAGGTACCTAGTGGGCTAGTTGTACCCTAGGGACCCTCAGGATTCAAATGAACTTAATCCCTCTTGCATGGCAAGCGGGAGGGTTAATGGCAGCACAATGGCTATGATGGGCAAGAAGGAGGGTGCAGGGGCATGCACAAAGGACCATGGAGGATAGAAGGGAGGGTCAGGACCTGGGCACAGACAAGAGAATTCAGGGGAAGGGGCCTCACAACAGACCGCGCGGGGCAGGCAGGAGGAGCAGTTGCAGCACAACAGATCAGGGAGGGCAGAAGGGTGTGGTAGTAAAATGGGCCATGGAGGGCAGGAGGAAGGGGATAGGGGCATGGCATGTGGACAGGCAGGGTAGAGGTGGCAGGGACAGGTTACAGTCATCTGACAATGCTAGGCAGGTGGGAGGGCAGTGACATTGACATTGACATCCTATATTTACAATGGTAAGTACAAACATATTGAAAAAAAATATTGATGTAAAAAATGTCGTTGTACAAAATATTGATTTTAATATATGTATAAAAAATAATATTAAATATAATACATAATAAAATTAACTGTAAAAAAAGTATTAGGTTTAATATACATTTAAAAAAATATAACATGTATACATGTATATATTGATATATATATAAGGATTATGCCTGAGTTACTGGATATCGATCCAGAGATGAACAGGTACGGACCACCAATGTCTTTGAGTTTCAATAAGTATCCAAGAGCGAAAGGTTACTGCTTCATTTTTGTTGTATTAGCATCACCAGAGTTAGTGCAGACAAGTGTCCGCCCCGGACGCGTTTCGATCGCATAAGCGATCTTGATCATTTGTATATATATGTACGCCAATAACATAAAATCTAATGGAAAAATATTATATAATTATATAATGAATTGAAACATTAAACTATTTAAAATTACTATTCCCACTCCAGTGAGTACAACAGTAGGGGAAGTGTTGGATAGTGGAGAGGTAAAAATTACTATCTTCACTCCTGTGAGTGCAACAGTAGGAAAAGTGATTAATAGCAGAGGGGTAAAACTTACTATTCCCACTCCAGTTAGTGCAACAGTAGGGAAAGTGTTGGATAGCGGAGGAATAAAAATGACTATTACCACTCCAGTGAGCGCAACAGTAGGGAAAGTGCTGGATAGCGGAGGGATAAAACTGACAATTCCCACTCCAGTGAGTTTAACAGTAGGGAAAGAGTTGGATAGCCGAGGGGTAAAAATTACGATTTCCACTCCAGTGAGTGCAACAGTAGGGAAAGTGTTCGATAGCGGAGGGGTAAAAAACTACTATTCCATCTCCAGTTAGTGCAACACTTGAGAAAGTGTTGGATAGCAGAGGGGTAAAAATTTATACTCCAGTCAGTTCAAAATTAAAACCAAACAAAATATCATCAACACAAAATAGAAACATCTTATAATGTTAAATAGACAAATATCTAGAAATGTTATAATATATACATGTAAAAATAATTTAAAGACAAATAACTATTTTTAATTAGAAAATATTTATAAACAAAAACATTACATAAATGTAATCTTTTTTATTTCCTAACATATACGACCGCACAATTCACAAGACATATCTAATTTTTTTTAAATGTACCTCCCTAATTAACATAATTAACTATCAATTATAGAAATATTATTAATAAAAAAACAAATTAAAACAGATAAAAATGAATGTACCCCCAAACGTTACCCCTATAAAACCAAAACTCACACAAAAAATAAACGATTACCCTAATTAATTATCAATTGATGAATTAATATTAATGCTCAACTAATTATTAATTAATTAAACAAAAATTACTTTCCGCCCTCTACCCCTATAAACCCCACAACTCACACCTAAAAATCATTACACAATTTCCACAATTAATTTTAAAATAATAAATTAATATCAATTAGCAACTACTTAATAATTAATTAAAAATAAATTACTTCCCATCCTTTACCACTATTAGCCCCATAACTCACATCTAAAATTAATTACACTATTGCCATATTTAAATGTCAATTAATTAATTAGCATTAATTAACAAATAATTATTAATTATTTAAAAATTAAATTACTTCCCGCCCTTCACCCCTATGAACCACACATCCCGCTCCTGAAAAGAATTACACTGCTAACATAATTATTTACCAATTAATTAATTAATATTAACAACCAAATAATAATTACTTAATAATAAATTACTTCCTACAATGAGCACCATAAAATCTAAATTAAATAAATATAAATACATTCCGACCCTTTACCCCTATAAACCTCACAAGCCACTCCTAAAAAAAACCCAATTACCATAATTAATTACCATTTAAATAATTAATTAATATTAATTAACAACGAATTAATAATTAATTAACAATATATTACCTCCCACAATTGACTCTATAAAATTAAATAAATAAATATAAATAAAAATATTTAGTAATTTATTATTATTAAATTACTTCCCACCCTATTCCCCTATAAACCCACAACCTGCTACAGAACTAAAACACGCGAAATGGTATTAAAATATAATTGCTAACTACTAAAAATGTAACACATATATAAAAAAATACAATACTTATACAAAAAAATAGATCTCATACATTTAAAATACATACTTAAGCACTTAACACTAATTAAAAAATCGATATTTTAAACAACTATATTTTTAAAATGAAATTAATGACTTCGATATTTTTAAAAACAATATTTCTTACCTTAAAGTCGATATTCTTGACCATTATATTCTTGCTGTCGATATTTCTGTGTCACAATATTTTCAATTTGATATTTGTGTAGGTCGACATTTCCAACTCGATATTCTGGTGCCGATTCCGATCCTGGAGAAACCGGGTACGCACCGTCGGTCGGAGCGTTTTCTCCGTCCGACTCGTACCCAGGAAATAAACATTACAAACATGCAAGTACGATTCCCACGGAAACACCATTTCCGTACGAATCGTAAAAAACACCGACCGACGAAAAAATACATACCAATGTGATCCGAGACAGCGCCGACGTGACGTCGGGACGCATTCAGGCTGCGTTTCACGAACCAGGAAGTACGATGCGCACCGACGTCACCCCGCACGGATAAAATTCTCCGCCTGCCAAAAACTGCTGGGAAATCAGGACGACGCGCACAAGGAGCACCTGTACGCGACAGACAGCCATGGACCCGAACCTACTTGTCATCCCAGCCCTCATAGCAGTCCACCTGCTCTACAGGAACTGACGCAGACGCCGCAGAAGGTCAGAACAACACCCAGGGGCAAAGGGGGGCAGGGGCAGGACACATAACCCCCACGCAAGTCACAAATCACACATGCCCTGGACATACCTGACCTGCAGGACCTGGTCACCTCGAGGGGGTGGGGGCGTGTCCAGCAACGCAAGCGTCCGCCACAACGGATGTGGATGTTGACGCGAACCGGCAACACAACAATACCGGTACGTACCGTACCCATGCCTTAAGAGCGTGGGTACGGGTCGTACCACGCCCACCCCTACGTCACCCCAACAATGGTGGTACGGCCCGTACCCATGTTCTAAAGGCCTGGGTACGGGCCGTACCAGCATTGTTCGGGTGATGTAGGGGTACGCGTGGGACGACCCGTACCAACGCTCTGAAGGCCTGGGTAAGGTGCAGACCCCCAATGGGGTGCTGTAGGGGTATGCACCTTACCCAGCCCTTCAGAGCGTGGGTACGGGTCGTACCACGCGTACCCCTACATCACCCCAACAATGCTGGTACGGCCCGTACCCAGGCCTTTAGAACGTGGGTACGGGCCGTACCGCCATTGTTGGGGTGACGTAGGGGTGGGCGTGGTACGACCCATACACACGCTCCTAAGGCGTGGGTACAGTACGTACCCAGGCCTGTAGATCGTGGGTACGGGAATGTACGGAGTTTACCCCCACCCGTGTATGAATGTAGCGTACCCACACCCCACCAGTGTATGTACGGAGCGTACCCACACCCGTGTATGTATGGAGCGCACCCACACCCGTGTATGAATGGAGCATACCCACACCCCACCAGTGTATGTACGGAGCGTACCCACACCTGTGTATGAATGGAGCGCACCCACACCCGTGTATGAATGGAGCATACCCACACCCCACCAGTGTATGTACGGAGCGTACCCCCACCCGTGTATGAATGGAGCGTACCCACACCCGTGTATGTCCCGAGCGTACATGCCCAGACATGGGAGGGGTGGGTGCAGAGTCCTCCCAGTAGTGCCCAGACACAGGAGGGGTGGGTGCAGAGTCCTCCCAGCAGTGCCCATACACAGGAGGGGTGGGTGCAGAGTCCTCCCAGCAGTGGCCAGACATAGGAGGTGTGGGTGCCTATCACTCCCAGCAGTGCCCAGACACAGGAGGGGTGGGTGCAGAGTCCTCCCAGCAGTGCCCAGACACAGGTGGGGTGTGTGCAGAGTCTTTCCAGCGGTGCCCAGACACAGGAGGGGTGGGTGCAGAGTCCTCCCAGCAGTGCCCAGACACAGGAGGGGTGGGTGCAGAGTCCTCCCAGCAGTGCCCAGACATAGGAGGGGTGGGTGCAGAGTCCTCCCAGAAGTGCCCAGACACAGGAGGGGTGGGTGCAGAGTCCTCCCAGCAGTGCCCAGACACAGGAGGGGTGTGTGCAGAGTCCTCCCAGCAGTGCCCAGACACAGGAGGGGTGGGTGCAGAGTCCTCCCAGCAGTGCCCAGACACAGGAGGGGTGTGTGCAGAGTCCTCCCAGCAGTGCCAAGACACAGGAGGGGTGTGTGCAGAGTCCTCCCAGCAGTGCCCAGACACAGGAGGGGTGTGTGCAGAGTCCTCCCAGCAGTGCCCAGACACATGAGGGGTGGGTGCAGAGTCCTCCCAGCAGTGCCCATGGAAAGAAAAGGGTGCAGTTCCCACAGATACAATGCACACAATTGTCAGTCAGGTGCTCAAAGACCCTGCAGAACACGTAACATGTGTGCGAGGCTGGGAGTACACACATGCATAGTGTGTAAAAGGGAACATGTCCACATGAAGTAACTTCAATATACTCCACACACAAGTACAGTGACCACCAAGGATGCCACAAATGATGCAGGTGAAGACATTGCCCAGCATGCATGGCCAAAGTAGAACAGATCCGTCACACACCAAGGATATGTAGACACAGCTCAGCACAACATTTAGGAAACACCCTGCAGGGAAGATGTCAGGGTACACAGAGGAAGGAACACACCTTGGGACAATGTCACCATGCAGTAAGAGCATACATGAACAAAGTTATTTCGCAAATACCTTGTAATGGCACACAGATACCAGGGTCCATCCCATGAGCAGCACACCACTACATTTGCCAGACACCTAACACATTATCCCCACCCCAAACATGGAGCAGCACCACCAACAGCAATACCAGAAAAGCAGTAGTGTGCAAAGGGAAAAAACATAGCTTTATTCAGCATAAAAAAAACGAATTGTTATTAAAAGTTGAATATGTACAAGGCCCATAGGGCAGTCCATAGTCCAATTCCTGGGGGGGGGACACATAGGGACACGTGTCCCCTAGCTTGCCTGCACAGTTCATACCTCCTTTGCTTCCACAGGGGGGGCATCATGTGGGGGGGGGGAGGACCAGGCACCGCAGGGACAGGAGGGGCAAGGGTAGGTGTTGTGGGTGCAGGGACAGAGGACTCCACCACAGGGGGTGGGGCAGCGCCAAAGGTGGAGGTCAGAATGGTGCTGCACACGGTTGCAAGGTCCTCCAGTGTCTCCCCTGCACCCGAAGGAACCACAGGCCCCAAGGAGGGGGGGGTCGGAGGGATGGGTCGCAGCGCTTCTGGGGGAGGGTGTGGACGGGGGGGACTCAACCACCCTGACCGGGGACTCCTTTGACCACTTGCGGGGTGGTGTCACTTTGGGGCTCAGGGACAGAGCGGCCATGAAGGATTCTTTGGTGGAATCCTGGCCAGGAGAGCTGAGGGGAGTGGATTTGGAGGTAGTAGGTTGTGATGAATGTGGACTCCCACTGTGGCTGTGTGTCTTCCGTTTGCCCCCCGACCCAGTGGGTGTGCCTACTTCACCCTGTGTGTGCGTGACAGGAGGTGTGCGCTTGGCCTTCCCTGGTGGTGTGGTGCCTGTGTCTGGTGGGGTGCGTGCCTGGGTACGTCTGGGTGTGCTTTGGACAGGCATGGGAGTGGGAAGTGTGGATGGTGCAGGGGTAGGGGGGGGACGTAGCGCTGCAGGAGACCCACTGCTGCAGTCAGTGTCGAGTCAATGGACCTCAGCAACTGGTGTTGGTCAGACTGCACAGCTGAGATGCCCTCCATGTATGCCTCCATCTGGGTGAGCACTCGTGTGTGGCCATGGAGAACATTAAGCATCGCAGTCTGACCAACCTGCAACTGGCGCAGGATGTCCACAGACTCGGCATTGGCGGCAGCAGTGGAGACAGGGGCAGGGGGTGCGGTGCCTGGCAAGAAGGAGGCACGTGGTGATCTAGCACGGCGGGAAGGGACCAGAGCAAGTGGGAGGCCGGTGATGGGAATCGAGGGGGCGGGTAGAGATCGAGTGCTGCTGTCAGCTGTGGGAGCAGCCTCCGCCCCCTCTGGGAGATCAGCCTCGGACCCGTCAGCGTCATAGTCGGTGGTGTTACTGGACAGGTCCTCCGCCTCACTCCCCTCGGCCTCCGTGCCACTCCATGCGCCAGACAAGACAGCACTGCTGCCACTGGTGCCTGCTCCCTCCTCACGGTCCGTGCCAGTGTCTCCCTCGGAGTCCCCCGACGATGCTGTGGGCAAGGTGAAGAGACAGGAAATAATCAGACACCTGTATACATATGTCACATGAGTCAAATCTACATAGGTCACAGTGCATAGCCTGAAAAGCAACATGAGTAACATCTACAACACAAGGTACATATGTAGGCCCTGCAACACACAGCTGGTTGACCCACCATGCCACTGAGAAACAATGGAGAGCATGACCCAACAGCAAATTACTTGATATCAAATAGGACAGAGGAGCCAGGCTCTGGGGACAATCGTGCACAGCATCTGTACCACACAGCGTTGACAAAAAAGGGATGAGCAGGAACCATGTCTATTAACTTTTTGCACATGCTGCAAAGCTAATACATTAAAACATGCACAACATGACTGGGTCACTGCACCTTAAGTGTATGTCCAGACAAACATCACACACAGGCCAGACCTAGCAGGGAGACTTCAGATTTGGACATGTAGGCCTTGCCCGCACAAAGCACCCCCTACCTGAGACAATGTGATTGAGACAGAGGAAGTACTTACACCTCTTACTCTGGGATAAAAACACATGGCCTGCACTAAATCCTGATAGTACACAAACTACCCCTGGTGCGCCTGTCCACATATATCATTGACAATCAACCATCATCAGATTGTCGTTCCAAGACACACAGGCACTGCCCACTGTGAGTATGCACAAGCAAAATTGGGTCACACTGTACAGTGGACACATGTAGCACAGTTTACGTCAATACAGATGACGCCAGGGTACAATGCCACAGAGCCCAACCTATGCCGAAGACACAGAGAATGTCTACATAGTTGGATGACACACATGATACCTAGGAAAAGGTGCCCCAGGGCACGGTAGTGGCCACGCACCTCCATGGTCCTGAATGGATATGAGTGTAACTGAAGCAACCGTCCCTGCACTATGCATTAATCCCACTCATGGACATCATGTCAGAGGGCACAACATTGGACATGCATGCTGGAAGGCAGTACACTTTAAAGACACACTCCTATGTTGGGACTCAGCATCAGTGCCAACTGACATGGACCCCACAATGACTGAACTGGCCAGGGCACAGCCAAGGTCCCAAAACCTGGTACACTCCACCCCCACACATGATGGTGCAAACATTGGTCACTTGGATTAACTGCCAGCCTAGATTACCTTGTGCAAGAGTGACTACACACAGACCAGGGAACACATGGCAAGGAGGGGAAGGAAGGAAGAACAGCACCGGTTTACTTTGGGGAACTGGTTATGCACTGCACATGTAAACCCTGGCAGTGTATCCATGCAACTGCGCACTTCCAAAAGCTGGTGAGACACAACAAACACACATGTACCTACCCCCTTCTTGCTGCTGCTTCTCCTGTAAGCGCCTTTCCAAGTCGGAGAAGACCACCGCCAGCACACGCTTCTGGATGTGGGTCAGACGCCGGCGCCCACGGTTCTTCCGGCTCTCAAGTGAGTCCCCCAGCAGGACCCGTGCAATCCTCCTCATCCAGCACCGGATATCCTGCCAGCGTTTCCTCACCTGGGCTAGGCGCCGCTTCCGACCCTCCGTATTCCTCACGGCACTGACGGCTTGCTTCCATATCTCCCCCTTGGCATGGACGCCTACCTGTGAGGATGCAAAAGTGAGAATACTTTAATTCAACTGAGCAATGACACAGAGACACACATATTAACAATTTGTTTTCTTTGAACAGGCCATGGTATGCAGGCAACTAATTGCACATTTGTCATAGGGACATAATCCACTGTGGAAGGCAAAATGCACTACGTGGCATTGAAAGTACACAGGTGGCATGAGGGGTGCCACACAATCAATGATCCTGGATCACACTGTGCGTCACAAGCTACACAAGGATTATGTACAGTACCTCAAAGCAGTCACATGCCCCAGCCCACTGACGCTACCTCAGCAGAGTACACAGGCACACACAGGCACAGGACAATCACCTGCCATTGCCAACTGCGGGTACAAACCTCACTCTGCCCATGTGCCACTAGACTGGGGGTGTCACAGGTGTGGGGCTGGCTCAGCACGGCAGTCACACAGCACTGCTCCCTGCTCACATCACATGGGCAGGGTATATCCATCCCTCATGCAGCTGGTGTGCAACTCTCCCCATATTCACTCACCCACATGACAGGGGACTTACACACCCACCAATGTCCAGGGGACGAACACATCATTTGGACACTCACAGCACAGGTACACTAAACAAACACACATCTATGGGTACTATCACCTGTCACACTGGGGGGACCACAGAATCACATCAGGACTGTAGCAACAACATTCCCAGGAGGAGTAGCCAGGCAGAATGTGGCATGCACCATGCATTGATTGTCACAGTAGCACAATGCAAGTGAGGAGTGCACACAGGAACCACAGCATGCTCTGCATGGGAGACATGAGGCCTTCCCCACCCTGGGACCCACTCAAAACAACATTGCATGTCTGTCACACAGCGACACAATGCCAGAAGTCACAGTCACAAAAAAGGGGCACAGTCTAAGCTAGTGGAGTCTGCACTCACCTGCTCCCCTGGTCGACCATACAGCATGGTGTACTGTGGGAGGATCACATCCACCAACACCATATTCTCCTCCATGGTGAATTGCTGGGCCCTCTCCACAGACCTGGACATGGTGCCAGAGGAATCACGAGCAGCAGCAGTGTTGTGGAATGAAAGGATGTGCAGGCAAGTGCTCTCTCATGGGACCTGGCTGCCTTATATCTGCCTTGCTGGCCTGTTTCATTTACAGGAGTACAGAGTGATTGGTCAGTCACATTAGCATCCTACGTTTCCTCCAATCCCTTTAGACCTACCCCAGTGAGTGGCTTTGCATGGTTTAAAAATTGAGCATGATGTCAAGTCAAAACCACTTTGCAACAAAGCATATTGTTTCCAACCGACTTCTGCTGGCCACCTGATGCAATAATTCAAACTTTAAACTGGGTCTCCATGACAACCAGCATGCATTTAGGCCCTTATACTTGTCCCTCATGTGTCCCCTATGTTATTTCAATATTTACACACAGGTACGGTCCGTTCCATGGCCCTAGGGCACCCCAAATGCAGTGATACGGACCGTACACGTGTGTGTAGGGTCCCTATCACTATGGGAGTGCTGGCGTATGCGTACCCCACAGTGATACGGACCGTACACGCGTGTGTAGGGTCCCTATCACTATGGGAGTGCTGGCGTATGCGTACGCCACAGTGATACGGACCATACACGCGTGTGTAGGGTCCCTATCACTATGGGAGTGCTGGCGTATGCGTACGCCACAGTGATATGGACCGTACACGCATGTGTAGGGTCCCTATCACTATGGGAGTGCTGGCGTATGCGTACGCCACAGTGATATGGACCGTACACGCGTGTGTAGGGTCGGTCCCTATCTACACACGCGTGTACGGTCCGTATCACTATGGCGTACGCATACGCCAGCACTCCCATAGTGATAGGGACCCTACTCACGCTGGCTCTTGGTAGGAGTGTCACCTGCCCGGCATACGTGTCCAGGCATATTGCACAGACCTGACTCTGTATGTAGCATGTGTGTATTGCCTGCTGAACATGTGCTCAGTACATTGACATTGGTGGTGTACTGTACTCACTCTTCGTTGTCCCTTCTAATTCACTGCAGGGCTCCGCCTCTCCCTCGACCAATTCCGGACTTGGCTGACCTGAGGGAACATGACTGTATACGCCGCTACCGCTTCCCCCAACATTTGATTGAGGACTTGACGACACGGCTGGCACCACACCTCCAACCGCTACACAGGTATCCTACTGCACTGACACCCAAGATGAAGGTGATGGCAGCCCTACATTTCTTTGCCACGGGTACCTTTCAACATACCATTGCCCATGTCGGTGGCATGTCCCAAACCATGTTCAGCCGTGTTCTGCATGATTTTTTAGAGGCCATGTTGGATCACCTGGATGAGTTTATAAAATTCCCAACTCCTGAGCAGTTGACAGGTGTCAAGCATGAGTTCTATGCCCTGGGAGGGATGCCCCATGTCATTGGGTCCATAGATGGAACACATGTGGCTTTGGTACCACCACAGGCACAGGAGGTAGCGTATAGGAACCGCAAGCATTACCACTCCATTAATGCCCTTGTGGTGTGTCTTGCCAACATGGTGATTTCACATGTCTGTGCTCGTTTTCCAGGATCAGCACACGATGCCTACATCATGAGGCATAGCAGGGTGCCTGAAATGATGCTGCAGCTGCGCAATGAACAAGCATGTATTGCTGGTGGGTATACTCTGGCAGCCCTGTATTTAATGTCATCTTCCTGTCTTAATGCTTCTCCTGACCCACTGTTGTCCATGATGTTTCCATGTAGGGGACGCTGGCTATCCCAACATGCCATGGCTGATCACGCCTCTCCGCAACCCCAGCACGGCTGCCGATCACCGCTACAAAAACGCCCATGGGCGGACCAGGCGAGTGATAGAGAGGACGTTTGGCCTCCTGAAGAGCCGATTCTGTTGCCTCCACAAGACCGGTGGCGCACTCCCATATGCATCGGTGAAGGTCTGCAAGATCTTCCTCGTGTGCTGCATGCTGCACAACATGGCAGTGGAGAAAGCTGTGCCACTCATCCTGGATCCAGATGAGTAGGACCATCCACCCGTGGAGGATGAAGGGCTTGGTCACGAGGCAAGTGATGTGGAGGAGGAGGAGGCGGTAGAGGACATCCGGAGTCGGCTCATACGCAACTTCTTTGCTTAGTGGTGAGTTCCAGTGTCTGAGTGTGCATGCATTGGGCCGTGTGTGGCATGTGTTGCAATGTGTGTGTCCATCTGCATGTCTGCCAAGTGAGTCAGAGGTGTGTTTGGATGTGTCACTCGAGTGATGGTGCAATGGAAGAATGTTTTTCCAGAGTCATCATTGTCACCTAGCATGTTGACAACCTTATACGTGTCGAGTACATGCACATGCATGCGGATGTGCTTCTTTGGCTGACTTCTGGTGTGTCTCTCATCCACAGGTACTTGCGCATGCTGTCTGCTGGTGGCATTGTTGTGCTCCTGCTATTCCTCATGAACACAGCAACATGTGCTGAATCAGCGTTACATGCACGGACACGTTAGAAAATCTCCTGAGGGTAAGGGATGCAGCACGGCTTTTTGAGAGTGGTATTTGTTTTGAATGTGTGTGCACTGCTCCTGTTTATGTTTGGATACTTTACATACATGTAGAATCACCATGGGGCACATGACATGGAGCTGAATTCACCTGAATTGATGGTCAGACTTGGTGACAGTCATCTGTAATGGGATTGTGGATTGTGATGAGGCATCAATGTGTGTAACACTTCCCTCAGAAACATACGGGTTGCACCGGGTTGACATGGTGTGTGAATTCCCCATTAGGGGCTCAATGGTGTATAGCAGCCTCTCCGTGAGCAGCAGGGGGTGTTTAGCTGTAACCCGTCACTTGTGTGCCAGTGCTATGGATTTCCAGCATCTGTGGTGCAAAAGGGGGTGCCAGTGTTGGTCCCACGTGTTCATCCACATGACCTGTGTATGTGTTGACAGAGTTGCATTAGCATTCCGACACACATGAGTAATAAAGGTGTCCCTCTGCCTCCAAGGTGCCTCATCTCTGTCAATGGTGGTCTGTTGCCACTGTGCATGCGGCATGTCTGGCATTGTTCTCAGAGATGGTGCATATGAGTCTATGTGTAGAGTAGCAAGATGCAAGCTGTTTGTCAGGGATTAGAATCTGTATTGTGCATGATGTCCATGGCTGTGTAGGTATTGTGGCATGTCAGTATCCACGGCGGCCACTGTGCTGCATGTGAATCCATTGTGTGTGTGTGTTCCATGTTGAACCAGACATTCCTTCCTTGACATGCACCTTTTGCATAGTTCCTTCCTGAGATCCTTGTCTTTGTGTGCTACTTGTGGCATTGTTTTCTTGACATGGCGCATGCTGCTGCAGGCCCTGCAGCAAGGGCACCCAGTGTCCACGCAAACGAGCTGGTGTTCATCATGGATTGCTTGCTGACATGTGCTATGCTGATCAGCAGCATCTGTGCCTCATGCGGCAGCACACTCTGCATTATGCACAAGATCCCCAGTTCCATCCACCTCAAGGCAAGAGGGAGACCATCCCCCAGGTCAACTACGACATCCGTGTCTAATCCTACCCTGCACTCTACGGACATGTGCGTTACAAATCCCATGATACTTGTCCACATCCAGGGTGCATCTGCACAGCTCTGCTTCTACATCCGGCGACCAGACCACATCAACGTCCAACAGAGATGGGGGGAGTGGATCACTGCCAGACGCAGGATGACCTTCTCAATCCACGCACACACTCAGGATGCAGCCCACAACCACAACACAACCTTGTGGCACTGTGATCCAACACCCCATTGTGCCATCTCCATGCATCCAACCTTGGCCGGCCCACCATTCTCCACATCCACCTGACTCAAGCATGCAGGACATGGTCCTGCCACGTGTCTACACATACCTGGGAGTAGCACCCCAGGACACTCCACATGATCCCTGACCTCTGCGCATGACTGTTGCTCTTCTAAATAGGTCTGTAGGCACAGTTGTGCGGGCACCCCCTCAGCTGGTTGGGCCCATCACGGGTGAGTATGGTGCTCCATGTCTGTCTTGGATGATACATTGTGACCCATGTGTGTCCTGTGCCAGACTCAGACCCCAGGGTATGGATGGTTGGAGTTACTACTGAAATCAGGCATGGTTTGACTTTACAACACACACATGTAGTGGAATAATGCAAAATGACGGCATCATCTGGTGATTGTGATAATTTTTATTTGTGGTGGGGCACGTGTTTGGGGGGATGGCAAAAGGTGCTTGGCGGGAGTGTAGAATCCAAAGTTCACAGGGGGAGTTGGTATCCTTGCCATTGAAAGTCATCAGAGTCTATGCCACAGTCTTTGTCTACATTGGTCAGACAGTGACCAGCAAGGCCATGTGGAAGAGAATGTCATTTGCTGATGTGCTGCTGTTGGGCCAGAGGGTCAGGTGCCAGGCCAGGTGACCTGGGAGATGGTGATGTTCCGCTGACTCTCACGGTCTTTTGCGTGGACGACCCACCCTCCTGCGGGGACCCTCAGAAGCAGGCCGTGACGATGCTTGTGATGCTCCGTCGGATGAATCCTCCTCCTCCTGATCCCTCCCTCTGGGTGGTGATGTTCTTCGCCTGGTGGCACAGGGAGGGTTGCCCATGTTTTCGGCAATCTGACGGAGTACACGGGTCATGTCCGTTTGCACCGCCACGAGCTCAGCCTGTCTTGCCTCCATCCGTCCTTGGTGTCGCTGTTGACAGGCATGTTGCTCGGCCTGCAGGGTCTTCATCTCCTCGAGGGTCCCCTTGATGTCTGTGAGGGTGGATGCAATCTGGACCATGCCCTTGGTGTCACGCCGGTATGAGTCGAGGATGTTGCTGGCGTGTGACATTACCGGTTCCTGAGCCAACTGGTCAGGTTAGCGCCTCCGCCGTCCTCCACTCCCACCACCCCTGCCCACTTGCGCCTGGCCTGCCGTTGTGGGCACATCAGGTCTCCGGGACCCCTGAGGGATGGCATTTGCGGTGTCGCCTGCCTCCTCCTGGGTGCCCGGAGCACCTTGTCTCTCCTGGACAGACTGGCTGTGTTGTTATGTGCGGGCAGGGCTCCTGGGTGTCTCCTGGGATGTGGCAGGAATGGGGGTGGTGGTTGGCACAGTTGTACCTGACGCAGGTGCTGCAGGTGGTTGGACACCAGAGGGGCCAGGTTGGTCTGGGTCATCCACGGAGTGGTGAGAGTCGTCGCTGCCGGTGGGGTCCTCTTCACGCAGAGCCTGGTCCTGTGAGTCTTCCCCCCCCCGTGTTGGGGGGAGATCGACGACGTTGACCTGTGTGTGAGAGAGACAGTGTTAATTGTGTTACATGCGACATCCATGTTTCATTCATTTTTGATTTGGCACAGTTCCTCTGGGTGATTGGATTTGGCTAGCATTCCTCTCACAGTGCACTTGTGCATGGGTATGTCCCTTGGCCACAGCTTTCAACACTTTACCTATGTGTGACACAATCTTAGTTGATGCATCTTTTGGGAACGCAGTCAGCAGTGTAGTGAGCGGGCGTAGCAAGCCATCCAGAGCTGCCTTACGTGTTGCACTGTACATGGCCAAATGGTATGTTTTCCATGCTATTTGAGAATGCAGGTAGGTAAATTAACCATTTGTGACAGGGTTCTGACAAACACAGTGGGTGGGTATACTAGGTGTAAGGTTATGTTTGTGCCTGCAGCACGGATGTACTCGTGCACAGATTGACACATGGCCCGGTCTTTATCAAACATTGAAGGGGGGGTTCACGCACTGCCAAACCTTGTCTACATGCCCACAGTCCACCTGCTGATGAGCGGACATGGCCTCACCACCCAAGGGTGATTTGGTCTCCCTCTGTCTCCCTTTCTCCCTCCCTCTGTCAGCCTCCTCCCTCTGTCCGTCTCCCTTTCTCCCTCCCTCTGTCACCCTCCTCCCACTGTCCCGTCTCCCTCTGTCTCACTTTCTCCCTCCCTCTGTCAGCCTCCTCCCTCTGTCTCACTTTCTCCCTCCCTCTGTCACCCTCCTCCCACTGTCCATCTCCCTCTGTCTCCCTTTCTCCCTCCCTCTGTCAGCCTCTTCCCTCTGTCCGTCTCCCTCTGTCTCACTTTCTCCCTCCCTCTGTCACCCTCCTCCCATTGTCCATCTCCCTCTGTCTCCCTTTCTCCCTCCCTCTGTCAGCCTCCTCCCTCTGTCTGTCTCCCTCTGTCTCACTTTCTCCCTCCCTCTGTCACCCTCCTCCCACTGTCCATCTCCCTCTGTCTCCCTTTCTCCCTCCCTCTGTCAGCCTCCTCCCACTGTCCCATCTCCCTCTGTCTCACTTTCTCCCTCCCTCTGTCAGCCTCCTCCCTCTGTCTCACTTTCTCCCTCCCTCTGTCACCCTCCTCCCACTGTCCATCTCCCTCTGTCTCCCTTTCTCCCTCCCTCTGTCAGCCTCCTCCCACTGTCCGTCTCCCTCTGTCTCACTTTCTCCCTCCCTCTGTCACCCTCCTCCCACTGTCCATCTCCCTCTGTCTCCCTTTCTCCCTCCCTCTGTCAGCCTCCTCCCACTGTCCCGTCTCCCTCTGTCTCACTTTCTCCCTCCCTCTGTCAGCCTCCTCCCTCTGTCCGTCTCCCTCTGTCTCACTTTCTCCCTCCCTCTGTCACCCTCCTCCCACTGTCCTTCTCCCTCTGTCTCCCTTTCTCCCTCCCACTGTCAGCCTCCTCCCTCTGTCCGTCTCCCTCTGTCTCCCTTTCTCCCTCCCTCTGTCAGCCTCCTCACTCTGTCCGTCTCCCTTTCTCCCTCCCTCCCTCCCTCTGTCACCCTCCTCCCACTGTCCGTCTCCCTCTGTCTCCCTTTCTCCCTCCCTCTGTCAGCCTCCTCCCTCCCTCTGTCTGTCTCTCTGGGCCCGATTCACAGAACAAACTTAAGACTAAATCCTAAACTTAGTACCATTCTGGTATTCACAGAATGCACCTAGTACTTCTGCTATTCACAGAATGAACTTACTACTTTTGCTATTCACAAAATGAACTTAGTACTTTTGCTATTCACAGAATGGATTTACGACTCCTAAACTTACGTCCGCACTCGGGCCGGAAATTCCGGCCCGGAGGCGGAGCTTCCGGCCCGGAGGCGGGGCTTCCGGCCCGGAGGCGGAGCTACCGGGCCGGAGGCGGAGCTTCCGGCCCGGAGGTGGGGATTCCGGCCGATTTAGCTATGGCCGAAATCTCCACCTCCGGCCCGGAAGCTCCGCCTCCGGCCCGGAAGCTCCGCCTCCAGCCCGGAAGCCCCGCCTCCGGGCCGGAATTTCCGGCCCGAGTGCGGACGTAAGTTTAGGAGTCGTAAATCCATTCTGTGAATAGCAAAAGTACTAAGTTCATTCTGTGAATAGCAAAAGTAGTAAGTTCATTCTGTGAATACCAGAAGTACTAGGTGCATTCTGTGAATACCAGAATGGTACTAAGTTTAGGATTTAGTCTTAAGTTTGTTCTGTGAATCGGGCCCTCTGTGTCCACCTCTGTCTCCGTCCCTCTCTCTCCCCCTCTCCCTCCCTCTGTGTGTCACCCTCTGTCACCTCAGCCCAGCTTCCTGGGCACACACAGTTTGCAGGTCTTTCAAAGGCCATTGGCTTGTTCACGTGGGTTTGTTTCTTATCTCCGGGCACCCATTGGGCGGAGTGTCTGAGTCTGCGCTGCTGCTGTGGCAGTGTGTGCTGACACTCTTTCAGAGTGATGCGTCTTCATTAGCTGCTGTTATGTGTAAATTGTGCCTTCATACCCATGTCATCCTGCAACGTGGCCACCATTAGCAGGCAACACAGTACTGTGTGGGGACACACTGTTTGTATGGCTGTGCCCTAGGCCATATGGGCTGAGGGCATTGTTGTGTGCTTCAGAGTTGCTCTATGTAAGTTTTGAGGCCCACCCTCCCAGCATCGGGGACATCCTTTCTTGTGTTGGTGTTTTGTGTGGCCTGTGACTTGGCATGGCCTTGCTGACTTTGGGGGGGTTGCGTGCATGACTGGTATTTTGGTTGTGTATGGCGTTCCCCCCATGTGAGGTGAGTTGTTTGTGTACTCACCAGGCTCTCGGACTCCTTCTAGTCCGTCTACTCCCACCGGCGGCAGCGTGGCCATCACCTTCTCCTCCCAGGGATGGTAGTGTACCGGTCTGCGGGGCGTCCCTCCTCCAGTGATGTTAGCCTGGTTGTGATCATCCGTCATTTTGCGGCAGACCGTCCTCCGCAGATCGTACCACCTGGCTTGGCACTCATGCCTGGTCCTTCTGGTGGACCCAACAGCATTCACAGAATTGACAATCCTCTCCCACATGGCGGATTTTTCGGATATGCTGGTCCGTCTGACCAATGTTCCAAAGAGCTGTGGCTCGACTCTGACGATTTCGTCGACAAGGACCTCCAGCTCCTCCTTTGTGAACTTTGGATTCTTGTTAGTGGGCATGGTGTGGGGTGTGGGTGTGGAGGGTTGTGGGGGTGTGGGTGTGGATGGTTGTGGGGGCGTGAGTGTGGTTGTGCAGGTGTGTGTGTGTGAATGTGATGAGGGTGTGTTTGTGATGGTGGTTGTGTGAAGGAGTGCAAGTGTAAGGTGTATTGATGTATGTAGTATGGTGCAGTGCATTGTCTCTGTGGTCTGGCAGTAGTGGATCTGTTGCAAAGGATCATGGTTCGTGTGTGTTGGGCCTTTTTATTGGTCCATTTGTGGGTGTGGCTGTGTTTGAACTTTGGGTGGGTGTGTTATAAGGAGTGGTAGTTGTTTGGGCCTCTGTTTAGCTGTTTGTCAGTTGCAGGTCAGTGTATAGGATGTATTTGGGCTTGTTGGACATGTTTTGTGGTGTTGTGTGCATCGAATTGACTCTCCTTGTGTTTTTTGGGTTTGTCCTGGTTCAGTACGAGTGTTTTTTGCGTCTGTACGGTGCGTACATGGGCCATGTTGTTGTACAGTGCTGTCCTTTGCTATGGCTTAGTACGACTCGTACATGCGCGATGTTGGGTGAGGGTGCTGGTGTGGGGGCCTGGGGTAGGGTGCGTACAGACAAGGGCAGGGTGTTGGTCTGCACCGTCCATCGGTGGTGGTGTTTCACACTGTACATACAGGGGGGGCTGGGTGTACGCTCTGTAAATACACTGGTGGGGTGTTGGTATGCTCCATTCATACACGGGTGGGGGTACGGTCCGTACATACATTGAGCATGCTGTATAATGTGCAAATAGTACAATAAATACATAAGAAAATCAAGTATCCAACCAACTCTCATATTATAATATAGGAATAAAACTATTATAAAAAATTCCTAATAAATAGACAAAGAAATTAAAAAAAAATTTATATATCTTATGACAAACCATTTCATTCGGGAGAGACAGAACCAGAGATCGCGCTTCCTGGGCATAGTGAATATTAAATTTGATAAAAAATGGCTTTAGAAACACACGCCTAGCACTTTGCAACTTTGTAAATACAAATAAAACATGATTTAGATCTTGAATTTGTAATTGGCACATTGCGCAGATTCTTTTCTCTCATGGTATTGTATCTCAGATACCAGTAATTTCTCTTAGAGGCAGCAAGTTAAGTCTAGGTAGGGGTATCAGCCCTCTAGTCCAGTGAGGGATATTCCAAGATAAATGAGGCTGTGGTTTATTCCCCAAGGCACTCCCACTGACCACCTCATTACTGGGCCTGGACTGACTTAAGGCGACATCTCTAGCCAAACTGACAGAGGGTAAGGACTTCTTTAAAACCTGTTTCAATACAAACTTGGGCATCAGAGAAGTGGGGTTCAAACCAAGACCAAGGGCATCCTTAGGATGGATCCTGATGAAAAACGATTAGTATGCGAACCCATCCTGACGGAAAACGATTAGGATGCGCACCCGCCGCAATGGTAAAAATTCATGTTGTGCATTTGCATGCACAAAGTGGCAGGCACCGCGCGGTGTCTGCCGCATTGTGCATGCAAATGCAGGGGGTACCATAGGTACCCCCCATGGGCACCCCCACCACCCTCAACTTCCTGGGGGCCCATAATGGGCCCAAATGTGAACTCCGCATGCCTTTCCGCCTGCATACTAATATGGATGGCGGTGTCTAGCAGACACCGCCACCATATTAAACCCTTGTCCACCCAGTCGACTCATCGACCGGGCGGAAAAGCGGCGGCCGGTCTTCCCGTCCGCCGCAGTACCCCCCGCAATACTGATATGGTGGGGGTAATTGGCACGCAGGTGGTGTATTATAGCAGGCGGATCGCCACCGCGTTTGGTCGGTGGCGATCCGCTTGCCTACTAATAGACACCCAAATGTTTCATTAGCAACTACAAAAGATCTAAAAAACGTTGATTGATCTTTTAGTGTGTCAGAAATTTCTGTTCTCAGGGTGGCCCTAAGTGTACCCTCCTCCCTCCAGAAGAGGGAGTTTCCCCACCACAGAACAGCTGCCAAGGATAAAATAAAAGACGATACTAAACCAAATTCGAGGCGAAGTACACGTGAAGCGGCCAAAGAATTTAAATTGTAAATTTGACGCAGGATTCGTCCTTCCGCCTTATCAGAGGAGAGCCAATAATTCATATCTAATACCTCGGCAGCATATATTAGTGAGGGAGGGATATTTGCCATGAAAACTGATAAAACATGGCCAAAGTGGCATCTCCCACAAGTTTTGTAAAATCTGTTTAATGCACTCGCCTGCAAGACAGCCTTAATAACACAGTGTTTAATGTGCTCCAAATCTTGGCCTGTTTTTTAAAAAACTTTCCCCAAATATAAGTAAAAATTGACTAATTCCAATTTTTCGAAGCCAGCATCCATTTTAGACATCTCTTTATTCTAAGCCCCTTCTTACGGAAGACCAAAATCTTGCTCTTTGCAATATTAATGTTCAGGAAATGGGCCTCTGCATATTTACTTAGGGCATCCAAACGACGTTGCAAGCCAATGGGCGTTAGATCAAATATTGCAACATCATCTGCGTATAATAGAGAGCCAATGGACACTGCGCCGATTCTAGGGGCATCTCCTCTCACGAGTTCAGTGCACCGGGGAGATCAGCAATATACAAGGGAAACATGAGAGGTGTTAATAAGCAATCCTGTATAAGCCCATTTTGTGTTCTAATTTTGCATGATAACCCCTGTGAACCTCCCATCATAACCTGGCACCAGGTATCTGTGTGTAGTTCCATAATAAGTAGAGCTGGGCCAAAATTCCATTCCGTTTGCAGAAATTGTGATAATTTGGCATTTTTGCGTTCCGCGGAAGGCGCGAAAATGTCAAAATTTCTGCAATCCGCAGCTTAGCGATAATTTGTTTCTTGCTCGCGCTGTAAAAAAATACATTCTCGCATGCGCGCGATAGCCTTACCTGAATCCCCGCACTCGCTGACAAGTTTTCCCGACCCGGTCGCGTTCTACACGAGATATTGGATTGTTGGTAGCCATTTTGCGCTGTCTTGCAACAGTTCACGCTCGCATTATTGTCACTTGTCGCGTGATCACCTCATTAGTCGCGCGATCACGTCATTCTTCTTGCGATCATGCACCGCGCGAGTATGAGAAGATTGAGGTCTCAAACACGTCATTCTCCACTGCGAGCGAGAGAGTGAGGACGCGGGCATGTCTAATCGAACGCGAAAAGGAGAAAGAGACCCCGAACACGTCATATCCAACGCGACAGGGAGCGAGAGAACGCGATCAAGTCATTTTGGACACGCCATCGACATCTGGCGGAAGATGTTTTTAAAAAGGTGGGGCGAGGAAGGAAGTGACACAGAATCTCCAACTTCCTGTTCCTGTCCAGCAGGCTCCTCCCAGTGCTTTGTCCATCTCCTGCTCATTCTGCCTTTGGATTTTGAGCTGGAAAGATCACTCTTTTTGTCTGCTGCATCATTGCAATTGGATTTGAGGATTTTTTGATTTGGATATTTTACAAGTGGTTGTTGTGTCTGTTTGATTGTGGGCATTGCAGTTGTTGTAACTACAATTTATTTTTGGTAACTATCATCATTCCTTTTTTTTTAAATGTTGTGGGTAGTAGTAGTCAGTAGTAGGCCCGAGCTAGTCATGGGCATGGCCTCATGGGTGTGTGCATGATGAAGCAACTGGTCCTTTGGTGTTTTTTGAATGTATTTCATTTTCAAGCACCATTTAGGGCATGGATGGCATTGGATTGATTTGGGGAAGTGTGTGTTTTTTGGGGTGGGCTTTCTGATGTTGTTGGGCCTGGCCATGTGGCTGGTGGCCATTTTGAACCCTAGGCCTGCAAGCTTGCCTGGCCTTGTCTGCCAACAGGCCTGCTTTTTCATCCACTAGGATCAGAGCAGGTAGCCACAGCTTTATTAACCAAGTGTTTTCTGTGTGGTCTGTTGAATTTAGACATCATTTAGGGCATGGATGGCATTGGATTGAGTTGGGGAAGTGTGTTTTTTTGGGCTGGGTTTTCTGATGTTGTTGGGACTGGCCATGTGGCTGGTGGCCATTTTGAAGCCTAGGCCTGCAAGCTTGCCTGGCCTTGTCTGCCAACAGCCCTGCTTTCATCCACTAGGATCAGAGCAGGTAGCCACAGCTTTATTAATCAAGTGTTTTCTGTGTGGTCTGTTGAATTTAGACATCATTTACGGCATGGATGGCATTGGTTTGAGTTGGGGAAGTGTGGTTTTTTGGGGTGGGCTTTCTGATGTTGTTGGGCCTGGCCATGTGGCTGGTGGCCATTTTGAAGCCTAGGCCTGCAAGCTTGCCTGGCCTTGTCTGCCAACAGGCCTGCTTTCATCCACTAGGATTAGAGCAGGTAGCCACAGCTTTATTAATCAAGTGTTTTCTGTGTGGTCTGTTGAATTTAGACATCATTTATGGCATGGATGGCATTAGATTGAGTTGGGGAAGTGTGTTTTTTTTGGGGTGGGCTTTCTGATGTTGGTGGGCCTGGCCATGTGGCTGGTGGGCATTTTGAAGCATAGGCCTGCAAGCTTGCCTGGCCTTGTCTGCCAACAGGCCTGCTTTTTCATCCACTAGGATCAGAGCAGGTAGCCACAGCTTTATTAAT
The DNA here is from genome assembly GCF_964204655.1 of Triturus cristatus. Lineage (NCBI taxonomy): Eukaryota > Metazoa > Chordata > Amphibia > Caudata > Salamandridae > Triturus > Triturus cristatus. Next base: position 506,265,370 of record NC_140591.1, read on the forward strand.
CAAGTGTTTTCTGTGTGGTCTGTTGAATTTAGACATCATTTAGGGCATGGATGGCATTGGATTGAGTTGGGGAAGTGTGTTTTTTGGGGTGGGCTTTCTAATGTTGTTGGGCCTGGCCATGTGGCTGGTGGCCATTTTGAAGCCTAGGTCTGCAAGCTTGCCTGGCCTTGTCTGCCAACAGGCCTGCTTTCATCCACTAGGATCAGAGCAGGTAGCCACAGCTTTATTAATCAAGTGTTTTCTGTGTGGTCTGTTGAATTTAGACATCATTTATGGCATGGATGGCATTAGATTGAGTTGGGGAAGTGTGTTTTTTTGGGGGTGGGCTTTCTGATGTTGTTGGGCCTGGCCATGTGGCTGGTGGCCATTTTGAAGCCTAGCCCTGCAAGCTTGCCTGGCCTTGTCTGCCAACAGGCCTGCTTTTTCATCCACTAAGATCAGAGCAGGTAGCCACAGCTTTATTAATCAAGTGTTTTCTGTGTGGTCTGTTGAATTTAGACATTATTTAGAGCATGGATGGCATTGGATTGAGTTGGGGAAGTGTGTTTTTTTGGGGTGGCCTTTCTGATGTTGGTTGTCTTAAAGACATGCTTTTGTTGTATGTGTCTGGTGTGTTAGTGTGCAATGCATGCACCCTGCAGACCTTGTTGGGGCCTGTGAATGTTCGTATTTCCATTTTGTTGCATTAAAAAGGCAGAGCAGTGTGCTTTAGCATGCATCCTTTACCTGGCTTTTATAGGCCTTTTGTCAGCTCCTGGTGTTTCCCAGGCCCCCTGCTTGTTTGTGATTTGTGAGTGTCCATGTGGCTGGTGGCCTTTTTTTGTGTTATTAGTGTCCTGCTTTTGCCATAGGCCTGCATGGTTTTCCTATTGGCTATTTGGCTTACTGCTTCCATCCATCCACCCCCTTTGCCAGCAGCAGCTCCATGGATGCTGAGATGCTCAAATAATTTAATGGCAAATAGGTCTACCCCACTTCCATTACATTTTTATTTTGGTGGTTATTATTAACTTTCCTATCCTTCCTGAGAGTGTAGTGTGTGACTGTACACAGTAGTACACCATAGTCCTTGTTCAACAAAATGTCATAAATGACTAGACTATATCTTTTGTTTGCACTAGTACAGTACTAAGTAACTGAACCACAACAACAAATAAAACATTTCACTGATGTTCTTCTCCTGGCTTATTTGCTTTTAGGTGCACAAAAGACAGAGGAGGAGGTGTCATCAGCATCACCCGGCTACCCGTTGTACTGCCAGACAGAAGTCCTGCTGCGCATCACGTCCACGTGTGACCAGAACTTGTTGTGCATCTGCATCCTGCCTGACATCTGAAGAAGATGGCCCCAAAGAAAGGTACCAGGTCCAGTACCAAGAAAGTTGCCGGTGAGAAGAAGGAACAGAAAAAGGAAGTGCCATTAACCACGACTGGTGGTGTGCTGGCCAATGTTTTTTCTGGCACCAAAAAAGTTTCGCCTGCAGCAGCGTTGTCCGGGAACCAAGCTGGGAGCAGCACAGCGGTCCAACCCCACCAACCTAGGCCCAAGGGCTTTAGTGTTGCAGAGGTAGCCAGTCTACTAACGAGCAGCGATGTTGAAGAAATGTCATTACCGCAAAGTAGTACACAATCAAGTTCAACGCAGGCGCAAACTCAGCAGATAAGTGTGCAGCCGCAACAAGAACAGCAGCAGCCGCAACAGGAACACCAGCAGCCGCAACAAGAACAGCAGCAGCCGCAACAAGAACAGCAGCAGCCGCAACAAGAACAGCAGCAGCCGCAACAAGAACAGCAGCGGCCGCAACAAGAACAGCAGTGGCCGCAATAAGAACAGCAGTGGCCGCAACAGCCCACCATAGTAGTTGTTGCTCCTGACGTAGGGGCATTTCAGTAAATCTAGCTTTCTGCTGACAAAGTGGAGCAAAGTCAAACCACTGTTTCAGAAGATCTATTGTCTTCCAGACCACCAGCAAGGAAAAGGAGGCTTAGTCCATCATCTTCTTCTTCAAGCCCCGCTTCTGATGATCGTGATGCCACTTGGCTCCCACCAGCTCAGTCTGAGAGTGATATACGCCACAAGACAATGCTTCTGAAAAGGAAGGTCCCAGAAAAACTTAGAGTTATGGAGGCAGATGTAGAAGAGGGGTGTGATGATGTTGATGAAGACGAGCCAGTCATCACGCACATTACACCCGCCCCAAAGGGATTAGAGACCAACATTCTCACCCTATCCAGAAAGGCTGCTACTGAGCGGGATGTGGCATGGATATCACCAACACAGGTTACACCACCACTACCTCCAGCTGCCATATTTTCCAAGGCCCGGAAGGGACCTACATCCAGCTCAACCATCTCAGTAGGTAGTGGTAGTAAAAGTCACAGTCTAGGTGCACAGGGTCACATTTCAAGCACACTCTCCAGTTCATCTGGTATTGAAAGTGGCACATCCAGCAGTGCCAGAAAGTTCTCCTCCCCAGTTTGGGACTTCTTTTCTGTTAGCGCCAAGGAGGAAAACGTTGCTATATGCTCAATTTGTCGGCAAGGTGTTCGGCGTGGTAAGCTTGGTACAAACTATGGTACCGGAGGACAAGCAAGTCATCTCAGAATACACCACACTATTGTGTGGGAGGATCACCTACTTCAGTTAAAAGAAAGTAGAAAACTCAACCCATTGAAGTTGGTCAGGAAGAATCAGGGAGCGATATTATTGCGATGGAAGGTGAGGAAGAGAGAGGCATTTCCAGCCCTGTCCCCAGTAGTGCAGTGGTAACGCCCACATCCTCCTCAGTAACATCAGAGTGAGACCGCAGTAAGAGCCATACTCTGAGTCAGGCTGAGACACCAAGGCGACCGAGTACCGCAATGAGACAATCTGTGTCGTTGAGCCTTAGTGGGTTAATGAAATCAGCACCACAAAGGAAAGTCATCCAGCCTACCATTGAGAGCATGTTTAGGTTGGAGGGGCAGTTCCAACGCAACCACCCAACGGCACGGTTGTACAATGCGAAGCTGGCCAAAATGTTAGCGCTGGACCTTCTTCCTTTTTCATTTGTTGAAGGGGTGGGTTTCCTTCAATTTGTGTCTGCCATCTGCCCTAAATGGAAGGGTCCCAGCCGGTCCTATTTCGCAAGAATTGCTGTTCCGGCACTACATCATGATGTGCTGGAATTGGTTGGACAAGCTTTTCAGTAGAGTGCTGTTCACAATATCCACCTGACAACAGACATGTGGACCAGTTACCAAGCCACAGATTACATGTGCATCACTGCACACTGGATCTCTTTTGTGGGGGTTAGAGATAAGCTATCTGCACGAGGTGCTGTTGACACAGCTGCGATTTTTGAAGGTACTCGGAAATGTGCAACTGTAGCCATGTTCGCTATGGAGAAATCTCATACGGCTGAAAACATTTTACACGAGTTTCGCAGCAAGGTTTTGGAATGGCTGCGGCCAAGAGAGCTTGGTAATGGTTTTGTTGCCACAGACAATGGCAGTAATGTACTTAAGGCCATGGAACTTGGTTCCCATTTCAGGGTTCCGTGTTTGGCACACTGCATAAACATTATATTTCAAGACTTTCTGAAAAAAGAACCCATAGTCAGCAATTTACTGGCCATCTGCCGAAGAATATGCACTCATTTCAGCCATTCTTTTAAAGCTCGGAAGCAGCTGAGGATCATCCAACGTGAACATAGGATGCCAGTCAAGGCACTCATCCAGGAGGTGGCAACACGTTGGAACTCAATGTATTACATGCTTTATCATCTGTATGAGCAGTACAGGTCACTCCATGAATATGTCTGGAAAAGAAGAGGGGATGCTACTGTTAAATGCATGAACCTTGAGATGGAGCAATGGAGCCTAATTAAATGCCTGACTGAGATGCTTTGTCCTTTTGAGGTTTTCACACGTGAAGTCAGCAAGGAGGACTGTACAATGGGCCAAGCTATCCCATTATTGCAAATGCTAGAGCATCAGCTGAATAATGTGTCTGAATCATACAAAGGTGTAGAGGACAAAAGGCAAGCCCATGACTTGGTGGAGAGCTTATCTCGGCGCTTAGCTGAAAATGTAAGGATTCAAAATATATTTTTGTCACAAGAACATTACATTTGTGCCACAATTCTGGATCCACGTGCAAAATTTGGACTGAAGACATTCTTTGCTTTTTCCGAGATTGATGTTGCTAATTAAAAGCCCGCAAGATCAACCCACAAGAAGTACTGCAGCAGGCCATGCAGGATCAAGTGCAACTTCGTCGGCTGAGGGCAGTGCATTTGGATCACAACACTCACCATCACTATCGACCACAGAAACAATAACTGGATCATTAGGCCGAGTACAATCATTACACGATTGGTATGTAAAGTTAGGCACTAATAAGCACAGTGCTGATGCACAGAGAAAAGAGCACAAAAGCTTACCAGCAGCAACCCTGAACATTGAGCGGATGGTCCAGGCCTATCTGAACGACCCAACAGAGGTGTACATTGATCAAAACCCATTGCAGTATTGGTAAAGGAAAAGGTCTGAATGGCCACAGCTCAGCAGGCTGGCGATAAGCTATCTGGCTTGCCCTGTCACAAGTGTCTCTTCCGAACGTGTTTTCAGTGCTGCTGGTTCCATTGTAACATTGAGAAGGACCAGAACCAAAAACGTGGAGAGGTTAACAATGATCAAAATGAATCAGCACTTCATACCACCGAATTACACAATACATGAAGCAATGGAGGAAGATGAGGACAGCGGCTCAGGTGACAGAAGTAGTGTCTCACATGATGATTATTACCTACTACTGGCTGACCCCCCAGAGTTTGAGGACGAGCTATACTTCCATGACAATTAGGCTTGCACTTACTGTCTTCCTCCCTTTTTTCCCACCTTTATTTGTGTGTCTGTCGTTCCGGTTACAAACTTGTGAATCACAACAAATCCATTACCACCGTCTTCTACTCTTCTTATTTAATATACAATTTTCAGGTGTCTGCAATTTGACAGTACAGTTCTCCGAATCCAGCTCCTCCGCTCCATCATACTGAATCTCCCGCCCAAATCCATTGCCCTCATGAATGATGATTGGATGATGGTAAAATACTACAAGAACAAATTCAAACTTTCCTAGTCCTGCCAAAAGAAGTCGAGCATGAATCAGATGACTACTATAGCTATCCTCCTTTCAGAGCCGAGAGAGACTGGCCATTAACTGAAAATAAGATGGAACAGATAATGATTGATGTCATGCATTGGACGCAGAGTCTCAGACTGAATGATTTTGTTTTGTTTGTTGTGCATGAATTTATGTAATTGTGCACTGCCACTAATCAACTTTCTACAGAACACACTAAACTTAACTCAAGGTGAATTCAATTTTCCCCTTCTTGCAAATAAGAAATTTGTACTTCTCCTGTAGCTTAGTGATACATTGCTTTTAATTCAATACAGGAAGGGGACTCACTCAATCTGCGCAATGAGTATGATTGACACAACAGCACCGTCCATCATGATGATGGCGAAATAGACGGCCCGTTAACTTAAGATGAGAAGGAACAGGTAATGACAATTAATGGCATGCATTGGACACCTGACTCTGAGCGATTGGTCTTTGTGTTTTCGTTGTTTGTTTGTTGTGCACAAAGTGAAGTCAAAGTGTACTAGTAATCTATCTTTCTGTACACACTAAAGACTGACTCAAGTCAATAATATTTCTACTCTTGTTGTGTAATAACAATTTTACTTCTATTGCAGGCCGATCTTCACAGTCAGTCAGTAAAAGTATCGGAGATGATGATGAAATCAGGAGGACGTTTCATGAGTGGCATAAACTTAAAAGCCTAAAGGTAAACACGTCAACAACCACAGCAGACCCAAATGTCTGTGTAGAAGTGGTATAGAGTATAGCGGTGGGATGACTGCGGTGCATTGATTTACTAACTTAAACTGTAAAATGCTATGTTTGGAATGGATAATGTGCTTTGCCTTTGTCCAACTCTTTAAAAAAAAACAAAAAAAGTACTCTAAAGTCTTAACGTAGGATGTGCTACTGCTAAGCACTGTGGGCCTGCTCTCTCCTGTTATTGTTGAAGGTCAATGCTGGAAACAGACTAGAGTCGAGATGATGCATACATGCCACCTCGGAGAGTGTTCTTGTTGCACTACACCATAACTTGTGCATTTGTTTCAACTTTGTTTCTCAATATCCCCTTTGTTTTTCCATCTACAATAACAGGCCGGGCCTTGCCCTATACTTTGGAAAACATTACAATGCACACTTACCTTACCAATAAATCGACATTTTTTTTCCAGCAGGGCAGTGGCGAGTGGCGAGTGGCGAGGCGACACACCCAAGATTGATGGACTAGCGGACCAAGAGGAATGCCGAGATGCAAATCCAGTCCACATTTTTTACCTGGATAACACAGTAACAGTATCCACTTTTATCTTCTTTTAAATAATTTGATTAATATTTTGTATACAATCTTTACAACAGTGTGTTCTTGGAGTTGTTATTATCATCATTATGTTTGCTCTCTGTTTACGATTCTTCTCTACCAATATCTAACATTTCTATTTGCTATCTGTAAAAGTATTAAGGCCGGAACAACAGAACAAGAACTAGAAGTGTAATCAGGGTCTCTCATCATCATGCATGCATTTGCTTTTTCTCCCTTAACATATGGATATGGTAGTCTTCAATGATTGTCGTTTGTTTGTCCATGCATACTGTTTTTCTATGTCAAACCTTTCCCAAAAACCCCCTTCCCATCCATTCAACAAACCCTAACCCTCTTCCCCCAGGCTGTGTGACTTATTGTCGAGGTGTGACTAAATTAATTGTACACCAATACTTAATCACACACTTGCTGGGGCGGATGTGGCGAAAGCAACAGTACTTCAGTTTCAAGGCAGAGCGATGATCTTCTTCTGCTTGCCCACCCATGAGTAGGATATTTTAGAGGTTATTTTATTTAACAAAGGAACATATACCTCAGCATTAATTGCCGGCATTGATTGGATTTGTTTGTTCTCATTCCTCATATACAGCACTAACTGTTAGGCTGTAGGCCTAGTCAAGTGACTCGACACAACTATAGTTTGTAACTCTGTCTAGTAGGCTATCCCAACCACCATTATGTTTTGTTGTAAAATATTTTAGCATATTATTGTTGCTCGGTAAGTTCTGTACTGTACTTCATTCTACTACTCCTCTAACAGTCTCTTAAAGGCGATTGACTGTCTCCTTTTCTTTTTTTGCAAATGCTGCCGCCCTGGCAGTGTCTACTACTACTACTATACTACCACCACCAGCACCCCAATCATGGCATGTTAGTAAAAGGACACTATCTTCACCATGCAGCCATTGCTGTGCCAAAGTCAAACATAAACATCAAGCACAGGTAAGAGAGAAGTTTGGGGGAGGCAGAATTAATAATGGACATGTTGTCAATGATTTCAATTTCACACACCAGTCCAGATAAAGAATGCATAGACTAGAGGACAGACTGAAAGTACTAGAAGGACAAGTCAATCAGTGAGGTGTGTCGCATCTATCTGTTTGTTTCTTACACAGTCAGCCAATTATTTAATCATCATCATAGTCTTTATTCGAATTTAAAAAATAATTCATACAAGACACAAACGTATACATAAAACAGAATTATTACAAATCCCATTCCCTATAAAATACATAAAATCATTCATTAAATATCTAAAATTCGGGGTTTAAGAAGAGAATTAAACATATCAATAGACTGGGGATCAAATACACTGCAGAATATAAGAAAAAAAGAAAGCGATAGCGCTAAATTTGGATCTGGAGATTATATCTAGTGCCGTCAGTCCGTGGAGCCCTGCGAGGGTACTTCCACAGTTTCCCTGAGAGCCTTATGCCTTAGAGACCATGCCCAGCCCAAATATTTAGCTAAGGCGATTGAATGGACTGGGGAAGTGCTTGTACTAAGAACTCTCAGGGCTACAGCGGAGCTCCTTGTGGCCAATAGTTTGCACATAGGGGAAAGCCACATTCGTCTAGGGTTAACATATGCAGGGCAGACAAACAGGAAATGAGCAATTGATTCCTCTTTAGCACCACAGACGGGACAAGATCCTACACTTACACCAAACCACCCGCTAGTTAGGGCCCTAAGTGGAAGGGAGCCTGCTCTGAATTGGAAATAGAGTTTCCTATCTCTGGGTATTGTGATCACATCCCAATAGGGTTCGAAAATTGGGATGGCCTTTGCCTCTAAAAATCTACTAGTCATTGTAGGAGAGGTTGAATTACTCCACTCCCGATGGTTTACCCGCTCCCAATAGAGCGTTTTCAAAAGCCTCTTAGCAGGAAACCCAGCAGCAACTGGGTTGCTCCATAGCCCCTCCAAGCCTAGGTCTAACAAAATTTCCCGGAGGTTCCTAAGCCACCCAATCTAATGGAACGTATCAGCCTGCACAATGTCCATAATGCCCATTGCGTAAGGCTGAAGCTCCGGGGTGGTCCATAATCTCCTCCAGTATAAGACCGGGCGGAGTTTGGCTAGATCCTTAATGGCCTTCCTACCTAGGTCATAACGTAGAGGTACTAGAGGCGTGCTCTGTGGGACACCAGCTATGCAGCGAAAAAATTTATTTTCGACGAGTGTCAACGATGTTAATACGTCGAAACCCCAAAGCTCAGCCCCATACAATGCTGAGCTTAGGGCCTTTGCCTCATATACTTGGAGCACGGGTTTGATAGGCTTAGTGTAGGATTTTTTGTTCTCATTAATCAAAGTTCCCGTGATCTGGGTGAGTTTCAATTTGGACATTTCTAAGTGTCTATTCCACTTGTTGTTTTGTGTCACATGCATGCCCAAATAGACAAAGTTTTTAACCTCCTCAAGTATTTGGCCATTCATTCTGAGTGTTCCTACTCTGTAGCTTGGATGCGGGTTGAAGGTCATAAGTTTAGTCTTGGTCACATTGACCTCTAGTCCATGATTTTTGCAAAAGTCTTCAAAGACTGACAGTGCCCTTTGTATGCCACTCGGGGATTTAGACACTATAAGAGTATCGTCGGCAAACATCAATATTGGAGTGGACACTCCAGCCAACTTGGGAGCGTCGGTGTTGACTCGGAGTATACAGTCGACTACTCCATTGATGTACAGGGAAAAGAGCGTGGGTGCCATGGCACAGCCTTGGCGCACACCTCGCTCAACCGGAAAAGTTCGGTATCAATGCTAGCGATAATCGTGGCCTTGGTCATTACCTGCGTCCACTTCATTCTCCGCATATCATTAGTAGGGACGCAGCCAGTGGTAGCCAATATTGTTTCCTCTCTCGCCAAGCTGCGATCCCCCCACCAACAATGGGTAACACAGATGGGGTTGTGGTCGCTCTCTATTCTTGGCTCGACCGCATATCGGAGATTTGCTGCCACAACCTCAAGCAACAAAGAACATAGTCAATCCTGCTTGTTGAGCGGCCATTATCAAAGGTAGGTGCACCCATCTTATCCCCTGAGGTCCTGCCATTCAGGGCCCTTAAGCCTTTCTCATAGCAAAGTGCATTTACCTGCACTGCTGCCATAGACCACCTCTTGATAGGAGGAAGCGAAAGGGCTGGTATTCCCCATAAACGATCTTCTTCGGGGTCAAGGCCCCATTCTAATTCTGAGTCTAAAAGGGGTTCAAATGTAACATTGAAGTCACCTACAACAATCAGATCCCTGTTGCTAGATTTGGTTTCGATGAGGCTAGTCAAAGTATCCAGTTCCCGTGACTTTTTCCCTTTTGTCCCACGAAGATATAAATTATAGATATCCAATATACCCGTATGACCATAAGATAGCCTCACTAGTTGGATATCCGGGGAACCCGTGTCAATCATGACAGCTCTTTTAAATAAGTCCTGTCGGGCCCAGATGGTTAAACCGCCCATAGGACGTCCCTTCGGGCCTTGGATTGCTGGAACGTGGAAGTTCAGGTAACCCAGTAGAAAGTGGGCCTCACAGGTCCACGTTTCCTGTAGAAGGCAAACATCATATTGGTTGACAAAACTAACCCAGTCAGGGGAATCTAATTTGGACTTGATACCAGCTAGGTTCCAAGACAAGAAAGTGCCTGATCTATTACTAGACAAAGTATTATGGTGCGCAGCAGGCTGACTTAGTGCACTTGCCCTCATACCCGTCCTATGTTGTCTCGGCAATATGACCCTAGGGGTGGCGGGCATCCCTAAAGAGGCCAAGGAGGCAACGTCATTACCACCAGAAAAAACGCTTTCTGTCGTGTATCTTCGAAATTGACAATGATACAATCACCCTGGATGTTTTTGGATCGTGAGCCTACGCATTGCACTCTTCTAACAAATAAAATCCGCCCGTTCAGGTGATTAGGGATAGGTCTGTTCATGTTTAACCAATGACTCACTTTATTTTTTAATTCCTGGAAGGATTCAGTTTTACCAGCAGGTAAGTCGGGGACACCGGTTAGAATTACGACGTAGGGAAGGGATTCAGGGGGCAAATGAATTTGGGTTAAGGGTAAACTGGGTGGGTTACCTGGAAAGTCCAAATCAAAAGCTACTCTCACATCCACAGTTTCCTTGGTGTTTGTACCCATGGGTGCGTTGGTTGGCCTTCCCTCCTGCCCAGATGGTTGGTAGGTGTGAGTGATAACCCCTCCCTCCCGCCCCGGTAACTGGTGGGTATTTGCCCTAATATAGGTGGGTCAGTGCCTGAGTCGGAGTTGGTTAGTATAGGGGATTTATCAATTAGGGACGGTGCATAGGTCGTGGAACTCCCATCATGCGGGCAATTAATTTTGCCAAAGTGCTTAGTGGACAATTTAACGACATTCTTTAATGAACAAAAATTGTCCAAGATTGTTTGTTCCAGCTTGTCAACTTTTTCTGTGACTATGTTAATCCTTTCTAGTAAGATTAGGGAACGGACAGACTGTTCTAGCTGGGAAATCAAGTCGCTACTATTTAGCGAGGGGGGGGGCATATACTAACGTCAACCATAGGTAGGCAAAGCGAAGGACTTGAACTGTCGGGGATTACCGTGTTTTTAGATATCTTGGATATTTTCGCCTGCCTAGCACCATCCAGTACGCCACCCCATTTCCTTTTCTGGTTGACAGACCTTGAAACTTTTTCCCCAGCCCTTGTCTGTGGGCGTGTGACTTTGGGTTTGGTTATGGCCACTAATTCCACTGCTGGTGTAACATCGGTCATAACTGGGCTCTCTGACGATCTCTCAAGAGATGATAACGCATTACACAGCATATCAGAGTCGACAAGCGAACGTGTATCCCCCCGTAAATGCTCTCTAGATTTTGGAGATTTAGCAAAAGCTAATGGGCCCAGTGAGGAGCGTCTTATAAGCGTGGGGTCTGTAGAAAGGCGTCTTTCGGTGATGGCTATTTCGTGTTCCAGAACCGAAACGGCTCTAGTGATAAATTGGTCCATAGTACCAGACACTGAAGTAGGGACCGTGGCACGTTTCCCCTTCCCGGCCATGTGACGCAATGCAGGTGGAATCCCAATAAGCAATAAAAGTAGATGAGCACCACGGTTGTCTATAATCAAATGTCAACTCCACTAGGAACTTACTGTGGACACTCACGGGAAGAGGGGGTGCCCAGCCCGGCCTTGGTAGGCCCCGGATGGCCACAGACGGTCCTGCCCTTGTCCCGGGCTTCTCCCGGCGCCGCCTGCACGCGGTCCCGCGACGCGGGGTGTAATGTTGTTTTTAAAGCGCCTCCGGGTGCTAATCAGGTGACGCAACTTCCGGTGTGGACCCGGGGAGCCTGGGCGATGTAGTCCTTACACACCCACCCTCCACGCTGCGGCCACGAAGGACTGAGACGCGGCGGCGGGAGGGGGGGGAAGGACAGTGCCACAACGGGACAGCGAAGAACAAAGTCAGTCAGGGCCCAGGTACGAGCAGGAACAGCCAAAATCCGCGTGAGAAGGGACAAATATTTAAATCAAACACAGGCTATGGGCGGCCCTGCACCAGCAAGGAAACAGTGTGATGTAAAACAGTTACCCCACCTACAAAACATTAACAACATTGCATGTAACATAGAAAAATATATTTAATTTACCCTAACAAAACTAAACTAAACCCACAAAAGCTGACCCACCCCCCTCCCTAAGCCCAACCAATGTCCATAGGAAAGTCCAGGAGAAAAAGTCTGTATAGCAAAAACCCAAACCCAACGCCCAAACCAGTTCCCACCCAGCCAAACAAGAATTAAAAAAGGGGCAGAACTTGATGACAGGGACTAAGGTGTAGGGCAGGACTCAAGGAGGACACGCATCTGCTCCTCTAAACGGGCGACGCGGCGTCTGAGGGCGCGGCAGTTGCAGCCACAGTGGGGGGGCATGAGAGATGGTACTACGGTGGTGGTGGGCAGCCGCCAGACGGTGGTGCCGTACCACTGGAGGGCGGTGGCTGGGACCCGGGGCACTGGAGGAGGCTTCAATTGCTGCCGCAGTCTCCTCCTCTTCCTCTGCTAAGACCACCAGCCGCCGGTATTCCCGCAGGATTGCCTCCAGCTTCCGGCACCGTGCCTTGGCGGCCAACTCCTTTCTGTTGAGTTTAGGAGTAGCTGTGTATCAAAAAGAAAAAAACAAGACAATTGTAAAATATACTCTTAGAAAAACAGTAAGACAAGTTAATTATTTATACACATAGTGGCATGGTAGAGTAGCACTATAAAGCACAGTAGTACATAACATTTTAAATCACGCCCGTCCTTCTTCCTTCCACCCGTCTTTCACTTTTTAGTTGAACAGTGCACCAGGTGCTCTTCTCCATAAAACTTTCAAAGCAGAGTTGAAATCAGATAGATGAGGCCATTGGTTACTCAATTCTCCAGCTCCTATGCCAATTAAAGGGATTCTAGTCTTCTAGTTCACTCTTCAAACGTTCACAACAACTCATACTTACTTACGACTTCGGATGGCGGGCGGACACCTCACGCTAAAAAGAGTTGGGGCCCGTGGGGATAATTAATTAGGATGATGCGCCCGGCACAGTGGTGGGCGCATCCTGTTTTTTTTACATTCTGGTTGGTGGTGCCGAAAGCAATGCTAAAAATACATGGTGCGCTGCTTTTCCAAGCACAACATGACGGGCCCCGCACAGAGCCTGTCATGTTTTGCTTTTTGCTTTGAAAGGCAGGGGGGTACCATAGCATAGGTAGGTACCCTCCATGGGAGCCCCCAAGCATACTCTGCAATGTCTGCATGCCTTTCCGTGGCGGACGGCAATGCCGCCACGCAAAGGCATTCCAAAATGCAGATTATATGGCTGGCGGTGTGTTCAGAGAGACACCACCGCCATATTGAACCCTTTTCCGCCTGGTTGACATGTGGGGGTCTGACTCTTTTCTACAGGGATGGCGGGAGGTTTGCCCCTGCAGTGTCTGCGGGGCCCTAAGTCTCAACAGTACAGTATACATATACATATAGTACACCCTTACAGTGAGTGTACTGTCAAGTTCAACAATAGTTAAGGATTATGAATCTAACTTACCACCGCCCGCCACTGGTGCTGCCACTTCCCCTACCACTCCGTTAGTATCTGCAGCAACTGCTGCATCTTCTCCCTCCGCGTCGCCTTCGCTAGCCCAGGCAATGGTGGTTGGTAGTGCGCCTAGAAAACATTACACATTTATTAGGCGTCATATACACCTCCCCCCTATTGATCAGTAGCAAGGTTGAAAAATGAGTTAATACTAACATACATCACTAGTACAAATCAGGTAGTAGTAGAGTAGACACTAATAGTTATATATGGTCATTCTAGCCTTTGCTTAGTTAGCCTGAGCCATGCAACCATTTTACCTTTGTCTCTTTTATTTTTGCACATGTGACGTTACCTTGCAGCTTTTTGTATAAGACACCTTTGAGCCCACATGACCTGCGTCACACTGCTACTGTCTAGTCTACGCGCTGCGTACAAGCGGTCAACAGAAAAATTAACAAGCCACTTTTTTAGGAAGTACTAGTGTACTATTAGTCCATATTGCTTATCAATAAATGCTACACTTTTTGGCATGGCTGAGAAATGCTTGCAAGTTGCAATATACTAACGCACACCATTTCATTTTTCACATTACAGATGGAAGATTCCCTTCTACGAACCAGAGCTTTGCAGAGCTTCTGAATGATGCAACAACTACCAGTACTAGGTTCTTCTAAGGTGAGGGGTCCCTTCACTCACATCTTCATTTATAAATTTATATAAACTAAATTCCTAGGGGATGGTGGTGCTGCCTTCCACCACTGTTTCAGTTATCATGATTTAATTCCCAACTGTAAGTAAGTGTAACAATGTTTATTGTTTTAATGTTATTGATTTTCCGGTTGGTGCTGCATTTTATAATAGAACAATGTACAGAGCTTCTCAATTCAAAATAAACATTTTGAACGTACATAGACTTGGTGGTATTTGGTGTGGACTAACTTACACGAGTGAGCAAATTAAAGTAAGGGTGTGCATGTGCATTGCTTCCACGACTGAGAGGTTGGGTGTGTTATGTTCTGGGTTGTGTACTTGTTGGGTATCTTGGGGGAGGGTTTGGAGACCTAATAGTTATGACAAGACAGTACTATAGCCGAGCAGGGGTTTGTGGTGGGTTCTGAATTTCTGATTGAGGTGTGTGAGGAAGGTCCAACCTACCATCACCAACTTCCTCTTTTCTTGTGCAAAGGTCTGTGTATGTGCAAGTTCCCTACAACAGTAGTAGTATGTCCTATAGGCTATCCTATCAAAATAGTAATAAATCTGGTTGGGCTTTTGTTGCTGTGAATTTTCAAAGCCTCAAGATTACCAAAGACTCAAGATCAATAAGACTAGAAGTAGTACAAGAGGACGACCCAAAGGATTGGACTCAATGGCTAGAGCTACTGGTGAATATGAGTTTTATATTACAACCTTTCACATAAAGAGTGGCACTGGCCAACTGGGCAAGCTTAGCTACTACAGTACAGACAGACTGATAGTAGTAGTAGTACTGAGAGTCATCATAGCAGAGGCAGGGATAAGATTTTTGAAACCGTACAGATCGAAGGATAATTGTTGTTAATAAAAATAGCATTTGGAAACAAACAATAGTTCGTAAAAAATATGGTGCAGTAAAAGTTATGGAATAAGAAATATTATAAAAAACAAGAAGACTTACTGGGGCCAGCAAAGGAGCCCTCATTGGTGTCCTCCTGGTGGTGCTGTTCGGACTGTTGTCCCGCCGACTCCCCACTCCCTGTCTGTCTACCCCTGGGTGCTGATGAAGAGGAAAGATATAAGAAAGAGAGAAACATTGATGGATGGTGTCAAACAAATACAATATTTTTCAACAACGTTAAAAAATACTTATGTAAACAACAATTGCAATAACTAAATTGACCGATCTCATCTGGTCAACAAGTAGTATCGGGGGATTCGCGGATCGACTTCTTAAATTATTATTTATCAACAGTAATCCAGGCTTCCATTCTGATTCCAGAATACTAAGTTACAAGCAACTAAGCCTAAGTACAACGTACCACCCAACCTAGCCCTCCTATTCCAAGCATGCCAATTGTACATTAGGGTGCCGATTACGATCCTGTAAAAAATTTCCCCGTACGACTTGTATCCGGTCTTTTTACCGTACGAATCGTACAAGTGCCGTACAAACTGCCAACTACGATTCGCATGGGAAAAAGTCCATACGAATCGCATTGGGAATAATTCCCACACGTCCTCGGGTCGGAAAATGTGTCCGACACGTCCCCGGATGAATTACCGTACAAATGTGAAAAGTGAAGTCCGACCGCGGAAGTACGATCCATCCCGTGCGTCCGATGTTACAACCGGATGTAAAAAGCACCGTCCGCACCGAACTCCCATAGCAACCATGGAGACATGTGCCCGCATACGCGCCCAACACTCCCCCCAGCCCCTGTATGTACGAGTCGAACCCCCACCCGTGTATGTAAACCCGTGTACGTACGAGTCGAACCCCCACCCGTGTATGTACAACCGTGTACGTACGCGTCGAACCCCCACCCGTGAATGTACACCCGTGTATGTACACCCGTGTATGTACACCCGTGTACGTACGAGACGTACCCCCACCCGTGAATGTACACCCGTGTATGTACACCCGTGTATGTACGAGACGTACCCCCACTTGTGAATGTACACCCGTGTATGTAGACCCGTGTATGTACACCCGTGTATGTACGAGATGTACCCCCACCCGTGAATGTACACCCGTGAATGTACACCCGTGTATGTACAAGACGTACCCCCACCCGTGAATGTACACCCCTGTACGTACGGCCCGTACCCCCACCCGCGTATGTATGGAGCGTACCCCCACCCCAACCATGTATGTACGGCCCGTACCCTCACCCGCGTATGTATGGAGCGTACCCCACCCCAACCGTGTATGTACAGCCCGTACCCTCACCCGCGTATGTATGGAGCGTACCCCCACCCCAACCGTGCATGTACGGCCCGCACCCTCACCCGCGTATGTATGGAGCGTACCCCCACCCCAACCGTGTATGTACGGCCCGTACCCTCACCCGTGTATGTATGGAGCGTACCCCCACCCCAACCGTGTATGTACGGCTCGTACCCTCACCCGCGTATGTATGGAGCGTACCCCCACCCCAACCGTGTATGTACGGCTCGCACCCTCACCCGCGTATGTATAGAGCGTACCTCCACCCCAACCGTGTATGTACGGCTCGTACCATCACCCGCGTATGTATGGAGCGTACCCCGACCCCAACAGTCTAAGTACGGAGCGCACCCCAGGCCCCAACACCAGCACCTTCACCCAACATCGCGCATGTACGAGTCGTACCAAGCCAGAGACAAGGACAGCACTGTACAACCAAATGGCCGATGTCCACACCGTACACACGCTAGAAACACACGTACACAACCAGGACAAAGCAAAACAACACAAGAAGACTCTATTCGAATCGCACAAAGCCACAAAACATGTCCAACAAGCACAAATACAACACATTCACTGACCTGCAACTGCCAAACTCCCAAACAGAGGCCCAAAACACAACCACTCCTTATAACACACCCACCCAAAGTTCAAACACAGCCACACCCACCAATGGACCAATAAAAAGGGCCCACAGACACAAACCATGAGCCTTTGCAACAGACTCACTGCTGCCAGACCCCACAGACAACCCACAGCACCATACTTGAACCTTTACTACACCTTACACTTGCACACCTTCACACAACCACCTTCACAAACATCCCCTCATCACATTCACACACACACCTGCACAACCACACCCACACACCCACAACCATCCACACCCACACCCCCCACAACCATCCACACCCACACCCCTCACCATGCCCACTAACAAGAATCCAAAGTTCACTAGCCAAGAGTTGAAGGTCCTTGTCGACGAAATCCTCAGAGTCAAGCCACACCTCTTTGGAACATTGGTCAGACAGACCATCATTTCCAAAAAAACAGCCATGTGGCAGACGATTGTCGATGCTGTGAATGCTGTCGCGTCCACCAGAAGGACCAGGCATGAATGCCAAGCCAGGTGGTACGATCTGCGGAGGAGGGTCCGAGCCAAAATGACCGACGACCACAACCAGGCCAACATCACTGGAGGAGGGCCGCCCCGCAGACGCGTACAATACCATCCCTGGGAGGAGAGGGTGATGGCCATACTGCCACTTCAAAGCCATCGGCGTCCCCTGAGGCAATTGCCTTTTGCCTGTACTACTGCCGAAGGATAAGAAAACGAGACGCGCAGCGGTTCGCATGCGTGCAATAGAGACGCCGTACCAATTCATTTTGGAGCCTTGACACGCGCAAGAAAGGTAAATCTTCTCGCCCTCTTTCGTCCGCCCGCATGCCTGTTCACCAAAGGACATGGGCCGCTAGAGGATTACTAAAGCTGAGTCAAAGCACTCACTCACGATAGAAAGGTGGCAGGTCCTATCGGATATGCACGGGTGGAAACCACGAGCTACGGGTCCTTCTACCAGCACATAGATGGACCTTGAGCACTTTACCGTAATACCTCGGGGTTAGGCTTCCAACCCTCCTTCACTTTTCGTGCGCTTAAAGCACATAATTCATCCTTTACGCACTGTTTGTCTCACACGCGCGCCCCCTAATTCACCTGGTTAGGAGTAAAACTCTCAAAGCAAATATTCCTTGCTTTCATGCCATCAAGTGGTCTTTTTCTTCCTCTCTGGCCCCAGCATCACGAGCTCACTATCTGTTCTCTTTAAATCTACTGCATCTAGACAGATAGCTAAGCATGATTGGGTATACCAATGTTTCAAGTGATAAGATTGTCCCTCTAAGATAATTCCCCTCCCTCATCCCTGCAGGCATAAAAAAACTATATCTGCACTGACTCTAGAAGCCTCGGATTCTGTCACGTATTTACCGCCGTGATGGTAGGTAAGAATACTTGCGGCAATTAACTAATGAATTATTCCTTAACAACTTGTAAATATTTTGCACACCACCTTTTTAATACTATAAATCTGACTAGGAGCCGTGTCTTTTGCATTTAGATATCACGAGTCCTGCGTTGAAATAATCTCGCACCCTGATGAAGACCTCTTATTAAAGAAGCGCCATTTTGGAGGTCGAAACGCGTTGGTATTTTCTCGGTGGAGGCGAGCCCCAAAGAACCCAGATAGAACTAATGTCCAAATTATTTCCGATTACTATCCACAGAAAATAATCCCTTCTAATCTATAGGGCTGTGGATCTGGTGTTCCACACACGAGGCCCCCCCATCGTTGCTTTGGCTTCAAACAACAGATTTGTGTACTGTGAGAACTCTACGACAAATGAGTTCCCGTACTCCCATCTCAAAGAAATACGTAGGACTGCTTTGATGTACTCCTATTTAGTGATTTGTATGAATATATTTGTATCATTATTGTTTAACTGTTTCTCCACTTTGGGTCTAACTACAAGTGTGTACAGATGTAAATATCGTCTATTTGTTGTTGCATTTGTCTTATATTGATTGTCATTATTGTATAGAAATATTGTTTGAAACACGGAGTTATAAACACTAGCTCCTGCTGTACAGGAACCATAAGTCTTGATGTAAAAGTTTAAATTAGTTTTGGTTTTGTATTTAATTACTGCCCAGGGATAAATAAAAAATCCACTTGGCCTACACAAATATGCTCAATTGATGGTGTCAGAGGTACTCCTGTTTTTTCATACTGCCGGTGAGTTCACAAACAACTCACCTCACATGGGGGGAACATCATCCACAACCAAACTCACAATCATGCACGCAACCACCCCAAGCTATCACATGACTCAACCACACTCCATAAACACGCACATGCCACTAGCGCCACCATGCCCCATGCACCCAGCTGGACAATCCCAAGTCACAGGCCACAGAAAACACCAACACAAGACACGGTAACCCGGATGGCGGGAGTGTGGGCCTCAAAAATCACATAGTGCAACTCAGAAGCAGACAACAATGCCCTCTGCCCATATGGCCTAGGTCACAGCCAGACAAACAGTGTGTCCCCACACAGGAAAGACTTGCCAGCAAATGGCGGACGCCTTACATTAACACATGGAAGTGAAGGCACTTTTTGCACATGACAGCAGCTAATGAACAGCCAACACTGTGAAAGAGTGGCAGCACACACCACCACAGCAGCAGCGAAGACACAGACACTACACCCAATGGGTGCCTGGAGATCAGAAACAAACTCACATGAACAAGCCAAGGGCCATTCAAAGATCTGCAAAAAGTGTGTGCCTAGGAAGCTGGGCTGAGGTGACAGAGGGTGACACACAGAGGGAGGGAGAGGGGGAGAGAGAGGGAAGGAGACACAGGGAGACGGACAGAGGGAGGAGGCTGACACAGGGAGGGAGGGAGAGGGGGACAGAGAGGGAGTGAGAAAAGGAGACACAGGGAGACCAATTCTGCCTTGGGTGGTGTGGGAATGTCTGCTCGTCAGCAGGTGGACTGCGTGCATGTAGACAAGGGTGGCCAGTGCCTGAATCCCCCTCTCTTCTCCATGGCAAAACACTGGGCCATGTCTCAACCTGTGCACGAGCACAACGCCAGCTACCTGCATTATATAAGTGTGTGGAACAACTCCATGTGCCCACGTACAGTGCAACACGGAAGGCGCAGCAAGTAAGACTGTGTCACACATAGGTAAAGTCTCAAAAGCTGTGGCCAAGGGACATACCCATGCACAAGTACACTGTGAGTGGAATGCAAGACATATCCAAATACCCAGAGGAAATGTGCCAACTTTGAAACGAATGAAACATGGATGTTGCATGGAACAAAAATAACATTGTCTCTCTCACACACAGGTCAACGTCGTGGATCACCCCCCAACACTGGGGGGGAAGACTCACAGGACCCGGCTCTGCGGGATGACGATCCCACCGGCAGCGACGACTCTCACCACTCTGTGGACGACCCCGACCAACCTGGCCCCTCTGGTGTCCAACCACCTGCAGCACCTGCGTCAGGTACAACTGGGACAACCACCACCCCCACTCCTGCCACATCCCAGGAGACACCCAGGATCCCTGCCCCACCACCACAACGCAGCCAGGCTGACCAGGAGGGACACGGTGTACCGGGCACCCAGGAGGAGGCAGGAGACAATGCTAATGCCACCCCTCAGGGGTCCTGGAGACCCGTTGTGCCAACAAGGGCAGGCCAGGTGCAATTGGGCAGGGGTGGTGGGAGTGGAGGATGGCGGAGGCGCGAGCCTGACCAGTTGGCTGCGGAACCGGTATATTCCCATATCAGAAACATCCTGGACACATACCGGCAGGACACCACCGGCATGAGCCAGGTTGTGTCCACCCTCAACGAGATGAAGGGGACCCTCGAGGAGATCAAGACCCAGCAGGCTCAGCAACATGCGGAGCAACATGCCTGTCTACTGCGACACCAAGGGCAGATGGAGGATAGACAGGCTGAGCTTGTGACGGTGTTCACGGGAATTCACCGTACACTCCGTCGGATAGCCGACAACATGGGCAACCCTCCCTGTGCCACCAGGCCAAGAACATCACCACCCACAGGGAGGGATCAGGAGGAGGAGGAGACATCTGACGG
Source organism: Triturus cristatus (assembly GCF_964204655.1). NCBI lineage: Eukaryota > Metazoa > Chordata > Amphibia > Caudata > Salamandridae > Triturus > Triturus cristatus. The sequence continues at coordinate 506,286,492 of NC_140591.1, forward strand.
AGCATCCCAAACATCGTCACGGCCTGCTTCTGAGGGTTCCCGCAGGAGGGTGGGTCGTCCACGGAAAAGACCGTGAGGGTCGGCGCTACAGCACCATCTCCCAGGACACCTGGCCTGGCACCTGTCCACTGGCCCAACAGCAGCACATCAGCAAAAGACATTCTCTGCCACATGGACTTGCTGGTCACTGTCTGACCAATGTTGACAAAGACTGTGGCATGGACTCTGATGATTTCCAATGGCAAGGACACCAACTCCCCCAGTGAACTTTGGATTCCACACACCCGGAAAGCCCCTCTTGTCATACCCCCCCCAACACGTATCCCAACACAAATAAAAAGTTACACAATAAAGAGATGATGCCTACATTTTACATTATTACCTTACATGTGTCTTGTAAAGTCTAACCATGCTTGAGTTCTCATATGACTTCAACCATTCATACCCTGGGGCCTGAGTCTGGCACAGGACACACATGGGTCATAATGTATTAGGCAAGACAGACATGGAGCACCATACACACCCGTGATGGGCCCAACCAGCTGAGGGGGTGGCCGCACAACCGTGCCGACAGACATATTGAGTACAGCGACAGTCATGCGCAGAGGTCAGGGATCATGTGGAGTGTCCTGGGGGGCACCCAGGTATGTGTAGACAGGTGGCAGAACCATGTCCTGCAAGCTTGAGTCAGGTGGATGCAGAGAATGGTGGCCTGGCCAACGTTGGATGCATGGGGATGGCACATGTCACAATACCCACACAGTCATGGACATCATGCACAATACAGAGTCTAATCCCACACAAACAGCTTGCATCGTGCTACTCTACACATAGACACATAGCCACTATCACGGAAAACCATGCCAGACATGCCATATGCACCGCGGCAACACACCAGCATTGACTGAGAAGAGGCACCTTGGAGGGATAGGGACACCTTTATAAGTCATGTATTCCTGAATGCAGAGGCAACTCGGAGTACGCATACACAGGTCATGTGGAGTAACATGTGGGTCCAACACTGACACCCCCCTTCTGCAGCACAAATGCGTGATAGCCATGGAACTGGCACACAAGTGTCGGGTAACAGCTAAACACCCCCTGCGGCTCACGGAGAGGCTGCCATACACCATTGATCCTCTGATGTGGAAGTCCCACACCATGTCAAGCCAATGCAAACCATATGTGTCCGAGGCCAGTGTTACACACATTGATGCCATCATCACAATCCACCATCCCATCACAGATGACTGTCAACAAGTCTGACCATCTATTCAGGTGTATCCAGCTACATGTAATGTGTCCCATGGTGATGCGACATGTCTGCAGAGGAACCAAACATCGACAGGGGCAGTGTGCACACATCGTAAACAACTGCCACACCCAATACACCCCTGATGCATCCCTTACCCTAAGGAGACTTCCAAACTTGTCAGTGCGTGTAACGCTGATTCAGCACACAATGACGTGTCCATGAGGAATAGCAGTGCCACAACAATGCAACCAGTATATAAACAATGGGGTGACCCTGTGTCCCTCAGAACCTGGGTAGGATTATTATAGGAAAACAATGGTTCTGTCGGGTATGGGTAAAACAATCGCTTTGTTGAAAGAATGAATCAAGGAAAAAAGGAGAATCAATCAAGTTGACCACACAATCTCAAAGTACAAATCAAGATCAGGCTTGTTTTGAAAGATGTAATGTCATTCTTTATATATAAATTGCATCATTTATATGAAGAAGCACAAATGACATTGGAAATGCAGGATTACCAAGGTAGTAGACTGTAAAGTGAGTCAGTGAATTTGTGACAAGGTGACATAAGTGACCAAATTGTGCATAATATATACAGTGAACGAATGCAGGAAAGACTTTTTATATACACAATATACAAGAGGAGGGCCAGTATCGAGGACAAACAATGACTCTGTTTCATGGATAAATCAAAAATTGTATGAAAAACAGGTCTCGCACTGGTCCTAACAATTTTCGTCGACGTTTCAACCCAATATAAGCGACTTTGAATCGTCATGCAGGGTCTTCATCAGGACATTAAAATAAACGATGGCAACCTGCAAGAGCAAGTAAAGTGCGTGTCAAAAGTGTGTTGTGATTATTTAATTGTGTGATCCCGAATGATAAGGGCCATCACTCACCTAGCCAGTGATCTAGGATGGCCTGGCAGACAAACATTCATGCGTAGAGAAACAGAGTGCCTCATCAAATGTGGTCTCTGTAAGTCAAAGTAAAAACGCGTGTTGCCGTCAGTAAACAACATAAGGTCTGCGCCTATTCAGTTGTGAGGCTAAGAATAATGGTTAAAAGTAATGGCCTCTATGTAGACCGGTTCAAGAAATTAAGCGATTCAATCATCCGTTTACGGAAGTTGTGAGGCTAAGATTAATGGTTAAAAGTAATGGCCTCTATGTGGACCGGTTCAAGAAATTAAGCTATTCAATCATCCGTTTAAGAAAGAGGAAAACAACTTCAGTGCTAAAAGAGACGCTCACCTTAGACGGCGTAATTCATTTAAATGAGGCCGACTCCGGTGAATAAATCGCGTCGAAACCGATCCGAGTTCTACTTCCTATTTTAATCTGAAAGGATAAATATTCAATCAGGATTGTTCACGAACGGGCAGGGCCGGGGGCACTGGTTATGGTGACGATGTCTTACTTGGGAAGAAAAGCGGTAACGACTCACGCGGCAGCTACTCCTGTCTCAGTCGGGAGAAGCCGCAACTGACAGGCAGGCTGCTACATAAAGGTGAGCCGGGCTGTCCTGTCTGACGTCGACATGGTGACGTGTAAGGGGCGTTGCCTAGCAACCATGGTCGCATCAGGGAAATACGGCAGCTGGGGCGAGGCGCGCGCTATGCTGACGTGGACTGACAAACATGTCAATCAGCATAATTACTAAGCGAATGAACAGATCGTGTATTATTAGCATGGAAACTAAGCGAATAAGCAGATCGTGTGCTATGGAAATAGTTATGTCGAATTGTGTAGTAATGCGGGCTACTCTCTCGCTATCGGAAGTCAGCAGAGTGGTGTGTCAGTAGGGTTGCGTGGCAACCACGGTCGCATCGGTGAGCCGAGGCAGCTGAGGCAGAGCGCGCGCTATACTGACGTGGACCGACAAACAACGTGTCCAACAGCAGGGTTAGCAAGATTACAAAGTGAACGGATCGTGTGCTTTTGTGCAGTATTGCGGGCTGCTCTCTCACGTGGGAGGTGATGAGGCAATTGGAAGTAAAGCGGTATGCCGAAGGAGTTTGGCAACTTAGATCATACGTAGCCAACGCAACAAATGTGTACAGACGCATGTATGCATCGAGATGCAATTGGTACAGAATGACAAACACATAAGTTATTATTTACAACACATGTGCCTAATAGGGCAGGTATGAAGACATAAATCGAGCACAATTTAAACACAATTTGAGATCTGTCTTAAAGTCCCATGTGAGAGTGCCAGTAAATCACAAGGTAAGGTACAAAATGAAAACATGAACAACTCATATATACACACTGCAGATGAGCCTAAGGTTGTGCGACATGGGGTGCAAGGAGAAGTAGTCATAGTTGCCCCATCTCCCTGGATGTTTCCTCGAGGCTGTTAAGCCCTTGCTGGACAGTATTGAGGAAATGAATCCATCTACACTCTTTTCTCTTCAGATTCACAGCTATTGATCCCCCTCTTGGCGCAAGATTGACCTTCTCTAGCACCCACCATTTCAATTCTTCAGGTAGATGGCTTAGTGCCAGAAAATGATCCACCATGGGGGCCCCTTGCGTTCTGCATCTGATACGGCTCATGTGTTGTAGAATCCTCACTTTTATTTTTTGTGTTGTTTGTCCCACGTATAAGAGATCACAAGGACATCTTATCACATATATTAAATTGGAGCTGTTGCAATTCGTGAAAGTTGATGAGTTATAAGTTCTGTCATTATGGGTGAAGGAAGAGCCCTCTATTGACAACGGACAGGCTTTGCATTGGCCACACTTGTAATGGCCCACGATGGAAGGTAGCCCCAGCTGTTCTCTGAGACCACGTGTTTTTGGTGGTTCAAGGTATGCCTTAACAACACTGTCTTTTACATTCTTGGCCCGTTTGAACGCGAAGATGGGTTCCTCGATGGTCGGGAGTTCACTGGCAACAAGATTCCAGTACTTCTTGATGATTTTCTTCATCCCATTGCTCTTCGTGTTGAAGGATGTGACACATACTGGATCTCTTTTTTTTGACCTGTAAGAGTTCATCTCTCGGACAATACCATGCGCGTTTGCGTGCGCGTTTCAAGAGACCCAATGGATACCCACGTTCCTTTAATCGAGCGGTAAGGATCTCAGTTTCTTTAAAGAAATCAGCTCTGCGTGTACAGTTCCTCCTCAGTCTAAGGTATTGGCCATAGGGAAGGTTATCCCTTAGGCTGCGTGGATGGTGAGAGTCATACTTCAGGAGGGTGTTCCGTTCCGTTGGCTTACGATAGAGGTCACAAATTAGTTGTCCATCATCCACTTCAAAGGTAAGATCCAGGAAATCGATGGTATTGTTATCATTTGACATGGTGAACTGGATATCATTGGATCTGGCATTCAGCCAGCTATAAAACTGATTGAGTTCGTCCTTAGTACCAGACCAGATCATTATAACGTCGTCTATATAGCGTTTCCAGACGGTAATGTTGTCAATGAATGGATTCTGGTGGTTATATAGATGTTCCTCCTCATACGCGTCCATGAAGATATTGGCCAGGCTCGGCGCGTAGGTAGCCCCCATCGCCACGCCTTTACATTGATAATAAAACTGCTTCATGAAAATAAAATAATTATGTCTCATGGCAATTTCCAACAAGCCCAACAGAAAATCGGTAGGTATCCAGTGCGGTCTCATTCTTTTGTCAAGGATTTCTTTGATAACTTCAAGGGCCCTCGTCTGGGGAATGGAGGTATAAAGTGAGGATACGTCTAACGTGACCAACAGTTGGGTTTGTGTATCAAATGGTTGTCCCTCCAACAATTGGATGATATGCATCGTATCACGAACATATGATTTAGTCTGTGGTATCCATGGCTGTAAAAAGTGGTCTATGAATTGGTTAAGCGGTTCAAGTATGGAACCGCATCCCGAGACAATTGGTCTGCCGGGAGGCTTGTCAAGACGTTTGTGGATCTTGGGAAGGGTATATATGGTCGGAATCCTGGCCTCACGTTTGTTCAGGAAATCACATTCAGATTGACTGAGGAAGCCTTGTGATACTCCATCCGTCGTAATCCTCTCGATCAACGATTTGATTTCAGATGTGGGGTCTCTAGGTACCAGGCGATAACTGTCTCTGCATGCCAATTGGAGCTCTATTTCTGCAACATAGTCTTGTGTGTTCTGCAGAACTACTGCTCCCCCCTTATCAGCGGCTTTTATCACAATGGCCTCATTAGTTCCCAAAGTAGAGAGAGACAGTTTTTCAGGTTTACTGATGTTATATCTGATGTATTCCTTTTTCCGGAGTAGGTCCATAATCTCCTCAAGTACAATCTTTTCGTAAGCGAGTATTTTTTCGCTCATCATATATGCACTTGGTGTGAATGTTGAGATAGGTCGGAAAGGTGTTGCTGTGGTGGCTGGGACATAGATGTTTTTTGAAAAATAATATTTCAACCGGATTTTCCTGAAGAAACGTTGCAATTCAACCTTGACATTGAAAGAGTCAGGAACAGACGTGGGTACAAATGATAACCCTTTGGACAAAACCATCTTTTCTTCATTTGTTAGTGCATAATCAGAGAGATTGATTATGGGATCTAGAGTGTCGGAGGGCATAGAGTCAGTGTTAACTTGAGTCAAAGCCAGGTTGATATTGGCTTGATGCAATGGTACTTGCTGGGAAATGTCAATTACAGTGGCAACAGTGGTCGGTTGCTCTAGCCGTGCCGTTGATATCGGTATCTCAACAGGATGGTCCGATGGGATCCCATTCATGACTGTTGCTTGAGAATTTTGATCAGCCATTGGAGTTGAGGTGTCATGCTGTGAGGGTAGTGACAACATCACAAGAGGTAATGCATAATTGGCGATTATATCATCAGAATGTGAATTCACCAACGATATGTTTGTCTGCGGGTCGAGATCTCCCCATGGGCTTCCGGCTGGAAGAATCGGACACGCGAGTTGGTGCGCCGGCTGTTCCCTCCTCTTCGGTTGTTCCATCCTCTTGAGCGACCCCAGAACTGATCCTGGCCTCCACCCCTGTTTGATTGTCGCGGGCCCTCCCCTAAAAAAAGGGACAATTGGTTATCCTGGTGGCTGGTGGAAGGTCTATCCAGATCCGAGTCTGAACCACTGCCAACTGTAGAGTCAGAGAAGGTCTTAAATCTTCTAGGGCCTTGTCTGCTTTTATTGGAAAAGAAACCTTGACTATCCTGTTGATAGTAATCCTCTGCCAAGTAAGGATAAGTGGATTTCTTGTCGTAATTTCTAATGTCCTTAGACAGCTTATCCAGCTTTTTATTCAAAGTTGTCGTATTGAACTCCACTAAAGTTTTCTCGGCCCTTTCCCGAGCCTCCTTGGCATTTGTTAGGGCGCTGTCCCCCAAGATTTCCCTTTTAAGTTCCGTAATCTCCTGTGTAAGTTTTTTCACGTATTCTATAGCAGTCTCTATTCCAAGCACCATCCAGTGCCTGGAACAATTATTCGCCACAAAACTAAATCCTTCCCTGAATTTAGGTACGTCTATAAATATTGCCGGTTCATTCCGAACCTGTAAACCCTTGGGAATTATGTTAGATTCAAGATATTTGGTCAATACATGGCCATGTAGTCTAGAGCGCACTAATTTCTTTTCCAACCGCTCTAGTCTAGCCAATTTCTCATTAAGGCCCACATCTACCGATAATCTGTCTGGGCCTAAAAGGAAGCCAGAGCTCCCCTGTTCTTTTATTAGGTTGGCTATATACTCCTCAGTATAGGACAATGTCTCTTTTTCAGACATAATACAATAACAGATAATGTTCAAGCACAGGATTCAATTTTTAAAATATTTTTGGCACATTCATAAAAGACAAACAAATGAGAGAGCAATACCCTCGCAGATCAGCATCTGCACGTATAGTATATAAACAATGGGGTGACCCTGTGTCCCTCAGAACCTGGGTAGGATTATTATAGGAAAACAATGGTTCTGTCGGGTATGGGTAAAACAATCGCTTTGTTGAAAGAATGAATCAAGGAAAAAAGGAGAATCAATCAAGTTGACCACACAATCTCAAAGTACAAATCAAGATCAGGCTTGTTTTGAAAGATGTAATGTCATTCTTTATATATAAATTGCATCATTTATATGAAGAAGCACAAATGACATTGGAAATGCAGGATTACCAAGGTAGTAGACTGTAAAGTGAGTCAGTGAATTTGTGACAAGGTGACATAAGTGACCAAATTGTGCATAATATATACAGTGAACGAATGCAGGAAAGACTTTTTATATACACAATATACAAGAGGAGGGCCAGTATCGAGGACAAACAATGACTCTGTTTCATGGATAAATCAAAAATTGTATGAAAAACAGGTCTCGCACTGGTCCTAACAATTTTCGTCGACGTTTCAACCCAATATAAGCGACTTTGAATCGTCATGCAGGGTCTTCATCAGGACATTAAAATAAACGATGGCAACCTGCAAGAGCAAGTAAAGTGCGTGTCAAAAGTGTGTTGTGATTATTTAATTGTGTGATCCCGAATGATAAGGGCCATCACTCACCTAGCCAGTGATCTAGGATGGCCTGGCAGACAAACGTTCATGCGTAGAGAAACAGAGCGCCTCATCAAATGTGGTCTCTGTAAGTCAAAGTAAAAACGCGTGTTGCCGTCAGTAAACAACATAAGGTCTGCGCCTATTCAGTTGTGAGGCTAAGAATAATGGTTAAAAGTAATGGCCTCTATGTAGACCGGTTCAAGAAATTAAGCGATTCAATCATCCGTTTACGGAAGTTGTGAGGCTAAGATTAATGGTTAAAAGTAATGGCCTCTATGTGGACCGGTTCAAGAAATTAAGCTATTCAATCATCCGTTTAAGGAAGAGGAAAACAACTTCAGTGCTAAAAGAGACGCTCACCTTAGACGGCGTAATTCATTTAAATGAGGCCGACTCCGGTGAATAAATCGCGTCGGAACCGATCCGAGTTCTACTTCCTATTTTAATCTGAAAGGATAAATATTCAATCAGGATTGTTCACGAACGGGCAGGGCCGGGGGCACTGGTTATGGTGACGATGTCTTACTTGGGAAGAAAAGCGGTAACGACTCACGCGGCAGCTACTCCTGTCTCAGTCGGGAGAAGCCGCAACTGACAGGCAGGCTGCTACATAAAGGTGAGCCGGGCTGTCCTGTCTGAGGTCGACATGGTGACGTGTAAGGGGCGTTGCCTAGCAACCATGGTCGCATCAGGGAAATACGGCAGCTGGGGCGAGGCGCGCGCTATGCTGACGTGGACTGACAAACATGTCAATCAGCATAATTACTAAGCGAATGAACAGATCGTGTATTATTAGCATGGAAACTAAGCGAATAAGCAGATCGTGTGCTATGGAAATAGTTATGTCGAATTGTGTAGTAATGCGGGCTACTCTCTCGCTATCGGAAGTCAGCAGAGTGAGGTGTCAGTAGGGTTGCGTGGCAACCACGGTCGCATCGGTGAGCCGAGGCAGCTGAGGCAGAGCGCGCGCTATACTGACGTGGACCGACAAACAACGTGTCCAACAGCAGGGTTAGCAAGATTACAAAGTGAACGGATCGTGTGCTTTTGTGCAGTATTGCGGGCTGCTCTCTCACGTGGGAGGTGATGAGGCAATTGGAAGTAAAGCGGTATGCCGAAGGAGTTTGGCAACTTAGATCATACGTAGCCAACGCAACAAATGTGTACAGACGCATGTATGCATCGAGATGCAATTGGTATAGAATGACAAACACATAAGTTATTATTTACAACACATGTGCCTAATAGGGCAGGTATGAAGACATAAATCGAGCACAATTTAAACACAATTTGAGATCTGTCTTAAAGTCCCATGTGAGAGTGCCAGTAAATCACAAGGTAAGGTACAAAATGAAAACATGAACAACTCATATATACACACTGCAGATGAGCCTAAGGTTGTGCGACATGGGGTGCAAGGAGAAGTAGTCATAGTTGCCCCATCTCCCTGGATGTTTCCTCGAGGCTGTTAAGCCCTTGCTGGACAGTATTGAGGAAATGAATCCATCTACACTCTGCTGTTGGACACGTTGTTTGTCGGTCCACGTCAGTATAGCGCGCGCTCTGCCTCAGCTGCCTCGGCTCACCGATGCGACCGTGGTTGCCACGCAACCCTACTGACACACCACTCTGCTGACTTCCGATAGCGAGAGAGTAGCCCGCATTACTACACAATTCGACATAACTATTTCCATAGCACACGATCTGCTTATTCGCTTAGTTTCCATGCTAATAATACACGATCTGTTCATTCGCTTAGTAATTATGCTGATTGACATGTTTGTCAGTCCACGTCAGCATAGCGCGCGCCTCGCCCCAGCTGCCGTATTTCCCTGATGCGACCATGGTTGCTAGGCAACGCCCCTTACACGTCACCATGTCGACGTCAGACAGGACAGCCCGGCTCACCTTTATGTAGCAGCCTGCCTGTCAGTTGCGGCTTCTCCCGACTGAGACAGGAGTAGCTGCCGCGTGAGTCGTTACCGCTTTTCTTCCCAAGTAAGACATCGTCACCATAACCAGTGCCCCCGGCCCTGCCCGTTCGTGAACAATCCTGATTGAATATTTATCCTTTCAGATTGAAATAGGAAGTAGAACTCGGATCGGTTCCGACGCGATTTATTCACCGGAGTCGGCCTCATTTAAATGAATTACGCCGTCTAAGGTGAGCGTCTCTTTTAGCACTGAAGTTGTTTTCCTCTTCCTTAAACGGATGATTGAATAGCTTAATTTCTTGAACCGGTCCACATAGAGGCCATTACTTTTAACCATTAATCTTAGCCTCACAACTTCCGTAAACGGATGATTGAATCGCTTAATTTCTTGAACCGGTCTACATAGAGGCCATTACTTTTAACCATTATTCTTAGCCTCACAACTGAATAGGCGCAGACCTTATGTTATTTACTGACGGCAACACGCGTTTTTACTTTGACTTACAGAGACCACATTTGATGAGGTGCTCTGTTTCTCTACGCATGAACGTTTGTCTGCCAGGCCATCCTAGATCACTGGCTAGGTGAGTGATGGCCCTTATCATTCGGGATCACACAATTAAATAATCACAACACACTTTTGACACGCACTTTACTTGCTCTTGCAGGTTGCCATCGTTTATTTTAATGTCCTGATGAAGACCCTGCATGACGATTCAAAGTCGCTTATATTGGGTTGAAACGTCGACGAAAATTGTTAGGACCAGTGCGAGACCTGTTTTTCATACAATTTTTGATTTATCCATGAAACAGAGTCATTGTTTGTCCTCGATACTGGCCCTCCTCTTGTATATTGTGTATATAAAAAGTCTTTCCTGCATTCGTTCACTGTATATATTATGCACAATTTGGTCACTTATGTCACCTTGTCACAAATTCACTGACTCACTTTACAGTCTACTACCTTGGTAATCCTGCATTTCCAATGTCATTTGTGCTTCTTCATATAAATGATGCAATTTATATATAAAGAATGACATTACATCTTTCAAAACAAGCCTGATCTTGATTTGTACTTTGAGATTGTGTGGTCAACTTGATTGATTCTCCTTTTTTCCTTGATTCATTCTTTCAACAAAGCGATTGTTTTACCCATACCCGACAGAACCATTGTTTTCCTATAACAACAATGCAACCAGCAGACGGCATGCGCAAGTACCTGGGGATGAGAGACACACAAGAAGTCAGCCACAAAAAGCACAGCCACTTGCATGTGCATGTACTCGACACATGTAAGGATGACAATATGCTAGGTCACAATTATGACTGTGGAAATACACTCATCACTGGCACCATCATTCGAGTGACACATCCACACACACCTCTGACTCACGTGGCATACATGCAGATGGACACACACATGGCAACACATGCCACACGGGGACCAATGCGTGCACACTCAGACACTGGTACTCACCACTAAGCAAAGAAGTCGCGTATGAGCCGACTCCGAATGTCCTCTTGCGGAACCACATCCTCCACATCACTAGCCCCAATGCCAAGCCCTTCGTCCTCCACGGGTGGATGGTCCTGATCATCTTGATCCAGGATGAGTGACACAGCTTTCTCAACTGCCATGTTGTGCAGCATGCAGCAGACCATGAAGATTTTGCAGACCTTCGCCGGGGCATATGGGAGGGCGCCGCCGGTCTTGTGTAGGCACCTGAATCGGCTCTTCAGGAGGCCAAATGTCCTCTCTATCACTCGCCTTGTCCGGCCAAGGGCGGTGTTGTAGCGGAGCTGGGCCGGCGTGCTGGGGTTGCGGAGAGGTGTGATCAGCCATGGCATGTTGGGATAGCCAGCGTCCCCTACGTGGAAACCACATGGACATAAGTAGGACAGGAGAAGCGGTCGTGCTGGAAGTCTACGCAAAATACAGGACAGACAGAGTGTACCCACCAACAACACATGCTCGTTCGTTGCGCAGCTGCGTCATCATTTCAGGCACCCTGCTATGCCTCATGATGTAGGCATCGTGTGCTGATCCTGGAAAACGAGCACATGAAATCACCATGTTGGACAGACACACCACAAGGGCATTGATGGAGTGGTAGTGTTTGCGATTCCTGTACGCTACCTCCTGTGCCTGTGGTGGTACCAAAGCCACATGTGTCCCATCTATGGACCCAATGACATGGGGCATCCCTCCCGGGGCATAGAATCCACGCTTGACCCCAGTCAACTGTTCAGGAGTTGGGAAATGGATGAACTCATCCAGGTGAAGCAACATGGCCTCTAAGAAATCATGCAGCACACGGCTGAACATGCTCTGGGACATGCCCCCAACATGAGCTATGGTATATTGAAAGGTACCCGTGGCAGGAAAATGTCGGGCTGCCATTACCTTCAGCTTGGGTGTCAGTGCCGTAAGATACCTGTGCAGCGGTTGCAGGTGTGGTGCCAGCCTTGCCGTCAACTCCTCAATCAACGGTTGTGGGAAGCGGTAGCAGCGTATACAGTCATTCTCCCGCATGTCAGCCAAGTCCGGAATTGGTCGGGGAAGAGGCGGGGCTCTGCAGTAATTTGGAAGTGACAAGGAAGAGTGAGTGCACTACAACAACAATTTATATGTACTGAGCACATGTTAATCTGTCAATACACGTATGCTACATAGGGAGTCAGGTATGTGCTACATGCCCTGGACACGTATGGCTGCCAGGTGACACTCCTACCAAGACCCAGCTACACACGGAGATTGTGAACCTCCACATCCCATGGCATGGGACTAGCTGTGTCCCAGTGTAAGTGAACAGCCAGACGCAACACAGGAGTGACATACATCAACACATCAGCAGAAGTAGGATGTCGATTGCAGAGACAGGTAGCGGAACACTAGAGCCACAGGTCACATGACATTACACTAGGACAGCCCACACACCTTGCCATTAAGGTGTACATGTCATGACTCACCACACATACATTGAGAGGATGCAGACAGGTCCTTGTTACGCTACTCTGTGTCCCATGCATACATACACACCTTACATCCGATACCACATGTGGCCTGGTGTGCGTAACAGTGTGCCATGGCCATCTACACACAGACACATGTTGGTTGCTGAAACAGCAGATGCTTTTGAGGGAACACCAACATCAAGCTAATGGGAACACACCACACATACATGACATAGACACATCGTGCACCGTGGGTAGTCACATGTCTGGTGTGGTAACCCCTGTAGCGGGCATCAGGGGACACTTGCGTGTGTTGTTGACTGTGCCATGCCAGTGACGCCCATCCCAAGTGTGCAGTACGACATGCACACATGTCAAAGGAGTTAAGGGCATGTCTGGCACATATTGCACCGTCACACATAACATCTGTACACATCCCATCATACATCTATTGCCTTCACAACTCAGGAGTAATGTGCCACATCACAGCCTTTCACACCTGTGCCCCACACATGTAGTACTGGCCAGACAATGCCTTGATGTCCATCCATGGACAAGTATGTCAGCTCTATTCCTTCCTGTGTGCTGCCTGTCACCACTGTGATGTGTGAAAGGCACCGTACATTCGCTCTGAGGGCCTGTGTACGTTCCCTATCAATATGGGAGTGCTGCCGTAGGCCTACCCATAGTGATAGTGAGCGTACAGGCGTGTGCACGGTCCGTATCACTATGGGTACGCATACGCGAGCACACCCATAGTGATAGTGAGCGTACGCGCGTGTGTACGGTCCGTATCACTATGGGTACGCATACGCGAGCACACCCATAGTGATAGTGAGCGTATGCGCGTGTGTACGGTCCGTATCACTATGGGTATGCATACGCGAGCACACCCATAGTGATACAGACTGTACACATGCGCGTACGCTCACTATCACTATGGGTGTGCTCGCGTATGCGTACCCATAGTGATACGGACCGTACACACGCCTGTACGGGCCGTTGCTCTGCATTTGGGGTGCCCTAGGGTCCCGGAACGCACCATACCTGTGTGTGAATCTCCAAATTACATAGGAGACACATGAGGGACAAGTATAAAGGGCCTACATGCATGCTGGTTGTCATGGAGACCAAGTTTAAAGTATGAATTTTTTTCAGCAGGTGCACAGCAAAAGTCGGTTTGAATAAATCTACTTTGTTGCAAAGTGGTTGTGGAGTTGACATCATGCTCAAGAAAAAAAACAATATGAACTCACTGACTGTGCTAGGTTTAAAGGGATTGGAGGAAACATAGGATGCAAATGTGAGTGACCAATCACTCTGTACTCCTGTGCATGAAACAGGCCAGCAAGGCAGATATAAGGCAGCCAGGTCCCATGAGAGAGCATTTGCCTGCACATCTTTGGATTCTACGACCCAGCTGCTGCTCGTGATTCCCTGGAACCATGTCAAGGTCTGTGGAGAGGGCCTAGCCTTTCACCCTGGAGGAGAACCTGGCATTGCTGGATGTGATCCTCACACAGTACCCCCTGCTGTATGGGCGACCAGGGTATCAGGTGAGTGCAGAGTCCACTAGCACAGACTGTGTCCCTTTTTTGTGACTGTGACTTCTGGCATTCTGTCCAGGTGTGACACACATGCAATGTACTGTAGGGGGGGTCCCAGGGGGGGAATGCCTGATGTCTCCCAGCCAGAGCATGCTGTGGTGCATGTCTGCCGTCCTCACTTGCATTGTGTTTACTGTGACAATCACTGCATGGTGCATGCCACATTCTGCCTGTCTTATCCTCCTGGGAATGTTGCCTCTACAGTCCTCATGTGAGTATGTGGTCAGCCCAGTGTGACAGGTGACTGTACCCACAGATGTGTGTTAGTTCGGTGTACCTGTGCTGAGAGTGTCCACATGATGTGTTCGTACCCTGGACATCGGTGTGTGTGTAAGTCCCCTGCCATGTGGGTGGGTGCATATGTGGAGTGTAGCACCCAAGCTGCATGAGGGATGGATATACCCTGCCCATCTGATGTGAGCAGGGAGCAGTGCTGTGTGTCTGACGTGCAGAGCCAGCCCCACACCTGTGAGCCCCCCCAGTCTAGTGGCACATGTGCAGAGTGAGGTTTGTAGCTGCATTTGGCAATGGCAGGTGAATGTCCTGTGCCTGTGTGTGTCTGTGTACTCTGCTGAGGTAGCGTCAGTGGCCTGTGGCATGTGACTGCTTTGAGGTGCTGCACATAATCCTGGTGTAGCTTGTGATGCACAGTGTGAGCCTGGATCATTGATTGTGTCGTTGCCCTCATTCCATCTGTGTACTTTCAATGGCACGTACTGCTTTTGCCCTTCCCCAGTGGATAATGTCCCTATGACAAAGGTGCAATGCGTTGGCTGCATACTATGCCTTGTTGTAACCAGCAAATTTGTTCTAAAATGTGTCTCTGAGACATGTGCCAGGTGTATTGATGTAGTGTCACTTGTTCATCCTCACAGGTAGGCGCCTCTGCCAAGAAGCAGATCTGGATGAACGCCGTCAGTGCCGTGAGGAGGACGGAGGGTCGCAAGCGGCGCCTGGCCCAGGTGAGAAAACGCTGGCAGGATATCCGGTGCTGGACGCGGAGGATCGCACGGGTCCTGCTGGGGGACTCACCTGAGACCCATAAGAACCGTGGGCACCGCCGTCTGACCCACATCCACAAGCGTGTGCTGGCGGTGGTCTTTCCAGACTTGGACAGGCGCTTACAGGAGAAGCAGCAGCAGGAAGGGGGTAGGTACATGTGTGTTTGTTGTGTGTCACCAGCATTTGTAAGTGCGCAGTTGCATGGATACACTGCCAGGGTTTAAAGGTGCTGTGCAGATCCTGTTACCCACAGTATAGCGGTGCTCTCCTGCCTCCCTTCCCCTCCTTGCAATGTGTTCCCTGGTCTGTGTGTAGTCACTCCTTCACAAGGTTATCTCGGCTGGCAGTTTATCCACGTGAACAATGCCTGTTGCATCATGTGTGGGGGTGGTGTGTAACAGGTTTTGGGACCTTGCCTGTGCCCTGTCCAGTTCAGTACTTGTGGGTTCCATGTCAGTTGGCACTGATGCTGAGTCCAGACATGGGAGTTAGTCTCTCAAGTGTCATGCCTTACAGCACGCATGTCCTATGTTGTGGCCTGTTACATGATGTGCATGAGTGTGCGATACGCATAGTGCAGGGATGGTGGCGTGTGTTGCAGTCATTCCCATTCAGGACCATGGAGTTGTGTGGCCACTACTGTCCCCTGGGGCATATTTTCCTAGGTGTCATGTGTGTCATCACAAAATGTGGACACTCTCAGTGTCTACAGCATAGGTTGTGCTCTGTGCCATTGTCCCCTGGCACCATGTATATTGACGTAAAATGTAGTACAAGTGTCCACTGTACAGCCTGACCTGATTTTCCTTGTTCATACTCACGGTGGCCAGTGCCTGTGTGTCTTGTTACAATCATCTGATGATGCACATTTGTACATGATTATTTGGACAGGCGCACCTTGGGTATTTTGTGTCCAATCTTGCATTTTTCCAGCCCATGTGTATTTCACCCAGACTAAGAGATGTAAGTGCTTCCTGTGTCTCAACAAATTGTCTCATGTAGGGGGTGGTTGGTGCGGGCAAAGCCTACATGTCAAAACCTGAAATCTCCTTGCTAGGTCTGGCCAGTGTGTGATGTTTGTCTGGACATACACTCAAGGTGCAGTGAGCCAGTCATGGTGGGCATGTTTTCAGTATTACCTATGCAGCATGTGCCTAAAGTTCATGGATATGGTCCCTGCTCATCCCTATTTTTGGCAACGCTGTGTGGTGCAGATGCAGTGCTGGATTGTCCCCAGAGCCTGGCTCCTCTGTCAAAATCCATTTCATGTCCTTTGCTATTGTGTCATGCTCTCCATAGTTTTTCAGTGGCATGGTGGGTCAACCAACTGTGTGTTGCAGGGCCTACATATGTACCTTGTTTTGTAGATATTACTCATCTTTCTTTTCAGGCTATGCACTGTAACCTATGTAGATTGGACTCATGTGACATATGTATACAGGTGTATGATTAATTCCTGTCTCTTCACCTTGCCCACAGCATCGTCGGGGGACACGGATGGAGACATCAGCACAGACCGAGCGGAGGGACCGAGCACCAGTGCCAGCAGTGACATCTTGGCTGGCACATCGAGTGGAACTGAGGCGGAGGGGAATGAGGCGGAGGACCTGTCCAGTGCCACCACAGAATATGAAGCTGACGGGTCCGAGGCTGAGCTCTCCGAGTGGGCGGAGGCTGCACCACCAGCTGACAGCGGCACAACATCTCTCCCCGCCCCCTCCATTGCCATCAGCCGCCTCCCACTTGCTCGTGTTCCTTCCCAGCGTGCCCGGTCACCACATGTCTCCTTCCTGCCAGGCACCGCACCCCCTGCCCCTGTCTCCACTGCTGCCGCCAATGCCGAGTCTGTGGACATCCAGCGGCAGTTGCAGGTTGGTCAGGCTGCGATGCTTAATGTCCTCCATGGCCACAGCCAAGTGCTGAACAACATGGAGGCATACTTGGAGGGCATTTTCTCATCGCAGGCTGACCAACGCAACTTGCTGAGGTCCATTGACTCGACACTGACTGCAGCAGTGGGTCTCCTGCAGCGCTTCATCCAACCCCCTACCCCTGACCCATCCACACTTCCCACTCCCATGCCTGTCCCACGTACACCCAGACGTCAGCATGCTCCCACCACAACAGACACAGGCACCACACCAGCAGGGAAGGTCAAACGCACACCTCCTGGCACGCACACACAGGGTGAAGTAGGCACACCCACTGGGTCGGGGGGCAAACGTAAGACACGCAGCCAGAGTGGGAGTCCGCATTCCACAAAATCCACTCCCTCCAAATCCCCTCCCCTCAGCTCTCCTGGCCAAAAGTCGGATACAGGGTCAGTCCTGCCCAGTCTGTCCATCAGCCCCAGTGTGGCACCACCCCGCAAGCGGTGGAGGCAGGACACCGGCAGGGGAGTTGAGTCCCCCCCCTGTCCACACCCTCCCCCAGTGGTGCTGCGACCCATCCCTCCGACCCCCCCCTCCTTGGGGCCTGTGGTTCCTTCGGGTGCAGGGGAGTCGCTGGAGGACCTTGCTAAGGTGTGCAGCGCCACCCTGACCTCCGCCTTTGGCGCTGCCCCACCCCCTGTGGTGGAGTCCTCCGTCCCTGCACACACAACGCCTACCCTTTGCCCTCATGTCCCTGCGGCGCCTGGTCCTTCCCCCCCACATGATGCCCCCGCCCCCTCTGGAAGACAAAGGAGTCTGACTGTGCAGGCAAGCTAGGGGACACGCGTCCCACTGTGTCCCCCACCTGGATTTGAACTTTGGATTGCCCTATGGGCATTGTACATTTTGAACTTTCAAGGGACAAACAGATTTTTCGATGCTGAATAAAGCAATTTCTTTTTCCTTAGTACACTACTGTCTATCTGGTATTGCTGTTGGTGGACCTGCTCCATTATTTTGAGTGGTGATAATGTGTTGGGTGTGTGGGAATTGTAGTCTTGTGCTGGTCATAGGGTGGACCCTGGTATCTGTGTGTCATCACAAGCTGTTGGCTACATAACTTTGTTCATGTAAGCAGTTACTGCATGGTGACATCGTCCCAAGGTGTGTTCCTTCCTCTGTGTAACCTGACATCTTCCCTGCAGGGTCATTCCAATATGTGGTGCTGAGCTGTGTCTACATTGGCTGGGTGTGTGACGTACTCGTTAGACTTTGGCCATGCATGCTGAGCGATGTCTCCACCTGCATCATTCGTGGCGTCCTTGGTGGTCACTGTACTTGTGTATGTAGACTGTTGACATGACTTCATGTGGACATGTTTTCTTTTCGGCGCTATGCATGTGTATACTCCCAGCCTCGCACACATGTGGTACATGTACTGCAGGATCTTTGTGCACCTGACTGACATTGTGGGCATTGGATCTGTGGGTACCCCACCCTTTTCTTTGCAGGGGCACTGCTGTGAGTGTTAGGCACTCACCCCTCCTGTGTCTGGGCACTGCACCCACCCTTCCTGTGTCTGGGCACTGCTGGGAGGACTCTGCACACACCCCTCTTATGTCTGGGCACTGCTGGGAGTGTTAGGCACCCACCCCTCCTGTGTCTGGGCACTGCTGTGAGTGTTAGGCACCCACCCCTCCTGTGTCTGGGCACTGCTGGGAGGACTCTGCACACACCCCTCTTATGTCCGGGCACTGCTGGGAGGACTCTGCACCCAACCCTCCTATATCAGGATATGTACGCTTAGAACATACACGGGTGTGGGTTCGCTCCATGCATACGCGGGTGGGGGTACAGTCCGAACGTACACTGTTGGGGTGGGGGTATGCTCCATGCATACGGGGGTGGTGTTACGGTCCGTAAGTACACTGTTGGGGTGGGGGGTTCGCTCCATGCATACGCGGGTGGGGGTACGGTCCGTACGTACACTGTTGGGGTGGGGGGTATGCTCCATGCATACGGGGGTGGTGTTACGGTCCGTACGTACACTGTTGGGGTGGGGGGTATGCTCCATGCATACGGGGGTGGGGGTACGGTCCGTCCATACACTGTTGGGGTGGGGGGTTCGCTCCATGCAAACGGGGGTGGGGGTACGGTCTGTACGTACACTGTTGGGGTGGGGGTACGCTCCATGCATACAGGGGTGGGGGTACGGTCCGTACGTACACTGTTGGGGTGGGGGGTTCGCTCCATGCATACGGGGGTGGGGGTATGGTCCGTATGTACACTGTTGGGGTGGGGGTACGCTCCATGCATATGGGGTGGTGTTACGGTCCGTACGTACACTGTTGAGGTGGGGGTTCGCTCCATGCATATGCGGGTGGGGGTACGGTCCGTACGTACACTGTTGGGGTGGGGGTACGCTCCATGCATACGGGGTGGTGTTACGGTCCGTGCGTACACTGTTGGGGTAGGGGGTATGCTCCATGCATACGGGGTGGGGGTACGGTCCGTACGTACACTGTTGGGGTGGGGGGTTCGCTCCATGCATACGGGGGTGGGGGTACGGTCCGTACGTACACTGTTGGGGTGGGGGTATGCTCCATGCATACGGGGGTGGTGTTACGGTCCGTACGTACACTGTTGGGGTGGGGGGTTCGCTCCATGCATACGCGGGTGGGGGTACGGTCCGTATGTACACTGTTGGGGCGGGGGGTATGCTCTATGCATACGGGGGTGGGGGTACGGTCCGTACGTACACTGTTGGGGTGGGGGTACGCTCCATGCATACGGTGGTGGTGTTACGGTCCGTACGTACACTTTTGGGGTGGGGGGTTCGCTCCATGCATACGCGGGTGGGGGTACAGTCCGTACGTACACTGTTGGGGTGGGGGTACGCTCCATGCATACGGGGGTGGTGTTACGGTCCGTACGTACACTGTTGGGGTGGGGGGTACGCTCCATGCATACAGGGGTGGGGGTACGGTCCGTACGTACACTGTTGGGGTGGGGGGTTCGCTCCATGCATACGGGGGTGGGGGTACGGTCCATACGTACACTGTTGGGGTGGGGGTACGCTCCATGCATACAGGGGTGGTGTTACGGTCCGTACGTACACTCATGGGGTGGGGGGTTCGCTCCATGCATACGCGGGTGGGGGTACGGTCCGTATGTACACTGTTGGGGTGGGGGTACGCTCCATGCATACGGGGGTGGGGGTACGGTCCGTACGTACACTGTGGTGGTGGGGGTAAGCTCCATGCATACAGGGGTGGTGTTACGTCCGTACGTACACTGTTGGGGTGGGGGGTTCGCTCCATGCATACGCGGGTGGGGGTACGGTCCGTACATACACTGTTGGGGTGGGGGTACGCTCCATGCATACGGGGGTGGTGTTACGGTTCGTACGTACACTGTTGGGGTGGGGGGTACGCTCCATGCATACGGGGGTGGGGGTACGGTCCGTACGTACACTGTTGGGGTGGGGGGTTCGCTCCATGCATACGGGGGTGGGGGTACAGTCCGTACGTACACTGTTGGGGTGGGGGTACGCTCCATGCATATGGGGGTGGTGTTACGGTCCGTACATACACTGTTGGGGTGGGGGGTTCGCTCCATGCATTCGCGGGTGGGGGTACGGTCCGTACGTACACTGTTGGGGTGGGGGTACACTCCATGCATACGGGGGTGGTGTTACGGTCCGTATGTACACTGTTGGGGTGGGGGTACGCTCCATGCATACGGGGGTGGGGGTACGGTCCGTACGTACACTGTTGGGGTGGGGGGTTCGCTCCATGCATACGGGGGTGGGGGTACGGTCCGTACGTACACTGTTGGGGTGGGGGTACGCTCCATGCATACGGGGGTGGTATTACGGTCCGTACGTACACTGTTGGGGTGGGGGGTTCGCTCCATGCATACGCGGGTGGGGGTACGGTCCGTACATATCCGTACCCACGCTGTGGAATGCTTGTGCGGGCCGTACCCAGGCCTTTGCCACGTGGGTACGGGCCGTCCCGCCATTGTTGGGGTGACGTAGGTGTGGGCGTGGTACGACTCGTACCCACGCTCTTAAGGCGTGGGTACGGGACGTACCTGTATTGTTGTGTTACCGGTTCGCGTCGTCAACCACTTCCGTTGTGGCGGACGCTGGCTTTGCTGGACACGCTCCCACCCCCTCGTAGTGACCAGGGCCTGGGGGTCAGGTATGTCCAGGGCATGTGTGCTGTGTGACTTGGGTGGGGGTTTTGTGGCCTGCCCCTGCTCCTGCCCCCACCCTTTCCCCCCTCCCTTTGTTGTTCTGACCTTCTGCGGCGTCTGCGTCGGAACCTGTAGAGGAGGTCGACTGCTATGAGGGCCGGGATGACACGTAGGTTCGGGTCCATGTCTGTCCGTCGCGTGCAGGTACTCCTTGTTCGCGTCGTCCTGATTTCCCGGCAGTTTTTGGCTGCCGGAAAATATTCTCCGTGCGGGATGACGTCGGTGCGAATCGTACTTCCTGGTCCGTGAATGGCAGACTGCGTGCGTCCCGACGTCACGTCGGCGCTTTCCCGGATCACATTTGTATGTATATTTTCGTCGGTCGGTGTTTTGTAGGAATCGTACGGACGCCGCCTTCCGCAAGGAAGGCGGTCGCGGCTCTGGCTGCGACGGCGACCAGCCCTACCCTTAGACATGGTTCTGGGGTAAGAAAAGGTAAATAAATTAAAGAAGTAAAGGAAATAAATAATAGCAGGCAATAGAAAGAGAAAAAGTAGCTAAAAAACACACAAAAAAAGGAGACAAAAACCAAAAATATAGAAGCAGGAAAATAGTTAGAGAAATAATAAATAAGAAAGATAAAAAAAAGTGGGTTTAAACAAAGGATTGAAAAGATGTAGGGAGGATTCAAAATCAGGCCCCAGAAACATGCAATAGAGTGAAAAACAAGATGGCGGCGCCCATTGTGACCACGTGCGCAAGTTCGCGCGATATTTTCTCCCTGAGCAAGCAAAAAGCAACGCGATCAAGTAAAAGCGGTCGCAAACAGGAAATATCTACCGCGAACGGGCGCGAACATGCATTGCGCGACCCGGAACAGGAAGTAAGCATCGCGAGATGGCGGGACAAGTGAAAACAAGATGGCCGCGCCTATGAGCAACCGCATGGGTAAGTTGGCGACCCGCGATCACGTAAAAATTACCCTGAACAGGCAGGAAAAAAACTTCAGGTCTTCGCGATATTTCCAGTGTGTTTGCGGAGATTTTTCGCATTTTCGCGATAATTTGTGAAAGTTAATTTCGCAAATTCCGCCCACCCCTAATAATAAGGCCTAGAAGATGATATTGTATACGGAGAAGAAGCTTTCTCCACAGCGTTTGGCGGTCCACCTTGTCAAACGCTGTGGAGAAATCAATAAAGGCTGTATACATTGACATACCTCGTGAGAAAACAAATTTCTCCACAATAACCTGAACGACTGCTATATTGTCCAGGGTGCCATGATTCTTTTGAAAACCAGCTTGTTCCGGTGGTAGAACATTCTGATAATACACCCATTGTTGAAGATGACATAATATACTTTTTGGGAATAGTTTACATCTGTCTAAAACTGGCCGGCAGGGTTTTCGGTCCCTTTTATACAAAGGGACTATAATACCCCCCTTCCAAGAAAGGGGGATTTTATTTGTAAAAAAGCAATAGTTAAACAGTGGCTCTAAAAAATTACCCCATGCATCTGGCTTCTTTTTTATTAATACAGTCAGGATTCCATCCAGCCCTTGGGCGCCGGAGGTTCGATCATTCTTTATGTATCTTACCACTTCCTCTCCTGATGGGGGGCCAAATTCAACAATTTCAATAAAAGTGGATTTGACCCCGTCAATCATTAGGGGAGAAACTGGGCTGTTATTTTCATATAATAGGGAGATGTAGTCCACCCAGTCCTTCTCTGGGATTGGTATGGGTGGAGCCCTTTGCCTAGAATCACAATATTCCGTGATCAGGTGCCAGTACTTTCTTGAGTTTTTCGCCCTTGCAGCTTCCCACAGCCCAATTCACTTAGCGTCAAACTCCCTCCTTTTTCCACTAAGCATATAGCGTCTTCTTACTCGCTTAAGGCGATTAATTTCCTGCTGCCGATCTAATAGGAAATGTATATACTGTTTCCGGACAAGATGGTTAATGGCTTGATTTAGAGGCAAAAAAAGGGACATACCCTGTTTGGGCAAATGAGGTCTGGAAGATATAGAACTTGAATTACATATCTTCTCCATTTGGATCTCAAAGAAGTGAATAATATTGGCATGTGCAAGACACTGCTTTTCTACATAAGCCTTCTTCACAATCGAGCCTACCTTAAGGGTGTTTTTTTGCGTCCAAAAGGACCAACCATTTGCTTTATTAAAAGTAGCCAGGCCCTGACAAAAATTCCCCGGATCCAGTTTCGGTAGATCAAAAGCCACTTTCATACCCACTATACTTTAATCACTCCATATCGACGGGAGGACAAAAAAATTATCACAAGCCCCAAACATTTGATAGGAGACAATCACATAGTCTAATAGAGTGTGTTGAGAGTGAAAAGTAAAATGTGCTATTTTGTCAGCAGGCATTCTCCCATTTTGAATAACCAAATCTAAACTTCAAGCAGAAGCAACCCCTGTTTGTTTGTTCTTATTTCATTTGGTAGTAGAATCTCGGGAATGTGACAGATTTCCTCTTTGTCAGAATTGACATAAATCCCCGAAGCAGAAAATCGAATTTTTGGCATTTAGATCCCCAATATTGTCACTAGGGGGCGTTCTTTCCTAAAGGCTATATCCTGAATAAAAGAAAAAAATCCGCTCAAGAAATTATCAAAATTTCTCCCAGGAGGGATATACAAGTTTGCCGCAAGGAAGGAGGTGGACCTGCCAGAATCTCCGAAACAAGCCAGATTCACACATATGCAAAGATTTGAAGGGTGGCAGAAAACCTTCTTGTTCCAATTAATGGAGTTTTTCAGCAGAGTGGAGACCCCCCCCCCACTAGCGTGTCCCGTTTCAGTGTGCTTAGCATGGCAGGAATAAACAAAATAGCCATCGCATTCAAACTCTTTGCAGGACCATGTTTCTTGTAAAGATGTGATCAAGGGGTTCATAGTTTTCAATGAGTTCAGTTTATTTTCATTGGATCCCAGACTGGCCATATTCCAGGACAGAAGAAGCCCACCCAGGCTACCTCAATGGAGCGCCCCTTAGTACTTCCGGATGAGTATTATTCAGAGCTCTTGCTATCCAGCTCCACTGGGGAGATTCATGCTCTAAATCCAGAGTCTGAGGAGCAACTATCACATCAGACGCCCAATTTATTGAGCGTCCCCTCCTGTCCACGGAGACCACTATATCTTTGTTATTACCCACAGAGTACTCAGTGTCAGGGCCCAGCGCATCTAGCGCCACTGAATTAATAGCCCTATGAGCTTTCAAATGATGATAGAGCCCACAGTTTGGTAATCATCATATTCTCTAACAAGTGTTATGTCGAGCCCTCGTTTAAAAAATGCTCACAATTCTGCAAAACCAGATTGGCCACTATCAGGGAACCAAAAGTGACCCTAGAATAAGGAGTAGTGTCGTGTACATTGATCATCACATTTAGAATATCCTTACTTGCTATCAACTTTAATGCTTCTAGTTCCGAGCATAAACTGAGGCTAAATCCTCTGTTTACCATAGTGGATTCATTATCAAATAGCCAGGTAAAATCCACGATTGAAGATAAGCCGGTCAGTACCCCACTAATTTTCTTTGGAGCGCACCCCAGGGCATTCATAAAGGGACTCTATCGATAGAGCTGACGGCTTGTGATGCTTCAATGTTTCTGATGAATGAAGATGAGGTCTCTGTGGGGGTTCTATTCAGCCCAGCCTGTGTAATACTTGGAAATTGGGGCCCTCCCTCAGAGTTACCATCCACCCTGGAATCTGTGACCCCTAACCCGGTCTGTGACGAGGAAACTCCATGTCCAATTCACATCTCCCCTCCCGATAGATCAGCAATCTCATTAATCAAGAGGGGGTGGGTTGGCTGAAAGGGCTGTGACAACCAGGTAGATGGAGGAACTACCGGTCCGGGGTCCCCTAATCTCCCCGCTGGTACCATAAGCGCACTGGAGAGTTCTCTTGGGTTACCATCTGCAAATGGTGACTTGGGGTCTTCTTTCTCCATTATTAAATGATTATTATTCTGGCCTTCCAGAATCCGGAACAAATGCAATTTTGACGCTTTTTGTTTAGAAAATCGTCTTTATTTATGTTTGTTTTTCATGTTTTCCCCCTTATGATTTATTGCTGGAATATCCCTCTTACCTACTTTTTGTCCTCCTGTCCCTGGCAATAAAGGGGAATGTACCTGGGTGGAGGGGGAGATTGAGGTGTCCCCCTCCCCTCTTACCCTCCCTACCTGCTTGGTATGCTCAGTATGGCCCCTAGTTTTCTTGACTTCTCCGACGCCCCCTTTTCTGTCCTTCTTGAACAGAGGAAAGATTTTCAAGGTAGACTTCTCTGAAGGGAGTCTCAGGTCGACCTCCTCGAATAGTGTGCTTAAACAAAGCTCTTCCTCTTCGAGGTTACTCTGAGAAACTATTGGGGGCACCAGGAAAAGAAGAGTTTCTGCCTGTACGGAGGCATCTCTCGAATCTACCAGGGGGGCGTATGGTACTGGCCTCACATTTGGCCGTTCTCCCATCTGTGGATGAGTTGTGGAGATAGCGATAGTGACAGGCTTATTTACCTTCTGCACTTCTAATAGCATTACAGAAATCATTTCCAATATGTGATCACAGCTCAGTACGGATTTCTCTAGTAAAGACAATATAAAATTTAAGATTTTTTCGATACAAACAAGATATTCTGAAGGCACACCCTCCCTCTCATTTCCCCATTTCCCCATTTCACTTGTGAGACAGGCAAGAATACATCATTGGCAGACTCCATAGAAGTACCTAACAAATGACTTGTGCTACAGCATAACAAAGGCATAGAAAGATGCCTAGGAGAGGAGCTTACAATTGTAGTGTCTTTTTCCCTGAGTCCGCTCGTTAGCTCATCATCCTTATGCGTTAAGTCAGGATGGTCTCCTGAGTTCCTTGTTTGTGCTTCTATTTCAATATCCGGGAGAGTAAAGTATTCCCCTAGCATTGTTTCTTCACAAAACTTTACTTTCTCTACCATGGAAATATCACCCGGGCACTCAACCGAGCTGCCATCCCCGCAAAATCCCTTATAGCTGTCCCCGAGCTGGTGAAACAACCGGTGTAACCTCAGACGTACAGTCTTTCCTTGACTGCATTGATTGCTTTGTCCTATTTAATAGAGTGATTGGCTGACTCTGCTGGATCACAAGAGGATCGGAGTCCGCAAGTGCACAGGTGGATACGTCAAGTGATTGCTCACTAGGACCATCCTCTACTCTTTCAGTGGATTAAAGCTCCCACCCATTCAGAGGGTCACGTTCTCGACCTACTATGTACCAACTTCGACATAAATATGTCTGACCCTGAGATAGTAAATTGGTCTGACCATATGCTGATAAGGTTCACCTGGCCCCTGTCCCGCCCCATTGAGTCCAATCACTCCGCTGCTCACACACAGAAAATTAACATAGCTATGCTCTGTGATCAGCTTGACTCCTCTCGCCCCACACTTCCCTCCGAAATTGAGTCAGCCGTTAGCTCATTCAACTCATGGATTGAAGGCGGCGTTGCTTCTTCAACTAAAATAGGTCGTGTCTGTAGAGTGCGCTCCACCCCTTCTAAGCCGTGGTTCTCTAATACTCTCCGCGATCTTAAATCAGGTTGTAAAAAACTTGAAAGACGTTGGAGACAAGCCTATCTGCCTGAGGCCAAGAAAGAACTAAGAACGGCTCAAAAGAGGTATTATGCAGCAATTAAATCAGCAAAAAGTTTATACTACAACGGACGCATAACCACGGCCAACAACAGTAGCAGGGAAATCTTTGCTATTGTCAAAAGCTTTGTTTCCCCTTGCGCCACTCAACCTCTCCTAGCCTCTTCGGAAAAATGTGTGAAGAACTCTCTGTGTTTTTTGTGGACAAAATTGCAAAAATCCAAGATGACTTGCTTACTGTATGTAACAATTTTCCAGCTTCAATGACTACTCCTTCCCCCATTATGCCCATCTATACG
This sequence comes from Triturus cristatus, assembly GCF_964204655.1. Lineage (NCBI taxonomy): Eukaryota > Metazoa > Chordata > Amphibia > Caudata > Salamandridae > Triturus > Triturus cristatus. Next base: position 506,313,788 of record NC_140591.1, read on the forward strand.
GACCAGTTTACCCTCTTCACTCCAGTGGATACAACAGAGGTTGTTAAAATTCTTGCCACTTTACAATCAGGATCCCCCGCTGACCCCTGCCCGGCCAGAGTCCTTGCGGGCCTGGCTAATACAGTTGGCCAAGAGGTGACACATATTGTCAACCTCTCTCTCTCCATCGCCACTGTTCCGGCATGCTGGAAGCAGGCCAAACTGCTTCCACTTCTTAAAAAAAATGGCCTAGACCCGAAGGCCCCTGCTAATTTTCGGCCCATATCATTACTGCCGGCCCTGGCAAAGATATGTGAAAAAGTTGCATTCACACAGTTAGACAAATTTGTGGAAAGCTCTCAAGCTCTTCACCCTGCGCAATCAGGCTTCAGAGCTGCTTTCAGCACAGAGACGGCTCTAGTCGAGGTTTCTGAGGCCATTCGAGAATGTCTGGACGGAGGTGGCAGAGCGGCTCTGATCTTATTGGACCTCTCTGCCGCCTTCGATACTGTCCCTCACTCCCTCTTACTCACCAGACTAGCAGCCATAGGCATAACTGGCTCTGCTCTTGGCTGGTTATCATCTTTCTTGGATAACAGGTCCCAGCAAGTATGGATGCCACCTTTCTCCTCCTCTCCCAAAAAACTCTCTACTGGTGTCCCACAGGGGTCCACTCTAAGCCCCCTGCTTTTTAACATATATATGACCCCCCTCATTTATCTTGCGGAACAGCTAGGAGCCAAAATTATGGCTTATGCCGATGATACTCAGCTTCTGTTTACCTGGCCCAAAAACAACTCGGACACGTCGAGGGTCCAATTCTGTTTATCATCGGTTTTCCGCTGGCTGGCGTGTGCCCAGCTTAAATGCAATGAGAGTAAATCGGAAATCTTGCTGTATGGCTCCTTTCCAGATAACTTTAGCGACTCCCTCTGGCCCACCGATCTCCCATGTCCCAAATCTATTGGTGGACCTGCAAAAAATTTAGGAGTCTGGCTTAATACCAATCTCAGGTTTGAGGACCACCTGAAAAAACTTACTGGAATCTGCTTTTCCACCCTCAAAACCCTGCGCAGATTTCTCCCTCTGCTCCCAAGAGAGGCCAAGGAGACGGTCATTCGCGCTCTTATACTATCCAGATTGGATTATGCGAATGCCCTCTACTGCGGACTCCCAGCCTATTTGATCCACCGCCTCCAGGTCATTCAAAATGCCGCGGTTAGGCTGCTGTTCAACATACCCAGAAGATCTAGTGTCCGCCAACCCCTTAGAGATCTTCATTGGCTCCCAGTTGCTCAAAGGATCTTATTTAAGATCCTCGTGCTAGCATACCGAGCACTTCATCAAACGGGTCCAGCATATTTGAGGAAAAGATTTTCCCTTTATGTTCCCAATCACCCTCTTAGATCAAGCAACCTCCACCAAATGACTGTGCCAAAGTTTAAATATAGCAGGCTCGGCGGTCAATCCATCTCTGTCAGAGCAGCGAGAGCTTGGAATACCCTTCCGCTTCACTTGAGAACATCCCCATCCATCATGACGTTCAGGAAAGGCCTAAAAACCCACCTTTTTAACATCACTGCCTAATGGATGTCTCTCTAACTCCGCTTGTAATATGATCTGTCTCCCTTTTCTTTCGCGCCAGGATACTATACTTTTTAGTAACAGAGCGCGCTACAAAAGCCTCTATAATAATAATAATTTGAGCCCAAGCCCGGGTCCCTTCGCAACACTGCACATGTGATTCTGCAGGAGGCAACAAAGAGGACGATGCAGGCAGGAAATTAAAGGTCTGGCCCTCCTGGACCGCTGCTACCACCTCAGGAGTGGTCCGGAGTATCTTTCAGAAAAAGCCAGTTATAACAGGGTGGGATTGATAGCAGAGATGCTGTTGTTGTCTAGTGCCGCTAAATGATCTTCTTAATTTATGAGGATGGCTTGGTGATAAGGAGAGCACGTGCCCTGAGCGCAATTTTCTGGTGGTCATCTTGCTCCAATTTACGAGCTTGCATGCCTACTTGGCTCCTGCCTCCACTCACTTTATCGATTAATCTCCTTACTTCAAATTACGTCTGGCGATGTAGGGCTGTGTAAGGTTAAATGCAGCTTCCAACCAGATTTAAGTGCCGGTGTCAGAAGACCAGTGGCTGATAGTCGAAGTATGTGAGTCCAGTTCTAAGCCCAATTTCATGGGTGGCGGACAGAAGCAGGCTAGCACCGGGCGAGAGGGCAGAAAGCAAATGATTGATTAGCGAGTGGCGGGTCGATGGGGCTGACATGGCGACTGCAGCAGTTGATGCAATCACCGTGTGGATGTAATTAAAAGCCCCCAGGTGAAGTGTCCAGAGCAAGAGCAGGGGAAGGGAGACCTGAGAGCAGGGCACACTGGGGCACCGCAAGCCGCACCCAACCTAGTTGGGCCACTTTCCGCGGGCTCACCTGGGCACTTCACTCTGCGGCCACAACTAAAGGTGGCCGTGCTCTCACTCTCTCTCACACCTACCCGCTGCTTATTTCTTGCTCAACGAAGTCCGGGCCAACTCCCCACATCGACCCCCAATGCAGCTGCTGTGCTCCCTCGAACCTGCGGCTTGACCTCTGTGCCTCCGCGCTGCAAGTCTGCGCAATTCCGTGCAAATTCTGTGGTTCCATGCCTGCTTCAAGCTTGCTCTCCTGCAGGCTTCCCCGTCGCTCCTCGCTGCATATTCACCGCAACTCTCTGCCTCGCTCAACCCTCTGCAGCCACTTACGAATGGTGGACTTTCGGGGGGAGCAAGGGGGGAGTAAGAGCGGTGAACGGGCCCAGCCCAACCCTCAATTTGCTGGCAGTGGCAGGAGCGGCAGCACTCTCAGCGGCGTTCGTAGGTTCGCTCCTCAGCTCCTCGCACACAGACGGCTGATCGGCCATAAAAGTGAATGTGCAGAACGCAGCATTAATGCCCACAGTACACATCTATAAAAGGCAATGAGTCACTGTTTATTGCAGCTGTTATTAATAATGGCATGCTTTTCCTAATTCTGTTCGTAAGAAAGTTACTGGCTGAATCAGAATTACAACAAATAGGAGAAAACTGCAATCCTAGGGGTCTATAACGATGACGGGTGGAAAAAGTCCACCCGCCACCGTAACGGAATGCGGAACCATCCGCCAGGGGTGCGTGGTCCCACACCTGCAATTAGGATGCGACCGCCACCGTGGCAGTGGAATCCCCTATTCCCAGCATTGTGGCAGGTGGTGCTCACAATGCTGGGAATGCCACCTTGCCCATGCCAATGCAGGGGGGACCATAGGTACCCTCCATGTGCACCCCCCAACCTCTTGGGGGCCCGCTACGGGCCCCCAGTAGCAAAGACTGCATGCCTGTCCATGGCAGCATCCATAATATGGATGGCGTTGTCTTGCAGATACCACCACCATATTAACCATGTTTTCCGCCCGGTCGACGAGTCGACCGGCGGTAAAGCGGCGGACGGTCTTTCTGCCTGCCACAGACCCCCCAGCCATCCTAATATGACGGGGGGCTTTGAGGTGTGGATGGCGAGCGGATCGCCGCCGGTCCAGCAGTGACTACCACCGGGTCGGCTGGGGCGATCCGCCCGCCATCTTAATGGGCCCCTTAGTATTTCCCAACCCAACATTTCTGTGGCTTAAAAGAGGCATTTACTACAGGAAGTGGGGTAATTACGCCAATTTCAGATGAAAATCCTAATTTATAAAGGTATGCAGAGGGACCCACTATGAAAACTGCAGTATTCCTACATCTCAAAATTACTGACATCTTTGGTTTCTGTAATTCCAAGTGCAGAAAAACTGATGTGGCGTGCGCAGTTAAAATGTTGTCGGACTGAGTCAACTTTCTGCAGTTTTCACCAACTAGACTTTTGTTATTTTTATCTCTGTGCATCCTGATGCTTTTCAGGTGCTGTTCAATTAAACCTTAAACTAGACTTCTTTAGATTTGCTTTATTTATTTGAATTGTTTGCAGACTTCTTGATCTTCGTTGATTGTTACTCCTTCTCTGTGTAACTTAGGGAGCGTGTGTGTGTCTCTACTGAGGATGCAGATTCCACTGATACGCTGGAATGCCTTTATGCATAAAAGGCAAGGCTGGATTTCACCTAGCAACGTGTGCATATCAAATTGAGAATTTTTGCAAAAAGACTACCCCTGATGGGGATTCTGGGCAGTTGTTATTGCCTTTTTTTCTGTGATAAACAGAATGTGGACACATCTATGTTGCCTCTGCCATGCTAGGCCTCAAAATATTGCCGTAGTGCAGCATTAAGACCCCCTATTGCAACATTAAGATTAAAATATACCTCCTCCCATAAAGTAGAGCCAGATGTTCTAATGATTTTGGGTCGGGTTGCATCAGTTCTGTGATGCAGCCCTGTTGCAAAATCATTTTTGCATTTACTAAGGTATGCAAAGCCACTTTGCATAGATTAGTAAATACAAAGGGGCTTATTAGGATGGCGGGTGAATTAGGTCAGCCCGCCACCGAAGTGGTGATTGGTTCCAACCGCCATGTGTGCGGCGGTCCCGCCTATTCAATTATGATGGGACCGCCACCGCTGCGGTCGTATTCCGCACCTTTAACATTGCGGTGGTGGCTGCTGACAGCAGCACCGCTGCTATGCTGAAAGGAGCATGTTGTGCATTTTACTGCACTAAGTGGCAGGCACTACACTGTGTTTGCCACTTGGCGCAGTGAAATGTAGGGGGGTGCCATAGGTAGCTCCCAGTGCACCCACACCTCCCCCCAACACAAGGGGGGCCCGCAACGGGCCCCTGAAGACATTCCCTGCCAGCCTTTCAATGGCTGTTCAACCGCTACGGAAAGGCTGGCTTCCGCCAGCATCACAATTGTGCCAGCAGAGCTTGCTAGGCTCCGCCACCATTGTGAGCATGCTGACCACTCCACCGGTAGCAATCGTGACGATTGCTACCGGTGGAAAAGCGGCGGCCGGACTTTCCCTCTGCCAGGTACCCACCGCCATCATAATGTGGTGGGGGTAAATCTCAAGACGATGGCGGAACGTTTGCTACCGCCGGCGCGGCGGTGGCAATTTTTCCGCCATCCTAGTAAGCCCCAAAGTATCTCAAGGCAATGCATTCTATTACTTTGCATTAGGTAGGCCTTGCATGGGTGAAGCATGGGCATTCCCATGCATCCACCCATGTATTTTGATGCAAACCCAAATTTACAAAGATTTGTAAACCTGGGTTTGTGTCAAAATGGTGCGCCTACTCTGCTGAGGCGTAAGGAGGAAAAATACATTTATTTTTCTTTGTTACTTCCCCCTTCAATGCATTCTGCAGCATACATAGAAAAAAAGGATATGTCTCTAAGGATTGTTTTTGTGTAGGAAGATGTCCCTTCCTGCACCAAAATAATCCTGCTCATAACACAGGCACCCTTGCACTATGCTTTAAGGGTGCCTGCATTGGTGCTGGACAATATGCAGTGTGGCAGCGCAAGGAGAAAGATGGCATGTGCCATATATTTTTAAATGGAGAGCATTTCTGCTCTTTCCCTTTCAGGCGATGGACTCATTGGGATTCTGTGTATCTTGTCCCATTTTTCTTTTCATTATAACAAAATACATACTAGGCATGTTTCAGAGGCTCTGCTGGTTTTGCTTCATTCCACACATTCATCTTGTCTGTTCTTCAGCTGGTGGTTTATAGGTGTGCCCTTCAGGGTGGCATACAAATGCTGGTGAAAGTGCATGCTTTTGATTAATGCCAGATGCATGCCACAAATACACATAAAGGTTAGACATGTTCCGTCCGTACAAAATATACTCAATAATAAAAAGTGTATTGCCCTTTTAAATCCGATTGTCACATTTGTGAGAGCGTTGAATATTTACATTGCACATGTATAGTAATGTGTAGTGGTACTTTTAAGAAAGCTGTAACACCAACAGCTTATCCCTTTGATATCTGTTTAAGAAGTGGAAATTGTTACCAACTCCCATCTTTTTGCACATGTGATGATGCTAAAGATTTACCGGGCACGACATACTTAGCTAAAAAACATATATAACGTGTACGAAAATTGAAATTTTACAGTGTTAGGTTATTGTGGCAGACCCAGCAAACCTAGCAGCTTAAACATATTGCAATGAAGGCTAGATAGATGAACCTGATCATCAAGAAAATCGCCCACTTTCTTCAAGATCCCTGAATTATCTATATTTTTCGAATTAACTGTTTGACATTTTTGTTATGCCTTATGGGCTCTATTTTTGAAGGGTTTCATCGCTTTTGCACCACGCAACACAGTGCATGCGCGGTGCAACCTTAAAAAAGCGATTTAAGGCCTTGAGTGGCTGAAAAATCCAGAGTAAGTCAATGCAGTGCAAATTGCTGCGCTGCGTTACTCCAAGAAGGCGCTCCATGGACGTTGCATGAATGTTCCCCACACAACATCTATGGAATTTGGGGCATTCCCATATTTATAATTACTGGTAGACCTGGAAACGCACCAAAATGCTACGCCTTCCATGTGAGACATATCTTTATTTCTCCTCATGATTTCCCCTTTCCATGTGTGCTGCATTCTGCAAAACACATGTATAGAGGAAAATGCCCCAGTAGATTGTTTTAGTGCAGGAAGGTGGCCCTTTCTGCCCAAAATAATACTGCATGCAACGCAGGCACCCTTGCACCATGGTGAAGTGGTGCCAGCGTTGGCAGCCCATTTTGTGTCAGCACTGAAAAAACCCTACAAATGTGCTGTATTGTGATACATTTGGCACATTCCTGCCCTTTCCCTGTAAAGCAGCGCAGCAAGCGAACTTGCTGCGCTGTGTTACATTTTGATAAATATGTCCCTCGGTTTCCAAAAAGCTACTATTGCCATTACAAGCTCAGCAAAAAATCCCATTGGAACATTAGCGGTAGAAAAAGCAGGGGTGGCCAGTACAGCTAAGAGCAGTGGGGCGGGGCATGGTGGGGAGGAGTCAACAGGCACAAGGTAAGTGGTTTTATTTATTTATTTATTTTCCTATTCAATCGTCTGTCACAAACCCCCGCCCCGCCCCACCGCTCTTACCTGTACCAGCTGCGACTGAGAACAAGTTACATTCGTTACAGATAATGGGAACATGTGAAATGGTTCACGGCGTTGTGAACACGATGGTAGGAAATGGGCTAAGGCAGATCATGCATGTAAGTAGAAATTATGTTTTTTAACCATAACATTTTAGTAGTGATTAAGTTAATGGTGACTTTCTTATTCAGCACTTATCTAGTGCTAACCTGTGGCCATTTTACTGATATGAGCAAAAAAACAAAATAAATAAAGCAAAACTGTCATATATTACAAAATGTGTGAAATACACAAATTGCTGCTTGAAAAAAACAGTATGTTTTTGTGTAGTGAATCAAACGTTTTACAACTTCTCCTAATGACTTTTTAGTCAAGTCTATAGAGGAACTGAAGAAAACACTTTTGCCCTCATTACAAGTGACCTTTTAATTCCGATATGTTGTAAATTGAAACAATGACGTGATTAAGCATTTAGTAAAGACATTAATTCCCTTCTCTAGATCATGTTTTCTCCGTTATGTTGACCGAAGTTCGGACTCCATTTTGTATTGTCATGCTTCCACGTGTTCCCCACGAGAAGAGTCCAACCTCTGTGTTAGTTGCTCCTGTAATCTGCCTAGTAACAGTCTATAAATAGCTCCTTTGTCCATCTGGCACATGCCCAGGCTTGACCACATCTGTTATCAGTTAGCCTTGCTTGACCATGTTTTCGCGGGCTCAAGGAGTGTGTCAGCTCCGCCCACATATTGATCTTGTATCGAAAATGTCCATAAAAGGTAACATTCCTTGCCTCATGTTGTATCCACCCACTTATGAGCCCCTCTGTTGTGTATAAAAGGGGACCGTGTACGCAAGTTCTTTGTGCTACTCCATGCAATACTGAAGAGTGTTGTGTGGATTGTAGGACCACCCTTAAGGGTTAATAAATGCTGTCTTTGTACTTTGCAGTTTCCGTGCCAACTTCCTTATAGATTCCATTACAGGAGAGCGAACCCTTGTGTCCTGCGGGCCTAGCTGGGGCCTGTATTCATCAATTGGCGCCCGTCACGTGGGGCTCATCGGCGACTCGGATGCTCGAAGGACTGGTCGCGACGAAGGTGAGGAACTTGGCCGGGGACGTGATCACTGCCAGTGGCGTTTTAGCCCTGGCATCCCGAGGTTTTTCTTCCTTCCCTTCCGAGCTGACCGTCTGGGTGGCGCCGGTCCTCGACTGAGACCTCTTTTGTCGGTCCTGCCGTGAAAGCCGTTTGGGCGATTGTGGAGCTTGGCAGTTGGAATCTGGACTCTTGATTGGTAAGAACCGGTGTACGGTACTTGCTCCGAGTTTTTGAAGCCTGGTCCGGCTATTTGAGTTTGATTTGTGATGACTAGTCATATTTTGTATTTGTCTTTGTGAAAATATATGCGTTGCAACACATATAGGCAGGTAATGTGGAGAGATTTCTCCGGAGCTGTGTAACTTTGAACGGCGCAACGATTAAGTGCCATTTTCTCTATAATATTGCATATTTTGCATTATTCCTGAGCATGCCTGCTTTTAGCGCACTCCGTAAGTGGTGTTGCTGTTTTGGAAACCGGTTGAACCTCGAGGAATCTGCTCCAGCCCCCCCAGAGGGGACTCCTAATAGGGATATGTATGTGAAGCATGGTCTTTCTTTCATAATGTACAGCACAGTATGGAGGAAATATACTAAAAAAGATCCTGAGTTACGATGGCCTTTGTATGGATCGTTTGATATACGTAAGATTGAGTATGTGGAACAGTGTATGTGCAAGCGGCGTGCTCGTCAGGATATGTTTGAGTGTGTGCGGTTGTGGGTGAAGGAGGTGCGTGAGCGAGAGAAGCGTGAGAAAGCGCTGTTTGATAAAGAACAACGGAAGAATGATCATGTGCGAGCACAGGAAGCGAGGCGTCGGGAGGACAAAGAACAGACGGAGAGACAAGAGAAAGAGCGTAGGCTGCAAGTCTCGGGTCAATATGCTGTTCGGCAGCCACTCTATCCTGTCCTTAATAATCTTGATGATGATTTTTATTTACTAGATCGCTCTCCGCCCCCTTATGTTGGCGCATCTGCTCCGAGGCCACAAGATTCTGTCCCGGGTACGGGTAAGGTAGATACGCGGTCCATGTTATCGGCTGAACACATGGCTGAGCTTCGACAAATTTCTTTCCGTGCACTTAAGGGCAAGGTGTCCGTGGATGACTTGTTCCATACTTGGGGGTCGTGGCAGGATAGAGAGAGATTGTATTTTTTGAGTCATTTCGCGGAGGAAGTGATTGCTGCTTTTCGGAAATATTCTAGTGTCTTTGAGCCTGAAGAAGTGACATCGGATGCTAAAGCATTGCATGATGGTGTTTTTTCTCCCTCTAAGGCTCCTGATACGGCTCGGCGGCTATTCGCCTTGCGGGACGCAGTGCTGGCCCATAAAGAAAAAGCGCGACAACGAGCAGGGGAGGAGACGCAGTCGGATTCGTGTACTACAGAAGGCCACTCATCCACCTCTCAATCAGATAAGAGCGATCTAGTGCATGCTAAGCCAATGCGCGAGGCGGCGCCTTTGTATGTTCCTCCTAAAGGAGCGGGGACTAGCTCGGACATTACCTCCGCCGATGCTAAGGGATATTTTGTGTATAATTGGGTTTATACTCCGTGGCATAGAGCTGATGTGATGGCATTAAAGAATGCGCTGCCTGACCCCCGCAAGAATCGAGCGGCCTTCTACGAAGAAGTCGAGGGGGCCTTGAATTCTTGCGTTATGACTTTAGCAGATATAGACCTGTTCTTTGGCCTTATTCTACCACCGGATATGTGGCGATCTGTCCGAAAGGTAGATGATACAGTTGCCTTTAAGGCCCGGTGGTCTGACCTTGAGGATGAGGATAGGGAACGGAAGCCCGCGCAGAAACCGCCCCAGAGTATTTTAGATCTCCCTGCTGCTATTGTGGCTAAGTTGAAGACAATTATCCCCCCTAAAAAGATTGACTGGAATATGTTAGCTGCATGTCAACAGAAAGCTGACGAGTCAGTTGCGGACTTCTTTACGCGCTTTGAGGAGACGTTTCATGATTTTAGTGGCCAGTCGCTTACTGACGATACGGGCCGCCACCTTTTTGCGGATAAATATGTGGCTAATCTGCTGCCGGCAGTTGCGGCCCGTTTAAAAGCGAGTGAAAGTTCTTGGTCTTCCGCTACACCAACAGCCCTCCTGACTATCGCCCAGTATTATGAGCGTCAGGAGCAAGAAGCAAAGGGCCAGGAGGAAAAGAAATCGAAAGATTTGAAAACAAAGGTGATGTTGGCACAAGTCTATGGCCCGCCTCGGCGGGGTAGTAATAGAGGTAGGGGAGGATCTTATGGTCCTCCCTCGGGCCGATCTGATTTAAATAGGAACCAATGTGCGTATTGTAAGCAATCGGGTCATTGGGCTAGGGACTGCCCGGTGTTGCATGCATCGCGTCAGGGGCATACCCATGGTGGCCCGCGAGGTAGAGGGGGTTTCTCGAACTTTCGAGGGAATTCTAACGAACAGGCTCGTTTTGACTCTGCTGGGCAGCACCGAGATAGATCAAATGTTTTCGATCGTCAGCATCAGTATCAAGTGTCGGGGATTGACCGGTCGGGGTACCATGACTCTCAGCATGCATAGGGATGCGTTGGATGGGGGTTAGAATCAGTTGAGGTGCCGGTCGATCAGAAGGGTCCTTATGTATCGGCTGAGGTTTTGGGCTCTACTGATCAGTTCCTAGTGGATACAGGAGCGACACGTAGTGCACTGTCTAAGCAATTGGTTCCGGGGGCTCCCCCATCCGGCTTAATGGTCACATCGGTAGGGTTTGACGGAACACTCTCCCGAAGCCCTCTTTCGCAGCCCCTCATGTTTAAAGTTGACTCTTTTTCTGCACCCTGTCCGTTTCTGCTTGCCCCGTACACACCGGACAACATTATGGGTCTTGATATGTTAAAGCATTTTAGGGCTACGATCCGCTGCTCCCCTGCTGGTGTACGGGTAATATTGAATGACAATTACCCCCGATCAGAACGGATGTGTACGATGTCAGAGGATGCGCTGTTAGCTACCCTCCCTCGTGCTTTGTGGGCAACTTCGGATACTGATGTGGGACAAATGGTGATTCCACCGGTCCACATTAGCGTCCAGGAGGGGGCGGTGTTACCACGCCTCCCTCAGTACCGTATTTCCCAGGAAGGTGAGGAGGCTCTCATACAGATAGTGCAGGATTTGATGGCGGTAGGGGTAGTGGAGGAAGTCCCCTACAACATTTGTAACAGTCCGATTCTTCCCATACTGAAAAAGGATACGGATGCCAGAGTTTATCGGTTTATAATTGATTTGAGAGAAGTGAACAAGATCGTGATACCTCAGTACCCAGTGGTTTCCGATATCACGACGTTGCTTACTTTGGTACCACCTACGGCGACTATGTTCTCCGTGATCGATTTGAAGAATGCCTTCTTTTCCATTCCCATTCACCCTGATAGCCGATATCTTTTTGGGTTTACATTAAATAATAGATCTTATTGTTTTTGTAGGATCCCCCAGGGCTACACAGAAAGCCCTAGCATTTACAGTCAGGCTTTGAAACGACAATTGGATTCCTTTGCTCTGCTCGAGGGTGTCGCCCTCATTCAATATGTCGATGACATCTTGCTGGCGGCTGACACCCTGGAGTTGTGTGAAAAAAGTACGTTATCCTTACTTTCCTTTTTAGCATCCCACAATCATAAGGTATCTAGGAAGAAATTGCAATTCTGTAGACCAAAGGTGACTTATTTGGGTCACCTTTTGTCTAAGGAGGGACGTGCACTCACACCGGATCGTATCCAAGTAATTCTGGATACACCGAGACCGTCCACACAGAAGGATGTGCGTGCATTTCTGGGCCTTGTTTCTTTTTGTAGACAGTGGATATTGGGGTTTTCGCACATAGCTAAGCCATTATTAGCCCTCTTGACAAAGGACACGCCTATCCCAATCCCTTGGTCAGATGAGTGTGATACTGCTTTTCAGCAACTACGACAGGCCCTTTGTTCAGCACCAGTGTTAGGGACCCCTGATTATGCAAAACCCTTTTTGTTGTATGTGCATGAGAAAGATGGATGTGCATTGTCAGTTTTAGTGCAGATGCACGGCGATAAGCAGCGCCCTTGTGCATATTTTTCGGCTGTACTTGATCCTGTCGCCCGAGCATTACCGGGGTGTTTTCGCTCGGTTGCGGCGACAGCTGTGTCAATACGCCAAAGTGAGGGAATTGTGTTATCTCATAAGCTGTTGGTATTAGTCCCCCATGCTGTCGATGCCCTGCTCAATCAAACGAAGACGCAGTATTTGACCAGCGCCCGTTTAACGGGATATGAGTTGACGCTTTTGGCTCCTCATATTACGTTAAAAAGGTGCGTAACGTTAAACCCGGCAACATTGTTGCCATACCCCGAAACCCAGCCTGAGGCGCGGAAAGCGCATGATTGTATTCTCGTGACTGAGGAACAAACAAAGGGTCGTATTGATCTCCAGGATACGCCCTTTCCAGATGTAGATGGAGAACTGTGGGTGGACGGATCATGTCTGAAGCTACCAGATGGTACGACTTCAGCAGCGTATGCGATTACCACATTGCAAACGATAGTGGAGACAGCACGCATACCACAGAAATCAGCTCAAGCAGCGGAACTGATAGCATTAACACGAGCATGTGAGCTCAGTACAGGACTATGTGTGAATGTTTATACAGATAGCCGCTATGCCTTCGGAGTAGCGCATGACTTTGGTCTGCTCTGGAAGGAGAGAGGGTTTTTAACGTCACATGGAGTACAGATAATGCATGGAGAGTTAGTTCGCAATCTTTTAACCGCATTGACATACCCAAAGAAAATTGCCATCGTTAAGTGTAGCGCCCATAGGAAAGTAGTTGATAAAGTTGGAGAAGGGAATGCGTTGGCAGATCGAGTAGCACGGGAGACTGCGATGCAGCCCGGTGCTACTGCCGTGTATGTAGTAAAGTCACAGGTGGAAAGATGGCATGATGCGAAGGAGGAAGTGCGAGAAATGCAAAGGACCGCTTCTGACAAAGAGCGGGAACAATGGGCTAGTGAGGGAGAACTGGATGACGAGGGCTGCTGGAGAAATAAGCAGATGGATAGATGGAAATTACCCACGGCTTTTGTACAACCTATGGTTCAGATGGCACATGGGCTAGCACATGTTGGAGCTTCCGCAATTGTGAAATTGCTTACCCAAGTCTGGGAGCATCCAGAGATTGCTAGCACAGCGAAGAGGGTGGTGCAGACCTGTATGATCTGCCTGAGGTATAACCCAGGAAAGGGTACTCGAACTCCGGCAGGAGGATTTGTGACACCTACTGCACCCTTCGAGGTTTTGCAGATGGATTACATCCAGCTTGAGCGCTGTAACAATCTGAAGTATGTTCTAGTAGTGGTCTGCGCTTTCAGCAAATGGGTTGAAGCGTACCCTACGAAAGACAATACTGCAATGACTACTGCGAAGTTGCTGCTGAAAGAGTTCTTCCCTCGATATGGCGTCTGTAGACTCCTGTGGAGTGATAATGGGCCTCACTTTGTAGAGGATGTTATAAAGTACGTCTTGAAGGGCCTGGGCATCACCCAGAAGTTTCACGCGGTATTCCACCCTCAGTCTGCAGGACTAGTCGAGAAGTATAATGGTACACTGAAGCTCAAGATCGCTAAGATTCAAGCTTCGACGTCCTTGACTTGGCCAGACGCTCTGCCACTGGCGTTATTGTCAATTAGATCGGTACCGCACTCTCGAACTGGCCTTACACCGTATGAAATTGTCTTCGGACGCCCAATGAATATTTGGGGTCCACCAAAACCTAAGGCTGTGTATGATGTACCTTGTGTAATGATGAACGATTATCTGGCACAGTTAACGGATAACTTGGTTTCTATTCATCAACAGGTCCGAGAGGCGCTCCCTGATCGGTCTACCGGTGAAGGACATGGTCTCCGACCTGGTGACCACGTGATGGTGAAAATATTTGACAGAACAAACAGCTTGGAACCGAGATGGGTGGGTCCTGACCAGGTCCTCCTCGCAACGAGGACGGCTGTGCGAGTCTCCAACAGAAAGAATTGGATCCATTCCCTGCACTGTAGGAAGGTGCCGCCCGGATTGGTGGAACCTGCCGTGCTGACCGATCAACGAGAAATCTTGGCTGCAGAGACAGGCCGTGCTGCGGAGCCAAACGCCACTGAGGAGCTCTTTCTGGACCACGCGACTCTTGGAGGAAGGCGATATCATCTTCGACCAAGGAAGTGAGTTTTTCAGTACCGGGACATACTGTCAGAACGGCCCTTGGGTTAGTGAAACGGAGAGCCGATGAGGCAAGGGGGGGGGATCAGCCCTGCATTAGTGTAGCGACACCCGTCTTGGCCCGCTGGTGAAGAAATCAACCGCTGCCCAAGGGGAAGAGTTCTGACAGACTTTTAGTTTCAGGAAGATATTGGGTTTTATTTTTTACCTTGACATGGAGAAAAAGAAAATCCTTTGTGCATTAGGGTTCATGTTGACAGTAGCCATTGTTGGGATAACCACATGGTTCGTGGAGGATGTAACACCCGCTCGGAAGATTCTTGTGTTGACAACTCCGGTGCCTGAGGAGCACTACTTTTATACATTACCGTATCAAGAGTTGAAGCATCGACAGTCTTACTTGAACAACACTTTCATCCAGATGTTGCATCATACCCACGTTGCTACGAATGCTACGAACTTTTGGATATGTGGGATGATGCCAGCTCATCAGAAGAAAGGAGGAACGCCATTTATACCACTTCCTTTCTCTCATAATGGCTCTTGTAGAGCATGGTATACTTTGCTTTTTGCTACTCGGAAACCGACAGTGGGACGATTGCTCTTCAGACTCAATAAAGAATGCCATCAAGACAAAAATGGGTATCCACAAGCGAATGGGACAATTTGGGAGTGGGAAGAGTACCGACCAGACAATGAATCCATTCCCTACATCTTCACGAACACAAGAGACACTGTGGGAAAGGACAAATTTGTGATTCAAGTAGCACAAGCTCAAGCGGACCTATGTGTCCAGAGTGTGGGTTTTATCCCTGTTGGTGTTAGTGATTGTATTACTGTTCTAAACATTGACGGGTTGAACAATAGTACCTTTTTAGCCTCCCATAATACGTACTTTGTGTGTGGAAATAAAGGTTATTACCGTCTGCCGGCTGGGTGGTCTGGGGTATGCTATGTATCATTTCTATTACCTCCTGTATTCCTAGCTCCCGCATCTTATCATAAGGATCTGAAATTATTGAATAATGTGACTGTAAATAGGTATAAACGTACTTTATCACTTGACGATGTAGATCAGACTGATACCAGTCTGCAGCAGTATATTGATTTTAACTTAGGATTGTTTTTCTTTGTTGGAGCTGCCCTGAACAGTAGGAAGATCCGAAGATTAACAAGAGTGGTAGAAGCTGTAACAAATCAGACTGCTGCTGCACTTGGGAATCTTACGGAGGAATTGCAAATTACTAGAATTGTTGCATTGCAGAATCGTATGGTATTAGACGTTATGCTAGCTGACAGAGGAGGAGCATGTAAAATTATTGGAAGTAGCTGTTGTGTGTTTATCCCTGATCATACGCCATCAGTTTATAATGCCATCCATAAACTGCATAAAATTGCAGCTGAGATCCATACAGAAAACGGCACTTGGTCCTTTTCTGGATGGTTTTGGGCGTTAATTACTGCCTGGGGATGGAAGGTTCTAACTGGTCTCTGCATTATTGTAGCGGTTCTGTTTTCGTGCTGTATCTGCGTTCAATGTGGTCCCTTACTCTGCTCATTATGTGTATCATTCTGTATCCCTGATAAGAAAGCTATTGCCGATGTTGCTCACCAGAAACGTTTAGCTAAAGAAGTTGAAGAAATGATGACAATTGACATATATGATGATTATCCTAACAGACCGGATGTCTTCAGTAAATGCTGAAAGGGTCGTCTGTTGTAAATTGAAACAATGACGTGATTAAGCATTTACTAAAGACATTAATTCCCTTCTCTAGATCATGTTTTCTCCGTTATGTTGACCGAAGTTCGGACTCCATTTTGTATTGTCATGCTTCCACGTGTTCCCCACGAGAAGAGTCCAACCTCTGTGTTAGTTGCTCCTGTAATCTGCCTAGTAACAGTCTATAAATAGCTCCTTTGTCCATCTGGCACATGCCCAGGCTTGACCACATCTGTTATCAGTTAGCCTTGCTTGACCATGTTTTCGCGGGCTCAAGGAGTGTGTCAGCTCCGCCCACATATTGATCTTGTATCGAAAATGTCCATAAAAGGTAACATTCCTTGCCTCATGTTGTATCCACCCACTTATGAGCCCCTCTGTTGTGTATAAAAGGGGACCGTGTACGCAAGTTCTTTGTGCTACTCCATGCAATACTGAAGAGTGTTGTGTGGATTGTAGGACCACCCTTAAGGGTTAATAAATGCTGTCTTTGTACTTTGCAGTTTCCGTGCCAACTTCCTTATAGATTCCATTACAGGAGAGCGAACCCTTGTGTCCTGCGGGCCTAGCTGGGGCCTGTATTCATCAGATAGACTTGGTAATGGGAGTTACTGGGCCTAGCTGAATTATACGTTTTGCTGGAAGTATGCGGAGATATACAATATCCATTCAAGAATTAGATGAGATGAATTGCTCTACCATTACGGGTGTTATGTGGGTTTACAAGTACTAAATAGACCAATTATTATTATGTTTTTTACTCACAGAACACAAGCTCTTTGAGAACGATTACATTGGGTATGTACTAGTGTAGTTGATTAATGTTGGCTCCAACACAGAGATACGTTTGTATATGGTGTTGACTTTTATTTAGTTATATTTAGTGTCTCGCTGCGAAAATAGGGATTGGCCCCGAAGAAGACCTCGGTTTAAGAGAACTAGATAAACTGCAGATAAGGCAGATCCGATACGAACTGAATATCTTTAATTTGTGGTGCACACTATTATCTGTGGTCAGTTGTCAGTATCATTTATTTCCCAATTTGTTCTGTAGTAAATATCAATGTATATGGGTGAGAAATTAAAAAATCACATTGGATGTTTGTTAACAGAAACCACAATTTAATGTTTATTGTCTTGTTTTTCTAAAGACGATTTTAATGTTTTCTTTGTCAAATATCAATGCATATTGGTGTCCAATTGAGGTAAATTGTTGATGTGATATGCTGAAAAGAAATAGGTATATGATTAGTTAAAATTAAAATATCCCTACATTTTGATTTAAGTCCTATTGTATTTTACTATGTGTTAGTAGGATTGAGGACAAATGGTGGGACCTTATTGTTGATATTATTATGTTGATCCATCCTCCATAAGCCATAACATGATGGAACCCTGTTCTATATATGAATCGTTAATGATGAGGGCCATATAATGAGGCCCATAAAAGAGTTGGATAAACAACTTATGAATTGTTCATGATACCTTTTTCTTAGTATGTCTGGTCCGTGGTGTTTCTTGTTGGGTAGGTACATATTTCTAATTTGAAAATTTTCACTGCTTTTTAGAATAATTATTATTTTAAATAACTGTCATGCAAGCCAAAAGTGTCCTGGAACTTCTAGTGTGATATGTGAGGTGACAAATCATGCTTAAAATCCAACTCAATTAAATCAGTTTAAACACTGCAGTACTGTCACTTGTTTCATCTAATCCATTCTCCCCTGGAAAAACATACAGTTTGAAAACACTTTGGTGATGACTTGTTTCACTGATGCTAAATGTTCATGTCAATATGAAAGAGACACTGGAAATGCCAAGATCTTTCTAAAAGACACAACCTCAGCGGGCGGTCAATTTGTGCTGTCAATGTCTGCATTATCTGTGCCAACACAATGTATTGTTCTGTATCTGCACTGATACCGGTATCTCTATTCCATCTTGATGGATATATTGTTCTTGTGGACTGAGCTGTGTTTTTAATACAGTATTGGACCAGGAGAGGGACCAAGCATATTATAAAACACACTTTCTTAAGGTAACTGACGCTCCAATAATTTTGGTGGCTGTGCCTCGATGCCATCCAGTGGTCATGCATAGTAGTCCCACATTAGAATGTTATTGGTATATTACCTCCCGTCCCTCCCTCGCCTTCCTTCTTTACATGTGAGGCCCTCTGCCTCCCCCAGACCCACCCCCAGCATATAGAAAACTGCCCCATCTCCTCCTGTTCTTTTTAGTCTCCCTAGGTGAGACTTACCTTTGGTCTTCCTCTCTGTGGCAGAGCCAGGGAGTCTTCGGTCCTGTTCTTTGCTTTCTGTCTTCTGCAGTGCTTGGGGCAGCGCTCTTCCTAATGCGTGGTGCACTCTGAAGTCTCCTCATTTCCGAGGGGTGGGACACTGGCTTCTGGATGTCGTGACGGAGCCCGGCAGTCTGTGTGCGGCTGGGGCTGTTGTTCTGGGTTACGGTCGCAGTGCGGCCGCTTCACCTGATGTGGACAAGTCGTGGAGAACGGGTAGGACGGGTTGGAACCCGTTATTTTATTCTTTTTTAGTTGATTGGCATTTGCCTCTGATTGGGGGGGAAATGTTTTACATGGCCTTATTGGTTTACTGCAGGATTTTCTCCTTGCTTATATATTGGTTGTTGTTTTTGAGAGTTTGTTAGTCTGCTGCAACCATAGGTAGCAAGAGACTATTCAAAAAGAACAACGTGGTGTCCTCGTCCTCTTCTTCTTCCGATGGGTCTCCGGTTCCCCTGAAGCAGCCTAGAGTCCAATGCCATGATGGGGGTAATGTGCCTCTCAGGTCTAGAGAGGAGAGTCTGGGCATGATGGAGGCAGCTGTGACTAAGGCACTGCAGCTCGTCTTTTGCTGGGTGATCCTTCACAGCTTCGGACAATGGTTCCCAGGGCTGACTTGCCTCCGTGAGATGGAGAGGGTCCTTCTACCTCCTCTGGCGGAAAGTATGTCTCAAGGGAGGAGATGTGGGACATTCTTGCTCATGTGTGGGACAATTTAGGGTTTCCTACTTTTCAGTTGCGAGAGGACGGTGAGACTTTTTTTCCACAGTAAGTGAAGTCCTCCCAGTTGGGCACGCCATTTCAGTTCCCAGTTAAGGAGATGGTAATGAGGGAATGGGGTGAAGTGGACAAAGTTTAGGTCCCTCGCTTCCTCCAGAAGCTCTACTTGTTGGAGGGAGAGGACTCTTGCCCCAAAATGTTCAGTTGGACTTGATCCTGGCTACACTGATTGGTAAAACTGCTATTCAACCTGAGCATTGTACCCCGACCAATGCTACAAATAAGAAGGTAGACTCTGGCCTTAAGAAGGCTTTTGCTGCTGAGAACTTGGCGCTGCGAGCAAAGCTTTTTCCTGCTTATTCTGCCTAGTCTTTGGTGCAGGGTTTCAATAGGTGGGCCATGACCCTACAGGACGGCTCGGAATGCTCTGAGCTATTGGCCACTATGGAGCAGCAGGCTAAACTGTTGGCCGATGTTTCTTCTGCTGTTATTAGGCTTCTGCTATGTCCATGGGGGCCTTGGTGGCGGCCGTATCTTCCTTGTGGAAGGTGGATCCAGGGGAGAAGGCATTTCTTTTGAAATTGCCCTTTGATGGACAGGCACTCTTTGGGGACCAGTTGCCGGCCATGTACACTAAGGTTTTCAAGTAGCGGAAGCATGCCTTGCCTTATAAAGGTGGTGCTGCATCTTCTGGTAAGCCTTGGAATAGGTCCTCCCGGTCTTCCCTGAAGCGTGAGTCCTATCAATCTTTCCAGAGGAGGTGATTATAGTCGCACACTTCTCCCAAATATGTTGCCTCTGCTCCTAAGGGTTCTTCCAAGAAGGGTCCCTGACAATTTAAGTCTAGAGGGATCGCTGCCTGTCGTAGGCCGGCTCTGACATTTCATCCGGTTTGGCATCTGGATGTTGCAGATTGCTGAGTCCTAAACACTGTGGAACATAGTTACGAGATCGATTTTTGGCAGGTTCCAGCAGATACGGGGTTTGGCTGACTCCTGTTCCAGCCGCCAAGCTGCGCAGGTCAGCTCTGCTGGGTGGGGTGGAAAATATGCTTGCCAAAAAAGGCTATTTGATGGGTACCAGCCACAGAAATCGGCACCAAAGCCTGCTCCATTTTGTTCTTGGTCCAGAAGGTGCCAGGAGGTTTTCCGCCCATTCTGGATCTCAAGTGGCTCAACTCCTGGGTTCGGACTGTTCCCTTTCATATGTTGACCTTTCAGGCGATTATTCATCTGGTACGGCCAGGTGAGTTTTTGGCCTCCTTGGATATCTAGGACTCTTATCTACAAGTCCCTGTCACAGCCTCTTCTCAACGTTTCCTGAGGTTCATGATTGGGGATGGCCATTTTCCGTTTTGTGTTCTCCCCTTCATCCTTAAATCCTTTCCTGGGGTCTTCACAAAGGTCCTGGCGCCGCTCATGGCTCTTCTTCCTGCAGAAGGGGTGTTTGTTCATCCCTACTTGGATGACCTTTTATTCATGCAGCCAAGGAATCTCTTTTGCTTGCTCAGGTCGGCAGGGTCTTGGAGATTCTTCGAGGGCACAGGTTTTTGGTGAACGGGGAGAAGTCTTCTTTGGCGACCTCCCAGGTCATGGTGTTCATCCGGGCTAGTTTTCAAACTCTGGAGGGCCTTGATACTCTTTACAACCATCACCTGGCCTCCCTTCAATTGCAGGTTCTAGCCTTGATGTCCCATGAGGCTCCTTTGGCGGTGGAGGGGTTGAGGGTGCAGGGACATTTGGCTTATGTGGTGTTTCTCTTTCCCTAAGCCCATTTTCACCTTCTTCACCTGGCTAACTTGATTCTGGTGAGTTGGTTTCCCGGGGTCCAGAATCTGTTGTCTCCTCTGCAAATGACTGATCAGATCCAGGAGGGTCTCTCCTGGTGGCTTTGCCAGTGTCATCTTCAGGCCGGGGTCTCCCTGTCTTCCTCAACTCTTCTGGTGGTGACTTCGGATGCCAGCCTATCCAGGTGGGGGCTTGGCTGGGGTTGGAGCAGCTACAGGGGTGCTGGTCTCTATGGAACTCACAGATGTCTTCGAACTGGAGGGAGTTGCGGGTGATTTGGCTAGCCCTGCTCCCCTTTCAGGACTCTGTGGGGCCAGATTGTATTAGTTCAGAAGGACAATCTGGTGGTGAAGTCCTAAGTCAACCGACAGGGGGAACCAGGTCCTTGAACTCAGTGTCCAGCGACATTTTCCTGTGGGCTCAGGTCTGGGTTCTGGGTCTGTCTGTTCCTTTGGGGGGTGGAGAATGTTCATGCCGATCATCTAAGCAGAGATGTTCCCTCATCCAAAGATTCCTCCCTCCTTCCCAGTTTGTTCAACCAATTGGTGGTTCATTGTGGCCTCCCAGTTGTGGACCTGGTTGTGGCCCGGGTAATGCCAAGGTGGAAGTGTTTTGTTCTCTGGGTTTGTGTCCCATGGCATTGGGCATCGACGGCTTGACTTGTCCTAGGCCTCGGGGCCTTCTGTATGCCTTCCCTCATTTTGCACTGCTCTGCGCCTTTCTGGTTCAGGTCCAGAAGGATCAGGTGCTGGTGGTGTTGATTGCGTCCCGGTGGCCTCGGGCAAATCGGTTTTCTCTCCTAGACCTGCTGTGTTGTGGCCGGGTGAGGGTCCTCCCTGTTGCTCCATCTCCATTGATTTTTCTGTCTCTTCCCCTGGGCACCTTAAAGAAGTTATACTTGATGGCGTGGCGGTTGAGCGGCGGGGCTTAGCTGGGTTGGGGGTGCCTGACCATTTGGCTGTGATGTTGCAGGCTTCTCATAGGTCCTCAACGATTCTCTCTTATGCTAGGCTTTTTGGTGGGCTTTTTTGGCCTGCTGAGCTGGTAAGGCTTTTGATCCTACAGCGGCTGACCTCTTTTTGGTAATGAAGTTCCTGCAGGATGGTGCCTATTTGGGTTTGTCGGTGGCTTCTCTGCAGGTGCAGTGGGTGGCCATTCAGGCTTTTCGAGGATCTTGGCATAATTTGCAGGATGATGGGGGTCTGATGCCTCAGTTTTTTCAGGGTCTTTTGAACCTGTTTCCTCGGCCTGTTAGTTCTTTTCCTTCTTGGAATTTACAACTTGTCTTGGATGTCCTTTCGGGCCCCACTTTAGAACCCCTTGAAAGGCTGGAGTTGAAGCGCTTGACTTTTAAGGCTTGTTTTCTAGTCGCCATCATTTCCGCTAGGCATTTGGGTGAGTTTGGGGCTTTGTCTTGTAAGTATCCTTTCTTCAAGATCTGTTCAGACCGGGTGGTGCTAATGCCATTGCCGTCCTTTGTCCCTAAGGTTAATTCAACTTTTCATCTCATCAGGAGGTGATTTTGCCTAAGTTTTGTCCTGATCCTTCCTCGGATGAGGATTGTTGGTTGCACTGTCTAGATGAAGGGAGAACTTTGTTGCGGTATTTGCATGAGGTGGAGTCCTTCCGGAAGGGGGATGCTTCCTTTGTGAATGCTGGTCCTGCTAAGAAGGGTGAGAAACCTTCCAAGGCTATGTTGAGTTGTTGGATTCGATCTACGGTCCTTTTGCTTACAGGGTTAAAGGGGTGGATCCCCCTATGGGGGTTCAGGGCTGTTTGACACTCAGTATGGCGGCTACGGTGGCTGAATTGCAGGGTAACTCGATGGTGGAGATCTGGAGGGCTGCAACCTGGTCTTCCCCTTCCTCTTTTGTCCAACACTATTGGGTTGCTGGTCTGGAACATATGGATAATGTCCTGGGTCTTGTCCTCTATGAAAGTGTAGGGGGTGTTTTTTGCACTGTGATTAGGGCACAATAATAAATTGGTGTTCTTTTTTCACATAGCTGTCCCTCTCTTTTTTTTTGCTTGCTATGTCCTCACACATTAAGAAGGAAAGCAAGGGAGGGTCGGGAGGTAATGCGTTCATTACTTACTGATAATGGCATTACTCCTAGTCCTACTCCCTCGCCTTCCTTCTAGGTCCCTCTCACCCTCCCGGTGCGGTCCAACTGAATTCTAGCTCGGCTTGTTTTAGGTACAGGAGGAGGTGGGGGCGGGTGGAGTTATTTATAGGCTGGGGGTGGGTCTGGGGGGAGGCGGAGAACCTCACATGTTAAGATGGATGGAGAGGGAGTGGGACTAGCAGTAATGTCATTATCAGTAAGTAATAGACGCATTAGGTTCTTCAGTGAAAACATTATGTCCCTATAGCCAGGCAGCTCCAGCAAGTAGTTTGCCTGCACCAAAATAAGACCTTGTTGATACATGCCTCATGAGATTTCCTGATACGCCATGGTAGTAATATTGATAAATGTATGAATATGGCAGGATTCAATAAAAGTTCTATCAAAGTGTCATTGAACCATTTTTGTGGCCAATCCACTCATTAGTGACCTGGTCCACTCTTAAACCCGAGGGTCTAAGATAAGGAATAGACTTTCTATATGTGAAAGGACCACAATTTTGTTTAGAGAGTCAGAGAAAGTTAATTGTATTTTAACACAGTTCCCTACACAAGCTACACATAAACAACTGGAAAGTGTTTTGAGAAAAAGATAAGTTAACAAAGGAAGGAATATAAGAAAGGATGGCATCAACAAGGCAGATGTTCAACAATAATGGTTTGCATTTTCCGAGGAATTAACACAGACTTTGTTGGGGTGTGTGGTTAGGGAAGCCTAAGACTTTGGTTTTGTTCAGGAAAAGGAGTGTAGCAGTCGACTTTAGAACACTTTGCTGAAAACTCTTCAAGACCCCTTACATGGATGGAAATGGCACATTTGAATAGGTTTCTGACTGAGTATTTTCTACTGAAGGCCATGCTTTGCCCAATGAATTTAAGTTCTTTGGCAAGGTTACAGTTTCCACAGACTACCATGATTCAATCTTTTCCTCTGTCCCAGACCACAATAAACAATCTGTGCAGAGTGATCAAGTTTTTGAGCAAAGTGTATTCAGGGCCCTTACTTTCTCTCAGTCACACTAGACCATTGTTTAAGGGATTTCCAGGTTTTAAGGCTTTGTGGTTTTAGAATATTGGTAATCAGGAAGCTATGTCAGTCTTCTATTATACTCTGCATTTTCTTTCGATGTATGGGAGTTTTTGATGTTTTGAGTAGCATGGTCTCTTTATTAGTTATTAAATGTGATGGGAAATTGCAGGCCTGCACTACTGGATTTAAGTGGTAGATTGGGGGTAACTCAGATGACTCATAGTTCGCTTTCTTAGTACTCTTAGGAGTTGCAATCCCCTTAGCCACATTTTATCTTTTGAGCAAACCAATGCATTTTAAACTTGCAATAGTTGAAGCAGAGCTGTGTGATGTTATAGCTTTTATCACTATTGACGTATTTGCTGAAGACTGTATGGTTCTATTTGCTAAGAATGGATTGAGTTGATAAACACATTTGCTTCCATTTCTTATCGATAATGGCATTACTCCTAGTCCTTCTCCCTCGCCTTCCTTTGTTACATATGAGGCTTCTCTGACAGTCAGACCACTTCCCTCTGAACATAAAAGTACCTCCTAACCCCTTGTACCTAACCAAGCCAGACTAGCCACTCAGTTGTTTCACACATGAAGGGGGGGAGAAAACCTGAAGGAAGGCAAGGGAGAAGGACTAGGAGTAATACCATTTTCGATAAGTAAGGGAAGCTTTACCTCTGCATCCTTCCATCACCTTCCTTCATTACACATGAGACATAGCAGGGAGAGACAATTGGTAAACTGAGTTGCAAAACCACCTATTTCAAATATAATGAATAGATCATAGTAAAACATACATCAATATTCCTTCATAGAAGCTAAAACTCTGTGACCCAGAACATTATCAGGGCGTTCTCACTCAGGAATCCGATAATGATCCACAAATGTTTAAGGAAAAGCCTATGTTGCCACCCTAAAAATCTCCACTTAATCAATTAATCAGGTTGTATTGTTAGACGGCAGACGATGTGTCCAAATAGGCGGAATAGCGGTGGTGGATCCTTGACGAACGTTTGACTACAGGACACCACCTTGACACACGAATTCTGCATGATGCTAGTAAGCTTCTATCAGTAGAAAATCTACTGGAGCTCGAGTACAAGAAGTGCAGGTGAGTGTATTAGGCCTCACTCTTGGTATGCATGTAGCATAGGCGTAAAAACAAGGCAGGGACCTTTAAATTAAGGAACAGAAATATATCGCCCTGACGAAGGCCCCCAGACCTGATTGGGCTATCAACTTGGGCAGAAACATGTTGGCACTTATATGAGGGTATATTTGAATACAATCATGTTAAAAAAAACACCAACATACGGTTTTTAACGGTACCACAAGTACCCCAGAATAAAGGATTGAGTAGGGGTATACTCGTAGGTATTTTTATTTTAAATGAAAAGTCTGGTTCCCTGCTTAACCAGTTACCAACTTATCTAAGTACTCCCATTACATCTTTGGTTGAGTCCGCCCAGATAGTATCATCTTATCTGGGTGTGGAGAAAACGCCTATGATGAAGCATGTCACTATTATGTGAGTGAGGCGTTTTCTTCAATATCTTTGATATTACACCGACACAGAAAATATCGTAGTAACATCTCGATACAACTGTAGTCCTTGTGGGTCTACTTTTCTTGGCAACAGTTGCTTATAGTGAAAAAAAGTTTGATTGGGAGAACGCAACTGGATTGTTTACTCTCTCACTCTCATTGTGTGAAAATATGTATTGTTAGAGCAACACTTTTCAACGTGGAGGATCTCCAGATGCTTGCTGCTGGTCTCAGTCGAACAAAAACCAGGTCTTGAGTCCCTTCCTGATCTCGGTCAGTGATGGTGCAGTGGGAGGTGGAGGTGTAGGGTGTTCCACGTTTTGGTGGTAAGGTGGTAGAAGGAACGTCCTCTGGTGCAGTTGCAACGAATGTGTGGAATTTCTGCGAGCGTGAGGTGCGCTGTGCATAGGTTTCTGTGTGGCCTGCTGGTGATGAGGGCCTGGGTTACTGTTTCCCTGGTGTTAATGGGGAGCCACTTGAAGACCTTGTGGAGCATGTCTAGTGAGTGAAATCAGGCTGAGGAGACTGCGTTGACTTGATTTTTCAGGGATAGTTCGCTGTGAGGAGGATGCCGAGATTGCGGGCATGGTCTTTTGGAGCGGGGGGGTCTGATTTCCGATGGCCACCAGGAGTCGTTCCATAGGGTGGAGTGCCTGACAAAGATGAGGAGTTCTGTCTTGTCTGTATTGAGTTTAAGACAATTGTCCCTAATCCAGGTTAAGACATTCTTCATACTGTTTTGGAAGTTGGTTTTGATTGAGGCATGGTGGGCGTAGGGGGATATGCTGATGTGGTGAGATCTGAAGATGTCCATGAGTGGTGTCATGTAGATGTTTAAGAGGGTAGGGCTGAGGGATGAACCTTGTGGTACACCGCAGTTGTTGTGTTTTGCCTATGATGTCAAAGGGAGGAGTTGGACTTTCTGGGTGCATCCTGCTAGGCAGGATGCCATCCATTTGAGTGCATCGCCTTTGATTCCGATCTTTAGTAGGCGCTTGATGAAAGTTTGTTGGAAAATCATGTCAAAGGGTGCAGAGACGTCGAGCAGGATCATGGCGGCCAATTCTCCTCTGTCTGTTAGGGTGCAAATGTCATCCGTTGCGGTGATCAGGGCTATCTCGGTGCTGTGGATGGATCTGAAGCCTGACTGTGAAGGGTCACAAAGGATGGTTTTCTCCAGGTGTTTGGTGAGTTGGAGGTTGATGGCTTTCTCCAGGACCTTGGCGGGGATGGGAAGCAGCAAGAAGGCTCAGTAGTTCTGAAGCTCTCTGGGGTCTGCAAAGAGTTTCTTGAGGAGTAGTCTGACCTCAGTGTATTCCTAGGCATCTGGGAAGGTGGCTCTGGTTAGCGAGGCATTGAGAATGGTGTTGAGCTGGCTGCTAATCTCTTTATTACTGAGGTTGAAGAACTGGTGGGGGAAATGATTGATGGGTGCTTTTGAGTGGTTTGTGTTCATCAACTAGGATGTGTCTAATGTGCTGAGCTGTTTCCATGCGGTGAGTAGTTAGTGCGTGGTGGTGGTGGTTGGCTGATGGCTGAGGAGATTGGTGGGTTGGGGGGGTCGAAGTTTTTATAGATGGTTGCTGTCATTTGTGGAAATTGTCAGCAAGGGCTCCGCTCCTGTATTGCTGGGATGGCATTTTCAGTTGTTGATGGGCAGGTAAACTCTAAGACGATGGTGAAGAGTTCTGTGGCTTGGTTGGAGCTGGAGTCGATTCTGCGGATGAGGGCCTCCTTTCTCACAGCATTGATCTGTCAGTGGTATTTGTTAAGCGCTTTTTTGAAGGTGGTTCTATCTGCGTGGTTGTTGCTTGTGCACCATTTTCTTTCAAATTGTTTGCATCTGCATTTTGACGTGCGTTGTTCCGGGGTGTACAAGTTGGCTTGTTTGGTAGATCTGTGCATTTTGGCTGGTTTGGTGGGGGTGACTTGGTCAGCAGCGCTGGTTATTCAATCGTTAAAGTTATGGACTGCCAGGTCCTGGTTGGTGGATTCTTTGGGCTCTGTGGTGCCAAGGGCTTTGGTCCACTGTTGCTGGGTGACCTTGGAACAGCTGGAGAAGGGGGCACTGTGTCTTTTAGGGTGGGTTGTGGTGGGCACGGTGATGGTGAAGTGTATGACGGAATGTTCCAACCAGGTGAGTTCCGAGGTGTGGCTGTATCTGATTCTGTTGCTGCATGTGAAAATAGGGTCCAGTGTGTGTCCTGCTTTATGTGTTGGTTCTTTTGACTAGCTGCTTGAGTCCAATGTTGTCTAGTCTTTCCAGAAGTCCAGTGGAGCTGGAGTCAGTTCCATCATCCAGGTGGAAGTTGAGGTCTACCACACAATAGGGACATTACCCCTGTGGTTATTCCCAAGCCACCCCTCACCCATGTGGGTTACCATCCCTAATCTGGATCCCCATTTTTAAGTGCACTTCACATCAGTTAGCTCCTGAAGAAACGCCATTGATCATTTAGACAACTAAGGCGTGAAACATGACGACCTTTTGTTAAGTTACACGGGCACAGTAGGCCTCACAGTAACTCACCAACCTTCTGTTTTTTTTATCTACCAGGGGCACCACACTATTAAAGGACTTCCTTGTGGATACTCCTAGGTAGTTTTATTTATCCATTCTCACATGCTCTTTATCACTTCTTCCATTGGATCCACCCCACACACCCCCACTTACCTAACAGCTTTTCTCTTAAAAGATCTCCGCGAAAGTGAGCCTTCAGGGGACCGTCAGGCATTGCAGCGACGGCCCAACGATGAGCTAAAAGCCCAATGATAAAGCATGACATACTTCGGGTGTGTGAGGGCAACTAAGAGGCTAGACTTGGCCCTCCCCTTCGGGATTGGGACATTGGTAAATACCCAGCATATTTACTTTACTTATAAGTTCCTTGTAAAGTAGAACACCATAAACCCAGGGACTGTAACCTAAATGCTACTAGTGTACTTGCGGCACTGATTGCGACACCCACACACGCAGCCTTTCAAACCTGTCTCAGCCCTGCCATTGCAGGCA
Source organism: Triturus cristatus (assembly GCF_964204655.1). Lineage (NCBI taxonomy): Eukaryota > Metazoa > Chordata > Amphibia > Caudata > Salamandridae > Triturus > Triturus cristatus. Next base: position 506,342,376 of record NC_140591.1, read on the forward strand.
CTGGGTGTGCAGTTGATGGCAACTTTGACTTGGCATTTAAAACCACTTGCCAGGCCTTAAACTCCTCTTTTATTACACATAAGTCACCACAAAGTTTGGCCCTGGGTGGCCCATAGCGTTACAACAAACAAATGATGGACGGAATGCTGACAATGCAAACATTCTCCCCCAGTCAAGAGATCTGGGTTAAATCCATCGTTCTTTTGCCCACTACGCCACCCCAGTTCAGACATGGCCATATGCAAATCAGTCTTGACCCTGTGCCTCATGGGAACAGTCCAGCCCGAACTGCCAAGCCATGTCTTCCCTGGACCGGAATCAAGCATCCTAGGACCGGTTTCTGGCTATCAGCCGTCATCAGCCAGGATAGCTTGACTCCAGTGGCGTAGTGAGCACGGGACCCACGTCTGGGCATACCCATCCCACTTAGGGCGAAAAAGCGTTACAACAAACAAATGATGGACGGAATGCTGACAATGCAAACATTCTCCCCCAGTCAAGAGATCTGGGTTAAATCCATCGTTCTTTTGCCCACTACGCCACCTCAGTTCAGACATGGCCATATGCAAATCAGTCTTGACCCTGTGCCTCATGGGAACAGTCCAGCCCGAACTGCCAAGCCATGTCTTCCCTGGACCGGAATCAAGCATCGTAGGGCCGGTTTCTGGCTATCAGCCGTCATCAGCCAGGATAGCTTGACTCCAGTGGCGTAGTGAGCACGGGACCCACGTCTGGGCATACCCATCCCACTTAGGGAGAAAAAGCGTTACAACAAACAAATGATGGACAGAATGCTGACAATGCAAACATTCTCCCCCAGTCAAGAGATCTGGGTTAAATCCATCGTTCTTTTGCCCACTACGCCACCCCAGTTCAGACATGGCCATATGCAAATCAGTCTTGACCCTGTGCCTCATGGGAACAGTCCAGCCCGAACTGCCAAGCCATGTCTTCCCTGGACCGGAATCAAGCATCCTAGGACCGGTTTCTGGCTATCAGCCGTCATCAGCCAGGAAAGCTTGACTCCAGTGGCGTAGTGAGCACGGGACCCACGTCTGGGCATATCCATCCCACTTAGAGCAAAAAAGCGTTACAACAAACAAATGATGGACGGAATGCTGACAATGCAAACATTCTCCCCCAGTCAAGAGATCTGGGTTAAATCCATCGTTCTTTTGCCCACTACGCCACCCCAGTTCAGACATGGCCATATGCAAATCAGTCTTGACCCTGTGCCTCATGGGAACAGTCCAGCCCGAACTGCCAAGCCATGTCTTCCCTAGACCGGAATCAAGCATCCTAGGACCGGTTTCTGGCTATCAGCCGTCATCAGCCAGGATAGCTTGACTCCAGTGGCGTAGTGAGCACGGGACCCACGTCTGGGCATACCCATCCCACTTAGGGCGAAAAAGCGTTACAACAAACAAATGATGGACGGAATGCTGACATTGCAAACATTCTCCCCCAGTCAAGAGATCTGGGTTAAATCCATCGTTCTTTTGCCCACTACACCACCCCAGTTCAGACATGGCCATATGCAAATCAGTCTTGACCCTGTGCCTCATGGGAACAGTCCAGCCCGAACTGCCAAGCCATGTCTTCCCTGGACCGGAATCAAGCATCCTAGGACCGGTTTCTGGCTTTCAGCCGTCATCAGCCGGGATAGCTTGACTCCAGTGGCGTAGTGAGCACGGGACCCACGTCTGGGCATACCCATCCCACTTAGGGCGAAAAAGCGTTACACCAAACAAATGATGGACGGAATGCTGACAATGCAAACATTCTCCCCCAGTCAAGAGATCTGAGTTAAATCCATCGTTCTTTTGCCCACTACGCCACCCCAGTTCAGACATGGCCATATGCAAATCAGTCTTGACCCTGTGCCTCATGGGAACAGTCCAGCCCGAACTGCCAAGCCATGTCTTCCCTGGACCGTAATCAAGCATCCTAGGACCGGTTTCTGGCTATCAGCCGTCATCAGCCAGGATAGCTTGACTCCAGTGGCGTAGTGAGCACGGGACCCACGTCTGGGCATACCCATCCCACTTAGGGCGAAAAAGCGTTACAACAAACAAATGATGAACGGAATGCTGACAATGCAAACATTCTCCCCCAGTCAAGAGATCTGGGTTAAATCCATCGTTCTTTTGCCCACTACGCCACCCCAGTTCAGACATGGCCATATGCAAATCAGTCATGACCCTGTGCCTCATGGGAACAGTCCAGCCCGAACTGCCAAGCCATGTCTTCCCTGGACCGGAATCAAGCATCCTAGGACCGGTTTCTGGCTATCAGCCGTCATCAGCCAGGATAGCTTGACTCCAGTGGCGTTGTGAGCACGGGACCCACGTCTGGGCATACCCATCCCACTTAGGGCGAAAAAGCGTTACAACAAACAAATGAAAGACGGAATGCTGACAATGCAAACATTCTCCCCCCATCAAGAGATCTGGGTTAAATCCATCGTTCTTTTGCCCACTACGCCACCCCAGTTCAGACATGGCCATATGCAAATCAGTCTTGACCCTGTGCCTCATGGGAACAGTCCAGCCCGAACTGCCAAGCCATGTCTTCCCTGGACCGGAATCAAGCATCCTAGGACCGGTTTCTGGCTATCAGCCGTCATCAGCCAGGATAGCTTGACTCCAGTGGCGTAGTGAGCACGGGACCCACGTCTGGGCATACCCATCCCACTTAGGGCGAAAAAGCGTTACAACAAACAAATGATGGACGGAATGCTCACAATGCAAACATTCTCCCCCAGTCAAGAGATCTGGGTTAAATCCATCGTTCTTTTGCCCACTACGCCACTCCAGTTCAGACATGGCCATTGTCAGCATTCCGTCCATCATTTGTTTGTTGTAACGCTGGGTGGCCCATAGGGCAGGGTGCCGTGTAAGTAAAAAGTAGGATATGTACTATTAAGGTTTGCATGTACTGGTAGTGACAAACAGTTAAATTCATGTTTCACTACTGTGAGGCCTACTCCTCACATAGGTTAGCATTGGGAATTTCTTAAAACACTTTAAAGCTGGAATTCCTGATCAGAAAGATATGCTGCATGATGTTTCATATCTTTGTAATGGTAATGATAAATCCTCTTTAATAATAAAGTTGGATTTTACATTGTTATTTTATAAATGCCTCTTTCCGAAAGTAGGCATTTTATCTGCTCTTTCTGCTCTGTGTACCTGCAGCCTGTCTCCAGTACACTTCTGAGGTGGGTGACAGCTACTCTTTGTGCCTTCCTCTGCACAGCTACAAACACAGGATGGCTGGATGCTACAGAGAACTCATTTGCATTCATCTGCATTCTGATAGCTATTCCTGGGCAGGAAGAGGGGGAGCTGACAATTACATCTGAATAGACAGTGTCCTGTTTCCCATTTAATGGGCTGATGATTCCCTAGTGATAGTCTGGAGCCAGGGCTGGGACAAAAGGAGGGCTTTCAAGGGCCTGCTTTGAAGTCACCCCTACTTCAAAGGCACAACGGGTGTAATACTGGGTCTCTGACCCTACCAAGACTACCAACTACTGGACCTGTGAAGAACTCTGTCAGGAGTAAGGACTGCCACTGTGATTGATTGCTGCTGTGAAAGAACTGCTTTTCTGCCCTGCTGATGACAAGGTCTGGACCCATCTCCCTTCAACCCAGAGTGATTCCAAGGGGTTGCTGGCTTTCCTTTGTTTTGAAGTCTCAGGCCCCTCAAAGACTTCCTTCAACCCTGCAATAGCATCTGGACTTTGCCGTCTGTGAGTCTTGCTAAGTGGTACCAATCCAGTCCCAGGCCCTTGAAAGTTGACTTCTGTTGTCCAGAACCATCAAAATCGATGAAGTGACAGCTTTGCGCTGATCGGAACAATGCATTGCCCTTCAACGTCAACGCAGTTGCCGATCGACGATATCGCTTTGACGGACTGCGCGGCTGGATAACGATGGACAGTGCAGCTCAACAACAATGCAGCAGCTGCATCATAAAAGAGTTCATCGGGGAAGCCTTCAGTGCTTGCACAGATCCAAAGCCATACATCAAGCCTTCGACATCTAGACTTGCTCCATCCAAGGTACTTTTTCAGTGGGACCTGCCTGAATCCTGTAGCCAGTCTGCCCTCCATCGCGGTCGGCCAGAACTTTAGATTCACCTTGGTTCAGTGCAACCTCAAGTAACCCCTAAGCGCTATTTGTTTGTAAGCACTACTATTCTTTAAAGGTTCACAACTCCGATTCTGCTCATTTGATGTTTGTCATTTTGGTCTTGTTTAGCTTATAAAACTATAATCTATTTTTCTAACACTCTGTGGAGTACTTTTGTGGTGTTTTAATTGAGTTACTGTGCAGGGGTGTGTGTGTTACTTTACACATTGCCTCTTTCGATGAGCCTTGCCAAGCTACCAGAAGGTGAGCTGAGATTTTCTTTGAGTATGTATCTACCTTACCCTGACTAGAGTGGTGGTTCCTGCTTCTACAGTGTGCATACTCTGACAACCAGAAACTCATTTTTTAACAAGTAGTTCTTGGGGTGTGAGTTTGATAATGGCATCCAAGACAAAGGGGAGGAACGCAGAAAGTGCTCCCTGTGAAATTCCTGGCAATCTGACTGTGGAGATCTGGAAGGAACAAAATGCTAGCAGGTGTAGCTCAGGCATACTTTTTTTTGGTGTGTTATATAGCTCAAACTCAACCCGAAGATATCAGGTATCAGAGTGCTTTATATGAGCACCAGTTTTGTTACAGATGGGCACATTCATTTTTGTTAGGCACGGGGAGATTAAGTGATTTGCCCAGTTTTGCATGTGGGGGAATGCTATTAGGCTTTGCAGTTGGTGGATGGAGACTTGGCCTAATCTTAATCAGCAATTGAGTGATGGACTCCCTCCTCAGTCTGTAGAATTTGATGACTTCATCCTCCCTGAGGTCAATGAGAGATATGCCCTGCCAAAACAGACGCTCCCTCGTCCTTCGCTGCCCATGTGGTGGGCTCTCCTAGAGACAACAAGTTGCAGGATAATGACCTCCATGGCGTAGTTGAGCTTACCAAAATGTTTTGTGAGGTTGCTGTTTTTGTAACACAGCCACTGCATCATTTCCTACACTTATATTGCATATATTACATTATGCTTGGCTCAGCGTGTTTTGGCACAACTTTTGCCCCACACAAACCTTATAGAATGATGCATTTTGGCAAATGTGTTGTTTTATAAATATGACTTACTGCCTGCGCCACCACTGCATAACAATTCATGTACAGCACCGGCACAAGCTTTTGATAAATATACCCCTCAACTTGGTTTCAGAAGCCCAGAATAGTACACACTGAACAGGTGTCAATCAATTAGAATACCTTTTCCTAAACATAAAAATAATCAATGGCCATAAATATTGGTGGGTGCCCACACATCTTCATATCCCTGTTAAGTCTCTTTTGCTGTTTTTGTGGTTTTATCAGAGGTTAATCTGTCTCCTAAACATAGAGGCCAGAATGGCCAGAATATTGACGATTGATCACACATAACGTAACTTAAGAGAAAAGCACTGATAGAGCCGCTACTAAGACCACAATCCTTCAGACAGAAATTTGTTATTTTTAACTCACAGATTCATAATTTCAGATCTGAAACTTTTTTTATTCCAACTATTCACAAAAAATTGCGATTGCTACTTGATTATCAAAAAGGAGAGCACTACTAACAAGAATTAGCAAAGCCAATAGGCCTGGCTTGTTTTGGTGCATGTCGGTTTGTATTGAGTGATATATCTGCATTCAAAAACAGTATATCTCACAGAGGAGAATCGAAATACAGATTAAACAGCATGCTACAGAAAGCACAGGATTTTAATTTACATGCTTTAAGACACTCAATAGGCCATGCCTCTTGGAAAGAATTCTTATGCATACTTCTTAGGTGACATACCTTTTTGAGTTTGAAATGCTTTATTGAATACTTAGTTAATACAGAAACATATTAGCATGTACAGATAATAAAATCAAAATACAAAATTAAGACAAAGGTGAGGCTAACATCATGTATAGAGATGCAAAAGCATTTTGTAAGGTTTTACAAATGGGAGGGGAGGGAGAAAGAGAGAGGGGATAAATAAAGGAAAAAAAGGGGATATTAACATTACTATATATACATGAACAAAAAATGAGGCATACCGGCAGGCAAAAGCAAGAGCATCAAAACATCTTATTTAGCATTAGAATATATATAATGTAAGAACCATGAAAAGAGAGAGGAAAGGAGGACAGAGCAAATATCATTCAAGGAGGTTTAAAATTTTCGGAAGTGGTATGAGAGTTTTTCTTCAAGGCCATGCGGTCAAGGTATATGGTAAGGGGTAACCAGAAGAGATCTCTGTTAAGGGTGGGAGTGCAGGAAGAGGCAAATGAAATATCAAGTCTATGAAAATGGCATAGGGAATTCCACCAACAATGTATAGAGAGATTAGTGAAGGTTTTCCAATTGAAAGATATATGTTGGAATGCGAGAGCAAGCATGAGATCAAATAAACCATGACAGTGTTTGGGCAAATTTAAAGAATCAGAGAGGCTACCTGTAAAGAGAAGAGATGCAGAGAAGGGAATAGAAATTGTAAAAATACGAGAGATGTAGGACCAAACGTCATCCCAGAATTTAGCAACAGGAGGACATAGAAAAAGGAGATGAAGAAGATCAGAATCAGGAAGACCACAAGTCCAACAATTAGAATCAGGAGAAATAGAAAGACGAAATAAAGAAGATGGAGAAAAGAAGAGTCTATGATATAGAAAGAACAAAGATTGGGTAAGAGAAGCGGAGCGGGACATTTTTAGAGATCTGGACCACATTTTATCCCAAAGAGCAACAGACCACTCACATCCCAAATCCGACTCCCAAGCAAGTTCTATTTTAGTCTTCGCACGATCTGGATTGGGAGAAAAGAAAAATTTATAGATAAGAGAAGCTTTAGGAAAAGTAGAAAGAATTTTAAGAAGGGGAGATTGAGAAATAGAAGAAGATGAAGAAGGGAGAGAATAGTAAACATCAAGAATAATTGCCATAAGAATGGTGAATTTGTGAGAAAAAGAGCGGGGACAGCATAATAGGAGTTGAAATTGAGGAAATGAGCAGGGTGAGAGGCCATCAAAAAGCTGATTGACCCATATGAGACCTTTCAATCTCCAAGAGTTCCAACAAATGGGTCTGTTGTTTAGGAGAATAAGCGAATTGTACCAAATGGGGGATTCTAAAAAAGATTCACGGGTAATAGTGTTAGAGTGGAACAAATGTTTCAAGAGAGAAGAGGTATGTCTAAATAAGGGAGGGGAAGTATAAGAATTCTTGGTGGAGAAACGTATAACTTCGGTAAAGGAAAAGGGTAACAACAGTGTTTGTTCTATAGAGAACCAAAGGGGAGTAAAAGGAGAGGATGCTGATGAAAGCGATCTAGAGGCCTGACGTAGTGAAAAAGATTTGTGATAGAGACGAAATCTTGGAATTGACTCCACCATTCGATTTTGGCTTGCGAAGAGAGGCTAAAGCAAATCTAGGTCTCTTATTTTTCCAAAGAAATCTGGAAAGACAGGAGTCTAGACGTTTAAAATGAATATTGGGAATATGAACAGGGAGCATGGAAAAGACGTAAATTAGAACGGGAGCTATCATCATCTTAATAGAGTCCAACCGTCCCCACCAGGAAAGAAAGAGAGGATTCCAAGAGGAAAGTGACTTGTCAATACGGGAAAGAACTGCAGACATGTTTAACTGTATGGAAGAAGCAATGGAGTTAGAGAACCATATACCCAGATATTTAATTTTCGAACCGTTCCAGGCAAACCCAGTTGAAGAAAAAAGATGAGGGAGGCAGAATTTTGTAAGAGGGAGAATCTCAGTCTTATCGGAATTAATTTTATACCCGGAAACCTGTGAGAAAGAATCAAATTTGAGTAATAGGGCAGGAATAGATGTTTCTGGAGCAGAAATAAATAAAAGAATATCATCTGCATACGCAGAGAGTTTCGACTGACTATCCCCATAAGGAAAACCAGAGATGGAAACATTGTTACGAATAGCGGTCAAAAAGGGTTCAAGAGCTAAAACAAAGAGAAGTGGGGATAGAGGACATCCTTGACGAACACCACGCTGAAGAGAAACATAAGAAGAGACATGACCGTTAACAAGAACCGAAGCTTTAGGAGAAGAATAAAAGAGATATGAATTTGGGGCCAAAGCCATGCCAACGTAATGAAGCAAACAGAAAAGACCAGTCCACTCTGTCGAATGCCTTTTCCGCATCAACAGAGATAGCAGCAAGAGGAATGGAAAGGGAGGAGGCTTTATTTTAAACATTGAGGAAAAGAAGCGAGTTATCAGAAGTGAGTCTACCTTTAACAAAGCCACATTGCTCCTTACCAATAAGATGGGGCATAAGAGGATCCAGACGTAGAGCAAGCAATTTAGCAAATAATTTATAATCCACATTGACTAAAGATATTGGTCTATAGTTTTTACAAAATTGGGGATCACGGCCATCTTTGGGAATGAGACATATGGTAGCTTCTTGGAAAGTCCCAGCTGTCTTACCAGATAAGTAGAATGATTGAAAGAGGACTAAGAGTCTAGGAAGTAAGAGATCAGAAAAGTGCATATAAAATTCAACAGAAAAAACCATCGGGCCCAGGTGATTTCCCTTTAGTGAGAATGCTCAAGGTTTTAGAAAGTTCAGCAAGAGAAAGGTCATGTTCAAGATCAATAAAGTTAAGATGAGAGATAGAGGGAATAGGAAGCTTCTCAAAGTATGATTGAATAAGAGAAGGGGCGGGAGGAGATTCTGGAGTATAGAGAGACTGATAAAAAAGTTTAAATTGATCAAGAATATCTTGATCTTTGTGTAAAAGAGAATTATCGGAAGAATAGATAGTATCTATAAAAGTACGCTCTTTACGCGACTTTAGATAATTAGCCAAGAGCTTGCCTGACTTATTACGACCACCATAATAACGAGTGCTACTATGAAGAAGTATTGAAGAAGCATTATCAGTAGTGGATTTATTAAATTCCAGTTTAGCTCGTATGAGATCAGGTGAGATGGATTTAGTGGAAGAGGTGTAAAATTCATGTTCTAGAGATTTTATATGGGTTAATAAGGTTTCCCGTTTGTGAAGAAAGTGTTTCTTTTTCTTAGAAACAAAGTCAATAAGGAACCCTCTTGCTGTAGCTTTAAAGGAATCCCAAAGAAGATAAGGGGACAAAGTAGGATCATCATTGAGCAAAAAGAATTTGTTATCAAAAAAGCGAAAAGAAGAGGAAAAAAGAGGATCAGCAAGAAGAGAGTTATTAAACCGCCAGCGTGAAGGTTTAGGATGTGGAGGGAGTAAATCAAGGTCTGTTACAATTGGAGCGTGATCTGAAATAACTATGGGTTCAATAGAAGAAGATAAAAGATTTTGGGATAGGGATTGAGAAAGAAAAATATAGTCAAGACGAGAAAGGGATGCATGAGGGGGAGAGAAAAAGGAGTAATCAAGGGTATCAGGATGTGAAAGTCTCCATGAGTCAATGAGGTGTGATTGGGAGATAGTGTCAAGAAATTGTTTGTGGGACTTGTGGGGAATAAAACGAACAGATGACTTGCGGTCAAGAAACGGATCAACAATCTGGTTACAATCACCACCTAAAATAAACATTGCATCACAATATTGCACACATTTTGATGTGATTAAAGGCCAAAAAGAATAATCAGGTTGCGTAGGGCCATAAACATTAAAGACAGTTAAAGGTACATTGTTAATTAATAATTTAGCTAATACCCATCGACCATAAGTGTCATTATCTTCGAAGACAGTTTTACACTTTAGTTTCTTGTGACATAGAATAGCAAAACCATTTTTTTTATTGGAGGATGGGGAGAATAAAACTGTACCCACCCAGCTTCTCCTCAACTTAAGCGATTTAGCTTCAGTGAGATGAGTTTCTTGTAAAAGAACTATATCTGGGTTATAAGAAGCCAGATGGGAGAGTATTCTCTGTCGCTTAATAGGATTAATAAAACCTTTTACATTCCAGGAGATAACTTTGAATGTAAAAAAATAAAGATATAAACGAAACAATAACTACAATTACAAGAAGAAAGAAAAGAATGCTAAGAGATAAAGGGAAAGGAAGATGAGAAAATAGAGCAATCGTGGAGGAAATGTTGAAAAAATAGAAGGAAAAGAAGTTGAAAAAAGTATATATAGAACGAGAAAAAATTGATAGGGACAGGACAAAAGAAAAGGGTATAACTAATAAGTAAGAGGGGAAAAAAAGGAAAAGAGGAAAGGAAAAAGGAAGAAAAATTACAAGAAGAGACAGTACATATCCAAAAAGGATGACTGAGGACAACATACCTGAGGGGGAGACGAAAAAGGAGGACAGTGAGACAATGGCGACACTCAACAGGATGTACCACCCATAATTGGGAGTCCGAACCGGACCAGGACTTGAGAACGTAGGAGAAGAATCAAACGAGTTGAGGAGAAGTAAACCAATCAATCTATATGCAAGAATAAAGGAAACAGTTGACCCAGGGACACTATGAATAAAAAAGAGAAAAACCAAACAACTACCATATAACGAGAGAAATAACAGGTCATAAAACTAGTAATAGTCAAAGAGCAAACATGAAAAAGAGGAAGAAGATATTAAAACAATTCTGTAGAACATCAAACATCCAATATTGCAATGTAACAAAGAACAAGAAGTGCGAACATAAGGACACAAAATCTGTAAGGAAACAAGAAGATTAAATGATCAGCCATTAGAAGAAGAGGAGGTCTCCATGCCATTGGGAGTCTGAATATGAATAAAGTTTTTAAGTTCCATGTTTGATTTTGATAAGTAACTTTGAAGAGGCATGGATGGAATAAACCATATCGAGCACCAAGAGAGCGCAAGGGAGGACGAAGGTTGAGGAATTCTTTTTGTCTGGCTGCAGTAGCATTGGAGACATCCTGTGAAAGATACACCCTCTGACCCATCCATAAAATTTGACGTTTAGATCTGGCTGCAGAGAGGATTGAGAGAAGATCTGTAAACTTCAGGAAAAGAATAATGACACCCCGTGCTTTAGTGGTAGTGGATGTGCGAGGACCAAGTCTGTGAGCTCTCTGGATGCTTAGAGAAGTGGTAGATGGCAAGTCTAAGAGTTTCGGAAGAAAGGAGGTGAAGAATGAGACAGGGTCATCTCCCTCCAGGGATTCTGGCAAACCATAAATACGTAAGTTATTTCTCCTATTCCTATTTTCCAAATCCTCAGCGTGTTGTTTAAGGGCGAGAACCGATTTCTCCAAGGAAGAAATACGTTGTGAGTTAGCTGGAATCTCTGAGACCTGTTGTTCCACAGACGACACTCTGTTTTCTATTGCAGACCATTTTTCCTCAAGAACTTGCATCTTGTTGTTGGATTCCTCTACAAACGGTCGCAAAGCGCATATCTCATCTAGAAGAAGTTCCATAGAAATGGGAGATGGAGTTTTAATCAGGAGAGGGAGGATCCTGCTTCAGGCGCTTAGAGGATGCAGCAGGTGAAGAGGATTTGCCTCCGGAGGGCTGCGCTGAAGAGGAACGATTAGAAGAAACTCCAGCCATGTGGCCTGCGTTAGCAAGAGAGTCCAATGCTGAGAAGGATGAATATGTTGCCAAAGGAACACGTTTGGAAGGAATAAAAACAAACTTTGGACTATGCAGCTTTCCCATAAATACACAATCTCTGGGCGTCAGATACACGGCGTCTCAGTTGATGGTGTGGAGCTTTTATGTAATCTAGGGAACATACTATTCACTGTTAGAATCTCCTAAATAGCAAATAGGGTATTTGAAGAAAATGAAGTAAATGTCCCATACATATGCAACCCTCTGAGAGACTCCGCAGCATTCCCATAAATATGCAGCCTCTGGGCGTCAGATACACGGTGTCTTAGTTGATGGTATATAGCTTGAACACAATTTATGTAGTCAAGGGAGCTTACTATGCACTTTTAGAATCTCCTATATGACGAACAGGGCAGTTGGAGAAAATGAAGTAAATGTCCCACAAATATGCAAGCCTCCGAAAGCCAAATGCACAGTTCCTCAGCTAATGGTGTTAGGCATGGACACAGAGTGTGCAATCCAGGAAATACACTATTCATAAATAGAGTCTCCTATGTAGCGGGTAGTTGAAGTAAGTATCTGAAAAGCAGTATTTATGTATCGTTCAGTAGTAAAAAATAGTTGAGGAGAATTGTACAGCAAATGGCAAGCCGAGCGCTGAAACAAACATCCTGAGACGAAAAGATTAGGAATTATCCACTTTGGCATCAATATTTAAATTGACATGAGAAGAGGGATATGGAAGTGTTGTAGAAGGCATCCCATGAAAATTATCTCCACAGAAGCGGCAGTTCCGAGTATAAGGCGCGCATATTCAAAATGGCGGGCGCGTCAGGGAACAATTGGAACGAAGTAAAGAATATGAAGCGCGACGCGCTGAATTTCAAAAATGGGCTCACCGGATGCGCGAGGCATTCCGGAACAGAATGCGGGCTGACAACAAGTTGAGCTTGATGAGAAACCGCATCGGCACCGTCTGAGATGGTCCCGGTACGACGGAGCGGAATCCCTAGACGGCCATCTTGCGCGGTGCCTTAGCCACGCCCCGACATACCTTTTTGAAACCCCCTCCCACGTTTTTCAACCTACTTAAAGCCTTGGCAACCCATTAATGTCAGCTCCTACCACATTAAACACCTCACCTAACAATGCAAGAATTATAGTCTGCTTGCACTGAAGGAAGAAGGCCTTGTGTCAGGTTTAAAGTGCATGTAGGGTGCCAACTTAGGAAAGTGGTGGCATAACATAACATAGCGTAACATAACATAACATGACACAACATAACATAGCATAATATGGTTGATCTGACAGCTGTCCTCCATCATGTATTTTTAGAGCATCATGAACAACAATGTACACTGAATGCACCACTAACAGTAAAATATTTTTCATAAGCCATTCATGGAAAGATCCACTCACAAAATATACCCCTTAACTCCATAGGGTCGCATTTGAAAACGTCGTCCATTTTCTTCTCACCTGTACTCTAGATCACACATTTTCCAAAAGGTCATCTTCTTGCATGAGAATTCGGGAATACAAGTAGGAGCTCTACTTCCTGCTGGGACAAAAAGTTAGAATTTATAATTTGACATTATATTTTACGAAGCGGGATCTACCTTTGAGATAAATGAATTTGCGAACGTACTTTCATTAGTTTCGTGACTATTCGTTGCAACTGGGCAATTATTTCTAAGATGCCGTGTTTTCTCGTCTGTTCATCATAGTGAGTCTTTGTCACTCATGGTGAATGTTCATTTTCAGAATTGTACCTATGTACAGATTCTTTTTTTTCAAATAGATAAATAAACTGCAATGTGTTTTAATTGAAATATGACATATTTGTTGTTAATATGCCCATTAAAACTGTGCACAAATGTGATTAGCTCTTCAGCTTCTTATCTGAAAGGTTGACCTCTCCGTTCTTTGTTTCTACAGGGTCCATGTTTTACTCCTTTGTTCTTAAATTTGGATACCAAATTATTGCATGATCTGAATGTCACACAAGTTATACAATAAAATAATTATTTCATAGAATGAGATTTTCTTTCCGGTTTTCTGTGAGAAGCCCCAGTGCGTTGTAAAGGTCTCAAAGGAGTTGTATTTTATACCTGCTTATGTCTCCGACAATTTTTGACTACCATGCATGAAAAATACTGTCTGTGAATTTTTAATTCTGTCAAACTTCCCTAGAAAATTGTCTGATGTCTTTGTAACTCTTAAATGTTTAATGAACTTGGACGTTTAAATAGAAAAGCATGTCACAGGAGTTAGTGCACGGATGTTTTTTGTTCTTGAAAAGTGAAGTTAATTTAGTAGTAATTAAAGTTTGGTTATCATCATTGCGAAATGAAGCCGGGCCCTGCAGATCACAACCATTAATCTTCTTAGAGCGGTGGGTGGAAGGATGATGGCGACTCTGCCCAGAATATGATAGATGAGGCATGGAGTCATGACACAGCACTAACTGCGGCCCGGCCTAAGAATGAAGTGGTCAGCAGCAAGTAATAGGTTTTTAATCATTGAACCACCAAGTTTCAGTGGCAGTGATGGCATCCTGGAAACACGGAAACTAATAATTAGAAGTATTGCAATTAAAATTAAAGTATTTGCATGTGAAAGTTACAACATGGAGATGACCTATTTTCGTCTTTTTGAGGAAAATAAGTGAATATCCTGCTGTGCTGCATTTGCTACTTTGCACTGTAACAAAAGCAAAAATAAAACACAAACGCATGCTTTTTGTGTGATAATATATATGACTTCCTGGTCAGGGACCTGCTCTTCCCCCGCAGCTCCGCTACTAAGTGCCACCGCTCAGGGCACCGGGATCTGATCAGGTAGGTGTCGAGGCCCTTCTCCACCAGCAGGCTTCTGCCTGCGCCTCATTCCTGGTGGTCCAGTGGGAGAGCCTTGCTCGACTTCTGGCCGATGTTGTCTGGCTCTGTCCTTGTGCCACTTTGTTGTTTCTGTCTCTTTTGTGCCTGTGTCTGTCTCTGTGCCACATTGTTGTTTCTGTCTCTTTTGTGCCCGTGTCTGTCTTTGTGCCTTTTTCTGTTTATTCGGCCCATGCCTGTCTCTGTGCCACTTTGTTGTTTCTGTCTCTTTTGTGCCTGTGTCTGCCTCTGCCTTTTTCATTTTTTTGTGCCTGTGTCTGTCTCTGTGCCTTTTTCTGTTTATTCTGTCCCCCTCGTGCCTGTTTTCTGCCTCCTCTCTGTCCTTCCCACAGTTGCTGCCCCCGCGTCCCCTCCCCCCTGCCGGTTCCTGATTCCCACCTCCCAGCTGCGCTTCCCTCCCCCTCCCCTACTTAATGGCGGCTGCTGCGAGGGAGTGTGAGCAAGACCTCTGACCTCCTGGTCAGGGACCTGCTCTCCCTCCGCAGCTCTGATCCTAAGTGCCACCGCTCAGGGCATCGGGATCTGCTCAGGTAGGTGTTGAGGTCCTCCTCCACGCGCAATCTCCTGCCTGCGCCTCATCCCTGGTGTCCAGTGGGAGAGCCTTGCTCTTCTGCTGGCCGCTGTTGTCTGGTTCTGTCCTTGTGCCACTTTGTTATTTCTGCCTCTTTTGTGCCTGTGTCTGTCTCTGTGCCACTTTGTTGTTTCTGTCTCTTTTAGTGCCAGTGTCTGTCTCTGTGCCTTTTTCTGTTTATTCTGTCCCCCTCGTGCCTGTTTTCTGCCTCCGCTCTGTCCTTCCCCCGCTGCAGCCCCCCCTGCCGGTTCCCAATTCCTGCCTCGCAGCTGCGCTTCTCTCCCCTACTTAATGGTGGCCAATGTACGGCCACGCAGCGGACGCACACGCAGCTGGTGCGCTGCTGGGTTGCCGAAGGCGCACCAAAGGCAAGCCCGTCTGCGCCCTTCCATGACCCGACCGCAGCCAATGCCAGGGACCCTGGTTCTCCGGTCATCCATCACTACGACTCTGCTGCTCTCCTCGCACTCAACCTTGGAAGAGACAACAAGTGCCAGAGATCGATGGCAAACACCACCCACAGCCAGTTCTCCTGTCGACACTGCCAACAATCCTTCACCATCAACAGCCCCCCACAACCGTTGAACCCACGACGGACGCCTGCACCACCGAAGCTCGGACTTGCATACTCCTCAATGTGCACTCCCTCCACAGACACGCCACGGAGATCTGGGACCTGCTTGACACCCTCTCACCACACGTTGCCGTCTTCGCAGAAACATGGACCAATGCCACCTCTGGCCGACATCGCCACCACCATCCCCAATGGATACAAGATCCAAAGAAAGGACCACCCTCACCGCCCAGGTGGAGGACTCACCATCGCACATAAGAGCTCCCTCCGACTCTTCAACTCCAGCACAAGCGACCCCCTCTCCAACACAGACCACTTCCAGATCCAAACCAGCCCCAGAACCACGCTGCACAGGACCCTCGTCTACAGACCCCCCGGGCCTCACGCCTCTTCTGCCACCACAATTGCCGAACCTTGTCACACCCCACGCCATCGCCTCCACAGACTACATCGTCATCGGAGACCTGAACTTCCACCTCAACAACCGCAGCAACACCGACTCCACCACCCTCGCTAACCTCGGACTGAAGCAGCTCATCACCACCCCCACCCACAGAGCTAGACACACCCTCAAACCGATCTTCACATGAGGGACAAACATCCACTTCAGCAACACCAAGCAGCCCCTCTGGACAGACCACCAATGCGTACACTTCACCCTCAACACCACCACTGCACCCAAACCCGCCTGCGCCTACCACAAAGAAACTGGAGCAAGATCACCGAGGAACACATCAACACCACTCTCCTCCACAACCCCCCTCTGCCACGACCAACGCCAACTCTCCAGCCAAAGAACTACACCGATGGATCTCCGGCTGCACTGACAAACTCGCACCCCTCCGCCACCCCATCAAACAACGCCCCCTGAAGGCCGCCTGGTTCACCACAGGCCTCCAAGAAGCCAGGCGCTCCTGCAGATGCTTCAAGAAACTCTGACGGAACAGGAAAATCACTGAAGACCAGAACAACTACAGGAACGTCATGAATGAATACCACAAGCGCATAAGAGCCACCAAGCGGACCTTTATCAAGAAAAATATCCACACCAACGCAAGTAACGCAAAAGAACTCTTCAACGTCATACAGCAGTTCACCAAACCCCCCAGTGAAGCCATGCACGTCACACCATCTCAGGCCTTCTGCAACAAGCTCAGCTCCTACTTCCACATGAAAATCAAGGCCCTCTATGACAACTTCAGCGAATAGACTCCAGACACCAGCCCCCTCTCCCTCACCGACGGCGACAACCAGCCAACCATCACCACCTGAAAACCTGCCACCACTGAAGACACCACCACGACCATGAAGAACAATCACTCAGGAGCCCCCACAGACCCCTGCCCACTACACATCAACCACAGAGCCGCCGCCACCATAGCACCTGAACTAGGCTGGACCATCAATGCCTCCCTCAAATCCAGAATCTTCCCTGACCACTGGAAGTGGGCAGAGGTCAAGCCTCTCCTCAAGAAACCCTTGGCCGACCTGATGGACCTGAAAAACTGCCGGCTCATGTCTTTCCTTCCCTTCACAGCCAGAGTCACCGAGAGATTCATCACCACCCAGGTGACCACCTTCATCAAAGAGAACAGCATCCTCGACTCCTCCCAGTCTGGATTTCGCAGCAACCACAGCACCAAGACTGCCCTCCTGGCCACCACCGATGACATCCGCATGCTGCACGACCAGGGCCACACTGCGGCCCTCATCCTACTCGACCTCACTGCAGCCTTCGACACCGTCTCACACCACACTCTCGCAGCCAGACTCTACAACGCTGGTATTCGAGGAACCGCCCTCGATTGGATCCACTCCTTTCTCTCCGGCAGAACCCAAAGGATCAGTCTCCCTCCCTTTTTCTCTAAACCTACAGAGATCAACTGTGGAGTACCCCAAGGATCCTCGCTCAGCCCCATGCTCTTCAACATCTACATGGCCCCCTCGCCGCCATCGTCAGACAGCATGGGCTCAGCATAGTATCTTACGCCGATGACACCCAGCTCATCCTCTCTCTCACGAAGAACCCCGAAGACACCAGACTCAGCTTCCAAGAAGGAATGAAAGATGTCGCAGTCTGGAAGAGTGACAGCTGCCTAAAACTGAACTCAGAGAAGACAGTTATCTCTGCTGAGTGTTCGCAAACATTTTCAGCAAAAGGATGTGATGTATGACAGTGGCACTGCACTTATTCGAGTTATGAAATAGAGCTGCTATTCATTTAATATGTGCAGTGAATGTTTTGGTACTGATTCCAGGTTGTTAGAGTTAACAGTGTCTGGTATTTCTACCTAGGCATGATAAACCTGGCCAAAAAGTCAATACGAAAGCATCTAAATTCAATTGGAAGCCGACATTAGTGGCATAATGACTAAGCCAAGCAAATGAAATGGGCGAATATATTTTCTGCGATGTAGTAGCTATTATTGCCAAAGTAGAAGTTTCCATCACACAAGAGAACTTGAATATACAGTAAAAATGTTAAGAGTAAATATTAAAGGAAAAAGATGTGCAGCATAAAGCAATACTAATGTTTGCAGAAAAAAGAACACTGTCCTGGAGGCCTGGAATAAGAGCACCAGCATTAAAGATGCTGCATTTCCAGGGAAGGGCAATTTTAGAATCTTAGCAAAGGCAGCTGACAAAATGTGGAAAAATCTGTGAAGACTCAGGGCCTCATTTACAAAAGGCCTGCGCTGCCATAGTGTCACTTTTTAGGAGGCTTCGGTGACACAGGCCTCTCAATCATATCTCTGAGGCAACGCAAAGTCACCTGGTGCTGCTCTCATAGCATGAGAGCAAAGTCTGGATTGGGTAGGGAGCTTGATTTCCCATAGACTCCTGGGAGAGCACCAAGGCGGGCCTCAGAGGCAGTGGCAGCAGAATAAAGGTACGTTTAAAAAAATTTATTTTCCCCATCTTTCTCCCCGTCAGTTCACCCCCAGCCCCCACTTTCGTTTTATTGCAGCTGCCACTGCCAGTTTGAAGCAGTTTGTCTCCTATACAAGCCAGGAGGAAAAACACAGGATACTAACAATTTGTTTGCCAATGGGGATGGCTCCCCTGGTAGAAGATTATGCCACTTGGGGTACAGTACTTGCTACAGTATATACCAAAATGCAAGTTACCCCTTCTTTGGCAGATTTACCTGAGGTTTTAAAACAGGTACAATGTGAGCAAGGGGCAGCACCTTCCCTGGACTTAGGGGTGTAATAATTGGACAATTTTGCCGCATTATCTCCCATAATGTTGAGTAAAGTTAAAGGGGAAGCCGCAGCGTTAGCCATTCACCAACGCCTAAGGGAGTTGCCTCCTGCACAACAGGAGTACAAATGGTCTAAAATTATCGAAGAAACCTTGGGTAGAGATAAGTTGGGAGCTCGATCAGGAAACCACAGTTAAAGAGTCATTCTGAAAAGGACAATCCTAAGCAAGCACCCAACTCTTCCAAAAAGAAGAAGCGGTACAGCAAGAAAAAACAAAATCATGGGGTGGGTCTCCTGCCCAGGAGTCTACCCAATGTTTTTACAATATATGTAACTGTAATAATGTTAAACCACCTGACAGGTATCAAGATACTGAAACATGTTCCTCTCATTCTTTTCAGGACACATCTGGCAGACATTTGGAGAGATGAGGATGATCAGAGCGCAGATCAGAACTGCATGTAAAACCAAGAAAGGTCTCACAATGCTCATCTGAATACATAATTAAAATGGAAGACAAGCCTAAAATATTGAGGACCCTGCTTCTGAACGGGGAGTGGGCATTGACAATGCTGGACTGCATGGCAGAAATCACAATAGCCAGAACCTGATGGATTGTCTTATAGGAGTAGCGCTGAGTGAATATATCATGGTGAATTCCAACTATGGTTGGAAGAGGACATAGCCAGATTTATAAATATCCTTTTTAGGAGGAACTCACTCAAGGTTATGACATTGTACTGCCTGAAAAAGCTTGGCCACCTGAGTTTGTGATGGATTGCCCAAATGGGCAAATAGTGACTTTACCAGCCTTTTCTGACCTTGTTCCAGAAGCAGTTAAACACTCATACACCATGGTGTGGGCTTTAGCGTTAGCTCCTTCTTCATACCGCAACCATGTTGGGTGGGATGATGGTTCACCTTATCATGATATACAATTGAGGACTACCAACAACCTCAAAGACAATACCCAATAAAAAATGAAGCAAAACAACAAGTAAGGAAATCCTAACACAACTTGAATATCAGGGGGTGATTGAAAGCTGCATCTCTTCAATGGATAATCCTCTGTTTCCAGTGATGAAATCAGATCAATCATACTGTCTAGTATTAGGTCACAAACATTTGAACACAGCAACTCACACATTTGCACTACAAAATGCACACAGTGCAGCACTAAAGAATAACATTGTGTAGAAAAAATACAAAACAACACTAAGGGTCCCATTACGATGTCCGCCCGCCACCGTTATGAAAAACGGGACCAACCACTAGAGGTGCGGCAGCCCCACGGGGGCAATCAGGATGCGTTCGCCACCCTGGCAGTCGCATCCCGCATCTTTTCCATTGCGGCGGGCGGGCGGTGCTGTAAGGAGCACCCGCTGCAATGTAAAAGTGGCATGTTGTGCATTGACATGCACAACATGACAGGCACCACGCGGTGCCTGCCACCTAGTGCATGCCAATATAGGGTGGTACCATGGGTACCCCCAAGTGCAACCCCCACCCCCAACACCCCCGGGGCATGCACTTGACAGGAGTGGACCATATAATCTTGGGGTCGCTCACATAAGCTACAGATTCAATTTTTACAAATCAAAAATTGCCAACCTCGGTGTTCTGTTTCTGAGATACAAGATGTCAAGTGAGGGCAAGAGCCTGGTGATGCATTTTTTTTTTAAATGTGCATTGCTTACACTTACAACAACTCTGAACGATTACAATACATATTAGGATTTCTAAATTTTGGCAGAACATACAATTCTGATTACGCAGAATGGGTAAAACTATTCTACGACCCTATTAGTCCAGACTTTTCAAGAACACATTGGACACAAGAACACACAGACATTTTACGTTCAGTTTAAGCAGACATAATATAATAATAACAATAATAGAAACATTTAATATAGCACACAAATCACTCCCGGAGGAGCTACTCATCGCTGATGATAGCTTCCAAACATTTACATGCACGTATGAACACAACAAACTCTATGATCCATGTAATCATGGGTGCATCAGGTTAGACACATGGCATGTTTAACGAAGGTGGCAAAGTACCGTTTGCATATAAAACGCATCTCTATACAAGTGCTGAAATGCGTTTTGCACCAACTGAAAAAATACTGACAGCAGTTCTGACTGCTGTAGTGAGAGTGTGTACCCTGGCTCAAGGGAATCAATTGTTAAAGTACACAAAATGTAAATTTCTAAACTTATACTTATACCTTTGATTTATAATGTATGCAACACCTTCAAATATTTTAACTTGTGCAATTCAATACACAATGTATTCAACGCGGTAGCCACACTGTAATCATTATAGCTCACCACTCTATAATGCACTGTGCACTCACAAAGGATTAGATCTGAGATGTCTTAACTGTTCTTGTAATACTAATATTTTGCATAGCACGAGTGAGATCAAGGTAAACAATATAAGCAATGCATGTAGAAGACCCAAGTTGTAGTTAATGTAGTGTGGCTACACTGTAATGTTAGCTGTGATTGGAGCCTGACTGCCTGGGAGGAAAAGGAATAGTTCTGCCAAGGGGCAGCTAACATTTGCCTATGACGGAGAAGCCTCTTTGAAATTAATCCAGTTCCTGAGCCCCAGCCCACCAGTCAAGCTATCAAAGGAAACAACAATTCCCCATATCCTGGTCTGGGAGCAGTTTTCACACGTCTTCAAATGCTGATTACTGAATGGCAGGAATGGGGGAACAAATGACAATTGGCTTCCAAAGGCTTTAGACAGGGGAAAGGTAGTTTTCTAAAATTACCTTTTCCTTAATTGTTTATCAGATATCCAACTTTGCCATTGAACTGGATTTTTTATTTTTCGTTATTTTTTTTCTTGAATAAATAAATAAACCCCCTTCCCACCTGATATCTGTCAAGTGTGTATGCAGGGTCTGACGTGGAACAATACAGCCAATGATTAATTGCCACTAATTGCGAGGCCCAGTAGTAGAGTTGCATGTCCGGAAGTGCGATCCCACTGTTGTACCATCCCTTGGGCAGCTTGGACAGTGCTGTACGGGGCGCTTCCCCACTCCATAGTACTGAGCGGACCTCGCTTTCTATATTGTTGTAGTATGAGTTGGGTATCCTATATGGGCAGTTTTGGAGGATATACAAAAACCTCGGGAGAGCTAGCATCTTAAACAGGGCGGCTCGGCCTAGCAGGGAAAGCATTAGTGTTCTACAGGGTTTGACATCGCTGCGGAGTCGGTCTAAAGGGACAGCTAAATTTTCTTCATAAAAGAGCTGAGGGTCATGAGTAATAAAGACTCCCAGATAATGAAATCCATCACTAGCTATCATAATTTCACAGACTGGTGGAAGCCTGGGGACTGGGCCTCGGAGAACAAACAGCACCGATTTAGCCCAGTTAATAGCATATCTGGTGTATTTGCCAAAGTTTGTGACAATGTTCAAGAGCCCACGTATTGAAGAGTAGGGGGACGCTAAGTATATTCAGATGTCATCCGCATATAGCGATATTCTGTCTTCTGTTTCTTTCTCCCATTTCAGCACCCTAAGTCCGGCATCTCCTCTCACCCACGATGCCAGAGGCTCCAGCATTAAGGCAAAAAGCAGGGGGGATAGGGGACAGCCCTGCCTAGTGCCCCTACCCAGTGGAAATATACGGGACGTGCGGTCATTAACCTTTACTTGACCCCGTAACTCAGTATAGAGCAGCCTGATCCACCCTAGGAACCTAGGCCCGAACCCCAGGCGTAGCTGCATTGCAAACAAGTATGGCCATTCGAAGGAATCAAATGCCATGGAGGCATCGAGAGAAAGTACCACTGCATCATCATCTATACATGGTTGACGTCCCAGGACATTGTGGATACGTCGGATATTCAGGGCTGTATTCCGTCCCGGCATGAAGCTCGACTGGTCAGCATGAACTAGGGATGGGAGCATTGCCACTAAACGAGAGGCCAGGAGCTTCGCTAGCACCTTAGCATCTACGTTATTTAAGATTGGTCGGTAAGAACCGCAGTTTTCCACGGGTTTTCCTGGTTTCAGGATAACCACTATAGATGGCAAACGTTGGTCAGCATGGAGGATTCCTTTTTCTAGGCTGTCATTGTACATATTGCGGAGGTGAGGTGCAACCCGTGGGGCCACCGCTTTGAGAAATTCAATAGGGACTCCATTGGGGCCCATTGCTTTCCCAGATTGGATGCTAAATATTGCTTTGCATATTTTCTCATCTGTAATGTCCATTTCCAGGACATCACTATCATCCTTTGATAAGGACGGAAGACACATGTCTGCTAACAATTGCCGCATATGCGGTTGAGGAGGTATACACCGCCTCCAGATAATCTGCAAAGGCTTCCGCTATCTCTTGAGGATCTGAAATCTGTGCCCTCCCTTATAAGGACAATCTAGACACCCATCGCTCCCACCTGCTCCCTTTCTTTCAACCACGCTAGCATCTTCCCCATTCTATCTCCCAGCTCGTATATTTTGTGTTGGGTGTGTAACAGACGAGCTCTAGTTTTCTACCTTGCCAACATTTTATGTTCCAGCAGCTTAATAGATAATTGGTGTGCAGTGGCCTCGCTCGGTAAGAAGGACTGTTGCCCTTCCAATTGCTGGAGGTCCCCTTCTAATTGCGTCAATTGTTCATTTTGTTCCTTGACGTATGCCACTTTTAACTCCAAGGCTTGCCCTTTCATGACTACCTTATACGCCTCCCACACTACCTGCCCTGAATCCACGGATCCAACATTTTCGGTAAAATAATGATCAGTTTGTGTAGCTAAGGTCTCCTTAATATCCGTAATTTTGAGTAGCCAAGGATTAAGGACTATGATAGTTCGCTGACATATACTATGGTAAGTGAGTTCAATCCACACTGGGGAATGCCTCTGGGTAGACCCCGCGGGTGTTGAAACCATCCAACATCTGTTGTGTGTGTAAGGAAATAGTCTATTCAGGACATGACATACTCCTGTGTGCATTAGAATAGTGAGTGTAGTATGTCATATTTGGCTGTAAAACCTGCCACAAGTCTGTCAATGCCAAGGCCCTCGGCAATTCTTCTATCTGGGTGTTGGAACGTGCCAGGGGTCGCTATGGGTGTCTGTCCCGTCGGTCATCCATGGTCATATTAAAGTCCCCCCCCCAGTATTAGGGTACTAACCGGGAGCTCAAGAAGGATCTTTCCTAAGTCACGAAGTGCTTCTTTGCCCAGTGCCGGGGGAAGGTACACTGAGACCACATTGATTGGCTAGCCCTCCCAGCTTGCCTTCAAAACTGTGAACCGCCTCTGTGGATCATCCCAAGTACGGACCGGAGTGAGTGTGAGATTCCTTCGAACCAGTATACCGGGGCCTCTTGAGCCCGATGTGAACCCCGCATGTATCAGGAGTTTATATCCCCAGCGGTTCAGTGCCATGCATTTATATCCCACCAAGTGGGTTTCTTGTATCAACACCAGATCTGGGTCTGTCTCTTAAGATACTGGAGCACCACTCCTCTCTTTATTTTATCCCCCATCCCATTGACGTTCCACATTAATATGGATAACAATGTGTCCTTAGTCTTCTCCATTGGAGGCTAAGTTGACTAAAGATACGGGGACATTCAGGGACAATGAGAAGTGAGAATGCTACCCTCCCCAACCCTGTTGTTGAATGTTTGTATCTGAAACTGCATCCATGTATGCACTGCTGTATGACCTGCCGAGTTACCATTCCTACCTTAAGAGTCTGAATTAGACTAATTGAATCCGATAGCCAACCTTCGTGAACTTGAGAACCAACAATTGAAACCCCCCTCGCTACCCTTCTACCCACCCAACCTCCCCTTCTCCCTGCCCCCCTGCCAGTGGATTTAGAACTACCCACACCCCAACAAGGCAGAGTGCCTGTCACCTCCCCGCTATGTGAGAGGAACTTGGTTTGCAGCTATACCCCATCTGCCACAGTTTAAGGATGAGTCCACGGTATACTGGATATTGAGGCAACATCCCGACCCTTCCCCATGACTCCACTACACTATATCATATAGGCAGGTATTCCACTCTTTTTTCCTTAAAAACAAGTCTCAGTTGGCCACTCCGGTGTGACGTGGAATTCCACTGCGGGAGTTACTCATGTTATGTCCCCCCCTCATAGTTCTCGGAGGTGACCTCCTTTGTCGTCTCAACTGCGTGAAGTGGATTTTGTCTCTCTTCGGTTGGTGTTGCTCCACTGCCGAGTGTTGTTGTCGGACCTCCGAGTTCTAGGTCCCCCATTTCGGTCTTTGTTCGGTTTCTCCACCCAGCGCCAGTACTCCAGCCACTCCCATGCCTCCTCCAGGGAGGAGAAGAACCATGTTTTGACGTCCGATTCAATACGGAGTTTTGCTGGGAAGAGCTTGGCGTATTCTATTTCTTTCTCTCGTAGTGCCCGTTTGACCATTATGAAGCTGCGTCTTTGAGCCTGTACTTTGGTGGTAAAGTCTGGAAAAAAGATTATCTGACTATTCTCCAAGTTAAGAGGTGGGTTCGCCCGTGCCGTTTGGAGAATAACGTCACGGTCTCTATGTCCTTCACCCTGGTGTTCATTTTCCGGAGATCGGCTGTCATCAAGGATACTTCCACATTGACAGTGTCGATACGAGTCTCTAGGGAGGTACGCACTCCCGTAATGGCAGCCATGATGTCCTGGAGTGTCGGTTCTTTCTGCTTTGTTGGCTGGTCCTGGCTGTCTGGAGGTCCTTGCACATCTGCGCTCCCTTCTTCCCCTGCTTTTGACCAGGCAAGCTTGGCTAGTTTGGCCTGCGTGGATGTTTTAGTTCCTTTCCCACTTGCCATCGTAAAGCTGTACTGCTCGATGTTAGATAAGACGTCTGGTGGGCTGGCCCCAGTACTTGCCGCCATCTCCCCTGGGGCTATTCGCTACCCATGTCGGCCTGTCGGGTTTCCTGGACTACTGACCCCTTGCGCGGACTGCTGTATTTCCATTGGGATTTGAAAAGGTGCTTCTGCTGCAATTCGCCAGCTCTCTAGCCCGGGCAGCCCCTTGCTTACAATGGAAGCGCACTAGTACTGGGCACTGGACATGTCTTTTGTCTCCTGGGAAGCCGGAGCGACAAGGATTCCCTCATAGATTCACGGGGACACGGGTCTTACGGATCGATCTCACACAGATCAATATGCCCTCTCTGGGCAGTTGGTCGTGACTGGCTGGTACTGTGTAGGCCCTTGCTCACTCCCAACGGTAAAACACCCTGCGCCTCTGTCCACTCTCAGTTCGCCGGGGGAGCCTCGCGGGGGCCTCAGACTAGGGAGCGGCGCCCAGAGCCGAACCGGCGCGGGATCTGCTTCTTATGTTCCTCCTTGAGATGGACTCAGTGTTGGGACCTAGTATGCTCTGGGAAGCCGGAGTCTCAATTAGTTACTCATCCTGGTCACACACAGTGTCTCTTATCAGCCCTCGATGACAGTGGGCCTTTGCTGTGGCGTGACACTTATCGCCGGTACGCTCTGGGTCTCCCCGCTGCTATGGGGTGGTTCCGAACCTGCCTCGCCAGGCCCGAGTAATGTAAGTCCTCGCTCACCCCCAACGGTGGATCTTCAGTTTATTGTGACCCCTCCAGGCTCGCCAGGGGAGCTGTGTAGTGCCTCAGATTAAAGCGCAGTGCCCTGAGCCGCACTTTAGCATGATCCGTCTCCGAAGCCGCGTCACAAGGTGGATCGTCGTTTTGGGCCTAGCGTGTGCTCGGAAGCCGAGGCCTCAATTAATCTCCCAGCCTTCCCAAAGTCCACGTCACTGATCAGCCCTCGATGTCAGCGGGCCTCCACTGCGGCGTGACACCGCCAATGTGCTGCTGGTCTCCGCCCCACTATGTGGATGGTTCAAGCCCGGCACAGCAGGCCAGGGCCCCCCGATGTTGTTGCGGCCGATCCTTGCCGTATGCCTCCTGTAGTCCACCTCCGCTGTCCCCAGGCTTCTCCCCGATCTCTCTTTGAGGTTGTTCCAGCTCGCAGCCAATTCAGTATGTCGCCCATGGGTCTCCGCTCATATCTGATGAGCCCGCTGTCGGTGTTGCTCCCAAAGACCCTCGTTACACCTCCGGATCAATCTCTGGATCTAGGGTACTCTGCCATCTTGGATTCGAGCGCCAGCTGCGCTCGAGTTAATTGCCACTTTCCCATCTTTTAAAGTAAATTTTCCCTTTCTGATGGCGCCACAGGACTCTGTGCTGGAATCTCCCACACTTCGTGAGAAATGCGATCTGATTAGGGCGGATTAATGACAGGATAAGCAGATGGGGTTATCGGAGTCACGTTAACTTGCGGCCATTCTCTTCGGCTTGTAGCCACGCCCCCCTGAACTGATATTTTGCTTACTGTTGAAAATAGTTGTTTGATTATTAAATGTAATAATGTAACCCTATGTTTTCCTATGGAACAGCCAGCCTTACAGTGAAAATGGCATTTGGGGATTTTTCGCTGCGAGGACATTTATCATAAAATTCCTATATGTTCTTCTTTTAATTACCATGCATCCTGTCTTATGGGCAATAAGGTCTATATAGAGTTGACTTATATATATTTAAAAGGAAGGTTTTGACGTATCAAAATGGGTTATCTTGACAGGTCAAATTTGTAGTTTAATATTGCAACAGCCAGGCAGCAAATGGTAGTCATGTTTGCGCTGTCAACTCAGATATGACACAATGGATGCTGCATTCCACCAGTAGCATTCAACGTAGGGGTCCTGATACCCATTGTGCCATATACTAGTGACTTAAATGTAAGTTAAAATGTCAATATGCATATGCCGATTTCACTATACTGAAACTGTGAGCGCAGACACTTTGTTACTGTTAAGCAGGGAAGGGTAAAGTGCACAATGTTCTACATCCAGTAAAAGAGAGGGTCCACCAAAAGGTGAAAAACATGGTGTGACCCTACAGAAACAGGCACATTTGTCACAGTCTGCAAATATAAAACCAACCAGTATCTCTTTAGGTCCCCTTTACTGCACATCTGATTGCTGTATCATTGTAGAAAGAGAGTGTTGGTTCCATGAAGAAATGAGCAGCATACCTCTATGGACACCTACCTTCTTAAGTCGTCCTTGTCTACTTCTGTATGTTGCAAAAAAGGCTGTGTGAAGACCCAACAGAAATGATCATAGAGTACAAGTAGAGTCTCCTGTTTTTGTAGCGTTGTGGGTCACTAGTCCTATGAATGCATATAAAATCCTCTTTTTCACTTTGACATGTGCAGAATATTTCAACTATTGCATGTATTCATTCAGCTATAAAGTATTCATTCTGAAATGTGTTAAATTGTGAATGTGCCAGACTTTTCAGGTGCAAATTTGTATGTGACATCTACTGTGCTTAATATGTGAAAATATAAGGTGAGATGGCTAAAGGTTTTGCTTTATAATCTACACCGGAGTAGGCTGAAAACAAAACCCCTAGTCTTTTTAATTTAGTAAAACACTTTTATTGGTGTTTCATCACCAATCAACAGGCACATTTGGTATAAAAAAAATGAACAGTCCATAACTTAGTAGTATGCGATTTAGAGGGCTACTCTGATGCCTCCTGGTGTTGATAACACACGGTTTTTGTATGTTATTTGCTATGCTTCAAAGTCTGACAATGACAAATAAGTCATGTTCTCAAAAAATGAGTGCTGGTTGGCCACACCCACAATCACCGGAATAAATTTTGTTCTCTTCATCCCTAGTGGCTTCTCAAATCAATGAAAACTGTTATGCTCCTCCTTTCTGTCACCCATTTTTACCTTACTGGATCCTATGCAAAATAGGTTCATATGCATAATCAACCAATCGTAAGCACTCTACACCACCGATCACCATCAATCCCCATTCACCTGCTCCTCTTTCCACATTGCACGAAAATGGCTGAGGGGAAGAATGAACGGTCGCACACATTCATTCAGGAGTAATTGGTGGCGTTTTTTGGGTGCTAGTAAAGATGGTTCATCATTACGGTTGCCCAAGAACCATATGAGTCGAAACGCATGATAGTAATTTGACAGGATTTCAGCAGTAGGTGTCCTGTTGTGGGGGCCACCATCTGAAAGGGCTGGGAATTGCAATGGTGCTGAGAGGGTCACTGTGACTGGTTGAAGAAAAAGGTCTTGGACTTCCTGGGGAGGCCAACCCAGTGCTTAACAAAACATATCACCCAGCTGACCACACTGCGGAATAGCATCCTGGCATAGGCCTGGACATGCCTCATTATTCCGCTAGAGGAGCACGACCTGCAGAATGGTGGTGAGTTCATTTAGGGACACATTTACCAAAATATCATGCATTACAGCAATCCACTGCATAATAGGGAAAAGGCAGGAATGTACCACATTTATTATTATACAGCACATTTCTGTCTTTTTCCTGCGCTGGTGCACAATGTACAGCCTAGCACCAATGCAGGAACCCTTGCACCATGGGGCCAGGGAGCCTGAGCAGTCCTCTGAGTCATTTTCCTCTTTCTATGTGTGCTGTAGAATGCAGCACACATAGAAAGAGGAGAAACAAGGAGAAGATGCACCTCACCTGGGGAAGCATATCATTTTGACACATTCCCAGGTCTACCAGTAATGGTAAATCCGAGAGTGCACCAAAATCCATGGGTAGATGCGTGGAACACCTACGCTCCCCATGGAATACCTCCTGGGGGCAGAGTAGCACAATGCAGTGTTGCATTAATCTAAATTTATCAAGCCATGCAAGGCCATGCAAGGTGGCCTTGAGTGGCTTGGTAATCTCATTTATTATTAATAAACCAGTATTCTGTTTACGTAGTATGGGTGATTTATACTGTGATATATGTAAGTCATGTTCATGTGTGCTTTTGTGACGTTTTTATAGGCAGTCATATACACAAATAAATTCCCAAATATGGTACCGACACATGATTTGGGTAAGAAAAGCCATCGAACATTTGACTTTGCAGCATGGGTGTAACATCTTTGATTTTAAAAGATGTTGGGCTAGAAGGAATAGCTAGTTCACCATAGGAGAAATCATTCATTAGATTCAATGGACTGCGGCAATGGGGTATGAGTGACATCAGCATTTGACACATATCATGTGTATCAAATGGGACATACACCAATTTACTGATGGGACTCTCTCTCTCTCTCTATCGCTCTCTCTCTCTCTCTCTCTCTCTACAGAGGAAATCTCTCTCTCTCTCTCCCTCTCTCTCCCTCATACTCCACAGAGGAAAGCACATATAAAGGGGAAAGACAACACGACCCAGGGTATGAGAACAGCACACTGACTGCGTGGTGTCCACCTACCGACAGTATCACTCACTGTGATAGAGGTGGAGGAGCCACCCTCTGCAGGTAGGCCAGTGTCCCCACACCGTAGCTAGAGGTGGTGAACCTTGACACCACTACTTGCGAGGAGGACAGTGAGAAAGCTGGTCCACTGAGCAAGGAAAACCAGTGGTGTCAAGGGATTAGGGCACTGCAATGACACATCACACACCTTCATATCCCATCACTCTCGCGCTCAAAAGCTGTGCCTACCCAGCTGAAGAGCAGTGGCCCATGAGTAATGGCAGGAAATAGGGATAGCAGTAGTGCTTACAGCTTAGTCTGTCTGTATTGGAGGAACCAGCACCTTGAAAGCACTCATTCTGAATGTCTTCAGGAGAATGAAATATTGGCAGGCATCATGGGGGGTTGATACTGACTTTGTTCATGTTGTTCAATCACAGAAAACACTCCTTGTGGTTGGTGCTGTCCTTTGCAAGGCGATCATGTTTCCAATGCCAAGACCTACTGCTTAATCAAGGATTGTTCTATGGATGTTTTGGATACAGAGAAGTAACCAGATGTTGTCATCAAAACAGGTTTTGAACTATTCTGTGCACATTTATTTGAATTCTAAAGATTGGGGTTGTGTGTTGCCAAGAGTCACTGGGAAACAACAGGACTGATTATAAAGGGCATTTATGTGTATGTTTACATGAACGCCGTGTATAGTTTCTATAGAAGTCAAGTAGGAACTCTGCTAATCTTCCAAAACGGCATTATGTGATAAAGCTTGAATTTTTAGAAATTCCCAGTTTCCTGTTGATCTATTGAGACTGCAGCCCACAGATCTCCTAGAATTATGAAGTGAATAGGCAGAGGGTTAAGTCTAATGTGGCCGTTTTCTCTCGTATCCCATTCCTCTTTACCCCAATTCTACCAGTTGTATGTAATAAAGTTGGCTACATTAAAGGCACATTCAAATTATTGAGGCATTAATGTTGTTTTCTGTAGCACCTGTGACAATTCACAAAACATTGAATTTTAAAAGTCTTTTTTATTACATGCATTCCTTAATTTATGTAACTGTACCCTAACAACCCCATAGTACCATTTAACACTTCCCATCCCTGAACCCTTAAAAACTGTCTCCTTGGACCATCACAAGGGTTAAAAATCTTGGATCCTCTTCACAGAATCATATCGTACCTCTGAATTTGTCCCTTGAAATATCCTACAATCAATATTTCGTCTGGCAGAAGCATAATTGCATGTCTGACATATAAAGTGTCCTAAGACTCTTTAACCAAAGCCCTGAGGAAGTCACTATACGTGACGAAACACGTGTCGGCTGTCATCCATTTGGATCAAGATTTGGAGAATACAAGTGTCCTTTCTACGAACCAACAACTAGAACCAAATGTACTAGGGAGTTCTGATTTATGTTCATGATTATGACTTTCCTTTCTGTAAAATTTATGAATTAAATTACTCTTTGTCATATATTTTTGTGAGGACCCAATCTGTTCCGTAGCCAGTTTTTCATTTTCATTACTTTGTTCCTTGTCCCTTTGGCTAATAACCAATAAGAATAATACGTGACTTTAGAGTGCCGGGATTTCTTTATGTAAAAAACATGTTTATTTTACTGCCATACATTCCACATCAACTTCTTTGTTGAGACTTTTCTGTGTGTCATTGTCCAAGGTATGTTGGAGAAAACAGCTGTAGGTATCTGATAATTTTAATTTTACGTGTGTTTGAATTAAAAACATCTTAAGCGTATTTAGTTGTTTGAAAACATGTTGGTGTTTTCATGAAGGATGATATTTGTAGGAGGCGAGTATTTAGTAATTAAAGTGCATATTCAGATCAGTAATGAAACTTGGGGCTACACTGAAAATGTATTTCTGGAAGATAGTTATGTTTTTACTGTTTTGGGGATGTGCTGGGAGTATATAATGTTTACATTTTTGCAGATACAGTGTTTATTGTAGGGATGCATTTAAGTTAATTTTTTCATTTGTTTAAAGGAAAAAGTGATTGCATTTTACAATTCTAATTACTTATACATTTTTCTCATTATTTCGTTTTCCTGATTTTTTAAAAAGATTATTTGGATTTGGTGGGTATCCGTGAATGAGATATGAAACCTTGTTTTTGGTTCAGGTTTGTTTTACAGAGAATTATATTTTTGCATTTTTAGAGGAATCTGCTATTTGGACTATCTGCTCTGGAGGAAAAGAGTCCTGTTTGCATCTGTTTAGATTTTCTATTTCTTCACAACATTTATTTATGTATTTATCAATTTATTTTTAGGGAAGAAGGATTGCATTTAATTTTAATACTCTGTTAATAGTAATGTGTATGTTAAGGAGTGGCATTTTTACACATAAATTAGGCACTTAAGTGGAAGTTTGTTGTATGTTTCTTGTGATTGTTAACTTGTGTTCACTATTACAATGAATTACTATTTTATGTGATAGGTATTTATTAACTTTAGGTTGCGCATGCACGATGTTTAGAGCATAGGTTCTGCAGTTCAAGATTTTTGTTTGCTGATTTATGTCATTTATTTAGTATATGTTTTTCTTTCCATACTTGGATACATAGGGCCTGATTACAATGTCTTACCACCGGGGCTGCGCTACGACCTCCGCATTATGATGCCAGCGGTCAGAGCACTGCAGGTAGGGAGAAGGACCGCCGCTTCCGACAGGATCAGAGCTCTCGTCAGGGCAGTGATTGGACTGGAAATCCCAGAATGGCAGCAGTGCCTGTGCAGGCACTGCCTTCAGGATTAGGATTTTGCTTTCCCTCTGCCTTTTCATGGTGGTCCGACCACAGATGGAAAGCGAGTTTGGGGGCCCTTAGCCACACATGGTGCCTGGCACAGAGTGCAAAGATGTGTCTAAACATTCCTTTTTGCATGGAGGCTTGTGCTGTGGCCCTTTTCCGGGCCGCAGCACAGACCTTCAATGCAAAAAGGCATGTTTACAACTGCCTACACTGTGGTCACATTGTAATTCAGAGGTTGGGGCTGCTGCCTACTTGTTGGGTGGTCCCAAAATGATGGCGGTCAGATACTCATCCAACCATCATCGTAATCAGCCCAGTAGTTTTTATTTAAAAAAAGTGAAAGTCACACATTGGAAGGACGAATCATGTAACAGATAGATGCAATATCAAAGCTTTAAGGTCAGTAATACTGTTTTTGGTTTTGTATGACTGATTAGTTTATTGTTAGTTTATTATTGTTTTTTGAGGTCTATGTTATATTACGGTGTAGGAATTTGAGTATAAGTAATCTAGCCTTGCACTTTTTAAATACCAGTACTTTGTTAGATAGCATATTATTTACATCTAACTTGTTTGAATACCTTAGGAATGAAAGATTTGGCTAGAGATCGCTTTTACCTCAGTTAATGGCAAGTGTGCCTTTTTTAAAATTTCAGTACATTCGTAAAGGGTAGGTTGGTTTACTCCTAAAAAAAATATATTTTTTATGTTCGTCCAGTGAACCGGTGTTCATGGTAACATGGCTTTGTTTAAACTTGATGACGATTGAAGGGATGGTTTTCATCTGGGATGTTTAGAATGGGCTCATCACAGATTTGTTTCTATTGTGCTCAGTTAAGTTTCTTGCATGGATGACACATAAGGTGGCCACGCTGCCAGTTATGGTGCAGAGACATTGAAAATCTGGACTTTTCATCTATTGCACCTTGAGATATGGTCATTTTTGGTTTGGTTTGTCACAGTGGGATTGTCCACCTGCCATGGTTTAGCACGTGGTATATTTCATGACATATTATTTTGCACTGGAGAATAGTTTTCTGTGTGTGCATAAACAAGTGTTGACTTCAATAATTTTGGCAATCTTATTTCATGGATTTTATATTGTGTACAGATCAATTT
This sequence comes from Triturus cristatus, assembly GCF_964204655.1. Taxonomy (NCBI): domain Eukaryota; kingdom Metazoa; phylum Chordata; class Amphibia; order Caudata; family Salamandridae; genus Triturus; species Triturus cristatus. The sequence continues at coordinate 506,376,422 of NC_140591.1, forward strand.
GTTTATGTTATATTGGCTTGAATATTTATGATTGCTGATGAGCCTCTTTTATAATACAGCTACCCCTGACGAAGGGCTCACTGCCCGAAATGCATTGGGTGAATGTCAACATGGATGTCCAGGATATAAAGTGAATTCTAAAGTGTTACAGGAAAAGGCCTGGATGGGCATTTCTTCAACATTAACACATTTTTGGAACCATGCAGCCTCTCTGTGTACTTTGGAGCAAAATGGAATTCTTTGGATTACTTTTTTTTCCGATCCTATCTGGCGTACTCCTATTTGGCAGTGCAACTTGTATCAACTTGTCAAAGAGCACAGTATTTATATTGTTGAGTGTTTAAACAAGGTGTGCACTCTATGATGAATTTTGACGTACCTATATATTTTTGCCATAAATGTAGGAGCACTATATACACACTGCAGCTCACACATGGCATGTATTAACCATGAAATTCGTACAATTTCTAAACCATTTACTGTGGCTTTACACGAATGGCAAATACACAAAATGGAATGCAACCAATTTTAACAGCACCAGTTTATGGACAGAAGATACACATTGCAGCACTGACCTTTTTGTTTGGATTAAGTGACAAGGCAGTTACCTATGTTTATGTGAAAGTAATAATGACGGAAGAGATATTAGAAACTTAACTTTATCAGAAAGAAAAAAAGAGGGAACAGTCTCATCCTTAGTGAAGCCATCATTCCACATGTCTGAAATAAAGAAGCCCCTAAGCAAAAATGTACTTGATTACTGAGCAATTGCAGCAAGGATTAGGGATATAATGAGGAGAAAGAGGTGATGGTGCAAATATTTGGAGAGAGAGGATATTCTCGTAAAGTCCTTCATGATGCAATAGAAAAATGAATAAAACAAAATAGAAACCACCTTAAAAATATACAAGAAAATTAAATAATTTGATAGGCCTGCGAGAGGAACTAACACATTTTTCTTGGGCCTTATTTAGATATCAGTGGGTGAGTTATCCGTCCACGTTGTGAGAGAAAACCCGTTCACCGATATCTAAATCACGCCATTTGTTTCGTAAGCAATTAAAATTAAATACATTTTGGGAGGCACTGGAGTATTTCATGCACTGATTTGGCTCTTGTTGAATAAAATTGGGACATTTTGATAAAAATTATCCAGTCTAAATCGCTCAAAGATATTTATTAAATGGTCAGTGATTAAAGGATACACCTGAGAAATGGCTAGACAAAAAGAGCTGGTTATTGTATAAGATATCGATGTAAGACATGAAAGAATAACATGATAAGAACAACTTATAGATTTAATGATTTTTGTGAAGTGGGAAGACAAATAATAATACCACATGCAGTATCCCGTTAACGATTTATGAATTGGGATTCCTTTGTAGCAAGTACTATGTGGGGAAGCAATCAATTTCTTTTTGAAAAGCGAATTATAGAACAGTGTTTGTGTTAGTGTGTAGTATTGAGTTTTATTATGTGATAAAGTACTTACTTCTTATAAAGATAAGCACAAGGCTGGATAATCAAACTATTTTGCTGATGGATGTATTATGAGTATTGAGCCTGTTGTATCCTCCCTGAGAAGCCAGTGACTTCCAGACTTCGCAATGACTAAGAGTCAAGTGCTGCTGGTGGCAAATGACATCAGGCCCTTGGGCTGTAGCTCAGTCATCCTGCTTAGCCAGGTCAACCAAACAAGGGATGATAGAAGCATATCGCAGATACGAGTGTGTGCACCACAAAGGAAATGATAGCGTGAGAATCGATGATAGATTTTCTTGTGTGAGCATGAATGTGCCCAGCTTTCCAGTGGGCCTAGCTATGTTTTGTTCTGCTAAAACAGGGTTATTACTTAAAAGCTTCCAGACTTTGGCTCCCAGACTATCTGTGCAGGTGGGTTTATTTATGCCAGAGTGAGAATCATATGGAAGGTTTACGAGGATGTATACGCCATTAATGTTTTACTTAGGATATTTTATACAGGGCCGGACTGGCCGTAGAGGGCACCGGGCATTTCCCCAGTAGGCCGCTAGGGTGGGGGCCGGTTTTGGGCACCTGGGGGGGCGTTTTTGTTACCGGGGGCCAGCAATATCAGCCCCCTGTAACAAAATCGGCCAAAACCGGCCCTCGCAAACTGCTCGGCTGCACTCCCCCTCACTCCAGGGGGGGTCGGCTGTGCAGTTTGCCAGGGACGGTTTCTGTTCCCAGTCCAGCCCTGATTGTATACTTCCATTCATTACAGGTACACACATGACCAGAATATGAGCCTGATCCAGCACACATTAAAGTCAATCGACCCACATTCCAAGCAGGGAGTTACTGCAGAAGTGATTATAAGCGGGTTGCTGAAGGAAAACTTTTCGTTTATGAGTAAACAGAATGTATAGTTGTTTAAATATTTTGAGGAATATGAATGAAGCATAAAATTCCAAAATGTATGTGGTTGTAAAATATCACTTTGCTTATGGGTAGATACAATTTGGGTAAATACAGTGCTTAAATTGAGCCGGTGGTTTCCGACGCTCGGCAACGGCAAATAATTGGTAACGCTGGTGCTGAAGTCAGTTTGCCACAAGGTGGCGCTGTCTAGCTAATTTAGAGATGACCACCACAACAGTTAATTATTAATTCAATATTTATTAAAAAGGACTATTACCTGCCACCCAAGCCATTCTTATAGCTTTGGGGGACTGAAATAGTCTGAATTGCCACACTTGTAGGAGTGTGTTGGTTAGTAGCTGTGTTGTTACTAACACTGGCAGCATAGCGATGTGTGGTGCACTCTGCAGTGGCCATCGTGACGAGAGCCCTGGCACTTTTTTTTTTTTATTACAAATTAAGCACTGAGTAATTATGGTTTATTTGAATTTGATGTCAACCTTTTTTCATTGTAACCATGAAATGTGATTTATAAATTGAGATTGTGTAATATGTTTGTCCCTAAAAAGACGTCATTAACTTCTTTAATTTGATGTTTTCACATTATTCTTAGTACCCGTTAATTCTAGCACATATTCCATGACCTGTTTCTCTTGGCTCTGTTCAATTTAGCTTCAGGACCTGCAGATGAACTGAGTTGAACTGCCATCCATCAAGTGCATGCCTTCAAAGCTAAAAAAACAGATTCGCAATCACTAGATCACATCTTCTTTCAGTAATCCACCTTTTCCCTTCGCTCCTAATCTTTTTTTTCTTGTCGACTCTATCTGGCTTTTGGTATTACGCGTTGTTTTCTCAGATTGAAACAACCTCTGAGAAAACAAGCTTAGAAAGGATAAACAGAAAGCATGTTTAGAAAATGAAGCAACATACCCGCCTGCCGGCCCCTCTGAGGTAAAGAGCAGCCATAAACCTGTGGAAACCTGGGCCTATATTTACTTTGATTGCCAGGGCCAGTGAGCGAATCTTGATTTTCCAAACCAACTTTCAATCACTCCTTAAAGAAACTGTGTTCCAAGCCCTGGAAACACATTTGATTGGGAAGGAAATTTTAAAGCAACTGCAAATCAAAACACCATGAATGTACCTCTCGCCTGAGAGCAAAAAAAAAGATCACCCTAGAAATCTTATGTTACTGTCTTAGGAAGAAAGAGAACTATAGTTGCAAGTTGGTTTTCAAACAGCAGCACCAGCATAAATCTGCATTTGTTATTATGCTATAAATACTGATGTATTGAGAAAGTCGCAGCGCGTAATAATTAACAATGCATTACTTAGCTTGAGAAAAAAATATTAAAGCCATTGCCTGCTCTTAGCTCCTTAGCAGCGACGCTACATACTTCCGAGCCCCTTGCGCCGCAGCCTTTTGTGGCACTCCGGCGGCTCAATGCTTGAACTCACAAAGCCGCGGGCGGTAGTAGGAGTAACTGCAGGGCGGTGACGTGGGGAGGGGGGTAGTAAACTATGGATTACGGACGTTTACAGCTAAGTTAACATATGAATTAATAAAACGAATTTCGTTGCGTGCACAGCATCACATTTGGGGATGCAGTGCACGCAACGAAATTCGTTTTATTAATTTATATGTTAACTTACCTGTAAACCACCGTAATCCATAGTTTACTACCCCCCACCCTGCCCCTCCCCACGTCACCGCCCTGCAGTTACTCCTACTACCGACCGCGGCTGAACTCACATCTATGAGGCTTCGCCAAGCTACTTTGCATGGCTTTGAATGGGCTCATCGATATGGATTAAGGCAATGCGGCTCAAATTCCTGTGTTGCCGTGAGCCGTTCCATGGGGTTGCGGTGGGTGCTCCCACGCAACACCCATGGATTTTAACGTTTTCCCCGATTTACAGAACCATGTAAAACTGGGGATGCGCCAAAACGTCACGCCTCCTAAGGTGAGGCGTAATGAGGAGAAATAACTTTATTTCTATACGTTTATTCGTTTATTCCTGTTTCTATGAGTGCTGCATTCTGCAGCACACATAGAAAGAGGAAAACACCTCTCAGGATTGTATTTGTGCAGGAAGGAGCCCCTTCCTGTACAAAAAGAATCCTGCCAGCAACACAGACACCCTTGTGTCATGGTGCAAGGGTGCCTATGTTGGCGCTTGGCTGCTGAAATGGTACAAGTGTAGGGAGATGGGACAGGAATGCACTGTGTTGGATAAACATGGTGCTTTCCTGCCCTTTCACTTTGGCGTAGGGCAGTCCAGCAAGATGACTTGCTGCGCTGCCCTACGCCAAATCCCCATATGAGGGCCTACTTGCTTTCAACTTTGAATTGCTGATCCTGAAATGTGTCAGGATGTTAGTGTGAGAAAGGGTACCCTCTGCTTAAAATGGATGTTCCAAGGGCAGGGTTAATAACAATAATGTACACGAACCCCGGCAACTGACAAGTTAACAAATTAGGGGCATATTATTAAGCACGGCGTTAAAATTATCGCCGCTTTAACAGCAGAAAACTGCTGCTAAAGCGGCAATAATGTGCTAGATTATATGCTGCAGAGAATTCCAATAGAAGCCCACGTTGACACCAGAACATGGGCTTCTATGGGAATTCTCAAGGGCATATTATCAAGCCCATTATCGCCGCTTTAGCGGCAGTTTTCTGCAGCCAAAGTGGCGATAATTTTAACGCAGTTTCTTGATAATATGCCCCTTAATTTCCTATCTACATTATGGGTCTCAAGAGAAGAAATGTATAGGGTGAAGGGAAAGGATTTGTATTAACATTCTAAATTTATAACAATTCATAAAAAAAATACAATTTGATCAATAATCGTCATTGTGATCTGTTTTTTGCTGTCATAGTGTCAACAATAAAGTTGGAGATGCGATGTCATCCTGACTAAACACAACATTCACACCTTCAATTGTACCTGTCACCTTTAGGATGTCACCAATGAGAGTAGAAAACATACACAAAAAATGCAAGGTACCTTACAAGATCTATCTTTATCTTCAAAATACATTTAATCGATTAATACTCTATGTGGACCTAACCTCAGTGGCTTGAATTATCGATAATCCTGCGTCATCTGTCAACAGAGGTCCAGTGCATTTTAATGAATTATTATAAATCTAGATTGTTGATAAAAAAACCTTTCACTTCACCTTTTACATTTATTCTCCAGAGCCCCATAATGTTGATAGGAAACGAGTTTGTTAACTTGTCATTTGCTGGGGTTGATCTACATTAATGTGTCAGGATGTTTACAGCCAATTGTGTTTCTCGAAGACTCAATTCTGGAAATGTGATTTAAGGTGATGCATAAAAGTATCAAGCCCTGATTTATTATGCATTGTAGACGTATAAGTTTGGTAATTAACACAGGGGATCTGATACAGCCATTAAAAAAATAAACAACGCAAATGAGGACAATTAAAAATGGTTAACAACTTTCTGTTAAACATAAATTATGAATCCTAATTTAATGTCGACGCTGTAGAGTTGCTAACATTGTTATATGAGTTTATTACTTTGTGAAGCAGGAATTATTTCAACAAGAATATTATATAGACGCTTGAATTGGATACAGGCATTTTCCCAAACACAAGAACTCCTTATCCTTGAGGTATAGTTGTGCCCTGAATTATTTTGATGCTGGATAATCAAATTGTTAGAATAAGGATGAATAGCACGCTTCAAATACATGTCTTATTCCAGTGGTACATGATACAAAAAAATTCTGATAATACTTACCTTACTAGTGGTGAGTAACGTTGTGCCATTATGTATCTGTCTGAGTACTCTATCAGATTACCCGAAAGTCGGCATGGTTGACCGTAGACTTTCATTAAAAAATGTGATTTTTTTTTAACTTAAATGCTTGCCTGCTCATATTTTCTAATTTAAACCCACCGAGTGTATGTTAAAGTGTGAACTTGTGGCAGGTGATAAAAAACTGCTTTAAACTTTGTCCTGTGAAGTGTGCTTAGTTTGAGCCAGTGTTTTCCAGGGCTTGGCAGCGGCACATAATCGTCAGCACCAGCACCTAATCATCAACACTGGTGCTTATAGCGCAAACTTGACTCAAAGGTATTGGAGCTGTTTTCATGAGCACCAGTTAAATACATATTCATTTTTGCAAGCACAGGGGAGATTGAGTTGCCAAGAATCACAAGATGTTGAGCCTATGCCGAGATTCGAATCTGGTTCCCCAACTCCAAAGTCGGCAGCTCTGTCAACAAGAATGGAAAGTTTGAGATATTTATGCTGCGTAGTATGGATGGCATGTTTTAAAAGATGCTTAAAATATATTATGTATGCAAATTGATATAGATATTTATAAAAAATGCTTTTTGATATAGAAATGTACGATATTTGAATAATTCTGGGTCTTTGGTCATTGGTTAGTATGCCCCAAGAATATTAGAATAATATGTAATCTTTGTTGAAACTTATAGTTGCCTAAGAATGTTCAGCACATATTAAAGAAGTCAAATTCAGAAAGGTACTGAGGGTGTTAACCGGTCCATTAAAGCAGGTGTCACCAAAGCAGATCCTAGAGGGCCAAACTGACGCCAGAGTTTTAGCTATCCACCTGTCACAGCTCCATATACAATTAATCTAAATGGAAAGCATTCAGGCAGTGGTTACCTTGAAAAAGCTAGAAGCTATCTTGCCCTCATAAACCTATGCTGAACACCTTTGCACTAAAGCCCCATTATACGAAGGAAGAACCTTTATTAATGAGGTTGACAAAAGTGTATTTTTGTGTTATATTTATTGTTAATTATTGTTATATTTATTGATTTATAAAGCAGTCGGTGACTCAAAGGGCATTACGTTGCTGAGGAGATTCTATATAGAGCTGAAGGAGTGAGACAGAGAAGGAATAATGTCAACTTGTAATGGGCCGGACGAACAGAAAGGTGCGAGCTGAGTGGAAGTATAACTCTTGTCACAGCAGTTACACAATAGCTGCTTTCACCCTCTTTGCCCTTTTGGCATAATCTTAATCTCATCAATATGCAACTGGGTTCTCAGTGCACTAGGCATAAGTGGTTCTGGTGGCTCTCAAACTACATTTTCACTGTATAAGTACGTGAATCAATACTGGAAAAAAAGGAAAGGCAATGATTTGTATGATGTCAAAAAAGCAAATTTTCCCATGTTATTTTCCATAAACCCTTTGAAGACGTCTATAGCCCGAACTGCTGGATGTAATTACTCCAATTTTGACAGAAAGGTAGATTTGGTTTACAGAGATTGTACTTTTTGTTGTTTGGGGCAATTCTGTGCAAATGCCGCTGGATCCTGGATCCCTGGTGGTCGCAGTGGTCCTCTGTTAGTCTGACTGCCACATTCGTAATACTGCGGGTGGTCCTGCAGTGTGGCAGTGGTCCTACCGCCACCACGGTTTCGACAGTCCTATGGACCGCCAAACTCGTAACCAGGCCCTAAAATTGATCAGTAGTTTAGGTTTTTTATAATCTACTTTTGCATAGTACTGTCTGTGGAATTGATTCAAGGTATTGAAGTCATTAATTGGGTTTAAAGCACTTGCTAGCTACTGTTTCGTGCATCTGTCTTTTTTGTTTGGAGATTTTAGGTTTTCATTGCGGTATGGATTTCATTCTTCTAGCTCTTTTGGTCTTATGAGATCTTTGTAAATTTATAGACATTTGGGTGGCTGTTTCAAAGTGTTCCTTGAACGGAATGTTGACACTCTTCCACAATATTATTTGTTTTAATTTCTTTTGACTTTTTGCTATTGTGTACATTCCACCATGCTATCTAAGATTTGAGTTGGCATCTCCATCCTGATTAGTGTGGGTGTCCAACCGAGGTGTCTTCAGTGTAGTCCAGTAATTTGTTCATTTGTTTGGTTAAAGATCATTCTATAAATCATATTGCTTAGCTACCTCTGTGTACCTTAGGCAAGAGCTATAAAAAAAATGTATATTAAAAGCAAATTGCGGATTTTCTGGAGTAGTCAATACTTAGGTACTGATTTAGAAGTTGGCAGAGGGAATGCTCTGTCACAAATGTGATGGATATTCTGTCTGCTGTATTGCGATCCCCATAGCATAGAATGCGATAGTAACAAGGTGGATATCTGCCATGTTTGTGATAGAGTATTCCCCTCTGATGACTTCTAAATCATGCCCTTAGAGTTCATCCTTGAAGGTACTTCTTTATTGCTTGATTATGATGGTAGTAGCACGTTTGTACAGAGGTATGAGGATATATTTTCGGGTACCATTTATCATGACTTGCTCAAAGTAAAATATAATTTTTTGAAAGTTGTAGTTGTTTGCTTTGTGTTTTGGTATGGTGAGGTGTTTATTACATCTAGAGGTTTGTTTATTAGGGAGTATGGCATGAATTAAGGGAGCGGTAATGGTGAGAAATTGTCCATATATATGTTGTATATATTTTTTAAAGGTTTTATTTAGTTAATTTTTTACACTTTTTTTAGACTAATGGCCATATTTAGATGATACGCCACTGGAGTCAAGCTATCCTGGCTGATGACGGCTGATAGCCAGAAACCGGTCCTAGGATGCTTGATTCTGGTCCAGGGAAGACATGGCTTGGCAGTTCGGGCTGGACTGTTCCCATGAGGCACAGGGTCAAGACTGATTTGCATATGGCCATGTCTGAACTGGGGTGGTGTGGTGAGCAAAATAACGATGGATTAAACCCAGATCTGTGACTGGGGGTGAATGTTTTGCCATTGTGCAACATTCCGTCCATCATCTTGTGTGTTTTTCATATTTAGATGATGGCGGATGTGTTACTCCATCACAACAGTGGCGGATATGCGTCCACCGAAATATAAATTCCATTATAGCCTATGGGATTTATATTTTGGCAGATGGGTTATCCATCACCATTGTGATGGACTAACCCGCCTGCCAACATCTAAATATGGCCCTTAGATTTTGTTAGTGTGTTACTTGTTGATATTTTCTATCGATTTTTGCCTTTTCCTCCTTTTCTTGATGCTTGGTTTGAAATACTTGTAGTCTAGGTATATGTGTTTTAGAGATATACATTTCTAATTAATTATTTGGTTTGTTTTATACTTTATTTACTAGTTTTAGGTTATGGTAGTTTTAAAAACTTGCTTTTGTGATATTGAGGTCTACTCAGATTGGTGCAGTCGTTGTTCATTAATTTTTAGTCAGCCAACGTGATGCTCTGCTGATGTGGGGGCTTCAAGTCCAAGAGTTAGGGCCTTATTACAAATTTGGTGGTCTGTGAACCGCCATTCGCACAGTCCAACTATTGCGAGCTTGGTGGTCCGACCGCCATATTACTAGATGTAAAGATTGTTGTTGCAAAGCTGAACTGCCAATATTTCCAGCCATCAGCAGACCGCCGGGGTTGCAGTTGGGGAAAAGCCACTGCCACAGGGCAGTACAGAGGAGTTTTACTGCCATCCGTATTATGAGTTGGCATCTTTGACAGTTCGACAGTGGCGGTGAGACAGCCAGGTTCAAGTTGGTGGAAACGAAGGATTTGGGGTTCATACTTACACCCTTCCTGTTCTTCCAGGAGTTGGACGTGGATTCCTTTCTCTAGGTCCCTCCTTCATAGCAGCATCTTCAACCCGAGGAATACTACCCTGTATGTGGTGATCTACAGGTAAATCCCTTTTGTACCATATACACATTGCCTGGACCGCCTACATAGAGGCTGGAGTCCAGCAACGGGTAGGTGGTATTTTTCCACATGTATCATGCATATGTGTGCAATTGACATATTCATATAGGTATCGATATATATATAGAATACCATTCCCCACCACCGAAAGACCACAGCAGCCACACTGCGGGCACCTTGGTCAACTCGTAATATGGCGGTCACAAGACCACCAGCACTGCGATCTTCTAGAGGGCACATTAGCAGCGTTCAGGCAGTTGGACCGCCAAACTCGTAATCAGGCCATTGGTTTCACATATCTTTGCTTTTTATGCCACTTTATAATGAAAAATTTGTTCCTATTTGCCCCATTTGCAAACTGTTTTTCATGTCAATTTCATTATTCAAGTGTTTGGTTAAAGGTATTCTTTTACCTTATATGGTATACAATTATTTTGTTGATGAGAATATATGGTTCCCTATGTTTCTTACATCAATATTTTTGTAGTCTATATTGGAATATTTTCTGTGCAGTGTATGGCAAGTCAATATTATGGTTTATCATCTTTTCACAGCATTATTTCTTATTCCAACATTTGTGTGTTTGTAATTATATATATTCACTGAAAAATAAGAATTTTAAAGAAATTTTATATATGTGAAAATGTCAGCTTAAATGCAACATTTTAAACAAAAAACAATCACTGAGATTCACCAGGCATAGTTAAATGAAGTAACTATAACGTGAGCCATCACCATGCACAGTGTTGGCATCAATGAAATCATTTATTTGTGATCAGTAATGTTATCAATGATGTCATAGAACAATTCATGAGTGTTGTAATATGTGAGGTTATAGGCAGTGCAGGACTCACATGGAACAATTCCAAAGTGACAAATGACCACAAAATATATACTCACACCTGCCAGCTTGTGAATTCTTATTACATAATGCATGGCCACATTACAACATTGCATCTTTTCTCAAGTACAAAGCCATAACTGCAGACAATCTGCCTTTTTTGCAAATAGTCCCTTGGACAAAGCTCTATCTGCAGGCAGAAATGTCTGCAGATCCTGATTCTGTGAATTATTTTCTCAGCATTTCTACCATGGATTACATTTTTGTGCATTTAATTCCATATTAATTTATTATCACTGTACACAAATTTTAAATTGGGCATTATTAGACCGGTCAGCCTAAGGGTAGTCTACCCTTAATCTTTTTGCCTGCTTAGCATCTCTATTTGCTGATTATTTGCGTTGGTCTAAGAACTCTGAGCACTTTACCACTGCTCACCAGTGCAAACGTTCATGTACTTCTCCCCCAAAACAGGTTACATTTGGTTTGTCCACTATTGGGATATTTAATGTAACTACAAGTCCCTAGCAGTGTGAACTGCCTGTGCCCTTTGCCTGTAAATTAAAATGCTACTAGTAGACCTGGAGCACTGACTATGCCACCCATTCAAGTAGCCCTTTAAACATGTCTCTGGCCTGCCACTGCAGAGCCTGTGTGTGCGGTTTTACTGCCACTTTGCGTTGGTATTAAAACTCATTTCCAAGCCTTAAACTCCCCTCTTATTACACAAAAGTTACCCCTAAAGCCCTAGGTAGCCCATAGGGCAGGAAGCTGTGTACGTGAAAGGTAGGACATGTACTTTACGTTTTGCATTTCATGGTAGTGAAAAATACCAAAATTAATTTTTCACTACTGTGAGGCCAACTCCTCTTGTAGGTTAACACTGGAAATTCTTTATTACACTTTTAAGCTATGATTCCTGATCAGAAAGGAGTAGCTCTGTCATGGTTTAGATCTTTGGAATGATAATGATAAATCCTCTTTACTGGAAAAGTTGGATTTAACATTACTATTTTAGAAATGCACTTTCAGAAAGTGGGCATTTCTCTGCCCTTAAAGTTCTGTGTGGCTGCAGCTTCTCCCTAATACACGTCTTGGGTGACAGCTTGGCTCTGTGCATTCCCCCGCACAATGCAATACCTTGTCTATTGTATATCTTCTGGATGAGAGAAGAGAATAATCTTATTTAGAAATAGATTGTTGGCGAGGTCATCACTCTTCATTTTCATTTCCAGGTTAACAGTATTTTTTCATTAGGAACAGGAATCTATCAGCTAAATTAATCTGTTGGTGGCAGTTTCATAGCCATAGGTTCATCAAAATCACAAGGCTGTGGAAGTAACATTATGAGCACATTGAGCCCTTTTGACTTGCAGGGTTGACTACAGGACCTGTCCTAAATCAGGTATGTATGAAAATTGTTAACAAAAATATTGTTGACATATTTATTGTGTACTAAATATGATATAAAAGATATCATCCACATGGGTGTAGATTTTATTATTAACTCCAATGGAGTGATATGTTTGTAAATATTTAGAACACAATATTTTTGCAAGATGATATATGTCTGTTTTAGGCTGTTGATAAAAGTCATAGTAAAAACTCTGCTAGTGTGCTTCCAGAAGGCAAGCTAAAGGTATCAGCTACCACTCATGGTAACCAAAATGTCAATGGACAATAAATATTTTTGCCTAGATAACCAGTTGTGGAAATTTCTTTCCTAAAATACAAAGTAGCATTAAAATAGTGTTTGGGGATACGTTGGCCACTGGTGGGACATAGTGCATCAAGACCATTGCTACTCATATAACAGTATCAGTATTAAGGCATCCATTTATTTTGTGTTGGTTTGCACTAAAACTATGGTAATGATTCCTAATTCCATATCTCCTTCTGTGCATCATTAGACTTCATCACTGAGAAGCAACATTTAATTCTCTTCTTTTAGAATACTTGATGAAAGCGCTAAGGGAAGAAATTAAAATTATCACAGTATTATTTTAGTGGCTACAGTGCCTAGTTTATAGCACTTTAAGATACCTTGAAAAATACTCAAAGTATTTACCTAATTAGTCTGTATTATAAATAAGGTATGAAAGTAATATTGAGGAGCTCTGACAGATATGTATTTGGTGAATCCATTTTGTTTGTAATCATACATATATTTATAGGCCCCACAATAAATCTGTTTTGACTTAGGGTTTCATCTACTAGACAGAGGATGTAATGAAGATTCCAGTCATTCATGGTTATACAGTAATGGTGACATTGCAGATCAGAGAAAGCCTGGGATGAAAATGTAATGGTGTGGCCTATTTTATACTAGAAAAACAATCACAATGATGACTGAAATATTTGTTCCTTGTGATATTTCTAGTGCTCTGTTTTTTTTGTGAGTACTCTGACTTTACAGATAAAATATTGTATCACTAAAGCTTATTTCTGGCTAATGGGCCATTGTGTAAAGTCCTTGTTTGAGCTGACATTTGTAGGTTATAAATAAGTGATCATTTATAAAACACAGTGACAGACATCATGGAGACTAATGTGGAAAGGAGATGATGATTGTACCAAGAATGTATGCAACAATGTACGACAATGCACAGGTTAAAACCCTTAGGCCACTTGCGCACAATGAACTAACTGAATACAGGAGTAGACAAATAGAAACCAGCAACAACGACTATTGAAAAGAAGGCAGTTTAGACCTTGTTAAATGCTCAGAATGTATTCACTTTCAGTTTCTATGGGTTGCATTATGGAGGCCAGTTCTCCACAATGAAAATGCATGGGCCACCACTGTTTCTTAAATGAAAGGAAGATGCACATTAACTTATGATCATTTAAAATTTAGAGACTTCCACAGTCCCAGAAATGAAGCATTCAAAGATGTTTTGGGAGCTTAGGGATGTGCAATCAAATGTAAGATTTTTTTTCTGCAATGAGAACTTAAACTAATAGAGATCTGCAAGATTTGTATAATAACCTTAGTGACACCTCTAGCTTTGTTTATGTTTGTCTAGAGCAAATAAGCAGCTGCATAGAATAACATGCAGAAGATGCAAAGGAACAATGGGTTCTAACACCCGTTCTAATTGCACCTAACAGCCACCAACACAAACCCAGCCTTTCCAGGTTCTTAGAGGAACAATCCACACTATTAATGAATCTAAAATGAAAAATCAGTCATGCCTAGAGCATATTTTACAAGGTATATGTCACACATGTTTCTTCTAAAGATGTAGATACACATCCACAAGGCAAGTGTGCACTATTGACAAGAACAAAACCCATCACTTCTCCAGATTAATTTGGTTAGGCAGTATTCTTACTAACTGATCAGTAGGGGCAATATAAGGCAAATGTAAGAAATCTTAAATTAAATGTATGAATTTGAATCGAATAACAATTGATTTGACTAGATTATTTAAAGACGGCAAACTGTAGATTTTATCACCTTCAAATGTTTTGTATGCACTTTTAAATGCATCTCCCCTTCCAGTTAATTCGTCGCTTTTAATGTGTCTTAGTAAAAAAACATCATTGTAATCTTTGAGGCATATTCTCAAGGAGGTATCGCCGAGTTATTGGCACTTTATCACAGCAAAAGTCGCAATAAATTTTCTGCCCCATTCACAAGCTGGTGCTAACAGCCCATATCACCAGTTTTTCCCGATAGCATCCACAAAAACATCGCCACAGATGACCCTGACAACTATCGCTAATGAGATGCAGAGTAGGCGTTCCAGTGCAAAAAAAAACGCCACAACACCACACCTCAACATTCCCAACGACCAGCCAGATCTGCGATAAGAACACAAAACGTGCGATAAGGTGCGGTAGCAGCAGGAATTTAACACCTGCTCTGACCTGGTGGAAAGTCAAACGACAACCGGCACCAGACAAGGGAGCACAGCCCAGAGCCACACCTGAAGAACAACAGATGCATGGAGCTACTCATCATGCAGGTCGGAGCCCCAACAGGGCCCCAACATCCACTGCCACCACACCCAGGACCACCCCCCCGCCTCCCCCGCTCCCCTCCCCCCGGACCACCACAGAGGCAGCGCAGACCAAGACAGCAGACCTCAAGAAAACGCACCAACCTCACAGACCCAACACCAGAGAATGTCATTGTCCACCCCAGGCTCAAAAGGGCAAACAATCCTATGCATCCTGACCACCATTGCCCACAGGCTGACGGTACCAACACAGCGGACAACCAACATCCCCCGCAGACAAAGCTGCTGGCTGTGCTGCACCTGTTGGCCTCTGGGACATTCCAACCAACAACTGCCAGAGTCGGAGGAGTCTCACAGCCAGCACAATCCAAGTTCATCACAACTGTCTCGGATGCCATCATCAACTTGGTACCCCAGTACCCATACTCCCCCTACACTGCACATGAACAGCTGGAGACCAAGCAAGGTGTCTACGCTATAGCTGGCTTCCCGCACGTGTCAGGGGGCAATTGACTGCCCACATGTCCTACTTGTGCCCCCTGGTGACACTGCATACAATTACCTCAACAGAAAGCACATGCATTCCATCAATGTGCAGGCAACAGTAGACCGCCTGAGAATCGCCACCAACGTCGATGCCAACTACACAGGCAGTGTGCATCATTCTCATCCCTACCCACAGTCCATCATCAACCTGCGCTAACAGGATGGCACCCATGTAAATGCACTGCTCGTATGGCAAGTACCGAATAAACACACCACACCCCCCATCTCCACAATCATGCAAATTACAACTCTGGGAATGCACACATCACAGGCTCACATTCAACACGCCAAACAACATGCCCACCCACCAGTTCGGGCTGGACTGTTCCCATGAGACACAGGGTCAAGACTGATTTGCATATGGCTGGGTTCAAACTGGAATGGCATGGTGAGCAAAAAAACGATGGATTTAGGCCCAGATTTCTGTTCTGGGGTGAATGTATGACATTGTTCTGCATTCTGTCCATCAACTGTTGTTTTTGCATTTGTCACCCCGAGTGGGACGGGTATGCTCAGATGTGAGTCCCATGCTCTCCATGCCACTGGAATCAAGCTATCCTAGCTGAAGAGGGGTGAAACCCTGAAACCGGTCCTAGGATGCTTGTTTCCAGTCCAGGGAGGACCTGGCTTGGCAGTTCAGGATGGACTGTTCCCATGAGGCACAGGGTCAAGACTGATTTGCATATGGCTGGGTTAAAACTGGAATGGCATGGTGAGCAAAAATACGATGGATGTAGGCCCAGATCTCTGTACTGGGGTGAATGTATGACATTGTTCTGCATTCTGTCCATCAACTGTTGTTTTTGCATTACCCACCAGACATGGCAGCATAACTTACTGTGGCAACCTGGGCTAGCCATGTACATGATCCATCAACGGCATGGCACCTCAGCCACACAATAGCGGAATGTTGGGAGAGGTGGGAACCAGGCATGTGCGACGGAGGCAAGTCCATGAATGAGGAGGTACACAATTAGGGGAGAGGAGTTGGCCTGATGGCTAGGGCGCTCGACCTCGGACCTGGGGAACTGGGTTCGAGTCTCGGTAATGACGCTGAATATCCTGTGATTCTGGGCGTCACTTATTCTCCCCGTGCCTAACAATTTTTTATTTTTTTTAAATGAATGTGTGTCCTCGTGTAACGTAACTGGTGCTATGTAAAGCACTTTGATATCTGATTGGATTCGGGGCAAGTTTGCGCTATATAAAACTCTGCAAATAAAAAAAAAGCAAAGTGTGGCAGAGATGTGCTGGACAGACTGCAGTATGCAGACCACAGACATATCCATGTCCACATACACCACTGGTGTATGGAGTGTAGTGGACAGTGGATGCAACCATGTCACCCCAGCCAGTGGGTAATATAGCGGAAATGTAGCTTGTGACGTCCCCCCCTGTAAGCATGTGCAAAGTGGTCTGTCCCGGTCTATTCCAGGCAGGAGTAGGGGTGTGAATAGAAAGCACGTAGCTCTGGGCGTGGTCCTCTTTCAGAATGCCTAACGTCTCTGCCAGGGCGGCGCCTCCCAGCCCTCCACGAGGCCAACGCCATCACCGTGAGTGGTGTTGCCTGCAAACATGTGTGCCTGCTGCATCCCAGGCCGCTGGTCCCCGACCCGTCATGCTTGCCTCTGCGCAGCCAGGCCTCACTGCTCACCTGCCGACACCGACGTGTGTCAATGAGGACCCACCACTTGCCAGCGCAAGCCCGAGGCCCGCGAGCTGAGCAGCCTCCTCAGACCATCACAGCCTCCGCGACACAGGCCCACAGTACTCCTTTCTCGTTTACATACACCACAGGCCTACACAGCTACCAGGATGGTCACACATTTTTAACTGAGTCTTGATAACGCAATGGCAGAGTACTCACTTTGTGGCTGCGTTTATGTCACTATACTTCCTTCGATCTGGTGCCACCAACTCTGTGCATAGCATCCTGCACCATACCTGTCTGTGCTCCCTTTCTGACTACTGCCTTCGGTCTACACCGTGGTCGAGTAGGTAACACAGTTGGAACTGAGTCTTGATTTGTGTATGACAGAGTTCATGTCATTGAACGCATGGAGAGGAGTAAGAAGAAGACGTGGTGCAGTCCGGAGGAAAAAAGGATCCCTGTTACGGAGGTGATCGAACACTGCCAACAGCTGCTCCGGTGTCACTGACTCTGTCCATCGCGAGCCAACGGCACGTGGCTGTGGGCCCCTGCTGACCGCTGTCTCAGGCCTACACTGCGGTTGAGTAGGTCACACATTGGTAATTCAGCCTTGATTTATTTATGGCAGACTTTATCTCATTGTACTGGCCTCATCTCAGACTGCATCCCCTTTCAGCTCCGGTGCCACTGATTCTGTTCCCCGACATCCATGGACACTCTCAGGTTGGTCCTTTGTGGCGACTGAGTCTATGGACTGGGGTTGTCTTCATAATCATGTTGGTGATACTGACTTTGTGGCAAAAATGAGGCAGTAGCATTCCACTCCTCCATTTGCGGCTTCTGCCCTCAGCATCACGCCCTGGAGGACACCTTCCACTGTCCCACTCAAACTTCCGCCACATAGACGAGGACCCGTTCAGCTCGCGTGGCCCTATCTCACTGTGAATGATGACTCTGTGGCTCTTGGAATGGTTCATTGCAGGAAATGTGCACATGCATGTATATCTATTGCGGTGTGGGTCTCCTTTGTGGGGTGTAGGTGGTCCCTGATGGGACTTGAACGCCCACATATGTGATCTAGTTTGGCTTCCATGAGCTCTGACCCCACCCGCACCTGTTCGGCCGCATCCTTTTGGCATTCTGACACCTGGCATTGGAATGCGATGTGTGCCTAGGTGGACTGTTGAGAGCCAGTCGTGGTGGCGGGTGCTTCCTGCTGTGTGGTATATGCAGGGCCTGGGGTCTTCTCTGTGTGGCTTGGCTGCTCTGCTCCTAAGGGTGGGCTGCCTGGGATGTCCATGGGCTGTTGTAGGGCGTCGGTGTCAAAGGTGTGGTGGTCCTCTACAGCATCACTGATGTGTGGTCTGGTCTGGCCTGCTGGAGGTGTTGTTTGTCCATCTGCAATGTGAAGGGGAGATGCATATTGACATTGTGTTGGAATGCATGTTGGCACATTATTCTAGTTTACATGCAGACTGTATGACAATGTACATTATGACTGTTTGGGAGGTGCAGTATACTTGTTGCGTGACAGTGGACATTTGGACTACATGACAGATGTGTGGTTGTACACCTGCATTTCCATCTCAAGGTTTCCTGCTATGTTAGATGTGATTGGCCTGTTTCTGCGCATGAGCGGACCCAGTTGTGTCCTCTGTTCTACAGTGTCGTGTTGCACTTTGTGCCACATTGTCGTCGGATGTGCTGTTATTGCTGTGTGTGTGCTGCAGTGTGTCACAGGGATCAGGGACATGATCCAGGGTCATTGTGGGTGTGCAGTGTGCGACACATCTTTGTGCATGTGTGCCATTGTGCCCATCTCCCCCCGTCTCCCCAGTCCCTGGTCGTTACTCACCCTGTTGATGTTTTGTCAGGTCCCATTGAGCTGTGTCCGGACTCCCAACTCCTTGCGCTTTCTCCAACCTGATGACTGTGGCCTCCATTTCTTCCAGCTCCTCCTGTTCTGCAGGACTCCCCCCTCCTGTTGCCGTTGCTGCCTTCCTGTTGGGAGCGGGTTTGTGCTTGGTTTGGCTTTTCACATCATGACAGCGCCTCTTGTCCTCCTCCATTGACCTCCTCAACACTCCAACTGCATTCACGTTTGACATTTTGACGTTCAGTGGATGGTAGTGTTCTGTTACCTCCGTGACGCTAATCTGGTTTTCCTGCGGACTGCATCCCGTCTGCCTCTTCCTCTTTTCCTTCGCCTTACCCGACCATGAGGTTCCTTGCTGGTGGTTTGTGGGGCTTGTGGGGTTCGCATTGGTCTCTGCACTCAGTCTTGGTGCATCCATGGTGCTACGCAGTTTCTTTTCTCCTCCCTTTTTTTCTCTGCTTTTATAGTGCATTTTCCCGCATGACGCGTGGGAATTGCAGGCCTGTCGCTGGTTTTCGCAGATTTTTGTATCGCGCTTGGCCTCATCTCAACTTTTTTTGCGTTCGGATTTTGCAATTTAGCAGCATCGCGTTGATTTTATCACAGACATTTGACGCGTGATTGTGAGCCTATCGCATGGTACCGCCATGCTGTGAATACCACGTTAACACAGTGTTATTTTCCCGCGATAGACTGCGATGTGAAGAGTTGGGTTAAGCTATTTTGCGGTAGTTATCACGCGTTCTTGAGAATATCCCCCTTTATTTTTCCATGTGTCTCATGAAATTTCAAAGCATTACATATAGTGTTGCAGTGTGCTTGTATCTCACCTCCTGGTCTGATTTTCCCCACAGTGACTCCTCGAGTACTAAGGATGGGACTTTTGGTAGCGAGAAAAGTAGACAACCTGGGTCTTCTAACAGTAAGAAAAGAGGATGACCTGGCTACCAAATGACATTTACTGTATGTCTTCAATTCTGAACTGGATGAAAGTAAAAATGGAGAAAAATCTTGAAGACTTCGGCAGCTCGCAGATGCGTTTTATTTTCATTGCTTGACCTCAGGTTTGTATGAATTATGCAGTATCACCTGAGTCCAAATATAACTCTCTAAGGAGTCATACTTATTTATGATGATCAGTACATCACAGTGTACAGTGAATGTTAATAAATGCATTGACCTCTATCGCTTGGCACATGCATATTAGAAGGTTTCTGATGATATAAAAATATAGTGCATTAAAATGTAATATGGAAAATTGAGGGTTAGGAAAGTCTATACTTTAATAATCAGCATGTACTGTGGAAAATAAAATTATGAAAACGTTTTTAATACTTTGAAATCCAGAATATATCGTTGTTATATACACTGTGGTCCTCAATTACGAGGAATTGACTAGGGAAGCGCTGCACGTCTTCTTGCTGCACTGCCCTACGCCAATGTGAAAGGTAAGGAATGCACTGTATTTATGAAATACGGTGCATTCCTGTCCTTTCATCCCTGCACTGGTACACAATGTGCTGCCTAGCACCAACGTAGGAGGCAGGATTGCTTTTAGCACCTTCCTTCACAAAAACAATTACTAAAGGCATTTTCCGCACACATGGAAAGAGGAAAAAACGAGGAGAAATACAAATATTTCTCCTCATTACGTCTGCTCTGGGTAGGCATAAGGTTTTGCCCAGGTGTACGTGATTAGGCAAATCTGGGGCAGCGTCAAAATCCATAGGTGTTGCATGGGAAAACCCACCACAACGCCCATGGAACACCTCCTTGACACAGAGTAAGGGAAGGCAGAGACTTGCGCTGCTTTGTCTTACTCCATATCTATGAGGCCAATCAAAGCCACAGAGAGCGGCTTTGCTTTGCCACAACGCTATGATTGAAAGGCTTACACAGCCGGAGAGTCAAAAAAAGTGATGCTCTGGCGGCGCAAGCATCTCATAAATAAACCCCCTAGATGTATATACAGTGGAATAACATATTATAAAGGACGCATATTGCTGAAAAGAAAGTCTGCATTTTCCAAATTACAAATGATCTATATACGTCAGTACCGCGGCTCCACCTGACCCACAGTAAATACTGATTAAAACATAATTGAACTGTAAAAAAGTAATACTGTCAGTCCTTTGATGGGGTAAATCAAAGGGTTGAAAGTGTGTCACTCTTTAAATGATTAACACGAACTTCTGTCTAACTCCATTAGTTGGAATTCTAAAAGCAGTAACATTTGTTGTTTTACGTTGCCATGGTGAATCTACTCTACTAAGGTTACTTGTCCTTATAATCTAGGATAAAATACCTACGCCCTTTCTCAGAGTCCTCAAGACTGATACGGATGATCAAGCTACTGCAACTACTAGTTTGATTTTTTTTCGGGATGCTTTCTTTTCACAAGACAAATAATGAACACATTCAGAAATGTCATGCACATTTTCATGTTACATCAACAAAGGCAGAAAATAGAATAAATAACAGGAAGATCAATCACTAAAAACACAACTGGTAGCTATTTAGGATTATTTTCTACATAGTAATTGAACATGGGAAAGGTCCAATACTTTTGTAATTTCCCATTTCGTTTACCACACAAGCCATTCAAAAGAATTCTGAAACAATTATACCGAAATAGATGGCAAGGGCCAGATAAACAAAGAACTGCTAGGGACAGATAAACAAAGAACTGCAGAATATACTGCAACTCAGGGGAGAGGATGAGGTCCGCCGGCTAGATTGACGACTTTGGTGCTGGAAACCAAGGTTCGAGCCTCGGGTTCGCGTCCACGTCCTGTGATTCTGGGCAAATCACTTAGGGGCATATTATCAAGCACGGCGTTAAAATTATCGGCGCTTTGGCAGCAGAAAACTGCCGCTAAAGCGGCGATAATGGGCTTGATAATATGCCACAGAGAATTCAAATAGAAGCCCGTGTTGACACCAGAACATGGGTTTCTATGGGAATTCTCAAGGGCATATTATCAAGCCCATTATAGACGCTTTAGCGGCAGTTTTCTGCCGCTAAAGCGGCAATACTTTTAACGCCGTTTCTTGATAATATGCCCCCAAATCTCCCTGTGCCTGAATGTGTCCTTGTGTAACGTAACCGGTGCTCATGTAAAGCGCTCCAATACCTTCAGGTCAAGTTCGCGCTATATAAATTTGCATTAAAAAAAAACAAAATTACTAAAACGCCTACTCATCATGAGTCATTAAAACGCATTGTGGGCTTTGAGCAAAGTAAAGACATTTACCCAATGGGGTATTGTGTACTCATTGCAACTTTATTTTGATCGTGCGTGCGCTCCTTAGGAGGAGAACGTTTGTTTGATTTAGTCAGGGGCTGCACCCGACACAACGTGCATAGCATTTGCAGCAAGCTGTACGACAAAGGCCTTTGGAGGAGAACGTTCATATCTATCTATCTATCTATCTATCTATCTATCTATCTATCTATCTATCTATCTATCTATCTATCTATCTATCTATCTATCTATCTATCTATCTATCTATCTATCTATCTATCTATCTATCTATCTATCTATCTATCTATCTATCTATCTATCTATCTATCTATCTATCTATCTATCTATCTATCTATCTATCTATTCACTGAAAAAAACATAGGTTTCAGGGGCTTTATAGTTAGCTGGACTTTTTACTCGTACAAAACCATTGAAATTCCCCCGTTATAGTTAGTGCAGCTAACTATAACTCGCGCGCCCGCAATGCACTGCTGATGACATCACATATTATATCACTCATGACATGGTCAGTGACATCACTCATGACATCACTGATGACATCTCAAATGACATCACTGATGACATCACTGATGACATCATCCTTGTGCTAGAGTGGCAGACCTCCTCTCCCCCTAATATAACCTTTGATACACACATTCAAAAATAGAAACATTGGAGTTACCTTATTACATCTAGTAAGTGATAATTTCCAAATAGGAGCAGGTCACCGTTCTTGTTTGGTGTCCTTGAAATTGTAGTGAAAAATCCTCACTTATGGTGAAGTTGGATTTTAAATTGCAATTTTAAAAAAGCCTCTTTAGGAAAGTTGTCATTCCCTCAGCCATGTAGAGGCAAATTTATAAGAGAGAGACTTGCATCATGTTTGCAAAACGCAAAGAGCTACTTGCATGACGCAAGCCTCTAAGTTATGTTTATGAAGACATGCAATGCCACTTTGCGAGGCTTTAAATGGCGTCATAAATATGGAGCAAGACTACACAGCACAAATCACTGCACTGCTTACTCGGCCCTGGGTAGGTGTTCCATAGGCATTGTGGTGGGTGTTCTCATGCAACACCCATGGATTTTGATACATTTCCAGATTTGCCAGGACTTGTAAACCTGGGAATACGCAAAAATCGTAGGCCTCTCCAGGTGAGGCGTAACAAGGACAAATATTATTTCTCCTAATTTTTTCCTCTTTCTACTTGTGCATCTTGGTACAAGGTTGCCTGCGTTGGCGCTCAGATGCCAAAACAGCAACAGCACAGCTGAAGACAACAGGAATGCACTGTATTTGACAAATATGGTGCATTCCTGCCCTTTCCCTGCGACGCAGGGCAGCTCAATGTTAAAAAATATGCACCTTACTGCCTGCAGTCAGTCTCTGGTTCACATGACTGGGCGGAGCTGACATTTGAGCTTGTATATTACTCTAGACAGCCACACACAATAGAGAGCTTTGCAGAAGTGAAACATTTATTAACAGGGTTTTCATTAGCCGGACATGTAAAACAAAAAGGTACACGTCCAACATTTCAAATACACTGCACACTGACAACAGAAATGTTCAGGTCTTACCATGGAGGGACTTGATTGTATTAAAAAGGAAGGTTTTGTCCGGGATTAAGGACCAGGACTGGTAGTTCAGGCTGGACTGTTGACATGGGGAGCAGGGTCAAGACTGATTCACATATGGCTGTGTCCAAACTGGGGTGACATGGTGAGCAAACAAATGATGTATTTAACCCATATCTAGGACTGGGGGTGAATGTTTGACAATGTTCAGCATTCCACCCATCATCTTTTTGTGTTGTGAAAGGTTTATTTTGCCAGGTAGATATGGCAGTTTCAAACTGCACAGACAAGCTGCAATGGCAGGACTGGGACATGTTTAAAGAGGCTATTTCAGTGAATTGGCACAATAACTTACAAATAAATTAGATATGCCAATTGGGCATAAGCCAATTTTACCATGTTTAAAGGAGAAATCACAAGAACTTTAGCACTAGTTTGCAGTGCTAAAGTGTACAGAGTTCAAAAAGCAAACAAAATGGGTTAAGAAAACAAGAAGTTGAAGGCAAAATATTTAGGGATTACCCTGCAGAAAAGGCCAAGTCCAACAACCCTCAGATCAAAACTGGGAGAAAAACAAATGGCCTTGAACATGGATGCAGACTCAGTGGGAAACAGAGTGGTGGAACCAGAAGGCTAAATGGACCCACTGAAGGAAGAAAACTTAAATAATATGGATAAAAGCTCGATGGGCTATGCTCAAGCTGATGGAAACACCAGGAAAAATGAAGATCTCAAAAATCTCTCAAGGAGAAACAACGTTCGCATTTGATACCTATGAGAAGCAGCAGAGGGCAAAGATAACTTACCCTCAGCCCTCTTATCAGCATTTATTGGTGATAACAC
Source organism: Triturus cristatus (assembly GCF_964204655.1). NCBI lineage: Eukaryota > Metazoa > Chordata > Amphibia > Caudata > Salamandridae > Triturus > Triturus cristatus. The sequence continues at coordinate 506,401,037 of NC_140591.1, forward strand.
TGCCAAAATAATACTTGACAAAGTACATTGAGTAGGTCAATGAAAAATAGAAGAATCAAGCAAACCTCATGATATCCTTGCAAAATGTTATGATTATAAATGTAAAGAGCAGATCTTAACCCCTTCAGTGCCCCGCCCTTTCCCCGCCCTGTGCCGGGCGTTACATTAACGGGCGGGGTTCATGACGAGATAGTATCGTCATGGGCACAGCGCAACCGTGCTCCATGACAAGACTATCTCGTCATGGGCACTGAAGAGGTTAAAAGCAGCAAGAGTTAAAGATGAGATTAAACACAATGGCTACACCTATTCTCTATATCAAACTATAACCCTGACAGCACTCCTTAGGCATCAACAGTTCAGGCCAATCACAGAACACCTACATCACACTAAGTTATGATACCGATGGCTCTGTCCCTTCATCAATGCCTTTTTTCACAACAACAAAAGTAATCAGCTCTCTGACTTATCGACGGCTGCTAAACATGTGGGATCACACAAGAGGTATGCCTATGACACTATCGGGGTCACCAAAGATGAGATGCGAGAAAAAATCAAAAGATATTACCACTATATTATTTATACAATAAAAACATTAAAGGAAATAAATAAAAAATACACCCGCATTATGAAAAATAATAATACTGCATATATTTATATTATATACATTATTTTTAAAACAATACAGAAAACACTCAAACCTATGTACTTACCAGCAATATTTAAAAAAAAGTATTTTTGTAATGACAATATCAATGCAACAATATTCATGAATGACAATACTTTTTGACAAAACACCATTGTTGTCAGCAGCGAGAGATAACATTCTGTGCTATATGTTTTATAATACTCACCTTGATGCATATTTACACATTTATGAAATAGTTATTCATTGGAATTTATAGAGTACAAACCAATAACAATGCAGCTGATGGTGTACCATGCAATGAAGAAATATTTCGAAATCAAGTAGCAATGTCTGAGAAATAGTTCAGAAAACCTTGATTTTTGACATATAGTTTATTGCTGTTGGCACCTCTGCTTTCTTAAATTCTACAATTAATTTGCTACGCTGACTATGTCTCACAGATCTATCAATATAGACATAGAGAAAATATGAAAAATATATAAATGCTGTGTTAGAAATTAGGTTGTAGGTTGACTGGGGTATGAGCCCTAGTCAAGCAGCCACCACAATCCTAGTCATGGTAAGAAGGAGGCAAACCATACTTTAACCAGTGCTCACCCTCTAATAGTTTAGCACAGAGCAGTCAGACTTAACTTGGAGGCAATGTGTAAAGTATTTGTGCAATATTTCAAACAGTAAAACAGTTAAAACACCACACAAAAATATTCCACACTAGGTTAGAAAAATTGAGTCTAATTTAATGAATAAAACAAGACCATTTGCAACAAACATGCAATTAGAAGGCATTGAAAGAATGATTTTTTATTTTTGAGGGGTAACAAAGTATCTAGAAGCCAAAAGAGCTTATTTGGACTATCTGGTTGGGCCAGAACAGGACAAAGTAAAATGTAAAAAGTTCAGTATGAATACAATTGAGTGCAGGCCGGCCTGCTGATCCGCAGTACCTAAATTCTGGTTGTGGAGTGCTTGCATGGATCTGCGTTGAATATGCCTTGGTTCTAAAGGGGGAGAGCTTCAGTGCGAGATCCTCATGCATCGATGTCAAGGATCCTGTTGATGGAGCTTGATTCAAAGTTCAGTGTAGGGGATGTGATGGGAAGTGCAGCAGGGAATGCATCGGTTCTGGTGAGCGGTGAAGCCAAGATGCAGAGATCCATCATCGAGGCTGCTGTTGACGAGGGATGCAAGGAAGTCACACTGGGTAAAGTGTAGAGCAACAGTGGTTCCAAAGGCGATGTGTCAGTTCCAAAAGTGGTGCAAGTATTTTGCGACAGGTCCAATCCACTCAACAATGGAGATGCATTGGTTCTTCTTGAAGATGTGCTGCTCAGCCTAGGAGATGCGTAGGCTCTGCTTGTGGATGCATCGCTCAGCAGAGGATGCGTCAGTTCTTCTGGAGATAGACCCCCCACTTCCAAGGGTCCAGGACTGGGGTGGCACCACTTGGCGGGGCAGACTCACAGATGCCAGAGTCTAGGTGCCGAAGGAGGTTAGTTGGAAGTCTTTTATGTCCCTGAAACTACAGATCAGGCGGCCAGCCTTCTAGCCCTTGGAATCACTCTGACGCAGACCCAGTCCATCTTGCCCATTCGGAAGGGCAATAGAGCAAAGCAGGAGTACAGCAAAGCAGCAGTCCAGCAGAGGGGCAGTCCTTTCAGTAGTACAGCAATCCTCTTCCTGGCAGAGTCTTCACAGGTCCAGAAGTGTACTAAAGTGATGGTGTCCGAGGTCTAGTATTTAAACTTAGTTGTGCCTCTGAAGTGGTAGAGACTACTAAGACATGCCTTTGAACTGTACAAAGGTCCTCCCTTCCTACCCTGGATCCAGACTCACTACAGGAGGGATGCAATCCTTTGTGAGGGGACAGGACACAGCCTATACAGCTGTAAGTGAAGCTGGGTTCACCTCCTTTCTCCCATCCTGTTGCGATGGCCCATAAAATCAGAACTAAGCTCCCATTGTGAGTGGCTGTCTAAGGGGAAAACACAAAGTGCAACTGACACCCACCCCAGAAATGTGATAAGAGACAGGGAGCAGGCACCAAATGGCTAAAGTTAGAAAATGTCATCTTTCTATATGTGGGATTTTCAAAATTGCAATTTAAAATCCGACTTCACCATAAGTTTAGATTTTAAATTAGGATTCAAGAGACAACAGACTTTAGGGATTTATCTCTTCCCAGTTGGGAATTACACTTATAAAATGTTATAAGGTAATCCCAATGTTATCCTATGGGAGCGATAGGCCTTGCAGCAGTAAACAATGAATTTGAGAATTTTTCACTATCAGGACATGTAAAACTTACAAATATATATTATGCCTTTTACATATAGTGCACCCTACCCTCTGGATTGTCCATTAATTACTGTTAGACCTGGGGGTCGTTAGTTGGCTGAGGTAGGTACCTTAGGCCAAATAGGGACCCTTGCTTCCACGTCAGGGAAGGAAGGACACCTTCTCATATAGCCCCTGCTCACCCCCTCGGTAGCTTGGCAAGAGCAGCCAGGCTTATCTTCAAGGCAAGTGTGTAAAGTATTTGCAACCACGCTCTCAGTAACCCAATGATGACACCACAACTGGACTCCACACGTATTTCATAAAAACGAGTATAAATTTATATAAAAAGATATACGATGAGACCACACGATATAAATCCAACATATGCGTATTTGTAATATTCCTCCTGGCCGGTTGTTAGGCCAGCCAGCCCTTGTATTTTCTGGCGATAATAATGAGCAATTGTAAATGATCCACTGCAGCCCTAATGCAATGCAATGCAATTTGTAATGCTAGAATCAGGCACTTTGCAATGTAAAAATAATGCAGTTCGTTATGCAACAATCAAGCAGTTCGTAATGCCAAAATAATGCAATGCGTAACGCAACAATCAGGTAGTTCATTATGCAACCTAACACAATGCGTAATGCAACAATCAGGTAGTTCGCTATGCAAAAATAGTGCAAGGCGTAATGCAACAATCAGGCAGTTCGTAATGCAGAAATAATGCAATGCGTAATGCAACAATCAGGTGGTTCGTAATGCAGAAATAATGCAATGCATAATACACTAATCAGATAGTTGGTAATGCAGAAATAATGCAATGCATAATGCAACAATCAGGTAGTTCGTAATGCAGAAATAATGCAATGCATAATACACTGATCAGGTAGTTGGTAATAAATAAATAATGCAATGCGTAATACACTCCAGCACTGATCACGGTGCCTTGGGTGGTCTCTCTGCCACTCGTACTGACTTGCGGTCAGCTTCTGTCAACAGATGCCCCTACACGGGTATGGTGTAAACCAAAGTGCAGCTCCGCACTCCAGCACAGGTACTGCCACTCCTTGGCAAGTACGGGCCACGATTACGAGCCGAAGCAGAGGCTCGTGCTGCAGAAATGGCAGAGGCCGATAGCATCTCTCTCCGAGCCCGCACCCCGCCCCAGGTGGCGACACATGTTACCTGGGGGGTGCGACCTCGCTCTCCTCATCTCTTACCGCGACTTGGGCCTCCGAGGCAATCTTTGTGGATTCTGGGCAGTGGAACTCGGGCTTTCCCTCGAAGGGGTTGGTTCGAGGTCTCGCTCTGGCAATGGCGGGTTCGCGCTGGTGGCTCACCTCCTCTGGGGCTGCCGGTCCGGGCCCCTGGTGATACGAAGATCTCAGGCTGTAACAGGGAACACACACACAGCATCGCTGAGACTCACTTGAGCTTCGGTTGTGCACGATCACAGGAAACTCCTCATGAAGGTCTCAGGCTACATGCAGCACACGCACACAGCGTCGCTAAGACTCACTTGAACTCTGGGTGCACGATAACAGGGCAATCCTCACAGAGGTCTCAGGCTGCACGAAGCACACAAATACAGCATCGCTGTGATTCACTTGGACTCCGGGTGTGCACGATAACAGGGCAATCCTCACGAAGGTCTCAGGCTGTGCAAAGCACACGCACACAGCATCGCTGAGACTCACTTGGACTCCGGTGCACACGATCACAGGACAATCCTCACTAAGGGCTCAGGCTGCAAAAAGCACACACACACAGCATCACTGAGACTCGCTTGGACTCCAGGTGCCCACGATCACAGGGCAATTCTTACGAGGGTCTCAGGCTGCAAAAAGCACACACACACAGCATCGCTGAGACTCACATGGACTCCAGGTGCCCACGATCACAGAGCAATTCTTACGAGGGTCTCAGGCAATAAAAAGCACACACACACAGTGTCGCTGAGACTCTCCTGGAAACTTTTGTATTCCTGAGTTTCCACAACAGGGAGCCAGCTCACCTCGGGGCCTTGGGGATAAGTTACTTCCGGACACAGCACACAGCAAAGTCCTCTCAAGCAGGGAGGCACAGCACACAGCAACGTTCCTTTAGCCTCTCCTTGGTTAAAGCAGCAAAATGCAGGCTGGCCCCAGAACACACAGCAAGGGTCAGTCCTTTCCTTCAGTCTCTTCAGCTGTTTCTTCCTTGGCAGAGGTTCCTCTTGACCACGAAGTAGGTTCAATCCTTTTCAGTCTTGATCAATCGATTTCTACAAAGTTCAGGGACTTCAGCTCTCATAGTTATACCCCTAAATGTCTTTGAAGTCTTTGTGTTTAGGGGGGCACTGACCCCTGTTCAAACCAGTTCTGGGTGCCTTCCTGTAAGTGACACCTTCTTCCTCTGATTACTGGGGATCTGGATTCTCAATCCCTCGGCAGGAGATGGGACCATTGTTTTATGTCAGCAACCCAGGCCTCCTCACTTCTAGGGGCTACGACTCCTCCCTACACTCCAGATGCAGGTCAGCCTGTTGCTGTCTCCCCCCTCCCCTCAGTCAAGACATTCCCCAGATCCTATCACTTTAAAATCCAGACAGTCAATCCACAACCAGGCAGAGACTCACAGAAATTGTAGAGCACAAAAAGCCAGACACTTCTAAAAAAGTGGTTTCTAAACACTTGCACTTTGACACTGATCAGCAGTGGCAAAGTGCCCAAAGCATCTAGTCCTAACTTTACTACTCCTAAACTGAGAATAATCCTAACTTTAAGACTTTCGGTATTCACAGAAGGCATTTTGGAGTTCTAAAGTTAGGAGTCCTAACTTTACTACTCCTAAACTGAGAAAAATCCTAACTTTAAGACTTTCGGTATTCAAAGAAGGCATTTAGGAGTCCTAAAGTTAGGAGTCCTAATTTTACTACTCCTAAACTGAGAAAAATCCTAACTTTAAGACTTTCGGTATTCACAGAAGGCATTTAGGAGTCCTAAAGTTAGGACTCCTAACTTCTGTGAATACCGAAATGAGTAAGTGCCTTCTGTGAATACCAAAATGAGTAAGTGCCTTCTGTGAATACCAAAATGGTAGTAAGTTTAGGATTTTGTCTTAAGTTAGTTCTGTGAATCGGGCCCTGTAATTTAATTGTCACTAGTGCACTGCAGCACATATTGTGCCAAAACTAAAGTGACAATGCAAGACATTACTGCAGGCCTGCAATTAGCTATGCTGGTTTAAACTGCAAACTCAATCTGTCAAAATTATCCACTTTAACAGACCTAAACCTTCCTTTTAAATAGTAATGGCCTACCTCTGTGTAGGCCTTAATGCCCAAAATTCAGGGTGTGTGGCATTTAAAAGGAGGACATGTAAGAATGTAATCTTAAACATGTCCTTACAGTGAGTAAAAACACCATAAACCTATATTTGCTGTTGTTGGAATACAACTGTATACATTAAATTGTTATCTCCATCTAGAAAAAAAACACAATGTTCATTTTAACTTGTCAAAATATTTATTACAAGCCCGATTCATTGATGCAGTTGAATTTGTGATAAATATTTTGGAAATTAATCCTTTCCCTGCCTAAAGCCTATAGATGCCCATTTACCTGAGCTACAACTGTCACCCAGCAGCTGAATAGCCTCTCTTGATGAGATGTGAACTTGTACCCAGACCTGGGACAAACGTCTTGGGTGTGGGAAGGTTTTCTGTTTCTCTGGCAGGATGACCATTTGTGCTATGCCCAGCAACTTAATCAACTTCAAAGAGGCCTACCCTGTGACTGGCAAGTCCTTAAGGTCCGACTCCATTTTAAGTAGGCTCCAACTCTACCTTAAGTAATGTGAGTCACCATTCTCTCAATTGTAGGTTATAGGAGTCACAGTTTTTACCCCCATTTTATGCAAAATCATTGTCTTGTATGACTTTGATGCAGATGTAATCTGACCTTATCGTTCCCAGAAGTATTGAGCTGTTCAGACAATGACATGGTAAGTCAGTCAGTCAGTCAAAGTAATGTTTATTTAGACCATTGGTCTTGAAACAGTGCAAAAATATATCAGTTTATATATAACTCTAATATCATAAATAATTTCGCCAACAATTTTGGTTAAAATTATAATCCTTAACCCGTTAACCGCTGCGGTGCAGGTGATTTATTGCGTGGGCGGGGCCGCGTCGGCCAACGGACATGCGCAGCACTACCGAGGTTGTGCTCGCGATGGCCATTGGCCAAGGCACGCATGCGAGGGGTTAAGAAATCAAATTTAAACATAACAACATTGCCATATTTCATAAAAATTCAAATTACACTTCATATTCAATCAAATATAATTTTCCAGCAGGAGTTTTTCCTGTCTAAAATTCTTCCACCAGAATCAAACTACCTTAACATTCACAGAAGTGTGAAAGTATTGAGCCATTCAGACAATGACATGATCAGTCAGTCAGTCAGTCAAAGTAATGTTTAGCTAGACCATTGGTCTTTAAACAGTGCAAAAATATATCAGTTTATATATAACTTTAATATCATAAATAATTTCGGCAACAATTTTAGTTAAAACCATAATCCTTAAAAATCCAATTTAAACGTAACATCATTGCCATATTTCATATAACATTACAATTACACTCCATATTCAATCAAAATTAACCTTCCAGCAGGGGTTTTCCTGTCTAAAATTCTTCTACCAGAATCAAACTACCTTAACGTTCCCAGAAGTGGGATAGTATTTAGCCATTCAGACAATGACATAGATGTAACACCTGATGAAACATCAGTCTGGGACAAGTGTCTAGTACTCACAAGGTCAACATCAGCTAAAAACAAATACAGGCATATAGCCAAACCAGTGTAGTCTGATTTGGCGTCCTTTTCCTTCATATGCTCATAAGGATATCTCTGTGATGCCTGCCTTGATGCACATAATTAATGCCAAATATAGCTAAACCTATCTCTGAAATTTCCATCTCCAAAAAGATGTAATATATAAGGACTCCCCCTTGACCACTTGTAAGGAGATGTCCTTCACCCAGATTATCATACAAGATACTGCCAGAGACCATCTAGACTGCTGCCAGCGCACCAAGAAGATGTTACATCACACTTGATACAGATAACAAGCTGAGTCCAGGAAAAAGAATGCTGCGGTGGCACGTGCTTTCCTTTTGGAGGGGACACTGCCTTCATGCTTCACTGATAACTACGATTTTTGCTGTCAACAAGATATGCAGTGAGTTGTTTCTCTCTAAGAAAGACTAGAAGCCTGTTTTAGAACTCGCCAAATGGTTTGCTCGGTCACAACTGTGACAGATATCCCATCCGCCAACATATTAATCCCATTACATCCTATGGGATATATATTTTAGCGGACGGGATATCCGTCACCATTGTGATGGAGCAACCTGTCTGCCGAGTTCTAAATCAGGCTCTAGGTTGCAAGTTCTACTTTCCATCCTCTCCTAGCGTAGCAAATAGAAGTAGGTTTTAGGATGTTAAGTTTTAAATTAAATTTTAAGTATGCTAGAAATGTTCATTTTATTCTCATGCCTAGTTGCTGTTTTTATAATATGATGTGTGGGTATTTTAGTTACGCTGAGAAACAGGTTCACTGTTGCAATAAATACTTTGAGTTAAAAGTGTCTATTCTTAGTACCATTTGCCTGTGTAGTATTGTGAAGACCAAAATAGATTGGTTTTCAGTATCACAGTGCCCCAGATCCCTATTTAGGGATTGGTTGTAACCCAAAAACAATAATTCCACTTAAACAATGTATTAGGTGGGGTTCTGTGAGGCTACTATAACTTGTCTTTAGCATTTAGCTGTGGTGCATTGAAACACGTTCACCTGTGCCATCCGTAGGAGGGGAAAGTAAACCTAGTAGGACTGTACCAAAGTTGCAGCTTACACAACAGTTATAGCTAACAGCTGTGTCACCCCCTTCATTTGTCCCTCTAGGTAGCCAGGCACCAATATCAGTGGGGGAGAAGCTGCCACCAGAATCAGTTTTGAGTGATCTCAGAGGAGGGGTTGCTCCTTTATCATCCACACCTCTAGGGTGGGCACATGAACTGCACCGATGAAGAGATGTTCTGCTATCTAAGTTTTAGGTAGAGCAGTGCATTGTGGGATTGTTTTCAGTAAGGCTCACAGGAAATGCTGCAAAAGTTGGTAGGGTCACCTGTGGAAACGTTTACCCCATTGCTTAGGGAGTGGCCAGGAGTTTCTGTGGCTGGTGTCAAACTGTACTCAGACTAACCTTTCCTGAAACCTGGGAAACATATTGACTCAAAAGACTTCCAGAGTACTCGGACCAACCTGCCAAGCTTTTCCAACAAACGTGCATTGCCATTTGCCCAATTATTCAGGTTGGCCCGGCTCAGGCTTTTCCAGAGCAGTAAATCTGATTCAGCAAGACTTTGCAGAGACTGTATCCGACCTTGTGGAGCCCTCATTGGCTACAGCCTTCAGCCTTGCCATACTGGAAGAATCCAAGCTCCAGAAAAGTTCCAAGACAGAAATCTCATCAGGTGAAGGCACAAATAGAATTCTGCAACCACAAGGAGATGATGAACGGAGTGCTGAAACTGGTAAGACACTCACTCCAGTCACAGATCTGGGTTGAATTCATCATCATTTTATAGCACACTTTACCACCCCAGTTCAGACCCAGCGATATGCAAATAATGTGGATGCTGAAGTGAGCTAAAGAACGATGATGGATTCATTCCAGATCTGTGACTGGAGGTAAGTGTCTGAAAAGATTCAGTGCTCCGTCCACCATCACCTTGTGTTTGCTTTGTTAACCATAAGTTGGCAGGTTATGCTCCGACCTGGGTCCCTAGCTCACTTTGCCACTGGATTCAAGATAGCCTGGCTGATGAGGGGTGAAACCCCAAAACTGGTCCTATGAGGCTTGTTTCCGGTCCAGGGAAGACCTGGCTTGGCAGATTGGGCTGGACTGTTCCCATGAGGAACAGGGTCAAGATTGATTTGCATATGGCTGGGTCTAAACTGGGGTGGCGAAGTGGGCTGAAGAACGATGATGGATTAAACCCAGATCTGTGACTTCGGGGTGAGTGTCTGAAAAGTCTCAGTGCTCTGTCCATCATCACATTGTGTTTACAAAAGGAATTCTGCCAGTGAAGGATCTTCCCTGTGCTGAAATTAAAATGTCTCTACCTCAGAGTTTCCCCATCAAAAGCTAACAGCTTCACCACATGTCGTTCAGTGGCTATCTGACATCTTGAAGTGTGGGGCCACAGCCTGCTGCCATGCCCCGCTGAGCATTTTTGACTTCGATTTGAAAGACTGATTCAGAAGGTAAAGCTTCTGACTGGGTCCAACCTTGTCTCTGTATCCAACCAGTGCACCAGTGCAATCAGCCTAAACTTATGCCAAGGTATTGGTTAAGTGCAACCAGATGACTTAGGATGGTACTCAATGCTTTTTGTCTAAATAGTTTTAGTTTTTTGTGTTTTGACTTTATTACTATTTGAGTGTTGCATAAATACTCCACACTTTGCCTCTAACTTAACCTTTTTGCTCTCGGCCATATCTTCCAAGGGGTTGAGCTCAGGTTAATTTAGGGACTTTAAGGGCTCACTGTGACAATGTTTGGGGGCATTATTTGAGGTAGGCACTCATCCACGTCAACTAATACCCTAGTTCCTTACAGTTCCTCTCATGACTTTTAAAATAGACTCCAATAGAAACTATATTATTGATGGTTGTTGCATGGGTTTTTGGTTTCGAGTGAGGAAATGATTTATACTGAACCACTAGATGACTTTTTAATAGGGAATTTATATGCATTTAGAAGAATCTTTGTAGTGCTGTTGGGTATGAGGTCTCACTAACGAAGAGACCTTTTCCAGAACATCTCTTACCATTTGAAGATTTTACCAGCTAAAGAGAGATCTGAGGCTGTACTGCATTGCAGAAATATTTCTACAATTGAAGCTGCATACAATTTTTTCTTACGGCTCCTAAACACTTCAGCTCAGAGGAGCAATCTCGAAAAGCAAAGGAACGGTTAGGGGTGGAGAGTGTAAAATATTACAGACATCACTGAATAATGCATACTGCTCACCCTATTCTGGAACCATGTGTGAGCCTCTTGAGTATTCCAACCATCATAGGTACTCTGAATGGGATGCACATGACACTTCCATGTCCATTACACACATTTCAGTGACTAATAATTTTATTTTACAGTACAAATATGAATGGAACATCTCAAGGAAGCGTTGGATCAGTTAGGAGGTAGCTACAAAAAACATCCCAGTATGTTCACTCTAAAACCTAATTCTAAAGTTACTGACCCGCATATCAAGCCTGAAAAAGAATCAGGAAAGAGGTTTAAAAGTTAACCATAAAGTAGGCTTCTTGATTTACTTACACAACACGATCTGACTTCCTAAGGAAATGTGCTCAGACTAGCTTTGACTTGGATTATTCAGTTTTAAAAGATGAGTGTAGCATCATGGGAGCACATAGATTTTGCCTAGGAGTATTTATCAATGACATATAAGCTTGTTGTCTTTACTCTCTAATGCTGTCCAACTTGGATAAAAGATTCCAGGATTATTAAATAACAGAGCCTGTTTCCATAAGAAACAATTTTCATGGGATAGCAGATAATTCAGTCAAGTAAACAACATCAGCAGGACAGGTACTCCTCTTCCATGTGATAGCAATGCTAGAAGGTTTACAGTAAAATTGCTTTCCATACCACAGTTACAAGGTCTCCTGGTTTATGGCAAATGTACCTTGCTGCTGTTTAGCAAAACCCACTGTCTCATGGAGGCAGATGTCACATGAGGAAGACCTATCTTACTGACACATTGGGTAGCTGTTATGGTGGTATGTTGCTTTTACCACACAGTCTTTACCATGTGGTACCTTTACTGTGGAGTCTTTGCAATGCCGATAAATACCACACAGGTCATTTTCAGGTACTTTACAACTCAGAACTTTTCTACTCAGGTTAATTTTGATTTATTTTCAATCATATCAATCAAACCGCATTTGTAGAGCTCACCACTGTCACGTCTGGGGGTATCTGGGCGCTGGGGTGAGAGGTCTCCATCGAAAAGGCAGGTCTTGAGGAAACGGAAGGCAGAGGGAAGAAACAAGCAGAAAAAGGGAATACCGAGGGCAGAAAAAGAAGCAGAAAAAGCAAAACAGAGGGCAGCAGGTAGATTGGCAACAGAGGTTAGAGGACTGTGGGCAAGCTTGTTTCAGGGGGAACAGGCAAGAGGACATATTATGTGTTTACATGTATATTTATTGAAAAAACAAAGGTTAACGTGTTGGTATTCTTTAGATCTTGTAACAATATAAAAATATTGTTTTAGAACAAATAACCACTGACATTCACCAATTATACTCCACTTAGCTAACTAAAACATATATGGCCACAACATGCATTGCTTATGACCTCCCATATTACATTAGTCATGACATGTTAAATTACATCATTGATGACATCACTGATAACATCACAAATTGTATAACTTATCACATCACCGATCAAATCACTGATAACAACATCAACAATAATGTTCTGCAAATAGTAAACTATGCAGTACCGGGGACAAGTCTTATTCACTATGGTAAAAGATGTCTGGTGTACACTTTAAGTACCAGCAAAGTTTTAAGCGCAAGCACAGTTTCAATAAAGCAAGGTAGAGACTAAGCACAACCTGCAAAGTTGCATTTTAATTGATGAACTCACCCACTGTGAACTCCACGTCAACCCCGACTCAGGAATAGGTAGTCAGGCAGGCTCTGAGACCCAGACCCGTGTTCACTGGTTGACAGGTCACAGGTGGGGTGGCATGTAACCAGCAGAAAAATGCCCAAACAGGAAATCCCAGATCAAACCCACAGGTAGGCGCAGCAACACCAGAATGATCCAGGGAGATTGACCTCAATAAAGCCCACATGAGATTAGGAACACATAGGCAATCAGGACGCAGCACACACAGTATACGCTGTGATCGCACTCTACCTATGCAGACATCTGGAGACGTTATCCACTGACCGCATTTTGGCCACAAAAGGTCGAGGCCCACCTGCATTCCTCATCGAATACATTAATTTATGACTACAAAGGCAGCGGTTCACATTCCTTACCAAAAAATTATCGCCAGAAGTATTTTATTGCATTCAATGAACTGTATTTCCATGTTAGACCGACTGTAAATTGAGACCCTATGTCTGTAGATGTTCTCCCGGCTGCACTGTTTAATTAAACAAACTGTTCCTGTTTTGCCAAACGCTTCTTGTTTCTTTTTAGTCAGGTTATTTCATGTTCAAGCAACACCATGTTGACATGGCAGTTTGAAACTGCACACACGGGCTGAAACGGCAGGCCTGAGACAAGTTTGCAGATCTATATAAGTGGGTGGCACAAGTGCTGCAGGTCCACCAGTAGCATTTAATTTACAGACCCTGGGTATATGTAGCATCAATTTACCAGAGACTTATACGTACATTGAATATGCCACTTGTGGATAAACCAATGTTGCCATGTTTTAGAGATTAAGCATATGAACTTCAGCACTGGTTAGCAGAAATAAAGTGCACAGAGTCCTAAGGCCAACAAAAACGAGATCAGAAAGATTTGGAGGAGTAGGGCAAACATGTTTGGGGTAACACCACCCTAAGGCTGACAGGTTTGAATTTATTGATAAGAAAACTGTACATGGCCAGATGTGAGTTACAGTTACCAGAGAAAACTATAAATGGTGAATCTCAGTAGTTTTGTATGTTTAAAACATTATGGTGTCACTGAAATTCCCACTTAACTATAACGTTACTTTAACATTTGTTTTTTTAGCAAAAAGATGTATATATAAAATGCTTGATATTCGATCTGGAAAATACTGACATCATACTGGGGGCTACTATGCACTAGAAAAAGCTGAAAACACCCTGATAAATGAAGATTACTTTGCAGGTCTAATCAGCCAATAGAAAAACGTTTGCAATACAAAAGTATTTGTTAAGAACAGATACAAGAGTATAATAAGAGCGAACATTTGAAGACTGCCTTGTCTGTGCTTCATCAAAACTCAGCGCCACCATTTTAATGAATTGTATTTGCAAAGCATAATATCGGTTTTAAACGTAAACAATAGAAAATCTGGCAATATAATCTGTGACATAAATCGCCCTATTTGGAAGCGTAGGCACCCGTTGTAGAGACAATATTCAGCATTCAAAATCATGTTCAATTGAGCCTCCTTTTGTGAAAGTCTCCTAATATATTTAGAGTATTGTTCTGTGCTCCATCAGACAATGCAGTGTTCTGAAGTCCCATTATAATGAACATTTAGCACCTGTGTCACTGATTTTTGATTGTAATAGCCATAATCAGAGCCTCTTGCAAGTCGCACAGAACTCATGGTTCAGGGTACAGTGTTCAGAATGGATATGGCTCTGCTCACAATTTGCGGAATGGCTCACCGAGGACCGATTGCAGAAACGAGATTCCGCTTTGCTTAATCGTACATTTCTCACCAACAGTTTAATTTGGTTTCATTGTCCCAGCGACCTATTTTTTATCATTTGTCAATAATTAGTTCCAGGCTTTGCACGTAACCTTCTGTACACTGTCTATTGCTTTGAATACGCTGATTGTTTTTTTTTTCTATTTCACATACCTACTGCTTTTTATTATGCCCTGTGAGCCCTGGAAATCAAACGAAAGTGTGTGCTGCTGAACACACTCGTTACCACAATAGGAATTGGGCCGGATCGGTGTTACCGTGAGAGTATGAAATGAAGTGTAATTTGTCAATAGAACTGTAAATCCTGTTTGTATGTAAAAAGAAAAAAAATAATATCAGGTACTTTATAGTTATGAATAAAATAGGAACCGAAAATAATGCAGTTATTTTCAGACAGCAATCCTTCTGTAAAACTGGAAACACAATGAACTGTAAATTCAAAGGAAACGCTGAAAAATCATAATTCTTACCGATATTTCTCACTTCCAAGAAAAAACAACCTGTGCACTGAAGGTTTGAATTTGTGCTGGCACTTACTACACCCAACCCATTTAGGGGCATATTCACAAGGACTTATCTCCAATTTATCTCCACCTTAACGCAACAAAAGTGGAGATAGATTTAACACCCTATTCACAAGCAGGTGCAAACTGCAGACATCACCAGTATTCCCGCGATAACTGCCCCAAAATCTAACACCACGGCGAACACCACCAACTAACTCTAAGGAGATGCAGATTAGGGGTTCCAGTACAAAAACACACGGAAAAACAACAACAACACTTTCACAACGAACTGACAGAACTGCGAATCAAACCAAAAACAGGCGATAAGCCGCGGTGGCTGCAGGTATTTAACACCTGCCTCAAGCAGGTGCAAAGACGGACGCCTACCTGCAGTAGGCAACGGAGCCCCGCACACAGCCATACCCGAAGAACAAACGACACCATGGAGCTACTCATCATGCAGCTCAGAACCCCAACAGGGCCACAACACCCACCTCCACCACCCCAGGACCGTCACCCCCCTCGGACCCGGACCCGCACCCCTCCGGACCACCACAGAGGTAGCGTAGAATAAGACAGTGGACATACCAAAAACACTCCACTCTCACAGACCTAACGCCCGTGGAAGTCATTGCCCACTACAGGCTCAAAAGGACAACCATTCTCCGTATCATGACCCACATCGCCCAAAGGGCTGACGGTCCCAACACAGCGGAGAACCAACATTGCCACCTCAGACAAAGCTGCTGGCTGTGCTGCACCTGTTGGCCTCTGGGACATTCCAACCTACAACTGCCAGAGTCGAAGGAGTCTCACAGCCAGCCCTATCAAAGTTCATCACACCTGTCCTGGATGCCAACCTCAGCTTCATACCTCAGTACCTTCACTTCCCCAACAATGCGCAGGAACAGCTGGAGACAAAGCAAGGCTTCTACGCCATAGCCGCATTCCCTGCTGTGTAGGGGCAATTGACTGCCATCATGTTTCATTTGTGCCCCCTGTGGATACTGCACACCACTACCGCAACATAAAGCACACGCATTCCATCAATGTGCAGGCAATAGTGGACCACTGGGGACTCTTAACCAATGTTGTCGCAAACTACCCCTGCAGTGTGCCCAATTCCTTCATCTTCTGACAGTGGATCATCAACGAGCGCTTCCAGAATGGCACATATGGAATGGGACTGCTTGTTGGTAAGTACCAAATCAACACACCACACATCCCACAGCCACCAATGCACAAGGCACATCTGTGGGGATGCACACGTGACCAAGCCACATTCGACATGTCAGACTACACGACCACCTACCAGACACGACTACAACACTCCATGGTCATCCTGGGCTACCCCTGCACCCAATAAACATTTCATAGCACCACAACCACACAACAGCTTGACGTGTGGAGATGCGGAATGCAGCCATGACACATGTGAGGCAATGCTCTGCCCTCATGACCCTGCCCTATTCTCCCGCAGGTCAGCGTCCCGTGGTGGTGGGCCCATGTCAGCCGCTGTGCATCCGGGGCCACTGGCCCTGTGTGACTCGAGTCATCCCCCCTTGTGGTTATGACATTGCATGTCTGAGTGTCTGATGACTGTTGGAGTTGTTGCCAGCACCAGCAACTCCCTGAGGGCTGGCTTACACTCACCCCACACACAGCCAGCACAGGCGTCACTGAATTGGTGGGCCAGCCATCACATCCTGCCGAACCAAGTTTTCTCCCTGCACTGTCACAGGTGATCAAGGGTATGCAATCTGCCCTTGGATGATGACACCCCTCCGGGACCAAAGCACACCCACCCAGAGGCAGTACAATGCAGCCCACATATGCACCAAGGGCATCATTGAAAGCACATTTGGCGTGTTGAAGTCACGTTTCAGGTGCCTGAACTGCACAGGTGGGAAGCTCCTGTACAGCCCGGACATCGTGTGCAAGATGATAGTTGCATGTTGTGTGTTGCACAACATCTGTGTTCACACCAGGGCCCCATGGATCCCAGTTCCAGAGGTACCGGATGATGATGATGGTGATGGGGCAGATGGCCCACATCCCACAGCAGCTGCGGCAGGAATTGCCCGTAGGAACTACATCATTGACACCTACTTCTCATGAGCACATCACATTGTGTCTGTCCATGGCAATCATGGGACAGTAGTAGATGTCCAATTGCACTGCATGTGTGAATAAAACATATTTGCAGGTTACAGGTTGGAATTCTGCATTGTCATGCTACATATCCCTGGGGTTGCAGATGTGATTTGCTTGGTTGGGCACATTTGTTCTTGTGCTTGTTCCTGCATTGCGCATGAGTTTGCTGCCCTCGCGCTGCTTATCCCTGCTTTCTTCATAGCGGAAGGGCTCATCGCAGGTTTTCTGGTGTTATGGTTTGTGTTTTTATCTCCGTCAGGGTGGTTGTATCGTGGATATTGTCCGCGTTTTCGGCAGACTATTGCATGGTACCGCCGTGTTGTGAATTCCACGTTGACACGGGATTAATTTCACGCGATGGGCTGTGATATTGAAAGTTGCGTTATGCTACTCTTGTGGTAGTTATCACACGTTCTTGTGAATATACCCCTTAGAATTTGCCATTAACACAGCGTAAATTGCCAGATCCCTGGCAACCAGTGTTATCTTTAGCACTTTTGAGGCCCTGAACAAGGTATATTTTGGGACTCCTTGTTCAGAACAACTTTGCATTTAATAACCCTTTTCTGCTTATTTAAGTCTAATTAATCCTAAATGATATTGAAATATACTTTAATCTTTTAGAGGTAGAAAGGGAGAAAGAGAATGGTTGAAGGAGAGAAATAAACAGTGTTAGAGAAAAGTCACTTTCCATGGGGCCCCTTAGTATGTGGGGCCTTGGTCAATTACCCTATGAGCACATACCTAAAAACACCTCGGCTGCCAGCATACCTTTCCAGGTTGGCCTCCATACTTCAGCCTTCGTAGGTGAAGGAGAGAGCCAATGATTCTTCTAGATGTCATGGTCACTTGACTACTCTGACCAATGGTACAGACACTTTCATAGATTTCTGGGGAGGTGGTTGGGCTTAGTAAGGCAGTGTGCACACTAGCAGCTGAAGCATCCCCAACAGTCCACAAACTGAAATCACTCGAAGGAATTTGCTAGTACATACGCAGATTGAGTCAGGGCAATCTCAACGAACAGACTGGCAAGTATTTACACTTTTTCAGTGATCGGGCAATACCTCAGCTGAGGAAAGCCCCGTTCCCGATCCTGCCCTGACTTGGTCTGAGAATGAGCAGCTGATGGGGACAAAGAGGAGCTTTTCTGACGCGGTTGGGACAAGGCCCTCGTTCTTTCAATCTTTTTAGAACACCAACTTTTTACTTGTTTCTCTTCAAGCTTTTATAACAGTTTCATCCTTTTGAAACCCTATTTCATTGTGTTTGGCCTTTGAGGGTTTGTGGACCTTGTACTGTAATGAATTTAATTAATCATGCACTAAAGTCTTATCTATCTATTTATCGGCTGAGAAATTGACTTGCCCATTCCTTCAATTCAGCCACCTAACTTTCACATTGCATTTCTCACGCTTTTAAAAATGTCCCCATTGCCCTATCTGCAAGACACCGTGACTAGCAAATTTGGCCACTTTGTGGCATCTCTCTCCCAGTTACTAGTTTCAGTCGCATTGCTCACATTGTTGGTTTACCATAGCGCTATCAGTTTATCTATATGAAGCATCACACTCAAGTTCTGCCTGACCTTGCCCAATCTAGACATTTGAACAGACCAGAATGCACTGAGTCCAGGTGCTTGTTTAAGCTACATCATCCCATATCTTCACCTTAGTATCTTCATCTGTAATAACTTTGACCCATAGTGAAGTATGAGTGGTGTTAGCGTCCATCTGACTCAAAGTCATTGTGCGGAGCAGAGAGCTACATTTCTAGTGGCAACATTAGAACAGTGGTCTTCATGAGTGACCCTCTGTGAAAACACTCCTATATCAGTAGTGGCAGATTGCATGCCAAGGTGTTGACATGCAATCTGCCACCCAACATTGATAATGGTGCTTGAGGATTCTGCATTCATTTTGTGTTGAATATCCAGTTTCACTGTGTGTCCATATATAAAAAATGATTTTAGAAATATGTGGCACACTATTGGAATGTCAGAGATTAAATGTGGACATTCAACTTAATAATGTGTTATATGTAAACTTCATGCTTTGTAGTTTGCTACTGATTCTCTTTCAGGTTGATGCATTGAGAAAGCCAAGGGCATTAACAGACAACTGGATCATGAATCATGAAGTTGATGAACTGGCTAGTGGCACCTTGGATGGCAGTGTGCTTGGACGGTGGTTTTGATCTGCTCACGAGCTATGATCTGCGTGTACTTTAAAGTTAGTGTCACTCAATGAACAAGACATGCCAAGTAGCCCTCTGTGATGTAATCATGGAGAAATAATATTTGCTTACGGTATTTACTCATAGCTTTAATATATTCTTTGTAGTTGGACTTATCTTTTGTTTATGTATTTGAGGACTGCATCTGAAAGGAGCTAAACAGTGAATCACACTTTAGATGACAGACCTATCTAGTTTTAAGTTCAAGAACATTTTATTAGAAGAAGAAGGGTGTCAATGAAAAATAAGCAATGTCAAAATCATATCATTACAATATAAAATGGCTGTAATAAAAAATCATACACAATTTGGACTTCGTAATAAAAGGAAAAAGAACAACTCTAAGTATGCGAAAAACAAGAATGACATTATACTAGATAAAGATTTGGAACAGTTAGGGTGTTCAAGGAGGTTTAAGAACTTCTTGGTGAACTGGTTGGAGTTGGGAACATCGTTTGGCATTAGCTTCAATATACAATGTAACAGGTGACCATAAGTTCAAGCGTTTCGTCGCCATTTGCATAGGGAATACAAAGGAAGTGTCTATGGTTATGGCAAATCATACACCAACAGGCCTTGTAAGAAATTTTCATAGAGTCTTTCCAATTTGAGGTAATTTGTTGAAAGGCAACCGCTAATAGCAAATCAATAATTTTGGTATTAAGTGTAATATTATCCCAGATGGATGATAAGCTTCCTAAAAAGATATGAACAAAAGAGAAAGGAAACCTAGTAGCAAAAATTAGATTCATTTGGGTCCAAACCTGTTCCCAGAAAATGTGTACATGTGTGCATGAGAATAACATATGAAAGAAGTCAGCGTTTGGAGCAGAGCATGTCCAACACACATCCGGAACTGCCGTGAATTTTTTACTTAAAGCTTCCGGTGTAAGCAAAAGTCGGTTGTAAACAAAAAAACAATGTTTGCATTGTACTGGCTGCCCTTGAAGATTTACAAACTTTGGTCCAAAGATTTGTCCATAGTGACGATGACCATGAGGTCTCAAAATCATGTTCCCAAGCTAACTCTGTTTTTGATTTCTGCTTAACTGTGGCAATGTTGTATAGATGGCGATATATAGTAGAGGCTCTGGGGGAATTTTGTAAAAGAATACAAGTCTGTGATGAAGTGTCTACCCCTACAAGGGGAGTCTGGGAAATAGGCAATTGAGAATATGTATCCATCACAACCTTCTTAAGGATAGTATATTTATTATTAAATGAATTAGGTAAATGGTATGGTTGTCTGAGTTTAGTGAAAGATAAGAAGTCAGATTGGGAGAACAATTGATGTATCCAAAGAAGACCCTTTTGTCTCCACGTTTTCCAATAGAAGGGCTTATGATTGATGAGCAAATTTATATTGTGCCAGATTGTGGAGTTGAGAAATGAGTCCATGGTAATAGGAGCTGGAATAGAAGATGCCTCCAGAAGTTTAGAGGTTAATTTAATTATAGGAGTAGAAAGGGACTGTGGTTTACATGAGAAGGATAGATATTCTGAAAAAGAGAAGGGGAACAAGAAAAGACACTCCACTGAGGTCCAAAGAGGTTTGCTGTCTGTAGAATCAAGCAACCAGTGAGAGGCTTGGCGTAAGAGGAAAGCCTTATGGTAAATGCGAAAATTGGGAAAATTGACACCTCCCTCTGTTTTAGGACTTGATAATTTTAATATGGACATACAAGGTTTCTTGTGTTGCCATAAGAAGGAGGATAGAATGAAATTAATCTTCATGAACCATTTATTGGATATAGGGACTGGTATGTTGGAAATAGTATACACAATTATGGACGAGAGCATCATTTTTATAGTGTCTAAACGACCCCACCAAGATAAGTAGTGAGGGTGCCGTTTAGAGGTTAATTCTGAAAGTTTCTGTATGCACTTAGTCATGCATAGAGAAACTTTGTCCGAGATAGAAGACACAAAATATAGGCCTAAATATTTAATTTGTTGGGGACTCCAAGTGAAATTGGAAGCGTTAAAGTCTGAATTAAAAGTATATTTGGTTAGGGGCAAAATCTCACATTTGTCGTTACTGAATTTATAGCCAGAAATAATGAGAGAATATGAATGTACTTCTGCTACAAAGGCAGGAATAGATTCATCTGGCTGTGACATGAAAAGCAAAATATCATTGGCATAAGCCGCAAGTTTAACATGAATTTGAGAGGTTTGGAAGCCATGTAAGCATGGATTCTGACGCAATTTGGAGAGGAAAGGTTCCAGTGCCCAATTAAATAAGAAAGGAGAAAGAGGACAGTCTTGACGGACTCCTCTACCCAAATCAAAAAAAGATGAAATTAAGCCATTGCCACAAACTGCTGCACGTTGATTGGAATATAAGAAAGTAATGAATGATACAAATTTGGGGCCAAAACCATACCACCTGAGGGCATAAAATAAATAGGTCCACTCCACTCTATCAAATGCTTTTTCTGCGTCCAAAGCAATCGCCACAAGGGGATGTTTAAGATGAATATATTTAGACAAGATATTGAATAAAATACGTGTGTTATCTGTTATAAAGCGCCCCTTAACAAACCCAGATTGCTCTTTGTCCAACAAATTTGGTAAAAAGGAGTTTAAGGGAATAGCTAATGCTTTAGAATTTTTTTATAATCAATATTAACTAAAGATATAGGTCTATAATTTTTACAGTGACTAGGATCGTTACCCTCTTTGGGGATAATGCAAATATGTGCTTCTGAAAAGGAGCCGGAGGATCTATCTAAAGAGCAAAAGTGATTTATTAGAGAATGCAATTTGAGAATTAAAAGTTTGGAAAAATGTGTATAAAATTCGACAGTGAAACCGTCTGGGTCCGGTGCCTTGTCCTTCTTAAGGCTATGAAGCACCTTTAGGAGTTCTTGCTGTGACATGTCTAACTCTAGGGGGGTCAAATCAGGGATATTGTGTTGGGGTTTCTGGATTGTATAGAAGAAAGAAGACAAGGATTGTTCCGTGGGTTGTGTTTCTGACGAATATAACATTTTGTAAAAAGAAGAAAATGTGTCTAAAATGTCAGTGTCCTTAAACTTTACAACAGAGTTTTCATCCAAAATAGAATCAATATTCATCTTGTTCTGTTGGACTTTTAAGTAATTAGCTAGTATTTTCCCAGCTTTATTTTTCCCTCCATAAAATTTTGCACTAGATTTGAATAAATATAAGGAAGCGTCATCAGTCGATTTTTTGTTGAATTGCAATTTTGCATTTATGAGCGCATTGAGAGAGTCCTTTGAGTGGGAAGTATAATAAGAAAGCTCTAGTTTCTTAATGGTTTCCAATAGTTTACTGGTGTGACTGCGTGCAATTTTTCGTTTTTTAGCTACAAAATTAATAATAAAGTCTCACGTTGAGGCTTTAAAAGCATCCCAAATAGTGGAAAGTGGCAAAGATTCAGTATTATTCAACCTGAAATAGTCATCTGAAAAAGTAATAAAGGAAGCAGTAAACTCTGGATTTAAAAGAAGAGCATTATTAAAACGCCATCTTTGGGGACCAGTAAGCTTAGGCAAAATGTCAAGACAAACTGAGACAGGGGCATGATCTGATAACAAAATGGGACCTATTTCTGCATTACTAAGGGATTGCGAGATATTATGAGAGACAAAAATATAATCAATTCGTGACTGAGACTGATGTGTTGGAGAATAAAATGAATATTCTCTAGTAGTGGGGTTACACAATCGCCACGCATCGAGGAGTTTATGTTGAGTGATGGCGTGATTAAACGCTTTATGAGGTTTATTAGGGATAAAGGAGGATTTAGAGTTCCTGTCCGTGAACTGATCGAAAACTTGGTTACAGTCTCCAGCCAATATAAAATTATCTTCTATGCAGTGGGAAATTTGCTTTGCAACTGTAGACCAGAAAGTAGTATCACCAGAGGTAGGGGCGTAAACATTAAGAAGAGAAACTGGAACATTCTTTAACAACATTTTAACATTAATCCATCTACCCTCGGTATCCGATTCTTGTGATATCAATGTAATTGGAAGTTATTTACGGCATAATATCATCACCCCATTACGTTTGCTGTCCCCTTGAGAGAAAAAAACATGCCCAACCCATCCCTTCTTTAATTTAGCGGATTCGGCATCTGAAAGATGCGTTTCCTGTAAGAATACAATATCAGCATTTAGCTTCCCCAGATGAGATAAAACCCTCTGCCGTTTGATGGGGGAGTTCAAACCCCTAACGTTCCAAGTTATCAATCTTAATGACATACGCTATAAGTACAATATTGAGCACGAGAATTAAGACATGAGTCCAAATCATGAAACCAACAACAAAAGAAATACAAGAAGAGAGAAAGAAGATGAAAAAATCGCTGCATCACACAGTAGGAAAGCTCAGCAAAAGTAAGCAGAAGAATACAAGAATTGGAGTCTAGCAAGCTGAGGAATAAAGAAGTAAATGAATCAAATGAATAATAAAAAAGTAAGAAGAAATGAGAATGAAAATATGCAGTGACCGAAGAAGAGATACATCGAAGGGATAACATGGAAGCAAAAATGTACAAGACACCAAAACAGAGAACGGTATTAAGCACTGGATCAAAACAAAAAACAAAGGGTAAAACCATTAACATACCTACAAAAGGGAAACAGGAATGCAAGGGTGGGTGAAACCACATGGAACAGACGAGATACCCAGCAGGGATCAAACCAAACCAAAAAAGGAATACGCCATGTCGTGATAATAACCAGAGAAACAAAGAGAAAAAGAGAAAGAACAAAAAAGGTAAGGCGAACATTCTATATAGGACAATGAATAAAACATGAAGAGTTTAACCACTGAACAATAATGACCAGCAAATAGCTATAACATATTGAAAATAGGCAAAATCTAAGGATATGGAGCTGCAAACAGAATGAAAATCACACGCAAGCCATAAGAAGGTCAGGTAATAGGCGAGGAGGAAGGCCTTGAAGAGTCCATTGGAGTGAGCTTGTTCGAATTAATGAAGCTTTGCAGACGTATCGGATCTTCATATGACGTTGTCTTATTGTTGTAAGTGACCTTGAAAAGGCATGGGTGGAAGAGACCGTATCTAGCTCCCATGGCGCGGAGGTCAGGTCTCATAGCTAGAAAGGCTTTGCGTCTAGCAGCCGTTGCTTTTGAATAATCTTGCGCAAAAATTAATGTAGAACCAGACAAAGATATCCCCTGCATAGCTTTGGCCGCCACAAACACTTTGAGTAGATCCGTGTACTCTCAAAAATAAAGAATAACTCCCTTGGGCCGCTGCGTAGATGAGGAATTGGTAGAAGAGCGCCCCAGTCTGTGAGCGCGCTGGATATTCAAGGAAGTATCACCTGGTAATTGGAGGATCTTTGGAAGGAAGGATTTGAAGAAAGCAATAGGGTTCATGCCTTCGACCCCCCTCATTCAAGCCATAAATACGTGAATTATTTCTTCTATTACGATTTTCCAAGTCCTTGACCTGCTTCTGAAGTGATGAGATTTGCGTGTGCATGAAGGAAACATCTTTAGTGGCATAATTAAAAGCAGAGACATTTTGCTCCACTACTGTAAGTCTGGAGTCCATTTGTAGCCAGTTATCCGATAGAGATTGTAACTTAGAATTAGTTTCTTCCATGAAGGGTCTGAGCGCTCTGATTTCCTGCAGTAACAACTCCATAGAGACTAGAGATGCTGGTTTAGGAGGTGAATGAGGGTCCTGTTTCAGACGCTTCACATTGGATATCCCAGATGTAGTGCATGCAGGATCCCCTTTTGCACTATTACCTTCCATCGTTGAAGAGTCAGTATTATCCAGTAGTGAAAATTGTGAAAAAAGCTTTGAATTTTTGATAAAAACACGTTTTGGTTGTGAGGCAGCAAAAAAAGAACCTTTCGTTCTGCCCATCAAAACATAGAGGAGCAAAAATAGAGAGTCATGAAAGTGATAAAGGGCATGAAGTGGGAATGCCAAAACATGAAGAGAGTGAAACAGTCTGTTGAATAAAACAACCAAATAAGCAATATAACTTGAGAGAAGAAATGGGTCTTGCAGAAGGATCCCAACAGAGAAAAATTATGAGGCAAAAGCAAGAACCAGTGTGAGCTGTGCTGCTAACAGGGCACCTTAAGCTGGAATGTATCAACCTCCTTCGTTAATGCAAGAACAGTAGGTGTAGCCAGTCGTCTTAATTTACACAAAAATATGCAGGCGAAGCCAAATGTATAAATTGGGTAAGAAGATAAGATAAAGCACCTTCAGATTACAGATGACTCATGTCCCCTCATAAAGCTGAATGATGAAGACGAAAAGCAACTTCCAAAATGGCTGCTCCCCTCACAGAGACTGAAGAGAAAAAGCAGCTGAAACTGATAAAAAAGTGCAACTTGTGCATTGCTGCTGCAAAGGGACATGAGTGGTGAAGCAGAAAAATTGCGCCTGGAGAAAAATGATAATTCTCGTCATCGTAGACATATTAGGAACGCTCTCGGCAAATCATCAAACAAAATGGCGGTCGCTATACCGCGAGTCCACCGCCAAGCATCTACCTGAAAATAACGCTATTCGCGTTTACTGGAGCCAGCGGAAGAAACTCGGAGCAGCTGCAGGCATCATTCAGAGAAGAGCTCCGCCGTTCGCCTTTGCGCTGAGCTCTCTAAGTCCACGGCTTCACATCCTTGGAGCGGGAGCCCCACTAAGGTGCCGCCATATCCGTTGGTGTCAGACCACGCCCCCCTCTGGAGTCACTCCTTTAACCCTGTCGAGTGAGAGACTATGGGTCCCATTTCCACTTTGAGTGACAGTCGGTCACGCACTATGAGCTCTGTCACTCTGCTGCTGATCCCACCCACCCCTCCAGTTTCGATTCTCAGCACGTGCCTCGCTCTGTGACACAGCTGTTTGATACCTCCTGGGGTGCGAAAACCCCATGACTCATCCCGCTGGCTCGCGACGGATGCGGTCTGTGTCCAGACCTATCTAGTTTCATTATTATGTCATGCATCACCAATAGAGTGGTTCCTCAAGCACACTTGAGTGCTATCATAGCCACTGCATGGCTGACTGGATACTCAGAAACTCAAGCATAGATTATGTTGTAGACGCTGTTCACACCATATGGCATTATGGCAGGAGAATTCCCTTTCTACGGAATGGCATTTTTGTTGGTCAGTATTACGTCTTTGTTGATGACACAATGTAACTGTGTTCTGTCTGGGCAAACAGTACCTTCATATGTAATTCCATGTTGCAATTTAGCAGTCTCTTTGTCTTTTGCCAGAATGTAGAACAGCTTTCCTTAAGTCATATCTGATGTTCTTAAAGTAGCATCTGATCTCTTCTGAAGTAAGGCATTTTGCATGTTGCTGTTTGTCTGGCCTTGTTGGCTTTATTGGGTTTTGTCACTTGAGGTTGCTGTTTGTGAAGCTGGTGTCACCGGTATAATGTTCAGGAGTGGTGATGTCTTGTTACTCTGTGCCTGTGGATTTCGTAGAGGAAAGCAGTAGAATAACATATTGTGGAAGCTTCCATAGATGTATCTATTTCGGGTTATGTTCCAGGATTGTGGACATATCTTAGTAGCTGACTACAAAAAATTGGTTTTGTGTTGGAGATTTGTTATTGCCATTGATGTCAGAGTTTTCAGCACTTTTTATGTTGCAGTCCTAGGCATCGCCGAGTTTGGAATAATTGGTGAAATGGTCTCTTTCTCTTCTGTGTTCTTATGTGTTATGAGCAGGGGATCAGCTGCCCCATATGGGCTGATATGCTCTGCAAGTGTGGATTGTGCTACGGGTTAAAAGTCAAGTTTAACGCTGATGCAATTCAAGCATCCGCGTATTGGTGTGGTTCGATCAGCTAGCTGACAGATATTTCCCATGCTACTGTAGATATTCAATAGGAATCTTTAGGACCCTGTGGGTATAAAAAAGGTGAATGTAAAGCTTGGAAATGGGGCAAATTTGAAATTGAGCATTCCAATGTTGTTGCACCCCTCAAATCCTTGATCATCTAAGCTAGTTATTGGCTCCTGCATGTTAGTGAATATGTTTTAAACATAGTAAGTCTTTTGTGACATGGTAATTTATTGCATATCTCAAATTCAGGAAGCGTATTAGAGTATAATACATTTTTTTATTTATTTATTTGAGAAGTTTTAGATAATGCTGGCTAGACCCGAGTGCTTTAAATAAGGATTTGCTAGATTTCATGGCTACGAACAGCTTCGGGAGCAAAACATTACATAGGAAAAGAAGCAATGTTACATAGGTACAAGACACAAGACGAATGTGGCATAGGAGGAAGAGGGGTAAGGAAAAAAGGGTTGGAATGTGGTTGGGTTTAGACGGACAGCAAGGGTGAAAGAGCTTAAACCAAAAAGTCCGGGTGAGAGTCAACAAACCAGCTGAGAACCAGAAAGCAAAACGTCCAGAGTTGGGCTCACTAGCTACATCAGAAGTTCTAGGACATGGAAAAACGGGTTGGGTTGGGAGGGGCAAAAAAATGCAGTTGAGGGGCATGCATAGACCAATAAATCCATCGTAGCCTGGAAATCCCTCGAAGCTGCCATGATGTCGGATCAGGTTAGAGACCCAGTAACATCACAGCAAAATGGCGGTGTAAAAACAAAGCCCAAGACCAAGAGCGTTGATTCCACGGAGAGGAGCTGGAGATAACCAAACCTCAATGGGCCATCTGCGAGCACAGGTTCAGGGCTGCGGGGGCAGCGAAATCAATGAACCGTATGCCGCAGGTCGGTGGAAGTCTGTGTTGGTGCAAAGGCAGTAGTCCCAGCGAACAGGAAGCAGCAGGGTGCACCAGGAGGGTGCGCCTCCAAGGCTCGGAAAGTAAAGACCATCTCAGGGGCACCGTACCGCAGTAACATGATTCTCACTGCCGCTACACCCCCAGTTTTGGCAAACAAGACTTACGCGTCCCAGTCATCAATTACTCAAGGCGAAGCAAGAGGGATGGCCATGGAGCAAGAATCAGCAGTCAAACCCGACAAGCAGGGGGATGGTCAGGAGGGGTGAACTTCAGCCCAGCTCCTCGACTGCCATCTGGAGAATTCCACCTGGAATCAGCATCGCTGAGATTTGCTCAGTCGACAGCAGGACATCCGTAGTTTGCGGGAAGGCGGGGGAGGAGCGGAGACAGCAGCCGAGAGAAGAGGAGAACAGTGCCCGATGTCCGGCTGGGTAGGTGATGGCTGAGGTGAGGGACCGGGGGCAATATCCTCTATATCTGTATGATGCAGCTCCACCGGACATCGGCCACGTTGCTCAGTCTCCGCGTTCAAAACAACGATCCGGTTTTCATCAGAGGATCTCGGGCCCAGAATATGGGAGCTCGGAGAGACGAGGACCGTCATCTAGGCATGACCAGGTGAGTAACAGGATCCAAGCAGGGGGGTGGAAATGTGCGGATTTGGGCCAAAAAGGAAATCCCTGGCCGAGAGCTCCGAGCCAGAGCTCCTCACCTGTCAGCCATCTTGCCTTCAGCATATATAGGTTGTAAAGACTGGCCTATGATTCTCTGAAAGATGTTTTTAGGTGTATTGGTTTTCTGGCACATAGGTGACAATTGTCATCTCTCTGAAGTGTGATTTTATCTAAGTGATTGGTGGTAGGGATATTTGATTGATGTTCACGTGGCTGAGGTCAGAGATGCTCCGTTTATTGTGTTCTGCTTCGAAATGTGTCAAAAGAATGATGTGTGTGTGTGGTTGCATGCATGCGTGTGTCTCTGTCTGTGGCTGTGTGTGTGTTTGTGTGTGTGTATGCATGTGTGTGCATGGATATATGTGTGTGTCTGTGTGTGTGTATGCATGCATTTGTGTCTGTTTTTCATTGGTTATCTTGAGGCTTTTTGGGATATTTTTCACTTTTAACTGTCATGGATTTTTCGACAATATATCACTATTCATGAACATATGTAGATGAACGTTTCTATTCACGCATGTTGTTAAAAAATTAGGAAAGTTATATGTTAGTGGTCGGAATTCATGCTTATAAAATTGAATTATTGCTTTTCAGTTTAGCAAGCATCTATGTAGTGATTTTCACATGGCTTCTTTTCACATTCCTGTACCAGTGGAACTCATACTTGGCTACTAATAACCATAATAAATTTGCACATGATGCTTCATCACACAGTTTACCTCAATAAGAGCTTCAGACCACACCTCTTTCTAACACTGATTTTATTATCAATGTAATGTGTAAACTCCAGTTCCAAGTAATGTGGAAGAACCAGGTTCTATATCGGCTTAGCAGACATAATGGGAAAAATGCGCTCTGGTACAACACATTTGACCAATCTTTTTAAAAATGGCTTCAAAAGGGAGGGTAGTGAGTATGACTTGTGATACAAATAAGTAGATGAGAGTGTCAATACCTTACAGCACTAATGGTTGTGAAGAACGGATTTCAAAGCGAAGACTTGCAGCTTAATAAATTATTTTTCCTGTTAAAAACTCTGCCTGAAGATATTATACCTTTTTTCCTTTTCTTCCTTGACAATTCCAGACTCCATAGAGATTAAAAGAAATTAAAGTCATTAAATGCACACAATCCTTCACAAGTTAAGTGCAACATTTGCTTTTGTATGCACTTTTCATCCTTGGGGCAACATTAGGAATCATTGGCAAAGGTAATAGATCTGGGGTTGGCTGCCTGCCTCTTGGCATTGTCAATAAACGTTTTATTTTGTCGTGTTTTTTTAAAAGCTTTATTGTTTAGCAAGCTGACAGAAAGGGACATTCTTTGTCTGTGGATGCTGCTTACTTTGAAAAAGCAAAATGCCATCACTCACTATGAAGTTAGCCAGCGGCTGAAGTGACCCAAACCACTGCAAATGCTGCATGATGTAGTGGGTGAAAGAAAAAATGTGGATGGCACAATAGACCAAATAATGAAAGTACATGTGAGAATATTTCATATAACTCCTTCAATCCACGTAGAGGGGGCTATGCATAGTTATTCTGCACTCTATGTATACTCACCCTATTGATATTACTGGTCTTGTGGCTTAGTGGTCTAAAGCATACACTGCAGGGGTCTTTGTTCGACTTCAGGGTCACAGGTTCAAAACCCAGTGGATCCACTCAGCCTTACGTTGCTCTGAGGTGGGAAAAAAGAGTACTGTTGGGTACCAATAAACATTTGTTATTTAGCGCCATGATACCCTTGAGTGAACGTGCGCTTTATAAATACACGTTATGCTATGTGATATAGTGGGCAAACGATATTACAAACTCAGATCTGCTACGAGCCAGTATTGTGACAGACATCCGAATTAAAAAACACAACCATAAAATTCACATATAGTAAATGGAAACAGTGTGAGTCCAGCATAGAAAAGGTACAACTAAGTCCATGAACCAGGAAAGCGAAAAGGGCAAAAAATATTTATACAATTAGATGTACTTGTTGAAGTTAAGGAACTGTTTCTCAAGATCACCAAACTTTTTTGAGGAGCGTTTTAAGAAGATACTTTGGTGCATTTTTAAACGAGATAAAAGAAAAGAGCATGTCCTTAGACTATATTATCATATTTTATCAAACCTCCATCACAACTATCTGCCATTTGAAATTCCTGCATTGAAGGTGTATATTCTCACCGGGCCTTCAGCCATATTATTTGCATTTTGTCTTCTTATGCTCTTTTCAGAGCTTTTCCATTTGCTGCTACACAGAAAGGAGCCTATCTGTATTCCCAACATTCTCGAGGCATAATAAAGAAGCAAACACCCCTGCACAAAGCCCCTTTGAGCTATTTAATTTATGTTGCAACAAAGAATAAGATGACATTGAATATTCTAGGAAGAACAAACGTTGATTCTTAAGGCATGAAATGCAGAGGATAATTCCATTAGTAAGATGAAAACATGGTTGCTGTGCATTCAGGAAACTTCCAATTGGTCTTCATAATCTATTATTCAGTAAACGACGCGCAGATGGGAATACCTTGAAGTTAAAAGCATTTTCTGCTGTATATTTTGCAGACCTCTTCTTCTTCTTAACAACAGATCACAATTCCTACCTCGTTAGAATGTAGAGAGGACACTACATTTAAGACTATGGACTTCAAAATAAATGATGCACTAAAAACATATGAAAAAAAATACACACATGAATGACATAGGTATAAAATAGAATTTGAAAATAAACTAATTAGGAAAGAAAATAAATATTGGTCGAAATCGGCAAAAAAGTACAGGCCGAAGCAGCACCATACCAGACAAACAGTTAAGCTTGTCTAAACAAATCACTCTTCATAGCGTTACAACAATGCATAAAAGATGGACAAGCAACTGATTTAAGAATCAAACATATTTATTAGCAAGATGTAACTCTGGGACATCTCACGACACATAGGATGGGTTGTGATGTAGAGAGCCACATTTGTTTGTAAGTATGCCGAGAGAGAAATAAAAAAAACACTATTCAGGAAACGTCCAGCGCTGGACATGAAAGTAGATAACTTTCAAAAAATATCCCTTGGACAATGGGAACCAACTTCCAAACTCTGCTGGTGGGCCTGAGCTACTCGACACGCTTTTTGAACCCTGCGTTATCACCCAAAGTGTTGTGAGAGGACACGGTGTCACAGTAGGTAAATGCAAAACACACAAGATGATGGATGGAATGTTGCACATTGGCAAAACATTCACCCCCGTCACAGATCTGGGTTTAATCCATTGTTATTTTCCTCACCACATCACCCCAGTTCAGACATGGCCATATGCAAATCAGGCTTGACCCTGTGCCTCATGGGAACAGTCCAGCCCGAACTGCCAAGCCATGTCTTCCCTGGACCGGAATGAAGCATCCTAGGACCGTTTTCAGGGTTTCACCCCTCTTCAGCCAGGATAGCTTGACTCCAGTGGCGTAGTGAGCACGGGACCCACGTCTGGGCATACCCTTCCCACATAGGGCGAACAGCAAAACACACAAGATGATGGACGGAATGTTGCACATTGGCAAAACATTCACCCCCAGCCACAGATCTGGGTTTAATCCATCGGACAATGGGAACCAACTTCCAAACTCTGCTGGTGGGCCTGAGATACACGACACACTTTTTGACCTCTGCGTTATCACCCGAAGTGTTGTGAGAGGACACGGTGTCACGGGTAGGTATATGGCAATGAGGAAGCCACTAGTAAATATACAAGGAGTTTTTACATGCCACTGGAACCATTTGATGTAAATAACCAAAATATCCATTTGGCGGTACTCAACAGGACTGGCACTCTCCAACAGCCTTCAACTGGGGGCTTCAAGTGAAATGTGACTCAGCAGCATTCCCAGTGTATTCTGGTCAATGTGATCCTGCATTGCAGCACTGCAGTTCTTACAGTGAAGCAAACCTTGAAAAATATTCATTTCTTTCTGTCCTGTTTTGAGTGCAGCCACTTGGAAGTTGTTTCGCAATGGAAAAGTTCCTGGTGCCAATGGCCCACCCCAAAGGGGGATGACTATTGCAGTAACATGCTGTTTGTCAGACAGTTAGGAAAGGCACTGGTTATTGAATGCTATGCAGCAAAGAAGTTTGGGGCTCAATACTTGCTTTGCTACTGAAGAACTTAAGAAGAACAAAACACAAGTGTCCGGGAATAAGGAAATGGAATATTGCATTTAAATGAATAGTTATCAAGCTTTTCTCTATTGGAAGAACTGCAACTTTTCAAAGATGGAACAGAGTGACCAGAAAGCACTGGGAGGGCAAATGAGTCTAGTTTCACTTGAAACTCCCAGTTGAAGAATATTGGTGAGAGTCAGTCCTGTTTTGAATGCAGTCACATGGACGATGATTTAGCAATACCTGAATGCAAATAAAATACCTTCATGTTTTCTTTCTTTTTTTTTTTACAACAGCACACGGTGTGATAGGTCTTTTAGGCCAATGCATATAATGAGATGAGGAAAGTGAAAGAATAGATATCAAACTGCAAACTCTCATTGGCTGAAGTGTGATTACTGTCTCCTCATTATGACACACGTCATGAAACTGAAATTAATAAGGATGTGGAGCAATACATGTAAGTTGGGTGTTTGTGAGATGGTGGATAGATCAATACCAATGTGAAGGATTGATTATGTCCGAGAGAGAGAGAGAGTACATGTTTTGTGATGTAATCCCTTTGCCCACTAGAAAGATATTCATTTGCACTTTCAGCAAACAAACGAGCAAAAAACTAATATAAGGCAAAACTGCCAAGTGTACAAAATCAAATGTGCAGCAGAACCCACAAATCTGTAGAAACAAATGTGAGGCTATATTTCCAAAACAAACATATAGCTTAAAGAAGAGTTTCTAGGCAAACTCACTAAAATTAAACCTAATTCCTGGAAGTCTATCCTGACTCTTAAATAACAGTGAAACAGCATTGACTCAACGGTTCTAATTTTATTTTAACACCAATGTGATGGAGATAAAATAAGAAATCCTTCCACTCTTATGAACCTCTATGAAAGCTACAGTGAAAGATTAAATGGTAAAGAAAGTTTAGAAGTCACCAAAATGTAATGCCTATCTTCGGAAACAAGTTCAATGTGTGCTGGCAACTTTCCTTTCGACCATGTTCCTTTGTCACTGTCTCATGCTTGATGCTTGCCTGTAATGTGATCACTCTTAGTTCATTTTCTTTCAAACATATTGAATTGCCCTATGGGACTTATAATAAGGCATGGGGACTAAGAAATAAGAAGCTAATAATAGTTGCCCATGATCACTCAATTTGTTCAAGTGGCACATCTGGAATTCAAAACACAGGCTTTCAGATGAAAAGGCTGCAACATGGACAGTTATATTCTTGGCGACATCTACTAAGACTGCCTGTCACCTTCCCAGCCACAAATCTGCACCCAATGTATTCAAAACGTCATATCCTAGTACACACAAAAAAGCCCAGCTATTTTTAAACGAAACATTTGAGCACGCTCACAAGTGATTAATATCTTGCAGAAGTAGAGAAAGGTAGCTCAGTTGTACAATAAAAAGCTAGTAATGCTGACATATTCCTGCACGCCTCCTGTGGTCAGGGAGCCTTGCCTCCAGGTCACAACCTTCAGGCATCTGGCAGGATATGTTATGCAGCACAGCTTTGCTGGTCATCTTAGCTCATATGCCCCCACCCCCTCATCCCCTTTAGATTGGATTCAAAGAAATAAACCATGTTGCTTCAATGCCTTGATGTCCAGACCCAGTGAAGAACATACACGGAATGTGCTTTTATCTCTTACAAGCCTGCCGAAGGTGGCTGCAGTCCTGAAAAAGCTGAACTGTCACAGCCAGCAATGAGTGTGTGCATTGTTAACTTTTTGTCTCCAGGTTGGCTGTACATCTGTCAATCTTGTTTCTGGGAGGTGAATTCCACAATCCCCACCCCCACTGCCCCTACCTGTGGAAATAATTGGGCTTGGACAATTCATATATAATTTCACTGAAAAATCAAAATGACTGAGAAGGAAGGTATTGGCCATCACCTGCTGTGGTTGTATCAGTGTCAGGCACAGACCACCAGCCAAACTCATAAGAATGAAAAGGCAATTGGAAAGCAAGCTGTGGTGACATTGTGCAGCTGCACAACAATCAAGGCACAAGCTTGCAAACAACATCCTTGGTACCTGGCATATATTAGATAGATCAGGGGGGCCCAGATGCTAATTTTATCATCAACAAAGCCCACTAAAACATAATGTTATCTGAAAATCTCATATAAGGTAGTAAAAAACGTATTTGAAGAAGACAGAAATGAAAAAAGAGCTTCAGAGATTTGTTTTTGTTCTTTTTTTATTATCAAATTTGTGCTCGATGTTAAATACTGAACTATGTTGACATATTGACTTTTCACACTTACAGAATGTGTTATATATATTAATCGATGATGAGTACGTTTGTCACAGAGGTGTATCCTAGAACTGTAATTTGGACTAACCCTTGAAATTACATCAGTTTTGAATGCACATGCCACTCAGTATAGATGATTGTCAATTCTCTACAGTCTAGTGTTCGCAAGATATTGTTGCATACATTCCATACTAGGTCATCTTGATTACTTCAAACACATGTAGCATATTTCACCTCTTTGAGTTTTACTTCTCGATTAATCCTTTTATCAATTATTTCACCCGCCCCTGTAACAGTGTGGAAATTTGTATAGTGCCTAAAGTCTCGACCAAGGTTAATATTCTATATGTGCATATCTTTTGAACCTGAATTTAGAGATCATTCTTGAATTCCTCCGAAGTGTCAGTACCTCCATTAACCCTAGAGTCACCAACAACTTGCAATTGTTTTTAAGTAGTTCAATTCTCTTTGCATCCTTTAAACAATTTAGGGTCTAATTCACATCTATTATGTCATAGGTAGGTGGGAGGTACTCTTGTAGTGCTCCTGGCTTACTACTAAATTGTAGAAGTAAGCCAGAAGTTCTGTAAGAGTAAGTTACTAAAACCTTTGCAATTGAGGCCTCTGGGCTTTTCGTTATAATACGTTTTTAAAAGGTCCTGGTAATCCCGAATTCACCTGCAGCAAAATTGGGTGGAGATGATCCTCAGAAAACGTATTGTTAGACATGGCTTGTCCAGGGGTTAATCCCCACACTTTTTGCTTTTTGGCCTTTTGATTCTGACCTGCCTTTGTTGGTTTCATGACTGTTAGAACCGGCGGTCTCTAGTTGGCAGAGGTATACACTTCTGACAAATAGGGACCAACCAACTCTAGTCAGGGAAAGGGGATTACGCACTCAGATAACCCCTGCTACCCCCTTGGTAGCTTGGCAGAGCAGACAGGCTTATCTCAGAGGCAGTGTGTTAAGCATTTATGACCACATACAGTAATAAAGTGAATACACTACAGATGGACACGACACAGAAGTTATTATAAAAATAGTATTTTTATATAAGGCTTAGCACAAGACCAAATAACGACAAAAATATACCACAGTCTTAATAAATAC
Source organism: Triturus cristatus (assembly GCF_964204655.1). NCBI lineage: Eukaryota > Metazoa > Chordata > Amphibia > Caudata > Salamandridae > Triturus > Triturus cristatus. The sequence goes on from NC_140591.1 coordinate 506,437,311, forward strand.
TCTTTGGAAGGAAAAATAATAGTTCAAATAAGGTTTCTTCTTGGCAAATAGTTCTTTAGTAAAGTATTCTTCTGAGCACAGTTCTTTGGCAACAATGTAACCCCCACAGGAGTCACACGACGTCGAGTCTACAAGATTCCCAAGGTTCGGCGTCGACCGCGAGGAGCGCTACGTCGAGCCTGGAGTCGCAACAGACCCCACAAGTACAGTACCTTGAGAAACGAAGGAAACGATGATCCACGGCGTCGAGATGTCGGCGTCGAGGTCGGCGTCGATCGTGCCTCGGAGTCGGGTCAATCCGCAGCGGTGTCGAGGGATGTCGGGCCGGAGCAGCGCTCACGGCGTCGAGAAGGGCGTCGAGTCGATGCGATCAGCAGCGGCGTCGGGACGGGGTCACTTGGAGGTAGAGCCGATACTCACTCCTCACTGGCGTTGATACCGGCGTCGAGACGGGGTCACTTGGAGCCGGGGCCGATACCCACTGCTCACTGGCGTTGCTGCTGGCGTCGAGACTGCAGATTTTCCCTTGTGTACTGGAACCAACACTTTCCAGCAATTCAGCAATTCAGTAGATGGTGAAGTCCTTTGGCCCTGTGACTTCAACAGGAGACTGGCACTCTTCCAGTCCTTGGAGATTTTCTAGCAAGTGTTCAGAGAGTACACACCAAGTTCCTCTCTCCTTGTTCCTTGGCAAAAATAAAGAAGCAGCTTTCAGGTTCCTCCACAGCAAAACAGCACTCTGGCAGAAAGGGGAGGCAAGTCCTTAGATCAGCAGGCTTCTTTTCCTTGGTACAGGTTTCCTTGTCAGAAGTGATCTGAGTTCTTGGTTCAGGGGTCCTTCTCTTATACCCCATTTCTCCTTTGTTCCCTTTGTCCAAGCAGGGAAATTCCCACCATCTCAGGTTTGTTGTGGGTGTTGCCAGGCAGAGGCACCTGGCCTATTCACTGAGCAGGGCAGAGTCCTCAGCCGCCCAGCAGGAGGCGGAGCCAGTATTGTCACTGGCAGGAGCAGGGCTATCAGTCGCCCAGCAGGAGGCGGAGCCAGTATTGTGTCAGGCAGGGCAGGCTACTCTTCCCTCACTCTACGTGTAAACGCCCCATTCACCCCACACTGACTCACTCAGACCTCTGGAGCCACCCAGCCCCTGACACACACACCAAACCAGCAGAGACCGGTAGATAGTTGGACAAGAAAATAGCCACTTTCTAAAAGTGCTATTTTCAAACATAGAATTTAAAAACCATCCATCCTAAAGGGTGTGTTATTAAATTCTGAGTTCAGGGATACTAAACTCGACTTGCTACCATGCTCCCTGAGTCAGATAGATTATAATGGAGTTAATAATCAGTCTGCCCAGTCTGGCCTATTGGAGGCAGGTAGCCCTTCAATAGTGAAAAACGAAAAATGGCTGTAATTCACTATTAGGTCATGCCACACACATCAGGGCATGACCTACCTTTTACCAACAATGCACCCTGCCCTAGGGCCTACCATAGAGGTGTCTGAAATGTGGCAAAGTGAAGGTTTAGAGACTGGTAAGTAGGTTTCCTTACCAAGTCGACATGGCAGTCAGGGACTGCACGCAGGCGCTGCGGTGGCAGGCCTGAGACACATTTTACACGCTGCTTCTGTGGGTGGCACAACCAGTGCTGCAAGCCCACCAGCAGCAGTTAACTTACACGCCCTTGGCACACGCAGTGCACTAGACTAGGGTCTGAACAGTAAGTCAACCAAGCCAATCATGGTAACACCAATCAATGTAACAATTTAACATAGGGAGCACTTGCACTGTGGCACTGATCAGCAGTGGCACAGTGCCCAAAGCAATAATCCAGCAAAAACATCGTAAACAGAGGAGGCAAACAGAAAAAAATGGAGGAGAGACTCATGCCAATGATGCCAGGTCTAACACGTGTCCCCTCCAGCTGAAATGTGGGGAGAACTACCCTTCACCCAGGGAGTCCTCATCACTAAGGCGGAAAAATCTGGACAGACCATCAGCATTGGCGTGATCTGTACCAGGGCGGTGTTCCACCGTAAAGTCCATCCCCTGTAGGGAAATGGACCACCTCAACAGTTTTGGGTTCTCACTCCTCATCTGCATTAACCATCTGAGGGGCCTGTGGTCTGTCTGAACCCGGAAGTGAGACCCAAACAAGTAGGGTCTTAGCTTCTTCAGCGCCCAGACCACAGCAAATGCCTCACGCTCTATCGCACTCCACCTTTGTTCCCTGGGAAGTAACCTCCGGCTGATGAAGGCTACAGGTAAGTCTCGGCCCTCCTCATTCATCTGTGCTAGAACAGCCCCCACACCATGCTCTGAAGCGTCCGTCTGGACAATGAATTCTTTTGAAAAGTCGGGTGCCTGGAGGACCGGTGCTGTACACATTGCAGTTTTCAGGGTGTCAAAGGCTTTCTGACAGGCGTCAGTCCAGATCACAAGTCTCGGCTGCTTCCTGGAAGTCAGCGAGGTCAAGGGGTGCACAATGTTGCCATACCCCCTGACAAACCTCCTGTAGTAACCCGTGAGACCCAAGAAGGCTCTCACCTGAGTCTGGGTTTTGGGCGGTTCCCAAGCCAGGATGGTATCTATCTTGGGTTGCAGGGGGGCCACCTTGCCGCTCCCTACTTGGTGCCCCAAGTACACCACTGAACCCTGCCCAATCTGGCACTTACTAGCCTTGATTGTGAGGCCTGCTCTGCGCAGGGCCAGCAACACTTCCTGGAGGTGGCGCAGGTGTTCCTCCCAGCTGGCGCTGAACACTGCTATATCGTCCAGGTAGGCGGCGCTGAAATCTTCCAGCCCGGCCAATACCTGGTTAACCAACCTCTGGAATGTGGCAGGGGCATTCTTCATCCCAAAGGGCATCACACGGAACTGGTAGTGCCCATCTGGTGTGGAGAATGCAGACCTCTCTTTTGCCCCATCAGTCAAGGCGATCTGCCAGTACCCAGACGTTAGATCAAACGTACTAAGGTACCGGGCAGCCCCCAACCGATCGATGAGCTCATCAGCTCTGGGGATGGGGTGCGCGTCAGTCTTGGTGACCGAATTGAGTCCTCGGTAATCCACACAGAACCGAAGTTCTGGTGAAGCACCAGGCGCTGCAGCCTTTGGGACCAAGACCACTGGGCTGGCCCAAGGACTGCTAGAGGACTCAACCACCCCTAAGGCAAACATCTTGGAGACCTCCTCCTTGATGTATGCTCTGACCTTGTCAGTCACCCTGTAGGCCTTGTGCCTCACAGGAGTGCTGTCCCCAGTGTCCACATCATGGACACACCACTGAGTGACACCAGGGATTAAGGAGAACAGATCAGGGAATTGTACCAACAGATGGCGACAATCTTGCTGCTGCTCAGGGGTCAGTGTGTCAGAGAGGACAACACCATCCACTGACCCATCTTTTTCTTTTGCACACAGGAGGTCAGGAAGAGGCTCACTCTCCTCCTCCATCCCAGCATCTGTGGCAAGGAGCATGCCCACTTCGGACCTTTCTAAGTGGGGCTTTAACCGGTTGACATGCAGGACCCTTAAGGGGTTCCTGGGAGATTTCAAGTCCACCAAGTAGGTGACATCGCTCTTCTTCTCCACAACCTCAAACGGTCCAGTCCACCTGTCCTTGAGCGCACAAGGTTCCACAGGGGCCATGACCCAAACTTTCTGACCAGGTTGAAGCTCAACCAGAGTGGCATTCTGATCGTACCACCGCTTCATCTCTTCCTGGCTGGTCTCCAGAGTTGCCTGAGCAAGATCTCTGAAGTGCCGAGTCTGGTTCCTAAAGGCCAGCATGTAACTATATACATCCTGGGGAGGTTTCCTGGGAGATTGCTCCCAGCCTTCTTTGACCAGACTCAAAGGTCCTCTTACCGGGTGACCATACAAAAGCTCAAAGGGGCTGAACCCTAGAGACTTCTGTGGCACCTCACGGTAAGCAAACAGCAGGCATGGCAAGAGGACGTCCCATTTACGCCTCATTGGTTCTTCAAGACCCATGATCATGCCTTTTAGGGTCCGGTTGAATCTCTCAACCAGCCCATTACCTTGAGGGTGGTAAGGAGTGGTAAACTTGTAGGTTACCCCACACTCCTTCCACAGAGACTTCATATAATTCGAAATGAAGTTGGTGCCCCGGTCTGACACCACCTCTCTGGGGAACCCCATGCGGGAGAAAACACCCATCAGTGCCCGTCCCACCACGGGGGCCGTCACTGTTCGGAGAGGGATGGCTTCCGGGTACCGGGTGGCATGGTCCACCAAGACCAGGATGAACCTGTTGCCCATGGCTGTCTTGGGGTCCAGTGGCCCCACAATGTCAATTCCCACTCGCTCAAAGGGGGTACTGACGACGGGAAAAGGTTGGAGGGGAGCCTTCTGCTTCCGCCCACTTTTCCCACTTGCCTGGCAAGTTTGACAGGTCCTACAATGGATATCTGAATCCCTTCTCATCTGAGGCCAATAAAAATGGGTGACAAGCCTGTCATAGGTCTTGTCCTGCCCCAGATGTCCAGCTAACGGAACGTCATGAGCCAACCCCAGTAGGAAGGCTCTGAAGCGCTGGGGTACCACCAGCACACGGGCTGACCCAGGTTCAGCAGCCTTAGGCTCGCTATACAGGAGGTCGTTCTCCCAGTAGACCCAATGTGATCCTGACTGATCACCTGTCGTTTGGGCTGAGGCCTGCTGCCTCATACCCACAAGAGAAGGGCACACTTTCTGTTCAGCACAAAATTCCTCCCTGGAGGGACCACCATCCTGCTGCCAATGGGTCAGCTCGGGCAGGTCTCCCAGTTCGGCCACTTGTTCTCCTGTCGGTTCCAGGGCATCCCCCTCAGGGTCTGCTCCCTCCTGGACCGCGGGAACGATGGGGGACGGTTTCCCGCGCCCCCTGCCTCTTCTCTTCACGGTTGGGACCTGGGCCATACTTTCAGGCTCCAGGGCCCCATCAACACCCTTACTGACTGACATGGACCGGGTGGTCGCACACACCCACTCAGGCAGACCCAACATTTCCAGATGCGATTTTCTCTCCACCTTAGCCCAAGGGGAGTCCTCCAAATCATTGCCCAAGAGACAATCAACAGGCATGGCGGGCCTCACAGCAACCTGAAGAGTACCTGAGACCCCCCCCCCACTCAAAGGGAACTTGAGCTACCTCACACTGACTCTGTGAGTTGTCAGCAGCTACAACGGGGTAGAATGCATACTGGACCACCTGCTCTCTGGACACCAAGTGACACTTGACAGCTGTCACACTCGCTCCGGTGTCTCTGAGAGCTTCCACCCTATGGCCATTAATGGTCACCCACTGCCTATATTTCTTAGTGTTACTAGGCAGAGGGGTTGGAGGGACCATTTCCACGTCTCCTAAAGAGACCAGGGACATTTCTGCGGGACCCCACCCACCGGGGGCACCCATCTCCTCCCCTCCCAGGGCTACACTCGCTACCTGACGGGGGGGTGCACGCGGCGGTGCATTCGAATCCTTCATGGGACACTGGGGATCATAATAACGGTGTCCCACCTGCTTAAAGGCATAGCAGGTCATGGGGCCCCTGTGAACAGGTTTACCTGTCGGGGCCTCTGGCTTCTTTACAGGGGGAGGCTGGGAACCCTTCCCTTGGTTCCCTTGGGGACTACTTTGGGGCCCTTTCTGAAACTCCCTCTGTTTACCCCTGTCCCCCCCACTCTTCTGCTGGGGACCCTGCCCACCTTTGGCTGAGTCTCCCACTGGACCCTTGTGGACCCTGGTACTGACCCAGCGGTCCGCCTCCTCAGCAAGTTTTCTAGGGTTAGATAGCTTGCTATCAACAAGGTGCTGGCGTAGCTCTGGAAAACAGTTATTAGACAAGTGCTCCCAAGCAAAAAAATCATAAAGAGCATCATAACTATCAACCTTGCTACCCTTTATCCAACCATCCATGGTTCTGCAGAAAAAAGACACATATTCAACCCACGTAGTACCAGGCAACTTCTTACATTCTCTAAAGGTTTGTCTGTACTTTTCTGGGATTAAGCCATATCTCAGCATTAAAGCATCTTTCATATGAGTATAAGACATCCTATCCTCAGCAGGAAGGCTCAACAAGGTATCTCTCCCCTCGTTTGTAAAGCGGCTCCACAACCCCGTTCCCTAATCCTTCTCAGGGACCCGGTGGGCCAACAATGCTAACTCATACGCTTTAAACCATTGGCTGATATCTTCATTCTTACTGTAATCCTTGATCACATCTTTAGGAAAATAAAACCTACTTTCTGCAGGCACAGATGGAGTGCTGCCACCAGAGGGATTCAACTCTAAACTCTTAGTTTTAAGCTCCATCTCCCTCACCATCTTCTCACGTTCAAACGCTAATTTCTCTCTCTCAAAATCTAATCTTTTGCTCTCCATTTCAGCTTCTCTCTTGCTTCTTGCATTCTCTAATTCCAACTGCCCTCCTAATTTAAGTTTTGCCATTTCTAACTTGTACCCCCTCTCCTTCTCCCTGTCTTCTAATTCTTCGGGGGAAAGGCTCCTAGAGGACGCACTACTGCCTGGAGATGACACTGGCCCACCTGTGGGCTCTTCCTCTTCCTCTTCTTCTTCCTCTTCCGGTACCACCAACGGATCAGAGGGATTTCTGGCCTCTAACCAGGCCTTCAGCGCTTTGAGGAAGCCCTCTTTCTTTGAGACGCCTGTGGTAGGAACTTTAAACTGCTTGCAAAATCCTTTTAGATCTTTTAGCGTGTAGGAATCTATCTTCTCCTTATCGAATTCCCCCACAACATTCTCCACGGGTGTAGCAGCTCCGGCATTCTCCATGGTCAAAACTGGCAGTGTTTAGAAAAATCAGATCCAGGAAAGCGGAGAACAAAAATAGGATATCCTACCAAACAGACTGTGGCTGCGTTATGGTCTGCTTTCACTATGTAGCGTACACTAATCACTGCACATGAGTCATAAATGCAAAGTTCAAATCCTCACCGCTGACCACCAATGTTAGAACCGGCGGTCTCTAGTTGGCAGAGGTATACACTTCTGACAAATAGGGACCAACCAACTCTAGTCAGGGAAAGGGGATTACGCACTCAGATAACCCCTGCTACCCCCTTGGTAGCTTGGCAGAGCAGACAGGCTTATCTCAGAGGCAGTGTGTTAAGCATTTATGACCACATACAGTAATAAAGTGAATACACTACAGATGGACACGACACAGAAGTTATTATAAAAATAGTATTTTTATATAAGGCTTAGCACAAGACCAAATAACGACAAAAATATACCACAGTCTTAATAAATACTCTTTGGAAGGAAAAATAATAGTTCAAATAAGGTTTCTTCTTGGCAAATAGTTCTTTAGTAAAGTATTCTTCTGAGCACAGTTCTTTGGCAACAATGTAACCCCCACAGGAGTCACACGACGTCGAGTCTACAAGATTCCCAAGGTTCGGCGTCGACCGCGAGGAGCGCTACGTCGAGCCTGGAGTCGCAACAGACCCCACAAGTACAGTACCTTGAGAAACGAAGGAAACGATGATCCACGGCGTCGAGATGTCGGCGTCGAGGTCGGCGTCGATCGTGCCTCGGAGTCGGGTCAATCCGCAGTGGTGTCGAGGGATGTCGGGCCGGAGCAGCGCTCACGGCGTCGAGAAGGGCGTCGAGTCGATGCGATCAGCAGCGGCGTCGGGACGGGGTCGCTTGGAGGTAGAGCAGATACTCACTCCTCACTGGCGTTGATACCGGCGTCGAGACGGGGTCAATTGGAGCCGGGGCCGATACCCACTGCTCACTGGCGTTGCTGCTGGCGTCGAGACTGCAGATTTTCCCTTGTGTACTGGAACCAACACTTTCCAGCAATTCAGCAATTCAGTAGATGGTGAAGTCCTTTGGCCCTGTGACTTCAACAGGAGACTGGCACTCTTCCAGTCCTTGGAGATTTTCTAGCAAGTGTTCAGAGAGTACACACCAAGTTCCTCTCTCCTTGTTCCTTGGCAAAAATAAAGAAGCAGCTTTCAGGTTCCTCCACAGCAAAACAGCACTCTGGCAGAAAGGGGAGGCAAGTCCTTAGATCAGCAGGCTTCTTGTCCTTGGTACAGGTTTCCTTGTCAGAAGTGATCTGAGTTCTTGGTTCAGGGGTCCTTCTCTTATACCCCATTTCTCCTTTGTTCCCTTTGTCCAAGCAGGGAAATTCCCACCATCTCAGGTTTGTTGTGGGTGTTGCCAGGCAGAGGCACCTGGCCTATTCACTGAGCAGGGCAGAGTCCTCAGCCGCCCAGCAGGAGGCGGAGCCAGTATTGTCACTGGCAGGAGCAGGGCTATCAGTCGCCCAGCAGGAGGCGGAGCCAGTATTGTGTCAGGCAGGGCAGGCTACTCTTCCCTCACTCTACGTGTAAACGCCCCATTCACCCCACACTGACTCACTCAGACCTCTGGAGCCACCCAGCCCCTGACACACACACCAAACCAGCAGAGACCGGTAGATAGTTGGACAAGAAAATAGCCACTTTCTAAAAGTGCTATTTTCAAACATAGAATTTAAAAACCATCCATCCTAAAGGGTGTGTTATTAAATTCTGAGTTCAGGGATACTAAACTCGACTTGCTACCATGCTCCCTGAGTCAGATAGATTATAATGGAGTTAATAATCAGTCTGCCCAGTCTGGCCTATTGGAGGCAGGTAGCCCTTCAATAGTGAAAAACGAAAAATGGCTGTAATTCACTATTAGGTCATGCCACACACATCAGGGCATGACCTACCTTTTACCAACAATGCACCCTGCCCTAGGGCCTACCATAGAGGTGTCTGAAATGTGGCAAAGTGAAGGTTTAGAGACTGGTAAGTAGGTTTCCTTACCAAGTCGACATGGCAGTCAGGGACTGCACGCAGGCGCTGCGGTGGCAGGCCTGAGACACATTTTACACGCTGCTTCTGTGGGTGGCACAACCAGTGCTGCAAGCCCACCAGCAGCAGTTAACTTACACGCCCTTGGCACACGCAGTGCACTAGACTAGGGTCTGAACAGTAAGTCAACCAAGCCAATCATGGTAACACCAATCAATGTAACAATTTAACATAGGGAGCACTTGCACTGTGGCACTGATCAGCAGTGGCACAGTGCCCAAAGCAATAATCCAGCAAAAACATCGTAAACAGAGGAGGCAAACAGAAAAAAATGGAGAAGAGACTCATGCCAATGATGCCAGGTCTAACAATGACTCTGAGTATTTTACCACTGATGATCAGTGCTGAAGTGCATATGCTCTGCCTGTATATTGTGTTTCTGGATTGGTGATTCCATGATTGGCAGAATTGATTTACTGGTAAGTCCCTAGTACAGTGCCCAGGGCCTGTAAATCAAATGCTGCTAGTCCGCCTGCAGCACTGATTGTGCCACCCACATGAGCAGCCAGTAAGTGTGAATCAGACCTTCCACTGCAGTGTCTGTGAGCAGTTGGGTACTGCAATGTCGACCTGGCAAGTGCACCCACTTGCCAGGCACTAACGTTCCCTTTTTGTGAAAGGTAAGACATGTACTGAGGCATTTGGTATGTCCTAATAGTGAAATACTGCCAATTTCAGGTTTTTTACCATTAAAAGGCTATCTGCCCCATTCGATAGAATGAAAGCGTATTTATTTCTTATTAATATAACTTCCCAGTGGGACAAGATAGAAAGATGGAGTTTGGTATGCCTGAACTCAAAATATAAAAATGCATCTTTTAGTCAAGATGATTTTTATATTGTGTGTTCGAAATACCACTTTTAGAAAGTAGGTATGTTCTTGCATAGCCATCCTGTGTGCCTCTCTTGGTTTATGTATTGACTGTCTGGCTTTGGATTGACAGGGGCTGCGGATGTGCATTCTCTCAAACAGCCACTGGGGGAGTTGATGTGTGTCCTGCCTTTCCTGAATGAGTAAGGACTGGGCTGAATAGACCTGGGCTGCATTTAGAGTAGGTGGAGGAGATCTCCTTGCACCTGAATAGGCCTGGCCTGCCTTACACAATGCTGTCTCCACCTCCTGCCAGGAAGCTGCAGCCAAGAGGACAAAACTGGTTTTGGCTGGGAAAGGAGCTTCTCTGCCACCAGAGAACAAAGGAATTTGTGCTATAAAAAGTAGTGCCCAGACCCCACACTTTTAGACTACTTCTGGAATTCAAGAGGAACCTCTGCCAAGGAGAAGAGCTGGGAAAAGCTAAAGGGGAAGTGCTGCCCCTTTGCTGTGGGGTTGGCCTGAAGTGGCTGTTTTCTGCCAAGGAGACGACTGTGTGTGTATCCTGCCTGTAAAGTGTCTTCAAGGGCTTGAAGTGGAACTTACCCCCTGTTCAAGAGGTCTCAGGAACAGCAAAGACCTCACCATCATTCTGGGAATTGTCTCTGGAACCACTAGTTTCAGTCGCCGCAGAAGAAAGGAGCAGCCAACTCTGTCAACGAGTCTATCGCAGGTTTCCATATCCTGAAGGCACCACAGAAGGCCCGCCACACTTTGCAATGCATCCTTGGTCTCGCCGATTCCGTCTAGATGATCGTCATCGAGCCTTTGCTTGCACCACGTCCTGTGGGCACCACACTCCACACTGCCTCTCCTCACCCTGCCTGGACGTCACCGACACCGTTGCTGCACTATCCGAATAATAAACCGGCACTGTCGCCTGCACCCCCACCTGCTAGCACTGAATCGAGTACCGCCTCACTCTGCTCCGCAAGCCTTGGTCTCACTAACGCCATCTGGATGATCGTCACCGAGCTGCTGCCTGCACCGCGTCGTGAGGACACAGCACCCTGCACCGCTTCCATGTTGCAACGCAACCACAATGGTTGCCCTGACCGACTCGCACCAACGTGTCGGCGGCAACGAGAAAGGTACTGTTTACGTGTCTGTCAGTGCTTTAGCTGGCCAGTACCAATGCGGTCGGCTGGAACTGTTGTTTTCAGCATCGTGGTAGGGTCCTTACTTCAACAGAGGTGCAAATCATTGTCAACTAGAGACCCCCATGTCTAACACTTAGCATATCTGTGTGTTCCACCTAGAGACTCCACCAGAGGAAAGTAGGCAGGTTGAAATATTTAGATAAATGAGGAATCACAGTGGGGATAGGGACTGTAATGACCAATTCACCCAGTAATTCATCATTTCAAATGGGAGCATAAAGATCCCTTTTGTAACCCTTAAGTTATCCCATGCCCTTTACCAGGGAAGGAAATGGGGACCTCATACAATTGCATAAGAAAGTTAAAATATCAGAGCTAGCCATGTGTCTCTTGACAACCACATAATTCCAAGGATCGGACTCGTCCAAGTATCACCCTGCAGACTTGCAATTTTCTCTTCTTACATTTTCTAACCATAGCTCCTCTTATTGATAGCACCAGAAAGTGATTATCACTTGGGACTAGAATCCTCACAGACACCTGCGTCCATGGGTATCTTCTAATCATCTTACACTAGTAGAGAGTCCCCATAAGATTCAGTATTCCCCATCTCTGTTGCTCCACACCAATAGCAATTTTATTACTACCCTGAAAAGGATGAAAGACAGCCTCTCAGGAGGATAGTAGCTCTGTTAAATATCACAACTTTGAGAACATTTTACAAATCATACACATTTTAGTCACCCTAAACCTCCATTGTGACTCTATGTTCCAATTGATAGGAAGAGCAATTTTCAGAATCAATAAAGATAAGGGAGCTGCATATTTACTATTTGAACTGATATTTGCTATGTATACTTGCACCTCATACTATTGATCTTCTATTGGCACCTTGACATTAGATAAAGCTTTCCCCCTCATTCCCTTCTTGAAGACCTGGGCATTGGTGGTTATGCTTGGGTCATGATCACCAGATCTCAACTGAGTAGCCGCAGAGCATATTTTGACGCACACAGTCACTGGATAACAACTAGGTTAGAACTACGACCACTGGGGTTTCCCTTTCCTTTAACCCATTATTTTGTTAATGGACATTTGGTTTAGACTTACTTAGACCTGAACATACGTATCAACATTTTAGAACAGGAAAGTGGAAGATTTGGAAAAAGGTCTGTGAAATATATTTTCCCCATTGATTTTTATTGAGAAAGAGGTAGTTTAAGGTGGGAGAGAGTTAACATGATGCCATATTTGGCTTCCTAAATTTGGTCTCCCATCTGAATTAGGTCTGTTTGTCTGAATGTATGCTTGAATGCTACCTCTAGTCGTCACCATGTCTGTAGTGCTCTTCCATCTGAAGGACACATTACATGGTAGAACTTTGGAATTTCTCAGATGCTTGACAATTGCGCCAATAACCGGACTCCTTGCAAACATACCATTCACGGACGGGTAAATGCCCACTAAATGTAACTTATAATAATTTCAGACCTAAAGAACACTAATGCCAACTGGCATATCATACAGAAGCACAGATCGTAGCACTGGTACTGTCAATGACCACAGGTTCAACCACCAATGCAAATCAGCCACAGATGTGACCAAAGGACGTCAGCATGAACCACATTATCCATTAGCACATTTTCCGGGAAATAATTGAATAATTTCAGTAAGGTTGTCTAACTTGCTATTAAACAACTCAATATTTTGACACCATCTCTCATAAGCTTTGCCAGAGAAGAGAGCACAAAATGTAACATTTCAGTCTAGTAGTGACAATGGGATGAGCCCTCACACTAATCATCAAAGTGAACACGAACTCCCCATGACTGTCAGGCTCAGCATAATATAAAGCCTCCATTAAACAGAGGTTTTAAAACTACTGCAAGCAACATCAATTCTTGCACAATTTTTAACCAGTCATGCTTTGCAATATACATCAGCTTTGTTGTGACCTAGTTTAATTTCCAGAAGTGGACAGGGATGAGAACCAGAATCTATCTACCCTAGATTCAAAGACCTTTGAACCAGATTTCTGACTCTCACACAGCTCAAATGCCTGGGAGTCAGATCAAACTACACGGCTGACTCAGATACTTTCAGCAGATGTTCTTGCTTACTCAAACATTGCTGAACCTGTAAGTAGTATTGAAAAAGTCACATAAGATCATAGATTAGTTGTTTGTGTCTGTCTGCCGCTTAAGTAGAACAATCCAACGTAGACACACCAGGAAGGCTCACCAAAATTAAAAGTGGCAAGAGACTTTCCAACTCAGGACTTAGTTCAACACAGCCAATCTGACCACTGTTGTTCTGGCACTCTGCATGGTCAGCATCCAACTCGCCTGTGTCTTCGTAATGCTAAGATGGGTCACACTTCCATATTTGTAAAGCTATGGGTGCCTTACACACTTATTACCCAGAATGCATTTGTTTTCCTTTGCTGCATATCATGACCCAAACCAACAGCACTTTAGCCCTTTGATCGTGTATTTATAATTGACATGCTTTGCATCATCACCCTTCCTACCCCCCCCAACCCCCATCCCTATCAAGGTGAAGAGAGTCATAAGAGATTAGGGCAGAACCAGACTCTACATAATTATGTGCCGGAGGCATGCAAAATAGCTCAAGTATATATATAACTATGTCCAAATATGTGTGTTAAATATGGAGCCGAGATTGGGGTTTAATTAGAGAATTATATGCAGACAGCTCCTTGACAGGTCAGGAATAATAAATAGAGGTAATACTAAATGACCTTTCTTGACATTATGGGACATTTACCACCAATGCCCTATGTAAGCAGCAGTCAAAAGCCAAGTGTAAGGCCTACAACAGCAGCCCTTTGGGAATTGTCCAGACAGCGAGAAATGCTGCAGTGCCAAGCAACTCACAGCTATGACCTCACAGGACCAATTGCAGCAATACACTGAAGTTCTCGAATGATAAGGAACAATAATATGTTGGGTGTGAGGTATGAACTGAAGTACGAGTTGAAGTAGAAGTTACTTCACACAAGGTGCACCTCAAACCCTGTTTTCTGAGAAACCTTCTGTGACATAAACACCAAAGAAACTTTTGACACCATCTGTTACCCGGCAGCATGAAACACGAGGGCATGCAATCACATTTCAGAGACTTGGATCATGCGTGTCTACTTCCGTCCTTCAATTTCCATTGACATACTCTGACGAGCATTCATCACTCAGACAGACTTTCTCCAATTCAAAGTTCCCAAGTGTATTACTTTGCCATCTTTTCGCACTACTTTTTTCATTTTGTCTTGATAATCTGATTTCAGGTTTTAAAGTAACGTTTTTCTGACCTACATTCAGACGGTCTTGTTTTACTTTTCTTTTCTAGTTTATGACTCGTTTAAATGTATCCCTTAATTGGAGTTGCCTAAAAATTCTGTCTTTGCATCCCACATGAATGCTAACGGGAAAAATTCTAGCACTTCAAATCATAGCTATGTTTCTACCTGTTCTTATAAAATAATAAAAACAGTTGTCTGTCTTTTTTCACTCATGCTTTTATACATATAATCCAGTCATACTGTCCCTGCATGAGTCCCTAGATTTATAGCAGATGATCAGTATGGCTAATTTTTCCAAACTGTAGCTAAGAAACAAGCAAAAAAATGATCACATTTGTCTGACTAAAATCTGTGCTCCTTGGTCAAAGTGTTTTGCTCTATCCATCACGCCAAATGAAATTCTGCATATAACAGTTGATTATTGCCGTACATTTAAAATATCTGCAAGGATGCTGAAAAAAACAAAACCGCTATTCATTTATCATCATAAAAACATGTGGTGTCATCTATTTTAGTCACCATACAGACAGCATCTTCAAAGTGGGATTTTTTTATTCAGTCCTAATAATGAGCAAACCTTTTCTTTGCTCAGAGCTATGGTCACAGAGAACAAAGCATGGCATTTAAGAACAGGACAAGCAACTTCACTAATAGAGAGGACAAAGATGGCAAAGCTGCATTCTGTCTCCAAAATCTTTTTCTGGAATCCACTATTCTAATAGCCATAGTGGTATGTTTCTTTAAGCAGTATGTTATCTTAAGCACTTAGGGGCATATCAGCAAGGTGAGGCGATAGAATTATCGCTGCTTTTGTGGCCGTTTTCGGCCGAAAAGCGGCGATAATTTTATCGCCTAATTAGCAAGGTCACGCTAACGTGTGAACACTTGCGTTAGCGTAGGAATTCCTAACGCCCAGCTTTGCATCTCTAATGAGATGCAAAGTGGGCGTTCCTGACATGACAGGAGAAATGTCGCTAAGCGACATTTCTCCTATCATCAAGCCCCACTCTATGAAGCATAGCGGCAGGAAAAGTAGCGATAACCCCTGTTATCGCTACTTTCCTTACGCCTGCTTCAGGACTGACTTAGCCATGATATCCTATGGAAGGAGGATATCATGGCTAAGTTTGTGGGTCCCTATCATCAAGCTAACGCCACATTGCGTGAAATTATCACTGGTTTTCCAGCGATAATCTCACGTTAGGCAGTTAGCGTGAGGATTTTTATCGCTTTTGAGATAAGCATTGCTAATAGCACGCTATCGCAGCCATAAAAATCCACACTAGCCGGCGATAATTATCCTAGCGCTAAGTGCGCTTAGCGATAATTATCTCCGGTTGTTGCTGCTATGCCCCTTAGGCCTTTATTCCTTGATTTTGTTTAGAGACGATCTAAGACATTGAAGGGCTCATTACAATGTCGGGTGGAATCACTTCTGCCGGGCTCCGCATTGGTCATGGGACTGACTGACACCCGTTCGGCGGTCCAGACCGCACATTAGGATGCGACCAAACACTGTTTGGTCGCATTCCTGTATTTTACTATGGGAGCATGCATTCCGGCCATAAACCGGCTGTAATGCATGTTCCTATAGCAAAATGGGAGGTGTGGTTCATCCCTGCACCCCATGGTAGGCACCTCAAGGTGCTTCCCACAGGGTGCAGCAATCAACACGGGGGTGGCCTCCAACCTGAGGCCGTGCACCCAAGAGGGTCCTGCTGAGGCCCCCAAAGATGCTGTCTGGCATGGTTTCCATGTCGGACAGACCGGCATGGAAACCATGTTGTAAACCGTCATAGTAATCTCAAGGGTGGAAAGGCCCGCCCTAGAGATTACTTGCTGCATTCCGACTGGCGGATGGGCTCTCCGAGTCTATCGGAAGCCACCCGCAATGACCGGTTGGATTCCTTTCCAACAGCCACAATCAAAAGAAGGCAATCGGAAATTAATCCGACCCTCACATTACAATGCAGTTCGGAACGTTCCGAACCGCACCGTAATCAGCCCCTAAATGTAATGCTGCCATATTTCCACATTGTGAACCTTGATATATCTTATTAAAAAGTTATGTCTTAGTTTCTTCAGAGGTCTAAATATGTATACATGCATAACCAACCCAATGCATGCAATAAATATTTTTTTTAAATTACATTATTTTTCTCCATTGCAACACCACACTTAGTGACGTCATTTCCCCGGGGAACTTTCCTTTCTTTTAATTTTACTCCAATAGACATCGCATACTGCACATATATGTTCATCTCCAACATTGACAATAGTTATTTTTAGCCTATTCCTTGTAAATTTAGAAGCAATGGATGTGTGTAAGGGGGAGGGCGGTAAGAGGTGATCTTGAATGGGAAGAAGTTGTAGGTAGAAATAGGGGAAAGATGGAATTGGCGAGATAAGTAGTAGTTTTAGAAGTCAGAGGTGGAAGCTTGCAAGGGATAGTAAGACACCGAAATGGAATTTGGGTAGGATTGTTCATGAAAGGCCGTAGGCAAAGGAAAATAGGAAAAGGGGAGTTGCCTAGGAAGTGGTGCCATGAGGTGAGAGAGAGAGATGAAGTGCAGGTGACAGCTGGCTGGCAGCCTGTGTTGGTATCTAATAGGTTAGGAATAGTTTGGGAAAGGGCATGGGAAAGCAGTGGGGAGACAGCAGAAGAATGATAGGTTTGATCTTAAAAGTGGGAGAATAATATGTGAAACAAAAAGTGAGGTAAGGGTGGAATAGCTAAGTAGACAAGGTGCGGGGTGGGAAAAGGGAAGGTATATAAGGGGTTGATGAGTTGAAGTGAGGGTTGAGAATTTTACTTTAGAGGTAGAATTTCCCAGGCAAGATCATTGTGATTAGGTTGGGTGCTTCAGAATGGTGAATAGTATTATGTGGGTGCGGTGGTTTTATATGGTTATATGAGTAATGACAGGGGAAATATATCACATGAATTGTGTTGGTCTACATTAAATTCAGTTTTGCACCAATAATGGTGCAAACTGTTCTCCCTCTCAGTCCTTTGCATGGCAACAATGCCTCGTCAACAACCTTAGATGATACTTAGAGCATGAGAATATATTGTTAACATAAGAATTAATGAGTGGAGAGGAACTCAGTTTTTGCAAACATCTCATCTGCTCTATGGTTCGTCCTTAACAGTTCCAACAGAAATTCATGAAGAAGGTGAAAGTAAATATTAATGAGACGAGGTGAAAAATAGAATCTTTTTGGGAACACTGCATTTAAGCAGTGTCTCTTTGGCCTAATTTTTTTCTGTGACTAGCTTAATTTTCCTTGTGTCAAGAAATAATTGTATCCACTGACAGTGGTGCTGGAGAAAAGGTCAGAGCGGGGGTGCTGGCCAATGGGCCCAGTTTAATACAATAAAAGGATTAGAAAAAATAACGATGTGACTGAAAATGTAAGTTCACCAGCAGAGCCTATTTACTTTACATGGAAACTGGAAAAGGACCTGTTCTTCATTTAAAAACTCATATTTCAAGATTTAAGGATGAAATGTGATATGGTCATTCGTACTGAGGAAGTGCCTAATAAAAAAGGCGTCTTGGCATTCCTAAAGCATCAGGAGCAGCTAGTGGACAGCTCTCTCTGAACCAAACTTGGGTAGGGAAAGGTTTTAGTGATTTTATTAACTTACCATGGTAAGAAAAAATGTAAAACATTCACCACTATTAATCGCTTAATTCTTTTCTTTCCTCAGCGCCAAACCCTTTACTGTTCCTGTCATGTAAATGATGTTCCGATATGCAATGATGCCTGGTGAACTTTGAAAGTAAGGTGGCATAAAGACCCCCACCCCCGGTAAAAGTGTTAGATATAAGCAAGCACGCGAGATTGGAATCATGGGATATTCGAGTTCTCCTCTGAGACACAGGCTGCTTTTTATACATGTTTGGTCGCTAAACATCAGCTTGTCATTTTCACCAGTCACTCATGTGTGCTAATGTCACATGTGGATGGAGTTGTACTCTCCTGCCCATTCATCATCATCATCAAATGCCGGAGATTTCCCCCCAGTGGCAGATATATTCCCAAAATTATGAAATCGACAGTCAGTATTATGACAAGAATGACTATAATAAATAAGGAATGGGCGCAATTGTTCTAAATCAAACACAGCGGATACAAAAAGTATGCCAAGAGCACCAACAATAAGTCAAGAGTGGATAAGATTGCATCAAGGATGGTCAAAATGTTGGCTAAAATGTCATTTTTTCTAAAGGGTCACAATTGTGCTGGAGGGATCTAGTTCGTTGCCAAAAATTATTGCACTATTTTATAGAGTGCTCTCCGTTAATGCCGGAATAGCCAGAATTTCAACACAACTGCGCACATTATGTGATGGAGTTCCAACAATCATGCCAGAGAATGATAGATTCCCCGAAAATGCCCAAAATATTTCATGGAGGAGTCAATATTCATATCAGGGGTGGACAGAACTGTAACAACTATTCTTGTGTTGCATTGTGGAGTGAGCACTGTCATGCAAGGGAAAGTTAGATCGTCACCAAATAGATTCTATTAATGGAATACTGAAAGTGATAGTCAGAATTTCACCAGAAATGCCCGCAATATGTAATGGAATGACTACTACCATACAACATCCCATTTCGCTCTCAAAGCATGGAACCACCTTCCGCTACATATATGAGCCTCCTCCTCACTTCTGGAATTCCACAAGAAGCTGAAGACATAGCTTTTTGAATATTGCAACTAGGCCCTAGCTGTGTTTAGACTCACACCTGCTCAATGCCAGGATACGTTCCTGTGTGCTTTACAAATATACATAACATAACAAAATAAATAAAATTAGCGGCATGTAATGGAGGTTCTTCTGCCCAGCATACAAAAAGATGGACAGGCCAAACCGCACACACACAACACACACTTTCTCATTAAACCTTAGTGGCTGAAACCCATGGGGGTATATTCTCAAGAACGTGTGATAACCATCGCAAAAGTTGCTTAATGCAACCTAGAACATCGCAGTCCATTGCAGGAATTTTACGCCGTGTTAAACAGGTATTCACAACACGGCGGTACCATGTGATAGTCACCAGATAACGCGTCAACTGACCGTGATAAAATCAACGCCACGCCTCAAAAATGTGAAACGCAAACACAAAAAAAGCTGCGGTGAGGCCAATCGCGATAAAAAAACCAGCGAAAACCAGCTACAGGCTGCAATTCACATGCATCAGGCGGGGACAATCACCATAAAAGTAAAAAAAAACTGACAAACAAAGGCCAATCAACAGCCAAGCTCAATGGATGTTGCCGGAGCAAGTACGGAGGAGAACCAGAACCCCACAAGCCCCCGGAGGACTTGCCTGAGACCTCGGGGTCAGGGAAGGCCAAGGAGAAGAAGAGTAGGAAGAAGCGCTTCAGTCCGTAGGAAAACAGAATCCTGTTTACGGAGGTGATAGACCACCATCAACTACTGTTCGTCACCTCCACTGTCATTGGCAACAAAAAATGGACTATGGCAGTCAATCGTGGACAAGGTGAATGCAGTCGGAGTGCTGAAGAGGACAATGGAAGAGGTCAAGAGGCACTGGAATGACATCAAGCGCAAAACAAAGCTGAAACTCGCCAACAACTGGAAGGGAGCAATGCAGAATGGAGGTGGGAGTCCTGCGCCACAGGAGGAGCTGGACAACATGGAGGAAATGGTGTCCACAGTCATCAGTGGGGAGACGGTGGCTGGAGCTGCTCATCGGGACCGGACACAACAGCACCAGGGTGAGTAACGACCAGGGACTGGGGGGACAGGGGGAGATGGGCACAATGGCACACATGCACAATTGAGCTGAGCACATCTGCGAACAAACCATGCCCCAGACCCCAACTCCCACCATGAGAACAATGTACCCAAGTATGCTACATGTCGGCACTGCACAAGCACAGAAGTCAAAGACAAACCACATGAAAGGGATACGGGGCAGCAAAACAGAGCAGCAGAGGCCACCCCCCCACACAGCACACACACATAACATGCAGAGCACAACAACACTGACAACAAAGTGGCACAAACCGCAATACGTCCACATCAGAACACAGGACACAACTGGTACCCACTAGGTGTAGACACTGTCCAATCACAAGTGGCATTGCAGGGAATTGTGGTTAGACAATGCACAAGTTTAAATACACATCCCTGATGTTGTCGAAATGTCCACTGTCCTGCAGCAAATATGCAGCACCTTCAAAACAGCCACGATGTACACAGTCATGCAGTCTGTATGTGAACATGTACAGTCCGACAACACACATGTGAACACATTGTCAAACTGCATCTCCCCTTCACATTGCAGAGGGACAGTCAACACCTCCTGCAGAGTAGCCCAAACCTCTCTTCTCTGATGACAAAGAGGACCACCACAGCTTCGACTCCGACACCCTCCAAGAGTTCATTAACAGTCTCCACAGCCCACCTCCAGGAGCAGGGCAGCCCGGCTGCAACGGGGACACCCAACCCCCTGCACAGACCACACAGCAGGCAGCACCCACCACCACGGCTGCCTCCCTGGACCCCCATGAAGAACAAATGGCCTTCCAACGCCGTGATTTGGGATGCCAGGAGCAGCTGGCTGAACAGATGCGGATGGGCTTCGACTGCATGGCAGACAAACTAGATGCCATACGTGGGTGTCTAAGTCCCATCAGGGACCACTCACAGTCCCTAACGGACACACACAGTTAGCTTCATGCACTCCAACTAACCATGGCTGACATCGCCAAGGTCCTGACTCAGAGACAAGAACGACTGTCTAGTCAGAGTGGCCAATGTGGAAAGAGCGGCTGCCATGGCTGCACACCAGCAAGAAGTAGCTGGGTTCCACAATGACCTCAAAACCATCTTCATGGCTGATGCATGCTGCTGCTACCACTACATCCACATCTCCGCTCCCTGAAGTGTCAGTGCCACACAGTGCGGCAGACTTTCCACCTCCGGCCCCTGAGGTGTCACGGCTACACAGTGCTGGAGAAAGGCCAGCACCACCCACACGTGAGGCACATGAGACAGCAGAGGACGAAGATGCAAATGAAACTGCCTTACTGGTATGGAGGAAACTGTAGCATTTTTCTCCGCCACATGGCCGGGTTCCGCTTGGTTCTGCCCTCTGCATCATCACCTTCCACTGTCCCCCGATACACTCTGTGACACTCACCTTGGACCTCGCAATGGACCGCCATTTTCTGTGTGATCCCCAATGACACAGCTATCAGACTGTGGACTGAACTCTTCCTCTTCCTTTGGACTTGTCATTCCCTAATGGACTCTGGCTGGCCCTCCACGGGCCAACATTTTAAAGTGGAGTTTGCATGGCCCTGTACTGCTCCAGATGCAACGCTCCACTGAATGTGCATTAAACATTCAGAATCACACAGATGTGTTGTGTCTATTGTCTTTCAAGTGTGGTAGTATGGATGAATGTAGGGTCAGTTATTTCCTCTTACGTCCATGAGGCTCATGTCATTGGACTTGGGTCACAGGGTGACACATTGCCGAATGTTGTCCGGGTGGCGCTGATGCAACAACAGCGAGACACGCATTTGTTACTTCCTTGTACAGCCCCGTACGGAACAACACCCAGAGCCCCGGGGTAATTGTTCAAACCCTTACGATGGACTGGCATACGCCAGGCCAGCCCACTCTGCTTACGCTCATGGGGGGGACAACGCTACATGCCCCAGGTCTTCCCTGTAGGGATCTGCTGGTCACAGGTCTAGTTGTCAGCATGCCACAGCCACTCCCTCACGGCTGGTGTACACCCACACCACACCCATCCAGCACACTCGTCACAGCACATGTGACCGTGCCAATAAAAAGGGCTGGGCGCACATGCTCAATGCTTTTTCCAACCTCTCTCAGGGTGCATCTGTGTGGTGTGCATGCAGGCATGGGGGACCAGGGGCCTACGACATCACATTCTGCAGACCCAGAGGTGATATGATGGCATCCGCACCACGATACCCAATCATGGAGGGTCCATGACTAGCAGGGCACAGATTTGGTGGCACCGGATACACTGCGGCCGGCACAGGCACACCGCCACGGGACGGTGACTTTCGGTGCACTGAGGTAGGGGCACTGTAAGTGCTGAGTGGGTGTGCAGCCTGACATGATGCCCCTTCCCGGCGGTCCAGACTGCTCAGGTTTTGTGTGCCCTGCTGGACTGCAGTGTAGGCCTGAGCCAGCAGACAGCGGGGGCCTACCGCCACGTGGCGTGGCCTCGCTGGTGACAGAGTTAGTGGCACCTCAAGGACTGAGCGGGTGTGCAGCCTGCGTTGAGGTTGGGTGCACTGGTATGTCCTCTGCCATGGAGAAATCAAGACCCAGCACCAAACGTCAGACCTGGTGGCCTGCGGAGCGGGCTGCATGATGTGGATGGTGCCATATCCGCGGGCCCTGGACTTGTGGCTTGCAGCGGCATGTGGTGGGCCCTCATTGCTACACACTAAGGGCGGAAGGTGAGCAGTGAGGCCTGGGTGCGCAGGGGCCGGCATGCACTGCTAGGTGGCAGGAGGGGCTGGGGTGCAGCTGTCTGGGTGCGCAAGGGCGGGCATGCACCGCTCGGTGATGGGAGGGGCTAGGGTGCATATGCCTGGGTGCGCAGGGGCAGGCATGCACCGCTGGGTGGCAGGAGAGGCTGGGGTGCAGCTGCCTGGGTGCGCAGGGATGGGCATGCACTGCTGGGCAGCGGGAGTGGCTGGGGTGTAGCTGCCTGGATGCGCAGGGGCAGACAGGCGATGATGTGTGCAATTGTATGTACTGTGCCATTCATGTATCTGGACTCTGTTACAGATGACAGGTCTGTCTCAGATATGGGACCTGGTGAACTGCACTACATACCGGCACGTGGTTGGAGACACACCGGTGGCAGCAGGTGACCAGTGTGGCCTGAGTGTGCAGTGTCAGAACTCTCTACCTGTCCCTCTCTTCTTCTCTCGATCTCTCTCTCACCCTCTCTGTCCGTCTATCTCTCTCTCCCTCTCTGTCCATCTATCTCTCTCTCCCCCTCTCTGTCCATCTATCCCTCTCTCCCCCTCTCTGTCCGTCTATCTCTTTCTTCCTCTCTTTCTCTCTCTCTCCTTCACTCTCTCTCTGTCCCTTGATGTGCGCAGGACACACCTTCTCATCATGGTTTTTGTCTTGCAGGCAGTGACCTATGGAATGTCCCGAGGGGAGCCGCCATATATCTTCATTTCTGTTCTGTGTTTATTTTAATACATTTTCATTTGTTGCTTCGAAGGTGAATGTGTGATGCTCATTTTTGTGACGACACATGCATGTCACCAGATGTGATCGTGCGACATCATGCGGATTATTTGGTACATGATTCAGTGTAGTTGATGTGGCATGTCTTTGGCCAGGTGGGGGTGCCGGGGAGGGGGGTCCTGGGGGTGGTGGCAGTGGGTGTTGTGGCACTCTTGGGTGTCCAGCACGCATGTTCAGTGGCTCCATGGCATCTGTTGTTCTTCAGGTGTGGCTCTGGGCTGGGCTCCTTTTTCTGTTGCAGACTGCCATCTGACTTTGCACCAGGTCAGAGCAGGTCAGAGCAGGTGTTAATTTTCTGCTGCTAACGCACCTTATTGCATGTTTTGTGGTCTTTTAGCCAATCTGGCTGGTCGTTGAGAATGTTGTGGAGTGGTGTTGTCGCGGCTTTTTGCACGGGAACGCCTACTCTGCATCTCATCAGCGATATTTGCCGGGGTCATCTGTGGCGATATTTTTTGCGGCTGCTATCGCATGTAAACTGGTGCTATGGGCTGTTAGCACCAGCCTGTGAATAGGGTGATAATTTTATCGTGAGTTTGGCTGCACTAAAGTGCAGTTAACTCAGCGATAGCTCCTTGAGAATATGGCCCACGATCCCTTGTTGCCTCTGCCACTGGCTGGATCCATAAACCTGTTGTTTGTGTGAGGAGCCTACAGACAATCCTATCAGAGGTCAAGATGTCATATATTTGACGTGCTGTGGTGTCTGGGACATGTATAGCACGTCAGCTGTGGAACTGTAAAGTGTGAAGGGGGCTGAAGTGAAAGCCATCCTTAAACATATTCAACCGCCCCCCCCCCCCCCCGCCACCAGTGCTGCTGCTTTGTGCACTTTATGCCATCAGTCCACGGGTCAATGAGATATAAACACACAAACTGACAAACTATTAAGTGTCTTTCTTAATATTTCTGCCAGTTGGAGCAGCTTTTCCTTCTGTGAGTGATATCTCTATGCTTTAATACCGGATGCTTCTCTGACAACTGAAATGTTATGAAAAACCGAACTCAAACACTAATGCTTATAATGGCTGGATTTGTAGAAACAAATATGAACATCAAATATATTTATATAAATACCATGCAGATTACTGTACAATAAAAATTCTACCACCAGAAACACTGTGTGTCCTCTAGGATTATGCTCCATAGTCTTACTGCAAAATGCAATAATTTCCGCATTTGGCGATGCAGCGCGCTCAACGAAATTCGTTTTATTTATTTTTTTCGTTACTTACCTGAAATCGGCCGTATGCCGCATTTTACAACCCCCCACCCTGCCCCTCACCCGCCCCACGTCACCGTCCCAGTAGCACGCCCTAAACGGGCCGTGGCTGTTAATCAATAGAATTTGGTACTATAAGAGCGATTATACAAAGGAACAAAGACTGCACAATTTAAACCCCGGGACAATGTGAATGAAGTCACTGAAAAGGAAATGTACCTCAGCACAACAGAACTTTAAACACTAGCTCTTGCACTTTAAATAATGCGACATAAAATGACACTAAATACAGAACAATTGTTCGAGTTAAGGCCTCAAAAAAACTGCACTAATGACATTTTTGGTTTATTTTAATTTGGAGCTTATGGGTCCGTTTTCAATCAATCAATCAATCAATTATTTGTAGAGCACACCACTCACCCGTGAGGGTCTCAAGGTTTTAAGAGATTTGTCAGAAACCTAAGCCTAAGTCAAATTTTATGAAAAGTAATGAATGAATGGTTCTGTAATGGTTTTTATTGACTGAATTCATGAATAAATAAATACAAATACACACCATAATATGACGAAAACTGAAGAGTGAATGATCAAAGATAGGACATTTAAAAGAACCACTATGCAGTGTAGGTAATCAACAGTACATGGAAAAATAGCGCATGCTGTGCCATAAATCAGACTCATTTACTACAATTGTCTCGGTTGCAATTGTGTAGAATAGAAATCCACACAAAAAGAAATCAGAATGCTCACAAGGGAAAGCTTTTTTTTATATTTGTTGGGATTTGATTTAACCCTACCAGAAATGTTTGGTCAGGTCACTCCAGCAATAATAGGCAATGAAAATAATTTCTCATTTCAAAGCTAGACAAATATTTAGAAAGATAGGTATGCTTTAGACAGGCAAGGAGCATGTGTTGTTTTACATCCTAAGCCTTCATTAAGAGTTCAGGGCTAAATTCCAATCCCTGTGCAAAAACGTGTTTACACAGAAATTATGCGTTGTGTGATAATAATCAAACCCTGGCAGTTTTTCCCTGAATAATTCCAGCATGACAAATCTGCCATAATTCTGAAAAACTTGTAATCAGGACATTAGTGTTTCATTAAACTTTTGGCATCCCATAATCCTTTAGCATCTACTGGAAACAGCAAGTTAGAAAAAAAATGTGTTATTCAGACAAATACATGTGAACTGCATTACACATAAAAGATTTATTTTTATATTATGTTTTTCAGTAACCTGCTGACGTGTCTCTGAGGTTGCACCAAATGCTTCAAAAGCATAAATAAAACACTTCAACAGGCCCCACTAGTGCTTAGTGGATATTGTTTGGCTGAACTGAGTCTAGGATCTCGATTGGTGCTGCCACACCCTTAGTTCCAGTGCCACTGGCCACTTACTGGCAATGCTTGTCATCCTCAGAACAGGCTGTGAAATGCTTCGGAAATATCCATCAAGTCCAATAAGTGAAAATTATACTGTTGCCTCTCAGGAGATCCTGCAGAATGTTTTATAACTTTAACACATCTGCCTTTTCCATCATCTTAAGCAGAATATAGTATTTGAGTATTTTTGGGGATCTAGAAAACCCAAAAAGGGAACCTTTAACTAAGACGTTCTCCAAACCTGTGCAGTTCACCAAGATTTTGTCTATATTTCAAGAAGATGTTTACAGCATCGATAATGGATGGTGTTAAGCTCACAAGTCCCTTTCTAAAGCCATTAAAGACACGAGAGTCCACAGGACAGGTGATGGTTTAAAACTGTTAATATTCGGAAAACAGTGTTCAACACCAATCCCGTACTGTTCAAGGAGGCATGTGGTCTTAGATTTAACTCTTATCTTCAGAACTAAGTGATCTCCTAATGTATTCTGAATTCCCTATTTGATGCTGTGAACATCACTTTTTTCTACATGCATCTCCTGAAATTGTGAGCATTACGAAATTGGATGTCTCGCACATTAAATGCTATAGTTTGAAGTTTAGATTTGTCTGAACTTTTATAGTAGCTCTTAACGTTGTGTTTTAAAAGATGTAAAGCATCAAATTATGCAATAAGTGGTACATTAAGCCTCTCTACTTAGGTCTCAGTGGTACTATGTCTGTGGAGAGCATCTCTGTCAACCAAGAACTAGAGTAATGTGCAATCTTTGTGTTCCTTCTCCTGAATCAATAAACTTCACAAACACCATAGGTTATCCTCACCCACTGTCCTGTGTTGGACATCCCTAATCAATCACCGTCTGCACATGAAAATAAATTATTTGTTTCGAAAGACCCTTACCATCTCTAGTGGTGGCATGCTTCATCATTGGGAGTTCTTCCTGGTCCCTAAAATAATACCTTTCGGCACTTGACAAGAGAATAGGGAAGTAGGGTCATTGTCCTAATTTTTTATACCCCCATAGATTTCTACTATACCTAAGCAACGATGAATAAAGGGGAAGCCTGGACTGCATAAGGTATTTTTAATCTATAAGACCCTGGCTGCGAAATAATATTCAAAGTGATCCCTGGAATAAGATTGAGCCCATCCTGGTTTTTAGGCACCACGATGAAGGCCCGATGATCAAGCATGCCACTGCTTGATTGAATGAGGGTCTGTCAAAAGAAATCATTTAATTTCCTGTGCAGGCGCTGAGCAATTAAGGATGGCAATGTAGGACAGTGGGTGAGGATACCCTATGGCATTTGTGTTGCTATAGTTGGGAGAACGTATCTGATCCCCTTTGAAAATTATTTCACCCCTCCCATGGGAGACACTGTTTTGTATCTCCCTCTGTTGTTCGAGGCAATAAACTTAATTCCTGATTTTATTTTCAAGCAATACAGCACAGTTACGAAATATGCAGTGCTGTGTTATGCAAGAGGAAAATACAGCATAGAGCTTTATCTTCTAAGATGGGTATGTTGCAGGACCCATTCTCTGTGCTGGCTGACAATCTAATAAGGATGCTATGCACAATGTCCCCCACTATAGTGCAGAGATGAGTGCACTGTCTATCCAAGTATTTCTGCTGGAAGCATACCCTTTTAGTGCAATTTCCTATGCCTAGACAAACTCACAAGGTACACACGCTGTGGATGTATGTTGTGCAATACATCAAACATGGAATGCATATTTTTTTACAGAAATAAATACATTTCTCCTGCCTAATGGCTGGTTCTGGAAGCGTTATTCTTTAATGCAAAGCCTTAGCTTCTCAGTAGATCAGGGTTTGTGTCACAACCGATAGGTGCTAGCACTGATCTGCAAAATGTGCTGCAACACCAAAAATGTATCTCTGTAACACTTTGGACAATAAGGATGAAGTTCAAAAATAAATAAATAAACAAATAATTAAATAAAAAATAATTTACACCAACTGGGGCTTCGCAATTTCTTTGCCAGAAGAAATCCAACACTAACCGAAGAGGAGTACATACTCATTTGCTTCCGCACCCCAGTACAGCGCCTTTGACACAAAATGATGCAAGGCAACACAAAGAGCTTTTTGAGCTCAGAAAAGGGCACCTTTCCACTGCTAAAATACATTTTGCGCTGGAGAGCAAACACCACTGTATCACAGAAGGGAGTTATGACAGCTGTGACAGAAAAACATACAATGTGGCAGACCAGGAAGTAGAACAAGCATTTGCAATGCAAATAGGTCTTGCATTTGTGAAATAGAGCTATTGAAGTTGTAAATGGCAATGTTTTTTACCTACACGTATTATTTTTGGAGTGAATGTATGTAGTGTGCAAAATCCCTTGGAAGGGTCCTGCACTTCGTCATAAATATATTGAAAAAGACGCAAAGTGTGGATTGTGTCAACAATTGCTTGGCACGTACCTCATGGGTGAAGTGTAGCCCCACATGCACACCGTGGTGCTTTACTAATGGAAAACTCATTAATAAAAGCAGTGCTTACAGACTAACCAACACTATCGGGATCAGAGCATGGGACCGAATCCCAGTTTCTCTTTCATTTTCTAGACTATTTGACTCACTCCCCTGCGTCTTGGTTATCCCCCAAACACTGGGAGGCAATAAAGTTTGCCACGGGGGAGGGTGGCAGGGGGGCTTCAGGGGTACATGAAAATTTAGTCATTGCCTAGTTGTCAAAGGTCGCCCAGTGCTATTAGTTAAAAGTGGGCAGATTTCATTAAGATATTAAGAGTAGTTTACTCACATCTATGAGAAAATCGACATTAACTAAACAAAATGCCAGAATGCGTGTCAGTTTTCACAGTATTTTAGACAGTACTGGTTGCTTAGTTTCATTGCATTAATTTTGTATTTACTCTTCTACACAGCATTCAAAGTAGGTTACCTAACCCCAATGCCCTGAGTTGTTAAATGACTCATAGAAGGGAGTGTGTTACAGTTGAGCAAATGTGTCCATATGTAATTTTGGTGGTGCCATGGAATGATCAGCCAATGAGGTACTCATGAGCAGGTATTTACCTACACGTTCAAAACGTACGGTATTTTGGCTGTTGTTTGTTTGTACACAACCACCTCTCTGAATGTGTTTATTAACACAGAGCTCCATCTATCAGACAGTGCTCACAGAGGGGTGACTAAAGCATAGAACAAAATGTTTTAATTTATCCTTAGTGTGAAGGCACCCAGAAGGCTTAGGTGCCCGCCCGGAGAGGCTAGGGATCCCAGCGCTTCTACAGACTCTGCTGTGCTCCTCTGCACTAGCAGGGCACAGCTCAGAATCTGCCGCTTCTGCTAAGAATAGGTGAGGGCGATGAGGTTGGGGACATGCGGGAGTTGCCGGCAGATTTCCAGGTTATTGAAAGTGATGATTCTGATGTGAGGTAATGGAGAGTGACTTTGTCTGTTTGTCTGTCCAGTCTATTTCTCTACCATCTACAGGGCTCACTGTCATGTATCCATTCATCTCTCTTTGTTAGAGGTGCGCAAGCTAATATATTAATTATCCGGTAGAGCCAGCCGAAGACGAGCCAAGCGTATACGAGCCAGTGGGCGAGCCGTGAAAATGATCGGCTTGTTAATCATACAGTAAACATGATGTAAATGTGCGATAATGTCTCTTCCGAATACAAAAATGTGCATTTCTTTAGCGCGGCACCTCAGTACACAAGATTACAGCACTGAATTGAGAGGAAGTTATTAAAAGTGCTCGTTTTAAGCTTGAGTTAAAACACTGCCGCTCCTCCCACCTAACAACAATGCCGTTTGTGAACTAAGAGGCGTCAGTTGCCATGCATACCCCGAATGTTGCCTAGAGTCTTATCATATTTGGAGTAACATTAAAATCTAGTTCATTAAACACGAGAAGTTTTTGTACAGCACGCATCTTGAACTCGCATAATTCAAGGTGGCAATATTAAAGATATAAACGGAAGTGCCGGCAGGCAAGAAAACATGAATGGGACTGGGGGGGGGGAGGGTGAGAAGTCACAGACTAAGGAAGGGGGTGGTGGGGTGGGGAGACAGGGAAGAAAATAGTGTTAGGAGTAAAGGGGCCAATAGCCGTGGAAGGATACAAATGATGAATGAGGAGGGACTAACAAGCCTCAAACCAATCGGAAGGCAGCATTTAAGACAAAAGCCAATGGGCAGAGAGTGGGCAGAGCTTTCACGAAGCTTCCACACTACAGTATATACTTCATGCCTTGTAAAGTGATGGCAGCGCATTTGCGCTGCAATTCTAGGCGAGACCTAAAAGAAAATAGTGTTAGGAGTAAAGGGGTCAATAGCCGTGGAAGGATACAAATGATGAAGGAGGAGGGAATAACAACCCTCAAACCAATCGGAAGGCAGCATT
Organism: Triturus cristatus; assembly: GCF_964204655.1. NCBI lineage: Eukaryota > Metazoa > Chordata > Amphibia > Caudata > Salamandridae > Triturus > Triturus cristatus. Next base: position 506,467,793 of record NC_140591.1, read on the forward strand.
TAAGACAAAAGCCAATGGGCAGAGAGTGGGCAGAGCTTCCACGAAGCTTCCACACTACAGTATATACTGCATGCCTCACAAAGCGATGGCAGTGCATTCGCGCTGCAACGCTAGGTGAGAACTAAAACAAGTTTGTTTGGCAGAAAAGTAAAATGTGTATAGTTTTAAAACATAAGGGTTCAGTTAAAGTCTTCAAAATTACGTATAATGAACGATCGTTAGCTGGAAGAATGGTCATACTTGTTATCTATAATGGACCACTTTATGGGTATAGTTAAGTACTCTGAGAAAGCTTTGGTGTATGCTATATATCACAGTGTTCTTGTACCATGACGTTGGATGTGTGACATTATCAGACTCTCCACCTCCCACCTGTCCACTATCCACTTCAGAGTCCTTAAATCATTTATTTGCTAACAAGAAAGCTAAAGTTTAGGGAGTGTTAACACCCAATAATTTTGGTAACTGGGTAATGCACTGCAGGAGTGTTATTGAAAACATACATAAGAAAAACAAACACGGCTTATAGAAGAAAAATGTCAGGGCCACTAATAGAGCATTATACATTAAACAGCATTAAATAACTATGAATCATGTTCATAGCCTTCACTTCGATTTCAGCTTGGTTGTAAAACTCTTAACACCAAATAACAGTTCGTCAAGTAAATTGTACATTGTTGTTAGCATTACAAACTCGATAATTTCGGGAATGGGACATTAATAAACCGATAGTGCCATTAAACACATGACAGAGAAAACGAAAGAGCTCGACTCAAGAATCCCACTGTGGTTGGAGAAACGATTGTGAGTGAGAGATTACATAGTCTCAAACCGTTTATTATCACAATAGAGGACTGGAACATTAGCAGTTTCTCCTTCTTCTCTAAGAGTTTCCAGTGATCTCCCTAACATTATGTGTGATGCCCCTACTGATGCTAATGGTCCAGATATAGCTTTTAGTGGGACTTACAGTTTCTGCTCTTTTGCCCTTGCAACTAAAGGTGTTATTTTATTCTAGAAAATATTTGGTTTAGCACACTCGACTTATTTTTAGCCAGGACGTCGTGCTACGAATTGGATATTAACACTGCAACCCTCTATTTTGAATTTTTTATACATATTTTAATGTTACTTGTAATTCTTTGTTTTTTTCCAAGTATGACTTTCCATTTTTAAAATAGTATATGCCCTTTGTTTAGTACTTTATCTCATTTGAATGGGTAACTTTGAAGAAATCTGATGTTTTAAAAAAACTCTTTTTAATTGATATGTTGCACTCTCACATATCTGAGGGATTTCACGGATTGTGACTCCTAACATGAGTGAATTAGTGAATTCACTTTGGGGCAGATTTACAAGCTCCTTATCTCACTTTTACGCTGCAAGGCAGCGTAAAAAATGCGGCACATTTACAATGTGACGCATCTAGGGAGATGCGTCACGTTGTAAAGCCCTGCGTGACATTATACCTGTGTCAAGTATAATGTATGCAGGGTAGGCGTTCCCATGCAGGAAAGCCTCGTAAAAGTGACGCAGTGAAATCTACAAGACTTTACTGCATGACTTTTAGGACGCCACTGCATCAAAACCTTACGCCTCTTCAAGCAGGCATAAGGAGTGATGCAGTGTATTGGGAATAGGCCGCAACACGCATTGCTGGAGTTGCGTCGTTCTTGCAACACGACTCCAGCAATGCGTGACTTTTTCGCCAACTGATGCTTCGCGTCTATCAATCCTTGCGCCATAGTGCGCCGTATTGTAAATAAGTCGCATCTATAATGGCGCAAGGGTTTTTCACGCAGAGGCAGGGAAACTGACGCATCTACAGATGCGTCAGTTTCTTGTAATCTGTTCCTTTGAGTTTTCATTTTTCATCGCTTTTATAGCTTACGATACATGTGATCAATCTGTTAAAATGTTCACTGTCCATATTGCCAAAAAAACTGCTGCAATTCCCCATTGATGTGCTGCCATGATGGTTAATATTTTATCTCGTTACAGAACCAAAAAATATGTACTTAAAATAACTGGTGCTGGGACAAATGTGACTACCCTCCTGAAAATATCAAAACGCACATTTCACAACTAAACATGCTAGAATACACTGTGGTCGCATTAATGGCAACACTTTTGAGAGTACAACAAACCACTCCATAAAAGGCCTTACCCTCCCATCTGCCCTCTCGTCCCATTGCGTAGAATATATTCTAGCCCCGGCACCCTTCCCAAGCTAATGTCTTTCTTTTTGTTACTAGAGTCCCTATGTAAGGGGAACAAACCCTCCCCTCTTTCTGAATTTATTTGTGCTTATTCCGAGTTTCTTTTTCTTCCTCGGTTTCACCTCATTAGGTAAGTGTAAATATATTTTTGTTGTAAAGAAAAGTTTGGCCCATAAGTGTAGCTATTTTCTCGCTGCCCAAAACGGGCGTGTTTTTTGTGATGTGTTACTCGAGCCTTGTGCTAGTGCGTGTAGTGGGGCTTGGTCACACAGTGGGAAAATATGCGATGATTGTCACATAAATGCACAGGGTGAGCTGAAAACCCTTAATTATGAAAAACAAAGACTGGAAGATTTCAGAAGCCTAGATGCAGGACAGCTACTTTTACTCTAGCCCTCAGCCCTCACCAACTGAGAAACACAGATAGTGAGACATTAAAGGTAATTATAAAAACCTATACACACAGCAGCATCTGTTTTAATCTAAATTGCTATTAGTTAAGGGTTGGCTGCTAACTAATTGTGTAATGGAGCACAAAAAAAACGTGTCTGGCTATGTGTTCAGCTGATCCTCTCTAAACACAGGAACATTTGCTAAATTTACTGAAGTTCGCCAGAACAAATTGTGAAAAGTGAGACTGGCATGGAAAATCCAGAAAACCTGGCCATTCTGCCCTACACTGAGTAGGGATTTCCAGGTCATATGAGGACGCTCTACACTCCTGAGGAGGTTTGCTACTGGGATGTCAGCAGAAGCCTCAAAACATTTTGTTGGTGTCATGTCATGTTGGTCATGCCACTCTATGATTCGCTTGTTTCAAAGCACCGCCCCCTCTCCAGACCCTCGAAAATATTTTTAATGCTGGCAGATCAAAAATACCTATGTAATCATTCACGTCAATCAGTCAATATTATATGTCCTGTCATCTTGTTAACGCTGGCTAAGGCCATCTGCGTGTTGCATTAAATACAAATAACAAAATAAATACAACTCATGGTGTACAGTTGGTCGGCAGTTATCCTGCTGCTTATAACACACAATCATCACAGACAATACTTGTGTTAATGGAAAACCCAGCATTATAATTTATTAATGCAATTATAATGGAGACAATAGGTGATATTTTTAAGTGAGCAAGCTTAACACACCAACCACATTGATGGTGAATGTTCCCTCAATCAACCAAATCCAAATGTTTGTTTGGAATGTTCGTCGTTGATTATGCAGTGTTATTATTTACCTCTGAATGAGAATCTCCTAATTTTTCTCGTATTCGTTTCAGTCGCCAAGATGCATAATGTACCTATTTTTAATTTATGGAATATTGCGGCATGCAGTTTGCCAGTGCTGTAAATAACAGCACAAGCGTGTCTATGCAAATGGCAATGGCTGTGTCATTATTTAATTTGCATTCAAAGTTCAGTTATAGCTCACTTAGAGGGGACAGTTTGGACAGTTCTGGAGTGGAGCAGAGGGTTCATTTTTAACTCACGTAAATGGACTTGCCTTTTTTTCCGGTACTAGTTCACTGTAAGCAATGTCTGCTTTCCAACGCATCCAGTCACCGTTTTGAGTATCTCAGCTCCGATTTGTACAAGGATAAAAAAGCAAAAGCTATTCTCACAGAAGAAATGTTGCATTTTTCGTAGTGTTTTCAACATATATTTAAATGTGTCTGTGTTTGATTGATAATGCTGTTTCATTCTTCACAGCACATTGTTTCTCTCACGAAGCCTTTTCTTTTCTAAACTAGTTGCACTCAGCAGGACAATGGGGCTGTAAATCATAAAGAGTTGATCAATCCACAGGTTGTGTCAGGAAACGTAAAAGCAGGCAGCCCAGCTGTGTTTAACTGACAATTCAAGGTGTCAAAAGCAAAAATAATCATTTGCAAAAGAAACAGCAAGTAAGCAAATGAAATGTTTTCATGAACAGTCAGTAAAGGAATGAGTGGAATGACAAGCATTGGTACTGCATAATGGTATCGCTCAACCCATGTTAACTACTCTGAACATCTCCAAGAATGACCATTACATTAGGACTATTTGTGGGAATACTTCTATGCAAATGTGGGGCTAGATTTCCTACAAAAAATTGTGCAAGGCAGTGCAGCAACTAAAGTGACTGTGCTGCATTGAGCTTTGGGGAGAGCGCAGCTCAGAGCTATACGCATGCACAAACAGGCCGCCTAGCACGATGAACACACCTCTGCACCGAAGCGCAAAGGTGTGTGTCTTGTATCTAGAATAGGATTTGTACTTGAAGACCAAGACAAACGTTTAAACTGATGACACATTAGATGTGTGCTGGACAGTGCTGCACACATACAATGTGTGAAAGGTCGAAATTAAAAGTTTTCTACTACTTTCCATTTGTCTCAGAGAGGAGTTTTTTACAGTAGTGGCTCTTGGGGGGAGTGCTGCGGGCGGTAACGCAGGGCAGGGTGGGGGTAGTAAACTCCGGATTATGGCCAAACGGAGGTAAGTATACAAATAAATAAATAAATAAAATTCATTGTGCGCACTGCATCACATTTGGCGATGTAGCACGCGCAGCGCAATTAGTTTTTTAAATTTATTTGTATACTTACTCCTTTCGGCCATTATCCGGAGTGTACTACCCACCACCCTGCATCACCCCCCAGCAGCACTCCCTCCAGGAGCCACTACTGTTTTTTTATTATTTGGCGCAAAGCCCTGTCAAACAAATTTAGTAGATATGGCTTTGTATTACAAACATAGGTGGTAGAATGGAAATGACCATGTACCACTCATTGGATGCCCCCTGTATTCAAAAATAAGTTTTGAGCTGGAAAGTAAATACCCTATCATCCCATTTCACTGCTGACTGTCACTTTGTGTGACTTTGCAATATTAATGAATCTGCCTGTGGTCTTTGTGCAGCACTACACTTTTTATGTCCTCGGACCGCCAGACTCGTGGTGGGGCCGCGGGAAGTCTTCCAACTGTCACATTGCAACCTTGGTGATAATGCTGCCCTGGGACTACCGACTCTGCCAGGGATCCACGGTAGCACAGCGGTGTTAAGGCAGTAATATGCTATGCAGGACCACTGTGATGCCACAAAGCACATTACAAGTTTCTTCTCTGCTACTGATTTCATGGAGGTCAGTGCTGTGAGGAAAGAGAGGCAGCCCTACAGGGCCCTCTTGTGCCTCACTCCATGTGGATGCACACAGGGGGGCACAACTTGTGCTCCTGTGTGCATGCATCCTCAGTTCCATCACAGCATAGACTTCACAGTCCATGGCGTGCTGAAACTTCCTTTGACGTTCCCATTATGGTGCCTATTTTATAGTCACTGCCATGGGAATGCCAAAGGGACCACCCTCCAGTGACTAAAAAAGTTCTAATACAGCAGGCGGTTCGCACGCAGGCTTGGCGGTGGGGCAGTGGGGCGGTCTCTCCTCTTTACCACCAAACTTGTAATCGGGCCCATAATGAGTATTAGAAGAACACAATACCCCCATATTATATATTATTTTGAAGAAAAAAACACTTATTTAAACTTTTAATATATTTTTGATATATATTTATTAGAAAGAAAAATTGAAATATTTGACCTAATGTATAACACATTTGTAATAGTTGTTAAACAAATACAGAACAAATGTTTTTGAATACATTGTCAATGTTATACATTATCAACTTGGTTTAAACACTGTATATTTTAAACTGTTTTCACAAATATATTTACATACATTTTCATACTAATATTAAACATAAATATGTGTGATATATATTTAATAATTTTATATATATTATAATGTAATTTAATATATAGTTTTCAATTTTTGTTGTGGATGTGTCATATTTGTAATTTGTTTTAACCTTTTTAATAAACATTTGTATAACATTTCTGCTATTTTTTCCATTAATTCTTATAGGAAGATAGTCTTTTTTTAAACTTTTATTAGGCGGCCATTTTTTTATTTATTAGTCTATTGGTGTTATTTTTGGGTCGTTTGTGGAATAAAGAAGTCCAGGTTGGGTGGTGCTGTTCATTGGTAATGGTTAATTTTTACAGATTTTTAAATATTTATGTAGGGTACGGGGGAGGTAGTAAGGTTGTGTATATGATATGTGGTGTGATTGGTGAGGTTATTGTTTGTTTTATTGTTTTAATTGAATGCTATTTGGTGTTGCGCTGTTTTTTTATGTGTTGTAGGAAGTAAATAGCTTTTTAATTTAAGTTATGTGTAGTTTGTGTATTGCGAACTAGTTACTTGTAGATTAATGTTATATATGTATATATTTGGTAATGTAGTGTTCTGTGCAGGAAGATGTTTTATCTATTTGTTGCAGGTTTATTTTCCTGGACGTTTTTAAAGGTAGTCAGACGTCTTGTTCACGACTTTTTGTGTTTCCTGGAAGAGTTCTTTTTGTAAATTTTACTTTTCCTTTTTCTTATGGAACATACAGACTGTGGATTGCCTCAAGTGATTGTTTTCTTTTTTAACTACATTTTTGCATTTTTGGGAGCTTTACTACTGTTTTAATTACTTTTTGGTGGATTACTTTTTTAAACTATGCAGTTTTGGAGTGAGATCTCCAGCAACAAAATCGTAGGTTAATTTTATTATTTTAATGTGGGTGGGAAATTTTATATATTTATAATTAATTCATGTTGATGTATTTTTTATGTTGTTTTCCTGAAAGTATGTGATGTATTTTGTAAATTATGTGTGGTTGGGGCCGACTATGACTTAGGTGATTTTACTGCCAGCTCGCCGTGGTGGAAGTCCAGAAAATGCTGCCAAACTGTCGCCATGCCACCCACTGTATTATGAGTTTCCCACAGGTCCAAGAGTTTACAGTGTGGCTGGTGATGTGTGTGTGGCAGAGTCATGGCGGCAGCACACCTCGGCTTTGGTAATGAGCTGAAACCCATTGCCGGCTATGCTACAGTGCCTCCAGCCAGTCAAGCGCACTGCTTCCTTGCTTTACGTTGTGCAAGAGAAACAGTACGTGCACCCAGCCCGAAGGCACTGGAGGGCTAAACATAAGCAGCAGTCACATTTCACGAGGGCATATTCGCCCTTGAGCCACTTATTTGCCTCATTACAGGCCTCTCTGTTACCTCTCGTATCACCCCACTGGGAAAAGGTCAGTAGAAAGAGAGGTCCTGTTTGGGCCGGCAGAAAGCTTAGTGGGACCTCCTCCATGAGCTGCCCCTGCCTCTCCCGCCGCTGCGGTAGCAGAACTGTCGGTAATGGTGGGTGGTTTTGTGGCAGTCTCACCACACAGATCATAGAATGCAACGGCGGGACACATTCCACCATCCTTACAATCAGGCCTTTTTTAAAATATATTAAATAATTTAAAATATGTTTTTAAATGATGGTATTAATATTTTTTTACCCAGTGAGTAATTTAGGAATATTTTTTCACTGATATAACAATAATATTTTACTAGTTTAAAAAATGTTTTAAATGATTTTGAATGATTGATTTGAAATGTATAGAGTTCAAACAATTATCCAAAGGCATCAAGGCGCTGTAGATGGCCTTCCGGCGGAACCCTGCTATAACTATAGATGAAGAGAGATAGTCTAAAGAGAGTATAGCCAGGTCTTGAATGCCTTCCTAAAGGGCATAAGCTGTGGGATAGCCGTTTGGCTTTGAGGAAAAGAGTTCCAGAGTTCACTAGCTGCCGTTGAAAATGCTTTATCACCCCATTTCTTTCTTTTAGTTCTCGGCACCATAAGATGGTGTTGTTGTGCTGATCACAGGTTTCTAACTGGGATGTACCAACTGAGCAAAGCTTTTATTCTTAGTGGACAAGGGAAATAAAGAGATTTGTGCAAAATGCATAGAGATTTAAACATAATGCACGTTCTAATCTGCTGCCAGTGTAAGGCCTTCGGTACCTGGGTATATCTAGAATTAATCTGCCAAGCGCATTTTGTACCACATGGAGTCTGTGCTGAGTGTTCTTATTCGAGTCCAAATATAGTGAGTTGCAGAAATACAGTCTGGACATTAATAGGGCAAGAGCGACCTGCTTAAGGCTGAATGAGCGGACTTTTTTTAGTATCCGTATAATCCAGATGCAGAGTGCTACCGTAAGATTTGTTTGGGCATTGAGGTCAATTCCAGTATCTACCAGATTTCCGAGGTTCTTGGCTTTCTTCCCTGGGGTCAGGCAGGCTCCTAAATATTCTGGCCAGTAGCACTATTCCAGATGGGTGATCCTGTGCCAAAAATCAGCATCTCAGTATTTTCTCCATTAAGCTTCAAGACGTTACGGGCCATCCAGTTTGCCACTGCCGGCATTTATAGTGAAATATTATCTGCTAGCCTGCATGAATTCTTAAGGATGGCACAATAATTTGAGTGTCATCAGCATATCACACTACCTTCATCCTAAATGCTTGAATTATTGCTGCAAGAGGGGCACATAAAGAATAAATAGTGTGTGGCTCAGTGAGGAGCACTGCATTACTCCATCAGGCAGGGAGAAGACCTCTGAGTAAAAGAGCTGTACCTTCACCTTTGGGGGTCTATTCCTAAGGAATGAGGGCAGAAAGGCGAGGGCTTGATGACAGATACCAAGCCTTAGAGTCGATCCAGCAGCAACAAAGGCGAGATGGTATCAAATGCCCTTGATAGATTCAAGAGTATCAAAGCCACTACCTGTCCTTCATCCACAAACGGCTTGATGCAATCTGTGGCTGAGATCAGCGCGGATTCTGTCCTTTGATGTTTCCTAAAGCCGAACTGGGAGCTATTGAGCCAATGCTGCTGTACTGCAATTTCCATCAGATGGATATTAAGGTGCTTCTCAAGAATCTTTGCTGGACTGGAAAGCAGAGGTGTTGGGCAACAGTGTTTGCAGTCTGTGCTATCCAGATCAGATTTCTTTAGGAGGGGCAAAATAATTGCCTCCTTCCAACTCTGGGGATAAGGTCCGGAGACGATCACTTTATTCATTAAATTAGAGAGCGGATGAGCTATAGTGCTGGGTACCAGATGAAGTACTGCTGGTGGGCAGGCCTCCTGTGGTGATCTTGATTTTGTATTAGGAAGATAGTGATCCACCAATTTGGGGGAGAGAATTGGAAAGACAGATAATACTTTAAACTCTTGGACAATTCTAGACGTGTCAGTTGAGGCACTCTGGTAGGGATTAACTGTGTGGATGGGTTAGGGGTTATTTCAAACCCTTCATTGATGTCTATGATCTTGGTGTGAAAGAATTTTGCTAACTGATTGCAGAAGAGTTGACCTGAGTGGGAGAGACCTTCTGCACGACCCTGAAGAGTTCTCTAGCAGAGGTGGCATTCTCAATTCTATGAGTGCAATATTTAGACCTAGCTTGTATTCTTTGATGATCTTTCTATATGTAGATTTTTCTTGCTCTTGGTTTTTCCTCCATAACCATTCTTGACAGGCATGCTTGCTTAAGTGTTCTGAGCCTATCATTGTACCAGGGGGCTGATGGTAAACTTTTTTTGCGAGACTGCCCTAAGGGAGGCCAAGTTGTTGGCTGCCCTCTTCAGCCACTCAGCAAATGCCTCCGCCCCTCTATCTGTGTCGTCTGGTATTTTACAGGGCATGCTGTTAAGTGTTCTGGACAATGCCTTGGCCAATACTCCCTTCCAGCTTCTTGAAGGTGCAAGGGGGTTGATTGCTTCTGACTGAGGATAAAGCTAGGAAATGCTACTGCACAGTGGTCAAACCAGCTGATGGAGGTGACTTTTTGATAGGCCAGCCTAATATCAATAGTAAAAATGACATCCAGTGTGTGGCCCCCCTTGTGAGTGGGGGTACCCACCAGTTGCAAAATTCCTAAATTAGAGAGATATTCTTTATGGGAGTGTGAATCTTGATTTTCCGACTCTTCAAGGTGGAAATTGAAATCACTCATAATGGTCAGACAATTATTGGATAGGAAGGGTTCTAATAAGAGTTTAAGCTCATTGAGAAAGGGGAATCTGGGTCTTGGGAGTCTGTAGATAAACACATCGCCAAATGAACAGGTGGGTGATAAAATAAGTTTGAAATGGAGAGCATCACATGTTTCTAGAGCGTATCCAGATAACATCAAGCATTTAAAATGCGATTTGAATACAATAGCCAGACCTCCACCCGGCCGCCCAACCCTATCTACCCTCAGAATTGAGTAGTTTGTCGGGATGGCATCCACTAAGTCGGGCCCAGATGCACCATTAGCCCAGGTTTCAGTGACATAGACCTAGACAGGTTCAAATGCTGACATAAAACAGCGAAATCCAGTATGTGTTTTATTAGGGAGCATGCGTTTACAAGGAAGCCATTATATCTCTCTTCCAAGGTGGGGCCGGGGTGTCTCAGCATAGGAATAGGTGTAGAGGTTGTGTGAACCCGGTGATCCTTTTGGCAGTAGAACAAATGAAAGCCACATGAGGCACATGCACAGCGCTGCTGTTCATGGAGGTCCAGGAAGGGGAATATGACACAAGAGGGGGACTTCCGACTCTCTCGTAGCTTTAGTAGTTAGTCTATGGGGTAGGTAATCCTTATTACCTTTTCCCCCTCACGAGGGCCAGGGGTCTGGGCAACGAGCACAGTTCGGACATGGACGGGTGCAGACGGGCTTGCCTTAGGTGTGTCCTTGACGCACCAGACACATGCCCACTGTGTGTGTCCGCTGCGCGCCTGCATGCACATGGCCCTTTTGTAGTAGCGTCTAATCAAGACACTAGAGTGCTGACTGCCAGAGTTCTCCCCTCTCACGTACCCGAAAGTGATCCCAGTGCCTGCTTCCCACCGCAACAATCAAGCCAAACTGCTCGTGGAGGACCAGGGAAGCAGGAAATGCTCCAAGAGACTGAACAGGTACGGGTAAGTAAGAAATGTAAAAATAACGATGTTCAAATATTTAAAATAAAACTTACTGTTGAGTGTCAGGAGGCAAGTGTACCGGATGGCACTATCTACCGGCATGTCCGCGTGCACAAGGCCCTTTTGTATTAGTGTCTAATTGAGACACTAGAGTGCTGATTCCCAGAGTTCTTCCTTCTCCCCTCCCCAGAAGTGCTCGCAGTGCCTGCTTCCCTCTGCAACAATTGAGCCAAACTGCTCGTGGCGAACCAGGGAAGCAGGAAATTCCCCAAGAGACAGAAAATGCCAAGAGAGAACAGTTAAGTAACAAATTTAAAAATAACGCCATTCAAATATTTAAAATAAAGCTACAGCTGAGTGTCAGGAGGCATATGTATTGCACGGCACTAACTACTCATGTATTGGTGTGCTATGTTGTATTTTTTTAGATGCCTGGCAGATTTTAAATGTGGTTTAGACAATAGATTTGGCTGTTGCTTCTAAGTATTCTAGTCTTTTGTTGTTTATAAATATTTTTACTTTGGATTGTGGCATTTCATACATTTTTCTTGCTTGTTTGGTTTGCTTAGAACAGATTTCTGAAACAGATCGTTCTATTCAAGTTCTATTCAAGTTCTTAGTAGGTTTGCTCTTTTTCTAAGGCTTCTAGTGATTTGTAAAGCGTAGGTCGAGTTTTATAGTAGCGTCTAATCAAGACACTAAAGTGATGAGTGCCACAAACACAAGGGATCATGGATTCCTATTGGTGGTGCAGCATGCTTGGCGGGATGATAGTAACATCCCTGTATGTCTCTGTGGGGGGGTACATTTTTTGTAGAAATTGGATCATAGATTGCTCCAAGTCAAGAATAAGTTTTGGGGGATAGAAATTATTTCTCTGCTGCTAAATATTGTATAGCAGTTCCATGTAGGTGCTGCCTTGTTTGTTTGGAAGTAATGCATACACAAAAGGTATTTTCGTTTTTTGAAATTCATCATGTATTGTGTATAGTTGATGGAAAGGTTTAGGACACATTTTAAATGTGCCATCCATCATGCAAGTTTGACATTGGGCTAGTTTAAGTAAGTGTGTATGGGTACCAAATATAAGTATACACTTGCCATTACTTTTATTATCATGTAATTGGAATTGCTCCTCTCTGTGGGTCATTGTAACCTCTTGTGGGATGTCTATTTTTCTATATGTTTTAGGATCTGATGGGGTGTCATTGGTGGTCGTTTTAGTTTGTGTAATGATGCGTTTTAAGGTAGGTGTTGATGAACTAGTCTGTTATGTGTTTGGTATGTGGGGTAGTATATCTTTAAGTATTTGCCCGGTGGGTTCTTGGGTACTAGTGCTTGCTTGCTTATATCTTCTGATACTTTTCTCACTTCTATTTCTGTTACATTGGGAGGGTGTTTATGCTCTTTCGAATGAATTATTACAGTTTTGTGGTAGTTGCCCTTCCATAACATGCATTTGAAAAATAGTTGGTACATTTTCAATTAATATGTTCAGCAGAAGCATTTTCTCGACTGTGGGTGTATCCCATGTAACACAGTAACAGTTTCCCCTTCTGCAATGTTATACATTTTGCACCTTCTGTCATTATGTCTTTATTTTCTGTAAAAATATGAATATAGAAAAATGGTTAAATAATAAATGCTGTTTATTAATTTATAGTTAAACATAAATATATATTTTTTAAAACCTGACTTGTATGTTCTTTAATGAAGTTTTGTCTTCTTGGAGACTTTTTCTTCGGTACGCTTCTTCTTGAAACAGGTGTGTTTTTCTGTTGAAAGAGAAAACCTAGTTTTATTTATTTCATATATTTAATGCTTAATGGTGTTTAGGTTATTCAGACTTTTAAGTTATGTTGTTTTAGTACGTTTGAAGCAGTTTTATTAGATGTACTTACTTTTTTAGTGGTCTTTGATGTGTACTTGTCAATGTACATTAGTTAAAGGTTGACGAATCAGTAGAAAAGGATAAATGTTAAAAACTGTGTTAGTAATTGTTTAATAAGAATTGTTTTTTAAAGTTAAAATTATTCAACTTCGTATTTTAAATATAATTGTTACTTACTTGGAGAAGTGGAAAAGTGGATGTATGGTTATATATTATGCAGGCTTCTCTTTTACAGACAAATGTTTTCTTTTAGCTATTTTTTGTTTAAATTACTCTGGCTTTCATATTTTTTGTGCAATTGGTTAAGCTATTTTATTGGTTAAAGTTTTGTATGGTTTAATATCATTGGTTGTTTTAGCTCCATTTCATGTATTTCTTCAGTTATGTCCTCATTTGGAAAATGCCAATTCATGTTTTTTATGCTCGTATTCAGAATAACTTATTTATTTAATATTATATGGATTTATATTAAGTAAAGAAATAATATTGTTTGTAAATATAAGTATGTGTTACCTGTAAGTGGGATGTAAATATGTTTGATGTATATTTTAGAGGAGTTTTTTGTTTATATATTTTAAATGCATTATTACGGTTAAGTAAAATATCATTTTTTTATATATATTGTAGTTATTCTTGTGGGATATATATTTTTTGTTTAAATATTGTGCTTTTCATAACTTTTACTGCTACTCATTACTTGTTTTAATCATGTTTAGGTTGTCGATATTGCTGATTTTAATATTTTTGACAGTTTATGGTTAGATATGTCACAATCTTTTTGTTTCCAATTTTTTTGTCTTCAATATATGTTAGATTAGACATTTTTTATGGTGATATTTATTTGTGCATTACTAGTGACTTTTAATTTAAGTATAGGGTTCAATATTAATGTTAACGAAATTAAAGTTTCGATAATTGAATAAGCCGATATTTGTTGTGTCAATAATATGTCAGTGAGCTGATTTCACATTTTTGGGCAAAAGGCCATTGTATTATTAGTAGTATCTTCACATCTCTAAATTGCTTTGTAGGAGTTTCCATGCCATTATTTGAGGATGTGAAGACATGTAAGTCTACAAGTAGATGTAAATCTACACTTGGAAATGGTGAATTTCCAACACAGTGTTGAGGTAAACCTATGTGCTCACTTTGCTACTGGATTCAAGCTAGCCTAGTTAATGAGGGGTGTTACCCCAAAACCAGTCCCAGGATGCTTGTTTCTGGTCAAGGGATGATTTGGCTTTGCAGTTCAGGCTGGACTGTTCCCACAAGGAGTAGAGTAAAGACTGATTTGCATAGGCTAATTCTGAACTGGGGTGTTAAAGTGAGCTAAACAACGATGATGGATTTAACCCAGATCTAATAGTGACAGTGGGTGACTGTCTGAAAAGTTTCAACGCTCTTACCTTCATTTTATTGTGTTTGCATTGTTTGCCCTAAATTGGCAGGGTATGTCCAGACGTGGGTCCCTTGCTCACTTTGCCACTGGATTCAAGCTAACCTAGCTGATGAGGGATGAAACCGGTTCCAGGATGCTTGTTTCTGGTCTAGGGAAGACCTGGTTTGGCAGTTTGGGCTGGACTGTTCCCTTGAGGAGCAGGGTCAAGACTGATTTTCATATGGCTAAGTCTGAACTCGGGTGTCGAAGTGAGCTAAATTACGATGATGGATTTAACCCAGATCTAACAGTGACAGGGGTTGAGTGCCTGAAAAGTTACAGTGCTTGTCCATTATCTTCTTGTGTGTGCAAAATAGTAAATATACATGAGTAAATTTAACTGTCTATATTTGCCATTGTGAATAGTCCACAATATGTTAAACAAGAATGCTGGATAACAATTTTTTAAGTATGTATTTTGTTGATTGTTTTTATATGGAAAAGTCACATGACTGGTATTCAAGAAGGTTTCTTTAATACCACAAATAACTCTGTTTTGCACATGGAAGGAAAGAGAGCAATACACGCTGCACACCATCTACCTAGGAGACATTACAAAACTGATTGTGACTAGTGTTCTATGATCAGGGATACACAGGTAAACCTTTTTATTTCCTACCAAATTAATTTAGTGGGTGGAAGTAAATATTCAATTATTTATTTGTCCTAATTTGCGCTAGCTCAAATGCATGCTTTTTATTCCACTACATATGAGGCATTCCTGTTGTCTATCTGACCCCTAAGAATCAGATGAAACAGAAGTAAGGGAAAAAATATAGAGAACCTAACAATATCTTGAATTTTAAATCAAGGGATCATCCGCCTCATCCAACAGTTCTCAAAGATTCCTCCAGTACTTCTGTATAGCACTAAGAACTTGTGTAGGAGTTTATTTATCTAATGCCTCAATTATTTTATTGGTGAATAGTCTGTTTTAGTCAAATGCTGTTTGAGTCGCTAACATTCTGGAGGCCTCTGGCTGATTAATGCTGCAACTGTTTATATATATTGTATCCATCTTTTACTACAGCCCCTCAACAGAATTTAAGAAGCATTGGCAAAGCCAATAGTTCTTGCATGTGACACTTATTGGTCTTGCCACTGCTTGCATTTTTGTGAGATGGCTTCCAAACTACACAGACAGCATCCACCTTGATATGTTTTTCCTTATTCTTTAAGAAAAAGCATTTGAAGATGGCTGTCAGGTACACACATGCATTCTGGGCAGCCATTTTTTTTAATTAGTTGTACAGATGCTGTAATTCAATTAATTTTCTTAAAGAAAAAGAAACTCATTACAAGATAGTCATCACTCAATTGTGCATGTGCACACATATTGGGTGTTCATCTTGTTAGTGTTCAAAAAACTTTTAAACATAGCTGCCCACCAATATAGTGGATGGAGTTTGACAGGTTTGAGGACCTACTTTAAAAAAACGAGATGGTGGGGGCAGCAAGGGAGATACATTATTTACAGAGTAAGAGAGTGAAACAGTCCTTATTAACTGCAGTGCAAAGTAAGAAATTGGGTCATACAACAAGAGCTTTCCTTGACAGGGTGAAGCATGAAAGTAAATAAATTAACCAATGTTTAACCCTTTTATAGCTAGGCACACAAACAGTTAGGCTTAATGTAGAGGTAATGTGTAAAGTATTTATGCAGCACAGAAACAGTAATATTGTGAAAACAAAACACAAGAAAAATCCCACACCAATTTAGAAAATTTGAGAAAATGTAGTGAATAAGATGACACCAAACAAATTAAATTCAACCAGTAGAATCGGATTTATGAATTTTTAAAGGTTTAGTGAAGTCTACTGTCTAAAAGATTGAGGCGCCAACTGCGGGTGTCTGGTCATACGAAATCGAGACAAAGTAAAAAGTTAAGGTCATCTGCAATGAAGCACGGATCAGATATGCCAGGTGGATTGGGCCCGAACTCAGCGCACCTTTGGAGAAGACATTTTGAAGAAAAGTCTAGGAGATGGTAGAGTTCCGTGGGGCATGGCAGCAGGCTGTGTCTGAGAAGGAGTCATTGTCTCCGGGCAGCATTGGACGAGGTCTCATTTTAGTGAAAATGTTTCTAATTTCCAACATTTGGGGTAAGGCAGGAACAGCACCTATAACACCACTTCCAATGTTCCAGATAATGGGGGGGGCACTTGCGAGGGGTTAGGTATCACTCCAGTAGAGGCAAGGAGCAAGAT
Source organism: Triturus cristatus (assembly GCF_964204655.1). Taxonomy (NCBI): domain Eukaryota; kingdom Metazoa; phylum Chordata; class Amphibia; order Caudata; family Salamandridae; genus Triturus; species Triturus cristatus. The sequence goes on from NC_140591.1 coordinate 506,484,395, forward strand.
TCAAGCTCCCTGGAGATTGTATGTGCCTGTAGCTCACACAGGAGGGCAGTCAACTAGCCCTTGGAGTCATCTGGTAGTGCTGGGATCAAGCAGCAAGGCAGCCCTCAAGTAGCAGGGCCGTCATTTGGAGACCAAGGCAGGCCTCAAGCAGCAGGACAGTCCTTTGGGGGACCAGGTGCTCCTTCGAAAGTGCTCCACAGGTCCAGGAGTGTGCTGAAGTGTTGTTCTCTGAGTCCAATGTTTATACCTGATGTTAGCCTTTGAAGCAGAGGAATGTTAGACCTCACAGCCTTAGGGTGGTCTTCCCCCCAACATTGTGCCTTCCTTCTCCACTTCTCTAACCTCTGTTTTGTTGGTTTTAGGACTCTGCATACTTTTCCACTGCTAACCAGTGCTAAAGTGATTGTGCTCACACCCCTAAACATGGTAAAATTATTTCATGCCCAATTGGCATCTTTATTTTACTTATAAGGCCCTGGTAAGGTGATAGCACATGTACTCAGGGCCTGCAAAGGAAATGCTACTAGTGGGCCACGGCGCTGATTGTGCCACCCACTTAAGTAGCCCCTTTAACTATGTTTCAGGCCTACCATTGCAGAGCCTGTGTGTGCAGTTTACACTGCTAGTCAACCTTGCAAAATAAATCTTTTGCCAGACCCAAACCTTCTCTTTTTATACATAGAAGTCACCTCTGAGGTAGGCCCTAGACCAACCAGATGGCAGGGTGCATTGTATTTAAAAGGCAGGGCATTTAGGTTTTTCATGTCCTGGTAGTGAAAAACTCTCACGTTTGTTTTTCACTATTGCGAAGCCTTTCTCTCCCATAGAATAAAAATGGGATTACCTTATTGCATTTTATAAGTGTAATTTCCAATTACGAATATATAAAACCTTTATGTTTGGTATCTCTGAAATCCTTATTTACAATACTAACTTATGATGAAGTCTGATTCTGACTTGCAGTTCAGAAAGCATTCATTTTCTTACCTTAGTCATTTTGTGCCTGTAGCCTGTCTCTGATCACATGACTGGGTGTAGTTGGCAGTTGGGCTTTGAGTATTCCTCCTAGACAGCAACACAAAATGGGAGCTTAGCTGTGTCTCAATCGGTCATCTCTGGCAGGATGGGAGGGAGGAGGTGGGTATAGCCTCACTTACTCCTGAATAGGCTATGTCCTGTCCACACAAAGGGCTACATAACTCCCTGTAGTGAGTCTGGATCCAGGGCAGGAAGGGATGTCTTTGCACTCCAAAGACATGTCTTTGAAGTCTCCCTGGCTTCAAAGGCACCACTGGGTATAAGTACCGGGCCTCAGACACCACCACTCCAATACACTTCTGGACCTGCGGTTACTCTGACAGGAAGAAGAGTTGCTGTGGTGCTGAAAGACTGCTACTTGGCTGGACTGTTGTCTGCTGTACTCCTGCTTTGCTGTGCTGATCTGCTGGCTGCTGCCCTCTTGCCTGGGTGAAAAGACCTGGGCCTACAACTCTTGAAGCCAGAACCCAGAGTGACTGCAAGGGCTAGTTGGCTGGCCTCCTGACCTAAAGCCACAGGGACATAACAGGATTCCAACCTCTGCACCTGGACTCTGTCATCTGTGAGTATACCGTGCCACCCCACTCGAGAACTCTTGGAAGTGGGCCAAACGTGCTTGTACATTTCCTTGGCTGAGCGGCGTATCCCTGAAAAGAACCAATGAATCGCAACTGCTACATCGATGGGACCCATTGCAAAAGAGTTGTTTCACTCCTGCTTCTGCATCTTGAGACCACCGAACTGCCTTTGTAACAGCGGCTAGGAAAAGCCTTAACCAGCGCATTGAAGCATCAATGGCAGCATCGAAGCTTCACCGCTCATCAGAACTGCCACATTGCCTTTGCTGTGCATCACATCCTCAACACTGGAGTTCACAGCTCAAGAGCCATTGACAGGATCTTTGACATCAACCCAACAGGACCACACACCTCAGCCTCGTAGCATTTCAGAACTCAAGCATTGCCTCGGCTTTTTGACCCCGACACACACAATGCTCTGCAACCAGGATTTAACGTAAACCATTCAGCAGGCCTAACTAGGTTCGTGAGCCAGCCCACGCTCCATTGTAGTTGGTCTGCACTTGTGACTTTGTCCTGACCCACTGCAACCAGATAGCCCTAATAGAGCGTTTTGCTTCATGCCACTGTTTTTCACTATAACTTTAAAATTCAATATCTCCAGTTCTACTAATTGTATTTTTTGTCATTTTGGTCATTATCTATTAAAGTCAGATCTATTTTTCTAACTTGGAATTATTTTGTGTGAGGGGTTTTCCCTGTTTTACTGTTTGAAGTGTTGCACAATTACTTTGCACACTGCCACTAAGTTAAGCCTGACTGTCCTGTGCCAAGGTACCAGAGGGTGAGCACTAGTTACTCTAGGGTGTACCTGCCCTTTACCCTGTCTGGAATTGTGATTGTTGCTTGACCAGGGCTTGCACCCTAGTCAGCAAACAACCCAATTTTTTAAGAAGGACTATCAGGGCTACCACCCAACAACTGGGTCCCTTCCCCTGCTAAGTCTCCAATAGGTCTGGGTTGACAAAAAGATGAGTGTCGGGTTCTTTTGTGTGCGCTAGAGAGAAGCTATTTAATAGTGGCAGGGAACAGTTCCTTCCCCAACCAACCTGCCAAAACCTAGACCCCTTTGCCTCACTGTTTGGGAAGAATAGACAAAGCCCAATAACAAAGCTATTCAGGACACTGGCAGCAGACACCAAATGGTTAGGGCAAGGAAATGCCAACTTTCTAAAAGTGGGATTTTCAGAATTGGGACTTAAAATATGATTTTAGCATTAAAGAAGATTATAAACTACAATTTATTTGAGTCCAATCATGATATTAAATACAATAAGCTATTTACGTGAAACATTGGCCTAGTACTCCCCAGGCAGAAAGCTTAGATCCTCAGACGCAATCCTACTATCCCCCAGATCAAAGCGTACTGCCTGAGTTAGTAGACGCTTTCTACTGAAAGCAGCTACACTCTGGAAAGGCCTACCCCTGGCAATAAGGAAATGTTCCGACTTCCTGATTTTTCTGAAGCAAAGAAAAACTTGGCTGTTTACACGTCATTAATCAGTAGCAACTATTCTCCCTGCAGCACCGCACTAGTCAGCGGCAGCGCCAAGACGCCTCCGGGCGTTTTGAGTGCTTTATAAAATTAAAATCAAATCAAATCAATAAGGTAGGCCAATGATATCTAAAGGGACAGATAGGCTTTACAGAAGTAAAAACAACAAAATTAGGAGTTTTTTACTACCAGTACATATAAACCTTACAAATACATGTCCTGATTTTTAAATACAGTGCCCCCTGTCCTATAGGCTTTTAGTGCCTACTCTAGTGGTAACTTATGTGTATTGAAAACAAATGTTTATCTTTGGCAAAACATCTATTTTGTCAGGTTGAAAAGTCCATTATAAAAACTGCACTATATGCTGCAATGGCAGGCCTGACAGATGTTTTAAAGTGCTACGGGGGTCGGTGGCACAATGAGTGCTGCAGGCCCACTAGTAGCATTTAATTTTCAGGTCCTCAGTACATGTACTACCATATGCTGTGGACTTATCAAAAAAATTAAATATGCCTATCCGGTGTAAGCCCAATTTTAAAATGTTTTAGTGAAAGACCACAAGCACCTTAGCACCGGTTACTAGTGAAAACATGCAAAGAGGGTGAAGGGAAAAGGTTTGAAAGAAGACAACACCAAGGATGGACATCTAACAAATGTCCTAAGCAGTGAAAGAATTTAACTCATCCAAAAAAATACAAGACAAGACCAAAACACTCTTTGTGAGGGAGAAACACAAGAATAAGATCAGGAGCAGGGAAAAGAGACAGACAAGAGCAAGTGGTGGACACACAACCCTCTCTGAGCAAATATTGGATATAAAAGCTCTGCTTGCAAACAGACAGCTCATGTTGTCTGTGCAAAACAGCTAAAATGTAGACAGTCAGGAATTTCTCATTTATTAACCCTCTGCCACCTGTTACCACAGGAACTGGGCCCATTTCACTTAATTGATTACTGTCACTACCCTCATCTCGCTAACAGACATTTGGTCCTCTGATGGATCATGTTTTGTGCCAATGAGGGGTTGGATACAGGGGATCTGATATCTGGATATCCAATGAGGACCAGGAATTGGACAACCAACTCACAAGCTAATAATTAGATTAATGAATATCACTCTCAAAACCAGACTATAAAAGTAGAGAATTATCAGTGCTAGTCTGAGCCGTCTGAAGAAACTGAGTTGGACTAAAATCATACAAACCAATAACTCTGCTAGGGCAATACAAAACTATAGCATTAGTATCTGATGCTCGGAGATTTTTCTAAACCCTTTTCTGGGCACTAATCAAATAATTTAAAGTGCATTTCAGGGGGAAAAGGTCGTGATAATGCTGAGTCTATTGTTTAGTTAAAGATTCATTTGGTAAAAAAGATTTAAAAGGGGCAAATGAATCATCAGTAAAGATTTAGGAGCTAAAGAAGTGCTAGACATTCTAATTAGTTGGTGCTTGTCATAAGGTGACAAGGAGCTTTGAAAAGTTTAGCAAGGAGCCACGGCAAATTGAGAAGGAATTCAAGTATGGCATACAAAGCGTATGCATCATTCCGAAAGAAGAAGTAAGTAGAAGAAAGTAGAGTCCGCAAAAGGAATGAGCATGAACAAAGTCAGCAAAAGAGTTCCCAATGGAAAGGTGCAGGAAAATCAAAGACAATCTCTCTCCATCCATCAACTCAGTGTATAATATAATCCACAAGTTCCAGGATGACACCTCCTTGGTCACCTCATCGAGTCCGAGCACTCAGTCCATTGGGCAGTTCATATAGGATGATTGTCATGAGATATAAGGGAGACACATAGAAAGAGGTGGTACAGATCAGGTAATTTGTCGGATCATCCAGTACACGTAAACTTCCAAAAAATTATACTTTAGCAGGAGGCACAAGAGTGAGATCGGGAGGACAGTTTCCAAAAGCAAAGCAAATGTTCCTAAAGTGTCAACTTTGTTTCAAGCAGCCCTTGTAAGTGAGTTAGAACTCTCTAGGAAGCAACAGTGTTGCTTCACATTGTAAGTTTGGGAAAACTTCTCACAAGTAGAGGACATGGCAGAATAGGAAAAGTGCAGGCCTATGTTAAAGTCAATTTAGGAGTATACAGAATACAAAATAGTGAGAATATACATTTCATTAAAGTAAATCACATTCTAATAGGCTATCTCAGCTTATAAGCTTTCAGGAAATGTTAATAGGCTGCTGGCACTGATCACATATAGCTATGACACATTACTGCATTTCAAAGTACCCATGTGTAAAATTATCTCAGAATGTAAATATTAATATTGTTTCAGTTGTTTTACATTGGTGCATATATGAAGATTATCATCTTGAAGGTTTCTTAATTTTTAAACTCAATATGACTGTGTAGCACCCTTTTTGCTTTTCTCATTTGGTGCACAATTTCACATTTGCAGATGATGGAATTCAGATAGAAACCCTTCAATATCGCAAGTAGATTTATCTCAGTTATGTTAAATTCCATTAATTCTTTACACAAATGACTATTTCCGTAAGGGTGGTTAGGAATTTCATAACACATGGGTACATGACTTTATCATCCCATTGCACATTGAAATAATATGGTAAGGCTGGTTAATAGAATATGAAACTATATTATTCAAAAGAAAGTTATTTCATCTATCCTACAATTATCTGCATGCTTTACGATGCAGTCATTAAGTTATCTTACATTACTGTTCATGTCTCTTTAATGTGTAGTTGATGCACATTCATTCATATGTTACTCAAAATGTCTCAAAATCAGTTTATGTATCAAGTAAAGATTTTTACAGCTTTTTAGCTGCATTAATCCCCCTTCTGATGACGTATTTAGCCATCACATAATTATCTTATCTGATGTCAAATCTTATAGTGCTGTAGTTTTCAGGATCTTTAACCTAGGCTCTTCTAGAGTCTTTATGTTGTCATAGTACTTGTTTTGCATGTCTTCTAGTTCTATCTCAACTATTTTCCTCTTTATACCTTTTTTCTTTCTTGTTTTTACACATCTATGGAACTTGAAGATGATAATCAAGATTACTATACAGATAGCAATTATCAAGATGGGTTTCAAGATCTTTCCCAGCAATCCATTTCCTAAGTCTGCAAACCATTTACCTATAGAGGAAAATCCTCTCCCTAATAATTCCTAGGCACTAGCAGCTTTTAAAGGTGTCAGATCTTTTTCAAGATGTGTAATGTTCTTAATGTATCCTTTCAGGTATTTACTTTTGTCTGGAATGTAAGTACAACAACAATGTTGCACTTTTAAAATTTGACAGACTCCGCTCTCTTTTGCGAGAAGGACCTCTAAAGCAAGACAAATTTGAAGAACCATGAATCTCATAGCAATAAATTCAGTATCTATTGCTAAGAATCCACCAGCTGTATCAGTAGATAAATTGTCTATTACAGTAAAGAGCTTTTCTATTTTGTAAGAATTCAGTATCACCCCAACAGTTGGTATTATAGCTCCAAAGATGTCTCCAATTATCTCACTAATACTTGTACCTCTTTTGAGTATTTTGTGTGTTACTTCATTGGTTGCATCAGATAGACCCACATGATACATTTTGGGAAAAAATATTCCCATGTAGTAGAATCCATACCATTTTTTGGAAGCCTCTCATAGGCATTTTTACCACAAATGTAATAAATTCTGAAAACACAGGATCCACACCTCCTCAAAATAATCCCTAATGTCCTAAGATTCCAGGAATGTATGGTCACATTCGCTGGAACCAACAAGGTTTATATTAGCTTCAGTTCTATGCTGCAATATACAAATCTTTTCTCTATTTTGTCAATCTAAAGCTAATGCAGCTTGGTTTTCCACTATTCTATGCTCTTGTTCCTTAAGCACCCAAGCTGGTATTTTTGAATAATTGGCAGCTTTGCCCATAATATCTCTTTGTCTATCTTCTGCTGATTGTACAAATATTTTTTCTATTTTGTGTAAAATGCAGGTTAAATTGTGTTGATGTGCATAAGCTGTGTCTAGGCTTTGTGTAGGCTTGAAGAATTCTCCCAACATTTCCGCTGTTTTAATATCAGACACAGGATTTAAGTATTTTTTCACAGGCACTTAAGAAAAGATTAAATCATAGTGAGAATCGTAATGGTGACATGTTCTTTTGCCATAGAATAAGCTTGTTAATACACCGCAAGAAATCCCATGTCACAGGACGATGGTGGTAAGTAACAATCACGAGCATCCATAGTCTCTACGTATTCATATAAGGGTTTTGTAAATACATTCATTGAATAATAAACCAGTGGAAAAGTATCCATGCAGAACACTCTCATCTGAAATGCTTAGACTGTCATGACTAGATGAAGGAATTCTAGGCACTAAAGTAGGCTTAACTTTTGTCATGTAAATATGATGGGGCAAGTTCAAAACTACAAGAAATGCTACAGGTTTTATGGAGAAACAGCATGTATACATGCACATAGACATTTGATATTGTGTTAGAATCCAGTGTTTCTTTGGAATCCGACCTCTCAACTTCTTAAAAATTTGGATTAGATGTTTATTGGCATTTTTAGCAGCACAGGCAGAGTTCAAACACTTTCTGGAAAGCTCTTTTCAACAAAGTCTCTTTATAGTTAGTTCACGTTTTCTCTTGTAAATTTATTTCTTAACAAATGCACACTTCCTGTTTGCTGTTGAATATTTCGAGCACAAATTGACTCAGTCTTTTTTTTCTTGAAAATCAATCTCAAAGTTCAAATAGAACACATCATTTTCTTAAGATGGTTCATGGTGGCTCGAAATGTTGTAGCAAAAGGTGTGATGGGCTTTCTCCCAGTCATTTATTGCCACATAAGTCCATTCAGGTGCTGCATACCTTTTACTTGGTATTATGACTCTCTTGAACCTTATCACTGACAGCCCTTCACTATCACTGTCACTCTTCTTAGACTGGCTAGTGATCTCTATGATTGTCCGTGGTACTTTTCCTTCTGTCAACTTTTTGCCTTCTGGCCCAATGGTCTCCAGGTACTACTCACGTTTCAGGTGCACTAGTCCCTTGGATGGGCTCTAAATCACACCAAGACACCCCTTTCACTTGTGACCCTTCGGTACCCACAAGAGCCAACTCTCTCAAAACCCCCTCAGGCCCAGTGCACAGAATCACAGCTTGTGTGTCCCCAACAGCTTGGTTGACCTGATTTGGTTGTTTCTCTGCAGGCCCCGGCACATCCCAGACAGTTTCTGTATCTTTAAGAATACATGGGACTCTGCAAGTATGAGCAGCATGGACCCAATTTGGAAGACGATTACATTTAACAGCAGTTGTGGTTACCAGAATCTACTGGAATGGCACAAGCCAACTGAGGTTCTAAACTTGACTTTCGTACATGTTTCTTCACCAAGACCCAGTCTCCAGGACTGAGGTCATGTTACTGCTCCTGTTGAGGTGAAGTTTCAGCGTCTCCAACCTGCTGAGACACAGAACATACCACGTCAGCTAGTCCTTTACAGTAATCATACACCAAGTCATCTGTAATATTCATGAATGCATTTGCAGAGACTGCAGGCTGTCTCCTTGCACTCCCCTTAATTACTGCTTGTGGGGAATGTCCTGTTCTTCTTTCTGGTGTACATCAACACAAGAAGAAATATATCAGGCCATTTCAGAGAAGTTGAAGCACCCACTTTTGCTAAGCTGGATATGCATGTTACAATGATTTGTTCCACAATTCCAGAAGCCTGTGGATGATAGGCACAATCGAGCTCTTGGTCAAATTGTAATACTGCACATAACATCTTCAGGACTTTGTTATTTAAATGAGTTCCTCGATCTGATGGCAAAGAAATCAGGAATCCAAAACACAATATCAACTCCCTTAGCAATAATCTTGCGACAGTCAGGCTATCTTCTCATCTTGTCGGATTGGCTTCCATTGAATATGAAAAAATGAATACAATAACAAGAACATATTTCAACCCATTACACATAGGCATCTCAATAAAAATCAAGCTGCATCTGATTAAAAGGACGTCCAGATCTTCCTACATGACTCATTGTGACTGGAATTATTTTTGCTGCATTATTCTGTTGACACACCATACATCGGTGACACAGGGATTCTACAACTGACCTAAATTTCGGGTTAAACCATGTTTGACGAAAGAGATGCATCATAGCATCCCTCCCGACATGTGCAGGACCATGATAGTATCTCACCATGGGAGGCAGCAAACTATCTGGTAACATGGGTCTTCCAACAGAAGATCCCACACTTCGTCCTCCTGTCTCTTAGTACAATCTGCTCTAATCAACCCTTGTTTCTCAGCATCTGGCACTAAATACTGTAGTGCTTTTACTTCCTCCCAGGTGTCTACAGTGGATAACAACAATCTGCAAACTGTGACATCAGTGTTCTCTTCCATCAGATCTCTTTTGAAGGTGTAAGAATTTAGAGCGCAGTAGCGTGTGGTCTTCTCTGCATACCGGTTGCCGACCGTAACATAATCATTGCCCTGCCGATGGGCAGCACACTTCACCATGGCAATATGGGCAGGCAATTGTAGTGACAGCAAAAGGTTCCTCACACTCGCTTTATTACGGATGGGGGAACTGAATGAGGTCATATACACTCGCTGTGACCACAATTACCTAAAGTCAGGTACTACGCCAAATCCGTTCTAGCTGTCGGTGCAGATGGTAACTCGCAATTGGTCAGAGATGCTAGAAGCTCAGGTCAAGGCTACAATGTTACAACTTTTATTTGCACAATGTTAGAAATGGGGGTTTCTCATTGGCAATGGTTTGCACCTTTGTCCAAGTAGAACCCTTGCTTCTGTTCAGGGTGAAGGAGTTACGCCCTTAGACAACCCCTGCTCACCCCCTGGGTAGCTTAGCACAAGACAGGCTTATCTCGGAGGCAGTGTGTAAAGCATTTGTGCAAACATACAGTAATACTGTGAAAACACTACAAATGGTCACAACACCAGTTTAGAAAAATAAGTATTCTTTATCTAAACCAAACAAGACCAAATTGAAAAAAATCCAACATAGAGTTATCAAGATATGACTTTTAAAAGGTAAAAACAGTTGTGTCGTTAGCAAACTATAGATGTGACACTTTCAACACAAAGTACCTTGGATGCGTCAAAATCATCAGCAAAACAGCCACAGGGAAGGTGATGCGTTGGTTCCTTACACACAGGGAAGGTGATGCGTCGGTTCCTTGCTCCAGGGGAGGTAATGCGATGGTTCCTTACTGCCACGCAGGGGAGGTAATGTGTCAGTTTCTTACTGAAGAGCAGGTGATGCGTCGGTTTCTTACTGTGCAGAGAGATGATGCGTTGGTTTCTTACTGCAGCCTTGGGGTTGTAAACTTGACTCCTCGTTGAATGCTTGGGGATTGGAGATGTGTCAGTTCTCGATGCAAGGCATCTTGCAGTCGCACAGCAGGGCCTGCATCAGAGTCGATGTGGTGATCTCGTACTTCGGAGATCAGTGCATAAGACTCAGCGTGTGACGATTTCTCCAGCCATGGGCAGGCGCTGCGTGGATTTCTTCATCAGCAAGGCGGTGTTGCATCAGAAACGGGTTCCGATGCTTCACGCTTCTTCAGTTGGATCTCTTTTCCCAGCTCCCAGCAGCAGTAACAACCTCCAGAGGTCCAACACAGGAGTATGCACCTCTAAGCAGGTCAGAACGCCCAGCAAGCAAGTTGAGGAGAGATGGTGGTGAAGTATTTTTGTCCCTGAGATTTCAGAAGAGGAGGCAAGCTCTACTTCAAGCCCTTGGAGATCTTCTTTGAGCAAGATACACAGCAAAGTATTTGTCATCTCCTTGGCAGAATTGCAGGCCAACCCCAGACACCACACAGCAAAGGAGCAGTACTCCTCCTTCAGCTTTCCCAGCTCTTCTGCTTAGTAGAGGTTCCTTTTGAGTCCAGAAATATTTTAGATTTCTGGGGTCTAGGTGTCAATATTTATACTGCATTTCTCTTTGTTCTCTTGTGGCAGAAAGCCTCTGTGCTCAGTCCAAATCAGTTCTGTCCTCTCTGGCCCAGCTTCCTGGCAGGAGGTGGAGACAGCATTGTGCAAGGCAGAACAGGCCTATTTAGGTAAAAGGAAATCATCTCCCTCTACTCTAAATGCAGCCCAGGTCTATTCAGCCCAGCCTCATCCAGGAAAGGCAGGACACACCTCAACCTCTCCAGTGGCTGTCTACAGTGAATGTACATCCACAGCCCCTGTTACTCCAGAAGCCATACAGTCAATCCACAAACCAGCAGAGGTGCACAGGATGGCTATGCAAGAAAATATCCACTTTCTAAAAGTGGTATTTTCAAACATGCAATATAAAAACCATATTTGCAAATTTATATTCTGAGTTCAGGCATGCTAAACTCAATCTTTCCATCTTGCAACAATGGGAAGTTAAACTTATAAGATGTTATAAATTAACTCCCATTCTATCCTATGGGACAGAAAGCCTTTCAATAGTGAAAAACAAAATACACTGTAGTTCACTATAAGGACATGTCACACACACCAGCACATATCCTAACTTTCACATACACCAAACCCTGCCCACAGGGGTACTTTGGGTCTACCTTAGGGGTGAATCACATGTAATAAAAGGAAAAATTAGGGCCTGGCACATGACAGGTTAACATGGCAGTCACAACTGTATGCAGATGCTGCAGTGGCAGGTCTGAGGACCCTTTGACGGGCTGCTTGTGTGGGTGGCACAACCAGTGCTGCAGGCCTACTAGCAACCTTTGATTTGCAGGCCCTGGGCACACACAGTGTGCTGTACTAGGGACTTAAAGGTAAATCAAATAAGCCAATAATGGAAACAGTAATCCATAACCACAATTTACACAAAGAGCGTATGCACTTTAGCACTGATTAGCAGTGATAATGTACCCAGAGTCCCAAAGCCAACAAAAACAATAACTGGAGGCCAAAAAGCAAAAACTCAGGGGGTAAATCTGATGAAAAAAACAGGTCTAACAGACAATAAATTATATTGTAATCAAATCAAGTTCATTCAAATTATGAGGAAACTTATATTTTATGATGAAAGAATACATTGTCTGAAACGTGTTTAATTTCTAATGCCAGGAAAAGAGGTCCAATTGCTTTGTGCACTAAATTTCTTTCGTAAGAAGTTGTTGGTGTGTTTTAAAAATAACCCTGTAAGAAATTCAACGTTTCTAATAGTTGTCTGAACAAGTGGCCCACAACTCTTCTCACTGTTTCAATATGACACAAAACACTTACAGCAAGATGTGCTTTATCTTACGAAATAAATAGCACCTGCATGTTGCTTGATGCTGACGCTTTAGTTAATGGATAAAGAATTGATGCAGCATTACTGATGATGGAAACCACTGTAAAGTGATGATGACATGATTTAGAAATGACAAATTGATTTGTGACTTGAATCATAAGCAATGTGCAAATCTCTGAGTGTTCATGAGTTGCTGTTAGGCCAACAAAACGTTTTTAATGAGTTTTCCGAAGATTTTAAGAAAAGAGAGACACAAAACACATAAGCTGTTGCACCGTTCATTAGCCGGGGCGTCTTTCAGAACATTAGTGGCTCAAACATTGGCCAACGCGGACCCGTCACCAATAAGGTCACTAAGGAGTTAGATAAGTAAGCCTGCTATGTTTCACTCCTACATGTTCTTGGGGCTTTACAATAATACTGGAGGAACCTGTGAAGAGAACCATTGTGTGTGGCTAATGATGACCCTCTTGCTTACACATACAAGCCATATTGAGGTTCTCCAAGCTTTCTCACAGACAGGAAGACCCCAGGTGCACCTCATATGTGAGATGCATTTCAATGTGTTGGATAACTTGAATAGTTTGACTATGTTGAAATTGTTGGGAGGTGCTAAGTATATATTAACTTTCAAATGCTTTGATCACTTGGTAGGACACTAAAAGGTTTAACTGGATACACTGCAGGAGAGTAAAGAAAACGCATTCAACATTGGGATAATACTGTAACTTGCCACTGAGTGTTGATATGTTAGCATGCTGTTCACTGTAGACTGTAGATGAGAAAAATACATTAATTTATATAGAGTGAAATGGCCTTAACCCCAGTGTCCTTTCTTATGCCAGTGAGTTGCATAATTTGTATTGAGTGATACGCTCAAAGAGTAGGGAGGTTAATTTGGGTGTAACCTGCACCAAACTGATTATAGAACAGTCTCAACTGGTGTTAAGGAAAACAGCTCCTTGTCAAAGGATGCAATATTGTATTGTTGTTGAAGTGGAATGCTTACCTGCAATCGCAAAAGTATAAGTGTACCTTATTGTAAACAGGCCCTTCGCTTTCCTTTGCTTGGTGAATTATAGGATATATGTCATATCCTTCAACTCACTTCTTTTTTGAACCTGAAAACAAAAGAAGCAGTTCAGATAGAATTCCGATAGAAAACCATTAGCTGATTCACCTTCAGGCCTCACTGTGAGATATATAAAAAATACTTGCATTTCATTCAATGGAATTTTAAAGCATTCCAAAGAAAGGACAAAATTGCCATCTTCTTTCATGGTCACCCAGAAAGGATTAGAAACTGAACAAGCATTTGCAATGCAATAGGTCTCGCATTTGCGACAGTTTAAGCTTTTGGCATTGTAAATGACAATGCCTTTTATTTATCTGTTGTGCTAATTAACATATAAATAAAAGGCAATGTCATTTACAATGCCAATAGCTGAAACTCTAGTAAATTTGAGACATATTCAAAGAAGCGGCCACCATTGTCACGGGCTACTCGATAACAGAAAGCTTGCTGTGCCTGCAGTATGAGAAACTCATTAAAGAAAAGAGTGCTTACCAACTTAAAAAGATGTACTGTGTAAAAACTGAAGTAAAAAGGCTAGTCCTCCCTGGAGGTTACAAATGAAGACAAGGCGATACTCAGGAGGGACTAACAAGACTATTAATGAATCAGAAGCCAGCATTTACAAAGGCCAATGACACAAGCCAATGACAAATATGGGTGGAGAGTGGGCGGGGCTTCTATTCCATACTCCAATACCGCATGCCACAGAGCAGCGCATGCGCTGCCCAGGCTCGATCTAAAAACATTGCAGCATACTGTCCACTTCTTCTTTATGACAGGATGTTTATTTTCATTATTTTAACAAATATATGTTTGCGAAGATAATTGCAGCAGATAAAAATATTTCTGAAGGAACATGCAGAAATATAAATGACTAACTGTGAATAACTAGGGTGCTTTTCACTGAGGGGTTCTTAGTAAAATAAAAGCCAAGGTTGAATGAAACTCAAGTTGCCTATCATGTCACTCAAAACCAAACTGCGATAAACACTCCTTTTTTTCACATGCAATTTTATGTTGCATATGAATTCCAAATCTGTCCACTATTGTGAACATGTGATTTAAATTGTGCTATTCTAGAAACACAGAGGCATATTTACAATCCCCTATCGCCACCACAACGTCACATTTGATGATGTGGTGTCATAGTGTTAAGCCACTTAACGTGGATTAACGCTGCCTTGTAAATAAGGCACCCTTTCTCGCTACGCTTAGCGTGAAAGGGTTGAGCAATGGGTGTTGTGGTGGGTGTTCCACCCTAACACCCATTGATTTTGATGCTGATCCCTATTTACAAGAGCAGTGTAAATAGGAGGCAGCACTATCATTAAGACCAGGGAAAACCTGGCCTTAAACAGGCGAAACAAGGAGAAATGCTTTATTTCTACTCATTTTTGGTGTTTCCATGTGTGCTGCATTGTGCAGCACACATAGAAACAGCAAAACGCCAATGATTGTTCCTGCACTTAAACAATCATTAAAAAAAAATGCAGTTTCGCAAGTTCTATGTGTGCTGCATTAAGCAGCACACATAGAAGTTACAAAACGGCATTTAAGGATTGTTTATGTGCAGGAAGGGGGAACCTCCAAAAACATAAACAATTTTCCCCTCAACACAGGCACCTTTGCACTATATTATAAGCGTGTCTGCGTTGGTGATAGGCGGCTAAATGGAGCGCCAGCGCAGGGGGAAACGAAGGGCTGCACCATATTTTAGTAAACATGGTGCAGCCTTGCGTTACTAAAATGGCGAAGCTTGTTTTAGCGGTTTTGGCTTAATGACATGCTGCGCCACTTTCTTGTGAATATGCCCCACAACTTCCTAAGTGGGTGACTGCGGACACAGGACTGAGCATTGTTAAGTTACAGCAGTGGAAAACGAGCCCTAAGTATCACTGCTGTTAAGCTACAGCAGTAAATAACATATTTCAGAGAGCCTGTTTATGATAGTGGATGTGCCAATATATAACAAACACATTCTTAAAGTGATAGAGATAAGTGACAAAAACTTAAAATTAGGGACAGGAAGTAATAAAGCTAACTGATAGCACTAGGTTATTTTTCAGAAAATGAAATGTCACTGGCACTAAAACAAAAAAGTATGAAGATGCGCACATCCACCTGCAATGGTCATTTCCATGCAGCACTTTATAGCACTTTTTTCTAACCGAAGGGTTGGTGTTCACCCCTCATGCCTTCGTCCTCCTGGTAGTGGGGTCATAGGCGTGAATGGGTGTTAACTAGGGGTGGGCGGAATTTGCGGAATTAACCTTCGCAAATTATCGCGAGAATGTTTAAAATTATCGAAAACAAGCAGAAATATCGCAAAGATGCGGAAGTTTTTTTCCGGCATGTTCGCGAGATTTTCTGCATGGTTGCGGGTCGCCAACTTACCCATGTGGTTGCTTGCGGGCGCGGCCATCTTGTTTTGAGTTGTTCTCGCGGTGCATGATCGCGAGAAGAAAGACGTGATCGCGCGACGCATGACGTCACTGCGGGCGCGAACTGTCGCGAGACAGCGCAAATGGCTAAAAACAATACAACATCTCATGGAGAACGCGACCGGATCAAGAAAACTTGTCGGCGAACGCAGGGATTCAGGTAAGGCGATCGCGCGCGCGCGAGAATGTATCATTTTACAGCGCGAGCAAGAAACAAATTATCGCCAAGCTGCGGAAACCGGAATTTTTGACATTTTCGCGCTCTCCGCGGAACGCAAAAATGTCAAATTATCGCAATTTCCGCGAACGGAACGAAATTTTTGCCCAGGCCTAGTGTTAACAGGTGAGACGGCTGCAGGGGTTCATTTGTGCCGGTGCTGGGCACTGGTATTTATTTTTAGGAACTACTGAATCATCATTAGACAAATTGGCAAACAGATACAAAAGAAGAAAGCAGACGTTAAAACCTGCAACAGTGAGATGCAATACAAGAAGTGTAGGCTGGTGAAAGAAATAGGCAGGAAGTGGAATCAAAATCTAGGCAACCTAAGCTGAAGGTGATCTAGGTTTGTTGCAACGCTCGCAGCAAGTTCATAAGAACAACTTTGGGCTGCTGGACTGTTTTTTTAATATAAATTAAGAACTGTTTTTCTATATCAATTAAGCACTGGAGAGCTGGAGATGTAACTGAGACATCGGGGAGGGCAGTGCACCTTTTGACAATGCAAGAGGAGAAGAGGAATAAAGGAAATTTAGTCCAGAAGGGAACAGGTCGAGGGAGCTTCGATAAATATCGGCCATCCTCGAAAGTGAATAGTGCATTACATGAAGGTTTACGCCTGGGCCCGAATTAAAATATGACGGGAGCACCAGTTTACCCTTAAAAAACAACTGGAACAGTATTTCAAGACTTGTATATTTAACCTTTGTTACAAATAAACTTAAAAACATTTATATCATTTTTTTCCCGTATTTAATTTCTGACAATACATTAAGGCGTGGATCAATTTATTTAAGTGCTACATTTCAATCACATGTTCACATATATGAGAAGGCGAAACCATTATTTTATGTTTGTCATTAAATCGTTTATATACAAGAGTCTGAGAAAGGCCATTTAGCCTATTAAGGTGAACATAGTGAAGGTTTCGGTGATGTTTCTGATTGGGTATGCCCCCATAGCACACTTACTCTTACTTTATAAATAGGCACATCCCCTCACTGTGAACTATTTAATGAATAACCGAGAGAGAGATCTCACTGAGGCATAACATGCAGGTTTTACTTTTTCAGAAATGCATGTTGCTTCTCATTTATGCTTTTAAACTCATATACTATCATTACGATTCACAGTATTAGGTCTGTGATGTTGAACTGTAAGCTTTCGTATTCATAAATTCTATTTAACGTGATTATGGGCCTTTCTTACAAACAAATGTCAAAGAAGAATGAATGAAGAATTACAACTCCGAAAGGGTTTACTATTCCTGTTTTTTGCTGTTCACAAACATTCCCAGAAGTCTGCCTGGGAAGGTATGTCGGCCATGCCGGGAATCCAGGTGCACTGTAAATCTGTGCACTTCCTGTGATTTAAAATAAATAAATAAATCTTGCATTGCCTCTTTGATGAGTTGTATGCAGCAGAAAGATAAGTCTGGGGAATTGAGAACAGAGCCCTTTGGCATATGCAAGCATTTTGTTGTATTCTTCCACATGGCTAAAACCCTTTCCCACAGCCCAGCAAGTCTGGGGTGACCTGTCACTACCTCCGAAAAGCAGAGGTATACCAGCCCTTTCCTGAAATAAATCTCTGGTCACTTCCAGGTTGGACGTAGGTCTCATAAAAGTTTGGGAATGTCCACAAACATGCATGCTTTTGGGCGCTTCTACATTTCAAGGCAAAACCCAGTTTGGAACACCCTTTTTTTTTTACCTCTTGAGCGGTATTTATTAATGGATATTTCTACTTACATGGATTGGCAAATCTGGATAATCCCACCCCCTCCATTGCTCCTTCTTCACACTCACATTGAGAAACAACACATGCAGCTCATAGACACCCAGCATTGCAGCGTCGCATACTACAGAGGCAGTTGGGTGGAGTCGTGTCTGTGATCTGTCGGCTACTGCGGACCATGCACTCATAGTCAGGTATTTGTCCGTTGGTTTGGGATTTTAGTGTGGCTTGTGGCCTTATTAATAGTGGCTGTGTCGAGTCGAACACAGTGGACACCAGAGCAGCTGCTGTGATGTTGGGCAGGTCTCTTTTAAGACTCTCATCTGCCTATTATTTGTTGTGTTATGTTGTGTTGCACCTCTGAAGGCATTGGTGGCATTTATACTTTCACTGATGCACTGGTATGGTGATAGGTGATAGAATGTATGATTCTAAATTCTGAAATTCTGGAGAAAAATTGCAAATATTGTGACCTCACTTGAATTACCTTATTATTCACCACATTTGAACATAGCGCGAAAACATAGCAATAGAATACAGTTCTCAATACCAATTATAAACGTCACCTAAAGACATTATAAGAGGTCGAAGTGGTGGAAACTGGAACAATATGGGTTAACTTGTGCCAAAACAAGTAATTCACTCAAACAATGCTCAATAAGGTCATGCCCAGGTTGTCGAAGCCTTTCATTAAGGGCCAGAGTCTACATCTTTTTTACCCTTCGCTCCCACTCTCACAGAATCGCATAATTAGCTAGTGCTGTTATTATAATTAGCTATTATAATTAACTACTACTATAACATGAGATTGGGTTGAGTAAGAACCGTGGTTGATCCCTTGATACAAAAAGAAGAAAACATGGACTGGAGCTAGAGCTACAGCCATACATGGGGCAAACCCAGTAGCAGCGCATATTAACACTCTCAGCAATAAAAGCTGCCCAAAGTGGTGGATTGATGAATACCACTCAAACATGAATGAAGGAGATAAAGACTCTGACACAGATTTAGAAAGCTGTGGCTCTGTTCATATCATACTACTTCTGCAATGCTAGAAACTCAGCCGGCTGACATATAGAAGAGCGCTGAGACCTTGAGTGACCTGTTTGACTTCCCCCAGCCTTGAAGGACAGCAAGGCTTCAACACCATTTCTTCTGCATACAAAGGGTGAGAGTTACTCAGAATGTCTCACTAGCTCCTCCATGGCCCGTGACTAATGAAAGCGCCTTATTGAATCAAATCAGAATTCTGCGTCACTGTGTGGTCAATTCCATAGAACCAAAAGATATGATCAACTGGGTAGACAGCTTTGTAATGTCACCTTAAGTCCCCATTTATTTTGCCTCTACGGTGTTAATGAACGCATAACTTGAGGCAACGGGGTGTGCTACCCACATAAATCATACCACATTTACAAACTAACACATACAAAACAAAACTCATATTACAGTTAATAAAGTGTCTATTGCTGAATTGTTGTGAGTCATTAAACTTGAAGTGCTTGGTTTTGTTCCTTCCAAACTGACATGTTACTGTAATTGCATTAAAAAAACCTGGTTTGGGTGGTAACTAAGATTTGAAGACTGCCTTATGACCTTTAAGATGACCGCAGTATCACCGCCTAGTAGGAGCTGCTCTCTGTGGGCTTTATCCCGGTTGTTACGTGGGGATTGCCTCAAAATCATTTATCTAAATATGGATCACAATAGATTGGTCATAATTTGTCCGTGGCTCTTTTGGAATTCATGAAGCAGGTTGCCTGAATTTGGACCCTTTTGTTGAACATGAGGACCGATAAGAGGTTATTATGGCATTTTTTACTGATTATCATTATATGTATATGAGGTCGCCAAAATATTACGTTTCCTATTCTAATAATAGACTCCCTGTAAGGCTATCAGGTTATGTTTAATTGTCTAGAGTTGGATATATTATACATTTCATGATGTCTGCTGCTTTTTTCTACAAATAGATGGTCGGACATAACTGACTGCATTGCAGGTTTTTTCAAACTAACCGCTGATTAATCCATTTTCCTTTGAGTTTCCCATATACATATGGTTTAATATGACTAAGCATTTTACTCTACAGAAACATTTTACTACTCCTAGTTGTTTAGAAGGGAAAGTGGTCTATATTTCAAGATGGCCACTATTTTCTCACTATTACTCTGAACCCCAATTCATTTCCGGGTCATTCTTTTTCACCTTTGACTCTACTTGACATCGTATAGGAAAGTTTGGCTATGGCGCTTTTCCTTAAAATTAGACCTTGTAAGACTAATGGGCATACGAAATACGTATCATGGTAAGTGGACGGTATGCGCAAAGGGGTCGAATATGTTGATAATTAACGAAGGCCCGCAGGGCATGTAGAGGTGGCTTTTTGATCTGGGGATTTTTAGAACTGAATTTTAATCTGCATTTGCTTTTCATTTGTACTCTCAGTACGCTATGGTATAATAAGTACCGACCAGCTGTGACTTGAGAAATTTATTTTATTAATAGACAAACTTTACTTGTAACAATGATATCTACTGCAGCCTCTCCCTTTTCTGGATTTACACAACATGGGGATTCAGGGGACTGCATTGTGACCCATGGGGTATGAAGGCTTGGTGTGGCCTCATAATGGGGAAAACAGTTTAACTGACACTCTCCCTATATGTGTATGTGCATTGTGAGGCACATGGGGTGTGAATGTTTGGCGTGGCTTCAAATTGGGGTAAACGGTTCAAGTGAAATGTTCCATATATGCATATAGGTACTGTGCGACTCAGGATTGAACATCAGAGTTCTTTAAGAAGGGGGTCTCTGTATTGTGTATGGAGCAATGCTTATTCTTGGCGATATGGTATTACTCTTTTTAAGAATGGTTGATAAATTTTACTATACTACATTATCTATATAGGAATGCATATTTTTAGCAGTGCAGAATCACTTTTCCAAAGAATGGATAAAAAGATTTATTAAACTGCATTATTTATAAAGGAATCAGTTACAATGCTTTATCAACGTCTTCAGTACTAACTGAAACTTACCAATTTTACTGAGGTTACATTGTGGAGAACTCTCAACGTATACTGTGTGAATGGACGGTCATATCACATAATTTAAGTAAATACTCACCAGATATCATCTTGAGGGGAGAGACCTGTTAAGAACATTAAATATGTGAACCTGAGCAGTGGACACTCCTGAGATAAGTATGTGATACGCATATTTTATGTATAAAATTTAACAACAATAGGGGTACAATTATTTATAGAAACAAAACAAGAAATTAACATTCATGGTGAATTAGCCATTGATTTATGCTTAGGTCTATTATATTAAATGTGCTTATTTTCTGTTTGTGTGTCTTCTATCCATCTGCAATTTGTCCTGGACACCTATGCGGTCCATATATATGTCTTGGAGGCCCTTGTCTGTTGGTGTTAAATCTGTCATTTGTCTTTTTGATTTAAATACAGATTAAATATAGCAACATTTAGTTATGTTATTGTCTCATATGAGGTTTTGGCATTGAGGTTATTTATGCTTTATTGTGTGATTTTGTATTATGTATGAATGTGCCAGTTTATGTAATATGTGTTGAGTCTATGGAAGGATTTCTGTTCATAGAGCCTTTGTTTTGTATGTCATGTACTATTTATATATATTTTTATTATTTTTGTTAGAATAATGGTTGTATGGTCATATATATATATGTATGTGTGTATATATATATTCACTGAAAAAACCATAGGTTTCAGGCACGTTATAGTTAGGAATTAGCATTTAAAAAACCTTAGAAATTCACTGAAAAAACCATAGGTTTCAGGGGCGTTATATTTAGCTGGACATTTCCCTCGTACAAAACCATAGAAATTCCTCTGTTATAGTTAGTTCAGCTAACTATAACTCGCGCCCACGCAATGCACTGCTGATGACGTCACATATTACATCACTCATGACATGGTCAGTGACATCACTGATGACATCTCAAATGACATCACTGATGACATCACTGATGACATCATCCATTGAGTATGTGTTTCTGAACAGTTTTAATATGTTTAATATATATAGGGAAAGGCCTGTTGAAAAATAAGTGGGTGTACAAGTGTGTGAATGGATGATTTTCTAGGTGTGTAACTGACTATTAGTGAGTCATTAAATGTATCTTACTGCAGACTAGTGACTAAACTGTGTGAATGTCCGTATGTGTCTGTGTGTTGGTGTATAAGTGGCTGCATGGTTTTCTGAATAGCTATATGAGTGTCTATATGGGTTATTGATTGGTTGTCTGAGTATCTGTATGGGTGCCTGAGTGTTTGTGTGGGTAGGGTGTGTGTGACTCTGTGACTAGATATGTGAGTGGGTGATTCAGTGGGTGCATGGTTTTAAGAGTGCATCTGTGATGGACTGTATGGTTGGGTGAGTGTATGTATGGGTGTGTTAGTGATTGAATGTATATCTCAGTTGTACATGTGTCAGTAACTACATATGTAAAACGCAGTGTATATGTGTGTAAGAGTATATTACTATCTATATGTGAGAGTGTGTGATTTTGGGAGTGGCTGTATGCGCCATAGTGCAAGGATATCTGTGTCATGTGCTGTTTGTTTTTCTGCAGGAAGACACAGAATTTGTTAGTATTTTTATGAGTAAGTGAAATTGAGTGTGTTTAACTGTATAGGTGAGTAAATTAGACTGTGATTAATTATTTGGATGACTGACTAGATGTGTCAGTACCTCAATGGATGATTGGCGGTGTGTGAGTGTCTATATAGGTGTATAAATGCACAGAATGACTGTAAGTATGAGTGACTGTACAGGTGAGTGAGTGGACATGTATGTAGACCTAAAAGTCAATGAGTGGATGTGTAGTTATTGGTATTGGAGTATCTATGGTTGTCAAAATGGCCGTTTCAAATTTTGAGTTGGTGTATCAAAGGTTATATTAGGGTGTGAGAAGATGCACTAATTTATCACATGGATGACGTCATCAGTGATGTCATCAGTGATGTCATTTGAGATGTCATCAGTGATGTCATCAGTGATGTCACTGACCATGTCATGAGTGATGTAATATGTGACGTCATCAGCAGTGCATTGGGGGGCGCGAGTTATAGTTAGCTGAACTAACTATAACGGTGGAATTTCTAGGGTTTTGTACGAGGCAAATGTCCAGCTAACTATAACGCCCCTGAAACCTATGGTTTTTTCAGAGAATTTCTAAGGTTTTTTAAATGCTAATTCCTAACTATAACGTGCCTGAAACCTATGGTTTTTTCAGTGAATATATATATATATATATATTATCTACTGGCGGTCGCCAGTAGATAGTTATAGTTAGGACCACGTTTCCATAGGAAATCTGCAACATTCTATTTTGAATAACTTTGGCGCCGGTTGACGAATCCGCGCGAATTTTTCAAAATAGGTGGGGCGCTACGCTCCGCTCCTACCCTGAAAGTCTCGGGGGGATTCGTCAAGCGGGGGCTGAGATAAAAGGGGGGTCCCAAAACGCGTTTTTCCCATGCATTTTTCCATAGGACCTTTAGACACAGCTACAGCCCGAACGGCTGAACAGAATTACTTGAAATTTGGCAGAGAGGTAGTCCTCAGGTCAAGGAAGTGCCTTTTGTAGGTTTGGTGTAAATCTGTTCAGTAGATCCTGAGAAAATAGCCTTTAAATCAATATATATATCTGTGGCAGCTTACGGTGCGCTTACCGTGCGCTTACGGTAAGCTTACCGTACGCGTACGGTGCCGTGCGCGAGCGCGATTCTGATTGGCTGTTAGATCTTAGTAAACATTCGAATCGGTCGAAACCAGGAAATGGCGGCCGCCATTTTCTCTCTCGCACTCTGACAGGGGGTTGAAAAACAAAGTCCAAAAACATGTAAAGGGGCTGTTTAGACAGCTCCCAAGCACCTAGCCATGTTGTGGGAGTCCCCAACGATCCCCCAAGTGAAAAAAGGCAAATTTAATTTTTTCGAAAATTTCGCCGATTACGCTTACCGTACGCGTACGGTAAGAAATAATAAAAAAAAATAATAATAACCACATTCTCCCCACCCCGTGTGCAAAAAGTGCCCGCAGGGCACCTTTTGTGCATGGCTTATAAGAGATAAATCAAACATATATTTTACCTGTCACAGCGATGCTCTTCATATGTCCTCCATGTGCGCACGGTGCGCGAAGCGCATCGTGCGTTCATGGCCCATGTAGCGTAACGTGGGCACGCGGTGCGCGAAGCGCACCGTGCGCGCACGGAATGAACTGCGTTAAGTGGGCGCGCACGCCACAAATGGCGTAAAGTAACTTAGCATTTAAAAAACCGTACAAATTCACTGAAAAAAACCATAGGTTTCACACACGTTATAGTTAGGAATTAGCATTTAAAAAACCTTGCAAATTCACTGAAAAAACCATAGGTTTCACACATGTTATAGTTAGCTGGACATTTTACTGATAAAAAACCAATGAAATTCCCCCGTTATAGTTACTGTAGGCAACTATAACTCACGCGACCGTAATCCTCTGCTGATGACATATGTGTCTTTATGAAAAAAAAATATTTGTAATATATGTATAGCTAAAATTTAATGGAAGAAGACATGGGCAAATAATGTCTAATTACAGTATTAGCATCAGCAGAGGATTGCGGTCGCATGAGTTATAGTTGCCTACAGTAACTATAACGGGGGAATTTCATTGGTTTTTTATCAGTAAAATGTCCAGCTAACTATAACATGTGTGAAACTTATGGTTTTTTCAGTGAATATATATATATATATATTTTCACTTAAAAAACCAGAGGTTTCACACACGTTATAGTTAGGAATTAGCATTTGAAAAACCTTGCAAATTCACTGAAAAAACCATAGGTTTCACACATGTTATAGTTAGCTGGACATTTCTCTCGTAAAAAAACATTGAAATTCCCCCGTTATAGTTAGTTCAGCTAACTATAACTCGCGCGACCGCCACTCTATCACAAGGATGATGTCATCAGTGATGTCATTTGAGATGTCATCAGTGATGTCATGAGTGATGTCACTGACCATGTCATGAGTGATGTAATATGTGACGTCATCAGCAGTGGATTGGGGTCGCGCGAGTTATAGTTAGCTGAACTAACTATAACGGGGGAATTTCAATGGTTTTTTTACGAGTGAAATGTCTAGCTAACTATAACATGTGTGAAACCTATGTTTTTTTCAGTGAATTTGCAAAGTTTTTTAAATGCTAATTCCTAACTAAAATGTGTGTGAAACCTATGGTTTTTTAAGTGAATTTGCAAGGTTTTTTAAATGCTAATTTCTAACTATAACTTGTGTGAAACCTATGTTTTTTTTAGTGAATTTGCAAGGTTTTTTAAATGCTAATTTATGTATGTATTATTATATTTTTTATAAATTTATTTTACAATAAACTACCTATGTATATAGTTATAGATTGGCTGTATCCTGTAATATGGAATGGCTCAGCTCTTTTTTTTTTATTTGGATAAAGTTGAACAGCATAGTTAATATCTTCTATAAACTTATAAACAGTTTAAAATGTATTTTTTTTTTACGGGTTTTTCAACGTGCGCGCACCCCGTGATTTTTTGAGAAAAAATAAAATGTTTTTTTCACCCTTCGAGGTCCTTCAGGGACCCCCTGACAAAGGCTAGGGGATCCGTAACTCTCTACCCTGCCCCCTTTTCACGTTCTCCACTTTACTTTTCACTGTCACACACAAAATGGCGTCCGACACTTCCTGATTTCGACCGATTCGAATGTTGACTGACATCTAACCACCAATCAGAATTACGCTCGCGGACATTATGGTGCGCGCAAGGTGCGCGCACAGTGCGCGCATATAGATATTTATGTACTTTTAACTGCTATTTTCTCAGGAACAACTGAACAGATTGACACAATATATGCAAAAGGCACATGCCTGACCTAAGGACTAACTCTTTGCCAAATTTCAAGTAATTCTGTTCAGCCATTCGGGCTGTACCTTCGACTAAAGGTCCTATGGGAAAATGCATGGGGAAAACACGTTTTGGGACCCTCCTTTTTTCTCAGCCCCCGCTTGATGAATCACCCCGAGACTTTCAGGGTAGGAGCTGAGCGGAGCGCCCCATTAGTTTTAAAAATTTCACGAAGATAAGTCAACCGGCGCCAAAGTTATTCAAAATAGAATTTTCAGATTTCCTATGGGAACTCGGTCCTAACTATAACTATCTACTGGCGACCGCCAGTAGATAATTTATATATATATATATATATATATATTAATTGTTATGTATATATTTGTATATTATTGTCCTTTATGTGTTGTTTTCAGCCCTGATGAAGTTCCAGAAGTTATTGGAACAAAAAGTGTGGTCTGGATTTTAACCTTTTTTGAAGAGTTACAATAAAGGGTATACCTTGAAGACATATTGGAGCTTTTTTGTGTACTGGTGCACCTTCCCATTTGTTATACAAATCTTTTTGATCTGCTGTACAGTGGCACTAAACAGCGGCATGTACCGTAATATCTGTGCACAGGACACTGTATATTATAGACATCGTGATTGAGGAGCGGCCTTTCTATTCCGCCGCTGTTTCTATTTTTTCTATTCAATGCAAAATTCTCTGCAACATTCTTTGCAAATTAATGAGAATACTCCAAATTTGGCTAAGCCAACTATCTTTGTTTCAACAAGAAACCTACCGCCGGCAGTATTGAATGCAGCATCCAACTTCCCTCCAACTTCTATTTCACCACTTCTTGACCCAATACACTTTTCACATTTTCAACAGATCAATGTGCAGATTCACATAATCAAGCGACTCTCAGTGGAATCGCCTACCATGATCGGCAACTCATTCTCTCATCTGGAATACAAGTCAAGTAGTCCTTTGACACACTAAATTGGGTAAATGTACTCAAACGTCTGGCTGCTCACTCAGAATTAAAACATTGGGCCTGAATCCACATACCTTGAAGAATGCCCTGGGGACAAGGAATTACAGCAAAATGCCCACTCACATCCTTGAGATTACGTAAGCCCACTCAGAAGTCCACTGTCACAGGCAGGTGGAAACCACAACATGGATTAGTTCAACTGAAAGATGGGGCTGGCTCCCTGCTGCTTTTACTTGCCCAAAGTACCTGAATAGAGGTCCTCTCAAAAGAAGTATGCTAGACACATGTCAGCTCATGGAATTTAGGGGACCTTGCACACTCATCACATGGCAGTGACATGATAACCTTTGGGAAACCTTTGACTTTCTTTGTTCCAGGGAACCTTGGTGTGAAACTGAAATCCCCTGTCAGGCTTTCAAACCTTTTACAAGCATACAAGAGAAGCCAAGAAAGGTCAACATAGGGGTGTCTATGGCATGTACATAACATTTTACAATGCATTAAAACTCTATTTAGTAATTAATATTCACTCTGTACAAGTCATCCACCTTGAAAACCGGCATCTAAGTGATAAATCAGCAGCTATACTAATATTAATCATATACATTAATACTGTTCTGTACAAAAAACTGTGTTCAAAAGGAACATTTTAAATGATAATTCAGCACTGAAAATCCAGCAGGAGTTGTCTTCAGGTATCCAACATTATTGGAAAACTGACCCTTTTTCTCCCATTCTGAAACACATCAACAATTTATAGAGGTTGGTTAAAGTACACAGTAAACATATGCAGGACAAAATCACCAAATACAATCAGTAGCAAAGAAAGAAAAAATTATGCTTGCACAAGGTACAAATGTATTAAAAAAATTCTGTGGTGCCCAAGACAGAATGCAAGTTCTTGGTAAAACCCCTTAAATAAGCTGCTTACCTAAGATTGTATTAGAAATCCTGGGCAGAAGAAAGTAAGGCCAGGGAACAAAGGAAATAATCACTGATGGAAATAGGCTTAAGTGTCCCTCTGTCATCAGAGCGTAAACCAAATAGTGCTTTATAGTCGTTTCCTGGATATATGTGGCCTTTCAACATTATTTTACAGCCATGCAGTTACTATAGATGTAGATGATGCTGCAATGTTTTTCCCTATTAGAATGAGTAAAAATAGATGAGTTTCCCAAATAGAAGTGCTTAACCCTGCGTCCCACAGCAAATCACTTTAGTGTTTCCGAAAGAAAAAAAAAACGTTTATTTCTTCTTATTAGTATTTTTTTCTTTGGTGAAAGTAGACAAAGAATCCTGTAAGAACTTGGAGAAATAGGAAAGAGATAACAGATTTCCTCACTGATTAGCAGCGCCTATCTTTATTCTTGCAGTGCACAAGTAATCCAGTAGCACTAGTGGCTCAGAACCTTTGAGAAAATGAGCACTTGAGAGTATGCTGGACTTCTCAAATCTCGGTATGATGCTCATATCAATGAAAGGGATATTTATTGTTTTCTTGGCAGCCCATGTGTATACCTATAGGTCCCTAGTATATGGTACAAAGTGTGCCCAGATATGTAAGGTAAATGACACTATGCACTGCAGCACCCATTGATCATACACAACAGTGATGGTGTAAAAACAACTGCTGGTCTGTTTGTGCAGTTTAAAACAGAAATTGACCCATTTTTGACAGGTCAAAACCCCTCTTTGAAATATTAATACGCCACCCATCAGAAGGCCTTCCTTCTTATAAGGCAGGGTGCAAGTTATTTAAAAGTAGGACTTGTAGGGATACTTTTGCGTAAGCTGCAACTTTGGTGTAGCGCCACAAGGTGTGCTTTCCTAGCCACGTTTGACATTGGTGAACTTTGTTGAATGTACCATCAATGAATGTGAAAGGCAGGTTATTGTAACTCCACAAATTGTTATTCAATGTGTAATTAAGATAGAAGCTTTGATTCTGGGTTACTAACAATCCCATAAAGGAAGCAGGGGCACTGTGGAAACAGTACCAGACCTTTTTCCATTATTCACAGTATCACACACACACTGTACTAAGAAGAATGATCACTGTAAAAGTTTCTCTTACTACTGGAACAGTCTGTTTCTCAGTACATCTAAAACAGCTACACAGAGTATTATAAAAACAGCAAGAAGACACGTTATAAATAACGAGAATAATATGAAAATTTGTAACATGTTTAAAATGTCATCTAGAACCTAACACCCTAATGCCTACTTCTATGTGCTACACTAAGCGAGCATGGAAGGCAGAGCAACTTTCAGTTTAGAGTTTATTGGGGAGAGAGATGCGCTGCATACCTTCTTTACAGCAAAAACTGTATTTATCAGTGGAGTGGGAAGACAGTGTTCCATGTGATGGGCAAACACACACTGTGGTCTTCCTCCAGGGCTCAGCTTTATCAGCTACAGGTGAGATGTAGCATCTGTAAAGTGTACTGGCAGTAGCTGAGACCATCTCTGGCAGGTTCTCTGGCCATAATCTGGACATGAGACCTCTCCTGACAAAGTTGTCAAGTGGTAGTCCTCATATACAAAATCTTACCAGAAATTAGAATTTCTGACATAAGTTTAGGAATCTATGACGTAGATTATATGCATGAAGGTGTGCGTCCCAGATGTTTCCTTATGAACATAGGAGATAAAAGGACATAATTTCAGACTACATTATTTCAGCTAAATTTCTGCATGGGCTCTTAGCTATCCTTGACATTTGAGCCAGACGAATGTTTCATAAAGTTGTTTTTATCTATGCCAACAATCGAATGACTTGATGCTTTCACAGTTCTTAAACAAAAAGAAGCTTAGACGACATATACGTTGAATGCAGCCACGGCCAGTGCAGGTAAAAGCGGTGGGCCAGGTTGGAGGGGATTCTGAAGGACAATGACGAGGGAAAATTCATTATTTATTTCATTTTTCCTTGGCATTGTCCCTCTACATACCTCCACTGATCGCTGCTGGTCAAATGGCAGACCTGACAATGATTTGGCATGAAATGAGAAAGATGGAGACTTCCATTGTTTAAGAATAAGAAGGTGGCGACCTTCATTAGCCAGGATAGAGTTGGGCCTACATAAGATGTAGTTGGTTCTAAGGTGCTTTAAATCAATACAATATTACATTCAATAATGTTATCTCCAGCTTGTAAGAGCTGCAAAATTCATTTCTGGACTTTTTGAATTATGTATTACAAGCATAATTCACTGGCGAAGCCAAATTTGGAATATACATTTTAGAAAAGGGCTTTTCAAAAGTTATCTTTTGCCTGCTTAAAGCCTCCGGAAGCCCATTTGCATGAGCTTCAACTGATACCTGGTTGCTTGGTGTGGGGAGGTATGCTATTTCTCTGGAAGGATGACCATCTGAGCTGTACCCTGAAATTTGATCGACTTCAATAAGACCTACCCTATCATAGGCAAATGTTAGCTGATACCTGCACAGGACTTTCTTTTGTTCACATTGGCAGGCAGGCACCAATCCCAGTGGGAGAGAAGATGCCCCCAAAACTGGTTTAGAACAATCAAAGAGGAGGAGTTTCTCATTTTCATAGGTACACCTTTGGGTTGGTCACAGGAGCTCTGCATAGGCGAAGAAAGGTTCTCCCATCTTGAATTTAGGCAGATATGTGCATTGTGGATTTGTTTGCCATAGGGCTGCAAAACTGTGTAGCGTTACCCATGGACGTTTTTAGGCCTGGGCTAAAATTTCGTTCCGTTCGCGGAAATTGCGATAAATTGACATTTTCGCGTTCCACCGAAAGCGCAAAAATGTCAAAATTTCCGCATTCCGCAGCTTTGCGATAATTTGGTTCTTGCTCGTGCTGTAAAATAATACATTCTCGCGCGCGCGCGTTCGCCTTGCCTGAATCCCTGCGTTCACCGACAAGTTTTCTTGATCCGGTCGCGTTCTCCATGAGATGTTGTATTGTTTTTAGCCATTTGCGCTGTCTCGCGACAGTTCGCGCCCGCAGTGACGTCATGGGTCGCGCGATCACGTCTTTCTTCTCGCGATCATGCAACGTGAGACAACTGAAAACAAGATGGCCGCGCCCGCGAGCAACCGCATGGGTAAGTTGGCGAGCCGCAACCATGCAGAAAATCTCGCGAACATGCGGGAAAAAAACGTCCGCATCTTCGCGATATTTCCGCGTGTTTGCGATAATTTTTAACATTTTCGCGATAATTTGCGAAAGTGGATTTCGCAAATTCCGCCCATTTTCCCCTAATGGTTAGGGAGGGGCCAGGATTCACCCCCACCCACATGCTAGTGCCAGTCACCCTCTTTAGAAACACAATTGGACCTGAGTAAGAAAGAAGTAGGTCTGTATCTACTATTGAGACCTGCGAGGAAGCCTGACAGGCTGGGCCTGCTCTAACCTGTACTCAGGTCAAATAACTGGACTCCTGTAAGCAAGTGGTGCTCAACATGCTGCTAGAAGCCCTTTTGCCTGAAGAACCCAAATTAACTGTTCTAACTGCACCTGTCCTTGACCCTGCTGGTGGCTTCCGGGCAGTAAGTCTTGCCCTCCCCCTCAAGTGCTGTTCCTGAGGTCCTGGGTCCCTTGGCTGTGTCAAAGTGTACTCCTCTTAACATCCTTAGCAACCTAGGGCTTAGAAACATTTTAGCACCAAAAACCTTCCGAGAACTGAGAGAAACCTGCCAAGTTCATCCAATAAAGGTGAATTACACCTAAACCATAGATTCAGGCTGCTCCTGCCCTGCAAAAGCAAATCTATTTCAGTGGGAGAGGAAATCTGGTCTTCTGGAGCCCTACTTGCAGCATTGCCTCACTGGAGGAATCTGTGATCGTAAAAAAGTCAGCACATACAAATTTTCACCGTGAGAAGGCGGAAAAAGTATATGTCTGGAGAGGGACCTGCCTGGATGCAACATTTGAATTTCTTACACTCAGAGCTTTTACACCAAATGTAAACAGTTTCAGTGGGTTTTCGTCCGATAGCTATCCGACCTCGCAGAGCCCTTCTTAGCCAAAGTCTGCTGGCTTGCGCTGCAGAGGATTTTTGGCTTCCATTTCAGATACTAAATCCAAAGGTAAAACTTCCGACTGGGTCGAAACCAGTTTTCTTTCTCTGATGTGCGCTCAATCACAGTAGGCCTTAAATTGCCCATAGGTACCAGTCAAGTTCAACCTAAAGACCGTGGTTGGTACTTAACTCATTACCTAACCTTTACTGGACCTAACAAGAGCAGTGACACTATAACTTGGGTTGGACTACCATCCACCTCAACTAATAATCTAGTTTCTCAGAGACACTTTAAAGAAATGTGCCCCGTCTTCCATTCTGATGGACCCTAAAGGGCTCCTATTGGAGACAGAATTCAATATGTTTGCATTATTGTCTAATCTGATCAAGGGGTAGTGGCTTACTATTGGTATGATGGCTGCAGCATCTTTTATGAACAAAATAAAGTAAACCTCTCAGAAGATGATGTGCTTACTTCCTTCAGCTCATTTCCCAATTTATAATCTTGAATTGCTATATGGACATGATTGCTCATAGATTCTCTACTTAGTTATGAAACCAGGGTGCTCATACATTTAGTCGATTTGCATTCAAGCTGTTTTCATTTATCTGTTTAATGCTCCTATCAGAAAAATAGGAATTAGTAAATTCTAGGGGACTGCTGCAAGTCCTTTTTGTGCTTCTGTACGTGGCATGCTGCGGCCTTAATCCTCCTAGAGTCGAGAGTATTTGTTTGCTTGCACAACCAGATTTCTCTCTGCTTCAATAAATAATCCAGACACCTTTCAACTTGAAATGTACTCTTTTCAATCAAGTAGGGTAAATAGAGAAGTTGCCAAACAGATCTATTCCCTGTCAGTTATAAATTGAGAAATAGTTGTCATGATCAAAATAGGACAGATGTGTTTGCATATTTGTTTGCTGTGGTTAAACAATAAGAAATGTAAAAAACACATTTTATCCACGTTTCCCAAATTTAAAAAAATGAATTTTAACAAAAGGAAAAATCGTTTGTTACATTTTTTGTATAATGAGTACACCAAAAATAGTGCAAACCCAAATTGATAAAGAATTATTTCATTGTTAAAAAACGAATTACACATAGAATTTTTTTTATAAGCAATACACGCATCCTTAAAGGTTAGTATTTTTGTCATAATCTGAACTTGCAATTGCAGACATAAGGTTGTGTCTCAGCTGTTTCAAACGAGAAATATTTGTCTCATCATAATATCACCGTGCCCACTAAACGACAACAAGCTTTGACAAACTGAGAGCCAAACGATCAACATATGCTATAAAGAAATATTTCAAATGTAATATCGGTTCACATTTTTATAATATATGTTATGTGCAATGGATTGGGGACGACTACTGGATTTCTGGATAACAATCTAGAGTTTGTCACAGATGTCATGTAAAATTGCATTTTAAAATTGGAGTTCACATCGACATGGACAAATTCTCAAACCAAATTGAGCAATTTGGTATTGCTGATACCATACAATGAAACTCGTAATTGCTTGCCCACTTGCTGCATGTCAAACAGAAGCTTAATCTTGAGATTATGTTTTTCGCTTGCATTTCCTCATGTTATCTGCATTATTTTCAGTGCAAACCTAATCTGGTTGGACCAAAGATAATCTCGGATAAATATTTTAAACTAAAACAAATATTGTTTGTTGATTTTTTTATGTCACTCTTTTTTTGTGGGACCACGTGCTCTCATGTGTGTATTTTTAGTGCGTGATGCATTGTTGGTGAGGCAGTCTATTGAATAGCTATATGCAAAGTTTAAATGCAACATGTTTAAATGTGCCATTTTCGGCGTGGCGGCAAAAGGCAAGATCCGTATAGATCTAAAATAAATTAAGGGGCTGGATCACAGCAGTTTTGAATGGTGTCGTTTCATCTCCTTAGAGGTGAGGTATGTTAAAGCATTGCGTTTTATACTGGTTTGTTGGGCAGATGAGATTTTTCTGTTTTATTATTGAAATGCGATTTGGAGTGATTTACTGTTGTGTTGCATTTTGGTTTGTTGTGATGTGCACTGTTATGTTTTACTTGTGTTGTTTTGTTTCTTTGTGTAAATTACCGCGCTCACTTTAGTTGTAACAATAAATTCTGCTCTATTTCCAGCCAAAAGCATCACATGCCGTTAAAGTTCCCATGAAAAGCTATGGAATGCATCCCATAGCAAACTGCAACGTCCCGGGGGCTGTCATTCCAGGACATTGCTGGATCAGGCCCTCGGGGGGGGGGGGGGGGGTACCCAGGGCCATTTAAAGCTCCAGGAGGGGGGACACTTAGCTCCCCTTCCATCTTAAAAATACCCCAGGAGAGGTGGTGGCCGGGGCAGGGGGGGGCGTGTGACCCCTGCGTTTAGGTATGGTAGTCCCAGGGAGGTGGCGGTCCCTGGGTCTGCGTGGGGGGCCGAAGCCTCCACACGCATCCTATTTACATATAGCCCCAGGGAGTTGGTGGTCCCCGGGGCTGCGTGGGGCCACGTGGCCCTCCCCAAATTACAAACAATTAGCCCTGGGGAGGCAGCGGTCCCGAGAGCTGCTTGGGGGTCCACATGGGCCCCCTCATTTTTATTTTTTATTGTCTCCAGGACCTGGCCCACCTGGGGGCCTAAATCAAATGACGCACAGAAGCCTGCTCTCCGTTTTTATAAAAAAAAAAAATTGGCAGGATTTGCGGATCCAACGCAACTCTCACCAAATCTTTTTTTAAATAATGCTGAGGATAAGGCAAACAAATCACCGGTATTTCCTCCTTTGTCAGGAACAGTTGCCGTCCGCACTAGACGGACGGCAGACAGACGACAAAGGAGAAAAAACTGGTAATTTGTCTGCCTTTTCCTCACTGGCACCACATACTACTAGATGCCTTATGACAACTATCTCATTAACCCCAAAAAAGGAGCTTTCGATTGAACTACACCATTCTGCATGAGTGCAGCAATTATTCATTAATTATGAGCTGTGACCTATTTTCCTGATGAAGACCCGCATGCGGAGGTTCAAATTGACTCCCTATGCTTGATTCGGGTCGAAATGTCTACACCCCTCAATTTGGGGCCTGCACTATGTTGTATTTCCCTTCACCCAATGTGGATGATGCATTCTGAATACAACAACATCATTCTCAGAAACTGACATGGGAGGATATGTTAAAACCATTTTGTAGACAGGTCAATGTCCACTGGTTTTCTGTCTTCAGCATCTTTGCAGCCAGTGGCTACTGTTCAAAAACTATGAAACTAGGTTCTTTAATATATTTCCTTTGACTCTACCCCTCTCTCATGCACCCTACACTTTTTCTTCTGACTCGCTTAGAGCAACCATCTATTGATAAACCTTTGACATTTGCATGTTCTATTTACTTTGCTATATCTTCAAAAAAACTGAATTAAAAAAGAGAAAGAAATGAAATCCTATTTATAAAATACAGTAGGTGTGCCGCTCTCTCCCTGGGGTTGTTGGTAAATTAATATGTTTCTCTCATGTATATCAAATTCTGAGAAAACTTGTCTCAGTGACTTAGCCAATTGATATGAAAAGTCACAGGGGCATATTATCAAGAACGTGTGATAATCACCGCAAAAGTAACTTAACGCAACCTACAACATCGCAGTCTATCGCGGGAAATTTGCGTTGTGTTAAACAAGTATTCACAACACAGCGCTACCATGCGATAGTCACCAGATAACGCGTCAATTGGCCGCATTAAAAACAACGCCACACCGCAAAAATGCGAAACACAAATGCAAAAAAAGCTGCGATGAGGCCAAGTGCGATACAAAAAGCTGCGAAAACCAGCCACAGGCCTGCAAATCCCACGCGTCTGGCGGGAAAATGGACTTTAAAAGAAAGAAAAAAAACACCAAAACTAATTCAAACTGCGTAGCACCATGGATGCACCCGGGCCAAGTGCAGAGGACAGTCCACAAGCCCCACGGAGGACCAGCATGGAACCCCATGTTCGGGGAAGGGCAAGGAGAAGAGGAAGACGGGGTTCAGTCCGCAGGAAGACCGGATAATCGTCACAGAGGTGATAGAACACCATCAACAACTGTTCGGCACCTCCACTGGCAACCCAACGGAAATATCGCAGGCCATCGTCACCAACGTCAATGCAGTCAGAGTGTCGAGGAGGTCAATGGAGGAGGTCAAGAGGTGCTGGCTTGATGTGAAAAGGCAGACCAAACAGAAACTCGCCTACAACAGGAAGGCAGCAACGGAGACTGGAGGTGGGAGTCCTGCGACACAGGAGGAGCTGGATGAGCTGGAGGAAATGGTGGCCACAGTCAGCAGTGTGGAGACGTGGCAGGATTTGGGACCCTGGACACAGCTCCATACGATCTGACCCAACAGCAACAGGGTGAGTGACGACGAGGGACTGGGGGACGGGGGGAGATGGGCACATTGGCACACATGCACAATTATGTGTAGCACACTGCACACCCACAATGATCGTGGAACATGTCCCTGATAGCCTTGGCACACTGCAGCACACATAGAAACACCAAGTAGGCCCCCATCCACAATGTGCACAAAGTGGCCCCTCTCCCTATCACCAATAGCACAACCTACCCATGCACATGTGCTGAATCCAGCAAAAGCAGCAGCTCTGTGAGCCACACTGACTATGCAAGTGACACTGCATGCCCGATAGCATGGCACCAGCCAAAAAACATGACATGATCCACGAATCGACCTGGAGGTGGCCCAGTGTGGATCACATCTGTAAAGGAGCAGGTCACACTCTGACATATCCACGTGCACCCACAACCCATGCCGTACAATACACGCAGCAGACGAACAATGCACCAGGCCACAAAGTCTGTCCGAGAGCACATATGACCCAAGTCAAAAACAATTCAGCCCCGTTAAGAACACAATTCAAAGGCACCCCGCCTCAAAGGGAGAAAGGTACACAAAATCAGAGCTGCAGGGGCAACTCCCCCACAATGCAGAACACACACATAGGAATCACAGAACATCAGCAATGATGGCAATGTGGTACATAGTGCAACACCAACACCACAGGACAGAGCTCACAACAGGTTCTGCTCATGCGAAATAACTATCCACTCCCATCTCGAATTGCCTGACACTGTGTGACCACACATCCGTCATGTAGTCGAAAAACACATTGACTGCCATTAAATAGCCAGCTCCACCAAAACAGTCACATTGGCATGCAGTCTGAATGTAAACATCTGCAAATTTTCAACATACATGTGAAACTCTGTTAACCTGCATCTCCCATTTACATTGCAGAGGGACAAATAACACCTCCTGCAGAGCACACCACGCTTCTCATCATTGATGATGAAGAGGACAACCTGCACATATGTCAAGACACCCTCCAACGGATAATGGACAGCCTCCGCAACCCATCCCCAGGAGCAGGTCAGGCCAGCTGCCTCGAGGTGACCCCACCACCTGCACATACCAAACAGCAGGAAACACACACCACCATGGCTGTCTCCCAGGACCTCCCAACCAATGCATGGAATTCCAACAGCGTGTGTTGGGTTGCCAGGTGGAGTTGGCTGATCAGCTGCGGGTGGGTTTCGAGCTCGTGGCAGCTAAACTCGATGCCATACGTGGGTGTCTGAGTCCCATCAGGGACCACATACAGTCCCTATCGGACACCCCCTGTACGCACCATGCTCCACCACAGACCTTAGCTGACCTCGCTGGGGCCATTAATAGGATACAAGAACTGTCTGGTCAGACAAGCACCAGCGATGACAGCACAGAGTTGGCACAGATGCAAAGGTCAATGGAGACCATGGAGCAGATGCAGGCTGGAAGTATGGCTGCCATGGCTGGAAACCAGCGAGTAGTAGCTGGGAACTTCAATGCCCTGCAGTTCATCATCTTGCCAGACTGTCCCAGATGACTGCAGCGGGAACATCGACACACACACAGCTCTGACCCCTGATGTGTCAGTGGCACACAGTGATGCAGCCCCATCACCTTCGAAGTCTGATGTGTCAGTGGCACACAGTGATGCAGCCATTACCCTGCCACACACACTGGACACACCGGACACAGAACCCGTATCAGGGGAGTAAGATGGGAATGGTAATTACTGTGTGAGGAAGGAGGCAATAGCATCCATCACCGCCATATGGCCTGTCCCTGCCTGGTTCTGACATATGCATCATGCCCTGGGACAATACCTTCCACTGACCCCCGGAACACTCTGCGACATTCACCCGGACCCCGACACGGACTGCCGTATCTTCACTGCTGGACAATTACACAGCAATACTGCTGCAGAATGCACTCCCCCTCTTCCAAATCACTTTTTAATTCTCAAAAGACTCTGGTTGGCCCACCACTGGGCTTCCATGTAATGTGGGCTTGGATGGCCACATACAGATCCAGCTCCAGCTCCATCAATCACCTGAATGTGAATGAAACATTCTAAATCACACAGATGTGTCATGACTTTGTTCACTCATGTATGGAAGTATGGCTGGATGTAGAGACAATGATTGCACATGAAGGTACACCCTGGTAACTGACATCCATGCACATGTGTATCCCTGAGACACATAGCCAAATGGATGACTGTGAAGGTGAGTACTAGCTGTGTCTCCATTGCACATCAACAACAATCTCACAATCCCCCAACATAGGCACACATCCATGTATTGAATAGGGCTGTGTGTAGGAATGACCAAATCGGTAGCAGGCCAGAAGTGGTGTCCTACATCACATGTGACAACCAAACTTCACGTTGCATACCTACCCACACACATCTGTGTGGACACTTCCTGTTATAATTCATAACATTGCTCCACATGGTCCGAGTTTGGACACCATACTCACATTGCTGAAGTCAACTATCCCAATACAATGTCTGGCTCACAGAGGTGGAGCTTGCAAAAGGGAGCCACCTCCATTGTACATGCATCAGTCAGGTCCTCCCTGTGTAGGGACGATGCTCATTGTGGCACACGAGTGGACAATCTAATCAACACTCATCACAGTTAGACACCAGTGAAGTTGCTTAGACTTTATTGGCATGTGCTTGTCAGTACGGACGAGGAAATGCCACAACAGGCATGAACATGCCTAAGACACTTACACGCAGCATGGGGACATGTTGAGGTGCAGAAAATGGACAACAATCATCATGGATGGCAACGGTCTCAGACCACCTTGCCGTGCTGGACGAGTCATGTGTTGTTTGGCATCTGCCCATTTCCCTGTGTGAGGGGGCAGAACTCACTGCCCATGGGATCTGCATAGTGCTCTGCCAGCAAAGTGCACCGACTGTCTGCTCTGCTGACAGTGATCAGGTGAAAGGGTCCGACAGGTTCACATGTCGTGCTACATTGCGATCTGTGCACTCTCCCCCCAGCAGTGTGTCCGAAATGGTAACGTTGCCAAACAACGCTGTGTTGCCCTGACCATGGACCTGCATCACCTTGCACAGGTGTGTGTACACATGCGTAGTTCCACGCACATGTATCCAGAGTCCTGACGAAGGTAAGCATGTCCTCTGTTGTGGTGGGATATGTGAGCATTCCCCATGATGCAACAAGGTGTTGGGACCTGTGCTGTGGGTGACAATCCGATGTGGCAGCAGGAGCATAGTTTGCTCGTCCATGAATTCCTGTGCAGCTTTATGTGCAATGTGTTCCAATAGTACGTCGTCGTCGTGTTCAAGGAACACCAGGGTGAGCCAATCCATTAACTGGTTCGGGCAGGTGTGCTCAGCCCACGCCGTTTCACCAATCCGCAACACAGCCCAATAGGGAAGTGCCTCGATGTGATCACTGCACATGAGGAATTGTGCAATCTCCCATGCACAACTGCCAATACATATGCAGTATGTCAAGGCATCCCATCAGATTCAGAATCGATTACTACTATATCTAATACCTTCAGTACAATACTTACTTCCCAAGTTGAGTCATCAATCCAGGTCCAGGCCCAGGCCCCTTCACAAGAGCCTGCAGTCTTAGCAGGTACGATCTCTTCTGAGAGGATTTTTGAAGGGAGCATTGCTTCTGCTGTGGACCCTCCCCAGATTATCTTTAGCCCCAATTTGGAACCAGCTGGGGACTTTCAGATGAGTGTTAAGGATATGCTGAACTTAATTCTGGAGGAGGTCCGTGAGTTGAAAAGAACTAAAAAAACTGAACTTGCCTCTCTTCATCAACGCCTAGAGAATATCGAAGGCACAATGTCAATCCTTCCAGTTAAATTGTAGGAGACAGAGGCCAGGATCTCCACCTTAGAGGACCAGTTGACCATTGTAAGGGGAGAAGCCAAAGTGGCGGCTAAATATAACCATACCCTTGAGCATAAACTAGAGGAGATAGAAAATTACTCCAGGAGGGCTAATCTCCGAATAGTGGGAATTCCGGAAGGAATTGAGGGCTCTCAAACCCTGCAGTGGGTAGACTCATTTATTAAACAAAAGGTTATCCCAGAGTTTGAAGGTGACCTTACCATCACTAGGGCTTATCGTGTTCCTGCCCGCCCATTCCCGAATTCTACGGTACCACGGACAATTTTATTAAATTTTGCAGACTATCGCATAAAAGAGAGGGCATTGTCTAAAGCAGTCCAGCAGAGACAATTCCCAGTGAATGAAACTTCAAAATGTCGAATTTTTTCAGATGTGTTTGCTGTGGCGGCGCGTAGAAGGAAAGAATTTGTAAAGATACTCAATTTATTTAAAGCAAAGGGGGCGCAAGCATCCATCGCCCAGCAGTCTACATTGAAGGTTCTGGTTAAGGGCACATTTTTTATGTTTTCTGATTTGGATGAAGCCCAGAAATTACTAAAAGAAATTTCGCAGGGCTCTGGGATCTAGGGAAAGATTCTGCTTAGTATTACAATCATTTTGGGTCAGGGCACTATGGGGTTTCGGGGGGCTAAGCCACAGCTCGCTGTGGCTTCATTTATTGATGGTCTCTTTTAAGGCTATTTTGGGTGCTTTGATCGGGATGAGCCCCAGAAACTACTAA
Source organism: Triturus cristatus (assembly GCF_964204655.1). NCBI lineage: Eukaryota > Metazoa > Chordata > Amphibia > Caudata > Salamandridae > Triturus > Triturus cristatus. The sequence goes on from NC_140591.1 coordinate 506,525,141, forward strand.
TAGAGATTTTGTAGGGTTCTGGGACTTGAAGTAAAATACTAGTTATTATTATCTTGATAGATTGTTATAATTTGTGGGGGCCACCTAAAGTTGTGTTCTTCCTCTTTTTCTGCCTCTGTTCTTTCGGAAGTCAAGGGGTTAAGGTGTCCTCTTAACTATAATTGGTCTTAATCTGGGTTTTTTTTTCACTTGATTCATATAGTGTGGTCATGCCTCAATATGTTTCAATGTATTTGAGAATTGCTGGGGGAGGATAGTGGGCTGATCACTCGGGTGTAATTACATGAATGTGGTCAGCGTGGTTGGTGGGGGGGTTCTACATTTTTGGGGAGGGGGTATTCGGGTTGGGATGTGAGTATGGAAAATAATAAAGTCAGTTTATTGCAAATGCATCTATGTTCTATAAATTTATATTTGAGTTTGACTTTGGGCAGGATATGTATTGGGCGTTGGTTCTGGTTAGGTTTTATCTATGGATAGTAAACTATTGCTAAGGGTGGTTTCTTTTAATGTGAATGGTCTAAACAATCAAAAAGCATGCGGGCAATTGGATCATGGATTAAAACAGAAAACCCAGCGGTGATATTTCTATAAGAGACCCATATATCAACTTCAAAATTGCCATATTTTTTTATGCTTAGGTCTTGGGCAGCTTATAGGGGATTCTCTTTATCTTCTGCTTCCCATAGGGGGACAGCCATATTCTTAAATAAAAATCTTCAGGCGGAGGTTCTTCATGTTGAGAAAGATCAACAGGGCCGCTGGTGCTGTGTTACCTGTATGCTTAGACAAAGCCAGAGGCCAATTACTTTTGTTAGTATATATGCCCCAGTTGAGGACAACCCTAAGATTTATGAGGATTTGTTTCAGTCCTTAATGCAGGTCTCTGGTGATCTGATCGTGGGGGCGATTTTAATCTCTTAATGAATCCCAAAATAGACTCATCAGTGCAGGCCAAACGGCAGTTGAAACCTAAATCTTTTAAAACCCTACAACATTATGATAGAACTCTAGATTTACAGGATCCCTGCCGCGCCGCCTTTCCTGTCAAAATAGCATATGCATGCTGGTCAGGTAGATTCCGTACCTCTTCACGGATCGATTTTTTTCTGGTTTCCCGGAGGCTGTGGTTCAACCAGCAGAGATTCCATCATAATGGTTTCTCTGATCATGCAATGTTGGTGCTGGAGGTGCAGCTAGGAGACTGTGTTAGTTCACCTAAACGCTGGTCGTTGAATAGACAATATTTTAATGAAGAGCCGTGGGTGGGGTTTATTGGGACGGAGATTAAGGAATTTTTACTACGAAATAGTGAAACCGCACGTGTGAGCGTGGTATGGGATGCACTTAAGGCCTTTATTCGGGGGCTAATTATTGGTAAAGATGCCGAAATTGTAAAAAAAATTAGGGAAAATAAGAGAATTTTGGAACAGAAAACCCAAACCTCCTACGCTGCATTTCTTAAGAACCCCTCTGCGCTTAATCAGCACCAGTTCGATCATGCCAAGCGGGAACTTAGTGCTAACTACCACGCTCAGAGTGAAGGTTCCTTTCAACAACTGCGTCAAAAAATCTGTGAGGAAAGCAATTTTACCGGTAGGTTTTTAGCTTGGCAAGCCAGGGAGCAAGCTCCTATAAATCAAATGAAGGCACTGAAATGCCCTGGAACTACCCTGCGTACAGATGACCCAGCCAAAATTGGGGAAATAATGCTACGGCATTATGCGTCTATTTACGGCCAACAACAGATGGTGGATATGACATTATTAGAAAGCTTCTTACAGAAAAACGAATTACCCTCGCTTTCAGGTTTATCAAAATTATCGATGGCAAGCCCCTTTACTATGGAAGAGTTGGAGGGAGTCATTAAGAATCTGCCAAGCGGCAAGGCCTGTGGCCCGGATGGGTATCCCCCTGAATTTGTAAAAACTTTTTTTACCTCATTTACAGAATTTTTTCTTCAATTGATAAATTCTTTAATGGAGGGGGGGGGGGAATACCAGAGACTTTTAGACAGGGTAATATAGTTTGTTTTTTGAAAAAAGACAAGAACAGCTAGGATCCGAACTCTTATCGCCCGATAATGCTATTAAATTCAGATTATAAAATAGTCACCAAATTGTTATCACTTTGGTTCAGAATGGTTTTATTGCTGGTCAACAATTGGCTACTAATACACACTATTTAACTGAGGCTCTCGACTATTTTGATATACAGAGGATACCCGCATTAGTTCTTTTATTAGACGCAGAGAAGGCTTTTGACCTCGTTGTGTGGGAGACACTGTTCAGGATTTTAGATTACTTTGGTATTCCTCCCAAGATCACGACCTTGATTCATAATCTATATAATAATGCTGAAGCTAATGTCATTATTAATACGTCGGTGATTGGGCGGGTCACAGTAAAACGGGGCACAAGACAGGGGTGCCCTTTATCGCCGGTTTTATTTGCTTTTTTTATCGAACCGTTGGCGATAGCAATAAGGAACTGTGCCGATATCTGCCCCCCATTTCCATCTATGGCGAAGCTGAAATTATATGCTGACGACATAATGCTTATTATTAAGCCAGAGATAGAGGTTCAGGCTAAAGTTTTTCAGCTTTTTGAAGAGTACGAGGCTTTAGGTGGGTACCGTATTAATAAAAGAAAAACTGAAATTTTACAATGTGGCGGAGCGAGTTGGGATCTGCACCCTGATATTCTTCCCTGTGTTAACACCAAACCTAAAAGATATCTGGGGGTATATTTCTCTGAAAAAATTAGTGATTTATACCATATAAATTTCACACCGCTCCTTCGAAAAATTCAGGCCTTGTTTTTACGTTGGCACTCTCTCCTTTTATCCATTCTGGGTCGCGTGGCCTTGATTAAAATGTCTGTTCTCCCTCTGTTTAATTTTCTGTCCTCAACTATCCCATGCATTTTATCAGGTTCATTTTTCGCCCAAGTAGAATCAATGTTTACAGCTTTCCTTTGGGCTAAAAAGTCATCTCGTATTGCACTCAGCACTTTATATGAAGAAGTGGAACAAGGAGGTTTAGCTCTTCCGAATCTCAGTGATTATTATTATGCGTATTTTGCACAATATTTATCAATATTTAAACCTGAATCACAGTCAAACTTTTTTATCAATAGTTTTGTGGATCTTATGTGTGAGGAAAGTCAGATCCACTCCCCTCTCTCAATTTTCAAATCTCCCAAATTGGTTCGCTATAAGTGTCTCCATTGTTTTTTTAAGAAACGACAAGCACTTTATAAAAGATACTTCATTCCTGTAATTAATTCAGCCTCCTTATTAGCCAGCATTCTACCATTAGCAGGAATTACGCAATCGTCAGAACTTTCTGCAAAATGGGCTTCGGTAGGTTTCTGTAAGGTCTCAGACTTTCTGAGGAGTGGAGGATGGCTGACATTGACTGAAATGTCGCAAGTAATTACTAATGATTTTATTCTTCTAGGGTCTTATAATGTCCTCCTTAAATTTCTTGTTGAGCTAGATGCCTCTCAAATTGGCAAACAACATCATTTGGTTACTGAACTCCTAGAGGATACTTCAGGTAGGAATCTGGATATGGAAAAAAATCGGGATATGGAAAAAACGTCTAGCCTCAACTAGGGGATTGGATCTTGGACAAAAGGCAATTAAAAAACTGGAAGGACCATGAAGATTTTGAGATCTCTGTTAATTTATGTTCGGCCGTTAATAAATTGAATTTCGGCACACTAAGAGGGGCGAATTGGCGAAGGATGTTGTTTTTTAGTAAATGGCAACTCTACCGAACCCCTCTTTCCCTTTCAAAAATGTATCCCAATCATTCAGCAAATTGCTTCCGATGTAATATCCATCCCTCAGCCAATTGGTCGCATATTATCCTGCAATGTTCTAAGATTCAGAAATTTTGGGAGGAAATTTTTTGTTATTTGGAAACTGAATGTTGTATCCAATTAGCAATGAATGATTTGTTAATCATTTTTGGTTTTGACCCAGACCTTTCTATCTGCGATCAATTGGTAAAAATTTTATACATTTCAGTGGCGGTAGCTAGATCATTGCTATTGCAAAGGTGGCGTACTGATTTGATTCCCTCTGCCCTGGAGTGGGTTCATAAAATACACGCGGTTAGAAGAAGTGAACGTATTTATGCACTTCGGGTGGGGGGCCTTAGGAAGTTTGAAAAAATCTGGGGCACATATTTTGATTACGTTTCGGAGAGATTATTGTCTTGTTTTGAATGTATTTTTCCCTGATATTTAAGTGCTTTAGGTAAGCTTTGTGATATTTATACATTTTGGGAAATGTAATGATATGCCTGATTGTAACTCTCTTTTATTTAATGGACATTTCTGATCTTAATGTATTTAATGTAGTGCAATAATTACGGACTTCAATAAAAGAAAAAGAAAAAAAAAGAAAAAAAAGGCATCGCATGCACGGCTGTCTCGGTTACACTCCTGTTCTTGATCCAACATGGGGCACACACATAAGTCATAGTCCAATTCATCTATGGTTGTGTTGGATAGGCAGACATCCATGGGACACTCGAATGTGCATGTTCGGCAGTGGAACCAGGGTTGGATGCAGGTGCCGTAGGCAAGGTGGAAGCTCAGCCGGTAACTGATCGGCAGCACTCTCAGTGGCAGTGCTCCCAGTAAATGCAGCACATGTGCACGGTAATGTTCCACGTGATGGGGGTTGTGCATGTGCCCGGGATGGTGCATCTCGTGGAACCAGCACTCTTCTGAACTGCAGCAGTTGTGTGGAAGATATGCCACAGCTCTGAGCAATGATTTGAATGTGTGTGCACCGTTGGGGAGAATGGGTTGCTGTTTCCGTGAGTGTCAAGGGCATCCCATGCGGGGCTACCTCAGGCAGGGTCTTCTGTGTGTGGGGTGTGGATAAGTTGGATAGTTCATTTGTGCAATGTGTGGTGTGGGAGTCATCCATATCTGCCATGGCATCTCTCTCAGGGTGTTCCAGACAGGTTCAGGACCAAGGCCAGAGGTGCAGGTGTCCTCCCGCCTTCTGCATTGGAACGAAGGAGCTTTCATCCCTAATGTTTGTCTGACTACTACTTGCGTTTTCGGAATGTGATGTGGCTTTGGTGCTGAGATTGTAACAAGGCCTTGGGCTCATGGTGTACCGATGGCAATACACACACACATGTTGGCATATGGAGCCAGGTGCCCGAAAGGCCTTGCGCTGCTTGTTCAATCTCACTCCATCCCTCTTCCTTGCTCTCTCCCTCCCTCTCGCCCACTCTTTCCTTTGTTGGGCGCATGGCACACATTCTTCTCTTGGATTTTGTCTTCCAGGCTGTGTCCTACAGATTGTCCAGTGAGGACCCGCTAGAACTAATCAGAATGGTTGTTTTGGCTTTTGTTTATATGGTGTTTTGTGTTGGTGATTCCATTGCTGTATGACTGATTCTCCGTTTTCTGGCTGCGTATGTATGTTGATTTTCCTGCTTGTGTGACATCAGGCAAAATATTTTGTTTTGGGATTCGTAGTGTTGGTGTGCAGTTTCTTTGTTGGGGTTGGGGGGTTGGGGGGCCAGGAGGGGGGTTGCGGGCCTGGGTGTGGTGTCGGTGGGTGTTGTGGCCCTCTTGGGTGTCCGTGCTGCATGGGCAGTTGCTCGGGGCATCTGTTGTTCTTCATGTGTGGCTATGAGCTGTGCTCCCTTGTCTGGTGCAGGTTGTGGTCCGACTTTGCACCAGGTCAGAGCAGGTGTTAATTTCCTTGTGCTAATGCACCTTATCGCATGTTTTGTGTTCTTATCACAGATCTGGCTGGTTGTTGAGAATATTGCCGAGTGATGTTGTCACTGCTTTTTGCTCAGGAACGCCTACTCTGCATCTCATTAGCGATAGTTGGCGGGGTCATCCGTGGCAATGTTTGTTGTGGGTGCTAACGCCGGAAAGTGGTGCTGTAGGCTGTTTGCACCGGCTTGTGAATGGGGCGGTAAATTTATTATGACTTTGGCTGCGCTAAAGCGCCGTTAACTCTGAGATAGCTCCTTGAGAATATGGCCGACAGTCTTTTATGTTTTCCCCCTGTTTGGCTCCTCCAAATAAGAGAAGACAGGACCGTCTTGTGTATCTATCAGATATGGTGCATTCATGTACTCTTTGCCTGCGCAGATGCTCGATTGGCTGCCATGTGCCCATGCAGGCACCCTTGCACTATGTTGCAAGAGTTTCAGCGTTGTAGGGATGGTTGTTTTTGTGCAGGAAGGTGTCCCTTCCTGCAGGGATGCCTTCCTGCACAAAACAATCAATGAAGGTGATTTCCTCTTTCTCTATGTGCTGCATCCTGAAGCACACATAGAAAGAGGAAAAACAAGGAGAAATATTGTTATTTCTTCTCGTTGTGCCTCCCCTATACCTCCCCTGGGGAGGCGTAGGCTTTTGATGCATTCCCAGGTTTACAACTTGTCAAATGCCAAGGATGTTACATACACCCACTGTAATGTCCATGGCACTCCTCCCTATCGTAATGTGAGGCAAATCTGTGACTTGTGCTGCATTGCCTCACTCCATATCTACAAGTCCACAAAAAGCCACACAGGTTGGTTTTATGTGGCCTTGTAGATATGGATAGTCCTGTGCGTTACTGGAACATCACAAAAAGTGATGTTCCGGCAGTGCACAGGGCTTGTAAATGAGCCCTTGAGTCTTTCAAAACGGAGTCATAGTGCCATGTATTTGCTTGGGGTAGCTGCTACTCCTGGCTACTCCTTTTCAAGGGATCATGAAGCTAGCAACATGAAGGGAGAATAACCAGGGCACTAAGAAACATGGTAATTTACTGTAATTGACACTCTTTGCCATTCCCTTCACCTCAGCAGAACATAGAAGGCCGTTGAGTGGTCATTCTTGGCAACAACTTTGTTATCTCCTTTTGGTCCACAAGTGATCTCATGTCCTCTGCTCCTGAGTTTGGCGATTTGGCATCCATTTATGACATAATGAACCCTCATGTGTTTGCCACAAGTATATATGTTTCGTTTTCTGTGGAACTGTTAGATTTAGATATATTTTTTATGTACTTTTTTCTGGAGTTTCACATGAAAAGCAAGCATTCGCAGAGCCATTTGGTATTTCAGCATCAATTTTGCTCCTATTGGGTTTGCCATTGCTTGTTAAACTAAATTGGCATTGGCAAAGTGATTAACGGTGGCAGCCATTTTAGAAGGAGTTTATGCTTTCAAGATTGCCTCCACATTGCATGTGGGTGCAAAATGCTGACAATCGTAAAAATGTAGAATAGAACCTTTAGCCATTTTGGAGCATTAATATACTTCCAAGAGAACTGCCACTTTGTGTCAGTAATACTGCATCACAGAAAGTGCTGTCCACGTATAAAAAGACTTCCATGGTGGATGGCCAACACTATTGGTTTTTGCTATTCCGAGTGCAATTTAAAAAATATTCAGAATTGACAGAGCCACCAGTGATAAGTGGTGGGAGAGCAGCAGGCCTAGGCTTCAGGAGATGAGTGGTGTTAGATTTTGAGAAAGCTGGCAGGAAAAACAGAGAGAGGCAACGAGGCGAGAGTGATGGAGAGCATGACACTGAGCCACAGCAGAGCTTGGTGTCGGAGGGAGTGGGCAAGATAAATAGGGATCGGGATAGAGAGACATAAGTGCATAATGTGGGGCATATATACAAGCCCCTATTGCCACCACAATGTAACTTTTAGTGACGTAGTGATGGTGATAGGGGCTTCGTCTTATTTACAAGGCAGTGTTAAGCCGCTGAACGTGGCTTAATGCTGCCTTGTAAATAAGGCACTCTTTCACGCTGTACTTAATGTGAAAGCGGAGGGCAATGGGTGTTGTGGTGGGCGTTCCACTGCAACACGCATTGAGTTTTACGCTGCTCCCTATTTACAAGGGTGGAGTAAATAGGAAGCAGAGCCAAAATTAAGACAAAGGTAACCCTTTTCTTAAACAGTCAAAACAAGGAGAAATGCTTTATTTCTCCACGTTTTTGCTGTTTCCGTGTGTTCTGCTTTGTGCAGCACACATGAAAACATCAAAACGCCAATGATTGTTTATGTGCAGGAAGGTCTTCCTTCGTTCACATAAACAATCATAAAAAGAATTACATTTTGTAATTTCTATGTGTGTTGCAGTAAGCAGCCCACATAAAAGATACAAAACACCATCTAAAGATTGTTTATGTGCAGGAAGGGAGACATTCCTGCACATACACAATCTTCCCCTCAACGCAGTAACCCTTGCATGCTTAGGCGCTAAGATTCCAAATTTAACGCCAGTGCAGGGGGAACGCAGGGCTGCACCATTTTCTTTTGAATATGGTGCAGCCCTGCATTTCTGAAGTGACTAAGCATGTTGTTAGCCTTCTTGGCTTAACGACACGCTTCGCCTCTTTGTTGTAAATATGCCCCTTAGTCTCAAAGGGGAAAGAGACATAGAGAGTGAGAGACAAAGGATCAAGGAATACTGTATACAAGTCAAAAATCAGAGTGAAACCTAAATACTTCACATGCAGAAAAAACATAAGAGTAGAAAAAAAGGCATCACATTAGGAGAAGTAAAGTGATGACTCCATTTAATCGTGAGCAAACACAAGGCCCACTATATATAGGTATAGAAATAGTGATTACAGTACAGCCAGTGATAGAGATCTAAATCTGTCTGCAGTAAGATCTCAAAAAATTGGATTCTAGTTTTCAATGAAAAAGGGTTCACAAATGTATTTGAATCTTCCGGTAAAGTAACAAATAGGGAAAAGTGGCAAAAACACAGCAAATCAGATTGAATTAACTCCACAGTGCAATAAAGAATGAAAAAATTAACTGAAAGTGTGCACCCTTGCTGCTCTCTATCAAGGGATTTCAACTCAGAATGAAAACAGAGGTAGAACATCTCAGAATATACATTCTAACTGAAATTGCCAATTAATAGCAATGCGACTTCAACACATGTTCAGAAAAAACATATTGACATTGCCTTCACTTTACCACATCATTGTGAGACTTGGTTGCAGTCAAGAAATACATGTAATAATTCAGTTTTTTAGGAACAAATGTGGCAGACATCATATTGAAGGGCTTCTTCGCAAAGGTAAATTTTGTCATAGTATCGAGAAATCTCCTTCTTAAATACCACTCCCAGGGTAAACAAGACATTTTAGAGTTTAGGAATGCCCACAGGAATACTCACAAACACATTGGGCAATCCCAAACTTCCATCCGGTCCCCCGAATCTCTTGAAATGGTCAGAGGGTTTGTCTAACACAGTGCTGGTTTTTAGTCCCCTTCCAACATAGAAAGGGGAACTGATCATCCCCAGACTTGCTAGGCATGTAGGTTTTCACCATGGAGAAAATGTTTTGCTACTCAGGGGAAAAGAGAAAGAAGAAAAGGTGTCCATTTGCACAGAGGGCTCCATTTACTGTGTGATGGCTTATAGCCTCCGGAGGAAATAGGGAGGCTTTAAAAAGTCACATGACGTTTCCAGAAGTGTGTTTTCAAAACTGTTCCAAGCTCAACTTACACGTCATAATTTTTGTGAGTTGCTAAAAAATAAAATAAAAGTGTGCTCCACAGAAGGGCCAAGGGGCGTATTATCAAGACAGGCGATAAAATTATCGCCGCTTTAGCAGCAGAAAACTGCCGCTAAAGCGGCGATAATGGGGTTGATAATATGCTCTATGGAATTCCAATTGAAGCTCAGGTTAGATGTCCTTCACATCTAAAATGGGCTTCAATTGGAATTCCATAGAGCATATTATCAAGCCCATTATCGCCGTTTTAGTGGCAGTTTTCTGCCGCGAAAGCGGCGATAATTTTATCGCCTGTCTTGATAATATGCCCCTAAATCTCCAACTGTACTTTCACCTATATCATCTGTGACTAGGACCTTTGACTATGTGAAACAGGAACGAAGAAATAAATGGGAATGCTAATGATTCAGCTCCAGAGAGGCAAAGCTATGAACAGTGATGAAATAATTATAGGTGGAGTTTAAAAACATAAATAGGAAGAAATCTGCAAATCCACTAAAGTTAAGCAGTAAACAAATACATTTTCCAGAGCAAACTATGCACCACATAGCACCCATGCTGCTCTCTATCTAGACATTTCGTAACAGTATGAAGATACAATCATAGGTTTTCAGAAAACAAATACTAACTGTGAAATACCTAATATTCTTCTCGGATATGTTAACAAAATTAGGAAAAACCTCATACTCTTTGTCTTAGTAGCCATCATCCTGAGGTAAAAAGTAAAACGAGTATTAAACATAACTTTATTAGAGAATTTCATTTTTTATGACTGACAGGATTCTACAAAGAGGTTTCCAATAGGTCCAAATGGACACAAGTGTAGAGAAATCCTCTTTATAAATCCCCACAAAGGGAAGGGATGTGGGTGTTCCAAGGTGTGGTTTGCCATGGAAGTTTGGGAACACCAATAAATGTGTGCTTTTTGGCCTTCCTATACTTTTACACGACCCTGCTTTTTTGTAAAACTCTTCAGAGATTTGCTTCACACGAGAGTTGGTGTAACTGCCCACCCAGAAGAGAAAGGGGAGCTGATCACCTCAAGACTGGATAAGGATGTGAAGGAAGGAAGTGATTTCTACACAGAAAAAAAAATTCCCACAGAAAAAAGAAAAACATTGGGCATTTGTTCAGAGGGCTTTGTTCTACCTGAACTCAGATCAATGACAATAGGGGACTTCTTAAAATTCACATGACATTCGCTGTAGTATTTCTGGAACCCTGAGTCAAGTGCATCTTTAAACTTATACTTGTGGGAATGTTTGTGAATTTCAAAAAACAGAGAATTACACCCAGGCAAGGGCGTAATTCTCTGCCTTAGCTTGGCCATATTTGTTTAATTGGAACCATAAATATGTCAGACTGCATTGCAGAAATAGGAAAGCTACCAGTTCAACAACATTAACTAAAATACAATGAACACTAATTAAATAGTTATAAGACATCTGAATTCACGCAGGGAGAACTGGCCAAATAGGAGTTCAATCCCAAATAACCTCACCTACTCCTGGCCTTTCAACATGTTCTTATGATGATATGGGAGCCGGTAGTCATTTTACCTCCTTGTGGTTGTGGACCGGTTCCTGTTGCACACTACCGCCACACTACCTGTAGACATGGACAGCGGGAGCAAGATGAGAAACAGCACAATGCTCATGGTGTTTTGGCCACCATGGCAGCCAACTATTATGGAGCTTCGTAGCACTCACTCCTCCTTTGGTCCCCAAAATACAAGGAGCCACTGTTTCAAACATCCTCCACAGCATTTGGCAACTTCAAGTGGTCTGTTGAAAGACCTTCTCTGAGAGCCTATACTGCACCCCTAGCTGCCAAGACTTCAAAGGGGAGTCCTCCATTATTTGCTCATTTGTTTCTCTGTTAGAACTTTGTCAGGCAATGTGTTATGTTAAAAGGGATCAGCACTTTTAGAGTCGGCCACATCTTTCCTCCACCAGGAACAAAACTAATCACTGTGACATCACCTTATTTTGCAAGTAAGACGTTGATCATCCTGCAGGGTAATTACTTTGATCCAGTAATATGATTCAAAGAATATAATTTAAGAGCTGAGACAGAGAAAAATAGTAAATCTTGGAGTGCAACAAGGAGTTCAGGTATAGAGAAAATAATATCATATCTGCATTCAGAATTCTGATTTATCATAAAATTGCTTTATCAATCTTGTATTTAGCTCTTACTATAATGAAACTACTTTGGTGCATATTTCACTCATAATGTAGAATACAGTGAGACACATACATCCCAGTAAATGATAACAGGTGAAACAGACTAACACTATGAATGCTCACTCACATTATGCCTGCACAGGTCAGGACCCATCCATGAATAGTGCCCTATGCAATAAGGTACCTGTGTAGAGATACTGACCTGAATTAGATGGTATTCTCACTCATTGAGCCACCACTGAACCCCCATACATGTGCACGTGTGTGTGTGTGTGTGTGTGTGCATATGTTCTGTGTAAAGTCATATTATCAGTGATGTCACTGACCATGTCATGAGTGATGTCATATGTGAGGTCATAAGCAGTGCATTGCGAGGTCGTATGTTATTGTGAACTCAGGTAACTATAACTACTGAATTTCTTTGGTTTTGTATGTGTGAAATCTGAGCCTAACTATGACATCCCTGTAACCATTGTTTTTTTCACTGAATTTCTATGTTTTTTAATTATAGTCCCTAAATGAATGTCCCTGTAACCTTTGGCTTTTTTCAGTAAATGTCTGTGTTTTTTTGTGTTATCTCCTAAATATAACGAATCCTGCAATATTGGATTTTTTTATTGTATTTCCTAACTGTAACCTGGAACCTTTGAGAGTGGATTTTGGAATGGCTGTATATGTCAGTGAGCTGGAGTGTGAGTGGCTCTATGGGTCTGTGAGTGGGTGGTGTGTGTGTGTGTGAGTGACTGTTTGGGACTGTGAGTAGATGTGAGAGTGGCAGAATGGGTGTGTGAGTGAGTGTCTGAGTGTCTGTATGGGTATATCATTAGTGTAAGTGACGGCAACAGAACTGAACCTCACCTGCCACTTTAGCCAAAGAGTCCACAGCTTTGCACAAAATGTCTACCCAGTTTGAGTACTTTTTACTGGTTAATTAGAAAGTGCTTCCTCATTAGGTAAAAATCTACTGCATGACTCAACTGCCATACGCAGATGAGCTTGTGCATCTTAGCAAAAGAAAGGTTGGCCTTCAGTGTCAACTATCCATCTTACACGCCTTCACTTGAAAATAAATAGAACAAAAACCAAGATGGTTACATTGAGACCAAAAACAAAAAGGGCTACATAGGAGTTCAAACTCAATAACCTGGCCCGCTCCCAGCTTGGCGACATTTTCTCATGATGATGTGGAAGCTGGTAGTCATTCTTTACCTACTTGTGGTTGTGGACGGCATGACGCTCCTTAGAACCCTATGATGCAAGGTGTCGACTCTGCAGGCAGAAAAAGGAAACCTTAATTCATATTTTTTGCATATGTTCTTCCTTTTGCAGAAAAGAAAAATTCTCCTCAGCAGGGATTTTGTTCACCTAGGAGTTTGCACCTGCTGGCATGCAGTAATAGCCATTCTGAACCCTGCCAATACCATATTTAATGTAAAAACTGTTAGGTTTCTCCAGATGGCTGTAGCTTAGTTGCGCGATGCCAACTGCTGGAACTTAACTACACTTCTTTTCTGACATTGCACACTGCACTTTTTTCTTTAGCACGTCACAAACAAAACGTCTAATACTACATCTTCTTATTCCCTTTAAGATCCTTACCACCAGAAATGGTGGGAGATCTTTTTCATATATTGCCCCCACACAGTGGAATTCACTGCCTTTGCATTTATGTATGGAAACCAACCACAGAAAATTTCGGAAGACTCTTAAAACCTGGCTGTTCTGATCTCTTCTCTCTCTGTCTGCTTCCTTCATTCTTTTTCCTCTATGTTCTTGGGTTTAGGCTAGCGCTTTGAGACACTCGGGTGATATGTGCGCTTAATAAAATACTATACCATAACATAACATAACATAACATGTAACCAGATAATGTCTATTTTTATAATGGACTGGTTTGTGCTGAAAAAACGCCCTGATCTATATTTCACAGGTTTGAAAATCCTGTCTTGCATATGGAACTATTTACTGAAGCATAGGCTTTAAAAAGTGCTGATTCCGGTTTACTCCATTATTGCCCTTGCATGCTGCTCTCTTGAGCAGACCAAAAAGACTGCCCAATCTATGTGGCAATGATCAAAAATACTGCTTTGCACTTGTCTCCTTATACTGTCATATTGTTCTGTTTGCTTTTATAATGTGTCATCATTCAAAAATGCTCCTTTGCACTCGGTATTTTATATTGTATTGTCTGCTTTTACAATGGGCTGGTCCAGGAGCTGGAAAACCTTGTTTTGCATTTAGCCCTTTTGAGTGTATTCCATATTTTAAAATTGCGTTGTTCTGGTTTTCGATGGCAAAGTATATTCTCCATCTTTATTTCGTTATTGTGCTTGCACATTGCTCAACTGATAGAGCTGTACAGACTGCCACGATTTATATGGGACCAAACACAATTGCTGCTTTACTCTTGTTATTTTATATAGGTCTGTCTGTCTTTACAATGGGCTGTCTGTTTTAATACTTTTGTGCGGAATATTGTTATGTCTGTTGGGCTGGGACAGGGGATCTTCCTCTTAACTATAAGAAGTAAGTGCTTCTTTATTTGGCGGAGATGTCCTCATATTCCTTGGCATCAAGAACGTGTCACCAAAATTGGTGGAAAACACGCTGGGGGTCCTTTTCGTAAGCTGCCCATCATCCTGGCAAAAGGCAGAAGACCACTGCATACTACTAAGGTGAATGGGATGGGCCAAACTGGTGAAATTAAAAAATGATTTTGCACATTTGTATGATCAAACTCGTCATTTAAAGGGAGAACCATAGACTCTGCTCTCACAAGGTAAGATCAAGAAAGGACCCACTCAACGCATTCACCACAAATTGCGCTTCAATAGACCAACAATGCATTCACCTCCACGAAGCATTTCAGATGATCTTTCAATGTGGAATTGCCAAGAAAACTCACTTGCTTTGCCTTTGTTAGGCCCTGGAGGTCAGGATCATTTGTCCTCTACAGAAGTGGAGCTTCAACTGGGGCACCTCTACGCTTATATATGTAAGTGCTTTCTGTTGAGATTTAATTTCTGTGAAATAAGCATCAGGGCCAGAACCGCCTTGCCAGAAATTTTTTTGAGGGGGGCCATGCAGCCAAGTTCCGTGGGCATATTTCGGCCCCAGGGACCCCTTCCCCCAAGGCCCTGACAAAATTCAATGGGGAGGGGATCACGCGACCCTCCACTCCCAGGTGATTTTGACCCTGGCACCCCACACCCTGGGGCCCAGCCACATCAACCTGGGTGTCCTGACCCCACACAGGGCTCCCAGTGTGCCTTAATGGGGAGCTCAGGGGAACCCTTAGTGCAGAAGCGGGCATTGCTCCTGCACACAAGGAGCTGCTAAAAATGCAGCTCCCTGCATGCAGGAGTAATCTTTCATCTGTTTCCCTACCCACATACCAGCGGGCAGGGAAACAGATGAAAACTCAGCAGTTTCACAGCTCCTGCTTGCTGGGAATGGAGTTAGTGTTTGCTCTTGCTTGGTACCACAGAGTAAAAGCAAATAGCTATCTTCTGGGGTGTGCACCTTGGGAGACAGCAGGAGCTGCCCCTGGGGGGTGGCAGTCCCCAGGGCCATTAATGGCCTTCTTCAATATGCACAGGCCGGCCCCGGGGATGTGGTAGCCCTATGCCATATATGGCCCAGGAGTGGGGGCGCAGTTTATAAAGTTGTATTTGGCCCCAGGGAGATTGCGGTCCCTGGAACCCAGAGAGCTGCACCACCCCCCCAGCAAGTTTGTTACTTTAACCCCGGGGAGGTTTTGGTGCTCAGGGAGGTGGTGATCCCTGGGTCACTTTAAAGCCTCAGGAGGGGGGCCCATGTGGCCCCCCTTCTTTTTCTTAAATAAAGCCCTGGGGAGGTGGTGGTCCCCAGGTCTTCAGAGAGCACAATGGTGGGGGCCCACACAGTAATTTATATATATTACCATATGGGCCCCCACCATTGTGCTCTCTGAAGCCCTGGGGACCACCACCTCCCCAGGGCTTCATTTAAGTCGGTCTGTGAGGTGTGTGAGTGTCTGAGTGGATCTGTGACTGGGTGCATGAGCCTCTGAGTGGGTTTGTGAGTCTGTGTACAAGTGCCTCAGTGGGTGTGTGAGTGGGTGCATGAGTCTATGAGTGGGCCTGTGCGTGGGCGTATGAGTGTCTGAGTGCTCTCTGTTTTGCCCTCTTCTGCTCTGTTTTTTCCTGTCTGCTAATTTTTCTGCCCTCTGTTATGCCTTTTCTGCTTTTTTTTTCTGCCCTCTGGCTTTTCCAGCTTGTTTTTCCATCCTCTGGTTTGCCCTGTTTAAATGGGGGACCCATCCTCAGGAGCCTGGTCATGTGTCCCCGGGTGCCCTGGTCCCAGGCAATGCATCCAGCAAGTAGGATCAGGACCGTGGGGCAAGCCTCAAGGTCCCCACTGTCCCCACCGCTCCCCATGGCAGCCTGAATTGCTATTGTACACAGGGAGTTGCTGGAAATGCAGCTCCCTGCATGAGCAATAGTTTCTTCTCTTTCCCTGCCTGCAAGTAAAAGCAAATAGCTATTTTCCAGGGTTTGGACAACCCAGAACATAGTAGGAGCCAGCCCTGGGGGGTGGTGGTCCGCAGGCCCCCTCCTTTCCTGTGCACGGGCCAGCCCGGGGAGTTGGTGGTCCCCGGTGTCATATAAGGCCTGGGGGGGGGGGCTCCACAGCTACCCTCCCATTAATATAAACATGGCCCAGGGGAGGTGGAGGACCCTGGGGACAAGGGGAGCATTGTAGGGGGGTCAGCGCGGCCCCAATCCTTTTACTTATAAAGTCGCAGAAGGTGGTAGTTCCCAGGGCATTTCTGAAGCCTAGGAGGGGGGTCTGCATGCCCCCCTCCTTTCTTTATAATAAAAAGCCCCAGGGAGGTGGTGGCCCCAGGTGCTCCAAGAGCCTCAGGAGGGGGGACCCAGGTGTCCCCCTCCTTTTCTAAAACAATGTCCCCAGGACCTGACTCATCCAGGACTCTTTTCAAAATGAGCATGGGAACCTGTGCTTGTTGTTTTATTATTTCCACTAGAGTTGTGGTTCCATTGAGATTTTCAGTGAAAATTAAAAACAAAAAATGCTTTTTTCCCCTGACAGACTACCTCTGGGACCCCAGCACTGGACCCAAGGGGTCAGGGTATTCCTACCCTGCTCCCTTTTCATTTTTTTTTTTCTTTTCTGTGACTCCGCTTATGCCGAGTCCCAAGATGGCTGCCAATACTTCCTGCTTGAAGTGTTAGCAGCCAAACAGATATCAGCTAGAGATTGGGAGGGTTTGTGGAGTCTTAAGTCCCTAGAGACCCAAAACTTGGATTTTGTCTTAAAACTCAAAAACTACTTGAACTGATTTACACCAGATAACAAAGAGCACTCTTCTGGACTAAGAGCTCACTTTCTACCAAATTTGGTGTAATTCCATCCAGAGGTACAGGATGTAGTCGTGTTCAAAATTCCTATGGGAATTACCATGGGAAACACTTTTTTTGACCCCCCCCTTTTATTGCCCCCGCTTGACGTATTGCCCCAACACTTTCCTTGGACAACTAGAGTCCCTGGCACACTTTTTTGGTCAATTTTTAAGAAGATTCGTCAATATGTATATGCACATGCACACCAAAAGAAATGCTCAATACCTCACCCTCAATTAAACAGATGAGGCTACGAATTTTGTCAGAAACAAATTATGAATTGATATCATTAATAGGTTGGATTATGTGATGTTTCTTAATTTCATTTTGCTTTTAGATGTTTTTAGTTATTAGTTCCAAAGCACTCCCACTCCCCTTGTTGGTGATGGATCCAGCATTTTTTTGCCCTGGAGTCTCAGAGACCCTTCTAAGAGAGTCCACAGTGACAGGGGAGTCACACATAGTGGAGGACTAGGATTGATCCCCTTACCACTGGGAACCGTCTTCTACCCTGCTGGACATCGGACACTGTGTTTACGCTGGGTTTTCTACCCCCTTCTCTTCCCTCCTTCATTCTTCTAAGTGTGCCCGCGACCAAAGCACTCCTCTCCCCTTGTTGGGGAGGGATCCAGCATATATGCCCTGGAGTCTCAGCGACCCCACTGAGAGAGTCCACCGCAACAAGCGAATCACACATAATGGAAGACCGTGAATGATCCCTTTACCACGGGGAGCCGTCTCCCACCCAGCCGGACTTCAGACACAGTTACTTCCTTGTCTCCTCGCTGTGTCTCCTGTTTCATTTAGTGCTGGAGTTGTGGCTTGCCTGGCTTTTGATTGATTTATGGATTTTGATTCTACCTATAACTAAAATTTCAGAGTTTTTTTTTCCATTTGTAATGTTAAGTGTGTTTGTCTTTAGAATTTCTGACTTTATTTAAACTTATGTTAAGGACATTTAACAATGCCAAACATAAGTACACATTAACCTTGATTTTTCAGTGAATTGTAATTTGTTTTTGATGCTATACCGCATCCAAAGGTACCATGCACCCCATCCTGATTCAGCTGCCAACTAATGCTCTCCATTGCCTTTGCCATTAGCAACAGGGTTGACCACATGGCTTAGTCTCTGGCCTCTGTCTGAGCCATTTGTCATCTGACCACAAGAGGTGAAAACCCTGCTGCTAAGGCCTCTGTTGAGTCTTGTTTCCAATTCATCCTCCACTGGCCTAGCTGCCTCTGCATAGGCCCTCTGCAATAGGCATCCAAGCCTCCCTGGACAGTAACCTCAAAGAGCATGGCCTGCTGAATAGCAGCTGGTAGTATATTATGTGACCTACACAACTGTACAACGAACCAAAAATCTTTATGATTCTTTTTCTCTGCAGCTGTTACTAATCACTCCAAGTTCTGGTCATTTGTCTCATTTTTCCTTCTTTTCAAAGAAGCTTTATAAAAGGAGCGATATTGTGCCATTTCTAAAGGGTTCCTAGGCCTAGCCACTGAAGCTTTCCGAAGTCGTCTATGTGTAGGTGAGCAGTGGGAGTAGAACGACCAAAGGGTGTCACTGAGGGGTATATTTACAAGAACGTGTGATAACTACCGCAAGAGTAGCTTAACGCAACTCTCAACATCGCAGCCTATCGCGGTAAAATTACGCAGCGGTAGCATGCAATAGTCACCAGATAACACATCAAATGGCTGTGCAAAAATCAACGCCACCCCGCCAAAATACAAAACGCGAACGCAAAAAATCATGCGATGAGGCCAATCGCGGTACAAAAAGCCGTGAAAATCAGTGGAAGGTCAGCATATCCCATGCGTCTGGCAGAAAAATGCAACAAAAACAACACACCAGAAAGAATCTAAAGTGCGTAGCAACATGGATGCACCCTGACCCAGTGCAGAGGCCAACGTGAACCCGACAAGCCCCACAGACCACCAGCAAGGAACAACGGGGTCGGGGAAGGTCAAGGAGAAGAGGGAGAGGAAGATGGGGTGCAGACCGCAGGAAAACAAGAGCAGCGTCACGAAGGTGACAGAACACTACCAGCAACTGACCCACAAACAGACTATCCTGAATGCAGACGGAGTGTCGAGGAGGTCAATGGAGGAGTCCAAGAGGCACTGGCATGATGTGGAAACCTAAACCAGGCACAAACCCTCTGCCAACAGGAAGGCAGCAACGGCAACAGGAGGTGGGAGTCCTGCGCCACAGGAGGAGCTGGAGGAAATGGAGGCCAGTCATCGGTGTGGAGATTGTGCAAGGAGTTGGGAGTCCGGACACAGCTCGATAGGACCTGACACAACAACAACAGGGTGAGGAGCTAAAAGGGACTGGGGGAACGGGGAGATGGGCACAATGGCACACATGCGCAACGATGTGTAGCACAGTGCACAACCACAAATACCAATGGACATGTCCCCCATCCCCGTGGCACACTGCAGCAGCACACACACATAGCAATCACAGCACATCCCATGACAATGTGGCACAAAGTGCAACACCGACACTGCAGAACAGGGGACACAACTGGGTCCGCCCATGCGCCGAAACAGGCCAATCACATTGGACAGAGCAGGGAACTGTGAGATGCATATGTACGGGTACAACCTCACATCAGTCATGTAGTCCAAATGTCCACTGTCCCAACTCAAATTGCCAGCACCGCTTAAACAGTCAGGATGTACATAGTCACACAGTCTGCATATCCACAAGAACAATGCGCCAACATAAATGTCAACACAATGTCAACATGCATCTCCCCTTCACATTGCATAGGGACAAGCAACACCTACAGCAGGTCACACCAGACAACCCATTAGTGATGCCAGAGACGACCACCACACCTTCTACACCGACGCCCTACAACATCCCATGGACATCCCACGCAACCCCACCACCAGGACCAGGGCAGACAAGCCACCTAGAGGAGAACCCAGCCCCTGCAACAGACCACACAGCATGAAGCACCCGCAAGCACGGCTGGCACACAACACTTCACCGACCCACACATGGCATACCAATGCCAGGTGTCAGAACGCCAAAAGGAGGTGGCCCAACAGGTGCGTGTGTGGTCCGAACCCATGAAAGGCGTAACAGAATACATCCGTGGGTGTCCGTTACCCATAAGGGACCACCTACACCCCACAAAGGAGACCCACACTGCCATAGAGACACATGCAGATGCACATTCCCAGTACAGAACCACACCCAGGGGCACGCACATATCAGTCACACACCCACGTTGGCTCTGCGTACGATGGCACAGTCCACTTCCCTTAAGAATTGAGTGGGTGACTACAAAGCTACATGTCCAAGCTCTAGCCCTCTGCCTGCGGTGACATTTCTGCGTCCACTGTACACAGCACAATGTAATGTCGTAGGGCCCAGGGCCCTCATGCATACAACAAGACCACGGGGATATTATGTCGAACTGGCCACAGGCACGTGAACCCGGCCCCTTTATTGGCAGGGTCACAAGTACAGTGACGCCTGTGCTGGATGTGTGTGGGGTTGGTGCAAGCCAGCCCTCAGGGAGTTGTTGGTTCTGGCAACAAATACAACAGTTAACATAATGAATACGGAAACAGACAACGCCAGCATTACAGGGACAACTGTGGAGCATCATAGAGGTAGCCCGAGCAAGTCCAGAGGGCACACAATAAGCAAACAGAAGTGTCGGTGAGTTGCACTGCGCTCAGTCTGGGGCACCAGAGCTGAGCGCGCTCATGTGAAGAGAATGTCTAGGATTCTGTCCCTTCAGGACCTACATGATGCAGCTGCAGTGGGGGTGTCGCACCTGCATCATCTTCCTCATCGTCGTCCCAGGTCTCTCAGACTGCCTGAGGTGACATTGCTGCGTGAACCCACCACAGTACATAACCAAGACAGTGATGGATGATGATTCGTGGTGCACTGAATCAGTGGCACCTGAAGTGCTGAACAGGGGATCAGGCAGAAGATGGCATCCATGACATGTGGAGGCAACTCTGTCAGTCTGCCAGTATGACCATTTCGACACAGGCATTTTGTGGCTGGAGTCGGTACTGGCGATGGTGGCATGTGCCTCCTGCGGTGATGCAACGTCCAGGCCAGTCAGGACTCGATTTGATGTGTGAGCCCTGGTGGGCCGCAGT
This sequence comes from Triturus cristatus, assembly GCF_964204655.1. Classification (NCBI taxonomy): domain Eukaryota; kingdom Metazoa; phylum Chordata; class Amphibia; order Caudata; family Salamandridae; genus Triturus; species Triturus cristatus. Next base: position 506,546,405 of record NC_140591.1, read on the forward strand.
TGAGTCCGGAGGCTGCGGACAGCATAGGGCCACAGACACATGGCGTTGATGACTCCATTGCTTCAGAGGCCATCCAACATCTCAGAAGAAGGGGTCCCGGACATGACCAGCACAGAGTTAGTGGCCCCGGATGCACTGCGGCCAGCACAGGCACCCAGCCACAGGACGTTGACTTGCGGTGCAATCAGATGGGCCATGCAACCTGAGTGGGTCCTCATCAATGTCTGAGGTGTATGTTGCGGAGGGTTGTGGGGGACAGTGGAAGGTGTCCTCCAGGGCATGATGCAGAGGGTGGAAGCTGTCCGGAAGCAGCAAATGGAGGGGTGGAATGCCACAGCCTCGTTTTCGCCACAAATTCAGTATCACTGCCATGATGACGACGACAATCCCAAATCCATTGACTCAGTCACCACCAAAGTCCAACCAGAAAGTGTCCATGGGTCTCGGGGAATAGACATAGTGGCACCGGGGCTGAAAGGAGATGTAGTCTGCGATGAGGCCTGTACAATGAAATCAAGTCAGCCATAAATAAATCAAGGCTGAATATCGAAAGTGTGTGTGACCTATTCGACCGCAGTGTAGGCTGGGGGCAGTGGTCAGCAAGGGCCCACAGCCACGTTTCGTTGGGATGCTATGCATTTGGTTGCTGCCACCTGACCGAAGGGAGTACAGTGAAGTGGAATCTTCATTCTTGTGCGTACACGGACAGTGTATGATCAAGACTCAGTTTCAAATGTGTGACCTACTTGTCCGTAGTGTCGGCCGAAGGCAGTAGTCAGCAGGGGACAACAGACACGTGTCGTAAGAATGCCATGCACAGAGTTGGTGGCACCACATCGTAGGGAATACACTGATATAAAATCTGCAATGAACATAAGTACTCAGCCTTCGTGTAATCAAGACACAGTTTCAAATGTGTGACCTACTTGACCGTGGTGTAGGCCGGAGGCGGCAGTAGAGTACGTCAACGAGAAAGGACTAAAGTGGGCCTGTGTCATGGAGGCCGTGATGGTCTGAGGAAGCTGCCAAGGTCGAGGGCCTCGGGCTTGGAGCTTGTGCAGACACATGGTGGGCCCTCCTTGACACACGCCGGTGTCGGAAGGTGATCAGTGTTGGCCTGGATGCGCAGGGGCGGGCCTGACAGATTCGGGGTCCAGTGGGCCGGGGTACGGCAGGCCACAGGATCGCAGGCAACTCCGCTCATGAGGATGGCGTCGGCCTCGTGGTGTTGTGAGAGGCCCCACCCTGGCAGAGACATTGGGCTTTCCGGAAGAGGACCACGCCCAGGGCTACGTGCTTTTTATTCACACCCCTACGCTGGCCTGGCGTACACCGAGCCTTCCCACTTTGCTCACGCTTACGGGGGGGACGTAACAGACAACATTTCCATGAACTCCCACATTGGCTGGGGTGACATGGTTGCGTCCACTGTCTACTACACTCCATACACCAGAGGTGTATGTCGCCATGGATATGGGTGTGTTCGGCATACTGTGGTCTTTCCAGCAAATCTCCGCCCCTCTTGGCATTGTGTACTATCCTAATCCTTCACACATGCCTGGTTGCCACCTCTCCCCACATTCGGCTAGTGTGTGGCTGAGGTGCCATGCCGTTGATGGCTCATGTTCACGTCTTGCCCAGGTTACCATTGTGAGTTGCTCTGTCGTGTCTGGTAGGTGGGCATGTTGTTTTGCATGTTGGATGTGATTTTGTGATGTGTGCATTGCCAGAGTTGTGAGTTGCATGGTTGTAGTGTTGAGGTGAGTAGGGTGTTCATTTGGAACTTGCCAAGGGGCTGTACATTTCCCTTGGTGCCATCCTGGCAATGCTGGTTGCTGATGGACTGTTGGAGGATGAAGGAATCATGCACACTGGCTGGGTATTGGAGGCAAAATTGGTGGGGGTTCCATGGTGTTCGGATGTTGCCTGCACATTGATGTGGGACCTGTGCTTTCTGTTGCGGTGATTGTGTGCTGTGTCACCAGGGGGCACAGGTAAGACTTGTGTGCTGTGGATGGCCCCCAACACATGCGTGCATCCAGCTATGGTGTACGGTCCTTGCTTGGTCTCCAGCAGATCCTGCGCATTGTGTTGGACGTATAGGGACTGGGGTACAAGGCTGATGGTGAAGTCCAGGACAGGTGTGAGGGACTTGAATGTGGCTGGCTGTGAGACTCCTCCGACTCTGGTGGTTGTTGGTTGGGGGTACCAGGGGCCAACAGGTGCAGCTCAGCCAGCAGCTTTGTGTGGGGTAGGATGTTGGTTGTCTGCTGTGTTGGTGCCGTCGGCCTGTTGGGCGATGTTGGTCAGGATGCATACGATAGTTGTCCTTTTGAGCCTGTAGTGGACAATGACATTGTCAGGTGTTGGGTCTGTGAGGCATGTGTGTTTCCTGGGGGCCTGCTGTCTTTGTCTGCTCTACCTCTGTGGTGGTCCGGGGGGGGATCCGGGTGGGGGTTGTGGCCCTCTTGGGTGTCCGGGTCACATGACCAATGGCTCCAAGGCATCTGTTGCCCTTCCGATGTAGCTGTGGGCTGGGCTCCCTTTTGTGGTGCAGGCTGTCGTCCGACTTTGCACCAGGCCTGAGCAGGTGTTAGTTTCCGGGTGCTAATGTGCCTTATCACCTGTTTTTTGTTCTTATCGCCAATCTGGCTAGTCGTTGAGAATGTTGAAGTGTGGTGTTGTTGCGGCTTTTCGCACGGGAACGCCTACTCTGCATCTCATTAGCGATAGTTGCGGGGGTCAACTGTGGAGATGTTTTTTGCGGCTGCTATCGCGGGTATACTGGTGCTGTGGGCTGTTACACCAGCTTGTGATTGGGGCGATAAGTTTATCGCAACGTTGGCTGCGATAAAATGCCGTTAACTCGCCGATAGATCCTTGTTAATATGCCCCTGAGTTTATTAACTGGTTTTAGAAAAGCTGATTTAATACACTCACCTAACCCCTCAAAAGAGTATGCAATGGAATCACTGGTATCCTCTTCGCGAGTTGACTTTCATCAAAGGGAGGTTTCAGAAAGCCACTTGGCAAAGCATTGGTTAAGGTGCTTTGGTGGTTGGCCACCAGGCCTCGGCCTATTGCCAGGCCCTGAGCCCAACTCGCCACATGCGACCAAGGCAGCTCAGATGGCAAAAGGAAGGTACTTTCAGGTCGCTGTCCCGTCTTTGGTTTAGCTAACCTACACAGACAATTTTTGAACGCCATGGACAGTCCTGAGAATAGTTTCAGGTCGGCAAACCCTGCTGGAATTTCAACATTATTGGGTCTGGAAATACTGCAAAGGTTCAACAAGCACCCATTAGTCGGGGTTGACAAACCTGAGATGCAATCCAGCCATGGTTCACAAGCCAACCTAGGGTTCATGGACTCTGAGGCAGGGTTCACAGATCATGGTGCCAAACTGGGATCCATGAACGCTGTCCCAGGGTCTGTATTTTTTAACTTCTCCTCTTCTCACACATAAGCCAGGGAATGGTTCTGCCGCCCCTTTCTTGCTCTTTTTTATGATATTTTCTGGATGCAGGGATCGAGACTCATATCATGAAGTGAGTGGCAGGAGCAGTTGTGGCCACTCAATCTGCTAGCTTTGGGTCTGCAGACCCGGTTTGGTCTGCGAAACTGAAATAGCTGAAGGGAAAAAAGTCTCCCTAACACAATCACATTAGATTATTTTGTGAATTTAGAAGCATTTGCGCACCATCAGCGGATTAGAGGTTAAACTCTCTAACTTGTAACCCTTCAAGCTCACTGCAAAACATTGTCCAATAGCAATTTCTTGAAAAATATTGAACATCTTTACCCCAAACAAGCAAAGGCAAAATCTCCGAGTAACATTCTAATCTAATGGCATTTTTTGGGTATTTTTATTCACCATTTTTTCTGTATCGGATAGAAAAGCTTCCTATGCGAGATAAAAACGAAACGTCACATTTTAATCCGGTATCCTATCCACGCCCTTGACATCCAAAGCCATTGGAATTTTTTTGTCATACTGAGATCATTGTTTGGTTATCAAAACACATTTAGGGACGTCATATATGTTGACTCGACTAACACCAACGAAGTGTCTCAGAGAATGTAAGCATATTTAACTATACACCACTTGGAATCCATATACTATCATCTTATGAAGATTTTCAAGGGCCAAACTTACTCCTGCGAAAATTACTGTGCGCCGGTGAAGGAAAAAATTGAAATAAAGTTTGCGCTGCATTAATTTATCAAAACATATCCATCAGTCTCATCAAGATATTACATAAATGTCACTGTTAAAATCTCATGTTCAGAAAAACATTTTCAAAGTCATGCAACAAATCAAATGTGTAACACTTATCTATCTCTGCACCTCTCCCTTTTCCTGAAAGCAAAGAACATCTTTGTAACTCCATTTATTTATTTTATTTAGGGGCATATTATCAAGCACGGCGTTAAAATTATCGCCGCTTTAGCAGCAGAAAACTGCAGCTAAAGCGGCGATAATGGGCTTGATAATATGCCGCAGAGAATTCCAATTAAAGCCCATGTTGACACCAGAACATGGGCTTCTATGGGAATTCTCAAGGGCATATTATCAAGCCCATTATCGCCGCTTTAGCGGCAGTTTTCTGCCGCTAAATTGGAGATAATTTTCACACCGTTTCTTGATAATATGCCCCTTAATGCGAGTTTATATAGCGATAGCTTTACCCGAAGGTGCCAGGGCGCTTTACAAAAGGACCAGTTACATTACATAAGGACTTCAGAGTTCATGAGTTGCATAAAACATACAAACAGAAAAACTTCAAATTCACATAAAAATGGTAGTAAGTACAAAAGTCTACTACAGATACTAGCGGTTGGAGTTACATATATACACGTTGCAAATTAACTCAAGGAAGTCATGCAAAACAGATAAACTCTAAATTCACATAAGAATGGTACCCTTGTTAAAATAGACTGTGACTTACACGTTGTCGTGGTTGCTGTTATTCGTGTATAAATGAGGCGATCATATTTTTACATTAGCAAGCACTTGTCAATTTTAATTTGCAGAAATGCTTTTCTAACGTATAAAATGCTGTACGTTATGTAAATCATGTTTACTATTCTATGAACAAAAATGAAACATGTGGGTGGCAGTTTGAAGTAATTGGCTCGTAGTAGAATGCCCTTGAAGTGTCATACCTTCACTGTTTTTTTCTGCTGCTTTCATTGGGATAATCAAATGTCAGACTTTAACCGAAAAAAGTAAACCAAATGTGAGACTTTAATCGAAAAAAGTGAACAAAAATTGCTTTGTCAGAGGGAAAAATGTAAAATTATATTTGTTTACGAGCCAAGTATTAATCATGTGGCTCAAAGTGTCTTAATGCCAAGAAAGCGCTGATTACTTATTGTTACTCTTCATTACTTCTATTACAATTCTTGTTCCAGTAATTACTATACGAGCTTTGTTCATCTCCGCACAAGGCAACATGTGACCTAGTTAAAAAAAAACATAAGGCCCGATTCACAGAACTAACTTAAGACAAAATCCTAAACTTACTACTTTTGGTATTCACAGAAGTTAGGGTTTTGTCTTAAGTTTGTTCTGTGAATCGGCCCCTCAGATCATTCATAATCTCCTTTTCCATTCTCCCCATGAGGCCGCTCCCAAATCCATGGACAGAGACCCAGAGCGCTTCCTGACATCCTCAAGTACTGGGGATTGATGTCCTGAGAAAGGAAAGAGAGGGTCAGTGGCGGCGCGGCTGCGGGGCGGGGCAGGGGAGAGGCAGGGGGGTGGGTAGTAAACTCGGACATACGACGGTATGGGGGAAAGGAGGAAAGTAATAATTACTTTCCTGCGTTCCGTCGTATGTCCGAGTTTACTACTCCCCCACCCTGCCCCTCCCCAGCCCCACCCCACCGCCCCCAGCACACCATATGCGAGCCGCCACTGGGGAGGGTCCTAAGTACAGGAGCATGGGAGCCAAATCTAAGGAATGAAGATGACAGATAAGACATTGGTGCAATACCTCCTCAGACATTGCTTATCCCAGTACCTAATACATGACAATATATCAAAGAAGAAAGTGATCAACCTGCTCCCAGTAAGGCACACACAACTCGAAGAAATGCATGATCCCTTAAGAACAAGAGAGTGCAGCAACACCAGAACGAAGTCAATAGGAAGAGACACAGACAACCAACCCCAAAATACAGAGCCCCCCACTCAAAACTAACACAGAATAGAAGACAAAACTGAGGAAGCAACTCAAAATAGGCTGGCAGGCTCTCCCCTGTCCTTTGAGGAAACTGAGACCTGTAATAAACCTACACAGAACGTGAGGACAATTATTCAGCATGCCACTAGAAGAGAGAGACTATTTGATGTAGGTAATAGTGAACATATCCAACGTAGAGCAACATGGCACCACCCACAGGACCTGAAAAAACAAGCTATAAATTGGGCAAAAAAGAAAACTGAAAACTATGGTGCTAAAAAAACAGACTTTTGAGGTTATCACATTTAAAACGTCAGTGGTGTTTTACAACTGAAGAGCAAAAGAATGACCACAATCACACCACGGAGACCTAAATCATTCTCAGGCCCCAGCAAATCACCAAAAGAACACAACTGAAATAACAGAAGTAAAGGGGCGAAAAGCACTAAAATTACTGATTCATTGCTGAATGTTGCAAGAACCTTTACCCAGGCGCCCACAACAAATGACAGACTAAGCAGGAGGATAACAGTGAGAACTTCACCTAGAGGCAACCACAGAGGATGTTCTGCACCCAGACTCTAAGCCTTAAACCGAGAAGGGAGCACAAATGGATGCCCAAGATCAAACACTACCAGCAACATAAAAAGTGGAAGACAAGACCACTGGCCGCACAGGATCCCACGAAAAATGCTTGACCCAAAGTCTACCACAAAGCCCATTGAGGAGGCATGAATCAGCTTAGCTTACTAGGGACATTTATGCATCAAAATCCTCAACCAAAGGGAAGAGAGGACCAAAAAAAGCTAGGCACAGAAAGACAGAGCCAAGGCAAAAATAGCTAGGTTATTTGGTGCTTGCTGGAGTACAGGGATTAGGAAGTATTGAGCAAATCACCCAAATCCTTAAACCCAACAGAGAGCAAAATAGAGTCTAAAGTGACTAGACTAGAGCCTCCAACCCTGCCCCACAACAACCCAAGCACAAATCACTAGAGGAATGAAGGGACCAAAGAATGTCCACAAAAACAGTCAGAAGAAGCTATTAGAGTAGCACACTGGCACAGCCACTCCCCAACAGGTGGTGCACGGTGGCAACCTGAGGTTCATCCTGATGAACCAGCAGCCACCAAATACCACCAAAACTGAAGTGAAATTAAGAGGAGCAACCCTTGTGGCTACCAAGTGACACATTAAGTCCCACATTAAGGTCGGAGCCTAAATGCACGATAACCAATAAACTAGGGGGGCTAGAAGCATAAGCAAATGAGAACCAAAAGTGTGAAATCACATATGAGGGAGCCAGGCAAACCTCACAAGATAAACATGCAGCAAGAAATAGGGGTGGGCAATCATTTTTTAATCCACAGAATGAGGATGAGAAATTTTATGCAAATCTGCCTGTTTTCACTGTTTTTTATATCCACCTGCCTCAGGTTAAAAGAGGCAGAATGCCCTGTAGCACATGTCTGACTCATTGACCACAATGGGATATGAAGAATGAGGAATTATTAAACAGTCCAGTACTATCTGGGCATCACTGGAATGGTAATTGCATTTATTTATTCATAATGCCTGGCACATGACAGTGCTTGAAAGCAAGTTATCTGCTATGGGAAACTGATTGGGACACGTGCCTGCTTGAGTGACAGGAGGATTCTGCATCCAGGTGCTGCACAGAGGCTTTTCTACTGGGGAAGCTGCCTTTAGGAGCACTGTAAATGCCCCTGGCAATGCAATTATGATGATGCAATTGGTTATATGGCTATCTGTCCCTTGTATGGTCCCTGATCTCAGGCAGAGCTTTGATGGAGATAAGTTGGGAATATTTGATTTTTTGGTGGATCATTCGGTAGCTGTTGGAGATTATTTCACTGGAATCAGAAAGTATTGAGGAAGTAATGCACAGAAGATGTGGGCCCTAATAAATACAACAGTTACAAAAATTACCTCTGTCTGGTTATAGGTTGAAACAGCTCTCTTAATGTAGGCAGACATTTATTTTTCACCTGCGGATGAATAAAATACATTTGTTATGACATTTTTATACAAAATTTTCCCCAACCAAGAAAAACATACATTATATAGATATATGTGTGTGTGTGTGAATGCATTCGATTGAGTGTGTGTGTGCAGTGCATACATTTCTTTAAATTTATTTACAAAGCTAGCAGTCCTGTGTCTTGTCCGATGCACAGTCATAATGGGCCATGTGATCAGGGGTGCTCTAGCATGTATTACAAGCAGTTCTTTCAACCAAAGGAATAACAGGCACTCCTCACCACATTGTAATTAAAAATTGCTTATTGGGCACATAAACACAGAACAAGTCAGCAGGCGTTATCCATTTCTACAGGATCTTCATCAAGACAAAAAACAAATGAAAAATGTTGTGATGGAAATATATATAAATTATGCAAGAAAGTAAAATGAAAAATGTGGTGCTAGAACAACAGATATTTGATGGCAGCACATTTTGAGTGTTGGTGGTGTTGTATAGTGCTCCATGTAAAAGAGCTACTCATCTACCTAACACTTGTTCTCTACCAAGGATTCCCTACTTCTCCTATTTTATTACACACGTTTATACTTTATTATTGTTTAGATATGAACCAAACTTAAAATCCCAAATTAGTACAAATTTTAAATTTATAGTTATTATAGCTTGTGCAGTTTCATACACAGTGGGCCCAATTCACTAGCCACTTGAGATTCGTAAAGTTACCAGTGCAGAGTCTCCACACTCAGGGCAGAATCTCCACACTGCATTGCTTAGTGCAGACCAGTGTGGAGACTCTGTACTTGCAACTTTATGAGTCGTATGTCCCTTTATGAATCAGGGTCCAGTCTATTCGACTCTGTAGCCACACCACATTAACTACAACTCTCCAATCTACCATTTAATGTTTTCTTACAAAATATGTGATTTGCGAAGTCATACCTGTAATTGCAAATGCTATTATTTTAGTTGGCATAAGTGATATAATTTAAAACGTTATAAGCAGTGAATGGAGAAGGTACCAGTTGTAAATTGCATGACATACATTAAAAGTATGATTTTAGAATTTAAAATATTTGTGTACTTTAAGATTGGTTTGTAGATAAAGAATAAATGAAGGATATTATTTTAAAGGTGGTGTGTAAATTATAAATGTGAGGTATAACTAGAACTTTAGAATTTGCAACTGTTGGGTATTTTAAGTGTGGTTTGTATTAGAAGAGTAAATGAAGTTATCATGACTATAACAAACATAGTTTTTATTGAATTTCAATGCTTTTTTCTTGTAATAAAACTATGTTTCAAATCGTAGAGTTTAGTATTGTCGAGTGGAGTGTCATTAGGTGGAGTGTGGTACAATAGAATGGAGGAGATTGTGGTGCAGTGTACTGTCATAGAGTGTAGTTTTGTAGAGTAGTAGAGTATAGTGGAGTGGAGTAGAGTGGATAGTGTACAGTGGAATAGCATACAGTGGAGTGGTGTAGAGTGGCATAGAGTGGAGTTTTGTAGAGTGGAGTGGGGTAGACTGGAGTGGGATAGAATGGAGTGGTGTACAGTAAGTGTTGTAGAGAGGAGTGGGGTAGAGTGGGGTAGCATACAGTGGAGTAAGATGTTCTATAGTGCAGTGGTGTGTTGTATAGTAGAGGGGCATGGAATGCACTAGAACGGACATGCCTAATATAGAGTTGAGTGCAGTTTTATAAACTGGAGTGGCATCTTGTACTGTACAGTGGAGTGGTTTGTCGCAGAATTTTGGAAAGTATTGTAGACTGGAGTCTAGGGGCATAAAGTGGAATAGACGGTTATATAGTGTAGTGTAGGGGCATGGAATGGAGAACACTGTTGTATAGAGTGCAGTAGAGTCTTGTAGAGTACAGTGGCATAGAGTGGAGTAAAGAGTGGTAGAACAGAACAGTGTAAAGTGGAGTGCTGTACAGTGAAATAGAGCAGAGTGAAATGTTGTTCAGTTAAGGAGAGAGGAGAGGTGTCCAGTAGAGTGGTGTACCGTAGAGTGTAGTAGAGTGTTGGAGAGTAGAATGGTGTGGTGAGGAGTACTGTGAAGTGGCTTAGCATACAATTAAGTCAACTATTGTAAAGTGGAGTGGTGCGTGGTACAGTGGAGTGGACTGGTATGTTGTAGAGTGATAGAAAGTGTCATAGAGTTGAGTAGAGTAGAGTGTCACAGAGTAGATTGCAGTGTGGTACAGTGGAGTGGCGTGGAGTAGAGTGAGTGTGATAAAGTATGGCAGAGTGGAATGTAATAGACTGTTGTAGTTTTGAGTGGCATAGAGTAGCGTACAGTGGAGCGGCATAGAGTGCAGTAGTAGAGTATAATGAAGTACAGTGGAGTAGTGTCTCAAAGAGTAGAGTTTAGTAAACTGAGGTTGTGTGGCATAGAGCGAGATGAGTAGAGTGTTGTAGAGTGTTGTAGAGTGGAGTAGTGTGTTATAAAGTAGAGAGCTGTACAGTGACATTGACAGGAGTACATTGTAGTACAGTGTAGTACTAATAAGTGGAGCATAGTGTGGTAGAGTGGAGGGTCGAAGACTGTTGTTGAGTGCAGCTTAGTATTGCTGAACAGAGTACAGTCGAGTGACATGGCGTGGAGTTGGTTAGAGTGGAATGGCATAGAGTGGAGTAGTTTAGAGTGGAGTGGCATAGAGTGGTGTGGTATCGAGTGGAATAGCATAGAGTAGAGTGGCATGGAGTGATGTACAGTGGAGTGGTGTTGACTGGAGTGGCGCAGAGTGGAGTGACGTATTGTAGAATAGCATAGAGTGGACTGCTGTAGAGTGGAGTTTCATAGAGTGGAGTGGGGTAGAGTGGAGTGGCATATGGTGGAATAGTGTAGAGTGGAGTGGCATTCAGAGGAGTGGCATGTAGTGGAGTGGAGTGGAGTAGAGTGGAATAGTGTAGAGTGGAGTAGAGTGGAGTGGCGCATGGTGCAATAGTGTAGATTGAAGTGGCATACAGAGGAGTGGGATGGAGTGGAGTGGAGTAGAGTAGAAAGGCGTAGAGTGGAGTAGGGTCACATGGAGTGGCATATAGTGAAATAGTGTATGGTGGAGTGGCATACAAGCAGTGGCGTATAGTGCAATAGTGTACAGCGCAGTGGCATACAAGGGAGTGGTATAGAGTGAAGTGGCATAAGGTGGAATAGCATTCAGCAGGAGAGTACCATACACTGAAAAAGCAAACAGTGGAGTAGTGTATAGTAGAGTGGCGTATAATGGAGTTGGGTACTCTGGAGTGACATAGAATGGAGAAGTGTAGAGTGAATTTGTTACCAGTGGAGCAGCATACAGTAGAGCAGCGTACAGTGGAGTGGCATATACTGGATTGGGGTAGAGTGGGGTGGCATAGAGTCAAACAGTGTAGTGTTAAGTGGTTTAGAGTGCAGTTGCATACCGTGAAATAGCGTATAGTGGTGTGCGTACTGTGGAGTGGCGTAAGGTGGAATAGCATATAGTGGAGTGTTGTAGAGTGGAGTGGCGTACAGTAGAATAGGGTAGAGCAGTGGCGGTTCGCAGAGGGAGTGCTGCAGGGCAGTGGGGCGGGGCAGGGGAGGGGCAGGGTGAGGGGGTAGTGAAGTCAGACATACGATGGCCAGGAGTAAAGTAAGTATATAGTGGAGTGGTGTGCAGTGGAGTAGCATTGAGTGTAGTGGCGTACAGTGAAGTGACGTAGAGTGGAGTGGCATATAATGTAATAGCGTACAGCAGAGTGGCATAGAGTGTAGTGTTGTACAGTGGAGCAGCATATAGTATAGTAGCGTAGAGTGTATTGGAGGGGCATGGAGTGGCAAGAGTGGAATGGGGTAGAGTGGAGTTGTGTCCAGTGAAATAGCATGCAGTGAATTGTCGAAGAGTGGAGTGTCAGATAGTTGAGTGGTGTAGAGTGGAGAGACGTACAGTAGATTAGCATACAGTGGAGTGGTCTACATGGGAGCAGCTTACAATGGAGAGTCATTAAGTGGAATTGCACAGAGTGTAGTGTCATAGAGTGGAGTTGTGTACAGTGGAATAGAACAGAGGGAGGGGCATACAGCAGAAGTATCATATAATGAAGTGGCCTAGAATGTACTAGCGTACAGTAGAGTGATTTAGAGTGGAGTGGCATACAGTGGAGTGGAATAGAGTGGAGTGGTGTACAGTGGATTAGTGTAGATTGGAGTGGCATATAGTTGAGTAATGTAGAGTGGATTGGCATATAGTGGAGTGGCATAGAATGCATGGGTGTAGAGTGGAGTGTTGTAGCATAAAAGTGGGTGAACAGGTGTAGAAGTAATGTGGCAGGAAGATAGATTATGAGGTGTAAATGTAAATTTTTTGGTAGTATGTGTCAATTGTGTAAGTAGTGTTAAAGTTGTAAGTATTCAAATACTTAGTTATATATTGTGCCATGGTATACCGCTGTACCTATGTAGGATACCGCTGTACATGCTGATGAAAAGGCAGTATTTGATTGGCTAATGGCTGTCTCTACAAAATGTAAAAGGCGGGCATGTTGTTTTTAGTACACTTTCGCTGTGTTCTGTGTTTCGCTCCATTCTGGGTTAGGGCCTTAGATGTAGGTAAGCAGCAGGTTTTATTGTTGTTCCCTTCCTATTATCACCTACCACAGTACTCTGTAGACTTGTTTTGTAAAGAATTACGATTGTAAAAAATTGAAAATACACTGTAGTACATTATATTTGTAAAATGTAGCTTAGTTCAGTGTATTTTTAATGTTTTAATATATTCATTTATTTAAGTACAGCAGTACTTCCTTTCAAGTACCACAGTGCTCCATACTTAAAAAAAAAATATATAGAAACTTTTAAATTGTTTCCGTACCTATTGCCAATCTAATAAAGTGGCAATAGGTAGGGAAGACAATATAAAACTTAATGCTTACCCATATCTACGAGCATAATGCAGAACACAGCCAAAGAGTGCTGAAAACAACATGGTTGCCCTCAATTTTTGTAAAGGAAGTCGTTAGCCAGTCAGATAATGCCTTTTCCTCTGTATGTACTGCGGTAGGTTAATTAAATACTGTAAAATACTGAGATATTTCACAACACTACAGCAACAACAGATATCACTAAGCTTAAATACATTATAACGTAACAAAATACTTACCCTACTTACCTGCAGTACCCAAGAGGATCATCTGCACGCCATAACTTACAATCCTCCCAAAGTTAATGAAAATATGTTCAGCCATTTTCTCGCTACGTCAAACACAAACTTCTATGGAAACTCATTTGTGGAAAAATGCGTTTCGGAACCCCTCTTTTATGTTTCTACCCCCTTGACCAATCACCAGGAAACTTTTAATACTCCTCCAATGTAGAAAAAGCTACAGGTCTGGAAAGTTTTGTAGAGGGCCATCAAATGGGGACAACATTATCAGCAAGCAAAACTCCACGGAATTCCTGCACCTGGCATTCCTAACGATAATTGCAGTGTTGCAAAAAATATATATCTACATATCTTACCCAGTGCAAACTGCCACTGGGTATTTACAGTTATGATCATGTTTCCATAGGAAAAGTGTTTTTTTATTTTTCTAATACATTTAGCACCATTTGTCAAATCTTCATAAACCTTTCCAAAAAAGACAGCTACTTCCTGGAAAGTTTCAGGGTGACTTGTGAACTGGGGCAGAAAAAAGGGGGGTCCCAAAAATGTGTTTTCCTCATTCATTTTTCTGTAAGAAATTTAGACACAGCTAACACCAAATTCATCAAAAAGCTAGTTCTGTGTCCAGAAAGCGTGCTTTTTGTGATGGGTAGAAAATCAATCCAGTAGGTTTTAATCAATTAAAGGTCAAAAGCTTTGTATATTTCACTCCATGGAGGATTCTACCTAGGAGATCTGATTGGCTGCCACCACGTCAATAAAGATATGGTGGCTGCCATTTTCAGACTCAGAACTCAGTTTTAAGTCCTACAGTAAACTTAAAAAATAGATAAATGGGAATAAACTAGGGATAACCTGCCCCCTCAGGCCTGGTGATTGGGGCCCAGGGGGATGTCCCCTGCCCAGGGTCAAAAACCTTTAAAAAAAAGTTTGATTCAAATTTGCAGAGGAGACATGAATATACTGCAAAATGTTTTTAAAAAATTGGGGGCCCCTGAATTACAAAAATGAATTACCCGTGAAGTGGGCTAGAGCCCTGTGGAATGTGGAATTCAATATGGATTTCCTCCCTGAGGCTATGGGAATCTCTGGGGACCCAATTCCCCAGAGTCGACTTAATAATTATTGAAATTGGGTGCAGCCCACCTCCCAAAACCTGGACAGGCCCCGGAAACCCCATCCCTGGGGCCTAATACAAACAAAGGGGAGGGCACCTCATCCCAAGCTTCAAAAGGCCCCAGGACCCCCATTCCCTCGTGGCCAGTTCACTCACTGTTATGTTAGGTGAAAATGTTTTCTAAAGTGCAGGGATTACTCCAGCTGGAGCGTCCTGGTGCTAGGATTTGCTATCATGACTAACGGTGCCCACTCACTTGGAGGACATATTAGTTTCGGGTAGGGAACACGTGTCTTCGCCCACCTGGTGAGATTTTTAGAAATGCTCCAACCGAGTGGGACCCATGCCAGCTTCTGATACACCCAGGATGGGTGCATGCGAGAAGCTGGTGGGACTTTAGGGGCCCTGAGGCATTGCCAACACTCACAAAGAAAGTGTCCCCACCATGCACAGTCTTGTCATCAATGATGTCATTTCAGATGCTGCAGTGATGAAATCAATGATTTCATAGATCACAGCTTTCCAAACTTTTCATGTTGGTGACACACCTTTTTGGCAATCTTCTTTCAGGGACCTGGTAATGCAAGCAAGCGCAGCGAGTGAGCCCGAACCACCTAAGGGGGGTTTGGGGGTGTTCTCCTCCCGAGAAATTTTTGAAAACGTAGTGGGCAAATGGTACATTTCCAAGAAAATTTGAGAAAGCAGGAAGGTTAATAAAGCAATTGTGAATCTGTTCTAACAAAGACAGTGACTGGCAAAACTGAGTGTAAGCAAGGTTATGATCATGCACACATTGACACATGCCCCAGAGATTTACGGCACAAAAATTGTGGGTGCACGCACTGCCAACCCTTTCAACCACGCACAAAGTCCACCTGCTGCCTTGCTAAATATGAGTTATACAAAACATAGCACAAGAATTACAAAATGTGAATAAAAACAACAGCACTTGTCTTACTATTTTAATGAGATATATGAGGCTGATAGGATGAACACAGCTGGTCAATATTTGGTTGAATATTTGATAAAGACACTCGCATTCCATCATCAAGCATTTGCAAGCATCCACGTTGCAGTGTCTTTAAGTTTGTCATCGTTGAAAAGGATACTTCACAAATGTATGTAGTAGAAAACTGCAAGAGAATTTTTAACACTTTTTTACCTATGTTTGGATGCATTTTTGTAACACAAACCCAAAAGCTGTCTAAATCACCCTCTTCATGCATCATTAACATACTTCGATCATTTTTTATTTCAGCTAATTCTTCTTCTTCAGTAAGAGAGAAGTTCCCAGTTACAGTTGAAAGAAATGGATTTCTGATCCAATCATAGTCTTGGATTTCAACATTTGGGAAGTAATGAGCAACTTTCTCTCCGGGCAATGTTAAATGGTCAACAATCAGCAGGCTGATATCACATTTCAGCTGGCACTCATCTGTTTTGGAAAACATTTCAAAACTGCCTTCTTTCACTTTCCATTCCCAAATTTTTATTTTGTCTCTCAAAGCACACATTTTATCTACTGCTGTTAAGATATTTTCTCCTTTTCCTTGCATACTGGTGTTAATTTTATTCAAATGTTCAAATAGGTCAGCAAGATATGCCAATTTTGTGCACCAAAGTTTGTTTTGAATTAGACCGCAAAATGCGTGGTGCTTATTGTCCTCAAAAAGTTTAAGCATAATTTCCTGCAATTCGTATACACGACAAAGCACACGACTCTTGAGAGCCAACGAACGTCTGTGTGCAGTAGGAGCTTTTTAAACCTTGCCCCCATTTGTTCACAAATATGAGCAAATATTCTTGATTTAAGAGGTCGGCTTTTAATGTAATTGACCATTTGAATCACTTTGTCCATAACTTCCCTTATTTCAGTCCCAATGGTTTGTGCGACTAGTGCCTCACGATGTAAAAAGCAATGAGTAAATATGATATTTTAATTTTCTTTCTTTGCTAAAGCTATAAAACCTTTTGTTGAGCCAACCATTGAGGGTGCACCATCCGTGCATATCCTGACACAATTTAACCAGCGCAAATTATTTTCCTTCATGAAGCAATCTAAAGTTTGTAATATATCCTCACCTCTAGTTCTCAATGGAAGTTGTAGGCAACACAAGAATTGCTCAATAAGTTTGTCAGTATGAATGAAACGTATAAAAACCAGTAATTGAGCTAACCCACTGACATCTGTTGATTCATCTAGTTGCAATGTAAAGATCATCTTGTCATCGTGAAAAATATCCTTCATTTGCAGCTTATCGTTAGCAGACATATCTTGAATCCGTCTTCCAATTGTGTTATCTGCCAAAGGGATTTTATTAACTTCAATCTCAAATTCTGGCCCAAACATTGTTCGAACAATAGCACAGCAAGATTGCCTTATGGTGGTTTCGGCAACAGTGTGTGGTTCCTTGTTTTTGGCAATTATTTGAGCAACCAAGTAACTTGCCTTTTGAGCTTTCTCTGATGTCTTCATTCTCTTTGCGAATGACGCAGACTGCTTCCTTATAGATTTTGAAACCTCAATAAAGTATTCTACTGGTTTTTCTGACAAATGGCTGTGTTTTGTGGTAAAATGGCGTTTTAATTTATTTGGTACCATACTTACATTTGCAAGTATTTCCCCACAAACTAAACACTGGGGACAAGGATGGTTTTCATTGCCAGAAAATGTGAACCCCAGTTCAATATAAGCTTTCTTATATAAACGGGGATTGGCGATTTTCCCTGTACACTTCTTACGTACTGAGACAGACCGTTCAGTTGATTCTTGGGTACTTTGCTCAATACCTGCTACATTTTGTTCTTCGCAAAAGTCATCATCACCAGCTTTTCGCTTCCGAATTATAAACTTATCCATTTTGAGTTTCTGTTTGCCTTCCGGGAAAATGAAGAAATGTGGAAATCTAGAGATAGGAAAAACATGAGATACGAAGTTTAACAATCTTACGCCTTGCTTACAGTCTTCATTCTCTCCAGTAACATTTCGGGATTTGAGTAGTATATAATCATGTGAAATCAGAGCTCCGAGCATAAGGTGGGACAGAAGTAATAAGTGCAATGATGCTGGCTCTGGCAGACTCAGGATGACAAGTGAGCTGTCCAGAATCCACAATTATCTACCATCCTTTATCAGAAGGCCCTTACATTTCCATGCCAGGGTCTTCCCTGCCAAACTAGATTGCTTACTTTCCTATAAAACAAATCGATGTCTCATTTTTAATCTACTTAGTTGAACTGGAAGCAATCAAGAGATAATCACATAAACAACTACATATTGCTCTGCTATGACACTGAAGCCTTTTTGACTGGATCAGAGACAGGCAACCTAAATGAGGTAGCAGTGCGGCACGTGGAAAACATGCCATTGAAGGTGGAAGCACCACGCCAACATTGTGCATGGGAAATTCTAATTAAGTTGGAGGACCATGTTCCTGAAACCTCTAAAATTATTGGGAAATCAAACTGTTGCCCAAGCTGTGTTGAAAATAATGGCTGCCATCTTTCAAGAATCTAGTTCTAATCTAGTCAATAATATCATAGGACTTAAGATTGGCCTATAAAACAATAAAGCAAACAGAAGGAGATGGTGGATGGAGCGCTGAAAACTTACAGACACTCCCCTCCCAGGCACAGATCTGGGTTGAATCCATCCTCATTCTTTAGCTCACTTTTCCACCTCAGTTCAGACCCAGCTATATGACAATGAATGTACACTAGAAGAGTAAGCATTAAACACAGATCTGGAATCGCAACCAGTTTTGAAAGCCAGAAATATTAACAAAGCATTTCCTTAACAGAAAATAAATGTGTGCTTGAAACGTGACTTTTGGAACATACAAACAACCAGACTACAACACTATCATAATGGCTAACTGAACAACTCTAGTTTTACAGTTATATTCACAAACATCTCAATCCAGCATACAGTAAGGCTCACTTTAGTGCACAAGTAACTGAGCAGTCATAGGATGGTAAGGATGTAACACAGGTTATTTGAACATGGTGTTTGAAGTGTCCAGCTTTACAAATGAGTGTCTGAATTGGAGAAACCGAACTGAGGCAGCTTGCTTCTGTGATTACATGATCCGCATTAATGAAAAAGTATCTTCTGAATAGACCAGGTTAGATTTCCAATTACCTCAGGATTGATCATTTATAATATTTTTGTTGGACAGTTATTTGCCGATGAGCCTGAGGGTTTGGGATTAGCTTTGATGGCACTTTGCATATGTTTGTCGCACTACAGACTTCGTTCTGTGCAGTCCAATAAATTGTTGACTATTTCAATAGCACTTCATTAGTCCTTCTGCAAATAAAGGTGCATGTAGACCATAATTGACTGAACGGGTCGGGTAGTTAAAAGGTTTTTCTTTGGCCCCTCATGTGAGCACTGGTGGCACACAGGAACATTGTGCACCTAGATAAGTAGTTGCTTGCTGTGTCTGTGCAGACAGGCCGGGACATGCGCTGTTGTAATTTTATAGCGTTACAACAAGCAAATGATGGACGGAATGCTGACAATGCAAACATTCTCCCCCAGTCAAGAGATCTGGGTTAAATCCATCGTTCTTTTGCCGACTACACCACCCCAGTTTAGACATGGCCATATGCAAATCAGTCTTGACCCTGTGCCTCATGTGAACAGTCCAGCCCGAACTGCCAAGCCATGTCTTCCCTGGACCGGAATCAAGCATCCTAGGACCGGTTTCTGGCTATCAGCCGTCATCAGCCAGGATAGCTTGACTCCAGTGGCGTAGTGAGCACGGGTCCCACGTCTGGGAATACCCATCCCACTTAGGGCGAAAAGCGTTACAACAAACAAATGATGGACGGAATTCTGACAATGCAAACATTCTCCCCCAGTCAAGAGATCTGGGTTAAATCCATCGTTCTTTTGCCCACTACACCACCCCAGTTTAGACATGGCCATATGCAAATCAGTCTTGACCCTGTGCCTCATGGGAACAGTCCAGCCCGAACTGCCAAGCCATGTCTTCCCTGGGCCGGAATCAAGCATCCTAGGACCGGTTTCTGGCTATCAGCCGTCATCAGCCAGGATAGCTTGACTCCAGTGGCGTAGTGAGCACGGGTCCCACGTCTGGGAATACCCATCCCACTTAGGGCGAAAAGCGTTACAACAAACAAATGATGGACGGAATGCTGACAATGCAAACATTCTCCCCCAGTCAAGAGATCTGGGTTAAATCCATCGTTCTTTTGCCCACTACACCACCCCAGTTTAGACATGGCCATATGCAAATCAGTCTTGACCCTGTGCCTCATGGGAACAGTCCAGCCCGAACTGCCAATCCATGTCTTCCCTGGACCGGAATCAAGCATCCTAGGACCGGTTTCTGGCTATCAGCCGTCATCAGTCAGGATAACTTGACTCCAGTGGCGTAGTGAGCACGGGTCCCACGTCTGGGAATACCCATCCCACTTAGGGCGAAAAGCGTTACAACAAACAAATGATGGACGGAATGCTGACAATGCAAACATTCTCCCCCAGTCAAGAGATCTGGGTTAAATCCATCGTTCTTTTGCCCACTACACCACCCCAGTTTAGACATGGCCATATTCAAATCAGTCTTGACCCTGTGCCTCATGGGAACAGTCCAGCCCGAACTGCCAAGCCATGTCTTTCCTGGAACGGAATCAAGCATCCTAGGACCGGTTTCTGGCTATCAGCCGTCATCAGCCAGGATAGCTTGACTCCAGTGGCGTAGTGAGCACGGGTCCCACGTCTGGGAATACCCATCCCACTTAGGGCGAAAAGCGTTACAACAAACAAATGATGGACGGAATGCTGACAATGCAAACATTCTCCCCCAGTCAAGAGATATGGGTTAAATCCATCGTTCTTTTGCCCACTACACCACCCCAGTTTAGACATGGCCATATGCAAATCAGTCTTGACCCTGTGCCTCATGGGAACAGTCCAGCCCGAACTGCCAAGCCATGTCTTCCCTGGACCGGAATCAAGCATCCTAGGACCGGTTTCTGGCTATCAGCCGTCATCAGCCAGGATAGCTTGACTCCAGTGGCGTAGTGAGCACGGGTCCCACGTCTGGGAATACCCATCCCACTTAGGGCAAAAAGCGTTACAACAAACAAATGATGGACGGAATGCTGACAATGCAAACATTCTCCCCCAGTCAAGAGATCTGGGTTAAATCCATCGTTCTTTTGCCCACTACACCACCCCAGTTTAGACATGGCCATATGCAAATCAGTCTTGACCCTGTGCCTCATGGGAACAGTCCAGCCCTAACTGCCAAGCCATGTCTTCCCTGGACCGGAATCAAGCATCCTAGGACCAGTTTCTGGCTATCAGCCGTCATCAGCCAGGATAGCTTGACTCCAGTGGCGTAGTGAGCACGGGTCCCACGTCTGGGAATACCCATCCCACTTAGGGCGAAAAGCGTTACAACAAACAAATGATGGACGGAATGCTGACAATGCAAACATTCTCCCCCAGTCAAGAGATCTGGGTTAAATCCATCGTTCTTTTGCCCACTACACCACCCCAGTTTAGACATGGCCATATGCAAATCAGTCTTGACCCTGTTCCTCAATGGAACAGTCCAGCCCGAACTGCCAAGCCATGTCTTCCCTGGACCGGAATCAAGCATCCTAGGACTGGTTTCTGGCTATCAGCCGTCATCAGCCAGGATAGCTTGACTCCAGTGGCGTAGTGAGCACGGGTCCCACGTCTGGGAATACCCATCCCACTTAGGGCGAAAAGCGTTACAACAAACAAATGATGGACGGAATGCTGACAATGCAAACATTCTCCCCCAGTCAAGAGATCTGGGTTAAATCCATCGTTCTTTTGCCCACTACACCACCCCAGTTTAGACATGGCCATATGCAAATCAGTCTTGACCCTGTGCCTCATGGGAACAGTCCAGCCCGAACTGCCAAGCCATGTCTTCCCTGGACCGGAATCAAGCATCCTAGGACCGGTTTCTGGCTATCAATTGTTGTTTTTGCATCTGTCACCCCAAGTGGGACGGGTATGCTCAGACGTGAGGCCCGTGCTCTCCATGCCACTGGAATCAAGCTATCCTGGCTGAAGAGGGGTGAAACCCCGAAACCGGTCCTAGGATGATTTTTTCCAGTCCAGGAAGGACCTGGCTTGGCAGTTTGGGCTGGACTGTTCCCATGAGGCACAGGGTCAAGACTGATTTGCATATGGCTGGGTTCAAACTGGAATGGCATGGTGAGCAAAAAAACGATGGATTTAAGCCCAGATCTCTGTACTGGGGTGAATGTATGACATTGTTCTGCATTCTGTTCATCAATTGTTGTTTTTGCATTTGTCACCCCAAGTGGGACGGGTATGCTCAGACGTGAGTCCCGTGCTCTTCATGCCACTGGAATCAAGCTATCCTGGCTGAAGAGGGGTGAAACCCCGAAACCGGTCCTAGGATGCTTTTTTCCAGTCCAGGAAGGACCTGGCTTGGCAGCTCGGGCTGGACTGTTCCCATGAGGCACAGGGTCAAGACTGATTTGCATATGGCTGGGTTCAAACTGGAATGGCATGGTGAGCAAAAAAACGATGGATTTAGGCCCAGATCTCTGTACTGGGGTAAATGTATGACATTGTTCTGCATTCTGTCCATCAATTGTTGTTTTTGCATTCGTCACCCCAAGTGGGACGGGTATGCTCAGACGTGAGTCCCGTGCTCTCCATGCCCCTGGAATCAAGCTATCCTGGCTGAAGAGGGGTGAAACCCCGAAACTGGTCCTAGGATGCTTTTTTCCAGTTCAGGAAGGACCTGGCTTGGCAGTTCGGGCTGGACTGTTCCCATGAGGCACAGGGTTAAGACTGATTTGCATATGGCTGGGTTCAAACTGGAATGGCATGGTGAGCAAAAAAACGATGGATTTAGGCCCAGATCTCTGTACTGGGGTGAATGTATGACATTGTTCTGCATTCTGTCCATCAATTGTTGTTTTTGCAGTTGTAATTTTATAGGGCAAACTCACCTCAAAGGTATTCAATATGCTTACTAAAAGCAAGCACAAGAAAGGATCAAGCTGCGGCCAGTGCAAATGTAAGCACGGAAGGCCTTTGGTAGGGGTGGATATGAAAACTGACCTTGGGCATAGCACAGAAAAACATGTGTGTCAAGGCTCTGCTGTGCGGGCCAAGCAGGGCACAAGTGGAGGGATACACCCACACTGGCCTTTAATGTTTGCCAGTTTATCGACTCAAGCACGTCTTGCACATTATGCACATCATGCACAGACAGACAAAGGGCGACACCTCTCCTCTCATCTTGATCCTCCTTAATTTGTAGTTAAACGTGCCCTTTAAATTGCAAATAGCAGCTGATACTATAGAAACAAACACACATACAGAGGCCAATACTTTAACCCTGTTGGCATAAAATTAATATGGCGTCAATCTCGGAGGTGTAGTTTGTATCCCCTGGTGCTAGGTTAGATAACTAGTATGGCGCCAATCTCGGAGGTGTAGTTACAACTAAGTGCGCATTGTGTCAATTAATTGTATTTCAGTTTAGAATGCCAATTAGAGTGGGGTATGTAGGGTCTCCTTTAGAATAATATGCCTCTTTTAACTAGGGATGAATCTGTCTTGTGGAATCTCATTACAAAGTTACCAAGTTATTCCAGTTTAGGTGTACAGGCAGTTCAGTCCTGGTCCATTATTTATATATTGGTCCTGCGCCAGCGCTGTGTCACATATTTTTCTTTCATGGAGCAAGAAGTGCATAGATATCATGCTACCATACTACCACTGATCCACGAGTTCACGTTTTGCAACGGCAAGAGAAGTGTTCAGGCATGCTATCTGAACTAAAATGGGCATGTTAAATAATACCACACCACGCCAAGAGGTAATTGGAAGCAAATCCGAAGGTACAAACTCATTGCCGCACACACGCACACAAAAGTATGAAAGCACATATAGGGAAAGACACAGGGATGGCGCGCACAGCCATACATCCCGACCCCACCATCTGTGTGTGCAGCAGGTGCCGGTAGACTGCAGGCAGGGTGGCGCGCCCAGAAGCCGTCCTTGCGATATCCTGCCACATTGTGAGTAAATCCTCTGACAGCGGTGTCACTTAAATTATGGACAACAATCTGAAACCTTGGCAGCTATGTGGCGCTAATCTCGGAGGTGTAGTTACAACTACACCTCCAAGATTGGCGCCATACTAGTTCACTAACTAACACCTCTGTCACTTTATTATAGCAGGCACAGCGTGGGCATTAGCAGAAAAAGAGAAGAGGGAAAAAGATAGAATGGGAGAGATCAGAGAGAGAGTGAGAGAGAGAAGTGAAAGGAAAAAAGGAGACACAGAAAATGGATGGATGGAAACAGGGCTGCTTGGAACATATTTACCAGTGCTCTTTTTGGTTCTCAGTCTGGCCTGCTAACTAAAAGTGCATGCTAGGGTACAGATTATATTTGTTTATAGATAGGGTTCAATTTAAGACTGCGGACCCTGTGGTTCACTGCTTCAGGATCCCCGCCCCAGTGTGGTCCGCTCAGTCAGCCCTACGCATTTATATGTATAATAGCATACATGCCAATATTTTAAGACAGAGTCATGGGAGACTTAGAATAAAAAAATCGGGAGAGTGAAAATTCCCCGTTGACTTCTATTGTAGAAAATGCATTTCAGGTGGGAGACAGCTAAAATAAAGCCATTTTTGGCTTAAAAAAAAATCGGTGGTCTTCCGCCTGAATCGGGTCTATTGGCATGTATGCGTGGGCACTCCAAAATGTAAGCCATGTATGGGTTATACATGTAATGAATTCCCTGATGTGCCTGTACTTCTTCATGCTTAGAACACCACCTGCAGTTATATATGTATACGCCGGCTTTGCTGCTGCAGCATATGTGAAACACCTCGGTGGTGTTCATATTGATCGCGAGAGCGTCAGGGGCATAACAAAGGCCCCCACAGCCCTCTGCAGTGCACAGTACCGTGGCCTGATATCTTCTGGTGGAGTCTGGCGGGGGGTCCCTCCATGTTCCTTGCAGGAGGGCCTCCTCAAATTTAGTTACGCCTCTGGAGGACAAAAACATCTGAACATTAAACACAGGAGCAGTGTTGAAACACTAACTGCTGCAATTAAATAATGGGACAACCCGCCGCAACAATTCTAAACCTAAGCAATGCCCATACAGAAAGGTAGAACGCATTCCACATCAGTTGAGGCGGCGTGGTTCCTGCATACTCTAATGTACACGTGGGTAAAGTATAACTATATGTAATTTAAACACACAGCCCAGGGCTGTATTGTATTTTTACTCATTGCTGTAGCACCTGACATTGCAACACAACCTCTCACTCCCCTTCCCACTCAGGCGTAGTTTCTCAAAGGGCACCCCATGTGCTCCTCCTGAACAGTGCTATGTACCCTTGAAAACCATATGACTCGCCATTTCTTCCCCTCTCATCTCCTAATGCATATCTCATCCCCTGCATCATTCCACCTGCTTCTAACCCCCTACTCTTGACAATCCTCCCCACCCAGTCACCCCATACCAAAGGCACAGCCATACCAATCTTCCCCAGCATTTCTACTATTCCTCTTACCCATCACTTTTTCATTCGCCATTTTTGGCCCACTCTCCCCTGCACTACCACCTCTGTCCAGTTCTCACTCCTAACATCACACCCCTGCATCGCTTGCTCACCACCACTGCTCCTCAGTTGCCACCACCCCCACCACTACCACCATCACTAGACATTCCTCCTCTTCCCTGTTAATACCCATTTACCCACACCCTCCACCTCCACCTGATCCCTACCAACCTGGGGAAATTCACTAAGGGAAATGGAGAAAAGGAGAAAGAAGGGGAGCAGATCAAGGTGACGAGCTGAGACTGTACTTGCATGGATTAAATGACACAGGAGCACGCGTCACACCCACAACACATC
Source organism: Triturus cristatus (assembly GCF_964204655.1). NCBI lineage: Eukaryota > Metazoa > Chordata > Amphibia > Caudata > Salamandridae > Triturus > Triturus cristatus. The sequence continues at coordinate 506,571,766 of NC_140591.1, forward strand.
CCTGCAGATCACAACCTTCCAAACAATCACACGATATAGACAGAGCTATAGAAATTCTACAATATAAACAACCACATGGTATGATTACCGCCCCAACCCCCCAGAGCTGCCAGGCGAATTTGTGGTTGCGTCATTTTAATTGTAAGGACACCAAAGATAAAGATATTTATAACTTACTATGAGCAACAACCAGAACAAATGTGTGGACTGGCTTTTCGGGGAAAATACTAGAATTATGTTATTTCCTCACTTTTAAAAACTCATATTCTTGTAACAGATAGTGCACCAATGCCATCCAGGCCGGCTCGCGTTATAAACATACGTAAAAACAAAACAGAAACAATTATTTTCACAAGGTTCAATCTTCTTTAATTTGCTCCTGTCCTGTTCTGCCCCGATAATGGCATCTCCCCGTCGGGAGGGGCATTTTTTGCTGAGCAGGACTTTTGGCACTTGCTGGGGCTCAGTCGACACCGCAGAGAGCGATTCTGATTGGGACATGGGAACACGCCTGATTAAACCTTTATTAGACGAAAACAAGGACCCCTGTGCGGAGAGAGGACCCCTCCGGGAAGGAGGCCCAGGACTATTAACTTGTGAACAAAATACGAGGGAATACAAATGGATTACCCTGCCAACAGAGTTTGGCAATTTCTGAAATTTCCCTTACCGAGCGCAGAGTGGGCATAAGCAGAATGAGAGATGAGGGAAAAAGAGACGCTGGGAGAGAGCGAGCGGGAGAAGCGAAAGAGGAGAAAAGTAGAGAAGGATGCCAACAAAGTTTGACAATTTCGGAAATTTCCCTTAGTGAGCGCCTGGGATGGGGTGCAGAGGCAGTTCCTCGTCACTGCGTCGCAAAATGAACTATGCCGCATGCTCACCTCACACTTCTCCTTCCTCCTCCGGGTACTCAGCTGTACTGCGTCTGCGTCACTAAATACGTTCGGCCCAAGAGAGCATTCACCCTAATCTGCCCGGAGATGCCCGGAGGACATCATTGTCGCGCAACACACCCACTAATGGGAGGCGACACACTACTGTGTCACGACGCACAGTTTGTAAAGCACTGTCATCGATCATGTCATGAGTAATGTAATATTTGGAGTCCACACGAGGGTGAGAGTTAGTTACCTTAAGTCATAAGTTACAGCTACTTGACACAAATAGAGCAGGGGCATTTCAGTGGTTTTGTTTGTTTTAACTGACATTTTCACCTAACTGTAACATCCTTTTAACTTTTGTTTTTGTTAGGGAACTTCTAAGGAGTTATTTTAATGTAAAGTAGAAAATATTTACAATTCCTAACTATAATTTACATTTAATCGTTATTTTTTCAGTTAATTTCTAGGGTTTTATTAACGTAAAGTAATTTTCTTTTACCATACATCAAGCCTACAGTGTCCAACCCCTCACACATAGTCAACCAGCCACCGTACCATGCTCTGGTACAACCCCTCACATGCAAGTAAGCCCACATCGTGTTAACCCACTACCTTCTGCCAGCGCACAGCATTCTGGAATGTGCAGCATGTGGTTGGGCTCGCAAGTCCTGGTCGCACTCAGGCAGACCGTTATACTTTGTCACAAAAACAAAATTTAAAAAGTGGGCCTGTTGGCTTATTCAAGGGGTGAAAATAGCAATATATATGTAAAGAAGATTGATCATCTTTATAAAAAAATCATCAATATTTTAAATCAAATTAATATTTTAGAAATTCACACAATGCACTATTTATTAAAGGTAAATATTATAAAAATGTTTAAGAAAGTTTCAATTTAAAAAAATTTAAAAAATATGTCTATGAGTCTTTCTTTTAACATAGTTTTTATGATTGCATTTTGTGGACTGAAAATTGTTAAAAGAAAGTCTGGGAGACATATGGCTTTAAAAAAAAATCAAATGTCTCTGAGTATGTGTTTTTACATGTTTCAGCTCACAAAATATAATCATAAAAAAAACACAAGTGGGCCTTGCCCTCCAGATGAAGAGCATAGGACTCTAGATAAGAGTGTTTATAAAAAATGATAAGTTTGTCTGAGGTCATGAATTTAATGACCCAGTAAACTTACTTTGCCACAACATTTAAAAAAATGCTAGGTGGCACCTCTGCCCCTTCTAGGGACACCACCAAGCTAAAAAGCTAAAAATAAATGTAAATATCTCTCACAGTTTATTAAGGGGTGCTCCTTCAAGGATCAGTGAATCGTAAATAAGCGGCCTCTGCCACTTATTTATTATTCACTTTTCAGGGTGGTTTATGACATATTTGTGGGGTTCCTAGAGCCTAACCAGGACACCCACAAGTTTTGTTTCTGAACCGTGGGGGGAGGCCCAGGGACACCACAGACCCAACCAGCTCACCAGAAGGCACACATCATGTGTACCTATGGATGCCAGCATGTTTTTTAATAAGCGGGAGTCCTGGTGCCAACCAGGAGCACTCACAGCTACATTTTTAGTTAGGAGCTACGAGAGAGCCCCAAGGTCCTGCAGACTCATCTGGCTCCCCTTGCAGAAGTAGGCCACGTTTTCAGTGTTGATGAATGCCCTGTTGCCCACCCAGGGCACCCACAATCCAAGGATCATTGGTGCTGCAGGGCAGACCCGAGGCTCAAGCAGCCCCTGTCTGCTTCCCAGACAGCACCATACTGGTTGTTGGTGGGAGTCAGCACTTTTTCCTTGCCGCACACTCCCTCCACTTTTATAAAAATGACAGGCCTCTGGAAATGTGCTTTCTTAGGTCAAAAGCTTGGTTAGGGAGGCACCCACATGCTCCCATCCCCAAATACTGATATATTTTGAGCCCCGGAACTTGGCTACCCCAGGGATCATTATAACAATAAAAAATATGGCTGCTGCTATTTTATATTTTTTAGTTGTTTGCAGTGATGCCACAGGATCGCAGAAAAATCATGTATATATTTATTTAAATTCTACACTGCCTCCTTATACTTTTGTTTTTTTCATTTTCAGGACAGGTTACTAAGTCCCTGAGTCCTGTAATGGCCACCACAGCATCTTCTTTCATGTTGTTTGAAGCCAATGAGAGTGCTTACTCCCATGGGACCTTCACTCCACCAGGAGCAAGATGGTCTTAGGGGAAAAAACTGAATCCTAGGCCAGAGAACACACAGTTTTTTTTTTAAGTTGAGCTCATAGGACTCTAGTGAGGGACCCTCAACCTTATCTGTCTAGATATACAAATATTATTGATGGTTAATTTCTTTAAAAAGTACTGAACGGATATACACCAAACAGAAATCAGGCTTTCTAGACCAAAATCTAGCTTCGAGCCAAATTTGGTGTAATTTCCATGAAAAAAGTAAGAAAAGAAAGAGCACCTTTTTGCAAAGTTTCATGAAGGGTCATCAAACTGTTCTAAGGTTATTAGCAAATCAAAAAATACATTTTCCATGGAAATGCAGACCTAACTATGACTATAAATACCTAGTGGTGACCGCCACTTGGTTAATAATATAATAGCAATAGTGAGTGTTGAGAATTCATTCAGGAACCCACACTTAGGTTGTTTTTTCTAGTGGAGTTACTAGGTTTTTCTATTTCATCACCCTGTTGAGTAGTGTTGTTTTTTACTGGCTTCCTGTTCCTGCAGAATCTTTTATTAATTATTTTCTGAATTTTTTGTTCTGTCACTATCTCATGCTAGTCTGATAGAAGTGAGTGATTTCAACATATGAGTAAAATCCTCTCCTCCTCATCACATGCCCTCAAAATTCGCAGATAGTAAATCTTGAGCCCTACACATCAAAAAGTGCATATGTTGGATCTCATCTTTGAACCACTAAGCACAGTAAAATGTAATTAATTTCTAACACATGGTTGGACTGACCATTATCTAGTTAAATTAATCATCAAATTAGAGTCTAATTGGTACGCAGGAGAAAAGATATCCAAGACAATGCAGTTAAAATATCCTTGGGACAAACTCTCCATCCCCAAATTTGTTATTAGACTTAGTGCCCCAGAAAGGCCATAGAACTTCACTCTACAGTAGAGGGTTGTAACAACTATGTCCAGTGGGTTAAGACAGCACTTGATGCTTTATTGCCTACAAAGAAGGTTGGTTCCTAGCAGCTCACACCCTCTGCCTCTTGGTACAGAGTCTCTTTGACAGAGACTAAATAGGGGAGTAAGAAAATTAAACCACCTTGGCGGTGGGGCTATGTGTATAGGCCAGAGAGGAGTAAAATCATGGTCTGATTAATTATAATAGCTTAAAGGTTTCAGCAAATGTGATATATTACTTTAATGAACTCCCAGCTACAGATAACTTCTCAAGAGATATGTTTGGGACAGGATGTCAAGTTGATTTCCTTGGTGACCCCCTGGAACTGCCTCTTTTAGATCATTGTAACTCAGGCCCGATAGGAATAGAGGGTGAGCATCCTGATGTCCCTTGGTTAGGATACCTAGAACCACTTACAATGAAAAAACGTACAGCTATTGCTTGTTTAATCTTGTTGGGCTCCCCTCTGGATCCTATTCCTCCCAAGTGTTTGAAAATGGCCATCTCAGCACTTGCCCAAGCTTTGCTGGAGGTCTGTAATGACAAGTTAATTAGCTAATGCTTGAATCCTGATTGAGTATAAAACGGAACTAATTGTTCCCTTATGTTAAAAGAAATGTAGACAAAGCTGTTCTTTCTAACTATCGGCCTATACCCCTTCAACTCATAGGGGTTAATATAATGGAGAAGGATGTAAATCAGCTGTTCTCTGACTTTTTGGGACAAAACCTCATCCTGGAGCTCATACAGTCTAGCTACTGCCCAACACTTTGGGCCTGATTTCCAAAGGGGTTCTCCACACTCATGGCAGAGGACCCGCAATCATGGGGGAGCCTCCGCACTCATAATTCTAATTATGGTTATTCCACCAAAAGTGTAGAGACTCCCACGTGAGTGCAGAGGCCCTTTATGAATCAGGCAGATTGTGTAGAAACCCCTTTCCTGTCGGTCCTTGATGACCTGAGAATGTCAGCGTGCAAGGCAGGTTCCTTTGCCTTAGTGCTGCTCGATTTGTTTGCCGTATTCTCAATACAGTGTCACATTACATTCTTTTAACCAAACTGATCGAGGTTGAAATTGTGTAGACAGTTGTATACATCCTATATAGAGGGCAGGTGTCAGGCAGTCTACCTTCCTCCTTATGTGAAGGATTGCAAGGCTTTGGGATAAGGTGTTCCACAGGGGTCCACATTAATTCCCAGCCTTTTTATCCTCTAGATCTGTCCATTGGCTACATTGATTTGGTCCTTCGGTCTATTATGAGTGAAATATGAAGATGGCACTGAACTTATTATTGCCTTGCACCGATGAACGATGGCCCCACTTTCTACAAAATTGAAATGCTTTAGTTCATCTATCTTTCAAGGCCATACCCTTTCTATCTACCATCTTAGGGGTTGATTACGGTGTCGTCCGGAAAGGCTCCGAATAACATTCAGGTTGTCCAAATCCAATTCGGAAGCCTTGTTTCCGACCAACTAAGAAACACTTCTAAATGATGTATTATGATGTTTGGAAACTGTTTCAGACTTTCCAAATCATTTCTGAATGGCATTTGGAGTAACTGAGTCATTTGGAGCCGACTCGTACAGGTCTACGGACCGCATTTCCAAACGAGCGATGTCCGATTCAGACAGCCTTCCCGAATCGGTTGTTCCGACACGGATTGTCTCTTGCAATCTGACTTTGGGGGCCCGTAGCAGGCCCCCCCTTCACCCAGAGGCCCTTTGAATTGTACCCATGGGTCCCCCCTTTCCAACCATGCACAGTGTGACAGGCACCTTGGGGTGCCTGCCACAGGATGCACGATTTTCCACAACCACTCATTTTTCAATGGGAGCCTATGTATTCGATTGGAACACAGGCTCCCATTGAAGTCAATGGGAGTCCGACTGAACGGTGTTGGGAAGCATTGAAATCGGTTGGACGGACTCCCAGAATCCAATTCGGTCAGAAACCATTCCGAAACTGATTTGGTCGGAATGGTTTCCGATTGACATCCTAATCGGCCCCTCAGTCTGATCCACCAAGTGCAGCTAAGACAATGAAAAATGTAGGCTTCATCCTAAGTCTGACTTATCTCTTGAGCAAAAAAACTAACCACCTGACCTCTATATGCCCTTTCTTCCTACACAGACCCATTGGGATGTGGTCCAGGAGACCGTTTTGAGCCACCTTGATTATTGCAACTCTCTTTTTCTGGCTGCCCCTTTGGTTCTGCTGAAAAAGCTTCAGTGCATTTAAAATGCAGTTGCAAAGTAAGCGTTTGTACTGCCTCAGTACCCCTCTGCTTCTACTGCTTTGGGTAGGCTTCATTAACTCCCAGTGGCAAAAATAATAGATTTTAAATTATTTGTCACGTGCATAGAACTGTCCATCACATCGCATCCTTCTACCTGAGGAAAAAATGTAACATCTGTATGCCCGATAGTTCACTCTATCTGCACTTCAGAAAGGATTTGAAGACTTGGCCGTACAGACACTAGATTGAAGTGACCTTGAATGTTAGACCATTTGGGCTATTGCTGTGTCTTGGTTGCTGTGTTTTCCTTAGTCTCTCTCCACCAGAAAACCTGTATACGTAAATTGCAGGCTCAATAAATGGTATAATAAATGTAGAGAAAAGGCCTCCTATTGCATGATCATCCTTATCGTTTTAGACTGATTTTGCTATACTTTGACTCTGTGCACAAGGGGCTCTGCTTGTGCTCTAACCCCCAAAACATGTTGACATTGGCTACACTCCTAATTGTCATATTTAATTTATCTATAAGTCCCTAGTATATAGTACAAAGTTCAGCAGGTCTGTAAGATGAATATCAATAGAGGACTGCAGCACATATTGTCCCACCACTAAAGTGACAAAGCAAAGAATGTTTCCAGGTCTGCCAGTGCAGGTTGGATATGCAGTTTTAAACTGTATTTTGGCCTAGCAAAACAAACCTTTTGAAAGCCCTGAACCTTCCTTTTTGAAAACTGTAAGTCACCCATAAGGTAGCTCCTACATGTCAACAGGACAGGATGCATGGTATTTAAAAGAGTAGGGTATTTATTATTGTGTTTTACACGTCGTGGCAGCAAGAAACCTCAAATGTAGCTTGTCACAGTGGCAAGGCTGACTTTTCCATCAAATTTAATGGCCAAGTCGGACTTTATACTATTATTGTGGAAAATATACTTTTAGAAAGTGGCCATTTTCGTGCCTAAGCCAACAGGACCGTTTTGCAAGTGTACAGTTTTGCATGACTGCTGTGGTTCCTCTGTGGTGAGATGTGTATTACTACCAGAGAGTGGTAAAAGGGCTTGAGTGTGGGGAGGTGTTTTTCTTCCTTGGCAGGATGGCCTGCGGGTTGTGCCCAGTATCTGACTGAGCTTCAAATGAATCAGACTTTGTCACTGACAGATTATGCACACATTGTGACCTGTCTCCCCCTAGTGAGCTAGGATTCCAAACCCAAAAGGAGAAGAACTACTCCAGTACCGATCTTCATTGACCATGGAGGATGACTTGCTCATTTCCTGTCTGCCCCTCTAGGGGAGGCACACAAACTCTGTACAAGGGAGGAAAAGCTCTTTCATATTGGTTTTGAAAAGAAAGGTGCACTGTGGAATTGTTTGCTGTAGGCCACACAGCAACTGCTGCAAAAGTGAGTAGGGGGTACCATGGGGACTTTGTCTCTATTAATCAGAGAGGGGCCAGGACTCACCCTCACTCACAGGCTAGTGTCCTTAGCACTCTCTTCAGAATATTGCTTGGCTTGTGGAAGACAGAAGAGGGGCATCACCTGCTGCTGTGACCTGTGAGGACAACCCCAAGGGCCAGACCTGCTCCCACTTGTACCCGAAACAGAGAAATAGACTCTATTAGACATTGTTGTCAATGTTGATGTGCTCTGCATGTGATGTGTGTGTGCCGCATTTTGGGGGAGTCGCCCCTGCAGCTCTGATTTGGCTGCCCATTATCCCATACATGCGGTGTGCCTCTGACTTCTGTGCTTATACGGTGCTGGGATGTTGCATACTTGGGTGCATTGGTCTCTTGGTGGGAGTTGGTGGTCTGGGTTTGTCAGCAGATGTGCTATGCTTACTTGTGCATGTGTGCCATTGTACCCATCTCCCCCCGTCCCCCCAGGCCCTGGTGGTTACTCACCCTGTTGCTGTTGTGTCCGGTCATGTTGAGCAGTCTCCGGGCCCCTGACTCCTGCCACCGTCTCCCCACTGATGACTGTGGACACCATTTCCTCCATCTCGTCCAGCTCCTCCTGTGGCGCAGGACTCCCACCTCCAGTTTGCATTGCTGCCTTCCGGTTGGAACACTGACATAATATCAACAAGCAAAATATAGAATGGACATAATATTGATGCCAAAATATTGAAGTACAGAATATCGTCTCCCTATCTACAAACAAGTAAGTACAAAAATATCGAAGACAAAATATCGTTGGTTAAAATATAGAATGTAAAAATATCGAATTTGTAAAATATGTTAAAAGTGACATTAACTTAATTAAATAATCAATATAATTAAGTAAAACATACTTAAAATTATTATAAAATGTTAAAAATAATATATGTAATCTCTTTAAAAAAATGTAAATCACTGTTGGATAGTGGGAGGGTAAAATATACTATTCCCACTCCAGTGGAACAGTAGTGAGAGCGTTGGATAGCGGGAGGGTAAAATTGACTATTCCCACTCCAGAGAGTGCAACAGTAGGGAAAGTGTTGGATAGCAGGAGGGTAAAAATTAATGTTCCCACTCCAGTGAGTACAACAATAGGGAAAGCATTGGATAGCGGGAGGGTAAAAATTACTATTCCCACTCCAGTGATTGCAACAGTAGGGAAAGCGTTGGATAGCGGGAGGGTAAAAATTACTATTCCCACTCCAGAGAGTGCAACAGTAGGGAAAGCGTTGGATAGCGTAGGGGTAAAAATTACTATTCCCACTCCAGTGAGTGCAATAGTAGGGAAAGCATTGGATAACGTAGGGTTAAAAATTACTATTCTCACTCCAGTGAGTGCAACAGTAGGGAAAGCGTTGCATAGTGTAGGGGAAAAATTACTATTCCCACTCCAGTGAGTGCAATAGTAGGTAAAGTGATGATTTAATATTTAAATTAATTATCAATCCCAATAAAAAAATATTAAAAATGAATTCCCAACTACAACATATTTAATAATGAATTTATTATAAATACCCCAAAATGTTATTTATTAAAAAATAATTACCTAATAATAGTTAATTAACAACCAATTCATTTTCAATACCAAAAATGTAATAAGTAATACAAAAATTACCAATTAATAATTATAATACACAAAAATAATTTTGATAATTACTTAATTACAATTAAATTGCTTTCCACCCTATTCAACTATAAACCCACAACCCGCTCCGAATAATAAATTAATACAATTAACATCATTATCAATTAATCAATTAATACAAATTAATTACCAATTAATAAAAATGAATTACCAATTAATAATTAATTAACAATAAATAAAAATAAATATTTACTTAATTACAATTAAATTACTTCCCACCCTATTCCCCTATAAACCCACAACCAGCTACAGAACTAAAACACAAAATTAAATTAAAAATAATTAATAATTCCTAAAAAAAGTATATTTAATTTACTATAATTAAATTACTTCCCACCCCAATCCCCTATAAACCCACAGCCCGCTACGGAACTAAAATAAGCAAAAAATATTTTACATACATTTCTTAACTTTAAAAAATAATTAAACATACATTACAAAAATAATATACACTTTTAACACATATACTAACATACGAAACACTTAAAAAAAGTTGATATTATTAAACATTCGATATATTTTAATGCCTATATTATGTACTTTGATATTTTGACAGTCAATATTACTTACCTGCATGTCGATATTATTATCCACTATATTATGTCGATTCGATATTATGTCCATTCTATATTTTGAATTTGATATTCTGTTCATGCTATATTTTGAATTCGATATTCTGTCCATTCTATATTTTGAATTTGATATTGTGTCTAGCTACCCATCTGGTTGTTTGCCTCTTGACCTCTTCCATTGTCCTCTTCAGCACTCCGACTGCATTCACCTTGTCCACGATGGTCTGCCATATTCCATTTTTGGTTCCCAGTGACACAGTGTAGGTGACGAACAGTAGTTGATGGTGTTCTATCACCTCCGTTATCAGGATCCTGTTTTCCTGCAGACTGAACCGTTTCTTCTTACTCTTCTTGTCCTTGCCCTTCCCTGACCCTGAGGTCCCAGGCTGGTCCTCCGGGGGGTTTGTGGGGTTCTGGTTGCCTCTGCACTTGCTCCGGCTGACTCCATTGTGCTTCGCTGTTGTTTGGCTTTTGTATGTGTTTTTTTTCTACTTTTGTGGTGCTTTTTCCCACCTGTCACGTGGGGATTGCAGATCTGTGGCTGGTTTTTGCTGATTTTTGTATCGCGATTTTCGTCAGGGCTCTTAAATATCTAACTGATAGGTAAATATGGTTAATATGATATGGTAAGCCTCAAAGTGGAAAGCGGCAGCTCAGCCCTGCCGGTTATCATGCCGTTACATGAGATTACGCTGTTTTACAGGCCGTACATCAGGACCTTCTCGTCAATAAGTCCCTTGAAGTGAAAGTGGTGACTTGGACCTTGTTTTACTTCTAAATTGACCCTGGATATCTGGAACTCTCCATTTCCTGGGCGTGAGATTTCGCTATACATGCCGCTTTCCACTTTGAGGCTTACCAAAGCATGTTAACCATATTTACCTATCAGCTGGATATTTAAGAGCCCTGACGAAGTTCCCTCTGGCAAATTGGAAACGAAACGTGTTGGCTGTGTGCCAGTTTTAGAGATTAATCAAATAAAAGAAGTAACTTTGGAAGGAATTTGGCTTGCTTGATTGACTCCGCAACGAGTGCCACTTCCATTTTTCTTGAACATTTGGCCACTATTGGCACCTTCGGACAGTGGGTGCAGGAAGTGATTGCACCACTCACTACTAGATTTTACACAAGGATTTGATGTGCTTGACCCTTGTCTGCTGTTTGTTCTTTTACTGTTAACCTGGATATGAAAGGTACTTCTTCAAAAAGGATGGCTAAATTATGGGACCCCCCGACTACCTGCCTGAATATTAGGGATAGATGTAACTTTCAAGCTTAATTAGGAAGGGTGCGAGTTGACACACTATCAGTTGGGTCCAATGATTGTAGCCATCTAGGGACAGGACATGGTAATCAAGACCCCCTTTCCATAATGCTTTTATCATAAAGGCTTTCTTGTTGGGCAGACTACTAAGGTAAAAGGAAGCCTGGAGGTTTCAGTTGCAACAATTATGGCAAATGAGGACAAAAAAATCTATCTTCCCACACATAGCGTAATAATTGGCAGAAACAGGAATCTTCATATTACTTGATGTTCTCCCTGGAGCAATTTTTAAAGTACAGGAGGTAAAAGAAGGTTAATACAGGCTGTCATTGTAACAGCCACAAATAGTAAAGACTTTCTTTCTAAAGAATTGGCTCAACGCAATTAAGTTCAAATGTCTGCCATAATATTAATCCGCAAATTGCCATCCTTATTGCATTTTTGGCATTCATTGATGTGAAACCCCCAACTACACAGTGATGATGCAACAGTTAGATGACATTGATTTGAGCAATAGCACTCATAAATATCTGGCAAATATATTGGGTTCAGTAATTTAGATACAATGTAAATTGTTCATAACCGATTACATTGCATGAGTGGGCAAGCTGTAAGTTCCATTTGTCATTACAAATTAGGTATGTTTTAGTAACATATCCCTCAGATTTGCTATATTATAATATATGCAAGAGATGTCTAAAATGCTTCATAGTAAGTATTGCCCTAGTGGCCCATTAGTGAAGTTCAATATTGAAGCTTTTACCACCGCCACTTTACAGTTAAAAGAGAGAACAATGTACATCTGTATGTCTTTGCACAAAACCAAATGAAAAAAGGGGGAACTTTATAATCTTAAAGACATTTGGATAAATTAAATAGTCAACAAGATCCAAAGATAGTTTTTCACCGCTATTGAGCCCCTTGGGTTAACATGTTTCCACTTCTAAGATATACCTGTACTCTAAAAGCCTAATTAATAGCACTCTGAAGCCTGCCCTCAATTTTTTGAGTATGCAGTCAATGGCAAAATATTTCTATAAACTAGCATTAGTGTTATACCTCACAAAATGTCTCACAACTTTATAATTGATTTTTAAATTGCCTGCATATTTTCAAGAAACCATTTCCTTGTTTCTACCCAAAGACTGCTGCTCTCATACATGGTGGGTGCAGGGGCTCACGAGGGCGGTCTCGCATACAATCTGTTTTACCTCCACACAGGAAGAACAAACTGACAGACATGTTTTGGCCCACTGGCCTTTGTCAATGTCAGCATCCATTTGACATTCTCAAAATGAAATACTCAAACAACACCATTGGATGGAAAGAGTGATATGGAAACAGATGATGGGCCTCAGACATCTTTTAGACAAATATACATTTCTATGGCAGCCATTTTGAAATGTGATGAAATTCATTGTTCATCATTATTTTTTTACCATAGATGTCACTTAATCCCTATACTGCGTCTTCGGCTACTAATTCCAAGGTTCCAAAGAATACATTAAAATGTGCATTTCCATAAATACTTTATAAACAGCAAATTTAAAACCATGTTTTAAAAAATTTATTTTTTTGAATATTCCGAATAAGATATACTTTCTCTTCTCCTCCCTCAAATCCATTCCAAGACAGATTATGCTCTCACTTTCCCATTCAAAGCATATTGATCAGTTATGCACCATAGTGATGAAACATTTGTATTACATGCATCACATTAATGCCAGTAATGCACACTATATCAATATAGCCCACCTATGATTATATAATACCTCAAACGGAAACATTGTGTGCATATTTGTGTGTTTTTACTCATTTCAATTTTTTGACGCACTGGGAGCAATGTTATCAGTTTAGTTATTTATGTTGGGGCTCTTTTTGAAAACAGGAACGTCATATGATTATCTGTATATTCACCATCTGACCTGAATTGTTTACATCTGCAGCATCCAGCCATTATAATGTATAATGTGGTAGAACAAACTTTAGATCTTGTCATTACAGATGAAACATGTTGCTTTTCTTTTTTGTTTGTCCTTTCCTTTTTCCGATTTCCCTCTGTTTTTGTATTTATTTAGTGTTATTTGTGAATCCAGCGATACATTGCAGGTAATTCAATCCAGCCAGTCAATGACACACACAGGCTTGAGAACACACAGGTATTCACAGGGCATTTATGTTGCTACGAAAAGCCCCACAAAAAGGGGCATATGTAAAAACACCTAACACCACCACAACATCACTATGGGTGTCTTATTTACAAGGTAGCAAAGTGAAGTTGTGGTGGCGATAGGGGCTTAGCCTTAGTTACAAGGCAGTGTTACGCCACTCAACATGGCTTAATGCTGCCTTGTAAATAAGACACCATTTCACCCTGTACTTAGCGTGAAAGGGGATGGCAATGAGTGTTGCGGTGGGTCTTGATTTTGACGTTGCCCCCTATTTACAAGAGTGGCGTAAATAGGAGGCAGCGTCAAAATGAAGACACGGGAAAACGTGGTCTTAAACAGGCAAAACGTGGACAAATGCTTTATTTCTCCTCGATGTTGCTGTTTCCATGGGTGTTGCGTTGTGCAGCTCACATGGAAACAGTAAATTGTCATTGATTGTTTATGAGCAGGAAGGTAACCTTCCTGCACATAAATAATACAAAATATGTTTTGCCCTTTCTGGGGCCGATTCCGATCCGGGTCGGAGGGGCACCGTACGCGATCCGGTTGGAAAAACTACGAGCCGTAAGCGCGTTTTCCGCCCGACTCAAACCGCTGTACGAGCAAGCAAGTACTATGCAAGCTACGTGAAATTCACCGACCGAGTCGTTTCCGGGTCCGAACCGCTCCGTACGTCTCGGTCGTAAGCTAACCGTGGCGTGCAATGGATGCGATTTACGACCGAGCCAGTACGATACACGCGTCGGATAGCCTGTGTGAGCCAGAGTGTCCGGCTCGCAAAACATCCGGGTGGTTGCCTTTGGGGGTCCGCGTCGGACCCCCTGACACCTGCAGCCCTACAACTCGGACACAGGGGTAGACCCAAGGGTCCCCCCAACATAGGCATATATGATGCGGATGGCACCGACACATACCCACTGTAGGGGGCACCCTTGTGCGAGATGTACCCATTCAGTCAATGGGAGCCCATGTACGCATCGTACGACCGGCTCCCATTGACTTTTATGGGAGTCCGACCGAACCTAGTCCGGCAGCATACGGCCGCATCGTACTCGCTTGGTCGGACTGCAGGACTCCGGCTCGGTCGGTAAACACTCTGGATCTGGCTCGGTCGGAGTGCTTTCCGACCCAGATCGGAATCAACACCTCTGTGTCTGCTACATTAAGCAGCGCACATAAAAGTTACAAAACATTATTTAAAGATTGTTTATGTGCAGGAAGGGAGACCTTCCTGCACATAACTAATCTTTCCCTCAACGCAGACACCCTTGCACTATGGTACAAGGGGGCCTGCGTTGATGCTAGACTGTGAAGTTTGGCACCAGCCATGGGGGAAATGCAGGGCTGCACCATATTGTTTTTAATATGGTGCAGCCATGCATTTCTGAAGTGGCGGACTGTGGCGTTAAGCCAATAAGGTGTAATATGCCCCCAAGTGTTTTATGTAACCGACACAAAAATAGTGATCCCAGCAAGTCATATATGCGAACATCTCAGAACATAATTAAGTTCGAGGCGTATGCATTGAAAGTGCGCTCCATCCATAAAACACATGCTAAGGACAGCGCCACAGAAAATATAACAATGCCACCACAGTAAGTATCCCTACAGAAACATTATCACCTCTCACCGTGTTCAGAGGAGCATCTCTTCATACCAGCAATCAGGTGCAACTTATACAAGATAAAGGAACCAAAAGTCAGTCTTCTGTGCCATTTGTACTAGACAGCAGTCACCACCCACAAAACTACTAGAGCATGTTATTATGAGCTTAATGCGATTTCTTTTGTGTAGAGACACTATGGGGCCCATTAGGATGGCAGGCGGACTTTAGTCTGCCCGCCACCCTAGCGGTGCTGGGACTGGCCGCCAGTGTTGCGGTGTCCCGCACCAGCAAATAGGATGCCACTGTCAACGTGGCGGTGGCATACTCCATTTCTAGCATTGTGGCGGGTGGTGCTCATAGCACCACCCGCCACAATGCTGGGAATGCACTGTGTGCATTGTCATGCACAAGGTGACAGGCACCGCGAGGTGCCTGCCAACATGTCCATGACAATGCAGGGGCACCATGTGCACCCCCCACCCATGGGCCCCCAAAGCCAAAACCACCTGCATTTCCATGGCGTAGTCTCCGCCATGGAAAGGCCATTCTCCGCCATCATCCTAATATGGATGGCATTGCCTGCAAGGCACCGACACCATATTCCCGGGTTTTTATGCCCGGTAGGCAATCGGGCGGATTGCCTACCGGCGGAAAACCGGCAAACGGTCTTCCCGTCTGTCGGGGTCCCCCTCACCATCGTAATGTGGCGGGGGAAAAAGTCATGCCGGCGAAGGAGTTTAGCGGGTGGAATGCCACCGCCATATGGGCGGTGGCAATCCGCCCGCTATCGTAATGACCCCCTAAATCTTTCTGCCCGTAAGGCATGCACTACCTTATTAAGCATATGACAAACACTCCCCAACAGGTAAACTAGTGCATGCTCCACCATTCCCAAATGTCAAGAACGCTAATTTCACGTAACCTTTTTTTTAACGTTTTTTTAATTCTATTTCCTAACTATAACATGCCTGTAACCTTTGGTTTCTTCAGGGAATTAGAAAGGTTTTGTTAATTTTACTTCCTATCTGTAACCTGTAATCTTTGTGAGTGGGTGTGTGATTGGCTGAATGGGACTGTGAGTTGGTGTGTGAGTGGCTGTATGGGTCTGTGAGTGGATGTGTGAGTGATTATGTGGGTGTGTGAGTGGCTCTGTGGGTGTGTGAGTGGTTGTGTGCGGCTGTGTGGGTGTGTGAGTGGTTGTGTTAGTGCCTTTATGGTTGTATGATTGGCTGTGTGGGTCTGTGAGTGTATGTGATAGGGGCTGAATGGATGTGTCAGTGGGCATGTGAGTGTCAACATAGGTGTGAGTGACTGGGTCAGATTGGAACCTCACCTACCCCTTTTTGAACAAGAGTCACAGTTCATTAGAAAAGTTCCACCAAATAGGAGTACTTTATACTGGTTAATTAGTTAGTGCTAACTCATTGGGTAATAAATAGTACATATTCTACACTTAAGGTGCATAACTGACCAGGAGGAAATGTCTATAGCGACCTTTTGTGTGTTTTGGCAATATGATTGTTCTTCGTGCATCTTCATCCATAAATTAGTGATAACATGAATACTCATAAAGAGAAGACAACAAGATGAGGTAAGTACACATTTAAAGAAATAAAACAAATTCCTTTGAGCGTGCTGCATTGCAAAATGCGATGCAGCGCGTGCAAAGAAATTCGTTTTATTTATTTAAATGTGTACTTACCTCCGTTCATCTATATTCCGGTGTTTACATTTCGCCACCCTGACCCTCACCCACCCCGCCTCACTGCCCCACCGAACTCCCTCCACGGACCACTACTGGTGGGCACCCCAATACATAGGGAGATGGCCCTGGGGAATGGCAGTCCCCAGGGCCAATAATGCAAAATACAAATCCCTCATTTTGCACCAAATTTTAATGTAAAATACGATCGTACCTAATTTTTAGCACAAGAACGCATTTGAACAAAAGCACCATTAACAACAGCCATTCGTGTTCTGTGTTGTCCCTGCATGTTTCCAGTAACATTTTACCACAAGTTACACATTTGCCGTACATTTTTTAAGCGAAGGTTGCATAATTACAAAAAGTGGCATGATGACGTAATTTCAGGAATTTTGCATAACAAGTGTAAGGTGAGATTCCAGAAATTCCACAATCTATATCAGCATGATTTAATTAGGGTACAGGCATACATTTTACAAGCTTTGCACTTAAAACACTTAGTAAATCAGTGGTTGTTTTACCCACATATTTTCATTCTCTGTATTAACCAAATGACTTGGTGAAAGCTCATCTGTTAATGGTCTAGCCCTGCAGACTGTTATGGCTGCTTTATTAGGTAAAATAATGTTATTATATAATCCAACAACAACACATTTAAATAGATTTTGAGCATACGGTTGATTGTATTATGTCTCTTACCGTAATCATTCAACCCAAAAAAACAATTACTCTCTATTTCTGTTTTTTCACTTTCTCTGTGGCTTGATTCAGTAGCTTGTTACTATATTCTCTTGGATGAAATCTGCAGAGTACAGTGTTATGTACTCTCCAGATCTCATTACAATTCATCAAAATAACTTCTAATATATATGGCAACTTGTGTTACTGCACATATCGTAATTATTAGTTTTGCCGTTTGTATCACACATGATGCATACTGTTGTAAGAAATAATACACCTTCTGGATAAAGTTCCACAGGTCAAACCTTCCAATATTTTTCAAAAGAATTAATCCAGGTAAATGGCAGGAATTATTTGAGCTGTATGCACCATGATTCACCTGTTAAGAACAATTTCAGAGGCAAAACTTATCATAGGTGATACTTATCACACACAACAAATTCTGTCGCATCTGTATACATTTTTATTGTCGCGATAATTTTTACGCAAAAATGTGGGTCACTTGTAATGAGTGGATCAGTGAACTACCTGGCTATACTCTTTAGTTAGAAAAAAAGAGAGCAAAATTGAGCCTATAGTTAAGGTTGAGCTTTTTAATCACAATAAAAAAGTTTTACTTTGTTGAAACAAAAGAGACCCTATATCTAGAAGTAGTGAGCTGTGAAGCTCATGCCTGCAAGGAACAGATGATAATTGGACTTGATTTCATTTACAATATTCTGCTTGTTTATCTTTCTTGGACACAACTCTGAGCAAGCAATGAGCAAGGGTAAAGCAGGCTAATTCATTTAGGGTTGCATTATATACTATTACTATTTTTCGTTCTGTTTGTTTCGTGGCTAGACCCCATAAAACTTGCAGAAACAGCAATATACTCTATAAATAAACATATAAACAATAGTCATCGTATACTAAGCTAAAATAGTCACTTGTGTACATTGCATTGGTCCTGCACTTGATTTCTGTACATCACATTGGTCCCATGGTTCAAGCAAGCTCTAATTGTGTCAATAAAATTACAAGGTACATAGGGCAACAGTAAATACTAACATCAGATTCTAAATTTCAAGGACAGATAAATATACAAAATATTTAAAATCATTGTGCCTTACAAGGTAACCGTCTGCATGAACTTATATCCTTGCAGAGTCAGCAGGTCGGCCTTTGTGTATTAACCTAAGTCGGAAGTCACTTAAAAAGGCAATTTCAATATGTCTTAAAAGCTATCCAAATCAGTTTTATCCCAAAAGAAATGTAAAAAACATTGCTAGAAAGTCAAATTGGTTAGCCAATGCATGATACCAGATAGATCTAAAAATATTATGAGTGTTTTGAATACAAGGAAAACCACAACCCTTTCCTTCTCATCCAAATTGCTTATATGTAGCATAAACAATAAGAGGATCGGTGCTTGTCTGTAATATAGTAGAAGCTACTCAGTAGTGCCTTATTCTAAAGTTAATGCAAATTGGCTTGATCAAAATACTTCTGACTCTTTTATACAGAGGGCAAAACAATAGTAAATGATCTAAATCTTATATTGGGGCCCCACAAGAGGTACATAATGCTTCGATCTCGTGCCATTTGTTTAAGAATTGGCCTATGTGAAGAGACCTCATCCTAAATGTAATATTCAAGGTTCTGGCTTGGTAAGGGCTGATGGCATTCATGTAAGATTCAAAGACAGGAGTGCACCTATGAGTGTGAAATATTGCCGTAAGACTACCAAGTCTAATATTTATGTGATTTTGCTCATTTGAAAGGAGCCAAAAGTTCACCGTGACTGCTGTTAGTGATCCACCATTAATGGTAGAAGGATCACTCCATAGTAAATGTATGCCTCCTGCCTGAAAACTATTTGTTATGTGAGAAAACCATTTGATGGAATGAAATTCTGTCCTACCCAGAAAGCTCAATTAGAGCTCTTCTAAAGGATTCTAATTAAGGACTTGTCCAGAATCTGACCCATAAGAGGAGTGGTCTTAGGGCAGCTATGTTGCACACTCATTTGAGCCCTCAGTCAAAAACACTAAAGCACCATATTTATGAGACCAGTTACCTTGCACTTGCATCACACGTGATGCATGCATGACGCAACTCAAAAATGAGATTTATGAAGCCATGTAAGGCCAGTTTAGGTGGCCCAGAGTGGCTTCATAAATCTGTTAGTAATGCAACGCAGTGCAAATCGCTGTGTTGCGTTACTCTGCCCTGGGAAGGCATTCCATAGGAATTGCGTGGGTATTCCTGTGCACCTTCCATGGATTTTGACGAATTTCCAGATTTACTGGGAATGCACCAAAATCGCACAGCACAGAGCAACAAGGTGACTTGGTGCACTGTGCTGCATCACTTTGCATTGAATATGTCCCATACAGGTGTACTTTGGGGTACCTGAAAAAAGGCATTTTCTTTAACAGCCAATTTTTTCATTCTCACATGGCCCCTAATTTCAGCTCCTTACAGAGCTCCACTCTGGACTTTAGCACGGTATATCTCAATATCTGGCAATACATGTGTAGGGACGTTTTTTAGTATTTTTCTAAGGTACTGAGAGGACCAGAACATGGACTTATCTAGTCTGATTCTGAGATAAACAAAGCTTTCTACCTTCTGCAATAAGGATCCCTTCATACTGAAGCTACATTTAAATGATTTATGAGGATTGAAGATCATTTTCTTTGTTTTCAATGTATTCATCTCTTGTCCCCTTCCATCATAAAAATCTGTAAATGTCTAAAAGGTTTTGCAGCCCAAAGGGAGTGCGAGAGTTTAGTAAGGTGTTGTCTCCAAACAAAAGAGCTGTTATGTGAATTCCATAAGTCTAGGAGAGTCCTGGGGACAACCGGTCGTAAAACGTATCACTTTATTAATATAAAGAGTAAATATGGTGGTGGCCAAGACGCATGCCGGGCGTACTCCTCTCTCAATTTTTGCATGGTTAGTTAACTCACCCCGAGTGCACTGCACTTGGGAGTAATTTGCTTCATGCAATCTCACAATGATGTAAACAGGTCAGGACTCATTCCCAAACTCCCTAAAATAGACCACAAAAAATCCCTCAAAACTATAGCAAAAGCCATTTTAAGATCTACAAATGCCACGTACTCTTTTGTTAGCTGGAGATATTTCCAACAAATTAAAGTGAACTGGAATATCTGGTTGACTGTGCTATCCTTTGGTCGAAAACCTGCTTGTGGGAGGGGGGAGGGGATATATTTGCTTCTGTTATCCAATATTGCAATTTATCTATAACTTGATGGCAAAATACGTTCTGGAGGTTATCAATCAAACTAGTTGAACGACAGTTCCCAGGAATACTTCTGTCACCCTTTTTGTACCCAGTAATAACTTCCGCTCCCTGCCAAGAGTCAGGGATACTGTTACCATTTGCAATTTTATTTGAAAGTTTTTTGCTGCAAGGAACCCAGACAGACATTTCTGAGACGTATTTTTTCAGGCCCAGGAGCCTTCCTGGGTAGAGAAATGCAATCTGGAGTTCTCTCAGGATAAGTCATTAGAACCGGTTTTACTTTACTCGCATCCAAGGTCTCAGTGGAAGGTTTATGTGCCCTATATAAAGAAGCAAAAAAATATTCCACAGGTGTGGAGAGATATGGGACTCCAATAGGCTTAAGGCGGCTGTGCTGCCATGCACAACAATATGCCAGAAGCCTTTGGTGTTCCTCAATCTGTATGCTTTGACTAAATCATCCCAGTTGGCAACTATACATTTCTATTTGGTTTCAGAAATAATTTCTTTGTACCTTACTCTCGTGGCTCTGATCCTCTGTATGTCGCCCTGCTTAAGAGCCATATTTAGCCTTCCAACAGATGTTGTTGTACCAGGGGAAAATGTTTACCTTCAATGGATTGCTAAATCAGTTTTCTACTGTACATATTGATCCCAGAGTGCTTAACAGGCTCTGATGTGGCTCAATAACGGGGTCCTCACTAGATAGATTACCAGCTAGGGTACCAATAAGTAGGTTAAATGTATTGCAGGTTTGTGTCATTGTTAGAACTGGGGGTCTCTAGTTGGCAAAGGTAGGTACCTTTGACCAAATAGGGACCCTTGCTTCTAAATCAGGGAAAGGGGATTACACTACTGGATAACCCCTGCTCACCCCCTTGTTAGCTTGGCACAAGCAGACAGGCTTATCTCAGAGGCAGTGAACACATACAGTAATACAGTGAAAACACTACAGATGGAGACCACACAGGTTTTATAAAAATAAGTATTCTTTATAGAGACTTAACACAAGACCACAAACGACTAAAGTCCACAATACTGTCCTCAAAATAGACTTAAAAATGGTAGAAGTAACTTAGTTCAAGTTGATGATAAATGCGACAAAGTTCTCACAAAAGTACCTGGATGCGTAAAGCAATACAAACAAAAGGTTCGCAGGGATGTAGATGAGTCGGATCCTTACTTCGGGGGAGATGATGCGTCGCACCTCAATGCTTGCCCAGAGTAGGGGATGTGTATTGGTCCTTAACGAAAGGGAGGTGATGCGTTGATTCTCGTACTGCGTTCCGGTTAGATGCGACAAGATTGCGCCGCGATGTGACAATCTGGTGCAATGCGATAAGATGGCGGTATAAAGATAGAATATCGACGGGAAAATATCGACTAGCATTAATATCGTGGTAAGAATATCGACTGTGAAAAATATCGTTACAGAAAATATCTTTTTTAAAAATATCGTTTCGTGAGAATGACAAAAATATCGTCATTAAAAAATATCGATGAACAGAATATCGTTGAACAAAATGTCGTTTCATATAATATCGACAGAAAAATATAATTTGTTATAAAATTTTAAAAAAAATATGTATTATGTTTTTAAAAAACTTACAAAACTCCTACTAGTAATAATATGTGTTTAAAAATATTTTCTACAAAAGAATTGTTAAAATTTTAGTAGCGGGTTATTGGTATTATAGGGGATAAGGGTGGGTAGTCATTTAAAATTTGGTTTATAAAATATTTATAAAATGTAAACAAATTAGAAAATATTTAAGAAATCGTTTTGTTTGGAGTTAGAATAGTAATTTATTATGGTTTACTATCCAGCACTTTCCCTGACTTATGTTGGATTGGAGTTAGAATAGTAATTTATTATGGTTTACTATCCAGCACTTTCCCTGACTTGTGTTGGATTGGAGTTAGAATAGTAATTTATTATGGTTTACTATCCAGCACTTTCCCTGACTTATGTTGGATTGGAGTTAGAATAGTAATTTATTATGGTTTACTATCCAGCACTTTCCCTGACTTATGTTGGATTGGAGTTAGAATAGTAAATTATTATGGTTTACTATCCAGCACTTTCCCTGACTTATGTTATGTTTGGAGTTAGAATAGTAATTTATTATGGTTTACTATCCAGCACTTTCCCTGACTTATGTTATGTTTGGAGTTAGAATAGTAATTTATTATGGTTTACTATCCAGCACTTTCCCTGACTTATGTTGGATTGGAGTTAGAATAGTAATTTATTATGGTTTACTATCCAGAACTTTCCCTGACATATGTTGGATTGGAGTTAGATTAGTAATTTATTATGGTTTACTATCCAGCACTTTCCCTGAGTTATGTTATGTTTGGAGTTAGAATAGTAATTTATTATGGTTTACTATCCAGCACTTTCCCTGACCTATGTTATGTTTGGAGTTAGAATAGTAATTTATTATGGTTTACTATCCAGCACTTTCCCTGACTTATGTTGGATTGGAGTTAGAATAGTAATTTATTATGGTTTACTATCCAGAACTTTCCCTGACATATGTTGGATTGGAGTTAGATTAGTAATTTATTATGGTTTACTATCCAGCACTTTCCCTGAGTTATGTTATGTTTGGAGTTAGAATAGTAATTTATTATGGTTTACTATCCAGCACTTTCCCTGACTTATGTTGGATTGGAGTTAGACTAGTAATTTATTATGGTTTACTATCCAGAACTTTCCCTGAGTTTACAATTTATTTTTGATCAAAAGGGTATTTAGTCCTCTGGAACGCGTAGACCCTCGGTTTGAGTCGTCACATACTGTAACTACATATTCTGTGGGAAAGTTATGTCAATCCTGGCTGCGACATTCCACCTTAGCATCTGTCAAAGTTCATTTATCGAAGTTACATGAGAAAATAGATTTGAATTCTTTTGTTAAAGGTCCTGTGGGTGGGAGAACCAAAAGGTGGGCGTATGCTATTTACAACGAAGTGTGGAAATTTTCTTCAATTGAGGCGGCTTCAAGATTGAGAGCTATTGACCAAGCAAACATGGAAAAGGTTTTAGCCGTTATAGATAACATCATTAGCACTCTCTCTTCCAGAATTTATACATTAGATAATATTGTTTCGTCAGTTGTTGATATTGTGCATGATGATATGTCTGTGTTATATAATGGTCAAAACCAGTTGCGTTCTGTTATGCAGTTTGTATGGACTTTGCAGACGTTAAAGGCAGGGAGGGTCCCTTGGGACTATTTGAGCACTACATCGTTATTCATTCCTTGTAACATTACTGATAAGTAGTTATTTATGTCCATGAAAGATGCTAAATATTCATTATTACATATTGAAAAATTAGAACCGTTACCTTTCTCTGTGGCGGAAATCAATTCAGTCACGTGGGTTATATACGGGTTGATAACTCTACCCTTCGCACTTCTTAAGTTTACGTCTTGTATGAAACATTATGCTCTGGGTAGATATGAACAGCTGGGCACCGCTTTCATACATGAGGTTTGGTCCCTCCCCTTTACGTATAGTTGTATTAGGGACGGAACTGAGGTTTATCTGAAGGGTGAGGAATGTACCACCACACCAGATCATTTCTTGGTATGTAGGCACATTCAATTACACGGTGCATGCAATGTTCAAGCCCCGATTTTGGCCTGCGTCCTACGAGGTGTCCCAGTGCCTGTGATTACGCCTTCTTTGACGCTGCTTGCAAACAGTAGTTATTTAATTTTGAATAATGAAGCTTGCTGCGGGATGTTAGTGGGAATCCCATATATAGTAACTGTATCGGAGAGGGTTGTCTCCTGCAATAATGTTCTCTTTTCACCCCCGCACGGGCGGCTGGATGTTTCCATCTGGCCTTCGATTCCAACCTTGAAAGGAGAGTTCAACTAGTTGAGCAGAATAAGAGCTGTATTGTTCCAAAAAGAGGTGTCATTGACTTCCTCCCGTGAAACATTTGTCCTTCACGTTGCTAATACGCGCACTGAGGTACAGGCGGTTTTGAATACTGACCTCCCCCTACATTTCGGAGCTTTGATTCTAACTATTTTCAATGCCTCGTCCACGACCGGCCTGGCTTATTTTTTTAAACTTGTAGGCTCAGGCCTCGTGACCTCTTTCCAAACTATTTTTGGTGTGATTACGGCATTTTGTCATTCGATTTTCTCGAGCATCTTTGGAGGTGTTCCGCTGCTTTTGGCGCTGGTGGCAGGTGTGCTGCTTTTACTTTTCATACTACGGAATGGCTGCTGTTTCTGTGCCACACGAGAACCTGTCACGTCTGCATCTTCTTCGTGATAGGATGCTTGACTTTTATGGTACTCTGCCGTTGGCGACTTTAAGCCTGGCATATGGATTATCCTTCAGGTATTCCTACTTCACCTGCGTGCAACCTGTATTTCACTGCCTGGATTGTCCCTTTGAATGGCCTCTGGATTTGTGCTTGACCAACACGGTGTCTCCGGTGCCGGATTTCGATCGACTGATGAGGCCCTTAGTGTCTCACGAGTTGGCCTGTTCTGGTGTCCGGATTATGGCTTGTGGTGCGGCGCATGGTATCCTGGGTAATTGGGACATATCAACGGCTGCCTACGACTTCTTGGCTATGAGCTATTTAGAGGAACATTCCGGTTGCCCTTTGATTGTGCTAGAGGCTCCGATGGTTGAAGAACACGTATGTTCCTTTTCTTTAATTAATTGGATGGCTGAGACTTTTAGTGGCCCTGCAAACGATTTTTTGTTGGAAGCAGTTGCCACGTATGCTGCCTATACATTCATGGATTAACTGAACTATCCTCCTTTGCGCCTGTGCTACTGGACAGCAACCTAGTGCAGCATTCATTTTTTTTTCTAATCATTGTGTTACTTATAGTATTTGGATGATAGTAGTTGTTAATATATGAAGTAAATTGTACATTTACTTAGCAAGTTTAAATAATTTTTGTCAGCTATCTAAGTAGATATGGATAAGGTAGTTAATAAATGTTTTTACATGTAAGTTTCTGGTTGTTGTTGATAAGTTCAACATGTTCTTTTTTCACTTTAAAGAAGAACACTTTTTAATTTAGGGAGTTTATCTACTTTATGCTAAGTTCGAATGAAAAAAGCAATGGGATTTTACTTACTTCAAGTGTAGTATGACGTTTTGTAGTTGTAGTCGTAGGTTTGTATTTTCTTATCTCAGCAAGGTAACTGTTTTTCTCCAAGTTTGGCTCAAAAATGGTAAATTACGTTAAGTGTATAATTGTTTTTATATTAGTGAGTTAATTAATGGTAGCTTTTGATTGGTTCAATTAGTGAAATTTCAAAATCATTGGTCGACAACGTTATTTTGAATTAGAAAACCGTTAAATAATTATATGTGTGAATAGTTTTGTAAAGTTAAATAGTTAAAAAAAGTGTGTAAAATAAAAGAATAGTGCATATCGAGTTGGTAATAAAAAGACGATATTTTTTGTATATTTCTATAAGCAGATAGGTTGTCGATGTTAGTGTAGTCGATATATATGTCTAAGGTCATGTTATTTAAAATAAAGTCGATCATGTAGTAGTCGATATTTATGTTGTCGATATTAGTGTGAACGATATTAGGGTTGTCGATAAAAAAAATTCGATATTTGTGTGAATCCTTGTTTAAGTATAGGATGACGATATTAATGTAAGCGATATTTTAGTGACGATATTTATTTCTGACGATATTTATGTTAACGATATTCCATCATGGAACCAAGATGGCGCCCTTGATGCGACGACATGATGACGATGCGTGCATGCCCTGTGGCCATGAACTCTGTAACTTTGGATCTGCGACAGGCCCTACGGCACGCTTCTTCGGTGATGCGACGGTGACCTCTGCAGCGACGACACGCTTCTACGGTGATACATCGGGTAACAGCTTTGACGAAGGCACGCTTCTCTGGTGATGCGGCGGGGACCTCTGCGGCGGCGACATGCTTCTCCGGCGATGCGACGGCAACAGCTGCGACTACGACACGCTTCTTCTTCATTGAGTCACGTTTCCAGCTCCCAGTGACATGCAGGCTTCTGCAGACAGAATTTCCAGCAAGGAAATTCAGAGGGGAGCTGGTGGTGAAGTCTTTTGTCCCTGAGACTTCAGCATGAGGCAAGCACAAGTTCAAGCCTTTGGAGTAATATTCTGCAAGATTATGAAAGTTCTTTGAAAGTTCCTTCTCCTCTCCTTGGCACTGAAAACACCACTAAAGGCCAACCCAGCAACACAGATTCCTCTCCTTGGCAGAGGTTTGTCTTGTTGTTCCAGAAGTGATCTAAAGTCTTGGGGTCTGGGTCCCCATATTTATACTACTAAATCCTTTGTCCTCTGAAGGCAGAGGGGCCTAGTCCAAACCAGTTCTGTGCAGTCCTGGAGCAATTTGTTTACAGAACTCCTTCTTTCCTTTAGCAGGGTGGGCCAGAGACATCAGACGCACCACAGGAGGTGGACCCAGCATTGTGGAAGGCAGGCACAGCCCTATTTAGGCCCAGGTGCTCCCACCTCTCTACATGCAGATAGGTCTATTCAGCTCTGTGCTGACTCACCCTGTCTCCTGAAATCCCCCAGCCCCTGTCACTCACAAAAATAGACACACAATACACAAGCTAGCAGAGGCAGGCTGGATGGTTAGGTAATAAAAAACCTACTTTCTAAAGTGGTATTTTCAAACACAGAGGGGCTGCTTCTGATCTCACTTGGAAGGGCTCTGAACGCGATCCGGCCAGAAAAAGTATGAGCCGTACGCATGTTTGCCGAACGACTTGTACAGCTGTATGAGCGAGCAAGTACGATGTAAGAAATGCGAAATCGCTGACCGACTCATTTCCGGGTCCGAACCGCTCCGTACGTCCCGTCCATAAGCAAACCGTGCCGTGCAATGGCGGCGATCTCCGACTGAGCCAGTACAATGCACGATTCAGCCAGCCGGATCAAGTCAGTGCCTCCGACACATAAACGCACCGGGAAGCGGACTTTTGGGGTCTGCGCCGGACCCCTCTTCACCTTTGGCCTTACGAATCGGTCACAGGGGGAGACCCAAGGGTCCCCCCACACATGCATGTATGGTGCGGATGTCACCAATGCGTACACACAACAGGGGGCGCCCTTGTTCGCAACATACCCATTCAGTCAATGGCAGCCCATGTACGCGTCGTACAACCGGCTCCCATTGACTTCTATGGGAGTCCGTGCGACCCGAGTCCATCAGCATACTGCTGCATCGTACTCGCTCGGTCGGACTTCAGGGGCATGGCTCGGTCGGAAAGCCCTCCGGATCCGACTCGGACGGAGGGCTTTCCCAACAATATCGGAATTGGCCCCAGAAGGTTAAAAACAACTTTACTAAAAGATGTATTTTATCATTCTGAGTTCAGGCATACTAAACCCGAATTTCTACCATGTTACCTGGGTCAGTTAGGATTATAAGATGTTATAATCAAACTGCCCATTCTGGCCTATGGGGACTGGTAGCCTTGCAATAGTGAAAAACGAAAATGGTTAGAATTCACTATTAGGATATGCTACACACATCAGGGCATGTCCTACCTTATACTTACAATGCACCCTGCCCTTGGGCTTACCTTAGGGGTGTCTGTTATGAAGAAAATGGAAGGTTTAGGGACTGGTAAGTGGGTGCACTTACCCAGTCAGCATGGCAGTACTGGACTGCACACTGGCTCTGCAATGGCAGGCCTGACACACACTTTACAAGCTGCTTCTGTGGGTGGCACAACCAGTGCTGCAAGCCCACCAGCAGCATTTGATGTACACGCCCTTGGCACACATGGTGCACTGTACTAGGGTCTGACAAGTAAATCAAGTAACCCAATCATGGAGTCACAAATCAATACATCAATTTAACTTAGGTAACACTTGCACTGTGGCACTGAATAGCAGTGGCAACGTGCCCAAAGCATCTTACCCAGCAAAACATATCTAAAACAGAGGAGGCAATCAGTAAAAAATGGAAGGGAGACTCACGCCAATGGTACCAGGTCTAACACCCAGAGTTTCAGTATTAGAAAAGAGTTTGTCCCATTTAAGTGTTATCCTTTTGTTGCTGAGGGACAATTTATACTCAGATCTAGTAAAACTGTTAGCTTTACTAGAAAGGAGATTTGGTTTAATAGATACATTTAGGAGATAATGGTCACTATCTGTTCTTTCATTTCCCTGAAATTAGACATTACATGCCAGATTTCGAGGTTTAAGAAAATGTAGTCTATCCTCCTATAGCTTCTTCCCTTGAAGAAGGTAAATTCTCAGGGGCATCCAATTTGCATCTTCCATTGCAAGTGCACATGCTAAATTTCAGGGATAGGGAATTCAGGTGCATGCCATTGGTGGGCTGTTTTTTGGGCGGCTCTGCATCCAGTCTTTGAATGTCTATCAATGCCTCTAGGTCCATCTTCAGAGTCTATGATAGAGATGATAAAAGGTATAGGCTCGAACATTACCTTAAAATCCCCTGCAATGATTATTGGAAAATGCAATAGCCTATTTGACAAATGGTAGTCTAGTTTAGCCAGAGTAATAGATCCCTTATTTTTACTCACAGACCGGTGGGAAGCCTTTTATTAACTTGCATCTGTACCATTGGAACCTCTTAAAGTCAAATCAATGACATCACCACAATCTGGCGCTTAAATCTACGGAAGGGATCCCGCGAGTATCTTTAAATTGAGCGGGTGCCAACCTCGCGGTTTTGCCATAGAGAGGGGGTGCCCACACTGCTTTTGTATTTATTTAAAACGGGAGCCTACCCCGTATTGCCCCCGCATTAAGGAAATCACCGCCGCGGCCCGGCATGACCAGGAAGCCAGGCGGCCTTGCCTGGTTGTGGGCGGGGCCTTGCGGGCAGAAGCGGAAGAGCCGAGAAGAAGTCGGCGCCTGCCTCCCAGGGCTCCCGTGTACCGGTGGGAGCCCTGTGTGGGACGAGTAGCTGCGGCCAGGAGGGAGGAGGGGAGCCTACCCCGCCTCCCAGGGCGTCCCGGGCCCAAGGAAGAAGCCTTTGAGTCTGCACGGGGCTCTCGTGATGTGGTAAATAATTTAATTACCGGGACTTAATTTGATACAGAAACATAATAAAAATAGCTCAGTAAATAAGAGGCAGAATCCGTGGTATTAGAGGTTCGGAATGGGCTTTATTCCAATGATCGATTATAATCGGTTGCTCCAAGTTCCATCACCACGGAGGTTCAGGAAGTGAAGTACATATATTATTGACAAGAAATGACTTTTATAGAACATACATTACAATGAAATAGATGCGGGAGGCGTAACAATTGATAAGGAAGGTGACGATTCACATGCGTAACCGAAAATGGGTGTAATGAGGAGTAAAAAGGAACATAATTGGTTATGATGTCATATATAGGTGGATCTATAAGATTATACTTGGCATAGATGCGCGCGCAGCAGTATGACGTGTGATTGACGTGCAACTAGGGGGTGAGGGGGACTTGACATTTAGCTCTACATGTGGAGACAAGAAGTCTGGGGGGTCAAGTCAACCTAATCCCAAATCATATCTTACATCCTATGTTTAAAGAACTATGTTATCCACAAAGGAAGGACTCTTGGACAAAATCTATTCTATACTGACTGTGTGTGCGTGCACAAGCGTCTAAGTGTCTACACTAGATGCGAGGGCAGGAATTTTCCATAGTAACAGGGCTATGAATTACTTGTATGAAGACAGAGAAGTCGGGCCTTTGCTTGGTAGCTGGAAGAATGTTTACTTAAACTACTAGACAGGAATGCATTGGGCAGGGAGCGGAGCAGATAATTTTCGAAGGTGAAATACAGTTCTTGGCAGGCAGCAAGCTGATGTCAGGCTTCGTGAGCCGCGCAGAGAATGAGACAAAGTTCATGGTCACAGATGCAGGCTCGGACTGGAGCTTTCAGAGACAGAAAGCAAGAAAAGCTTGATGACAGAATCAGGGCCTACTTGCCTGGACTGTAAAATGGCATAAGTGAACCATATAAAGGCGGTGGCCTTTCGTACTTAGGAATGGAATATCCGGCCCATTCATGGCGGATCAACAGAGGACATGTTAACAGTGGACGCACATGTATTTGCGTCTTCATAACTGGAGCTGGAGGGAACATACATGTACTTGTAACATGCACATAGAACCGTTAGGGTCCAAGATAGGGGACATAACTGACCAGAAAAATCCATATTTCCACATTCCCTCCTTGTCCCCTACTTGCCCGTCAAGAGATATCAATCTTCATTAATCCATTGATCTGTTCATATAGCATCATTTGTTCTTCTTTCTTCTTCCGGGATCTTGAATGAAAATCTTGATGTGGAATGCACGATGTGGCACACAGACCACACATCGCTGGTCCACATTGCAGACATAGACAGCAACTGAATAGTATGAGAAGGCCAATACCTAGGAAGGATAGGACTCTCCATCCCCAGGCTGATATCACGCTCCAAAACCAACCGGACCAAGTCCAGGTGCCTGGATTCTGGTGTATCTGGCTTACAATCTTATGAAGGCGGGTTATGGCCTTATATACAGATGGCGAATTTTCTGGTATGAATATGCAACAGCTTGATCCGATGACCCTACAAGCTCCGCCCCTATCAGCCAGGATGACGTCAAGGACAAGACGATTTTGAAGCACAACAATCCGCATAGCAGACTGCTCTTCTGTTAAATTGCCTAAGGCGGAAATAGTTTCGTTCACTACTGCTTCAAGGGTTCTAGTTAATCTACGTATCAGCTTACTATTAGTAACAGTACCTATATAGGGAAAGAGACCTTTATTGAAATCTGTGTATTTTTCCCATGCTGTTTCAGTGTAGTCGACTATTGGGAGATCTCTCCTTACTCTATTATTTACTAAATGAGTGTTTCTGTGATAATCAGGGGGAGCTAGAAAAACAGGTGGCAAAAGGAATCCAATGTAGCAAGTACCATCCCAATCTAGAGGCAAACGTACATATGCCGTCTGACCACATATGAAATAGGAATGGCGGGAAGCTCTAAATGTAGACTTGCCTTGATCACTAAATTCTACTACAGTGGTGCATCTACTATGGCCCATATGTATGGA
Source organism: Triturus cristatus (assembly GCF_964204655.1). Classification (NCBI taxonomy): domain Eukaryota; kingdom Metazoa; phylum Chordata; class Amphibia; order Caudata; family Salamandridae; genus Triturus; species Triturus cristatus. The sequence continues at coordinate 506,603,461 of NC_140591.1, forward strand.
ACCATTCTTTCTTACACATAATTCACCTTTTACTGGAAATATTGACATAGCGGGCAAAATTGGAGTAGCTTTGGATTCGACATTTAGGATCATAAGATTAAGTGTAAAATTACCTAATCCATATACTTCATTTTCTAGATCAGTTCCTGTTCTCTGGGGGAGTCCCTCCTTGTTGGGGTGGCAGACCTTAAGTAAAACTAAGTTCAGATTTCCCCATACCCTATTGTCTTGATAAACTGCAGAGTTCGAATCTTGGGAATTAATTAAACTAAACCATGCTCCACAGGAGCCGTTGTGTGTGAACGGGTATGGAAAGAGAGGTAGAATTCCTTTATAATTCTGATAGGGAGGGAGTCGGCCACATATCCAACAATTTGTAGCATTGCTAACCTGATGGGAATGATGTAACATACTAATAAAAGTGTTATTGCGCAGCGCAAATCTGTATGACAATTCAAGCGGAGGTAATTCACTAAAGGAATGTTCAGCAGTAACATTGTAAACATGTCTAGAAATAGGATAATATATGTGCAACAATATACTTGCAGTAATTATTAAAAGACTTGAGAAAAACAAAATTAATAACGTCATTATGCAATGGCTATGCAGTGATTTACAGTACGCCTGTCGTTTCAACATTTTTCGCAATTTTCCATGATTCAGGTCTAAGGGATACATGTCGGAGACAGATTCAACCGCTTCACCTTGGAGAGGACTTAAACAATCAAATCGTCCGACGGTTTTGGCCTGAGTTTCAGTTTATAAAGTTCCTGACTGTTGGCCTCAGCCAAAGGTAGTTTTGAGTCAATGGGTGAAGACACACGAGGTGGGCTATTCACATCCGAAGGAAGTCCATGAAATTTCTTGATATGACTTGAATGAATCCATCCTTTTCTGCCTTCGATCTTCACGGCTGTCCTTGTGGTGAGCAGGACCAATTTGGGTGCCTTCCACCTGGGCTCCAGCTGAGTCTTTCGGTTGAAATTCCTCACAAGAACAAGGTCCCCCGGAACTACGTCAAGGGATTTCACCTCAGTGTTGTCGGGAAAGGCTGCAGCTACCTGTGAACGACAAGATTGTAGTGCAGACATCAAGGAAGCCAAGTAATCTGTCAGCATATTACAGTCAATATCAGTTATTTTTCGTGGCATAGGCGTCCCCCACATATTTGGTGGTCTGCCGAAGATCACTTCATACGGGGATAGCCCTGTACGAGAGTGTGCTACCATTCTCGTGTAAAAGAGTGCAACTGGTAATGCTACTACCCAGTCGACACCTTTCTCTCTGCATATTTTGGACAATCTAATTTTCAGAGTCTGATTATGTCTTTCTACGAGACCTGCTGCTTCGGGGTGTCGGACACAGTGGAATTTCCACTGATAGCCTAACAAAAGTGAAACGTGTTTCATTAATTCGGATGAGAACGGCTGGCCGTTATCTGAGTGAACAACACGTGGTAAACCGTATCGTGGGAAGAATTCTCGAACCAACTGTTTGGCAGTAGTCGGGGCAGTGTAATCTGAAACCGGGTATGCCTCCGTCCAACGGGAAAGAGCACAAACAACTACGAGAACATATTTGAATCCTCGACATCGTTCCATCTGGATATAATCCATCTGGAGGACTTCAAAAGGGTGATTAGGAGGATGAAATCCACCCTGCTCTACGGGAACGCTTTTTCCTGGGTTGAACTGGCAACAGATCATACAGGTACGGACCTTTTGTTTGGCTGCAGCTCGTAAATGCTTGTTGAACCAAATATGTTGAATGCTGTCTAGCATAGCTTTCTCTCCTAGATGCGCTGGACTATGGATAGTGTTAATAATGACTTGGACCATTGAATCAGGAAGGAACCACACAGACTTTTCCTTCATCAACCATCCTTGATCCGTTTGGATCCCTCCTAATTCCGTCCATTTCCTTATTTCTTCTGGTGTAGCATGTGTCTGTATATCAATTACGTCAAGAGTAGGATCTTTAACCGTCATACAATGTGTTGGCGTCGGGACTATTGTCTTTGTCATATCGGATGTTTGAGTTTGAGCAGTCTGTTTAGCTGTTCTGTCAGCTAGATCATTGCCTTGAGAAATGATATCAGTAACTTTCGTATGTGCTTTGCATTTCATAATCGATATTGCAATGGGTAAATGTATTGCATCTAATAAGGCATGAATGAGGGGTCCGTGCTGAATGTGGGCACCGTGAGAAGTTAAATAACCTCTCTCTCGCCACAGCACGCCGAAGTCATGTACGACTCCGAATGCATAACGTGAATCAGTGTATATGTTGACTTTTTTATTTGTGGCTTGAATACAGGCTTGTGTCAGAGCGACGAGCTCTGCGGCTTGAGCTGACAAGGTATTAATACGATTTGTTTCAACGACTTCAGTGTCTGTTGTGACTGCATACGCGGCCACTAGCTCTCCTGTACTTGTTCTCATACATGAACCATCTACATACAACGTCAGGTCTGGGTCTGACAATGGGACGTCTGTTAAGTCTTGTCTGGGTTTCGTCGTGATTGTAATAACATCAATACAGTCATGGGCTAGTGGGTCTGTTCCATTTACAGGTAAAAGTGTGGCAGGATTCAATGTGTTACAACGTCTGATTTCTATATGTGGCTGGAACAATGTTAGTTCGTACCCTGTAAGTCTTGCTATAGTCAAGTGTTGTGTTTGCGTTCGGTTCACAAGAACCTCTACTGCGTGTGGTACTTGTACTGTCAATGGATGTCCTAACACTATGGCATCGCTTTGTCTGATTGCTAAAGCTGTCGCTGCCACTGATTTTAGGCACGCAGGCAGAGCCTGAGCTACGGGATCTAATGTACTAGAAAAATAAGCACATGGTTTGTGTGCTCCTGCTTGTTCCTGTGTGAGTACTGACAAGGCAGTACCTTCTCGTTCTGTAATAAAGAGTGTAAACTGTTTTCTGTAACATGGTGTTGCTAAAACTGGTGCTTGACATAAAGCTTTCTTTAGGCTTTCAAAAGCTTGTGTATGTTCCTGAGTCCAAGGGAGAACAGTCGATGTGGCTGCCTCCTGTGTTGTCAACTGAATGAGTGGTTTTGCTAAAAATGCATACTGAGGGATCCACTGCCTACAATATGAAGTGAGGCCTATGAAAGCCCGCACCTCCTTTTGTGTCTTGGGTATTGGCATGTTAGCTATTAACTGAATGCGGTCTGGTGTAAGCTGCCTTCCCTCCTTGGACAGCGAGTGACCAAGGTAAATAACTCGCTGGACACAGAATTGCAGCTTAGAAGGGGACACCTTGTGACCCTTTTCAGCTAGAAATTGTAAAACTGTCAGTGATGCTTTTTCACATTCAGGTTCGCTTCGGGCGGTGATCAGCAGATCATCGACATATTGAAGCAAAGCAGTGTTAACTGGCATGTGGATACTGTGAAGTTCTCGTTTCAGTGCTTGGCTATAGATGCTGGGGCTTTCTGTAAATCCTTGAGGTGCGCGTGAGAATTTAAAGCTACGTCCATTTAAACTAAATCCGAACAAATATTGGCTTTCCGGATCTATTGGGACGCTGAAAAAGGCATTTTTGAGATCAATTACAGTAAAGAATTTTGCTTCGGAATCAATAGCTGTCAGTAATGATGAGATATCAGGGACCACAGGGAATTGTGGCACAATACACTTGTTTAATTCGCGCAGATCAATAACCAATCGATATACTGGCGGGGCCTTCGGATCTGTTCGTTTGAGAATCGGAATTATCGGTGAATTACATACATTGGAGTCTGTTTCCACAACTACTCCTTGGGCAATGAGCTCGTCAATGATCTGCAGTAAAGCCACTACAGCATCTGGTGGTAACTTGTATTGTCGCATTCGTGGTAGTACCACTCCTGCCTTTAATGTGACTCGATATGGTGTAATATTCATGCGACCAACATCAGTAGGGCCTTGTGCCCATAGATGTGTAGGTAAAGTCTGCAATCGGGGATCCATGTCTCTAGACACATAATGACCTTTAAAATCACGTAAAAACAATCTTACTCCTTCCGGAGAACAACATATTATAGCTCCTAGAGCTTTCAATGTCTTTATTCCTAACAGGTTTTCTGGACATGATTTAGTAAGCAATAAATCTGTAGTTCGGGTCAAAGGTCCTATCGTAAGTGGAAGAGGTTGTGACACTTCATTAACAATAGGTTTTCCTGAGAAACCAAGGGAAATATTCTGTGAGCCTGAGAGGGGTGCCCCTGGAACTTCACTACGTTTTATTGTTGTTCGACTTGCCCCTGTATCGAGTAAAAATTTTCTGTCTTGGCCTAATAATTCACTATGCACATAAGGTCCTTCTTGATCTACAGGGATCTCGATAAGGGGTAAGTCAACTTCCCTCTCTAGGCTGGTTCATGCATATCGTTGATAATCAGGATAGTCATACTGTGCGGTCTGGTACAGTTGTCGTGTCGTGGTTTGCGTGGCAGCAACAGGCAGCGCTGGTGCAGCTGGCACAAACTGTACAGACTGTGGTGGAGCTGGCATAGACTGTGCATGCTGCAAAGCTCCTTGTTCATTCTGATCCTGTCTAAGTGGCCGTGGTCTTTCTTTTGTAATACCCGTGGCGATATTACGCTTCAGGACTAAGCAATCGTGTACATGGTGACCTAGTTGTTTACAATAGTTGCATGTCCCTTTTACAGGTCCTGCTGAATCGCCAGAATGTGTCGTACCCTTTTTATGTCCTTCAGCTGGAACTGTCTGGGAGACTAGCATTTTCATTTTCGTGTCTTTCATGCGTCTTTGTTCATGATCTTGTTCCTCTCTAATTCTATTGTGATGATACTGTAACATTTGTAACATTTGTGATGGAGTGTTACCTTGCCAGGTACTCTCGAATTTTAATACTCTATTTTTCACTTGGGGCAAGGAATTTTCAACTAATTTTGTCACAAACAGATGTGGGTATGATTCGCTACTTGCTTTTATACCACTATTTATTCCAAAACATTTTTCAAATCGTGCATAGAAATCACTAGTGTCTTCATCTTGCTTTTGTTTACAGGCTGAAATTGCACCCCAGTCTTCCTTTTTCGTGGTTAATAAACGTGGCAGTACCTGTACTAGTAGACCTGGTAGTGCTTTAGTTTTATCCCCAAGCCCTGAACCTGGACCTCGGGCCTTTTCTTCTGTTTCTAGTGCTGTCCAATCTATCTTTTGGTCTCCTACCTCCCACTCTTTTTCCTTGAGTTTTTCATAAATGCCAGCAGGCATCAATACCTTTAATATTGTCATAATGTCGGGATAGGTATACTCTCCCATGAGTAACATGTCTTTAATTTCTCGGTGGAAACCCGCTGGGTCTTTGTCATGACTGGGTACCACTTTCTTCATTTCCAACAATTCTATTTTCGATATGGGCGTATACACATATACACGTTTAAACTGATTGTCCTCGCCCTTTATTGGGTGCACTTCTCGTAAGGGATTCTGTCTGTCCATGTAATACATGGTTCTTTCCTTGATGGGCAGTGAGACATGTTCTGGGCATATAAAAAGAATGTACTGCTTTCTTGATTCTAGTATTTCTTTAATTAGCTTAGTACCTGAACCTCTCCATCTATTCATGAGTAATTCGGTCAATATATCAGGTAAGGGACCAGGGTCTGAATGTTGGCTTTTATATAATATAAGAAGTTGTTGAATCATATAAATCCCAGCTAAACGCTGTTCATCTGGGGTGAGATTCAAAAATGTGTGTGCTACTGTGTCATCACTATACTTCCCGGGACTGTCAACCCAATGGACAGCTGACCTGGCTAATTCTTGTTCATCCATAGAATCGAGAAAATGATAACCCCTTCGTTCTCGGAGTAATTTATCTGCTGCTTGGAATGAATGCTCGTTAGACCTTATATTTATTATTGGTGTTTGAAATTTCCTGTTATTTTCTAGACACATCGGACGTATCGGATCAGTAAGACATCTAGTACTATTACAAGATCCTCCTCTCCCTACATAGGCTATAGTTTCTGACTGTCCTGTGGGCAGTCCTGATGCTTCTTCCTCGCTTTGTTCGAACTGGTCTACCGCTAATCTTGCTTCGTGTAGGCGTTCTATTTCTTTACGGATCTTTCGGCACATGGCTATTATACAGTTTTGCTTATCATGTCTCCCTTCTGATATATTCTGGCTCCATCTGGTAAGAATTTGCATTGCTTCCGGGTCTACCCCCGGTCGGTCTTGATTTCTGATCACACAATTTATGAGGAAACGCAACAGTTCCCCCTGTATTTCCACTTTCTGGTATTCCATAGCTCTGTTAATACATTCAGAATCTCGCCCTGTTTGAACAAAATGGTATATATTATCTAGATGCGCAGTCATTCCTGGTAATTTCCCTAAATACACTGCGGCTCGTCTGATACGTAATGATGCTAGGGTCATTTCGTCCTCTTTTCCGGGCACAGGGTCATATCTACAATCTACAAGAAGTTCCTTAAGCGTACGGGCATTTATGAGTTTGGGGGTACGTGAATGTGCTGACTCTTGAAAAGTAAGTTTATTTATTCTAGGTGGCGTAGAAAAGATATTGGTAGCACCTCCGGTAGCCCCATCTGGGGTATCGGGTGTGAAAGGATTCGTTGAACGTGATACAGCAACTATAGGTGTGGATACAGCTATAGAAGTAGCTGTAGGAACAGATGCAGAAACAGATGTGCTTGCCGGAACTTGTGTCAGAACTTGATGCTGTAAGGGTACAGGTACTGGATCTTGGCGTTGAACCTCCCCGGCCAACGGTCTATGTGGGGCGTGGTTAGCATACTCGGGAGCTGCGTCATCTAAATATGAGGAAAGAAAAACATCTTCTGCGGTTCTAGGATGCCCCTTAGGATGTACCTTTATTGGAAATAATGGGGGTGGCAAGTATTTTGGTATCCCTGGAGTAGCCTTAGGTAATCCTTCAGCCAGAAGGGGATACATACCATTCATAAGGGCATTTCTTTGTCTGTCTACTTGTTCTGATTTCACTCGTGCACCTTCTTTAATTAATAGATTTTCTCGGACTTCATTAGAATTTTCTTTACTCTTCTCTTCCTGTCTACGTGCTTTTTCTGTTCGTCTATATGATTCTTTACGCCATAATTCAATGGCGTCTTTCTGTGATTGTCTAGCCTTCTTTTTCCATAATTCTTCCTCTACTTTCACGATGCACTCTGCATCCCAGGTCCCCGCTGCGGGCCACCTCTGACTTTCTGGTAATTCCTTAGTGTAGTCTACCCATAAATCGAGAAATAATATGGCGTATAGGCCATGTTTATGATACATGAAGTACCCTGGAGTGTCCCTAGGAGGAATGGGAACAGCTTCTTCGAGTACCCCTTTTCTAGTTGTGATCTGTCTTAGTTTCGAAAAGAGCGGCATATTGAGAACTGATCTGATACTTGATCTTGAACAAACTTAATACAGTAATCACAATAATGAACAGTCATTCATACCACAATATGCAGAACGTACTATAAACATTTAACATATAACATTTAACTGAGCAACAGTGATGATGACGATGATCTAAGAAAACTTACTCATTAAACATGATACTCGACTTGAACTGAATTATTCTGAATTTATATACTTGATATACTAGATATACTGCTAAACAGTACAGATACACTGCTGAAACAGTGCAGACCGGATTTGTGTACCCAAACCCGTCTGGACCGGCACAACTTATGTGCACGCCAGAACGCCTCCCCAGTAATGGTACTCACCGGGTAGCTCGGAAACGGAAGGCCTCGGAAACTGGGCTGAACTTGAACCGGACTGGACTCGACTCGAACGCTTCGGACACTGGACTCGACTTGGGACTTCGGAAACTGGTGGGCCTCTGTATACCTCGGATCTTGCTCTCTCAGCTAGGCTCTGGTCGGGATACTTCGCACTTCTCACCGCCTCGTCTGGGTGTTGATCGCAGCCTCAGTCGGCCCCGCTTGGCAGGAGGGAGATACAGGAAATCCTGCTGGTACGCGTTGTTGTCCGTCCAGCTGTGGCAGGAGACCGGGCCTGCAACGCACCGCCGGCGCGTGAGATGAGAAAGTGTCCCTGTTCGGGCGCCATTCATGTGGTAAATAATTTAATTACCGGGACTTAATTTGATACAGAAACATAATAAAAATAGCTCAGTAAATAAGAGGCAGAATCCGTGGTATTAGAGGTTCGGAATGGGCTTTATTCCAATGATCGATTATAATCGGTTGCTCCAAGTTCCATCACCACGGAGGTTCAGGAAGTGAAGTACATATATTATTGACAAGAAATGACTTTTATAGAACATACATTACAATGAAATAGATGCGGGAGGCGTAACAATTGATAAGGAAGGTGACGATTCACATGCGTAACCGAAAATGGGTGTAATGAGGAGTAAAAAGGAACATAATTGGTTATGATGTCATATATAGGTGGATCTATAAGATTATACTTGGCATAGATGCGCGCGCAGCAGTATGACGTGTGATTGACGTGCAACTAGGGGGTGAGGGGGACTTGACATTTAGCTCTACATGTGGAGACAAGAAGTCTGGGGGGTCAAGTCAACCTAATCCCAAATCATATCTTACATCCTATGTTTAAAGAACTATGTTATCCACAAAGGAAGGACTCTTGGACAAAATCTATTCTATACTGACTGTGTGTGCGTGCACAAGCGTCTAAGTGTCTACACTAGATGCGAGGGCAGGAATTTTCCATAGTAACAGGGCTATGAATTACTTGTATGAAGACAGAGAAGTCGGGCCTTTGCTTGGTAGCTGGAAGAATGTTTACTTAAACTACTAGACAGGAATGCATTGGGCAGGGAGCGGAGCAGATAATTTTCGAAGGTGAAATACAGTTCTTGGCAGGCAGCAAGCTGATGTCAGGCTTCGTGAGCCGCGCAGAGAATGAGACAAAGTTCATGGTCACAGATGCAGGCTCGGACTGGAGCTTTCAGAGACAGAAAGCAAGAAAAGCTTGATGACAGAATCAGGGCCTACTTGCCTGGACTGTAAAATGGCATAAGTGAACCATATAAAGGCGGTGGCCTTTCGTACTTAGGAATGGAATATCCGGCCCATTCATGGCGGATCAACAGAGGACATGTTAACAGTGGACGCACATGTATTTGCGTCTTCATAACTGGAGCTGGAGGGAACATACATGTACTTGTAACATGCACATAGAACCGTTGGGGTCCAAGATAGGGGACATAACTGACCAGAAAAATCCATATTTCCACAGTGAGCTGAGAGAACCCCGACCGCCGCCCAGGAGGAGCCCCGTGTGAGCTGTCCAGCCTGAGACCGGAGGAGAGACTGGCTGTGCTGTGTGAGTGCAGCCCCCAAAAGAGGAAGAGCGGAGACAGCCCCGGTGCTGGTGCACCCCAATCAGAGCCCGGTGAGTAACGGGGGCTGACCGGGAGACATCTGGAGGAGCAGAGTCACCAAGCCAAGCTCCGGTGAGTGGGGCTTCTGTTTTGAATTGTGGAACCGATCAAGGGTTCCCAGGGCACCGCAGTGCCTGGGTATTTCCCCCAGCTGCCCCACCTGACAGTGGGCAGCTGCAACGTTTGGGCGCAATTGTTGAGACCGATCCAGGGTTCCCAGGGCACCGTATTGCCAAGGCATTTCCCCCAGCTGCCCCACCTGACAGTGGGCAGCTGCAACGTTACGCATAATTATTTAGAGTATCCCCGTGGAGACCCAGAGGGCAGAGTGAGTGTCAGTGCCCCCATTCTTACCCACACAGCTGCACCGCAATCAGCGGTAACTGCTACGCTTAGGCCAGTGTATTACGCACTTTTTCGTTATTGCTGCATTGGCAGCTGAGCCCTAACTTTGCTGGATATAGGGCATTGGAGCCCTAGAAAAGGCTGGTTGGCCTGGGGGTCATGTTAGGGGGTGATTGGGGTATACTGGGTTCAGGCTGGTGATGCTTATCACCTAATGTGTTTACACGCCCTGATTTATGCCTAATGTGATTCACGATTATGAGGTTACTTTCTACTGTGATTTATGCCCCTAGCGTGGTTTATGATTATGAGGTTTTGCATACTATGATTTATGTTGCAGGATAATGCTGAGTACAGTGTTTGCCAGTAATTACTGGTTGTGTTCTACGCTTATTATATGTTCTACATTTACTAAGTTCACTTTGTGATGGTTCTGACAGTGGTCCAAGTGGCCCTGTCATGTGTAAATAATCCCCGGTAAATATTGCCAAGTGCCAGGTGGCGCAGTGTATATTGTGTGATTACTATTCTGTTTTATGATAATACAAAGGCTATTTTTATATATAACCTTGTGTGGAGTTTAATTTGTGGTGTGCCTAGTGTGTTGTGCAAACGCTTTACACATTACCTCTGGGATAAGTCTGACTGCTCGTGCCAAGCTACCAAGGGGGTGAGCAGGGGTTATCTTTGGCGTGTAACTCCTGTGTCCTGACTAGAGTTTGGTTTCTGCCTGGCTTTGGCGTGAGCCTTAGCCAACCAGAAATCCCATTTCTAACAATATTGCATACATGAATGATCGGGTCCATCTGCCTTGGATGCCAGCTGACAAAGAGAGATTGACTTTCCGGGTGCGTGGAGCCTGGGGGTACTCTGGCTGGCTTGTGAAATAATAACTTGGTTGATAACCTCATGAATTGAATGTTACTAATGGATTGCCTGCGCACAATGAAAGAAGACAGCATGTTCTAGAATGGAACGTGTGATCGTCCCAGGAATCAAGTGTTGGTCAGTTGGATGCAGCACCCGGCGCTTGAAGCCCTGTAACCGGCAGTGCTTCCTTTCCATTTCTTATCTTGGATTAAAACCTTCTCAAACTGATATTTGAGATTCATACTTTTCTACATAACAAATTTGGCGACGAACCAAGGAAGCACTGATTCTTCGAACCCACTTCCTTTCGGATTTTCGTTGGAATGCTTTGTGCGCTGTATTTATATTGCCAAAGGATTCCCGTTTGTTGGTAGGATTTTGTGCTGTGCTACCTATCTACTTCGTGCCTGCTCATCTGGAGTTTCACTCTTGCCGGCTGCGAACAACCCGAGGGGATCTACACTGTTTGGCAGTTTGGTGCGACACATCGCAGAGAGGAACGTTCATCGTGAAAGATCTTTTGGCTGTGGTTGTGAAGGTGCGGACCTTGTAGCGGTGCCTGTTTTGCTCATTGTTGAGTGTGTGGCATATACTATCAGCGAGCATCTTCCTCCATGATATGTTTCAAAACATAACCAATGTGTCACTCACCGCATTCTGTGTAGAATTCTCGTCTTCGTTCTAATCTTCTTCTTCAGCAGCTTCTTGTCGTCCTTCACTGCGGCGCTGTTCTTCCTGTTACGTTTCTTTACGCTGCACGCACGAAGCCTGCGTTCAAAGGAATTCTCCTCAGCAGGATTAACCCATTCAGCGGACTACGATCTACGCGCTGATTCCTTTTCAGCGGACCTGTATTAATTTTATATTCTACGCCAAGGTACTGTTTGCAGTTTTCCTATTAATTAGTCTGTTTTTCCTGGGACAACGGATTCTTCAATTTCAGATTTAATTCTACGAAGACACTCTTCGTTTCGGTTGAGTCTTCGAGTGAACATAATTTCACCATTTTCTGTCGTTCTAGCTTGGGTTATCTAATTCATCAACTGTTCACAATTTTTTTTGTGTGTGTTGAAATAAGCCTTTTCAGTAGAACTATACTATAATTTCATCACATACATTGTATTGTGTTTTTTATAATTTATTGTATTTCTATCCTTATTGCATTAGTGTGCATGTTCTGTTTGCGATTACATTAATAATATTCTTAGCAACAGAACAGGTTAAGTAAAAAAAAAAACGAAAAAATAAAAATAAAATTTGTGCACAAGGTTATACCCTTTCTCCCCCTCAACCTTATTGGTCAACTGGTAGCTCACCATGTATGCCCTGGGTTGAATGGAAAGCATATTTTTTTAATTACAATGAAACATTGGATGCTAATGGTAAAATGAAACCACCTGAGAAGAAAGGGATTTTCTTACATTCTTTAGGGCCCGAATGTCTCAAAGCATTTAACCAATTACCCAGAACAGATAGTAGTGGTGATGGTAATGTTTTTGATAAAGCCATTTCTGAATTTGATCGTTACTGTTCACCTAAAGTGTGCATTGTCATTTCTAGGTATACATTTTTTCAAAGGAAGCAACTCACTGATGAGACTGTTGATTGTTATGTTTCCGCACTTAAAACCTTGTCTTTAGATTGCAAGTTTGGTACTCTACAAGAAGAGTTCATCAGTTACCACTCTAATAATTCCACAATACAATAAAGATTTTGGGTCAACAGTGACTCTGACCTCGAAAGCAAATTGGCCATCGAAAGAAAATCTGAAATGTCTTGTAGAAGTGCTAAACAAGTTAAGGGTGAATCTAACAATACCAATAATGAAGTGGTTGCTAAAGTTAACGCAAAAGCTCGTTCTAGAGATCAGGATTTAAAAAACAAAAAGACCAGTTTCAGAGGTAAAAATGATGATCAGAAAGATAATTTGAGATGCTACAGGTGTGGTAGTAAAACTCACCTTGCAAATTTTAAATTCTGTCCTGCTATCAAGCAGAAATGTTCCAATTGCAGTGTGGTCGGTCATTTCTCAAAAGCGTGTAACAAAAGAAATGTTAGTAACAAGGTCAAATGCATTGATCAAACAGTTGATAGTGATTGTGACGAACCTAGCACTGATTGTAGTGATGCAAGTTCTTATGTTCTCAACATCAAGGATTCAGATCATCCTATTCTTAAAGTTGACTGTTCTGTTATTTAAAAAAACCTGTTTGTGATATGGTCATCGGTGGTGTGAACACAAAAATGTATGCAGATTCAGGTTCACCGTACTCAATTGTTAATGAAGCTGTATGGAATTCTGAATTTGTTCCTAAATTAGGTAATGAACTAGAAGTACCTGACATCAGCCCAGAGGGTTACTCTGGTGAAAGGATTGATATCCTTGGTTACAGGACTCTAATTTTTAGATTTAAGGACCGCGTATGCACTGCAAAACTATATGTGTCTAAAAAAGGACCTTCTGTATTTAGCTGGTTTGATCAAGGCAAATTAGACATTATTCTCAATCCTAACAGCCCAGACCCAGTAATGGTAATAGATTAATCTAATGGCCTCAGTAAACACTTATTACACAAGTTTCCCAGTGTTTTTAGAACTGTTATAGGAAAATTGATTGGTTTTAAACATGAGATCTGTCTAAAAAAAGATGCTTGTCCAAAAATCCACAAAGCATGCAACATTCCATTTGCTGTGCGTAAGGAAGTTAGAAAAGAACTTGATTCTTTAGTAAAAGATGGCATAATTGAGAGGATTGAATCCTCAGAGTGGGTTTCACCCATTGTCGTGGCCAAACGGGCTAATGGGAATATTAGATTATGCATTGACATTTAAACAACAACATTATAATCGATCAGTTCCCTTTACCTCAAATTTAGAAATGTTAACTAATGTAGGGGGTGCTAATTTGTTTTCCACTATCGATTTATCAGCAGCGTACCACCAGATTGAATTACATGAAAATAGCAAGGATTATACAGCATTCATTACCCCGTTTGGTTGTTTCAGGTATAATAGAATGCCTTTCGGCATAGCTTCTGCTGCAGCTATTTTTCAACGGGTTATGCAGGACATTTTAAAGAATTGTCATAATGCTATTTGCTTTCAAGATGACATTCTTGTGTTCGGTGGTGATTCACAAACACATTTATCAGCATTAGAGAATGTACTCAAGGTTCTTTCTGATCACATGTTGACCATTAAACATTCCAAGTGTAAATTTGGAGTGAAATCTGTTACTTATCTTGGTCACGAACTGTGTGATGAGGGAATCAAACCTAAAAATGATTTAGTTGAGGCTATTCAATCTGCCCCTCATCCTAAATCGAAAGATGACGTTCGTTCCGTTTTGGGTCTTACTGAATTCTATTCAAAGTACGTACAGAATTTCTCTTGTCGTACATTTAACATAGGACAACTTTTTAAAAACAAGAACAAGTTTTTGTGGTCAAAAGAGTGTGAAACTGAGTTTAATGACGTGAAAAAAGCAATCTGTTCTGCTACCGCACTCTCAGGTTTTGACCCATCTCTTACTTGCATTATTACCACTGACGCTAGTTCAAAAGGTTTAGGAGCCGTTTTGGCGCAAAAGTCCAACACAGGTAAAGAATGCATCATTGCTCATGCTTCTAGAGGACTCACACCTGCAGAGGAGAAATACTCCACCATAGAAAGAGAAACTTTAGCTCGTCAATGGGCACTCGAGCACTTTAGGGTGTTCGTGTGGGGCAAGAAATGTATAATTAGGAGTGACCATAAACCATTAGTGCGTCTCTTAACCCCAGAAGGCATGTTAAAAGCTTCAGCGAGAATTGCTCGTATGTCTATGCGTCTCCAATGATTTCATTTATTCTATTGATTGTGTACCTGGCAAAGAAAACGTAACAGCTGATTTTTTATCAAGGATGCCTTTACCACTGAAAGCATGTACCTACAATGAGTGGGATGATTTTCATATTGCATTAGTTCATGATGAAGGTTCTATGCCAATTGACCATGATATTTGGCTTAAAGAATCTGAGAATGACCCAGTTTTGAAAAATGTTGGGAAATACATTGTCAGTGGATGGCCGCATAAAAGAAACATCAGTACCGATCTTAAAGTTTTTTGGGAAATTAGGGACGAACTTTCCTTAATAGATGGTGTACTTAAAAGAGGTGATCGTGCAATTCCTCAGTGTAAGTTAAGGAACAACATTGTTTCCCATGGTCATGAGGGTCATTGCGTAATTGTTAAAACCAAACAAAAAGTAAAAGATATTTTCTGGTGCCCTGGCATGGATATCTTAATTGAACGAGTTGTGAGGGATTGCATCACGTGTGCTCATAAAACACTTGTTACCCTTAAACCCAACATTGGTGATCCCAATATCCCAGATTTTCTGTGGCATACTATTGCTATGGATAGTATGGGTCCTGCTGGACTAAATTCTAAATATGTTTTGGCAACCATTGATGTGTTTTCCAAATGGCCATTTGTAAAAGTAGTTGACAGAGTGGATACTGATTCCGATCTTTCCTTCCTCGATGAGACTTTCACTGAAGAGGGGTTACCAGTACGTCTTATTACTGATAATGGTGTCCAATTCTTGTCTAACAAAGCTAAAGCGTATTTTAAAAGGGTGGGCATTATTCATTGCACTACTTCTTTGTACAATCCCAGCAGAAATGGCATTATTGAAAGATTCAATAGAGTCCTCAAAAGTGCAATCCAAGTTACTGGGATTGATAATGACAAATGGGAATTACAAATTCTAAAAACAGTATGGATGTACAGGACCTCCTCTAATGTTATGACAGGTTACTCTCCTTTTGAAATTATAAGAGGTAGACTTCCAAGAACCAAATGCAATCTTACCTGGTTGGCTTGTTCTACTATGTCCAATTTGGATTTTGAAACTGTAAAGGAAAATCTTCTGAAGAATCACTCTATTGTTAAAGAACTGTATGATAAGAAGAGAGGCTCTGTACATGACCCCATTGTTAAAGTAGGTAAGCTTGTTAAAGTTAGGAAACCTTGGAAAGTCATAAAAGGTGAGAGCCGATTCATGGGTCCTTTTGAAGTAAAAGAAGTGCTTAAGAACTCTGTGAGACTCTCTGATAATAAGGTTTGGAATTTAAGAAGAATTGCTGTTCTCAGAGGGGATAAGAATATTTATCTAAATCCTAAGAATGATATGAAATCAGTTGATAACCTTGATGACGAAGAACTTGTTGATCTTGATAACCTTAATGACAAAGACTTTGTTAATCATTCTATTTGTAACTCTGAAGTTATCAATGTATCAAATGATATTGGTTCTTCTGTGGACTCTGAGAAACGCCAGAGGAAAAAACCTGGTTGGATGTCTGACTTTGTTTCATTTATTAAAAACAAACTCATTAGTTGATTGTTTTCTTTATTCATTAAGGGGGTAAGATGTGTTACATGTCTTTTATTTACTTTTGTTATTTTCCTCGTGCTTGCAAGCACAAGCTCAGGTTTATGTTTTTGTTTGAACCCTTGCTTCATGGCACGATCAGCATGTTCTAGAATGGAACGTGTGATCGTCCCAGGAATCAAGTGGTGGTCAGTTGGATGCAGCACTCGGTGCTTGAAGTCCTGTAACCGGCAGTGCTTCCTTTCCATTTCTTATCTTGGATTAAAACCTTCTCAAACTGATATTTGAGATTCGTACTTTTCTACATAACAAAGGTGTTGATTCATATGGATTGTAGAGATTGGGTTAAAGGTTCAACACACGGTGCTCCACTGTAGGTTTTAAATGTGATACAGGGCACTTAAAGTTTTTTTTAGAATGGCTGAATCGGCACTAATGTATGGTGTTTGGTAGTGGTCATTTGTGGGTGCTTTTATTATAGGCAGACAACACATTTGGTTAATGGATGCATTGATCTGTGTACTTTTGATTCATTAGTTTGTTTGTGTCAGTACTTACAGGATTTACTTCTTCAAAACGCTGAGTCCTGAGGATGGTCTCACGGACCCATTGGGCAATGGAAGACGGAAACGTCAACACCACATCCTTCTTAACTTTAAACATCACAATTTGTATTTTGTTACGTCCCTTTCTTGTGGTTTTTGTATATCACTTTGGGATCCACCTCCAGCGCCATGGAGTCAATGGATGCTACTCCTCTTCCTTTCTTGCTTGTTTGGGATTATTTTTCAGGACTCAGGGAACAAGTCCTAGTCCTATCATGGTGGTTACCACAGGTTTTTCTCTGTTGTGGCAGTCAGAGAGCTTCGGACACAGAGAGCTTTAAGCGCCATGAGACCTCTGCGGTGATATGTTGCGCTTAACAAGAGCTTTTGTCATTGACATTGAGATTGACAAACCCATTTTGGATTTGAAGGTTTTAAATGGCTGTTGTGCAATCAGGTTTGATTATTTTAAATGATGGCCTTGCAAACGATCTGAAACCTGGGTTCTTGGACCATTCTGGACTAACATTTCACATATCTCTATAATTTAATCACTTTAAACCCAGAGTGAGGCAATATTCAAATACTAGTTTCTTACAGACTACAGAAAAGATATACATCAAACCAAGCCAGGGCACTTTGCGTAAAGCTCTACTTCAGCTACTGTTGGGAAGAACAGCAGGCACCCGGCGAGGCGAGTACAACCCAAAGGAAGAAGGAAGTCATTTTTAAATGTAAATGCGAGATAGCTGACAACCGCACATGTACCACTTCGGCCAGAAAAGAGTTTATTCAGTATTCTCGACTGCTTAAGTCAACATCCTATTAAATTAAAAAATATCACACCCTATGTAGAGTTACAATGTGTCACCCTTAATTGCAGCACGCCACAGGAATTTTTTATCAAACATTTCCTTATTTGCAAACAAAATATTTTTCATGGAAACTGTACGAAAGCATAGGTGTAGTGTAAAAAATAGACAACACATATTATAGGACTACATTGCCATCTCGAGATTCTGGTGACATTTACAAACCACGAAGCCATGTATGTTGTCATGTAATCAGAAACCCTTTTATTGCAATATAAAGCTATATTTCATGGTTACCTATTATGTATTTTATATATCTGAGTCTATATATTTTTTCATTTCTATGTTCAATTATGTTATTATATTCCTTGGCATTTCCCCTGATTCGCGACAATTCTCCATTCACTGTTTTGCAGACTTCTGAAATGCTCACTCCTTAGCCGTGTTTTGTTTTTCTTACTGAGAGTAGTGTAGCTAAATAGCAAATTCATTTTCCTCAGTGTCCCTTTGCATCTCGCACTGTGAGAGTGCTGTTATGCAGAGGTGTGTTATCTTGCTGCCACACTTCTAGCTGCTGGCTGATACTAAAGCTACTTTCCATGTCGACCACTCTGTCCAACACAATTGCTGTCTGATTTAATCTCTGTCTTTTAGACATAATGGGTCCCTGTCATGGAAAGCCAAGAACAGGGAATGAAAAGCTTTCTCTGGCTAACTGAAAGCAAAAGATTACCCTAACCTCCGCTAAGGAATTGCTCATTTAGTTGTGACATGGGTTTCTGTTGTTTTTTTTTCGAAGTTGCAGGTTCTGTAAAATGAGGATTGAGATATTAATACTGATTAGACGGAATAAGGGACAGTAAGGAATGCAAAGCACTGGTTAACAAAGTTTAAGATGTGTCGCATATTTTTTCCGACTCTTTCTTGGAGGCCTGCATTTGTTGTAGTTGAAAGTAGCTCAGCAGAGTGCAGAGTGTATTATCTTTCTTAGAGGTGCAAAAAAGGTAAATTTTTATGAGGTAGCATAAGTGTGAAAAGGTTTTTGCAAGTTTGTTTAGAGTATATATAAACATCTGGATTTGAAACACATACGTTTTTGAGATATCTTATTCATTTCTGGCTGATATCTTTACTTGGTAAACAGCCTCATGTCATTATTCGACACCTTGAGCAGAGCTGTAACATGTTCCTACATTCCATTTTCAGAATTTGCTGTGACCTCTGAAGCTGCCTCACTTCTTCATGTGATATTTTATAAATATGATGTAAGGATGCACAGGAATCATCTGAATTACTTTATGGGATTTTCAGTTCACCAACTGGAAATGGTGCTGACTGAATTCAGTTGTGATGAACTGCTTTTGTACATTGCACTTGTTAATACTGAGAAAGTTGATGTCAATATGAAGAATGTCACATTTATGTATAAAAAAAATTGCATCTTTATTAATGAATTCACCCGTTGTGAACTCAACCCTGGCTCAGAAATACATGCTCAGGGAGGCTCTGAGACCTAGGCCAGAGGTCACTGATTGTCATGTCACAGGTGGGTAGGGGTGGGCGGAATATGCAAAATCCACTTTCGCAAATTATCGCGAAAATGTTTAAAATTTTCGCAAACAAGCGGAAATATCGCGAAGATGCAGAATTTTTTTCCCGCATGTTCGCGAGATTTTCTGCATGGTTGCGGGTCGCCAACTTACCCATGTGGTTGCTCGCGGGCGCGGCCATCTTGTTTTGAGTTGTCTCGCGGTGCATGATCGCGAGAAGAAAGACGTGATCACGCGACGCATAACGTCACTGCGGGCGCGAACTGTCGCGAGACAGCGCAAATGGCTAAAAATAATCCAACATCTCATGGAGAGCGCGACCGGATCAAGAAAACTTGTCGGCGAACGCAGGGATTCAGGTAAGGTGATCGCGCGTGCGCGAGAATGTATTATTTTACAGCGCGAGCAAGAAACAAATTATCGCCAAGCTGCGGAAAGCGGAAATTTTGACATTTTCGCGCTCTCCGCGGAACGCGAAAATGTCAAATTATCGCAATTTCCGCGAACGGAACAAAATTTTCGCCCAGGCCTAGTCAACATGTAGTTGGCAGACACATGTATGAACAATAAATCACAGAGCTATCCCACAGATAGTTGCAGAGACACCACAATTGGCCCAGGCAGGTGGGTCCCAATAAAGCACATATGGCCACCGAGATATGCACGCTGTCAAAAGACTATAAAGTCAGATGCCACATAAGTTAAGAACACACAGTAATCACACGTTTCCCATGCGTACATCTGGACACATGACCCACTGGCCGCATGGTGTCCAGGCAAGGTCAAGGCCCACCTGGATTCCCCATAGAATAAATTAATATCGGACTCCAAAGGTAGCAACTCGCATTCCTTACTATACAAGGATTACCAGAACTGTTTACGACATTCAGCGAATTGTTTATAAACTCATCCCACATTGATTGTAAATTGAGACAGGCCTCAGACCCTGTTCTCCCAGCTGCAATGTTTTTTTAAACAAACTGTTCCTGTGTTGCCAAATGCTTCTTGTGTCTTGTTTTCCCAAGGTATTTCATATTCATGCAACATTTTGGAAGCCAGCCAGGAGCTTATTGGTATCTTGAAAGTGACTTCAGCCAAAGAATGAAGACCCCACCCAGATGGAGTCACATTTGCACATCAAGGAAGCTGAGCAGACACTGCAACTGATTGGAAGTTCTGCTTAATCCGCGGGGTGGAGGTCCGTCCTGAGGCTGCTGTCACACAGGGTAAGTGACTACATCAGAACCTTTTGTAAAGAATTTAGCATATGGCACACTGGGGGAGGCATAAAAAGATAACCTGAGTGCCCTGCCACTGACATAATGTGGTATATTACCTACTTTATATGTTCTAGCAGAGTAGTTGTAAGGGAGCCTCTGAGGCAATTCTGCTGAAGTCACTTTTTTTATAGTCAGCGCGCTGGGAAAAGTGAATATTTATTGTGTAGCCCTATATGACTCTCATGATGCTATTTTTGTGTTAAACTATCCTGATTGGGCAGAGTTGGCCCCTTAATCTTATTTTTTAATCTAAAAGGGTTTCTCACTACCACCGATTTCTTAACTCTGTTGGTATCTGAAAGAAGTGAGAGGTGTTGGTCGCTTGGACTGCTCGGCGTGACACATATGTTACGCTTGGCCCCTGGGTGTTATACAGGGCATGATTAGGACTTTTAGGGAAAAAGAGTTGGACCTAGGTGTAACATGTGTGTGGCCAAGAGGGGCCTGTGGTTCTCGAGTTAGTCCCTTTTTTCTGTGAGTTATTGCTATTACTTATGTACCTGAGATGATTTTGGCAGACTATCAGCTTACTTAGTTCTGTGAACTGCGCTGAACTTCCCCTGGTCACAGGATAGCATGCGATAGGAGTGGGCTAAGAGAATTTTTGACAAAGTCATAATGTTTCCTCTGTCAGCTCTTTTTTCTTGTTAAGATTGATTTATTATATATGTGATGTTATTACTGTTACTTATTGCAAACTGTATGTTGTACAAAAGTTGTTCGAAGATTGTCCTAAATATTTCATTTCCTTTTGGTCTATGACTCAATGTTTCATATGGGGGTGCTGCTATTTTTCACAAACATTATTTGACTCCAAAAGCCAAATACTGTTTTTGCTGATAATTGCACTTTTACCTTTCAAATGTATTAATATTCATTTTTGATGAAATGTTCGTAATTAATTATTTGATGCATCTGATAGTTCTGAGCTCCTAGAACGTAATTAGAACAGTACATCACATAAAGTTTTCCCCACGATTAAATAAAAAAAAAAGATTCCCCAAAAAAGGAGCTAAGGTGTCCTTTGTCCACTAAAACTACCAGCCTTTTCATGAATTCCCCATTAAAACACAAGCAAACCAGGTTACCCACACAGGCTAAAAAACTTAAAATGTTTTGACAAGAATGGCACACACACACGAAGGTACACTCATTTCCCTGGCCAAAGGAGGGTACTTTTGAAACTTTTTGAAACTAACGCAATTGAACATATGCAAACACACATGCAAACCAAATACACAGGTCAAAAGAAAGACGGAAGAGAAGCATTATTAGAAATATGGGCCATCTTCGAGTATGTCCAGATCGATAATCCTACACCACAGATAGGAAGCAAGGCACCAGCACCTCTCCCACCATATGCAGGTATAGAGGTGCTCATGCCAGTTCCCCCTGCATTTAGATATTCCAATCCATCAATAGCAGGAACGAGCAGGAACATCACAGAACAACATACGGTTAGGCACATGCATGAGAAAATTACAGGTCCGCATGCGCATACAATTTCAGCTCAACCTTAGTTTGGTGAAAAGGCCCCCGAAGCTTGACCCCCCGTTAGTCATAGTCATAGGATTATATTTAGTGCGCATATCACCCGAGGGTCTCAAAGCCCGAGCCAAAACCAGAAAAGGGATGAAAAGACGATGGCAGGAGAAGAATTATCGGATTATTATTCGATTTTTATATCAATTAGTTCTGACTCCTATGTGAACAGACATTCTTATGAGGACCTCTCAGATGTAATTCACACAGTTTCTTTCTTCCACTATATCTCCCAGGTTTGTTTATTCTCATATCCACTGGATGAAGGCATAATGCCGAAACACGCATAGGACACAAATTTCATCAGCCATGGCAATCAATAAGTTTTTATCTGCAACAATGTTTTTCTATATTGAACTGCAGTGATTTCTGTACGCAGTTCATGCTCCACTTGAAACCATACACCATTCATATTCTCTATTCTTATGTCATTTTAATTAAATGTATAGAAACAGTTATAGTGGGAACGAATGAGTGAGTATGACTGAGATCTGCATCATCCGTGATATCTGTTCAAGTCTTGTGAATTATATTGTGCTATCTGTTTGTTGATATTTTCTTATTTGTAAAAATAATTTTTCAAAAAATCAAAACATTGTTAAATAAATAAAATATATATGTTTGATACTTTACCAGAGATGGAGTGGTGCACTACCAAGGTGATATTCACAATAACATGTCTTGACTTTGTTTAGTTGAATCAAATAAATCCTTTATTTTCAATGTCATCCGACACTACACGGTTCCAGCCAATGCATTTCGTTCATTAAGCAATGAACTTCTTCAGGGCATTAGTAGGGTCTCAACCATCACCGACGACACTCTCAGCACCACCGAACACATGCATTTCCAGATCCACACAGACCTCCACCCTCAGAGGCACCCTCGTCTACAGACCCCCCAGACCCGACCCCAGTTCAGCGACTCCATCGTCGACTTCATCAGCACACACGCCCTGACCTCCACTGACTACATCCTCCTCGGAGACCTGAATTTTCACCTTGAGAACAACGACGACAGCAACTCGACAACCCTGATCGATAACCTCGCCAACCTCGGACTGAGGCAACTCGTCACAACGCCTACCCACACTGCCGGCCACACACTCTACCCTGTCTTCTCCACAAGCCCCCACGTCTCCTTCAGCCACACCACCGAACTCCTCTGGAACGACCACTGCTGCATCCACTTCACCTTCCAGAAACCCACCACACACCACCGCACCCAACAGATCCCTCGCCGCTGCTGGAGAAAAATCACCGAAGCCCAACTACACGCAAACCTCACTCTCAGCCCACCCGCCGAACCCTCCAACACCGATGACACTGCCCACAGCCTCAGACGCGGGATTGACAACTGCGCCAACACCCCCGCCTGCTGAAGAAACCCCCCCCCACAGAGACACCAGCAAGAGGGCCAGCTGGTTCACCCCAGAACTCCTAGTCTCCAAGCGAGCCTGCCGGAAACTAGAGAAGAAATGGCACAGCGAACAGACTCCGGACAGCAACGCAGCCCACAAAGACGCCACCCGCAACCACCATCACCTCATCAGGACTGCCAAGAGAACCTCCTTCAAAGACTGCCTCGACAGCAATGCACACAATAGCAAGGAGCTCTTCAACATCGTGAAGGAACTCTCCAACCCCAGCTCCAACACCAACGACATCCCGCCGTCGCAAGCCCTGTGCGACTCCCTTGCCACTTTTTTCCACCGCAAGATAGCAGACATCCACGACAGCTTCAACACCCAGACAGCCCCAACAGACAGCAACACAACAGACTCTCCGCACACCATCGACCATGACCCCCTGCTAGCCTGGGCCAGTGTGAGCATCGATGACACCATCAAGACCATGAGCACAATTCACTTCGGCTCCCCGTCAGACCCATTCCCGCACCACATCTTCAACAAAGCCAGCAGCTCCATCGCACCCCACCTGTGCAATGTCATCAATCTCTCCCTCGAGACCGGGGCTTTCCCAGAGAGCTGGAAACACTCCGAGAGTAACGCCCTACTCAAAAAACTCAAGGCAGACCCTAGAGACCTCAAGAACTTCCGGCCCATCTCTCTGCTCCCGTTCCCGGCCAAGGTCATCGAGAAGATTGTCAACAGAAAGCTAACCCGATACCTTGAAGATAACAGAATCCTGGACCCTTCCCATTCAGGGTTCCGCAGCAGCCACAGCACCGAGACCGTCCTTATCGCCACCACTGACGACATCAGGACCGTGCTGGACAACAGTGAGACCACAGCCCTCATCCTCCTGGACCTCTCCGTCGCCTTCGACAGCGCCTGCCACCGCATACTACGCGCACGCATCCATGCTGTAGGGATCCGAGACAAAGCTCTGGAATGGACCATCTCCTTCCTCTCTGGCAGAACCCAGAGCATCCGCCTCCCCCATTCCGATCCGAAGCCTCCGAGATCATCTGCAGCGTACCCCAGGGATCTTCCCTCAGCCCAACACTGTTCAACATTTACATGACCCCACTCGCACACGTCGCCCGACAGCACGACCTCAACATAATCTCTATGCCGATGACACTCAACTGATCCTCTCCCTCACCAAGGACCCCATCACCGCCAAAGCCAACCTCCATGAAGGAATGAAGGTCATCGCCGACTGGATGAAGATCAGCCGACTGAAGCTCAACACAGACAAAATGGAGGTCCTCATCCTCAGCTCCAACCCTTCAGCCTGGGACGTCTCCTGGTGGCCGATGGCACTGGGCGCAGCCCCGACAACCACCGACCATGCACGCAACCTGGGAATCATCCTCGACTCAACGCTCTCCATGACCAAGCAAGTCAACGTCGTCTCCTCCTCCTGCTTCAACACCCTCTGCATGCTCCGCAAGATCTACAGGTGGATCATGACAGCTACAAGAAGAACAGTCACCCAGGCCCCCCTCAGCAGCAGACTCGACTACGGAAACGCCCTCTACGAGGGATCCACGGCCAAGCTCATCAAACGACTGCAACGCATCCAAAAAGCTTTGGCACGACTGATCCTCGATGTACCACGCCACAGCCACATCACCCCCACCTGTGAAACCTGCACTGGCTGCCCGTCAACAAGAGGACATCCTTCAAGCTACTCATCCATGCACACAAGGCACTCCACAAGACCGGCCCAGCCTACCTCAACAGACAACTTTCCTTCTACATCTCCAACCTCCAGCTCCGCTCTGCCGACCTCGCACTCGCCACCATCCCGCGCATCCAAAGAACAACCACCGGCGGGAGATCCTTCTCCCACCTCGCTGCCAAGAGCTGGAACACCCTCCCACTGAGCCTACGACAGACCCAAGACCTGCTGACCTTCAGGAGGCTACTCAAGACCTGGCTGTTCGATCAGTAGCGGCCCCCCCTCCCAGCGCCTTGAGACCCTCATGGGTATGTAGTGCGCTCTACAAATGTTTGATTAATTGATTGAATGGTGGGGAGGAAGGTACTTCAGGTCCCCGTATGTTGTGATACGCGCGATGCGAGCTTGCTCAGGTATGTTCGTGGTAGTTATAGCAGGAGACATCTGTCTGGAAGGTGCAAACTAATGCAACGGATGAGGCCTCCATGATAAGGGCCAGGGTCCATAGTCCTGTAGTGCAGTACACCTGGGCCGATCTTGTTCGAGTTCACCTTGCGCGTATCACAACTTACGGGGACCTGACGTACCTTTCTCCCCATCGTTCACAAACCTACCAATGCCCTGAAGAAGTTCATTGTCTAATGGACGAAATGCGTTGGCTGGAACCTTGTAGTGTTGGATGACATTGAAAATAAAGGATTTATTTGATTCAACTAATCAAACTCAAGTCATTTTATTGTGAATATCACCTTGGTAGTGCACCAATCCATCTCTGGTATAGTATCCTATCTGCATGGCAGCTGGCACCCAACAATGGCAGGTGCATGAGTTGTATGTGCACACTGATTTGAACTATTTTTTGCTAAAATATAAGGGGAATACAGCAGGGATAGTGTGACTACTACTGTCCGCCGTTGCTCGCCTTCCTCCACATTTTTGATACTTACCTGGTTGATTATAGATTTGTCTTGCAAATTTATAGGTTCACTTTATTGTAATTGCATTTCCTAAATGTTTTTCTCTCAATTGTGATGCTTAAGATGATAAGCAGCACTGAGCTTGGCCTTAATTAAATCAAGGAAGAACTGCAAGCAATCCGACTCATGGTGAAGCAGCATCGATATATGTTAGACTTCATGACTGCGATGAAGGAAGGGGTGTGTGCCAAGATCGGTGTGTACTGCTGCACATTTATACCAGAGAACAACATGGATAACTGGACATTGACAATTGTCATCCAAGCATTGTACCATTTACAAGAGACATGCGTGAGGAGGGAGGTGCACCTGAGCAGGAGTGGTTCTCAAATTAGTTCTCCTGACTCCCCAAGGGGATGCTCCAGTCTGTGTACATTTTTGTTGCCAGTTCATTGCATTCTTGTTTATGCGAGAATCCATACAATTGGGGATTTCCTGCTGTAAACAGTCAGTCCTCAATTTGGGTAGAGTGCAAGTAACTAGAAAAGAAGTACTTGTCAAAACCGAACTTACAGAACAACAGACTTCCAATAAAGTTACTGCCATGAAGTATGATTTAGATAGTGTAGCTGAAATTCAACTAGAGGGGGGAAAGTTAATATTGAGAAAGTCAATGTCAAGTTGGAGGAGAATACATTTATGTATAAGAACGAAATCAAATCACATCTTTATTAATGAATTTGCGCTTTGTGAACTCCACGTCAACACGACTCAGAAATGCTCAGTCAGACAGGCTCTGAAGCCTAGGCCTGAGGTCACTGATTCACATTTCACAGGTGGGGCAACATGTAGCTGACAGACAAATGCCCAAACAGTAAATCCCAGCTCTTTCGCACATATAGGTGCAGCGATACCACAATGGTGCAGGGGGATTGGCCCCAATAAAGCACACATGGTCAGAAGGGTACGCAAAGTCCTAAAACACAATAAATTCTGATGGAACATAAGTTAGGAACACATAGTCAATCGGTACACAACATACACAGTACATGCAGTGATCATGTGCTCCTTATGCTGGATATCTGGACATGTTACCCACTGGCCTCATTGTGTCCACGCAAGGTTGAGGTCCACCTGGATTCCCCATCGAATAAATTAATCTTCAATTTCAAAGGCAGCAGTTCACATTCCTTAATATAAAGGGATCACCAGAACTGTTTATGGCATTCAATGAATTGTATGTAACCCCATTACAGGTCGATTGTACGTGCATGCTCTCTTTTGCCTGTAACTGTACTGCCGGACCCAATGTTCAATTAAAAAAAACTGTTCCTGTTTTGCCAAACGTCTCTTGTCTCTTGTTCTTTCAAGGTATTTCATGTTATAGCAACATACTGTCTGAGCCTTATTCAAAAAGCAATTAAAGTTAAACTTAGGTCTAAAAATAGCTGGATTGACAAGGCCTAAATCACATTGCTGCTTGACATAAAAAGAAAGGGGGCTCTCCTAAATCAAATTTCTTTATACAGATATTCTGCCTACATGGCTGAAGTAAGCGCACATGTGAAAGTCATCAATACCAACCAGACAGCTCATTTCTGAGTATTCACCAACATTTTATATAGGTTACTTCCAAATCTCAAAAGTTTATAAATTGAATCATGTTGAGGACATATTTAAGTGTGTTTTTCATCTTACTCTACAGTGCAGTTGTTACCAGACCTTTTGCTATCACAAGAATAAGAGTTTTAGAAAACAGTACTGAGAGTAAATCGCAGGGTCAATACATATGTTGATCTTCTTCTTTGTAAGATTCGTGTTGAAGCACAGTTGATATTCTGCAATGAATAAGGCTAAATATTAGTCAATTAGACATATTTTCCCACGAAAAGAACACTGGTGCTGTAGAGTGGCAGAGGTGCTCCTGTCATTGCACCCCAATCTTGTGTTTGTCAGCAGCAGCAGGGCTACTGTGATGTAGTACGATGTGATGGAAATCCCATCCCCTGTGATTTACACTGTGTCCAACCATAATGATGGAGCAGTGTGTGTGAGTAGAAATCTCGATTTTAAACACTGCCATCATTTGCTGCCCAAGAGCAGTGATGATCCTACAGGTGCAAGCAGTGTAGAGAGCGGTGTTCACTTGTATTTTTATGGAATTCATTATGTCATTAGGAATGCTATTCTCTATAAATTGCAAAAAATTTAGAATGTTCTGAGGTTGTCTTTCAAAAGCTGTGGAAGCAGATGTGTTGGATGTAGCTGTGTACCCCTAGGACTAAATAAAGTGTTAACTTACCTGGATGTGACTCCTAGTTTCAATGCAACAGGTTGACGAGGAATGACAGTCCTTCAGTGACAAACTCATAGACGGAAAAATCATTTTACATAAATATTATGGATCCCAGGAATCAATGGTCCTATGCTTGTGCCATTGGGATTTGTATTATGAAATCTCCACATGCACCAGAAGTGCTGCAAACTAATTTGGGTGTGCACTTGCCACATGCCATGAGCAGGTGAGACCCTATTCATTTTTCCTGATGTTCACGTGGATGTTGGTACTTTGAGGAGCAATTCTAGCTAAAGCAGAGTATGAAATTCTCTGAAGATAATTCTGCTTGATGGCTCCTATCAGTGTGAGCTTCACTGTATATGATGGAAGGAAGAAGGATGACCCAATAACCCCTATAAGCGTATACATGACACCATGAATCTGACTGCATGCGACAGTGCATGTTTGGCATTTGAAACAGACATATCACATGTCATTGTGACTAAGGGTGGGCGTAGTGGGCGTAGTGGGGCTATGTGAAGCAGCACGTAGTGTGCCCAAATCTACGCACACTACGCGCTTCGCGTAGCCCCACTACGTGCCACCCACCTCCCGCCCGCCCGCCCTTCTTTTAAATAATATAAGCAATGAAAAATAAATTAAAGTAAGTCGACTTACCCGTAAGCGCGGCGTCTCCGGGGCTCCCTCTTTCTGTTTCTAATTTCTTCTGGCAAATGCGCATGCGCGGACGCCCGCGCATGCGCATTTCTCGCGAGAAATGCGCATGCGCGGGTGTCCGCGCAAGCGCATTTGCCAGAAGAAATTAGAAACAGAAAGAGGGAGCCCCGGAGACGCCGCGCTTACGGGTAAGTCGACTTACTTTAATTTATTTTTCAATGCTTATATTATTAAAAGGAGGGCAGGCGGGAGGTGGGTGGCGGGTGGCAAGCAGCTACGCTTCGCCCTCGGCGTGTGCGTAGCGCTGCCCTGCTTCGCCTACTTCGGAAAGTGCGAAGCAGGCAGCGCTACGTACACTACGTGGGCGAAGCGTAGTGCTACGCCCGGGGTTAATTGTGACATGCAGGAAACGCTTTGTGACCCCAGGGCATGGCCCTAATGGATTGATCTTGAATTTTGATCATCCATTCTAAGTAGCTCCCTGTGCACCATATGACATTGAAACTGAATGTCGGAAATAATTATTACTGTGGCACCGGACTGCTGGAATGCTAATTGTGTGAGTATATCAGTGTTTCAACACTGCAATATCGACACATCTAGAAACTGTGTTTTTTATACATATATATTGACCTCCTGCCTTATGGAGGAAGGCGAATATGTACATTCTGTATCGTATATATACGTTAGGTATCTCTCTGTTGTTACTTCTAAGCTGGGTTCTACATGAACCTTGTGCACTATTGCATGTATACATCCCTAGTTGCGGATCACTTCAGTTTGAGTTGGGTGTTATACAGATACTATCTGCTGTGTCCTCAATGTTGCAAAATTTGACGCAAGTGTATTAAAATGTCAGCAAACATTCTGGGCTCACCAAAAGCTTTCATTACTTGCATCCTAAACTTATTCATTGACATCTCTTCATTCATTCCTTGCAACACCTGGAGATCTTCCATTGGAATGGCATGAGTGGAGTGACTACTTCCTAAACTACATTGACAATGAAGAATTCACTCTGGAAAAGGGAAAACATTATCTTACATTTAGTGGGTCCACAAGTGCTCAAAGTTTACAGCAAGATGAATAAGAATCCAAGAGCAACCCTCTGAAGATAAAATGTTTCTAAATGAATCAGCAAACATAGCAGACTATTACTCACCATGTGTATGTGCTGCCATAGATACATTTAATTTCTTTAACAGGGAGCAGGGAAAGTCAGAACGCATTGATGAATATATTTAATCTCTCAAGAAGCTTGTAATTAATTGCAGATTTGAGTCACAGCATAAAAAAATAGTCAGGGAACAAATAATAATGAATGTGAAAATTTAGAATGTTTAATAAAGGGTATTGTCTCACAGGGATGCACACCAATATAACTGATATGATTGCAATTGTAAAAAAAGCTGAAATATCAGAGAAGTATGCAAAAACTGCTTTGCAAAGCTCCACTAGTGAGTCAAAATAAATTGTAGAAAGAGTGAAACCAGAAAACAAAACATTCAAAATTAACAAACAAAGTCAGGGTTGGAGGAATAACATTTATTAAAGTGGATCCAGTAAAAAAAGATACAGGTTATAGTCAGGATAAGTTTAGTAAAAAATAATTTAACA
The DNA here is from genome assembly GCF_964204655.1 of Triturus cristatus. NCBI lineage: Eukaryota > Metazoa > Chordata > Amphibia > Caudata > Salamandridae > Triturus > Triturus cristatus. Next base: position 506,633,752 of record NC_140591.1, read on the forward strand.
GGTGTGATAGGAACACCTTGAATATAAGAAGAGTTGCCCAGTAGTTAGTCAAAAATGTTCTGCATGACCTGTAAGAAGACACAATGCTAAGGTTTGTGGAAAAAACAATCACAAGTGTAGAATAAACTTAGCGAAAGAACCTTCAGATTTGAACTCAGATTTCGGGAGTTTAAAAGATGAATGTGGTAAATCTTGAAAGCGTGCATGTTGGGTATCAATGATTCTGTGTCCCATGGAAGGGTGGATATTCTTACAAAAGTTTCAAAAAGCACACCTTTATACAAAATTAAGTTGGGTTGTGTTAAAATTTTAACAGTATTTGAGTGTTGGAAAGTGAATTATTAGTAGTGATGTGTAATGACTTTTCACTAGTAATAAGGTCACAAAAGGTTCTGTTAGTGTCTCAATAAATTATTCCCTTGCTCAAACCTTGGTAGCTGGCAATGAGCAGGCAGGCCTAACTTAGGAGACAGGTGTGTAAAGCATTTAAAAACAACAATACATTAAATAAGTAAGACACAACAAAAATTACAAATCCAACTCAATCTTATAAAAATAGATTATATTTTTTATGATCAAAGAGACACCAAAATTATAAAAATACAAAACTGGAGATATTAATTTTTAAAGAATAAATACGTCCTTGTGCTTACAAAATATAACACCACTTTGGGACATCTGGTCGTGCTTGACCGGGACAAAGTCAAAGCTTGAGGCTGACCGCGATGTAGCCCAGGTCAGATACACTGAGAAGTAGGACAAGGCTTTCATTTTTCCTTTTTACATTGAGTGGTTCTCTACAGCAGGTCGATCGCAATGCGACATCGTTGGATTGCTTCTCTGCAAGGTAGCGGTCAAGTCCTGTAAGTCTGGAGCTCTGGAGCTTTCAGCAGGATGAACCAGTAATCGAGGCTGGGTCATGGTTGAAGAGAGCCAGCGTGACTCTCAACATCGAGTCGGTGACGTTTTGGAGATTTTGACAAAAAGTTCCCATACTTCACCAAACTTATGGAACTTATCCGAGAAGGTCTCCTTGAAGGTTCAAAGTTTCTAAAACACAAATCTAAAGGTCTGGAATCTCCTAACTGGTCCTTGGGCTGTCTGGACTACAATTCACACAATGCACCTGGCCCAATCCTTAAAAGTCCACTGGACACAATCCAGGATGGGGATTCTTGGTGGAGGTGATGCAGGTCTGCTCTGTTAACCTGTAGCAGGGAGTCCACTCCTTCATCATTCTTGAAGCAAGGTAAACTCCTTAGGGCTGTAGTAAGAGATTGTGCAGCAGGTGCATTCCTGCAGAGTGCAGTCCTTTGGGTTCAGATCCAGATTCCTATAGTGCAGTCCTTCTTCTCCTTGTAGTTTCAGGCAGCAGACCTGAGGAGCTATGCAGTCCTCCCATAATTATTCACAGTTTCTGGTCATCAAGCAGGGGAGCGCGCCTGACTAACGGGATGCAGGGTGCCACCCAGGTGTATGACCACTTCCTCCAAAGTTTGCCATATTCTAGTCCAAGAAAGCACCATTCTCTCAAGATCCAACATGGGGAAAGGCTCTCCTTAGGGGTCAGATCTGGCTAAGCCAATTCACTGGTGTGGCTAAGTTTCACAAACACACCACGTCCATCCCCCTTACTAATCTTATTACTGAGGCTCCTGTGTGGCAGGAGGTGCAGGATGTGGGGCTCAGCCAGGGCTGGTCCCAAAATGTCATTCTCCATTAGAAGACCAGTTTGGCTCCCTCACCCTCTTCCTGCCTTTTTTCTTCTGCAGCTAAAGTTTTCGACACACAGTTAATCCATTGTTCACTCTGACAGGACACTTCACACATCATCAAACAGCTCTGGTTCAGCCTGTGAAAGGCTGGCCAATCTGGCGAGGGCAACTCGAAAGCTGGATTTTGGCTCACAGAAAAGAAAGTTTAATAACTTATGTTCTGTAATAGTTATTATACATCTGACAGTGGGAAGTTGGTGGATGTATCTTAACTGCTAATTAGATACTGCAAAGTATATATTTAGGTGGCTCCTGTGAATATTTAAACTTAAATAAAATATCTCAATATTAGACAATAGAGCCATTAGTTACAATTGGAAATAAAAAATTGGCATTTTTCCCCTCATCAGGGCGTATAACACATGTTAAATAATGTCCCTGCTTATAGTTACAATGCACCCTACTCCTGGGGCACCTAGAGGAGATCTTAGGGGGACACATATGTAAAAATAAGGTAGTTTGAGTCTTTGAAAGTACCTTTAAATTGAAAGTCAAATTTGCATGTACATTTAAAGTAAAGGCAGCCTGAAAGGCAGTGCTGCCTTTAAAATGACAGCAGGCACCAAAGTAGTGTACACTTAAGCGCATTAAGTCTACTGGGCCTCTACACCTACATGCCGTATTTTATACTAGGGACTTGCAGCCAGACTGTCAGTACCAATTATAATGAAACCTAATTTGCATATCTTTATAATCAACTTTCTAGCCACGAGATTGGTAAGAGAGTCCAGGGCACCGTCAAAGCCCCAACCCTCATAGTACTCAAAATGGGGGTAAAAACTGAGGGGACACTGCAAACATGTCTTGACTTCCCACACTAATTAAGAGTCCCAATGCACCATTGTTGATGACAAAAAACTTTGGGGAAGAAAAATTCATAAAGGTAATTGATTATCAACTTATGTAATCAGACATTTCATCAGACAGCTTCAGAAAGGAACCTATACCCATGGCTGGATGTAGCATTTGAATTCAAGAACAGGAAGAATATGGAGAAATTATATGTCACTGAAGAGTGATATTCAGTGTTGAGCTGGATTAATCAAAGAGCATTGGCAATCATGTTGAATTCTAGTAGCCCTGAAAAGTTGCTGGTGATTGGTGAGAATTAAATGGTGAGGAAGCAAATTTCAGAGAACTTACTGAATTCATTTCCGGCAAGTTTAGGGCCCTGGTTGGGTACAGTCACAGAATTGACCTAAAGAAAGGAGCAATCCCTAAAGTTCATAAAATGAGCAACCTACCCAGGGTGGTCAGAGTGAAGGTGAAACCAAAAATAATGAAACTATTAGCGGCTGGTGTTATCGAGCCAGTGGAAGATGATGAATGGACCGCCCTCTTGGTCGTGGTCAGGCTAGATAATGGGAACATTTGGTTATGTATCGATCACAGAGAATTAAACCAGAACATAGTTATTGAACTGTTTTCCCTACCTATGATTAATTAAACGTTGGCAATGATCAAGTGCACGCTGTTGTGTTCCTCAGTGGACTCGTTGTCTGCTTATCATCAAGTGTTCTTGCACCCTGATGATTAGGATTGGACTATGTTTATCACACCCCTTGTGTTATCAAGGTATGCACATGCCATTTGGATTAGCATCAGAGGCTGCTGTCTTCCAAATATAATGCTCAAATTATTCAAGAACTTTGAAGGCACAATGTTATTCCAAGATGATATCTTGATGAAATGTACTAGCAATGAGCAGCGTGATGAGCATTTGAGGAAGGTCTTAGAAAGCTGATTTGAGAATGGAATGACTGTGCGGTGTTCTAAATGTAAATTTGGTGTTCAATTCTTGAAATATTTAGGGCATTAAATCATTAAGAAAGTGTTAAATCCAAGAGGAAATTATTGAATGCAGTTAGGGATGCTCCTGCACTTCTAATATGGGAGAACGATTCTATGCAAAATGTGTTCCTTATATCCCAAACAAATTACGACAACTACTTAAAAACAAACTAAGATTTCTTTGAATTGATAGTGTGGGATCTGATTTTGAATAGATCAAGTCAGTCATCTGTTCTGCTAATGTATTACATGGTTTTGACCCTAGAAGTGATTGTATCATAACCACAGGTGCTAATTGCAAAGGAATTTGAATTATTATGTTACAGAAAGAGAGACTAAGGGCCTTAATATGGCATTGGCCGTGCAGTAGGAGGCCGCTATGCAAGCAGCCCGCACAGCATAAGACATACTTAGACCACCTGCCAGATTCTGACTGGAATCCAGTTTGGGCGGTCCTGCGGCTGTGGCCATGACGTGCATGTTTAAAGGCTCATAGGAAAGCCATAACTGGCACCACAATGGGAACGCCATTGCAGGTTCCTGCAGGCATGGACTGAAAAGTACATACCCTGCAGGAACTGGAGGTGCATGCAGAAAGGGGTGTACACCCATGTTTACCCTGTATGAAATCCCCTGGTGTAGAGGCAACCGGGGAACTGTAGGGCTCCCTTTGTTTCCTCTCCACCACATGGTGGGCTCACCATCATGAAAACCATGGTGGAGAGGAAACTAGTAATATGCTTGGTGGGGTTGCAGCAGCCCCGCCAAGCATATTTCGGCCTTAGTACCACCGCTAAGGTCCCTGGCGGTTATGGTGGTGCCAATGCAGTCTGACAGCCCAAGTCGTAATGGGGCAGTTAGACTGCCGGTGTGGGGGTTTCCCACGCCACAACCGTGGCTACAGTTGTCCCATGCACTGACACCGCTGTTGTCATAATCAGGCCCCAAAGATGGTTAATGAGGTCTTGAGCACCTCAGAATCTTTCTGTGAGGCTTTCAAATATTGCTCAGATTTACTAAATAAGCAACAGGATTCAAGAACAACAGGGACACACACACACACACACTAATATCAATCATCCAGCTGGTAGGGTCCTACTTCAGACAATTACTCATTCTTTTGCTTTTAAAAAATATTTCTGTAAGGAGCTAGATTATATTTTGCAAGTGTATAATGAAGCCTTTCCCCAATCCACAAAACATCCCTCCAGACACTTAGAAAAGTAATCAATGGCAACCAGGGTAAATGTGTTTTAATCTTCTTTTTCCATGATTGGTCCCATTATCCCCCACCCGTAGTATCCCACAACATTTCACGGTATTATACAGGATGTAATGGGGCTTTTAACATAGCAAGAGACCTGTCAGCATCTTCACAAACTGAATTCTCTTTCACTACATGTTCCACCTCTACATCCACCCCTGGCCACCAACACAATTCTTTGTTTTTATTGTTTTAATTTTTACAATACCTAGATGCTCTTTGAAGCTTAAATTTATAATTCTCCTTCTCAACTCTTTTATTAAACAACCTGTGTTCCGCACAACAAGCTTCCATCTTCCAAAGAAAGTTTGTGTTGTTTTTCCCCAAAACAATACTCAACTCTCAATACCTTTTTCAGGCCAATCACCAATTACTAAGGTTTTTACATGCCTCAATTGTTCATCTTTTCCAAACTCTGCACTCCATTCATTGTAATGGCACCAGTCTAAGCTAAGGGCGGGCGCAGTGCTCCGCTCCGCCCGCGGAGTGTGCGTAGTGCTGCCTACTTCGCGCTTCGCAAAGTAGGCGTAGCAGGCACACTATGCACACGCCACGGCGGAGCAGATTTGCCCGCCACCCACCTCCCTCCCGCCCTCATTTTAAAATTACTTCGAAAGTTAAAAATAAAGAAAATTACTTACCTGAGCTGCCGCGTCCCGGGGCTCCATCTTCCTGATTCCTCGCTAGCTTCTTCCTCACAAATGCGAGAGAAATGCGCATGCGTGGGCGCCCACGCATGCGCATTTGTGAGGAAGAAGCTAGCGAGGAATCAGGAAGATGGAGCCCCGGGACACGGCAGCTCAGGTAAGTAATTTTCTTTATTTTGAACTTTCGAAGTAATTTTAAAATGAGGGCGGAGGGAGGCGGGCGGCGCGTAGTGGGGCTATGCGGAGTGTGCGTGTGCGCGTAGATTTGGGCACACCCGTGATGCTCCGCCTAGCCCCACTACGCCCAGGGTTAGTCTAAGCCACACTAAATTCCTCTCAGATTTCTTCAGGTACCTCCGTAAGAGGCAATATTGTCAAACAGTCTATAACCCACTTTTTCACACCAGGAATGTACCATATTGTGTACTTATTATCCAAAAGCCTAAGATATCAGTGCTCTATACATAGAGATCAGGACAGCAAAGCCCAGTAGATAAAGATTTAACAAGGGATTTATGATCACATCTGATCAATATCAGATGATGAATTGCCAAATGATTATTTACACAAAAGGCGAGAAACATGTTTACCTTGACTACGCAATCCTAGACACCTCGGATCACTATAATTGGCAGTGACATCCCTGATGTTTTTAATTGAGACCAGTGGGCTCGCAGAATAAACTCATTTTGGAGCACCATCTCGCCTCATTTTATTCTCCTACACATCTTTCTGATCACAGCTACACCACTAGTCCCCTCACCCGTACGTCACCTATAAGCCTTGGGAAAAAGATCTCTGCCAATTAACCCCTCATAGGGTGCCATTCAGCCATGGCAGCGCCTTGCCTGAAGAGGAGCAAGCCCTATGATGAAGCATGACACCAAACTAGGTGTGTGAGGACCCCACTTCTCATATTGGGAGACACCCTTACTCTACTTTAGAGCAGGGGTGTTGACCAACCCAGCCTCTGTCATTTAAATCCCTCCCCCATAGGAACTGCATACTCCTTCGTTGCTATGTTGAAATATTTGGGGCCTGTATGCTGGACCTACAAGCGTCCCTTTTCCCTCATTTGTATAAATACCACTAATTCCAGACCCAGTAATCAAAGGTCTGTAAACTCCTGGCTCTATATTTCAGGTTCGGGAGACACTGGGATTATTTTCACTGGGGGTGGAAGCTCCCTGTAAAACAGCTGCAGTTACAGGGGCATTGGTACAGCTAAGTCCCTAAACGATTCCTGATGAAGCACATTTGGAGCATATAGGCTCCCAGCAGGCTGAGTTATTCCCAGGAATCACACTCCAAATCCAATGTTCCTTCCAAAACAGCCAGGCCTGTTGCAAGTCTGCACTTGGCCACATCCAGAGCCTTGGTCCGGAACTGTGCCCCAGGGCAGACAAGGCTCCCACTATCCCCAACACCTGCATATGAGAACAGACAGAAATCATCCCAAACTGGTCTTAGCCCCCAAATCCTCAAAATAAAATACTGCCCATGGGAAAGGATTAAGTGTGGGACTTCATGCAAAACACTCCTGTTAGAAATGGGATTTCTGGTTGGCTAAGGCTTGCGCCAAAGCCCGGCAGAAACCACTCTAGTCAGGGCAAGGGAGTTACATGCCAAAGATAACCCTTGCTCATCCCCTTGGTAGCTTGGCACGAGCAGTCAGGCTTATCCCGGAGGCCTTGTGTAAAGCATTTGCGCACGCACACAGCAACAACATCCCAGGCACACTACAAAAGGAACTCCACACAAGGTTATATCAAAAATAGCCTTTGTATTCTCATAACACATTAGAATAGTAATCACACAATGTACACTGTGCCGACTGGCACTGGGCAATATTTACAAGTGATTATGTACACATGACAGGGACACATGGACCACTGACGGAACCATCACAAAGCTAACTTAGTAAAAGTCAAACAGATCATAAACGTAAAACCAGTAAACACTAGTAATGACTGTACTTAGCATCAGCCTGTAACATAAACTACATTATGCACAGCATCACATCAGGCGCAAATTATATTCTGCGTCAACCTCATCAGCATAAACACATTATGCAATCCTCTCACAAGTCTAAACACATTAGACCCTAACCTCCTAAGTATAACTACATTAGGGGCATAACTCACACAGTGGAACATAATCGCATTAGCATTAACCATGATATGCAAACCAACCTCATAATCATAAAAGACCACATTTAGAGGTATAACACAGGGTGAGTAAAACATACTACCTGAATTAAATTTCGTAGCACCAAAATCACATTAGGGCCTGGCGCCCTACAATCCTAATAGTCCCCCTGGCCAACTGGCCATCTCCCAGCGGCTTGGAGGCCCTATGTCCCAAAGTCAGGGCGGCTGCCTAGCAGCGGAATCCAATTGCGCCACTGCGCAAACCTAAACGCTGCAGCTGGCACTAAGTGCTGCGCAGCTGGGAAAGTACTGGGGCAGGAGAGTGCATCTCACTCCTAACTCAACAACCATGTCCCCCAAAGAACAACCTAAACGTTGCAGCTGCCCACTACTTGCTGGGCAGCTGTGAACCTCCAAATGAGGCCTGGCACCACTGTGCCGCTTCTGTCCCTCTCAGGGACGGCTAAAATAATATAGTCCCATTGTTGCAGCGGCCCGCAACTGCGGCGCCGCTGTGAAGAAAATAAAGAACTGGCACTACTGTGCCTGGGGGCCCCCACTGGGGCCCCTTTAATCAAATTAGCCCATCAGTGCAGCTGCCCTCTGCAAGTGGGGCAGCTGTAGGACATATGGCCACCACTGGGAACAGCACAGGCCCCTCTAGGCCCTCCCAAGACAAAATATGCCGCTCATAGACCGCACCGACGCTTAGCACAATCATGCAGAAGTCACACGGGGCTCTAACAACAACGATGCAGCCCCTCGTTGGAGCGGCCCCCCGCAAGACGGGGCTGCTTAAAATGTGGAAATGGCACTGTGCCTCACAGGGCACCAACAACATGGATCCCCCACTTGGGCCTCTAACGAATTAGACACTGCCCCTCTCGTTGGATCGGCCCACATCGGTGGGTCCGCTCAGATGCCCTCAAGCACCGGTCCTTTGCCTCACTCAGCACCAACCCAGCGTAGACAATGGAGGAGCCCCACTCACCACGTCTGCTGGGGACTCCTCCTCTTGTGCTCCTCTTCATTTGGTGGCATCGGACTGTCAGCTGGAGGAACCCGCGAGGCTCTGCGTGGCTTCTCCCCAGCCGGGGGAAGCGGAAATGGAGCCCGCGAGGCTCTGGCTTGCGTCGCTGGCCCCGCCCACAACCAGGCGGATGGCCGGACTTCTGTTTCCGGTGCTCCTCTTCTCCCGGGCCGTAGCAGTGAAACGCGGGCTGGGCACCCGCATTGAGAACCAAAGTATTCGGCGGCATAACAGCGGGGTGGGCACCCGCAAAACATCGAAAAATGCGGGATGGGCACCCGCCGCTTCCCAAGAGTCACCACGGCATCAAAGCGGGGTGGGCACCCACGACCCAAAGCAAAGATGAAGCGGGGTGGGCACCCATGAAAGCACGATCACTGTGTGGGGTGGGCTCCCGCTCGGCAGCCTTCACGGTTGAATCCCTCCGGTGGGGGATTCCCTCTAAAGGGACGGGCAGCGCCGCGCTGCACCGCCCACGCTCCTCTGGAAACACACAGGGTAAAGGAGCACAGAGCTCCCCTTAGCAGAAAAGAGCCAGGTGCTCACAAAAATAAAGCAAAGCGCTCACAGGGTGTTAGGGCAGCCTAAAGTCCATAAGGCTGAAAGAGATGAAGTAAAAAGGTTCCAGGGCATAGCTGGGCCCAGGGAGGCAGCCCTCCTGGCAAGTCCTCCTGGGCCCCAGCAGCAGCACGCCCCGCAGGGATCAGGATCCAAAGCAGAACCACCTCATGGGGTCGCAGCCCCCTCTTTTATACACACCTTTCTCTTTGTGACACAGCACAGGCAAGGGGAGAACCAGATACAACTGGTTCAGGAGCATTTGAGCACTTTGTTTTGCTCAGCTCCTCTCTTCTATTCACAGGACAGGCCAGGGACATCAGACGCACCACAGGGGGTGGAGCCAGCATTGTGGAGGGAAGGCACAGTCCTATTCAGGTCCCAGGTGCAACTCCTCCCTCCCATCTACGTGCAGATCTCCCCATTCACCACCGGGCAGACTCACCCTGGCTCCAGGAATTCCCCAGCCCTCTCCACTCCTGTCAATCACAAGCCAGACATGCACTCCACATCAGGCAGGCAGACACACAGTACAAAGGAAGGCCAACTTCTAGAAGTGGCACTTCTCCACCAGTCACCATAAATCTGCGCACACCATTGCGCAGCATTTATTCTCACGAGTTCGCTCATACCAAACTCGCCCCTGCACTCCTCTCACATCAGGAACTACCCGGGACACACATATCCCCCATGCATTCCTATGGGAGGGCAGGCCCATCTAACCACACATACACAGAGAGCGCACGCACTTTACACTGGACCCCAGTGCTAAAGTGCTCAGAGGCCTAAAATCACCAACACCAGGTTACAAAAAAAGGCTAGGAGAACGCAAAAAGTTTCGGGGTGAACCTGCCAAAAGGGCCAAGTCCAACAACTCCCCTTTCCGCCCCTGACCACAGCATAGCGGGTGGGATTGACAATGCTTCCCCTGGACTACTCTACATAGACCGGCCACCTCGCTCCATGCCATTCCAAGTCCTGGTATTTTCTCCTCTAAATAATTTCCATCAGGTGTGCTAGTGTAATAAGTTCAATTAAAACAAACAAAGTCTACATCACCCAGAATGCTTTATGGCGTCAGAGCAAAGCCCAGTATTGGAAACAGTGTCCGTAAAGACATGGAGTGAGGTGGACACCCTAATGCTAGGCTTTCCCCCTGAACCCCTTACCCCCAACCATGACAATCAGATTGACTTCCACTGAGCAGGTTGAAATGTTCATCTGAAATGTTTCCAGAACAGATATGTTCCCATTATAGGGACACAAATAATAATTCCTGGAATTTTGGGAAGGGATACTGGCCTGAATCGAAAACTACAGGCCCTCAGTAATCCTGAACCAAATTTCGGGAATGACTGTTGAAATGTGGCATTATATTGTAATTATATTTAGCATGTGCCATAGAAGTGAGCAGTTATTGTATGGTTGCAAATTTCTATAGTATGTTTGAAGAAATATACACAAGAAATGATGAATTACAGATTCAGCAGGAGTTTACTCTGTAGATGCTACATTTGCAGTCATAAAATAATAGGCATATCTTGCGTGACAGTTGAGTATGTACTTGAAAGTAATTAGGTCTTCTGAATGCGAAGACAGGTATTAATTAACGGACACCGGTAGGCATTAAACATTTTTCAATTTATTTGCATACCTATTTATACATATTGTTACTCGACCACTGTAGCATTCCTTTATTGAAGGAAGTTTTGTCTTATTTCAATATCTCTTTTTTTCCTGAACCACTCATCCTAAGATGTTTTCATTAACAATGCCTCTTTTGTGAATGATTGTTTAAAAAATGACTAACATCACAGCCAGTTTCACCCAACCCAGATCCATGATGTCACTAGAGATGCTTTTTTGACGTATTGTTTGTGTGTGTTTGTGTGTGTACTTGGTTTCACTGTTCAAACACCAGAATGCTAAGAAAAGAAACAGTAATGAGCCACTCTATGATGACAATGTAGAATAGTTGCTAATAGTATCACATTTCGTCAGCACTAAAATGGCTATTCCTTTCATGGGAACAGTATACCTACAACTCCAAGATAGAGGGCAGATGCCTCTCTAGTTTGCTTTAGTCCATGGCTAAAAGTTGGCAACATATACATATATTTTGTTGAAGAATCTGGTTCATAGTGCCTTATCGTCTCGATTTTAGTACATCCTAAATGTGAAACCTTTATTTATTGCACAGCCTGTGCCAACTTTTACTGGTGGAGACAGTGAAACATATTCTAACATGCAGTGTATATAATGAGTCTTGAATGTAAAGATTGGACAGCTGTTCATAATACTGTATGGCCACTGTTTGCATTGTAATTCATATGGCGGTAGTGCATGCACTATCTTATTTGTGAGGGTGGTCTATGCATCTTATTTTTGGGCATTGGTGTCCAATAGGAGCCTTGCTAACATACTTTTAACTGGTTAAGGCTCAACAAGTGGGCAATCCAATCCTGATGCACACAGGCTTTTTCCACTAACACATTTCTTGGCAACCTGTAAAAAGAAACGTCAACTTCTGGTAAAATGTGTCCCTGGTCAGTATCATGTACAAATTTAGGGGTGTAGTTACAAACTGCATTTTGTAGTACTATGAAATAATACAAAATGCCAATTAAATACGACATGCAAAAGTGTCTGCCTCCGCCTCTCCTACCATTTCTGTGCGGAGATACCCCCACCAACTGCAGAAATCTCTGCACACATGCAAAAACGTTTTAGTGGTTAAAGTGGGAGGGACAAGGGGAAGAGGCTGACAAATTTAGAATGCTTTCTACTAAATGAGAGGTGTTTCTTGAAGAAGTAAGTTGGGTCAAGAGAGAGCTATGAAGGTATTTAGGGAAGGACATTCACCCACTCAAAAAAGAGTGAATAGATTGTTATGCACAAACTGCACTTATAAAGTTACAACAGTCACAAAGCAACCAAAACAGTAGAAAATGTACTCCAGTTCAAATGTCGAGTAAATCCATTACCATAAAAAGGGCACTACAACAACCTCCCATAAAAAAATAATGGAGATAGGGACTTTGCTACGACAAAAGAAAGAAACGTGGACTATAAACTTTGGAGACTGGAGTGCAGCATTTTCTTTCATCCAGACGTATCAGTGGTTGTTCAATATATACATACATATTTATATATATTGTCTACTGGCGGTCGCCAGTAGATAGTTATAGTTAGGACCGTGTTTCCATAGGAAATCTCAAAATTCTATTTTGAATAACTTTTGCGCCGGTTGACGAATCCTCGCGAAATTTTCAAAACTAATGGGGCGCTCCGCTCAGCTCCTACCCTGAAAGTCTCGGGGTGATTCGTCAAGCGGGGGCCGAGAAAAAGGGGGGTCCCAAAACGCATTTTCCCCATGCATTTTTCCATAGGACCTTTAGACGCAGCTACAGCCCGAACGGCTGAACAGAATTACTTGAAATTTGGCAGAGAGGTAGCCATAAGGTCAAGGAAGTGCCTTTTGCATGTCTGGTGTAAATCTGTTAAGTATTTCCTGAGAAAATAGCATTTAAAAGCATATCAATATCTATGCACGCGCAGGGTGCGCGCACTGTGCAAGCCCTGTGCGCGCACCCTGCCGTGCGCGAGCGTAATTCTGATTGGTTGTTAGATGTCAGTAAACATTCGAATCGGTCGAAATCAGGAAGTGTCGCCCGCCATTTTGTCTGTCGCACTGAAAAGGAAAGGTGGAGAACGTGAATAGGGGGCAGAGTAGGGAGTTCTTGACCCCCTAGCTATTGTCAGGGGGTCACAGTAGGACCACGAAGGGCAAAAAAAAAGATTTTAATTTTTTCTTTAAAACATCGCGAGGTGCACGCCGTCTGCGTGCACCCGAAAAAAACCATAAAAAAGAATAGAAATAAAAATCAAGTTTAAGTGTTTAGATATTAGGTGGCTCTAAAAAGAGCCCTTGTGTTCATTGAGTGTTTTTCGGTACCTACAAGTAAGTACCGATGCAGAGTCTAAAGTTCAAGAGGAAGACTCTGTTCCCTTCATCATTGAAATGTACACCGTCTCCTCTATAAATGTCTTACATGTTGTAACGCAAGTTGTTGTGGTATATAGAACCCATACCATAGTCTCTGAGGAAAGCAGAAACAGACTTATTGACGTGCTTTCTTGCTTTGTCAATCTGCGGACAAAATTGGTTGGACCAGTTCCACTTTTGCCTTTGGCATATATTAGAATATACAAAGGCAGTTTGTGGAAAAAGTGACATCAATTGCAGAAAGGTGTCCTTAATAAGCATTTCCAGACCTACCCCAGTTAAAGTGCCTAGGTCATTTCCACCACAGTGCACAATAATTAGGTTAGGCTGTGGGAGATGTAGAAAGGTTTTCACCAAAGGCATTAATTGGTGCCACTTTAACCCTCTCTGACCAATCCATTTAATGTCTACATTTGGCAAAGCAAGGTCTTTTACAATACCTCTTTTTTCTGCAAATGTTTCACTCCAGAAGACATAGCTATGACCTACAATCCACACTGTGAACATCTTTCAAGGAGAACAGGATGCACTCAGGAGGTGTCTTTCAGTAGAATGGCAATATGAAAAGAAAGACAGTTGAAAAATGGAGGCATACATACTTTTTTTTAATAAAAAGAACTCATTGGCTGATTCAAACCATTTTACAGTTAAAACTAGGCTGTATGTTTACATTTTTAAAAGCATGTTTTGGATTGGTACAGAAAAATGTGTTCCCACTGAACATTACTTTGGATTTGCTGTTAGGTTTGAAAAGTCAAGCACTCTTGCTCTTTGGATTTGAAACATTGTGTGCTGAACTTCTGACCTCTCTGCTCACACCAGTGTTCCATGACCTGTTGCTATGGTAGCAGGCAGAAGTCATGTTGGGGGAAGGGATGATTTGGAAAGGGGTTGAAAGTTGCAACCAATAGAAATGTGTGATTCCATTTGAAAAAATGTGGGAAGGACTGTGATTTTACATTAACATGTATATGTGTGAAAAAAGAGAGGGAAACATTGCCATTACTGGTTGTGGTGAGAGGAGAGAGGTGTACAGCTCTGAGATTCTGGCTCTGATAATCTGCTGTTTGAGTGCCACATTTCTTTCTCAACTAACTAATTTTAAAGGTGAGTTATGAGTTTGAGAGGGGATGTATGTGGTGATTTTTGATATAAATATTAGAATTGTCATTCTTCTTTTAAAGTTGTGTTTTACATTTTGTGTTTTAGGAGATATTTAACTGTCTTGAACTTGTAAGATATTATGGAGTATGTCTTCCCTGTAAGTTAAGGTGTACTGGTATCACTGAGGAATACTGTTTTGTGCCTAGAATCACATCATGAGTCTGTCTGCATACAGGATTTGTTGTCAGAGATTTAATTTGTGTTGCTCTTGTTCTGTTAGCCTTGCACTCGCAGAAAAGGGGCAGTTTGTTTTCTTAAAGTGTGATGGTTAGCATTCAGCAGAAATTAGTTACTCACAAATGAGAGGCAAATGCAAACACATTTGAAAATAGCATGGTACATTTTCCTACCACTTTAAAAGTTGTGTTTTACATTTTATGTTAAGGAAGATATTTAAGTGCCTTGAACATGTTAGATATTATGGAGTATGTCTTCACTATAAGTTAAGGTGTACTGGTATCACCCAGGAATACTGTTTTCTGCCTAGAATCACACCATGAGACAGTGTGCACACAGGAATTGTTATCAGAGATTTAATTTGTGTTGGTCTTGCTTTATTACCCTTGCACTCGCAGGAAAGGAGCAGCTTGTTTTTTGTAATACATGGTCATGGTGTCAAGGAGCTGTTAGGACATGTGCTCTTTTCTGCTTGTCTAAAATATAAGAAAAAAGTGTCAGGCTGTCAGAGTACTTATCACCTACTCCACCGCAGTACTAAATGTGCTTTCAAATTGCCAAACAAAATATCGCTTTGTGGTTAGAATCACACCATGAGTCTGTGCGCACACAGGAATTGTTGTCAGAGATTAAATTTGTGTTGCTGTTGTTTTGTAAAACTTGCACTTTTAAGAAAGGGCAGTTTCTTTTCTTCAACTGTGTTGGTTAGCACTCAGCAGAAATCACTATCTCCAAAATGAGAGGCAAATGCAAAGACATTTGAAAATAGCATGGTACATTTTCCTACCAATTTAAAAGTTGTGTTTTACATTTTATGTTAAGGAAGATATTTAAGTGCCTTGAACTTGAAAGATATTATGGAGTATGTCTTCACCATAAGTTAAGGTGTACTGGTATGACCCAGGAATACTGTTTTCTGCTTAGAATCACACCATGAGACAACATGCACACAGGAATTGTTGTCAGAGATTTAATTTGTGTTCCTGTTGTTCTGTAAAACTTGCACTTTCAGGAAAGGGCCTGGTATCACCCAGGAATACTGTTTTGTGCCTAGAATCACACCATGAGACAGTGTGCACACAGGAATTGTTGTCAGAGATTTATTTGTGTTGCTGTTGTTCTGTAAAACTTGCACTCGCAGGAAAAGGGCAGCTTGTTTTCTTAAAGTGTGATGGCTAGCACTCAGCAGACATCACTATCAAAAAAATGAGAGGCAAATGGTAACACATTTCAAATCAACAGGGTAGATTTTTCTTTCAATCTTGTAATGGGTGAGGTAGTTCCTACATGTACAAAACTCCAATTAACCTTTACCAAACATGTACTGTTGCACACATATCTGCAGTCTTCATGCACTTGTAAAAGTCTCCATGCAGATCTCTCTTGCAACTGACAATACACAGTCTCCAGAAACACACTCTTTGCACACATGCAGCAGCTTCTCCTACACTCCCATGCATAATACTCAGCTCTGTGTTGTGTTTCAGATAGCAGTGTGTAATGCAAACACATTCAACGTCACCAAGGATCATTTCCTTTGCTCTACTCTAATCACTCATCCTGTAACACATGCTGATGGTCTCAAGTAGCTGTTAGGACATGCGCTCTTTTTTGCCTCTCTAAAATATAAGGGAAATGTGTGAGGCTGTCTCAGTAATTATCACTTGCTCCATCCACAGTACTAAATGTGCTTTCAAATTGCCAAAGGAAATATCGTTTTCTGCCTAGAATCACACCATGAGTCTGTGCGCACACAAGAATTGTTGTCAGAGATTAAATTTGTGTTGCTGTTGTTTTGTAAAACTTGCACTTTTAAGAAAGGGCAGTTTCTTTTCTTCAACTGTGTTGGTTAGCACTCAGCAGAAATCACTATCTCCAAAATGAGAGGCAAATGCAAACACATTTGAAAATAGCATGGTACATTTTCCTACCAATTTAAAAGTTGTGTTTTACATTTTATGTTAAGGAAGATATTTAAGTGCCTTGAACTTGAAATATATTATGGAGTATGTCTTCACCATAAGTTAAGGTGTACTGGTATGACCCAGGAATACTGTTTTCTGCTTAGAATCACACCATGAGACAACATGCACACAGGAATTGTTGTCAGAGATTTAATTTGTGTTCCTGTTGTTCTGTAAAACTTGCACTTTCACGAAAGGGCCTGGTATCACCCAGGAATACTGTTTTGTGCCTAGAATCACACCATGAGACAGTGTGCACACAAGAATTGTTGTCAGAGATTTAATTTGTGTTGCTGTTGTTCTGTAAAACTTGCACTCGCAGGAAAAGGGCAGCTTGTTTTCTTAAAGTGTGATGGCTAGCACTCAGCAGAAATCACTATCAACAAAATGAGAGGCAAATGGTAACACATTTCAAATCAACAGGGTAGATTTTCCTTTCAATCTTGTAATGGGTGAGGTAGTTCCTACATGTACAAAACTCCAATTAACCTTTACCAAACATGTACTGTTACACACATATCTGCAGTCTTCATGCACTTGTAAAAGTCTCCATGCAGATCTCTCTTGCAACTGACAATACACAGTCTCCAGAAACACACTCTTTGCACACATGCAGCAGCTTCTCCTACACTCCCATGCGTAATACTCAGCTCTGTGTTGTGTTTCAGATAGCAGTGTATAATGCAAACACATTCAACATCACCAAGGATCATTTCCTTTGCTCTACTCTAATCACTCATCCTGTAACACATGCTGATGGTCTCAAGTAGCTGTTAGGACATGTGCTCTTTTTTGCCTCTCTAAAATATAAGGGAAATGTGTGAGGCTGTCTCAGTAATTATCACTTGCTCCATCCACAGTACTAAATGTGCTTTCAAATTGCCAAAGGAAATATCGTTTTCTGCCTAGAATCACACCATGAGTCTGTGCGCACACAGGAATTGTTGTCAGAGATTAAATTTGTGTTGCTGTTGCTTTGTAAAACTTGCACTTTTAAGAAAGGGCAGTTTCTTTACTTCAACTGTGTTGGTTAGCACTCATCAGAAATCACTATCTCCAAAATGAGAGGCAAATGCAAACACATTTGAAAATAGCATGGTACATTTTCCTACCAATTTAAAAGTTGTGTTTTACATTTTATGTTAAGGAAGATATTTAAGTGCCTTGAACTTGAAAGATATTATGGAGTATGTCTTCACCATAAGTTAAGGTGTACTGGTATGACCCGGAATACTGTTTTCTGCTTAGAATCACACCATGAGACAACATGCACACAGGAATTGTTGTCAGAGATTTAATTTGTGTTCCTGTTGTTCTTTAAAACTTGCACTTTCAGGAAAGGGCCTGGTATCACCCAGGAATACTGTTTTGTGCCTAGAATCCCACCATGAGACAGTGTGCACACAGGAATTGTTGTCAGAGATTTAATTTGTGTTGCTGTTGTTCTGTAAAACTTGCACTCGCAGGAAAAGGGCAGCTTGTTTTCTTAAAGTGTGATGGCTAGCACTCAGCAGAAATCACTATCAAAAAATGAGAGGCAAATGGTAACACATTTCAAATCAACAGGGTAGATTTTCCTTTCAATCTTGTAATGGGTGAGGTAGTTCCTACATGTACAAAACTCCAATTAACCTTTACCAAACATGTACTGTTACACACATATCTGCAGTCTTCATGCACTTGTAAAAGTCTCCATGCAGATCTCTCTTGCAACTGACAATACACAGTCTCCAGAAACACACTCTTTGCACACATGCAGCAGCTTCTCCTACACTCCCATGCATAATACTCAGCTCTGTGTTGTGTTTCAGATAGCAGTGTATAATGGAAACACATTCAACGTCACCAAGGATCATTTCCTTTGCTCTACTCTAATCACTCATCCTGTAACACATGCTGATGGTCTCAAGTAGCTGTTAGGACATGTGCTCTTTTTTGCCTCTCTAAAATATAAGGGAAATGTGTGAGGCTGTCTCAGTAATTATCACTTGCTCCATCCACAGTACTAAATGTGCTTTCAAATTGCCAAAGGAAATATCGTTTTCTGCCTAGAATCACAGCATGAGTCTGTGTGGTCACAGGAATTGTTGTCAGAGATTTTATTTGTGTTGCTGTTGTTCTGTAAAATTTGCACTTTCAGGAAAGGGCCAGCTTGTTTTGTTCAAATGTGTTGGTTAGTACTCAGCAGAAATCACTATAAAAAAAATGAGAGGCAAATGGTAACACATTTCAAATCAACAGGGTAATTTTCCTTTCAATCTTGTAATGGGTGAGGTAGTTCCTACATGTACAAAACTCCAATTAACCTTTACCAAACATGTACTCTTACACACATATCTGCAGTCTTCATGCCGTTGAAAAAGTCTCCATGCAGATCTCTCTTGCAACTGACAATACACAGTCTCCAGAAACACACTTTTTGCACACATGCAGCAGCTTCTCCTACACTCCCATGCATAATATTCAGCTCTGTGTTGTGTTTCAGATAGCAGTGTATAATGCAAACACATTCAACGTCACCAAGGATCATTTCCTTAGCTCTACTCTAATCAATCATCCTGTAACATATGCTGATGGTCTCAAGTAGCTGTTAGGACATGTGCTCTTTTTTGCCTCTCTAAAATATAAGGGAAATGTGTGAGGCTGTCTCAGTAATTATCACTTGCTCCATCCACAGTACTAAATGTGCTTTCAAATTGCCAAAGGAAATATCACTTTCTGCCTAGAATCACACCATGAGTCTGTCTGCACTCAGGAATTGTTGTCAGAGATTTAATTTGTGTTGCTGTTGTTCTGTAAAACTTGCACTTTCAGGAAAGGGCCAGCTTGTTTTCTTGAAATGTGTTGGTTAGCACTCAGCAGACATCACTATCTCAAAAATGAGAGGCAAATGCTAACACATTTCAAATCAACAAGGTAGATTTACCATCAAATCTTGCAATGGCGGAGGTAGTTCCTACATGTTCAAAACTCAAATTAATCCTTACCACACATCTACTCTTATACGCATGTCTGCACTCTTCATGCAGTTGTGCAAGTTTCCATGCAGATCTCTCTTGCAACTGACAATACACAGTCTCCAGAAACACACTTTTTGCACACACGCAGCAGCTTCTCCTACACTCCCATGCGTACTACTCAGCTGTATGTGGTGTTTCAGATAGCAGTGTGTAACGCAAACAGATTCAATGTCACTAAGGCTCATTTCCTTTGCTCTAGTCTAATCACTCACCCTGTAACACATGGTCATGGTCTCAAATAGGTGTAAGGACATCTGCTCTTTTCTGCTTCTCTAAAATATAAGAAAAATGTGTCAGGCTGTCACAGTAATTATCATTTGCTCCTCAACAGTAGTAAATGTGCTTTCAAATTGCCAATCAAATATTGTTTTCTGCCTAGAATCACACCATGAGTCTGTGTGTACACAGGAATTGTTGTCAGAGATTTAATTCATGTTTCTCTTGTTTTGTAAGACTTGGACTCGTAGGAAAGGATCAGCTCATGTGATAGGATTTGAAAAGTTGAAAAAAAAATTGTAATGAATTAAAATTACATAAAGGTATTTTTTTTTTTGTTTTTTGCAGGTATTGCTGAGCAACAGTGAAAAAATATAAAGATGCCTATAAAGTCAAGAAAGAGAAAAGAAAAGAAACAACAACTATATTTGAAGACAACTGGTAAAAAAAAAGGAGGAGGAGAAGCATGTGTTGGAAAACAGAAAAAGTCTTCTGGTAAGCAAACTAAAGAATTTTTAAAAAATATCTTCCAAAAAAAAAATGATAGAAAGATAAATTCAAACAGTGTTTCAAGTACAAAACAACAGAGTCGACAGCAAAAACAAAATGCTAATGTAGACTCAGAAGTAAGAAAGAGTGACTTAACACGGAAAATAGATTTTAAAAACATTCGTCGAAAAATGTTTCAGAGAAGAGTGATGTTAAATTTGCTAAAGGATGTAAAAAAATATAAGAAGAAAACCACATTTTATAAGAAAAAGAAATTAATTGAAAGTATTGTTACCAAGGCATTTGAAATAAAAAAAAAAATATTCATTTTAATTTTGAACAGGATGCGTAGATTAGATAAATTAGTCAATGCAATGAAGTCACAAAGCAAAAGGAAAAGAGAAGTAAAAAAAAAACTTTTGTAAAGTGTTCTTAGGAGAATGGAAGCATAGTTCAAGTACTGAACCATTTTTTAATGAAGAGAGTTATCTTCAAAGTAATAGTTTGTTGCATGCAGTTGACACCAATGGTAGAGCATATGAAGTTAAGGATGGTTGTGTAATGGAAAAGGAGAAAATGGTTCCAAGAAATGAGGAAGAAGTGATGGCTGATGAGGTTATGGGGAGACGTCCTAAAGCCCCAGTGTACACTTGGAATTGTAGTAGTATTTGTACTCTGCGTCAGGAATCTATTGATAAATTACGTGACTTTCTAAGAGAATATAGTAAAAAGAGTGTTAAACAGAAAATTAAGGTGCTTCAAAGACTAGATCCATGCAGAGTGAGAGAGAATACTGGTTTGCAAGGACATTCTCTGGCTTGTCTATCTAGGAAAGTGTGTCAAAGTGTTTTTCACCATTTTAGGATGCTGGCTGTTCATCATACTGAAATGAGAAAGTTTGTGAGAACATTGTATTTTGCTAAAAGTCCAGCACTAAAGTTAAATGAGTTGAATAATGCTCTGTTCCGTGGATCTGTATCAGATGTAGTGAAGGTTACTGATGAGATTCAGTTTTGTTACTTTGGTCCAGAACAAGAAAGTGCAGAAAATGACACAGTTATTGATGAAAATGTGGAAGAGAATGTAGAACTTACTGTTATTAAAAATTTTGAAGATGAAATGACAAAATTTACTATCATCTCTAATGAAAGACCAAATATTACTTGTATTTGTTGCCGGAGAAGCCATTATAAAAATCAAACAAGGAATGTTGATCTGTATAAAAAAAGTGAAAATGAAGATAATTATAAGTGGAAAGATTTTGCAACATATATATTTCTGGAAAATTGTTTTGAATTGGGTGAAGATCAGCGTATTTGTAAATACTGTTATAACAAGTTAGAAGAAAATAGAATGCCAGCAAGAGCTGTACATAATAAATTAGAATTGGTTGATATTCCTCCAGAACTTTCTGATTTAAATACGTATGAGTCTAGACTCATTCAATGTGTCCATCCGTTTCAGACCATAGTGCGTGTATGGAGCCAAAAACAGGTAAATTACCTCCTTCGGATTTACAAAGAGGTTTAAAAGGAAGAGTTGTCTATTTGCCATTGGATTTGAAAAAAAATATGGAAACAATTGATGCAGATACTTTGGAAACTGAAACATTAGTTATTCTGGTTAATGGTGTACCTACAAAGAATAAGAAAATTTGGCAGGAGCTGGTCGATGTACGAAAAGTACAAAGAGCAAATTTGTATTTGAAAAAAAATAAATAAATGGTATGAAGCCATTTATATGGATGAAGATGAAGAAGAAATACTAGAAGACACAGGAATACCAACTGGGCAAATTGAAAAAGTGAATAAGTCAAAAGAAGAAGAAATTTATGAACATTTCAGCATACATCCTCTTCATTCTAAAGAAGTTATGGGGAACGCTATTGATCTGTTTCAGATGAAGAAAGCAAAAGGAACTCCTGTGAGTGTATGGGTGGAGAGCTTGGAAACTCGTTGTTTTCCCCAACTGTTTCCTACAGGAGAAGGTGGACGATATGATGAACGTCCAGTACAGATTCCTGCTTCGGAGTATCGGACTACAAGATTATATGCAGAAGATCCCAGATTTCGTCAAAGTATTCCTTATTTGTTCCATCTTTTATTTGAAAGTGACTTGTCTGCACTATCTTAAGCAGTAAATCACATTTTGAAAACTGGAGAACATCTACATAATGTGTCAGCAAAGGGCTTTCTCAACAAAGTGCAACAGCGAGATGATCATTTGAAATCTCAATTGCTCAATTTGATGGCTTGTCAGCGTGGAACTAATGAATATTGGTACCGACGCCATGGAGAATTGAAGTGTATGTTATGGAATTTAGGAACTCTTACATGGTTCCTTACCCTGAGCTGTGCTGAGTACGCTTGGGATGATTTACTGGATTTTCTGCGAGAGGCAAATTCAAACATTAAAAACATACAATACAAGACAGCAGGAGAATTGTGCTCATTGGATCCGGTTAATGTTTGCAGATATTTCAATCATAGATTTGAGGCTATGATGTCCTTCATCTGCAATAAAAAAAATCCACCTCTCGGAGAAGTTGTGGATTTCTTTTGGAGAAAAGAGTACTAAGCAAGAGGTGCTCCTCATATTCATATGCTGTTGTGGATCAAGGATGCCCCAAAATTTGGAACAGATGCTGATGAAGCAGTTTTATCTTTCATTGAAGGATATGCAACATGTGCTATACCTAAAAGCACAGAAGAGAAAAACTTAAAAGAGAAAGTTTTACGTTTCCAAAGTCATCGATGTGGAAAATACTGTCGACGAAAGTACAAGAGTAAAGATAAATTCTACACAAAATGTTGATTTGGATTTCCACGACCTGTTTTTTCAAAAGGAAGAGTAAACAGTTTTATGTCAGTTGTGCGACATACTATTACAAGAAAATCGCCTAAGAATACCTACAACCTAAGAAGAAAAGAAGAGTCAAAATATATAAATGACTACAATCCAGTCATTTTATCCATGTGGAATGCTAACATGGATATACAGTATGTGGCTGACAATTCTATTGCTGTTGCTCGGTATGTCACATCTTACATCACTAAATCTGAGAAAACGGAATTGAAGGAAATGTGGGAAGAGATTTCTCACGAGAAGACTGTCAGTAAGAAGCTATACAGTTTCAGTTTAAAGATGTTATCGCATCGAGAAATTGGATCCTACGAATGCTCAGATAGGTTATCATCTGCAAGTCTGTACTCCAAATCCAGAAGAATAATTTGGGTAAGTTTAGGCCTTGCAGGAATGCGAAATCGGGTACTGAAATCTATTCGAGAAATTGAATATTTAGCAGAGTACGAACCAGAAAGTACAGACATTTTAAGAACAAACATGTTGGATACATATTACCCACAAAGAAGTCATCACCTTGAGGACATGTGTCTTTATGAAGTGCTGCAGAACTTCATTTTTAAACGGAATGCCTCAGAAGATATCAACAATGGAAAATATAAAGTCAGTGGTGAGGAAGGATGTTTGGTGAAGCAAACAAAAGGAAGTTTGATAAATCACCGGAAGCTGAGTTGTGACACTCCTGACAAAAAGGAATTTTACTACTTGGCACTTTTGCAGCTGTTTAAACCATGGCGTTCAGAGGATGAACTACTTGGAGAATTCCAGAGTTATGAAGATTCCTTCAATGCTAGCAAAGACAGCATAGAATGCAGTACTTTCACAACTTATGTTCAAATGTTAAATGAAGAAATTGAACAAGAAGCAACAATTGCAGCTGAAGTAGCTAGAGACAGTTCTCAAGACAGTCAAAGTTCTGGGACATTCAGTCAAGATCCTCTAGGACAACCAATCGTAGAAAATGAAGCAGCAATAGCCATGAATGAAGTGGAAACAGCTATGAATCAAGCTCAGGAAGATTTAGTAGACTTAACATATTTGGAGCAGCAACTGAATGAAGAACAAAAACAAATTTATGAAGAAGTCAGGAAAAAAATTGATCACGGATTACTACATGAAAATAAAGAGTGCTCATGCACATCTTTTGAACCAATGAGAATATATGTAAGTGGACAAGCAGGAACTGGAAAAAGTTTCTTAATTAATGTAATTAGAAGCTACCTACAGAAGAAAATGGATTCCATTTTGTCTTGTGTTGTTACTGCTCCAACTGGGTTAGCAGCGTATAACATAAAAGGAGTTACCTTACATCGTTTGCTAATGTTACCAGTAGAGCATGAGAACAAAATACAGTACCACAAACTAGCAGGAGAAGCATGCTTGGAAGTTTCAAGAGTATTGAAGAAATTGAAAGTACTCATTATTGATGAGGTTAGCATGGTATCAAACTTAATGCTTGCCTTTGTGCATTTAAGAATGCAGCAAATTCTGAAGACAGAGTATGATGTGTTATTTGGAGGAAAACACGTCATAGTTTTTGGGGATCTTTTGCAACTTACTCCAGTTAAAGGACAACAGGTATTCCATACACTTACACATGAAGACACAAAAAAGTCGTTAGGAAGTATAGGCAATGTAAATATTTGGACATATTTTGAGTATAAGGAACTCATTACCAATATGAGGCAAGCCAATGATGAGGACTATGCAAGTATTCTGAAAGATATAAGAATTGGACCACTCACAGAACATGGCAGAAAAGTATTACAGAGTCGATTGCTTACTAATTTGTTTACAACAGAAAAAATATTTCCAGAGAAAATATACAAGAAAATTGCTGAAAAAAATACTGTAATCTGCCTAATGCCAACACTACATGAATGCTCTGTATTCAATCAAGAACTTTTGAAATTGGAAAATGAAG
Organism: Triturus cristatus; assembly: GCF_964204655.1. Classification (NCBI taxonomy): domain Eukaryota; kingdom Metazoa; phylum Chordata; class Amphibia; order Caudata; family Salamandridae; genus Triturus; species Triturus cristatus. The sequence continues at coordinate 506,658,789 of NC_140591.1, forward strand.
AGATCATAGAACTGGAAGCTGTGGATAAAATTCAACATGAACGAATAACTATTATTTTGACAGGCAAATTGGCTACTAAATTGGATTCTCTGGAGAAAAACATTTCAAAAATAGCTGGTTTGGAAAAGAATCTTTATGTGTGTATGAACTGTAGAGTAATTTTAAGACGTAATTTGGATGTAGAAAAAGGTTTAGTGAATGGAGTTATGGGTAAAGTTGTGGGTTTTGTAAAGTACCAGAAAAAAGATGGAATTGAATTCTTAAAAATAAAATTTGATCAGATTGAAGAGGTTAAAGTCATTAGTCGTTGTTCAGTTCGTTTTTTGCTAGTGAAAGACTTATATGTACGTAGGAAGCAGTTTCCGATTTCTCTAGCATATGCTGTAACTATTCACAAGTCTCAAGGATTAACTGTTTATAGTGCTTTTTGTAAACATTGGGTCTACTGTGTTCAAAGAAGGTATGGCATATGTTGCTTTGTCACGCGTGAAAAAATTATCTGGTTTATTCATGATAGACTTTGATGACTCAAAAGTAAGTGCTGATGCAAACTGTGGAAAGGAATATAATAGATTAAGAAGAAGCTATGCTCCTCATTTAGGTCAGTATCCTGTGTTTGAAAAACGTGTTGTTTGTCGGAAAAGGAGATTTGAGAATATTTGTAATGAGGATGTACAGAAGAGAAAACAAAAAGACAGTGATGTGACTGCAAGCAAAAAGAAAAAGGACAGTGTGGAAGAGGTTGTTGGTTGTCATTTTGAAAATAGCTCTGGTGTCAACTGCTACGCAAATGTAGTGCTGAATGTTGTATTTTATCTTGAAAGTTTGCAAGAGCAGATAATACTAATACTAAATCATGAAAAAATATTCTGTTCTTTGCTGAGTTTCCTTTATGAGAAGCTGAGTAATGATAAAAATAAAATAGAAAGTGCTTCTGATGTTAGAAATCTTTTAGATGTATGTTATGGATGTACACAGTTTACACAAAATGTCCAGCAAGATGCACAGGAATTCTTGATGTATATCCTGATGGTACTGGAAGATGAAGGAGTAGAAGTAGAAAATGTATTTGGTGTCTCTTATAAATGGGAACATTGTTGTGATAACTGTATGAACACAAGCAGTAGTAATGTTGATTCTGAAAGGTTCATATATTTACCATTACCAGAAAGTAAAACAGTGACTTTTAGTAAATTAGTTAAAGATGCTAATCACAACATGGAATGTTCTAAATGTAAATCTGAAATGTTGTCAACATTATTTTTATGGAAATATGGACAGTATGTAATTTTAATGGTACAACGTTGTAGAGCTGATGGAACAAAATTGGAAACTTTACTAAAGAAGTTTGTTGGTAATCAATTATCTATATCTGGAAAAACTTTTGTAGCAGTTGCAATAATTTTTCATGACGGCCCTTCTATAACTTCTGGTCATTACACAGTTTATCTTAAATGTGAAAAAGGATGGACACTGTGTAATGATTCTCAATTGCTTTTCAAGCAACGTTTGCCTTATGATTTACCCAAATTGTAAATACTAAAATCAGCATCGGAAGAAAGCATTATTTTAATTTAAAAGGATTAAAATTGGATATTTCACTCAAAAAGGATTTTAAACTTACCATTTGGCCTCAAGGAAAGGTAAAACAAACAATTGTGGACTTCTTTGACAGATATTATTTTGGAAAATGTTCTTTTGCAACAAGGTTTACAGATGTTATTTCTTGAAAATTGTTAATGTACTTAAAAGGTATTTTTGACATTTCTATTAAGGTATGTTTTAGTGAGGATACATTTGGGGCTTTTTTAAACAATCTTTCATTTTTTTTTTTTTTTTTTTTGCCCGCTGTTAAATGATGAATACAATTGATTTCACTCTTTTCAGTGAAAATCAAACCATTCTGAAAACAGCAAAAAGGGCAAAAAATTGCTTTGCTAAATATGAAAAAACATGTACTGTTTAATACAATGTATTGTTGAATATTAATACTTTTTTTCAGAACTAGAAAGAAAATGTAGAAAATGTAATTCAGTTTCCTTGCAAATAAAAAAAACATTTATTTCTAAATAAGTTACTTTGATGGTCAGGTAAGTTTAACATATCTGTATGTGTCACTGCTTTCGTTTCATGCTTCCTTTTCTTCACCTCTCCTTACTCTGCTTTTCTCATTTCTCTTCTCACTCTCTCTTCCTGCTTTACTACTCTTTTGTAACTCCCTCACTCCTTCTCTACTACTCCCCTACCTTTACTACCTCCATCACTAATTTTTCATCCATGTTTCTTTCTCTGTATCCATATGTCTTAGTCTTTTTAACTGCCTTACTCCTTCTCAGTTGTTTGCTTTCTGTCTCTGTATCTGTCACTCTCTGTTTGTCTGTTTTACCCTTAATTTCCTTAACATCTCTGGGGCAGATTTACAAGCCACCTGCGCCAACACTACGTCACTTTTCTTGACGTACTAGTGGCGCAGGGTGCTCCTCCATATTTACAAGGAGAGGATGAGCCACTCTGTGTGACTTTTCCTCTACTTGTAAATACAGCCAATTCAAATGCAGCACTAAAATGAGCTATTATCTCTTTTGATAGGTTTAGGGTACCTATAGGTAAGTACTGATGCAGAGTTTAAAGTTTATTAGGAAGACTCTCTTCCCTTCATCTGTGAAATGTACACCATCTCTTTTTTAATTACTTTGCCACTCCCCTCTCTTTGTCAGGGAGTCCCTGAAGGTTTAGTAAAGTAAAAAAAAAATGATTTTTTTTTAAAAAAAACGTCATTGGGTGCGCGCAGGGTGCGCGCACCCCCCCCCAAAAAAAAAGACAAATACATTCAAAAAACAAGTTTTTGTGTTTTGATTTTAGGTGGCTCTAAAAAGAGCCCTTGAGTTAATGTAGGGACAGAGGAAGAGAAAAACGAAAAAAAAAAAATAACAAAACTATGGCCTAGTGCAAGGGTGATACTCAAATTTTCTCTGAATGAGATCAACACTGCTCTCACCCATAGTAATAAGAGTACCACCATCCATGCAACGTGTACTCATCCTCCCAAAACAAGGACGAATATCCAGAGGTGTGTAAGAAGGTGAAGGCACCATCGCAGAAGAAGTGCTCTGCTGAGCTGCCGAAGATGTGCTCGGCTGAGCTGCTGCAGATGTCATCGGCTGAGCAGGTGGAGGGTTTGCTCCAGAAGCTTGATGAAAAGTCACAGGATGCATTTTCTCAACGTGCCTCATCATAGTGTGAATACTAAAAGAGTACTTCTTATTAGCATTCCCACGTGACAAGATGCGCTGACAAAGTATGCAGGTGACCTTTGGTGCATTCACCTTCTTTTGTCCCTCAGGAAAAGTGAAAAACTGCCATATAAAGGAGTCTTTCTGCTTCCTCTGCCTCTGTCTCTCAAGAGTGTCCTGCTCACTCTGAGAAGGTGGCTGGTGCTCTGCCATTGTCTCACAAAAACAGAGTAGCTCCTTCTCCAAGGGAATCAGAACTAACATGAGGGGAGTGGGTGTAGTTTTGGAAGAATCTGGAACTGAAAGTACTTTGAACCAATGAAGAGTGATGTTTCTTGATCACATGACTTGCCATGAGGGGATTGGGTGTGGTGTTGAAACAATCTGAAACTGAAAGTAATGAAAACCAATTAAAAGTGTTGTTTTATTAATCACATAACCCGAGGTGCGCGCACGGAGCAAGCTCAGAGCGCGCACCGTGCAATTACGCATGTGCGAACGCGTGTGCGCGCATGTGCATAAGTATTATGCGCGTACGTAACGCGCATACGCAGCACGCGCGCATGCGCGAACGTCAGCGCGCGTACTCTACGCGTATACGCGAGTGTAGCGTGTGGAGCACATACGACGCACGAATGCGTACGTACGCATGCGTACTGGGAGAGCGCTGCGAGCGAGTACTAAAACGTACGTATGCGTACGTATATAACGTACGCATGCGTTCACAAAAAACGCATGCATGCGTACTAGGTGCGCGCTGCGAGCGCGCACTAAAACGTATGTATGTGTACGTAGATAACGTTCGCCTGCATACATGAAAAACATACGCAAACGTACTAGGTTCGCGCTCAGTGCGCACACACTAAAAATTTATAGAAAAAAAAAAAGAAATAAAGTGGACATAAGTTAATAGAAGATATTAACTATGCTGTTCAACTTTATCCAAATTCAAAGTAAAAAAAAAATGACCCACACAAAATTAAAGGATACAGATAATTTATAAATGTATACATAGGGAAATTTTGTAAAAGAAATATATTAAAAATATATTAAAAAATTCTAAAATTAGCATTTAAAAAACCTTTGAAATTCACTGAAAAAACCATAGGTTTCACACACGTTATAGTTCGGAATTAGCATTTAAAAAACCTTGCAAATTCACTGAAAAAACCATAGGTTTCACACACGTTATAGTTAGGAAATAGCATTAAAAAAACCTTACAAATTTACTGAAAAAACCATAGGTTTCACACATCTTATAGTTAGCTGGACATTTTACTCGTAAAAAACCAATGAAATTCCCCCGTTATAGTTAGTTCAGCTTTCATCAGTGATGTCATTTGAGATGTCATCAGTGATGTCATGAGTGATGTCACTGACCATGTCATGAGTGATGTAATATGTGACGTCATCAGCAGTGGATTGCGGGCGCGCGAGTTATAGTTAGCTGAACTAACTATAACAGGGGAATTTCATTGGTTTTTTACGAGTAAAATGTCCAGCTAACTATAACATTTGTGAAACCTATGTTTTTTTCAGTGAATATATATATATATATTACCTACTGGTGGTTGCCAGTAGGTAGTTATAGTTAGAACCCAGTTTCCATAAGAAAAGCGTTTTTTGATTTGCTCATTACTTTGGAGTTGTTTGACGAATCTTTGCGAAATTCTCCCAAAAAAAGTCTATCAAGGTCAGCTGCGATTCTGAAACTTTAGGGGTGATTCATCAAGCGGAGGCTGAGAAAAAAGGGGAGTCCCAAAGAGTGTTTTCTCCATGTTAACTTTCATAGGACGCTTTAGCCAAGGCTACAGCCCGAACTGCTGAACGGAATTACACCAAATTTGGTAAAATGGTAGCGCTTGGTTCAGAAAGCGACCTTTTGTTCTAAATGGTGTAATACCGTTCAGTAGTTGCTGAGAAATTCAAAAAATTAAAGTCTCAAAATCAATTTTCCATAGGAAACTTTAGCCAAGGCTACAGCCCGAACTGCTTGAAAGGAATTACACCAAATTTGGCAAAAAGGTAGTGCTTGGTTCAGAAAGATACCTTTTTTTAAAATGGTGTGAATCCGTTCAGTAGTTGCTTAGAAATTGAAAAACTAAAAGTTTCGATATCTATGGCCGCAGTGGGTTCACGACCCCTCCCGACCACGAGCTTCATTCTAATTGGCTGCCAACTCTCCAAACTAGGAAGTGTTGGCAGCCATCTTGTGACTTGGTAGAACCGAGTCACAAGAAAACAGTAGAAAAAAGATTCAAAAAGAAGTAAAGGGGGCAGGGTAAAAAAACTTTGACCCTCTAGGCCTGCTCAGGGGGTCCCACAAGGACCCCCAGGTCCAATTTGTTTTTAATGTTTTACTTAAAAATGACTGAAATGCGCGCTGGGTGTGCGAATCCGGACAAAAAAATATAAATAAAAATGAAGCGGGGGCTCCCCCACTTCATTTAAATGAGCCCCTGGGTGGGCCAGGTCCCGGGGGTAATCCTATAATTATATTGTGGGGGCCTGTAGGGCCCCTGCAGCCCCGGGGACTGCCACCTCCCCGGGGCTATGGAAATTAGGTGCAGGATGGCACACAGCCCCCCCAAGCCGCAGGGACCTCCACCCCCAGGGGCTTTAATTAAATATGCAGGGGGCCTCGCAGGCCCCCTGAAGCCCCGGGAACCACCACCTCCACAGGCTTTAAAAATAGAGGGAGAGGGCCACGTTTGATGGCTCTGGGGATCACCACCCCCTAAGGCCAGCTCCTGGAATGTCCCGGGGTGCCTACATTGCTGTTTGCTATGACAGGGTGGGAACAGGGCTCCCGCCCTGTCCGAAAACCCTGGTTTGCTTTGTTGAAGCGAGAGCAGGGAAACCTGCTCTCACTTCAATGAAGCAAAGCAGGATTGCTTTTGGGCAAGGGGAGCTGCATTTTAGCAGCTCCCCTAGCCCTAAGCAATTGCGGATCCTGCAGGAGGTGGGGAGCCGGCAGGACTGTGGGGGCATTGGGGCTCCACCCACGGTCCCCAACGGAGAGGCCAGGCCCCAGGGATGGGGTCCCCAAGGCCAGAAGTGGCCTGGGAGGGGGGATACATGGCCCCCCTCCCCTTTAAAAAAAAAAATGTGGAGATGTGGGCATGCCTCGGGGGATGGGGTCCCCGAGACGTATGTAATTTAATGAAAGTGAACGTTGTTTTTTTCCAAAATATTTGGAGTCACAACACTAGCGCGGCTCTCAGCACGGCCCCCTAGTGTGAACATGAAGGGTGCGCGTCTCTCAGCGTGGCCCCCTAGTGTGAACACAAAGGCTGCGCAGCTCTCAAATGGCCCCCTAGTGTGAACGCGATGGGTGCGCGGCTCTCAACGCGGCCCCTTCGTGTGAATGCAATGGGTGCGCGGCTCTCAGCGCGGCCCACTAGTGTAAACGCGATGGGTGCTCGGCTTCTGAAGTCACGATGAGTGCGTGACTTCAAGCATAAATAATTTTTTTTTAAATTGTAAAGCTAGCTATATGTTGGGTTAGTGGGTGGCTCTAAAAAGAGCCCTTGTTTTTATTGGGAGATTTTTGTAGCTACTTGTAATTACCGATGTAGATTTAGGTTGTTGAGAAGGACTCAGTTTCCCTTATCTGTGAAGTGGACACCATAACTCCTGTAGATGCCATCCATATCGAAACGCAGATTGTTGTTGTATATGGAGCCCATCCTATGGTCTCTGAGATAAGCAGAAACAGCTTTATTGACATTTTTTCTAGCTTTCTCAATTTGTGGACAGAATTGTTTGGACCACTTCCATTTCTGTCTTTGGCATATGTTAGAGTATACAAAGACAGTTTGGGGGAAAAGCAACATCAATTCTGCAAAGGTGTCCTTCATTAGCATTTCCAGTCCTACCCCACTCAGTGTGCCTAGGTCATTGCCGCCACAGTGGACAATCACAAGGTCAGGGGGTTGGAGATGTAAAAAGGATTTAACCAAAGGCATCAATTGGAGCCACTTTAATCTTCTTTGTCCAATCCATTTAATGTTCACATTTGGTAAAGCTACATCTTTGTCAAAACCTGGAGGAGATGCAACCTGTGTTGATGTTGATGGAGCGGATCACTGATGAAATATCGAGAAGGAGAATATCGATTTGCCAAAATATCAAGTAAAAAATGTAGAATGCCAAAATATCGAATCCCTATCTACAAACAGGTAAGTACAAAAATATAGAATCTAAAATATCGTTGTAAAAAATACAGTTGGTCAAAATATCAAATTTTTTAAATGTCTTAAAAGTAATGTAAAATTAATGAAATAATACATATAATTAACTAAAACATACTTAAAAATACTTAAATAACTTTAAAATTAATAAATAATTAATGTAAGTAAAAAAAAAATGTAATACATATATATTAACGTAATATTAATTAAAAATATTCAATATTTTTTGCATAGGATAGCGGGCGGGTAAAATTTACTATTACCACTCCAGTAAGTGCAATGGTAGGGAAAGCGTTGGATAGCGGGAGGGTAAAAGTTACTATTCCCACTCCAGAGAGTGCAACAGTAGGGGAAGCGTTGGATAGCGGGAGGGTAAAAATTACTATTCCCACTCCAGAGAGTGCAATAATAGGGAAAGCATTGCATAGCGTAGGGGTAAAAATCACTATTCCCTCTCCAGAGAGTGCAACAGTAGGGAAAGCATTGGATAGCGGGAGGGTAAAATGTACTATTCCCACTCCAGTGAGTGCAACAGTAGGGAAAGCGTTGGATAGCGTAGGGGTAAAAATTACTATTCCCACTCCAAAGAGTGCAACATTAGGGAAAGCATTGGATAGCGTAGGGGTAAAAATTACTATTCCCACTCCAGAGAGTGCAACAGTAGGGAAAGCGTTGGATAGCGTAGGGGTAAAAATTACTATTCCCACTCCAGAGAGTGCAACAGTAGGGAAAGCGTTGGATAGCGTAGGGGTAAAATTACTATTCCCACTCCAGAGAGTGCAACAGTAGGGAAAGCGTTGGATAGCTGGAGGGCAAAATTTACTATTCCCACTCCAGTGAGTGCAACAGTAGAGAAAACGTCAGATGGCGTAGGGGTAAAAATTACTATTCCCGCTCCAAGGAGTGCAACAGTAGGGAAAGCGTTGGATAGTGTTGGGGTATAAATTACTATTCCCAATCCAGAGAGTGCAACAGTAGGGAAAGCGTTGGATAGCGGGAGGGTAAAATTTACTATTCCCACTCCAGTGAGTGCAACAGTAGGGAAAGCGTTGGATAGCATAGGGGTAAAAATTACTATTCCCACTCCAGTAAGTGCAATAGTAGGGAAAATAATACTTTAATATTTTATTTAAAATAAATTAATTATTAATACCCCAAAAAGTATTACAATTAATTACTAATCACACAATATTTAATAATTAATTAATTATAAATACCAATAATTTTTTATTTTAAATTACCTATTAATAATTAACAACCAATTAATTTTCAATACCAAAAAATAATAAATACAAATAATACCTATTACTAATTAATTTATAATAAATTAATTATCAATATACAATAATTATTTCAATAATTAATTATTTACAATCAAATTACTTCCCACCATATTCCCCTATAAACCCACAACCCGCTACAAATAATAAATTAATAAAATTAACATAATTATCAATTAAACAATTAATACTAATTAATTACCAATTAATACCAATTATTTACCAATTAATAATTAATCAACAACCAATTAATTTACAATACCAATCAATAATTACTTAATAACAATTCAATTACTTCCCACCCTATTCCCATATAAACCCACAACCCGCTACAGAAGTAAAACGCAAAATTAAATTAAAAATAATTAATATTTCCTAAAAATTATTATTTAATGTACTATAATTAAATTACTGCCCACCCTAATCCCCTATAAACCCACAACTCGCTACGGAATTAAATTACACGAAAATTAAATAACATAAAATTCATTACTTTAAAAATATTCAAACATACTTTCCAAAATTAATACATACTTTTAACACATATACTAACACCTAAAACACTATAAAAAAATTCGATATTTTTAACAACTATATTATGACTGTCGATATTACTTACTTCTATATTATGTAAATCGATATTTCTTACCTGATTTTCGATATTCTTCACCACTATATTTTGGCAATTCGATATTCTGTCCATTCTATATTTAAAACTCGATATTCTGTCAAGTCGATATTTTTTTTCGATATTATGTCTGTTTACCTGATGGAGCATGTGTTTCTCTTTCTGCAACAGCATTCAACTGTCTTCTGCTCTCCTCACTTGCGAGTTGCACTGGATGTATGGTCTCCAAATGCTTCTTCATGCTGCTGGTTCCGCATGAGTATTTTTTCTCCCATTCTCTCGATAATACTTTCTTACAGGTTCTGCAAGTAACTTTTCGGGCGTTCACTTTTTTTCCGCCCTCAGGAACGCTGAAAAAGGCCCACACGATACTTTCTTTTTTCTTCTTGTTCTGCTCCTGCATCTCTTCTTCCTCCTCATTGGCCAGAGGATCAATCTCAGCAAAACTAGAAGCCATACTTGTTTAATAAAATAAACAAACACACTAAAAGGAAAAAAGTTTTAAAGAGAACTGGGAAACAGGTCTTGTCTCTGTGAAAGACAGAAAATAAGGGGAATATCAAGAGGATGGATCCTCCCTCTTCCACAATGAAATTGATTTAAACCAATCAGATTATTTTTTTCTTGTGCTGACATGAAGTCGAGTAGGGTGCGCGCACCCTTCATGTGCACCCGCAAAATATAGTATGCATGATTATACACTATAAATAGACATTTTTATAAACTTTAATAAGTATATTAGCAAAACTGTTCACTCTAATCTCACATTCAAACTTTCAATAGTAATTTTTTCAACTTTAAAAATACGCCAAAGTCGCGACCCCCGCGCAATAACGTCGCACCTCCGGAAATACATTCGGGGAGGGGTTCGCACACTAAGCGGTATTGCTGCGCATATAGCAAATTTACTTTCGTACAGATTATATTGAAAATAATAGTTTAGAAATACTTTTATAAATAAATTTAGACAACCACTTAAAGCAAAAGTTTTATTCATAATTAATTTAAAGATGTTTCATACTTTACAAATGATGCCGAAGTCGCGACTCCAGCGCGACTTTTCAAAATGGCGACGAGAATGCGCGCAGCCATCGTGTAGGGTGCGCGATGGGTGCGCGACTTCTGTATAATAATTTTCAAAAAAATAAACAATAAATATAATTTTCCTAGCTAGAAATTATTATCAACTTTTTTAAAATATATATATGTATATATGTAGTCAAAAAAAAACATAGGATTGAGGCACATTATAGTTAGAAATTCTCATTTAAAAAACCTTCAAAATTTACAGAAAAAAACATAGGTTTCAGGGATGTTATAGTTAGGAATTACCATTTAAACAAAATTAGAAATTCACAGAAAAAACCATAGGTTTCAGCCACGTTATAGTTAAAAATTAGCATTTGAAAAACGTTTGAAATTCAATGAAAAGACCATAGGTTTCAAGCACGTTATAGTAAGAAATGATCATTTAAAAAACCTTAGAAATTCACTGAAAAGACCATAGATTTCAGGAACGTTATAGTTAGTTGGACATTTCACACGTACAAAACCGTTTTATTAAGTTCAGCTAACTATAACTCGTGCCCCCGCAATGCACTGCTGATGACGTCACATATTACATAATTCATTACATGGTCAGTGACATGACTGATGACATCACTGATTGCCTGTGGTGAATTAATTAACTGCAAAATAGCACTTTTCATGTATATCGAGCATGTTGGGAAGCAAACTACGATTCATGTTTTTAACAACTGATAGTATGTCTTCAATGTTTTTCAACCTGTGATTGTATTTCTATGGTCGAAGGAGCACTTTCTTTAACTTGACAAATCCCTGAAACACGCTGTTCTGTGTGCACAATAAACTTGTGTACAGTCCTCTGGTGTACGCCTGGTCCTTGCATGGATTTCCTGCATTGTCCTTTGGTTGGAGAAATTTTGATGGTTGCTGCTACCACCGAGCGCACCGGCATCGCTTGGCAGGGATTGGCTCAGTGCAGCACTTGGCTACGAATCATATATATATACATTTTAAAAATAGCTACTGGTTCATTTTAAATTATTTTAATAACGTTTAATAACATCTGTGTGTGGGAACACCGGGCCAACTGACTTTGGGCAGAGTGGTCTCCTGCCTAAAGATACCACTCTGTGCAACATGAGGTCATGCGTATAATGGCTATCTTTAATTAGGTAGCCAGAAAGAAAGCTGGTTTACAAATTAAATTTGACATGTTCAGCATCATACTTGTTTTTAAAAATTGATTGTTTAAGGAAAGAAGGGACAACACATTCTCCAGCGGGGTCAGATTCAGATGATAGGGTGATGTTAATTGAAATAGAGTTGGCCACAAGGGGCCATATTATGCACAGGACACACCTTCCCTGTGAGCAGCACAGTGCATTTTTCAAAAGGTGCACCAGGCAAAAATAGTAAAAGTACCCCCTATTATGCTGAAAGCGCTGCCGTTGGGGCAGCTGTGAACGCATTCTGCCTTGTGGGCGGCACATTCAAGTGAAATGCAGAGCAGGTGTTTAAAAGCTGATCTGTGTTTCATAGTGCAGGTGGCAACCTACCTACACTTTCAAGAGGGGAGAGAGATCACTTTGCAAGCAGGTGCAGTGAGTGACTGCACATGCCTGCAATGGGATGTCTGGGGATTCCATGGGACCTAATATATAAGGGCCTGGGAGAGGGAGGGGTGATCCCTCTCTCAAGTCTGGAGGGTAGAGAGGTCATTTCACCATATGGAAGAGATATGTCCTCCCAAATTACTTCATACATACATAATGTATCCCACTTAATATTTTATATTGGGGGGCTGGATATGGTATTCTCTAGGGGCAGGCAAGGAAAGTGTTTTTTTTCTTAAAGTGACCCTCACACACTTTAATAGTGTCATGTTTCATCATCGGGTTCACCCCAACTCCTAACGGTCAGGGTGGGCTCAACCATTCTCCAGGGAGCACTTAGAAGAAAAGACCAGGGGGCATTAAGATTAAAACCCTTCCAGCGTACTCCAAGGTGTTTCTTTATTTGTCGAGTAGTCAGGGATGTTAAAAATAAAAGTGTATATGGAGGGTATTAGGATATAATGGTCCTATGAGCCTATATCGACATGTTTCAGCCCTACTCTATGGCCCAGATAGGTCAGGGGCTTTCATCAGGGTGTGTTAGCTCACCTCCCTGGTGTGTTAGCTCTGCTAGCTATCTAGTTCATATAGATAAGCTGCATGTAGTTAAATGCGTCTAGAGACGAAGTATATACTTGCCCTTCTTGTTTCTTTTTTTCGTAAGACCAACCCGTTGGTGTTGAACTTATTGCATCTCGGGAGAGAGAGAAGAGGGTGACCCTGTAGTCAAACTTTTGTCAAGGGTCCTAGCCTACAGCCATGCCTATTGAGGTCCATGCCCCATGCAATTAAGGGAAAGCTCTCTCAAAATAGAGCAGGCGCCACATGCGTGCCAGCGCCTTCAATATTACAGAAAAGGCCGCACAAGCGTCTTTGGCCCCTTATATAACACTATAGCTTGTTGCGCCCCAGGGCACTTTGTGTAATAAGACCCAAGGTATTTATAATGTACAGATGTGTTTGCTCAAGCTTAGAATATAAAACAAAAGTGAAGTAGAAATGGTTTACTAAAGGACAGAACTGATGGAAAACAAAATGCTTCAAAGCACATATTTCACAATTAAAAGGCTATTTGCAAAATATAAAGATGTGATCTTGCTGCCATCCTCCTGTATATCTGCATGTACTGTATGTATGGGAATGCCTTGAAGCTGAAAATAGTGGGAGATTAACAGGAGCAGTGAACACGGGCAAGGGACTGCAGAATAATTTCAGAAGTGTTTATTATTCTGTGCACTCTGTTTAATTATTCCTACTTATATAGGGCATCAATGGGAACTTTAGACTTGTTTTCTTTGCATCATGCAAACCATACAATTGCACCTCATTCTCAGTTACAGTCACACTGGTAAAACAAGGCCTACTGATAAATAGGGAATACTAACAGGAATTAATGCTTCTGCACCTATAGCCACATGTTTTCTCCTTACAATGCTTGTTTTTAGTCCGTATCTCCCTGGGTTTAAGAAAGAAACATCTAGGGCAACAATAGTTTTCCTGTGGTACCAAACCACCCAGCTTCTCTCTAACTGAATCCAGAATTGCAATCTACATGGAATGAGGTCCGTAGTTGTGTCATTGTTGTCCTGTGGAGCAGTCATGATTACACCATCATGCAGGGTAGTGCATCATTGTGGAAAATGCGAACTAAGGGGCATATTTATGAGTCCCTTTGCATCACTCTTGCACATCGCAACATGGTACAAGAGCAATGCAGCTTACAAATGTGATATATGAAGCCACCCAAGGCCTCTTTGTGTGGCCCTGAGTAGGTTCACAAATCTCAAGTGATGAAATGCAGCTCAAATCACTGCATTACTCTGCGTTAGGGAGGCGTTTCCATGGGTGTTGTGTGGATGATCCCATGAAACATCAATGGACTTTGATGCATTAGTGATTTACCAGAAGTGATAGACCTGAGAATGTGGCAAAAATCTACGCCTTCCTAAAATGAGGTGTAGCAAGAAGAAATATCTTTATTTCTTCTGTTTTTTTCCTCTTTCTTTGTGAGCTACATTATGCAGCATGCATAGAAAGAGGAAAAAGCCTCAGGGGATTGCTTTTGTGCAGAAAGGTGCTCCTTCCTGCACACAAAACAATCCTCAGGCACACTTGCATCATTGTGAAAGGGTGCCTGCATTGTCACTAGGCAGCCAAAAAAAAGGGCCAGCACTGGGGAAAGGCAGGAATGCACAGTATCAACTTAAGTAAGGTGCAGTCCTACCCTTTCCCTGTCACACAGAGCAGCACAGAAAGATACAAATGGATCTAACTGTATGAACACAATAAAATACTGCACACAAATTTCTAAACTTGAAGTTCTATTTCAGGCATTAAGCGGCTTAGCAAGGCTGCCAAGTACTCTAATGAATGCAAAAGCAACAATTGATGGACAGAATTCAGAACAATGTCATACATTAAGTCCAGTACAGAGAACAGGGCCTAAATTCATAATTTTCTTGCTCCCCATGCCATTCCAGTTTGAACCTAGCCATATCCAAATCAGTCTTGACCCTGTGCCCAATGTGAACAGTCCATCCCTAACTGCCATGCCAGGTCCTCCCTGGATTTGAAACAAGCATCCTAGGACTGGTTTCAGGTTTTCACCCCTCATCAGCCAGGAAAGCTTGACTCCAGTGGCATGGAAAGCACAGGACCCACGTCTGGGCATACAAGTCCCACTCGGGGTGAAAAATGCAAAAACAACAAATGATGGAAAGAATGCAGAATAATGTCATACATTCACCCCAAATCCATCGTTTTTTTGTTCTCCATGCCATTCCAGTTTGAACCCAACCATATGCAAATCAGTCTTGACCCTGCACCCAATGGGACCAGTCCAGCCCGAACAAAGGTGGCGAAGTGAGCTAAGGAACGATGATGGATTCAACCCAGATCTGTGACTGGGGGTGAGTTTTTGAAATGTTTCAGCACTCCGCCCATCATCAAATTGCTCACTTTGCCACTGAATTCAGGCTTGCCAGGCTGATGAGGGGTGTTATGCTGAAACTGCTCCCAGGATGCTTGTTTCCGGTTCTGAGAAGACCTGGCTTGGTAATTTGGGCTGGACAGGGTCAAGACTGATTTTCAATATAGCAAGGGCTGAACCGAGGTGACGAAGTGAGCTAAAGAATGATGATGCATTCAATCCAGATATGTGACTGATGTTAAGTTTCTGACACGATCCAGTGCTCCGACCATCATCTCCTTGTGTTTGCGTTGTTCGTCCTAAGTTGGCAGGGTATGCCCAGACGTGGGTCCCTTGATCACTTTGCCGGTGGATTCAGGCTAGCCCTGCTGATGGGGGTGTTACTCCGAAACCGGTCCCAGGATGCTTGATTCTGGTTCAGTGAAGACCTGGCTTGGAAATTCGGGCTGGACTGTTCCCATGAGGCACAGGGTCAGGACTAATTTACATATATCTGGGTCTGAACTGAGGTGGCAAAGTGAGCTAAAGAATGATAATGGATTCAACCCAGATCTGTGACTGGGGGTGAGATTCCAAAAAGTTTCAGTCCTCTGTTCATCATCTCCTTGTGTTTGCTTTGTTTGTCCTAAGTTGGCAGGATATGCCCAGACGTGGGTCCCTTGCTCACTTTGCCACTGGATTCAGTCTACCCTGGCTGATGAGGGGTGTTACCTCAAAACCAGTCCCAGGATGTTTGTTTCTGGTTCAGGGAAGACCTGACTTGGCAAATAAGGCTGGAATGTTCCCATGTAGCACAGGGTCAAGACTGAGTTGCATATAGCTGTGGCTGACCTGAGGTGGCGAAGTGAGCTAAAGAACGATGATGTATTCAACCTAGATCTGTGACTGGGGGTGAGTTTCTGAAACATTTCAGCACTCAGAACATCATCTCCTTGTGTTTGCTTCGTAAGTACTCTAATGAAAGCAAAACAAATGGCCACAACACTCCCTCGCCTGGCAGCAAAAAATCAGTGATAATTGTGAGCCCTGCATCCTGGTTCCACTGCACCTGCTGCACTTTTGTTAGCTACTTCCTGGACATATTTGCATTACAGTATATTTGTAAGTAATAGTTTTAGATCAGGTAAACTGCAGACATTATTTTGGAATCCATGTGAGTCACTAGCCTGAAAGAGGGAAATAAAACTTAAAAATTACTCTCCGGCAAAGATGGGTTAAAATTATGCTTAGCTTACTTTCTCGAATAGGAAACTCCTTAACCCATGTACAATTAACACAATTACAAAGGTCTTGAGATAAATTTAAAACAGATATACAGGGTCTGACTTACAAAACATTTTTCTGAAGGTAGATGTGCCCTACAGCTGGCTTAGATATGAATTACACCTGAACAGGAAGGTTTGTCTCACACATTAATTTTGTCGAGAAAGCTCTGCTTGTCCATTCAAAAAGACAGCTTGTGATTCAGAAATCTTTTCTTCTTCTTTTGCTGTCTGCCGAAGACAGATGCTCGCCTTTAATTTCATAACAGCAATGTTTATGAGATTGCTGCTTTGTTCTGCATTTGAGACAAAATGTCTACAGCACAGTGGCATCCATGCCAGCTTCGAAAAGTTATGGACACAGGCATCGTTGTCAGTGGCCAACTAAGCACAGAATTACATAGAACTGACTAAAGTGAATGTATCCCACAGCTATCTGATTTCCCCCTTTCAAGCCTCAAAACAACCCACATGGGCCCTCCTCCCTAACATCAAATGAAGGCAATATACTCCATCAGACACTGTCTTTATAAATTCAGCTTACCTTCCTCGCATCATATTGTATCTACTCTCCCTAGTGCCAATAGCACACTTAGGGCCTCATTTACAATATTTTGACAAACAGCAGCGCAGCACGCCTTCCTGCTGTCCTGCCATACATCAAAAGAAAAGGACAGGAATGTGTTGTATCTCCAAGATTCCTGTCCTTTTCCCCAGTGCTGGAACACAATGGGCTGCCATGTACCAACGCAGGCATGTGTGAGCCATGGTGCAAGGGTGTCTGCATTGTAGGGGTGATTGTTTGTGTGCAGGAAGGGACCTTCCTGCACAAAAACAATCACAAGTGGTGTTTTCCTCTTTCTATGTGTGCTGAAGAATGCAGCACACATAGAAAATGGAAAAAAGAGTAGAAATAAAGGTCTTTCTCCTTGTTGCGCCTCCCCTGGGGAGGCATAGGAATCTGACGCATTTCCAGGTTTACAAAATATTGCAAATCTGGAATTGCATCAGGTTCCATGGATATTGCGAGGGAATGTCAACAGCAACACACATGGAATGCCCCTTTTGTGCATAGCAATGTGTGAAAGGAGGCCATATTTACATGGCCATGAAAAGCCACCCACCCGTGACCTTGTAAATATGGGCAGGCACACTGCGCCGCAGGTGCGTCAAAAAAAGTGACACACCGACAGTGCAATGGGCTTGTAAATAAGCCCTTATGTGGGTGATGTGCCTTGGAACTTATTTTTCTCTGAGATTTTGAGCTCCTGTTTGTTGTCATCTGCCTGCTTGCCATGTCAATCAATGTGAAGACTGCCCAATTCGAGAGGGACTCAAAAGCATTCAAATTAGAACAAGTTTATCCCTATCTAAAAGAAGATTTCTATACTTTGGCAGAATCAAGAAGAGCTTTAACCACATTCCAAGGTAGATCAAAAAATCGATTTATAGGTTTCTCAGATACTTCATCTTCTGACTCTTCACCCGATTCAAGGCCTGGTAATTCTACTAAGCAAGGGCCGCCCAACAAGCCTTTTTTAGCCAGAGGCCGAGGGTCAAGTGTCAGATTCAAACAGCCCTGGGAGATGCGAACACGCAGCACGTACTACAAAAACTAGATAATTCAACTATTGTTAATCTGTCAAGTAAACAACTTACAAAAGACGAAGAAATGATTCTGTCGCTAGGGTTAAAATTTGTCCCCAAGAGACATACCGACTTTACAAAGTTAAAACTAGAGGCTTTGGATTTTTGCCGTAAGATCCGGTTAAAATCCTCTTTTGCCGGGACTGAACTGACATCTAGTCAAGAGACGACTGGCCTAGGAGTGAAATCTAACTTCACTCCCACTCAGAATATACCAAAACAAATCTATGCCTTTGAGCAAGTAGTGTTATCCTCTATCGCTAAATTGGAAAAAACTAAGGGCTTTGTACAAAACAACATTAGTAGAGGCCAATTAACAGCTATCCGTGATCTAAAAGCAGACCCCTGCATTGTGATTAAGCAGGCGGATAAGGGCGGGGCAGTGGTGATCTGGCCCCCCACCATGTATCTGAATGAGGGTAAACTTCATGTTGAGTATCACGAGTGGTATAGACGGGTGAGAGAAGATCCCACTCGTGAAATACAGGGCAAGATTGCACAGATAACGAAAAATGGTTTAGATGAAGGATTCCTGGGTCCAAAAGAATTCCAATTTTCGAATAAAAAACAACCAAGAATTCTGGTATTATATTGTCTACCGAAAATACATAAAAATAGCCAAACGCCCCCAGGTAGACCGATAGTTTCAGGCTGTGACTCTGTTTTGGAGCCAGTCTCTAAATACATCGATTTTTTTCTTAAACCATTCTTGCCCAGTGTTAAATCTTATCTCAGAGATACAACAGACTTCATCACAAAAGTGGAGGGTATTGCATTTGATGATGACATACAGATAATGGTGACATTGGATGTCACATCCCTGTATACCCAAATCCCCCAAGATGAGGCACTCCAAGTGATGGAACTTTACTTGGACTTGAGGGAGAGACCACACAGGGTACCCACATCATGTATCATGACATTGGCTGAAATATCCCTTCGAAACAATTATTTTAAGTTTGAGGGTGATTTTTTTATACAGATTAAGGGTACTGCTATGGGTTGTCAATATGCGCCGGAAATGGCGGTTCTGGATATGGCCCAGTACGAAGAGAGATTCATACACAACAACAATCCATTTAAAAACAACATGCATCAATGGCTGAGGTATATTGACGACGTCTGGCTCCTGTGGCAGGGGAGCCAGACCAATTTGAATCATTTTTTTGACTGGTTGAATTCAAGGCATAATGATATCAAATTTTCCATCGAGTCCAGTAAAACAAGTATGACTTTCCTTGATGTTGCAGTATGTCCCCAGAACCAAAAATTGACAACTAGCCTTTACAAAAAAGAGACAGACAGGAACACTACACTTCACTATACAAGTTCGCATCCACAGTGCCTAAAGGAGAACCTCCCCTATGGGCAGCTGTTGCGGATTAGGAGAAATTGTACAGACCTGGCAGAGATTGAGAACCATGCAATGTCATTCTGTAAGGAAATGGAAAAGAGGGGTTACCCTAAGAAACTTCTTAAGCATTCAATAAAAAGAGCAAGGTTCACCCCTAGGGAAAATTTGTTACAGAAAAAGGAAAAGACAGAAATGGACAAACTCGTATGTGTTACAACATATGGGGCCCACACTAACAAATTTAGACAAATCATCTTAAGGAACTGGCATTTGCTTGAAAGTTTGGAACATCCTTTAGCTAAACCCATTTTCGCCATGCGTAAGAATCCCAGCATTGGCCAACAGATAATAAGGGCAGACAGTTACATCCCTAAACCAAAGAGCGACTTGATTACCAAGTGGAATCTAAAACCCATTTTTGGCCACCATAAGTGTGGTAACTGCGTTTCCTGCCCTGCTACTATAGAAGGAAGTGTATTTGAACACAATGGAGTAAAATGGAGACATGAAAATTTCACAAATTGTAAGACTAGGAACGTTGTTTATGCAGTGGTATGCTCTTGCAATAAATTGTACATTGGAAAGACAAGCCAACAGATTAATGTGAGAATTACACAGCACAAATCTCGAATTAGGAGAAAAGTCCTTACAGCGCCTATGGTAGAACACTTTCTAGCTGTTGAACACAGTGAAAATGAACTGCGTTGGACAGTTCTTGCATGGAATGATTCAAAATCGACCTGTATAGAGACCGCTCTATTGCGGAAAGAGGCATATTTAATTATGAAATTCGATAGCATCAACCAGGGCCTCAACTGCATGAGTGAGCTAAACAGAATCTAGAAGACTCATGAGCTGTAATTAAATATATGGTGCTGTTGTCAGCTTCTGGACTTGTATCTCTCTAATGAAGCATAAGTGGGATCGATATCGATATGTTTGTAAATATAACCGACCTGTGATATTGAAAATTTTTACCTTGGGTAATTGGATTGAAACACATGACATCAATAAACTACATCTCCCAGAAGTCAATACAAATGTAATTAGATCATCTCCTCCTGTGATTGGTCAGAAATGCATCATGTGACACTGATGCACCATCACACGATGTGCTAATCAGCTCGGCGAGCTGCTAGCAGTAATGGAGACAGATCCCATTTGAAACCTTGAGGCTGAAATCTTGAGCTTGGAGCTTATTTAGGTGAGCAAAATAGAGTTTGCATTTGAATTCAAGTGAGTTTAGCTAAAAAACTATTTTTACAAATTCTTACACTTGTTTGCGCTTGCAGCCACGAACTACTTTTAAAGAGAGTGAAGGATCGTTATTTGTTACAAAACTTCCTCTGTGGGACCACGTTTTTGGCCCCCCTTCTTGAGTGAGTAAATAACTTGTGCTTAGTTGTCACGTTTTAAACTTATTTAAACAGACACCGCGAATGTGCGTGTAACATTTCTCTTGCAGAATTAAAGATCTGCGGTTTAAAAATCGTCTTGGCCCCGCAATATTGAAAATCAGTTTGGCAACCACTGTGTGTTATACATTGCTGATGGTTACATGCAACCGGCATAATGCAGGTATGTGACCACCAACTTGTACAGATAGAAAAACAATTAGGGCTTTGGGAAGCGCCTTTTTTTAATAAAAATTCAAATTCTTTTTTTCATCCCTCCCTTTTTTGTCACAATCAGTCTGTTCGTGAGAAAGATTAATCCAGCCCTGATGAGAGTGCGGCAATTAATTTAACCGGCACTCGAAACGCGTCGCCAGATAAAGGAATTCAACTCCTTGGTTAAATATTGCAAGGCAGACAAAGGAATCTAACTTCTTGGTTAAATATCACAAATATACTCCCTTGTGTCCCTGATATGTAGGGGATTTGATTGATTCCAAATATAAGGGTATTAGTTGTCCAATCTATCAATTTGTTTGACAACTTTGCATTTCGTATTGTTTATATAATGATTGTTTTTTGTGACATTGCATTTGATGGTTTCAATGTTTGACTCTTATGAGTTTATTTATAATTGTATGTCAAAACACATTTTTCACGTTGTTCACTTTCATTGTGTAAATATCAATGTGGTATTTCGTGTAGTTTATTATGTGTTCTTTTTGTGATCAAAGATATTAATTTAAAAAATAAAATAAATAAAAGGCATAAATCATTGCTTGGATAAACGTATTAATTTTCGTTTATCTTACTTCATACGAATAAGTGTTGAAGTCACCAGAGGCATAGGTAAAAAAAATTCTTATATAATATGCCATGTGATCAGGGCATCACCTTAACCAGTGTGGTGTTAACTGGAATGATTGTGTGTATGACACTAAGGGAAGAGCAGAGATGGAGAGTATTCCCAACACAATAAAAGGCCAATTCTGAAATATTTGGGTTTTTTTCACATTGCAGAAGCATGGTTAGGAGTTAAGGGCCCGATTCACAGAACTAACTTAAGACAAAATACTAAACTTACTGCTTTTGGTATTCAGAGAAGTTAGGATTTTGTCTTAAGTTTGTCTTAAGACAAACTTAAGACAGACTTAAGACAGACTTAAGACAGACTTAAGTTAGGATTTTGTCTTAAGTCTGTCTTAAGTCTGTCTTAAGTTTGTCTTAAGACAAACTTAAGACAAAATCCTAACTTCTGTGAATACCAAAAGTAGTAAGTTTAGGATTTTGTCTTAAGTTAGTTCTGTGAATCGGCCCCAATAAGACTCGATAATGTCATTGTAAATGATCCATCCTTACCATCTGATGGCTTGAATAGGTTTGCTGTTGACATTTTTTATTTCTGGATAATACCCATAAAGCATATATTAATTCATAAATACGGATAATTCATGCAACAATTTTATGTAATCTGCAATTTACGTAGTTTAAAATCCATTATGAAAAATCAGATAATGATAAAAACTAAATTAAAACATATTTAAAATGGTAGCCCTAAGCTTTTCTTTTTAAATTAGAAAATTACTAATCATAAAACAATGGTAGCTTACTCTAATTGCTGAAATCCCAGATTTCGGCAAATGTGGCAAATTCATTTCTTTCATGCGAGAAGATATCTGGGGCAAAAAAATAAGCCTTGTTTGATATTTTCTTTCCCTACACCACATGCCTTTCAAAAATCATTGTTCAACTGTCTGCTGTCCCATTTGCAGGTAAAACAATTTAGCATTAAAGTACCAAATCTAAATTTCATTTAGGAGGCTTTAGCTCCATAGGAAACATTTTCATCCAGGTATGCTTCAAACCTTGGTGATGGTTCAATATCCAAGAATTTATCTGCCAAGCTGTCAAGTTGAACGTTAGACTGCTACTTTTCCACAACTGAGGCCAATTAAACCCTCTTTAAATATCCCTTCGTGCTGGATCTATAGACTTAGGGACAGCCTACAATCTATTCAGCCCCAAAGCAGTTAACCTGAGCTTAATATGACATAACCAGTTCAAGGTAACATCCTTATCTAACCGCAGAACCTCACTTAGACCATGACTATATATTTCCAACTCTGGTGTGGTCTGAAATGTCCCAAATTATGATTTACTTTCAAGGAAACGTTAAAAAAAAGTGAGAGAACTAGGGAAATATCTGATAAGTTGAAAAGGGATGTAGCAAAATTGTTTTCACAGATGGTATGCTCTTTAATATTTTCCATCCCCAGATCTTTGCTCTAAAAAGTGCTGCTGATGGAGTTGTGGCTCTACCGGCCTCTAAAGCTGGAGATATCTATCTGATTACTGTAGATCTATATAGCTTAACAATGCCTGCAGCTCAATATACAATTGTTGCTCTACTTTTATGGATATGTGTGTGGACCAACTTAAGGACTGTTCTATCTTAATTTCTAAATAGGCAAAATGATCAACCTCTTATAGAAAAGTTTTTCCCTATCTCAGATTACATAGCAAGGATTGATTGATGCTTATGGATTTATGGAGTCAAAATGTCATAAGCTTAATCTGAAGAGTATTAATTTCCAAGCCCTTAGAGTTACAAAAAACTTGGAATCTATTCAGCAAATTCTGTAGTCGCACTGAGGTTCTTGAGATGAGCAAGGCGTCATCCACAAACAGTTGACCGAAGGTAGATTTACCACCTATCTTTGGGGCAAAATGGGTGCATTCAGATAAGTATCTGAATGCATCATTAATGAATAACGAGAAGAGTGTGGGAGCCAGGACACAATCTTTACATACTCCTTTCTAAATGGGAATTCTGTTACTTCACCATGCTTCCCCCATCTCACTTGAGCATTGTTGTTATCATGTAGTCAGGACACATGACATGATGTTGGTATCATGTAGCCAGGACACATTCTTGACATACACCTCTCACAAAGGGAATTCTGTAAGTTTGTTCTTTCAGCTACCCCCATCTCACTTGAGCATTGTTGTTCTCATGTAGCTTTACAGTTATATATAGTAAACCACAAGTGACATCCATTGACTTGAGGGTATCCCAAAGTTTAGCTCTGGGAGCAAGATCAAAGACAGCCTTTAACTTCAAGAACGCTACATACATGTGTTCTTTAGATAAATTGCTTTGTTTCCATAGGATCAAGGCCAATTTAAAAGCATGATTCACTGTATTACATTTCGCTCTAAAACCAGCTTGAAAATTCCTTCCTGCAGCCTTATTAAGACCTTTTTGCAGAATACCTTCTGTGAAATTTTCCAGCAAACTAATGGGCCTAAAATTAGAGCAGTTTCTTCTTTCACCTTTTTTGTAGATCGGGATGATTTCTGCTCCGGCCCCAGAATCAGGGATGGAGGCTTCTGCCATAACAGAGTTTGATAGTACATTAATGTATGGAGCCCAGACGGCAATGTTCAATGGATAGAGATCTCTTGGTACTTTATCAGGGTCAGGAGCTTTACCTAGATGTAGTG
This sequence comes from Triturus cristatus, assembly GCF_964204655.1. Taxonomy (NCBI): domain Eukaryota; kingdom Metazoa; phylum Chordata; class Amphibia; order Caudata; family Salamandridae; genus Triturus; species Triturus cristatus. The sequence continues at coordinate 506,682,852 of NC_140591.1, forward strand.
ATTCTATGGCTTCCACATTTTCACTGATAGAGAATGTAATCTCGCCCTCACTAACAATACAAATTTTTCAATAAACTTGTTTATCATTAATAGCCAACCTCTCTATCTTAGTAGGCATTAAAGAGTAGGGAGTTGAGAAAAGGCCCTGAGAGAAGGCATTCAGCAACTCAATTGACATTTTGCCTTACCTGATACCTTTACTGCATAAGTTGATCCTTTATGCAAAAACATGCCCCCATTGCCGTGAAACCTTCCCATTAAACCCACCATTATTAATCAATAATGAAGTCTGGTCTTGTCTTCAGTGGCACTTTATGCACAATGCACTCAATACTTTGCATTGAAATCACGTAAATAGCACAGAATACACAGTGCACCCCAGGGGGGAACCAAGCCATATACTAAGAAAGTGGTATAAGAAGCACAACTCATGTCAGGACAATGCCCAGAAGATGTAAGAGTGTCGGGGACCCAAGGAACCACCCGGGGTGAGTGCATAGGAACTCCACGGAGATCGTTTGCAGTGTGAGAACACAACCGCATTCTACATACAACTCAATGTTTAAGTCGCAGTAGCAGTTTTAAAGATTAGGGACCCCTCCCAGTGGACCCTGAAGGAACCCGGTAGAAAACGGAAGGTTGGAGAGCCACCCCACTCGTGGATACCCTTGTACCTATGTTTCCTACACCAGAGAAGCCGCGTGCACAGGTGTGAAGTGGTGTTGGAAACCGATGTCAAACCCAAAGCAGAACTTCAGGAAAGTGCCGCTGATGGAGAAAGAGAAAGTGTCTTGTTTAATCCGAAGGTGGATTCAAGTTGAAGAGTACCTACAAACAGAGGGGACAGAGTCTATGTGACTATGCCAGTGATCCGGAAGACGAATGCCCAACGATGTCGGGAGTTGCAGGAGAGTCGATGGTGACCTTGACTCTGCAGCTGTGAGGACCAGGCGATGTTGAGGAAGACCAGGAGCTGTGCACCAGCTGTCCCATGTCGGATGTCGAGAGTTGAGGGGTTGGTGTCCGTCGGGAGCACCAACAAGCCTTGGAAACTGCAAACAACATAGAAGACAAAGAAGGTGCAATGTCAGGACCAGCAAGGTCCAGGGGACTCACCACAAGCAGGGGAGTGAGGGTTGGACTGAGCATTCAGGGGAGCCCATAAGAAACAAAGGTGACCCTCAACAGGACCCACAGGCCAGAGGCACTGGGGGCACAAGAGGACCTCAAGAAGCTAAGCAAAAGATGCAGGCCACAGTGCAAAGGATACGGTGTGGAAAAGATTCTGGTCACTGGAGATGCTTGAGGTTGGGGCTACTTAGAGCCCAAAGATCTTGGTGGAAGCAAGCCAACAAGACTTTGCAACAACATGTCAATGAGGTGCAGAGGGGTTCAGTTCCTTCGACTCCCATGAGGGATACTGGCTTCAAACTTGGTGAGAGGGCAGGGCAGGCCTCAAGATCTGTGGAGGACCACCACCTCTATTTCTGCGCCTTTTGCAGTCCATAGGAGCTCACGATCATCAGACCAGCCAGCTTAGTTGCGGTACCTGCATGTGCATGGTAGTGACTCCTTCGCTTTAAGGGAAATTCCTCCAGGTGTCTTGGATGACCACAGGCCTTGGAAGGTTCCTTTATGGTGCACAGGCACAGACGATGCAGCAGACTGAAAGTGGGATCAAGTCGGGCCCAAACGAAGTCCAGCTAAGTCCAGAGTGCCCAGACGGTCGAACTTAAAGTGGTGTCTGAATTGAATCATGTCCCACAACGAATCTAGGGACCTGCCAGGCAGGCCTTTAAGTACCCTAAGGAAAGGGTCGGGATGATTCAGGAGACCCTCTCAGGGGAGGGTTTGGACAGTGGGGAGGATATTCCCATGTCCTTTGTCCAGTTTTGCGCCAGAGCAGGAGCTAACGGCTCCCAGAACTGGTTTGAACTGGACTATGCAAGAAGGCACCAAATGTGCCCCTCGTGCAGTCTGAGTGACATTGGCAAGTGCTCCCACCCAACCCCAATACACTAAATCCTGTCTGGGAGGTGGTCACACCCCCTGTGATAGGATACCTATTGTTCTGCCTTCCCCTGCTCAAGCTAGGCTCAGCAGCAGGAGGGCAGAATCATGTCTCTGGTTGGCAGCAGCCATGTTGTGCTGTCCAGGTCTGGAAGACTGGTACCAGGAGCACTGAGAGCCTAACGGAGGCCCATTCTAGTGCTTGGAATCATACCTCCCACACCATTTACGGTGTGGGAGGTATGATTCCAACATGTTTGATACCAAACATGATAGGAGGTGTTACAGCCGATTTTGAGATGGTCATCACGTAATTACACAGTGCCCCTCTATATGGTATATGGCTGCTTCACATACACCTGGGAGAGTGGACTCCCTAGGCTGTAGAGGTGTCCTGCTCATGCAGGGGCACCGTCACTCTAAGAACCATGCACCCTACCTTCAGGATTGATAAGGCCTGCTATAGGGGTGACTTATAGGTTTTATAGTGCTCCCTGATTTTCATAGTATACCCCTTTGTTTTGTTTATGATCCAACACGTCATGAGTACATGATGACTAGATGCATTGATGGACTCTTGCATTGCATATCTTCTATTCATTTTATGCTTTATTATGTCACTATCACAAGATACAGCCACCCTTACCATTTTATACACTCATTTCCACATCTACATCTTCTGTGGTGTGGCTGAGCATGGCACATAATTGAGAAGTGCTGAGAGTATTACTTTTTCTGTCTTTATGCAGACCATATGAAGGAGATGTTTATGACTGCCTCCTCATTTTATTTTTATTTTCTTCATAGTTCTATTAGGTTTTGTGACAAAATGTATGTCTGTTGTATTGGAACAATATATAAACTTTGGCATGGGTGCTCTGCTATGTCTTTAAATGACAGTTGAGTGTCCATTATTTACTAAATTAAACCTTATTATATATGCTAAATATGTTTATTTATTTATTTTGGTGTTTTGTGGGATGCTGTATACCACAGCTGAGAGAAAAGGAACTCTTCTGAGCAGAGGTGAAAGGCTTGCAGTGGTGTTCGAGAGTTTACATTTGGGCAACAAATGCAGTTCATGTTTCAACATGGTCCTACCTCCTCATCTCGCCATTGCCTTCAACCCACTGGGGAGGGGGTCTTAGTCCGTTACACAGTTTAAAGGGGGAACTAATACCTAGGGTCATCAACAGTGAAAGAAGACTACTTTTATTCTGATAGCGATGTCCAACTTTGTTAAGAGCATACAGCCTATTTCTTATCCTGCCTGATCCTGCCTGTGCATGTTCTAAGAAAGAGAAAAGGAACACCTTTTCCTTCAGAAGACAGCTTGCTGAGCTTCCGAATTTCAGTGAAGCACCATGGAACACCAATGTCCCCCCCCCCCCCCCCACCCCCTAAACTTTTCCCTAAGTGCTCAATCGTACAGTAAGCAACCATTTTGGGGACTGCCTTTTTGAGGAAGGGCACTGAAACTGCAGAAGGACTACTCCCCTTCCTATCAATGAAGAGTTCTTAAACTGTGGAAGGATTACTCATCTTCCCTCACCTCCACTCCAACCAATTGCTTCACAGTTTCAGGACAGACATTTTGGAACTCACTCGCTCAATGATGGGAACAACAATAAGAAAAGGAACTCAACTTAAAGGCACAAAGGGTCTCATCGACTTATTGTCACCAGGTCTAGAGTGAACACCTGAAGCATTATGCCAAGATCTAGAAGCAATATCCTGTCTATTGTGTCCATCTCTGAATATAACATCTAGAACAATGTGTTTATCTCCATAGTCAACATCTGAGTAATGTGTTATGCTCTGAAGGATACATCTGGATCAATGTGCCTAGTTTTGGAGGAAACCTTGAGCACTGTGCATAGTCTCAGATGCAACATCTGAGCATTGTGTCCTACTCTGGAGGAAGAGTCTAGATCACTGCAAATAGCTGTAAAGGAATCATTTAGAACATCGTGTTCATCTCCTGCTGCTGCACACAGGAGCTATCTGGAAAGGCTGCTGCCTTGGTGAAAACCACTGCAGCTCACATCACGGTAAACCTTCTCTCTCCTCACAAACACTCCTCTGCTTTCCCCCTTGCAGGAGGCAGCATCCGAAGTCCCATGCCATTAGTGACTGTTCTGTTCCACCATAACACCACCATGAAAAGACATGGTTCCAAATCCTACCGCATAACATTTCCACAAAATCTCTCCATATATGCCATGAAAAATTACAAGGACAGCCTTCTCAAAGAACACCCAGAAACACTTTTAACAGACATCTACTACAGTCCAATATGTGGAAACCGAACAATAGACGTCATCTTCTACATCAAGAAACCAGCGAAATGGAGAAAAAATAAGCACCTGCATGTAGCCAACACAACCAACATCCCTTATGGATCTAATTCACTATACCTCATTCCAGACTTTTGGCGGAGAACTGTGCCAATCCATTTACAGAAGTGGGAACATACTAATCCAAGCCTTAAAACAGAACCTCATCATTTTTGACTGCCACTTCCCTGAGATATGGGCCTCCATGCTATCCACTCTCAAACCAACTCTACCTCTTCCCCCATGGAACATTTTGATGCACCCCTCCTTCATCAGTAGGACATACTAATCCCTAACCTCCCTGCACCAACACCATCTTCATCCTCTCCCATCACAAGACCCCATGAAGCAATGGTATTACATCAAGAATTATTTTCAACCCCATCAAGGCCCTCGACACCTGCACAGTTAGACCAAACCACCACACCTGAATCATTACAGTCCTCAAACCACATCAGAGTAGGTCCAACCATCGCCCCCTCTCTAGCTTGTGACGACCACCACTCCCCGCCACAGTTCCATCAGGGCCTCTTCCCTTGCACAGTTCGACCTAACTGCCACACCTGAATCCTCACAGCCATTGAACCATAGCAGGCTTGATCCAACCATAGCCCCCACTCTAGCTTACAGCAACCACTAATCTTCACCACTCCCTGCCACAGATCCAACCACCTCTCAACTGATCCCCATAATCTCCCATCTGGAACTCAAAATCAACACTATACTCGATGAAATAGCCTCATTACAAAAGGATGCAAAAATGTGCTCCAACTCGCTTCCTAATCACAAAACTATGGTGAACACTGATCTGGTCACAAACATGCACTCTGCCTCTTCACGCTCTACCCCTTGGTCAACGATCCGCTGCATTCATTAACTCCTCAAACATAGATGCACCACTACAGGTAAGTTGCAGCTGGAAGCTGAAATGCTGAGCCACACATACATTAATGCACCAAGTCAACCTTTCTACCACAAGATTCCAGTCATGCTTGGTACTAGTAGGATCCATTCTACTAATCGCACCCCCAGGCCACCTAACCAACTAAATACCATCCAACCTAATCAATCTAACCTGAAAACATTCCCCACGTTAAGCTGCATGCTATTAAACTGTTGGTCAGTAGTCAAGCATGCACTGAAATAGTTGATACCATCATCCCACACAAAATTGACATTTGCTTTCTGACAGAAACCTGGCTAAATGACTACTCCTTGTCCATTATCGCGCTCCTCACCCCACCAGGTTTCTCAATCATTTGTTGCAACTGTAAGGATAATATTAGTAGTGGATTAGCTCTCTTTCATAAAAACGATTTTTGCCTAAAACTCTTCCACACAGCTGATTACTTTACCTTCAATTATCTAGGACCTGATCTCCCCTCCAAAGGACACAACGCCATCAAATTCCACATCAACTATCACCCATCAGGTGAAAAATCACAATTATTTGAGGACTTAACAGGCCTAATAATGAAAAACTCCTAAAGGACAGTACAGACAATATGTTAGGAGAACTGAACCTGCACCTGTATGATGCCAAAGATACAACAGTACAAGTCTAAACTGACCTCAGTAAAAAGAAATATATCACTCAGAACTGCAAAAAGCAACCTCACAATCAAAGTTCTACCCTCAAAAGAATCACTTCTAACCATAACACCATATCCCTCCATTCCATCCTACTCCTGACTGTAATGACCGCCACCTAATTTTATTCGATCTCAATGTTAGCCAACTTAAGTTCCACACCTAAACTAATCATCCCAAGCACTGAGTGAGAAATCCATCAGAGTTAGAATCACTAATCAGTTACCAAAGTCCACTTCCTCCTGACCTCACTTCCGCTGATGACCTCACCTCCCACTATAACACAAAAATGCCAGAACATCTTGACAATGTAATCCCTCTAGAACTCAAGATATCTAGAAATATCCCTTCCAGATCCTGGTTTAACAAAGACCTTAAAAAAGACAGAAGTCAACTTAGAATAGCTGAAAGAACCTGGAGACAACAACCCTCGCTGACCCACCGCTCTTTCCTCTGAACTAAACGCCTAAAATATCAAAAACATTTCTACAGAGAAAAATCCTCTTTCTTCCAAACTCAACGTGACCACTCCAGAAACAGACCTATAGACCTTTTCAACATCATCAAACCGCTTCTTTCCCACATAATTCAACTACTGACTCTGCTAAGTGATGTGAATAGTTCCCCAAATTCTTCTCCGAAAAATAACAACTTTGAACTCTCACTGAACACATCCATCTGCTCACCCCTTGCTAAAGAAGAAAAAAATGGTCCCCCCCACTTCCACAGGTCCAACCAATGATGGTCCCCCCCAAACCCACCTCCGCTATGACCTAGAACATCATTCACAATCGCATACAACTGAAAAACAATGAAACCCGAACCAAGTTTGAAAAAATGTCTGAAGAAGAAGTTATTAGCATGCTTGCATGCATGTAGCAGACATTGCACCTCTCTAACCCCCTTTCCTCCTCTCTTGACAAAACTCTCAGACACATCATCCCCCTCATGGACTAAAATCATTCATTCATCCTTATTCAGTATCTCCATGCGGGCCTCCCTCAAACTCGGCCAAATTACCCCCCTCGTCAAATGCCCTTAACAATTACAGACCTATAACTAACCTCCCTCGCCTCACTAAAATGATTGAAAAATATGTGCTCTCAAAACACAACAACCACTTCTAAAAATTCAATGTACATGACTCCTTCCAATCTGGGCTCAGGAAAGGCTGCAGTACAGAGAGCGCAATCCGGAGCCTCACCAATAAATTGCACAGAGATAGACGATGGTCAGGTCTGCCTCTTAATCCTCCTGGACCTCTCAGTGGGCTTTGATACCATCAACCACAATGTTCTCCGAACACCCTCTCACGGTGTGCAGGCATCAACAGATACTATCCTTCAATAGTTTGCTTCATATCTGAATCAACGCTCTCACCTAATCAAACGTATCTATTCCTGCTCAACAGAAGTACCGGTCCCAGATGGAGTTCCCCATTGATCAACCCTATCCCATGCATTTTTCAACCTCTATATGGAACCCTAGCATTGATCCTGAAGCCAGAATTCCCTACCATCTCTATGCAGATGACCCCCAAATCTAGATTAAAATCTTGGCATCTAAGTACATCCAATGCCTAATCAATACTCTCTCCATGCTGCAATTCTGGCTGTCCAACAACCACTTAAAACTCAACCCAAAAAAAACAAAACTCCTCCTTCACCATCCAAAGAGAAAGCCCTATACTGTCCAGAACTTGTTTGACAATCTAACTGCATTACATTGTAATCTATATATCTTCAACTCTGCCAAGTCTCTAGGGATTATACTTGACAAAAGCCTGAGCATTAAACACCATATTAAGGCCTCAGCAAAAAGTCACATATATTTGGGACCACCTAAGGAAAATCAAATCCTTCATCCCCCTTGAAGGCCTAAAAACCATGGTGCAATCCTTAGTCCTCTCTAAGCTGGAATATAGTAACACAATGATCACTGGTACCCCAAAAAAATTCCTTATACCTATGAAAACAACACAGAAAAGGGCTGCAAGCCTGCAGTTTTGGGATAGTCACTTTGATCACATCATTCCCATACTTAAGAAACTCAACCGGCTACCAATCGAAGTGAAAAGTATTTTCAAAATGGCCTGCATAATCCACAAAGCTCTCTACAAGGAAAAACCAACCTACCTCGCTAACAAAGTATAAAATGCTTTCTGCAAGAAGCATCTACAAAGCTCAAACACTCTACTCCTGATACCACCCAAAATGAGGAAAGAAAAATTACTCACCTGTTCCTTCACTGAGAATGCACTTAGAATTTGGAATGCTCTACCACATGAAAATCAATCATTCCTATACCTCAGAAAAGAACTTAAATGACTTCTTCTCAATAAATACCTGAACTCTCCACCCCCAAAACAATCGACCATCCTTGATATACCTCCCTGCCAACCATTAAAGAGCCTGAACACCACTACCTTTGAAAATAACTATGCATTTATTCATCCTACTTCTGAAACACCCCTGTATCGTGCTACCTTCAAACTATATTGTCCCCTATTCCACTTACTATTGTATATATTTACATTGCATATGTAATACCCGTAAATGCTGCTGTGCAAACTCTGTAAAGTGCTCTGATACCCTAGGGTCAAGATCGTGCCATATAAAGCTAAACAAAATAAACAAATGTGCTATGCATACATTTCTTCCATTTGTCATGATCCATCTGTAACATTTTAATGTTGCCACACTTCAAGACAACCCATGATCTATGAATCCATAACACAGAAAAAACACAACATTGGTCAGAATGGATGTAACACATGACATCTCGAGCTGTGTGTGAATAAACATGCTCCTCGTTGCATTTACCACACACGTTTTTCATGCATTTGTTTGCTTATTTCTCCGCTTTAAGGCTTCTTAATTTGGATCATAAAATACTTCTTTCACTCAGGGGAAGTGGGTACATTCGTGTCTGTGAAACTGCTTTACTGATTTGTCCTGGTGAAACTGTTCAAAGTTAGTTTTGCAGTTAAACATGGTGATTCATCTGATAAATCCCAAATATTACATTTCTTCTCTCACTTCTGTACCGAGACACACAAAATAAAGTTACTGACATGCATTCAGATCGTTTTTACAGATCCCTCATCCCCTGTCCCGTCTTTTCTCGCACATCACTATTGTCATATTTATTTTCTTGACAGGGCTAGAGGGAAATTTAGGAGGGGCCCCACTGTCCTATTCAGGGAATAGGGGAAGTGGAAGGGTGTAGCATTGGTGAGTAGGTATTCCCTTAATGTTGCCAGTGTATAGCACTTGAGTTTTTGTTGTTGGATACGCTAATGATGAGAAGCGAGGAAGGTGTCCTAAAGACGTAAAGCAACCCTCCTTTTTGGTGAACTCTTGAGGTGTCTACCTTGTTTTCACTCTCATTGTTGAGTATTTAGGCTGGTATATTGCACCCCTCGCTGCGATTCTGATATTTGAATGTGTAGATCTGTCCTAATTGCCCCTATTGACAATTACAAGAACATTTTCTGTGGGTTTTTGTCTCCTGGTCCTTTCTTTTAACCCCTTCCCCACTCATGACGGAACCACTCCGTCATGAGCCACGGCCGCCTGTGCGGGCGATTAGCGCAGTGGGCGGAGTCATGACGGAACCACTCTGTCATGAGCACAGCTCAACCGTGGCTCATGACGGAGTGGCTCCGTCATGAGCACCGCGCCACCGCGCTGCCCCCAAACCCCCCCCAGCGCTGCGGCGGAATTCCCGCCGCAGCGAAAGGGTTAAACAGGTTTACACAACCTGGGGTTATTTTAGCCCCTCCCTTGGCTTTATTTGTTTAGGTCTAAATCATCAGGGCTTGAAGGCACCTCCTCCACCACTGAGGTTACCCCAAATACAAAGGAGCCTCTAGCTGCACTCTGTACTACCACTTGTCCTTGTTCAAATGCCCACCCGGAGCATCGCCTTTTGGGAGTGAAATTCACTACTTAAATCTCCATACCTTAAAACGTGTTCCTCCCTGCCGTCAAGTGTGTGATCATGGCTGTTTTATAAAAGGTCATGAAACAGATGTTTGCCGTCAGCAGGAAATCTCCTGATGCCTTATAGAGATGAAGGGGGAGATGAAGACACAGCAAGAGTTGCATACTGGGCAGCAAATAGAGCTCTGCTTCCTCTTGTCACCCTGTGTCGTAAACCCGTCCTACCACACTCTTTGAGTCTCAAAGTGCGTTTTCTCTCTCTATCCCTAATTCTACCCTAGAACGTGAGGTGAGGTTAGCAGGTAGTTTCTGGATCCACCTGCAACCCAAAGTGTTTCATCTTATGAAAGAGGTCCAGGTAGTTCTGAGGTCTGAAAAGGATGATGTTGTCTAGGAATATTGTCTCTCAACCCAGGCAACCCTTTCTGGCTCTATTCGTGGGATGAAGGATTGACTTTATTTATTTCCAATCAGAATTGTAATTACATTTTGGGCGGAGATCGCTGCCCAGGAGTAGGGGCAATTCTACATGTGTAGATTGCCCTTTGGAATAGAGGATAATAGTAAAAAATAACCACAACTTCTTTTTAAGGTGTTAAACTGCGTCTGCACCACCCCACAACTACTTAAGACACTAATCAGTCCAAAACTGTTTAAGAGGCCTGTCCTAAAAGGACACTTTCACTTTATGGGGTGCAGGCCCCAGAGCTCACTTTAGGTTTTAAGGCCCTGGGGGATAATTTACAGCAGGTAGGAGATAAAAATAGTATTTCTATCTTAAATGTTTATATAGTTATTTGAAGGTACAGCCCAGTTAAGTAAAGTCTTGTTAAGAGATAAATGTTGTTTTACTGTTTTGAATCCAATTACGTTGTGTAGTGCAATCGGTAGCGTGCTCAGTGCAAGCATTTTTTGTGGCTAATGTGTTTTGTTTCAAATATTATCTGCATCTCAATACAAACCTAACTTTGGAACATACTAGTGTATCTTTTTCTGGTTGCAGCTGAGAGATTTCATCTCATATTTTATTGTACCCAAGCTATTTTCATGACAACCTTCTTCATACATTCCGCATATACCTTTGAGATATGTGTAAACAGCATCTCTTCATCTGCATCCTCACTGGCACATAGTCAGTATGTGGGCTATAGGTGTATTTTCTTTTTACATTTTATGCTGTCATTAACAATCTTTTTCCGTTCCAGACGAGTGAAAGTCAGTGCCTGAAAAGAAAAAACGATTTGGACTCCCGGGAAGAATATTTGCAGACACTATGCTCAGAAATTCACTCCAATAAAAAGAATAACAATATTTTGTTCTTGGGATTTTATTAGCCCAGTCTGCCACGCGGGTATTAAACAAGATGTAATTGACCAGAGATGCTCTAGTTCTTCACACATTGTGACTTTTTGTCTTGACACTGAACACAAATCAATACAGATGTTGCCTAACAGTATCAGAGGACTGCTAGCTGGAAGCCAAGAGTGCTGACGAACCAAAGTATTGAAATGTTGTCATGCGTGTCCACAGTAGACTATTATTTATATATAAATGTAGGCATCAGAAAAGTATCAGCATCTTTTCCTTCTAAGGTTGCCTGAACCACTGAAACAAATGCATCTCAGCTGTACAAATACAAAATAATTGTTTAGTACAAATGTGTTAATAAAAACATTCTGCTCTTTAAATCAATGATTCTTAATATATTTAACCAATGTGAACATATTTAAAGAAACAAAATATTTAAACATACTTAATGATTTTAGTGAATCGTTGGATCGCACCTGTATAAACAAAGTACATTCTCAAAGAATCCTTGTGTACAGTCCTCAAAGTATGTATTAATCAGGTTATAAATGGCCTTCTCTATATGTGCAAGTACATTATGAGTGTAACTTGCACATATGTGTAGAGGATACAATGTATGTGTGGGGGAACTGGAAAGTTAGAAGATAAATGATTTGAGCTGTGACTGAACTTTCACACAGTCAAGCAATCTGGCCCCTAAATGTAAAAGGCAATGTCAAAGCCAATAGGTCTTGCGTCAAACTGAAAGTGACCCTTCAGTGATTGGTGACTGTGTGTAAGCGGCATTGGGATTCGCGAGTAGGTCAATGTCAGGTTGAGTCAGTGGTGGGTAAAAACGTTACATGAGTGCAGGGATGGGTGTATGGATGATGAGTGCCTCCCTGTGTGATTAGAAGTATCCAGCCACTTTCAATTATACCCTGACTTATTGACTTTGCTAATGCCTTGTTATTAAAATGCCTTACCACTATTATAGTATGTGCTTTCACCTATGAGGGGATGTAAAAATAAAGTTGCAGATGAATCTACTTTTAACTGCAGAAATCGTGGGAGCTGTTGTGAAAAACACCTGTTGGAAAAACAACAATTAGAGAATGAAAGGGAGCGGCGGAAGGGCTCTTCTCTTCGCTAGACCCGTCCGCCATCTTGGATAACATCCACTTTGACTGCTGTCCCTGATGCTCTTTGAAAATTTGTGAAGGATTGTTGAGGAACTATTCAGGTGCTCAAATGATGGGTGCGGGTGTATAGTCTCCATTTGCCCATCCCATACTGACACGGCACATTTAAATCTGATTAACAGTTTCAGATTCAAATGCACCAATCAAGGAGTAACCTTCCGAAAATGTGTTTACACTAAAAGCATGATATGAACCAATGGGCATCCATAATGGAGTTTGTGACCCCTTTTAAACCGCTGTATTCCTCCAAGATATCCATGATACTAAATTAGAATGTTACAGTGTTTTATTATGAAGAGAAGTCTACATGCATTCACCATGCACACAGTGTCATCATGAGACAGCCTGTTGGACATCAGCTACTTTATTGATCATAAGCAGGCCAAAATGTTTCAAATTATTCAAAATGTCTGGCTGTCATTCATAAATATTCCGGATATAGGGCCTGATTACGATGACGGCAGAGGCAGAGTCTGGGTGTGGAAATACCATCTGACATTAATCTCAAGGAGCCCATCGGATGGTCGGATGGTTTCTATTGCCCACAATGGTGCTCAGGCACTGCCGTAGGCATTACAATGTCAGTTTCCACCCCCGTTTCATGGTGGTTAAACCAAAATGAGCAGGCTGGCGGAAAGGGACTTTAGGGGGCCCCTATCCCTCCACCTATCCCTGCACCATGTGCCAGGCACCACATGGTGCCTGCCACATAATGCAGGGATATGCAAAAAGAGTATTTTTTGTACAGCCGCGTGTGCTGCAGCCCGCAGCACAATGTCGGTCGGGCGGAAGTCCGACTGCCATCATAATGAGGCCCATTGTTCTTGGGTATATTCCTCACTTTTTTTCTAGGAAAACCTGTTGCTTGCAATCGCTGAAAATGAAAGTGATCTCTGAAGCCAACAGTGACAGATGCAGGCACAAATCAGGTTTACACTCGGGCATGAAGCTCTTAAGACATCTGCCTGTGTTTATAATTTACTCATTGTAGGAAAGACATCCTTTTTACCTTGATCACCCCCAGTTGTTTGACTGATGCTGGTGGTTACAGACACTGAAATTGCCCTGGGTTCTACAAACCAAGCCCAGGGCTAGTGCTCTGTCCTCTAAAGGTATATGGTAATTGGTATAATTGTAATTGGCCAAGACAACCCTAGTCCCTAGTATATGGTTAGGCATGTAGGTTTAGAGACCCAGTGAACTCAATGCACTTAAGTATGCATTGCTGTGGTGTCCGATGTCATTTTAAAGCCAGGCCTGCCTTACATGTTGGTTTTAAAATAAAACCAGGTCCAAATTTGACTCTGGAATTAAAAGTACTTCTAAAGTCCAAAACTACATTTTATTACTTATAAGTCACCCCTAAGGTCTGCTGAAGGTGCCTCAAGAGTAGAGTGCATTGAAATAAAAAGCAGGGACAACACAAATGAAGTTTCATATGCCCTTGTAGAGAAGAAAATCCAAAGTCATTTTTCCCTATTGTAGTGCTGCTAGCCCCATAGGCAAACATTGGGGTGGCTTTATTAAACTTAATAACGTCATCTTTGCTTTGGAGCTAGCTAGCAATATCATTCAAAGTATCATATCAACAGTCACATTAAATCCAGCAACTTCCTAGGGTTAGATTTAATGTAACAGTTATAGGAAAGTTGTTTTAAAACGTACTATCCTGAATTTAGCGGCCTCTTCTGATTTGCCAGTCTTTGACAGCCTGAGCCAAACTGCTCCCTGAGTAGGTGTGATGAGGCCTGGGTCTGAAACAGCACAGTCATTTGGTGGGAGGAGCTTTGCTTCCAGGAGAAGCTAGAGAGATAAGCTGGGCTTTAAAGACAGGAGAACAGATGTCATAGGATCCAGGTCAACCACCATTCCTTGATCCCCAGCCAGATGGGTGGCCCCACAATTATATTAGATAAGGGGCTGGAAGGGGTGCGTAGTCAGATGTGTGCAACACCTTTGAGTTGGATTACACAGACACAATCACCAAGCAGAGAATATTTCCAATTTGATTTTCGGGGAATGGTGCAATCTGGGTCAAAATTATAGCAAACTGAGCAGGAAGTGGCCATAGCACAGAGAGGCAATTTTTCACTTATTGATTGGGATGCCCCCTGCTAGCCCAGAATGGAGAATATGGGAGAGCTGCAAGTGCTTCTCAGAATACTTCCTGGAACAAAATAAGAAGGAATGCCTTGCTGGAGGCTTGGACTGCACCACAAACGGCTTTCCCTCAGAAGGACTGCAGCTGCTTCACTCTCAAGGTTCCTCAAAGAAAGGCCTATGCATGACTCAAAAGAAAAGAAGTGGACTCCATGATCAGCAAAAGGTGCAACAGAGCTTACAGGAAGAAGTTACCTGCAAGCCCAAAGAGAGGCTCACCCCAGCTGACCTGTTGCTACAGGATATTTCTTGGAATGTACAGGTACATTGTGGGAAACTGTGTACTAGCCGCCAAGAGGCAATACAGAGTCTCTGAACCCTTGGACTGAGCTAGTGGACATTTACAGGCTTATTTACAAGCCCTGTGCATTGCTGGAACATCCCCTTTTTTGATTTTTGGGTGACACAGAGGGCAGAGCCATATCTATGAGGCCACAGAAAGACACCCTGCATGGTTTTTCAAGGCCTCATAAATATGGCGAAAGGCAACGCAGATCAAGGTGCGGCGTCGCCTCATAAGGCCTCCGAGAGGCATGCCATGTACCTTACGGTGGGTGCCACCACTCAACGCCAATGGTTTTTGACACAATCTCTGGTTTACAACTTAGCAAAAATCTGAGAATACGTTATAATCCTGCACCTCCCCAGGGTCATGTAATGGTAGTTTCTTTGAAGGAACATGACCCTTCCTCCACAAAAACATTTTGAACTTAATGCAGGTGCCTCGTGCCAGGGAGCAAGGGTGCCTGCATTGGTGCTAGGCAGCCATTTGTGTGCCAGCACAGTGTAAGAGGACAGGAATGCACCATGTCTCATAGATACAGTGCATTCCTGCCATTTGTTTTAATGCAGGTGAAGGACTGGGTTATTCTAAGACCCAGCGGTGCCAGGGAACAACACCTGAAACCTTCGTGGGTTACCTGTTCTGGCGTACCAAACACAGAGACACGGGACACTTCCAGCGACGTCAGAGATCAGCGTTTATTTACTGCAGGGATACAGAGGTCACAAGAAGTACACAACGTGTAGGTTCTCGGAGACTGCTTCCAATTGCAAAAGTGGATCGCTCCTTTTATACACGTTTTTCCCATAGAACAGTATAGTGAACAAAGATTACAACTCAGTTCCCACAATAAACTTCAAAAGAGTCGCGTTCATGTTTCAGGAGGCCGGAACATAATTACAACAGTATTGCCAGTTCCCAACTGTAAAAACATATCTTCTCTGCAATAAAACACATTCCATCCTGACCGTAAACACATTAGGAGAAGGGACAAAAACAGATGCAAAGAAAGGACAAGGATGCACAACAGATTAGAGAAGAGTGTTAGGAGTAGTAAAGGAAACTTGATAACGGGATCAGAGACCCCGTGTCTAATGTATGCATGACTGAAACAATAGACCGGCACGGCAAGATGAGCCTTGAGCGGGGCCATCTGCCTTCGTCGTGTCATTTCCCTCGTCATAAAAGTAGTATTCAAAGGAACACGTGTCCCTCGTGTAAGCTTGGGAGTCCCAGGGTCACGAAGCGGACAAAGTCCATTCGCTGGCTACTTGAGGGCAAGAAACAAAATGGATGCCGTATCTAAAATGGAACCCGAGGGTTCAGATGAACAAACCCGAAAATAAGACGAACCATACGTGGTTGCGTAGCGAAACTGCGTACACCCACTATACTCGTCATTTGCGGTTCGTAGATACCCAACTCATCCATATTCGTCACCACTCAAAAGTGTCGTTCCGTCCCGCACGGAACCTCAGACGCTCCTTTTGCCCTCATGTAGGCAAGCATTAATCTATTTCAATATTCATCAGATCGTTCAGTTGCTGCTGGAACATCATTCTATTCATCAATGTTTCCTTGGTAACAGATGGCCGTCTTATACACGTTGTAGCACATAGGCCACATAAGGCAGGACCACACTGTACACAAAGACAACACGTGAACAGAAACGTTACAACTACCCCTACGATCATCAGAATCTTCCAACCCCAAGTTGACATCAGGCCCCAAAACCATCCTAGAAGCGTCCAATTACCTTCGTCCACGTGTATGGACTCGGAAATCTTGTGCAACTTCGAGATGGCTTGGTAGACAGTTGGAGCATTGTCAGGAATAAAAATGCAACAACTCGAATGGATAACTTTACACACACCACCTCTATCTGCGAGAACAACATCTAGAACCATACGGTTCTGCAACGTCATGAGTCTATCCGCCTGAAGTTCAGCTGTTAAATTACCAAGGGCACTTGCAGTAATATTAGCAGTCGACTCAACTACACGTGTCAACTGTCTTAGGTTCCTACTATTAACCATAGGTCCCCAAAACGGCAAGAAACCCTTAAAGAAGTCTCCTGCTTCTTGACCGGCAGTATCCTCTTTGCTAATAACGCCTCTCACAACTCTAGTTTTGTGATAATCTGAGGCGACAGTGAAAGTCGGTGGTAAAAGATTCTCAATATAACAGGTACCCGAGAAATCACGGGGTAACCATGTATATGCGCGTTCATAACATACAAAATAAGTGCCCTTAGCGGTCAGAAAAACAGGAGAAGAGAGCATCGGCAGAACATACGTGTCAGTGCAAGCACTGTTCCCAAGTTGTGCTCTCGGATTTCGACCCAAACCTTTCAAGCAGAAATTACCGAGGTGTGGTACAATCCATATTGGGGACGAGCTCTTAAGCTGTCTATCACCCACTGACGTACTATACTCAGCCTCGCTCAGATCCTTATAAACCTGTACCTCTTCATTTGGGATAAGCGATGCATCAAAAACATCCCTATCTAAATCCGCTATCGCTATCGCCAAAGGTTTGTGATACGGCCCAGGACCAAAATTGGCAGAACGTGGCTCTCGACTGGGGTAGGAATCTAGTGCACTACGGAACATAGTTTGGAATGCTCGAGCCGAACCCTGGGAGCTGTAAGGAAGGACCAAATATGGAATACCCCTATCCATGGTATGTGGCATTAACCCACACACCCAACAATTGGTAGTATTCATCACCAACTGATGCTGATGTAGAAGTTGAACGAAGGAGTTATTCATAAATTCCGCACTTCTAACCTGTTCATGTTGAGGCAGAGGATGAAAAGAATGTGGGGAAACAGTGGTGAGGGAGCTTAGTTTAGGAGGAAAGGTAGGTGAAACAGAAGGTAATAACAACTGTACTCCAAAATACACTCCACCCACCAATAACATAGATACGGTCAGGAACAGTAGGAACACCTGAAACAAAAAACATTTTGTACGTACAACTCTTCTTAATTCTGATCTCTGCGCCGACATCCTTTCTACCTCCAACAGCTTAGAGAATGCCATCCTCTACAAACCGTCCGTGACGTACTTGACGCACTTCGTTCTGAGTAGCGATTATCAATCCCCAGGAGTTCCCAGGAATCGACAAAAGTAACCGACCTAGCGTCAGAAACCTGCTAAACAGAAAGGAGTACCCGCACGGCCCTACGGTGACCCGGATGGAGAGGTTTCCTCGAAAAGTTCAGATTACAAATCTCTTAGCCGTGGGACAGCACATAAAAATTCAAAAAGAAAGGATATAATTGTTCATAATGTTCATAGCATCAAAAAGCAAATATACAACTAATTTTTATTAGTCCTTGAACGAAGAAAGTATCGACTTCTTCCAGGTCGAGTTTGCTCTACAAACAATTGTTCAGCTGGCGCAACAGTATTCGATGAAGTGGACAACGAGTCAGACCTTGGGCTCTCTGCTACCGATGACTCCACATGTGGGTTTGGCAGTGACAAATCATTCCCCACAGGTTGAGCGTCACTAAACGGCACAAAGTGCAAAGGAGTCTCAGTTTCTGTTGCCGAAATCCCAGTCCTCACCCAACCATCCGTTGGTAAGGGGATCGGTACCTTTTTTGTGTGGCTGGCGTGTACCCAGTTCTTCCGGCCCTCCAGTCGAACCGCAGTCCTCGTTGTCAACAAGACTTGAAAGGGTCCTACAAATCTTGGCTCCAAGTTACGTTTCCGACCAAAATTTCGGGTAACAACCCAGTCCCCTGGCCGGAGCTGGTGTCCAGGACCCTCTGTCTGCGCTGGTAGAGCTTCAAAGACCTGTTGATGGATTAACCGTAGTTTAGTGGTCAAATCATGCAGGTAATCAATTAACATTGGATACTCAAGACTATCAAAAGCCCTTGGTCTCAGGACCCCCCAAATATTCGCAGGGCGGCCGAACACAATCTCATATGGGCTAAGCCCTACTCGAGAGTGTACGGTCGCTCTGGTCGATAGGAGAGCCAGAGGCAAGGCATCAGGCCATGATAGACCAGTCGTAGCTTGAATCTTGGCGAGTTTTAGTTTTAGGGTACCATTGTACCCTTCAACCAAACCCGCTGCCTGAGGATGATTAGCACTATGGAATTTTTGACGAATTCCAAGACCCTTACACACACTCTGCATTACACTTCCCACAAACTCACTTCCATTATCCGACCACACGATCCGTGGCATTCCGTACCGAGGAAAGTATTCCTTCAGCAGGATTTTTGCTGTGGACAGGGCAGTGTTATCTTTAGGAGGATAAGCCTCAATCCATCTGGAGAACGCACAAACCACAACCAAAACATACTTCAGGTTATTGCATCTCTCCATATGGATAAAGTCCAACTGGATAACCTCAAAGGGACAAACAGGAGGAGCAAAATGACCAGGTGGGGTGGGGGTGCCCTTGCCAGGATTGTGCATCAAACACACCATACAATTCTTAACCACTCTCTCGGCACATTTAGCAATACCCTCATTCCTCCATACAGGGGACAAGAACCTACATATTCCTTTCGCACTGATATGTGACAACCCATGAGCCATCGTCACAACAGCTAATATGTACGCATCTGGTAACATCCAACTCTGACATTCCGTCAGGTCAACCCAACATCCATGCATGTCCAACTTTCCCGTACTTTCTTTCCACTTAGTCTTTTCAGCTTTAGTAGCTTCGTTCTGAATTGCTTTCACACTCTCAATAGTATTTTCACACATACCAGTCTCCGTCGGCCACCTCACTGAACTCGTGACATACATTCGGGTCGCAAGATCCTTAGCCGTTTCCTTAGCAATCTCATCCGCAAACGCATTACCACGACCAACATCATCCGTCACTTTCCGATGTGCACTACATTTAACAATCGCCACTTGTTTAGGCAGTGTAAGTGCATCCAAAAGGTCATTCACGAGCTGCCCATGCTGAATCTTCGTACCATGCGATGTCATGAATCCTCTTTCTCTCCACAGTCTTCCAAAGTTATGCGCAACACCGAATGCGTACTGACTGTCGGTAAACACATTCACTCGCTTTCCTTTAGACAAAACACACGCTCTTGTCAATGCAATCAACTCTGCAGCTTGTGCTGAATTCTGATTCAATCTCGCAGTTTCCACAACCGTGCTCAACGTCACTACAGCATACGCAGTCGTCACATCGCCATTCGGCAATTTAAAGCACGAGCCATCCACATACAAAGTACCATCGGGATCTGTCAAGGGAGTGTTTTTCAGGTCCACACGACCTTTTGTTTCTTCCTCAGTTCGTAAATAACAATCATGTGGTGGCACATCATCTGATTCCATATTAATCGGCAACAATGTCGCCGGATTCAGTACATTACAACGTTTGATCTGTATATGACTTGCCAAAAGGGTCAGCTCGTACCCAGACAACCTTGCACTCGTCAGATGTTGAGTCTTTGTCCGATTCAAAAGAGTATCAACTGCATGCGGAACCATCACCATGAGCATATTATCCATAACAAGACCTGCGGACTGCCGAATAGACGCCGCTGCTGCCGCTGTCGCCCTCAAGCAACTTGGCAACGCTCTAGCTACCGGGTCTAAGGTCGAGGAAAAATATGCACACGGGCGCTGCTTGCCACCAAATTGTTGCGTTAAAACACTCAACGCACAACCTTCCCTCTCGTGAACGTATAATGTGAATGGCTTGCTGTAATCAGGAGTACCTAACACGGGAGCCGAACACAGTGCATCACGTAGTTCAGAAAAACTTTTCTGACATTCCTCCGTCCATGGCAAAGGAGTCGAAACGTCCTTGCACGTGAGAGCTATCAATGGCTTCGCTAACAGTGAAAAATTCGGAATCCACTGTCTGCAGTATGACGTGATACCTAAAAAGGCTCGCACATCTCTCTGGGTCGTCGGCACAGTCATTCGAGCAATTGCTGCGATTCTTTCAGGGGTCAACCTTCTTCCCGCCTTTGACAATAAGTGACCTAAGTAGGTAACTTCTTGACAACAATATTGCAATTTAGAAGGTGACACTTTGTGGTGTAAGTCACAGAGATGCTGTAACAGTGACACAGTAGCAGTCTTGCAAACTTGTTCAGTATCTGCAGCTACCAACAGATCGTCGACGTACTGAATCAAAGCCGCACCAGTCGGCAGCACAAATGCATCTAGTTGACTCTTAAGAGCTTGGCTGTATATCGATGGGCTCTCACAGTAGCCTTGATGTGCGCGTTTGAACCGGAAACTGCGACCTCCTAACGAAAATCCGAACAAATCACGACTTTCCTCAGCAATCGGAATGCTAAAGAACGCATTCTTCAGATCGATTACCGAGAACCATGATGCAGAGGCTGGAATCAGAGTCAGTAAAGCTGTAATGTCTGGAACCACAGGAAACTGCGGGACAACAATTTTATTTACTTCCCGTAAGTCAATAACTAGACGGTACACGGGAGGCTTGGACGGATCAGTTCGTTTGAGAATAGGCAACACGGGACTATTACACACGTTACCTCGTGTCTCTTCGATAACATCTTTACCAATCAGATCATAAATGATCGCTAATAGTGCCCGTTCACCATCAAGGGAAATACGATACTGGGGTATGCGTGGTAAGCGCGCATCAACTTTCAATTGAACAACATAAGGTGGGATATCCAGCAGGCCCACATCATTGGGACCTGTCGCCCACAAAGAAACCGGAAGAGAACTCAATTCCGGTGGGAGCTTATCGATCGATAGATACATAGGGGAAATCACATTCTCACCCAATGTAAGCTCCACACCCGTAGGAGAGCAGTACAAAGTCGCATGTAACCTCTTCAACAAATCCAAGCCCAAAAGATTCTCACCACAACCAGTAGTCAAAATCAAAGGAGCTTCTAACTCATGAGACCCAATCGTAAGGGGCAAGGGGCTAGAAACTGGATTGCTAACGGGGGCGCCAGAGAATCCAACGGAAACATTCGTCAAGCCAGACAAAGGCGCGCCAGGGAGTTTCGAATGCATAATGGAACTTTTTGCTGCACCAGTGTCCAACAGAAAAGGCTCAACGACGCCCAATGTGGCTACTGCAGCATAAGGCCCTCTCTGATCAACCGGAACTGATACTTCTCCCTTCCTTCGTCTATGGCTGTCCTAGTAGATACCATCCATATCAACATCACGCTCGACGTAACAGTCATCCACATGATACTGTGCAGATCTACCGGACGAAGGTTCGCGTCGATCGAAACAATTCTGCGAGTCTGAGGAAGTGGCAAAACGCTCGGCCTGATTCTGAGTAACTCCACGACCTCTACCACGTGAAGCTTGTTGAGGACCACCACGACCTCCTCGAGCTGACACACCATTATTCCTATCACGGAGAACCGGACAATTAAACTTCAAATGGCCCTCCCCTCGACAATACGCACATTGATTATATCCCAACACAAAACGAGGTGCGGGAGAGTCATTTCGCGTCTGCGATCTAGAGAACTGTGATTGCGATCGATTTGGCTGTTGCGAATCACTGAAATTCGAGCGCGGAGGATACGCTTGCTGCAATAAGACCTTAGTTTTAAGATCCTTTGTTTTCTTATCTGCACGTTCACTTTCCTCCTTTTCCCTATTTTCGTAATATTGGGCCGTAGCCAATATTTGAGCAGTGGTAGAAACAGCCCACGAACTCTCAGAATTTTTCAACTTATTGCTAAGTTCGGGCAACAAGTTCGATACAAACTTATCAACAAACAGCCGCTGACCACCCTCTGAACCCATGTCCTGGCCACTATGATCAACAAATGCTTCCTCGAATCTCGTAAAGAAATCGGAAACGCTTTCATCCCTCTTTTGCTTGCACGCGGACAACTTGTCCCAATTGACGCGCATCGCCGGCATAAGCGTTTTCATAAGGGTAATTATCCTCTGGGGCAAAGCCACAATAAGCTGCTCAGGCTTAGCCCCACCGACTTGCTGAGCGTCTGCCGCCGTAAGGGCAGCCCAGTCACCGCCTAACTCGGCCGCGTGATTCTCGTGACGAATTTTCGCCCAAATCGGCTGAGGCACTACATTGCCAAACAACATGTCAATATCAGCAAGGTTCATAACAGTAGCATCCACCAATTGGGACAGCTCCTTATAATAACCCGCTGGATTTTTACGGGGATCAGGCAAAGTTTGCTTCACCTGTAAGACTTCCGATCGTTTCCAAGGGAGGTGTATCCACACTCTCTGAAAATGGCCTGGGACAGCAGGGTTAGCATTAGGATCACCTGGCATCCATACTGGGGGAACTTCCCGCATCGGATATTGACCAGGTTTTGCCATCCACTCTGCAGTCTCTTCCTTAAACAATGCTCGAGGTTGCACTGTACATCGAAATGATAACAAACGTTCTAGAGCTTCTCGAACCTTGTCACCTACGATCACAACAGTTGTGAACTGATGCTGGAGCTCAGAAACCTCAGACGGTACATTATCTACCACATCATGATCCCACTCCTCCTTCAACGATTTACACAATTCCTCAAACACGAATCGTTGAGTGGGCGCATTAAACTGAGAAAATGTTTCAAACACTACACGCGAAGTGTATTTAACAGGATTACGAATCCATTTACGTGCCAATTTTACCAGCGATTCACGTTCCCTACCATCAGGAAGCTGGCTGCGCCTCTGAGCGACATCTGAAAGAGTCGAGCCGAGTATTGGCCCAAAAAGCGGAGAATAAAGAGTAGCAACAGCAGTCAGGAGACGGCTACGAACAGAAGGAGAAGAGGAAGAAGATGCAGGCGCAGCAACAGTAGGGGTGGAAGCAGTAGAAGTAGACGCGGCACCAGGAGTAGCGGGAACGACAGACTGAGGAGGAACTTGAAAAGGCGCAGTAGGAAGAGAAGCCGGTAAAAGAGGATGAACGATCTGCGGCACAAGGGGATTCGGGAGAGCGGGAGGAACGGCGGGCTGACCAGCAGCCGCCAAAACAGCAGGTGGAGGAAGAGGTAGAATCACAGGGCCCACAGCATCGGGAGCATAGGGAGGTGGTGACTTCAACAGATAAGACAATAGCGAATCCTCTATCGCTTCTTCTCCCGACTCATCGACTTTAGACGGTAGCACCGGATAACATTTATCCACCGCCATATGATGAAGTCGAGCACTAACTTCCTGCTCTTTCTCATCTTTGTCTCGCTGATACTGTTCAGCATTTTGCATCACCGTAATAACGCCTTCTCTTTTATTTTTCTTACTCTGTTTGATTTCTTTCTGCTTGGCCTCTTTCCGCCATAACCGGAAGGAATCAAACATGGTCGGCCTAGCCTTCTTTTTAAACAGTTTAGCTTCCAAATTATCTAAAACTGCAGTTTCGAAACTACCATGAGATGGCCAACTAAGAACACCATCATTTTTAGTGTAGCGGACCCAATATTCATTATACACGATAGGACCCACACCATGGCGACTATAGAGCTCGTAAATTGGAGTTCCAACCGGAGGTATCGGACATGAATCCTCCAGCCGGGAATCCATTCTGCAACATTTGAGAAACCCAAACAAAGTACTACGGCTAGGCATCGCGCACACTAACCGAGTTTACAAACTTCAAGGGCTATCGAATTTATGATATCCTCGCAAAAAAATGCGAGACCCTCGGTTTTTGGCAATTGCAATCGTCAAATAAAACCCAACAACTAAGAACCACGAATGCTATGGTACCATGCAAACAACAAAGGAACACTGGGAGCGACCCACAAATACTTAACTGAGAGAACAATGGCATCACCAGGAAGGCCCGTCTATCGTCTCGCAGTACAAAGGACTACGCCAGGCGCCAAAACGGGTCGACAGTCAGGGCATCAGTCCGTCGCAGCCGTCAGGAGGCGGGGATCTTCGCGGGAAAAGACGTCGGGCCACTTATTTCGACAACTGGATCGATGAAGCGGGGTGCACCTTCCCTCAGAGATTTCACACGAAGTTCCTCACGATCGTCGGGCTTTGGACCGGTACCGCTGATGTCGCCCCACGTTGGGCGCCAACTGAAGGACTGGGTTATTCTAAGACCCAGCGGTGCCAGGGAACAACACCTGAAACCTTCGTGGGTTACCTGTTCTGGCGTACCAAACACAGAGACACGGGACACTTCCAGCGACGTCAGAGATCAGCGTTTATTTACTGCAGGGATACAGAGGTCACAAGAAGTACACAACGTGTAGGTTCTCGGAGACTGCTTCCAATTGCAAAAGTGGATCGCTCCTTTTATACACGTTTTTCCCATAGAACAGTATAGTGAACAAAGATTACAACTCAGTTCCCACAATAAACTTCAAAAGAGTCGCGTTCATGTTTCAGGAGGCCGGAACATAATTACAACAGTATTGCCAGTTCCCAACTGTAAAAACATATCTTCTCTGCAATAAAACACATTCCATCCTGACCGTAAACACATTAGGAGAAGGGACAAAAACAGATGCAAAGAAAGGACAAGGATTCACAACAGATTAGAGAAGAGAGTTAGGAGTAGTAAAGGAAACTTGATAACGGGATCAGAGACCCCGTGTCTAATGTATGCATGACTGAAACAATAGACCGGCACGGCAAGATGAGCCTTGAGCGGGGCCATCTGCCTTCGTCGTGTCATTTCCCTCGTCATAAAAGTAGTATTCAAAGGAACACGTGTCCCTCGTGTAAGCTTGGGAGTCCCAGGGTCACGAAGCGGACAAAGTCCGTTCGCTGGCTACTTGAGGGCAAGAAACAAAATGGATGCCGTATCTAAAATGGAACCCGAGGGTTCAGATGAACAAACCCGAAAATAAGACGAACCATACGTGGTTGCGTAGCGAAACTGCGTACACCCACTATACTCGTCATTTGCGGTTCGTAGATACCCAACTCATCCATATTCGTCACCACTCAAAAGTGTCGTTCCGTCCCGCACGGAACCTCACAGGGCAGCGCAGCCAAGTGACGTGCAGTGCTGCCTTATGTCAAATTGTTGCAAATGAGGCCTTTACTTTCCCCAAAGAACCAAAAAACTGAGATATGCAAAGCTTTACAGAAAACCTCCAGGAGGAGATGATCTCAAAGCCGAGAGTCAAGTTGGTGTGATTGACTCATGAATCAGCCTGAATGCCCTGATTTGTTCCACTGAAAGCTCTGGAGCTCCTTGCCATCAATGTTGAGGACAAAGAGTTACAGAGACTCACTGAGGCATAGCATTGTAGATGGCTCCTGTCGTTGAACCGAACTTCGGATCCGAGAAACCTGAGGCCTCACCGACAAGACCGTCTAAGAGAGAAACACTCCAAGAAAAAGACAGACGGGCATAGTAGTGAGCCCCTTGCACCGCAGTTGCGTTACTTTTTGTGATGTAACATCAGCGCAAGCCACCAAAACATATTTATGAGGTCACGTAAAGTCACTTTGCATGGCTTTGATTGGCCTCATAGATATTGAGAAAGGCAAGGCAGAGTAAATCACTGCATTGCCTTACTCTGCACTAGAGAGGCATTCCATGGGAGTAACAGTAGGTGTTCCCACCCAAACCCCTGGATTTTGATGCATCCCCAGATTTACAAGACCATGCAGGCATTCTTCAGCACACATAAAGAGAGGAAAAAGCCTCCCAGGATTGCTTTTGTTCAGGAAGGTGTCTGTTCCTTCACAAAAACAATCCTGCATCCAATACAGGAACTCTTGCACCATGGTGCAAGGGGGCCTGAGTTGGCAGTAGGCTCCTGAAACAGTGGCAGCACAGGGGGAAAGGACAGTAATGCATCATATGCCATAGATGTGGTGCATTTCTGCCCATTCAGTTTGCTGCAGGGCAGTGCAGGAAGATGACGTGCTGCACTGCCCTGCGCCAAATCCCCATATGCCCATAAGTCCAAAGGTAAACTTTTCACTGAGCCAATAACCAGGGAGTGTTCCCTATGTGATTATTCCTAAATTACCAACCAAACTTATATCTCATACCCATTCATGCCTATGAAGCATACAGACATTAGGCCTTGTAAAAACACAGTTTTTTAAGAGAGCACAATCTTTTTTTTTATGATTACTTTCTCCTTTAGAGAAAAATCCTTGGTCTTTATCCAAATTATAGATTAGCTCATCAACTCTGGGATACAAATCTCACACTTTGATTTTTACTGATCCATAAGATGTGCAATTTACATACAATGCAAAAGAAACATATTATCAAAAATGATTTTTGTTTTTAAACATACATACAGGTTATCTACTTTAGAAAAGAATAGTTCAAAAACAATATTATATTAAAAAACAGCTGTTGACGCGGCGTTTCGGTGGACTGAAATTGATTGACACCACCTTCTTCAGGACAGGATTATATGTTAAAAACAATGTAGTTGATTTTATAGATGTTCACTACTGGAATTCGTCATATTTCATATAAATTCGTTCTTTATGTAATGGGGATTCTCCTCCTAATCAGCTGGTGATCTGAAATCCTTTGGATCCGGATATTATTGCTTAATCCTTAGATCTGTAAGATCAATTCGGGTCCGCAGCCTTCTCAATGATATACGGCAAATGGGCATGGGTGTTATTTTCTTTACCCAGTAATCCGTTTAGAATAATATTCTTTGTGAATTTTTGTTCCTTCAATCAGCCGTTCAATATGTAGTGATTCACTAAGCAATAATATCCGGATACAGATTGTTTTTACCGTATAAACCTGTCCTGAAGAAGGTGCTGTCAATCAATTGCAGTCCACTGAAACGCTGCATCGACAACTGTTTTTTAATATATTATTGTTTTTGAACTATCCTGTGTGAGATTTGAATCCCAGAGTTGATGAGCAAATCTATAATTTGTATAAACACCAAGGATTGTTCTCTAAAGGAGAAAGTAATCATAGAAAGAAACATTGTGCTCTCTTAAAGAACTGTATTTTAAAATGTATTTATGAAGTGTTTTTATAAATGACATGTATGATCTTTTTGTACAATAAAGGAGGAGATATATTGTTTACTAAAAACAAGGCCTAATGTCTGTATGCTTCATATGTATGACTGGGTATGAGATATACATTTGGTTGGTAATTTAGGAATAATCACATAGGGAACACTCTCTGGTTATTGGTGTAATCTGACCCAGTTCCCTTTATATCTGAAGGGTCTGTCTCTTTATTGGTTTTTGAAACCTTTGACCGGGGCCTAGTACTCAGCTTATCCAACCCGTGCTCCTCTGTAGTCAGCCTAAAACTTTGACTTTGTCCTGGTCAAGTGCGTCCAGATACCCAAAAGTGGCACTTTAAGCTATTTGGTACTAGAATGCACAATTTTTTATTGAATCTTTGAAAGTTCATATCCCCGGTTCCCTGTATTGGATGTTTGTTGTTTTGGTGTTAGTTTAAAATTATGACAATGCTCCATTTTTATACATTTGTGTTGAACTTCTATTGTGCTGTGTCTTTTCCCTATTGACTGTTTTTGTGATACTAAATGCTGCACACATACCTATCTCCTAAATTAAGCCTGACTGCGCATTTTCTAAGCTGCCAAAGGTTGAGCAAGGATTAATTTATTGAGACTTGACAGGGCCTAATAGTTATTGTAGTATTATTTCTAACCGAAGGCGATACTCTCACTTCCAAGCATACCACTTTCCTACACAATTGTACTCCTTTATTGCAACTTTTAGGAACACTGTTTGGGGGGGTGGGTGATTTTGGGGATTTGAGTAAATTTTACCTCCTGTGAATGAGATAATTCCAATCAAATATATTGCATAAACACCCTAACTTGAGCACGACTAACGCTCAAGTATATTGCATGAACACCTTTACTTAAGCACGACTAAATGTTTAAGTCAGCGGGTAACGTCTGAGTTAAAACTACTTATGATTTGCTATACGTGGAAACTGTATTGTATTTATTTTATTTTATTTTTGAGTTTTATAAAGCGCTAATATGACCCTTTCGAATATCAGAACGCTGTACAAGATAGAGGCAAACAGGTAAAAATATAAAAGTGATCCTTTCGGAGTCAGGGTGCTGTACTTCAGGGAAAAAAAACATATAAGAGTATACAAACGCTGGGGAACAACAAAAGTGAGTACACGTTTAGGATGAGGGATGATGTACATAGTCTTGATTCAATAGGTAGAGTGACATTGGGAGGTTGTGACTTCATTGGGGAAGTGATCTTATCATTAGTAGTTGTTTAACTTTCCGCTTGAATATGGCAGTTGAGTGTTTGGATTTGATATCAGAGAGTTCCCAATTTTAGTGGCAATTCCGGTGAAGGAGTGATTATGCATCTTTTTTCCAATTTGAGGGGTCTCAGTAGAAGGGAGCCTGTGCTTCTTAGAGTTCTAGTCTCACCTGACAGGATGAGTTTCTTGGCAAGGTAAGTTGTAGCATTTTGGCGAAGACCTATTTGAGTCAAGCAAGCAATTTGTAGATGGATCTTTGCTTCATTGGTTAGCGAGCTCTGCGTCCTGAGATCTGGGGGGAAGTAATCACTTATTTGAGGCAGTAATTAGTCGAACTTCTGCATTCACCCTAAAAGGTGCTAATTTTGCTTTTGATAGACCCACGACAGTGAAGCTGCCATTATCGAGTTTGTAGATCACAAGAGATTGAATTGCTGTCCTTGAGATTTGTAGTCGGAACAAAAGACTTTAGCTTCCTTAGTAACTGCATTTGATAGCTGGCACCTCTAATGGCAGCGCTGATGTGATCCTTCATGGAGAGGTGATTGTCCAGGATTATTCCCAGCAATTTTTCTGTGGTTATAATGTTTGGGGTACAGTTCAGGGCTGTTAAATCGGCAAGCCATTCGTTAATGTTGGGGCTGTGATTGTGAGTAGTGATTAAGAGAAATTCAGTTTTGCAGGTGTTGAGTTTCAAGTGATTGCGTATGAGCCAGTGTTTAGTTTTTGTCAATGTGTTGTTGAGGATGCTGATATCTTCTGGAAAGGCCATTTTTAGGTAGAGTGGCATATCGTCTGCATACATGTCATATGAGATGTTAGATAGTAGGAAGATTTCAGCCAGAGGTTCCATGAGTTGGTTGAAGAGGGTGGGGGAGAGTGAGGAGCCTTGCAGGATGCCGTCCGTGACTGGTATCTGGATGGATAGATCGTGGCTAAGCATAACTCTTTAAGTTCTTTTGTTCAAGAATGAAGAGAACCATTATAACACGGTACTAGATTGGCCCATACTGCTTTCTTAGAAGTTCAAAGGGTTCTCATATTTAATGGTATCAAACGCAGCAGACAGATCAAGCATGATTAACAGGCAGGATTCATTTTGGTCTAGGAGTCTCAAGGCATCATCGACAATATGGATCAGAGCAGTATGGTACTGTGATCTGTCCTGAAACCTGATTGGTATGGGTCAAGGAGTTGGAATTGTTCTATGTGGTTGCATAGCTCTTGGTGTACACATTTTTCCAGGAGCTTGGTCAGAGTTGGAATGTTGGTAATGGGTGGTAGTTGTTGGGCTCTGATTAATCAGCATTGGGTTATTTAATGCAGGAGTGAACTCCCCACTTTTTAGACAGTCTGGTAGGGAGGCTTGTGTTAGGGAAGCATTAATACTTCTGGTCCTAAGAGGAAGCAAGGAGTGTTTGATCAACTATAACTTGCCCCCCGCAATGCACTGCTTATGACCTCACATATTATATCACTCATGGCATGGTCAGTGGCATCACTGATGACCTTTCAAATAACATCACAGATGATCTCACTAATGACATCATTAAGTGAATATAAGTGTTTTGAAGTGTTGATGGGTGTCAATCATATATACTAACCTACTACAAAAGTTAGATTAGTATACTAGTTGTACTCATAATGAGTGATACTATCTCTAAAATGTGTAATCTGAGTGGTTCTGTGACTTTCTATATCAATTTGTGACTAGGTGTGTAAGTGGTTGTAGGGGTGTGATAGTGCATGCATGAATGACTGTATGGGTGAGTGAGTGGATTTCTAACTAGGTCTGTGGTTGTGTGAGTGGTTTTGTCAGTAATTATATAGGTGTGTGAGTGGGTATCTGTGTGGTTGTAAGGGTGTGTGAGTGAGTGTGTGAGTGGTTTTGTGGATGTGCGAGTGGCTTTATGGGTGTGTGACTGGATGTAGAAGTAGGTATCTGATTAGCTGTGCGGGTGATTGAGTGAGTGGATGAGTGAATAACTGTGTTGGTA
Source organism: Triturus cristatus (assembly GCF_964204655.1). Taxonomy (NCBI): domain Eukaryota; kingdom Metazoa; phylum Chordata; class Amphibia; order Caudata; family Salamandridae; genus Triturus; species Triturus cristatus. The sequence goes on from NC_140591.1 coordinate 506,713,815, forward strand.
AGTAGGTCAGTGTAACAGTGGCTGGGTGGGTGAGTGAGTGGCGGTGTGAGTGACTGTATGGGTGAGTGAATGGGTGTCTGAATGGCTGTATGAATGAGTGACAAGATGAGTAAGTAGCTGTATGGGTGAGTGAGTGGCTGTTTGGGTGAGTGTTTTGTTAAGTGAGTTGATATGTGAATGGTTCTATTAGAGAGTGAGTTTGTGTGTGAATGACGGTATGGGTGAGAGATCAGATATGGGAGTGCCGGTATGGATGTGTGAATGAGTATGTAAGTGGTTGTGTGGATGTGTGAGTAAGTGTGTGGGTACATGTATGGGTGAGTGAGTGGCTGTATTGAGAACTCACTAAAGATATGCAAGTCAACTAGGGGATTAAAAACTTGATGGTAGCCAAACAAGCATTGGCAAAGCAAATAGTTTTGATATTTTTGTAATGAAGACACTTTGCAAAGCTTAACTAACTCAGAATAGGCACAGCTAGGGTGCATTATAAGCTCCTCACACACTCCGAGCAAGTAAAGCAGGGAAGTAGCAATAGAGGCATCCTTGCACACAACCACTGGACATCTGGAGCACATGCCACACTGCACGTGTCCCTCACACACCTAAAACAGGTACTCCATGAGTAGCTGCATGCAAGATTCCAACAACATAGGACAGGTGCAGCATGTGCAGCAGAAGGACAGGCAAGCCTCATGCACACTGAACAGGTACAACATGAACATCAGCAAGCACACCTGTTTACACATTTAACTGGGATAAAAGGTGCCTGGCTTATAGCGTGTCAGTAACGCAGAACAATCACCTCCTATGGCCAATGTGCACTATATATAAAAAAATAAAAAAACAGGTATTTATACCTTTTACATTGATTGTATAATATGGATATTTATTGAGAATTATATATGAGAATATTTATTGATCAAACTTCTAAATAATGATTTCACTGTGTAATAGTATGTCTTTCAGCTCTACCATTTTCCTGCGATCAGGTGACCTTTGTATGTTCAGGGAAGCATTATAAATACATGAATTGACTCTACCGAACTTTCATGTGCCTCCCCTTATCAGTTGGGAAATACTGGTACAACCTATACATCACTCCTTTTAAAAGAACTCTGCTCTGGACAGCTAATCAGGACTAATATGCTAATATTTAACCCAAAGTGACTTTCACTTTTATGTGTGGATGGGACTTGTGAGGGGGTGAGTCTGGACGTTCATAAATCTTTTTTCTTTTTTTTTTTATCTTATACTGTAAAGATTTTAAGTAATCATGCAGTTTATTAATAAAATTGTCAAAATTGCATTATAAATAGCTCATTGGTGTTCCGGTGTGTCATGTGATCAAGGCTGCGGTGACTCAGCCGAAATGCGTCATGCTGATCTTTTTGACTGGGAAAATAAAAGCGAATTAATCTTATCTGCACTGCTGTGGTCCGTACCTGTGTTTCAGTTACCAAGGAAGGTGGTAATTCAGGATTGTTTTGTTTGATATATATATATATATTCACTGAAAAAACCATAGGTTTCACACATGTTATAGTTAGCGGAAATTTTACTGATAAAAAACCAATGAAATTGCCCCGTTATAGTTAGTGCTGGCAACTATAACTCACGCGACCGCAATCCTCTGCTGATGCTAATACTGTATTTAGACACTTATTTGCCCATGTCTTCTTCCATACATTTTTAGCTATACATATATTACAAATATTTTTTTTTCATAAAGACACATATGTCATCAGCAGAAGATTGCGGTCGCGTGAGTTATAGTTGCCAGCACTAACTATAACGGGGCAATTTCATTGGTTTTTTATCAGTAAAATTTCCGCTAACTATAACATGTGTGAAACCTATGGTTTTTTCAGTGAATTTGCAAGGTTTTTTAAATGCTAATTCCTAACTATAACGTGTGTGAAACCTATGGTTTTTTCAGTGAATTTGTACGGTTTTTTAAATGCTAAGTGACTTTACGCCATTCGTGGCGTGCGCGCCCACTTAACGCAGTTCGTTCCGTGCGCGCACGGTGCGCTTCGCGCACCGTGCGCGCACAGTGAGCACCGCCAGTATTACCTACTGGCGGTCGCCAGTAGGTAGTTATAGTTAGGACCACGTTTCCATAGGAAAACCTCAACATTCTATTTTGAATAACTTTGGCGCCGGTCGACGAATCCTCGCGAATTTCTCAAAATAGGTGGGGCGCTAGGGTCCGCTCCTACCCTGAAAGTCTCGGGGGGATCCGTCAAGCGGGGGCTGAGATAAAAGGGGGGTCCCAAAACGCGTTTTTCCCATGCATTTTTCCATAGGACCTTTAGAACGACCTACAGCCCGAACGGCTGAACAGAATTACTAGAAATTTGGCAGAGACGTAGTCCGTAGGTCAAGGAAGTGCCTTTTGTAGGTTTGGTGTAAATCAGTTCAGTAGATTTTGAGAAAATAGCCTTTAAATCAATATATATATCTGAGCCTGCTTACGGTACGCTTACCGTACGCTTACGGTAAGCGTACGGTGGCGTGCGCGAGCGCGATTCTGATTGGCTCTTAGATCTTAGTAAACATTCGAATCGGCCGAAACCAGGAAGCGGCGGCCGCCATTTTGTGTATTTCACTCTGAAAAAAAAGAGTGAAAACAAGGAAAGGGGGCAATGTGGAGAGTAACAGACCCCCTAACAATTGTAAGGGGGTCAAAGAAGGACAGAAAAGTACAAAAAAAACATTTATTGATTTTAAAAAAAATCACGGGGTACGCGTACGGTAAGCTCACGGTAAGCGTACGGTAAAAAAAATAAAAATAAATAAATGAAAATCAGATTTAAGAGTTTAGAAATTAGGGAGCTCTAAAAAGAGCTGTTGTGTTTATGGAGTCATTTTTTTAGTGGTACCTACAAGTAAGTACCGATGCAGAGTCTAAGGTTCAAGAGGAAGACTCTGTTCCCTTCATCATTGAAGTGCACACCATCTCCTCTATAAATGTCTTGCATGTCGTAACGCAAGTTGTTGTGGTAAATGGCACCCATACCATAGTCACGGAGGAAAGCAGAAACAGATTTGTTGACGTGCTTTCTTGCTTTGTCAATCTGTGGACAGAAATGATTGGACCAGTTCCATTTTTGCCTTTGGCATATGTTGGAAAACACAAAGGCAGTTTTAGGGAAAAGTGTAAACAGTTGTGCAAAGGTGTCCTTCATAAGCATTTCCAGACCTACCCCAGTCAAAGTGCCTAGGTCATTGCCACCACAGTGCACTATTATGAGGTCAGGGTGTTGGATTTGAATGAAGGATTTCACCAATGGCATCAATTGGTGCCACTTTAACCCTCTCTGACCAATCCATTTAATGTCTACATTTGGCAAAGCAAGGTCTCTCACCATATCTGTTTTCTCTGCAAACTTTTCACTCCAGAAGACATAGCTGTGCCCTACAATCCACACTGTGAACATCTTCAAAGGAGAACTGGATGCACTCAGGAGGTGTCTTTCAGTAGAATGGCAATATGAAAAGAAAGACAGTTTGGAAATGGAGGCATACATATTTTTTACAAAACAAAAAGAACTGATTGGCTGTTTCATACCATTCTAGAAAAAAAACTAGGCTGTATGTGAAAATTAATAGAAGCATGTTTTGTATTGGTACAAAAAAATGTGTAACCAAAGAACAGTACTATGGATTTGCAGTTAGGATTGAAAAGTCAAGCACTCTTGCTCTGTGGAATTGAAACATTGTGTGTCGAACTTCTGACCTAACTGCACACAGCAGTGTTCCATGAGCTGTTGCTATGGTAGCAGGCAGAAGTCAAGTTGGGGGAAGGGTACTAGGCAGAAGTCAAGTTGGGGGCAGGGTACTTTTGGAAAAGGGTTGGTTTTCAACCAATAGAAATGTGTCATTACATTTGAAAAAAAGGGGGAAGCACTGAGATTTGAAACTTACATGTATATGTGTGGAAAAATAGAGGGAAAGTTTGCCATTATCTGGTTCTGCTGAGAGGAGAGAGGTGTACAGAACAGAGATCCTGGCTCTGATAATCTGCTGTTTGAGTGACACATTTCTTTCACAACTAACTAATTTTAAAGGTGAGTTTACAGTTTGAGAGGGGATGTATGTGGTAACTTAAGAAATGAATAATAGAAATGGGAATTGTTTTTGTTGTAGTTACACATGGTGGATTCATAATGTGTCAGTCTGTAAAAGAGATTTTCACTTGGCCCGAAAAAAAAAGAGCAGTAAGTGTGCTTTCAAATTGGCAAAGAAATTTCGTTTTGGCACTAATGTGAAAACATGACTCTGTGTCCATAGAAGAATTATAGGCAGAAATTTATTGCGTCTTGCTCTGGTGATTTCACAGTTGCAGTAGATGGAAAAGAGGAGCGAATTTTTGGGGGAAGAAGCAGAGGCTTAGCACACACCCATGTGCTTGCCATGTATAGTCATGCACAGTAATTAGAAGCGAGTGGGGTTTTCAGGTTTAAGTCTGTAATGCAAATACATTCAGCATCACTAAGGCTGGTTGCCCCTGCTGGAGTGTAGGCAGTCACAGAGAATACACACGGTGGTGGTCTGAAAAAAAAACAGCTTGGACATGTGCATTTAAATAAATTTAAAAAAAAGGTTTCAGAATGTGTCAGTCTGTAAAAGTGATTTCAAAGTGTAAAAAGAGATTTTCACTTGGCCCAAAAAAAAAGAGCAGTAAGTGTGCTTTCAAATTGGCAAAGAAATTTCGTTTTGGCACTAATGTGAAAACATGACTCTGTGTCCATAGAAGAATTATAGGCAGAAATTTATTGCGTCTTGCTCTGGTGATTTCACAGTTGCAGTAGATGGAAAAGAGGAGCAAATTTTTGGGGGAAGAAGCAGAGGCTTAGCACACACCCATGTGCTTGCCATGTATAGTCATGCACAGTAATTAGAAGCGAGTGGGGTTTTCAGGTTTAAGTCTGTAATGCAAATACATTCAGCATCACTAAGGCTGGTTGCCCCTGCTGGAGTGTAGGCAGTCACAGAGAATACACACGGTGGTGGTCTGAAAAAAAAACAGCTTGGACATGTGCATTTAAATAAATTTAAAAAAAAGGTTTCAGAATGTGTCAGTCTGTAAAAGTGATTTCAAAGTGTAAAAAGAGATTTTCACTTGGCCCAAAAAAAAAAGAGCAGTAAGTGTGCTTTCAAATTGGCAAAGAAATTTCGTTTTGGCACTAATGTGAAAACATGACTCTGTGTGCATAGAAGAATTATAGGCAGAAATTTATTGCGTCTTGCTCTGGTGATTTCACAGTTGCAGTAGATGGAAAAGAGGAGCGAATTTTTGGGGGAAGAAGCAGAGGGTTAGCACACACCCATGTGCTTGCCATGTATAGTCATGCACAGTAATTAGAAGCGAGTGGGGTTTTCAGGTTTAAGTCTGTAATGCAAATACATTCAGCATCACTAAGGCTGGTTGCCCCTGCTGGAGTGTAGGCAGTCACAGAGAATACACACGGTGGTGGTCTGAAAAAAAAACAGCTTGGACATGTGCATTTAAATAAATTTAAAAAAAAGGTTTCAGAATGTGTCAGTCTGTAAAAGTGATTTCAAAGTGTAAAAAGAGATTTTCACTTGGCCCAAAAAAAAAAGAGCAGTAAGTGTGCTTTCAAATTGGCAATGAAATTTCGTTTTGGCACTAATGTGAAAACATGACTCTGTGTCCATAGAAGAATTATAGGCAGAAATTTATTGCGTCTTGCTCTGGTGATTTCACAGTTGCAGTAGATGGAAAAGAGGAGCGAATTTTTGGGGGAAGAAGCAGAGGGTTAGCACACACCCATGTGCTTGCCATGTATAGTCATGCACAGTAATTAGAAGCGAGTGGGGTTTTCAGGTTTAAGTCTGTAATGCAAATACATTCAGCATCACTAAGGCTGGTTGTCCCTGCTGGAGTGTAGGCAGTCACAGAGAATACACACGGTGGGAGTCTGTAAAAAAAACAGCTTGGACATGTGCATTTAAATAAATTTAAAAAAAAGGTTTCAGAATGTGTCAGTCTGTAAAAGTGATTTCAAAGTGTAAAAAGAGATTTTCACTTGGCCCAAAAAAAAAAGAGCAGTAAGTGTGCTTTCAAATTGGCAATGAAATTTCGTTTTGGCACTAATGTGAAAACATGACTCTGTGTGCATAGAAGAATTATAGGCAGAAATTTATTGCGTCTTGCTCTGGTGATTTCACAGTTGCAGTAGATGGAAAAGAGGAGCGAATTTTTGGGGGAAGAAGCAGAGGCTTAGCACACACCCATGTGCTTGCCATGTATAGTCATGCACAGTAATTAGAAGCGAGTGGGGTTTTCAGGTTTAAGTCTGTAATGCAAATACATTCAGCATCACTAAGGCTGGTTGCCCCTGCTGGAGTGTAGGCAGTCACAGAGAATACACACGGTGGTGGTCTGAAAAAAAAACAGCTTGGACATGTGCATTTAAATAAATTTAAAAAAAAGGTTTCAGAATGTGTCAGTCTGTAAAAGTGATTTCAAAGTGTAAAAAGAGATTTTCACTTGGCCCAAAAAAAAAAGAGCAGTAAGTGTGCTTTCAAATTGGCAAAGAAATTTCGTTTTGGCACTAATGTGAAAACATGACTCTGTGTGCATAGAAGAATTATAGGCAGAAATTTATTGCGTCTTGCTCTGGTGATTTCACAGTTGCAGTAGATGGAAAAGAGGAGCGAATTTTTGGGGGAAGAAGCAGAGGCTTAGCACACACCCATGTGCTTGCAATGTATAGTCATGCACAGTAATTAGAAGCGAGTGGGGTTTTCAGGTTTAAGTCTGTAATGCAAATACATTCAGCATCACTAAGGCTGGTTGCCCCTGCTGGAGTGTAGGCAGTCACAGAGAATACACACGGTGGTGGTCTGAAAAAAAAACAGCTTGGACATGTGCATTTAAATAAATTTAAAAAAAAGGTTTCAGAATGTGTCAGTCTGTAAAAGTGATTTCAAAGTGTAAAAAGAGATTTTCACTTGGCCCGAAAAAAAAAGAGCAGTAAGTGTGCTTTCAAATTGGCAAAGAAATTTCGTTTTGGCACTAATGTGAAAACATGACTCTGTGTGCATAGAAGAATTATAGGCAGAAATTTATTGCGTCTTGCTCTGGTGATTTCACAGTTGCAGTAGATGGAAAAGAGGAGCGAATTTTTGGGGGAAGAAGCAGAGGCTTAGCACACACCCATGTGCTTGCCATGTATAGTCATGCACAGTAATTAGAAGCGAGTGGGGTTTTCAGGTTTAAGTCTGTAATGCAAATACATTCAGCATCACTAAGGCTGGTTGCCCCTGCTGGAGTGTAGGCAGTCACAGAGAATACACACGGTGGTGGTCTGAAAAAAAAACAGCTTGGACATGTGCATTTAAATAAATTTAAAAAAAAGGTTTCAGAATGTGTCAGTCTGTAAAAGTGATTTCAAAGTGTAAAAAGAGATTTTCACTTGGCCCGAAAAAAAAAGAGCAGTAAGTGTGCTTTCAAATTGGCAAAGAAATTTCGTTTTGGCACTAATGTGAAAACATGACTCTGTGTGCATAGAAGAATTATAGGCAGAAATTTATTGCGTTTTGCTCTGGTGATTTCACAGTTGCAGTAGATGGAAAAGAGGAGCGAATTTTTGGGGGAAGAAGCAGAGGCTTAGCACACACCCATGTGCTTGCCATGTATAGTCATGCACAGTAATTAGAAGCGAGTGGGGTTTTCAGGTTTAAGTCTGTAATGCAAATACATTCAGCATCACTAAGGCTGGTTGCCCCTGCTGGAGTGTAGGCAGTCACAGAGAATACACACGGTGGTGGTCTGAAAAAAAACCAGGTTGGACATGTGCATTTAAATAAATTTAAAAAAAAGGTTTCAGAATGTGTCAGTCTGTAAAAGTGATTTCAAAGTGTAAAAAGAGATTATCACTTGGCCCGAAAAAAAAAGAGCAGTAAGTGTGCTTTCAAATTGGCAAAGAAATTTCGTTTTGGCACTAATGTGAAAACATGACTCTGTGTCCATAGAAGAATTATAGGCAGAAATTTATTGCGTTTTGCTCTGGTGATTTCACAGTTGCAGTAGATGGAAAAGAGGAGCGAATTTTTGGGGGAAGAAGCAGAGGCTTAGCACACACCCATGTGCTTGCCATGTATAGTCATGCACAGTAATTAGAAGCGAGTGGGGTTTTCAGGTTTAAGTCTGTAATGCAAATATATTCAGCATCACTAAGGCTGGTTGCCCCTGCTGGAGTGTAGGCAGTCACAGAGAATACACACGGTGGTGGAATGAAAAAAAAAAACAGGTTGGACATGTGCATTTAAATAAATTTAAAAAAAAGGTTTCAGAATGTGTCAGTCTGTAAAAGTGATTTCAAAGTGTAAAAAGAGATTTTCACTTGGCCCGAAAAAAAAAGTACAGTAAGTGTGCTTTCAAATTGGCAAAGAAATTTCGTTTTGGCACTAATGTGATAACATGACTCTGTGTGCATAGAAGAATTATAGGCAGAAATTTATTGCGTCTTCCTCTGGTGATTTCACAGTTGCAGTAGATGGAAAAGAGGAGCGAATTTTTGGGGGAAAAAGCAGAGGCTTAGCACACACCCATGTGCTTGCCATGTATAGTCATGCACAGTAATTAGAAGCGAGTGGGGTTTTCAGGTTTAAGTCTGTAATGCAAATATATTCAGCATCACTAAGGCTGGTTGCCCCTGCTGGAGTGTAGGCAGTCACAGAGAATGCACACGGTGGTGATCTGAAAAAAAAAAAAAGCTTGGACATGTGCATTTAAATAAATTTTAAAAAAAGAGCAGTTTGTGTGCATTCAAAATGGCAAAGAAATTTCGTTTTGTGACTGTTGTGAAAAGAAATGTAGTAATATATTTAAATACAATAAAGGATTTTTTTTTTTAGTTTTTTTCAGGTACTGCTGAAGAACAGTGAACAAAATTTAAGATGCCTACAAAATCTCGAGTTCAAAAAACGCTAAAAAAAAAACTATATTTGAGGACAACTGGAGGACCAAAGTTAGTAGAAGATGCTGATGTTGGGAAAAAGAAAAAATCTTCTGGTAAGCAAAAAAAACATTTCCTAAACAAAATATTGAAAACAAACAAAAATGTACAAAATGTCTGTTCTCGGAAAAATGTAACAAAACCTACAGAACAGCAAAAAATTGAGGATTTAGTTAATGCAAATATACCTTCTGCAATTGAAAAGTTTAACATAAACAGAAAAACAGCATTTAAAGAGATACGTAGAAAAATGTTTCAGAGAAGAGTTATGTCCAATTTGATAAAGGATATAAAGAAATATAAGCAAAAGGCTAAATATTATAAGAGAAAAAAAGAAATTGAAGCCATTGCAGCAAAAGCATTAGAATTAAAAAGGAAACTATTCATATTAATTTTGAATAGGATGCGTACATTAGATAAAATGGTTAATGTACTGAAATCACAAAGCAAAAGCAAAAGAGTAGTGAACAGAACAAACTTTTGTAAAGTGTTTTTAGGAAAGTGGATGCATAGTTCAAGTAGTGAACCTTTTTTTAATGAAGAAAGCTATTTTCAAAGTAATAGTTTGCTGCATGCAGTTGACACCAGAGGTCGTTCATACGAAGTAAAAAATGGTTGCATAATGGAGAAGGAGATAATGGTTCCAAGAGATGAGGTACAAGTGATGGCAGATGAGGCAATGGGGAGACGTCCTAAAGCCCCAGTGTACACTTGGAATTGTAGTAGTATTTGCACTGTGCGTCAGGAATCTATTGACAGATTTCGAGAGTTTCTAAGAGAATATAGTAAAAAAAGTGTAAAACAAAAGATTAAGGTGCTTCAAAGTCTGGATCCATGCAGAGTGAGAGAGAATACTGGTTTGCAGGGTCATTCTCTTGCTTGTCTATCTAGAAAAGTGTGCAATAGTGTTTTCCATCATTTTAGGATGCTGGCTGTTCATCATACTGAAATGAGAAAGTTTGTGAGACGGTTGTATTTTGCCAAAAGTCCAGCAATAAAGTTAAATGAATTGAATAGGGCTCTGTTCCGAGGAACGGTATCAGATGTAGAGAAGGTTGTTGATGAAATTCAGTTTTGTTACTTTGGTCCTGAAGAAAACAGTGCAGAGAAGGACACAGTAAATGAGGCAGAAGTGGAAGAGAATGTAGAACCCTCTGTAAGTAACACATTTAATGATCACATAACAAAATTTGCAATAGTCTCTAATGAAAGACCAAATGTTACTTGTATTTGTTGCCGCAGAACTCATTATAGAAAACAAACTAGGAATGTTGATCTCTACAGAAAGAGTGAAAATGAAGATAATTATAAGTGGATGGATTTTGCCACATATATATTTCTTGAAAATTGTTTTGAATTGGGTGAAGATCAGCGTATTTGTAAATACTGCTACAACAAGTTAGAGGAAAATAGAATGCCGACCAGAGCTGTACATAATAATTTAGAATTGGATGCTATTCCTGCTGAACTTTCTGAATTAAATACATATGAGTCTATACTCATTCAATGTGTTCATCCGTTCCAGACCATAGTACGTATGGAGCCCAAAACTGGTAAATTACCTCCTTCAGATTTACTGAGAGGTTTAAAAGGTAGAGTGGTGTATTTGCCCTTGGATTTGAAAAAAAATATGGAAACTATTGATGCAGATACTTTGGAAACTGAACCATTAATTATTCTGGTTAATGGTGTCCCTACAAAGAATAAGAAGATTTGGCAGGAGCTGGTAGATGTGCGGAAAGTACAAAGAGCAAATTTGTATTTGAAAAAAAATAACAAATGGTATGAATCAATTTATATACAAGAAGAAGAAGAAGAAGAAGAAGATTTACAAGGAGACACAGAAACACCAACTGGACAAATTGAAAAAGTGGACAAGTCAAAGGAAGAAGAAATTTATGAACATTTTAGCATACATCCTCTCCATTCGAAAGAAGTTATGGGAGACAATATTGATCTCTTTCAGATGAAGAAAGCAAAAGGAAATCCCGTGAGTGTATGGGAGGAGAGCTTGGAAGCTCGATGTTTTCCCCAGCTGTTTCCTACAGGAAAAGGAGGACGATACGATGAACGTCCAGAACAGATTCCAGCTTCTGAGTATCGGACTACAAGACTATATGCTGAAGATCCCAGATTTCGACAAAGTATCCCTTATTTGTTCCATCTTTTATTTGAAAGCGACTTGTCTGCACTGTCTTATGCAGTAAATCACATTTTAAAAAGTGGAGTACATTTACAAAATGTGTCTGCTAAGGATTTTATGGAGAAAGTGCAGCACCGAGATGATCATTTGGAAACACAACTGATCAATCTGATGGCTTGTCAGCGTGGGACAAATGAATATTGGTACCGACGCCATGGTGAACTAAAATGCATGTTACGCAACTTAGGAACACCAACATGGTTCCTTACCCTAAGCTGCGCCGAGTACGCTTGGGATGATTTACTGGATTTTCTACGAGAGGCCAATTCAAACATTGAAAACATCGAATACAAGACAGCAGGAGAACTGTGCTCATTGGATCCGGTTAATGTTTGCAGATATTTCAATCATAGATTTGAGGCTATGATGTCCTTCATCTGCAATAAAAAAAATCCACCCCTTGGAGAAGTAGTGGATTTCTTTTGGAGAAAAGAGTACCAGGCAAGAGGTGCTCCTCATATTCATATGCTGCTGTGGATCAAGGATGCCCCAAAGTTTGGAACAGATACTGATGAAGCAGTGTTATCTTACATTGAAGAATATGCAACATGTGCTATACCTAAAAGCACAGAAGAGAACAAGTTAAAGGAGCAAGTTCTACGTTTCCAAAGTCATCGGTGTGGAAAATACTGTCGACGGAAATACAAGAGCAAAGAAAAATACTACACTAAATGTCGATTTGGATTTCCTAGACCTGTTCTTACAAATGGAAGAGTCAACAGTTTTATGTCAGCTGTGAGACATACTATCACAAGAAAATCACCTAAGAATACCTACAACCTTAAAAGAAAAGAAGAATCAAAAAATATAAATGACTACAACCCAGTCATTTTATCCATGTGGAACGCTAACATGGATATACAGTATGTTGCTGACAATTCCATTGCTGTTGCTCGATATGTAACGTCTTACATTACAAAATCAGAAAAAACAGAATTGAAGGAAATGTGGGAAGAGATTTCTCACGAGAAGACTGTCAGTAAGAAGCTGTACAGTTTCAGTTTGAAGATGTTATCGCATCGAGAAATTGGATCCTACGAATGTTCAGATAGGTTATCTTCTGCAAGTCTCTACTCGAAGTCAAGAAGAATAATTTGGGCAAGTTTAGGCCTTGCAGCAATGAGAAATCGGGTACTGAAATCTGTTGGAGAAATTGAATATTTGGCTGAGAATGACCCAGAAAGTACAGACATATTGAAAACAAACATGTTGGACACATATTATCCCAAGAGAAGTCATCATCTGGAGAACATGTGTCTCTATGAAGTGCTGCAGAACTACATTTATTCACGGAAAGCTGCAGAAGACATCAACAGTGGAAAATATAAAGTTGTTGGTGAAGAAGGATGTTTGGTGAAGCAAACCAAAGGAAGTTTGATAAATCACCGGAAGCTGAGTTGCGACACTACCGACAAGAAAGAATTTTACTACTTGGCTCTTTTACAGTTGTTTAAACCATGGCGTACAGAGGATGAACTACTGGGAGAATTCCAGAGCTATGAAGATTCTTTTAATGCTTGCAAAGACAGCATACAATGCAGTACATTCTCAACTTATCTGCAAATGTTAAATGAAGAAATTGAACAGGAAACTACAATTGCAGCAGAAATAGCTAGAGACAGTTCTCAGGACAGCCAAAGTTCAGGAACATACAGTCAAGATCCCCTAGGACAACCAATCGTTGAAAATGAAGCATCAATAGCCATGAATGAAGTGGAAACGGCTATGAATCAAGCTCAAGAAGAATTTATAGACTTAGAAAATTTGGAAAGACAACTGAATCAAGAGCAGCAACAAATTTATGAAGAGATCAAAAACAAAATTGATCACGGATTTCTACATATCAAAAAAGAGTGCTCATGCACATCATTTCATCCAATCAGGATGTATGTAAGCGGACAAGCTGGCACTGGAAAAAGTTTCCTAATTAAAGTCATCAGAAGCTACCTAAAGCAAAAAACGGATTCTACTTTGTCTTGTGTGGTTACTGCTCCAACTGGGTTAGCAGCATATAACATAAAAGGAATCACCTTACATCGTTTGCTAATGTTACCAGTGGAGCATGAGAACAAAATACAATTCAACAAGCTAACTGGAGAAGCATCCTTAGAAGTGTCAAGAGTATTGAAGAAGATGCAAGTTCTCATTATTGATGAGGTGAGCATGGTATCAAACTTAATGCTTGCCTTTGTGCATTTAAGAATGCAGCAAATTTTGAAGACAGACTATGACGTGTTATTTGGTGGAAAACACGTCATAGTTTTTGGGGATCTTTTGCAACTTACTCCAGTTAAAGGACAACCAGTGTTTAATACTGTGACACATGAAGACACGAAGAAGTCATTGGGAAGCATTGGAAATACAAATATATGGTCCTTCTTTGAGTACAAGGAACTTACAACTAATATGAGGCAAGCAAACGATGAAGAATATGGAAGTATTCTGAAAGATATCAGAATTGGACTACTCACAGAAGTTGGCAAAAAAGCATTACAGAGTCGGCTGTTACATAACTTATTTCCAAAGGAAGAAATAGTTGCAGAGAAAATATACAAGAATATTGCAGAAAACAAAAGTGTCATCTGCTTAATGCCAACTCTACGTGAATGCTCAATATTTAATGAGGAGCTTTTGAAATTGGAAAATGAAGACATCATGAAATTGGAAGCAGTGGACAAAATTGAGGATGGAAGAATTACTGTCACAGTAACAGGCAAACTGAAAAATAAATTGGACTCACTAGAGAAGAATATCTCCAAAACAGCAGGATTAGAAAAAAATCTATATGTTTGCATGAACTGTAGAGTGTTTTTAAGGAGAAATTTGGATGTTGAAAAAGGCTTAGTGAATGGAGCGATGGGAAGAGTTGTGGGTTTTATTAATTATCAGAAAAAAGATGGAATTGAATGTTTAAAAATAAAATTTGATCACATAGAGGAAGTTAAAGACATTTGTCGTTGTTCAGTTCGTTTCATGCTTGTGAAAGACTTATATGTACGTAGGAAGCAGTTTCCGTTTTCACTAGCATATGCTGTAACTATCCACAAGTCTCAAGGATTGACTGTAGATTGTGCATTTGTGAACATTGGTTCAACTGTGTTCAAAGAAGGTATGGCATATGTAGCTTTGTCACGAGTCAAAACATTATCAGGTTTATTCATGATTGACTTTGATGATTCAAAAGTTAGTGCTGATACAAACTGTGTAAAGGAGTATAATAGATTAAGAAGAACCTATGCTCCTCATTTAGGTCAGTATCCTGTGTTGGAGAAACGTGTAGTTTCTCGTAAAAGGAGAAATGAGAATATCTGTAATGAAGATGTAGAGAAGAGGAAAAAAAAGAGGAGTGATGTAATTGCAAGCAAAAAGAATAAGGAAAATGAAGAACAGGTTGTAGGATGTCATTTTGAAAATAGCTCTGGTGTCAACTGCTACGCTAATGTAGTGCTGAATGTTGTATTTTATCTGGAAAGTTTGCAAGAGCAGATAATAGTAAATCAGGGAAAAAGATTCTGTTCAGAGCTCAGTCTCCTTTTTCAAAAGCTGAGTAAAGATAAAACTCAAATAGAAAGTGCTACTGACATTAGAAAACTTTTAGATGTATGTTCAGGACGAACACAGTTTTCTCAAAATGTACAGCAAGACGCACAGGAATTCTTGTTGTTTTTTCTTCAGGTAGTGGAAGAAGAAGGAGTTCCCATTGACATTTTTTTTGGTCTCTCTTATAAATGGGAACATAGTTGTGAAAATTGTTATAATATATGTGGCTCTATTGTTGATAATGAAAGGTTTATTTATTTGACATTGCCAGAGAGTAAAACAGTCACTTTTGCAAAATTAGTTAAAGATGCTAATCATAGCATGAAATGTGGTGAGTGTAATTCTGACATGTTTTCAACATTAATTTTAAGGGAATACGGACAGTATGTAATTTTAATGATGCAACGATGTAGAGCTGATGGTTCAAAATTGGATACTTTAATAAAGAAGTTTACAGGACAGCAATTATCAATTTCAGGAAAAACTTTTGTAACTGTTGCAATAATTTTCCATGATGGACCTACTGTTACTTCTGGACATTACACAGTTTATCTTAAATGTGAAAAAGGCTGGACACTGTGTAATGATTCCCAATTGATTTTCAAACAACGTTTGCCTTTTGATTTAGCAAATTCCTATCTAATCTTTCTGAAACCTAAATTTTAGAGTGACTTGGCAAGATCTGGACAAAATAATTTTACCATTTTACTGGATTACCATTGCAATTTTGTAGAAAAAATATTTTTTAAAATTATCATTTGGCCTAAAGGAAAGATAACCAATTGTAATGTGGACTTTTTAAATTTTTAATGCAATTTTGAAAAACCAATAATTTAGAGATAATCGGTAACTTCTGCACATTTTAAATTTTGGAATGCTATTGGACTGCCATTGGAAATTTTTACAAAAATGATTTAAAAAATTACTATTTGGCCATGTGGAAAAGTACTGTATCCAAAAAAGGAGGGAGGGGGGGGACCAGGAGCAGGTTAGTGGTCCAGTGCCTGTGCTCCGAAAAGTCAATTGGGTAATTACTGTAAGGCACTGTTCCAGGGTCGGTCTGATTGAAAATCAACCCAGACCGTACCTCAACAGAGAGAAAGTAAAGAGAAGGATCTATATGATAGAGGTCTAGGGTGGGGTACTTAGGAAGGGGGGAGACAGCATGAGTGTCTCATGTTGCCCTCACACATCCCGAGGGATGTCATGCTTCATCATCGGGCGGTGCTCCTCGTCGGGCCGGCGGTGCAATGCCCTACGGGTCCCCCGAAGGGTCTCTTTAGCGGAGATCTTTTAAGAGCGCTGCCGTTTGGTGCATGCGGGTATGTGGAGGGGAAGTACCAAGGTCAGTGGTGCTAGTGGTGTGTGCAGGAATAAAAATACCTAAGGGTTACCAGGGAAGCTAGTTTAATAAGAAGGTACCCTTGGTACATTAAAATACGTGGCAAAAGTGTTACTAATTAAAACGTGATGTGTTTAGTAGTAACTAAAGGTACAGGTCAATTGGTCGACATGTTTCGCGCCTAGTGGTGGTCAAAATGATCCGGGGCGCTTCATCAGGACCAGTAGAGGTGAATAGTGTGGGGAGAGGTGCCCAGACTATGTGTAGTGGCGGGGGGTAAAATATCGCCCTCCCACTCGGCAATAAAGGGGGGGGGTTTAGTGTCTCCTAAACAGGTGGTGTCTGCAGGGAGAGGTATGTTATGCCCCCTTTGAATTAGACCTAGATCAAAGGGAAGATAAAAGAAGGAGAAATGCAGAAGTTAAAAACATATGCGGACTGGCCTTGTCGGTCCGCATAAGTACATAGTGATCCTGAGAGATCACACTTTAACAATGAGACAGTCATAATGTCGTGCACCCTGAAGCCCAGGCTATTCTCAGATTTCTATAGGAGCGAGGAGGCGTGGGTGTGGTCCCATGCCAGTCAAGATGTGGTTGGTCCCGGGCCCCGGTGGCGGTCACAGAACCCAGCTAGAGGTTCGATAGGTAAACTGCTGTACCCCGCGGGGCCCAGACACCTCCAGCCTGGCTGTGCAACGGGCTCACCCGGCGTGTCATCCACTGGGAGAGTCAAGTAGACATGTGTGTTGTATGTCCAACTCGAATCGTAGTTACAACACAGAAAGGTGCATTTAGAGTAATCTTACCTAAAGTAGGAGCTGGAGTTGCTCCTTGAGTTTAAAAAGCGGCGTAGGAGGCCCACACCATCTAGGGCTGTAAGTTGGAAAGAAAGCATAACAGTAGGAAATACCCAAAGGGTAAAAGGAACAAAAGTGAGGCGTTAGATTTAACTTACATCATAGCCGTTTGTAGAGCAGGAGATTTTGCTTACGTAGTGATCTGGGTAGCCTCGAATCATACTCACGGGTTGCTCAGGTGACGGCACTGGAAACCTGCCCGGTCCTGACGCCTGCTCGAAGGTGAATGTTGTTTGCTTTCCCCATTGTATTTAAAGACTGAGCCCCGTGATTGAAGGAGGTACCTGTTTCCGGTTCTGACGGCACGGAAGGTCATGAGAGGCCGGAGCTGCGCATGCGCGGTGAACTAAGATGTTTCCAGTGTTCTCTTGAGCATGCGTGAGGAGGTGCTTTTGGCGCATGCGTGGTGTGTGTTAGTTACTAGCGCATGCGGGCCTTGTTTACAAAATGTAAAGCCAGGAGCCAAAGACCAGATCACAAAAAAGTGGCAAAACATGGGTGTGACATTGTCTGCCCATCCTGTAAGATTGCCCGGGTCGAGGAGGTGGTGGTATGTGGGCGGGGGCATATGTGAACTTGCTCACGGGTGTTAAAGGTGTGAAAGTTCACATCCGTTGCAGGCTAATGTTTTCAATTGAGCAGTGCACCTAAACGCTAATGTGACACACTAATTATTCAGTTATGTTGCTTCAGGCTGGTGTAGAACGGTTTACACATAGTACATGCACACAACAGTGTCAATGTTAGAGCTCAGTCCATGGGATATCGTCATTAAGCCCCTGGGTGTCTGTGTGCAGACGGTGCACCCAGCGTTGTTCACGCCTAAAGAGCGACTCACTACTCCAGTTATTGTTGGATTCCAGAATGGTCCATTGGATCGCTTCGCACGGGTGTCCTTTTTCCAGAAAGTGGTTCGTCAGTTTTGTGGCTGCGCGCGCTCGTCTGATGGTACTTTTGTGTTCGCTGATCCTAGTTTTGATGGGTCTGGTGGTCATGCCTACATAGTAAAGTTCGCAGGGACACGAGATCAAGTATACACAATTTGTGGTGTTACAATTCGTGTGCTTCCTTTGTTCCCACTTCAGCTCGCCAATTTCTAAGACTTTCGTGTGTCGTGTCGTGGTGCAAGCACTGCATGAGCCACACGGGTAGTGCCCCTTGACTGCTGGCAAATCCCAGAGAGTGTTCTCTATTCTCGCTGGTTTCTGGCGTGGCCGTGTATTGATCAGTTGGTCTCTCAAATTGCTGGTTCTTTTGAAGGCAAACCGAGGTGCTGGGATGTTAAGTGTATCACTATTGATGATTTTCCAGTTGCGGTTGATGATTTTTTTAATTTTGTTGGAGAGGGGGGTAAAGGTTGTGACGCAGGTGATCACGTTGTTGGTCTCGGGCTCTCTTGTTTCCAGGAGGCCCTCACGAGTGTTGTTTCTAGCCCGTTTTCTGGCTTGGTTAATTACTTTTACTGGATAGTGCCTCTTCGCCAGATTGTCAGATAGGGTGTAGGCTTGTCTCTCAAAGTCCTGTAGTTTGCTGCAATTTCGCCTGATCCTGAGAAATTGGCCATAGGGTAGGTTCTCCCGTAGAGCTTTAGGGTGGTGGCTCTTAAAGCTCAGGAGGCTGTTGCAGTCAGTCTCTTTTTTGTACGTGCTGGTGTGAAGTATCCCATTTTCTAGTTGGATCAATAAGTCCAGGAAGGGGATTTTCTCGTCACTGGAAGTCATGGTGAAGCGTAAATGGGGGTCCAGATTGTTGATCCACTCAAAGAATTTTATTGTCTTAGATGCCTGTCCTCTCCATAGGATCAGCACATCGTCTATATACCGTTTCCAAGTGACCATATGTCGATGAAATGGGTTGGCGTCTGTGAAGATGTGGTTGGCCTCGAAGTGTGACATGTACAGTCCCGCCAAGCTCGGCGCAAAAGTGCTCCCCATGCTGGTCCCTTGTACCTGGTGGTAGATGGTGGTTTTGTACATAAAATAGTTGTTAGTGAGAGCAAGGGTAATGAGGGCCGAGATGAAGCTTGCCGGTGTCGAAGTTGGAAGTTCTGAGTTATGTAACAGACTGCTTACCACTTCGATGGTTGCTTCCTGCGGGATAT
This sequence comes from Triturus cristatus, assembly GCF_964204655.1. NCBI lineage: Eukaryota > Metazoa > Chordata > Amphibia > Caudata > Salamandridae > Triturus > Triturus cristatus. The sequence goes on from NC_140591.1 coordinate 506,732,853, forward strand.
TTGTATACAGTGCTTCCACATCCAATGTGAGCAGTAAGTTGATTTCCTCAGTGTTTTCATCATTGATGGTTTGGATGAGGTTGAGCACATCTCTGGTGTCTTTGAGGTAAGCTGGAGTGGCCTGGACCAAAGGGCGCAAAAAGAAGTCACTGAACTGACTCAAGGGTTCCAGAAGGGAGCCTATCCCTGACACGATCGGACGGCCGGGGCAAGGGGTAACCCCCTTATGAATTTTAGGTAGAAGGTAGAAGTAGGGCATCCTAGGAGACGAATTCACCAGAAAGGCTGCTTCTTTTGAGGTGATCCATCCCTCTGTGGCTGCTTCGTTGACCATGGTCCTGATCTGATTCAGTAGCCTTGAAGTAGGATCGGTCTCTAGAATCTCGTAGTACTCAGTGTTGTTGAGTTGGCGTAAGCACTCCTTCTCATAATCCTGTATGTCGAGGATCACAGTGGCTCCCCCTTTGTCCGCAGGTTTTATTATGATGGAATCATCATTCTGAAGGGTGGTCACCGCCCTCCGTAGTTTTTTGGGGAAGTTGTTGTAGGCGTTAGGAGGTTCTAGTCGGTTAACCTCCTTGAGGACAGCTTTTTCGAAAGTGAGGACCTCGTGTGGGACCATACCAGCGCTGGGGGTGAATTTCGACGGAGGTCTCAGGCCAGTGTCGTCCTCAGTCTGTGTTTGGTTGTCTTTGAAAAAGGCCCTCAGTCTCACTTTGCGAAACAGTTGATGCAGTTCCTCGTTGGTTCTGAAGTTATCCTCCTGTGGGGTGGGCACAAACCCAAGTCCTAGTTCCAAGGCTGTGGTCTCGTCGGTGCTCAGAGGTCTCGAAGACAGGTTGACGATCAGTTTTTTTGTTGGTGTTGTGCCATGCTTCTCGTTGTTCTCTGTTGGTTGTCCGGATCTTGCCAATGTACCTGTTTGTTCCCTCTTCTTCTTCCTCTGCCTCTGCCCCTGCCTCTGTTCTGAAAAGGTGGAGTAGGGTTATGGAGGAACGGTTGCTGAAAACCCTGTTGTAGTGGGTTGTATGGTGGGTACCACATGGGTCCGTGTTGTGGGAATGGTTGGGGCGGGAAACCATAAAAAGGTGGTGGCCCTAGTGGTGGTGGTAATAGACCCTGTGGGTTGGAACGACGACCCCAGCTATTGTTACTCGAGTTGCTACCCGAAGAGTGACCTGAACGGTTGGACGTGGATGATCCATCGTCAGAGATTGTGTCGGTCTCTGTGGGTTGGAAATCCTCTTTTGTATAGGGATAGATTTTCTCCCTATCGAATCTCTTCAGGTCCTTTTGTAGTTTGTTTATCTTCTGGTTAAGCAGGTAATCTCGGTGGTCAGAGATTTCTGAGTTTATTTCTGCTAAGCGAGTTTTATATGCAGAAAGGCTGATACTGGTTTTTAGGCCGTTCTCAGCTATATTAATTTTGACAATCAAGGCATCCGACAACCGTTTTGCGGTACTGATGATCAAAATGATCCAATCTCGAGTGCATTTCCATGCAATTTGGCTCCATTCGCGTCTGAATATAAGGTCTTCCAAAAAGATCCTTGGTGCCGTGCGGACCAACAATCCGTTAGGTGCTGAGTTTGCTCTGAGGTATTCGGTCATAATAGAACCGTGAAGAGCGGTCTTAACCTGAAGTTTTTTGAGAGAAGTAAGGGTATTCCAGTCGCCTTGTGCGCTGGTCCCTGCTGTGTTGCCATCACCATCTAAGAGTGATGGAGTTCTCAGGATTTCAGCCACAATGTCCTCACCGTAGCTGAGGCCTAGGTTCTCCCCCAGGGTTGAAAAAGACATGTCTCGGGGAGAGTAAGGTTCAGGGAGTGGAAAAGGGAGTGGGAGAGGAAGAAGAAAGAAAGGAGAGGGAGAAGAAAAAAGGGGGGAAAAGACAGGTGAAAGAGAGGGTCCCTCGGCTGATCCGCCGTGCTAAATACTGTATCCAAAAAAGGAGGGAGGGGGGGGACCAGGAGCAGGTTAGTGGTCCAGTGCCTGTGCTCCGAAAAGTCAATTGGGTAATTACTGTAAGGCACTGTTCCAGGGTCGGTCTGATTGAAAATCAACCCAGACCGTACCTCAACAGAGAGAAAGTAAAGAGAAGGATCTATATGATAGAGGTCTAGGGTGGGGTACTTAGGAAGGGGGGAGACAGCATGAGTGTCTCATGTTGCCCTCACACATCCCGAGGGATGTCATGCTTCATCGTCGGGCGGTGCTCCTCGTCGGGCCGGCGGTGCAATGCCCTACGGGTCCCCCGAAGGGTCTCTTTAGCGGAGATCTTTTAAGAGCGCTGCCGTTTGGTGCATGCGGGTATGTGGAGGGGAAGTACCAAGGTCAGTGGTGCTAGTGGTGTGTGCAGGAATAAAAATACCTAAGGGTTACCAGGGAAGCTAGTTTAATAAGAAGGTACCCTTGGTACATTAAAATACGTGGCAAAAGTGTTACTAATTAAAACGTGATGTGTTTAGTAGTAACTAAAGGTACAGGTCAATTGGTCGACATGTTTCGCGCCTAGTGGTGGTCAAAATGATCCGGGGCGCTTCATCAGGACCAGTAGAGGTGAATAGTGTGGGGAGAGGTGCCCAGACTATGTGTAGTGGCGGGGGGTAAAATATCGCCCTCCCACTCGGCAATAAAGGGGGGGGGTTTAGTGTCTCCTAAACAGGTGGTGTCTCTGACCACCGAGATTACCTGCTTAACCAGAAGATAAACAAACTACAAAAGGACCTGAAGAGATTCGATAGGGAGAAAATCTATCCCTATACAAAAGAGGATTTCCAACCCACAGAGACCGACACAATCTCTGACGATGGATCATCCACGTCCAACCGTTCAGGTCACTCTTCGGGTAGCAACTCGAGTAACAATAGCTGGGGTCGTCGTTCCAACCCACAGGGTCTATTACCACCACCACTAGGGCCACCACCTTTTTATGGTTTCCCGCCCCAACCATTCCCACAACACGGACCCATGTGGTACCCACCATACAACCCACTACAACAGGGTTTTCAGCAACCGTTCCTCCATAACCCTACTCCACCTTTTCAGAACAGAGGCAGGGGCAGAGGCAGAGGAAGAAGAAGAGGGAACAAACAGGTACATTGGCAAGATCCGGACAACCAACAGAGAACAACGAGAAGCATGGCACAACACCAACAAAAAAACTGATCGTCAACCTGTCTTCGAGACCTCTGAGCACCGACGAGACCACAGCCTTGGAACTAGGACTTGGGTTTGTGCCCACCCCACAGGAGGATAACTTCAGAACCAACGAGGAACTGCATCAACTGTTTCGCAAAGTGAGACTGAGGGCCTTTTTCAAAGACAACCAAACACAGACTGAGGACGACACTGGCCTGAGACCTCCGTCGAAATTCACCCCCAGCGCTGGTATGGTCCCACACGAGGTCCTCACTTTCGAAAAAGCTGTCCTCAAGGAGGTTAACCGACTAGAACCTCCTAACGCCTACAACAACTTCCCCAAAAAACTACGGAGGGCGGTGACCACCCTTCAGAATGATGATTCCATCATAATAAAACCTGCGGACAAAGGGGGAGCCACTGTGATCCTCGACATACAGGATTATGAGAAGGAGTGCTTACGCCAACTCAACAACACTGAGTACTACGAGATTCTAGAGACCGATCCTACTTCAAGTCTACTGAATCAGATCAGGACCATGGTCAACGAAGCAGCCACAGAGGGATGGATCACCTCAAAAGAAGCAGCCTTTCTGGTGAATTCGTCTCCTAGGATGCCCTACTTCTACCTTCTACCTAAAATTCATAAGGGGGTTACCCCTTGCCCCGGCCGTCCGATCGTGTCAGGGATAGGCTCCCTTCTGGAACCCTTGAGTCAGTTCAGTGACTTCTTTTTGCGCCCTTTGGTCCAGGCCACTCCAGCTTACCTCAAAGACACCAGAGATGTGCTCAACCTCATCCAAACCATCAATGATGAAAACACTGAGGAAATCAACTTACTGCTCACATTGGATGTGGAAGCACTGTATACAAATATCCCGCAGGAAGCAACCATCGAAGTGGTAAGCAGTCTGTTACATAACTCAGAACTTCCAACTTCGACACCGGCAAGCTTCATCTCGGCCCTCATTACCCTTGCTCTCACTAACAACTATTTTATGTACAAAACCACCATCTACCACCAGGTACAAGGGACCAGCATGGGGAGCACTTTTGCGCCGAGCTTGGCGGGACTGTACATGTCACACTTCGAGGCCAACCACATCTTCACAGACGCCAACCCATTTCATCGACATATGGTCACTTGGAAACGGTATATAGACGATGTGCTGATCCTATGGAGAGGACAGGCATCTAAGACAATAAAATTCTTTGAGTGGATCAACAATCTGGACCCCCATTTACGCTTCACCATGACTTCCAGTGACGAGAAAATCCCCTTCCTGGACTTATTGATCCAACTAGAAAATGGGATACTTCACACCAGCACGTACAAAAAAGAGACTGACTGCAACAGCCTCCTGAGCTTTAAGAGCCACCACCCTAAAGCTCTACGGGAGAACCTACCCTATGGCCAATTTCTCAGGATCAGGCGAAATTGCAGCAAACTACAGGACTTTGAGAGACAAGCCTACACCCTATCTGACAATCTGGCGAAGAGGCACTATCCAGTAAAAGTAATTAACCAAGCCAGAAAACGGGCTAGAAACAACACTCGTGAGGGCCTCCTGGAAACAAGAGAGCCCGAGACCAACAACGTGATCACCTGCGTCACAACCTTTACCCCCCTCTCCAACAAAATTAAAAAAATCATCAACCGCAACTGGAAAATCATCAATAGTGATACACTTAACATCCCAGCACCTCGGTTTGCCTTCAAAAGAACCAGCAATTTGAGAGACCAACTGATCAATACACGGCCACGCCAGAAACCAGCGAGAATAGAGAACACTCTCTGGGATTTGCCAGCAGTCAAGGGGCACTACCCGTGTGGCTCATGCAGTGCTTGCACCACGACACGACACACGAAAGTCTTAGAAATTGGCGAGCTGAAGTGGGAACAAAGGAAGCACACGAATTGTAACACCACAAATTGTGTATACTTGATCTCGTGTCCCTGCGAACTTTACTATGTAGGCATGACCACCAGACCCATCAAAACTAGGATCAGCGAACACAAAAGTACCATCAGACGAGCGCGCGCAGCCACAAAACTGACGAACCACTTTCTGGAAAAAGGACACCCGTGCGAAGCGATCCAATGGACCATTCTGGAATCCAACAATAACTGGAGTAGTGAGTCGCTCTTTAGGCGTGAACAACGCTGGGTGCACCGTCTGCACACAGACACCCAGGGGCTTAATGACGATATCCCATGGACTGAGCTCTAACATTGACACTGTTGTGTGCATGTACTATGTGTAAACCGTTCTACACCAGCCTGAAGCAACATAACTGAATAATTAGTGTGTCACATTAGCGTTTAGGTGCACTGCTCAATTGAAAACATTAGCCTGCAACGGATGTGAACTTTCACACCTTTAACACCCGTGAGCAAGTTCACATATGCCCCCGCCCACATACCACCACCTCCTCGACCCGGGCAATCTTACAGGATGGGCAGACAATGTCACACCCATGTTTTGCCACTTTTTTGTGATCTGGTCTTTGGCTCCTGGCTTTACATTTTGTAAACAAGGCCCGCATGCGCTAGTAACTAACACACACCACGCATGCGCCAAAAGCACCTCCTCACGCATGCTCAAGAGAACACTGGAAACATCTTAGTTCACCGCGCATGCGCAGCTCCGGCCTCTCATGACCTTCCGTGCCGTCAGAACCGGAAACAGGTACCTCCTTCAATCACGGGGCTCAGTCTTTAAATACAATGGGGAAAGCAAACAACATTCACCTTCGAGCAGGCGTCAGGACCGGGCAGGTTTCCAGTGCCGTCACCTGAGCAACCCGTGAGTATGATTCGAGGCTACCCAGATCACTACGTAAGCAAAATCTCCTGCTCTACAAACGGCTATGATGTAAGTTAAATCTAACGCCTCACTTTTGTTCCTTTTACCCTTTGGGTATTTCCTACTGTTATGCTTTCTTTCCAACTTACAGCCCTAGATGGTGTGGGCCTCCTACGCCGCTTTTTAAACTCAAGGAGCAACTCCAGCTCCTACTTTAGGTAAGATTACTCTAAATGCACCTTTCTGTGTTGTAACTACGATTCGAGTTGGACATACAACACACATGTCTACTTGACTCTCCCAGTGGATGACACGCCGGGTGAGCCCGTTGCACAGCCAGGCTGGAGGTGTCTGGGCCCCGCGGGGTACAGCAGTTTACCTATCGAACCTCTAGCTGGGTTCTGTGACCGCCACCGGGGCCCGGGACCAACCACATCTTGACTGGCATGGGACCACACCCACGCCTCCTCGCTCCTATAGAAATCTGAGAATAGCCTGGGCTTCAGGGTGCACGACATTATGACTGTCTCATTGTTAAAGTGTGATCTCTCAGGATCACTATGTACTTATGCGGACCGACAAGGCCAGTCCGCATATGTTTTTAACTTCTGCATTTCTCCTTCTTTTATCTTCCCTTTGATCTAGGTCTAATTCAAAGGGGGCATAACATACCTCTCCCTGCAGACACCACCTGTTTAGGAGACACTAAACCCCCCCCCTTTATTGCCGAGTGGGAGGGCGATATTTTACCCCCCGCCACTACACATAGTCTGGGCACCTCTCCCCACACTATTCACCTCTACTGGTCCTGATGAAGCGCCCCGGATCATTTTGACCACCACTAGGCGCGAAACATGTCGACCAATTGACCTGTACCTTTAGTTACTACTAAACACATCACGTTTTAATTAGTAACACTTTTGCCACGTATTTTAATGTACCAAGGGTACCTTCTTATTAAACTAGCTTCCCTGGTAACCCTTAGGTATTTTTATTCCTGCACACACCACTAGCACCACTGACCTTGGTACTTCCCCTCCACATACCCGCATGCACCAAACGGCAGCGCTCTTAAAAGATCTCCGCTAAAGAGACCCTTCGGGGGACCCGTAGGGCATTGCACCGCCGGCCCGACGAGGAGCACCGCCCGATGATGAAGCATGACATCCCTCGGGATGTGTGAGGGCAACATGAGACACTCATGCTGTCTCCCCCCTTCCTAAGTACCCCACCCTAGACCTCTATCATATAGATCCTTCTCTTTACTTTCTCTCTGTTGAGGTACGGTCTGGGTTGATTTTCAATCAGACCGACCCTGGAACAGTGCCTTACAGTAATTACCCATGTGGAAAAGTAACCAATTCTATTGTGGACTAAATAAATTATTCAAAAAATTTTTGTGAACCAAAATGTTACAGAGAATCGGTGAGATCTGGACAGATTAAACTTTAGAATTTTAATGGTTTTCCCTTGGAAATTTATTCCAGGGAAAAAAAAAAAATACAATTTGGCCTAAAGGAAATAAAATCAGATGTATTTTGGAGTTATTTGAGATATAATATTGTGATTATACTCCTGAAACAAAAATTATCAGACGGTATTTTAAAGAAAAAAGTATTGTTTTTAGATGATATTTTTTTAGAATAATATGCATTTCTGTAATGATAAGTTTAAGTGAGAAGAGATTCTGGGCTTTTTTAATACAATCTTTGAGATTGTTATTTTTTTTTGCCCGCTGTAAAATGATGAATGCAATTGCTTTCACAATTTATAGTGAAATGCAATATATTCTGAAAACAGCAAAAATAAGGCAAAAATATTTTTGGGTAAAAAATGTAAATATGTGTACTGTATTATAAAATGGTTTAAAAATATTAATACTTTTTTCTTTTTTTTCAGATCGATATAGAAAATTTTCGTAAACTACAACCATTTAAAAAACTATTTTTTAAAAAAACAAATGAATAAATATTTTTTTCAGTGAGTATGGTAAGTCAATAGTAATAATTGTAGTCTCTCAAGGACCTTGTAATGTGAAAAATGATTTTTAGTGTTTTTTTAAAAAAATAAAAAAAAGGTACGCTTACCGTACGCGTACGGTAAAAAAAAAAAAAAAACGTTTTTTAAAAAAAATGTAAAAAAAAGATGAAAGATAAGGTTGGCTCTTAAAAGAACCGTTGTGTTCATGCAGGGACAGAGGAAAGGAACCATGGGAAAATCATTCAAAGCTACAAATGTGCTGATCTATTTTGTTATTCACTAGGGAAACACTGGTCTCCCTATAACAAATTAGAGCTTTACAAAATGTGCAATGAATATCAACCTTCCGAAATCGAGGGTTCATTTCCAGAGGGCCAGCAAAAGGAGATTCTCCCCCCACAGATGAAGGGCTCACCTGAGCTGCAGAAGAAGGAGTAAGCTCTGCAGGTGATGGTCCAGGCTGAGCTGCTGTGGATGTACTGGCTCGTCTTTCTGAAGAGTTACCTCCAAAAAGTTGAGCATGTGTCCTTTTGTGTACATCCTTGAGGTGCCTCATCATGGTGTGATTCCCAAAGGAATACTTCCTGTCAGGATTACCTCTAGAAAGTACACGCTTACACAGCTTGCAAGTAACTAAGGGTGCATTCACCTTTTGCTGGCCTTCTGGAAAAGTAAAATAATCCCAAACATAAGAAGGCTTTACTTTCCTCGCTCTCTGCCTCAAGACAGTGCTGCTGGTGCTAGCCTCACTCTCAGAAGAGCTCTGCTGTTCTGCCATCGTATCCCAAAGACAAACCAGCTCCTTCTCCCAAGGGATCACAAGCAGAAATGAGGGGAATGGGTGTGGTGTAGGAGAGTTCTAGAACTGAAAGTAGTTTCAACCAATCAAAAGTTGTGTTTCATGATCACATGACCTACCGTACGCTTACGGTACGCTTACGGTGCGCTTACGGCAAAAAGTACGCGTGCGCGTAAAAAAGACACGCGCTTGCGCGCATGCGCATAACAGTAATTTCCCGGCACTTCCGCGTAACGTGCGCGTGTTGCGTAAGCGCGCACGCGTCCCACGCGCAGTACGCGCGCTACGCAAAGTACGTAACTATACGCAAGCAGCGTAGATAGATTACGGACGTTGCGTAAACCGTACGCTTACCGTGAGCTTACGGTACGCGTACTATAAAAAAAAAAAAAAAAAAAAAAAAAAAAAATCTAGAAATAAATTTTACTTGTTTATTTAAAAAAATTTATATAAAATAAATATTTAATGATTTTAAAAAATGAAGCATAGTCTTTATAAAAGGTAAAAAATTAAATTAAAAATATGTTTGAAAAAAATGAAGAAAAAAAAAAAAAAATTTGCATTTAAAAAACCTTGCAAATTCACTGAAAAAACCATAGGTTTCACACACGTTATAGTTAGGAATTAGCATTTAAAAAACCTTAGAAATTCACTGAAAAAACCATAGGTTTCACACACGTTATAGTTAGGAATTAGCATTTAAAAAACCTTAGAAATTCAGTGAAAAAACCATAGGTTTCACACACGTTATAGTTAGGAATTAGCATTTAAAAAACCTTAGAAATTCAGTGAAAAAACCATAGGTTTCACACATGTTATAGTTAGCTGGACATTTTACTCGTAAAAAACCAATGAAATTGCCCCGTTATAGTTAGTTCAGCTAACTATAACTCGCGCGCCCGCAATGCACTGCTGATGACGTCACATATTACATCACTCATGGCATGGTCAGTGACATCACTCATGACATCACTGATGACATCTCAAATGACATCACTGATGACATCACTGATGACATCATCCTTGTGATAGAGTGGCAGACCTCCTCTCACCTTAATATAATCTTTGATACACACATTCAAAAATAGAGACTAAAAATTTCAAAACAAAGGACATACCAATACCAGTTACAACAACCTCATCAGTAATTTAAAGATCCACATACACATCCACTCATTCACCAACAGTCCTACACAGTCACTCATACATATACTCACTCATCATATGTACTCATACATCTATACATCCTGTTACACAATGCCACTCATCCATAGAGTTACTCACACACATAGTCACTCATGCTAAAAAAGAATAAAACATACATTTACTTGCATATACAGTAATACACACACCACCATACTTACTTCTACGGAAACTTACACATACTTAGTCTTTTAAACAATCACTTATAGAAACACATACTTATTCATACAGGAACTCTTTCAATCTCTCCCTCTCATATATACTCACATATATACACCAATACTCACATATACTAGTTTAAAACATATGTAGTTACTCCTGAAGACACTATTGAGACAGTCATTCACTCACTAACACACCCATACACACACTCATCCACCCATACAGTCCTGCACACATGCTGTCTTCAACACATACAAACAGTGAGTCACTCATTCATGCATCTATGCACTACGTAATACCCCCCACCGTACCATGCAGACACTCAGACTGATACTCAAAAAAACAACTAATAACCTATATAGACACCCATGTAGCTACTCACCAACCCATGCAGCCACTTATACACAAAGTGAGAGATACACTTAATCAGTCAGTTACACAATCAATTTTTCAAAAACAAATCATCCATTTAGACACTTATATACCCATTTATTCTTCCATCGACCTTGAGATATACATATATAAAACATATTTAATTTTCAGAAAAACCCACATTCACTGGATGATGTCATCAGTGATGTCATCAGTGATGTCATTTGAGATGTCATCAGTGATGTCATGAGTGATGTCACTGACCATGCCATGAGTGATGTAATATGTGACGTCATCAGCAGTGCATTGCGGGCGCGCGAGTTATAGTTAGCTGAACTAACTATAACGGGGCAATTTCATTGGTTTTTTACGAGTAAAATGTCCAGCTAACTATAACATGTGTGAAACCTATGGTTTTTTCACTGAATTTCTAAGGTTTTTTAAATGCTAATTCCTAACTATAACGTGTGTGAAACCTATGGTTTTTTCACTGAATATATATATATATATATATATATATATATATATACACATATATATATATCCACAACTGCCCACTCCGGAAAGAAGAGGTAGAGGCCACTCAGGGGAGACGTCGGAAGATCTTTATTAAATACAGTGTGTGCAAAATGCATTCCGGCCTTACGGCCTTCCTCAGATGCCGCCATATGCAAAGAATAGCTCCACCCCCACCTTTGAATGTCCAGTGTCTCTCTCATTGGCGGAAATCTGCTGACCCATGGCCATGTGATATCAACTCAGCTGCAGTTCTGCCACAACTACAGCTCCCAGAATGGTGTGTATCCAGGTAAGTGTTGCATGGGAGAGACAAATTCCTGGAAAGGTGCGAAGTGCTCAAATGCAGAGTCTTTACTAAAAATAACGGTCTCCCTTGGGTCCCCTTTGACGCTCCAGCCTCCTTGTACGAGTGCCTGCAGGGTCGTGAGACAGAATAGCAATGTATCTGCCTCCTCGTCAGTGACGATCTGCACCTCGCAGCGGTCCCAAACTAGGCATGCACTCAGAGGCGGGCCGGAGTCATATCAATACCTTGATACTTGAAGAAGCTGCAAGCAGCGGGGAGCCAGTGATACTCCGGCCTCTTGACGGAACGGGCCTCCAAACGCGCCTCTGGCAAGCGCGAACACATCCACAACTGCCCACTCTGGAAAGAAGAGGTAGAGGCCACTCAGGGGAGACGTCGGAAGATCTTTATTAAATACAGCGTGTGCATAATGCATTTCAGCCTTACGGCCTTCCTCAGATGCCGCCATATGCAAAGAATAGCTCCACCCCCACCTTTGAATGTCCAGTGTCTCTCTCATTGGCGGAATTCCGCTGACCCATGGCCATGTGATATCAACTCAGCTGCAGTTCTGCCACAACTACAGCTCCCAGAATGCTGTGTATCCAGGTAAGTGTTGCATGGGAGAGACATATTCCTGGAAAGGTGCGAAGTGTTCAAATGCAGAGTCTTTACTAAAAATAACGGTCTCCCTTGGGTCCCCTTTGATGCTCCAGCCTCCTTGTACGAGTGCCTGCAGGGATGTGAGACAGAATAGCAATGTATCTGCCTCCTCGTCAATGACGATCTGCACCTCGCAGCGGTCCCAAACTAGGCATGCACTCAGAGGCGGGCCGGAGTCATATCAATACCTTGATACTTGAAGAAGCTGCAAGCAGTGGGGAGCCAGTGATACTCCGGCCTCTTGACGGTACGGGGCCTCCAAACGCGCCTCTGGCAAGCGCGAACACATCCACAACTGCCCGCTCTCGAAAGAAGAGGTAGAGGCCACTTAGGGGAGACGTCGGAAGATCTTTATTAAATACAGCGTGTACATAATGCATTTCAGCCTTACGGCCTTCCTCAGATGCCGCCATATGCAAAGAATAGCTCCACCCCCACCTTTGAATGTCCAGTGTCTCTCTCATTGGCGGAAATCCGCTGACCCATGGCCATGTGATATCAACTCAGCTGCAGTTCTGCCACAACTACAGCTCCCAGAATGCTGTCTATCCAGGTAAGTGTTGCATGGGAGAGACAAATTCTTGGAAAGGTGCAAAGTGTTCAAATGCAGAGTCTTTACTAACAATAACGGTCTCCCTTGGGTCCCCTTTGATGCTCCAGCCTCCTTGTACGAGTGCCTGCAGGGTCGTGAGACAGAATAGCAATGTATCTGCCTCCTCGTCAATGACGATCTGCACCTCGCAGCGGTCCAAAACTAGGCATGCACTCAGGGGCAGGCCGGAGTCATATCAATACCTTGATACTTAAAGAAGCTGCAAGCAGCGGGGAGCCAGTGATACTCCGGCCTCTTGACGAAACGGGCCTCCAAACGCGCCTCTGGCAAGCGCAAACACATCCACAACTGCCCACTCCAGAAAGAAGAGGTAGAGGCCACTCAGGGGAGACGTCGGAAGATCTTTGTTAAATACAGCGTGTGCATAATGCATTTCAGCCTTACGGCATTCCTCAGATGCCGCCATATGCAAAGAATAGCTCCACCCCCACCTTTGAATGTCCAGTGTCTCTCTCATTGGCGGAATTCCGCTGACCCATGGCCATGTGATATCAACTCAGCTGCAGTTCTGCCACAACTACAGCTCCCAGAATGCTGTGTATCCAGGTAAGTGTTGCATGGGAGAGACAAATTCCTGGAAAGGTGCAAAGTGTTCAAATGCAGAGTCTTTACTAACAATAACGGTCTCCCTTGGGTCCCCTTTGACGTTCCAGCCTCCTTGTACGAGTGCCTGCAGGGTCATGAGACAGAACAGCAATGTATCTGCCTCCTATATATAAAGAAGGAATTTCAAATGTTCTCCCAGCATAGGGAGATATTAGATTAGTAAAGGTAGGCAGAATTTGCACTTTGTTGTCTACTCGTTACCACCACAGTGTGCATTACTGTGTGAATACAAGCAACTCTCACCATATTTTTTCATTAAACATTTCAGTCAAGCACAGTATGAGAGGAAGCACTACCACATTTTTAACTGAAATCAAATTGGATCACCCTGCTTGCCTGAACAATGGGATTATTGCCTGACTTTCCTGAGCATGTATAGACTGAGGTTGTAAACACTTTCAGATTAAACTGGTCCACGGTAAGTACTATTTGTGTGGTTCTCATAGCTTGCCTGCACTGGTCTAATTGCAGCAAAAACAGAGCAGGGTAACTCCTGTAGAGGGTTACTCATAAGGTTTAAACATTAAAAAGACATCACAGACCTCAAGAAAATCGGATACCTTATCTATGATTCATCTTCATGCTGGCTCGCTGGTGCACTATACTGGGGGACAGTTCCTGTCGCATCTCCCTCATGGCTACATTCTGCTACAAAGCTCAGCGAAGTGCCACCACATGGACTCACCGCAGGAGCATTGCTTTCATGAGGAGGGGCTGCAGCCATCTCTGTGCTCCAGAGGATCAGACCTGCTGTCGGCCCCTTCCCTCAATCGGTGAGTTGTTAATCACTGTGGCTCGAACAACATTTACCTGCTGCAGCTCTGATGCACTCACCACCTGATGTGGCTGTTCCCTTATGACTAGGAAAGGTGCTATGTCCTGCTACTGTGTATTTTGACTGCCCGCATATGCCATTCATGGAATCTAGGACTGCCATTTTGGACTCTATCTTGTCTTCCCCATCACCTTTTGACCTTACAACTTCAGTTATACTGTCACTAAAAAAGGACTACCATAACCCAGGTGCCCCTGGAGTTCCCCATCCATCCCATTTTACCTTCCACCTTATAATAGTAACTGAAAGAGGACTACCAGGACCCAGGCTTCTCTTCCACCTGCAATTCAACTATCATTGGCTGGCCCCAACCTAAAATCAAGTGCACAAATTATCTCTTATACCTCATATCTTATAATAGAAACTGACAGAGGAATATCATAACTGAGGTTCCTCTTCCAACTCCAATTTATGTAGTCATATTAGAAAAAGCTGGCTCCAAACCAAAATCAATTATGCGTATTACACCATCATTTGTTTGATGAGAACTCACCCCTCTACCCACAACTTACTCATATGAAATTACCAAAACCTTTCCTGCAATTATTTGCCGGTTCCATTATAGCAATCCTAACTTGGACTATCTATGTTTACCTTTTCTTTTGCAGTTCATTTAAAAATGTCGAACCTGTCTAATACAAAATGTGGTCTTCTCCTTATGAAGCTTGCCTATTCCAACATGGCGCTGGTTCACTTCTTTGTTAAATTCGGGCACTATTGCACGATATTGTATGCTAAAATATATTAGCTGAACTAGTATAATTTACTGTCAAATGGTAGTATATAAAATAATGGCAAACAATGTTGAACATGATTGCATGTAGTATTATTACTAAGAAAGCATGGATATTCCATGTCCCGTCTCCGCTTGCGGTCCATTCAAAGATGGCGATTGCTTGGAATACAAAATGTAGTCTCTCCTCTATGTCAGACACAGCTGTCTTGAGTTCTGATGGTGTTTGGCAGGCTATTTAAATTGCACCTTAAGCCGCAATCTGACAACCGAGATGGACGCCACGCTACCATGCTGGATGATTGAAGATCTGAAAGTAAGTTTAAACTGGGTGCAGTATTAGCTGTTAAAGCAGGGGGCCATCATGCTATTTTTGCATTTTTTTCCCTTTTCGTTTTTGTTGATATTAAATTAACAGAATATGTGGCACAAGTTTAATGCTTTAATACGAGGGCTTAGATTTCGAAACTGTATCATGTGGCTGTATTTAGCAAAATGTTCTCAGGATCTTTTTATCCGTAAACGATTATTAAAAGATGGCAAGCCCGTATTTTACAAATCAAGTCTCGCTTTGAGGGTAAAACTTTAAATTTTGACAATGATGGGCACGTCGATAAAATTCACTTTTGTTAAAATCATAATAAAAAACACCGTCAGGGAGAACATGCCATCCTGTAGAATGACTTAAGCTATGTGGTTGGATGTCATTCCTGCATTCAAAGATGGCGACTGCGTTTCTTATAAAACCAAGTTTTGTTTCGAGCCTCACGTTTTTACATTGTGGGGTGGGTTAATAACACCATGATTCAAATTGTATTAAAAAAAAAAAACAGGGATGACATGCTATTCTGCAGAATGATTAAAGTTATGTGGGGTGATGACGATTCTGTAAACTGCGTGCAACAATAGTGGATGAAACTTGGGAGCCTGTTTTGGTTTACTGTTACGTTGTCTCTACTCAGTAATAAGCGTTATAGTGGTTTAAATTAACAGATTTAAAGATCTGTCTTTTAACATGAGGGAGCTTTAACATGACGTCTCTGATAGAAGTCTCCTCTACCAGAGATGTGTTTTTAAACATGAGGGAGCTTTAGTGTAAACAATGTAAATCCTATGGGAATTCTAAACAACTAGCGATACCATTAGCCTATTGTTATCTCTGTTTAAATTGCTTTTCGTGGAATCTAACAGAGGATGGCTGAGACTTATTGACCACCTACCATGAAACTCAAGCAACTCAATGTATAGTGATGATTGCTACAGTGCACCCTAAATCTAAGGTATGGACACAATTGTATATCTAAAGTTACGAGTGACCATCTCACATTTGAGCTAGAAATAAAAACTCTTTTCACATTTTTATTAGATACAATCAGATGTTATCAGATCCTGAAAAGGAACAGAGCTCTTTCAGAATTGCAGTACAGATCACAAGTAAATGTGCCTGTGGGTAAGAAAATGCTAACTCTTCTAATGTTAATATTGGCCACATTTACCGTACTTGTATTAGACCCACCGCAATTTCTATTCTGACGCTTTAAAAAGTCTGAAGATTAAGAATCATTCTTTGGATAATATGTAAGCAAGAATGTATATGGGTTAGGAAATGTGACCCTATGAATGATTTGGCTGAAAACCTGACTATTGAACAAGAAGGTGTAATATGTGATATAAGCTCGTGAAATCCACAGTGAGTGCATTGTTGGTAAATTCAAAGTCTCAAAGTGATGGGGATAAATTTGTATTGTTGTTGTGTATTGTATTGTTCAGGATATGTATATATTGTATATTAATTTTTGTAAATATATGTGTTATTTGTAGCCCTGAAGAAGTCCGAGAGGACGAAACGCGTTGGCTACGGTCTTTTAATCATGTTGAAAAAATAATTTACGAATAAAGAATTTGATGTAAACAACTTTTCTGAATTGCCATTACTTTGAGAAAATGTGTCAATGTTAATGAATATTAACTAATATTAAGAGTGCTGGACCACTGTGTGTTGCTCGTGGTAAATTGAGACATTCTATGTCTTAGGAGTTTTAGGGGTTTTGAAACTCTGGTCCTTAGCATCTTATCTTAATATAAAAAAAATATACTAGCGATAGGTGCAATTCTGTCTTGCCCCAAACCCAGTTCCTTTTGTGTAAAACTCGATAATCAATGACCTAATATTCTTTACCAGCTGTGGCGTTCAATGGAGGAAAGTCTTATCCTCCGCTCTCAAGGTCACCTCCACCAAGAGGCTACCACATGGCCTCAACAACACAAGGCCTATCGCAACATCTTCTGTGTAGAAGGCTGAAGCCACCATTACCATCTACAACAACAGCACTGTATTTACGCGATCCTCCAACCACAACCTGGAACTCTTTGAGGACCTCTTCCCATCACACTAAATCCATGATCTGCAGTAAAGCAACCTATCCCCTGTCCCCACAACCACCTACCTTCCTACAGAGAGATACTCATATGCCATTCTCACTCCTTCCTTCACATCTTCTCACCATGCTCGTGGGCCTCCCACCCTTGGCCCAACTTCTACCCAGATACCCTCCTTACCCCGAGAACAAGATCCTAACCCAATTCGTCACATCACCACATTACTAAAATGTAAATGTAAATGTAAATGTATGTGTCTTGTAAAGCGCACTGCTGCCCTGAGGCGTCCTGGCGCTGTAGACCGCTGGGGAACCCGTCCTGGCTATCCCTGTGAGATGGTACCTCCAGGGTATCTCCAAGGTGAAACCAGGCATCCTCGGCGAATGTGGGGGGCCGTTGTGGAGATGAGGCAAGCTAATGCCCAGAGTTGCCGAGTGTGTTCCTGGTTAGAGTAGGTACCGAGGCGAGAATTATCGAGTCCGTTTTGACCCTGGTCCACAACCCTGCCGCGTCAGGAATTGAACCCTGGTCCCTGGCCGATTCTCTGCTTGCGGATCTGCCGCCTCTAACCAGTGAGCCACACCTCTAAAAAGCCACACCTCTAAAAAGCACACACCTCTAAAAAGCACCTCCTCACCAGATGGCCACAACCACTCCATAAAATCTCATCCCTCTATCTGCTCCCCTTCCCAACACATAAGTGAATTGAATATCAATGCAAATCATTGGAATTACAATAGCATCTCCCCACATGGTCAAATATCTGTCAATGCAAAGTCATTTCCTGTGCCCACTATTCACAAATCCCCCACTTTTGTATAAAATACCAGATCCCTCCACAACAATACTGCCCACTTACAGGATCCAAATCATACTCAACTCACTTCCCCCTTTACCCAAATCCTCTTTCCACCTAACCCCCAAGCCATGCAACATCACACAATCCTTGACCAACAACATTTCCCTATATCCTATCACCACTATCCACCACAACCCCCCACATGTCTCCTCCGTACCTGGGTAAAATCTCAAAATTCCACACAATTGTCACTCTTCCACTTGGAGACCCTCGTCCCACCTTAAGGCCCATCACTAAATCCAACCTCAAACCTGTTCCCATTTCTCATCAACCCACAACTGTTACCAAAACTAACCTAAAATGTTTGTTACTGAAGTGCTGATCTGCAGTGATAAGTGCGGACGATATTGCTAACCTTATCCTTATTCATGATCTGGATCTCCTATTACTTACTTAAACATGGCTTACTGACACCTCAACCCACAAATTGGACCTTTTACTTCCTCACAGTCATGACATTATTCGTTTGGATCGCTTTAACCATCTGGGTGGGGACATTGCCGGTATTCACCAGAACAGTCCCTTAATAAAACAAACTTCCACTAAATCTCTATCCTCATACAAATATCTTGGGATCAACATCTCAACTAATGACAATACAACGTGTATATCGTGCATGAGATCTACCACCCTTCCGGTAACAATCACTCATTCATAGAACAAATCATGGAGATCATCTCGACCAATAACAGATCCCACAATATCCTGATTTTTCTCTGGTGACTTCAATTCCACTAGAATGTCACAAATGACCTTTTGTTTAAAATCTTCAAATTCTGCCTAAATGACCTCAACCTGGTTCAAGCCTGCAACAGCCCTACCCTTAATAAAGATGTGAAGGAAGGAGTGAGAATGGCATATGAGTATCTCTCTGTAGGAAGGTAGGTGGTTGTGGGGACAGGGGATAGGTTGCTTTACTGCAGATCATGGATTTAGTCGCCAGTAGGTAGTTATAGTTAGGACCACGTTTCCATAGGAAAACCTCAACATTCTATTTTGAATAACTTTGGCGCCGGTCGACGAATCCTCGCGAATTTCTCAAAATAGGTGGGGCGCTACGGTCCGCTCCTACCCTGAAAGTCTCGGGGGGATCCGTCAAGCGGGGGCTGAGATAAAAGGGGGGTCCCAAAACGCGTTTTTCCCATGCATTTTTCCATAGGACCTTTAGAACGACCTACAGCCCGAACGGCTGAACAGAATTACTAGAAATTTGGCAGAGAGGTAGTCCGTAGGTCAAGGAAGTGCCTTTTGTAGGTTTGGTGTAAATCAGTTCAGTAGATTTTGAGAAAATAGCCTTTAAATCAATATATATATCTGAGCCAGCTTACGGTACGCTTACCGTACGCTTACGGTAAGCGTACGGTGGCGTGCGCGAGCGCGATTCTGATTGGCTCTTAGATCTTAGTAAACATTCGAATCGGCCGAAACCAGGAAGCGGCGGCCGCCATTTTGTGTATTTCACTCTGAAAAAAAAGAGTGAAAACAAGGAAAGGGGGCAATGTGGAGAGTAACAGACCCCCTAACAATTGTAAGGGGGTCAAAGAAGGACAGAAAAGTACAAAAAAAACATTTATTGATTTTAAAAAAAATCACGGGGTACGCGTACGGTAAGCTCACGGTAAGCGTACGGTAAAAAAAATAAAAATAAATAAATGAAAATCAGATTTAAGAGTTTAGAAATTAGGGAGCTCTAAAAAGAGCTGTTGTGTTTATGGAGTCATTTTTTTAGTGGTACCTACAAGTAAGTACCGATGCAGAGTCTAAGGTTCAAGAGGAAGACTCTGTTCCCTTCATCATTGAAGTGCACACCATCTCCTCTATAAATGTCTTGCATGTCGTAACGCAAGTTGTTGTGGTAAATGGCACCCATACCATAGTCACGGAGGAAAGCAGAAACAGATTTGTTGACGTGCTTTCTTGCTTTGTCAATCTGTGGACAGAAATGATTGGACCAGTTCCATTTTTGCCTTTGGCATATGTTGGAAAACACAAAGGCAGTTTTAGGGAAAAGTGTAAACAGTTGTGCAAAGGTGTCCTTCATAAGCATTTCCAGACCTACCCCAGTCAAAGTGCCTAGGTCATTGCCACCACAGTGCACTATTATGAGGTCAGGGTGTTGGATTTGAATGAAGGATTTCACCAATGGCATCAATTGGTGCCACTTTAACCCTCTCTGACCAATCCATTTAATGTCTACATTTGGCAAAGCAAGGTCTCTCACCATATCTGTTTTCTCTGCAAACTTTTCACTCCAGAAGACATAGCTGTGCCCTACAATCCACACTGTGAACATCTTCAAAGGAGAACTGGATGCACTCAGGAGGTGTCTTTCAGTAGAATGGCAATATGAAAAGAAAGACAGTTTGGAAATGGAGGCATACATATTTTTTACAAAACAAAAAGAACTGATTGGCTGTTTCATACCATTCTAGAAAAAAAACTAGGCTGTATGTGAAAATTAATAGAAGCATGTTTTGTATTGGTACAAAAAAATGTGTAACCAAAGAACAGTACTATGGATTTGCAGTTAGGATTGAAAAGTCAAGCACTCTTGCTCTGTGGAATTGAAACATTGTGTGTCGAACTTCTGACCTAACTGCACACAGCAGTGTTCCATGAGCTGTTGCTATGGTAGCAGGCAGAAGTCAAGTTGGGGAAAGGGTACTAGGCAGAAGTCAAGTTGGGGGCAGGGTACTTTTGGAAAAGGGTTGGTTTTCAACCAATAGAAATGTGTCATTACATTTGAAAAAAAGGGGGAAGCACTGAGATTTGAAACTTACATGTATATGTGTGGAAAAATAGAGGGAAAGTTTGCCATTATCTGGTTCTGCTGAGAGGAGAGAGGTGTACAGAACAGAGATCCTGGCTCTGATAATCTGCTGTTTGAGTGACACATTTCTTTCACAACTAGCTAATTTTAAAGGTGAGTTTACAGTTTGAGAGGGGATGTATGTGGTAACTTAAGAAATGAATAATAGAAATGGGAATTGTTTTTGTTGTAGTTACACATGGTGGATTCATAATGTGTCAGTCTGTAAAAGAGATTTTCACTTGGCCCGAAAAAAAAAGAGCAGTAAGTGTGCTTTCAAATTGGCAAAGAAATTTCGTTTTGGCACTAATGTGAAAACATGACTCTGTGTCCATAGAAGAATTATAGGCAGAAATTTATTGCGTCTTGCTCTGGTGATTTCACAGTTGCAGTAGATGGAAAAGAGGAGCGAATTTTTGGGGGAAGAAGCAGAGGCTTAGCACACACCCATGTGCTTGCCATGTATAGTCATGCTCTTTTTACAGAGATTGGGCACTCTATCCCTCACGGGATCCTCTCTCTGCTTAACGACTCACTTAACCAGGGAAAGGTACCGGCAGGATTTAAGCATGCTCTATTGATTCCCCTGATCAAAAAACCCAGTCTTGATCCTCACGATCCATCTAATTACCGCCCGATATCCCTGCTGCCATTCCTATCAAAAATCCTGGAGGCACACGTTGCTAGCTGTCTTTCTAGCTTCGTTGAAACCACTGGATATCTGGAGCATAACCAAGCTGGGTTTCGACCAGGGCATTCAACCGAGATGGTGACACTGGCGGTCCAGAATGTACTAAGAAGCAATGCAGATAGGGACATTCACCAAGCATTGGTACTTCTCGACCTATCGGCCGCATTCGACACGGTCGACCACACCATCTTGGTCGACCGTGTCGAACAGGCTGGCCTGAGAGGCTCGGCACTTAGATGGCTGAAGTCATTTATCTCGGAGCGTACCCAGGCAGTGAGATTGGGAACTTTTACAGCGCCCAAAATCAAAAATGAATGTGGAGTCCCCCAAGGCTCGTCCCTGTCCCCACTTTTGTTTAATTTGTACTTACGACCCTTGTTATTTTCATTAAAAAAGTTTAGCGCCGTAATTTTTAACTATGCAGATGATCTGCAACTGATCTTCTGTCTGGACTCCCCTGGCGCTGCCACCGAATTTCGGGAGGTCATGGTTCACATTCAGAGATGGATGGGCCTAAATCATCTGAAACTCAACCCAGGCAAAACTGAACTGATTTTGCCCGGGAAGAGTGAACTGCATTGGGGACCACACTTCTGGCCTCCAGAAATGGGAGATCCTCCAGTTAAATCCCAAACAGTTAAGAGCTTAGGTATCACTTTTAATGAAGATCTTTCGCTCAAAAGCCAGGTAGGGACTGTGGTATCTGCAAGTTTCTTCCAACTTTGCAAGATTAAGAAGATCGCCCACCTTTTAACCCACCCTGCTCTGATTCAGGTCATCATTGCTCTTGTGCTGTCCCGTTTGGATTATTCCAATAGTTTATATCTGGGCCTACCGGCGGGGCAGCTCAAGAGACTCCAACTGGTTCAGAACCAAGCGGCCAGGTTGATCTGTAAAATTCCTAAGTGGCAGTCTATTAGACCTGGACTGGCCAGTCTCCACTGGCTGCCTGTAGCGCAGAGAGCAGCATTTAAAGCGGGATGCATTATCTTCAGGGCTCTACAAGGTAAGGGCCCTGGATTCATTAGCTGCCTGCTGGTCAGTTACACTCCCTCCCGTGCTCTCCGTTCTGGCCAAAAGAATTTGTTAGTCGTGCCCCGGATCAGGAAACAACGCCAGGGAGGAGGATCTTTCCACTTCCTGGCTTCCTCCCTGTGGAACTCCTTGCCACTGCCACTAAGACTCCACGAAGATCTGTTAGCCTTTAGACAGGCTTTTAAGACTTGGCTCTTTAAGCAAGCTTATCCTTAGTTAAATTTTCTTTCTTTCTGTCACATGTTATGTTTGCTAGTCTTCCACAGCGCCATGAAGCCTACGGGCGTACGTGCGCTTAATAAATTTAATTTAACATAACATAACATAACAGTAATTAGAAGCGAGTGGGGTTTTCAGGTTTAAGTCTGTAATGCAAATACATTCAGCATCACTAAGGCTGGTTGCCCCTGCTGGAGTGTAGGCAGTCACAGAGAATACACACGGTGGTGGTCTGAAAAAAAAACAGCTTGGACATGTGCATTTAAATAAATTTAAAAAAAAGGTTTCAGAATGTGTCAGTCTGTAAAAGTGATTTCAAAGTGTAAAAAGAGATTTTCACTTGGCCCAAAAAAAAAAGAGCAGTAAGTGTGCTTTCAAATTGGCAAAGAAATTTCGTTTTGGCACTAATGTGAAAACATGACTCTGTGTGCATAGAAGAATTATAGGCAGAAATGTATTGCGTCTTGCTCTGGTGATTTCACAGTTGCAGTAGATGGAAAAGAGGAGCGAATTTTTGGGGGAAGAAGCAGAGGGTTAGCACACACCCATGTGCTTGCCATGTATAGTCATGCACAGTAATTAGAAGCGAGTGGGGTTTTCAGGTTTAAGTCTGTAATGCAAATACATTCAGCATCACTAAGGCTGGTTGCCCCTGCTGGAGTGTAGGCAGTCACAGAGAATACACACGGTGGTGGTCTGAAAAAAAAACAGCTTGGACATGTGCATTTAAATAAATTTAAAAAAAAGGTTTCAGAATGTGTCAGTCTGTAAAAGTGATTTCAAAGTGTAAAAAGAGATTTTCACTTGGCCCAAAAAAAAAGAGCAGTAAGTGTGCTTTCAAATTGGCAATGAAATTTCGTTTTGGCACTAATGTGAAAACATGACTCTGTGTCCATAGAAGAATTATAGGCAGAAATGTATTGCGTCTTGCTCTGGTGATTTCACAGTTGCAGTAGATGGAAAAGAGGAGCGAATTTTTGGGGGAAGAAGCAGAGGCTTAGCACACACCCATGTGCTTGCCATGTATAGTCATGCACAGTAATTAGAAGCGAGTGGGGTTTTCAGGTTTAAGTCTGTAATGCAAATACATTCAGCATCACTAAGGCTGGTTGCCCCTGCTGGAGTGTAGGCAGTCACAGAGAATACACACGGTGGTGGTCTGAAAAAAAAACAGCTTGGACATGTGCATTTAAATAAATTTAAAAAAAAGGTTTCAGAATGTGTCAGTCTGTAAAAGTGATTTCAAAGTGTAAAAAGAGATTTTCACTTGGCCCAAAAAAAAAAGAGCAGTAAGTGTGCTTTCAAATTGGCAAAGAAATTTCGTTTTGGCACTAATGTGAAAACATGACTCTGTGTCCATAGAAGAATTATAGGCAGAAATTTATTGCGTCTTGCTCTGGTGATTTCACAGTTGCAGTAGATGGAAAAGAGGAGCGAATTTTTGGGGGAAGAAGCAGAGGCTTAGCACACACCCATGTGCTTGCCATGTATAGTCATGCACAGTAATTAGAAGCGAGTGGGGTTTTCAGGTTTAAGTCTGTAATGCAAATACATTCAGCATCACTAAGGCTGGTTGCCCCTGCTGGAGTGTAGGCAGTCACAGAGAATACACACGGTGGTGGTCTGAAAAAAAAACAGCTTGGACATGTGCATTTAAATAAATTTAAAAAAAAGGTTTCAGAATGTGTCAGTCTGTAAAAGTGATTTCAAAGTGTAAAAAGAGATTTTCACTTGGCCCAAAAAAAAAAGAGCAGTAAGTGTGCTTTCAAATTGGCAAAGAAATTTCGTTTTGGCACTAATGTGAAAACATGACTCTGTGTGCATAGAAGAATTATAGGCAGAAATTTATTGCGTCTTGCTCTGGTGATTTCACAGTTGCAGTAGATGGAAAAGAGGAGCGAATTTTTGGGGGAAGAAGCAGAGGGTTAGCACACACCCATGTGCTTGCCATGTATAGTCATGCACAGTAATTAGAAGCGAGTGGGGTTTTCAGGTTTAAGTCTGTAATGCAAATACATTCAGCATCACTAAGGCTGGTTGCCCCTGCTGGAGTGTAGGCAGTCACAGAGAATACACACGGTGGTGGTCTGAAAAAAAAACAGCTTGGACATGTGCATTTAAATAAATTTAAAAAAAAGGTTTCAGAATGTGTCAGTCTGTAAAAGTGATTTCAAAGTGTAAAAAGAGATTTTCACTTGGCCCAAAAAAAAAGAGCAGTAAGTGTGCTTTCAAATTGGCAATGAAATTTCGTTTTGGCACTAATGTGAAAACATGACTCTGTGTCCATAGAAGAATTATAGGCAGAAATTTATTGCGTCTTGCTCTGGTGATTTCACAGTTGCAGTAGATGGAAAAGAGGAGCAAATTTTTGGGGGAAGAAGCAGAGGGTTAGCACACACCCATGTGCTTGCCATGTATAGTCATGCACAGTAATTAGAAGCGAGTGGGGTTTTCAGGTTTAAGTCTGTAATGCAAATACATTCAGCATCACTAAGGCTGGTTGCCCCTGCTGGAGTGTAGGCAGTCACAGAGAATACACACGGTGGGAGTCTGTAAAAAAAACAGCTTGGACATGTGCATTTAAATAAATTTAAAAAAAAGGTTTCAGAATGTGTCAGTCTGTAAAAGTGATTTCAAAGTGTAAAAAGAGATTTTCACTTGGCCCAAAAAAAAAAGAGCAGTAAGTGTGCTTTCAAATTGGCAAAGAAATTTCGTTTTGGCACTAATGTGAAAACATGACTCTGTGTCCATAGAAGAATTATAGGCAGAAATTTATTGCGTTTTGCTCTGGTGATTTCACAGTTGCAGTAGATGGAAAAGAGGAGCGAATTTTTGGGGGAAGAAGCAGAGGCTTAGCACACACCCATGTGCTTGCCATGTATAGTCATGCACAGTAATTAGAAGCGAGTGGGGTTTTCAGGTTTAAGTCTGTAATGCAAATATATTCAGCATCACTAAGGCTGGTTGCCCCTGCTGGAGTGTAGGCAGTCACAGAGAATACACACGGTGGTGGAATGAAAAAAAAAAACAGGTTGGACATGTGCATTTAAATAAATTTAAAAAAAAGGTTTCAGAATGTGTCAGTCTGTAAAAGTGATTTCAAAGTGTAAAAAGAGATTTTCACTTGGCCCGAAAAAAAAAGTGCAGTAAGTGTGCTTTCAAATTGGCAAAGAAATTTCGTTTTGGCACTAATGTGATAACATGACTCTGTGTGCATAGAAGAATTATAGGCAGAAATTTATTGCGTCTTCCTCTGGTGATTTCACAGTTGCAGTAGATGGAAAAGAGGAGCGAATTTTTGGGGGAAAAAGCAGAGGCTTAGCACACACCCATGTGCTTGCCATGTATAGTCATGCACAGTAATTAGAAGCGAGTGGGGTTTTCAGGTTTAAGTCTGTAATGCAAATATATTCAGCATCACTAAGGCTGGTTGCCCCTGCTGGAGTGTAGGCAGTCACAGAGAATGCACACGGTGGTGATCTGAAAAAAAAAAAAAGCTTGGACATGTGCATTTAAATAAATTTTAAAAAAAGAGCAGTTTGTGTGCATTCAAAATGGCAAAGAAATTTCGTTTTGTGACTGTTGTGAAAAGAAATGTAGTAATATATTTAAATACAATAAAGGATTTTTTTTTTTAGTTTTTTTCAGGTACTGCTGAAGAACAGTGAACAAAATTTAAGATGCCTACAAAATCTCGAGTTCAAAAAACGCTAAAAAAAAAACTATATTTGAGGACAACTGGAGGACCAAAGTTAGTAGAAGATGCTGATGTTGGGAAAAAGAAAAAATCTTCTGGTAAGCAAAAAAAACATTTCCTAAACAAAATATTGAAAACAAACAAAAATGTACAAAATGTCTGTTCTCGGAAAAATGTAACAAAACCTACAGAACAGCAAAAAATTGAGGATTTAGTTAATGCAAATATACCTTCTGCAATTGAAAAGTTTAACATAAACAGAAAAACAGCATTTAAAGAGATACGTAGAAAAATGTTTCAGAGAAGAGTTATGTCCAATTTGATAAAGGATATAAAGAAATATAAGCAAAAGGCTAAATATTATAAGAGAAAAAAAGAAATTGAAGCCATTGCAGCAAAAGCATTAGAATTAAAAAGGAAACTATTCATATTAATTTTGAATAGGATGCGTACATTAGATAAAATGGTTAATGTACTGAAATCACAAAGCAAAAGCAAAAGAGTAGTGAACAGAACAAACTTTTGTAAAGTGTTTTTAGGAAAGTGGATGCATAGTTCAAGTAGTGAACCTTTTTTTAATGAAGAAAGCTATTTTCAAAGTAATAGTTTGCTGCATGCAGTTGACACCAGAGGTCGTTCATACGAAGTAAAAAATGGTTGCATAATGGAGAAGGAGATAATGGTTCCAAGAGATGAGGTACAAGTGATGGCAGATGAGGCAATGGGGAGACGTCCTAAAGCCCCAGTGTACACTTGGAATTGTAGTAGTATTTGCACTGTGCGTCAGGAATCTATTGACAGATTTCGAGAGTTTCTAAGAGAATATAGTAAAAAAAGTGTAAAACAAAAGATTAAGGTGCTTCAAAGTCTGGATCCATGCAGAGTGAGAGAGAATACTGGTTTGCAGGGTCATTCTCTTGCTTGTCTATCTAGAAAAGTGTGCAATAGTGTTTTCCATCATTTTAGGATGCTGGCTGTTCATCATACTGAAATGAGAAAGTTTGTGAGACGGTTGTATTTTGCCAAAAGTCCAGCAATAAAGTTAAATGAATTGAATAGGGCTCTGTTCCGAGGAACGGTATCAGATGTAGAGAAGGTTGTTGATGAAATTCAGTTTTGTTACTTTGGTCCTGAAGAAAACAGTGCAGAGAAGGACACAGTAAATGAGGCAGAAGTGGAAGAGAATGTAGAACCCTCTGTAAGTAACACATTTAATGATCACATAACAAAATTTGCAATAGTCTCTAATGAAAGACCAAATGTTACTTGTATTTGTTGCCGCAGAACTCATTATAGAAAACAAACTAGGAATGTTGATCTCTACAGAAAGAGTGAAAATGAAGATAATTATAAGTGGATGGATTTTGCCACATATATATTTCTTGAAAATTGTTTTGAATTGGGTGAAGATCAGCGTATTTGTAAATACTGCTACAACAAGTTAGAGGAAAATAGAATGCCGACCAGAGCTGTACATAATAATTTAGAATTGGATGCTATTCCCGCTGAACTTTCTGAATTAAATACATATGAGTCTATACTCATTCAATGTGTTCATCCGTTCCAGACCATAGTACGTATGGAGCCCAAAACTGGTAAATTACCTCCTTCAGATTTACTGAGAGGTTTAAAAGGTAGAGTGGTGTATTTGCCCTTGGATTTGAAAAAAAATATGGAAACTATTGATGCAGATACTTTGGAAACTGAACCATTAATTATTCTGGTTAATGGTGTCCCTACAAAGAATAAGAAGATTTGGCAGGAGCTGGTAGATGTGCGGAAAGTACAAAGAGCAAATTTGTATTTGAAAAAAAATAACAAATGGTATGAATCAATTTATATACAAGAAGAAGAAGAAGAAGAAGAAGATTTACAAGGAGACACAGAAACACCAACTGGACAAATTGAAAAAGTGGACAAGTCAAAGGAAGAAGAAATTTATGAACATTTTAGCATACATCCTCTCCATTCGAAAGAAGTTATGGGAGACAATATTGATCTCTTTCAGATGAAGAAAGCAAAAGGAAATCCCGTGAGTGTATGGGAGGAGAGCTTGGAAGCTCGATGTTTTCCCCAGCTGTTTCCTACAGGAAAAGGAGGACGATACGATGAACGTCCAGAACAGATTCCAGCTTCTGAGTATCGGACTACAAGACTATATGCTGAAGATCCCAGATTTCGACAAAGTATCCCTTATTTGTTCCATCTTTTATTTGAAAGCGACTTGTCTGCACTGTCTTATGCAGTAAATCACATTTTAAAAAGTGGAGTACATTTACAAAATGTGTCTGCTAAGGATTTTATGGAGAAAGTGCAGCACCGAGATGATCATTTGGAAACACAACTGATCAATCTGATGGCTTGTCAGCGTGGGACAAATGAATATTGGTACCGACGCCATGGTGAACTAAAATGCATGTTACGCAACTTAGGAACACCAACATGGTTCCTTACCCTAAGCTGCGCCGAGTACGCTTGGGATGATTTACTGGATTTACTACGAGAGGCCAATTCAAACATTGAAAACATCGAATACAAGACAGCAGGAGAACTGTGCTCATTGGATCCGGTTAATGTTTGCAGATATTTCAATCATAGATTTGAGGCTATGATGTCCTTCATCTGCAATAAAAAAAATCCACCCCTTGGAGAAGTAGTGGATTTCTTTTGGAGAAAAGAGTACCAGGCAAGAGGTGCTCCTCATATTCATATGCTGCTGTGGATCAAGGATGCCCCAAAGTTTGGAACAGATACTGATGAAGCAGTGTTATCTTACATTGAAGAATATGCAACATGTGCTATACCTAAAAGCACAGAAGAGAACAAGTTAAAGGAGCAAGTTCTACGTTTCCAAAGTCATCGGTGTGGAAAATACTGTCGACGGAAATACAAGAGCAAAGAAAAATACTACACTAAATGTCGATTTGGATTTCCTAGACCTGTTCTTACAAATGGAAGAGTCAACAGTTTTATGTCAGCTGTGAGACATACTATCACAAGAAAATCACCTAAGAATACCTACAACCTTAAAAGAAAAGAAGAATCAAAAAATATAAATGACTACAACCCAGTCATTTTATCCATGTGGAACGCTAACATGGATATACAGTATGTTGCTGACAATTCCATTGCTGTTGCTCGATATGTAACGTCTTACATTACAAAATCAGAAAAAACAGAATTGAAGGAAATGTGGGAAGAGATTTCTCACGAGAAGACTGTCAGTAAGAAGCTGTACAGTTTCAGTTTGAAGATGTTATCGCATCGAGAAATTGGATCCTACGAATGTTCAGATAGGTTATCTTCTGCAAGTCTCTACTCGAAGTCAAGAAGAATAATTTGGGCAAGTTTAGGCCTTGCAGCAATGAGAAATCGGGTACTGAAATCTGTTGGAGAAATTGAATATTTGGCTGAGAATGACCCAGAAAGTACAGACATATTGAAAACAAACATGTTGGACACATATTATCCCAAGAGAAGTCATCATCTGGAGAACATGTGTCTCTATGAAGTGCTGCAGAACTACATTTATTCACGGAAAGCTGCAGAAGACATCAACAGTGGAAAATATAAAGTTGTTGGTGAAGAAGGATGTTTGGTGAAGCAAACCAAAGGAAGTTTGATAAATCACCGGAAGCTGAGTTGCGACACTACCGACAAGAAAGAATTTTACTACTTGGCTCTTTTACAGTTGTTTAAACCATGGCGTACAGAGGATGAACTACTGGGAGAATTCCAGAGCTATGAAGATTCTTTTAATGCTTGCAAAGACAGCATACAATGCAGTACATTCTCAACTTATCTGCAAATGTTAAATGAAGAAATTGAACTGGAAACTACAATTGCAGCAGAAATAGCTAGAGACAGTTCTCAGGACAGCCAAAGTTCAGGAACATACAGTCAAGATCCCCTAGGACAACCAATCGTTGAAAATGAAGCATCAATAGCCATGAATGAAGTGGAAACGGCTATGAATCAAGCTCAAGAAGAATTTATAGACTTAGAAAATTTGGAAAGACAACTGAATCAAGAGCAGCAACAAATTTATGAAGAGATCAAAAACAAAATTGATCACGGATTTCTACATATCAAAAAAGAGTGCTCATGCACATCATTTCATCCAATCAGGATGTATGTAAGCGGACAAGCTGGCACTGGAAAAAGTTTCCTAATTAAAGTCATCAGAAGCTACCTAAAGCAAAAAACGGATTCTACTTTGTCTTGTGTGGTTACTGCTCCAACTGGGTTAGCAGCATATAACATAAAAGGAATCACCTTACATCGTTTGCTAATGTTACCAGTGGAGCATGAGAACACAATACAATTCAACAAGCTAACTGGAGAAGCATCCTTAGAAGTGTCAAGAGTATTGAAGAAGATGCAAGTTCTCATTATTGATGAGGTGAGCATGGTATCAAACTTAATGCTTGCCTTTGTGCATTTAAGAATGCAGCAAATTTTGAAGACAGACTATGACGTGTTATTTGGTGGAAAACACGTCATAGTTTTTGGGGATCTTTTGCAACTTACTCCAGTTAAAGGACAACCAGTGTTTAATACTGTGACACATGAAGACACGAAGAAGTCATTGGGAAGCATTGGAAATACAAATATATGGTCCTTCTTTGAGTACAAGGAACTTACAACTAATATGAGGCAAGCAAACGATGAAGAATATGGAAGTATTCTGAAAGATATCAGAATTGGACTACTCACAGAAGTTGGCAAAAAAGCATTACAGAGTCGGCTGTTACATAACTTATTTCCAAAGGAAGAAATAGTTGCAGAGAAAATATACAAGAATATTGCAGAAAACAAAAGTGTCATCTGCTTAATGCCAACTCTACGTGAATGCTCAATATTTAATGAGGAGCTTTTGAAATTGGAAAATGAAGACATCATGAAATTGGAAGCAGTGGACAAAATTGAGGATGGAAGAATTACTGTCACAGTAACAGGCAAACTGAAAAATAAATTGGACTCACTAGAGAAGAATATCTCCAAAACAGCAGGATTAGAAAAAAATCTATATGTTTGCATGAACTGTAGAGTGTTTTTAAGGAGAAATTTGGATGTTGAAAAAGGCTTAGTGAATGGAGCGATGGGAAGAGTTGTGGGTTTTATTAATTATCAGAAAAAAGATGGAATTGAATGTTTAAAAATAAAATTTGATCACATAGAGGAAGTTAAAGACATTTGTCGTTGTTCAGTTCGTTTCATGCTTGTGAAAGACTTATATGTACGTAGGAAGCAGTTTCCGTTTTCACTAGCATATGCTGTAACTATCCACAAGTCTCAAGGATTGACTGTAGATTGTGCATTTGTGAACATTGGTTCAACTGTGTTCAAAGAAGGTATGGCATATGTAGCTTTGTCACGAGTCAAAACATTATCAGGTTTATTCATGATTGACTTTGATGATTCAAAAGTTAGTGCTGATACAAACTGTGTAAAGGAGTATAATAGATTAAGAAGAACCTATGCTCCTCATTTAGGTCAGTATCCTGTGTTGGAGAAACGTGTAGTTTCTCGTAAAAGGAGAAATGAGAATATCTGTAATGAAGATGTAGAGAAGAGGAAAAAAAAGAGGAGTGATGTAATTGCAAGCAAAAAGAATAAGGAAAATGAAGAACAGGTTGTAGGATGTCATTTTGAAAATAGCTCTGGTGTCAACTGCTACGCTAATGTAGTGCTGAATGTTGTATTTTATCTGGAAAGTTTGCAAGAGCAGATAATAGTAAATCAGGGAAAAAGATTCTGTTCAGAGCTCAGTCTCCTTTTTCAAAAGCTGAGTAAAGATAAAACTCAAATAGAAAGTGCTACTGACATTAGAAAACTTTTAGATGTATGTTCAGGACGAACACAGTTTTCTCAAAATGTACAGCAAGACGCACAGGAATTCTTGTTGTTTTTTCTTCAGGTAGTGGAAGAAGAAGGAGTTCCCATTGACATTTTTTTTGGTCTCTCTTATAAATGGGAACATAGTTGTGAAAATTGTTATAATATATGTGGCTCTATTGTTGATAATGAAAGGTTTATTTATTTGACATTGCCAGAGAGTAAAACAGTCACTTTTGCAAAATTAGTTAAAGATGCTAATCATAGCATGAAATGTGGTGAGTGTAATTCTGACATGTTTTCAACATTAATTTTAAGGGAATACGGACAGTATGTAATTTTAATGATGCAACGATGTAGAGCTGATGGTTCAAAATTGGATACTTTAATAAAGAAGTTTACAGGACAGCAATTATCAATTTCAGGAAAAACTTTTGTAACTGTTGCAATAATTTTCCATGATGGACCTACTGTTACTTCTGGACATTACACAGTTTATCTTAAATGTGAAAAAGGCTGGACACTGTGTAATGATTCCCAATTGATTTTCAAACAACGTTTGCCTTTTGATTTAGCAAATTCCTATCTAATCTTTCTGAAACCTAAATTTTAGAGTGACTTGGCAAGATCTGGACAAAATAATTTTACCATTTTACTGGATTACCATTGCAATTTTGTAGAAAAAATATTTTTTAAAATTATCATTTGGCCTAAAGGAAAGATAACCAATTGTAATGTGGACTTTTTAAATTTTTAATGCAATTTTGAAAAACCAATAATTTAGAGATAATCGGTAACTTCTGCACATTTTAAATTTTGGAATGCTATTGGACTGCCATTGGAAATTTTTACAAAAATGATTTAAAAAATTACTATTTGGCCATGTGGAAAAGTAACCAATTCTATTGTGGACTAAATAAATTATTCAAAAAATTTTTGTGAACCAAAATGTTACAGAGAATCGGTGAGATC
The DNA here is from genome assembly GCF_964204655.1 of Triturus cristatus. Classification (NCBI taxonomy): domain Eukaryota; kingdom Metazoa; phylum Chordata; class Amphibia; order Caudata; family Salamandridae; genus Triturus; species Triturus cristatus. The sequence goes on from NC_140591.1 coordinate 506,766,071, forward strand.
TGGACAGATTAAACTTTAGAATTTTAATGGTTTTCCCTTGGAAATTTATTCCAGGGAAAAAAAAAAATACAATTTGGCCTAAAGGAAATAAAATCAGATGTATTTTGGAGTTATTTGAGATATAATATTGTGATTATACTCCTGAAACAAAAATATCAGACGGTATTTTAAAGAAAAAAGTATTGTTTTTAGATGATATTTTTTTAGAATAATATGCATTTCTGTAATGATAAGTTTAAGTGAGAAGAGATTCTGGGCTTTTTTAATACAATCTTTGAGATTGTTATTTTTTTTTGCCCGCTGTAAAATGATGAATGCAATTGCTTTCACAATTTATAGTGAAATGCAATATATTCTGAAAACAGCAAAAATAAGGCAAAAATATTTTTTGGTAAAAAATGTAAATATGTGTACTGTATTATAAAATGGTTTAAAAATATTAATACTTTTTTCTTTTTTTTCAGATCGATATAGAAAATTTTCGTAAACTACAACCATTTAAAAAACTATTTTTTAAAAAAACAAATGAATAAATATTTTTTTCAGTGAGTATGGTAAGTCAATAGTAATAATTGTAGTCTCTCAAGGACCTTGTAATGTGAAAAATGATTTTTAGTGTTTTTTTTAAAAAATAAAAAAAAGGTACGCTTACCGTACGCGTACGGTAAAAAAAAAAAAAAAAGTTTTTTAAAAAAAGTGTAAAAAAAAGATGAAAGATAAGGTTGGCTCTTAAAAGAACCGTTGTGTTCATGCAGGGACAGAGGAAAGGAACCATGGGAAAATCATTCAAAGCTACAAATGTGCTGATCTATTTTGTTATTCACTAGGGAAACACTGGTCTCCCTATAACAAATTAGAGCTTTACAAAATGTGCAATGAATATCAACCTTCCGAAATCGAGGGTTCATTTCCAGAGGGCCAGCAAAAGGAGATTCTCCCCCCACAGATGAAGGGCTCACCTGAGCTGCAGAAGAAGGAGTAAGCTCTGCAGGTGATGGTCCAGGCTGAGCTGCTGTGGATGTACTGGCTCGTCTTTCTGAAGAGTTACCTCCAAAAAGTTGAGCATGTGTCCTTTTGTGTACATCCTTGAGGTGCCTCATCATGGTGTGATTCCCAAAGGAATACTTCCTGTCAGGATTACCTCTAGAAAGTACACGCTTACACAGCTTGCAAGTAACTAAGGGTGCATTCACCTTTTGCTGGCCTTCTGGAAAAGTAAAATAATCCCAAACATAAGAAGGCTTTACTTTCCTCGCTCTCTGCCTCAAGACAGTGCTGCTGGTGCTAGCCTCACTCTCAGAAGAGCTCTGCTGTTCTGCCATCGTATCCCAAAGACAAACCAGCTCCTTCTCCCAAGGGATCACAAGCAGAAATGAGGGGAATGGGTGTGGTGTAGGAGAGTTCTAGAACTGAAAGTAGTTTCAACCAATCAAAAGTTGTGTTTCATGATCACATGACCTACCGTACGCTTACGGTACGCTTACGGTGCGCTTACGGCAAAAAGTACGCGTGCGCGTAAAAAAGACACGCGCTTGCGCGCATGCGCATAACAGTCATTTCCCGGCACTTCCGCGTAACGTGCGCGTGTTGCGTAAGCGCGCACGCGTCCCACGCGCAGTACGCGCGCTACGCAAAGTACGTAACTATACGCAAGCAGCGTAGATAGATTACGGACGTTGCGTAAACCGTACGCTTACCGTGAGCTTACGGTACGCGTACTATAAAAAAAAAAAAAAATAAAAAAAAAAAAAATCTAGAAATAAATTTTACTTGTTTATTTAAAAAAATGTATATAAAATAAATATTTAATGATTTTAAAAAATGAAGCATAGTCTTTATAAAAGGTAAAAAATTAAATTAAAAATATGTTTGAAAAAAATGAAGAAAAAAAAAAAAAAATTAGCATTTAAAAAACCTTGCAAATTCACTGAAAAAACCATAGGTTTCACACACGTTATAGTTAGGAATTAGCATTTAAAAAACCTTAGAAATTCACTGAAAAAACCATAGGTTTCACACACGTTATAGTTAGGAATTAGCATTTAAAAAACCTTAGAAATTCAGTGAAAAAACCATAGGTTTCACACACGTTATAGTTAGGAATTAGCATTTAAAAAACCTTAGAAATTCAGTGAAAAAACCATAGGTTTCACACATGTTATAGTTAGCTGGACATTTTACTCGTAAAAAACCAATGAAATTGCCCCGTTATAGTTAGTTCAGCTAACTATAACTCGCGCGCCCGCAATGCACTGCTGATGACGTCACATATTACATCACTCATGGCATGGTCAGTGACATCACTCATGACATCACTGATGACATCTCAAATGACATCACTGATGACATCACTGATGACATCATCCTTGTGATAGAGTGGCAGACCTCCTCTCACCTTAATATAATCTTTGATACACACATTCAAAAATAGAGACTAAAAATTTCAAAACAATGGACATACCAATACCAGTTACAACAACCTCATCAGTAATTTAAAGATCCACATACACATCCACTCATTCACCAACAGTCCTACACAGTCACTCATACATATACTCACTCATCATATGTACTCATACATCTATACATCCTGTTACACAATGCCACTCATCCATAGAGTTACTCACACACATAGTCACTCATGCTAAAAAAGAATAAAACATACATTTACTTGCATATACAGTAATACACACACCACCATACTTACTTCTACGGAAACTTACACATACTTAGTCTTTTAAACAATCACTTATAGAAACACATACTTATTCATACAGGAACTCTTTCAATCTATCCCTCTCATATATACTCACATATATACACCAATACTCACATATACTAGTTTAAAACATATGTAGTTACTCCTGAAGACACTATTGAGACAGTCATTCACTCACTAACACACCCATACACACACTCATCCACCCATACAGTCCTGCACACATGCTGTGTTCAACACATACAAACAGTGAGTCACTCATTCATGCATCTATGCACTACGTAATACCCCCCACCGTACCATGCAGACACTCAGACTGATACTCAAAAAAACAACTAATAACCTATATAGACACCCATGTAGCTACTCACCAACCCATGCAGCCACTTATACACAAAGTGAGAGATACACTTAATCAGTCAGTTACACAATCAATTTTTCAAAAACAAATCATCCATTTAGACACTTATATACCCATTTATTCTTCCATCGACCTTGAGATATACATATATAAAACATATTTAATTTTCAGAAAAACCCACATTCACTGGATGATGTCATCAGTGATGTCATCAGTGATGTCATTTGAGATGTCATCAGTGATGTCATGAGTGATGTCACTGACCATGCCATGAGTGATGTAATATGTGACATCATCAGCAGTGCATTGCGGGCGCGCGAGTTATAGTTAGCTGAACTAACTATAACGGGGCAATTTCATTGGTTTTTTACGAGTAAAATGTCCAGCTAACTATAACATGTGTGAAACCTATGGTTTTTTCACTGAATTTCTAAGGTTTTTTAAATGCTAATTCCTAACTATAACGTGTGTGAAACCTATGGTTTTTTCACTGAATATATATATATATATATATATATATATATATACACATATATATATATCCACAACTGCCCACTCCGGAAAGAAGAGGTAGAGGCCACTCAGGGGAGACGTCGGAAGATCTTTATTAAATACAGTGTGTGCAAAATGCATTCCGGCCTTACGGCCTTCCTCAGATGCCGCCATATGCAAAGAATAGCTCCACCCCCACCTTTGAATGTCCAGTGTCTCTCTCATTGGCGGAAATCTGCTGACCCATGGCCATGTGATATCAACTCAGCTGCAGTTCTGCCACAACTACAGCTCCCAGAATGGTGTGTATCCAGGTAAGTGTTGCATGGGAGAGACAAATTCCTGGAAAGGTGCGAAGTGCTCAAATGCAGAGTCTTTACTAAAAATAACGGTCTCCCTTGGGTCCCCTTTGACGCTCCAGCCTCCTTGTACGAGTGCCTGCAGGGTCGTGAGACAGAATAGCAATGTATCTGCCTCCTCGTCAGTGACGATCTGCACCTCGCAGCGGTCCCAAACTAGGCATGCACTCAGAGGCGGGCCGGAGTCATATCAATACCTTGATACTTGAAGAAGCTGCAAGCAGCGGGGAGCCAGTGATACTCCGGCCTCTTGACGGAACGGGCCTCCAAACGCGCCTCTGGCAAGCGCGAACACATCCACAACTGCCCACTCTGGAAAGAAGAGGTAGAGGCCACTCAGGGGAGACGTCGGAAGATCTTTATTAAATACAGCGTGTGCATAATGCATTTCAGCCTTACGGCCTTCCTCAGATGCCGCCATATGCAAAGAATAGCTCCACCCCCACCTTTGAATGTCCAGTGTCTCTCTCATTGGCGGAATTCCGCTGACCCATGGCCATGTGATATCAACTCAGCTGCAGTTCTGCCACAACTACAGCTCCCAGAATGCTGTGTATCCAGGTAAGTGTTGCATGGGAGAGACATATTCCTGGAAAGGTGCGAAGTGTTCAAATGCAGAGTCTTTACTAAAAATAACGGTCTCCCTTGGGTCCCCTTTGATGCTCCAGCCTCCTTGTACGAGTGCCTGCAGGGACGTGAGACAGAATAGCAATGTATCTGCCTCCTCGTCAATGACGATCTGCACCTCGCAGCGGTCCCAAACTAGGCATGCACTCAGAGGCGGGCCGGAGTCATATCAATACCTTGATACTTGAAGAAGCTGCAAGCAGTGGGGAGCCAGTGATACTCCGGCCTCTTGACGGTACGGGGCCTCCAAACGCGCCTCTGGCAAGCGCGAACACATCCACAACTGCCCGCTCTCGAAAGAAGAGGTAGAGGCCACTTAGGGGAGACGTCGGAAGATCTTTATTAAATACAGCGTGTACATAATGCATTTCAGCCTTACGGCCTTCCTCAGATGCCGCCATATGCAAAGAATAGCTCCACCCCCACCTTTGAATGTCCAGTGTCTCTCTCATTGGCGGAAATCCGCTGACCCATGGCCATGTGATATCAACTCAGCTGCAGTTCTGCCACAACTACAGCTCCCAGAATGCTGTCTATCCAGGTAAGTGTTGCATGGGAGAGACAAATTCTTGGAAAGGTGCAAAGTGTTCAAATGCAGAGTCTTTACTAACAATAACGGTCTCCCTTGGGTCCCCTTTGATGCTCCAGCCTCCTTGTACGAGTGCCTGCAGGGTCGTGAGACAGAATAGCAATGTATCTGCCTCCTCGTCAATGACGATCTGCACCTCGCAGCGGTCCAAAACTAGGCATGCACTCAGGGGCAGGCCGGAGTCATATCAATACCTTGATACTTAAAGAAGCTGCAAGCAGCGGGGAGCCAGTGATACTCCGGCCTCTTGACGGAACGGGCCTCCAAACGCGCCTCTGGCAAGCGCAAACACATCCACAACTGCCCACTCCAGAAAGAAGAGGTAGAGGCCACTCAGGGGAGACGTCGGAAGATCTTTGTTAAATACAGCGTGTGCATAATGCATTTCAGCCTTACGGCATTCCTCAGATGCCGCCATATGCAAAGAATAGCTCCACCCCCACCTTTGAATGTCCAGTGTCTCTCTCATTGGCGGAATTCCGCTGACCCATGGCCATGTGATATCAACTCAGCTGCAGTTCTGCCACAACTACAGCTCCCAGAATGCTGTGTATCCAGGTAAGTGTTGCATGGGAGAGACAAATTCCTGGAAAGGTGCAAAGTGTTCAAATGCAGAGTCTTTACTAACAATAACGGTCTCCCTTGGGTCCCCTTTGACGTTCCAGCCTCCTTGTACGAGTGCCTGCAGGGTCATGAGACAGAACAGCAATGTATCTGCCTCCTATATATAAAGAAGGAATTTCAAATGTTCTCCCAGCATAGGGAGATATTAGATTAGTAAAGGTAGGCAGAATTTGCACTTTGTTGTCTACTCGTTACCACCACAGTGTGCATTACTGTGTGAATACAAGCAACTCTCACCATATTTTTTCATTAAACATTTCAGTCAAGCACAGTATGAGAGGAAGCACTACCACATTTTTAACTGAAATCAAATTGGATCACCCTGCTTGCCTGAACAATGGGATTATTGCCTGACTTTCCTGAGCATGTATAGACTGAGGTTGTAAACACTTTCAGATTAAACTGGTCCACGGTAAGTACTATTTGTGTGGTTCTCATAGCTTGCCTGCACTGGTCTAATTGCAGCAAAAACAGAGCAGGGTAACTCCTGTAGAGGGTTACTCATAAGGTTTAAACATTAAAAAGACATCACAGACCTCAAGAAAATCGGATACCTTATCTATGATTCATCTTCATGCTGGCTCGCTGGTGCACTATACTGGGGGACAGTTCCTGTCGCATCTCCCTCATGGCTACATTCTGCTACAAAGCTCAGCGAAGTGCCACCACATGGACTCACCGCAGGAGCATTGCTTTCATGAGGAGGGGCTGCAGCCATCTCTGTGCTCCAGAGGATCAGACCTGCTGTCGGCCCCTTCCCTCAATCGGTGAGTTGTTAATCACTGTGGCTCGAACAACATTTACCTGCTGCAGCTCTGATGCACTCACCACCTGATGTGGCTGTTCCCTTATGACTAGGAAAGGTGCTATGTCCTGCTACTGTGTATTTTGACTGCCCGCATATGCCATTCATGGAATCTAGGACTGCCATTTTGGACTCTATCTTGTCTTCCCCATCACCTTTTGACCTTACAACTTCAGTTATACTGTCACTAAAAAAGGACTACCATAACCCAGGTGCCCCTGGAGTTCCCCATCCATCCCATTTTACCTTCCACCTTATAATAGTAACTGAAAGAGGACTACCAGGACCCAGGCTTCTCTTCCACCTGCAATTCAACTATCATTGGCTGGCCCCAACCTAAAATCAAGTGCACAAATTATCTCTTATACCTCATATCTTATAATAGAAACTGACAGAGGAATATCATAACTGAGGTTCCTCTTCCAACTCCAATTTATGTAGTCATATTAGAAAAAGCTGGCTCCAAACCAAAATCAATTATGCGTATTACACCATCATTTGTTTGATGAGAACTCACCCCTCTACCCACAACTTACTCATATGAAATTACCAAAACCTTTCCTGCAATTATTTGCCGGTTCCATTATAGCAATCCTAACTTGGACTATCTATGTTTACCTTTTCTTTTGCAGTTCATTTAAAAATGTCGAACCTGTCTAATACAAAATGTGGTCTTCTCCTTATGAAGCTTGCCTATTCCAACATGGCGCTGGTTCACTTCTTTGTTAAATTCGGGCACTATTGCACGATATTGTATGCTAAAATATATTAGCTGAACTAGTATAATTTACTGTCAAATGGTAGTATATAAAATAATGGCAAACAATGTTGAACATGATTGCATGTAGTATTATTACTAAGAAAGCATGGATATTCCATGTCCCGTCTCCGCTTGCGGTCCATTCAAAGATGGCGATTGCTTGGAATACAAAATGTAGTCTCTCCTCTATGTCAGACACAGCTGTCTTGAGTTCTGATGGTGTTTGGCAGGCTATTTAAATTGCACCTTAAGCCGCAATCTGACAACCGAGATGGACGCCACGCTACCATGCTGGATGATTGAAGATCTGAAAGTAAGTTTAAACTGGGTGCAGTATTAGCTGTTAAAGCAGGGGGCCATCATGCTATTTTTGCATTTTTTTCCCTTTTCGTTTTTGTTGATATTAAATTAACAGAATATGTGGCACAAGTTTAATGCTTTAATACGAGGGCTTAGATTTCGAAACTGTATCATGTGGCTGTATTTAGCAAAATGTTCTCAGGATCTTTTTATCCGTAAACGATTATTAAAAGATGGCAAGCCCGTATTTTACAAATCAAGTCTCGCTTTGAGGGTAAAACTTTAAATTTTGACAATGATGGGCACGTCAATAAAATTCACTTTTGTTAAAATCATAATAAAAAACACCGTCAGGGAGAACATGCCATCCTGTAGAATGACTTAAGCTATGTGGTTGGATGTCATTCCTGCATTCAAAGATGGCGACTGCGTTTCTTATAAAACCAAGTTTTGTTTCGAGCCTCACGTTTTTACATTGTGGGGTGGGTTAATAACACCATGATTCAAATTGTATTAAAAAAAAAAAACAGGGATGACATGCTATTCTGCAGAATGATTAAAGTTATGTGGGGTGATGACGATTCTGTAAACTGCGTGCAACAATAGTGGATGAAACTTGGGAGCCTGTTTTGGTTTACTGTTACGTTGTCTCTACTCAGTAATAAGCGTTATAGTGGTTTAAATTAACAGATTTAAAGATCTGTCTTTTAACATGAGGGAGCTTTAACATGACGTCTCTGATAGAAGTCTCCTCTACCAGAGATGTGTTTTTAAACATGAGGGAGCTTTAGTGTAAACAATGTAAATCCTATGGGAATTCTAAACAACTAGCGATACCATTAGCCTATTGTTATCTCTGTTTAAATTGCTTTTCGTGGAATCTAACAGAGGATGGCTGAGACTTATTGACCACCTACCATGAAACTCAAGCAACTCAATGTATAGTGATGATTGCTACAGTGCACCCTAAATCTAAGGTATGGACACAATTGTATATCTAAAGTTACGAGTGACCATCTCACATTTGAGCTAGAAATAAAAACTCTTTTCACATTTTTATTAGATACAATCAGATGTTATCAGATCCTGAAAAGGAACAGAGCTCTTTCAGAATTGCAGTACAGATCACAAGTAAATGTGCCTGTGGGTAAGAAAATGCTAACTCTTCTAATGTTAATATTGGCCACATTTACCGTACTTGTATTAGACCCACCGCAATTTCTATTCTGACGCTTTAAAAAGTCTGAAGATTAAGAATCATTCTTTGGATAATATGTAAGCAAGAATGTATATGGGTTAGGAAATGTGACCCTATGAATGATTTGGCTGAAAACCTGACTATTGAACAAGAAGGTGTAATATGTGATATAAGCTCGTGAAATCCACAGTGAGTGCATTGTTGGTAAATTCAAAGTCTCAAAGTGATGGGGATAAATTTGTATTGTTGTTGTGTATTGTATTGTTCAGGATATGTATATATTGTATATTAATTTTTGTAAATATATGTGTTATTTGTAGCCCTGAAGAAGTCCGAGAGGACGAAACGCGTTGGCTACGGTCTTTTAATCATGTTGAAAAAATAATTTACGAATAAAGAATTTGATGTAAACAACTTTTCTGAATTGCCATTACTTTGAGAAAATGTGTCAATGTTAATGAATATTAACTAATATTAAGAGTGCTGGACCACTGTGTGTTGCTCGTGGTAAATTGAGACATTCTATGTCTTAGGAGTTTTAGGGGTTTTGAAACTCTGGTCCTTAGCATCTTATCTTAATATAAAAAAAATATACTAGCGATAGGTGCAATTCTGTCTTGCCCCAAACCCAGTTCCTTTTGTGTAAAACTCGATAATCAATGACCTAATATTCTTTACCAGCTGTGGCGTTCAATGGAGGAAAGTCTTATCCTCCGCTCTCAAGGTCACCTCCACCAAGAGGCTACCACATGGCCTCAACAACACAAGGCCTATCGCAACATCTTCTGTGTAGAAGGCTGAAGCCACCATTACCATCTACAACAACAGCACTGTATTTACGCGATCCTCCAACCACAACCTGGAACTCTTTGAGGACCTCTTCCCATCACACTAAATCCATGATCTGCAGTAAAGCAACCTATCCCCTGTCCCCACAACCACCTACCTTCCTACAGAGAGATACTCATATGCCATTCTCACTCCTTCCTTCACATCTTCTCACCATGCTCGTGGGCCTCCCACCCTTGGCCCAACTTCTACCCAGATACCCTCCTTACCCCGAGAACAAGATCCTAACCCAATTCGTCACATCACCACATTACTAAAATGTAAATGTAAATGTAAATGTATGTGTCTTGTAAAGCGCACTGCTGCCCTGAGGCGTCCTGGCGCTGTAGACCGCTGGGGAACCCGTCCTGGCTATCCCTGTGAGATGGTACCTCCAGGGTATCTCCAAGGTGAAACCAGGCATCCTCGGCGAATGTGGGGGGCCGTTGTGGAGATGAGGCAAGCTAATGCCCAGAGTTGCCGAGTGTGTTCCTGGTTAGAGTAGGTACCGAGGCGAGAATTATCGAGTCCGTTTTGACCCTGGTCCACAACCCTGCCGCGTCAGGAATTGAACCCTGGTCCCTGGCCGATTCTCTGCTTGCGGATCTGCCGCCTCTAACCAGTGAGCCACACCTCTAAAAAGCCACACCTCTAAAAAGCACACACCTCTAAAAAGCACCTCCTCACCAGATGGCCACAACCACTCCATAAAATCTCATCCCTCTATCTGCTCCCCTTCCCAACACATAAGTGAATTGAATATCAATGCAAATCATTGGAATTACAATAGCATCTCCCCACATGGTCAAATATCTGTCAATGCAAAGTCATTTCCTGTGCCCACTATTCACAAATCCCCCACTTTTGTATAAAATACCAGATCCCTCCACAACAATACTGCCCACTTACAGGATCCAAATCATACTCAACTCACTTCCCCCTTTACCCAAATCCTCTTTCCACCTAACCCCCAAGCCATGCAACATCACACAATCCTTGACCAACAACATTTCCCTATATCCTATCACCACTATCCACCACAACCCCCCACATGTCTCCTCCGTACCTGGGTAAAATCTCAAAATTCCACACAATTGTCACTCTTCCACTTGGAGACCCTCGTCCCACCTTAAGGCCCATCACTAAATCCAACCTCAAACCTGTTCCCATTTCTCATCAACCCACAACTGTTACCAAAACTAACCTAAAATGTTTGTTACTGAAGTGCTGATCTGCAGTGATAAGTGCGGACGATATTGCTAACCTTATCCTTATTCATGATCTGGATCTCCTATTACTTACTTAAACATGGCTTACTGACACCTCAACCCACAAATTGGACCTTTTACTTCCTCACAGTCATGACATTATTCGTTTGGATCGCTTTAACCATCTGGGTGGGGACATTGCCGGTATTCACCAGAACAGTCCCTTAATAAAACAAACTTCCACTAAATCTCTATCCTCATACAAATATCTTGGGATCAACATCTCAACTAATGACAATACAACGTGTATATCGTGCATGAGATCTACCACCCTTCCGGTAACAATCACTCATTCATAGAACAAATCATGGAGATCATCTCGACCAATAACAGATCCCACAATATCCTGATTTTTCTCTGGTGACTTCAATTCCACTAGAATGTCACAAATGACCTTTTGTTTAAAATCTTCAAATTCTGCCTAAATGACCTCAACCTGGTTCAAGCCTGCAACAGCCCTACCCTTAATAAAGATGTGAAGGAAGGAGTGAGAATGGCATATGAGTATCTCTCTGTAGGAAGGTAGGTGGTTGTGGGGACAGGGGATAGGTTGCTTTACTGCAGATCATGGATTTAGTGTGATGGGAAGAGGTCCTCAAAGAGTTCCAGGTTGTGGTTGGAGGATCGTGTAAATACAGTGCTGTTGTTGTAGATGGTAATGGTGGCTTCAGCCTTCTACACAGAAGATGTTGCGATAGGCCTTGTGTTGTTGAGGCCATGTGGTAGCCTCTTGGTGGAGGTGACCTTGAGAGCGGAGGATAAGACTTTCCTCCATTGAACGCCACAGCTGGTAAAGAATATTAGGTCATTGATTATCGAGTTTTACACAAAAGGAACTGGGTTTGGGGCAAGACAGAATTGCACCTATCTCTAGTATATTTTTTTTATATTAAGATAAGATGCTAAGGACCAGAGTTTCAAAACCCCTAAAACTCCTAAGACATAGAATGTCTCAATTTACCACGAGCAACACACAGTGGTCCAGCACTCTTAATATTAGTTAATATTCATTAACATTGACACATTTTCTCAAAGTAATGGCAATTCAGAAAAGTTGTTTACATCAAATTCTTTATTCGTAAATTATTTTTTCAACATGATTAAAAGACCGTAGCCAACGCGTTTCGTCCTCTCGGACTTCTTCAGGGCTACAAATAACACATATATTTACAAAAATTAATATACAATATATACATATCCTGAACAATACAATACACAACAACAATACAAATTTATCCCCATCACTTTGAGACTTTGAATTTACCAACAATGCAATCACTGTGGATTTCATGAGCTTATATCACATATTACACCTTCTTGTTCAATAGTCAGGTTTTCAGCCAAATCATTCATAGGGTCACATTTCCTAACCCATATACATTCTTGCTTACATATTATCCAAAGAATGATTCTTAATCTTCAGACTTTTTAAAGCGTCAGAATAGAAATTGCGGTGGGTCTAATACAAGTACGGTAAATGTGGCCAATATTAACAATAGAAGAGTTAGCATTTTCTTACCCACAGGCACATTTACTTGTGATCTGTACTGCAATTCTGAAAGAGCTCTGTTCCTTTTCAGGATCTGATAACATCTGATTGTATCTAATAAAAATGTGAAAAGAGTTTTTATTTCTAGCTCAAATGTGAGATGGTCACTCGTAACTTTAGATATACAATTGTGTCCATACCTTAGATTTAGGGTGCACTGTAGCAATCATCACTATACATTGAGTTGCTTGAGTTTCATGGTAGGTGGTCAATAAGTCTCAGCCATCCTCTGTTAGATTCCACGAAAAGCAATTTAAACAGAGATAACAATAGGCTAATGGTATCGCTAGTTGTTTAGAATTCCCATAGGATTTACATTGTTTACACTAAAGCTCCCTCATGTTTAAAAACACATCTCTGGTAGAGGAGACTTCTATCAGAGACGTCATGTTAAAGCTCCCTCATGTTAAAAGACAGATCTTTAAACCACTATAACGCTTATTACTGAGTAGAGACAACGTAACAGTAAACCAAAACAGGCTCCCAAGTTTCATCCACTATTGTTGCACGCAGTTTACAGAATCGTCATCACCCCACATAACTTTAATCATTCTGCAGAATAGCATGTCATCCCTGTTTTTTTTTTTTAATACAATTTGAATCATGGTGTTATTAACCCACCCCACAATGTAAAAACGTGAGGCTCGAAACAAAACTTGGTTTTATAAGAAACGCAGTCGCCATCTTTGAATGCAGGAATGACATCCAACCACATAGCTTAAGTCATTCTACAGGATGGCATGTTCTCCCTGACGGTGTCTTTTATTATGATTTTAACAAAAGTGAATTTTATCGACGTGCCCATCATTGTCAAAATTTAAAGTTTTACCCTCAAAGCGAGACTTGATTTGTAAAATACGGGCTTGCCATCTTTTAATAATCGTTTACGGATAAAAAGATCCTGAGAACATTTTGCTAAATACAGCCACATGATACAGTTTCGAAATCTAAGCCCTCGTATTAAAGCATTAAACTTGTGCCACATATTCTGTTAATTTAATATCAACAAAAACGAAAAGGGAAAAAAATGCAAAAATAGCATGATGGCCCCCTGCTTTAACAGCTAATACTGCACCCAGTTTAAACTTACTTTCAGATCTTCAATCATCCAGCATGGTAGCGTGGCGTCCATCTCGGTTGTCAGATTGCGGCTTAAGGTGCAATTTAAATAGCCTGCCAAACACCATCAGAACTCAAGACAGCTGTGTCTGACATAGAGGAGAGACTACATTTTGTATTCCAAGCAATCGCCATCTTTGAATGGACCGCAAGCGGAGACGGGACATGGAATATCCATGCTTTCTTAGTAATAATACTACATGCAATCATGTTCAACATTGTTTGCCATTATTTTATATACTACCATTTGACAGTAAATTATACTAGTTCAGCTAATATATTTTAGCATACAATATCGTGCAATAGTGCCCGAATTTAACAAAGAAGTGAACCAGCGCCATGTTGGAATAGGCAAGCTTCATAAGGAGAAGACCACATTTTGTATTAGACAGGTTCGACATTTTTAAATGAACTGCAAAAGAAAAGGTAAACATAGATAGTCCAAGTTAGGATTGCTATAATGGAACCGGCAAATAATTGCAGGAAAGGTTTTGGTAATTTCATATGAGTAAGTTGTGGGTAGAGGGGTGAGTTCTCATCAAACAAATGATGGTGTAATACGCATAATTGATTTTGGTTTGGAGCCATCTTTTTCTAATATGACTACATAAATTGGAGTTGGAAGAGGAACCTCAGTTATGATATTCCTCTGTCAGTTTCTATTATAAGATATGGGGTATAAGAGATAATTTGTGCACTTGATTTTAGGTTGGGGCCAGCCAATGACAGTTGAATTGCAGGTGGAAGAGAAGCCTGGGTCCTGGTAGTCCTCTTTCAGTTACTATTATAAGGTGGAAGGTAAAATGGGATGGATGGGGAACTCCAGGGGCACCTGGGTTATGGTAGTCCTTTTTTAGTGACAGTATAACTGAAGTCGTAAGGTCAAAAGGTGATGGGGAAGACAAGATAGAGTCCAAAATGGCAGTCCTAGATTCCATGAATGGCATATGCGGGCAGTCAAAATACACAGTAGCAGGACATAGCACCTTTCCTAGTCATAAGGGAACAGCCACATCAGGTGGTGAGTGCATCAGAGCTGCAGCAGGTAAATGTTGTTCGAGCCACAGTGATTAACAACTCACTGATTGAGGGAAGGGGCCGACAGCAGGTCTGATCCTCTGGAGCACAGAGATGGCTGCAGCCCCTCCTCATGAAAGCAATGCTCCTGCGGTGAGTCCATGTGGTGGCACTTCGCTGAGCTTTGTAGCAGAATGTAGCCATGAGGGAGATGCGACAGGAACTGTCCCCCAGTATAGTGCACCAGCGAGCCAGCATGAAGATGAATCATAGATAAGGTATCCGATTTTCTTGAGGTCTGTGATGTCTTTTTAATGTTTAAACCTTATGAGTAACCCTCTACAGGAGTTACCCTGCTCTGTTTTTGCTGCAATTAGACCAGTGCAGGCAAGCTATGAGAACCACACAAATAGTACTTACCGTGGACCAGTTTAATCTGAAAGTGTTTACAACCTCAGTCTATACATGCTCAGGAAAGTCAGGCAATAATCCCATTGTTCAGGCAAGCAGGGTGATCCAATTTGATTTCAGTTAAAAATGTGGTAGTGCTTCCTCTCATACTGTGCTTGACTGAAATGTTTAATGAAAAAATATGGTGAGAGTTGCTTGTATTCACACAGTAATGCACACTGTGGTGGTAACGAGTAGACAACAAAGTGCAAATTCTGCCTACCTTTACTAATCTAATATCTCCCTATGCTGGGAGAACATTTGAAATTCCTTCTTTATATATAGGAGGCAGATACATTGCTGTTCTGTCTCATGACCCTGCAGGCACTCGTACAAGGAGGCTGGAACGTCAAAGGGGACCCAAGGGAGACCGTTATTGTTAGTAAAGACTCTGCATTTGAACACTTTGCACCTTTCCAGGAATTTGTCTCTCCCATGCAACACTTACCTGGATACACAGCATTCTGGGAGCTGTAGTTGTGGCAGAACTGCAGCTGAGTTGATATCACATGGCCATGGGTCAGCGGAATTCCGCCAATGAGAGAGACACTGGACATTCAAAGGTGGGGGTGGAGCTATTCTTTGCATATGGCGGCATCTGAGGAATGCCGTAAGGCTGAAATGCATTATGCACACGCTGTATTAAACAAAGATCTTCCGACGTCTCCCCTGAGTGGCCTCTACCTCTTCTTTCTGGAGTGGGCAGTTGTGGATGTGTTTGCGCTTGCCAGAGGCGCGTTTGGAGGCCCGTTCCGTCAAGAGGCCGGAGTATCACTGGCTCCTCGCTGCTTGCAGCTTCTTTAAGTATCAAGGTATTGATATGACTCCGGCCTGCCTCTGAGTGCATGCCTAGTTTTGGACCGCTGCGAGGTGCAGATCGTCATTGACGAGGAGGCAGATACATTGCTATTCTGTCTCACGACCCTGCAGGCACTCGTACAAGGAGGCTGGAGCATCAAAGGGGACCCAAGGGAGACCGTTATTGTTAGTAAAGACTCTGCATTTGAACACTTTGCACCTTTCCAAGAATTTGTCTCTCCCATGCAACACTTACCTGGATAGACAGCATTCTGGGAGCTGTAGTTGTGGCAGAACTGCAGCTGAGTTGATATCACATGGCCATGGGTCAGCGGATTTCTGCCAATGAGAGAGACACTGGACATTCAAAGGTGGGGGTGGAGCTATTCTTTGCATATGGCGGCATCTGAGGAAGGCCGTAAGGCTGAAATGCATTATGTACACGCTGTATTTAATAAAGATCTTCCGACGTCTCCCCTAAGTGGCCTCTACCTCTTCTTTCTAGAGCGGGCAGTTGTGGATGTGTTCGCGCTTGCCAGAGGCGCGTTTGGAGGCCCCGTACCGTCAAGAGGCCGGAGTATCACTGGCTCCCCACTGCTTGCAGCTTCTTCAAGTATCAAGGTATTGATATGACTCCGGCCCGCCTCTGAGTGCATGCCTAGTTTGGCACCGCTGCGAGGTGCAGATCGTCATTGACGAGGAGGCAGATACATTGCTATTCTGTCTCACGTCCCTGCAGGCAGTCGTACAAGGAGGCTGGAGCATCAAAGGGGACCCAAGGGAGACCGTTATTTTTAGTAAAGACTCTGCATTTGAACACTTCGCACCTTTCCAGGAATTTGTCTCTCCCATGCAACACTTACCTGGATACACAGCATTCTGGGAGCTGTAGTTGTGGCAGAACTGCAGCTGAGTTGATATCACATGGCCATGGGTCAGCGGAATTCCGCCAATGAGAGAGACACTGGACATTCAAAGGTGGGGGTGGAGCTATTCTTTGCATATGGCGGCATCTGAGGAAGGCCGTAAGGCTGAAATGCATTATGCACACGCTGTATTTAATAAAGATCTTCCGACGTCTCCCCTGAGTGGCCTCTACCTCTTCTTTCCAGAGTGGGCAGTTGTGGATGTGTTCGCGCTTGCCAGAGGCGCGTTTGGAGGCCCGTTCCGTCAAGAGGCCGGAGTATCACTGGCTCCCCGCTGCTTGCAGCTTCTTCAAGTATCAAGGTATTGATATGACTCCGGCCCGCCTCTGAGTGCATGCCTAGTTTGGGACCGCTGCGAGGTGCAGATCGTCATTGACGAGGAGGCAGATACATTGCTATTCTGTCTCACGACCCTGCAGGCACTCGTACAAGGAGGCTGGAGCGTCAAAGGGGACCCAAGGGAGACCGTTATTTTTAGTAAAGACTCTGCATTTGAGCACTTCACACCTTTCCAGGAATTTGTCTCTCCCATGCAACACTTACCTGGATACACAGCATTCTGGGAGCTGTAGTTGTGGCAGAACTGCAGCTGAGTTGATATCACATGGCCATGGGTCAGCAGATTTCCGCCAATGAGAGAGACACTGGACATTCAAAGGTGGGGGTGGAGCTATTCTTTGCATATGGCGGCATCTGAGGAAGGCCGTAAGGCCGGAATGCATTATGCACACACTGTATTTAATAAAGATCTTCCGACGTCTCCCCTGAGTGGCCTCTACCTCTTCTTTCCGGAGTGGGCAGTTGTGGATATATATATATGTGTATATATATATATATATATATATATATATATATCAAACAAAACAATCCTGAATTACCACCTTCCTTGGTAACTGAAACACAGGTACGGACCACAGCAGTGCAGATAAGATTAATTCGCTTTTATTTTCCCAGTCAAAAAGATCAGCATGACGCATTTCGGCTGAGTCACCGCAGCCTTGATCACATGACACACCGGAACACCAATGAGCTATTTATAATGCTTCCCTGAACATACAAAGGTCACCTGATCGCAGGAAAATGGTAGAGCTGAAAGACATACTATTACACAGTGAAATCATTATTTAGAAGTTTGATCAATAAATATTCTCATATATAATTCTCAATAAATATCCATATTATACAATCAATGTAAAAGGTATAAATACCTGTTTTTTTATTTTTTTATATATAGTGCACATTGGCCATAGGAGGTGATTGTTCTGCGTTACTGACACGCTATAAGCCAGGCACCTTTTATCCCAGTTAAATGTGTAAACAGGTGTGCTTGCTGATGTTCATGTTGTACCTGTTCAGTGTGCATGAGGCTTGCCTGTCCTTCTGCTGCACATGCTGCACCTGTCCTATGTTGTTGGAATCTTGCATGCAGCTGCTCATGGAGTACCTCTTTTAGGTGTGTGAGGGACACGTGCAGTGTGGCATGTGCTCCAGATGTCCAGTGGTTGTGTGCAAGGATGCCTCTATTGCTACTTCCCTGCTTTACTTGCTCGGAGTGTGTGAGGAGCTTATAATGCACCCTAGCTGTGCCTATTCTGAGTTAGTTAAGCTTTGCAAAGTGTCTTCATTACAAAAATATCAAAACTATTTGCTTTGCCAATGCTTGTTTGGCTACCATCAAGTTTTTAATCCCCTAGTTGACTTGCATATCTTTAGTGAGTTCTCAATACAGCCACTCACTCACCCATACATGTACCCACACACTTACTCACACATCCACACAACCACTTACATACTCATTCACACATCCATACCGGCACTCCCATATCTGATCTCTCACCCATACCGTCATTCACACACAAACTCACTCTCTAATAGAACCATTCACATATCAACTCACTTAACAAAACACTCACCCAAACAGCCACTCACTCACCCATACAGCTACTTACTCATCTTGTCACTCATTCATACAGCCATTCAGACACCCATTCACTCACCCATACAGTCACTCACACCGCCACTCACTCACCCACCCAGCCACTGTTACACTGACCTACTCACCAACACAGTTATTCACTCATCCACTCACTCAATCACCCGCACAGCTAATCAGATACCTACTTCTACATCCAGTCACACACCCATAAAGCCACTCGCACATCCACAAAACCACTCACACACTCACTCACACACCCTTACAACCACACAGATACCCACTCACACACCTATATAATTACTGACAAAACCACTCACACAACCACAGACCTAGTTAGAAATCCACTCACTCACCCATACAGTCATTCATGCATGCACTATCACACCCCTACAACCACTTACACACCTAGTCACAAATTGATATAGAAAGTCACAGAACCACTCAGATTACACATTTTAGAGATAGTATCACTCATTATGAGTACAACTAGTATACTAATCTAACTTTTGTAGTAGGTTAGTATATATGATTGACACCCATCAACACTTCAAAACACTTATATTCACTTAATGATGTCATTAGTGAGATCATCTGTGATGTTATTTGAAAGGTCATCAGTGATGCCACTGACCATGCCATGAGTGATATAATATGTGAGGTCATAAGCAGTGCATTGCGGGGGGCGAGTTATAGTTAACAGCTGAATTTCTCTGGTTTTGTGTGTGTGAAATCTGAGCCTAACTATAACATCCCTGTAGCTTTTTTTTTAGAGTTTTATATAGCGCGAACTAGACCCGAGACGTTGGGTATCAGAGCTCTTTACATTGCACCAGTTTTGTTACAGAAGGACACATTCATTTTTGTTAGGCACGGGGAGATTAAGTGATTTGCCCAGAATCACAGGATGTTGAGAGCCATTGCCGAGACTCAAACCCGGTTCCCCAGCTTCGACCACTCTAGCCATAAGGCTACATCCTCTCGACAAGCTTTGTTTTTTCTGTGAATTTCTATGGTTTATATAATTCTATTTACTAAGTATAATGTCCCTGCAACCTTTGGTATATCTATCTATCTATATCTATATATATTTATTTATGTTTCTTCAAATAATCACCACAGTTTAATCAAAAACAAAGAAGCAGCACACCAAAATCCTTGTATCAGTTTACTGGCTCAAAAACAACAACAATGTGTTTCAGCAAACAAATACCCTTTGTCAAGTTGAAAATGTAACATCCGCCATGTATTGATATAAACGATATTGTTCAAAAACATAGAAAACACACTGTAATGACATGCAATCAATATTCCTTCTGGCATTACCATAAATATTACGAAAACAGGCTTAAGCAAAATGCCACCTTGTTACGAAAGAAGCTAGACCATGACCAGCACATAATGGCGATCTGATTCTAATAGAATCTGGCAGGGTCACATAAAGAGTGTGTTCTATTGATACTTAATTAACAAATTACATAAATCATCACATGTGAATGTGACATTTTAAGTGTAAAAATGAATAAAAACATGCAGTGCACCATGATTAAAACATTGACGTTGCACTGATGCACTGATGCAAGACTTTGGCATTGAACTCATCATGGCTCATATAAATCAAGGACACATTGTAAATAAAAGTTGCATTGTATTGATACAATCTGCTCGGCACTTGACTGGAGCACCACTGCGAGGTGCACTGCTACTTTCTAACCAAAGGAATTCGGATTTAATCGAATATTGAATTAGCGACGCCCAACCTTGGGGAGCATATCATTGAGAATTTTGGATGTTACCACACCTAGGGGTAAGGAAGCCACGTTCGGAATCTTGATCAAATCCCTACTACCAGAGCATGGTCGTGTGACAGAGGTTACCGGCCCACCTTGGATCTTTTACATACCTGAGATGCCGGTCTAGCACCAGGATTAGGTTGCTTCACCCCGTCCTGAAGAAGACTCGCAGCAGAGGTCCAAAAACACCCTCCTTGCGTTAGCCGAGTCGAAATGTCAACGCTCTCTACCCACACAAGGCTGTACCTGTCGCCCCGCCCTGTATTTTGAAAATGCATTGATGCATGTTTGATTTGAATGCATTATTGTAAAAACATGTTCTATGTTGGACAAGTCTCTCCACACTGGTCTTCTTTACCAGGTTGTTGTTGAAAATTATTTGAATTGACTATTCCTAAACCTGTGATCCTCACTCTCACCTACTCTACACGAGCACATCTTATTCCCCCTTTTCTTCTCCTTTTATGCAACCTATTATCAAATGTATAGAATTGTTAATTAAGTCTAACATATGGAATAAATGTTTTGCAGATGACATTTGCTTCTTTGGCGCTTTTTTGGTTTTGTTTTCTTATTTAGTGTATGCATTATAATATATTTTTGATTGCTTAAAAACATGGTGGTTTCTACATGGGATTTAATGCTATTGTTGATTTTTCCCAACACAGACTATAGAGATTAGAATCTAGATCTTTTCAAATGAGTCACGGACCATTTTTTGTATTCCCTGCATTGTATTGATAAACATGGTCCAGTGCTCACACAATTTTATAATCATACCCCAAGTACTAAAGGGAAGAAAGGAAACAGGGAGAAGTAGAGAAAGAAAAAAAGAGTTGGCTTTAAGCCAATTCCACTATGTTTTAGGAGGAGAGCAGAAGCACTTTAGCACTGGTTAGCTGGTAAAGTGCACAGAGTCCTAGGGCCAACAAAAACGTATTCAGCAAAAACGGATGAGTAAAGGCAAAAAGCCTGGGGATGACCTTGCAGAAAGAGCCAAGTCTGATCCACTCGCCATTGCAATCATCCTCAAATCATGCTGAGGTATCATCAAGCAGAACCAGAATACCAAGTTGGTGCTTAATGCTTAATGCTTTTTGCTGCTTTTTCTTTTTAAAACTTTAATAATTCACATCTCTGGTTCCCCTTGTTGGATTTCTTGTTTGGGTGTAATTTTAATAATTAAATTATTCTCAATTTTTATAAATTGGAGACTGATTTTTATGTTGTATTTTGAGTTTTTAATTGTTTTGGTAGTTTTAAATGGTTTCCACGTTTTCGTAAGTTAAGCCTGTCTGCTCTAAGCCATAGCTACCAGGGGCCGAGGTCAGGTTTAAATTGCTGAAACCTTTAGTGGACCTAAAAAGGATTAAGGCATTATTATTTGTAGTGGACTACTATCCACCCCAACTATTAATGCGCTTTCTCACAGAAATGAAAATATTTTCCTGACTTGTGTATTGCAGGTACAGGTGGATACACGTTTTTATTTTTACCACATTAAAATCATACACATTACATGAAATATGCTTGGCGGTCCCCTATGAGGTATGTCCTCACATACAATAGGTATTTACTATACACTTTCTGCCATCATGTAGTAAACACTGCCGACACAGGGCATGCTGCGGTGGTGCTTTCCAGCTTTACAGTCTATAGAAAGAATTCTGCTCGAATCAGTCTCTTACACGAAAATGTGTAAGCCGAAGTAAACAGAAATGTTGTGAACTGCATGAACCCAGATAATCGGTACATATGTGAAATTAGAGTTGCAAAAAAATCCTCTGGTCTCTTGGTAAGCAGACCTGAAGCATGAAAGTATATGGCAGGTATATTTTATGTAGAAGTTTGAACGTGGTGTTTTGAATAAATAAGGCCCAATGACAGCATTGTGATATTAAAAAAAGGCAAATCTCTTGGTATTATCAAAAGGGAGAAAGCAACACATGGGGGCAGGTTTACAATAAATGGCGCATCCCTGCATATCAGCAGGGATGCGCCAGTTATTTTGCGTCACGGCAGACACCTCTTGCGCCACCATGGATAAGCCGCATTTACAATGCAGCGCACCATGGGGCAAGAATAGACAGAGGCGTGACGCATCTGCTGCCGTAAAGGTGACGTATTGCTGGAGTCGCGTTGCAAGCGCGACTCAGCTCCAGCAAGGCTCTGGGTGCCCCTATGACTAACATGCTGCGTCAATCCTTACGCCTGCTTCAAGCAGGCGCAGGGTTTTGACGCAGCATGGCCATACAAGTGACTGAGTGAAATCTTGTAGATTTCACTCAGCCACTTTTAGGAGGCGTTCCTGCGCCGGAACGTCCCCCCCTGCGCCGTAACGCCCACATGTGGCGCAGGGCTTTACAACGTGACGCATCTCCCTAGATACGTCACGTTGTAAATACCCCGCAGCAAGGCGCTGGCTTTGCGCCGCCGCTGCGTCACAAAAGTGACGCAACGGCGGCGCAAATGTGGCGTACGGGGCTTGTAAATCTACCCCATGGTCTTTAGTCTCTCCAAAGCGTTAAAGCTTTATAGTTCCACCCAAACTGCATTGTACAACTTGTACTCCATCACTGCATCAAAACAATAGAAGAAGGAAACATTCAGCGGTGGCCAGGATGTACCCAAGGCTAATAAAAAACATAAATTGTTCAGAAAGACTCCTGAAGAGCACACGGCATAATATAAAGAAGTGCAATCATGCTGCGAAATTATACTTTTCAGATACTCCACAGCTGGCACATTTCCAAGTACTCAGAGTCTCTGTGTTATCTTGTATTGTGCCTCTTCCCTCAGGATGGAAACATACAAATAAATTAGATGCTAAAATTGCTCCATCCTCTTTGAAATTTGAATACGACATGGAGTGCTCACCAGAATGCAAGTGCTCTAAGTGCGCATTTACCGTGCCCACGATTCAGACACAGATGGAAAGAAAACGAGGCGATGATTGTTCCACAACAAGGATCTCATGCATTTCAAACAGATGAGCACCTGGCCTTGAAATCCGTCCATGTTGGTTGATGTCGCTGCCCAATATTGCTGGCACCCAGGCTGTCAGCTCACAGGGCACTCTCAAAGTCACGCTGCATAACAGATCCAGGAACATCTTTTTTCAATCTGGCAAGGTGGCGATAAGCAATTGATCATTTTTTGTAAATGCAGCTGGCATCAGGAAACACTGGAGTCAAAGCCTGCTTCACACGGTTCTTTCCCTTTGCCTTTATTGTTTTTTATGGAGTACAAAATTTGAACTGGATTTCTGTTCATTTCATAGTGTGGGAATGCAAAAACCGAAATGCCCAGGACAAGCATAGTAGATTTTATATTCTGTTTTTTAAAAATATATTTAGCTAAAGCATCATTTAATATTTACTTGAGGCTTACAATTTAAATATAATTTTATGTCCTGAAACCTAGAGCAGTTGTTACAAAGCATATCTGCACCTGCTTACATCTGCGGTCATTGCATTGATCAAACAACAGATACATTCAAATAAATACCACTGTTTCATTCAAACGTTGTGAAAAGTATTCGTGAAAGAACAGTTTGTGAGGATTTAATACATATTGTCTACTAATGTATGGATTTCGAAGCACAGTTTCAGAAACTGGTCAGTCTAGCATAATCTCCTCTTCTTTATTTGCAGGGTCACTAAATTATAGAACAGTGAAGGACCAAATGAAGTGGCATTGTGTTGACTAAATGAGACAAAAAGTCAAGATATGTGGTTCGCATTTTTTTCTGTGTTATGTCTCTGTTTTTGTCCTTTGGCAAATTTTTCATCCATGATCCCAGAAGTTGTGAAAAGTGCCAACGTTCCGCAAGAAAACAGGAAAACACCTTCAATAGATCCCACTGAAATATTGTTCAATAGATTTTGCCCTGCATGAAAGCTCAAGATTACTGTTTTATTAACATTGAGTGAGTTACAATAATTGTGCCTAAGAATGCACGCTTTCTGCTGGGTGTAGCATTGCTGACGCAGTGGATAATGAGCTTAAATATGCACAGTTCTTGTAATAATATGTGCCTCTTTATTCTGTGCAAGCAAGCTATGGTTTATAGGTAGTCTTCGGTTATTGGTTTGCTCTGTATTCAAACTTGGGACCATTTCCATTAAGAGCGCTGTAAAAAAGTCTTGTACATTTCTGATGTATACAATAAGTGTTTCGCTCAAAGGTTCTGCAAGATTCAAGCTATCGGACCTTGTAAGAGAAGTACAATGTTTGGGATTTTACTATACACTTCAACACTTCTTTAAATTACTTCTGCCTTTATAACAGTGCCTGTGATGTGAAATGAATTTGCATGAACAATGGAATAAATATTTGATAACAAAAAAGTAATAATCAATTGAGTTGTTTGTTATAAAATACGTAAGGATTTTTATATAATGTAGATGTCCTGGCTGATGTCTTGGACTCCATGGAGGTACCATGATACCATGTGTTGTATAAGAAGGCACTGTGTAGTGCATGTGGAATGCTAGTGTTAGGTTTGGTGTAATTATAAGTGATGTGGTAGAGGTCCCTATGCAAGCACGGTGATAGCTTGGGGTGGACTCCATTAGACAAGGGCACTCTTTGGTGATGAATGGGTGCAACAGCACCCATACTAAACAGAGGGTTTATAGAAATGCAATAATACATAATTTATTGAACATTGCAGGTCTTGGGATAAAGCCAGGGTAGAAGTCTGCAATCGTATGGTAATTGGGAGTGTCTTTAGATAACGAATTTCGAGGAAAAAAGTTAATTGTGCGGTTTGTAGTTCTTAATTCGCACACTGATTGGAGGGGTTCTTGGTTATGAAAGTTCACAGTTCAGTTTATGGGCTGTTTGCTGTGGAAGGTTTCAGCCATATGTCAGAGAGGTGGACTATCTCATTTTGTCCTTCTACCTTGAGAGTGGTTGGTGTTTTGAAGACTACTCGGTAGAGCCCATCAAACTTGGCTTGCTTCCACTTCCTCACAAAATTACGAATGTTGACTTCTTTTCCAGGTTGAGGTGCTTATTATGGTAGCTCGGTGGAGGTGCACTTGGAGTTCCAGTGGTGGTAGGCCTGCTTAAATAGGAATCTGGTAGTTTCGGTTAATTCAGAGAGATATACATGCAATTCACCTGCTAATGCTTAAAACTTAGCCTCAAAGCTCAATTTGTTCCAGGATTTTGGGATGGGCATCCCTATCAATCTACCAGTTTCGAACTGGTGTGGTGTGAGGTGGCGATCGTTGCTGGGCATGTTTCTCAGTGCAAACAAGGCTAGGGGTACACAGTGAAGATATTTCTTATTAACGCTGGCGCAAATTCCGCTTATTTTATTTTTCAACAGGCCGTTGAGTCTCTCAACTACACCATTGCTTTGGGGGTGTTACAGGGAGGGCAGTTTAAGTATTGTTCCTAAAAGGGTGCAGATGTAATTGAACATGGAGTTGACAAAGTGCTATGCTTTGCCTGACCAGATGATGTCTGGTACCTTCCCATCTGAGTATTACTTTCCTCACAAGGAACGCCAACACTGGCTTGGCATCGCAGTGCACACAAGGAGCGGCTTTGATCCACCTGGTGTGGGTAGACTACTACAATCAGGTATCGGTAGTTAGTACATCAATCAATCATGTTGATAAAGTCAATGTGCAATGCCTTGGAAGGGCCAGTTGGTCTTGGGATAGTGTATGACACAACCTGCAGTGTAGGTTATCATGATTACACAGATTATAGTGCTTTTCAGTGGCCTCCTGTTAAGAAGATCGGCCCTGCGATTTAGTATTTTCTTTATGTTTCTTACTATGCCACTTCTTTTTAGAAGAGTCTGATGCCTGTTTTGAATTATCCTTTTTAGAATTACTCTTAATTTGCAGTTTACTAAGTATGGCTCCCAAATTATCTCTGCCTGTTGTTACATAGGTTTCCTCAATAAGTTTTGTTAAATTGCACTCCTGTTCTTTCAGAGTTAAGTTTGTGAGTTGGTGTACCGCCAACACTGTGGCTTCCCCTTTATTGTTACTTAACATTATGGTGGATTCTGCGGCAATGTTTCCCATCAGTCTCATCCCCAAATCCAGGGCAGGGGCTGCCTTTTACTCATTTTGTATCTAATTAAGTACCTCTGGAAAAACAGTTAAGGAGGGAGTACTGTGTGTTCTTGAATATACGGCAGCAATAATCTACCCCAAGTGATTCAGTCTTCCAATGGAGAAGCCATTCCCATTGGCAGACATAGGGTGAGAATTTCTGTGTTTTTCCTGAGGTCCCGTAGTAGAAACACTGATTAAAGCAGGTTTGTGTTTACAGTAATCCAGAATGGAAATTCCTCCCATCTGTAGCAGAATTTGTGTAACCGCATGTCTTCATCCATCTAAATATGTGGAATCAGAGAGGGTACCTCTAGAGCAAAGGTCTTCAAACCTTTGGATGGTGAGACCCCCTTGTCAAAAGTTTCAGGCGTAAGGACTCCCTCCTGACAAAAATTCCTAAAACTTGGTACTTCTCATCATCGACAACCATAAACTACGCCAGTTCCCACAGCAAATCATTTTTTACGGTGGGGAAATATTATTAAACAGTGATTAGCAAATCAAACATTTTTGGGTGACTGGTTCAGAGCCACAGGTGTACACAGAAATCAAAAGTAAAAACAGTCCACTAGACCATAAAACAGGCCAGCAAGCAGTCAAAATAAAAAAGGCCCACGCACTGATCTGACTGGCTACACCTTTGGGCACTGCCAGACTGCCAATAGGCAGGGCTACTGGAATTATGAGCAAGAGAGGACCAAATTATGTATTTGTTTTCAAACTTGTAATGGCCAAGCTGTATAGGTGTTTTACAAGGTATAGAAGACTGCATGCATTTGTGCTTGCTGCAGACAATATTTGTGGTGATAGCTCATAAAACAAGAGTAAAACAGTCCGCAGACCATAAAACAGGCCAGCAAGCAGCCACAAAAAAGCCCACACACTGCCCTTACTGGCCACCCCTTTGGGCACTGCCAGACTGTCCTATAGTCTGGACTACTGGAATTATGAGACAGGGGAGGACCAAATTATGTAGCAGGGTCCACTAAACTGTGTGTGTTAATAATATATAAATAATGCTATGTAAAGTGGAATATTTTGGGGTAGTATTGCTTTATAATTTTGATATTCTTTAAACATGGTAACACTTGCCAAAGATTTTACCTCATCAGTAGCAGTTTATAACCAAAATACAGCAATAAACAACAGAAAGATGTCTAGTCAACCTTTGTGAAGGGCCTTCCACTCTGCAGGAATACGTCACCATATTATAAGCTTACCTTGCTCTTAAAACCCAAGCTGTCTTGTCTAAAGTTAAGCAGTTCACCCATGTTTCTTACCTCCCACCCCCTCCCTTCCATCCCACTCACTTCTCCCAACCCCAGATCCTTCTCTCCCTTTGCATGCCATTTTCTTTCACTCCTTTTTGCAACTTCTGAACTCTCCCCATTCAACTTCTCACTTCACTTTAAATCACCTCTTGCTGTTCTGTCTTTTCACTCCCCTCATCTCGAACAGTCTCCCGCATTTATCTCATGGCCTCTCTGACCTGTCACCTCTCACCCCTCACAACTTCTCATTCACCTTATCTATTTGTAACTCACACCTCTCCAGTCCCCCATTCATTGTTCACATCTGCCCTTGTTCTTCCACACCTTCTTGAACCAATGCCATCTCCCGTGTCAACTCAGCACCCACCCCAGTATTGCCTCTCTTCCTCCATTCCTGCTGTCCCTCACCCATGTTGCATCGAATTCTCTTTTTATCTCACATACCACCTCTAAGCTATCTTCTCTCCCCCTTTACCAGTAGCCCTCCTCTCTGGCCTCATCTTTCTCTCACACTCACCTCTCCTCTTGTTTTTCTGCACTTTCTTTGCCACTTTGCATTTCTCCTTGTCCCTGACCTCTTAAATTGAATTCTCTCACTCCCTTGCTGCCCTCCTCACCTCTCTCAGCTGTCTTCTCTCACCCTGTCTCCTCTCACCCTCTCATCTTTCCTCACCTCTCACCTCCTCACCTCTCACCTCCTCCCACTCGTCCACGTCTCTCACCTTGCCTCTCCTCACTTCACTCACATCATCATGCCTTCTCTCCAGTCCCCTCTCACACTCACATCCCGGCTCTCACCTCTGGCTCCACACCTCTCTCCTCACCTTCCACTCGGCCTAATATACACCACTCCACCCTCCCACCCCACCCCCCCTCAGCAGGCCCGGGATAACCTATGTAGACTTTCCTCAAGCCAGCACGGAATTAAGAGAGCAGCATCAGGTAGCAGCAGGGGCAGAGCAGAGGAATCCAAAAGACAGCAGTGGGAAAAGGGTGGGCATGAAAATAAAGGAGGGTTTTGGATTACAGATCAAGGCAGTTCCAGGCAAAAGTGCAACGGGGAATGCGTGACCCCCTTTTCATAACTCCACAGCGCCACTGGGGGTCGCGCCCCACAGATTGAAGACCCCTGCTCTAGAGGGCGATCCTTTGAAAGGTTCAAGCTTGAACATCCTATAGTCAATACATAGGTGTTACCTACTCAGCTGAGGAGGATTTGTTTCCCTAACACCAAGGATGTCTCCTGTTAGTAGGTGAGTAGGGTTCATTGGGTATACACAAGAAGACATCTCAGGTAATCCATTAAATAAGTACCCAAGCTAGAACATTCACAATGCCATGTCATATACCTTATACTTTCCCAAGTAAAACTGTGCCTTTGTTGGACAACATATCCATCAGACTTGTGCAAAACTGATCCTGTGCACAGTCCGGATATGTTGGCTGCAGTCCTACTAGCTCACAGTGCACCATCTGTACTCATAACCTTATAAGGTAACACATGGATGTGCAACCTCAGAACATGACAAGCCTGACTCCCCAAGGAAATCATGGTAACAGATCTAGAACCCTTTCACTTGGTTACTTTTGTGTACCCAAAGAGATACAGAAGAATTACACATTAAAGCATTTCAGTTTTTATTGAAGCATTGTGATTCTTAAGTAAAATACTTGAGCTGCAATAAGCAATAGAAGGAAACATAATATTGTAATTAGCATTACGAGAATGGTTAAAAAGGTAAACCGTTCAACCATTTTGCTTATTACAGAGAATATATGCTTCCATACAAGTACTGTAATGGATTGTACTCCTACCTAGAGCATCCTAACCTATCATGTCTAGGGTGAGTGATTGTGCCAAATCCCAGTAGGGTGATCTAACTCCCCGTTACCTGTGGGTTAGTGTCATCAAGCCACCCATCTTGGTGTATATCTGAACTGCATCCCTTAAATTAGGTAAACAGGAATCAGCTGAGATGGAATTCCAGCATGGATCGACCTCTCAGTGCTAGCAAAATGTTCCTGTGTCTAAATAAAGGCTTGATATCCTATATATAATAACATCACCAATATTACCGTGCCAAAGCACCAGTCAGGTCACTTTTGTTTATTCTATTTTGATAGCTCTGTTGCCAAGCACCCAAAACAAAAAACAACATCATGCGTGATGAACTTAGCCTTTGTACTGAATGTTCAAGGTGTTTTGATAGAGTGCCTACAAAGTGGTAGTGTAAGCAAAACTGGGTTTGAAGAATATTATCCTGCATGTGCAGGCAAATGAATGTATGTCAAATGTCAGCATGTTTTAGGGAGAAAAAGCAACTTAAGAACATGAGCAAGTAAAATGTTTCATAACTTGGCCTATTGTAACCACACAACACTATGCATGCATGTTGATCAAAGTTATATGCAGACCCATTATTTTTAGGACAGAGTGATTGTGAACATGTTTTTGAGGCGGAAGGGAAAAATGACTTTTTCTTGGAGGGAATGGATCCTGTGTTTCCTGGAGGGTATTTTATCTGTGGAGAGTATACATATTTTAAATTGCCACATGGATGGCATGGTACATGTTATCTTGGTATAGTTTTCCTGAAAATTTACCATGTGGACCATTTCAATGATCATGTATGGGAAACTAAATCTAAAACTAGACGAGGTGTTAGTGCTGCAGTAGTGGTAGGATATATTTTTGGTACAGTAATTTCATCTGTAGGTGTGATTCAAAATGATGTGAAAATGAAAATGCTGTCTACAATATTCGATAAACTAGGTACTAGTACTGACAATTCTTTATTCCTTGTAAATATTGAGATGGTTGTGATAAGATCTATGGTTTTACAGAACAAACTTGCATTAGACCTTTGACTCGCAAAGGAGGGTGAAGCCTGCAGGATGCTAAAAGTTGAGCAGTGCCGTACTTATATCCCAGATGAAAGTCAGGATCTGAAAAAGTATATTCAAAACATATCTCGGTTAGCAAAGTATTTAAAAGAGTTTAGAAGCAATGGGAGCATGTGAGGGTATTGGGAATAGATTGTCTGCTGTAGGTAAATGGTTTGGAAATCTAGGAAGTGGAATCTTGGGTGCCATCTTGAAACCCCTCTTGGTAATAGTTCTTTGTGTAATATTCCTATTGATCATCTTTAAGGGATACAAGTATATACAGGTTAGAAGGGGAGTGAAGAGTATGAGAGCAGATTTAGAGTTAGAGGAGAGTCAGAGTAAATACTATGATTACATAAAAGGTCGAGGATTCTAGGCAAAGAATAATAAAGACTACAAGGTTTTGGATGGTCTGTCTGATAACATCAAATTGTAACCTGTGATAGCTTGATTCACCATCAGAAGGCGAACTTTAGTAGCATACGTTTGGCTCCACCCTTTCATATGTAATTAGGCCACCTATATGTTTATGTATGGCCTTATGCACTGGTGTGATGTAACCTTATTATAAGTGTGATGTATTTGTAATATAGTCTACAATATGTTCTGTTGGCTAAAGCAATTGCTTAATGTAAATGAAAATTAATCAAAACAATGAACATTTACTGTAACAATATAAGAATGTGAGTCAGGACACACCACACAAAGGACGTACTCAGCCTGCTCATATGTATATGTCATGTAGAAGTCTCTTATTGTATAAGGCTGTCACAAAAATGAATTCACAAAACAAACAACAAAAATAAGTGACAAATGTGACATAGAGTGCAACATAATTGTGTACAAATTACAAACAAACATACGTTTCATCATAACATAGATTACAACGACAAGCAAACATACATTTGAACATAACATAGAAGATACAAGTACATGGATATCCATGGAATTGATTTGTTGATGAAGTGACTCAGGATGTGGAATGATTAGGCATCGACATTTCGACCTTAGGTGTGTGCGTTAATCAATGGACATCACATTGGGTCTTCCTCAGGCCAGATTTAGTACATGGGGACAGCCACGACGTAAGTCTTAAAGAAAAGAGCTCCTCCTTCACTGGTTCTGTAAAATTACACTGGATCTCCTGAGGGTCATAATCAGGCTGGCCATCTTGCTCAGAATTCAAGTATTTCTCTCACGTTGTCCCTCCGGTTTTTCCCTTTTTCTGACTCTTCTAATCTCTTTTTTCATCATAGATTCAACTCATCACCTCTTTTTATTTCTGTATGAATCAATAGCATACAGACAACACCCACATCCCAGTAAAGCTCAAAGATCAATCTACATCAGCATTGAACATTTAAAAACATTTATTCTCATTATTCTCATTATTGTTTCATGGATGAATAGAAACTTTATGAACTCAAAACTGATATAACTAAGAACCCTATCCTCAATGATAGGACTAATCTAACTCTCTGGCCTTCTGATGTTTGGCCCGCACTATTATCAGCCCATTCTGGTCCTACCACTT
Source organism: Triturus cristatus (assembly GCF_964204655.1). NCBI lineage: Eukaryota > Metazoa > Chordata > Amphibia > Caudata > Salamandridae > Triturus > Triturus cristatus. Next base: position 506,798,360 of record NC_140591.1, read on the forward strand.
GCACCTACATCTTTGGGTCTATTTTGATCAGGATCGCTCTATATTCCTTCTCATATCAACATAGATTCTTTCGCAGGTTTTATGCAGATGAGGTTTATTAGACCTGACATCCTTGATGTGGTATATCCCCAAACAATTCACTTTCACTCTTCCTGGTTTCTGAAGTTTGTTTTTGTTGGCTTGAGGACTCTCTTCACTTTGTGCACTAAAATATTTATGTTCACTCCCTAGAACATGATAAAATGTATTTATAAATCCCTAGCATATGGTAATACTTGGTACCCAGGGCTTGTAACAGCCCATTGGGCAAGGTGCATTGTATTTTTAAGCTTTACATTTCCTGGAATTGGAAAACTCCATATTTTGTTTTTCACGACTAGAAGGACCATCTCTCCTACTGGATAACATTGGATTACAGTATTACATTTAATACGTGCTATCCTTTGATTGGGAGCAGGTAGAAATATCATGTTTGGATTCAGATGAAATGTGATTTAATATCCTCTTTAATGATAAAGCCAGCTTTTAAGTCACAATTCTAATAATGCCACAATGTTTGATTTGTTCTGCATTCTGCCCATCATTTGTGTGTCTTTTGCTTTCTCGCCCTAAGTGTTCTGGGTATGTCCCGATGTGGGTCCTGGGCTCACAGTGTCATTGGACTGCCCTGCTGCTTGAGGCCTGCTTTGTACCTTTACCTTGCTGCTACAAGAGAATTTCCCTGCTGCTTAAGGCTGCCTTTTCCCCAAAGGACTGCCCTGCTGCTTTAGGTCTTACTTGCTGCTTGAACCCAAGACTACCAGGTGACTCCTAGGGCTAGTTTGCTGGCCTCCTGTGCGTGCGATAAGGATACAACAAGCTCCAGAGAGCTAGAACCATACTCCTGTCTTCTATTGGAGTGAGTCTTAATCCATCAAGTGGTGCCCCCCAAGTCCTGGCCCCCTGGCTGTAGTTTTTAAGGTTCTGCTCCTGTTTAATTTGGGACTTAAACACATTTTCACCAAAAAGTGCCCAAAGAACTGACAGAAGACCTAGACCAGCAAGAATGTGACAGGAGAAATGGAGCTGTGGTAGAAGTGAAAAAATACACATTTATGGATTCCAAGGTGGGAAGATGGCTGGGGGCTCTCCGATGAGGGGCAAATCTCAGAAGCCAAATAGATATGTGCTCAAAAGCACAGTAGGTGTAGGTGGGGTTCCTGACAAACTCTGGGACCAAGCTCCACCAGGCGAGGGGAAGTTAGCTGTTGATTACATAAAAGTACAAGTGAAGGCAACAAGGGAGGGGAATAAAATCAACTTGTAGCTGATTAAGGAAGCATCTTTGGCTCCCTCAAGACAATCAAGGTTCCCCTCACCAAGTTCTTCCGTGGAAGCATCTACATTTATTTTAGCTCCCCATAATAAACAATTAAGGATCACTCCATCTCTTCGATCCGTTTTCATAGCATGCAATACGATTCCAGTGTCTGCAGAGGTGCTTCTGTCTCCCGATACACCCCTGGCACAGTCTGTGAAGGATCTTGTTTCAAGGTCAGGGGCCATAGTTTCCATAATGGATAAAAGGTCCAATGATGTATTGAAGGGGCAAGGTGGTAATGGCCCAGATACCCCTGGGGCCAAAACAGTATCAGTGTTTGGCAGAAATGGGAGAGCCAGTGGCGGGTTCAGTGCCATGGCCTAATGCGGCACTGAACTAACAGGGCAATGGCGGAAATGAAAAGGTTACTACTAAGTTGGTCACATCTTCCACTAGAGAGCAAACATGATAACAATGTCTAGTCTCCTGAAATTCACTTTTTTTTAATACTAACCCCCTACATTTTAAGAGCACTTGGATACAAAAGCTACATAAAAGAGTAGACTTGTTTATATGGGCTTCTACCCAAATACATGCTAGAATTGCAAGAGAAGAGTTTGCGTAGGAAATATGACAAGGGGGTATCGCACTGTCAGATTTCAAACTTTACACCTCGCCTTCCAACTAAACTACTACAGGATTTTGCTGTTTCTGTATGATGGGAGAGGGTGCCCAAATAATGAAAGCCTTGTTAAACGAGGTGGAAAGAGGAGGATCTAAATTTATGTACAAATTTGGCGATTTAGGTATTTCAAGAGGGTGAGGCTAAAAGTCCTGCAGGCGGCCACCCAATTGTGGGCACAGATCAAGTGAGTAACAAAACTCTTGCACTGTGTTAGAAATGCGGTCCCTGATTTGCAGAGGAAGGCACCTTTATCTAAGAAGAGACCCTTGTATCTAGTCAGGGCAAGGGGCTACACACTTTATATATCCCCTGCTCACCCCCTGAGTAGCTTGGCACGAGCAGACAGGCTTATCGCAAAAGCAATGTGTAAAGTATTTGTACTCAAAACACATAGTAACACAGTGAAAACACCATAAATGGACACCACACCAGTTTAGAAAAATAAGATGTCTTTATTTAAACCAGACAAGACCAAAGCAACAAAAGTTTAACATACATATAACAAAATAGCACTTTAGTCATTGAAAAAATAGAACTTGTAGAAACAAAATAGCTCCAAACCAAAAGAAGAACAGTGGAGCCTTCACGCTGTCAGCACCTAACCATAATTTACTCCCAATTTTATATTCCTTGAAAATTTTATCAAGGGTATATGTGCACACCGAAGAAGCACCCACTGATACAATACTCGTTCCCTAAGGAACTCCAATAATTAAAACAGAAGCACAGGTGCACCACACAGATTCAATCAAGTCGGTTAGAATAAATGTATAGTCCAAATCCAATCAATAAGGAAGAGCAAATTCCATGATATCATCTCTTTATTCTATTTTCATGCTAGGAACACAATACAGCCGACGCGTTTCGTCCTGATACAGGACTTCTTCAGGGCGTTAAGTGTAATAAAGGATCAATGAGCTTCCATCAATTATAAGGAGTATCATGAAGGAGATGTCCTTAGGCTCAGGACCCCAGCCAGGAATATCTATAAGCCAAATCCGGATGCTAGGGGAGAAGTAGTGGCAATTTCCTTACGGATAGAACAGAGCCGATCCGAGAAAAAAAGTATATATAGTATATCGTGATCTGATAGTCACGATCTGAAATCAAGTAGCAGCAGCAAGTCTTCCTCCAGTCGGGATGGGACTGGAGGAAGACTTGCTGCTGCTACTTGATTTCAAGGTGAGGCGTGGCAAAGTCGATGAGTTTGTGAAGTCACCCTCGTCAGTTATCTGCTCTGCGATAACAGGATGCAGGCGCTGGCGGTGACTGCATCAGTGCGGGGGCTGGCGTCTGGAAGGTCAATAACTGCAGGCATCCTCAGAAGGCATCGAAGGGCTTCAGAGCTGCAGTGCAAGTGGGGAATTGCATTGTGCACTTCATGAATGGTGGCCCGGGTCTTAGTGGAGGTTGCGGCATTATTGGTGGCATCACTGACGGCTTCGGGGGGATGTTTTTCTTGCTTTGCAGCACCAACCACACAATTCTCACAGCCCAGGAACTGAAATTGGCAACCTTTTGAATGCAGGAGTCCACATAGGAGTCCAGGTGCTGGTCAGTGGGTTGCAGGTGAAGTCCTTGTGTCCCTGAGACTTTAGAAAAGGAGTCCAGCACACAAAAGCCCTTGGAGATTCTCCTTTTACGAAGGTTAACAGCAAAGTTTCAGCCGTTGTCCTTACCTTGTCAGAAGCAGCCACTGCAGACCCACCCAACAAAGCATACACAGCAAAGGGGCAATACTCCTCCTTACAGCTCTCTAGGTCTTCTATTCGGCAAAGGTTCCCCTTGAGTCCAGAAGTGATCTAATTCGCCGGGGTTTGAAGTCCACTACTTATACTCCATTTTGCCTTTGTTCTCTTTGTGGCAAGGGTCTCTGAGTCCAGTTCAGACCAGTTCTGTGCTCTCTGGTGCAGCATCACTACAGGAGGTGGTGACAGCATTGTGCAGAGAAGATACTGCCTATCTGGGAACTAGCGAATCTCCTTCCACCATTCTAAATGCAGCCATGGCCTATTCAGCCAAGTTATGAGTCACCCAGGAACAGTAGTACACACCTCAACCCTCCTTCTGGCTGTCTACAGGTAATTCACATCCCCAGCCCCTCTCACTCCAAAACCAGACAGACAATACACAAAACAGCAGAGGTACACAGAATGGTCACATAAGAAAATGCCTACTTTCTAAAAGTATACTCAACATCGCAAGTGCCAATACTGATTTCTATTTACCAAACCTGGTTTAAACTGGGATCACACAACCAAATTAATATGATCATCATATATTTTCTGACTTTTCTTCTAAATAATTTTTTTTCAAATTGCGTTTCTCAATCTATGCATCACATTCTCATTATCATACAAACCATACACAGCACGTACATGACACAATCTACATAGACCTCACACAACAACATGTACCAAAAAATCTAGTCATCACAAATCAGAGAGCCTAAACTCCACTTCTCAATCTTGTCCCAATGGAAAGTTATACTTGTAAGATGTTACAAAGCAACTCCCATGTTAGCCTATGGGTTAGATAGCCTTTCAACAGGGAAAAATGAAATACACAGTATTTCACTATCAGGACATGTCACACACACCAGTACATGTCTTACCGTTCACATACATTGTACCCTACCCATGACGGTACCTTGGACCTACCACAGGGGTGCCTTACATCTAAAGAAAGGGAAGATTAAGGCCTGGCAGGTGGGTGCATTTGCCGGGTCAACATGGCAGTTTAAAACTGCGCACAGACACTGCAGTGACAGGTCTGAGATACCTTTTTACGGCTACTCATGTGGGTGGCTTTCATATGTTTGTGCTCTACCCTAGTATTCAGGAGTTCTGGGAGAGGTTGGCAATGTTCTGAGTGCCATCTTTCAGACTCACATGGAGGTAAGCCCTGAACTAGTTATCTTTGGGTGGTCACCTGAAGTGGGAGGCCCCCAGGGCTATGGCAAAACATTTGTTGTTTGATTTAATTCTGCTGGGGGGAGATACATTTGTAAGCAGTGGATATCCTCTTTGTGTCCTTCCAAGGCCAAATGGTTGAACTGGGTAATATATGTGTGTCAGATGGATTTGAGTCATTCCCATACCTAAAGTGTGGGCATCCTTGACCACATGGCTAGGAGGAGAAGACAGAGAGTAGACCTCCAAGGGCAAATAAGAGGCACTTAGGCACTTAGAGTGTGTTGGGCTCATGGCTTGGTCCAATGATTATAGCTGGAAGGGAGCAATCAAATGAGGACAAAAAAAATTAAAAAAATGATGACGCTTCCTCCTTGGACTCCACCGACTGCCTTGCCTCGCTGAACTTTACCTTCTCAGGATCTCTTCTTTAAAGTTTCTTCTAAGTCCAAAGGTAAACTTTAGAAATTCATAACTCCAGATCTACTGATTTAATTTTTGGGGTGTCACTTTATTTATTATTGTTTTCTCTATTCTTCTTTCTGTCACTTGTGCTGCCTCTAATTGTGGCAATATCTGTATGAGATGGAGGTGGGGGATTAGAATTCAATCATGGATTTGTTGTGCCTTGTCTGATATTCTTCCCACCATAGCCACAAGGAATACAGCTGTTGATGGTTCAAAACAGTTACGTTTTTGGTCTTTTCCTCAAGCGCATGTACTTTTTTTCAGTCCTGAAGTTAGGCTTCAAAGTGCTCAACAGCATTGGGATTTAAGGGTCCTACCTCCATGTTTCATCCCCTTGAAGGAGCGTTGCATAAATAACATATCCAGCTGCTGAACAGAGGGTGTCGTTGGACTTTTAACAGTGTTGTAACCTCTTCTAATGTCGTGGCTCTTTAATACAGTAATCTTAGCATAGTAGAACAAACGTTAAACTTGATTCTGCATTGATTTAAAGCCAATTAAGTACTGCCAGGGTTGACTTAATGCTGTTGCCCTTACTCAAATGAAACCACATTCCGACTGCCTGGCATAGTAACGGTAGTAGTCCGCTGATGGGTTTTGGTGGATGCATATTTCAGCCATGCCATCACCAGATCTCACATCAATTCCATTAATTATTTTATTTAGAATTATGGGAGTATTTAACAAAGCAGTAAGTGCTGCAGTTGATGTCTGTGACCACAACTTTAATTTGAGATTCAAAAAAAGGCTCTTAATTGAATAGCATTCTAAGGAGTGTTATTCAGCGTGGTGGATGGAGGTGTCTGAGGTTAAGAGGCCATTTGAAGGACAGGGAAACAGGTGAGCTTCCAGTGACGGTAAGCATGGTTCACGGGTGGGGGGCAGGTGCGTGGGGTCATGGGGGTCGCATGGGGGAGTGTGGGTTTCGCAATCGTGGGAGGGAGCTTAACAAAAACAATAAAAAATAAATAACTTTCCTTTCGGCCGGGTCCCGAGTCTCTGCTCCTGCTCTCCTGCCTCCGAATTCAGGAACAGGAAGCAGGCAGACAGGCTCTCTCCCCTAAGCCAATCACAACACTGCAATTGTGATTGGTCTGAGCACTGTGACACTGTGCTCAGCCTGGGGCTTGAGGGGTGGGCATGTTCTCCATGCAGGCTGTAATGCAGCCTGCATGGAGAAGGGGAAAGTGCGCATGACTGGTTTGGGTGGCCTGAGAGGGCCAACCAAACAGTTATTGCGTCCTTAGGAGTGAGTAAACCACTCCTCTCCTGCCCTGCTCTGGGAACAGAGCAGCCCCGCCCACCCGCAGGCCCGCAAAGCAGCACAAACATAAAATGAAAATAACTGAAAGTTATTATCATTTTATGTTTTTGTTTCTCACACTGCTTGAAAGCATTGGGCCGACGCTCCTCTGTCATAGCGGAGGAGCCAAAAATGTGACCTTCTATCTGCAAGAATATCTCAGCTTTAGCATCATTTTTGATTAGGAAGCCCTTTTCAACCAAAACATGTACAATGCTGGCAAGTGTTAATACTCCTTTGACAACCTAGCTTGCTATTCATCTTGACGTTTATCTGGATGCCCCAGCATAAACTTTTAGGCTTACCTGATACTGCCCTAGGTGATGTGTGAGATTGCATACATAGATAATCAATGAGGGATGTCTGACGTTACAACGCATACTTTTACAACGCATGAACTTACAACGCAATTTTTACATCGCAACATCCACTACAACGCATTCCATTACATCGCATGACACTACAACGCATTTTAAAAAACTACCTTTACAACGCATTCCATTACATCGCATACTACCTTTACAACGCATACCATTACAACGTATACTGTTACACTGTTACATTGCATTTAAGGTAAGTATTTGATAGTATAGGGGTAAAATTACTATTCTAACTCCAGGGGGTGCAACAGTAGGGTAAGTGTTGGATAGTGTAGGGGTTAAAAATTACTATTCTAACTCCAATGGTATGCATTGTAATGGTATGCGTTGTAATGCCTGCGTTGTAGTGACATGCGATGTAGTGTCATGCGTTGTAATGGTATGCGTTGTAATGGTATGCGTTGTAGTGTCATGCGTTGTAAAGGATGTTCCGTTGTAATGCCTGCGTTGTAAGTGTAGTGCGATGTAATAGTTGCGTTGTAAAGGTTGTTTCCCTTCAATGAGAGACCACCCCCCAATGACAAGATACATTATGATGATACCTAATGGGCCAACTTGAACCTGCTGGCTGACGTTAGAATGGAAGGATCAGACCAATACATCATTATAAATTGGAGTTTCTGTCATACAATTTGCGATGGAGTGCCTCTATACATTGTAACTCGGGTCACTTGTCCTTGGGTAGGTGTATATATGGATTTGTATTAGTTAGGAATCCAGATGTTTCCTGTGGGACCAGCGCCCTTTTTAAATCCCTCGCTTTCAAATTGTACTCCGGACTCTGGCTTACAAATACTACTTGTACTTGTCTGCATGTGTAGGAATTGAATGGGTGAATGATCAAATAGAGAATCAGCATTGGGGGTTGCAGGGGAATCTCTAATTTTGCTCTTAAAGTGAGCAGATTGCCACACTATTTTCGGCAATTGAGTATTTATAAAGGTGAACCAACATTTAAGGGCTGTGTATATTTTCTGTCACTTTAGGATGAAAATATTTGCAAGTTGATTCACCAAGGAGGCTGGCATAGTGACAGTGAGATCATTTACCATTTCATTCGCCAATGACATAACACGGTTGTCCCCTAACCCGGCGTTTAACCCCTCACCAGCTTTCCATTTGCCTGATGAGAGGGGAGGGGGAGGCCATCCAGTGGAAACTGCAAGAGTTGGACAGAGTCCTGTTCTTGATTCTGCTTTTACAAATCCTGAGATCATTTTCAGTAAGTGCAGTGCCAGGGGTAACTACAGACAAGCCTGAACTAGAAGGTGCCATTCAGGCGACCCATGTTTTGAGTTTATGCCCTTTACCCCCCTACACAAATCCATAAGTGTAAAGCATTAAAGTGCCTTGTCTCGTGTGCCTGTTTGCTGTAAGATGTAAAGACACGAGCATAACAGTTGAAGATAAAATATCTTTTTTATACAGCGTTGTAGTTCGCAGAAGGCATTTGTAGATAAAGGGACACATGCATCAGGATAAGGAATTGCGATTCCTTAATAGCGATTTATAAGGAATCGCTATTTAGGAGTCGCAATTCCTTATGCAGGTACTATTCGCAAAATAAATAGCGATTCCTACATATTCTCTAATAATGAATCACAAATTGTGATTCGCTATTAGGGAATGCATTCCCATTCATTCCCACGGGCCTTGAGAAAGCATTTGCAATTTGCGATTACTAAATAGGTAATCGCAAATTGCGAAGGCAATTGCAAGGGTGCTAGGGGGCCTGAGGGCCCCCTGATGCACCCCCAAAAAAGGTAAGTGTGCACATGTGCCACGCACACATGCCCTAAAGGCATGTGTATGCGTCACATTGCACTTTGAAAAATGCAAATTTGTTCATTTTTCTAAGGATTTGCAAATTAACATGAACTTGAATTTGATGGCAGTTTGCGAATCCTTAATGCAAAGTCACATTTTTAAAATGCTTCATGCATTGCATTTAGGGAATCGCAAATTGCGATTCCCTAGATGCATTTGCAAAATAGGTAATTGCAAAAATTGCGATTACCTATTTTACAATGCATCTAGGTTTGATGCATCGGAAATGGCTTTTTAACGGTCGCAAACTGGCCGATTCTGAGAATTGGCCCGTTTGCGACCGGTAAAAAGCTTGATGCATGTGCCCCCTTGTCAATATGAGCATGTAAAATGCAATGGCTCAGATATGTCTCACAACAAATAAAAGATCTGGATCCTCCACCCCCGCCAACAAGTGAAGACGAGTGTTTTACAGAACAGTTCTTTTATGGTTTCATCATAGACACTGAGCCACAACGCACCTCTGTTCTTTTGTTTATATACTTTGCAGGTATTATCTCCAAAGAAATGAACTTGAGTGTTTTGCCCTGACAAAGTCTCTTTTGAGTGTGCCTCTGCTTGGTGTTTGTGTCGAAAGCTATGCATTTCACAAGGGTGTAAAAACGTAATCCTGGATTTTGACTGCTTGGTGGAATTAAGAGCATTAGTGCAGATTTATGTAGAATGGCTTACTATGTTTGCAGTCATTTTTCATCGAATTTATAAAGGGAAAATACGTCATCCGGGCCAACAGAAGCCCACATCGAATGTCTGGCTTTTGGACGTGCTATTAAAGCATACCTGGGCGTGGCTTCTCTACTTACAAGAATTAGAACACTGGCGCTCAGTAAACTGCCTGACGATTTCACTTAAAAAACCGCAACTGAAGACACTAGCAATGTAAGCGTGGAGTTTAAAAGTTCCCAGCGTTCTTACTGAGTCTTAGATGACAAAGAAAAGTGAAGAAAACAATTGTCACCGGGGAAAAACTGCTAAAATGATGGCATACATTTTTAAAATTTGGCTGGATTATACCATTAGATCATGATGCAGGTGGCCTCATTGCTTATTATGAAAGGCATCCTAGGGGCGGATGGGTGTTTGAGACTCAAATGTGGAGCAGGAGGTCAGAGCGTTTGTGAGCCCAGGGCAAAATACCCTTGCATCGCCTCCAGAAATCATTTCTGTATGCCCTGAAACCCTATAATATCCCACACTTCAGAATTAAGCAAGCACGTGCTGTATGTACTATGATTAGGGCCCCCAGAAACCTATCAAATTGTCTGTCAGTATTCATTTTTAAATACAGAAAAATAGATCTTCTTTAGATGTTTCTGACCACTGCCAATCAAAAATACAAAATCAGCAGCTGTGCAGATTGACAGGTAGGTGAGTTAAAAAAATGTATTAATTCTAATGAGGCTTATATAGCCAAGCCTGTTGGGAATTCATATGCGAGTATTCATTTGCACCTTAAATAAATGTGGAAATATACACATTGCTGCTTCGTTTATGCATTAAACACAAAATAAATATGGATTAGTACTGAAAAATCAGCGAAAAATCAATACAGGCACGTACAGATGGAAATGTTAAGAAAATAAATACAATGAAACCGGAAGCTTTAACTATAATCCACTTTTATTTTTACTGTTATCTTATCACCGCCATTGTCTGCAGTTTATTTGGGGACATGTGGGCCCTCACATGTGGAGGGTCCAGGGTCATATGTCAGGTTGACCTGCCCTTGTGATGACACCTGCTAGGGCAGTCTCAAGAATGTCTTCTGCAGGCACATAACTGCATTTTGTTTTAGGTCTTCGCAGAGGTGTCATGAATTCAGTAGCAGTTCCACTCGGGTGCCCGTTTTCGCAGAGCTGGAACAGATAGCACTTCTATTTACACAAATACAACCGAGCTTTCACTTTCCAAATAATGCTACCAAAATGAATATTGAAAAAGGCCTATAGTCACACCACTCAGCAGTTACACAATTCGTCAAAGATTATTAAGGTATGTCAGATGTATTGATCCACTAATTTCAAAAGCGAGGTACACTATTGATGTGAGACTTATAATAGCAAGATGTGCACAGTTCTCAGTCTTCAAAATCTCAAACTGGAAAGTGTGGCAGATCAGAGGACAGTATGGTCGAAAAGGATACCATCCCTGTGGGCGTTTTGGAATCAAATTGTCTACTTAGTCACTCATCTGGCAGCCATAAAAAACTTAGCACTTTACGGCCAATGGCATGAATGGATCATGATTCAATGCCAGTTGTAGATTTATATGCCAGAAAGCATTAGGACAAGAGCACAAAGCAAATTTATATAGTAATAATAATATATTTAATGAGCAGTAGTTACTAGAGTGAAAAGAATATCGACTTACAGTTAGTGAAGAGCAAGGATAAATGAAGAAGAAAAAATGGGAAAAAAGAGGTTGAATCACAAATAATCCCAGGAACACAAACTGCCTATTAGCAGTGGTGTAATCATAGCCTGCATAGGGCGAGGGGGGGGGGCTGAGCTCCAAGGGGCCCCCTCCGGCACTGTGCACGAGCGGCAGGCCCCTGTCCTGAAAGCTCTAGACTGGATCTCTCCCTCCACATTCTTTGTAGGGGGCCCCCTCAAATTGCTTTACACCTATTTGTCCTAGATCTGCTCCCTTGCTGCCTCAGTAGGTCTCCTGGACTCTGCCTGATGGTGACTGCATTTACCTTTGCGCATTGTTGTATCCTCTGCTTGTACTGTATGTAGCCATTAAAATTGTCTAGCCTACTGTATTGTTTTTTCAGTGGCCCAACTGTTACTTTTCCCCTGATTGTCTCTGTGCCATATTCAGGAGACAGCGTGCCCGCTGCTCGCTCATTTCCTGCTGCTACCAACTCCTGCCACACAGGGCCCCACACAGGACCTACTTAATGCAAACCCACTAAGCAGATCCTCGATCTGTTTCCTTTCTGCCTCAGCAAGCCTTTCAGGCTCTCCCTGCCAGTGACTGCTTTTGCTTTCACCTGTTGTTTTTCCTCTGATTGTCTCCATGCTGTTTTCAGGAGACAGTTCACCCACCGCTCACTCTTTTCCCACCACCCAGCACCCCTACCAGGACCTACTTAATCGAGGCCACTGCGGGCCCGCCACTGGTGTGCCAAAGGTGCACCACAGGCAAGCTCATCTGTGCCTTTCAGTGCTTGGACTGCGCCCAGCACCAGGAACCCCGTCCCTCCTACCACCTGCAGATACTCCCCCACAGAGCTCCTAGCCCTGGACCCCAGATGCTGCAAAAACAACTGCTGCTTCTCATCTCCTCGATCAACGGTAGGAGCCTGTACATGCTGCCTCTTCACCTGCAACTCAGGACCTTCCACCATAACTGGAATCCTCACCACACCCACCCCTCTGACCACAACCACCCCAGAACTTCTCCACTGCATAAAGCTCAATGCCTGTTCACTCTGCAAACACACCACTGAAATCTGTGACACCATCACCAGCCTCATTCCTGACGTCTTCTTCATGACAGAGACCTGGCTCAACCCGCCAGTCACCCCCAACATCGCTGGATCGACAACAGCTACAAGATGATAGACCGGGACTTCACCAATAAACATGGAGGCAGCATCGCAATCATCCACAAAGGAACCATCCACAGCACCACCACCAAAGACAACACTATGCCGATCGTAGAACACCTCAACTTCTAACTCTGAACTGATGGCATAACTACCATCAAAGGCACCCTCTCCTACATAACTCCAGGGCCATGGCCCAGCTTCTGAAATGCCATCTCCGACTTCGTCACCCAACTAGCCATTGACTCAAGCACTACATCTTCCTCTGTGACCTAAATTTTCATCTCGACGACTCCAAATATGCAAACACCATCAAACTCCTGGAAAAACATGAGCAAAATCGGCCTCACCCAACTGGTCACCAACCCCACACACACAGTGCAAGACCCACGCCTGACCCGATAACGACAGTTAGGTACAGTCATGTTACCAATTTCACCTGACAGTCCAACATCCCCATTAACTTTCCCATAGCAGGATCCCCATGCACCACCACCAACTCTCTCACCTCCTCCCACCACAGCCTGCAGGAGAAAAGTGACAGAGACCCAAAGAATGGACACCCTCAACACCACCCATCCCAACTCCACAGCCAATCTTGACCAAATCATCAGGAATGCTTCAGCCTGGATTACCAGCTTCACCAACAGAGTTGCCCCTATCAAGCCCGGCAAGACTAGCAGATCCACCAAACTGTTGGTGCGCACCAGAACTCAGGACAATGAAACAGAACTGCAAACGGCTAGAAAGAAGATGGTGCATGAGCAAAGATCTCACAGACCGAGCCACCTTCAACTCAACACTCAACAAATGCCACCAAAGCCTACAGGACATGAAAAGAGATGCCCTGGTGGACCGCATAGAGGCCAGCTCTAATTACATCAAAGAACTCTTCAGCATCACCAGACAGTCCTCCTACCTGTCAACCACTGAATATCTTATCTCTCCCCCACCAGAAATTCCTCAATACCCTAATGGACTACTTCTACAACAAGATATCAACCATCTACAGGAACTTCAAACCCCAAACCACTGACCTCTACAATCTCCTTACACCAACAGGTGCTACTCACAGTCACCAGCTCACCCTCTGGAAATAGCTCACCCCACAGAGCACCACAGCCATCATGAACTTCATCCACTCTGGAACACCCACAAACCCCTGACCCTACCACTTCTTCAACTTCAGGAGCAAGGAAAGAAGCTGCAAACTCACCCCCATTCTCAACATTTTCATTACCACAGCTACCTTCCCCGACGGATGGAAACCCACAGAGGTCAGACCCTTCCGTAAGAAACCATCCGAGGACCCCAGTGAACTCAAAAACTACCAACCCATTCCTCTGCTCCCTTCTCTGCTAAAGTACTAAAGAGGGCCATCAACTGCAAATTCACAGAACACCTGGAGAGAAACAACTTGCTGGACGCCTCCCAATCCAATTTCCATGCCAACCACAGCACCAAAATCACCCTGATCGCTGCCACTGACGATATCAGGACCGCCATCAACTGGGAGATACAGCAGCCCTGATCCTCTTTGACCTCTCAACAGCATTCAACACCATATCTCACCACACCCTCATCAAGAGACTACACCACATCAGGATCCAAGAAGATGCCCTCAGATGAATTGCATCCTTCCTCACAGGATGAACTCAGAAAATTCACCTACCACCATTCAACTTGGAACCCAAGCACATCATCTGTGGCATTCCTCAAGGTTCATCCTTCAGCCCTACCCATTTCAGCACCTACATGTGGCCCGTGTCCAACATTGTCTGAATCCACATCCTCAAAATCATATCGTATGCAGATGACACCCAGCTCATCCCCTCACTCTCAGAACGTCTCTCCACCAATAAGACAAACTCCCACAACTGCATGACAAGTGTTGCTGACTGGATGAAGACTAACTTCCTGAAGCTCAACACGGACAAGACGCAAGTGCTGTTTTTTTGGGAATAACACCTCACTGTGGGTAATCTACCATTACTTCGTGGGCACTACTCTGACTTACCCAGCCATGACACAGAAACCCCTCTTGTCATTGTTCTTAAACACATAAAAAAACTGGGTCCTATTTGCAATGGAATTGTGGCATGTATAAAGCATTTCATCTGTAGTATTCCTTTATGTACTCTTAGAAAGCCTTTGAGAATAGCCCCCAAAACATCTCAAATGGAAAAGTTCAGTGAACATTCCTGTACAAGAAGTACAAATAAAAGTGACTGAGCAATCCTTTAATGTTTACTAATCAATCAATCAATCAATCAATCAGGATTTGTTAAGGGCAACTAATCACCCACAAGGGTATCTGGGCATTGGGTTCTTGCTGGGCTCCGTCGAAAAGCCAGCTCGAGTACCTTCCTGAGTTCTGGGAGAGAGGATGATGTTTGAAGGTGGAGGTCATTTCAAGACTTGGCCAAAAGGTAGGAGAAGGAGTGCCCTCCACTGTAGCTCTGGCAGATGTGAGGAGTGTGTGTGAGGGTGCCCGAGGCAGAGTGCCAGTGTCTGGAAAGTTGGTGGAAGTTCAGGTGATGGTTGATGTATGCTTATCTTTGGTCTTGGAGGGCCTTGTAGGCGAGTATCAGCATCTTGAATAGGCATCTTTTCTGGATGGCTAGCCAGTGGAGGTTCCTGAGGTGGGGGGTGATATGGGTCCATTTGTAGAGGTCGAGGATGAGTCTGACAACACAGTTCTGTATAGTTTGGAGTCTCTTCAGGAGTTAGGTGATTATTCCTGCATAAAGTGCATTGCTGTAGTCCAGCCGGATGGCGACTAGTACTTAAGTGACGGTTTTCCTGGTGTTGATGGGAAGCAATCTGAAGATCGTTTGGAGCCTTTAGAGGGTGTGAAAACAGGTGGGGGAGATTGCATTTATTGGCATTTCATGGTGAGTTTGCTGTTCAGGATGATGCCTAGGCTGCAGGCATGATATGTTGGTGTGCCCTCAAGTTTGAGGGAGTCACCAGGTATCGTTCCACAGTGAGGAATATATGATGTTACTTAGCAGACCATTACTTCGCAAGTTTTTACTACAATGTTTTTACATCGCAAATACCATTACTACGCAAGATTTAACTGTGCAGCTTTCAGAATGCAAATACATTTAAAACTACTAAATATGCATTTACTTCGCAGTATATTACTAAGTATACAACTTCTATGCATATTTGACTCTTTTACCCTTACCCTCATACACTACATTACTCTACATTACTCTACACTACCCAAACACCACTACACTACCCTAAAAGACTACCCTACACTACACAATCACCACAACACTACCCTAAACCCAAATACACTACTCTACACTACATAAACACAACCCTAAAACCTAAAAGACAACCCCCTGCACGACCACTACCCTAAACCCAAATACACTACTCTACACTACATAAACACAACCCTAAAACCTACAAGACAACCCCCTGCACCTCAACACTACCCTAAACCCGAATACACTCCTCTGCACTACATAAACACAACCCTACAATCTAAAAGACAACCCCCTGCACGACCACTACTCTAAACCCAAATACACTACTCTACACTACATAAACACAACCCTAAAACCTAAAACATTACCCCCTGCACGACCACTAACCTAAACCCAAATACACTACTCTACACTACATAAACACAACCCTAAAACCTTCAAGACAACCCCCTGCACCTCAACACTACCCTAAACCCGAATACACTCCTCTGCACTACATAAACACAACCCTAAAACCTAAAAGACAACTCCCTGGTTCACAACACTACCCTAAACCCAAATACACTACTCTACACTACATAAACAGATCCCTACAAGCTAAAAGACAACTGCCTGCACGACCACTACCCTAAACCCAAATACACTACTCTACACTACATAAACACAACCCTAAATCCTAAAAGACAACCCCCTGCACAACCACTACCCTAGACCCAAATACACTACTCTGCACTACATAAACACAACCCTAACACCTAAAAGACAACCCCCTGCACAATCCCAAAAACTACACTGCCCCACTTACCTCTCTCTCCTCGTGGTCCCTCGCTTCACCATGCTTCCTCTCTTCTCCTGCTTCAGGTGTCGTCAGAGCTGCATGTCGTTGTTTGGAAATGAATGCGCCTCCTTTTCCAAACAACGATGTGAATAGTCAGCAAAGTAATTGACTTTGCTAAGTAACGGTATATGCTAAGTAACGGTATATGCGAAGTAGAAGCATGCGAACTTAAAGCATGCAAAGTAAAAGATTCTGCTAAATAAAAAAATGCTTAGTAATGGTAAATCATAGTAATGGTAGATTACCGGCTGCTCCATTTACATGGGCTACAAAACTTGAATTCAATTGGTTAATCTCATGGAGACAGTGGGTAGAATATCTCTTGTCACTTTATAGTTTGGATAAGTACTTAGCATCTCAAGCAATTGACAGTTTTGAGAAATCTGATATCATAACCTCCATCATCAAGAATTGTAGACCTGGATCACTTGCTTTCAGCACCCCTCTGCCCTTTTGGTATTATAGAAGGAATCACAGATTCTTAAGCAATCGGTTAGGTAAAACAGATTGTGCTAGTGCATATATTGCACTGGCGTGATTCTAGAGAGCATTCGCACATTAGCACAGGGGCCCGGCCCCATGCCAATGAGGGAAACACGTAAACTTTCCACCTGTACTATATTATGGAAACAAAGATGTGGCACACAATCAATGTGCCCCTAAACCTGACTTCTGACAAACTAACTGCACTTGCCTGCAGGGGGATCTCTGTTCTCCTTAGAAGTGCAGGCTGAATGCCCTGTGCACTGTGAAAGACATAGCAGTTGCTTCAAACTCCGGCTTTGCCTTTCACTAATGCGCAGCCCACCCCACATCAGCTGATATTTTGCTACTGTACCAGATGATGCACATGGATTAAAAGCGTACCCAACCCTTATTATAGGTGTGTCATGTCCCAAACTATGGTAATGCGCCCTTTATACAATACGACCCCTGATTAGTACTACCACCTTTTCCAAGACATCTCGACCCAACGGTGTCCAGGTTGCTTTATCAAAATTAAATCTGACTTTGGGCATTATTGTATTATCTGCATTAAAGACAGGTACTGGACCTGATTCTTAGAAATGAAGTCATCTTGAACTTCCAGATAAGGTCTCCGGGGAGTGTCCAATCAATGTTTGCTTAATTGTGCTGTTAGTGAAGATAATCTCTCCTAAATTAATCTTAGATCACATAGTGAAATGGACTAATACCAATGAAATTCTCCCACTGGAGCAGGGTGGATTTTAATTGAATGTTTGAAGGACTGCCATTATCATAGATTTTAAATCCTAGCAATGAAAACAATTATTTAGAGTAGCTAGTTATAATACTCTCTAGAAAACTACTGTATTTGATCATGTTTGCAAATAACACCTGTGGAGCAAACTTAACAAATTGGGGATGAGCCCTGGCTTACTTAGGCTTGTTCAGCCGTTACACACTAATACCTGGAAGAGGGTATGCTAAGGAAGGGAAAATGGGAAATATTTATCACTAAATGGGTGGAGTTTAGGAAACTCTAAGAAGGGCATTAAAGATGGGCACACAAACAATCAGACACTTCCACAAAATAGTAAGACAATTTGCTATTCACAACAGTTAAACCTAAATCTACGACATTAGTGATACTGACAAAACAGGCTCAGAACTACTCCAGCCAAGCTTTTGAGTAAGTCATTCATAAAACATGGCCATTCACTGGTTCTGCACACACTCTTATAGAAATCACTGGAGGAAAGCAGTAACACTATCAGTATATATCGGAACCTAAAATTAAAGGGAAAATATTTTGGAATGTCAAAATATTACAATTAATATTTTTATAATTTGCATATATTTTGATGTAATTTCATAAAACGAATGTTTTTAGGTGTTGACAATACCTGTCACATATTCCAACAAGGCATAACAACACAGAAACACACTTGTTACTGTAAGGGAGAGTATGTGAACAGACAGGACTCTGTCATACCAATCAACAGGTGAAAATAATTACAACAGAAACCAACTGCTAAAAAAAATCAGTATGACCACGTTGGTGCATATATTTGTTGCTCTGTCCAGCATGGTGAAAAACAATTATTTGAGGAAGAGAGAGAAGGGAGAGAGGAGTAGAGAATGTATTAGCCCGTGTGTTTCTATGTATGCTGTTTAAGTAATTCTTAATTGTGCTGTGTTGTTAGATACACAGACGTGTGATTTTTGCCAATACGTGAAGGATAGGTCCATGAAAAAGTGAAATTAGTGGTGATGCAGGAGCTACTTGTGACCGAGGGTTGTTGAGTTCTGACATGGTCTTAAGATGGGATTCCTCATAGCAGATAGGACATAAAACAGCATGGTGGTGAGGACATACTCTGAGAGGGGGATTAGACAGCAATGGTTTCCAAGTCCATCTATTGGAAGAGTATTTACCACCTGTAACCTGGAAAAGTTGTCCTTTACCAGCTTCTTCTCATCCTGACCATTTTTTGTGAGTCACCCATGGTGTGTTCCTTCACCACCAATGCATTCTTATAGTCAGTCAGCTGCTTCCATAGTGCCACCTCTGTACTCCGCTGATAATTTTTGGAGGCATACCATGTAGTTCTTTATGATAATCAGCAACAAAGATAACTCAAAGGTCTGTCTGCTCTTCAGCAAAATTCCTATGCCTCTTGTAATCTGTAGGTGTTGTGTTTCGTCCTGTTAGACAGTCCAAGGGAAAAAGAAGAGACGCTTGGTTGTGTGCTGTATTTATTTGTTTACAGCGATATTTCTTACTAAGTGGTTGTTTATTTCACAGTGTATAGTAGTGGGGATCTGCACCAAGGAGTAGGTGGAAATCTACATGTGGTGTGATCTCTGTATTTAGATTTATCAGTGTGAATCACCCTCACATTTTTGTCTGGTGATATTTAGGCCACGATATTCTAACCCCATACTATTCCTTCTATGGTTGCTGTGCTAAGATTGTTTGACAGTGGGGATGCATTAAGGCTGTGTTGTTCATTGCACGTTATTTGTTGGTGATGTTTAAATGGTTAGAGCTAGTATAGTATGTCTCAATGATCTTTAGCATTTTATCGCTCATAATTTTGTTATGTGAGACCCTAATCATTGTGTCTAGTAGATAACTTTTCTAGTTTATTCTATCGTAGGAGGAATTGTCTGCAAATATATATTTTAAGTGATTTTAAGTGACTTTATATCTCTAAAATGTTGATGTGTATTCTGATTTCAGGATTCTGAATGAAAGCAATAAAACTAATCTGCTACAGTTCCAGGATTAGCCCGATATTACATCGAAGCAGGCAGTGCTTAAACATTTAAATACTTTAAGAACCAGAAAACACTTAAGATAGACAGATACAGCTTTCAGATCAATAGAAGAAAACACAACAGCCCCCACATCAGAACAATGCTAGATCTCCTGGCAAATCAATCATAGGGATGTCACAGAAGCAGAATCATCTTTCTGGAGAAATGTGTAAAATCTATAACTTGCAATAAGTGGAACTAAGGACTGCAGTAAAATATATTTTCTTGGAAGAAAGTCTACATTTAGCTTGAGGTACCATGGAGTGGAGTGGTGTGGTTTAAAGTTCCATGTATAAAATATTTCATAAAAGGGTTGCATGTGAAAATGCCTGATAAATTCAGTGATAGCAAAAATGGGGCACATAAAAAACACTGCAGGTTGCTGGAGCAAGCACTGAGTAATGAAAAATGAATTTGATAATTGGAAGGATTCCACATCGGAAGGATGTACATGTCACAAAATGTTACAAAGAGGCACATTTTTACCTCTGAAAACATGCTACCATCTGTAATATGATACTATGTATGATTTTGTGCCCCTAGGTCATGGTTTGGCATGAGGGCATAAATAAAGGGCAGAGTGGTTGTTCTTAGCCACTCCACAGATATTCATGTAATTATCTGGTGTGCGCATCATTTGCGATCAGCTACTGAGGATAGTGCGGCTGGCACGTGCTACTGTCACCACCCAGCCTGAACAGCCCAAGCAGCTGTGTGCCTGGCATTGCACTCCCCACAGCAGCGAACCTACCATGTAGCCATTCTGATTGACTGTGCTGAAGTGGGAAGGGGGTGAGCTTCCCTCCCCCACTGTGACGCCTGCTGGTGCAGTTTTCACCTACCTGACTGCTCTGCATCCCTGACGAAGGATCATTTTCCTGTCCAACCTGCTGCCGCTAAGCCCTGGTGTGGCAGCTGTGAGCAGCGGCTGTCTCTGTGAGCAGGTGATCGGCAGAAGATAGGCATAGAGCTCAGTGCAGGCAAGGTAGTGCCACCTCTGGTGAGTGGCCTGAACTGTGTCATTGTAGGAGAGAATGTGGGGAAAAGCAGGGTGCCTGCACAAGTTGGAAAAAAACAGATGGAGGGAGAATATGGGGACAAGTGAGTGGAGCAAAAGTGCATTTCAGTTACAGAGGGCCTGTTAGATTCTCCATCCAATCGTTAGGTGAGAAAGTCCTGTAAGAACCGGTCTGTCAGGTGAGAGAGACCACACCCAGTCTGTCCTACACAATGGAGTGCCTCATGGGTCAAGAGGCACACTTGATGTCCAAGCAGCAGCAAAACCCAGCCTCAACAGCCACTAGCACCCAAGCATCAGTCACACCACTGCCGTCATTAACTGATCTAGTGGACCAAGTTACTGTGTCCCCATGCTGGCACTAATGGTTTGGACACCTGCAACACTACTTTTATGCCACCCGTGAAACAGATGAGGCAATGAAGAGGTCACTGTTGCTACATTTTGAAGGTGCAGTGCTGTATGACCTGTTCGAGAACTTTTCCAACACAGTTGGGGACACTGACTTTGATGCCACTATGGTAGCCCTGAACTGACACTTCGAACTCCAGCTAACCCAGACTACAAGAGGTTCAAGTCTGACAATTCAGAAGATGAGTCAGTGGATAACTTGTACACATGACTAAGAAAGCTTACGAGCAAGTGTGTTGACATTAACCAGCCCAATGCGATCAGGGCGCAGCTGATACAAGGATGATGGTCAGGTGTCATGAGAATAATAATTCTGCGCCAACCAGGGATCCCTTGGAATCAATATTGGTTCTTGCCCGGTTGCACGAACTGGTGAACAGCGTGGCCGATGTCATGGGGGTAGCATTATCAAGAGGAGGGACCCTGGCTGTGGTAGCTAGCATCATGAATGTGAAGGAAGAGCAGATGCAGTGGCAACCAGAGACGACCTGTTCACAACTGCACTACTGACATGCCAGTGTCACCAGAAGGGAGGTACAGTAACTGCATACACCAAACATCTGCCCTGCCCGAGGATGGGCATGCTCCTGATGTGGGCAAATGAACCACTTCGCCAAAGTGTGCCAGAGTGAAGCACAAGGATCAGGCGCTGGGTACATGGGCAAATTGAAAGCTGCTTTGTGACAGCTGTCAATCAAAGAGGGAGAACCAACAGGCCCAGAGGCTGGGAGCGTATCGAGAGCCTACGCCAGATGATGAAGTGTTCACCATCTCCTTTGCAGGCAAAGAAGGCGATCGTAAATGACCCCCGCCAATGTGCACTGTGGAGATCAGGGGTACAATAGTGAAGATGCCAATCAACACTGGTGCTTCTGTGAATGTCATGGGCTTCCCTTAGTTCATCATGATGATGCCAAACCCTGAGCTGGCCCCAACGAAGGTGAGGATAATTACTTATGGGAGCACTTAGCCATTGCCCTCGATGGGGCTCATGGAAGTTGTGGTGGTGAGTGAGAGGAGATCAATGCAAGGCCAGTTCCACATGATGAAAGGGGACACTGACAGCCTTCTCGGATGCCATACAACGGAGGACTTGGGGTTTGTTTTCTTTGCAAGGTAGGTAGAAGAGTTTCAAGGGGCAGCCATCATGCATGAATTCCCCTTGCAGTTTGAGGGGCCTGGATGGCTGAAATGTGTAAAGGTGCAGCTATACATGAAAGAAAATATAAGGCCCACAGCACTCCATAACAGAAGGGTTCCTTTCCACCTGTGTTCACTAGTGGAGAGCAAGCTGTAGAACCTGAAGCAACAAGGGGTATCCGAGAAAGTCACTGGCCCCACTCACTGGGTCTCATCTTTAGTAATCGCGCCCAAGCCAAAACAACCAAATGCCATTAGACTATATGTGGACATGCAGCTCCCAACTAACGCAATCCGATGGGAGCAACACATTACCGCCACAGTCGATGAGAGCATGGCAGACCTAAATGACACTGAATGATTCTCGAAATTGGATCTCAATGTTGGATACAATCGACTAGAGATTGAATTATCCAGCCACTACATAATGACCTTTTCGACAGACATAGGCCAACGGAGGTACAAGAGGCTCAACTTTGGAATATCGTCAGTAGCAAAGGAGTTTCAAAATACCATCTAGGAGACCCTCTCTGACCTAGTGGGTGTACATTAGAGATGACAGTTTGATCTTCCAAGACACCCTAGAGGGTACTGAATTAAAATGGACTGTACTCGAAAAAGTAAAGAACACCGGCAATCCCCCAAAAAAACTCTTAGAAAGAGAGCAGCGATGGGTTTATCGTTTGAAAACTCACGAAACGGGTCTCAATGATTCCATACCTTGGAATCAACTAAACAAATAAGAGATCTTGTATTCACCCCTAAAAGTTGTGTAGTATCAGTAAAACTAGGGGGCACACTTTAAATTGGTATGAACTAGACCCAATACAAATCAACCAGAGTATCCTAGGAGTTAGGGTATATGAATTTGCTATAGGAAAAATCGGGCAGTGGTGAAACACACATAATGAACCCCAGAGAAGATTTTACAATTCCTTTAGACCATACCCTAATGTTGTGAAATACAATACACCCTCAAAATATACCTGACGATATGTGTGCTCTTTAGAACAGTATTAATGCACGCCCGACCTTTTATCAGTATTTGAAGTCTCTATTTATGATTAATGAAACCTTGAAGAACTTAGTATAAATATGAATAGGAAATCCAGCTCTCGCTTAAAGCTAAGACCTGAAGTGTTTGAAACTACATTTCCCTTCGGTGACTGACATTTGGGACTACAAATTCCGTGTTAACCTGATTGGATTAGGATCCGGTCACGTGTCTCGCGTACACGGAAGAGAATCAGCAGACTGTTCCTCCTTTAGAATGGGATCGGGTGTAAATCTGGGTTTGGATAAGTGAATGCCTAACTCTGTTTTTAGCCAAGCATTTAAATAATCTGCCATAATCTTTTTACCAGCGTAGACGGGATGACATGCTGACGTGAAACATCACGTGAGCGTATTGACCAATCCCGTCAAGCTACATCATATGCGGAAGTATAAACTCACCATCTAAACGATACACGGCGCGAAGCGCCGGGGATCGAGACCAAGTAGGTGGACAAACGGGGCAGGACTCTTGATGACGTAAGTGGGGTGACAGAGCGGGAGAGTATATTTTCGCGTGTAGAGATTACCGTCCCCATCGAGAGAGATGTTTATCATTAGAGTATCCTTATATTACTTCCATATATCTCCTCTCTCCCTCATACTCGGGGGTTCCTACAAAAGAGTGTGACTACAGAGCTACCCCTACACAGTCCTACGATCCCCTGAGAAACGGATCCCGTTCGAAAGTCGGGTAAGAGAGAATGCATGTGTGTGAAATATCACAAAAAACCACACAGTGTTTTGTTATGAATCACGCATGGTTAAGACAATACCATGTTCGATCACGGATGCTACAAGAGTGATGAGTGTGAGTGGTACATAAGAGAGTGTTTTTATATTGATAGTGTATACTAACTGGCATGGAATTACAGTTAGGATGCGAGCGATTTCGCCACCGCACAATATACCTGGCACACTGACTAAGTGTACAGATACAGGTATGAGTGGCACATGGATGGAGTGAGTTGTACACCACCTGGCCTAATGATCACCTAACACATGTAGGTACTACTCGTGGCAAACAATGGGAATGGCCACTAAGAAAACGCACAAATACAAGTTGGTTGCTGTTTGTTTTCTTTTATTCTCTTTTCAGATGGAATACGAAGTATGACGGATTAATAAATCAGTCACTCTTTCAAGGAGCAGCTACTCTGCCCTTGCATCAATAAACAGGTTAGGGAATCTCTTGCACTGTTTTCCTGGGTGGCTTTTGATTTGCCCTGATGAAAGTCCTGGACCTTTACGGCCATTTCTAGGACTGAAACATGTTGGCACTAGGGTCTTAGGACCATAATCATCCTACAAAGACCCTATTTGAAGTATTTTAGTATCTCAGACAGACCCGCAAATAAAGGGATACTGGGGATCTGTCTGAGGTTTTTTAAAATTTGTAACATCTTCAAAGAGCTCCCAACATTGTGGTTGAGCCCACCCCGACTTTTAGGCATCGGGGTGACCCGATGATGAAGCATGACACCACTAGGGTGTGTGAGGGTACCTAAATCAAAAGGAATTGCTTCCTTGCTCACCTATCGGTGAAGTTAACACTCCCCCACAGTAACTTCATCATAATATTCCGTCTACGCACTTAGATGTTTGACCGGTTCTTAAGGTCAGTTGGAGTAAAATTGTAGTGACACTGATTATATAGGGAGGTATTACTCTGACCTAGAATCCTCTCCCCCCCCTTTCTGGCACAATTGAAAAACGTCTTTCAATAAGCCTCTTGTGTATACGTACCCTAGAGGAGCACCACATGGGGCTCGGGGCAATGCCAAGACAACAAGCTGACTGTGGGTTGACACTGCACAGGCAGAAGTGCTCATTCTATGAAAACTCGATGGAGTTCTTTGGGTATGTGTTCTCGAGAGAAGAGCTGCAGGTAGACCCAAAGAAGGTGAAAGCAATAAAGAATGAGTTGATTCTTCAGAGTATCACAGAGGTGAGAAGCTTCCTACTGATGGCAACATACTGCAGCTATTTCATCACAAGCCTGCCCACCATATCTGCACTAGGCCTGGGCGGTAAATTCTGTTCCGCTCGCGGAATTTGCGGAATTTCTGTAATTTCGCGTTCCGCGGAGAACGCGAAATTGCCCAAAATTCTGCTTTCCGCGACTTCGCGAAATTTTTTCTTGTTCGCGTTCTCAAAATGCGTGTTCGCGAGATATTTCTCCCCGAGCACGCAAACAGCAACTGTGAACAGGAAAAAAGCATCGCGAGCATGCAATTCCGCGTGTTCGCGGAATATCTTCATGTTCGCGGAGATTTTTTACCGTTTCGCGGAGATTTGCGTAACGCGATTACGCAAATTCCGCCCACCCCTAATCTGCACCCCTGAGAACACTCACAAATAATGACGTGCCATGGAACTGGGACTCTTGCACTGATCTGGCATTTTGCCAAGGGAAGGGGGTGTTGATGGCAGACACAACCATGGCGTATTTCAATATGAGGTGCTGGACAGAACTGGTGGTTGATGAGATTCTTGTGGGGCACAGGGCAGTCCCCTTACAGGAGAAGAGTAAGGGGGCATGGGTTCCCATTGCTATTGTAAGTAATGCGTAGTCAGATACTTAAACCATATATACCTAAATTGAGTGTGAGGCCCTGGCCATCAGATATGCCTGATGCCATTATTATCTTTACCTCTGTGGATAACAGTTTTGATTTATGACAGACACCAAGCCATTAGTCCAGCACTTTGCATGGAGGTTTCGACATGCTCCTCTCCACAGTGAGAGGTGGCCCATCCAGCTACAGCTCTATTCATTTGACGTAGTGTATCAACCCAGGGTGAACAACCCAAATGACTGCCTGTTGTAACACCCACTATGGCGGCCTGGCCCTGATGAGACTGAAAAGGGTGAAGGGGCCAAAGAGTTTGGGAAGATGGTTGTGCATGACGCATGCCCTCACGCATTGTCGGTTGAAGAAATCAAAGAAGCGACAATGTCTGACACAAACTTGTTGAAAGCCAAGGAAGCACTTCTTAGAAAGCAGAGGCACAACTTCCTGGATACAGCCAAGTGATTAACGTCAACTGAACTGATGACAATGAGCTAATTCTGGACGGTCTGAGACTAACTAAGCACCAGCAGTGGAGGGCTGCTGCTCTGAGTAAGGCAGACCACAGTACCCCAGAGTCTCAGGGCCCGCGTTGTCAAATTAGCCCACCAAGGCCATCAAGACATAATAAAGACTAAAGCACGTCCATGGGACAAAGTGTGTTTAATTGGGATGGACACTGAGGTGGATGACAGACAAGGAGCAAGGCTGCCATTCCTGCATGATCACCAGTTGGGAACCCTCATCAGCCCCAATAATCAGTAAGGAGCCTTGTTTGACATTTTGACATCGAATCAGCAGGAATTTTAGGAGTTTCCCAGATGGGATCTTCACAGCAGTATTCATTGACAGCCACTCAAAGTACCATTTAGAGGAATTGGTGCCGTCCACCACATTCCCAAATGTGAAACCCGACCTGGAGAATTTGATCACTTTTAGGGCTCCCGGAGGAGGTGAAGACTGACAATGGGCCCCCATTCTCATGGCAGGAGTTCCAAAACTACCTTGCATCACTCAACATCAGACATTGGAAGGTGACTATGCAATGGCCATAAGCCAATGGAGAGGTGTAGCAGTTAATGCGCATGGTGGGCAGTGCCCTTCACATATGGGTAGAACAAGGAGAAGATGCCGAATCTTGCCTCCACAGATTCTTATGGGCGTACAGACATGCACCACAAATTGTGCCCAATGGGTTTATAGCTGCAAAGGCCCACCACAAACCTCATCCCGCCACGGTCCAACTGGAAACCGGCTACCCTTGATATGCACATAGTGCAAGAAAAGCAGAAGATCACAAACAACCGAGCGAGCCAGATACGGAGAGCAGTGACCCCTGATCTGTCCCTAGGCACAAGGTGATTCTATGGGATTGGCACCCGGGATGGAAGCTCTGCATACCATGCAAGAAAGAAGTATAGGGCATAGTGAATGTTCAAGGGACCACAGCCCCAGGCGGGAAAAGCAAGGACAGCCCAGAGGGGTTGAACATCATACTGTGGGAAAAGACTGAGACATCTGGGCCCCATGACAACAAGGTAAGCAGGTGTGTTGAGAATAGTGGAACCAGGTCAGGCTCTGGTGGACCTGTGACCACAACAGACCCTCAGACATAGAGACCTATGCCAAGGCAGTAAATAGGGACACCCGTGTGATGGAAGAATGGGAAGCTGGAAGCCAAATCCAAAAGTACGGACTTTGACCCAATCCCACACCAAGTCAGAGGCTGGGAGACAATGCATGCAGTCTGAAAGCACCAAGAAATTAATGTTTTTCTTCTGTAATAAAAGTTGAAAGTGATGTAAAGTGCCACCCGGACTCTATGATACATTGTATGAATTCCCCACCCCAAGGGTCAGGCACAGACTGAAGGTATAACCGAAGGGCAGAGATGTTGCTCGTGGCCACTCTGCAGAGATCCATGTACTTATCTGGTGTGTGTGTCATATGTGGCCAACGACTGCGACCTACCTTAAGTCTGTGCGAGGCAGACGTTTACACCATCCACCATAAGTCAGTCAGTTCATGGACACATGAAGATAGGTCAAGCCTACTCAGCGTTGCCCAGTACATAACTGTTAGAGAACAAAGGGCCTTCACATGAGATGTTTTGGGACTATCCTAAGTAAAAAGAAACCCTGTGCTGCAATATAGTTGGCACACATTTAAACAAGTGCACCCTGATTGAAAGTAATTCACGAAAAAAGAAAGAGATCTATTGAGAAGCTTTCACGTACAGATCAATTGGTGCTAATGCTCGTGACGGAGATTCTGCACATAAAAACATAGGCCTATCCTATCTTTTTACATGTTGAGTTCTCCACCCCGATTGCGGAGTTTTCACAGTAATAAAATTGCTATTACTAAAATTAAACTTTTAGTAAGTGAACACCAAAAAAATAGAAAACTTAAACAAAAGTGTACGTTTACCTTTATGAATCAAGTTCTATATCTGACAAGATATGGACCTCCAGTGGTTTTGAATCCATACCCTGATGAAATTTGGTAGTAGTCCACTTTGGCTTGATGAGCTAATCAACATATTTATTGGACAGAAAACTGGAGTTAACCATTGTGCATGATTACCAAAAACTTAACAGACTGCTTGCAATATGTTATGGCTGTGTCTCAATTTGTGTACATTTCCTTTTTCACATCACAATTTATTTGCACATTTTGTGCACCTTTTTGCACTTTACAGTTGTACATACCCTAAAAGCACTTTTTTGATGTTTTTGTGTAGCTGTTATTGAGATATGGACTATATAGTATGGCAAAATAAGATCCTATTGTTCATATATCTAGAGCGATAATCATTGATAAGATGCTTGGAAATCATGGTAGAAGAATGTACAAATGTTTTTAATAGTGGAAGTCATTTTTAATCGAAAGGTGGTCTCAGTAAGCAAGATGTAGTCCTATTTTTAATTTTATAAGTAGCATGTTCAAAATAATGACTGAATTTATGATACTTAAAATGACTATTTTTTTTTTGTAAAAGCAGTGAATCAAACTTAATGGGTTTAAGAATTACGTTTGTGGGATTTTACGAATCATAGAGAACAAAATCAAAGTGGCAGTGAGTATTTCCACATAGTCTGTTTTACCATTCTGTTACGCTCAGGAGAAAGTGATCACTGGTCTGTTTTCACTGTCTTCAAAGCAATGTATTTAGATGTGACGTGAAAGTACAAACACGGTAGTGAGCAAAAATGTTACGTCAAAAACACGTTGACCTGGTTGATTGATTTTGATGTTTGAACAAACAACTGAAGCATTAACACAGGTAGACTTTTGGACATATATATGTGCAACTTGTCAATCGCGACCACCCCTAAAGTGCAGTCAATGTTCAATAAAAAGCTCTCTGGTGTTGAAGCTCTCCAGCTAACTCACAATGGAGAATCATGTTCTGTTTCTGAGTTAGCAAGTGGTTCAAACTCAAATATTAACATAAGCCTTCCAACTATTTTTATGGTGAAATAACCATAGGTTCTTGCCCTTGGCACATAGGGCCTGATTTATATATTGGTGAAGAGGGTACTCTGCTTCAACAGCGATGGAGTTCCCTCCAAGCCAATATGGTGGTCTGCCCGCTGAAAACCTTAGGGTTAATCACAGCTGATATTCCTCTGTCTACACTATGATTAATCCCATCCAACTGCCCAAGGGAGAAAGGGCAGTCCGCAATATGGCTACATGTCCGAACACCCAATTTAGATGGTTAGGCATGTAGGTAATTTTTTACTGTTCCTTACCCACAGGTAAAATATGCAGCAAGGAACAGTTAAACCATTGTAATGCTCTGCTCTTGCTGGGAGAAGCCTCACATGGGGAGATGGGCATAACTTTTATTTCTTTAAAAAAAAACCTTCTCTTTGAAAAGAAATGCAGAATACTTTTTGCTGCAAGGCTGCGTCCTTTCGATGCAGCCCTTCAACATAAAGGAAAATGTATTGACTTGAACCGCCATGAAGGCAGTTCCCGACAATACCTTTATAAATGCACGCCAGCTAGGCGGACATTTATATAGCAGGAGGACGGAGTAGGCTTGGCCTGGCAGAGGTAAAGTCCTCTACCAGGCCATGGAAGAAATCTTCAGCAATTAAATGTGGTCAATAATTAACAGTCTCCCATGGATAGAAAGAAACCAAATATACTTGACGAAGTTGCAAATATTGTTTGTATTGAACGATTCAACTACTTAGTTGAAATATTTAAAACCTTCAAGACTGAGATCAACGAGATAAAAGCTATGGTGCAGTTGCTGACCAACCATCTTGCACTACACCTGTTATGACTCCCACTTGTCAAGACTTTATGCAATCTTCGGCCCTTTCCCTAAAATGCATTTGGTTTTGTAGGCCATTGTTAAAACCATGGATACGGGGTGCAGATCATTAACAGGGCTAAACCAAGGTCAGGGGGGCACACTCTTGAATCTCAGCTATATGCCCTCCCAAGGGGGGCCATTTAGCACATCTAAAGCTATGCAGTACCAACAAGGCCACCTAGGGAGTCAATCACCTCAATACAGGCAAGATGAAGAAATGCATCCCCTAATCGATGGCTGGAATTACAGTTAAACAGGAAAGGGGTTACTTACAATTCCCATTCCCCACAATTATCCCAGTCATCACGAGGGATGGTGACTCATTGATTAATAAAATAATCCATTGGATAAGGGACACCCGTCAACATTACTCTTTGATATGATCTGGTATCCTGGCTCGAAAACACCACTCACCCACTGGAGACTGTAGTGGTTATATTGAACTTGTCTTTATAAAAGGATTTTGAGTCTTGTGGACTTGCATATCCATACACTTCCATTAAGATAATATCCGTATCCATTTTAAATACAATCTACACTTCTTACCAAATGAGTGGGGGATCTTGGGAAAACTCGCCCACATCCAATAAGCACAACTGTTGATACTGGATCTGTAAATGATGAACAGGATTGATAGGTGGTGGAAGTTTAACCAATTGATATGCATATCACTTATAATTAATCACACCTATATCAACTCACATGATACACCAAAGGTAGTTAGTCAACTTAGGTACCAATTTATTGGTTGAATAAATTCTTCCTCTATAATTCTAGTCACGGATCGAGGGACCTCACTCATCAAAAAATCCTAATGCTAAACAATAACGTTTGATTAAGCATTATCTCCAGGAACATAGCCTAAATGAGTGGACCCTAGTTGAAGGATTTTATTGAGTAATTTAATGTTTACATGTTCCAAGAATATTGGTTAGGCAAAAAAATACTTGCTATAATATCAAAGTTATCATTTAAGATTGGGGCAGACCCTCAGGGAGACTCCTAATTTGGATCAACACAACCATAGCATTACAATGATTCCAGGGATCGCCTCAGTTTAACTTTAACAATGGGAATGGGTCCCACTCTAGACATTTTTAACATCTATATTAGTAGCAAACCAAGCAATGTTGAGTCTCCCAGTTTGCGATAAGGGAAAATAGGGAGCTAACCAATAACACAGCCAACAACAATGCGGTGCGGCAGGGATGTGTGCTGGCTCGACCCTTTTCAGCCTTCATTTTAAGAAGGTATTAGACTATCTAAAAGCATGTAGAATGATTCACCAAAACTAGCTGGAAAAAAGGTCACAGCCTTACTATATGCAGATGGCACCCTCCTGATTCCTTGCACCCCAATGGGTCTTCAAGTAATATTGGATCAGTTTAGTGCCTTTTGTGTTGATAGGGGACTTGAAATCAATCCAACAAAGTCTAAATATATATGTTGTAACCCCCACAAGCCTTTCAAATGATTTATGAAATTTGGGAACTGTGTATTAGACAGGGCCAGGTGTTTTGACAACTTAGGGGTCAGAATATCAGACTGTGTGTCCTGGCTCTGCAAATCACAAAGTGCCAATTGTCATTGCAGTATAACAGTACAGCCATCCTGAAGATTTTTAGCGCCACTTCTTTGAGATCAATATCACTTGCCTTGGAAGCATATTGTGACAAAGCATTAGGATTGGTTCCTTATGGAGCTGAACTATGGAGTTTCAGTGATGTAACTGGCTTGGCAAAGGAAGGAAAATATTTTCACAGAGCTCTGATAAAATTGCCAATGTGTACACCCCTGATTCCTATGCATCTAGAAATGGTTGTAAATGAAGTTGCATATCTAGTCCAACTCAGACTTCAAATTATTGGTGTAGATTATGGGCTACTTCAGAGCTAGTACCATACAAGAGGGGTCTCAAAGAGATACTGAGGGTCTGATTTAGATATTGGCAGATGGCATACTCAGTCACAAACATGATGTATTTCAAGTGCATTCTATCCTATGTCACTTGTAATAGGGCGGACAGGATATCCGTCACTTTCTGTGGGAGTATCTCATCCACCAAGATCTAAATCAGGCTCAGAAACTTTTTCTCAGAGTGTTAATCCACTGGCTGAAAAAACAAGGACTTCGGGACTTGTGGAGAGGGTGAACTCCTTCAAGATCTTAGCATCCTTTCACCAATACCCAGAGAACACTGAGCGGTACTTTAACCTGGATTCCCCTGAGTCTATCAACAAGTTAAAGTTCTGACTTCAGCGCATCCAACATTGATCAGGAAAAGCATCTCCAAAGTAATGTGCTGATCACAGATCTCCTCCACACATTGATACCAATTCCTGGTAGTTACCTAAACTGGCTTTAATCCCTAAAACCAGCAGACATCACACACAACAAGCTATTTCTGCAAGCATTAATGGGGTCTGTTCTCATCTCTAAACTTAATCTTAAAGGTAAATCCAATCCAAGGCTAAATCTGCCAAATTCTTCCTTCATACAATTAAAAGGTGTATGTTCTGTCCTTCCAGGATCTGATGCTGGCAGCGGAGGTACTGGTACTCTCTCATCTGGACTATGGCTTTTCCCTCCTCACTGATCTACTACAAAATAGATTAGACCCTCTCAGAACACCACCACAGGCTTCAATCAGGTTCCTCACCAATATGCAAAAATGAGAGCATGGTAACCCTGCACATGTCTACCTTACATGGCTCCTAAATGAGGTACACTGCACCACAATAACTACCTGTCCTACCTTCAAAGCCCTGAACCACCAAACTTTAGAATCCCACCAAACACTAGAATCCCTCACAAAGAAACTTTCATTTGAAGACAAGACAGCTCCCATTCACTCCATTTCAAAGACCAAAGATCTTTCTCCATTCCTCATTTTAGGCCGTTATATAGACTTTGAAGATCGTTTCTCTACCCAAGAGTCTTTAGCTTTCCTCTACTCAGCAGCAGAAACACCCTGTTCTTTTAAAAGTGTTGAATCCCTCCTCAAGAATTAAGATGTTTTGTGTAAACTTATCAAAATATTTACCATCATACCTAACGTTTGGTGCCTACCCACACATTTTCAACTCCTCCAACTCTCCGGCTCTATGATTTCCCACTGTCATTAACATACCCCTAACTTTTAACTTCTGTGTCCTCTATTGCACATGACCCTGCTCTCTTGTTATAAGTACAATATTGCTGGATGCAAATTGCTGCTTTAGTCTATCTTCTAACTTAGTCCTGTGGTTTTTGTATTTAATGCTGTGATTATTTTCAATCTAGCCATCTTTTACTCAAACTTCCCTACTTGTATTACCAATGTTGGCCCTTACAAATCGCTGCTTTATTCTATCTACAAATGTATTCCCTTGATGTTTCTTCCCTGATTATTTGCAATCCAGGATATATCCATCTCCGCTTAATCTTCCTGCCATACTAAGGTTCTGTGCCCCCTATATTGTTGATTCTCATTTATATTGAAGTCACCTCCTAAATTATGAAATATTTCAAACAGCTATATATTATTTGTACTGTATGCCTTCGAGTTAATGCACTGTTACCTCATGTATATGCTTTTGTCATGCAATCCTCTAAAATTCCTAAACACTTCACTGTAGCCAATGTAATTCATCATCACACCTTACATACCTCTGTACTGAAGCCTTCTAAAAATACATAGCAAACACTATTCTACAAATAATATTTGGTATGTTTTATCTCAGGTCAACACATAGTTGACTCCTCCCTGGTATTTGCAGACTCACTTTCTGCAATGCGTTCTTAAACCCCGTTAACTGAAGTTTGTGCGATGTAAAACAACCCATGAATATTGAAATCCTAGCCTCCCAATGTTCTAATCATGAACAGTCCTTCTGAGATAATTGTCGGATCTGGTGCCTTAATAAATTCTGGATATCAGAATAGCTACTAACTACTAAAGTCCTCCTTCACTAACACTGACAATAGTTGGAGGTGATTTGTAGCAGTTGACAACAGCCGCAGACCTCTTATGAGGAGAGAGCAAGAAAAAAGGAAGACCACTGGCCACACGCATTGCATCACAGTTACGGGGTTAATTTGGGAAGCAGCCATTGGGGTGTGGGTGCCATTGTCAGGGTGTGAAATCTACTATCTACCGGCAAGGTATTGGAGAGGACAGGAATTAGAAAACAGGTAGCACATTATTGAGCCATCCACTGCTACTACTGCAATGACTGTTGAGAGTGAGAGAGTGAGGGATGCTTTGGTTGCAGGAAACTGCAGATAAATGGTGCATTGGCCAATCATGGAAGAATAGACTACTTACTCTTCTCCCTCAACCCCACCTCTGGATACCATTGTGCAATTTTCCTGATATGCAAATAACAGAGCCTGACTTCCAAGATCCATTAAATCTGTATCTCCTTAGTGCTCTTACTTGAGACGAACTGGTGCTCTTTTTTAACCCCTTCCCCGCTCATGACGGAACCGTTCCGTCATGAGCCACGGTTGCCGTGTGCTCATGACGGAACGGTTCCGTCATGACAATCCTGTTGGCGGCCGCTCCGCCTGCGCGGCGCTGTTTCCCCGCCTGTGCGGGGCGACAACGCAAATGGGCGGAGTCATGACGGAACCGTTCCGTCATGAGCACAGCTCAACTGTGGCTCATGACGGAGCGGCTCCGTCATGAGCACAGGCCCACCGCGCTGCCCCCCTGCCCCCCCCAGCGCTGCAGCGGAATGTCCGCGGCAGCGAAGGGGTTAATGAACAACATTGTTAGTTTTTAGTTTTTTGTTTATTTAACAATGAACACAATTGTGATAGACACATGTAATCAGTTTTTATAATTTCCACCTTCTGAAATGACCTGAGCACGTGGCAGGAGTAATTAACTAGCTCACATTATTTGAACGTCTGCTTCTGATTTAAACACAGAGCAGTGCATAGTCTTCCTTCTATCTGCTTCATCATTAAGACCACAATATGGGCGCTACTCAGGTTTATCTCTCCATTAGTCTTAGCTACTCATTTGTATAAGCATTCTGCAATTTATGCCCATGGAACGCCTCCTTGATGCAGACTAAGGCAAGGGAGCGACTTGCGCTGCTCTGTTTTACTCCATATCTTTGAGGCCATGCAAAGCCACGCAGAATGGCTTTGTGTCGCCTCATAGATATGATTGAGAGGCTTGGCCGCTGGAACGTTAAAAAAAAAAGTGATGCTCCGGCGGCGCAAGCCTCTCAAGAATAAGACCCTAAATACTGCATGACATCTTTATTAACTTCAGTGATCACTTGTTTACAAATTATTAGAATGTATCACATGAAAATCTGGTAACAGAGAGCAGCAATATATACACCTTTCAGCTATATATAGCCTGTCGGTGAAGCAAGAGGTGGAGGGGGGGGGGGGGTTGTACTCGAATATGCAGTTTATAAAGGTATGCGTTAACAAGTGCAGGTGACTTATGTACCAGTAACTAAAGCAGGCGTATTCCAATAATTTTTCTGGAGGGGCTTTATTTATGTTTGCCTTCCTCCTGCCCTTTTCTCTATGATCTTTTTTCCAATTCGTGCACTAAAAAATTAGAGAGGTGCCGCTTTCTGTTCTTCAGACGCTGGCTCCTTCTCTCTACCTTTGACAGACGGCAATGTATCCATAATTTATGCTTGCTTTTTCCCTCCCTCCCTAGGACAACGCAGTCTAGACAGTGGGAAGGCGGTTCTGTGCTTCTCGTCACATTGTAGCGGCTGACCACACCAGCAGGAAGGTTGACACATTTCTTAGGGAATTCAGGACAGGGTGGACAGTGAGCGGAAATACAAATACAATCGATGGCCACCCCTTTCCCAGAAGGCATTTTGCACAGCAGCTACGCGCACACACACCGCGCGCACATATTTACTCGGCAGCGCCTGTTCCTTCCTCTTTAAAACAGCTCTTTCTATGTTCTTAAATTAACATTGGAATTGTGCTGCTGCAGACTCACTTGTCTCAGGAGTGGAGCCGCAAATGGTAGCAAGTGAGAGAGAGCACATGAATACTAATCCCGGCCGCTGCATAAATCACGCACACTGATCAGAACAGTTTGTGTAAAATGGGCTCTTTTGCTTCTCAGAAGCAAGTCAATGTACACGCACCAGGTTTCAGTTTTCTAGGGGCAAAACGCGTCTTTGACTTCTTCCGGATGGGCGCTGTAATGCACAGTCAAATTCCGGGTACTCTTCAGTTTTCATTCCGTTTTTTTTGGCAGATTCGGAAGGTATGATGGTGAAAAAAACGTATTTTTTAATGTATGTTCTCAGGATTTCGTTGTAGTATTCTCTGCATGTCCAGAACATTTTCAAGGTGAAGTAGAAGAGCCTTCCTGAAACCGTTGTAAATTGTTTTGTGTTTTCGAGGTATTTTGTTTGCCTTCCTGTATCCGGCGTTGAAGGAGTATTGTGTTTGAGTGGGTATTTTTCTGTCATGGTTCATCTTGTTTTGGCAAAGGATTGGGCGATTGCTGGAAGACGAAAAAATCAGTACAAAAAATGAGCAAGAAAAACCAATAACATGAGGCATTCCTGCGTTAATTAGATTTTTATTTTTTATTGCAATGATATGGCATATAAAATATTTAAAAAATACCACACATTCGCATAAAGTTTGCTTGCTACCATGCGTTGCAAAAAATTGTAGTAACCCCGGGCTAAATTTTTGTGGAGTTTCAGAGATGCAAATTCTTCGGAATGTATCAGAGACAACATTTACACGTTTACTATAGGCGGATTAGTCAGCCTCTAAGAATATAAATATGATATCACTGCAACTGCAAATGAAATATGCTCAACTGTGTACAATTCCGGCTCTATCATCTGACCACAAAACAAGGTTCACGTTGCGTGACCCTCAGCAAACAGAATTCACATTAAAATTTCAGAAGCCATTTATTCAAAATCCTATCATCCCTGGAAAGTCCTGCCACTACAAAATAGATCCTGTCTAATAAAAAAGACAGACTAAAAAGAGAATCATAGGAGCCAAGTTATTTTATGAAAGCTCTATTCTTCAGGTGGAATGAGTTGTAGAACCTTGCTTAAATTAGAGAGACAGTGGGAGTGCCTATATATAGAAGGTATCTTACCTTTACATATTTACACCTTTACTCCGGCAGTGCCACATTCACGGGTTCCCTAACTCTTTTTCCAAAGGCACTCGGTAACAGAGATTCACATCAATCAAGATTGATCACCTGGGTTTGATCTTTTTCACTTTTTCAATTGCACTTTATTATTGTTCCCCTGATCCCCAGCCTCAATACTGTATTTACTCGTTGACTTCACAGCTTTGGGACCAGCCCATAACACCTTTTGACCTTGGGAGGTATACTGAACGTACTCCCGGTGTTGTAATTAGAGCAGCAATGTGATTAAGCATTTACTGAAGACATTAATGCTTTCCCTTTAGATCATGTTTTCTCCGTTATGTTAACCGAAGTTTGGACTCCATTTTGTATTATCATGTGCCACGTGTTCGCCACGAGGAGAGTCCGACCTTTGTGTTAGTTGCTCTTGTAATCTGCCTAGTAACAGTTTATAAATAGCTCTCTCTTGTCCATTTGGCGCATGCCCAGACTTGACCACATCTGTTATAATTAGCCTTGCTTGACTATGTGTTTCGCGGGCTCAAGAAGTGTGTTGGCTCCGCCTATGTATTGATTCAGTATCGAGAATGACCATAAATGGTAATGTTCTTCGGCCTCATGTTGTATCCACCCACTTATGAGCCCCTCTGTTGTGTATAAAAGGGGACTGTGTACGCAAGTTCTTTGTGCTACTCTATGCAATGCTGAAGGGTATTGTATGGATTGTAGGACCACCCTTAAGGGTTAATAAACCTTGTTTTTGTACTTTGCAGTTTCCGTGCCAACTTCCTTATAGATTCCGTTACAGGAGAGCGAACCCTTGTGCCTTGCGGGCCTAGCTGGGGCCTGTATTCATCAATTGGCGCCCGTCACGTGGGGCTCATCGGCGACTCGGATGCTCGAAGGACTGGTCGCGACGAAGGTGAGGAGTTTGGCCGGGGACGTGATCACTGCCAGCGGCGTTTTAGCCCTGGCATCCCGAGGTTTTTCTTCCTTCCCTTCCGAGCTGACCGTCTGGGTGGCGCCGGTCATCGACTGAGACCTCTTCTGTCGGTCCTGCCGTGAGAGCCGTTTGGGCGATTGTGGAGCTTGGCAGTTGGAATCTGGACTCTTGATTGGTAAGAACCGTTGTACGGTACTTGCTCCGAGTTTTTGAAGCCTGGGTTGGCTATTTGAGTTTGATTGATGATGACTAGTCATTTTTTGGATTTGTCTTTGTGAATATATATGCGTTGCAACACATATAGGCAGGTAATGTGGAGAGATTTCTCCAGAGTTGTGTAACTTTGAACGGCGCAACGATTAAGTGCCATTTTTTATAATATTGCATATTTTGCATTATTTCTGAGCATGCCTGCTTTCAGCGCACTCCGTAAGTGGTGCTGCTGTTTCGGAAACCGGTTGAACCTCGAGGAATCTGCTCCGGCTCCCCCAGAGGGGACGCCTAATAGGGATATGTATGTGAAGCATGGTCTTTCTTCCATAATGTACAGCACAGTATGGAGGAAATACACAAAGAAGGATCCTGAGTTGCGATGGCCTTTGTATGGATCGTTTGATATACGTAAGATTGAGTATGTGGAACAGTGTATGTGTAAGCGACGTGCTCGTCAGGATATGTTTGAGTGTGTGCGATTATGGGTGAAGGAAGTGCGTGAGCGAGAGAAGCGTGAGAAAGCGCTGTATGATAAAGAGCAACGAAAGAATGATCATGTGCGAGCACAGGAAGCGAAGCGTCGGGAGGACAAAGAGCAGGCGGACAGACAAGAGAAAGAGCGTAGGCTCCAAGTTTCGGGTCAATATGTTGTTCGCCAGCCACTTTATCCTGTCCTTAATAATCCTGATGATGATTTTTATTTGTTAGATCGCTCTCCGCCCCCTTATGTTGGCGCATCTGCTCCGCGGCCGCAAGATTCTGGCCCGGCCTCGGGTAAGGTAGACACACGGTCCATGTTATCGGCCGAGCATATGGCTGAGCTTCGGAAACTTTCCCTCCGTGCACTTAAGGGCAAGATGTCTAAGGAGGAGTTGTTCCATACTTGGGGGTCGTGGCAAGATAGAGAGAGGGTGTATTTTCTGTCTCATTTCGCGGATGAAGTAATTACTGCTTTCCGAAAATATTCTAGTGTCCTTGAGCCTGACGAAGTGTCTTCGGATGCCGGAGCATTACGTAATGGTGTTTTTTCTCCCCCTAAGGCTCCTGAGGCGGCTCGGCGGTTGTTTGCTTTGCGGGACGAGGTGCTGGCCCTTAGAGAGAAAGCACGCCAACAAACGGAGGAGGAGAAGCAGTCGGATTCGTTTGCAGCAGGGGGCCACTCATCCACCTCCCAGTCAGATAAGGATGACGTAGTGCATGCTAAACCAATGCGAGAGGCGGCGCCTTTGTATGTTCCTCCTAAAGGAGCGGGGACTAGCTCGGATATTAACTCCGCCGATGCTAGGGGATATTTTGTGTATAATTGGGTTTATACTCCATGGCATAGGGCCGATGTTATGGCGTTAAAGAATGCATTGCCTGACCCCCGCAAGAATCCAGCGGCCTTCTATGAGGAAGTCGAGGGGGCCTTGAATTCTTGCGTTATGACCTTAGCGGATATAGATCTGTTCTTTGGCCTTATTCTGCCACCGGACACGTGGCGATCTGTCCGAAAGGTAGATGATGTGGTTGCCTTTAAGGCTCGATGGTCTGAGCTTGAGGATGAAGACAGGGAGAGGAAGCCCGCGCAGAAACCGCCGCAGAGTATTTTAGATCTCCCTGCTGCTATTGTGACTAAGCTGAAGACGATTATCCCCCCTAAAAAGATTGACTGGAATATGTTAGCCGCATGTAAACAGAGAGTTGACGAGTCAGTTGCAGATTTCTTCACGCGCTTTGAGGAAACGTTTCATGATTTTAGTGGCCAGTCGCTTACTGACGACACTGGCCGCCACCTTTTCGCGGACAAATATGTGGCTAATCTGTTACCGGCAGTTGCGGCCCGTTTAAAAGCGAGCGAGAGTTCCTGGTCCTCCGCGACGCCGACGGCCCTTCTGACTATCGCTCAGTATTATGAGCGTCAGGAGCACGAGGCGAAGGGCCAGGAGGAAAAGAAATCGAAAGATCTTAAGACTAAGGTAATGTTGGCACAAGTTTATGGCCTGCCCCGACGGGGTAATAATAGAGGAAGGGGAGGATCTTATGGTCCCCCTTCGGGCCGATCTGATTTGAATAGGAACCAGTGTGCGTATTGTAAGCAATTGGGCCATTGGGCCAGGGATTGCCCAGTGTTGCGTGCTTCGCGTCAGGGGCATACTCCGGGTGGCCCGAGAGGTAGAGGGGGTTCCTCGAGCTTTAAAGGGAATTCTAACGATCATGTTCGTTTCGATCCCGCTGGGCAGCACCGGGATAGCTCAAATGTTTTCGATCGCCAGCACCAGTATCACGTATCGGAGATCGATCGGTCGGGATATCATGATTCGCAGCATGCATAGGAATGCGTTGGATGGGGGTCTGAATCAGTTGAGGTGCCGGTCGATCAGACGGGTCCTTATGTATCGGCTGAGGTTTTAGGTTCTACTGATCAGTTCCTAGTAGATACAGGAGCGACACGTAGTGCATTGTCTAGGTACTTGGTTCAGGGGGCTCCCCCATCCGGCTCAGTGGTTACATCGGTAGGGTTTGACGGTACACTCTCCCGAAGCCCTCTTTCACAGCCCCTTACATTTAAGGTTGATTCTTTTTCTGCGCCCTGTCCGTTTCTGCTTGCTCCGTATACACCGGATAACATTATGGGCCTTGATATGTTAAAGCACTTTAGGGCTACGATCCGCTGCTCCCCTGAGGGTGTGAGGGTGATCTTAAATGACAACTACCCCCGGTCAGGGCGGATGTGTACGATATCAGAGGATGCGTTGTTGGCCACCCTCCCTCGAGCTTTATGGGCGACTTCGGACACAGATGTGGGACAAATGGTGATTCCTCCGGTCCACATTAGTGTCCAGGAGGGGGCAGTGTTGCCGCGCCTCCCGCAGTATCGTATTTCCCAGGAGGGCGAGGAGGCTCTCATACAGATTGTGCAAGATTTGATCGCAGTGGGAGTAGTGGAAGAAGTTCCCCATAATATCTGTAACAGTCCGATTCTCCCTATTCTGAAAAAGGACACGGATGCAAAGGTCTATCGGTTCATAATTGATTTGAGAGAAGTAAACAAGATCGTGATACCTCAGTACCCGGTGGTTTCCGATATCACGACGTTGCTTACCTTGGTCCCGCCTATGGCGACCATGTTCTCAGTGATTGATTTGAAAAATGCCTTCTTTTCCATTCCCATTCACCCTGATAGCCGATATCTTTTTGGGTTTACATTAAATAATAGATCTTATCGTTTCTGTAGGATTCCCCAGGGCTATACAGAAAGCCCTAGCATTTACAGTCAGGCTTTGAAACGACAGTTGGATTCCTTTGTCTTACTCGAGGGGGTCGCCCTCATTCAATATGTCGATGACATCTTGTTGGCGGCTGACACCCTGGAGCTGTGTGAGAAAAGCACGCTATCCTTACTTTCCTTTTTAGCCTCCCACAATCATAAGGTATCTCGGAAGAAATTGCAATTCTGTAGACCAAAGGTGACTTATTTGGGTCACCTTTTGTCTAAGGAGGGACGGGCACTCACACCGGATCGTATCCAAGTAATTTTGGATACACCGAGACCATCCACACAGAAGGATGTCCGTGCATTTTTGGGCCTCGTTTCTTTTTGTAGACAGTGGATATTGGGGTTTTCACACATAGCTAAGCCATTGTTAGCCCTTTTGACAAAGGATACACCTATCCCAATCCCTTGGTCAGATGAGTGTGATGCTGCTTTTCAGCAACTGCGACAGGCCCTTTGTTCAGCACCAGTGTTAGGGACCCCTGATTATGCAAAACCCTTTTCGTTGTATGTGCATGAGAAAGATGGATGTGCATTGTCAGTTTTAGTGCAGATGCACGGCGACAAGCAGCGCCCTTGTGCATATTTCTCGGCTGTACTTGATCCTGTCGCCCGAGCATTGCCTGGTTGTTTTCGCTCGGTTGCGGCGACAGCTGTGTCAATACGCCAAAGCGAGGGAATTGTGTTATCTCACAAGCTGTTGGTATTAGTCCCCCATGCTGTTGATGCCCTGCTTAATCAAACAAAGACGCAGCATTTGACCAGTGCCCGTTTGACGGGATATGAGTTAACGCTTTTGGCTCCTCATATTACATTGAAAAGGTGCGTAACACTAAACCCGGCAACATTGTTGCCATACCCCGAAACTCAGCCTGAGGCGCGGAAAGCGCATGATTGTATTCTTGTGACTGAGGAACAAACAAAGGGTCGTATTGATCTCCAGGATACGCCCTTTCCAGATGTAGATGGAGAACTGTGGGTGGATGGATCCTGCCTGAAGCTACCAGATGGTACGACTTCAGCAGCATATGCAATTACCACATTACAAACGATAGTGGAGACAGCACGCATACCACAGAAATCAGCTCAAGCAGCGGAACTGATAGCATTAACACGAGCATGTGAGCTCAGTACAGGACTATGTGTGAATGTTTATACAGATAGCCGCTATGCCTTCGGAGTAGCGCATGACTTCGGCCTACTCTGGAAGGAGAGAGGGTTTTTAACGTCACATGGGGCGCAGATAATGCATGGAGAGTTAGTTCACAATCTTTTAACCGCATTGACGTACCCAAAGAAAATTGCCATCGTTAAGTGTAGCGCCCATAGGAAAGTGGTTGATAAAGTTGGAGAAGGGAATGCGTTAGCAGACCGAGTAGCACGGGAGACTGCGATGCAGCCCGGTGCTACTGCCATGTATGTAGTAAAGTCACAGGTGGAAAGATGGCGTGATGCGAAGGAGGAGGTGCGAGAAATGCAAAGGACCGCTTCTGATAAAGAGCGGGAGCAATGGGCTAGCGAGGGAGAATTGGATGATGAGGGTTGCTGGAGAAATAAGCAAATGGATAGATGGAAATTACCCACGGCCTTTGTACAACCTATGGTTCAGATGGCACATGGGCTAGCACATGTTGGAGCTTCCGCAATTGTGAAATTGCTTACCCAAGTCTGGGAGCATCCAGAGATTGCTAGCACGGCAAAGAGGGTGGTGCAGACTTGTATGATCTGTCTGAAGTATAACCCAGGAAGGGGTACTCGAACTCCAGTAGGAGGATTTGCGACACCTACTGCACCCTTTGAGGTTCTGCAGATGGATTACATCCAGCTCGAGCGCTGTAATAATTTGAAGTATGTTCTAGTAGTGGTCTGCGCTTTCAGCAAATGGGTTGAAGCGTACCCTACGAAAGACAATACTGCAATGACTACTGCGAAGCTGCTGCTGAAGGAGTTTTTCCCCCGATATGGCGTTTGTAGACTTCTGTGGAGTGATAATGGCCCTCACTTTGTAGCGGATGTTATAAAGTATGTCTTGAAGGGTCTAGGCATCACTCAGAAGTTCCACGCCGTGTTTCACCCTCAGTCTGCAGGCCTAGTCGAGAAGTATAATGGTACACTGAAGCTTAAAATAGCCAAAATTCAAGCTTCGACGTCTTTGACTTGGCCAGACGCCCTGCCACTGGCGTTATTGTCAATTAGATCAGTACCGCACTCTCGAACTGGCCTTACGCCATATGAAGTGGTATTCGGACGCCCAATGAATATTTGGGGTCCACCAAGGCCTAAGGCTTTGTTTGATGTACCTTGTGTTATGATGAGTGATTATCTGGCACAGTTAACGGATAACTTGGTTTCTATTCATCAACAGGTCCGAGAAGCGCTCCCTGATCGGTCTACCGGTGAAGGACATGGTCTCCGGCCTGGTGACCATGTG
The DNA here is from genome assembly GCF_964204655.1 of Triturus cristatus. Classification (NCBI taxonomy): domain Eukaryota; kingdom Metazoa; phylum Chordata; class Amphibia; order Caudata; family Salamandridae; genus Triturus; species Triturus cristatus. Next base: position 506,842,611 of record NC_140591.1, read on the forward strand.
ATGGTGAAAGTCTTTGACAGAACGAACAGCTTGGAACCGAGATGGGTGGGCCCTGAGCAGGTCCTCCTTGCAACGAGGACGGCTGTGCGAGTCTCGAACAGGAAGAATTGGATCCATTCCTTGCATTGTCGAAAGGTACCGCCCGGATTGGTGGAGTCTGCCGCGCTGACCGATCAACGAGAAATCCTGGCAGCAGAGACAGGCCGTGCTGCAGAGCCAGGTGACACTGAGGAGCTTTTTCCGGACCACGCGACTTCTGGAGGAAGGCGATATCATCTTCGACCACGGAAGTGAGTTTTCCAGTACCGGGACACACTGTCAGAACGGCCCTTGGGTTAGTGAAACGGAGAGCCGATGAGGCAAGGGGGGGGATCAGCCCTGCATTAGTGTAGCGACACCCGTCTTGGCCCGCTGGTGAAGAAATCAACCGCTGCCCAAGGGGAAGAGTTCTGACAGACTTTTTAGTTTCAGGAAGATATCAGGGTATTGTTTCCTTCGACATGGAGAAGAAGAAAATCCTTTGTGCGTTGGGGTTCATGCTAACAGTAGCTATTGTTGGAATAACAACATGGTTTGTAGAGGAGGTAACTCCTGCTCGGAAAACACTTGTGTTGACGACTCCGGTGCCTGCGGAGCACTACTTCTATACATTGCCGTATCAAGAGTTGAAGCATCGACAGTCTTATTTGAATAACACTTTCATTCAGATGCTGCATCATACCCACGTTGCTACAAACGCTACGAACTGTTGGATATGTGGGATGATGCCGGCCCATCAGAAGAAAGGAGGTACGCCATTCATACCACTTCCTTTCTCTCATAATGGCTCTTGTAGAGCATGGTACACCTTACTGTTTGCCACTCGGAAACCGACAGTGGGACGATTGCTTTTTAGACTTAATAAAGAATGCCATCAAGACAAGAATGGGTATCCACAAGCGAATGGGACAATTTGGGAGTGGGAAGAGTACCGACCAGACAATGAATCCATTCCCTACATCTTCACGAACACCAGAGACACTGTGGGGAAGGGCAAATTCGTGATCCAAGTGGCACAGGCTCAAGCGGACCTGTGTGTCCAGAGTGTGGGTTTTATCCCTGTTGGTGTCAGTGATTGCCTAACTATCTTGAACATTGATGGGTTGAACAACAGTACCTTCCTAGCGTCCCATAATACCTATTTTGTGTGCGGAAATAAAGGTTATTACCGTTTGCCGGCTGGGTGGTCTGGGGTATGTTATGTATCCTTCCTATTACCTCCTGTATTCCTAGCACCAGCATCTTACCATAAGGACTTGAAATTGTTGAATAATGTGACTGTAAATAGGTATAAACGTACTTTATCGATTGATGATGTGGATCAAACTGATACCAGCTTGCAGCAGTATATTGATTTTAACTTAGGACTGTTTTTCTTTGTTGGAGCCGCTTTGAATAGTAGGAAGATCCGAAGATTAACAAGAGTGGTAGAAGCTGTGACAAATCAGACTGCTGCTGCTCTTGGGAATCTTACGGAAGAGTTACAAATAACTAGGATTGTTGCATTGCAGAATCGTATGGTATTAGATGTAATGCTAGCTGATCGAGGTGGAGCCTGTAAAATTATTGGAAGTAGTTGCTGTGTGTTCATCCCTGATCATACGCCATCCGTTTATAACGCCATTAACAAGCTGCATAAAATAGCAGCTGAAATCCACACAGAAAACGGCACTTGGTCCTTTTCTGGATGGTTTTGGGCATTGGTTACTGCCTGGGGATGGAAGGTCTTAACTGGTCTCTGTATTATTATAGCAATTCTGTTCTTTTTCAGTATGTGTGTTCAATGTGGACCATTGTTCTGTTCTGTATGCATTTCATTCTGCATTCCGGATAAGAAAGCTATTGCCGATGTTGCTCATCAGAAGCGTCTAGCTAAAGAGGTTAAAGGAATGATGATAATTGACATATATGATGATTTTTGGAGGCCGGATGTCTTCAGTAAATGCTGAAAGGGTCGTCTGTTGTAATTAGAGCAGCAATGTGATTAAGCATTTACTGAAGACATTAATGCTTTCCCTTTAGATCATGTTTTCTCCGTTATGTTAACCGAAGTTTGGACTCCATTTTGTATTATCATGTGCCACGTGTTCGCCACGAGGAGAGTCCGACCTTTGTGTTAGTTGCTCTTGTAATCTGCCTAGTAACAGTTTATAAATAGCTCTCTCTTGTCCATTTGGCGCATGCCCAGACTTGACCACATCTGTTATAATTAGCCTTGCTTGACTATGTGTTTCGCGGGCTCAAGAAGTGTGTTGGCTCCGCCTATGTATTGATTCAGTATCGAGAATGACCATAAATGGTAATGTTCTTCGGCCTCATGTTGTATCCACCCACTTATGAGCCCCTCTGTTGTGTATAAAAGGGGACTGTGTACGCAAGTTCTTTGTGCTACTCTATGCAATGCTGAAGGGTATTGTATGGATTGTAGGACCACCCTTAAGGGTTAATAAACCTTGTTTTTGTACTTTGCAGTTTCCGTGCCAACTTCCTTATAGATTCCGTTACAGGAGAGCGAACCCTTGTGCCTTGCGGGCCTAGCTGGGGCCTGTATTCATCACCGGGCACATGCCCAAGATTGTTAACATGGACCGTTGGCAGTTTTATTGACAGTATTAGTCTGTAATTACACCCTACCATAGGTATCTCAGGTCGTGCACTTGTTAATATTTTTAATTGGGTTGGTAAACTGATTGGTTTACAGGGCACTCACCCATGATTGTATACATGGAGTATAGGTGAACATGCACTATGCATTTACCTTACAATTAGGACTGCCAGGTTTATCACACATTTTCCAACCTTTACTTTAATCTGAATCTGTGCCTATCGAGGCGTTCAGATGAGGTACCTACCTATAAGAATGTACAACATCGCAATATATAGGTTGACACTGCCTTTCTATAATTACAATCACTATCAGGATGGAGGCTTAAGGGGGTTTCACGAGCACAAAACTTTGACATATTTCCAAGCACATGTCACGTGACCGCCGAAACTTGATTTCAACGGCTTATTACAACAGAGACATGCAGACACTGCAATGTAGTAATCGGACCTGAATTATAATTTTGCATTGCATTTTGTCAATTTGTGTTATCGTACGTTTTGCCCGTATTATGAGGCCCTAATAGTGAGCAGTAGAATTTATTCTTTCTCCTTAGAATATAGCGTTATTAATGACAATGATTAGAAAATAATGTTTATACAACAGGGCAACGCAATGTAAGTTTTTCCACATGGCAAACACTTGGAATATGTATGTATTGTATTGGGTGATTTCTCTCTCTTTCCAATATGGCCGCTATTCAACATGACTCTGTATTTTCCTGCAAGTCCTCTGTTTATTACAATGATGTACGTGGCGATCACTGTGTTTTGTACATAAGGGTGATTTAAATCACACTTCCATTGTGTGAGCAAGGCGTAACTGCCGAAACGCGTAGCGTGGAATAAAAACAAACTTCCTGATATACTTGTCGTTGTTTCCTGAGAGTGCATTTACCTCGCTTTGCGATACGGAATTTTGGGAATATATATATATATATTTATATCCAATTACCACTCCAGAGTGCTTCCAAGCACCGAAAAGAGAGACGGACGACTTAATTAGCTCAGTTGCTTGCCAGTATGGTGTTTATTACTCAAATCAAAGTGCAGTCGATCATGACACGTTTCGGCAAATGGACAGAGCTGCATTGCAGAGAGGTGTAAAAAGGGGCGTGGCCTCTGAACACCCCTCTGCAACGCAGCTCCCTGGCACATACTGGAGGTACCTGGTGGGCTAGGTGTCCCCCAGGGACCCTCAGTATTCAAGGGGAATATTAATTCCCCAACTTACAACTCACCAGGGGGCGTGTCTGCACAGTGGTGAAGGAAGGGGGCGGGGCCTGAGGTGAGCGCCATAAGACCGTCTGGTGATATGTGCGCTATACAAAAACTTCTGACATTGACATTGACATGTGTGCAAACACGTCCTGTGGCGCGTTTTAAGTTGGGGAATTAATTCCTCTTCAATCCTGAGGGTCCCTGGGGGCCAACTAGCCCACCAGGTACCTCCAGTATGCGCCAGGGAGCTGCGTTGCAGAGAGGTGTTCAGAGTCCATGCCCCTTTTTATACCTCTCTGCAACGCAGCTCTGTGGTGCTTACTGGAGGTACCTGGTGGGCTAGTTGGTCCCAAGGGATTTTTTATTTTGATTTGGTAACATGAGCCTACCTTCTCCTCTGATAGTGGTTCTTGTCAATCTTTTTTCATTTTTTATTTATAAGATTCAGAAATATTTACAGAGGAACATTTTTACCTTTCAATATTGTATCTCTCAAGATAGTGATGATAAAAAAACATTGCTTGTTGAAAAGCACCGACGAATCACAAAATAATTGAACATTTTTTTTGAGTGACATTTTCAATTTATTTAATTTAGTCTGTTCAATTGATAAATACAATTTTATCTTGCAAGTAAATTTTGGCTTAGATAAATACAGAGGGGGAGGGATATTGGTGTGTACACAAGCATTTTGCATTGAGGGTCAAATCAGAACAGGTTTAAAAAGGGTACCTACCATTTCTGTCCACAGATCCACGTAAAGTAGTCACTCAGGGTCAAAACATTTCAGTCTCAGCTAGTTTAAGCAAAGCACAGATAAAATTTCGGCCACTACCTGGTCGGAAAAGTGTGAGCAGGGAATGGGAACTCATAGACCCAACTCTAATTGCCATACTTGGCAGTTGTAGCTGTGTATGAGAATTTGAATTATTAATTAAAGTTGATGGCATCTCTCTACAGATAATATTGGCACTATTCCAGACTGGGTCTCAAAATGTTAAACTCGAGCTCAAAACAGACAGGCTTAAATTAGGAGAAATGTGTATAGCATTTATCAGTACCAAAACAGCTAAAAAGTAGAAAACACATCAAAATAAAAATCCCACTCTAATTATTAACTTAAAGTAGATACAAAAAAACAACAATCTGATGGGAGGAACTAGTACTATGATTTTTGAAAATGTTACATGTTTCTAGACCCAAAAATCGCATAGTGCCACCCGGTAAGTATCTGGTCACGCTAGGCTTTGTCAAAGTCAAATGTTAAGGCTGACTCCTCTGGAGAGCTGGGTGGGTACAGGAACCAGGTTCGGTCCGGTGGAAAGTTAAACCTTGCATTCTTCCTGACTTCTGTCTCTGGAAGGGAACACGGAGATCCTCAGTAGGGCAAAACAGCAGTCTGTGGCTGAGATGGGCTCCACAAGGCCGGATAGCAGTCGCATGAAGTCTGAATAAAGATGTTGACTTTTGACAAGAAAGCTTCAAGTGGGAGAAATGTAACATTTTCACCCAAGGAAGGTCCGTCACCGGCCAGATAATGTTGGCACCCTTTCCAGGTGTAGATTTCCACCTTTGGATTTATAACATTTTCAGGAAATCAGTATCTTTTCAGTGGGGCAAACCAGCAACTTAATTCCAGCAAGCAGTAGGACGTTGTCAGCTGCCGCTCGATGGCGGTCTGGTGATAGCCTTTGGTTAAAATTTGCTAAAAATTTGAGCTTTTAGGGTTAGGAAGGAGGAATGCAGTCTGCCATTCATCCAAAAGCCCCAGAACATTTCCAGGTGTAGATTTCTACCTTTGGACTTAGAACATTTTCAGTAAGTTAGGATATTTTCACTTTAGCACTTTAGGATCAGGGCACACTCCAGGGGGATCTACCAGTCGGGTCTAGGGCAGGATCTGCTGGTACTGGTCAGCTGCGGTCTGCGGAAAGATTGGCTTCTTGCTGATTTTGTGTTCTTGTAACTTACCAGGAGGCATGTTAACTAACTATTGGAGTCCACTCTTCTGAACTGGATTCAAGTGGGAGCAGGACCAGCCCTTGGGGTTTCTCTTTGCAGGTTACAGTAGGGACAGTCCTCTTTCTAAAGTCCAGCAGGTGTTCAGCAAGTGCAGTCTTTCTTCTGTCTTCGTCAGCTCCAACAGTGTTCTGAAGAAGGTACTAAGGGGTGCTACTTTTATGACTGGCATTAGCTTGTGTGTGGGGGAAACTAACTGTCTAATAGGGAAACGGCTTCCAGGAGCAACCTACCCACTTTCACATCATTTTCTTGGTAAGACCTTAACTCGCCCCCTTACTGGAAGAATTGCACCCACATGTTTATTATATCACTATTTGGCGCGCACTAAGATTTCCTGAACTCTTGTGGAAATGCTGGCAGCCATTGTGGATGCAGTCCCTATTTAAATTTGCTTTGCTATTGGATCTTCAGTACATCAGGTGCTCTGTGTGCTTCACTTCCAACCTGAGGGTGACTTACTTGACAACAGTTTGGCAGCACTCCCGGCTACCTGCATCCAGTTCTCCAAGACCCTTGCATAGTCATCTAGCGACACAAATGCCTGCAAAAAGAAAAAAGAACAACTGATGAGAATCCTATCCATGACTGCACAGCTGCTAAGAAACGAAAAACCATAAGGTATCAAAAACCATTTATTCTTAGCACAGCTATGCATATATTATACCGGACAAACTGTATAGGGATGTTTTAAAGAGATCAGTAAAAGACGTTGATAAAGACAAGGAAGGCTTTGAAGCCCAGCTCATCATTCAGCGTTACATTACCGCAGAACTGTGAATCACCTTGGTGTGAAGTAGCACTTTGACAGAAGAGAAAATCAAGGCCGAAGCACAGTATGAAACAGGCTCAGTCACTTGTAAGTGCATATGTATTGTAACTCACATTGTCATTGTTAAGAGCTGTGACGTCAAGCAACAGGGAAACCTTTTATGTTGAAACTCATTTACTGTGTATATTTATAGATCACTGCGGAGAGAGATCCATGCAGATTTGAATGACATGATCCAAAGTAATAACCCAAACTCGCCTTAAGACACACAAAAAAACAACTAGAAAGATTTCCTCAGAGAGATAAGATGCTCGCAGGTAACCAGATTTACTTAATCCTTGGAGGAGAAAAAGTCAGAAGCAGGAACAAAAACATATCTAAAGGCCTAGACAACTTACTAAGTCTTGTTTCTTTCAAGGTTCAACAGCATCCTCAAGGGTTCAGGGATATTAACATATCAAGATTGTCTTCCCTAGATCTCATCACTCTTACACTGTGTGATGTAAGACCAAGCAAAAACAATTGGGAATATGGAGTTGGGTCCATATTATCTCTGCGAAACCCTGACACGGACTCACGATAAGTCCAAGTCATTAATCCTGACAATACCCCTAAGGTGTGGCCTGGAAAGTGAGGAACTCCCCCAGCAAACTAGATCTGTTACAGGTTTCCTCCCACTGGGAATGATGTCGCTCTGGCTACTTGGACTATGACAGAGGAATGCCTAGATGTGAGTTGCATCTGCCAGTGAAAGCGACTGCCCTGTTGAAACTTACGTATTTGGTGGGTGCATCCCCAAAACCATCCTATCAGGAGTAGTTCACATCTCCTTCCAGCCAGAGCCCTTTTATTCCCCCTAATGGGAGCCTTTCACACCTACAAGCAGGCTGCCAGGTAACAATTGGGGATTAACTCTGAAAAGGCTACTGGAGGCTTAAGGGATGAAAATGCCAACATTCTACAACAGACATTTTCAAAATAGTTATTTAAAATCCAACTTGTCCATCGGATTGGATCTTAAATTCCTATTAATTAAGTTCTTGAACCATGGTTCTAGCTATTCACAAGCTGAAGTTATGCATTGCAAGGTGTTATGATGCAACCCAGTGCTTTTCAATAGAAGAGCCAGCCATACCACAGTGGAAGATGTCTTTTAAGAGTGCTCACTGCCAGGCCATCTGGAATGTGAGAACAATGCCCTACTTTTTCAAAACCATGCACTATGCCCTATGAGCATTTACAGCCTATATTATTGGTGACTTACCAGTATTAAAAATGAAGGTTTAAGCTTGGTAAAGGGTTTATTTTGCCAGGTTGGAGTTGCAGTTCTAAAATTGCACACTCAGGCTGCAGAGGCAGGCCTGAAGACATGCTTTGCTTTGTCCCTTTAGTGGTAGCACATCAGATGCTGCAGTCAACTAGTACATTTAACTTATAGGCTCTGGCTAGCTGGGGTACCATATACTAGGGACGTACAAGTGAGTTGTCACTTCAGTCTCTCTCTCTCTCTCTCTCTCTCTCTCTCTTTCTCTCTCTCTCTCTCTCTCTCTCCTTCTCTGTCTCTCACTTTCCCTGTCTCTTTTCTACCCTACACGAGGCTTATGAATATTGCAGCATCCTGTTACTTATTTTTACTATAGATGGGAGAAATGGTTCTGCTGTGATACATGTCCTTATCTCTCTCTCCTTAACATCATTTTATATTTTGGGTTAGTTGCCATTTTCTTTGTGTCTCCTTCCTCAACAGTAGGAAATCTCTCCTCCTTCCTCAAGCTATCCAATCAATTCCGATCAGCTCTTCTTGCCTCTGAGTCAGCACAACATGCCCATCTCCCCAATGCACTAATTTACAGTTGAGGCTTATTCAGGCAATGTACCACATTAAGCACTGCTGATTTTTAGCATGGGAGCAATTGCTGAAAGTCTTATTAATTCAGTGAGCTGGAGGGCAACTACTTCATTCCATAAGCCTAAAGGGCTAAATAACTAAGGGTTGGCAGTAGGTGTGAAAGTACTGAATATGCCTCCCAATTGTCTCTGATAGTGCCTAACACAACTACAGCAGAAAATGACCAGAGGCGTATGAAGGTCATAGCATTTTAATGAGGTGACATTTGTCCATTAGAAATATTTTTTCTTTTGTTTGCAAATGTCTAGTAGAAAAAAGCACATGTTAAAGTGGAATTAGACAACAGCACCACCTCTTCCTGTTTATTGCCCACCTCCTACGTTTGCCACCCTTTCTCCGTGACCCGTGTGCACCTCTCTCTCTTTATTTCCTTTGCCTTTCCTCCTCCAGTGATTAAGCCCTCTCACCATATCTTTGCCTGCTCTCTCCTAAATGTGAGCCAGATTTATCCACACATTGCTCCTGTGCAATTCAATAAAGTAATGTAAACTGCTGCAAAGGAATACATTTTGATTTACTCTCTGGAGCAAAACTTTACTTTATCTAAAAGTAATGCAAATGGTGCTACGTGATGCTTTGCATTACTTTGTATCAAGGGGTCACGGTCATTCCCACAACATCATCCATAGATTTTGACAAAAGCCCTAGCTATTAATATTTATAGACATGGCTTGCACCAAAAAGATGTGCCTCCTTGCGGAAGGTGCAAAGTAGGAGAAATGGTTCTTTTTTCCAAACCTTGTAACTTTTTCATGTGTTCTGCATAGTACACCACACATCTGATGGGGTAAAAGTTTTAAAGTATGTCTAAGCATAGTATTTTGAGACTGGAAGGGTATACTTCCAGTACAAAACCCATGATAGACGTCCTGCACATAACTTTGGACACATCTTTTCTGGTGGTGCTAGGTGTGATAATATCACAAAGCAGTCTAATTCCACCAGTTTGGGAAGAGAGCAGCATTGCCATATCCATCTATATATTGGGCTCTCCTGCACTGTCTCTCTTTCAAGCACACAGGGCAGCAACTTCATTGCTACGCGACACTATTTTGCAGGATGTTTAGTAAATGTGCCCATACTTTGCTTGGCCTTCTTTTTTACTGGCCTGCACCTCTTCCTCCCCAATCCCACAGTCTACTGTATTTTACTGGTGAACACCTCCCTCTCCTCTCTTCACATGCAAGCTTCTCACTCTCCTACCTACCCTCATTGAAAAGCTATATCATCAATCCCTGCTTTCTGTGACTGCTGTCTCCTAGTCATTCTCCTACATGCCCTCCTCTAGTGGTCAGGACTTCTCACCTTACTCCTTTCACCTCTGCTCCTCAGTCTTTAGCACCTCTGTTTAATCACTTCTACTGTTCTCTCTTCTCAGGGAAAACACCTCTCTCACCTCTCTATCTGCTCTCTTCTCAGTGTCTTCATCCAGCACTTCCATCCTGCATGCATGGTAGTCAGTGGGTCCTGAATTAGGTCCATTCTGAAATGTAAAAAAGGTGATTCCTCAGTCTACATCTGACTGGACCTTTCAGCATCCTTCAACACTGTCTACCATCTCATCCTCATTCAATAAATACATGAAATCTGTATTCAAGAACTTGCACTTCCGTGGATTTGCTCCTTTCTGACAGCTTGCACCCACTCGGACTGCCTGACCCCCTTCACCACATGTGCCATCAACCTCATCTGCGGTGTTCCACAAGGATCCTCTCTCATTGCCACTCTGTTAAATGCCTACAAGATTCCACTTGATGACATCATCTGCATTAATGAAATTAAAATTATATGCTACACTGATGACACTCGCCTCATATTTTCTCTCGACCACAAGATGTGAAACACCCAGACCAAATGTCCAAAGTTGCCAGATGGATGAAAAGCAAGTGCCCCAAGCTCAACACAGACAAGATGGAAGCAGTAATATTTGGCAAAGACACCTTGCTCTCGGACACATACCCTTTTGTGCACCCCAAGCAAAGAACACAGCTATTGTTTCCTGATTCCACACACTCAAGATACTCAAGAAGATCTTCAAATGGCTCCCCACCAACACTCTCACATCAGTCACCCAAGCCCTCACCATCAGAAAGCTGGACTATGGCAACACACTCTGCACTTGAAATCAAACCCCAACTGTCCAGAAGACTCAAGACCATACAAAACTCAGTGGCCCGCCACACCCTTAACTTTCCATCCCGCACTTCAAAGAGCTCCACTGGATCCCAAACTTCCACAAATCTACAAGATACCTTTGCTCAGCCAGACACCTACTTGCACACATGCCCTGCATACACAGAACTAGATCCAACTGTCACATCTTCTTCTATCTTGCCCTGAAAGCTTGGAACAACCTGTCTCTGTATATCAGAGCCACCTCTTTAGTGCTTGAATACTGCAAACAACTGAAGCTCTGGCTCTCCACCTAGCCCCATACTTGGCTTGGCTCATGCAACTATTGATTCAGTGCTAGGATACTCTCCTGCTGTAGTTGTGCATTATATAACTAACATAACATAACATACTGTGCTGTTCTGTGTAGCAAAAAGTAAGCATCCATGTGACACACACACTGCCATGATTATGTGATGTCTTCAATGTATCTCTCATAGCAGCATGAAGAAATGTCTATGTTTGGAAGGGATCGGCATAGAAGAACAGGCATATTAAATGCAGGCTTAAGGGCCATAAACCAGGAAAAGAGACCTAAGAGTCTTGGTTTCCATTAATAACTTCGGGTGTGGCCCACCAGCATCCACAAGCACAAATTAACCCCTGCCTCCATGTTGAAAATGCTAAACCTGTCATATTCCTGTTGAGTAAAGAAAATGTCTTCATCCAAGAGTTCTGCACTTTCCTAAGCCAACCCACCATGTATGGTGATCTAACTCAACTTGGCTAAGAGGTGAAGGGCCCTCTTAAGGAAGTGCATGGACTGACAAATGTAGAATGTGAGAGGCCCATTGCTCACCTGGGAAATCTTGTATGTGATGTTACAGAAAACACTGGAGTTGGACTATGGTCTGGCAATTCCTATATGGCACCTGCAGGGTGGGTGTTGTGGGTTCTCAAACCCTTCATAACTGGAGCAAGTTCCTATTGCATCGTTCCATGCACCCAATTACTTGACCTCTGGAAGATAGACTAACAAGAAAGACTGTTGATCAGCAGTGAAATACACATAGATGAATAATACTGCTCTTCCATTAGTGTCCACATGCTCCGCAATATTGTGGACTGCCAACATGATGGACAGAAGGATGAGAAGATAATTTTTCTGGGCTTGTAATTCAGCTTGTGATCAAAGTGTAATCCTCCATCTCTTTTGCTGCTGCGGTGAACTAGAAAGACACAATGATAGGTCAATGAACATTTGAGAGGGTGGGCCTATTCTCACACTCATCGAGACATTCATGACATATTGTGGCCTGGGAAATGCTGTTATGAGAGTGACAAAGACAAAGACAAAGGCAAACCAAAATCAGATATGTCAGCTTTTCTGCTCTTGTAGTGGGTACAATACTGTACCTGACATACCAGTGTCACCAGCATTTCTGTGTCGATGGACCCTATGATGTCAGGTCTTGTCCCTGCATCAGCAGTCAGAAACAGGGATATTTACAAAATAGAAGGCACAAAACAAGTTTTCACATCTGACATTTCTGATATTGAAGGAATGGACCTTGACACATGGATGATGTTATCCCAAGTCTTGCTTAAGAAATATAGACATAGGCCTGGTTTTGTTTTACATAGTTCTACTGAAACTCTAAGGCTATTGACATGCCTCACTGATAGATTACAGCAATTGTATGTCATGTTTCCTTTGGGCACCCAGACACAACCTGTCATGTGAGTAGCACAGATGACCAGAGGTGTTGGAGTAACTGCCATCGGTAACACATACATATTGGGGTATATGATAGATCAACGGCACAAATTGAAGATAGAGAAGCAACTTGTTTAGGAAGCCAGGCGTGCCTTCAATATGTGCTGCCCTAGTAGACAATACAGACATAACAAGGCCATTTCCTTTGCTGGTGTAACTGAATGAGGGATATCATAGCAGCATATTTGATGGCATGACACTCTTGGATTCAAGCGAAAGTACAGTGAAATAAAAAGCTACGACAAGTACTCAGCTGTTGATGAGGTATACTCACCAGATATAAGCAGTCTGTAGCATAAGATTAGGAACTTTAATTGTACTGACAATGTTTTTCAGTGTTGCAAGTAACGCCTCTGGATACCTTCAAACACACACACAGTTGGTGTTTACATTCCTTGATCTTGGTTGCATCATTGATGTACATGACAAGTGTGTGTTTTGTTTGAGTACTATGTAGACATGACATTTGTGTGAGTATCAACTACATAGCTATGTGAGACATATATAGTTAGTTATAAACTGGACATGTAAGTGACCGTGTGTCATATCAGACAAAGCACTTCAATTTTGTTGTGCACCTGGCAGGACCTTACCAGGCTTGTTCATCCATCCTGTCTGAGTTATCTATCCACATGGCACCTCAGGAGTGCAACAGTAGTGTAGATGGTTGCATTTGGCAAAAGGGATGGCAATATAGGTCCTGCTGTGATGCTAATATAACACCATCTGTGATTATATATGTGAGTGGTTTTGGTTTGTGTAGGATTTCTCATAGTGTGACAGCATGAGCTGAGCCTTAACAGATATGGGTGATTGGAAGACCTAGTATGGAAATATACACAGATGATGTTGTCAAGCAAACCGTCTTGCGGCACTTATCTTTAATATGTGAGTAGGACTCACATTACTGAGATACTTACTTGGATGGGTGACATGGCTGGGCTTTAAAATTAATTATTGTTCTGTTCAAGGTTGGCGCTGCTGTTGGTTCTTACAATTGTGCATGCCTTGGGTCTGTGGATGTTAAATGAGATAATTGTTGCTGCATAGAAATTTTACCTCTGTTTTGAGATGTGAATTATTATGTTAAGTTATGTTATTTTAGTGCACATTTGTAAAGTGCATATCCACCAGGCAGGTAACCAGTCAACTTCAACCTTTCTTAGCAATAAGCCTGTCTAAAAAGCTGTGCTTTCAGAAGTTTCCTAAATGTGGCAAGGTCCATTGAGGCCCTTCGGTCCAGAGGCAAGCTATTCAATACGCGAGGGGCGATAATGTCAAACCTACGCCCGTCGATCCTTTGTTTTTCCCCAGGCAGAATCGTCAAGAGGTGCGAGTTACTTGATCATACAGCTCTAGTTGGGCAATATTCAATAAATCTCGACTTTACGGCAGGGTAGCTCAAGTAAAGGGACTTAAAAACCATGAAACAAGCTTTAAACATTGATCTCTGTACAAATGGCAGCCAGTGAAGGTCCATCATTACCTGAGAGATGTGGCAACGTTTGGGCAGGGTGTAAATAAGCCGGGCAGCCTGATTTTGAATAAGCTGGAGCATGCTCTCTAGGAATTTAGGGAGCCCCAGGTACATAGCATTAGCATAATTTAATCTAGACATAACTAGAGCTATGATTACTTTGATCAAAGCCTCCTTAATAAAGATTTTTTTTTCTTTTTTATGCGACGTAGCTGTCAAAAGCAGGCAGAAGTCACAGCTCCTACCTGCTGCTTAAAATAAAGTTCCCTATCTAATATGTCACCCAGGCTTCTTACAGCTTTTTTAGGTGTGTGCCCATCTTGCTAGTCCAAAACAAGGGACACCGATAGATCACCTTATTTTTTGTAAGCATTATCTCCGTTTTATCGGGGGTTGAGCTTCAAATGATTGCTGTTCATCCAGTCTCGGATGAACCGTATCATCTCCTGAAAGATGTAGCGAGATGAAGGGCAATCACTAAGCATGAATAATAGTTGCATGTCATCTGCATAATTAAAGATGTTGATTCTTTTGTGTTTGAGGGCATTGATCAGGGGACAAATATAGATGTTAAAAAGGTGGGGAGACAGCTAAGAACCTTAAATACCCCCGCAATTCAGTCGCACCTCTGAAGATGAATAACGAGGTAGCCTAACTGATTGAGATCTGTCCCTCAAAAAAGAAAGTAGCCAGTTCAAAGCAGAATCTTGGAAACCCGTGGCCCTGATCCGGTCGGCCAATATACTATGGTCCACCGTATCAAAGGCCGCAGACAAATCCAACAGCATCAGGACTTGGGCGCTGCCATTATCTACCTCTTTTTGCATATCATCGACCACAGACATAATCACCGCTTCTGTAGAGTGTGCAGGTCAAAATCCTGCTTGAGCAGGAACCAAAAAGCCTGACTCTTCAACGAATAAGCATAGGTGACGTGCTATGTGGGCCTCGAGTAGTTTAGCAAAGAAGGGTAAAAGTGAGATAGGCCTGAAGTTTTTCATACCCTTAAGATCAGCACCAACTTTCCTTATAATTGGGGCAATAATAGCTTTCTTAAAGGACCAAGGGACCACCCCCATATTGACAGATTGGTTAAGAAAAGACAATATACAGTCAGGCCTCCAGGTACATACTTCTTTCAAAACCTGTGGGGGGCAAATGTCAGTTGGAGAACCAGACTTTAGCTTTGTCAATAAGAGTACTAGGCCCTCTTGCATTAAATCAGGGAAACAGGTAAGGGTATGACTATTCATCACATCCGTGCACTGATAATCAAGTGGTGAACAGGGAGGGATGCTGTTCATGCTGGACTCAATCCTATTTACAAAAAAGACCTTCACGGAATCACACAGAACTTGAGTGTATAGAATCAGCAGAGTAACTCGGTCAGGGTTAGAAAGATCAGAGACAATCCGGAAGATCTCTTTAGATCGATTAGTGGTGTTCATGATTCTGCCTGTAAAAAAGTTTGAATTGACAGGTGCATTGCTGCTTTTGTCACTATGTGTTTTTTGTTGCATATGTGGCACTTGACCTGTGTCTCCAATGGACATGCATGTTGCCTCTGGGCATTAATACATTTGCCCACATAAATTTACTGACTCTAACACTGGTGTATGTGCTAATGAGCTGACACTGATAATGGAGGCGCTCCTTCATCTGACCCATGCTCAACCTGGCCTAAACGTATTCTTTCTCAGTGCACACGGGCAAAACACATCCATTTTTTGAATAACATCACATCCTCATTTCAACTGCAGTGTTCTTATCAACTTGACATGTGCTCTTCCCTCAAAGGCACTGGCCTATACGAAGTAGTGTGACCAGCTGGTACACATACAGGAGATGACTTCAATGGTCCTCAAAGGCACTTTGGTGCTTGTACTCTATTTGGTATTTTTCCCTGATGATGATCTAATGTTTGAATTTGGTTGAAACATTGAGAGTAGGGGCCTATTAAGACAAAAACAGTTGCCTATCTGATGAAATAAATGTGGCTGTCTTTGTTCGTTAACTATATTAATTATGAGTACTATACCTTTTGCACTGAGTGAATTTCACTGCTTGATCATGAACACCTCGGTTGTTTAAACTAAATGTGTTTCAGGTTTATAGTTAACATATATTGTTGGATGATGCAGTTATTCTGATTCATTCTTTTTTAGAACCAACTGCTAAGTCACTTACATCTCCTCATTCTTCTTAAATTACATCGTTGTGAGTCACTGTTGTTGGTTACTTAGGGCCCTAGGGCCCGATTCACAGAACTAACTTAAGACAAAATCCTAAACTTACTACCATTTGGGTATTCACAGAACACACTTACTAATTTTGGTATTCACAGAAGGCACTTACTCATTTCGGTATTCACAGAAGTTAGGACTCCTAAATGCCTTCTGTGAATACCAAAAGTCTTAAAGTTAGGATTTTCTCAGTTTAGGAGTAGTAAAGTTAGGACTCCTAACTGTAGGACTCCTAAATGCCTTCTGTGAATACCGAAAGTCTTAAAGTTAGGATTTTTCTCAGTTTAGGAGTAGTAAATTTAGGAGTCCTAACTTTACTACTCCTAAACTGAGAAAAATCCTAACTTTAAGACTTTCGGTATTCACAGAAGGCATTTAGGAGTCCTAAAGTTAGGACTCCTAACTTCTGTGAATACCGAAATGAGTAAGTGCCTTCTGTGAATACCAAAATGAGTAAGTGCCTTCTGTGAATGCCAAAATGGTAGTAAGTTTAGGATTTTTTCTTAAGTTAGTTCTGTGAATCGGGCCCCTAGTCTCCTTGCGTCCAAGGAAAATGTCTGGTGCCTCTATTCTGACAACCCCATCCTTTCCACCACTCCTCCCATCTTGCAAATTTTTCTTGATCTCTCCCTCAGTGTGTACCTTAACCACAAATGCATTTACCCTACCCTGTCATATGGCTTGCTTCTCACATCCTCCCTGGATGTGTTAAGAAAAACAATGGGGTTCTTCATGGTGGTCAAAACCAACCACAATATCTGCCTCCTTCTCCTCAGTGATGATCCTCTTTCTCCATGAGTGAGAATGGTCGGCATCTTCAATGCTGTTGGGATCATGCAACACACGTGGAAGAGGGTAGGCCCTTGGGTGTAGCTACTAATTATGTTTCTGAGATTGCTACTTCTTCCTAGTATGTTTGAATGTGGTGCAGATGTGGCCATTTTACTACTCTCCCATTTGGAGTGACATGCTAAATACCACTCAGCCTACGTGGTGTATGCAGATGTATGTATAAACTATGTAGTTCTGTGTAGTAGCATTGCATTCATGTCTTAAATGTAAATCTATACTACCCGTATTTGCTTAGTTGTAAGGGGACCTATCAATCTACATTGATAATTAGGTTTAGATTATATGGGGGATGGTAAAAAGTTTCTTTTGGACTCAACGGTCCTGTCCTCAAATGGTTCTCCTCCTACCTCCAACATAGAATACAACAAATCAAAATCTACAACTGCCTGTCAAACCCCACACCCGTCTCCCTTGGTGTCCCCCAGGGCTCTTTTCTCTCTCCCACTCTCTTTAACCTCTTTATGGAACCCCTTGCCCTCATTCTAAAACAAGCTGGAATCGACTAACACCTCTATGCTGATAACACCCAACTTTGCTTTAAGATTAGGTCCCACTCCGATGTTCTTCACCTCAACAACACCCTGGCAAAAATCCAATCCTGGTTCCACTCCAATCATCTCAAACTCAACCCAAAAAAACCGGAAATCATTCTCTTCTCTCCTAAAAACAACCCTCTTCCTATCCAAACATGGATCTCCGACCTCAATGCCATCAACTGTCCGCTCTCCCTTTCCAACTCTGTTAAATCACTTGGTATCACCATTGACCACCGCCTAACCCTTAAGGACCACATAAAAAACTCGGCCAAAGGAGCACTCTTCTCTCTCCGTCATCTCAAGAAAATTAAACCCTTCATTCCAGCAGACAACTTTAAATCGGTTGTCCAATCTCTAGTCCTCTCGCAAATAGACTATGGTAACGCTATCCTATCAGGTGCCCCCAAAGCTCACCTTGCTCCTCTCAAATTGGTGCACCGCCTGGCGGACAGACTTATCATGGACTACAAATGTTCTGACCACATCTCCTGAGCCCTCAAAACCCTCAAATGGTTACCATCGAAGGCAGATCCTCCTACAAGCTTGCTTGCATTACACACAAAGCCCTCCATCAAAATGCCCCGCTGTATCTCACTAACAAACTCGTCAAAGCGGGCTGCTCCCGGCCGTTGGGAAGCACCAACTCCCTCCTCCTTGTTCCACCTCTGTTAAAAAAGAAATCCACACAATCTCGCTCTTTCTCCGGAAACCCCCCCAACATCTGGAATGCCCTCCCTAAAGTCCTGCGTTGTAACCCCTCTTACATCAGCTTTAAAAAAGACCTCAAACTGCTCATGTTCAACAAATATTGGGGTCCCTAAGCCTTTCATTTTTCTCCTTCTTTACTGCCTCCCCACCCTCACCTTTTTTTATCCCACCTCCTCCCACACTCCCTTTCTTGCAGTTACTTTCTTACCATCCTTAGTTCATGCTTTCTTCCCCCTTTCTCACTCCTTTCCTCCAACTTCCCTCCTACCTCCCAGCCCTCCTCCTTCTCTGTTACTGTTTAATTACTTCGACTTCCTGTACCTCTTTTATTTATCTAGATAGTTCTCTCTTACCACTCCGAAACATGTAAAAATCCCTCCCACCATCCAGCCTTCCTCCATCTCTTAATACTGTTTAACAATTTCGACCTCCTGTACCCCTTTTTTATTTATGCAGATAGTTTCTTCTTATCTCTTCGTCACATGAATAATATCACTTTGCTATTTACTCTCTGTATTTTATCCTGTTTTGTATCATATGTTATGTAACCCCTGTACTATATCCACACTCATGTAAAGCGCTCTGATACCCACGGGTCGAGCCAGCGCTATATAAAACCTTCGAATAAATAAATGGTAAATGGTGGGGCTTTTACCATAGCTGATAAATAACAATATCATGGGGTGCAGATTTTCTCAGTTGTATAGCAAATGCCACATACTGGCGAATTAATGGTTTTCTGCACTTAAATTGCCACGTTTTAGAACTGACCACATACTTTCCTCATGCATTTCAGCAGGTGTGACATGTCAATATGCGCCTTTGGTCAATTCCATGGGTTCAGTAATTACTAAATTATTCCGATCCCAATTGGAATTTATTTCCCACCATATAGTATGCATCTTTTGAAGAATATTGTACCTTCAGTAATGTATATTCAGTTGTATACCCAGCAAGTCATGCGTAAAGATTATGGCTTGATTGTAAAGGACGAACCGCATGCCTGAATGCACTCAGTCTGTTCTTTAAATCCTCTCAAATAGTTTAGACCATCAAAAATGAATGTTGGTTTATAATTAAAAGTATTAACAGGAAAATCAGACGTTTTAATAAAGTGCTATCTTTATCCCAAGAAATGATTCACAGGGCTTGGAACAAAGGGGCAGATTTATGTTTGACTTGCGCCTGATTTACGCCGCCGTTGCGTCACTTTTGTGACGCAGCAGCGGCGCAAATCCTGCGCCATGGTGCGGGGTATTCACAACGTGACGCATCTGGGAGATGCGTCACGTTGTAAAGCCCTGCGCCACATGTAGGAGTTCCAGGGCAGGTGGGGGCGTTCCGGCGCAGGAACGCCTCCTAAAAGTGGCTGAGTGAAATCTACAAGATTTCACTCAGTCACTTTTGAGCCCATGCTGCGTCAAAACCCTGCGCCTGCTTGAAGCAGGCGTAAGGATTGACGCAGCATTGTGCAGATAGGGCCCCCCAGAGCATTGCTGGAGCTGCGCCGCGCTTGCGACGCAACTCCAGCAATGCGCCACTTTTACGGCACCTGTGCCGTTTTTGCCCCATGGTGCGCCGCATTATAAATGCGGCGCATCCATGGTGGCGGAGCTGGGGCGCAAAATAACTGGCGCATCCCTGCTGATATGCAGGGATGCGTCAGTTATTATAAATATGTCCCAAAGTATGTTCTAATAATGAGTATTTAAGATGAGAGTCACAGAACACAAACCTTAAATATTGTTTAGGTAATGAAAACTGTCTCCCTGTTCTCACCATTAAAAATAATAAAAACTGCATAATGCTCATTGGGGGTAAATCAGGATTAAGACAGTTTTATGATGAATTAAAAGTCTGTGGTGCTTTTCCTGGTGAGGCCTGACAGCTAGACATCGCGAGAGTCCCAGAGCTCGCATGCTGTCCGATAACAAACAGAATGCCCTGCTCTTGTTGGTGTGACAGTTCCTGTCAAGGCAAAAACTGGTTTACTACCTGCTTGTCACACTCCACCAAACCTTGCCCAGGCGAACATGGCTTCAAAGCCCGTTGTGCTCATTTCTGAGAGCATTATGTAAACCCCCGTTCGTTTGGATTCACTTTAATGCCACAGCACTGACAGACGGCATTATCGCCGAGGAGCGGATCACTCGCAAAGACGAAACCAATCCCAAATTTAATAACCAATTATCTGTTACGGCTCTGTGCATTTTCATTCAAAATATCTCTCCCTCTGCCATTGTTTCCACAGACCGGTAAACGAAACACTTGACCTGCCTAGAAACCCGCTGGATTTCTGTTGCTATGTGCTTCGTATTTGCCATTTTCCTTCTCGCCTTAATTGACTCTTAGGCCGCTGAAACAGAGCTTATGCCGCGGCTCCAGAGCAATTAAGGATAGCTAGGCGCTTTGCTCCTACTACACGCAGCACGCGCCACCATGGTTTGAAAACAAATGCGTCAGCCTCCCTGAAAGCCAGAAAGCAGGAGGGGTTTTCCTCTGCGTGTCTGTGTGCAGAAACATAGTGCCCATATTTTAGTAGGATTCTTTCAATGCGCAGAGAAGAAAATTGTTGTAGTGACACAACTCCATGCGTTGAACCCCGAAGAAATTATATGATTTGATACCAGCCTTTGTGCTTAATGCATCTGCGTTTGGCTGTACTTTAGCAAGAAGCAGCTGGAGCGATACCTTTGTCACATTAGAGTCCTGCGCAAGCAACAATTTCCAAAGCCTTGCCGTCTTACATTTCACGTTATGAAGAGAAATAAGTGGGTCGCTAGACGATAGAATTTTTGTACTTTTCATGACTGTGACATGGATTCTGCTATGTATTTACAAACAACACTTTACAAGTGCAGAATCCGGCGTAGGCATTCTAGTGCGAGACTTGTTGAACTAGCACATGCAACTTCTATCACAAATTGACAAATTTCAAAGCAAACTACGTGTTATTTTTCAATACCTGGGGTAAATGATAAGTGCTGTTTGCCTAATCTTTACAACACGTATCTATTTGTAGTATTTCAACAAATGTAATTCCATTGAAGGTGGCAAATATCTGCGTTCCTCACAGGTGACAACACATAAGAGAGTCAATCAATCAGGGTTCTTGTAGAGCACGACTAATCACTCATAAGGGCCTCAAGGCGCTGGAAGGGGGGAGGATCTGAAGTTCAGTTGAAAAGCCAGGTCTTGACGTCTTTCCTGAATTGAGGCAGTGACTGTGATTGCCTGTGATGCAGAGGTAGGGAGTTCCACAACTTCACAGCGAGGTAGGGGATAGATCTTCCTCCAGCTGAGGTCTTGTAGACAAGTGGGATAGTGGCCAGGGCCAGATGGGAGGAATGGAGATGTCTGGTCAGTGTGTAAAAGGAGAGGCGGTGGTTTAGGTCTTCAGGTCCATTGTTATGGAAGGCTTTGTAGGCGTGTGTGTGGAGCATCAAGGTGATTCTTTTGTCGGTTGGAAGTCAGCAGAAGTCTCTCAGGTGACCAGTGATGTGGCTTCGGTGAGGGATGCCCAGGATAAGTCTGGTGGAGACATTCTGAATGCGTTGCAATTTCTTTTAGAGTTTTTATGACATGCCAGTGTAGAGTGCGTTACCGTAGTCGAACTTCAATCAATCAATCAATCAATCAATCAATCAATCAATCAATCAATCAATCAAGCACTACACACCTGTGAGGGTCTCAAGGTGCTTGGGGGGGGAGGTCAGCAGTTCGTTCAGACAAAGAGCCAGGTCTGAAGGGCCTTCCTGAAGGCGTTCAGGGAACGGGCGTGTCTGATGTCGATCGGGAGCTCGTTCCAGGTCTTGGCCGCAATGTTGGAGAAGGCTTGTCCTCCTGCTCTGGCTCTACAGATGCGCGGGGTTTCGGCGATGGCAAATTTGGTGGATCAGAGACTTCTTTTGGGTACGTAGAAGGCGATTCTCTCATTGAGGTATTGGAGTCCGGTGTTGTGGAGGCATTTGTAGGCGTGGGTGAGTATCTTGAAAGTAACTCTTCTCGACGGGGAGCCAGTGGAGGTTCTGTAGGTGTTGGCTGATGTGCTTGTGTCGAGGGAGGCCGAAGACAACTCCGGCTGCGGTGTTCTGTATTGTCTGGAGCTTGCGGAGTAGAGACTTGCTGATACCGACGTAGAGGGCGTTTCCCTAGTCCAATCTGCTGGTTATGAGTACGTGGGTGACTGTCGTCCTGGACTCGGGGGGATCCATTTGAAGGTCTTGCGGAGGATGTGGAGTGGGTTGAAGCAGCTGGAGGCGACGGTGTTGACCTATCGGTTAATGGAGAGGGAGGAGTCGAATGCAATGCCAAGGTTTCTTGTGAGGTCCATGGGAGTCGGGGGCTGACTAGGGCGGTGGGCCACCAGGTGTTGTTCCATGCTGACGGGGTGGTTCCGAGGACGAGGACTTCTGTCTTCTCCAAGTTGAGCTTCAGGCAGCTGTTGCTCATATCCACGGATGCAACGTCCTGCATTCCTTCCTGGAAGTTGAGTCTGGTGGTGGTGGGGTCCTTGGTGAGGGAGAAGATGAGCTGGGTGTCATCGGCATAGGATACTATGCTGAGGCCGTGCTGTCTGACAATGGCGGCGAGGGGGGCCATGTAGATGTTGAAGAGGGTTGGGGTAATTGATGATCCCTGGGGTACTCCAAAGTTGATTTCTGTGGGTTTGGAGGGAAGAGTGGGAGTCGGATTCTTTAGCTTCTGCTAGGGAGGAATGAGTGGATCCAATTGAGGGCAGTTCCTTGTATGCCGGCGTCGTGTAGTCTAGTGGTGAGTGTGGGGTGGAAGATGGCGTTGAATGCCACTGAGAGGTCGAGTAGGATCAGGGCTGCGGTGTGGCCTTGGTCGAGGAGGGTGTGGATGTCGTCTGTGACAGCAATTAGGGCAGCCTTGGTGCTGTGGTTGCTGCGGAATCTAGATTGAGAGGGGTCGAGGTTGGAGTTGTCTTCGATGAAATTTGTTAGCTGTGTGTTGACGGTCTTCTCTGTGACTTTTGCTGCAAAGGGGAGGAGAGAGATGGGCCGGTAGTTCTTGAGGTCTGTGGGATCTGCTAAGGGCTTCTTAAGCAGGGGTCTGACTTCTGTGGGTTTCCAGTCATCGGGGAAGGTGCCGGTCTTGAAGGTGTTGTTGATGGTGTGTCGTAGTTCTGGTGCGATGGCGTTGGTGGCTTTGTGGTAGATGTGTTGTGGGCAGGGGTCTGTGGGGGCCCCCAAGTGGATGACTTTCATGGTCAAGGTGGTCTCTTTTGTCGTGACCGGTGTACAGGAGGAGATGGTGAGCTGGCTGGCGTTGCCAGAGGAGGGGGTGGTTTTGGAGTCAGGTGTTTGGTCGTTAAAGTTGTCGTAGAGGTTCTTGGTTTTCATATGGAAGTACGATCCAAGCTTGTCGCAGAGCTCCTGGGAAGGGGTGATGTCCGTGGTTTTGCTGGGGGGCTTGGTGAATTCCTGGATGGCGCTGAAGAGTTCCTTGAAGTTGTTGGAGTTGGCAAGGATTTTGTTGCTGCTGATGACGAGCACCTCGTTGGGGATCCATTTGAAGAGCTTTTGGAGGAGGCAGAGCATGTGGAAGCAGGAAGACGATAAGAGTGTTGATATGACAGTTCATAGAGAGCAAGGATGATGCCGAGATTGCGAGCTTAGTAAGTGGTTTTGAGGGGGTTTTGATTGCTGCTGGCCACCAGGAGTCCTCCCAAGTGAAGGGAGTGGAAACCAGGATGGGGACTTTGGTTTTGACAGAGTTGAGTTTGAGGCAGCTCTCCTTTAACCAGGCTGCTACTGCCTTCATCCCATCGTGGAAGTTGCTCTTAGCGGCTGTAGGTTCATCGGTGAGAGAGAAAATCTGCTGTGTGTTGTCAGTTTAGGAAACAATGTTGAGTCTGTGGTTTCTAACAATGTCTGCAAGCGGGCCCATGTAAATGCTAAAGGGGATGCGGCTCAGGCAGGAGCCCTGGAGTACTCCGCAGCTGATCTCTGTAGGTTCTGAGGAGAACAATGGGAGCCTGACTCTCTGTGTTCCACCTGTGAGGAAGGAGCAGATCCACTCTTGAGTTTTGCCACAGATGCCAGTGTCCTGGAGTCTAGTGCGGAGGGTGTGGTGGGAAACGGTGTCAAAGGCAGGAGAGAGTTCCAGGAGGATAAGTGCTGAGGTTTTGCCTCGGCGGAGGAGAATGCGGATTTCAGATGTGGCGAGGAGTGCAGTCTCAGTGCTGTGGTTGCTCCTGAAGCCAGATTGGGAGGGGTCCAGGGTGTGGTTTGTTTAGATGAATTCTGTGAGTTGGGCACTGATGGCCTTCTCAATGACCTTAGCTGGGAATGAGAGCAGAGAGATGGGTCTGTAGTTTTTGAGGTCTTGAGTTGTTGAGAGTCCTTATGAGATCATCAAGCATTTGGTACTTTCCAAGGAGGTTGGCCCTTCTGACATTCTCTAACAATACATTACAAAATAGCACACCCACTCATCACGTTTCAGAAATGGGTGTTGTTGCACGGGCATGACCACTGCCACTTCGAACCAGATGACTAGTGGCAAACTACAAAGACAAAACACTATGGGCCGGATTACAAGTATGGGTGCCATTTACTGCACCAGATAAATAATTATACCATGGCGTATGTTATTTATCAGGTGTGAAAAATATCACCTATTACTGGTGAATAGCAAGCAGAATTTGGAGTCTAATGAAATAAAACCTGCATGATACTGTAAACACCATGGGGCAGATTTATGTTTCCTGGCGCATCCCTGCATATCAGCAGGGATGCACCAGGAAAGATGCGTCACGCAAGTTTACCCTTGCACCACCACAGATGCGCCGCATTTACAATGCAGCGCATCGTGGCGCAAGGATAAACAGATGCGTGACGCATCTGATGCGTAAGGGCGGCGCATTGCTGGAGTCGTGTCGCAAGCACAATGCAACTCCAGCAATGTTTAGGGGCTGCCCATACCTAACATGCTGCATCATGCCTTACGCCTGCTTCAAGCAGGCGCAAGGTTTTGACGCAGCAGCGTCGGAAAAGTGACTGAGTGAAATCTTGTAGATTTCACTGCGTCACTTTTCCGAGGCTTTTTCCGATGGAACGCCCACCCTGCACACATTAAACCTGACGCAGGTTTAATATGGCGCAGGGCTTTACACCGTGACGCATCTCCATAGATGCGTCACAATGGGGCGCAACGTGGCGCAGGGTTTACGCCGCCGCTGCGTCACAAAAGTGACACAACGGCGGCGTAAAAGTGGAGCAAGTCTAACATAAATCTGCCCCATATGCTTTTCCCCTGTTAAATCTTGACAGGTTTAACCTGACGAAATGTAATGTAGGCTGAGATATTTAATACATCCAATAGTTATTGATTGCCGTGAATAACACTCAACTCGCAATTCTAACCCCTTGGCAAACTGGTGTTTAGACAAGGGTCAGAAGATAATGAAACACCTGCAATCAGGCCCTAAGGGCTCTTTTTACAAACTGCATTTTATAGTACATGTAGTAGTACTACTATACTTTGTAGTATGATTAGTAGTACTACTATAGTACTACTGAAGTTCTGTAAAATTGAATGAAAAAACCTGCTAGGCCTATTCATATATTATATTTTGTAGTACATTTAGTAGCACTAGAAAAGTAGTGTTAAAGTTTTACAAAAGGCTATTCACAAACCTTGAGTGTAAATCTCAACCTCCACCTCTCCTATCTCTTCTATGGGGGGATCTTCACACATGTAAGATTACTATTTTGTAATAAATGTGGGAGGGGCTTGGGGGAGTGATTGGAAATCTTGTTATTAAAATACTATTACACTTCTTTTAATTAATTACATCTCAATAAATATCATGGTTCATAATTATTAATGCATAATAAAGAACATATTTTTTAATTATGGTGGGAATTATTTTTCTTAATTTAAACTTCAGAAACATTATTTATATTTCATTTAGTATATTTAAATTAGTGAAAGACTGAATTAAAAATTAAGGTAATAGTGCAGTACATTTTTTATTTTCTTCAACAGTTAAATTAAATAACTACAATGATTTTATATTAATATTAACATAAACATATTTTATCGATTTTTGTAGTTAAGTAAACCCTTTTACTTTTCCCTACACTTCCCATAGGGTGATTCCAGTGAAGGTTCGGATCTCCTATGAGAGAATATAGGGAACATTTTGAATCAGGCCCAAAATCTCTATTTTGGAGCTCAGAATCTTCTAGCGAGGCAAGGCTGCAGGATTTATCTGGAAAAGTTGCACTGAAGTAATATTGACTTGCCGAAATGGTCCTCTGAATAGGCTTTCAAGTGCCAAAAGCCCAGAGCAGGACCAAGCTGGTTTTCTCGCCCACTGACGTTGCACCTAGGGCTAATTGACTTGGCTGGCTGGTCCCGGTCCTACAGAGGTCTGAAGGTACACATTGTTTCTAGCTTCCGCTTTTTCAGAGATTGCTTTCACTAGGCATGGGCCATGCTCTGGCAGCAATTTTTATACCTGAAGGACTGGCAGGACAGTTGCTGTAAGGCTAATGCTGCCTCCGGCAGCTTTGAGTAGAAAAAATGGAACTTTCTAAAAGTTACTTTTCTGAAATATTTAAATAGAACTTCACCATTGAATATGATTTTAAATAAATATTAAAAATAGTGATTGAACCACTTCTCTAGCTATATTAATAAATTAATCTACACTATAGTTTCCATCATACAACTGCCCTCCACAGTGAAAATAGCTTTTGGGGCTTGCCACTGTATACACCTGGCAACATAACATTTCTACATATCCCATTTATAAATACTATATTTACTATCCTGTGGGCTACAAGGCATAAATAGGGGTGTTCTATTATTTAAATAGAAAGATTTTCCCCTGTTCAGCAAATTCAACTAAGAAATTGCGTTGACCTGGGGCTTATTCGCAAACGGCATGTTATATTATATTTTGTAGTACTACAATAGTACTACAAACATAGTACAAAATGCTATTCACAAACTTACGTTAGGATTTTCTGCCGTGACTTCTCCTGTTTTTGTCTCTGTGGAGATCTCCCCCCAACTGTGGAGTCTCTGCAAAAATACATTTATTTTTTGATAGTAACCGTGGAAGGGACAGGGAGGGTTAGCTGGAAAATGGGGAATACTTAGTACTAAATGGGAGGGGTTTTGGAAGGAGTAAGGAGGAGTTAGGGGACAGTTAGGGAGGGATATAGGGAAGGACATGCACCCACACACAAAGAACAAGCTTATTGCTTTTCATGAACTGCACTTCTAAATTTACTATGGCATAAAAGAGGCCCGAAACAGAAGTCAGCTTGGAGCTGAAGTAAGACCAGCACAAAACATGGACAGCACTGGTCCTGAAATACACTCTCTTTGAAAATCATAGAGAGAGGGTCTTAAAAGAAAAACAATAGGACATAATGTTCTTTAAATGACATATTTACATTGTTAAAAATATAAATACATATCATTTAATGTTAATAACTAAAAATATGTTTATTATTTAATTATAACATATTTTGACATTTTTATTTTAAATAGTAATGTAAGATTTATTTTTGATCAAATATAATTACATTACTTTTAATTCATTCTGTACATCAGTTTAATAATTATTATAGCATTATAAAAGATGGAATGTATTTACTTTATGTGGGCATTTATTTTTTGATTTAAACTTCAGAAAAATATACATTTTTAATTAAATATATTTGAATGTATTAATGCTTTAATTAAAAAATAAGTTAATAGGGCTGTAACATTTATAAGTTCTATATTTAAATTAAATATATAAAATTAATTTTCAATAATGTTTAACATAAAAATATTTCTCCTAAATTGTTTGTGTAAAATAAACTTTTTGTACTTTTCCCACATTTTTGCCATGTGGAGATTCCGCAGCCAGGTTCAGTACTTTTTAAGGTAAAGTATAGGGAAAACTAAACATGCTTGTTAAACTTGGAAAACGTTAGTATAAATATTTTGATGTTTTTAACCAAGTGTGGTGCTGGAATTTTGTATTTTTGGCAGAAAGTACCTACACTTCTATGTTCTGCTCCACCACATTCTTCATGGGGTGGAGACGTATAAATCTACACTTTTGAGTAACTTTACACATGCATTTTGTGAATAGACAGAAGCAGTAAAATTACTCAAAAATATAAGAATAAATTACACGTGTAAAATACTCACAAGTGTAAATTATCTTTGTGAATAGCCCCAGCTGTGTTCATGGGTTGGCTAAGGCATGTTCAGGGCAGTACATATATGTAGCATATATAAAATAGAAAAAATATTGAAAGATAGATTTTGTAATGTAAGAGGAACCTTCTACTACAAAACCTATTCTTTAGCGATCACACACAACCTTGTGCTATCACATAATGGTGTGTGCATTGGCACATTTATTTATTTATTTATTTAAAGAGTTTTATATAGCGCTGGCTAGACCTGAAGGTATCAGAGCGCTTTACATTAGGTTCCACAATGCAATAGAAAATGATAACAATAACACATTATGTCAAAAAATAAGCAATACATTGAGAGAGGAGAGAAGGAGAGACATAAATAGTGGAGGGTGGAAGAGGAAGTGTGAAGAGGGAGGATGAGGGAAGAGACAACAGGAGAGACAAAAGGAAGTCTGTCTAATGACCGACTAGGTAGGTGACGTCCAAGGAGGGAATCCACGGCCCGTCTCCCCTTTAGCTAAACAAGGTAGCTCCATTGGGCATCAGTCAAAATAGCTAGGTCTCAATTGACGAGGGAAAGTTCACAGATAAACAGGGTGGGTACTTAGGGCAAGGACAGGAGAGGGCAAAGGTCAGTAGCTGGAAATAGGAGAAGAGTAGAGAGGAGAGGGGTAGGGGGCAGAGGGTAAGGGAAGAAGGAGGAGGAAGATAAGGTCAGGAGAGACACAGGAGTGTTTGCCCAAAGTCCGGCTGGGTAGGTGATGGTCAAGGAGGGAATCCATAGCCCATCTCCCCTTTAGCTCGCGAGGTAGCTCCACTGGTCATCAGTCAAAAGGGTTAGGTCTCAGCTGTCGAGGGAAAGTTCTCAGAGTAAAGGTCCTGGTGGGTGAGCGGGAACAGGGTCTAGTGAAGGCTGGTTAAGGTTCAAACAATGGCCAATCATTTTAGGCCAGGAGAGGACAGAGTATCGCGGAGGGTCTCACTGAGGCAGCCATCTTGAAATCTGGCAAGGGGGACGAGTCCTTGAAAGTTCAAATTCAGTCTTCCCCCATGATTCTTTGGGGGGATTTTTTTTTATAGCCCAGAAGGAAAGTGGGAGGGCGGCCATCTTGAGATCTGGTCTAAACGTTGGGGCAGAGATTTTGAGCCAGGTTGGCGTTCTTTTGATGAGTAAAGCCCAGTGGTGCAAGTGAGGGGGGTGTCCGAGTCTGAGAAGAGGCTCGCTTCATTTAGATGGATCGGGGGTTACTCGCGTAGCTTCGAGTGTTCGGGAGTTACCGGGTGGTGGCCATCACAGGGTCAGGCCAATCCAGCAATTGAGTGGTGGTGGAACTTTCCTGGATGCGTACCAGCTAGCCGTAAGAAAAAACGTGAGTTGTTAGTCGTTCAAGACATTGAGTGTAAGGTGAAATTCGCGTTGAATAAAGTCTGGTTTTGTGTGTTTTTAAGGGAGAAAAATTCTCCGGGGGGGACCGAGTCGGCCAACTTAGGGTCAGGCAGTCTCAACTTACGAGACGGTGCTCGTTGTAGGTCTATTGCCGGTGTCTTCAATAAAAGGTCTCCTCCGGTCTGGTCATGGTGAGAGGAAGTCGGGATTTGCTCCGCTGGGTGTTCCAGTGATTGGCGGGGCGTATTAGAGGTTGTGGGGAGAGCTGCGAGTGGAACAGGAGCTGCCATTTTGGGGTCAGTCAGTCTTTCTTTCAGGACGGCATTCTGAGCGGAACCAGCAGAGAAATGCACTTCAATCTAGGTTCCCAGCACCCGTGCCCAGGTGTGGTTAACCGTCGGCTTCGCGACTCCTGCGGGTCCAGATCAGGGCTGTCCAGGGGTCGTTTGGAGGGTACCATCGCGACAATCACCTCAAAACAGGAGCGTGAGCCATCCTGGAGGCATTGGGCACGGGACGTTGAATTCACTCCGTTTCTGGCTCGCTGTTATTTTGGTTCTTCTCCTGATTGGTTCCGGTAAGTCCTGATTCTTTTGGCAGTGTGGATGTGGTGGGTCGGGTGGGATATTCAGTGTGTTAGTGATACCAGGCCGGGAGCTTGCATTTCGAGCTCCTACCCCACGGCCATCTTAGCCATCCAGGCACATGGTAACCAAAAGTGCCCCAGGGCTGGTCTCTGCACTGTCTTGCATCAAATATTTGTAAATTTGGGCCAAAATACACTTTTCAGTCATCTGCCCCCCCTAGTCAAAATACCATAAGCATCATATTCAGTAAATAATGATTGCAGTATTGCAAGTTGAGCAAATATCCAGCATAATGGTGACCTGACCATAATTCAAAACCGTAGTATTAATTTTAGGATCACACTCAAAACAATTGCCACATCTGTAATGTCTTTGTAAAGGTGGACTCCTCCAGAAATTCATAGTTGTATTACTCTGAATGATGGGACTTTCCGTATGCACTAGATCTTGTGTACCTTTGCTGTTTTATTTGTCTACTCTTAAAACTGACTATATATTCTCAGTTTTATAATTGTGTTGCACTATGCCTATACTTGCAATACAAAGATCCTTGAGCTAGGCCTTTACCGCTTATACGCATATACCAAAGGGAGTCTAGGACACCAAATTAGGCCAGCTTTGCATTACAGATCAATTGAATATCAAACACCCAATGCTATGGTTAGAGTTCTATGTGACCCTGCAGCTATCTGAAGTCGCTGCAAGTGGTGATCAAACATTTTGTAACAATTTATATTCTTAGGAGCAGTGATCACTTTTCTTGGTGGCTGTTATCATGTAAACAATTTGGTAATGAAAGAGGTTCATCTAAGCAAAAGGAGCCTACTTGCCAGCTCTTGACCAGTTTGCATGAGCGTAAATAGTGAGAGGGCGGGATCCTCATTGATCTGGTGTCTGAGTCCACACAAACTGGTTTCAGCTCTGTCAGGAAAGAGAGGAAAAGGGTTCTTGCTCCTAAAAGTGGGATTGGTCATGCTACTGTGGGCATGCAAATGAAGATCGATGAGTTTCCCTCTGCGTCTGAGTATACTTTGTCTGATGCCAAGCTAAAAGGGCTTATAGAGGCCCACAATGACAGAATGGCCCCAATTTGTACGATGCTATCACTTACTGAAGAGAAATTGGCCTAGGTGGGGGAGGGGGAGGGCTGCCCGACATGCCTAATGCACTAAATCCTGGCATATTTAAAAATTGCTATTCGGTTCCCCTTCACTTGGGGCAGGTGAGTGATGTTAGGCTGAACCCTTCACCCAACATACATCAGTTTACTAGTACTACAAACTCTGACTCATCTGTCTCTGCTCCTATTTCAGTCCCCCATTCAAGTCCTTTTCCCCCCACACTGGCCTTATCTCCACATTCCATCTCTGGAACTGTAATCAGTTTACCACTGAAGGCCACACCATTCGTAGTAATCCTGGGGAATATGCCACCTTTGATTAACCGTGTTTAGGAATAATTTGATGAGCTTTAAAACAAGGCAGTTCATTGGATAAACAATCACTTTAACTTGGAGATGTAGATATTTGACTGCATCAATATGGTAAGAAGGGTAAGATGTGAAGAGATGGAATGGGGACTGTGTGATAATTAACTTCAATAAATCTACCAGTGCTGCTCGTGTCCTAGCCACCATAGGCTCTCGTAGATCGACTAAACCAACTAACTTCATGGCCCTCCCCCTCAGATTCTTTTAGAAGCCTGAATTGGTTCTTACAAACACTCAGAGGCTGACTCTTCTGGGGGTGACCAATCAGGACAGGTACCCATCCGTCTTGCCAGCTACTCCAATCTTGAGGACTGAGAAGAGATTAGCCCAGCTAAGCAAACTGGACACTTGTGACTGACTTGCCCGGCCCACACCTGTTCAATCTGATGTGGCCCCCAAGTCCGTTATAGCCCATGATGTTGCCCCCTCTGATGTTTTGATCGTCAAATAGAATCAGCTTAGCTTGTTATCCTGGAACATTGCAGGTCTGTCAGTAAAGTTTAATGGCTCTAACTGGGTTGCTTTCAAATGTGGGAAGAATCAAATCACTTTTTTTGCATGGTTGTGGCAACTGAGACCACAGAAGCGAGACGGGTTGAAGGTGTTTTGATTACTTTTGCATCTATGGACTTGTGTGGGAGAACCAAGTACTTTGGCAGAGGGTCACCGTTGCTGCAAGGGTTGAAAGTAACTACACAGGGCTCCATGTCTATTGTGTTAATTAACTTTTATAATGCTAAAGCCTGGGTGGAGGAGACAACCAACTTCAGTACTTTAAGCTATGCTATAGATGCCCTGTCAGGCAGGAAAGTGGGGCTGGACAAGATAATCCCTGTGGGGGACTTTAACTGTCACCTATGTGTGAAACCGCTGGATCTCACATGCAGTAGATCTAAGTATATGTTGGCGGAAGGCCTACACATGGTGCACATCTCTGAAGGCTCTGACCTAAACACCATCTTAAATAAGCATAATATGGTTTTCACTTTGGAAAAACATATTAGTGTGGTTAATGCCAGCGTTTTACCCGCCTTTAGGGGTTGAGGGTGTGCCTCTGTAATTGATTTTATTTTTGTATGAGTCTCCCTGTTTCATCTTATTGATAATTTTAATATTGTGCATAATGCTTTCAGAAATCACAATCCCCTCCTGCCGGTATTGAGTTGGATACGGAGCACTTTCAGAAACCTACAAGTGACACAGGGTGTGTTTTCTCATAAAGACCGGGGGAGGCATGTTATGTGGTCCCAAGTTGAGCTCATTCAGTTTAAAAACTCACTTTTCTCTGAGAGTAACTGTTATTTTCTCACTTGTTTGGATCTAAGTACCGTGAGTGGGTCAATCTTAAGTGCCTTTGAGGGCATATGCATTGCTGAGGTTCCTCCAAAGGCAGGGCAAGCCTTGTGAAACACAATGGTTTGATAGCAATTGCACCAAGGCCCTTTCAAAATTGAAGGAGGCTCTAAAGATCGTCCCTAGAGATAAGGACTTTGCTAGCGCTTGCCATAGTGACTTTACAATGGAACTCTCCAACTGCAAGGCCAGCTTAAGAGAGAGAGAGCCTGGGACCATTTAGCCCAAGCCTGTGAAGTAGGGAATAGCGTTCTGTTTTGGCAGATAATTAACCATCCTGGTCTTGTTAGTGATAATGATCCGCTTTTATGCCACCATATAACTGAGGATCAATGGATGGTCCACTTTGAGGGGATCTATAAAAGCGAGCCGTGGGTATGGTTGCCGGCCTGAGTCCTTCTTTTAGTGGATGACCAGATATTGTTTTTACACTTGAGGAGGAGTTTAAGGGTATTCCCGCTATATCACATAATAAGGCCCCAGCGACGGATGGCACTCCTCAGGGTTTGTTTCTGGATGATATTGAACTTTGGGTCCCCCCTTATGACAATGGCTTTAAATGCTGAGGTAAAAGCAAGTCCACCATCAACATGGGCTACTGCAATAATTTTTTCCATCTTTAAGAAAGAGGACAAAGACTATTCTCAATGTTATCAGCCTATTTCCCTGATTGATGCAGTGGTAAAGATTATGGGCAGGTTGGTGCTTAATTGCCTGATTATGTGGGCAGAAGAGTACAACATTATCTCTGATGTCCAATATGAGTGCAGGCAGGGCAGATCAACAATGGACCAATGGCCTTTATCTATTTTTGATAATGAACAAGTATACTGTTGCAAGGTCAGAATCCATCCACCTTGCCCTGATGGATTTAATATCCACGTTTGGCAGTGTCAACCTTGAAAAAACTTTGGTGCTTGTTACTTGGGCAGGGGATTGACCCTAATCTTGTCCACCTGTTGAAAGACCTACATGCCCAGCTTCTGTTCGATATTCCCAGGGAGGGGCATGACCTTAGGCATGAGCAGAGGGGTGCATCAGGGATGTATTCTTGCCTCCTTTCTTTTTATGCTAATGTTAATGAGTTGGAGCAAGCCCTCTTGCCTTTTGGAGCCGTTTACCTGAGGGTGGAGTCTAGATCATGGCCATTTTTATTATACGCAGATGATGCTGTCCTAATGGCAGGGATCGAAGTGAGTCTGAAGTTGCTACTGGGTAGATTGTTGACTCCATGGCCAACCTGGATCTCATGGCTAATTTTACTAAATCGTATGTGATGGTCTAAGGCCTGAATAGCACACAATCAAAAACTTTTAAGGTGGTCTTTCACACATCAGACAAAGTTCCTGTTTTTTGTATCTCGGGTATTGTTTGATTATCATAGTAACCAGAATACTCAGGATGAAAGTAAGAAAATGGAACTCATCAAGGTCTCTGCTGTTGCAGAGACGGTCGTCACGTGATTGGGGAAAATGGTTGCCGATTGACGCCGGTCGTGAGAGCTCCTGAACGGAGGAGAGGAGAGTCCATCGGTGTGAAGCTCAGGGTTAGGGGTAATGACTTGGTTGGCGGTGGCAAGGAACAGTGGTGAGCGTAAGTGAACTAGGCAGTTTTGTTCCGCGTTTAGCGGCGCGTATGGGCACAGGCACAGAGCGGCAGCCAGCCCCACCCCTCAGGGGAATTGGTGCTGGGCGGCACCGTTTGTGTGAAGATCCCGGGCAGTGACGGTGTTGACCGGGCTCAGGCGGGGCAGAACCTGTACAGCCTCCACCGGATCTGTATTCTTGGAGGCAAAGCATAGTATAGGCTGCAATTCAGATTTCCGGGGTCAGCAGTAATTCAAGAGGTATCGAGTTTAAGTCTCCCTGATGAGACTCAGCCACACCAACAGCATTACAGCAGCAAGGTCAAGGTAAAGCGGGGGTGGATGGA
This sequence comes from Triturus cristatus, assembly GCF_964204655.1. Classification (NCBI taxonomy): domain Eukaryota; kingdom Metazoa; phylum Chordata; class Amphibia; order Caudata; family Salamandridae; genus Triturus; species Triturus cristatus. The sequence continues at coordinate 506,877,809 of NC_140591.1, forward strand.
AAACGACCTCGCAGGATTTCCCTTCCTGCTTGAATTTGACTAATGAGGAGTTGGAGGGTGAAAGTTATAGAGGAGTCACCCCACAGGTTCTTACAGGGGAGAAAAAGGTTACAGAGCTTGCTGCTGCAAGGGAGGCGCAACTTCCGCCTGTTAGGAACAGATACATTTTACGCACTGTGCCGGAGAACAAAAGGTGTTGCTGGAAGAGCAAAGGTCCCTGTAGATAGAGAGCCCCAAGCAGTAACCCCTGTTAAAAAAGTGACCAGAGGGACTGGGAGAACCAAGAGGTGCGAGCCAAAGGGGACGCGTTCATTTCCTAAGCCTCCCCCCTCCCTTAGGTCTTACTTTAAAATCATGGAGCAGGTTGAGGCTTCCTCTGGGGGGCGGGGGGAGTAAGGCTGTGGAACTGCCATCCCAGGCTGAACTGTTGCGGTTGGAAAATCGTTTTTCCCCACTGTGTTGAAAATTAAAACAGCGACATGATTAAGCATTCACTAAAGACATGAATCCCCCTTTCTTAGAACAAGTTTCTCCTCTTATGTTGACCAATGTCTGGACTCCATTTTGTATTGTCGTGTCTACACGCGTTCTGCACGAAAAGAGTCCTATCTTCGTGTTAGTTGCTCTTGTAATCTGCCTAGTAACAGTCTATAAATAGCTCCTTTGTCCTTCTGGCGCATGCCCAGACTCGACCACATCTGTTATCAGTTAGTTCTTGCTTGACCATGTTTACGCGGGCTTAGGAATGTGTTAACTCCGCCCACATATTGATTCTGTATTGAAAATGTCCATAAAAGGTAATGCTTTTCGCCTCATGTTGTATCCACCCACTTATGAGCCCCTCTGTTGTGTATAAAAGGGGACCGTGTACGCAAGTTCTGTGTGCTACTCTATGCAATACTGAAGAGTGTTGTATAGGTTGTAGGACCACCCTTAAGGGTTAATAAACTCTGTCTTTGTATTTGCAGTTTCCGTGCCAACTTCCTTCTAGTTTACGTTACAGGAGAGCGAACCCTAGTATTCTGCGGGCCTAGCTGGGGCCTGTACTCATCAATTGGCGCCCTTCACGTGGGGCTCATCGGCGACTCGGATGCTCGAAGGACTGGTCGTGACGAAGGTGAGGAATTTGGCCGGGGATGTTATCACTGCCAGTGGCGTTTTTAGTCCTGGCATCCCGAGGTTTCTTCCTTCCCTTCCGAACTGACCTTCTGGGTGGCGCCGGTCCTCGACTGAGACCTCTTCTGTCGGTTTGCCGCGACAGCCGTTTGGGCGAATTTTGGAAATTGGCAGTTGGAATCTGGACACTCTTGATTGGTAAGAACCGTTGTACGGTACTTGCTCCGAGTTTTGAAGCCTGGGTTGGCTATTTGAGTTTGATTTGTGATGACCGGTCATATTTTGTATTGATTACTGTGAGAATATATGCGTTGCAACACATATAGGCAGGTAATGTGGAGATATTTCTCCGGAGCTGTGTAAATTTGAACGGCGCAAAGTTTAAGTGCCATTTATTTTATAATACTGCATATTTTGCATTATTTTTGAGCATGCCTGCTTTTAGCGCACTCCGTAAGTGGTGCTGCTGCTTTGGAAACTGGTTAAACCTCAAGGAATCTGCTCCAGCCCCCCCAGAGGGGACTCCTAATAGGGATATGTATGTGAAGCATGGTCTTTCCTCTATAATGTACAGCACAGTGTGGAGGAAATACACCAAAAAGGATCCTGAGTTACGATGGCCTTTGTATGGATCGTTTGATATGCGTAAGATTGAGTATGTGGAACAGTGTATGTGTAAACGGCGTGCTCGGCAAGACATGTTTGAATGTGTACGGTTATGGGTGAAGGAAGTGCGTGAGCGAGAGAAACGTGAGAAAGCGCTGTTTGATAAAGAGCAACGGAAAAATGATCATGTGAGAGCGCAGGAAGCGAAGCGTCGGGAAGAAAGAGAACTGGCGGAGAGACAAGAGAAAGAACGTAGGTTGCAAGTCTCGGGTCAATATGCTGTCCGCCAGCCACTTTATCCTGTCCTTACTAATCTTGAAGATGATTTTTATTTATTAGATCGTTCTCCGCCCCCTTATGTTGGTGCGTCCGCCCCGAGATCACAGGATTCTGGATCGGTTTCGGATAAGGTAGACACGCGGTCCATGTTATCAACTGATCGTATGGGTGAGCTTCGGAAAATTTCTCTTCGTGCGCTTAAGGGCAAGCTATCTCTTTCTGAATTATTGGAGTCTTTGGAAAAGTGGCAGGATAGAGAGAAGTTGTATTTTCTTGAAACTTTTTCTGATGAAGTCATTACTGCCTTTCGGAAATATTCAGATGTTTTCGAGCCTGAAGCTGTAGTATTAGATGCTAAAGCATTACGTAACAGTGTTTTTTCTCCCTCTAAGGCACCCGATGCGGTCCGACGGCTGTTTGCATTGCGGGACGCGGCGTTTGAACTTAAAGAGAGAGCGCGCCTAAAGACAGGGGACGAGGAGCAATCGGATTCACGTACCGGCGGCGACCAATCATCTACCTCCCACTCAGATAAGAGCGAACTAGTGCATGCTAAACCAATGCGAGAGGCGGCACCTTTGTATGTTCCTCCTAAAGGAGCAGGAACTAGCTCAGATATGTCTTCCCCCGATGCTAGGGGTTATTTTGTGTATAATTGGGTTTATACTCCCTGGCATAGGGCTGATGTTATGGCATTAAAGAATGCATTGCCTGACCCCCGCAAGAATCCGGCGGCCTTTTACGAAGAGGTCGAAGGAGCCTTGAACTCTTGTACTATGACTTTAGCGGATATAGATTTGTTCTTTGGGCTTATTTTACCACCGGATATGTGGCGATCTGTGCGGAAGGTGGATGATCAAGCCGCTTTTAAGGCCAAATGGTCTGAGATTGAGGATGTGGATAGGGAGAGAAAACCCGTGCAAAAACCACCCCAGCTTATTTTAGATCTTCCTGCTGCTATCTTGACTAAATTGAAAACAATTATCCCCCCTAAAAAGATTGACTGGAACATGTTAGCCTCATGTAAACAGAAGGTTGATGAATCAGTTTCAGACTTCTTTACGCGCTTTGAGGAGACGTTTCATGATTTCAGTGGTCAGTCACTTACGGATGATACGGGTCGACATCTTTTTGTTGATAAATATGTGGCAAATTTATTACCGGGAATAGCAGGTCATTTAGAAGCGAGTGAAAGTTCTTGGTCCACTTCGTCTCCAGCATCCCTCCTGACTATGGCTCAGTATTATGAGCGTCAGGAACAAGAAGCAAAGGGGCATGAGGAGAAGAAATCGAAAGATTTGAAAACTAAGGTGATGTTAGCACAAGTGTATGGTCCGCCTCGTCGGGGTGTCGAAAGAGGTAGAGGAGGATTCTATGGTCCCCCTTCGGGCCGGTCAGATGTAAATAGAAATCAATGTGCGTATTGTAAACAGTCGGGTCATTGGGCTAGAGATTGCCCGGTGTTATATGCATCTCGTCAGGGACGTGGTCAGGGACCACCGAGAGGTAGAGGGGGTTTTTCGAATTATAGAGGGAACTCTAATGATCGTACTCGATTTGAGCCTAACGTACAGCAACGAGATAGACCTAATGTATTTGATCGGCAAAATCAGTATCAGATGTCTGGGAATGACCGCCCTGGGTACCATGATTCGCAGCATGCATAGGATTGCGTTGGATGGGGGCTGGAATCAGTTGAAGTACCGGTTGATCAGAAGGGTCCTTATGTTTCAGCAAATGTTTTGGGTTCTACTGGTCGGTTCCTAGTTGATACAGGAGCTACTCGCAGTGCACTGTCCAAACAATTGGTTCCGAGGACTCCCCCATCTGGCTTAATGGTCACATCGGTAGGGTTTGATGGTACACTCTCTCGAAGCCCTCTTTCCCGACCCCTTGCATTCCATGTTGACCACTTTTCTGCACCCTGTCCGTTTTTGCTCGCTCCGAACACGCCCGACAACATTATGGGTCTTGATATGCTTAAGCACTTCAGAGCTACGATACGCTGCTCCCCTACTGGGGTACGTGTGATATTAAATGATAATCACCCAATGGCAGATCGGATGTGTGTGGTTGCGGAGGATACTGTATTAGCTTCCCTCCCTCATTCTTTGTGGGCCACTTCGGATACTGATGTGGGACAGATGGTGATTCCGCCTGTCCACATTAGTGTCCAGGAGGGTGCGGTGTTACCGCGCCTCCCTCAGTATCGTATTTCCCAGGAGGGGGAGGAGGCACTCATACAGATTGTGCAGGATTTGATTAAGGTGGGAGTAGTGGAAGAAGTTCCCTATAATGTCTGCAACAGTCCTATTTTACCCATTTTGAAGAAAGATACCGATACCAGGGTTTATCGTTTTATCATTGACTTAAGGGAAGTGAATAAGATAGTGATACCTCAGTATCCAGTGGTTTCTGATATCACGACGTTACTTACTCTGGTCCCGCCAACGGCGACCACGTTTTCAGTTATTGATTTGAAAAATGCTTTCTTTTCGATTCCTATTCATCCCGATAGCCGATACCTTTTCGGCTTCACTTTGAATAATAGGTCTTATAGATTTTGTAGAGTCCCTCAGGGTTATACAGAGAGCCCTAGTATTTACAGTCAAGCATTGAAAAGACAATTGGATTCCTTTGTTCTGCCTGATGGTGTCGCCCTTATACAATATGTCGATGACATCTTGTTGGCGGCCGACACTCCTGAGCTGTGTGAGAAGTGTACGTTATCTTTGCTTTCCTTTTTGGCATCTCACAACCACAAAGTGGCGAGGAAGAAATTGCAATTCTGTAGACCAAAGGTGACTTATTTGGGTCACCTTTTGTCTAAGGAGGGGCGTGCACTCACACCAGATCGTATTCAAGCAATTTTGGACACGCCAGCACCTTCCACGCAGAAGGACGTGCGTGCATTTTTGGGTCTTGCTTCTTTCTGTAGGCAATGGATATTGGGGTTTTCACACATAGATAAGCCATTGTTAGCACTCTTGACAAAAGACACTCCGATTCCTCTTCCCTGGTCAGATGAGTGTGAAATTGCTTTCCAGCAATTACGACAAGCCCTTTGTTCAGCACCAGTGTTAGGTACCCCTGATTATACGAAGCCTTTTTCACTGTATGTGCATTAGAAAGATGGATGTGCATTATCAGTTTTAGTGCAGATGCACGGCGACAAGCAGCGCCCTTGTGCATATTTTTCGGCTGTACTTGATCCTGTTGCCAGAGCATTACCAGGGTGTTTTCGCTCGGTTGCGGCGACAGCTGTGTCAATACGCCAAAGCAAGGGAATTGTGTTATCTCACAAGCTGTTGGTATTAGTCCCCCATGCTGTTGATGCCCTGCTTAATCAGACAAAGACGCAGCATTTGACCAGCGCTCGTTTAACGGGATATGAGTTGACGCTTTTGGCTCCTCATATTACGTTAAAGAGGTGTGCAACGTTAAATCCAGCCACATTGTTGCCGTTCCCGGAAACTCAGTCTGAAGCACGAAAAGCACATGATTGTATTCTTGTGACTGAGGAACAGACAAAGGGTCGTATTGATCTCCAGGATACGCCCTTTACAGATGTAGATGGAGAGCTGTGGGTGGACGGATCATGCCTGAAGCTATCAGATAGTACGACTTCAGCAGCGTATGCAATTACCACATTACAAACAATAGTGGAGACAGCACGCATACCGCAGAAATCAGCTCAAGCAGCGGAACTGATAGCATTAACACGAACATGTGAGCTCAGTACAGGATTGTGTGTGAATGTTTATACAGATAGCCGCTATGCTTTCGGAGTAGCGCACGATTTCGGCCTACTCTGGAAGGAGAGAGGCTTTCTAACGTCACATGGAGCACAGATAATGTACGGGGAGTTAGTTCACAACCTTTTGACTGCATTAACATATCCAAAGAAGATTGCTATAGTTAAATGTAGTACCCATAAGAAGGTGGTTGATAAAGTTGGAGAAGGGAATGCTTTGGCAGACCGGGTGGCACGAGAGACGGCGATGCAGCCTGGTGCTACTGCAATGTATGTTGTAAAGTCGCAGGCAGAAAGATGGCACGATGCTAGGAGAGAAGTGCTGGAAATACAGAGGACCGCTTCCGATAAGGAACGGGAGCAATGGTCCAATGATGGAGAATTAGATGATGAAGGGTGTTGGAGAAGTAAGCAGATGGATAAATGGAAGTTACCCACAGCCTTCGTACAACCTATGGTTCAGATGGCACATGGACTAGCGCATGTCGGAGCTTCTGCAATTGTTAAATTACTCACACGAGTTTGGGAGCATCCGGAGATCGCTAGTACGGCAAAGAGGGTAGTGCAGACCTGCATGATTTGCCTGAGGTATAACCCGGGAAAGGGTACAAGAACTCCAGCAGGAGGATTTGCGACACCTACTGCACCCTTTGAGGTTTTGCAGATGGATTACATTCAGCTTGAGCGCTGTAACGATCTGAAGTATGTTCTAGTAGTGGTTTGTGCCTTCAGCAAATGGGTTGAGGCATACCCTATGTAAGACAATACTGCAATGACTACAGCCAAGATGCTATTGAAGGAGTTCTTCCCTCGATATGGTGTTTGCAGATTGTTGTGGAGTAATAACGGACCTCATTTTATAGCCGACGTTATCAAGTATGTCCTGAAAGGCCTAGGCATTACTCAGAAGTTCCATGCAGTGTTTCACCCTCAGTCTGCGGGATTGGTTGAGAAATATAATGGTACTCTGAAGCTTAAGATCGCGAAGATCCAAGCTTTGACTTCTTTGACTTGGCCAGACGCTTTACCGCTGGCATTATTGTCAATTAGATCGATACCGCATTCTCGGACCGGTCTCACACCCTACGAGATCGTGTTCGGACGCCCAATGAATATTTGGGGTCCACCAAAACCGAAGTCAGTGTATGATGTACCTTGTGTAATGATGAATGATTATCTGGCACAGTTAACGGATAATTTGGTTTCTATTCATCAACAGGTTCGAGAAGCGCTCCCTGATCGGTCCACAGGTGAAGGTCATAATCTCCGACCTGGCGATCAGGTTATGATAAAAGTATTCGAAAGGACGAACAGTCTGGAGCCGAGATGGGTTGGTCCTGAGCAGGTCCTGCTTGCAACGAGGACAGCTGTGCGAGTTTCCAATCGGAAGAACTGGATCCACTCCTTGCACTGTCGTAAAGTGCCGCCTGGATTGGTGGAGCCTGCTGTGTTGACCGACCATCGAGAGATCCTGACTGCGGAGAAAGGCCGTGCTGTGGAACCGAACGACACTGAGGAGCTCTTCCCGGACCAAGCGATTCCTGGAGGAAGAAGATATCATCTCAGACCAAGGAAGTAATTGTTGTATCCAAAGACGTTGTCAGAACGGCCCTTAGGTTAGTGAAACGGAGAGCCAATGAGGCAAGGGGGGGGATCAGCCCTGCATTAGTGTAGTGACACCCGTCTTGGCCCGCTGGTGAAGAAATCAACGGCTGCCTAAGGGGAAGAGTTCTGACAACCTTTTAGTTTCAGGAAGATATTGACTCTTTATTACAAGATGGAAAAGAAGAAGATTCTTTGTGCGACGAGTTTTATTATCATTGTAGCTATTGTTGGTATAACCACATGGTTTGTTGAAAACGTGACTCCTGCCCGTGAGTTGCTTGTTCTGACCACTCCAGTGCCTGAGGAGCACTACTTTTATACCCTTCCGTATCAAGAATTGAAGCATCGTCAGTCTTATTTGAATAACACTTTCATCCAGATGTTGCATCATACCCATGTTGCTACGAATGCTACGAACTGTTGGATATGTGGTATGATGCCAGCTCATCAGAAGAAAGGAGGAACGACGTTCATACCTCTTCCTTTCTCTCATAATGGCTCTTGTAGAGCATGGTACACTTTGCTTTTTGCCACACGGAAACCTACAGTGGGACGATTACTTTTCAGACTTAATAAGGAATGTCATCAGGATAAAGATGGCTATCCACAAGCGAATGGGACAATATGGGAATGGGAAGAATATCGACCAGACAATGAATCGATCCCCTACATTTTCACGAACACCAGAGACACTGCAGGGAAGGAACAATTTGTGATTCAAGTGGCACAAGCTCAAGCGGACCTGTGTGTTCAGAGTGTGGGTTATATTCCTGTTGGTGTTAGTGACTGTATTATTGTGCTAAATATTGATGGGTTAAATAATAGTACTTTCTTAGCCTCCCATAATACATACTTTGTATGTGGGAATAAGGGTTATTATCATTTGCCAGCCGGCTGGTCCGGAGTATGCTATGTAGCATTTTTATTACCCCCTGTATTCTTAGCACCTGCATCCTATCATAAAGATTTGAAGTTATTGAACAATGTAACTGTAAATAGATATAAACGTACTCTATCTATTGATGATGTTGATCAAACGGATACTAGCTTACAGCAGTATGTTGATTTTAACTTAGGATTGTTTTTCTTTGTTGGAGCTGCCCTAAATAGTAGGAAGGTTCGAAGGTTAACGAGAGTTGTAGAGGCTGTGACGAATCAAACCGCTGCTGCTCTTGGGAATCTTACGGAAGAATTACAAATTACTAGAAGTGTTGCATTACAGAATCGTATGGTATTAGATGTTATGTTAGCTGATAGAGGTGGAGCATGTAAAATTATCGGAAGTAGTTGTTGTGTGTTCATTCCTGACCATACGCCATCAGTTTATAACGCTATTAAAAAATTGCATAAAATCGCAGCTGAGATTAATACAGAAAATGGCACTTGGACCTTTTCTGGATGGTTTTGGGCATTGATCACTACATGGGGATGGAAGGTTTTAACTGGTCTCTGCATTATTGTAGCAATTCTGTTTTCCTGTTGCATCTGTGTCCAGTGTGGTCCTTTACTCTGTTCTTTATGTGTGTCATTCTGTATTCCTGATAAGAAAACTATTGCCAATGTCACCTATCAGAAACTTTTAACCAAAGAGGTGGAAGAGATGATGAAAATTGATATATATGATGATTATCCTAATAAGCCGAATGTCTTCAGTAAATGCTGAAAGGGTCGTCTGTTGAAAATTAAAACAGCGATATGATTAAGCATTCACTAAAGACATGAATCCCCCTTCCTTAGAACAAGTTTCTCCTCTTATGTTGACCAATGTCTGGACTCCATTTTGTATTGTCATGTCTTCACGTGCTCTGCACGAAAAGAGTCCTATCTTCGTGTTAGTTGCTCTTGTAATCTGCCTAGTAACAGTCTATAAATAGCTCCTTTGTCCGTCTGGCGCATGCCCAGACTCGACCACATCTGTTATCAGTTAGTCCTTGCTTGACCATGTTTTCGCGGGCTTAGGAATGTGTTAACTCCGCCCACATATTGATTCCGTATTGAAAATGTCCATAAAAGGTAATGCTTTTCGCCTCATGTTGTATCCACCCACTTATGAGCCCCTCTGTTGTGTATAAAAGGGGACCGTGTACGCAAGTTCTGTGTGCTACTCTATGCAATACTGAAGAGTGTTGTATAGGTTGTAGGACCACCCTTAAGGGTTAATAAACTCTGTCTTTGTATTTGCAGTTTCCGTGCCAACTTCCTTCTAGTTTATGTTACAGGAGAGCGAACCCTAGTATTCTGCGGGCCTAGCTGGGGCCTGTACTCATCAACTGGCAGAAAATCGAGACGATATTGTACCCGATGCCCAAGTAGCTAGTAGATCGTATAATGGGTAGGGGGACTGAAGGTAACAGTCCCAGCCAGGGCAACGGTGAGAGCTCTGGGTCGGATCATCATCTTCAAGAAAAGTCTCCCTCAGGAAACCAGCTGGCAGATCTACTTTTTACCCTGAGAGAAGATATCCTGGTTAAATTCGAGACTTCTGAACATAATCAATAGGTCATTCAAGAAAAATGTGGGATACTCAAACAGAAAATAGATAGAATTGCCCAACGGACTTCAGCTTTAGAAGGCGAGGTGAAGTTATTGTCAGCTCTGAATACCAGTGAAATTGTGTGCCTTAAAAAGCAAAATAAGCTGTTGCAAGAGGACCTGGAGAAGCCTGAATTGCAGGCTAGGTGCAATAATGTGCGACTTTTGTATATCCCCGAAAATTCTGAAAAAAATGATATCAAAGTTTTTTTGTGTAAGCTGTTGTGAGGTCTACTTCAGGATAGGTTGGATATTGATTGGGACAGAGAGATACAAAGGGTGCATAGAGACCTGTTCAGGTTAAACACTGGGAGGAAAACCCCAAGGAAAATACTGATAAACTTTCTCTCTTTATCGGTTAAGGAGTTAGTGTTGGGGCGTGCCATGAAGGATCGTTTCTTGAAGGTTGGAGACCTCAGTTATCAAATACGATCCGATGTGGGTAAGAGAACAGCCCAGAGGCAGTGGAAGCTGGGCACAAAAATGAATGATTTAGGCAGTAAGGGGGCCCAGGTACAGATAAAGTTCCCTGCAATGCTGAGGATAATGTGGCGGAATAATATGTACAACATTAGAGATCCAGAAGAGGTGGACTCTTTTGGTGCAGATGGAAGGCTCAGAATAGGGAGTTGAATAGGGAGTTGAGGATATATCTATGTATGGGTAGAACTCTGACCCCCAGTCATGTTTTTCTTTACCAGTATTAGTTACCTTTTTCTTAGCATTTTACTTTGGATTCCCCCTCCTCTAGCTCGGGGTTCCCGAAAGGTGATTTCTTCACCTAGGGATAGGAAGGAGGGTTGCCCAAGGTGGGTGGGGTGCACAGCATGGTGGGAGCATGGGAGCAAAAAAAAGAAAAAATGTATTTTTTCTGGCATAAGTCAGTGTGGTCCTAATTACGGGGGGGGTCATTTGATTCTTTTCAGAGGGGGAGTGGAATATGAAAACAGGTCAAGGTGGTCTTGCTGGAACTGGGGATCGTACTTTAGAAATGAGTAAAAATAAATCTGGTTAATTTTATATCCTGGAATGTGAATGGTCTGAGGTCCAGGAAGAAGTTAGCTCGGGTTTCTGAATTCCTTAAGAATAGTGAGGCTAGTGTTATTCTGCTTCAGGAAACTCATTTAGAACCGGATGAGTGTGGTACCGCTTTCAATAAACTGAGCTGGGTCCAGGAAGCAGTTTGTTCGGACCAAAGAGGCAGCGCAAGAGGTGGGCGGTCATTATACAAAATAATTTAGGCATAAAGTTAGAAAGCTATCAGACAGACTCTTCCGGGAAATGGTTGGTTGCTAATCTGAGGATACAGGGGCTGTCAATAGTCTGTGCAAATTATTACGGTCCGAATGATGATGCTCCAGATGCTTTAATTAAGTTTGAAGCATGCCTAATACTGGCTATTGCTCCAGTTATAATCGGAGGTGACTTTAATATATAACAAAACAAGGATCTGGATAGAACTTCTAATAGTTAAATATGCCAGTCCCCCTAGAACATTGGTGGTAGTTAAGACCTTGATTCGATTCGAGAGCTGAATTTGGTAGACATTTGGAGAAGTAAGATGAGGGAGACAAAAGACTTCTCCTTTTACTGTAAAAAAATATGGCCACCACTCCTGTATCGATAATTTCTTAGTAGATCAGGAGTTATTAACATCGGTTGAAAAGGTTAAACATCTCCCTGCCATTCTTTCAGATCATTTGGCTGTGTTCTTGTCCCTCAGGCATTATTGTAAGTCTGGCATGAAAAGGTGGACCTTAGATAGAACTATACTGTTAAATGAAGGGGTTGTATTAAGTATAAGAGATGAGGCTTCGGTCTTTTTTCAAGCTAATATGGGATCAGCAAAAATTCAAGTCAAATCTGATAAATCTAGAAATGTAATTCGTAATCTAAGGGATGCTGAAACAGGAGGTTTACTAGTTACCAACTCAGAAATAGGCACGGAAGCCCATCGGTAAATGAGTGGGCTATACAAAGACAATATTTTGACGGGGAGGGAGAAAAAAGAGCCCTGGTTGGGGCACATTGAACTCCCTAGCTTACATGGTGATCAAAAGAGGTCCTTAATGACTGAGATAACAGAAAATGGGGTCTGGGTACAGCTGAGAAAGATGGCAAGGGGGAAGGCTGCCAGCCTATATGGTCTACCTGCTGAGATCTACTCTAAACTCCTTGATAGTATAGTACCAGTGTTGCAATGCCTATTTAACGCTATATCTCTGGAAGGGGAAATGCTCCGTTGTCTTGGGCTGAGGCCACGGTAACGCTGATCCTGAAACCCAAAAAAGACCATTTGGCAGTGGATTACTATGGACCTATATCGCTTTTGTACACTGACTATAATGTTTTTTTGGGGATATCAAAGAGGATTTACCCCGGGAGGCAGCTCAATGAGCTTACCTTCGGGATGCTTGGGGTTGTAGATCTGGCGGAAGCTTATAACCTACCCGTGACAGCTGTAGCTGTTGATGCCACTATGGCGTTTGATAAAGTCCACTGGTTGTACCTTTGGGAGGTTTTAAAGATCCTTGGGTTTCTGCAGACCATAGTAAGGGCTGTCCAAAACTTGTACTGTTTGCCTAGAGCCAGGGTTTTGGTCAACGGGGAGCTATCAGATTGGTTTAATATAACACGGAGAACTAGACAGGGGTACCCCCTGTCCCTGCTTCTATTTAATCTTTATATTGAGCCGTGTGCCTCCCTGATTAGAGCGAATTCTACTATCTTTCCATTCAAGTTTGCGGGTCTAGTGGCAAAGCTGGCTTTGTATGCAGGCGATCTTATACTTTATACGGTTAACCCTGAGGTGGCTATTCCAAATCTAATGGCTAAGGCGGAACTCTTTGGGAAGATATCTGGCTATAAGGTAAACAGAGGGAAGACCGAAATTATGGAAAGGAACCAGCCTAGGAAAACTCCGGGGGCCACGTCGCATATTTAGGTATTATAATTACGCAGAAATTAGCGGATTTTCCTAGAGCTAATTGGAAGAAGGCAAGTCAGGAAATTGGGAGGTTGTTGGTAAGGTGGGCGAATCTACCTTTAAATATATATGGTAGGGTTAACCTCATCAAAATGATTGTTCTCCCCAAGATCACTTTTATTTTTAATTCTATACCCTTATCTTTTGACAAAGGAGAGGTAGCTAAATTGCAGGGGAAGATTGGTAGCTCTATCTGGTCCTCCAAGGGATCAAGGATATCCTGGAAAAAGCTGAGGAGGAGGCTGGAGAAGGGGGGCTGGCTCTCCCTTAACTTATGACATACTGGTATGCATTCCATTTCAAGAACTTTCATATGCTGTTAAATAATGTGGACAGGTCCCCCTTAGGAATACTTTTTGGGGCAATGTTAAGTGTACTGAGGGAAGGACAAGGTCAGTTTATTTTTGAATATGTAGATCCGACGTACTTTTAAAAAGTGAGGCTGAAGATTTTGCAAGGGGCCTTAAGAACCTGGGTGTTTATTCGGAAAAAACGAGGAGTTCCTTACTATTCTTCCAGGGGCGCCGATTTGGAATTCACCAGGAACCCCGTAGTGTCTAAGAGATCTGCTCAGTCTTCCCTTAAAATCTGCAGGGCTGTCCCAGTTGGGAGACCTCAAATCTGCATCATCTTTGGTCAGCTGGGACATCCTGAGTCATTGCACCAGGGGTCAATTAACTAGATTTAAAACTACCAAGGCTCCTCCTGGTGGGCAAGACAGGTTTGGGAGCTGGAAGAAGAGGACTCCTGGCTAGACCAGGCAATTAGAACAGTCCCTATTAAAAAGAAAGTACTTTGTGGTATCTCACCCTGCTAGAGGTGGATGATGACATAGACACAGATATTTTAAAGCTCTGGGCAGAAGATTTAGTCGATCTAAATGTTAAGGAGGTCCGGCTTGATTCTTTTGCGATACTCCAAGTGGTGGTGAAACCCGCTTTTTCCAAGCGTAATCATTTTTTTACTAAGTATAGAGTATATTGGTCTCCAACAAAGTTATCTAGATTCACAGGAACTTAGTACGCATGCCCAAGATGTATGTACCCTCTGGCGGATGATATGCATATGTTTATGAAATGCCCCAGGATCACTGACTATTGGACCAAGCTGTGTAAGTTTTTGACTGAAGTAACGGGCCTGCAATTCAAGGTAAGCCCCATGCTTATATTTTTTGGGATTCGTCAGGACTGTCCCACCCGACGAATCCCTCCAGATTTATTTTCTACACAATCTTATTGTGGAGACGAGAGATTTGCAGGTCTTGGAAGTCTGGAGTCTCTCCCCATTTTTCTGACTGTGTTAAAAATATAATTTCTATAGGTCAGTTTGATATGGCCTGTAATCCTAGTAGTCAGGAGAAAGTGTGGACAATGCTGGTTGATTAGAGTCAAAGTTCCAGGAGGTCCAATGATTAAGCCAAATAATTGCTGTCAGTCCTGGTCCCCTCTCTGCTACGGGCACACCGGTGAAGGGTTGGAAGAGGAAACAGCTTCTTTTTTTTTCTTGGATGGAATGGCTCTACCCCATGCTTTGGCAATTGGTAAAAGAGTGCTACTAACAAGATAATTGGCAGACTGAGGGCACAAACATAAATAACCAAATAATTAATTAATTAATTAAATACATAAATAAGACCTCTGCTGTTGTCCATAGATTTACACAGAGATTGCTGTCTCGCCCAACAAGTATCTTAAGTAAGGTGTTGCAATCCAAGTGTGCCTCCAAGGTACTATTTGTCAGCGAGGTGTGGTGAGACATGAGAGTTGACAGCATTCAGCCCCTGGAAAATGTATTTTTTAGGCAGGTATTGCGGTTCCCTCCTATAGAACACCCACAATATCTGTCCATGAGGAAGTAGGAGTCCAATATATGGCTGATAAGATTGATCTTAGGTCACTAACATGTTGGATCAAGGTGTGGAATAGAAGGGAATCTCAGTTAATTGGCTGATTCAGAAGGATTACTTATCCTCGGATCATGCCACTAAAATCCCATGGATTGCCTATATTAAGGTTGTTTTTAGAAACCTGGGGAGGATGGATTTATTCTGTAGTCCCTAGACTGTGCGGACTGCAGAAGTAAAATGGGTTAGAGAACACAAATGTGAACATAAGTGTTGAACTCGGCCTTTTTTGCAGGATATCCCCAAATGTTTTGCCCTCTTCTTCCTATTTTGTCTGACCTGTTTCTGCTGGCTTTAGGACTCTGGGCACTTTACCACTGCTAGTCAGTGCTAAAGTGGATATGCTCTCTGTGTAAGTTGTATTGGTGACTCGTTTATCCATGATTGACATTTCCGGTTTGCTATTAATTCCCTAGTAAAGTGCACCAGGTGTGCCCAGGGCCTGCAAAATCTAATGCTAGTGGGCCTGCAGCATTGATTGTGCCACCAACATGAGTAGCCCTGTAAACATGTCTCAGACCTGACACCACAATGTCTGTTTGTGCAGTTTAAAACTTCCATTTTTACCTGACAAGTGCACCCAATTGCCAGGCCCAAACCTTCCCTTTTACTACATGTAGGTCACCCCTAATGTAGGGCTTTTGTAACCATATGGGCAGGGTGCAGTGTATACAAAAGGTAGGAAATGTGATGTTGTGTTTTAAATGCCCTAATAGTAAAATACTTCTAATTTTGTTTTTCACTATTACAAGGACTATCTCAACCATATGGCAACAAGGGGATTGCCTTGTGTTAGAAATTGGGGTCTCTAGTTGGCAGGATTTGCACCCTGTCCAAAGAGGGGCCTTCCTTCTAGTCAGGGTAAGGTGATTACACTTGACAGCCTGGCACGAGCAGTCAGGCTTATCTCAGAGGCAATGTGTAAAGCATTTGCACATAATGAACAGTAATACAGTGAAAACACTACAAGAGTACCACACCTGTTAAACAATAAGCCAATATTTATCTGTGTAAAACAAGTTCAAAACAATAAAAGTCCAACATACAGTAATAAATATATGACTATTGCAAGCATAGACTTAAAATACAGTTCCTTGAAATCGATTGTTCCGTACGGGGCTATCAGAGCATCATGAACAAACAAATCCAATAGGTCAGGTTGACCGTGAGGTCGCAGGCCAGCTACGGTGTTGGGAAACCCCCAAAACAGTACCTTGGAAATGCAGGGAATCGTGCACCTGGCAATGAGTTCCGAGGTGGCATCATCAGCGTCCGCAGACGTTGGTTCTGGATGTCAGTGCAGGAGTCGTCAGATTCTTGAAGTCACACACATTGTGGATCGAACGCCATAAGGTCGAAATCAAGAGCGCTGGCATTGTTGGCGTCAGGACTGCGATTAGAAGTGGGACAATGAGAAGTGTGGTGCCCACAGGTCACGGTGCAGGCAGCAGCTTGGTGACAGCATTGTTGGTGAGACCAGAGCTACGGTGTGAAGCAGGCCAATGCAATGTGAGGTGTCCACAGGCCATGGTGCAGGCAGCGGTGATGCCGTTGCTGAAACGCTGTTGCCGATAGACCCAAGGTTGCGATGCAAAGCCGGGCGATGCTCCATGCAGTGCCCATAAGTCTTGATGCAAGCAGCTGCATTGGGATTATGTGTAGTTGATGACCCTGTATTGGTGGGACTAAGCTGCGGTGTGGGACGGAGCGGTGCATCAAGTACCCTCCGAGCGGTGCCCCCAGGCCATGGTGCTAGAAGCAGTGTTGATGTCAACTTGGAGAATCGTCGTCAGGGAAACCAGGACGGCGGTGTGAAGCAAGGTGTTGTGGCATGAAGTGCCCACAGGTCACAGTGCAAGTAGTGGCTCGGTGACGGCGTAAGACAGCATTGGTGAAACTAGGTTTGCTGTGTGAATTGTGGCGGTGCTCGTTGCAGTGCCAACAGGTTATGGAGCATTGTCCAGCATTCCGTCCATCAATTGTTTCTTTTGCATTGTCCAGCATTCCGTCCATCAATTGTTTCTTTTGCATATGTTGCCCTAAGTGGGGGTATGTCCATAAGGAGTCCCGTGCTCACTACACCATTGGATTCAAGCTAGCCTGGCTAATGAAGGGTGATGCCCTGAAACCGGTCCCAGGATGCTTGTTTCCGGTCCAGGGAGGACCTGGCTAGGCAGTTCGTGCTGGACTGTTCCCACAAGGAACAGGGTAAAGACTGATTTGCCTATGCCCTGAAACCGGTCCCAGGATGCTTGTTTCCGGTCCAGGGAGGACCTGGCTAGGCAGTTCGTGCTGGACTGTTCCCACAAGGAACAGGGTAAAGACTGATTTGCCTATGGCTGGGTCCAAACTGAGGTGGTGTGGTGAGCTAAAGAATAATTGGATTTAACCCAGATCCTTGTGACTGGGGGTAAATGTTTGCATTGTCCAGCATTCCGTCCATCAATTGTTTCTTTTGCACACTTTCTAAAAGTGGCATTTTCAAACACACAATTTAAACCCCCTTTACTAAAATTCTGAGATCAGTGAACCTAAACTCCATTTCTCTACCTTTTCCCAATTGAAAGTTACGCTCCTAAAAGGTTACAAGGCACCTCCAATGATCACCTATGGGAAAACAGCCTTTCAATAGCGAAATGCATAGTATTTCTCTATCAGGACATGTAAACACACTACTACATACCCTACGTTTTACATACACTGCACTCTGTCGATGGGGCTAACTAGGGCCTACCTTAGGTGTGCCTTACATATAAGAAAAGGGAAGGGTAAGGCCTGGCAAGTGGGTGCACTTGCCAGTTTGACATGGCAATTTAAAACTGCACTGAGACACCTCTGAAAGGCAAATTGTGTGGGTCGAACAATCAATGCTGCAGGTCCGCTAGTAGCATCTGATTTACAGGCCATGGGCACATGCAGTGCCCCTTACTAGGGACTTACCAGAAAATCAAATATGCCAATCATGGAATAAACAATCATAACACAATTTACACCGAGAGCATATATATGCACTTTAGCACTGATTAGCAGGGCCCAGAGTCCTAAAACTGACAAAACATGGGTCAAAAACAGTAGGCCAACAAGCCAAAAGTCTTTGGGTTAACCCACTAAAAAGGCCAGTTCTAACACCTTGAAATATCTTTTAAGTGTAATTTCCCATTTGGAGCAGATAAACATTTGCAGTTTAGGGTCTCTGAGCTCACAATTTAAAAAAGGATCCTTTGGTGAAGTAGGTGTTTGAATTGCCTGTTTGAAAATGCCACTTTTAGAAAGTGGACATTGTCTTGCTTAACCATTCTGTGCCTCTGCCTGTCTGTAGAATCCATGTCTAGGTTAGGATGAAAGTTGGGCTCTTGTGCATTCACTCAAGACAGTCACGCAAAGGGAGATGAGGTGTGCCTTGTATATCCTGATAGGCCATCACCAGGCTGCTGGGCCTTTCTGAACTAGAGTGGTGGGAGGAGTTGTCACAGACACCTGAATAGGGATATGCCTGTCCTCACAAAAAGCTGTCTCCACCCTCCAGCAGTATGTCTTGAGGCAAATCGGGGAAAGGCAGGGTCTTGTGCACTACACCGATTTTCCTCTCAAGCTTGCCTACTTCAAAGACAGAAAGGGGTATGAGTATTGGACCTCTGACACTCTCAAATCAGAATGCTTCTAGACTGAGGACATTCTGCCAGGAAGAAGAGATGGATGCCAGAGGAGGGACTGCCACTCCGCCTGTTGCTTTTTTGTGCTCACCTGTTGCTCGCTGCTTCTGTCCTGGGAGTGAAAGAATTGGACTTTGCTTTCTGTATGCTGCTTCCAAGGTTCTCCAAGGGCTTGTGTGTACTTGCCTCCTGTTAAGAAGGCTCAGGGACATCAAAGACCTCACCTACCAGTCCCTGGGCTCTTCTGTTGTGAGTCCTGACTTGCCAAGTGGCGCCAAATCCAGTCCCTGGGCCCTTAGAAGTGGAATCTGTTGAACTGAAGGAGAAAATCCCCACATCAATCGATGCAAACTTCGACGTATCACCGCTGCCAGAAATGGAGAGTGCTTCCGAATAAGTGCATTGACCATGGCTTTAACCCCAGGCCCCAGATTTCCATTGCAGTGCATCAGAATAACTGCCGCAGAGTGAGTTTCGAGCACCACATCACTGAAGTCCGTGACGCACCCCTCCAGCGCCGACACAGGGCCTGCTCCATTGCTGTGGAATCGACACAATGTGTCTGGATTTTCGAGACATTGTCCTTGAGCACCGATTTCTTCATCGACATTGCCTAACAGTAAGGAAGCGAGGAGGCATGTCTGGAGATCAACCCACCACCTCCCCTTCCAATAAGGAACTGACACATCACCTCCCCTGCCAGTAAGGAAGTGACTTATCAACTCCCCTGCTACGCAGTAAGGAACCAATGCATCACCTCCCCTGGAAGTAAGGAGCCGGTGCCTCATCCTCCCCTGCGCCTTGTACGCCGTCTGATTTTAATGCATCCAAGGGACTTTGTGCTAAAAGTAACACATCCATAGATTTCAATGGACTGAACTGATTTAACCTTGGAAAAGGAATATTTTTACTTGTATATGCTTGATTTTTGTCGTTTTGGTCTTGTTTTATTCAGATAAATACTGGATATTATTCTATACTGGTCTGGACTCATTTTGTGGTGTTTTCACTCTGTGTGTGCATGGCTTTAACCCCAGGCCCCAGATTTCCATTGCAGTGCATCAGAATAACTGCCGCAGAGTGAGTTTCGAGCACCACATCACTGAAGTCCGTGACGCACCCCTCCAGCGCCGACACAGGGCCTGCTCCATTGCTGTGGAATCGACACAATGTGTCTGGATTTTCGAGACATTGTCCTTGAGCACCGATTTCTTCATCGACATTGGCTAACAGTAAGGAAGCGAGGAGGCATGTCTGGAGATCAACCCACCACCTCCCCTTCCAATAAGGAACTGACACATCACCTCCCCTGCCAGTAAGGAAGTGACTTATCAACTCCCCTGCTACGCAGTAAGGAACCAATGCATCACCTCCCCTGGAAGTAAGGAGCCGGTGCCTCATCCTCCCCTGCGCCTTGCACGCCGTCTGATTTTAATGCATCCAAGGGACTTTGTGCTAAAAGTAACACATCCATAGATTTCAATGGACTGAACTGATTTAACCTTGGAAAAGGAATATTTTTACTTGTATATGCTTGATTTTTGTCGTTTTGGTCTTGTTTTATTCAGATAAATACTGGATATTATTCTATACTGGTCTGGACTCATTTTGTGGTGTTTTCACTCTGTGTGTGTATGTACAAATGCTTTACACATTGCCTCTGAGATAAGCCTGACTGCTCGTACCAAGCTACTAAGAGGGTGAGAAGGGACTATCATAGCTGTGTGACTCCTTTACCCTCAGTAGAATGAGGGTCCCTACTTGGGCAGGGTGTAAACCACTGCCAACTAGAGACCCCATTTCTAACATTAAGGCATTTTTTAGAGAATAGACTAAACTATTGAAACCCATGGTAAGGGTGCATATGTTATTAAAAACTGTATGCTATATGAAACCATATCTGCTCAGTCTGAAGAGTGATAGGGGCAGATTTCTATTGACTAAATTCAGACTCAATATGATACATCATCTTTTTCCCTCACCGAGGGGTTGGTGCTCTCTAGGCTCCCTTGGTCTCTATGGCTGCGACCATCAGTCTCCAAAGGATACCCTTTGCTGCATGTTGTCCTGTAGTTATTTTATTGTACCTAAGAACATGTTCATTAAGCCTTTACTGAAGTCATTTAATTTTAGGTAAGCACTACCAGCCCTGATGTTTCTCCAGATCTGATAATCACATTCTTTTAAAGAGATTCCATGCTTGATTAATCATGCTGCTGGCATCAGTTTTTGGAATCTGAGGATTGTTTTGGGATTTCTTTATATGAGTTTTTATCTGACTAGAACAAGAACATGTATATTTACCAAATGTTTCCCCTTGGTGTTTGAGCCCAGAATAATGTGTGGTTTAGAACCGCTGATCCATGCCTCAGTCAGTATATTGTTGGATGGAATATTGTTTCCCCTTCCTTCTAGTTTGTTCTTTTTGTTTACAGAGCACGGTCATACTTTGGGCCATGTCACTCGATTGACACTAAAATGTTGTGAATATTCATAACAGTGTATTATTCTTCCCTGAAAAAGGGGCTACTCCTGTCCAGTCACGTATGTGTTGTTGTTTGGTTGCAGAGTACCTCTGTAGTGAGAATGATTCATGTGGTCTCTGTGTGCACCACGGAAAGGTGACCATCTAGTGCCTATAGTTTGAGCTTTCCATCAGTTTCTCATTAGTGGTGGAAGCAGTTCACATTATTTACAGAGGGTATGTGTAATTGTGGTTAAAAAGCCCAGATTTAAAGTCTTTTTTCAATTATTCCAAACGTTCTCCATGAAATGGTGATTTATGGAAAATTCACAGCTCTGTACTTGAAGAAACCAACATAACGATAGTCTTGTCAGACCCATCTGTTTTCCACCAACTTAAAAACCTTCTGGATAGTGAAAAGATTGAGGCGACGGATATCAGGCTCATTGCCTTGAAATGTCAATCAGGTATGACTGGAGATCAGATTTTCTTATTTTGAATACAGCGTTGTCCTTAGAAATTGATTTCTCCTTCTCCCTCAAGTATTTTTCTGGTTAGTTTTCAACAAAAAAAGGAAAGAATATCTTTTGTAAAGCGAAGCCATCTCCAAGCCTATGGTGCTGCCTCCCGACACCATGCTGTTGTAGCACCCACCCGACAAAAATTTGATGCAATTATCACTCACAAAGAATGGATCCTGCATGTTTGTACTGTTCTTTGCGCAAATGGAGCTGGAGATAGTGGAAGAATGGGGGTAAGTAGCAAGACCATTAAATACAGTAGAAGCCTCAACTGAGACCTCCCTGCTCAGCTGCAAACAGCTCAGTATATTTTCTTCCTCACAGTAGCAGAGAGGGATAAATATTCACTCCTGATAATCCCTTGTTGCTGCCTTTAGTCATTTCGGGTCCTCTGTGTAACACCAAGAGGGATACACATAAGCAAACTGAAAAAACAAATATTAAATATCCAATGTTAAAAGTTATTATACACAAGCTGAATGTGACTGACAAGTGCAGAAACAGAAGTGCTGTTTAGTTAAAACAGAGATAAAGAGTTTAAAGATATGGAATAAGTGTTATTCATTTTTAGAAAGAAATCAGAGACCACCTGTAGTGCGACTGTGTTGCACTGGAGATGCTATTTTAGCGCACTACAGAGCATGTGGCGATTATGTTTTGTTGTGCTCAATGAATTCATTTGGACCTGGAGGAGCGGTGGCAAAAACAGTGATAGATGGGCTTGCAAGACACAAGTCAGGCCCTCCATACTCCTTCGTTTGCATTGCTGATCACAAGCAGCCTTAGAACCATTAGGGGCTCACGTTATTTTGTACATTTTTATTAATTGTTTGTTGCTAATGTAAGCTTTTCACGTGGGTCGCACTCCGCTGGTCTTACTAGCAAGTAGCCCCATAGGATTCTGGATGATAGAGTAGCAGCGGCGAGTACACCTATGCTACAAAGTATAACCAATAAATGCCATCCCTGGACACGTGTTTCGAGGTAGTTGCCTCTCGTCAGCAGGGAGCAGGTCTGTGTGCGGGGTGCCGTAGACTGCCAAAAAATATGAGGTTTAAGTACCTTTCATGGCGGCGCGCGGGTGCGGTATCCAGGCTCGTCAGCCAATCGCTCAGGGAGCTTCAAATACACTTTTCACGTGGGTCGCACTCCGCTGGTCTTACTAGCAAGTAGCCCCATAGGATTCTGGATGATAGAGTAGCAGCGGCGAGTACACCTATGCTACAAAGTATAACCAATAAATGCCATCCCTGGACACGTGTTTCGAGGTAGTTGCCTCTCGTCAGCAGGGAGCAGGTCTGTGTGCGGGGTGCCGTAGACTGCCAAAAAATATGAGGTTTAAGTACCTTTCATGGCGGCGCGCGGGTGCGGTATCCAGGCTCGTCAGCCAATCGCTCAGGGAGCTTCAAATACACTTTTCACGTGGGTCGCACTCCGCTGGTCTTACTAGCAAGTAGCCCCATAGGATTCTGGATGATAGAGTAGCAGCGGCGAGTACACCTATGCTACAAAGTATAACCAATAAATGCCATCCCTGGACACGTGTTTCGAGGTAGTTGCCTCTCGTCAGCAGGGAGCAGGTCTGTGTGCGGGGTGCCGTAGACTGCCAAAAAATATGAGGTTTAAGTACCTTTCATGATCCTCCAGAATCCTATGGGGCTATTTGCTAGTATGACGAGCGGTGTGCGACCCACCTCGCATTTTGTATTTAAAGCTCCCTGAGCCATGGGTTGACGAGCCCGGATCCCGCACCCGCGCGCCGTGAGAGGTACTATACCTGATAATTTTTTGGCAGTCTACTTGGCACCCCGCATACTTACCTGCTCCCTGCTGACGAGAGGCAATTACCTCGAAACACGTGTCCAGGGATGGCATTTTAACTATATACTCGTGGCATAGGTGTACCCGCCGCTGCCACTACATCCTCCAGAATCCTATGGGGCTATTTGCTAGTATGACGAGCGGTGTGCGACCCACCTCGCATTTTGTATTTAAAGCTCCCTGAGCCATGGGTTGACGAGCCCGGATCCCGCACCCGCGCGCCGTGAGAGGTACTATACCTGATAATTTTT
Source organism: Triturus cristatus (assembly GCF_964204655.1). NCBI lineage: Eukaryota > Metazoa > Chordata > Amphibia > Caudata > Salamandridae > Triturus > Triturus cristatus. The sequence goes on from NC_140591.1 coordinate 506,901,300, forward strand.
TGCCAGTCTACTTGGCACCCCGCATACTTACCTGCTCCCTGCTGACGAGAGGCAATTACCTCGAAACACGTGTCCAGGGATGGCATTTTAACTATATACTCGTGGCATAGGTGTACCCGCCGCTGCCACTACATCCTCCAGAATCCTATGGGGCTATTTGCTAGTATGACGAGCGGTGTGCGACCCACCTCGCATTTTGTATTTAAAGCTCCCTGAGCCATGGGTTGACGAGCCCGGATCCCGCACCCGCGCGCCGTGAGAGGTACTATACCTGATAATTTTTTGGCAGTCTACTTGGCACCCCGCATACTTACCTGCTCCCTGCTGACGAGAGGCAATTACCTCGAAACACGTGTCCAGGGATGGCATTTTAACTATATACTCGTGGCATAGGTGTACCCGCCGCTGCCACTACATCCTCCAGAATCCTATGGGGCTATTTGCTAGTATGACGAGCGGTGTGCGACCCACCTCGCATTTTGTATTTAAAGCTCCCTGAGCCATGGGTTGACGAGCCCGGATCCCGCACCCGCGCGCCGTGAGAGGTACTATACCTGATAATTTTTTGGCAGTCTACTTGGCACCCCGCATACTTACCTGCTCCCTGCTGACGAGAGGCAATTACCTCGAAACACGTGTCCAGGGATGGCATTTTAACTATATACTCGTGGCATAGGTGTACCCGCCGCTGCCACTACATCCTCCAGAATCCTATGGGGCTATTTGCTAGTATGACGAGCGGTGTGCGACCCACCTCGCATTTTGTATTTAAAGCTCCCTGAGCCATGGGTTGACGAGCCCGGATCCCGCACCCGCGCGCCGTGAGAGGTACTATACCTGATCATTTTTTGGCAGTCTACTTGGCACCCCGCATACTTACCTGCTCCCTGCTGACGAGAGGCAATTACCTCGAAACACGTGTCCAGGGATGGCATTTTAACTATATACTCGTGGCATAGGTGTACCCGCCGCTGCCACTACATCCTCCAGAATCCTATGGGGCTATTTGCTAGTATGACGAGCGGTGTGCGACCCACCTCGCATTTTGTATTTAAAGCTCCCTGAGCCATGGGTTGACGAGCCCGGATCCCGCACCCGCGCGCCGTGAGAGGTACTATACCTGATAATTTTTTGGCAGTCTACTTGGCACCCCGCATACTTACCTGCTCCCTGCTGACGAGAGGCAATTACCTCGAAACACGTGTCCAGGGATGGCATTTTAACTATATACTCGTGGCATAGGTGTACCCGCCGCTGCCACTACATCCTCCAGAATCCTATGGGGCTATTTGCTAGTATGACGAGCGGTGTGCGACCCACCTCGCATTTTGTATTTAAAGCTCCCTGAGCCATGGGTTGACGAGCCCGGATCCCGCACCCGCGCGCCGTGAGAGGTACTATACCTGATAATTTTTTGGCAGTCTACTTGGCACCCCGCATACTTACCTGCTCCCTGCTGACGAGAGGCAATTACCTCGAAACACGTGTCCAGGGATGGCATTTTAACTATATACTCGTGGCATAGGTGTACCCGCCGCTGCCACTACATCCTCCAGAATCCTATGGGGCTATTTGCTAGTATGACGAGCGGTGTGCGACCCACCTCGCATTTTGTATTTAAAGCTCCCTGAGCCATGGGTTGACGAGCCCGGATCCCGCACCCGCGCGCCGTGAGAGGTACTATACCTGATAATTTTTTGCCAGTCTACTTGGCACCCCGCATACTTACCTGCTCCCTGCTGACGAGAGGCAATTACCTCGAAACACGTGTCCAGGGATGGCATTTTAACTATATACTCGTGGCATAGGTGTACCCGCCGCTGCCACTACATCCTCCAGAATCCTATGGGGCTATTTGCTAGTATGACGAGCGGTGTGCGACCCACCTCGCATTTTGTATTTAAAGCTCCCTGAGCCATGGGTTGACGAGCCCGGATCCCGCACCCGCGCGCCGTGAGAGGTACTATACCTGATAATTTTTTGGCAGTCTACTTGGCACCCCGCATACTTACCTGCTCCCTGCTGACGAGAGGCAATTACCTCGAAACACGTGTCCAGGGATGGCATTTTAACTATATACTCGTGGCATAGGTGTACCCGCCGCTGCCACTACATCCTCCAGAATCCTATGGGGCTATTTGCTAGTATGACGAGCGGTGTGCGACCCACCTCGCATTTTGTATTTAAAGCTCCCTGAGCCATGGGTTGACGAGCCCGGATCCCGCACCCGCGCGCCGTGAGAGGTACTATACCTGATAATTTTTTGGCAGTCTACTTGGCACCCCGCATACTTACCTGCTCCCTGCTGACGAGAGGCAATTACCTCGAAACACGTGTCCAGGGATGGCATTTTAACTATATACTCGTGGCATAGGTGTACCCGCCGCTGCCACTACATCCTCCAGAATCCTATGGGGCTATTTGCTAGTATGACGAGCGGTGTGCGACCCACCTCGCATTTTGTATTTAAAGCTCCCTGAGCCATGGGTTGACGAGCCCGGATCCCGCACCCGCGCGCCGTGAGAGGTACTATACCTGATAATTTTTTGGCAGTCTACTTGGCACCCCGCATACTTACCTGCTCCCTGCTGACGAGAGGCAATTACCTCGAAACACGTGTCCAGGGATGGCATTTTAACTATATACTCGTGGCATAGGTGTACCCGCCGCTGCCACTACATCCTCCAGAATCCTATGGGGCTATTTGCTAGTATGACGAGCGGTGTGCGACCCACCTCGCATTTTGTATTTAAAGCTCCCTGAGCCATGGGTTGACGAGCCCGGATCCCGCACCCGCGCGCCGTGAGAGGTACTATACCTGATAATTTTTTGGCAGTCTACTTGGCACCCCGCATACTTACCTGCTCCCTGCTGACGAGAGGCAATTACCTCGAAACACGTGTCCAGGGATGGCATTTTAACTATATACTCGTGGCATAGGTGTACCCGCCGCTGCCACTACATCCTCCAGAATCCTATGGGGCTATTTGCTAGTATGACGAGCGGTGTGCGACCCACCTCGCATTTTGTATTTAAAGCTCCCTGAGCCATGGGTTGACGAGCCCGGATCCCGCACCCGCGCGCCGTGAGAGGTACTATACCTGATAATTTTTTGGCAGTCTACTTGGCACCCCGCATACTTACCTGCTCCCTGCTGACGAGAGGCAATTACCTCGAAACACGTGTCCAGGGATGGCATTTTAACTATATACTCGTGGCATAGGTGTACCCGCCGCTGCCACTACATCCTCCAGAATCCTATGGGGCTATTTGCTAGTATGACGAGCGGTGTGCGACCCACCTCGCATTTTGTATTTAAAGCTCCCTGAGCCATGGGTTGACGAGCCCGGATCCCGCACCCGCGCGCCGTGAGAGGTACTATACCTGATAATTTTTTGGCAGTCTACTTGGCACCCCGCATACTTACCTGCTCCCTGCTGACGAGAGGCAATTACCTCGAAACACGTGTCCAGGGATGGCATTTTAACTATATACTCGTGGCATAGGTGTACCCGCCGCTGCCACTACATCCTCCAGAATCCTATGGGGCTATTTGCTAGTATGACGAGCGGTGTGCGACCCACCTCGCATTTTGTATTTAAAGCTCCCTGAGCCATGGGTTGACGAGCCCGGATCCCGCACCCGCGCGCCGTGAGAGGTACTATACCTGATAATTTTTTGGCAGTCTACTTGGCACCCCGCATACTTACCTGCTCCCTGCTGACGAGAGGCAATTACCTCGAAACACGTGTCCAGGGATGGCATTTTAACTATATACTCGTGGCATAGGTGTACCCGCCGCTGCCACTACATCCTCCAGAATCCTATGGGGCTATTTGCTAGTATGACGAGCGGTGTGCGACCCACCTCGCATTTTGTATTTAAAGCTCCCTGAGCCATGGGTTGACGAGCCCGGATCCCGCACCCGCGCGCCGTGAGAGGTACTATACCTGATAATTTTTTGGCAGTCTACTTGGCACCCCGCATACTTACCTGCTCCCTGCTGACGAGAGGCAATTACCTCGAAACACGTGTCCAGGGATGGCATTTTAACTATATACTCGTGGCATAGGTGTACCCGCCGCTGCCACTACATCCTCCAGAATCCTATGGGGCTATTTGCTAGTATGACGAGCGGTGTGCGACCCACCTCGCATTTTGTATTTAAAGCTCCCTGAGCCATGGGTTGACGAGCCCGGATCCCGCACCCGCGCGCCGTGAGAGGTACTATACCTGATAATTTTTTGGCAGTCTACTTGGCACCCCGCATACTTACCTGCTCCCTGCTGACGAGAGGCAATTACCTCGAAACACGTGTCCAGGGATGGCATTTTAACTATATACTCGTGGCATAGGTGTACCCGCCGCTGCCACTACATCCTCCAGAATCCTATGGGGCTATTTGCTAGTATGACGAGCGGTGTGCGACCCACCTCGCATTTTGTATTTAAAGCTCCCTGAGCCATGGGTTGACGAGCCCGGATCCCGCACCCGCGCGCCGTGAGAGGTACTATACCTGATAATTTTTTGGCAGTCTACTTGGCACCCCGCATACTTACCTGCTCCCTGCTGACGAGAGGCAATTACCTCGAAACACGTGTCCAGGGATGGCATTTTAACTATATACTCGTGGCATAGGTGTACCCGCCGCTGCCACTACATCCTCCAGAATCCTATGGGGCTATTTGCTAGTATGACGAGCGGTGTGCGACCCACCTCGCATTTTGTATTTAAAGCTCCCTGAGCCATGGGTTGACGAGCCCGGATCCCGCACCCGCGCGCCGTGAGAGGTACTATACCTGATAATTTTTTGGCAGTCTACTTGGCACCCCGCATACTTACCTGCTCCCTGCTGACGAGAGGCAATTACCTCGAAACACGTGTCCAGGGATGGCATTTTAACTATATACTCGTGGCATAGGTGTACCCGCCGCTGCCACTACATCCTCCAGAATCCTATGGGGCTATTTGCTAGTATGACGAGCGGTGTGCGACCCACCTCGCATTTTGTATTTAAAGCTCCCTGAGCCATGGGTTGACGAGCCCGGATCCCGCACCCGCGCGCCGTGAGAGGTACTATACCTGATAATTTTTTGGCAGTCTACTTGGCACCCCGCATACTTACCTGCTCCCTGCTGACGAGAGGCAATTACCTCGAAACACGTGTCCAGGGATGGCATTTTAACTATATACTCGTGGCATAGGTGTACCCGCCGCTGCCACTACATCCTCCAGAATCCTATGGGGCTATTTGCTAGTATGACGAGCGGTGTGCGACCCACCTCGCATGTTGCTAATGTAAGGCCTGTGAATTCGCACAACTGATACAATGTGATTGCAAAACCGTTCTAAGGGGCATATTTACAAGGAGGCGATAATAAATTATCACCGCTTTAGCGGCCATTTTCGTCTGAAAAGCGGCGATAATTTTATCGCCTAATTAGCAAGATCACGCTAACGCGTGAAACCTTGCTTTAGCGTGGGGATTCCTAACGCCCAGCTTTGCATCTCTAATGAGATGCAAAGTGGGCGTTCCTGACCTGACATGATAGGGGAAATGTCGCTAAGGAACATTTCTCCTATCATCAAGCCCCACACTATGAAGCATAGCGGCAGGAAAAGTAGCGATAACCCCTGTTATCGCTACTTTCCTTACGCCTGCTTCAGGACTGACTTAGCCATGGCTACGTTTGTGAGTCCCTATCAACAAGCTATCGTGAGATTATCACTGGGTTTCCAGCGATAATCTCAGGTTAGGCAGTTAGCGTGAGGATTTTTATTGCTTTTGAGATAAGCGTTGCTAATAGCACGCTATCTCAGCGATAAAAATCCACGCTAGCCGGCAATAATTATCCTAGCGCTAAGTGCGCTTAGCGATAATTATCGCCGGTTGTTGTTGATATGCCCCTACGTCTGGCCAAAACACCTAAACTCATTGGAAAGGATTTTTTTTTTAAACTGTACACTTCTCTTCTGCTCTCTGCTTCTCTTAGTACAGAAAGCTTTTTAAATTGACAGAAATAAGTTGATTGGAAGTCAAGGGAGCACCTCACCTTTACCTTCCCTTGAGGACATCTGAGATTGCCATTAATGCCTTCTGTATATTCTGGACGGATACCTCTATTTTCTATTTATTCGTCCTGAAAATAGATATCAGAACGTTTTTTTTAGTTCCTCTGTCTGTCTGATGAATTGTTTTTTAGGGGACTATATTTGCATTTTATTTGTAAAAAAATCTCTATTAATGTAGCTTTTCACTGTTCCCTTTGTGAAACAGCAGGAAATACTAGAACTGAACAGCATCCTGCAGTTCATATGCTTAGTACATAATCTATACCTTTGGAAATTTGAATGGTAAATCTTTGACAGCATTTTGACTTTGATTGTGTAATATTTTTCTTTCAATTAATGCAGTCATTATGAACTCATTATTTCCCACATGTTAAATGATAACTTAACAACAATTGTAAACAACATAATTCCATCCTAACCCATGGAAGAGTTTTCCCGCTCGCTGTTATTTTGATCCAGATACTCAAGTGCAGCTCTCCAGCTAAGTTGTTCAAGTACTCTAAATCAAATTATAATGTGATTTTTATGTATTGATTTAGGGATGGGGGATTCAAGGCCGAGTGTCTTAAAGTAAATCCCTGTTATTTTGAAGTGCTGCCTATGAATACAAATATTATTTTGTAAGAGACAGCCCTTCAACAAAGAAGTGTCAGTTTCACTGGCACAAATGGTACTCGGCAATATTTGCGTTTAATATTAAAATCCAGGCTGGAGTGCATCCTACACTATTTCCTTTTATGTCATAAACTCTGCTGACAACATGCAACAATTCTATGTTTGCGTTTGTGTGTGTGTGTGTGCGTGCGTGTGTTTCTATATATTGACCCTGCAATTACCTAATGCACCTGTCACTATATTCATTTGCCATTTTCATGGAACCATGTCCTTTTTATGTTTTATTATTCATTGATGGTAGCGATTACAGGCTTTTCATGTGCTATCAAGATCTCCCAAGGAATATTTATGGCCATTATAGAGCTCTTATGACAGGACTCAACTTCAGTTATGGCGGAAGTCCTGTGAAATTCTACATTAGAGAAGAGATGGCCAAGTAATAAAATGGATGAATCTGTTTGAAGCATTTCTAGGTAATGATGGAAAAGTGCAGCTTCCTTAATTGGGAAAAAGGAGATTAGCATTTATAATGTATTATTTAAGACTGCAATTTTAGACAAGAAAAAAAATAGAGCCTAGTGGTGTTACAAAATTAAAGCACAATAAAATGTGCATTGTTTTATGCAAAGCACATAGCAGGGTACGAAATTGTAGAAATACTCATAGTCTTACAAAACTTAGGGGGATATGTACAATGAAGTGGCGGAGCATGGCGCTAGCCCCCTGGGCTTAACGACACGCTCAGCCAAGTCGGAAACGCAAGGCTGCAGCATATTTACAAGAATGTGGTGTAGCCTTGCGTTTCCCCCTGCGATGGCGCTAAGTTAAACAACTTAGCCCCAACGCAGGCACCTTTGCACTAGAGTGCAAGGGTGTTTCTGTGCAGGGGAGGATTGATTATGTGTAAGACGGTGTCCTTCCTGCACATAAACAATCCTAAAATGCCATTTTGTAACTTTCATGTGGACTGCTTCATTCAGCAAACATGAAAGTTACAAAATGGCATTTTTTAAAAAGGTTTGTTTATGTACAGGAAGGGGCACCTTCCTGTACATAAACAAACCATGGCATTTTGCTTTTTCCATGTGTGCTGCACAAGGCAGCACACATGGAAAAAGCAAAAACGAGGAGAAATAATGCATTTCTCCTCGTTTCACCGACTTTCCTGGTCTTAATTTTGGCGCTGCCTCCAACGTATGCCACCCTTGTGCATGGGGGCAGCATCAAATACAATGGTTGTTGTGGTGGAACACCCATCACAACACCTACTGCACTCTCCTTTCACGCTAAACATAGCGTGAAAGGGTGCCTTATGTACAAGGCAGCGTTAAGCCACGTTAAGTGGCTTAACGCTACCTTGTACATAAGGCAAGGCCCCTACCGCCACAGGAAGGTCACAAAAAGTGACGTACCCATGGCGATAGGGCTTGTACATCTGCCCCTTAGTTCCTTCTGAGCGTTTCTGTATAACTTCAACAATAGCATAACAGCAGTGCTTAGAAGTTGCTATACTCTCCTACTAGATGGCATGATGATACATTTTGTGTACATGTTCATTTGTTGCTGAAAATCCTTCTGCATGGTTCTAGATACTTCAATCAAAGGCAGCCAGTAGTAAGCTGCATTTGAAAATGCTTGTCTAGATATAAATTGCACTTGCTGCTGTGTCTGTGATAATGAGGCAGAGATTAGAGAAAGAGAAATTCAGTTCTGCCTTCTATTTATTAAGAAGTAACATTGCTTCATAATATGCAAAAGTATTCAGGAAAATTCAGGTTTCGGAATGTCGCTTCAAAGAGCTGATACATTCATGGATATATTTTTTGCATTTATTCATATATTCCATTACTTGCATGTAGTTTAGTTAATATAAATGCTAAAAACTGCCATATTATTATAAGATAAAATACAACTGGTACCAATATGCAACATTGGGAATATGAGGCATGCCATGTGACCCAATCCGCCAATGCCTATCATCTCATCCTATCAGTGTCCTTCACAATTTCCCCTACAAAAGTCATCAGAGAAAAAACTGAATGAACCCTAAACACTCATTAATCAGGAGTGAGCACAAGACCCTTTAGCAACCTAGGAAATAAGAGCGAGCGCTGGTAGACCTATCAATCAGAGGGAGTCAGATCTAATAACTCAGGTATCCAATTGAGGTCCCTTTGGGCGTTCATTGTACCCAATTACTTTTCTCTACCTAACAGCCCACAAACGAGAAAGAACATCAGATGACCTACCAATCGAGAGACAATATTGAAGGTGGTACATCTTGTGATCTTGCCGTCCTCATTTTTGCTCATGAGAAATTATTGCATGTGACTAGTTTCCCAACATACAGTGGCAGCCTCATTCTTCTGAACCTCAGGTGCCCAAGGCTACAATTGATGTAGTCCAAGAGCATGTGAAGATAAGGATGAAACTCTTATGACCTGGAAGGCCTAAGGTCCAGAATGTTCACAGATAAGGTAAGCCAGTAATACGGGCCTGACACCACTCTGTTCTTGCTCAACTGTCGTACAATCACTCAAACCAGACAGTGACAAACAGCACTTAATAATATCTAACCATTACAATCATACTTGCATTCATCCATCTTCACTCATATCCCATAGATTAAGCAGATTTTACACCTCATGATGTTCAATCCATAGTATGTCACACCACAGATACTGCAAATGCCATCACCATAGCTAAAAACAAACTTCACTGGAACACTGCACACCACCACTACTTGCACGTCTTCATATACACATGATACAATATTCTTCACATTGACCTACACATGAGCACACTACCGTCTTCGAAATCATCATCAACATTTCTTGGCACTGCACACTACAGGAAATAACAGCCAATGGTGGCCAGAAATTTTTGATTGAAGGGAGGAGGGTGGACAGGGCACACACATACACACTAACAACCATGCATTCACACACACACACACACACATACATCCATTCACAACACTCCTTACCAAATATTCAAACATGCACACACGTACGCACCAAACATTGATTTAAATAATCACACTTACCTGTAGCTCTGCCTCGGAGGTCCCAGGAGGCTTGGGACTGCTGCCGTCCCTCATTGGCTCACATATGGTCAACCAATGAAGGAAGGCAGCAGTCCTTATGTCATCACATAGTGGGATGGGGTCGGTGAGACTGCTGACCCCACCCCACTCAGTGACGCAGTTTCACTGATTGATACTCGAGCCTAGGCACTTCAGGGATTAAAACTGAAGCACCGAGGTGCGAGTCAATGAGTGACGCTACCCCTCATCACTGAGCTGGAGGGCTTAAAAGACCTTTGCTGAGCTGACAAGGTCACACCTGCTGGAGTTGTGCCTTCCTCAGCCCAGAAAAGTTCTGCTCAGGCCGCCAGGAGCCTGCACATTTATTACATGGCTAGTTCCTGGCTGCCTGACCTGAAAATGAACTGTGTCTGTAAAGCCGACAATTGCTCAGCCTGACAGACACTGTTCTTGAAGGGCAAAAGGTAAGGGTACGTAGTCCTTCAGCCCCAATGGACCCGCGGCGGCTGACCACAGCCCTCACCTCCATGAAGCTCCTCACTGTCCATTTGTTCTCTTTGCCTCAGTTACAGATTACTTTCACATGATCTTCTGACCTAATTCTCTCCAAGAACAAGATTTTTTTTTTTTTAGGATTCATTATTTTTATCTGCAAACCAGTCGCAGCTGGTGAATTTTTAAATTGGTAGGGTATAGAAACTTGCCTGAACTTCCACAGACTGAATGAATGTGAGCCCAAGTACTGTAAGAACTAATCAGGGGCATTCTCCCCCAGCAATTAACTTTTTTAATGGAGTATACAATATTACATTTTATACCACATTTTGCCATATAAACTAGCATGTCACTTGTGAAAGGGTAAGTATCACATATTCCCAGGTATCCTGCAACTTTCTGGTCTTCTCCTTATCGTCTCAGCTCATTTGATATTGTTTACTCCCTTGTGTTCTTTCTTCTCTTTCTGTCTTCAATCTCCACCTTACCCATTTTCATTTTTTCTCACCTTCATTCAGTGTCTTACTTCATCGTCACTCTTTCCATCATTTCCATTTTCTTCCTTTGACTTTGAACTAATCTCACATCTCTTCCTTTCAGACTTTTCCTTTCTAACTTTTGATCTAACTTCCCTCCACAGGAACTCTAATTTATTTCCTCCCCCTTTTCTCAATAGCCTTTCAGTTACTCCCTCTTTTCACAAACACCTTCCTCATTTACTCTCCATGCAGTCACCAGCAAACCCATGAAATCTTTTGCATGGCGCCATCAATTTTTGCATGCGTTTCATGCATTATGACAACTCATCTAGGAACACAATTCTGTCCTAAAAATAGAGCAATCCTTGTCTGGATGACCAGGAACATCCCTGGGTTCAATAAGCTCAACCAATGATGCCTAAAGCAAAGGTAACACCATCACTATAAGAGACGTGTATAGCCAGGCATAACTGTCTTTGACGCAGGGTCATAAAACTATAAGCAAATGAATGGGCACCACACAGCAGCAAATGTTGCACATATACACCAGGCCTGGGATTTAGTTAAATGGTGCACAATTACACTAAGATTATTTATAGCCGCATTACTGTAAGAGTGAACTTTTTTGCCCAGTTTATTAAGGTGGCAGACCACAGTGGTGTGCGACCAAATATCAATGCTGATACTTAGTCCACACCTCTAGGTTCAAAACAAACTAAAGCAAAATAGCACACTCTAACGGTAAGGCTCAGTACGTTAACATAAGATGTTGTCATCTCCAATGACCTGAAGTTCACAAGTTCAGTTCCCAACAAGGTTAGCAAAAAGTGTCATTAAATAGGTAAGTAACATTTGTGATTTATAGAGCTTAGAAGCAGCAGGCGCCTGGTGTAAAGAGGATTACTGATTATGTGCAGTACTGTATCTGTCTGCTTAAAGAGGAGCAGTGTCCTGGATTAAAATAAAATTTAATTGAGCATAACATGAGAGCAATTTTAATGTCGGACATTATTTAAAGGCCAGGCAGATCTTCGGTGGAAAAGGCACAGCACAGCTTGCCACAAATGCAGCTTCCAACAGAGGTGTATCACATTAGCAATTTTAATATGTATGTCTTTATTTTAAAAAGGCCTTCAGTACTTTAAGCACACCTTCCTTCTCTTCAGGTGAAGGGTGGTGACACAAAGGCTGACCGGAGCAGGTCAGGCTCAGAAGAAAGAGACAGCATGACAATACTGTATGCAGGGGCACATGCCTGGGCACAGAAATGAAAGCTAAGTTCACAGCGTCTCTGGGTCTGAGATGTACCCAACGCATTATCCTCTCGCTTCGTCCAAGAAACAACAGAGTGTGGTATTCTGCCGGTCTTGGGTGGAATCTGGAACACGGAAGGCGGGGACCACATTCCACACAAGGACAGTTGGCCCCGGCTTAATGGAGATGATTCATACCGATCTCTGTGTTAAATAAACTTAGCTTGATGATATTACATGGATGCTGTGATCTTTGTGTAAAGAACATAATACTGGCGACGAGCGGAGAACGAACTGCGAAGCCTGGAGTCCTGCGATGTGCAGATCACGAGTCCGGTGAACCTTGTAGTCATGGAGGTCCTCTAGCCTATCGGAACACTTGTGACATAAACTTCCCTGGAAACTGTCTGCTGATGAAAAAATCCCAGTGTTGGAGGTGATCGCGGTGAGATTTAATGTCATTTTAAGCATTTGGCTACATTTATTGTGACGACTTCACGCGCTGCGACATGAGCTCCGGAGCCAGAGCGAGCCAGTCTCGAGCCGAGTGGTTCACAGGGCATGCACATAGGAGACTAGAACGCTTCTGCCGCTGCGCAAAGTATCTTTCTTCCTTTGTTGGTGATGCGATCTATATATAGGTGATCCGCACACGATTTTCTCTGGGAATTTGTGTGCTGATGCTGGGGCCATCAACATCTTGGTGATCCACACACCATTGTCGTTTGCTGCCATTCAAATAAAGTGTTTTAAAAACTGTGACTCGCACATCTCATTCAGTGCGAGCCAGTCTTTCTTGATGACTGGGTGGACAGCAACACATCGGTGATCCACACACCAGTTTTACAGTAATCTAATTTGTGGTTGCAAAAAAATGCAGTTAGTAAATAATGCAGTGCCACAGGTTGGCGAATTAACCAAAAGTTATATCAGTGACACACACACCTCTTTGTTTTACATTATACATTAAGATTTGACTTGTATCAAGGAATATTATTTCTGCAACACAGGACATGGATGGAATTGGTGCCCCATTGCCATTTTTAGCCACACCAGGAGAAGCGGTGTTGGAGTTGAAGCAATGGAAGGAGGGATTAGGAGCATACATAGAAGCAATAGGTGAAGATGACTATACAGACAAACGGAAATTAGCCATATTAAAACACTGTTTGGACACAGAAGGCAGACGTATTTTGAGTCATTTACATTCAGTGGTAACCAATCAGGCGGATAATGTAGATGACATTGATGTATATGACGTGGCAATTAAACAACTGGATAAGTTATGTGTATGTGTTAAAAAGGTAAATGAGGTGGTTGCACAACACACATTTCTAAGCAGAGGGCAATTACCCAATGAGTCAATAGATGTATTTGTAAATGATTTAAGGAGTTTAGCTATTAAATGTAACTATGCCTCTTGTCATGACCAAATGGTTCATGATCAGATGGTGTATAAGGTGGCAGATGCAAAGTTGCACGAGAAAGTGTTATTTGTAGATGAACTGACTCTGACTAAAGCTATTGACATTGCGCGTCGGTTCGAAGAAATTAAACTAGATATGAAAGAGTTATCTGAAAAACATGCAGCAGAGATTCACTTGGTCAAAAAAGTCAGTAATGATGAAAATCTGAGCAGTAAACTAATCTTTTTACCAAAATATGGAAAAAAAGTATGTGTGCTTTAAATATGGAATACCTGGTCATTTGGCCGATGACAAAAAATGTCCTGCCATTAGTCAGGTGTGTAGATACTGTAAAATTAAAGGACATTATGCAAGGATGTGAAAGAACAGAAGCAGATTTAGAAACAATGGTATGGATGTAAGAAATCAAAGTACAGATCACATAAAGGAAGTTGGATGTGATACCGAAGAATAATATTTTTTATTAAGTATGTGTGAGATCAATTGAGATGTCAAGGTTGCCCCATTCTGTTCAATAAAGATAGGGGATAGAGAGATAAAAGTCATGGTGGGTTCAGGCGCAAGACTTACACTGATTGGAGATGAGTGGTTAAAGGAGTTCCCAGGAGTAACGTTATTACCTCCTAACATTAAGCTAGTGGGGTATGGGAAAAAAACATTGAAGTATTAGAATATGTCACACCAAATTTGAGTTTTAAAGCTAAAACTATCAGAGCAAAGGTGTATGTGGCCAAAGAAGAGTCCTGTCTTTTGGGTTGGCCTCAGCAAAGTAATCTAATGATTACACTTGATCCCAATCATCCAGATCAAGTGCTAGGTTACTCAGATTTAGTTTTACAAGTTGGTAGCAATGTAGTAACTGAGTGGGAGAAGGTGTTTCCTAAAGTTTTTTCTTCACAATTCGGATTATTAAAACAATGTGTTCATAAGATTATGTTTTTAAATAATGCAAATCCCAAAGTACATAAAGTCAGGAACATCTCTTTGCTTCTGAGAGATGCAGTAAAAAAAGAATTGGAGAGGCTATGTGAACAAGATGTAATAGGGGAGGTTGAATTGTCTGAATGGTTGCCACTCGTGGTTGTAGTACACAAACCTAATAGAAAGGCCAGGTTATGTGTTGATTTAAGAGATATAAATGATAGTGTGTGGGTGGATAGGCATCCCCTACCTAATATTGGTAAGATGTTTTCCAAGCTGAAGGGAGCCACGGTATTTTCAACATTAGAGTTATCATATGCATACCACCAAATAGCATTGCATGATGATAGTAAACAATACACTTCATTTATTACTTTGGAGGGTGCCTTCCGATATAAAAGGATGCCATTTGAACTAATTTAAGCGTCATCTGTTTCCAAAGAATCATGCACAGGTTAGTTAAAGACAAGAACAACGTATTGTATTTTCAGGATGATATTTTAGTTTCTGGAAGCAATGTACAAGAACATGCAGAAACGTTACACAAAGTTTTATGTATTTTTCAGGACAATGGATTGACTCTGACAAAAGAAAAATGTAAATCTGGGTTGGATTCTGTAGATTATCTAGGTCATTATATCAGTAAAAATGGTATTTCTCCCAAACAAAATGTAGTCAAAACAATAGAAGTAGCTCCTGAACCTCAGAATATGGACCAGCTTAGGTATTTTTTAGAACTAGTAGAATATTACGCTAAATTCAATCCATTGTTTGCAGACAAAACTGTCTACATGAGGAATTTAATGAAAAGAAATCAATCATTTGTATGGGATGAAAATTGTGCTAATTAATTTAAGTATTTAAAGAAGGGAATAGCTTCTGCCCCGGCATTGGCAACTATTGACACAGCTTGTGATTCTGTTATTTTGTCAGATGCCAGTAATGTTGGTATTGGTGCGGTCCTAATGCAAAACCAGAATGGACGATTGGTTACTATTACTTTTGCATCTAGACTATTAAGAGGTGCTGAGGACAAATATTCAACATTAGAAAAAGAAACACTTGCATATTGGTGGGGTATTGAATATTTTCAAAAGAATGTTTATGGTACAGACTTCAGGGTAAGGACTGATCCTCGTCCGCTAGTGGATTTATTTACAACAAATGTTTGTGGCAAAGCAACACCCACGATTGCCAGGTGGCAATACAAACTACAAGACTTTAATCTCAAAGTTGAATATATTCCTGGGGTAAAACTTGTTTTAGCAGACTGCTTATCAAGATTACCTATAAATAATGAGAATGTTGAGATTGATGACAATGATTTAGAAAAAGTGGTATCTATCAGTGAAGTGTTCAAGGGATGTATCAAAGAGAATCAATGGAGGATAGCATGTGATAAGGACGAAAATCTAAAAAAGGTTTGGGGATATGTGAAGTCATCTTAGCCAAGGAAACATGATTTAGCTGAAGGTCTTTTACCTTTTTTACAGGTGGCACAGGAACTATCTATACAAGATGACATTTTAAAGAGAGGTCAGCAATTAGTTGTGCCAGAGGATCTTAGAGAAACTGTTTTAGACATGGCTCACGAGGGTCATCCAAGTATGGGTAGTATGAAGAGGAGGATTAGGAGTGAATTTTGGTGGCCTGCTGTGGATTGATGTATTGAAAGGAAAGTCAGATTTTGTGTTGAGTGCAGCATAAGCGATAAATACCAGAAAACAGTAGTGTCCAAACGATTCCCAGTTTCGAGGCCATCTCGGTTTTCGGAAAGAGTATCGTTAAACATAGCTGGTAATCCTATGTATGCCATAGGTTTGATTGATCAACTATCTCAATGGAATATAGGACGTTTTTTCGCATGAGTTTACAACGCATGCCATAACAATGCGGTGGTTACAATGACCGCATTGTTATTTCTCATACCGTTACAACGCAAGTTGGAACAACGACATGCTTTTAGGGGGCGCTGGGTTTTGGAATAGTATAATTTACTATTCTAACTCCAGTCTCCCTCCTAACGCTATAGTCGTTGTTCCGACATGCATTGTAACGGTATGTGAAATAACAACGTGGCCATTGTAACAACTGCGTTGTTATGACAGGCGTTATTTAGCATGCAAACTAAACGTTGTTTACCATCTCAATGGCCTGAAGTTAAGTTGGTGCCAGAAGTTACATCAAGAATAGTAATTCAGTTCTTGAATGAAATTTTTGAGAGGGATGGCTTTCCTGAATTGACCCTTACGGACAATGGTGTGCAGTTGAGGTCTAATGAGATGAAGGTGTTTCTTGAGAGTCATGGAACTGAGCACAAGCGCACCTCAGTCTATTATCCCCGGAGCAATGGAATTGTGGAGAGGTGGATTAAAGTGTTAAAGGAAGGTATACAATTAGCCATTAGCAATGGTAAAAATTGTCAACAGGCTACTAAGAATTTACTATGGAGCCACAGGAACACTCCTAGGTGTGACAGAGATATTTCTCCATTTCAAAAAATGAGAGGAAGGAAAGGTTTGTGTAATTTGAGTCAGAGATGGATGATGGAGTTATTTACAAGAGTAAATGATAACACATTGGTGGTTTTCAAAACTGATACAAGGGTTTTACAGGATAGTTAACTGCAGCAGCCCTTGAGAGTGAGTGATTGGGTTTTAGTGAACAAAGGGAAGATGGTGAGGTCTGGTGAGTCTAGGTACTCAGCTACAATGAAAATAGTCAGGGTTGGAAAACAGGTAGTAGAATTGTCTGATTGCAATGTGTGGAATATGATTAAAGTTGTGAAAGTTCTGTGGGGTTTATGGCCAGATAATGACAAACACAAAGAGATGATGGACGGAGCGCTGAAACTTTACAGACACTCACCCCCAGTCACAGATCTGGGTTGAATCCATCATCGTTCTTTAGCTCACTTTGCCACCTCAGTTTTGACCCAGCTATATGCAAATCATTCTTGACCCTGTGCCTCATGGGAACAGTCCAGCTCGAACTGCCAAGCCAGGTCTTCCCTGAACCGGAAACAAGCATCCTTGGACCGGTTTTAGGGTAACACCCCTAATCAGCCAGGCTAGTTGCCCTTCCTTATTTCTTGACTGACAACTGATCTCTTTCCCCACTTCATATTACCTCTCACATAACTTGGACCCATGCTGTCATGATTGCTGTCATGTTCACCCTAAGTTGTCAGGGAATGCCCAGATGTGGTTCTCTTGCTCACTTTGCCACTGGATTCAAGCTAGTGCCCAGAGTGCGTGCAAAGAGGGATCAAATGCCCTTTGTGCCCTTGGCCACTTGTAACAACAGGGGAACCCTACTCACAACGGAACCAGGGTAATGATTAGATATGGAAGAACAATGGTTCCAGTGGGTAATAAAAAATGATTTAGGCAATATATATGTGCACAATGGCAGTGAATTTGTAAAGGACTCCGTACTGTCAGAGGACAGAAAGAAATCTCTACACAGTTGAATCAATACTGTATTTTATACACAGCAATAAATGGTATATACATTTCTTTTGAATCATAAACATACAAAATGTTTTAACCGTAAAAAGGTTTTTTGGTGCTCAGTGTCCCCAAGTGAAAATTGGAACCCAAAAGTGACTGTACAAGATAATAATGTTTTTTAGAAAAATAGGTTTCCATAAATAAGAAAAAGAAACAGAACGACCATATCAATACAAATTCTTGAACAGTTTATGTATGCAATGATACAGGCTGAATTGTGGTCTGTTCTGTGTGTTTGTCGACGGCGTTTCGACCCTCCTGTGAATGCGGGGTCTCTTCAGGACTAAGGATACTGGGACATCTACAATAAATGAATGAAAATGAGCATGAGGCCCGTGTACCGGCACAGATGCGAGAGACTAAAATGAAAAGGCCAAGTTGAGGGAAAGTACCTGAATGTAAAGGGCACAGCTGAAGTGAAGTGCTTTCGTGAGAGGGGAACTAAAAAACTCACGTGAGGACCCAGCCGGGTTCTACAGTCATAATGGGGGACAAAAAAGTTGTTATGTATTATCAGACATGGTTGTAGTCGTAACGAGATATAAAGGTAAATTGTGAACGATGCGAACAATGCCAGAAGAAACCAAAAAGACAGTTTACCACACGCGGTGGCCGGCTCTTTGGATAGGGAAGACAGGGCACAAAACAGCTCCTCTGATACGTTGCTACAGCCGTAGCAATTAGGATCCCCTTATCTCTTCTTGGCGTTTAGGGATCTGACATACGATAGTGAATGGCTACGGAGATGTTAAGAACAAGGGCAGATAAGTAAGGGCTAATTAGGCGGCAAGTGAGTAAGTAAAAACCCAATGCTGGGGAGTGCACATATGTACTTACAATTAGAGTTCAATCTTCTAATCTATGCAGCGGTCTGGATGAGCTGCAGATGAATGGGCGTGCGATGCGCTCTTGGTCTAATAACGGCGAGCATGAGTCGTCCGCTGTGTAATATACAGAAGTTGGCGCCAACCCTGCTTGCCGTTTGTCACGTAGCGTGCAGAACGCGGAAAAGTCGTTCTATCGGGGATCGGAGCGTGGATGGGTGGAAACCGAGGAAAGACTGTGCCCCGTGATGTAGAATCCCGCTAGACATTACAACTGATTGTGTAGTGGATAGCGTCTGTTGTTATTGTGAAAAATAAATTGAATTAAATTAAATGAGGCCAGTTAGAACTATAGCATGGACGCAATATATGTCGTATAGTCTCATAAGAGGGAGTGTCCTCCCGTTCTTCGTGTCAGAATATGAGACCTCCCGGGTAGGATCTAGTAATAGATGGAGTGCAATGAAGATGATAGTGACAATGTGATAATGGTTATGCTGAAAAACACTTAAGATGATATAGACCCAGGTAGACTATGCATAAAGGACACATTTTCTGTCATATGTCCTCAATGGAGGAAATCATGCTCACAATCTCAATATTCAAATCTAGAACAACTTAAACAAGGTGAGGGGGAAAAAAATATAAAAGATATTATCCTAACCCCAATTGAGAGCAGGAACACTCTGATACTTAGAACAGGTATGTGCCAGATGTGCCACTTATGACCGTATGGTGTGCTGCCTCATGGGAGAACAGCACGCAGGTGCCTTGTCCTTTATGCATGTATTGGATAGATGGAGCTTGTGTCTTTACTGTAAGGTGGTGACGTACCCTCTCCATTCTTCAGCGGAATTTAGGCCTTCTGCTATCGAATTGACCCTATCTATCCATCTACATTCTATACGTTGTAGTATGCTGGTTATATCGCCACCTCGTTCTGGTAAGGAGGCGATATCAATCACTTGCCATTTCAATTGATCGGCCGTATGGTTTTTTTCATTGTAATGGGAGACCATAGGGGCATTAGGAACAGATCTGCGAATACGGCTGCGATGCTGGCAGATTCTAGTTTTCACAGGTTGTTGGGTCTGACCTATATAAGGCAGGTTACAGGGGCACCAAATGCAGTACACAACATTGCGTGTGTTGCAATTTGAAAAGTTTTCTAGGGTGTATTTGAGTGTGCCATGTTCAAAGGTAGAGGTGTTGAATGTAAACTCACACGAGACACAGTTACCACATTTGTGGTGTCCTTTAATTTTTGGTAGGCCCCACGCGTTTGTGAGAGTGTTGGGTGATTTCACCTTCTTGTCCGTGGCTGACGTAACCAGATGATCTTTTATATTTTTGCCCCTTTTGTAGGCGAAAAGTGGTAACTCGAAGGATGAGTCTATGCTTCTGATAATGCTCCAGTTTTTACTGATGAGGTTGCGCACCTGATTGGTATGTGTACCAAAAGTGGTGACACACACAATTTTTTCCATCTTGGGTTTTTCCTTGGTTTTCAAAAGTTCCTCCCTCGGACAGTACCAAGCTCGTTTGAGTGATCTTTTAACCAATCTATTTTCATGGTTAATGTTGAGATCCAGGAACGCTATAGTAGACGTATGGATGGTTGCTCCAAATCTAGCAAATATCTACATGCATCATGTTGAACACAGGTTCGCCCTCAATGACAACAATCCTTACCACTCACAAATAAAATGTTGGAAGCGCTATATAGACGACATTTTTATTATTTGGAGAGGTACTGCTACTGATTTTAGTAATTTTGTTACACATCTCAATACTGTTCAGACACATCTCACGTTTACTTCAACCATCCATACGTCTACTATAGCGTTCCTGGATCTCAACATTAACCATGAAAATGGCAAACTATACACATCACTTCACAGAAAGATCACTGAGAGGAACACATTACTGTCATATCGCAGTCAACACCCTCGGGCCCTCAGAGACGGCCTACCATTCGGGCAGTTTCTCATGATCCGCCGTAATTGTACCTATAAGGAAGATTACATGAGAGAAGCGGATATACTCAGAGGTAAATTAGTCAACAGAGGCTATCCCAATAGATTGGTTAAAAGATCACTCAAACGAGCTTGGTACTGTCCGAGGGAGGAACTTTTGAAAACCAAGGAAAAACCCAAGATGGAAAAAATTGTGTGTGTCACCACTTTTGGTACACATACCAATCAGGTGCGCAACCTCATCAGTAAAAACTGGAGCATTATCAGAAGCATAGACTCATCCTTCGAGTTACCACTTTTCGCCTACAAAAGGGGCAAAAATATAAAAGATCATCTGGTTACGTCAGCCACGGACAAGAAGGTGAAATCACCCAACACTCTCACAAACGCGTGGGGCCTACCAAAAATTAAAGGACACCACAAATGTGGTAACTGTGTCTCGTGTGAGTTTACATTCAACACCTCTACCTTTGAACATGGCACACTCAAATACACCCTAGAAAACTTTTCAAATTGCAACACACGCAATGTTGTGTACTGCATTTGGTGCCCCTGTAACCTGCCTTATATAGGTCAGACCCAACAACCTGTGAAAACTAGAATCTGCCAGCATCGCAGCCGTATTCGCAGATCTGTTCCTAATGCCCCTATGGTCTCCCATTACAATGAAAAAAACCATACGGCCGATCAATTGAAATGGCAAGTGATTGATATCGCCTCCTTACCAGAACGAGGCGGCGATATAACCAGCATACTACAACGTATAGAATGTAGATGGATAGATAGGGTCAATTTGATAGCAGAAGGCCTAAATTCCGCTGAAGAATGGAGAGGGTACGTCACCACCTTACAGTAAAGACACAAGCTCCATCTATCCAATACATGCATAAAGGACAAGGCACCTGCGTGCTGTTCTCCCATGAGGCAGCACACCATACGGTCATAAGTGGCACATCTGGCACATACCTGTTCTAAGTATCAGAGTGTTCCTGCTCTCAATTGGGGTTAGGATAATATCTTTTAGAATTTTTTCCCCCTCACCTTGTTTAAGTTGTTCTAGATTTGAATATTGAGATTGTGAGCATGATTTCCTCGATTGAGGACATATGACAGAAAATGTGTCCTTTATGCATAGTCTACCTGGGTCTATATCATCTTAAGTGTTTTTCAGCATAACCATTATCACATTGTCACTATCATCTTCATTGCACTCCATCTATTACTAGATCCTACCCGGGAGGTCTCATATTCTGACACGAAGAACGGGAGGACACTCCCTCTTATGAGACTATACGACATATATTGCGTCCATGCTATAGTTCTAACTGGCCTCATTTAATTTAATTCAATTTATTTTTCACAATAACAACAGACGCTATCCACTACACAATCAGTTGTAATGTCTAGCGGGATTCTACATCACGGGGCACAGTCTTTCCTCGGTTTCCACCCATCCACGCTCCGATCCCCGATAGAACGACTTTTCCGCGTTCTGCACGCTACGTGACAAACGGCAAGCAGGGTTGGTGCCAACTTCTGTATATTACACAGCGGACGACTCATGCTCGCCGTTATTAGACCAAGAGCGCATCGCACGCCCATTCATCTGCAGCTCATCCAGACCGCTGCATAGATTAGAAGATTGAACTCTAATTGTAAGTACATATGTGCACTCCCCAGCATTGGGTTTTTACTTACTCACTTGCCGCCTAATTAGCCCTTACTTATCTGCCCTTGTTCTTAACATCTCCGTAGCCATTCACTATCGTATGTCAGATCCCTAAACGCCAAGAAGAGATAAGGGGATCCTAATTGCTACGGCTGTAGCAACGTATCAGAGGAGCTGTTTTGTGCCCTGTCTTCCCTATCCAAAGAGCCGGCCACCGCGTGAGGTAAACTGTCTTTTTGGTTTCTTCTGGCATTGTTCGCATCGTTCACAATTTACCTTTATATCTCGTTACGACTACAACCATGTCTGATAATACATAACAACTTTTTTGTCCCCCATTATGACTGTAGAACCCGGCTGGGTCCTCACGTGAGTTTTTTAGTTCACCTCTCACGAAAGCACTTCACTTCAGCTGTGCCCTTTACATTCAGGTACTTTCCCTCAACTTGGCCTTTTCATTTTAGTCTCTCGCATCTGTGCCGGTACACGGGCCTCATGCTCATTTTCATTCATTTATTGTAGATGTCCCAGTATCCTTAGTCCTGAAGAGACCCCGCATTCACAGGAGGGTCGAAACGCCGTCGACAAACACACAGAACAGACCACAATTCAGCCTGTATCATTGCATACATAAACTGTTCAAGAATTTGTATTGATATGGTCGTTCTGTTTCTTTTTCTTATTTATGGAAACCTATTTTTCTAAAAAACATTATTATCTTGTACAGTCACTTTTGGGTTCCAATTTTCACTTGGGGACACTGAGCACCAAAAAACCTTTTTACGGTTAAAACATTTTGTATGTTTATGATTCAAAAGAAATGTATATACCATTTATTGCTGTGTATAAAATACAGTATTGATTCAACTGTGTAGAGATTTCTTTCTGTCCTCTGACAGTACGGAGTCCTTTACAAATTCACTGCCATTGTGCACATATATATTGCCTAAATCATTTTTTATTACCCACTGGAACCATTGTTCTTCTTTGTGCCCTTGGGGCACTTACTGGTCTATTGCTCCTGGTACCTCACGTAAATAAGGGTGGTACCATTGCCCTTGGGGCACTTACTGTAATATTGCCCCGGGTACCTCACGAAAATAAGGGTGATGCCCATTGCTCACATCCAGCCTAATACTACGCCCACTCTCACTTCAACTTCATAGGTATGTACGGCCCCCTAATATTGTAAGTTTTGGTACCATGCTTACTCTGCCCTGGGCCTCACCGATCAGCACCCCAGGGCAGACAGAAGCAGTCCCCCTGAATCTGGTGAAACCCACTCCCCTGACATCACTATACTGGCCTGGGCCTCACCGATCAGCACCCCAGGGCAGACAGAAGCAGTCCCACTGAATCTGGTGACACCCACTCCCCTGACATCACTATACTAGTCTGTGCCTCAAGAGCGAGTGGAAGCCTAGCCCAGCACATGCACAGCTTCTCCTGCTCCCCCTAAAACAAAAACTCAAGCTTGGTTTATACAGAGCAGCAGGAGCTGCCGTGTGTCCTTTCAATCTCCTTCAGTACTCAGGCTCTGCCCCTCACGCCCATGCTCACCAGCTGCGGCTGCAGCAAACCACCCAACAGCAAGTTCTACATCGTCCTCGATGGGGATGCCTATTTGCAAGAAAGCAGTTTTTTACCTCTTGCACACATTGAACATTAAGCACCATGTCACAAAACTGAATCATTTCACATGACTGGTCCATGCCACCATGAAACTCAATGAACCCTAGTTTTCATGGCCACTGGAGTGGTCTGGCCATGTTGCAACCCAAATACTTGTTGACCATGCGCTAGGCTTCCTCAGGAACAGATCCAAAGTAATCAGCAGTTGCATTGCTTTTCAAAGAATAGCCCATTGAAAGTCTCAACCAAGAACTCTGCAATTGAGTACCCAACTGCTATTCTTTATTACCTCCTAAATACATTAAACACCATCTTACTGTTTAATATTGACATTACTGACCCTGTGAAATTGCTCTAACCGTCGTCAGTTCCATTTGCGCTCTGATAAATATAAAAAATCCCCAACATCATTCACATGAACCAACAACAAATAAAACATTACTAAAATTAAAATTTCCAGTCAAGTTTTTTAAACATGATACCATTCCTTGCCACAGTGCAGAAAGTTCATCATTACATAGAAAATAATCCTTTATGATTTCAAGCTAAAGAATCCACCTTGCTGAAACAAGCACTGTTAACAGATATAAAAACGGCATCAGTCTGATTCTGGAAACCAAATACAGCACTAAATGGTCTAATGCTATATTGCACAATGGGCCTTCTCAAAATGCTCAGACACACACAACCACTTCTTAATATGTTAAAGAAGAAGGTCCGGACCCAAGGTTTGGCACAGAAGCTGGTGACTTGCACTATTGAAGATCAGGGTGTTGAATACAATTCTGTGTAGTCTTGATTTCACCTCATGCCCAGTGCTTAATTTGTGCCAGTAGTTTCTGGTGCTCAGCTCCAGTACTTAATTGTCAACACTGCCACTTATGAAAACAGGCCAAATGATGGCGATGTTGACATGAACAGTTGTTTAATAATTCAATATATATTAAATCGGTCTACAAATACCTGCCACCCAGGCCCTTTTTATGGCTTTGGGGGCCTGGAATAGTCTGAATTGTCAAACTTATTCTAGCGTGTTGGACGGTATCTGTGCTGGTATTGTTATTAATAGTGCTGACAGGGTGCTAATGTGATTTTGATAATTTTTCAAATGCTTTTTTAAAAGTACAAATGTGCAAATACTTCTGTTTAAAAATTAAGTATATTTAATGCAAAATTTGTATTAGGTAACCATACTTAGAACTTGTAGGCCTTTAACCTAGTGATAAGGCCTGGATTTAATTTTAAATTGACACGTGTTATCACACTTGGCCTGATGTACAACCCTTTTTTATGGCCGCAAATGGGAGATCCTCCCATTTGTGACCGCAAAAAAGGGTAATGGCATGCACAAATGCTATGTTGCGAGTCAATGACTCGCAAAATAGCATTTGTGACCCCCGCTATTAGGAAGGGGCGTCCCTTCCTAATAGCGAGTCACCATGCAATGTACAATTGTTTTGCGACCGCATTTGCTGCCGCAAAACACTTGCAGTTTACCACCTACTTCAAGTAGGTGGTAAACCACTTGCAAACAGGAAGGGATCCCCAGGGGACCCCTTCCACTTTGTGAGTATGTGAAAAAATATTTTTAAGAGCAGGCAGTGGTCCCAGGGACCACTGCCTGCCCTTAAAAAAATGAAACTGAACAGTAATTATTTTTTTTTAAATGCATCCTGTTTTCTTTTAAGGAAAACGGGCTGCATTTAAAAAAAAAAAACTGCTTTATTTAAAAGCAGTTCCAGACATGGTGGTCTGCTGACCCCAGCAGGCCACCATCCCTGGGAGTACTAGCCATTCCAAATGGGGTCGAAAATTGCACAAGCTTCATTAATATTCATGAGGCATTTAGCCGGGTTTGGTGGCGCAGTGGACAAATGCATCCAATGTAGGGGCCTGTGTGCAACCTCAGGGTGACCGGCTCTAATCCCGGCAGGTCCACTCAGCCTTTCATCCATCTGAGGTCGATAAAATGAGTACCGTTGGGTAACAATATACATCTGTTATTCAGCACCTTGATACTTTCAGGTGATACGTGCACTATACAAAAGTACATGTTATGTTATTTGTGACCCCATTAGGAATCGCAAACAGTGTCTGAGACGCTTTTATACATCCCAATTTGCGAGTAGCAAATTGCGAGTTGCAAGTGCAATGCAATTTGCGAGTCGCAAATTGGTGAGTCGTACATCTGGCCCACAATGTTTTAACGTGAAGGTCCATTAATACCGAAATGCTTATGTTTCACTTAAGCAGACAGACGTACTTTTAAAAACTACTATTCATTAGTTAATGAATAGACATTGTTGCATTAGACGATTGATAGTGAGGCTCACACCACAGAACATGTAGCTGACAGGATGGATGATTCTTGGGAAGACGATATTACAAACAATAAAAGATGTCCACTCAACCTTCAGGGACACATAGTTGAAAGACAATTGTAATATGGTGAGAAGATGGGGAGTAGACCTGTTCCTAGAAGCTTGCTGAAATCTCATTGATCAACATGAAGAAAAAAGAACATTAATGTTGCAATAGAGAAAATACGTTTTTATATTTGTGTGAGTTCCTAGCTAGTTATGTCAGACAAGAATCTTCCACCTTTTGATGCAGAGAGGACTGATTGAGTTTTCACTCATCCTTACCCTTTCCTGACTCTTTGAGAGGAGACTCTGTACTGAGTTTCTTGGAAATCTTTTTATGGGAAGTTTTAGTCATTCCTTGATCTGATGTTATTTGAGCTGAGAATACTTCCAGTCTATTCTATTAAAAGTTTTATATGCATGATTCTCTCATCAGAACTCTTCATGAATTTCTGTACTGACACCCTTATCCTTTTTCACATTTACCTTGACTTAGCTTAGAATAGAGATGTTTCTTTAGGGAACAGCCTTGTTACTTTATTGAATTGATTAATTGTTTTGATTCGTTGAATTGATATTTATTGATTTATTGTTATCCAGTATTCATAACCTTTGGAGAATAATACTTTAATAGAAATAATGAATAGATAGAGGAAAACTCCTATGTAAAAGTGCATAGACACTGATTGGAAGTAGCGTACAGCAGAATTCCTGTGTGCAATTCCTCTCTGCACTATTATCAATGGCCTGGTGTTCCTGCACTTGGATATACCAGGTGCAGAAACATCAGATTTAATTTTACAAGCGGAAAGTCTGACAAGTAACATCACTTTGGGAAAGAGCTGCATTGCAACCAATGCCTGTTTTCCAGCCCTCACCCAAGCCTCAACCAAGTCACATGTAATGGTCTAACCTGCTAGGTGACATTCTCTTCTGTCTTCCCCAACAACCCATGCCCCTCCTACTTCTCTCTCACAGAAGTCCTTTGAATATGTCCATGTTAAACCCTGAGGAATAGGAGTTTCCAAGCAGAATTCCACACTATATTTATGGGTCCCTACCTGTATTCCCCATTCTGAGCAGTTTAACTTGTTAAAGTTGGAATCCTATGTAAAAATATTTACTAGCATTTGAAATTCTGGCAACCTCCAATCTCCACATAGGATTCCTCGTGGCTTGTTTTGAGGTCCTTTTGAAGGAAGTATTTTCTTGCAGCAAATAATTTATTTTTAAACAAATTATTTTAAGCTGCACGACCTAAGAAAAAAATAGATATCTGTTTCCAAATAATTAATTTATTTTGGAGTTTTATATAGTAAGGATAAGACCCTTGCCGGTGACAGAGCACTTTACAATAATAACAAAAGTAGGCATAATACAAAAGGAAGGGAACATACAAAACATGGTATAGACCATGGAGACAATCTTTATAAAAAGCAAATGGTAAGAGGTGAGATAGGAGTACATAGTAAATCATAAAAACCAGAATGACCATAAGGTCCGATAGTTGCCATAATGGTGTAACATAGAATTTAGAGGTATGGATAGAAGCGAGAACGACAGACAGTCACCAGAACTTCCAGCATGAGGAGAGGGGGTATTGCCTTAATTTGGAAGGAATTTGTTGGATAGAAGAATTTTAACTTCCTTCCTGACGATAGATGAGGATAGATGAGGATGGGTTACATCTGATCTCCGAAGGGAAAGATTTCCAGATTTTGGGGGCAATTCCGGTGAAGCATAGATTGAAGGTTTTCTTTTTGTTGCATTTTTGTAGCTTAAGTAGTAGAGAGCTTGTGCTTCTTGAAGATCCATTTTTGCCTACTTAGAATCAGTTTCTGGGTCAAATAGTAGGGGGTATTGTGGTGCAGAGCTGTATGAGTCTTGCAGGGGATTTTAAAATGGATCCTAGCCTCATAGGGTAGCTTTTTCAGTGTTTGGAGGTCAGGGGTAATGTGATCACTTTTGTTAGAGCCAGTAATTTGCTTAGCTGCAGCATTCAAAGAAGTCTTCAGTGTTGCAAATGTCATTTTAGGGAGGCCCACAAGGGTAGCCCTACCATAGTCTAATTTTGGCATCACAAATTGCTTGAACCACTGTTCTGAGGTTGGACATAGGGAGAAAAGGTCTTAGTTTCTTTAGAACATGTAGTTGATGGTTTGCTCCTCTAGCGGTGGCACTAATGTGGTTTGCATGGAGAGGGCATTGTCCAAGATTATTTCAACAGATTTAGCTCAGTCAATGATTTGTGGGGTACAGTTAAAGGCAGTAAGATGAGGGAGCAAGTTATTTATAGTAGAGGCGATCAAGGGTGGTGAGATCAATAAGAATTATGTTTTGAGGGCATTACGTTTGTGGTGGTTCCAAGTCAGACAATGATAAGGTTTTATAAAGGTGTTCTTGAGGATGCAGATGTCATCAGGAGTGGCGATTTTCAGGTAGCGCTAAACATCATTTGCATACCTGTGGTAGGAGTTATAATTGAGTTTGAGGATTTTGGTTGGGAGCTCCATTTAAATAGTGTTGGGGAGAGAAAAGAACCTTGGGGGGCACCAAGCAAAACAGGGGACTGCCTGGCTAGATCATGATCAATTAGAATGTTATGGGATCTGTTAGAAGGAATGATGAGAACCATTTTAACATGGAACCGAAGAGGCCCATCCTGTGTCCTTGTACTTTCAGAAGGGTTTCATGATTGACAGTGTTAAACACCACTGACAGGTCAAGTAGGATTAGTAGCAAGATTCATTGTGATCCAATGTGTGAAGGGCATTGTCCATAATGTGGACCAAGGCAGTTTCAGTTCTATGGCCTGGTTGGAAACCAGATTGACATTGGCCAAGGAGTTCGAATTACTCAATATGACTGTGAAGCTGTAGGTGCACACATTTTTCCAAGAGTTTGGCCAAGACTAGGATGTTGGAGATAGGTGGGTAGGTATTGGGGTCGGACTAGTCAGAGTTGTTTTTTTTTAGGATAAGGGTAATCTGGACACTTTTTAGGCAGTCTGTTATGGAGCCTTGGGTAAGTGAAGCATTGATGAACCTACTCCATAAGGGAAGTAAAAGGTTGATGGACTCATTAAGAAGTTTGGAAGGGAGAGTGTCCTTGAAATGGTTAGAATTTTTTCGGAGAGGTCAACAGTTTTAAGATGTCACTCTGCGATAAGGTTGTAAAGCTGGAACAGGTGGCATTGTTCTTAGGTATTCTTCCTGATCGGGAGTTGTGGAGGCAAGGGGGGTGTACACAGGGTAAGAGTTTCAAAGGGTTCTGGATATAGGTGGAGATTAGCGAGGTTTTCTCAGAAAAGAAGGAGGCAAATGTTTTGCAGTTAGGTAGGAAGATGTTGTCTGGGAAAGGGGGATTGCTTTTCCTGATCATTTGGTTTTTAACAATTTTGAACAATTGTTTTGGACAATAGTTTGCTGCATCAAGTTGGATTTGAGCTCTCCTCACTCTGAGGAATCTCCTGGAGTCAGATTAATTTTTATAGTGTGGTGGCCAACCTGTTGACATCCACTGCATTATCTGCGCAGTGCAGAGGACTTCAACTGGTTGTGCTAGTCATGTTCATATGATAGGTTATTGCATTTTATCCTAACAACATATTTATTGAAAATGAACCTTCTTTAAGTTTGGAATTCCCATTCTAAAGTGCTATACAACAGAATGCAAGTTGCCCAACATATCTTTAGAACAAGATGGACTGACGTTTTCATCAAAAAAAAGCATAGGCCCCATTATGATGGCGGTCAGAAGAGTGCTCAACCTCTGTCATTGTGGGATAGAGACGGCCTGACATGTAGTCGGTGGCTCCACCCACCATATTACGATCCGACCGCTGTGAAGGTAGTCAGAAACATGCCTTTTCCAATTGCGGCTTGTGCTGCAGCCCGGAAAAGGGCCATAGCACAGGCTGCAATTGGGAAAGGCATGTTTTTAAACATCCATGCAACATGTGGCAAGCATGATTTGGTGCATGACACATGGTGCATGGATGTTTGGGGGGCAACACATGTGTCCCCCAGGCCACATCATAGTGTTGGACGGGCACCCAACTTGGGGCCCCAAAAGTCCTTTTCCATCTACCTTTACATGGCAGTAGGACTGCCTTTTAGAGGCTGAGGGGAAAAGACATCCTAGTCCCTATGCCTGTGCCTCTGAAGGCACCACCCCCATTGTAGGGATCCGCCTCCGACCCTGCACCTATGGGCTCCTGGAGCCTGTCAGAGGAGGCGGTCTCTCCCTCTGCCAATACCGCTCCAACCGCCAGAATTGTAATCTAGTGGTCAGACCGATACACTGATGTCGGGCAGACCGCCACCAACGGCCAATCTGGCGGTGCACCCAACATCAGAATAAGTCCCTTATGATCTGCTTTAGAGGTGTGCAATAAAAGAAAATCCTCTGTGTTCGGGAACACGATTTAAATCTGCCAATAGTGTTTTTTCCTCTGCTGGTGAACCTGCAGGCAGTCTTGCCTTCAGCAAAATCTACAGATTCAGTCCCTTAGCAGGTGTAGCTTCACTGGCATATTTTGCTTTGGAGAAAACTTGTCCAACAGAATATTTATTATTTTCCAAACATATCAAAAGAATTTAATTTTAAACTTATCTCCATTTCAGTCTCTGTGCTTTCTAATGTCGCCTACCCTTCCTTTGCTTATGTTCAAATCCTGTATGTTCAGACATGTTTAAAAACCCCAGAGAACAAAACATGTAATGATGTCCCATCTATTAAACAACATATTGTTCACTTAGAACACATTTTCTTTTTACCTTTCATCTAGGCTGAATAATTTATGTGTCAAGACACAAACCACTTAAGACATCTTGTTTCTAGACTAATTATGGCACAGGAGCACTGACTAGAAATTTTTTCCAGTTAGAAATAGATTAAAAAAAATATTTAATGCAATAAATGCAGTAATTGTTTCACACTTCTACTTTCAAAATATTGCATCAGAAGCCAAGTGTTTATAAGTCTGTTACAATTGACTCTAAATTTCTTGTAAATAAAGTGCCCCTTGTTTATAATCATATTAACTACTCTTGCCTTCACCTCAATTTTCATGATCATTAAGTTCAAGTACATTTTAATTTTTGTATTTTGACCTGAGGTGTCATCCTTATATCTCATTCTTAGACCTGGCATCCTTGGCGTGGGTTTCCCCTGTATTTCTATCTTTGCCTCCTCTGTTTTTACTGTGTGTTGGACTTCGTTTTTACTGGTCTAGATGCTTTGGGCACTTTGCCACTACTGTTCAGTACCACAGTTTGAGTGCTCCCACTGTAAATTGTTGGCATGGATTAGTGGTTCCTTGATTGGCCTATTTGATTTACTACTAAGACCCTAGTACAGTACACTGCGCGCTCCCAGGGTCAGTAAATCAAATGCTGCTAGTGGACTTGCAGCACTGATTGTGCCACCCACACAAGCTGCCTTGCAAAAGGTTCTCAGAACTGCCATTGCAGTGTCTGTGTGCAGTTCAGCACTGCCATTTTGACCTGGCAAGTACACCCACTTGCCAGGCCCTAACCTTCCCTTTTCTTACATGTGATTTACCCCAAAGGTAGGTCCAAGGTACCCCTGTGGGCAGTATGCAGTGTATGTGAAAGGTAGGACAGGTCCTGATGTGTGTGTCATGTACTGATACTGAAATACTGCCAATTTAATTTGTAACTATTGAAAGGCTGTCTTTCCCGTGGGAGAGAATGGGGAGTTTACTTATAACATCTTACAGGTATAACTGCCCATGGGAACAAGATAGGAAAGTGAAGTTTGGTATGCCTGAAATCAAAATATAAAGATGCAACTTTTAAGAAGAATGATTTTTATATGCTGGGTTTGAAAATACCACTTTTAGAAAGTGGGTAGTTTCTTGCTTAGCCATCCAGTGTGCCCTGCTAGGTTTGTGTATTGCCTGTCTGGCTGTGGAGTGACAGGGGATGGGGAGGTGTTTTCAGTTAAGAAAGGCACTTGGAGGGGTAAGGTATGTCCTGCCTTTCCCCGGTACATCAGGCTGGGCTGAATATACCTGGGCTGCATTTAAAGTAGGGGGAGGAGATATCCTTCCACCTGAATGGGCCTTGTCTTCCTTCCACAATGCTGTCGCCACCTTCTGCCGGGCAGCTGCACCAGAGAGGACAGAACTGTTTTTGGCTGAGCAAAGAGCTTGTCTGACACCAGAGAACAAAGAGAAATGGACTATAAAAAGTGAGGCCCAGTCCCAGACTTTTAGATTATTTCTGGAATTCAAGAGGAACCGCTGCCGAGGAGAAGAGATGGGAAAGATGATAGAGATGTAATGCCCCTTTGCTATGCGCTTTCTGGGGTTGGCCTGCAGTAGCTGTTTCTGCCAATTAGAGGAACTGTGTGTGTATCCTGCTTGACAAAGTATCTCCAAGGGCATGAGGCAGAGCTTGCCCCTTGTGCAAGAAGTCTTAGGAACAGCAAACACTTCACCATGCTTTTGGGAACCATCTCTGGAACTGCTGTTTTCAATTGCCAAAGAGGGAAAGAGCTGCTGACTCCATCACCTAGTCTGTCACTGGTTCAGTTTCTGAAGGCACCACAGAAGACACCGCAGGCACTTCGCAAATCAACCCTGTTCTTACTGACACAGCTAGGTGACATCACCAAGCTGCTGCTTGCACTGCGTTCTGTAGGCACCCCACTCCACACCGCCTCACTTCACTCTGCCGTCTGGACCTCACTGACACCTCACTGAACATCAACTGGCTCTTTCGCCTGCACCATGACCTGCCAGCACCGCATCGAGCACTGCCTTACTCCACACCGTAGCCTTGGTCTCACCGATGGCATTAGACAACCATCATTGAACCTCTGTCTGCACCATGTAGTGAGGGCAGCGCACCTCTTCACTTCACCCCACAACAACGACAGTTGCCCCGAGCAACCCATACCAATGGGATCGGCCGTGACGAGTAAGGTACTATCTAGGACTCTGTTGACGCTATAGCTGACCCGTACCGACACAGTCGGCTCAAACTGTTAGACTCTGTTGTTTTCACCATTGCTGTTGCATCGTATTGAGCTACCAACTCAGAAGAACTGTGTTTTTTTAGATATTTCTGCAATTTGAAGGTTATTTTACAAAATACCTAGTTTTCAGTAGTGAATGTTGGATTTTTGTAGTTTTTGGTCTTGTTTGGTTTAGATACAGATTGGCTATTTTTCCTAAACTGGTGTGAGGTCCATTTGTAGTGGTTTCACTGTGTTACTGTATGCATGCACAAATGCTTTACACACTGCCTCTGTGATAAGCCTGTCTGCTCGTGCCAAGCTACCAAGGGGGTAAACAGGGTATCCCACTTATCCTGACTAGGAAAAAGGGTCCCTACTAGGACAAAGATGCAAACCATTGGCAATTAGAGACCCCCATTTCTAACACTCATGCCCTCCTCCTCATCAGTAGAGGAGGAAAATGTGCTTAGCCATGAGAAAAGTCATTTACATACTCTCACACCCATACAGGAATATTGTACTATTACCGTGGCATCAGGATAGGTAGGAAGAGTAGGAAATGAAACAACTAAATATCATCAATCAACTGGATCTACTTTAGCTTCGAAGTCTCCAGACGTATCCTCATCAATACCAGCAGCATAAGCGAGCTAAATCTCTGGATGTATTTGCCCAACAATGATGTCAAATTAGAAATCTATATCTCAGCCACATTTTAAGATACCATGGCTTTCCTCATCAGCAAAAATAAATGTCCTCAAGCAAAGTCTCAAGTCATCATGAACTTTACCAAACCCTAAGATCAGAAAACTAACAATTCTTTAGTATGCATGCTGAACTGCACATATATAATAGCTTCAGTTTGGATGTCGGTTCTGCTGCAGACATTGGTTTTTCATCAGATACTGTGTAGGAATGGTTCTCTCTTGTACAAGGAATTCTCATTCTCAGTAATTGTATTGAGGCAGAAGTGTTTTGACACCTTCTGAGACTGACCTCACACTCAATAAGCTCATATCTAATATCCCCTAAAACTGAATAGAATTTCTGTTGCATGTCTTCTCCTTCAACTGACTCATTCATGGATGTAAAATCGAATAATGCAATGTTTGTGATCCATCTGCATCCATTAAAAAATAAACAGGAAAGAAACTAGTTCACCCTGGATCACCAGACTTACTTATTTAACATGAGGAGACCAGTATGCATTACACCTGTATGCATCTATTGTACCTTAGCAACTGTATATTGCTTCCACTATCCAGGAACTGGACAACTCCACCAGTGACTTTGTAACCTTGTCGACTATTAGGTGAGGACATGAATTAATGTCTTGCCAATCTCAAACAAACTATGATGTCTCCATGAAGCCCTATATCTTAAGTTTCAGGGTTACTTTTTGGGAGTAAATAAAACTTGTAGGGCAAAACCCAGATGAAGACTAAAATGGTGAGAATCAACTAAACATATAGTTTTGGACTTTCATTCTTCCAGCTACTTATATTTATGTAAAAAAGTTGAGAGTAGATCAGGTTGATCTTTTTTGCTACATTCCTTGCTACCCATGCGCCTGACCCATAAAGACAAACAAAGAAGAAAGAACATGCTCAGTTTTTGACCGCCTCCTAGGTGTCATCACTTTATCGCAATATTTACATTAAGATATTTACAGTGAATGCCTTCGATATATGTTTGATTCCAATTGCACATTGTTAGACCTGTCAGCCTTATGATGGTATTCCCCTAGACTTTTTGCCTTTACGCTCCTATTTTTCAAAAAAGAAAATTGGGCATTGGGACTTGTGCATTTCACCACCGCAAACTAGTGCTAACGTGCTTGTGCTCCCTCGCTAAAACATGGTAAATGACTTATACCTACCTGGCATATTTCATTTACTTACAAGTCCTTAGAAAAGTGGTATACCATATACCCAGGGCCCGTAAGTCAAATGTTACTAGTGGACCTGCTTATATCAAATAGACTAGGACAACCCAACATTCCCCAGGTAGACAGCGTATAAACTTAATCTTGAAAAAATTGTCTCCTGAAGGACTCCTCACGGCGCTTTTGTCGCCTTAAGTGGAACAGGGTCAAGACTTATTTGCATATAGCTGGGTTCAAACCGGGGTGGCGTGGTGAGCACAAGAATGATGGATTAAACCCAGATCGTTGTGACTTGGAGTGAATGCTTGCATTGTTCAGCATTCCGTACATCACTTTTTCCTTTGGTTTTGTTACCCTAAGTGGGAATGGTACGCCCTGATGTGGGTTCCGTGCTCACTGCACCACTGGATTCAAGCTAGCCTGGCTAATGAGGGAAGATGCCCCAAATCCGGTCCCAGGATGCTTGTTTCTAGTTCAGATAGGACCTGGCTTGGCAGTACGGACTGGACTGTTCCTATGAGGAACAGGGTCAAGACTGATTTGCATATGGATGGGTCCACTCTGTGGTGGCGTGGTGAGCACAACAACAATGGATTAAACCCAGAAAGTTGGCATCTCTCTTCCCTGGCTATTTTCTGCCTGCAGCCTAGCTCTGTGTCACATACCTGGGTGTAGTTGGCAGTTGGACTTTGTTTATTCTTCCCAGACAGCCGCACACTGCATTGCTGGGCCATTAATGGCAGGATGGGGTGGAGATGGGCATAGCCCTACATGCAAATCAATATGCTGTGCCCTGCCATCACAAAAAGGACTTGACATCAGTGAATTGTTCAGGCATCCAGCCTGGATCCATGGCACAGGAGACAAGAAATTTCAAGCACTTCATAGGGAATTCTTTAGACACGTCTCCTACTTCAAAGAGGGCACCAGGTATAAAAGTAGAACCCTTTGACCCACTCTTCTGTTCATTTTCTGATCCTAAGGAAGGATTCCCTGAGGAACGCTTGCTGCTGTGAACTGCTGTCTACTTCAGAGAACTGCTTTCCTGCACCCGAAGCCTAAAGTTTGCCTTGAACCCTCGGGGGCCTTCCCTGCTGCTTGACCTCTGTTCCATCTTTTGAACCCAGTGGTAACAGGGTGACTCCAAGGGCTAGTTGGTTTCCCTCCTGATCAGAGCCTTGGGGACATAAAAGGGTCCAACCTTTTTACGCCACACCTGGACACAGCCTGGACACAGCCTGAGTGAGTCCCAACCCTCCAAGTGGTGCCTCCCCAGTCCTAAACCTTAGAAAGTGGTGCTTAATGTACCCAAATTCCAAACTGTGGGATTTAGACATTTTTTTGCTTAAAACTTCTTTGAGAACCAAGAGGAGACCAGGAACAACCTGCTCATCTATCCATCTAAGGTTCATCTCGGGTAGGCCTGAATTTGTGGCAGCTCCTTCCGCATTCTTCTCTGCAGCAGCAAATCCTATTCCGTGTTCCGTTCCTCGTAGAGCCCTTGTCGGCCACAGCCTCCAGCCTTGTCCCACTGGATATTTTTGACTTCTACTAAGTCTGAATGTGAAATCGTCTCCACAAATTCATCCATTGCTCTCCGACGACGGCGCCTCATCTTTAGATATCACCTACAGACTTGCCCCGCTGAACTTCTACCTTCTGAGACCCTTTTAATTGAAATTTCTTTGCAGTCCAACGAGAAGTGCCAATCAGGCCCAACTCACTTCTCTAGATGGTCGTGATTGATGCTTTGATCTTTTAGGTGCCTTTTTTTACCATAAATTTAAAAAAATCATAACTCTGATTGGATTGTTGTTTTGGTGTCAAACATTTCTTAAAACATATTTTATGTTTCTAATTTTTTTTTCTAATTTTGTGTTTTTATTTTATTACTGTTTTAACAATTTGATTTGATGTACCATAAAATGTCTTGTGATTTTGTATGTTTTATAATGAGAAACATGTTTTTTAAATAAAATATTCTCACATAGAAACCCCCCCTTCTTTTGACATAATACTTTATGCTCTTCAATTTGTTGAATCAAGGGAATTCTCTCTTTTTTTGCTGCATAAATTAAACATCGCCTCTAAGTTAAGCCTGACTGCTTTTGTGCCAAGCTACCAGGGGGTTACACACTGGTGAGTGTTGTGTCTTTTGTGGTTCACCCTGACAAGAATTGTAGTTTTTGATTGAGTAGGGCTAACACCTGGTTCAACCAGCAACCCAATTTCTCAAACACGTTCATTAGTAAAAAAAGATTACATGACGAACTGCACCCCACATTCCCACACCCTGCTGTGCACCAGTTGTCCATGTCACTATATGGTCATCAATATCAGAGTCACAGAACTGGGTGAAAGTATTGTATAGTCACTCAGCCCTGTTCAGTGGCACTTCTGAACAAGTTCACTGATGTTACAAAGAATGATGGACCGAAGATCCACCTGAGATTGCCGGTAAGTGGATGCTGACACACGCAGCTAGGGCCCACTGACTGGGACTGCCGCCATTTACTGATCTGTCTCTCGGCTTCTGACTCCCCTCCTGATCTGATCACATTTTTTTTTCCTTATGTATTTTCTTTTCTTCTGTCACGCTATTTAATCTTCTGCATCCTCTGTTATTTTGTCACTTACTTCTCCTTCTCCTCTCTTCCCATCTGTCACATTATGCATTTCACCACTGTGTCCTCATAGCTGCTAGTCCCCCGCAGCACCCCTTCCTGTGCAGCTCTCTCCTTTTCCCACCTCCTCATGCTACTCTATGTTCACTGTAGCCTGGCAGTGCAGTGGGCACGCACAGCGGTGCACCGCAGATGCACCAAAGGCACCTAGATCGCTCCCAGAACCATGGACTCCAGTCCAAGGACCATCCACCCCCACAACGCCAGCACGCTCCATTCCCTCAACACTGAACACCACACCGCCTACCACCAGGCATCGTCAAATGACCACCAGGGTCCCTTCTCCTACAGAAACTACTGCTGCACCTTCACCTGCCACTGCACATCAGCCCCACCCACTGCACGACCAACACATACCGGACCCGACTTTTGCAGCTGTATCCTGCTCAATACATGTTCCCTCCACAAACACATCCTGGAGATCTTGGACCTACTCGACTCCGGCCACCCTGGCATCTCCTTTCTCACGGAAACCTGGATGAACTCCACCTCCGTCTCGGGCATCTCCACTGCCATCCCAGATGGCTACAAGATCATTTACAGGGACTACATCAGCAAACTGAGTGAAGGCAATGCCACCATACACAAAAGCACCCTCCACCTCACCACCCACTCAGATGACCATGTGACCAACAAGGAACACCTCCACTTCAAGGTTCAGACCAACCCGAACACCACCCTCCATGGCACCCTCATCTACAGACCTCCCGAGCCACGCCTACCCTTCAGCGACTCCATCCTTGACTTTTTTACACCCCCAGACTCTCGCCTCCTCTGTCTACATCCTCCTTGGAGACCTCAACTTTTATCTGGACAACCCAACGACAAGAACACATCAACCCTTCTGGAAAACCTTTCTGCCATCGGAATCAGACAATGGATCACCTCTCCAACCCACTGAGCAGTACACATGCTTGACCCCATCTTCTCCACCAGTGATAACGTCTCCTTCCGCCACGCCTCCGAGCTGCCTTTGACCAGCCATCGCTGCATCCACTTCTCTGTCACCAAAACCACTGTATATCACCACGCCCTCCGCTATTCTCGCAGAAGGTAAAACAAGGTCACAGAAGAACAGGTCACCACCTCCCTCAGCAACTCCCCACCTCCGACTTCTTCAGACACTAATACCTCAGCTTGCAACCTCCACTAATGGATCTCCAACAGCATCAACACACTGGCTCCTGTCAAGAAAGTGCCAGGCAAACCGCAATTCAAAAAATCCAGCTGGGTCTCTCCTGCCCTGCATGAGCCCACATGCTCCTGTAGACGGCTTGAATAGAGTTGGAGGAGCAGCAAGACTGTGGAAGACCGCTCAGCCTCCAAAACCACTGTCACAGCACATCACCACCTCATCAGAACAACAAAGAAAGAGGCCCTACAAGAAAGGATCAATGCCAACACGCACAATAGCAAAGATTTCGCCAAACCCAGTACAGGGACAGCAGACATCCCACCCTCTCAAGACTTCTGCAACGATCTCAGCACCTTCTTAAACCACAAGATAAAGGAGATCTATGACAGCGTCAATGACATTGTTACCCAAGGCCCTCTCACCCACTGGCAACCACCACATTCAATGACACCAGATCATTTGTCCCAATGCCTTATGTGAAGTGTGGGTATAGGGCCTCTTGTGTAGATTGGGGAGTTGGAGTATTCTTTATTCTCTCTCTCCTTTTTTCTGATAGGAACGGCATACTCTTGTTTTAAAGACTTGACCCATTTGAGCACACATGTTGGCCCTATAAGCGCTCCCGGTCCCATATAAGAATGTAGGACTACCAAAAAGATGCACAGAATGTATCAAATTATGTTAATGTACTGAGGTTGAGATAACATGGGTGTCATTTATTGCAAATCACTTAGGGTGTCTTGTAAATTATAGCAGGAGGTACGTCACCTTGTAAGGCCATTGAATGCCCTCTTCTCTGCCCTTCTGGTAAAGAATCTTCTCTCATATTTCCTTTGTGTGAACTGGGGAACCACGTTTAACTAATGGCCTTGGCTAAGCATCCTGTGATTCTGGGCACATTACTTAATCTTCCTAATCTGCCTAAAAGTTGTGTGAGAGTCTGGTTCTTTTGTATAGGTTACTAAGGCCCCTGGGATAGTTGTATGCCACATTAAGCTTAAAAAAGGAAAGTGCTTATGCCTTTGCAACAGGAGCACCTTTAGCAAAACTGTACTCCTGTACAGCACCATTTTTTTTAGCAGAAGCAACATCCACAATCAGGATTTATTTTTCCAAAATGAAAAATAAATGGTCATGGCATACAGGAAGATTTCTCCTTATGCATAGTAATCATTGTTATTTTTCGGCCTGAGACTGCTGTTCCAGGCAGAAAAAATATACATCAAGAGTCCCAACCTAAAGAGTGTTGCCCTTCCAACCAGAAATATGGCAGATGGACCACGTGGTCAGAGGAATTTTACAGAAGACTGAGCTGAGGCTCCACCAACAGGGACCTAGTCTTACTCCTACCACTAAATGAGGCAACTCTAATTGATCCATTTCTCTTAGGTGCTACACATATTACAAAAATATGTACTATGGCGCAGAAAGACAGATTAGTGTACCAGAACAAAAACATATGTTGAACTGAGCAAAGGTGAGGTCAGGTTAGCTAGCAGATGCCAGTCAATTAGTTAACATACTGATTAAAAATGGCGTCTGTATAACTTCAAATGAAGTGGTCCATAACATGTGGTCTGGGGATCCCTTGGTGTCTTCCAAGCCTTCTCAGAGGGTCCATGACAGCTTAAAAAAATTAACAATATTAACAAAGTATTAAAGTGTATAAAGCTAAAAAAGTCAAATGCAAAAATGAAAGTTTGTAAATGTGAAGGAGTATGAAATTAGAGGGAAAAAATTATACATGGGAGCAATAGAAGTGCATCAAATAGAATATAGTATGGACGATGAGTGGCCTCAAAATAATTTGGCGAATCTCTAACTTTCCCAATAAAATTACTTTTTTTATATTTGTTTGTGAATATTTCATTATGTGTGTGTTTCTTTGATTAATGCTTGTTTCTCTTTTTGTAGTGTATTTTCTTTTCGTTCAAATCATTGAAAAAACTTAGGGATGCTCC
Source organism: Triturus cristatus (assembly GCF_964204655.1). NCBI lineage: Eukaryota > Metazoa > Chordata > Amphibia > Caudata > Salamandridae > Triturus > Triturus cristatus. The sequence continues at coordinate 506,942,236 of NC_140591.1, forward strand.
CCAGCTTCTAATATTAACTCATTTGGGGTCACCGGATTCCAGAAATGGTTAATTGGGAGTCCTTGGGCTCTGTGAATGATTAGGTGGGGGTCCAATGAAATTAAAAGGTTAAGAATCACTGTCTTAAACCATAGCCAGCCTTCTTTATGCATATAAGTATTAACACATTTGCACTTCAACATGGCTACACCACAAAGAAGTCAAACTAAGCAGAAATTGTATTGGTTGACTATAAATATACATTTGTATTGTTAAATTAGTTAAAATCTTACAATATCCTGCTCTCTGCAAGCTGAGCAATTAATTAAAATTAAAACAGATACATAAAATTATTTTAAAATATCGGATATATAAACCGCATACAAATTCCTATTCATAATTTCCATAAAAGGCATTGACCATGATTAAAAGTAACAGATACTGCAGAAAGCAGCAATATATAATTCTGAAACATCTTGTAACCATTCAGAAGACTTCACGGTAATAGTGTTCTTCATATGAACTACGACCATTTTTAACTACAGATTTAATTTGTTGAGGCAGTTTAAGTCACAATAATTTTTTGAGTTTCCAGGTTTTTTTGCTGCCAATTTTAGGTACTTTGTATAACTGCAGTTCAGAGGGGTATCGCACGACTTTACGCATGCAATTGCAGCGTTCCGGCATGTACGAACGTCTGTTTGAATAAAGAGTGTTTTTAACTGCTTCTCTCTGTCATTCAGTAGTGCTGGGCAGAAACAAGTCTGGTGAATAACGTTTTCCTCCCCTGTTTTACACAATCTGCATCGAGCACTTTCAGTATCCTGGATCCAAGGCATTGTATGGGTAAGACCAGGGAAGACACCAAGCCGCAACCTGGTGAAATCATCTTTTAAAAGATATCTGGCCCATCAAGTCTTTACATAGGACAGCGGTAAATCATGTTGTAGTCATTTATTAGCATCCAAGCATGCGATCTGGTTCCAAGAATCTCTTTGTCTTGTAGCAGTGACGTTTTTATCATCAAACCGTTGGTAGCTTTTTTAAAAGAATCTAAAGGCAGGGATTTTTCCCATATTGGGCGATACGCTGGATTGTCAATCATCACTTCTAAGTACTGCTGTGATGGGGCATTTGCATTTATTTGTAAATCTTGCTAGATAGCTTGAAATAGTTGATTTGATCCATAGTATTCTTTTCCATTCTTTAATATAAGTTCCTCTCCAAGCAATAGCTTACTTTACAAGTCTGAAATCTAGCCTTATCTGGGCCGGCAAGAGATTGTGGGGGACAGAGCGACCTAAATGTCTCGGATAGTCATGATTAAACTTAAAACATCTTTACCAAGCAGTGCTTCACTTCCATAGACAAAATTTGGAAATAGCTTTGCAGATATCACATTTAGCAACAGTAGATCTAATGACCTCTGTAGTGTGTGAAATGCAGGGACCAGTGTGTTTCCCTTCATCTGCAGGTCAAAAGTGTACTGCTGGAAGGAGCCCCTATCATTGAATAGTACTCCCAGGTATCTGTATGTTTTGACTTGTTCCAGAAGTTTACCTTGTGGGTACCATTTGTGCCTTTTTTTGTAATCTATTGCTCACTTCCATAATCTTAGTTTTCTTTTCATGAATCGTCATGCCATTGACTGTTGAGTAATGCGATATTTTATCAATAAGGAGTTGCAAGCTGATTTTAGTTCAACTTAAAAGAATCACATCATCCGCTTTGAGGAGGCTTGACATATGTTTATTGCCAAACTTAAGGGAATGAGCATTTACTTTGTACAGTGTTCGAGTCAAATTGTCCAGGAATAAGTTAAAGAAATATGGTGCTAGAATGCATCCTTGCTTCAGACCCTGTGAGAATTCAATGTTCCTAGAGAGGAAAGAGCCGTCCCCTATTTTCACCCTCGGCAGGTATCTGAATACAGCAGCTGATTGCTTTTCAAGGACAGGGGGGGGATCCCCACCCAGGTGAACCAGTTTTTGCCAGAGAATATGTTGTTGCACACAGTTGAACGTCCACAAAGTCCACAAAGCATGAATACATTGGTTGTTTGTTTAACTTGTACTTATCAGTAAGTACCAAGAGCACTAGATTGACTGATTACATTGACAAGTAATGTTTACTAAGTCTCTTCTCATCTGGAAAGGAAGTATTACAACTTTCTTTTTTCCATGTCCAATGAGGTGTCCATTATTGCACACATTTCACTATGGGATGCAACTATGACGAGCAAAACTATAATGGTGCTACCAAAGTATTCTGAAGACAGAATATTTTTGCAGGTTGTTATAATGTTTTCTATCATTCTGACAAACTCATTTTTGGATAGAGTTGTTTCCAGCAAAACATTCTTTGGGACAATGATATGTGATATGCTACCTTTCTGAAGTTCACAAAACTTCCAAATGTTTTGGTAACAACTTTACAGAGTTCAGAGGAAAAGAGGACCTTCAGAGAATACTAGTACTCTACTGCATGAGTACAGACAAACCCAAAATTGTAGGTATTATTTTTCTGTTTCTCTTTTATGCTATGTGACATTAACTTTTCAAGAACTAATTATGAAGAATGCTGGGCCGCGAAATTACTCTGTTATCTCCATCAGTCCTCTGTTTGCATAGCCGGGGCCTTTTAGAGCCCCCTGGGGCCAAGATAGAAAAGGGATTTCCAAACAAGTTACTTATTTTCCTTGATTGCTCTGGAAGTTTGAACCCTCTTGCTCCTGCATATCTCTAGAAGTGAAAAGCATTTAATATTCATGGTTACTATCAGAAATCTGTTATGGGGCTCTGTCTTTTACTTACAACAGCGGATGCTAACTTTGTGACTTCTGTAGAACCCTACTGAATCACTAGCAGAAGCCTACTGAATCTTAGCTTAAGCAATCTTTACGATTTGAACCTCAATAAATACAAAAAATCACAAAAATAAGTATATATCAACAAACAACGTATGACATATTTTATGCCAATCAGAACCCATAAAATATACAAACATTGATATTGTTATTTTAATGGGAAGGTTAGGGTCTTTAGAAATGTTTATTTCTAAAACATAGAGCAATATGGTAAAATATTGCTTTGCTTTTTGTCCCAAATGCATCTTCTCTTTTTGTTTACACCTACTAGCACTTCGGTAGAGGTCACCAATCACCATACCACTGTTTCCTTTACTCGTGTTGCTCCCACAATTCAACCTAAAGATACAAACCTAATTTTTACCCTCCAATTTCAAATTCCTTTACATTTATAAAATGTTTTAGACTGTTACATTTTATTTTTTGCTTTTTAATTCATATATATTTTATTATTCTGCTAATATAGCCTAATTTTCTAAACAGTCACTGAGTAGGCATCGTGGAACCCCAAAGGCCATGGACTACAGGTTAAGAGCTAATGTTCTACAATGTGAAGTGCATCAAAAGTTGCATCTCTACTTAATCCCTTCTGTACATAATGTGGCAATTTTTGAGGCCCATGATAATGTTGCTGTCGTTGCATTTTGTGGTTAGATTTGGTCTTTTGTTGTATGCTGTGAATATTCTCTTCTGTGCACCATCACGGTTAATTATGTTTTTAAGGTCGAGCCTAGCACAGCGCGCATGCGCTGCCCTAGGAGAAGGCCTCTTGGAATCACTCTAGACTCTCCAGAGACTTCTCCCTGTGGGTCGGACTCCTCCCACACATTCCATTGGCATTTGTGTGTGGCTTTCAATAATGAAAGCACGCAAATGACCAAAGACATGTGCATGTCCCGCCTTTCCTCTAAACTTTCACTCCCATGGCCTTTGGATCTCGGGAGCGAGCAGCGACGCGCAGGCTGGCAGCTGGTCGTGGATCAGATTATGAATTTATAGTGCGGTCGCTTTCACTTTCACGCTTGTTTTGTGTTTGTTTTTACTTTCCACCACCACTCGACGCAAACCAGGTGAGTAAAAACGTGTTTTAATTTTACAGAGCTCCTTCTAATTTGAGTTGCATGTGAGCACGGTAGGTTGTGCGGTGGTTCTTCACATATTTCTGTTATGTTTACTTAGGATTAAATTTCACAGTCACATGTTGTTAAAGCTCAGCCATGAGGCGTTCAACGCAGGCAGCATACAAGGCATGCTTAGCTCTTATTCCCCAGCTTCTTATGGCATTTTAACATAATACCACTCAGTGCCACACAATTACAAGCCCCATGTACACTCTACTCAATGCGACATAAAAACACTCCACATAATACCACTAAGTGCCACATAATTACACGCCACATAATTACAGTCTACTCAATGAAACATAAATACACTCCACATAATACCACTCAGTGCCACATAATTGTATGCTAAATAATTACACTGCACTCAATGCAACATACACTCCAAATAATGCCCCTCAGTGCCACATAATTACACACCACATAATTACACTCTACTCAATGCAACATAAATACACTCCACATAATACCACTCAGTGCCACATAATTACACATCACATAATTACACTCTATTCAATGCAACATAAATACACTGAACATAATAACACTGTGCCACATAATTACATGCCACATAATTACACTCTACTCAATGCAACATAAATACACTCCACATAATACCGCTCAGTGTGACATAGTTACATGCCACATAATTACACTCTACTCAATGCAACATAAATACACCACATATACCACTGTGCCAAATAATTACACACCACATAAATGCACTCTAATCCACATGCCACCAATCAACATAAATGCACTCCACACCATGACACAATTTCACTAAGCATAATTTCACTCAACACCACAGTTCCAGGCCACACAATTCAACTCTCACATTTTCAATACACACCACATAATTACACACCAAACAACATATTTCAACTCCAAAACTCCACAATCCACAACATACCTCCAATCCACACCATATAGTGGTCCCACCTGAGCACCAAACATCACTGGCCACCACAATTTTGCATCAGCACACCACCTAAGCATCACCTAAGCATCACCTAAACATCACCTAAGCATCACGTCAGTCTGTCCTCAGAATCTGGCATCTGTTGATTCTCCCCTAGTGTCCGTCCACTGCTGGTGTTCTAAATAAATTACTGTTTTCCAACCTCCACTCCCCCGTTATTTATGTCCCGCTCCCCCATAACAAAAAAATATAACACACAAGCATGAGAACAGGCAGAAAGAAGTTGCCAGCAGTGCAAGTACAAAAAAAACCTAGAAGACATTTTTTATGTTAAATTCTTTTTTTAATCAGGTTGTTCAGTTGTATATAATGTCATCTTGATTTGTATAAAGGTAACAAAAATGCTTAACACTTTTTATTATAACTTTTCAACATGATGCACAGCAGCCACAATGCTCTACAACATTGCCAAAAGTTCTGGCTAAACAGATAAAGTCCCAAAGGCGAGACCGATTGGCTATGCCACTGCTTGTTTCACTTTATAAGGTGCAAGAACAGTCCAAGAAAAGAGAAATAGCAGACACTGTGCAGCTCAGTGTCCTTCACACATGGTGCCACCACTCAGAATGGAGTCAGGAGAGGGAGCCAAGTGCAGATAAGTGGAAAGCACTTGCTGTTTGAACTAACACTTTAAGTGAAGCAGAGCAGTAGGACTGGGGTGTCATCCATGGAAACACTCCAAAATGCCCAACAACTAGTATTCCCAGTTCTAATGAGACAGCAATCTCATTGAAGAAGCTGAAGTCCTGCAACAAATGTGGAAGACAGAAAACAAAAAGGAGGGCATAAATAGGGAGGTCACAATCGCAACCTCTTCCCATGGCACCATTCCATGATCATATTCAGTTAGGTGGCTTCGGGGGAACCCTTCAGTCTGAGTGTACTCTGAGAGAATGTCAACCAAAAGGGATGGGGCAGGGTGCAGTCCGCTGGATACTTTTGATGGCTGAAAGGTCACAAACGGAGGGAATAAATATACAATCATGACACCACACTCATAGGATCCACTCATTGACTTCAGTTTCTCAAAGTAGTTTTGATGGAATTGTCAAAAGACTGAGCTGGTTCCCAGGATCTACTCTCTGGGGACCAAACTGTTTAAAGTCCACTAAACAATTAAGCCATTCATTATACTTTGTAGGGCTCATGGTGGCTGGAGCTCCATGATCTGCACAATCACTTAATAAAATAGGAAGGGCAGTTGTATGATTCAGACTGAGAGACAATAATGTTTGAGGAGGCAGTTATGAAACACTGGGTGAACATAAAATAACAGCAGTCAGCTCCAGCATCATGGCTGCAGATTTAATGATCTATATTATATCATACGGCCAAATAAAAGAAGAGCGAAAATGTCTACGACCTTTAAAAATTCATTCATTTTGGCCATTCTTTGTAATTACGGTTGGATGGCAGTTCTGATTGACCCCTTTCTCGTACATGTTTTTGCTGGTGTCATAGAACATTTGATGCTATATTGAATGTTACAAATATTTTACCATGGTCTGTCACTGCAGATACTGTGCTGTATTTAACAAGTCGAGAAGGTTACTAGGCTAGAATGGTACTTAAGCAAACAATGAAACAGAAAATAACCAGTGAATGAGTAAAACACATCTATATATGCAATCTGCTAGCCATTAATTATTTTCCCAGACTCTGAAAATGCATATACTAAACTGAAAGATTCACTTTACAACATATAAAATACCATCATGCCTTTCCTTCAATCTTTATCACTAATACAACAACTGAATGAGTTCAATCTCTTCCAAGGCCATATGTGCCATTTTGTAAATTAAACCCCATGTGGCCATCAGCTTACCACCTGACTGAGGGGTGAACTACATGAGAAAGAATGCCTTATTTGAGTGTTTAATGAGAAGCGTGGACACGTGAGATGCCTACCTATGAAATAACAGCCCTCAATGGCATTGGAATACCTATGTATAAGAGGCACTCTTCCAGAAAGAGCAGTTCACCAAGGGAGATCTCTACACGAATGACGCTTGCAATGATCTGCAGAATCACAAATTTACAAGTTAATACTAAGTTCACAACAATCAACTCCACACATTACCAGAAAACACACACAAGAGAAAAATATATTCGATTACGGGGAGGTAATTGCGAAACTCTCAACTTGCCACCAATTTAATGGATCATAGCTGGAGAAGGGAACAAGACATTGTTGAAGGTGTTCGTGTTGCAGAACTCTAATAAACATGATATAACTCAAATACAATACAGGGTCATTTAGAGATGGACATTGAATTGGGCACAGAGAGTAAAATACTCCCTCGTCACGTATGTTTACTTTGGGTGCTTCCAATTTCTTTTTCCCACTTACTAATTACTACTAGAAATTGAGAAATACACATTCAAAAGCTGCTTGACACTGTTCTGGTCATGCTATTAGGTATAAGTCAGTGATTTGCAAATGTAATTAACTTCAGGTCAAAGCTTGCCAAATCAACAGGTCTTGCATTTTTTAGCTATTGGCTTAGCCAATGCTTTTTACCGATGCTGTGCAGCATCAGAAAAAAACCCAAAGGGAAATAAAACACAATAACATGAACGTGAACATGTGTGCGTGTCAAGGAAATGTCTGCTCCTTGTTCTTCATTTCATCAACCCCCATAGCGAACTGTAAAATTGGCTAAAAACACCAAATCGCAGGAGACACCATGACGCCAAACCCTACAACAAACAAACTTAAGCAGGACCAGCAGGACCAACTGACGTATGATTTATGCAAAGGAGTGGATCACTAGCGGACAGATGCTAGGCACAGGCCATGTGGGCTCCGCCTACTACCTTAAGGTGCTTTTATTGAAAATGGAGCAGATAGGCAACTGATTACAGCTGTCAGACCCTGAAACAAATTAACAAAGAATATAGCTTCAGGATGGGAGTGGAAAGGAGGCAATGGAGGAATGGATGGGTGGAACCAATTGGGGGAAAATTCCAAGTAAGTCCAAAGGAGAGCAAAGGAAAGGGAGAAGACTAAGGTGGGTGCAGTGGAAGGAAAACAAAAGCAAAAAAACAACAGGTGAGTGAAAGAATGGAGACGCTGGTGGTGAGGGAAGAAGGGAGCAACACTGAGCATGTGGTGGAATGAAGCTATTTAGGGGAGCAGTGCACGAAGGAGAGAGCAAGAAAACATATGCACTCTCTTAGAGTGCTGCAGTAAAAAGAAAAAGTAGTTCCCTGAATGTAGCAGTGGATGGATACAAGTCATCATATCCAAAGTAGGAAAGCAATTAAATAAGAAGCATGCAAGTGACAGTGACAACAATGCCAACCAATGGTAAGCAGTGGGTTGGCTCTCAACTGACAGGAAGTTTATGGTACGGTCCACTAAAGAGTTATCAAGAACACGCAGCTATAGGTGAGACCTAAAAATCGGCACAGTTACCATTTGAACTTACCATTCACACTGGTGCCTATGTCCAACTTAAACAATGAGTGACTTCTCTGTTGTCCTACCTATTGGGCCAGGTATGTTCGCAATTTGGGTGAATTTGTGCCTAAAAGTAGTTCTATTCACAATCTTTGATTGAGTGCTTCTCTTAGGTCTTCACATATGATATCTGTTGTGGATTCGTTCATAAAACATATGGAGACAAATGTCAACGAACAAATATATTCTGGAATCTTTTTCTTTATCTAGGGAAAAGCCACTACTTGCCATGTCCCAAACACTCCAAGTCCATTCTGCAAGTCCGCTCCAGTGCTTGCACATCACTGTTTCAGGCACTCTACAGATAATGAACATGTCTCAGTTGTTCCTTACCTGGTAAAGGAAGAGTGTGTGTCTTCTGACTATAAAACAAGAAAGAGACAATTTGAATTGTAAATGTAACACTGCTGGAGCTCAAGTAAGCAATTCTTAAGATTGTACTTCTCCTTGCTCACTCCAGAAAAAATGGCTGTTCCAGAGCTTAAGATGAATACCCTTTACTATCTGTCCCGTACAAAGACTAGTGCCTGCTTCACAAGTAGGATTCAGTGGCTCCCGGCATGGGTTGCAGGTGGTGGAGCTCATGAGGGGAGTATGGGGGCGCGCAGGTCGCAATTAAAAAAATAAATAAACATTTACCTTCCCACCGGGTCCCGCGTCTCTGCTCCTGCTCTCCTGCATAGGACTCCAGGAACAGAAAGCACCCGGCACACAGGCTCCCTTGACCAACCACAATGCTGTAATGCAGTGTTGTGATTGGTCTGATTTCCGCTACACGGCACTCAGCCAGGGGCTGGAGGGGTGGGCATGTTCTTCACGTAGGCTGTAATGCATGGTGAACAGGGAAAGTGCGCATGACTGTTTTGGGTGGCCCGAGAGTTCTGGGTTATACCACTCCTCTCCTTCTCTGCAGCCCGACCCCCTCTCACAAAGTTGCCACAGCAGGAGGAAAATATAAAAAGACAATATCATTATGTTATTATCATTTTATTTGTTCCTTTCTTTTCTTGCTTCAGGGCAGTGGGGCGACTCTCCTCCGCCTTAGTGGAGGAGCCACCACTTTAAGATTACTGAGACTAACTCCTTCCAGACTGCCACACAGAACAACTATCATCTTTATCTTGTGCAATGCAAGAATTTATGTACATACATTTCAACTTGTCTTTGCACTCTAATTTGACCACTAATAACAATATGGCGGCCATATTTTTGAGAAGGCTAAATCTATGAGAACTGAAAAACAAAATGAATATTCAAGTAACATGATACATTTTATTGTAGTAACTATGTGTTATACTACATTTGGGACAAAGAAATGTGAGAAGCACATGATTTGTTTCATGGACAAACATACTTATTCACCAGGGCAATATGCAGGTACTGGTCCTTGATGTTTATAAATAGGTTTCTTCATATTTTCCCTAGCCTTGAGTAGTTTTGAATGTAGATGAGTAAGGCAAGCTACATTCGGGCAGATTTATAAAGAATCATCAATTTTTATGGAGCAGTTGCGTGAGATTGGGAAAAACATTGGATTACAATCTGCGTGAGTCTCAAGAATGAAGACATCCTTTCGGTCCTTAGGCAGTCATTATTATGGGAAAATTAAGCAAATGGAACTTACTCCACCTACCAAAGCAACATACAGAAGGTGTTCTTAGGTACAAGTATTTGAACGTTCTGTCTAAGGATCAATCACAGGGATGATAACTGGTGAAGAAGTCACATAAACATTTACAACGGTATTAAAACTTTCCAGAAGGAAAGCAACTGAGAATATAATATAACATAATTACAGCTATAAAGTCAAAATACACTGTTTAGAAAAACTGCAAATAACTGTTCTGTATAGAGAGTAAGAAGGGGGACACAATAGATTATTGAGGTTGGTTGTTGTAATGTAACACAATCTGCAATAAAACAGTAATACATCTAGCTACCTATTTCACATCTGAAAATTAAGAAAACGTTTCTTTGTTTGAATTTTGTAAGATTTGCAAGTCTGATTCAGAGATTTCTACACTTCTGCATTCGTGAGCATCAGTCAGTTGATATGGGGACATTACTTTGCTAGCTTTAGGCATCTGGCGGCAAAGGCTTACAAAGAAGGGAGAACAATTCTTCTGTATTTTAATGATTCATCTGTCTGACTTGAAAAAGTCAAAAATTTTAAGGTACGATAATAGGTATTTGTTTGCAACTTGGAAAGTGTCACCAAGTAGTCCTCTCCTTTTTACACATGATATATTTGATTATCGGTTTACAAGATGATATGGCACCTTGTGCAATGAACCAGGGAAACTACTACTCCAATACTAATGACATACTTGTATCTATACTGTGTACTGAAATTCAAAATACAGATGGCATGACACTGAGACCACTATGAATTATGCCATTAAACATGTTTGACCTACCGGAGGGCCCTTACAAAACATACCATTCTTTAGTTACTAAGTCCATGGCTGAGTAATGTAGAAGTAATCTTGCAAGATTATTCTTCAGAAGCTTACAAAGCCTGAACATTTTCAGTTCACTTTATTTGGTTCCAGCCATTTTAGAATAGCATGGAACTTGATAATGTTCTGTTGCTGCCCTTAGTGAGACCTATACTTGTATTAAATGTGGAGGAAATTGCAATCAAGTACTGCATATTTCCACTTGGGAAGACTGGACAGTCTGTTTGCCTTAGAAACAGTAAGTATAATTATTTATACCCATCATTTAGACTGGGAGAGCATGTTTTGTTAAGTTATTTATGTAGCCTGTGTATCTTCATATGGGTATGTTCATGTGAAACAGTTCTTGTATGTCTACTTTAGATGCCTGAAATCAAAACTGATCATTTTGTCAGGTATTTAAATATGAAATTCAACAGACTGTAGAAATGGAATCCCTCACTCAGGTTTGTTAACCCTGCCAACTAAGGTAACTTTTTCCCAAAAGTCCTCATCATCAGGAAGAACTGTTTAACCAGTAAGAAGAACCTGCTACCTCTCTCTGTCAACAGTAATAGATTGACGACCTCTACTGTAACATTGTATTAGTAGAATATCAGTGGCATAATGCAAAAATGATGTGGCTTCCACGAAAGAATGTGATAAGGGGTTCAATGTCTACAATTTCTCGCAAATTCACATGGGCTTTGGGATAATTAGGGCCCCCTGAATGTTTGGAGGCCCCTAAAGGTTAGGGTCCTGGTGCATTGCAGGGACTGCAGAGGTTTGTGTTATGCCTCTGTGAGATATATCTTTAAGATATTAGACGTGTGCCTAATAAATAATGCTGGACTTGGTGGGGTGCTACAGGCTTTCCAGGTAAGATATGTGAAGCTATGCCAGCAGAGGTTCTAGGAGTCCTTGCAAAACCTTTTGGAAAAAAAATCAATAAATCCATATTTGACTAAAGACCTTGCATCCCAAGGTAGTCTTCAAAAGAACCTACCACCATCAAAGAAATGATCTTTTAGGTGTTTTTTTCACAGCAAGTAGTGTTAAATCAGCATCTGAATTTGGTCTTGATGGGGCAGCTACTAAGCTGCTACGATGAGCTAGGACCCACCTTGCTGCCCCATTTGAGGCCAAACCACCTTGCTTAAACTTCCCCACCATGTCAGTAGGAAATGTTCACTTATTGTGCTCACTCCTGCCAACACCAGTGAGCCACCACTGCCAACACTAGGCCTGGGCGAAGCACTACGCTACGCTCGCGTAGTTTGCGAAGTTCGCGCTACTTCGCGCTACGCGAACTGCACGTAGCACAGTGCGAACACGCGTAGCGTAGTGTTGCGTAGTGCTGCGGTCATTTTTTGCTTGCTCGCGGTCCTCAACGTCAAGTTGGCGACCGCGAGCAAGCAAAATGACATCCTGGCGAGACTTTTTCCTTGTTCGCGATCGCGAGCATGGAAAATAAACCTCCCGGCGAGATTCCCAACGCGAGAAGGTCAGGTTTCTCATTGCGAGGGGTCGCGTATGCTCGCGACCGCTCGCGATGAGAAACTACCAGTTCGCGTTGAGAAAGCTGCAGCTCGAGTAAAAATCTACTCGAGCAGCAGAAAACTACAGCTCGCACTGTGCAAGATGCCATTTTCAATGATTGCACAGTGCCGGTTGCTTGTCCGCACTGTGAAATCATTGAAAACAACATCTTGCACAGTGCGAACATGTTACTTCGCAGTTCGCGAAGTGCTACGCGTAGCTCGCGTAGTGCGAACTTCACTTTGCGTAGCTTCGCGAAGTGCTACTTCGCGAACTACGCCCACCCTTAGCCAACACCAGTGAAAGACCTTGCTTAAACTTCCCCACCATGTCATCAAAATGTTTCACTTATTGTGCTCACTCCTGCCTACACCATTAGATGAATGTTATGGTAGCCGAGTAGTAGTAGTAGTATAGAAACAAACCCCCTATGAGTGCTGGTACTTCACCAAAGAAAATACAATGATTTTGATGTGCTGTGAGTTGTGTCCCCAGGCTTTAGCGTCAATGTTGATTTTTCTGGTTCCCTTCTGTTTGAAATGGGATTTCTGGTTGACTAGGGTAGGTACCTAAGCCAGGCAAATCCTACCACTCTTGTCAGGGCAAGTAAGGTACACATTAAAGATAACCTGTGCTCACCCTATGGTAGCTTAGCGCAGAGCAGGCCAAATGTGTAAAGCAATTGCACAACACACTCACACCATTAACACAATGAATACACTCCAAAAGGGACTCCGCACAAGATTATTTAAAATATATTTCCATATTGTGTATATATATCACAAGACCAAAACAACATGAACCATAAATACTGTGCATGTAATGCAAATACTGCAATGTTACTCATTACCCTGACAAGGTAAGAATCATGCGTAATAACATCAGTACATCCTTAGGGCATGAAATGCATCAGGTTATAGTAAAAAAGGTACATAAATCACCACTTTAGGGTAAGTAATGGAATCCTGGTTTGGAAAACACACAATTCACTATATGCAATCATAGGGCACCGATACACCTGTGCTTCTTCTAGGTTAAACGCGGTAGATTTCATGTCTTTTTGCAAGTTTATGATAGGGGGCCTCACTCGAGGACTCACCCCATATTACCACCAATCCAAGGAACACAAGGCCCCAAGGTATATATTAACACAGGGGGGCACTCACTTTCAAATTCTGCGGAGAGACCTTGCTGGGAGCAGAAAAGGCAGCTGCCCTCAAATGTGCAGAGCAGCTAACAACAACTTAGGGAAGCTCAGCTCCTTGTAAAGTGGGATGCCAGCGAAAGAGCGCGGTGTGGCGATGGCTCATTTTATGGTCCCCACTGTACCTTTGCTGATGCACCGTGAGCGCTACTTGCTCATCCCGATGCTATGTCTCCAGTCAGAATAGAGCACTGGGGTTGTACCACATCATCTTCTATCCACAATTCTGTGCTCAGGCCTCTTGGGTTGGGGAAGGGAGCCGGATCCACTGGTGTCACTCAACCAGCTGGCTCAAGAGGAAGTGCCACACTGAGGGATTCTTGCAGTGCGGTGCTGCATCCGGCATGACTGTCTACCTGATGGGCCCCTCGGAATGGGGTTCTAACAGAGCAACAGTCAATTAAGCCAAACAGACACAGCGAGCTGGGGCACATGCTGCTCCAAATTAAATGCAGAGGGCTGGGGCACACACCGCACCAAATGAAATGCAAAGCCCTGGGACACACGCTGCTCCATTGCAAGATGAATTGTTCACCCCCCACTGCATGAAGTAATCACTTTGCGCTGACTTTTAGTCCCAACAAGACCTGTGCTGGACTCTCCAACTGTTGAGTTCTAGGGCAGGGGCAAACAGGGAGAATCTTGTAGGGTCCTGAGGTTTCCATGACCAGGGAGGGGGAGAAGTCCACAAGCCCTGGCAGAGCACTGGGACGCAAAGAGATGGCCAGGTGGTAGGCCAGCACTTAAGGCAGTCAGCACAAATGGTGGTACCTCCTAGCAGTTCAACAGTCATCTTGGCAAAACAGAGTCAGGGAACAGCATCCAGCAGGGCAACAGCAGAAAATAAGTCCAGTGAGTCCTTTAGGCCACCAGAAAGTAGCAGGCAGCAGGGCAACAGCAGAAGAGTAGTTCAGATAAGTACTTTGAGCAACGCAGCACTCCTTCTGACAGAGGTTTGGTTCAAGTTACAAAAGTGCTCTGAAAACATGTCGTCAGACACCTTGTACTCACACTGAAATTTGTCTTTGTTCAAGGGGGACTTCAAAAGAACCATTAAAAGTGCACAACAGTCCCTTTCAACCCAGGCCTGGCTCCAAACATCAGTAGAGGGTAAATTAGCCCTTTGTGTGAGGGCAGGACACAGTCTAAAACAAATGTAAAGTGTGAATGCCCTTCTCTCTCCCAGCCTGTGAAGACCGTCAGTATGCAGATGTAACCCTGTCACACTCAACACTTCCTGTGGGATGGCTGTCTGGAAAGTATGCACAAAGAATAGCTGTCACCCAGGCCTATACGTGGATTGGAGTCAGGTTGCAAAGAACAAAGAGTCATAAGCACAGCAAAATTCCCACTTTCGAAAAGTGGCATTTCTAAAATAGTAACTTAATATCCAACTGAACCAGTAAGCGGGATTTATCACCACTATTCTATTCTAAACATACCGAGCATGGCAATGCTACTGTTTTGAGATCAGGAATTACCAACTAAAAATATATAAGGGAATTCCCAATGCTAACCTATGAGAGGTGTAGGCCTCACAGTAGTGAGAAACAAAAAAGGCTGTTTGTCACTACCAGGCCATACCACAAAATAAAGGCGCATGTCCCTACTTTCGCCTAACCATCACCCTGCCCATAGGGCTGCTATTAGACCCAGTGGTTTCAAACTGGTTGGGACGCAGAGAAGCCAGTCTGAATCCACAGTTCCAAATAGGAGGAGTACAGTATGCTGGTCCGATAACCTCTTCTCACCCTCTGGTTGCTTGGCACCGAGCAGTCAGGCTTATCCTCAGGATTCGAGTATAAAGTATTGGCACAGCACCACCTTCAGAACACACTGCATATACCACAAAGACTCCACAAAGTATGTACAAAACACTTGTCTGTGTATTACACACACACACACTGAAATCAGCATGAGGTACACATTGTATATTTACTCTACAGTTATACTCAATTGACAAACTTCTCTATTGAAATCAAAACAAAACGCATTGTATATACACTTTACAGTTATATGCAATTATCAGACTTTCCCATGACCAGAAAAGTCAAACAGTCACAGGTCTTTGACTTCGCCTCGTAACCAGTCTCTCAGTCTTAAACTACAACAGCCAATGATACACGTTGCCCTGGCTTACACCTCCTTGTCTAGACAGTAGGAATCACCTAACACAGAAAGAAACAGTTACTTAGTATTGTCCATCCAGATTAGACCTCCAGGCATCCGGTGGCACCTGTACGAGTGTGAGATTACTATCCCCATTGTAGAAAAAGGCTGTGACCCAGGAAGTTGGCGCGCTTACAAGTCTGAGAAAATATTTTCCCTCAAGCAGAGGTGTGCCGTAGCTCCTGACATTCAGCTGTAGGTTGCCACTATGGAACACAAAACCCCTTGGGCCAATCTGGAGGCCGAAGACTGTCTCAGCTCCCAACTCAGGTTCCCCCCAACACCCCTTGGACACCACACGCTCTGGAGCCCAAACAAGCACAGGTCCCCTGGTTGGAAACATTGGTCTCTCGGATTTTGCAAGCTTCCCCCTCACTTCTCGAACTCCTCACATTGTGGCACCATAGGTGGCTGCTGATCTCCTGCACACTCCTCTGCACAGCATGATGATGTTGCACATCATGGTGGCCCTTGTTCCAACCATAATCACTTCCACCTGTCTCCTCCACACCCTGTGAGGTCCGTATGATCCCGTGAAGATAGTGAGATCCTTTGTGTCCCTGGGATCTTATGGACAGGAGTAAGGACAGGAGTAAGCCTGGTAATAAAACTTTGCACCGCTCGCTTAGTATGCAGAATTCATCAACTCTGCATCCTGCTGAGAATGAAGAGATACTGATAAACTCAGCTCTCTGCAGCAGAGCAGAGTTTTTTTTCCATTGATGCGCTCATAACATCGTTTCATTGCATGGAGAGTGCGGCAAGACTTGCCAGGCACTCACAAGCATTCACAAGATTTTCTACCTACCCATCAACTACAAAGTGATTTTGCGGGCACTAGCACGGCTTTAGACTGTGCCAGCGACTTACGGCACTTCTTTTGTGTTGTAGGCTTGCACAATAGAGTGCAATCGCCCACGGCTGCAATCTGTATAAGATTATCTCATCGAGAAGCAGCTAAATCTCCTTAAAAAGACATTTTGGAGTTATAAATCCTCTCAAATGGATCTTTCGCATTGGTTTTTTTGTGTGAGAAGTCCTTTTTTTATTTGACTTTTTTTTCCAACAGGAAAGAAGTGTCCTAGAAATTCCAAATTCCTGTTCCTGTCCATCTGGCTCCTCCCAGTGCTTTGTCCAACTCCTGGTCACTTCTCATTAACTTATTTGATATCACAAATAAGTTAAAAAACAGTTGCATAAGGGTGTTGTTTCTATTTATAGAGGGCATGCAAAAGGATATTTTTGTAATTTTATTCAATTTTTAATCAATTGTGGTGGGTGGCCTGCAGTTTCAATAGAGACCTAGTTATTATTTGCATGTATTTTTTCTTCTTTTATAACAGAAAAATTTTGCGTGGTTCTGTGCATTTTCTCCATTTGCAATTAAGTCTGTCAATGGGCTTTCCAGACATTAGGCCCAGTACTAATCATTGGTGCATGAAACAACTGTTTTAGTGGCGTCTGTTGAATTGAAACATCATTGAGGCCATATATGGAATTGGATTAAGTTCCAAAATATTTTTTTTTGTTTTTGTTTTGGGTATTTCACGTTTTCTTTTCTGCAAACAGTGTATAGGTGGGGAAATATACCAGATGCCTGTGTGGTGTTGTAAATTCCTTTTAGCCCGGTTATTTTTTTATTTTTGGCATTGCTGAATTAATGCTGATTTCTCCAGTGTTATCATGCCTTCTTTGTCAGGCCTGTGTGGTAGTATGTTTGCCAGAGGCCACCAACTGTCTTTGTTTCCCGTGCCATGTGGCAAGGGACCATTTTGTATGGTCAGTGTCCATAGACCTGCATGTTTTCTTTGTTTTCCATCCCTCCTGCTTGTTTTTTTGACCATGTGACTGGCAGCCATTTTGTGTATGCCGCCAGTATGCTTTTTGCCATAGGCCTGCATGTGTTCTTTGTTGTGGCCATGCGCGCTTTCTTGTTGTTGTTGTTTTACCATGTGCCTGCAACCATTTTGTGTATCCAGCCCCTGTGCCTTTGCCAAAGGCCTGTATGTGTTTTTTGTTGTGGCCATGCTGCTTTGCTGGTTGTTGTTTGACTATGCAGCTCACAGCCATTTTTGTAGCCAGACAGCGTGCTTTTGCCATAGGCCTGTATGTGTTCTTTGTTGTGGCATGCCTGCTTGCTGGTTGTTGTTTAACCACGTGGCTAGCAGCCATTTTTCGTAACAAACTAGTGTGCTTTCGCCATAGGCCTGCATGTGGCTTTGTTGTGGACATGTCTCCTGTTTGTTGCTTGTTTGACCATGTGGATGGTGATCATTATGCGTAACCAGCCAGTGTGCTTTTGGCATAGGCCTGCATATGTTCTTTTTTGTGGTCATGCCTCACTTACTGGTTGTTTATGTTATTTGAACTTGTGGCTTGGGGCATTTTGTGTAGCCAGTCAGTGTGCTTTTGCCATATGCCTGCATGTGTACTTAGTTGTACCATGCCTCCTTGCAGGTTGTCGTTGTTGTTGTTTAACCATGTGGCTGGCAGCCATTTAGTGTAGCCAGCCAATGTGCTTTTTTCATAGGCCTGCATGTGTTCTTTGTTATGGCCATACATCCTGCGCGTTGTTTAGCAATGTGGATTCTGGACATATTGTGCAGGTGTCACTGTGCTTTTGCCATAGGCCGGCATGTGTTCTTTGTTGTGGCCATGCCTCCTTGCTGGTTGTCGTTCTTGTTTGACCATGTGGCTTGCAGCCATTTAGTATAGCCAGCTAATGTACTTTTGCCACAGGCCTGCATGTGTTCTTTGCTGTGGCCATGCTTCCTGCTTGTTCTTTGTTTGTCCCTGTGGCTGGTGGCCATTTTACATAACCAGCCAATGTGCTTTTGCCATAGGCCTGCATGTGTTCTTTGTTATGGCCATGCCTCCTTGCTGGTTGTTGTTGTTTGACCATGTGGCTAGCAGCCATTTTGTGTAGCCAACCAGAGTGCTTTTGCCATAGGCCTACATGTGTTCTTTGTTGTGGCCATGCCTTACTAGCTGATTGTTTATGTTGGTTGACCTTGTGGCTAGGGGCCATTTTGTGTAGCCAGACAGTGTTCTTTTGCCATAGGCCTGCATGTGTTCTTTTTTGTGGCCATACCTCCTCATTGGTTATTGTTGTTGTTTGACAATGCGGCTGGTGGCCATTTTGTCTAGCCAGCCAGTGTGCTTTTGCCATAGGCGTGGATGTGTTCTTTGTTGTGGCCATGCCTCCTGCTTGTTGTTTGACCATTTGGCTGGCGGCCATTTTTCTGTGTTATTTTTTAGGCCTAGTAGCTCAATGCCCATACTAAATGCACTATATGAACAGTGATTTATATAATTATTTTTTAATTATTTACCTGCACCACTCCTAGCCTCCCAAATCTCTCTGCCTTTCCCATGGTAGTCCCTTTCCCCTAGAAAATCAGAAATGTATTTTACATTTTTTATATTTTTTATACATTTTTTACAACTTTTTTAATATGATTTACATTTTTATTTTCATTAATTTAAATTTTTCTCCATTTTTATTTTTTATTTCTCCCAATTTCCTAACATCCATCAACCCTATGTCTGCCATAGATGCAGAGCTGCACAACAGCATTAATATTCTAAGGATTCTTCCGTTGTCACCTGCACCTCCCTAAGTGCCACATCCCAACTTGATGCACTCAAAGCAAACAGTTCCATCTGTTTGTTGTTGTTCTTTCGTATCCCTCGTGAGTTTACATGAAAATTTATGTTGATGTGGTTTTATGAATTGATACATTGTATTGTTATTAATTATTTATAACTTAAGTAACCACACTAAATGATATTATTTATACTACTAATTCAACTGCAACAATGTCACATTTCAATTATGTTTTTCTTGCTTGTTTGATTTTAGGTGCATAAGAGAAGAGACATCACCCACAGTACTGCCAGACAAAAGGCCTGTGCACGAAGTGATGCATGACCACACAACGCAGACATCTCTTCAGCTGGTAAATCTAAGTGTCAATGCCAAATGACAGCTTCAAGATGGCCAGAAAGAAAGGTGCTACCAAGAAAGTTGCCAGTGATAAGAAGGAGCTTACCACCACTGGTATGTCGCCCCAGTCCTTTTTCGGGTACAAATTTGTGCCTGCCACACCGGCCTTCAGGAAGCAAGCTGGGAGCAGCACTCCCGCATCAGTGGTCCCACCCCATCCTAGCCCAAAGTCCATGTCTGGCACCATCAACACCTTCAATACTTTTGAATTAAACAAAAAAATCACCAAAATTCAAAAAGACATTAGATTCTACAACGTACACAAAACATACCCCTATCTACGCGACAAATTTTTTAATACCCCATACTTTCCTCCCAGAACACGCAATTGGGGCAGGTACCGTAACAATCAACAGATCACCTTCTCTGACTCTTCCAACACTTCAATTGAAGAATCAGACTCAGGGGAAGGTCCCAGCACCTCAAGAGCCATCAACAGACCACCCCCCCTTTTACCACAAGGTTTTTTAGGACCAAGCCGCGGACGCGGCCAACAACAAACCAGAACACGCACAAATCGTCAATACCAACCTCAATTCTCAGGAGAGAGACAAACACGAAACAGATTTTACCAATGGGGACCCCCGCAATAATTTCACAGCCCCCACCATCCATCCCTCCTTCATCCCAATCCATACCTATCTTTAATCTCTCTAACCACATCCTCTCCAAAGATGAAACATCTGTCCTCAGCCGAGGCCTCAGTTTTGTTCCCACAGAACGTACCAACTTCCTAGACCTACAATCTAACCTCTTGCTATTCTTTCGCAGAAACCGGCTCAAACAATTCTTTGCTGACAAACCACAAACCACTCTACACACTTCCCCCAGCTTCCATTCCCCGTCCACCTTCAACCCTCCCTCGTGCAGCATGCCCCCTGAAATCCTCTCGTTTGAACGCAGTGTTCTTCGGGAAGTCAAGGACCTTCAAGCTGAATTTGAGTTTGTCCCATACAACCTTCCTCTTACAGAAAAACAAGCCTTACTCTCCCTGAAGAATTAACCTGATCTTATCATCAAACCTGCAGACAAAGGGGGTGGCATAGTAGTCATGAACCTTGAAGACTATGACATTGAAGTCAAACGTCAACTGTCCAATACCCTCCACTACAGACCCCTGCCCAATGACCCCCTACCAGATCTCAAAACCAAAATACAACTAGTCACTGGACGAGCTAAATCACTCAACATCATCTCACCCAAAGAATACACCTTTCTCAACAATCCCCACCCCCGCACTCCGGTCCTCTATGTCCTACCCAAGGTTCACAAAGACAGCACCCATCCCCCGGGACGCCCCATTGTCTCGGGATGTGGGTCTATCCTTGAGCCCCTGGGAAAATATATCGATGCCATCATCAAAGACTGTGTCCCATCCACAGACACTTTCATCAGAGACACTATGGACCTTATCCTCACCATTGAGGATAGACCATTTGACACCAACACTGACCTGATGGTTGGTCTGGATATCGAATCACTATATACTAATATCCCTCACAAAGAAGGCCTCGAAATCATACAGTGCCTACTTGAGACCAGACCCAAACCCACTCTCATACCCACTGACTTCATCATGGATCTCCTCCGTATCGCTTTAGAAAACAACTATTTCCTATACCGCGATACCTTCTACCTTCAAGTCAAAGGCGTCTCAATGGAAGCTTGCTTCGCTCCCAACTTTGCCATTCTTTTTGTCCACCACTTGGAGAGCACGCATATCCTCACTGCCAACAACCCATTCCTCGACCACATCACGCTCTGGCGTAGATACATCAATGACATCCTTCTCTTATGGAAGGGCTCGACCCTTACCCTCCTTTCTTTCATTGACTGGCTCAATCAATCCCAAGCTAACCTCTCCCCTTCCTTGACATCACAATACACGCGGAAGACAATAAAATTGGCACATGTCTTTATTGCAATCCCACTGAAAGGAACACCCTAATCCAATACTCCAGCTACCATCCCAGAGGCCTCAGGGATGGCCTCCCCTTTGGACAATTCCTCAGAATCCGCAGAAACTGCAAATGGCACAAAGACTATTTCAGGGAATCTGATACCCTAATCCAGAGACTTCTTGACAGAGGGTACCCCAAAAGACTTGTCTCCAGAGCACGCAAGAGAGCATGGTACTGCCACAGAGAACATATTCTCACCCCCAACTCAAAAAGACCATGACCAGGATTCCATTTGTATCCAAATTTAGCCCCTGCAGTAACAAAGTCAGCAAAATCATCAAACGCAACTGGCGTTTGCTTCAACCATTTGAAACATTTAAGGAAGCCCCTTTGTTCTCTTATCAGAGAGGCAATAACATAGCCACTCATCTGGTACATGCCATCACTTGGCCATTGGAACCTAAAGGCAACAACACGATCACCACTGCCTGGGGCCTACCCCCGGTCATAGGCCACTACAAATGTCAATCCTGCAGTGTCAGCGATCTCACAATCAACACGAAAGACTTCCAAGCAAACAACAACACCTACAAGCTCAAAACCATGACCAATTGAAGATCACAAAATGTCATCTACTCGATCCGATGCCCATGTGACCTTGTTTACATTGGACAAACCACCCAAATGATCAAACAACGAATAATCCAACACAAAAGTCAGATTAATTGCAAAATACTTACTGCTCCCCTGGTCGCACACTATATCCAGTAGAATCACCGTGAGACAGACATCTCTTGGCAAGTGATAGATCAACCTATCCTTCCCATAAGAAGCGGTAACATGTCCGCTTTGCTCAACAAACTTGAATGCAAATGGATGACCATTTGCAACTCTGTACAAACAGGACTCAACACCCTAGACGAATGGAATTGCACAGTCGCACTCTGAAGCTGTCCCCCCAGCATCCTCACCTCTCCCTTCCTGGCTCTCATTCTGCAATTGATTGTTTTTCTATTTTCTTTTATCTTAAGTAACATGCCCTGCGCCCAATGTCAGTGTTTTGTCTCCCCTTTTCCTCCAAATTGTTTATCATTTATGTGCTTTCTTACTTTTGATATTATTGTATTCATTACTCGTTTCACGTGATCTCTAGTACTTCCTTTGATAGATCCATCTCATTGCAAGTACCGCTAGCGTGATTCGTTGCATTACATTTTAATTCAATGTAATTTTTGAATTCATGTTCTAGTAAAATATCCCCCACCTTTCACAACTGTATAACTTGTACCATGAATGGTTTCTGTCCTTCGTTATGTTCACCTATATCCAACCAACCTTCTTGGCTCTCCTAGTCCTTCCTTTACCTTCCCTCTTCGCTTCCCGTGCCTCCTCTGACCTTCCTCCTATCACCTTCTCAGCTTCTCCCTGGCATGCCGCCCTCTGTTGTCACCTGACCTGGAAATCACCGCCTTCTTAGGTCCGCACACTCGCGCCTTCTCCTCACTGGCTTTCACTGCCTCGGAGAGTCGCCAGCACCGGCACCCCCGCTGTCTTCCGCATTTATTGCTCAAGTAAGTTTCTAGCAGCCGCACGCTACTTCACCGGCCGGCCACTAGCTCCCAGTGTCCGGTAAACAACAATTCATTAACCCCGCCCTCCCTTTCTTCCCCCAGCCTCACTCTACCGGCTCCTCATACCGGCACGGATACCTCGAGACACCTGGGACACTCCGACCTGCGATTCCAGCACGGTCATGCTCCCCAACGGGTACCTATTTACTCGTGTACTTCTCCTCTCCACAGGACTGCCCGTTCTGCGCTCTGACCCCTTTCCCTTGCTTTCCCAGCTCGCCCTGACATTCGAACACCACGGGCCCTTGGACCTCTTACCGGCCCACTAATTGATGACCCACTTGGCTCTTCCCCCGCGGTTGCACTCCTCCAGGTAACCCCGTCTCCATCCCTCTCTGTCTCACGCTTTCCCTATTCATCCACTTCCCCGTGTTTGTCTTTCAACCTTTTTTTCCCCCTCTCCTTCCCTCCCCCAATCCCCTTCCTTCCCTCCTTTTATCTCTCTCTCCCTTTCCGTTCTCTGCCTCCCCCGCCTCTCTTCCCCCCCTTCTCCGCCACGCCTTTCTCTCCCCCCTGCCGACCTATCCCCTGACTTCCCCCTTTTCTTCCCTGTACAGCACTTGTTCAAATTAACAACCTGGTCCTGAGGATGATCCTGATTGACAAGGATCGAAACGCCGTCGACTATTCAGCGCCACACCTTAGCGCATTGCTCCTTTGGTTCAACCAAATAACTGTATAATCTATTGAAAGCAATTTTTGAACCATTCTTCACTGTACATATACAGTTGCACTTTGTGCTGTGTTCGCTGTCACACACATTGCCACTTGCTTCGCCACTTGTTTTGCCACTTGCACTTTATAGCACCAAGTTCAATGTCGGGTTGTTTTTCTGCATTACCTTGCTCACAGTGCTGACACAACTGTCCTTGACTACATGTAAATATATGATGCCTTGTGCACTTCTTTAAATTCAATGACTAAGAGTTCTCCTTTTTCCGGTTTGCAATGGTCTTTGACATGCTCTGTCTAAACCGCCTTTCTTCAATTACACAATTTGTGATATTGTTGTTCATTATCTCTGGCACAGAGGAGGCCACTCTAATTATGGTACAATCGACAAGCAGTGACGTTGAATTTGATTTATCTATTTCACAAAGTAGTACCCAATCATTGCCAGAAACTCATTGAAGTGGACTACAACAGCTGCAGACAGCAATAGTAGGTCCTCCTGAAGAAGGAGCACTTCAGGATATTGAGCCTCATGATGAGGAGAAGAAGCCGATCTTGCAGAAGATCCATTGTCTTTCAGATCTCCAGCAAGAAAAAGGAGGGTACTCCACCATCTTCTTCACCAAGCTCCCCTTCTGGTGATGAAGACTCCACTTGGATGCTGCCTCAGTCTGAGACATGCCAGGAGAGGCTAGTGAAAAGGAAGGTTCCTGAAAGCCTTAGAGTTATGGTTGAAGAAGAGGATGATAACTAGCCAGTCCTTATGGATGTTAGCCTAGCCCCAGTGGAGACCGACGGTACCCCATCTCCACCTGCTCTGAGGGATGTGGCACAGATACTTCAACTGCCACTGCCAGATTCCATAATTGGAAGGCCCCGGCTGCAACCTACATCCACAACCACTTCAGTAGAAGTCGGCACGGCAGAGAGGCAAACGTCAAAATACCCACTTCTCTCAAAATTGACAGTGGTATCTGTGTCAGAAAGTTGATCTCCCCCGTTCGTGACTTTTTTGCTGTTAGCGATAAGAAGCCAAATATTGCCATATGCTCCATTTGCAAAGCAAGTGTTAGTCGAGGTAAGCTTAGTACAAACTATGGTGGTGGAGGTCAAACAACCCATTTGAGAAAGTACCATGCAATCTGCTGGGGTATGCTCCTTAGCAGCCAAAAAACTGTTGGTGAAGGTGGTGAGAGCAGGGAGTCTGATGCAATCACAATGGAAGGTGAAGGTAAAGAATTGAGTGACATTTTCATTACAAAAATCAGCGCTGTCCCCAGCAGTGCAGTAGTATCACCCACATAAGCAACATTGCAATGGCTCAAGACTCAGAGTCAGGTCGGGACACCAAGGCAAAAGCAAACAGTGGCTGCCCCACTAAAACACACTATTAGTCTACCACTTTCTACTCTCAAGGAGTCTCCTACATCAGTGGCACCAGAAAAGAAATACAAACAAGCTACTATTCCTGCCATGTTTAGGCATGATAGGCAGTACAAACGCAACCACTAAATGGCACATTTGTACAAAAGGAATCTGGCTAAAATGTTAGCACTGGACCTCCTCCCTTTTTCTTTTGTAGAACAAGTGGGTTTTCTAGAACTTGTGATGACCATCTGCCCAAAATGGAAGGTTCCCAGCCAGTCGTATTTTGTCAGAGTTGCTGTTCCAGTGCTTTTTACACTATCCCCTTGATGATGACCAGCTGCCAACCCACTGATTACATATGCCTCATGGCAAAATGGATCTCTTTTGTGGGGGTTAGAGAAATGATATCTGCAGGCGTTTAAACTTCTGAAATATTTATTGCAGCTCAGAAGCATGCAACAGTAGCCATGCTCGTCATGGAGAAATCCCATACAGCTGCAAACATCTTGGATAACTTGAACAACAAGGACTTTGAATGGCTGTGACCCAGAGAGCTTAACATTAGATTTGTGGCCACGAACAATGGCAGTAATATGGTTAAGGCCATGACATATGGTCGCAATTTCAGGGTCCTGTGTTTGGCATACTGCACCAATATCATTGTACAGGACTTTCTAAAAAAGAAGACTGAGTCAGCAACTTACTGTCCACGAGCAGAAAAATTTGCACTAATTTCAGCCATTCTTTTAAAGCCCCGCAGCAGTTGAGCAAAATCAGTGCGATAATAGAATGCCAGGCCCTCATCCAGGAGATGACATGTTGGAACTCGTCTTATTACATGTGGCAACATCTGTTTGAGCAGTACAGACCGATCAATAAATAAGACATTCAAAAAAGGGATGCAACTGTGAAAGGCATCATCATTGGAATCGATCAATGGGGCCTAGTCAAATGCCAGATAGAGATGCAGCTTCCTTTAAATGTTTTTACACGGAAAGTTAGCAAGGAGGGTTCAAGCTATCCTATTGTTGTATATGCTATAGGAACAGCTTATGGAGGTGTCTGAAATCTCCGCAGGTGTAGATGAAAAAACAGATGCGCGTGAGTTAGTGGAGTTCTTAATCCTTCTCGTATTTGCTAATACAAGGCTGCAAAGAGATGTTGAGTCATCCAAACATCACATCTGTTCCCCAATTCTTGATCCACTGTACAAACATTTACTGGCCATTTTCATTCCTGTTTTAAACTACAAGACATGGATTGCTGAGCAAGCCAGCAACCTAGAAAGAGAATTAGAGGCCCACTCACAGGCCATGTTCTGGGATGCAGCCTTCAACTTCCATAGAGCCTGACGGCAGTGCTTTTGGCTCGCAGCAGCCAAAACCAACAACAAGAACACCAGCAACAACATCAACAGGAACAGGAGCCTCTGCCCCAAAATTTGCATCTGATTGGTTTCTAAAGGCAGGGCTTAAGTCCAGTGCAGATTCAAAGGTAAATGAGGTCCAGCAAGGTGGCGAACCCATGACTATTAAGATGTCTATCTGGATCAAAACCCATTGGTGTATTGGTATGGGAAGAGGCATCAATGACCATTTCTCAGCAGACTGACAATAAGCCATCTGGCTTGCCCAGTAGCCAGTATGTCTGCTAAACATGTGTTCAGTACAGCTGGTGCAGCTGTCACAGTGAGAAGGACTAGTCTCTCCCCCCAAACCAAGGAGAAATTAAACACGATAAAAATGAATCAGTATTTTTTTCACCACCCAATGACACCATGCTGAAGTATGACAGGAGGAGAATGAGGGTGATTTGTCAGACTTAGGTCATGGTACTGTGTTAGGTGACCAACTTCTCTGAGAACCACCTAAGTTTGAAGACAAACTATACTCCCGAGACTACTGAGTAGGCTTGGACAACCATAGAACTTTCTGTCGCTGATATAGCGAGGGCAACATTATATTATTTTGTTAGTTTGTGTCTGACTGACTAATGCAGCCCTAACATATAAGACACATGTATGGCTGGATTGGAGTTGAACCAGTGTGCAGTGAAACAGCCCCCCCATTCCTTTCATGGAAATTGGAGAGACATTGCCTGTCTCTATCCCATGCCTATCTTTTCTTAAATCCTCTAGCAGGACTGCCCCCACAATATTTGATTAACAAGACTGGCCAATGAGTGTTTCGGGAATCAAAAAGGATCAGCAATGTACCACAGTGGTTGAATTGGAACAGGTAAGTAATGCAACAATGAGTGATATATGAGTGATTGTTGTTTGTTAAGGTTAATTTATGTGGTTTTATAAAGCGCGCTGTTACCCAGAGGTGTCCTGGTGCTAGGTCCTATGAAAACAGGGAACAACAGAGAACAACCGAGAGGGAGCTTAGTTGTTAAATAGCCATGTTTTCAACTTTTTCCTGAAAGTGAGCAGATTGGGGACAGAACGAATGAAGAGAGGCAACTCGTTCCATACTGAAGATACTGAGAGTATGTTGAGATTATTCATGTGGTGGCAGACAGTGAGAGGGGGTGTTTAATGATAATTAATAAGCTTGATTGTGTTTGTGATGATTTGCAATGTTGGTGGCTTAAACGGTGTTATTTCCTGAAAGTGATTTTTTTCCTTCCCCCCTTTGACACTTAGCGAGATTTGTTTGCTTGATCCAGACTGCTTTGTTTTCTGGTTCACAATCCTCAAAGACCCAAACTGTCCATTTAGCTAACAAACACAAATCTAGTCTACATATACAAAATACTCAATGTTTCTCTTGTTCATCAACAGCATTACACTACAGGTCGATCTCTCACACTTGCATTGGGACTGGAGCTGGTACAGAGTTGGATATATTCAGTACTCAGGGTCAGGAGGATCATGGAAGGACTCAGGTATAACTACTTTAACAACTGCCAGAAGAAGGGATTAATTAACTTCAAGAAACCAACATGATGATGATTCTAAGAGGCCTACTCAACTCTGTGAACTGGTAAGAGGCTTGTTTAGCACTTTACCAGGGAAATGCAATACTGTTGAGTGTGTGTGCTGGCTGGCTCATATTTGAAACTATGTGATTGGGTGAGGAGCCTGTTTTTATAGGTAACTGGAGACAAATATGAGATGATGATGTCATATTATCTCATAATGCACGCGCCAGGCTAAATGTTATGATGATGATTATGACATTTGCAAAGTTGATCAGCCCGATACAGGCAGCCCCTTGTCTGTGATTGTTGGTTGTTGTAATTGCTCTCACTTAATTGATCGCAAGTCAGTCATAAAATGCGGGTTGTAAAACAGAAATTATATTGTAGAAAACAAGGAGAATGACAGAAGGTAAGCTTCATGATGAGTGTACCAAGAAGACTCAGGGGCAGAGCAAAAGCTTACTTATGTCCTTCTCCTTGAATATATAATATAATTTCTGATTTACAATCCACAAGCCTTCCCTTCTCCTGCACTCCTGCATAAAAGGCAAAAGTACCGTAACACTCATGCTTACATTACCACACAGATTCAGCCAGGCAGGCACCCAAGATTGGTGGACAATCAAAGAAGAAAGCAGATGCACTGCTCAATTTGGCAATATAGTATCATTTTTCTGTTAAAAATAATTCTTCAGAAATGTGTGTGTTCACTTCACTCCTGCATAATTTGTATTTACAATTTTTCAAACCTAGGTGACAGAACATTTAGATATATAATATTATAATAATTTGGATCTCTGGGGCTGACGGACTGTTTGCAATGATATTAAGTTAACTGTCTCATAGTCACTCCTTCCTTTCCACCCACAATAGATGATGGTTGGCTGTTCATCGCCCAGGTAAATATTGTCTTTGTGTAGTGTTTGTCTTTGTCACACCTTTCCCCAAATCCCCTTTCCTATCCATTCATCAAACCCCCAATCCCCTTTCCCCGAGGTATGTGATTTACTGAGGTGTGACTTGATCATTTACACCATTAATTGATCACACACTCGGTGGGGCGGATTTGGTGAAAGCAACACCAACTCAGTGCAGGATCTTCAGTTCTATTATCTAAACAATAGTCCACACTGGCCCCATTTACCCACATCATTCTTTATATAGCGTGAACTTGACCCGAAGGTATCGGGTATCAGAGCGCTTTACATGAGCACCAGTTGTGTTATACAAGAAGGCATTCTTTTTTGTTAGGCATGGGGAGATTAAGTGATTTGCCCAGAATCACAGGATGTTGTGCGTCATTGCTGAGACTGGAACCGGGTTCCCCAGATTGGAGGGCGACCGCCCTAGCCATTTGGTCGTATCCTATCACTCACTAGCATCATCATTCAGGCATTGTGTTGCGTAAATGCTTAACCTTGTCCAATCTAGATTTTGAGTCAACTTCACGATTTGAGCATTTCGTAACTTTCGTTTTAATTAAAATACTAGCTAACCATTGTTCTGAATATTTTAGTATTACTTCCTATATTTTCATTATCCGGTATTCTTTGTTGTGTATTGGTCTGGTCTCAACTGTTTGTAAAGCTAGGATATAATAAGATATAACCCACTAACTCAGTTTTTATTTCAATGTAGTTGCCTGTGATTAATAATGCTTCTGATTAATCCCACAGTTAGAGTTCACCTACATGGCTTTGGAATCTCACTACTAATTCCTTCACTGTTACTGCTACTACCACCTTAGGAAACCATGCAGCCCCTGCTTCATCTATTCAAGTAAGAGAAATATGGAGAATTGTTGTCCTTGTAGGCAATATAGGCAATGGCAAATCCCCCCTCTTTAAGAATCAATATATTTGTAGACTGCAGATTCCAGGAGAGTGGTAGGACAAGGGTACGGCATAACTCATTGTTATACACTATAAGTAGTTTGTAAAAACAGGCTGTGCCAAAAGGCAGCAGTTCAAAATAAAACACCGCCAAAAAAGATTTGCGGCATCATCAACATAAAATAAATATTTATTACCCTAACAATATAATGAATCCTACCCTTTTTTCCAACAATTGTCCCACCCCACTCCCTAAATAAATCTCCCCATCCCCAATCAATGTCCAAAATGCCCAACCAGTGTCCATTTTCCAACAACAAAGTCCACTGCAAACTGTCCCAGTCCCAACACCCACATACCCACCCTCTCTAACCACCCACCCAAAGAAGTGTTAAAAAGGAACAGAAGAAGGCACAAAACACGGTGGAACAGAAGCTTTCTGAGGTGCCCCTCCATCTGTGTCTGCCTGTTTTCTATGCATGCCAGCCGCAGCTGGATGTGGCATTGGAAGGTCGGGTCTGAAAATGAGGGGGCCAGCAGTGATCAAGGATGGCAGGTGGCTGCCAGCTGATTGCATCACTATTGTTGCTAAGAAGCTGGAGGTGCTGGCAGTTGGAAGGGGCCCTGGGCAGCTGCCTCCTTCTGCTCCTGGGCCACCAGCTGCTTGCTATCTGACTATATGGCCTCCAGCATTTTCTGCCACAGCCAGGCTGCTATAGCCTGCTGTGATGGACCAGCAGGAGTAGCTAAATTAAGAAAGAAAAAAGAGAGAAATTGTAAACAATGCTCTGTGCAAAACACTTATTCCAATGGCCCTGCTCTTTTCCAAAATGCCTTTCACTGTTACCCTGACTACAATGCAGATGAATAATATAAACGGTACATGTCACATATAAAATGACATCCTGTCTTCAGTTATTAGATAGTGGGAAAAGCGATGAACTGCAGTACAGGGAAAAGATTAAGGAACAGGATATAGATTGTATTTGGCACGTTCATCACGGACTATCCCATTTGCAAACGTCAAGGCACTTAGTCACACGTTACTCCCTGGCCTAACCATCCAGCCCACTTTTTAATTACTTTTTCCCAACAAATATATTTGCTTGGCAGTAAGGAAAGGAAACTTCACTTACTCTACTGCAGAGTAAGTTAGCAGGATTAGGCCGGGTTAATAGACATTTTACTGACCATCATCATGTGCCTAAGCTTTGGCTAGTGAGTCACTGTAGTTGACAAAAGTGGAAAGGGAAAAATTTGAGCAGGCGTTAATCTGTTATGGAAGGCATGATGAAATGTATCACTTGGCCAGAAAAATGTGGCGCATGCAAAGAATGGATGTTTCATATTTTTGGAATGCTGTGACAGAACTTAGCAAAGAATAATGGAGTGAAGTACTAGGAAGTGACTGAGTGGGCACTGGGAAGGAAGGGAGACACACCTTGTTTTTGTGTTGCCATGCATTGAAAACTTTGTAAATGCCACATTAACTCAAGCAGATACACATTGCACAGCCAACACTGCAGTGCTGAAGTGAACCATGAAGCAATTGGGTCATTATGGGTGACACTGCTGAAATGCCATGGGTAGGGACAATGGCGGGAGGTGATGAGTGGTGATAGGTGGGATACATATTATCTGCCTCACAGAAAAAATACTGTGAGTCAAGGCAGTAGACAGAAATACCACCTAACCCTTTGAATCAAAGTTTTGATAAAACCAATCCAAGCAAGGAAAGTAGGTGAGCACACTCCTATCCAGAAGAACTCCCTTGTTTCTTCATCTAAGCAATTATCCATTCATCATTGCATTGTTCTTCTAGTATTCTTAATCTTCATCATTGGCTTTGATACACACCACTTAAGCTTTACATTCCGTCATCCAGTCTTTCACTATTGAAAACCATGCATCCGACCATGGCTCTCAACGAACTTTTCAACAACATCCATTTACTCACCCACCCATCTTTTCACCCATTCACCCATCCTGCTTTAAACCACCGAGGATTCCTTTCACTAAGCCAGACTGACATCCATTCACCTGTATACCCTTTCATCCATTCTTCATCCACCCATGCATCCTATCACCCACCTATATGCATCCTTTTGCCCATGCATCCACCACTCATATTACATTTCACCCATCTTTTCTCCTTCCATCCTTTTATCCCTTTTCCATCAACCATCATTGTTAAAGTTCATTATGAACCTTTTGTCTGCTGAGTTGCAGATAGAAGAGGCCATTATCTACTCAACTCCTGCTGTTTGTGCTAAAGCGGGGAAACAGCCATTACAACATGGCTGTTTCTCTGCATGCCATTACATCGCAAGCGTTACAAGGCATGCAATATAACAACACGTAGCCATTACTACGCATTATTTTACATCTCATACGCTTTTATAACTCATGTGATGTAAAAAAAAAATGGCAAAGAGACATGCACCGCCCCTCAGAGCTGACGTGCAGCAGGAACCAGGAGGAGAGAGGAACCACAAGAAGAGAGAGGTAAGGGGGATTGAGCCTGGGGTGGGGGTTACTTTCTTAGGGTCAAAGGAGGTTGGGTGTGTCTATAGTGCAGGGTAGTGTTTTAGGGTTTAGAGCAGGGTTGGGGGGCATGCAGGGTGGTGTTTAAGTGTGGGGAGAGGTCTGGGGTCGGGGGATGGTCATGCAGGGGAAAGTGTTTTAGGGTTTAGAGTAGTGTTGTACAGGGTAGGTTTTTAGTGTAGGCAGAGGACTGGTGGTTGGGGAGGGTCGTGCTGGAGGTGGTGTGTTAGGGTTTAAGGTAGTGTTGGCAGGGATCGAGAAGGGTAGTGTTAAAGTGTAGGGAGAGGACTGGGGGTCGGGGAGCGTCATGCAGGGGGTAGTGTTTTAGGGTTTCGGTTAGTTACGGGGGTTGTGCAGGGTAGTATCTAAGTGTAGGGAGATTACAGGGGGTCAAGGGTGCGTCATGCTGGGGGTAGTGTTTTAGAGTTTAGGGTAATGTCGGGGGGTCATGCAGGGTAGTGTTTAAGTGTACGGTCAGAGGAGGGTCGAGGAGGGGGTAGGGTTTTAAGGTTTAGGGTAGGGATGGGGTCGTGCAGAGTAGTGTTTAAGAGTAGGGAGAGGACTGGAGCTGGGGAGGGTCGTGCAGGATGCAGTGTTTTAGGGCTTAGGGTAAAGTTGGGGGTCGTGCAGGGTAGTGTTTTAGGATAGTGAGAGGAATGGGGGTTTGGGGAGGGTCATGCAGGGGTACTTAGTGTAACTTACCTTTCATACTTTTACCATGAGTATACCTTTAACACACATACCTTTGCGTTGTAATGGCATGCGTGGTAAAGGCATATTTGTGGTAAAAGTATGCGATGTAATAGAAGTTTGTTGTAATTGACAACACATAGTAATACCCGCATTGTAATGGCACGCGTGGCATTAGTACACGTTGTAATGAGTCATATTCATTACGTACTTGAATCTGAAAAACAAACACCTGTACAGACTACAGCTAGTTCAAAATGCAGTGGCAAGACTGCTAACGGATATTCCTAGATTTGCCTCAGTTCGAGACGGACTACGGCAACTGCACTGGTTGCCAGTAACTAGATGAGCACAATTCAAAGCATTGTGCACGGTTTTCAAGGCACTGAGGGGCAGTACCCCAGAATTTCTGAACAGTTGCTTTGATTGGTATGTTCCGGGTAGAGCGCTGCGCTCCACCGAAGGAAGACTTGTAGCTGTACCAATAATAAAAAAAGCAAGTTGGGGAGGCAAGAGCTTTTTCTATTGTGCGGCCAAAACCTGGAACAGTTTGCCGTTGCATCTCAGGAATGTCTCGGATCTCCTTTCTTTTAGAAAGGGGCTGAAGACATGGTTAGTATAGGCACCCTTTTGCTCCAGTGAGTCAGAGTACCGTGCCAGGACACCTTTGGGTAGAAGTGCGCTTTATAAGCTCAGAGAAAAAAAATCAACAAAAAAATATTCTCTAAAGTGTGGTGTTCACGAGTCAACGCCTTTGCAATGAGTATATTACTAATTGTCAATCAGCAAGCAATATGACTTTAACAATGGCAAAGGTCCCACTGCTCAGAATGCAATTACAGCATCAGAACCCATAGTCAATATTAGCACACATCCTTTCTAGTCATTCACCACTCATAAATTAGGAAACACTTGACACTCCTGACACTCTTCCGGCATTTCTCTACAAAAGACCTATTGAAAAGACCACTCTTGCAGGTGTTGCAGTGCCAGCACGATGAGGAGCATGCCTGATGATGAAGCATGCCACCTAAGGGTGAGTGAGGGCACTTGTTCCTAAGAAACAATCTCTGTAGGTGACCCCTTCTCCTCCCACAAATGGGTAGCAAGGAGTTGTTAGTTTGAGACAGTGTACTCTTTACTTATTGATAATACTTGCGTGGGAGAACATACTCTGGACCATCCAAATCCTCCCAGTTCCCCTTTCTGTTGCTTGATAATACTGCTCAATAGTTTTTCTCTACACCCTCTTATGCTAACACAATGAGAGAAGCAGGCCCCATCATACTGAACACACCACCCGGTGCCATTACCAACCCTTGCAGGTAACGCAGACACGCTCATGTCCAACCTCTTACCAACACTGCGCCCTGTCACCAGGGAGAATTCTGATATAGCAAGAGACATGCAGAACCTTGGCATGCATCTTTTAAAGTGCCGAGTCGAGTAACAGTAATCCGTGCACACAGGCCCCACCAGGGCAAACCTGTGGCACAATCAATGAGCTACCTCCATTGATGAACAGCCAGTGCTGCAGGCCCACAGAGGAGCATTTGAGATACATGCCCTCGTTGTATGTCTTACACCTTAACAAAGGAAATACAGCTAACTCAAATCAGTCAATCGTGTATATGATGAGAACAGCGCTTTGGCACTGAATGGCAGTGTCAAACGCACTCAAAATCCTAACACTAGCATCAAGAGCAGCAAAAAACTATGAAGGGGAAAAGCAACGCGTCAAGGGAAAGCACCATGGATAAAGTCAATTCCGACAGCTAACTAGGGTCTACCTTAGGGGTGACCTAAATGTAGTGAAAGGGATGTTCACGGCTTGGCAAGTAATATTAAATGCCAAATCAATGTGGCAAGAAACTGCGCATGCAGGCTTTGCAGTGGTAGGACTAAAACAAGTTTGACAGGCTATGTCTGTGGGTGGCACAAGCACTGCTGCAGGCCCACTTTTGACACTTAAGTTACAGTCCCTGGATATATGGGATACCCCTTTAAAAAGGACGTATAAGTAAATTAAATATTCCAAACAGGTGTAGACCAAATATACCATGTTTTAGGACAAAGAGCACATGCACTTTAGCACTGATTAACAGTAGTAGAGTGCACAGAGTCCAAAGGCCAACAAATAGAAGGTCAGAAAATAGGAGGAAGAAGGCAAAAAGTTGGAAATAACCCTTCAAAAAGGGCCAGGTCCAATAAGGACTATTGTGCCTTTTCTAGCAGTCAACATGAGCGACACATAGCACTGGATCGAATGTTTCTGCCATGGAAGCAAGACATATTTCTAATTGTCACTGTTTAGCAGTTGTAATTCTGTTCCTTGACCTGCATTTTCCAGATTTTGCTGGCAGCAGACACTGTGACATCACAACTCAACTATAATAACCTATTCCTGTTGAGCAGATATGTTATTTTCCTATTACACTTGACTAGTGTTGTCACAGCTATACTGCTAGAAGAAAGTTAGACACAGGCATTTACACATTAATTGCTGGCTCCCATATATCGTAGCTTTCTAGAGTTTCACCAAAGGGTTTTTTTTTTTTTAAATTTTGTCCTTATTTGCCTCTATCACACCATTTCACTTTTCTCTTTTCTTTACCAGCCGAAATGTCCCAAACCTCATATGCTGACATGAGTTACTAGGGGTGGAGTCACTTGGAAGGCGCCCTGGAGTAGTGACTCACACCATCCGAGACTCAATATACACCAATATCCTGTGGAGGGTGACCGACCACCCTGAAACAGGTGCTATCAGCCAAGGCGGAGAAGGGCTTAATCATAGGACTCCTGATCTAGTTAATTAAATGGTTGTATCCACCAGCTCAAAAGGGGTACCCAAAATTCCTGCCTTCGACGTCCCTTGACTGTCTTGTCTAAATTAGCCACACTCTTCACAGATAATATCCAGTCTTCATACCTTGGTGAAATCTGGGATACCCAAAGTTTACAGATCTCTCTACGGGCCAACAGAATTGCATAAAGTACCAAATGTGCATTGTTTTTATTTTTTACTATTTGAGACTCTGAGAGCCCAAAAATGAATAGTAAAGCACTTACTTCGATTTGGATCTTCAAGGAATCAGATAGGAATGAATCTTTGGGCAAAGTAAGAACATGTGGAGATCATCTTCCTTCATACTGCCACACTTCGGACATGCCACATCTCCTCCTTTCCCAAACTTCGATAGCCTTTGAGGAGACCAATAGGGCCTATTCACCAAAGGGTATTGCACATTTTTAATGATTTGCCACTGCTCAACAGTAATATACTTCACCTTTATATTTTCTAATAGCAACTAAAACTGCTACTTTGCTATTTCATTGGATGGGTTGTTCTGTCATGCCAAATAATGTTACGTATTTGGATGTATGATGTTTCAACGCATGCTTTTACAACGCATGCTGTTACAACAAATTTTTTACAATGCAAAGGCTGTGACAACGCAAGTCTTTACAACGCAAGTCTTTACATCGACTTGCAGTAGATGGCGTGCTAACATTAAAAAAGGGTAATTTACTATTCTAACTCCAGTCCACGTTGCAGTAGGGAAGGTGTTTGGATAGTAAACTACACTATTTTTAATGTTAGCACGCCATCTAGTGCAAGTCGATGTAAAGACTTGCGTTGTAATGGCATGCGTTGTCACAGCATTTGCGTTGTAACAGTTTCGTTGTAATGGCAGTGCGTTGTAAAAGTTGCGTTGTAATGGTTGTTCACCTACGTATTTCTGTGACAATTATAATGGCACAGGGAAAATGTTTCCTATTGTTTAACATGGACCTATTTGTGCTTTAATTAGTTTTCTCTTCAAACAGTGGTCCTCAATTCCTCCGCCCTCCCTCCCACTTTCATCACTCACACCACTGGCATGACTTAAACCACAACTCAATATCACAATTATGATTTTCGTTGCCCGACATCTTTCAATAGCTCTGACACTTTCTACTTATCAAGTGAGTGACAAGTTCAATAAAAGTATTATCAACATCACTGCCAAAGCGTTTGCAAAAAATGCACCTTTCTGACGTGGCACACCATTTAGTTGCTGCAACCAAAGACTGTCTTAGTGCAAAGGAACAATTCAGCCGGAAGACATTCTTTGCACTCTAAGTACATGTGCACAAGATAACCTATATACTGTACTGTACTTCTTGTTACAGCAGCGTACATCCCCTCAAGCAGTTCCCCTGACTGAGACAATACTTCCAGGTTATTGTGTTCCTGTTTTAGTCAAAAGGAATACTGTGAGCACTGCCTAAAGGCACCAATGACATGCTGTCAGTTCATGGTTTCATTTTATCTGTCACTCTATGAACAAATAAGCTGCTTGAAAATAACAAGGGGAGACAACTCAGGGTCTACATGCAAAAAGAAGTATGGAGAATGAGGTGCAAGTCGACTTGAAAAAGATGTATTAATTAAGATGCAAATTATTTATAACAGCTATTTGTGTTAATATTTATGTGAAACGTGAAACAAGGAGATAAAATTGGCACGCATTTTAAATGTAAAAGCTGCTCTAGGAAGCCATTGTTATTAACAAAGGCTGCAGAAATGGCTGCAGAAATGCTTAAATGCAGGTTTTCTTTTAGCTAGAAGTGAACTTGATACTACTGAAATGTGCACACTACAATTTAGAGACTTGACCTTAGTATGACATGCTTAGAAATGTTTGTCATAGTTGCAGAAAGCTACAGTTTAACAAATATATTAAAATGTTGTCATGAAGCATCTGATTGTGATAATTAAACTTCCTATTTACACCGTATTTCACAGAATGCCTGATTAGAATAGTTGCACATATTAAAGCAGTATTTCTGGTTCATGTTAATGAAATGCTTTACTAAACAGTGTCTGAAAAGCTGATGTTTGTTTACTTTAGCATAGTTCAGAGTGTACATGATGAAACATTAACATTAGAAGGTTGAAACTGTATTCAAAGCCTATGGGAATGGAGATCATAAGATGTATGTAACAAAATTTGTGATAAAACTTTACAAGCTGCATGCTATTTCGTGGGAAAGGAAGAGCTGAACTTAGGTGAATGCTGTTGCCAGAGTGGATCAAAGAAGGAGAGAGCTGCTACACATTTTCGCCTTTTATATTAGTGCTTGTTCCTAGTGTACTCTCAACACTCATTCCATATAGCTATTCCCAGAGACCCATTTTCCTTGCCCCTTTTTGACAGTTGGGCTACTGCTGCTGCTGTTTTTCCATTGGCTTATTATTATTGCTCAATTTTGACAGATTGCTACTTCAACTGTATACTTTTGATCGAATTATTGAGACTATGCTGAGTGTCATGATCGACTCTGTGGGAAGTTCTGCTGCTTTAGTCTGATTTTGATCTTTATTCTCTCATATCTGACACTTTTCCTTTGAACTCACACTCTTCATGACTTCCTCTAACTAAAAAAATGTTATCCTGTTATTTAGAATAGGGATTTCAGTCCTTTATGGAACGCGCTCAATGCATTATTTGATTGCTTGTGCTAACCATTCTTTTGATGAGATTTCTGTAAACTTGTAAGGATTATGTGACTAATCTGAGTTCAAAGAATAAAACAATATTTACAAAGCTCTTAATGAGAAATTAAACTTTTACAACTATTTCAAACTCTCATCATTGACTGAACTTAGGATTGCTAATGTGTTTTAACTTATAATGATGAAGTAGCTCCTAGTTCAAAATATGGTGGCAAAGATCTGTCACTTGAGGTAAGTGGTACTTTAAAGCCAGTGCAGGAACAAGGCTTAACCCTGAACGTAATGGAGAAGAAAAGGTTGAACCATATTTTTTACATTTTGCCCTATCTTCCCATCAGTTTTCTGGTAACAGAGTTGTGGTTCATGCCTTGAACAAGAAGCTATAAAATATTTGCCTAAGTTAGAATAAAACACCCAAATCCTTAAATCCAATGTCTGAAGCTTCAAGAACTGACAAGGTGTTATTTTCAGAGGTGGTTGCGGCTTTGGAGATGGGAGTATTTATATGGCTGAGCTTTGTCTATTGAAATTGCATTTACTGGAGTATTATTGAGTTGAGAGTGAATGGTTGGATGACTGGAGATGTTTAGTGTTTATATGTAAAGATGTTGAAGTGTTTCAGGCTGGGCATAGCCAAAGATCCCGGGATAGATATATTGATACAAGTGCAGAAAATTCTTAAGTAGCCATTTTTGAATGGTATTTCTTCTTTGCAGGATTTTGTGATGTAGAGTGTGAGGTACCAACCCTCCACAATTGAGATAGGGACACTAATGAACTGTTGTGATTGTTCTAATATTGACTGCTATTAGCAGAACCAAATGGTGCAAAGGGTGAAGCAGCATTGATTAGATTGATTTCACACAAGTCGAGATTTCACTTGCAAATGTCAAATTCTTTTTGTGTCACGAATGTCGGAGGGTGTACAAACTTTAATATTCCAGTTGTTGAATTACTAATACAGAGCAAACAAGAATTGTTACATGTTTTGCTATTGTCATTTTAAAGATTTTTGTTAAATTGTGCAAGCACAAGAGAAATTCTAAAGAAGGATGAGCTGCTGCAAGGAGTGAGATTATATATCATCGTGGTTCTCGCTGGGATTGGTTGGTTTGTGTACTTGCATGCTGTGATTGGTGGGTGATGTCAGGGTGTCACGCTGTAACAGGTTAGTGGTTGTGTGAATATCTCTTTGGGATTTGTTAACAGGATTTCGATAAATACCAACTGTGACAGGATTGAAGTAAAATAATCTGACTATGATTGTTTTGCCCTAGGGATTTGTGAGAATCATGAAATGTTTTAAAGAGTTTTGTGAAGGGTGATGTTACAATACGGGAAGGTGAAGATGCACCTCCTGAGTTTACGCCTACACATTACATAACAACTGAACTGAGATTACATACATGTTTATGGCTTTGTCAAGGGTGCAAGATTACTGAGAAGGTCCATTAAAATTTACAAAATACAGCAGCTTTGAGACTAGATTTATTGAGAAAATGAAAGAAAAAGGTTTACAAAATGAAACCACTTCCAAGCCCCACTCAATATGATGCTTTGAATATGTGGGAAGAAGTTGCTCAAGAAAAAGATAGGGACAATATCAGAAAAGGAGAACAAGAGCAATAAGTAATTATGCAGATGCTTGGTGGGATAAAGAACAGCAGAGATAGAAGAAAGCTAATTCTACAGACATGCAAGAGCAAGGGAAGAAGACAAAGACCCAGGAAAAAGACAATGAGAAAACGGAAAAAGAAAACCAGAAAGATAGCGATTCAGGGTATGAAATGTTAGTTCAAATGTTAGCTGTATGACCCTTGCCTTATGCAACAACAACTGTTAGTGCTGGAAATAATGTCATTACAAGCATTGCAATAGCTACTTCTCCTGGAAAAGCCAGTATAGTGCAGACAGTGTCTAGACCAATTGCAAATGTCCCAGTAAATGTTAACCCGACTCCAGGGGCTCAAGGAGCAGTAGGAGGTTTACATATATCAGGATTTATTTTGACTCCTCAGAAGGTTCACTATATATATATTATAATAAATAATACATATGTTAAATAGTAAAATTGATATAAAAAATAAAATAGATTTTATAGAATTTTTAACAAATAAAACAAATAAACTTAATATAAAAAAGTTAAACACACACGCATAATAATTAATATATATATTTATTTATTTTGAAACAATAAATAAACTATTTATTTTAATTTATTTTATAATTTTAAGATTATATAAAAATGCACAAATATATATATTCAGTTCAACAGTATGGAAAGTGTTGGATAGCGGAGTGGGACAATTACTAGTCCCATTCCAGTGAGTGCAACAGTAGAGAAAGTGTTGGATAGCGGAGGGGTAAAAATGTACTATTCCCATACCAGTCAGTGCAACAGTAGGGAATTTGTTTGATAGCGGAGGGGTAAAAATTAATATTCCCACTCCAATAATTATAACAATAGGGAAAGTGTTGGATAGCGGAGGGGTAAAAATTACTGTTCCCACTCCAGTAAGTGTAACAGTAAGGAAAGTGTTGGATAGCGGAGGGATAAAAATTACTATTCCTCCTCCAGTGAGTGCAACAGTAGGTAAAGTGTTGGATAGTGGAGGGGTAAAAATTACTTTTTCCACTCTCTGAGTGTAACAGAAGGGATGGTGTTGGATTGCGGAGGGGTAACGATTAATATTCTCACTCCAGTCCGTTCAATATTAAAACCAAGCAAAATATTAACAAAAACTAAAATATTTAAAAAACAAAATAAAAAAATATATATACATATGTTAAAAATTAATATACAAATGTATTTAAAGTACATTTGAAAAAAACATATAGGTGCCGATTCCGATCCGGTAAAACCCGGGTACAAATGGTCGTACGGAGCGTTTTTTCTGTCCGACTCGTACCCGGGAAAAACACCTTACAAACTCGCAAGTACGATTCGCACAGAAATACCATTTCCGTACGAGTCGCAAAAAACAGCGACCGGCAAAAAAATACATACAAATCTGATTCTGGACGGCGCACGCGCGACGTCCGGACGGAGTCAGGCAGCGTTTTACGGACCAGCAAGTACGATTCGTGCCGACGTCACTCCGCACTTAGCATTTTTTACGGGAGCCAAAAACTGCCGGGAAATTGAGGACGACGCGAACAAGGAGCACTGGTACGCGACGGACAGCGATGGACCCCAACCTACGCGTCATCCCAGCCCTCATAGCATACGACCTCGTATTCAGAAACCGCCGCAGATGCCGCAGAAGGTCAAAACAACCCCCAGGGGCTAAGGGGGGGTGCAAGGGGCAGGAAACATAACCCACACACCACAAAATACTAATACATC
This sequence comes from Triturus cristatus, assembly GCF_964204655.1. Classification (NCBI taxonomy): domain Eukaryota; kingdom Metazoa; phylum Chordata; class Amphibia; order Caudata; family Salamandridae; genus Triturus; species Triturus cristatus. The sequence goes on from NC_140591.1 coordinate 506,984,415, forward strand.
CTGCACATTAATTACCTCCATGGTCTGGTCACTTTGGGGGGCGTGTCCACCAATCCCACGTCCCGCCACAATAGAAGTGGACGTGGACGCATACCCATCACCACCACAATGGTGGTACGGGACGTACCCACGCCCCTCAGAGCGTGGGTATGGTCCGTACCACCATTGTAGTGGTGATGTAGGGGTACGCGTGTACGGCCTGTACCCACGCCCCCAGAGCGTGGGTACGGACCGTACACGCGTACCCCTACATCACCACTACAATGCTGGTACGGACCGTGCCCACGCCCCCCAGAGCGTGGGTATGGCCCATACAACCATTGTGGCGGTGACGTAGGGGTATGCGTGGTACGGCCCGTACCTACTCTCTGGGGAGCGTGGGTAAGGGCCATACCACCATTGTGGCGGTGACGTAGGGGTACGCGTGGTACGGCCCGTACCCATGCTCTGGGGACGTGGGTACAGGCCTTACCACCATTGTGGTGGTGATGTAGGGGTACACGTGTACGGACTGTACCCACGCTCTGGGGGCGTGGGTATGAGCTGTACACGCGTACCCCTACATCACCACTACAATGGTGGTATGGACCGTACCCACGCTCTGGGGGCGTGGGTATGGGCCGTACACGCATACCCCTACATCACCACTACAATGGTGGTACGGACCGTACCCACGCCCCCAGAGCATGGGTACGGGTCGTACCATGCGTACCCCTACGTCACCGCCACAATGGTGGTACGGCCTGTACGGCCCGTACCATGCATACCCCTACAGCCCCATTACATGATGGATACAAGGCGTACACACGCCACGGATGTAGGTGTACGGCTTGGTGCAGCACATCAGCTGTAAATTGGGGTGGTGTATACCCAGGACAGCAGTGTACCACAGCAAGGGCGCAAGTGGGTGGGTGGGTGGGTGCAGAGGACTCCCAGCAGTGCCCAGACATATGAGGGGTGGGTGCCTATCACTCCCAGCAGTGCCCAGACATATGAGGGGTGGGTGCCTATCACTCCCAGCAGTGCCCAGTCATATGAGGGGTGGGTGCCAGTCACTCCCAGCAGTGGACAGACATATGAGGGGTGGGTGCAGAGGACTCCCAGCAGTGCCCAGGCATATGAGGGGTGGGTGCAGAGGACTCCCAGCAGTGCACAGACATATGAGGGGAGGGTGCAGAGGACTCCCAGCAGTGCCCAGACATATGAGGGATGGGTGCCTATCACTCCCAGCAGTGCCCAGACATATGAGGGGTGGATGCAGAGGACTCCCAGCAGTGCCCGCCATATGAGGGGTGGGTGCCTATCACTCCCAGCAGTGGACAGACATGAGGGGTTGGTGCAGAGGACTCCCAGCAGTGCCCAGACACATGAGGGGTGGGTGTAGAGGACTCCCAGCAGTGCCCAGACATATGAGGGGTGGGTGCCTATCACTCCCAGCAGTGGACAGACATATGAGGGGTGGGTGCAGAGGACTCCCAGCAGTGCCCAGACATATGAGGGGTGGGTGCAGAGGACTCCCAGCAGTGCCCAGACATATGAGGGGTGGTGCCTATCACTCCCAGCAGTGGACAGACATATGAGGGGTGGGTGCAGAGGACTCCCAGCAGTGCCCAGACATATGAGGGGTGGGTGCAGAGGACTCCCAGCAGTGCCCAGACATATGAGGGGTGGGTGCCTATCACTCCCAGCAGTGCCCAGACATATGAGGAGTGGGTGCGGAGGACTCCCAGCAGTGCCCAGACATATGAGGGGTGGGTGCCTATCACTCCCAGCAGTGCCCAGACTTATGAGAGGTGGGTGCAGAGGACTCCCAGCAGTGCCCAGACATATGAGGGATGGGTGCCTATCACTGCCAGCAGTGCCCAGACATATGAGGGGTGGGTGCAGAGGACTCCCAGCAGTGCCCAGACATATGAGGGGTGGGTGCTTATCACTCCCAGCAGTGCCCAGACATGTGAGGGGTGGGTGCAGAGGACTCCCAGCAGTGGACAGAGACATGGGGGGGTGTACATCATTATCAGATGACCACAGCTCCATGGGTGAATGTACGTATCCCTAACTTAGGACAATGATGATAGTGCCATAACAACACATCACTGACAGCAGTGTCCCACTCCCAGGAGGATGGATGTCTTTCCCCCACTGCATGACACAACACATGTGGGTGTGAGGACAAATAACACATGCATACCCACCCCTGGCAGATGCAGCACAATACACACACTGAGATCATGCCACAAGACTGTATAGTCATGTCACTGCCTAACAAACTAAGAGAGCCAAAGAGAACACACACTGTCACGCACATGCCAGGACTGATGTGAATGTTCAGGTGCTGGGCTAGCCACCAAGATGTTGTCTGTCATGGAAGGAATAGGGTGGAGTTCCCACAGATTCAATGCCCACAATTGTCAGTCAGGTGTTCAAATACCCAGCAGAACAAGTACCATATGTGAACTAGGCTGGGATTACACACATGCATTGTGCGGAAAAGGGACCATTTATCCATGAAGGCATGGCAAAATACTCTATACACAAGTACAGTGATTACCAAGGATGGCACAGACGATGCAGCCGGACACATTGCTGAGTAGGCATGGCCAGAGTGGATCCATCACCAACAAAGGACACGTAGACACAGGGCAACACAACAATTGTGCAACTCTCTGCAGGGGAGATGTCAGGTGCCACAGAGGAAGGAACATCCCTTGGGACAATGTCTCCAAACACAAAGAGCAGACACGACAAAGAATCTTTGAAAAGATCTTGTGATGGCACGCAGATACCAGGTTCCACCCCATGAGCAGCAGACTACAACATTTCCCTGAAACATAACACGTGCCCACAACCCCAACTCCTGTAGCATCAGCATCAACATCAATACCTGAAATGCAAGACTTTTCAAACGAAAAAGAAAATGCGTTATTCAGCATGAAAATAATAATGTGTAAACAAGACTATTCACAAAGGCCAATGGCCAGTCCATATCATCAGTCCTTGGGGGGGGGACACATGCACATGCGTCTCCCCTAGCTTGCCTGCACATCACAAGACTGTGTCGTCGACTGGGGGGGGCACCATGTGGGGAAGGAGCAGGCACCGCAGGGACAGGAGGGGGAAGGGGAGGTGTGGTGGGTGCAGGGACGGACGACTCCACCACAGGGGGTGGGGCAGCGCCAAAGGTAGAGGCGAGCTCGGCACTGCACACTTCTGCCAGTTCTTCAAGCGTCTCCCCTGCACCCAGAGAAACAACAGGCCCCAAGGAGGGGGGGGGTCAGAGGGATGGGTTGCAGCGCTACTGGGGGAGGTGGTGGACGGGCTGGGGGACTTAACTCCCCTACCCGTGGAGTGCCTTGACCGTTTGCGTCCAGGTGAACTAGTGGGGCTGAGGCCCAGCCCAGCAAAGTAGGCCTCCTTCTCAGAATCTGGGGCACGGGAGCCAAGGGGAGTGACATCGGAGGGACTGGGGAGTGAGTCATGTGGACGAGGACTGTGGCTGCGTGCCTGCCTGTGTGCCCCTGACCCAGTGGGTGTGCCTGCTACCCCCTGAGTGTGCGTGTCAGGAGGTGTGTGCTTGCCCTTACGTGGTGGTGTGCTGCTTCTGTCTGGTGGGGTGTGTGTGTGTGGATGTCTTGGTGTGCTTGGGACAGGCATGGGTGTTGGACTTGTGAATGAGCCAGGGGTAGGGGGGGAGGCAGTGCTGCAGGTGACTCGCTACTGCCGTCAGTGATGAGTCCAGGGACCTCAGCAACATCCGTTGGTCAGACATCGCTGATGACATGCCCTCCATGTACGACACCATCTGGGTCAGCAGTCTGGTGTGGCCATGGAGGACAGTCAGGATCGATGTCTGCCCAACTTTCAACTGCCACTGAATGTCCACAGACTCGGCAGTGAGGGCAGTAGGGGGGACAGGGGCATGGTGTGCGGTGCCTGGCACGAAGGAGACACGGTGTGGCCTAGCACGGACAGAAAGGACCCGAGCAAGTGGGAGGGCGGTGATGGGAATGGAGGGGGCGGCGAGAGATGTACAGCTGCTTTCAGCTGTGGGAGCAGCCACCGCCCCCTCTGGGAGCTCAGCCTCGGACCCGTCTGCCTCGTAGTCTGTGTTGGTACTGGGCAGGTCCTCCGCCTCACTCCCCTCGCCCTCCCTGCCACTAGATTCCACCAACTCCACAGCAGTGGTGGCACCACTGCTCAATCCCTCCTCCACGTCCATGCCGGTGTCTCCCTCGGTGTCCTCCGATGATGCTGTGGGCAAGGTGAAGAGACAGAAAAAAATCAGTCACCTGTATACATCTGACACATGAGTCCAAACAAAATAGGCAACAGTGCATATCAGGAAAGGCATCATGAGTAACATCTAGGATACTCCCTACATATGTAAGCCCTGCACTCCCCAGTTGGTTGACGCACCATGCCACTTGCAAACAATGAAAATTAGGACACAACAGCTAAAAATTTGAAATCCCAAGATCATGAGAAGCTAGTGTCTGGGACCAGTTGAGGGCAGCAAGACTATGAAGGCATGCCATCTCTTGTTCACTGGGAAACAAACAGTATTGTCGCACCCAAGGCCAAATACCACATGCCAATGCAGAAGGTGTCCCCACACTAAGAGACCTGTGAGTACTTTTGACACCCCAAAGAAATACATTGTGACTCCTGGAGAATCACAACCCTTTACAAAATGGACATGTCTAGCATGTCTAGCATGTGTGAATGTGGCACTCTGTGAACACAACACACATGTGTCTGTATAGCAGAAGTCACACAAGGAGGTGCACACCAAACTACATGTACACAGTCATTGTCTGAGCTGCCAGACTCTTTCAAATCAGGCACTGTTAGGCAGAAATGGCGTAGCAGTAAGTACATATACATGGCACCAGGGTGGTCTGGATGACTCGACACTCGTAAGTTGGTATCAGCAACAATCAAGGACTAACCCAAATGCAAGCACACTGTGGGAACATGTATATGTATGAACTCCAAACAAGTGTTGTTCAAACTGTGCCTTACTTTAAAATGTGCCAGCGTGTCCCTGGAAAGTGTAAAGGTGGTGTCTTGTGCACTTCCTTGGGAGACATCTGTCATGCAGGCACATCATTGTCCTTCACAACCAAACATCAAGGTCAAGCATATGAAACATTGAGACATGTTGACAGGTGTAGTGAGTGCCAATGGACATTTTCTCAGAGTAACAACTTGAATAATGTCATTTGTCATATGGCTATCCGTCACCTGATCACACAGTTGGCTACACATATCACCTACTGACTGTCATCTGGAGTGGCACACATGTCCACACCCAGGACAATGCATGAGCTAATGTGCCTGCAATTGTTTAGCAAAAAAGCCTAGCTGTACTGTGGGTTCCCCCTCATGGCAAGGCAGAATGTACCCACAGATGTTAGCACACAAAGTCACAACTGTGTAGCATCTGAACCACACACAGGTGCCAAAAATGACCAAGCAGGATGCATGATTGTCAAGAACTGACACAGGCAATGAAGCACCAACAGCAAGCACTGGCCAACATCACGGGGGCACTGCACGATGACTTTCTGTACTGCGAATCATCACACACAAGTCAGGACTGGCAATGAAACATCAGGGTGGAACATGTACGCCCCTCCCACACACACCCACCCATACCCGAGTCAATGTGACTGATACCAATCAAGAAGTGAAAGCTCTTATTCAGGGTTACAATAACTGTGCTTGAAAACTAGCTTCATTAACACGACATCACCTTGTAGGGCTGGCAAAAAATATTGGTCACAAACAAACATCAACAGATTGTTGTGAATAGCCACACAGGCACTGCCCAGTGTGAGTATGCACAAGCAAACTGGTGTATCCCTGTCCAGTGGGCAAATGTATCACACATGTGAAAACTACTACCTAGGCCAGGGAACAATGCCACAGAGGCAGAGCCATGATGAACCCACAGTGAATGTGCACAGTGTTGGATGACACACATGGGTAGGAGGGCAGGCTGTGTCAGGGGACTGTAGTGTGCTCACTTCTCCATGGTCCTGGAATGAGCTGACTGTTACAGGAGCAACCGTCCCATATATCCAACTCATGCACATCATGTCTGAGGCCACAACATTGGTAATGCATGCAGCAAGTCTGTTAATTTGAAACCTCACACTCCTATGTTGGGACTCAGCATCAGTAGCAACAAATATGCACCCCCAAATGACTGTACAGGACAGGGCACAGGCAGACCACCCCCACACATGATGCTGAAAGCAGTGTGCACCTTGATAAACTGGCAGCCTAGATGACCATGTGCAATAGTGATAACACACAGACCAGGTAACACATGTCAAGGAGGGGAAGGGAGGAAGAACAACACTGGTTGACTGTGGGGGAACAGGATATGCACTGCACATATATACCCTGGCAGTGTCTCCAGGTGACTGAGCAGCAACAAAAGCTGGCGACACACAACAAACACACATTTACCTACCCCCTTCCTGCTGCTGTAACTCCTGTATCCGCCTATCAAGGTCAGGGAAGACCACCGTCAGGACACACCGCATCTGGTGGGTCAGGCGCCGGCGCCCGCCATGCTTGCGAGGAGCCTCCTCCTTCAGCATGACCCGGGCGATCCTCCGGGTCCAGCACCGGATGTCCTGCCATCTCTCCCTCACTTGTGGCAGGCGCGGACTGCGACCCTCCGCTGATTGCACGGCCTTGACGGCATCTTTCCAGATCTTCCCCTTGTGGTAGGGGGATACCTGTGTGGATGACAAAGTGGGACAACATCACTACACCTGCACCATGTCACAGAGACACACATTTGAACATCTTAGATTTGTAGAACAGGGCATAGTATGCTGGCAAGTAATAGCACCTTAGTCATAGGGACTTTTTCCACTGGGGACGCACCAATGCACTACATGGCATAGTAAGTACACAGGTGGCATGAGGGGTGCAAACCAATCCCTGATCATGGCACACACTGTGCATCCCAAGCAACACAAGGCTGATGGACAGCACCGCAAAGCAGTCACATGCCCCAGTCCACTGACGAAACCTCAGCAGAGTACACAGACACACACAGGCACACATCAATCACCTGCCATTGGCAACAGCAGATGCAAACCTCACTCTGCACATGTGGCACTTGCCAGGGGGGGTCACAGGTGTGGGGCTTGCTCAGCAAGTCAGACACACAGCACGGCTTACTTCACACATCAGATGGATTGAGCAGTTGCCTCCTCCATGCAGCTGTGGTGCAACACTCCACATAGACACTCATCCACATGACAAGAAACATTCACACACATCAATGTCCAGGGGGCATACACATCATTTGGACACTCTCACCACTCTCACCACAGCTCCACTCAACTCTCACACACATCTGTGGATGCAGTGACCTGTCACACCGGGGTGACCACTGAATCACCGCAGGACAATAGAACAAGAATGCCCAAGAGGATTTGACTGGCGGAATGTGCCATGCACTATGCAGTGAATGTCACAGTAAGCACAATGCAAGTGAGGAGTGCACACATGAAATACATCAAGCCCTGCATGAGAGACATAAGCCATCCCCCCCTGGTACCCACTCCACCCAACATTGCATGTCTGTCACACCTGGCCACAATGCCAGAAGTGACAGACACAATAAAAGTGCACAGGCAAAGGTACTGGAGTCAGCACTCACCTGCTCCCCTGGTCGACCATACAGGATGGGGAACTGTGGGAGGATCACATCCAGCAGGGCCTCGTTCTCCTCCTGGGTGAATGGCTGGGCCCTCTCCACAGTCCTTGACATGGTGCCAGAGGGAGACAATACAGCAGCAGTGGTATCGACTGACATGTTGTACAGGCAAGTGCCCTCTCATGGGTTCTGCCTGCCTTATATCTGCCTTGCTGGCCTATTTCATTTACAGGAGTACAGAGTGATTGGTCAGACTCATTTGCATCCTACGTTTCCTCCAATCCCTTTAAACATACACCAGTGACAGCCTTTGCATCTTTCGATTTTGCAGCATCATGTCAAGTCAACAACCACTTTGCAACAATGTTAAATGTGGCCAACTGATTTTTCCAGATCACATGATGTAAAATTTTGAACTTGAAACTCGGTATCCATGACAACCAGCATGCATTTAGGCCCTAATACTTGTCCCTCATGTGTCCCCATTGTAATTCTTAAATCCTCACACAGGTACGGCGCTTTTCACACTTACCCCTAGGGCACCATCACTACAGTGATACGGACCGTACTCACGTGTGTACGGGCTGTACACGTGTGAGTACGTGCCGTATCACTAGGCCCTACGGTGCCCCCAACAATAGAGATCGGCACGTACTCACGCGTGTACGGCCCGTGCACGCGTGAGTACGTGCTGAACACTATAGTTGGGGGTACCGTAGGGCCTAGTGATACGGACTGTACTCACGCGTGTACGGCCCGTACACGCGTGAGTACGTGCCGATCACTATAGTTGGGGGTACCGTAGGGCCTAGTGATACGGCACATACTCACGCGTGTACGGGCCGTACACGCGTGAGTACGTGCCTATCACTATCGTTGGGGGTACCGTAGGGCCTAGTGATAGGCACGTACTCACACGTGTGCGGTCCGTACATGCGTGAGTCCGTGCCGATCACTATAGTTGGGGGTACCGTAGGGTCTAGTGATACGGCACGTACTCACGCGTGTACAGCCCGTACACGCGTGAGTACGTGCCGATCACTATAGTTAGGGGTACCGTAGGGCCTAGTGATACGGCACATACTCACGCGTGTAGGGGCCGTACACGCGTGAGTATGTGCCTATCACTATAGTTGGGGGTACCGTAGGGCCTAGTGATGGGCACGTACTCACGCATGTACGGGCCGTACACGCGTGAGTACGTGCTGATCACTATAGTTGGGGGTACCGTAGGGCCTAGTGATACGGCACGTACTCACGCGTGTACAGCCCATACACGCGTGAGTACGGGCCCTACACACGCCCTCAGAGAGTGTGTACTGTGTTTCACTGCTTACACTGGTGATAGGAGGTGCACACGAAAGGAATGGAGGTGGCCGACTCGCACAAGGCTGTACATCAAGTCATTGTCAGTGCAGTCCTTCATGTGCAGGGCCTAGGTGTGTCAGGCAGTGATGTGGCACATGTCTCCTCATGTTGTGGCACAATAGATGTGTGATGAGCTGTTTACACATGTCATGTGTGATGGGGCACTACGTAGCGCACTTCTCCTTCACACTTTGCACATGTGTGCATGTGCGACACACGTGTCAAGCACTGCATCACTGGTATGGCACAGTCAGCAACACCCGCAACTGTCCCCTGATGCCAGGTACACAGATAATTACACCTCACATGTGACTCCCAGTGAGCCACAATGTGACTATGTCATGTGTGTGTCATGTGTTCCCATGAGCTTTCCGTTGGTGTTCCGTCAACTCCATCTGCTGTTGCAGCATCCAACATGTGTCTGTGTGCATATGTGCATGACACACATATACGCACACCATGCCACATGTGGACTCACACGTTACATGTGTCATGATGGTTCGAAGATGACTTCCTGACATGAGGCAATATCTGCGTTGTCTCAATGTCTGTGACATCAGTTTTTGACATGGACCCCTTAATGGAAATGTGTGTCATCTGTCCATTTCCAGATAACATGTGACCTGTGCGTCTAGACTCCCGCCAGCTGTCTGTATGAGATGACATCCTTCAAATGCTGATATGTGGATGTCTGTCACTCATGTAATGTGTCTGGCTTGTCACTTATACTGGCCAACAGCTATTTCATGGCATGTCACGTCAACATTGCCATGCAACTATTGTGGCTGGCTCTTCGTAGGAGTATCACCTGGCTGGCCCACGTGTCCTGGATGTATTGCACAGCACAGACTCTGTATTAAGCAGATGTGTATTAGCTGTTGAACATGTGCTCACCTCAGTGACATTGGTGTGGTAATGTACTCCCTCTTCGTTATTCCTTCCAAATCTCTGCAGGGCACCGCCTCTCCCCAGAAGAATGCCAGACCTGGATGCCATGCGTGAACATGACTGCATACGCAGATACCGCTTCTCGCAAGAGTTGATAGAGGACTTGACCCGCCGGCTTGCAGCACACATCCAACCACAACACAGGTATCCTACAGCTCTGACCCCCAAGGTGAACATGATGACAGCCCTACATTTTTTTGCCACAGGCACGTTTCAATTGACCATAGCTGATGTCGGTGGCATGTCCCAGACAATGTTCAGCCGTGTCCTGCATGATGTTATAGAAGGCATTTTGGTGCACCTGGATGAATTCATCCATTTTCCCACTCGTGAGCAGTTGACAGGTGTCAAGGGTGAGTTCTATGCCCTGGGAGGGATGCCTCATGTAATTGGGGCCATTGATGGGACACATGTGGCTTTGGTACCACAACAGGCACAGGAGGTAGCCTATAGAAACAGAAAACATTACCACTCCATTAATGCCCTTGTGGTGTGTCTTGCTAACATGCTGATTTCCCATGTCTGTGCACGTTTTCCAGGGTCCACACATGATGCATACATCATGAGGCGTAGCAGGGTGCCAGAAATGATGCTGCAGCTGCACGCGGAACGAACATGTCTTGTTGGTGGGTATACTCTGTTAGTCCTGTGTTCAGCGCTATCTTTGTATCTTACGGCATCTCCTGACCCACTTCTTCACATGATGTTTCCATGTAGGGGACTCTGGCTATCCCAACATGCCATTGCTGATGACGCCTCTCCGCAACCCCAGAACAGCCGCAGAACACCGGTACAACGACACCCATGGGCAGACGAGGCGCGTGATTGAGAGGACGTTTGGACTCCTGAAGAGCAGATTCCGGTGCCTCCACAAGACCGGCGGCGCCCTCCCATATGCCCCGGTGAAGGTCTACAAAATCTTCATTGTGTGCTGCATGCTTCACAACATGGCAGTGGAGAAGGCCGTGCCACTCATCCTTGATCCGGATGAGCAGGATCATCCACCCGTGGAGGATGAAGGGCTCGGGCACGGGGCAAGTGAGGATGAGGATAAGGATGAGGACATCCGGAGTCAGCTTATCCGCAACTTCTTCTCATGATGGTGAGTCCCTGTGTCTGAGAGTGCACGCTTTGAGCCTTGTGTGGCATGTGTTGCAATGTGTGTGTCGAGCTGACTGTGTGCTAAGTGACTTGGAGGTGTGTTCTGATGTGTCATTCAAGTGATGATGTCATTCCACACATATTAGCTGGGACACTACATTTGTTAAGGGCATGGTGACAACATAATTCCTGTAGAGTACATGTACATGTCTGCGGATTACTAGCTCTTCGCTGAATTGTTGTGTGTCTGTCCTCCCCAGGTTCTTGCGGCTGTTGTCTGCTCATGTCATCATTGCCCTCCTGCTATTCCTCATGAGTATTGCAACGTGTGCTGGATCAGAGTTACATGCACAGACATGGTGAAAAGTCATTTGGGGTAAGGAGTGCAGCAAGGCATTTTGTGGGTGGTACGTGTTTGTGATATGTGGGGACTGCTCCTGTGCATGTTGTGTTACCAATCATGCATACATGTCGACTCACCATGGGCCACATGACGTGTTGCATGGCTCCCATGAATTGATGGTCACCCTTCCTGACAGTCCTCTGTAATGGTGTGTAGATTCTGATGAAGGCATCAATGTGTGTATAACGTCCCTCAGGAACATACGGGATGCTAATGGTGGACATAGTGTGGGACATCCCCATATGAGGCTCAATGGGGAATTGTAGACTCTCCGTGTGCAGCAAGGGGTGTTAGGCTCAACCCCTTCACTTGTGTGCCAGCTCAGTAGGATTTACACATTTGTGTGTTGAAGGGGGTGTCCAGTGTAGGTCACACATGGTCAGCCAAATGACCTGTGAGTCTGGTCCAATTGATGCATTTCCCTTAGTGTGAGTCTGAGTAATAAAGGTGTTCGTCACACTCCAAGATGCCTCATCTCTGTCAATGCAGGTCTCTTGCCACTTTGTATGCGGCATATCTGGCATCGTTGTGGAAGATTATGCATAGGAGTCCATGTATAGTTTAGCAACATGCATGCAGTTGCTCATGGGTTAGGCTCCCTATTGGGCATGAAGTACATGGTCGTGTATGTTTTTTGGCATGTTGGTCCACACAATGGGCCATCAACAGCTGCTGAGGGTGTGTCTCCTGTGCGCAGGTCGGCCTTCAGTTTCCTGATCCGGTGTCATGCTTCTTTGGTGATTGTGCATGCATTGTCTCTGGGTGTGCCATGTGACACTGGACACTCCTTACTTTACACACGCGCCTGTTGCAGTTGTCCTTCTGACATCCTAGTCTATGTGTGCAAATTCTGTCATTTTGCAAGGAGATGCCGCCTGCTGCTGCGGCCCCTGCAGCAAGGGCCAACAGAGTATCCAGATTTGGCAACACACACGCCTCCAGGATGCTCCTCACTTCCTCCCTCCACCCATTCATTTTGCTGTCCTCAGCTTGTCTATGCCACTATTGCCGCCACGCAGTGCCAAAGGCTGGACCATCAGCACATGCAAGGTGCACATTGCACCACCATCCTGTCCTTGCATAACCCACATCACACTACAGTCTGATGTATCAGCCACACTCCGAGCTATGTCCATCCGCACATCTAACGCCTGCTGTCAGACATACCCTGGGCACACACACGACACCTTTGCATGCTGAGTGTGCAACTCTAACTGCCTACACTGCGCTGCCCCGCCTTCCAGGCCCTGTCACACCAACCAGGTCACATCCCTAATACTCCCCACCGGCTCTGTAGCCCAGCAAGGGCATGGGAGTGGGACTCAAGGCTTCAGCATGTAGTATGGTGTCATCGTCTGGGACATGTCACAGGTATCATCTCTCAGCATGTCAATCTACAGAGTGTCCAGGACCCCCTCTCCACCATCACATGCGCACATCAACTCATCATCAGCTCGTATGCCATTGACAGCCAGGTGCTTCTCACCCTCAACAAAGACACAGACATTGGCAGTTCCATCATTCAAGTATGCATGAGATCTATTGATGAATGGCTGCACACGAGCCACTTGAGGCTGGACTTGTACAGGACTGAGGTGAACATCTGAATATTGTCCCCTTCCAGCTGGGTCAAGTGCCTGTGTCCCACCCACAAGAGCCCTGCACAGGCACCCAGTGGCCACACACACAAGATGGTGTGCATCATGTTTGGATCGCTCACATATGCCATGCTAGTCCACAGCATCTGTACCTCCTGCTGCAACGCCCTCTGCATTATGCACATGATCCACAGATAGATCCACTCCAAAAAGAGACAGACCATCCCCCAGGTCCATGACAACATCCGTGTCAAATACTGCCCTGCCCTCTACGGAGCAAGTACATCCAAACTACCAGGAAACTGGCCCACTTCCAGGGGGCATCTGCACACCTCAGATTCAACATCCCGTGCCCCACCCACATCACCGTCCAGCAGAGATAGCTGCAATGGATCACTGTCTGCTGCAGGGTGACCTCCACACTCCCCACCCACACTCAGGAGGCAGTCCACAACCACGACCCCAACCAACCTTGTACGTCTGTCATCCTAGATCCCGTTGGGCCATCTCCATGCATCCAACCTTGCCCTGGCCACCGTTCTTCACGTCCACCGTACTCCAGCATACAGGACATTGTTCTCCCACCTGGCCACACATACCTGGGACTCCCTCCCCGGGAACCTCCACATGAGCCATGACCTCTACGCCTTGATGATGATCTCCCAAATAGGTCTCTCTGCACAGTTTAGCAAGCCCCCCCTCAGCAGCCAGAGGCCATCACAGGTGAGTGTTGTGCTCCATGCCTACATTGAATGATACCTTGTGACCCATGTGTGTCCTGTACCAGACTCTGATCCCAGGGTATGGATGGCTGGAGTTGGTTCAACACTCAGGCATAGTTTGACATTTCCACACACATATGTCATAGAATAATGCAAAATGACAGGAACGTCTCATGCCCAAAGTGAAATATTTATTTGCAGTGGGGTAAGTGGTTTGGTAGATTCAATTAGGTGCTGTACCGGGGGAATAGAACCCAAAGTTCACAGGGGGAGATGGTATCCTTGGCATTGGAAGTCATCAGAGTCCCGACCACAGTGTTGGTCATCATTGGTCAGACTGTGACCAGCAAGTCCATGTGGCAGAGAATGTCATTGGATGAGGTGCTGCTGTTGCGCCAGAGGGCCAGGTGCCAGGCCAGGTGACCTGGGAGATGGGGATGGTCCGCTGACTCTCACGGTCTTTTCCGTGGACGACCCACCTTCCTCCGGGGACCCTCGGATGCAGCCCTTGACGGTGCTGGGGACGCTCCGTCAGATGAATCCTCCTCCCTCCCTGTGTCTGGTGCTGGTCTATGCCTGGTGACACAGGGAGGGTTTGCCAGGCTTTGGGCGATCTGACGGAGTGATTGGCTCACGTCCCTGTGCACCGCCAGGAGCTCAGCCAGTCTTGCCTCCATCCGTCCTTGGTGTTGTTGATTACTGGCATGATGCTCGACCTGCAGGTTCTTAATGTCATCGAGGGTCCCCTGCATCTCGGAGAGTCTTGACACGACCTGGTTGATGCCTCTGGTGTCACGGCGGTATGATTCCAGGATGTTGCGTATGTGTGACATACCGGTGTCCTGAGCTGGCTGGTCAGGTTCGCGCCTCCGCCTGCCTCCACTCCCACCACCCCTGCCCACTTTAGCCTGGCCTGCCCTTGTGGGCCCATCGGGTCTATGGGACCCCTGAGGGTTGGCATTCGCAGGGTTGCCTGCCTCCTCCTGGGTGCCCAGAGAACCTTGTCCCTCCTGGTCAGACTGGCTCTGTTGTTCAGTGTGAGCAGGGCTCCTGGGTGTGTTCTGGGATGTGGCAGGAATGGGAGGGGTGGTTGGCACAGATGTACCTGACGCAGGTGCTGCAGGGGCTTGGGCACCAGAGGGTCCAGGTTGGTCGGGGTCATCCACGGAGTGGTGAGAGTCGTCGCTGCCGGTGAAATCGTATTCATGCGGTGCCTGGGACTGTGATTCTTCCCCCCCAGTGGGGGGAGATCGACGACGTTGCCCTGTGTGTGAGAGAGAGAGACAATGTTAATGGTGTTTCATGCGACATCTATGTTTCATACATTTTCAAGTTGACACATTTCCTCCAGGTAGTTGGATGTGCCTAGCATTCCTCTCAATGTCCACTTGGGGATGGGTATGTTGCGGGGGACAGATTGGGATGTTCTCCTGAGTGTTTGACCTGTAGATTGTTTGCTCTGATGATTATTTGGCTCTGGATCGGTCTTGTTGTGTCACATGTCCATCGTGGGAGTGTGTAAATCCGTTGCCTGCCCCGAGTGTGTGTGCTTGTGTTAGGGGGGGGTTGTGATCGGGCCTGCTGATGTGTGTAGTGTGAGTTGTCATTGGGTCTCCCAGGTGATGTGTCTGTCCCCTCATGGTGCATGCTGGCATGACAGTGAGTGTGAGTTCCTGTGCTAGATACCTGTGCTTTTGGAGTTGGTGTTTGAGTGTAAAGTGGTCCCAGGAGGGCCGTGTGCTGCATACAGCAGGGCCAAGTGTCATCTACCTTGTCATTACTTTGCTAGTCCCTGTGCAGTGTGCACGGTTATGTACCTATGCCATATGGGCTGAGGGCATTGGTGTCTGCATCTCATTTTCACAATGTGTTGTGTGGGGCCCACACTCCTAGCCTCCCGGACATCCAGTCTTGTGTTTGTGGTTGTTTTAGGCTTGGAAATGACCTTGCCTTGATTTGTGAAGGGTGCATGGAGACGTTAGTGGCATGAGCGTGGTTTTTGAGTGTGGTTGTTTGCGGTGAGTGCTTGGGGGAAGTTGCGTGCATTTGGTGTATATGTGGTGTGGACCCCATTGCCCCCATGTTACGTAAGTTGTTTGTGTACTCACCAGGCTCTGCGACTCCTTCGACTCCGTGTACTCCCACCGGCGGTAGCAGGGCCATCACCTTCTCCTCCCAGGGATGGTAGTGTACGGGTCTGCGGGGCGGCCCACCTCCAGTGATGTTAGTCTGAGCATATTCTTCATTCATTTTCCTCTTGACAGCCCTGCGCAGATCATACCATCTGGCTTGGCATTCATGCCTGGTACTTCGGATGGGCGCAACAGCATTCCCCTTATCGACAATCCTCTGCCACATGGCAGCTTTTTCAGCTATGCTGGTCTGTCTGACCAATGTTCCAAACAGCTGTGGCTCGACTCTGATGACTTTGTTGATAAGGAGGTCCAGCTCCGCCGTTGTGAACCTTGGATTCTTGTCTGTGGGCATGGTGTGGGGTGTGGGTGTGGATGGTTGTGGATGTGTGGGTGTGAATGTGACGGTGTGTGTGTGAATGTGAAGAGAGGGATGTTTGTGGAAGAGGTTGTGTGAAGGTGTGTGAGTGAAGGTGTAATGGAGGTATGAGTGATGTGGAGTTGTTTCTCTGTGGAGTTGTTTCTCAGTGGGGTCTGGCAGCAGTGGGTCTGTTGCAAAGGCTCATGGGTTGTGTGTGTGGGCCCTTTCTATTGGTCCATCTTTGGGTGTGACTGTGTTTGAATTTTGGTGGGTGTGTCATAAGAGGTGGTTGTGATTTGGGGCCTCTGTTTGCCTGTTTGGATGTGCCAGGTCAGTCATTGAGATGTATTTTGTCATGTAGACGTGTTTTGTGGTGTTGTGTGAGTCGAATTGAACCTCCTTGTGCTGTTTTACAGTGTCCTGGTTCTGTAAGAGTCTTTTTCGCGTAGGTACGATCCATAAATATGCGATGCTGGGTGAGGGTGCTGGGGTACGGTGTTGGAGTGCGGCACGTACATGTGGTGGGGGTTCGGTGCGTACACGTGTGGCCCTGGGGTACGGCGCGTACATGCGGAGGTACGGCGCATACATGGGAGGGAAGGTGCGTACATGGGGGGTCGCGTACATGGGGGGGAGGGCGCGTATATGCAGTGGGGGTATGGTGCGTACAGGTGCGGCCCTGGGGTGCGGCACGTACATGCGGAGGTACGGCGCATACATAGGGGGTAAGGCGCGTACATGCGGTGGGGGTACGGTGTGTACACGTGCGGCCCTGGGGTACGGCGTGTACATGCAGAGGTACGGCGCGTACATGCGGGGGTGATACGCCTACAGGGGGGGTACAGCACGTACATGTGGGGGTACGGCGCGTACAGGTGCAGGGCTGGGGTACAGTGCGGACAGGGGCGGGTAAGGCGCGTACATGGGAGGGTACGGCGCGTACATGGGGGTACGGTGCATACTGTTGGGGGCTGGGGTACAGTGCGGACAGGGTGGTGTACGGTGCTCACATATTTGGGGGTGGGGGGGCTGTACGGCTCATACACGGGCAAGAGTTTACCCGTGTACATGTGTGCTACTGCATTGGCTCCGTGCGATTGTGTAATCGGACGGACGGTCGGGATCGTACTTGCGCACTCGGACTTGTGTTTTACGATTTGCACGTAAAAATGTCCGGCTCACTCTCGTACACTTTTCCCGACGATATTCGGATGTGAAAACTTTCCGACACACTCTCGTAGACATTTCCTGACGCTATTCGTAGTTATTTTTCACGGACGAATCGTACTTGGCCATTTGTACGGTGCTTCTACGACTCGTACGTAAAAAAATACGGATACGGGTCATACGAAAATTATTTTTTAACGGATCGGAATCTGCACCATAATGTTAAATACATATATCAAATACCTACAAATATTATAGGAAATAAAAAAAGGAATTTCAAACAAAAAATATTTTAATTAGAAATTATTTAGAAATAAAAACAATAATTATTACATACATTTACATTTTTATTTTCTACCATATAACACCACACATTTCAAAACCCACATATGAATTTTTTTAAATGTACTTCCTTAATTAACATAATTCATTACCAATGAAAGAAATGTTTTTCATTAAAAACAAATTAAAACTCATAAAATGTAATAAACTTCCAACACTTTACCTCTATAATCACCACAACTCACAGCTAAAACCAAACTGTGAAAAAATCAATTACACAATTAAAACTTATTTTCAATTAAAAAACTAATTGTATTTAACAACTAATTATTAAATATTTAAAAGGAATTTAGTCCCCACACTGTAACCTATAAAAGTATAACCCACACACAAAAAATGTAAAAAAACACCCTAATTAAATATCAATTAATTAATTGATATTAATGATCAACTAATAATTAATTAATTAAACTTAAATTACTGCCCACCCCTTACCCCTATAAACCCCACAACTCACACCTAAAAAAATTACACAATTTCCATAATTAATTTTCAATCAATCAATTAATATAAATTAACAACTAATTATTAATTTATCAAAAATTACTTCCCACCCTTTACCAATATAAACCCCACAACCCGCACCTAAATAACCACACAATTATCATAATTAATTACTAATTAATTAATAAAATTATTTAACAACAAATTATTAATTATTTACAAATAAATTACTTCCCTCCCTTTACCCCTATAAACCCCACAACCCACACCTAAAACAAAATTACACAATTACCATAATTAATTATCAATTGGTTAATAATAATTAACAACCAATTAATAATTAATTGCAAATAAGTTACTTTACACAATTAACATTATAAAAACTCAATTAAATAAATATTAATAAATAAAAGATAACCATTATTTATTATAATTAAATTACTTCCCACCCATTTTCCCTATAAACCCACAACCCACTATGGAACTAAAAAATGCAAAATGTACTTAAAATAAAATTGATAACTACTAAAATTTTAACACATATATCAAAAACATAAAAAGTACACACAAAAATACATCACATACATTTAAAATATAAATTAAAATATACAACACTAAATAAAAAATTGATATTTTAAACAACTATATTTCTGCAAATGATATTAATGACTTCTATATATTTGAAAACGATATTTCTTACCTTAAATTCGATATTCTTTCCAAGTCGATATTTGTGTAGTTCAACATTTCCAACTCAATATTCCGTCTGAATACCTTTCATAATTTCAGATGTTGCATGGAGACCACCTCAGAGAAGGGGGAAGGGTTGTTTTTTTATAACATCCCTAGCCTTACAGGAAACAAATTTGTGTAAAGATGGAAATTTTTCACCATGGTTTGAGGGGGTAGCAGGGATTAAAAAGATAGAGAACACTGTGCAGATGATTAGCACAGAACATGAGAAAGAGAGGCCACTAAATATTACCATATTTAAAAATTAACTATCAGAAATAGTTAGGGGATGTCTAGATGTGGAGCATTTGAATCTATATTAAGAAAAAGAATTGATTTACCTGTGTAAAGAAATTACAGGATGAGCAGCAATTACACATTATAAATTGACTGAGTTGGCAAAGATATATGAGGTTGATCTTTCTAAAAGTTATCCTTTGTAGAAGAAGTTACAGGGGTCAATTAGAAGATGAAGCAATTGAAACAACGGGTTCTTCAGTAATGCGGTTAAACATTGCAGAATTGATTAAATGCATTCGTAGATGGAGCGAATTTGAAAAATTTGAAAACAAAATGGCAAGAAAGCATGACAAGAAATGAAACAACCTGAGTTAGTAGGGGAAAATCAATGAACATTATGAGATAGGAGTTTCAGCTTATGCACTGAGAGAAAGAGCTGAAGGAGTATATGTCCATATGTCTTGGAGTAGAGGTGATCTTGCATCTTTTGCAAACAAAATCCCAAAATTAAGCGATAAACCTGTACAGTGGTTCACATAAGTTGATCGATTTGTGAAGCTTTCAAAGGTGCTCTGGATTGATTTGAATAAGTATTTTGATATTGTAGTGCCAAGAGATTTGTGAGCTGAATGTAAAATTGATGTGCAATGGCCACATGAAGAGCCCACGAGAGTAGCACACACGTTTGCACAGTCTCCTGCAATTATTGAGAAATATGAAGCAGTGAATACTTTCCTGAAAGACAAAGTGCCTCCAAATGATCTTGATTGGTTAAAACGCAAATGAACTACACAAGACACAAAAGAATCAGTACATTAGTTCTATAAGAAGTTGTTGCAGGTGTTTCAGCAGCACAGTGGAAGAGAGTGACATGGGGATTTTTGTATCTCACTTAGGGGCCGAATCCGATCCTGTATTTTTTTTTCGCGTACGACTCGTATCCGTATTTTTTTCCGTACGTATCGTACAAGTCACATCCGACCCGTGAAGTACGATTCATACGTGAAAAAGTACATACAGATCGGCCCGATCCGTATGAATCGTAGCGGGAAAAGTTGTACGAGACGGAACTGGACACTTTTCCGTACGAACTGTAAAAAGACAGTCCGAGCGTACAAGTACGATCCAGACCGGCTTTCCCATTTACGATTCGTATGGAAAACGTCCCGTACACGGGGTATGACTTGTACAAATGCAATGTCGGTGTACGCACCGTACATAGAAATGGCAGGGTACGCACCGTGCATAAATGATGTCGGTGTACGCACCGTACATAGCAATGGCTGTGTATGCACCATACATACGCGATGTCGGTGTATGCACCGTAGATAGCAATAGCAGTGTGCGCACCGTACATAGCAATGGCAGTGTACGCACCGTACATAGCAATGGCGGTGTATGGAATGTACATACGCAATGGTGGTGTACGCACCGTACATAGCAACGGCGGTGTACGCAACGTACATAGCAATGGCGGTGTATGCACCGTACATAAGCAATGGCCTTGTATGCACCGTATATAGCAATGGCCGTGTACGCACCGTACATATGCAATGGCAGTGTACGCACCATACATAGCAATGGCCTTGTACGCACCGTACATACACAATGCATGGGGGTGTGTGCCCGTACGACTCGTAGCCCTGTACCGTACTGAACCACGGACACTGTAAAACAGCACAAGGAGGGTCTAATCGACACACACACCACCACAAAACACGTCTACAGTGCACTAAAAATGGAAATGACTGACCTGGACACATCAAAACAGGTAAAAAGAGGGGCAAACTCTCAACCACCCATTATAACACACCCACCAAAAATTCAAACTGAGGCCCACCCACAAATGGACCAATAAAAAGGGCCCACACACACAAACCATGACCCTTTGCAACAGACTCACTGCAGCTAGAGAGCACACACCAACAACTGCACCCATCCACCTTAACATATACACCGTCACACAACCTCCTTCACACATACCCCCTCTACACATTCACACCCACACATCACATTCAGACCCACACACCCACAACCATCCACACCCTCACCCCACACCATGCCCACAGACAAGAATCCAAAGTTCACAAGGGAGGAGCTGGAGATCCTTGTCAATGAAGTCATCAGAGTCGAGCCACAGCTGTTTGGAACATTGGTCAGACAGACCAGCATAGCTGAAAAATCACACCTGTGGCAGAGGATCGTCGATAGGGAGAATGCTGTTGCAACCATCAGAAGGACCAGGAATGAATGCCAAGCCAGGTGGTACGATCTGCGGAGGGCGGTCAAGCGCAAACTGAATGAGGACCACGTCCAGAGCAACATCACTGGAGGTGGTGCGCCCCGCAGACCAGTACATTACCATCCCTGGGAGGGGAAGGTGATGGCCCTGCTTCCACCGGTGGGAGTACATGGACTGCAAGGACTTCCAGAGCCTGGTGAGTACACAAACAACTTACGTAACATGGGGGTAATGGCATCCACACCCCAACTACACAAAATGCACGCAACTACACCCAAGCCCTCACTGGCCAGAACTAGGCCTGGGCCAAAATTCCGTTCGTGGAAATTGCGATAATTTGGCATTTTCGCGTTCCGCGGAAAGCACGAAAATGTAAAAATTTCCGCATTCCGCAGCTTAGCGATAATTTGTTTCTTGCTTGCGCTGTAAAATAATACATTCTCGCGTGCGCGCGATCGCCTTACCTGAATCTCCACATTCGCTGACAAGTTTTCCCTCTCTGGTCGCGTTCTCCACGAGATGTTGGATTGTTGGTAGCCATTTGCGCTGTTTCGCGACAGTTCGCGCCCGCAGTAACGTCATGCGTCGCGCGATCACGTCTTTCTTCTTGCGATCATGCACCGCGAGACAAGTGAAAACAAGATGGCCGCGCCCGCGAGCAACCGCATGGGTAAGTTGGCGAGCCGCGACCACACAGAAAATACCGCAAACGGGAGGGAAAAAAACTTCCGCATCTTCGCGATATTTCCGCGTGTTTGCGGAGATTTTTAACATTTTCACGATCATTTGCGAAAGTAAATTTCGCAAATTCCGCCCACCCCTAGCCAGACCAAACTCAAAAATAAAGCTAATGCCACTAACATGTGTATGCTCCATTGAGAAAGCAAGGCCATGCTATGTCCCATGCTACACAAAGCACCAACCCAATAATGGATGTCCGGTATGCTGGGAGGGTGGGTGGCACAAAACACATTGTTGAACTCCAAATCAGACACAATTGCCCTCCTCCAATATGGCTCAGGTACATACCCATGCACCATGCGCAATGCACAGGGATTTGGAAAGTACTGACAAGATAGCTCACACTCGGCCTGGGTGTAGGCAGCACAAGGCCCTCCTGTGACCAGTGCAAACACAAACACCAAGACAACAAGGTCAGATATCTAGGACAGGAACTCACACTCACTGTCATGGCAGCATGCTCCATGGGGGGACAGCTACATAACCTGGGAGCCCCACTTCCAAATCACACTACACCCACCAGCAGGCCCTGTCACACACACCCCTTACACAAGCAGACACCCCCGGGACAGGCAATGGATGTACCCACTGTCACAATGGACATGTAACACAACAACCCCAATACATAGCCAAAGAAGCATCCAAGCCAAAAATCTACATGTCAAAGACTCAGGAGAACATATCAAACTGTCCCCCGCAACATACCCATCCACAAGTGAACATTGAGGAGAATGCTAGGCACATACAACTACCTGGAGGAACAGTGCCAACTAGAATATGTATGATACATGCATGTTGCAAAAAACAGCATTTACATTGTCTGTCTCTCACAAACAGGGCAACGTGATGAATCTACCCCCAAGAGGGTGAAGATTCACAGTCCCTGGCCTGGGAGGAACCTGATCCCACCGGCAGCGACGCCTCTCAACATTCCGTGGATGACCCCGCCTGACCTGGACCCTCTGGTGTCCAAGCCCCTGCAGAACCTGGTTCAGGACCATCTGTGCCAACCACCACCCCCATTCCTGCCACATCCCAGGAGGGACAAGGAGCGCCAGGCACCCAGGAGGAGGCAGACAACACTGCCACTGCCATCCCTCAGGGGTCCCGTAGACCCGATGTGCCCACAACGGCAGGCTAGGCTCATGTGGGCAGGGGTGGTGGGAGTGGAGGCAGACAGAGGCGAGAACCTGAACAGCCAGCTGAAGGGACCGGTATGTCACACATACACAACATCATGGAGGTATACCGGCGTGACACCAGGGAGTTCAGCCAGGTAGTGGTGACCCTCACAGAGATCAAGAACCAGCAGGCCGAGCAACATGCCAGTCAACAAGAACACCAAGGATGGATGGAGGCAAGACTGACTGAGCTCCTGGCGGTGCAAAGGGACATAAGCCATTCACTCCGTCGGATCGCCGACAACATGGCCAACCCTCCCTGTGCCACCAGGCGAAGACCACCACCAGCCACAGGGAGGGAGGAGGAGGGGGAGGAGGAGGAGGATACGTCCAACGGAGCGTCCCAAGCATCGTCAAGGCCTGCATCGGAGGGTCCCCGGAGGAAGGTGGGTCGTCCATGGAAAAGACTGTGAGAGGCAGCGGACCATCTACATCTCCCAGGCCACCTGGCCTGGCACCTGGCCTTCATGTGCGACAGCATCACCTCATTGACTGACATCATCTGCCACATGTACCTGCTGGTCACAGTCTGACTAATGATGCCAAACACTGTGGTCTGGACTCTGATGACTTCAAATGGCAAGGATCTCATCTCGCCCTGTGAACTTTGCATTCTATTGTCCCTGCATTGCACCTTTTTCTGTGCACAAATCACACCCCAGACCTATAATTAAATAATTACTACGTGAAATTTCTTGTTGCAGTCATTTAGCATGAGTCCACAACATACGTGTGGGGATATGTCAAAGTGTGCCTGAGTGTGGAACTAACTCCAGCCATCCATACACTTGGATCCGAGTCCAGTCGAGGACACACATGTGTCTCAATGTATCACCAAATACAGACATGGAGCCCAATACTCACCCGTGATGGCCTCAAGCTGCTGAGGGGGGGCTTGCAATACTGCTCAGACAGACCAATTTGGAAGAGTATCATGAAGGTGTACAGGTCATGGGTCATGTGGATGTGATGAATGGTGGCCAGGGCAAGGTGGCCTGCACAGAGTTGGGCAAATGGGGTGTTGGATGACAGACGTCCAAGGTTTGTTTTGGGTCTGGGGTTGTGGACTGCCTCCTGAGTGTGGTTGAGTAGTCTGAAGGTGATCCTGCAGCAGACAGTGAGCCATTCTAGCTATCTCAGGTGGATGGTGATGTGGCTGGGACTGGGGATGTTGAAGATGAGGTGTGCGGATGCACCCTGGATGTGGACTACTTATCCTGCAGTCCTGCTGTAGTTCCACGTAGAGGCCGGTGCTGTAGTTGAGCCGGCTGGTGTCATTGACCTGGGGACGGTCTGTCTTGCCTTGTAGTGGATCTATCTGTGGATCATTTGCAGCATGCAGAGTGTGTTGCAGCATGAGGTACAGATGGTGGTGAGTTGCATGGTAATTGTCAGTGATGGGTCCATGATGAACACCAGCTTGCGTGCGTGGCCACTGGGTGCTGGTGCGGTGCCCAGACCAGTGGGACACAAGGAGTTGACCCAGCCGTAAAGGGACAATCTTCAGATGATGACCTCAGTCCTGTCCAAGTCCAGCCTCAGGTGGCTGATGTTCAGCCATTCATCAATGGATCTCATGCCTTCTTGAAGTTTGGTTTTGGCAATGGCTGGCTCTTTGGTGAGTTTGAGGAGCAGCTTTGTGTCAATGGCATACAAGATGATGATGAGGTCGTGTGCGCATGTGATGGTGGAGAGGGGGGTAATGGAGATATTGAAGATCATCACGCTGAGAGAAGAACCCTGGGTCATGTGCCACATGACCCCAGTGTAGTACATGCTGCAGGGTGGAGGCAGACTCCCTGGGCCTTGCTGGTGAGCTACTTTCTGATTTAATCCTGGGCCCTCCTCTGGATACCAGTGTTGGAGATGTGTAAGCTGACAGTGTGGTAGCACATGGTGTACAATGCCATTGAGCAGTCAAGGGGGGTGGGCTCACCATTGTTGAGCAGGGCAAATTTGTCGTTGGTGGTGGCAATGATGACGGTTGCAGTGGTGTGATTACTGTGGAATATGGTCTGGTGCCGGTTGCCTGGAGCTGGTTGCATGGAGGAAATATGTCAGTTGCTTGTTGAGTGTCTTCCGGATGACATTTGATGGGTAGGGAAGCAGGGTGATGTACCAGGAGATCCTGCGGTACTGCCGTCCGTTTTTTAAGAAGGGCCTGGGTCTCTGCATGCCTCCAGCACCCATGGAATGGGGCCAACTCAAAGGAGGCATTCAGGATGCGCTGGACGTGGGCTGCAAGGATGGGGAATGATGTGGTTGAGATGTTGTGTGGGAAGGGGCCTGATGGAGAGCCAGAGTGGATGGTGCACATGAGCCAGGTGGTGTACTTGCTGCTGATGGGAGTCCAGAACCTGAGGGGGGTTTGTCCTGCGGATAATAGTGGTCTCTGCCTCTGTGTGCCAAGGCTGTTGTGTATGGCCATGAGCTAGCAGTGGTACACAGTTACAAGGGATGTGATCTGCCTTGTAAGGGTGGGGTGTCTTGGATGGAGATCTGCTGTCAGTTTACTCACAATGCTGATGAGCTCCTTGATGTCATGTGTTTTGGTGTCTCAGCAATATCTGAAGGATCTCCACTTGTCCTTGCTGATGATATGGTGATGGCTGTGTGTGGTCTTTTCCAGGCCTGTAATGTAAATGATGGCTCTTTGTGTTGCAAGGTGTGCACAAGAGTCCGGCCACGTCTGTAGGAGTCCAGTAGGTCTGCCTTGTCCCAGGTGCCTTAACTATTGTTGTGCTTCACAGGAAAGTCCGTCAATGTGGAAAGATTGTTGGATCAGTTGCTGATCCAGTGTGTGAGGTTTCAGGGTGTTGCGTTGGTGTTGTTTTGAGTGTCCCACACAGCTTGTCTGTGGTGACTTACATCAAGCATCTTTGGGAGATGGTTAGCAGGGTGTGGGGCAGTGTGTTGCTTGTCGGAGATGTCGATCAAAATGTTGATGGACCAATGATGGATGGTGGTGTGGTTCTCCTCCAGCCAGAAATTACTGGCCCCCAGCCACATGTAGCCTGTGGAGGTGAGGGCGTGCGTGCAGATGTACGTGTTGATGGCTTAGCGCAATTGTGGATGTAGGCCTGGATATCTGTAGATGAGTGTCACTCTGAGGGTTGCCAGGGAGTTGCTGCAAACCCGGATTTGTGACTCTGAGGGTGTACTTGTGAATCAATTGCAATTCATCCTCCGGGATTGTTGGTGCCGTCCCTGCGCGTGATCTTGTATCCGTCTGAGATGGCAATGAAGAAGTCGTGTGCTGAGGATGCTTATGTCCAGGTTACTGTCATGAAGGTGATGTGCGGCCCTGTTGTGTTGAGGAGGTAACAGAGTCCAATGGCGTGCTGGTGGACGGAGCGGTGTGGAGTAGGAGGCACATGACCTGGTTGTCCTGACAGGGTCTGGTAGGCTGGGCAGCGCTGTGTAGGCAGTTAGAGTTGCACACTCAGCATGCAAAGGTGTCGTGTGTGCACTTAGGTGTTGCCTGATAGCAGGCGGATGATTGTGTGGAGGACATTGCTTTGAGGTTGGCTGCGGCATGAGCCTGTTGTGTGACGTGGGTCATGCAAAGACCAGAGGCTCAGGCACTGTGCACGTTGCAGGCGCACACGGTCCTGCCTTTGGCATGGCATTGGCGCAACAGTGGCACAGACAAGCTACTGGCTGCATGAAGAATGGGTGGAGGGGGAAGGGAGGAGCATTTTGGAGGCGTGTGGGTTGCAGAATCATGGCACTCGGCGGGGCGGTGCCACAGGTGAGGCAGCAGCAGGCGGAAGGGGTGAGAAACTATGCAAAAAGTAGCATACAAAGACAAGGAGGCCAGAAAGGCACTGTGCAACAGGTGTATGTAAAGGAAGGAGTGTCAGGTAACTCATGGGTCACTACGAGAAAATGTATGACTAATCAGCAAAAATTACGGTCACAGGGTCAGGCAACAAAATGGGGAGCTGCGCACAGGAGACACACCATCAGCATGTGTTCACGTCCCATTGTGGGGAGCAACCTGCACAAATACATACACAACCAGAGACTTCATGCACAATAGATATTATTAGCCATGAATAACTGCATGCATGTTGCCGAAGTACACATACACATATGCTCAATATTTGACAAGTATGCCATAGATGACGCATGCAAACTGCCAAGAGATCTGCAGTGACAGAGATGAGGCACTTTGGATTGTGCTGAACACCTTTATTACACAAACTCACACTGAAAAACCTAAAACTGAATGAGCTGGAAACGTGCATTTCAAGAACACTTCCAAGGGTGCTCCGTGATTTCTTCCCAGTGCCTGTCCGCAATGGGTGCCCCCAGATCCACCTCCCACTTGACGCATATCTCCAGTAATCCGCCGGTAGAGACAAGTCACCGCCTTAAAAGTACCCGCCGCCATCACTACATACTGACAGGCAAGAGAGGTGCCCGGTTCCACTAGCCCCCTCCACCAGTGCTTCCTGATAGCCGCAGTCAGGGCTGCATGCAAGTGGAAGTCCCCCTGCGGCAGATCATGCCGCTCCCTAAAGTCGTCAAATGGGAGCAAATTACCATCCTCATAGAAGTCACCCAGCGTCATAACTCCCGCCTCCTCCCAGGCCAGCAACCGGCTCCAGTCCCCCCGTGGGGCAACGCCTCACAGATTCGTAAAGGAATCTCGGGCGCGTAGGGAATTACAACACGCGCCCTCCTAGCCAAGCGCGCCCAACACTGCCGCACCGTCCTCAAGTCCGAGGGCAGCGAAGCATCTCTCACCGGAACTCGGAGTAGTACACAAGATAATTGGTGCCAGCTCGGATCCGGCCCCCTGTGTTCCTCTGGGTGCCTGATGTGCCCCGCCACCCACTTTGTAAACCACTGAAGCTGCGCAGCGTGGTAATATGACTCTAGGTCCGGCAACGCAAGGCCTCCCTCTCCCCTGGGTCTCTTCAGAGTAAGTAGCGCTACCCTCCGCCTCCCTGTACCCCAGATGAACCCTGTAATCAAAGTGTTCAGCTGTGCGAAGAGCTTTCCCGGGATCCAAACTGGGAGAGTCCCAAAGTAATAAAGAAGTCTGGGCAAAATGACCATTTTCACCAAGGCGACCCTGCGGCCACCGACAGTGGGAGAGTCCCCCAGAACTCAAAACAGGTTTTCGCCCCTCGTACTGCTCGCCCCACGTTGCCCTCCAGCAAATCAGCGGGAGCGTGATAAATCCGGGTCCCCAAGTAGGGCAAGCATCGGGATTCCCACGGGACATCCCCCTGGCGGACCATCCCGACTGTTGTACTCCGGTGGTATAATGTGCTGATTCACTTTGATCATGGTTAACCTCTCCACACTTCTGGGCGAGAGACTGGTCCTTTTCACAGTAACAATTGCACCAGCAGCACTGAAAACACGCTCAGAAGCGACACTTGCAACAGGGCAAGCCAGATACTTTATCGCCAGCCTGCTGAGCACTGGCCATTGGCTTCTTTTCCCATACCAATACACCAATGGGCTTTTCTCCATGAAGACCTCTGTTGTGTCATCCAGATAGGCCTGGACCATCCGCTCAATATTCAGGGGTGCTCTGATTTGCTTGGCCTCTTTTGCCTTAGCATCAGCAATGGACCTACAAAACCCTTCACTTGTTTTTTTTTAAATGTGGCTGATGATCCTGTTGGTGCTGTTGATGTTATTGCTGTTAGTGTTGGTGACTGCTGGGAGGCATACGCACTGCTCTCAGGCTCTGAAGTAGAACTTGACTCTGGGTGCCCTGTAGTACTTGTTCTGGCCTGGGGTGGTGGGCCTCTAATTAAGAGCTATTCATTTTTGAAGTCAGTGGCTTCCTCAGCTATCAAAGTTTTGTTCTTGGCAACACCCACTTCTGAAAAAGGAATTACTTCATTACTGCTCAGTAATAATTTGTAACATGGATCCAAAATTGAGACAGTAATGTAATGTCGATGTGACACAATGTTATTTTGAATCCTTGTATTTTCAGATAAGTGAACGGCTAAGGTGTCCGCCAAATAATATGCATCTACTTTGTCATCCGCACCTACGTATGTTTCAGACACCTCCTTCAGCTCTTGCTCTAGCATGTACAACAATGGGATAGTTTGGCCCATAGTACAGTCCTCCCTGCTGACTTCACATGTGAAGACCTCAAAAGGAAGTAGCATCTCTGTCAGGCATTTAACGAGGACCCATTGGGCCATCTCAACGGTCATGCCTTTCACAGTAGGATCTCCTGACCTTTTCATGACATAAGCATTGAGTGGTATGTACTGCTCAAACAGACGCTCAAGCATGTAATAAGTTGAGTTCAAATGTGTTAGCACCGCTTGGATGAATGCTTTGACTGGTATTTTATGCTCACGTTGAATGACCCTCAGCTGCTTCCGGGCTTTAAAAGAATGATTGAAATGTGTGCATATTCTTCTGCAGGTGGTTAGTAGGTTGCTGACTTTGCTTTCATTTTTCAGAAAGTCTTGAACAACAATGTTAATGCAGTGTGCCAAACACGGGACCCTGAAATAGCCACCATCTTTCATGGCCCTAACTACATGACTGCCATTGTCCGTGGCAACAAAACCAATGTTAAGCCCTCTTGGTCGCAGCCACTCAAACACCTTGCTGTTAAACTCATCCAAAATGTTTGCAGCAGTATGAGATTTCTCCATAGCAAAAATGGCTACAGTTGCATGTTTGCCAGTGTAATTAAAAATCTCAGCAGTGTCAACACCTGCAGATATCTGATCTTTAACACGAGAAAAAGAGACCCAGTGTGCAGTGATGCACATGTAATCAGTGGCTTGGCAACTGGTCCACATGTCTGTTGTCAGGTGGATACTCTGAACAGCACTCTGTTTTAAGGCTTTTCCAAGCAATTCCAGCACGTTGTGATGTTGCGCTGGAACAGCAACTCTGGCGAAATAGTAGCGGCTGGGAACCTTCCATTTTGGGCAGATGGTTGTCACAAGTTCCAGAAAACCCACCCCTTCAACAAAAGAAAAAGGGAGAAGGTCCAGTGCTAACATTTTAGCCAGCTTCGCATTGTACACACGTGCTATTGGGTGGTTGCGTTCGTACGGCTCCTCCGGGCCTAGTAAACATGCTAAGAATGGTAGGCTGCGTGGTATTCCTTCCTGTTATGCTCAACATCGCACTTTTTTTAAAAGCAGTACTCCTTGGTGTCTCAGGCTGACTCTTACTCTTGTGCCACTGAGATGTTGCTGAGGATGTGGCCGTTACCACTGCAGTGCTGGGGACAGAGCTACTTTGTGTACCACTACCACAGAGAATATCTCCCTCTTCTTCTTCTTCCTGTTCCACCATGAGCAGACCTTCTTCTACTAGTTCATCCCCACCAACAGCAATGGTTTGAGTTTTTATGCGACACAGGTGCTCCTCCCAGTGGATTGCGTGGTGTTTTTTCAGATGGGTCACTTGGCCTCCGGTACCATAGTTTGTACCAAGCTTACCACGACTAACAGAGGTATGACAAATAGAGCATATAGCAATGTTCTCCTCCTTTGCGCTAACTGTAAAGAAGTCCCACACTGGGGAGCTTAACTTTTGTCTCCTGCTGGAGGTGCCACTTCCAATGCCAGATGAACTGGAGGGTGTGCATTAAATTTGACTCTGTGCAGTACCACTACCTATTTCTGCTGAGGTGGTGCTTGTGCTGGATGTAGGATGCTGCCGGCCTTTTGCTAATGTAAATATTGAAGCTGGAGGTCGTGTTGGTGTTACCTGTGTTGGAAGTATGTGTGCTACATCCCTCGCAGCCATTTTGGATAGGGTAATAATGTTGGTCTCCATCTTCTCTGGGCCGGGAGTGATGTTCGTGATGACTGGCTCATCATCATCAGCATCCTGCTCTTCTACATCAACCTCCATAAGTGTAAGTCTTTCTGAAACCTTCCTTTTCCCATGCCTGATCTTTGGACGTGTCTCCCTCTCAGACTCAGTTTGTGGCTTCCAAGTGGCATCTAGATCATCAGAAGGGGGGCTTGGTGAAGAACTTGATGGACTAACCCTCCTTTTCCTTGCTAGGGATTTGGAAGACAATGGAACTTCTGAAGGAGTGGCTTCCTCTTCTTCCTCTGCATGAGGCTCAATTTTCTGAACTGCCCCTACTTCGGGAGGAACAACTACTATTGCGGGCGGTGGTTGTGGCTGTTGTTGACCACTTATCTGCTCTGTTCCCTCCTGCGTTGATTGTGTACTACTTTGAGATAGCAATAAATTTAGTTCAGGCTCAGCATCACTGCTTTCCACCATTAGGCTGGCTATCTCTTCAGCACTCATCTGCTTGGGCCTGGGTTGGTGGGCTAGGCCCACTGATGCAGAGGTGCTGCCCCTAGCTTGGCCCCCGGACACCGCTGCTGCAGGCATCATTTTTGGTGTCCCAAAAAAGGTTTTGGGCGGCACACCAGACTCAAGTGACACTTCCTTCTTCTTCTGTTCCTTCTTCTCAATGGCAACTTTCTTGGTGCTGGAGGTCCTGCTACCTTCTATCTTTGGGGGCATCTTCTTCAGATGTCAGCAGCTCTCAGTTGCACAAGTTGCAGAGATGGCTGGTCAGGTTACTCACATGCCACGTCGTGTACAGCAGCAGGACGTCGATCTGGCACCACAACGGACGATGATGACACACCTCCTCCTCTGTCTTTTGTGCACCTAAAAGCAAAGAAGCCAGAAGAACATCAGTCAAAAGATAGCATAATCAAACTAATATAATATATAACTTCTTAGTGTGTGGTGGGTGGTTGGTCACAATTATTACATTTTATTAAATCAGTGGACAACAACAGTGTAGCCATTTATGAGAGTTTGACAACA
Source organism: Triturus cristatus (assembly GCF_964204655.1). Taxonomy (NCBI): domain Eukaryota; kingdom Metazoa; phylum Chordata; class Amphibia; order Caudata; family Salamandridae; genus Triturus; species Triturus cristatus. The sequence goes on from NC_140591.1 coordinate 507,016,632, forward strand.
AGGCCAGGGCTCCTGGTGTTCTACTGTACTGTGTACACTCAGGAAGAATAAGAATAGCAAAGAAAGAAAACATAAATGTAGTGTAGCCTGTTTGCCCTAAATAAAAATTTCTGGATCACATGGGATGGATGCAGCATCAGGGAGCAACAACAACGAACACATACACATAAAAAGGCATTTATTTACCACAGCCAAAAAGTGAAATATACCCCAGAAAAAAAGTAAAACCCACATTTTGCAATTCAATCCAAAGCCATCCATGCCATACATGATGTTGAAATTCAACAGACAACACAAAAACAGTTGTTTAACTTCCATGCACCCATGATGATTGATGAGTAGTACCCCTGGGCCTACTGGCAGACTAGGCCACAAGCTTGGAGGCCTATGGAAAAAGCACAGTGGCTGGTCCCAGAAAATGACCACCACCACATGGCCAGGCCACTCACAAAAACAAGAAAAGGTCAGGAATACATGACAGACAATGCAGGCCTATGGCAATAGCACAATGCCTGGACCTCCGGCAGCAGGCTCTCTGGGGCCAGCAGTATCGACGGATAGAGCGGTGCTGCCTTCCTGAGCGGTTGCCAGGTAGAGGTGAGGTCCTGTACCCAGCATTGGCGGGTATCAGCAGATGCTATGAGAGGCCAATGACAGTGTTCTGGCCCCATATCCTTTTTTGTGGTTCACCACGTTTTGGCAGTAGCTTGTTTGAAAGGTCCTGATGAAAGCCTGATTCAGTTTGGGTCTTCTTGGGCTGAAACATGTTGACCATCTTTATGTACACCATAGCGGTTTAAATCCATACCGTAGGTGTACTCACTGCTTTTTTAATCCTGACAGTGGACATCTCCTGATTAAAGCATAGTTTTGATGTCTCCTAGCCAGTTTTAATCACATTTGATTTCACATCTCACTTTTTCATTTTAAGTTTTTTTGCGCTGCACCCTCACTCATACATTCTAGCTCATCATATGTGGATTTAGTTGATCCTCTAAATAAAACATCCCTGAGCTCCTCCCTCTCAGTGAGGGGGTTGTAGCCCTCAAAGGAACTAGGATTTTCCTTTGGGAGGAGAGTCCCTATGATGAAGCATGTCACCATTGGTGAGTGAGGGATTACGTCCTGAAAGGGATTTGCCCTTAGACACACTGTGTTTGCCAACTTTTTCCAATTAGGTTGATCATCATCGCACAAGTTTAGTTTATAACTTGGAGGTGGCGTGTGCTTTCTATCTGGTTTCAAATAAACTTTTTTCTTTTTATTTACTGGCACTGCCGGTAATTCTATAGAACCTAGGATTTTCGTTGTTTGATAATTTATTTACCACAGCCAAAAAGTGAAATATACCCCAGAAAAAAAGTAAAACCCACATTTTGCAATTCAATCCAAAGCCATCCATGCCATACATGATGTTGAAATTCAACAGACAACAAAAAAACAGTTGTTTAACTTCCATGCACCCATGATGATTGATGAGTAGTACCCCTGGGCCTACTGGCAGACTAGGCCACAAGCTTGGAGGCCTATGGAAAAATCACAGTGGCTGGTCCCACAAAATGGCCACCACCACATAGCCAGGCCACTCACAAAAACAAGAAAAGGTCAGGAATACATGACAGACAATGCAGGCCTATGGCAAAAGCACAATGCCTGGCTTCACAAAATGGCCGCCACCCACATGGTCAGGCACCCACCATAATAATAATAAAAAAGTGAATACAAAGGACAGGAACAGGAAGTTGGAGTCTCTGTGGAACTTACTTCCTCTTTTAAAAATTAAAAAAATAAATAAAAGTGACTCCATGCTCCAAACTACAGCCAAATGACAACCTGGGGAGTTTTTTTAGCTAAATTACACAAAATAATCGTTTTCGAGAAGGTTTTATGTTGCTCACGAGATATTGTCTGCCAGATTGCAAAATCTGCGTGTTCGGCATCGCGAACTGTTCAAAAAGTCGTTATTGCGTGCGCGAACACGCATATTGAGAGCGTGAAAAAGACAAAAACAGTAACTTCACGTTGTCGCGCTGTGCAGAGTTGCCAGAAGTACGCGAGCTCAATTCCTAGGGTTACCTACTGGCTGAAAAGCCCTATTTTATTAACACACACCGAAAAACTGAAATTCCACTTCAAAAACCACATTTTGCAATTCAATCTAATGCAATCCATGGTGTTAAAAAAATTCAACAGACAACACAAACAGTTTTTATGCACCCATGATTTGATGATGACTACCTCTGGGCCTACTAGCAGACTAGACCACAAGTTTGGAACTGAATGGCAAAAGCAAGCACACTGCCTGGATGGCTCCACAAAATGGCCGCTAGCCACCCACAACAACAAGAAATGGAAGACAGACAATGAAAGCCTATGCCAAAAGCACACAGCCGGTCTTCACAAAATGGCCACCACACATATGGCCAGGCCACAACAACAACAAGCATAAGCCAAGGGGAACAAAGAAAAGACATGCATGCCTATATGGAAAAAGAAACACACTACTAAACTACCACCACAAAATTGCCACATGCCATATGGGCACTCACAGTCACAACAGGCCATGGAAAACATTGAACTGAAGCAGGCCTATATATGATCAGACAAAGGAGGCCTGCTAAACAACACAGCTTTAATACAACAATGAAAATCAACATGGCTACGAAAGGATTGGAAAGTTACACATCAAGCACACACACACATCCAACAAAGGTAATTAACACACACACCCAAACAGTGAAATACACCACAACCACATTTAGCAATTCAATCCTATGTCATACATGCCCTACATGATGTTTAAATTCAATAGACATCACAGAAACATGGACCCATGGGTGCCCTACTGGCTGAAATTTCAAAGAAAAACAACTAGGCCCCTATTGAAAGTACAGGCCACCCACAACAATAATTTTTAAAAACAATGAAAATCCCAGAAAAATGTAGGTACAAACAAGCCCCAATGAAACAAACATGTACACCAATTCTCCAACTTACTTGTAAAATTAAATCTCAAATCAAAAAGTCCTCAAATAAATCCAATCAAATGATGTGATGCATCACACAGACACAAAAAGTGATCCTTCCAGCTCCAAATCCAAATGAAAGTGAACAGCACATGGACAAAACACTGGGAGGAGCCTGCTGGACAGGAACAGGAGGTTGGAGACTCAGGGGCACTTCCTTCCTCTTGAAAAAAAAGTGTAAAAAAGAAAAAGGACTCTTTGCACAAAAGACTACAGCCAAACCACAATCTGAGGAGTTTTTCTGAGCAAAATGATCATTTTCGAGAAGGTTTTCTGATGCTCGAGAGATATTCTTTGCCAGATTGTAGTTGTTGCATGTTCGGGATCGCGATCTTACCAAGACAGCCGCCAGAAGTCAGCTCGGGCGTCCGAATGATGTGTTCACGTTCGCACACTCTCGTGGGATCGAGCGGCCATATACAAATCTCGTGGCGCACGCGAACGGAAAGATAATCGAGTTGGCAAACGCAGAATCACAGTAAGACGTTACCGCGCAAGCGAGAACGCATATTGAGCGCGCGAGGAAGCAAAACAACTACGCTACACTGTAGATTGAGCAGTATTCAGCAACTTCGTGCTCTACGCGAATCGCGAAGTTACCGAAACTTTGCAAACTCCGCGAGCGGAGCGTAGTTCACCACCCAGGCTTAATCGCCATGGGCAAGTACAACAAGGACCATCAGAAAAATATGAAAGCATGTGTGGTGGCACAAATCAAGATATGCACATGACAGGACAAAGGGATGCAGGAGATGACAATGACCAGTCCATGGCCAGATGCGACGTCTGCCAGGTCAGACAAATAAACAATGAGTACTCAATTAAACACATGTTGTGCCAGGCTCTAGATGGCAACAAGTCCCTGTAAACCTTAATTGTGCACGGGTCACATGGTATGCCTTGACACCTCACACCATGGACAAGTAATGCCTGTACCACTGCATCATGTCAGGAAGCACAGTAGTGCACATCGTCAACAATGTGATGATATGTCAATTGTGAAGTGTACAAAAAGTGAATGACACACAGCTAACACAAAGCTTGCCGGGTGCACTGCAATAACGATTTCACATCTGACCCACAGGTGACCAAGAACTCACCACAGAGGACAACACCAGCTACCTGCAGAGCCAGTCTCCACCCCCGGTACTTGGACTCTCGGATGTTGACTCCCAGGATTCCATGGGCGATGAGCTCGAGGCCGGCCCATCTGTTGTGCCAGGGAGCAACAGGTCCCAGGCCCCATTGTCCCCCCGCCACATCTGCGCCAACATCAACCTCACAACAGACCCCTGCTGTCATGGCCTGTGCAGCATCCACCACCACCACCACAACCACCACCATTGCTGCCAACACCCTCGCTGTTCCAGAGGATGACCAGCACACACCACCGACGGAGGAGGGGAGGGAGATGATGCGGGTGCCCTCTGCCCACAGTGGTGAGACAACAGGTCTGTGGCAGCAGGGAAGGTGGGAGGGACACAGTCACCCAGGGACACCAGGAGGCTGGGACACACTCCCTGGAACACATCACCAGTCCTGGGTGCATACGAACAGGCCCAGGGACGAACGGGCCGGTCCGACGAACTGTTGCACGAGCTCATTCTGCTGATGAGGTCCATCGACACACGCATGGGACAAATTGTTGACCTCTTAGGCCAGCAAGTGGTGGTACTGAGGAACAGGCATGCGCCACAGACAACACTTCCACCTCCCTCTAGTGGGCCGCACGGTGACAGTTCACCATCCTCCCCTGCGCCCACAGAGAGGGGTGAGTCCTCAGACCCCACAGGCCCTGCAGCAGAGCCTCTCCTGCCAAACGACGATGGGCCGTCCCAAGAAGACCCTGGGAGAATCTGGAGGCCAAGCACCTGCCAGACGCCAGTCACGGAGCCAGCCATGATGGCAACCCTCTCTACCACTGCATTGACCTTTTGGACTGTCCTTCCCCACACTGCCTTGTGAATGGCATCTGTCTGTTGGACTGGGTCACCACAGCAATGTGGTGACTACTCGATTATCTCATCTACCACAACTGTCAACTCATTGCTCCACCCCACCCCACAATGGAAATGTACACCCCCTCGCATCTCACCATTGTAAATAAAATATCCTCACACATGTTGTCGTGTCTGCTCCGTCTTTATTGCAGGATGTACAGTCTCCAACATGATCATAATGTTCCAGGAGCATGGGCTGTATGTAGGCAAGGAAAAGTCGAAGGCACCCAGGGAAACACAACAGAACAACTGTCATTGGTCTGGGTGTGGCATCACAGACATCACACAACCCCTACCATCAGGATAACCCAACATGCACATGTCACAATGGCCAACAAGTGTCAACATACACGTCCTGTTGATGTTCCCAAAAGACATGTCCCAGAAACATTTCCAACCACCACTGAGTCTACAACTGGCTGATGCTACAATTCTCACATGCCCGTTCACGACAACAGCAATATCATCAGACAATGGGTATGTTGCACATTGACACCCAGCATCAAGTCAAGTAGCGGGTGATGAGCTGTTCACGCAGGTCAACACCTTCCTCCTCTCCACAGTCCTCATCACTGGACACAGCTTGGTTTGCAGACTGGGGCCTTGGGTCCTCACCATCATCCAGGAGTAGGGGAATTTCCTTGCGAATGGCTAGGTTGTGGAGCATGCAGCATGCCACTACAATCTGACACACCTTCCTGGGCGAGTATGCCAGTGCACCTCCGGTCTTGTCCAGGCAGCGGAAACGTGACTTGAGCAGGCCAAAAGTACGCTCCACCACACAACGTGTCCTCCCATGGGCCTCATTGTAGCGGACTTCAGTCGGGGACCTGGGATTCCGCAGTGGGCTCAGCAACCAGGGACGGTTGGGATATGTAGAGTCACCTAGGTATGACAAGCACAAATAGACATTGCAACATCGCAGAGGCTCAGGGCAGCAGGTCACACACACAGCACACCACATGACTAGGCATACTCACCCACAATCCATGCACCATCGGGAAGAAGATTAGCCATCAGCTGGGGCACTATGCTGTTCCGCAGGACATAGGAGTCATGGGCCTAGCCTTGGAATTTGGCACACACGTGCGAGATGGTCATATCTGCCAGGCACACCATCTGCACATTGATGCAGTGGTAATGCTTGCGATTGCGGTAAATGGTCTCACTTGCCTGTGGTGGCACAAGACCGACATGGGTGCAATCAATGGCCCCAACAACATTGGGGATGTGTCCAAGGGGATAGAAGTCTCCCTTCACAGCTGGCAATTCCGCACCCCTGGCGAAATTGATGTATCTGTTCTTGTATAGCATCATGGCGAACAGTACATCACGCAGCACCATGCTGAAGATCGGTTGTGACATCCCACCAGCGCTGGCCACGGTCTCTTGGAAGGATTCAGTGGCAAAAAAATGCAGGGCTGCCATCACCTTATAAGTAGGGGTGAAAGCTGTTGGATATGTCTTGCGGGGCTGCAGGTGGGGCTCCAACAGATCACAAAGGGTTTTCAGGGTGGCTCTGTCCAGGTAGCATTTTCGTATGATCGCAACATCCTCCATGTCCTCCAGCACCATCAAGTGACGAGTCAAATTTGGCCTCCTACTAGTGGAGATGATAGTGGACACATGTCAATGCAATACATCATGAGATGCGCACAGCATATCACGTCCTGGATGACACAACAACAACAATGACTGACATCAATATTGACTAACAGACCAGCTTACATGTAGGGACACCTTCAGCTACACAAATGGCACACCTTTCAACTTACACAAGACAAGTACCTCAAACACCACCTTGGTCAATGTGAATGGACATAGCGATATGGCCACATTTTACATGGGCACGCCTGGGAGTATAGCATCCAGCATATGTATCACTAATCAAAACCACTGTCTCATACCTAGCTGCTGTACCTGTCACACCTTAATGCGTCATTACAACCTGGCACACATCCACCACACAATGACCACAGTCGGTGCTGGAATGACGAATGTGTTTATGAGCAGACATGAGAGGCAATGCAAAATAGAACATCATTCATTGAGACGAGCATCGCTGAGATTGTCCCTGGACCTCAATACTGTCCTGCCTACACCAACATCAAATCCATAAGTGACATATGAGTGGGTACAGGCCAATCTGAGATACACACACACAAACATGGCATGTGTAGCCATCAGTGGAGTAACTGGAACATTGGCATCGTGTGCACAATGATGTGCCATTGAACATGTTGGCACTGTGCACTGTTGATGTTTGACAGATGGCCATTGCGATTGTATGGCACCCAAATCGTGGTAGCTACCGCCTGGCCCTGGCGGTGTGTCACCAGCACCCCCATTCACACAAGTGTGGTAGTGATAGGCATGGAGACATGTGGAAATGGTGGTTGTCATGCTCCGCCGCATGAATGGCGGAGCCTCGTGTCAATGTATGGCACCCATATCGCGGTAGCTACCACCTGGCCCCGGCGGTGTGTCATCAGCACCCCCATTCACACAAGTGCAGTACTGATAGGCATGGAGACATGTGGAAATAGTGGTTGGCATGCATTACCACTAAAATTGCGGTAGAGTACACCGGGCCCCTGCGGTGTGTCACCACCATGGATCTTGCCCTTACAGCCAATAGGAGCCATGATTGCGGTGGCATGATGTGATTTTGAAGATCGCGGTAGGCGTGCTCCGCCACTGCAGAGGCAGTCATTGGCTGCATTTGAAAGATGCACCATCGCAGTAGAGCACCCCGGGCCCCAGCATTGTGTCACCGCCATGGAGCATGCCCTTACAGCCAATGGGAGCCATGATTGCGGTGGCATGATGCAATTTTTAAGATCGTGGTAGGCGTGCTCCGCCACCGCGGAGGAGGTCATTGGCTGCATTTGAAAGATACACCATTGCGGTAGCGCAACCCGGGCCCCTGTGTTGTGTCACCGCCATGGAGCATGCCCTTACAGCCAATGGGAGCCATGATTGTGGTGGCATGATGCAATTTTGAAGATCGCGGTTGGCATGCTCCGCCACCGTGGAGGTGGTCATTGGATTCATTTGAAAGAGGCAGACCTGGACCACCAATTGCTGCAGCTTGGCACCTTTGAAAAGACCCCAGGGGGCTATATATGTGTGGTGGTGAGCCTCACATTTCCACTGCTCCAAGAGTCTGCTGCCTGAGACCCCTCACCTGCTGCTGCCTCCAGGGACTGCTGCCTGAGACCCCTCACCTGCTGCTGCCTCCAGGGACTGCTGCCTGAGACCCCTCACCTGCTTCTGCCTCCAGGGACTGCTGCCTGAGACCCTCATCACCCAATTCCGCCGCTGTTGTCTCATGTCCACAATGATGGAAAGGACAGAGAAGATCTGTGCCAGTCCCTTCACGAGCGAGGAGATGGAGGTCTTGGTGGACGAGGTGCTCACACTGTACCCAAGGCAATATGGTGCCCCAAATGTTTTTGTAAGCCTTCGACAGGGGTGGGGTAGGGCAGGGGGGCCACACATGTAGTTGGACTGATGCAGTATGTGCCTGGGAGTGTGGGGTAGTGTCATGCACTGCCTGACATGCTGTCCCCAGTGGGAGGGTGTGTGTACCCAATGCCACATCTTTCCCTCCCTGCACATGTAGGTATGAGTGACCTGTGTTGTTTTGTCAGCCATACAGTGATACAGAAGGTTGTTCATGCTGTATTTAGGACAGCGATTGCTTGGCTGGATGGCTGTGTGTGCCCCTGTAGTCCATCTCAGTGTGAGCCCAGCTGGCCTGCACAGTCCCGCCTACAAAGACAAGGACATCTCACTTAACTTACAGAGTATGACATCAGTCTTTTCACATTGCAGTCCAGCTATGGGCCATCTCAGCACTGTATTTTGCACACATCTGCCCTTGTGAATGGCATTTTGTATTTGCATGATCATGTCCCTCAATTGGACCACCATGACACATTCATCTATTCACAGGACAGGGACATTGATAGCTGCACAGTCTTGGACACAGTGAGTCCACCCCCAAACACAGGTTGACATGTGATGTATGTGTTGTTCAAGCCAACAATGGACTGGAGATGTGGGCAGGCTACATGGGTGTTTCAGTGCTGGCATCCTGCATGTGCGTGAGATGTGCAGGGACTGTGTTCCCCCTCACAGCTGCATGCTTTAAAATCAGCTTTTCCCATGCAGGTGTCCCATGTGAGCTGTACTATAGTCTATGATTGCCAATTTAGTTGGATATGTGATGATTTTGTATCTTGCTGCTATACTGATAGATGTTGGTACATGACACTGTGTCACTATTAATGTCCCTCTCTTGTCTCCCATGCCTGCAGCTCAAGGTACACCAGCGTAAGGCCGTGTGGGGGCCATTGCAGCGAAGGTGCGAGCTCTGGGGGTCTCAAACCGACAGCGCACCCACTGCCACAAGAGATGGGATGACATCAGCCGGCTGGCAAAGAATGTGGCGGTGATGAACTTGGGGCTGCTTCCTCGCACTGGGCATCTGGCATGGCGCAGCATGACACCACTAATGGGGCACATCTTGGCGGTGACACAGCCTGAGCTGGATGCACATTTGAAGAAGCATCAGCAGCAAGCTAGTGGTGAGCATTTGGGGAGTCTGAGTTTGTCTGGGAGAGGCTGCATGTGTACATAGCCTGTCCCAGCGCTGGCCTACGTGTTGTTGGTAGTGTGATGCTGTGGCATTTAAGTGGCTGCTGGCCTGGGTGCCTGTGGTATGCATTTGCTCTACCTGTACTTACAAAGGTGATTTGGATACTGTGCCTTCACCTTACATTCTGAGTTGTGCTCTTCAGGTTTCTTCTGCATTGGTGTAGTCTTGGGAATCCCATGGGAGGGGATGGCAGTGTGCTCGTTCTGACAGTGCGTACATCAATGGGTCTATTGCATGCACCCATATTGGGGAGGCCTACACATCTTACAGCAATGTGCAGAATTATATTGTCCCCAAGGTACAACATGATGGGTGGCATGGGCTAATGTCCATTGTGGACTGTCATGTTGTAGTCTGTGTTGTCCCCTCCTGTTCCATCCAGTTCTGTCATTGGCAACAAGTAGTGTGCCCCCATCATGTTTCTAGGTGTGCTCAGAACCAGTTGTGTGTCTGTTTCAACAGAGCCACAAGCAGGGTGTTGTGCTGTGTGGTCATCACATGGCTCACTCAAGCCTGAGTTTCCAGTTTCCATGTACAGCTTGAGTCTATGTAGTGAGTTGACATGATGTGATTGCACAGGGTGGTGTGCAACATGTAGATTTGGGCAACTTTTGTCATGCATTGCTTGCATATGTTTGCTCTGTTGCTGCCACTGACCTGACCCTACACCTCTCTCTCTCATGCAGCATCACATGTGGTGACAGAGGGACAGGAGACGGACACCAGTGGGGGTGAAACTAGCATCACAGCTGCCCAGGAGCCCAGTGACACAGATGTCAGCAGCGCCTCAGAGGGGGACAAGAGCCTGCTGGAGGAGTCCCAGCCTGAGATGCAAAGCACCACATCATTCGATGCCAGCGGGGATGCATCCATGTTGGAGGGCACAGGGAACGGGGACTCTGCATCAACTTCCACTACACAGTGGCCATTGCCCACCCTCCAAGCCACTTCCTCTGGTGCTGCCCGTGTCCGCCTCAGTAAGAGGGGAACAGTGTCCTTCACCCCTGGCACCGCTGCCCCTGCCCCTGTCCCCCCTGCTGCCATCAGTGCTGAGTCTGTGGACCTTTTGCGCCAGCTGTGTGTAGGCCAGACAGCTCTCCTCAGTGCCTTCATTGACCATGACAAGAAATTGACCCAGGTGGTTGCTTTCATGGAGGGCATACATTCCAACGTGGGTGGGCTGCACCGGACAGTCCAGGCTTTGTCATCAACAGTGACGTCTGCCCTGCAACAGGCACATACTCACAGTCCAGCTCCAGTCCCTTTGTCCACCCCTCTGGCAGTGGCCACGTCTGACGATAGTGACCACGGTCCACATACATCAAAGTCACGATACAGCGCGCAAAGCAAACAGCAGCAGCAACCAAAGCGGTCCCGGGCGCAGACCCCATCCCCACAGAAGACCAAAACCACCCCAGAGTGCAGGAACAAAAGCACGTCAGGTGACAACAGTGGACAAAAAGCCAAGCAGCAGACCTCAGGCACACATGCCTCAGTGGCATCCCCATCCAAGGAGTTTCCTGCCTCTAAAGCATCGCACAAAGATAATCGTACAGTGTCTGTGCCCATGAAGGAGGTGGTGCTTGCCAAGGGTACACCTAGGAAGGGTTCCAAGGCAGAATCATCAACCACCTCGACTCCCATTCCAAGCCCAGTGAAGCAGGGGCCGGAGGGCACTGTAGGGGTAACTCCTAGTCAAGAGGGAAAGGGGGGGCAGAGGCGAAGCCAGGCAAAGAATTCCGCTGGGTCCAGCAATACATCATCAGAGGGGCTGCCAGTGCCTGCACCTGCTGCAGCAGTTGTGGAGAGTGTGCCTGTTGTGCCCACACCTCTTCCCATTGATCCAAAGTCAGGCAAGCCATTTAGGATCCCAAAGAAGTGGAAGGGCACCACTCCACAATCTCCCAGCCACAGCCCAGCGTGTTTCCCATCTGCATGTCTCCACCTCCACGTGCCACTACATCACCTTGTCCAATCAGCCCTCTGGCTTGTCAAGCCACTGATAGCTCTGCCTCAGCTGTTCTGTTCTCTCCCCGGTCAAGTGCCCCACCAGTCCCCGAGACACAGCCAGTTTCCAGTCCACCTGACAGCCAAGTCTGAGTGTTAGTCACCCTCACACACCTATCTCTCACACAGGTGGACCTGTACTGCACATTGTTGCCCCTGACTGTGTTGCTAAGCATGGAAAGGTACAGTTGCACACATTCCCTGTGCAGCTTCTCCTGGACTCAGTCTGCACCCTGGACTGGCCACTGGCCTTGTTGCTCTTTGCTGTGTTGAACTCTTCCCTGTGCAGCTTCTCATGGACTCAGTCTGCACTTTGTCCTGGCCACTTGCCTTGTCGTTCACTGCTGTGTGCCACCTGCCTGTGCAGCTTCTCATGGACACAGTCTGCACTTTGTCCTGGCCACTGGCCTTGTCATTCACTGCTGTGTGCCCCCTGCCTGTGTAGCTTCTCATGGACTCAGTCTGCACTTTGTCCTGGCCTCTGGCCTTGACGTTCACTGCTGTGTGCTCCCTGCCTGTGCAGCTTCTCATGGACATGCTCTGCATCTTATGCCTTACTCATCTCTTCTCATGGTACCGATCTGTGCAATATGTGAATAAAGACAGCTTCTCCCGTTGTCTCTTTTGTCAGTGTCCTTACTGAATAAAGTTATTTTGCTGTGCGTAAATGGTTTACTGTGCCACATGGTCTGTGTGGCACTTCAACATGGTCAATGTTTGGGCCCACTTACTCTCTTTGTTTTAGGGGTGAGAGGGTCTTCATTTCTGCTTAACCCAGATACTTATGGTGGTAATGGTGTCCATTCTGAATGGTTATTAGTAGTCATTTAATTGATTAGTTCATGTTGGCTCTATTGTACACATGTCAGGGGGGGGGGGTGTCACTGCCAGCACAGAGAGGGTTTCTGCACACAGTATTGCAGGCAGGCTGTCCAGGGCCATCAAGTATGTGTGTTGTTCCTTTATGTGTGCCCAGGGGTGTATGTGTGTGGTCATCTTGTGATGGCCAGTTATCCTAGTTCCATGGCTTACTTTCCATTTGTGCTCTTGGATGGCCAGGTAGTGTGCAGTATGAAGGGGGTAGTTTGTGGGGAGTTTTGATGTGTACATGACTATGCAATGTCAACTACACACATGTGTCACCCAGGAGTTGTGTGCCTGTTGTTTTGATTGTTCATCCCTGTGGATGTGGTTGTATGCCCATGTGTGAGTTGTATGTTGTGCACTGTGCAGTGTGTCGGTGTGTCCTTGCAGTTCTGTCTGACTCCTACTTGTTGTTTTTGTTACTTGTGAGTATGCAGGGAGTGTTACTGGTAATTCAGTGTTGTGTTTTGTTGCACATCCATGTGTCTGGTGGCTGTTTGTGGGGACTGTGCAGACCTGCTGCTCCACACTGCCATTGTGGTTGTGTTTTCTCATGCCTTGCTATCACATGGTGCCTTCTTGCCTCCAGTGTGGAATGTTGTGTGTGTTGTCATGCCATCCCCTATCTGTGCTTCTGCTGCCTACCCATTGTGGGTCTGCACTCCCTCTCTTTGTGTATGGTACACTCCTGCCATGTCCCCTACTGACATGCAGTACACTTCACTTTGGAGTGAACTGTCCCCTTGGTTTATGTGTGTGTGCCTCCCCATGACTTCATTTGTGCCACTGTGCTTTGTGGTGCAGTTCTTTGCCCAGGGTCAATGTGTCACTCGGCATTTCACCAATGGGTCATGTGTGATGTTCTGGTGCTGTTTGTCAGTCATGTTTGCTCCTATGCAGTTCAACTGTGTGTGCTGCCCAGTCCTCTGGTCAAGTTGTTTCCACCTTTGTGTCCCAGACTTGTGCATCTGTTGGGTGTTGTGTTGGATGTATATGTGTTGTTTGTGTTTTTGCTTCACTTCCTGGGTGTGCTGTTGTCTTTGTGTTATGCTGTATAATGTTGTGTGGGTTGCTGTTCTGTCACTGATGTCTGTGTGTGTCTGGTATGCTTGGTGTGCACACACAGCTTGTTGTGCTTGCTGTGCTGTGTGTATGTTGCCTTGTGATTGCCTGGTGTGCATCCCCTGATGTCCTGCCGTGTTTGCTATGTGATTGTTCTGCCTGTGCATCTGTTGTTTGTTTTCTGTGGCTGTGTTGTTCTGTGATGGTGCACTTCTTATGCGTGTTGTGGTATGTTTCTGTGCATTGTTCCTGAGTGAGGAGGTTGTGCACTCCTGTTTTGTCTGTGCTCCCATTGCCTTTCCCCAGGGCATGTCTGTTGTTGTTGCTGTGCCTCTGTGTGTTTCTGTTGGGCTATGTGTTTGTCTGTTGTATTTCTTTCCACATTGGTGGTGGCATCCCTGTGTGGGTGTGTGTGTGATGTTTGTGGCTGAGCCCAGGGTGTGTAGTTGTTTGTGTGTGTATTGACTGTCAAGTATTGCCAGCCTTCAGTATGTTTGGCACTGGTGTTGTGTGCTGCTGGTGTGAGGGGGGTATGTGTGTAGATTCTTACTGGTGTTTGTCAGTCCTGAGGTGTGTAGATGGTCCCTGTGTGTAGTGCTGTTGGTGTACTCCTGTGAAGTAGTTGTATGGATGTGTGGCTGTTCACAGTTTGACTTCAGGGCCTTTCATCCTTGTGCCTATACGTGGTTTGCCTTGCTGTCTCCCTGTGTTGTTGCCCTGAGCTGTCTGTGGTTTGTGTTCACTGACTGTGCCAGCCATGTGTGCTTTGATGGTGTGAGGGTGTTGTGCTCTGTTCCTTGTGTTGATGTGATGTACACATGCTTGTTGTATGTCTCCATGGCCTTCCATATGTGTGCAGGCCACCTTGGTTTCCATATTTGTTGTTTTTAAAAAAATGACACAGGCTGCAAAGCACGAACATTAAGCACTGACCACCATCACAGGGGCACTGCACGGTGATTCTTTGTACAGCCAATTCTCAAACACAGGTCAGACCTGGCAAGGAGAAATCGGGGGTGCCCATGTAGGCCTCTCCCGCACAACCCCCATACCTGAGTCAATGTGATTGATACAGATCAAGAAGTGACACCTCTTAATCAGGGTTTCAAAAACTGTGCAGCAACAATTGCTAAATTGACACAACAAACAACCATCAACAGATTGTTGTGAATAGCCACACAGGCACTGCCCAGTGTGAGTATACACAAGCCAAATGGTGTATGCCTGTCCAGTGGAAACATGTAGCACACATTGGAAAAATATAAACTAGGCAGGGGAACAATGCCACAGAGGCAGACCTATGCTGAACCCACAGAAAATGTGCACAGTGTTGGATGACACACATGATTAGGAGGCCAGGGTGTCTCAGGGGATTGTAGTGGGCACACTGCTCTGTGTTCCTGGAATGAGCTGACTGTACCATGAGCAACCGTCATGGCACTATGCATATCTCCCACTCATGCACATCATGTCTGAGGCCACAACATTGGTCATGCATGGTGCAAGGGTGTTCAGTTGAAACCTCACACTCCTATGTTGAGACTCATCATCAGTGCCAACAAATATGGACCTCCAACATGAACAGTTCAGGGCACAGGCAAGTTACCAACACATGTCACAGACCACCCTCCCACATGATGCGGAAGGCAATGTGCACTTTGATTTTCTGGCACCCTAGATGACCATGTGCAAATGTGATTACACACAGACCAGGGGACACATGTCAAGGAGTGGAAGGGATGAAAAAGAGCACCAGGTGACATTGGGGAACAGAAAATGCACTGCACATATAAACTCTGGGAGTGTATCCAGGCTACATAGCACTTCCAAAAGCTGGTGACACATAACACAACAAACAGCCATGTACCTACCCCCTCCTTGTCAGGGAAGACCACCATGAAGGTATTCAGATATGTCACACATTTGCCATAAATTCTGAATGTTAGCACTCTAGTTGCTCATTAGATCACTGTAGTAAAACTACTGCTCACCAGGGAAGTCTGCTGCTGGTATTCAAAGTGCATGTTTCAGTCTGCATGTCAGAATTTGTTTATGAAATAGAAGAGGATTTGAGAAGTCACTCAAAATGTGCCCTAATTTTTCTTTCTGCAGCACTAATCATACTTTCTATGGCAAAATGAACCCCCTCATGTTGTTCCTTTTTACATTAAATGTTTTAAGAATTACCACTTTATTCCAACCAAGATGGCTTCAGGTGTGCCATACGTTTGTCATAAGTAGGACTGTTAGCGCTCTAGTTGTTTATGAAATACAAGAGGATTTGAGAAGTCAAAATGTGCCCTAATTTTTCTTTCTGCAGAACTAATCATAATTTCTATGGCAAAATGAACCCCCTCATTTTGTTCCTTTGTATATTAAATGTTTTAAGTGTTACCACTTTATTCCAATCAAGATGGCTTCAGGTGTGCCATACTTTTGTCATAAGTAAGACTGTTAGCGCTCTAGTTGTTCGTTAGAACACTCTGGGACATTCTGTCATTGGGCTATACTTGGGCTACATCTGGGCTCTTATGTCTCTGGTGGCCATCTTGGGAGATTTATTTGTTATGAAGTTTCCTAATTTCCTCATTTACTGCAGTCTCCTCAGTAGGAAATAGTTTCAGTATTTTACTTGGTTCCATCAAGAAGGCATTCAGATGTGTCACACATTTGCCATAAATTCTGAATATTAGCATTCTAGTTGCTCATTAGATCACTGTAGTAAAGCTACTGCTCACCAGGGAAGTCTGCTGCTGGTATTCAAAGTGCATGTTTCAGTCTGCATGTCAGAATTTTTTTTATGACATAGAAGAGGATTTAAGAAGTCAAAATGTGCCCTAATTTTTCTTTCTGCAGCACTAATCATAATTTCTATGGCAAAATGAATCCCCTCATTGTGTTCCTTTGTAAATTAAATGTTTTAAGTGTTACCACTTTATTCCATTCAAGATGGCTTCAGGTGTGCCATACTTTTGTCATAAGTAAGACTGTTAGCGCTCTATTTGTTCGTTAGAACACTCTGGGACATTCTGTCATTGGGCTATACTTGGGCTACATCTGGGTGATATTTGGGCTACATTTGGGCTCTTTTGTCTCTGGTGGCCATTTTGGGAGACTTATTTGTTATGATGTTTCCTAATTTCCTCATTTACTACAGTCTCCTCAGTAGGAAATACTTTCAGTTTTTTACTTTGATTCCATCAAGAAGGCATTCAGATGTGTCACAAATTTGCCTTAAATTCAGAATGTTAGCACTCTAGTAGCTTATTAGATCACTGTAGTAAAGCAACTGCTCACAAGGGTAGTCTGCTGCTGGTATTGAAAGTGCATGTTTCAGTCTGCATGTCAGAATCTTTTAATGAAATAGAAGAGGATTTGAGAAGTCACTCAAAATGTGCCCTAATTTTTCTTTCTGCAGCACTAATCATACTTTCTATGGCAAAATGAACCCCCTCATGTTGTTCCTTTTTACATTAAATGTTTTAAGAATTACCACTTTATTCCAACCAAGATGGCTTCAGGTGTGCCATACGTTTGTCATAAGTAGGACTGTTAGCGCTCTAGTTGTTCTTTAGAACACTCTGGGAAGCTGCAGCAGAACACAAAGGAATCAACTGACAGTCTCTGCCCTTGTTGGATGTACATGTTTTACTGAGAATGTCAGACTTCATTCTCACATGAATGTGAATTTACAGAAAATATGCTCTCAGTTAACTTATAGATCACCTTCCAAACCTCTGTGGGAAAAGCATGAGAACATAGTTTTCTCTCAAATATGATTCATGATATCACAGCAGAAGGATTTTTCACATGGTAAAATCACCTTAGAACACACCACAATTCCTAAAATGAGTATGGTACCATCAACAAATGATTTATAATGTAAATAAAGTCTTAAAACCTTCTATTAACTGCAATGCTTTTTAATGAGGTGCTATCATGTATATTGGTCCCAAGATGGCTGCCAACACTTCTTGGATGAAGTGCTGACAGCCAATCAGATCTCACGATGAGATATGTGGTTAGGCTCCGCCCAGATATATATGTGATTTTACTTTTGATTTTCACAGGAACTACTGAACGGATTTACACCATTTAAGCAAAAGGCACATGCCTGACCTGAGGACTACCTCTTTGCCAAATTTCAAGTAATTCTGCTCAGCCATTCGGGCTGTACCTTCGACTAAAGGTCCTATGGGAAAATGCATGGGGACAAATGCGTTTTGGGACCCCCCTTATTTCTCAGCCCCCGCTTGACGAATCACCCCGAGACTTTCAGGGTAGGAGCTGAGCGGAGCGCCCCATTAGTTTTGAAAATTTCACGAAGATAAGTCAACCGGCGCCAAAGTTATTCAAAATAGAATTTTCAGATCTCCTATGGGAACTCGGTCCTAACTATAACTATCTACTGACGACCGCCAGTAGATAATATATATATATATATATATATATATATATATATATATATATATATATATATATTAAACCACAGTTTGCCCACAAACGGAGCCGCACTCAAAAGCAGGCGAATCCCATCACGCAGATTTTCACGAAGGATTCTTTATTCTAGCAACTGGTTACATCACCAAATATTTCATTTTGCGCCCTACGCGTTTCAAAGCTTCAGTGCTCCTTGTTCACGGGCTGGATTGCAATGGGCAGGTGCAGGCAATCACGAGTCACAAATGCGGTATTTATCCTCCTCTGATGGACCTCAACGCCTTCTGGGACTTGTAGTTGCTGTTCATATTTTACCCTGTATGGGTTCTGCCTTCATGCCGTAATATTATCAAACTCTCAATAGAGCCTCTGGATCGGTAAACAGTTCCATCGTGCTTCATTCCTGCTCTTCTGCTACACGCCTTCAGTGATCTGAAAACAGCAGCCCACTTTCATTCTCGTGGCGGTGCAGACTCCCCGACCTGGACTGGCCGGAAAAATTAAACCACAGTTTGCCCACAAACGGAGCCGCACTCAAAAGCAGGCGAATCCCATCACGCAGATTTTCACGAAGGATTCTTTATTCTAGCAACTGGTTACATCACCAAATATTTCATTTTGCGCCCTACGCGTTTCAAAGCTTCAGTGCTCCTTGTTCACGGGCTGGATTGCAATGGGCAGGTGCAGGCAATCACGAGTCACAAATGCGGTATTTATCCTCCTCTGATGGACCTCAACGCCTTCTGGGACTTGTAGTTGCTGTTCATATTTTACCCTGTATGGGTTCTGCCTTCATGCCGTAATATTATCAAACTCTCAATAGAGCCTCTGGATCGGTAAACAGTTCCATCGTGCTTCATTCCTGCTCTTCTGCTACACGCCTTCAGTGATCTGAAAACAGCAGCCCACTTTCATTCTCGTGGCGGTGCAGACTCCCCGACCTGGACTGGCCGGAAAAATTAAACCACAGTTTGCCCACAAACGGAGCCGCACTCAAAAGCAGGCGAATCCCATCACGCAGATTTTCACGAAGGATTCTTTATTCTAGCAACTGGTTACATCACCAAATATTTCATTTTGCGCCCTACGCGTTTCAAAGCTTCAGTGCTCCTTGTTCACGGGCTGGATTGCAATGGGCAGGTGCAGGCAATCACGAGTCACAAATGCGGTATTTATCCTCCTCTGATGGACCTCAACGCCTTCTGGGACTTGTAGTTGCTGTTCATATTTTACCCTGTATGGGTTCTGCCTTCATGCCGTAATATTATCAAACTCTCAATAGAGCCTCTGGATCGGTAAACAGTTCCATCGTGCTTCATTCCTGCTCTTCTGCTACACGCCTTCAGTGATCTGAAAACAGCAGCCCACTTTCAGGTCGGGGAGTCTGCACCGCCACGAGAATGAAAGTGGGCTGCTGTTTTCAGATCACTGAAGGCGTGTAGCAGAAGAGCAGGAATGAAGCACGATGGAACTGTTTACCGATCCAGAGGCTCTATTGAGAGTTTGATAATATTACGGCATGAAGGCAGAACCCATACAGGGTAAAATATGAACAGCAACTACAAGTCCCAGAAGGCGTTGAGGTCCATCAGAGGAGGATAAATACCGCATTTGTGACTCGTGATTGCCTGCACCTGCCCATTGCAATCCAGCCCGTGAACAAGGAGCACTGAAGCTTTGAAACGCGTAGGGCGCAAAATGAAATATTTGGTGATGTAACCAGTTGCTAGAATAAAGAATCCTTCGTGAAAATCTGCGTGATGGGATTCGCCTGCTTTTGAGTGCGGCTCCGTTTGTGGGCAAACTGTGGTTTAATTTTTCCGGCCAGTCCAGGTCGGGGAGTCTGCACCGCCACGAGAATGAAAGTGGGCTGCTGTTTTCAGATCACTGAAGGCGTGTAGCAGAAGAGCAGGAATGAAGCACGATGGAACTGTTTACCGATCCAGAGGCTCTATTGAGAGTTTGATAATATTACGGCATGAAGGCAGAACCCATACAGGGTAAAATATGAACAGCAACTACAAGTCCCAGAAGGCGTTGAGGTCCATCAGAGGAGGATAAATACCGCATTTGTGACTCGTGATTGCCTGCACCTGCCCATTGCAATCCAGCCCGTGAACAAGGAGCACTGAAGCTTTGAAACGCGTAGGGCGCAAAATGAAATATTTGGTGATGTAACCAGTTGCTAGAATAAAGAATCCTTCGTGAAAATCTGCGTGATGGGATTCGCCTGCTTTTGAGTGCGGCTCCGTTTGTGGGCAAACTGTGGTTTAATTTTTCCGGCCAGTCCAGGTCGGGGAGTCTGCACCGCCACGAGAATGAAAGTGGGCTGCTGTTTTCAGATCACTGAAGGCGTGTAGCAGAAGAGCAGGAATGAAGCACGATGGAACTGTTTACCGATCCAGAGGCTCTATTGAGAGTTTGATAATATTACGGCATGAAGGCAGAACCCATACAGGGTAAAATATGAACAGCAACTACAAGTCCCAGAAGGCGTTGAGGTCCATCAGAGGAGGATAAATACCGCATTTGTGACTCGTGATTGCCTGCACCTGCCCATTGCAATCCAGCCCGTGAACAAGGAGCACTGAAGCTTTGAAACGCGTAGGGCGCAAAATGAAATATTTGGTGATGTAACCAGTTGCTAGAATAAAGAATCCTTCGTGAAAATCTGCGTGATGGGATTCGCCTGCTTTTGAGTGCGGCTCCGTTTGTGGGCAAACTGTGGTTTAATTTTTCCGGCCAGTCCAGGTCGGGGAGTCTGCACCGCCACGAGAATGAAAGTGGGCTGCTGTTTTCAGATCACTGAAGGCGTGTAGCAGAAGAGCAGGAATGAAGCACGATGGAACTGTTTACCGATCCAGAGGCTCTATTGAGAGTTTGATAATATTACGGCATGAAGGCAGAACCCATACAGGGTAAAATATGAACAGCAACTACAAGTCCCAGAAGGCGTTGAGGTCCATCAGAGGAGGATAAATACCGCATTTGTGACTCGTGATTGCCTGCACCTGCCCATTGCAATCCAGCCCGTGAACAAGGAGCACTGAAGCTTTGAAACGCGTAGGGCGCAAAATGAAATATTTGGTGATGTAACCAGTTGCTAGAATAAAGAATCCTTCGTGAAAATCTGCGTGATGGGATTCGCCTGCTTTTGAGTGCGGCTCCGTTTGTGGGCAAACTGTGGTTTAATTTTTCCGGCCAGTCCAGGTCCGGGAGTCTGCACCGCCACGAGAATGAAAGTGGGCTGCTGTTTTCAGATCACTGAAGGCGTGTAGCAGAAGAGCAGGAATGAAGCACGATGGAACTGTTTACCGATCCAGAGGCTCTATTGAGAGTTTGATAATATTACGGCATGAAGGCAGAACCCATACAGGGTAAAATATGAACAGCAACTACAAGTCCCAGAAGGCGTTGAGGTCCATCAGAGGAGGATAAATACCGCATTTGTGACTCGTGATTGCCTGCACCTGCCCATTGCAATCCAGCCCGTGAACAAGGAGCACTGAAGCTTTGAAACGCGTAGGGCGCAAAATGAAATATTTGGTGATGTAACCAGTTGCTAGAATAAAGAATCCTTCGTGAAAATCTGCGTGATGGGATTCGCCTGCTTTTGAGTGCGGCTCCGTTTGTGGGCAAACTGTGGTTTAATTTTTCCGGCCAGTCCAGGTCGGGGAGTCTGCACCGCCACGAGAATGAAAGTGGGCTGCTGTTTTCAGATCACTGAAGGCGTGTAGCAGAAGAGCAGGAATGAAGCACGATGGAACTGTTTACCGATCCAGAGGCTCTATTGAGAGTTTGATAATATTACGGCATGAAGGCAGAACCCATACAGGGTAAAATATGAACAGCAACTACAAGTCCCAGAAGGCGTTGAGGTCCATCAGAGGAGGATAAATACCGCATTTGTGACTCGTGATTGCCTGCACCTGCCCATTGCAATCCAGCCCGTGAACAAGGAGCACTGAAGCTTTGAAACGCGTAGGGCGCAAAATGAAATATTTGGTGATGTAACCAGTTGCTAGAATAAAGAATCCTTCGTGAAAATCTGCGTGATGGGATTCGCCTGCTTTTGAGTGCGGCTCCGTTTGTGGGCAAACTGTGGTTTAATTTTTCCGGCCAGTCCAGGTCGGGGAGTCTGCACCGCCACGAGAATGAAAGTGGGCTGCTGTTTTCAGATCACTGAAGGCGTGTAGCAGAAGAGCAGGAATGAAGCACGATGGAACTGTTTACCGATCCAGAGGCTCTATTGAGAGTTTGATAATATTACGGCATGAAGGCAGAACCCATACAGGGTAAAATATGAACAGCAACTACAAGTCCCAGAAGGCGTTGAGGTCCATCAGAGGAGGATAAATACCGCATTTGTGACTCGTGATTGCCTGCACATGCCCATTGCAATCCAGCCCGTGAACAAGGAGCACTGAAGCTTTGAAACGCGTAGGGCGCAAAATGAAATATTTGGTGATGTAACCAGTTGCTAGAATAAAGAATCCTTCGTGAAAATCTGCGTGATGGGATTCGCCTGCTTTTGAGTGCGGCTCCGTTTGTGGGCAAACTGTGGTTTAATTTTTCCGGCCAGTCCAGGTCGGGGAGTCTGCACCGCCACGAGAATGAAAGTGGGCTGCTGTTTTCAGATCACTGAAGGCGTGTAGCAGAAGAGCAGGAATGAAGCACGATGGAACTGTTTACCGATCCAGAGGCTCTACTGAGAGTTTGATAATATTACGGCATGAAGGCAGAACCCATACAGGGTAAAATATGAACAGCAACTACAAGTCCCAGAAGGCGTTGAGGTCCATCAGAGGAGGATAAATACCGCATTTGTGACTCGTGATTGCCTGCACCTGCCCATTGCAATCCAGCCCGTGAACAAGGAGCACTGAAGCTTTGAAACGCGTAGGGCGCAAAATGAAATATTTGGTGATGTAACCAGTTGCTAGAATAAAGAATCCTTCGTGAAAATCTGCGTGATGGGATTCACCTGCTTTTGAGTGCGGCTCCGTTTGTGGGCAAACTGTGGTTTAATTTTTCCGGCCAGTCCAGGTCGGGGAGTCTGCACCGCCACGAGAATGAAAGTGGGCTGCTGTTTTCAGATCACTGAAGGCGTGTAGCAGAAGAGCAGGAATGAAGCACGATGGAACTGTTTACCGATCCAGAGGCTCTATTGAGAGTTTGATAATATTACGGCATGAAGGCAGAACCCATACAGGGTAAAATATGAACAGCAACTACAAGTCCCAGAAGGCGTTGAGGTCCATCAGAGGAGGATAAATACCGCATTTGTGACTCGTGATTGCCTGCACCTGCCCATTGCAATCCAGCCCGTGAACAAGGAGCACTGAAGCTTTGAAACGCGTAGGGCGCAAAATGAAATATTTGGTGATGTAACCAGTTGCTAGAATAAAGAATCCTTCGTGAAAATCTGCGTGATGGGATTCGCCTGCTTTTGAGTGCGGCTCCGTTTGTGGGCAAACTGTGGTTTAATTTTTCCGGCCAGTCCAGGTCGGGGAGTCTGCACCGCCACGAGAATGAAAGTGGGCTGCTGTTTTCAGATCACTGAAGGCGTGTAGCAGAAGAGCAGGAATGAAGCACGATGGAACTGTTTACCGATCCAGAGGCTCTATTGAGAGTTTGATAATATTACGGCATGAAGGCAGAACCCATACAGGGTAAAATATGAACAGCAACTACAAGTCCCAGAAGGCGTTGAGGTCCATCAGAGGAGGATAAATACCGCATTTGTGACTCGTGATTGCCTGCACCTGCCCATTGCAATCCAGCCCGTGAACAAGGAGCACTGAAGCTTTGAAACGCGTAGGGCGCAAAATGAAATATTTGGTGATGTAACCAGTTGCTAGAATAAAGAATCCTTCGTGAAAATCTGCGTGATGGGATTCGCCTGCTTTTGAGTGCGGCTCCGTTTGTGGGCAAACTGTGGTTTAATTTTTCCGGCCAGTCCAGGTCGGGGAGTCTGCACCGCCACGAGAATGAAAGTGGGCTGCTGTTTTCAGATCACTGAAGGCGTGTAGCAGAAGAGCAGGAATGAAGCACGATGGAACTGTTTACCGATCCAGAGGCTCTATTGAGAGTTTGATAATATTACGGCATGAAGGCAGAACCCATACAGGGTAAAATATGAACAGCAACTACAAGTCCCAGAAGGCGTTGAGGTCCATCAGAGGAGGATAAATACCGCATTTGTGACTCGTGATTGCCTGCACCTGCCCATTGCAATCCAGCCCGTGAACAAGGAGCACTGAAGCTTTGAAACGCGTAGGGCGCAAAATGAAATATTTGGTGATGTAACCAGTTGCTAGAATAAAGAATCCTTCGTGAAAATCTGCGTGATGGGATTCGCCTGCTTTTGAGTGCGGCTCCGTTTGTGGGCAAACTGTGGTTTAATTTTTCCGGCCAGTCCAGGTCGGGGAGTCTGCACCGCCACGAGAATGAAAGTGGGCTGCTGTTTTCAGATCACTGAAGGCGTGTAGCAGAAGAGCAGGAATGAAGCACGATGGAACTGTTTACCGATCCAGAGGCTCTATTGAGAGTTTGATAATATTACGGCATGAAGGCAGAACCCATACAGGGTAAAATATGAACAGCAACTACAAGTCCCAGAAGGCGTTGAGGTCCATCAGAGGAGGATAAATACCGCATTTGTGACTCGTGATTGCCTGCACCTGCCCATTGCAATCCAGCCCGTGAACAAGGAGCACTGAAGCTTTGAAACGCGTAGGGCGCAAAATGAAATATTTGGTGATGTAACCAGTTGCTAGAATAAAGAATCCTTCGTGAAAATCTGCGTGATGGGATTCGCCTGCTTTTGAGTGCGGCTCCGTTTGTGGGCAAACTGTGGTTTAATTTTTCCGGCCAGTCCAGGTCGGGGAGTCTGCACCGCCACGAGAATGAAAGTGGGCTGCTGTTTTCAGATCACTGAAGGCGTGTAGCAGAAGAGCAGGAATGAAGCACGATGGAACTGTTTACCGATCCAGAGGCTCTATTGAGAGTTTGATAATATTACGGCATGAAGGCAGAACCCATACAGGGTAAAATATGAACAGCAACTACAAGTCCCAGAAGGCGTTGAGGTCCATCAGAGGAGGATAAATACCGCATTTGTGACTCGTGATTGCCTGCACCTGCCCATTGCAATCCAGCCCGTGAACAAGGAGCACTGAAGCTTTGAAACGCGTAGGGCGCAAAATGAAATATTTGGTGATGTAACCAGTTGCTAGAATAAAGAATCCTTCGTGAAAATCTGCGTGATGGGATTCGCCTGCTTTTGAGTGCGGCTCCGTTTGTGGGCAAACTGTGGTTTAATATATATATATATATATATATATATTCACTGAAAAAACCATAGGTTTCACACACGTTATAGTTAGGAATTAGCATTTAAAAAACCTTGCAAATTCACTGAAAAAACCATAGGTTTCACACATGTTATAGTTAGCGGAAATTTTACTGATAAAAAACCAATGAAATTCCCCCGTTATAGTTAGTGCAGGCAACTATAACTCACGCGACCGCAATCCTCTGCTGATGCTAATACTGTATTTAGACGCTTATTTGCCCATGTCTTCTTCCATACATTTTTAGCTATACATATATTACAAATATTTTTTTTTCATAAAGACACATATGTCATCAGCAGAAGATTGCGGTCGCGTGAGTTATAGTTGCCTGCACTAACTATAACGGGGGAATTTCATTGGTTTTTTATCAGTAAAATTTCCGCTAACTATAACATGTGTGAAACCTATGGTTTTTTCAGTGAATTTGCAAGGTTTTTTAAATGCTAATTCCTAACTATAACGTGTGTGAAACCTATGGTTTTTTCAGTGAATTTGTACGGTTTTTTAAATGCTAAGTTACTTTACGCCATTCGTGGCGTGCGCGCCCACTTAACGCAGTTCGTTCCGTGCGCGCACGGTGCGCTTCGCGCACCGTGCGCTCACATTGAGCACGCGGTGCGCTTCGCGCACCACGCGCCCACTTTACGCAGTTAGTGCCGTGCACGCACGGTGGGCACGCGGTGCGCTACGCGCACCGCGTGCCCACGTTACGCTAGATGGGCCATGTACGCACGATGCGCTTCGCGCACCGTGCGCACATGGAGGACATATGATGCACTTCGTTTTGAAAGGTAATATTTTAATTTTTCGTAGAAGTTATAAGCCATTCGGGCACCATTTGCACACGGGGTGGAGAGAGTGTGGATAATTTTTTTTATTATTATTATTTTTTTAAATATTTTAGTTTAACTCATCTTTAGTAAGCCATGCACAATTGGTGCCCTTCGGGCACCATTTGCACACGGGGTGGGGAGAGTGTGGATAATTTTTTTTTTTTTATAATTTTTTACCGTACGCGTACGGTAAGCGTAATCGGCGAAATTAGCGAAAAAATAAAAATTCCGTTTTTGGCCTTGGGGGATCTTTGGGGACTCCCTCAACATTGCTATGTGTGTGGGAGCTGTCTAAACAGCCCCTTTACATGTTTTTGTGCTTTATATTTTAAACATCACTCTCAGTGCGAGAGAGAAAATGGCGGCCGCCGCTTCCTGGTTTTGGCCGATTCGAATGTTTACTAAGATCTAAGAGCCAATCAGAATCGCGCTCGCGCACGCCACCGTACGCGTACGGTAAGCGTACCGTAAGCGCACCGTAAGCTGGCTCAGATATATATATTGATTTAAAGGCTATTTTCTCAGAATCTACTGAACAGATTTACACCAAACCTACAAAAGGCACTTCCTTGACCTGAGGACTACCTCTCTGCCAAATTTCTAGTAATTCTGTTCAGCCGTTCGGGCTGAAGCCCTGTCTAAAGGTCCTATGGAAAAATGCATGGGAAAAACGCGTTTTGGGATCCCCCTTTTATCTCAGCCCCCGCTTGACGAATCCCCCCGAGACTTTCAGGGTAGGAGCGGAGCGTAGCGCCACACCTATTTTGAAAAATTCGCGAGGATTCGTCGACCGGCGCCAAAGTTATTCAAAATAGAATGTTGCGGATTTCCTATGGAAACGTGGTCCTAACTATAACTACCTACTGGCGACCGCCAGTAGGTAATATATATATATATATATATTTTTTTTTGGTGCCTTTTGGTGACGTTTCAGGAACTTTTCACAAAACATCAAGCACGGGCAGCGAAATGAGGGGGTTCATAAAATCTGTTTTTTTCATTTTAATTTCCATAGGGATTTTGAACACAACTACAGCCGAACCGCTGGGTGAAATTATACCAAATTTGGCAAAAAGACAGCTCTTGGTCTAGAAAGTGTTTTTTATTATATGCTGTAAATCCGTTCTATAGTTTTTAAGATAGTAAAAAAAATTGTATATATAGGGACCCAGATCCTCCAAGGATCCAACAGTCCCTAGCTGAAATCTGATTGGCTGCCAATACTTCAACCTGGAAGTGTTGGCATCCATCTTAGGACTTCGCGAGTCCCTCAAAATCAACTTTACAAAAAAGAGAAGGGGGCAAAGTAGGAATACCCTGACCCCCTAACTTTGGTCATTGAGTCACTCTGTGACCCTGACAGGGCCAAAAATAACTTTTTAAAAAAGAAATTCAGTGGAATCACAATGGATATGCACATCTGCTGCAAAAATAAAAACAAGCACGGGCTCCCGTGCATGTTTATACTTTATTTTTAAAAAGTGTAGGGGGGCACATGGGGACCCACTCCCAGAGCTTCAAAATGCCCCAGAGACTACCACCAACCCAGGGCCAATGCCATTTCTTATGGGGGGCAGTGTGGTATCCGGGACCACCACCTCCCTTTAATCATAAATGCGGTGTGGGGTTGCACAGACCCAGGGCCCCAGGACCACCATCTCCCCAGGGGTTATGTGAGAATGTTGTGGGGGGCAATGCAAAACCCCCACAACCCATGGACCTCCACCTTCTTGGGGCTTTCTTGTTTTAAAAGACATGTGGGCAGGGAAAGAGATGAAATGATTCCTTGGAGGGAGCTGCCTTTCCAGCAGCTCCCTCTGTGCAGCAACAATGCCGGCTCCCGCAAGAGGTGGGGAGCTGGCGGGGACCACGGAGGCCTTTTGAGACTTCCCGTGGCCCTGGTGAAAAGAGCAGAAAGAGGCAAAATAAAGGGCAGGAAAGAGCAGAAAGAGGCAGCATAAAGGTCAGCAACAAGCAGAATGAGGTATGATAAAGATGAGAAATAAGCAGAAAAAGGCAAAATAAAGGTCAGCAATGAGCAAAAAGCAGCAAAATAAAGGTGAGAAACAAGCACAAAGAGTCAGAATAAAGGATAGAAACCA
Source organism: Triturus cristatus (assembly GCF_964204655.1). NCBI lineage: Eukaryota > Metazoa > Chordata > Amphibia > Caudata > Salamandridae > Triturus > Triturus cristatus. The sequence goes on from NC_140591.1 coordinate 507,044,987, forward strand.
GCAACAAGAGGCAAAATAAAGGTGAGAAATAAGCAGAACGAGGCAAAATAGTTGTCAGAAACCAGCAACAAGAGGCAAAATAAAGGAGAGAAACAAGCAGAAAGAAGAGAATAAAGGTCAGCACCGAGCAGAAAGAGGCAAAATAAAGGTTAGAAATAAGCAGCAAGAGGCAGAATAAAGGTCAGCAAAGAGCAGAAAGAATCAAAATAAAGGTTAGTAACCAACAGAAAGAGCTAAGAGAAAGGTCAGAAACAAGCAGAAAGAGGCAGAATAAAGGTCAGTAACAAGTAGAAAGAGGGAAAATATAGGTCCGCAACAAGTATAAAGAGACACAATAGAGGCCAGCATTGAGCAGGAAGAGGCACAATAGAGATCAACAATGAGCAGAAAGAGGCAAAATAAAGGTCAGAAACAAGGAGAAAGAGGAACAATAAAGGTTAGCAATGAGCAGAGAGAGGCAAGACAAAGGTCAGAAACGGGAAGAAAGAGGCAAAATATAGGTCAGAAACAATTAGAAACAGGCAAAATAGAGATCAGAAATGAGCAGAAAGATGTAAAATAGAAGTCAGAAACTAGCATAAAGAGGCAAAATACTGGTCAGCAACGAGCAGAAACAGGCAAAATAAAGGCCAGCAACAAGCAGAAACAGGCAACAAAGAGATCAGAAACTAGCAGAAAAAGGTAAAATAACGGTTAGCAATGAGCAGAAAGAGGTAAGATGAAGGTCAGCAACGAGGAGAAAGAGGCAAAATAGAGGTTGGAAATGAGCAGGAAGAGGGAAAAAAGAGGTCAGAAATTAGCAGAAAGAGGCAAAATGAGGGCCAAGAATGAGCAGCAAGAAAAAAAATAGAGATCAGAAATGAGCAGTAAGAGGTAAATTAGAGGTCAGAAACAAGCACAAAGAAGCAAAATAGTGGTCAACAATGAGAAGAAAGAGGCAAAATAAAGGCCAGCAGCGAGCAGAAAGAGGCAAAGTGGAGATCAGAATGAGTAGAAAGAGGAAATTAAAGCTCAGGAATGAGCAGAAAGACAAAACATGAGCTCAGAAACAAGGAGGAAGGGTCAAAATAAAGGTCATCAGAAATTGGCAAGATACAGGTCAGAAACAAGCGGAAAGAGGCAAAATGAGTGCCAAGAACAAGCAGAAATAGGAAAAATAGATATCAGAGAGGAGCAGAAAGGGGTAAAATAGAGGACAGAAACAAGCAGCAAGAAGCAAAGTAGTGGTCAGCAATGAGCAGAAAGAGGCACAATAAAGGACAGCAATGAGCAAAAAGAAACATAATAGAGATCAGAAAGGAGCAGAAAGAGGCTAAATTGAAGTCAGATACAAGCAGAACGCAGCAAAATAAAGGTTAGAAATGAGCAGAAGAAGCAAAATAGAGGACTGCATTGCGCAGAAAGAAGACAAAATATCAGAAATCAGCAGAAGGAGGCAAAATAGAGGTCAGAAATTAGCAGAAAGAAGCAAAGTCGTAATCAGCAATGAGCAGGAAGAGACAAAATAAAGGCCAGCAACTAGCAGTAAGAGGCAAAACAGAGATCAGAAATAAGCAGAAAAAGGCAAAATAGAGATCAGAAATTAGCAGGAAGAGGCAAAATTGAGATCAGAAAGTAGGAGAAAGGCAAAATAAAGGCCAGCAGAAAGAGGCACATTAACGGTCAGAGAAAAGCAGAAAAAGGTAAAGTAGAGGTCAGAAATGAGCAGATAGAGGCAAAATAAAGGTTAGAAATAAGAATAACAGGTAAAATAAAGGACTGCAACGAGCAGAAAGAGGCAAAATAAGGCTCAGAAATGATCAGAAAGAGGCTAAATAAAGGTCAGAAGTGAGGAGAAAAAAGGCAGAAAACAAGAAGAGAACAAAAAGAGCTGACTCGGGCCCTCGTGTACCCACTTACAGAATAAGTCAGACACTCTCATACCCACTCACAGACCTAGTCAGACACTCATGTACCCAATTACAAAACACTCATACTCCCTCAGCCACTCACAGATCTACTTAGAGACTCACTCTCTGACTCCCAGACCCACTCAGAGACTCACCCACCCACTCACAGATCCACTCAGAGACTCATGCTCCCACTTGCAGACCCACCCAGACACTCATGCAGTCACTTACAGACTGACTGACATACTCATGGAAATATTTGCAAACCCACTCATATACTCTCAACCCAGTTACAGAACCACTCAGATACTCAGACACTTGTGCACCTACTCAGACACTCACTTAGACACTCACACACCCACTCACAGACCCACTAATACATTTACACACTGACTCACACAGCCAGTGAGACACTCACGCTCTCACTCACACACCCACTGAGACACTCATGCACTTACTTACTCACACACTCACTCTCAAAGTTTGCAGGTTACAGTTAGGAAATAACATTAAAAAAGTAGACATTCACTGAAAAAAACAATGGTTACAAGGATGGTATAGTTAGGAAATATATTTTTTTTTTTAAACTAGAAATTTACTGATAAAATCCAAAGTTACAGGGACATTATAGTGAGGCTCAGACCAGTGAAATTCAGAAGTTATACTTCCCTGAGCTGACATAAATTACAGCCCCACAATGCACTGCCTATGACGTCGCATATTACAACACTCATGACATGGACAGTGACATCACTGATGACATCTCAATTGGCATCACTGATGACATCACTGATGACACCATCCCGTGAATGTAAGTGTTTCGTAAACCTTTCTGAGACTTAAAGATATATACTAAGCTACAGCATAAGTTAAATTACAAGTCAGTCAAATTTATCAGTCAAATTTAACGTTATTCGGCTGATTATAGCCATCAAAGTACAAGTAACAAAACAGGACAGATCAAATCTACAATCAAAAAATATATAGATGTAAAATCAGTTAAGATCCCCCGTCTTGTAACAATGTAAACAGACATAGAAAATAAAACACCATGAGACGATTATTAATCTTCGTAGAGTCCTGCTCCACTCAAAATTCATAATCTACAATAGGAGAAAATATACTCCATCAAATAATGCGACACTTCATACAAAAATGAGCACACCTCGAGAATCCATAACATAGAAAATAACAACAAGAATGGGAAAATAGCCCACTAACACATGATTAGGCCTGGGAGTAAATGAATAAATAAAATAAATAAGTACGATAAAATTAGCCCAACTTAGACTTGTCCAATTTTACATGTAAAAAACATAAGAATATGTTTTTAAATAACTTGATTCAAAGCCGTGTCCACAGGGAAGTTGATAAGTGACCTATTCCTGCACCTGATTGCTCCTGTTAGGAAACTTGCTACCCTAAAACAGACCATGGGTGACGCTAGTATTTGTAAATATACCAGCGCCGGCCTAACTTGTTCAAAGTTACAACCTCTAAGCAAACGAATAATACATTTTCTGCGCAGTGAATTATAATATGCACAGAAGAATATTATGTGAAGAGTATTCTGGTCCGAGAAGTTATCACAACAACAGGGATTTAGTGTTCCTTCTTTGAAATACCCTTTAGGAAAAGCAAGAGGCCAGGGAACCATATTTAGCCAGAGTCTTGTCAAAACAAAAAGGTGGTACGGTTTGTTTATATAAGATAAATATGGTTGCATCTGTCGACCCTGGCTCAGTATAACAAAACTTCTCACCATGGGTTTTTTCAATTCATTCTCCTCCCTTAGTACTCTTCATCTATCTACAAACTGCTGATTGAGGTCTCTTATGGCCGATTTACCCAATGCTGTAGGACTCAGAAATAAGTCGGGGCAGCCAAAAATTTCCATCTGATCCTAAATATATCTAATCCACGGAATGTCTAACCCCTTTTCTAGGGTGAGACAATCTAGGAAGATCAATTGTTTAAGATTTAGAGTAGGTTGTGCCCAAATTCTCAGCCAAAGCAATAACGGGGCAAACGCAATCTGGTCAGAAATAAAACCTGCACCTAATTCCACGCGTATATTAAAAATTGGCGTAGTAGCAGGGACCAAAAGCAATCTGCGCAGAAAAGTGTTTTACAACCCCTGGATCTCTCTGATATCTGTATGACCCCAGATGTCGCTCCCATAAGTCAACATAGGGAGACACTTAGCATTATAGATCTTCATAAGTGCGGGGATTGGTTTAGATCCTATTCTTTTTGCAAAGTCTAAGATTACCCCCGATGCTCTAGCTAATACATTCTTTTTGTGTGCACGCTGCGTGCACCATGAACGCTGGTCGTCAAAAAGTACACCTAAATATGGAAAAGCGGGCACTTTTACTAACTCTAGATCCTTGCAATAGAATTTAACCTTTGTTGCCCTCTTTAAAGCTATGGACATAGCATGTGACTTTTTAAAATTAGTGATTAGGTCCAATGACTCCATAAAATGTATAAAACAATTTAAAAGCGCTTGCAGCCACCTTGCAGTCCTGGTCACCAACACAGAATCGTCAGCGTACAGAAATGCGGGAATCATTTTGGTGCCTGCTCTGGGGATATCTTTACAGCAAGAAATTAGAGAAACCCCTAACTTATTAATATAGAGGGTGAACAGCAAGGGGGCCAAGATGCACCCCTGCCGGACCCCTCTTTTTACTGCCCATGAATCAGTCAGGATACCATCTTCAAGAAAGCGCACAGCCACTGTTGTATTTTCATGGATGGCTGCCAGAAATCAAATCAAATCAGCATCAAGCCCTATATCTTGAAGAATCACCCAGAGTTTTGATCTATTAACAAGGTCAAAAGCCGAGGTTAGGTCCATAAAGGCCAGATGGAGGTCCCCGCGCTTTATGACTGTATACTTCCCTATCACCAAATGGACATTAATGCATTGGTTCAGCGTGCCTTTCCCTTGCCTAAAACCATTTTGGAGATCGTAAATGATACTTGCTTGATCAAGCCACTCTGTTAGACGTGCCAGGACAACTTTCCCCATAATTTTGGCTGCGGAGTCAAGGAGCGAGATAGGCCTATAACAAGCTGGATCGTCCCTTGCTCCCTTCTTAAAGAATGGTATGATAACCACCTTGGCCCAAGACAGGGGAAAACCAGACAGGCAGGCTGCAGTAAAAATATAGGTTAAAATCTTAGCACATAGCTTAGGATTTGCCTTGTAAAGGTCAGCCGGTACTCCTAAAGTTGATGTGATCGCCTTATTGACTTCATCAATAGTAAAAACATGGGGATGGCATACACGATCACTAACTGATGTCCCTGCGGGAGTTCTGGATGTCACGTCACTGTGCACTTTCTGTACTAGTAATTAGTCATATTATTTCTAACATATCTAGTATATAGAATTATTGCCAGTAGGTAGTTATAGTTAGGACCCAGTCTCCATATGAAAAGCATTGTTTGTTTTGCTAATTACTTTGGTGCAGTTTGACAAATCTACACAAACATTATTAAACTAGTGTTAGAAATGGGATTTCTGGTTGGCCGAAGCATGCACCAAAGCCAGGCAGAAACCACCACTCTAGTCAAGGCAAGGGAGTTACACGCTGAAGTTAACCCCTGCTCACCCCCTTGGTAGCTTAGCACGAGCAGTCAGGCTTATCCCAGAGGCAATGTGTAAAGCGTTTGTGCAACAACACACTAGGCACACAACAAAAGGAACTCCACACAAGGTTATATATAAAAATAGCCTTTGTATTATCCAAAACACATTAGAATAGTAATCACGAAATATACACTGTGCCAACTGGCACTAGGCAATATTTACAGGGGATTATATACACATGACAGGGCCTATTGGGCCACTGTCAGAACCATCACAAAGCACAAATAGTAAATGTAGAACACCACCAGTACCTACTGGCAAAACACTGTACATAAATCCTATTATACAATCAGCATCACATTAGGCGTAAAACACATTATGCAATAAAACTCACCAGCATAAACACAGAATGCAATAACCTTGTCAGCTTCAACACAGTATACAATAACCTCATAAGCAGAAATCACATTAGAGGCATAAAGCAGGGTGCATAAATCACATTTATCATAGGCACCACATAAACCACATTAGGGCCTGGCGCCCTACCAACCTAACACTGACCCCCTGGCCAACTGTCCTTCTCAGAGGGCTCAAATGCCCTATGTGCCAAATGTCAGGGCTGGATGCCACTGCAGCAGAATCAAAAGTGGGTAATTGTGCTGGCACTACTGTGCCTCCTGGGTCCCCACTGGGACTCCTCAAAATACTGTGGCCTAAACGTTGAAGCTGCCTCTAATTGCGGTGCAGCTGTGCAGATAACTGTAGGCACTGGCACTCACTGTGCCATCTGGGCCCCCACTGGGGCTCTGCCAACAAATGTGGCCAAACATTGCAGCTGCCCGCGGTCTCGCGATGCAGCTGTGATAATGGGGCCTGACACGACTGCACCCCTCTAGTCCTCCTCAGGGGAACAGAACTCGGAAATGCCCCCTTCAACAAATGAGGCCTACCAACGTTGCAGCTGCCCACTGCAGCGGCACAGCTGTGAGAAAAACAAAGAGGCCCTGGCAGCGCCTCTGGAGCCTCATTCACTGGGCTCCTCTCTGTGCCTTCGTTTGGCACCAACACTGTGCCCACATGAGACCCACTGACCGAGCTCTGGGAAGGACTCCCACGGTCCCGGGCGGCAGGCAGCAGAAGAGCCCCCACTGCTCGGGAACTTTCTTCTTCTTCTGGCGGTGTACACGGGGCTTCCCTCAGCTCACGTGAGCCCCACTTGGCATTCTCTGACTTCCAGCCACACGTGGCAGGTCCTAAACCCAGTCAGGCAGACGTGCCTGTCTTACGGTTGTCAGATCGGTGCACGGCGGTGACTTCTTTGGCAGCAGCACAGTGCGTGGTGGGCACCCGCCAGTCAATACCATAAAGGTGGTGGGCACCCGCTAACACAGCGGCAATGCGGGGTGGGTATCCGTCGTCAAAAATATGGAAAATTCGGGGTGGGCTCCTGCTCCGCTTGGCAGGAATGTGAGGGAATCCCCACGTCGGGATTCCCTCCAAATAGGCGGCAGCTCCGTGCTGTGAAGCAGACGCTCTTCTCAGCAGGAAGAAAAGCAGAGCGCTCTCAAGATCCAAACGCAAAGCGTTCACAAGGCGCTGGAATTCAAAGTCCAGGGCAAAGTTCAGAGGGGGCACAAGGCTGGGTCCAGGCAGGCCAGCACACAGGGCCCTCCAGCATGAAGGCAGTCCCTCTTGACGGTTCATCCTGGAGCCCAGCAGCAGCAGCCCCCAGCGTCAGAACAAGCACAACATTTCATGGGGTCACAGCCCCTATATTTATATGGCATCTTGGCTTTGCCTGCCCTGGCACAGGGCTTGGGGGAACCAGCCAAAACTGGTTCAGGGGGGAATGAGAGAACTCTGTTTACCAGGCTCCACTTCCCCCAGACTCACCACAGGGGGGCAGAGCCAGCATTGTACAGGGTAGGCACAATCCTATTCAGGGTCAGGGGACTACTCCTCCAACTACTCCAAATGTAGATGTCCCACTCAGCCTAGTGCTGACTCACCCTGCCACTCCTGGAGCCACACACACCTCACGAGCCCCTGTCACTCAAAAGCCAGACATGCAATTTACACCAGGCAGGCAGACACATAGCACACAGAAATGCCAACTTCTAAAAGTGGCATTTCTAAAATAGTTATAATAAATCTGTGCACACCATTGCGCAGCATTTATTATTACCCTTCCAAATATACTAAACTTGACCACGCTGTTCCTCTCAGATCAGGAATTACCACTGAAACACTTATCAGGGAATACCCAATGCATTCCTATGGGAGGGTAGCCTCACAGTAGTGAGACACCAAAATGGCTGTTTATCACTACCAGGACATGTCACCCACTTAAGGTACATGTCCTACCTTTTACCTACAATGCACCCTGCCCATAGGGCTAGCTAGGGCCTACCTCAGGGGTGACTGACATGCAGTAAAATGGGGGTCACAAACAAGGCACACACTTTAGGTGCCATCAGAGCGGCAGTAACACAGCGCGCACAGGCCCTGCAATGGCAGAGGCCTGAGATAGGTTTGAAAGGCTACTTTGGTGGGTGGAGCAATCAGCGCTGCAAGCCCACCAGTAGTATTTAATTTGCCAGCCCTGGGTATCGGAGATACCACTTTACAACGGACTTACAGGTAAATTAAATAGGCCAAACAGGTGTAGACCAATCTTGCCATATGTAACACAGAGAGCACACGCATTTTACACTGGACAGCAGTGCAAAAGTGCCCAGAGTCCTAAAACCACCAACACCATGTCAGAGAAAAGGCTAGAAGAAGGGCAAACATTTTAGGGATGCCCCGGCAAAAGGGGCAAAGTCCAACAACTAGTTTGCCACTCACTTCAGTCCCAAAAGTTTCAACATGATTCGCTAAGTAGGGGGCTGAGAAAAATGGGAGGTCCCAAAAGTCTGCCCGAATTACACCAAATTTACAAGAAACCTATATCTTAGTCCAAAAAGAGTGCTTTTTGTAATTTGGTGTAAATCTTTTAGAGCTGTCAATCCAACATGGGGGTTCCGCAGATCCACATGCCAACAACAAAGCTGTGACTGGGTGGCCACAGATGAGAGAAAAGTTGCCGCAATTTTGTCTAGTGAGACATGGATCCCGGGAGGGGAAATATAGTAGAAAAAGGAGATAAAAAGGTCAGGATAGAGGTATCCTGACCCCATGGGACTGATGGAGGAGTCTGTGAGGGAACCCTCATGAAGAAGAAATTGCAGTGTGGTGCTCAGTGCAGCCCCTGTGTAAATCTGCTGTGGATCAGAGGATCCAAGCCCCAATTAAAAAATCACATAACATACATCTACTCACAAACCCACTCATTCACTCTCTCACACACCCACACAACCACTCACAAACCCAAGCTCATATCCATACTCCCACTCACACACCCATACAGTCACTCACTCACCTTTACATACAGCCATACACTCACTGATACATCTACCCACAGACCCAGATAACCACTCACAGACCCATACAGGCACTCACAAACCCACTCACATAGCCATATACACACCCATACAGCCATGTACACATCTACTCACAGACCCACACAGCCACATAAACACCCACTCATAAATGCAACCACCACATACTAACACACCCACTTATACACCAAGGCAACCACTCACACACCCACACACACACCCATACAGCCACTCACACACCTACCCAACCATTCACACACTCATTCAAACAGCCACTAATACACCCACACAGCCGGTCACACACCCACTCGCAGATCCCTTTACACATACACACAACCACTCACACACCTAATCACATACACATAAAGCCACTTACACACCCATTCACAGATTCATAAACTCACTCACACACCTACACAGACACTAGACAGCTACTCGCATACCCACAGAGTCTCTCTCATGCCCAGTTACTCACCCAGACAGCCACTAACATACCCACTCACACCCCCCTATAGTCCCACACACACAGTTACGTTTTAGAGACAAGCAGGAGTACCATACAGGAAAAGGCTACAGTAGAATTAGCAGTTTTGAAGATGAAAGGCAGTTACAGTGGAGGGCAACAAATAACATATAAAAGAACATATATGAGTTAGTGGTGGAGATGTGCAGGGAACTAAAATTAGGTAGTGATGTTAAGAAAAAAGCAACTAACTGTGATTGGCTTTGGAAAAATCAAAATTTTCTATGTTGCTTGGGATATGCTTGGAATTGCAAACAGTTAACCACACCTGCTACAGTCAATGTGAAGCTAGTATGTCGTTGAGAGAAAGTTTTGTGAACGTTTGACCTACTGGTAGGCAGAGACTATTGGAAACATGGCTACTATGGAAATGGAGCTAAAAGATTTGGGTAAAAAGATTGTGGGTAAAGGGAACAAAAGAGACTGCAGTGTGAAACTGAAAAGCAGATTAGCATACAAAAAGTATTCAGGATGGAGTGTATGTCTTGCAATTGATAATACTTTACAAAATAAACTATAAATAAAAAGCATTAATAGCATATTGTTGAATGCTTTGAAGGGCTTTTGAGGTGATCCACGGATCCACAGTGGACCACATGAGGGGCTAAGCTGAGCCCCAAAGGTGGATCCATGAAAATCCTACCAAATAGTGCGTATTTACAGGAAACATGGAAAGGGTTAACATTAGTGACCATTTAGAGGTGGTATAACAAAAATAAAAGATGAAAGGAAGACTGTGAGTTGCTAAGTACAGGAGTATGATTGAGAGCACAGTGGGAAGGGTAGCAATTATTGGTGCTTTTGTACTGAGAGTGGAGGAGGATTGTCATATTTCAGACTTGAGTTTTGCAGTGGAAAACAGATATTAAAATAAAAGTTGGACAACAGCAAAGAGATTTTACAGGTGTGTTAATTAGGTTGTACTAAAAAACATTTGTTTAAAAAAAACTATAAGTGTATATAAGCTGAAAGAAAATGTTTGCTTCTAGACAGTACAGTAAAAGGCAAAATAGAAGGGTGGCTCTATGGGAACATAAACTAAACATATAGTGAACAGCAAAGTATAGTTATTTTATTAAGTCAATATGGATGTATGTGCTTGAAATTAGATGTGGGTGACTGTTTATAGTATGTAATTTAATAGTATGTAATCAGTACCCACTAGCATAGTCCAGCAGGCACTTACACACCCAGTTAGACTGCCACATAAGCACTTATGTACCCACCACACATATAGCGAGTCAGTGACTGACATGCTCAATCACACCTCCATAAAATCATTCACAAACCCAGTAACTCATCTGTACATTGACTTACATAGTGATCTGCTTACCCATACAGACACTGCAATACACACTCACATACCTATACAGCCATTCATGTACCTAGCACTCAGTTACACACGCACTAAAACACCCATATACCCAGTTATACACCTGGTCACCCACCCATACAGCCACTCCCATACCTATTTACAAAACCAAACTGCCACTCACTCACTCAGTCAGACAGCAACAGAGGCACTTACATATAAACTTACATACGCACACAGCAATTATGTATCCACCAATAGCAGAGTCACTTGCACACACAATTATACACCCAAACAGCCACTTACACAGCCAATTACCAATCTATACAGTCACTTACATACCCATTTAGACATCCATACAGTCACTAATACACCCAGTCACACATGCACACAGCTACTCACAAATCCAGTGACACACCCACAGATGCAGTAATACACTCACTCACATATCCAGTCACCTACCTTTACAGCCACAAGTGTGCCCATTTATGCACCCAGACACTTACACAGCCGTTTTCACACTGAAATATACAATTATGTAGCTACTCACTTGCTTACAGTATTTAATCTAATAGTATGTATTGTAAAGTTAATTATATATTATATATTTGCTTTTCCGATATATTCTTGTGTTAAAAGAGGAATGGAAGGTAGAGCAGTGAGGTGAAAACTAAATTAACAGCTATACTTGTTGACAGCATCTATCAACTGGGCAACAGATGACATTTTTAGGGCAACTGGCATACGGTATTTGTCGCCATGAGTCACCATGTCTTGCAGTTTGGGTAAAACAGTGGGGATATTAGCCATCTATTCAGGTGGTAAGGGTCCCACTGATGACCAAGCTGTTGATGATGATGCACCACCTTCTCTCTATCTCATCATCCTGTGATACGTCCTTGTATGGATGGTTTTCAGGTGGTTCCACATAGAGGATGTGCCATGTGAATACTCCTTCCCTGTCGCTCTTGCCATTTTTTGCTGTATACATTGCATTGGAAAGTTTTGGGAACAGCTTTCTTTTCTTCTGAAGGAATGGGGAAATATTTCCAAATGCCTGTGGACTTCTTTGTGGGTGGTAAGTCTTCTCCTTCTTCGTCTTGCTCCTCCCCTTCCCTTCTGTCTTCAGAAGACATCCTGACTTTAAAACTCTGTACTTTTGATGGAAATCTAAAAAAAATACAGGATGGAGCTGTGTTTTACATATGAAACCGAAATCAGTGATTTAGTGGGTGGTTTGCGATGCGAACGGGTGGAGACTTACTGTATCCAATGAGAAGATGAGGTTTGGTTGTGTTCCTGGAATTGTGGCGGATTTGCAGTGAGAAATGCGCATGCGCGGGCGTCCGCGCATGCGCATTTGTGAGGAAGAAGTTGCGGTTGAACGAGGAAGAGGGAGCCCCGGGACGCCACACCTCAGGTAAGGCATTTTCTTACTTTAAAATACTTTAAATTATTTTAAAAGGAGGGCGGGCAGGAGGCGGGCGGCACGTGGTGGGGTTATGCGGAGTGCGCGAGTGTGTGTAGATTTGGCCACACTACGCAATGCTCCACGTAGTCCCACTACGCCCACTACGCCCAGGGTTACTGCTTATGACCTCACATATTACATCACTCATGACATGGTCAGTGAAATCAATGATGACATCACTGATGACATCTGAAATGTCATCACTGATGACATTATCCAGCAAAGTAAACTTCAATATACTTAATAAAATACTGTTCACATTTAAAAAAAATAAGAAGACACAGGTGAGAGATGTACAGCACAGAGCTCACAGTAACCATATAAACTGCAACACTCACTTATCATGTAAGAGAAACTCAGTGGATATTTCTGTCTCTTCTGAATCAGCACTCTAAACACTAACGACCAAAGAAAAATGTCAACCTTAGAGGCTACTTGTTAGAACTGGGGGTATCTAGTTGGCTGAGGCAGTTGCCTTAGCCCACATAGGGACCCCTGATTCTAGTCAGGGAAAGGAGGGACACCCTCTTTGATAACCCCTGCTCACCCCCTGGTAGTTTGGCACGAGCAGCCAGGCTTATCTTCAAGGCATGGTATTTGCAACCACACTCCCAGTGACACCGTGATAACACCACAAATGGACAGCACACTGATGTATGAAAATAGCAGTATTTTTATCAAAAAGAAAAATACGGTGGGACCAAATGATAAGGATCCAACATATGCGTATTCATAATATTTCACTTTGACGGTTATTAGGCCATCAAACACTTGTAGGTTCTTGCAGTATTAATGAGCAGTTCACGATGTTGAAATGCAGTCCTAGTGCAATGCTATGCAGTTCGTAATGTAGTACATATCGTCAAGACTAATGTAGTTCGTAATGCAAGAATAATGCAATCCTCGATGCATGTAATCAGGCAGTTCATAATGCAAGAATACTTCAATCCTCAATGCATGTAATCAGGCAGTTCATAATGCAAGAATACTTCAATCCTCGATGCACATAATAAGGGAGTACGTAATGCGAGAATAATTTAATCCTCAATGCACATAATAAGGCAGGTTGTAATGCGAGAATAATTCAATCCTCAATGCACATAATACGTAGGGGTGGGCGGAATTTGCATAGTTGTGCTACGCAAAGCTCCGAGAAACGGTAAAAAATCTCTGCGAGCGCGCAAAAGTTCAGCGATCATGCGGAATTGCTTGTTCTGCCCGTTCTGGATGTTTTTTTCTTGTTTGCAACTCGGGGAGATATAGCTCGCGAACAAGCATTTTGAAAGCGCAAACAAGCAAAAATTTCTGCAAACCCACGGATCGCAGAATTTTTGGCAATTACCCAAATTCTGCAAATTCCGTGAGCGAAACAGAATTTACCTCCCAGGCCTAATAATAAGGCAGTTCGTAATGCAAGTATAGCGCACTCCTTAATGCATGTGATACAGCAGTTCGTAATGCGAGAATAATTAAATCCTCAATGCACATAATAAGGCAGATCGTAATGCAAGTATATAGCACTCCTTAATGCACGCAATCAGGCATTTCGTAATGCAGGAATAATACCAGGCCAATAGACACAATTAGCACAGGCACCACTAGGCACCAACCACAGACAACAGTCCTGAACTTCCGAGGGCGGCCCCCGTACTGCCGGGCAGTTCTGGGCCGCTCGAGGACTCAGTGCGTCTAACACGACGCAGCGGGAGAGAGACGGGAGCCCTCCTGGACTTCACCTGCACGCCTCTCCAGGCCACACACGCTTGCAGCTCCCGACTAATGTCCAACCCTTATCTGGGGGATGCGCTGCCTCGCTCTCTTTCTCTCCCCGCTCGTCGGACATCCTGCTGGGCGCTCCCGACGTAGACGCAACTCCGATGCAAGGCAACCCTGTAGCCGGACAGGTTACGGTGCGCCTTCTCTGTTGTGGACTATCTTGGGCAGATTCCTCTGGCGAACAGCGATCATGATTCACTCACAAGTTCCTTAGCTTTATGAAATCCTTCAGCATGTTGCGAAAAGTTCAGGGATGACCCTGCAAAAAGGGCCAAGTCCAACACTAGTCTATTGCAAACCACAATATTATTTGTGAACCTGGAAAGAGATCTTTGTGCAAATGTCATATTTACACAAGCCACCACAACTTACAACCAGTATAGAGGTCTGAGTGGGTAGGTCACTGTGTCACAAAACACTAGTAAAATAATTCTTCAGCCTGGAGAAATGTGTTTGCAGAGAGGTCAGTCTGTTGTAAATGTCTACAGCACTGAACCATCACCCAAGATAAAGGTCTTAGTGAACAGATGAATTTATTAAAATCTACTACAACAGTCATACATCACAAATGACTGAGGTCTAAGGAAACTGGTCAGTATGTCATAAAGCAGAACTATACTCAGCCATTACTGTGGAGTGAAGTCTCAATAGACAGCTAAGACTGTCGCAAAGCACTACCATACACATATCAGAAGGGGATATGTGTCAGTGTACAGGCTAGTTTACTGATAAATATTACACACGCTTTAAAAACGGGATTATAGTTCGGGTGACATATGTTAGAAATGGTATCACTCAGTAGTAGTACAGAAAGAATGGGTATTTAACTTGTGCAGTAGCATAGTATATATCGTTAAGTTTAAGAAACCTTTAGGAAACACACTTGTTGGATTTTTTCATCAGTGATGTAATTTGAAATATTATCAGTGATGTCACTGGCCATGTCATGCGAGATGTAATGTATTAGGTTATAAACAATGCATTATAAGTTATACTTAGCTCAGGCAACTATAACTATTGGATTTATATGGTTTTGTGTGTGTAAATTCTGAGCCTAACCATAATGTCCCTGTAACCTTTGGTTTTTTACATATTACCTACTGGCAGTCACCAGTAGGAAGTTATAGGTTGCCATAGGAAAAGCATTTTTTGTTTTGCTAATATTTATGGCACTGTTTGATGAAACTTCACAAACATTTCAAAACTAATTTGACTCTCACTTCAGCTGCTGTCTGGCAAGCTTTTTCCCCTTGTTAATTCTCATAGGGATTTTGAACGTGACAACAGATCGAACTGCTGGAAGGAATTACACAAAATTTGGCAGAAATCTAGCTCTTGGTCCAGAAAGAGGCCTTTGTATGCTTTGGTGTAAATCCGTTCAGTACTTTTATAGATATTAACCAAAAACCAAATTTGAATATTTAGGGACATAGATCTTCCGTGGATCCTCCTCAGATCCTTTGCGGATTCAGGAATCCACATGCCAACATCAATGCTGTGATTGGCTGGATTCCCCCTGAGAGAAAAGTTGTGGCTGCCATTTTCTTCATTGGGACTTGGTTACCAGTGGGGAAAATAACATTAAAAAGTGATACAATGGGTCAGGGAAGAGGTACCCTGACGCCATGGGACCAATGAAGGGTCTGTGAGGGACCACTCATGAGGACGAAATTGTCCAAAAACCTTTTCTTAATGACTCAAGGACCCACAGATCCCCTTGGAACCTCACAGATTCAGTTTCGGTTGGATTCAGATCCTGGGATCCAGACCACAATTAAAATGAAAACACTCACTCACAGACCCTCACACGTATTAACACACTCACTCACATTCCCATGTGCACACCCACACAACTACTAACACACCCATACAGACACTCACACACCCACTCATAGACCCTCAAAACCACTTACACACTCACTCACACACCCACCTACAGACCCACACAGCTTTCACACACCTACTCTCAGACTCACACACCCACTTACAAACCCACACAACCACTCACACAGCCACTCACACACCCATACAGCCACTCACACACCCACTCATAGACCGACAAGACTAATCACACACTCACTCACAGAGACTGACCTCTCTGCAAACACATTTCTCCAGGCTGAAGAATTATTTTACTAGTGTTTTGTGACACAGTGACCTGCCCACTAAGACCTCTATACTGGTTGTAAGTTGTAGTGGCTTGTGTAAATCTGACATTTGCACAAAGATCTCTTTCCAGGTTCACAAATAATATTGTGGTTTGCAATAGACTAGTGTTGGACTTGGCCCTTTTTGCAGGGTCATCCCTGTAATTTTTGCCTTCCTCCTGTATTGTTCTGGCATGTTTTTGTTGGTTTTAGGAATCTGGACACTTTACTACTGCTGATCACTCAGCCACTCACACACCAGCATACACATTCACACAACCACTAACACACTTACTCACACCCCCTCACACACCAAGGTTACAGGGATATTATAGTTAAGAAATAGCATTAACAACATAGAAATTCACTAAAAAAACAAATTTTACAGGGACATTATAGTTAGGAAATAGCATTTAAAAAAACCTTAGAAAATCACTGAAAAAAACTAAGGTTTCAGGGACATTATAGTTAGGTCCAGATTTTACACACACAAAACCGTAGAAAATTCAGCAGTTATAGTTATCTCAAGAGTCTATAACTAGTGCCCTAAGGTAACAAAATTTGGCAGAAATCTAGCTCTTGGCCCAGAAAGAGGCCTTTGTATGCTTTGGTGTAAATCCGTTCAGTACTTCTCACACACCCATACAGCCACTCACACACCCACTCACAGACCGACAAAACTAATCACACACTCACTAAGCCACTCACACACCAGCATACACATCCACACAACCACTAACACTTAATCACACCCCCAGGTTACAGGGATATTATAGTTAAGAAATAGCATTAACAACATAGAAATTCACTAAAAAAAACAAAGATTACAGGGACAATATAGTTAGGAAATAGTACTTAAAAAACCTTAGACATTCACTGAAAAAACAAAGGTTTCAGAGGTTATAGTTAGGTCCAGATTTTACACACACAAAACCATAGAAAATTCAGCAGTTATAGTTATCTCAAGAGTCTATAACTAGTGCCCTAAGTTAACTATAACTAACACTTATGCCATCACTGCTGATTACTCCACATTTTACATCACTCATGACATCTTCTATGACAATATTGATAACATCACTGCAACATTTGCAGTGGAATTATTAGTGAGAAAACTGTGCATGTTGGGGATGTGAGTTATAGTAGTTTGTTTAGGTCATTAGTTAGTCACTTGAGATAACTATAACTGCTGAATTTCTATGTCTGTCTTTATGTGTGTAAAATCTGAATCTGACCATACTTTCCCTGTAACCTCAGTTTTTTTCAGTAAATATATATATATACTGTACATTTAAAATGTATATATATATTAAATGTACAGTGCTCTTCAAATGTGAATTAACTGTAGTTTCCAGTATTAAGAACACAATATTATGTTATGTTATGTTATGCTCAGTGGTTTTTTTTATGCACACAACTACCATGTTTCTTGGCACAATTTGAAATGTGGCGATGAAAGATGTGAGAGGATTAAGATAGATTAAAAGCAGTTTTTAAAATAAAGGTATTTAATGCCTTCTTAAACAGAGCTAAAGGAGGATGAATAGTAAGTACTACTGGGAGTTAATTGCATTCCTTGGCGGCTTTTAAGCGCAATTGTGTGGACTGCATGTTATTTCTGGTCTGGACACATTCTTTATTATTTACCTTTGTTGCCCTTTACTTGTCGCACTGCAAATCCACAGAGTATGATGGCATAATGTGGCCTGTCGACGAGGCGGAGGCAAACAGATGTGCTGAACATGTGTTTGCCATGGGGAGCCGCTCTCCTGAAACAAAATTATGCAACAGAAGTGTCTTTCTATCTTTTCATGTTAAAATTAGGCTGCAAAAAACAGGTATTCAATCTGGGCTGAACATCAAACACTTGCTCTACCTGTTAGTGTTGTACAGTTTTAATTTTCATGCTCATAATATTCATTACCATGACGCCAACAGTGTGCTCCCCACCACTTCCCATCCTTCCACCGCATGCTGCATTTACATAACGTCAATGTGACTATATTGGTTCAAGAAAGGTCATACTAAGTGCAAAATATGAGCAATAATTTTAAATTAATCAAGAACATCAAGAATATTTTGATTTTTCAACGTTCCATAACTCAAACACATAATGCAATGTTGGCAGGGATTCTGCCAAAATCATTTCTGTAGTGGAGAATGAAAATTAATGACCTGGTTGAGAAATGCAATATACAGCCATTGCATTTATTTTCTTTCATACATGTGTGATCATACATGGGAAGCTCAGGCTCATGTACAATAGCACATGTACGTACTCATTGGCAGAGGATGCACACTCTGAGAAAGGTACTTTCACACTTAAGGCCTCATTTGCCCTGGGTACGTAGGCAACCCAATATTTGGCCAGAGGAGTCTCTGTTTCCACCAGCCCAGCGAAGACCTGGCCACCATATTTAAAGATCCCCACTGCAAGAACAGGCATTTTTTTCTGAAACTTTGCAAAACTGCTCAGTGCCTACTGGTAATCCATACTATGGTGAGATGCATCTTTTTTTATTTTTCAACAACAACAAAAATCAATATCTCTGTTTTCTACCTCAGCATGGGGAACATTAATAGTCTTTCCCCACACAAACAGGAAACCCCATCATTGGAAGAACTGTCCAAAAAAGCGGAATGGCTTCAAACTCCAGAGCCCTGATGAAAATGCAGTGACTGGCCTACCAAGATGGTATTTCCAATGGTAGAACTGGGTGAGGTTCCACTGTCAGAACTTAGTTCTTCTCCCACCTCCCACTTGAGGTGGAGAACCAAAAAGGTTATGAGCGAAAGGGTACAATATTTTGCAGATGCCATTCCACCTCCTTCCCTTTGAATGAGACATGTATTATACTGTATCTAAGAAAGTTGTCTTGTGACCATGAATTTTTTTTCCCAACTAGACTTGAACTTGATGAGGTGCTCATATTTTTGCTGGGATACGTTTGAAGGCGTACACAATTTTGCACAGATTTCTTCTAATTCCACTTCTGCAAAATACCTGGAAGTTGACCGTGAATATACATGTCTCTAAGCTTATGGCAGTTAGGTTGATCCTTTTTTCTTTGTGCTAAAACAACTAGGATTCTATTGAAAAGTCTACTGTATTTATTTGTGTATTGGTAATGTTCCGCATTTCATTGTTGACGTTAGGTTGATCACCTTACACCAGATCATTATGGACACTATATCCAGACCTGCATGTTTCTCCTACATATTACTGATTTCATGATTGTTAGACTAGTTTATTTAGTGGTAGCAATATGAGACTACGACACACAGGACCGGAAACTGTCCATTAGGATCTTGAGTGAAGTGATAACTCTAAATGAAGTACTTCACAAGGAAAAGTGCAATTTTAATTTGTGATTTATAGATCTTATGGAAGGTGGTTTGTTATTCCTATTCCGCACCTTGATTTGAATGTATTTCATGCCTGAAGAGCATCGGTAAAAACAAAAAAAACAGCTGCACATTTGCGTGAACTGTGTTTTAGCAGGTATGTACTTCTGTGAGGAGTGTTGCGAGCGAACTTACAGTGCTACTAGGTGTGGTATCACCTTTATTCAGCTTCATAAGCGAGGTGTAGCTTGAGCCTTTGCACTGTGAGCATACAAGACTGAGACCCATTACTAGCAGTCCACCAAAACCATTGCAGTATCCAACATTTCATATTAGATTTCATGACGAATTCGGACAGGGTCATGGCTTTAGCATGTCTTAATTGAGAATTATTTGTGACCACATCTAATATTAGAGCCATATACAGTTACCAAATATTCTCAGGGACATATTTAAGTAATAGTCATGCAGAACAGCAAGTCACATTGCTGAGCTACTCCGCATGCTTAGGAAAGGGCAGGAAGTCCCAGTATTTAACACAGTGCATAATTTGTAACAAAATATGTGCCAGGTCACTCGTCAAGAGGCCTGCACAGCCCATTGCCCCTGCCAGCACTACCAATGACAGTACAAACACAACTACTAACCATCACACTCCTACAAGTGTGACTATTCAGGCTATTGGTGGCCCCAAAGCTGTATGGGATTTTTAATGTATATTGCATTGATAAACAACTGTTGTCATGCTCATATCTAAATTAGACTAACAGTACCACCATTTGGGAGACTGTCATAAGTGGCAGTGTTTACAATTAAGTGCTGGTGCCGAGGACTGGAAACCACTGGCTCAATTTAAGCAATGATATAACATAATACAGAGCATTCCTGCCTTTTCCTAGAGCTGGCACACAATGTGCTGCCTAGCACCAATGCAGGCACCCATGCACAATGGAGCAAGATAACCTGTGTGTAAGCAGGATTGTTTTTCTGCATGAAGGTATAACTTTCTGTACAAAACAACTCTCTGAGGCATGTTACTCTTTTAGCATTCTGCACACGTAGAAAGAAGAAGTAACTAGGAAAAATAAAGATATTTCTCCTCTTTACGCCTCACCTAAGGAGGCATCAAATGTTGATGCATTACCAAGTCTACCAGCAATGGTAAATCTGGGAATGCATCAAAATCCATGGGTGGATGCTTGGAACACCCATGCTCCACCCATGGAATGCCTTCTTGGGGCAGAGTAACACAACACAGTGAATTGCGCTGCATTGCATTTCTCTAGATTTATCAACCACGCAAGGCCACAGAAGGTGGCCACCAGGGTAAACAAAACTGCCATTAGCCGCAAATTTGTGGTGCAATAATGAAATTATATTTTTGCAACAATCAAACTGCTTGGTACAGAACTCCTCTCGATAAAAACGAACTGAGCCTTCGGCTTCTAACCTCACCCAGAATAAACTATTCATCTTCCGATTAATGGACTACAACACTGAATGCATTCGGAGAAAATTAGTTTATGTAAAAGCACTGAGCAGTTTAAATACCTTCACCGCTATATGCGCTGCTATGTGGCTCATTAGTGAAAGTGGTAGGGTTTCTAACCTAACCAAAAATCTAAGAGCCTCAGAGAAGTATAAAATAAAGAGAGTGGAAGTAAAAATCCTATTTTTCATCCAAACCATAGAACTAAGGCAGTTGCACAGCAGCCTAGTACAGAGAATTGTTCTCTCGTCAAACGACATTGCAGCTATTGCTCTATATAACTACTGTTATCTAATGGGGGGACCAACCTGAAACAACCTCTTTTGTCTGCAATATGATCACAACCGTCTCAGTGTAATAATATCTCTTGCATTGCTAGTTGTGGTGCATTAAGACTCTTCATCGTGGTTTGTGCAAATAGAAATCCGGTCTGGTCTGGGACTAAAATACTCAGAATCAATGTCTCCGGTCTGTAAGACAAAAAGCCTTAGATTAGATCTTAATGTCATACACCAAAAAGGTTTGTGATGCACATACCAGAGAGGTCATCACCAGGATTGGGTAAAAAGTAACGTCTCATATGCGGCAAAAAAACACCATTCACTAAAGTCTTACCACACAGCCTGAAACCAACAAATCACCCCCTTATTTGCAAAGCTAGTGACCAGTTCAGAAAAGCTGTAAACCAGCCTTCCTCCTACCCAACCACTCCACAAAGTACAACTTTACACAAACACCTAGTTTACAAATCACCATCTTCAACACCATTGTGTGCATAATCCATTTGGAGTTCTATATGTGATGACTCATTCTTAGTTTGTCACTTAACGCATGGTTCACCCTCAATGCAACCCTCAAGATATAGACATTCAAGCAAACCACCTAAACTCACAGTTTGAATGCATCCAAGCTACAAGATTAGGTTCTAGTGGAGTACAGAAAGGCCCAAAATAAACTTAAATAAGATCCCTAACCATTGCATTAAAGACAACATTCTGCAATGCAAATGTTAGAAGACTTTTTACAGATCATCCAGATAATGCCCCATGAACACACAATGTCATCATCAATGTGGAAACCGTGCACAAATTATTAATAGTATTATTTAATAAAGGTAGACTGACATGATGCTAGACTTCAAAGGTTTCATACACCACACGTTACTTCTTTAAAATCGTTGTGTACTTGTTCTCTTTGTCAACCTTAGGCATGGTCTATGATCACAGAGCAGTCATTACCCCAAACCTGCATACTATGGAGCTATTCATTTTGGAGGCCACAAATCCCCTCTTGGATCATCAATGTTAGGCACATGATCTACTGTAAGTTGTACCTGCCTATCTTGGAGGGTCCCAACAATCGACATCATTTGGTCAGCAGAACCAGCTGCTGTTAGTGAAGAATGCACATTTTATAGGGGATGCATACATGTAAATTGATCCACTCATTTTCATCCAAATTTCACATTATCACTATGTGTTGCATAAGAACTTTGTTAATCTCGTAACACTATTCACATCAACCTCAACATCTATGTTTTAGCTCAAAGAAGCATATAAAACCAACTAAACTGAACACAGGAAAACGCATCCAGTAGAAATTATTAAACACAACCCTATTCCTCAAACACAAAAAAGGGGAACAACAGAGCCACTTAATTAATTACCAAGTAACATGCCCACAAGACCGCATACCCATTATTCCACTCCAGTAGAACATTAGCATTTGGCTTCCTCAAAATCACTTGTGGGGCATGTTGCAGTTGGTCATTCTAAAGGATAGCCCTTGACCTATGTACTACATTATCTTCTGTACTACTTACACCTCATGGCATCAAGGTTGAGAAGATGCTTTATCCGTAATGATGCTATGAAAATAATTGCACAGTTAAGCTATCCAAGCTTGACACATCCATTCCACTCAATCATTAAATCTCACTAACAACAACAGAATAAAGCAATATTCACATCCCATGAAATTATAAATGAGATGTATGGTCATTGTTTCATTGCAAAGATAGTATTTGCAACTTAAAATCATCCCACATCTGAGCCCTGTCCACTATGGGATACTTGATACATGGAACTTGTAGAAACATCTTCACATCATCAAACCCCTTATAAGGAGCAGAAATATGTTATATTGCCTAGTAGAGAGTCATCCCAACCTTCTTCACAGCTGTCAATTTATTTGAATCATCTTATTATAGGGAGACTGCTTGCTATTCAAAATCAGATGTTCCAAAGCAAGGTTATCAATTCCATATCAGCTCTTCAATTGAAGAATCATAAGTGACTCTAAACAACTGAAGAACAAGAAGCCCAAAGTGGCAAGTTGCTACACCAAGTGCAGTCTACAATTTTACTCAAAGGTATGCTGTTGCTCACAACATAAGCCAACAATTTCAAGCCAATGCTTACCTGGGTGATCTGTACGGCAGCGCATCACACACCTCACAAATCCATGGTAAACAGAGACTACAGATGAGCATCAGACATCTGGGAATCATCATTCATCTTGGTTGTTAGTTTTTGGGATCAAAGGACAAAAACCAGACTCTTGGAAGTTGTTGGATAGTGGCACAGGTCCTTGACAGTTACAGTAAGGAATGCTTACAGAGATTTGGGGTTTGCAGTAGGATCTTGTAGGGTGGCCTGCTTACATTGAAGAGCACCCAAAACTTTTGAGGTCTAGTGACACTTCTGGGTCAGGATTGCCTACACCCAGCATATTAAATAATAATATTTTCTCTTGTTTTCTTGTCTGACATTGTGTCGTGAACAGCAGTCTTCATTGTTGAAGGAATCTGTGATCTGTTTCTTTTTCGGAATGTAGTGTGCAATACAAAAAGACATGATAATACAGATAATGAAATCAGAAGGATAGCCCTAATCATCGAGAAAGAGCATTGACTGAGGCTTAGTCTCCATACATACCTGGGTACCAATTGGCCGGTTGTTTCATGCCAAACACCAGCAGCTATTTTGTTATCTTATCATGGCCCCCGTATTTCTCCTAATATTTGTCAAAGGCACTACAAAGTCAAGTAACCCTTGTTATTATACAGGAGCGAAGTATCAGGGCTAACTCTAGTGTTGTGCCATTGGGATCTGTGGAACTAGTCATTCTGAGGCCCTCTGATAACAACTATTGAAAACATCTTCTCCAGTGAGACTCATCATGCAACGTTTGGTTTATGTTGGCAGACCATGGTCACTTCCTCCATGCTCCAGTGAAGCTGTTTGAAATATCAATTTTGTCCAAAATACATTTGTACTCAAAATTAGCATTAACAGAGTTAAGTGTTAGGGTTCCTTGGAGGTAAATGTCCAATCTAAGAAGTGCTCAAACTGACAGTAATGAGCAATAATCTGAAAAAGAGACAATTAGTGCATGTCATTCACCATTTATTTACACATAGGTTTAATTGGGCTCCAGTAAGACCTACCAGAGCACGTTATTCAATTTTCAAAGCATTTTAATCACGTCTGCACCTATGTCTTAATATGCTCGCAAGTTTCTTTTTATTTGTCAAGAAGGAGCTAGTCTAACTTTTCGAAGGGAAAATGCAATATTTAATAGGAGCCTATACAATCCAACTGAATGAGGCAGATCCTGCCAGGCTCAATTCAAACCTTCCAGTGAAAATACCCGTTCATTATGGCCCCTTACACACGTCACAGTTTCATGAAGCTTAGCACCATTCTACCCCATCGGCACTGGCAATATTTTTTTACTCAATGCCGCTATCTTAATGATGCACTAAATATTCAGAGAGTCCAAGTACCAGCTGGGGTGTGCCTACAGCCAAGTAACCACCACCTTTTCATAAGTCAGTGCCATCGCCTACTGACCAGGTCCACCACTGGGGAATGTCAGACACATCAGGAGAGCTCCTGATGCTGACAGATCATAGAGATGCATCCAGCAGCAGAAGGCTACCAAGCAATTGCCAATTCCCAAAAACACTGAAGTCGCGCC
This sequence comes from Triturus cristatus, assembly GCF_964204655.1. Classification (NCBI taxonomy): domain Eukaryota; kingdom Metazoa; phylum Chordata; class Amphibia; order Caudata; family Salamandridae; genus Triturus; species Triturus cristatus. Next base: position 507,069,961 of record NC_140591.1, read on the forward strand.
ACTAGCAGTGAAAACACTATGGTGCCCCATCCATCGTATAACCCACCACCTCGCCCTAAGCATGGACTCCAGTGCAACAGCCTGGGATATCATGAAATGAAGTATTCCTTCTCCTCTCTTGAATAAGTAGTCTTTCTATGACCATTTGTTGCAGGGAATCTGCTTATGCACAGAACTATGTGCAGGAGCCCAGGCCCTCAGTGAATTGTGGTGTACCAAAAAACTCACCTCAGAACCCAGAACTCCTTATCCGACCTGCATCAGTGTCACATTCGTTATCCGAGGTTTAGCTCGGTGGTCCCAATGTATAGACAACCCAGAACAAGCGACTTAGTGTATATCTCAGGAATGGTGGGAATCAGAAATACCTGTTCGTAATTATTCTCATATCAGTCCACAACAGAATAAACAGAGACACGGTAACGTTTAAAGAGTTTATTTTATAAACCTCGTGTCCTAAGATGCAGTAGTTTGGCTAATATAAGCAGACAAACGATTAAAATCAAAACCATCAGCATAGTTACAATACCATAGAAAATGAAAGGAGTAATCATACTAAAATGACAGTGGCTCTAAGCCACCTTCGTTTCTCTAGCAAACTAATAGTATTAATATTAGACTAGTAAAAGGTCTCTAGGCTTGAATGGGGAACCCCATACCGTAAAGATCAGCTCAGTGAGATCACATCACAGGATCAGCTAGGCCCTGCTCCTGGGAAAGCTCTTCTTCCGAATGTAATGAAAACATGTAACGCTGCAATATTAAAAGCACCCGACTTTCAGGTATTTGCAGCTGCATGCGTGTTATGGCTAATTAGTGGGCCGATCAACCTGAACCCAACAACATGCACCACATAGCGACCCAGACTGTTTCTTTACACTGTGTACAGACCAAGGTCGCTGCTCACTGTTTGAGATGTGAACAACAGACAGTTCTCATGTGAAGCAAAGTCGAGTAAGCATTTCTCAATTTAATAACATGTGACTACAGTGTCGTGTGCAAAAGCAGCAAAAGCGGCAAGATGGCTTTCTAACATCTAACGCGGTTGTGCTAACGTAGCATTGTACATATATAGATAACGATCTTCACTACAACCCCCCTTGATCGGACCACTAACCAGTAGGGGCGCACTTGCAAGAACGCAGAGTTCAAGTTTGATAGAACGGAACCAAGGGCATGAACTGTAAGTCCATATAAGGTACGTGAAAAAAGTTCGAAAAGAAAAAACAAAGGGAAAAAACTAAAACGGATAAAAAAAAAACATTTAAAGGATAAAAAAAACATCATTGAAGGACGTATGACGAAATGAAGGTGCAAAATAGTCAATCCATCAATGTATAGGCACAATAAGTTGCAACAGCTTCCAAAAGGAAATCATTGGAACGTTCCGTAAAATTATCTGCCATCCAGTTCAGGACGGGGAAGGAACATATATGCTCCTCAACCACCGGAGCTTCCAGCACCAGTCGAGGACAAGTGGCGTGCTCTTCAAGATAACTGCTTGCTAAGAAGTCAATCGCAGCCGTTCCGATATCCCAATTCCCAAGGACTCCATGTGCCGCTCCACAGGCCATAATCCCGACGCCAGAACAGTCCAACTCATGAGCCACTAAGGGGCTCATCAGCCGATCATAATCCGGGGCAGGAGACACCGAGTTCGACAGACACAATTCCAGAGCCCATTGGAACGGACAATCTAGGCAATGAAAAGTAGGGAAACCGGAAGGACAATACATAGGCTATGCTTAGAGTTGCCAGTGGTAAAGTGCCATAGTATTCAAGCATCCGGTTACGAAGATGGAGCAGCCGGGACATGTTGTTGTGTGACGCAAGTTGTGCATCCATAGCGCAGTGCGCAGATCAACAAAAGTATTCCAGCTATGAGGGCGAGAAGTAAAGGGAGACCTCCGAAGACGCTGGAAAAAATAGAATGAAAAAATGCCGGGATCACACCAAAAATAGTTTAAAAAGAGGTCAAGAGGCCGGAGCCCACAATTTTAAAAAAATGAGCCATGCCACTTGTTGATGAGGCATTAAAGATAGTCTGAATCAAGGTCCCAAAATGAAGTGGGAGATCAGTATTCAAAAGCGCTTGCACCTCAGTGCGCGTGTTTGCTACATGAAGGACAAATGTTTCCCGGGATGAAGTCAACGCGACTTCTTTTTGAGACAATAGAGCCCTTATTCTGCTCATCTTATTGAACTCTGCATTCAAGGTTGGAATGGAAGGCCAGATGGATACATCGAGCTGTCCATGCGGGGGTGGGAAAAGGACGTTATTACAGCAAACCACTCTCTGTGATACAGTCACTATGTAGGGAATTCCCTCTAGCATCCCTCAGCAAGCTTCATTATTTAATAGCAAATAACTACCGTTAGCAAGCAGCGTAAAAGACGGTGTTATAACTGGCACAGGGATCCCTTTCAGGACGCAAGCTAAATTGGGAGTGTGCACATTACATGCACCATGCAATTGAATGTGCCTACACACCACAGAGTGATCCAGAGTGGAAGTGCACTCTTCACCTTTCAAGTATACCTCTTTGCCGTCTCTCACACATCTATACGTGAATGGGAGTGACCAAACTTTGTGCAGGAAGGCAGTACCAAGTTGTTCATATCTGCCCAGGGCATAATGTTTCATGCACGAACTGAACTTAAACAGGGGGAACGGTAATGTGATTAACCCATGTATAAGCCACACAGCGGAATTCAATTCAGCAACAGAGAAAGGCAAAGGTTCTAACTTCTCAATGTGTAGTAATGAATATGTAGCATCTTTCATAGACATGAACTGTTGTTGAGCAGTTAAATTAAAAGGAAGGAACAAAGATGAAGTGTTCATGTAATCCCAAGGGACTTTCCCTGCCTTTAACGTTTGCAAGGTCCATGCAAACTGCATAATAGAACGCAATTGATTTTGACCATGATACAATACGGACAAATCATCCTGCACAATGTCTACCACAGACGATACTATATTATCCAAGGTATAAATTCTGGAAGACAGGGTGTTAATGCTATTATCTATTACAGCCAATACTTTCTCCATATTGGCTTGGTCAATAGCTCGTAATCGGCAAGCAGCCTCAATTTGCGACAACTTCCAAACTTCGTTGTAAATAGCATACACCCATCTCTTGGACCTGCCAACCGCAGGACCCTTAACAAAATCATTCAAATCTATTTTGTCGTTCAATCGTGATAAATGAAGTTTAACAGATGCTAAAGTGGAATGTTGCAGACAAGACTGGCATAACTTCCCTACTGAGTAGGTAGTTACAGTGTGAGAAGATTCAAAATGGGGGTCCACATGAACCTGTGTATACCCCTGCTTTAAATCCAGAAACCGATGTTAACAGGAGTCCGAACTCGTTTTCCACACCAACCACCCTTCCGGATTCAATTCAGAAATATTGAAGGATGTGTTGGAAACATGTGTCTGCAACATAGCAAGGGACAGATCCGTATGATTATCCCAATTAGGATAAGCACCCAGACCCGGAATGGAGGGAGAATTACATTTTTTAGAAGTAGCCAATGCAAAACAGGTGGTCTGAAAAATGGACGAATTTAAAAATAACATGTGATTCGGGATAAGACAGGCATGATGCAAAGCTTCTGTTCCCTGTACTTGCCACGGTTTGGAGCCCCAAACCGATTTAAGATCAATAGTAGCTTTCCATAGATCTTACCCTCCAATTGCAAACTCGTCCATAAAGGACTTGGAATACAACAATTTGGTGTGTGTCAGTCCAACTTTAGAAGCAGACTCTGGCGCAACCTTAAAATAAAAGGAGGCCGGATTTGACAAACTGAAATCAGAAAAATAAGTGAATTTGTCCACTAACGTGGCGGAGCTGCCCAGCCTAGGGCCGGGACAGTGTTCCCATTGTGTGAAATTTACAAAATTCCGAAACGTATTTACTTTGTGCAGGAAATGCGTGCCATAATGTTGATAACGGAATTGCTCATCATAATTAGCAGTATCTAAATACAAATCCTCAGCATCAAATGCAGCATGATATTTCAAATCAGAAAACAGCGCTTCTATGTCTTGAACATCCCAGTCATCTGAGCGGATGTTCTGCTTAACGACATCACCCATAGAAACAAGAAATACATTGGGCACATTAATTACTTCAGTGGGGCCATAAATTTGAAATTTTACAGCATCCCAGGCGGTCTCATCACATACAGGCCAGGCAGTAATGTTCACAAAAGTCTGGTCCCTTTTCATAATATGTGATGAGGAGTGGGGGGCCAAAGTTCCATCAATTAGTCGAATTGTAGATCTTTCTTTCAGGTAGTGTCCATTGATAAGTCTAAAAAACACTACCACAAAGCCAATGGACATAAACAAAAAGATACATATGAGCACCAGCCAAATGTAAGTCCAAGGGGGAATTATAAAATGTCTTTTGAACCAGGCCACAAAAATCGAAACTTTGGACCGGGCATTGGAAGTCATTGAATTAGAGTCAAAAGAGTCTTGTGAGTGGGCAACTGTGGTGGATTGTAAAACAGGTAATGTAACATCCGCAGGATAAGCATACTCAACATCTTCAGGCACACCACCAGGTGTCGGCGGCAATAAAGGACCAGTAACCGTATGCATCTCGATGGCAACATCAGGCACTGTGTTAGAAGCTCGGGCCACAACAGAATTTCTCAGCATCGAAGGGCAAGAAACCGCGGGAGTCATACTAAGAAGAATCGGCCACTCGCTGTAGCTTGACATTGTCAATTGAGATGTACCTGTTATCCTTTCAACCAGGAAGTGGAGGTAAAATGACTGTTCTAGTACCCTGTACTCCAAGCACTGGAACTGGTGCACGATAAGAGGGGCCGAACTCCTTTTTGTTCTCCACCTTCTCACAGACCAGATCACCAACTCGAGGTAGCCAGCTGACTACCGGAATCTGAAGCGCAGCATCAGATGAGGAGGGTACGTGTTCCTTCGCTAGACTGTCTCTGGCATCTTGAAGATTCTGCAATACAGCACAGTGTTCATCTACGTCAAAGGGTGCGGCTGACGCCGCCATGTCTAGACCATCAAGGTCTGGGACAAACATTCATACACCAAAGAGCATCATGTATGGGGTCCCCCCACCCAGAGACCTGCTAGGGAGATTATTAAGTGCACGTTGCACGTCATATAAGTGGGCGAGCCAGTTCCGGCCAGTACCTAAAACCCTAGCTGTCAAAGATTGCTTTAAGTCACGGTTCATTTGCTCCACCACACTATTACCCTCAGGTCGGTATGAAGACGAAAATTTGACTTGGACCCCCAAATTTCTCATGGCTTCTTTGTACGCCTTAGAGGTGAATGCAGGGCCCTGATCAGAATGAAAGGTACCACATGCAAAACTTCCAACAAAGACACGCAAATCCTTTATGACAGTACGGGAATCAGCACTCCTTTATGGCCACACCCACAGAAAACGTGTGCACGAATCCACTGACACCAAGATGTATTTGTACGCAGTATCAGAGGTAAATGGACCGCAATGATCTAAATAAACACAACCCATTGGCTTATTAGATATGTACAACTGAGTTTGTGGTGGGCGCGCCGCAGTTGAAGGTTTAATCTGCTGGCAAATGTCACAATTAAGAACATAAGCTCTGGCTTGTTTATACAAACCGCACCACCAGTAATGTTGTTGTAGCAGAGATACAGTAGCTGCAACGCCGGCATGCGCGGACGCCATGCCCTCGTGAGCTGCTAATATCAAAGATGGTCTGCAGTCCGCGTTGGGAATCAATCTGTCACCAACGTCATTAATCCTCACTAATGGGACGTTATCAGGACTTAAGCGATAATGGTAACGAGAAGGGAAACCTCTTGGAAATTTCGTTCCCTGCTCTGTAGCAGCAATAGCTGCCAATATGTCATCATCGATCTTACTTTTGGATCTTGTAACTGCTGCTACTAAGTATGTTGCCACTGCTGTTTTTGCTGCCTCGTCAGCCAGACTGTTCCTGACAGCATGGACACCAACTCGTTGGTGACCAAGAGTGTGAATAACATTCACGAGAGGCAGACATTCTTTAAGATCTGCCACTCGAACCCAAAGCAGTTTATGCTTAATCGTGCTACCTTTGGAATCATGGTAGTCATTCTGAGACCAAAAATGTAGATTGTCGTTGTAAGATTGGACACAAGAAAAGGAGTCACTCACTATAAGGGTAGTGACTCGGGGATCAGCAAACTCTAGCGCTAGCACTAGAGCACGAAGCTCCGCCAACTGCGCGGTACAATCACCCAATGACTGCGTATGCACGACATCGGACTGGAATTCACCATTTATGAAAGTACCGACCACAATTGCGCAAGCCGCTGAATAGGCGTGCTTTGATCCAGTTGCCGGTTGCGCAGAACCGTCAGTGTAAATGACACAATGGTAATCCTCGAGCGGGCACAAGGACAGAGGAGCCGGAAGAACGAATTCATACTGCAAAAACTCCTGAGTGCCGCGTCAAAGATATATGTGACATCCGGCGATGTCAAGGAAGTGGCCCATTGTATCCACCTTGGATGCAAAGCCTTAGAATTTGGTACACTTGCTTTTGTCACCGCCTCAAGGGCAGGATATGGTGTTACCACCAACATGCGTTTACCTTGCGATAGCGCTCGTTCTTTCAGAATCGCAATCTGCACTGCCGTCAGAACTTTCTCGACAGCGGAAAATCGCAGTTCAGCCAAAGTGTACAAGTGAGATTTGTAAGCAATGGGGACGGTGTCGCCCTCATTGAACGTTAAGTATGTGAAACCCACTGCACCTGGCACAATTCTTATGACCAGGTTAGTGTGGTAATCACGTGTCAGTAAGTATTTAGAAGCAAGAAGATCAGCTTGCAATGACTGCAATATAGCTGAATGCTCTGGCAGCCAACAAGATTTGTAAAAAGTAGGTTGTACCAAGGCATAAAGCGGCCTGATACGCTGGGCATAATCCGGAATGTAAGTTCGACCGAAATTCAGAAAACCCAGGAAAGATTGTAATTTCTTCAGTGTCGTAGGAGCACGTAGGCATGCGCATTTCCCTAGGAAGTGCAGAGCCAATCCTCGACCTTCATTGTTGAGTTCGTACCCCAAGAACAACACTGTATATTCCGCTATGTGAGACTTCGCAAAGTTGAATTTGTAACCGAAGTCTGCAAACAAAACAATAATGCGATCCATGCGACGGAGATGCGGTTCCAACTCGTCATCTGTGAGATAAATGTCATCCACATACAAGTACGCATCAGGGTCTATGCCCTCCAAGAGAGAGACCACACGAGCGGCAAAGACTCCAGGGCTGTTCTTATAGCCCATTGGTAATCTTTTGAATTGTTTTTGTTTGCCACCCGAGGTGAACCCCGTCCACTCACTACTAAGAGAGGACATGTTATGGCTGTAAAAGCCATTGGAAATGTCAAGTGTGGTTTTAAACCTTTTTCTCACGAGACTATCGACGAGAGCCGAACTGTGGGTGTTTTGTACGGCACATGTCTGGCAATGAGAGTTTAGGTGCCGGTAATCCAAAACTAGGCGGTACGACCCATCAGGCTTCGTCACAGTGAACAAAGGATTATTCATAGGTGACACACATGTTTAGATTACTCCTTGATATTCTAATTGTTCAAGGATTGACGCGACGTGAGGTCTAGCTTCGCGACGCATGGTGTATTGGGGTTGTGGTTGGGGCGTAGTCCGCAACGGAATCTCATGGGCGGGAGACAATTTATCCCAGCCAACCTGATTTCGATATAACGCAGGTGCTAGCACCTGAGCCCATTCCTCGGCGTACTTTTTAGCTTGGGTCTTCGGCACTGTGTGCGCAAAGGACGGGAGGATTACCTCCTCCCCTCTTGGAGCATCTAAAACGAAAGCCGGGGGACAATCTGCCTCCGCCAACAGTATATCATAGGAAGTGGTCAGATTATCCCCAAAAAAACCTTGAATTGTACGTTGTATGTCACCTTCAATTTGAATTTCTATATTATACAGTCTATCAGGGAGAGACACCCGAGTATCAGCAGTTTCAATATTCACAAAAATATCAGTTGCTGTTGCCACCAGATATGAATGCAGTGCTTGTCGCACTACTGTAACTTCCGCCGCGCTGTCGAGCAGCGTTAGTGCCCATGTCAGGTTCTGAAGCTGCGTCCGTACCATCTGAGGCATACCTCGCTGTCAGCACAGCAACTTTCTTCTTCTGAAATGGGGGCCGTTGACGCGCAGACTCGTCCTGCTTGCCTTTGCCGTCAGACTGGCGGGGCTGCTCACGGCAGTGGGCACGCCTTCCTTTCCCATGGGCTCCGCCACCGGATTGTGAAGCCGATGGTTCCTGTGAAGAACGAGGAGAGCGTTGTTCAGAAACCTGACATCTATCAGGTGTCTTAATACGAGAACGATCGCGCAGATCATATGTGCGTTCAGTAGACGACTGTACCGGTGAGGCAGGACGTGACCCCTGTTTCTGTTGCTGCTTCCCCTGTTTCTTAGCTCTCCAACTTTGCTTAGGAAAGTTGGGGCGTTTGTCTTTTTGTAGACGAGCTCACCTTAGTTTGCTGTACTCTATCAGGAATGATCACCGTCGGTTTTACACCCAAGGCACTACGACCCATGGTCCTATATGCCTTCGCAATTACTTTAGCGAACTCTTTGGGCTTGTCGGCGTCATCCACGCGGTCCATCATATTTGCAACTTGGAACTACATGGCATCTCCTTTGAGGTTGCCCATTACCATGGAGCATACCACATCGAAGCTGTCGACAAGCCTCATTCCCAATTCAATAGCAGCCTCCGCACCATGATTCTCCTGAACCTTTTTGATGACGGACGGTAGCACAGACATAGACGGAGTGCCATAGCACTTCGAATAAGTCGCGGCAAAGACCTTACCCCAGTTGTCACAATCGGCCATATCCGGGACCAGGTCTTTAGGCAAAGTAATGGTGAGGATCCTGTGTTTCTCCACAGGAGTGGTATGCGGAAAAACCGCTTCCAGTTGGTCAAATTTCTCAGCAAGCCAATAAGGAAATTCATCCTTACTTTGGGGGCGCTTGCCGACCACCGAATTAACCATAACAGGACTAATAACCACTGCGTGGTGGTCCGTAGGTTGTCCCGCAACAGCAGGTGCCCCCACCTGCACGTTGCGTGACACGTACTGCACTAAAGCCCTATGTACTGTGACCAGGGCTCTGTGTAGTACCCGCAACTCAGCTACCGCCACCGTCAGATAGCGGGGATGAGGCGTAAAGCCGGCCAGCACCGGCCATGTGGCCCCTGCAATAGACAACGGGCCCATTCTCGCCGGTGCAACCGCATGGGGAAGGGCGCCATTAAACCAAATAGTATGCTGCCAGGCAGAGATTGGAATTTCTTGTGTCCTATATGGGGTGTAGTCCGCAGGAGGCTGTGTGGCTGTATAGGTGTGAAACGTATTATCGTCATCCACCGCAGGAAAGGTCACCCATGAGTAAAACAACTCATACGTGTATGACGCATCAGCGCTCACCACAAAAATAACAGCCATCCCATCATCTGGCACCCCATACGTCGTCACATGACGTCGCAGAGGTGCACGACTATGCGCGGCTATGTCAACCGCCATTGGGACACACTAAAAAGTATTCAACGATATCAACAGTAGCACTGGGGTTCAGAAAAAATAACCTTTTTAATGATCAAGCTTGAAGGAACCTATTAGTCGAAACACAGGTAGGTTAAACCGTCACTCCCGTCAACCGGAACCTAGAGTGAGGGTGATGTGGACTAATATAAGCACTACTAAGGCGTTTCAAATCAATAGACCAAACGTCAGGTGCGCCATGTGGCAGGGATTCTGTTTATGCACATAACTATGCGCAGGAACCCAGGCCCTCAGTGAATTGTGGTGTACCAAAAAACTCACCTCAGAACCCAGAACCCCTTATCCGACCAGCATCAGTGTCACATTCGTTATCAAACCCAGAACAAGCGACTTAGTGTATATCTCAGGAATGGTGGGAATCAGAAATACCTGTTCGTAATTATTCTCATATCAGTCCACAACAGAATAAACAGAGACACGGTAAAGTTTAAAGAGTTTATTTTATAAACCTTGTGTCCTAAGATGCAGTAGTTTGGCTAACATAAGCAGACAAACGATTACAATCAAAACCATCAGCATAGTTACAATACCTTAGATAATGAAAGGAGTAATCATACTAAAATGACAGTGGCTCTAAGCCACCTTCGTTTCTCTAGCAAACTAATAGTATTATTATTAGACTAGTAAAAGGTCTCTAGGCTTGAATGGGGAATCCCATACCGTAAAGATCAGCTCAGTAAGATCACATCACAGGATCAGCTAGGCTCTGCTCCTGGGAAAGCTATTCTTCCGAATGTAATGAAAACATGTAACGCTGCAATATTAAAAGCACCCGACTTTCAGGTATTTGCAGCTGCGTGCGTGTTATGGCTAAATAGTGGGCCGATCAACCTGAACCCAACAACATGCACCGTCTAGCGTCCCAGATTGTTTCTTTACACTGTGTACAGACCAAGGTCGCTGCTCACTGTTTGGGATGTGAACAACAGACAGTTCTCATGTGAAGCAAAGTCGAGTAAGCATTTCTCAATTTAATAACATGTGACTACAGTGTTGTGTGCAAAAGCAGCAAAAGCGGCAAGATGGCTTTCTAACATCTAACGCGGTTGTGCTAACTTAGCATTGTACATATATAGATAACGATCTTCAGTACACATTAGTGTGCCTCATGCCCCAATCCATTGCTCAATCATAATGTTTTATTGAGGCCTTCAATGCAGCCAATCTACTATTTTACTGGTTGCCAAGGCGATTTTGGACCATGTCATATTCATCCTATAGAGCTGCACGTATCCTGCATATGTAAGTCATGATATGATGTCTACTTTGCATTTTATTTTTTATTTTTGTATTCTGAATACGCATTAAGCCTCACTTTTCACCACTTCATAGAATGCAGGCTTCACCTGGCATACGTTTTTTTTTTTTTATAAAAGACTCGTGGATTATTGTACGTACCTGGGGCATATTCATTGCAAGGAGTTGTATTCCATTCCATTATTTTTATGCGCTCAATAAGAATATGGAACTTTCATTTCTGTAAGTGAATAAGGTGCTTGGGCGTAACGTAGTGGCTTATTTCATAGGTCTGCGGAAAAGACAGTAACCTCCCTAGATCGAGATAGTTCCCTGAGTCCTTAGCTCTTTCCAATACAATTCAGATTGTTTTGTGTGATTTGGCAGGTTTTGGAAGTGTGGTTTAAATGCTGTCAGTGCTTTCCTAGAATCATCTTTGAAGGCAAGTAGATGCGGGCAATTAATTAAAAGTGTTTTTTTCTTTTCCTGGGAACACCGTGTTAGTTAACAATATGAGACAGAAAGAAGAGCTGTTAATGATTTGCTTATTGTGAGAAAGAAAGTTCCTGGGTTGTTTACTTCTCTGCATGTGCATGGAAATTGTTCTTGTTTGATGTCTGTTCAGTAGACTTGAAGTGTGATCGTTTACTCTAACCAGGTTGTTGTTGATTATAATATAATACTTTTATATTGATTTCAAATTTCACGTGGGATACTGTTGATTAGATTTGTTGGATGATATATTAATGCATTTAACTCCTTTGTTCTTTTTTATTTTGCTATTTTACCAACCATACTGTGAATGTTTATCGACATCAATAGCAAATAACTAACGTCTCGCTTGTTAATTTACTAAAATTGTACAATCTTCTTTCTTTTGTTTCCCGTTAGAGAAAGAGACCTCCCTTCATGCCCTTAAAAGACTGATTACAAGTTGCATATATCCATAACTGTGTTTACCAGTACTGTGCGGTAATCTTGCCAGGACGTGGAATTACTTGTTAAAGCCCTCAGATTGGACAATAATGCTTACACACCTAGAAATATATGTAAAGGTGGGCGGAATTTGCGAAAGTGCCTTTCGCGAACACGTGAAATTTTGCGTGCTCGCAGACATTTTGTCATGATTAATGCGTTACTGAATTCACCTTTAAGTCGGGCACCTGCTTTATTTATATCTGTAAGTGCTTCCTGTTGAGGCTTAATTTTTGTAACAGGAGCATCGTGCCAGAAGGAATCCTGCCCTGCATATTTATCCAAGAAGATGCCACCATTTTGTGCAATACCTCTACTCAACTGGAGTACTTTCTACTGGCTAATCAGTAAGTGCTAACTCGGTGGGTAAATGTTTAGTGCTTTTCCTACACTACAGCTGCATAAAGGGCCAGAAGAGTTGTCTCCAGCGACCATGTGTGTCTGTAACTTTGCCACCGCGCCGATGGGCGCAGGGGTCCCTCGAGTGTGCTGTCCATCATAGTGGGGAAAGGGCGGGAAGACGTTGCACACCACTGGTGTGTGGGTTGGGGCCAAACGGCAGGGCTTCTATGCAGTTCACATGCCTCTTCTTTATAAAGGGTCAAAAACCGACCAGCGCAGCAGATGAAGAAACAGAACCTCCTGGTGTCAGGAACTACACGTGGATTGCGCTCGAGAAACTCATGGATGCACAGACCTCCATCAAGGATTACAGCAAATTGTTGCAACCTGCTATGAGCTTGTGGTAAACGTATGCAGGAATGTTGATGTGAGGGGCAGGATAACAGAAGAGAGGAAAGGCAAGCGAAGGGAAGTCTCATGGTGGGCGGGAGTGTGTGAGCATTGTATGCTCCCTGTTGCCTCAGAAGAAAGATGGGTAAATAAGTTGGATGATGCCTGGTTCCTGGTGAAGCTAAAGCCTAAAGTGATTTTACTAGATGTTATTTCTGGATGATAAAATCATATCTAGCATTTCCTCACCTGGGAAAACTGTCTCAGGAAACAGAGTTCCCCTTGAAATCTTGCTCTACCTTACTTGTGAGTGAGGCCAATGTATTACATTCCGCTATCCATTATCCAGATATAGGGGAGTCTGAAAGGCCATGCGCACTGTTTCAATAGAAAATTGTGCAGCACACATATACTCAACATTGTTAACTTCACAATGTAGTGCATGATCTTCAGACTGCACTTCCTGGAAACATGAAGCAGTAGTCACACATACTAAACTTAGCTATGCAAGTGCAGGATACCAGTTTATTATTGCTATGTGATCTACAAACAGCAGGGTTTGGTGACTACACCCATAAACTGTAGGCAGAACTACTTTTGAATTACTCTTAATTACAGATAGCACATTTGTTTTACAAATATAATGCTGGCTAGCCTTAGTCTAGAGAAGACTGGTGATGCATTTAGAAGCCATCGTTTTTCCCTACAAATTCGTTTTTATTTAATTTACAACTTCACCTTCATACAGTGTAACTCTCAATATGGCATTTGATGATCTCACTGATGACATCATTGATGACTCACCTGCATATAGTAGATTTGATTCTCATTTACTGATATTCATATGCTGGTATTCAGCACCTAAAAACAAAGGGTCTCTAGTCATTAATGGGGTCAGCAACATATTAAACCATGAATAACCACAAAAAAATGTTTTTGTTCTTTATTTACCTAAATGGGATAAGCCTGACTCGACTCACAATTTTAAATCAAGCACTTCACACCTATGAATAAAGCATGTTATACTTTAAAGAACTAACTATACCTTCAGTCTCGCTATGCACTATTTTTTATTGGTCTCAGACAAAAAGCCCAGTGATCAATGAATGAATGAATATTGCATTTCTTAAGCACAGTTGTCAATCCAGAAGGAGCATCCTGATGCTAAACAGAAAAAGCCAGAGTTCATAACGGCGGGGGTCGAAGAGAAACATAAGATCACTGAATGAGTGTGTGATACATTGAGTCAGGAGCCGTAAAGGTCCAAGTTTTCAGATGTTTCCTGAAGAGAGATTCAGAATCGTGAGTCTCAGATGTTTGCTGAGTTGATTCCAGGCATTGGTCCCCAGAACAGCAAAGGGTTTGCCACATTTGGTCTTACATCTAAGGTTAGGGGGTTTGAAAAGATTGGCAGATAAGGATCTCAGAGTCCGAATAGTGGTGTAATGGTTAAATCTAGTGACTAAATATTTTCGTCCTAGTGCTATGTAAACTCTTACAATGAGCAAGATAATTTTAACAAAACCCTTTTGTGTATTGGTAACCAACTAAGGGCTTTGAGAGCAGCTGAAGTCGAGGAATGACGCGGCAATTTGAGCACAAGCTTAGCATCTGCGTGTTGTACTACCTGCAGCTTCTGCAAAATCTGTTTGGTGGCACCTGCTTATAGACTGTTACTAGAGTCCAATCTGAACGTAATTAATGCAAAGGCCACTGTATTTCTTGCTGCACAGAGAAGATATTAAAAAAAAATTAAAACACATTCCTACCACTGCAAGAGCTTGGGGCAAAAAGATAAAGAGGCGTCAATGATATGGAGCTGTCCGTTCCCTCCATTTGAAAGGGTCCATTTTTCTAATTGGCTGCGGCAGAACAGTCTTGGCATTTTGGAAATGAAGGCAGCTGATGATCACTGGCTGAAGGTAAAATAACGTATTTGCATGTATTAATTGGATGCAGCATGCTCCTTGAAGCTCCAGTGGCTCAGAGCATTTGATGTTGAGTAATTGTGGATTAAGATCCAGCATGTATCTCACATTGTCATCTGTTTTGATTTTTGAAGGTGCACCAAATAATCTGAAATTGTCCCTGAAAGATTGCTCTTTCATTTCTATGACTTTCCTAGAACAACCATATCGCCTGGTTCCAGTGAAATTCTTTGTCAGTTATTCTTCTGCATTTTTAGCATAATATCAGCAGATTCTAAGCAAGCATGGAATTACGTCAAATTTGAAGTAATTGATACTAGCGCCATTGAATTCCATTTTACTTTATTTTACACACTGCTGAGCTGTTGTAACAGGAATGTCTCCTCCAAGTAACTGGATGTGCACCTCTGCCCTAAGTTACCTTGCTGCAAGTGAATCTGATATCCTGAATTTCTTTTGGACCCAGCACCCATGAATCTAATCTGCACATTGAGGTCTAGGCCCCAAAGTGACCATGAGACACAGACCCTTGCTGTTAGGTTAAGTGTGGCATGCCAAAAGCAAACCCCTTTGGCGACACAAGACTGCAAACCGTCTGTGTCCCTGGAACATGTACAGTGAGTGTGGTGGCACCATACAGTTTTAGAATAATTGGTGTGGTGACGATAGGCATTTTTACTACTCACAGGACTTAACGTATTGAGTTTCAATACACTCATGTAAAATTCCTCTCGTATCATGCCCAGATGGTGCACAAATATACATTTGTGAGTGCTGAGTGTGTATGGTGCCTGCTAGTGGGACTTCATGTTGGTTATATGTTGGGTTTGTGTGTGCCATAGGCTGATGGAACCTGTTTTGGATTACCCTTGACTTTGATGTGGCAAATATAGAGCTGTTTATGTAGCATCCAAATCAGTGTAGGTGTATTGTCTGCATTCCTAAGCTGGAGGATTTGCTGCTGCAGACAAGAAGATAGTAGGAGTTACCGCAAAGTCAGGCCAACCTGAGATGCATCTAGGGTGGATCAGCTGGCACGTAGCTCCCGGTCTTCTGTCAGTTCTTCTGGCACTTTTTGGTGAAAATGTTCTTAAGTCCCATGTTTTGGGTTTACATAGAAGCAGAACCTCTGGCACCACTTCCAAAGGACCGGGGACTGGGGGGCACCACATAGGGAGGTAGGACTCATTCCAGTAGAGGCCAGGCAGAGGGTTCAAGCTTGCTGGTTCCTCAACTCGCCCTTGGAGTCTCTTCTGGGGCTCCTGGGCTCAAGGAGATGGTTACGTTCTACTTCAAACAGCAGGCAGGCTTCAAGCAGCAGGGCAGATCTCTGGTAGCAGCAGGGCAGTCCTACCTGGAACAAGGCAGTCTTTCACAGGATCAGGAGTGTTCTGAAGATGTGTTTTCCTGGTGCAATACTTATACCTGGTGCCAGTCTTTGAAGTGGGGAAATTTTCTATTCTACCCCCACATCTTGTTCTGGAAAGTTCTTCCCTCCCCCTGCCAAGGCTTCAAGAAGTATGGGAGGACAAAAGGCTAGTGTCAGGTGGTAAACAGCCCTAATACGAATCCGTCACCCCGCATGTAATTACAACACGGTTGTTACAATGTCCGCGTTGTAGCAACGCATACCATTACCCCGCAAGTCGTAACGACGACTTACGGAGGGGCGCAGGTGTTGGATTTAAAATCCAACAACTTCCCTGCGGTCCGCACAGACTGGAGTTGGAATAGTACATTATACTATTCCAACATCCAGGGCCCCCCTCCGCAAGTCATTGTTATGACTTGCAGGGTAATGGTATGTGTTGTTACAACGTGGTCATTGTAACAACTGCGTTGTAATTGCATGCAGAGGGAAGGCATGCATAATAAGGAGGCATATTCCTGTCAGGTTTCTTTGTGTGTGCGATGGAGGCAGCCCTTTGAAGTGTAAGTGGGGCAGGTAATACCCGACCTCTAGCCATCCTGGCAGGATGGCCCATCCTGCCAACTTCTAGTCCCCTTTTGTCTAACTGTCTGGGAGGAATATACAAAGCCCAACAGCAGCCCATTCAGTCATGTGACCCAGGTGACTGACAGCAGGCACCTAATGGTTAGGGTAAGAAAATGTCAACTTTCTAAAAGTGGCATTTTCAGAATTTTGTCTTACAATTCTACTTCACAACAAAAGAGGATTTTGAATTACAATTCATTTGAGTTTAAACTTGACATTCCCATCTGTTCCCAATCAACGTCTGCAATTATTAAATGTAATAAAGAAACCAAATGTTATCTAATGGGAGAAATAGGCCCTAAATAGTGAAAAACGAATTTAGGAGTTTTCACTACCAGCGCATACAAAAAGTACATCATTGTAACCTTTCCCCTCTAGCCACATACCACTGGTACCCGATAGAAAAAAGAATATCCTCTAACTCATGATGTGTCATTTAGAGAGCAATCCATACTACTAGTATTCAGTTGCTTCAGAAATGTTTTTCCAGCACTCTCTTAAATCTAATCTACCATACTTGGCTAGCTCCATGCTTTAAACATACTATTCCTATGGGCCAAATGTTAGCCTTTGTTTTCAATTAGAAATAAGCCTGGCAGCAATCTGTAAAGGCAGACGCTGTTTGCTATTGGTTGGAATGTCTTTTCCTGAAATTCCTAAGTTTCTACAATGAGTGACTGTTTTTAATGCGGGTACAACTTTAGGCATAGGACTGTCCAAGGTACCGGCTTTGTAAAGAGCAAAACCAGTACAGTTGCCAGAAAACACTCCCTTGAATGTATAGACTAGTCCCCACTTTATGAAAGGAATTGCAGTCCCTTTTATGAACATTAAAGCCAGCTCAAAGTGAAACAGCCAGTATGGATGAACGTCAGTAACTGAAGAGGTCAGGTGATGCCAAGTTAATTGTACTTAACTCATTCATGGTTGACAGGACTTGGTCGACAGGTTTTCCACCTCAGGAGATGGAGGCAAGCAATTTCCCGACATTTGCCAATTGTTCCTTTTGATATAATGTAAGCAATCCAGTTGTCAAGATACCCATTTACATATGGTAACAGGACAGGATGACTGGACCATCACCCTTCAACCCATTCTGGATCTATGAAAGATATATACTTATATATAGTTATTTCAAATCCAAGAATGTGTGATTATCACACAAAGGTACTGATTAAATTTTTTATTTTTATTTTAGTTTTTATTAAGCATGCGACTGCCTGAAGCGGTTTTGGCACTAAAGTACACTGCCATGAGCCAGAAAGATAGCAACTCCGCGCCATGGTATATTTCCTAAAGAAATAAGCACTTCAGCACTCATCTTCAGCCTGACCACATCATACACAAAGAAGTGCCACAATTCAGTTAGGGAAGCATCCTGCACACTAATGTTAATATGACACATACTGCAGCCAGAGAGTCACTCTGCATTGTGACAGCTAATTTACAGTATGTTAACTATAGTAAGTTGGCATCTCTCCATGGCAGCTGTCAGACCTGTCAAAGTGGCCATTGTGCCTTATGTTAGTGGAGGCAGCCCAGAGATTCAGAGTGTGCACACCTGATAAAGGCCTGGACTGCAGGCCCACACCACAACAGAAGTCAAAATAAGCCAAAGGGACAAAAGACCAAAAAGAGCCAGAAGCTGCTCAGTGGTAAATCCTAGCAATCTCAGTAAATGTATAACAGCTGTCAAACGAGGAACTTGTACTGCCATCAGCAGAATAGCTAAGAAGAGCTAGTAGACACATTGTGATGTGTCAATATTAATATATTGGTGACATGACTGATTCCTGAACTACAGTTCAAGAAAGCATTCCATTAGCTGTCTGTCGCGTTAATCTTTGAATCCTTTCCAGAGCCATCCTCATTCGCAATGGTGGGTTCTAAATACATTCTACACAGTTTACCATACTGTGTGAATCTGAAGCAGTAAAGTTATAAACAAAGTAATTAATAAGCAACAAACATGAGTAGTTAAAAACGCGCATTGTCTTTTTTTAAGAAAATGGTATAGAGTAATCGATTAAAGAAATAATGAGCAGTGGATTTATCTTGTAAAAATTGGATGAAATTAAAATTTAAAAACAAAGTGAAGATTCCCCTCTTGATCGGAGCTAAAACCAACAAAATATGCTTTACGTGCTGAATGTTAATGACGTGTTTGTGTCTTAGCACAAAACAGTATCGTCAAATGTAATCCAAAATCTCTTCAATCCCATTTGCGGTTTTACCCAACATTTGCATGCGATGGAGGCGTTTGTTTTTACTCAGGGAGTTTTTAGTCATAGGGTTCTCTTTGTAAACCCATTGATCGGGGATTCGTTCGAGGAGAGGAATCTTGAGAGTGGAATTCAACTTCTACCTCGAAAGTGCATTTTCAGGTGAGTGAGAAAGGAAGGGTGTGTTGCTTTGCGCGAGCGTGTGTGCGTGCTTGCATGCGTGTGTAGCTAGGTGCATTGCACCTGTCTAAAACACAGGACCTGGAACAAGTTCAGCAAGTGATGGAATTAGACTAGTAAATTGTCCTGTCCGAAAACATATAGGCATATTTTGATGACGTAGGTTTTTTTTTTGGTCAACCATCGAAATAGGACTACGCCAGGAAGGCAAGGACAGATGGGGAGCTTCAACGGTTAAAAAGAAAACAGCAAATATCTACTACACGCTAAGAGATGCAGAAAATGACACAGGACTGCGTAGGAGGAGGGCTGTCAAACGAAGAAGCCCGTCTTTCTCTCATCAACAATTGCACAACCACGTCCAAGAATAAACGACGTTGGTGATAATGGTTACAGGAGCAGCATATCATACGCACGGGATTCGCACAATCTATTTAAGTGTTCTGAAAAGGAATAACGCAGCCGCACATCTTTCTGTCAGAAGAGCAGTGGATTGACAAGGACAATGCAGGTGCGTCTCTGCGCCTTGGATCCAAGGAGGCATTTATAAATCTTTTTATCTGCTTAATAAAGAAACAGAGGGAACCTACGACAAGAATACTGAGTTGGGCGGCTTCAACAAGAGGCATTAAAAAAAATATAGACGCGGGTGACCGCAGTGATCGGAGGGGCTAAATAAATGCGCATTAGGAAGTTTACACGGGGTTTTGAATGAGACTTTGTCAAAGCAAATGACAAGGTGCCCCTGAGGGAGGAAAAATGAAAACATAAAGGTATGAGTGGGAGAATGCGGATCTGGGGACGAGCGATTGTGCGTGTGAAAAGGTATCTGTCGGAAAAAGTAATTGAATGGGTGTCTATGAAAGCGATCGAAAAAGGATAGGAGTGTAATAATTGAAAGAGAGGGGATCGCTGTTTGTGGGAGTGGGTAGATGGGCATCTGGCAGAAAAGCTGCAGGTGGCAGTGAGCGAAAACAAGTCGATGAGTGTTTTTTAGATGCAGAGCGCAGCTGACAGTCGGCGGGTAAGAGGCACTGGATGAGTCTATTCATGTGCTCACTGATGAAAGGTGGTTTATTAGTAGGTGCAGGTAGGTACTTACCGCTTTTATTAGCACCACAATCACACATAAGGTCAAGTCAAGGTCTCAATAAATTAATCCTTGCTCAACCCTTGGTAGCTTGGCTGTGAGCAGACCGGTTTAACTTAGGAGACAGGTGTGTAAAGCATTTAAAACACCTATAGAGTAAATAAGTAAGACAATTCACACAATAAATATCCAACACCAATTAATAAAAAAAAAAAATCAAGGGTCAAGACTGATTTGCGTATGGCTGGGTCCAAACTGGGTCCAAACTGGAATGGCATGGTGAGCAAAAAAACGATGGATTTAGGCCCAGATCTCTGTACTGGGGTGAATGTATGACATTGTTCTGCATTCTGTCCATCAATTGTTCTTTTTTGCATTAGTCTCCCCAAGTGGGATGGGTATGCCCAGATGTGGGTCCCGTGCTCTCCATGCCACTGGAGTCAAGCTATCCTGGCTGATGAGGGCTGAAAGCCCGAAACCGGTCCTAGGATGCTTGTTTCCAGCCTGGCACATCGGGCTGGACTGTTCCCATTGGGCGCAGGGTCAAGACTGATTTGCATATGGCTGGGTCCAAACTGGAATGGCATGGTGAGCAAAAAAACGATGGATTTAGGCCCAGATCTCTGTACTGGGGTGAATGTATGACATTGTTCTGCATTCTGTCCATCGATTGTTCTTTTTGCATTGGTATTATAGAAGGGGCTGCAGACGGTTGTGCACCTGCTTCTACAAGACTGATAGAGCTAGTGCACTTGTAGTGTTAGTGCTTTCTTCACAGATAGTTCCTTCATTTACACTGGGGCATTGATGGCATTAAACAATGCAACCAAAAATGTCCTCAGGCCAAAGATTCATAAAGAAAATATCTACATGTAGTATCTGGTCCATGTGCTTAACCATATTTCAGGCAATTTGCTGCTAAATAGATCTAATGAGAAACAATATTCACTCCATATACATAAACATGGGTTGCAGCAAGCAGCGTGCCACTTGTGTATAACAAGGACTTACACTGATATTATCATATAATTTGGGAAAATTATGATACCAATCATGCTTAGTCATATGACCCTCACCAGGAGGAAGCATGTTCCTGGAACCATTCATAGTAAGCTGCAAGAAAGCATGGCTCCTTAACGTCTGTCTATTGAACCTCTATCCAGGTTGTTTTTTATTTGACAGATTTATAGGTACTGTGACACAAAGCAATCCCACTTCCACATTCACTTTTATTTGTCAATAAGAGGTTATGTTTTGATAATTTGCAAGCAATCTTTCAGGTTCTGTACCTTGAGTGGTCTTGTTGGTGGGAGGAGCTAGGGGGGAGGGGACACTGAGTTGCAATTCCTCATGAGAGCCCTTTTGCAGTCTTGCTTTAGAAATTTCTCCTTTAGTAATAGTATTTTCATTCTGACTTTTGTGAGGATTGATATCTGTGTTGCATTATCAAGCAGTAATCCCAAATCGCTAATGAATTGGCAGCCATGTCTGGTGAAGTAATTATATAACCGCTTTCAAAAGTTGAAATTCACTTGGCTTATTTGAAACAGACCCGAGTGGTTCAGTGTATTCACGCTGCTGTTGAACCTGAGAATCATGCATCCCTTGACCAAGAAAGAAAAGGCATGGGTTACGGGTATCTCTTTAGTAACAGTAAGAACTACAGGGCATTGAAACTGTGATTGCAGTTGATTGTCACAAAAGCTTGTAATTAATATTAAGGAACTCTGAGGGCATTCTGGGACTCAGAGAGTGATTTAAAAAAAAAAAACTGTGAGAGAATTCAATGAAAGTCTGGATATCATAAACGTGAATAGTGTAAAGAAACTCAACAACAATTGCCCTGCAAAATTTTGAAGTCTGCAAAAGAAGTGAAATACATTCCAGTAAATGCAAGACCACTGGTAAAGAATTAAGTCCTAAAAATACGAGTGAAAACTGTAATGAGATCAGGAAAACAAACACAATTCAGAAAGTGACATAACTCTTCAATAACGCTCCATCCACTTAAGTTCATTGCTCACTACTCCTATGTCATGGATGTTGGAAAGGAGGGTGGACTAACAGATTATGTTGAAGGTAGAAGGGAGATGCAGAATGGCCAGCTCACCATTCCACCATCACCCACCCATTTTAGCAAATCATCCAGAACTGCATTGAACACCAGTTCTAAGCAGCATCAAGACCCACACTCAGCATGGAAAGGGTTGAGCTTGTGTTTCTTCAATAGAAAATCACAGCTGAGAGAACACATTTCTCAAGTGTATCCCTCATATTTTAATTGATTGTGTGCAGTATCTAAGACTAGAAAGATCTTTCTTGAGGAAACCCTGAGATCAGCTCTCTCAGTGACCAACTTATCACTTTAGTAATTCTTCTGGGATACCTCTTTCCAGAAATCACACAGAAAGCTGTGGCTTTCCTTTGGGGGACACAACTGCACACTTGTCTCATAGGATCAATCTATGAAGAAGTCTTCAGTGACTGAAAAATCATAAAATGCATACCTACAAACTTATTGACACAGGAAACCTGGACACATAGGATTGGAAAATGAGTATCGCTATAAAGTCAAGCTAAATTAATCTTCCCTTGATGGTGTGATCACGTATTTCTTCCTCCTTCCTATTTCTCCCTCTTTTTTGGCATTAGGCATTTAGCTATTAGGCCCTGGCACATCATGCAATGAAAAAACAAATAGTAATCATTCTTAAATATGACAGAGACATGGTAGGTGTGAAAAAGAACCCTCCCAGCATGTATAAATGTTTGTTCAAGCTACTCTCTGAGTGTCGAATTCCATACTTCCACACATTCCAGCTCCCATTTCTGATATCTCTGACCTCTTAATAGTCAATATTCGGCTAAACCTTTTTCTTGTGAGTTTTACACTGCTTTGAAAAGTGTTTTTAATATGTTGTATACAAATGCTTAAGTCATTGAATGCTGAACAAAAACAAAAATCAAACATGTGTGGGAATAACCATGAGGCAGTCAGTACCAATCATTGCAGCACAATGAGCATGATCACTGCCTGTTTTTGCTAGCAAGGCCCGGGTTTTGTAATAGGGCACACTGTCATGGTGTGCACCCTACTACAGTCTATGTGCTACCCTCCGGGCAGCCACAAACTCACAGCTGCCCTGGCATAGTGCATTCAGTGAAATAAGGCGATGCTAATTGAAGAAGCAGATCTGCATTTGTCAGTTCAGGCAACAATTGCCTGCATTTAATAGATGGGACAGAGAGCCCCCTGCAGCCTGGTGCTGAGAGTGACTGCTCCCACCTCCAGGACAATTTCTGGGAGTGACAATCGTACCCCCTTTCCTCTCTCCACAGGGCTGCCCTCAGGTGGAGTACTGATAGTGTGCCACAAGCCACAATTGTAAAACCAAAGGAAATGATGGACGTAGTGTTGAACATTGCAAACACTCACTCCCAGTCAACTGATCTGGGTTTAATCCATCACCGTTCTTTAGCCCACTCTGCCACCCCAGTTCAGACATGGCCATATGCAAATCAGTCTGACCCTGTGCCTCATGGGAACAGTCCAGCCCGAACTGCCAAGCCATGTCTTCCCTGGACCGGAAACAAGCTTCCTAGGACCGGTTTCTGGCATTTCAGCCGTCTTCAGCCAGGCTTGCTTGAATCCAGTGGCAAAGTGAGCAAGGGACTCACGTCTGAGCATACCCTGCCAACTTATGGCGAACAAAGCAAAACCAAAGGAAATGATGGACGGAGTGTTGAACATTGCAAACACTCACTCCCAGTCAACTGATCTGGGTTTAATCCATCACCGTTCTTTAGCCCACTCTGCCACCCCAGTTCAGACATGGCCATATGCAAATCAGTCTGACCCTGTGCCTCATGGGAACAGTCCAGCCCGAACTGCCAAGCCATGTCTTCCCTGGACCGGAAACAAGCTTCCTAGGACCGGTTTCTGGCATTTCAGCCGTCTTCAGCCAGGCTTACTTGAATCCAGTGGCAAAGTGAGCAAGGGACTCACGTCTGAGCATACCCTGCCAACTTATGGCGAACAAAGCAAAACCAAAGGAAATGATGGACGGAGTGTTGAACATTGCAAACACTCACTCCCAGTCAACTGATCTGGGTTTAATCCATCACCGTTCTTTAGCCCACTCTGCCACCCCAGTTCAGACATGGCCATATGCAAATCAGTCTGACCCTGTGCCTCATGGGAACAGTCCAGTCCGAACTGCCAAGCCATGTCTTCCCTGGACCGGAAACAAGCTTCCTAGGACCGGTTTCTGGCATTTCAGCCGTCTTCAGCCAGGCTTGCTTGAATCCAGTGGCAAAGTGAGCAAGGGACTCACGTCTGAGCATACCCTGCCAACTTATGGCGAACAAAGCAAAACCAAAGGAAATGATGGACGGAGTGTTGAACATTGCAAACACTCACTCCCAGTCAACTGATCTGGGTTTAATCCATCACCGTTCTTTAGCCCACTCTGCCGCCCCAGTTCAGACATGGCCATATGCAAATCAGTCTGACCCTGTGCCTCATGGGAACAGTCCAGCCCGAACTGCCAAGCCATGTCTTCCCTGGACCGGAAACAAGCTTCCTAGGACCAGTTTCTGGCATTTCAGCCGTCTTCAGCCAGGCTTGCTTGAATCCAGTGGCAAAGTGAGCAAGGGACTCACGTCTGAGCATACCCTGCCAACTTATGGCGAACAAAGCAAAACCAAAGGAAATGATGGATGGAGTGTTGAACATTGCAAACACTCACTCCCAGTCAACTGATCTGGGTTTAATCCATCACCGTTCTTTAGCCCACTAAAGGGACCCGTGCTCACTACGCCACTGGAGTAAAGCTATCCTGGCTGATGACGGCTGATAGCCAGAAACCGGTCCTAGGATGCTTGATTCCAGTCCAGGGAAGACATGGCTTGGCAGTTCGGGCTGGACTGTTCCCATGAGGCACAGGGTCAAGACTGATTTGCATATGGCCATGTCTAAACTGGGGTGGCGTAGTGGGCAAAAGAACGATGGATTTAACCCAGATCTCTTGACTGGGGGAGAATGTCTGCATTGTCAGCATTCCGTCCATCATTTGTTTGTTGTAACGCTTTTCGCCCTAAGTGGGATGGGTATTCCCAGACGTGGGACCCGTGCTCACTACGCCACTGGAGTAAAGCTATCCTGGCTGATGACGGCTGATAGCCAGAAACCGGTCCTAGGATGCTTGATTCCAGTCCAGGGAAGACATGGCTTGGCAGTTCGGGCTGGACTGTTCCCATGAGGCACAGGGTCAAGACTGATTTGCATATGGCCATGTCTAAACTGGGGTGGCGTAGTGGGCAAAAAAACGATGGATTTAACCCAGATCTCTTGACTGGGGGAGAATGTCTGCATTTTCAGCATTCCGTCCATCATTTGTTTGTTGTAACACAAGCCACAATTGTGGCACAAGGTCAGTGTGTCACCTTTTTGGAGTGCACTGTAAGTTCGACTTCTAAGGTTCTGGTTGCCTCTGTGTCCATGTCCATATTAGGGCGTGGGTTCGGCAGTAAAGTGAATCCCTTATTTGCATACTATTGGAAGTAGCACACTACTAGACGAGTGCTGGAATTGTTCCAGTTGAAAAAGGCAGACTAAGCATGATGGGGCTCGTTATAAACTATTAAGCCAATTAGCATCATAGATACCTCACAGAAAATATTAGACCAGGCCCTACTAATACCTATTGAAGAATGGATTGATAAGAACAATTTTTGTCTGATTTGCAGGCAGGTTTTAGAGGGAAAGTTGGCACTATTGACCAAGATTTCAGATACAGTTTGATTGAGCAAAGGTATGTTGCACCACTTAAAACATTCTTGCACATAGCTTTTTTAGACCTAAAATCAGCAATTAATAATGTTCCAATTGATAAACTATGGAAAGCTTTGTACATCGTAGCTGTCTTTTAGCTTCAACACATTTTTGTTTACATGTGCCAATGGAGTAGTTGAACATTTCTTCATGTGTGGAAATGAAGTTCCATCTCAGTCCGGCACTAAAATTACCAACTCTATTACTTGCAGATGATATTCTCTTCATCCCCTTGACAACCATGGGCCTCCGAAAAGTATTATTTATTTGTTATTCTAGAAGGTTAATAATAATTGCTATGAAAAATTATAATGGTCATCTATCTCAGCTTATTTAAAGATAATCTCCAGTTTTATGAGTGAAATTGGAAAACGTCTCTGATAACGACTCCTTGACATTCTGGTTTTTGTCAATTTAAAATGTATAAAACATCGACAGATAAGCAAGCATCTTCTGGCCCATAGATTTGGTGCTCCCTATGGTTTGCTTCAACCTATGCTGATAGAGTACTTTCTGCAGCAATTGTGGTTTAAAGAACAAAAGCGCTAATGACTATCTTTATGGAGACGGACTTGGGGTTATGATAGAGATACCCAATTACAAATGGTGGAAAATCACTTTGAAAAGATGTTGCTCAAATTACCATCAAGTTCATGAACAATTTCTTCCTACTGTTAGCTTGGATTTATCAATATATAATATTTATCTTTGTTCTACAAATGCTTTGAGATAGTTTTGTGATGCTGTTTATGAATGCTCAGAGTATGCCATGGTTCAATCATGTTCATACTTCGTTAGTTTCTTTAGAGTGCAAGATTATTGGTCTCATTGGTCGACTTCTGCTAGGAACTCCAATCACATGATCAAAAGACATTTTTGGAAATCCTATGAATGAAAGCTTCTCACGTATTGAAACCAGGTTATCTTAATACAAGATTTCTTGTATCATAAAATCCCACTATGTTCAAGAACTATCTAAGCTTTGTTAGGACTTGGTATTTAAAATTTAGATTTGAGATCCTACCTTATGCAGCCTTTTTAGGTCTCGCCTGACCCAGCGCATTCGCTGGTCTGGCAAGACTTTTTGAGAGGGCTCCAAAAAGTGCTACCAGGCCAGCCTAGATCTACAGTGCATGTGCGCGGGCGCGCGCACCGCCCTTGACCGCGATTAATTTCACTTTCGCGGCCGCACGGCCGCTTTGATGTTTGATCGCGATCACTTTCGCGGCCGCACAGCCGCTTGGCATAGCCAATAGGTCTCGCTTTTGGGACCTTATAAGTATTTAATTATGCAACTGTTGCATGGCTAAACACTATTAAGGTGCCAAAGGCGAGACCTATTGGCTATGCCAATGCTTGTTTTGTAATGAGATACAATCAACCAGTATTGTAAATAAAATGTAATAAATATGAGTATCCTTCCGAATTTTCTGTATGTCTTTCCTGCTATCCCACTATTTGTTTCCAATTCATTTTTGAAGCATATATGTTCTGCCATTGGCAGCTTCAGATGGAGGTACCAGAGATCAAGAAGAGGTATTCAATTTATTAAGCGACTTCCAGAGAAGGGTAGGTGGTCACTGCAAGATTTTAAAGAATACATTTTGGCAGCATTTGAACAGGACTTATGTTGTCTTCTTACTAAAATTAGAGACAGAAATACACAATATATGAATATATGAAATAGCACTGGAGACGGAGGATTGCAGCTGTTTTGCCAGACAAGACCCTAACTACTTTAAGAACAGTAGGTTGAAGATAGTTCAGAATGCCCGGAAAGTAGGGTCTCCTGAAGGAAAACAACAACATTATGAACATTAATGCATATTACATACCTATAAATATATTATAAGTGAAATGTCAACAGTTTGAAAACTATAGGCCAATTTTTTGTTGATGACAAACATTCTTGGATCTACTGGTTGAATTCAAACTTCCAGCTCATAGTCTCTATAAATATCTACAGGCATAATACTATTTAATGAGAAATAAGATATTTGATTATGAGAATAACAAAATATTAGATTTAATATATGCAGGTAGGAATACAATTTTTATTTGCTAATGTTACGTCCGCTTTTCTAGTTTTAGGAGCAATGATTTTAATAAACTGGAGACTAAAAGATCAAGTAAAATAGGGCAGGAGTTAGACCATGCAAGCACTTATCACACCTTGTACACACTTAGTACCAGTTATGTTAAAGTTACAGTAATTCAAAATGATATATATGCTATATTATGTACCAGACAGGATTGTTAGATGTATGAAAGGGAATCTAGCTGGTTCTAAATGCCCTGAATGTGGGTCTGTGGAGGCCAACATGAATCATTCATATGTTTGCTGATGGCCCTATGCTTCTAAAATATTGGTGCAAAATGTATGGATGTCTTTCGGATAAAGTTCTGGCCGAGGTAGAACTTAATTTATATAATGTTCTGATGGGAATTAATAAAAAAAAATATTGTGCCTAAATATTTTAATTTTAGTCATAGATGTTATTATTGTGAGATGATGTAAAGACAATTCCTCCATCTTTGAATATTTGGTGGACATCGAGGTGTCATTTTTTTATCAGGAACCTGTAGTTTCTGAAAGCAAAGAAAAACAAGAATATAAGATACCTTTAGCAACATGGGAACAATTGTTTTGACTGGGATGCCATTTCAATCCACAATGTATAACTTCCAGTCTCCTACCATGATCCTTCTTCTTTAATTTTTTCCCTGTCTGTTGAACCTAAGAGTGACCTTCTCTCAATAAAAATAAAATAAGGAAACTTCTTTTTGATGTAACCTTTTTCTTGTCATATACACATATGTAATTACTGTGCAATTAATTACTAAGGTATTTTCTTTAGTTTTGTGAGTTTTTTAAAACTGACAATTACTTTAATATTACTTATTTGTCAAAGTTTTGTAGCGTCGAGGTACCCAGGGTTGTGTAGCTTTCATTGTTTCTATGATACAATCAGTTGTTAATTTGATCGGTGGTTTCCGGTGTTTGACAACGGGACTTAATTTTCAACACTTGAATTTATGACAGCCCACCACATGGCCCCGCTGTTTGTGATTAGCACAATAGTTCTTTTAAAAATCAATACACATTACAAAAAAATAGTACCTGCCACCCAAAGCTATAAAAATGGCTTGGCCGGCACGTATTAGTCATGTTTAATGTATATTAAAAGCCTGAATTGTCACACTTGTAGGAGTGTGATGGTTAGTAGTTGTGTTGCTACTGTCATTGGCAGCGCTGGCAGGGACAATGGGTGGTGCAAGCTGCAAGCTGCAATGGTTTCTGACAAGGGCCTATTATTTTATTACAAATTAAGTGCTGGATAAAATGATGTCAAGTTCTCCAAGGAATTATTTTAGCTTCTAGATCGGAAGACTTCTCCCCAAAGCCAACTAAACCCAAAGTTTCATTTTTTTATCAGAGATTTGTTATAGGATTCTAGTCAGAATTAGGCTTTGACTGTGATTCTGGTGTTTTTTAGACAGACTGCTCATAAAGAAGCAAATCTTTCTCCATGTCTTCATGAGAGGGCGTGCATCAACCGTTAAGGAGCAGCAACATGGGTAGAAATGATGTTAGTGTCATGAGGAATTAACATGGGTAAATCAGGTAGAAAGGAATGCAGATTAATGCATAATGTTTACTAGTCAAAAAATAGGATTATGCTGTCCCTCTAGTGTCAGGGTTTAAGAGTCAGAGAGACCGGAACCAACTGTACCCCGCCTGGGGTTTAGAGTTGGGAATCCATATGTTGGATTGTACTGCCCTCACACACCCTTTCAGGTGTCATGCTTCATCATTTGGGCTGCTCCTCGTCTGGTCGGCGGTGCAATACCCAATGAGCTCCCTATAATAGGGGGATTTTATCGGAGATCTTTTATTCAACAGCCATATGGTGAAGTGCGGGTGTGGGGCCAGAACTGTGTAGATGTAGGAAGGTGCTTAAAATAGGGTTCGGAGTACCTAGAAGGATAAACTTTATTCTGGGGGTCTCCTACCCTAAGTAAAAACAGACAACACGGCACTCGTTCAAGTCTAATGTCTCGGGTTAGGGTGTCCTTGTTGAAAACTATAGGTCAACATGTTTCTCGCTTTTAGTTCATTCTACTTGTGATTCTTCAGGACCGAAAAGGTTAGACTACCTACACCTAGAATTAGTGGTATCAAATTTTATCACAGAACCAAGTGTCTACTTATTAGTGTACCTGTTTGGACCTGGATCTACCTGTAATGGGAGACAAAATGTTGGCATCATTCAGGCTGATATGGTACATAACAAATGCAGAAACAGTCTTTGTAGTGACCCTGACCTATTATCTTTACTCAATGTGCAGTGAACGAGGTTGTGTTTGAGGACTTCTAAAAACATTGAAACTAAAACAAGTGGTGAGTTCCACAGTGAGCTAATGTGAATTATAGCCCCTGTGGAACTTCAGTAGTGCAGCAGTGATACAATGATATGGACTCACCCAATTCTGTAGAGTTCCCAGGCTTCAACAGTACCCGGTGGGTCACGCATAAATGTAAATTGATATTTGTATAGCGCACTACTCACCCGCAAGGGTCTCAAGGCGCTTGTACGAATACCGCTGTGGAACCCATCCTGGCTTTTCCCTGTGAGGCGTCCACTCCTGGGCACCCCCAAGGTGGAGGCCAGGCATCCTTAGCGTTGTGGGGGCCATTGTGGAGATTAAGCAAGCTATTGCCCAGAGTTGCAGAGTGGGACTCCATGATTGGAATGGCACCGAGGCGAGAATTATCAGGTCCGTGGAATTTTTTAGCCCAAGACCCGCCGAGGCGGGGAATTGAACCCTGGTCCCGGGCTAGACCTCTGCATCAGGGTCTGCCGCTCTAATCATTGAGCCACACTTCTCCACTGAGCCACACTTCATAAGGCTTTGCTCCTATGTGTAATTGACTAAAAAGGAGAAATACAAATAAAAGCAAATGGCTCCAACATTACTTGGTTTGTTACGTCGAATGTATCCAACATCACCTGGTGTTATCAGAAATCCATTCCCAGCATTCTTTTATTTAATGTAAGGTCCACTCACTCAATCCTTGTTATACATAGGATACTCCTGGGAGAGGTTCTTGCCTATTGGCGTGCGTATTTACATTAGAAGGTGTGAAAAAATGTACATTTCTAGTGTATGCATTGGTTTCTTCTGCTGGCCGCTAACCGGTAGCTGTAGACGTAGTCTGTACTCTTCCATCTAACTTGTACACACAGAGTTAACTCAAGCATCCCATGCTCCACCTGGACGCGCTCGTAGCTGTCAGGGATCTTGAGCGGTCTTCGCATTCGAAACCCAGCACCCACATGTGGGCAGTGAAACCGCTTTTTTTCAGCTCCCGCCGAGACAATTATCTAATACCTCGAGCTCTTTCAGTGCTAGGGGTGTGCTCATAATCGGAACCCTTCTCCACCCATGTGGACAGTGAAGCCGCTGACTTGCAGTTCCTGCCGTGTTGCTTATCTGTGCCTCACTCTAGTAAAGTGAAAGTCGTGCATACAGTGTTAAGCCATATCGGCTGCGGGGAATGTTCTTGTTTAATGCAAAGTCTTACCGCCTACGTAAGACTTGTTCTACTGGTCATGGTGTTTGAACCCACCGTCTGACAGCTACTGTTCAGTTAATGAAATGTACCTTACGTTTACTAGCTCTTAATCAGAAGGATCTCAACACAGTAAATCTGAGGTACCCGAAATCAGAAGCATATCAATGCATCATGTCCAATATACTTTATTCAGGGCCACTGAAAAACTCTTTTACTGTCTTTTTCTGTGTAAATATGAATTAGCAGTAATTTCCAAATAATTCATGATCTGTGGCATAATTAGCAGCTTAAAAATGTGCAAAGCTGACCAGACACGGGTGGCGTTGCCGGGAACATGGCTGACTGACCGCATTTTGCTGAGCTCCTGCCAGCGGTTTCTGATACCTGTACTAAAACCTGTGGGTATCTGGCTCTCCGATGATGCAAAAATATAACCTTATATAATATATAATATATTTGGCACACTCTTCCCTGAGGCCAAGAGCAACTACCTTCAAACATTGCGTTAAAGGACGGAAATTCTAAGCTAGATTACGTTGGCATAGACAGGACTACCACATCTGTACTCTGACCTCATTAGGACCACATACTAAAGTAGTATCAAGGAGACAAAGTAGACAGGTCCCGATGCACAAAAGTGCGGTAGGGCATATAAGATCTAAAACAATCCATAAGATATTTTGAAGTCTAGTTTGATGTGTTTGCGACATGTGTGTAATGTCCAGTATGTTTACTGTTTAGAACGTTTCAATTAGTTTCTTTGTGCGCTCTTTTTTTAATGTATCAGACCAATTTGTTGATTTATACTCTGGTTTTGTTTCTAACAATGCATCAATTTGTGTGTCTTTCATGTAAATTTGTCATTGTGCTATTCCAATGTTCCTTTTAGAGATAAAATGTTTGATATAGTCAATTGATATGGCATACGAGTAAAGAATTGGTATAACCTATTTGAGTTGTACATTCTAATTTAACAATGGGAAAACACTACAAGATGTATTAAGAATCACACAAGTAAGCAATGTCCATTTATTGAACAGTCTCAGAGATATTATTAGGAGATTTCCGTTGTGGAAAGATTTTTTGATCAATGGTCAGAGAAGCACCTGTTTGTTGCAATTTATCTTTGATTCCAGCCTCTTTAGTCCTAAATCGAATCACTCCCCCACTTGAGACCGCAAATATATTCTGAGCACTACGCTTAACCTGTAGGGAGTTGGAGGGGGCCATCAGTTGTGTCAATGGCTGTGCAATGGACACCATCACTCCGTTATTGGGCGTAGGCCATGCTGTAGTGTGGAGCCTGCACTGGTGATATCCTGTGGCTGTAGACGTCAGGGCTACTTTTGGAAGGTGGCTGTGGGACCACAGTGATTGTGAGGGCCCCCGATGAGTGTTGGATGACAGCGATGCTCTGAGCAGGCTGGCAGGCTTGAGGGCAGCCTGTCAGAGGAAGATGGGTGCTGCCGGATTGAGGAGATGCAGTCTGCTCTGTTACAGGGCTGCATTACTGAAGACTCCTAAGGATGTACCTCGAGTGAGGAGGGTGGAGTTGAGCATGGTAAGTTGGCTGGGAGCATCGGCCCCTGATGCATGTCAGCTGTTGAACCAGTCATGCTCAAGATAGAGGATGAGTGAGGCTGTGAGCGGCCGCAGTGTCTCAGGGGAGGTGATTGACAGCATTCTGTTTGCCATCCGTGGCCCTGGTTTCACCTGGGGCTAAAGATTTTCACTTCGGGGGAAGCGTTTTATCAGCAGTGCCCCATAGTGATACCCCAATACGCTTTGCATCATGAAGTGTGCGTCACTTTGAACCGCTGGGGGCTCTGTTGATTATTGTGCCTTGCAGTATTTCTGGAGAGCTTCCTGGATGTCAGGGCCCCTGGCTGAACTGCAGGTACCATGACCATATTCTGGGGCTGAAATTGTTGATGCCCTTTGAAAATATCTGTGGCTGGGGGCCCAGAGTTGAACTGTGGTGATGGACTGTACTACCGGTTTCTATGTTTGTTGGCTGCCCAGGTAGGTGGTGCAATTGACCGGTGGCAGCCGCTGATTACCCTGAGTTGCTGGTGGGAGCACTTAGGCCTGGAGTGGGGCACTGCTGTGTGCTGATCCAGCCCCATACTAGACTGTGCTGGAAGTTGCTTCCCCCGCTCCCCAATTGTTCTTGTTGTTGGTGGGCTGGTGGAGAGAATTTTCTTAAGGTATCATCATTGGGCAGGATAAACCTACCAAACAAGCACAGGTCAACAAAATATTGAAATATACTTATGTGATCCATCCAGAGGGGTGGGTCTTCCCTGGGTACCGGGAATAGAGAGCACAGTGATGGTGCCCTGATGCTGGTGGATCTGATGGCAGCAATCGGTGGCTCCAGGGTGGAGATGGTGGTCAAGATAGTCTGTGGCTACAGGTGTTAACCTGCTGCACAATGCAATAATAACTTCCTAGGCAATTGATATTTCTAGTGAAATAGTATCTGGAGTGTATCCAATTAGTGTAGCCAAAACAGTACTTAAAAATTCCACAATAATTTTTTATTGTTAATGTAATTCTCATAGAATCAGAGATAAGCGTTTGGTTTAAAAAACAATTCGACAATACATTTATACACAATATAAGCATTCAAAATAGTAATATTCATCAAATTACAATAATAGAACAAAATAAAAACATGTCAGTGGCCATATAATTATCTTCTACGCGCGTTTGGCAAAAAGTACGCCTTCGTCAGGAAAAGCCACATTTCCTGTGAATTAAAAAAGCAAATACTTAAGATGATGTTATATGTGAAATTATTTCTTTATGACTCTTACAACAAATTTTGGCTACATGATCTAATGGACACTTTACACAAATATGAATGAAAACAAAGATAAAAAAGAGAGATGACATTTGCATACACTAAAATTGTGCATATCATTGATGTACTTCTATCTGGAGGATGCAGATAAAGTGATGAGAACTCAAATTGGTAACTGAGAAGAAAAAGAGGGAAAAATAGAAACAGTAGATGACAAAGGATAAAGTGTAACTGGGATATATGGGTGGTTGAAAATCTGAGAATGCAGTATAGGAAAGTGAAATAGACAAGTATTCATAATGAGCAGTAATGTGAAGGGAAACCAAAGTAATAGATGCTAAAAGGACTAACGGTGCTTACTTAAAGTCGCAGATTAACGAGCAGATTGGGAGTAGAGTGGTTATCGGAAAATGAATCTAACAACCTGTAATAATAAAAAGCGATGTGTAAGGAGGATAGTAATGGCAAGGAAGATGGACAACTATATGTAAAAAGTTCTAGCAAGGCACCTGATATTGGATGCAGTTCTATTAGAGGTTTGATGTCACAATAAGTGGGAAGTGGTTCAAAGATTTTGCCGGGGAATGCCGTGGAACCTGCAATTGTGATAAAGTGCATTTATGTAGATTTTAATTAAGGTATGGAAAGAAACGAGAATATGAACTGCCTCTATACAGGATTGCATATATGTACCTGTTCTGTGGTGTCAGAGGGCTTAAGATGTAAAAGCCAGATTCTCTTTGTCTTATAAGATCGATGATAATTCATAGATTCAGGATATTCTCTATGTAGGAAATGATGCTGAAATAGGAAACCCAAGATGTATTATTATAGTTGGTGGGTGCCTATAGGTGCCATTAATTCTCAATGTCATATATACTTCTATGTTTACCTTTTTATATAGTTATCTAGGGAATGTTCCGCATGAGATATTCGAAGAGATGCCGTTTGGATGACGGACGTCTTATTTGTGGAACAGATTTCCTGGAGCAAAAAGGAAAAAGAAGGACATGGATAGCCACGAATAAGGTGTATTTTATAAATATTTAAGTAACTAAATAAGTGAAATTTGAATGAACTCGGTTGGGTCTATTACTTTGGGTATATTTATAATGATCTTTCAAAAGGGGGAATAATTACCTGCCAGCCGAATGCAGAAAAATGTACATTGAAGGAGAGGCTATGAATGTAATATGACGAACAAATTTACCACGTCAATGGTCTATTCTCAAATCGAGTGTTTAATCTACTTCTGTCTAAAGAGTTTAAAGGTTTGCGGATTGGACTATATAACGCTGGGGGTCTTTACCTGATCAACAATGATGTGAAGTAACTATTACTTCTCCATTGCCGCGAACTCAGCTGTGGACCGGGTGGGTAAACGGTAATGGCGGGCTTGTCGTATGTTTAAATATTCAGGTAGCGCTAATGTGATTGGATGTTACTAACTGTGCGTGCTACGTCAATAGCGTGCAGGCCGAGTCATTACTCTATTCACGCTAAGTGCGCAAAGTACGTAGCGAGAACTTTTTCTATGGGGCTATTCACATATAATAAATATCAACTAGCGTACATGGTAATAGCAATGTGTGCCTGTGTATATAAATGGGCAGGTACCTTATATATGAAAATCTTACTTGTATAAATTAATGTGTGAATATAATTCTACATAAACAATGCATAATATGAGTAACTGCTGGAAATGCTAGAAGCTGCCCGAGGGTTGTTTAATATACGTATAACTGCGTGTGACGTGGGTTGACATTGGTAATGCATCAATTGCAGGGAAATGGTTAAGTATAAATGTGGCTACATTTCGGTAGTCTGACACGTAGTAGTCTATGTTAAGGTGTAAGATGAAATATATGATCAATCACAGTGAAATTAATTAGTGAACAGGTATAATGAAAGAATCATGTCTTACGTGGGAACAAAGCATGCAAATATAAGTATTATATATTGCATCTTGTTTACCAGTGTAGGTAGTTAGATAATTGCATTCTCCCACGGCAGGTCACTGTTCAGACCATTGCGAAAAGTGTCTAAGGGAAAAATCCCAAAAACTTCTCGTTTTTTTCGCACTAAGGTCCCACCTTGAATATCAGGTGTGTTGATTTTTTCCAAAATGCGCCAACGTAGCTCATCTGGGTGGTGTTGTGCCTGTACAAAATGTTTCACCAAGGGGGCTAAAGGCTTCTTGGTTTTAATAGCAGAACGATGTTCTGATATCCTAGTATGTATGGCTCTCGAGGTCTCGCCTACATATCCCAGTTGACAGGGGCAGAGGATTAAGTAGATGACATTTGGTGTCTTACAGTTCCACAGGTTAGTGGCTTGGATTTTGAATCCATTATGGATGAAAGTTTCTCCAGATATAATGGAGTCGCAAGATTTGCAGTTTGTGCATCGTATAGTTCCTTTAATGGGAGCTTTACCATTGATGGACTTTTGGATAAATGGTGGTTGTGAGTTTGGGCTAGTGAATTTCGAATGAACCAGAATGTCTTTGAGATTTTTGTTTTTGCGATAGGCATATAATGGTTTTTCCAATTTTTTGTGATTGGTCGCAGCACAATTGAGGATGTGCCAGTTGGTGTTAATAATGTGTTTTATTTTGGTGTTTAGTGTTGAATGTTTAGTGACACATTCAAGTTGTTGATTTGTGTCTTGTATCCTAGGTCTTAGTAGGTGATCCCTATCGTAATATCTGGCTCGTTTATAGGATTCTCGGACGAGTCTATGAGGATATCCTCTCTCTAATAATTTCTTTTTCATTTCCACTGCTTGTCTGTCAAAGTCAGTGAGGTTGGAACTGTTGCGTCTGACTCTTAAAAACTGGGAGAAGGGGATGCTGTCTTTTTGACTTCTGGGATGAAAACTTTTAAAATGTAAGAGTGTGTTTCTGGCTGTTGGTTTAACATATAAATCCACTTCTAGGTGACCACAGTTGTTCCTGATTAGAATATCCAAAAATTCCACTGTTGTAGTGTGGCTATTTGCAGTAAATCACAAGTTAGAATCTGTAAGGTTAAGCCATTGTAGATATTCAGGTAATGTATCATCTCCCCCGGTCCAGATAAAGAAGATGTCATCAATGTATCTGGACCATTGGGAGACAGATTTAAAGAACGGAGCAATTTCGTTGTGGATGAATTTCTCTTCCCAATGAGCCATTTAAATATTAGCTATGGATGGCACCACGGAAGCGCCCATACTAACGCCTTTGGTTTGATGGAATATATGGTCTCCAAAGCTAAAAAAGTTTTCAGTCAAGATGATATGTAGACATTCTAAGATGAATGGTTTTGAACATGGGATTTCGAATTTGTCTATGAACCACAATGTAGCTTCAATGGCTTCATTCTGGGGGATATTGCTATATAAGGACTCTATGTCCAGAGTCACAAGAACATTATGGGTGGGGTTGAATGGTACATTTTCTATTTTGTTAATCATGTCTCTAGTGTCTTGTATATATGACATGATTTTTGAGATGTAGGGTCTTTTTATATTGTCTGTAAATTTGGATAGTGGTTCCGTAATGGTACCGATGGTGGAAACTATTGGTCTATATGGTGGCTGGTCTAAGCTTTTATGAATTTTTGGAACACCATAGATGCATGCTGTTTTTTGGGGGGAATAGTTAAGATAGTCATATTCTTTGTTGGTAATATGTCCCTCACTCAGGGCAAATTTAGTGAGAGTAAGGATCCTTTTTTCTATTCTAGAGATGGGATTAGTTCTGATGCTACGATAAAATAGTTGGTTTTCTAGCATTGTGAGCATGTTTTGTTCATAATCAACAGTATTTAGGACTACAATCCCTCTTCCTTTATCACAACATTTAATTGTGAGTGTTTTGTCATTAGTGATGTTCTTCATAGCTAAAAAGTCCTCTTTGTTTAAATTGTAAATGGGTTTGGGTATGAACTTGAGGTTTTGCTCCAATTGTTTTAAAACTACATTTTCAAATGTGGATACTTCAGGTCCCACTTGATCTAATGTCGGTGTGAATGTAGAAGGTAAGGAAAGTGTGTTATTTCTGGAGGTTTCATTATCTGAATCTTTATTATCTTGGAATAATTTTTTGAGTCTAATTTTCTGAAGAAGGTATGTATGTCCTGATATAGTTCAAATTTATTAACAAAAGAGTGAGGAGCGTAAGATAGACCTTTTGCTAAGAGATTTGTACTGGGGGTGTCTAGTGGATGTGATGATTAGTTAACGATGGGTATTATAATCCCTGTTTCCAGTATTGCCGTTTCCTTGTCTCTAGCAGATATTGGGGATCTGGTTGGAAGTGAGGTCCCTGGTAATTTCCTCTGAATTGGTACACTAGTTGATATTTATTATATGTGAATAGCCCCATAGAAAAAGTTCTCGCTACGTACTTTGCGCACTTAGCGTGAATAGAGTAATGACTCGGCCTGCACGCTATTGACGTAGCACGCACGGTTAGTAACATCCAATCACATTAGCGCTACCTGAATATTTAAACATACGACAAGCCCGCCATTACCGTTTACCCACCCGGTCCACAGCTGAGTTTGCGGCAATGGAGAAGTAATCGTTACTTCACATCATTGTTGATCAGGTAAAGACCCCCAGCGTTATATAGTCCAATCCGCAAACCTCTAAACTCTTTAGACAGAAGTAGATTAAACACTCGATTTGAGAATAGACCATTGACGTGGTAAATTTGTTCGTCATATTACATTCATAGCCTCACCTTCAATGTACATTTTTCTGCATTCGGCTGGCAGGTAATTATTCCCCCTTTTGAAAGATCATTATACATATACCCAAAGTAATAGACCCAACCGAGTTCATTCAAATTTCACTTATTTAGTTACTTAAATATTTATAAAATACACCTTATTCGTGGCTATCCATGTCCTTCTTTTTCCTTTTTGCTCCAGGAAATCTGTTCCACAAATAAGACGTCCGTCATCCAAACGGCATCTCTTCGAATATCTCATGCGGAACATTCCCTAGATAACTATATAAAAAGGTAAACATAGAAGTATACATGACATTGAGAATTAATGGCACCTATAGGCACCCACCAACTATAATAATACATCTTGGGTTTCCTATTTCAGCATCATTTCCTACATAGAGAATATCCTGAATCTACGAATTATCATCGATCTTATAGGACAAAGAGAATCTGGCTTTTACATCTTAAGCCCTCTGACACCACAGAACAGGTACATATATGCAATCTTGTATAGAGAGAGTTCATATTCTCGTTTCTTTCCATACCTTAATTAAAATCTACATAAATGCACTTTATCACAATTGCAGGTTCCACGGCATTCCCCGGCAATATCTTTGAACCACTTCCCACTTATTGTGACATCAAACCTCTAATCGAACTGCATCCAATATCAGGTACCTTGCTAAAACCTTTTACATATAGTTGTCCATCTTCCTTACCATTACTATCCTCCTTACACATTGCTTTTTATTATTACAGGGTGTTAGATTCATTTTCCGATAACCACTCTACTCCCAATCTGCTCGTTAAGCTGCGACTTTAAGTAAGCACCGTTAATCCTTTTAGCATCTATTACTTTGGTTTCCCTTCACATTACTGCTCATTATGAATACTTGTCTATTTCACTTTTCTATACTGCATTCTCAGATTTTCAACCACCCATATATCCCAGTTACACTTTATCCTTTGTCATCTACTGTTTCTATTTTTCCCTCTTTTTCCTCTCAGTTACCAATTTGAGTTTTCATCACTTTATCTGCATCCTCCAGATAGAAGTACATCAATGATATGCACAATTTTAGTGTATGCAAATGTCATCTCTCTTTTTTATCTTTGTTTTCATTCATATTTGTGTAAAGTGTCCATTAGATCATGTAGCCAAAATTTGTTGTAAGAGTCATAAAGAAATAATTTCACATATAAAATCATCTTAAGTATTTGCTTTTTTAATTCACAGGAATTGTGGCTTTTCCTGACGAAGGCGTACTTTTCGCCGAAACGTGCGTAGAAGATAATTATATGGCCACTGACATGTTTTTATTTTGTTCTATTATTGTAATTTGATGAATATTACTATTTTGAATGCTTATATTGTGTATAAATGTATTGTCGAATTGTTTTTTAAACCAAACGCTTATCTCTGATTCTATGAGAATTACATTAACAATAAAAAAATATTGTGGAATTTTTAAGTACTGTTTTGGCTACACTAATTGGATATACTCCAGATACTATTTCACTAGATAATCAATTGCCTAGGAAGTTATTATTGCATTGTGTTTTACCCTGTCCTAGGAATTTTATTTTCTCATATTCAGGGGGTCCTTGTTATTTGCGCATGTTAACCTGCTGCACACCTATCTCAGGAAGGTGGCAGACAGGGTCACCGAAATGGAAGATTCAAATGTGAGATAAAAGACATGGAAAAAACAGTACCTTGCCTATCAAAAATGTCTGTGGAATTGGATGACAGTGCAGAGGAGAAAGAGAGCAGGTCCATGAGGAATAACTTACACAATGTGAAGTTTCCTAAGAGGGCTGAGGGTCAGTTAGCTGGAATTCTTTCAGCAGAATGGATCATAAAAGTACTGCGGGAAGAAAAGTTGTCCAAATTCTTTAACATTGAATGGGTGGAGAGGGCATTGGTTCTGCCGTTAAGGCCTGGGGATCCCCCCCCCCCCCGGGCCATTATGGCCCATATATTTAATTTCATGGACTGTAACATCATTTTTCAACATGTTCGGGTGCAGGGCCCACTGCAATTTGAGGGACATACTATTTCAATCTTTCTTGACTACACGAAGAAGGTGCAATTATATAGTTGTCAATAAGCTGCTCATTGATAAGGGTTTGAAATAAAGCTTGATGCACCCATGCAAAACTGCGGATTGTGCATGATGTGAAGGCCCCTTTCGATACAGCCATGTGGATGCGACTGAGTCGTTGGATTCTAAAGGAGGTGATATACTGGAGGGTGGCGCAGCGCTTGGGCCAGATCATCGGTTTATGGTGCGACAGTCGGCAAGGCTGAAGGGCTAGTCATTGTCATCTTTGGAGCAGGAATCCGTGCACCCGAACGGGTCGCATAGTCATTTGATTGGATTGGACCTTAGCTGACAGTGAAGTGGTGCCGGAAACTGCTGACTCTTTTTGCGCCACAGGTGCAATCTTGAATTACACAGCGATGGTACTGATGCAGGATTTACTTGAGTTCCCAGTATTATTTGGTTTATAGGTACTTTGAATGGAGTAGGTTTATTCTGCTGGATGCCTGGATAGCCCTCAGGGGAGAGTGCCACTTTGTTCCCTGATATAGTGCATGTTAATGGGTTTATTAGTAAGTCGGGCTGAAA
This sequence comes from Triturus cristatus, assembly GCF_964204655.1. Taxonomy (NCBI): domain Eukaryota; kingdom Metazoa; phylum Chordata; class Amphibia; order Caudata; family Salamandridae; genus Triturus; species Triturus cristatus. The sequence continues at coordinate 507,111,541 of NC_140591.1, forward strand.
CTGGTGTCACCCAATGTTCTTCGCATTGGAACTCTTCTCAAAATTTAGAAAATGCTGGTGTGGGCCACAGTGGCCCTGCAGCCATTTAAGATGGGCTGGAGAGCCTTGTCCTCACCACTCTCAATGGTTAACGTTCCACTAGCTTAGCTCAAACATTAGATGTGGGACGGTCTTGGACCAAGAGGGGTGGATTTGGAGTGGTAGATGAGAAGCTACAGCTTATTTGTTGCAGGGGTGGGTTAATTGCATGTACTGCTCAAGGGAGGGGATGGGTGGGTAAAGTTTCAGTATTGTATTTCAGTTGTGTTTTGGGGGTTCTTCAACTGCTTCAATTTGATTGCATCTTGGTTTCATTTACACCATGTTGGGGTTAGGGTCAGGGAGAGTCCTGTGGGTATCAGCAGTGGGAACAGAGCTGAAGGGGTTGTATCTGGTGATGGCTGGTGGTACCACTAAGACAATAATCTGCAATTCAGGGGCTGTGTCGAGTGGAGAGGAAACAGAGTGCACATGCACTCATGAGGCAATAAGGTGTTTGGATATTATTTCTACAAGAGATGCACGAGTGGGGGGAAAGTATACAGGGACTGAGCAGGATGTGGAGGGGGCATTTATACGCCACCTCCTATTTAGGGTTTAAAAGAGAAAAAAGAAAGTTGAGCAGACAGCATTTATCTTTTAATTGCTATACACAGGTGTTTAAATAGGTGACAACACTTTCCAAAGCACAATATAGTTCCTCAATTAATGGTCTGAATAAACCTTTGTTTGCTAGAAAAAAAACTTCACAAATTTAAAAGTAAATTAAACAGGGTTTAAAAGGGATACTTTTTATGAAATGCCATTCAATTGTCTATCTCACTAACAACGCAAATTCAGATTTATTTAATGTTTATTCTCAAAACAGCAGTCACTATAAAGGAGGCCTAGGATTTAGGAGAATGCCAAAGATATTGCACATTTTTCAACTTCTGATGTCTTGAATCCTAAAAATGGTCTTCCTGTGAAGCACTTGCAGAACAACTATGAAATACAACATATTGTTTTTGCAGGGCACTTTCCTTATGTCCTAAAGTGTAAACATGGGTAAACCTGAAACTGGAAACACATTTTGGAAGATAACTGAGATACACAGAAACAATAATGCACAACTTTATCAGATAAATATTACACTTATGCTTGCTCTCTGCTGAATAGTTCATTGTAATTATTTCACATAAACTATTTTACACTATTAGAAGCAACAGTGTTAATAAAACATTGTTGCTATGTTCTTCTCCAAGACAACCATTAACTAGTGAATAACGAGATCTGCTGACTGTGTATATGTTGTAACAAATCTATGCATTTTCCACAGCAGTGATGTTCATCTGTGTACCAGCTGCCCGGTTTTCTGTGTCCTCCTTTGGATGTTGGGTTTGCGAGTGCCAATGAGATGGTGCATGTTGTGATCCACTTTTTGAGATGCTTGATATCACTATAAGGTTGTCAGTATGGTTTGGCTGTTGCAGAAGCAGGTAGTAAAGTTAGTTGGACTCCAAGATCATGCTCTAGCTGCATGTGGCCAGTCTTGTGGTGGTGGATTTAGTCTGTCTAGGGACGCTGATTTGGAATTGGATGGTCGTATGGTTAGTCCAGGTGAGAAGCAGGTTTGAGGTGATTTCAATGCAGTTCAAAGTGGTGAAGACATGGTCAAGGTTGTGTCTGGCAGATTGTCTGAGTCCAGTTATGTGTTGTGTCAGTCCCAGGTTCCACTGGCTCTCGAGGAGTGTGGTGGTGTTGGTATCATTCCAAGTTTTCAGGTGAAGGCTGAAATCTCTTTGTAGGATCTAGTCGATGGTGAGGAGGGTTAGGAAATTGGCAATGGTGTTGTTGAAAATGTCTTGTGGTTCCAGTGGTCAGAAGATTAGGATTCCGATCAGGGTGTGGGATGCTGAAGATCATAATTTGAAATATAGGAGGTTACATTCTTTGTGATTGTGGTGCAGTTGAAGAATTCTTTGAATATTATTGTAATTCTTACCCCTGCTCTGTGTTGGCAGTCCTGACGTGCAAAGTTGTATCCTGCTGGGATGGCCGTGCGATGTCAGGTGCTGACACAGGGTTCGGTCAAGGTTGTGTCTGGCAGATTGTCTGAGTCCAGTTATGTGTTGTGTCAGTCCCAGGTTCCACTGGCTCTCGAGGAGTGTGGGGGTGTTGGTATCATTCCAAGTTTTCAGGTGAAGGCTGAAATCTCTTTGTAGGATCTAGACGATGGTGAGGAGGGTTAGGAAATTGGCAATGGTGTTGTTGAAAATGTTTTGTGGTTCCAGTGGTCAGAAGATTAGGATTCCGATCAGGGTATGGGATGCTGAAGATCATAATTTGAAATGTAGGAGGTTACATTCTTTGTGATTGTGGTGCAGTTGAAGAATTCTTTGAATATTATTGTAATTCTTACCCCTGCTCTGTGTTGGCAGTCCTGACGTGCAAAGTTGTATCCTGCTGGGATGGCCGTGCGATGTCAGGTGCTGACTCAGGGTTCGGCCAGGTTTTCGTAAGGAAGATGAAGTCTGGTGTGTCATTGTCCAGACTGTTCCAGATTTCTGTGGTTTGCTTAAAAAGTGTTTGAGTGTTGAGTAGCATGCATGAAAGTTTGCCCTGGGGTGCGTGTTGGAGGTGTTCTGTGTGGGGTGGTGTAGGCATGGTCAGTGTGGTGTTGCATGCAAAGTGGCAGTAGGTGCAGGTGAATGCTCCCTCTGTATAACATGGTGTAGCACAACAGTTTCAAGTGGAAGGGCTACCCGGGTTGAGGGACCGGATGAATGCTGTGAGGTATCAAAGGGGGGGGATGGGGGGAAGGACCAGGGCTCATTTAGCTGGGGGTTGTCCAGGCACGAACAGGCACAGACAGGCTTGTGTTTGGTGCACAGTCGGCGTGCCAGTGGTGGATGAACGTTGTGCTGCTGCCACTAAGTAGGTCCTGGGAAGAGTGAGGAGTGTAGGGGGCAGTGGTTGGGGCTTAGTGGGAGCATGGGAAAGAGGCAGTGGCGTGGGAAGAATAATGGACAATGTTCCTGTTTTCCATGGACAGAAACAGCAGAATGCATCAAGTCTACTGTACCCTCAACAGAAGGTGCTCAACATTGAATGTACACTATTCCCCTAATAATAAGCAGCACTTCTACCAATGCATCAGATCACCACTGATGAATAAGTGAACAGCTGTTTATCAAATATGGAAACATTTGATAAATACATTTAAGGAAAAAAAACTGTTGTTTAAAATAGTTGAACTCTTGGCTAGTTATTGTTTTGAAAGATTTTTTTTTATCTGTGGGAATATGAATAACTAAAAACATTGGGCCAGATTCACAAAAGTAATCTGAGTCAAAATTCTAACTTCCCGACTTTCGGTACCCACAAAGGGCATTTAGGAGTAGTAAAGTTAGGCTTTTGTCTCAGTTAATCTTAAGTTTTGGTCTTAAGTTTAACTTAAGTAAAACTTAAGTTTAACTGAGACAAAATCCAAACTCCACCACTCCTAAATGCCCTTTGTGAATACCAAAAGTCATAAAGTTAGGATTTTGTTGCAGTAAACTTAAGTTTTGGTCTGTAACTTAAGACCAAGACTTAAGTTTAACTGAGACAAAATCCTAACTTTACTTATTCCTAAATGCCCTTTGCGAATGCCGAAAGTCGTATAGTTAAGATTTTGTCTAAGATTACTTTTGTGAATGGGGCACAATGTTTATGCCTTACAATGCACTCAATTTTGTGATAAGTGATCATCATTGTTAAAGAAGCAGGTTGTTCCTCACTACCCTTTCATTTTCCATCCATTTTTCACAATTTGTCACTCATTTTTTGTCTTTTTAAAACATGCATGAAAGCTTTAAGATAACTTCTGAATTCATAGTTTGTTAAATTGTAGGTTATGTCCGTACAAGGAGTTTCTTCCAGGTACACAAATGCAGCAAACACCATATAATTATGTTGTGCCAATCCAGTGTGAATAGTTGATACTCGCACAGTTGAAACGTTTCAAGTTCCGCCCTTTGTCCTCATTAAAGGCAGCATCGGTGTCTTGTTTTATGGCACCATGTACTCTTTTTTGTGTGTCCTCGCTATTTAGCACTCTTTCAGCTTCACTGATGCAGACCAACCACACAGTTTGATGCAAACTAACCACAGATCTGACGTTGAAAGAAAAGCCTGCAGAGCCTTTGCAATTTATTCTGTGTTCAATGGCATTTCTATTCAAGCCTAACTACAGGAAGCAAATGAAATGAGTATGAGTCATGGCGAAAAGGGCTGTAGGGTGGAAATCATGCTGCAGCCTAGTGCACTTCTCTTCACTTTATTCTGCAAATCACAAAGCAACATTTTAATACTCTGTCACATTTAAACATCTCAGTTCAGTTCAGTTCGGGTCCAGGTCCTTCTTTATGCTCTGTAATTCAAGAGAGAAGTGACTGCTGCACTTGTGTACATGCACAACTGAGGGGGTTGGGGGGTACATTGAGTGTCTGTTGCTGGGCCTGGCCCCATCAAACTAGGCAGAGTAAAGCTCGCCACAGACTGCTTGTGGACAGCTGTTTGTTGAGAGTGGATTAATTAACTTCTCTGTTCATTTACATATTGGGAGCAGATTTTTCAAAAAGTCATGCAACACAACAAGACAACTTGCTATGCTATGATGTTTGACAGACAGATAGCAGAAATGTAACATATCTAGTAAGATATGACACATTCCTCTTCTCTCTCAATGCAGGCACTCTTATGTCATGATGATGCAAGGGTGCCTGCATTATAACCTTCCTGCATAAAACGAATCCTTTGAGGCACTTTCTTCTTTTTATGTGTGCTGCGGTATGCAGCGCACATAGAAAGAGGAAATAGCGAGGAGAAATAGAGATATTTCTCCTCGTTGGGAATGTGTACCATTTCAATGGATTTCCAGGTTTACGAATCTTAGTAAACATGGCATTGCATCAAAATGCATGGGTAGATGTGCGGGCTTGCGCTGCCTTGCATCACCTTGCATGACGCAAGAGCAACAAATGTCCTATGTAAATCTGGGCCAGGGTATGCAAACATCTCATTAAACCTCACAGACAGATCACATAATATCAAAAGAACACATATAAATTGAAAAAATATAATTTGAGTAAAAACATTCTTGGTTGATGTGATGAAGTGGATTATTCAATGGGGTGGATGGGAGTTCACCTTAAGTAATAACATCACTCTCTTGCTAGGTCAAAAAGAGGTTTCAGTATTTTTAAACCTAAGTTCAACCGTTGTGGAACAGCACTACTGAAACAGTTGAAAACACACCACATTAAAAATTCCACTTCAGTTTATAAACATGGATAATGCTTTGATAAACTCAATGACACTAAAATGACAGAAATTAAATAGGGAGAATCAGAGATGGGAATGTCTACATTTGTAAAGAAAAACAGCACCAAAAAGCATAAAGCGCCAATGTGGGTCAATTGATCATGGGCGACTGCGACCTATGTGCGATTTGAGGTCAACGCATGACAGAGCGTGGGTCGGATACTCCAACCACGTTTAACTTGTTTGTAGATTTAACCTTCGGACCTAGGGCCTGATTTAGATCTTGATGGTATTTCCGTTAAGCCAATGGTGTGTCGACTGCTGTATTTAGATCGATGGCTGTGCAGCCACCTCCTTTGTCGGCCGAGTGTACTCTGTCGCACTAGCTGTAACCAGCAGTGGACACGGTGGACTCTAATCCTGGTGATGAGCACTCCATTGCCGTCAGGATAACGACATTGTGTTCAAGATATTTAGAGGACACAGTCAAGCTGGCGGTGTACGAGTGTGGTCCCATGGCAGTAGGAGTCAGATGCGGGACTTGTTCAGCATTGGACTATGGCTGCAGTATTGGATGGATGTTAGCAGCCCACACCTGATGTATATTGGACAATTGTGAAAACCTGCATTAGACACTATAAAACACACTCCATTTCAGACCATGATCCCTTATTATTTCACTGGTGACCACCATTCTGAGGATGACCTTGCCACTGAACATCAAGGTTATTATTTGTTTTCCTGTTCTCCCTCTGTTTTTTCAAATGTAATTTTTTTCACTTTTGTATCAAATCTCTGTAGGGAGACTAGTATAACTATTTATTTTATCACAATGGCAGGGAGGATAAACACACTTTTTAAATGAGGGCGAATTGCCTGTCGTTGTGGATGAAATTATTAGAGTAGAGCAGAATTTGCTTGGAGCACAAGTACAAAATACTACCATATCTCAGAACGGGCAAATGTAGGACAGAATAGTCAACAAAGTAAATGATGTAGCTAACAATCTGCCCATATAGGAGGAAATTAGGAATAGATGAAAAGACCTGCGGGGTATAGTCCATTCCCTGGCCTCCAAGTGTCACCCAGAGGCCTGGGGGACTGGCGGTTGTTCTCCCAGGCCCCCATTATACCTATTTCCCTGGGAGGAAAAGGTCTTACAGATCCTAAATTGTGAAGGCATGACAGGAATCCCCGGTGGAGTGGAGACTGAGAAGTTACACCTATATATGTTTCACTAATCACAAATGGATATCTCGCCGTTAATATAGCTGTTAAGAATGTTTCTAGACAACTATTAAATCATATATATTTAAACTTCAGTTCCCAAAATACCTTGTATTATCCAAATCAGTAGCATCATGGTTGCCACAATTTATTTAACAATGACCAATATGTATTGTCAAGTTGTGTGCTGTCCTCCATGGATCACTGCTGTCCTCCTTTGCTGTACCTCAATGTAATTTGTCATAATTCAAAAAGAAGGTTCTAAACTCTCTCCATATGCACATGGAGGTATAGTGCTTGTAAGTGGTATTGTAACTTACGCACATTATACACAGATGTCTAGATATTATAAATGTGCATTTAATTTCCACTGTAGTAATTTAAATATGTATGTGTTACTAACATTTTCACAAGTATTACCAATAGTTTCTACAAATGACTACAACTACCATGATGCCCTGCTTTTGTCTCTGCTAAACAATAGTGCAATGTAATGTTGGGCATCCTTCCTTTCCTTCCACATATGCACAAAAGACAAAGCTTTACTAAGATGTCATTCACCATTTCATGTATGTTTAGAAATGTCATCTGCTGTGTTGATCCAGTATGTTGTCACCTTCTTGTAACTCCATGGAATGGATATACCTGCTTGCAGAAATCATAGGTTGAGTATAAGTACTATTGAAACACAATTTACTTTGCAGTGTACCTATGATGATCAGTGCTATTTAATCCAATAAAGTGTACCCTGGTTGTTTTGGAGGCTGCTAAGCCTTGAGATGGCTCAGCTCCAGGGGTGTAACACAGGCCCCAGCAGCCCCCGCTGTGCGGGGGCCCCCAAACTCCAAGGGGGCCCCTCAGCATAGCACTCTAGCTGGAGAGCTCCTGAATGAGCCTGGGGGGGGACCCTCCACGTACCTTGCAGGAAGCCCCCCTCGATTTTCGATATGCCAGTGCTCACCTCTCAAACATCCTCTCCTCTGTGTTGAGTTGCATGTCTGGTACATGAAATGTACACCACCCAGATAACAATTTGCATTTCAGAATATCCATCATTGTTACTGAAGTGTGCCTCTGTGTACATTAACCTGCATGAGTAAAAAGTGGAAAATCATACAAAGGCCTCAGCATCCCATTTATAATTTTTTTCTTTTCTTAGGTTGTGTCATCTGTAGTGAATACAGATTTGAGGTATAATACAGACCTTCAGTGTTTTTTATTTTGTAATTCATATTAGGAAAAACACTCAGGGCCAGTGGAGCACTGTCTGCAACCAAAGACATCTCAACTCCAGGCCACGATCAAGCCTTAAGTAAGGACACCACTCCTGCAAGTACAGATGGTGAGAGGATGCCTGGTCCATCTGGTCTGTCTAGGCAGACAGCCCCAATGAGCACACTCGGCCCACATGTACACTTCCCACCCAGCTGCTACAACAACTACGCATATAGATACCTCTACTCCCTGTGTCCAGAGGAACACAACTCCCATCTTGCGCCCCGAGTCATGGCTACTGTTAAGCAACCACCACCACCTCCAGTACTGCCAGGACCCAGAGGGATGGCCACACTGCCTCAAGGTCACAAAGTAGTGGGGGTAGACATTGTGGTGAAAATTAGTGGGTGATGAAAGTGAGGCCACTAGCATCATTGTCACCCAGACCACCATTGACTGAGTCTTGGGAGCACTACAACAGTTCCAAGATGTGATGCGCAAGGTTCTAACAAAGATCTGGGACCTGAAGAAGGTGCAGAGGGAGCTAATTTTGAGCTACAGAATCAGAACTCCAATTTGTGCTCCTTGACTGAGGTGATGTTTGACATATATCATTACATGTACTATCTACCCCTGTCTGTGGCCATTCTACATCAGGACACAAAATACCTTCCACAGCCATGGACAGGGAGGCCCTGCCATAACAGGAAACTGATCGGCCCACACCAGTCCCTGCAACTGTGACCCATGCACCTGGAGGGGGCGTTCATCAAGACCACCTGGAGAGAATGGCAAGGCCTCCACCACCACCTCCAAGAGACACAAAAGTTAATATCCTTCAGTGGGTGTGTTTCATTTACTCTGTGGACTATTTCATGGACCGTGAGAAGTTGTCCTGGTATATGATGTCCACTAATTAAAGTGGGCACCTTGCACCAGTCCAAACAACCCTTTTGATGATTTAAGAGGTCAAAGATAACCTTAGAAATCTATCCAAGTGGAGAGCAGCTTCAGGTTTAGTCTTGAAGGGATGTTAAGCAGCTTGTTTTACCAGAATGCAACCTTATTGTGTTGGTTAAATGAAAGGAGAACCACACAGAATATGTATTTATTATTCTAACACCTTAAATACCTCACAGTATCTGCTACACACAGATAAACACAAAGCACATGATACTGTAGCACAGAAACAATTGTAAGTAGCACCAAAACACAGTGAGCTCCTGGGGGAGACCAAACCATATACTAAAATAGTGGTATAAGAACCACGACTCGAGTCAAGACAATGTCTAGAATATGTAGAATCGCTGGGACCCCAAGGAACCACCCAAGGTGAGTAAGTAGAGACCCCACGGAGGACGGGTGCAGTGTGAGAACAGGACCACATGCTACGAACAATTCAATGGGAGAGTCGGGGTTGCAATTTTGAAGTTAAAGGACCCTTCCCAGTGGATTACGAGGAAACTCTTTGGAACATAGAAGGTTGGGGAGCAACCCCACCAGTGGATACTGAAGTACCAAAGTTACCTATCCCACGGAAGACGGGTGCATAGGTCTGAAGTGGCGTCCGAAACCACTGTAGTTCTCAATGGGAGTCTTCAAGGAAATGTCACTGATGGAAAGAAGAAAAGTGTCCGGTGGAATACGCAGGTGGATTCTTGATGGAAAGAGCCTGTAAGCAAAGGGGACAGAGTGTGGGTCACTCAAGAGTGACAACGGGGCTCGGTAGACGAATGCCCACCGATTTTGGGTGCTTCAGGTGCGGAGACCTTGACTCTACAGCTGCAAGAACCAGGAGAGGTCCAGAACAACCTGGAGCCAGATACGAGCTACCCCACAAAGGATGTCGAGTACAGAGAGGTCCATGTCCGGCGGGAGCATCAACAAGCCTTGGCAACGGCAACCTACAAAGAAGGTTAAGAAAGGTTACGGTCTGGCTCAGCAAGGACCAGAGGACTCACCACAGCAAGGGGAGTCAGGGCAGGCCTGGAGCAACCAGGGGAGCCCAATAAAATCAGGATGGTCCCTCAAATGGACCCACAGGATGAAAGCACAGGAGTCTTAAGGGGACCTCCAGCAGTTTCACCAAACAACAGCTTGCAGGGCTCAGAGTGCGAGGAGGCCAAAGTCCATGATACAAAATGTGCACAGAGGTTGGGGCTATCGACAACCCAATGCACAAAGTTGGGGAACACCAACAAACATTTGCAATTGCAAAAGTCTGCAGTGCACAGGGATTCAGGTTATGCAATGCCCACAAGGGATACTGGCCTCAATCTTGGTGAGAGGGCAGCTCAACCTCAAAGAACATAGGAACCCACCTCCTGTGTTGCTGGAGCCTTTGGAGTCTGCAGGGGCTCAGGATCAGCAGACCGGTCAGATGCATTACAGTGCCTGCAAATGCAGGGAAGTGACTCCTTCACCCCAAGGGAGATACTTCAGTTGTCCTTGATGCTCCACAGGTCCTGCATGGAGTCTGTATGGTGCACAGGCATAGACAATGCTTTGGACAGCGAGGGAGACAAAGTCGGACCCAGTCGAAGTCCAGCAAAGTCCAGAGGGTCCAGACGGTCGAAGGTCAGTAGTTTCTTGTTCAGAATCTTGTCCACCTCGAACCTAGGGTCCTACAGCCAGGTAAGCCCTTTTGTACCCCTGGGAGAAGGTTGGACAGGTTCAGGGGACCCTCCCAGGTTAGAGTCGGGACCGGGGGATGGTTACACCCATAGCCTTTGTCCAGTTTCACGTCAGAGCAGGAGACAATGGCTCCCAGAACTGATTTGAGCTGGACTATGCACAGGGACACCAAATGTGCCCCTCGTGCAGACTTTCAGCCACTTTGGCAGTGCACCCACCCAGCTCCAATACACTAAATCCTGTCTGGGAGGTGGTCACACCTCCCTGTGACAGGATGTCTATTGTGCTGCCTTCCTCTGTTCAAGCTTGGCTCAGCACTGGGAAGACCAGGGACCCATGAAGCTTGCTTCTGGAGGGTAGAATGACACCTCCCACACCGGTTGCCAGTGTGGAGGTATGAATCCAAGGTGTTTGATAGCAAACATGACATGTTTTGTTTCAGCCGTTTTCGAGATAGCATTTACCTTGAGGTTATAATGCAACTCTACCTATAGGTCTGGGAGAATCGTCTCGGAAGGCTGCAGAGGGTCTTTTTTCATGCAGGAGCCCCTCTCACGTAAAACCCAGCACCCTGCCTTCAGGGTTGTAAAGGCCTGCTATATGGGTGACTTATATGTTTTAAGTGTAGTGACCTATAAATATAGTAAACCAATATCTATCATAAGTGGTGCATGTACCATATTACACTAAGTGGCGTAACAGAACTCAAGGGGGCCTCCCTGCAAGGCACGTGGAGGGACCCCCTCCGGGCTCAATCAGGAGCTCTGCAGCCAGAGTGCGGTGCTGAGGGGGCCCCTGGAGCTTGAGCCCCCCCCACACCGCGGGGGCCTGTGTTATGCCCCTGCTTGCACAGGCTGCAATGGCAGACCTGTAGTTCCATTTTGCATGGCCTCTCAGGGGTGGCATAATACATGCTTCAGCCCATGGGTGGCCTCTGGGGTACCAATGCCCTGGGTACATGTGCACCATATACGAGGGAATGACAAGGGTACCCCAGTAACCAATCTGGAGTGTACCAAAGTACATGCATAAAATGTTAAGGAGAAAGCAGATAGACTGGGGTCCAGATTAGCAGGATCCCAGTCAGAGTAGTCAAAAACAGTGTAACATCAAGCAAAAAGTGGGGGTAACCATAAGAAGCTGATCCTACTTTCCTACATGGACATATTTTCCTTTTTTGATGAGAGTTGTATTTTTTACAATGGAATCAGAACAATTAGTGCTCAGCAAATATAGTTTCCTCCACCATTATGGGATTTTTTTTCCAATTATTGTCCTATTTTCTTTCTGGTTTCAAAGCTAATGCACTCATCTTATTGTTCAAAATATATGCACATAAAACAAAGTGAAAGTCTGGTGTTGTATTTATTGTGGAAATTCATTTTCTATGTCTTCTGTATATCATCATTTTTTAAATCAGTTAAACAGTATGATGCTATAACAAATAATAGACACCAACTTGTTAATGAAATTCCTATGTTTCAATACGATGGATAAAGAAATAATGAAATCTGAATGTATTGGTGTCACAAATGTCTAGGTAACAGGTTTGTGACACAATCAAACATGCTTTCCACAAACCACCAGAAGCCAAACTCTCTGTGCCATTTAGCAGTTGACAGTCCAGAAACTTAACACCATGGAAGAAAGGGAATAGTAAATTGGCAATCTATTATCGATGCATGACCTCACCTCGCACCAGACATTTTTCTCTCACAATAGGAATCCTACATCAATACCACCAATAGCCTAAATGATGGTAGTAAAATGAATTGAGGCCACATTACCATTTCATGGCACTGTGACAGTATCTGGTGCTCTGAGGAGACACATTAACAGCTTCCTACACTAAACACCAATTGAAGATTTGCCAACATGAAGGGAGACCTGTATGCATGGCCTGACATACACATGTGGTTAGAGCAAGTTAAGCAGCGCATATTGCCTTGTTGGCAACATCGCACAGAAAACAGGTCTGATACAATCTCAATACCTCCCATTCAATCAGAGTTCAAGTTTTCCCTGTGCAAGATTTGTTCATCCCTCGTGGGTGCCTGTCCCAGAATGAACCCATGTTCCCTTTGTACTTTTCAACAGCCACATATCACTGCAACTGTCTTAAATTTGAATTGTCCAATTGAAGATGATATGGTGAAGGACTCTGAAACAGAATAAGAAGGGAAAATTAATGATTTCACATCTACAATGTGACTCAAAAGACAAGTTAAGATGACACATACACTTAGCACAAGAAAAGTTAATCTATGTCACTAGATGCAGTGGTCAATGGAGGGAAACTCTGATCCACAAACATCTTTCCTGAACTGACCATTCCTACCAAACTCCTATTTCATACTGATTTGTTCCCTATGTGACAATTTGTTCTGACATTGGATTTCACAATATATAATGGTACACTTACACTCAAGTGAAGAAGTGGACGATGACATCTTGACGTAGGCCAAATCACCACTGTCATCTTCATTGGGTATTTCAACATCCTTGCCCATTGGCTCTTCACAGTCTCCATCGTATGTGATGATTGTGATCTACCGTCGGAGGACAATGTTGTACAGCATTCAGCAGGCAACAGTGATTTCGCACACCTTATTGGGTGAGTAGAGGAGGGCTCCACCAGTCTTCTCCAGATACCTAAATCTGGCCTTCAAGAGCACAAAAGCCCGCTCCACATCCTCTGTGTTCTTCCATGGGCCTCACTGAAGCAGACTTCCCCTGGCGGTGTTGGATTCCTCAACAGTGCCAAGGACCATGGTCAGTTAGGATTCGCTGAGTCTAATACATTGAAGCATTACATTGATAAATTAATATATCAGGCTATTGTACATTACTGAACTGGGATTTAAGCAAAATTATCCTAAAGTCATATTGTACTTACCACACGCCATGCCCTCTTAGGTCCAAGCTGTGAAATTTGCTGAGGTATGGTGCTTTTCTGTTCTACAAAGTAAACATGTTGACCCAGGAAAGTGGGCACACACACTTGAGATGAATACACCCAGTAAGCAGACCACTTGCACATTAATAGAATGGACTTTCTTCCGATTGCAGCAGCCCTGTAACCTGGTGTGGTGTGTTGTGGCACCAAGGCAATATGTGTGCCATCAATTGCACCAACAATATGTGGTAGACCACTCAAATCATAAAATTCTCCCTTCACATTGGCCAAATCCTGAGCCCTTGGAAACTGGATGAAGCTGTTATAGCACACCACTAAACGTTAGCTGTTTTATGCCTCCAGATACTGCCACAGTGTATTGAAAAGAGCCAGTGGCCAAAAAAATGAAGGAATACCATGAATTTCACTATTGGTGTTATTGCTATTGTGTTCCTATTGTGAGGAATTAGAACAGGCTCCAGGTGCTGACACAAATATAGTACAGGTAATCTGTGCTTGTGATTGTGCCCTTTTCCTCCATGGTGGTAAGGTCGGGAAACAGTCTGAAGACTTGAGGATGCCTTCTTCTAGCCATCCCTGGGTTCATATGTCTGCAAGTAAGAAAAATAGACTATCAATAAAAATTGTCACAAAAGACTTTCACAATAAACACACATCTCATATCTAGGTTAGATTAGTGTTCTTATTGCTTCATATATCTTAACATAATTTTCAAACATATTTTCTACTGGAAATCAATGTTTCTCTGACATGTCTGACATGTTGTACAAATAATGTGTGAATAATGCATTTGAAATGTATTATTTGCACATTTTGTTTAACTTTTTAGTTTTCAAATTGCCGTCAACAGAAATATTACATACACCACAGCACTATCAATGTCAAACAGAGTATTGGTTCACTGTCTATATTTGAGATATGTATGCAAAGAGGCCACAATTTTAAGAGGTGCAGATGCACATATAATATAAAAAATACACAGCTACACTTCCTAATATAGAGGTTGCCTGGCTTTGCCATCAGGACATTGGCTAGCCAACTGTTGTTGGCGCACATGACCGCATAGTAAGTAGTAAGCTATTAGGCACTGTACCAATAGTTTAAGATGAAAAAAAACAGCCCAGGTTGAAGTTAGTGAAATGTAAAGTCCAAGTGGAATCTCTAAAGTTATGGAGATGTCTGATGCTGTTCTGTCAAGTGTATGTACAGCTCTTATTTTGGAATAGGAGTATCTTCATATGTAAAACATATCATGGTGCTGCATATGGGGAAAGGTATTTCCTGTTCTGCCAGACTAAATACCCAGGCTCTCAATCAGCCAGACAAGTATGTCCCATCACAACACACACTTGTTCATACATCACCCAAAACCATACTCTCATTGACAAATGGTAGCCCTCCCATACTGCCCTTAGTCACTGTATGTGGTGCAAACCATAGTATATGACTCTTAAAAGGCTAGCCATGAAGAAAATGTAGCTGTGCTTGTGGTTATGTGCAAATAATGTACAGGCTGTTTAACCTTTAGTAGCTAACAATGAGCTGGACTAGCCTGGAGTGGGTCTCAGTACCTGAAAAGTATCCTATCCCCGGCTTAGATGATGTTTGTGTCTTGGATTGGTAACATGAGGAGAAAGAATGTGTTGAGGCTACTCCATAGATCACTACAAATTATTGTTTCTTAGGAACTTTGAAATGTTTATAAATAATCTGTACTGAGTGTTCTGGGAATGCATGTGAGAGATGGCAAAACATTGTGTCACTGCACTACAGCAAACAAAATCACTCAAAACATCTTTTGTTGTATTTTGTTCTCACCCATACAGGTCAACACCCATCAGAAGCGGGATTTGAGGAAAGCCATTGCGAAGAAGGTGCGGACCCTGAGGGTCTCTAAGCAGTGCAGCCTGCAGTGCTGCCCGCATTGCAGGAAGAGGTGCCTCAAAGGGTGAGGGGACTCGCATGGAGGCCATGAGTGACTCAACATCATCTTTGGATCCCTCCACAGATGACCAGTGGTGGACCCTACTGCTACAGTTCCATCAGCATCATTGTCAGCCACCCACGTTTCTACCTCCCCCTTTCACCTCCCTCCACTTGGCCATAACTGCTCCCCTAAAAGGGGTGGCATCACCTTTGCTTCAGACTTCTCCCCGCTTCTATCTCCCAGGCTGTGCTCAATGAGGAGGTTATCAATCTATTGCAGACTATTGCTGTAGACCGGACGCATTACTGAATTCCATCCAGGGACTTAGTGGTCAGATTACCCATATGCTGGCTTACCTTGATGACATTCACACTGCAATGTCTGGCCTGCAGCGGTCATTCTAGAGTCTGGCCTTCTCATTGACCACAGCCTCCAACCCACCCCAACCTGGTACCCCAATTCCCTCCCCCTCTCCACACCCAAATCACTATTCCCAGCCCTATTCAGAGCACACCTTCACATGCACCAACTCTAACACACACAAGCAGCACATCCTCACATAAATACAAACTTGGCAAGAAACACAGACACACACACATGCAGATGCACACACCCCACCACCAACACAACAACAAGCATACCAACAGACACCACAACACAGACATCAACACTCACCACCAGCACACCCAGACACCACACGCACCACAACACAAACACTTACACCCACCACACCCACACCCACAGATAACATACATACTGAAACACAGACATGCACACCCACCACCACCACACCCCCATGCACCACACCCACCAAAACGCAAATACCCACACCCACCACCACCACCACCACCAGCACATCCACAGACACAACACCCAAAACAACACATACATCCACACCCATTACCATCACACCCACAGACACAACAAAAACACCCACCACAAATACCCCCACAGGCACCAAAACCACACACAGCATCTCCACAGCAGACACATCCACACACACACCTACATACTGTACACAAACACTCATACTCACCCACACAACACACACCCAGTAAAAAACATAAACTAAAACATACATGAGACCCTATTGCACAAAAGACACTGCCACTCTCCGACTCCCAACCCCAACCCCAACTCCCTCCAAAACACCCCACCTATTTTCCGAACAATGAAATGATGTCTGCCCTGTCGGTGCCCAATTTTTCATCCCAAACCACTCCTCAAAAATTTAAGTCCACCCTAAACAAATGTCTTGCCACCCCTTCCACACCCCAACCTACTACTTCCACATCCCCGCCCACTCCTTCCACATCCCAACCCACATGTTTCCAAATCCCAACTCCCCTCCAAACTCCAATCCCACCCCTCCAAAAAGTAAGCCCACCCCTCCCAAACCCAAGGACCCCCCACAAGTCAGATCATTGAGGTACCTGCTTTCTTACCTAAAGATTAACCTTTCAGAGGAGGTTTATTTTGACAATGTAAATAGTAGGCAAGTTATGAGCATATAAACCAGACTGAACTTTCTGGCTTAGTGGCTTTGATATTATTTTTTGGGGAGTGAATCTCTCTGAATATATGAGAATTTTCTCATACTTATAAAAAGAAATGATTTCAGAATACTCCTGTCCTGGCCTTATTTTTTGATTGTTACTGATTGTTTGCTGATGATATTATTTCTGCTAATGTGTGTGTCATGCACATACTCTCATTTGTGCCAGTGATATTTTGTTAAATGCCTACATTAATTTTGTACATATGTGAGGGACATGCTAAATTTGGTTCAAACGTTCTGGAATCTTCCTGGACACTTTCATCAAATTTATATGTGTTTCTGTTTTTGTGACCGGATAATGCACGTGTGTTTATTTTAACATGATGTGACAATAATATGCACATATGTAAAACACGGGAAACTTGACACATTACAGGTAAATTACATCCAATCTTTGTCAAATAATGACACCGACCAACGGGACATGTGACTTTCATACTTCTCTAACATGTTTGCAGTTTGGAGGTAAGATTATTTGTTTATTCAGTCCACACCCACATGTAGCATTTGGTAGTGCAATTGTTACATTATCATGGATTTCAGTAGGTCCTGTGGCGTATATTGTTTATGTGTATGATATGGTAGTTCAGAAAAAAATCCTGCACACACTTGTTTGGACACATTTGTATTTGTGATTGTTGTGACTTTTTGTGTAGGTGTCCATTGCCATGAAGGCAGTTAGTATCAGATTGGTGGTTGTTACTAATAACTCAGGTGTATTTAAAAAAAATTCTAAGTAAGACATTATAGACATATGCATTGCACTTCATTGTACTATTGCTTGCAAGTACTTCCTAAACATGCTTGAGTCCCGTGCTAATGTACAGTTACAATTCCAAGGATGACACGTAAAACAGTGTCTTACCTTATGTTCCGGCGATGTCAGGGTTGATTTTCATCTTGGTGCAGGAGCAGCAGCAAAAGCAGGACTTGTATGATCGGATTCATGGTGACAGGAAATGGGAACATTAGAAAAAAGGTATGTTTTTTGCTTGTAGCCCTCCCAATCCACCAACTCAGATCTGGAGGCTTTGCTGCTACAGTTAGGTTGGCGGGAATGCATATCGTGATTGGCTCGGTGGTAAAAGGAGCTGGAGTCTCCCCGCCAGCCGCTTTTGCATATGGTATTGTCAACGCGGGCGGTAATTCATGGCGGTGACAGAGGTTCGTCAGCTGTATTTCATCTATGGGATCTCCAACATCTAAATCGGGCGGGTGGACAGCCAAGTCGATGGATGGGACATCTGACTGTAAAACGACAGTGGGACTGTTATGCCCAAGATCTAAATCAGGCCTTAAATCTTAAAAATTGAAATCAAAGTCTTTCTGCATACAAAGACAGCAGCCTGAATATGAGATGGGTTCCACAACATTAGAAAGGTGTTGTACTTTGTTAAGGTGAAAAGGCCCTGAAGGTGAAAATTTTAAATATGCAGTCAGGGAAGTCCTTTTACTTTTTACACTTTTGCCTGATCAAGTTTTCTAAGTTTGGACATAGTCACTTGTTTGGAGCTCGGATTCCTATAGTGGGTCAAGATTGCAGAGTAGCCAAAAAGAGCTGCACAAGGCCGAATATCTTCTCCTGCTTTGCTGAATTTGTTTTGCTGGTACTAGAACTCTGTGCACTTTACTACTGCTAAAATGAGCTAAAGTGGTTGTACTCTCTCCTTCAAACATGGTAAATTTGACATATACACCTAATTCACATATTTGATTTACTTGTAAGACCCTGGTAAATGGTACTTGATGTACCTAGGAACTGTAAAATAAATGCTGATAGTGGGCCTGTGACACTCAAAATGCCATGCACTAAAGTAGCGCTTTAAAACTTGTATCAGGCTTGCCACTGCAGTTTGTTGTGCAGTTTTAAACTCCTATTTTGACCTGACCTACACCTTTCTTTCAGTTACATGTAAGTCATCCCTAAGGTAGTACCTAGCAGCCCATAGGGCAGGAAGCATTTTATTTAAAAAATGGGGCATATTGGGTTAGGTTGTACATGTCCTGGCAGTGAAAAATTCCTAAAGTTGTTTTTCACTGTTGCAAGGCCTATCGCCCATTGCCAACAATGGGTTGCCCTATTGCATTTACTAAGCAGGTAGAAATATACTATTTACACTCAAATTAATTGTAATTTTTAATTCTCTTTAATGGTGATGTCGGATTTTAGAAAGTTGGCATATCCTTGTCTTATAGGGTAAGCACACTCCTGGAAAGGGAGGGTGTCACTCGTTGCACTCATAAGAGAGAATCAATTCTCCTTGTCCAAAGATTTAGTTCCAAACACTGAAACGGTGATTCAAAGTCAATTAAATTTATTTATGAAGTTCATCCAAAGATGTAGAATTAACATGGGCCAGTATCTCAATATGAGGCGTACTTCAACAACATTTTTGAAACACCTCCTAGATTTGCGTATCAACGATAACGCAATCTTAAACAAATCCTTTCCAAACCTCGGGATTCTACTACAAGTCCTTACAAAGGTACTCAACCCTGTCTCAATTGTGGAAACTGCAATTGCATCATTAAGGGAACCACAATCCAACATCCACTACATGGTTACCCCATTAAGCTCAGAGTCACTGCTACCCGCAACAGCCAAAATGTCATTTATCTACTGAAATGCCCATGTGGCCTCGCATACGTGGGCAAAACCGAAAGAAAAATCCGCATTCGAATAAACGAACATAAAAGCAACGTAAGAACACAACAGGCTAAATCACCAATTGCGACTCACTTCAAAGAACATCATCACAACATATGTCAACTCCGTTTCCTGATCCTTGAACAGGTTCCTATATTGAAAGGACGAGATAATAACAGATTCCTGTTACAGAGAGAAATTTATTGGATCCACAAACTGAATTCCACCCAGCCCAAGGGTTTGAATGAACGTTATGATTTAGGCTGTTACTTGTAATCTGACCTCCTACATTGATAAGCTGATGATTGTATATAAAATGTACCTCTGGAATTCACTGTTCACTTATTTTACATCTTCTTAATTTTCTGAATGCGACAAGGTTTCCTTTTAATTCTACTCATTACAAGTTTCTCTCTACGAGATATATTGTGTTTTCATACTACTCACTCACTCTTCGTTCACTTATTTTTACATTTCCCCAGCACTTCCAGGGACTCCTCTTACTCACTCAGGTGATTTAATTTCCTCCGTCCGTTTCACGAACTACAAATCTGTTTTCTATGTCCACCACCGCCGTAGTTCACGCACACGTGCAATTTACTCTCTTTTAAATGGTCACGTGCCCTGATCACATGATTACGATTCACTAACCTCACTACTGCCGCAGCACCCGTGAGCGCCGTCTTGCTAAGTGATGGGACTCTGATTCTAAGATTCGAACGTAAGTGAACGCTTTTCCATTCGCGCTGATACTGCTTGACGAAAGCTCCCTACTAACCCACTTTTTACCCTAGCGATCTACGATCTGTAACTTAATGGAGATTCACTCCATGACCTCCGTAACTCACACCCATTTAGCATCCCCACCTTCGAACATAGCATGTTTGTTCGTTATGAAGACTCTCCTTAATCTCACCACGCGTTTCAGAGCCAGCTGTACCATTTGAATTCATTCACTAACGCCAACACACCCGGTGGTTTGCAACACAATGGAAACCCGCTGTTATTTGAACACGTTCACCAGCACTACCAGTTTCTTTTACTTTCGATTTAAATAACTTTATTGTTCACCGCACCTTGTTACACAAGTCATGTTTTAATCTGTCATGCATATTTAAACCTATGTATAACGTGATAAATGAGTGCTGCTCCCTTGTCTCCTCCACAGTGCCGCCCCTGATGAAGGGCTCGAACGGCCCGAAATGCATTGGGCATTTGATCAATGAATATTTGAATATTTGATATATGAGTCAAGATTGATAGAATGATGATAATTCTACATCTTTGGATGAACTTCATAAATAAATTTAATTGACTTTGAATCACCGTTTCAGTGTTTGGAACTAAATCTTTGGACAAGGAGAATTGATTCTCTCTTATGAGTGCAACGAGTGACACCCTCCCTTTCCAGGAGTGTGCTTACCCTATTTTCATTAGTCCCAACCCAGGGGGACATACTCGTTTTGCACCTGCGACCTGATCAACTCAACTACTTTGTTTAAAACACGGAGTGCGCCCATTTCTGTTTTTTTCTTATTGTGTATATCCTTGTCTTAACCATTTGTGCTTTTCTGCCAGTGGCCTATGTCACATGATTGTGAATGGCTCTGCTGTTAGGGTTTGTGTATTCCTTCCAGAAAGTAATGGAAATGGAACTAGGTGTGTGGAAAGACCCACTTACATTTCAAAGGGATTTATCTCCAACACATACAAAGGAATCTGACACTAGGCCTGTCCTGCTTTTTGTCAACCCAGACATCTTGAAGCCCTGACAGGGCAAGGAAAGAACCTTCCAGAACCAGATTTGAAGGTAGGCAGGGTGTCCCACCACCCACAAAGGCTAGCACAGGATACACATTTTGGCACCCCAGAGTTACTCGTTGAAATACTCCTGGACCTGTAGACATTATGGAAGAAGAACTGTCCTGCTGCTAGAGGACAGCCATTCTGCTTGTGGACTGCCCTTCTGTCTGAGAAGGAAAGCTGTACCTGCTTACCTTCATCCCAGGCTAACCTGAGTGAATCCATGGTGCACGGGTGCCTGTGTTGGTGCTAGCCAGCCAAAAGTGCACCCATGCAAGGAAAGGACCGGAATGCACTAGATGATGTTAAATACGGTGCCTTCCTGCCCTTTCACAGAGTGCAACAAGGTGGGTTCTGCGTTGTGCTGCGTGAAAGTATGAGATATATGCCCTCCTGTGTTTTGGCTTGTGATGGCTTTTAGAAGGAATCCCATGCAGGTTGGTTGGAACTATTTGCAGAAATCCTACTGAAATTGTAGTTCTCTCAGGCATCTCAGGGATATCACAAAGTCATGTGCTTCGCACGGATCTTGCAACATTTTGTTAGGAGCACACAAATAGCATGAGATTTCAAGAGGATCACCAGTGACTATTTCCTTCTTGCTTAGGCTTGGACTGTGTGATTTGTCTTTGTGCCAGAGTGAGTATTAAAACTTTGGGGGATAATGGTTGCTAAGTTATGGGGGTGAGCTAGCACCTTAGAGTCAAACGTCTTATAGGCAGGGTGAGCAACACCAGGTTGACAATAATGGTAGTTTGAGCTTTGGAGCTGGGTTGCTTTTAAGGGTGATTTGGGGTGGTCAATTCTTTGCAAGTATAACTACAAATATACCTTTTGAAGTATGTCTGTAAATGTTTTTGGAGTCTTTGTAGCAAGAGTCCAGTAGCCCTATGGTCGGTTTGCAAGAGTTACACTTTTTTATCAAGGGAATGGATACTTGTTGAATCATACATGTATGAATTGCAACATTCCTAAGCGCATCATCACTGCAACATTCCACTGGCTGCGTAGATGGTTAAAATGGTATGACATTAACATGGACAGGATACTAGGATACTACCTTGAGGTACAAACAAATAACTCTGTTGACATGGATTACCCCACTTCTTACTTTTGTGATGAGCCTGGGGCTTAAAAAGAAGGCTTCCTGATGTTGGTTTCTTCTAGTACAAGGAGCATTCTTTAACTACATTCAGTCATAAAAAACATCTTTGAATTATCTGATGTGTTTCTGCTTTCTTGTTTTCTTGTTTAGTGGTTTATGAATCTGGGTGTTGTCAGCATATACACCTGGTGATTCTCTTTTATGTATGGAAGTGAGAGCATGTAGGTGTTGTACAAAAGAGGTAAGAGAGGAGAACATTTAGAGACCCTGCAAGTTAATGTTTCATCTGGATTGACAAGAATTTGGCTACTGATCTCGCAGAAGGAGTGGCTCAACTTAATTGTTTATCTACATATCCCAATACAATCAATGAGTCAATTAAATAGGATCACAATTCACTTTGTCATATGCTGATTACAAATCTAGGAGTAAAAGGCTTATATTCTTGCATTCATCAATGGTAACAAAAATGTCTTTGATGTATATAGGTAGGTCCATTCCAAGTAGTATCTTAAAGAAGATTTATTCCAGGTTAAGATGTTATACAGAAGAGCCCCACCAGGAGCAGCCTCCCTGCTGTTGAGCCCTTACTCTAACTGACCCTCTCTCTCATCCAACATTCCAAACCAGCTCCCACTCCAACATTCCACTCCACAGACACACAGGCTGCGCAGCAGGTATAACACATCTCCCTTTTATAATACTAATAAAATCAACAGCAAAATAATTACAATAAAACAAATGCATGTACAAGATGTCAATAATAAATACATGTAAGAGAGAGGCAACATCAATATATGTAGATGGAGAAATACATGTAAACCAAAATAGCAAAAAGATAAATGTTTGGAAGAAGTAAAAGAATACACCAAACCAGCAACTTTATCACTCACCACTTCTCCCTTTCTCATACAAACTTTCTCATACAAAAAAAAATCCACGCTCACTTAAAACAAAGCCAAAGCAACACAACACTACCATGCCACCAAGACTCCAACAAAAAACCCCAAAAACCAAACAAGCAGGCTAGCCAGGCCAACAAGAGGAAGGAAGGGTCCCGACTAAAAGGCGTGACAGGACACACCACCTAGATAACAAAGAATTACGTTCCAAAAAGGAAAAGCAAGCATACACTAAACCCAAACAGACAATTTGGTCTGTGATGTGTGGCAAGGGCACTCCACACAGACCATGAACATACCAAGCAGAAACTCCACCCAGGAAAAAATTGGGCTGTGAGGTGTGCAAAAGAGCACTCCACACTGAACCTGAAGAAAAGCAATCAAAAACTCCACCCAAACCGAAGATTTGGGCTGTGATGTGTGGCAAGGGCACTCCACACGGAACATAAACAACTCTGCAAGCAGCAATCTCATCACTTCCCCCAATGGTAGTTGAGGGGGAATGTGTGGGAAAAACACCACATGGAACACAAGCAAGCACACAGCATCAAAGTAAAGGAATCTAAAAAAAAAACTTCCCCCAAAACCAATCGGGGTGGAATGTGTGGGAACACACCACACGGCACAACGAATACCTAGAAACTTCAGAACTTCCCCCAACACCAGTCGGGGTGGAATGTGTGGGAACACACCACACGGCACAACAAATACCTAGAAACTTCAGAACTTCCCCCAACACCAGACGGGGTGGAATGTGGAGGCAAGGGCTCCACACAGAACTTGTAAAAACTCCAATCAGTAGTAGAAAAACAAAACATCAAACTTACCAGCGTTGAAGAAAATCTGCCAATCCTCACATCACAGGCAACACAGAACAAAAATCACCCAACTCACAGTAGTAAGAAAAATAAGGACTCAAGAACAGGCAAACAATAAAGCACTAAAATGTAGGAAATAGAAATATGCAAGTCTGTATATCATCATGATAGAAAAGTGCATAATAAGCATATAGTCATGATCCAAAAGCTGCAAATAATGGTACACAGTAATGACGTGCTGGGCGCAACAAATATGTAATAAGTACATCAGGCGTAATAAATATGTAATAAGTACATCAGATGTGCGTGTCACCCCAAATCAGTAGGACAAAATGACAAGCCCTGCTTGCTCCAAAGGTGGTGTCACAAACAAGGCATTAAGAGGGCACAAACTTCAGCAGGAACGGTGAATGAACACACTTCATGTTACCTTAAGATAAAAAGGTCCACAGTATTTGGGCTTGTCCCATGACTTTTCCTTCCGATATGCCAACTACGTAACTGGAGTTCAGGAAACTTGAAGAATTGAAGCAGTGCAGAAAACGTCTAAAAAAATACATAAATATTTCCCTCAAGTTGAAAGTTGTAAAGCAACCGGACCGCAGAAAGCTTCGAAAATCTTCATTGAGACAAACATGAATGGCAGAAGATGTTGAATGTAGGAGAAAACAGTGCACCAAAGACTGAAAGCTTTAGCCATTCACAAGATGGCTGCACGTAGGTGACGCCGTGCAGAATGGCTCACGGCACATTACAGCAGCTGGACATCCTGCAACAGCAACCAGGAACGGAGAAACAAGACGTCATGGAGGGAACACTGAAACAAGGCGCGACCAGTAAAGCAAGATGAGCATCACGTGCTGAAGAAAGCACGCGCATAATTCAAATTTAAACATGACTATAAAACTGCCAATTGTAACTGGGAAACCAGGGACCAAGTAATTGAAGTAAAGAATGTTGACTCCAGAAAAGCGCACACAAACACGAAAGCCACGGCTCCCCAGCACTTAATATCCTCATAATTCAGCGCTCACAAAGTATAACAAGTCTAAGCGTTGTGGTAATAAAAACTGCCTTTAACTTGACCAAGCTGGCACACTATTCCACATACACAGTGCACACAACCGGAAATCAAAAACGATGACAGCAGAGTCCTCAATAAAGTTAAAAGAGACTTGAGGATACGAGTAGAAGGAGGTTTCCACTTTAGACGGTACTCCCTGTAGTGATGCAGGTTGCAGCAGGTCCCTGGGCAACTTGGAAGGCACTCTCCCAATGTAGCAGGATGGGGTAGAAATCAAAATTTAAGGGAAGCTGGCAGGTTCGTGTTGCAGGAAAACAGGCAGGGATGTAGAAAGGTCCAGTACAGTTGAAGTGGACACAGCAGGGTTTAGCACACCCAGGTAGGGGGACACCAAGTAGAATCCTTAAATCCTGGCAGACATCAGGGCAGGCAGATAGGATGAGAAGCAGATAGCTGTCAGGCTGGTAGCAAGAACTGGACGCTGTTGTAAGAAACTGCACTCTTGGGAACACTGTCCCAAAGTGACAGGACAGGGACAGTGTCCCTAAGGAGAAGGGGAGGGAGTAGGAAGGTAGAGCAGGGACTGGCACTGAGAAGTTGGGGCGACCGATGTAGGGGTCACTGGTGGGGCTCACTCAGGAGTGCCAGTATGCTTTAAGTCTATAGCTTGAATTATTGAAGGTTCTTTACCTTGTAATGTCTTCAGGAAGTAAGTTTCAGTAGTTCATCACTCAGGTTCTTTTTCCAGATCGTCGCCAAAATATGATGTATATGGGTAGGTCCATTCCACGTAGTTTCTTTAAGAAGATTTATTCCAGGTTAAGATGTTATACAGAAGAGCCCCACCAGGAGCAGCCTCCCTGCTGCTCAGCCCTTACTCCAACTCTCTCTCATCCAACATTCCATAACCAGCTCTCACACCAACATTCCACTCCACAGACACACAGGCTTAGCAGCAGGTATAACAGTCAGTCTTCCATGACATTAACAAGAACAGTTTCTGTTTCAGGAGCGGGATGAAGTTTGTCTGGAAATCATGTCACTCACTAACTTCTCCATGACTTTGCTCGGATAAGGCAGTTTAGAAATTGACAAGTAGTTCCTGAGTTCTTGTTAGTTTTCCATGGAATTTGCTGAAAGTGGATTTGACAATGACATGTTTCAGCACTTATTTTTTGCTTTTGCTACCATCTAGTCTAAACCAAGTTAATGAAGCTGAAATGTGCCTTGCTTGAGTGTATTCCTTTCTTGTTTTGAATTCATCTATCTGAGCAGTATTGATATGGTTTTTCATTTGTTGCTTAGTTACTTTGATTCTCCAAGATGGGTTACTTCTCATTTGTGGCAATAATAACTTGCTTAGCCTTCAGCAACAACTATATGGAATCAATTGAAAATACATTTATTAAAGGTGAGCGGCAAATTCCGTTCCGCTCGCGGATCTTGCGAAATTTCGGCATTTTCGCGTTCCGCGCGGAACTCGAAAATGTTGAAACTTCCGCGATCCGCTGCAGAACAGAAATATGCAGGGCCGGATTCATTCTGGCATGATGCTCCTGTCACAAAAATTAAACCTCAACAGGAAGCACTTACAGATATAAATAAAGCAGGTGCCCGAGTTGAAGCTCAAATTCAGTAACGCATTATTTAGCCAAAACAATTTGTGAGCTAGGTCGAGGCTGGGCAGGTGTGCTTTTCTCCCCATATCTATCATCAGAAATTAGCTCTGATCCTTAATGGAGCTCTGTGCATCCATGATGTTCTCGAGCGCAATCCCCGTTTAGTTCCCGTGACCAGGAGTTTCTTTCTCCTCATCTGCTGCTCTGATTGGTCTCTGACCCTCTATAAACAAGAGGCATGTGAACTGCATGGAAGCCCCGCCCGTTTGGCACCGGCCCACACACCAGCGGTGTGCAACGTCTTCCCGCCCTTTCCCCCCCTATGATGGACAGCTCACTCGAGGGACCCCGGTACCCGTCAGCGTGGTGGCAAAGTTACAGACATACATGTTCACGGGAGCCAACTCTTCTGGCCTTTTACGCAGCTGTAGTGTAGGAAAAGCACTATACAGTTACCCAATGAGGTAGCACTTACTGATTAGCCAGTAGAAAGTACTCCAGTTGAGTAGAGGTATTGCACAAAACGGTGGCATCTTTTTGGATAAATATGCAGGGCAGAATTCATTCGGGCACAATGCTCCTGTCACAAAAATTAACCCTCAACAGGAAGCACTTACAGATATAAATAAAGCAGGTGCCCGAGTTGAAGCTCAAATTCAGCAACGCATTAATCAGCCAAAAATCTCCACGAGCACGCGAAATTTCCTGAGTTTGTGGAGTTTTTTTGCCGTTTCGCGAAATTATGCGAAAGGCAACTTCGCAAATTCCACCCGCCCCTAACATTTATCATACTTTTGTTCATATTTGTTATACAAAATCGTTTGTATAATCGGATGTGCTCCCACAACAACAGCTAATGTCTATGCTTCTCTCTTTACTCCAAGGGAGCTTGCTCCTAATTCATGTGTTTTCTTAGGGGGTTCGTCTATACTTTGGTCACATTAAGATGACTGTTTCATTGTGCTAGTATTTCTGATTTAGCAATAACAAAAATCACAGCTATCATTTCCTGCTTCTAAATGAAAAAGAGGATCATAGATCTAAATATATTGAATCACAAGCCAGAAGCTGGGTAGTTGTGCCCCCACTCCAATTATTTCAGCCATTTATTTTGAGGATGTTTGTATTCATCTTTTGTTTCCTAAGTTAATATGAGGCTTTTTTTTGGTTGATGTGTGAATAATACTATCATGTAAAAAAGAATTATAGTAACTTTTAAATTATTGCCGATTACCGCTTGACCATGTGTAAACTAGGGGTGGGCGGAATTTGCGTAGTCGCACTACGCAAAGCTCTGCAAAACGGTAAAAAATCTCAGCGAACACGCAGAAATTCTGCGAACACGCGGAATTGCTTGTTCCGCACGTTCGCGATGCTTTTTTCCTGTTTGCGAACGCTGTTTGCATGCTCTGGGGGAAATATCTCGCTAACACGCATTTTAAAAGCGCGAACAAGCAAAAAATTCCGCGAAGTCGCGGATCGCAGAATTTTTGGCAATTCCTCATTCTCCGTGGTATGCGAAATTACCCAAATTCCGCAAATTCAGCGAGGGGAACAGAATTTACCGCCCAGGCCTAGTGTAAACCTGCAATGCATCGTGTTTGTTGCAGACTTTGGGGGATATTCTCAAGAACGTGTGATAACTATCGCAAAATTTGCTTAACGCAACTTTGCACATCACAGTCTATTGCGATAAAATAACGCCGTGTCAACGTTGTATTCTCAACACGGCGGCACCATGTGATAGTCTCACAATAACGCACCAAATGACGCATTAAAATCAACACGACGCTGAAAAAATGCGGAAAACCAACGCGAAAAAAGTTGTGATGTGCCAAATCGCGAAACAAAAATCCGTGATAACCAGCGACAGGCCTGCAATCCCCACGCCTCATGCAGGTAAATGCACTATAAAAGCAGTGTAAAACAAATACAAAAACAAATTAACTGTGTAGCACCATGGATGCACACGGACCGAGTGCAGAGGACTACGCGAAACCCACAAGCCCCATAGACGACCAGTAAGGAACCTCGGGGTCGTGGAAGGCCAAGGAGAAGAGGACGAGGAAGACGTGGTTCAGTCCGCAGGAAAACGGGATCATCATCACGGAGGTGATAGAACACTACCAACAACTGTTCGTCACATCCAAAATGTCATTGACAACAAAGACGCAAATAGGGCAGACTATCTTGGACCATGGGAATGCAGATGCAGCATTGAGGAGGACAATGGAAGAGGTCAAGAGGCGCTGGAAGGGTGTGAAGGCCAGAACCAAGAAGAAACCCGATGCCAACATGAAAGCAGCAACGCAGCTTGGGCGTGGGGTTCCAGCAGTACACCAGGAGATGGATGACATGGAGAAAATGGTGGCCACAGTCAGCAGTCGGGATACGGTGCCAGGATTTGTGGCACCGGACACTGCTCAACATGACCTGACACAACATCAACAGGGTGAGTACCGATCAGGGACTGGGGGAACGGGGGGCGATAGGCACAATGGCACACATGTACAATTAAGCAGAGCACATTGCACACCCGCAATGACTCTGGATCATGTCCCTGACACCCGTGGCATACTGCAGCACACATACAAACAACAAGTAGGCCCCCATCCACAACGTGCCCAAAGGGGTCCCACCCACTCATCACCAATATCACAACCAACACATGTACACGTGCGAAACCCAGCAAAGAATCGCATTTTTGAGCCACACCGACAATGCAAGTGACACTACACAATGATTAGCACGGCTGCAGTCCAATCATCATGACACTGTGCACGCCACGACACTGAGGTGGCTGAGAGTGGACCACATCCGGAAAGGAGCAGGCCACACTCCGACACATCCACGTGCACAAACCACCCCTGATGCAACAAAACATCTGCAGACAAACCATGCCCAAGAGTCACACATCAACCAAGAGTCCAATATACCCAAGTCCCAAACATCCCAGCACTGTTGAAGCACAGAAGTCAAAAGCACACTGCCTGAAAGGGATAATGGGCAGCCAAATCTGAGAAGTAGGGGTGACTCACCCACAATGCAGCACATACACTTAGCAATAACAGCACATCAACATGATGACAATGTGGTATGAAGTGAAACACTCCCACGACAGAACAGAGGACACAACTGGTTCCGCCTGTGCATGGAAACTGGCCAATCACATCTGGCATAGCAGGAAACTGTGAGATGAAAATGTACGTGTACAACCTGACATCCGTCATGTAGTTCAAATGTCCACTGTCCCGCATCAAATAGTCAGCTCCTCCCAAACAGTCACAATGTACATTGTCATGCAGTCCCGAGGTAAACATGAACAATGCGTCAACATACATGTCAACACAATGTCAAAATACATCACCCCTTCACATAGCAGAGGTACAATTAACACCTCCTGCAGAGCAGACCAGACAACTCATCAGTGATGATGATGATGAGGACCTCCACACCTACGACACCGACACCCTACAAAAGCTCGTGGACATCTTAGGCAACCCACCTCCAGGAGCAAGGCAGCCCAGCTGCATCCAGAAGACCCCACCCCCTGCAGAGACCACACAGCAGGAAGCACACACCACCACCGATCGCTCCCATCACCTCACAGAAGCACACATCGCATTACACAGCCATGTGTTAGACTGCCAGAAGTAGGTGGCTGAACGGGTGGGGTTCAAACTCATGGCAAACAAACTCGATTACATACGTGGGTGTCTAATTCCCATCAGGGACCACTTACACTCACCAATGGACACACACACTGCGACATAGTCACACGCATTTGCACATTTCCAGTACTGAACCACGCCCAGACCCACGGGACAATCATTCACACCCTTACGCTGGACTTGCGTACACCGGCCCAGTCCACTCCTCTTACGTATGAAGAGGGGATGACAGAGCTACATGTACAAGGTCTTACCCACTGCCTGGGGTGACATGGTTGTGTCCGCTGTACAACGCACAATGTAATGTGGTAGGGCCCGGGGCCATCATGCATATGTAATGAGCACACGGACACACTTTGATAGTCAGTTGAACTGGCTACGGGCACATGCGCCCGGCCACTCTTTATTACCAGGGTCACCTGACCAGTGACGCCTGTACTGGATGGATGTGGGGTGAATGTGAGCCAGTCCTCAGGGAGTGGTTGGTGTTGGGAACAACTTGAACAGTGTTCACCATTAAAGTGGAAACAGAAAACACCAACATAACACAAACATCTGCGTAGATTCATGTTGACAGCCAGAGCAAGTACAGAGGTCACCCAATATCCAATTAGAAGGGTCGGTGAGTCACAGTGCACTGAGGTAGGGGCACCAGAGCTGATCATGCTCATGTGAAGAAATAGTCCAAGATTTCATCTCTTTGGGATATTCCTGCTGCAGTTGCAGTAGGGTGTGTTGCACCTGTCACATCTTCCCTATCATCATCCCAGGTCTTTCCCACCGCATGAGGTGACATAGCTGCATCAGCAGTCCACAGCACGTACCTCATCCATAGCTCCTGGTGTGTAGCTGGACTACCACCTCCAGTTTGCATTGCTGCCTTCTGGTTGTTGCCTCCTGTCGTCCCATTGTCCATGACTTCACCCCTCCGCACACTGGCCACATCTTCCCCATCATCGTCCCAGGTCTTCCCCACTGCCTGAAGTGACATTGTTGCGTGAGCTGTCCACATAAAAAAAGATCTATGGGAAAGGGTTCATGATTTGTGGTGCACTGAGTTGGTGGCACCTAAAGAGCTGAGCAGGGTACCAAACTGATGATGGCATCCAAGACATGTGTGAGCAATTCGGATAGTCTGGTTGTCAGACTCTTATGACTCTGACAGTTGTTGGTTGGAGGTGGTCCGGTCGGTGCTGGTGTGTGAATCCTGCGGTGATGTGTTGTCCGGGCAGGCCAGGACTCCATTTAATGTGTGAGCCCTGGTGGACCGCAGTTGAGGCTGGAGGCAGCGGACAGCGCAGGGCCACAGACACATGGCATTGATGAGCCCCAGGCCATCGACACAGAGGCCATCCAATAGTCAATCAGACAAGGTCCATTACTTGAGCTGCACAGAGTTAGTGGCCTGGGATGCACTGCGGGCGGCACAGGCACTGGTGCACTGAGGTAGGGCCACACGAGCTGAGCGGGTCGTCGTTGATGTTCAAGGAGAATGTCGCAAAGTTTTTTGGGGGACAGTGGAAGGTGTCCTTCCAGGGCATGATGCAGAGGGCAGAAGCAAGCCAAAACAGGCAAATGGAGGAGTAGAATGCTACAGACTCCTTTTTACCACCAAGTCAGTATCAGCTACATGATGATGAAGACAAACCCCAGGCCATAGACTCAGGTGCCAGCAAAGTTCAACCAGGGAGTGTCCATGTATTTCGGGGGACAGAGTCAGTGGCACCAGGGCTGAAAGGGGGTGCAGTCTGCGATGAGGCCTGTACAATGATACAAACACTGCTGTAATTAAATCAAGGCTCAGATCCAAATGTTTAACCTACTGGACCGCAGTGTAGGATGGAGGCAGCGGTCAGCAAGGGCCTACAGCCACGTGTCGTTGGCTTGCGATGCACAGAGTTAGTGGCACCAGAGCAGTTGTTGGTAGTGTTCGATCACCTCCGTAACGAGGATCCTTTTTTCCTCCGGACTGAACCATGTCTTCCTCTAACTCCTGTCCTTATGTACAGTGATACGAACTCTGCCATACAGAAATCAAGACTCAGTTCCAAGTGTGTGACCTACTTGACCGCA
Organism: Triturus cristatus; assembly: GCF_964204655.1. Classification (NCBI taxonomy): domain Eukaryota; kingdom Metazoa; phylum Chordata; class Amphibia; order Caudata; family Salamandridae; genus Triturus; species Triturus cristatus. Next base: position 507,144,006 of record NC_140591.1, read on the forward strand.
GTGTAGGCCGAAGGCAGTAGTCAGCAAGGGACCACAGAGAGGTGTAGTTTGGATGCTATGCACAGAGTTGGTGTCACCACATCGAAGGGAGTACAGTGATATAAAATCAGCCAAAAAGTGTGTGCTCTGCCATTGTGTGGAAATGTGGATTTTCCTGATCAGTTATGTCCCCTATCTTGGACCCCAACGGTTCTATGTGCATGTTACAAGTACATGTATGTTCCCTCCAGTTCCAGTTTTGATGACGCAAACACATGTGCATCCACTGTCAACATGTCCTCTGTCAGATCCGCCATCAATGGGCTGGATATTCGATTCCTAAGCATGAAAGGCCACCGACTTTATATGGCTAAGTTACTCCATTCTTACAGTTCAGGCAAGTAGGCCCGATTCTGTCTTCAAAGCCTTTCATTGCTCTCTGTATCTGACAGCTTCAGCTTGAGCTCGCATCTGTATCCATGAACTTTGTCCTACTCCCTGTGCAGCTAACGGTGCCTGCCTCGGCCAGTTTTCGCCTGCCTGCCAAGAAGCTGTATTTCACCTTCGAATTATCTATTTTGCTCTTCAGCCGATGCATTCCTGTCTAGTGATTTAGGTAAACATTTCCCTTAGCTCACAAGCAAAGGACTCAGCCTTTCCGTCCTCCTGCAAGTGATTCATAGCCCTGCTGCCATGGAAAGTTTTCTGCCCCTCGCATCTCATATAGACACTTAGGCGTTTGTGCACGCACACAGTCAGTATAGACTAGATTCTGTCCGAGAGTCCTTCCTTGTGGATAACATAGTTCTTTAAACATAGGATGTTAGATATGATTTGGGATTAGGTTGACTTGACCCCCCAGACTTCTCGTCTCCACATGTAGAGCTAAATGTCAAGTCCCTTCACCCCCTAGTTGCACGTCACTCACACGTCATGCTGCTGCGCGCGCATCTATGCCAAGTATTATCTTATAGATCCACCTATGTCTGATAATCCTAACCAATCATGTTTCTTTTATTCCTTATTACGCCTAGTTTCGATTACGTACCCATTTTGTCACTTTTCTTATCAAATGTTACGCCTTCTACATTCGTTTCATTGTAATGCACTTATTATAAAAATACATGACTGTCAATAAAGTATTGTACTTCACTTCCTGAACCCTCGTGGTGACGGAACCTGAAGGCCGCGACTCGAGTCGGCCATTTTGAGTGGAATAAAGCCCATTTAGAAAACCTCTTATACCACGGATTCTGCCTCTTGTTATTTTGAGCTATTTTACTTTATTTTAAGATTCTGTATGAAATTCAGTCCGGTAAAGAAGATTTTATTTACCACATAATGGCGCCCGAACAGGGACACTTTCTCATCTCACGCGCCGGCGGTGCGTTGCAGGCCCGGTCTCCTGCCACAGCTGGACGGACCATAAACGCGTACCAACAGGATTTCCTGTAAGCTCCCTCCGGTCAAGCGGGGGCGACTGAGGCTGCGATCAACCCAGACGAGGCGGTGAGAAGTGCGAAGTATCCCAACCAGAGCCTAGCTGAGAGAGCAAGATCCGAGGTATACAGAGGCCCACCAGATATTTCGAAATCCCGATGTCCAGAGGGTCCGCTGTCCGCAGTCATCGAGTCCTGTCCATTCTCTGAGGCCTTCCGTTTCAAGGAGCTACTCGGTGAGTACCATCGCCGGGGAGGCGTGTTGACGCGCACATAGGTTGTGCCGGTCAAGACGGATTTGGGTACACAAATCCGGTCTGCACTGTTTAGCAGTGTATATGTACTGTTTAGCAGTATATCAAGTATTCCGAAGTATGCAGTTATTGTCAAGAATTCAGCGTGGTGATTAGTTAGGCAGACTGTCATCATTGTCGGTCATTGTTAAATGTTTAATGTTTAATGTTTTCAGAAATGTCTTGCATATTGTGGTATGAATGATTGTTCATTGTACACTGTTCATTATTGGGTTTTTTTTCGTATTAAGTAAGTTCAAGAGTAAGTATCAGATCAGTTGTCAATATGCCGCTCTTCTCGAAGTTAAGGCAGATTACTACCAGAAAAGGGGTGCTTGAAGAAGCAGTTCCTATCCCTCCTAGGGACACTCCAGGGCATTTTATGTACCATAAACATGGCTTAGATGCCATATTGTTTCTTGATCTATGGGTAGATTATACCAAGGAATTGCCGGAAAGTCAAAGGTGGCCCGTAGCGGGAACCTGGGATGCAGAATGCATCCTGAAAGTGGAGGAAGAGTTATGGAAAAGAAAGGTCAGACAATCACAGAAAGACGCTGTTGAGTTATGGCGTAAAGAAACTCATAGACGAACAGAAAAAGCACGTAGACAAGAAGAGAGGAGTAAAGAAAGTTCAAATAAAGTTCAAGAAAATCTATTAATTAAGGAAGGTATCCGAGTGAAATCAGAACAAGTAAATAGACAAAGAAATGCCCTTATGAATGGTATGTATCCCCTTCTAGCTGAAGGACTACCTAAGGCTGCTCCACAGATGCCAAAAGACTTGCCACCCCCATTATTTCCAATTAAGGTACATCCAAAGGGGCATCCCAGAACCGCAGAAGATGTTTTTCTTTCCTCATATCTAGACGACGCAGCTCCCGAGTATGCTAACGCCGCACCACATAGACCGTCTGGTGTAGGTGTTCAACGTCAGGATCAGGTATCTGTCCCCGTGCAACAGCAAGTCCCGACACAAGCTTCGGCAAGCACATCTGTTTCCGCATCTGTCTCCGCAGTCGACTCTACAGAGGTATCGACACCCATAGTTGCTGTGTCACGTTCAACGAACCCATTCACACCCGACGCCCCAGATGGGGCCACGGGAGGTGCTAGCATTACCTTTACACCACCTAGAATAAATAAACTTGTCTTTCAAGAGTCAGCACATTCACGTACACCTAAATTCGTAAGTGAACGTACGCTTAAGGAACTCCTTGTAAATTGTAGATATGACCCGGTAGTTGGTAAAGAGGACGAAATGGTCCTGGCATCATTACGTATCAGGCGAGCCGCAGAGTATTTAGCAAGGTTACCAGGAATGACTACGCATCTAGATAACATATATCATTTTGTTCAAACAGGACGAGATCCAGGATGTATTAACAGAGCTATGGAATTCCAGAAAGTAGAAATACAGGGGGAACTGTTACGTTTCCTCATAAACTGTGTGATTAGAAATCAAGACCGCCCGGGGGTAGACCCGAATGCAATGCTTATTCTTACAAGATGGAGTCAGAATATATCAGAAGGGAGACACGATAAGCAAAATTGTATAATAGCCATGTGCCGAAAAATCCGTAAAGAAATAGAGCGTATTCATGAAGAAAGATTGGGAACAGACGAGTTTGAGCAAGATGAAGTATCCGAATCAGGGAATTCCGCAAGACACTCAGAGACCATAGCCTATGTAGGCAGAGGAGGATCCTGTGATAATGCTAGATGTTTTTCTGATCCCATACACTCAGTATGCCCAAATAATAGCAGAACGTATCCGACGCCTATAATAAATCTGAAGTCTCCTGAACATTCGTTTCAAGCCGCAGATAAAATACTACGAGAACGAAGGGGTTACCACCTCCTCGATTCCATGGATGAGCAAGAATTAGCCAGATCAGCCGTTCACTGGATTGACAGTCCTGAAAAATACGGTGATGAGACCGTAGCACACACGTTTTTTAATCTCAGTATAGATGAACTACGTTTAGCTGGAATCTATATGATTCAGCAACTCCTCATATTATATAAGAGCCAACATGCTGACCCTGGTCCTTTGCCTGATATATTAACGGAACTACTCACGAACAGATGGAGAGGTTCTAGTAACAAGCTAATTAAAGAGATATTAGTGTCACGTAAGCAGTACGTCCTTTTTGTAAGTCCGGATTCTCTCTCGCCGCCCCGCAGAGAAAGAGCGCCGTACTATATGGATAGACAAAATCCCCTACGAGAAGTGCACCCAATAAAAGGCGAAGACAATGAGTTTCACCGTGTATTTGTTTACACACCCATATCGAAAATGGAATTATTAGAAATGAAAAAAGTAGTACCTAGTCATGACAAAGACCCAGCGGGTTTCCACCGAGAAATTAAAGACATGTTACTGATGGGAGAGTATACCTTTCCTGATATTATGACGATATTAAAGGTGCTTTTGCCTGCTGGCATTTATGAAAAACTGAAAGAAAAAGAGTGGGAAGTGGGTGACCAAAAGATAGACTGGACAGCATTAGCAGAGGAAGAAAGGGGCCGAACTGCAGGTTCAGGGCTCGGGGATAAAGTTAAACTGTTACCAGGTTTACTAGTACAGGTACTGCCACGTTTATTAACTACAAAAAAGGAAGATTGGGGTGCAATCACAGCCTGCAAACAAAAACAAGATGAAGACACAAGCGACTATTATGCTCGATTTGAAAAATGTTTTGGTATAAATAGTGGTATAAAAGCAAGTAGTGACTCATATCCACATTTATTTGTGACAAAATTAGTGGAAAATGCATTGCCTCCAGTAAAGAATAGAATATTGAAATTCGAGAGTACCTGGCAAAGTAACACTCCGTCGCAAATGCTACAAATGTTACAGTATCATCACAATAGAATTAGGGATGAACAAGAACACGAGCATAGACGCATGAAGGATACAAAAATGAAAATGCTAGTTTCTCAGACAGTACCAGCAGATGGTCACAAAAAGGGTGTGACACATTCTGGTGATTCTGCAGTTCCTGTAAAGGGAACCTGCAATTACTGTAAACAACTGGGCCATTATGTACACGATTGTCCAGTCCTGAAACGTAATATAGCTACAGGTATTGCAAAGGAGAGACCACGATTAGTTAGACAAGATCAGAATGAACAAGGAGCTATGCAGCATGGACAGTCCATGCCAGTTCAACAACAGTCCATGCCAGCCTCACAGCAACCCATACAGTTTGTGCCAGCTGCACCACCGTTGCCTGCTACTGCCACACAAACCACAACACGACAAATGTATCAGACTGCACAGTATGAATACCCTGAGTATCAGCGTTACGCATGAACCAGCCTAGAGAGGGAAGTCGACTTACCGCTTATCGAGATTCCTGTAGATCAAGAAGGACCTTATGTACATAGTGAATTATTAGGTCAAGATAGAAAATTCTTACTCGATACAGGGGCAAGTCGAACAACCATAAAACGTAGTGAAGTTCCAGGGGCACCCCTCTCAGGCTCTCAAAATGTTTCCCTTGGTTTTTCAGGAAAACCTATTGTTAATGAAGTATCACAGCCTCTACCACTTACGATAGGACCTTTGACACGAACTACAGATTTATTGCTTACTAAATCATGCCCAGAAAATCTGTTAGGAATTAAAACTCTGAAAGCACTAGGAGCCATAATATGTTGTTCTCCGGAAGGAGTAAGGTTGTTTTTACGTGATTTTAAAGGTCACTATGTGTCTAGAGACATGGATCCCCGACTACAGACTTTACCAGTACATCTATGGGCACAAGGCCCTACGGATGTTGGCTGCATGAACATTACACCCTATCGAGTCACACTGAAAGCAGGAGTGGTACTACCACGAATGCGACAATACAAGTTACCGCATGATGCTGTAGTGGCTTTGCTGAAAATCATTGATGAGCTGATTGCCCAGGGAGTAGTTGTAGAAACAGACTCCAATGTATGTAATTCACCGATAATTCCGATTGGTTATTGATTTGCGTGAACTAAACAAGTGCATTGTACCACAATTCCCTGTGGTCCCTGATATATCATCATTGTTGACAGCAATTGATTCCGAAGCGACATTCTTTACTGTAATCGATCTCAAGAATGCCTTTTTCAGCGTCCCAATAGATCCGGAAAGCCAATACTTGTTCGGATTCAGTTTAAATGGGCGCAGCTTTAAATTCTCACGCGCTCCCCAAGGATTCACAGAAAGCCCCAGCATCTACAGCCAAGCACTGAAAAGAGAACTTGACAGTATCCACATGCCAGTCAATACTGCACTGCTTCAATATGTCGATGATCTGCTGATCACAGCGAGAAGCGAGCCAGAATGTGAAAAAGCTTCTCTGACAGTTTTACATTTCCTAGCCGACAAGGGGCACAAGGTGTCTCCTTCTAAGCTGCAATTCTGTGTCCAGCGAGTTATTTATCTTGGTCACTCGCTGTCCAAGGAGGGAAGGCAGCTTACACCAGATCGCATCCAGTTAATTGCTAACATGTCAATACCCCAGACACAAAAGGAGGTGCGGGCTTTCATAGGCCTCACTTCATATTGTAGGCAGTGGATCCCTCAGTACGCATTTCTAGCAAAACCACTCATTCAGTTAACCACACAGGAGGCAGCCACATCGACTGTTCTCCCTTGGACTCAGGAACATACACAAGCTTTTGAAAGCCTAAAGGAAGCTTTATGCCAAGCACCTGTTTTAGCAACACCATGTTATAGCAAACATTTTACACTCTTTGTTACAGAACGCGAAGGTACTGCCTTGTCAGTACTCACGCAGGATCAAGCAGGATCACGCAAGCCATGTGCTTATTTTTCCAGTACATTAGATCCCGTAGCTCAGGCTTTGCCTGCATGCCTGAAATCAGTGGCAGCGACAGCTTTAGCAATCAGACAAAGCGATGCCATAGTATTAGGACACCCATTGACAGTACAAGTACCACATGCAGTAGAGGTTCTTGTGAACCGAACACAAACACAACACTTGACCATAGCAAGACTTACCGGTTATGAACTGACATTGTTTCAACCACACATAGAGATCCGACGGTGTAATACATTGAATCCTGCTACACTATTACCTGTAATTGGAACAGACCCACTAGCTCATGATTGTGTTGAAATCATTGAAATAAAGACGAAACCTAGACAAGACTTGACAGACGTTCCATTGTTAGATCCAGACCTGACGTTGTATGTAGACGGATCATGCATGAGAGCAAGTACAGGAGACTTAGTGGCCGCGTATGCAGTCACAACAGACACTGAAGTTATTGAGACAAATTGTATAGATACTTTGTCAGCCCAAGCAGCAGAACTTATTGCTCTAACACAAGCCTGTATTCAAGCCACAAATAAGAAAGTTAATGTATACACTGACTCACGTTATGCATTCGGAGTTGTACACGACTTCGGCGTGCTATGGCGAGAGAGAGGTTATTTAACCTCCCATGGTGCCCACATTCAGCACGGACCCCTCATTCATGCTTTGTTAGACGCAATACATCTACCCACTGCTATATCGATTATGAAATGTAAAGCACACACGAAGGTTACTGATACCATTTCTCAAGGCAATGATTTAGCTGACAGAACAGCTAAACAGACTGCTCAGAATCGCACATTAGACATGACAAAGCCAATAGTTCAGACACCAACACAGTGTATGACAATTAAGGATCCCGCACTTGACGTAATTGACATACAGACACATGCCACAGCAGAAGAAATAAAGAAGTGGACTGAACTAGGAGGGATCCAGACAGATCATGGATGGATGACGAAGGAGAAATCTGTATGGTTTCTCCCTGATTCCATGGTTCAAGCCATTATAGCTACAGTTCACAGTCCAGCACATTTAGGAGAGAAGGCTATGTTAGACAGCATTCAGCACATTTGGTTCAACAAACATTTACGAGCAGCAGCTAAACAAAAAGTTCGTACCTGTATGATATGTTGTCAGTTTAATCCAGGAAAGAGTGTTCCCGTAGAGCAGGGTGGATTTCAGCCTCCTGACCATCCTTTTGAAGTCCTCCAGATGGATTATATTCAGATGGAACGTTGTCGAGGATTCAAATATGTTCTCGTAGTTGTCTGCGCTCTCTCCCGTTGGACAGAGGCGTATCCCGTATCAGATTACACTGCCCCGACTACTGCCAAGCAGCTAGTTCGAGAATTCTTCCCACGGTACGGTTTACCACGTGTTGTATATTCAGATAACGGCCAGCCTTTCTCATCCGAATTAATGAAACATGTCTCGCTTTTGTTGGGATATCAGTGGAAATTCCACTGTGTCCGACACCCCGAGGCAGCAGGTCTCGTGGAACGACATAATCAACTTTTAAAAATCAGACTGTCTAAAATATGTCAGGAAAAAGGTGTGGACTGGATAGTAGCTTTACCAGTTGCGCTATTTTACATGAGGATGGTAGCACACTCTCGAACAGGGCTATCACCTTATGAGGTGATCTTTGGTAGACCACCGAATATGTGGGGGACGCCTATACCCCGTAAAATAACTGATGTTGACTGTAATATGCTGACAGATTACCTGGCTTCCTTGATGTCTGCACTACAATCTTGTCGTTCACAGGTAATCGCAGCTTTTCCCGACAACACCGAGGTGAAACCTCATGATGTAATTCCCGGCGATTATGTTCTCGTCAGGAATTTTGATCGGAAAACCCAACTGGAGCCAAGGTGGAGGCTTCCTAAGTTGGTCCTGCTGACGACCAGAACAGCTGTGAAGATCGAAGGAAGAAAAGGATGGGTGCATTCCAGCCATATAAAAAAATTTCATGGACTTCCTCCTGACACAAACAGTACTCCCCGTGTGTCTTCCCCCATTGACTCAAAGCTACCTTTGGCTGAGGCCAGTAGCACCGAACTCTATAAACAGAAACTCAGGTCCAGATCCAAGCTGTCGGACGATTTGATTGTTTAAGTCCTCTCCAAGGTGAAGCGGTTGAATCTGTCCCGACATGTATCCCTTAGGTCTGAATCATGTAGAGTCCAGAATCATAATGAAACGACATGCTTATTGTAAATTACTGCGTAACCACTGTATTGTGACTTTATTAATTTTGTTTTCCTTGAGTTTTTTAATAGTTACTGCAAGCATATTGTTGCATATGTATTATCCTGTTTCTAAACGTACTTTCAATATAACTGATGAACATTCTTTTAGTGAATTACCCCCACATGAGTTGTCCTATAGACTTGCGCTGCGCAACAACACCTTCATTAGTATGTTACATCATTCCCATCAGACTAGTAATGCCACCAATTGTTGGGTGTGTGGCCGACTCCCTCCCTATCAGAATAACAAAGGAGTTCTGCCTTTCTTTCCACATCCGTTCACACACAATGGCTCCTGTGGAGCATGGTTTAGTTTATTAAATTCCATAGACCCAGACACAGCAGTTTATCAACAACATTGGATATGGGGAAATCTGAATCTAGTTTTATTCAAAGTCTGTCACCCTAATAAGGAGGGTCACCCCAGTAGAACAGGAACTGATTTAGAAAATGAAGTGTATAAATTAGGTAATTTTACGCCTAATCTTATGATTTTGAATGTCAAAACCGAAGTTGAACTAATTCTGCCCACTATGTCAGTATTTCCAGTTAAGGGTGAATTATGTGTAAGAAAAGTTGGTTCCATACACATGGGCCATAGCCAATGCGTTACTACAGTAGAATATAGTGATCAAGGTAAATCTTCATTTAGAGCTTCTCGCCATTCTTACTTTATATGTGGTCAGACTGCATATATGCGTCTGCCTCTAGATTGGGATGGTACCTGTTACATAGCATTCCTTTTGCCACCTGTTTTTCTAGCTCCCCCTGATTATTATCGAAATATTCATTTAGTACACAATAGAGAGCGAAGAGATCTCCCAGTTGTCGATTATACTGAGACGGCATGGGACAAGTATGTAGATTTCAATAAAGGTATCTTTCCCTATATAGGTACAATATCAAATAGTAAACTGATACGCAGACTAACCAAGACTCTTGAAGCTGTAGTAAACGAGACTATAGCCGCCCTAGGCAATCTGACAGAAGAACAATCAGTGATGAGAATTGTTGTTCTCCAGAATCGTCTTGTCCTTGACGTCATCCTGGCCGATAGGGGCGGAGCTTGCAGGGTCATCGGATCCAGCTGCTGCATATTTATACCAGAAAATTCGCCATCTGTATATAAAGCTATAACACGCCTTCATAAGATTGTGAGCCAGATACACGAGAATCCAGGCATTTGGACTTGGTCCAGTTGGTTTTGGAATACGGTATCAGCCTGGGGATGGAGGGTTCTATCCGTCCTAGGTATTGGCCTTCTTATGCTCTTCAGTTGTTGTTTATGTCTGCAATGTGGACCAGCGATTTGTGGTCTGTGTGCCACATCATGCATTCCATATCACAGTTCTCGTTTAAAATGCCGGAAGAAGAAGGAAGAAGAAATGATGCTCCATGAACAAATCGATGGAATGATGAAAATTGATATCTCTTGAAGGGCAAGTAGGGGACAAGGAGGGAATGTGGAAATGTGGATTTTCCTGATCAGTTATGTCCCCTATCTTGGACCCCAACGGTTCTATGTGCATGTTACAAGTACATGTATGTTCCCTCCAGTTCCAGTTTTGATGACGCAAACACATGTGCATCCACTGTCAACATGTCCTCTGTCAGATCCGCCATCAATGGGCTGGATATTCGATTCCTAAGTATGAAAGGCCACCGACTTTATATGGCTAAGTTACTCCATTCTTACAGTTCAGGCAAGTAGGCCCGATTCTGTCTTCAAAGCCTTTCATTGCTCTCTGTATCTGACAGCTTCAGCTTGAGCTCGCATCTGTATCCATGAACTTTGTCCTACTCCCTGTGCAGCTAACGGTGCCTGCCTCGGCCAGTTTTCGCCTGCCTGCCAAGAAGCTGTATTTCACCTTCGAATTATCTATTTTGCTCTTCAGCCGATGCATTCCTGTCTAGTGATTTAGGTAAACATTTCCCTTAGCTCACAAGCAAAGGACTCAGCCTTTCCGTCCTCCTGCAAGTGATTCATAGCCCTGCTGCCATGGAAAGTTTTCTGCCCCTCGCATCTCATATAGACACTTAGGCGTTTGTGCACGCACACAGTCAGTATAGACTAGATTCTGTCCGAGAGTCCTTCCTTGTGGATAACATAGTTCTTTAAACATAGGATGTTAGATATGATTTGGGATTAGGTTGACTTGACCCCCCAGACTTCTCGTCTCCACATGTAGAGCTAAATGTCAAGTCCCTTCACCCCCTAGTTGCACGTCACTCACACGTCATGCTGCTGCGCGCGCATCTATGCCAAGTATTATCTTATAGATCCACCTATGTCTGATAATCCTAACCAATCATGTTTCTTTTATTCCTTATTACGCCTAGTTTCGATTACGTACCCATTTTGTCACTTTTCTTATCAAATGTTACGCCTTCTACATTCGTTTCATTGTAATGCACTTATTATAAAAATACATGACTGTCAATAAAGTATTGTACTTCACTTCCTGAACCCTCGTGGTGACGGAACCTGAAGGCCGCGACTCGAGTCGGCCATTTTGAGTGGAATAAAGCCCATTTAGAAAACCTCTTATACCACGGATTCTGCCTCTTGTTATTTTGAGCTATTTTACTTTATTTTAAGATTCTGTATGAAATTCAGTCCGGTAAAGAAGATTTTATTTACCACAATTGCATAATTAAGACTCAGTTCCAAATGTGTGACCGCAGTGTAGGCCGGAGGCAGCGGTCAGCGCAGGCCAACCGCTGTTCAGCAAGCTCCTCCTTGAACTCACGACATTGAAATGGCATGTGGAGATGACTTGTGGTTGACGTAGGTAGAAGCACCAGAGCTGAGCAGGTGTGCAGCCGGACTGGATTTGATTGGTGTGACCGCAGTGTAGGCAGCACACAGGTGACCCCGTGGTGCTGGACTGCTGTGTAGGAGGAAGGCGTAGTCAGCAAGGGCCCACAAACACGTGTGGTTGGAACGCTATGCACAGAGGTGGTGGCACCACATTAAATGGAGTATAGTGATTTAAACTTTGCATTAATATGTGTACTTGGCCATTGTATAATCAAGACTCAGGCATTTAAGAGTCCTAAAGTTAGGAATCCTAACTTTACCACTCCTAAACTGAGAAAAATCCTAACTTTACAACTTTAGGTATTCACAGAAGGCATTTAGGAGACCTAAAGGTAGGAGTCCTAACTTTACTACTCCTAAACTGAGAAAAATCCTATCTTTAAGGCTTTCGGTATTCACAGAAGGCATTTAGGAGTCCTAAAGTTAGGACTCCTACCTTTACTACTCCTAAACTGAGAAAAATCCTAATTTTAAGGCTTTCGGTATTCACAGAAGGCATTTAGGAGTCCTAAAGTTAGGAGTCCTAACTTTACTACTACTAAACTGAGAAAAATCCAAATTTTAAGGCTTTCGGTATTCACAAAAGGCATTTAGGAGTCCTAAAGTTAGGACTCCTAACTTCTGTGAATACCGAAATGAGTAAGTACCTTCTCTGAATACCAAAATGAGTAAGTGCCTTCTGTGAATACCAAAATGGTAGTAAGTTTTGGATTTTGTCTTAAGTTAGTTCAGTGTTACAACAAACAATTGATGGACGGAATGCTGACAATGCAGACATTCTCCCCCAGTCAAGAGATCTGGGTTAAATCCATTGTTCTTTTGCCCACTACACCACCCCAGTTTAGACATGGCCATATGCAAATCAGTCTTGACCCTGTGCCTCATGGGAACAGTCCAGCCCGAACTGCCAAGCCATGTCTTCCCTGGACCGGAATCAAGCATCCTAGGACCGGTTTCTGGCTATCAGCCGTCATCAGCCAGGATAGCTTGACTCCAGTGGCGTAGTGAGCACGGGTCCCACGTCTGGGAATACCCATCCCACTTAGGGCGAAAAGCGTTACAACAAACAATTGATGGACGGAATGCTGACAATGCAGACATTCTCCCCCAGTCAAGAGATCTGGGTTAAATCCATCGTTCTTTTGCCCACTACACCACCCCAGTTTGGACATGGCCATATGCAAATCAGTCTTGACCCTGTGCCTCATGGTAACAGTCCAGCCCGAACTGCCAAGCCATGTCTTCCCTGGACCGGAATCAAGCATCCTAGGACCGGTTTCTGGCTATCAGCCGTCATCAGCCAGGATAGCTTGACTCCAGTGGCGTAGTGAGCACGGGTCCCACGTCTGGGGATTAAACCCAGATCTGTGACTGGGGGTGAGTGTTTTGCCATTGTGCAATATTCCGTCCATCATCTTGTGTGTTTTGCTGTTCACCCTATGTGGGAAGGGTATGCCCAGACGTGGGTCCCGTGCTCACTACGCCACTGGAGTCAAGCTATCCTGGCTGATGACGGCTGATAGCCATTAACCGGTCCTAGGATGCTTGATTCCGGTCCAGGGAAGACATGGCTTGGCAGTTCGGGCTGGACTGTGCCCATGAGGCACAGGGTCAAGACTGATTTGCATATGGCCATGTCTGAACTGGGGTGGTGTGGTGAGCAAAATAACGATGGATTAAACCCAGATCTGTGACTGGGGGTGAGTGTTTTGCCATTGTGCAACATTCCGTCCATCATCTTGTGTGTTTTGCTGTTCACCCTATGTGGGAAGGGTATGCCCAGACGTGGGTCCCGTGCTCACTACGCCACTGGAGTCAAGCTATCCTGGCTGATGACGGCTGATAGCCAGAAACCGGTCCTAGGATGCTTGATTCCGGTCCAGGGAAGACATGGCTTGGCAGTTCAGGCTGGACTGTTACCATGAGGCACAGGGTCAAGACTGATTTGCATATGGCCATGTCTGAACTGGGGTGGTGTGGTGAGCAAAATAACGATGGATTAAACCCAGATCTGTGACTGGGGGTGAGTGTTTTGCCATTATGCAACATTCCGTCCATCATCTTGTGTGTTTTTCTGTTCACCCTATGTGGGAAGGGTATGCCCAGATGTGGGTCCCGTGCTCACTACGCCACTGGAGTCAAGCTATCCTGGCTGATGACGGCTGATAGCCAGAAACCGGTCCTAGGATGCTTGATTCCGGTCCAGGGAAGACATGGCTTGGCAGTTCGGGCTGGACTGTTCCCATGAGGCACAGGGTCAAGACTGATTTGCATATGGCCATGTCTGAACTGGGGTGGTGTGGTGAGCAAAATAACGATGGATTAAACCCAGATCTGTGACTGGGGGTGAGTGTTTTGCCATTGTGCAACATTCCGTCCATCATCTTGTGTGTTTTGCTGTTCACCCTATGTGGGAAGGGTATGCCCAGACGTGGGTCCCGTGCTCACTACGCCACTGGAGTCAAGCTATCCTGGCTGATGACGGCTGATAGCCAGAAACCGGTCCTAGGATGCTTGATTCCGGTCCAGGGAAGACATGGCTTGGCAGTTCGGGCTGGACTGTTCCCATGAGGCACAGGGTCAAGACTGATTTGCATATGGCCATGTCTGAACTGGGGTGGTGTGGTGAGCAAAATAACGATGGATTAAACCCAGATCTGTGACTGGGGGTGAGTGTTTTGCCATTGTGCAACATTCCGTCCATCATCTTGTGTGTTTTGCTGTTCACCCTATGTGGGAAGGGTATGCCCAGACGTGGGTCCCGTGCTCACTACGCCACTGGAGTCAAGCTATCCTGGCTGATGACGGCTGATAGCCAGAAACCGGTCTTAGGATGCTTGATTCCGGTCCAGGGAAGACATGGCTTGGCAGTTCGGGCTGGACTGTTCCCATGAGGCACAGGGTCAAGACTGATTTGCATATGGCCATGTCTGAACTGGGGTGGTGTGGTGAGCAAAATAACGATGGATTAAACCCAGATCTGTGACTGGGGGTGAGTGTTTTGCCATTGTGCAACATTCCGTCCATCATCTTGTGTGTTTTGCTGTTCACCCTATGTGGGAAGGGTATGCCCAGACGTGGGTCCCGTGCTCACTATGCCACTGGAGTCAAGCTATCCTGGCTGATGACGGCTGATAGCCAGAAACCGGTCCTAGGATGCTTGATTCCGGTCCAGGGAAGACATGGCTTGGCAGTTCGGGCTGGACTGTTCCCATGAGGCACAGGGTCAAGACTGATTTGCATATGGCCATGTCTGAACTGGGGTGGTGTGGTGAGCAAAATAACGATGGATTAAACCCAGATCTGTGACTGGGGGTGAGTGTTGTGCCATTGTGCAACATTCCGTCCATCATCTTGTGTGTTTTGCTGTTCACCCTATGTGGGAAGGGTATGCCCAGACGTGGGTCCCGTGCTCACTACGCCACTGGAGTCAAGCTATCCTGGCTGATGACGGCTGATAGCCAGAAACCGGTCCTAGGATGCTTGATTCCGGTCCAGGGAAGACATGGCTTGGCAGTTCGGGCTGGACTGTTCCCATGAGGCACAGGGTCAAGACTGATTTGCATATGGCCATGTCTGAACTGGGGTGGTGTGGTGAGCAAAATAACGATGGATTAAACCCAGATCTGTGACTAGGGGTGAGTGTTTTGCCATTGTGCAACATTCCGTCCATCATCTTGTGTGTTTTGCTGTTCAACCTATGTGGGAAGGGTATGCCCAGACGTGGGTCCCGTGCTCACTACGCCACTGGAGTCAAGCTATCCTGGCTGATGACGGCTGATAGCCAGAAACCGGTCCTAGGATGCTTGATTCCGGTCCAGGGAAGACATGGCTTGGCAGTTCGGGCTGGACTGTTCCCATGAGGCACAGGGTCAAGACTGATTTGCATATGGCCATGTCTGAACTGGGGTGGTGTGGTGAGCAAAATAACGATGGATTAAACCCAGATCTGTGACTGGGGGTGAGTGTTTTGCCATTGTGCAACATTCCGTCCATCATCTTGTGTGTTTTGCTGTTCACCCTATGTGGGAAGGGTATGCCCAGACGTGGGTCCCGTGCTCACTACGCCACTGGAGTCAAGCTATCCTGGCTGATGACGGCTGATAGCCAGAAACCGGTCCTAGGATGCTTGATTCCGGTCCAGGGAAGACATGGCTTGGCAGTTCGGGCTGGACTGTTCCCATGAGGCACAGGGTCAAGACTGATTTGCATATGGCCATGTCTGAACTGGGGTGGTGTGGTGAGCAAAATAACGATGGATTAAACCCAGATCTGTGACTGGGGGTGAGTGTTTTGCCACTGTGCAACATTCCGTCCATCATCTTGTGTGTTTTGCTGTTCACCCTATGTGGGAAGGGTATGCCCAGACGAGGGTCCCGTGCTCACTACGCCACTGGAGTCAAGCTATCCTGGCTGATGACGGCTGATAGCCAGAAACCGGTCCTAGGATGCTTGATTCCGGTCCAGGGAAGACATGGCTTGGCAGTTCGGGCTGGACTGTTCCCATGAGGCACAGGGTCAAGACTGATTTGCATATGGCCATGTCTGAACTGGGGTGGTGTGTTGAGCAAAATAACGATGGATTAAACCCAGATCTGTGACTGGGGGTGAGTGTTTTGCCATTGTGCAACATTCCGTCCATCATCTTGTGTGTTTTGCTGTTCACCCTATGTGGGAAGGGTATGCCCAGACGTGGGTCCCGTGCTCACTACGCCACTGGAGTCAAGCTATCCTGGCTGATGACGGCTGATAGCCAGAAACCGGTCCTAGGATGTTTGATTCCGGTCCAGGGAAGACATGGCTTGGCAGTTCGGGCTGGACTGTTCCCATGAGGCACAGGGTCAAGACTGATTTGCATATGGCCATGTCTGAACTGGGGTGGTGTGGTGAGCAAAATAACGATGGATTAAACCCAGATCTGTGACTGGGGGTGAGTGTTTTGCCATTGTGCAACATTCCGTCCATCATCTTGTGTGTTTTGCTGTTCACCCTATGTGGGAAGGGTATGCCCAGACGTGGGTCCCGTGCTCACTACGCCACTGGAGTCAAGCTATCCTGGCTGATGACGGCTGATAGCCAGAAACCGGTCCTAGGATGCTTGATTCCGGTCCAGGGAAGACATGGCTTGGCAGTTCGGGCTGGACTGTTCCCATGAGGCACAGGGTCAAGACTGATTTGCATATGGCCATGTCTGAACTGGGGTGGTGTGGTGAGCAAAATAACAATGGATTAAACCCAGATCTGTGACTGGGGGTGAGTGTTTTGCCATTGTGCAACATTCCGTCCATCATCTTGTGTGTTTTGCTGTTCACCCTATGTGGGAAGGGTATGCCCAGACGTGGGTCCCGTGCTCACTACGCCACTGGAGTCAAGCTATCCTGGCTGATGACGGCTGATAGCCAGAAACCGGTCCTAGGATGCTTGATTCTGGTCCAGGGAAGACATGGCTTGGCAGTTTGGGCTGGACTGTTCCCATGAGGCACAGGGTCAAGACTGATTTGCATATGGCCATGTCTGAACTGGGGTGGTGTGGTGAGCAAAATAACGATGGATTAAACCCAGATCTGTGACTGGGGGTGAGTGTTTTGCCATTGTGCAACATTCCGTCCATCATCTTGTGTGTTTTGCTGTTCACCCTATGTGGGAAGGGTATGCCCAGACGTGGGTCCCGTGCTCACTACGCCACTGGAGTCAAGCTATCCTGGCTGATGACGGCTGATAGCCAGAAACCGGTCCTAGGATGCTTGATTCCGGTCCAGGGAAGACATGGCTTGGCAGTTCGGGCTGGACTGTTCCCATGAGGCACAGGGTCAAGACTGATTTGCATATGGCCATGTCTGAACTGGGGTGGTGTGGTAAGCAAAATAACGATGGATTAAACCCAGATCTGTGACTGGGGGTGAGTGTTTTGCCATTGTGCAACATTCCGTCCATCATCTTGTGTGTTTTGCTGTTCACCCTATGTGGGAAGGGTATGCCCAGACGTGGGTCCCGTGCTCACTACGCCACTGGAGTCAAGCTATCCTGGCTGATGACGGCTGATAGCCAGAAACCGGTCCTAGGATGCTTGATTCCGGTCCAGGGAAGACATGGCTTGGCAGTTCGGGCTGGACTGTTCCCATGAGGCACAGGGTCAAGACTGATTTGCATATGACCATGTCTGAACTGGGGTGGTGTGGTGAGCAAAATAACGATGGATTAAACCCAGATCTGTGACTGGGGGTGAGTGTTTTGCCATTGTGCAACATTCCGTCCATCATCTTGTGTGGTTTGCTGTTCACCCTATGTGGGAAGGGTATGCCCAGACGTGGGTCCCGTGCTCACTATGCCACTGGAGTCAAGCTATCCTGGCTGATGACGGCTGATAGCCAGAAACCGGTCCTAGGATGCTTGATTCCCGTCCAGGGAAGACATGGCTTGGCAGTTCGGGCTGGACTGTTCCCATGAGGCACAGGGTCAAGACTGATTTGCATATGGCCATGTCTGAACTGGGGTGGTGTGGTGAGCAAAATAACGATGGATTAAACCCAGATCTGTGACTGGGGGTGAGTGTTTTGCCATTGTGCAACATTCCGTCCATCATCTTGTGTGTTTTGCTGTTCACCCTATGTGGGAAGGGTATGCCCAGACGTGGGTCCCGTGCTCACTACGCCACTGGAGTCAAGCTATCCTGGCTGATGACGGCTGATAGCCAGAAACCGGTCCTAGGATGCTTGATTCCGGTCCAGGGAAGACATGGCTTGGCAGTTCGGGCTGGACTGTTCCCATGAGGCACAGGGTCAAGACTGATTTGCATATGGCCATGTCTGAACTGGGGTGGTGTGGTGAGCAAAATAACGATGGATTAAACCCAGATCTGTCACTGGGGGTGAGTGTTTTGCCATTGTGCAACATTCCGTCCATCATCTTGTGTGTTTTGCTGTTCACCCTATGTGGGAAGGGTATGCCCAGACGTGGGTCCCGTGCTCACTACGCCACTGGAGTCAAGCTATCCTGGCTGATGACGGCTGATAGCCAGAAACCGGTCCTAGGATGCTTGATTCCGGTCCAGGGAAGACATGGCTTGGCAGTTCGGGCTGGACTGTTCCCATGAGGCACAGGGTCAAGACTGATTTGCATATGGCCATGTCTGAAGTGGTGTGGTGAGCAAAATAACGATGGATTAAACCCAGATCTGTGACTGGGGGTGAGTGTTTTGCCATTGTGCAACATTCCGTCCATCATCTTGTGTGTTTTGCTGTTCACCCTATGTGGGAAGGGTATGCCCAGACGTGGGTCCCGTGCTCACTACGCCACTGGAGTCAAGCTATCCTGGCTGATGACGGCTGATAGCCAGAAACCGGTCCTAGGATGCTTGATTCCGGTCCAGGGAAGACATGGCTTGGCAGTTCGGGCTGGACTGTTCCCATGAGGCACAGGGTCAAGACTGATTTGCATATGACCATGTCTGAACTGGGGTGGTGTGGTGAGCAAAATAACGATGGATTAAACCCAGATCTGTGACTGGGGGTGAGTGTTTTGCCATTGTGCAACATTACGTCCATCATCTTGTGTGGTTTGCTGTTCACCCTATGTGGGAAGGGTATGCCCAGACGTGGGTCCCGTGCTCACTATGCCACTGGAGTCAAGCTATCCTGGCTGATGACGGCTGATAGCCAGAAACCGGTCCTAGGATGCTTGATTCCGGTCCAGGAAAGACATGGCTTGGCAGTTTGGGCTGGACTGTTCCCATGAGGCACAGGGTCAAGACTGATTTGCATATGGCCATGTCTGAACTGGGGTGGTGTGGTGAGCAAAATAACGATGGATTAAACCCAGATCTGTGACTGGGGGTGAGTGTTTTGCCATTGTGCAACATTCCATCCATCATCTTGTGTGTTTTGCTGTTCACCCTATGTGGGAAGGGTATGCCCAGACGTGGGTCCCGTGCTCCTGCTGCTTTTCCTGATGGAAGAGCCTATATAGCTAGGTGAAACTCCTCACCTGAGATATCTGCCCCCAACATTGATCTCTCCTCCTGAGTGTCCTTGATGCATGGACCAAAATCCACATAAGGCTCGTGAGCACCCTACAGAAGAGGTCTTGTAAAGAACAGAATAAAATTCCCTAAATCCAAAACACAGCGGCCCGTTTAGTTGACAAAGCCCCCCCTAGAACAGCCTCCCTTCCCTTGCTGCAGAAATTACATTGGCTACCCATTCGTAAAAGGATCCACTTCAAGATATGCTGCTTGGCATTCAAAGCCATAAACAGATTAGGCCCTAGCTATCTTAATGCCAAATTTGTCAACTATGTTCCTCCTAGAGCCCTTCGCTCAGGAGACAAAGCCCTTATCACGGTCCCTCGCGTTAAAAAGGCTCGTCTGGGCGGGAAGGCCTACTACCATCTTGCCCCGCGCCTATGGAATGATCTTCCTCTCCGCATGCAACAATGCACTGATTACCTGGCTTTCAGGAAATTGCTGAAGACCTCTCTTTTTTGAATTCCCAATCTCCTCGTTCACTTGTGTGGTTCCAGTGCTGAGATACCCTTATGGGGTGATTTGTGTGCTTTATAAATGAAATAAATAAATAAATTCATAAATAAATTCCTCTCTGACCTCATCGGGATCCGTTACCACTAAGCCTTGCATGTTCCATATCTGACTGATATGCCCTGCAGCCTGCTGTTGCCTTGCCCTGACCGCAAGATGCCACCCGACCCATTCGCTATATTCATAACATTCCTGACTTTTAAACAGGAACCTCCCTGCAGTTTTCTTCACATTAATTTCATTCAGGCGTGCCTTGGCTATAGCTATCAGATTAAGGCCCGGGGTCAGATCACCCTCCCTAGCCACGGTACTAATCAGTCTAGATTCTAGGAGACTACATTTTTGATATAGCTCCTCAATCTGTTCTTGGCCCCGCTTTTGTTTAGCAAGACTAAACCCCAAGGTTTCGCCTCTTGCGGCAGCCTTAAAGGTATCGCAAACCATTCCAGGAGAGGAGCTACCTCTATTAGTATAAAAATGTCCCATGATCTAGACCTTCATATGATTCACATATTCCAGATAGAGCAAGAGTGCCCTCTCAAAGGTCCATTTTGGCACCGCCTTCCTTAATCCATCCAGAGGGATTTCATATACAACAGGGTTATGATCAGATATTACTCTGGGAAATAATTGAACCTGAGCTCCTTCAAGCAATACCGGTGACACCAAGAAAAAATCGAGCCTTAGAAACTCCCTATGAGGGGCTGAATAATAAGTGTATTCAGGATCAGGGTTTTTTAGGCTGGGCCTGACATCGATCAACTGATAACCCTCACAAGATTTTGAAAAGATCTTGAGCATTGTAGTTTTCTCCCAGCTCTGCATGTTCTGCCATCCCCAGGACCCTCTCTAAACCCATTTAGTTTTAAATCCCCACATAGTATATACGGTGTGGGCCAAGATGGCAGCTCCATGGCTAAGAATTTAATACGCCGGTATCGTCTAAAACTGGGCCTTGGATTAAACACAATGTGAGGGAGCCATTGCCTGCCTTACACTCCATTTTTGCCCATCTGCCATGTTTATCTACTGAGGTTCGACCAGGTGTAACTGTGTTCTCTTTGACTAAGATAGCTACCCCCTTAGTCTCAGCAGCCTGAGTTATATAGCATGCAAGCTTCAGACCTATAGAGTTCAAGACGGCACTGTCACTCCGTGCTATATGGGTCTCTTGCAGACAATACACATCTGCTTTTAGAAACTTGAGATCTTCTTGCACCCTTCTTTTTTTAACGCTGTTGTTTAACCCGCAGATATTGATAGTGGCAATACGGAGCTTAGCCATCCCTTCACAGACAGTGCTTTAACCACCATCATTACCCACCTAAGACTAACAGGAGCAAGGCTAAGATCTCACCTGGCTAGGCAGAATTTCATGAAAGCCTGTTCTTCATCATTCAATACCTCTGAAAATGCCATCACACTTAGAATACCTTGTTGCAATTTAAGTGCTATACCAAGCAACAACCTTTCCCCCACTCCCCGAGCAAATCCCCCTTCCCTCTCCCCTTCCCCCTCCCGCCAATGAAAATAGCCAGACTAGACGGGTCTGTGTGATGAATATGGCATGAGACACTGCAAACTCCCCCCTGTATCCACCTCCACATTCAAACACACCAGAGAAATCATCCATAAAAGTGATATAAGGGTGCCAAGAAGCACGACACACCTCACCCCCAAAAGCTATGAATCAATAACCCTCCTTTCTCTACCCTCCTTGAAGCTCCCCTATTCTAGTAAAAGTACCCCCGTAATAAAGATTACCAGCAGTGGGACTAGAGTAACCCACTATGTTAAACATAGCTTAAAAGCTTCCTAGTAGATACACCAACAAACTATACATTACTTCTGCCGTCGAGAATCTGCCCAAGATAGTCCCTAGCTTGTATCTCGGACATAAAAATATTTACAGTCCCTCTGATAATTGTTTTCAATCTGGCTAGTGCCAGCAGAAAGGCTTCAAAGCTGGCATACTGATAAGGCTTAATAACCTGCCGTAGGCGCCACCTACGCTCTACCATTATATGGCAGAATTCAGGGCATACGAAAAAGGATGCGTCCTTCTCGCCTCAGGACGAGCCTTCTCAAATATGGCTTGGCACAGCAGAGAGTTGCCATAGAAGATATAGCCCTTGGATGCCCTTGATCTCTGTTGACCTGTGTGGATTTATAGCAAGTTATTGGGAGCTGATGAACCCATTGGACTTCTGCCTCCCAGTTGTATTACATTGTACTGTAATTGCATTTATATAGCGCTTAGTACCCCTGACGAGGCGCCAAAGCGCTTTTTTGGCGAGTAGCATGGTACTCCGGAACCCCTTAGAGCACGGTTACTCATAGTACGGCCCGCGGGCCACCAGCGGCCCGGCACGCCTTCCCTGGCGGCCCGCGGACCTTGCAGACATGCTACCTCTGTTTTAAAAAAAAATAGTGTTAGCAAACACTGCCGGGTGCAGCAGCCCGGACTCTGAGACTCTGCTCTGTGGGGGCCGGGGGATTCCAGTGATTGTCAAAGTGGAGATGCAGGGGCCTAAGCGGTGAAATACAACAAAGCTTTATTAACCCCTTCAGCGCTCATGACGGAGCCACTCCGTCATGAGCCACGGGTGCCGTGTGCTCATGACGGAGTGGTTCCGTCATGCTGCGGCCGTTGGCCGCCGCTCCTCCCAAGCTGCGCTGATTCCCCGCCTGTGCGGGCGATTAGCGCAGTGGACGGAGTCATGACGGAACCACTCCGTCATGAGCACAGCTCAACCGTGGCTCATGACGGAGTGGCTCCGTCATGAGCACAGCGCCACCGCGCTGCCCCCAAACCCCCCCCAGCGCTGCGGCGGAATTTCCGCCGCAGCGAAGGGGTTAACATGTAAATGGTCTTTTAAAGACCTACGAAGTACTCGGTGCGGCTGTGTGTGGGTGCTGGGAAGCTGTCTCAGTGCGGCTGTGTGTGCTTGCTGGGAAGCTGTCTCAGCCCGAGCTGAGGGCTGACACACACGGGGTGAGATGACAGAGGGTGACGGAGGGAGAGGGAGACAGAGGGTGACAGAGGCGCAGTCTGGGGGAGACAGAGTGAGGGAGACAGAGGGAGAGGGAGGGAGGCAGAGGGAGGGAGAGGAAGGGAGACAGAGAGAGAAGGAGAGAGGGAGGCACAGAGGGAGACAGAGGGAGGGAGACGGAGGAAGGGAGACGGAGGGTGACAGAGGGAGGGAGAAGGAGACAGAGGGAGGGAGACCGAGGGAGAGAGACAGAGGGAGGGAGACAGAGGGAGGGAGAGAGACAGGGAGAGATAGAGGGAGAGAGACAGAGAGAGAGAGACGGAGGGAGGGAGAGGGAGGGAGACGAAGAGAGATGAAGGGAGACAGAGGGAGACGGAGGGAGAGGGAGGGAGACGGAGGGAGAGAGACTGAGGGAGATGGAGGTTGATAGAGGGAGGGAGGGAGGGAGGGAGGGAGGCAGAGGGAGGGAGAGGGAGACAGAGGGAGGGAGACAGAGGGAGAGTGACAGAGGTAGAGAAACAGAGGGAGAGAGACAGAGGGAGAGGGAGGGAGACAGGGAGGGAGACGGAGGGTGACAGAGGGAAGGAGGAAGGGAGAAAGAGGGAGACAGGGAGGGAGACAGAGGCAGAGAGACAGAGTGTGAGGGAGGGAGACAGAGGGAGGGAGAGAGACAGGGAGAGAGACAGGGAGAGACAGAGGGAGGGAGACAGAGAGAGAGAGATGGAGGGAGACAGAGGGAGGGAGATGGAGGGAGACAGAGGAAGGGAGGGATAGGGAGGGAGGGAGATGGAGGGAGACAGGGAGGGAGGGAGACGGAGGGAGACAGGGAGGGAGGGAGACGGAGGGAGATGGA
Organism: Triturus cristatus; assembly: GCF_964204655.1. NCBI lineage: Eukaryota > Metazoa > Chordata > Amphibia > Caudata > Salamandridae > Triturus > Triturus cristatus. Next base: position 507,167,995 of record NC_140591.1, read on the forward strand.
GGGAGACAGAGGGAGGGAGATGGAGGGAGACAGAGGGAGGGAGACAGAGGGAGGGAGAGAGGGAGGGAGACAGAGGGAGAGAGACAGAGGGAGGGAGACAGAGGGAGGGAGATGGAGACAGGGAGGGAGACGGAAACAGGGAGGGAGATGGAGGGAGAGGGAGGGAGACGGAGGGAGAGAGACAGAGGGAGAGGGAGGGAGACGGAGGGAGAGAGACAGGGAGGGAGAGAGACGGAGGGAGACAGAGGGAGAGAGACAGAGGGAGGAAGACAGAGGGAGGAGGGCGACAGAGGGAGGGCGACAGAGGGAGGGTGACAGAGGGGGAGACAGAGAGAGGAAGGAGACAGAGGGAGGAGGGAGACAGAGGGAGGAGGGAGACAGAGGGAGGAGGGAGACGGAGGGAGGAGGGCGACGGGGAGGGAGACAGGGAGAGAGACAGGGGGAGAGAGACAGGGAGAGAGAGACAGGGAGAGAGAGACAGGGGGAGAGAGAGAGGGGGAGAGAGATAGGGAGAGAGAGAGAGAGAGAGAGAGGGACGGAGAGGGAGGGAGAGGGAGGGGGAGGGGGAGGGAGTGAGAGGGAGGGAGAGGGAGGGGGAGGGGGAGGGATAGGGAGGGAGGGAGAGAGAGAGAGAGAGATGTGTATATTCCGGGTCTGGTCGCTCAGTGGATGAAGGCATCTGCGGCAGGGACCTGTGTTCAACCTCATGGTCACACTTTTTTTTTGCTTTAGCCCCGCCCCCCCCCCCCTCAGACCCCACCCCCACCAGTGTGGCCCTCGGCCACAAACCACACTGTAAATTTGGCCCCCGAGAGAAAGTTTGTGAGTACCCATGCCTTAGAGGATTAGAGTTGAATTAGTATAGTGAAATATGAAGGTAATTTAAAGTGGTGGATAGGTTAGTCAGTTATTTGGATTCGGAAGGATAGCAGAAGGATAGAAGAGGAATAAAGGTTTGTATTTATATAGTGTTTGTTACCCCTCGATGGGGTGTTGAAGTGCTTTTTTTTGGCGAGTAGCATGCGACTCCGGAAACCCATAAAGGATTAGTGTTGAATTAGTATGGCGAAATATTAAAGTAATTTGAGTGGTGGATATTAGTCAGTTATTTGGAGTGAGAAGGATAGCGGAGGGATAGAAGGGGGAGAAAGGTTTGAATTCATATAGCACCTGTTATCCCTGATGGGTGTTGAAGCGCTTTTCTGGTGCGTAGCATGCTAATCCGGAACCCATAAATGATTAGTGTTGAAAATTAGCATAGTGAAATATGAAGTAATTTTAGTGGTGTATGTTTTATTCAGTTATTTGGATAGAGAAGAGTAGGCGGCAGGATAGAAGAGGGAAGAGGTTTGTATTTACATAGCGCTTGCTACCCCTGATGGGGTTTTAAAGCACTTTTTTGGCGAGTTGCACGCTGCTCTGGAAACCATAATGATTAGTATTGAATTAGTATGGTAAAACAGGAAAGTAATTTGAGTGGTGGATATGTCAGTCAGTTATTTGGATTGAGAAGGGCTTGGGAGGGGTAGAAAAGGAAAAAAGGTTTGCATTTATGTAGCGCTTGTAACCCTGATGGGGTGTTGAAATGCTTTATTGGCGAGTATCACGCTACTCTGGAACCCATAAAGGATTGGTGGTGAATTAGTACAGTGGAACATGGAATTTGAGAAGTGAACATGTTAGTCTGTTATTTTGATTGAAAAGGATAGTGGAGGGATAGAAATGTGAAGGATTTGGATGGTTTTTTTTTGTAGGTCATAGCAGTAGGAGGCGACTTTTTGAATGAGTAAAAAGGGGTATTGGAGGGGAAGAGTCAGAGGGAAGAGTTTAGAAAGGTTTGTTTTGGGGGATCAGTATTGTAAAAGAGGTGTCAGATGATGCAAGGAGGGGTAGAGTAGGGAAGAGTCTAGAAAGTGTTATTTTGGGGATCATAGTAGTGGTATGGGGTTTGGGATAAATGAGAGAGTGGATGTAGAGGATATATTGATAGATGTATAGGGTGAGAAAAGAGTAGTAGAAAGAAGTTGGCTAAAAGATATATGGAGATAAGTATAGGCTGAGAAATAGGGTAGTGCATTGGAAAAGCTAAAATTAGAAGAAAGTGATAAATATATAGATCTATAAGTACATTGAAAGTATATAGATGCATAAAGGAAGGAAGTATATGTAGATTACAGATATTGATGGAGGTAAAGGATGAGAAATAGTGTAGTATATTGGATGTGCTTTTTCAGGAGAAAAGTAACAAACACATAGATCCAAGTACATGGAAGGTACATAGATGCATAATGGAAGCAAGTACATGTCGACCAAAGATGCACCAGATAAACTCCAGTTTTCAAGTGTTATTGTATTTCTTTTTTAACAAAATAATTATTCTACATCTTTATATAAAGCAATATGCAAAGATAAGTACATAAATATAGTGAAAATAAATGCTTATATACAGAGGGATAAGCTGTAAATTTCTTTTTGCGCATGGTGCTTATGTGGGGAGGAGCCAGTTCTTGAGTAGTTTTCTGAAGATTAGGTGGCTGTCAGTGGATCTTATGTTGTGGGTTAAAGAGTTCCATAGTTTGGCTGCTTGAACAGAGAAGGATGTGCCACCCATGGTTTTTTTATTGTATCTTGGTATTTTGAGGTGAGGTGTTCCTTTAGAGCGGAGGTTCCTTTGTTGAATGTGTTTGGTGATTTTATTCCTGATGATGAGCGGTCCCATTCCATGTATTGCTTTTACAAGGCAGTTTGAATCTGGATCTTCTGGCAACCGGTAACCAATGCAGGGCTTTCAAGGTAGGTGAGATGTGGTCTCGCGGTTTGATATGCAAGAGTATTCTGGCAGCCGAGTCTTGAATCTGTTGTAGTCTTTTCATGGTTGTTAAATGTGATCTGTGGTAGAGGCTATTGGTGTAATCGATTTTGGACAGAACAAGGGAGATGGTAGCTTGGACCTTGTGTGGAAATCCCAAATGAGGAAAAATTTGTCGCAGCGTTTTTATAGTGACAAAGCTTGATCTTGCTAATTTGTCCTCTTGGGCATTCATCGATAGCTTGGAGTCCATGGTCATTCCGAGGTTTCTTACTTCCTTCGATACTTTAGGCGGTAATCCCAGTTCATCAGGCCAGGCGGCAAGCGGTTCATAATGTTTCCAATCACCACACATTAGTATTTCCATTTTGGAAGCATTAAATTTGAGATGGCTACAAGTCTTCCACTGATCCATGGCTCTGAGACAACTGAAATTTGGGGATTTTCCAATGTCTTTGGGGCATTCCAGTTGAAGGAGTATTTGCACGTCATCTGCATAGTTATAGCACGTGAGGTGGAATTGATTGATCAGTACCGTAAATGACTTCATGTAGATGTTGAAAAGTACGGGCGAGATGATAGAGCCTTGAGGGACCCCTGCTTTTGTGGAGTATGGTTTGGACGAGAACTGTGGGGTATGGATTACATTAGTTCTGTTTCGAAGGTAGGACGCAATCCAGTCTAGAGCAGTTCCGACATAGGGCGAACAGCAAAACACACAAGATGATGGACGGAATGTTGCACATTGACAAAACATTCACCCCCAGTCACAGATCTGGTTTTAATCCATCGTTATTTTGCTCACCATGCCACCCCATTTCAGACATGGCCATCTGCAAATCAGTCTTGACCCTGTGCCTCATGGGAACAGTCCAGCCCGAACTGCCAAGCCATGTCTTCCCTGGACCGGAATCAAGCATCCTAGGACCGGTTTTGGGGTTTCACCCCTCTCCAGGATAGCTTGACTCCAGTGGTTGTAGTGAGCACGGGACCCACGTCTGGGCATACCCTTCCGAGTGGGAAGGGTATGCCCAGACGTGGGTCCCGTGCTCTCCATGCCACTGGAATCAAGCTATCCTGGCAAAAGAGGGGTGAAACCCCGAAACCAGTCCTAGGATGCTTGTTTCCAGTCCAGGGAGAACCTGGCTTGGCAGTTCGGGCTGGACTGTATCCATGAGGCACAGGGTCAAGACTGATTTGCATATGGCTGTGTTCAAACTGGAACGGCATGGTGAGCAAAAAAACAATGGATTTAGGCCCAGATCTCTGTACTGGGGTGAATGTATGACATTGTTCTGCATTCTGTCCATCAACTGTTGTTTTTGCATTTGTCACCCCGAGTGGAAAGGGTATGCCCAGACGTGGGTCCCGTGCTCTCCATGCCACTGGAATCAAGCTATCCTGGCTGAAGAGGGATGAAACCCCGAAACCGGTCCTGGACTGTACCCATGAGGCACAGGGTCAAGACTGCTTTGCATAGGGCTGGGTTCAAACTGGAACGGCATGGTGAGCAAAAAAACAATGGATTTAGGCCCAGATCTCTGTACTGGCGTGAATGTATGACATTGTTCTGCATTCTGTCCATCAACTGTTGTTTTTGCAGTTCTCCAGTCTCTTCCGCTTGTGCAGCTAAGTGCCACTGACAACTAACAGCTTCAAGATGGCCCCAAAGAAAGGTACTGCCGAAAAAGGGGTCAGTGAGGAGGAAAAGAAGAAGCAGAATAACACCACTGCCATGCCAACCAAAACCTTTTTTTGGGATAAATGTGCTTGCGCACCGGTCTCGGAGAGCAAGCTATGAGCAGCACTCCTGCATCAATGGCACCACCCCAACCTAAGCCCATGCCTGAGGCATCCACTGAATGCATGGTGAAGCAGATGAGCGGTGACTACGAATTGGATTTATCTCTTTCACTAAATAATACCTAGCCATTGCAGGATACTGAGCAAAGTGGGCAACAGCCACAGCCAGCAATAGTGGAACTTACAGATGTAGGAGCAGAGCAGGTGGTTGAGCTTCCTGCTGAGAAAGAACCTCATCTTTAGGGAACCATTGGCTGCCAGATCTCCAGCAAGAAAAGGATGGGTACTCCACCATCTTCTCCAGGCACCCCTTTTGATGATCTGGACATGGATTACACCCTGACTGAGTCCTAGACACACCAGGAGAGCAAAGGCAAAGTTCTTGAAAGCCTTACAATTATAGAAGGTGATAAGGATGACAAGCCAGTCAGTAAGTCAAAATAACCTTTAATTGGTTAATTAAGACCATAAACGATACATAAAATACGTCAAAGATAAAGGTCATAGAAAAGGTTAAAAATCCCAGACAATAGCTGAATGCGATATTGTTCTCCTGATCTAGTGTGGTGCTGTGTCTGTGTAGAACCACCTCTAGCTCAGCTTTAAAAGGGTAACTCTTTGGAATTGGAACTTTACACAGTTGAAATGCAAATAATCATACTGCTGATGATGGTCATGTGGGATCCTGGAAAACACCTAAACATGCACAAATAAAGAAGCAGAGACTGCAGAGCGCGTTATATTTTACAGTGTTTTCAATGTGTTATGTAATTATGAGCGCTAGAGTTGTTATAAATAACATGTTTTTCTCAAATGCAGCATCGTGATTTGAACAAGTTTCTCTAAATGTGGCAATTGATGTCTGGGAACGTGAAGTGCCTTTGAGAGACAAGCTTGGAAATTGCTTATAATGTCAAGATTTTTAGGCCCTTGGAATGAAAAAATGCCATTTGTTTTAAATGACCTTCCTGGGAACTGGAGAGAATGGAATACAAATTATAGTGATTTGCTGTGTCTCTTGGAAGTGTTTTTGATTGTCATAAATTCAAGTCACAAGAACGATCAATGATGTGATCTGTGTAGAAAGACTTCCTGGATGGACTAGTATTACTCGCTAACATTTTGCACAACCTTTCTAGTTTTGACAGTGGGTTATAGCTGAAGGAGAGGGAGCATTATTGGATTTGACTGGAACACTTTCATCTTATTTTATTGAATCTCATACATACTTCGATGGAAGTATTGTCAACTAAAAGTGGCAAGATGTAAAACATCTGGGCCAGTGTTTCTCAAACTGTGGGTTTCCACCTACTAGAGGCTCAGTAGCCTATTTCTGGAATGTCGCCAAAGAGCAATACAAAAAGCTGCCTTTACAGTTTGTATTGTTAACATTTGATGCTCTTCAAAGACAGAGATTAAATGTCAGGTTTTGTCTTCTGACAAATTGCTGCATATTGTTTTAACATTGGGATAGTTTTTTACTTTTCTATCTGTGACTGCAATGGTAGGAGTTTTTCAAGTGAGCTACATGCCATTATTGCTGGGGTACACAGAGGGGCCGATTACGATCCTGGAAAAACCCGGTACAAACCGTGGGTCGGAGCGTTTTCTCCGTCCGACTCGTATCGGGTTGTAAAACTTTACAAACATGCAATTACGATTCGTACGGAAACACCATTTCCGTACGAATCGGAAAAAAGACCAACCGACAGAAAAATACATACAAATGTGATCCGGGACACCCGGACGGAGTTAGGCATGTTTTTACGTACCAGCAATTACGATTCGCACCGACTGCAGTCCGGATGGGAATATTTTTACGGCACCCAAAAAGTGCCGGAAAAGCTAAGTACACGGCGATACGAGCTGATTAGGGGGCCCGGTACGTGCCGTACCCCCCCCTGCCCCGTATGTACGGCGCATACTCCCCAGCGCCCCGTATGTACGGAGCATACCCCCCAGCCCCCCGTATGTACGGGGCGTACCCCTGTACCCCCCAGCCCCCCGTATGTACGGGGCATACCCCTGTACCCCCCAGCCCCCCGTATGTACGGAGCGTACCCCCTAGCCCCCCGTATGTACGGGGCGTACCCCTGTACCCCCCAGCCCCACGTATGTACGGAGCGTACCCCCCAGCCCCCCATATGTACGGAGCGTACCCCCCAGCCACTTGTTTGGACATCTCCATGGATGCTATGGGAGTTCGCTCCGGACGGTCTTTTTTCCATGCAGTTGTACAATCGGACGGATGGGACGGATCGTACTTGTGCATTGGGACTTCAGTTTTCCCATTTGTACGTAAAAATGTCCGGGGACGTGTCGGAGACTTTTCCCGACCCGAGGACGTGTGGGGGAATTTTCCCAATGCGATTCGTATGGACTTTTTCCCATACGAATCGTACTTGGCAGTTTGTACGGCGCTTTTACCATTTGTACGAAAAAAAGTCCAGATTCAATTGGGTTGGGGAAATTTTTTCCAGGATCCTAATCGGCACCAGAGTGTGATAGGAATGGCTGTAGGGTGTAATTTTTTGTAACATGCAACAACTTTGAGAGCCTCATTATGATGTTGGTCGTAAGGCCTACAACCTTAGGTCGGAGGCCTTATGACTGACATCATCGATTTTAATTCTGACCGGCTGATTATGATACAGCCAGTCAGAATTGAAACTGGCCAGTCATTCCTGCTGGCTTGCGACGGGATTCAGGAGCCTGTCTGCTAGTCGGAGACCGGCCCATAATTCAAATGGAAGGCGTTTCCGCCTTCTGGATTACAATGCATGGTTTTTGCTTGCCGGCCTTTCCGACTTGGAAATCCTGTCAGAAAGCGTGTTTGAGAACCCTTGGCAGGGCTCCCTTTCCCTTGCGGTCTCTGGTTGGGGGCCGAGAGGGCACTTATGGTGCCCCCTTGTTAATCTCTGCACCATGTGGCAGTCACCATGAGGTGCCTTCCATGTGGTGCAGGGATTAACACAACCTCCCACATGCTCCAATAGGGAAATGTGGGAATGCGACCGAACAGTGTTCGGGCGCACCATAATCAGGTGGTTGGGACCACCGACCGGAGGTCAGTCGGTCCCGTTTCCGTGATTGTGCATCCGCCCGACATCATAATAAAGCCCTTAATTTGCTACGAAAGCAAAAATGACTACATTTTTGGTAATTCTTGAATATTTTTATAGGATCAAGACAAATCAATATACTTTTACTTGGAGATGCACAAATTATAAGTGCTCACTGAAATCCGATTGCAAAATAGTATCACTTGTTTGCAACATAGTTTTATCATTAGAATTGTATGTGAACATACATTGGCCATTTCAATGGGAAATCTGCTGTCTGTAAATAATAGTGTGCTTTAGTAATATATTTGTCAACATGTGCTCCAAAATGCACCACCAGCTACATAGTACATCATTACTACACTCCTGCTGGATACATTTGTATCACTCTCACTGAATTGCATTCTTGCTTTACTGAATACTAAAACCATATAAATATATACAGAATGGATTATTCAAACATTGATAATGTTCACAATTAATGGAGAGGAAAAAGCACAATTATTGGAGAGGAAAAAACCAAACAGAGGAACACACCAATCGTGAGTAAATCAAGGAATGTATTGAAAAAAGGAAAGAAACTACTTTTTTTACATTATGTAGTGTATACATGACACTACTAGGCTGTCAAAAGTAAGCCTGGGCGTTGAACTACGCTCCGTTCGCGGAGCTTGCGAAGTTTAGGTAACTTCGCGCTTCGTGTAGAGCGCGAAGTTGCAGATTGCTACGCAATCTAGCGCGTAGCGTAGTAAAATTGCTTCCTCGCGCGCTCAATATTCATTCTCGCGCGCGCGGTAACGTCTTACCTTGATTCTGCGATCGCCAACTTGCTTTTCTGTCTGTTTGCGAGCGCCACGAGATTTGTACTATGGCTGCCCAAGCCCGCGAGAGTGTGCGACCCCGAACATGTCATTGGTGCGTGCGAGCTGACTTCCGGCGGCTGTTTTGGTAAGATCGCGATCCCGAACATGGAAAAACTGCAATCTGGCAAAGAATATCTCGCAAGCTTCATAAAACCTTCTCTAAAATGATCATTTTGCTCAGAAAACTCCTCAGATTGTGATCTTGCTGTAGTCTTTTGTGTAAGAAAGAGTCCTTTAATTTTTTTAACACTTTTTTTTCAAGAGGAAGGAAGTGCCCCTGAGTCTACAACTTCCTGTTCCTGTCCAGCAGGCTCCTCCCACGTGCTTTGTGCATGTGTTGTTCACTTTCATTTGGATTTGGAGCTGGAAGGATCACTTTTTGTGTCTGTCTGCTGCATCATACCATTTTTTTGGATTTATTTGAGGAATTTTTGATTTGAGATTTAATTTACTACAAGTAAGTTGGAGAATTGGTGTGTTTGTTTCATTGGGGCTTGTTTGTACCTACATTTTTCTGGGATTTTTATTGTTTTTAAAAATTATTGTTGTGGTGGGTGGCCTGTACTACTTTCAATAGGGGCCTAGTTGTTTTTCTCTGCAATTTCAGCCAGTAGGGTACCCATGGGTCCATGTTTTGTGGTGTCTGTAGAATTTCTACATTATGTAGGGCATGGATGGCATAGGATTGAAATGCTAAACGTGGCTGTGGTGTATTTCACTGTTGGTGTGTGTGTGTGATTTACCTTTGTTGGATGTGTGTGCTTGTGGCCTAGTAGTCTTCCACTAGGCCCAGAGGTAGTCAGCCTCCAACCTGTGGTGCGTGATTTAAATGTACAGTTGGTGTTGTCTGGTGATTTTCCTTTACTCCATGGATGGCTTTGGATTTTATTGCAAAAGGTGTGTTTGGGGTGCAATAGCATTTTTTGGGTGTGTGCTAAACAAATTGGGCTATTTTGGCCTGCATGTAAGGCAAGGGATTCAGCTCGCGAACTTTCGGTAACTCTGCACAGCGCGACAACGCGGACTTACAGTTTTCGTCATTTTTGCGCTCGCAATATGCGTGTTTGCGCACGCGAGAAAGCCTTTTTGTACAGTTCGCGATCCCGAACACACAGCTTTTGCAATCTGGCAAACAATATCTCGCGAGCAACATAGACCCTTCTCGAAAACGCTTTTTTGTGCATTTCTGCACAAAAAACTCCTCAGGCTGTCATTGAGCTGTAGGTTTGGAGCAGGGAGAAGCTGTTATTTGTCTGGAAAACATTTTTATGAGAGGGATTAAGTTCCGCAGACACTACAACTTCCTCTTCCTGTCCTTTGCAATCCCTTTTTTTTGTGTTATTGTGGTGGGTGGGCTGGGCATGTGTGTGGCGGCCATTTTAGGAAGGCATGCATTGTGCCTTTGCCATAGGCGTCCATTGACTGTCTCCCATTTCTTGTGGTTGTTGTGGGTGTGTGGCGGCCATTTTGTCAAGCCATCCAAGCAGTGTGCTTGCTTTTGCCATCCGGTTCCAAGCTTGTGGCCTAGTAGTCTTCCACTAGGCCCAGAGGTAGTCAGCCTCCAACCTGTGGTGCGTGATTTAAATGTACAGTTGGTGTTGTCTGGTGATTTTCCTTTACTCCATGGATGGCTTTGGATTTTATTGCAAAAGGTGTGTTTGGGGTGCAATAGCATTTTTTGGGTGTGTGCTAAACAAATTGGGCTATTTTGGCCTGCATGTAAGGCAAGGGATTCAGCTCGCGAACTTTCGGTAACTCTGCACAGCGCGACAACGCGGACTTACAGTTTTCGTCATTTTTGCGCTCGCAATATGCGTGTTTGCGCACGCGAGAAAGCCTTTTTGTACAGTTCGCGATCCTGAACACGCAGCTTTTGCAATCTGGCAAACAATATCTCGCGAGCAACATAGACCCTTCTCGAAAACGCTTTTTTGTGCATTTCTGCACAAAAAACTCCTCAGGCTGTCATTGAGCTGTAGGTTTGGAGCAGGGAGAAGCTGTTATTTGTCTGGAAAACATTTTTATGAGAGGGATTAAGTTCCGCAGACACTACAACTTCCTCTTCCTGTCCTTTGCAATCACTTTTTGTGTGTTATTGTGGTGGGTGGGCTGGGAATGTGTGTGGCGGCCATTTTAGGAAGGCATGCATTGTGCCTTTGCCATAGGCGTCCAAACTTGTGGCCTAGTCGTACAGTAGGCCCAGGGGTACAACTCAGCAATCATCACGGCGGGTTTTTGTTCCTTGCTATTCTTCTTCCTAAGTGTACACTACACAGTACAAATACAACAGGATCCCTGGCCTTGTCAGTCTCTTAATGGCTGGCTATACTGTTGATGTTGTTCACTGACTTCATGAAATTTAATAATTGTGATGACCACCCACGAGACACTAATAAGTTATATATTATATTATGGATCTTTTGACTGATGTTCTTCTGGCTTTTTTGCTTTTAGGTGCACAAAAGACAGAGGTGTGTCATCATCATCCACTGTTGTGGTGCCAGACCAACGTCCTGCTGCTGTAGTGTACACAACGTGACGTGTCAGTGACCTGACCAGGCATCTCTGCAACTTGTGCAACTGAGTGCTGTTTTGACATCTGTTGAAGATGCCCCCAAAGAAAGCAGGTAGCAGGTCCTCCGGTACCAAGAAAGTTGCCATGGAGAAGAAGGAACAGAAGAAGAAGGAAGTGTCACTTAAGTCTGGTGTGCCTCCCAAAACCTTTTTTGGTTCATCAAAAATGAGGCCTGCAGCAGCGGTGTCGGGGGGGCAAGCTGGGGGCAGCACCTCCACATCAGTGGGCCCAACCCACCAACCCATGCCCAAGCAGATGAGTGTGGAAGAGGTAGCCAGCCTTATGGTAGAAAGCAGTGATGCTGAGCCTGAACTAAACTTATCGCTATCTCAAAGTAGTACACAATCAACGCAGGAGGGAACATCATCAACACAGCAGATAAGTGGTCAACAGCCGCAGCCACCGCCCGCAATAGTAGCTGTTCCTCCCGAAGTAGGGGCAGTTCAGGAAATTGAGCCTCATGCAGAGGAAGAAGAGGAAGCCACTTCTTTAGAAGTTTCATTGGCTTTTAAATCCCCAGCAAGGAAAAGGAGGGTTAGTACATCAAGTTCTTCACCAAGCCCCCCTTCTGATGATCTAGATGTCACTTGGAAGCCACAAACTGAGTCTGAGAGGGAAACACATCACAAGAGCAGGCATGGCAAAAGGAAGGTTCCAGAAAGCCTTACACTTATGGATGTTGATGTAGAAGAGCAGGTTGATGATGATGATGATGATGAGCCAGTCATCACAAACATCACTCTCGGGCCTGAGGAGATGGAGAGCAACATTTTTACATTATCCAAAATGGATGCGAGGGATGTAGCACGCATACCTCCAACACAGGTAACACCAACACGACCTCCAGCTTCCATATTTACATTAGCAAAGGGCCGGCAGCGTCCTACATCCAGCACAACAAGCACCACCTCAGCAGAAGTAGGTAGTGGTCCTGCACAGAGTCATATTCAACACACACCCTCCAGTTCATCCGGCATTGGAAGTGGGAGTGGCACCTCCAGCAGGAGACAAAAGTTAAGCTCCCCAGTGTGGGACTACTTTACGGTTAGCCCAAAGGAGGAGAACATTGCTGTATGCTCCGTTTGTCATTCCTGTGTTAGCCGTGGAAAGCTTGGTACAAACTATGGTACCGGAGGCCAAATGACCCATCTGAAAAAACACCACGCAATCCAGTGGGAGGAGCACCTTAGGCTCATCAAAACTGGAACCATTGCTGTTGGCCATAAACGAGTAGAAAGTCCGCTCACGGTGGAACAGGAAGAAGAGGGAGACATTCTCTGTGCTAGTGGTACACAAAGTAGCCCTGTCCCCAGCACTGCAGTGGTAACGCCCACATCCTCAGCCACATCTCATTGGCACAAGAGTAAGAGCCAGCCTGAGACACCAAGGAGTACTGCTGGCCCAAAAAGTGCGACGTCGACCACAGGAAGGAATACCATGCAGCCTACCATTCTTAGCATGTTTAGTAGGCCGGAGGGGCAGTACGAACGCAATCACCCAATAGCACGTTTGTACAATGCTAAGCTGGCAAAAATGTTAGCACTGGACCTTCTCCCTTTTTCTTTTGTTGAAGGGGTGGGTTTTCTTGAGTTTGTGACCACCATCTGCCCAAAATGGAAAGTTCCCAGCCGCTACTATTTTGCAAGAGTTGCTGTTCCAGCACTACATCACGACGTGCTGGAATTGCTTGGAAAAGCCTTAAAAAAGAGTGCTGTTCAGAGTATACACCTGACAACAGACATGTGGACCAGTTGCCAAGCCACTGATTACATGTGCATCACTGCACACTGGGTCTCTTTTTCGGGTGTTAAAGATAAGATATCTGACGGCGTTGTTGACACCGCTGAGATTTTTAAAGACACTCGCAAACATGCAACTGTAGCCATGTTTGCAATGGAGACATCTCATACTGCTGCTAACATTTTGGATGAGTTTAACAGCAAGGTGTTTGAGTGGCTGCGACTAAGAGGTCTTACCATTGGTTTTGTTGCCACGGACAATGGCAGTAATGTAGTTCGGGCCATGAAAGATGGTGGGTATTTCAGGGTGCCATGTTTGGCACACTGCATTAACATTGTTGTGCAAGACTTTCTGAAAAATGAAAGCAAAGTCAGCAGCTTACTGACCGCCTTCAGAAGAATATGCACACATTTCAACCATTCTTTTAAAGCCCGGAAGGAGCTGAGGGTGATTCAACGTGAGCATAAAATGCCAGTCAAAGCACTCATCCAAGAGGTGCCAACACGTTGGAACTCAACGTATTACATGCTTGAGCGTCTGTTTGAGCAGTACATACCACTTAATGCTTATGTCATGAAAAGGTCAGGGGATCCTACAGTGAAAGGCATGAGAGTTGAGATGGCCCAATGGGACCTTGTCAAAAGCCTGACAGAGATGCTACTTCCTTTTGAGGTCTTCATCCGTGAAGTGAGCCGGGAGGACTGTACTATGGGCCAAGCTATCCCATTGTTGTACATGCTAGAGCAACAGCTGAAGGAGGTGGCAGAAATGTACGCAGGTGTGGATGACAAAGTAGACGCACATTCTTTGGCAGACACCTTATCCGCTCGCTTATCTCACAATACAAGGATTCAAAATAACATTCTGTCAGATCCACATTACATTACTGCCTCAATTTTGGATCCACGTTACAAATTATTGCTGCGCAGTAATGAAGTCATTCCTTTTTCAGAAGTGAATGTTGCCCAGTACAAAACTTTGATAGCTGAGGAAGCCACTGAGTTTGAAAACGAAAGGATCTTCATTAAAGGCCCGCCCCTCCAGGGCAGAAAAAGTACTGCAGGGCACCCAGAACGAAGTTCTACTTCAGAAGCCAAGAGCAGTGCGTTTGCCTCCCAGCAGTCAACACTGCCAGCAGCAATAACATCAACAGCACCAACAGGATCATCAGGCACATTTACAAAAACGGCAGGTAATTGGTTTCTACGGAAAGGGTATTGCACATCAATGACTGATGCAAAGGCAAAAGAGGCCCAGGAAATCGGAGCACCCCTGAACATTGAGCGGATGGTTCAGGCCTATCTAGATGACACAACAGAGGTCTACATGGAGCAAAGCCCATTGGTGTATTGGTATGGGAAAAGAAGCCAATGGCCAGTGCTCAGCAGGCTGGCGATAAAGTATGTGGCTTGCCCTGTTGCAAGTGTCTCTTCAGAGCGTGTTTTCAGTGCTGCTGGTGCCATTGTTACTGTCAAAAGGACCAGTCTCTCGCCCAAAAGTGTTGAGAGGTTTACCATGATCAAAATGAATCAACACTTTATACCACCAGAGTACAAAATACGTGAATCACAGGAGGAAGAGGAGAGCGACTTTGATGACATAAGTAGTGGATTGTTAGACGTACTGCTGTCCGAACCACCAGAGTTTGAGGACGAGCTCCTCTTCCCTGACAACTAGGCTTTCAAATTGTTCTCCCTTCCTTTATTTGTGTGTGACTGTGTGTATCTGTTTTTCTGGTTCAAAATCTACATTCACAACAAAGCCATCAACAGTCTCCTCTTTTTATTTCCCTATTGGAGTTGCACGTCTGTGCATAACTGTCCACTCCACTCCTCAGGGTCCTGCTCCATGTTCCTTACTCTCCCTAAGTACATTTCAAGCAAGTCAGACATTGGATGGAGATGGAGAATAGTACAATACAGGTTGCCTCTAACAGTCCCTCCATAAGAAGTGAAACGTGACTCCACCTATATTCCATTTTGTTTCCAATCCGAAAGAAACTCATCACTGACTGGCAGAAGGCTAGGCAGGCATCAGATCAGACAGCCAAAGAGAACACCAAGACAGGTAATGAGTGATTATTGTGAATGATGGTGGCATGCATTGCATTGGATGCTGGCTGACTACGAAGAATTGTGCATGCCATGAAGTATAACTATACTAGTTTATCGACAAAGTAAAAGTGACTCAGGTGTGGTGACAGTTAATGTTTCCTTGTTGTTTAATAATGACCACATTGTACTCCTACCACTGCAGGTGCCGGCCAATATCCGTTGCAATTTGGTAATATGGAATATATTATAAACTTAATCAGTCACTACAGACTGAGTTGGTGTTGGAGAATACGTACCACACGGTCACCATCATTGAGGATGCTGAGCATACTATCTTTGCACACAGTCAGTTGGATTGGAGAAAATTGATGGAATAACTGCGTTTCATGGGCTGACTTAAAAGGTAAAAAGTTTGAACAAGAACCACAGCAGACCTAGGCAAGATGTCTGTGTAGTGGTGTGGACTGGAGTAGAGTGTAGTGGTATGACGGACTGTGGCGCATTGATTTAGTCACTTCATTGGGAAAATTCTAGGTTGCTGCAGTGCATATGACATTTCTCTGGCTCGGTCAAAATGTAAGTGAGGGGTAGGGTGCCTGGCCTGTGCCGCGGTTCTCCTGTTCTGTGGCTGTGCTGGCTCCTGAATCCTGTCCCGTTGTTGTTGTACCTTAATGCTGTAGAGTAGACACACTATGTAGCCTATCCAAGCTGCCTCAGTCTGAAAGTGTTCTCTCCAGAGTGTTGTCTTGCACTCCACTGTAATTGAGTTTATTGTTGTAAAGGCTGTAATTTTTCAATACCCCGTTTGTTTTTTCATCTACACTTACAGGCCGGCCTTTACCCTGTGCTACAGTGGGAGAAACGACTCACACGTACCTTACCAATCCGCATCAGGCGTTTCATGGGCTGACATAAAAGGTAAAAAGTTTGAACAAGAACCACAGCAGACCTAGGCTAGATGTCCGTGTAGTGGTGTGGACTGGAGTAGAGTGTAGTGGTATGACGGACTGTGGCGCATTGATTTAGTCACTTCATTGGGAAAATTCTAGGTTGCTGCAGTGCATATGACATTTCTCTGGCTCGGTCAAAATGTAAGTAAGGGGTAGGGTGCCTGGCCTGTGCCGCAGTTCTCCTGTTCTGTGGCTGTGCTGGCTCCTGAATCCTGTCCCGTTGTTGTTGTACCTTAATGCTGTAGAGTAGACACACTATGTAGCCTATCCAAGCTGCCTCAGTCTGAAAGTGTTCTCTCCAGAGTGTTGTCTTGCACTCCACTGTAATTGAGTTTATTGTTGTAAAGGCTGTAATTTTTCAATACCCCGTTTGTTTTTCCATCTAGACTTACAGGCTGGCCTTTACCCTGTGCTACAGTGGGAGAAACGACTCACACGTACCTTACCAATCCGCATCGGGCAGGCAGTGATACCCAAGATTGATGTGCGGAGTGTCCATGGAAGGGAGGACCAAGAAGAATGACGAGAATGATGCAACTCCACATTTGGACCAGGATAATACAGTAACTTTAGTATCATCATTCGTCTTTACATTTATTTGCTTGCTTTTTTCTCTTTAATCATTACGACTGTGTGTTGTGGTTTGTTTGTTAATTGATCCAACTTTTTTTTAGTTTCCTTAGTTAGCTTGAAAAATAAAAGTAAGCCCGGTACAGCATGTAATTGGGTTCGGTCTGAGCTCTGAGGGCGTCAGACAGGCAAGGCAAATTTCAATTTCGTCCCTGACTGTACTGTCTCATTGGGTCATAGTAGTTATAGTACAACTCATTATCATTAACCATCAAGTTATCCTCCTCAGCATGCATGCATTTGTTTTCTCTCACTTCATACTTTGATTTCCTTGATAATGGATCATGGTCGTCTTACAAGATTGTGTTTTACTTTTGTTGTGTCCATGCATATTGTCTGTTTTTCTTTCTCAAACCTTTCCCAAAACCCCACTTCCCATCCAATCATCAATCCCTAACCCTCTTCCCCCGGGCTGTGTGATTTATATTGAGGTGTGATGTGATGACTATGTACACCAATTGATCACACGCTTGCTGGGGCAGATGTGGTGAAAGCAACACTAATTGAATTTCAACTAAGGCAGGGCAAGGATCTTCTTCTGCTTGACCACCCATGCTGTAGTTTACTTTGTGTTCTGTTCCACTCCTCCTCCCAGAGTCTCAGTCAAGTGACTTTCTCTTTCTTTTTTCAAACGCTATTGCCAGTGTCTACTACTACCACCACAATAATGGCATCTACTCCGTCAATTTGGGAAACCAACCATGCAGCCATCAGTGTGCCGAACTTCATCATCAATCACAGGTAAGATAAGTTTGGTGGGAGGTATGGACTAGGAGGAGAGACTGACAGTACTATTATGACAATTAAAAATAACTCAGTGAGGGGTACTGCATCTATCGGTTTGTGTGTTACAAAATCGGCAGATCTTTTAAATCAAACACTGGCTGTGGGCATGCAGCAGCACGGAAACAAAGTAAACAACCATGTAACTTACATTGAATTCGGCAAACTGTAACCCACCACAAAAAACATTAACATCGTATAAATAAATAGTAAGTATAGTTTTAATGTCCCCTAACAAAAATAAACTATCCCGCTCTGACCTAACCCACCCCCCTCCCTAACCCCAACGAAACGAAAGTCCAAAGTCCCAATGTCTGTAGAAATCCCCAACGCCCACAAACCCACCCACCAACAAAAGGAATTAAAAAAGGGGCAAACGACGAGGTCCTCTATTGTCGGCGGGCCTTAAGATGTTTGTCCACCAGGATCTTTACCCGCTCCTCCATGTTCTCCTCCAAGCGGGCCATCCGGCGGAGCAGCTGGCGGCGAAATGCCCTACAGTTACATCCAGGGTGGGGGGCAGCAGTGCTGGAAATAGAGGCGCGGTGGCGGGCGAATGCCGGACCACGGCGCCGTGAAAGTGGAGGCCGGGCCTGACTGGGGCCCCGGGCATTGGAGGAGGCTGCAGCTGCAGCCGCCTCCTCCTCCTCCTCCTCCTGAGCCACCAGCCGGCGATAATGCTCGCAGATGGCCTCCAGTTTCCGGCGCCGGGCCCTAGCAGCCAACTCCTTCCTTGATGGTTTAGTGGAAGGAGTATCATCTATATCAAGAAAGAAAAAGAACATGTTGGAGCCAATACTCTTAGCAAAACAGGAACACTAAAATCATTCAACACATAGTGTCACAGTATCACTAGCAAGCACAGTTCATAACATTTGGGATTTGGTGCTGGGGTAAGTATCTCTAATCCTACTTCCTTGGACTCTAACATTTGTGACCGTTTCAGACATTATTTATAAATATAATCGTACTATGTATGTACTCCGGTACACCAGTCGTGCTGTTCTTATCTGTAGTTTAGCCCATTTACATAACCTTGTTGTAGGCGGCATGCCAGGTCCATCAGCTAAGCTTGCACCCAAGAGAAACAGATATGAGCCACATGATGCAGACTCATGTTAGTTTTATTTACTACTACTGTCTGCAGGTGGGGAAGCTCATCTTTTTGTCTGACGCCTTACGGCCGTTGGCACTGGTCATACTCTGTTACATGAGGGCAAATGGCATGCACAATTTCACTTACACCCTGCCATGGATACTACAAAAAGGCTGATTATTTATTTATCGGATCCAACGATCATTGCTTATATTCATATTATAGATGCTGCTAGTGCTAATATGATATACGACATCAGGTCAGTAGCGGTCGGTGGTGGGAGTGCTGCCGGTCGGTGACGTGGGAAGGTGCAGGGTGGGGATAGTAAACGATGGATTAAGGACATTCACAGGTAATTAAAGAATACATAAAAAAAAACATTGCTGCACACAGTAGCACACACTGCATCGCATTCGGCGGTGCAGTGCGCACCTTGAAAATAGTTTTATTTATTTTTATGTTGATTACCTGTATTTGGCCGTAACAGTAATACACAGTTTACTCGCCAGTGCCACCCACCCGTCCCCTCCCCATGTCACCGCCCGCCAACAATCCCACCACCAACCGCTACTGCAGAGGGTACTTTGCTTTCATTGATTGTGTAACCAATATACATAAACATTAAACAACAGATAGGCCACCCTTTGCAGGCTGGCTGCCCCAATCGAAAATACATTAATAATAATAGGTAGGGAGTGGTCCCCAGAGTGGGAGGAAGGGGTTTCCGCTTGATAATATGACGTGCTTGCACACTACTGCAAGTGTACTGTATGCTCATAATACTACCTTGATTCCTCTAGGCTTTGCTACTGTTGCGCAGTTTCTGTTACATTTTCTTCAAAGTAAGAATCTCCAGTGACACTTTCCACCTACACTGTCTCTTGGTGATAGTACATCCAGGCATACATCCATTAAAGTAAACGTCTATCCTTTTGTATATATCTCTTAACAAACCTTAGTTGGTTTCACCAACAAACACCCATGCTTCTGCTCCTTCCTTCCTTGCCTTGGCTTTGAGTTTGAACCAAAAACACCGCTGATTCTTGCTATCTAGTACTATCCACCCATACTGTGTCGCCCACCCAGGCAGGCATTCTTTCACCTTCCACCCATCCTTCAACAACCCATGCATCTGATCTTATTACTATCAGACTCCTATACATGCTTCCAACAACATATCCTTCTCTGCCGGTCAGTCATATTGTTTATCTCGCCCGTCCTTCCACCCTTAGTGCTTTCCCTCTATGTTCAACACATCCATGAAGGTCATCTGATCTGAGTTTGTCTTCTCCATAAAACATTCACAGCTGATTTTGGAGTCAAATAGAAGAGCCCATTGGTTACTCTACTCACGCTGGTAATGCTACGTAAAGGGTGTCTTCTTCAACCGTTGTATAATAAGTCGCACAGTACAGTGAAATAGTGAACACAGTTCAATCTAGCTGAAATGTAAAGAAGTAATGAATATAACTTACCGCCGCCGGCCACTGCTGCTGGATCCCCCCTGGGCCCTGTGTCTCCTGCAGGTGCCGCCAGTTCGCCTGCCCCCTCCGGAATGGCCGCATCGCTGGCCCCGACGGCACTGGTGGATGGTAGTGTGCCTAGAAAAAAGCATCACAAATTTTTTAGATGCCTGTAAACCTCCCCCTATTTTAAGTGTTCACTTGGAACATTGAAAAAAAAGTTAATGCGATGCAACATACATCAGCACTAGACAGTAAGTACAGTCAGTAGACAGACACTAGTAGGATATGGTTCCACTTCCTAGGGTCATCTAGTCCTACTCTACTCTTTTGAAAGTTAGCCTGAGCCATGAGTAACCCTTTTAGATTCATCATGTCGACTACTACTCTTTTGGTGCATATTATACCTGCCAGCTTATTGACATGTGCAGTAGATGCCTTTAAGGCCGCTTGACTGTTGCGTACAAGTGAAGAGGTCGAAAAAAAAACAACTTATTGACTTTGTTTAGTTTATATTGCTTAGCCATCACACATACATGTTACACTTTTTGGCATGACTGCAAAATGCTAGCATTCACCAGTATACTATCTAACGGCTAACTCGCAGCGTTTTTCTCATATATCATAGGCGGAACATTCCCTTCTACAAACCAGAGATTTACAGAGCATATTGGATGCAAGATGATGTAACCAGTATTTCTACGTTCTACGGTGAGGGATCTTCCAGAATTAAAAAGATCTTGGCTCTTGTTCTTGTTGTCAATCATGCACTTGTAAATGTTTACTGTTTTAATGTTAGGCTTTTTGCTGGCTTATTGACTATGGCTGTCGTAAATTAAATTTCATATTAACGATGGACAGAGTTTGATACTTATTTCAAATAAACCTTTTGAACTTACACATAGACTCTGTGGTATTTGGTGTGGGGGAGTGGACTTACACAAGTGTGTGAGCAAAATGGTGTTTGTTATTATGTTCTGGGTTGTCTCTGTCTCAGTCATCATCAACATTGTGTATCGTCTTCGTGGGGGGGTCGGGAGTGGGACCCTAATGTGAGACACTATAGCTAGTCGGTTAGGGGATCCTGGGTTCTTCGGACTGAGGTGTGATCAGTAAGATCCAACCACCCATCAGCACCATCCTATTTTGTTGTGCATAGTTCTGTAAGTGGCTCTGCAGAATCCTAGACAATAGTAGTATCATGTACTATCCGATCAAAAATACTAGTCAAATATCTGGTTGGGCATTTTGTTTGTGGTAATTGTCAAAGCCTCAACATTGAGAAGACTTGAAGAGGACAACCCAAAGGACAGGACCCAGTGGCTAGAGCTATTGGTCAATCAGAGTTTTATTGTTGCAAAGAAAACCTTCTATTAAAGAGTGGGCAACTGTGCAAGCTTCGCTACACACAGAGTAATAATAGTAATAGTAGTAGTAGTATTAGTAGCACAGAGAGTCATAGCAGAGGGAGTTAGAAGCAACTTCGAGGCAGGGATAAACAGAATTAGTAAACAGATAGTCAGGGTCAAAGAAGTAAGCTTTTGTAAAAAAGAGATTCAGAAAGTGGAACCATAATGTAGAGTTTGGGAAAAAAAAGATCCAGTAACATAACATTTAGGGAAATATAAATGTCAATCTAACCAATGGAGGACTTACTGGGGCCAGCTGCAGGAGCCTCAGTAGAGGAGAGGTCCTGGGGTTCCCCCGCCGACTCCGACCCCGTCTTCTTGCCCCTGGGTGGTGCTGATGATCATGTAAAATATAATAAAGAAAGAGACCAACATTAAGGAGTGCTGTGAGAAAAATAATAAATCATTTGGAAAAACAATAAGTCAAAGAACATTTTAGGAAACAACAAGTGCAAGAAAATTGACCTATCTAATCAGATGGATCGACTACTGGCTGCTTCCTAGTGCATTTACGGATCGTCTACTTATTTATGAACACTCCAGTGTTCCTTGATCATTCTGATTCCAAATACTAACAAAGCCTAGTAAGTTCCCTCCTGACCTACACCACCTATTCCAGACGGGCCAATTGTTCACTAAGTCTGCACTTCAATTTTTTTCAGCCATCAAATGCATAGATGAGATGGAGGACACATGCATAGTTGCATACATACAACAAATTGTGGGTTGGTTGCATAATGCTGATCTAGTTCTGCTACTGACTGACCATGCTAAGCCTACCACTCACTAAACAAAGTACAAAAGGTTCGACGGAGGACTGGGGTTAAGCAGCACTCAGTGACAGAGGATGCGTCACGCAGACCGCATAAAACAATTAGTAACTACTACTAACAAACTAAACCTAGTATCCAATATCCATCCACCACTATTTCACAGTAGGACAATGGAAGGACTAGAGTCTCTCTAGCAAATCGCATTACCACCGTGCACCTGGGTCCTTAAATCAAAGAACATTTTGCTTTTTGGAACGTAATTTACCAGCAACGCTTGGCACGCAGCAGTAATCTTGTTGTTCATCTAATTTAATGTACACAATCAGTTACTCACCAAGCCCGATGACCTCGACACCTAGCAGGTCCAACAGGTCCTGCTCCCGGTCCAGGATGTCGGACCACCGGTGAGCTAGCTGGTTGTGGGTGCGCCGGATCCCAGTGCACCGGAACACGGCCCGGCGCACCTTCGCCCACCGACGGTGCCGCTCCTGGGTAGCGTACCCGGAGCCGGGCCTGCCGCCTGCTGCCAAGGTCAAGGGGAGGAGGCGCTGGATGAAGAAAACAAGAGCCGCCACCTCCAACTCCCCAAACAGTTGCCGGGCCTGCACCCCTGCAGGACGCATTCTGCCGCAAGGCAGGCGGCGCTTCTCTGCGCCTGCAGGTCCCTTGCCCTTGGGACTTGGTGTGCCCTTGGCCATGGTTCTGGGGTGGGTGGGAGGCGGAAAAGAAAAGTCCGAAGGGGAAAAAAAGTTAGGGGGAAGAAGATAGAAAGAACTTTATAAAAGTAACAAAAACACAGTAAAAGTAGAAATAAAATGCAAAATATAAACTGAGGCAAACAGAGAGATAGATAATAACTAAAAAAAGTCAGGAAAAAGGCTTTAAAGACAAAGGATTGCTATGATAAAGGGAGGATACAAAAGTAGGCCCAGAAACATGGCATAGAGTGAAAAACAAGATGGCCGCGCCCATTCGCGACCGCGTGGGTAAGTTCGCGTGATATTTCTCGCGAACATGTACTATTTATCGCGAACAAGTAAAATGCGCTCCCGAACACGTCAATGCACATCGCGAACACGCTATCCGCGACCCGGAACAGGAAATAAGGCATCGCGAGCGGGCGGGACTGAGCATGCAAACAGTTCCCCGAACATGCTTACCGCGCTCGCGAACAAGAAAAAGCCATCGCGAACAGGTTGCCACAAGCAACTACGCAAGCTCGCGAAGCTTCGCGAAGGTCGCGTAGTGCAATGACATCTTCGCGAAGCTTCGCGAAGCGCGACTACGCGAACTACGCCCAGGGTTAGTCAAAAGCAAAAAACAGAAAACGGCGCAAATGCTTAAGTGACAAGGTGCAAGGTAAGGGCTGGTTTGTGAAAATATTAAATACAGTGAAGCATTGTTGGTTAAAAACAATCATTTAAATGACATCCATCCCTAAATACATAGATCTCAGAAACACTTGGGATTTGTTCTTTTTTTGGTGTGGAGCCGAAAGAGTAGGGTCAGGATTGTCAAAAGCGTGTCGACATTTCGACCCAGGTGTTAGCGTAAATTGTGTGTCACAGCGGGTCTTCTTCAGGACAGGGAAGGCGAATGTGGACAGCTGATAACACTGTTGTAGAGTGTAGGTAAAGATCCACCATCCGGTTGGGATCTTGCAGGAGTCTTAATGAGGAGTCATTATTTAATATGAAATCTTAATAAAAGTAGAAAAGATCCAGCATCCGGTTGAGATCAGACACTAAGATAAATTCCATTCAATAGGGGTCGTGATTAAAGAAGAAAGGATCCACCTCTGTTCCTTCTACTTTCACTTCTTTTGTTTCTTTCTGCAACTCTCTTGCTTCATTCTGTGACCCTCTTGCCTCTTGCTCCACCCTTCTTTCCCCTTTCTGCATCTCTGTTGCTTCTTTCTTTACTTCTGTTGCCTCTTTCTCCACTCCTCTTGCTTCTTTCTACATCTCTCTTGCTTCTTTCTGCACCACTCGTGCTTCTTCCTGCATGCCTCATCCCTGTTTCTGTACCCCTCTTGCCACTTTTTGCACCACTGTTCATTCTTTTTGCACTTCTTTTGTTTCTTTCTGTAACTCTCTTGATTATTTCTGCACACCTCTTGCTTCTTTCTGCACCCCTTGTGCCTCTTTCACATCCCTCTTCCCTCTTTCTGCACCCCTCTTGCCTCTTTCTGCATCTCTGTTCCTTCTTTCTGCACTTCTTTTGTCTCTTTCTACACCTATCTTGTTTATTTCTGTATCCCTCTTGCCTCTTTCTCCCCCCACTTGCCCCTTTCTGCATCTCTGTTGCTTTTTTATGCATTTCTCTTGCTTCTTTCTGCATATCTTGCATGTTTCGAAACCCCTCATGCCTCTTTCTGCACCCCTCATCCCTCTTTCTGCAGTCCTTTTGCCTCTTTCTGCACCTCTGTTGCTTCTTTCTGCACCTCTATTCCTTCTTTCTCTACTTTTTTTGTTTCTTTCTGCAAGTCTCTTGCTTCTTTCTGCTCCCCTTGTGCCTCTTTCTGCACCCCTTCCCTCTTTTTGTACCAACTTTGCCTCTTTCTGCACCTCTGTTCCTTTATTCTGCACTTCTAGTGCTTCTTTCTATACCTCTCTTGCTTCTTTCTGCACATCCCTTGCTTCTTTCTGCACCCCTTGTACCTCTTTTACATCCCTCTTCCCTCTTTCTGTACCCCTCTTGCCTCTTTCTGCATCTCTGTTCCTTCTTTCTGCACTTCTTTTGTCTCTTTCTACACCTATCTTGTTTATTTCTGTATCCATCTTGCCTCTTTCTCCCCCCACTTCCCCCTTTCTGCATCTCTGTTGCTTTTTTATGCATTTCTCTTGCTTCTTTCTGTATTCCTTGCATGTTTCCGAACCCCTCATGCCTCTCTCTGCACCCCTCATACCTCTTTCTGCAGTCCTTTTGCCTCTTTCTGCACCTCTGTTGCTTCTTTCTGCACCTCTGTTCCTTCTTTCTGTACTTCTTTTGTTTCTTTCTGCAAGTCTCTTGCTTCTTTCTGCACCCCTTGTGCCTCTTTCTGCACCCTTTCCCTCTTTTTGTACCACTTTTGCCTCTTTCTGCACCTCTGTTCCTTTATTCTGTACTCCTAGTGCTTCTTTCTATACCTCTCTTGCTTCTTTCTGTACCACTTGTGCTTCTTTCTGCACCTTCATGTCTCTTTCTGCACCTATCTTGCCTCTTTCTCCATCCCTGTTACCCCTTTCTACACCTCTGTTTCTCTTTTCTGCAGTCCTCCTGCCTCTTTCTGCAACCCTCTTTCCTCTTTTTTCACCCCTCTTTCCTCTTTCTGCACCTCTGTTGCTTTTTTCTGCACTCCTCTTGCTTCTTTCTATACCTCTCTTGTTTCTTTCTGCACCAATTGTGCTTCTTTCTGCACCCCTCATCCCACTTTCTGCACCCTTTTTGCCTCTTTCTGCACCTATGTTGCTTATTTCTGCACCTCTGTTCCTTCTTTCTGTACTTCTTTTGTTTCTTTCAGCACCTCTTGCTTCTTTCTGCACCCCTTTTGCCTCTTTTTGCACCCCTCTTGCCTCTTTCTGCACCTCTGTTCCTTCTTTCTGCATCCCTGTTGCCCCTTTCTGCACTCCTGTTCCTTCTTTTTGCACTTCTTTTGTTTCTTTCTGCAAGTCTCTTGCTTCTTTCTGCACCCCTTGTGCCTCTTTCTGCACCCGCCTTTCCTCTTTTTGTACCCCTCTTGCCTCTTTCTGCACCTCTGTTCCTTCTTTCTCCACTCCTAGTGCTTCTTTCTTCCCCACTCTTGCTTCTTTCTGTACCACTTGTGCTTCTTTCTGTACCCCTCATCTCTCTTTCTGCACCCCTCTTGCCTCTTTCTCCCTCCCCGTTGCACCTTTCTGCTCCTCTGTTTCTTCTTTCTGTACTTCTTTTGTTTCTTTCTGCATGTCTCTTGCTTCTTTCTGCACCCCTCGTTCACTGTTTCTGCACCCCTCTTCCCTCTTTTTGCGCCCCTCTTGCTTCTTTCTGCACCTCTGTTGCTTTTTTCTGCACTCCTCTTGCTTCTTTCTATACTTCTCTTGCTTCTTTCTGTACCACTTTTGCTTCTTTCTGCACCCTTCATCCCACTTTCTGCAGCCCTCTTGCCTCTTTCTGCCCCTCTCTTCCTTCTTTTTGTACTTCTTTTGTTTCTTTTTGCACCTCTCTTGCTTCCTTCTGCACCCGTCTTGCCACTTTCTCCACCCCTTCTCCCCCTTTTTGCATCTCTGTTGCTTCTTTCTGCACTTCTCTTGCCTTTTTCTCCATCCCTCATCTCTCTTTCTGAACCTCTGTCCCTTCTTTCTGTAACCCTTGTACCTCTTTCTGCACCCTCTTTCTGCACCACTCTTGCCTCTTTCTGCACCTCTGTTTGTTGTTTCTGCACTTCTTTTGTTTCCTTCTGAAACTCTCTTGTTTCTTTCTGCATGCCTCTTGCTTCTTTCTGCACCCATCATTTCTCTTTCACATCCCTCTTTTCTCTTTCTGCACCCCTCTTACCTCTTTCTGCACCTTTGTTCCTTCTTTCATCACTTCTTGTTTTTCCTGTATCCCTCATTCCTCATTGTTCACCCCACTTCCCCCTTTCTGCATCTCTGTTGTTTTTATATGCATTTCTCTTGCTTCTTTCTGCATCTCTCTTGCTTCTTTCTGTACCCCTCCTGCCTCTTTCTGCACCCCTCATCCCTCTTACTGCACTCCTCTTGCCTCTTTCTGCACCTCTGTTGCTTCTTTATGCACTTTGTTTGTTCATTTCTGCACCTCTTGCTTCTTTCTGCACCCCTTTTGCCACTTTCTGCAGCCATCTTGCCACTTTCTGCACCTCTGTTCCTTCTTTGTGCACTTCTTTTGATTCTTTCTGCAGCTGTCTTGCTTCTTTCTGCCCCCCTTGCCTCTTTCTTCACCCCTCTTCCCTCTTTTTTCACCCCTGAAGCCTCTTTCTGCACTTCTGTTCCTTCTTTCTGCACTTCTTTTGTTTCTTTCTGTAAATCTCTTGCTTCTTTCTGTACCCCTCGTGCCTCTTTCTGCACCCCTCTTTCCACTTTTTGCACCCCTCTTGCCTCTTTCTGCACCTCTGTTGCTTCTTTCGGCACTACTGTTGCTTCTTTCTGCACCTCTGCTTCTTTTTACACCATATGTGCTTCTTTCTGCACCCTTCTTCCCTCTTTCTGCACCTCTCTTACCTCTTTCAGCACCTCTGTTCCTTGTTTCTGCTCTTCTTTCATTTCTTTCTGCACCTTTCTTGCTTCTTTCTGCACTGCTCTTGCCACTTTCTCCAACCCTGTTCCCCCTTTTTGCATCTTGGTTGCTCCATTTTACACTTCTCTTGCCTCTTTCTCCACCCCTCATCCCTCTTTCTGCACCTCTGTGCTTCATTCTGCAGTTCCCTTGCTCCTTTCTGTACCTCTGTCCCTTTTTTCCGCAACCCTTGTGCCTCTTTCTGCAACCCTCTTCGCAGTTTCTGCACCTCTCTTGCTTCTTTCTGCACCCCTTTTGACACTTTCTGCAGCCATCTTGCCACTTTCTGCACCTCTGTTCCTTCTTTCTGCACTTCTTTTGATTCTTTCTGCAGCTGTCTTGCTTCTTTCTGCACCTCCTTGCCTCTTTCTTCACCCCTCTTCCCTCTTTTTTCACCCCTGAAGCCTCTTTCTGCACTTCTGTTCCTTCTTTCTGCACTTCTTTTGTTTCTTTCTGTAAATCTCTTGCCTCTTTCTGTACCCCTCGTGCCTCTTTCTGCACCCCTCTTTCCACTTTTTGCACCCCTCTTGCCTCTTTCTGCACCTCTGTTGCTTCATTCGGCACTACTGTTGCTTCTTTCTGCACCTCTGCTTCTTTCTACACCATATGTGCTTCTTTCTGCACCCTTCTTCCCTCTTACTGCACCTCTCTTACCTCTTCCAGCACCTCTGTTCATTTTTTCTTCAGTTCTTTTGTTTCTTTCTGCACCTCACTTGCTTCTTTCTGCACCCCTCTTACCTGTTTCTCCACCCTTCTTTCCCCTTTCTGCATGACTGGTGCTTCTTTCTGCACTTCTGTTGCCTCTTTCTCTACCCCTCTTCCCTCATTCTGCCCCTCTGTTGCTTCTTTCTGCATGTTTTGTACTTCTTTCTACTAACGTGGCAGATATTGAAGCACATGAGTCTCTTAATTAGCCATTATATCGCCCTGTTATGGGCTTCCTGATTCATTAGGCTTCTGGGACACGTAGTCCTTTTGTTACGATATACCCTGTATGGGTTCTGCCATCAGCATACTCCAGGACAAACTCCGACATACACACTGAAGGCTCCATTGGGAGTTTGTCCTGGAATATGCTAATGGCAAAACCCATACAGGGTCATATCGTAACGAAAGGACTAGGGGCTTCCGTGCCTGCCACATTGCATATTTCCCGTGAGCAAGTAGCAGGAACTCCAAAACGCGTAGGGAAGCTTTAAAGGAATTATTCCATGTGTTGCCTGTTTTTGCTGAATAAAAGACTCTTCTAGGAAGTGGGGGTCCGCCTGTCAGTGTGCGCCTCTGCTTTTGGACGACACTGTGGATGATAAATATATATATATATATTCACTGAAAAAAACATAGGTTTCAGGGGCGTTATAGTTAGCTGGATATTTCCCTCGTACAAAACCCTAGAAATTCCCCGTTATAGTTAGTTCAGCTAACTATAACTCGCGCCCCCGCAATGCACTGCTGATGATGTCACATATTACATAACTCATGACATGGTCAGTGACATCACTGATGATATCTCAAATGACATCCCTGATGACATCACTGGTGACATGATCCATGTGATAAATTAGTGCATCTTCTCACACCCTAATATAACCTTTGATACACCGACTCAAAATTTCAGACGGCCATTTTGAAAACCATAGATACTCCAATACCAATAACTACATCCCCACTCATTGACTCTTAGGTCTACATACACCTCCACTCACTCACCTGTACAGTCACTCATACTTACAGTCACTCAGTACAAGACTATCATATGCATTTATACACCTATATAGACACTCACACACCGCCAATCATTCATTGAGGTACTGACACGCCTAGTCACTCATGCAAATAGTTAATCACAGTCCAATTTACTCACCTATACAGTTATACACACACAAGTTCACTTACTCATAAAAATACTACGACATTCTTACGCTCCTGTACAATTACTGATACAAGCACACACTCATACATACACTCACTCTCCCAATCACACACTCTCACATATAGCCAGTTATATACTCTTACACACATATATACTGCCTTTCACATATGTAGCTACTGTCACATGTACCACTGAGATATACATCCAATCACTAACACAACCATACACACACTCACCCACCCATGCAGTCTATCACAGATGCACTCTTAAAACCATGCACCCATAGAATCCACCCACTCACAAATCTATGCACAGAGTCATACACACCCTACCCACACAAACACTCAGGCACCCATACAGATACTCAGCCAATCAATCAATAACCCATATAGACACTCATATAGCTATTCACAAAACCATGCAGCCACTTATACACCAACAGATAGACAGATACAGACATTCACACAGTTTAATCACTAGTCTGCAGTAAGATACGTTTAATGACTCACTTATAGAGTCAGTCACGCACCTACTAAATCATCCATTCACACACTTATACACCCACTCATTCTTCCATAGGCCTTTCCCTATATATATTAAACATATTTAAATTTTACAGAGACACAGACTCACTGGATGGCGTCATCAGTGATGTCATCGGTTATGTCATTTGAGATGTCATCAGTGATGTCACTGACCATGTCATGAGTGATGTAATATGTGACGTCATCAGCAGTGCATTGCGGGGTGTGAGTTATAGTTAGATGAACTAACTATAACGGGGGAATTTCTAGGGTTTTGTACGAGGGAAATGTCCAGCTAACTATAACGCCCCTGAAACCTATGGTTTTTTCAGTGACTTTCTAAGGTTTTTTAAATGCCAATTACTAACTACAACGTGCATGAAACTTATGTTTTTTTCAGTGAATTTCAAAGGTTTTTTAAATGCTAATTCCTATCTATAACTCTATAAAGCTATGATGTTTAATGATTTTCATTGGATTTCTAAATTTTTCTATTTCAGTGTGTCAATTCCTTTAATTATGTTTTTTTAAATACTTTTTTATCACCATTTTTGTAACTTATTTTTTCAATTAATTCTTTTAAAAATGAAAAAATATTATTTGTTTTTATTGGTTTTTTTTGTTAAATTGTTATTTTTAAAAAATATTTTTAAAAATATTTTTAAAATATATTTTCAAAACTTTATTTTTTCTTTTTTTTCCCATTTTTTTGGGATCCGCACACTCTATGTGCACCGTTCTCGATCCCTACGCGAAAGCATCAGCGTATGGTATGCGTTGGGTACGTGTTTGGTGCGCGATTGCAATGCGACCGGTACACGACTCCAAGTCTATACGCGACACGTACGATGCACGTTACGCAACGCTTGCGCGCTTCCGCGATGCGTCATGTGCGTGTATGACGGGGTGGGTGCGCGAATCCCGCGATATATTTTACATTTAAAAAAAGATATATATATGTATTTCATGTGAATATTAATTGAAGACAAACTCTAAACTACTCATAAAAGTAATATATTTTTACTTCTAATCCTATATTACTTTTAAATTCAATTTCGCGGATGCGCGGTGGGTGCGTGCTGCTTAAGCGCACGGTGCGCGGATCCCATGTGACCTGAAAAAAAGAGATTTGATTGGTTCATTACACTTCCTGTTCTGACGATTGAAAGACCCCACCCATTTCAATCATTCTTCTTTGACCTTCTTTGGAGGAGCATCTCTTTGCAGAGAAGAAGCTTTTTGACTAAGTTTTCACTTAGCTCAAACTTTTTTTACACAAACAATGGCTTCAAGGCAGCAGGCATCTCCAGGAACTCCTCATTCATCTGAGGATGATTTTTTGGAAGCGCCACCACGCCCACCACATTTTTCATCTGTGGTGTGGAAATTTTTCACCTATTCTGAGGGGCAAACAAAAACCAATGCCACCTTGGTGACCTGCAAGAACTGCCAGAGAGTGCTGTCCTGTGGGGATCCAAACAAAAAATATTCCTGCGGAACTGCCAGCATGATGCAGCATCTGAGGACCCTTCATATGGTGAACCTTTCTCGGGAGGAATGCCGCAGAATGAGAGTTGTTCCTGCTCCTTCAGATGCATCGCAGCCAAGCACTTCAAGGGTGGATCCTTCTGTACAAAATTTGGACATCCGTCCACAGTTTCAATACCTGAAAGTGCTCTGCATAAAATGCAATGCTGTTTTATGCTATGGGGATCAGTCAATCGATCTAATCTGCCGAAAGCAAGAGAGGCACCATTGCTAGTTTTTGTTTTTTTTCCCCTGAAGATCATTGAATTGTTCCTCCAGTTCTGTTTTTTCCTTTGTTTTTTTTTTCAAGAAACACAACATTTTTTTTTTAAATTGTTCAAAAACCCCCCCAAAAAATATAAAAGAAAAAAAAAAGTTCTTCTAAGAACTAACTGTCCTGGTTTAAAAAAAGAGCTATATTTGTTTGTTAGTGTGTGAAAGTTTAGATGAATGTATGTGTAGTACGTAATTGACTGAATGAATGCATTAACAGCGTATGGTGAATGTATAAGTGCAGAACTATGAGGAAGTGCTGCAGCATCACACAGTAACCTCTTTAACCGCAGTGTGCTGTAGTACTTCCGAAGCACAGGGATGCAAAATATGTACATAAATATGTTGCAAATCTATGCTTCTCTCTGCACGGCTGCTTAAATTGCAGCCATGAGGTGACACAGGCACCCTTGCACCGTAGTGCAAGGATATCTGTTGCATGTGCTGTTTGGTTTTGTGCAGAAAGACACACCTTCCTGCACAAAAACAATCAGAAAACGCATTTTTCTCCTTCAATGTATGCTGAAAATTTTAGCATGCATTGAAGATTTAAAAATGAGGAGAAATGAAAACAATTCTCCTTGTTGTGCTTTCGTACACCAATTGGAGAATGGTGCAGCATTCACACACATATCGAGATTTATGATTTCTGATAAATCTGGAGATGTGTCTTGTTCTATGAGTATTCAGTGCAATCATGCACAACAACACTTATAGAACACCCTTTCAACGCAAAGTGGTGTGTATGATGAGGTTGTATTTACATGGAGAAGAACAAGTACACAGAATGCCTTTTCCGCTCTTTGCAAATATGAAAGAGAGTCTTGTGCAATAACTATGTTACAAAAAGTGACATATTTCTGTTTTAAAATTGCTTCCGAATGATAGAAGGTAAGCACAGAGTTTTATCTGCAAAGATGCTCAAAGAAGAATGATTGAAATGATTGCAGTCCTTCAATAGGTACAATGGGAAATTTTATGAACCACTCAAATCTGTTTTTTTGGAGGTCACATGATATCCGATAACAGAGAGATTTAAAAACTACATAGGTATGAACAGAGTGTTTTTAAAAACTTGTTCAATCTTTGTAGCTTCTTGCAGATCTGTCCATTCTGCATATTAATACTTAGTTAAACTTACCTTCACAGTAATAGAAATTAAAAGTGGTATACATTTTTGTCAGATTTTTTTGCAATGTAAATTGATGTAAATTGCTTATTTTAGAATTAGGATCTGTGAAAGAAAAGAAAAAATTGTTATAACATGTAATAATACATTTTTTACAACACACCATAATTTCAACAAAGTAATTTGTTTGCCTTTTTTGCTGTTCTCAGAATATATTGAATTTCACTAGAAATAGTGATTTCAATTGTGCTCATCACTTAACAGCGGGCAAAAAAAAAACAATCAAAAAGATTGTTTAAAAAAATACAACATGCTATTCTCAGTAAAATACCAGAAAATACAAATCAAATCACACATATATGAAATGCTTATGGCTTTTATAATTTTAACTTATAAAATATTCACCGAGTCAATGAGCACAAAAAAGTCCATAATTCAAACATATACCTTTCCTTGAGGCCAAATGGTATTTTTGCACTCCTTTTTATGTAAATTGTCCAATGGTAGTCCTACTAAATTATAATAATAAATAATAAATAAATAATACATTTCTCAGAGAGTGAATTATCTTCCTAAAACTTTGGGCCCGATTCACAGAACAAACTTAAGACAAAATCCTAAACTTAGTACCATTTTGGTATTCACAGAATGCACTTACTACTTCTGGTATTCACAGAATGAACTTACTACTTTTGCGATTCACAGAATAAACTTACTACTTTTGCTATTCACAGAATGGATTTACGACTACTAACTTTTCGTCCGCACTCGGGCCGGAAATTCCGGCCCGGAGGCGGGGTTTCCGGCCCATAGGCGGAGCTTCCGGCCCGGAGGTGGGGTTTCCGTCCCGGAGGCGGAGCTTCCGGCCCAGAGGTGGAGATTTTGGCCATGGCTAAATCTCCGCCACTGGCCGGAATGCCCACCTCTGGCCGGAAGCTCCGCCTCCGGCTGGAAGCCCCACCTCCGGGCTGGAAGCTCCGCCTCCGGGCCGGAAGTTCCGGCCCGAGTGCGGACGTAAAGTTAGTATTCGTAAATCCATTCTGTGAATAGCAAAAGTAGTAAGGACCATCATGGAAAATTATTGCAATTGCTATAAAAGTCCTTCCTGATGTTGATAGTTGTGTTGCTACAAATTGCTTTATTAAAGTATCCAATTTTCTTCCATCAGCTGTACAACGTTGCATCATTAAAATTATGTATTGTCCATAATGTGGATAACATTTCTGATTTACATTGGCTACACTCCATGTTTTGATTTGCACCTTTAACTGATTTATTGAAAGACACTGATTTACAGTCTGGTAATGTTAAATACAGAAATCTTTCTGTGCCTACATTGGTGGTACATATATTCATGCAATTTTCACAATGATGTTCCCATTTGTAAGAAAGGTAAAAAATATTTTCTATTTCTACACCTTCATTTTCAAAAATGGTAAGCATATACATTAAAAATCCTGAGCATCTTGTTGGATATTTTGAGTAAATTGTGTAGAACCAGAACACACATCCAAAAGATTACGAACATCTGAAACAGATTGTATTTTACTTGTATGTGTTGTCAATTTTTCAAAAACAGAATGCAACAGAGAACAAAATCTTTGTTGCCGATTCTGCATAATTTGTTCTTGCAAACCTTCAAGATAAAAAACAACATTGACCAGTACATTAGCATAGCAGTTGACACCTGAACTATTTTCAAACTGATAACCAACAATCTCTTCAACAGTGTCCGATTTCTTTTTACTTGCAATCACAACATTATCTTGTTCTTTTCCCTTCTCAACACCTTCAGAACAGATATTCTCAAACCTTCTTTTTCGACCAACCACACGCTTTTCAAATACAGGATATTTACCTAAATTTGGAGCATACTCCCTTCTTAACCTATTATACTCTTTTACACAGTTTGCATCTTCAGTAACCTTTGTCTCATCAAAATCAATCAAAAACAAACCAGATAATGTTCTGCCTCGCGACAAAGCAACATATGCCATACCCTCTTTAAATACGGTAGATCCAATGTTCACCAATGCACTGTCTACACTTAATCCTTGAGATTTATGAATAGTCACTGCATATGCCAGAGAAAATGGAAATTGTTTCCTACGGACATATAAATCTTTAACAAGCAAAAAACTAACTGAACAACGACCAATTTCTTTAACTTCTTCAATCTGATCAAATTTAATTTTTAAAAATTAAATTCCTTCTTTTTTCTGATAATTAACAAAATCCACCACTTATTACGCCTTAAAGTTACCTGACAGTTTACATATGCATATAGCGTCTTTTCTAAACCAGCTGTTTTAGATATTTTTTTTCTAAAGAATCCAGTTTTGTTTTCAACTTTCCCATCAAAATAATAGTGATTCCTTCATGCTCTATTTTATTGATGGCTTCCATTTTTATAATTTCTTCATTTTCCAGTTTCAATAGTTCTTCGTTGAATATGGAGCACTCGCGCAGTGTTGGCATTAAGCAGGTCACTGATTTATTTTCTGCAATTTTCATGTACACTTTTGCAGGAACTACATTTTCATTTGGAAACACATTGCAAAGTAATCGACTCTCCAAAGCTTGTTTGCCATGTTCTGTAAGAATTCCAATTCTTATATCTTGAAGAATACTTCCACATTCAGCATCATTTGCCTGTCACATATTTGTTGTCAGTTCTTTGTATTCAAAATAGGTCCAAATGTTCACATTACCAACACTACCATGAGACTTTCTGGTATCTTCATGTGCAAGTGTTTTAAATACCGGTTGTCCTTTTACCGGAGTCAGTTGCAGTAGATCTCCAAAAACTATGACGTGTTTTCCTCCAAATAACACGTCATACTCTGTTTTAAGAATTTGCTGCATTCTTAAATGCACTAAGGTAAGCAACAAGTTTGAGACCATGCTCACCTCATCAATAATGAGAAGTTTCATTTTCTTCAGGACTCTTGAAACTTCACAACAATCTTCTCCAGATAGCTTCTGGTATTCCAATTTGTTCTCATGCTCTACTGGTAGCATTAGTAAACGATGTAAAGTAATTCCTTTAATGTTATGTGCTGCCAACCCTGTTGGAGCAGTGACAACACAAGACAAATGTGACTCAGTTGTTTTCTGCAGATAACTTGTAATTACTTTAATTAAGAAACTTTTTCGTGTTCCCGCTTGACCACTCACATACATTCAGATAGGTTGAAATGATGTACATGAGCACCCTTTCTTTTCATGAAGTAATCCATGGTCAATGTGCTCTTTCACTTGTTGATATATTTGTTTCTATTCAACATTTAGTTGGTGGAGAAGTGTGGCTCACTGGTTAGCGTAGGCAGACCTGGAAGCAGAGGTCAGCCCGGGACCAGGGTTCAATTCCCGGCTCGGCTGGGTCTTGAGTCCATAAATTGTCCATGGACTCGATAATTCTCGCTCCAGTGCATACTCGATTCATGGGTTCACACTCTGCGACTCTGGGCAATAGCTTGCTTAATCTCCACAATGGCCCCTCGCGGTGGGATGCCTGGCTTTCACCTTGTGGATGCCCTGCTGGGTTATCTCACAGGGGAATACCAGGACGGGTTCCCTAAGCAAGCGCTTAGAGACCGGTTGG
Source organism: Triturus cristatus (assembly GCF_964204655.1). NCBI lineage: Eukaryota > Metazoa > Chordata > Amphibia > Caudata > Salamandridae > Triturus > Triturus cristatus. Next base: position 507,204,185 of record NC_140591.1, read on the forward strand.
TGATTTGCGCTATATAAATATCTGCACATTTACATTTACATTTCCAAGTTTCCTAACTGTATTACATCTTGATGCATTTCTGTTTCCACCTCATTCATGGCAGTTGCTGCTTCATTTTCAACAATTGGTTGTCCAAGTGGATCTTGACTCAGTGCAGCAGAACTTTGACTGTCTTGAGAACTGTCTCTAGCAATCTCAGCTGCAATTGTAGCTTCTTGATCAATTTCATCATTCAACATTTTCACATAATTTGCAAAAGCACTGCATTGTATGCTATCTTTACAAGCATTAAATTAATCTTCATAACTCTGAAAATCTCCAAGTAATTCCAATTCTGAACGCCACGGTTTGAACATTTGCAAAAGGGCTAAATAGTAAAATTCCCTTTTGTCAGCAGTGTCGCAGCTGTTTCCTGTGATTAATTAAATTTCCTTTCCTTTGTTTCACCAGACATCCTTAGGAACCAATCACTGCATATTTTCCATCATTGATGTTCTCTGTAGTATTCCGTTTAAAAGTGTAGTTTTGCAGCACTTCATAGAGACACATGTTCTCAAGATGATGACTTCTGTTTGGGTAATATGTGTCCAACACATTCATTTTCAAAATATCTATTCTTTCTGGTTCTTTTTCTGCTAAATATTCAATTTATTGAACAGATTTCAGTACCCGATTTCGCATTCCTGCAAGACCTAGACTCACCCAAATGATTCTTCTACTTTTGGAATATAGACTTGCAGATGATAACCGATCTGAACATTCATATGCTTCAATTTCACGATGCGATAACATCTTCAAACTGAAACTGTATTATTTCTTACTTAGAGTCTTCTCGTGAGAAATCTCTTCCCACATTTCTTTCAATTTAGTCTTTTCTGATTTAGTAATGTAGGACGTTACATATTGAGCAACAGCAATGGAATTGTCTGCAACATACTGAATATCCATGTTAGCGTTCCACATGGATAAAATAACTGAATTGTAGTCATTTATGTATTTCGATTCTTCGCTTCTTTTCAAGTTGTAGGTATTTTTCAGAGACTTTCTTGTGATGGTATGTCGCATAGCTGACATAAAACTGTTCACTCTTCCTTTGGATAATACAGGACGTGGAAATCCAAAACAACATTTGGTATAGAACTTATCCTTTGACTTGTACTTTCATCGACAGTATTTTCCACACCCATGGCTTTGGAATCATAAGACTTGTTGTTTTAAGTTTTTATCTTCTCTGCTATTGGGTACAGCACATGTGGCATAATATTCAATGGAAGACAAAACAGTTTCATCTGAATCTGTTCCAAATTTGGGGGCGTCCTTGATCCATAACAACATATGTATATGAGGAGCACCTCTTGCTTGATACTCCTTTCTCCAAAGGAAATCCACAAATTCTCCAAAAGGAGGGTTCTTTTTATTGCAGATGAAAGACATCATAGCTTCAAATCTATGATTGAAATATCTGCATACATTAACAGGATACAAGGAGCACAATTCTCCAGGTGTCTTGTATTCAATATTTTTTATATTGGAATTTGCCTCTCGAAGAAATTCAAGTAAATCGTCCCAAGCATACTCAGCACAGCTTAGTGTAACAAACCATGTAGGAGTTCCCAAGTTCCGTAGCATACATTTCAGTTCTCCATGACGACGGTACCAATATTCATTAGTCCCACGCGGACATGCCATCAGATTAATCAACTGAGATTCTAAATGATCATCTCTCTGATGCACTTTATCCATAAAATCCTTTGCAGTTACATTTTACAGATGCATTCCAGTTTTTAAAATGTGATTTACTGCATATGAAAGTCCAGACAAGTCACTTTCAAACAGAAGATGAAACATATAAGGGATACATTGTCGAAATCTTGGATCTTCTGCATATAATCTTGTTGTCCGATATTCAGATGCAGGAATCTGCACATGACGTTGATCATATCGTCCACCTTTTCCTGTTGGAAACAACTGCAAGAAACAACGAGCTTCCAAGCTCTCTTCCCATACACTCATGGGACTTCCTGTTGCTTTTTACATTTGAAACAACTCAATCGTATATTCCCCATCACCTCTTTGGAATGAAGTGGATGTACACTGTAATCTTCATAGATTTCTTCACATCTGGACATGTCCACTTTTTCAATTTGTCCACTTAATGTTTCAGTATCTTCTGCTAAATCTATTTCTTCTTCTCCTACAAACAAATTTCTATAGTACTCATTATTTGTTAACAGATACAATGATGCCTTTTGCACTTTTCTAACATCCACTAACTCTTGCCAGATTTTCTTATTCTTAGTAGGAACACCATTAACTAGAATGACTAGTGGCTCATTTTCTACATGGTCTACACCAATAGTTTCAATATTTTTCCTTAAATCTAAGGGTAAATACACAACTCTTCCTTTCAATCCTCTTTGCAACTCTGATGGAGGTAATTTACCTGTTTTAGGCTCCATACGAACAATAGCCTGAAACGGGTGAACACATTGAATGAGAATAGACTCATACGTATTCAAATCTATCAGCTCTGGAGGAATAGCAACCAACTCTAGATTATTATGAACAGCTCTAGCAGGCATTTTATTCACATCTAATTTGTTATAACAATATTTGCAAATACGCTGCTCAGATCCCAAATCAAAATAACCCTCTACCAACAAATAAGTTGCAAATTCCATCCACTTATCATTATCTTCTATTTCACTTTTTAAATACAGATTGACACCCCTAGTCTGATTTTTATAGTGACTTCGCCGACAACAAATACAAGAAACATTTGGTCTTTCACCTGAAATTACTTTAAACTTTGTGATTTCATCCTCAGACTCTTTTGTAATTACGGGTTCTACATTGTCTTCAACATTTTGTTCTACTAATGTGTCAGTTTCTGCAGTCTCTTGCTGAGGACCAAAGTAACAAAACTCAATATCATCACAAACCTTCTTCAAATCTGATACTGACCCATGCAAAAGAGCACTGTTCAACTCATTTAACTTTAGTGCTGGACCTTTTGCATAATACAATCTTCTCACTAACTTCCGCATTTGAGTATGATGTACTGCCATCAACCTGAAATGGTGAAAAACACTTTGACAAACTTTCCTAGAAAGACAAGCCAGAGAATGACCTTGCAAACCAGTATTTTTTCTCAATCTGCAAGGGTCTAGTCCTTGCAACACCTTAGGTGCCGATTCCGATCCGTTAAAAATATTCCCAGTACGATTTGTTTCCGGATTTTTTTACGTACCAATCGTACAAGTCCTGTACAAACTGGAAAGTACGATTCGTATGTTAAAAAATCCATACGAATCGCATTGGGAAAATTCCCCGACACGTCCTCGGGTCGGAAAAAGTGTCCGACACGTCCCCGGACAGTTTTACGTACGAATCGGCAAACTGAAGTCCGAGCGTGCAAGTACGATCCGTCCCGTCCGTCCAAATGCACAACCGTATGGAAAAAACACCGTATGGAGCGAACTCCCATAGCAACCATGGAGACGTCCAAACATGTGCCCGCATACGTGCCGAACACCCCCCCAGCCCACCCCCCCAAGTACGCGCCGTACCCCCAGCCACCCCCATGTTCGCGCCATACCCCCAGCCCACCCCCGTAGGTATGCGCCGTACCCCCAGCCCCCCCATGTACGCACCGTACCCCCAGCCAACCCCCGTAGGTACGGTGCGGACCCCAAGCCCACCCCCGTAGGTACGGAGCATACCCCCACCCCCGTAGGTACGGTGCGGACACCCAACCCCATAGGTACGGTGCGGACCCCCACCCCTGTAGGTACGGTGCAGGCCCCCACCCCCGTAGGTACGGTGCGGACCCCCAGTGCGTAGTGCTGGGGGTCCGCACCGTACCTACGGGGGTGGGGGTCCGCACTGTACCTACGGGGGTGGGGGTCCACACCGTACCTATGGGGGTGGGGGTACGCTCCATACCTATGGGGTGGGCTGGGGGTCCGCACCATACCTACAGGGGTGGGGGTACGCTCCGTACCTATGGAGGTGGGCTGGGGTTCTGCACCATACCTACGGGGGAGGGGGTCCGCACCGTACCTACGGGGGTGGGAGTCCCCACCGTACCTACGGGGGTGGGGGTCCGCACCGTACCTACGGGGCTGGGGGTCCACACCGTACCTACAGGGGTGGGCTGGGGGTACGCTCCGGACGTACAAGGGGGCTGGGGCTACGGTGCGGACATGTAGGGATGGGGGTACGGTGCGTACCGGGCCCCCTTTTCGTCGTGCATCGCGGCGTACTTAGCTTTTCTGGCACTTTTTGGGTCCCGTAAAAATTTTGCAGTGCGAAGTGCTGTGGGTACGAATCGTACTTGCTGATCCGTAAAATGCTGCCTGACTCTGTGCGAATGTCGCGTACGCGGTGTCTCGGATCCGATTTGTGGTTATCTTTTAGCCGTTTCCGTACGAATCGTACTTGCGGGTTTGTAAGGTGGTTTTCCAGGGTACGAGTCAGACGGAGAAAACGCTCCGTCCGACGATTCGTACCCGGTTTTTCCAGGATCGGAATCGGCCCCTTAATCTTATGTTTAACACTTTTTTTACTATATGCTCGTAAAAAACTACATAATTTATCAATAGATTCCTATTGTACACTACAAATACTACTGCAATCCCAAGTGTACACAGGGTGTTTAGGACGTCTCCCTAGAACTTCATCAGCTATCACTTCTTCTGCATTTCTTTCAACCATTTTCTCTTTCTCAATTGGGCAACCATCTCTAAACTCATAACCTCTACCACTGGTGTCAACTGCATACAATAGTTTTTTGCTCTGTAAATAACTTTCTTCATTAAAGAAAGGCTCTGAACTGGAACTGTGTTTCCATTCTCCCAATGGTTTATCTAGTGATCGAATTCTGTTTAATACTAAAATGAATAGTTTCCTTTTTACTTCAAAAGCCTTTTCAACAATGTTTTCAATATGCTTTTTTTTTATAAAATAGAGCTCTCTTTTTATATTTCTTCACATCTTTCAGCAAATTATGTACTACTCTCGTAAAATATTTTTTTGCGTAATTCCTTATACTGATTTTGCCTTCTTCTACCATACTTTGTCTCCTTTGACTGACCATTTGCTTTTTTGCTTTCCTCTTATTTTGAATATTTTTTCTAGTTGAAGCATTCTCAGTGGTTTCAGCATTCTGTACATTCTGTTTGGTCCTACAAACATTTTTTTTTTTTTTTTTAACCAACTTTTATTGATTTTAACGGTCGTGCAAAAGTCCATACACAGCTTGTTCGCCTACAACCACAATGGCCGGCAGCAGGTGACTAGTCATTGGCAGGAATAAAGGCATATGCATTAGCACAAGTAACATTATCTATAGCCCAGAAACCGGCCCCCACAGAGACATTTACTCTCAGAGGCTTTTTGCCTTAGTGGCGTTAAGCCCTCAGTAGACCTCCCGCCCAGCAACCCTGCAGAGACAGCTCTTAAAGGCCAGAAACCATGGCGAACAAAATGTCACACTCATCCCAGGCCAGCCGAGCAGGTAGCGTTAGGGTAAGACTGTGAGGGCGCCCCAGTTGTGCAATGTAAGAGTCACAGCATGTGATAGCGAATATCGCCTAGAAGAGACGCTGTACAAGTCAAGTAACTTTCATCAATGATGTACTGGGCAGTATGCAAGTCGGCTTCCGGCATGTCTCCCGCTGCAAGCGTACCTAGGGGTAGACCCTCCACCCCACTATCCAGCCGCCATGCCGGGGCGAGGATATCGCCCCAATCCCTGCATCAAAGATTGCCAATGTGGCGACCAAACAACCAGGGGGATAGAACAAGGGAAAAGGGAGGGGGTGTGGACCATCGCAAAGGGCGACAGTCGTGGCGAGGGAGAAGAGATGTGCGCTCGGTATCACCAGCAGATGGGGGCCTTCCAGGGTGTAGTCCGCTAACAGCAGGGTCTCCTCCCCTCCTTCCGGGTCGGTGTTCACTAGTGGGTTATGTTATACACCCCCTGCGGGGTTCCAGAACCCCCCCGGGTCTGTGGGATCTAGCACGTCATCGAAGAGCTTCAGGGCTCGAAGTCGTGGCGGCTGCAAGCGAGCGTGTTCTAGCCGCCCCAGGTAGTCTACCAAGGGCTTCCAGAGCTTCTTATATTTGGCGTCTCGAAGCTGCAGACGCGCCGTGAGAGACTCCATCGCCACCACTTGCCACAGACGGGTAAACCACATGTTTACGGAGGGCGACTCTGGCTTCTTCCAGTAAAGGGCTACTGTTTGTTTTGCAGCGCCCAGCATATGGAGGCTAAGGTGCCGATCACGACCCGTCATGGCTCTCAGGGTTGTTGGTCTAATTCCCAGAAGGACCACCAGCGGATCCTCCGGAAGGGGGAACCCGAGTACCCTTTTTACATGGCTGAGGACCTCTTTCCAAAAGATTTTCAGAAGTGGGCATGTCCACCAATTATGTACGAAGTCTCCCTGCGCCTGAGTACAACGCCAGCACAGGGGAGAGGAATTGGGGAACATTTTGTGGAGTCTGGCGGGGGTGTAGTACCATTGGGTCATTACTTTGTACGCCGATTCTTGTTGAGGGATGCTACGTAGTATTTTAGGGATGTCGCCCCAAAGCCGGGCCCATTGGGCAGGGGTGACGCCCGAGCTAGTAGAGGAATGCCATCTCGTCTGATATGGGTGGGGGTCAAGCCGGTGCGAGCGCTGCAGCACCTTGTAGATGCGAGATATGAGCCCCTTGTAGTTGCCGAAATCCCGCGCTAGCTGTTCGAACTGCGTGTAGGGTCGCGTGGCCGCCGGCGTCAGGGACGAGCCCTGTATCCAGTGCCGCAGTTGTAGATATTGGTATTTGTCACCGTCCAGGAGCCCAAACTCCTGCTTGCACTGTGCAAAAGTTTTGAGAGTGTCACCGCAAAACAGGTCTCGTATCGTCCTGCAGCCCGACTCTGTCCAGTTCGCGAAGTGAGGTGTCCGACATGCCGGCGGGAATTGTGGATTTCGCGCAATCGGGGTGTGTGGGGATGGAAAGGTGGTCAAGCCCCTACTCACCGCCACTTTATCCCAGATCTCCAGGACCGTTTTGGTAGGGACGGCCATGTAGGCGCTGCGATGTCGGGCCGCCCGGGGAAGCCAGGCATGGTCCCATAGCGGGCGACAGGTGACTGCCCTGTCCATGTGGAACCACACCTTTTCACTCTCCCACGCCCCCCACTCCAGGATACAGCGAAGATGCGACGCCCAATAATATTCGAGGAGGTTAGGGCAGGCCAGGCCACCCCTGTCCCGGGGGAGACTCAAGATTTTATTCGAGAACCGTGGCTTTTTCCCCCCCCACACAAACGCGGTGAGCTCGCGTTGGAGCCCCTGTATTTGATGTTCCGGAATCGGAGTTGGCAGTGTTTGAAATAGATAGAGGACCTTTGGCAATATCGACATCTTCACTGTGTTAAGGCGGCCCAACCAGGAGAGCGGCAAGGCCTTCCACGCCCGCAGGTCAGCTAGGACAGAGGTTTTGTACTCTTGCCAGTTGGCCTGCGTCCAAGTGGCCAGGTCTGGAGTCAGGTTAAGACCCAAGTATCGCACTGACGCGTCCGCCCACTGGTACGGGGCCGAAACTTGAATCGCTGGGAGCTCCTCGGCCGGGATCGAGATATTAAGGGCCCAGGACTTGGCATGGTTAATTTTGAGCCCAGAGGCGCGTTCGTAGGTGCGGAGTAGCGAGTGTACCGCCGGCAGTGAGCGCAGGGGCTCGGAGAGGGTGAGAAGGAGATCGTCCGCGAAGAGAGCAATCTTGTGCTGCACTCCGCGAAGGGGTATACCACAGATATCAGGGGACCGCCGAATCATAATGGCCAGGGGCTCCACCACCAGGGCGAACAACAGGGGCGATAGGGGACAGCCCTGTCGAGGGCCTCTGCAGATGGGAAAGGGTTGCGTGAGCTGTCCGTTAACCCGCACCCTGGCAACCGGCGAAATATACGGGGCCATAATGCGCGCCACCATCTTAGGACCCAGGCCTATTTTCCGCAGCACTGCTCGGAGAAAGGTCCAGTCCACCCTGTCGAACGCTTTTTCCGCGTCGAGCGACAACAGGCAGGCCGGGATCCTCCAGTGTTTGGCCTTCCCGACGATATGCGCAATACGCCGTACATTATCCGCGCCCTGGCGTTGATGGATAAACCCCACCTGGTCGGGCTCGATGAGATTAGGTAGGTGAGGGCTAAGTCGCTTAGCTAGGATTTTAGTGTAGAGTTTTAAATCGGTGTTCAGCAGGGCAATGGGCCGGTAGGAGGAGCACAGCGTATGGTCCTTCCCGGGTTTCGGGATGAGAGTTATGTCGGCCATTGCCATATCTGCTGAAGGCCCTACCGACTCCTCAAAGGAATTAAAGAGGCGCAAGAGGTACGGCTGCAATTGCGGTAAGAAGGCGCGGAAGAATGACACCGGGAGCCCGTCCGGGCCGGGCGCCTTGCCAAGCGGGAGGTCGCGTAGAGCGCCAACCAGCTCTGCCGGGGTGATAGAGTCCTCTAGAAGCCCGGAGTGATGCCCACTCAACGGGTCCCAGTGACAAGCGTCTAAGGCCTCCGCAACCAGCTCCGCCGCAGGGGGGTCGCCAGTATAGAGGGCTGCATAGTAGTCGTGAAACGTTTGGAGCTTCGCCGATTCCGCAACGGCCCAGGATCCGTCCGCCTTCTGTAGTTTCGCGACATGCGCCGTAGCTGCCCGCGTCCGCAAACGTCGCGCCAGAACAGCGCCCACCTTGTCGCCCCCCGCATAGTAGCGTTGCTTGAGTGCAAGCAGAGCGCGCTCAGCCTTGTTGACCCTGTGTGCGCGGAGCTGCCCCCGAAGGACGGCCAAACGGCGCTTGTGCGTCGCCAGCGGGCGCTCTTTGTCCATCTGCTCGAGCACCTGTAACTCCCTCGTAATTTTTGTCTCATAGAGCTGGGCCTCACGCGCTCGAGCAGCCGCCAAGGCTGTGAGAGTGCCCCGTATAGTGGCCTTGAAGGCCTCCCAAAGAAGGGGGAGAGGGGTCCCCGGCAGGTCGTTATCCTCGAAATATGCCAGGATAGCTGTCTGGATCTCCTCTCTATCCACTGGGTCCCGGAGGACGTGGTCCAGGAAACGCCAGCGGCGCGGTCGCAGCGGGTGGGGAGGACCCTCCCGTAGAAGCAGCTCGACATGGGCGTGGTCCGAGACCGAGATGGTGGAGTGGGACACCGAGATGGAGTCCTTGAGTAGTGAGTGCGATACGAGGAGGAGGTCAATGCGGGAGTAAGTGCGGTGGACATGGGAGTAAAAGGTGTAGTCGCGCAACCCCGGGGAGTGGTACCTCCAGACATCCACTAAGGTTAAGGCGGTTAGGGAGCGTTTCACCGCAGCAGACATGGCCCCCACCCCGTGAAAAGCGCCCCCACATCGGTCAAGCTCCGCGTCCCACACCCAGTTGAAGTCCCCCCCGACTATGAGGTCTGTGGTCACCGGCTCTAGGTGTTCCCTGATTATCCTACGCAAGAAGAGATCCTGACCCTGGTTGGGGACATACAAATTACACAGTGTCAGAGCGCGGGAGCCCCGCCTGATCTCCACCCGCAGAAACCGCCCCTCCGCATCCCTATGTACCTTGGTATCACCCCGGGATATCCCCGCCCTGCACAAGATCGCCAACCCCGCCGTCTTCGAAGGAGCCGAGCACCAGAACTGAAGGGGGAAGCACGGATGCGCCATCCGGCCCACGTCGGACTTGAGGAGGTGTGTCTCTTGAAGAAGAATGATGTCGGGGTTCTGCAGGAGCAGGTAGCGCCAGATTAGGCGTCGTTTGTTGGGAGAGTTGAGCCCTTTCACATTGAGAGAGAGAATCTTCCAGGGAGAGGAGGTAGTCATTGTCATAAAATCCCCAGTAGGGCACTTCCCGCTTGAGCATCCCACCCATACACATGTCCCCCCCGCCAAGGGGAATGAAGGAAAGAGGGTACTGAGGGGAGCAAATAAGAACAAATACAACCATGTAAACCTGTAGTCGGCCAACAGGGCCGGAAAAGCCCATTCCAGTCAAGAGAGTAGCCAGGCACCACGGCACAGGCTGTCTCGGAGATGTCACTCTCCCAGAAATAGGAGGGGGGTGCGTCATCGTTGAACCGCAAAGTTATGGTGTCGAGGGCCTAGTCCGGGCCGCCGCCCAAGCCTGGGAGACAGCGCCCCGTAGAGGAGACGGCGGTGCGCCTCCGAGTGAGGCGTCCAGGGCGCTAGCAATGGGGGAGAGATGCAGTCCACAGCCGGCCGCGCCTCCAGTCGTCTCAGCTATCTCAGTTGTGTGAATGCAATCAGGTGAGAAGATCCGCAGTGGCGTCGGTCATTTAATGGCAGAGGCCTGGGAGCCCAGCGGCGAGGAGGAGCCCTCCAGGGATTTGATATGTTCGATAATGTCCTGCTTGTCCCGGGAGGCCCTGCTGCCCTCCGGCGACGATGGGTGTCTAGGGCGTCGCACTGTGGACCATTGCGGCTTCACCGGGACTCTGAGTTTGGGTGGGCGCCGCGCGGGGCTGGCCGGCGGTGAATCGGGAATCTGCAGGAGTTGGGCCGCTTCCCGGTATGAGCGCCGCACCCGCCGCCTGGACTCCCACTGAAACATGAGGGCGAAGGGATGGGCCCATTGGTAGCGGATGTTGAGCTCCCTCAATTTGTCAGTGATGGGCTTGAAGTCCCGACGTCGCCGGAGAGTGGTGGAGGCCAAGTCCTGAAACAGTTGAATGTGCTTCCCTCCGCTGAGGATTTCGGGTTTGCCTCTGGCCGCCTTTAGAATGGCTTCCTTTTCAACAAAGAAATGAACCCGTGTCAAGATGTCAGGGACAAGGCCCGGCCTCCCCATCGGCCCTGAAACCCTATGGGCGCGGTCCAGGGTGGGCGGTGAAGTGTCGTCATCCCCTCGGATGTCATGGAGTAAGTCCGCCACGAAGGACATAATATCTGCCCCTTCTGCCCCAGGCGGTACCCCCCGGATGCGTATGTTGTTCCGGCGCCCCCTATTTTCCAAATCCTCCTGTTTGATCTGGAGCTCAACATGCTGTTCTTCCAAGGTCGCCAGCCTTTGCCATAGATGTTCTTGGTCTTCCGTGCGTGCATCCAGGGTCTTTTCATCCACTCGGCCACCCAGCTCTCCCACGTCCTTCCGAAGGTCCTTCACGCATGCCTGGACTTCAGAGCGGAGGGACCCAATCTCCGACTTAAGTTCTTGCATGAATGCCGTTATGAAGGATTGCGTGACGGGGGCTGTCGAGGCCCCTGCCCCGATGGCTCCGTGCTCTGTGATGTTGTGGCAGGCTTATTCCACAAGTCCTTGACAGAGGCGTCTTTGGGGGTTGCCGGTGGCTCCTTCCCCTGTTTCGTACGGGTCATGGTGTGGCCGCGCTCAGGATCGGCCTCACAGTGAATGGGGGTAGCAGCCCCCAGCAGCTCAGGGGCCCGCAGTCGTGTGGCGAATGTTCAGCCCCAACCTTCCCGGCTCAGAACCACAGGGGCGCAGGGGTGAGCACAGACGACAGTGCCGTGGCGCAGGGTGCCGTAACGCAGGAGGTTCTCGAGGCCCAACTCCACGTAGCGATGCGGCCGCTAGACTGCCCCAGGTTCGAGCTCCCACGCTGTCCAAGAGAGGCCCTCCAGCGCTAGGAGTGGCCGTCGCGCCTGTAGCGAGCGCCACCAGCAGGCTCCCAGGTCAAGGCGCGTTAGCGGACCTCACCCAGCCCAACGTTAGTCTACCGTCTCCAGGTTTGCGGACGCAAGCAGTAGGCCACAGACATCAGGGCGCCGGTCGTCCTCTGGGCGCGTTTCCTTCTAGAGCACCTCCCCGGTCCAGGCCCAGGCCCCAGTCCAGTCGCCGTGTGGGCCAGGCCTCTCCCGCGAGGCGAGTCAAAGTGGCGGCCAGCTTCTCACAGCCCCCGGCATCCGCCAGGCCACAGCCACACGCACACCCTGCGTCGTTCGCCTTTACCTTCGGGCCCCCACCTCCGCTCTGACCCCCAGCGGTCACCCAGGTCGTCCGGGAGGTCCCGGCCTACCAGCTCTGGTCGTTGCAGGTGTCGTCCGCCGTTCCGCTCGTGGCTGCTCGGTGGCTCTTCGCTTCCTCGCTCCACAGATGGCCGGCGCCTCCAGGCTCAATGTCCTCACAAGCCAGCAGGACGACGCTTCGGTCAGGGCCCGGCCGGGCCAGTCCAGGGGCCCCAGTCACCAGCAGCAGGGCCCACAGCGCCGCCACGCGACAGCAGCTCCACGTATGCAGTGGGGTTTAAGTTATGGCCAGGTGCCCCCAGGGCAGCCCCAGCAATCCGCTCCGAGTACCAATTTCAAGGCCGAGGCCCCAGCACGGTCCGCCTCCCCCTTGGCGCCACGAGGCGGGCAGCCGCAGCTACGGGCCAGGGCCAGCCGCAGACCACAAGATGGCGGCCGCGCCCATCCCCGAGCCCAATCTTCCTCGAGTCACCTCGCCGTCGGCCCCAGCCGCCTCAATGCCGCCGTTGCTCTGCCACACGGCCGCGCAGCTCCTCCAGCGTTACTCCTCCCGGGTCAGCCAGGCACAGTCACACCACCTCGCGGCGGGTCCGGGCAGCCAAGATGGCGGTCGCGGTCTCTCTCGCCGGCGCCTCGCCTCGTATGTCGCCCCTGCTCGCCACAGCCTGTGCCAGGAGTCTCCAAGGCGCCCGGCAGCTGCCCGCTCTCAATATCCAGCCGGTCCCCCCCAGCTGAGTCGTCTCCGCATCCACTGCCCTGCTTTAAAGGCTGTTTTCCACGGCGGCGGCCCGGAGCCTCAGCGATGCGCGACTCACATCGTCCGCGGCGAGACCACGCCCCCCCTACAAACATTTTTAATAAATTGCTTTGTGATCTTACCAGAAGATTTTTTCTTTTTAGCCACTTTATCTTGTTCATTCGATACTTGTGGTTGATGTTTCTTCAAGTAATTCTCCTGTCTCTGTTCTTTTCTTTTTCTTTTTTTTTCTGGCACGATTTCTCTATTTTAACGTTGAAAAACAGTATCTGCAAGAAAGAATCACAAATAAATGTATATTAATAACTTTCAAATTTATACTATTCTATTACTGTAGAAACACATTTTATATAAAAACTGACTAAGAAACTATAGCTCTGAAGCACAAATGTGACGATGGTTAAAACACTACATGCATAGTGCATACTACTTTGAAGCAGTTCATGCCCTAAAGCCTGCCTCACTAAAACACTACATGCTAACTGACTGAATGTTTACAGTACTATAAGGAGACACACTGGGTGAGTGACAGGGTGTTTGCTAGAAGTGGATGAATACTGACATGGATATTGATTGTGTGAAAGACAAGTGTGTAGGTGATTAGAGACCTACATGCATAATGGACACGTGTTTGAATCCATCCATATGTTAAGGCCTGTCTCAGTCCAATAGTACTTAGATACTGACTGAATGTTTTGAGTATTGCAAGGAGAGTGCCAGGATGAATTTATAAGTATTTGTATTTTAGTGCAGTAAATACATTAGTACATGGTGCTGAATAAGTCACTGGAGAAGTATAAGGAGAGTGACAGAGTGTTTGCGGGAACTGTATGAATACTGTCTGGGGTATTGAAGGTGTGAAAGACAAGTTTGTAGGTGGCTAGAGACCTACATGCATAGTTGATAGACGTTTGAAACAGTCCATAGAGTAACACTTGGATCACTGCAAAACTACCTGAGTATTGACTGAATCATTAGAGCACTATAAACAGAGTGACTGGGTGAATCTTTTTAAGTTTTTGGATTCTAGTGCAGTGAATAGATTAGTACTTACTGCCAAATGAGTCAGTGGAGGTGTGCAATTAATGTGACAGAGTGTTTATTGGAGTTTATAGATACTGACAGAGAAATTGAAGGTCTGAAAGGCAATTGTGTTGGTAGTTAGAGGCCTCCATGCATAGTGGAAACACGTTTGAATTAATCCATGTGCTAAGGCCTGCCTCACTCCATTAGTACTTAGGTACTGACTGAATGATTAGACTATTGCAAGAAGCGTACCTGGGTGAATTTATAAGTGTTTCAGTTTTGGTGCAGTGAATGCATTACTACATGGTGCTGAATAAGTCATTGGAACAGTGCAAGGGGTGTGACAGGATGTTTGCTGGAAATACATGGATACTGACTGGGGAATTGAAGCTGTTAAAGACAAGTGTATAGTATGTTAGAAGACTGCATGCATACTGCATAGACATTTGAAGCAGTCCATGTGGTAATGCATGGTTCACTACATGAGTACCTGGAAACTGACTGAATCATTAGACTACTGCTAGGAGAGTGCCTGGGTAAAACTTTTAAGTTTTTCAGTTTTGGCGCAGTGAAGAGATTAGTACATGGTACTGGATCAGTCACTGGATGAGTGCAAGATGAGTGACAGGATGTTTATTGAAGTATATAGATACTGACTAGTTAATTAAAGAAGTTAAAGACAAGTGTGTAGGTGACTAGAGGCCTGTATGCATACTGGATAGACGTTTAAACAGTCCATGAGCTAAAACCTCAGACTGCATGATTACTTCGGTACTGACTGAATCATTACACTACTGCAAGGAGAGTGCCTGGATTAATCTTTTTAAGTTTTTGTGTTTTGGTGCAGTGAATAGATTACTACATAGTGCCAGATGAGTCAGTAGAGGTGTGCAAGTGGACTGAAAGAGTGTTTACTGGAATTTATAGATACTGAGTAGTTAATTGAACAAGTGAAAGACAAGTGTGTAGGTGACTACAGGTCTGCATGCATACTGGACAGACGTTTGAATCAATCCATGTGGTAAGGCCTACCTCACTCCATTAGCACTTAGGTACTGACTGAATGATAAGACTATTGCAAGAAGAGTGCCTGGGAGAATTTATAAGTGTTTCAGTTTTGGCGCAGTGAATGCATTACTACATGGTGCTGAATAAGTCACTGGAACAGTGCTAGAAGAGTGACAGGGTGTTTGCTGGAAGTACATGCATACTGACTGGAGAATTCAAGCTGTTAAAGACAAGTGTATAGTAGGTTAGAAGCCTGCATGCATACTGGATAGACCTTTGAAGCAGTCCATGTGGTAATGCACAGTTCACTACATGAGTACCTGCGTACTGACTGAATCATTAAACTACAGCTAGGAGACTGCCAGGATGAAACTTTTAAGTTTTCCGGTTTTGGCGCAGTGAATAGATTAGTACATGGTACTGGATCAGTCACTGGAGGTGTGCAAGATGAGTGACAGGGTGTTTATTGAAGTATATAGATACAGACTAGTTAATTAAAGAAGTCAAAGACAAGTGTGTAGGTGCCTAGAGGCCTGCATGCTAAGTGGATAGACGTTTAAACAGTCCATGAGCTAACACCTCAGACACTGCATGATTACCTGGGTACTGACTGAATCATTACACTACTGTAAGGAGAGTGCCTGGGTTAATCTTTTTAAGTTTTTGTGTTTTGGTGCAGTGAATAGATTATTACATCGTGCCAAATGAGTCAGTAGAGGTGTGGAAGTGGACTGAAAGAGTGTTTACTGGAGTTTCTAGATACTGGCTAGTTAATTGAAAAAGCGAAAGACAAATGTGTAGGTGACTAGAGGCCTGCATGCATACTGGACAGACATTTGAATCAGTCCAAGGGCTAAGGGATGGGTCACTGCATGAGTACCTGGGTACTGACTGAATCATTAGAGTACTGCAAGGAGAGTGCCTGGATAAATCTTTTAAGTTTTTGGGTTTTGGTACAGTGAATAGATTAGTACATGCTGCTGAATGAGTCACTGGAGGTGTGCAAAGAAAGTGACAGGGTGTTTATTGGAGTATATAGATACTGACTGGGCAAATGAAGGTGTGAAAGACAATGCTGTAGGAGGTTAGAGGCCTGCATGCATAATGGATAGTCATTTGAAGCAGTCCTTGTGCTAAAACCGGGTTCACTACATAAGTACCTGGGTACTGACTGAATCATTAGAGAAGTACAAGGCGAGTGCCTCAGCGAATTTATAAGTGTTTGGCTTTTGGCGCAGTAAATGGATTAGTACATGGTACTGAATGGGTCACTGGAGAAGTGTAAGGGGAGTAACAGGGTGTTTGCGGAAACTGTATAAATACTGACTGGGATATTGAAGGTGTGAAAGACAAGTGTGTAGGTGGTTAGAGGCCAGCATGAATAGTGGATAGGGGTTTGTAGCAATCTATGTACTAAGGCCTGCCTCACTCCATTAGTACTTGGATATTAACTGAATGTTTACAGTATTGCAGGGATAGTTCCTGGGTGAATACATAAGCAATGACTGACTTTTAATTCTATCAAAACTTGAGAACAGAAAAGGTTTTTAAGCAGGTATGCGTATGCAAAGATGTCAAGTACTCAAATGCTTCTCTCACAGTGGTTCCCAAATGCACACAAACTCACAGTGTGATTCTAGACAAGCAACACTATCCTAGGAGTTTACCAAAACTCATTCACTAGTCTGGCAGGGGTAAGGGTACTGCACACAATCTACATATCACAGTACTGCACTTTTGTGTCAAAGCCTGACTCATTTTATCAATGCATAAGCAAAGACTGGCTTGTAATGCTAGTAAAACTTGACAACATGACAGGTTTTAAAACAGTTATCTGTCAGCAAATACATGATGTTACCAAATGCTTCTCTCACAATCCTTACCCAAATGCACACAGACTCACAGTGTGATTTTAGACAAGCAACACAATCCTAGGAGTTTACCAAAACTCATTTACTAGTCTGGAAGGGGTAAGGGTACTGCACACAATCTACATATTTAAGTACTGCAATTTAGTGTCAATGCCTGACTCATTTTATCAATGCATAAGCAAAGACTGGCTTCTAATGCTACTAAAACTTGACAACATGACCGGTTTTAAAACAGTTATCTGTCAGCAAATACATGTTGTTACCAAATGCTTCTCTCACAGTGGTTCCCAAATGCAAACAGACTCACATTGTGATTCTAGTCAAGCAACACTATAACTAGGAGTTTACCAAAACTCATTCACTACTGTAGAAGGGGTAAGGGGACTGCACACAATCTACATATTTAAGTATTGCACTTTAGTGTCAAAGCCTAACTCATTCTATCAATGCATAAGCAAAGACTGGCTTTTAATGCTACTAAAACTTGACAACATGACAGGTTTTAAAACTGTTATCTGTCAGCAAATACATGATGTTACCAAATGCTTCTCTCACAATCCTTACCCAAATGCACACAGACTCACAGTGTGATTTTAGACAAGCAACACAATCCTAGGAGTTTACCAAAACTCATTTACTAGTCTGGAAGGGGTAAGGGTACTGCACACAATCTACATATTTAAGTACTGCAATTTAGTGTCAATGCCTGACTCATTTTATCAATGCATAAGCAAAGACTGGCTTCTAATGCTACTAAAACTTGACAACATGACAGGTTTTAAAACAGTTATCTGTCGGCAAATACATGATGTTACCAAATGCTTCTCTCACAGTGGTTCCCAAATGCACACAGATTCACAGTGTGATTCTAGACAAGCAACACTATCACTGGGAGTTTACCAAAACTCATTCACTACTGTGGAAGGGGTAAGGGGACTGCACACAATCTACATATTTAATTGGGGTGGGCGGAATTTGCGAAATCCACTTTCGCAAATTATCGCGAAAATGTTAAAAATTATCGCAAACACGCAAAAATATCGCGAAGATGCGGAAGTTTTTTTCCCGCATGTTCGTGAGATTTTCTGTATGGTTGCGGCTCGCCAACTTACCCATGTGGTTGCTCGCGGGCACGGCCATCTTGTTTTCAATTGTCTCACGGTACATGATCGCGAGAAGAAAGATGTGATCGCGCGACGCATGACGTCACTGCGGGCGCGAACTGTCGCGAGACAGCGCGAATGGCTAAAAACAATACAACATCTCATGGAGAACGCGACCGGATCAAGAAAAATTGTCGGCAAACGCAGGGATTCAGGTAAGGCGATCGCGCGCGCGCGAGAATGAATTATTTTACAGCGCGAGCAAGAACCAAATTATCGCTAAGCTGCGGAATGCGGAAATTTTGACATTTTCCCGCTTTCTGCGGCACGCGAAAATGTCAGATTATCGCAATATCCGCGAACGGAACAAAATTTTAGCCCAGGCCTAATATTTAAGTACTGCACTTTAGTGTCAAAGCCTAACTCATTTTATCAATGCATAAGCAAAGACTGGCTTGTAATTCTAGTAAAACTTGACAACATGACAGGTTTTAAAACAGTTATCTGTCAGCAAATACATGATGTTACCAAATGCTTCTCTCACAATGGTTACCCAAATGCACACAGACACACAGTGTGATTCTAGACAAGCAACATTATCCTTAGGAGTTCATCAAAACTCATTCACTACTGTGGAAGAGGTAAGAGGACTGCACACAATCTATATATTTCAGTCCTGCACTTTAGTGTCAAACCCTGACTCATTTTATCAATGAATAAGAAAAGACTGGCTTCTAATGCTACTAAAACTTGACAACATGACCGGTTTTAAAACAGTTATCTGTCAGCAAATACATGATGTTACCAAATGCTTCTCGCACAGTGGTTCCCAAATGCACACAGACTCACAGTGTGATTCTAGACAAGCAACACTATCACTAGGAGTTTACCAAAACTCATTCACTACTGTGGAAGGGGTAAGGGGACTGCACACAATCTACATATTTAAGTACTGCACTTTAGTGTCAAAGCCTAACTCATTTTATCAATGCATAAGCAAAGACTGGCTTTTAATGTTACTAAAACTTAACAACATGACAGGTTTTAAAACAGTTATCTGTCAGCAAATACACAATGTTACCAAATGCTTCTCTCACAATCCTTACCCAAATGCACACACACTCACAGTGTGATTTTGGACAAGCAACATTATCCTAGGAGTTTACCAAAACTCATTCACTACCCTGGATCGGGTAAGGGTACTGCACACAATCTACAGATTTGAGTACTACACTTTAGTGTCAATGCCTGACTCATTTTATCAATGCACAAGCAAAGACTAGCTTTTAATGCTACTAAAACTTGACAACATGATAGGTTTTAAAACAATTATCTGCAAGCAAATACATCATTTTACCAAATGCTTCTCTCACAATGCTTACCCAAATACACACAGACTCACAGTGTGATTGTAGACAACGAACTATCCCTTGTACAAAATACATTTACTAGTCTACAAGATCTAAGGTGACTGCACACATTGCAGAAAATCTACTACTGCAGACTAGTACCAAAATGTTTCTCTCAAAATGATTCCTAAATGCACACAGACTCAATGGGTGATTCTAGACAAACAACACTATCCCTTGCACTATACCAAAACACATTTCTTAATCTACGAATACTACATTTTAGTGTAGAAACATGACTCATTTTGCAAATTCATAAACAATGACTGGTTTCTTATTGTACCAAAATATAAAAACAGCACAGTTATCTGTCTGCAAACACATGAAAAACACAAATGCTTATCACAGAATGATTTCTACATACACACACACTGTCAATAAGATTGTAGACAAAAAAAGTACTCCCTGCACTTTAGCAGGAGAAACACATTAGTTTGATTAAAATCAAAAAAGACCACATACATCCCCTCACAAGTAAATAACTCACCTTTCAAGTTGTTTTGTAGATTAAGAAGTATATCAGTCACACACCAGATTTTCTTATACAGAATCTCTGCACTGTGCACCTGTTAGCAAAACCAAAGAATGGCAAAGTTTCCCTCTTGTTTTCCACACATATACATGTAAACATCAAATCACATTCCTTCCTACATAAATTCAAAAGCTAACACACATTTCTATTGGTTAAGCATTTCAACCCTTTCCAAATGACATAAATTTGAACCCTACCCCCAATCTACCTTCTGGCTGTTACCATAGAAACAGGTCATGGAACACTCAACTGAGCACATAGGTCACAAGTTCAGCACACAATGTTGCTAATCAAAACAGCAAGTGTGCTTGACTTTTCAACATATCAACTTATCATATATAATGTTCCTTTCAATCAGTTTTTGTTAACCGATAAGAATCATGTGTTTAAAAAACAGAAACATGCACCCTACCTTTCAGTGTAGAAGGTTGTCAAACAACCAATGATTTCTTGTCTTTTTTCAAAACTGCATCTTAGCCACCATTTTAGAAAAATCTTACTTTTCAAACTGCCATTTCATTTACAGAGACCATCTGAGTGCATCCAGACCTCCCTTCAAGATGCTTAGAGTGTGGATTGTGGGACACAACTATATTTTCTGGAGCCGTACGTATGCAGAAAACAAAGGCATTCACAAAGACCTAGGATTGCCAAATGTAGACATTAAATGGATTGGACCGAGAGGGTTAAAGTGGCACCAATTGATGCCATTGGTAAAATCCTTTATGCATATCCAACACCCTGACCTCATAATAGTGCACTGTGGTGGCAATGACCTAGACACTTTGACTGGGGTAGGTCTGGAAATGCTTATGAAGGACACCTTTGCAGAATTGATTTGACTTTTTCCCAAAACTGCCTTTTTGTATTCTAACATATGCCAAAGGCAGAAATGGAACTGGTCCAATCATTTTTGTCCACAAATTGAGAAAGCTAGGAAACATGTGAATACATCTGTTTCTGCTTTTCTCCGAGACTATAGAATGGGGTCCATTTACAATAACAATCTGCGCTTTCATATGCGAGAGATGTATAGGAGAGATGGAGTACACTTTACTGATGAAGGAAACAGAGTCTTCCTCAACAACTTTAGAATCTGTATAGGTACTTACTTATAAGTACCAAAAACTCTCAATGAACACAACGGCTATTTTTAGAGCCACTCAAGAACAAAACACTTAAGCTTGATGTTTATCTCCCAAAAATTTCAGTTTTTTGTCCTTGGATCCGCGCACCCAACGCGTTAGGAACTGCGCACCCAATGCAAGACGAACCGTGCACCCAACGCGTTAGGATGCGCGACTCCTAATTTTACCGTAAAAAAAAAAAATTGCCCCTATCACTAATTTTTATTATCCCCGTCCACCCAATTCCCCAGGGTTTATTAAACAATGTTGGAGACCATGGGGGGAGCCCCAACGCCCCCACGGTCCCAGCCGGCTCCCCGCGTCCTTCGGGAGCCGGCATTGCTTTTCC
Organism: Triturus cristatus; assembly: GCF_964204655.1. NCBI lineage: Eukaryota > Metazoa > Chordata > Amphibia > Caudata > Salamandridae > Triturus > Triturus cristatus. Next base: position 507,225,351 of record NC_140591.1, read on the forward strand.
ACATGGGAGCTGCTGACTTGCAGCTCCCCGTGTGGAAAAGCAATATCGTTTGGATTTTGAAAGAGAGAGCAGGTTTCCCTGGTCTCTCTTTCGAAATCCTAATGAAGTTTGCTATGGGAGGGCAGGAGACTCCCGCCCTCTCATAGCAAACAACAGTGTCCTGAGGTGGGCACCCCAGGACACTGTAGGAGCTGGCCCTAGGGGGTGGCGGTCCCCAGGGCCCTCGAGGGCTCCAGGAGGGGGGCCACGCAGCCCCCCTCCCCCATTAATTTATAAAGATTTTGACCCCAGGATTTGGCCCACCCGGGGACTAATTATTAACGAAGCGCGGAAGCCCGCGCTTCGGGTTTTTTTTTTCCGGCCGGATCCACGCACCCTGCGCGCATTTCGCCGTTTAAAAAAAAAAGGGGGGCCCCAGGGGGTCCTTCTGGGACCCCCTACGCAACACTAGAGGGTCAGAGTATTTCTACCCTGCCCCCTTTACATCTTTCACACACTTATTTCCCTTACTTAATCAGCCTCGCTTCTACCGAGGCACAAAATGGCTGCCAACAGTTCCTGGTTTCAAATGTAGACAGACACTTGACAGCCAATTAGCATTCAGCGTGTGATCGGGAGGGTGCGTGCTTGGTTCGCAGAGGGTGCGCTTAGGGTGCGCATTGGGTGCGCAGATCCTCCGAGGCCATAGATATTTCTATCTTTTTTACTCTAATTTTCTCAGGAACTACTGAACGGATCTACACCATTTATGCAAAAGGCATGAGTCTGAACTGAGGACTACCTCTTTGACAAATTTGGTGTAATTCCGTTCAGCAGTTCGGGCTGTATCTGCGTCAACAGGTCCTATGGGAAATTGCAAGGGGAAAACGTGTTTTGGGACCCCCATTTTTTTTCAGCCCCCGCTTGACGAATCACCACGAAACTTTCAGGATAGGAGCGGACCGGAGCTGGACAAAAGTTTGGAAAATTTTGTGAACATTCATCAACCGGCGCCAGACTTATTGGGAATAGAATGTTGCGGATTTCCTATTGAAAATAGGTCCTAACTATAACTACCTACTGGCAACCACCAGTAGGTAATATATATATATATATATATATATATATATATACAGCACTAACATCCTCCGACAAGCCCAGGAGAAGGCGGCTCTCAAACCTAGAGAGGACCTTCTTGCTTCCAATAGGGGCACCATGACACCTTTGACGAGTAGTTCCGAGGACACCAATGTACCCCGTCTTATCACTGCATTTAACAAACAACACAATCAGCTCAGAAAGATAGTGAATAACAATTGGCCAATACTGAAAACAGATGCAGTATTGGCACCTAGATTACCATCTACACCCACTATTACCTTCAGACGGGCGGTTTCGATGAGAAACCAGTTGGTTGTCGAGAATCCAGAAACTACAATTAAAACGAGTTGGCTGCAGCCCATTAAAGGTTTCTTTAAATGTGCATCGTGCAGGGCATGTAAATTTGGAGTAAACACTACTCACTACAATACTCCTTTTAGTCCCACACCAACACGAATCGGGGGACACTATACTTGCCGTACTGAATTTGCAGTATATATTTTAACTTGCACCTGCGGTCTTAGGTACGTGGGCAGCACTAAACTGCAGGCACATGCCCGTATTTTACAGCACCTCAGGGCCATCGTGAATAACGATCCCACCTATCCCGTGGCCCGCCATTTCAGAGCAGTTCATAACAACGTTTTAAACTGTCTCTCATACTTTGTAGTAGATGCAATTCCTAAATTAAAACATGGTGGAAATAGAGAACGCATGCTAAGACAACTGGAGACTCGGTTTATTATTGAGCTAGATAGTAAGACACCGCTCGGGCTCAACACAACGGAAGATCTGCACAACTTTTTATGATCCTTTTATTGATTTGATTCTGTCATAAGTAATCAGTTGTTTGATATTCAAATTAATCTATTGTATTTTTCTTAATGTGCATTTACCATGTTCCTTGTCTCCATACATGTATCCTTATTTCAGGATATGTCCTTTGTTTCTTGAGTCCTTCTATTTATATTTGGACGCCACTGTAACCTCGCCTTCATGGATATTTGTCATTTTTTAACACCCATATCACCATATGACGCAATTTATTTATGTGGTTTTGGATTCTATCATGATGTTTTATTTAACTGTATGTGCTTTATTGGCATTATATATTTTGCACATTTATCACCTATTTGCACATTCACTCGCACTATTTGCACTTTATAATTCAATTTGCACTTTTACGCATTTTGCACTTACATCTGATCGCACATACATATTAAATAAATGATAAAAAATACAAATAATAAAAAACAAAAAACAAAATATCAACATTCACATCTATAGAAGTCCACCTCATATAACACTTCTTATTGGATCGACATACAACCTTATTGAATACACAGAGTCCCTGCTTCTTGGGTTTAATTATGTGACATCTTTTTCAGGTCCTAAGATATATTACCAGCAGTATTTGCACATGTAGTTTTACTTGCTTTTTAGCTGGCTGGTACTCACCATGTACTATTCTGTAGGAGATCTGTTCTGGATTGCACATTAATTTTATACGATCTTATTTTGGTATAGAATCTGTTCCATATGTTCTGAGTTTGTCAAGTCAATAGTATTTAGACTTTTTATTATATGTAAAACTCAGAGTGCAAGATCGGATATTTTATCGAACTTGTTTACAAATGTCTCATTTACATTATGTAGCCATTATGATTGTTATTTTTCAAGTGCAGGGCATTGCATTTGCAATTCTGTAGTATGTTTTCTATGTCTTTCCATCACGTTATCTGGGTGTCAACATTTTAAATTCTGTCACACGCAAAGTTTGCTTCATGTGATCAAGGCCGTTTTCCGGCCGAAACGCGTCATGACAGACAAAAAGGGAGTTTCTAATACTGTAAATAAAGAAGTATTCACCGACGAAGAGGAGTTTGTACATTCTTTTTCCTGGGAAAAACTGACGAATGCTCTATGTTCATATATATATATATATATATATATATATATATATATATATATATATATATATATATATATATATATATATATATATATATATATATATATGTATATTTTCACTGAAAGAAACAAAGGTTACAGGGACATTATAGCTAGGCTTAGGTTTTACTCCTACAAAACCAGAGATATCAAGCAGGTATAGTTAGTCGAGCTAAGGATACCTCTCGCTCCCACAATGCACTGTTTATGACCTCACATATTACATCACTCATGACATGGTCAGTGACATTACTCATGACAACACTGATTAAATCTCAAATGACATTACTAATGACATCAGTGATGACATAATCCAGTAATTGTGAGTGTTTTTAAAATATTTGTGTGTTATATATATACATACCAAGGTGTATTGCTGAATCATTGGGTGTATGAGTGCCTGTCTGGACGATTCAGTGTATGTGTGAATGACTGTACAATTGAGTGATTAGGTGTCTCAGCGAATGTATGGGTGAGTGACTGGTTGTGTGAATGCCTGTACCTGTCTGTCATTTGGTGGCATCTTTCTCCACCCCTCTTCCCTCATTCTGCCACTCTGTTGCTTCTTTCTGCATGTTTTGTACTTCTTTCTACTAATGTGGCAGATATTGAAGCCCGTGTGTCTCTTAATTAGCCATTATATTGCCCTGCTATGGGCTTCCTGATTCATTAGGCTTCTGGGACACGTAGTCCTTTTGTTACGATATGACCCTGTATGGGTTCTGCCGTCAGCATACTCCAGGACAAACTCGTCATACACACTGAAGGCTCCATTGGGAGTTTGTCCTGGAGTATGCTAATGGCAAAACCCATACAGGGTCATATCGTAATGAAAGGACTACGGGCTTCCGTATCTGCCACATTGCATATTTCCCATGAGCAAGTAGCAGGAACTCCGAAACACGTAGGGAAGTTTTAAAGGAATTATTCCATGTGTTGCCGGTTTTTGCTGAATAAAGGACTCTTCTAGGAGGTGGGGGTCCACCTGTCAGTGTTCGCCTCTGCTTGTAGACGACACTTTGGATGATATATACAGTACCCGCATACGAGAACCCGGACCCACGTCTGTTGGAACAGTGGGCAGAATATACTGCGGCGTCCTGTAAAGGAATGCTAGGCATTCTGGTGAAATTCGCGTGTAGCGATAGACAAAAAGCCCTAGAAGAGATTGCGACTTTAGAAGAAGAGATCCTAAAGGAGATTGATAAAGACAAAGACAAACAAAATTAATTAAGAGAGCAAATGAAAAAACGGCTACAAAAGTATGAATTAAAAATACGGCAAAGAAAACAAGACTAATTTGAGAGAGATGAACGTGATTACTTCCAAGGCAGAATCTTGACATTTGCTAAAAAATTCGACGGACCCCGAAAAGAACTCAACAAATAGAGAACCACCTCTCCCCCTCAGAGAGTCGAAACCTCCGAGTCAGATCTTACCGAAAATGACCAGTCAGGAGATGATACAGCGACTCCATCCAGTGACCAAGTCAAAACTCCTTTTCATTTGGAGTTCAACCTGATCCGCCAAACGTGGCTCAGAGGTGGGAAAAGCAAGCCACCAGAAAAAGAAGAGCAACCAGGCGAGGTGGTTGGAAGGGGAAGAGGAAGAGAAAGAATGACATCAAGAGGACCACGCAGCAAGAGGGGCAACAGATGGTAGGGATTGAAGATAACCTCACCATCGTTAATCTAACATCACGAACACTCTTACCATCAGAAGAATCTGCCTTACAACTTGGTTTGACATTCTGTCCCAATGAGCGCATGGAATTTACACAGACCAGGATAGATTTGTTCAAATTTGTCCGGAAAATTAAACTGCACAAATTTTTCAAACTTAAACCATCTATCACTGAAGCACGCCGGTTAAACTAGAAACCAATAGCTAAAGATACTGATATTTTCACAGCACAAGACCTAAATATGCTTGAAATGTTGGAAGAACTGCGTTTAGAACACGTTGACAATGACAAAGAAAACATGGATATAATATTAAGAACTAGACAGGTTGGCATCGAACAAGTGGCACCAGTAACAATCTTTATACCTCCATCCCAATTCAATCCTCAAATGCGATATGATGCAATCGATTCCTTTTCTGATGCGGTTTTAAGCGATCTTGTGAAATACAGGAGTAACAACAAGTACAATAAGAATAAACAAAAAAACTTAACTAAGGAACAAGAGAAAATACTCACGAACCTTAGCAAGGAGGAGGGAATAATCTGTAAACCTTCAGATGAAGGTGGAAATATTGTGTTGTTAACAAGAGAACAATATTGCCGTGAATCGCTATGACAATTGAATGATAAGAGATTTTATGAAAGGACAAATAAAGAACAATATCAGGAGAGAATCTCCACATATCATAATCTCATCAATAAGTGGCGTGACAAATCCATTTTGGATACCAATGAATTTTTATTCCTGAGGAACAATGATCCTGTATTACCAGTTTTCTATCAACTCACGAAAATTCATAAAAATGAAACTGATCCACCAGGGAGACTGATTGTCTCGTCCAAAGGAGGACTCACCGAGAATATGTCCACATATATAGATTCTTTTCTTTTTCAGTTGGTTCTGCAACTTTCTTCTTATGTGAAGGACACTAAGGATTTTATCATCCAAATTAGTAATGTATAATGGGAGTCAACATTTGTATTAATTACCTTAGACATAACTAGCCTTTGCACATGTATAGATCACACGCAGGGGATCGAAGCTATGAAATACTTCTTAAACAAAAGGCCATTGAAGTTTTTGGCACACAGCCTCATGCTGATTGAGTTTATCGAATTTTGTCTACTCAACAATATTTTTCTGTTTCAAGGAGATCTATTTAGACAGATATCGGGAACGGCGATGGGCACCTGCTTCGCCCCCAGCTATGCAAATTTATTTGTTGGCTGGTGGGAGGAGCAGGTGGCCCTTGCCGGAACCAGGGCCAAATGTGCGGAGCATGTGGTTGTCTGGCATCGCTACATCGACAACCTTTTCCTGGTATGGAGAGGGTCAGTCGAACAAGCGGATGAGTTCATTCATGCACTTAATGATAACAACTTGAACCTGAGATTCACACACAAAATCAGTTCAGTGGCAGTGAACTATCTTGATCTCAGAGTGTATGTTAAGGATGGGACATTAGAGACCGAATTGTTTAGAAAACCTACTGCTGGCAATTCGATCCTACATGCTGACAGCTGTCATCCTCCCAAATTGATCAATAACATACCGTATGGTGAACTCCTACGTTTAAAACGAAATTGCTCTTGTGACATGGATTTCGAAAATGGCAGCAGATAGATGTTTAGCTAGGTTCAGAACCAGAGGTTATGAACCAGATTTGCTGCAGGCTGCATATAAAAAAGTGCAGAGAATTCCCAGAAAAGAGCTTCTACAAACTAAGGAAGTAGGAAGTAGTGGAAGAAATAATTCTGATCCAGAAAGTGGCACCTTTTGTATGATTACCACATACTCAGACGATGCCAATATTTTAAGGAAAATACTGAAAAAGAATTGGCATATCCTCCAAACGGATGTAGCAATAGGTAGGGAGATTCCTCCAGCACCTTTAATTACTTTCCGTAAAGCGAGATCGCTTAAGGATAAGTTGGTCCAGAGCTACCTGCCACCCACTACACAGAGGACAGGAACACTGAAAGACATGAAAGGTTTCTTTACCTACGGTAAATGCAGGGCTTGTACCCACAGTAAAAGAGTCCTAAACTATACCATCCCAGGTGTCACAAAACATAAAGTGATAAAAAAATTCATCACATGTTTAACATCGCATGTGGTATATTGTCCAGTCTGCCCTTGCGGGCTAAGGTACATAGGGAGTACCATACATAATGTGAAGCTACGTATTCTTGAACATCAACGTGCCATTGCCTTTAATTATCCTGTAGCAAGACATTTCGTATTCAAACATCAGAGCAACAGGGAACTGTTGCAATATTTTGGTTTGGACCATGTGCCTGTTAGCCTGAGAGGTGGGGACAGGGTTTTGAAGTTGCGGAGATTAGAATCCCGTTATGTAATTGATTTGCAGACTAAGACACTAAATGGACTCAATAGCGGGGAGGAACTCATAGTCCACTTAGGAAGATGATCCGATTTTAATATTATGCTCTACCATTTCTCTTGACCAACTTTTCAGGTTTATTTGACATACTGCACTAAAATGTTTATGTTTACATCTATATGTAATCAGGTTTTGGAGTCCATCACAAATGTGGTATTGCCTGTGTTGCCACCGATTCACGGTGGAATATCTGTTATTTAGCACCCATTTAGGATCTGGGAGTATTTACTATAAGAAGTATTGTATATAAGGCACACTTGAAACACTGATACATGGTTGAAAGGTGGTTGAGCACGAGCAATGATTTCTTTGTTTGGGGGCTCGTTACATACAGTGATATATTTTGTGTGTATATATATGATATATGTACCGCATTTGCTTGAAATAAATTCACGTATTTCCTCGAGCAGTGAAAATTAGGCTGAGAGAGGAATATGTCTCCAAAACTCATGGCAGCTATGACACCAATGCATTAATCTGTTTATAGAGCACCATGCTAAGATGGCCGCCACGTATTGTGCAATATGATCTGTATTTACCGTTGTCGATATCGTTGCTCTAATCACAGGAACAATTTAAAAATGCCTCTACGCAGCGAAAAATGTAAACACTGACGAAGGAATTTCCGAAACAAGCCTGTTTCTGTGTGGCTGATTAAAGAATAGGAACGATACCCCCCGAGTGCTGGACTTTACTTGAGAAGGTGATTAAGTCTTGGAGCGCTGATTTTAACGTGGAGCACCGCCACAACGAGCACCCGCTTCTGAGTGCCTTGATTTTGGGTGCAAAACAGGAGCTTGATATATATATATATATATATTTTCACTGAAAGAAACAAAGGTTACAGGGACGTTATAGTTAGGCTTAGGTTTTACTCCTACAAAACCAGAGAAATCAAGCAGTTATATTTAGTTGAGCTAAGGATACCTCTCGCTCCCACAATGCACTGTTTATGACCTCACATATTACATCACTCATGACATGGTCAGTGACATTACTCATGACAACACTGATTAAATCTCAAATGACATTACTGATGACATAATCCAGTAATTGTGAGTGTTTTTAAAATATTTGTGTGTTATATATATACATACCAAGATGTATTGCTGTATCATTGGATGTATGAGTGCCTGTCTGGACGATTCAGTGTGTGTGTGATTGAGTGTACAACTGAGTGATTAGGTGTCTCAGTGAATGTATGGGTGAGTGACTGGTTGTGTGAATGTCTGTACCTGTCTGTCATTTGGTGTCTAAGAGGCTGTATGGGGGCTTGAGTGGGTATGTGAGTTTCTGTATGGGTGAGTGATTGGTTATCTTAGTAACTTTATGGGTGTCTCAGTGTCTGTGTGGGTGGGTGAGGGATATGTGACTGCCTGTAGGTATGAGTAAATGAGTGAGCCAGTGACCGTATGGATTAATGAGGGTTTGTGAGGGGCTGTATAGGTGAGTGAGTGTGTGTATGGCTGTGTGGGTAAGTGGATGTGTCAGTGGTATATGGGTAGTAACTGGGTATGTGAAAGGCAGTATAGGTTAGTGATGGGATATATGAGTGGCTATATGGGTGAGTGAGTGAATGTGAGAGTAGCTGTATGGTATGTAGTGAGTACTTTTTAGAATCTGTATGAGTAAGTAAATGGATGTGTGTGTAACTCTATGTGTGAGTGCGTGGCTGTATGAGTGACTGCATGGGTGAGTGAGTAGGTATATGAGTAGCTCTATGGGTAACTGACTGGGTGTGAGTGGCTATATGAGTGTATGAGTGGATATACCAATGTCTGTATTAGTGAGTGAGTAGGTGTATGAGTGAGTGAGTGAGATGACATCTGTGTAGAGCTATGAGTCTATGAATGGGTTTGTGAATAGTGTGTGAGGGTGGGTATATGAAATGTTGTATGGGGATATGAGTGAGTATGTTAGTGATTTTGTAGATTATGTCATCAGTGATGTCATTTGAGATTTCATCAGGGATGTCATCAGTGATGTCACTGACCGTGTCAGGTGTGAGGTAATATGTGAGGTCATAAGCAGTGCATTGTGGGTGCGCGAACTATAGGAACCCATACAGATACTAAGACAACCAATCACTGGTTTTGCATGAGTGAAACCTGAGCCTAACTAAAACATTTTTCTTTATAATTTCTGGTATTCACAATGGCGTCATACATTGCAAATATCAAATGACCTCTTCACAATGGAATATGATTGAATACTATACCTTTCATGTATGTGGAGAGGAAGTACACACCCATTCACCGTCCTGAACTTTCTATCAATACATTTCAGAGAGCTCGTAGCTGTATTCAGAAAAATCATTTTGTGTGCCTTTTAATGAAAAAATGGCAACTCAGCCTGGAGAGGAAGAAGCTGTAGACTAGTAGGAGGATCAGGAAATTTGGGAGATTGATTCAGGGGAATCTGAAGAGGAGGAGGCTCCCTAAAAGAAATCCAGCTTTGCCTGGGAGTTTTTTTCAGAACCCCATCAGGGGACTCAAACACTTTAGCAAAGTTTGTCCAATGCACAGTGTGTGATAAAACTCTCTAGAGGCAGCAGTAATAAGTACTCTTGCAGGATGACATCAATGCTGTGCCACCTTAAAACTTTCCATGGAAATCATCTAAAGAGAGCATTAAGAGAGAGAGAGAAAGAGAGAGAGGAAGAACATCTTGTGCATCACCTCTACCAAGCAGATCGGGCCAGCAAGTTCCTTCTGATGCCACCACTACCGCTGAAGATATGGCTCTTCAATTAAGTCATGTTGCAGCCTACTGCATAGACTGCAGAACAGTATTGAGTGTGGGGGAGCAGTCAATCACAGCACTTCGCACTGCTGCTAAGAATAACAAATGCTAATTTTTATGAATGAAGATTACAGTTTTTGCAAAAATAGTGATTGTACATTTTTCAGGGTTTCCATCTCCAAGTTGCCATTCTCCTCAGCATCCAAAACCGAAACATTTAACACTCTAAAAAAAAAATATGTTAGAACCAAATTTAACAGATAAAAAAAGAAAAAGTATGCTGTAAGAGTGTATGCCTAAATGATTGCATCAGTGCATCTACAATGCATGTATGTTCTTGAAGGCCTGCATCTGACCTGTCTGAGTGATTGGATGGGCGCATGTGCAGTGCCTGAGTGACTGGATGACTGCCTAGGCGGCGCCTGGGTAATTGGATGATTGCAAGTGCAGTGCCTGGGAGATGAGATAAGTGGAAGCGCAGTGCCTTGGTGAATGGATAAGTACAAGTTTGGTGCCTGGGTGTGTGAATGAGTGTAAGTGTAGTGCAGGGTAGATTGGGTGAGTGGAATTGTAGTGCCTGAGTGATTGGATGAGTACAAGTGCAGTGCCTGGGTGAATAGATGAGTGCATGAGTAGAACATGGGTGATTGGACGAGTGCAAGTCTTGTGCTGGGGTAAATAGATGAGTGCAAGTGTAGTGCCTGGGTGACTGGATGAGTGCATGAGTACAGTCTGGGTAAATGGGTGAGAGTAAGTACAATGCTGGGGTGAATGGATGAGTGTAAGTACAGTGCTTGGGTGATTGGATAAGTACATGGATTGTGGCAGGATGATTGCCTCAGTATTGCCTGGGTGACTAACTGTGTGCACGTGTGGTGTGTGGGTTAATAGATAACCACAAATACAGTGCCTGGGTGAATGGGTTAGTGCAAGTGCAGTGCCTGGATGATTAGAAAAGTGCATGTGCAGTGCCTGGGTGAATGGATAAGAGCATGAGTACAGTCTGGGTAATTGGATAGGAGTAAGTGTAGTGTTGAGGTACATGTATGAGTGCAAGTGCAGTGCCTGGGTGACTGGATGAGTGCATGCGTACAGTCTGGGTAATTAGATGAGAGTAACTGCAGTGCTGGGGTGAATGGATACGTGTAAGTGAAGTGCCTGGGTGACTGGATAAGTGCATGGGTTGTGGCAGGATAATTGGATGATTGCCTCGGAATTGCCTGGGTGACTTAATGTGTGCAAGTGTAATACATGAGTTAATAGATGACCACAAGTGCAGTGCCTGGGTGAATGGATTAGTGCATGGGTAAAGCATGGGTGATAGTAGGAGCGCGAGTGCAGTGCCTGGATGATTAGATAAGTGCATGTGCAGTGCCTGGGTAAATGGATAAGTGCAAGTGAAGTGCCTGGATGAATAGATGAGTGCAAGTGTAGTGAGTGGGTAAATGAATGAGTGCAAGCGCACTGACTCAGTGAATGAATGAAAGGAAGTACAGAGCCTGGGTGATTGCATGACCACATAGGTAGTGCCTGAGTGAATGGATGACTCCATGTGTACCACCTGGGTGATTGGATGAGTGCCTGAGTAGTGGCTTGAAGATTGGAGGAGTGCAAGTGCACTGTCTTGGTGATTGGATGAGTGCAAGTCTATTACCAAACTAAATGGATAAAAACAAGTGTAGTGCCTGAGTGAAAGGATGAGTGCAAGTGTAGAGGCTGGCTGATTGAATGATTGCGAGTATAATGCCTGGGTGAATGGATAAGTTCAAGTGCAGTGCCTGGGTGAATGAATGAGCACAATCACTGTGCCGGGGTAATTGGATAACTGCAAGTGTAGTGCCTCAGCGTATGGATGAGTGCATGTACAGTGCCTGGGTGAATGGCTGAGTGCATAAGTAGTGTCTGGATGATTGGATGGGTGCATGTGTAGTACCTGGGTGACTGATTGACTGCCTATGTGGTGCCTGGGTGATTGGATGAGTGCAAGTACAGTGCCTGGGAGATATGATGAGTGGGAGCGCAGTGCCTGGGTGAATGGATAAGTACAAGTGTAGTGCCTGGGTGAATGAATGAGTGCAAGTGTAGTGCCAGACAGATTGGATGAGTGGAATTGTTGTGTCTGGGTGAATGGATGAGTGCAAGTACAGTGCCTGGGTGAATGGATGAGTGCATGAGTAGAGTCTGGGTGATTGGATGAGAGTAAGTGCAGTTCCTGGGAGATTGGAGAAGCACATGGGTTGTGGCAGGATGATTGGATGATTGCCTCTGTATTGGCTAGGTGACTTAATGTGTGCAAGTGTAGTGCATGGGTTATTAGATGACCACAAGTGCTGTGCCTGGGTGAATGGATTAGTGCATGGGTAGTGCATGGGGGATTTTATGAGTGCAAGTGCAGTGCCTGGATGATTATATAAATACACGTGCAGTGCCTATGTGAATGGATAAGTGCAAGTAAAGTGCCTGGATGAATAGAGGAGTGCAAGTGTAGTGCATGGGTGAAGGAAGGAGTGTAAGTGCACTGCCTCAGTCAATGAATGAGTGCAAGTACAGAGCCTGGGTGATTGCATGACTGCATAGGTAGTGCCTGAGTGAATGGATGACTCCATGTGTACCACCTGGGTGATTGAATGAGTGCCTGACTAGTGGCTTGAAGATTTGATGAGTGCAAGTGCAGTGTCTGGGTGATTAGATGAGTGCAAGTGTTGAGTCTGACTGAATGGATGAGTGCAAGTATAATGCCTGGGTGAATGGATGTGTACAAGCACTGTGCCTGGGTGATCGTTATATGGACGAGTATATGTGCTGTACCTGGGTGAATGGATGAGTGCATAAGTAGTGTCTGGATGAGTGGATGAATGCAAGTGTGGTACTGGGGTGAATGGATGAATTCATGTGCAATGCCTGGGTGATTGGATGAGTGTATGAGTAGTGTTTGAATGTTTGGATGAGTGCATGGGTAGTACAGGGGTGAATAGATGATTGCACGGGTAGTTCCTGGGTAAGGATGAGTGCAGGTGCAGTGTCTGGGTGAATGGATAGTTGCATGAGTAGAGTCTGGGTGATTGGATGAGGGCATGAGTAGTCTGGGTGATTGGATGAGCGCAAGTGTAGTCCTGGGTAAACTAATTAGTGCAAGTACAGTGCCTGGGTGATTGGATGAGTGCATGAGTAGTGTCCAGTTGTTTGGATGAGTGCATGGGTAGTGTTGAGTGATTTTATGAGTGCATAAATAGTGTCTGGGTGTTTGGATGCGTACATATCTAGTGTGTGGATGATTGATTGAGTAAATGGATACTATCTGTGTCATTCTGTGAGCACAAGTGTACTTTTTCAGTAATGGGAAGAGCATATGAGTAGTGACTCGATGAATCGGTCACTAGATTAGTGATATGAAACACATTATACACTGGATCTGCAAGCACTGTGAAAAAAATTAAAAAGAAAAAAAGTATTGGGATTTAATTTTCGACATCAGGCAACCAAAACCAGATACAAAAAACCTTCTGCAATAAATACAACATACTAAAATGTTTTACTGACATTTACTGTTTCAGCTTCATACTTATTCACTTTCAACAGTGATCTGTATGAAGCATCATCATCAAACAGTGGGGAATGAATGGATTGTAAAAAAAAAACTAATGTGCACAGTACAATTATTAGAAATAGGTGGTACTATGAATTCCACTCACTACAACTTTGTTAATAGTGGCTTGCTGATACCTTATCACGTTAATGAAAGCAACTATGGGCCATATTCTCGAGGAGCTATCGCCGATTCATCGGTACTTTATCGCAGCCAAAGTCGCAATAAATGTACCGCCCCATTCACAAGCTGATGCAAAGAGCTGATATCACCAGTTGTCCGGCGATAGCATCCTCAAAAAACATAGATGTCCCTGGCAACTATCACTAATGAGATGCAGAGTAGGCTTTTCTGTGCAAAGGCCGCATCAACACCACACCGCAACATTCTTAATGACCAGCCAGATCTGCGATAAGATCACAAAACATGCGATAAGGGGCGTTAGCACCAGGAAACTAACACCTGCTCCGACCTGGTGCAAAGTCGGACTACAACCTGCACCAGAAAAGAGAGTCCAGCCCGGAGCCACACCTGAAGAACAAAGATGCCATGGAGCCACTGAACATGCGTGCCGGATACCCAAGAGGGCCACAACAACCACCGCCACCACCCCCAGGACCACCACCCACCTCCCCGGAACCAAGACACTGCACATCAACGGCACGAAAACATGAACAAAAACACCCGCCTGATGTTGCACAATTGTAACAATCAACAGACATGTGAGCACTGAAATTCTAATTCATACATTCACCATTGAAAAGCCAAACAAAATGTCACATCCTAATTTGTCACCAAACAGCTATTTTGAAGAGTCATGGTGGGGCATCCCTGGACAATCTGTGACTCACAGCCTGCAAGACAATATCCAAGATAAGAAGGTGTGTCAGGCACTTATCAAAGGACAGGGAGAGAGAGAAAGAGTGACACCTAACAAGGAGCGCAAGGTCAATCGGGCCCTTGGCTCATGCAAACATGCCAACAGCTGCGTGTGTCTTGAAATCTGTGCACCCCAAATCACAGGCAAGGCATCAAAGTCAGCGCGAAGTCCACATCACATCCAAGAAACACAAGCAGTAGTCAGACTGATATCAGGAATAAAAGCCCCTTTGTCTCAACAACACACAAGGCTTAAGGCCAACCGAAGCCCCGACCTTGGTCCTGAATGCAGCTGGCACACCCTGCATGAGATACCATACCAGCCTCCGATGACTCCCACACCATGCACTGCACCAATGAAACACCAACATGCCCACACCCCACACACACTTGTCCCTGCACGACCTACACCTGCAAGGGATGCCCTTGACACATAAGTTAACAACTACCAATATGTCTAAACGTCGCACACACATACGTCTCATTGCCCAGAGCTGTGGCATATCGTTCACTGAACTTCTGCCGGGCTGAGGAGTGCCGGTGCCACAAGCGAAACAAATAAAAAGGCAGGCATTCCCGGGAACATGCACAACCCCTGTCACGTGGAACTGTACCGTGCACCAATGCTGCATCTGTTGGGATCCCTGCCAAGGCAGTGTTGTGAATCAGTTTACGTCTGAGTTTCCATGTTGCATACGTCACCTACGTCCAGCCCTGGTTCCACTGTCGATCATGCACATTTGAGTGGCCCATGGAGGTCTGCCTATCCAACGCAACGGTAACTGAATTGGA
Source organism: Triturus cristatus (assembly GCF_964204655.1). Lineage (NCBI taxonomy): Eukaryota > Metazoa > Chordata > Amphibia > Caudata > Salamandridae > Triturus > Triturus cristatus. The sequence goes on from NC_140591.1 coordinate 507,240,469, forward strand.
TTATGACCTGACAGGGTGCCCCCTATTGGCCCTTGAAGAGGAGTGTCACCAGGATAGCCGTGCATGGGATGCATTGTTCTCTGGCGTATGAGCAGGCAGTTGCGAATGGGAGATCGCACAACTCCTCGTGTGCAGTGACCACATCGAGGCGCTCCCCTATTGGGCTGTGTTGCTGATCGGGGAAAAGGCATAGACTGAGCTCATCTGCCCAGACCAGTTCATGGATTGGCTCACCCTGGTGTTCCTTGAACCCGACAACGACATACTATTGGAACACATTGCACATGAGGCTGCGCCGGCATTCATAGTGAGTAACTACGTTCCTGCAGCCACATCAGATTGTCACCCACAGAACAGGTCCCAAAACCTTGTTGCATCATGGGGAATGCTCACATATCCCACCACTACAGAGGACATGTCTGCCCTTGTCTGGACTCTGAATGCATGTACGTGGAACTACGTGTATGTACACACACCTCTGCAAGGTGATGCACTTCCATGGTCGGAGCAGCACAGCGTCGTTTGGCAATGTCAGCAATTCGGACACACTGCTGGAGGGAGAGCACACACATGTTGCACGACATGTGACCTTGTCGGACCCTTTCATTTGATCTCTGTCAGCAGAGCAGACAGTCAGCAGCAGAGCACTCTGCAGACCCCATGGGCTGTAAGTTGTGCCCCCTCACATGGTTCAATGGGAAGATGTCAAACTTCCCTCTTCGGTTCTGCACAAGTCCTTGTCTTAACTCTACCTTATTCCTACTCCGGACACATTAGGACACCGACACTTGGGTGTCATCAGCGCCGACTCGCCGTATGGAGTGAGTAGCAGCTAGTAGCTAGGTGAGTCCCAATGTGTAAATTAACATCCCCTGCTTTGGAAACACTCTAGAATGTTTTTTGATAGTGCTATTGGGTACGACATTACTCTCTTGTTGATACTTGGAAGCCTGGTCTCTTGACTGATTTTATTAGAGGGTCAGTTTTAATAGGTTTTTAACTCACTCAGTTGTCAAGTAGTTCCTCTCTCAGAGGGTTCACACCAGTATCCTTGAATGACCATGGAACGGTCAGCAGAGTAGAGGGGTTGAGGGAGCACCAAACATGCTAGACACAGTTCTCCAGTAACTGTACCATGTATCTTTATGTCACCCCCGATGTACAGGTTACCACTAGGATTGACGGGACAGTGTGCTCACTTCCAAGGAGTGTGGTAGGTAGGAGTATCAGTGTCCACCACACCACCACGTGTAGATAGTTTCTGAATAGTATAGGTCTTGATGAAATGCGATGGATCAGTATTGACCGCTACGCATGAAACATGTCGACTACTTCACATGAGTAGAGCTAAGCTCTTTTGGACCACTGAGCCTAAGCACAGCCACTCAGCTTGTTTTTAAGAAGGTGGATTACCATTCTAATAAAGGGTTGTTGTGGACTATCCAACCTTTTTTAATATCACTCACATACACAACACCATACACTGTTCTTTAGGGCCCTCACACCCACGCACCAACGGCATGAACAAAAGATCTCCGATAAAGAGCCCTGTTTAGGGTGCCTGTCGGGCATTGCAGCACCGGCCCGACGAGGAGCAAGTCCATATGATGAAGTGGGTGTGTGAGGACTCTAGTTCCGAATAGGAGGATCCCCTCATCTTCTTCCCCTCCATGTCTTTTTCCGCCTTGTGAGAACAGCATACCTTTATTGTTGATGACTGTTGTAGGGCACGTATGCTGGACCCTTAATAAAGCCCTTGAGTCCCCCCCTTTTTGTTTGACGAGACGCCAAACAACACATGACTCGTCCAGCAAGGCAAGGTGAGCTGAAACCGTTGCCATCCGTAATGATTGGTGTTCGGCTCTGCCTTCCCATTTCCTGCACCTCGATAGGTTCCCATGCTGCGTGCAAGTGTCTTAAGCATGTCCCTGCCTATTGTGGCTGTTGCCTTGACCGTACTGACACGCACATGCCAATAAAGTCTACGCAACTTCACTGGTGCCTAACTGTGATGAGTGTTGATAAGATTGACCACTCGTGTGCCACAATGAGCATCGTCCCTACACAGGGAGGGTCTGCCTGCTGCATGTACAATGGGCGTGGGTCTCTTTTCACAGCTCCACCTCTGTAAGTCAGACATTGTTTTGGGATAGTTGCTGGCAGACCTGTGCACTTACGTGTCTTCAGCAATGTGAGTATGGTGTCCAATCTCTGACCATGTGGAACAATGTCATATATCATAACAGAATGTGTCCACACAGATGTGTGTGAATAGGTATGTGACGTGAAGTTCTGTTGTCCCCTGTGATGTAGGACACCACTCCTGGCCTGCTACCAATTTGGTCATTCCTACACACAGGACTATTCAATACATGGACGTGTGCCTACGTTGGGGGATTGTGAGATTGCTGTTAATGTGCAATGGGGACACAGCTAGTACTCACCTTCACAGTCATCCAATTGTCCATGTGTCTCAGGGATAAGAATGTGCATTGATGTCATTCACCAGGGTGTACCTTCTTGTGCTATCGTTGTCCCTACATCCAGCCATACTTTCATACATGAGTGAACCTTGTCATGACACATCTGTGTGATTTTGAATGTTTTATTCACATGCTGGTGAATGACGGAGCTGGAGCCGTACATGGTCATCCAAGCCCACATAACATGGAAGCCCAGTGGTGGGCCAACCAGAGTACTTTGGGGATTGAAAAGTGATTGGGAAGAGGGGGAGTGCAGTCCACAACAGGTTTGCTGTGTAATTGTCAAGCAGTAAAGATGTGGCAGTCCATGTCGGGGTCCGGGTGGATATTGCAGACTAATCCTGGGGACAGTGGGAGGTGTTGTCCCAGGGCATGATGCATAGGGCTGAACCAGGCAGGAACAGGCCATCTGGCGGCGATAGATGCTACTACCTCCTTCCTCACACAGTAATTACCATCCACATCTTACTCCTCTGATACTTCTTCGCTGAACGGTGTGTCCGTGGTTTGTGGCGGTGTAATGGCTGCATCACTGGGTGCCACTGACACATCAGGGGTCGGAGATGTGTGTGTCGAAGTTCCCGCTGCAGTTATCTCTGACTGGCTCAGTGGCAGCAATGGCAAGATGATGAACTGCAGGGCATAGAAGATCCCAGCTACATCTCGCTGGTGTGAGAATTTGGCCTGGCATATGCTGTCCACTAGTTACAGTGGGCACCTTGCACCAGTCCAAACAACCCTTATAGATGATAGGTGTAAAGACAACCTTTATTGAAAGCTATCCTAGTGGTAGCTATGGGGAGCAGCCTTCAGGCTAAGTCTTGAAGGAGTATATATTTGAAAGCAGAAGTAATCCCCGTAGGCTTACAAGTCAGGAACATCCCCGGTATCTTCACAGACAATCCCAAATATATCTCCAACTTTAGTTACATTGGCACTACCTGTTTCCGACACTGGCTAGTGTTAGGAATAGATATTGCAACTGAAACCCTTAAAACATTAGATGCTGAGATTTTGGACATTGAAAAGCAGCTTCAGGACTCAGGAAGTACAGAAGAAACCAAGAAATTATTAGAACAGGTCGAAAAAACAATCGCTGACTTCCATAGACTAGAGCAGAACAAAAAGTCTAATAAAATCAAAAAAGATATTAAACTATACAATATAGAAAACACCTACCCCTATCTCCAAAAAGATTTTTACAACAATAGATTCTACTCTAACCTTCAACATAGTAGACCGTGGGGTCGATTCAACAGGCGCCAAAACCTGGTAGGCTTTTCAGATACCTCTGCCGACTCTTCAGATAGCTCAGATCAAGCAGAAGGATCAAGCTCAACAAGACGAGGAGGAGCTCATTCTGACAATTTTTTAGGCAGAGGCCAAGTAGACACACCACAACGAGGGAAAGCGAAGAAAACACAACGGTGGTACAACCCACCAGGGGAACGCAAAACACGCAACAACTATTACAAATGGTAGAGTCCCCCATCGATACCACATCAATGATGGATGTCATTCCTATTTTCAACTTGTCCAAACAAATATTAACAGAGTCTGAACTTTCCTTGCTTAAGAAAGGGCTCTCGTTTGTACCTACTATCCGTCCCAACTTTATGGCGCTACAAACGGAACTCCTCAGATTTTTTAGACGGATCCGCCTTAAAGCCTTTTTTCAACTCCACCCATCCCCTACCAACACTGCTAATACCCCTTTCCGTCCCCCATCTACATTTTCACCCACTGCTAGTATGTTACCAGTGGAGAGTCTGACTTTTGAGAAGTTAGTACTTAAAGATCTGGCCAATCTGGAGAGCAAGAAAAGATTTATACCTTATAACATTACTCTCCAAGAGAAACAAGCGATTAATACGCTCAAAACCAATGAAACCCTGGTGATAAAGAGTGCCGACAAAGGTGGCGGCATAGTGCTCCAGGAGAGAGACACTTACACAACAGAAATCCTACGCCAATTGGGCAATACTGAACACTACCAGAGACTTCCAGGCAACCCTACCAAGGAAATTCAGGCCCTTATCTTGAAACTTACAACTGAAGCTGTCAGTCAGGGCTTTTTAAGCAAAAAAGAATTCATTTTCTTAAATGTGAAATCACCACGCACACCGGTCATCTATACCCTTCCCAAAGTCCACAAAAATTCTACCAACCCTCCTGGACGCCCAATTGTGTCAGCCTGCGGCTCAATCCTTGAGCCTCTTGGTTCTTACGTAGATTTCTTCATCAAAGAATTTGTACCTGTCACTGCCTGCTATGTGAGAGATAGCATGGCTATTATAAACCTTATCGAACACCATCCATTCGACCCCACATCAGATACACTATGCACCATGGACGTAGAGTCCCTGTATACCAACATTCCCCAGACAGCGGCTCTATTGGTAATACAAAAAACACTTGACTCCCGCCCTCGCCCCCATACTGTTCCAACACTATTCATTTTACAACTGTTAGAAATCTGTTTGACAAGAAATGTTTTCACTTTTGATAACCTGTATTACCAACAAATCAAAGGGACTTCTATGGGCGCAATTTTTGCCCCCAACTTAGCGATTCTGTTCATGGACCAATTGGAGATAGGTTCCATTCTCACTGACACAAATCCATTTCTCCCAGGCATTTGCCTATGGCGAAGATATATGGACGACATTTTTATCATTTGGAGACATGATATCAGTGCACTACAACAATTCCTTATTTGGTTAAATAACAACTGCTCAGGCCTATCGTTTACAATCTCCACTGATAAATCTGCCATTGCCTTTCTTGACCTGACAATCTTCCACTCTGAAGGCGAATTGCTCACATGCCTGTACAGAAAACCCACTGAGCGGAACACGCTGCTCAGTTACGGAAGTAACCACCCCAGGGCCCTGAGGGATTCACTTCCATATTCTCAATTTCTGAGAATCAGGTGCAACTGCTCTTCCAAAGCAGACTACTTCAAAGAGGCAGCCACTCTCTCATCTAAACTGAAAGATCGTGGTTACCCCAAGAGGATAGTAAAAAATGCATCCAAAAGGGCATGGTACTGCCCTCGTGATGTACTTCTGACTCCCAAACCCAAACGTGAACTGGAAAGAATAGCCTGCGTCACTACCTTTTCACCAGTATCCAACCAAATAAGAAAGTCTATAATTCAGCACTGGCCAGTCATTAATGCAGGTAGTCTTAGCATTGAAAGACCGCTATTCGCTTTCCGTAAAAGCAGAAATTTGAAAGATCACTTGGTAAGAGCAGCTCTTCCCACCACTGTCCCCCACGTAACACTTGATTGTTTTTGGGGTCTTTCTCCTATCCTAGGACATTTCAAATGTGGTGGTTGTAATGTTTGTGATTTTACGATTGAAGGCAAAAGTTTCACTGCCAATAACATTACCGTTAATTCGAATGCCTTCTCTAATTGCAATACCTGCAATGTTATCTATTTAATACATTGTCCTTGCATGAAACTGTACATTGGCCAGACTACACAAAAAGTAAAGACAAGAATTGGACAGCACAGAAGTCGTATCAGGTGTAACACACCCAACGCACCACTGGTGGAACATTTCACGGATGCCAAACACAACGAAGATGACATCCGCTGGACGATTCTGAAGGTACTCAAATTGCCACAGAGAGGAGGCAACATGACCCATTTGTTAAACCGTGAAGAACTAAGAGCAATAATCCTTTTTGATACAATCAAAAATGGCCTGAATAGGAATGAGGACTAGACTACCCTCTTATGAATTGACTAATACCATACTGCAACACCTTGGATTTGAATTGGTTGTTCTGGCTGATCTCTTTAGAAAATTCTTAACCTTGACTTGTACCTGTATATGCCACAAACTGTGACTTTCAACTGTATATACCACATTCGTCAGTACATGTTCAAATTTTACTTCCAATTGTGCAGGCCATTATCCCAAGCATGTTCTGTAAATAACTGCAATAAGTTAATGCGTAAATTACTCCTTTTTTGTCACACATTGACACTTACGCACGCCCTTGCATTGCACTTCACACTAACCGCACTTGGTTTTTCACTCACCCAAGATGGCCACCGCTGTTACACACAGCTATCACCCATCCATAATCCTTCCTCCCTTTTGGCACCCCTCTGAGGTCCTTCAGTGGTTTCCCGCTCTATTTAAATGAGAGCACTAAGCACCAGTGCCTAGTGCCTGCCATTGAGCCGGTTACTACACAGCACATTGTTGCTGAGGACAGAGATCTCCATTGCTGTATCTCTCCACAGGTACGACAACCCCTCACCCCGATGTAATTGACTGTTTTTAAGGATTTTTCCTCACTTAGGCAGCCTTTGACTAAAACCTCCCCTTATTTTCAATTCCTTCAAGCTTGGACTGTAACATATTAGTATATTGAAGCAATACCTTGGCACATTGAAATGTGGCCCATCTGCACCACAGTCTAACTACCCAACAGCCGATCCAGGCAAGGAGCAGCACGCTCCGGCGCCCACTAAGTTTTATATAACACCTTAACTGCAAGGTATGTGCCCTAGACTCATTTACATCCCAACCCCACATCGATTATGACACACCAAATCCAACCGCAATGTAACTTTTTTACAGCGACCAAACCAAAAGCAACAACGCTGTTCTTCATTGTCAGTTTCCACTCTGACCTGCCATATGTGATACCCCTATGTCCTCAATTGGGGTAAGCATACATGTTACACTTACTTTTCTCACTGAGTCACGCGCCATTCGGTAATGGTTAACACCCCCGGTTACGTGTTTCTCATAACTTCACGTCCTCCCAATACCGGTTCTTATTTTTTTATTAAATACGACTGTCCCCCATGCCGCTCACGATCGGAATGCACATTCACACACCTTTAATAACTCACGTGGTTCTAGTTTTTAAACCATTTTTAGTAGAAACTAGGTAGCCCGCCGATGCCTTAAACTTCCAAACCCCTCCAGTCATTCATCATTCCCCCATTGAATGTCACTTATTAAATCCTGCTTGCCATAGCACACTCACAAACAAATCCCCACTCACTTGACCGGAATAGGCCCGAGCACGATCGTTTTAACCACAACTCCATGTGCACAATTGATAACCTTGACCTTCTGACATGCTATAACTTTCGAGTAATCTTAATATGTTCTAAGTTTTTCCTTGTTCACACAAGCTATTTTCTTTGTTTTCTTTACTCTGACAGGCGTTAAAAACCAGGCAAATGTTATAAATTTAGTCCTGAAGATGATCCCGTTAATCAATGAGCTTCGGATCGAAACGTCGACTTTTTAAAAATAGTGCCACAAATATCCATTGTGCTTACTTGTTGTGGTCTCTATTTTGTCAAACTTGCTACAATTATGCCTGCAAGTTGCAACAGCTCTCAGTCTTTGCCTGTAACTGTTGTTTGTCCTAAACTGTCTGCATTGTTATTCCCTTTTTTCCCCCCGCACGTTCCCCATGCTGTAGGGTGCAGGATTGTGCCCCACGATAAATGTAGTGTTTTCATTATCCTTCACCATATCCTTTAGTATCTGAAAAATAAAAATCCCCTGTCCGGCTGGACATCGGATATGTATAGTAACCCATTGTGGTCTATATTTAATTTTATGTAAAATTTAGTTTCTGCTCAGGACCATTGTTTTCTACATATATAATATTGAAGGAGTGTAAAGCAGCTTAGTTTACCAGATTATAACCTCTTGAATAACTAAATAAAAGGAGAACCACACAAGGTATATATATATAAAATATATGTATTAATTACTAAACACTCTCTACTAACCTCTTTATAAAGTTAGAGAGCAAGGCACACAATTGTACAGTTCTAAAACGACAGTAAATAGCACAATATACAATGGGCCCTAGGGGAGGAGCAAACCATATATTAAGAAAGTGGTATAAGAACCACGACTTGACTAGACACAGTGCCTAGAGCACGTAGAATCGCTGGGACCCCAAGGAACCACCCAAGGTAGTGAAAAGGAGACCCACGGGGGAAGCGTGCAGTGTGAGAACACCGGCGCGAGCCCCGTACTATTCTATGGGAAAGTCGCAGTTGGAATTCTAGAAGTTAAGGACACTTAGGAGAGGACTTTGAGCAAACCCCTTTAGGCTTAGGGGGTTCTATGGCCAGCACCCATGGGAGCACCAGAGTATTCGAGTTACCTCACCCAGGGAAGTCGGGTGCATAGGTGTCAAATGTTGTCTGGAATCATCGTTGATTTCAATGGCGATTTGCTGCAAAGTGCTGCTGACGGGAAGGAGAAAAGGGTCCATTGAGATCCGAACCTGGATCAAAGATCAGAAGAACCTGAAAGCAGAGGGACAGTGTCTGGGTCACTTGCCAGTAACCAGGGGCATGATAGACGAATGCCCACCTATGTCGGGTGTTTCAGGTGCGAAGTGGTGAAATTAGACTCTGCAGCCACGAGGACCAGGAGGCGTCAATGACAACCAGGAGCTAGATTCGAGCAGTCCCATGAAGGATGTCGAATGCTGCGATTGGACCCAATAAGCCTTGGCAACAGCAACCTAAGCAGGAAGAGAAAAGATGCTTCTGTGCGGAACAGCAAGGTCCTGGGAACTCCCCAAGCGATGGAGAGTCAGGGCACGTCTGGAGCAACCAGCTAAGCCCAATTAGAAGTAAAGTTGCCTTCACAGAGACCCACCAGTTGACAGACTAGGGATCACAAAGGGACCTCGAGAGAAAACACAAAGGGCCAGCTCACGCAACAATCGTGGAGTGTAGGTGGGCAATCTTCGGTGCAAATGCTTCTTGGAGTCAGAGCTACAAGGAACCCAAAGCTCAGCTGTAGGAGTCGCTGGAAAGCTGATGCTTCTGCAAATGGTTGCGGTGTTCAGGGGTTCGGGTTGCACAGTCATCCACGAGGGATACAGGCCTCAGAATTGCTGAGTGCACAGACCGACCTCAGAGACCACAGAAACCCACCTCCTGTGTTGCAAAATTCTTTGGAGTCCGGCGGGAGCTTCGGAGAGGCAAACTAGACAGATGCATCTTTGGTACCTGCCTTGCAGGGGAGTAACTCCTTTACTTCAAGGGAGATTCTTCAGTCATCTAGTTCAATGTAGATCTTCGAAGTTCCAGAATTCAGTATCAGAGTTTTGTCCAGGTGTAATCTAAAGTACTGTAGTCAGGGGTTCCTTCTTTATACCCAAGGAAGTGGAAATATTCTGGGGACCCACCTATGGGAGGGTCAGGAAAGAGGGGTGGCTACACCCTTTTCCTTTTTCCAGTTTCACACCAGAGCAGGGGCTGGTAGCCTCTGCAAACGGGTTGAACTGGACTATTCACAGGGACACAAAATGTGCCCCCCAGTGCTGAATCTCAAAGCACTCTTGGAGTGCACCCACCCAGCCCCAATACACTAAAGCCTGTCTGGGAGGTGGTGACACCTCCCTGTGACAGGAAACCTATTGTCCAGGCCTCCCCTGCTGGAGTTTTGTCCAGCAGCAGGAGGGCAGACTCGTGTCTGTGGCTGGCAGCATTTATTTTGTGATGCCAGGACTCTGTTAGCTGGTACCGGCTATACCGGTGCTGTCAAATCCTCTAGAAGGGTGGGATCATACTCCCACACCAGTTACTGATGTGGGGGTATGATTCCAAGGTGTTTGACACCTAACACAACATGTTTCCGTGCAGCCATCCCAAAGTTAGCATTTACCATTTGGTTATAATGCACTTAAGAGTATATGGTTTGGCTGCATCACAAACAACCCCGGAATAAAGGTTCTGAAGGCTTCAGAGGGGCTCTTCTCTTGCATGGGCACCCTCTCACATAGGGTTGACTTATAGGCTTATATGTGCAGTGATATTGAGAGATATAGTGAACCTATATCTCAGTAAGGAGTGCATGCACCACCTTACCCAGGCTGCAGTAGCAGTCCTGTGGTGTCATTTTGGAGGGCTTCCCAGGGGTGGCATAATACATGCTGCAGCCACTGGTAGGCCTCTAGGGTACCTATGCCCTGGGTACATAGTATACCATATACTAGGGACTTATAAGTGTATCCCAGAATCCAATCTGGAGTGTACCTAAAGTACTGGTCATCTATTTAAGGTGAAAAGCAGATAGGCTGGGGTCCTGAATAGCAGGATCCCAGCCAAACTAAGTTAAAAACCAGAAAAACACCAGGAAAAAGGAGGGGGCAACCATGCAGTCAGATTCCACCTTCCTACAGCTGGTGTTCAGCCGTGGCAGCACTACTTCCAGCCTGCATCTGCTCCATGGCCTCCATTGTCCTCCGCATCTGTGCCAACTCTGTGCTGTCATCGCTGGTGCCTGTCTGACTGGACAGTTCCTGTATCCGAGTAATGGCCCCAGCAAGGTCAGCCAAGGATTGTCGGGGAGCATGGTACGGACAGGGGGTGTCTGTAAGGACTGTACATGGTCCCAGATGGGACTCAGACACCCACATATGGCCTCGTGTTTGGCTGCCACGAGCTTGAAACCCACCCGCAGCTGATCTGCCAACTCCACCTGGCAACCCAACACACAGTGTTGAAATTCCATGTATTGTTCGTGGGGGTCCTGGGAGACAGCCGTGGTGGTGTGTGTTTCCTGCTGTGTGGTCTGTGCAGGTGGTGGAGTCACCTCGAGGCAGCTGGCCTGCCCTGCTCCTGGGGGTGGGCTGCGGAGGCTGTCCATTATCCGTTGGAGGGTGTCTTGACATATATGCAGATTGTCTTCTATATCATCAATGATGGGGTTTGTGGTCTGCTCTGCAGTAAGTGTTGATTGTCTCTCTGCAATGTTAAGGGGAGATGCAGGTTAACAGAGTTTCCCCTGTATGTTGACGCTTGGCCAATGTTTACAACAGACTGCATGACAATGCACATTGTGACTGCTTTGGTGGAGCTGGCTATTTGATGGCATGACTACATGACAGATGTGTGGTGGTACCCGTGCATTATCATCACACAATGTCAGTCAATGCCAGATGTGAGGGGCCAGTTACTATGCACAAGTGGCACCTGTTGTGTCCTCTGTCCTGTGCTGTAGGTGTTGCACTTTTTACCACATTGCTGTCATTGCTGATGTTCTGTGATTGCTATGTGTGTGTGCTGCATTGTGGGGGAGTTGCCCCTGCAGCTCTGATTTCGTGTACCCATATCCCTTTGAGGCAGTGTGCCTTTGGATTGTGTGCTTTTTGGGGGCTGAAATGTTTGCGACTTGGGTCATATGTGCTCTTGTGCATTGTTCGTCTGCTGTATGTATTGGACGGCATGGGTTGTGGGTGCACGTAGGTATGTCAGAGTGTGACCTGCTCCTTTACGGATTTGATCCACACTGGACCCCCTCCATATCGAATCGTGCACCATGTCATGTATATTGGCTGGTGTCTTGCTATCGGTCATGCAGTGTCACTTGCATAGTCAGTGTGGCTCACACAGCCACTGCTTTTCTGTAATCATCACATGTGCATGGCTGGTTTGTGTCATTGGTGATTTGGAGGGGGCCCATGTGTGTCCATAGTGGACGGAGGCCTACTTGGTGTTCCTATGTGTGCTGCAGTGTGTCAAGGGTATCAGGGACATGTTCCACAACCATTGTGGGTGTGCAGTGTGCAACACAAAATTGTGCATGTGTGCCACTGTGCCCATCTCCGCCCGTCCCCCAGTCCCTGGTGGTTACTCACCCTGTTGTGTTTCACATTTTTCTGTTTGTCGCGTTGGTTTTTCAGCGATCATTTGGCACGTTATCATGCTGCTATCGCATGGTGCCGCCGGGTTGGGAATTGGATGTTTAGACGGTGTTATTTTCTCACGATGGACTGCGATATGCAAAGTTGCGTTAAGCTAAATTTGCAATGTTTATCACACGTTTTTGAGAATATGCCCCTATATCTGTTCCTGAGATTTTTATATTTGGTACAAAATGTCCAACAATTTTGAAACAGCCTTCCTTTTTAGATATTCTTTTGTAAACATTATCACTGTTAGGCCAAATAATGCAAACAATGTTTTTTGTCCATGTACAAAAAACATAATACACAGTAGTACTTATAAGATGCTGTAGTAGAAACAAAAGGGGTAATTTTTTAAGTGGTGAAGAGACTTATTGGATATTACTTAAGGCTGCTGGTATTCTAATACCTCCATTTAGTTTTTATCTGTAGTAATGTTGTCCTGTAATGTTTTATAGATTCCTTTCCCGCAGTTGAAAAGACTCTTTCAATTCTAATAGGTTGCTGTGGACAATACCCCTAATAGGCTGAATGAAGTCTCAGAAACACGTTATCCATATACTTGTGAACACAATAACTCATTTTGTTATCGTAACTTATCCTTAATTATTTGGTTCTAGAAATAGCAGATATGAGGTTGATAACTTTTTAGGTAGTCTTGGTTTGAATGTCACTTGTATGTCATTGCACTCTGTATGTCCTTTTTGACATCTTAAATAAATGTGTAGTGTCCAGAGGATATATTAACCCTCTTCATGAAATATGATTGGTATAGTAGTGAAAGCTTTTTTTTAAATGGAAATCTGTCCAGCTACAAAGTTTGTAATTTCAGTTTCCAATTTACTACCAGCCACTCTGCATCGTTGAAGCATGACTATGACATACTATCCATACCTGTGTAGGAACAACGTAGAACGAACTTCTGATCACGAGTTTGGACAGGACGTTTTTGGTTACTTCAAGTAGAGGAAACCTTCTGAATTTATTTCAGTGGTAGAGGTAAATTCACAATGTTCACAGTTATGATTCTATTTATATAAGTTTAACCAAATAATGACTTGATATTCACATCTTCTTCCTCTAAGAGTCCTAGGATTACTATTAAAATTTCTTGAGCTTCCTGCCTCAGATTTTGAGATAACACTACTGATCCGGTACACTCATCTGTAAATTTCTTATTCCAGTAGCAGAGTTCTCTCACTTCTTAATTCTTCAATTAAACTACATAGTTATGAAGACATTTTTATCTACTTTTTTTAATTGAATTTGTAAAATGAAGCAAATGGTACAGTCCATTTAAGTACTACATTTGCATAACAGTTCACTCCAAGGGGCATATTCTCAAGGATCTATCGCCGAGTTATCGGCACTTTAGCACAGCCAAAGTTGCCCCATTCACAAGCCAGTGCAAAAAGCCGATATCACCAGTTTTCCGGCGATAGCATCCTCAAAAAACATTGCCACAGATGACCCCGGCAACTATCGCTAATGAGATGCAGAGTAGGCGTTCCTGAGCAAAAAGCTGCAATAACACCACACCTCAACATTCTCAACGACCAGCCAGATCGGCGATAAGATCAAAAAACTTGCGATAATGCACATTAGCAGCAGGAAATTAACACCTGCTCTGATCTGGTGCAAAGTCGGATGACAACCTGCACCAGAAAAGGGAGCTCAGACCATAGCCACACCTGAAGAACAACAGATGCCATGAAGCCACTGATCATGCACCTCGGAGCTCCAACAAGGCCCCAACACCCACCGCCACCACACCCGGAACTGCCTCCCCCGGACCCCCTCCTGGACCACCACAGAGGCTGCGCGGACTAAGACAGCGGACCCTCAGGAAACGCACCTGCCTCAAAGACCTAACACCAGACAATGTCATTGCCCACTACAGGCTAAAAAGGACAACCATCCTACTCATTCAGACCATAATCGCCCAACAGACTGATGGTACCAACACAGCGGACAACCAACATCCCACTTCAGACAAAGCTGATGGCTGTGCTGCACCTGTTGGCCTCTGGTACCTCCCAACCAACAACCGCCAGAGTCGGATGAGTCTCACAGCCAGCCCCATCCAAGTCCCTCACACCTGTCCTGGATGCCATCATCAGTCTGGTACCCCAGTACCTATGCTTCCCCCACAATGCGCAGGAACAGCTGGAGACCAAGCAAGGACCATACGCCATAGCTGGATTCAAGCACGTGTCGGGGGCAATCGACTGCACAGATGTCCTACTTGTGCCCCCTGCCGACACTGCACACAATTACCGCACCGGAAAGCACAAGCATTTCATCAATGTGCAGGCAACAGTTGACCACCGGGGAGTCGCCACCAACGTCGTCGCCAACTACCCAGTCAATGTGCATACTTCCATTTCTACCGACAGTCCAGCATCAACCAGCGCTACCAGGATGGCACCCATGGAAATGCACTGCTCGTTGGTAAGTACCAAATGAACACACCACAAACCTCAACTCTACAACCATGCAACTGACAACACTGGGAATGCACACGTTACAAACTCACATACAACATGCCCAACAACATGCCCACCCACCAGACGTGACAGCACAACTCACTGTGGCAACCTGGGCTACCCATGTACATGACCCTTCAACGCCATGGCACCTCAGCCACACAATAGCAGATTGTGGGGAGAGGTGAGAACCAGGCATGTGCGAAGGAGGCAAGTGACCCATGAATGAGAATGCATACAATGCCAAGTGTGGCGTGGATGTGCTGGACAGACTGCCAAATGCAGACCACACCCATATCCATGTCCACATACACCGCTGGTGTATGGAGTGTAGTGGACAGTGGATGCATCCATGTCACCCCAGCCAGTGGGGAAGATTGCGGAAATGTAGCTTGTTACGTACCCCCTAAGTGTGAGCAGAGTGGGCTGGCCCGGCGTACGCCAGGCCAGTGTAGGGGTGTGAATAGAAAGCACATAGCCCTGGGCGTGGTTCTCTTCCGGAATGCCCAACATCTCTGCCAGGGAGGTGCCTCTCAACCCTCCACGAGGCCGACGCCATTGTCGTGGGCGGAGTTGCCTGCGATCCTGTGTGCCTGCTGTAGCCCGGGCTGCTGGTCCCCGAACCCGTCTTTCCCGCCCCTGCGCAGCCAGGTCTCACTGCTCACCTGCTGACACCAGCGTGTGTCAAGGAGGGCCCAATATGTGCCGATGCAACCGCCAAGCCTGAGGCCCGCGACCTTGGCAGCCTTCTCAGTCCATCACAGCCTCCTCGAGCAAGGCCCGCAGTCCTCCTTTCTCGTTGAGGTACTCCAACGGCATACACAGCAGACAAGTAGGTCACACATTTGGAACTGAGTCTGGATTACACAGTGGCAGAGTACATATTCATGGCTGATTTTATGTCACTATACTCCCTTCGATGTGGTGCCACCAAGTCTGTGTATAGCATTCCAACCACAAGTGTCTGTGGGCCCTCGCGGACTACTGCCCTCGGCCCACACTGCGCTCGAGTAGGTCACACATTTAGAACTGAGTCTCAATTTCATTATGGCAAAGTTCATCTCATTGCATGCCAGGAGAGGTGTAAGAGGAAGATGCATTTCATTCTGGAGGAAAAAAGGATCATCTCAACAGAGGTGACCGAGCACTACCAATAACTGCCCTGGTGTCACTAACTCTGTGCATTGCAAGCCGATGACACGTGCTTGTGGGCCCCTGCTGACCGCTGCCTCTGGCCTACACTGTGGTCGAGTAGGTCACACATTTGGGACTGAGTCTTGATTATACAATGGCCGAGTACACACATTCATGCAGAGTTTAAATTACTATTCTCCCTTATATGTGGTGCCACTAAGTTTGTGCATAGCATCCCAACCACACGTGTCTGTGGGCCCTTGATGACTATGCCTTCGGCCTACACTGCGGTCCAGCAGGCCTCACAACAATCCAATCCAATCTAGTCCGTACCAGGCAGGACACATCATCGTTGCTGACTGAACACCCGCTCAGCTCTGGTACTCCTACCTCCGTCAACCACAAGTCACCGCCACATGCCATTTCCACGTTGTGTGTTAGAGTTCCAGGAGGAGCTTGCTGAATAGCGGTTGGCCCGCGCTGACCGATGTCTCAGGCCTACACTGAGGTTGAGTAGGTCACACTTTCAGGACTCAGTCTTGATTCATTATTGGCATATTTGATATCGTTGTACAAGCCTCATTGCAGACTACATCCCCTTTTGGCTCCGGTGCCACTAAGTCTGTTCCCCGACATCCATGGACACTTTCTGATTGAACTTTGGTGGTGACTGAGTCTATGGACTGGGGATTGTCATCATCATCATGTCGTTGATACTGACTTGGTGGCAAAAACGAGGCAGTAGCTTTCCACTCCTCCATTTGACACTTCCAGATGGCTTCTACCCTCTGCATCATGCCCTGGAGGACACCTTCCACTGTCCCCCGCAACCCTCCACCACATTCACCTTGGACATCGATGAGGACCCGCTCAGCTCACGTGGCCCTATCTCACTCCACTGAAATCACCGTCCCGTGGCAGTGTGCCTGTGCCAGCCGCAGTGCATCCGGGGTCACTAACTCTGTGCAGCTCAAGTCAGGGACCCTGTCTGCTGAGATATTGGATGGCCTCTGAGACTATGGCCTTGGGTCATCGACACCATGTATATGTGGCCCTGTGCTGTCCGCTGCTTCCAGCCTTAACTGCGACTCACACATGAAATCGAGTCCTGACCGGCCCGGACGTCGCATCACCTCAGGAGGCACACGTCACCAGCGACAGGACCACCTCCAAATGCCAACTGCCGGAGTCAAAAGTGTCTTACTGCCAGACTATGAGAGTTGCTCACACCTGTCGTGAATGCCATCATCTGCCTGATACCCTGCTCATAACTACAGGTGCCACTAACTCAGTGCAACACGGCTCATGGACACTTCTGTTTGCGCATTGGGTGACCTCTGTACTTTCTCCTGCTACCACCATTATGCTCCGCAGTTGTCTCTGTAATGCTGGTGTTTTCTGTTTCCGTCTTAATGGTGTTCACTGTTGTAGTTGTTGCCAGCACCAACAACTCCTTGCGGGCTGGCTTACACTCACCCCACACACATCCAGCACAGGCATCACTGTACATGTGACCCTGCCAATAAAGGGGCCGGGCCCACGTGCCCATAGCAAGTCCCACAAACTATCTGCATGTGTCCGTGTGGTCACAATGTATGCATGAGGGCCCCAGACCCTACAACATTACATTGTGCTGTGTACAGCAGACACAGCCATGTCCCCACTGGCAGCGGGTAAGACCTTGGACATATAGGTTTGTCGTCACCCACTCAATACGTAAGAGGAGTGGACTGGGCCGTCATACGGAGGTCCAGCGTGGGTGTGTGAATGATAATTCCGGGGCTCTGGGCGTGGTTCTTGCTGGAAATGTGCAAATGCATGTGTCTCTGTCGCAGTGTGGGTCTCCTTTGTGGGGTGTAGGTGGTCCCTGATGGGACTTAGACACCCACATATGTGGTCCAGTTCGGGTTCCATGAGCTCTGACCCCACCCGCACCTGTTTGGCTACCTTCTTTTGGCATTCTGACACCTGGCATTGGAACGCGATGTGTGCCTCGGTGGAGTGTTAGAAGCCAGCCGCGGTGGCGGGGTCTTCCTGCTGTGTGGTCTGTGCAGGGGCTGGGGTCTCCTCTATGTAGCTTGACTGCCCTGCTCCTGGGGGTGGGTTGCCTAAGATGTCCATGAGCTGTTGTAGGGCGTCGGTGTCGGAGGTGTGGTGGTCCTCTCCAGCATCACTGATGAGTTGTCTGGTCTGCTCTGCTGGAGGTGTTGTTTGTCCCTCAGCAATGTGGAGGGGAGATGCATGTTGATATTGTGTTGACATGTATGTTGGCGCATTGTTCTTGTTTACATGCATACTGTATGACAATGTACATTGTGGCTGTTTGGGAGGTGCTGAAATTTGAGGCTGGACAGTAGACATGTGGACTATATGACGGATGTGATTTTGTACACGTACATTTCAATCTCACAGTTTCCTGCTATGTTAGATGTGATTGGCCTATTTCTGTGCATGGGTGGACCCAGTTGTGTCCTCTGTTCTGCAGTGTCGGTGTTGCACTTTGTACCACATGGTCGTGGGATGTGCTGTGATTGCTACGTGTGTGTGCTGCAGTGTGCCATGGGGATCAGGGACATGACCCAGGGTAATTGTGGGTGTGCGATGTGCCACACATCATTGTGCATGTGTGCCATTGTGCACATCACCCCCGTCCCCCCAGTCCCTGGTCCTTACTCACCCTGTTGACGTTGTGTCAGGTCCTATCAAGCTGTGTTGGGACTCCCAAATCCTTGCGCCATTTCCACCCTGATGACTGCGGCCTCCATTTCCTCCAGCTCCTCATGTAGCGCAGGGCTCCCACCTCCTGTCGCCGTTGCTGCCTTCCTGTTGGCAGCGGGTTTGTGCTTGGTTTGGCTTTTCACATCATGCCAGCGCCTCTTGTCCTCCTCCATAGATCTCCTCAACACTCCGACTGCATTCACGTTTTTTATATTGACGTTCAGTGGATGGTAGTGTTCTGTCACCTCCGTGACGCTGATCTGGTTTTCCTGCGGACTGCACCCCGTCTGCCTCTTCCTCTTCCTCTTCTCCTTGGCCTTCCACCACCACGAGGTTCCTTGCTTGGGGTCTGTGTGGCTTGTGGGGTTCACGTTGTCCTCTGCACTCGGTCCGGGTACATCCATGGTTCTACGCAGTTTCTTTTTTTCTCCCTTTTTTTTTGTTGCTTTTATAGTGCATTTTCCCGCATGACGCATGGGAATTGCTGGCCTGTCGCTGGTTTTCGCTGATTTTTGTATCGCGATTGGCCTCATCACAGCTTTTTTGTATTCGTGTTCCACATTTTTGCGGCGTCACTTTGATTTTACCGCTTTAATTTGATGCAATATCGTGGGTCTATCGCATGGTTCCGCTGGCTTGAGAATACCACGTTAACACAGAGTTATTTTCCCGCGATAGACTGCGATGTGGAGAATTGCGTTAAGCTACTTTTGCGGTAGTTGTCACACGTTCTTGAGAACATACCCCCAGATTTATTATCAAAGTGATAGCCTTCCATTTCCGCATTGTGTTGCAGTTTTCTTTTATTAGGTCTTTGTCGTTTTTAATTTTCTTCATCTTTCTGTTCAATTCTGATAGACTGCTTTGATATTTTCTGCTTTGGAAGCATTATCATTTTTTGAAACACAGGACACTGGCCTAAATGTGGAGCATATTGACCTCTAAACTGATTATACTCCCTGTCACAGTTCACGTCAGCACTTACTTTCTGCTCATCAAAATCAATTAGAAATAAACCAGACAATGTTCACATTTTTAGACAAATCTACTTATGACATTCCTTCTTTGAATACACTACTACCAATATTAACAAGAGCTGCATCTACACTTAAACCTTGCGATTTGTGGATAGTTACTGCATACGCTAAAGACACTGGGAACTGGTTTTGCTGGACATGAAAGTCTTTCACAAGTAGGAAACGTACAATGCATCTACCAATCTGCTTAACTTCAAGAACATAATCAAATTTTATGGGTAAGTATTCCACATAATTTCTGTTTCTCTAATTAATACATTTCATAACTTTACCCATTGCACCATACACTAGCCCTTCTTCAACATTTGAATTGCGACAGAAGATTAAACAACAATTTTTATAAATGTGTAACTGTTTTTCTAATCCCGCAGTTTTTGGAACAGACTTTTCTACACTATCCAATTCTGATTGCATTTTTTCTGTTAGTAGCACAGTAACTCCTTGAATTTCCATTTTATCATTTGCTTTAATTTCGATAATGTCTTCTTTTTCGAGTTGCCGTAATTATTCATTGAATTTACTACACTCCTCAAGGGTTGGCATCCAACAAACAATAGACTTTTCTTCCTTTAACAAAATTATACATTACATCTGCAGCAGAAAGATTAGTTGGAAACAGATTATTTTTTGTTTTCGGCGAAATGTTTATTTTTTGCATCTAGTTCACAACAGGAATAAAAGAATCTCGGCATGTCACTTCTCGGTCTGAGCTCCAGCTCTTAATTAAATATGAATTACTTTAAAGCAAAAACGAGAAACACAAAGCAAACACCAAAGATTTGAGAGGTTTGTGGTAGGAGTGACGTGTTACCATGTATTATAAGGAATAAAATATCTTCTGCCATATGCCAAATGGTATTTGCAAGTCACTTTGGAGCCCCATGATCCCAAAAAAAGAACTTGGCCTTTCGCCTCCTCCCTCTGTTTGGTTATTGAACTCCTTAGCGACCCGTAATATATTATAATCTACGGAAGAGGGTATTTTAACTGTAATAGTACATTTCTTGACAATAATTTTATTCATGAGTCCATCACAGGTTGTCAAAAGTGTGCAATCAAGTTATCTGGTGTTCTACTAGAATGTGCAGCCGTGACTTTCAAACTGACGCACTTCAGTTGGCGACCTCTGACTGTAGCAGTAGCATGCATGCTCCTTCGTCAGCTGTGAACCCTTAGTAAACCTATTTCAAATCTTCCATCCTGTCTGCTACTTCCATACAACTTTCCACATCTTCTAAATAAAGCTCACTGCAGGTACCCATCATATTAGTACATTAACTGGGGATGGCTTGAAATCAGCAGATTGGTATGTCAAATTAAGTATTCAGATTTCAAAGTTTTTCACATCACCATTTGATTTGTGGTTTCCGCAGAATATTTTTTTTTTGTGTTGTAATTCTTCATTAACACTTTTGCAAGAGATTATATACTACTGGAGACAATAGCGTTAGCCATATATTCACAATGAACATATGAACAAGTTAATGAAAATTTGCACTATTTATGCCTCTTAGGTGGTGAGAGAAAAGCTAGTTTTGATATGTGTTGAGGGGAGGAAGTGAGAAGTGGATGAGGAGTCCCATGTCTTATTCAGTATATCCATGGTAGCTGATCTAGTGTTGGCCTAATGTGTGGAATGCTACGGACGGTGAGCTTGATCATTTTCTTGGACTCTGTGCAATGAACCAAATATTGCCTAGTATTCGGACATAGTGACTTGTGATCTTGGTGAAAGCTCTCCCTGGTCTTTTTATATCTGATTTTGGAAGGGCAACAGAACTCTGAAGGGAAGAATATTATACGGCTCCTACTGCAGGTTCTTATTTGTTATCTATGCGGGGCACAGTCTTATTGTGTCCATATTGCTGCATTGTCACATTTCTGCAGTGCTGTGCTGTGGTGCCAAGGAAGGGTAGAGAATAAATGAGTGAAAAGTGGGCAAGGAAGGGGTTAGGTAAACAGGGAGACAGGGAAGGAAAAAACAAAGTGTGTGTAGAAATGACGGAGAACACCAAGATACGTAGCTGAGGACCCAAAGCGGCTTAAGATGTGGAATATACAAGATGGGTGGTGTAGAGCAGATCTGGTGTAGCCATATGAGGGAAATGGAGAGGGGGAATTTAAGGTGTATGTAAAGCTGTGTGAATGCAGATGAGGACCGTTGGTAAGGAGGGTGATCTTTTAAGCTTGGGATCGCTGCTCTTGTTCTTTGTTTTTGTTTTAGGGGATGTTAGGTGGTGGTGTTGTCGCTACATGTGTCGGGATCTCTGCTGTGGGGTACTCAGTAGAGTTCCTACTAGAACCGCCCTCCGCACTCAGGGAAGGTCCCCAAACCTCTTGAAATAGATCAGTTGGTCTTAAAGATTGTAAGTGACTCCCTCATGAGAGGGTGTGTGTATCATGGCTATTAACCAAGCCTCTTGTGACAGTGGGGTTGGTGATCTTCACTGTCGCAATATGCATATTTTGGCTGTGCCTATTGCTGTGTGTAGGAGGTGGCATTGTGATTTTGAAAGCTCTGGGGAATCCCACAGATCATGTAGAAGAATCATGGCAGGTGAGAGTAGTTGGCGCTGAGGCATTGTATTATGTAGGACCTGGCCCACATAAGCCCAGAAGGGTTGCACTGTCAGGCATTTGAATACAATATGTGTCATGTCACAGCCGGGGGCAGGGTATCTCCAGCAGTTGGCATGTGGGAGTAGCCCTGCTTTGTGTAGCTTTGTCAGTGACCAGTGCCGGTACTGGAGAGTTATGAATAAACAGAATTTCAATCTTGCTTCCCGTGTGCCCCTGTCAGGGTTGTCTATTATCTCTACCCATTCCTTATATTCATAGGAGACCGAGAGTCGGGTTTGCCATCTACTTTGGAGGTCTTGTGATAGAGGCTGGGAAAATAAATGTGATGTGTACAAGCCAGATGTAACTCCTTTGTGTTTTCCCCATGTGTACAGATGCAATACTACTGGTGAGGCTTGTAGTGACCGAGGATACAGTCCCAAACTTTTCTTCAGGTAATTGCTAAGTTGTAGGTAGCTTCAGGATTGTTGTATCGGAAGGCCAAACTCTTCGCTTAATTGCACAAATGTTTTGAGGTCACCATCGTGGAGGAGATGATCTAAGGTGTGGATGCCTGCTGCTTTCCATAAGGGCCAGGATAGTGTTTGCCCAGTAATGCGTATGCCTGTATTACCCCACACAGGGGTTTTCAAATGGATTCAAGGGTTCGAACCCAACAATCGATGCACCCTTTGCCAAGTCTTGTGCATGGCTGACAGGAACCGATTAGTAGGGTTAAGGCGGCATGTTCCTTTTCCATATAGGGCTGAGAGACCTACCTCTGTAGATAGCAGGTGCCTTTCTATATGTACCCATTGTGGCGTAGCAAAGGTTTCTGTTACCATATGCACCACTTGAGATAGCTGTAGCGCGAGGGTGAAGTGTTCTATTGATGGGAGTCTCTGTCCTCCATTAGAGCGATGCACTTTCAGTTTTGCCACAGCTAAACAAGGTCTCTCCGATCCACACACAAAGGATTTTATCTTAGAATCTATGAGGCGTAGTGTGGTCAGAGGACCTGAAGGAAGAGCATGCCAAGGGTATATTTGAAGCGTGGGAGGGTGACCATTTGAACGGCTTGTACTCTACCCCACATAGACAACCTGAGCACCTTCCATTTTTCAAAAGCGTGTTGCATCTGAGTGAGCAGAGGACTTACGTTATCTGCAACTGTTCCCCTGTTCACCAAAATACCCATGTATTTAAGACATAATGGTTGCCAGTGAAAGGGGAACACCTGCATGGCCACTTTTGTGGTCTTGTCTGATATGGGTAGTGCTTCACTTTTGTCCCAATTTGTTTTGTAACCGGAAAAGGAGGAGAAATCATCTATAATTTGGAGCAGGGATGACAGGGAGCGTGGTAAATTTGTAAGAGTGAGTAAAATGTTGTCAGTGGGCAGGTAAAGTTTAGATTCTCCAGTCAGGAGGCTGGTGCCCATGATGTTGGGTGCTTGACCTATTGTGGCAGCTAAGGTTTCTATAGCCAAGAGGAAGAGGAGAGGGGACATCCCTGACGTGTTCCTCTGCGGATCAGGAACAGGTCTGATACAAAGCCTCCACAATTGACTTTTGCAGTTGAATTATCGTATAGCAGTCGCCCCTTGGCTATAAACAGGTCCCCCAATCCGAATCGTTCCAATACTTTAAAAAGATATTCCCACTCGACACGATCAAATGCCCACTCTGCGTTGAGTAAAAATGCCAGTGCGTCATTCGGAAGGGATTTGGCGGACCATAACATGTGGGCCAAAGTGCGCAAATGGATCCTAGAGAAGCTTCCCGGTACAAATCCCACCTGCGAATGATGGATTAGGGAGGGCAGAACATTGCGAAGGCGCGAGGCCAGGACACTAGCCTGGATTTTGATATCACTATTTAACAGCGAGATTGGTCAGTAACTGCTGCAAAGTAAGGGCTCCTTCCCGGGTTTGGGTAGGACAACAATCACTGCTTTATTAGAAAGGGATCCTAGAGAGACTCTATCTTCTGCCTCTTGAAATGCGGCGTGTAGAGTGCCAACTATCCCCTCACCTGCCCGTCGGTAAAATTCAGATGGGAAGCCATCTTCCCCCAGGGCTTTATGGTATGTAAGGTTAGCTATCGCATGCAAGATCTCTTCCTTACTAATTTTCCCTTTCAAGAAATTCTCTGCCTTTGTCCGAGATGGGAGGAATGTCCGCTTCTGCAAGGAAAGTAACAATCTTGTTCCGATCCGCCTGTGTCCCCGGGGTATATATGGACTCGTAGAACAGAGAAAATTAATTTACAATGTCCTGGGGATGGGTCAACATGGTTCCCCCAGCAGTACTTAAGGCTGATATGGCCATAGCAGCTTCTCTTTGGTGTAATTGTGCCGCCAGTAGTCTCCCTGCCTTTTCCCCTTGCTCATAGTGTATCCATTTCATTCTTTGGAGGGCGTATTCTGTTTTGAACGTGAAAAGGCCATTCAATGCCATGTGGGCCTGTTCCAAAGTTTTGCAATGCTGTAAGGTTGTCTTTGTAGTGTATAAGCAGTATAGGACACAATGTCCTTTTCCAACTCCTTCTGTAGGGCAGCATTTTGCCTGTTGGTTTGTGCTGCATCTCACATAAGTTGGACCTGAATGGAAGCTTTAACTGCAGCCCAAAGAGTCCTGCCTGAGTCCACGGACCCTCGATTGGTGAAGAGAAAGCTCTGAAGGTGTTCCCGTAGCTGGGACTTACCCTTAGAGGTTCTGTGGCACTGAATATTCATGCCCTAGGGTCTGTGTCCCGGCTTGGCTAGTCATATTTGTAAATGTTAAAGAACCGGGTAATAGTTAGAGATTGCTGCTTCTAGGATGTGGGACTCCTGGACCAGCTGTGCTATGCTTTGGGAGACTAGAAAGTAGTCCAAAGGAGAGAGCGTTCCATGAGTAGGGCATGCAAATGTATATTCTGTATTGGCCGGGTGAGAGAGATGCCAGTGGTCCACCAGCCTGTTAACCCCCAGTATGTCACCCATCAAGGCCCTATCCACGGCATTGCCCTTGTCGAGTGGACCCGTTCTAACCAGGACTGAATCTTTTACCAGATTCCAATTCCCACCTACAAGGTATTGCGAAATGCCTATTTCCGCTAATAAGCGGTCCACTTGAAGAAGAAATTATTTTTTTGTTCCTGTCAGGGCATAAAAGGATCCCACAAAGACATGAGCTTGCCCTATTCGCAGCTTGATGAATTTGTATCATCCATCTGGGTCCGTCCATGTCTTTAACACATTGACTGGGAGAGATTTATGAACAAGGAGCGCTACCACTCATTTGCGGATGGGTCCCATGTCTGGGGTTCCCCCCCTTGCACATTGCTGTGAAACACCTTTCTCACCCAATCCCTGTGCAACTTGTCCGATTGCAGTGCATCTAGATGCGTTTCCTGGAGTAATGCCAGGTCCACCCACTTTGATTGTAGGTAAGAGAGTACATTTTTTCCTTTCGATGTAGTGCGTGAGTCCATGGAAATTCCATGTATTGCACTTAGGGGCGAGTGTTATTCATGACAGTGAGGACAAGGGGGGAGTTTGTATCCGGCAGGACCTGAAAGTGTGTTTAGGGGTCTTCAGCGGTGTGGGGGTTTGTGTGAAGGTTTTGTTGATGCTGCAAGAAAGAAGGAGGGAGGGTAAGGGTGATAAGGAAATGGATGTGTGTTAGAATCCGGGTTCTCTGGTTGGCACAGGTAGGTACTTGTGACAAGCAGGGAACCTTTCCTCTAGTCAGGGTAAGGGGTTACACTCCCTAAAATATCCCCTGCTCACCCTCTAGGTAGCTTGGCGCGAGCAGACAAGGCTTATCTCAGAGCGTTATAGGTTAAGCATTTGTGAACACATACAGTAACCAAGTGACAACACTACAAATGGACACCACACAGGTTTTTATATTAAAAATAAGGTTTCTTTAGATAGAGTTACCACAAGACCATTAAACGACAAAAATACACAATACTGTTACTTTAGATGGTAGAAGTTTGCTTAGTTCTCTTAAGTTCTTAAATGCGACACTTGTACCTTAGATGCGACACGCAGGGCAAAGAAAGTGTTGCAACGATGCTGATTCGATGAAGTTTTTGGTGCAAAGAAATAAAGATGTGAAGATCTTCCAGATGCGTTACGCTTCTCCGATGTTGCGAGAAGGCTCGACTCGAGCTACAGCGGCGTCACCCCTTTACGCTATGCGATGACAGCGGCCTTGGCAGCGGCACTCTTCTCCGACGTTTGCGAGATGCTTCCGCTCGATGCGATGCTGCAGCGGCGTCACCCCTTTACGCGATGTGATGACAGCAGCTCTGACAGCGGCACGCTTCTCTGTGGATGCAAGGCGCTTTCCTTGATGCGGTGCAATGCGACAACTGCGATGGCGACACGCTTCTTCCTCGATGCGAGACTCTTCTCTTGATGCGGTGCAGTGCGTCAGCTACGATGGCTGCGATGGCGACATGCTTCTTCGGAGTTGCGAGACACTTCCGGAATGATGCGAGACGCTTCCGCTCGATGCGATGCTGCAGCGGTGACACCCTTTGCGAGATGCGACGACAACAGCTCCGACGGCGGCACGCTTCTCCTTCTTGAGTCGCGCTTCCAGCTCCTTGCGACACACAGTCCCTCAGAAGGCCCAACAACAGCAGCAGGCACTTCCAAAAGACTCTGGGGAGCTGGGGGGTGAAGTCCACTGGTCCTGGGACTTCGTTAGGGGGCAAGCTCAGCACAAGCCCTTGGAGATCTTTTAAGCACAAGTTGAAATAAAGTCTTTGTAGTCTTTCTCCTCTCCTTCCAGCAGCAAGGCAACCACTGCAGGCCAATCCCCCAGGTCAGGGACAGTACTCCTCCTTACAGCTTTCCCAGTTCCTTCTCCTCAGGCAGAGGTTCTTCTTGTCAAGCAGGATCTAATTTCTTGAGGGCAGGGGCCCAATACTTATACCCCTAATTACTTTGTTCCTCTGTTGTAGAGGGGCCTTTGCCCAGTCCAAACCAGTTCTTGAGCACTTTGTTGACATGACACTGCCTTTCTATTCAGGGTGCAGTGCAGAGACATCAGCCGCTCCACAGGAGGTGGAGCCAGCATTGCGGTGGCAGAGCACAGCCCTATTCAGAGTCCAGGTGCACTCCTCCCACCCATCTGGATGTCAATCTCTCTATTCACCACCAGGCTACCTAGCCCTGCCCCTCTGGGTTTCCCCAGCCCTGTCACTCACACAAACCAGACAGGCAGATAAACATCATAGCAGAGGCGGGCTGAAATGGTTTAAGCAAGCAAATGCCAACTTTCTAAAAGTGGTATTTGCAAACACAGAATATTAAAATAAACTTTACTAAAAGATGAATTTTATTATTCTGAGTTCAGGCATACTAAACTCGATTTTCTACCATGTTCCCTGGGTCTGTTAGGATCATAGGATGTAACAATTCTAACAGCCCATTCTGGCCTATGGAGAACAGGTAGCCTTACAATAGTGAAAAACGAAAATGGCTGTAATTCACTATTAGGACATGTGACACACATCAGGGCTTGTCATACCTTATGCTTACAATGCACCCTGCCCTTGGGCCTACCATAGGGGTGACTAATATGAAGTTAAGGGAAGGTTTAGGGACTGGGAAGTGGGTGCACTTGCCCAGTCAGCATGATAGTACCAGACTGCACGCAGGTTCTGCAATGGCAGACCTTAGACACATTTTACTAGGCCACTTCTGGGGGTGGCACAACCAGTGCTGCAAGACCACCAGCAGCATTTATATTTACAAGCCCTGGGCACTCCTGGTGCACTTTACTGGTGTCTGACAGTAAACCAAATAAGCCAATCATGGAGTCCAACCAACATATACATTTTACTTAGGGAGAGCATATGCACTTTAGCACTGAACAGCAGTGGTAAAGTGCCCAGAGTCATAAAACAGCCAACAACAGGTCAGAAAAAATGCAGGAGGAAGGCAAAAAGTTTAGGGATGACCCTGCAAAAAGGGCCAAGTCCAACAATGTGGAAATGGGAAGGAGTATCCCTGGCATCGAGCAGAGGTCTTACCATCCGATTAGGTGATTGAGGCTGGTGGTGATGGTGAAGATGGACAAAAGAGTTCGTATTGATGTTGAGTGAGGGATGGTGTGGCTTGCTAGGGGGGTCTAGAAGAGGGTGGTGAGGGGATCAACTAGGAGTAGTAGTCGTATGCTGTAGTGTAGCAGAGCTCAGAATTCTTATCTTTCAACTGCGAGTCTATGCTCACTGGAGCACCGCTGCAGAAAGGTGCTCCGTTGGGGGGACAAGGTGGTAGCCAGGGCTGAATGAGAGAGTTTCTATGACCTGCGGGCCAGGGTGTGTATGTTATTGGCTACTGACTAGGGGATGTGTGTAGGAGAGTAGGATCTGCTTCACATGGGTACCCCCACTTTTTGCGGGTGTTTCACTGTTTTTCTACCTTAGTCTGGCTGTGGCCCTGCTAACCAGGACCACAGCCTAGCTGCTTCCTCTCTAAAATGGTTTGCATGTACATTAGGTACATATCTAATTGGATTCTGCAGTGCCTTATAAGCCCCTAGTATATGGTCTACTATGTACCTAGGGCATAGGTACCTCAGAGGCCTACCAGGGGCTGAAGCATGTATTATGCCACCCCTGGGAAGCACTCCAAAATGGCACCACAGGTCTGCTACTGCAGCCTGGGTAAGAGTGTGCTTGCAACCCTTACAGTGGTATAGGCTACCTATATCCACACATATAAACAGACACATATAAACCTATAAGTCACTCCTATGGCAGGCCTTGACAGTCCTGAAGGCAGAGTGCTTGGTTTTGTGTGAGAGGGTGCCCAAGCATGAGCTGAGCCCCTCTGCAGCCTTCGGAAATACTTCCTTATGGCTGTTCTGTGATACAGCCATACCATATACTCTTAAGTGCATTATAACCTCGCGGTAAATGCTAACTTTGGAATGGCTGCATCAAAACATGTCGTGTTTGGTGTCAAACATCTTGGAAAACTACCCCCCCTGACATTTCTGGCAGCGGGGTTAGAATTCCACACTTTTAGAGGGAGAGACATATTCACACTGGTCAAACCCGGTAGGTCTTTCCTGAGCCCTGGCATCACAAAATTGATGCCTCTGCCACAGACATGGGTCTGGCCTCCTGCTGCTGACCGAAACTCCGGCAGGGGAGGCCTGGACAATAGGTTTCCTGTCGAAGGGGGGTGTAACCACCTCCCCAGACAGGCAGATGTGTATTGGGGCTGGGCGGGAGATCTCTCTGGTGCTTTGAAGTCCTGCACTGGGGGCACATTTGGTGTCCCTGTGCATAGTCCAGTTCAAAACGGTTGCAGGGGCTACCTGCCCCTGCTCTGGCCCAAAACTGGACAAAGGAAAGGGGTGTAACCACCCCTCTTTCCAGACCCACACATAGGTGGGGCCTTAGAGTTAGTCCATCCCCTAAACTTAGAATAAGTATAGGAATCCAGTCCCTAGGACTTTAGATTACCCTGGATGACCTCAGAAATATATATCCTGGACCTTCGACTGTCTATTTCAACTAGAACACGGAAGAAATCTCCCTTGAGGTCAAGGAGTGACTCCCCTGCTTGGCAGGCACCTAAGAAGCAACTGACCAATCTGCAATTCTGAAGCTCCCGCTGGACGCTGATGTCTTTGCATCCCTAGAGTTGGATATCCAGACTTCCCCGAGGCTACCCTGAGCCCACAGCAAAGCTGAGGCCAGTGGCTATCGTGGGTGACGTGGAACCGTGACCCCTGGACACCGTGATCTTTTGCAGCAACAGCATCTTCCTGGGCTTCCTCGAAGTTGTGCTTTGGGCTCCGAGTAGCCCCAACCTTGAGCACCTCCTGCTCCGAAGATTGCTGGCCTCCACTCCATGAGTGACCCGTGGGCCAGTTTCAAGTGCGACCGCTTAAGGCTCCTTCGTGATCGCTAACCCGTTGGCTAGTAGGTCCCCACAAAGGCAACTCCTCTTCTGCTTTGGCTTTTCTGGTTGCTCCAGACGTGCCCTGACATACCTTCACTGGGTGAGTCCTTCAGACCTTGCTGATCTGCACCGCAGTCCTTTCTCTGAATTCCAGTGACTTGCTGTTGCCAAGGCTTGTTGGGTCCAATCTGGTCGGCGACACCGCAGAACTCGACAGACTTCGTGGGACAGCTCGAATCCGGCTCATGGACTTCGTCGATGCCTCCTGGACCTCGTGGCTGAAGAGTCAAGACACCCATCAACTCACCTAAAGCACCCGACATCTGTGGGCATTGGTCCCTCCTGCCCTCGGTCACTGGCTAGTGACCCAGACTCTGTTCCCTCTGCTTTCAGGATCCTTCCATCCTAGATCTAGGTTTGGATCTCTTCGGACACTTCTCCTCTTCACGGCAGCAGCAGTTCTTTGCAGGCCTCCATTGCAATCGACGACACGACCAGACACCAAAAGACACCTATGCACCCGGCTCCCCTGGGTGAGGTAACTCGAGTCCTCCGGTGCTCCCGTGGGTGCTAGCCCTAGAACTTCTTACCCTGCATAAAGTCCCTGTGGATCCCCTGTGTCACTACCTTGGGTGGTTCCTTGGGGTTCCAGCGATTCTACAGGCTCTAGGCCTTGTGTCTAGTTTACCACTTTCTTGGCATATGGTTTGGTACACCCCTAGGGCTCAAACGTGTATTTGTGCTATTACTGATGATTGCTCACTTGTAACTTAAGTACTTCGAACTCTAGTCTCATATAGAGACTAAAGGGGTGTGTTTTCTCCTAAATACATATATTTTAAATATATACCTGGTGTGGTTGTCTTTTCATTTGATCATTCAAGAGATTATAGACTGGTAAAACAAGCTGCTTTACATTCCTTCAAGACTTAGCCTGAAGGCTGCTTTCCATAGCTACCACTAGGATAGCTTTCAATAAAGGTTGTCTTTAACCTATCACCTTAAGGGGTTGTTTGGACTAATACAAGGTGCCCACTAGAACTAGTGGACAGCATATATCAGGCCACCTTCTGACATTGGTGTGCAGCGTGTGGGATTCCAGCTTGCTATTGGTTTACCAGATAATCTCACTTGAATTGATCAACTGAAAACCACTAAAGGTACCTGAGGTACATATAATATCAAGTTTAGCTACAGTAAGTTCTACTGAAATAGAGTTGTGTGTCAAGAGATAGCACACCCTTTCTACAACTCAAGAAAGCAATACACCACACCACATTAGTAATGTCTAATCAGCCAGGAACCAGTGGGTCCCTAGCAGGAAGCAGTGAGCTCCTTCCCTATAAATATGAGGATCTCTCCTTTGCTCAGCGTAGGGTCTTGTGTTCCATTAGGAAGCTGAAGACAGGCAAAAGTCCATCCAGCCAGCATCTCATAAAGAACTTAAGCTGGATGGTATCACAGGGCCTAGTGGGCCTGATGGGGTAGACAGTATGGGTGGGACAATAGGTGAGGGTGGGCCTAGGGGTAACAATTCCCCTGACCCTACCTCTAATGCTGACCAGCCTGATGACAATGATCAGGATCTGGTGAACACAGCTCTCCTGGATGAGGATGAGGAGGATGAGGATGAAAACAATTCTCCTTCCTTTATTCCTCCAGGTAGAGTTGAACATAGGGCTAGAAGGGATAGATCTCTGTCAAGGGGATCTGTCCAGTCTAACTCCTATATAGGGACCTCTGTCTCTTCTCACAAAGGAAGGGAAACCTCCCAGGAGAGGAGAGAGAGACTGCTGAAGTATGAGCAAGACAAGTTCAACCTCAGAAAGCAGCAAATGGCCTTAGATTGGGAAGCCATAGAGCTCTACAGAGCTAGTAAAAAGGAGGGACTAGAGTCCCTTGGTGGCAGCAATTTCCCTAGAGATAGGGAGAGGTCTTATGACCATAGAAACCTAAGTGATACATTGTCCCTCCCTACCAAAGTGGGGATGACATCCACAAATGGATAACTGCCTTGGAGAGGGCCTGTAAAGTACAGAAGGTCCCTCAAGGTCAGTGGGCAGCAATCTTATGGCTCTCCTTTGCAGACAAGCTCCTCACTGTAAGAGAAGAGGATGCTGATGATTACCAGGTCTTGAAAAGTGCACTAATAGATGGGTTTGGCCTAACCACTGAACAATACAGGTTAAAGTTCAGAGACACCCAAAAAGCACAACATCAAGACTGGGTTGACTTTGTTGACTGTGTTGCTAAGGCTCTGGAAGGTTGGTTATTGGGCAGTAAAGTGTGTGACTTCAAAGGATTGTACAATCTGATAATGAGGGAGCAGATTCTTAATAACTGTCAAAATCAGCTGTTGCACCAGTATCTGGTAGACTCTGATCTGACCTCTCCCCAAGAATTTGGAAAGAAGGCAGACAAATGGGTCAGAACCAGGGTGAGGCAGAAGGTACAGAACCAAGGTGGAGACCCTAAGAAGCAAGATTCCAAGAACTCTGACAAGGGTGGGGACGAGGGCAAAAACCAGAAGTCTTCTCAAGGGCTCCAAAAATCTTCTTCTAATGGGGAGTCACAGTCAAGTAAGGGTAAATTCCAAAAGAAACCTTGGTGCAAAATCTGTAAGCAGAAAGCTCACTGGACCAGTGACTGCGCCAAGGCCAAAGAAAATACTCCAGCCACCACCAATGCCCCTAAGGCACCTGCTCCCCCTAGTGCAGTTACCATTGGTGGTGGGAATACACAGAACAAGGATGTAGTAGGGTTGACCCTGGGTTCTGAGATGGACTCCGGCCTAGTCAGAGTTCCAACTCAGGCTGTGCTTGTTAGTGATGGGGGCATGGATATGTCCCCCTTTGTGAGCGCCCGTAACCTGGGCAAATACAGACAGCAGCCCTTGATAAATGGAGTAGAAGCTTGGGCTTTCAGGGATACAGGAGCAAGTGTCACAATGGTGACAAAAGATCTTTTGGATCCTGGGCAGATTATACTTGGTGAAATGTACCAAGTGACCAATGCTAGCAATGGCAGAACAGACCATTCTCTGGCAGTTGTTAACTTCTCCTGGGTAGGGGTAACTGGCCTTAAGAAGGCTGTGGTAAGTGCAGACCTACCAGTACAGTGCTTGCTTGGCAATGATGTAGAAACTTCAGTTTGTGCTGAAGTGGAGCTCAGGACACATGCAGAAATGTTAGGGATCCCTGCACATGTCTTTGCTGTGTCCAGGTCACAGGCCAAAATGTCTAAAACTGGACAGGCCCTGGATTCTAGAATAATGGACCAGGTGCCTCACAAGAGGAGGAGCAGTAGGGTTAAGGCAGAGCCTTCCCACCTGGCTCAGAGTGCTGATCAGTCTCCTAAGGGAGATGATCTTGAGCCTGAAGAAGGAACTGTCCCAGAGGAGCTTGAACCTGACCAGGTTGAGTTCTTGGGGACAGGGGGCTCTTCCAGGTCTGATCTGAGCCAGGAATAGAACAACTGCCCCTCTCTTGAACCCCTCAGACAGCAAGCTGCTGATGAGGCTGCTGGGAATGCTAGTGGAACCCATAACGTTTATTGGGATGATAGACTCCTATGCTCAGAGAGTAGAGACGGCAAGCCTAGTGCATCCAGGAGGTTGGTTATACCTTTGAAGTTTAGGGGTTTCCTATTGACACTAGCCCATGATATTCCCCTAGCAAGACACCTGGGCCAGAACAAGACTTGGGACAGAATTGTTCCTCACTTTCACTGGCCCCACATGTCTGAAAACACAAAGGAGTTTTGTCGCTCCTGTGTAACCTGCCAAGCCAGTGGCAAATCAGGTGGCACTATGAAGGCCCCCCTGATACCACTACCTGTGGTGGGGGTGCCCTTTGAAGGGGTAGGGATTGACATTGTTGGTCCCATGGATCCCCAAACAGCATCTTGGCACAGATGTATACTGGTGGTGGTGGATCATGCCACCAGGTACCCAGAGGCAATTCCCCTAAGGACCACTACAGCACCTGTGGTGGCAAGAGCTCTCTTGAGTGTATTCTCAAGAGTAGGCTTTCATAAGGAGGTAGTATCTGACAGGGGGGCAAACTTCATGTCTAGTTACTTGACTGCTATGTGGAAGGAGTGTGGAGTGAACTACAAGTTCACCACACCCTATCACCCACAATGCAATGGTTTAGTTGAGAGATTCAACAAAACCTTAAAGGGCATGATCAAAGGACTCCCAGAGAAGCTTAGGCGAAAATGGGACCTGCTCTTGCCCAGCCTTTTATTTGCGTACAGGGAGGTGCCTCAAAAGGGGGTTGGCTACAGCCCATTTGAACTTTTGTTTGGTCACCCTGTCAGGGGTCCATTGTGTTTGGTGAAGGAAGGATGGGAGTTACCTCTCAAGCCCCCTAAGCAAGACATAGTGGACTATGTACTTGGTCTCAGCTCCAGGATGCCTAAGTACATGTAAAAGGCAAACAAAAACCTTGAGGCTAGCCAGGAACTGCAAAAAGCCTGGCATGACCAAAAGGTTGTACTGACTGTTTACCACCGAGGACAGAAAGTGTGGGTGTTGGAGCATGTGGCCCCAGCTGCCCTCCAGGACAAATGAAGTGGCCCCCATACAATTGTTGAACAGAAAGGGGAGGTTACCTACTTGGTAGACCTTGGAACTCCTATGAGTCCCTATAGGGTACTTCATGTCAACAGACATAAACCATATGTTGACAGGGCAGACATGGGCTTGCTCATGGCTACTGATGAAGGACAGGAGGAAGAGAGTGACCCACTCCCTGACCTGCTTTCTCAGAACGCTGATAATGGGTCAGTAGATGGTGTAGCCTTGGCAGGCAGCCTCACTGCCCAGTAGCAAACTGACTGCATAAACCTTCTCAGCCAGTTTAGACATATGTTTTCTCTGACTCCAAGTCAGACCACCTGGTGCTTTCATGAAGCCTTTTCGTCCTTCGATCTTTACGGCTGTCCTCGTCGTTAGCAGTACGAGCTGAGGCGACTTCCACCTAGGATCCAGCTGAGACTTCCGATCAAAGTTCCTTACTAAAACCAAATCCCCTGGAATTACGTCATGGGGTTTCACCTCGGTGTTGTCGGGAAACAGGCTCGCATCTGTATCCATGAACTTTGTCCTCATTCTCTGCGCAGCTAACGGTGCCTGACATCAGCCTGTTGCCTGCCAAAAACTGTATTTCACCTTCGAAATTATCTGCTCCGCTCCCTACCCAATGCATTCCTGACTAGTAGTCTAAGTAAACATTCTTCCAGCTACCGAGCAAAGGGCCCGGCTTCTCTGTCTTTATGCAAGTAATTCATAGCCCTGTTACTATGGAAGATTCCTGCCCCCGCATCTAGTGTAGACACTTAGACGCTTGTATACGCACTAACAGTCAGTATAGTCAGTATAGAATAAGATTCTACTCTAAGAGACCTCTCTCTTGGATAACATAGTTCTTTAAACATAGGATGTTAGATATGATTTGGGATTAGGTTGACTTGACCCTCCAGACTTCTGTCGCCACATGTAGAGCTAAATGTCAAGTCCCCTTCACCCCCTAGTTGCACGTCAATCACACGTCATGCTGCTGCGCGCGCATTTCTGCCAAGTATTTCTGCTGACATTGCGAAATTCTTTCATGGAACCACCCTATTATGACATCATACCTGATGACGTTCTTTAAGTTACGCCCAGTTACACCCACTTTTGCTACGCATGTATGTTTTATCTTTACTATCAATTGTTACGCCTCTTGCATTTGCTTCACTGTAATGCCTATTGTATAAAAATGATTACTTATCAATAAAGTACGGTCTTCACTTCCTGACCCTTCGTGGTGATGGAATCTGGAGCTCATCGATTTAAATTGATTATGGAATAAAGCCCGTTCCGAACCTCTAATACCACGGATTCTGCCTCTTATTTTACTGAGCTATTGTTATAGATTTTTCCGCATCAAATTAAGTTCCGGTAATTAAATTATTTACCACATAAATGGCGCCCGAATAGGGACACTTTCTCATCTCACGCGCCGGCGGTGCGTTGCAGGCCCGGTCTCCTGTCACAGCTGGACGGACAACAACGCGTACCCACAGGATTTCCTGTATCTCCCTCCTGCCGAGCGGGGGTAACTGAGGCTGCGATCAACACCCAGACGAGGCGGTGAGAAGTGCGAAGTATCCCGACCAGAGCCTAGCTGAGAGAGCAAGATCCGAGGTATACAGAGGCCCACCAGTTTCCGAAGTTTCCGAAGTTTCGAGTCGAGTCCAGTCCGGTTCAAGTTCAGTTCCGTTCCGAGGCCTTCCGTTCCGAGCTACCCGGTGAGTACCATTATCGGGGAGGCGTTCTGACGTGCACATAGTTTGTGCCGGTCAAGACGGGTTTGGGTACACAAATCCGGTCTGCACTGTTTCAGCAGTGTATCTGTACTGTTTAGCAGTATATCAAGTATGTCTAGTATATAATTCAGAATTACCTAGTTAGTATCGAGTATTATGCTTAGGGACTAGTTCCCTAAATGACCATCATTGTTTATTCATTAAATGTTAAATGTTAAAATGTTTTAAATACGTTCTGTATATTGTGGTGTGAATGACTGTTCATTATTGTGTTTTATGGTATTAAAACGTGTTCAAAATTAGGTATCAGATCAGTTCTCAAATATGCCGTTCTTTTCGAAATTAAGACAGATCACAACTAGAAAAGGGGTACTCGAAGAAGCTGTTCCCATTCCTCCTAGGGACACTCCAGGGTACTTCATGTATCATAAACATGGCCTAGACGCCATATTATTTCTTGATTTATGGGTAGACTACACCAAGGAATTACCAGAAAGTCAGAGGTGGCCCGCAGCTGGGACCTGGGATGCAGATTGCATCGTGAAAGTAGAGGAAGAATTATGGAAAAAGAAAGCTAGACAGTCACAGAAAGACGCCATTGAATTATGGCGTAAAGAATCGTATAGACGTACAGAAAAAGCACGTAGACAGGAAGAGAAGAGTAAGGAGAATTCAAATAAAGTTCGAGAAAGTGTATTAATTGAAGAAGGTACTCGAGTAAAGTCAGAACAAACAGACAGACAAAGAAATGCCCTTGTGAATGGTATGTATCCTCTTCTGGCCGAAGGACTACCTAAGGCTACCCCGGAGATACCAAGAGACTTGCCACCCCCATTGTTTCCGATAAAAGCACATCCCAAAGGGCATCCCAGAACCGCAGAAGATGTTTTTCTTTCCTCTTATTTAGACGACGCAGCTCCCGAGTATGCTAATGCTGCGCCACATAGACCGCCTGCCGAGGGGGTTCAACGCCGAGACCCTCCTTCGTCTGTACCTCTGCAACAGCAAACTCCGACACAAGTTCCGGCAAGCACATCTGTTTCTACATCCGCATCCACACCTATGGTTGCTATATCACGTTCAACGAATCCTTTCACATCCAGCACCCCAGGTGGTGCTACCGGAGGTACATCAAGCATTTTTTCTACGCCACCCAGAACAAATAAACTTTCCTTTCAAGAATTAGCCCACCAACGTACGCCCAAACTAGTAACTCCCAGCACGCTCAAGGAACAAATAGATTGTAGATATGACCCTGTGCCCGGAAAAGGGGACGAAATGATGCTGGCATCATTACGTATCCGACGAGCTGCAATATATTTAGGGAAGCTACCAGGAATGACTGCACATTTAGAAAATATATATCATTTTGTTCAGTCAGGGCGAGACCCTGAGAGTATTAACAGAGCCATGGAGTATCAAAAGGTGGAAATACAGGGGGAACTGTTACGTTTCCTCATAAACTGTGTGATCAGAAATCAAGATCAACCAGGGGTGAATACGGAAGAAATGCAAATTCTTACCACATGGGGTAAGAATATATCAGAGGGGAGACATGATAAACGATCATGCATAGTAGCTATGAGCCGAAAGATCCGCAAAGAAATAGAACGAATACACGAGGAAAGATTAGCAGTAGACGAACCAGAACAAACCGAGGACGAGGAAGAATTAGAACTGCCCACAGGACAGTTAGAAACTATGGCCTATGTAGGTAGAGGAAGATCTTGTAATAATACTAGATGCTTTACTGATCCGATATGTCCGATACGTCCAGATAATAACAGAAAATTCCAAACTCCTATAATAAATATAAGGTCCCCCGAACATTCATTCCAAGCCGCTGACAAATTACTCCGAGAACGAAGGGGTTATCATATACTCGATTCTATGGACGAACAAGAATTAGCCAGGTCAGCCGTTCACTGGGTTGATAGTCCTGGAAAATATGGTGATGATACACTAGCACATACGTTTTTGAACCTCGCCCCAGATGAACAGCGTTTAGCTGGTATCTACATGATTCAACAACTCCTTATATTATATAAAAGCCAACACTCCGATCCTGGTCCCTTACCTGATATATTGACTGAATTACTCACGAATAAATGGAGAGGTTCCGGTACTAAGTTAATTAGAGAAATACTAGAATCTAGAAGGCAGTACATTCTTTTTGTATGTCCTGAACATGTCTCATTGCCCATCAAGGAAAGAACGACGTATTACATGGATAGACAGAATCCCTTACGCGAAGTGCACCCGATAAAGGGTGATGACAATGAGTTTAAACGTGTGTTTGTATACACACCCATATCTAAAATAGAACTATTAGAAATGAAGAAAGTGGTACCCAGTCATGATAAAGACCCAGCAGGTTTCCATCGTGAAATTAAAGATATGTTACTCATGGGAGAATATACCTACCCCGACATTATGACAATATTGAAGGTATTAATGCCTGCGGGCATTTACGAAAAACTCAAGGAAAAGGATTGGGAGGTGGGAGACCAGAAGATAGATTGGACAGCATTAGAAAACGAAGAAAAAGCTCGAGGTCCAGGTTCAGGGCTCGGGGACAAGATCAAAGCACTACCAGGTTTACTAGTACAGGTACTGCCACGTTTATTAACTACGAAAAAGGAAGACTGGGGTGCAATCTCAGCCTGTAAACAAAAATCAGATGAAGACACTAGTGATTTCTATTCCCGATTTGAGAAATGTTTTGGTATAAATAGTGGAATAAAAGCAAGTAGCGAGTCGTATCCACATCTGTTTGTGACAAAATTGGTTGAAAATGCCTTGCCCCAAGTTAAGAATAGAGTATTGAAGTTCGAGAGTACCTGGCAAGGTAACACTCCGTCACAAATGTTACAAATGCTACAGTACCATCACAATAGAATTAGAGAAGAACAAGAACATGAACATAGACGCATGAAAGATACGAAAATGAAAATGCTAGTTTCCCAGACAGTGCCAGTTGACGGTCATAACTTAAGAAGGGTATAACACAGTCCAGTGTTTCAACAGGTCCTGTTAAAGGGACGTGCAACTATTGTAAACAGCCAGGTCATTATGTACACGATTGTCCAGTTTTAAAACATAATATTGCCATAGGTAACGCAAAAGAAAGACCACGACCAATTAGACAGGATCAGAACGAACAAGGAGCCCCGCAGCATGCACAGTCCATGCAAGCTCCGCAACAGTCTATGCCAGCTCCACCACCGCAGCCTATTGCTGCCACACAAACAACGACCCGACAGATGTATCAGACCGCACAGTATGACTATCCTGATTATCAACGGTACTCATGAAACAGCCTAGAGAGGGAAGTTGGCTTACCCCTTATTGAGGTCCCTGTGGATCAAGAAGGACCTTATGTACACAGTGAACTGTTAGGTCAAGATAGAAAATTCTTACTTGATACAGGGGCAAGCCGAACAACAATAAAACGTAGTGAAGTTCCAGGGGCACCCCTCTCAGGCGCACAGAATGTTTCCCTTGGCTTTTCAGGAAAGCCTATCGTTAACGAAGTAACACAGCCTCTTCCACTTACGATCGGTCCCTTGACACGAACTACAGATTTATTACTTACCAAATCATGTCCAGAAAACTTGTTAGGCATAAAAACTTTGAAAGCTCTAGGAGCTATTATATGTTGTTCTCCGGAAGGAGTAAGATTATTTTTACGTGATTTCAAAGGGCACTACGTGTCCCGAGACATGGATCGCCGACTACAGACTTTACCGACACATTTATGGGCACAAGGCCCTACAGATGTTGGTTGCATGAACATTACACCATATCAAGTCACACTAAAGGCAGGAGTGGTACTTCCACGAATGCGACAATACAAGTTACCCCCAGATGCTGTAGTGGCTTTACTACAAATCATTGACGAGCTTATTACCCAAGGAGTGGTTGCGGAAACTGACTCCAATGTATGTAATTCACCGATAATTCCGATTCTCAAACGAACCGATCCAACAGCCCCGCCAGTATATCGATTGGTTATTGATCTGCGCGAATTAAATAAATGCATAGTACCACAATACCCCGTAGTCCCAGACATTTCCTCATTACTGACAGCCATTGATTCCGAAGCAACATTCTTTACTGTAATTGATCTCAAAAATGCCTTCTTCAGCGTCCCCATAGATCCGGAAAGCCAATACTTGTTCGGATTTAGTTTAAATGGACGAAGCTTTAAATTCACACGCGCACCTCAAGGATTTACAGAAAGCCCCAGCATTTATAGCCAAGCACTGAAACGAGAACTCGACAGTATCCACATGCCAGTCAACACTGCCCTGCTTCAATATGTCGATGATCTGCTGATCACCGCTAGAAGCGAACCTGAATGTGAGAAAGCCTCACTGACGGTATTACAATTTTTGGCCGAAAAGGGGCACAAGGTGTCCCCTTCTAAGCTGCAATTCTGTGTCCAGCGAGTTGTTTACCTTGGTCACTCGCTGTCCAAGGAGGGAAGGCAGCTTACACCAGATCGCATCCAGCTAATTGCTAATATGCCGATACCCAAGACACAAAAGGAGGTGCGGGCTTTCATAGGCCTCACTTCATATTGTAGGCAATGGATCCCTCAGTATGCATTTCTAGCAAAACCCCTCATTCAATTGACAACACAGGAGGCAGCCACATCGACTGTTCTCCCTTGGACTCAGGAACATACACAAGCTTTTGAAAGCCTAAAGAAAGCCTTATGCCAAGCACCTGTTTTAGCAACACCATGTTACAATAAACAGTTTACACTCTTCGTTACAGAACGCGAAGGTACTGCCTTGTCAGTACTCACACAGGAACAAGCAGGATCACACAAACCATGTGCTTATTTTTCTAGTACATTAGATCCCGTAGCTCAGGCTTTGCCTGCGTGCCTGAAATCAGTGGCAGCAACAGCTTTAGCAATCAGACAAAGCGATGCCATAGTACTAGGACATCCATTGACAGTACAAGTACCACATGCAGTAGAGGATCTCTTGAACCGCACACAAACACAACACTTGACTATAGCACGACTTACTGGTTACGAATTAACATTGTTTCAGCCACATATAGAAATCAGACGTTGTAATACATTGAATCCTGCCACACTGTTACCTATAAATGGAACAGACCCACTTGCACATGATTGTATCGAAGTTATCACTATCACGACGAAACCCAGACAAGATTTGACAGATGTCCCATTGTCAGACCCAGACCTGACGTTGTATGTAGATGGTTCATGTATGAGAACAGGTACAGGAGAGCTAGTGGCCGCTTACGCAGTCACAACAGACACCGAAATCATTGAAACAAATCGCATAAATACCTTGTCCGCTCAAGCAGCAGAGCTCATCGCTCTGACACAAGCCTGTATTCAAGCCACAAATAAAAAAGTCAACATATACACTGATTCACGTTATGCATTCGGAGTTGTACATGACTTCGGCGTGCTGTGGCGAGAGAGAGGTTATTTAACTTCTCACGGTGCCCACATTCAGCACGGACCCCTTATTCATGCCTTATTAGATGCAATACATCTACCCACTGCAATATCAATTATGAAATGTAAAGCTCATACGAAAGTTACTGATATCATTTCTCAAGGCAATGATCTAGCTGACAGAACAGCTAAACAGACTGCTCAAACTCAAACATCCGACATGACAAAGACAATAGTCCCGACACCAACACATTGCATGATGGTTAAGGATCCCGCTCTTGACGTAATCGACATACAGACACATGCTACACCAGACGAAATAAAGAAATGGACTGAATTAGGAGGGATCCAAACGGATCAAGGATGGATGACGAAGGAAAAATCTGTGTGGTTCCTTCCTGATTCAATGGTCCAAGTCGTTATTAACACTGTACATAGTCCAGCACATCTAGGAGAAAAAGCTATGCTAGACAGCATTCAACACATTTGGTTCAACAAACATTTACGAGCAGCAGCTAAACAAAAAGTCCGTACCTGTATGATCTGTTGTCAGTTTAACCCAGGTAAAAGCATTCCCGTAGAACAGGGTGGATTTCAGCCTCCTGATCACCCTTTTGAAGTCCTCCAGATGGATTATATCCAGATGGAACGATGTCGAGGATTCAAATATGTTCTCGTAGTTGTCTGTGCTCTTTCCCGTTGGACAGAGGCATACCCGGTTTCAGATTACACTGCCCCGACTACTGCCAAACAGTTAGTTCGAGAATTCTTCCCACGGTACGGTTTACCACGTGTTGTCTACTCAGATAACGGCCAGCCGTTCTCATCCGAATTAATGAAACACGTTTCACTTTTGTTAGGCTATCAGTGGAAGTTTCACTGTGTCCGACACCCCGAGGCAGCAGGTCTCGTGGAAAGACATAATCAGACCCTGAAAATTAGATTGTCCAAAATTTGTAGAGAGAAAGGTGTCGACTGGGTAGTAGCCTTACCCGTTGCACTCTTTTACATGAGAATGGTAGCACACTCTCGAACAGGGCTATCCCCTTATGAGGGGATCTTCGGTAGACCACCAAATATGTGGGGGACGCCTATACCACGCAAAATAACTGATATTGACTGTAATATGCTGACAGATTACTTGGCTTCCTTGATGTCTGCACTACAATCTTGTCGTTCACAGGTAGCTGCAGCCTTTCCCGACAACACCGAGGTGAAACCCCATGACGTAATTCCAGGGGATTTGGTTTTAGTAAGGAACTTTGATCGGAAGTCTCAGCTGGATCCTAGGTGGAAGTCGCCTCAGCTCGTACTGCTAACGACGAGGACAGCCGTAAAGATCGAAGGACGAAAAGGCTGGATACATTCAAGTCATATCAAGAAATTTCATGGACTACCGTCAGACGTAAACGACACACCTTGCGTGTCTTCCCCGATTGACTCTAAACTTCCTTTGGTTGAACTGAATAGCCATGAACTATACAGACTAAAACTCAGGTCTAACCAGTCAGGCAATTTGATTGTTTAAGTCCTCTCCAAGGTGAAGCGGTCGAATTTGTCTCTGACATGTATCCCTTAGACCTGTATAGAGAAAGAAACAGAAGGATAAAATTGAAACGATATGCGTACTGTAAATCACTGCGTAGTCATTGCACAGTGACGTTATTAATTCTGTTTTTCTTAAGTCTTTTAGTAATTACTGCAAGTATATTGTTGCACACATATTATCCTATTTCTAGACATGTTTACAATGTTACTGCTGAACATTCTTTTAGTGAATTACCTCCGCATGAATTGTCTTATAGATTTGCGCTGCGCAATAACACTTTTATTAGTATGTTACATCATTCCCATCAGGTTAGCAATGCTACAAATTGTTGGATATGTGGTCGACTCCCTCCATATCAGAACTATAAAGGAATTCTACCTCTCTTTCCATACCCGTTCACACACAACGGCTCCTGTGGAGCATGGTTTAGTTTAATTAATTCCCTAGATTCGAATTCTGCAGTTTACCAGGATAACTGGGTATGGGGAAATCTGAACTTAGTTTTACTCAAAGTCTGTCACCCTAACAAGGAGGGACTTTCCAAAAGAACAGGAACTGATCTAGAAAATGAAGTATATGGATTAGGTAATTTTACGCTCAATCTCATGATCTTGAATGTCGAATCCGAAGCTACTCCAATTTTGCCCGCCATGTCAGTATTTCCAGTTAAAGGTGAATTATGTGTAAGAAAGAATGGTTCCATACATATGGGCCATAGTAGATGCACCACTGTAATAGAATTTAGTGATCAAGGCAAGTCTACATTTAGAGCTTCCCGCCATTCCTACTTCATATGTGGTCAGACGGCATACATACGTTTGCCACTAGATTGGGATGGTACCTGCTACATCGGATTCCTGTGGAAATATTGATTTTTCTGGTCAGTTATGTCCCCTATCTTGGACCCCAACGGTTTCATGTATAAATCACAAGTACATGTATGTTCCCTCCAGTTCCAGTTATGAAGACGCAAACACATGTGCGTCCACCGCCAACATGTCCTCTTTCAGATCCGCCATGAATGGGCCGGATATTCCATTCCTAAGTATGAAAGGCCACCGGCTTTATATGGTTCACTTATGCCATTTTACAGTCCAGGCAAGTAGGCCCTGATTCTGCCATCAAGCTTTTCCTGCCTTCTGCCTCTGAAAGCTCCAGTCTGAGCTCGCATCTGTATCCATGAACTTTGTCCTCATTCTCTGCGCAGCTAACGGTGCCTGACATCAGCCTGTTGCCTGCCAAAAACTGTATTTCACCTTCGAAATTATCTGCTCCGCTCCCTACCCAATGCATTCCTGACTAGTAGTCTAAGTAAACATTCTTCCAGCTACCGAGCAAAGGGCCCGGCTTCTCTGTCTTTATGCAAGTAATTCATAGCCCTGTTACTATGGAAGATTCCTGCCCCCGCAT
Organism: Triturus cristatus; assembly: GCF_964204655.1. Taxonomy (NCBI): domain Eukaryota; kingdom Metazoa; phylum Chordata; class Amphibia; order Caudata; family Salamandridae; genus Triturus; species Triturus cristatus. Next base: position 507,285,228 of record NC_140591.1, read on the forward strand.
CTAGTGTAGACACTTAGACGCTTGTATACGCACTAACAGTCAGTATAGTCAGTATAGAATAAGATTCTACTCTAAGAGACCTCTCTCTTGGATAACATAGTTCTTTAAACATAGGATGTTAGATATGATTTGGGATTAGGTTGACTTGACCCTCCAGACTTCTGTCGCCACATGTAGAGCTAAATGTCAAGTCCCCTTCACCCCCTAGTTGCACGTCAATCACACGTCATGCTGCTGCGCGCGCATTTCTGCCAAGTATTTCTGCTGACATTGCGAAATTCTTTCATGGAACCACCCTATTATGACATCATACCTGATGACGTTCTTTAAGTTACGCCCAGTTACACCCACTTTTGCTACGCATGTATGTTTTATCTTTACTATCAATTGTTACGCCTCTTGCATTTGCTTCACTGTAATGCCTATTGTATAAAAATGATTACTTATCAATAAAGTACGGTCTTCACTTCCTGAACCTTCGTGGTGATGGAATCTGGAGCTCATCGATTTAAATTGATTATGGAATAAAGCCCGTTCCGAACCTCTAATACCACGGATTCTGCCTCTTATTTTACTGAGCTATTGTTATAGATTTTTCCGCATCAAATTAAGTTCCGGTAATTAAATTATTTACCACATAAATGGCGCCCGAACAGGGACACTTTCTCATCTCACGCGCCGGCGGTGCGTTGCAGGCCCGGTCTCCTGTCACAGCTGGACGGACAACAACGCGTACCCACAGGATTTCCTGTATCTCCCTCCTGCCGAGCGGGGGTAACTGAGGCTGCGATCAACACCCAGACGAGGCGGTGAGAAGTGCGAAGTATCCCGACCAGAGCCTAGCTGAGAGAGCAAGATCCGAGGTATACAGAGGCCCACCAGTTTCCGAAGTTTCCGAAGTTTCGAGTCGAGTCCAGTCCGGTTCAAGTTCAGTTCCGTTCCGAGGCCTTCCGTTCCGAGCTACCCGGTGAGTACCATTATCGGGGAGGCGTTCTGACGTGCACATAGGTTGTGCCGGTCAAGACGGGTTTGGGTACACAAATCCGGTCTGCACTGTTTCAGCAGTGTATCTGTACTGTTTAGCAGTATATCAAGTATGTCTAGTATATAATTCAGAATTACCTAGTTAGTATCGAGTATTATGCTTAGGGACTAGTTCCCTAAATGACCATCATTGTTTATTCATTAAATGTTAAATGTTAAAATGTTTTAAATACGTTCTGTATATTGTGGTGTGAATGACTGTTCATTATTGTGTTTTATGGTATTAAAACGTGTTCAAAATTAGGTATCAGATCAGTTCTCAAATATGCCGTTCTTTTCGAAATTAAGACAGATCACAACTAGAAAAGGGGTACTCGAAGAAGCTGTTCCCATTCCTCCTAGGGACACTCCAGGGTACTTCATGTATCATAAACATGGCCTAGACGCCATATTATTTCTTGATTTATGGGTAGACTACACCAAGGAATTACCAGAAAGTCAGAGGTGGCCCGCAGCTGGGACCTGGGATGCAGATTGCATCGTGAAAGTAGAGGAAGAATTATGGAAAAAGAAAGCTAGACAGTCACAGAAAGACGCCATTGAATTATGGCGTAAAGAATCGTATAGACGTACAGAAAAAGCACGTAGACAGGAAGAGAAGAGTAAGGAGAATTCAAATAAAGTTCGAGAAAGTGTATTAATTGAAGAAGGTACTCGAGTAAAGTCAGAACAAACAGACAGACAAAGAAATGCCCTTGTGAATGGTATGTATCCTCTTCTGGCCGAAGGACTACCTAAGGCTACCCCGGAGATACCAAGAGACTTGCCACCCCCATTGTTTCCGATAAAAGCACATCCCAAAGGGCATCCCAGAACCGCAGAAGATGTTTTTCTTTCCTCTTATTTAGACGACGCAGCTCCCGAGTATGCTGATGCTGCGCCACATAGACCGCCTGCCGAGGGGGTTCAACGCCGAGACCCTCCTTCGTCTGTACCTCTGCAACAGCAAACTCCGACACAAGTTCCGGCAAGCACATCTGTTTCTACATCCGCATCCACACCTATGGTTGCTATATCACGTTCAACGAATCCTTTCACATCCAGCACCCCAGGTGGTGCTACCGGAGGTACATCAAGCATTTTTTCTACGCCACCCAGAACAAATAAACTTTCCTTTCAAGAATTAGCCCACCAACGTACGCCCAAACTAGTAACTCCCAGCACGCTCAAGGAACTTCTAATAGATTGTAGATATGACCCTGTGCCCGGAAAAGGGGACGAAATGATGCTGGCATCATTACGTATCCGACGAGCTGCAATATATTTAGGGAAGCTACCAGGAATGACTGCACATTTAGAAAATATATATCATTTTGTTCAGTCAGGGCGAGACCCTGAGAGTATTAACAGAGCCATGGAGTATCAAAAGGTGGAAATACAGGGGGAACTGTTACGTTTCCTCATAAACTGTGTGATCAGAAATCAAGTTCAACCAGGGGTAAATACGGAAGAAATGCAAATTCTTACCACATGGGGTAAGAATATATCAGAGGGGAGACATGATAAATGATCATGCATAGTAGCTATGAGCCGAAAGATCCGCAAAGAAATAGAACGAATACACGAGGAAAGATTAGCAGTAGACGAACCAGAACAAACCGAGGACGAGGAAGAATTAGAACTGCCCACAGGACAGTTAGAAACTATGGCCTATGTAGGTAGAGGAAGATCTTGTAATAATACTAGATGCTTTACTGATCCGATATGTCCGATACGTCCAGATAATAACAGAAAATTCCAAACTCCTATAATAAATATAAGGTCCCCCGAACATTCATTCCAAGCCGCTGACAAATTACTCCGAGAACGAAGGGGTTATCATATACTCGATTCTATGGACGAACAAGAATTAGCCAGGTCAGCCGTTCACTGGGTTGATAGTCCTGGAAAATATGGTGATGATACACTAGCACATACGTTTTTGAACCTCGCCCCAGATGAACAGCGTTTAGCTGGTATCTACATGATTCAACAACTCCTTATATTATATAAAAGCCAACACTCCGATCCTGGTCCCTTACCTGATATATTGACTGAATTACTCACGAATACATGGAGAGGTTCCGGTACTAAGTTAATTAGAGAAATACTAGAATCTAGAAGGCAGTACATTCTTTTTGTATGTCCTGAACATGTCTCATTGCCCATCAAGGAAAGAACGACGTATTACATGGATAGACAGAATCCCTTACGCGAAGTGCACCCGATAAAGGGTGATGACAATGAGTTTAAACGTGTGTTTGTATACACACCCATATCTAAAATAGAACTATTAGAAATGAAGAAAGTGGTACCCAGTCATGATAAAGACCCAGCAGGTTTCCATCGTGAAATTAAAGATATGTTACTCATGGGAGAATATACCTACCCCGACATTATGACAATATTGAAGGTATTAATGCCTGCGGGCATTTACGAAAAACTCAAGGAAAAGGATTGGGAGGTGGGAGACCAGAAGATAGATTGGACAGCATTAGAAAACGAAGAAAAAGCTCGAGGTCCAGGTTCAGGGCTCGGGGACAAGATCAAAGCACTACCAGGTTTACTAGTACAGGTACTGCCACGTTTATTAACTACGAAAAAGGAAGACTGGGGTGCAATCTCAGCCTGTAAACAAAAATCAGATGAAGACACTAGTGATTTCTATTCCCGATTTGAGAAATGTTTTGGTATAAATAGTGGAATAAAAGCAAGTAGCGAGTCGTATCCACATCTGTTTGTGACAAAATTGGTTGAAAATGCCTTGCCCCAAGTTAAGAATAGAGTATTGAAGTTCGAGAGTACCTGGCAAGGTAACACTCCGTCACAAATGTTACAAATGCTACAGTACCATCACAATAGAATTAGAGAAGAACAAGAACATGAACATAGACGCATGAAAGATACGAAAATGAAAATGCTAGTTTCCCAGACAGTGCCAGTTGACGGTCATAAGAAGGGTATAACACAGTCCAGTGTTTCAACAGGTCCTGTTAAAGGGACGTGCAACTATTGTAAACAGCCAGGTCATTATGTACACGATTGTCCAGTTTTAAAACATAATATTGCCATAGGTAACGCAAAAGAAAGACCACGACCAATTAGACAGGATCAGAACGAACAAGGAGCCCCGCAGCATGCACAGTCCATGCAAGCTCCGCAACAGTCTATGCCAGCTCCACCACCGCAGCCTATTGCTGCCACACAAACAACGACCCGACAGATGTATCAGACCGCACAGTATGACTATCCTGATTATCAACGGTACTCATGAAACAGCCTAGAGAGGGAAGTTGGCTTACCCCTTATTGAGGTCCCTGTGGATCAAGAAGGACCTTATGTACACAGTGAACTGTTAGGTCAAGATAGAAAATTCTTACTTGATACAGGGGCAAGCCGAACAACAATAAAACGTAGTGAAGTTCCAGGGGCACCCCTCTCAGGCGCACAGAATGTTTCCCTTGGCTTTTCAGGAAAGCCTATCGTTAACGAAGTAACACAGCCTCTTCCACTTACGATCGGTCCCTTGACACGAACTACAGATTTATTACTTACCAAATCATGTCCAGAAAACTTGTTAGGCATAAAAACTTTGAAAGCTCTAGGAGCTATTATATGTTGTTCTCCGGAAGGAGTAAGATTATTTTTACGTGATTTCAAAGGGCACTACGTGTCCCGAGACATGGATCGCCGACTACAGACTTTACCGACACATTTATGGGCACAAGGCCCTACAGATGTTGGTTGCATGAACATTACACCATATCAAGTCACACTAAAGGCAGGAGTGGTACTTCCACGAATGCGACAATACAAGTTACCCCCAGATGCTGTAGTGGCTTTACTACAAATCATTGACGAGCTTATTACCCAAGGAGTGGTTGCGGAAACTGACTCCAATGTATGTAATTCACCGATAATTCCGATTCTCAAACGAACCGATCCAACAGCCCCGCCAGTATATCGATTGGTTATTGATCTGCGCGAATTAAATAAATGCATAGTACCACAATACCCCGTAGTCCCAGACATTTTTTCATTACTGACAGCCATTGATTCCGAAGCAACATTCTTTACTGTAATTGATCTCAAAAATGCCTTCTTCAGCGTCCCCATAGATCCGGAAAGCCAATACTTGTTCGGATTTAGTTTAAATGGACGAAGCTTTAAATTCACACGCGCACCTCAAGGATTTACAGAAAGCCCCAGCATTTATAGCCAAGCACTGAAACGAGAACTCGACAGTATCCACATGCCAGTCAACACTGCCCTGCTTCAATATGTCGATGATCTGCTGATCACCGCTAGAAGCGAACCTGAATGTGAGAAAGCCTCACTGACGGTATTACAATTTTTGGCCGAAAAGGGGCACAAGGTGTCCCCTTCTAAGCTGCAATTCTGTGTCCAGCGAGTTGTTTACCTTGGTCACTCGCTGTCCAAGGAGGGAAGGCAGCTTACACCAGATCGCATCCAGCTAATTGCTAATATGCCGATACCCAAGACACAAAAGGAGGTGCGGGCTTTCATAGGCCTCACTTCATATTGTAGGCAATGGATCCCTCAGTATGCATTTCTAGCAAAACCCCTCATTCAATTGACAACACAGGAGGCAGCCACATCGACTGTTCTCCCTTGGACTCAGGAACATACACAAGCTTTTGAAAGCCTAAAGAAAGCCTTATGCCAAGCACCTGTTTTAGCAACACCATGTTACAATAAACAGTTTACACTCTTCGTTACAGAACGCGAAGGTACTGCCTTGTCAGTACTCACACAGGAACAAGCAGGATCACACAAACCATGTGCTTATTTTTCTAGTACATTAGATCCCGTAGCTCAGGCTTTGCCTGCGTGCCTGAAATCAGTGGCAGCAACAGCTTTAGCAATCAGACAAAGCGATGCCATAGTACTAGGACATCCATTGACAGTACAAGTACCACATGCAGTAGAGGATCTCTTGAACCGCACACAAACACAACACTTGACTATAGCACGACTTACTGGTTACGAATTAACATTGTTTCAGCCACATATAGAAATCAGACGTTGTAATACATTGAATCCTGCCACACTGTTACCTATAAATGGAACAGACCCACTTGCACATGATTGTATCGAAGTTATCACTATCACGACGAAACCCAGACAAGATTTGACAGATGTCCCATTGTCAGACCCAGACCTGACGTTGTATGTAGATGGTTCATGTATGAGAACAGGTACAGGAGAGCTAGTGGCCGCTTACGCAGTCACAACAGACACCGAAATCATTGAAACAAATCGCATAAATACCTTGTCCGCTCAAGCAGCAGAGCTCATCGCTCTGACACAAGCCGGTATTCAAGCCACAAATAAAAAAGTCAACATATACACTGATTCACGTTATGCATTCGGAGTTGTACATGACTTCGGCGTGCTGTGGCGAGAGAGAGGTTATTTAACTTCTCACGGTGCCCACATTCAGCACGGACCCCTTATTCATGCCTTATTAGATGCAATACATCTACCCACTGCAATATCAATTATGAAATGTAAAGCTCATACGAAAGTTACTGATATCATTTCTCAAGGCAATGATCTAGCTGACAGAACAGCTAAACAGACTGCTCAAACTCAAACATCCGACATGACAAAGACAATAGTCCCGACACCAACACATTGCATGATGGTTAAGGATCCCGCTCTTGACGTAATCGACATACAGACACATGCTACACCAGACGAAATAAAGAAATGGACTGAATTAGGAGGGATCCAAACGGATCAAGGATGGATGACGAAGGAAAAATCTGTGTGGTTCCTTCCTGATTCAATGGTCCAAGTCGTTATTAACACTGTACATAGTCCAGCACATCTAGGAGAAAAAGCTATGCTAGACAGCATTCAACACATTTGGTTCAACAAACATTTACGAGCAGCAGCTAAACAAAAAGTCCGTACCTGTATGATCTGTTGTCAGTTTAACCCAGGTAAAAGCATTCCCGTAGAACAGGGTGGATTTCAGCCTCCTGATCACCCTTTTGAAGTCCTCCAGATGGATTATATCCAGATGGAACGATGTTGAGGATTCAAATATGTTCTCGTAGTTGTCTGTGCTCTTTCCCGTTGGACAGAGGCATACCCGGTTTCAGATTACACTGCCCCGACTACTGCCAAACAGTTAGTTCGAGAATTCTTCCCACGGTACGGTTTACCACGTGTTGTCTACTCAGATAACGGCCAGCCGTTCTCATCCGAATTAATGAAACACGTTTCACTTTTGTTAGGCTATCAGTGGAAGTTTCACTGTGTCCGACACCCCGAGGCAGCAGGTCTCGTGGAAAGACATAATCAGACCCTGAAAATTAGATTGTCCAAAATTTGTAGAGAGAAAGGTGTCGACTGGGTAGTAGCCTTACCCGTTGCACTCTTTTACATGAGAATGGTAGCACACTCTCGAACAGGGCTATCCCCTTATGAGGTGATCTTCGGTAGACCACCAAATATGTGGGGGACGCCTATACCACGCAAAATAACTGATATTGACTGTAATATGCTGACAGATTACTTGGCTTCCTTGATGTCTGCACTACAATCTTGTCGTTCACAGGTAGCTGCAGCCTTTCCCGACAACACCGAGGTGAAACCCCATGACGTAATTCCAGGGGATTTGGTTTTAGTAAGGAACTTTGATCGGAAGTCTCAGCTGGATCCTAGGTGGAAGTCGCCTCAGCACGTACTGCTAACGACGAGGACAGCCGTAAAGATCGAAGGACGAAAAGGCTGGATACATTCAAGTCATATCAAGAAATTTCATGGACTACCGTCAGACGTAAACGACACACCTTGCGTGTCTTCCCCGATTGACTCTAAACTTCCTTTGGTTGAACTGAATAGCCATGAACTATACAGACTAAAACTCAGGTCTAACCAGTCAGGCAATTTGATTGTTTAAGTCCTCTCCAAGGTGAAGCGGTCGAATTTGTCTCTGACATGTATCCCTTAGACCTGTATAGAGAAAGAAACAGAAGGATAAAATTGAAACGATATGCGTACTGTAAATCACTGCGTAGTCATTGCACAGTGACGTTATTAATTCTGTTTTTCTTAAGTCTTTTAATAATCGCTGCAAGTATATTGTTGCACATATATTATCCTATTTCTAGACATGTTTACAATGTTACTGCTGAACATTCTTTTAGTGAATTACCTCCGCATTAATTGTCTTATAGATTTGCGCTGCGCAATAACACTTTTATTAGTATGTTACATCATTCCCATCAGGTTAGCAATGCTACAAATTGTTGGATATGTGGTCGACTCCCTCCATATCAGAACTATAAAGGAATTCTACCTCTCTTTCCATACCCGTTCACACACAACGGCTCCTGTGGAGCATGGTTTAGTTTAATTAATTCCCTAGATTCGAATTCTGCAGTTTACCAGGATAACTGGGTATGGGGAAATCTGAACTTAGTTTTACTCAAAGTCTGTCACCCTAACAAGGAGGGACTTCCCAAAAGAACAGGAACTGATCTAGAAAATGAAGTATATGGATTAGGTAATTTTACGCTCAATCTCATGATCTTGAATGTCGAATCCGAACCTACTCCAATTTTGCCCGCCATGTCAGTATTTCCAGTTAAAGGTGAATTATGTGTAAGAAAGAATGGTTCCATACATATGGGCCATAGTAGATGCACCACTGTAATAGAATTTAGTGATCAAGGCAAGTCTACATTTAGAGCTTCCCGCCATTCCTACTTCATATGTGGTCAGACGGCATACATACGTTTGCCACTAGATTGGGATGGTACCTGCTACATCGGATTCCTTTTGCCACCTGTTTTCCTAGCTCCTCCTGATTATCACAGAAATACTCATTTAGTACACAATAGAGAAAGGAGAGATCTCCCAATAGTCGATTACACTGAGACAGCATGGGAAAAATACACAGATTTCAATAAAGGTCTCTTTCCCTATATAGGTACAGTTACCAATAGTAAGCTGATACGTAGATTAACCAGAACCCTTGAAGCAGTAGTGAACGAAACTATTTCCGCCTTAGGCAATTTAACAGAAGAGCAGTCTGCTATGCGGATTGTTGTGCTTCAAAATCGTCTTGTCCTTGACGTCATCCTGGCCGATAGGGGCGGAGCTTATAGGGTCATCGGATCAAGTTGTTGCATTTTCATACCAGAAAATTCGCCATCTGTATATAAAGCCATAACTCGCCTTCATAAGATTGTAAGCCAGATACACCAGAATCCAGGCACCTGGACTTGGTCCGGTTGGTTTTGGAGTGTATTATCTACCTTTGGATGGAAGGTCCTATCCTTCCTAGGTATTGGCTTCCTCATATTATTCAGTTGCTGTCTATGTCTACAATGTGGACCAGCGATCTGTGGTCTGTGTGCCACATCGTGTATTCCACCACCAAGATTTCATTCATCACGGAAGAAGAAAGAAGAACAAATGATGCTATATGAACAGATCAATGGATTGATGAAGATTGATATCTCTTGACGGGCAAGTAGGGGACAAGGAGGGAATGTGGAAATATGGATTTTTCTGGTCAGTTATGTCCCCTATCTTGGACCCCAACGGTTTCATGTATAAATCACAAGTACATGTATGTTCCCTCCAGTTCCAGTTATGAAGACGCAAACACATGTGCGTCCACCGCCAACATGTCCTCTTTCAGATCCGCCATGAATGGGCCGGATATTCCATTCCTAAGTATGAAAGGCCACCGGCTTTATATGGTTCACTTATGCCATTTTACAGTCCAGGCAAGTAGGCCCTGATTCTGCCATCAAGCTTTTCCTGCCTTCTGCCTCTGAAAGCTCCAGTCTGAGCTCGCATCTGTATCCATGAACTTTGTCCTCATTCTCTGCGCAGCTAACGGTGCCTGACATCAGCCTGTTGCCTGCCAAAAACTGTATTTCACCTTCGAAATTATCTGCTCCGCTCCCTACCCAATGCATTCCTGACTAGTAGTCTAAGTAAACATTCTTCCAGCTACCGAGCAAAGGGCCCGGCTTCTCTGTCTTTATGCAAGTAATTCATAGCCCTGTTACTATGGAAGATTCCTGCCCCCGCATCCAGTGTAGACACTTAGACGCTTGTATACGCACTAACAGTCAGTATAGTCAGTATAGAATAAGATTCTACTCTAAGAGACCTCTCTCTTGGATAACATAGTTCTTTAAACATAGGATGTTAGATATGATTTGGGATTAGGTTGACTTGACCCTCCAGACTTCTGTCGCCACATGTAGAGCTAAATGTCAAGTCCCCTTCACCCCCTAGTTGCACGTCAATCACACGTCATGCTGCTGCGCGCGCATTTCTGCCAAGTATTTCTGCTGACATTGCGAAATTCTTTCATGGAACCACCCTATTATGACATCATACCTGATGACGTTCTTTAAGTTACGCCCAGTTACACCCACTTTTGCTACGCATGTATGTTTTATCTTTACTATCAATTGTTACGCCTCTTGCATTTGCTTCACTGTAATGCCTATTGTATAAAAATGATTACTTATCAATAAAGTACGGTCTTCACTTCCTGAACCTTCGTGGTGATGGAATCTGGAGCTCATCGATTTAAATTGATTATGGAATAAAGCCCGTTCCGAACCTCTAATACCACGGATTCTGCCTCTTATTTTACTGAGCTATTGTTATAGATTTTTCCGCATCAAATTAAGTTCCGGTAATTAAATTATTTACCACAGAGATAGGGAGAGGTCTTATGACCATAGAAACCTAAGTGATACATTGTCCCTCCCTACCAAAGTGGGGATGACATCCACAAATGGATAACTGCCTTGGAGAGGGCCTGTAAAGTACAGAAGGTCCCTCAAGGTCAGTGGGCAGCAATCTTATGGCTCTCCTTTGCAGACAAGCTCCTCACTGTAAGAGAAGAGGATGCTGATGATTACCAGGTCTTGAAAAGTGCACTAATAGATGGGTTTGGCCTAACCACTGAACAATACAGGTTAAAGTTCAGAGACACCCAAAAAGCACAACATCAAGACTGGGTTGACTTTGTTGACTGTGTTGCTAAGGCTCTGGAAGGTTGGTTATTGGGCAGTAAAGTGTGTGACTTCAAAGGATTGTACAATCTGATAATGAGGGAGCAGATTCTTAATAACTGTCAAAATCAGCTGTTGCACCAGTATCTGGTAGACTCTGATCTGACCTCTCCCCAAGAATTTGGAAAGAAGGCAGACAAATGGGTCAGAACCAGGGTGAGGCAGAAGGTACAGAACCAAGGTGGAGACCCTAAGAAGCAAGATTCCAAGAACTCTGACAAGGGTGGGGACGAGGGCAAAAACCAGAAGTCTTCTCAAGGGCTCCAAAAATCTTCTTCTAATGGGGAGTCACAGTCAAGTAAGGGTAAATTCCAAAAGAAACCTTGGTGCAAAATCTGTAAGCAGAAAGCTCACTGGACCAGTGACTGCGCCAAGGCCAAAGAAAATACTCCAGCCACCACCAATGCCCCTAAGGCACCTGCTCCCCCTAGTGCAGTTACCATTGGTGGTGGGAATACACAGAACAAGGATGTAGTAGGGTTGACCCTGGGTTCTGAGATGGACTCCGGCCTAGTCAGAGTTCCAACTCAGGCTGTGCTTGTTAGTGATGGGGGCATGGATATGTCCCCCTTTGTGAGCGCCCGTAACCTGGGCAAATACAGACAGCAGCCCTTGATAAATGGAGTAGAAGCTTGGGCTTTCAGGGATACAGGAGCAAGTGTCACAATGGTGACAAAAGATCTTTTGGATCCTGGGCAGATTATACTTGGTGAAATGTACCAAGTGACCAATGCTAGCAATGGCAGAACAGACCATTCTCTGGCAGTTGTTAACTTCTCCTGGGTAGGGGTAACTGCCTTAAGAAGGCTGTGGTAAGTGCAGACCTACCAGTACAGTGCTTGCTTGGCAATGATGTAGAGACTTCAGTTTGTGCTGAAGTGGAGCTCAGGACACATGCAGAAATGTTAGGGATCCCTGCACATGTCTTTGCTGTGTCCAGGTCACAGGCCAAAATGTCTAAAACTGGACAGGCCCTGGATTCTAGAATAATGGACCAGGTGCCTCACAAGAGGAGGAGAAGTAGGGTTAAGGCAGAGCCTTCCCACCTGGCTCAGAGTGCTGATCAGTCTCCTAAGGGAGATGATCTTGAGCCTGAAGAAGGAACTGTCCCAGAGGAGCTTGAACCTGACCAGGTTGAGTTCTTGGGGACAGGGGGCTCTTCCAGGTCTGATCTGAGCCAGGAATAGAACACCTGCCCCTCTCTTGAACCCCTCAGACAGCAAGCTGCTGATGAGGCTGCTGGGAATGCTAGTGGAACCCATAACGTTTATTGGGATGATAGACTCCTATGCTCAGAGAGTAGAGATGGCAAGCCTAGTGCATCCAGGAGGTTGGTTATACCTTTGAAGTTTAGGGGTTTCCTATTGACACTAGCCCATGATATTCCCCTAGCAAGACACCTGGGCCAGAACAAGACTTGGGACAGAATTGTTCCTCACTTTCACTGGCCCCACATGTCTGAAAACACAAAGGAGTTTTGTCGCTCCTGTGTAACCTGCCAAGCCAGTGGCAAATCAGGTGGCACTATGAAGGCCCCCCTGATACCACTACCTGTGGTGGGGGTGCCCTTTGAAGGGGTAGGGATTGACATTGTTGGTCCCATGGATCCCCAAACAGCATCTTGGCACAGATGTATACTGGTGGTGGTGGATCATGCCACCAGGTACCCAGAGGCAATTCCCCTAAGGACCACTACAGCACCTGTGGTGGCAAGAGCTCTCTTGAGTGTATTCTCAAGAGTAGGCTTTCATAAGGAGGTAGTATCTGACAGGGGGGCAAACTTCATGTCTAGTTACTTGACTGCTATGTGGAAGGAGTGTGGAGTGAACTACAAGTTCACCACACCCTATCACCCACAATGCAATGGTTTAGTTGAGAGATTCAACAAAACCTTAAAGGGCATGATCAAAGGACTCCCAGAGAAGCTTAGGTGAAAATGGGACCTGCTCTTGCCCAGCCTTTTATTTGCGTACAGGGAGGTGCCTCAAAAGGGGGTTGGCTACAGCCCATTTGAACTTTTGTTTGGTCACCCTGTCAGGGGTCCATTGTGTTTGGTGAAGGAAGGATGGGAGTTACCTCTCAAGCCCCCTAAGCAAGACATAGTGGACTATGTACTTGGTCTCAGCTCCAGGATGCCTAAGTACATGTAAAAGGCAAACAAAAACCTTGAGGCTAGCCAGGAACTGCAAAAAGCCTGGCATGACCAAAAGGTTGTACTGACTGTTTACCACCGAGGACAGAAAGTGTGGGTGTTGGAGCATGTGGCCCCAGCTGCCCTCCAGGACAAATGAAGTGGCCCCCATACAATTGTTGAACAGAAAGGGGAGGTTACCTACTTGGTAGACCTTGGAACTCCTATGAGTCCCTATAGGGTACTTCATGTCAACAGACATAAACCATATGTTGACAGGGCAGACATGGGCTTGCTCATGGCTACTGATGAAGGACAGGAGGAAGAGAGTGACCCACTCCCTGACCTGCTTTCTCAGAACGCTGATAATGGGTCAGTAGATGGTGTAGCCTTGGCAGGCAGCCTCACTGCCCAGTAGCAAACTGACTGCATAAACCTTCTCAGCCAGTTTAGACATATGTTTTCTCTGACTCCAAGTCAGACCACCTGGTGCTTTCATGAAGTGGACACTGGGGACAGTCTACCTGTGAAGAATAAGATCTACAGGCAATCTTACCATGGCAGGGACTGTATAAGGACAGAAGTCCCTAAGATGTTGGATCTGGGTGTGATTGAACCCTCCGTTAGCCCTTGGGCTATCCCAGTAGTCCTGGTACCTAAACCTCACACCAGTGGTGGGAAAAGAGAGATGAGGTTTTGTATAGACTACAGGGGTCTCAATGCAGTCACTAGGACTGATGCCCATCCCATTCCCAGGGCAGATGAGCTAATAGCTACTTTGTCCTCAGCCAAGTTTCTAAGCACATTTGACCTGACAGCTGGCTACTGGCAGATCAGACTAGCTGATGATGCAAAGCCAAAGACAGCATTTTCTACCCCTAGTGGGCACTATCAATTTGGGGTAATGCCCTTTGGTTTGAAGAATGCACCTGCCACTTTCCAAAGGTTGGTGAATCAAGTCCTTACAGGCCTGAAAGACTTTAGTGCAGCATATCTAGATGATATTGCTGTCTTTAGCTCCACCTAGGAGGATCACCTGGTCCACCTGAGGAATGTTTTGGAGGCCCTGAAAAAAGCAGGCCTAACTATCAAGGCTACTAAGTGCCAGATAGGGCAGAGTCAGGTTGTGTACCTGGGCCACCTTGTAGGTGACCCAGGTACACAAAATCGAGACCATAATGAACTGGGTTGCTCCAACTACCCAGACTGAGGTGAGAGCCTTCTCAGGCCTGACTGGGTACTATAGGAGATTTGTCAAAGGTTATGGATCAATAGTGACACCCTTGACTGACTTAACTTATAAAAAGATGCCCAAAAAGGTTCAGTGGACAGCTAGCTGTCAAAAGGCATTTGATGAGGACAACACGCAGCCCCGTCCAGGGGGAGACGCGGAGCCACAATCTGCAGTCCTGTCTGCCAAGATGGACGCCATGCTTGCAGCGGTGGAGAAACTCGGCGCCAGTCTGGAGCAGACAAGGGAGTCCTTAGAGGTCAGGATCGACAAGGTCACCTCCGACTTCACGTTACTCCATGCAGATCACCGCAAGCTGGCGGAGAAGGTCACGGTCCAGGGCCAGACGCTTCGGGAGCTCCAGCCAATCGCCCATAGTCATGGGGCTGCGCTGCAGGATGTGTTGGACAGGGTTAATGCACTGGAAGACCGGGTTGACGAAGCAGAAGGGCGCTCCCGTCGCAATAATGTACGCGTCGTGGGCCTTCCAGAGGGCGTCGAAGGCAGGAACCCGGAGCAGTATATCGAGCAATGGCTGACGGACCTCTTGCCGCAGGGGGCACTATCCCAACACTTTGTGGTAGAGCGTGCACACAGGGTGCCAGCGCAGCAACCCAAGCCGGGAGCCCGGCCCCGCCCGTTCCTCTTCAAACTCCTGAACTATCGCGACCGCGATGCGGTCCTGCGGGAAACGCGCAAGTCTGGTGACCCGACGGTTGGCAGTAGCCGTGTCATGCTCTTCCCCGACTACACGGCAGCGGTGCAACGGCGCAGGAGCAACTACCTGGCGGTGAAGAGGCAGCTTCGCGAGCTGGCGCTGCCCTACTCCCTGCTGTTTCCGGCCCGCCTGCGAGTGGTGGCAAAGGAGGGGACCCGCTTCTTCGACTCCCCGGAGGATGTCTGGGACTGGCTGGATGAGACGGGGCAGTGGAAGGGGGAGAGGCCCGCGGGCGCGGCGCCCGGTGGCCGCCCGGAGAGAGGACCCCGGAGGCGTAGGAGGCGAGGGGCCCGACAGCAGCTGAGGATGGGGCTGACGGCGCCTAGCCCGGAGAGGATCAGAGTGGAGCGGCAGGAGGTCCTCGACGCGGTGGCGACCCTGGGGCCGCCGCCCGGTGGAGACTGCATGGAGATTGGAGCGTGCAGTGCCCCGGGGACCAGTGGTGCCTCGTCCCCGTCCACGGTGATATCGGAGGACCTGGCTCTACCGGTGGTGACCCCACAGACAGCTGATTTGATTGCGTGATGGGACACTGCTACACCGCACTGAGGTGGGGGCCTTGCGGGGTGGGTAAGCCCGTGCGATTGGCCTGCAACTGGGTGACTGGAGGAGAGACGGGGACTTGAGGGTGGGGGAGTCCTCCCGTGGGGGGCGCAGGCTTAGCGTGGGGGGCGTCTGGTAGCACAGGAGGGCCCACCTGTGGCGCGCGCCACTGAATGGTCTAGTGGGGGGTCCTATTATCGCGTACTAGAGCCCGGGCAGCGCGACAGTTTCATGCTAAGATATGCTGCTGCTTTTCCCTTCCCTTTGAGACGATTGGGGTGGGGGGACATTGCGCCAGCTAGTTGACACTCTCGCGCGTACCCCATCAGACACTGTACTGACGCATTGCATAGTTAATTAGTTTCTTAGATGTTTGGACGGATGCCCCGTTGGGAATACGCCCCTCTTTGTTCTATTGTTCACGGCAGATACACTGTTCACATGGCAGCGCAGTTATATACTCCCCTGGGTTGGGTGGCTGGCCCCTCGTTCTCCCCCTCCCCGGGTACAGACGCTCTGCCTCCGGCCCGGATGGTTTTCCCACCTTCACGATGGCGCACACTAACGTGGTGACCTGGAACATACGGGGTATGCACACACCGTCCAAGCGCTACTCCATCTTCTCATACTTACAACGCCACTCTGTCGGGATCGCTCTCCTGCAGGAGACGCATATGTCCCGGCTAGAACTGGACAGGCTTTCCAGGCGGTGGAGGGGGCACACATTTGGTACCATCTATTCGGCGCACGCGCGCGGCACACTGATTTGGGTGCGAGCAGGGGTCCCCTTCCGATGCGAGGAGACGGTGGTGGACGGCGAGGGCAGGTACACGCTGGTGCGGGGAAAATTGAATGGGCAGGAGATATTGCTGGGGTCGATATACGCGCCCAATGTGGATCAGTCGTCTTTCCTGGAACGCCTGACACAAGTCCTGCACCCTTATACGGGGCTCCCCTGGCTACTGGGAGGGGACTTCAACATGGTGCTAGATGTCCAACTGGACAGATCCTTCCCCCCGCTGCGTGCTGCGGTGGTGGAGTCTAACGCTAGGGCGCTGGGGGACTGGCTTGCGCATTGGGCGCTACAGGACCTATGGCGCACCCTCCACCCGAGAGACAAGATATACTCTTACTATTCGGCGGTGCACGATCTCCACGTCCGGCTGGACAGGTTGGTGGGCTCGCAGTCGCTACTTCCACTCATAGTCCGCTCCGAATACCTGGGCCGAACGCACTCCGACCATAACCCCTTGTGGCTCCAGCTTAGCTGGGCGGTGGAGCGGCAGCCGGTGCCCACCTGGCGACTCCAGCCGAGCGCGCTCGAGGATCCGGAATTTAGGTCTTCCCTTGGCACGGCCATTCTGGCATATTTCGAAGCGAATGAAGGGACTGCGAGCGATACACTGGTGGAGTGGGAAGCCCATAAGGCGACCATCCGCGGCCACTGTCTGGGGGCTACCTGGAACATACGTAGGGGCCTCTCAGACTCTCTGACGCGCCTGGAGAATGACCTCCTGCGGCATGAGAGGGAGGGAGAGGGAGGGGGTCGGCAATCACACACCCTGGCAGACCTTCGGGAACGGCACGCGGACATCTTGGAGCGACTCCGGTGCCACAACTATGCCGCGCACACGGCCAGGACGCATGCTGGGGCGGATAGGGCGGGCCGCCTCCTGGCCTGGCTCCTACGTCAGGAGGACCGGCGTGCCCCTATCGGTTCGATCCGCAGAGCGGATGGCACGCTAGTCCACACACAGCATGAAATACACCAGGCCTTCACCGCCCACTACAGGCAGCTGTACACAGCGAAGGGAACTGGTCCCCCGCAGCTTCTTGGGGACTTTCTGGCTTCTATCCAGCTCCCTGAGGTCACGGCGGCGCAAAATGGGGACCTCGCCGGACCTCTCTCTCTGGAGGAAATAGGGGAGGCGATCCAATCGATGGCATCTGGGAAGACGCCGGGGCCGGACGGCCTGCCCGCGGAATATTACAAAGCGTACCGCGAGTCCCTGGCGCCGCTGCTGAGAGAGCTCTATAACACAGCACTGGAGATAGGGTCGCTCCCTCCTTCTATGTGGGAGGCGTTCCTGGTCTCTCTACCCAAGCCCGACAGGGACCACACGGAGCTAGGCTCCTACCGACCCTTAGCGATGCTGAATGTGGATTAAAAAATCCTTGCCAAAGTGCTGGCGGAGCGGCTGGCGCCGGTGGTCCCCCACCTGGTGCACACTGACCAAAATGGCTTTGTCCCCGCACGGTCAACGTCCCTGAACATCCGGCGATATTTCAGGGTAGCAACTGAGGCAGTGCACAGTTGGCCCAGGGCGGGGTGCCTTATCTTGGACTTAGAGAAGGCGTTTGACAGCCTAGAGTGGGGTTATTTAGCCGAGGTGCTGCTGCGATATGGGCTGGACCGGGAATTCCTGCAGATGGTCGACCTGTTATACAGGCGGCCCACGGTCCGCGTCCGTCTGGGCCCTCACGTCTCGGAGGCGATACCGGTGGGCCGGGGCACACGACAGGGGTGCCCGCTCTCCCCGCTCCTGTTCGCCCTGGCGATTGAGCCCCTAGCTGTGGCCCTGCGGGCGACACTGGGAGATGGCTTACAGTTGGGGGACGCAGTCCACCACGTGTCGCTCTATGCCGACGACCTGCTGGTTTATGTACAAGATGTGGGGCGTGTCCCGGAGGAGCTACCGCGGCTGCTAAGGACGTTCGCCGCCATCTCGGGGCTACGTGTGAACGCAGCCAAATCATGCCTGTATGCCTTTAGCGCCGGTATTGAAGACCCGCGATACTGCCTGGATGGCACGCTGGTACAATGGAAGGCGGACACCTTCCGCTACCTGGGGATCCAAATCTATCGCTGCCCGGCCGACCTCTTCGATGGGAACCTGGGGAGGGCGGTCACGGCGCTTAGGTCGCAGATACGCTTCTGGAGCGCACTCCCACTGACGATCACGGGCAGAGTGGCGCTGGCCAAAATGGTCATGCTCCCCCGCCTCTTGTATTACTTTGCCAATCTCCCGATGTACATCTCCCCCGCATTTTTTGGCAAGCTTAGCCAGCTGCTGCGGGACTTTGTCTGGGGTAGTGCCCGGCACAGGCTGGCGCTCGCGAAGTTGTATTTACCAACAGACCGAGGTGGTTTGGCCGCCCCTTGCTTTGAGCACTACTACCTGGCTGCCCAACTGCAATGGGTGGCCCGTTGGCTAGCCGACAGGGGCAGGGATGACACGGCCTCGGAGCTGGCACCCTACACACTGGAACAATTAACCAGGTTCTTCCATCCTCTCCACAGGGTCGCGCGTCCGCTGCCACTCCTACTGGAAGTGGCACACAGGTGTTTCCGGAGGGCCTTGTTCCTCACGCGTGCTGTTATCCCGTACGCGCCGGCGATACCGCTTGAGGGCTCCCCTGGTGGGGGAGGGGTACTCACGGCCCACATGCTGGCAGGCTGGTGGGGGGCCGATGTGCGCACATTGGGAGACCTCTATTGGGAGGGTGAACTCGTACCGTACGAGACCCTGGTATCGGAGGACGGGCTCCCGCCCGGGGGGTTTCTGACACACCGCTCACTGATGGCGAGCATGACTGCCCAGTGGGGGGATATGACCTCGGAACCCGCCCTACATCTGACCATGCAATACTTGCATGTTATGGGAAGAGGAGGGCACTTGATACGCTGGTTCGCAGCCTCACTGAGGGAGCTGTCGTCCGTCAGCCTGGACCGCCTCCGCGCTAAGTGGGATCTAGATCTGGGTAGACCGCTAGAGGACAAGGAGTGGGAAAGGATACTCAAAGGCTCGGTGCGCATACCCCGAAACCTGCGATTCCGCCAAATCCAGGTATTTATTGTGCACAGAGCTTACCTCACGCCGGAGTTAATCAATCGGTACTTTCACCGCACAGACGCAGTGTGCCCTAGGTGTGGTGAGCCGGGGGCGGGTTTCCTGCACATGCTGTGGAGCTGCCCACGGTTAGGTGTTTACTGGAGATCGGTCAGTGGGCTGCTACTAGAGAGTGTGGGTCGCAGCATCCCGTTCGACTGGCCCGAACACATATTGCACCACTTTAAACGACCGCGCAAGGATAAGGTGACGTCGCGGTTCATTGACCTAGGGCTGGTGGTAGCGGCACGACTCATCACGAAACGATGGAAAGCGCAGGACCCGCCGCGCGTGCAGGCTTGGATCGCCTCGTTTCAGGCATGGGCTGGGGCTGAGGGGACCGCCATCCAGAGGGAGGAAACATTGGGCCTGCGGAGGGAACCCATGGCGGACCACTGGAGGCAGCTGCTGGGGAAGCTCCGCCACCTGGGTGCGGAGGGCGATGCGGGGCTGCGGGGGGCGGCCGACGGCGCTGACGCAGGTGGGGGTGGATCGGGGGATGCCCCCCTGCCGTGCTGACATACCCCGGCTAATTCCTGCCTCTCTTGGAGCCGCGACGCCCACACTTGCATAGCGCTGACCACAGCCGGGGCGCACGCACACACACACATGGGGATTCCTGGGGGGGGGGGGGTGGGGAGGGGCGGGGGGACTAGACGACAACTGGGGGGGCATTGGGACTGCATGTACAGTTTATGCTGCCATCGTTAAGGTTTTGTTCTGTATAATCTTTAGGCCTGGCGGGTATTTTGTCTGTTCTTCACTATCAGAACGAGGCGGGTAGCACCCGCGCATAGCCACGGAACCCAGCTGAGGTACGGTTAACGTTGTTACTCCTGGTGAGACTACTACGAGACTGTCAAAGAAACTGTGGTTGGCTCCACTGAGGGCGGTGCTCGTGCACAAGACTGATTGCAAGTCCTGACGCAGTGGTTGGGGGTTCTGTAGCGGGGTGCTCCCCTGCTTATGCTATTACATCTATGCTCGCCTACTGTGTCACTTGCCAAAGAATGTTATTGTATTCTTTAAAACAATAAAAACAGATTTAAAAAAAAAAAAAAAAAAAGGCATTTGATGACCTGAAGCAGGCCATGTGCACTGCTCCCATTCTGCAGAGTCCTGACTACTCCAAGAAGTTCATTGTCCAAACAGATGCATCTGAATTGGGGGTAGGGGCTGTACTGTCACAATTGAATGATGAAGGTCAGGATCAGCCAGAAGCTTTCATGAGCAGAAGGCTGACCCCTAGAGAGCCTAGTTGGTCAGCCATTGAGAGGGAGGCCTTTGCTGTGGTTTGGGTTGAGGCCATACTTGTTTGTTACTCACTTCCTTGTTCAGACAGACATAAGCCCCTCTTATGGCTAAAACAAATAAAGGGTCAAAACCCCAAATTGCTTAGGTGGTCCATTTCCCTACAGGGGGTGGATTTTACAGTGGGACATAGACCTGGGAGTAACCATGGCAATGCAGATGGACTCTCTAGGTATTTCCACTTAGAACATGAAGACTCAACTGGTAAAGGTTAGTTTAATGTCCCTGCGTTTGGGGGGGGGGGGGGGTTGTGTAGAAGAGTAGGATCTGCTTCACATGGGTACCCGCACTTTTTGCTGGTGTTTCACTGTTTTTCGACCTTAGTCTGGCTGTGGCCCTGCTAATCAGGACCACAGCCTAGCTGCTTCCTCTCTAAAAGGGTTTGCATGTACATTAGGTACATATCTAATTGGATTATGGAGTGCCTTATAAGCCCCTAGTATATGGCATACTATGTACCTAGGGCATAGGTACCTCAGAGGCCTACCAGGGGCTGAAGCATGTATTATGCCACCCCTGGGAAGCACTCCAAAATGGCACCACCGGTCTGCTACTGCAGCCTGGGTAAGGGTGTGCTTGAACCCCTTACAGTGGTATAGGCTACCTATAGCCACACATATATACAGACACATATAAACCTATAAGTCACTCCTATGGCAGACCTTGACAATCCTGAAGGCAGAGTGCTTGGTTTTGTGTGAGAGGGTGCCCAAACATGAGCTGAGCCCCTCTGCAGCCTTCGGAAATACTTCCTTATGGCTGTTCTGGGATACAGCCATACCATATACTCTCAAGTGCATTATAACCTCGCGGTAAATGCTAACTTTGGAATGGCTGCATCAAAACATGTCGTGTTTGTTGTCAAACATCTTGGAATACTACCCCCTGCCAGGTCTGGTGGCGGGGGTAGCATTCCACCCTTCTAGAGGGAGAGACGTGTTCACACTGGTCATACCCGGTAGGACTTTCCTGAGCCGTGGCATCACAAAATGAATGCCTCTGCCACAGACACTGGTCTGGCCTCCTGCTGCTGACCGAAACTCCGGTAGGGGAGTCCTGGACAATAGGTTTCCTGTCGAAGGGGGGTGTAACCACCTCCCCAGACAGGCAGATGTGTATTGGGGCTGGGCGGGAGCATTCTCTGGTGCTCTGAAGTCCTGCACTGGGGGCACATTTGGTGTCCCTGTGCATTGACCAGTTCAAACCGGTTGCAGGGGCTACCTGCCCCTGCTCTGGTGCAAAACTGGACAAAGGAAATGGGTGTAACCACCCCTCTCACCAGACCCACCACAGGTGGGGCCTTAGAGTTAGTCCATCCCCTAAACTTAGTATAAGTACAGGAATCCAGTCCCAAGGACTTTAGATTACCCTGGCCGAAACTCTGAAATATATATCCTGGACCTTCAACTTTCTATTTCGACTAGAAGATGGAAGAAATCTCCCTTGGGGTCAAGGAGTGACGCCCCTGCTTGGCAGGCACCAAAGAAGCAACTGACCAGTCTGCAATTCTGAAGCTCCCGCCAGACGCCGAAGTCTTTGCATCCCCAGAGGTGGATTTCCAGACTTCCCCGAGGCTACCCTGAGTCCACAGCAAAGCTGAGGCCCGTGGCTATCGTGGGTGACGTGGAACCATGACCCCTGGACACCGTGATCTTTTGCAGCAACAGCATCTTTCTGGGCCTTGAGCACCTCCTGCTCTGAAGATTGCTGGCCTCCACGCCACAAGTGACCCGTGGGCCAGTTTCAAGTGCGACCGCTCGAGGCTCCTTCGCGATCGCTAGCCCGTTGGCTAGTAGGTCCCCAAGAAGGCTACTCCTCCTCTGCTTGGGCTTTCCTGGTTGCTCCAAATGTGCCCTGACTTACCCTTGCTGGGTGAGTCCCTCAGACCTTGCTGGTCTGCACCGCAGTCCTTTCTCTGAATTCCAGTGACTTGCCATTACCAAGGCTTGTTGGGTCCAATCTGGTTGCAGACACCGCAGCACTCGACAGACTTCATGGGACAGCTCGAGTCCGGCTCGTGGACTTCTTCGATGCCTCCTGGACCTCGTGGCTGAAGAGTCAAGACACCCGTCAACTCACCTAAAGCACCCGACATCTGTGGGCATTGGTCCCTCCTGCCCCCGGTCACTGGCTAGTGACCCAGACTCTGTCCCCTCTGCTTTCAGGTTCCTTCCATCCTAGATCCAGGTTTGGATCACGGCAGCAGCAGTTCTTTGCAGGCTTCCATTGCAATCGACGACGCGACCAGACACCAAAAGACACCTATGCACCCGGCTCCCCTGGGTGAGGTTACTCGAGTCCTCCGGTGCTCCCGTGGGTGCTAGCCCTAGCACTTCTTAAGTCCAAAAGGGTTTGGTCTTGACTTGATTCTAGGTGTCCCTAATCTCTAAATTTCCAACCACGATATTGCCCATAGAAGATAACGGGAACCCGCGGTTGTGTTCACACCCTGCATAAAGTCACTGTGGATCCCCTGTGTCACTACCTTGGGTGGTTTCTTGGGTTCCCAGCGATTCTACAGGCTCTAGGCCTTGTGTCTAGTTCAGTCGTGGTTCTTATACCTCTGTATTGGTATATGGTTTGGTGCGCCCCCAGGGCCCAAACGTGTATTTGTGCTATTTCTGATGATTGTTCACTTGTAACTTAAGTACTTCGAACTCTAGTCTCATAAAGAGACTAGAGAGGTGTGGTTTATCCTAAATACATGTATTTTAAATATATACCTGGTGTGGCTGTCCTTTGATTTGATTATTCAAGAGATTATAGACTGGTAAAACAAGCTGATTTACATTCCTTCAAGACTTAGCCTGAAGGCTGGTCTCCATAGCTACCACTAGGATAGCTTTCAAAAGGTTGTCTTTAACCTATCACCATAAGGGGTTGTTTGGACTGATACAAGGTGCCCACTAGAACTAGTGGACAGCATAAATCAGGCCACCTTCTCACAATGTGTGCCATGATATAGCATGGCAGCTTGTGGTAGAACATTAATTACATCTGAAAGTATAGGGAGGGATTAAATGCATGTCGCAGGTGGAGTTCGTTAAGAGGCAGTATTGTCAATTTCATCAGTTGCATTATACATAACAAAACAAACACAGCTAAGGCCTTGTGGACCACATCTGTGAATAACATATAATAAGTATATCCTTGTTCAGGCTTTTAACACAACAAGTGTGTTTAGCACATAGAGTATAACACAATAATACAAGCATAAGTAAAAGCGTAATTATAACTATAACCATAATGATAATGATAATGATAATGATAAAGACAATGAGAATGGGAGCGATACTCAGCTGTCCTGTACCTGAATGTTATTTTCCTTCACAGCATATGGACCACACTCCACTCAGTCTCTGGTGTTGGTTGCCCTGGTTATATTCATTGTGATAACATCAACTATAGCTGTAGCTGTGCTTTTTGTCAGTCGTTGGTTTCCCTGGAAAAGCTGTCTGCCATACAGATGTCATGGCCATCATATGTGTATGAGCCTAATGCACGTGCTGCCATGAAACATTGTATCGCTTGTCCGTGCCTTAAAAAGCAGGTGATGAGGGATCTCGGGATGTTGCAGAGTCTTTACATGGAGGGCCAATACGGTGTGTGCACTGAATTTTGAGTGGTGGATCAAAGGCGATGCCAACCAGTTTAGGAAGGATGTCAAGCAAAACGCTCTGGCATTCTGACCTTCAATTTTGTCTGGGAATCCAAACAAACAAATGTTATCTCTCCTGCTGCGGCCTTCAAAGTTGACCAACTTATTGCGGAGGAATAACAATTCTTGATCTCTGCCTTGGACTGAGTCCAATAGACCTTCTACTACCGTTATTCATTGGTCCAGCCCCTCTGCTCTTGTGTAGAACCCTGCGATGTCTGCCCAAATCGACTTAGCCTCCGCTACAAGTGAGGATAAATCAGCGTCCATACCTTCCATCCGACGGCTGACCATTGAGATGTCCTGTAAGATGCGATCCATGGCCTTGCCTTGTGCTTGGATTTTGGTGACCTGGAAAGAACTGCTTACAGGAGGGGTGTTTCCTTTCATGGGCATATTGCATGATTGTTTAAGCACTTCAGTGAAAAGGAGTTGCTTTGAGGGTTTGCTTCAGAGTGTATTGTTGAACATTTGTCTTCAGCCCTGGACAGAGTGCTGTAGTAGCAGTACAGTGGTCCTCAAACAATTGAAATGACAGTCAGATAAATATAGTTCGGAATCAATGCTATACTCTGAATGTCCAGCCGGACAAACGGTTTAATATTGTAATAAGCTAATGAACACATATAGAAACAAAATTCACGTGGGACACAGTCCTGTATCCCGTGGAGAACAACAACATTACAAAACACACAAGGGCATTTCAGGCAAGACAGTTAGAGCTTATAAGATATCTGTGGTCTCAAGCTTTTGAAAAACAGTCAATGCATTTTTTTAACACAATGTTTTGATGTGCACGCTGTTTTGTTTGGGTCGACGACGTTTCGATCCTTTCACGAGGGTAGTAGGATCATCTTCAGGACATTGGTAGGTGCATGCCTGATTATCACAGAAATTGCCGGTGATTAAAACGGGGATGGTATGAAGGAAGGGAGGGGTAGGCGGTAGGTAAAGGCGGTAGGTAAAGATGCTCCCACTATCACCAACATATCCTCAGCTGACCAACTAGAAAAGTGCAAAAAGAAACAAGTACGTCTTCAACTCATGATCCGTATGCTCACCGTGTATCTTAAAGCTGATACCATTCCTGTTGGGTTACAAGTACGCAATATTTTTGGAATCTTTACTGATAACCCTAAGTATATCAATAATTTTAGCTACATAGGTACAACCAGCTCCAGACATTGGTTGGTGCTCGGCATCGACACTGCCGTAAAAGCACTCAAAAAACTAGCAGAAGAGATTGAAGAGATTGACAAACAGATTAGGGAATCCTGCCCTATCCCCGACAGTAAGAAATTACTAGAACAAATACAAAAAACAGTCGATGACTTCTACAGAATAGAGCAAAATAAAAAATCAGTTAAAGTAAAAATAGACATAAAAACGTACAATACAGAACGTACTTACCCATATTTGCAAAAGGATTTTTACACAAATCGAGAATATTCCAATCCAAAAAACAGCAGACCCTGGGGCCGCTTTAATAGACGGAACAATTTAGTGGGTGTTTCCAGACACCTCAGCTGAGTCCTCAGACAACTCCGATACAGGTGAAGGTACTAGTACATCCAACTGAAACCTAGGCCCTAATTTTTCAGGCCCAAATAATAATTTTTTAGGACGAGGCCAGAGCGAACCACCCAAGCGAGGCCGTGTAAAGCAGGCCCAAAGATGGTACAATCCACCAGGAGAGCGCCAAACACGTCAGAAATTTTACCAATGGTAACTCTTGACAATTTGCAACAAATACCCATTTTTAATCTCTCACAGCACAATCTCACAGATCCCGAATTATCTCTACTCAGTAAAGGACTATCCTTCGTCCCCACCACCCATCCCAATTTTCTTGAACTACACACCGAACTGCTCAGATTCTTTAGACGATTATGTCTACATGCATATTTCCTTTTGAACCCATCCCCTTCATCCAGTTCAAATACTCCCTTCAGACCTCCATCGACATTTTCTCCCTCCACCAACATGATTCCTGGCGAAATAGCCACTTTTGAGAAACTCATATTGAATGACTTATCCATTTTGGAATCCAAAAAACGATTCATTCCCTACAACATCACCCTTCCAGAAAAGAAAGCCATTTACTCTCTAAAAACGAATGATTCGTTAGTCATAAAATCGGCAGATAAGGGTGGTGGTATTGCGCTTCAAGAAAAGATTACATATAAAGCAGGAATCCAACGTCAACTATCCAACACAGATCATTATTGTAGACTACCAACGAATCCCACAAAAGAACTACAGACACTTATTTTACAAATCACTACTGAGGCTAAATCGGAGGGTTTCCTCAGCCAGAAAGAATACCTCTTCTTAAATGTAAAATCCCCTCTCACCCCAGTCATTTACACTTTGCCAAAGGTCCACAAAAACCAGACCAACCCCCCAGGACGACCAATAGTCTCCGGATGCGGCTCTATTTTAGAGCCTCTGGGCCAATATATTGACCACTTCATTAAGGATTTCGTACCTTTGACCCATTGCTATGTCAGAGACAGCATGGCCATGATTAACCTGATTGAACACCATCCCTTAGACCCCGCCCAGGATATACTTTGCACTATGGATGTGGAATCTCTCTACACTAATATTCCACAAATCCAGGCACTAACTGTGATCCAAGCGGTCCTTGACTCTCGACCTCGCCCCCACCCTGTCCCCACACTATTTATTATCCAGTTGCTAGAACTATGTCTGACCCGTAATTTTTTCAGTTTTGAGAATGAGTACTATCAACAAGTTAAGGGCAGTTCAATGCGTGCTGTCTTCGCGTCTAATCTAGCCATTCTCTTTATGGATCACCTAGAAATGACTTCTATCCTCTCCACTACAAACCCATTCCTCTCCGGCATCACTATGTGGCCACCGTTACATAGATGACCTTCTTTTGATATGGCATCACAATGAGGCGACACTCTCCCAATTCTTACACTGGCTCAATAATAACTGTTCTGGTCTCAACTTCACAAGTACATATGACAGATCACATATCCCAATCCTTGACTTAATTATATACCACTCCAATGGAGAACTACTCACCAAACTATACAGAAAAAGCACAGAGAGAAATACGTTACTCAGATATGAGAGTCACCATCCCCGAGCACTCAGGGATTCTTTACCTTACTCGCAATTTCTACGCATTAGGCGCAATTGTTTTTCTAAGGATGATTATTTCTCTGAAGTCTCCACTCTAACCAAGAAACTCAGAGCCCATGGTTACCCCAAAAGACTAGTACGGAATGCACAGAAAGGTGCTTGGTATTGCCCTAGGCAAGTTCTTCTCTCCCCCAAACTGAAAACCAACAGTATAGTGTGTGCCACCACTTTTTCCCCCGCCTCAAACCATATTCGCAAATCCATTTTGAAACATAGGCCTGTTGTGAATGCTGGCAACCTCACAATAGAGCAGCCACTGTTTGCCTTCTGGAAGAACTGGAATCTAAAGGACCATCTAGTAGGGGCAGCCTTGCCTTCCTCTAGACCAGCTCTGACCCTTGATGCTCATTGGGGCCAGAGCCTCTTATCGGACATGCCAAATGTGGTAATTGTAATGTTTGTAGTACCACCATGGAAGGTAAACATTTTGTATTCAACAATGTTTCCATTACCTTGAATTCCTTTTCCAATTGCAATACCTGCAATGTTATTTATTTGATCTCATGCCCATGTAACAAAATCTACATCGGCCAGACCACACAAAAAGTTAAATTGCGTATCGGCCAACACAGAAGCAGAGTGCGATGTAAAACCCCAAATGCCCCCCTTGTTGAACATTTCACTGAAATGGGGCACAAAGAGGATGACATCAAATGGACTGTAATCAAAACCATCAAACAACCGCCGAGAGGTGGACACATTGCTAAAATCCTTAACAAAGAAGAACTTAGAATGATCATTCGCAGAAACAGTATCAGACATGGCCTGAATCGCAATGAGGACTGGACAAACCTCATCTGATGTACTGCATTTTTGTAACTGAATTGCTGTATTACATTTTTGCATATTCTCGTTCAAGTGCTTTCTGTAAGATGCCAATTATCAAGCTTAATTTTGTTTCCTTTCTCCCCCTCCTGTTTGTAATCTACATTGCCCCCGCTCACTGCATCACTCTTGTGCGTTGTTCCGCTCTAATTGAGCACTTATTGTTGGTTACATTGTATTTATGCTTATGATTGTCTCCAAAGAATTGTTCTCTGCTACATGGCATATATCACGCTTAAGTTTGTTTTTGTTTTTCTTACTCGCCCTCCTGTCCACATCCATCATTGCTTCTTGTTTACTACATTACTCTCATTTGTAGGTTTGTTTTAAATTAGCACTTATTGTTACTTCGTATTTTTGCTTGTAATTGTCACCAAAGAATTGCGTGTTCCGCATTGCAACTGTATCGTCATTTTAATATTCCCTACCCCCGTTTCCCTTTATCTCTGTTTCCCCAGTCTATCTTCACTTTCTATATTACTCACCCAAGATGGCGCCATTCACGTACGTATCACGTTTTTAGTCCCGTGCATTTAAACACGAAGAGCGAGCTACCGCTCCGTTACTTGGCTAATTACTCCAGAGGACCCGGCAGGAAATCGGTAAGCTCTGGAATAACCCCCCTCCCCCTCACAGTTTTAAATCTCACGGTTACTGCCTTTTGATCCACTTAACGCCTGGCATTATTATCCTTAGTGTATTGTCACGCCGCCGATTAATTGCGTTACATTGAAACATTCGCTGGACCATTACCTTGTTGGATTTTAACGTGTACTTCAACCTTAGTAGGTGAGAGGGTGTCTCTAATTTTGTAGCCACTCATACCCCGGATAGTTGCTATAGCACGACTCTAGCTTGTCAATTGTTTATTTTTTCGCCAGTTATCCCGGTTCTCTGTCCTCCCCCCCACACCGAGGATACGGAACTCTCACTTCTTCTATACCTTGCCAAGGTGAGCGCCGCCTGTCTATCCCCTGCCTTAGCTCGAATCGCGCATGTCACCTTAGGACGCGGCATCTGTATTTTCGTTTTTGGCTGTTGGGAATTGTTGAGCAGTTTATCTATCGCCAGTTACAATCAAGTTGATCACTACCGACATCTTCTATCACTGATTGCTAGCATTAATGCCCACTGCACGTCTATGCAATAGCCCGTCCCTATTTTTCACCTTGTTCGATACGCTTTCACGAATTACGAGCAGGACGCATGCTCACCGACACAGCATGCTTCTTGGTTACCACACCCACACTATAGTTGTCATCAACATGAGATCCCACCATATGGTTGCCCTAATTCTCTCCTTCTATACCCCCTTACCTACCGCCTACCCCTCCCTTCCTTCATACCACCCCCATTTTTCTCACAGGCAATTTCTGTTATAATCAGGCATGCACCTTGAGGTTCTTTAATTTCGACTCCAATTTACATTCACCACCATTTTGTGTTGCCTTTACACAGGCTGCTCGATTCACAAAGTGTCTCTGCCCCTTGGACTGCAACGTGTCAAAAACTCCCTCTGTCCTTGTCTTGAAACCCATCTCAGACACCAGCCGGCCTAAACTAATCCTTGTCTGGACTACCTAATCTCTATATCAACTATCTGTTAGCCTTTAGTATTTTCTCATGCCGTATCTTATCTTCTGGCCTTCGCTATTCTCTACTTGTATTCTCTCATTTCACAACTGTCCTCCAAAGCATACAAATGTCCTGCCACCTGCAAGATGAGTTGTAGAGACGACCACTGATTAACCTGTTGGAGGGGTGACAAAAACAGTTGGAAGAGAGGTTTATTTGGGTTACTTGATATCTTGTTTTCAAACTTTTCTCATTGGTTATATCTTGTTTTCAAACTCTTCCCATTGGCTAAACATGTATGCATTGGGTGTGTTCTTGGTGAATCTATGTGCTATAAAAGATTGTGCGCCATGGAGTAAAGTGGCAGTCTCCTAAGAACATACCGGGTGTACTTCTGGGACAACTGTACTTAGCTGCAGCTAATAAACCTGATCTTCTACGCTTAACAGAGTGTCCTGTGTCTCTGTTCAACAAAGCAGGTGAACTCAGGAGATTAAGGCGTACCCTGCCCATAAGGTCTGGTTCTTCAACCTACCAATGTCCTGAAGATGATCCTACTACCTTCGTGAAAGGATCGAAACGTCGTTGACCCAAACAAAACAGCGTGCACATCAATCCATTGTGTTAAAAAAGTGCATTGACTGTTTTTCAAAAGCTTGAAACCACAGATATCTTATAATCTCTAACTGTCTTGCCTGAAATGCCCTTGTGTGTTTTGTAATGTTGTTGTTCTCCACGGGATACAGGACTGTGTCCCACGTGAATTTTGTTTATATATGTGTTCATTAGCTTATTACAATATTAAACCATTTGTCCGGCTGGACATTCAGAATATAGCATTGATTCCGAACTATTTTTATCTGACTGTCATTTCAATTGTTTGAGAACCATCGTTTTTGTACTTAACTGCTACCCAAGTTCCTTGATTACCTTTTGGGTCCCCTTGTTTTATTCACAACACGTAGTAGTAGTACAGGGCATGTCCCTGAACTATCCTGCCTTTGACCAACTGCTTCTGGTTTCCTTGTGCAGACGAGGCATAAATGTCAGACTTCTGCATGAACCAATCTTTTGTCTCGACTGTGTTGGTATTCAAGGGGGGGGACTGTTACAGTGATGTGCTTATCTGCAAGTCTCTTTATCCGTGGTTCTCGTGGCCTAGACTAGTCTTGGTTGCCCCTGCATTGTATCCTGATGACCACCGCTGTGGGTATCTTCTTCTGCCGGGCTGATGAGATGGGGGGAGGAACTTACTCTTGATTCCACCTTTCTGATTCGGATTCCTGTGGTGATGCCTGGCGTATCCTTCTGAGCTCCAGCAGTGACAATGTGCTCAATACCTAGATGTGAGGGGGCTGTTGAAGAATATCTGCCCCTTGAATGTTCTGGGTGGTTGAGAGACTGATTTGATCTTTGTGTCTGAGGTTTTCAAGCTCGTCTTCAGACCCAAGTCCATTCGTACATTACAGGCCTCATAAGAAGCTTGGATCATTTCACTTACTTGCCTTGTGTGGTGCTATGGTTTATGAAACTCGATGCCACTGCTCCCCTCTCCGTGCCTCACCGGAGTCACCACTGGTTCTCCTGCCACATCAGAGACACAGGGACATTCAATAATTGTAAGGGGCAGCGTGTTGCGGAAGTCGTGTCAGCAGCCTATGGATCCCAGTCTCCTCAATATCACAAGCAGTGAGGGGGAGCACTTCTGCCCAATTTCTGTTATACCTGGGAATCAGGTAACCATCTCAGTAGTGGAGAATGGGTCCTCTGGGTCGTGAAAGGGATGAAGCTTACGAGGTGCGTCAAGGCCTCAGTCACATCAGGTTGCTTCTTAGCTCATAGGGGCATGTAATAGATGCAGGAGGCGGCCTTGCTGTGATTCGCTGCAGTCATCACAACGGACTACAAAATCCAATCTCCTCAGATCACCAGTATTGAGGGGGGTGCTCCTGCCCTGTTTTTGTCACATCCAGGTGGCAGGAAGCCTCTATAGACGTGGAACCTCTGAGTTACGCGAGGGTCTAGGCTTCTGAGGTGTCTCGGGCCAAGTGGTTCACTACTTCATTAGTATAGGACAGTATGGGGATTCATTTTAGTCGAACTCGGGTCTACCATGCCTAGGATCCTTGGCGTTGCAGTCATCACAGCGGTCTTTGAATTCCAGTCTCCACTGTATCATTAGTAGTGAGGGGGCCACTACTACTCAATTCCTGCTACACCCTGGTGTCAGATAGCCTCCACTGACGCAACGGGCAAGGTCCCTGAGTCACGCGAGTGACGAGGCTTCTGAGGTGTGATGAGGCCCAGCAGTGCTTCAGTCACCTCAGGTCATTTCTTCGCTCGTAAGATCATTCAATAAGTGAAGAAGGTGGCCTTTCTGTGATTCCCGGCAGTCGTCACGGTGGTCTTCAAACTCCAGTCTAGCAGTGAGGGGGCTGCTGTCGCTCTGTCTCTGTCACATCAAGGTGGCAGGAATCCTCCATGGATGTGGAGGACAGGACCTTTGAGTCATGCAAGGTCCGAGGCTTCTGAGGTGTCTTGAAGTGCGGCAGCTCTTCAATCACCTCAGGGTTTTTCTACATTAATATGAGTCAGTATGGGGATTAATTTTAGTTGACCTCGGTCAGCCATACCTAGGGTTCTTGTAGTTTTGAAAAACGTTAATGCTGTAACCCTAGCCACGCTGGGAAGAGCACTGCCTACGTCAGGAGGCCGTCCCGCAAAGGACCTCACTATTCAGGCAGCCATTTTCCTTCGTGGCCTAACCACGCCCCCAAAGAAACAGATTTTTGATGAGACAAGGTTCATAATGCTCTCTTTCCTTCTTTTGTGATTACTCCCACTCTTATGTTGTTTAGTATATCTCCGTATAGCATATCTGATGCTTGGTGCATAGTTTTGATTAACTCTTTGTATTGAATTTTTCCCAAATGTTTACATTTCTAATACTTAATAGTGAATTCCTTGTTTCATTATGTAGTAGTTTATTGTATGCAGGATGTCCTTTAACTGAGTTAATTGTAGCAGGTCTCCAAAGACTATTAAGTGGTTTCCTCCAAAAAGCATGTTGTAGTTAGTTTTTGATATCTGCAGCAGTCTTAAATGTATAAAAGCTAGCATTAGGTTAGACACCATGCTGACTTCATCAATAATTAGTAGGTTTAATGTCTTTATTAATTCTTTAATACTCTTGCTACCTCATGACAAGCATCACCGGATAAGTTGTTGTATTCTAATTTATTGTCATGTTCAACAGGCAGCATTAATATTCGATGAAGGGTAACTCCCTTAATATAATGTGCAACTAAGCCTGTTGGTGCAGTAACCTCACACAAGAAATTGGAATGCTATATCTTCTGTACATAGCTTGTCTGGATTTCAATCAAGCTTTTTCTATTTTCAGCTTGACCACTTATGTACTATGGAACTGGTTTATATGTAGAACTTGCACACTCTTTTTTCTCATGCAGAAATCCTTCTTCTACATTACCTTTTATATTTTCAAAAATGTATTTCTGATCTGTATTCAATTGGTAAATTAGTTGTTCTAGATCCACAGTTACCTGTCCGGCTTGCTGTATTGCATTCATTATATCATTCATTGCTTTTGCAGCTTCATTTTGAATGATTGGATGTCCAAGAGGATCTTGACTGCCAGGTGCTGAACTTTGGCTGCTCTAAGAACTCTCTCTTGCTATATCAGCAGCAATTGTTTCTTTTTGTTCAATCTCATCTCTCAACATTTGAAGACACACTAGAAACACAGAGCACTCAATGCTGTCTTTCACAGCATTGAATGAGTCTCCCTAACAGTTGAGTTCTCCAAGTTGCTCGCGTTCAGTTCACCATGTCTTGAACAACTGGAACAAGGCTCAATAGAAAATTTCTTAGCTTTCAATGGTTGATTAAATGTCCTTTGTTATGTCAGAACATCCTTTACACACAACATCAACTTTTCCATCTATGTTTTCACTGATATTATTTCTGAACGTATAATGTTGAAGTATTTCATAAAGGCACATCCTTTCCAGATGAGGACTCCTTCTTGGATAGTATGTATCCAGCATGTTAGTCTTCAGAAATCTGTACGGTGTGGTCGAATTCTGCAAGATATTTGATTTCAGGAAAATACTTCGGTCCCAATTCACAGAACTAACTTAAGACAAAATCCTAAACTTACTACCATTTTGGTATTCACAGAAGGTACTTATTCATTTTGGTATTCACAGAAGGCACTTACTCATCAATGAGTAAGTGCCTTCTGTGAATACCAAAATGGTAGTAAGTTTAGGATGTTGTCTTAAGTTAGTTCTGTGAATCGGGCCCGAAGTATTACAACGGTTAGCAAGTCCTAAATTCACCCATAGAACTTCCCTAGATTTAGAAAACAAACTGAGCTTAACCGGTCTATGCTTTCATAACAGCCTATCTCCCTGTGAGAAAGTATTTTCAAGCTAAAACTGTACAAGTTCTTTGTAAGACTTTTCTCTGCTGAAAATCTCCTCCCACATCTCCTTCAGCTCAGTTTTCTCTGACTTTGTTATAGAACAGGTGACATACCAAGCAACAGCATATGAGTTGTATGCGACAAACTGTATATCATGTTTGCATTCCCCATCTACAGAATCACAAGGTTGTAGTCATTACTGTACTTGGAGGCCTCTGTTCTTCTTAGGATGTATGAGTTTTTTGGTGATTTCATTGTAAGCGTATGTCTGACTGCAGACAAGAAGCTGTTGACTCTTCCTTGTGAGATGAAAGGTCGTGGGAATCCAAAACAACATCTTGAAAAGAATTTCCTTTTCACTCTGTATTTTCGCTGACAGTATTTTCCACATCTATGATTTTGGAATCGTAGAACTTGCTGTCTTAATATTTTGTCACCACTCTCCTTTGTGATGGAGCAAGTTATATACTGTTCAATAAAAGATAACACAGACTCATCACTGTCTTTTCCAAACTTTGGAGCATCTTTTACCTCTAACAGCATGTAAATATAGGGAGCACCTCTAGCTTGGTACTATTTTCGCCTAAACAAATCCGTCACTTCACCAAGAGCAGGTTTTGTTTTGTTCAAGATGAAAACCATCATTGCTTGAAATCTGTGGTTAAAATATCTGCAAACATTTGCAGGGTCTAGTGAGCACAGCTCTCCTGGCGTCTTCAGATGAATGTCTTTTATTTTTTAACTTGCCTCCTGCAAGAATTCTAGCAGGTCACCCTCTGCATACTCAGCACAATTGAGCATCAGAAACAATGCAGGTGCTTCAAGGTTCCTCAACATGCACTTGAGTTTACCATGATGCCAATACCAATATTCATTAGTCCCGCGTTGACATTCCATTAGGTTTTTTAAATTGTACTCCAAGTGCTCATTCTTTCCTTGAACTTTCTCCAGAAATTCTCTTGCTGATCTATTCTGCAAATTAACTCCTATTTTTATAATGTGGTTCACTGCCTATAAGAGGCCAGACAAGTCACTCTCAAGTAGGAGGTGAAGTATATACGGAATACAGTGACAAAATCTAGGGTCTTCTGAATAAAGTCTAGTAGATCTCTACTCAGCTGCAGGTATTTGCATAGGCCGCTTGTCATACCTGTCACCTACTCCAGTAGCATAAAGATGTGGAAAACACTGAGCGTCTAAAGGTTTCTGTCACACACTTTAATGGAGCTCCTTTCGCCTCCTTCATTTGAAACAGATCAATGGCATCACCAAGAACCTTTATAGAATGCAAAGAGTGGATGCTATAATGTTCATACATTTCTTTTCTTCTGGACCGATCCACCTTCTCAATCTGACCTGTTGATGGATATGTCTGATCCTACATATGTGTGTTATCTTGCAGGCTTTCTACATTTCTATAGTAAACAGTATTTTGTACTGGATATGAAGTCGCTTTTATAACTTTACTAACATCTGCTAACTCCTGCCACATCTTCTTGTTCTTGATAGGCACACCATTTTCAAGAATTACAAGTGTTTCTTTTGAATCTCTATCTACTCCTACAGGCTCAATATATTCCTGGAAATCTAATGGCAAATACACTACTCTTTTAGACATTTCTGCAGCCGTGATGGTGGTGACTTATCTGGTCACTACTTGCCAACTAAAGCCTGAAATGGATGTATACCTTGGATAAGAATGGACTCATAATCATTTAAACCTTGAAGTGCTTCTGGAATGGGAACCAGTTTTAACTTGTTATGCACTTTATTATCTATAATTTAGTGTAACAGTACTGTTAGAATCAATAATGATGACAGGAACGGAATGCAAGAGAATACTTCTTTATTAACTATCCACTCTCTAAGAAACAACCTAAAACCCCAACATTCTAAGGTGAGCTCTCTCCGGGGGAACCCAAGGGTGAGGGAAGGGAAGAGGTGGACGGAATGTACCATGTGGGGAAACAAGATTACAACACACCTCCCTTCCTATACAACGAAAAGAGGAGAGCAACAATCAATGAAAACTAATAGTATTATCATTAGCAAATGATACTAAGAACATGTCAATCACATTACAGATCTTGTGATTTTATCACAGCTCCACCATTGCCCATTGTTGATTTGGACAACATTGTCGAGATCTTTAGCAATGCGGCAAGGAGGGTAGAATTTACTCTGACTGTGCCAGTCTTTTGCACCTCTCTTGACTTGCACCACATCGTCAACTTTCCATTTGGAGATTCTGACGCCGTTCTTTTGGTCGTACCATTCTTTGTAATTGGTTTGGTGCAAATCCACCTTCCTAGCAACTTCTTCAAGGTTGGGGATTATCTCCCTGCCTCCTTTCAGCCAACTAGGATTGAAATTGGTGTCCGGCTCTCTCCTGCAGAGTGAGACAAAAGGGGAGATTCCTGTCACTAGGTTCAGGGAGGTGTGATATGCCCATAAACAATTTCGTAGGTGGGATTCTACATCGTGACCATTGGCAACAGCTAATTGAATATGTTCTTTGATCATCCTGTTTGCTCTCTCAACTAGACCGTTTGCTTTCGGGCAATACAGTGCCGTCAACTCATGTTTTATGTTCATGTTGTCTAGGAATTCCTTCATTGTCTGCGAGGTGAACTGTACCCCATTGTCCATGATCAAAATTGAGGATATGCCCTCCTTTGAAAACACATCCTTGAGAAATTCTAAAACTGTATTTGTGTTGACACGATGTACAAATTTCTGGGTGATCCAATGTGAGGTGTAGTCAATTAGAACTTACATGAATCGCTTCTGGATACCCAGGTGGTCCATGGTTCCTATGTTGTCCATGGCTAGTTTGTTCCATGGCTTGGTCGGTATCTTGACGGGGGACAGGGGTGCTTTGCGCTAGGCTTTGGACTTGTCGCTCGTGGCACAGCTTACACAGTCCTTGACTTGTTCCTCTGCCATGGTGTCCATCTTGGGGAACCAGAATGTCGCCCTGATTCTCCATTTTGTGATGTTGCATCCCAAATGCCCTTCGTGCGCCAATTCTACGATTCTCTTCCTGAGACCTTTCGGGGGTATCACTCGCCTTTTGTGGTACACTCTGTTCCCAATGATACTCAATTTGTTTCTGACTTCCCAGAACTCTCTTAGTTCTACTTCAAGCTCATTTATTTTGTTGAGCCACCCTTCTCTCATAATGATATTGAGTCTGCACAACTCTTTGTCTTCCTCCATGAACTTGTCCCATTCTCCTTCTGTGATGGCAGGGTAATCTACTACCATGATGGGGCTGTCCAGTATTTTTTCTTGCACTTCTGTTCGTAGTGGTGTCCTTGATAGGTAATTAGCAATTTTATTTTCTTCTCCAGGTACGTACTCCAGCCCCAATATCCATCTACTTATGCGCGGAGTACAGTTCTCCATTCCTCTCACAGTGAAAATGGAGGTGAGGGGCTTGTGGTCCATCCTGATGGTGAAGGTCAAACCCCACAGAAAGAATTTGAAATGCCTCACCGCCCAGAAGCACGCCAGGGCTTCTTTTTCAATTACAGAGTAATTGTGTTCTGCACTCGTGAGGCACCTTGATGTAAAGGCAATGATCTTCTCTTCTTTCCCTTCCTTTTGTATGAGGGTGGCTCCTAAGCCCTTGTTTGAAGCATCTGTGGTGAGGATGGTCTTCTTCCTGAGGTCAAAAGTCCCTAATGCTGCCGAGCTCAGAATCTCCTCTTTTAACTCATCCATTACACACTTATGTTCCTACTTCCATACAAAATCCTTCTTCTTCTTCAAGAGATTTCGCACTGGTTCACATTTCGTGGCAACATTTTTGATGTACTTGGCCATATATTCCATGAGCCCCAGGAATGATCTGAGTTCCTCCTTGTTCTTCGGGTAAGGGGCATCCTTTACTGCACCCAGCAAGCTGTTTTTTGGCTTGAACCCTTCCTCGGAAATTGAGTGCCCCAAATAGTCAACGGATGTCACTCTTATTTTACATTTGTTCCTTTGTACAGTCAGCCCAGCGTCCGTGAGCTTCTGGAATACTAGTTTGAGGGTGTAGTCATGTTCTTCCACGCTGCACCCACACACCAGGATGTCGTCCTGGAAGCACATCGATCTGTTCACTCCCCTCATGATTTGTTGCATTATCTTCTGGAAGACCGCCTCAGCTGACGTTCATCCGAACGGCATCCTCCTGAACATGAACGCACCTTGGGGAGTTATGAAAGCGGTGAGTGGCCTGGATTCCAGGTGGAGATCCACCTGGTGATAGGGCATCTACAGATCGCTTATCTTGCCTGTTCCATGGTGCTGAGCATCTCGTTGATATTAGGCAGAGGTTGCCTCTCCACCCAAATGCTTTCATTGAGGCTGCGTAGGTCCACCCATAATCGAAATCCTTTACCATTGGCATTGGCTGCGATAACAACCGGGGCCAACCATTCAGAGCAATCCACCGGTTGTATGATCCCCATGTTGCATAGTTTGCTCAATTCCTTTTCCAAGGGTTCTCTCATTAGTTGTGGTACTGGGCGCAGTTTGTGGACCACTGGTTTGGCGCTGGATTTGAGTTTGGTTCTGTGTTGGAATTCATGCAGACAGCCTAAGTTTTCTTTGAATAATTCTGGGAACTCCTCGCAGATGGTGTCACCTCCGTGGATTCCTTCAGTAAGTAGAACTTGTTCTTTGCTGTTTGGGTCCAGAATGACACCCAGTTCCTTTTGGTTCTGCCAACCCAGCAGGTTGGATCCAGACTCCACGATGTATATCTTACCAAAAGCTTTTCTGTCTTTGAATTGCATATTCATTTCCTTCATTCAGATGAGGGGTATTGGTTCCTTGCTGTACTCTGTGGGAGAAATGTCAGGTTTCTGCCAAGAAGTTATTAATTGTTCCCCAAGGTTCTCAAAGTCTTTCTTATTTAGTAGAGTGAATGGAGAACA
Source organism: Triturus cristatus (assembly GCF_964204655.1). NCBI lineage: Eukaryota > Metazoa > Chordata > Amphibia > Caudata > Salamandridae > Triturus > Triturus cristatus. The sequence goes on from NC_140591.1 coordinate 507,324,767, forward strand.
CGAATCAGCATACATAGTAACATTTTTGTTATTCAATAGCACATCACATTTAGAACCTGCATTACTTTTAAGCTGTAGTACATATTTTTTCTCTCTAGGTATCACACATTTTACTTCTTTGTTTGGTGCTTTACCACCCTCTCTCTCGCTGCCTCTTGTGTGAGGCTCCCCTTCTCTGAATACTCTAGCAAAAGGCCCCCTCCTGTTACATTTCTTGCAGGTCACACTCCTGGCGGGGAACTGAGGATAATTCGCAAAATGATTACTGCTACCACACCTGTAACACTTGAAGTGCCTTTCTTTGTCGGTTATCTTGTTACTCACGCTTTCTTTACCTTTTACTTTGTAAACCTCGCCCTCTTCTTCCTTCTCTTGAACATTAGCTACAACCTCTGTGGTAGGCTTCATTTCTTTTATGCACTTGGTTGTGTGCTCAACGGATTTTGTAATCTCAACTGCTTCCCTTAAACCAGGGTTCTTCGCTAAGATTTTTTCTTGGATGCGAGTGTTGTTAGTACAACGCACCAGTTGTTCCCTTATAAGTGAATCAGTGAGATTGCCAAATTCACACAACTGCATGACACTCCACAAGAATGCAAATGTAACTTTGGATGGACTCCTGTTTACCTTGCACTCTATTAAAAAACTGATGGCGTTCTAAAACTACATTTATCTTATCGCCAAAATGTGTCTTTAACTTTCCCACAGTGCACATAAATAAGTCTACATACTCTCCTTCTACTCCTCCTACAGGTTCTGGCAATGTCTCGTAAATTTTACATCCATTTACTCCTAAGTTGTGGAGAAGCATATGTTTTTTGCGCAAGGAAGTAAAACGATCCCCCCCAATTGCTATAATGCACGATTCGTATCACTTGAACCACTCCTTCCAACATATCTCTGGCTCACCTATTTCATTTAGGAAAGGGGGTGGTTGGTAAATGCTCGCCGCTGCCATCATGGAGACTGGAGGAGAAATGTGGCAGACTGGACCTCAGAAGGGAATATTTGGCTAACAAGGAAGGTACATGGGAGGGAACCAGTGAAACCCCACCTCAGTTAACCCAAAATTACACTGGGACGAGGGGAGGAGGAAAGGAACAGAGGGCTATTTATGCAAAAAATAGGGAGGTAGAACAGTACCTTATGCCCCTCGACACTCACGATCAGGTTGTGAGCCACTGTAGGGATATTTGATGTCCAGTTCCTAATACCCTGAACGCAAAATGCTGAAAGTAACGGCGTTCCGGAGGTAAGAAAACGTACAGGCTCTGGGGCACAGAATGTACACTGTTGTGTGAGCCTGACAGTTAATCGTCACCAGTGTTAGAAGCAATAATGATGACAGGAACGGAATGCAAGAGAATACTTCTTTATTGACCATCCACCCTCCAAGGAACAACCTGAAACCCCAACATTCTAAGGTGAGCTCTTATCGGGGGGACCTAAGGGTGAGGGAAGGGGAGAGGTGGACGGAATGTACCATGTGCGGAAACAAGATTTCAACAAGTACTTACATATAACTTGCTGTGTGGACAAGTCAAAGTATTTCCCTCCAACTAAGTACATAGCAAACGTTTTGCCATTTATCATTATTTTCTTTTTCACTTTTGAAATACAAGTCATCAGTCACTCCATGTTTGAATCTTGTTGTGAGTACATCAACAACATTTACAAACATAATCAGAGAGTTTTTCAGAGCACACTGTGATACATTTTGTAATTTCTTCTTCAGAACTATCAAGTGTAATATCTGTATCCTGGTCTGCAACTCCTCCTTTTATCAACTCTTTATTTTCCATAGAGTTCTGTTCTGGACCAAAGAAACAAAACTGCATATCATCTCAATTCTTTTCTACCTCTGTCACAGCAAACGTGCTCTATTCATTTCTCCTAAACATAAAGCTGGAGTTTTCCCATAGTACAGTCTCCTAACTAAAGTTTGCATTGTTAAGTGGTTTACAGCTAACTTCCTGAAATTATGAAAGGTGCTTTGGCACACTTTCTTTGATAAATAAGCTAGTGAGTGTCCCTACAAATGTGTATGCTTCCTCACCTTGCAAGGATCCAATCCTTGTAAAGTACTAATTTTGTGTTTTAAACTTCACCTTGACAAGATACACAGAAATGTTCTTCATATATCAATGGATTGCTATTGATTGCTATTGAATACTTCAGATACTACTTCAATTCCATTTGTATACTGGGTCCTGACTAGGCCGATCTCTGTACCTCTTCTGCAAAAACGTGTTCAACATTTCTAGGTACCATCACCTCTTTTACTGCAGGAGTGCCATTCTTCATTTCATAACGTTGTCCTCCATCATCAATAGCATGAACTAATGTATTATCCTGCAGATAGCTTTCTTCATTAAAGAAAGGTTCTGTACTAGAATTATTCATTCCCCAGTAAAATCTGTACAAAAGTTACTTCTATTCACTAATCTTTTCTTCTGGTTTTGACTCCTCATGCACATCATTTTGTCAAGAGTCTTCGTTCTATTTATTATCAACATTAAAAGCTTCCTCTTCAAACGAAAGGCCTTATCAACTACTCCCTCAACTTGTTCTTTCGGTTTCAGTGCCTCTCTCCTTTCGCTATACTTCTTTTTAGTAGCTCTTTTTTCTTTCACAACTTTTTCTGCATTTTAACCCATTTATGTCTCAGTTCTGCATAGGTACTGCAGTTGCTTCTGTTGCTTTTTCCACCAAGCTTTTGTAGGCATTCTAATTGTCAGTAGCCCTTTGCTCGGTAGCTGGAAGAATGTTTACTTAAACTACTAGACAGGAATGCATTGGATAGGGAGCGGAGCAGATAATCTCGAAGGTGAAATACGGTTCTTGGCAAGCAGACAGGTCGAGTCAGGCACTGTTAGCCGCGCAGGGAGTAGGACAAAGTTCATGGATACAGATGCGAACTCAGACTGGAGCTTTCAGAGGCAGAAGGCAGGGAAAGGCTTAATGGTAGAATCAGGGCCTACTCGCCTGGACTGTAAAATGGGATAAATGAACCATATAAAGCCGGTGGCCTTTCATACTTAGGAATAGAATATCCGGCCCATTCATGGCAGATCTGAAAGGGGACATGTTGACGGTGGACGCACATGTGTTTGCGTCTTCATAACTGGAACTGGAGGAAACATACATGTACTGGTGATTTATACATGAAACCGTTGGGGTCCAAGATAGGGGACATAACTGACCATAAAAATCCATATTTCCACATTCCCTCCTTGTCCCCTACTTGCCCTTAAGAGATATCAATCTTCATCAATCCGTTGATCTGTTCATATAGCATCATTTGTTCTTCTTTCTTCTTCCGGGATGAATGAAATCTTGGTGGTGGAATACACGATGTGGCACACAGACCACAAATCGCTGGTCCACATTGTAGGCATAAGCAGCAACTGAATAGTATGAGAAAGCCAATACCTAGGAAGGATAGGACCCTCCATCCAAAGGTAGATAATACACTCCAAAACCAACCGGACCAAGTCCAGGTGCCTGGATTCTGGTGTATCTGGCTTACAATCTTATGAAGGCGAGTTATGGCTTTATATACAGATGGCGAATTTTCTGGTATGAAAATGCAACAGCTTGATCCGATGACCCTACAAGCTCCGCCCCTATCGGCCAGGATGACGTCAAGGACAAGACGATTTTGAAGCACAACAATCCGCATAGCAGACTGCTCTTCTGTTAAATTGCCTAAGGCGGAAATAGTTTCGTTCACTACTGCTTCAAGGGTTCTGGTTAATCTACGTATCAGCTTACTATTGGTAACTGTACCTATATAGGGAAAGAGACCTTTATTGAAATCTGTGTATTTTTCCCATGCTGTCTCAGTGTAGTCGACTATTGGGAGATCTCTCCGTTCTCTATTGTGTACTAAATGAGTATTTCTATGATAATCAGGAGGAGCTAGGAAAACAGGTGGCAAAAGGAATCCGATGTAGCAGGTACCATCCCAATCTAGAGGCAAACGTATATATGCAGTCTGACCACATATGAAGTAGGAATGGCGAGAAGCTCTAAATGTAGACTTGCCTTGATCACTGAATTCTATTACAGTGGTGCATCTACTATGGCCCATATGTATCGAACCATTCTTTCTTACACATAATTCACCTTTAACTGGAAATACTGACATGGCGGGCAAAATTGGTGCAGCTTCGGATTCAACATTCAGGATCATGAGATTGAGCGTGAAATTCCCTAATCCATATACTTCATTTTCTAGATCAGTTCCTGTTCTTTTGGGAAGTCCCTTCTTGTCAGGGTAACAGACTTTGAGTAAGACTAAGTTCAGGTTTCCCCATACCCAGTTGTCTTGATAAACTGCAGAATTCGAATCTAGGGAATTAATTAAACTAAACCATGCTCCACAGGAGCCATTGTGTGTGAACGGATATGGAAAGAGAGGCAGAATTCCCTTATAGTTCTGATAGGGAGGGAGTCGGCCACATATCCAACAATTTGTAGCATTGCTAACCTGATGGGAATGATGTAACATACTAATAAAAGTGTTATTGCGCAGCGCAAATCTATAGGACAACTCATGCGGGGGTAATTCACTAAAAGAATGTTCAGCAGTAACATTGTAAACATGTTTAGAAATAGGATAATATATGTGCAACAATATACTTGCAGCGATTATTAAAAGACTTAAGAAAAACAAAATTAATAACGTCACTGTGCAATGACTACGCAGTGATTTACAGTACGCATGTTGTTTCAACTTCATCCTTCGGTTTCTTTCTCTATTCAGGTCTAAGGGATACATGTCAGAGACAAATTCGACCGATTCACCTTGGAGAGGACTTAAACAATCAAATTGTCTGACTTGTTAGACCGTAGTTTTAGTTTATATTGTTCCTTGTCATTCAGTTCAACCAAAGGAAGCTTTGAGTCAATCGGTGAAGACACGCGAGGTGTGTCGTTTACATCGGACGGTAGTCCATGAAATTTCTTGATATGACTTGAATGTATCCAGCCTTTTCGACCTTCGATCTTCACGGCTGTCCTCGTGGTTAACAGTACGAGTTGAGGCGATTTCCACCTAGGATCCAGCTGAGACTTCCGGTCAAAGTTCCTCACTAACACCAAGTCCCCGGGAATTACGTCATGGGGTTTCACCTCGGTGTTGTCGGGAAAGGCTGCAGCTACCTGTGAACGACAAGATTGTAGTGCAGACATCAAGGAAGCCAAGTAATCTGTCAGCATATTACAGTCAACATCAGTTATTTTGCGTGGTATAGGCGTCCCCCACATATTTGGTGGTCTACCGAAGATCACCTCATAAGGGGATAGCCCTGTTCGAGAGTGTGCTACCATTCTCATATAAAAGAGTGCAACTGGTAAGGCTACTACCCTTTCTCTCTACATATTTTGGACAATCTAATTTTCAGAGTTTGATTATGTCGTTCCACGAGACCTGCTGCCTCGGGGTGTCGGACACAGTGAAATCTCCACTGATAGCCTAACAAAAGTGAAACGTGTTTCATTAGTTCGGATGAGAACGGCTGGCCGTTATCTGAGTAGACAACACGTGGTAAACCGTACCGTGGGAAGAATTCTCGAACCAACTGTTTGGCAGTAGTCGGGGCAGTGTAATCTGAAACCGGGTATGCCTCTGTCCAACGGGAAAGAGCACAGACAACTACGAGAACATATTTGAATCCTCGACATCGTTCCATCTGGATATAATCCATCTGAAGGACTTCAAAAGGGTGATCAGGAGGCTGAAATCCACCTTGCTCTACGGGAATGCTTTTACCTGGGTTAAACTGACAACAAATCATACAGGTACGAACTTTTTGTTTGGCTGCTGCTCGTAAATGTTTGTTGAACCAAATGTGTTGAATGCTGTCTAGCATAGCTTTTTCTCCTAGGTGTGCTGGACTATGTACAGTATTAATAACGACTTGGACCATTGAATCAGGAAGGAACCATACAGATTTTTCCTTCGTCATCCATCCTTGATCCGTTTGGATCCCTCCTAATTCAGTCCATTTCTTTATTTCATCTGGTGTAGCATGGGTCTGTATGTCAATTACGTCAAGAGCGGGATCCTTAACCATCATGCAATGTGTTGGTGTCGGGACTATTGTCTTTGTCATGTCAGATGTTTGAGTTTGAGCAGTCTGTTTAGCTGTTCTGTCAGCTAGATCATTGCCTTGGGAAATGATATCAGTAACTTTCGTATGAGCTTTACATTTCATAATTGATATTGCAGTGGGTAGATGTATTGCATCTAATAAGGCATGAATGAGGGGTCCGTGCTGAATGTGAGCACCGTGAGAAGTTAAATAACCTCTCTCTCGCCACAGCACGCCGAAGTCATGTACAACTCCGAATGCATAACGTGAATCAGTGTATATGTTGACTTTTTTATTCGTAGCTTGAATACAGGCTTGTGTCAGAGCGATAAGCTCTGCTGCTTGAGCTGACAAGGTATTTATGCAATTTGTTTCAATGATTTCAGTGTCTGTGGTGACTGCATACGCGGCCACTAGTTCTCCTGTACTTGTTCTCATACATGAACCATCTACATACAACGTCAGGTCTGGATCTGACAATGGGACGTCTGTCAAGTCTTGTCTAGGTTTCGTCGTGATAGTGATAACTTCAATACAATCATGTGCTAGTGGGTCTGTTCCATTTACTGGTAACAGTGTGGCAGGATTCAATGTACTACAACGTCTGATTTCTATATGTGGCTGAAACAATGTTAATTCGTAACCAGTGATTCGTGCTATAGTCAAGTGTTGTGTTTGTGTGCGGTTCAAGAGAACCTCTACTGCATGTGGTACTTGTACTGTCAATTGGTGTCCTAGTACTATGGCATCGCTTTGTCTGATTGCTAAAGCTGTCGCTGCCACCGATTTCAGGCACGCAGGCAGAGCCTGAGCTACGGGATCTAATGTACTAGAAAAATAAGCACATGGTTTGTGTGATCCTGCTTGTTCCTGTGTGAGTACTGACAAGGCAGTACCTTCGCGTTCTGTAACAAAGAGTGTAAAATGTTTATTGTAACATGGTGTTGCTAAAACAGGTGCTTGACATAAAACTTTCTTTAGGCTTTCAAAAGCTTGTGCATGTTCCTGAGTCCAAGGGAGAACAGTCGATGTGGCTGCCTCCTGTGTTGTCAACTGAATGAGTGGTTTTGCTAGAAATGCATACTGCGGGATCCACTGCCTACAATATGAGGTGAGGCCTATAAAAGCCCGCACCTCCTTTTGTGTCTTGGGTATTGGCATGTTAGCAATTAACTGGATACGATCGGGTGTAAGCTGCCTTCCCTCCTTGGACAGCGAGTGCCCAAGGTAAACAACTCGCTGGACACAGAATTGCAGCTTAGAAGGGGACACCTTGTGCCCCTTTTCGGCCAAAAATTGTAAAACCGTCAGTGAGGCTTTTTCACATTCAGGTTCGCTTCTAGCGGTGATCAGCAGATCATCGACATATTGAAGCAGGGCAGTGTTGACTGGCATGTGGATACTGTCAAGTTCTCATTTTAGTGCTTGGCTATAGATGCTGGGGCTTTCTGTGAATCCTTGAGGTGCGCGTGTGAATTTAAAGCTTCGTCCATTTAAACTAAATCCGAACAAATATTGGCTTTCCGGATCTATTGGGACGCTGAAAAAGGCATTCTTAAGATCAATTACAGTAAAGAATGTTGCTTCGGAATCAATGGCTGTCAGTAATGAAGAAATGTCTGGGACTACGGGGTATTGTGGTACAATACATTTATTTAATTCGCGCAGATCAATAACCAATCGATATACTGGCGGGGCTTTTGGATCAGTTCGTTTAAGAATCGGAATTATCGGTGAATTACATACATTGGAGTCGGTTTCCACAACCACTCCTTGGGTAATAAGCTCGTCAATGATTTGCAGTAAAGCCACTACAGCATCTGGGGGTAACTTGTATTGTCGCATTCGTGGTAGTACCACTCCTGCCTTTAGTGTGACTCGATATGGGGTAATGTTCATGCAACCAACATCTGTAGGGCCTTGTGCCCATAAATGTGTGGGTAAAGTCTGCAGTCGGTGATCCATGTCTCGGGACACATAGTGCCCTTTGAAATCACGTAAAAACAATCTTACTCCTTCCGGAGAACAACATATTATAGCTCCTAGAGCTTTCAATGTTTTTATACCTAACAAGTTTTCTGGACATGATTTAGTAAGTAATAAATCTGTAGTTCGTGTCAAGGGACCAATCGTAAGTGGAAGAGGCTGTGATACTTCGTTAATGATAGGTTTTCCTGAAAAGCCAAGGGAAATATTCTGTGAGCCTGAGAGGGGTGCCCCTGGAACTTCACTACGTTTTATTGTTGTTCGGCTTGCCCCTGTATCAAGTAAAAATTTTCTATCTTGACCTAATAGTTCACTGTGTACATAAGGTCCTTCTTGATCTACAGGGACCTCAATAAGGGGTAAGCCAACTTCCCTCTCTAGGCTGTTTCATGAGTATCGTTGATAATCAGGATAGTCATACTGTGCGGTCTGATACATCTGTTGTGTCGTTGTTTGTGTGGCAGCAATAGGCTGCGGTGGTGGAGCTGACATAGACTGTTGCGGAGCTGGCATGGACTGTGCATGCTGCGGGGCTCCTTGTTGGTTCTGATCCTGTCTAAGTGGCCGTGGTCTTTCTTTTGTATTACCTATGGCGATATTATGTTTTAAAACTGGACAATCGTGTACATAATGACCTGGCTGTTTACAATAGTTGCATGTCCCTTTCACAGGACCTGTTGAAACACTGGACTGTGTCATACCCTTTTTATGACCGTCAGCTGGAACTGTCTGGGAAACTAGCATTTTCATTTTCGTGTCTTTCATGCGTCTTTGTTCATGTTCTTGTTCCTCTCTAATTCTATTGTGATGGTACTGTAGCATTTGTAACATTTGTGACGGAGTGTTACCTTGCCAGGTACTCTCGAATTTCAATACTCTATTCTTAACTTGGGGCAAGGAATTTTCAACTAACTTTGTCACAAACAGATGTGGATACGATTCGCTACTTGCTTTTATTCCACTATTTATACCAAAACATTTTTCGAATCGGGCATAGAAATCACTAGTGTCCTCATCTGGTTTTTGTTTACAGGCTGAAATTGCACCCCAGTCTTCCTTTTTCGTAGTTAATAAACGTGGCAGTACCTGTACTAGTAAACCTGGTAGTGTTTTGGTCTTTTCCCCAAGCCCTGCACCTGGACCTCGAGCTTTTTCTTCGTTTTCTAATGCTGTCCAATCTATCTTCTGGTCTCCCACCTCCCAATCCTTTTCCTTGAGTTTTTCGTAAATGCCCGCAGGCATTAATACCTTCAATATTGTCATAATGTCGGGATAGGTATACTCTCCCATGAGCAACATGTCTTTAATTTCACGGTGGAAACCCGCTGGGTCTTTGTCATGACTGGGTACCACTTTCTTCATTTCTAATAGTTCTATTTTAGATATGGGTGTGTATACAAACACACGTTTAAACTGATTGTCCTCACCTTTTATCGGGTGAACTTCGCGTAAGGGATTCTGTCTATCCATATAATACGTCGTTCTTTCCTTGATGGGCAGTGAGACATGTTCGGGGCATACAAACAGAATGTACTGCTTTCTGGATTCTAGTATTTCTCTAATTAGCTCAGTACCTGAACCTCTCCATTTATTCGTGAGTAATTCAGTCAACATATTAGGTAAGGGACCAGGATCGGAGTGTTGGCTTTTATATAATATAAGGAGTTGTTGAATCATATAGATTCCAGCTAAACGCTGTTCATCTGGGGTGAGGTTCACAAACGTATGCGCTAATGTATCATCACTATATTTTCCGGGACTATCAACCCAATGAACGGCTGACCTGGCTAATTCTTGTTCGTCCATAGAATCGAGTATATGATAACCCCTTCGTTCTCGGAGTAATTTGTCAGCGGCTTGGAACGAATGTTCGGGGGACCTTATATTTATTATAGGAGTTTGGAAATTTCTGCTATTATCTGGACGTATCGGACGTATCGGATCAGTAAAGCATCTAGTATTATTGCAAGATCTTCCTCTACCTACATAGGCCATGGTTTCTAACTGTCCTGTGGGCAGTTCTAATTCTTCCTCCTCCTCGGTTTGTTCAGGCTCGTCTACTGCTAATCTTTCTTCGTGTATTCGTTCTACTTCTTTGCGGATCTTGCGGCACATAGCTACTATACATGATCGTTTATCATGTCTCCCCTCTGATATATTCCTACTCCATGTGGTAAGAATTTGCATTTCTTCCGGATTTACCCCTGGTCGGTCTTGATTTCTGATCACACAGTTTATGAGGAAACGTAACAGTTCCCCCTGTATTTCCACTTTCTGGTACTCCATGGCTCTGTTAATACTCTCAGAATCTCGCCCTGACTGGACAAAGTGATATATATTTTCTAAATGTGTAGTCATTCCTGGTAGCCTCCCTAAATATATTGCAGCTCGTCGGATACGTAATGATGCCAGCAGCATTTCGTCCCCTTTTCCGGGCACAGGGTCATATCTACAATCTATTAGAAGTTCCTTGAGCGTGTCGGGAGTTACTAGTTTGGGCGTACGTTGGTGGGCTAATTCTTGAAAGGAAAGTTTATTTACTCTGGGTGGCGTGGAAAAAATGTTTGATGTACCTCCGGTAGCACCACCTGGGGTGCTGGATGTGAAAGGATTCGTTGAACGTGATATAGCAACCATAGGTGTGGATACAGATGTAGAAACAGATGTGCTTGCCGGGACTTGTGTCGGAGTTTGCTGTTGCGGAGGTACAGACGGAGGAGGGTCTTGGCGTTGAACCCCCTCGGCAGGCGGTCTATGTGGCGCAGCATTAGCATACTCGGGAGCTGCGTCGTCTAAATAAGAGGAAAGAAAAACATCTTCTGCGGTTCTGGGATGCCCTTTGGGATGTGCTTTTATCGGAAACAATGGGGGTGGCAAGTCTTTTGGTATCTCCGGAGTAGCCTTAGGTAACCCTTCGGCCAGAAGAGGATACATACCATTCATAAGGGCATTTTTTTGTCTGTCTATTTGTTCTGCTTTTACTCGAGTACCTTCTTCAATTAATAGACTTTCTCGGACTTTATTTGAATTCTCCTTACTTTTCTCTTCTGTCTGAGCGCTTTTTCTGTACGTCTATATGATTCTTTACGCCATAATTCAATGGCATCTTTCTGTGACTGTCTAGCTTTCTTTTTCCATAATTCTTCCTCTACTTTCATGATGCAATCTGCATCCCAGGTCCCAGCTGCGGGCCACCTCTGACTTTCTGGTAATTCCTTGGTGTAGTCTACCCATAAATCAAGAAATAATATGGCGTCTAGGCCATGTTTATGATACATGAAGTATCCTGGAGTGTCCCTAGGAGGAATGGGAACAGCTTCTTCGAGTACCCCTTTTCTAGTTTTGATCTGTCTTAATTTCGAAAAGAGCGGCATATTGAGAACTGATCTGATACCTAATTTTGAACACGTTTAATACCACAAAACACAATAATGAACAGTCATTCACACCACAATATGCAGAACGTGTTTAAAAACATTTAACATTTAACATTTAATGAACGACAATGATGGCCATTTAGGGAACTAGTCACTAAGCATAATACTCGGCACTAACTAGGTAATCCTGAATTATATACTAGACATACTTGATATACTGCTAAACAGTACAGATACACTGCTGAAACAGTGCAGACCGGATTTGTGTACCCAAACCCGTCTTGACCGGCACAAACTATGTGCACGTCAGAACGCCTCCCCGACAATGGTACTCACCGGGTAGCTCGGAACGGAAGGCCTCGGAACTGAACTGAACTGGACTTGAACCGGACTGGACTCGACTCGAAACTTCGGAAACTTCGGAAACTGGTGGGCCTCTGTATACCTCGGATCTTGCTCTCTCAGCTAGGCTCTGGTCGGGATACTTCGCACTTCTCACCGCCTCGTCTGGGTGTTGATCGCAGCCTCAGTTACCCCCGCTCGGCAGGAGGGAGATACAGGAAATCCTGTGGGTACGCGTTGTTGTCCGTCCAGCTGTGACAGGAGACCGGGCCTGCAACGCACCTCCGGCGCGTGAGATGAGAAAGTGTCCCTGTTCGGGCGCCATATATGTGGTAAATAATTTAATTACCGGTACTAAATTTGATGCGGAAAATCTATAATAATAGCTCAGTAAAATAAGAGGCAGAATCCGTGGTATTAGAGGTTCGGAACGGGCTTTATTCCAAAATCAATTCGAATTGATGGACTCCATATTCCATCACCACGAAGGTTCAGGAAGTGAAGGGCCATACTTTATTGACAGGTAATCATTTTTTTACAATAGGCATTACAGTGAAAAAGATGCAGGAGGCGTAACAATTGATAACAAAGATAAAACATACATGCGTAAGTAAAATGGGTGTAACTGGGCGTAACTTAAAGAACGTCATCAGGTATGATGTCACAATAGGGTTGTTCCATGAAAGAATTTCGCAATGTCAGCAGAAATACTCGGCAGAGATGCGCGCGCAGCAGTATGACGTGTGATTGACGTGCAACTAGGGGGTGAAGGGGACTTGACATTTAGCTCTACATGTGGAGACAGAAGTCTGGGGGGTCAAGTCAACCTAATCCCAAATCATATCTAACATCCTATGTTTAAAGAACTATGTTATCCACATCTACACTAGATGCGAGGGCAGAAATCTTCCATAGTAACAGGGCTATGAATTACTTGCATAAAGACAGAGAAGCCGGGCCCTTTGCTCGGTAGCTGGAAGAATGTTTACTTAAACTACTAGACAGGAATGCATTGGATAGGGAGCGGAGCAGATAATCTCGAAGGTGAAATACGGTTCTTGGCAAGCAGACAGGTCGAGTCAGGCACTGTTAGCCGCGCAGGGAGTAGGACAAAGTTCATGGATACAGATGCGAACTCAGACTGGAGCTTTCAGAGGCAGAAGGCAGGGAAAGGCTTAATGGTAGAATCAGGGCCTACTCGCCTGGACTGTAAAATGGGATAAATGAACCATATAAAGCCGGTGGCCTTTCATACTTAGGAATAGAATATCCGGCCCATTCATGGCAGATCTGAAAGGGGACATGTTGACGGTGGACGCACATGTGTTTGCGTCTTCATAACTAGAACTGGAGGAAACATACATGTACTGGTGATTTATACATGAAACCGTTGGGGTCCAAGATAGGGGACATAACTGACCATAAAAATCCATATTTCCACAGTGGATATATCAGTGGCTGTATTAGTGAGTTGATGCATGAGTAGCTTTATGGGTGACTGAGTGGATGTGTGTAGACCTATGAATAAGTGAGTGGGTATGGGTATGTCAATGGTTTTAAGAATGGAAGTGTGGAAGTTGTAGTGGGAAAATGAATGGACATATGGGGTGCGAGTGGGTGCGTAAGAGATTCTGTGCAGTGATGTCATTTGAGATGTCATTAGTGATATCATCTGTGATATCACTACCCATGTCATGAATGATGTAATATGTGAGGCCATAAGCAGTGCATTGCGGAGGCATTAGTTATAGTTAGCTCAGTTAATGATAACTGCTGAACTTCTCTGGTTTTGTACAAGTGAAACGTGAGCCTAACTATAACGTCTCTATAACCTATGTTTTTTTCAGTGAATAGATAGATAGCTAGATAGATAGATTGATAGATAGATAGATAGATAGATAGATAGATAGATAGATAGATAGATAGATAGATAGATAGATAGATAGATAGATAGATAGATAGATAGATAGATAGATAGATAGATAGATAGATAGATAGATAGATAGATAGATAGATAGATAGATAGATAGATAGATAGAAAGATAGATAGATAGACAGATAGAGAGACAGACAGATAGACAGACAGATAGATAGATAGATAGATAGATAGATAGATAGATAGATAGATAGATAGATAGATAGATAGATAGATAGATAGATAGATAGATAGATAGATAGATAGATAGATAGATAGATAGATAGATAGATAGATAGATAGATAGATAGATAGATAGATAGATAGATAGATAGATAGATAGATAGATAGATAGATAGATAGATAGATAGATAGATAGCCTTTGCAACAATAAATTGCTTGGCAAAAGACTTCAGCAGTGTCGGTGCCTGTTTGCAGTTTGAAGCAGGAGTGGGATACATATATCCGTGATGTCATGAGTGATTTCATTTGAGATGTCATCAGTGATGTCAAGAGTGATGTCACTGATCATGTCATGAGTGATGTAATATGTGAGGTCATAAGCAGTGCATTGGTGGTCACGAGGTATAGTTAGCTCTGCTAACTGTAACTGTTACATTTCTCTGGTTTTGTACAAGTGAAATATTAGTCTAAATATAACATCCCTGTAACCTTTGTTTTATTCAGTGAATATCTAAGGTTTTTTAATCCTATTTCCTAACTATAACATGCCCTGTAACCTTTGTTTTTTCAGTGAATTTCCATGTTTTTTTAAGTAGCAATAGTCTTTGCAATATTGTGTGGAAAGGGGATTGGGCCTCTGACCAGCACTCAGAAATCCCGCTGAGTAGGACTTATAGAAAGTAAAAGGAGGGCTTCTTGGTCCCCAAGGATCTTTAGCATCCAAGACAACTTAATTTCCAACCAGTGGTATAATAGGAGACGTGTTTGCTGAGAGGTGCAAATAGGGGGGGTGTACTCCAAAGAACCCTTAGCAAACTGACTGTGTGAGACTTGCTAGAGGTAACAAGAGGGAAGCCTGGCCCCCAAACACCCTCAATAGCCAAGGAGACTTCATCCACCAACTAGTACTATGCCAGGAGGCGCGTTTACAGAGTGATGGAGAAAGGACATTGTTGAAGATTGCACAGGTAGTGCCTGTATGAGTCTATGAGTGCCATTGCCAAGGACAGACTGCGAATACTGGGTGTTTAAAAAAAAGTGTAAAACACATATATAGACATATTTTACATAATGTTTCAGAGTGGCTATTTAGTAAGATACTAATGTAACTTTTCTATTTGTATTTATTTGTCAAAATAACTAAATCAAAATGCATTTTACTTCTTCACAGCAATACCAGAGGTTGCAATGACATCAGTAGTCACAAATACAAATAACAAAGTGAAAAACAGATATATAGACATATTTTAAACACAGTTTGAGTCTATCTGTTTAGTAACATATTGGATTACTTTTATTTTAACAACACATTTATAAAAAAGAACAGTTTCAAAAAATAACTCAACATCTGAACTCATAAGTAGAACTTAACTACCAAACACCCATCAAACTACCCACTGTCACCCAAACTCATGGGGAATTAAAAACTGTTGCCAAACTAGTGCAATGCAAAGCCTCAAAATATCACATGACTGTGAAATTAAATAATTTAATTGGATAATATACTGTGCAGTAAAATGAATAGGAAATATACACCCACTACTCCTTTATAAATCTTCTTTTACAGACTTTTATTGTGAGCAGGTGATAGTTTTTGGCTGGAGACTTTTTTTGGACTCATGCGGGATGACGCTCATGTTATATCATTTTAAAACTTAATATAAAAAATTTCTCCAACTGCTGATCAAGGAAGCTGGAGGACCAACTACATCAGTGACAGCCGCAAAAATTCCCAACCAGAAAGTCTGAAGAGGTACAGACTACTAGAACAGATTTGGCTCCAGAGTTTTCAAGAATGGCATCATATTACATGGACTGTAGTGTTGTTAAACAGCTGGTGAGCAGTGTGTTACAGCTATTTACAATGCTGCCAAAAATCCTACATGGTATTTTTCCCCCCTTTTATATTTTTTACTCATTTCATAAGAGCAGTTCATAGTGAGCAGCAAGAAGGCAAAGCACAGCTGAGGGACCCTCAACTTCAATAGCAGCATAACAACACTGAAGCAGAGAGTCCATTCAAAAGATCAATCTCAGCCCCATATTTTTGCCCAATGGCATGATATTGCATGGATTGTGGAGTTTTAGTCAGTGCTTGAGAGCATTCCAAAGCTACCCTTCGCAATGCTGGAAAGAATAATAAATATTGATGATTTATTTATATTGTTGGTTCTTCATAATTTTTCTATATTAGCAGGCATTTTATTATCTATGTGTTGTTCATTTTATTATTTTCCAATTAATTGTAACACTTCTTACATGTGACTTGCAATACAGACAAGTCAAACTGTTCCTCTATAAATAAATACAGTGGTAACTTTTGCCAGTTATTATAATTTACTTTTTCACTTTTAAGTACATCAATAACAGATATAAACATACTCTGTTTGTTTGTTTACAGAACACTGTGTTAAACTTTGTAGTGTCTTTTTTAAAACTATCAACTGTAATACATTTGTTTTGTTCTGCAACTCGTCCGGTTAACAACTCTTCATCTTCTCTAGAATCCTGCTAAGGACCAAAGAAACAAACCTGCACATCACAACAAATCTTTTCTAAGTCTGCAACACTACTGTGCAAAAGTGCTCTATTTATTTCTAGTAAACATAAAGCAGGAGTTTTCACATAATACAATCTCCTACCTAAAGTTTGCATTGTTGAGTGGTATAACTTATTTTGTGTTTTAAACTTCACCTTGGAAAGATATGTAGGAATTTTCCTAATATATAAATAGATTGCTGTATGATACTAGAAACACTACTACAGTTCCATTTGTATACAGTACCCTGACTACTCCTTCCTTGTAGCTCTTCTGCAATAACGTATTCTACATTTCTAAATACCATCACCTCTTTTGCTAATGGACTACCATTCTGAATTCCATGCTACCGTCGTCTTTAATCAATAGCATGAACTAATTTGTTATCCTGGAAATAGCTTTCGTCATGAAAGAAAACATCTGTAGAAGAAGAATGTATCCGTTGTCTACCACAAACTGTACAACAGTTACTTCTATTCACCAATCTTTTCTTCTGGTCTCCATATGCACAAAACTATTTTTTCAAAAGTCTTCATTCTATTTAGAAATGAAATGAAAAGCTTCCTCTTCAAAGCAAATGCCTTATCAACTACTCTCTCAACTCATTCTTTCTGTTTTCTGCACCTCTCCTTCTTCCACACTTTTTAAAAATCAACACTAAATTTACAAGGCGTAACCTTTTCTGCCATCTAAACACCCACTTGCAACCCATGCAGTCATTGAGATACTGAGGCACACACGTGCACTTATAAAACACTCAGGCTATACTCACACACTTATGTAATTACATAGAGTAGGATTGTAGAGAACCTATCACCCATATTGTATAAAGACTACATATTTCTCAGTAAAACTTGTAAATACATGGATTTGTGGTTTGAATACATCAATACTCCCTAGATGATTGAATGAGTGCATAGGTAGTGCCTAGGTGATTCATTGAGGATACAAGTAGTGCCTAGATGATTCCCTGACTATGTCATAACTCCATGAGTCAGTCCATATATGCATACTTACTGACTGCGTGTTTGCATGAGTATACCATTAGTATCTGGATGTTTGGATGAGTGTGTTAGTAGAGCCTGAATGATTTGAAAAGTGTGTGACCTAAGCTCCAATAATTCAATACATGCATGGACACTGATTTCATAGATCTAGGCTAAAATAAATGAGGTCAATATTAGCCGGAGAATTCCATTTGGTGATGTTGAAATAATGTGTTTATTAATTCTAAATCCCATACTGAAAGAAAGATTTTTCTAGAACAAAATCGCTACTATTCCATTTAGCCAGCCTGTATCCTGTATGTAGGATGGATTGGCTTTCATCAGTAGTTTTAATGTTTGATTGCTATATTCTCCCAACCTCAAGCATGGTGAATTCATTCCTGCTATTATTGCTCTCCCTGGTGGTGGGGTGACACCTTTATGCATTTTAGGGAGTTGATAAAAGGTAGGCATTATCTGATGTTGAATAAAGAGATAGTTTTTTGTCATTATAGGAGAGTAAATCATGTCTATGCTAATCATCAAGTAGTGTTTTAATCATCTCTTATATGTTCAAAGTAGTATCGTGATCTAAAGATTGATAACAAGACAAATCAGCCAGTTGTCGTTGTGCCTCCTGAAGTTAGTCATACACATGTAAGATCACTGTATTTCCTCCCTTGTCTGCCTCTTTTATGATCAAGTCTTCTCGTTGCTGAAGTTTCTCAATAGCTCATCGATCATCTCCAGTTATGTTTTGTGGAAGAAATTGTTGATATTTCGAATATTTGCTGTTTTCCCATTCCAGGTCATCCAGCACTGCCTGAATGGAAGGCATCAAGACTATTACCAGCTGGTAATTGAGGACAGAATTTCGACCTATGCGACAAGTGAGTAAATTACGAAATACCGGTCTGAATGCCCTGTTCAGTAGCGGTTGTAGACAAGGGAATAGAGGTGTTATCTGATCCACACAGGGAATCCAACAGATTGATACTGGCAATATCTTGGATGGATAAATCTGGTATCAAAGGATTAGAATGTGTCAGGGGCATGGCTGGTTTGCCAGCAAAGAAAACCTGTAATTTAAGTTTCCGAATAAATTTGAAAAGGTCTGTTTTAGTCATGCTGCCCCCCTCCCCAGGCCATTGTTGGCCCATGACACCTTTCTACGGGGCCAAGCCACCTCTTTGGGGACTGTGGCGGGAACCTGAAAGCCCCTGGAGTCCCGGCCATCTCCCGGCTCTTGCGGAAGTTGGCATAGCTGTTGACATGCAGCTCCCTGTGTGTAAAGAGTAAACTACTCCACTTTCAGCAAGCGGGAGCTCGCTTTCTGAAACTGGAGCACTTGTTTGCAATGGCATGGCGGGAGCGGTGCTCCCACCATGCCATAGAAAACTGCAGTGTCCCAGGGGTGATCCCCTGGGACATTGCTGGAGCCAGCACTGAGGGTGGCGGTCCCCAGGGACATCCTGGAGGGAGGCCGACAATGGGGCCCAGACCAGCCCGGGAGGGGGGCCACGCAGCCCCCTCCCATTTCTTAAATGTAGAATTTGGCCCGTGAGTTGGTTGTCCCCGGGGCCATTCATCCTGTTCATGTTCGCATTCTCCAACATCTGCGGGCCATCAACAATGATGACCCCAATTACCCTGTAGCTAGACACATTAACCAATATCACTGTGGGAATGTAAGTGATCTCTCCTATTGTGTAATCGATACTGTACCCAAAAATCAGAGAGGAGGAAATAGACAACAGGCACTCCGTAGATTAGAATCCAAATACATAATCCTGTTCAACACTAAAATCCCTTATGGTATGAATGCCGATGAAGCTCTGTCTGTACATCAGTACATCTGTAGTCCTTTTCTGCCTGTCCTGTTCCGTACCCAGTTCCTACTTTTTACTTCGGGCTCACCTGTTATCCTTTTGTAGCATCTTCTAAGTTACTTGGTTTAGTTGTATACCCAGATTCTCTCTGACATGTGATGTCTTTATCTAATTTTTCTACGAATTTCTTTCTTTTTCTTTTTCTTTTCTAATTTAATTTTTGGATTATACTTTGACTGTCTTCTTCTTTGTCTTGCATACCGTTTTCTTTTCCATTTCTCTCTTCATTTGAAGGTATCTAAGTTTGAATATCACTAAAGCAATTCTCCACTCTTTGTTATCACTAAGATAATATATTGTTCAGTAGCAGAACGGTTATCATTGCCCACTTGGGCTGTACACTATATGGTGTGACTGCGTATAGATTTTCATTTTGAATGTTATTTAACAGTCAACCATCAAAGTGATATTTTCCATATTCCATTTACTGGACTATACCTATGTATTTTTAAGGTATTTTCTGTTTGAGTGGAAGAATTATACAGAATTATACAATATTATATTGTTAGTTAAACAAACCATGTTCACTGGTACGTATACTCAGAGTAATTTGAAAAGTAACAATGTAGATGTATGCATTGACAATGTGAAAAACGAAAAGTAGTCTGCTTTCTTTGCAGATATCTGGGTAAACATATAAAAACAAAATAATTTGAGCTATTTAGGATTTTTCTTCTAAAAAATATACACCATATATATATATTTTGTCCTATGTATTTATATAGAATTTTGTGTTTCTTTATGTATTGTATTTGAGCAATGCAAGATTATTCAAAGTGCACACTTCTATGTCTATGTGTTTTCTGTTGTCATGGTGATTTTCCAAGTGACTCGACATATAATGGCTGCCGAAGGTGAAGCCCGTTGTTGTGATAAAGGCGGCTTTCCGTCGAAATGCGTCGTGGCCCCCCTTTTTGTGAAATAAACCTGTTCCTTGCTTTATTCTCACGGAGTCTACGCCTGTCTTCATTGCTTTTGGCAGGGTTGGTTGCATATATATATATATATATATATATATATATATATATATATATATATATATATATATATATATATAATATATATATATATATATATCAAAGCTACCAGTTGCCCCCTCGGCAAGGCATCACTCGAGCAGCAGTCATGGCGGGTACAGCACATCCCCGCACGCCGAGAACTCTCTCCGGCACTCATGTCTTTGATGTTCAGCCTGACGCGTTTCTGAGCCTTCGCTCTCATCAGAGGCTCGACTTGAGGTGAGTATTTGGACACTCCTACTTGGCAAATTGATGGCCCTCCAATGGGCGATTCGGGTGTGACCCGCACTGCCTGATGGAATTCGTAGTTCTTGTCTTTTACCATGGATTGGCACTAATGCTCACAGCTGTTGTAATTATATATATATATATTCACTTAAAAAACCACAGGTATCACACATGTTATAGTTAGCTGGACATTTCCCTCGTAAAAAACCAATGAAATTCCCCCGTTATTGCAGGCAACTATAACTCACGCGACAGCAATCCTCTGCTGATAACGTCAGATATTACATCACTGTATTTAGACACCTATTTACCCATGTCTTCTTCCATTAATCTTTAGCTATACATATATTACAAATATTTATTTTTCAGAAAGACACACATGTAATCAGTGATGTAATATCTGACGTCATCAGCAGAGGATTGTGGTCGCGTGAGTTATAGTTGCTTGCACTAACTATAACGGGGGAGTTTCATTGGTTTTTTATGAGGGAAATGTCTAGCTAACTATAACATGTGTGAAACCTATGGTTTTTTAAGTGAATTTGCAAGGTTTTTTTAATGCTAATTCCTAACTATAACGTGTGTGAAACCTATGTTTTTTTAAGTGAATTTGTATGTTTTTTTAAATGCTAAGTTATGTATTTATTAATATCTTTTTTTTTCAGGTTTTTCACCGTGCGCGCACCGTATGCTTACCGTACGTGCACGGTGCACGCTTATAGATATATATGTACTTTTAACTGAAATTTTCTCTGGAACTACTGAACAGATTGACTCCAGATATTCAAAAGGCACATCCCTGACCTGAGGACTACCTCTCTGCCAAATTTCAAGTAATTCTGTTCAGCCTTTCCGTCTGTACCTTGGACTAAAGGTCCCTATGGAAAAATGCATGGGGAAAATGAGTTTTGGGACCCCCTTTTCTCTCAGCCCCCGCTTGACTAATCACCCCTAGACTTTCAGGGTAGGAGCGGAGCGGAGCGCCCCACCTATTTTGAAAAATGCGCGAGGATTCGTCAACCGGCGCCAAAGTTATTCAAAATAGAATTTTCAGATTTCCTATGGAAACACGGTCCTAACTATAACTATCTACTGGCGACCGCCAGTAGATAATATATATATATATATATATTCACTGAAAAAACCATAGGTTTCACACATGTTATAGTTAGCTGGACATTTTACTCATAAAAAACCAATGAAATTCCCCCGTTATGGTTAGTGCAGGCAACTATAACTCACGTGACCGCAATCCTCTGCTGATGATAATACTGTATTTAGACACTTATTTGCCCATGTCTTCTTCCATTAAATTTTAGCTATACATATATTACAAATATTTTTTTTTCATAAAGACACATATGTCATCAGCAGAGGATTGCGGTCGCGTGAGTTATAGTTGCCTGCACTAACTATAACGGGGGAATTTCATTGTTTTTTTATGAGTAAAATGTCCAGCTAACTATAACATGTGTGAAACCTATGGTTTTTTCAATGAATTTGCAAGGTTTTTTAAATGCTAATTCCTAACTATAACGTGTGTGAAACCTATGTTTTTTTCAGTGAATTTGTACGGTTTTTTAAATGCTAAGTTACTTTACGCCGTTCGTGGCGTGCGCGCCCACTTAACGCAGTTCATTCCGTGCGCGCACAATGAGCACGCGGTGCGCTTTGCGCACCGCGCGCCCACTTTACGCAGTTAAGCAAAGCCCACTTTACGCAGTTAGTGCCGTGCACGCACGGTGGGCACGTGGTGCGCTACGCGCACCGCGTGCCCACATTACGCTGGATGGGCCATGTACGCACGATGCGCTTCGCGCACCGTCCGCACACGGAGGACATATTATGCGCTTCGTTGTGAAAGGTAAATTATTAAATGTTCCATTGTCATATATGCCATGCACGATCGTGAGCAAGGTATCTGTGATACCGAAACGCGTAGATCAGCTTATGCCTGTATCCCGTGAAGTGAAACAATTGAACAAATAAAGCGCAAAACAAGGTTGCTGAGAGTGCGTCCTGATTTTTCTTCCAACCCGGAGGGACTGCTGGTGGATATATATATATATATATATATATATATATATATATATATATATATATATATATATATATATATATATATATCTGGAACCATTTTAATGCATTTTTATTAATAGATAAGCAATGTACACTATGTTTAAATATTTGTATATTTGTTTATTATTATATAATTTATACTTTGCAATATTTTATATTTTAGAAGCCATTTTTTGACATGTGTCACATGTTTAATTAATTTCTACATTTTTTAAAACATTTATTCAACATCTTTAACCTATTTTCCTATTCATTTCTTTGGGGTGATAGTATTTGTTTGTTTAATTTAGTGGCCATTTTTCTAATACTACCTTCTATATTGTAGTCTATTTGTCTAATGTATGGTCTATTTTCCAGGGTCCATGCCACATTACGGTTTTGCTTTTCATCAGAACAGGTAAGTGCTTTTTAAAGTTTATTTTTTTTAGGGTTTTGAGGGTACAAGAATGGAGGGTGGCAGTCTAGAAGTTAGTTTAGTGTTGTTTGTGTTTTTTTGTACACTCATTTGGATTAATTGTAGTACTTTTCACTAGTGTGTTGGTTTAAGTTTTAATACACTGTTTTATTAATGTTTTGATATGGTATTTGATATTGTGTTATGCTATTTGATTTTTGGTGATTAAGTAAAAAGTATAGGTACTTTTGGGACTGTAATGTTTTTTGTGGGTGGGTTTTGCCTAGAGTGAATTGGAAGGCATTGTGCTTTTGTGAAATGGACATAGGCTAGTGTTATCATTTATTTTATTTCAAAGGTAAGCTGTCCATTTGTAGATTATTCCACACTTAGTGCAGCTTGTTGGAAGTGTCTCCATATGCTTTGACTGAAATGGTAGTAACAGCCTTGTATGGCAGTGAGTGGGTAACTTTTTTAAATGGTTGGCATCATGGCTTGTTCAAAGTAAGCCTGGACTATGCAAAACTCTGCAATGTCGCAAAAGCACTCAGCCGTGCTATGCGTAGTTCTGCAAGCATGCACAGCTGCTTGTCCTGCCCCTTCACGTGACATTTTCTGACGTAGTCAACGGGGATTGCGTTTTTAGGTGGAAATATCACACAAAATGAACCACGCGGTTGCAGATGGGCGCGGCCATCTTGTTTCTTACTCCGTTTGTCATGCTGGAGCCTACTTTTTCATCTTCCTTAATCTCTCTAATCCTTGGATTTTATAACTTTTTTTCCCCATCCTTTTTATTTATTATCTTACCCTTTCTCTTTCTAAGAGTGTATTTGTGTTTTTTCTACTTTACTGTGTGTTTTTGGTGAGTTTTGTACTTTATTTTTTAGGTTTCCTACTTTCTTATTACTACCCAGTCCTTCCTTCTTTTTCCCTGTTTCTTTTTTTTCACTCTTTCCCCCAACCCCATGGCAGACAAGAGCACACCAAGGCGCTGCCGCCTTGCTAGCAGAAGGTGGTGCCATGCAGGTGTGCAGCCAAGTGCCCTGTTTTCCTCTCTGTCCAGGATGTTGGTCCAGCGGTGCGCCAACTGTTGATGGTTGTGCCGGACCCCAGAGCAGCGGTAAACTGCCCAGCGCACCCTTGCCCAGTGCTGCTGGTGCTCCTGCATCCCTTATTCAGACCCAGGCCTGCCGCCTGCTGCCAGGGTGGAGGGGAGGAGGCGCTGGGTATAAAAAAAACAGCGTTACCACCTCCACTTCGGAAAAACGTGCACGGGGCTACACTGCAATAAACTCTAGCAAGTCCCACACAGTCAGTTTGCTAGGAGGTCTTCGGGGGACACACATCCTTTTTGCACCACTCTGCAAACACATCTCCTGTTATAATACTGGTTTAATTAATTTAAATTAATTAACAACTAATTAATATTTCTTCAATAAAAAATAAATTGCTAATGATTGTTTATGATTAATTGGAAACCATTTATTTTTGATGGTAGCAATGTCCATGTAATTGAATAAATATGGTTGCGTTTTCACTAACTGATGACATTAGAAGAATGTACATAGGCAGAGGGTCACATATTAGAGGTGATATTTGATAATAATCTTTTTATAATAAGAGATGGAACAGCTTCCTACTCTTTTTTCATGTCTGTCTGGTCTTTGAATTTGAGATTTTCTAAAACCATTTC
Organism: Triturus cristatus; assembly: GCF_964204655.1. Classification (NCBI taxonomy): domain Eukaryota; kingdom Metazoa; phylum Chordata; class Amphibia; order Caudata; family Salamandridae; genus Triturus; species Triturus cristatus. The sequence continues at coordinate 507,349,498 of NC_140591.1, forward strand.
CGTATACTGGAAAACTAAAAGTTACAAATTAAATTGTTTTCACAGCCCTTGTTGTAGGGTACGTGTTGGCTGGGCTGATATATGCATATCGCATATGACTGCAAATAAAGAATAATTGGAAAAAGAAGCTTCAAGACTCCTTGCTCAATACTATTTTAGATTTTGTGGATTTTGAGATCTTTTTTTTTTTTAAACTCTGTTTATTTAACATAAGGGAACCGTGGTCATGATATACAGTTCTTTACATCCTATGTTTCACTTGCATCATGTTTCACACGTATCAGTACATATTTTCCAATGCAGTGGGTATAGTTACATAACATACATTTCAATTCACACTGTAATGTGGTCTTCTGGGGATGAGACACTCGGTCGTTCACATAGCCCCCCCCTGTACACATTCCATTTAGACCAAATTGCTAACCATTTTTTGGGGCATCCCCGTACAACGTATACAGTTTTCTCACGAACCATACACCAGTCCATATCTTCTTTCCATTTCTTCAACTTAGGTGACGCAGCTGCACCCCACAACTGCGCTATGTTGCGCTTGGCAACCGTCTGACCGAGTGTGACCCATAACCTCCCTTTCACGCTTAAGTCTGTTGGCTCCCAAACATTCAAAAGACATCTCTTGGCCTCAGGCAGCAAGGGCACCCCCACACAGTACTCATAACTTTCAGGATATTCCTCCAGAAGACTTGAATTACTGGGCATTCCCAGAGCACGTGTAGGTATCCGCCCTGCATTCCACATCCCCTCCTGCATGCCCCGTCCACACTACCCCCATGTGGATCAGCTGGGACCCTGAGAGGTAGACTCTATGTAAAATCTTCAGCTGTATTAGTTTAAATTTGGCGGCTATAGCCACCTCCTTGGGTGAGGAGAGTGCTTCCTGCCATTCCTCATCATCTAATTCCAGTCCATCTCTTACCCATTTCTCCCTAAGCGTGGCGAGGGGATCAGGGGTGTGATGGATGAGTTTTTTGTATGTGAGGGAAATACATTTGTCTGGAAGATGTCCATCTAGCAGTCTGTCCTCGAGCGGGGACGCTTCAGGTAGCTCTGTGGCAGACCGGATGGTGGCCTGCAGCGCATGCCGATTCTGTGTATAACGGAAGTGTTCTGACTTCGCCATTTCGTATGTCTGTTGCAGTGCAGCAAACGTCACTACTCCATCCCGCCCCCATAGGTCCCTAATATGCGACATACCGATGAGGTCCCGTTTTTCAAAACCCTTGATTCGCCCCAGAGTGCCCAGCCGTTCCGAGTCCCAGAGGGGGGTGGCTAACGTGAGTTTCTCGGCCCATCCCAGAGCTTTGTTGGCCACATGCCATATCTGGACCGAGTGTTTAGTGGGCCTTGTGAGCCTATACCTCGTAGGTCTGGAATACAGCGCTCTCGTGAAGTCCCCGCCTGGCAGCAACCACCTATCCATTCCGTATGCTGGGTCATCTCCACGTCTGTACTGGCATTGGTTAATTGCAGCCAGTTGCGCAGCCCAATAGTACTTCCTGATGTCCGGCAGGGCTATACCTCCATCGTACCACCCCAATGTGAGCTTACCTAACGCTATTCGAGGTCTGCCATCCCATAGTAAATCCCTCTGCAAGGACTCGACCTCCTTAAAGAAGGCTTGCGGTACCATGTCTGGGTAGTTTTGAAGGGCATATAGGAATCTCGGCAGTGCCATCATTTTGAACAGCACCGCCCTCCCGAGCATGGACAGGGGCAGCTTCTTCCAGACATCAACATCCCTTCGGAGCCTTTGCAGTAGAGGCACCAAGTTGCGTTCGTATCGCTTACTGACATCCGTGGTTATGAATATACCTAGGTAGCGGAAACCGTCCTCCGCCACTGGATTGTGCACTCTCTAGGGAGAGGGGGAGCCGTTCCATGGAGCATGTATAGCATTGACTTGCTCCAATTGATACGAAACCCAGAGTTTCTTCCGAAACTGGCAAAAATATCTAACACCACTCGTAAGGAACGTGCAGGGGAGGAAAGATAGAGTAGGATATCGTCTGCGTACAACGATATCCTGTCCTCCCAGCCCTCAGTCCAGCGGAGTCCGCAGATGTCTACATCTCTACGTATCCAGGCCGCTAGCGGTTCGAGGGAAAGAGCGAATAGTAGCGGTGATAGAGGGCAGCCCTGCCTGGTTCCTCTACCAAGCGTGAATACTTCTGACATCTTGTTGTTGACTGACACTTTCGCAAGCGATTCGGTGTATAAGAGACGCACCCATCCTATAAATTTGGGCCCAAAACCCAGTTTCTTGAGTACTGCAAAGAGGTAAGCCCATTCCAGAGTATCAAATGCCATGGTTGCGTCCAATGACACCACCATGGCGCCTTCCTGGATTCCGGGGCAACGCCTCAGAACTCCGTGCAGGCGTCTCAGGTTAAGGGCTGTATTGCGATGAGGCATGAAGCCCGATTGGTCAGGGTGTACTAGTTTGGTGATGACGGTACGAAGTCTGTTGGCTAAGACCTTGGCCAGTATTTTGGGTTCCGCATTAAGGAGTGATATTGGTCTATAGGATGTGCACTCCGCCTTCGGTTTCCCTGGCTTGGGAATTAGCACCAGTGTGGCTATGCGCTGATCTCTAGGTAATATACCTCTCTTCTGACTATCGTAGTACATGGCTTTCTAATATGGCGCTATCTTATCTGGCTTAAGCTTGTACAGTTCAATAGGGAGACCATTGGGGCCCAGTGCCTTACCCACCGGATTTTGAGATCTTGATTGTATTTCACAAACTAATTGTGTATAATTGTATGCTCTTTTTCATTGCTTGATTATTTGGAGAGAAAAACGTTTTCTTTTTCTTTTATTGTGACTTCTAAGTGGTGGGCTCATGGCAAGTAATAAACAAATTGAGAACTATTATACTTGTGCAGCCTACAGTTGCCTACACTGCTGTCAGCACAACTCTAATCCTTTTGACAAGACTTTGACTAGACATGGTGCTACGGGCATTTTATCTCTGCAAACCAGCATATTGCGACATACACAGGACAGCCTCATATTAAGAATGAGTGTGCCCACCCCTTGTGTTTTCCTCTGTACTTGCAATGATGACAAAAGGCAAGCAGCAACAGAGACAACTTTGAGGCAGGGTTCAAAGATGGCTGCATTGCTAGACAGTTGACCTTTTTTAAAGCAGTACAGGGGTGTGCACAGGGATGAAACATACTGCAGTGTATATGGCCCTCTCAAACATTTGTGAAAGGATGCATGTTGGCACAAACCAATCTCTATGCATTTGCATCCTGCCATGTTTGACTTTACCTAGGGACCATGTTGCACATATGTACACAGGTAGAATTAACCCCCACACCCAGAGACATACGTACAAGGTGCTGTTGCCACCATAACATCACTTTTAGAGACCTTCTGGTGGCTAAAACCCTTTCTCCTTTTTGCAAAGCAGCATAAAGCCACTTAACGTTAACACCATCTTGTAAATAAGGGCCCTTCCCAAGCTTCACTTAGCATGACAGGGATGTGCATTGGGTGTTTCAATGAGCATTCCACCACAACAACCATTAAATTTTTTTAACTGTGAAATATCTACAAGGCTGAGACAGCACCAACAACTAAGGACAGGTAAACACTGGGGCCTTATTTACAAGCCCCCTGGGCTGCCAGTATGTCAATTTTTTCTATATTAAAAATGATGCTGAGCAGGGGCTTGTATATTAGGGCCCTGTTCTTAGGATAGCGAAATATTTAAAAACTATTAGACATATCTCCTTATATTTTGCTCTTTCGATGTGTGCTGCATTCTGGTGCACACATAGAAACAGCAAAAAACCTGTAAGGATTGTTTACTTGCAGGAGGGTATTCCTACCTGCACATCAATCAACATATGCCACTGCAGTGCAGACATCCTAGCAACATGGCACCATTTTTTTAAGCAATAGCACTAGGGGACATGCCGGGGTGCATCGTATTTTTGTACATAAAGCGCATCCCTGGATTTATATACTGTAGGAGCACCACATTACCAATTTAGGTGTAACACCAAACTCCACTACATTATGGTATATATGCTCCATATTTAGTACAGGAAAGTAACATATCTTGACAACAATGCAAGTGGCTGCTATTACATTTTGTGTTAATATAGGCTGACTGTGAGACTTGCAACACTGCCTAATGCAAACATTTGTGCTAAAGACACATGACTGTTCACCTCTCATTGTTTCTACACATGAAGGGTTTATTTACAAGCTCCTTGTGCTGCCTGTAAGGGAAAAAGTCAGGCACTGGTGATGAAAAGGGTTTGTGAATAAGCCTCAGAGTACCTAGGTGGCTTCTATTTGACATGCACACAGTGTGGGAGAGCACTGAGGCAACGGTGCCTGGACTGTGTAACATGACAAATTTCACCCCAGTCCCTTGTTGGTACTTACCCTGTTGTTGATATAGTTGGTGATAGTCAACACTGTCCTCTACCTCTACTCCATCTACTGACTCCCCACAGAGGACTGCAGATTCCTGTTCCTACAAGGGATCAAGCTCTTCCTGAGGTGCTTGACTCCCACCTCCGGTCTGCAATGATGTCTGCCCATTGATTGCCAGTTTCCACTTAGTTTGGTGTTTGGCATCTTGCCAGCACTTTTGGAGTACATCACTGTCGTCTTGACTTCTGTGAAGGAGTTTACCTTGTTAACTATGGACTGCCAAGCGCAATCTTTCTTGCCACTAATCAGTGGGCTGTCACTTTTTTCATGCAAAAGTGTAGTTTTTTTATGCCTTGATGCTTGTTTAATTTTTTCCGACTGTTAGCTGTTCCTATCGCCACATAGTGCTGTATTGTAAATAAAGCAAACACAAGGAGATGATGCACGGTGTGCTGAAACTTTTCAGTTACTCACCCCCAGTCACAGATCTGGGTTGAATCCATCATCATTCTTTAGAGCACTGCACCACCCCAGTTCAGACCCAGCTATATACAAATTGGTCTGGACCCTGTGCCTCGTGGGAACAGACCAGCTACAACTGTCAAGCCAAGTCTTCCCTGGACGGGAAACAAGCCTCCTGGGAGCGGTTTTGGGGTAACACCCCTCATCAGCCAGGCTAGCTTGAATCCAGTGGCAAAGTGAGCAAGGGACCCACATCTGGGCATACCCTGCCAACTTAGTGCAAACAAAGCAAACACAAGGAGATGGTGGACGGAGCACTGAAACTTTTCAGACACTCACCGCCAGTCACAGATCTGGGTTGAATCCATCATCATTCTTTACACACTTTGCAAAGTAAGCTAAAAAGTGATGATAGATTCAACCCAGATCTGTGAATGGAGGTGAGTGTCTGAAGTTTCAGTGCTCCATCCATCATCTCCTCGTGTTTATATTGTAAATAAAGTGCTAGAATGGCATTAGGAATTGGCGAACGGCAGCGGTAAAAATATTGAGGCTAAGCAGTATGAAAATAGCTCAGCGACAATCCTTGTATATATACCCTAAAGTCCAACTATGAGGGAGAGACCCAACCCAACAATGACTGCCTGACTTTTCTAACATGTCATCCAACAAACCTCCCAAAAGGATAGTTTTGATAGAAGAATACTAAATGAACTGCAGTGAGGTAATGCTGTTTTACTTTGTTAAAAAATGTATACTAATTACTTAGGAGGTGAATCAGGTATGCAAAATGTGTAATTATTTTTCTAGCCACAAAGACCTCCTGTGCAGGTGCCGGCAGTGCCAGTGTGATGGGAGAGGCACAGGAGAAGGCTGGAGGGGTAGGAGTACCAGAGATGGCAGGGACAGTTTGTGGTCATAAGCCACATTACTTGCTCTTTGACAAATTAAGTATAATCTATTTGTTGGGCAAGGCAGATATCCCATCCATCATCATTCATCACCTTGGTACACATGGCATTTCCCCACCAATGACCTAAATGCAGCATGGTTCAATTTGGTACTTCAATGTTGGCTGTGCAATGTGCTTCTGCTTCAGTTAATGTGGCATTACAAAGTATGTATCTCAAGCCAAAAACAAAGTATTGGTCCTAATGCCCATTCTGTCACCTCCTATAAGTATTTCACTCCATTATTGTTTCCTAAGATCTGTCTGAGCCTACCAAAAAATTGAAAAATCCATTCTTGACATGTGCCACATTTTTCTAGCCAAGTGATTTATGTGCATATATTTAATGACTTCCATGACAGATTTACATCTGTTCAAATGTTTCCCTTTCATCATTCATCAACTACAGTGACTGACTAAGCCCCACTGTTCTACAGCAAAACCTCTACCTTGCTTAACCTCTTTAATTAACTTAGTGTGCAATAGAGTAACTTTCCTTTCTGCCAAGTGAAGGTATTTGTTGAAAATAATTTGATGGGGAGGGTGAGGGTAATTCTGTTCAGCCTTTCCGTCTGTACCTTGGACTAAAGGTCCCTATGGAAAAATGCATGGGGAAAATGAGTTTTGGGACCCCCTTTTCTCTCAGCCCCCGCTTGACTAATCACCCCTAGACTTTCAGGGTAGGAGCGGAGCGGAGCGCCCCACCTATTTTGAAAAATGCGCGAGGATTCGTCAACCGGCGCCAAAGTTATTCAAAATAGAATTTTCAGATTTCCTATGGAAACACGGTCCTAACTATAACTATCTACTGGCGACCGCCAGTAGATAATATATATATATATATATATTCACTGAAAAAACCATAGGTTTCACACATGTTATAGTTAGCTGGACATTTTACTCATAAAAAACCAATGAAATTCCCCCGTTATGGTTAGTGCAGGCAACTATAACTCACGTGACCGCAATCCTCTGCTGATGATAATACTGTATTTAGACACTTATTTGCCCATGTCTTCTTCCATTAAATTTTAGCTATACATATATTACAAATATTTTTTTTTCATAAAGACACATATGTCATCAGCAGAGGATTGCGGTCGCGTGAGTTATAGTTGCCTGCACTAACTATAACGGGGGAATTTCATTGTTTTTTTATGAGTAAAATGTCCAGCTAACTATAACATGTGTGAAACCTATGGTTTTTTCAATGAATTTGCAAGGTTTTTTAAATGCTAATTCCTAACTATAACGTGTGTGAAACCTATGTTTTTTTCAGTGAATTTGTACGGTTTTTTAAATGCTAAGTTACTTTACGCCGTTCGTGGCGTGCGCGCCCACTTAACGCAGTTCATTCCGTGCGCGCACAATGAGCACGCGGTGCGCTTTGCGCACCGCGCGCCCACTTTACGCAGTTAAGCAAAGCCCACTTTACGCAGTTAGTGCCGTGCACGCACGGTGGGCACGTGGTGCGCTACGCACACCGCGTGCCCACATTACGCTGGATGGGCCATGTACGCAGGATGCGCTTCGCGCACCGTCCGCACACGGAGGACATATTATGCGCTTCGTTGTGAAAGGTAAATTATTAAATGTTCCATTGTCATATATGCCATGCACGATCGTGAGCAAGGTATCTGTGATACCGAAACGCGTAGATCAGCTTATGCCTGTATCCCGTGAAGTGAAACAATTGAACAAATAAAGCGCAAAACAAGGTTGCTGAGAGTGCGTCCTGATTTTTCTTCCAACCCGGAGGGACTGCTGGTGGATATATATATATATATATATATATATATATATATATATATATATATATATATATATATATATATATATATATATATATATATATATATATATATATATATATATATATATATATATATATATATCTGGAACCATTTTAATGCATTTTTATTAATAGATAAGCAATGTACACTATGTTTAAATATTTGTATATTTGTTTATTATTATATAATTTATACTTTGCAATATTTTATATTTTAGAAGCCATTTTTTGACATGTGTCACATGTTTAATTAATTTCTACATTTTTTAAAACATTTATTCAACATCTTTAACCTATTTTCCTATTCATTTCTTTGGGGTGATAGTATTTGTTTGTTTAATTTAGTGGCCATTTTTCTAATACTACCTTCTATATTGTAGTCTATTTGTCTAATGTATGGTCTATTTTCCAGGGTCCATGCCACATTACGGTTTTGCTTTTCATCAGAACAGGTAAGTGCTTTTTAAAGTTTATTTTTTTTAGGGTTTTGAGGGTACAAGAATGGAGGGTGGCAGTCTAGAAGTTAGTTTAGTGTTGTTTGTGTTTTTTTGTACACTCATTTGGATTAATTGTAGTACTTTTCACTAGTGTGTTGGTTTAAGTTTTAATACACTGTTTTATTAATGTTTTGATATGGTATTTGATATTGTGTTATGCTATTTGATTTTTGGTGATTAAGTAAAAAGTATAGGTACTTTTGGGACTGTAATGTTTTTTGTGGGTGGGTTTTGCCTAGAGTGAATTGGAAGGCATTGTGCTTTTGTGAAATGGACATAGGCTAGTGTTATCATTTATTTTATTTCAAAGGTAAGCTGTCCATTTGTAGATTATTCCACACTTAGTGCAGCTTGTTGGAAGTGTCTCCATATGCTTTGACTGAAATGGTAGTAACAGCCTTGTATGGCAGTGAGTGGGTAACTTTTTTAAATGGTTGGCATCATGGCTTGTTCAAAGTAAGCCTGGACTATGCAAAACTCTGCAATGTCGCAAAAGCACTCAGCCGTGCTATGCGTAGTTCTGCAAGCATGCACAGCTGCTTGTCCTGCCCCTTCACGTGACATTTTCTGACGTAGTCAACGGGGATTGCGTTTTTAGGTGGAAATATCACACAAAATGAACCACGCGGTTGCAGATGGGCGCGGCCATCTTGTTTCTTACTCCGTTTGTCATGCTGGAGCCTACTTTTTCATCTTCCTTAATCTCTCTAATCCTTGGATTTTATAACTTTTTTTCCCCATCCTTTTTATTTATTATCTTACCCTTTCTCTTTCTAAGAGTGTATTTGTGTTTTTTCTACTTTACTGTGTGTTTTTGGTGAGTTTTGTACTTTATTTTTTAGGTTTCCTACTTTCTTATTACTACCCAGTCCTTCCTTCTTTTTCCCTGTTTCTTTTTTTTCACTCTTTCCCCCAACCCCATGGCAGACAAGAGCACACCAAGGCGCTGCCGCCTTGCTAGCAGAAGGTGGTGCCATGCAGGTGTGCAGCCAAGTGCCCTGTTTTCCTCTCTGTCCAGGATGTTGGTCCAGCGGTGCGCCAACTGTTGATGGTTGTGCCGGACCCCAGAGCAGCGGTAAACTGCCCAGCGCACCCTTGCCCAGTGCTGCTGGTGCTCCTGCATCCCTTATTCAGACCCAGGCCTGCCGCCTGCTGCCAGGGTGGAGGGGAGGAGGCGCTGGGTATAAAAAAAACAGCGTTACCACCTCCACTTCGGAAAAACGTGCACGGGGCTACACTGCAATAAACTCTAGCAAGTCCCACACAGTCAGTTTGCTAGGAGGTCTTCGGGGGACACACATCCTTTTTGCACCACTCTGCAAACACATCTCCTGTTATAATACTGGTTTAATTAATTTAAATTAATTAACAACTAATTAATATTTCTTCAATAAAAAATAAATTGCTAATGATTGTTTATGATTAATTGGAAACCATTTATTTTTGATGGTAGCAATGTCCATGTAATTGAATAAATATGGTTGCGTTTTCACTAACTGATGACATTAGAAGAATGTACATAGGCAGAGGGTCACATATTAGAGGTGATATTTGATAATAATCTTTTTATAATAAGAGATGGAACAGCTTCCTACTCTTTTTTCATGTCTGTCTGGTCTTTGAATTTGAGATTTTCTAAAACCATTTCCGTATACTGGAAAACTAAAAGTTACAAATTAAATTGTTTTCACAGCCCTTGTTGTAGGGTACGTGTTGGCTGGGCTGATATATGCATATCGCATATGACTGCAAATAAAGAATAATTGGAAAAAGAAGCTTCAAGACTCCTTGCTCAATACTATTTTAGATTTTGTGGATTTTGAGATCTTTTTTTTTTTTAAACTCTGTTTATTTAACATAAGGGAACCGTGGTCATGATATACAGTTCTTTACATCCTATGTTTCACTTGCATCATGTTTCACACGTATCAGTACATATTTTCCAATGCAGTGGGTATAGTTACATAACATACATTTCAATTCACACTGTAATGTGGTCTTCTGGGGATGAGACACTCGGTCGTTCACATAGCCCCCCCCTGTACACATTCCATTTAGACCAAATTGCTAACCATTTTTTGGGGCATCCCCGTACAACGTATACAGTTTTCTCACGAACCATACACCAGTCCATATCTTCTTTCCATTTCTTCAACTTAGGTGACGCAGCTGCACCCCACAACTGCGCTATGTTGCGCTTGGCAACCGTCTGACCGAGTGTGACCCATAACCTCCCTTTCACGCTTAAGTCTGTTGGCTCCCAAACATTCAAAAGACATCTCTTGGCCTCAGGCAGCAAGGGCACCCCCACACAGTACTCATAACTTTCAGGATATTCCTCCAGAAGACTTGAATTACTGGGCATTCCCAGAGCACGTGTAGGTATCCGCCCTGCATTCCACATCCCCTCCTGCATGCCCCGTCCACACTACCCCCATGTGGATCAGCTGGGACCCTGAGAGGTAGACTCTATGTAAAATCTTCAGCTGTATTAGTTTAAATTTGGCGGCTATAGCCACCTCCTTGGGTGAGGAGAGTGCTTCCTGCCATTCCTCATCATCTAATTCCAGTCCATCTCTTACCCATTTCTCCCTAAGCGTGGCGAGGGGATCAGGGGTGTGATGGATGAGTTTTTTGTATGTGAGGGAAATACATTTGTCTGGAAGATGTCCATCTAGCAGTCTGTCCTCGAGCGGGGACGCTTCAGGTAGCTCTGTGGCAGACCGGATGGTGGCCTGCAGCGCATGCCGATTCTGTGTATAACGGAAGTGTTCTGACTTCGCCATTTCGTATGTCTGTTGCAGTGCAGCAAACGTCACTACTCCATCCCGCCCCCATAGGTCCCTAATATGCGACATACCGATGAGGTCCCGTTTTTCAAAACCCTTGATTCGCCCCAGAGTGCCCAGCCGTTCCGAGTCCCAGAGGGGGGTGGCTAACGTGAGTTTCTCGGCCCATCCCAGAGCTTTGTTGGCCACATGCCATATCTGGACCGAGTGTTTAGTGGGCCTTGTGAGCCTATACCTCGTAGGTCTGGAATACAGCGCTCTCGTGAAGTCCCCGCCTGGCAGCAACCACCTATCCATTCCGTATGCTGGGTCATCTCCACGTCTGTACTGGCATTGGTTAATTGCAGCCAGTTGCGCAGCCCAATAGTACTTCCTGATGTCCGGCAGGGCTATACCTCCATCGTACCACCCCAATGTGAGCTTACCTAACGCTATTCGAGGTCTGCCATCCCATAGTAAATCCCTCTGCAAGGACTCGACCTCCTTAAAGAAGGCTTGCGGTACCATGTCTGGGTAGTTTTGAAGGGCATATAGGAATCTCGGCAGTGCCATCATTTTGAACAGCACCGCCCTCCCGAGCATGGACAGGGGCAGCTTCTTCCAGACATCAACATCCCTTCGGAGCCTTTGCAGTAGAGGCACCAAGTTGCGTTCGTATCGCTTACTGACATCCGTGGTTATGAATATACCTAGGTAGCGGAAACCGTCCTCCGCCACTGGATTGTGCACTCTCTAGGGAGAGGGGGAGCCGTTCCATGGAGCATGTATAGCATTGACTTGCTCCAATTGATACGAAACCCAGAGTTTCTTCCGAAACTGGCAAAAATATCTAACACCACTCGTAAGGAACGTGCAGGGGAGGAAAGATAGAGTAGGATATCGTCTGCGTACAACGATATCCTGTCCTCCCAGCCCTCAGTCCAGCGGAGTCCGCAGATGTCTACATCTCTACGTATCCAGGCCGCTAGCGGTTCGAGGGAAAGAGCGAATAGTAGCGGTGATAGAGGGCAGCCCTGCCTGGTTCCTCTACCAAGCGTGAATACTTCTGACATCTTGTTGTTGACTGACACTTTCGCAAGCGATTCGGTGTATAAGAGACGCACCCATCCTATAAATTTGGGCCCAAAACCCAGTTTCTTGAGTACTGCAAAGAGGTAAGCCCATTCCAGAGTATCAAATGCCATGGTTGCGTCCAATGACACCACCATGGCGCCTTCCTGGATTCCGGGGCAACGCCTCAGAACTCCGTGCAGGCGTCTCAGGTTAAGGGCTGTATTGCGATGAGGCATGAAGCCCGATTGGTCAGGGTGTACTAGTTTGGTGATGACGGTACGAAGTCTGTTGGCTAAGACCTTGGCCAGTATTTTGGGTTCCGCATTAAGGAGTGATATTGGTCTATAGGATGTGCACTCCGCCTTCGGTTTCCCTGGCTTGGGAATTAGCACCAGTGTGGCTATGCGCTGATCTCTAGGTAATATACCTCTCTTCTGACTATCGTAGTACATGGCTTTCTAATATGGCGCTATCTTATCTGGCTTAAGCTTGTACAGTTCAATAGGGAGACCATTGGGGCCCAGTGCCTTACCCACCGGATTTTGAGATCTTGATTGTATTTCACAAACTAATTGTGTATAATTGTATGCTCTTTTTCATTGCTTGATTATTTGGAGAGAAAAACGTTTTCTTTTTCTTTTATTGTGACTTCTAAGTGGTGGGCTCATGGCAAGTAATAAACAAATTGAGAACTATTATACTTGTGCAGCCTACAGTTGCCTACACTGCTGTCAGCACAACTCTAATCCTTTTGACAAGACTTTGACTAGACATGGTGCTACGGGCATTTTATCTCTGCAAACCAGCATATTGCGACATACACAGGACAGCCTCATATTAAGAATGAGTGTGCCCACCCCTTGTGTTTTCCTCTGTACTTGCAATGATGACAAAAGGCAAGCAGCAACAGAGACAACTTTGAGGCAGGGTTCAAAGATGGCTGCATTGCTAGACAGTTGACCTTTTTTAAAGCAGTACAGGGGTGTGCACAGGGATGAAACATACTGCAGTGTATATGGCCCTCTCAAACATTTGTGAAAGGATGCATGTTGGCACAAACCAATCTCTATGCATTTGCATCCTGCCATGTTTGACTTTACCTAGGGACCATGTTGCACATATGTACACAGGTAGAATTAACCCCCACACCCAGAGACATACGTACAAGGTGCTGTTGCCACCATAACATCACTTTTAGAGACCTTCTGGTGGCTAAAACCCTTTCTCCTTTTTGCAAAGCAGCATAAAGCCACTTAACGTTAACACCATCTTGTAAATAAGGGCCCTTCCCAAGCTTCACTTAGCATGACAGGGATGTGCATTGGGTGTTTCAATGAGCATTCCACCACAACAACCATTAAATTTTTTTAACTGTGAAATATCTACAAGGCTGAGACAGCACCAACAACTAAGGACAGGTAAACACTGGGGCCTTATTTACAAGCCCCCTGGGCTGCCAGTATGTCAATTTTTTCTATATTAAAAATGATGCTGAGCAGGGGCTTGTATATTAGGGCCCTGTTCTTAGGATAGCGAAATATTTAAAAACTATTAGACATATCTCCTTATATTTTGCTCTTTCGATGTGTGCTGCATTCTGGTGCACACATAGAAACAGCAAAAAACCTGTAAGGATTGTTTACTTGCAGGAGGGTATTCCTACCTGCACATCAATCAACATATGCCACTGCAGTGCAGACATCCTAGCAACATGGCACCATTTTTTTAAGCAATAGCACTAGGGGACATGCCGGGGTGCATCGTATTTTTGTACATAAAGCGCATCCCTGGATTTATATACTGTAGGAGCACCACATTACCAATTTAGGTGTAACACCAAACTCCACTACATTATGGTATATATGCTCCATATTTAGTACAGGAAAGTAACATATCTTGACAACAATGCAAGTGGCTGCTATTACATTTTGTGTTAATATAGGCTGACTGTGAGACTTGCAACACTGCCTAATGCAAACATTTGTGCTAAAGACACATGACTGTTCACCTCTCATTGTTTCTACACATGAAGGGTTTATTTACAAGCTCCTTGTGCTGCCTGTAAGGGAAAAAGTCAGGCACTGGTGATGAAAAGGGTTTGTGAATAAGCCTCAGAGTACCTAGGTGGCTTCTATTTGACATGCACACAGTGTGGGAGAGCACTGAGGCAACGGTGCCTGGACTGTGTAACATGACAAATTTCACCCCAGTCCCTTGTTGGTACTTACCCTGTTGTTGATATAGTTGGTGATAGTCAACACTGTCCTCTACGTCTACTCCATCTACTGACTCCCCACAGAGGACTGCAGATTCCTGTTCCTACAAGGGATCAAGCTCTTCCTGAGGTGCTTGACTCCCACCTCCGGTCTGCAATGATGTCTGCCCATTGATTGCCAGTTTCCACTTAGTTTGGTGTTTGGCATCTTGCCAGCACTTTTGGAGTACATCACTGTCGTCTTGACTTCTGTGAAGGAGTTTACCTTGTTAACTATGGACTGCCAAGCGCAATCTTTCTTGCCACTAATCAGTGGGCTGTCACTTTTTTCATGCAAAAGTGTAGTTTTTTTATGCCTTGATGCTTGTTTAATTTTTTCCGACTGTTAGCTGTTCCTATCGCCACATAGTGCTGTATTGTAAATAAAGCAAACACAAGGAGATGATGCACGGTGTGCTGAAACTTTTCAGTTACTCACCCCCAGTCACAGATCTGGGTTGAATCCATCATCATTCTTTAGAGCACTGCACCACCCCAGTTCAGACCCAGCTATATACAAATTGGTCTGGACCCTGTGCCTCGTGGGAACAGACCAGCTACAACTGTCAAGCCAAGTCTTCCCTGGACGGGAAACAAGCCTCCTGGGAGCGGTTTTGGGGTAACACCCCTCATCAGCCAGGCTAGCTTGAATCCAGTGGCAAAGTGAGCAAGGGACCCACATCTGGGCATACCCTGCCAACTTAGTGCAAACAAAGCAAACACAAGGAGATGGTGGACGGAGCACTGAAACTTTTCAGACACTCACCGCCAGTCACAGATCTGGGTTGAATCCATCATCATTCTTTACACACTTTGCAAAGTAAGCTAAAAAGTGATGATAGATTCAACCCAGATCTGTGAATGGAGGTGAGTGTCTGAAGTTTCAGTGCTCCATCCATCATCTCCTCGTGTTTATATTGTAAATAAAGTGCTAGAATGGCATTAGGAATTGGCGAACGGCAGCGGTAAAAATATTGAGGCTAAGCAGTATGAAAATAGCTCAGCGACAATCCTTGTATATATACCCTAAAGTCCAACTATGAGGGAGAGACCCAACCCAACAATGACTGCCTGACTTTTCTAACATGTCATCCAACAAACCTCCCAAAAGGATAGTTTTGATAGAAGAATACTAAATGAACTGCAGTGAGGTAATGCTGTTTTACTTTGTTAAAAAATGTATACTAATTACTTAGGAGGTGAATCAGGTATGCAAAATGTGTAATTATTTTTCTAGCCACAAAGACCTCCTGTGCAGGTGCCGGCAGTGCCAGTGTGATGGGAGAGGCACAGGAGAAGGCTGGAGGGGTAGGAGTACCAGAGATGGCAGGGACAGTTTGTGGTCATAAGCCACATTACTTGCTCTTTGACAAATTAAGTATAATCTATTTGTTGGGCAAGGCAGATATCCCATCCATCATCATTCATCACCTTGGTACACATGGCATTTCCCCACCAATGACCTAAATGCAGCATGGTTCAATTTGGTACTTCAATGTTGGCTGTGCAATGTGCTTCTGCTTCAGTTAATGTGGCATTACAAAGTATGTATCTCAAGCCAAAAACAAAGTATTGGTCCTAATGCCCATTCTGTCACCTCCTATAAGTATTTCACTCCATTATTGTTTCCTAAGATCTGTCTGAGCCTACCAAAAAATTGAAAAATCCATTCTTGACATGTGCCACATTTTTCTAGCCAAGTGATTTATGTGCATATATTTAATGACTTCCATGACAGATTTACATCTGTTCAAATGTTTCCCTTTCATCATTCATCAACTACAGTGACTGACTAAGCCCCACTGTTCTACAGCAAAACCTCTACCTTGCTTAACCTCTTTAATTAACTTAGTGTGCAATAGAGTAACTTTCCTTTCTGCCAAGTGAAGGTATTTGTTGAAAATAATTTGATGGGGAGGGTGAGGGTAGGGTGTAAAGTAAAACTAAGTGCCTAATTTAGAGTTTGGCAGATGGGATAATCTGTGACGAACATGCCAAATAAAATATATATCCCATTCCTATCTCTGTACTGCAGTGCATTGCTTTTTTAAACTGTCTACTTACTGCAAACAGGATATCCATATTTATATACATGACATGAGTGATGTAGAATTATTATTATTCATGTGTCTCTCTGGAGTCTTGAAAGGCAGTCGCAGAAGAGCAGGGTCATTGGAATTAATATAAGATAATAAATTGTCCATTACAGCTGCCTCAGCTCAAAACTGTGGAGAGTACCAGATCCGATGTTAGAATGCCTCCATTAATGTTGCACAACAAGAATAGAATACTATTAATTGTGCTGCTTATATGTCTCACTTATTAATTAGTAGTAATTTTTATTTATAATAAACACACAAAGGGGTCGATTCCGATCCTGTATTTTTCTTTCCGTACGACTCGTATCCGTAAATTTTTCCATACGAATCGTACAAGTCCCGTCCGACTCATGAAGTACGATTCGTATGTGAAAAATACATACGGATCTGCCCTATCCGTATGAATCAGATCCGGAACAGTTGTACGAGACGGACCCGGACACTTTTCCGTACGAAGCCAAAAAATACAGTCGGACCGTACAAGTACGATCAGGACCGGCTTTCCGATTTACGAATTGTACGGAAAACTTCCCGTACACGGGGAATGACTTGTACATATGCAATGTCGGTGTATGCACCGCACATAGCAATGGCGGCGTATGCACCGTACATACACAATGTTGGTGTACGCACCGTACATACGCAATGTCGGTGTACGCACCGTACATAGCAATGTCGGTGTACGCACAGTACATACGCAAAAGCAGTGTACGCACCGTACATAGCAATGTCGGTGTACGCACCGTACATACGCAATGGCGGTGTACGCACCGTACATAGCAATGTCGGTGTATGCACCGTAAATAGCAATGGCGGTGTACGCACCATACATAGCAATGTCGGTGTACGCACCATACATAGCAATGGCGGTGTATGCACCATACATAGCAATGTCCGTGTACGCACCGTACATACACGACGCATGGGGGGGTGTGCCTGTATGACTCGTACCCCTGTACCGTACTGAACCACGGACACTGTAAAACAGCACAAGGAGGGTCTATTCGACTCGCACAACACCACAAAACACGTCTACAGTGCACAAAAAATGGAAATGACTGACCTGGACACATCCAAACAAGCAAACAGAGGGGCAAACTCACAACCACCCCTTATAACACACCCACCACAAATTCAAACTGAGGCCCACCCACAAATGGACCAATAAAAAGGGCCCACACACACAAACCATGAGCCTTTGCAACAGACTCACTGCAGCTAGATAGCACACACCAACAACTGCACCCATCAACCTTAACATATACACCTTCACACAACCTCCTTCACACATAGCCCCTCTTCACATTCAGACCCACACCATCACATTCAGACCCACACAACCACAACCATCCACACCCTCACCCCACACCATGCCCACAGACAAGAATCCAAAGTTCACAAGGGAGGAGCTGGAGATCCTTGTCAATGAAGTCATCAGAGTCGAGCCACAGCTGTTTGGAACATTGGTCAGACAGACCAGCATAGCCGAAAAATCACACCTGTGGCAGAGGATCGTCGATAGGGTGAATGCTGTTGCACCCATCAGAAGGACCAGGACTGAATACCAAGCCAGGTTGTACGATCTGCGGATGGCGGTAAAGCGCAAAATGAATGATGACTACGCCCAGAGCAACATCACTGGAGGTGGTGGGCCCGCAGACCAGTACATTTCCATCCCTGGGAGGAGAAGGTGATGGCCCTGCTTCCGCCGGTGGGAGTACATGGACTTCAAGGAGTTCCAGAGCCTGGTGAGTACACAAACAACTTAGGTAACATGGGGGTAATGGCATCCACACCCCAACTCCACCAAATGCACTCAACTACCCCCAAGCCCTCACAGGCCAGAACCACAGTCAAAAATAACGCTAATGTCACTAACATGTGTATGCCCCATTGAGAAAGCAAGGCCATGCTATGTTCCATGTTACACGAAGCACGAACCTAAGAATGGATGTCCGGTATGCTGGGAGGGGGAGTGGCACAAAGCACATTGTTGAACTCCAAATCAGACACAATTGCCCTCATCCCATATGGCCCAGGTACATACCCATGCACCATGCGTAATGCACAGGGATTGGGAAAGTACTGACAAGATAGCTCACACTCGGCCCGGGTGGAGGCAGCACAAGGCCCTCCTGTGACCAGTGCAAACACCAAGAGAACAAGGTCAGATATCTAGGACAATAACTCACACTAACTGTCATGGCAGCATGCTCCATGGGGGGACAGCTACATCAACTGGGAGCCCCAGGGCCAAATCACACTACACACACCAGCAGGCCCTGTCACACACACCCCTTACACAAGCAGACACCCCCGGGACAGGCAATGGATTTACCCACTGTCACAATGGACATGTAACACAACAACACCAATACCTTTGCGAAGAAGCATCCAAGCCAAAATTCTACATGTCAAAGACTCAGGAGAACATATCAATCTGTCCCCCGCAACATACCCATCCACAAGTGAACATTGAGGAGAATGCTAGGCACATACAACTACCTGGAGGAACAGTGACAACTTGAATGTGTATGAAACGTGCATGTTGCATGAAACAGCATTAACATTGTCTGTCTCTCACACACAGGGCAACGTGATGAATCTCACCCCAACAATGGGGGTGAAGATTCACAGTCCCTGGCTCGGGAGGAACCTGATCCCACCGGCAGCGACGCCTCTCAACACTCCGCGGATGACCCCGACCGACCTGGACCCTCTGGTGTCCAAGCCCCTGCAGAACCTGGTTCAGGAACATCTGTGCCAACCACCACCCCCATTCCTGCCACATCTCAGGAGACACCAAGGAGCCCTGCCCACAGTGAACAACTGAGCCAGTCTGACCAGGAGGGACAAGGTGCGGCGGGCACCCAGGAGGAGGCAGACAACACCGCCACTGCCATCCCTCAGGGGTCCCGTAGACCCAATGTGCCCACAACGGCAGGCCAGGCTCATGTGGGCTGGGGTGGTGGGAGTGGAGGCAGGCGGAGGCGGGAACCTGACCAGCCAGCTGAAGGGATCGGTATGTCACACATACACAACGTCATGGATGCATACCGGCGTGACACCAGGGAGTTCAGCCATGTAGTGGTGACCCTCACAGAGATCAAGAACCAGCAGGCCGAGCAACATGCCAGTCAACAAGAACACCAAGGATGGATGGAGGCAAGACTGGTTGAGCTCCTGGCGGTGCAAAGGGACATAAGCCATTCACTCCGTCGGATTGCCGACAACATGGGCAACCTGTTGCAGGGATTCTGCTTATACACAGAACTATGCGTAGAACCCCAGGACCTCAGTGAATTGTGGTGTACCAGAAACTCACCTCAGAACCCAGAACCCAGTATCCGGCTAGCATAAGTGTCCCATTCGTTATCCGAGATTTGGCTCGGCGGTCCCAATGAAAAGACAACCGAGAACAAGCGACTCAGTGTACTCTCAGGAATGGTGGGAATCGGAAATACCTGTTCGTATATTATTCTCACATCAGTCCACAACAAGAATAAACAGAGACACAGTGAAAATAAAAAGAGTTTATTTTTATAGACCACGTGTCCTCAGATGCAGTACTTTGGCTAATACAAGCAGACAAATGATTATAATTAAAACCATCAGCATCGTTACAATACCATAGAATATAGAAGGAGTGATCATGTTATAAATGACAGTGGATACTACCACCTTCCCTTTACTAAGAAGCTAATATTATTATTATGCTAATAGAAGTTCTCTTAGGCTTGAATAGGGGGACCCCATACCTCAAAGATCAGCTTAGTGAAATCACATCACAGGAGCATCAGGAGTCTTCTCGCAGGAAGGCTCGTCTTCGGTCTGAATATTAAACATGATGTCTGCAATATTAAAAGCACCAACTTTCAGGTATTCGCAGCTGCCTGTGTGTTATGGCTAAATAGTGGGTCGATCAACCTAGAGTGGAAAACATGCATTGTCTAACAACCCAGACTGTTTGTCACGCCATGTACAGACCGAGGTCGCTGCGCAGAGCTCGGGATGGTAACAACAGATTGCTTTCGTGTGAGGCAAAGCTCGAGTCAGCAGTTTGTTTAAACAATAACATGTAGATGCAGTGTCGTGCGCAAAAGCAGCAAGATGGCTTTCTAACATCTAACGTGGTTATGCTAACTTAACAATGTATGTACGTATTAAGGGATTCCTTACTACATGCCCCCTTGATCGAAGCACTAACCAGTAGGGAAGAAATGAGGGAACGCAGAGTTCAGATTCGACAGAGCAGAACAAGGCGTATTCAATTTGAAAACAAGTATCGGTTCAGACAAAGTTCGAAAACGAAAAACAAAAAGGGAGAAAAAAACCCAAACGTGGAAAGGAAAAAAAATGAAAAAATGGTGCGCTGGGCAGCAGTCCAAAGGCACAGGTAATATGCAAGACATTTGAGAAAAGACATATTGTACGATAGTTCACTCAATACATGAACGTGTACGCAGCATACGTGGCAACTGCTTCCAACAGAAAATCGTTTGCAGAGCCACTAAAAGTTTTAGCCATCCAGTGAAGCAAAGAAAAGGAACATACATGTTCTTCAATAAGCGGAGCCTCTAGCACGATCAGAGGGCAACCGACGTGTTCCTCCAGATAGCTCATATCCAAGAAGTCATAGGCAGCCCTTGCGATGTCCCAATTACCCAGGATACCATGCGCCGCACCACAGGCCATAATCCGAACACCAGAACAGGCAAACTCGTGAGACACTAAGGGCCTCATCAGTCGATCATAATCCGGCACCGGAGACACCGTGTTGGTTAAGCACAAATCCAGAGGCCATTCAAAGGGACAATCTAGGCAGTGAAAAACAGGTTGCATGCAGGTGAAGTAGGAATACCGGAAGGATAATCCATACGCCAGGCTCAAAGTCGCCAATGGCAGCGTACCATAACATTCAAGCATCCTGACACGAAGAAGATGCAGACGGGACAGGTTGTCGTGTGGCACAGAAAGAGCAGCCATTTCGTAGTATGAAAAGTAAAAGTAGCACACCTGCCACCAGCGCCAGAATCAGCGGGACACCTCCAAAGACGCTCGAGAAAATAGAATGAAAAAATGCCGGAATCACACCAAAAATAGTTTGGAAGGAGGTCACGAGGCCTGAGCCCACAAGTTTAAAAAAATGAGCCAGGCCGGTGGTGTACAGTAAGGTTAAAGGGAAGGAATAATGATGTCGTATTCAGATAGTCCCAGGGGACCTTTCCTGCCTTTAACGTTTGTAAAGTCCATGCAAACTGCATAACAGAACGTAACTGGTTTTGACCATGGTACAATACAGACATATCATCATGTACAATATCAACAATTGAAGAAACAATATTGTCTAATGTATAAATTCTAGAAGAAAGAGTGTTAATGCTGTTATCAATAACTGCTAATACCTTTTCCATATTCGCTTGATCAATAGCTCTCAATCTGGAAGCCGCCTTAATTTGCGACAATTTCCATACTTCGTTGTAAATAGCATACGCCCACCTTTTGGATCTGCCACCCACAGGACCTTTAACAAAATCATTCAAATCTATTTTGTCATGTAATCTTGATAAATGAACTTTGACAGATGCCAAGGTGGAATGTCGCAGCCAGGACTGACATAATTTCCCTACAGAGTAGGTAGTTACGGTATGAGATGACTCAAACCGAGGGTCTACGCGTTGCTGCGTATACCCCGGTTTCAGACCTAGAAAACGACGTTGACAGGTATCGGAACTGCTTTGCCAAATTAACCATCCTTCACTACTAAACTTCGAAATATTGAAAGATGTATTAGAAACCAATGACTGCAAAGCAGGAAGGGACAGATCTGTGTGGTTACCCCAACTTGGGTAGGCGCCCAGATCTGGAACAGAAGGGGAATTTATTTTTTAGAAGTGGCCAATCCGAAACAGGTGGTCTGGAAAATGGTTGAATTTAAAAACAACATATGATTTGGTACAAGACAGGCACGATGTAAAGCTTCAGTTCCCTGAACCTGCCACGGTTTGGAACCCCAAACCGATTTAAGATCAATAGTAGCCTTCCACAGATCATAACCTTTGATTGACAACTCGTCCATAAAGGACTTAGAATAGAGCAATTTGGTGTGTGTCAGTCTAACCTTCGAGGCAGACTCAGGCATCACTTTAAAATAAAAGGACGCCGGGTTGGAAACACTGAAATCAGTAAAATAAGTATACTTATCAACCAATGTAGGTGAACTGCCGAAAGATGGGGTGGGACAGTGTTCCCATTGGGTAAAATTTACAAAATCACGAAATGTGTTCGCTTTATGCAGGAAGTGATTGCCATAATGCTGAAAACAATACTGTTCTGCATAGTTAGCCGCATTCTCATACAAATCTTCTGCATCAAAAGTGGCATAATATTTTAAATCAGAAAACAGTGCTTCAATGGCATGAACATCCCAATCATCAGAACGAATGTTCTGCTTAACCACATCACCCATAGAAACACGAAATACATTAGGTACATTGATGACCTCTGTAGGACCATGAATTTGGAATTTAACAGCATCCCACGCAATTCCATCCAAAACGGGCCAGGCAGTAATATTCACAAAAGTCTGGTCCCTTTTCATGACGTGGGACGATGAGTGGGGAGCCAAAGTTCCATTGATAAGTCTAATTGTAGATCTTTCTTTAAGATAGTGGCCATTCACCAGACGGAAAAATACTATTACAAATCCAATGGACATAAACAAAAAAATACTTATAAGCACCAACCAGATGTATGTCCAAGGGGGAATCAAAAAATTTCTTTTGAACCAGCTAGCAAAAAAAGCAATGTTCGAAGGGGAAGTATGAGGCAATGAGTTAGTGTCAAAGGAGAAACGTGACTGGTCAACCGCCGTAGGTGCGTTCACTACCTGACTGAACGGGAGAGGCAGGCCGAGAGCCCTGTTTCTGCTGCTGCTTTCCCTGTTGTTTCGACCGCCAATTCTGTTTCAGAAAGTTTGGACGGTCATCCTTACCAGAGGCTTCCGCCTTACCCTGCTGCTTAATTTCGGGAGTTTTGATCACAGGCTTAACTCCTAAAGAGCTACGACCCAAATCTCTGTATGCAGACGAGATTATTTTCGCAAATTCCCGCGGCTTATCCTCATCAGCAACTTTCTTCAGTTCATTACGAACTTGGAACTGCATAGCATCACCCTTAAGGTTACACATTATCATGGTAGCCACCAGGTCAAACTGTCCGAGGAGCCGCATTCCTAATTCTATCGCAGACTCCGCACCGTGGTTATCTTGAACACGTTTAATAACGGAGGGCAGCACCGACATAGACGGAGTGCCAAAGCACTGCGAGTACGTCGCTGCAAAGACCTTGCCCCAGTTTACACAATCATCAATGTCGGGGACCAAGTCTTTAGGCAAACTAATGGTAAGGATCCTGTGTTTCTCCACAGGAGTAGTATTCGGATAAACCGCTTCTATTTGGTCAAATTTTTCAGCAAGCCAAAAGGGGAAATCATCCCGCGTTTGGGGGCGCTTGCCCATAACAGAATTAACCATAACAGGACTAATGACCACCGCGTGGTGGTCAGTAGGCTGTCCCGCAACAGCAGGTGCCCCCGCCTGCATATTGCGCGACACGTACTGTACCAACGCCCTATATACTGTAATAAGGGCAGTGTGTAGTACACGCAACTCAGCCACCGTCACCGTGAGGTAACGGGGATGAGGCGTAAATCCGGCTAGTACCGGCCAAGTGGCCCCTGCAATCGATAAAGGGCCCATTCTCGGTGGTATAACCACATGGGGAAGGGCGCCATTAAACCAAATAAGATGCTGCCAAGCAGATATTGGTATTTCCTGTGTCCTATACGGCGTATAGTTCGCTGGCACGGCAGTGGCAGTGTAAGAATGAAAGGTATTATCGTCCTCACTCACTGCCGGAATTGTCACCCAAGAGTAGAACAACTCATAAGGATGAGCCGCTACGGCTCCTACCACAAAGATGACGTTCATACCAGTGTCCGGCACCCCATACTGCGTCAAATGACGTTTCAGAGCTGCACGGCTATGCGCCACAATTTCTACCGCCATAAGGACAAGCTACACTCGAAGTAATCAGTAGCACAAGGGTTCAATAACCTTTTTAATGATCAAGCTTGAAGAAACCTATATCAACAGAAATAGGTAGGTTTAAATCCGTCAGACTTGTTATCCGGAAACAAGAATGAGGGTGTTGTGGACTAATATAAGCACTACTAAGGCGTTTCAACTCATAGACCAAACGTTAGGTACGCCATTTTGCAGGGATTCTGCTTATACACAGAACTATGCGTAGAACCCCAGGACCTCAGTGAATTGTGGTGTACCAGAAACTCACCTCAGAACCCAGAACCCAGTATCCGGCTAGCATAAGTGTCCCATTCGTTATCCGAAATTTGGCTCGGCGGTCCCAATGAAAAGACAACCCAGAACAAGCGACTCAGTATACTCTCAGGAATGGTGGGAATCGGAAATACCTGTTCGTATATTATTCTCACATCAGTCCACAACAAGAATAAACAGAGACACGGTGAAAATAAAAAGAGTTTATTTTTATAGACCACGTGTCCTCAGATGCAGTACTTTGGCTAATACAAGCAGACAAATGATTATAATTAAAACCATCAGCATCGTTACAATACCATAGAATATAAAAGGAGTGATCATGTTATAAATGACAGTGGATACTACCACCTTCCCTTTACTAAGAAGCTAATATTATTATTATGCTAATAGAATGTCTCTTAGGCTTGAATAGGGGGACCCCATACCTCAAAGATCAGCTTAGTGAAATCACATCACAGGAGCATCAGGAGTCTTCTCGCAGGAAGGCTCGTCTTCGGTCTGAATATTAAACATGATGTCTGCAATATTAAAAGCACCAACTTTCAGGTATTCGCAGCTGCCTGTGTGTTATGGCTAAATAGTGGGTCGATCAACCTAGAGTGGAAAACGTGCATTGTCTAACAACCCAGACTGTTTGTCACGCCATGTACAGACCAAGGTCGCTGCGCAGAGCTCGGGATGGTAACAACAGATTGCTTTCGTGTGAGGCAAAGCTCGAGTCAGCAGTTTGTTTAAACAATAACATGTAGATGCAGTGTCGTGCGCAAAAGCAGCAAGATGGCTTTCTAACATCTAACGTGGTTATGCTAACTTAACAATGTATGTACGTATTAAGGGATTCCTTACTACAAACCGTCCCTGTGCCACCAGGCAAAGACCACCACCAGCCACAGG
The DNA here is from genome assembly GCF_964204655.1 of Triturus cristatus. Taxonomy (NCBI): domain Eukaryota; kingdom Metazoa; phylum Chordata; class Amphibia; order Caudata; family Salamandridae; genus Triturus; species Triturus cristatus. The sequence goes on from NC_140591.1 coordinate 507,375,063, forward strand.
GAAAGAGGAGGAGGAGGATTCGTCCGACGGAGCGTCCCAAGCATCGTCAAGGCCTGCATCTGAGGGTCCCCCGAGGAAGGTGGGTCATCCACGGAAAAGACCGTGAGAGGCAGCGGCCCATCCACATCTCCCAAGTCACCTGGCCTGGCACCTGGCCTTCATGTGCGACAGCATCACCTCATTGACTGACATCATCTGCCACATGGACCTGCTGGTCACAGTCTGACCAATGATGCCAAACACTGTGGTCTGGACTCTGATGACTTCAAATGGCAAGGATCCCATCTCCCCCTGTGAACTTTGGATTCTATGGTCCCTGCATTGCACCTTTTTCTGTTCACAAATCACGCCCCAGAGCTATAATTAAATAATGAATACTTGAAATTGTATGTTGCAGTCATTTAGCAACATACATGTGGGGATATGTCAAAGTATGCCTGAGTGTGGAACTAACTCCAGCCATCCATGCACTTGGATCTGAGTCCGGTCGAGGACACACATGGGTCACAATGTATCACCAAATACAGACATGGAGCCCAATACTCACCCGTGATGGCCTCAAGCTGCTGAGGGAGGCTTGCAATACTGATCAGACAGAACAATTTGGAAGAGTATCATGAAGGTGTAGAGGTCATGGGTCATGTTGATGTGCCCGGGGAGGGAGTCGCAGGTCTGTTTGGCGAGGTGGGAGAACTATCTCCTGCATGCAGTTTTTATGTGGATGTGATGAATGGTGGTAAGGGCAAGGTGGGCTGCATGGAGTTGGGCCAACCGGGTGTTGGATGACAGACATCCAAGGTTTGTTTTGGGTCTGGGTTTGTGGACTGCCTCCTGAGTGTGGTTGAGGAGTCTGAAGGTGATCCTGCAGCAGACAGTGAGCCATTGTAGCTATCTCAGGTGGACGGTGATGTGGCTGGGGCGGGGGATGTTGAAGATGAGGTGTGCAGATGCACCCTGGATGTGGACAAGTTCTCCTGCAGTTTTGCTGTTGTTCTCCGTAGAGGCTGGTGCTGTAGTTGAGCCGGCTGGTGTCGTGGACCTGGGGGACGGTCTGTCTTGCCTTGGAGTGGATCTATCTGTGGATCATTTGCAGCATGCGGAGCGTGTTGCAGCATGAGGTACAGATGGTGTTGAGTTGCATGGTATTGTGAGCGATGGGTCCATGATGAACACCAGCTTGCATGCGTGGCCACTGGGTGCTGGTGCGGTGCCCAGACCAGTGGGGCACAAGGAGTGGACCCAGCCGTAAGGGGACAATCTTCAGATGATGACCTCAGTCCTGTCCAAGTCCAGCCTCAGGTGGCTGATGTACAGCCATTCGTCAACGGATCTCATGCCTTCTTGAAGTTTGGATCTGGCAATGGCTGGGTCTTTGGTGAGTTTGAGGAGCAGCTGGGTGTCAATGGCATACAAGATGATGATGAGGTCGTGTGCGCATGTGATGGTAGAGAGGGGGGTCATGGAGACATTGAAGATCATCACGCTGAGAGAAGAGCCCTGGGGCATGGGCCAGATGACCCGAGTGTACTGCATGCTGCAGGGTGGAGGCCGACTCCCTGGGCCTTGCTGGTGAGCTACTTGTTGATTTAATCCTGGGCCCTCCTCTGGATTCCAGTGTTGGAGATGTGTGAGCTGACAGTGTGGTAGCACATGGTGTTGAATGCCGTTGAGAGGGCAAGGGGGGTGGGCTCACCATTGTTGAGCAGGGCTAAGTTGTCATTGGTGTTGGCAATGATGACGGTTGCAGTGGTGTGATTACTGTGGAAGATGGTCTGGTTCCGGTTGCCTGGAGCTGTTTGCGTGGAGTAAGTTTGTCAGTTGCTCGTTGAGTGTCTTCCTGATTACATTTGCTGGGTAGGGAAGCAGGGTGATGTCCCAGGAGATTCTGCGGGACTGCCGTCCATTGTTTAACAAGGGCCTGGGTGTCTGCATGCCTCCAGCTCCCATGGAATGTGGCTAACTCAAAGGAGACATTCATGACGCGCTGGACGTGGGCTTCAAGGATGGGGAATGATGTGGTTGAGAATTGTGGATGTAGGCCTGGAGATCTGTAGATGAGTGTTACTCTGAGGGTTGCCAGGGGGTTGGTGCTAAACCGGATTTGTGACTTTGAGGGTGTACTTGGGAATAAATTGCAATTCATCCTCCGGGATTGTTGGTGCAGTCCCTGCGGGTGATCTTGTATCCGTCTGAGATGGCAATGAAGAAGTTGTGTGCTGAGGATGCTTTTGTCCAGGTTACTGTCATGAAGGTGATGTGTGGGGCTGTTGTGTTGAGGAGGTTACAGAGTCCAATAGCGTGCTGGTGGATGGAGTGGGTGTGGAGTTGGAGGCACATGACCTGGTTGTTCTGACAGGGTCTGGTAGGCTGGGCAGCGCTGTGTAGGCAGTTGGTGTTGCACACTCAGCATGCGAAGGTGTCGTGCGTGTGCTATGGGGTTGCCTGATAGCAGGCGGTTGATTGTCTGGAGGACATTGCATGGAGGGTGGCTGCAGCATGAGCCTGTTGTGTGACGTGGGTCATGCAAAGACCAGAGGGTCGTGCACTGTGCACGTTGCAGGCGCAGGCGGTCCTGCATTTGGCACGGCGTTGGCGCAACAGTGGCACAGAAAAACTGCTGACTGCATTTAGAATGGGTGGAGGGGGAAGGGAGGCGCATTTTGGAGGTGTGTGGGATGCAGAATCTGGGCACTCAGTGGGGCGGTGCCGCAGGTGAGGCAGCAGCAGGCTGAAGGGGTGAGAAATTAGGCAAAAAGTAGCACACAAAGACAAGGAGGTCAGAAAGGCACAGTGCAACAGGTGTATGTAAAGGAAGGAGTGTCAGGTTACTCATGGGTCACTCCGAGAAAATGATTGAAAAATCCCCAGAAATTACGGACACAGGATCAGGCAACAAAATGCGGAGCTGTGCACAGGAGGCACATCGTCAGCAGGCGTTGATGTCCCGTTGTGGGGAGCAACCTGCACAAATACATACACAACCAGGTACTTCATGCACAATAGATATTATCAGCCATGAAGAACTGCATGCATGTTTCCGAAGTACACATACACTCATATGCTCAATCTTTGACTATTATGCCATAGATGACGCATGCAAACTGAGAGCTGCACTGACAGAGGTGAGGCACTTTGGATTGTGCTGAACACCTTTATTCCACAAACACACACAAAAGGAAATGCATCCATATGAACAGACTCACAAGTCAGTTAACATAACATGTGGGACATAGGCCTGACCCCCCCTTCACAACACGGATGATGTAAATCCCAATGAACTGGCACACAAGTTAAGGGGATGAGCCAAACACATCCTGCTGCACACGGAGAGGCTGCAATTCCCCATAGAGCCTGTTGTTGTGATGTCCCACACTATGTCCACCCGTAGCATCCGCAATGTTTCAGAGGCAAGGTTTACACACATTGATGCCTTCATCAGACGCCACACTCCACTACAGATGACTATCAAGAAGGGTGACTTACATGTCATGGGAGTGATGCTACATGTGATATGCTCCATGGTGAGAAGACATGTATGCATGGTAGCACAACATGCACAGAAGCAGGCCCACACATTCCCAACCCGTACCAACACCAAAAAGCCTTGCTGCAATCTTTACCAAAACGGACATTTCCACATGTCCGTGCATGGAACGCTGATTCAGCATACGTTGTAATCCTCATGAGGAATAGCAGGAGGACAACAATGACACAAGCAGACAACAGGCGCAAAAACCTAGGAATGACAGAGACACACAAGAAGTCAACTGAGACAATTCTCACCGCACACATGAACATTTACGAAACATGAACAATGTTGCGCACATGCAAATTTCAAAGAAAGTCTCTCTGCTAAACTGTGTGGCATGACATCATCACTCGAGTGACACATCTAAACACACATCAAAGTCACCTTGCATTCAGTCAGTTGGACACACACATTGCAACACATGCCACTCAATGCTACAAGCTTGCACACTCATACCCAGTGACTCACCATTATGAGAAGAAGTTGACTCCGGATATCATCCTCCTCCTCCTCATCACTAGCCTTGTGACCAAGCTCTTGATCCTCCACGGGTGGATGTTCCTGCTCATCCGGATCCAGGATGAGTGGCACTGCCTTCTCAACTGCCATGTTGTGCAGCATGCAGCACACAAGGAAGATTTGGCAGACCTTCTCCGGTGCATATGGGAGGGACTCGCCTGTTTTGTCAAGGCACCGGAATCGGCTCTTCAGGAGTCCAAACGTCCTCTCAATCACTCGCCTGGTCTGCCCGTGTGCATTGTTGTACCGGTGATCTGCAGCTGTTCTTGGGTTGTGGAGAGGTGTCAGCAGCCGTGGCATGTTGGGATAGCCAGAGTCCCCTACATGGAAACATCATGTAAATAAGTGGGTCAGGAGATGCCGTAAGAGACAAAGATACCGCAACACAAAGGACAAAAAGAGTATACCCACCAACAAGACATGCTCATTCGTTGTGTATCCGCAGCATCATTTGTGGCACCCTGCTATGCCTCATGATGTAGGCATCGTGTGCTGATCCTGGAAAACGTGCACAGACATGGGAAACCAGCATGTTAGCAAGACACACCACATGGGCATTTATCGAGTGGTAATGTTTTCTATTGCGATAGGCTTGCTCCTGTGCCTGTGGTTGTACCAAAGCCACATGTGTCCCATCAATTACATGGGACATCCCTCCCAGGGCATAGAAATCACCCTTCACATCTGTCAACTCCTCAGGAGTAGGAAATTTGATGAATTCATCAAGGTGGTCCAACAGGGCTGCCAAAACATCACGCAGGACACGGCTGAACATTGTCTGTGACATCCCACCAACATCAGCTATGGTCAATTGAAACGTACCTGTGGCAAAAAAATGTAGGGCTGCCATCACCTTCATCTTGGGGGTCAGCGCAGTAGGATACCTGTGTCGCGGTTGGAGGTGTGGTGCCAGCTTGTTTGTCAAGTCCTCAATCAACTGGCGAGTGAATCTGTAATGGCGGATGCAGGCACGTTCCCTCATGGCACCCAAGTCTGGCATTGGTCTTGGGATAGGCGGTGCCCTGCAAAACATTGTTTGGAAGAATGAATATTGAGAGTCAGGCAACATCAATGAACATAGCACATGCTACACTGCGAATACACATCAGGTAACTATGGAGTCGGGTGTGTGCAATACTTCCAGGACACATATGCCAGCTTGCTGGCACTCCTACAAAAAGCCAGATACACCTGTTTATTGTCAAGTCTACATGACATGCCCTGAAATGAGCTGGGGTCCAGTCTGAGTGAACAGCCAGAGATATCACCGGAGTGACACACAACCACATAGCTGCATTGGAAGGATGTCATCTCATCCAGACAGCTGACTGCAAGGCACACGCACAGGTCACATGGAATGTCAAATGTACATATCAAACACATTGCGATGAAGGGGTACACGTGACAACAGGAAAACACAGCCATTGAGACAACGCAGACATGTATGCCTGGGAAAATATGATGTCCAATGCACACAGATCCTACAGCCATGGGAATACACATGTGGCATGGTGTGCATAGATGTGTGCCATGCCCATCTCCGCACAGACCCATGTTAGATGCACCAACAGCAGATGCAGTTGACGGAACACTGACAGCAAGCTCATGGGAACACATGACACACACCTGACATAGTCACAAAGGGGCACGCTGATCGTGACATGTCAGTTGATAGAGTGTCCCTGTCCCTGACATCAGGAGACAGGTGCGGGTGTTGTTGACTGTGCCATCCCACTGCTGCTGTGCATGACACAGTTGGACTACAGACACACATGTGTCAAGTGTCAAGGTGATGTGTGCCACATAGTGCCCCATCACACATGACATGTGTCCACAGGTCATCACACATCAATTGTGCAACTAGATGAGATAACCTGTGCAATATCACTGTCTGCCGCACCTAGGGCCTGCAAATGTAAGTATGCAATGACAAGTACTTAATGGACATCCTTGTGCGACTCGTAGCCCTCCATTCCTGGCATGTGTACGCCTGTATTACCATTGTAAGCATGTGAAACGCAACGTACAACTATTGGCGTAGGTGTACGTGTGAAACGCACCGTTCAACTACTGCGTACATGTAAGTTTGAGAAGCACCGTTCAACTATTGGTGTAGGTGTACGTGTGAAACGCACCGTACAACTATTGGCGTAGGTGTACGTGTGAAACGCACCGTTCAACTACTGCGTACATGTATGTTTGAGAAGCACCATTCAACTATTGGCGTAGGTGTACGTGTGAAACGCACCGTACAACTATTGGTGTAGGTGTACGTGTGAAACGCACCATTCAACTATTGGCATAGGTGTACATTTGAGAATCACCGTTCAAATATTGGCATAGGTGTATGTGTGAAACGCACCGTTCAACTACTGCGTACATATACATTTGAGAAGCACCGTTCAACTATTGGCATAGGTGTACGTGTGAAACGCACCGTTCAACTACTGCATACATGTACGTTTAAGAAGCACCGTACAACTATTGGCGTAGATGTACGTGTGAAACGCACCGTTCAACTACTGCGTACATGTACGTTTGAGAAGCACCGTACAACTATTGGCGTAGGTGTACGTGTGAAACGCACCATTCAACTACTGCTTACATGTACGTTTGATAAACACCGTTCAACTATTGGCGTAGGTGTACTTGTAAAATGCACCGTACAACTATTGGCGTAGGTGTACGTGTGAAACGCACCGTTCAACTACTGCGTACATGTACGTTTGAGAAGCACCGTTCAACTATTGGCTTAGGTGTATGAGTGAAACGCACCGTACAACTATTGGCGTAGGTGTACGTGTGAAACGCACCATTTAACTATTGGTGTAGGTGTACATTTGAGAAGCACCGTTCAACTATTGGCGTAGGTGTACGTGTGAAACGCTCCGTTCAACTACTGCATACATGTATGTTTGAAAAGCACCGTACAACTACTGGCATAGGTGTACGTGTGAAACGCTCCGTTCAACTACTGCGTGCATGTACGTTTGAGAAGCACCGTACAACTGTTGGCGTAGGTGTACGTGTGAAACGCACCATTGAACTACTGCGTACATGTACGTTTGAGAAGCACCATTCAACTATTGGCGTAGGTGTACGTGTGAAACGCACCGTACAACTATTGGCGTAGGTGTACGTTTGAGAAGCACCGTACAACTATTGGCATAGGTGTACGTGTGAAACGCACCGTTCAACTACTGCGTACATGTACGTTTGAGAAGCACCGTATAACTATTAGCGTACATGTACGTTTGAGAAGCACCGTTCAACTATTGTACTTGTGCCAGAGGAGTACGTGTGAAATGCACCGTACATCCGCAATCATCGTGTGTGCACGCTTCATTTCACCATTGTACTTGTGCCGTAGGGGTACGTGTGAAACACACCGTTCACCCGCAATCATCGCGTGTGTACGCTTCGTTTCACCATTGTACTTGTGCCGTAGGGGTGCATGTGAAACGCACCATACCTGTGTGTGGATTTCAAAATTACATAGGGGACACATAAGGGACAAGTATTAGGCCCTAAATGCATGCTGGCTGTCATGGATACTGAGTTTTCAGTTGAAATGTGTCCATCAGGTGTCCTGGAACAGTCGGTTGGCCACAAAATACAATGTTGCAAAGTGGTTTTTGACTTGACATGATGCTCAAAATTTGAACGATGCGAATGCGTGTCATAGGTGTATGTTTAAAGGGATTGGAGTAAACGTACAATGCAAATGTGTCTGACCAATCACTATGTACTCCTCAAAATGAATGCCCCTCAGCAAGACAGATATAAGGCAGCCAGAACCCATGAGAGGGCACTTGCCTGCACAACTTTCCAGTTGACCACACTGCTGCTCTCTCTGCTTCCTCTGGACCATGTCACATACTGTGGAGAGGGCCCAGCCATTCACCCTGGAGGAGAATGAGGCATTGCTGGACGTCCTCCTCCCACAGTACCCCAAGCTGTATGGGAGACCAGGGGAGCAGGTGAGTGCTGACTCCACTACCTTTCCCTATGCACCTGTTGTGTGACTGTCACTTCTGGCATTGTGTCCAGGTATGACAGACATGCAATGTTGTTTAGAGTGGGTCCCAGGGGGGGACATGCTTATGTCTCTCATGCAGAGCATGAGTAAGTTCCTGTGTGCACTCCTCACTTGCATTGTGCTTACTGTGACATTCACTGCATAGTGCATGACATATTCAGCCTGGCAAATCCTTGTTGGCTCTTTTTCCTATTGTCCTGAGGTGATTCAGTGGACCCCCCAGTGTGACAGGTGACTGTACCCACAGATGTGTATGAGTTGAGTGGACCTGTGGTGAGAGTGTCCAAATGATGTGTATGACCTCATGGACATTGATGTGTGTGAATGTTCCTTGTCATGTGGGTGAGTGTCTATGTGAAGTGTTGCACGACAGCTGCATGGAGGAGGCAACAGATTTACCCATCTGATGTGACAAGTAAGCCATGCTGTGTGTCTGACTTGCAGAGCTGGCACGACACCTGTGACACCCCACTGGCAAGTGGCACATGTGCAGAGTGAGGGTTGTATCCACTGTTGTGACTGACAGGCGAGTGATCTGTGCCTGGGTGTGTCTGTCTAGTCTGCTGAGGGTGCGTCAGTGGAGTGGGACATGCGACTGCTTGACATGTGCTAGCCATCAGCCTTCTGTTGCTTGTGCTGCACAGTGTGTGCCATGATCAGTGAGTGTGTCACACCCCTCATGCCACCTGTTGACTTTCAATGCCATGTAGTGCATTGGGGCTTGCACACAGACCAATTTCTTATTGTGAATGATGCAATTCCTGTCAGCATCCTATGCCCTGTTCAACATTTTAAAGATGTTCAAATGTGTGTCTCTGGGACATGGAGCAGGTGTGTTGATGTTGTGTCACTTTGTCATCCTGACAGGTAACTGCCTACGAGAAGGGGGAGATCTGGAGGGACATTGTCAGGGCTGTGAGATCTGCGGGGGAGCGTAGTCGGAGCCTGCCCCAGGTCCGCAAAAGGTGGCAGGACATCCGGTGCTGGACCCGGCGGATCGCCCGGGTCAAGCTGGGGATCGACACTCCTCGCTCCCATGGCGGGCACCGACGACTGACCCCCCACATGAGCCGTGTCCTGGCAGTGGTATTCCCTGACCTCGATAGGCAGTTACAGGAGAGACTGCAGCAACGAGGTGGTAGGTACATGGCTGTTTGTTGTGTTATGTGTCATCAGCTTTTGGAAGTGCTCTGTAGCCTGGATACACTCCCAGAGTTTATATGTGCAGTGCATTTTCTGTTCCCCAATGTCACCTGGTGCTCTTTTTCATCCCTTCCCCTCCTTGACATGTGTCCCCTGGTCTGTGTGTAATCACATTTGCACATGGTCATCTAAGGTTCCAGTAATTCTAAGTGCACATTGCTTTCTGCATCATGTGGGAGGGTGGTCTGTGACTTGATTTGGTACCTTGCCTGTGCCATGACCTGTTCACTATGTTGGGGGGCCATATTTGTTGGCACTGATGATTAATCTCAAAATAGGAGTGTGAGGTTTCAAATGAACACTCTTGCAGCATGCATGACCAATGTTGTGGCCTCAGGCATGATGTGCATGAGTGTGAGATATGCATAGTGCCATGACGGTTGCTGATGGTACAGTCAGCTCATTCCAGGAACACAGAGCAATGTGCCCACTACAGTCCCCTGAGACACCCTGGCCTCCTAATCATGTGTGTCATCCAACACTGTGCACATTCTCTGTGGGTTCAGCATACGTCTGCCTCTGCGGCATTGTTCCCTGGCCTAGTTTGTATTTTTTGAATGTGTGCTACATGTGTCCACTGGACAAGGATACACCATTTTGCTTGTGCATACTCACACTGGGCAGTGCCTGTGTGGCTATTCACAACAATCTGTTGATGGTTGTTTGTCACAAATATGTGTTGCCAGCCCCAGGAGGTGATGTTGTGTAAATCTAGCAATTTTTGCTGCACAGTTTTTGTTACCCTGAATAAGAGGTGTCACTTCTTGATTTGTATCAATCACATTTACTCAGGTATGGGTGGTTGTGCGGGAGAGGCCTACATGGGCATCCCTGATTTTTCCTTGCCAGGTCTCACCTGTGTGTGAGAATTGGCTGTACACAGAATCACCGTGCAGTGCCCCTGTGATGCTGGCCAGTGATTAATGTTCGTGCTTTGCAGCCTATGTCATTTTTTCAAAAACATGATTCCTGCTCATTCAGTTTTTGCACCTGTGTGTGTTTCAGATGCAACACAGTTTGGACTTTGTGTGCTGACATCTGTGTGGACATTCTGGCTTGCCATGAGGGTGTCTCCACAGTACAGCTATGCTTTTTAACAACCCAATTGCAGGCACAGTAGCTTATGCATTGTCCTGGGTGTGGACATTGGTGCCACTCCAGATGACAGGCGGTAGGTCATATGTGTAGCCAACTGTGTAATCAGGTGATGGATGGCCATTTGACAACTGACATAATTCAAGTTGTTACTCTAAAAAAATTGTACCTTGGCACTCACAGCACTTGTCAACAGTTCTTCATCTTTTAAATGTGGTAATTTGATGATTTGTGTTGAGAACACTGATGTGCCTGCATGAAATATATCTCCCAAGGAAGTGCACACCAAACGACATTTCCACTTTCATGGAACACGCTGGCACCTTTGCAAAGAAGCCACTGTTAGAATTAAATGGTGTTGCAGATTCTCCATATACATGTTCCCACAGTGGTCTTGATTTTGTGAGACTCCTTTGTTGTTGGTGATACAAACTAACAAGTCTCAAGACATCCAGACCTCCGTGGGCCCATGTATATGTACTTTCTGCAACACCATTCATTTCTGACAGTGGCTTCTTTGAAAAGGTGCCAGCTTCTTCAATGACAGTGTAAATGTAGTTTTGTGTGCACTGCCTTGTGAGACATATTTCATGCAGGCACATGAGTGTTCTTTTCACGAAATGGCGAATTGGCACATTCAAAACATGTCGATTGTGTCAAGTATTGTGAGTCCCAAGGTAACAACATTTTATCATTTTGTGTTCCTGTTGGACTTGGCCCTTCTGGCAAGTTCACCCCCAGAACTTTTTGCATTATCCTAGCCTTTTTCCGGTGTTGTACTAGTGGATTTAGGCCTCTAGGCGCTTTCCCACTGTGTCCCAGTGGAGAGCGCGTGCGCTCTGGGTTACATTGAGTGAGACTTTCCTGCCCTCCCATAGGAATGCATGGGGGATCTGAGTGACCATGTTAGTTCCTGATGCGTGGGGAGTGCAGGGCCGAGTTTGGTATGTGCGGACTCGTGTGATGAAATGCTGCGCGATGATGTGTGCGTCATCCATGTACATAGTGTGGAAGTGCCACTTCTAGAAGTGGGCATTTCTGTGTGCAGTGTGAGATATGTGCCTTGTCTGGCGATTGGCTGGCTGAGGTCTTGTGATGGGCTAGGGAATCCCCAGAGTCAGGAGGAGTCGCCCAGTGGTGAATGTAGAGAGCTGCATGTGGATGAGTGGGAGGAGTACACCTAGGACCTGAATAGGGCTGGGCTTTCCCCACACAATGCTGACTCCGCCCCTGTTGTGCGACTGATGACCCTGGCCTGCCCTGTGAATAGGGAGAGGGGCTGAGCAAAACAAAGTGCTCAGGAACCAGTTGCATCTGGTTTGCCCCTCCCCTGCACCTTGAGACAACGGTATTAGGTGTATAAAAAGGGGCTGTGTCCCCTTACAAAATGTTCTCCTTTGGATCCTGAAAGAGGGGGGCTTGCTGCCGGTGGGGCCCAGGAGGGACCGCCATGGGGGCTACCTCCCTGCTGGAGGGCCCTGTGTGCTGGCCCCTGGGCCCTACCTTGCCCCCCTGGATGCCTTCAGGACCTTTTGGACCCTTGTGATTTTCCTTTTACCTTGCCACGGCTTGATGCTGGCCTAGCGCCTTGGGAGCGCTTTATTTTCCTTGCAGCAAGGTGCTTTTCTGGTCCTAAGGGAGAGCGCTTAATTATTCCAGGAGCGTGTGCTGCGTGGCACTGTGCCGCTGCCCCTTGTCCGAGGGAATCCCAGTGCGAGGGATTCCCCCAGTGATGCTGTTGGAGCGGGTGCCCACCCCGCGTTCTTGTTAATGTGGCCGCGTTATGGCCGCCTGCTGTAATTAATGGAAAGCGGGTGCCCACCCCGCTGTATGTGACACTTATTTGATTGTTGTGGTGCGCGGGATCCCACCCCGCTTTAACCTTTGAAAACCGAGGGAGCCTACCCCTCATATGGCCGACATCGAGAAATCACCGCCGCGGCCCTTGCTGAAAACCGGAAGTCAGGCAGGCCCGCCCGTGACGTGGGCGGGGCCTGCAACCAAGCCGGAAGAGGCCGGCGTGAGTGCGTGGTGCGGCCGGGGCTCCCATGCTAGAGGGAGAGCCCCGCGTCGCACAGACAGCGAAGAGGAGAGTTGCCCCCGATGCTGAGGGCACGAGGGAGAACGGGAGCCCACCCAGCCTCCCAGAGCTGAGAGAGGAAGTCCCGGGCGAAGACAGCAGCGCGGGGCGCCCAGGAGTGAGGGAAGCCCCGCGCCGCCTTAGCAGTGCTGCCGCAAGAGAGGTGGGAGCCCACCCCGCTCTCGCGACGAGAGGAGAGATGACTGCTGCTGCCGGAGTGTCAGGAGCAGCGCCCGAAGAGCCCGGTGAGTGGGGCTGTGTTTGGGGTCCAGGGAGGGGTGAGAACGAGTCCCCCCCAGGCTGCCGAAGTCCCGAGAGTGCCAGTGAAGGCACAGTGTTCCGGTTTCCTGGGCGGCCCCGTCTGGCAGCGGGTCGCCCCCACGATGGGACATGGTCATTCTCGAGCCCAGAGAAGGCTCCAACGAAGGGGCACAATTGTTTTTAGGGCCCAGAGAGGCTCCAACGAGGCGGGCATGGTCGGTATTGTATTTTTAGAGCCCTGTGTGGCTCTAGCGATGGGGCAAGTCTATTAGTATTTCAGAGCCCTGAATGGCTCCACCGTTTGGCCAACTTTGTTGAAAGGGCCCCTGTGGGGGTCCCGAGGGCCCGTGTCGCCCCATATTGCCAGTGTTCTCCAGCTGCCCCACTTTGCAGGGGTCAGCTGCAATGTTTGGGGACATGGGAGTTTCTTTAGAGCCTCTGTGGCTCCAACGCTATGGTGATATGTCGTCTTAGAGCCCAGGTGGCTCCAACGTCTTGGACACTGTTTCAGGGGCCATTGAGAGCCCATGCCACATGTTACTTCCCCAGCTGCGCAGCACTTAGTGCCAGCTGCAGCGTTTAGGCCCTGTTCTTGTCCCCAGCTGCCCAGCAAGTAGTGGGCAGCTGCTACGTTTAGGTTCTGGTGCGACCTGGACTCTAAGGTGATTTTGGTGCTAGGAAATGTACTGTGTAGTATGTTTTGCGCACCCTGGGTTCATTCTTATGGTGTTAGGAAATGTACTGTGTGTAGTATGTTTTGCGCACCCTGTGTCTTATACCTCTAAATGTGGTTATTTCTGCCTAGGAGGTTGTTTTACCTGTTTAGGTTTCTGTTAGGGAGATTGTACTTCCCTGTGCGATGTATGCCCCTAGTATAGTTTTACTTAGGTGGTTAGGTCTAATGCGTTAGACTAATGAGAAATTGCATAATGTGATTTATGCCCCTGTGATGGATGCAGGATAGGTTTTATACCTGATGCTAGTGTGATGATGCTGAGGTCATTATTGCGACAGTAGTTACTGGTTGTGCTCTACAGTAATTTTATATCCTATGTTCTAAAGTGCTAAGTTCTAAAAGTGCTAATTCCTGACAGTGGTCCATGTGGCCCTATCCCCTGTACATATAATCCCTTGTAAAATTCTGCCCAGTGCCAGTTGGCACAGTGTAAATTGTGTGAATATTATCTAATGTGTTTTGGTATAATACAAAGGCTATTTTTATATAATACCTTGTGTGGAGTTTCTTTTGTGGTGGTGAGGTTCTGTAGCGATCCAAACCCGTGAATTCGGTATCGTAGTACTGACACGATTTTGCTACCAATGAACCGCAAATGATCCATTATATACATGACAGTGTTTTCGCTGCGCAACTAGCATGAATTCACTGGAAAATAGGGCATTCTGTCACTAAAGTCATGGCACCCATTTTAGTTACGGCATCCATTTTGTTTCTTGCCCTCACATAGTCAATGAACGGACGATGACCCCGGCAGGATCACCTTGTTAAGGACACGTAAGCTCGAGCCCCGAGAAAGGCTGACGCTACATGACTAGGCAGAATCAAGCTGCCTCCCTTGCCTGAGGCCAGTCCTGCTATACTGGTTCTCGTGTCCATTGTCCTGACTGAAAGGCCGAAGACGATTGCCCTGCCCGTTTATGATCCATAAACACCTCTTATCCTACATTTCAATCCTTTACACCTGGCTCTGCTCCTTTCCTTCTGGGCTTTTACAATGGGGAGGTTACAATTTTTATGACGGGGAGGATCAAGTAGAGAATGAAGAACTGACAAGAGAGCCTGATCGAATACCGAAAACCTACAACTAATCATTGTTTGATATTTATTTATTATCTGTTTGGGATACCGGGTTGGGCATGAGAAATATTCGTGTAATGTTGCCCCAAGACATTTTTCTTGTATTTAAGAAACAACCCACTTAATGCAATTCGAACAGTCTCCTAGATTCTGCCTCGGGGTGGTTCCTATGATTTCTGTGTCCCTGCAGTAAATAAACCTTGGTCTTTGACGCCGCCATCGAGAAGCCCGTGTCTCTGTTTATTTGTGCACCGGGACAGGGGGAACTCAGGGGTCTTCGGGTGTTGTTTCCCTGACACCTCTGGACTCTTAAAAGTCCAGAACCTCAGTGGGCCTTGGGTGTTGTTGCTGGGTGCGCACGCAAACGCTTTACACATTGCCTCCGGGATAAGCCTGACTGCTCGTGCCAAGATACCAAGGGGGTGAGCAGGGGTTATCTTTGGCGTGTAACTCCCCAGCCCTGACTAGAGTGGTGGTTTCTGCCTGGCTTTGGCGCAAGCCCCAGCCAACCAGAAATCCCATTTCTAACAGTTCCAAAGTACTTACAGGTCTCTGAGTGTGGTGACACCTTGAGTATTGAGGTGTGTCAGTTTACGTTGGATGCACCACTACTGTTTC
Source organism: Triturus cristatus (assembly GCF_964204655.1). NCBI lineage: Eukaryota > Metazoa > Chordata > Amphibia > Caudata > Salamandridae > Triturus > Triturus cristatus. The sequence continues at coordinate 507,390,223 of NC_140591.1, forward strand.
TTTCAGGGTAAACAAGAGGTGGCATGACTTAATTGTATTGCTGTGCTCACCGGTTTACAGACACTAGCTTCACAGTGTATTTCTCATTCAAGTAGTGGCCTGGTGTGTTCTTTTTTTCCTTGTGTCCAAGTGGCATAGTGGGTCTACCAACTGGGCAGTACAGAGCTTACATATGTGCAGAGTAATGTAGCTGTTACTCATGATGCATTGCCTTATATGCACTGTGACCAATTGTTTTTGTGCTCATGTGTTAGATGTATACAGGTGACTGATGCATTTCGGTTTCTTCTCCTTGCCCACAGCATCATCATCCGCAAAGGAGGGAGACACCTGCACAGACCTGGAGGAGGGACCCAGCGACAGTACCACCAGTGCTGTAGAGTCAGGAGGAGCCAGTGGCACGGAGGGCCAGGGGAGTCAGTCAGAGGACCTGTCTGGACACGATACCAGCTACGACGCCGACGGGTCTGACGCTGACCTCCTGGGGGAGGCGGAGGCTGCAACACCACCTGGCAGCATCCCCACATCTGTCCCCGCCTCCTCCGTTACCATCTCCACCCTCCCAGTTGCTCCCGTCCCTTCTGTTCGTGCAGAGGCCCACCATGTCTCCTTCGGCCCAGGCACCGCACCCCCTGCCCCTGTCACCCCTTCTGCCCTTAGTGAAGAGTCTGTGGACATACTGCGGCAGTTGCAGGTTGGGCAGGCATTGGTGCTGAATGTCCTCCATGGACACACTAAACTGCTCACACAGATCGTGTCATTCATGGAGGGCATGTCAGCAACGGTGTCTGACCAACGCAGGATTCTGCGGTCCATGGACTCTTCCCTGATGGCAGCAGTTAGTCTTCTGCAGCGCTCCGTCCCCCCCTACCCCAGACCCATCCACACTTCCCTCTCCCATGCCAGTCCAGCGCACACACAGACAGTCACGGGCACGCACCCCACCAGACACAGCCAGCACACCCCCAAGTAAGGCAAAGCGCACACCTCCTGGCATGCACACTCAGGGGGATGTAGGCACACCCACAGGGTCTGGGGACAGACACCATACACGCAGCCACAGTCGCAGTCCGCAGTCCTCACAACCCTGTTCCTCCAAAACCACTCCCCTTGGCTCCCCTGCCAAACTCTCACCAAAGAATATCTTTATGGGTGAGCTGGACCTCGCCCCCACTAAGCGACTACCCCACAAGCGGGTGAGGAAGTCCCCGGGCATGGGAGTTGAGTCCCCCACCAGCTCGACCCCCTCCCCCAAGAGCGCTGCACTCCATCCCTCACCCACAACGCCCACTGTTGACCCTGGGCAATCCTCAGGTGCAGGTGTTCGGATGGAGGCACTGGCAGCGGTGTGCAGCGCCGAGCTCACCTCCACCTTCGTCGCTGCCCCGCCCGCTGTGGTGGAGACATCCCCCCCTGCACCCGCCACACCTACCCTTCCCCCTCCTGTCCCTGCGGTGCCTGGTACTGCCACAAATGATGCCCCCCCTCGATCGACAAACCTTTAGGTTCCTTTGTGCAGGCAAGCTAGGGGTAGACGCGGTCCCCTACGTCCCCCTTGGACTTGAAATATGGACTGGCCATTGGCCTCTGTACATAGTCTATTTTTCGTTGTTTTTTTTTAGTGCTGAATAAAGCCTTTATTTTTACTTTCAACACTATTGCATTTCAGGTACTTGATGTTGGTGCTGAGGCTCCTGGAGTTGGTGTTCTGGTAATGTGTTAGGGTTCAGAGAAATGTTTTTGTATGATGGTCATGAGGTGGTCCATGGTATCTGTGTGCCATCACAATGTCTCTGCAAAGAATCATTCGTAGTGTGTGTTACTTTTGTTTAGAGACATTGTCCCAAGGAGTGTTCCTTCCTCTGTGGCACCTGACATCTTCCCTGCAAACAGTTGCACAATTGTTGTGCTGACCTGTGTCAACATTTCCTTTGTTGGTAACGGATCCCTTCAACAATGCCGATGCCTGCTCACTGATGTCTCCTGCTGAATCGTCTGTGCCATCCTTGCTAGTCACTGTACTTGTGTTTTGAGTATGTCGAAATGCCTTCATGGACAAATTCCCCCTTTTCAGCACTATGCATGTGTGTAATCACGGCCTACCACACAAATGGTACTTGTTATGCAGGGTATTTGGGCACCTGACTGACAATTGTGGGCATTGTATCTAGGGGACTTCCACCCTATTCCTTCCATGAGAGACAACATCTTGGTGGCTGGACCAGCACCTGGACATTCCTATCAGTCCTGGGATGTGCGTGACAGTGTGTGTTCCCTTTGGCTATCTTAGTTTTGTAGGCAGTTCCATGACTATACAGTCTTGTGGCATGATATCAGGGTGTGTATTTTTGCTGCATCCGCCATGGGTGGGTATGCATGTGTTATATGTCCTCAAACCCACATGTGGTGTGTCATGCAGTGTGTGAAATACATCCATCCTCCTGGGAGTGGGACACTGCTGTCAGTGATGTGTTGTTATAGCACTATCATCATAGTCCAAAGTTAGGGATGCGTCCATACCACCATGTAGGTGTGGTCATCTGATAATGATGTACACACCCCTCATATCTCTGTCCACTGCTGGGAGTCCTCTGCACCCACCCCCATGTCTCTGTCCACTGCTGGGAGTCCTCTGCACCCACCCCCATGTCTCTGTCCACTGCTGGGAGTCCTCTGCACCCACCCCCATGTCTCTGTCCACTGCTAAGAGTCATCTGCACCCACCCCCATGTCTCTGTCCACTGCTGGGAGTCCTGTGCACCCACCCCCATGTGTCTGGACACTGCTGGTATTCATCTGCACCCACCCCCATGTCTCTGTCCACTGCTGGGAATCATCTGCGCCCACCCCATGTCTCTGTACACTGCTGGGAGTCCTGTGCACCCACCCCCATATGTCTGGACACTGCTGGTATTCATCTGCACACACCCCTCATATTGCAGGCCACTGCTGGGAGTCCTGTGCACCCACCCCCATATGTCTGGACACTGCTGGTATTCATCTGCACCCACCCCCATGTCTCTGTCCACTGCTGGGAGTCCTCTGCACCCACCACCATGTCTCTGTCCTCTGCTGGGAGTTGTCTGCAACCACCCCCATGTCTCTGTCCACTGCTGGGAGTCATCTGCACCCACCCAATGTCTCTGTCCACTGCTAGGAGTCCTGTGCACCCACCCCCATATGTCTGGACACTGGTGGTATTCATCTGCACCCACCCCCATGTCTCTGTTCACTGCTGGGAGTCCTCTGCACCCACCCCCATGTCTCTGTCCACTGCTGGGAGTCCTGTGCACCCACCCCCATATGTCTGGACACTGCTGGTATTCATCTGCACACACCCCTCATATTGCAGGCCACTGCTGGGAGTCCTGTGCACCCACTCCCATATGTCTGGACACTGCTGGTATTCATCTGCACCCACCCCGATGTCTCTGTCCACTGCTGGTATTAATCTGCACCCACCCCTATATGTGTGGCCACTGCTGGGACTCCTCTGCACCCACCCACCCACCCACCCACCCCCTTGGAGCAGTACACTGCTGGCCTGGACCTACACACACACCAATATGAAGGTAACATGCAGGGCCAGTCCGTAAGCCCACATTCATGGCGTGTGTACACCTCGTATCCCAAATGTACTGGTGCCGTAGGGGTACGTGTGCCACACACCTTACCCATGCATTCATTGCGTGTGTACGGTCCATATCACTGTTCTACTGGTGCCATAGGGGTACGTGTGGAACGCACCGTACCCACACATTCATTGTGTGTGTACGGTCCGTATCACTGTTCTACTGGTGCCGTAGGGGTACATGTGGAACGCACCATACCCATGCATTCATTGCGTGTGTACAGTCCATATGACTGTTCTACTGGTGCTGTAGGGGTACGTGTGGAACGCACCGTACCCATGCATTCATTGCATGTGTACGGTCTGTATGACTGTTCTACTGGTGCCGTAGGGGTACGTGTGGCACGCACCGTACCCACGCATTCATTGTGTGTGTACGGTCCGTATGACTGTTCTACTGGTGCCGTAGGGGTATGTGTGTAACGCACCGTACACATCCACTTCCGTTGTTGCGGTACGCAGGGGTTGCTGGCCACGCCCCCCAAGTGACCAGACCCTGGTGGTAATGTATGGGCTCCATATTATTGGTTTTGCTTTGGGTATGGGGTATGTTTCCTGCCCCTCACCCCCCCTGGCCCCTGGGTGTTGTTCTCACCTTCTGCGGCGTGTGTGTCGGATCCGGTGCACCAGGTCGTAGGCTAGGAGGACCGGGATGACACGTACGATGGGGTTCATGGCGTGTACGTCGCGTACCGGGGCTCCGTTGCGTAGCGGTTCGTGTCGGACTCTGCTTTTCCGGCTGTGTTTGGCTCCCGTAAAAAAAGAGCCGTACGGAGTGACGTAGAGTTGAATCATACTTACTGGGCCGGAAACCGCTGCTTGAATGCGTCCGGACGTCACGTACAAGCTGTTCCGGATCAGAATCGTTGTTTTTTTTTACCCATACGGTCTTTTGTACGAAACGTACAGAAATAGGCTTTCTGTACGAATCGTACTTCCTAGGTTGTACGGACAGTTTACCGGGTACGAGTCGTATGGAGAAAACGCTCCGTGCAACGATTCGTACAACCTTTTCTCAGGATTGGAATCGGCCCCTCTGTGTTTGAAAATACCACTTTTGGAAAGTAGGCATTTTCTTGCCTAACCATCCAGCCTGCCTCTGCTAGGTTGTATATTGCCTGTCTGGTTTGTGAGTGACAGGGGCTGGGGTGGCTCCAGGAGGCAGGGTGAGTCAGCACTAGGCTAAATAGACATATATGCATTTGGGGTGATGGGAGGAGTAGCACCTGGACCTGAATAGGGCTGTGCCTGCCTTCTACATTGCTGGCTCCACCTCCTGTGGTGCGTCTGATGACCCTGGCCCACACTGACAAAGAAAGAAGTTGTGCACTGGCAGAATGCAGCCAGAACTCGTTTGGACTAGGTACAGACACTCTCTGCCTTCAGAGAACAAAGAATTTGGTGGTGTAAATATTGGGGCCCAAACCCCAGAACTCTTTTGGATCAAGAAGGCTGCCAAGAAGAAGAGCTGGAGAAGCTGTGAGGAGGAACTACCACTTTGCTGTGTTGGCCTGCAGTGGCTGCTTCTGACATGGGCAGTGAAAGGACTAGACTGAACTTTCTGCAATCTACTTTTGTGAGTTTCCCCAAGGGCTTAAGGTAGAGCTTGCCCCCTGTTCCCGAAGTTTCAGGCACTGCAAAGACTTCAAGCTCTTCTGCCCTCAGCACTGGGAACTGTGTGTTTTCTGCTGCAACAGAAGAAAAGCAACTTGATGACGTCTACGACGCCGCTGCCAACTCTGTGTCCTGACGGCACCGCAAAGGGCACCGCCGCAACACCGCACCGCGACCCTGGTCTCACCAACAATGCCTGCTGATGCCGCCACCGAGCCGCTGCTCACACTGCGACCTGTGGGCACTGCACTCCGCACCGCCTCACTTCACGACGACGCCTTGGTATCCCCGACGCCGCCGCTCCACGCCGGAATCAACGCCGCTGCTTGCACCGTGGTTCGAGGGTACCGCTCATAAATGATTACACGATGCATCCTGCACCGCAGCCTTGGCCTACCGATGCTGGTTCCATCGACTCCAGTTCGTCAGCCGACCACAGCGCTTCAGCAACGATGACGACGCTGATTGCACGTGACCTACCACCACAGCGACGACCACTGCATTCACCTCGCACCGCGAACCTGGTCTCATCGACGACGCCATCTGATGCCGCCACCGAGCCGCTGCTTTTACTGCGACCTGAGGGCACCGCACACCGCACTGCTGCACTTTGCACTGCAGCGTCCGATGCCTGCCGACGCCAGCGCTCCTCACTTCAACGAAGAGGAGTTCGATCTTCACCGCGTGTGACTTCAAGGTCCTGACGACTCCTGCACCGACCTCCGGAACCGATGCCTGCCGACACCGTGCTTTCGGAAGCTCAACGAGAGGTTGCCGATGCCCTGCTTTTCTAAAAAGTACTGTTTGCGAGTCTTCCTGACACCGTAGCTGGCCCGCAACGCCTCGGTCAGCCAGAACTGCTTGGATTTGTTTGCTCACGATGCTGTGATAGCCCCGGGCGGAGCTATCAACATCAAGGAACTGTTTTTCAAGGTTATTTTGATAACTGAAGATTTTTAAGTACTGTATTGTGGATTTTTATCATTTTTGATCTTGTCTTAAATATATAAAAATATTGGATATTTTTTCTTAACTGCTATGGTGTCCTTTTGTAGTGCTTACACTGTATTACTGTTGGTTATGTGCAAATGCTTTACACACTGCCTCTAAGATAAGTCTGACTGCTTATGCCAAGCTACCAAGGGGGTGAGCAGGGGTTATTTTAGAAGTGTAACTCCCTTATCCTGACTAGGAAGAAGGGTCTCTATTTGGACAAAGGTGTAAGCCCCTGCCAACTAGAGCCCCCCATTTCTAACATTGACAAAGACAAGAATTGCTTTATATGTGTTGATTTTCTGACCTCTTCATTAACCCAATAGACACGTTTTAATATTTTGGTGTTCTGACCCTAGATAAAGTCAGTAGGTCTGCCTTCCTAAAAATAAATACACATTGTTTAGTAAAATCACAGAGTCTGCCGTGTGCACCCAAGGGTTTGGGCGGCAAGCACTGTGCCCAACCTCCACTTATACATGGGGGTTAGGCACGGGTCTGGTCTGTGGAAGTTTTGGGTACCAGGCCCTGCATCCAACCCCCGTTGTGTATGGGGGTTGGGCACAGGGCGTGGCCTCCTGCATCGTCGGTTTGGCAGTATGGATGCTAGTAAATATTACATTGTGTTAAAAAAAACAGGAATTCACTGAAATCAAAGGCTACAGTGATGTAATAGGTATGGTAATAATGCACTGCAGTTTCGGAGAAATGAAGGTTCAAAATGTATATATCTATTGACAATTGGTTAAAATTAAAAAAATCAAGTGAGCGCCATGACTGCTGGCTGCAACATTAACAGAAATGTTGCGGCAGCCATTATTGGACTCAGGGACTTGTTCCCCTGCCTGGCATTTTTTGAAAAATACCATCTAAAGGGGCAAGTTAGGGATACCCAGAACCAATGGCCAATTGGGGGGGGCAGAGGAAAACCCCATGTGCCTAAAATATGGTGTGTTGCTGCAATCATGTGGGACTCCCACAGGACTCCCTAGGGACTGTGAAAATGAATTTCAAATATGCTGCGGTTGTCCTCAGGGGGAAGGGGGCGGGCTGCACATGGGGGTTAGATGTGGGGCTTGAACCCAAACCCACCTCGTGAATGGCCGTAGGCTGTACATAGCTGGGTGTGATCGCACATAGGGCTGGGCCAGGCCCTGCACCTAACCCCAGGCTACTCGCAGCCAAAAGTTGTACGGGGTGGGGGGTTGGGCTTCCGCGGTGGGTTTGGTATGGTACACTGAAAAAAACAGAGAAATTCACTGAAAGAATAGAAAGGTGAAAGTGACATTATCGTTAGGTGAAAAAAACAGTTAAAATGTAACATTTTAAGTTTGAAAAGCACTAAAATTCACCAGTTATAATTTACTGAGCTAACTAGAACATATGCCTCCACTAGGCTCTGCTTATGACCTCACAGATTGCATCAGTCATGGTATGTTCAATGATATCATTGATGACATCACATCTCAGAAATTATTAATATTTACTGTTCTCACCATTGTCTGTTTTTGTTATCTAGTCAATGTTCTAAATTCATAGCATATTTTCCAATATAATAATTTCTGCTGTTTGAGTTTTGTTTGGAATAATATTTTAATACTCTTGTGTTTTTACATCAATGTGTTTACAGCAGTTAAGGATGTGTGCTGTGTGTCATAGGCACTTGGCGCTGGTGCTTAGCAGTTGTTATTGTGGTTATAGATTCACCCTTACAAGGATATTTACAATTTTTTGACATGTCCAAACACCATCAAAATTATTTCTCAAATGCATTGCACCCATTTGGATACAATAGAAATTAATAAAAAGTACGTTATACTGATTCATATCATAGACGTGAACATTATAAAGAGTAATCGGGAAATTGTAAATAAGTAATCTTACAAACAATAATAAAAACATTTTGCACATCAATTATAAAACACAACTCCCCTTTCTACTAATTCCTAAAATGTGGAAAATACAATAAAAGCTAAACACCGATAAATCCACACTACATACATACTACTATACACATTAACTAACACATGGTAAAACTTCAGCCCCTCTCTGTGTATTCCCGCTATTTAAAAATTCCACTCTGACAAACTTCCTATAAAGTATCCAAAATCTCGAAATCTCTAAGTACAAAAATATATTAGACATTAAAAATTACAAATCAGTAACATTTTTGAAAAAATATGCGCCTCACCCTCATTCAAATAACAATAAAAGAAGCAACTAAATACTATATTTTTAGGTCCGTAGGATCCTTAAAATCTGCTGTTCAAGTGTATATATGGCCTCCTGGCATCCATGCATAATAGCAGTGAGTTACCTCAACCATTCGTTGATTCTACAACTACATTGCTCAATGTTTCATAGTCCCTTTCACATCTTTTCATATGCCCACAGATCTTTATGTTAGTAATGTTGTTTTTGCATACTTTTTGTTTTTGTGGCGTTGTGCTCCAGCAGGGACCTGTGGGACTGGTGCTGCTGCTTGAAATAGTGTTGTTGCTGGTGCTTTTGCAATGTTGCTTCCCATAATAGATGTAGTGCTCCTTGAGATGTAGTGTGCCTTGGATCGCTTAGATCTTCTTAAGCCCGGAAAAAATGTCCCTCATGTTTTTAAAGCCGTGGACCACGGCTTCCAGCCATGTAAAATGGACTTACCTTCTTGTTCTCTTCTTTGATGATCATCCAAATTGTCTGAAATAAAACACATTTTATATTAAAGTATCAAATGTAAATTATCCACAATAACCATAAACATGTTAACATTAACTGCAGCAGACATTCACATAAAAAACATAATCATGTACCATGCTAAACCTTTCCATTTAGATTGCTAAACTTGCATAACAAAGTGTTATGTTGGCCTTTACTAACAAACACAAATCATGTTTAGCATTTGATAGTATCCCAAAGAAGCATTAAGTTGGACTGTGTGCTGCTTTGTGTTACTTTGCATCAAGACGATGATCCGTAGGTATTTCATGCCCCTTCACATTCAATCACACAAGTGTATCTAATTCTTATGTATAATTATTACTACAGAGGTTTTCATGGAAAAGATCGTCAAGAGGCTCACGGTGTCAGAATGACATCCACTTCCCCATAAAAATGTGGGTCAGAAAGGGTGGTTAGTTCAAAGTGCCAAAATAACTTTAGCAGCACCCTGTGGCAAGGGATCTGAATATCAAGTGCCACCAAGTGACACATAACTCAAACAAGCCATTATATTAAAAGTGAATTGTCTATATGTATCAATATAGAAATAAAGTAATAAATATCGCAATGTAGCATTTTTTCAACAGAATCTCTCTGTAGTCTGCAATCAACATACATAAGTCCTTGTAGGGTTGCCTAGTTGTTTGAAGTATCAGCCATGACAATGTTGTTCTATATGAATGACATTAACCTTTATATAAATCACCTTTCAAATAATCTCAGTCGTCATTTGAGAGTTCATATTAATTAAGACATGATCCATTATATCTATCAGCTTGAATAAGTTAATGGTATTCCCCCAAACCTAGGAATGCATGCCTGCACACTCTACGTCCCTCTCCCTTGGTGTCAGTTACCCATCAAATACCTGGGTGTTTTTCTTGCAAACACAACAGTTATAGGGGGCCAAGATTGAAGAATTCATCCAAAATGGAGTTTCTTATTATTATTTCTATTAGGCAGACTTGCACTGATGAAAAATGTTTATTTGTCAAAAATTGTTCTACATTATACTAATTCTATTGATGTTTTTAAGACCTTCAGGTCCCATATGATTAGACTTGCATGAGCATGGACACAGGCCGCATTTTGATGGGAGATACTTACGCTCCCATACAAACAAGGCTGTGTAGCAGCACTCAATTGTGAGGTACAATATAACTGTACAAAGGACCACTTTGTGTTTTTATGGCTGCAACACTATCAATATTCTGCTTACATGGCAATAGAACAAGACACAACACACACAACCACTTTAAGTGCCCTCATTACTCAAATGAATGCACCATAGCCACATATAAATCAATTATGTTGTAAGCATTTGAATCCCTTGGGACAGCCTGAGGTAAAGATTACAGTGCCCTGGTGTTCTGAACCTTCATTTCAGCCACAGCTTCCAGGTTCTGGAATGTGGGGAAGGTTGCCGGGCACTGGTTTGAACTGTTGGTTTGCTCAGTTATCTTTAGCCTGCTGCTGGATGTAACTTATGATCTTGAATAAATATGCTTTCTACCTAACTACTCTTCAGCTCTCCTTCTTGAGGGACCAACCTCCACATTTTAACGATGATTTACCAACGCACCGCATCTGACCAATGGAGATCCCAAAAGCCATAAATGAACAAAAGAAAGTGGAGTCTACCTTACGACTCCCAACCTCGGTCTTCGAAGATCCTTTTGCCGGTGAAATGCTGTGTGTGCCTGCGATCACCACTTTCCTTCATCCTTTGTTGGGCCCTGCACAGTGCAGTCTTGAATGCCCTGCAGACTGGTGACATCAAAAAAATGGCAGGTCATTTGCTTCTGGCTGCACTTATTTATCGCCTGACTAAGCCTGCCGGCTCTACCGGACTTCGTGAGGAGGTGCATGCGCGGTCATAATCTCATTGGGCCTTCGCCTCGCGAAGCATCTCCCTTTGCTGTCTGACGCTGCTTGATCTCTGACACTCTACAAAGCCCTTCAGTGTGTTGTCTCGCGCAACAAGTATCCGCCATCTTCTGTCTTAGGCTTTACGCAACATCTCTGCCATTTTCTTTTCCTGCCTGCCCCTGCCTGGTTTACTGTCACTTTTCTTTGCGTGTTGTTGATAACGCAACCATCGCGATTGATATTCTGCGGCCACCCATGGTAGGACAATTTTGGCTGTGCATGTTTCTGTTGCGCGCTGACACGCACAGCTGTCCTTTGTGTAATTTACATGGTAGGGTAATATTGGAGGTGTTATTTTCCTGCTTGTCAGTTTCATTCATGCTTATACGCACAGCTTCCTAGTGTGTGTATACCTTCTACGCTGATGCACACAGCTTACTGTGCTCATTACATAATCTATTTTCACTGATGTGTACAGCTTATTTCAATGCACTGTCCTAATACTTTCACTGATGCACACAGCTGTACTTACTTTGATGCGCACAGCTCATTTCAGCGCACTGGTCTATTACTTTCACTGATGACCACAGCTGTACTTACTTTATAGATATATACCTCTCATGTGACAGAGTTTCTGCAGCACGTTTAATCTTGACATTGTTGTATTTGTTTTATTACTTGTTCTCTTTTCACATAGCTTTTACACTATGCAAAATTATACTGCTCCTCTGTTATTTTCAACCTCTCCAGGTGATCCTCCTCTTTCCTGGCAAAAATGGAAAAAAACATTTGCACATTGTGCTAGGGTTTGTGGTACCTCTTTATGTGCAGAGAGAAGACCCTCTCTCCTCATACATTGTTTAGGGTCAAATGGTCAAGAAGTATTTGAACATCTTCATGAGCTCTCTGATAGTGACTCTACTTCTCTCAATGAGTACAAAATTTGCATTAAAAAAATGGACTTACACTACCTCCCTAAAGTAAGTACTGTTCTTGAGAGGTATCATTTTGGAAGAAGGATGCAAATGCAAGAGGATTCAATTCAGCAGTACATAACAGTTTTGCGTAAATTAGCCTCTACATGTAACTTTGGTTCTATGTTGGAAGAGCGCTTGAGGGATCAATTTATGTTAGGATGTGTACAAGACAAAAAGAGGGATCAATTTATGTTAGGATGTGTACAAGACAAAAAGAGGGATGCTTTATGTCAAAAAGACACTCCCACTCTTGAAGAAGTCATAACCATTGTCAAGAGTCATGAACATTCCAAGGCATGTGTTGATATTATAAAGAAGGACGCTTCAGGTGACAAGAAAGAAAATTCTGAGGTTAAAGTAGTGATAGATAAGAGTGTTAAGCCCCAAACCAGTTCTGATCAAAAATTGCCCTCTCAGAAGAGCATCCAAGGAAATGTTACAGGTTCGGTGACTCCGGTCACATAGCCAATTTTAAGGAGTGTCCAGGCTGGAAAGTTATATGCAAAACCTGTGGGAGAACATCTCCAAGTACTGTAGGTCAGGCAAGGATCACCGGAAGGTCAGAGAGATTGATCTTTTCGAGGAGGATGTAGAAGACGTTATCATTTGTCAAGTTATACATCCGATGGGCCTCAAGAACTGGTACTAGTTAATGATGCCCCTGTCAAAATGCTATTTGACTCTGGAGCCAAGATTACGCTCAAGCAAAAAACAAATTGTGTGGTCCGAGTACTCAGAGGAGGAGTTTGTTTGCATCAAGAAACATCTCAGTGATGCACCGTGTCTGAGTAGTTTTGACTCTGCGATGATGTCATATGTTATGACTGATGCCAGCTCAACTGGTTTGGGGGCTGTCTTGTTGCAAAAGGTTGATGGTGAGGAGAAAACTGTTCCAGGGCCTTAAGGGGTGCTGAATGTAACTATTCAGTAGTAGAGAAATGGGCTCTGGGTGTGTTCTGGGTTGAGAAAATGTTGGTGGTGAAAGAGGTTCAAAATTCTTTCTGATCGCAAACCTCTTAAGGAAGTATTCTCTAAGAAGGGCATAGATTTTGTCTCCCACTGCATACGAAAATGGGTGGTACCTCTGCAACAGTTTGATTTTGACTTGATGATGATGAGGCAGTGGTTGATGTTGAGTGGTTTGGTGGGGACGACTTATAGGAAGAAGTTAATCTGTGTTTGATCAGTGAAGGGGTAATTTCCGAAAGCAAATGGAGGGAACACCTTGTGGGTGATGAGGTTTTACAGAATGTTATCACCATGGTGAAAGGAGTTTGGTGTGAGAAGAAAGACTGTGAGGAGGTACTAAGAGGGTTTTGGCACGTCAAGGAGAATTTGGCTGTGATGGATAAACTTCTCATGCGTGGTAGTAAACTTATTCCGCAACTTGCCCTGAGGGAAAAGTTGGTCAAAAACGCTCATGCCTCACACATGGGCATCGCCAAAACCAAGGAAAGGATCAGGGAGGTGTACTGGTGACCTGCCATGGATATTTATGTCGAAAGATTGGTCCAAGAGTGTGCTGAGCGTGCAGGCAGTGACAAGAAACTCAAGTGTAGGACACAACCCATGGTCATTAGAGATCAAGCTGCTGGTCCCTGGACTGACATTTCTGTAGACATTTTGGGCCGGGTGAAACTGTCATTGTATGCATAGACTTGTTTTCTCGGTGGCACAAGATCAAAGTGGTGAATTTTGTGGAGTCTACTGTTGTGATTGAATTTTTAGAAGAACTTCACTGAAATTGCTAGATGCTTTACCCTTGGTGCTGATGAGCATTTGAAGTCTACCAGACAGAAAGACAGGATCATTCCCCCATGAAATTCTGAAGGGCAGGGCTATGAGACTGCCTGTTGTGCCTGCAGACTAAGGAGAAGCTCATCAATAGCATGGATTCCAGGATCAGTGCATGAGTTGAGTGAAACAGAAGATGAAGGGGATTTTGTTCCATATCATCAAGTCCTAAGAAGGTCCAGAATAACTCAAACACCTTGCTAAAGATATTCAGCATCTGAATGGTCATACTACATAAATGCAGCATTAAATGTCTCTTTGGAGGATCTGTGCAACGTGAATCCTGAACTGTTGGAACCCCGTAACTGCAGAGACATTAAAATGTGGAAAAACAGAATTTGGAAAAGAAAAACAAACTTAATGCGAATAGAAGAAGAACTGTGAATTGTGCCTATTAGATGTTTGTTATTTGAGTTACTTGTTTTACAAGAAGAGAAGAAAATGAAGAAAAACTTAACAAGCATTAAGATCATTTTCTAATCCTCTAATGCAAGCAATTCAAGTACCGACGATGTTTTGCTTTAGAAATAAACACAAATGTATTATGGGTGTGGTTATCGTGATAACAGTTAGAATGATCACAATAGTACTAATAAGGTATTACCAAACACCTGATTCAGAGCCATCAAGCACAAATGTCACTAGTACACATGCACAAAAAATTAGGAATATTATTTTTACTAAATCATTTGAGTTACAAGAATAAAGATTACTCTGCAAATGTATATTCTAGAACAGTACCACAATACACTAAGCCATGGATATTAAAGTTTACCATCTATGTGCACACTTACAGACTTCTGTTTCTGAAGAGTTCATATTCCTTTGTCTTATGTTGTTTCCGGTGACATTTTGCTTTCACTAGTTTATAGGTGAGGGCATTTTGAATAATTCTATTCTAATTATGATTTAGTACTATCTAGAGTGCCTTTAGTAGAAAGCATGAATTTACACCCGCAAGCAAAAATGATGGACACAGTTTGATATTATCTATTTCCATACATGCCTGTAAATAGTGTAAAGGCTTACAAAAACAATCTAACTTGCCTAATGCAACCTGTAGATAAAGCTTACATCATGGCTTTCAAGGAAAGATACATGAACATGACAAAAGCTACAAACAGGAAGGTCAACGTTTTGGAAAACGTATGGAAGAAAGAAGAAAATGAATATAGAAAGAAAAGGGTTTACCTTAAACTCGGACTAGACAGCCACCACAAGGAAAAAGTTTGTTTTTACAAAAGAAGTACACTAAAAAGTACTAGACATGTAAGGATCAGCAGTTGTGAACACACATTTGATTTGGCAGGGAGAACATAGCAAACATTACATGCAACGAAAATACAATTCCAGGGGCTTACTACATTTGTACATAGAATGTTTATTTCTTATTGCTCGACAATGGGAGGGCACTTGCTATTTAGGCATACTAATTCCGAAGATGTATCATGTTACAAGCTTAGATAATTAGCATTAGCACCAGCACACAGACATAAAGGGAGCGAGCACAAGCAAAGGAGCCTTTTTAGTAGGAGATATATTTAGAGGAGGAATATCCCCTTTAGGAGTAACTCTAAATGATGAAAGATCTGGAAATTCCCTACTGTAGTTGACAAAATGGCAACCAGCACATCTGGAGCTTTACTCTTAATTAACGCTGAAGTAATTGCTATAAGGCCCTTGGTTTTGCAGGACTGTCTTGCTTTAGACATATTACTCGCTGAGATCATGCCACATACTAAATTAACCTATTGCTGTGCATACATACCAGAAAAGAGCAAGGAGGTAAAAAGTTATGCAAGTAACATTTACGGATTAGAACCCAAATTACATGAATTGGAAACACTAAGCTTTTATAGAAATTTTGGGAAAGGATTGAGCACTATCGGGAACTGGTTTTTAACAGCTAGGACTGATATACTGAGAGCAACATGGATGCCAATAGTGATAATAGGACTTTGTCTAATATTTCTTTATGTCCTATTTCTGAGCTGTAAATACTTTATGTGCAAAAGGCAGGAACATTTTTAAAAGAAAATGTATGAGAGGGAAATGGATTTAAGCAGTATTATTAATGATGGCTACATGAAGTCACTAAGACATAACAGGGAAACCAAAAGGAAAAGATGAGACACATCTGAAGATAAAAGTGCTGTCTAGACTTGAATTGGCATTTGAGACAAAGTTATGTGATGATTTGAAAATCCTCAGAAGGGAGGGATTGTAAGGAAGGAATTTTTAAAAAAACAAATTTCGACTTCCAGACCATATTAGAATTGCACTTTAAAATGAGTTAAACCGTAGCAGAAATGTTTTAACATAAATATTAAGGTGTAGAAACAAATGTGCTTGCTTTAAACATGTAAATGAATTCATTTAGAATGCATTTCAGTTTTGATAAAAGAATGTTTTCAAAATAAAAAATAGCACATAGGGAAATTGTGCTTGCTTAAATGTACATGAAAATAATATGAAGATTTTTTTTGTACTAGGCTAATATTGTTGAATGTGGTTCTTTATTTAGGTTCAAGATTTTCTTTAGACTCTTCCTTATAGCTAAGTAGACATTTATTTAGGACATTTTGCCTAGCTCCAGCATCTTGCTAAAGAATGTGCAGACTTCAAGCTTACTTTTCTTTAGCTTCATCATATCATATCCGATCATCCATATAACAATGACCCTAGCTGTGAATTCATAATGAATAAACTATTAAAATGAACAATAATTTGGATATACGTTATGTATGCTTAACTAGAACATCATTGATATATTTGTTTTAGCGTATCTGACTAGCCTTTGTTTTCACAATAGACACTGAACGCAGACTTTAGCTTACGTGAAAAAGTTCTCATGAGAAATCTCCTCCATGTTCTAACACTTGAAACAGTGTTTTACTATGTACCGGTGTGAAGGTTTGCTGCGGAATCGGGAGGAGAAGCAGTGGATGTTGACGACACTATTGGAGATAGAATCGGACACCTACTAGGTTTTGTTTCATTATTGCGTGATTTTACGATGTACTATCCTCTGTTCCGCCGTATGTCCGAGTTTACTACCCACCCACCCTGCCCCTCCCCTGCCCACCTCACCACCCGCAGCACGCCACTGCATGTTGAAGAGAAAGAATATCGGGGTAAAAATATCGAATTGCACAAATATCGTGTTTCAGGAATATCAACAGTAAAATCCTTGTGGTCAAGAACATCAATTTTAGGTAAGTAATATCGGTTTAAAAAATATATCGAAGTGTTTAATATCGTTTGTAAGAATATAGTTGTTAAAAATATCAATTTTTTATTAATGTTAAGTATTTTAGTATATATTTTATATGTGTGTGATGTTTGTTTTTTAGCCTATGAATTGTTTGTCTTTTTATTATATGTCTTAAAATTTTAGTAGTTAATAATTTTTTTTTAATTGAATTTTACGGTTTTAGTTCCGTAGCGGGTTGTGGGTTTATAGGGGAATAGGGTGGGAAGTAATTTAATTATAAGGGCGACATTAGCTATCCCAATTAGACTGATAGCGTGATAGCGTAATTGCCTATGTTTACTCTGTTTTAACTACTTTTATGGTGGAAAACGTTTAAACTATAAATGGCGATATAGCGCTCTCAATTTTACTTTATTTCCGAGCTTTGAACATTCACTCTCTCCCGTGGACCGCTACTTCATGCGGGATGCCATTTTGGGAGGAGCAGGTCAGTGGGCTAGTCGTTTTTCACCCCTGACGCTACATATACTGAAGCTGCGCGAGCGCGCAGCGGGCACGCCGAAGGTGCGCCTAAGGGAAACCCGTCAGCGCCCGTCCGCGCCAAGGCCGCGACTATCGCGAGTCCCCCTGTCCAAGTGAATCTGGGGAATCTCGATACAATCACTTTTTCTAGTGAAATGCTTCATAGTTTCAATACCAATAAACACCCCTGTTGCCTATATCTACAACCAGAGCGTTGGCTCCCACACTCCCAGCTGACATGCTCAGGCTGTGGTTCCACTCTGCCTGAACTAACTTTTCTTCCTATTAAATCACTAATAAAAAATAGCAGATATTGAAAGCTAAACATACTGCCAAAGCAAGCCTGGAAATGTGTCCTTATAAATGCCCGATCGCTAGTCAAACCCAGCTCCGAGTGCGAATTATTAATTGTTGATGAAAACATAAGTATTGCATTTGTCACTGAATCCTGGACAGATGATGCCTCGGGCCCAGACCTAGTTAAAACCACCCCACCTGATCACCTGTGCTACACACTTAATAGACCTAACAGGAAAGGGGGGGCCTTGTTGTTATTTACAACAACTCCATAAGAGCCTCTTTTAACCCTCTTGTTAATTCACAATATGAAGCATTACATTTTTGCTTTTATCTTTCACACCACTTTACCTTTAGAGGTACTCTTATTTATAGACCACCAGGTCCTAGAAGCCAATTCCTTATGCAAACAGACAGTATAGTGGCAAATGCACTTAGTTCTAACTCACACACGATACTTAGAGATTTAAATTTTCATTTGGAAGCACTCTCTGATCATGATACCTCTAATTTGCGTGACATGATCAGAAACGTTGGTCTGGAGCAACTGGTGCTCAGCGCCACACATAAGGCCGGGCACACTCTAGATGGCAACTTTTCCAACGAAATACAACTGCTCTTCATGGACACGCTCCCAGTAGTCTGGTCAGATCATAAAGCAGTGCTGTTCGAACTCACCGCCCCCAACAGCCACACAAGTAATCCGGAGAAAAAAACACAAATGATTAGTAGAGCCTGGAATAAGATAAAGTCTGAGGAATTACAAGAATTGTTGACTGCAACCTCGCCATCCTTCCCCACAAATTCGGAAGAAGCGGCCCAATCATATACCAAATGGCTTGAGGCAGCCGTCAATAAGCTTGCTCCATAAAAACTCAACCACCTCAACAGGGCGCATCCGTCCTCCCCCTGGTACTCTCAGGAACTAAGAGACCAAAAACTGGTCTGTAAACACCTAGAGAGAAACTGGAGGAAGAAATATTATGATAGTGACAAGAATAAATATAAACTCAGCCTAGCACACTACACATAGCTGCTTCTAAAAGCCAAACTAGAGTTCTTCACAAATCGAATTAATTTGGCAAAAAAATCCAGCAAAGAACTATTTAAAACGTCACATCTGTGGCATATCCGACCACCCCCACTATCACTGCGAGCCAGGAACTATGCGACAAAATTGCTCAATTCTTCCAGCTCAAAGTGGAGTCTATTTTTTCAATCTTCACCAATACAACAACCAAATCCAGTACCCTTCAAGCCAATGACGCTCAATCAGGAAAGGGCATTAAGGCACTTTTTATAGATTTGCTCCTGCAACACCTATAGAAACTCTAAATCTCATTAGAACTATGAAATCAGGCTCGCCTTATGACCCCTGCCCGGTTTCCACTATAATACAAGCATCGTAACCAGTTGCTCGAGCGCTATCATCCGTCATAAACTTGGTGTTTTCTGAAGGACACTTTCCCAAAATTTGGAAAAGCGCATCTATTCTGCCCCTCCTTAAAAAAGCCACTTTGGATCCTAAAGACCCAAATAACTTCAGACCAATCTCCAGACTCCCTCTCCCGGCTAAAATAGCAGAGAAGCTCATGAATACACAACTTAGCAGGTTCCTGTCAGAGTCACAGGCGCTGGATCCCTCACAATACGGCTTCAGAGCTGGTCACAGCACCGAGTCAGCCCTCATCAAGCCCACAGAAATGATCAGGTCCGTACTTGATCTAGGAGGGAAAGCGGTGATGATCATGCTGGATCTCTCCGAGTCCTTCGATATGGTCCATCACATTTTATTGATGGACCGTTTGCGGGAGAGTGGAATCCATGGTACCGCCTGGGACTTTCTTGAATCCTTTCTTTCTAACAGAACTCAAATGGTTGCACTAGGTGAATACTCTTCTAAACCCTTTTCCTTGCTGTGTAGAGTCCCTCAGGGCTCCTCGTTGAGCCCAACACTTTTCAATACCTATGTCTCATCACTGGCCCCACTCATCGAATCGTACGGATTCTCTCTAACCTCCTACGCTGACGACATCCAAATTGTGGTGTCATTACTTCCAGGGTTAGTGATGAGAACAGCATCAAATCTCCAAGAGCGCATGTCAGCCGTAGGCAGCTGGATGGCTCAGAACTGCCTTAAACTTAACTCTGGAAAAACGGAGGTGGTGCTGTTCGGTAATGACCCCACCTTTTGGACTCTGGCATGGTGGCCGGACACACTGGGCCTCCTCCCCACACCCAAGAAAAAGGCAAAAAATCTGGGGGTCTGGGTTGATGACAAACTCAGCTTCAAAGACCAGGTCAATGCGGTGACTTCCTCTACCTCCTATATTCTTAGAGCATGCAGGAAAATAATGCCATACCTCCCCAAAGACAGTATGCAAACGGTTGTTACCTCTTTAGCCCTATCCAGGATTGACTACTGTAACGGGCTCTACCTCACACTGCAAGAGGGACTCATGCACAGACTACAAACCCTACAGAATGCAGCAGCACGACTGATTACAGGTACACCAAAATATGCCTCTATCTCTGCGGAGATGAGACAGCTTCACTGGTTACCCATAAGGATACGGACCCAGTTTAAAGCTCTATGCCTGGTCCACAAGGCTCTCCATGGAGTCGGCCCAGAATTCCTTAAACAAACATTTATCTGGTATGTACCAAAAAGACCGCTTCGCTCAACAGAGGCAAAACTGATTTCGGTACCCAGAGTGCATACAGCTAGCTAGGGAGGTAGAAGCTTTGTGACTTGTGCAGCGAAGGCCTGGAATGATCTCCCGTTAGATCTCTGATCCACAGCAGATTTGCTCTACTTCAGGAAAGCCTTGAAAACTTGACTTTTTTCTTCCTAAATCTCATGCCTAGTCTCCTTTCCCGTGGGCCTCTGTAGAACTTCAACATAGAGCCAGGACTCCCTTGGGTAACAGTTGCGCTCTATAAAATGCAATAACATAACATAACATATTGATTTTTAATAGTAGTTAATCTTTTTTTTTTATTTGAAGTTAGCGTTTTTAGTTCCGTAGTGGGTTGTGGGTTTATAGGGGAATAGGGTGGGAAGTATTTTAACTATATAAAATGTATTGAATAATTTTTACTTATTAATATTTGTTTAATTGTGATGTTATAGTGTTAAAAGTGTAAAATCATGTGTTAATAATTGTTTATTAATTAGTTGTTAATTAATTTTAATTAATTAATTAGTAATTAATTATGGTAATTGTGTAATTAATTCTAGGTTTGTTTTGTGGTGTTTATAGGTGTAAATGGTGTGAAGGGTAGGAAGTAATTACATTTTATTGATGAATTATTAATTAGTTGCTAATTAATTTAAATGAGTTAATTAGTAATACATTATGGTGATTGTGAAAGTAATTTTAGGTGTGTGTTGTAGTGGTTATAGGTATAAATGGTGTGAAGTGTGGGAAGTAATTTGTTTTTTATTGATGAATCATTATTTGTTAATTAATTAAAATTAATTAATTAATGATTAATAATCATAATTGTCTAATTAATTTTAAGTGTGCATTTTGGATATTATAGCGTTAGAGTATGTGCACTTAAAGAAAGTTTATTGTCTTTTTTTATCAACAATATATTTTAAATTCCTTATTAATTATGTTAACTATGGAAATAAATTTAAATAAAAATGTTAACGTCTTTTTTTATTGGTCTGGTGTTATAGGGTAGGAAATAAAATAAATATATTAATCTTTTAAATAATTTGTTTGTGAATATTAGTTCCTTTAAAATAAATATAGTTTATAAATGTATTTATTGTTTTTTAAATCATATTTTTAGGTTTTTGTTACATGTAATTAACATTATGGTGGCGATTCCGATTCGTTAAAAGAAATTTGCGTACGACTCGTATCCGTATATTTTTACGTACGATTCGTACAAGTGCCCTACAACCAGCGAAGTACGATTCGTACGTTAAAAATACATACGAATAGCGTCGGGAAAAGTGTACGAGAGGGAGCCGGACATTTTTACGTGCAAATCGTAAAACAGTCCAAGCGCGCAAGTACGATCCGTACCGCCTGTCCGAATACACAACCGCATTTAAAAGGCCCCGTACGGAGCGAACGCAGTAGCACACATGTACACCGGTAAACTTGTGCCCAGATACGAGTCGTACAGCCCCCCCTGAATATGTCAGCACCGTACCCCCGTATGTCAGCACC
The DNA here is from genome assembly GCF_964204655.1 of Triturus cristatus. Taxonomy (NCBI): domain Eukaryota; kingdom Metazoa; phylum Chordata; class Amphibia; order Caudata; family Salamandridae; genus Triturus; species Triturus cristatus. The sequence goes on from NC_140591.1 coordinate 507,412,036, forward strand.
GTACCCCCCGTCCGCACCGTACCCCAGGACCGTACCCCAGCCCCGCACCTGTATGCGCCGCACACCAGGCCCGTCTCCCAGCCTCGTACCTGTACGCACCGTACCCCAGGCACGTACCCTAGCCCCGCACCTGTATGCGCCGCACCCCAGGCACGTACCCCAGCCCCGAACCTGTATGCACCGTACCCCAGGACCATACCCCAGCCCCGCACCTGTATGCGCCGGACCCCAGGCCCGTCTCCCAGCCCCGTACCTGTACGCACCGTACCCCAGGCACGTACCCCAGCCCCGCACCTGTACGCGCTGCACCACAGGTGTGCACCCCAGCCCCGTACCTGTACGCACCATACCCCAGCCCCGCACCTGTACGTGCTGCACCCCAGGCCCGTCTCCCAGCCCCATACTTGTACGCACCGTACCCCAGGCCCATACCCCAGCCCCCCACCTTTACGCACCGCAGCCCAGGCGCGTACCCCAGCCCCATACCTGTACGCACCATACCCCAGGACCGTACCCCAGCCCCGCACCTGTATGTGCTGCACCCCAGGCCCGTCTCCCAGCCCCGTACCTGTACGCACCATACCCCAGGCCTGTACCCCAGAACCCCACCTGTACGCGCCGCACCCCAGGCGTGTAACCCAGCCCCGTACCTGTACGCACCGTACCCCAGGACCGTACCCCAGCCCCGCACCTGTACGCGCCGCACCCCAGGCCCGTGTCCCAGCCCCGTACCTGTACGCACCGTACCCCAGGCCCGTACCCCAGCCCCCACCTGTACACGCTGCACCCCAGGCGTGTAACCCAGCCCCGTACCGGTACGCATCGTACCCCAGGACCGTACCCCAGCCCCGCACCTGTACGCGCCGCACCCCAGGCCCATCTCCCAGCCCCATACCTGTACCCACCGTACCCCAGGCCCGTACCCCAGCCCCGCACCTGTACGCACCACACCCCAGGCGCGTACCCCAGCCCTGTACCTGTATGCACCGTACCCCAGGACCGTACCCCAGCCCTGCACCGGTACATGCTGCACCCCAGGCCCGTATCCCAGCCCCGTACCTGTATGCACCGTACCCCAGGCACATACCCCAGCCCCGCACCTGTGCGCGCCGCACCCCAGGCGCGTACCCCAGCCCTGTACCTGTACACACCATACCCCAGGACCGTACCCCAGCCCCGCACCTGTACGCGCCGCACCCCAGGCCCGTCTCCCAGCCCCGTACCTGAACACACCGTACACCAGGCATGTACCCCAGCCCCACACCTGTATGCGCCGCACCACAGGTGCATACCCCAGCCACGTACCTGTACGCACCGTACCCCAGGACCGTACCCCAGCCCCGCACCTGTATGCGCTGCACCCCAGGCCTGTCTCCCAGCCCCGTACCTGTACGCACCATACCCCAGGCCCATACCCCAGCCCCCCACCTGTACGCGCCGCACCCAAGGTGCGTACCCCAGCCCCGTACCTGTACGCACCATACCCCAGGACCGTACCCCAGCCCCGCACCTGTAGGCGCCGCACCCCAGGCCCGTCTCCCAGCCCCGTACCTGTACGCACCGTACCCCAGGCCCGTACCCCAGCCCCCCACCTGTACATACCGCACCCCAGGCGCGTACCCCAGCCCCGTACCTGTACGGACCATACCCCAGCCCCGCACCTGTACACACCGCACCCCAGGCCCGTCTCCCAGCCCCGTACCTGTATGTACCATACACCATGCCCGTACCCCAGCCCCACACCTGTACGCGCTGCACCCCAGGCGCGTACCCCAGCCCTGTACCTGTACGCACCGTACCCCAGCCCCGCACCTGTACGCGCCGCACCCCAGGCCCGTATCCCAGCCCCGTACCTGTACGCACCGTACACCAGGACTGTAGTGCCTGTACGCGCCGCACCCCAGGCCCGTACCCCAGCCCCGTACCTGTACGCACCGTACCCCAACACCGTACCCCAGCACCCTCACCCGGCATCGCGTATATGTACGGACCTTACCTACGCGAAAAAGACTTGTACAGAACCAGGACACTGTAAAACAGCACAAGGAGGGTCAATTCGACTTGCACAACACCACAAAATACGTCTACATGACAAAATACATCTCAATGACTGACCTGGCACATCCAAACAGGCAAACAGAGGCCCAAAATCACAACCACCTCTTATAACACACCCACCAAAAGTTCAAACCCAGCCACGCCCACAAATGGACCAATAAAAAGGGCCCACACACATAACCCATGAGCCTTTGCAACAGACCCACTGCTGCCAGACCCCACAGACAAACAACTGCACCTTACTTACACCTTAACTACACCTTAACACAACCACCTTCACAAACACCCCCTCTTCACATTCACAAACACACCGTCACATTCACACCCACACACCCACAACCATTCACACCCACACCCCACACCATACCCACAGACAAGAATCCAAAGTTCACAAGGGTGGAGCTGGACCTCTTGTCAACGAAGTCATCAGAGTCAAGCCACAGCTGTCTGGAACATTGGTCAGACAGACCAGCATAGCCCCAAAAACTAGCCTGTGGCAGAGGATCGTCGATAAGTTGAATGCTGTTGCGCCCATCCGAAGGACCAGGCATGAATGCCAAGCCAGGTGGTACGATCTGCGCAGGGCAGGCAAGCGGAAAATGAACGAGGAATACGCCCAGAGCAACATCACTGGAGGTGGGCTGCCCCGCAGACCCGTACATTACAATCCCTGGGAGTAGAAGGTGATGGCCCTGCTTCCACCGGTGGGAGTACACGGAGTCGAAGGAGTCGCAGAGCCTGGTGAGTACACAAACTACTTACGTAACATGGGGGCAATGGCATCCACACCCCAAATACACCAAATGCACGCAACTACCCCCAAGCCCTCACCGGACACAACCACAGTCAAAAAGCACGCTCATGCCACTAACATGTCCATACCCCATTCACGAAGCAAGGCCATGCCATGTCCCAGGCTACACGAACCACAAACCCAAGACTGGATGTCCGGGATGCTGGGAGGGTGGGCCTCACAAAACACATTGTGACACTCAGAAGCAGACACCAATGCCCTCAGCCCATATGGCCTAGGTACATACCCATGCACCATGCACAAAGCACAGGGACTGGCAAAGTACTGACAAGGTAGCTGACACTTGGCCCTGCTGTATGCAGCACAAGGCCCTCCTGTGACCACTGTACACTCAAACACCAACTCCACTAGCTCAGATATCTAGCACAGGAACTCACACTCACTGTCATGCCAGCATGCACCATGAGGGGACAAACACATCACCTGGGAGACCCAATGACAAATCACACTACACACAACAGCAGGCCCGGTCACAACCCCCCCCCTTACACAAGCACACACCCCTGGGGCAGGCAACGGATTCATCCACTCTCACAATGGACATGTGACACAACAAGATCAATCCATAGCCAAATACGCATCCTAGCCACAATTCTACAGGTCAAACATTCAGGAGAACATATCAATCTGTCCCCCGCAACATACCCATCCACAAGTGGACATTGAGAGGAATGCTAGGCACATCCAACTACCTGGAGGAACTGTGCCAACTTGAATATGTCTGAAACATGGATGTCGCTTGAAACAGCATTGACATTGTCTCTCTCTCACACACAGGGCAATGTCATGGATCTACCCCCAACAATGGGGGGGAACAATCACAGTCCCAGGCTCGGCGTGAAGATGATCCCACCGGCAGCGACGACTCTCACCACTCCGTGGATGACCCCGTCCAACCTGGACCCTCTGGTGCCCAAGCCCCTGCAGCACCTGCTTCAGGTACATCTGTGCCAACCACCACCCCCATTCCTGCCACGTCCCAGGAGACACCCAGGAGCCCTGCTCGCACTGAACAACAGAGCCAGTCTGACCAGGAGGGACAAGGTTCTCCGGGCACCCAGGAGGAGGCAGGCAACCCCGCAAATGCCATCTCTCAGGGGTCCCGTAGACCCGATGTTCCCACAACGGCAGGCCAGGCTCATGTGGGCAGGGGTGGTGGGAGTGGAGGCAGGCGGAGGCGCGAACCTGACCAGCCAGCTGAGGGAACCGGTATGTCACACATACACCACATCCTGGACACATACCGGCGTGACACCAGGGGCATCAGCCAGGTAGTGGGGAGCCTCACAGAGATGAAGGGGACCCTCGACGAGATGAAGAACCTGCAGGCCAAGCAACATGCCAGTCAACAACAACACCAAGGACGATGGAGGCAAGACTGGCTGAGCTCCTGGCGGTGCAAAGGGACATAAGCCATTCACTCCGTCGGATCGCCGACAACATGGGCAACCCTCCCTTTGACACCAGGCGCAGACCAGCACCAGCCACAGGGAGGGAGGAGGAGGAGGAGGATTTGTCCGATGGAGCGTCCCAAACATCGTCAAGGCCTGCATCTGAGGGTCCCCGGAGGAAGGTGGGTCGTCCACGGAAAAGACCGTGAGAGGCAGCGGACCATCCACATCTCCCAGGTCACCTGGCCTGGCACCTGGCCCTTTGGCGCAACAGCAGCACCACATCCAATGACATTCTCTGCCACATGGACTTGCTGGTCACAGTCTGACCAATGATAACCAACACTGTGGTCTGGACTCTGATGACTTAAAATGCCAAGGATACCATCTCCCCCTGTAAACTTTGGATTCCATGCACCCGGTAGAGCACCTTATTTTATCTACCAAAACACGTACCCCACCGCAAATAAAAAGATTTATTTTTTATTATGAGATGTTGCAGTCATTTTGCATTAGTCCACAACATATGTGTTTGTAAATGTCAAACTATGCCTGAGTGTTGAACTAACTCCACCCATCCATACCCTTGGATCTGAGTCTGGTACAGGACACACATGGGTCACAATGTATCATTCAATGCAGACATGGAGCACAATACTCCCCTGTGATGGCCTCAAGCTGCTGAGGGGGGGCTTGCAATACTGTGCGGACAGACCTATTTGGAAGAGTATCATTAAGGCGTAGAGGTCATGGCTCATGTGGAGATTCCCAGGGAGGGAGTCCCAGGTATGTTTTGCCAGGTGGGAGAACTATGTCCTGCATGCTGGAGTACGGTGGATGTGAAGAATGGTGGCCAGGGCAAGGTTGGATGCACGGAGATGGCCCAATGGGGTCTCGGATGACAGTGGTACAAGGTTGGTTTTGGGTCGGGGTTGTGGCCTGCCTCCTGAGTGTGGGTGGGGAGTCTGAAGGTCAACCTGCAGCAGACAGTATTCCATTGCAGCTATCTCTGCTGGACGGTGATGTGGGTGGGGCGCGGGATGTTGAAGCTGAGGTGTGCAGATGCACTCTGGATGTGTACTAGTTTCCCAGGTGTTTGGATGTACTTGCTCTGTAGAGGGCAGGGCAGTATTTGACACGGATGTTGTCGTGGACCTGGGGGATGGTCTGTCTTTCCTTGGAGTGGATCTATCTGTGGATCATGTGCATAATGCAGAGGGTGTTGCAGCCTGAGGTACAGATGATGGTGATTACCATGGCAAATGTGAGCGAGCAATACATGATGCACACCATCTTGTGTGCGTGCCCACTGGGTGCTTGTGCAGGGCTTTTGCGGGTGGGACACAAGCAGTTGACCCACCTGTAAGGGGACCATCCGCAGATGATTACCTCAGTCCTGTACAAGTCCAGCCTCAGGTGGCTGATGTTCAGCCATTCAACAATGGATCCCATGCATTCTTGAATATTGGAACTGGCAATGTCGGCGTCTTTGGTGAGGGTGAGGAGCACCTAGCTGTCAATGGCATACGAGCTGATGATGAGGTGCTGTGCGCATGTGATGGTGGTGAGGGGGGTTCTGGACACATTGTAGATTGACACACTGAGAGATGACACCTGTGCCATGTGCCAGACGACGACACCATACTACATGCAGAAGCCTTGAGTCCCACTCCCATGGCCTTGCCGGGTACAGAGCCGGTGGGGAGTAGGAGGGACATGACCTGGTTGGTGTAACAGGGCCTGGAATGCGTGGCAGCGCTGTGTAGGCAGTCGTAGTTGCACACTCATCGTGCAAAGGTGTTGTGTGTGCGCTTAGTGTATGCCTGAGAGCAGGCGGTAGATATGCAGATGGACATTGCATGGAGGGTGGCTGCAACATCAGACTGTAGTGTGATGTGGGTCATGCAAGGACATGAGGGTCGTGCAATGTGCACGTTGCATGTGCAGACCGTCCAGCCTTTGGCACCGCGTGGCCGCAACAGTGGCACAGACAAGCTGATGACAGCCAAATGAATGGGTGGAGGGAGGAAGGGAGGAGCATCTTTGAGGCATGTGTGTTGCCAAATCCGGAAATATGCCACAAGTTGCACACAAAGACAAGGATGTCAGAACGGACAACTGCAACAGGCGTATGTAAAGGAAGGAATGTCCAGTTTTCCATGGCACACCCAGAGACAATGGATGCACAATCACCAAAGATGACTGACACCGGATCAGGAAACTGAAGGCTGAGCTGCGCACAGGAAACACACCCTCAGCAGGTGTTGAGGGCCCGTTGTGGGGACCAACATGCCCAAATACATACACAACCATGGACTTCATGCACAATAGATATTCTGATCCATGAAGAACAGCAAGCATGTTGCTAATCTACACATAGACTCACATGCACAATCTTTGACAACTGTTGGACTTGGCCCTTCTGGCAGGTTCACCCCTGAACTTTTTGCTTTTTATTGGTGACTTGGTGTAGTGATTTTTGGTTTCTGCGCACTTTACCGCTGTGTCCCAGGGTAAAGTGCGTACGTGTTGTGAGGTTGGCCTGCCCTCCCATAGGAATGCATGGGGGAATGTATGTGTCCTGGTAGTTCCTCATGCGTGGGGTGTGCAGGCCCGAGTTTGGTATGTGCGGACTCGTGTGATTGAATGCTGCGCGATGATGTGTGCGGCGTGCATGTATCTAGTGTGGAAGTGCCACTTCTAAAAGTGGGCACTTCGGTGTGCAGTATGAAATGTGTGGCTTGTCTGGCGATTGGCTGGTTGAGGTCATGTGACGGGCTAGGGATTTCCCAGAGTCAGGAGGAGTCACCCAGTGGTGAATGGGGAGTTTAGCATACTGATGGCTGGGGAGGAGTACACCTGGGTCCTGAATAGGGCAGGGCTTTCCCCACACAATGCTGGCTCCGGCCCCTGTGGTGCGTCTGATGACCCTGGCCTGTCCAGTGAATAGGGAGAGGGGCTGAGCAAAACAAAGTGCTCAGGAACCTGTTGTAACTGGTTCACCCCTTCCCTGCACCATCAGACAAAGAGTTTTACTGTATAAAAAGGGGCTGTGTCCCCTTACAATCTGTTCTCTTGCAGGATCAACTTGAGGGGGGGCCTGCTGCTGCTGGGCGCCAGGAGAGACCGCCACTGGGGACTGCCTCCCTGCTGGAGGGCCCTGTGAGCTGGCTCTGGGCCCAGCCTTTGCCCCCTGCTCTTGGAAGACTTGATGACTGGACCTTTTTGCTTGTAGCGCCTGGGAGCGCTTTTTGGGCTTTATAGCGCTGTGAGCGCTGTTTGGCTTTATAGCGCTGTGAGCGCTTTGATTTCGATAGCGGGTGCCCACCCCGCGATTCTGCCGGTGTGTGCCAAGTTCGGCGGGTGCCCACCCCGCCGTTGGGCTCGTTCCCGAGGGAGCCCACCCCTCTCATTGCCGAGAGAATCACCGCCGCGGCCGGGCTTCAGCCGGAAGTCAGGCAGGCCGAGGGCGGGCATCCGGGACAACCGGAACTCAGAATAGGAGGGCGGGAGCCTCCCCCGCCTCCTACAGAAGCGTCGCAACTACTCAGAGCCCCGGAGCAGGCAGGAGCCTACCCTGCGCCCCGGGGCACTCTGCCCAAGAAAGGAGTGCGGCAGGAGCTGGTGCGGAGGGGGCGCGAGGCTCATTTTCGGTGCCCGCCCCTCCGCATTGCGAGGAAGCCTCGGAGTCCTTCTCCCCCGGGAGCAGAGAAGGAGGAGACGACGCGGGAGTCCCCAGAGCAACAGCCCGGTGAGTGTTTAGAAGGGCTGGGGGACTCCGCGCATGTGCTGGGGGTGCGGGGGCAGTGTCCACGAGCCCCGTGAGGCTCCACCAGTGGGGGCATTTCTGTCGTGCCTACGCAAGGCACCAGGGCAGTGCAAGTGTCGGGCGACCCCGGAAGGCAGCGGGTCGCCCCAACGTGTTCCCGAGCCCAGTGAGGCTCCAACGTCGCGGGGCATTGTTCGTTCAGAGCCACGAAGGCTCTAGGGGGGCATTTCTTAGTGATTAGAGCGGCCCCGGAAGGCAGCGGGCCGCTCCTACGTGTCCCAGGGCATATTGGTGGTGCCCAGCATTTCTCCAGCTGCCCAGCACTTAGTGGGCAGCTGCAACGTTTAGGTTGGGACCTTTACGCTTGTAGCTGGCGCAGCCTTACAGGGACAGGGCGTTCTAGCCCCTACCAGGCCAGTTGGCCCAGGGACTGCCACAGGTGGTGGCTTATATGAGTTCTTGCGCAATTGTCCCTTTCCTGCACCTCTGAATGTGTGTTTATGCATCATGTGCCTTGCTTTACACCGCTGAATGTATTTCTATGCATCATGTGTTTTCCTTCCTTACACCTCTGAATGTTTTTATGCATCATGTGTTTTCCTTGATTTACACCGCTGAATGTGTTTTTATGCATCATGTGTTTTCCTTCCCTACACCTCTGAATGTGATGCATCATGTGTAATGTGCTTATACCCCTACAGGTATTGTGATACTTAGGTGGTTGTTTGTTTTCTCCTAGTACAGGTGGTGCTAGTGAGGTCCTAGTTCCCTGCGTGACATTCTCCTAAGGTGGTTAGGGTTGCGTAGGTGATACTTACCTGATACCAGTAAGTACTGGTTGTGTGCTATATGGTATTTTGTACTACAGTAATTTTATTCCTATGTTCTAAGTGCTATTTCTAAAAAGTGCTAATTCCTGACAGTGGTCCATGTGGCCCTGTCCCCTGTACATATAATCCCTTGTAAATTCTGCCCGTGCCTGTTGGCACATTGTAAAGTGTGTGTTTTTATCTAATGTGTTTTGTATAATACAAAGGCTATTTTGATAGAATACCTTGTGTGGAGTTTCCTTTGTGGTGGGCCTTGGGTGTTGTTGCTGGGTGCGCGCGCAAACGCTTTACACATCGCCTCAGAGATAAGCCTGACTGCTCGTGCCAAGCTACCAAGGGGGTGAGCAGGGGTTATCTTTGGCGTGTAACTTCCTTGCCCTGACTAGAGTGGTGGTTTCTGCCTGGCTTTGGCGCAAGCCCTAGCCAACCAGAAATCCCCATTTCTAACAACAACTATGCCAGAGATGTCGCATGCACAGTGGCAAGAGACCTGCATTGACAGAGTTGAGGCACCTTGGAGGTTGAGGAACACCTTTATTACTCAGGCTCACACCTAGGGAAATGCATCAATATGAACAGACTCACAGGTCATTTGGCTGAACATGTGGGACCTACACTGGACACCCCCTTCACACCACAGATGCTGTAAATCCATTGAACTGGCACACAAGTGAAGGGGGTGAGCCAAACAACCCCTGCTGCACACGGAGAGGCTGCAATTCCCCATTGAGCCTCTTATGGGGATGTCCCACACTATGTCCAACCGTAGCCTCCCGTATGTTTCAGAGGGACGTTTTACACACATTGATGCCTTCCTCACAATCCACAATCCCATTACAGATGACAATCACGTAGGGTGACTATCAATTCATGGGAGTCATGCTACATGTCATGTGCCCCATGGTGATTCGACATGTATGCATAGTAACAAAACATGCACAGGAGCAGTGCCCACACATTCCAAACAACTACCACACCCAAAATGCCTTGCTGCAATCCTACCCAAAGGAGACTTTTCACCATGTCCGTGCATGTAACGCTGATTCAGCACACGTTGCAATACTCATGAGGAATAGCAGGAGCCCAACGATGCCACGAGCAGACAGCATGCGCAACTACCTGGGGATGACAGACATACAAGAAATCACCGAAAAGATAGTCAACCGCATGCATGGTCATTTACTCTACAGGAATAAGGTTGTCACCATGCTAGTTTTAAATTTACTGTCTCAGCTACAATGTGTGGAATGACATCATCACTCGAGTGACACATCAGAACCCACCTCTAAGTCACTTAGCATACAGTCAGCTGGACACACACATTGCAACACATGCCACACAAGGCTCAAAGCGTGCACACTCAGACCCAGGGACTCACCATTATGAGAAGAAGTTGCGTATGAGCTGACTCCGGATGTCCTCCTCCTCCTCCTCCTCACTTGCCTCGTGACCAAGCCCTTCATCCTCCACGGGTGGATGTTCCTGCTCATCCGGATCCAGGATGAGTGGCACAGCTTTCTCCACTTCCATGTTGTGCAGCATGCAGCACACGATGAAGATTTTGCAGACCTTCACCGGTGCATATGGGAGGGATCCGCCTGTCTTGTGAAGGCACCGGAATCGGCTCTTCAGGAGGCCAAACGTCCTCTCAATCACTCGCCTGGTCTGCCCATGGGTGTTGTTGTAATGGTGATCTGCAGCTGTTCTGGGGTTGCGGAGAGGCGTCATCAGCCATGGCATGTTGGGATAGCCAGAGTCCCCTACATGGAAACATCATGTAAAGAAGTGGGTCAGGAGATGCAGTAAGATACAAAGATACCGCTAAATACAGGACAAACAGAGTATACCCACCAACAACACATGCTCGTTCGTTGTGCAGCCGCAGCATCATTTCTGGCACACTGCTTTGCCTCATGATGTAGGCATCGTGTGCTGACCCTGGAAAACGTGCACAGACATGGGAAATCAACATGTTAGGTAGACACACCACAAGGGCATTAATGGAGTGATAATGTTTTCGGTTTCGATAGGCTACCTTCTGTGCCTGTGGTGGTACCTAGGCCACATGTGTCCCATCAATGGACCCAATTACATGGGGCATCCCTCCCAGGGCAAAGAACTCACCCTTGACACCTGTCAACTGCTCACGAGTCGGAAAATGGATGAATTCATCCAGGTGCTCCAACTTGGCTTCTAAAACATCATGCAGGACACGGCTCAACATGGTCTGGGACATGCCACCCACATCAGCTATGATGAATTGAAACTTACCAGTGGCAAAAAATGTAGGGCTGCCATCACCTTCATCTTGGGGGTCACTGGAGTGGGAATAGTAATTTTTACCCCTCCGCTATCCAATACTTTCCCTACTGTTGCACTCACTGGAGTGGGAATAGTAATTTTTACCCCTCTGCTATCCAACATTTTACCTACTGTTGCAATCACTGGAGTTGGAATAGTAAATGTAATTCTTCTACTATCCAACATTTACCCTACCTTTGCACTCATTGGAGTGGGAATAGTACATTTTACCCCTCCGCTATCCAACACTTTCTCTACTGTTGCACTCTTTATAGTGGGAATAGTAATTTTTACCCCTCCGCTATCCAACACTCTCTCTCTACTGTTGCACATATTGCAGTTGGACTAGTAAATGTAATTGTTTCGCTATCCAACTTTTTCCCTACTGTTGTATTTATTGTGTTGCAAAATGTACGTTTTAGCATTGTTTTAATAGTTTAATGTTTTAATTAATTATAGAATGATTTTTTATTTTAAATCATTTATATATGTCTATATTTTATTTGTATATAGTTTGTATATAGTTTAAAAGTTTAAAAATTAAATAAAGATAATAGCTAATAAATTATTTTAAAGTAAATATATGTATATGTATAACCTATTATGTTTGTGTGTTTATATTTTTTAAATTAAGATTAATTTTTATATGTAGTTAAAATGTATAATAGATTTAATTAATTTTTTTAAAGATAATATTAATATTTTATATTTTTAATATATAATATTTTGTTATTTATATTTTTAAATCAATATTTTTTACATCTATATTTTTTACCTCGATATTTTTGATTCAAGATTTTTGTTCTACCCAGTTTAAGTCGATACTTTTACTTTATATACACATTTTTTTCGATATTTTTACCATCAATGTTTTTACCATTGATATTCTATCAGTGAACCATTCTGCATTATGACTTCTGAGTTATACTTGCAGGAGACCTTTTATGACTTGCAGAAGGGTCACTATATTTCACCACTTACCAGCCGCTATTGCTAAAGGTGACTTTATTCTTTCCTTTTCCTTTTATTCTGATTCCTCTAAACAATGCTTCTGCAATGTTCATTCCTCTATCAATGATATTTTGATGGTTGGTACTGCAGTTGTTGGTATCTCTGCTGTGTTTCCAGAACAACTCTTTATGGGGAGTTCTAGTATGTAATTATGCTCCAAAATCTTGCACTTTTCTAAAAAGGAACTGCTTTCGCGACATAGTGTAGATTAGGCTCTTTAGCTAGATAGTGCCAATTTCCTTTATGGAAAACTCTGTATTGATTTTTGCTTTCACTAACCAACCTTTTACTCGATATTTCTGTAACTGTACTAATCTGAATAAAGACAACAAACCATATTAATCCCTTAAGATAAATACATTTTCAACCTCTCCTCATTGACTGAACATTTTGAGGTCCATTAGGATGTAGGGCGGAAAAACACCCCGACCGCCATGGAAGCGGAAAACAACCGCCCGCCGGCCCCGTGGGAAAACCGGCGGCCAAATTAGCATTAACCGCCCAAAAAATCCGACCGCGGCGGTACGAGGCCCAGAATAACTGCCCGTAGCAGGCGGAGATGGCCAAAATCCGTCCGCGGCGGTCGGATTCGCGGCAGAAAAACAACAACCCGCAGCAAGTATAGCGGAGACACCGCCCCGGAAATTATTATATCCCCGACGGTCCCGCGGTACGTACCGCCGTCTCCATCACCATTAGCCACAAGAACACAAATGTGGGCTAGGATAGTCCAAAGGGTCAATGCAGTGGGGACCACCCCACAACCCCTGCCCCCCACACCATCCAGGTCAGGACATACAGCTCAGCCGCCATAAAAAAGATAAGGCCCCCTATTATGGCTCAATGTCCGCACTCCTTCCTCCCAGCCGATCTCTCTACTCAATGCCCTGGCTGCAAACACTCCTTTGACACTAGTGAGTCACCAGCCACGTCACAGGAATACCAGATGTACCTGTTAAATTGCCGATCTCTTCCCCGACACAGCATGCAGATATGTCTACTCCTAGAGGATCACAACCCGGACGCCATCTTCTTGACGGAGACATGGCTCACGTCCCATTCAGAGCCAGACATAGTCACCGCCCTACCCCCCGGGTTCCAAATTCATAGAATGGACCGGACCAAGGGAAGAGGGGGAGGCCTGGCTATTATTCTAAAAGAGAAATACTGCTGCCACATTACTACCGAAGCTATCCCCGAATGCGAAAGCATTGCATTCAGAATAGACTTCTCGGCGAACAGCTCCCTATCTGGTACCCTGATATACCGTCCCCCAGATTCAGGAAAGCTGTTCCTTAGATCTCTACCAGACATCATCGCGAATCGGCTCCTAACCCCGGCTAACTATACAGTTCTAGGAGACTTTTATCTTCCATTTTGACTCCCCCACAGACCTTGTTGCAGGGAATTAACAGAGGACCTAGCAGCTCTGCAACTGACTCAGTTGGTTAGGTCCCCCACCCATGAAAAGGGAAACTTGCTCGACCCAATCTTTAGTAACTGCACCGGACTAACGGTCGGGCAACCTACCCGCCTCCCATGGACAGACCATTTCCTCATCCCATTTACCTGGTCTACCACCAAACTTCCCTCACTGCCTCCCCGTCCCATAACCAGGAGGAACTGGAAAAAACTTCCCATAGAGCCCTGGACAATTATCCTTGAAGGCTCCCGCCCACCTCCCTGTACAAACCCCAACCAAGCAAATAACAACTATGAGGGCTGGATCAGGAAATCATTGGACACGATCCTTCCTCTACGAAAATACGCTCCCAAGAGACTACACAAGTCTGCTCCCTGGTTCTCAGATTCCCTGAGAGACTTGAAACGCCTCTGCAGGAAAAAAGAGAGAGCTTGGAGAATAGATTTCCTCCCGGAAAATAAAAAACAATACAAAGAGGCTATTAAGGCCTACAGCAATGGGGTGAGAACAGCTCAGTCCTCCTACTTTGCAGACCAAATAATGACAGCAAAATCAAAACCCAAGGAAATCTTCCATCTGGTCAAAAAATGGATTACCGTCAACACTGCCCCCCCAGCCCCGAAATCATTAGAGCAATGTAATGAACTTGCAGACTTTTTCCACAATAAAGTCACTCAGATTTATTCTGCCTTCCCGGTAACAGCTAACAATTCAACTAACCAAAGACCCCTGAAGAATTCCCCCCTACAAGGACAGCCTATGCTGGACCATTTTCCCCCACTAAATCTGGAGACACTGCAACAACTGGCAGTCCAAGTCAAATCTGGGTCCCCCCTCGACCCGGCTCCACCAAAAATACTGCTCCAGGCAGGCCAAGCCATCTTTCCAGTGGTGCTAGAGCTCCTTAACTCATCCATATCATCCTGCACAGTACCAACCGGATGGAAGAGAGCCATGGTACGGGCTCTGCTAAAGAAACCCACCCTCAATCCAGAAGATCGCTCTAGCTACCGCCCAGTTTCATTACTTCCCTGGGTAAGTAAGGTGCTAGAGAAACACATAAATACCCAGCTGACACAATTTCTGGAAAACCATGCACTCCTGGATCCATCCCAGACAGGTTTCAGGCCAAAACATGGTACGGAAACTGCTTTGCTGGCAGTCGTCGAAGAGTCTCGAAGGATACTGGATCAGGGGGGATCAGTGGCAGTGATCCTCCTTGATCTAAGTGCAGCCTTCGACACTGTCAGCCATGCCACTCTGCTGAACCGTCTGCAAAACATCGGTGTCGGAGGCGACGCACTAAAATGGCTGGAATCATTCCTGCATAACAGATCCTTCCAGATCTTCGATGGGGACATAACATCAGTCAGAAAACCCCTAGACTGTGGAGTACCACAGGGCTCCTCTCTGAGCCCTGTGCTCTTCAATGTCTATATGAAACCATTGGCTGGGCTCGTCGAACCGTCAGGCATAAAAATTGTATCATATGCCGACGATACCCAGCTAGTGGTTTCATTGACTCAGGAAAGCACCGGCCACACCTCAGGAAACCTGATGAACTGCCTAGAGGATATAAAAAAGTGGATGACAGGCTCTTCATTAAAGCTGAATGGAGACAAAACGGAGCTCATGCTCCTAGGCTCTGCTTCACCCACTCTATTCCCCTCCATGTGGCCTGGATGCTTGGGCACCCCTCCCACCCCCAAAGAGAGTGTAAAAAGCCTGGGAGTATGGCTGGATAAAAACCTCTCCTTCTCCACCCAGGCTATCAAACTATCCGCTATCTGTTTTGGCTTACTTAGAACATTAAGGAAGGTCCTCCCCCTCCTCCCAACGGAAGCCAAACAAGTGGCAGTTCAGGGCCTGATCCAGTCCCGGCTGGACTCAAATAACGCTCTGTATGTGGGAGCCCCAGAGCTGTCCATGCGAAAACTGCAGGTTGTCCAGAACTGCGCAGCCCGCGCGTTGTTGCAGATTCCGAGGACACAGTCTGCAAAACCCGCCCTGGTCGCCCTACACTGGCTCCCAGTAAAGCAGAGAGTGGCATTTAAGGCACTATGCATCGCCCACCGAGCTTTCTGGGGGTCCGGTCCTAGGATCCTTAACAAACTGGTCACTCAATACCATCCTAACAGAACTCTCCGATCTACGGAAGCCTTTCTAGCCGTCGTCCCAAGAGGGCGGAGAGCCAGAACCGGAGGAAGGATGTTCTCCTTAAACGCTGCGAAGATGTGGAACACACTCCCGCTACAAATCAGGTCCAATCCCAACCTACTCTCATTTCGCAAGCAGCTGAAAACTTACTTGTTTGCTAGGTTCACCTAAAGCTCGTTTTCCATCACTCATCAGTTCTGTTTTTTTATGCCTTAGCGCTTGGACGCCCACTGGGCAGCATTCGCGCTTTACAAATCACAATACAATACAATACAAGATCAAAAAAGGAGATCATGAACCGGTGGCATGACCTGAAGAGGGCGGTCAAGATGAGGAGGAGCAAGAACCATGAGCTGGCTCAGAGGACTGGCGGTGGCCCTCTCATTCCACAAAAAACATTCACACAATGGGAGGAGAAAGTGCTTGCCATACTGCATCCAGAGAGTCTCACAGGAGTAGCCGGGGAAGTGGAGGCTGGTAAGTACAAACAAATGACTACCGCCACTCTGCTATGTACTGCCTTGCACAACTAAAAAGCTACACCACCTAGGACACACACCATCCATCTGCACCACACACTCACAAAAACATGCCTAACAGATTCACCCACTCCCATTCACCACAAACATAGCTAACAACATAACCATGGGGGCATGTGTACAGCACTACAACAACCACCAGGCCACCTGGCTCACACCTGAGCAGGATGGATCCCTCCCCCACCCCACCCAGGAGCAGTTGGAAGCCACTGCAGTGCAACAAACAAACTTACAGGTAGGTAGCCATCTTCCCTGGGAGGGTGTTTGAGTCTGGGAGGGCTGCACCACTACTCCCACCAGGCCCCCTGTCCCACAGCCTAGCAAGATGGATCCCTCCCACAACCCCACCCAGAAGCATGTGTCAGCCATTACACAACCCTCATCAAAATTACAGGTAGGTAGCCATCTTCCCTGGGAGGGTGTTTGTGGCTGGGAGTGCTGCAATACTACTCCCAACATTCCGTGTCCCACACCTCAGCAGGATGGATCTCTCCCCCACCCCACTCAGGAGCAGTTGGAAGCCATTGCAGTACACCAAACAAACTTACAGGTAGGTAGCCATCTTCACAATGAGGGTGTTTGTGTCAGGAAGGGCTGCACTACTACTCCCACCATGCCCCCTGTCCCACACCTGAGCAGGATGGACCCCTCCCCCACCCCACCCAGGAGCAGTTGGAAGCCATTGCAGTACAACAAACTTACAGGTAGGTAGCCAGTACATGCACCCACCCAATTTTCCCAAACTAAACGGTGCCATATGACAACACCAGCCCTCATATTGCACAAAGAGCCATATCTACCACATTGCCAAGCACAGTGTGCACACAGGTAAGCCAAGGAAACGGTCACAACCACCAAAGTGTGACACACCAATGCACAAGTAGAAGAAAGCCTGGGCACATTCGTGCACAGCAACTAGTTACATGTGCATCACCAGGGGGCAAGTGCAACAAGGACCATTCTCAAAATATGAAATCATGTGTGGTGTCACAAATCAAGATATGTACATGACAGGACAAAGGGATGCAGGAGATGACAATGGCCAGTCCATGGCCAGATATGACGTCTGCTAGGTCAGACAACTAAACCATGAGTCCACAATTAAACACATGTTGTGCCAGGCCCTAGATGGCAACAGGTCCCAGTAAACCTCAATTGGACACGGTTCGCATGGTATGCCCTGATACCTCGCACCATGGATAAGCAATGCTTGTAGCACTGTATCATGTCAGGGAGCACAGTACTGCACACAGTCAACAATGTGATGATATGTCAATAGTGCAGTGTACAAAATGTGAATGACACACAGCTAATACAAAGCTTGCTGGGTGCACTGCAATGACCATTTCCCATCTGACCCACAGGTGACCAAGAACTCACTGCAGAGGACCACACCAGCAACCTGCAGTGCCAGGGAGCAACAGGTCCCAGGACCCCAGCGTCCCCCCACCACATCTGCAGCAACAACAACCCCACAGCAGACCCCTGCTGTCACGGCCTGTGTGGCCACCACCACCACCAGCACCACCACCAGTGCTGCCGGCAACACCCTCCCTGTCCCAGAGGATGTCCCGCACACACTACCCATGGAGGAGGGCAGGGAGAGGATGCGGGTGCCCACAGTGGTGAGGCAACAGGTCCGTGGCAGCAGGGCAGGTGGGAGGGGCAGTGTCACCCAGGGACACCAGGAGGCTGGAACCCACTCCCTAGAACAGATCACCAGAGTCCTGGGCGCATACGATCAGGCCCAGGGACGAATGGGCCAGTCGGACGATCTGTTGCACGAGTTCATCCTGCTGATGAGGTCCATCGACAGACGCATGGGACAAATCGTGGACTTCTTGGGCTAGCAAGTCGTGGTACTGAGAGACAGGCATGCGCCCCAGACAACACTTCCGCCTCCCTCTGGTGGGCTGCACAATGACAGTTCACCATCCACCCCCTGCGCCCCACAGAGAGGGGTGAGTCCACAGACCCCACTGGCCCTGCAGCAGGGCCCCCACTGCCAAACGACAAAGGGGCCATCCCAGGAAGACCCTGGGAGTATCTGGAGACAAAGCACCCGCCAAACGCAAGTCACGGTGCCAACCCTCTCCACCACAACTCGACCATCTCATCTACCACGACTGTCAACTCACTCCCCCCAATGGAAATGTACACCCCCCTTGCATCTCACCATGGTAAATAAAATATCCTCACACACATATGGTTGTGTCTGCTCCGTCTTTATTGTAGGGTGTACAGTCTTCAACATGATCACAATGTCCAAGGACCATGGGCTGTATGTAGGCAAGGAGAAGTCGAAGGCACCTAGGGAAACACAACAGAAGAACTGTCACTGGTCTGGGTGTGGCACCACATACATCACACAAGCCCTAACACCAGGATAACCCAACATACACATGTCACAATGACCCCCAAGTGTCAACATAAACGTCCCGTTTATGTTCCCAAATGACATGTCCTAGAAACATTTCCAACCACCACTGAGTCTACAACCGGCTGATGCTACAATTCTCACATGCCCCTTCGTGACAACAGCAATCTCATCAGACAATGGGTATGTTGCATATTGCCACCCACCGTCAAGTGAAATAGCGGGTGATGAGCTGTTCACGCAGGTCAACACCTTCCTCCTCTCCACTGTCCTCATCACTGGACACAGCTTGGTTTGCAGGCTGGGGTCTTGGATCCTCACCATCATCCAGGAGTAGGGGAATCTCCCTGCGAATGGCTAGGTAGTGGAGCATGCAGCATGCAAGAACAATCTGACACACCTTACCGGGCGAGTATGCCAGTGCACCTCCGGTCTTGTCCAGGCACCGGAAACGTGACTTGAGCAGGCCAACAGTGCGCTCCACCACACGACGTGTCCTCCCATGGGCTTCATTGTTGCGGACTTCAGCCGGGGACCTGGGATTCCGCAATGGGCTCAGCAACCAGGGACGGTTGGGATATGCAGAGTCACCTAGGTATGACAAACACAAATAGACATTGCAATGTCGCAGAGTCTCAGGGGAGCAGGTCACACACACAGCATGCCACACAACTAGGCATACTCACCCACAATCCATGCACGCTCTGGAAGAAGATTAGCCATCAGCTGGGGCCCTATGCTGTTCCTCAGGATGTAGGAGTCGTGGGCCGAGCCTGGGAATTTGGCACACACCTGCAAGATGGTCATATCTGCCAGGCACACCACCTGCACATTGATGTAGTGGTAATGCTTGCGATTGCGGTAAATGTACTCACTTGCCTGTGGTGTCACAAGAGCGACATGGGTGCAATCAATGGCCCCAACAACATTGGGGATGTATCCAAGGGGATAGAAGTCTCCCTTCACAGCTGGCAATTCAGCACCCCTGGGGAAATGGATGTATCTGTCCTTGTATAGCATCATGGCGGACAGTACATCACGCAGCACCATGCTGAACATTGGTTGTGACATCCCACCAGCACTGGCCACAGTCTCCTGGAACGATCCTGTGGCAAAAAAATGCAGGGCTGCCATCACCTTGTAAGTAGGGTTGAAAGCTGTTGGATACGTCCTGCATGGCTGCAGGTGGGGCTCCAACAGATCACAAAGGGTCTTCAGGGTGGCTCTGTCCAGGCAGCATTTGCGTATGATCGCAACATCCTCCATGTCCTCCAGCACAGTCAAGTGACGAATCAAATTTGGCCTCCTCCTATTGGAGTTGATATTGGACACATGTCAATACAATACACCAATAGATGTGCACAGCATATCACGTTCTGGATGACACATCAACAGCAATGACTGACATCTAGAGTGACTAACAGACCAGCTTACATGGAAGGACACCTTCAGCTACACAAAGGGCACACGTGTCAACTTACACAGGACAAGTACCTCAAACACCACCTTTGGCTATGTGAATGCACTTAGGGATATGGCCACAGTACACATGTGCACGCCTGGGAGACTAGCATCCAGCATATGTGTAACTAATCAAAACCACTGTCTCCTACCTAGCTGCTGTACCGGTCACACCTTGATGCGTCATTCCAACCTGGCACACATCCACCACACAATGACCAGAGTCAGTGCTGGAATGATGAATGTGTTCATGAGCAGGCATGGGAGGCAATGCTAATTAGATCAACATTCATCGAAACGAGCATTGCTGTGATTGTCACTGGACCTCAATACATTGACATGTGTACACATTGTACAGTCCTGAACAACACTGTCCTGCCTACACCAATATCAAATCCTCAAGTGACATGTGAGTGGGTACAGACAAATGTACGTTACACACACACACACAAACATGGCATGTGAAGCCATCAGTGGAGTAAATTGAACATTGGCATCATGTGCACAATGATGTGCCATTGAACATGTTGGCACTATGCACTGTTGATGTGTGACAGATAGCCATCACCATTGCATGGCACCCATATCGCGGTAGCTACCACCTGGCACCGGTGGTGTGTCACCAGCACCCCCATTCACACCAGTGCAGTAGTCATAGGCATTAAGACATGTGGAAATTGCGGTTGGCGTGCTCCGCCGCCAGAATGGTGGTGCCTCGTGTCAATGCATGGCACCCATATTGCGGTAGCTACCGCCTGGCACTGGTGGTGTGTCACCAGCACCCCCATTCACACCAGTGCAATAGTGATAGGCATGGAGACATGTGGAAATGGCGGTTGGCATGCTCCGCCACTAAAATCGCGGTAGCGCACCTCAGACCCCAGCGGTGTTACACCGCCATGGAGCTCACCCTAGAACCATTGGGAAGCTCGATAGCGGTGGTATGATGCAATTTTGAAGGTCACGGTAGGCGTGCTCCGCCACCGAGGAGGCGGTCATTGGCTGCATTTGAAAGCAGCACCACCGCGGTAGCGCACCCCGGGCCCCAGCGGTGTTACACCGCCATGGAGCTCACCCTAGAGCCAATGGGATGCTCGATAGCGGTAGCATGATGCAATTGTGAAGGTCGCGGTAGGTGTGCTCCGCCACCGAGGAGGCGGTCATTGCCTGCATTTGAAAGATGCACCATCGTGGTAACACACCCCGGGCCACAGCAGCGCTGCACCGCCATGGAGCTCGCCCTAGAGCCAACGGGAAGCTCGAGAGCAGTGGCATGATGCAATTTTGAAGGTCACAGTAGGCGTTCTCCGCCACCGCTGAGGCGGTCATTGGATGCATTTGAAAGAGGCAGACATGGACCACCAATTGCTGCAGCTTGACACCTTTGAAACGACCCCAGGGGGCTATATATGTGGGAGTGAGCCTCACATTGCCACTGCTCACAGAACCTGCTGCCTGAGACCCATCACCTGCCGCTGCCTCCAGGGACTGCTGCCTGACACCCCTCACCTGCTGCTGCCTCCAGGGACTGCTGCCTGACACTCCTCACCTGCTGCTGCCTCCAGGGACTGCTGCCTGACACCCTTCACCTGCTGCTGCCTCCAGGGACTACTGCCTGGGGACCCTCGCCACCAAAATCCCCTGCTGTTGTCTCATGTCCACAGTGATGGCAAGGACAGAGTAGATCGGTGCCAGTCCCTTCAGGAGCGAGGAGCTGGAGGTCCTGGTGGACGAGGAGCTCACACAGTACCCAAGGCTATATGGTGCCCCGAATGTCATGGTGAGTCTTAAACAGTGTTGTGGTAGGGCAGGGAGGCCACACATATAGTGGACTGATGCACTATGTGCCTGAGAGTGTGGGGTAGTGTCATGCACTGCCTGACATGCTGTCTCCATTGGGAGGGTGTGTGTACCCAATGCCACAGCTTTCCCTCCCTGCACATGTAAGTATGAGTGACCTGTGTTGTGTTGTTAGCCATACAGTGAAACAGAAGGTTGTTCATGCTGTAGTCAGGACAGTGATTGCTTGGCTGGATGGCTGTGTGTGCCCCTGTAGTCCATCTCAGTGTGAGCCCAGCTGGACAGCACAGTCCCCGTCTACAAAGACAAGGACACATCACTTCACTTACAGAGTATGGTATCAGACTTTTCACTTTGCACTCCAGCTGTGGCCCATCTCAGCACTGTAGATTGCACACAACCGCCTTTGTGAAGGGCATTTTGTATTTGTGAGATCATGTCCCTCAATGTGACATCCATGACACAGTTATCTATTCACAGGGCAGGGACATTGAGGGCTGCGCAGTCTTGGACACAGTGGGTCACCCCCAAACACAGGTTGATATGTGATGTATGTGTTGCTCAACCCAACAATTGACTGGAGATGTGGGCAGGCAGGTTTCAGTGCTGGCATCCTGCATGTGTGTGAGATGTGCAGAGACTGTGTTCCCCCTCACACCTGCATGCTTTAACATCAGCTTTTCCCATGCAGGAGTCATATGTGGGCTGTACTATGGTCTCTGATTAATCTATGGTTGGATATGTGATTTTTTTGTATCTTGCTGCTATACTGATATATGTCAGTACATGGCACTGTGTACCTGATCATTTCTCCCTCTTGTCTCCCATGCCTGCAGCTCAAGGTACACCAGCGTAAGGCCGTGTGGAGGGCCATTGCAGTGAAGGTATGAGCCCTGGGGTCTCAAACCGACAGCGCACCCACTGCCACAAGAGATGGGATTACATCAGCCGGCTGGCAAAGAATGTGGCGGAGATGATCCTGGGGCTGCTTCCTCGCACTGGGCATCTGGCACGATGCAGCATGACACCACTAATGGGGCGCATCTTGGAGGTGACACAGCCTGAGCTGGATGCACGTTTGAAGGAGCATCAGCAGCAAGCCAGGGGTGAGCATTTGGGGAGTCTGACTTTGGATGGGAGTGGCTGCATGTGTACAGAGCCTGTGCCAGTGCTGGCCTCTGTGATGTTGGTAGTGTGATGCTGTGGCATGTAAGTGGCTGCTGGCCTGGGTGCCTGTGACATGCATTTGCCCAACCTGTACTTACAAAGTTGATTTGGAAGCTGTGCCTTCACATTACATTCTGAGTTGTGCTCTTCAGGTTTCTTCTGCATTGGTGTAGTCTTGGGAACCCCATGGGAGGGAACGGCAGTGTGCCCAACCTGACTGTGCGTACATCAATGCGCCCATTGCATGCACCCATATTGGGGAGGGCTAGATATCTTACAGCAATGTGCAGCATTCTATTGTCCCCAAGGTACGACATGGTGGGTGGCATGGGCTAATGTCCATTGTGGACTGTCATGTTGTAGTCTGGGTCTGTGTTGTCCCCTCCTGTTACATCCAGTTCTGTCATTGGCAACAAGTTGTGTGCCCCCATCATGTCCCTAGGTGTGCTCAGAACTAGTTGTGTGTCTGTTTGAACAGAGCCACAAGCAGGGTGTTGTGCTGTGTGGTCATCACATGGCTCACTCATGCCTGAGTTTCCAGTTTCCATGCACTGCTTGAGTCTATGTAGTGAGATGGCACGATGTGATTGCACAGGGTGGTGTGCAACATGTAGATTTGCTCAACTCTTGTCATGCATTGCTTGCATATGTTTGTTCTGTTTTTGCCACTGACCTGACCCTACATCTCTCTCTCCCATGCAGCATCGCCTGTGGTTACGGAGGGACAGGAGACGGACACCAGTGGGGGTGAAACTAGCACCACAGCTGCCCAGGAGCCCAGTGACACAGATGTCACCAGCGCATCAGAGGGGGACAGGAGTCTGCTTGAGGAGTCCCAGCCTGAGACACAAAGCACCACATCATCTGATGCCAGTGGGGATGCATCCATGTTGGAGGGCACAGGGAACGGGGACTCTGCATCGACTTCCACCACATAGTGGCCATTGCCCACCCTCCCAACCACTTCCTCTGCTGCTGCCTGTGTCTGCCTCAGTAAGATGGGAAGAGTGTCCTTCACCCATTGCATCTCTGCCCCTGTCCGCCCTGCTGCCATCAGTGCTGAGTCTGTGGACCTTTTGCACCAGCTGTGTGTAGGCCAGACAGCTCTCCTAAATGCCTTCATTGACCACGACAAGAAATTGGTCCAGGTGGTTGCTTTCATGGAGGGCATTCATTCCGACGTAGGTGGGCTGCACCGGACAGTCCAGGCTTTGTCATCAACAGTGACGTCTGCCCTGCAACAGGCACATTCTCACAGTCCAGCTCCAGTTCCTTTGTCCACCACCCAGGCAGTGGCCACGTCTGACGATAGTGACCACGGACCACATACATCAAAGTCACTATACAGCACACGGAGCACACAGCAGCAACAACCCAAGCGGTCCCGTGCACAGACACCAACCCCACAGAAGACCAAAGGCACCGCAGAGAGCAGGGAGAAAAGCCCGTCATGCGACACCAGGGGACAATTAGCAAAGCAGCAGACCTCAGGCACACATGCCTCAGTGGCATCCCCATCCAAGGACACTCCTGCCCCTAAGACATCGCGCAAAGATAATCGTACAGTGTCTGTGCCCACCAAGGAGGTGGTGCATGCCATGAGTACACCTGAGAAGGGCTCAAAGGCAGTATCACTAAACACCTCGACTCCCATTCCAAGCCCAGTGAAGCAGGGGCCGGAGGGGACTGTAGGGGTGACACCTAGTAAACAGGCGAAGGGGGGGCAGAGGCGAAGCAAGGCAAAGAGTTCAGCTGGGTACAGCACATCACCAGAGGGGCTGCCAGCGCCTGCACCTGCTGCAGCAGTGGTGGTGTGTGTGCCTGTTGTGCCATTTAGGATCCACAAGAAGTGGAAGGGCACCCCTCCACAATCTCCCAGCCACACCGTGACTCCCGTCTGCATGACTCCACCTCCACATGCCACTACACCACCTGGTCCAAGCAGCCTTCCAGCCTGCCAAGACACTGATCGCTCTACCTAAGCTGTTCCACTCTCTCCCCCTTTAAGTGCCCCGACAGTTCCCAAGGCACAGCCAGCTCCCAGTCTGCCTGACAGCCAAGTCTAAGTAGTAGTCATCCTCACACACCTGTGTCTCACACAGGAGGGCCTGTACTGCACATTTCTGCCCCCTAACTGTGTTGCTGGCCATGGAAAGGTACAGTCACACACATTCCCTGTGCAGCTTCTCTTGGACATACTCTGCACTCTGCCCTGGCCACTGGCCTTGTTGTTCACTGCTGTGTTGGACCCTTGCCTGTGCAGCTTCTCATGGACATGCTCTGCACTCCGCCCTGGCCACTGGTCTTGTTGTTCACTGCTGTGTTGGGCCCTTGCCTGTGCAGCTTCTCATGGACATACTCTGCCCTCTGCCCTGGCCACTGGCCTTGTTGTTCACTTCTGTTTTGCCCTTCCCTGTGCAGCTTCTCATGGACATACTCTGCACTCTGCACTGGCCACTGGCCTTGCTGTTTTGCCCTTGCCTGTGCAGCTTCTCATGGACATGCTCTGCACTCTGCCCTACCCACTGACCTTGCTGTTCACTGATGGTTTGCCCTTGCCTGTGCAGCTTCTCATGGACATACTCTGCACTCTGCCCTGGCCACTGGCCTTGTTGTTCACTGCTGTGTTGGACCCTTGCCTGTGCAGCTCCTCATGGACATGCTCTGCACTCTGCCCTGCCCACTGGCCTTGCTGTTCACTGCTGTGTTGACCCCTGCCTGTGCAGCTTCTCATGGACATACTCTGCACTCTGCCCTGCCCACTGGCCTTGTTGTTCACTGCTGTTTTGCCCTTGCCTGTGTAGCTTCTCATGGACAAGCTCTGCATTTTCTGCCTTGCTCTTCTCTTCTCATGGTGCCTATCTGTGCAATATGTGAATAAAGACAGTTGTCTGTTTTGTCAGTGTCCTTACTGAATAAAGTTTTTTGTTGTGTGTAAATGGTTTACTGTGCCACATGGTCTGTGTGGCACTTCAACATGTTCAATGTTTGGGTTCACTTGCTCTCTTTTTTTCAGGGGTGACAGGGTCTTCAGTTCTTCTTGGCCCAGATACTTGTGGTGGCAATAGTGTCAATTTCTAATGTTTAGCAGTAGTCATCTACTTGATTAGTTCATGCTGGCTCTATTGTACACATGTCAGGTTGGGGTGCACTGCCAGCACAGGGTGGGTTTCTGCACACAGTATTGCAGGCAGGCTGTCCAGGGTCATCATGTGTGTGTTCTTCCTTTATGTGTGCCCTGTGGTGTATGTGTGTGGTCGTCTTGTGATGGAAAGTCATCCTAGTCCCATGCCTTACTTTCCATGTGTGCTCTTGGATGGCCAGGTAGTGTGCAGTGTGAAGGGGGTGAGTTTGTGGGGAGTGTTGATGTGTGCATACCTCTGCAATGTCAACTACACACGTGTCACCCAGGAGTTGTGTGCCTGTTGTTTTGATTGTTCATCCCTGTGGATGTGGTTGTATGCCCATGTGTGAGTTGTATGTTGTGCACTGTGCAGTGTGTTGGTGTGTCTTTGCAGTTCTGTCTGACTCCTACTTGTTGTTTTTGTCACTTGTGAGTATGCAGAGGGTGTTACTGGCAATTCAGTGGTGTGTTTTGTTGCACATCCCTGTGTCTGGTGGCTGTTTGTGGGGTGTGTGCAGACCTGCTGCTCCACACTGCCATTGTGGTTGTGTTTTCTCATGCCTTGCTGTCCCATGGTGCCTTCTTGCCTCCAGTGTGGCATGTCGTGTGTGTTGTCATGCCATCCCCTATCTGTGCTTCAGCTGCGTACCCATTGTGGGTCTGCACTCTCTGTCTTTGTGTATGGTACACTCCTGCCATGTCCCCTACTGACATGCAGTACACTTCACTTTGGTGTAAACTGTCCCCTTGCTTTGTATGTGTGTGTGCCTCCCCATGACTTCATTTGTGCCACTGTGCTTTGTGGTGCAGTTCTTTGTCCAGGGTCAATGTGTCACTCAGTGCATTTCCCCAATGGGTCATGTGTGATGTTCTGGTGCTGTTTGTCAGTCATGGATGCTGCTATGCAGTTTAACTGTGTGTGCTGCCGAGTTCCGTGGTCAAGTTGTTTCCACCTTTGTGTCCCAGACTTGTGCATCTATTGGGTGTTGTGTTGGATGCATGTATGTTGTTTGTGTAATTGCTTCTCTTCCTGGGTGTGCTGTTGTCTTTATGCTGTGCTGTATGGTGCTGTGTGGGTTGCTGTTCTGTCACTGATGTCTGTGTGTGTCTGGTATGCTTGGTGTGCACACACAGCTTGTTGTGCTTGCTGTGCTGTGTGTATGTTGCCTTGTGATTGCCTGATGTTGTGCTATGTTTGCTATGTGATTGTTCTGCCTGTGCATCTGTTGTTTGTTTGCTGTGGCTGTGTTGTTCTGTGATGGTGCACTTCTTGTATATGTTGTGGAATGTTGTCTGTGCATTGTTCCTGAGTGATGAGATTGTGCACTCCTGTTGTGTCTGTGCTCCCATTGCCTTTCCCCAGTTTAGCTGCACATGGCATGTCTGTTGTTGTTGTGGCTCTGTGTGTGTTTCAGTTGGGTTATGTGTTTGTCTGTTGTATTTGTTTCCACATTTGTGGTGGCATTCCTGTGTGTGTGTGTGTGTGTGTGTGTGATGTTTGTGGCTGAGCCCAGGGTGTGTGGTTGTTTGTGTGTGTATTGCCTGTCAAGTATTGGCAGCCTTCAGTGTGTTTGGCACTGGTGTTGTGTGCTGCTGGTGTGAGGGGGGGTATGTGTGTAGATTCTTACTAGTGTTTGCCAGTCCTAAGGTGTGTAGATGGTCCCTGTGTGTAGTGCTGCTTGTGTGCTCCTGTGAAGTAGTTGTATGTATGTGTGGCTGCACCCAGTTTGAGTTTAGGGCCTTCCTTTCATCCTTTCATCCTTGTGCCTATATATGGTTTACCTTGCTGTCTCCCTGTGTGGTTGCACTGAGCTGTCTGTGGTTTGATTTCACTGACTGCCAGCCATGTGTGCTTTGATGGTGTGAGGGTGTTGTGCTCTGTTCCTTGTGTTGATGTGATGTACACATGCTTGTTGTGTGTCTCCATGGTCTTCCATTTGTGTGCAGCCCACTTTGGTTTCCCTATTTGTTGTGCTCCATTGCTGTTGGCATGTGGGGTGTGTATGTGTGTGTGTGTGTCAGTCTGTGATATGTATGTGTGACTGTGCAGGCTGTGTGTCCATTTGGATGTTGGTTCCTTGTATGTGTTCATTTGTTGCTTGTCCTCATTTATATTTCCCTGAGTGTGGTGTTGTATGTGTTTCCCTGGCCCTGTGCTACTGTGCTGTGTGTTGTGTGTTCCTGTGCAGCCACTCCTGCAGTGTGTGTCTCCATGATTGTTTGTTGTGTGGTGCAGGGTGTGTATTGCCCTGGCTTGTTGTTGTGCATGGGGTGCACAGGAGGGGCACATGGCATGTGCCTTCATGGGGTGTGCTAGTGTGTGGTGGGAGGGGGTGTGGCCCTGTGGATTTGTGCCCTGCCCATGCCTGGCACTGGCCCTGCCTTCTGCATTGCGCATGTATTTGCTTGTGTTCGCCGCTACGGTGATGTGACCGGGACATTGCTGCATGGTGGCGGTAGCTGTGTGTCCAGGATGCAGCGGGGTGCATTTGTGGCAGGTGGGTGATGTGTGGGTGCCCTTGTGGATGTGTCCCTATCCACCCTAGGGTGTCTGATGTGGATTTGGACCCTGTGTCAGGCCGTGGGTTGTGTGTTGTGTTATTGCATACCTGCGGCGGCGTCCGCGGTGGTCCATGAGTTCCTGGTGATGTAGCAGGTAGAGCACCGGAAGGACGTGTAGAGCTGGGTCCATGGCGGTCGTGACTGGGACTCTGGTTTCGCGCTCCGCTGTCGAGTTTCCGCCGTCTCTGGTTGGGTGGTGTCTCCGCTGCGGTGCGTCTGCTTGCTTCAGTCATCCTAATTTGTGGAGCGGGGCGGATGTCATACCTGCGGCGTCGTCCGCGGTGGTCCATGAGTTCCTGGTGATGTAGCAGGTAGAGCACCGGAAGGACGTGTAGAGCTGGGTCCATGGCGGTCTTGACTGGGACTCTGGTTTCGCACTCCGCTGTCGAGTTTTCGCCATCTCTGGTTGGGCGGAGTCTCCGCTGTGGTGCGTCTGCTTGCTTCAGTCATCCTAATTTGTGGAGCGTGGCGGACGTCATACCGCACGGCGGAGGGTCTCCATTGGCTCCCACCGCCACGGTGGCGGGCGTACTTTGATGGCGGTGCGTGTCGCACCGCAGAGGTCAGGAATTGGCCTATGTTTGACCATACTAATATGGCGGGCGTGATGTCCGCTGCTAGTGGGCAGAGAAAGGCATTTTTCCACACCGCCAGTGCGGCGGTGGTCCCACCGCCCTACATCCTAATGGACCCCTAAGAATTCGGCAGTTGATATATCCATGAAGTGTATTTTGTTCCAGCTCCATTCGTACCACCGTAGCAAAGGTACATCTGGCCTGTCAAGCACCATCAGGGTTTCCAAAAGTCGAGAACTGTAATTTGGGGTGTTTAGTCCTAAATAGCATTTGGCCAATCCTTACGGCACTAACAACTGCTATTAGGCCTCTCAAATATAGAAGTCAAAAATAGGCTATCTATATCAAGGAGCAAATGCCAATTTTAACAATTTAGAATTGTAGCAAAGTATTTGAACACATCTCTGCTACCACCAAAGAAGCTATAAATCCTTCCCCAGGCTTGCCCTTCCTGGGTCTACCATGTATATATCTTGGAGTGTGTGGTGATTCATTAATAAGCCTAACTACTAAAACCTGGAAGTCATACCTCATCTTTTGCAATCAACAACTTGACATTTACTATTTTGCAATCTTCCTGGCTACTTAACCTAAACACTTTAGCTCTGTTAGTATCAAACCTAGCAAACAGGGATTTATCCATTTGATAAGATCATAGTAATCATTGATTATCATTACAATGTTTTATGTGGAGGAAGTGTACCATCAACTAAGAGCTCCAAAGGTATACTGTAGCTAGCACTAATAATGTTAGCTGCATTTTCAGCTCTCTGCTAATCACTAATCACATAATTTTATCTACATTTTGGTGTACTTGTTGATGTTACTTTCTGAAAATCACAAAAAAATTACAAATCCAAATCAAATCTTTACAATTTAAATCATAGTAACACAGGTGCAAGCTCAGGGGTATATTTACAAGGAAGTAGCAGAGCACGTCGTTAGCTTCCTCGGCTTAATGACACGCTCCGTCACTTCTGAAACGCAAGGTTGCACCATATTTAGAAGAATGTGGTGCAGCCTTGCATTTCCCCCATGCAATGGCGGCAAGTTTAACAACTTAGCGCCAACGCAGGCACCCTTGTACTAGAGTGCGAGGGTGTCTGTGTGCTGGGGAGGATTGGTTATGTGTAGAAAGGTGTCCCTTCCTGCACATAAACAATCCTAAAATGCAATTTTGTAACTTTCATGTGTGCTGCTACCTGCAGCACACATGAAAGTTACAAAATGGCATTTTTTGAAAAGGTTTGTTTATGTACAGGAAGGTATATGTGCCGCACAAGGCAGCACACATGGAAAAAGCAAAAACGAGGAAAAATAATGCATTTCTCCTCGGCAAATTAAGAGCAGGATTTTCCTGTTCTCAATTTTGGCGTTGCCTCCTATGTACGCCACCCTTGTACATAGGGGGCAGCGTCAAATACAATGGGTGTTGCAGTGGAACACCCACCACAACACCCACTGCATACCCCTTTCACGCTAAGCATAGCGTGAAAGTGTGCCTTATGTACAAGGCAGCGTTGAGCCACGTTAAGTGGCTTAACGCTGCCTTGTACATAAGGCAAAGCCAATATCGCCATGGGAACATCACAAAAAGTGACGTTCCCGTGGCAATAGGGGCTTGCACATATGCCCCTTTGTGTTTTAGGTTAAGCACCACTTAAGAGAATACAATGGTTAGATTGCCTGCAGCAAACCACTGTGGTTCTAATTGCATCATCACAAGTTAAATTCACATTGAAATTACTGAGATGATTACATTTCACAGTACAAATGCCTATGTGTAACCTGTACAAGAAAATAAAGTGCGCAATAGCTTACTAAGTACATATTGCAAAAGGGATAATGAGTTACTTGCAGAGAACAAGTTGTAAGAAACAAAGTAGATTTAAATGAATACCCAGAGGTCAGGTTCACAATTACATTTCCTCAATAATACTGCATGTTTTAATATGTGTTCAAGATTAGAGAAAATGTCAAATCAATTTTTCTTGATAGTATATAATGACATTTTGAAAATAAAATATCCTTTCAAGTAGACAAATTAACACTGCACCACCACGGTGTGTTTATTTAACTTTCAGATGATCATATCAATTTGAAAAGATAATATCGGTCCTTTTAATTCAAAGTTGGTATTTATGTATCCTGCATACTAACCATGGCTAAAAAGTAGAAATTGCACGCTTGTATATCTAACCAATTTAGGAGGCTTTAAACAAAAATTATGATATGGTAATATCATGAAATAAAATGCTTATTTAAATCTTTGTGTCCCAAATCCAATGAATACATTATAAACAAAATGGCTAAAAACAGAGGTCAGTGCAGGTTAATGGGTGTTGCCCATTAATTTTAACCAAATGCACTGCTTGATTTCACATCTTTCTATGTAGTTACAAGTGTATGCAAGATTTCTAATATTAGGATTCCTAATATTGGGGCCCAGATTTACCAAGAATCTTCGTGTGTTTTTTTTTAAATGCAAATCCAACACAAAGTCTTCTGGTGGGATTTATAATCCAAACAAATCACGATTTGTGTTGGATTGTAATACAAAGTAAAGCAACACAGCACCATGATCTGCCTTGTGTTGCTTTGCTTTGAGGGGCATTCATGCAACCGTCATTGGTTTTGGTGCTAATCCCTATACGCGAAGAATTGTAGACCGGGATTCATTACAAAAAATCATTATTTTTTCATCCTTTTTCCTATTTGCGTGTTTTGTGCATTCCCTTGCATACATACAAAAAGGAAATTGGCATTAAGCATAGCTTATTTGTCATTCAAGGCTCAGCCTGTGAATTTGAAAAGCATGGTTATAACAGGTATCATATTTAAAAAACTTAAACAATTGTCCTTTAAATAAAACTCTTTGCACCAGAGTTGCATTACTTGTAATGCAAACCCAATGCAAAGTTTTATATTGGGATTTATTATCAAATGCAAACCAGGACTTGCATTTGATAGATTCCAAAAGTAATGAAAAATGTCCTAGCTATCGTAACGGAAAGTTTCAATTCTATTAAGGACTCGGAGGCGAGGATGATGCCTTCTTTCTTCACTTTATTTATACAGCAGCATTGAAAGAACTAAACAAAGACTACATTTCCCATGAACCATAGAGAAAAAAGTAGTCATTCACATTGTGTTAATAACCAATCAAAGAAAAGAACAGCATCCAATCAGGGCCTCTCCAGCTCCATATAGTCCTTTGTTAGTGTCCTGATCTCCTCTTTCGGAGCACGAAGACAGCCAAGCCCTCAACTTCAGGAGTCCTGTTTGTGGGTATCCGAACCTGCAACAAACAAGGCAACATTACCAGGGGAAAACACCACCCTAGGTATCAAGTAGCAAGGGAAAAAATACGGAATAAGTAAACCATTTCAACAATACATGGGAACAGTCAAGCACAACTTCTTCCGACATAAGCCCGAAGGAAAGAACATACTTACTTCCATACGGGGAGGGATCTCCTCTGAGAGCATAGGGCGGGATAATCCTCGCCTCCGAGTCCTTAATAGAATTGAAACTTTCCGTTACGATAGCTAGGAAATTTTTCAATCTATGTCGGGACTGGAGGCGAGGATTATGCTTGTTTAATGCTTGCCCACAACCAGATGAGCCATATTTAGAATTGACTTGAAGTAAAACCGTTTGAAGGTGGAATCTGAGGACCAGTCCGCTGCATTGAGGATATCCTCCAAGCGGGCACCCAGACCAAACGCCTTGGAAGCCATAGCCCCTCTTGTAGAGTGCGCCCCAGAGTGTCTGAGGTTAATGCCCACCTCTTGCATCACCCAACGAACCCATCTCGCGATGGTGGGTGAGGAAACCGCCTTAAGGGGCTTCCGGAGCGCAATGAGAAGCTGACACTCTCCCGGGGGACGGTAGTCTTCCGTCATTTCCTCATATGCCTTGAGGCAACGGACCACACAGAGTTTTGGAGAATCCGAGAATTCCGGGTAAGAGACGACTCTCGTGTGGCACTTTGTACGACGTGAAAGGGTAAATGTCACCCCATCCAGAGTGAACATCCGACCCGAGATATCCAGAGCGCGCACATCCGACCCTCGACGGCAAGACAATAAGCACAGGAGCATTGCAAGTTTTGCTGACAGCTCCTTACGGGATAGAAACCTATTGGGTTGCCATGACAGGAAAAGATTCAAGACTTGATTAACATCCCATAAAGCCGAATACAGCGGTTCCGGCGGTAAGGAGAGTCAAATACCTCTTAGGAGTCTGCAAACCAAAGGATGTTCTCCCACAGCCGAGCCTCCAACCGGGACATGACCCGAGGAAATGGCGGACCTGAAAGTGTTAATAGACCGATAGGCCAGGCCGTTAGATGCCAAATGCGCCAGAAAGTTCACAACGTGGACCACATCCACGACCACGGGATCAAAATCCTGTCGCAAACACCAACGGGACCATCTGCCCCACGCAGATTTGTATCTTTTAACGGTGCTATCCGCCCAAGCTTTGGAGATGAGCTCCTCAGCTGCTCGCGAAAGGCCCGGGGCTTGCCATCTACCCAGGAAATCCTCCACGCCATGAGCCACAGTGAGTTTGTGGACACTAGAGGATGAGGAGTGCCGTACGGATCCTTGAGGAGATCTGGTACCCGGGGGAGTAGGATTGGAGAATCCCATGAATGTTCCAGCAGAACTGGAAACCACACTTGAGACCTCCACAGAGGGGTGATTAGAACCAGGTCTGCTTGCTGTGTGCGGACTTGGGCCGTTGTCCGGGTAATCATCGCAAAAGGAGGAAATGCATAGCCGTGATCCTTGCTCCAATCCTGGAGAAACGCATCCGTGGCCTCCGCCCGAGGATCGGGCCTCCAGCTGAAAAATCGGGGAAGCTGGTGGTCCAGGCAGGATGCAAACAGATTCACCGTTAACGGACCCCAAAGATGGCTGAGGGAGGCAAAGACCGAATGATCCAACTTCCAAAGGCTGGAGTCTCGGAAGTGGCGCGATTGGAAATCCGCCTCCACATTGTCCCGGCCAGGTAGATACTCCGCTGTGACCGACACCTGACTGTCCAGGCAATACTGCCAGAAGCTCGCCGCTAGGTCCGAGAGAGCTTTCGACTTGGTGCCTCCAAAATGGTTGATATAACGGACAGCCGACACGTTGTCCCTTTTTAAAAGTACACATGACTGTACGGAGTCTCTCGTCCAACATTTCACGGCAAACGAGCCGGGCAGAAGCTCCAGACAATTTATATGTAATTTCTGTTCTTCGGGAGACCATCAGCCCCCCGTGGAAAGATCTCCGCAGCGAGCGCCCCAACCAAGCCTGCTGGCGTCCGATTCGATAACCAAATCCAGAACGGAACCGAAGATCGCTCTTCCGTTCCATGCTTCCATGTGCGTTAGCCACCATTAGATCTCGCTCCGAGCCTCGTCGGATAAGCGGATCTTGTGGGAATACGAATACCCTTTCCAAAGAGAATACGCCTTGAGGCGTTGAAGGGCCCTGTAGTGGAGTGGACCCGGAAAAATCGCCTGGATAGAAGCTGACAGAAGCCCCACCACACGGGCCAGCTGGCGAAGAGACATGCGCTGTTGAGCCAGAACCCGACGCAACTCGTGGCGAATCTTTGCCAGTTTTTTGGAGTGGAGGCAATGGAGTCGATGACGAGCCCCAAAAAGGTAACGGACTGAGCCGGCTGGAGAAGGGACTTTTTCCAATTGATCACAAATCCGAGATCTTGGAGCAGAGTCACTGTCATCTGGAGATGAGCCCTCAGGAACACCACCACCGGTTTGAGCACCTTGGTGAAGCACCAGGGCACGGAAGAGTTTGAGTTTAAAATTACTTGTAGAGCGCACGTCTACCAGCGGTTTCTTGGCGCTATAGTTAACAAGGACCTGGGCTAGAAGACTGGGGAAGCTGCTGGCGTATTATTCAAAGGACTTCATGAACAGGAAGGTCTTGAGGTGTTTACGGAATTGCGGGTACAGGGTGATAGAGCGAAGTTCAAGGGGAAAGGAGTTCCAGAGGGTCGGGGCAAGGGTGGCAAATTTTGAACCTCCCCACTTCTTTCTCCGGTAGCGTGGGATGGAGAGGAGGGACTGGGAGGACGAGCGTAGTTCCCTGGTGGGAACGTATGGAATGATCTCGGAAGAGATGAACGCCAGTGTCAGGCCAAGTCGGGCCAAGAAGGTGATGGAAGCGAGCTTGAATTGGACCCTAGCTCGCACCGGGAGCCAATGTAAAGATTTCAGAAGAGGGGTAGAGTGGTGAAATTTAGGGAGTTTGAAGGCCAGGCGGGCCGCCTGGTTTTGTATCTGCTGTAGGCGTCGCAGGCTATATGCGGGGATGCCGGCATATAGGGCGTTGCCGTAATCCAGGCGGGACACCACCATGGCCAGGATGATGAGCTTAAGGGCGGGGAAAGTGAAGAAACGGGACACCCTGCGTATAGTGCGCAGTGAGAGGAAAGAAGAAGATACCACAGAGCTAACCTGGGAGTGAAGGGTGAGTTGAGAATTGATTTTTATGCCTAGTGTTTTGACAGAGGAAGAGGGTACAGGAGAGGGGCCAAGGGAGGGGGGCCAGAAAAGAGGAGACCAGGGGCTGGATGAACCACCCGTCAATACCAGCTCGGTCTTGTCGGGATTGAGTTTGAGGTGATTGTGGTTCATCCAGTCCCTGATATGGAGCATGACAGATTGAAAGTTTAGAACAGAAGAGGGGGAAGAGGATAGATTGAAAACAAGCTGGAGGTCATCCGCATAATTGAATACGGCGACCTCCATCTGTTGGAGGGAAAAGATAAGAGGGGCGACATACAGATTGAACAAAAGGGGGGAAAGGGAAGAGCCTTGGGGAACCCCGCACTGAACTTTCCGGACGTCCGCTGTGAAGTCACCCAGGCGGACAGCCTGGGTGCGGTCCCTCAGGAAGGAGGAGAGCCAGACCAGAGCGGTCCCCCCGATCCCCGCCGCCTTGACACGGGATAGCAAGATGGTGTGATCCACCGTATCAAAAGCGGCTGAGAGATCGAGGAGCACTAGGGCCTGGCGCTGATTGGTATCCATACCCTCCCTGAGGTTGTCCAGAACCGAGATGACAACGGACTCCGTGGAGTGTGCGGGGTGGAAGCCAGCCTGGCGGGGGGCAAGAGCTCCATGCATCTCCACAAAGGAGCTCAGAGCGCAGGTGACATGGCGCTCGAGCACCTTAGCCAAAAATGGCAAGAGGGAGATGGGGCGGAAATTGGCAGGGACAGAAGGGTCTGCCCCAGGTTTTTTCAGAATAGGCACAATAACCGCGGCCTTCAAGGGGTTTGGAACTACACCTTGAGCAAGAGAGCTGTTGAGGAGATGAAGGGGGGGGGGTCTGGGCAGGTAACAAAGATATGGCGGAGAATGTGGGCAGGACAGGGGTCAAGCGGAGAACCAGATTTGACCAGGGGAACTAGGGAGGTCAGAGATTCCCTAGTGATGGGGGGAAGGGTGGTGAGTTCACCCTTGGGAGGGGGACATTGGGGGTCAACAAAGGAGGGAGAAGGGGGAGGGATGTTGGCCTTAATGGTAGCGATTTTATGAATAAAGTAGTTATTGAGGGAGTGGCAGAGTTCTTCGGACGGGGCAGGCTTAAGAGTGGTTCTGTCCGAGAACGCCAGGTTGTGGACGATCGTGAATATCTCCTTAGACTGGTTTTCCGCGGCTAGGATTTTGGAGGAAAAATATGATGTTTTGGCCTCCAGGATGTCTTTTTATACTGGGTAAGGATGGTGGTATACTCCAGTTTTAGAGTGGGGCAATAGTTTCTCCTCCATGCCCGCTCCGCGCGGCGTACTTTTAGTTTGGTGGCCTTAAGCTCTTCATTGAACCACCGATTGGCGTCCTTCTCACGCTTGGAGGAGATGCGCTTGAGCGGGGCGACGGAATCGCGGCCAAAGGAGAGCCACTGGTCTATGGCCTTAACCTGGGAGAGAGTGGAAAGGCTCTGCAGGGAAGGGAGGGAGGAGGTAAGAAGGGAGGAGAGATTTTCCGGAATGACTCGCCCCATGATCGAACCCAGGTGTTTTTAGGGCGGGGGGGCTTAGCTGGGGGGTGAATAGGAAGGGAGAATGAAATCAGGTGGTGGTCAGACCAGGAGCAGGGCGAGATGGAGAGAGATTCCACAGGGCAGTTCAGGGACCAGATCTGGTCAAGCGTATGACCTTTGATGTGGGTGGGGGAGTGAACATAGGATGTGAAGTTGAGGGATTGGAGGGTATCGGAAAATTCCTTAGAGGACGGACATTCAGCAGGGTCAGAGGGCCAGAAATTGAAGTCGCCAAGAAGCAGAATGGAGGAATTGTTGACTGTAATAGTGGCCAAAACATCCAAGAAGTCAGGGAGAAACTGTAGAGGGGTTTGAGGAGGATGGTAAGTGAGAAAACAGGTCAGAGGGGGAGAGGTGGAAGTGGTGCGAATCACCAGATATTCGGTGGTCGCGATATCAGGCAGGGATAGAATTTGAAAGGGAAGATCGGCACGTGCGATGACCGCTACACCACCCCCTGCTCTGCCAGTAGGGCGGTCAGCCCTAAGGGCATAGTAAGTGGCCGGTAAGGTGGATAATAGGGCGGGGAGGGAGTCATCGCAGAACCAGGTCTCCGTTAGGAAAAGAAGATCCGGGGCATGAAGATCCAGCAGGACCGAAAGTTCATGCGCATGGGCGACTGCAGACCGGGTGTTGAGATAAAACACCGTGAGGGCTTTAGGGGTTGCAGGAGGAACAATGCTACAAGGCGAGAGAGAGGGGCCGACTGTAGGAAGGGGGATGTGAGGGGGAGCGGCGGGGGAGAGACCAAGGGAGGAAATGCGAGAACAAGTAGAGACTGTGATAGGCCAGGGTCCCTGGAGACTGCGTAGTAGGTCCGGGGTATAGTTGGTAAGCGGGGCAGAGTGGCGTGCCCCTCGCCCCGGACAGTCGCGGACGGGCGCAGACGGGCTTGCCTTAGGCGCGCCTTCGGCGCGCAAACGGCGCGCCCGCTGCGCACGTCCGCTGCGCGTTCTGGGGATGCACATTTAAATAGACCGTTGGGGCGGGAAGGGGGCGTGGCCAAGAAGTGGGCATGGCCAGCGGCGATGGGAGCCGGTAGAGGGTGTCACGTGACAGCGCTAGGTCCGCTGCACGTCGCCCTAAAGTGCTAGAGTGCAAAAGTTTGAAATACACAGTTTTAAAACACAACTTTAAAAGTAAAAAAAACAACTCCCGGCTTTTCGCCTC
The DNA here is from genome assembly GCF_964204655.1 of Triturus cristatus. NCBI lineage: Eukaryota > Metazoa > Chordata > Amphibia > Caudata > Salamandridae > Triturus > Triturus cristatus. The sequence continues at coordinate 507,450,634 of NC_140591.1, forward strand.
AGGAGACAGGAACCAGGTGAGCGCTCGTGGTTCAGCGCTATAAGTAGGGCGGGAAGGGGGCGTGGCCAGGAAGTGGGCGTGGCCAGCGGCGATGGGAGCCGGTAGAGGGTGTCACGTGACAGCGCTAGGTCCGCTGCACGTCGCCCTAAAGTGCTAGAGTGCAAAAGTTTGAAATACACAGTTTTAAAACACAAGTTTAAAAGCAAATGCAGCAACTCCCGGCTTTTCGCCTCAGGAGACAGGAACCAGGTGAGCGCGCTTGGTTCAGCGCTATAAGTAGGGCGGGAAGGGGGCGTGGCCAAGAAGTGGGCGTGGCCAGCGGCGATGGGAGCCGGTAGAGGGTGTCACGTGACAGCGCTAGGTCCGCTGCACGTCGCCCTAAAGTGCTAGAGTGCAAAAGTTTGAAATACACAGTTTTAAAACACAAGTTTAAAAGCAAATGCAGCAACTCCCGGCTTTTCGCCTCAGGAGACAGGAACCAGGTGAGCGCTCGTGGTTCAGCGCTATAAGTAGGGCGGGAAGGGGGCGTGGCCAAGAAGTGGGCGTGGCCAGCGGCGATGGGAGCCGGTAGAGGGTGTCACGTGACAGCGCTAGGTCCGCTGCACGTCGCCCTAAAGTGCTAGAGTGCAAAAGTTTGAAATACACAGTTTTAAAACACAAGTTTAAAAGCAAATGCAGCAACTCCCGGCTTTTCGCCTCAGGAGACAGGAACCAGGTGAGCGCTCGTGGTTCAGCGCTATAAGTAGGGCGGGAAGGGGGCGTGGCCAGGAAGTGGGCGTGGCCAGCGGCGATGGGAGCCGGTAGAGGGTGTCACGTGACAGCGCTAGGTCCGCTGCACGTCGCCCTAAAGTGCTAGAGTGCAAAAGTTTGAAATACACAGTTTTAAAACACAAGTTTAAAAGCAAATGCAGCAACTCCCGGCTTTTCGCCTCAGGAGACAGGAACCAGGTGAGCGATCGTGGTTCAGCGCTATAAGTAGGGCGGAAAGGGGGCGTGGCCAAGAAGTGGGCGTGGCCAGCGGCGATGGGAGCCGGTAGAGGGTGTCACGTGACAGCGCTAGGTCCGCTGCACGTCGCCCTAAAGTGCTAGAGTGCAAAAGTTTGAAATACACAGTTTTAAAACACAAGTTTAAAAGCAAATGCAGCAACTCCCGGCTTTTCGCCTCAGGAGACAGGAACCAGGTGAGCGCTCGTGGTTCAGCGCTATAAGTAGGGCGGAAAGGGGGCGTGGCCAAGAAGTGGGCGTGGCCAGTGGCGATGGGAGCCGGTAGAGGGTGTCACGTGATAGCGCTAGGTCCGCTGCACGTCACCCTAAAGTGCTAGAGTGCAAAAGTTTGAAATACACAGTTTTAAAACACAAGTTTAAAAGCAAATGCAGCAACTCCCGGCTTTTCGCCTCAGGAGACAGGAACCACAGGAAGAGAGCCCGAAAGGGAGAGAAGTGAACTCGTAGATCCGATGACGCCAAGCGAACTGAAGAAACCGGCGGTGTGGTCGAAAAATTGGGATCACCAGATAAGCGTCCTTCATATCCAAACGAACCATCCAGTCGTGAGGATGGAGAACATCTCGAAGGAGGTGAATACCCTCCATTTTGAAATGGCGATAAACCAACCACCCGTTGAACTCGCTGAGATTTATGACCGGGCGCTTGCCTCCGTCGGACTTGTCGACCAAAAAGAGATTGCTGAGGAACCCCCGCGGGTGGAGCGTTGTCAGTGAGATGGCGCCTTTGCGAAGAAGGGAAGCCACCTCCTCGTCCACCAGGAGTGCATCGTGAACCGAAAACTGAATAGGTCGTGGAGGAACCCGTTGAACTGGGTTTCCGAAATACTCTATGTGGAACCCCCTCACTGTCTGAGGAACCCAGGCATCGCGGGTGATAGATAACCATGCCCCGTAACAACTTGCCAGGCGCCCCCCTATGTTTTGTGGGGAAAAAGGGAGAACACTCACCAGAGTTTGTGTTAGACGTTCCTCCCCTGTGTCCTCTGCCTTTGCCACGGCGTCCTCTTGTGGGGTAGAAATTCCCAAACTTCGACTGGTCTTGGTACTGACCGGAGCCTCTCTGGTTGGCTTGATGATTTTGTCGACCGGTCGAGCGGCCCCTGCCTCGAGCGGCCCCTCAAAAACCTGAGGAAACACTTTCTTAATGGTGGATTGTGCCCTGTCTAATGAAGTAAAGGTGTTCACAAATTTGCCCAGCTCTTTAATGAAGGGTTCTCCAAAGAGTCCCCCTTGGGCAATGGCCCCCGCCTCTGAATCCGCCAAGTCGCCGAGTTTTGGGTCGATCTTAATAAGGAGGGACCTCCGCCGCTCGGTGGAGAGAGCGCAGTTAGCTTTACCTAGAAATATCAGTACCTGCTGAGCCCAGCCTGATAGCGTCTCCGGTGAAATCATAGATCCCGAAGCCTTGGCTTCCTCCGCCATATCCAGAATTTTAGTGGCGGCCCCAGGACGTCCAAGAGCCTATCTTGGCACGCCCTCCAAGACCTGTCAATGCCCTTTTTTGGGTCTCTAATAAATTTCTGTTGGAACGTTGACATTCTCGTGTCAATTTCCGGGGTAAGGGCGACTTTTCCCTCTAGGGAAGGGCGGGGGCATTCAGCTCGGAGACAATTGCGAGCCTCCTTTTCGAGCAGGCGTGAGATATGTTCCGCAACATACGTCGCGACTTTCTCGGCTGGGACCCAGTCGGAAGAGCGTGGGTGGACAATGTAATTAGGGTCCAACATGTCTGAAGGCTTGGGGGCGGTTGCAAATCAGAAGGCCCTGAAGGGATCTGAGGAACCTGCGAGGGCCGGGACGGGAGCCAAGATCTGGACGGGCTGGAGTCGGGATCCCCTGAAGGACCTGGTAATCCTGGGGATAGAGCAAGGTTAAGAGGGGGGGGGTCACCGGAACTTCCACTAGGGTGGCTATCAATAAAAGCCTGCCTGAGGTGCTCAAAAGCGTCCACATCTACCCCCGGGGAACAGGGGCGTTTAGGAGGAGGTGGGCCCAGGAGTTCCTGGGCACTAGAAGTCAAAGCCGATCTACGCTCTAGACGCAAGAACGCCTGTTCTATTTTCTGCGTCAGCCTATCCTCCTAAGGGGAAATGGCTTGGTCCACTGCCCTATAAATAGAGGTGTCCACCACCTCATAAAATGCGTCACCCCATGGCATGTCCACCAGAGGGTCTTCCTCCTCATCGTGATAATCCTCGTAAAAATCCATTACAGACGAGGAAGGGGCAAGTGAAAACCTTTGCGCTGCAATCACCAACAATCAACAGAAGCTGGGTGTCAGCTTGGAATATTCACGTGTGGCAGAAACCAACATTTTTTGCCGGGTGACTGGCCCTGAGGGGACAAAAGCTGGCCAAAATCCAATTTAAATTATTATTGCAGTAGACCTGGGCTGGAACCGTCCCCAATAAAGGCCTAATGGCCGGTACTAGGCCTCCCAGGGAGGCGTCAGCGCTAGCATGCAATCACAGACCCGAATCCCTTTACTAATGTATGCAGGGAAACGAGCATCAATTATCATGAAAAAAGGCCCGTGAGTGAAGTGACAGGCTTGCGGGTCCTCTACAGACCGTGAAAACGGCGTACTTCTCAGCCCAGTGCTCCCGTGTAATCAGAACGCGCGCGCGTCTCTGGAAAACGTTGAAAAACCAGAGACGCGTCACGTCCTGCCACAGCCTCTCGCGCCCCCAGGCGGCGGGAGGACCGCAGCGCGCCAGCCACTACTGCGTAGGAGCGAGAGGAAACTCTCGGTCCTGCGGATCGGTAAAACTGAAATACCAATAGAATTAGCCCCGCGTGGCGAAAGCGGGCGGAGAACAGCAAAAATTCCTACAGAGGAATCGCAGCGGTCGCGATGTTAAACGTGAACCAGCAACGCGCCATAATCTAGCTGAATATCACCACAATTAAATGTAAAAAAGCAACGCACCATAAACATAGCGGGATACAAAGCGAAACAGAACGATATAAGCACAATATAGGCACAAATTAGCATAACAAAGCCCCCCCAAACAGTATAAGACTCTGAGGAGACTTAACTGGCTGCGCAGCAGCGAAGAAAGAGGAGATCAGTACACTAACAAAGGACTATATGGAGATGGAGAGGCCCTGATTGGACGCTGTTCTTTTCTTTGATTGGTTGTTAACACAATGTGAATGACTACTTTTTTCCCTATGGTTCATGGGAAACGTAGTCTTTGTTTAGTTCTTTCAATGCTGCTGTATAAATAAAGTGAAGAAAGAAGGCATAATCCTCGCCTCCAGTCCTGACATAGAATTCAAAGTTGTGCTATGTGGTTCTTTGCATTGCTTCAAATCTAGGGGGAGTTCCATGGGAGGTACCTCAGTATTCCTGTGCAATCACTTATGGATTTCGATGCCAACCCCTATCTACAAACAATTGTAAGCAGGGATTTGCAACAAAATCCTACACTTCCTACAGGCAGGCACAATGAGCATTTCTCCTCGTCTTTCCTGCTTTGCATGCATGCTGCATTGTACAACAAACAAAGCAGGAAAAATTTTGAAGAATATTTTTTGATCTGGAAGGTCTCCCTTCCAGTAAAATAAAATCTTTTCAGAGTGCACACTACTTTGCACTAGGGCAAGGTGCAGGGAGAGAGAATAACAGCACCACATCCTAGTAAATATGGTGGTGCTATGCTCTCTCGCTTTCATGCAAAGTAGTGCTGCAACTTTAGATTGTGTGCTTTTAGTAAATATTGGTCGTAGTGTGCTAATGTAACAAAACAGCATCACTTTTTGCAGTGATTCTGTATTGGTATGTCCATATGGATTATATAGTAATTAAATATTCTACATCCTAAGCACTTTCTATTGAGAACATATGTTTCATAATTATAACAGAAAGCCACCGGCTAATAGCATACATTAAAATATGGAGGCTGTGTGGCAACACTTATCTGTGCGGCTTACTGAGAACACCCTTTTGTGTGATTATTAAAACATTAATGTTATCCTAAGATTTAAATATAAATGTTTATATTGTTCCAAAGCATCATGTTCTAATTAAAATAGTATGACAGAAGAAAAGACATTAGCAATGTACATGAGCACCGCCCGCCACAATGCTGTGGATGCGGGAGGCCACTGTCATAAATATAGTTGTACAAAATATTATTTTTCATATATATATATATATATATATATATATATATATATATATATATATATTCTGCTCATGGGGAAGTCCAACTATAGAATCGCACTCGGACACAGGTGAGCTTATATCCCCAGACAAGCTTTATTAAAGGTACAGGCAGTCGTGCTCTCCAGTCTCTTAAAAGCATTTGGCCACAGTCCCAACGCGTTTCGAGTTTACCTCTTCTTCCCGGGGCACTGCAGTCACCACGCGCATGTTCCACTTCATCTCCTAATTAAGCATAATTTTTGCCATGAATTGGACGAATCTGCTGCTTTCTGGGAGATGGAGTTTCAAAATTAGTCCTCCAATGGATGCGCGCTGAAATGAAATGCTGGATTAAGCCCCTCATGGGCCCCAGAGAGCATGGCTGCCTTCATCCAACACCTGGGCCCCACATGGTGAGCCCCTCGATCCAGGAACCCAGTGGCCCCCATCTTCTGGGGTGGTGCAGATTCAGCGGCAGGACGGCCGCTTAACATATTCTGCTCATGGGGAAGTCCAACTATAGAATCGCACTCGGACACAGGTGAGCTTATATCCCCAAACAAGCTTTATTAAAGGTACAGGCAGTCGTGCTCTCCAGTCTCTTAAAAGCATTTGGCCACAGTCCCAACGCGTTTCGAGTTTACTTCTTCTTCCCGGGGCACTGCAGTCACCACGCGCATGTTCCACTTCATCTCCTAATTAAGCATAATTTTTGCCATGAATTGGACGAATCTGCTGCTTTCTGAGAGATGGAGTTTCAAAATTAGTCCTCCAATGGATGCGCGCTGAAATGAAATGCTGGATTAAGCCCCTCATGGGCCCCAGAGAGCGTGGGGAAAAGAGTGTCGTGTTCGAGTGCTGCTTGCCCTTTGGTCACCCCAACGAGCCTTTATATATATATATATATATATATATATATATATATATATATATATATATATATATATATATATATATATATATTTATGTGTTTATGTGCCCTTGTGGCTTAAAATATATTGGGAGTACCAAACTCCAGGTCCACAAGCGTGTCTTACAACACCTCCGTGCAATCACTAATGAAGACAATACATACCCTGTTGCAAGGCATTTCAAAAATTTCCACCACTCTAATAATAGAGATCTCAGTTACTTCGTAATAGATGCAGTACCCCCTAGCTGAAGAGGTGGTGACCGTGAATACAAACTCAGGAGACTTGAAACAAGATACATTATACAATTAGACACCAAGCACCCTAACGGTCTTAATGTGACTGAAGATCTTTATACATGCTTATAAATACTTTCTATACAATTCTTTATTTGTGCCCGATAGATGTAGCAACACTACCAATGTATCATCCAAAGGCAGTCCAATATATAAACACACATGGTATTTTATCCTTTAATATTAAATATGTTTGACATGTATCTTTTATCTAAGATTTTATGTTTTGTAACATATCTATATATATATTTATATATTTATTTATTTATTTGTACATTCGTATTCTTGTCAATAACATGTAGGTGTCTATAACATGGCAAGTATATTCATACAGTAACATATACACGCAAGTTTACCCAACCTGGTTGATTACTCAATTGAGTTATCACCAAGTTGACATTGGGTAGGACTTTGCCTTTTTCATCATTTACAGTATTTAATTAGGATTTGAAATTTTAAACCTATTCTTTTTACTTACCCCATATCTATTATCTAATTTGGGCACAGTATTTGCACATTACTGAATGAACAGCCAATATTTAGAGTCACACATTGGCGGACCTTTAAAACACAATTCATGTTGCTTGAAAGCATATGGTCATATTCTAAAGGTCACAAATACCGTTACCATGTTTCCCGACGTTTTATATACTATGTTTTACTTATCAAGCTTTACACACTGTATTTTACCTTTATGCTGACGTTCACTTTATTAGTCTACCCAAACCCAAACATACTTCAAATTTTGGACATGTTCTCAAGTTTTAACATTTAATATTTAATTGTACTCATGACTTGTTTCGAGTTTTAACAAGAAAACTTCAATGTAATATTCACATGATTTCACTATTGTTATTTGCACATAATGATGTTCTTCCCCAGGGTGACCGAGAATTTACAAGTAGCAATTGGTTTTAAACCCAGACATATAAAATACAATACGACCAAATAGTACAACAAATTGACATTTGCAACTCTACAATGTTGGTGATTTTAATGAACGTTCTTATGATTTACCATTCGAAATGCAGGCTTTATGAATTTTATATTGTATGAGTATTTTTTCTATGTCCATATGGGTACCGATCACGTGGAGAAAGTTTAATTTGCACGGTCACTTTATCTGAACTAACTATAATGGGGGAATTTCAATGTTTTTTTACGAGTGAAATGTCCAGCTAACTATAACATGTGTGAAACCTATCGTTTTTTAAGTGAATTTACAAGGTTTTTTAAATGCTAATTCCTAACTATAACGTGTGTGAAACCTATGGTTTTTTAAGTGAATTTATATATATGTATATATATAAAAGAATAACATTATTACAAAAATAAATTAGATGTAATATACACTTTGTAACAAATATGACAAATGAACTTGATTTAAAAATGTTAAACACACATATAATATATATATATATATATATATATATATATATATATATATATATATATATATTTACTTTAACACAGTTATTAAACTAATAATTGTAATGCATGTTATAATTTTAAAATTATATACATATGTTACAAATAAATATATATATGTATATATACATGTACCAATAACATAAAATCCATTAAAAGACATTCTATTATAAATTAAGACATTAAACTATTTAAAAATCTATAAACGTATATTTTCCACTTCAGTCAGTGCAACAGTATGGAAAGTTTTGGATAGCAGCGGGATAAAATTTACTATTCCCACTCCAGTCTGTGCAACGGTAGGGAAAGTGTTGGATAGCTGAGGGGTAAAAATTACTATTCCCACTCCAGTAAGTGCAACAGTAGGGAAAGTGTTGGATCCCGGAGGGATAACATTTTCTATTCCCACTCCAGTCAGTTCTACAGTAGGGAAAGTGTTGGATCGCAGAGGGATTCCCACTCCAATGAGTGCAACAGTGGGGAAACTGTTGGATAGTAGAGGGGTATAAATTGTTATTCCCACTCCAGTCAGTGCAACAGTAGGGAAAGTGTTGCATAGCGGAGGGGTACATTTTATTATTCCCACTCCAGTCAGTGCAACAGTAGGGAAAGTGTTGGAAAGTGGAGCGGTAAACATTACTATTCCCACTCCAATGGGTGCAACACTAGAGAAAGTGTTGGATAGCATAGGGGTAAAAATTACTATTGTCACTCCAGTGAGTGCAACAGTAGGGAACGTGTTGGCTAGCAGAGGGATCAACTTTACCATCGTCGCTCCAGTCAGAGCATCAATAGGGAAAGTGTTGGATTGAGGAGGGGTAAAATGTACTATTCCCCCTCCAGTCAGTTCAAAATTAGAAACAAACAAAATAAAAATATTTTTTAACTAAATAAAAAAAAAATATATATATATATATATTCAATGAAAAAACCATAGGTTTCACATACGTTATAGTTAGCTGGACATTTCACTAATAAAAAACCAATGAAATTCCCCCGTTATAGTTAGTTCAGCTAACTATAACTCGCGCGCCCGCAATCCACTGCTGATGACGTCACATATTACATCACTCATGACATGGTCAGTGACATCACTCATGACATCACTGATGACATCTCAAATGACATCACTGATGACATCACTGATGACGTCATCCATTGAGTGTGTGTTTCTGAACAATTTTAATATGTTCAATATATATAGGGAAAGGCCTGTTGAAGAATGAGTGTGTAAATGGATTATTTTCTGTGGTGCGTAACATGATTCTATAAGTGAGTCATTAAATGTATCTTACTGCAGACTAGTGACTAAACTGTGTAAATGTTTGTATGTGTCTGTATGTTGGTGTATAAGTGGTGGCATGGTTTTGTGAATACCTATATAAGTGTCTATATGAGTTATTGATTGCTTGTCTCAGTATCTGTATGGGTTCCTGAGTGTTTGTGTGGGTAGGGTGTGTGTGACTCTATGCATAGATGTGTGAGTGGGTGATTCTATGGGTGCATGGTTTTAAGAGTGCATCTGTGATGGACTGTATGGTTGAGTGAGTGTATGTATGGGTGTGTTAGGAATTGAATGTATATGTCAGTGGTACATTTGTGACTAACTACATATGTGAAAGGCAGTATATATGCGTGTAAGAGTATATAAGTGGGTAGATGTGAGAGTTTATGATTGTGAGAGTGACTGTATGGATGAGTGTGTGCTTGTATCAATGATTCTATAAGAGCGTAAGAATGTGATACTATATTTATGAGTAATTGAACTTGAGTGTGTATAACCGCATAGGTGAGTAAATGGAAGTGTGATTATTTGCATGACTGAGTAGGTGTGAGAGTACCTCTATGGATGATTGGTAGTGTGTGAGTGTCTATATAGGTGTATAAATGCATATGATAGTTTTGTATGGAGTGACTGTAAGTATGAGTGACTGTACAGGTGAATGAGTGGAGGTGTATGTAGACCTAAGAGTTAATAAGTGGGTATGTAGTTATTGGTATTGCAGTATGTATGGTTTTGAGAATGGAACTCTTACATTTTGAGTCGGTGTATTAAAGGTTATATTAGGGTGTGAGAAGATGTAGTAATTTATTACATGGATGACGTCATCAGTGATGTCATCAGTGATGTCATTTGAGATGTCATCAGTGATGTCATGAGTGATGTCACTGACCATGTCATGAGTGATGTAATATGTGACGTCATCAGCAGTGGATTGCGGGCGCGCGAGTTATAGTTAGCTGAACTAACTATAACAGGGGAATTTCATTGGTTTTTTACAAGTGAAATGTCCAGCTAACTATAACGTATGTGAAACCTATGGTTTTTTCATTGAATTTGCAAGGTTTTTTAAATGCTAATTCCTAACTATAACGTGTGTGAAACCCATGGTTTTTTCAGTGAATTTGTATGGTTTTTTAAATGCTAATTCTTAAATTTAATGTGTGTGAAACATTTCAGTTTTTTTTTTACTTTGCAAGGTTTTTTACATCTTTTTTTTTAACTTTTTGTTCCCTTTAAACACTATGCTAAAATTTAATGCATTCTGCAATTTATAAAGTTTTACCTTTTTTTTAAAAAAAGGTAAGATATAGTTGTATAACATAGTGAAACTCTTTAACAATCTTTTTTTTGTAATTTATTTTTTTTTTTTGTGCGCGTACGGTAAGCTTACCGTAAGCGCACGTTTCGCTTTATGTACGTAATATTTCTACTTTGTTTGCGTATGGTTACGCAATTTGCGTAGGCGTCCGTACTTCCTACGCGACGCGTAAGCGCATGCTTTACAGGCGCACGCGCGCGCGCAAGTTACGCGGAAGTGTACGAGCGTGCCTGTAATGCGCATGCGCGTGTGCGTGTGTCTTTCGTACGCGCATGCTTACTTTTACCGTAAGCGCTCCGTAAGCGCTCTGTAAGCGTAACGTATGCATACGGTTGGTCATGTGATCAAGAAACAACACTTTTGATTGGTTTAAACTACTTTCAGTTCTAGAACCTTCCTACACCACACCCATTCCCCTCATTACTGCTTGTGACCCCTTAGGAGAAGGAGCTGAGTTGTCTTTGAGATACGATGGCAGAACAGCAGTCCTCTTCTGAGAGTGAGCCTGGTAGCAGCATCATCAGAGAGAGAAGGAGGAAACAAAAGACTTCTTTTGTATGGGAATATTTTACCTATTAAGAGGGGCAGAAAAAGGTAAATGCTCCTTTAGTCACCTGCTCACTTTGTGAGCGTGTCTTATCTAGAGGGAATCCAAGGAAGAAGTATTCCTTTGGCAATCACTCTATGGTTAGACACATTAAGGATAAACATCCCAGGACTTATGCTCGACATACTGGAGAAACATCTCCAGTAAGTCACCCAAGCACACCTGCAGAAGCTCAGCCGAGTACATCTTCGGCAGCTCAGCTGAGCCCTTCCTCTGCGGTGGGAGCATCACCCTTTTCTGCTCCTCTGGATAAAAACCCTCATTTTGGGAGGGTTGCAATGAGGTGCACAAGATGTCATGGCCTAATTGTTCATGCGGAGACCAGTGTTTCCCTAATAAACAATAGGATAGACCAGCACATCTGTGGTCCTTGTTAATATTCCCATTCTTTCTTTCCTCTTTCCCTTTATGAATACAACGGTTCTTTTCAGAGCCAACCTTACCTCTTAACTTTTTAAAAAATTTAGTAATCACTTTTTTTTTTTTTTCTTTTATACCGTACGCGTTTTAAAACAAAATAATTGTAATCAACCTACAAGGTCCTTGAGGGACTACTACAGAAATGAGAAAAACATAGAGAAGAGTAGTGAAAAAAAGTGAGCATTAAAGTAAATGTGTGATAATTCCAGAAATTTCACACTTACCTGCCAATCAAAATAACTTAATTAAAAAAAAGTGATTTATTTAACTTTCTATAAAGAAGTTTATTTTTCATATTTTTCCTTTCTCAATCTGTAAAAAAAGAAAAAAGTATTAATATTTAACAATACATTTTAGAATACAGTGCACATATTTTCATATTTCAACAAACATTTTTTTGCCCTTTTTTTGCTGTTTTCAGAATATATTGCATTTCACTGTAAATCGTAAAAGCAATTGCATTCATCACTTAACAGCGGGCAAAAACAAAAAAACAATCTGAAAGATTGTTTAAAAAAAGCCCAGAATCTCTTCTCACTAAAACATACTGTAATAGAAATGTAACATTTGCAATAAAAATCTCACCTAAGAACAATAACTAATTCCAATAAATATCGTCTGAAAATTCTGTTGCATAAGCATAATCACCAAAATAATTTGTGTCAAAGAAGTCCACAATGCAAATTTTTACCTTTCCTTTAGGCCAAATGGTAATTTTTCAAATATTTTTTGATGACATTTCCAATGGTAATCCAATTAAATTGCAATAACGTTTTGTACAGATGTTGCAATTTCTCTCTAAAATTTTGGTTTCAGAAAAATTTAATAGGAATTTGCTGAATCAAAAGGCAAACGTTGCTTGAAAACCAATTGAGAATCATTACACAGTGTCCAGCCTTTTTCACATTTAAGAAAAACTGTGTAATGACCAGAAGTTACAATAGGCCCATCATGGAAAATTATTGCAACTGTTTTTCCAGAAATTGATAATTGCTGTCCTGTAAATTTCTTTATTAAAGTGTCCAATTTTGTTCCATCAGCTCTACAACGTTGCATCATTAAAATTACATACTGTCCATATTTCTTTAAAAGTAAGGTTGATAACATGTCAGATTTACATTCACAACATTCCATGCTATGATTGGCATCTTTAACTAATTTACTAAAAGTCACTGATTTAGTCTCTGGCAATGTTAAATAGATAAACCTTTCTGAATCAACATTAGAGCTGCATGTGTAGAAACAGTTTTCACAACTATGTTCCCATTTATAACAGAGACCAAACAAATTTTCAATTTCTATCCCTTCATCTTCAAGTACCAAAAGGATGTACATCAAGAATTCCTGTGCATCTTGCTGGACATTTTGAGAAAACTGTGTTCGTCCTGAACATACATCTAATAGATTTCTAATTTCAGTCGCACTTTCTATTTTAGCTTTATCAATACTCAGCTTCTCATAAAGAAGACTTAGCACAGAAAATAATCTTTTTTCATGATTTTCTATTATCTGCTATTGCAAACTTTCAAGATAAAATACAACATTCAGCACTACATTTGCGTAGCAGTTGACACCAGAGCTATTTTCAAAATGGCAACCAACAACCTCTTCAACATTGTCCTTTTTCTTTTTCCTTGCAATCACATGACTCTCTTTTTGTTTTCTCTTCTGTACATCCTCATTACAGATATTCTCAATTCTCCTTTTCCGACAAACAACACGTTTCTCCAACACAGGATACTGACCTAAATTTGGAGCATAGCTTCTTCTTAATCTATTATACTCCTTTACACAATTTGCATCAGCACTAACTTTTGAGTCATCAAAGTCTTCACTCGTGACAAAGCAACATATGCCATACCTTCTTTGAACACAGTAGATCCAATGTTTACAAATGCACTATCAACAGTTAATCCTTGACACTTGTGAATAGTTACAGCATATGCTAGAGAAAATGGAAACTGCTTCCTACGTACATATAAGTCTTTCACAAGCATAAAACGAACTGAACAACGACTAATGTCTTTTACCTCTTCAATCTGATCAAATTTTATTTTTAAAAACTCAATTCCTTCTTTTTTCTGGTAGTTAACAAAACCCACAACTTTACCCATAGCTCCATTTACTAAACCTTTTTCAACATCCAAATTTCTCCTTAAAAATACTCGACAGTTCATGCAAAGATATATATTTTTTTCTAATCCAGCTGTTTTCGAAATGTTCTTCTCTAGAGAATCCAATTTATTTTTCAGTTCGCCTGTTAATGTAATAGTAATTCTTTCATGTTGGATTTTGTCCACTGCTTCCATTTTCTTAATCTCTTCCTTTTCCAATTTCAAAAGTTCCTCATTGAATATTGAGCATTCACGTAGTGTTGGCATTAAGCAGATTACAGTATTTTTTTCTGCAATGTTCTTGTATATTTTCTCTGCAACTATTTCTTCACTTGGAAATAAATTATGTAGCAACCGACTCTGTAATGCTTTTCTGCCAACTTCTGTGAGTAGTCCAATTCTGATATCTTTCAGAATACTTCCATATTCTTCATCGTTTGCTTGCCTCATATTGGTAGTGAGTTCTTTGTACTCAAAGAATGACCAAATATTCGCATTACCAATGCTTCCTAATGACTTCTTCGTGTCCTCATGTGTCACAGTATTAAACACTGGTTGTCCTTTAACTGGAGTAAGCTGTAGAAGATCCCCAAAAACTATAACATGTTTTCCACCAAATAACACGTCATAGTCTCTCTTTAGAATTTGCTGCATTCTTAAATGCACAAAGGCAAGCATTAAGTTTGATACCATGCTTACCTCATAAATAATGAGAACTTGCATCTTCTTCAACACTCTTGAAACTTCGAAACATGCTTCGCCAGTTAGCTTGTGATATTCTATTTTGTTCTCATGCTCCACTGGTAACATTAGCAAGCGATGGAGAGTAATTCCTTTAATATTATATGCTGCTAACCCAGTTGGAGCAGTAACAACACAAGATAAAGTTGAATCAGTTTTTTGCTGTAGGTAGCTTCTGATGACTTTAATTAAGAAACTTTTCCCAGTTCCAGCTTGTCCACTCACATACAACCTAATTGGTTCAAATGATATGCATGTGCACTCTTTATTTTCATGTAGTAATCCGTGATCAATTTTTTTCTGACTTCTTCATAAATTTGTTGTTGTTCTTCATTCAGTTGTTGTTCCAAATCTGGTAAGTCTATTGAATCTTCCTGAGCTTGATTCATAGCCGTTTCCACTTCAGTCATGGCTATTGCAGCTTCATTTTCTAAGATTGGCTGTCCTAGTGGATCTTGACTGAGCGTTCCAGAACTTTGGCTGTCTTGAGAACTGTCTCTAGCTACTTCAGCTGCAATTGTAGCTTCCTGTTCAATTTCTTCGTTTAACATTTGGACATAATTCCTGAAAATACTGCATTCAATAGTATCTTTACATGCATTAAATGAATCCTCATAGCTTTGAAATTCTCCAAGTAGTTCGTCCTCTGAACGCCATGGTTTAAACAGCTGTAAAAGTGCCAAGTAGTAAAATTCCTTTTTGTCAGTAGTGTCACAACTCAGCTTCCTGTGATTAATCAAACTTCCTTTTGTTTGCTTCACCAAACATCCTTCCTCACCAATGACTTTATATTTTCCATTGTTGATGTCTTCTGTGGCTTTCCGTGAAAAAATGTAGTTCTGCAGCACTTCATAGAGACACATGTTCTCAAGATGATGACTTCTTTTTGGGTAATATGTGTCCAACATGTTTGTTTTCAAAATATCTGTACTTTCTGGGTCGTTCTCGGCCAAATATTCAATTTCTCCAACAGATTTCAGTACCCGATTTCGCATTCCTGCAAGGCCTAAACTGACCCAAATTATTCTTCTTGATTTCGAGTACAGACTTGCAGATGATAACCTATCTGAACATTCGTAGGATCCAATTTCTCGATGTGATAACATATTTAAACTGAAACTGTACAGCTTCTTACTGACAGTCTTCTCGTGAGAAATCTCTTCCCACATTTCCTTCAATTCCGTTTTCTCAGATTTAGTGATGTAAGATGTGACATACCGAGAAACAGCAATAGAATTGTCTGCCACATACTGAATATCCATGTTAGCATTCCACATGTATAAAATGACTGGGTTGTAGTCATTTATATATTTTGACTCTTCTTTTCTTCTTAGGTTGTACGTATTTTTGGGAGATTTTCTTGTAATAGTATGTCGCACAGCTGAAATAAAACTGTTGACTCTTCCTTTTGAAAGAACAGGTCTAGGAAATCCAAATCAACATTTTGTGTAGAATTTATCTTTGGTCTTGTACTTCCGTCGACAGTATTTTCCACACCGATGACTTTGGAAACGTAAAACTTGCTCTTTTAACTTTTTCTCTTCTGTGCTTTTAGGTATAGCACATGTTGCATATTCTTCAATGAAATATAACACTGCTTCATCAGCATCTGTTCCAAATTTTGGAGCATCCTTGATCCACAACAGCATATGAATATGAGGAGCACCTCTTGCTTGGTACTCTTTTCTCCAAAAGAAATCCACAACTTCTCCAAGAGGTGGATTTTTTTTATTGCAGATGAAGGACATCATAGCCTCAAATCTATGATTGAAATATCTGCAAACATTAACCGGATCCAATGAGCACAGTTCTCCTGCTGTCTTGTATTCGATGTTTTTAATGTTTGAATTTGCCTCTCGTAGAAAATCCAGTAAATCATCCCAAGCGTACTCGGCACAGCTTAGGGTTAGGAACCATGTAGGACTTCCTAAATTCCGTAACATACATTTCAATTCTCCATGGCGTCGGTACCAATATTTATTCGTCCCACGTTGACAAGCCATCAGATTGATCAATTGTGATTCCAAATGATCATCTCGCTGCTGCACTTTGTTCATAAAATCCTTAGCAGACACATTATGTAGATGTGTTCCACTTTTTAAAATGGGGTTTACTGCATAAGATAGTGCAGACAAGTCACTTTCAAATAACAGATGGAACAAATAAGGAATACTTTGACGAAATCTGGGATCTTCTGCATATAATCTTGTAGTCCGATACTCAGAAGCAGGAATCTAGACTGGACGTTCATCGTATCGTCCACCTTCTCCTGTAGGAAACAGCTTGGGAAAACAACGAGCTTCCAAGCTCTCCTCCCATACACTCACGGGAGTTCCTTGTGCTTTTTTCATTTGAAACAGATCAATGGTGTTTGCCATTACTTCTTTTGAATGAAGAGGATGTATGCTGAAATGTTCATGAATTTCTTCTTCTTTTGACTTGTCAACTTTTTCAATTTGCCCAGTTTGTATTTCTGTGTCTCCTAGTACATCTTCTTCATCTTCATCTATATAAATTGATTCATACCATTTATTATTCCTTTTCAAATATAAATTTGCTCTTTGTACTTTTCGTACATCTACCAGCTCCTGCCAAATTTTCTTACTCTTTGTAGGTACACCATTAACCAGAATAACTAATGTTCAGTTTCCAAAGTATCTGTATCAATAGTTTCCATATTTTTTTTTCAAATCCAACGGCAAATAGACAACTCTTCCTTTTAAACCTCTCTGTAAATCTGAAGAAGGTAATTTGCCTGTTTTTGGCTCCATACGTACTATGGTCTGGAACGGATGAACACATTGAATGAGTATAGACTCATACGTATTTAAATCAGAAAGTTCTGAAGGAACTTTAACCAATTCTAAATTATTATGTACAGCTCTAGCTGGCATTTTATTTTCTTCTAACTTGTTGTAACAGTATTTACAAATACGATTTTCTTCACCCAAATCAAAACAATTTTCAAGAAATATATATGTTGCAAAATCCTTCCACTTATAATTTTCTTCTTCTTCACTTTTTTTGTAGAGATCAACATTCCTTGTTTGGATTTTATAATGGCTTCTCCGGCAACAAATACAAGTAATATTTGGTCTTTCATTAGAGATGATAGCAAATTTTGTTATTTGATCTTCAAATTTCTTATTTACGGAGGGTTCTACATTCTCTTCCACATTTTCCTCAATAACTGTGTCATTCCCTGCACTTTTTTGTTCCGGACCAAAGTAGCTTAACTGAATTTCATCAGTAACCTTCTCAACATCTGATACAGATCCACGGAACAGAGCCTTATTCAACTCATTTAACTTTAGTGCTGGACTTTTAGCAAAATACAATCTTCTCACATATTTTCTAATTTGATGAACTGCCAGCATCCTAAAATGGTGAAAAACACTTTGACAAACGTTCCTAGATAGACAAGCCAGAGAGTGTCCTTGCAAACCAGTATTCTCTCTCACTCTGCATGGATCTAGTCCTTGAAGCACCTTAATCTTCTGTTTAACACTCTTTTTACTATATTCTCTTAAAAACTCACGTAATTTATCAATAGATTCCTGTCGCAAAGTACAAATACTACTACAATTCCAAGTATACACTGGGGCTTTAGGACGTCTCCCCATAACCTCATCCACAATCACTTCTTCCTCATTTCTTGGAACCATTTTCTCCTTTTCCATTATACAACCATCTTTTACTTCATATGCTCGTCCAGTGGTGTCAACTGCATGCAGCAAACTATTACTTTGAAGATAACTCTCTTCATTAAAAAATGGTTCAGTACTTGAACTATGCATCCATTCTCCTAAAAACACTTTACAAAAGTAATTTCTTTTCACTACTCTTTTCGTTTTGCTTTGTGACTTCATTACATTGACTATTTTTTCTAATGTACGCATCATGTTCAAAATTAAAATGAATAGTTTTCTTTTTAATTCTAAAGCCTTAGCTACAATGGCTTCAATATCTTTTTTTCTCTTGTAAAATTTAGCTCTTTTCTTATATTTTTTCACATCCTTTAGCAAATTGGACATCACTCTTCTCTGAAACATTTTCCTACGGATCTGTATAAATGCTGATTTTCTTTTCAAGTCAATTTTTATAGCTTCTGCTTGTACATTAGCATTTAGTAAATTCTCACTATTCTCCTGTTGTTTTCTACTTGAAACAGTTTTTCCAATGGGGACATTTTTTAAATTTTTCCTTTTTTTGAATATATTTTTAAAGAATTCCTTTGTCTGCTTACCAGAAGACTTTTTCTTTTTCCCAACATGAGCATCTTCAACTAACTTGGGTCCTCCAGTTGTCTTCAAATATTCATGTTTTTTCTGTTGTTTTTGCTGTCTTGATTTTATAGGCATCTTATATTTCCTTCACTGCTCTGCAGCAATACCTGAAAGAAACTAAAAAAAAATACCTTTTTGTACCTTTTTGTATTACTATATTTGTTATGATCTTTTCTTTTCTTATAACACTATCTACCCCTTTCCTACAAGTGAAAAACAAAACAAAACCAACACAAATTTAATCTCTAAGAACAATTCCTGTGTGTACACAGACTCTTGGTGTGATTCTAGGCAGAACACGATATTTCATTTGCAATTCAAAAGCACGCTTACTTTTTTTTTTTTGCAACTGTTAATTACTCTAACAGTCTGACACATTTTCTTTATAGTTTAGAGAGGCAGAAAAGAGCACATGTCCAATCACCTTTTTTAGAGCATGTTACATGTGTAACCTGGCTGACTGACTACACTCCAGCAAAGATAATGATCCTTGGTGATGTTCAATGCATTAGCGTTCCTCACTCCTACCTAAAACACCACATAGTGCTGATTAGTAAGCATGAGTGTACAGGAAAAACAGCTAGCTCTCTGCTAAAAGTGTGGTTCTGGAGCCTGTCTACTGTCAGGCGCAAGAGAGACTTGAATGGACCCTTATATAACTGCATAAACACTGTAAACATGTATGTAAGACTACATGTGTGGTAAGGGTTAATATGAGTTTTTAGCATCTAGCAACTACATGACCCATTGCAAGAGTGGAAGAAAAATCTACCATGTTGATTTCAAATATGTTAGCATTTGCCTCTTATTTGAGAAACTGTTTTGGGCTGAATGCTAACCACCACATTTCCAGAAAACAAGCTTCCCCTTTCATACGAATGCAATTCTAAATGAAGCAGAGTATCACGAAATAGATCTCTGACAACAATTCCTCTGTGCTCACAGACTCATGCTGTGATTTTAGGCAGAAAATGAAATTTGCTTGCCAATTTCAAAGCACACTTCCTACTGTTTTTTCCTGCAAGTGTTAAGTACTCTAACAGTCGCATACATTTTCATTACAGTATTCAGAAACAGAAAAGAGCACATGTGCAAACAGCTTTTTGAGACCATGAACATGTGTGACCTTGGTGACTGACTACACTCCAGCAAAAGAAATCAGTCTTAGTGATGTTGAATGTATTAGCATTACTCACTGCTACCTGAAACACCACTCACTTGTGAATACTCAGCATGATTCTACAGGATAAACTGCTGGGTGTGTGCTAAGAGTCTGCTTATGCAGACTGTGTATTTTCAGTTACAAGAGACATATGCATGGATACATCCAAAAAGAGCCAGAGTGACACGGAATACATCTCTGACAACAATTCCTGTGTGCTCACAGACTCATGCTGTGATTCTAGGCAGAAAATGGAATTTGCTTGCCAATTTCAAAGCACACTTACTACTGTTTTCTGTGAGTTTAGGCAGACAATGAAATTTGCTTGCCAATTTCAAAGCACACTTACTACTGTTTTTTCCTGCAAGTGTTAAGTACTCTAACAGTCGCATACATTTTCATTACAGTTTTCAGAAACAGAAAAGAGCACATGTGCAAACAGCTTTTTGAGACCATGAACATGTGTGACCTTGGTGACTGACTACACTCCAGCAAAAGAAATCAGTCTTAGTGATGTTGAATGTATTAGCATTACTCACTGCTACCTGAAACACCACTCACTTGTGAATACTAAGCATGATTCTACAGGATAAATTGCTGGGTGTGTGCTAAGAGTCTGCTTATGCAGACTGTGTATTTTCAGTTACAAGAGTCATATGCATGGATACATCCAAAAAGACCCAGAGTGACACGAAATACATCTCTGACAACAATTCCTGTCTGCTCACAGACTCATGCTGTGATTCTAGGCAGAAAATGAAATTTGCTTGCCAATTTCAAAGCACACTTACTACTGTTTTTTTCTGCAAGTGTTAAGTACTCTAACAGTCTGATACATTTTCATTACAGTTTTCAGAAACAGAAAAGAGCACATGTGCAAACAGCTTTTTGAGACCATGAACATGTGTGACCTTGGTGACTAACTACACTCCAGCAAAATAAATCAGCCTTAGTGATGTTGAATGTATTAGCGTTACTCACTGCTACCTGAAACACCACTCACTTGTGAATACTCAGCATGATTCTACAGGATAAACTGCTGGGTGTGTGCTAACAGTCTGCTTATGCAGACTGTGTATTTTCAGTTGCAAGAGACATATTCATGCATGCATCCATAACAGCTTAAACATTGTAGTAATGTATGTAAAAGTACATGTGTGGCAAGGTTTAATTGCAGTTTTGTATATGTATGACCAAGCTCAGCAATTGCAGGATTATAAGCAAAATCTGAGATATCAATTTCAAATGTGTTAGCATTTGCCTCCCATTTGTGTCTTACTGATTTATGCTGAATGGAAACCATCATATTTACAAAAAGAAAGCTGCCCCTTTCCTACAAATGCCATTCTTACTGTACCGGACCATCACTATTAAAATCTCTAACAACAATTCCTGTGTGCACACAGACTCATGGGTTGATTCTAGGCACAAAACAGTATTCCTCAGTGATACCAGTACACCTTAACTTATGGTAAAAACACACTCCATAATATTTAACTAGTTAAAGACAGTTAAATATCTCCCAAACCACAAAATGTAAAACATAACTTTTAAAGAAGAATCACAATTATAATATTTATATCAAACATCACCACATACATCCCCTCTCAAACTCATAACTCACCTTTAAAATTAGTTAGTTGAGAAAGAAATGTGGCACTCAAACAGCAGACTATCAGAGTCAGAATATCAGAGCTCTACACCTCCCTCCTCTCTCCACAACCAGTAAATGGCAATGTTTCCCTCTCTTTTTTCACACATATACATGTTAATTACAAATCTCAGTGCTTCCCACTTTTTTTCAAATGAAATCACACATTTTTATTGGTTGAAAACTTCAACCCTTTTCCAAATGTACCCTTCCCCCAACTTGACTTCTGCCTGCTACCATAGCAACAGCTCATGGAACACTGCTGTGAGGAGAGAGGTCAGAAGTTCACCACGCAATGTTTCAAATCCAAAGAGCAAGAGTGCTTCACCTGTCCAACCTAACAGCAAATCCAAACTAGTCTTCTGTGGGAACACAATTTTCTGAACCAATACAAAACATGCTTCTAAAAATGTACACATACAGCCTACTTTTTACTGTAAAAAGATTTGAATCAGCCAATGAGTTCTTTTTATTTAAAAAAAAATATGTATGCCTCCATTTTCCAACTGTCTTTCATTTCATATTGCCATTCTACTGAAAGACACCTTCTGAGTGCATCCAGATCTCCTCGAAAGATGTTCACAGTGTGGATTGTAGGTCACAGCTATGTCTTCTGGAGTGAAAAGTATGCAGAAAACAGAGGTATGGTGAGAGACCTTGCTTTGCCAAATGTAGACATTAAATGGATTGGTCAGAGAGGGTTAAATTGGCACCAATTATTGCCTTTGGTGAAAACCTTTCAACATCTCCCACAGCCTAACCTTATAATTGTGCACTGTGGTGGAAATGACCTAGGCACTTTAACTGGTGTAGGTCTGGAAATGCTTATTAAGGACACCTTTGTACAATTGATGTCACTTTTTCCTCAATCTGCCTTTGTATATTCTAACATATGCCAAAGGCAAAAGTGGAACTGGTCCAACCAATTTTGTCCGCAGATTGACAAAGCAAGAAAGCACATCAACAAATCTATTTCTGCTTTCCTCAGAGACTATGGTATGGGTTCTATATACCACAACAACTTGCGTTACAACATGCAAGGCATTTATAGAAGAGACGGTGTACATTTCACTGATGAAGGCAACAGAGTCTTCCTCTTGAACTTTAGACTCTGCATCGGTACTTACTTATAGGTACCAAAAAACACTTCATAAACACAATGGCTCTTTTTAGAGCCCCCTAATATCTTAACACTTAAATTTGTTTTTTTCTTCTATTTTTTTTATTGTTTTTTTACTACCGTACGCGTATGGTAAGCTTACCGTACGCGCACCCCGCGAGTTTTTTTAAAAACATTTTAAATGTATTTTTCATACTTTTATGACCTTCTTGGACCCCCTGACAAACGCTAGGGGGTCTGCAACTCTCTTCGTTGCCCCCTTTCCACGTTCTCTTCCTTTGTTTATCAGTGTGAGACACACAAAATGGAGGCCGACACTTCCTGATTTCGACCAATTCGAATGTTTACAGTCATGTAACCACCAATCAGAACTGCGCTCGCGCACGGCAGCGTACGCGTACGGTAAGCTTACCGTACGCGCTCGGAGCACGCCTATAGATATATATATTGATTTAAATGCTATTTTCTCAGCAAATACTGAACACATTTACACCAAACCTACAAAAGGCACATCCCTGAACTGAGGACTACCTCTCTGCCAAATTTCAAGTAATTCTGTTCAGCCGTTCGGGCTGTAGCTTGGACTAAAGGTCCTATGGAAAAATGCATGGGGAAAACATGTTTTGGGACCCCCCCTTTTTCTCAGCCCCCGCTTGACGAATCCCCCCGAGACTTTCAGGGTAGGAGCGGAGCGGAGCGCCCCACCTATTTTGAATATTTCGCCAGGATTCTTCAATCGGCGCCAAAGTTATTCAAAATAGAATGTTGCAGATTTCCTATGGAAACACGGTCCTAACTATAACTACCTACTGGCGACCGCCAGTAGGTAATATATATATATATATATATATATATATTCAAAGTGACGCTGTAAGCTCCTCCTGGAATTTCGCCCGTTGTCGGGTGGTGCGTTAAGCCGGTAGAGCTACCGCCGGCAAATTCCATCCAAAGTATCTGCTGATAAGCAAAAACGCACTCTCAGTAGCTATGTAAGTAACATTTAATTTACACTGTAACGCGTTTCGGGAGACACGCTCCCTTGGTCACACAGTGTGGCAACACACCACAAGCATCCATAAGTACAGGGTTAAGTAAACATAGTCAAAGGACTGCCGGCTGGAAGTGCAAAACAAAGGGTGACTTTGGCGGCCATCTTGTAATTGTGTAAAATTATTCAACAACCAAGTGGTATACATTATAAATAAACAGAACAGATTGGCCCCATGTATATTACATATTACAGTTATTCATCAAAACCATGTCAATACATCTCGTCATAGTGACTGATTGATGAAGACGGCTATCTCTTTCACATTATAACGGAAACACATTTTTTTAAATGATTACTAGCTTGGTATAAGCATCGTTAAAGTAGCCTCTATACGTCATGATGACAACATCTCTTACAATATTACAAAGGCAACAGAGTTGGCTATATGGAGCACATTAATGTGACATAGTATTTAGAGACTTTTGGTAACTTCCTGTACACGTAATGCACTCGTTAAAATATGTGTAGATTGGTTAAATACTCGCACCATAGTGGTTGTGCCATTACAGGGAGGAAGAGAAAGAGGAGCACAAAGATTATCCGAACCGGCATATCAATCCAATTGTACTCACTAGTGTACTCAGGTGCAGATGTGATCCCTTCAATAAAATTCAATATAACGTGAGAACAAGAGAAAGAGAATATGTGGAACAATACTAGTGGGATAGAGAGTAAATAAAGACAAATAGATAAAGAGTGTTCTCATATCTACTTATTTGCAGATTTCATTCCAATGGAACCGAAGAAAAGGGTAGGAGCCCGTGAAGTGCTCGTGAAGATATAAAGGGCCCCTTCCTTTCCTCCTGAAACGATAAACAACAAAAGAAAAATTGTAGTTAAAATATTGCCATTATCATATTTTCACAAACATCTACACAGACTGTAAAAATTACACATGCATAATTCAATGAGAAACAACAGTAAATCGGGCTAGTCTTCAATCAAGTGTGTTGCCAATTCCTCGTCTTGATTATGACCTTTCGGGAATTTCGTTTCAAGGTCCATAATCCACATAGATTCCCGTTTTCTCAAGGACAGTTCTCTGTTACCCCACCTCCTCCCCACTCTCACTTGTTCCACAACAAAATAGCTAAGTAAATTGCTGTTGGAAAGGTGGAATTCAGCAAAGTGTCGTGCAATGGGGTAGTGTGGATCTTTGTTATTCACTGCTCTCAGGTGTTCGAGAACTCTCTTTTTAGCCATGTGAGTGGTACTCCCTACATATCTTTTTGCACAGGGACATTCAAGAACATATATAACATATGTCGTGCTACAAGTAAGGAATTGTGTTATGCTTTTCATACCTACTCTCCCAGGTAAGCTCAATTCTTTAACCATCTTGCTATTTCTGCATGCCTTACAGTGTCCGCAAGGATGAAAACCTTTCAAATTATAGTGATAGGGGTCCCTGTTGACAGTAATATCACAATGTACTAATATATCTCGCAGACTTTTACTTTTACGGTATGTTATTTTGGGTCTAGTGCTGATTTGAGGACCTATGATGGAGTCATTTTGGAGAATATTCCAGTTATCAGTAAGGATTTTTTGGATCTTACGTGATTCTTTGTTGTAAGTTAGGATCACTCTTGTCTCATTATTTTCCGTCACATTTCCTTGTGTCTTAATTTCTAATGTTTCTTCTCTAGTTATCTTTCTGATTTTGGAAACAGCCCTGTTCAGCACCCAATCCGGGTAACCACGTTCCCTGAATCTTCTTAACATTATTTGTTCTTCTTTGAGATATCCCTCATTGTCGCTACAGTTACGTCTTGCCCTCAGCAGTTCCCCATAAGGTATACTCCATTTAAGGGTGTCAGGGTGGCTGCTGAGGGCATGAAAAAGACTATTACCGGCTGTTTCTTTCCGGTATAGTCCTGTTTCTAAGGCATTGCCTTTGGCTGTAATCTTGATGTCAAGGAATTCTATTTCTTCTTTTTGCAAGTTGTGAGTTAAAACAATGTTATAGGGGTTATCATTAAGGAGGTTTACAAATTCTGTCGCTTCCTGTTCACTGCCTTTCCAAATAAGAAACAGATCATCTATGTATCTTAACCAGGTGTCAACTTTGTTAAGATAAGTGGCATATTTAACATCATTGCGTACTTCTTCTTCCCACAAACCTAGAAACAAATTCGCGAAACTAGGCGCAAAACATGTCCCCATTGATGTACCTGTGATGTGTTTGTAAAGGTCTCCGTTAAATAAAAATATATTGTTGCGAAGACACATGTTCATCATTTCTGTTAGCATCTTAGTGTGGTCAAGATACATAATGTCTCTCTCATTGAGGTAATGTATGCATGCTCTAATACCCTGACTATGTTCAATGATAGTATACAAGGAGCATACGTCTAATGTTAGAAACATGTGTTTTTCATGCCACACAATACTATCAATTTTGCGTAAGAAGTCTTTAGTGTCTTTGACATGTGTGGGTAATTTAAACACATAGTCTTGTAAAAAGTGATCAACATACTTGGAGATGTTTTCAAATACACTACCAATGGATGAGACAATCGGTCTTCCAGGAGGTACAAGTGGGTCTTTGTGGATTTTGGGAAGAAAGTAAATTATGGGGAGTTTGGAATAATCTCTTTTGAGGAATAAAAATTCTTCCCATGAGATTAGACCCTGCTGCTGCCATATAGACAAATTTTCCCACGTTGTGGTAATACTTTCATTGTATTCTCTTGAGCTGCTCTTAGAGTAGAATTTATCATTTCCCAATTGTCTATATGCTTCTTTTAGGTACATTTCTTTTTCCTGTAAAACTACATTGCCCCCCTTGTCAGCTGGACGAATGACAAGGTTAGGGTCATTTCCCAATGCAGTAATAATTGATCTCTGTTTCATGGTTAGATTAAAGGATTTATCCTTCCCTTTATTTCGTCCATGCTTACAATCAAGAAGGGATTTAGTGACAATGTCATGAAACGTATCAATGTTGTCATGTGGGAGGACAGGATAGAATATAGATTTTGGCTTAAAGCCCGTCATGGCTGCTTTATCAGTTACAATGTTGTTTATCTCTGTAAATGTATTTTCACTGCCATCATCTGTGTTTATATCATACGCAAGGTTTTGCATGGTTCGTACAATGTTGGCATCCCCTATTGTAAGGCTAGGTTGGTCACCTGGGTCCAAAGATGTACTACTGTATTCAAACGTGCCACTTTTGAGGGTGTGCCATTTAGAAAGTTTCAACTTTCTAATGAATTTAAACATGTCTATTCTTGTATTAGAGTAGTTAAATACTTCTGTGGGGCAAAAGGATAAACCGAGACATAGTGTTCTCTTCTCAAGGTCAGACAGATGCCGGTTAGTGAGGTTTACGATGGTTTTATTTACCATAACATTGTCATTCATCATTGATTCTTCCTGTAGCCTCCCCGTCTGGTTCCCATTGGCTCTGTGGTAATTCCTCTTGATTGTTCTGTGCTTCCGCCTTGTTCTCCTTTGTTTGCTGCGCCCCTGCCTCTTCCTCTTCCTCTTCCTCTTCCCCTCCCACGGTTTCCTCTTCCTCTCGGTGTTTGTTCTTGTGGAGGGGTTGATCTCCCCGACTGCCGCCCCTTCTTCAGCACTCGGAATTCGTCCAAAAAAGTGGCCGGTCGGGTTATTACTTCTACTTCGGATGTGGTGCTGGTTGTTTTTACTGAGATATCCGTATCTGAGTCATCAATTATAGTGGTCGTTTGGGCCATGGTTTCCGTGATAGTTGTTTTCTCTTTATCTCTTTTGGATGTTTGAATATCATACATATGGTCATACTTCCTGCTATAAGTTAATATGCGACCTGTCTCATAGTCTATACAATCACAATGCAGCTTTCTTTGTTTCCTTATTTTTATGTCTTCTTCATGCTGTGTGAGTTTTGTTTTCAATTCTTCCATGAATTTTTTAATTACAGCTTGTTCATTGTGCGTTTTGAGTTCTTCTTCAATTTCTAGTATCTCTTTCATTATGCTCTCCCGATCTTCCCATGCATATTTGACAAGGATGCAGAGCATAGTTCTTGAACTTTTCGTCGAGTTCTCAGACCACTCCTCCAACATACGTGGGTTAGGGGATTCATATGATGGTGTGGTATAAATCCTTAATCCGCGTGGTACCATCCCTTTGTCTATATAGTCTTGGAGGGAGATTGCCTCCCACCATTTTGATGTTTCAGATTTTTTTAACTTCTCATACTTCCTTAATTTCATCATTAAGGTAACATCAGTGTTCGGTCTTATGATCCCCTGTTGTATTTTGCCTGGTGCTCTTGCTAAGAGCGTTTGTGCTGCCAGCCGTCTTTGCGAGTCCTCATCCATATCCATAGGCAACAGTACAGTCTGTGAAAAATAATAGTCAGCTTCTTCTTTTACTCCAATGTATGTAGTCTATCAACAATCAGCAATCACGAAGCTTTGTTGTTACTAGATTGTATCACTGAGAACACATGAAACTTTCTTCTAACTTCTTAAATGTTACTAGCTCCCCTTCAAAATATTTGAAGTTCCCAATGCCACTTGAATATATTTCTGAAAGGAAACCGCCATCAAGGTTCAGCAGGGACCCAAAACCGGAAAGCGTAAAATCAGCTTTAATGCTTGACACGGTCAAAGTGAGGATAATACCCCAGTCCTTCAATATATGAACTCGAACTCTCAATGCCCTCCCAGGGAACAGCCAACTAGAGACGCCTACCTCCCACTCAGAAACGCAGCCGAACAAGTCAGCGCGTATCCCACGTTAAACTGTTGGATGCGATCTGGGGGACTGGCTTACCTCTAGGACGCTGTCTGGATGAGGTCTTCGATGACCCAGGCAGTTTCCGCTCGTAGTCGATTCCAATCACCTCGATAGATTTGGCGGCCGGCAAAATCCCTCCGTTTTTACACTGTAACGCGTTACAGTGTAAATTAAATGTTACTTACATAGCTACTGAGAGTGCGTTTTTGCTTATCAGCAGATACTTTGGATGTAATTTGGCGGCGGTAGCTCTACCGGCTTAACGCACCACCCGACAATGGGCGAAATTCCAGGAGGAGCTTACAGCGTCACTTTGAATCAAAACGGAGGGATTTTGCCGGCCGCCGAATCTATCGAGGTGATTGGAATCGACTACGAGCGGAAACTGCCTGGGTCATCGAAGACCTCATCCCGACAGCGTCCTAGAGGTGGGCCAGTCCCCCAGATCGCATCCGACAGTTTAACGTGGGATACGCGCTGACTTGTTCGGCTGCGTTTCTGAGTGGGAGGTAGGCGTCTCTAGTTGGCTGTTCCCTGGGAGGGCATTGAGAGTTCGAGTTCATGTATTGAAGGACTGGGGTATTATCCTCACTTTGACCGTGTCAAGCATTAAAGCTGATTTTACGCTTTCCGGTTTTGGGTCCCTGCTGAACCTTGATGGCGATTTCCTTTCAGAAATATATTCAAGCGGCATTGGGAACTTCAAATATTTTGAAGGGGAGCTAGTAACATTTAAGAAGTTAGAAGAAAGTTTCATGTGTTCTCAGTGATACAATCTAGTAACAACAAAGCTTCGTGATTGCTGATTGTTGATAGACTACATACATTGGAGTAAAAGAAGAAGCTGACTATTATTTTTCACAGACTGTACTGTTGCCTATGGATATGGATGAGGACTCGCAAAGACGGCTGGCAGCACAAACGCTCTTAGCAAGAGCACCGGGCAAAATACAACAGGGGATCATAAGACCGAACACTGATGTTACCTTAATGATGAAATTAAGGAAGTATGAGAAGTAAAAAAAATCTGAAACATCAAAATGGTGGGAGGCAATCTCCCTCCAAGACTATATAGACAAAGGGATGGTACCACGCGGATTAAGGATTTATACCACACCATCATATGAATCCCCTAACCCACGTATGTTGGAGGAGTGGTCTGAGAACTCGACGAAAAGTTCAAGAACTATGCTCTGCATCCTTGTCAAATATGCATGGGAAGATCGGGAGAGCATAATGAAAGAGATACTAGAAATTGAAGAAGAACTCAAAACGCACAATGAACAAGCTGTAATTAAAAAATTCAAGGAAGAATTGAAAACAAAACTCACACAGCATGAAGAAGACATAAAAATAAGGAAACAAAGAAAGCTGCATCGTGATTGTATAGACTATGAGACAGGTCGCATATTAACTTATAGCAGGAAGTATGACCATATGTATGATATTCAAACATCCAAAACAGATAAAGAGAAAACAACTATCACGGAAACCATGGCCCAAACGACCACTATAATTGATGACTCAGATACAGATATCTCAGTAAAAACAACCAGCACCACATCCGAAGTAGAAGTAATAACCCGACCGGCCACTTTTTTGGACGAATTCCGAGTGCTGAAGAAGGGGCGGCAGTCGGGGAGATCAACCCCTCCACAAGAACAAACACCGAGAGGAAGAGGAAACCGTGGGAGGGGAAGAGGAAGAGGAAGAGGCAGGGGCGCAGCAAACAAAGGAGAACAAGGCGGAAGCACAGAACAATCAAGAGGAATAACCAGAGAGCCAATGGGAACCAGACGGGGAGGCTACAGGAAGAATCAATGATGAATGACAACGTTATGGTAAATAAAACCATCATAAACCTCACTAACCGGCATCTGTCTGACCTTGAGAAGAGAACACTATGTCTCGGTTTATCCTTTTGCCCCACAGAAGTATTTAACTACTCTAATACAAGAATAGACATGTTTAAATTCATTAGAAAGTTGAAACTTTCTAAATGGCACACCCTCAAAAGTGGCACGTTTGAATACAGTAGTACATCTTTGGACCCAGGTGACCAACCTAGCCTTACAATAGGGGATGCTAACATTGTACGAACCATGCAAAACCTTGCGTATGATATAAACACAGATGATGGCAGTGAAAATACATTTACAGAGATAAACAACATTGTAACTGATAAAGCAGCCATGACGGGCTTTAAGCCAAAATCTATATTCTATCCTGTCCTCCCACATGACAACATTGATACGTTTCATGACATTGTCACTAAATCCCTTCTTGATTGTAAGCATGGACGAAATAAAGGGAAGGATAAATCCTTTAATCTAACCATGAAACAGAGATCAATTATTACTGCATTGGGAAATGACCCTAACCTTGTCATTCGTCCAGCTGACAAGGGGGGCAATGTAGTTTTACAGGAAAAAGAAATGTACCTAAAAGAAGCATATAGACAATTGGGAAATGATAAATTCTACTCTAAGAGCAGCTCAAGAGAATACAATGAAAGTATTACCACAACGTGGGAAAATTTGTCTATATGGCAGCAGCAGGGTCTAATCTCATGGGAAGAATTTTTATTCCTCAAAAGAGATTATCCCAAACTCCCCATAATTTACTTTCTTCCCAAAATCCACAAAGACCCACTTGTACCTCCTGGAAGACCGATTGTCTCATCCATTGGTAGTGTATTTGAAAACATCTCCAAGTATGTTGATCACTTTTTACAAGACTATGTGTTTAAATTACCCACACATGTCAAAGACACTAAAGACTTCTTACGCAAAATTGATAGTATTGTGTGGCATGAAAAACACATGTTTCTAACATTAGACGTATGCTCCTTGTATACTATCATTGAACATAGTCAGGGTATTAGAGCATGCATACATTACCTCAATGAGAGAGACATTATGTATCTTGACCACACTAAGATGCTAACAGAAATGATGAACATGTGTCTTCGCAACAATATATTTTTATTTAACGGAGACCTTTACAAACAAATCACAGGTACATCAATGGGGACATGTTTTGCGCCTAGTTTCGCGAATTTGTTTCTAGGTTTGTGGGAAGAAGAAGTACGCAATGATGTTAAATATGCCACTTATCTTAACAAAGTTGACACCTGGTTAAGATACATAGATGATCTGTTTCTTATTTGGAAAGGCAGTGAACAGGAAGCGACAGAATTTGTAAACCTCCTTAATGATAACCCCTATAACATTGTTTTAACTCACAACTTGCAAAAAGAAGAAATAGAATTCCTTGACATCAAGATTACAGCCAAAGGCAATGCCTTAGAAACAAGACTATACCGGAAAGAAACAGCCGGTGATAGTCTTCTTCATGCCCTCAGCAGCCACCCTGACACCCTTAAATGGAGTATACCTTATGGGGAACTGCTGAGGGTAAGACGTAACTGTAGCGACAATGAGGGATATCTCAAAGAAGAACAAATAATGTTAAGAAGATTCAGGGAACGTGGTTACCCGGATTGGGTGCTGAACAGGGCTGTTTCCAAAATCAGAAAGATAACTAGAGAAGAAACATTAGAAATTAAGACACAAGGAAATGTGACGGAAAATAATGAGACAAAAGTGATCCTAACTTACAACAAAGAATCACGTAAGATCCAAAAAATCCTTACTGATAACTGGAATATTCTCCAAAATGACTCCATCATAGGTCCTCAAATCAGCACTAGACCCAAAATAACATACCGTAAAAGTAAAAGTCTGCGAGATATATTAGTACATTGTGATATTACTGTCAACAGGGACCCCTATCACTATAATTTGAAAGGTTTTCATCCTTGCGGACACTGTAAGGCATGCAGAAATAGCAAGATGGTTAAAGAATCGAGCTTACCTGGGAGAGTAGGTATGAAAAGCATAACACAATTCCTTACTTGTAGCATGACATATGTTATATATGTTCTTGAATGTCCCTGTGCAAAAAGATATGTAGGGAGTACCACTCACATGGCTAAAAAGAGAGTTCTCGAACACCTGAGAGCAGTGAATAACAAAGATCCACACTACCCCATTGCACGACACTTTGCTGAATTCCACCTTTCCAACAGCAATTTACTTAGCTATTTTGTTGTGGAACAAGTGAGAGTGGGGAGGAGGGGGGGTAACAGAGAACTGTCCTTGAGAAAACGGGAATCTATGTGGATTATGGACCTTGAAACGAAATTCCCGAAAGGTCATAATCAAGACGAGGAATTGGCAACACACTTGATTGAAGACTAGCCCTGTTGTTTCTCATTGAATTATGCATGTGTAATTTTTACAGTCTGTGTAGATGTTTGTGAAATTATGATAATGGCAATATTTTAACTACAATTTTTCTTTTGTTGTTTATCGTTTCAGGAGGAAAGGAAGGGGCCCTTTATATCTTCACGAGCACTTCACGGGCTCCTACCCTTTTCTTCGGTTCCATTGGAATGAAATCTGCAAATAAGTAGATATGAGAACACTCTTTATCTATTTGTCTTTATTTACTCTCTATCCCACTATTATTGTTCCACATATTCTCTTTCTCTTGTTCTCACGTTATATTGAATTTTATTGAAGGGATCACATCTGCACCTGAGTACACTAGTGAGTACAATTGGATTGATATGCCGGTTCGGATAATCTTTGTGCTCCTCTTTCTCTTCCTCCCTGTAATGGCACAACCACTATGGTGCGAGTATTTAACCAATCTACGCATATTTTAACGAGTGCATTACGTGTACAGGAAGTTAGCAAAAGTCTCTAAATACTATGTCACATTAATGTGCTCCATATAGCCAACTCTGTTGCCTTTGTAATATTGTAAGAGATGTTGTCATCATGACGTATAGAGGCTACTTTAACGATGCTTATACCAAGCTAGTAATCATTTAAAAAAATGTGTTTCCGTTATAATGTGAAAGAGATAGCCGTCTTCATCAATCAATCACTATGACGAGATGTATTGACATGGTTTTGATGAATAACTGTAATATGTAATATACATGGGGCCAATCTGTTCTGTTTATTTATAATGTATACCACTTGGTTTTTGAATAATTTTACACCAGTACAAGATGGCCGCCAAAGTCACCCATTGTTTTGCACTTCCAGCCGGCAGTCCTTTGACTATGTTTACTTAACCCTGTACTTATGGATGCTTGTGGTGTGTTGCCACACTGTGTGACCAAGGGAGCGTGTCTCCCGAAACGCGTTACAGTGTAAATTAAATGTTACATAGCTACTGAGAGTGCGTTTTTGCTTATCAGCAGATACTTTGGATATATATATATATATATATATATATATATATATATATATATATATATTTAGATATATATGTACATATATATATAAATATGAAAAAATACAAATACAAATATATTTAATATTAAAAATAAAAATATATTATAATGTTAATATCATTTTAAATACATATCACAAATACCTACAAATAATATATTAAATAAAATTAAAATTAAAATTTAAAACAAATAAAAAATTTATTTAAAAATTATCTATTAACAAAAATATTAATAATTACATACATTTAGTCATTTACTTTTGCCTCAAGTATAACAATCCGGGGTAAGAAGCCATGATTCCTTGCAAAGCTTCTTCGGGTATCCTTCTGAGGGGATCAGCCACAGATTCACTGCTATGACCATGAAAGAAGCGCCTCCCTTCTGCAGTTTCCGTAAGCGTGGTGAGACAATAAAATCAGTTGAACTTGATTGCAGTTGTCTCCCTGGGCAATAAGCCTTGATTCGGTCCCTTAATTATCTAGGACCTATGTGATGGAGGGCTTGATGTGTTAATGACAGAGCTTTATACCTAAATTACTGACGCACTGGCAACCAGTTTGGTTCGGTATGCTGAGACGGAAGAAAACTTTGGAATTTTATATAGTAAACGGACCGCCATTTTCTGCATCACTTGTAAGCGCTAAATCAGATAATCCGGAATACCCAGCTACAAGACATTAGCATAGTCCAGCCTGGATAGGATCAGTGATCTAATCACTGTGATTTGGCCTCATGAGGGAGTAGAAGAAGAATTTCCTCTGCATGCTGAAGATTCAGAAGCAGGATCATACCACCGATGACACCTGTGCACTAAATGCAAGCTAGGTGTCAAACAGTACACTGCCATTGGTGGGGGTGGCAGGGGAACCTTTTCAGGGCAAGACCCCTCCTATCAGGGAAGAGGACCCGTCTTATCCGGGTTGCATTGCAATCTATTAGCCCTCAACCAGTCCAGCAATTCTAACATGCATTGAGCAAAGTCGGTCTTTGCCCTCTCAGGCTCCCCTTTATATGTGAGCAGGAGTTGCGTATCATCCGCATAAGAAATGATCTTGATGTTGTGAGATTCCACAAAATTTGCAAAGGGAGACATATAGATATTAAAGAGAGTAGGACTGAGGGAGGAGCCTTGAGGCACCCCCCATTTCAACTCTTTAACTCCTGCGGTATATGGTTTAATGCAAACCACCCGCTCACAACCATTAAGGAAAGAGCGCAGCCTACTCAGTGCCAAGCCCACCAGTCCCAGATGTTTTAACCTGTGCAGCAGAACGTGATTGTCCACTATATCAAAGGCAGCTGACAAGTCCAGCAGCACAGCATAACAAAAGAAACACATATACACAACAAAAGAAACACATTTTAGGTCTTGTAGCTGTACAGCTAGGATTATCGGCCACCAAAAAAGCAGGTCTCAAACATAGGATGATGAAGCAGACATTCTAAAAGCTAAAATAGTACAAACAGGGGTAGAGATGGTACATTAACACTGAAATACATGCTAACATGTTAAACATATTATTAACAATTTAAACAGGGTAACAATTATAGAAATCTGTCTTAGTTTATGAGTAAGGTATTTCCTGTGGGCTATGATAGTCCTTAAAAGAGCAAAATAATAGAGAGCAGAGGTGATCCAAGTGCTAAACACGTGAGAGCAAACGGTGACATCATCAGACAAGGCCTAGAAAAATTGGTAAATGCTGACAATAAGTTGGAATGAGTGAGCTTAGCCTATGGGTGTATCATAAGGCCATTGTATGCTGAGGTGGAGTAGAGGTGGTTAAGGCATTTAAATATACGCAAACGAACCGCAAAATGGTCACTTGAAAGATACACAATAAGCGTCATGAGTAAAATGTTCATACATTTCTATGATATCACCCAACATTTCTGCGGATTGAGTATTATATGAGAATGTGACCCCAGAGCAATCTAGAATGGGGTTTAGCGTCATATTAAAATCTCCGCTTCACTTTGCCTTCTCAACTCCAGTGTGTCTCAAGGTAGTGAGAATCTTATGAAAACATTGAGCTGTGTCAACGTTTGGTGCATATGTGTTCAAAAATACTATGGCCCAGTATTACAAAACTGTCACAAAAAGCAGCACAGCACCCAAAGTTGCTATGCTGCGTTGAGTGACAGGGAGAGAGCAGTAAAGCACCATTTCTATAGAGCTATGACACTCTCCTTGACTTTTCCTAGTGCAGTTACAGAATAAGACACCTAAACGCCACATGCACACCTTTGCACCAAAGGTGTCGTGTGAGTCTAACATAGCTTTTAAACTTCAATGCTACCCTTCAAATACAAAATACAATGCTTAGACTGGCTTTAAAATGTTCCCAAATTAAATGTGTGCTTTACAGTGAAGCACACATGCAAAGTGGAAAAAGTTAGGAGAAATAAAAGCATTTCTCATTTTTAACACCTGCTTTCAAGTTGTGTTAATTTTTTTTGCAAAACCCTGTCTACTATTGTTATCAGATCGGGTATTGTGTCAAAGACCATGGTTGGTTGCATGGAAACGCCCATGCACAACCCATAGAACATCTACGTGATGCAGAGTAGCACAAAGCAGGGCTTCACACTAGTTTGTGTTACTTTTTCCTACATATCAACCCAAATACTCATTTGCATCGGTTTGTAAATCCTGGAAAGGATTTTTAGATTGGGTCTGCGGTATAAAATTAATGCAACCCCAGACAAAACCTTCATAATTCTGGCCCCACTTCCTCATTTTCTAAATGCTTTATCAATAAATTAGATATGCCTTCTGGGTCTTCAAATCTGTGGATAAGATTTAAGTCCACACAGCTATAAGAGGAAAAATATCTGTGAGTCCCACATCGATTGGTGAAGGTATGAGAACACCATAGTACAAGATGTGTCTGCGGAAGAAGAGCCATATCTTTTCCAAGTATTACAATACATGTTTCACTTTGTGAGGGTTATTTAGTCCTCAGCTATTACATGTTAGTATTTTCTTATGGAGGGTCGTCCCAACAGAGATGTTGTCTTCTGGTGTTGTGGTCTCGGGGTAACCTGTCAATCCATGTAGAGATATGCCTAACTTCACAATATATATGGGGACACAGAACTGCTGCTGCCTTGACCCGTGGGGTGGCCAGAACCAACATAATCTCCCTAACAAACAAAGCGATCCACTGGATTAGATATAAACGCCAGTGTCGCTCTGTAGCAAGATCTGACATTGTGAGAGCTGAAAGATTTCAGCAGAAAGGGGGGAGCTTGGACGATATAAAGCTATTGTTTCAGTCAAGGCTTATAGCAGATAGCTTAATTGACATGAACCTCCGGTCACATACTCTTTTTGACTCAACGATCAACATTAGACTAAACACTTCTGAGCCTACCATCTGCATCAACCCAAACCAAATCACGCAGGAGATAAAGAACTTAGACTCTGTAGATTGACTGGCAATGCACATGGCAAAGATAGTCCCCCCCTGAGCAAGACACCAACCCTGTCAATTCCAGTCCTTGTCTTAGTGCTCAATTAGGCCTCGGTGCCAACTACTATGCTTCGCAGCTTGAAACCGGGGAAGAAAACACCCATCCAATAGGGGAAGGTAATTCCTGTCTAGCAACTAGTGATATGCTGACTATCCACACACCCCAGTCTTCCAAATTTATAAAGATAATTTCTTGGAACATAGCTGGGCTCAAGCAAAGAATTAAGGAACCGGACTGGCAGAGTTATGTAGAGGACTTTGATCTTTGTTTATTTCATGAGACATGGGCTAGGAAACCACAGCATAAACTAGGGTATAGATATTTTAGCATAGAGGCTTTGCAATCAAAAAAATGGAGGGCGTCGGGAATACTGGTAATATGGGTTAAAATGTGTCTAAACGTTACCATGGAAACTGTAGCTACAGGTTCAATGGACATCCTGGGCCTGAAACTCAAGTTCCCTAATGCCATACAGCTATATCTCTTTAATATATATGTGAGACCTAGGGAATATTCTAAAGAAGCACCCTTGTTAGAATACTTTAAGGGGGTCTTTGAATCAATTGATTCAAAAGATGTCATCATTATAGGGGGCAACTTCAATTGTTGCTATGAACCCATGGTGGGACTTGATGTGGTGTCTGAAGAGAAAGACCAACTTAGAGGGATCCCCCTCCTTCAAACAAAAAGCACAAAGAGGTGTACCAACTCCGCTATTCAAAAGTCTCATTTCACAATTGAGAAATATCTTAGAGCATGTAATGGCCGCTTCCCCTCATGCTTGTGCAAACACCTTTTTAAGAGGAAACTCTAGGTTGAGAATAGATTACATACTCATCTCTACATCACATTGGGCATATGCACATGATTTTAAAGTCGACAAGAGATCCGAGAGCGATCACTTCCCGCTATGTTTAACCTTATATGGGAAATATTTCCCAACCTCTGCAACACCAGAATTTGACCCAAGAGCCGAACTAAGGCAGCCTCTGGTAACTAATAATCGAAGGTCAGTCAGATGGCCTGCTATTCTAGACCAAGTTGAACCCCTAACTAGTATTTATAACACCTTCAGTGCCATTGTAGGACCCTATCTGGAACAAGATCGCAAAACTAATAAGATAACAGATATTCACCAAACATTTGTAAAAGAAATACAAGTTCACATAACTTAACCAATGACAAAAACTGACATACCAGAGGCAGGGACCCAGTTATCTAACCTTTGGTATGATGGGGAATGTCGAATGGCCAAATCCCGGCTTATTAACGACCTGAAAAATAAAAATCCATCTGAGATAAGAGCAGAAAGATCAAGATATAAGCAAACTCAAAAGACAGCCCAGAGAAATTGGGAAGATAATATTTGGGAAGAGCTCATAACAGCCGCTACCAATGGGGACCAAGTCATGTTTAGGAAATTAATGACCCATGGAACCAAACATGACGTGACGGCCTCTGACCATTACTTTTATCCCACCACCTGGCAGAGGCACTTCACAAACCTATATGATAGTGCTGTTACTCAAGACCCAGCTAATCATTCTGAAAACTATTTTCGGGTCCCTTTGCCTACAAGTAAAACACCACCTTTAAAGTTCACAGCGTTGGCTGTAGCAGCTTTCAAGCCATCAAAAGCACCAGCCCCAGCAGAAAACCGGGGGATTAATTCAAACACAGCCAGGAAGTGTGGGTACCATACATAAATGAACTAACAAATGCAATAGCTAGTGGGCAGCCGGTGCAGGCTTTCTGAAAGGGAGCGGAGATAGTCCCCATTTATAAAAAGGGCAGCAGGGAAGAGCCTGCAAATTATAAGCCTATAAGCCTGATAGATGTCCCACAGAAGGCCTATGCCAAACAAATTTTAACTAGATTTACTGATTGGATCACAGCAGAAAACATGCTATCGCCATGCCAGGCATGATTTAGACAGAAAATTAGCACAATAAATCAAGTGTTTAGACTCCTGATTTTAGGCTGGAAATATACTAGATTAAGATCTAGCCACTTATATGTCGCCTTTATTAATTTAAAGGTGGCATTTGATTCCATCCCAAGGGCCCAGCTGTGGGAAAACCTACACCAACAGGGGGTAGCTGACGAGATCCTAATTTAAATCATTAGGCTACACCAGACAACTACGCTAAGGTACGATGGGGGGAAAAGTGGCGAGCTTACCGATTATATCCCAATCAAGAGGGGAGTGCGTCAGGGCTGCGTCCTGGTGCCGACTCTGTTCCTCCTGTATGTAAATGATTTGGTTGAGCACCTCCAAAGTTGTGCCCATGATTCGCCAAAACTAGGGGGTATCATATCTGCGCCTTAACATTTGCGGACGACACTATTTTGTTGTCCCAAACACCTAGTGGCCTGCAGAACTTGCTCCACGGCCTTAATAAATACTGCAAAGCAAAAAGCCTAGAGGTGAATCCAACAAAAATGAAATACATGACAAGAAGGCCACACAGAAATTTTAAGAACAAAATATACCTGAATGGCACAGAATTGGAATGTGTATCAAATTTTGTATATTTAGGAGTCACTTTAGACTCTAAACTTTCCTGGGCTACGCAGACAGAGAAGTCGAAGGCCATTTTAATGCAAAACTCTATTCCTATTGGCAAATAAATGGCTGCAACATCCTCAAAAGCCATCACCCCACCCTGAAAGTGCACATGGCTAGAGCCTAACCTGCCGCTCTGTACGGTGCAGAGATTTGGGGATGTGGAAACATTAAATCTCCAAGCATTGCTGAGAATAAAATATTGAGAATGTTTGTCGCCCTTCCTCAACACGCTCCATTGGTCCCCCTGACCTATGATTTGGGTATAAAAGGATTGGAATGCTTACCAATTTGGAGAACATTGTCATTTCGGATTAGAACCTGGACAACACTGGAACTAGCAGTGTGTGGAGAATCTCTCACCGAACTGCTGGCTCTCGACACCCATGTTTCTTTTCCTTGGTCAATCCTTATTAGAAGATGGCTCTTCAATCTAGGTCTGAGCAGGTATTGGTTGAACCCGAGTCTGCTGACTCCTAGATCGAAATGTGAAATAAAGCTTCTATTTTGAGATTTTATTAGAGATAGGGTAACAGCGAGTAGCACACTTGGCAGGCTCACAACACAATTGCTACAGCATAAAATGACCTTTTGTTTCGAGTTATTCCTTGATGAGCTTGAACCACAACTGGCAAAATGTTTATATATGAAATTCAGATATGGAATACTGAAAATAAACAGCTTTGTTGCCAAATGGTCAATCTCGCAACTTAAGGAGGGAGAGTCCCACGGCACTTTATGCCAGATGGGGATCGATGAAGACATTTCGCAAGTTCTCTTCTTCTGCCCAGCATATAAATCTGAGAGAAGGAAGTGAAAAAACCGATAGGAAGGTGTTTTAGTGTCAGGAGAATGAATGTCATACTGAGAATATTAAAAACAGATAACTCTTGCCTAATAGTATTTGGAGTCAGCCGATTCCTACTGGCTACCAACTTTATCAGGAAAAAGAGAGGATAAAAAATTAGTTTTGTAACCAGGCCCCTATCTAGAAGAGCTAATCCAATGGCAAGGGTGCATTACTTCGTAAGAATAGCCATGTCTATAATTCAAAGGGATTGGTACATTAACCGCGTATCCTATTGTATTGACACTAAATTGTAATCCAGTAAACATATCATTTCTTCCTTTGAAAAAAGCTGTCCTAATAGACCTCGAAGGTGGTGCACCAATCGATGGAGTGGGCTAAATTTGTGGGGAAGAGTAATAGCCAAGACTGTTCGGCCTTGAAAGTAAAATTGCTACTCTTCTGCGCAAATACTGAAGTACCTTTTAATGGATATCTATTTTTAAGCTTATATGTTTTTAACAATAGGTTGATGATTTTATGAACTGACAGTTCCAGCTATATCAAGGTCTTTTTATTGACTTGCTTTTAGAAATATCTTTTTACTATTCTCTGTACCATTGCGGATATGAATTATTATATGCTGACGTTTAGTCATAATGGTATATTGAAATAACTGCGACTTTGCACACTGATCGAACATGCACTTTATTGATATACTGTAATAATTGCAATTTTCAACATTGACTACATATGCACTTTTTGGAAATCATATTGATACAGAATAAATTGTATTTTACTATTTATATATTGCATAGACACTTTATAGCTGCATAAGAGACTAGGGCAACCTATGGATTGTCAAGACTAACTCTTGGGACCCTTCCAAACTTGAAAATAGATGTACACCGATGCGATGAAGTGAACAATGGATGAGCGTATTTGAAAAGAACTGTTTTTGTATGTATTGAATTTTAACTTTTTTCTTACTTTTATCGCCTTACAGGCCGAAATAAAGTATTTTGATGATGATAATATATATATGGAAAAAAAAATAGTCCCAACCAGGGAATCCCACCATCCACACATATTGATCACCCCAACTACCAGTGCCATATAATTCAAATAAACCAAACGCCAATTCATATTCTTGGTGCAGTGGTGATACACATTGTTGGGTTTGGCGCTCTCTGCATGGGGACCTCCAAATATTTTGCCTTCAAACCTCTTGTGTTTTGAATTACATTTCTGTAGGAATGAGGTCTCTGTAGGCATTAGGTCTTGTGCACTGCTAACCAGTGTTGAAGTGCTTTTGCTCTCTCCCTAAAACATTGTACAATTGGCTTACAACCTGATTGACATATTTAATTTGCTTATAGTCCCTAGTATATGGTACTACATGTACCCAGGGCCTGTAAATTAAATGCTACTATTGGGCTGCCTGTTTCTGGTCCAGGGAGGATCTGGCCTGGTAGTTCAGACAGTTCCCAAGGGGGAGCAGGGTTAAGACTCAGTTGCATATGGCTGAGTCCAAACTGGTATGGCGTAGTGATGGAAAAACATCTCTGTACTGGGGGTGAGTGTTTGACATGGTTCAGCATTCCAGCCATCATTTGCTATTTTTAGATTTGTTACTCTAAGTGGGACAGGTATGCCCAGTCGAGGGTCCCATGCTCACCATGCCACTGGAGTCAAGCTATCCTGGCTGATGAAGAGTGATACCCCGAGCCGGTCCAAGGATGCTTGTTTCCGGTCTGGGATGCTTATTTCCAGTCCAGGGAGAACCTGGCCTGGCAGTTTGGGTTGAACTGTTCCCATGGGGAACAGGGTTAAGACTGATTTGCATATGGCTGCGTCCAAATTGCAATGTCGCGGTGAGCAGCAAACAAAACGATGGATTTAGGTCCAGATCTCTGTACTAGGGGTGAGTGCCTGACATTATTCAGCATTACATTCATCATTGGTTATTTTTGCAATTGTCACCCTAACTGATACTAGTATGCTCAGACATGGGTCCCATTCTCAACATGCCAATAGAGCCAAGCTATCCTGGCTGATGAGGGGTGATACCCTGAAACCGATCCTAGTTTACTTGTTTCCAGTCCAGTGAGAACCTGGCCTAGCAGTTCAGGCTGAACTGCTCCCTTCTGGAGCAGAGTCAAGACTGATCTGTGAATGGATGGGTTTAAACTGGCAGGGCGTGGTGAGGAAGTAAATAATGGATTTAGGGACAGATCTCTGTAATGGGGGTGAGTGTTTGACATTGTTCAGCATCTCTTCCATCATTTGTTCTTTTTTCTTTTGTCGGCCTAAGTGGGACTGGTATGCCCAGATGTGGGTCTCATGCTCACCATGCCACTGGAGTCAAGCTGCCCTGGCTGATGAGGGGTGATGCCCCGCAATCAGTACCATGAAGCTTGTTTCCAGTCCAAGGAGTACCTGGCCTGGCAGTTCGGGCTGGACTGTTCCCAAAGGGAGCAGGGTTAAGACTGGTTTCCACATGGCAGGGTTCAAACTGGAATGGCATGGGGAGCAAAAAAAAATGGATTTAGGACCGGATCTCTGTACTGGGGTGAATGTGTGATATTGTTCTGAATTCTGTCCATCAATTGTTCTCTTTCCATTTGTCACCCCGAGTGGGACGGGTATGCCCAGACGTGGGTCCCGTGCTCTCCATGCCACTGGAGTCAAGCTATCCTGGCTGATGAGGGGAGATATCCTGAAATCGGTCCTAGGATGTTGGTCTTTGGCCCAGGGTAGACCTGGCCTGGCAGGTCGGGCTGGACTGTTCCCATGAGGACCAGGGTCAAGACAGATTTGAATAGGGCTGGGTCCCAACTGATATTGCATGGTGAGCAAAAAAAGATGGATTTAGGCCCAGATTTCTGTACTGGGGGTGAATGTTTGACATTCTTCAGCATTCTGTCCATCATTTGGTTTCTTTGCACTTGTGGGCCTCCAGCACTCATTGTGCCGCTCACTTAAGTAGCCATTTAAAACATGTTGCATCACTATTTTTCTAAATTGATGTGATATTTTTCTACTGCTGTGTTTTCTCTTTCTCACTGTTTGAGTGCTGCATACATATGTAACAGAGTGCCTCTAAGTTAAGCCTGACCTAGCTTAGTACAATATTTCAGTTTGCACTCGGGGCAGAGATCCAAACTAAGTGCGGACATAAATATTGTACTCATAAATGCCCTTTGTGAATTCCCAAAGTCATAAATTTAGACATTTGGTCTAAGTTTAGACCAAATGTTTAGGTTTACCTTTGTGAATTGGGCCCAGTATGTGTATAAAGTCAATATTTTTCCCCCCAATATTTTGGCATGGCAATATTTATGTTCTCGATATTATTTCAAAGTAGCCACCAAAATGAAGTCAATGTTGATTTCTTATAGGGTGCGACAGGAGTATTTGGGACCAGGGTCCATTGACATCCAAGCAAATCTATCAACCATGGACATGCATGAAAAGCAGACACCCAGGGCCCGATTTACAAAGATCCTCTGCAGTCATGGAAGTGGTTCCGCAGTCACAGTGGAATCTCCTCACTGCAGTTTCTCATTGTGGATATTCCGCTATGACTTCCGACCCTCTACCACATCTGTGGAGGCTCTTTGTGAATCAGGTCTCAAGGTTAGTCCAGGATAGTGTGCTTGGTTTAGATCCTTGCACATTTTCTCACACAGGAATATGAGGAAATTCTGTGGGCCCGATTCACAGAACAAACTTAAGACAAAATCCTAAACTTAGTACCATTTTGGTATTCACAGAATGCACTTACTACTTCTGGTATTCACAGAATGAACTTACTACTTTTGCTATTCACAGAATGGATTTAAGACTACTAACTTTACGTCCGCACTCGGGCCGGAAATTCCGGCCCGGAGG
This sequence comes from Triturus cristatus, assembly GCF_964204655.1. NCBI lineage: Eukaryota > Metazoa > Chordata > Amphibia > Caudata > Salamandridae > Triturus > Triturus cristatus. The sequence continues at coordinate 507,494,950 of NC_140591.1, forward strand.
CGGAGCTTCCGGGCCGGAGGCGGGGCTTCTGGGCCGGAGGCGGGGCTTCCGGGCCAGAAGCGGAGCTTCCGGCCCAGAGGTGGAGATTTTAAATCTCCGCCACTGGCCGGAATCCCCACCTCCGGGCCGGAAGCTCCGCCTCCGGGCCGGAAGCTCCGCCTCCGGGCCGGAATTTCCGGCCCGAGTGCGGACGTAAAGTTAGTAGTCTTAAATCCATTCTGTGAATAGCAAAAGTAGTAAGTTTATTCTGTGAATCGCAAAAGTAGTAAGTTCATTCTGTGAATACCAGAAGTAGTAAGTGCATTCTGTGAATACCAAAATGGTACTAAGTTTAGGATTTTGTCTTAAGTTTGTTCTGTGAATCGGGCCCTGTGATTTTAGCCAAAGTTTGGTGTTTGCAGGATATTCTGTGTAGGATAAGCTAGTGGGATTCAAACAAGTCAAATCATGCTTGACTTCCTTGAGTATTTACTTTTCAGAAATGTCTTAGTTTGGTAGGGTTTCCTTGTTGGCGAACGAGCTCAGGCCCAAATACCTCAGCTACCCACATTGCCAGAATGGTTCCATTTTCAAGTGACCTTGATGTCTACACATGGCCTTTTGGGACATTTTCTGTGGTAAGTGATAGTCTCCACCTCACAATTGGAGTACTGTTTCTATGAATAAATGAGTGGGAGCACTGGGTGCAGTTATGTGTGCAGAATCAAGAAATCTATTCTCACAGTAATATAAACAAATTGTGGGATTTAAGACAATGTTTGAAGTTCGTAGGGCATTATTTGTAATAAAATGTAGTGTTATCCCACGGGCCACAGTAACCTGGACTCCCTTTGGCATCTAGTTTTTATAAATGCCAGAGTTTGGCAAATTTCCCTTGATGTTGGATGAACCCTGGCCTGGACCAAATACGGCATCCTCTCACATTGTGAGAAGGAGTCAATTTTCATGGCAAAAACCTAATGCATCTATGTTGCATTTTGGAGGTTTTCCTGTGGTAGGCTATGGACCCAGCCACACAAGTGGTGTACCTTTTTTATCTATCTATGAGAAGTTTGGAATCGAATTTTACTAATGTTTGGCATTTTATTGGCATTCTGGGTAAGAAAAGGTTGTGGGAGTCCTCTGGGTGTCTAGTTTCAGAAATATTTGGGTAGGGGAGTTTTCCCTTGGTGGCGGCTGAGTGCAGGTTCAATTACCACATTGCCAAAATGTGTCAATTTTTATAGCAAAAAGTGGATGTCTCCATGCTGTTTTTGGGGGGTCTACTTTTGTGGGCGATATGCCCAGCCATAAAAGCGAGTAATCATTTTTACTAGGAAAAGTATGTAAACACAGGTACTAGAAAATATGTTATTGTCAATTGAATGACAAGCGATTTTTGCCTTCCAAGTTTAATCCTATGTACAAAAAAATATATATTTTTCAAAATGCCTTTCGAATCACATGATACGATGGGTAACCCCAAATTCAGCATTGCACTTTTAACCTCTATTCCTAAATTCAGAATCTTGAGTACATATCAAAAATGAACATATTTCCTTCATACCCATTTTTTTGTTCATTAGATTTTACCATATGGCATTATACATCCTCAGCACACATTGAAATATCATTATAAGCTGCAACTCAGTTTTTGGCTCTTAGTATAGCTTGTTTTTGGACAACCAACAAACATGGTATAACCCTGAGTTCAGAAAAGTCTGGAGGATATTCCAGTTTATTACTTTTGTAAATTAGCCCCTGGGACCAAAAATGAAAGATGAAAATGTTACCACAAATTTCTATCTTTTTGTGATTATTTTTGATTTCAAATATTATTTTCCTTTGGAAATCCATCACCGATCTAAGCAAATTATCCCTGGTTGAAGTATATTGTTTATGTAATTTTGAGAATTGTATAGCTTTTTTAGTTCACCCATGAGGTTCATACTTGTTTTTACCACAACCTGCACATAGGAAGAAACGACAAAAAATAGGAAAAATAGACCCTTTCTTACAAAATTGCAATAAAGAAATACAAATGGCACCTTGATAGGTGCCCAATAGAGTGTACAACTAGTTACAATTACCTTGGGGATTGGCAGTTAAAAGAGAAAATTAAAATACAAATCGCAGCCCTTTCATTTGCGATATGTTGGATTAATAGGATTTGTAGAATACTTAGGACATACATGCAACTACCAGTTACGTCTCTTCAAAGCATATTTAAAGTGATATGAATGAAATTACCCCATCCTTTACGTACTCTCACAAAGCATTCCTCAGTAGACTAGCAAAGTAAGTGATTACCTAGCTCAACCTTCTTCATTCAGTTCTGTATTCTTTTTTCCATGGTCATTCAATAAAAATCACAATTTGCCTGGAATTTAACTTCCACGGGCAATCTCTAGCCTCGATGGCCATTTTTATTAAATTCTGCTTCATAGCACGGTGTCTCAAACTAACTTAGAGAAAGTAACTATCTGCGCCTGTATTGCTCATGTGCTCATACACAAAGCTACAGACCCTTGGTCTGGCTTCCTTTTTGAGTCATTGCATATGGTAAAACTCGCAGCCTACTGGGCAAGTGCCCCTAAATAAGTATGCTTTTAAAAATATCAAAGAATATTTTTTGAGAAACCTTGTATATTGCAGTTATAGATTAGTTTCCTTTCAGCAACACTTTCTCATTATGTAATCAATAGAGGAATCAAATAAAAGCCTCAGGATTACCTTTCAATTCCCATGAATAAGTTACTGTTAATTACATTTTTTTACAGTTCAGATTCATGTTAACAAGTTTAGACAAGGCTGGCTTGCTTATATGATTCTGTCAAGCATATGTCGTTTGTGCGGTAGATGTAACAAAGATTTTCCTTATATGTTATGTTCTCAGCGTTAGTCTTTTGCAAGAACGTCGCATTCCCGGAGGCCAATGTTGTGGTATTTAGGGATTAACTTGTCAAAAAGGGGCGTTGACATACGTTTTAACAACATATAAGCACAATCGATTGGAAAGTCATTAAATTACTTTGATTTTATCACTCGTATGCTTGAGGGCAAAAGGCAGATTTTGTGGGCCATCAAAAGTGATCATTTAATTGATTGTCATAGTCTGCTTTTGAATGAATGGTGTTCCTGAAGATGTTTTGCCTTAAACATTCCTCTTCGATTATTTACTTTTATCATAATAACTTTAGAATATCTTGCACAGAAATGCTTTTAAAGCATTTGAAATGGGGATGGACATCTATGCTTATAATGGTTATGGTATTTTACATTTTTTGATGATTTTAAATAATCCTTAAATATTTAGTTTTATTACTATTTGTTACTTTTAATCAAATCAATATTCTGCTCCCCATTACTAACCAAGACACCCAGCTGATAGATAATTCCCAGTACATAGAAGTGGCACATGTCAATGTCTCACCAATGATACATGTACGTTTGACCCAGTAACAGTCAACAAACAACACACAAATGACTTCACTAAAATCCGGCGATCAAAAAAGTCAGTTAATCCCTAACAGAACTTCTGCCTCTGGGATACAGCCTCATTAACAAGAGCAGAAACACCAAAAGAAGAGAAGGCGGTCCAGATTTGATTAGAGATACTATTTTGCACTTTGTTTTTGTTTCTTGCATAATGGTTAAGCGTGCGCTTGTGTATACAAACCACACTAAGGGGCCTAATAGGATGGTGGTCGGACTTTAGTCCGCCAGCCACCCTGACAGTGCTGGGACCATCTGCCAGTGGTGCAGCGGACCCGCACCTGCAATTAGGATGCCACCGCCACCGTGGCGGTGGCATCCTCCATTTCCAGCATTGTGGCGGGCGGTGCTCAGAGCACCGCCAGCCACAATGCTAGGAATGCACATTGTGCATTGTCATGCACAAGGTGACAGGCACCGCGTGGTGCCTGCCACCTTGTCCTTGACAATGTGGGAGGGTACCACAGGTACCCCACATGTGCACCCCCCACACCCCCAATACCCTGGGGGCCCGCAACGGGCCCCCAAAAGAAACATCTGCATGCCTTTGTGTGGTGGCAACACCACCAGAGAAAGGCTGCTTTCTGCTCACATGCTAATATGGGTGCTGGTGTCTAAAAAACACCGCCACCATATCCAGACCCTTTTCTGCCCGGTTGACTGGTCGACCGGCGGAAATCCGGCGGATGGTCTTTCCGTCCACCGGGGTCCCCCCGCCATACTACTATTGCTTGGGGAAATGGGTGGCGGGCGGGTGGGGTTTGATGTAGGGCGGATCGCCACCGCCATGCGGGCGGTGGCGATCTGCCCTACATCCTAATAGACCTCTATGTTCCCATGGTGCATCACTGCACTTGACTGCTACCTGTGCTAAATGTGTTGCTAATGCCTCTTCTCAATTGAAGGGTTTCCTATGGTTGGCCGGGTAGCATTTTTCGATTACAGTGAGATAGCCTAAGTCTACTTTCTGCCTCTAAATCTGGTCACCATCTTAGGAGGGCAGGACACATGCCTTTCAGATATCAATCCAGCTTCCCTGGGGTTCAGTCTGTTGATACCTTGACCACTACTTAAGTGGCAATCCTTAATCATGGTCAATGAGATTGTCCACAGTGGCTCCACTACTTTGTTAACTAAGACATTTTGTAAACACCATCCCTCTCTCAGTCTTCGCTTTTGTGGCAAACGCTTGCTTCTTTACCTTGAATTTAGTAAAAAGAATTTTGGGTGGCCATACTTTTTCCTGTGCTGCTGCAAAAGAATGGGACACCTGACCAACAGAACTGCTTAGTCAAACATCAATGGGCAAACTTGAGAAAGAGCTAGAAACCATAATATTCAAATTTGTTTTTGAGATTTATCAGTTCTATGCAAAAATGTAGATGGATACCTAGCTCCATGAAGATCTGGTGAGCGTGCTCTCAATAAAAGTATATACAATAAGTGTATGTTTATAAGGAAATGCAGTGAGTGGTGACTCACATGACACTCAAATATAATTTTAAGAAACAAGGGTACCCAAGTGATCTGGAAGGGACCTACGGTACAAGTTTTTATAAAGGAACATTGGTCCCTCTCAGCATAAATTATGAATAGTAATTAGCACAGAAATACAATGAAGCTTATGTTTTATAAACCCCAATGAATTTTATAGTTTTATTTGGAAAATGAAGAAACCGTGAAAGTGGGACAGTATTCAATGAAAAGGTGAATTTCCCTACTGAGGCATTGCATATTGACTCACAATAGGCACCGATTAGCATGCCTGCACATTGGCAGAAGTCACTGAGAAAACCCTTGCATGCTTCACTTTGCACGTTACATCAGTTTGGATAATTTTCAATTTGTGAAAACATTTTCTTTTTATTTTTCTCTATTTGATTTGCTCCCTGTTATTTCCAGCAGGCATTTTCCTCAGGCATCACTTGTTGTGTCCTGATGATGATCCCATTATTATATTAGGGATCAAAAAGTTGACAACCTCAGCATCTTGACATGTACTTGTTTATTTCTGTATTGTAAATATTGCAATGGTTCTGTTTACATGTTTGTGGCCTAACTATTGATTGTACTTCAGCCACTGTTTGCAATGCCTGAGTTCTGAAACACGTTTTTGTTGACTACAGTCCCACTTTCATGGTTTCTTTATGTTTACATGAAACTATAAAATCCAATGGGATTTATATAACATAGACATCATTGGGCCCGATTCACAGAACTAACTTAGGACAAAATCTTAAACTTACTACTTTTGGTATTCACAGAAGGCATTTAGTAGTAGTAAAGTTAGGATTTTGTCTTAAGTCTGTCTTAAGTCTGTCTTAAGTCTTTCCTAAGTTTGTCTTAAGTTTGTCTTAAGTCTGTCTTAAGTCTGTCTTAAGTTTGTCTTAAGTATGTCTTAAGTCTGTCTTAAATCTGTCCTAAGTTTGTCTTAAGTTTGTCTTAAGTCTGTCTTAAGTTTGTCTTAAGTATGTCTTAAGTCTGTCTATATATAGTCGCCAGTAGGTAGCTATAGTTACAACCTAGTTTCCATAGGAAAAGCATTTTTTGATTTGCTAATAACTTTGGCATCGTTTGACGAATCTTTGTGAAATTCTCCCCAAAACAGTCTATCCAGGTCAGCTCCTATCCTGAAAGTTTGGGGGTGATTCATCAAGGGGGGGCTGTGAAAAAAGGGTGGTCCCCAAACACATTTTCCCATGTTAATTTCCATGGAAAATTTTGCAACGAGCTACAGCCCGAACTGTTGAACAGAATTCCCCCAAATTTGGCAGAAAGGTAGAGCTTGGTTCAGAAAGCGACCTTTTTTTTAAATGGTGTAAATCCGTTCAGTAGTTTTTGAACAATTCAAAAAATAAGAGTCAAAAAATCAATTTCCCACAAGAAACTTTGTGCAATGCTACAGCTGAAACTAATGAACGGAATTACCCCAAATTTGGCACAAAGGTAGTGCGTGGGTCAGAAAGTGACCTTTTTTTAAAATGGTGTAAATCCATTCAGTAGTTGCTGAGAAATTAGAAAAATAAATGTTTCGATATCTGGGAGGAGCCTAAGTCCCGTGCACAAGCTTCACTGTGATTGGCTGTCAACACTCCAAACCAGGAAGTGTTGGCAGCCATCTTGTGGCTCGGTTGAAGCGAGTCACTAGACAACAGAGAAACAAAGGTAGAAAAGAAGAGAAGGGGCAGGGTAGAAACACCCTGACCCCTAGGCCTGCTCAGGGAGTTCTAGAAGGACCCCCAGGGTAAAACATTTAAAAAAAATAAAAATAAAAATCAGTGCAATTCGAGCTGGGGTCGTGGGTTCCCGTGTTTTATTTTGATGAGACCCCGGGCTGGGTTAGGACCTTGGGGCATTTCTTAAAAAATAATAGCGGTGGCCCGCTGGGGTCCCTGCAGTCTCGGAGCTTCACTCATGTTGGAAGGGGGGTTGCGCGGCCCCCCTCCTGGAGCCCTCCATCTGCTTATAACTTTGGCGTAGTTTGAAGATCCTTTACGAAATTTTCCAAAGCGTTTCTCTTTTTTGAACAGCTCCTATCTTGAAAGTTTAGGGGTGATTGGTCAAGGGGGGGCTGAGAAAAAAGGGGGGTGTCTAAACGTGTTTTTTCCATGCATTTTCCATAGGAAACTTTGACAAGGCTACAGGTCAAACTGCTGAACGGAATTACGCCAAATTTGGCAGGGAGAAAGGTCTTGGTCCAGATAGCACGTTTTTGTAGAAATGGTGTAAATCCATTCAGTAGTTTTTGAGATATTAAAGCAAAAAAATATATATATATCTAGTCGGTGCCTAACTCCTGTGCACGAGCTTGCCTCTGATTGGCTGCTAACACTTCAAACCAGAAACTGTTAGCAGCCATCTTGTGCCTCGCATTGAGTGAAATTATAAAAGAAAGGTTCCTGGGGCAATTTAATATAGCGGAGCTCTGTGTAATGATGAGTTGGACGCAGTGAAGGTTTAAGATTTATTAACATTAAAGGAGAAATAGGTGAGCGCCAGCAGCACGACTTCCACTCCAGGACACCAGTAGGAAGATAACCCTTTCACACTCCCTGTGCCCAGCATCACCACTTCGCAGCTATGCCTTTAGAAGCCAGTCCGTCGGCTCGCAGCTGTCTACCTTTGTGAGCTAGTACGCTGCTGTGCCTCTACCTCTGCAAGCTACTACGCTGCTGTTCCTTTGGGAGCGGACGGCTCGTAGTTCTGCCTCTGTGAGTTGAACAGACGGGCCGCAGTTCTCCCTCTGCGAGCCTGGGTACGAGCTGTTCATAAGTCACACTATATGAGCATTGAAAAGCCATTTTGTGATTCAGTCCATCAGCTGGCATCTGTCTGAGGCATTTCTGAAAACAAATCGGAGCTCTTTCTATGAGAGATACCCCTTTCACACTGCGTCTCCCCACATTAGCAGGTAACGCACCCTCTTCCCACATCACCAGCCTACCCCCAACAACCTTCTTGGACCCGGAAGTGTCCCTCTACGAACTATTAATAAAAAGATGCTTGTGAGGTTGGAGAAATAAGAATCTCAGTCATGTATAGATTTACATATAAAACATTTTAATAAAACAAAACAACAACAAATAAAACTTTGTACAGCCGTGGCGTGTCATCGCTGGTTCATTTGTGATTCACAGCCTGCAAGACAAAAGAAAGATAAGATGGTGCATCATGCATCCAGCAAAGGAGATAGAGAGAAAGAGTGAGAGAGAGGAAGAGAGAGAGAGGAAGAGAGAAAGAGTGAGAGAGAGAGGAAGACAGAGAAAGAGAGATAGAGTAAGAGAGAGAAAGAGTAAGATACAAGGAAGAGAGAAAGTGAAACAGTGTGAGAGAAAGGAAGACAGAGAGAGAAATAGTGAGAGAGAGGAAGAGAGAGAGAGAAAGTGAGAGTGAGAGAGAGGACGAGAGAAAGAGAGAATTAGTGTGAGAGAGAGGAAGAGAGAGAAAGAGTGAGAGAGGAAGAGAGAAAGAGTGAGAGAGTGAGAGAGAAGAAGCCAGACAAAGAGTGAAAGAGTGAGCCAGAGAGGAAGACAACGAGAGAAACAGTGTGAGAGAGAGAAAGAGAGCAAGATAAAGAGAGAAAAAGTGTGAGACAGAAAGAGAGAGAGATAAAGACAGAGAGAGGAAGAGAGAGAGAGAAAGTGAGAGAGGGAGAGAGAGAAAGAGTGAGAGAGAGGAAGAGAGAAAGAAAGAATGAGAGAGGGAGTAAGAGACAGAGAAAGTGTGAGAGAGAGAAAGGAAGAGATGGAGAGGGAGTGTTGACACTGAAGAAAATCTTCGCAGCTCACCTTTGTGTCACCGGTGTGTCTCCAACCACGTGCCAGGACATAGTGCACCCTCAAGTTTAGTGATCTGAAAGATAGTATAGATTTAGTTATTGCAGAGTACCTACAACTACACATGCGTAATTCTCTGTTTCAAGGAAGAGAGGAAGAGAGAAACAGTGTGAGAGAGAGGAAGCGAGAGAGAGAAAGAGTGAGAGAGAGGAAGAGAGAAAGAGTGAGAGAGAGGAAGACACACAAAGAGAGAACGAGGGAGAGAGAGAGGAGGAGAAAGAGTGAGAGAAAAAGAGAGAAAGAGTAAGATACATGGTAGTTAGAAAGAGAGAAATAGTGTGAGAGAGAGGAAGAGAGAGAGATAAAGAGTGTGAGAGAGGGAGAGAGAGAGGGAGAAAGAGTGAGAGAGAGGAAGAGAGAAAGAAAGAATGAGAGAAGCCACTTCCACCGCCCAGAGGTGACTGCCCGCTGCTGCGGAAAGAAGTCTCTCTGCTCACCTTCCGCCACTGGCGTGTGTGTAAGAGAGTCCACCACATGCTGAAGAAACTTGGTCATGTATTCAGGATGGCCACGCATCATCGCAGATTTTTTGCGCGTTCAGCTTTGGTGGTGTTGGGCGGGGGTGGTGAACATTGATTCTGTTAGATAAAAAGCAAGATAATATTGTGCATAATGCGTCCATCAAAGGAGAGAGGAAGAGAAAGAGAAAGAAAGAAAGAAAGAAAGAAAGAAAGAAAGAAAGAAAGAAAGAAAGAAAGAAAGAAAGAAAGAAAGAAAGAAAGAAAGAAAGAAAGAAAGAAAGAAAGAAAGAAAGAGTGAGCAGAAGACAGAGAGAAACAGTGAGAGTGAGAGAAAGAGAGAGAGAAAAAGAAAGAAAGTGAGAAGAAGACAGAGAGAAAGAGTGAGAAAGACTAAGAGAGAGAGAGAAACAGTGAGAGAGAGGAAGAGAGAGAGAGAGAGAGAAAGAGACAAACAGTGTAAGAGGAAGAGGGAGATAGAACGACTGTGAGCGAGAGAAAAGAAGAGATGAGGAGGGACACTGAGTGCACACACTGTGTACAAAACCGTCACAGCTTACCTTTACGCCACCGCTCTGCCATGACCTAGTTAAACTCTCAAGCTCCCACATCTGAAACATAGTACAGAATTAGTAATGGCAGAGCAGCATTGGATTAGGACTCAAAATCGGCTCGGGCATGCTAAAAAAAAAAGTGGCCCACATCTGCATATTGCTTTTCCTCAAAATACTGCTTTGGCAACATTTTATTTAAAAAAAGGGGGGTGGGGAGATACAAAAAAATGCACGGATTTGTTTACACTGGTGACTTAAAAACAAGTGAGGCCACTTCTGCTCAGGCCCCATGCCCTGCTAGGTATGCATACATTAATGGGTGGCCCTGCGAGCGAAAGAAAGTGACACCTCTGCCTGTTGCTAAACATGAGGTAATGACGCCCATCTGTCTCCAGAAAGGCCATTCAGACACCCACTGGGCCGCTGGCTGTATCCAAACAACAGCGACACCGCCCAAATCTGCCCCCCAGACTGCTCCAAAAAGCAGCCCACATTTGGAACTCGGCACCGGCTCCTCGGGCATTGCACCAGTGCCCGTGTTACCAATCCGAAGCTGTGGCAGAGTATATATGAGTGTGTACGCCTAAATCGTTCTGCTGTCTTTCTGCATTCAGGCTGCTGTACCCCATCCACTCCCGCCGCCCAGAGGTATCTGCCCGACGCTGTACACCAAGGCCTCACTGCTCACCTTTTCGCGGTCACGGCACCCTCCACATCATGCAGCTTCGTTCTGCAAGCTTATGGGTCTCACATTTGGAATTGAGTCTTGATATCTCCATGGCAGAGGACATATTAGTGCACTTATCATCATCGCAGGTTATACACCCGCTCAGTGCTTGCAGTGCTGCTAACTCAGAGAGAAGTGAGGCCATGCATGTGGCGGTAGGCCCTCGCTGTTGGGCTCTGGCCTACACTGCGGTGCAGCAGAGCACATAAAACATCAACTGTCCGGACCACCGGGACGGGCCAACACCGTGGCGGTGTGACTGTGCATGCGTTGCGAGCAACTCTAAAATGGCGTAGAGCACGTGCGCCCGTTCTTTTTTATTAGTAGGGTCACGTGTCCTGTGACGCCTGTGCTGGATGGGTGTGGTGTGGGTGTATACCAGCCGTGAGGGAGTGGCTGTGGCAATGCGGGTGTCCGTGTTGGAGTACTAGCGTCACCCAGGTTGCAAAAGCCAAAGTGTCACTCTGTGAGCCAAGTCCAACAATATGGCCAACATTGAAGGTACGGGGAATTACTGACCCTATATTCATCCATAGTTCCACACAAGAAAGATGGTGGACATGAGACATCTGTGTGGATATGAATGTTTATTGCACATTCAGTGGAGTGTTGCAGCTGTAGCAAAACGGCCATGGAAAGTTGAAGTTTCAGTTTTTGGCACAAGAGGCAGCCAAATAGAGACAAGCTCGTTGTCAGAGTTAGGCTGTGCCAACATATGTACTTATACAATCACTGCGATGATCCTCACGCACTTATAACTTCACAATACACTCCGCTTGAATTACTCTAATAATGCAGTCTCTACGTATGTACTTGTACAATGACGAGACAAAGTTACATAACTAAAGTTTTCCCCCACTGTCAAAGGTAAGATGGTTGCATACGCTGTCCAGAGCACTATGTAATGGGGTAGGGCCTAGGGGCAGCATGTGGCATACATAATGAACACACGGACACAGATAGATAGTGGAACTGAGTACGGGCACGTGCGCTCGACTCCTTTTTATTACCAGGGTCACATGTCCAGTGACATCTGTGGTGGATGCGTGTGGGGTGATTGTAAGCCAACCCTCCGGGAATGGTTGGTGCTGGCAGCAAGTACAACAATAATCATTGGATCAGACACAGAGATTTAATCATAAAGGGTCACTGATTTGTGCTGCACTACTCTGCTGACCGCAGTGTAGGTAACAAAAGATGAAATATTTATGGAATACATTGTCGAAATGAGTAGGTTTCGCCGACGTTATAGTTAGTTGCCTACTGGACTCTGAAATTCATGAATCAAGACTGAATTCGAACTGTGAACCCTGCTTGCCGCAGTGTTCCTTTGGATTTGCAAGATGAATTTCGTGATTGTAGTAAAGCTATAATTTATATCCAAAAGTTCTTGAAGCAAGGATATTAAAAGGATATTATTTAGGTTTCGAAGATGATGTAGTTAGTTGCCTACTGGACTCTGTAATTAATGAATAAACACTCAATTTTAATTGTGAGCCGTGCTTCCCACAGCGTAGGCCAGAAGCAGTGGTCAGCAAGGGACCACAGCCAGCCACGGGCGTTCAGTAGAGCTGCACGGTTATTGGCAATTCAGCGTGTGTACAGCCAGCGATGATAAGTGGTGCACTGAGTTAGTGGCACCTGAAGCAACCAGCGTGTGCGCACCCCGCGATGATGCTTTATCCGAGTGGGCTGCACTGGTAGCAATGTCTTTTGTCTAATGAATTCTGCCACAGTAAGGCCACGTGGCGGTGACTTGTGGTGAAACAGATAAGCAGGAAATTATTTCTATTTATCATTGTTACCCTTTTCACTTTTTAAAAACACATCTACATTCCTAGTTTGAATTTTATAATGAGTACATCGAGAACAAATACAAACAAAGTTGGGATATTCAGCAGAAACTACTTTAAACTTTATTTCTTTTTCAAACTTCACATCAGTATTATCTTCCATCTCTTCTTCAACACGTACACTTATCAAACTGTTATTTTCTGTACACTTCTCTTGACTAGCAAAGAAACATAACTCTATATGATCACAAACTTGTTTTATATAATTTATGTTAAAACTCGATTTCGTGCCGCAACAAGACCTAGACTTAACCAGATGATTCCTCTTGACTTTGAATATAAACTTGCAGATGTGTATCGATCCGAATACTCGTAGGATACAATTTCTCGATGTGAAAGCATCTTCAAGATGAAGCTGTACAATTTTTTGCTAAGTGTCATCTCCTGTGAAATTTCTTCCCGCATTTCTTTCAATTCTGTCTTCTCAGACTTAGTAATATATGACGTGACATAGCGAGAAACAGCAATTGAGTTATCTGCAACATATTGTATGTCCATATTTGCATTCCACATCTTCAAAATCACCGGATTGTAATCATTAATGTACTTAGATTCTTCTGTTCTTTTATATTATAAGTATTTTTGGGTGATTTTCGAGTGATAGTATGCCTCACTGCTGATATAAAACTGTTCACTCTTCCTTGCGATGACTTATGGTGAACTGAGTTAGTAGGACCTTTGGCGCTCAGCGTGCACATACCCTGCGATGATGCGTGGTCCGGGAGGGCCGCACTCGGACTAATGTCTTTTGTTCATTGAATTCTGCCTCAATAAGACCACGTGGCGATGACTTACGGTGCACTGAGTTAGTAGTACCTTTGGCGCTCAGCATGTACATACCCTGCAATAGTGCGTGGTCCGGGGGGGCGCACTCGGAGCAATGTCTTTTGTTTATTGAATTCTGCCTCAATAAGGCCACGTGGTGATGACTTATGGTGCACTGAGTTAGTAGTACCTTTGGCACTGAGCGTGTACGTACCCTGTGATGATGCGTGGTCCGGGGGGGCCGCACTCAGATCAATGTCTTTTGTCCATTGAACTTTACCTTAATAAGGCCACATGGCGATGGCTTATGGTGCACTGAGTTAGTAGTACCTTTGGCGCTCAGTGTGTCCGTATCCTGCGAAGATGCGTGGTCCGGGGGGCCGCACTTGAACCAATGTCTCTTGAATTCTGCCTTAATAAGGCCACGTGGCGATGACTTGTGGTGCACTGAGTTAGTGGCACCTGAAGCGCTCAGCGTGTGTGCAGCCTGCAATGATGCATGGTCAGAGAGGGCTGCACTGGGAGCAATGTATCTTGCATACTGGACTGTGTCATCTGCAATCGCTACTCCATCTGAATTGTGATGCCTGCTGTCCGCAGTGTAGATCCAAAACAGTAGTCTGTACAGACATAAGTCTGCGGTGCTGTGCCGCTGGGTTCGCAGGGGGCCTATGTCGAGGAGACCCGTGGTCATGTCGGCAGCCACGTGGCAAGGTGAGGCCCGCCGCTCTGACAGACTCGTTGGTCTTCACAGTTCACAAGTGAACCACACCCAGAGCCCCGGCTTATTTATTCATACCTCTATGCTGGAGTGGCGTTGGACCAGCCCACTGCGCTTCTGCTTCCAGGGGAGGACAACACAGCAACATGTCCAAAATCTTCCCCACTGCCTGAGGTAACATGGTTGCATCTATTGTGCACAACACTACAAGCACCAGCAGTATGAACAGACACACAAGAATGAGGTATGAGGCAATTCTATCTGCACCTATTACTTAGTTCGGTCAAGAGTTTTTTTGACTTGTTTAGGGTGCTAAGGATCTGAGATTCAATACCTTTAAATCTCCAAGGGAGTCATGAACCAAAAAACACTATGATCCAGCACACCATAGGAATTGTATACAATACGATTTTATAAATTCAAACAACATTAATGCAATCAGCAGGTTTTGTTTCAAAATCCTTTATTCAATTTTCTTCTTTTAAAATCTGCGTAGCCAACGCGTTTCGTCCTTACGGACTTCTTCAGGGCTACAAATTATCATAAACATACATATAAACAATAAGTAATGTGCTCTATGTTTAAACAGTGTCTTATTTACAGTCTTATTTGCAAATTTAAAAAACTTATATTTCGATATACATTATTATACATGATATACAAATAATACAAAAATTCAACCTGCTGAAAACAGAATATACAATTTGGACTGGATTATTTCCTTTAAGAAAACATGAGTTCATAGGGTGGATAGTGGTCCCATCCCAAATATATCTTAGAAAGCTATTTTGTCTAATTTAGATGGTTTCTACATAGTAATTCTTATGTTTTATTGGCGGAATGGGGAATTTTTCTTACTAAAAAATATTTCATAGAAGTCTTCTTTATATGTTCCCTCAAGACTGAAGTCAAGATACGTTTGCTTCTTTATGAACCAAATTTGTTTGTAATCTAAGGATACAATAAGTAGCAACATGATATGACCATGTATATATACTCATCAATATCACATCTTTGTTTTATTTATTAAAGCCTCCTCCTTTCTATCTATCAAAAAAGAGTATGAAAGAAAATAAGTATGTTAAAAACATTCATACAGATTTATAAGAACACTCATAGGGATAGAGTTTCTATTGTGGCTCAACTATATACCAAGATTCTATTAAGATCTATCATGCTCCTCCTGCTGGAGTTATATGCCAGTTCTATTTTTCAAAATTAATATGCTATACTCTGTGTATTGGTGAACATACATGGTAAGTCTACATTGGCTATCCCTTATCCAAATAAGGGTTTTGGACAGACAAAAACTATTGATTTTGATACTCTTTTTTGATAGATATTGAGTTTTGCCCTTACACGGGATATGCCACATTGAGAATACCACAAAAGGATACTCAATACGGTACGCTTTATTTTGATATCGAAATTAACCAATTGATTAATGGATTAGGTTTTATTATACACAAAGGAGGAGGCTTTGATAAATAAAACAAAGATGTTATATTGATGAGTATATATACATGGTCATATCATGTTGCTACTTATTGTATCCTTAGATTACAAACAAATTTGGTTCATAAAGGAGCAAACGTATCTTAACTTCAGTCTTGAGGGAACATATAAAGAAGACTTCTATGAAATAATTTTTTGGTAAGAAAAATTCCCCATTCCGCCAATAAAACATAAGAATTACTATGTAGGAACCATCTAAATTAGACAAAATAGCTTTCTAAGATATATTTGGGATGGGACCACTATCCACCCTATGAACTCATGTTTTCTTAAAGGAAATAATCCAGTCCAAATTGTATATTCTGTTTTCAGCAGGTTCAATTTTTGTATTATTTGTATATCATGTATAATAATGTATATCGAGATATAAGTTTTTTAAATTTGTAAATAAGACTGTAAATAAGACACTGTTTAAACATAGAGCACATTACTTATTGTTTATATGTATGTTTATGATTATTTGTAGCCCTGAAGAAGTCCGTAAGGACGAAACGCGTTGGCTACGCAGATTTTAAAAGAAGAAAATTGAATAAAGGATTTTGAAACAAAACCTGCTGATTGGATTAATGTTGTTTGAATTTATAAAATTGTATTGTATACAATTCCTATGGTGTGCTGGATCATAGTGTTTTTAAGCACCAGCAGTATATTTACAGATGGAGAGGTTTATGATCTGTATAGTGAGGTCTGTCCAGCACATCACTACTACACTTGGTATTTTGTGCATTATTATTATTGATGTATGAGTTGCGTCCATCACACATATTTGCTTACCATATCTGCCAGCTTTCAAGTATTGTGTGGCTGAGGGACCATGCCGTTTTGGAAGGTCCGCTGTCCTGTTCTGCGCTGCCTCGGTGGTAGTAGGGAGGGGGGTGGTCCGGGGGGATGTCCTGAGGCTGGTGGCAGTGAGTGTTGCGGCCTTCATGGGTGTTTGAGCTACGTGATCAGTAACTCTATGACATATGTTGCGCTTCAGATGTGATTCTGGGCTGCAATCTCTTTCAAATTGTAGGTAGTCGTCCTGGTTTACACCAGTAAAATGCAAATGTTAGATACCTACTGCAAACGTGGCTTAATACCTGTTTTTGGATCGCACCCCAGATTCGGCTGCTCGTTGAAAATATCGGGAAGTGGTGCTTTTGTGTTAATTTTTGCACAGGGATATCTACTCTGTATATTATTACCATTAGTTGTTGTTATCATTTGTGACAAAAAAACTTTTGTGGAAGCTATTGCTGGAAAACTGGGGATATTGGCTGTTTTCACTAGGTTGACAATTAAGTGATAATTTAAAATCACTAAAAAAACAAAAAAGGTTTAAAGAAGAAAATAATTAGAAATTAGCATTTAAAAAACCTTTGAAATTCACTGATAAAACCATAGGTTTCAGGGACGTCATAGTTACAAATTAGCATTTTAAAAACCTTTGAAATTCACTGAAAAAACCATAGGTTTCAGGGACGTTATAGTTAGTCGGACATTTCACTCACACAAAATCATAGAAATTCTGCCGTTATAGTTAGTTGAGCTAACTATAACTCGTGCCCATGCAATACACTGCTGATGACATCACATATTATATCATTCATGACATGGTCAGTGACATCACTGATGGCATCACTGATGACATCTCAAATGACATCACTGATGATATCACTGATGACATCATCCACGTGACAATCTGATGCACCTCCTCACACCCTAATATTACCTTTGATACACCCCCTGTAAAATACAGACCATCATTTTCAAAACCATCGACACACCAATACCAGTTACTACAAATGCACTCACTAATTCCTAGGTCTACAGACACATGCACTCATTCATCCATGCACTCATTCATCCATGCAACCATTCATACATGTAGTCACTGATCAACACAACACTATCATAGCACTCATACACCTATACAGACATTCACACACCACCACTCATCCTAGACAGTCATGCACTTATCCTAGTCAGTCACACAAAGAATCAATCAAAGTTTCATTTACTCACCTACATAGCTATACACACACCAACTCATTTATTCATACAGAAACTAACGCATACTTACTCTCTTATATAATCACTAATACAAGTATATACTCATCCATAAAGCTACTCCCACAATCACTGACTCCCACATATAGTCATTAATATACTCCAAATCTCACATACACTGCCTTTTACTTTTGTACTTACTTGGACAGCTACCACTGAGACATCCATTCACTCACCAACACATCCATACACACACTCACTCACCCATAGAACTGTTTCCACATGCACTCTTAAAGTCATACACCCAGTCAATCAACCACTCACACATCTGTGCACAGAGTCACACACCCCCCACCCAACCACACACACGCTCAGTCTCCCATACAATTACTCAGGCAACTTATCAATAACCCATATAGACACCCGTGGAGCTACTGACCAACTGATGCAGCAGATTATACAAAAACAGACAGACTGATACAGACATTCACACAGTTTAGTCACTAACACATGTATTCAGTAAGACACATTTAATCACTCACTTAAACAGTGAAACACACATCCTACTAAATCCTCCATCCAGTCACTTATACATCCACTCATTCTTCAATACAGCTTGGTATGTATATAATACATATTTAAATTTGAAAGAAAAACACATTCCCTGGATGATGTCATCAGTGATGTCATTTGAGATGTTATCAGTGATGTCATCAGTGATGTCACTGACCATGTCATAAATGATGTAATATGTGACGTCATCAGCAGTGCATTGCGGGGGCGTGAATTATAGTTAGCTCAACTAACTATAACAGCGGAATTTCTATGGATTGAAATGTCCAACTAACTATAACGTCCCTGAAACCTATGGTTTTTTCAGTGAATTTCAAAAGTTTTTTAAATGCTAATTTATAACTATAACGTCCCTGAAACCTAGGTTTTTTTCAGTGAATATATATATATATATATATTACTCTCCAAAGCGTCCAGATCTTAGGAAGGCACACGACAGCTTGCATCTCTTCAACCCTCCTACCGTGGGGGAGAGCACCATCACTAACTTGAAGTGAGGCGGAGCCAGGAACTACATCCAGGCAGAGAAGCACAGCGAGCCAGAAAGGAAGAGGATTCCTCCCAGGCAGCTCCAGACCCTACTATATGGGATTGATTTGTCTTAAAATACAGGAGCGCGAGTGGCCCACTGAGGGAAAATAATTGTACTTTGCCTTGGGACTCAATATCCCAGCATGCATTCCAACAGGAAGTTGTACTTAACTAGCATGCACCCCTACAGGAAGTTGCACTAAGCCAATCAATTTAACAGCACTGAGCCAATAGGAAAGTACTCACTGCGCTCCAGTTGCACATATTGCCCTGGAAGAAGAGGTCTTTACCTTGAAACGCGTCGGCATGAGAGAGAGAATTCGGGAGTGCTGGAGGAGGGTTGAAGAGATGCAAGCTGTCGTATGCCTCCCTAAGATCTGGACGCTTTGGAGAGTAATGTTAACGCGGCTGTCCTGCCGTGGGGGAGAGCACCATCACTAACTTGAAGTGAGGCGGAGCCAGGAACTACATCCAGGCAGAGAAGCACAGCGAGCCAGAAAGGAAGAGGATTCCTCCCAGGCAGCTCCAGACCCTACTATAGGGGATTGATTTGTTTTAAAATACAGGAGCGCGAGTGGCCCACTGAGGGAAAATAATTGTACTTTGCCTTGGGACTCAATATCCCAGCATGCATTCCAACAGGAGGTTGTACTTAACTAGCATGCACCCCTACAGGAAGTTGCACTAAGCCAATCAATTTAAAAGCACTGAGCCAATAGGAAAGTACTCACTGTGCTCCAGTTGTACATATTGCCCTGGAAGAAGAGGTCTTTACCTTGAAACGCGTCGGCATGAGAGAGAGAATTCGGGAGTGCTGGAGGAGGGTTGAGGAGATGCAAGCTGTCGTGTGCCTCCCTAAGATCTGGACGCTTTGGAGAGTAATGTTAACGCGGCTGTCCTGCCGTGGGGGAGAGCACCATCACTAACTTGAAGTGAGGCGGAGTCAGGAACTACATCCAGGCAGAGAAGCACAGCGAGCCAGAAAGGAAGAGGATTCCACCCAGGCAGCTCCAGACCCTACTATAGGGGATTGATTTGTCTTAAAATACAGGAGCGCGAGTGGCCCACTGAGGGAAAATAATTGTACTTTGCCTTCGGACTCAATATCCCAGCATGCATTCCAACAGGAAGTTGTACTTAACTAGCATGCACCCCTACAGCAAGTTGCACTAAGCCAATCAATTTAAAAGCACTGAGCCAATAGGAAAGTACTCACTGCGCTCCAGTTGTACATATTGCCCTGGAAGAAGAGGTCTTTACCTTGAAACGCGTCGGCATGAGAGAGAGAATTCGGGAGTGCTGGAGGAGGGTTGAAGAGATGCAAGCTGTCGTGTGCCTCCCTAAGATCTGGACGCTTTGGAGAGTAATGTTAACGCGGCTGTCCTGCCGTGGGGGAGAGCACCATCACTAACTTGAAGTGAGGCGGAGCCAGGAACTACATCCAGGCAGAGAAGCACAGCGAGCCAGAAAGGAAGAGGATTCCTCCCAGGCAGCTCCAGACCCTACTATAGGGGATTGATTTATTTTAAAATACAGGAGCGCGAGTGGCCCACTGAGGGAAAATAATTGTACTTTGCCTTGGGACTCAATATCCCAGCATGCATTCCAACAGGAGGTTGTACTTAACTAGCATGCACCCCTACAGGAAGTTGCACTAAGCCAATCAATTTAAAAGCACTGAGCCAATAGGAAAGTACTCACTGCGCTCCAGTTGTACATATTGCCCTGGAAGAAGAGGTCTTTACCTTGAAACGCGTCGGCATGAGTGAGAGAATTCGGGAGTGCTGGAGGAGGGTTGAAGAGATGCAAGCTGTCGTGTGCCTCCCTAAGATCTGGACGCTTTGGAGAGTAATGTTAACGCGGCTGTCCTGCCGTGGGGGAGAGCACCATCACTAACTTGAAGTGAGGCGGAGCCAGGAACTACATCCAGGCAGAGAAGCACAGCGAGCCAGAAAGGAAGAGGATTCCTCCCAGGCAGCTCCAGACCCTACTATAGGGGATTGATTTGTCTTAAAATACAGGAGCGCGAGTGGCCCACTGAGGGAAAATAATTGTACTTTGCCTTGGGACTCAATATCCCAGCATGCATTCCAACAGGAAGTTGTACTTAACTAGCATGCACCCCTACAGGAAGTTGCACTAAGCCAATCAATTTAAAAGCACTGAGCCAATAGGAAAGTACTCACTGCGCTCCAGTTGTACATATTGCCCTGGAAGAAGAGGTCTTTACCTTGAAACGCGTCGGCATGAGAGAGAGAATTCGGGAGTGCTGGAGGAGGGTTGAAGAGATGCAAGCTGTCGTGTGCCTCCCTAAGATCTGGACGCTTTGGAGAGTAATGTTAACGCGGCTGTCCTGCCGTGGGGGAGAGCACCATCACTAACTTGAAGTGAGGCGGAGCCAGGAACTACATCCAGGCAGAGAAGCACAGCGAGCCAGAAAGGAAGAGGATTCCTCCCAGGCAGCTCCAGACCCTACTATAGGGGATTGATTTGTTTTAAAATACAGGAGCGCGAGTGGCCCACTGAGGGAAAATAATTGTACTTTGCCTTGGGACTCAATATCCCAGCATGCATTCCAACAGGAAGTTGTACTTAACTAGCATGCACCCCTACAGGAAGTTGCACTAAGCCAATCAATTTAAAAGCACTGAGCCAATAGGAAAGTACTCACTGCGCTCCAGTTGTACATATTGCCCTGGAAGAAGAGGTCTTTACCTTGAAACGCGTCGGCATGCGAGAGAGAATTCGGGACTGCTGAAGGAGGGTTGAAGAGATGCAAGCTGTCGTGTGCCACCCTAAGGTCTGGACGCTTTGGAGAGTAATGTTAACGCGGCTGTCCTGCCGTGGGGGAGAGCACCATCACTAACTTGAAGTGAGGTGGAGCCAGGAACTACATCCAGGCAGAGAAGCACAGCGAGCCAGAAAGGAAGAGGATTCCTCCCAGGCAGCTCCAGACCCTACTATAGGGGATTGATTTGTTTTAAAATACAGGAGCGCGAGTGGCCCACTGAGGGAAAATAATTGTACTTTGCCTTGGGACTCAATATCCCAGCATGCATTCCAACAGGAGGTTGTACTTAACTAGCATGCACCCCTACAGGAAGTTGCACTAAGCCAATCAATTTAAAAGCACTGAGCCAATAGGAAAGTACTCACTGCGCTCCAGTTGTACATATTGCCCTGGAAGAAGAGGTCTTTACCTTGAAACGCGTCGGCATGAGAGAGAGAATTCGGGAGTGCTGGAGGAGGGTTGAAGAGATGCAAGCTGTCGTGTGCCTCCCTAAGATCTGGACGCTTTGGAGAGTAATGTTAACGCGGCTTTCCTGCCGTGGGGGAGAGCACCATCACTAACTTGAAGTGAGGCGGAGCCAGGAACTACATCCAGGCAGAGAAGCACAGCGAGCCAGAAAGGAAGAGGATTCCACCCAGGCAGCTCCAGACCCTACTATAGGGGATTGATTTGTCTTAAAATACAGGAGCGCGAGTGGCCCACTGAGGGAAAATAATTGTACTTTGCCTTGGGACTCAATATCCCAGCATGCATTCCAACAGGAAGTTGTACTTAACTAGCATGCACCCCTACAGCAAGTTGCACTAAGCCAATCAATTTAAAAGCACTGAGCCAATAGGAAAGTACTCACTGCGCTCCAGTTGTACATATTGCCCTGGAAGAAGAGGTCTTTACCTTGAAACGCGTCGGCATGAGAGAGAGAATTCGGGAGTGCTGGAGGAGGGTTGAAGAGATGCAAGCTGTCGTGTGCCTCCCTAAGATCTGGACGCTTTGGAGAGTAATGTTAACGCGGCTGTCCTGCCGTGGGGGAGAGCACCATCACTAACTTGAAGTGAGGCGGAGCCAGGAACTACATCCAGGCAGAGAAGCACAGCGAGCCAGAAAGGAAGAGGATTCCTCCCAGGCAGCTCCAGACCCTACTATAGGGGATTGATTTATTTTAAAATACAGGAGCGCGAGTGGCCCACTGAGGGAAAATAATTGTACTTTGCCTTGGGACTCAATATCCCAGCATGCATTCCAACAGGAGGTTGTACTTAACTAGCATGCACCCCTACAGGAAGTTGCACTAAGCCAATCAATTTAAAAGCACTGAGCCAATAGGAAAGTACTCACTGCGCTCCAGTTGTACATATTGCCCTGGAAGAAGAGGTCTTTACCTTGAAACGCGTCGGCATGAGTGAGAGAATTCGGGAGTGCTGGAGGAGGGTTGAAGAGATGCAAGCTGTCGTGTGCCTCCCTAAGATCTGGACGCTTTGGAGAGTAATGTTAACGCGGCTGTCCTGCCGTGGGGGAGAGCACCATCACTAACTTGAAGTGAGGCGGAGCCAGGAACTACATCCAGGCAGAGAAGCACAGCGAGCCAGAAAGGAAGAGGATTCCTCCCAGGCAGCTCCAGACCCTACTATAGGGGATTGATTTGTCTTAAAATACAGGAGCGCGAGTGGCCCACTGAGGGAAAATAATTGTACTTTGCCTTGGGACTCAATATCCCAGCATGCATTCCAACAGGAAGTTGTACTTAACTAGCATGCACCCCTACAGGAAGTTGCACTAAGCCAATCAATTTAAAAGCACTGAGCCAATAGGAAAGTACTCACTGCGCTCCAGTTGTACATATTGCCCTGGAAGAAGAGGTCTTTACCTTGAAACGCGTCGGCATGAGAGAGAGAATTCGGGAGTGCTGGAGGAGGGTTGAAGAGATGCAAGCTGTCGTGTGCCTCCCTAAGATCTGGACGCTTTGGAGAGTAATGTTAACGCGGCTGTCCTGCCGTGGGGGAGAGCACCATCACTAACTTGAAGTGAGGCGGAGCCAGGAACTACATCCAGGCAGAGAAGCACAGCGAGCCAGAAAGGAAGAGGATTCCTCCCAGGCAGCTCCAGACCCTACTATAGGGGATTGATTTGTTTTAAAATACAGGAGCGCGAGTGGCCCACTGAGGGAAAATAATTGTACTTTGCCTTGGGACTCAATATCCCAGCATGCATTCCAACAGGAAGTTGTACTTAACTAGCATGCACCCCTACAGGAAGTTGCACTAAGCCAATCAATTTAAAAGCACTGAGCCAATAGGAAAGTACTCACTGCGCTCCAGTTGTACATATTGCCCTGGAAGAAGAGGTCTTTACCTTGAAACGCGTCGGCATGCGAGAGAGAATTCGGGACTGCTGAAGGAGGGTTGAAGAGATGCAAGCTGTCGTGTGCCACCCTAAGGTCTGGACGCTTTGGAGAGTAATGTTAACGCGGCTGTCCTGCCGTGGGGGAGAGCACCATCACTAACTTGAAGTGAGGTGGAGCCAGGAACTACATCCAGGCAGAGAAGCACAGCGAGCCAGAAAGGAAGAGGATTCCTCCCAGGCAGCTCCAGACCCTACTATAGGGGATTGATTTGTTTTAAAATACAGGAGCGCGAGTGGCCCACTGAGGGAAAATAATTGTACTTTGCCTTGGGACTCAATATCCCAGCATGCATTCCAACAGGAAGTTGTACTTAACTAGCATGCACCCCTACAGGAAGTTGCACTAAGCCAATCAATTTAAAAGCACTGAGCCAATAGGAAAGTACTCACTGCGCTCCAGTTGTACATATTGCCCTGGAAGAAGAGGTCTTTACCTTGAAACGCGTTGGCATGAGAGAGAGAATTCGGGAGTGCTGGAGGAGGGTTGAAGAGATGCAAGCTGTCGTGTGCCTCCCTAAGATCTGGACGCTTTGGAGAGTAATGTTAACGCGTCTGTCCTGCCGTGGGGGAGAGCACCATCACTAACTTGAAGTGAGGCGGAGCCAGGAACTACATCCAGGCAGAGAAGCACAGCGAGCCAGAAAGGAAGAGGATTCCTCCCAGGCAGCTCCAGACCCTACTATAGGGGATAGATTTGTTTTAAAATACAGGAGCGCGAGTGGCCCACTGAGGGAAAATAATTTTACTTTGCCTTGGGACTCAATATCCCAGCATGCATTCCAACAGGAAGTTGTACTTAACTAGCATGCACCCCTACAGGAAGTTGCACTAAGCCAATCAATTTAAAAGCACTGAGCCAATAGGAAAGTACTCACTGCGCTCCAGTTGTACATATTGCCCTGGAAGAAGAGGTCTTTACCTTGAAACGCGTCAGCATGAGAGAGAGAATTCGGGAGTGCTGGAGGAGGGTTGAAGAGATGCAAGCTGTCGTGTGCCTCCCTAAGATCTGGACGCTTTGGAGAGTAATGTTAACGCGGCTGTATTGCCGTGGGGGAGAGCACCATCACTAACTTGAAGTGAGGCGGAGCCAGGAACTACATCCATGCAGAGAAGCACAGCGAGCCAGAAAGGAAGAGGATTCCTCCCAGGCAGCTCCAAACCCTACTATAGGGGATTGATTTGTCTTAAAATACAGGAGCGCGAGTGGCCCACTGAGGGAAAATAATTGTACTTTGCCTTGGGACTCAATATCCCAGCATGCATTCCAACAGGAAGTTGTACTTAACTAGCATGCACCCCTACAGCAAGTTGCACTAAGCCAATCAATTTAAAAGCACTGAGCCAATAGGAAAGTACTCACTGCGCTCCAGTTGTACATATTGCCCTGGAAGAAGAGGTCTTTACCTTGAAACGCGTCGGCATGAGAGAGAGAATTCGGGAGTGCTGGAGGAGGGTTGAAGAGATGCAAGCTGTCGTGTGCCTCCCTAAGATCTGGACGCTTTGGAGAGTAATGTTAACGCGGCTGTCCTGCCGTGGGGGAGAGCACCATCACTAACTTGAAGTGAGGCGGAGCCAGGAACTACATCCAGGCAGAGAAGCACAGCGAGCCAGAAAGGAAGAGGATTCCTCCCAGGCAGCTCCAGACCCTACTATAGGGGATTGATTTGTTTTAAAATACAGGAGCGCGAGTGGCCCACTGAGGGAAAATAATTGTACTTTGCCTTGGGACTCAATATCCCAGCATGCATTCCAACAGGAAGTTGTACTTAACTAGCATGCACCCCTACAGGAAGTTGCACTAAGCCAATCAATTTAAAAGCACTGAGCCAATAGGAAAGTACTCACTGCGCTCCAGTTGTACATATTGCCCTGGAAGAAGAGGTCTTTACCTTGAAACGCGTCGGCATGCGAGAGAGAATTCGGGACTGCTGAAGGAGGGTTGAAGAGATGCAAGCTGTCGTGTGCCACCCTAAGGTCTGGACGCTTTGGAGAGTAATGTTAACGCGGCTGTGCTGCCGTGGGGGAGAGCACCATCACTAACTTGAAGTGAGGTGGAGCCAGGAACTACATCCAGGCAGAGAAGCACAGCGAGCCAGAAAGGAAGAGGATTCCTCCCAGGCAGCTCCAGACCCTACTATAGGGGATTGATTTGTTTTAAAATACAGGAGCGCGAGTGGCCCACTGAGGGAAAATAATTGTACTTTGCCTTGGGACTCAATATCCCAGCATGCATTCCAACAGGAGGTTGTACTTAACTAGCATGCACCCCTACAGGAAGTTGCACTAAGCCAATCAATTTAAAAGCACTGAGCCAATAGGAAAGTACTCACTGCGCTCCAGTTGTACATATTGCCCTGGAAGAAGAGGTCTTTACCTTGAAACGCGTCGGCATGAGAGAGAGAATTCGGGAGTGCTGGAGGAGGGTTGAAGAGATGCAAGCTGTCGTGTGCCTCCCTAAGATCTGGACGCTTTGGAGAGTAATGTTAACGCGGCTGTCCTGCCGTGGGGGAGAGCACCATCACTAACTTGAAGTGAGGCGGAGCCAGGAACTACATCCAGGCAGAGAAGCACAGCGAGCCAGAAAGGAAGAGGATTCCACCCAGGCAGCTCCAGACCCTACTATAGGGGATTGATTTGTCTTAAAATACAGGAGCGCGAGTGGCCCACTGAGGGAAAATAATTGTACTTTGCCTTGGGACTCAATATCCCAGCATGCATTCCAACAGGAAGTTGTACTTAACTAGCATGCACCCCTACAGCAAGTTGCACTAAGCCAATCAATTTAAAAGCACTGAGCCAATAGGAAAGTACTCACTGCGCTCCAGTTGTACATATTGCCCTGGAAGAAGAGGTCTTTACCTTGAAACGCGTCGGCATGAGAGAGAGAATTCGGGAGTGCTGGAGGAGGGTTGAAGAGATGCAAGCTGTCGTGTGCCTCCCTAAGATCTGGACGCTTTGGAGAGTAATGTTAACGCGGCTGTCCTGCCGTGGGGGAGAGCACCATCACTAACTTGAAGTGAGGCGGAGCCAGGAACTACATCCAGGCAGAGAAGCACAGCGAGCCAGAAAGGAAGAGGATTCCTCCCAGGCAGCTCCAGACCCTACTATAGGGGATTGATTTGTCTTAAAATACAGGAGCGCGAGTGGCCCACTGAGGGAAAATAATTGTACTTTGCCTTGGGACTCAATATCCCAGCATGCATTCCAACAGGAAGTTGTACTTAACTAGCATGCACCCCTACAGGAAGTTGCACTAAGCCAATCAATTTAAAAGCACTGAGCCAATAGGAAAGTACTCACTGCGCTCCAGTTGTACATATTGCCCTGGAAGAAGAGGTCTTTACCTTGAAACGCGTCGGCATGAGAGAGAGAATTCGGGAGTGCTGGAGGAGGGTTGAAGAGATGCAAGCTGTCGTGTGCCTCCCTAAGATCTGGACGCTTTGGAGAGTAATGTTAACGCGGCTGTCCTGCCGTGGGGGAGAGCACCATCACTAACTTGAAGTGAGGCGGAGCCAGGAACTACATCCAGGCAGAGAAGCACAGCGAGCCAGAAAGGAAGAGGATTCCTCCCAGGCAGCTCCAGACCCTACTATAGGGGATTGATTTGTTTTAAAATACAGGAGCGCGAGTGGCCCACTGAGGGAAAATAATTGTACTTTGCCTTGGGACTCAATATCCCAGCATGCATTCCAACAGGAAGTTGTACTTAACTAGCATGCACCCCTACAGGAAGTTGCACTAAGCCAATCAATTTAAAAGCACTGAGCCAATAGGAAAGTACTCACTGCGCTCCAGTTGTACATATTGCCCTGGAAGAAGAGGTCTTTACCTTGAAACGCGTCGGCATGCGAGAGAGAATTCGGGACTGCTGAAGGAGGGTTGAAGAGATGCAAGCTGTCGTGTGCCACCCTAAGGTCTGGACGCTTTGGAGAGTAATGTTAACGCGGCTGTCCTGCCGTGGGGGAGAGCACCATCACTAACTTGAAGTGAGGTGGAGCCAGGAACTACATCCAGGCAGAGAAGCACAGCGAGCCAGAAAGGAAGAGGATTCCTCCCAGGCAGCTCCAGACCCTACTATAGGGGATTGATTTGTTTTAAAATACAGGAGCGCGAGTGGCCCACTGAGGGAAAATAATTGTACTTTGCCTTGGGACTCAATATCCCAGCATGCATTCCAACAGGAAGTTGTACTTAACTAGCATGCACCCCTACAGGAAGTTGCACTAAGCCAATCAATTTAAAAGCACTGAGCCAATAGGAAAGTACTCACTGCGCTCCAGTTGTACATATTGCCCTGGAAGAAGAGGTCTTTACCTTGAAACGCGTTGGCATGAGAGAGAGAATTCGGGAGTGCTGGAGGAGGGTTGAAGAGATGCAAGCTGTCGTGTGCCTCCCTAAGATCTGGACGCTTTGGAGAGTAATGTTAACGCGTCTGTCCTGCCGTGGGGGAGAGCACCATCACTAACTTGAAGTGAGGCGGAGCCAGGAACTACATCCAGGCAGAGAAGCACAGCGAGCCAGAAAGGAAGAGGATTCCTCCCAGGCAGCTCCAGACCCTACTATAGGGGATAGATTTGTTTTAAAATACAGGAGCGCGAGTGGCCCACTGAGGGAAAATAATTTTACTTTGCCTTGGGACTCAATATCCCAGCATGCATTCCAACAGGAAGTTGTACTTAACTAGCATGCACCCCTACAGGAAGTTGCACTAAGCCAATCAATTTAAAAGCACTGAGCCAATAGGAAAGTACTCACTGCGCTCCAGTTGTACATATTGCCCTGGAAGAAGAGGTCTTTACCTTGAAACGCGTCAGCATGAGAGAGAGAATTCGGGAGTGCTGGAGGAGGGTTGAAGAGATGCAAGCTGTCGTGTGCCTCCCTAAGATCTGGACGCTTTGGAGAGTAATGTTAACGCGGCTGTATTGCCGTGGGGGAGAGCACCATCACTAACTTGAAGTGAGGCGGAGCCAGGAACTACATCCATGCAGAGAAGCACAGCGAGCCAGAAAGGAAGAGGATTCCTCCCAGGCAGCTCCAAACCCTACTATAGGGGATTGATTTGTCTTAAAATACAGGAGCGCGAGTGGCCCACTGAGGGAAAATAATTGTACTTTGCCTTGGGACTCAATATCCCAGCATGCATTCCAACAGGAAGTTGTACTTAACTAGCATGCACCCCTACAGCAAGTTGCACTAAGCCAATCAATTTAAAAGCACTGAGCCAATAGGAAAGTACTCACTGCGCTCCAGTTGTACATATTGCCCTGGAAGAAGAGGTCTTTACCTTGAAACGCGTCGGCATGCGAGAGAGAATTCGGGACTGCTGAAGGAGGGTTGAAGAGATGCAAGCTGTCGTGTGCCTCCCTAAGATCTGGACGCTTTGGAGAGTAATGTTAACGCGGCTGTCCTGCCGTGGGGGAGAGCACCATCACTAACTTGAAGTGAGGCGGAGCCAGGAACTACATCCAGGCAGAGAAGCACAGCGAGCCAGAAAGGAAGAGGATTCCTCCCAGGCAGCTCCAGACCCTACTATAGGGGATTGATTTGTTTTAAAATACAGGAGCGCGAGTGGCCCACTGAGGGAAAATAATTGTACTTTGCCTTGGGACTCAATATCCCAGCATGCATTCCAACAGGAAGTTGTACTTAACTAGCATGCACCCCTACAGGAAGTTGCACTAAGCCAATCAATTTAAAAGCACTCAGCCAATAGGAAAGTACTCACTGCGCTCCAGTTGTACATATTGCCCTGGAAGAAGAGGTCTTTACCTTGAAACGCGTTGGCATGAGAGAGAGAATTCGGGAGTGCTGGAGGAGGGTTGAAGAGATGCAAGCTGTCATGTGCCTCCCTAAGATCTGGACGCTTTGGAGAGTAATATATATATATATATATATATATATATATACAAATGTATATATATATATATATATATATATATATAAATATATATATATATATACTTTTTTTTCAGCAATGTGATCCCTTCACTCGGCGCTCAACAGCTGGTGCTCCACGTAGGGGTCGGATCCAGACCCAGTATTAATTGGATTCAAAGCAAAAGACGTGGCACTCAGGAACTGTGTTTTTAAGGCAATTTATTTAGCAACCTTCACCAACGCGTTTCAGCCCTTGGCTTTTCTCACGGTGTATATATATATATATTCACTGAAAAAACCATAGGTTTTAGGGGCGTTATAGTTAGCTGGACTTTTCACTCGTACAAAACCATAGAAATTCCCCCGTTATAGTTAGTTCAGCTAACTATAACTCGCGCGCCCGCAATGCACTGCTGATGACGTCACATATTACATCACTCATGACATGGTCAGTGACATCACTCATGACATCACTGACCAGCGCGCGAGTTATAGTTAGCTGAACTAACAATAACGGGGGAATTTCTATGGTTTTGTACGAGTGAAAAGTCCAGCAACTTATAACGCCCCTGAAACCTATGTTTTTTCAGTGAATTTCTAAGATTTTTTAAATGCTAATTCCTAGCTATACCGTGCCTGAAACCTATGTTTTTTTCAGTGAATTTCAAAGGTTTTTTAAATGCTAATTTCTAGCTATGCCTACAGAGATAGGACATGTGAAGAAAGAAGGAAAAACGCACAGAAAGAAAAAAAAGAAATGCAGAAAGAAGCAACAGAAGTCCTCAAAGACGAAGAAAAGTGCAGGAAGAAGTATAACGTGCAGAAAGAACAAACAGAAGAGCAGAAACAAGCCTTGTTGCAAAATCATCCTGTACCCTCAACTTTTTCAGACGGATACTGGTGGTAACTGAGTCTGACTAACCAGTCCTAGAGCCAGTGCTATGTTAAAACACACTCAGAATACAGTGAAAACACCTACATACACTAGGGCACACTATGTGTTGGGGTCCCCCTGTGATTAGCATGACCTCCTCTGTAAGCCCCTAGTATATAATAGGGCAGGGGATTAAAACTACCTCTTAAAACGCACCACAGGGCGTGTTTGAACACGTCACCTCATGCCCCGTCCCCTCCCTTCCCCACTGTGTAAACACGCCCTGTAGCCGTTTTAAGTTGGGAGATTAAGTCCCCTTGAATCCTGAGGGTCAATAGGGTCAAACTAGCCCACTAGGTACCTCCAGTAAGCGCCACAGAGCTGCGTTGCAGAGAGGTGTAAAAAGTGGCGCGGCCTGCACCACCTCTCTGCAACACAGAGCAGTGGTGCTTACTGGAAGCACCTGGTGGGCTAGTTGGACCCCAGGGTCCCTCAGGATTGAAAGGGAATTATTTCCCCAACTTAAAAACGCGCCACAGGGCCTGTGGGCGTTCTGAGTTGAGAGATTAAGTCCCCTTGAATCCTAAGGGTCCCTAGGGTCAAACTAGCCCACTAGGTACCTCCAGTAAGCACCACAGAGCTGCGTTGCATGGAGGTGTAAAAAGGGGCATGGCCTCAGAACACCTGTCTGCAACGCAGCTCCCTGGCGCATAATGTTGGGCTAGTTGGCCCTCAGGGACCCTCAGTATTGAAGGGGAATTAATTCCTCAACTTACAACTGGCCAGGGGGCGCGTTTACAGAGTGCTGCAAGGAGGGGGCGTGGCCTCCGGCGCGATGCCGGTCTTTTATTTATTTATTTTTAAGAAGGAGGGCTGTGTGGCCACCTTTCTTTTTCTAATTTATTAGCCCTGGGGACCCCATCCCTCAGGCCACTTATGGCCCTGAGGACCCCCTCCCCCGGGGCAGGCCTTTGTTTTTTTTTTTTTTTTTAAATATATATTTACAGAAACACCTAGGACATGCTGGACAAACCGTATGTACCTATCACTATGACGATTTGCGTGATATTCATTAAAAGGCGACTATGCATACAATGAGTCCACGTAGAATGTATTCACACCGCTAGTGAAGCTCTGACATGTCTGACACCCTACCGTGCCTAATCCCGGTGCCCCCGCTGGTGGGTACTCTCCAAGTAGACACCCTTGTCGTTTATTTATACAAACATGGGTAGCTATTGACGGGCACATTTAATACACATGCACACCAAGCCATTCAAAGGGGATTCGACAAAAATTCGACCAAACTATGCAAACAACCCCCTCACGGTTAACAAAACACACATCCACCGCCGGATGTGTAATACTTTTTATTGTACTCTCTGGAAAGGAGACAAACCTAACTTGAGAGTCACAGCGTGCTCCCGGCTGAGCCCAATGCTGTGTTACACCCACCAGTGCCCGCCGAGTGCCACACACCTCTGTGTTGTATTCCACCAGCTAGTGCGTTTGCTATGACACTCTCTAGCCCATGTGCACTGTAACACCACCCCGTGAATATGTCATGCCACACTTGCCTTCGCACGGGTTATATTGCCCCATCTAACGTGCCTTCCTCGATGCCTATGTTATAAAGCACAGCGCTATGCCATACATATTACAATCTGGGATCCATATCTTTGTCACAGTGCATATGCAATGTTACACTACCCAGCACATATTTTATTTTACAACTTTAGAGACTACTTAGGTTACACAACACTGCCCTGTGCATATTACACTCCAAGGCGCATATCACATAGCAAGCTCTAGTGCCTGTGCTATCTCGCGCTCTCCAATGAATCTGTCATTGCGCACAATGTATTGCATATTATATTTCACGCCCGGTTCATCTTATATCACACTTTTTGGTGCATAGTTTATACCATATACTATATCTAGTTTTCATTTTCAATCGCGCTTGGAGTCACAGTCCCAAACGTCCTCTTCTTCCTGAATAAAAGTGAGATTATGCTGCATACTTGTTCATATTTTAAGTAGTGTGCACAGACACACATTTTAAGAACAATAAAGTTCCTAATACCCACCTTCTATGAACAGTTAGCTTGCTGCCCCATCCACCTCCTCCCTATCCTCTGTTGTCTGAATCCATGGACTAGCCTCCTCCCTCCTGCCATGCATGGTGCTGCCACTGCCCTGCATTTAGCATGATGTACCAGTCCACTCATCCTGCCCTCCATTGCCCAATTCTATGGCCCATCATTGACCTCCTGCTTAGCCTCTGTGCTTTGCTTGCCGCCCCTATTCTCCTTCCCCCTGCCCTCCGATGTCTTTGTGCATGCCCCTGCTCCATCCTTTTTGACCACCATGTTCCATGGACCTGCCACTCCTATCTACTCTGAGTGTTCTGTTGAGCTGCCACTCCCCTACCAGCTGCCTAGCATTGTCAGATGACTGTAACCTGTCCCTGCCACCTCCACCCTGCCTGTCCACATGCCATGCCCCTATCCCCTTCCTCCTGTCCTCCATGGTCCATTTTACTGCCACACCCTTCTGCCCTCCCTGGTCTGTTGTGCTGCAACTGCTCCTCCTGCCTGCCCCGCGCGGTCTGTTGTGAGGCCCCTTCCCCTGAACTCTCTTGTCTGTGCCCAGGTCCTGACCCTCCCTTCTATCCTCCATGGTCCTTTGTGCATGCCCCTGCACCGTCCTTCTTGCCCATCATAGCCATTGTGCTGCCACTAACCCTCCCGCTTGCCATGCATGGTCTTCTGTGCTGCTATGGCCCCTCCCACCTTCCCTGTGTGGTCAGCTAGCTGCTCCTGACCCCCTCCCACCTTCCCTCCATGGTCTGTGTGTATGCCATCATAGTCTCACTGTTGCTCTCCATGGTGTGTCTTGTTTCTAGTGCCCATCCTGCCTGACCTCCATGGTCATCTTGCTGCTCCTGCCCTGCCCCCTTGCCCCCATCCCTCTGTTTCCATGTGCAGACCCCTATTCCCTCCCTCCTGGCTTGTCGGTTCCATTGTAATGCCCCTGATCCGTCCCTCCTGCCCTTTATGGTCTGTTATGCTGCAGCTTTCTCTCCTGTCTGTCCATTATGGTCAGCTAGCTACCATTGCCTCTTTCCCCTCTGTTGTCTGTTGTCCATGTGCATGGTCCTGTCCCCTCCGTATTGCTTTCTATGGTTTGCTGTGCTGCACTCCCGTCCCGCATGCCCTGTGTGGTGTATTGTGCTGCTGCAAACCCTGATGCCTGCCCTGTAGGGTCAGTTTGGTGCACCTCTCAATGTCCCACCTGTCCTCTGTTATCCGAGTCCATGTCCCTACCCCAATTCCTCCTGCCTACCATGATCCAATGTACCATACTTGGGAACATTTTGAACTTGGTAAGAGGGAGATTTTGAAATAAAACTGGGGTATTGATTTTCCCCTTTGAGTTACATTGAAAAAGAGAAGATTGTAGACAGGAAACAGATCAAGTAAAGCCCATTTGAGCTTAAAAACATTGGACGTTTCCTGGCTGAAACGGGTCTGTTGGCATGTATGGTTGTATGACCACTGCCTCTTCCTTCTGCCCACAATGGTCTATTATATTGCCACAGCCTCTCTTGCCAGTCCTGTATTGTTGGTTTGTTGCCCCTGCCCCACTTTCCACTGCCCTCCATAGTCTGTTGTGCTGCCACTGCCCTTCCTGCCTGCCTAGTGTGGTCAAATTGTTGCCTTTGCACTCTCCTACCTGCATTCAATTTTCAGTGCAGGGTGCCCCTGGCATCTGCCTCTCAACAGTATCCCAATGAACAACTAGATTGCTATCATTCTATATTTATTACAAAAGTGAGGAATGCCTGACGTCATCTTGATGTAATCAAAACTGTAATGCCTAGAGCATTTCCTTTAGAAATTACATATATGATAGGGTCTTATTTGCATCAAAATTATGGTTAGTGCTCTAAAAAACTAAAATGAGGACATATTTTCTGAGTTTTCAAATAGCGACAAAGAACTTTTAAATTATTTGTAATCTTAGTTTTTTTATCCAGTTGACCACTTGATTAAATGTTGCATCCAAGGGTAGAGGGTGTGGTGTTACTTCCAGAGCTGCAGACTTTGCAACTGGGGAACCAGGTTGGAGTTTCTGCTTCAGCTCAACATTCTGTGATTCTGGTCAAATCCCTTAATCTCCCCATGTCTACAACCAAAATGAATTTGATCTTGTGTGATGTAACCAATGTTCATGTAAAGCACTCCAATACCTGACAAGTCTGCACTATATAAAACTGCAAATACACAAAAAATAAGTGTTTTGCACACTTCTGTCATTGGGCTACATTTGGGCTACATCCGGGTGATATTTGGGCTACATTTGGGCTCTTTTGTCTCTGGTGGCCATTTTAGGAGATTTATTTGTTATGAAGTTTCCTAATTTCCTCATTTACTGCAGTCTCCTCAGTAGGAAATGCTTTCAGTTTTTTATTTTGATTCCATCAAGAAGGTATTCAGATATGTCACACATTTGCCATAAATTCTGAATGTTAGCACTCTAGTTGCTCATTAGATCACTGTAGTAAAGCTACTGCTCACCATGGAAGTCTGCTGCTAGTATTAGGAGTGCATGTTTCAGTCTGCATATCAGAATTTTTTAATGAAATAGAAGAGGATTTGAGAAGTCACTCAAAATGTGCCCTAATTTTTCTTTCTTCACCACTAATCATAATTTCTATGGCAAAATGAACCCCCTCATTGTGTTACTTTTTAAATTAAATGCTTTAAGTGTTACCAGTTTATTCCAATCAAGATGGCTTCAGGTGTGCCATACTTTTGTCATAAGTAAGACAGTAAGCGCTCTAGTTGTTCTTAAGAACACTCTGTGACATTCTGTCATTGGGCTATACTTGGGCTACATCTGGGTGATATTTGGGCTACATTTGGGCTCTTTGTCTCTGGTGGCCATCTTGGGAGATTTATTTGTTATGAAGTTTCCTAATTTCCTCATTTACTGCAGTCTCCTCAGTAGGAAATACTTTCAGTTTTTTACTTTGATTCCATCAAGAAGGCATTCAGATGTGTCACACATTTTCCATAAATTCTGAATGTTAGCACTCTAGTTGCTCATTAGATCACTGTAGTAAAGCTACTGCTTACCAGGCAAGTCTGCTGCTGGTATTCAAAGTGCATGTTTCAGTCTGCATGTCAGAATGTTTTTATGAAATAAAAGAGGATTTCAGAAGTCAAAATGTGCCCTAGTTTTTCTTTCTGCAGCACTAATCATAATTTATATGGCAAAATGAACCCCCTCATTTTGTTCCTTTGTAAATTAAATGTGTTAAGTGTTACCACTTTATTCCAATCAAGATGGCTTCAGGTGTGCCATGCCTTTGTATAAGTAAGACTGTTAGCGCTCTAGTTGTTCTTTAGAGCACTCTGGGAAGCTGCAGTTGAACACAAAGGAATCAACTGACAGTCTCTGCCCTTGTTGGATGTACATGTTTTACTGAGAATGTCAGGCTTCATTCTTACATGACTGAGAAAGATAATGTGAATTTACAGAAAATATGTTCTCAGTTTAGCTTATAGATCACCTTCCAAACCTCTGTGGGAAAAGTATGAGAAAATAGTTTTCTCTCAAACATGGTTCGTGATATCACAGCAGAAGGCTTTTTCACATGGTAAAATCACCTTAGAACACACCACAATTCCTAAAATGAGTATGGTACCATCAACAAATGATTTATAATGTAACTAAAGTCTTAAAACCTTCTATTAACTGCAATGCTTTTTAATGAGGTGCTATCATGTATATTGGTCCCAGGATGGCTGCCAACACTTCTTTGAGGAAGTACTGACAGCCAATCAGATCTCACGATGAGATGTGTGGTTAGGCTCCGCCCAGATATGTAGGTGATTTTACTTTTGATTTTCTCAGGAACTACTGAACAGATTGACACCATATATGCAAAAGGCACATGCCTGACCTGAGGACTACCTCTTTGCCAAATTTCAAGTAATTCTGTTCAGCCGTTCGGGCTGTACCTTGGACTAAAGGTCCCTATGGAAAATTGCATGGGGAAAACGCGTTTTGGGACCCCCCTTTTTTCTCAGCCCCAGCTTGACGAATCCACCCGAGACTTTCAGGTAGGGGTGGGCGGAATTTGCGGAATTAACCTTCGCAAATTATCGCGAGAATGTTTAAAATTATCGCAAACAAGCAGAAATATCGCGAAGATGCGGAAGTTTTTTTCCGGCATGTTCGCGAGATTTTCTGCATGGTTGCGGGTCGCCAACTTACCCATGTGGTTGCTTGCGGGCGCGGCCATCTTGTTTTGAGTTGTTCTCGCGGTGCATGATCGCGAGAAGAAAGACGTGATCGCGCGACGCATGACGTCACTGCGGGCGCGAACTGTCGCGAGACAGCGCAAATGGCTAAAAACAATACAACATCTCATGGAGAACGCGACCGGATCAAGAAAACTTGTCGGCGAACGCAGGGATTCAGGTAAGGCGATCGCGCGCGCGCGAGAATGTATCATTTTACAGCGCGAGCAAGAAACAAATTATCGCCAAGCTGCGGAAACCGGAATTTTTGACATTTTCGCGCTCTCCGCGGAACGCAAAAATGTCAAATTATCGCAATTTCCGCGAACGGAACGAAATTTTTGCCCAGGCCTACCAAGTACCCGTGACAGGCAAGGGCCCACAACGTAGTGAGGCGACATGAAAATTGCCTATCTCGAAACGACCTGGATTTGCAAGGGGTGTCACTTGGGTTTTTGGCCCGAAGCTCGGCAGCCACCTAGGGAAACCTACCAAACCCACATATTTCTGAAAACTAGACACCCGGGAGATTCCAGGGAGGTATGACTTGCGTGGATCCCCCAACGTTTCCTTACCCAGAATGCCCTGCAAACCTCACAATTAGCTGGAAAATCACCTTTTTCTCACATTTTTGTGTGGGAAAGTTGTGGCATCACTGGGCTGACACAAATTTCCTACCACCCAGCGTTCCCCCAGGTCTCCCGATAAAAACGGTGCCTCACTCGTGTGGGAGGCCCAAGTACCCGCGACAGGCAAGGGCCCACAACGTAGTGAGGCGACATGAAAATTGCCTATCTCAAAACGACCTGGTTTTGCAAGGGGGGTAACTTGGGTTTTTGGCCCGGTGCTCAGCGGCCACCTACAGAAACCTACCAAACCTACACATTTCTGAAAACTAGACACCCAGGGGATTCCAGGGAGGTATGAATTGTGTGGATCCCCCAACGTTTCCTTACCCGGAATGCCCTGCAAACCTCAAATTTAGCTGAAAATATCACCTTTTTCACACATTTTTGTGTGGGAAAGAGGTGGCATCACCGGGGTGACACAAATTTCCTACCACCCAGCATTTTGCCGGGTCTCCCGATAAAAACGGTGCCTCACTCGTGTGGGAGGCCCAAGTACCCGCGACAGGCAAAGGCCCACAACGTAGTGAGGCGACAAGAAAATTGCCTATCACAAAACAACTTGGTTTTCCAAGGGGGTCACTTGGGTTTTTGGCCCGGTGCTCGGCAGCCACCTAGGGAAACCTACCAAACCCACACATTTCTGAAAACTAGACACCCGGGGGATTCCAGGGAGGTATGGCTTGCGTGCATCCCCCAACGTTTCCTTACCCAGAATGCCCTAAAATCCTCAAATTTAGCTGAAAAAATGACCTTTTTCACACATTTTTGTGTGGGAAAGTTGTGGCATCATCAGGCTGACACAAATGTCCTACCACCCAGCGTTCCCCCGGGTCTCCCGATAAAAACGGTGCCTCACTCATGTGGGAGGCCTAAGGACCCGCCACGGGCAAGGATCCAAAACGTAGTGAGGCGCACTACTTTTAGGACCCTTGCCTGTTGAGGCGCGCTAAATTTGAGGTTTGCAGGGCATTCTGGGTAAGGAAACGTTGGGGGATCCATGCAAGCCATACCTCCCTGGAATCCCCCGGGTGTCTAGTTTTCAGAAATGTGTGGGTTTGGTAGATTTCCCTCGGTGCCGGCAGAGCTAGGGTTAAAAAACTACAGCTAGGCACTTTGCCCCAAAAAGTTCATTTTTCACCGCGAAATTGAGGTGTGTCCACGATGAGTTTTGCGCCGTTACCTGTCGCGGGCAATAAGCCGACCCACACAAGTGAGGTACCATTTTTCTCGGAAGACGTTGGGGAACACGGGGTGGGTGGAAATTTGTGGATCCACGCAGATTCCAGAACTTTCCACCACAGAAATGTGGGGAAAATTTGCTTTTTTTGGCAATTTTTTAGGTTTGCAAGGGATTCTGGGTAACAGAACCTGGAGGGAGGCAGTCAAGTCACCCCATCCTGGATTCACCTGGGTGTCTAGTTTTCAAAAATGTATAGGTTTGCTAGGTTTCCCTAGGTGCCGGCAGAGCTATGGTTAAAAAACTACAGCTAGGCACTTTGCCAAAAAAGGGTCATTTTTCACAGCGAAATTAAGGTGTGTCCACGTTGAGTTTTGCGCCGTTTCCTGTCGCGGGCCCTAGGCCGACCCACACAAGTGAGGTACCATTTTTCTCGGAAGACTTTGGGGAACGCGGGGTGGGTGGAAATTTGTGGATGCGCGCAAATTCCAGAACTTTCCTCCAGAGAAATGTGGGGGACATGTGTTTTTTTGGCAATTTTGTAGGTTTGCAAGGGATTCTGGGTAACAGAACCTGGTGGGAGGCTGTCTAGTCACCCCATCCTGTATTCCCCTGGGTGTCTAGTTTTCAAAAATGTATAGGTTTGCTAGGTTTCCCTAGGTGCCGGCAGAGCTATGGTTCTAAAACTACAGGTAGGCACTTTGCCAAAAAAGGGTCATTTTTCGCTATGAAATTGAGGTGTGTTCACGTTACGTTTTGCGCCGTTTCCTGTCGCGGGCACTAGTCCGACCCACACAAGTGAGGTACCATTTTTCTTGGAAGACTTTGCGGAACGCGGGGTGGGTGGGAATTTGTGGATCCACGCAGATTCCAGAACTTTCCACCACAGAAATGAGGGGAAAATGTGTTTTTTTTGGCAATTTTTTAGGTTTGCAAGGTATTCTGGGTAACACAACCTGGTGGGATGCAGTCAAGTCACCCAATCCTGGATTCCCCTGGGTGTCTAGTTTTCAAAATGTATAGGTTTTCTAGGTTCCCTAGGTGCTGGTAGAGCTATGGTTCAAAAACTACAGCTAGGCACTTTGCCAAAAAAGGGTCATTTTTCACAGCGAAATTGAGGTATGTCCACCTTGCATTTTGCGCCGTTTCCTGTCGCGGGCATTAGGCCGACCCACACAAGTGAGGTACCATTTTTCTCGGAAGACCTTGGGGAACACTGGGTCGGTGGAAATTTGTGGATCCACGCAGATTCCAGAACTTTCCACCACAGAAATATGGGGAAAATGTGTTTTTTGGGGCAATTTTTTAGGTTTGCAAGGGATTCTGTGTAACAGAACCTGGTGGGAGGCAGTCAAGTCACCCCATCCTGGATTTCCCTGGGTGTCTAGTTTTCAAACATGTATAGGTTTGCTAGGTTTCCCTAGGTGCCGGCAGAGCTATGGTTAAAAAACTACAGGTAGGCACTTTGCCAAAAAAGGATCATTTTTCGCTACGAAATTGAGGTGTGTCCACGTTATGTTTTGCGCTGTTTCCTGTCCCGGGCACTAGGCTGACCCACTAAAGTGAGGTACCATTTTTCTCGGAAGACTTTGGAGAACGCGGGGTGGGTGGAAATTTGTGGATCCACGCAGATTCCAGAACTTTCCACCAGAGAAATGTGGGGAATATGTGTTTTTTTTGGCAATGTTTTAGGTTTGCAAGGGATTCTGGGTAACAGAACCTGGTGGGAGGCAGTCAAGTCACCCTATCCTGGATTCCCCTGGTTGTCTAGTTTTTAAAAATGTATAGGTTTGCTAGGTTTCCCTAGGTGCCGGCAAAGCTAGAGTTAAAAAACTACAGCTAGGCACTTAGCTAAAAATGGGTAATTTTGCATTGTGAAAATGTGGTGTGTTCACGTTGGGTTTTGAGCCATTTCCTGTCTTGGGCACTATGCCTACCCATACAAGTGAGGTACCATTTTTATCAGGAGACTTAGGGTAATTAAGATTTGTAAAGGAACTGTTATTACCTATTGACTTTTAATGCATTTCTGACTTCCAAATGAAAGACATTGTGTAAAAAAGAAGTCATTCTAAAAAATGACTGATAATTCTCATGCTAGTATGAGTATTCCCAATTTCGGAAATGTGCAAATATCTACTGTTTCTAAACTCTATATTTTGTTACCATTTCAGAAATACATAGGTGTCTTTCATACCGATTTTTCCATGTACACATTTTTGCAGAATAATTACTATATACCCGGTACATAATAAAAAAACATTGCAAGTTGCTGCTCAGTTTTTGGCTCTGGGTTTGTCGGGTTCTTGGTGAACCTACAAGTCCGATATATCCCCACAACCAGTAATGTCCAGCGGATGTAACGGTATATTGCTTTCAAAGAGCTATCATAATTAGAAGAAGTTACAGGTGAAAACGTTGACACAAAAGGCTTTTTTTTTCATCAAATGTTGAATTTATCCTATATTTAACTGTTTGTTTCTACAAAGAAACTTTGATGGATTTACACAAATGACCCCTTGCTGAATTCAGAATTGTGTCTACTTCTCCAAAATGTATAGCTTTCCAGGATCCATTATTGCTTTTGTACCCATTTCCACCATTAACTGGAAGGAGGTCGAAAGCACAAAATATAGCAAAAATAGGCTATGTCCTAGAAAAATGCCACAACTGTGGAAAAAATGTTGGGTTTCTGACAAAAGTCTGGTATTCCCTAAAAGCTGGGAAAATGTTGATTTCAGCCCCACAAACCCTTTTTTGATAACATTTGCAGGGAAAAACCCAGATGCTTTCATTTGTAGCCTGTTTTTCCAATTTTTCCTCCAAAAAACAAAATTTTGCTGTATTTTGGCTCATTTCTGTGACCCCTCCAGGGGAATCCACAAACCCTGAGTACCTTCAGAATCCCCATGATGTTGGAAGAAAAGGACGCAAATTTGGTGTGGATACCTTATGTGGTCAAAAAGTTACAGGGGCCTCAGCACGCACCACCCCAAAAAGCCAAAAAAGGGCGTGGCACAGGAGGGGGAAAAGGCCTGGCAGCGAAGGGGTTAAAATCATCCTTCATGCTGTTGCCTGACTGACTTCTGGGAATGGTGGCTCTATTAGTGAATTACTTAGATCTTTTGTATGGGGTCTAGCTTGTTATGCAAGAAATGATGTTCCCTATTTGTTTTGCATTTAATAATTTATCATTTTGTCTTTATAGTATTTGTAGTGCTTATGCACTATGTAAAGCACTCTGATGCTCTTGGGACTTGTATGAAGAATCAACTGGTGAAATAATTTATAAGTACATTAAATATATCGAATCCATGGATGGGCTAATGCATTGTTTTAAAAGCAATGGATGAACTAACAAAAAGTTCAGACCCCAGGATACTAAAAGAATTCTTGAACTACACCTGAACAGAACACCACTGAGGAATCCTCCCATTTTCAGAACCAGTCATTTAACTGACTCTTCAGCCCCCATACACAAAATGAGGCCTCATCCAAACTTCCTTGCCTGGCTACGGATTATCCACAGTTCTGCTTACATAATTACAGCACATCTCTCTCCTCAAAACAAGAGAAAAATACAGTTAGGAACGCTGAAGTGTATGCTTGCAGACCTAGCAGTAAATATTATTTTGAGACCTTCTGGTTGTCTGTGAATTCTGTTTCTGGGGACATTCTTGGACCATCCAGCTGCACTTCTAGGTATTGTGAGTGGTACTTGCCTTCCCATGCCATTGACTCTAGTCAGCCGAGAACCCGATGTCCTTCAACACATACACATTCCACACTAACTCCATGAATGTCCATGGGTTGGAGATTTACCCATCTATAAATTCACCCAAAATACAGAACGTAAGCTTGACTTTCTGCCTGCTAATGTAATGGTGTCATACACCTCCTTTTGTTTGACTGCTTCCATGAGCTTCATGACACTGCCCAAGAGTTGTAGTGACATTTTGGTTCTTGGCTTGATCCGTTTAAAGGACATACAAATGTATAAGTCTGTAACCCCATTGGTAGTGGTAAATATTTCCCACTATGTTTTGCAAGTTTCATGTCAAGATGCTGCATTCACCACTGCTCAGTGTAGCCATTCCTTAACTATAGAAATCCGTCTTTTGACAAGCAAACTACTTGCAGGCACTTAAAAGGTGGGTGTCTGTATCACACAGCCATAATATAATGGAGCCACTTCACCTCATTGACGTCACCTCCAATCCTTGGTCTGTAACCCGCTCAAATTCTTTCTTCATAAATTGTATCATTACAGTTTTGGTAAGCTCTGTAAACAAGAGTCAAAATCCACTTGCTTGTAAATTACAGCCCATGTCATGATCGCTTTAGGAGATAGGGTGTCCTACCAGTAATCATGACAACAGGATGAAGGATATCTAGACCCACATTTTTCAGGGGTGGGTGACATTGCTATGGCAAAAAAGGGAGGTTTTCACACCATGTTCACCATATTGCTCACCACACAACATACAACTTTGGTCCATCTCATGCCACAATGAGCAATAAATAGGTTTCCTAACTGCACTCCTACATAGACAACCTTTATGTGTTAAATCTGCAATATGTTCCATGATGATCCTGGCTGTAAAGCCTCTGTGCTGCAGGCTCAGATCACACAGAACCTGGGGATCGCCATTTCTCCCTGCATATCATGCAGTGTGAAGTAAAAAAATCTGAGCCTGAGAGCAATGCAAAAACCAAAGGAAATGATGGACGGAGTGTTGAACATTGCAAGCACTCACCCCCAGTAAACTGATCTGGGTTTAATCCATCACCGTTCTTTAGCCCACTCTGCCACCCCAGTTCAGACATGGCCATATGCAAATCAGTCTGACCCTGTGCCTCATGGGAACAGTCCAGCCCGAACTGCCAAACCATGCCTTCCCTGGACCGGAAACAAGCTTCCTAGGACCGGTTTCTGGCATTTCAGCCGTCTTCAGCCAGGCTTGCTTGAATCCAGTGGCAAAGTGAGCAAGGGACTCACGTCTGAGCATACCCTGCCAACTTATTGCGGACAAAGCAAAAACCAAAGGAAATGATGGACGGAGTGTTGAACATTGCAAGCACTCACCCCCAGTCAACTGATCTGGGTTTAATCCATCACCGTTCTTTAGCCCACTCTGCCACCCCAGTTCAGACATGGCCATATGCAAATCAGTCTGACCCTGTGCCTCATGGGAACAGTCCAGCCCGAACTGCCAAGCCATGTCTTCCCTGGACCGGAAACAAGCTTCCTAGGACCGGTTTCTGGCATTTCAGCCATCTTCAGCCAGGCTTGCTTGAATCCAGTGGCAAAGTGAGCAAGGGACTCACGTCTGAGACTACCCTGCCAACTTATGGCGGACAGAGCAAAAACCAAAGGAAATGATGGACGGAATGTTGAACATTGCAAGCACTCACCCCCAGTCAACTGATCTGGGTTTAATCCATCACCGTTCTTTAGCCCACTCTGCCACCCCAGTTCAGACATGGCCATATGCAAATCAGTCTGACCCTGTGCCTCATGGAAACAGTCCAGCCCTAACTGCCAAGCCATGTCTTCCCTGGACCGGAAACAAGCTTCCTAGGACCGGTTTCTGGCATTTCAGACGTCTTCAGCCAGGCTTGCTTGAATCCAGTGGCAAAGTGAGCAAGGGACTCACGTCTGAGCATACCCTGCCAACTTATGGCAGACAAAGCAAAAACCAAAGGAAATGATGGACGGAGTGTTGAACATTGCAACTGATCTGGGTTTAATCCATCACCGTTCTTTAGCCCACTCTGCCACCCCAGTTCAGACATGGCCATATGCAAATCAGTCTGACCCTGTGCCTCATGGGAACAGTCCAGCCCGAACTGCCAAGCCATGTCTTCCCTGGACCGGAAACAAGCTTCCTAGGACCGGTTTCTGGCATTTCAGCCGTCTTCAGCCAGGCTTGCTTGAATCCAGTGGCAAAGTGAGCAAGGGACTCACGTCTGAGCATACCCTGCCAACTTATGGCGGACAAAGCAAAAACCAAAGGAAATGATGGACGGAGTGTTGAACATTGCAAGCACTCACCCCCAGTCAACTGATCTGGGTTTAATCCATCACCGTTCTTTAGCCCACTCTGCCACCCCAGTCCAGACATGGCCATATGCAAATCAGTCTGACCCTGTGCCTCATGGGAACAGTCCACCCTGAACTGCCAAGCCATGTCTTCCCTGGACCGGAAACAAGCTTCCTAGGACCGGTTTCTGGCATTTCAGCCGTCTTCAGCCAGGCTTGCTTGAATCCAGTGGCAAAGTGAGC
The DNA here is from genome assembly GCF_964204655.1 of Triturus cristatus. Classification (NCBI taxonomy): domain Eukaryota; kingdom Metazoa; phylum Chordata; class Amphibia; order Caudata; family Salamandridae; genus Triturus; species Triturus cristatus. The sequence continues at coordinate 507,539,794 of NC_140591.1, forward strand.
AAGGGACTCACGTCTGAGCATACCCTGCCAACTTTGCCTACCCTGCCCTGCCTCCGGCTCGGAAGCTCCGCCTCCGGGCCGGAAGCTCCGCCTCCGGGCCAGAAGCTCCTTCTCCGGGCCAGAATTTCCGGCCCGAGTGCGGACGTAAAGTTAGTAGTCGTAAATCCATTCTGTGAATACCAAAAGTAGTAAGTGCATTCTGTGAATACCAAAAGTAGTAAGTTTAGGATTTTGTCTTAAGTTAATTCTGTGAATCGGGCCCCAAAATATTAGCCAATTCAGCATCACAATTATTGTTTAGGACCATAATGAATTTATCTCATAGGCCCGAAAACTCCTGTTCGCCATGCTTCAAAGTTTGCGTCATTACAGTCAGTCTTTTATTTTTATTTTTTTATTTTAGGAGTTTTATATAGCACTGACCTGACCCGAGGGTATCGGAGCGCTTTACAACAGTGAGACTTAAGAATCACATAGTAGAGGAGTCTTAAACATAGAGTTCGGGAGTCAACAAGTGCTGTGGATTCATGAGGTAGTAGATGGGGGATGAGGTGGCTTCATTGAATGCATTCTTCAGGTAGTGCGAGAGTTTTGCAGCAGCCTTGCCTTCTGGACCTACTTGTCAGGTGGCGGACTTTAGTGGATCAGTACGATGCAGAGTCTGGGACCAACTGGATCAGGGTTGACGTGGAGGTGGCAGCTATCCATTTGGGAGGGAGCGGTTGAGGAGGAGGGCTTTTAGGAGTTTTTTTAAATTTTGTGAAGGACGGGGTGGTCCTGATATCTGCTGGGATGGAGTTCCAGATTTTGGGCACGTTTCCGGTGAATGATCTGGCCGTGTTTTCTTTGTTTGCATGCTTTCATGGGGATTAGAAGGAGGGAGTTGGAGCTCCTGAGATTCCTTGTTTGGCCAGCCCTCTTGGCGGCCACATAGTCCGGTTTTCCTGTGTGTAGGGCTTTGTGCGTGAGGCAGGCAGTTTTGAAGTTGGCCCGCTGTTCCACATGTTCTGGTGTGAACATGGGCTTCTATTGGAATTCTCAAGGGCGTATTATCAAGCCCATTATCGCTGCTTTAGCAGCAGTTTTCTGCCGCTAAAGCGGCGATCATTTTAATGCCGTTCCTTGATAATATGCCCCTTAGTGTCCCGGGCCAAGCTGGGACGGATAACGTTCTGTTTCATTTATGCCTTCAAGTGGGGGTGAGCATAATTGTCTACAGGCAAGTCTTCTGAAGCCACAGTTGTATTTAATACTTATCGCTGGTATTCTTTTGGGAAGTTAATGATGCAAATTATAATCCAACAAAGAACAGGAACACCACTGTTGCGTTTGACAAGAACCTTTGGAAGCAAAGTTTTTCTTTGTGTGATGTCGCAGACACATTGATTATTACTCGGGTAGCCCGGCAATCGGAACTGAACTGCAGGTCATGCACTTAAAAATAAGCACGCGCAACAAATGAGAGGTGCACTTTTCCTTGCATGTACCTCAACCATGTAAAACATACTTGCTTCACAGTAAAGTACTATCAAATATTAAAATTGAATCATTACTTACTTTGCCTTTTGGTTTTAGAGGCCTGTTGCTGCCCGACTCAGTGCAACACATACTGCTTGCTTCTTGAGTAGACTGGCACTGCTGCGTCTGCGCAGTAAGCTGGGGCGGTGAAAAGTGGGGAAACTGGTTTGATCTGCATTTCTCCAACTCCTCAAGGGGAAAGACGATTCAGCGCCAAGGAGTAACGTACGGGGGCTGGGAAAAAAAGACATTTTTCAATTGTGATTAGTAGCGCACTAGCACTTCTATTATTGCTGTTAAGCTGAGGCAGGGACCTCACCCAGGCATTTTAAGGCAGGGTCGCCACGGCCTTTAATTTTAAGTATTTTATGCAAAAATCCATATTTCCTAAGAAATAAGTGCCAGTGCTAAGCACCGGAAAGCACCAGCACAAATTAAGCACATCTATCTATCTATCTATCTATCTATCTATCTATCTATCTATCTATCTATCTATCTATCTATCTATCTATCTATCTATCTATCTATCTATCTATCTATCTATCTATCTATCTATCTATCTATCTATCTATCTATCTATCTATCTATCTATCTATCTATCTATCTATCTATCTATCTATCTATCTATCTATCTATCTATCTATCTATCTATCTATCCATCCATCCATCCATCCATCCATCCATCTATCTATCTATCTATCATTCATTTTCATTTATTCACTAAAAGGGTTGTCATGGGCATGGAGTCAAAACATTCAGGTTAGCTGGGGCAGAGGCAGCAAAATGGACACCTAATGGCAAGGGGAGGAGGTAGGGGCAGCAAGCAACCATGCAGGACAGGCAGTAGAGGCAGGCAGTGGCATCACAATGGACAATAGGGGGCAGGAGGGAAGGGCAGTGGCAGCACAATGGACCACGGAGGGCAAGAGGAATGGGGTGAGGACATGGTCTCAGACAATGGAGGGCACCTTGGAGGTGTCAGGAGCAGGAAACTGGCTATGCAGGGCATGCAACAAGTGTAGTGGCAGCACAGTAGAACACACAGGGCAACCAGGAGGGTGGTGGCAGCACATCGGACCATGGAGGACAACAGGGAGGGAGCAGGAGCACACACACTGTCAACAGAGGGCAGGTGGAGGTGGCAAGGGCAGCAAGCTGACTAACCGGGGCAGGTTAGAGGTACAGTGGCAGCACAACAGACTATAGAGGTCAGGAGGGAAGCAGTAGGAGCAATACGCTCACCATGGGGGCAGGTGGGAGGGGCAGTGGCAGCATGGAAGATAGGAGAGGGAGTGGCAGCAGAGTGGTCCATGGAGGGTAAGAGGGGGGGGCAGGTACATAGACTCAGACACAGGAGGGTGTGAGAGGGCACCGGACAACAAGCTGACTGCACAAGGCAGGCCGGAGGGACAGTGGCAGCACAACACACCATGGAGGGCAGAAGAAAGAGTGCACAGGCCCACAAATGGGCAACAAAGGGCAGAGCAGAGAGGTCAGGGCAGGAGCACCAAAATGACCATGCTAAATAGGTGGGCACGACAGTGGAAACACACCATGTAGGGCAGCAGAGAGGGAATAAGGGTACACACATGGACAATTGAGGGAAGGTGGTATGGGGCAGGTGCAGCAAGTTGATCAAGCAGGGTGGGTGGATGCCCAACAGACCATGCATGGCAGGTAGCACGGTTAGTGGCAGCACCACAGACAATGGTGTGCAATAGGCAGGGGCAGCCACATGTAAACGGACCATGGAGTGCAGAAGGAAGTAGGTAGGTGCTGTTCTCAGAAAAAAGAGTGCAGGGAAAGGGGGTAGGGGCAGCACATCAGAGGAATGCAAGGCAGGCAGGCTGGGCAGTGACAGCAAAGTAGACTATAGAGAGCAGGAGGGTGAGGCAGCACAATGGACCAAGGAGGGCAGGAGGTAGGTAACACGGGTATGGACTCAGACAATGGAATGCAGTGTGGAGGGGACAAGGATAAGGGCAGCAAATTGACCAAGTTGGGTAGGTTGATTGGGCAGTGGCAATACAATGGACCATACAGGGCAGGCAGGAGCGGAACTGGCAGCTCACTACAATATGGAGGGCAGAAGAGAAGTGGCAGGGGCAACATGCTAGGCACAGAGGTCAAGAGGGACAGCAGTGGCAGAGGCATAGACTTGGATAATGAACCATGGGGAGAGAGGAAGGGACAACAAGCTAACCAAGCAGGGCAGACAGGAAGTGCAATGGCAGGACAACAGCAACACAAGGCTAGAATGAGGGAGCAGGGACATGGACCTTGGACAATAAAGGGCAAGGAGGAGGGGCAGGAGAGCAAGCCCAAATGCTGCCTGGTTAGCTATATTTTGGACCAAGTTTCCATTGGAAAATAATTTTTTGATATGACAAGCTCTGGCTGAGAAATAGGGGGTTCATAAAAAAGCTTTTTCCCCATGCAATTTTCCAGATGAAAGTTGAACAGTGATACCACAAAAATGGCTGAAACGAAATACAACCAAATTTGAAAGAAAACGAGATCTTTGTCCAGTTTTATGTATGTATTTATATATATTACCTACTGGCAGTCACCAGTAGCTAGTTATAGATAGGACATTGTTTCTATTCAAAAAGTGCCTTTTCTTTTGCCAATATCTTTTGCGCCGTTTGACAAATCTTCACAATATTTTCAGAACTAATGGGGCGCTCAGGTCAGCTCCTGTCTTGAAAGTTTTGGGGTGATTTGTCAAGCGGGGGCCGATAAAAATGGGGGGTTTAAAACACGTTTTCTCCATAGGAAACTAGCCACGTCTATAGCCCGAAATGCTAAATGGAATTACACCAAATTTGGCAAAAAGGTAGCTTTTGGTCCAGAAAGTACTATTTTTATTAAATGCTGTAAATCTGTTCAGTAGTGCTGAGAAATTCATATATTTAGAAATATTAATATCTGGTGGCCGCATTGGATCCGCGAACCCTCTCGATCTCAAGCCTGACTCTGATTGGCTGCCAAAAGTTCCAACCATGAATTGTTGGCAGCCATCTTGTGACTCGGTTGTACCAAGTCACAAGAAAATAGCTAAAACAACATTACAATTCAGAAAATGGGGCAGAGTAGAAACACCTTGACCCCCTAGGTGTGCTCAGCGGTCCCACAGGGATCCCGAGGGCCAAAAAAAGCATAAAAAAAAAAAATTCAGCAGGATTTGCATAGGGTACGTGAAGCCCGATGAAAGTGGAAAAAAAAAGCTTTGCTTTCTTTAAGCCCCCCTGTGGGCCAGGTCCTGGGGGCAATGTTTAACTCCCTGGGTTGATATTAGATAAATGTGGGGGGGCAGCGCAGCCCCCCCGCAGCCCCAGGGACCGCCACCCTCCTGGGCATTTTTTAATTAAAAGGCATGGGGGCCTCCTGCCTGCCCCCACACTGACCCCAGGACTGCCACCTCCCAGAGGCTTTAATCTTTAAATATGGGGGGCCTCGGGCCCCCTTGCAGCCCCGCAGACTTCCACTTCCCTGGAAGTTTTTGAAAATAATAAAATGCTTGGGGAGCTCCTGCCTCCCCATGCAGCTCCAGGGCTTTAAATCTGACTTGAAGGGGGCCGCGCGGCCCATTTCCAGGAACTCCAGGGCCTCCAGCAATGTTCTGGGGTGCCCACCCCTGGGATATTGCAGTTTCCTATGGCATGGCGAGAGCACTGCTCCCACCATGCCATAGAAACTTTTGTTTTGCTTCATGGAAGCGAGAGCAGGAAAATTGGCAGCAGCTTCCTTTGCGGGGAGCAGGTAGGGACCACGGGGGCCTTGGGGCTCCCCCGTGGTCCCCAACATCATGGCCATGCCCCAGGCCAAAAAGGCTCAGGAGGGGGCCACTCAGCCCCCCTCCCTTTATTAAAAAAATAAAATGGAACAGCCGGGCCCCAGGGGATGGGTTTCTCTGGGCCAAAATCTGCCTGGGGAGAGGGGCTGCACGGCCCCCCTCCTTTAGAGGTTTTTAGTCAAATGAATTTCCTTAACTACCACATATCCCAGAATGCTTCATTGTGGGCTTAATGGGTATTTGTATATAAATATGGAAATTAAGAAGGGACTCACCCAATCATGATAAAGACCTACATACATATACACCCACTAACTTTGCACATGTATATATTTATCTATTATAATAATGTTTATTGTGCTTTTATTCATGTATATAAGGACTTTCAAAAATGTTTATTGTCTTTTAATTAACATGAGTGCTCTCTGAACGAAGTGAAATCAACATACTGCTAGAGATTAGTCTGTTTACCATGCCTATGCTCCATTATATCACATGATAAGATCACATGTTGGGTTTAAAAAATCATGAATGTATAGCGTTTCTTTATGTGAGCAAGGTCACAGGGTGACCCAAACATTATGGCATTAAGGAAGTGGTAAATCAAAAGATACTGCAAGAGAAGTGGAGTTTGTGCTCTGTTTTCAGAGCCGTCAGGCACAAGGGTGGTGAGAGCGATTTGGAAACCAATATATATGTTGTACTTTAGAGCCTGTACAAGGTCCCGTTTCGCAAGCAAGCTATATTACCCAGAATGCAGCATAACGTGGAGGTGGTTGTGTGCACTCGCAGGTATCACATGTCCTGGGAGGCGCATATAAGCTTCACCCTCTCAGGCACAGGTGCTTGACAACCTTCCCTTTGGATGGACCACGCCTCCCTTCAGCTGTGAATCATTTGTTCGACTGCGGTGGGGAATCTCCATGTAGCGTGTTACACTCTCGCTACTCTTTTTCTACAATCCCGGCCCTCATCTTCCCGACTACTCCCAGATTATATTTTGGGGACTTTCGTGCATGCCGCACTCCCGCGGCTTCCTGGTTTGCCCGCATTTTCAAAAATATTGCACCACTCGCGTCCTTTACGTGTGACGCGCCCGCGCACTTTCCTTTTTTATTAACACAGAGTAATGACGTGACCGCGATCTGGCGGCCGTTTCTTTTTCTCCCTGCCCATGAGAAGACTCAGTGCCTTGTGCTGCCTGGCTCTTATTTCTCCCTTTAGAGCAGCCTCATTTGTTTTGCTTTCTGGTTGCCTTCCCCCCCAGTAGCGCGTGTTGTGACTCTACAAGGGCTGACGCTTTGGATTACTCTTAGCCCTAAGAAGCTGCCTTTTGATATTGCATCACGTATAATTCATCGAGCTAAACTTTCATGGATTAAGCACCATCGAATTCTAGACGACCTTCCTGATCTGCTTTATAGCAGCACCTTTAAAAACCTGACGGTGAGTCTGGGAGAGCACACAACCAGGGAAGGGAATCAGTCTAGGGGGTAAAACATATTGAGGATTGGATAGTATAGAGGTCCCCTGAGGCTTGAGCAGGGTGGACGTTAACGTGCGATACGAGCGTGAGGTATTTGGTTGTTTTAAAAGTTTTTAAATCTTTTTAGGAAAAGGAGTGCGGGGACATTTTTATTCCGATTGCTGATTTGCACATTGCACATTGTTTATTGCTGCTTTGCACATTGCATCCCACCTACCTTGATCTGGGTTCTGTTCGCGCTAGAGCAAGGCCGCCATCTTGGAGGAAATCAGGTCGTCAAATCAGGTCGTCGCTCTAGGCGTTCTCTTTACCAGCTACTTAAACTGATGGCAGCGCGAGCGCGCGCAGCGGGCGCGCCACCGGCGCGCCGAGGTCGCGTCTAAGGCAAGCCCGTCTGCACCCGTTTGCGCGCGGCCCGCGCACCACGCCAGTCCCCCTGCCCGTTTTTCTCCGGAATCAACTAGATGCCAGATCTATTCAGGCGAGATTCTGTATGATCTTAACATCGGGGAGAATAACCCCCGGTGTAGATGCTTTTTTCCGGATGTCAAACCCATTCTGGATAATATCACTTGCCCTAACTGTGGAATTACGATACCACTGTATTACTCCAAGTTGTCTAACAACACAAAGACCAAAGCTAGGACAGAAAAAAGGAATGTTTTTAAATGTCTTTTATTGAACGCTAGATCACTGGTAAAACATAGTACTGAATGCGCCCACCTTGAGGAAAATGAAGCAATTAAGATCGCCTTCATAACGGAGTCATGGACAGACGAGGCCTCTGGTCCAGACATTGTGAAAGCCACACCCCCTGGGTATATTTGCCACACTCATAATAGATTAAACAAGAAGGGCGGGGGACTAGCAAAAATCTATCAAGACTCCATAAAAGCTACCTTCAACAGTTCCACTAACTCAGAGTGCGAGGCTTTAGATTTTTGCTTCTACCTTTCGTACCAATACTCGTTCAAAGGTACCCTGGTATATAGGCCTCCTGGCCCTAAAGCCCAGTTTACAACTCAGGCCAGCAGCTGCGTGGAAAACGAATTAGGAACAAGCTCATATTCAATACTAGGAGACTTTAATTTTCATCTAGAAGCCGAGGAAGACTCGGATACGAATAACCTTATTGACCTCATGAAGACGATCGATCTAAAACAATTAGTCAAGGGGCCCACACACAAGGCTGGTCACACCCTAGATGGCATATTTTCCAACAATGCACACGTCACTTTCACTAAAACCCTTGCTGTGACCTGATCAGACCACAAAGCAGTCAAATTTACAGTATCACCCCCAATGCATGGTGCTATTAAAACTACGGCTAATCACACAGATTATCTTCCATGGAAAAAAGTGAAGGCGGACGATTGAAATAATCGCCTTGTAAATACCTTTCCCACTATTCCCTTAGATTTGGATGCAGCAGTCCTTAACTATTCTAGGTGGTTAGATTCAGCATGTAATGAATTGGCCACTAAGAAAATTTGTCACAATTTTAGAGTTCGACCGTCGTCTCCCTGTTACACGCAAGAGCTAAGAGAACATTAACGCTGCTGCAAACAATTAGAAAGAACGTGGCGAAGCAAATACAACATACAGGACAAAAACCTTTACAAAATTAGCCTGAACCACTATAAACAACTTCTTCTAAAAACTAAACAAGAGTTTTATTCTTCTAAAATAAATGAGGCAAGAAACTCAACTAAAGAACTATTTAAAACGGTTAAAATTCTTGCAGACCCTATTTCTCCCCCGATAGAAGCAAGCCAAGAACTTTGTGACAAAATTGCCAATTTTTTCTTCGAGAAGGTTGCAACTATCTTCTCTACTTTTACTCATTCCTCAAATGGTACATCCATACTAGGGTCGGTAGATGTAAACTGTCTTGATAATAATAATGCGGTGCTTTTCAATTTTGCACCTGTTTCCGTCACCGACGTTCATAAACTACTGGAGGCAACTAGATCAGTTTCCCCCATGGATCCTTGTCCCTTATCAGTACTGAAGCTGGCCTCAGAACCGGTCTCAGAAATCCTTACGCCCATCATTAATACAATATTCGCAAATGGATACTTCCCCAAAATATGGAAATCAGCATCCATCCTTCCAATATTGAAAAAGCCACAGTTGGATCCCAAGGAACCAAATAACTTTAGACCAATATCCAGGCTCCCACTACCTGCTAAGATAATTGAAAAAATAATGAATATACAACTCAGTAGATTCTTGGAAGAAGGCCAGGTATTGGACCCCACACAGTATGGTTTCAGAGCGGGACATAGCACTGAATCTGCGCTTCTCAAGTCAACTGAGGAAATTAGAACTATTTTAGATCAAGGAGGAAAGGCCGCGATGATTATGCTGGATCTGTCTGCGGCCTTTGACACGGTCCACCATGGATTATTGATGGACCGGTTACATGACATCGGAGTCAAAGGGAAAGCTTGGAGGCTGATTAAGTCTTTCCTAGCTGACATAATACAAGCAGTCATGCTGGGAGACATTACTGCCAAGGCTTTCTTTCTACCATGTGGTGTTCCACAGGGATCGTCCATCAGTCCCACACTCTTTAATGTCTATGTAAAACACCTGACACCCCTGGTCGAATCCTTTGGGTACGATCTTACTTCCTACGCAGATGACACTCAGATTGTTGTCTCTATACTCCCCGGAGGACATTCAAACATAGCAGTAGAATTTAAGGAGTGTATGTTGGCAGTGGGCAGCTGGATCACCCAGAACTGCCTCAAGCTAAACTCCAATAAAACTGGTGCTGTTTGGAAACGATCCAAACTTCTGGACTCCAACTTGGTGGCCAGAATCATTGGGCCCACTGCCAACACCCTGTATAAAAGTTAAGAACTTGGGTATCATCATTGATAACAAACTCTTGTTTAAGGACCAAGTCAATGCAGTAGTCTCTTCGACATCGTACACTTTGCGATCCTGTAAAAAGATACTGCCTCTTCTTCCCAAAGAGTCTCAAAGGATGATTATCTCTGCCCTGGCGTTATCAAAACTAGACTATTGTAATAGTCTTTATCTTAACATTCAGGAGGGATTACAGAGAAAACTACAGCTACTGCAAAATGCTGCAGCAAGACTGATATCCGGTATCCCTAAATATGCCTCTATCTCGGCGGAGATCAAAAAATTGCATTGGCTGCCTGTAAATAAACGAGTACTGTTTAAAGCTATGTGCATCACGCACAGAGCCTTATATAGAAGTGGACCCCACCACTTGATAAGGCACTTTCAATGGTACACACCGTAAAGAAACCTGTGGTCCTTAGAGGCCAAATTAGTTTCAGTCCCCAGGGTAAAAAAAGCGAATTGAGGCGGGCGAACTTTCCTAGCAAAAGCAACCAAGGCATGGAACTCACTGCCACCTTTCCTTAGACATATCTCCAACCACCTGGAATTCAGGAAGGCACTCAAGACCAGTCTGTTTGCCTTTTGAGTTTTCTACCCCGGTCTCAGACTAAGGACGGACCCCTTTGCAATAGCGCCAGGACACCTTCAGGTATTAGCCGCGCTCTACAAAAATTTATAACATAACATATAACTAACTAGGTCATACATCATTAACTAGGGTTAGACATTACTTATCTAGTATTCCTTTTTCTTTTTATTAGGAAACCCTCACTCCTGAAAGCCTTGAACCGACCGTTTCTCGCCTGCGCTCTGGTGGTCCTACACTGTCTCTTCTCTTCCATCAGGGTTGTTGACCGGTTTTCTGGTTGTATTCGAATCTGGTGGTACCCTGGGGGGAGAGTAGAGATACTTCTTCGCTACCGAGGATTCGGATATCTGCGGCTTGGAGGTCGCACCCTGACAATATATATATATATATATATATATATATATATATATATATATATATATATATATATATATATATATATATATATATATATATATATATTATCTACTGGCGGTCGCCAGTAGATAGTTATAGTTAGGACTAGGCCTGGGCGTAGTTCGCGAAGTAGCACTTCGCGAAGCTACGCAAAGTGAAGTTCGCACTACGCGAGCTACGCGTAGCACTTCGCGAACTGCGTAGTACCTTGTTCGCACTGTGCCAGATGTCGTTTTCAATGATTGCACAGTGCGGACAAGCAACCGGCACTGTGCAATCATTGAAAATGGCATCTTGCACAGTGCGAGCTGTAGTTTTCTGCTGCTCGAGTAGATTTTTACTCGAGCTTCAGCTTTCTCAACGCGAACTGGTAGTTTCTCATCGCGAGCGGTCGCGAGCATACGCGACCACTCGCAATGAGAAACCTGACCTCCTCGCGTTGGGAATCTCGCCGGGAGGTTTATTTTCCATGCTCGGGATCGCCAACTTGAAGTTGCTGATCGCGAACAAGGAAAAAGTCTCGCCGGGATGTCATTTTGCTTGCTCGCGGTCGCCAACTTGACGTTGAGGACCGCGAGCAAGCAAAAAATGACCGCAGCACTACGCAGCACTACGCTACGCGTGTTCGCACTGTGCTACGTGCAGTTCGCGTAGTGCGAAGTAGCGCGAACTTCGCAAACTACGCGAGCGTAGCGTAGTGCTTCGCCCAGGCTTAGTTAGGACCGTGTTTCCATAGGAAATCCGCAACATTCTATTTGGAATAACTTTGGCGCCGGTTGACGAATCCTCGCGAAATTTTCAAAATAGGTGGGGCGCTCCGCTCCGCTCCTACCCTGAAAGTAGGCCTGGGCAAAAATTTCGTTCCGTTCGCGGAAATTGCGATAATTTGACATTTTTGCGTTCTGCGGAGAGCGCGAAAATGTCAAAAATTCCGGTTTCCGCAGCTTGGCGATAATTTGTTTCTTGCTCGCGCTGTAAAATGATACATTCTCGCGCGCGCGCGATCGCCTTACCTGAATCCCTGCGTTCGCCGACAAGTTTTCTTGATCCGGTCGCGTTCTCCATGAGATGTTGTATTGTTTTTAGCCATTTGCGCTGTCTCGCGACAGTTCGCGCCCGCAGTGACGTCATGCGTCGCGCGATCACGTCTTTCTTCTCGCGATCATGCACCGCGAGAACAACTCAAAACAAGATGGCCGCGCCCGCAAGCAACCACATGGGTAAGTTGGCGACCCGCAACCATGCAGAAAATCTCGCGAACATGCCGGAAAAAAACTTCCGCATCTTCGCGATATTTCTGCTTGTTTGCGATAATTTTAAACATTCTCGCGATAATTTGCGAAGGTTAATTCCGCAAATTCCGCCCACCCCTAGTACTTGGGCCTCCCACACGAGTGAGGCACCGTTTTTATCGGGAGACCCGGGGGAACGCTGGGTGTTAGGAAATTTGTGTCAGCCCGGTGATGCCACAACTTTCCCACACAAAAATGTGTGAAAAGGTGATTTTTTCAGCTAAATTTGCGGATTGCAGGGCATTCTGGGTAAGGAAACGATGAGGGATCCACACATGCCATACCTCCCTGGAATTCCTGGGTGTCTAGTTTTCAGAAATGTGTGGGTATGATAGGTTTCCCTAGGTGGCTGCAGAGCATCGGGCCAAATACCCAAGTGACCCCCCTTGCAAAACCAGGTCGTTTTGAGATAGGCAATTTTCATGTCGCCTCACTACGTTGTGGGCCCTTGCCTGTTGCGCGTACTTGGGCCTCCCACACGAGTGAGGCACCGTTTTTATCGGGAGACCCAGGGGAACACTGGGTGGTAGGAAATTTGTGTCAGCCCGGTGATGCCACAACTTTCCCACACAACAATGTGTGAAAAAGGTGATTTCTTCAGCTAAATTTGAGGTTTGCAGGGCATTCTGGCTAAGGAAACGTTGGGGGATCCACGCAAGCTATACCTTCCTGGAATCCCCCGGATGTCTAGTTTTCAGAAATGTGTAGGTTTGGTAGGTTTCTGTAGGTGGCTGCTGAGCACCGGGCCAAAAACCCAAGTTACCCTCCTTGCAAAACCAGGTCGTTTTGAGATAGGCAATTTTCATGTCGCCTCACTACGTTGTGGGCCCTTGCCTGTCTCGGGTACTTGGGCCTCCCAAACGAGTGAGGCACCGTTTTTATCGGGAGACCTGGGGGAACGCTGGGTGGTAGGAAATTTGTGTCAGCCCAGTGATGCCACAACTTTCCCACACAACAATGTGTGAAAAAGGTGATTTTTTCAGCTAGATTTGAGGTTTTTAGGGCATTCTGGGTAAGGAAACATTGGGGATCCACGCAAGCCATACCTCCCTGGAATCCCCCGGGTGTCTAGTTTTCAGAAATGTGTGGGTTTGGTAGGTTTCCCTAGGTGGCTGCAGAGCATCGGGCCAAAAAACCAAGTGACACCCCTTGCAAATCCAGGTCGTTTGGAGATAGGCAATTTTCATGTCACCTCACTACGTTGTGGGCCCTTGCCTGTCACGGGTACTTGGGCCTCCCACACGAGTGAGGCACCGTTTTTATCGGGAGACCCGGGGGAACGCTGGGTGTTAGGAAATTTGTGTCAGCCCAGTGATGCCACAACTTTCCCACACAAAAATGTGTGAAAAGGTGATTTTTTCAGCTAAATTTGCGGATTGCAGGGCATTCTGGGTAAGGAAACGTTGAGGGATCCACGCAAGCCATACCTCCCTGGAATTCCTGGGTGTCTAGTTTTCAGAAATGTGTGGGTATGGTAGGTTTCCCTAGGTGGCTGCAGAGCATCGGGCCAAATACCCAAGTGACCCCCCTTGCAAAACCAGGTCGTTTTGAGATAGGCAATTTTCATGTCGCCTCACTACGTTGTGGGCCCTTGCCTGTTGCGGGTACTTGGGCCTCCCGCACGAGTGAGGCACCGTTTTTATCGGGAGACCCGGGGGAACACTGGGTGGTAGGAAATTTGTGTCAGCCCGGTGATGCCACAACTTTCCCACACAAAAATGTGTGAAAAAGGTGATTTTTTCAGCTAAATTTGAGGTTTGCAGGGCATTCTGGGTAAGGAATCGTTGGGGTATCCATGCAAGCTATACCTTCCTGGAATCCCCCGGGTGTCTAGTTTTCAGAAACGTGTAGGTTTGGTAGGTTTCTGTAGGTGGCCGCTGAGCACCGGGCCAAAAACCCAAGTTACCCCCTTGCAAAACCAGGTCGTTTTGAGATAGGCAATTTTCATGTCGCCTCACTACGTTGTGGGCCCTTGCCTGTCGCGGGTACTTGGGCCTCCCACACGAGTGAGGCACTGTTTTTATTGGGAGACCTGGGGGAACGCTGGGTGGTAGGAAATTTGTGTCAGCCCAGTGATGCCACAACTTTCCCACACAACAATGTGTGAAAAAGGTGATTTTTTCAGCTAGATTTGAGGTTTTTAGGGCATTCTGGGTAAGGAAACATTGGGGATCCATGCAAGCCATACCTCCCTGGAATCCCCCAGGTGTCTAGTTTTCAGAAATGTGTGGGTTTAGTAGGTTTCCCTAGGTGGCTGCCGAGCACCGGGCCAAAAACCCAAGTGACCCCCTTGCAAAACTAGGTCGTTTTGTGAGAGGCAATTTTCATGTCGCCTTACTACGTTGTGGGCCCTTGCCTGTCGCGGGTACTTGGGCTTCCCACACGAGTGAGGCACCGTTTTTATCGGGAGACCCGGGGGAACGCTGGGTGGTAGGAAATTTGTGTCAGCCCGGTGCTGCCACAACTTTCCTACACAAAAATGTGAGAAAAAGGTGATTTTTCCAGCTAATTGTGAGGTTTGCAGGGCATTCTGGGTATGGAAACGTTGGGGGATCCACGCAAGCCATACCTCCCTGGAATCTCCCGGGTGTCTAGTTTTCAGAAATATGTGGGTTTGGTAGGTTTCCCTAGTTGGCTGCCGAGCATCGGGCCAAAAACCCAAGTGACCCCCCTTGCAAATCCAGGTCGTTTTGAGATAGGCAGTTTTCATGTCGCCTCACTACGTTGTGGGCCCTTGCCTGTCACGGGTACTTGGGCCTCCCACACGAGTGAGGCACCGTTTTTATTGGGAGACCCGGGGGAACGCTGGGTGTTAGGAAATTTGTGTCAGCTCGGTGATACCACAACTTTCCTACACAAAAATGTGTGAAAAAGCTGATTTTTTTCAGCTAAATTTGCGGATTGCAGGGCATTCTGGGTAAGGAAACGTTGAGGGATCCAGGCAAGCCATACCTCCCTGGAATTCCCGGGTGTCTAGTTTTCAGAAATGTGTGGGTTTGGTAGGTTTCCCTAGGTGGCCGCAGAGCATCGGGCCAAATACCCAAGTAACCCCCCCTGCAAAACCAGGTCGTTTTGAGATAGGCAATTTTCATGTCGCCTCACTACGTTGTGGGCCCTTGCCTGTTGCGGGTACTTGGGCCTACCACTCGAGTGAGGCACCGTTTTTATCGGGAGACCTGGGGGAACTCTGGGTGGTAGGAAATTTGTGTCAGCCCGGTGATGCCACAACTTTCCCATACAAAAATGTTTGAAAAAGGTGATTTTTTCAGCTAAATTTGAGGTTTGCAGGGCATTCTGGGTAAGGAAACGTTGGGGGATCCACGTAAGGCATACCTCCCTGGAATGCCCCGGGCGTCTAGTTTTCAGAAATGTGTGGGTTTGGTAGATTTCCCTAGATAGCCGCCAAGCCCGGGGCCAAAAACTCATGGGACCCCCTTTGCAAAACCAGGTTGTTTTGTGATAGGTAATGTTATGTCTCCTCAATTGGTTTTGGGCTCTTGCCTGACGCGGGCACTAGGCCTACCCATGCAAGTGAGGTACCATTTTTCTCGGAAGACTTTGGGGAACGCGTGGTGGGTGGAATTTTGTGGACCCACGCAGATTCCAGAACTTTCCAGCACAGAAATGTGAGGAAAATTTGTTATTTTGGACACATTTTTAGGTTTGCAATGGATTCTGGGTAACAGAACCTGGTGAGAGCCAATCAAGTCACCCCATCCTGGATTCCCCTCGGTGTCTAGTTTTAAAAAATGTACAGGTTTGCTAGGTTTTCCTACGTGCCAACTGTGCTAGGGCCTAAAATCCACAGGTATGCACATTGCTAAAAAAAAGTCGGAGCCCAGTGGGCTTTCTGCCACCCTGGGGGGGAATCGGGGAAGGGGGTTTCATCCCGATATGCCCCTAAAGGGGCAGAAAGACTGTGGGTATTTTTTGTGCGGGTGGGGGCATTGGTATGACCCTTTTGGGCAGCCCCCACCCCCATGCATAAAAGGGGGCAGATCAGGGGCCGCTGCCGCCAACTGCCCTCCCAGGGTGCGGAAAGACTGGAGTTTCTCTCTGGGTGGGGTGGGGGTATTGTCATGCCCATTTTGGGGAGCCCCTACCCCTACACTAATAAAACAAAAAAATCCATGGTTTCTAGTGGGCTTTCTGCGCCCCCGGGGGGGCAGATTGGGGGCTACAGCTCCCATCTGCCTCCTGGGGGCAGAAAGACTGTCGTTTTTGTGGGGGGGGAGGGTGGGGGCATTGGCGTGCCCATTTCGGGCAGCCCACACCCTAAAAACCATTGCGCAAAAAAAATCCCTGGTGGATAGCGGGGCTTTCTGCCCCTCTGGGGGGGGCAGATTGAGGGCTCCTGCCCCATCTGTCCCCCAGGGGGGGCAGAAAGGATGTAATTGTGGGGGGGAATGGGGCATTGGCGTGCCCGTTTTGGGCAGCCTCCACCATAAATAAAATCTATCACCCTAAAAAAAATTGCGCGAAAAAAATCCCTGGCGTCAAGTGGGCTTTCCGTCCCCCCGAAGGGGCAGATTAGGGGCCAATGCCCCATCTGCCCCCAGAGGGGGCAGAAAGACTAATGATTGCGGGGGGTGGGGGCATGGGCATGCCTGGTTTGGGCAGCCCCACCCTTATTTTTACTTTCTAAAAAGATCCCTGGTGTCTAGTGGGCTTTCCGCCCCCTGAAAGGGCAGATTAGGGGCCAATGCCCCATCTGCCCCCCAGGGGAGGTAGAAAGGCTGTAATGGTGGTGGGTGGGTGGGTGGGGGCATTGGCGTGCTTGTTTCGGGCAGCCCCCACCCTAAAAAAAACCTAAAAACTAATCCCTGGTATTTAGTGGGCTCTCTGCCCCCCGAAGGGGCAGATCAGGGGCCAATGCCCCATCTGCCCCCCGGGGGAGCAGAAAGACTGTAGTAATTGGGGGGTGGAGTGGGGGCATGGGCCTGCCCGTTTTGGGCAGCCCCCAACCCTATTTTTTTTTTTTTTAAATTCCCTGGTGTCTAGTGGGCTTTTTGGCCCCCGGGGGGGGGCAGATTGGGGGCCAATGCCCCATCTGAGGCTGTAATGGTGGTGGGTGGGACTCGTCATGGGCACACGAGAACTGTGTGCCATGACGAGTCCAGCTCGTCATGGGCATACAAGGGGTTAAGTGAGTGGGGAGGATACATTTTAGGAATATTTGTAAGAATGCAATTACTATACTCAGTACTGAAGATGACTAGAGATTTAGCAATATCTCTGAGATCTTGTTCCAAAATAAAGTGCTTTATCCCATGGAAGAATATCAGCGTACAGTTTATGTTTTTTGGCCATTAGGTTAATATGTTTGCGGAGGGTGATGTGCCTATCTATCTGCAAATTGAGATACTTAGATCAACTAGTGGTGGTCCGTGTTAATTCAAAGATAATTGTGGAATTCAAGTAGGTTGGGACCGGGTTAGAGATTAGGGGGAAGATGTATCATTGTAGCAGATTGCAAGTCCTTAATAGTGATTTTTAGGGAATTGCTATTAACGATTTGCAAAATGCTATGTAGGTAGGAATTGCAATAATTTTGGGAATTCCTACACATTCCTTATTGGCGACTTGCAAATTGTGAGTCGCAAATAAGGAATGGCTTCCCATTCATTCCTATAGGCCAAGAGGCCCATAGGAATGAATGGGAATTGGGTGCGCAATTTGTGAGTACTCAATAGGTACTCACAAACTGCACACACAAATTCAAGGGTGCAAGGGTTCCTAAAGGACACCCTGTTGCACCCCTGAAATTTGCATGAGTGCACATGTGGTGCACATACATGCCCCAAGGGAATTTATGTGGGCCACATGGTACTTTGAAAAATGCATAAAAATGCATTTTCCAAGGAAATCGCAATTTACCACCAATCTGAAGTTGTTGGTAATTTGCGATTCCTTAGAGCAAAATCGCAATTTGCGGTGTCTACGAGAATAGCATTTAGGGAATCGCAAATTGCGATTCTCTAAATGCTTGTGCAAAATAGGGAATCGCAAATTTTGCGATTCCTTATTTGCGAGTGGGTTTCTACTTACCTGCATTGCACAAAGCTAAATTGAGATTGCAAAAGCTGAAATTCTGCCAATTTCAGCATTTGCGATTGCAATTTAGTTTGATACGTCCGGCCCTAAGTACCCTGAGATGTAACAAAATCTGTTTTGTTGGGGGTTACATTTAGACCTGCATTAATATAAACATTAAAATAACACTAAAGTACAATAAGATAATCAACATGTGAAGCCTTAACCCCTTCAGTGCCCATGACGAGCTGGACTCGTCATGGGCTGCGGTGGCGCTGTGCCCATGACGAGTCCAGCTCGTCATGAACTCCGCCCGCTAATAAAAAGCGCGGCACTGGGCGGGGAAAGGGGCGGGCATGCAAGGGGTTAATGAAGAGTTAAATAACAAATACAAAACTGACCTTTGACACATAGACATATAATGATATAAAAAGAAAGCTATTAATAATGTGTTTGAGCTGTTACCTAGTCCTCAATGAGTTTAAAAGGGCATCATACTGCCTATCACAACCACTTAAGAGGAACCTTATTATTAAAGCAGTGGCACACATACACCATTATGCCACCTTCAGCTCTTTGGAGAACAACACCTTCCACCGTACACTACCTAGGGTTGCAGGGTAGATTATTTCGCACTATTGCATCTGGCTTTCAGCAGTGGCAGTTGAGGATTCGGGTGGAGCCAGTGGAGGAAGTGGGTGGAGCCGGGGTAGGTGGGTGTGGCCTCCTAAAAACAATTTGAGCACCTGCACTTAATAGTTTACAAATTAAGCACAGATAGATAGATAGATAGATAGATAGATAGATAGATAGATAGATAGATAGATAGATAGATAGATAGATAGATAGATAGATAGATAGATAGATAGATAGATAGATAGATAGATAGATAGATAGATAGATAGATAGATAGATATAAGGAGTCAGAATTAATAGCACCTGACAATATTATAATAAGCATTTGCAATTCAATAGGTCTCACATTTGTCATAGTTAGAGCAATTGGTGTTGCAAATTACGATATATTTTATCTATGTGCTTTCATTTGGTGTTTCGTGTGTAGTGGATGTATGAACAGAGACACAGCTGCAGCACTGCTAGACGGCTTAGAATGAGGAATTACCAATGGGACCAGAGAAGAAGGTGGAGGACTGTCTAGAGGACTTCGAATGATGAATTGCGGATTAAACCAGTGAAGTAGGTAGCAGCACTATATAGAGGACTTAGAATATGGAATTACCGACGGGACGAGAGATGCAGCTAGCAGCCCTGCCCTGAGGACTTAGAATAAGGAATTCCTGTCATGACCAAAGATGCAGCTGCAGCACTGGCTAGATTACGTAGAATGCCGAATTACCAATGAGACAAGAGATGCAGCAAGCAGCACTGCTTAGAGGACTAAGAATGAGGAATTTCCACTATGATCAGAGAGACAGCTGCAGCACTGCCTAGAGGATTTAGAATGGGGGAGTCCCGACTGGACCAGAGAAACAGCTAGCAGTACTGCCTAGTGAACTGAGAATGAGGAATCACCACTGGGTAAGGAGACACAGCTGCAGCACTGCCTAGAAGACTTAAAATGTGGGAATTACCAACAGGATAAGATAGCAGCACTGTCTAGAGGACATAGAATGAGTAATTACCACTGGGACCACAGAAGCAGCTAGAAGAACTGTCTAGAAGACTTAGAATGAGGAATGACCACTGGAGCCAGAGAAGCAGCACTGCCTAGAGGACTTAGAATAAGTAATTCCCAGCAGAATCAAGAGGCAGCTGCACCATTGCCTAGAGGACTTGAAATGAGGAATTACCAATTAGCCCAGAGAAGCAGATAGCAGCACTGCCTTGAGAATAAGTATGACAAATTACTACTGTGATCAGAGACACAACTTCAGCACTGCCTAGAGGATTTAGATTGGGGAGTTACTGACTGTACCAGAGAAGCGGCTAGCTCCCTGTCCAAAGGACTAAGAATGAGGAATTATCAACAGGACCAGAGAAGCATCTGTCATAACTGCCTAGAGAACTAAGAATGAGGAATCAACGCTGGGAACAGAGACACAGATGCAGCACTGTCTAGATGACTTAAAATGTAGGAATTACTTACAGGACCAGCTAACAGCACTGTCCAGAGGACTTAGAATGAGGCATTACCACTGGAACCAGAGAATCAGCTAGCAGCACTGTCTGAAGGACTTAGAATGAGTAGTTACCACTGGGGACGGAGAAGTAGCTAGCAGCCCTGCCTAGATGACTGCAGCTGTGTCCCTGCCGTGAGCAGAGACACAGCTGCAGCACTGCCTAGAGGACTTAGAATATGGAATTACTGACGGGACCAGAGAAGTCTCAAGCAGCACTGCCTACAGGGCTAAGAATTAGGAAATACCACTGGGACCAGGGAAACAGCTAGCAACACTGGATAAAGGACTAATAATGAGGAATTACCACTGGGAACAGAGACGCAGATGCAGCACTGCCTGGAAGACTAAAGACTAAGAATGGGTAATTATCACTGAGAACAGAGAGACAGCTGCAGCACTGCCTAGAAGACTTAGAATGGAGGAGTTTCTGATAGTACGAGAGAAGAAGCTAGCAGCACTATCTGGTGGACTTAGAATGGGGGAATTACCGATGAGACCAGAGAAGCAGCTAGCCTAATTTCCTAGAGCACTAAGAACGAGGAATAAACGCTGGGACCAAAGACACAGATGTAGCACTGCCTTGAGGATGTAAAATGTGGGAATTACCGACACGACCAGAGTAGCAGCTAGCAGCACTGTCTAGAAGACTTAGAATGAGGAATTACCAACATGACCAGAAAAGCAGCTAGCAGCACTGTCTAAAGGCCTTGGAATGAGGAATTACCACTGTGACCAGAGAAAATGTTGCAGCACTGCCTTGAGGACTTAGAATGTGGAATTACCGACGTGACCAGAGAAGCATCTAGCAGCACTGCCTAGAGGACTAAGAATGAGGAAATACCACTGGGACCAGGGAAATAGCTAGCACCACTGGATAAAAGACTAAGAATGAGGAATTACCATTAGGAACAAAGACGCAGCTGCAGCACTGCCCAGAAGACTAAGAATGGGGAATTACCCCTGGGAACAGAGAAAAAGCTGCAGCACTGCCTAGAGGACTTTGAATGGAGGAGTTACCGACACTACGAGAGAAGCAGCTGGCAATACTGTCTGTAGGCCTTCGAATGGCGGAATTATTGATGAGACCAGAGAAGCAGCAAGCAGCACTGTCTGGAGGACGTAAAATGAAGAATTACCACTGGGAACAGAGACACAGCTGCAGCACTGCCTAGAGGACTTAGAATGGAGGAGTTACCAACAGTATGAGAGACGCAGCTAGCAGCACTGTCTAGAGGACTTAGAATGGAGGAATTGCCAATGAGATCAGAGAAGCAGCTAGCAGCACTATCTAGAGGACTTAGAATGAGGTATTACCTCTGGGAACAAAGACACAGCTGCAGCACTGCCTAGAGGACTTAGAGTGAGGAATTACCACTGACACCAGAGTAGCAGCTATCAGTACTTCCTACAGGTCTGAGAATGAGGAATTACTGACTAGACCAGAGAAGCAGCCAGCAACACTGTCTAGAGGACTTAGAATGAGGAATTCCTGACAGGACCAAAGATGCAGCTGCAGCACTGCCTAGAGGACTTGAAATGGGGAATTAACAATGAGACCAGAGAAGCCGGTAGCAGTACTGCCTTGAGACTAGGATAGAGGAATTACCACTATGATCAGAGACACAGCTTCAGCACTTACTAGAGGATTTTAGAATAGGAGTGTCACTGAGTGGACCAAAGAAGCATCTAGCTGCACTGTCTAGAGGACTAAGAATGAGGAATTATCAACAAGACCAGAGAAGCAGCTAGCTTAACTGCATAGAGCACTAAGAATGGGGAATCAACAATGGGAACAGAGACACCGATGTAGCACTGCCAGAGGACTTAAAATGTGGAAATTACTGACAGGACTAGAGTAGCAGCTAGCAGCACTTTCTGGAGGACTTAGAATGAGGAATTACCACTGGAACCAGAGAAGCAGCCAGCAGCACTGTCTAGAGAATTCAAAATGAGGAAATACCACTGGTGCCAGAGAATTAACTAGCAGCCCTACCTAGACGACTTAGAATGAGGAAATCCTGACAGGACCAAAGATGCAGCTGCAGCAATGACTAGAGGACTTGACATGAGGAATTACCAATAGGACCAGATAAGCAGGTAACAGCACTGCCTTGAGACTAAGAATGAGGAACTACCACTGTGATCAGAGACACAACTTCAGCACTGCCTAGAGGACTTTGAATCGGGGAGTTACTGACTGGACCAGAGAAACAGCAAGCAGCACAGTCTGGAGGACGTAAAATGAGGAATTCCCACTTGAAACAGAGACACAGCTGCAGCACTTCCTAAAGGACTAAGAATGGGTTATTACCACTGGGAACAGAGACACAGCTGCAGCACTGCCTAGAGGACTTAGAATGGAGGAGTTACCAACAGTAAGAGAGAAGCAGCTAGCAGCACTGTCTAGAGGACTTAGAATGGAGGAATTGCCAATGAGGTCAGAGAAGCAGCTAGCAGCACTGTCTAGAGGAATTAGAATGAGGTATTACCTCTGGGAACAAAGACACAGCTCCAGCACTGCCTAGAGGACTTAGAGTGAGGAATTACCAATGAGACCAGAGTGGCAGCTATCAGTACTTCCTAGAGGTCTGAGAATGAGGAACTACTGACTGGACCAGAGAAGCAGCCAGCAACACTGGCTAGAGGACTTAGAATGAGGAATTCCTGACATTGCCAAAGCTGCAGCTGCAGCACTGCCTAGAGGACTTATGAGGAATTAACAATGAGACCAGAGAAGCATGTAGCAGCACTGCCTACAGACTATGAATGAGGAATTACCACTATGATCAGAGACACAGCTTCAACACTAACTAGAGGATTTAGAACAGAAGAGTCACTAAGTGGACCAGAGAAGCAGCTAGCTGCACTGTCTAGAGGACTAAGAATGAGGAATTATCAACAAGACCAGAGAAGCAGCTAGCTTAACTGCCTAGAGCACTAAGAATGGGGAATCAACACTGGGAACAGAGACACCAATACAGCACTGCCTAAAGAACTTAAAATGTGGGAATTACTGACAAGACCAGAGTAGAAGCTAGCAGCACTGTCTAGAGAACTTAGAATGAGGAATTACCACTGGAACCAGAGAAGCAGCCAGCAGCACTGTCTAGAGAATTCAAAATGAGGAATTACCAGTGGTGCCAGAGAAGGAGCTAGCAGCCCTGCCTAGACGACTTAGAATGAGGAAATCCTGACAGGACCAGAGATGCAGCTGCAGCAATGACTAGAGGACTTGCAATGAGGAATTACCAATAGGACCAGAAAAGCAGGTAACAGCACTGCCTTGAGACTAAGAATGAGGAATTACCACTGTGATCAGAGACACAACTTCAGCACTGTCTAGAAGATTTTGAATCGGGGAGTTACTGACTGGACCAGAGAAGAAGCTAGCTGCACTGTGTAGTGGACAAAGAATGAGAAATTATCAACAGGACCAGAGAAGCAGCTAGCATAACTTCCTAGAGCACTAGGAATGAGGAATCAACACTGGAAACAGAGACAAATATGCAGCACTGCCTAGAGGACTTAAAATGTGGTAATTACCGACAAGACCAGAGTAGCAGCTAACAGCACTGTTTAGACGACATTGAATGAGGCATTACCACTGGGACCAGAGTAGCATCTATCAGTTCTTTCTAGAGGACTTAGAATGAGGAATTACTGACGGGACCAGAGAAGCAGCTAGCAGCACTTCCTAAAGGACTAAGAATGGTCTATTACCACTGGGAACAGAGACACAGCTGCAGCACTGCCTAGAGGACTTAGAATGGACAAGTTACCAACAGTAAGAGAGAAGCAACTAGCAGCACTGTCTAGAGGACTTAGAATGAGGTATTACCACTGGGAACAAAGACACAGCTCCAGCACTGCCTAGAGGACTTAGAGTGAGGAATTATCACTGAGACCAGAGTGGCAGCTGTCAGTACTTCCTAGAGGTCTGAGAATGAGGAACTACTGACTGGACCAGAGAAGCAGCCAGCAACACTGTCTAGAGGACTTAGAATGAGGAATTCCTGACAGGTCCACAGATGCAGCTGCAGCACTGCCTAGAAGACTTATGAGGAATTAACAATGAGACCAGAGAAGCATGTAGCAGCACTGCCTAGAGACTATGAACGAGGAATTACCACTATGATCAGAGACACAGCTTCAGCACTAACTAGAGGATTTAGAACAGAAGAGTCACTGAGTGGACCAGAGAAGCAGCTAGCTGCACTGCCTAGAGCACTAAGAATGGGGAATCAACACTGGGAACAGAGACACCAATACAGCACTGCCTAGAGGACTTAAAACGTGGGAATTACTGACAAGACCAGAGTAGAAGCTAGCAGCACTGTCTAGAGAACTTAGAATGAGGAATTACCACTGGAACCAGAGAAGCAGCCAGCAGCACTGTCTAGAGAATTCAAAATGAGGAATTACCACTGGTGCCAGAGAAGGAGCTAGCAGCCCTGCCTAACAGGACCAAAGATGCAGCTGCAGCAATGACTAGAGGACTTGAAATGAGGAATTACCAATAGGACCAGAGAAGCAGGTAACACCACTGCCTTGAGACTAAGAATGAGGAATTACCACTGTGATCAGAGACACAACTTCAGCACTGTCTAGAAGATTTTGAATCGGGGAGTTACCTGCTGGACCAGAGAAGAAGCTAGCTGCACTGTGTAGTGGACAAAGAATGAGGAATTATCAACGGGACCAGAGAAGCAGCTATCACAACTGCCTAGAGCACTAGGAATGAGGAATCAACACTGGAAACAGAGACAAATATGCAGCACTGCCTAGAGGACTTAAAATGTGGTAATTACTGACAGGACCAGAGTAGCAGCTAACAGCACTGTTTAGACGACATTGAATGAGGCATTACCACTGGGACCAGAGTAGCATCTCTCAGTACTTTCTAGAGGACTTAGAATGAGGAATTACTGACGGGACCAGAGAAGCAGCTAGCAGCACTTTCTAGAGGACTTGTAATGAGGAATTACCGACGGGACCAGAGAAGCAGCTAGCAGCACTGCCTCGATGACTATAAATGAGGAATTTCCACTAGGACTAGAGAAGCATCTGCAGAACTGCCAAGAAGACTTAGAATGAGGAATAAAGAATTGGCACTGGTACCAGGGAAGCAGCTTGCAGCACTTCCAAGAGTACTAAGATTGAGGAGTTACGAATGTGACCAGAGACATGACTGCAACACTGCCTAGAGGGCTAAGAATTTGGAATTACCACTGGGACCAGAGAAGCAGCTAGCAGCACTGGTTAGATGATTAAGAATTAGGAATTACCATTGGAAACAGAGACACAGCTGCAGCACTGTCTAGAGGACTAAGAATAAGGAATTACCACTGGCACCAGAGAAGCAGCTGTAGCCCTGTGTATATGACTAAGAATGAAGAACCACCCTTGGGACAAGAGACGCGGCTATCAGCACTGGCTAGAGGACTAAGAATGAGGAATTACCACTAGGAACAGAGATGTCTCAGGGCAAGATGGCGGCCGGTATGGCAGTCAAGTGAGCTGACCACCCATTCTCTCCTGCTCTGACCTGTCTACAACAGCGATCTTGGACATTGTTTCTAATGAAACCTGTCTGTTCGACGGAATAAGCCTACTATCAGTACTTTCCTCATGCTTTGATTTTGGTGCCGGTCTGTTTGGATACTCTGGAGGTCCTGGCTCTGGTTGTGGGGGGTTCAACTCCCCTGCCGACTGGCTTGTAGAAGACTTCTTCATCTGGTGGCTCCAGCACCTCCCTCGGCTGCTTCCGTTGAATCGGCTGAAGCGATGGCTCCGAAGACCGGCTGTAAGGGAGTCAGGGGATGCGGAGCACAGACTGGTACCGAAGGCACCGGAAGACCTGACCCTGCTCCCGCTGCGCTTGCGGAAAGTGGTGGAGGTGCTGTGGTAGTAAGCAGCCGATCCGGAATGGAGACGTGGGATGCAGGTGAGCAGCAGAAACTTGTGAAAAATGGGGCTGTTACACGCAGCAAGCAATCTGTGCCTGCGATATTCAAAGCCCAGGCAGTAAGAAGCAAAGGTACTAGCAATCCCTCTGGCGATGTCGGAATATCTCCCACGGGAAAAATAAAGTCTTCTGGCATGGTTGTTTTATCGGACTTGAATGTCGGAGAGATGGCAAATTCAGGAGGGGCATCGAGCCAGGAGAGGGAAGTGCTGGAGACAGTAAATCTCCCTGAGACTATTCTGTCAACTACCACTGCTTTTTCAGATATAGATTTAGTTAATTTGGTCCATGCTGATGTCACTGCGAGTTCTTCTCCATCGGCTAAAACTGCTCCTTTAATTCAACTGCAGCAGTCACAGTGCATTATGGGAAATGAAGTCCATACCGATGATCTAGCAGACAAGGCAGCGGATGTTACTCAGCTTAATAATCTGGCTACTTCAAGAAAGGGAAATGAATTTATCTGCAGAGAGGAGGATGGTTCATTTCGCTATCAGATCACTCGAACTCCTCTGGAGATGATTGCCCGGATAAAGATTGGGCCGAAGAAGGGAGTGACACGAGCAGTTTGCATTGGGAGGAGGAGAGTGACTTAATTTGGCCATGGTTAAAAAACTCTCAGCTCCTATGCTAGGAGCAGCGGGCAGGAAGTTCTGGGATTACTCTCATTCACCAAAGTTGGGAGAAGTAACGGATAATGAAAAGGGAGTGCTATCTGCAGAGTCCGGTACAGTGACCATTAGCACTGAAGAAATTACATTATCAACTATTTATCAAGGGATCATGACGCATCGAGCAGAAACCAGGGCAGAGAGCACTCGCACACAAGGGGCCTGCAGAAAACTTCAAAACTCATTTCAAAGAATCGCTAAGACCTGTGCGGACTTTTCAAACAGGATCGGAGAGGCTGAGACTCGGATTTCTCAACTTGAGGATGAGCTAAGTACACAGAAGAAAAAAAATGAAACAATGCAATCCCTGAGGGATGACACTCTCATAAAACTAACCGATCTTGAAAACTGAGCCAGACACAACAATTTGCGAATCCTGGGAATTCCTGAGGGGAAGGAAGGGTCCAATATTCGTCATTTTGTCATCGATCTTTTCTGTGAAGCCTTCCCCGACCTACCCCAATGGGATTGGAAGACTCAAATCCAACAAGCTCATCACTTTCCTTTTACCCAGCGGAGATCAGAAGGCCAATCTGATTTTCGCCCACGGGCCATAATTATTTCTCTGAACAATTTTTGGGCTAGGGAATGTTTGCACTATCTTGCCAGACCAGAACATAAAAGGGCAGGCAAGGGCTGTGATTTTTTTGTCCGCCCCGATTTTTGTCAAAAGACAGTTGAAAAGCAGTGGCTCCTCCGTCAATTGATTCCAGAATTCCAGGCCAAGGGGGCTCAGGTCTTTCTCTTAAATCCTGCGAAACTGATGGTGATTTCACAAGGGCTTACACAGTTCTTTCAATCAGAAATTCAGGCCGAGGAATTTTTATCATCACTGAATTTAATATAAACTTGTTGGGTCTGAACAATGGGACTGATTCTACTGGATAATGGACCTTTTCGTATCTTGATTCTTAAGGACTTTATAGTTTTTTCAAAAAATGTTTCTTTCTTGGCACTTACTTTTCTCAAGCTCTCTTTTTTTCTCTTAAGGTGTTCATGTTTGCTGTGTCTTTATTATCATGAAGTATACAGAGTTTTGGGAAAAGGTCTAGCAGGGTGGACGGGTGGGTGTGTAAGCTCATCATCACCAGGGACAGTCGGTCCCCATGCCTCGTGTGGTGGGGGTAGGGGAGGTGGGGGGAGGGGGCGGCAGAGGGTGGGCCTTTCGCTGAGGGGGGATCCAGGGAGGGGGTATAGAGCTGGTGGGGGGGACACAAGGATTCATTTATTCTTTCAGTTATGACAAATGCAGCAAGTCCGATAATATTTAGTAGTCCATTAGGCTTTTCTTCTTCTGTAATCTTTCTATGGAAGTCGGGGACAAAGTCATTGGGATACTCTGTGCTGTTAACCGGAACCGGATGGTATGGCAGATAGAAATAAATACATCAGAGTTTGTTCACTAAATTGCTGTGGTCTGAATGAGAGGAAAAAAAGGGGAATACTTGCTAAACTTATTAGATATATGCGGCTGATATACTCTGCCTTCAGGAAACCCACATTTGTTGGAATAAACAAAGCTGGTTAAAAGATCTGGGTCTCGACCTCTTGGCCTGTACTCAGCAAGCTACAAATACATGAGGAGTAGCGATAATGGTAAGACATGGTATCTCAACTTTTAATCGCGCTAAGAAGGACAAATTGGGGAGATGGGCAATTTTAGAAGCAGGTATTACTGGTACACTATACACTATATGTTCTTTCTACGGGCCAAACCTAGATGATCCCGATAGCCTTAATTTTTTAAATATTGAGTTTGCTTTGGGGCCTCCTATGATAGTTTTTGTGGAGATTTTAATATACATTTAAATGCCAACTTTAATCTCCATAGTAATGCCTCTTATGCGGGCAGGAAGGTCCATACTTTCAAGTCTTTGCAGGGGCTGTGCCAGGAGCATGGACGGGTTGACATTTGGCAAAATCAACACCAGACCGAACCTGGATATACGCATTTCTCCGCTCCTCACAGAAAATTTGTGCGCCTAGACATCTTTTTTTTGTCTAATTTAGTAACTGGAAAGATCAGCTGTGAGCTCTTCCCCAGATTGATATTGGATCATAATCCGATATTAATCCAACTTCCAATTGGGAATTTGTCTCACTCAGTGGCAACCTGGTCATTTGATAGGAAGTTATTATTAGATTCGGAATATTGTACATATATGGCGAAGAGGACGGAGGAGTTTTTTGAGAGGAATAAGGGTTCCACATCCGAATTAATAGTATGGGATGCTTTCAAGGCCACAGTGAGGGGAGAGACCCTTAGCTTCTCTTTACATCAACAAAGGAAGATGAAAGATAAGATCAATGATTGGGTAAGCCAACTGCGGGAGGCTGAGGAAGAGCTCATACGGGTAATATGCGACCAGCAGGAAAGCGAGGAATGTCAAAGAAAGATTGCAGTTGTGCAAACTAAGATACATCAATATTATGGGGAGGATTTGGCTGCTAAATACCTGCAACATCGGGTTGACACTTACAAATTTGGAGAGAATACGGGTAGATTATTAGCCAAGCGTATCCAGCAAAGAGCTGCTATGAACAGAATCTGTTGAATAAAAGATCAAAGGGGACAGATTCAGGATACCCTGGGTAAGGTCCTGTTTCAGGAGTTTTATCAGGGACTATACTCTACTGAAAAAGATGGGCCAGTGATTTCAGGAGAGAACTTTCTCTCTAATTATGAAGCCTTACAGATTACTGCAGCACGGAAGGATATGCTTCTTGCCCCAATTTCACTAGTGGAAATAGAATTGGCCATTTCCTCACTGGCGGCTGGTAAGGCTGCTGGCCCCGATGCAATTCCGTTGGAATTCTTTCGTACATTCAGACAAACTCTAAAATGCGAACTTGAATCTTTATTTCTAAATGCACAGTAGGGCCAGACTCCTGACTCTTGGCATAAAACAACCATCGTAGTTTTTAAAAAAAAAGACAAGCCAGAACTGAATCCTTCATCTTACCGTCCTGTTTCCTTAATTTGTGCAGATAGTAAGATCTATGCCAAAATAATAGCATTGAGGCTGGGAAAGGTTATAGCTCCTTTAGTGTCTATTCGCCAGCATGGGTTCATTCCTGGTCGTGACACATCTGACCATGTCAGGCGGGCAATAGCTCTGTTGGACTGGGCTCAGGCCTCCAAGTCACCCCTGGGGTTGATCCTGTTGGATGCCGAAAAAGCATTCAACAGGTTCTCCTGGGGGTTTCTTTGGCTGATGCTGAAGACCAAGGGGATCCCACATGAATTAATTACAGATATACAGGCCCTGTATATTTTACCAGAGGCCCGTGTCCGGATCTCAGGACAAGAATCTAATTCACTGTCTATTGGCAGAGGAACCCGGCAGGGTGTCCCTGTTCGCCGCTATTATTCTCAATCTATATTGATCCTTTGCTTAGCAAAATTGAAGCCAATTCACAGATTACACCGGTGACGGTAAATGAGGTTGCTTATAAAACGCTGGCATACGCTGACGACGTCGCCATTTTTACAACTAATGTAAGATCTGCTCTTCCGGCAGTATATGACCTGGCGGATCAATTTGGCTCTGTTTCAGGTT
Organism: Triturus cristatus; assembly: GCF_964204655.1. Lineage (NCBI taxonomy): Eukaryota > Metazoa > Chordata > Amphibia > Caudata > Salamandridae > Triturus > Triturus cristatus. The sequence continues at coordinate 507,570,121 of NC_140591.1, forward strand.
ATAAATTGAATGTCGATAAAACCCAGGTCATACACTCGGATACTTTGAGACCGCTTGATATTCCGACAGTATCATCAGCAATATATCTGGGTATTAAACTCACAGCGGCGGTCGAGCAGATACCTGAAATGAACATTATGCCGATCATAAAAAATGTTGATCAGACTCTCTCAAGACTTGACCATTTTCATTTCTCATTGTACGGACGGTGCAATATATTTAAAATGATAATCTTTCCCAAATGTATGTATCTCTTCAGGACAATACCTATAGAATTCCCTGCTTCTTGCAGTACTAAAGCAGAAGGAGTCTGTATTAGATTTTTATGGGGTTACCACAAAGCCAGAAGGGCAGCTAAATGGCTAATCCTTCCAAGATTAAGAGGTGGCTGGGGCATACCTTCATTGAGATTGTATCATTGGGTTTCCGTATTGCAGCAAATGGCAATACTATTGGTTGGGGGTAAGTCGTTAGTCCCGGCACCGGTTAGACCTACAATCTATGAAGTCCTGTTAGGGAAGGATGCCTAACTAGAGTAATAGAGCCCAGTTATTACAAGAAAGTCAAGTTTAAGGTTATTCAGTCATTTTCTATCTGGAAAAAAATCCGGCATCGGTTTGGGATTGCGAACATTAATGCCTATAAACCTGTGTTCTCATTTGGGTTGTTACCACCAATTTTTTATGATCAGATAACTACGAACTGGGTGGTTCTTGGAATAAAAGTTTTAGGGGATTTTTTCAGTGATGGTCAAATCATGTCATTCTTAGAACTACAACTAAAGTATGGGCTCCCTACCAGGCATTTTTTTAAGTATTTGCAGATCAGAAGCTATCTGACTAAAGTTAATGCGCAGGGTAGGGGTAACTTCGTAAAGATACCATTGGTTAGTATAATAGCGGCTAGGTCTAGGATAGGGAACATTTATCAAACATTGCTGTCAATACTTCCTGATGACTTAGCCTCCCAGAATACTGGATGGGATGGAAAGCTAGCACAGGAGGATTTGGAGGCTTCCTTGGAATTGGCAATCCAGACTTTAATAACTGGTAGTCTGAGAGCCCAACACTACATGTCAGTTTTTGACTTGTATTATACTCCGGGAAAAATTGCCAAATGGTCAGGCTCGTGTGGAAACTCATGTAGCAGATGTGGGGCATTGGCTGCTGACACGACTCATATGTTCTTCAGTTGTCCTAAACTCGACAAATTCCTGCAAGACACTGAGTTCTTCTTATGCCAGACCTTAGGCAAGCCGATATCTATAACTCCAGGACTAGTGATCCTAGGGATAGATCAGACACTGTGTTGATGGTGACCTCAGCTAGGCCTACCAGTGCAAGGGGTTCGCCCTTCTCTGCACAGAGTTCTCAGACCAATAGGAAGAAGTTGGCACAGAAACTGGAATAGAAAATACAAAGTTTAATAAACCTCATGAGGTGGAACTACATTCAAACAGCACCCTTTGGTACTGAGTGAAGTAGCACACAGAGTAGAAGAACCATGGGTCTTTTATACCCACACAGGGGCTCAAAAAAGAGGGCGGTACAAGCACACATAGGAGAATTACATACATAGATGGTCATACAGAAATGCACAGTCAACAGTAAAGGAGGAGCTAGCAGTTGCTGACTCTGGTAGAAACAACCTGACAGCTACAGGTTAAAAACAGATGTATGGACAGTTAGATTCTTCTGCACATGTGCAGAGTAGCAGAGTCTAAGTATAGCCAGTCCTTTAAACAGAGCACAAGGGTAAACAACAGTGAAGAAGGAAACAGCCCTTGGTGAGCACATGGCAGACAAAATGGCTGCCAGAAATACAAAATGGATTCCACAAAATTGACAATATAGCCTCTAAATACCAGATGGATTCCGCTAATGCTAATCCAATCGCAGCCAATTTACAACAGACGACCCTTTTAGCATTAGCTGAAGACATCTCCCATAATCCAGACAAAAAATATGCACATTCATTTTTAATTTTTTTTCTTTTTCCATAAATTTATCAATATCCTAATTCATTGCTAGGTGGGCATTTCTCATTCTAAATATAGTTAAGCTGGTATGTATAAGGTATAAGCCGGAGTACAAAGGGAACAGAGCATTGGGTCATACAGATAGCAGGAGAGAGTAATTACTATTATCAGAAACAGAACTATTAACTTTCTCCTAAGCAAATCCTAGAACCATCCAGTAAAAACATTTTCAAGGCTCCTATGCATTTCAGTGACCATCAATTTTAATATCAAAATAGCCAACAGTACATATGTAATAAAAACATTTTCACTAGACTTTTCAAGTGTTTCCTTTATGAGGGCTAGAGTATTAATCATTATTAAGGAAATGTCATATTTGTCAACTGCTAAGATGAACTTTTCTCTCATAGAATAAACATTATTCCCAATACAAACATTAAAGCAGTCAGACATATTATTACAAAAATGATCCTGGATCCACGGGACCAGGAGGACCACACAGGACCATGAGAATTAGGACGAAGAGCTGCAAAGGGTTGCTCCTCCTCAAAAATGGGACGACCAATGGGGTACATTTTCAACAAAAAAGAAAAGGAGGTCCTTGGGAAATTAAAGCCGCTGTACAACCAACCAGAGGGGAGTTTTCTCCCTGTGTCCGTTTGAGCCTCACAGGCAGGCTCTTGTTTTTCCCACGGTGGAGCTGCACAAGTCGCAACTCAGGAATCATGGCCTAGTTTCAAGCAAAAAGTTTCTTCTTTCAGGATAGGGCAATCACCCACCAGGGCAAATGCTCTCAGCGATCCTGTCCAGTGTCTCAGGCAGTGCACCAGTTTTCTTCATTTCAATCTAACAGGCACCAGAGACACAGCACCTGTACCCTGGACTCAAGTCCTTCCCTAACTCCTGTATTGCTCTGCTGGCACACTGCTCTTTTGTTGGGGCCATAGATTGCATTCAGTGTCCCCAGGTATCTCTTGACCAACAAAGGTGAAAACTTTACAGCCACTTTGGGACCAGGTTTCAGAGGCCTGATGCTAGGATCTCTGAAGCAACCCTTGTTTCAAAGGGGGTTACCTCAAGCAAAAACTTTCTTCCTGATCTGGTCGGTTTGTGACTCTCAGCTGGGCATCAAAAACTTGATCCACGATTTCTCCTTTCTGATTTGTGACCCCGTCTTTCGCCCAAGACAGTGGCAGGGGTACACACTTCACATCCCAGTGCTTCCGGCCTTCTACCTTCACTGAGGTCCTGGTTGCCAGCAATGCCTGTGCTGGTCACCTTCACTTTGACTTCAAGCTGGACTGGTGCTGACTCTCCAAGCTGGATCTGATGTCCGCGCCCCTCTGGCAATGGTTGTAAGGCAGCAAATATCTATTGGTGGACAGAACAAAAGGTCTTTAGACAAGGTACAGAAATAATCTATCAACAGAGAGGATAGTCTCAGAATACTTCCTAGTCTAGGGACGCCCCATATATTAGCAAGGCACCCAAAAACCACTTTCATCTATGTGAGAGTAAAAGAAACAACAGCCTGGACCTATTGGCAAGTATACAAGGAACTCTTTGGTGAACTGACAAGAGTAATACGTCACCCAATCCCAAGCAGCCAAGGAAGTCTGTGTTCATTTACTAAATTCTGAGGAAAAGAGAAAAACAATACAGACATACTCCAAATCCTTACATCTGGATATTCCTATCTTAATCATCTAAAGACCCTCAAGAAAAAAGGAAATGTTCTACACTTTTACTCATAGACTTTGCATTACTTGTACAGGACTGCAGACACTTCTAAAATGCTTTCTCTTAATAAAAGCACCTACATTGTATGCTTAGGACCATGCTCTCATGTTATAGGAGCAACAGGAAAATCTAAAACTGCTAATTTAACAAGGATTCCTATTACATAAAAAACTAAAAAACTTCAACATAATGGGTACATTTTCTCCAGCAGAACATCTTGTAACACACAGACTCCTATAAAACAATATTTTCCTCAAAAATGTTTGCTAAGGATCACATAGGCATCTTCCCTGCATTCTATTTTTCACAATCCAAACTATGTAACATCAGCTCTAGTAAGGACTGTCAGTTTATTTACACAGACTAACTAATAAAAACTAGCAATGTCCTTGCAAAACTGTATGTAGCATGAGAATAACAAACAATAGTGGTGTTATCACCTGAGAATTTTAGAACAAAAACTACCCACAGCTAGTTCCCCTTAAAGATCAAATAAGGAAACCACAATCTAGACTACTCATCCTTTCATAATTTCATCACACCGGATGGGCAGTAACATAGCAAATGTATTTATTCATTTTATTAATGCTAATAATGTTTAAAACAGTATTACTGAATAGCGAATTAAATGTCTCATGGCTATTTCACAGACAGTTTAGACAGACTCAAAAGAAATTAAGAAGAGGAGAGAGAAAACATATATTTGCCTACACTTAATTTGTAGAGGAGCTAGCCTCCTCCCCCCATTTTTGACAGTAGGAAACCTGTAACAGGTTTCATTCTGTCAAAACTATCAACCCCAATTTGTAGCAACTGGGCATAAACAAACTCTGAAGAGCTAAATAGCACATTCAGCTAGCTAAAGAACATATTCCTTTAGCAAATGTACAAGTGTAACACGAGGGCACATGCATTCAAACTAAATCCCATTGCTTCCTTAATTCAGCCCTAAAAGCATTAGTGCTATACATATGACAGAGCCATTGTCTTAATAAAAGCTGACATATACCATTATTATTATGCAATCTATTCATGTGAGTGAACAAAAACTTGCTTTTGCCAAAAAAAGCAAGCAAAACCTCTTTCTGTCCCTGCCCTGCCATTTCGTCTTTCAAATGTCGAAATGTCAAAGCAAACATTGCGCTGAGCCCTGCAGGCTTCTAAATGTAGGACTTCGGCCTTTAACCTATGCAGCTGTCCCATCGTGCGTGCAAGGTTTTTCATGGGGGAGTCCCATTTCAAAATGACCCTGGAAACGGAAAGAGGAACAGCAAACCCACTTCAGTCCTGCCTACCAGCAATTCAGAGGTAAGCTGAATAACTTCTGCCAGGTTTTTTGTACATATTTATATTTGTAAGCAGTGTGCCGAGTGCTGGTCTAGCAGTATAGATGTCAGCTATTCATTCTATGCTTACATATGTGCATTTACTGTAGCCTAAGGCAGTTTAATAGCTACTCTGACTGGAGGAGCGCGCGGCGTGGCGATTCAAGATGGCCGCCGGGTGAGGAGCTCCGATAGAACGAGCCGATTCGAGCGTGAAGGAAGCTCGTTATCGCAACGGAGCTTCGTTTCCAGGATGGATTCGGATGTGGGAAATCGCAGAGACTGACTTGGCAAGTGTTTTTGACCGAAATGCGGTCTTTCCGACTTTTTATTTGCGCATTTTCTGCTCCCCTCAGACGGCGGTCGCCATTTTGTTTTTTATGCAGCGTTTTTTTTCTTCTTTTTTGCTGCCACTGAGTCCTTTGGCCAGCTCCCTGTTGTACTTCAGCGGCACTACAGTGGAGGCTGCGTTTGTTCACATTATGCCATCTTTGTACACCAGTTTTTGTTAGCGGTTGGTCTCTTTTACTGCCTTTATGGTTTCCTAAGACCGAATCTTCCAGCAACTAATGTTAGGGGAGTCAGGTGCGCATACCTCAAGCGACGTCCCCAGCTTACTTCGATATTACGGCATACCCCCATATTCTTGGGTCAATTTTGGCTGCTGGTGTTGCTGGTTCCTTTTATTTTTTCTTCTCGCCACTCTCTTCGCTCTTCTCTTCAGTTGTGTTTCCAGCACCCCAGTATCCATCGCTGTGCTGTACCTTGGAACTGTCATCCTCGGCTCCTTTTTTTTTTTGCGCTCCACTTCCTCTTACTACTGACTCACCAACATCACTGCTGTCCTGCCTGCATTCCTTCATTTGTTATTCCGTGTCATAACTAGCTGTGACACCATCAATATGGAGGTCGCACATTCAACTAAATCTCATGGAGGTTCCTCTGGGGGAAGGAAGGACTCAAATAGTTTTCTGTCAAGCGTACCAAAAAAGACCCGCCTTCCCCAAATAAGTCTCCGCTGCCTCTTACTCTTGAGGACATCATGGAAGAGTTGCGCCTTATCCGTCCTTTTATGACAGACACTGTTGCTACACTTCAGAAGTTAGATGATAAATGGTCTAGTTTGGATACAAGACCTTCTGATGTGGAGCAGAGGATCAGTGATGCACAGGATGTTGTTGCTAAGGTTGACACTCTCACCAAAGAGGTTGGCCAGCTCAAGAAGGTTGCGGAAGATGTGGAAAATCGCAATAGGCGCAACAACCTGCGCATTTATGGTATTCCGGAAGGTTCGGAGGGGTCGGATATGATCCAATTCTTGAAGTCTCAAGTTTTTCAAATTGTTGGCCTCCCAAAATCTTCAGACTTTAACATACAACGTGCTCATCGTCTGGGGCCTAGGAATACATCTTCTGCGTCCAAACCTCGAGGAATTATAGCATATTTCCTCCTCTACTCGGATCTTATGTTGATTCTCCAGGCTGCTAAGCAACATATGCAAATGATTTGGTCTGGGCACAAGGTCTTTTTTACTCAGGATGTTTCCAAACCTACGGCTTCCCGTCGAAAGGAATTTTTGGACCTCAGACCTGCATTGAGATCTATGAATGCACGCTACGGTTTAATTCACCCTTGTTTTTTCAAAGTGACCTATAAGGAGAGAACTTTTCGTTTTGAAGATCCTGCTGATTTGCGCAAGTTTATTCATACTCACAAAGGAGAACTCATGGAATTGAGCAAACCCTAGTTGTATTTTTTTTTTAAGTATATGACTACTGTGTCTTGTTCTGAATTTATTCTGGTATATGTTGTATAGTTCTTGTGCTTCTTTTGCTCACTCCTTGATTTTCCTTTTGTTTTGCAGGATTTCCCCATGTGGTGTTATTGTCAAGGTCACCCTTTGTTCCATCCTGCTGTATACAGTGTTTATCCCTTTCTGTTGCTGTTTCTTTCCCTAGATCTTTGGTAAGTTCCTTCACTTGTTCTATTTGATTGACATAAGTTCTAGTTTTGTAATTTATAGTCTTTCGTTTTTCATTTTTCTATCTTTGTGGTAGTCTGTTCTCTTAGGTGTCTCCTCTTAGTGCGGCTGTCTTGTTCTTCGTCGCCCCCCTCTCACAGTAATGTTTTTTGTTCAATTGTTTTCTGTGGCTAAAGTCTATTGACTTTTCGCCACCCTCCTCTGGATGCCTTCTGGGGGTTTCTACACCCCTGTACCCTCCTCTTTATTTTTCCCTTTTTCCTCTTCGTTTCTTCCCCCTTTTGCTGCTTGTCTTTCCTTTCCTCACTCCTTTTTATCCCTATCATCTCTATTTTTTTGGCGACATCTTCACTATCTGATTCACTCCACATTTTATTTTTTTCTACTTCCGATTATGGTACTTCTTTGTTTTCTTTTTATATCTTTATCACCTTATTTGTGGTGGTCACCTGCTTTAATCTCTTTGTTTCTTGCTATCTACTCAGTGTCACATTCTTTCAACTTCTATTTTCAGTTTGCTTTTCATTCTCTACTCTGTTTTAAGTTCCATACCCCTTTCTGCTTATCTTTACTTTATCTCCAGAAATGAACGGTCTTCGTGTTATTTCCTGGAATGTTAAAGGTGTTCGCAACCCTGTCAAAAAACAACGTGTCTTATCTCATTTAGCAAGGTTGAAATGTCATGTTGCACTGTTACAAGAAACCCACCTTAACTCTCAAGATTTGTCTTCACTGCGTAGACAATGGGTTGGGGAGGCGTTCTGTTCTCCAGCAGTAAATAGTAAAAACGGTGTTCTCATTTTGTTTCATAAGTCATTATCTGTTCAGTTGCATAATGAGCTCCATGACGCTTGTGGTAGGTGGCTATTTTTAGATGTTACTGTTAATAATACACAATTTTCCTTCTGCAATGTTTATGGTCCCAACGGTGTAGATTTATCCTTCTGGAGGGACTTTTCTAAGCTTCTTTCCTCTCATGCAAGTGATAATTTGATTGTGGGTGGTGACTGTAACCAACTCATGGACCCCTTTTTAGATCGTAAATCACGCACCAGATATGTCCCCAATAAGATGCAAAAGTCCTTTTTTAAGGCTATCTCCTCTAGAGGTCTTATAGACTCATGGAGACTTTCTCATCCCGACACATCAGAATTTTCCTTTTTTTCTCCAGTGCATTCTTCACATTCCTGTATAGATTATATTTTTCTCACACAGCATTCACTCCAATTTATGACCAACTCAGAAATAGGCTCTAATCTTATATCTGACCACGCTCCTGTTATTACTGACATGGACTTTCCCTCACCTACTCCCATCTCCAGGCGTTGGCGCTTCAATAATTCGCTCCTCCTAGATTCACAGTTTGTTGAGCAATTTACATCCTTTGCAAAGGATTTTTTTATAAATAATCTCCATTCTACTTCTCAATTTCACTCTATTTGGGATGCCTTTAAGGCTGCTGCTAGAGGTTTTATTATTGCTTTTGTTTCACGGAAAAGGAAAACAGCTTTATCAAAGTCGGCCCAAATTCTTAAGCAAATCAAAGACCTAGAGCATCCTTACTTTACCAATAATTCCTCAGAATCACTCTCTTCCCTCATCAAAGCAAAAATGCAATACAACAAACACTCTTGGGACTCTGCGTCTAATAATCTTCTCAATTTTCATTCCAAAATGTGTGGGGGACGCAATAATGCTGGCAAGTCTACTTACCTTAAAATTTAAAAACAAAAATCTAAAATAATAACTATTACTGACTCACATGGGAATCCTCAGTATACTGCCGATAAAATTCTCGATTGTTTTGTTCAATATTATTCCTCACTTTATACGCCTGAATCCGTTACCTCGCCCACTCATATTGACTCCTTCTTTCAGTCTATCCCTAGGTCCTCGGATAGTTTTGTTGATCTCTCCTCCCTGAACGTTCCTCTCTCAGAAAAAGAACTACTTAATGCTATTACTCTTCTTCCCAAAGATAAAACTCCGGGCCCAGATGGTTTTACGGTTCGTTTCTATCTCCACTTTAAGGATATCCTGTTACCACATTTATTTTCTTTGATTAACTCCTTTGTTGCTCAAGGAGAGTCCCAAGGTTCTTTCACACAGGCTATGTTATGCTTAATCCCTAAAAAAGATAAAGACCCCTCCCTCTGCAAAAATTATCGACCTATTTCTTTAATTAATACTGACTGTAAAATTTATGCTAAAGTTTTGGCCTCTCGTATTAATAAAATTCTTCCTGACCTTACCAATATTTATCAATCCGGGTTTGTTAAAGGTAGATCCATTACTGACAATTCGAGAACTTTCCTTAACATTATTCACTTGGCCTCAAAGATGGATTACCCAATCGCTGCCATTACATTAGATGCTGAGACAGCTTTCGACAGAGTCTGCTGAGATTTTATGTTTGGAGCGTTGAGGTGGCATGGCTTTAGTCCTCCCATCATTCACTATGTTTAATTGTTATATTCTGCTCCCTCTACTTCTATCTGGGTAAATGGGTCTCAATCCCCTTATTTTTCTCTGCATAGAGGCACCAGACAAGGTTGTCCTCTCTCTCCTCTTCTTTTCATTCTTGCGTTAGAGCCCTTTTTGGAAAAAATTCGACGTTCATCATCATATACTGGTTTCATATTTCAGAACATTGATATTAAGTTTACGGCCTATGCAGATGATATTTTGCTTTATATTTCTAACCCGTCCACTTCTTTACCTTCACTCTTTTCCTTGTTACAAGAATATTCTTTGGTTTCTGTATATAAACTCAATATAGATAAATCTGAGGTTCTACCACTTAACAAATTCTGCCTTCCTCATATGTTCCAGGGTTCTGGCTTTGAATGGAATTCTGGTAATATTAAATGTTTAGGAATTCTTTATGCTAACACCATTAGAGAAACTGTTAAGCTTAATCAGAAGGATATAATTAAAAAGCTCTCTTCCCTTATAGAAAGCTGGTCCCCCCTTTTCTTATCCTGGTGGGGGAGGCTAGCCACTATTAAAATGATGCTTCTTCCTGTTGTCAATTTTTACCTTTCAATGCTTCCAATCTCCCTTCCACTTTATTTTTTTAAAACAATCAACCGTATTTTTACAGCATTTTTATGGAATAAACGCAAGGCGAGGATTTCTCTCTCCCTTCTCCAACAACCCAAAGATTTGGGTGGTGTTAACTTCCCCAACCTCACTCGATTTCACTCGGCCTTTACTTTGAAACAAATCTTGCCTTTTCTATCTGATTTGTCTGACCTCCTCCAACAGCCTGGAGCGCTATAGAACTTGCGCAGCTTTCACCCTTCTCATTTGTTACGGCTACCCGATTATCTCATCCTCCGTAACGTTTTCTCACTCCTACCTTCAAGCACTCTAAAGCACTTGCTCTTTCTGTCTTTCACTCTTCCCTCTCGCAGTTGGAGTTTCATTCCTCAATCCCAATTTGGTATAACACATCCGTTAAGATTAACCACAGAGCACTTTTTTGGAAAGAGTGGATTGATAAAGGCATTATTACTTACGATTCCTTACTTAGCAATAATACCCTGCGCGACTTCTCTGACATTCGTGCCTCCTTTCATCTTTCCAATGCACACTCCTCTCAGTATCCCTTGCTTAAAAGCTCCTTAGATCTCTTTATCTCTCACAGTGCTTCCCTTTCTACTACTGACTCAACCACTTTCCCTTTGCCAGATTTCTCTATTCCTCTTAAAGCTGCTGCTATTTACAAATTACTTTCCCGTTCTCCTGTTGAAAGAACCAAGTCTAAACTTGAACTTTCCTGAGAAACGGATCTAGCCCAAGAGTTTCCCCTTCAGGTTTGGAATTCCTTGTGGTCGAAGTTGCACACTGCTTCACGTTCTGCTAGCACCACACAGACTTTGTACTTTTTCTACAATAAACTTTTTTTTACCCCTTCTGATTTATATAGTTTCAAATTAATTGACTCTAAAAAACTGTTGGTCTTGCCCTTATGCCAATACTGACTTTTTTCATATGTTTTTTCACTGCCCGTTGGTTAAATCCCTTTGGCCCCGTATTTGGTCTAAATTAAACAAAATATTAGCTACTGACCACACTTTTGAGATTGTTCATATCTTCCTGGGTGGTGTGGCTCCTATATGGAATGTTCCTAGTAATGTGCATAAATTTATAGATTTGTATATAGCCATTTCTCCACAGATAATTATGACCAACTGGAAAGACACTTCAAAGATCTCATACAATGCATGGTGGAACCTATTATGCCACCACCATCGGCTGGATCGTGCTTTTGCCACCACTGTACCTCTTTTGAGCAAAAAAGATTTGTTATGGTTGCCGTTAACTAACTTTCTTTCTCAAATTGCCCTTTGAATAGCTTGTTTATATTTCTCTTTTTGTTCATGATCAATATACAGCTTCATCTATTTTATATATGCATTTATTAGCTTACGGTAATTACATGATGTTTACCCTGTACAATGTTTGCCTTTCCCCCTTCCTTCCCCTTCCTTCTCTTCTCTTCTTTCCTCTACCCTCCCTGCCCATTAATCAAAACCTTTTAAAAAATGCTTTTCCCCTAAGTATATTCCCTATTTCTCTACAGGTATTTGTTAATATTGTATGATTTCAATTTTATTCTATTGTTTTGTTACATTGCCTTTGATTCTCTCTGTAATGATATTTTACCTGGCTTATGCTATTTAATAAAGCTTTCTAAACACAAAAGCTGCTCTGACTGGAGAAACCTCATTTAAATAGTGAATTTTACTCAATTTCGACTTTGATGTTTAGGGCACTTAAAAATGAATATCCTACAATGTTTTTGCATAAAAGTCATCCCCAGAATGTCCCCTACATATCCCAGAGATGTGGCATCAGAAATGTATAATGTATACCCTTATAAAAATGAGTTTTGTACGCCTGGGTAAAGTGACATTTCACATCTAAGTGACCCCTTATTGCTGTATAGCATGGCTTAAATTCAATTTGGATGCTAGGAGGTCACAGTATCATTATTAGGCATTATAAATATTAAAAAACGAATTTAATGCACCTATTTTAAATAACATTTTTCATATAATCAAAATATATATATATATTTTTTTTAAATAAATCTAATCATTTTGATGAGTCCACATATGAAAAACGAGCTGCATGCCTTGCCTATCATATTTAAACGCATTCATTCACAGCCCTAAGAACAGAAACTTAACTTGAAAGTCTGCGCCACTTTTAAAAGACAGTCATTATTATTTAACATCAAAAAACACTCTTATCCTTATTTAAAAAGGCATTAAGAAAATAAATCCCTACTGTCAATCTGTCCTCTGTTCATCAGAAATAATGAAACTATATTTCTAACTTTTAAAACAGCAGTCTGAAATGCCGCATTTTACACCGTGTTTGACTTCAGCTGTTCTCTGTGGCCGGAGTCAGAAATACCCACGTGCTGACACAGCTACTTGACACGTAAAGGCGTCAAATTCACACGCCTTTCAAGTCAGCCTTGCCAGCCAGCACAAATTTGTCATTCTGTAATGTGTATTTTGGGTCAGCAACAACCAATTCACTCAGATAACGTAAATGCCTTTTAATACCTAATACAGAAGGATAAATGCTGTGACATTTTGTATCTTAATTTATCTATTGCAAAACACACAATTTCGTTTTTTGAAGCTTTTTTATTCCTATTAAATGTGGATTCTAATTTTATCTTTAACATTGTGGCAATTTGCACACATGTATAGTGTCTTACTCTGTCAATTTTATGATAGCGTGCAGCTATTTAGCATATATTATATAATTCATTGCTGGATTCTGGCATAACAGAATGATGACAAAAAAAAAAACATTGAGCTCATTCCAGACATTTTCAAAACGGTGTCATATACTCAGAACACATAATACAGGGCACTTAAGGCTAGCCATTCTTGAACCAAGAGCGCAATCGCTACTTACAAGTACCACTAATGACAAACCACAGACATTTAAACACACATTTAACCCACAGATCAACACTTAGGATAAAACAAAAAGACAGCCCACAGACTGTACTTAAACCAAACCATTTGTAAATGCTAGTTGTAAGTCATATTCACTAGATCTGGCTGGCAGAACACCAAGAAAAAAACCGCTCTGCATATCACCACTTATGAATGTTACTAAGTGCACAGACCAGGAACCTTTCTATGTACATATTTAGTTCCTCGGGGTACTAATCACCAAAGAATAAATACTTTTTTATACCTAAACCTAGTTAAGTATCCTCTCTAGGGGAGCCGGCTAATTATATACAAGTAACGGCTTTGTTCTTCAGCTCTATATATATGCAGTATTATAATCAAAGTGGCACTTAAGGTACATTTAGTACGATGTGCCAATTCAGATAGAGAAAATTCTCCTCATTACCTGCCTATATAGGTTGCAACTTATATATAAATCTTATAACAAACCAAGTTGGCCAACACAAACTCCAAATCCAAAAGCCACAGTAAGCGTTACTAAACTACCTTACCAATCCCAGGCATCAACACCAACAGCAAGCGTCACAGAAGGACACTCACCAATCACTTGGTGTCCAGGTTCCAACTGCCAAGTTCTAAAATCGACCAAATGGTCACTGCACGGCGAATCAACAGAAGAGATCTCAGTCGAGGACCGGCACCACCTGGATGGTCAGATTAGAAGGAAAGGAAAAACGCCGTGGTTGCCAAGACTCGGGTCTCATTGGGCAGCAATCGCGTCCACAGCGAGATTCCAATCCTTCGTCGCGACCAATCCTTTGGGCATCCGAGTCACCGATGAGCCACACGTGTTGGGCGCCAATTTGTTGATGGTGACCTCAGCTAGGCCTACCAGTGCAAGGGGTTCGCCCTTCTCTGCACAGAGTCCTCAGAACAATAGGAAGAAGTTGGCACAGAAACTGTAATAGAAAATACAAAGTTTAATAAACCTCATGAGGTGAAACTACATTCAAACAGCACCCTTTGGTACTGAGTGAAGTAGCACACAGAGTAGAAGAACCATGGGTCTTTTATACCCACACAGGGGCTCAAAAAAGAGGGCGGTACAAGCACACATAGGAGAATTACATACATAGATGGTCATACAGAAATGCACAGTCAACAGTAAAGGAGGAGCTAGCAGTTGCTGACTCTGGTAGAAACAACCTGACAGCTACAGGTTAAAAACAGATGTATGGACAGTTAGATTCTTCTGCACATGTGCAGAGCAGCAGAGTCTAACTATAGCCAGTCCTTTAAACAGAGCACAAGGGTAAACAACAGTGAAGAAGGAAACAGCCCTTGGTGAGCACATGGCAGACAAAATGGCTGCCAGAAATACAAAATGGATACCACAAAATTGACAAGATAGCCTCTAAATACCAGATGGATTCCGCTAATGCTAATCCAATCGCAGCCAATTTACAACAACTGGAAATGACGGGTTGGACCAGATCGGAAATAGGTCTTGGCTTTATTGCAATGGCTGTTCTAAGAGGTACCATCACATCGCAGTGGATTAGCCCTGATCCCCCTACGTTTATAAATTGTCGGGCTAGGTTAATAGCCATATATAGTATGGAGATGGCAGTGTACAGATAGAAAGGTCACAGGAAACAGGCCATGGGCAAGACGTTGTGGGCACCAGTAACTAACTGGATTGGGTGAACAATGTTGTTTTGGTATTACATTGATGCCTTTTTTTGTTCATGTTTATTTAAACTGTTATCTTAGCAATGTCTATAACTTTCTGGTTTATCCCTTTCATACTGGATGTTAAGCAAGATTACAGATTTATGCTGTGTCATAACTATTGTCAGTTAATAAAAAACTAAATAAAAAAAAAAAAGGAACAGAGATGCATCTGCAGCTCTGCCAGGAGGACTAAGAAAGGGGAATTAACACTGGGAACAGAGACACAACCGCCACATTTGTGACCAGATAAAGAACAAGATTTACAGCCTTGTTGACAGAAACGAAGCAACGGAGCTCTGAGTAAGTGATACATAATTAACGCTAAAAGCGAAAGATTGGGTGAAAGGGCACTAGTGAGTAAAGTCAAATTTCTGCCATTCTTACTTTGTGACTGCGCAAGTCAATCTTCAGTGACCCAGCATCTGCAAATCATAATTGAAAGCTAAGGTGTGAAGGGGAGAACACACAGAGAATGGTGAGTGGGAGGGGAAAGCAGTAACGCCTAGTCAGCTTCTAGTGTTTGCAACATTTTCAGAACATGAGGCAAGCAATTGTAAAAAACAATGCACAAAACAAACTGAAATTGACAGAAGCAAAATGAGCCCCGTAGCAGGGCCAGTCGCTATGGGGGGGAGCAACAGGCCAAAAGGAGGGACAAATGGGCATGATTAACATTCAAAAGTAAGGAATTTTGAAAGGCACCAGGAACAACCAATGACAAGCGATGGGTCAGCTTGAAGCCCATGCAATGTCAAAATTGAAATTACAAACTAGATTATACAGGAAACCCACAGTAGGCAATATCCTTTTACATGTTCTCAGCAGCCACCTGAAATGGAGAATTTCTTATAGTAAACTGCTGAGAGCCAAACACAATTGAAACACAGATGCCACATTTTAAGAAGGACAGAAACACTTGATCTGAATGTTCAAAGAAAGAGGATATTCCAAGTGGGTGTTAAAAAAGGTAGTTGAAAGGGTCAAAACTAGACGTAGTGATGAAATACTGTTAAAGTAGAATGACAATAACACCATGCAGGAAAGTGATAAGTAAGACTTATCATCACATACAATGGACAACCCAGACTGATCAGCAAAATCTTTCAAAGGCATTGGAACACAGTGAGTAGTGACCAGATACTCCGTAGGATTCTCAGGAATAAACCAAGCATTATATAGCAAAAAAAGCCATTCCCTTAGGATATGCTTGTCCAGAGTAATATCAGCAAGAAACTAACAACAATTGCTAGTGAACTTAAAAGCTGTTTTCCATGTGGGAAATGTAAGGCTTGCAGAAATAGGAGCAGCATAAAGGAATATGAAGTACTATATGGAAAAGTCAACATAAGGACAACACAATTTTTAACATGTAATTCTAGGTTTGTCATTTATGTCCTATTGTGCCCTTGTAATATGAGGTATGTCTGCAGCGCTGTACAACAAGTCAAAAAATGGATACTAGAAAATACGAGGGCTATGGATAACAATAATCAAAATTATCCCATGGCCAGACACCACAGTGAGGCACACTTTAGTGACAGGAACACTATCCAATTGAGCAGGTACCACGTGGTAATAGAGGTGGAAACCAAATATTGTCACTCAAGAGTAAAGAAACTGACAGTCGATTTAGAAAACTGAAATCATGTTTACCTGCTTTGCTGTATGAGTGCATATCTGTATTAGTACATTTTAATTGTTTTATTTTTTCCTTTTGTACATGCAGGAGAAAGAAGGGATTCTCAATACAGTAATGGAGATCATTGCTAGAGAGGTGGTGAAGCCATATTGTGGGGGATCCCTTACCCGTTTCTTCCAGGGACACTTTTCACTTGGGTTAAGGATCCATCAACACAGATAAGATACATGTTTTGATCTTTTCACCAATAAAGTTATCTATATTGAGCCTAGTGCGTTCAACCTATATCCTAGCCAAAGGTGAAGGTTTATTGTTTATATGTAAAGGATGATTAATTTATGCAGCACTCTAATCCTGAAATACAGCAATGAAAGACTTACCTAACGGCCAACCACTCTCCTAAGCCAATTGTGACATTATCTACAGAAGGATACTGATGTTAGAATAGAGTAATACACAAATCCAGGAAAGTTAGCATTACAATGACTTATTGTCAAATCGACAACATTTTTGCATTTTGAAGGAGTTTCTCATTCCTGTTATGGAGGTCCCCTCACTTGGATGAGACATAACAAAATGAACATGAGTGCAATCCAAAACACAGATAAGTTTGCGGAAATGTAGAATACTGTAAAAACCAGACTTACCATTTCTCAGTTCTGATGGAGTTTTGGAAATTATAATGAAATCTTTATTTTGCTTTAAAATGGCCTTTAAAAGAAGTTGGTTAAGACCTTATCTGGGGTTGTGAGACATTTGCAACCCTTGGCACTGTTCTTTGAAAGGAGCGGGAAACAGCGATTAAAAGGATGGCTGAACCACGCATTGCCTTTGCAATGCTGTGAGAACACAGATGTGTCTTAACCACGCATTCCTTTACCACACATGTTGTTACAGTGACATGCCTTATGTAAAGCGACGTTGGACTTTAATTCCAAAGCTTTCCCTACTGTTGCACAAACAGGAGTTGGAATAGTAAATTATACTTTTCCAAAGCCCAGTGCTTTCCCTAAGGCAATTTGTTGTAAAGACTTGCGTGGTAAAGGAATACATAGTTAAGAGACATTCATTCTTCCGACTCCGTTGATAAGGAACACATGGCTAAGGCATACATGATTGTGTCATAGAACCAAAAGGAGCATGTGTCACAAAGGTGTAGCACATTTAAAAACGCCAGAGTTGGAACTGTTTTCAGATTGAAACATGGATAGAGGTGTACCTTAACTTTGTCAAGTAAAAATAAAATTCTTCCTTAATCAAAGTGGTAAGATTTGATATCATTAGGCATGGGCGGTAAATTCCGTTCCGCTCGCGGAATTTGTGGAATTTCGGTAATTTCGCGTTCCGCGGAGAACGCAAAATTGCCCAAAATTCTGCTTTTCGCGACTTCGCGAAATTTTTTCTTGTTCGCGTTCTCAAAATGCGTGTTCACAAGATATTTCTCCCCGAGCACGCAAACAGCAACTGTGAACAGGAAAAAAACATCGCGAACAAGCAATTCTGCGTGTTCGCGGAATTTCTGCATGTTCGCGGAGATTTTTTACCGTTTCGCGGAGATTTGCGTAACGCGATTACGCAAATTCCGCCCACCCCTAGATATCATGCTCCTTGGACAAGCAAACAAAGTCACACGTGGATGAAAAAAGGCAATCCTTGTGTCTATGTAAGAGTACCTTGTGCAACTTCTCCCACCTATGTCTCCTAATCCTCTAATAGCACAAGTATACCAAAAGCTGTCATCAAGGGACTGTGCAGTACAAATTGCAGAGACTGTAGTTCCTAAAGACCCATAGTGGCTGATAAAATTGTAGGAGTGGAGAGGAAAGTGTACGCCACTGCATCTGTCATGTTAATAACCGCAAGAAATTACTATAAACATGTTATATGATTTGACAGATAAATCAAGCGTAACACTAAAGAGTACTATAACTACGCTGAGATTTACTGTTATAAACATAAAAATGCACAGAGGTTAAAGAAGTTGACTAATGCTAAACTCAAATAGTGGACATTCACATCAGAAACTGTCATTATTACACTCTATGGTCCATCATAAATCGTACCAGAAAATAAAGAACAACCACTCAACCCACAATTACACATTGAACTGTTCTAGATTCATGTGGTTTTATCTAATAAGGCATAATTGAAAGTTAATGTTACTAAAAGTCTAAATGTTCAAAGATTTCTATAAAGCTAGAGCTGATACCATCGTGATACATGACATGCACTTAGCTAATTGTTTATGTGTGCATGTTCTGCTATGTTTTTGTATACTTTTAAACAACAGTTTCAAAAGTGTTAGGGTGTAGGTAAAAGACACTGACTAGGTCAAAGAAAACACAACCAACAACATACCAGAACATGGTGGGACACAATCCAGACAACATTGGATCATCCCACCACCTTGGGAATTACAACCAGAGTAAAGAAAAAGAACAAGAATGGAAAGAAACAACCAACCAACTGATAGTGAACCTTTCTGAGTTGATTCAGACGAACCATCAAATGGGAATTATAAGGCCGTAAATCCCGCTTCACAGTCTAGTGGAATATGGTAGACACTTGCATCAACTTATACAAATTCATCAGAACACTTAACATAAAGGCATGTTTGTCTGACAAACCTCCCAGGCCACAGACCATATGAAACAGCCCATCAGCACATGTCGTACTTTGCAATTTGGGACCGCGTAGGAGGCAGGGCCCTACCCCTGTCTATCTCGGTAATAGGGAAGCGCGAATGGTTAATGCGGTATGTACAAGTGCTTTGTGTAACGTTTTAGCTATGAATGCACTGTGTATACGCTATTATACATCACTACGTGGGTTCCATTTTGTATCGGTGGCCATCTTATGGTTGCCCTCACATAGGCTATATAGCATGAAGCGAAAACGGGCCTTTTAGAGCACATGTGTCTTTCTTTGACTTTTCTGTGACCTGGGCAGCTTGGCTCCGCTGCCCCAGGTCAAACTGGTCCCACGAGTTCCCCGTCCTCTGGCCACCTGTGATTAGCATCAGGGCTTGACACACCATAAAGTCTTTTCATCCTACACAAGCCTCCAGCTAATCTCTTTCTCACCTGACTGTTCCTGCTTTATGGCTTGTTTCCCAAAACAGGAGATGCTCATGTTTATTGGGGCCTATCGATATCTGATGTGGGATCTGAGCCTTGCTGGGTAAAAAATTGCGGGCTGGCTTAACTGGAATGTGGGATGGTCATCATGACTCTGCCTTTTCGTTTTGTAATGTATACTTTAAATGACCATACCATAAACTAAGGAATGTATGCCTGAGGCAGGAAATTCTGTATTTAAGGAGAAGCCCGTTTCTGTGATTTTCAGCAGTCTCCTGAGAACATACACGCTGTTGTACTTCTAGGATGCCTGTAATTGGTCTGCAGCCAATAAACTGATCTTTGACTTCACCCAGAAGACTCTGTGTTTCTGTAGGTCTGAAACAGGAAGAACCCCGAAGTCATAGGGTGTGTTCCCCTGCACCGCTGGGCTTAAAATACCCAGTACTTCAGTTGGCGCCCAACTCGGCGCGATTTCAGCGGTACCGGTCCAAGCCAGAGGTTCGTGAGGAGCTTCGTGTGGAAATTCTGGAGGAAGGCCGCCACTTCATCGACCCCTGCATGTCGACGTGGTCCGAAAGTCTTTTCTGCGAGGTTCTCCGTGTCCCGACGGCTACGAAGGACTGCTGCCCTGATTAATCGCCCTGTTTTGGACCCTTGACGATTTTGGTAGAGCGAAACAATCGAGAGAGTCTTCTGGTGACGCCATCGATCATCAATATTCAGTTAAGTATAAGTGGAGCGTCTCCCAGTTTGAATTTGGTATCCTTCGGGATCATTTTGATTTGGTGCTTGCAAGTCCCAAAGCCAGAGGACTCGTGTATTCACGAGACTATCGTATTCGATAATCCTTTGACGTTAGAAACTAGACTAGTGAGCGAAGATGCCTGGTTCTAGTGTATTTTGTAGATTGTTTTGTTTGGGTTGTGGAAGGGATTTCCAGTTAGAGGATTCATGTCCGGTTCCTCCAATTGGAACTCCTACTTATGAGCTTTATGTAAAACATGGCGTGGGCCCATTGCATATAATGAAATATGGATCCGATATACTAGAAAAGATGGTGTTTTAAAATGGCCCCAAAATGGTAGTTTCGATACAGATATCTTAGATAATTTGGAAGTTAAATTGTTTAAAAAGAAAGCCCGGCCGGCGATGTTTGATTCTTTCCGCCTATGGCGAAAGGAAGCCAAACAGAAGGAAATTAAGCTAGCGAAAAGAAATAAGAGAGAGAGAGGTATGTCAGTGATGCAAGCAGCTGTGCAATTTAAAGATAATGAGTAGGGGTGGGCGGAATTCGCGGAAGCGACTTCCGAAAATTATCGCGAAGATGTTTAAAATCTCCGCAAACACGCGGAAATATCGCGAAGATGCGGAAGTTGTTTTTCCCGCCCGTTCGCGGTATTTTCTGCGTGTTCGCGGCTCGCCAACTTACCCATGCGGTTGCTTGCGGGCGCGGCCATCTTGTTTTCACTCTTCTTGCGGTGCATGATCGCGAGAAGAAAGACGTGATCGCGCGACGCATGACGTCACTGCGGGCGCGAACTGTCGCGAGACAGCGCAAATGGCTAAAACAATACAACATCTCATGGAGAACGCGACCGGATCGGGAAAACTTGTCGGCGAACGCGGGGATTCAGGAAAGGCGATCGCGCGCGCGCGAGAATGTATTATTTTACAGCGCGAGCAAGTACCAAATTATCGCAAAGCTGCGGAATGCGGAAATTTTGACATTTCCGCGCTCTCCGCGGAACGCGGAAATGCCAAATTATCGCAAATTCCGCGAACGGAACGGAAATTTTGCCCAGGCCTAATAATGAGGAGGAACAAATGAAGGAACAGTTACATAGGCAGCGCAAATATGGGATTGATAAATGTTACCCTGTTTTGTCACCCCTTGTGCAAGATGAGACAAAAGAGAAAGAAAAAGATTCCCTAATGTCCCATTTGTTAAGTTTGCCACCCCCATATGCGCAAAATGCCACCGCACCTCCACAGCTTGTAAATGCGCAGCCTCTAGTAAATATGCTGCAAGCCTTCCCGCAGCTGCCAGCTCCTCTTCAGCTGGCTCCTATCCCTGCAGTGCAGCCCTCTCAAGGGCCGCCAGTTTTGCTACCTGTTACCCCCGCGCTTTCTGCGACTTTGCCTAGCACGCCAGCGGTTTCCCCTGGCGCTCCTTCTTACACTACCCAGGTACCTATATCTGAATCTGTTTTTCTTCCCTCTGTCTATCCCCCTGTTTTCGCCTCAACTTCTCCTTCAGCACGACAACGACTGGCTAATGTAGTTACTAGTTTAATGTCGCCTCTCTTTGGGTCATCTAGTGCGACACCTGGTTTGCAGCGTAAGCAATTGCGCAGTCAGCTACCTGGTCCCGAAGAGAAAGAGGTGTTAGATCATTTGGCGCGTAGGTGGATTGGTTTCCCTTCACTCTATGATGTGGAATCGGTTGTTAACGTTTTTCACCAATGGGATGCCCCAAAACAGAGGTATGTCTTTGATAAAATGTGTGAATTCCTCTGTGAGGAATTGGAGGATAAGGGTGCAAACCCAAACCCACAGGAATTGTGTCGAGTGCGATTTGATTTCAAAACAGGTGTAATTGTGGGCCCCAAGGTAGATAAGGCAGTTGCGACTTTACTGTCCCTCAGAAATGGCGATTGTCAGCAATCATTGTTTGACCAGGATTTCCTTGTGGGGAAGGAGGTAAAAGCGTGCCAATATCCGATGCGTGAGGTTCCCCCAGTTTGGAGACCTGCTGATCCGAATGCTAATCCACCTGTCTTAGCACATTTTCAACGTGTTTGGGTGCATGTCCCATGGAAACGATCTGAAGTAATAGCGCTTAAACAGACATTGCCTGACCCCCGTAAAAACCCTACCGGTTATTATAAGGAGTTATCCCAAACTGCAGAGTCGTGTGTCATGAATTTGGCCGACATAGATATGCTGTTTGGGAATGTGGTTCCACAGCCTTTATGGGGATCCATTCGTAATGTAGATCACGCTGCAGAATTGGGTGACACATGGGCTAATATCGTTGCTGCAGACACTAGAAAAGTTGGTGGTGCAAAACCTGAGCCTTTGGTAGCAGAGCTCCCTGGTAGAATTATTACCTACATGAAAACTATAATGCCTGCGATGCGCGTAAATTGGGATAAACTATCCGCATGCAAGCAGAAGAAAGATGAGACAGTGTCTGATTTCTTCACCAGGTTTGAAGAAACGTTTATCGACCACAGTGGTCAAGACATGAGCACTGAAGGTGGCCAACGGTTATTTGTTGATAAATTTGTGCAGAATCTACTTCCCGAGTTGTGTAAGAAATTAAAAGACTCAGAAAGTTCTTGGGCTGTTTCCTCGTCAGCGCAAATACTGGCTACTGCACAGTATTATGAGAATAGAGACAAAGATGAGAAGGATAGAACAGATAAGAAAACAAAAGAACTAAAGACAAAGGTCCTCTTGCAGCAGGCCTATCCGCCACGTGGAGGACAGAGTAATTATAGGCAAACACAAGGTATCTATCAGCAACCCCAACAGTTTCAGAATAGTCAGCAAATGAATGGGTATTATCAACGACGAATCTCTGTAGGTCCCAACCAATGTTCATATTGCAAAGAGGAAGGTCATTTTAAATATAGTTGCCCTAAATTAATGCAGCGTAACAGTAATGCGTATGGCGCAAGAGGTAGAGGTGGTCAGCAAGCTCCTAGGGGTAGAGGGCGTGGAAATGTTCTCCAGAACGCGCGTCCTCTTCCGCCTCAAAATACCATAAATAGCTTTGATCAGCAAGCCAATGCGTCTGGTAATACAGCTCAGTACTATAATAATGATTATTATGCAGAAGACGACAATGTAGAAGATGATGATTACTAGGACAGCCGTAGACAGAGAGAGGGAGTTGTTTCAGTGCCAGTGGATCAGAGCGGACCTTATGTTAAAGTAACTACAGCAAATGTAACGGAGCCCTTTCTGCTAGATACTGGTGCTGCAAAGAGTTCAATCATGCATTCAAAACTCCCTGGCGTGCCTTTGTCTGGCGAAATGAATGTTTCAGTAGGTTTTTCTGGCGCCCCAGTTAGGAACCCGATTTCTAGTCCTATGTCACTTTCTGTTGGACCTTGTGAGCTAAAAACACCCCTCATTCTAACGACAGGTTGTGGTGAAAATTTGCTAGGATTAGATTTGCTAAAAAGATTGCATGCGACGCTATATTGTTCTCCCTCAGGAGTACAACTTACATTAGGTAAGAAAGTGATTTCCCCAATGTATTTGTCTAAAAATGCAATGCCACCTGAATTGTCATCCCTTCCGGATGTCCTTTGGGCTACTGGTCCCAATGATGTGGGTCTTTTGGAAATACCGCCATATGTGGTCACTTTAAAAGCCAATGTCAGATTGCCACGCATTCCCCAGTATAAGATCTCCAATGAAGGTCAGAAAGCGTTGTTAGAAATTGTCAGCGATTTGATCAAGAAGGGTGTAATTGAAGAGACAAGAGGCAACGTTTGCAATAGTCCTGTTTTACCTGTCTTAAAACGAACGGACCCTTCACAGCCACCTGTTTACAGATTTGTGATTGATCCTAGAGAGGTTAATAAGATTGTTGTACCACAGTTTCCAGTTGTCCCTGATATAACTGCCTTGTTAACTATGATTCCAGCCTCTGCTGCATGGTTCTCAGTGATCGATCTAAAGAATGCTTTCTTTAGCATCCCAATTGCAGAGGAGAGCAGAGACATTTTTGGCTTCAGTTTAGGAGGTCGCAGCTTCCGCTTTAAACGCGCTCCCCAGGGCTACTGTGAAAGTCCATCAATATACAGCCAAGCTTTAAAAGCGCAGCTTGATGCACTTGTTTTAGCCAGTGGCGCTATCCTCATTCAGTATGTTGACGATTTAATAATCGCCGCGGATACTGAAAAGATTTGCAAAGAAGCTACATTGTCATTGTTGCGTCATTTGTCTGCCTTTCATCACAAAGTGTCTCTCTCAAAATTCCAATATTGTCGACAAGAAGTGACCTACTTAGGTCATCTCTTATCGAAGGAGTGAAGGAAACTGACCCCAGAAAGAATTCAAGCCATTGCACAGTTGAGTGTGCCAAGAACACAGAGAGAAGTGCGTGCTTTCTTGGGCATTACTTCATACTGTAGGCATTGGATTCCTAATTTTTCCTTGTTGGCAAAACCTTTTTTAGCATTAACATGCAAAGACACATCGAATCCTATTCCATGGTCTGAAGAGTGTCAGAAGAGTTTTTTGGAATTGCATAATGCATTGTGTTCAGCTCCTGTGTTGGGTACCCCTGACTACAGCAAGCCTTTTACATTGTATGTTCATGAGAAAGATGGTTGCGCATTATCAGTGTTAACACAGCCTTTTGGCGACAGACCGCGTCCATGCGCGTATTTTTCGTCAACCTTGGACCCTGTAGCGAGGGCATTGCCAAGTTGTCTGAGAGCCACAGCCGCCGCAGCTATGTCTATTCGACAGTCTGCTGGACTAGTAATGGATAACACATTGATTGTTATGGTTCCACATGCTGTGGACACATTGTTAAACAGGACCAAGACACAACACTTAACTAGTGCGCGATTATCTGGTTATGAGCTGACACTGTTAGCAAATCATATACACATAAAGAGATGCAACACATTGAATCCAGCTACACTATTACCAATTCCAGCAGACCTAGATGAGATTGAGCAACATGATTGTCTGTTCAGAACAGAAGAAGAAACGAAAGGGAGAGTAGATCTTAAAGATACTCCCCTAACTGAGTGTGATGGTACTTTATGGGTGGATGGTTCGTGTTTCAAGCTTCCGAATGGTGATACGACTGCTGCATATGCTATTACGACTTTGCACACGATTGTTGAAACTGCGCGTGTGCCACAGAATTCGGCTCAAGCAGCAGAATTGATTGCCCTTACGAGAGCATGCGTGTTGTCTGAAGGAATGAAAGTGAACATATATACAGACAGCCAGTACGCCTTTGGCGTGGCTCATAGTTTTGGGCGATTGTGGAAAGAACGTGGGTTCCTGACTTCGCATGGAGCTAAGATTCAGAATGGCAAGTTGGTGAATGATCTCCTTGAGTCACTGACCCTACCGTTACAAGTTGCGATTATGAAATGCAGTGCGCACAAGAAAATCACTGATGATGTTGGTCGTGGTAATGCGTTTGCTGATGAAGTCGCGAAAGAAACAGCAAAAGATGTGAAGACTCGAATGTATGTTGCAGGCCCTGCCAGATGGGTTGGTGATGTTGGAATGTGTGAAAACACAATAGAAAGTGTAAAGTCCCTTCAAGCTGAAGCCACAGAGAAAGAATTGAGCAAGTGGAGAGAAAGTATGGGTAAGTTGGATGAGAATGGTTGTTGGATTGATTTGTCAGAACATAGGCGATGGTTGTTGCCTGATGCATATGTGCTTCCAGTGGTTACTATGGCACATGGAATGGCACACATCAGTACGAAAGGAATCTGTAAGTTGTTGGCTCCAGTATGGCAGAATGCTGGAATTCCTAAGTGTGCAGAGAATGTGGTCAAGAATTGTATGGTATGCTTGAAATACAACCCTGTTAGGGAAACCCCAACTCCAGCTGGTCATTTTGCGCCTCCATCATATCCATTTGAAGTTTTGCAGCTAGATTTTATCCACATGGAAAGATGCAACAACCTGAAATATGTATTGGTGGTTGTTTGCGCTTTCTCAAAATTGATAGAGGCCTATCCTCTAAAAGATAACACTGCTCTATCCACAGCCAAAGCCCTTGTGAAGGAATTTTTCCCTAGGTTTGGAATGCCAAGAATGGTGTGGAGTGATAATGGGAGTGAGTTTGTGGGCCAAGTGATGAAGAATGTGTGTGAGGGACTAGGTATAAGGCAGAAATTTCACGCTGCAAATCACCCCCAATCAGCTGGATTAGTAGAGCGCTACAATGGCGCTCTAAAACTTAAGTTGGCCAAAATCCAAGCGAGCTCAGGTCTTAAATGGCCTGACGCTCTGCCTCTAGCACTCCTGTCCACTAGAATGACCGTGCACTCACGAGTGGGACTTAGTCCTTATGAGGTTGTTTTTGGCCGCCCGTCCAATGTATGGGGTGTGCCAAGACCGACGAAAATCAGTGAAATCGAACACCCAGTACTGCTTGATTACCTGTATGATTTGACGGTTAAACTGCGTGTTTTACACCAACAGGTGCATGATACTCTCCCCCCGGCTTCTGAAGCTCCTGGACACCCTATCGAACCTGGCGTGTGTGTCCTTGTGAAAAACTTCCAGCGGAAAACCAATGATGAGCCCCGCTGGATTGGCCCTCATCTCGTGCTACTGTCTACAAGATCAGCTGTTCGAGTAAAGGGGAAAAGTAACTGGATCCACGGCGCCCACGTGAAGAGGATCCCTTTGCCTCTGCCGTATGACCAGTGGGTCCAGGAGGGTATCGCAGACTCTGAAACAGACACTGTACCTCGTTTTGTGCCGTTCAGTGATGCACGCATAAAAGGCACAACTTCAGACCAGGAAAGTGACGATATTTTGCAAGAAGCTGTGCCACCGTCAATTTGATTGGACACTACAGAGCCTGAACTTTTGTTCCAAGATCAAACAGTACCTGGCCATCTCCATTACAATCTGAGACCAAGGCCCATGGACAAATAAATATTCTTTTTCTTTTACCTTTTTATTTTTTGATAACCAGAGCTCTCCCATCTGAAGGACTTTCTTGATTTTTGTTTTTCGAACCACCATCCGGGTTCAGCCGCAGGGTCGCGGTGCCAAGACTTTGGGGTACAGGCCGAAGACGTTAGGTCGACGGTTCTGGTTGGTCTAGGGCGTTCCCTGGACTGACAGGCGTACTCCTTAGCAGAAGATACTCACCCGCCGCGAGCGGCACGATTAGAGGATGGAGTTTTGTAAGATGGAGAGACTCACTGAGGAAATGAACTTTAAAGCAAGAATATGTAAAACAATGAGGAGCAAACTTTTTGTATTTTTATGCCTGTTTGTATTATGTAGTATGGTAGTGTTTACTGTAGGATTTGTATTCTTCTCCTCTCAAGAGCCCATTGCCCCCACTGTACAGCCTATACCTCCTCCTACTATCTCCTCACACTCTTTTCACCCTCTGCCTGAACATGAACAAGTTAGACGATCAGAGTTTGTGAATAACTCGTTTATTCAGCTCCTGCACCAGCACCAACTAGTCATGAATACAACCAATTGCTGGGTGTGTGGTTTAATGCCACATACCATTAATAAAGGTATTCCTTATCTAGTGCTGCCGTATAGTTACAATGGATCGTCATGGGCATTCCAGACCATGTTTCTCTATGCACTAGATGCGTACTCCCCGTGACAACCGCGTTTCATCAGACCTAGCACCAATAACAAAGCTTTAATGAAAGGAGTTGCCGATATGAGCAGAGATATCGATGCATACTCATCCATTCCCAAAGAAGAGCTGAGAGCTTATGTAGGGTGGAACGCAACGGGGTATAGTATTAGTCTAGGTGAAAGACAGCGAAAAATCTCATCCCCAATCTGGGTCGTACCCCACATAGGTCGGTTCTGTTTGCAAGGTAATGGTCAGAATCCTAGAGCTCAACTGGGAAGAAGTGACTGTACTGAAACGTACACTTTTCCGTCGCAGTTTTCCCCTGCATTTTTGGCTGCCAAGGGTACATATTTTCTCTGCAATGACCGAGCATATACATGGTTGCCCCCCGATTTCTCGGGCACATGTTATATTGCAAATCTGCTACCGCCAACATTTACTGCCGCCTCCGACTATCACAAGACCAGAGTTGTGAGAGGCGTGATTAGTAAGGAAGATAC
Source organism: Triturus cristatus (assembly GCF_964204655.1). NCBI lineage: Eukaryota > Metazoa > Chordata > Amphibia > Caudata > Salamandridae > Triturus > Triturus cristatus. The sequence goes on from NC_140591.1 coordinate 507,598,384, forward strand.
TGCCGGTCAGGAAGCGGGAGATTTCTTTTTGGGTTTCCTGCCGTTTTGGGGACCTATGGTTAATAGTAGGAACCTGAGACAGCTGACTCGTGTGGTTGAATCCACTGTTAATGTTACGGCTGGTGCCCATGGTAATTTGACAGCTGAGCTCCAAGCGGATCGCCTCATGACTTTGCAGAACCGCATGGTTCTAGACGTCATACTTGCAGACCGTGGTGGGGTATGTAAGGTTATCCAATCCAGTTGTTGCATTTTCATACCAGACAACGCTCCAACAGTTTATCAAGCCATCTCCAAACTGCATAAAATATCTGAGTCTATACACGTGGATAAAGGAGATTGGTCACTGGTGGGGTGGTTCTGGGAACTGATATCTGCCTGGGGTTGGAAAGTTCTGATGGTCATTGGAATGATCTTAGCCATCCTTTTCCTGTTCTGTCTGTGCATACAGTGTGCTCCTGCGATATGTGGCCTCTGTGCTACATTATGTGTAAGGAAACCTGTATCGAGGGACGAGCTAAGTAATAGGATGATGCTACAGCAACATCTCCATGACTTCGTGAATATTGACCTAGACTCGGATTGAAATGAGTATAGTTATTGCCTATGTAAGGGCAAAAGGAGGGTCTGTCGTACTTTGCAATTTGGGACCGCATAGGAGGCAGAGCCCTACCCCTGTCTATCTCGGTAATAGTGAACCGCGAATGGTTAATGCGGTATGTACAAGTGCTTTGTGTAACGTTTTAGCTATGAATGCACTGTGTATACGCTATTATACATCACTACGTGGGTTCCATTTTGTATCGGTGGCCATCTTATGGTTGCCCTCACATAGGCTATATAGCATGAAGCGAAAACGGGCCTTTTAGAGCACATGTGTCTTTCTTTGACTTTTCTGTGACCTGGGCAGCTTGGCTCCGCTGCCCCAGGTCAAACTGGTCCCACGAGTTCCCCGTCCTCTGGCCACCTGTGATTAGCATCAGGGCTTGACACACCATAAAGTATTTTCATCCTACACAAGCCTCCAGCTAATCTCTTTCTCACCTGACTGTTCCTGCTTTATGGCTTGTTTCCCAAAACAGGAGATGCTCATGTTTATTGGGGCCTATCGATATCTGATGTGGGATCTGAGCCTTGCTGGGTAAATAATTGCGGGCTGGCTTAACTGGAATGTGGGATGGTCATCATGACTCTGCCTTTTCGTTTTGTAATGTATACTTTAAATGACCATACCATAAACTAAGGAATGTATGCCTGAGGCAGGAAATTCTGTATTTAAGGAAAAGCCAGTTTCTGTGATTTTCAGCAGTCTCCTGAGAACATACACACTGTTGTACTTCTAGGACGCCTGTAATTGGTCTGCAGCCAATAAACTGATCTTTGACTTCACCCAGAAGACTCTGTATTTCTGTAGGTCTGAAACAGGAAGAACCCCGAAGTCATAGGGTGTGTTCCCCTGCACCGCTGGGCTTAAAATACCCAGTACTTCACACACAACACAGCCCTTTGACAACACGTGAGTTGGAGGACATCCACACTAACCAACTCGGATACCACAACCAATCCACCATTAAATCTAAAGGCAGTGGAACTTGGCATTGACACAGCACACACAGTTACAAGGAACTTAAAGATGCAATCTTCATTAATCCAGCAGCTACCAGTTACCAACTGGTAACTCAAGTGACACATTCTACACAGCCATCCTTTGAGTTAAAGAGAAAGAATATGCTAAGCAATCAAATAAATTCAAATACCTGTCTAGAAATACCACTAAACAAAAAAGCAACTGGCCTTACCAACGCTTAAACAGAATCTGGATATTATCATCAAGGAAGATGGCATAGGTGGTAATGTAGGGATCTCATATTTTTTTTTTAGAGTTTTATATAGCGCAAACTAGACCTGAGACATCAGGTATCAGAGTGTTTTACATGACCACCAGTTTTGTTACAGAAGGACACATTCATTTTTCTTAGGCATCAATGAGAGTATCGCCACCACCCCACAAATTTCTGCAGAGCTACTAACTTGAAGCACACACTGTGCAAATTGGAATTTGTAGATATAAGGAAAACTTTAACATCTTTTCTAAACAAACCACCAGGATTCTACTCGTATCACAACTGCTAGGTGTGTACATTTGTGCTGAACAAACAAAAATTATTCTTGCTCAAGGATAAACTTAGAATACCAATAAAACAATGGATCCGTTGCAACGGTACCTTTGTGGTATATGTTATAACGTCCATGCTCCAAGTTCTACTAAGGAAGAACTACCTAACCTCTGAAAACAAGGATACAAAAACACTATCGCAATATATGCAAAACTGATCTAGGACTACCACTAATGAAAGAGTTCTTCAAATTCCATGAATGCAATTGACAATTCATATTCTGTGGACTATAACATATTACTCAAGTTAGAGGTGGTAATCATGAACTAAGAATGTGGCAAAGAGAAAGTAAATACATCTTGTAATTGGACACAGTCCACAAATGACTCAACAAAGATGCCGGTATGCACTTTTGGCTGAAGTAAAGTGCTGGGTCTCCTGCCCTTCAGTTGATCCTAACATCATGATCAGGAGACGCACTCACCGATTACTGCATTTTCCATCCCTTTCTTCCTTCCATCTTCCAAACCTCAGGCCGCACACCACATACCATTCCCCATACATTTGAGGTGTTTGATTCTCTTCCCACTGAGATGTATAAAACGGATGTATGGAAAATCTAATAAAACTTAAATGAAAAAGGTAATACGAGCTTTTTTTAGGACTGGGATTTACTGGTAAATAAATGGGAACAACGTTAGACGGAAAAATGGAGCAATGTAGGGAAGGGAGAAAATCCAAAAAGTTAAGCTTTTGTTTTTAATCACTGATGAACTATCAAAGTATAACGCTTTCTAAATTACATAATATAACATTTGCAATCGCATGGGATCTAAACATTTTTATTCATTTTTGGTAAAACGGAGGAAAAGAGACGTTTTCATTTCACTAACGCTTTCACTGACTGCTCGTTTTTTAGGGTTACAACCTGGAAGCACTGTCAGTAAAGAAAAACTGAAGGAAAAACAACCTTCAATTCAGAAATCCTCTACAAAGCACTTAGGGGCAGATTTATGTGAGACTTGCGCCACTTTTACGCCGCTGTTGCGTCACTTTTGTGATGCAGCGGCGGCATAAACCATGCGCCATGTAGCGCCCTATGTACATCGTGACGCATCTATGGAGATGCGTCATGGTGTAAAGCCCTGTGCCACATTAAACCTGCGTCAGATTTAATGTATGCAGGGTGGGCGTTCCATGGGAAAAAGCCTCGGAAAAGTGACCCAGTGAAATCTACAAGATTTCACTCAGTCACTTTTCCGACGCTGCTGCGTCAAAACCTTGCGCCTGCTTGAAGCTTGAAGTTTACCCTTGCGCCACCACAGATGCGTGACATCGTGGCGCAAGGATAAACAGATGCGTGACGCATCTGATGGCGTAAGGGCGGCGCATTGCTGGAGTCGTGTCGCAAGCATGATGCAACTCCAGCAATGTTTAGGGGCTGCCCATCCCTAACATGCTGCGTCATGCCTTACGCCTGCTTCAAGCAGGCGCAAGGTTTTGACGCAGCAGCGTCGGAAAAGTGACTGAGTGAAATCTTGTAGATTTCACTGCGTCACTTTTCCGAGGCTTTTTCCCATGGAACGCCCACCCTGCATACAATAAATCTGACGCAGGTTTAATGTGGCGCAGGGCTTTACACCGTGACGCATCTCCATAGATGCGTCACGATGTAAATAGGGCGCAACATGGCGCATGGTTTATGCCGCCGCTGCATCACAAAAGAGACGCAACAGCGGCGTAAAAGTGCCGCAAGGAAACATAAATCTGCCCCTTACTTAGTAAGTGAAAGAGCCTGGACAGTATTATGAACAATATAGGCCTGCGTGTTTTGGCGGTGTTGCTGTGGTTCAAACGTTGTATCATCCCGTTGTGCTATTATGGCCTCTGTTATGAGTGACTCAGATCCGCTTATTGTATACCTGATCAGTTAGTGTAAATCTTAAGAGATTGTTTATGACGTTACAGAAAAGATAGATTTGCGCTAATTTAAAGCAGTTCTTTTCATTTAGTTTCACTACAGAATATTTTCATTATGTAAACTCATATCAGAGGTGATACTGTACTGGGTATATATTCTTAACCACTATAAAATTCCTAATTGAAAAGCATTCAACATTGCTGAATACTGCTTTGCCAAGAAATAGTCACAATTTAATGAAAGCAAAACGCGACAAGTTTAACTCGTGTGAAGTATGCCACTTTGACAAATAATGTGACTTAGCCCCTTAATAAAACAGGAAATCAAATCCTGTTAAATTTTAGAAAACATGCAAAACATCTGAAAATGTAGTTGTGCAAACTTGTTTTTAGTGCGTTCCTCAACGTCCTGGGAAGGCACTCGTACAACAAAGTGTCAAAGGCTTAAGACATTAACAAAAATTGAGAAAGACATATCTAATGTGTCCTTCTTCTGAAACAAACGATGCAGTTCCCTCCTAAAGATATTTTGTACCCGTATGCAATCAGTGAAACAAATTATCTTTTTCTTAATCAAATAGTTTAATTTGAGGGCCATTGACTTGGAAGGCGCATCCTGCTTTTGGAGAATCATTTATGTTGGTAGGCTTTGTTGTAACATATTTTCATAATTTAATTTCGCATGCTCAGATTCACAACTTTCATAGACAATCACCGGGAAAGGGAATATAGGGTTATATGTCCTGAAAGTATGTCGTTTGAATTCCCTATTCGTCGTTTTCTGTTGGCTTGCTTATCAGTCCTGTTGTCTTCACAATTTCGTAGCCTGCCGTAATCCAAGGAACTATATTTACAAATAGGCCTTATTATTTCTCCTTTTGGTTCTATTTGTCTTGTAATTTTCCCCTGACTTTCCAGCTCCTAAAATGGAGAATAGTGATTATGTTTCCTGATATTGCTGCAAGGAAGCAGTCGCATTTCTCAGCCTGGTTCTGAATTTACTCATTTTCTCTCTACAAGTTCAGAACGGATGTGCGAGGACATTTTGAAAGGTGTGCTCTTGTTTGCAATATGACAGGACTGTATTTTTGAGGCCATCAGGTGCATACCTATTAGTTGGTCAGATAACAGTGCCAAAAGGATTTGACTAGCGGTTCTGAAGAGTCTGTGTTGTTGCAGAGTAATTCCCTCTGTGGATGGAACAGAGGCAGCAGCCAACAGCCTGGAATCAGACGTGATAGGGTCAGTATTGATCATTCCCTCTTCCTTCCATGGACTCCTGGTCAGAGTGAAGGGCGGCATATCTCGCTTCAATTTGCTCCAGAGACATTCACCTCGAGTTGCAGCAGCTGCAGAATATCTGCCTTCTGCTTCGGCCTGTCAGTCCACAGCAATCAGCTCCTCAGATAATTAGATTTGGAGCAAAGACAACATAAATGTAGACATACCAGAATGCCAAGTAAAGTCCACTGGCAGCATTTCTTCCGCAGTACCATTTCTATGACACAGGAAATTCAGCAACTGGCTTTTCCTTCGGATTTAGCACATGCTCCACACATCAGAGAGTTGTTTTGACTGATTTTTCAGTTGAATGCAGACAGAAGCGTGTGAAAGTGCGCGAGACATCTCCAATTTAGAAAGGGGTCATGGGGGCGAGATTTCTTCACATGAAAAAACGTGCCAATGTGAGATAACCAAAAAAACGCATCTGTCAATGGACCTTATGATTACTCTTGAGGGTATACCTCTATGCACACAATACAGCGGCTGGCTTAGATCTGTGCCTGAGAGAACTTCCAAGTTTTTGATGTCTGGTCTCATAGTGCCTATGGCAGAAACATTTTATAACAATAAGAATAACAACCATCCAGCAGAGGATTATCACTACTGCTGGGACGGAAAAGCCCTCTGCATGGTAAAAGACATGTACCCCTTCCCTGAGTACCCAAACTGTTATCTGGATCCCTAACACTAATTATTTGTTATAGGCAAACATGGATCATGTGAGCGCGCTATGCCATAGGCCTGTCTCACAGATTGAGGTATTGTTGGATAGTAGAGGGATGCCCAAATCGCTATCCTCATGGTTGTGGAAGGCTACAGCCTTTACCAGGAGCTAAGCAGCACAAGTGCAGGGGTGCCAGCATACTGAGTAGTTATCAGTAGGAGTGAACAGGTTGCTTTTACCATGTGTCACTGGAGGGAGTCATACAGGCTCATTCACCTTGTTAAAAGTTCAGGTGCTGTATGCTTAACTCACACTCTGCCATTTTGGTGTCAGTATGCTCATGAAATTATTCTCTATTTTTATAAATTGGAGTGGGGTTTTTATTGTGTTAGGTTTACACTTTTTTAACTATTTTGTTACTTCCAAATATTGTGCACATTTTGTTAAGATAAACCTGTCTGCCCTGGGTCATAGCATCCAGGGATTGAGCTCAGGTTTAAAACACTAAAACCTTTACTGGATCTAACAAGATAGTGCTTTATTACTTGTTGTGGACCCCCATCCACTCTACTAATAATGAGGGCAGCCTGGCCTTACCAAACATGTATGTAATTATATATATCATTCAATTTACTGATGCTAAGAATTATGAAAAGAGAGTCGTAGAAAAGGAAATTATCAAATGATATCAAATGCTATGCTATCTCTTTTGGTAATATGGAGATTCTGTGTATTTTTTATTTCCATTGTATAATTTAGTTTTGCTACTATTATTTTGCATGTATTCTGCACTAGTTTCTAGTAAAGGACTTTAAAAAAATAATCCAGATCACGTGTGTGTGTGTGCATGCATGCGTGTGCATTACTCTTGGGTGGGGAGGAGAACCTAGAAAAATATACCTGTTGTCTCTTGCAAGCTAAACCATAGCTAACACGAATCCTTTTTCAGGTAAGTTTGGGAAAGTTTCTTGGGCCATCTGTCGATTTCTCCACTCTAAATTATAAGTTGGCATCTTCACTGGGGGTAAAAAGGGAAATCTCCCAGGGGTAACCAAGAATGGCTGGCAAAATAACGGAATGACCATTGTTTGATGTGTGATGAACAAATATGTATTCTCCTCTTTGGTTGCTAATTATTACACCTCCAAATTGTTGACTTTTTGTTTTAATGCTTGTAAAACATGTAAAACTTTCTGAATTGTATCATGGTGAAATATTTAGTGCTCTTAATCTGTCATTGTTGTTTTGATTTTTGTGAACATATTTCTCTCTTTCTAAACATGTAGTCACATTCTTCAGTAAGAATTTATGAATAGACATTTGAACTGTAACAACTGCATTTGCATTCTCAAATAGCAATGGAGGTGAAGAAAAGGTCTTGGCTTTCAGTTGGTTTCTCCTCTATACAGAACAATTTCCAACAGCAATGATAGAACCTTCTGTAGTCAAATTATCTATTTGTTTCATTATCAAATGTTGTTAATGGATCTATATCTTCCATTCATTGACTATTCTTTTTTTTAATGGAATTGAGGTATGATCATAGTATCTATGTTCTATTTTCAATCACAAAATGGCCATAGCCTAAATTTCCTTGTGAACTTAAAGTATTCACTTTCCATATGGATTTAACATCACTCACCGAGAGCCATCAAACTCTCTATCAAGAAGGATTCCTTTGAAAGTAGAAGGCCAATTTATCCATCTGCATTCCTTAATGGGAGTATCTTAAAGAGCAAGGGTGACCTAATTCCTTAATCAATTCATGACTTAATAATATTATACAAAATATCACACTCGTAACATGTATATGTATTGGAGTAATTGAAATTTGAATACAGGGCCCACAACTTATACCCCTCCCAAAGGTCTTCACAATAGCTTCCTCTAGTACAGAATGTTTAATTCTGGATGCACTGATTGCACTGTCCCCAATTTATGGGGAGCATGTCCAAATCACACTCAAGTGTTAATTCAATAAAGTTTGTTCAAAGGCTGTACAGTTTTTTCAAAAATTATTTTATTTGTTTCATTTTCTTTTACTTTTTATCATTTACTTGCTTTCTTCATTCGGTAACATCCATTAAAAAATAATATGATCAATATCATGTATTCAGAAACGCAAATACGCCCAATGCATTTTGGGCATTACCATTCATCGGGGCTTAATCCTAAAAACCTAATGAAACATAGAAGAAACTCGAGCTTTGTCATAGCTGGTACATCAATATAATTACTGTAATTCATGAACTCATTGGTGGTGTAAGTGATTCCTAATCTTTGACTTCAAACATTCATGGTGAAATTAGTATGAATGAAACCTATTGTGTGCTGTGGAAAAGGTGCTGAACAGTCATAAAAGAGTCTTGTGCCAGTATTATCAGGATCTAACAATGCTTGTGTTTGAGAAGTTCAAACAAGTCACCGTGAAATGCTCATGCTTTCATAAAGTGAACGTGGGTAATAAGTTCCACAAGAAACCGAAGGGAAACGGTAAAAATCAGTAATCGTACAGAGTTGTGCCCTTGTTCTATAATCTCATGCACATTTGTAAACGCGGGTGACAAGTTCCCCAAAGGAAACTGTAAAAGACAATAAGCACTCTGGGTTGTGCCCTAATTCTACATCTTCTGCACGTTACCATTAAATAGCCCATTTACATGCGGGTAAAAATTTACTATAGCGGTGATAAATGGTTCGTTCTGGTGACAGCGTTTGCAATTTTTCAAGTGTTTGATCAAGTGTTCAACACTTACAATCACAACATTACCCAACTCAGATTCTCAATTATAGAACAAGTTCCTATCATATTGGGAAAAGACAATACACAATTCTTACTACGGAGAGAAATATTTTGGATCAATCACTTAGACACAGTCAACACTAGAGGGCTCAATGAATGTATGGACTTAAGCTGTTTCTTATCAATATAACATCATTTGCCTGTAGGTTTGAGTTTAAATGGCATAGGATTTGAATTTTACCTGGAATACAGTGTCTCATGGAGATAAAGGAAACATCTTAAATGGGGAAATACACATCAGTGAATTATTTATCCTCATACTCAGGAGGATTTACCAATCAGTACCAATCAAACAAATGAAAATCTATTCACCTAATATACTAGTGAGTGCGTGAGTCCAATTTTTGTACAGATTAACTATATGAATTCTGGATGTATTCTGCCTTACACCCCTGTCACATTGCACTTCAGACCCTAGACCCTAGCTCATGGTTACCAATCTTAATCTTACTCCAGTTATCCATGCGTCTCACTTCAGAAGGAAATTCTATTTACTGTATCAAACACAATGGTGTAGCCCACAAATGTAATGTATAATGATCTTGATGCATGAGCAAAAGTATTCACTTTCATGGTAATTATACTGTCCACTGTGAACAATTCTTCCAAAATTCCAGACTTTGTTACTCAGTGACTTAAGGCCCTTTTGCAAGTAGCAGCTGCATGACTTGGGATAAATGTTTGTAGTAAGTAAGGGCATTAAGAAGTGAGTCCACCATATGAAGTTGGATCTTAAAGCATTATTGTCCCATCCGTCTGGACCTATGTCATTTGATGTTTTATTGTACTATACTTGTCTTACAATTTCTGTTTGAGTTACATCCATTTGTACTTGGAAATTGATGGCACTAAAGCTGCTGGGTTAATGTGGATTAAGTTAAAATTAAATGCCATTGCCAGCGCTAAGGAGTGATGAGCTGTTTAACACTGTCAAGCTTGACTACTTTAGCTGTTTCTTGATTAACATGTTAAAATTGTTTTCCTTGCTAGGCGCAATAATCACTACCATCTGAGATGAGCAATGTATTATGCAAGAATATTCTTTTTCTTTAAATACTTTTTCTGCATCTATTTGTGATTATTTATTTCAACATTGTATTCAGTATCATGAAATAGATGTTATCTTTTACTTCTATGACTCACCCAAAGCAATTTTTAGTGCTCCCCACGCTCTCCTTTTTCTTCATGTCATTCTTGCTTGTAGCAAGCATCGGAATAGCAATCTGACAGAATTTTAGCACTGAATTGTGTCTGTGTTGTTTGTTTACATTTCTGTTGCTATTGGTGTATATATTTACTGTGTGAAGTGACTGCAGATTATTCATACAACCATGGTTTATCTCTAAGGATAATATATTGTTTTAAATTAATAGAAATGAATTTGTCCCACTTACATTTAATTACATTTTCAGATTGATCCATTTCAAGTAATGTGCGAAGCATCATTAAGATAAATCACTGTGGGTTTTGTTAACTCAATCCAGTTTTATTTATCAGGTGACTAGCCTGATGCATGATATCATGATCACTGATCTTTCTATTGGGCTTCAGTGACATAGTTCACTCAATCAATCAATCAATCAATCAATCAATCAATCAATCAATCAATCAATCAATCAATCAATCAATCAATCAAGGGTTCGTACAGTGCAGCTACTCACCAGTGAGGGTCTCAAGGTGCTAGGGGTGGGGTGGGGTGGGGGGACTGCTGCTTCATCTGGGTTTAGTCGAAGATCCAGGCCTTTAGATCCTTCTTAAATTTGGTCATCAACGGGGATTGCCGACGATGGAGGGGTAGGGTGTTCCAGGTCTTGGTGAGGAGGTAGGGGAAGGTCTTTTCTCTGGTTCTTGTCTAGTGGATCCGAGGGACAGAGACAAGGGCCATTTGGGCGAAGCGGAGGTGTCTGGCAAGTATGTGGAATGTGAGATGGTGTTTCCGGTACACTGGTCCAGGGCCATGGAGGGCTTTGTAGGTGTGAGCGAGAAGCTTGAAGGTGACTATTTTGTTGACAGGGAGACAGTGCATTTTGCAAAGGTGTTTGGTGATGTGGGTTCAGGGAGGATATTGAGGACCAGTCTTGATGCAGTGGTTTGAACGGTCTGTAGTTTCCTGAGGAGTTTCTGGGTGATGCCGGTGTAGAGTGCGTTGCTGTAGTGGAACCTGCTGGTGATGAGTACATGAGGGATCATCTATCTTGCTTCGGCGATGATCCATGTGAAGGTTTTCTGAAGCTGGCGTAGCGTGTGGAAGCATGAGGAGGATATGTCATTGATCTTGTGGTCCATTGTTAGTGAGGAGTCAAGTATGATGCAGAGGTTGCATGCGTGGTCTGGGGTTGAGAGGGTTGCCTGTGTGGCAGGCCACCAGGAGTCGTCCCAGGCAGATGTGGTGGGTCCCAGGGTGAGTACTTCCATCTTGTTCGAGTTGAGTTTGAGGCAGCTGTCCTTTACCAAGTAGGCAATGGCCTTCATCCTGCTGTGAAAGTTGATTGGGGTGTTTGAGGGTTTGTTGGTGAGGGAGATGATCAGCTGGGTGTCGTCCATGTAGGAGACAATGTTAAGTCTGTGGTTTCTTACGATGGTGACGAGGGGGGCCATGTAGACGTTGAAGAGGGTGGGGCTCAGGGAAGAGTCTTGAGGCACTCCGCAGTTGACCTAATAAAGGGTCAGAGTGGAACTGACTTAGTCTGACTCAAGTTCAGCCAGAGAGAAAGTAGTGGATCCAGTCCAGGGCCTTGTCGCAGATGCCAGCATCATGGATACTCATGATTAGGGTGTGGTGTGAGACTGTATCAAAGGCAGCCGAAAGGTCTAGCAGGATCAGGGCTGCAGTTTTGCCCTGGTCTGAGAGGGTGCAGATGTCATCAGTGGCAGTGAGTAGTATGGTCTCAGTGCTGTGATTGCTTTGGAAGCTGGATTGGGAGATGTCCAGGATGTGATTAACTTTGATAAATTTGTAGAGTTGGGCTTTGATGGCCTTCTCGGCAACAGCAGGGAAATGGGACAGAGGTTTTTGAGGTCTGTCTGGTCAGCAGGTGGCTTTTCTAGCACAGGGTTAATCTCCACATGTTTCCAGTTGTAGGGGAAGGTGGCGGTCTTGGTGGAGTAGATGATGGTGTGCTGGACTTCGGGTGCGATAGAAGTGGCTACTCGGTGAAATATGTGGTGCAGGCAGAGGTCCGAGCAGGCACTGGAGCGGATTCTCCTAATGGTCTTGAGTGTGTCGCCCGTGGTGAGCAGGGTCCAGTTGAGCAGGGTGCAGTATGATTGGGGGTGGTGGTGTTGGGCTCAGTGGCAGGGTCTTGAGCGTCGAATCTGTCATAGATCTATCTGATTTTGTGGTGGAAGTAGGCGGTGAGTTTTTTGCAGTGCTCTTGGGAGGAAGGGATGTCTGAGGTCTTGCTGCTGGGCCTGGTGAACTTCTTGATGATGGTGAAGAGTTCTCTACTGTTGTGAGAGTTGGTGTTGATCTGTATAGGAGGGCCATTTTCTATGTGTTTTTAAGGAGGAGGTGGTGTGCAGTGGTGGCAGTTTTGAAGGCTGTGTGGGTTTCCGGGCTTTTGCTGTTCCTCCATCTCTACTCAAGACGTCTGCAGGTGCATCTGGTGTTACGGAGGTTGTGAGAGAACCAGCTGGCTTTCTTGGTGTGTAGTTTGTCGGGGGCCTTCTTGAGGGGGGCCATGGCGTTGGTGCAGTTGGTGATCAAATGGTGGATGTTGTGAGCTGAGGTGTTGGCGTCTTCTGTGGGCAGAGGTGTGGTAGTGCTAAGAGTGATGGTGAGATGTTCCTCGAGGTTCCTGTTTCAACTGTTATGGGGGCAATGTGTGCAGTGGTGTAAGGTGGGAGAGTTGAAGGTGAAGTGCATGCACAGGTGGTTGGTCCAGAGGAGTTCCACGCTGTGGTCGAAGGTGATACTCCTGCTGGTGGAGAAGACAGGGTTGAGGATGTGCCCAGCTGTATGGGCAGGTGCGGTGACTAGCTGCTTCAGTACGATGTTGGTGAGGTTCTCCAAAAGGGAAGCGGTTTTGCGGGTTGTCCAGGTGGAAGCTGAGGTTGCCAAATAGGATTTGTGGAAGAGGTGTGGTGCAGCGGCCAGGATACCTGACTCCAGACCACAGAGTTCACGGTTTGATCCCTGGTGCCGGTGGCAGGTGAGCCCCGCACCATGTGACTCTGTGCAATGGCTTGCTTAATCTTCCCAACGCCCCCCAACGCTGAGACACCTCTCCGGAGGTAGCTGTGCGCTTTACAAATGCTGGTATTTCATTTATTTTCATTTCATAGTCAGTGGATGTGAGGACCTGGGGTGCGTTGACATTGATGATGGCATCTTTGAAAGGCAGGCAGGGGGCATGTAGATGAGGGTTCAGCGGAGGGTGGTGTTGGGATTGATCTAGACCTGGAAGTGAAGATTTTTTTTGTTGGGTTGTCAGAGTGGGAGGTAGGGTGGAGGGAGTCCTTGTGCATGATGGCGATGCCTCCTCCTGGTCAGTTGGCACAGTCCTTGCGGGTGATATTGTAGCCATCGGGGATAGAGGTGGCGATGTCCAGGCATGAGATCAGGTTGGTCCAGGTTTCCATGAGGAAGGTGATGTCTGACCCGAGGGAGTCGTGGAGGTCCCAGATTTCTGTGCATGTTTGTTGAGGAGGATGAGGTTGAGCCAGTTGGGTGCACTGTTGGTCGTATGAGCAGTGAGTGGAGCTGGCATGTTGGTGTGAGTGAAAGTGTGGCTGCAGTTATGGCATGAGAAGGGTCTTTGGTTGTCTTTCAGAGCAGTGAGGTGGCAGTCAGCATTGCATCCTTTGTTGAGGAGGTTGCTTGCATCGTATCAGTGGAGGGTCCGAGAACCAAGGTCCCTGGCACTGGGCGTGGTCCAGGCATGGACGGGATAGGCGTGCTTGTCTTTGGCACGCTGAACAGGCATGGCCACCCAGCAGCCACCATTAAGTAGTGATGCGGGGTTGCTGGACAGCTGATAGGTGAGAAACTTCATAATTTGTCATCTAGTTATTTTGTGCTGCAATCTAGACATATTTGGCCATCTCTAAAGCATAATGGTTTTAAAGCATGTTAAAAAAATGTTTTCTTAAATGAGTACATTATTTTTTTAATGTTCACGGTTTTCCTTTGGATGATTTTTGAGAGCTGCATTCATTTTGGGTGTCCTATGGAAGGTCGTGTGCTGTTCTTGGGATTATTTGTAATGGAGATTGTGCTTGCATAGTATTTCAGATCTGGCAACACAGTAGCAGTTGACAAGCAGCAGCAAACAGGGAATGGAGATAGATAGGTGGTATCTGGGCCACAGAGAGAGGTAACTCTCTGATGCTTGGGGGCATATTTCTATGAGACTCTTGCAGCAGTGTATTTGAGTGAGACACAGTAATGGTACTTCAGTGGAGCAGGGGCAGTGAACCAGGAGACAAGTAAGCAAAGCATCTTGGTATTATATGGGTGTAGTATTTATTCAGAGCAAAACCAAAGGGGATGTCGTATCTATTCAGCCAGCTGCTAGCTGAACAAATGCACTTCTTTCATAGTATGTACCCATCACAGTGAGTTTCAGGCATAGATGCTTATTAGTTCTATGTCACGAGTGTACCTTCAGTCACACTGACATTTTACTCACATGCCGATATATCTTGGGGCTGATAATTTCAGATTTGGCATGCTATGCAGCTTCCTAAGTCAGCAAGGTCCTTCCTCTACCGGGCCGTCATTTATGTCCTTTTTAATAGTGTATTGTTTTAGTAAAAACAATAGTGAAGCAAAAAATCTGAGTGACAGGCTTTGAGGCTATACCTGACTATAGTCAGTTTGTAGGGGGCATGGGGAAGGACAAAGTAGGACCATTAAGAGAACAATGACCAGCAGGAGGAGAAGGACGAAGAGGAGTGTCTCCAAGAGGGCTAAGAGTACCAGAGCCATAAGGACAAGGGAGACATAATCAACAAGGACCAGAGTTACCAAGATCAGAGTGGACCAGGAACAAACAGACAAGGATGAACAGGAGATGTAAAATCAGGGCTAGGGGTACCAAAACAAAGGTGAGAAGGATCAGGAGGGCCAGGAGGATCTGGACCAGGAAATAATGACTCAGTGGATGAGGGAGTAACAGAAGAATTAGGGATATAAGGACCAGAAGGCCCTAGACTAGCATGACATGGAAGGCTAGGAGAGCCCAAACACACTGAACAGGGCTAGAAGGACAAGGACCAATACAGGAGGACCACACAAAGAAGTACCAGAACTAAGACCAGGACTATATGGATTAGGAACAGTAACAGCAGAAGTATTAGGGACCAGAATTAGGGTGAGGAAGATACAAAATGTCAAGGACTGGAAGCATGAAAAATAGGAGATACAAGAGTATATGGAAACGACAACCAAATAGACCATAACCTGGATGTAAAGGGCCAAGAAGATCTAAGACTAGCATAAACTGGAGGTCCTGGACCATCATAATTTGGAAGGTTTAGGCTGGTCTGTGGTGGGTCATGACACAATATTGCAGAACCATGAGGACAAGGAGAAGGAGGACTGGAGCCAGGAGGATCAGGACCAGATTGAGTAGGACAATGCAGATCAGATCCTGGATAGTAATGGCAAGTAGGACAAAGAAAACAGGATAAGCAGGTTAGCGACTAAAAACTACTAGGGGGCAAGACCAAAGGTACTCTGAAGATCAGAGCAAGAAGGACTAGGTGGAGTAAAAGGATCATGACCAAGAGGACCAGAAACATGGCTAAGAGGGCATTGACGTTCAAGATCTAGGAGAGCAGGGATCCACTTAAACAAGTGGGCAGGGTATTCATCTCAGATAGCAGAACCAGGGTGAGGAAGATCAGATATTGGAATGCTAACCAGAGTCAAGAAGACACATTGGAGTATAGAGAGATAGCCAGGAGGGCCAAGACCAAATGATTATGATCAGAATTAAGCAAAACCAAAGGGGATGATGGACGGAGTGTTGAACATTGCAAGCACTCACCCCCAGTCAACTGATCTGGGTTTAATCCATCATCATTCTTTAGCTCACTCCGCCACCCAAGTTCAGACATGGCCATATGCAAATCAGTCTGACCCTGTGCCTCATGGGAACAGTCCAGCCCAAACTGCCAAACCATGTCTTCCCTGGACCGGAAACAAGCTTCCTGGGACCGATTTCTGGCTAATCAGCAGTCATCAGCCAGGCTAGCTTGAATCCAGGGGCAAAGTGAGCAAGGGACCCACATCTGGGCATACCCTGCCAACTTAGGGCGAACAAAGCAAAACCAATGATCAGAATTACCCAAACAATGAGATCCTGGATTAAGACCAGCGTGTCCACTACCAGTAGGACTATGAGGATAAGTATTTCAAGACCTACCCAAACCAGGAGGACTACAACTAAGAGGGCAAGGACATGAGAGGCCAGAGGGACCGATGAAAGATTCTAAGTGAAGCAGAATGATCTTAACTTGGGGTAGACTGGGGTTGTGTGTCCCACAGGACCAGAACTGAAATGGTACGACACAGAAGGACCCAAACAAATAAAACCCTGACTAAGAAGGCAAAGACCACTGAGTGATGTGCCAGAAGGATCATGATAACAAGGGCCAGGGCCAGGAAGTCTAGGACAACCTAAACCAGACAGAGTTGGCTTAAGAAGGAGAGGGCTAAAAAGCCAGGACCAAGTGGACCAATGGGGCCAGAATCTGGTGTAACAGAAATCCGTTGAATAGGTTAAGGAGGATAAAAAAAACACAGGCCAAGGAGATGAGGATTAAGAAGATCAGGAAGAAACAGGAAGAGTTAGGAGATGTTAGCCTATAAGGCCCAGAAGGCCAGACCTAAACAAGGAGGACTAGAAGCAAGAAGATCACTTATAGAGAACACAAAACTAGGAAGACAACACCGACTATGAGGACCAGGAACAGAGAGGTCAGAGAAAGGCAAACCAGACCTAAATGTGGGGAAGGCTATGAGGACAGATCCTGGAGAATCACAAACAGATGTACAGGTAACCAACACCCGCATGACAAGAGTTATGTGGACCATTGTAATAGAGACCAGTTGGACCACAACCAAGGGGAATAAGAAGACCAAGTTACAGAGACCCTGGAGGTTCAAGATCTGGCATACCAGGGCACAGAAGACCAGGATGAGGAGGGAAAGGAGGACAAGGTGGCAAGATAAACAAACTAAGTGGCTAAGAGCAAGAAGACCTGAACAAAGAGGATATGGAATAAATCAGTGAGTTAGTGCTGAGGATAGCAAGGAACAGGAGGGCCAAGAGTATCATGACAAGATGGAGGACGACCAGAAGAACTAGTCAGATCAGGAACAGGTAGACTAGGAACATTAGAAACGTGCTGGAGGTGGACTTGAAGGATCAAGATAAGCAAGAACAGGGCTAGTAGTACCAGGAGATCCAGAACCAAGGGGACCAGGTCATTACACACCAATGGAGCAGGAGGACCAGGAACTGGATTAGCAGGCCCAGGATGGTGATGATCGGGGGACCTGGACAACCAGAGCCACAAGGACAAATGGGACCAGAACAGTACCATAATGACCAGGCCCAGCCCAGGGCAACCTAATAAGTATCACCAGGACCAGTGCATGTGGTATCAGTGGACCAACAATACAGTGTCCCGAGTGGGGAGTATCAACATGATCCCAACCAGGAGTACTGGGAGTGCTAGACCTAGTAGAACCAGGACAACAGGACCAGGTGGAGGAAGACACTGTAGATCAACAGGATCAGGTTGAGGAGGATCAGAAGTACTAGGTTCAGAAGGCCAAACAAGGTTCTATACAAGGAAGGGCCAGAGTAAGGAATACCAGGTTCAGGAAGGACTAGAACCAGGGCCACCAGATTCATGAAACCAGTACCAGGGTGACCAGAGATAGTCAGACCAGAGCTAGGATGAGGACCAGGAGGACTGTAACAACCCAGAAAAGTAGGAATTGAAACAGGACCCACAGGTAGACCAGCACCAGAAGGCATTGAAGGATCAGAAAAAGAGAAGGAAGATGTCCAAGTGCAGGATGACATATATGTGACTCTTGGCCATATGTACTAGGATGTTACTTTTGTAAGTGGTTTTTGCTTCAATCTGCTTGCTTCCTATGCTGTCAACTCTCAGAAACACCACCTTTCAAGCCCACTTATCAAACTGGTAAGTATTTTCTGAACCGTCAGAGCATGCAACATGAATAAAAAGCCAGGACTATTTCAATCAGCATTCTGAGTAATAGCAGATACTGTCTGATGCTGGCACAGTAGTCTGTTGGTGGATCAGAGTGCAGAAGAACTGAATTATGGCAGAGGAGCTTAACAGTAGATTAATGAAAAAGAATGTGGTCTGTGAAGACTGGCAGGGTCAACAAACATGTTAAATGGGAAACAAAGGGGTCAAAGGCCTATGGCAATCAGTAAAGGATCAAAATCATAAGAAGACTCTGATAAGCAGAAGAAGAGCACAAGAAGGGAAGGTAGACCATCTCAGATAACCCACAAAGGGATTCTGGGTAACAAATGGCTCTGATTCCCACCTGTGATGGCACTGGGCATGAGCAGTGATAGAATAGAAGAATGATCTGCAAAATTCTGAGGGCTAGATGAAAGGTGGTGAAAATACATATGCGGCAGAAGTCTTTTGTAGGCCAGCAAAGAGGCACTGAGTGTCAGGGCTGGTGGAGTAGTCTATGTGTCTTCGAGACCTTTGCACTGAAATTGCATATGCATGTATGTGCAGTGAAGATGTAGCAAGTGTGTACTAGTAAGACTCAATGTGTGGTGAAAGTCTGAGTGCTGGGACCCGACAAATACATTTTGGATGGCCCCTGGAATGGCATGGCATGTGATGAGGGTCGATTCAGCTTTAATAGCAGTAATGATTACCCAGTGTTGCTTTTACCAGGTAGGATTTGTGTCGGGCAGGACCTGCTTTGACTCTTGTAAGAGGGACACAAGCCACCCTAGTTTATGACCCAGACAGGGAGTGCTCTGCAGATTGCTGCTTGGTGACCCGGACTGGTATCTGCATGACCAACAGCAAATGAGGAAGGGAAGGAAATTTGCTCAGTAGAGCTGGAGGAAACCTAATGTGACCAAGGGACTAGTTTTCTCCTCATCCAGTAACTATGAATGGTTTCAGAGAGGTCATTTTAGGAAGCAACATGTGCATGCTAGCATGTTCAGCATGGACTAAGACAGCCTGCTGTTTGGTGATCTTAACAGCCAATGGTTAATCTCCCCCCAGCGACACATGTTAAAAGACTTATGCCCATGCAATAATAATCTGCTGCTCCTAGCACCTGTCATTGTATAGACTGGGTTAATAGGCCAGTAGCCAATCTCAGTCAAAACTGGTACAATTTGGGTTTCGCAAGTCACACACCTGAACCTGAGGCACTTGTGATGGTGTGACGACTTGACCCTTTGTTCTCTGGGAACTAACTCTAGCAGCAACTAGCAAACTGCACTGGTGGAATTTCCCAAAGGTAATAGGGGTTGTAATAGAGAAAGCAAAAATGCCCTGTTCTGGATATGTCCTCCTATTGGGTTTGCAGGAGTGAGTTGTCTCAGGATGATGCTGGTGTTGATACTGGATATGGGTGCATGTATAAGTGGTATGCCTATGGGGACAGGTGACATTAGAGTGATCACAGATAGGTTCAAGAAAGTTTAACATAGACAATGGTTATGATGAGAATGTTTACACATACTCTGGTTACAGAAGAGCAAGAGAGTACATGACACCCAGCAACAAATTATTCTTCCTCAGAGTGAGTTGCAACAATCAGTTAGTCTCTTATTAGTTAGTTATCGCACAATGTGTTACTTGCACACTTACGTACTTGTTAGTGCATTATATAACACCTTAGTGTATCAGAATCATGAAGTGTCTCTTCACGGCATGGTCATTATCCAAAAACAACAGCAATAGTACAACAGACTTTGGTTCCTCAACGCCTTCAAGTTCAAGTAACCGTTCCTAGCGCTATGAGAGCGCAGTTTCAATTTCTAAATCCAAATACTGCACAGTGCAAATCACAGTTAGTTCAATGCAGTGGTGTTGCTAGACATTTTGCTGCTCGTGGCGGTCGGGCTGTTTGCCCCTGGAGCAGACTACCCCCCTCCCCCCTTGCTACACCACTGGTACTGTGACTCAACTAAACACTGTACAGTCTTGAAGTGGCACCCAAAAGCGGTACCAAAATACCTATGCAATTAACCTCAATTTGTTTTTCTTTCCTTATTAGGTTGCACTAGTGGCACTTGAAGCAGAAGCTGCCGCAGGATTGAAGTCAGGAGCTGCCGCAAAAATGAAGCTGGAGCAGTACTGTGAGCCAGGTAAGTGATGTCTGATGCGGCCTAGTGCTTTAGGTGATATGGGCGTGGTTTAAATAGCTGCGCATGCCTGCCGTTAGTGCATGCGGTTCCAGGTGTTTGTGCAGCACATGGAGGGTTTGGAAGCACCTGGAGGGTGTGGCAGATCTTCAAGCAGAGCTAGACGTGTGCACAACACACAGGTGTTCTGGAGGCATATTGAATCAGTAGGCATGCTAGTTTTAATATGAGCAATGCCCAATGAGAGTGCTCCTACTGCCACCAGGGATATAAGCAATGTTTTACAGTATGTGCTCCCCAAATAACACCAAGCGCGATAACATGACTGTAAACAGAGCAGGACACAATCAAGGCACATTTTAAGATTATACAGAGTGTAACAGTGAGCACCAAGCACAACAACCCAGTGGAGGGGAGCCACCTCACAATGATCCGGAGCATAAGAGTGCTGTCGTACGTGAGGATGTGCTGATCATGACAATGGATGCCCCCTAGATATCAGACTCCCGCTAAATGTGCTCTATAAATGGAATGGCATTCTGTGCCATGTGATTGAAATTAATTTGGAAATATTCATAACTGTCTTTGATAGCTATAGGGACCTTTAGACCTATGAGGTGGTGTTAATTGAGTGTTGTTGCATTTAAGCCAGGATAAGCACAAACTGCATAAGGGGATGTGTGCCAGTTGTATTCTAGCTGCTAGTGAGTGCCTGTTGAAGTTTGTGCTTGGCAAAAGAAAGCATAGTCAGCTGTTGAGACAGCAGCTGGGTAAACAGGGAGTGTTTCTACTATACTGGTCACATTGGGCATACTGTCTACTACTTAGCCATCTGCCAGGCGAATAAAGACGACGTGATGCTATTTGAAAAAAACTACTGGCCCAACAGTACATAATTTATGCTATTTAGTTGGACAAGTAAATAATTAAGTTTCTTTGCTATTTGCAAGGCTGCCATCCAAATGGTCCAAAATTACTGGTATTTAGCTGGCAGTCAGGAAAATAGTGGCTTTTCTTTGTTGTTTGCTAGACCTCCGGCTAAATAGAAATTCATTTTTTCCATTTAGCCGTTGGGCTCGTAAATAATGACGTTTTTTGTGCTGTTTACATGGCTGTTGGCCAAACTATACATAATGTCTGTTTTTTGCTAACAATCAGGTAAAGAGGGATATTTCTTGGCATTTTGTACAGCTGCTATACAAATAGTGCATGTTTGCTAAGCAGCAACTAGCCATGTAAATAATTAAGTTTCTTTGCTATTTGCCTAACCCCTGGCCAGACGGTACATAATGTCTTCTATTTAGACACAGGCCATGTTAATATTACAGTTTGTTTGCTATCTGCATGGCTGCTGGCCAAACAGTACATAATCTCTGGTTTTCAGCCAGCGACGGGATAAATAATGACGATTTCTTTCTATTTGTCGGGCCTCTGGCCAAACAATGACGAATTTCTACTATTTAGCCAGCAGCTGGGTAAATTGTGAAGTTTTCTGCTATTTGCATGGCTGGTGCCCAAACAGTGCCTCATCTCTACCATTTAGCTTGGGGAAATGTAAATTGTGATGTTTATGTTCTGTTGGCAAGGCCCCTGACAAAATAGTAAATAATCACTACTGTCCAGCCAGTGGCCAAGTAAATAGCAGAGAAAAGTCACTATCAACCTGGTGGCCAGCTATGTAACTGCTACCTTAAGCAAAGCAAGGAAGTTGTGTCTATCTAGAGGCATCCACAGTTACCTTCAAGAGCCACTTAAACAAAACCTGCCACTAGTGGTCAGCAGTCACATAAACTGCTATTTCAAATTAGGTGGTTCTCTCCAAGTTGCAGGCGTTTGTCATGTTTTAATTTGGCTCTGTTGTAATAATAATAAGGAACAGTACACTTTAGAATGTTAGATAGGTTTTCTCTCTTTCCGAACACTTTCTCCTTGTTAATTTCACCAGGTGTTTCCTCGCATGATATGGACAAGAAACAATCCTGGACGTGGTTAATCGCGCCCATGTGCTACTGCTCGTTCTGGTGCAAAACCCTGTTTATATCCAAATTAGTAACAGCCCGGATTACAAAATGGCCAACTAAGGGGCATATTTACAAGATGGCGATAAAAAAATTATCGCCGCTTTTGCGGCCGTTTTCGGCCGAAAAGCGGCGATAATTTTATCGCCTAATTAGCATGAAACCTTGCTTTAGCGTGGGGATTCCTAACGCCCAGCTTTGCATCTCTAATGAGATGTAAAGTGGGCGTTCCTGACCTAACATGACAGGAGAAATGTCGCTAAGCGACATTTCTCCTATCATCAAGCCCCACGCTATGAAGCATAGCGGCAGGAAAAGTAGCGACAACCCATGTTATCGCTACTTTCCTTACGCCTGCTTCAGGACTGACTTAGCCATGATATCCTAAGGAAGGTGGATATCATGGCTAAGTTTGTGAGTCCCTATCAGCAAACTAACGCCACATTGCATGAGATTATCGCTGGGTTTCCAGCGATAATCTCACGTTAGGCAGTTAGCGTGAGGATTTTTATCGCTGAGGAGATAAGCGTTGCTAATAGCACGCTATCTCAGCGATAAAAATCCACGTTACCCGGCGATAATTATCCTCACGCTAAGAGCGCTGAGCGATAATTATCACCGGGTGTTGCTGATATGCCCCTAAGTGTCAACCTCCCTATTTTACTTGATACATACAATTTGGGACATCATTAGATTTTATTAATTCCATGAGTGACCTGAGCATGGCCACAAAAAGCAACTATTCATATATATTTCAGCAATATAACATTCTTATTTTGCACATGCTACTCATGCACACTCATGTTTAAACAATTAGCAAATTAGATCCTTTGGAGAGGCATCTAACGATCACCGAGCATGAACAGGTTTGAGCTATTGGTTTTTGCTAGCATCATCTCCATAGGATGCAGCTCCCATTATCTACTCCCCTGCATTCCCATCTCTAAGAGAATCCTTCCAGTGATGGTTCTTGCTGCTGCATGGAGTGATGCAATTATCAGCATGCTGCGACCTGTGTAAATATGCACACTTTAGGCATCCGCGCCAGCTCTAATTGTAGGTTTCCCAGGGAGCAGCAGTATTTCCACGGGCTGAAAGGGTAGCAGAGGGAGGAAGGCTGTGCGAAGGAAGAGATTTAAAAGCACTGTTTTGAATGCACCGATAAAATATGCCCCGTTGAGCAAGCAAAGTAACCCATGAAAATCTGGAGCATTTTCATAGCAAAGGTTTTTATAATATAGCTTTTATGACATATGAAACGACAGATTTTTTTGGATGTTCCTTTCCTACTCTAAGCTACCTACAGTACTCCTAGATGAAGCATCGTGCTCTTGTTATTTCATCCCTCGCTAACACGTGAAGCTCACTTGTGCTACATGTGATGCGAACATCTATTCCACTGATTTTTGAGAAACACATTCTGAAGATGTGCTCGTGTGTAAATCAACATTGGAGAAATATTTAGTTTACATTTATTCAAGTGCATCTTTAATATGGCCCTGATATACCCTTTCTCGAGTGGAAGTGAGTGAAAATCAAATGTATGTTTAAAAAACTGCCACTGAATAATGACTCAATATAGTCAGTGGAAAAAGCTACTTTTCAGAAATCAAAAACACAGTTTTTGGATGAGGGTCAGGTACAGAAAAAGTGTTGCATTCTTTTGAGCAGAATTACCCGCAAAATTGTGGTTGCCACTGTGTAGCTATAGTTAGGTCAGAATGTCCATGAAAAGAGGGTTTTTGGTTTCCTTAACAACATTGTTACCACTTGACAATTGTCATAAAACTTTCCCCAAAACACCTCAGCTCTGGAAAATTTCGGGGGTGATCTCTCAAGCCGGTGTCAAAAGAAAATAGCAGGTTCCAAAACCTTGATCTCCCATGTTAACTCTCATAGGAAGGTTTTAAAGAAGCTAGAGAAAAACAGCTAAAGCATTTGGATTGGTGTGCATGTTGCACTCTCTTCCGGAATAGGTGTGTTGAATGAAGTACCATAGAGAGGATTTTGTTAGGGGCTGGTCACTGGGAGGCGAGTGCTTGTTGCAGAGATTGGTCCATATTAAATGGTGCCTTAAAGCTTATGGCGAGTAATTACACCTCTCTTGAGAATTATACCTCTGGGTGGTCCCATTCTACAGTGGAAACTAAAGGCCATACTTTTCAACAATTCACACAACGCACAGCAGCAACCACCCTGCTGCTCTGCGTGAAAGGAAGGAGGCAGAAATGCGCTGTATTAAATATTATATGGTGCGATCCAGCTCACTGTCTGAGCTGGCGCACAATCTTCTCCCTAATGCTAAAACACAGGCACCATTCCACTATAGTGCAAGGGTGTATGAGTTGTAGGCAGGATTATGTTTGTGCAGGAAGAGGCACCTTTCATCACAAAAACAATCCTCAGATGCAGTATCCTCTTTCTAAGTGTGCTGCAGGATGCAGCACACTTAGAAAAAGGAAACTACAAGGATAAACAAACATATTTCTCCTCGTAGTGCCTCTGGTGGGGAGGCGTACAATTCTGATGCATTCCCAGATCTACCAGAGTTGGTGAATCTGAGAATGTGTCAAAATGCATGGGGTGAATGTATGGGAACACCCACGCGCCACCCATGGCACTCCCCCACCACAGAGGAATGCAAGACAGTGATTTGTGCTGCCTTGTGTTACTCTAGACTTATCAAGCTATACAGGGACACACAAGGTGGCCTTGCATGGTTTGCTAAATCTCATTTAGGTTTTGTGTTGTGCTTGCGTTCCTTTGTGGGATGCAAGGGGGACACAAAACCTTGATAAGTGTGGGCCTAAGTTTGTGTGCAGTGATTCAGTGTAGCTGGTTTGACCCAGGGTTTGGCTGGCAGTGTTCAGCGAAGTTCAGGAGAGCTGTGTTTTTGATCTTTCACAGTTATTTGATCTGTGTCAGCAAATAAGTAGTCTTGAGCAAATTTATGTTCCAGATTATCTTGATTTAAGCTGACATTATGCTTTCTGGTTTTATTACCCAGGAGTGTGTGATTATGGGGGTATGAATATAGAAGATGTGGTCAGCAGATTATTTCATTTCCTGTAGCTACTGTAAGGATGGTGTTGGGACAGAAAAGTCTGCTGCATGTTAAAAGACATCTACCCCTGATCTGGTCTATAAGAATGGGAGGCTAAGACCCCACATATTTGTCATCTGCCAAGCAGCGAGATGAGCTGTGTGAGGAGGGGAAGCTCTACAAGAATTCTGCCTGTCACCAGGACTGGGGGCCAAGGCCTGCTAGTTTCCCTGCTGGGTGAGGAGACATCACCCAGGGAAATCAAGACCACTTGAGTCTGGATCACCAGCACCTGCCTGATTTCCAAGACCAGTGTGCCCTCTGTGGAAGAGGAGAGCACTGGAGGGAGCGAGGTACTGTGGGGAGCCCCACACACCATACATGAGTGCAAGGTTCTTTTTGACAAAGAGAAAGATGATTGTTTGGAACCCCGTGTGAGAGTGCCTATTTTTTCTATTACAGCTATTATGCGCTTCACATCCAGGATAGTACTGAGGAGGGGAAACAAAATTCCGGGGCATGGTCCATACACCCCTCTCAGGGTAGGTACATACACTGTGCAGCATACTCAGTCTCTGAAAAGGGAGGGTGGACCCGTACTGAACCGGGGTTGTAATCACCTCATACTAGTTGTAATCACTCAGACCTTTTTCCCATGCCTTCAAACAGAACATCGTGGAATAGTTGACTCCCAACACTCCTAACATCCACAAGAATCTGTTTACACTCGAACAAAGATGGGTGTGCCATTTGAGGACAATAGATTTTAGTACAATTTAAAATCATTTATTGGTGCTATCATACTAATATAAAAATGGTTGTGAGTTGCAGGGTGATTTTACCCTATGGCAAGTCCTGATCTTCTAATAGAATTTGATGAACTGTAAAAGAAAACATCTTGCTGAACCAGTTGAGAAAAAGCCTGATATGGTAATTAAAACATACTTCAAACAGCAGCAGAGGTCAGTCTTTTCTCCAGTTTTCAACTACAGATTCACCGCAGAGGGCTGTTGTGCAACCAAAAGGGTAACGTACTATATTCATGATAAATCTGCAGAACACCTGAATAATATGATGCTAGAGTCAGAAATATTGAAGTAAGTGAAAGCATTTGGTATGGTGGTGACTGATATAAATGAATTAAGTTTGGGGTTTAATTCTGGCAAAGAAATTATGGTTGGTGTTCTAGAACACTAAATTAAGGACACAGTTTCTTTTACATCTTAGATATTTCCTCATCAATGTCAGGGGAAAAGTCTGCTCTGATCAGTAAAAAATATACTTCTAAAACCAGCAGCAGTCTGTCAGTTGACTCCCTAGTGATCCACTGTAGCTTCACCACAGAGTTCTAATGATCGAGAGTGATAACATTCTGAATTCAAGACAAAATGCAAGGTACACTGGTGCGCTATTTTGTTGGATTTGGAGCTGTGAATTTAAAGACCTTCCTGGGGAGCATGCTGATGTAAATGAGCATTGTTCATGCAGTCTAGCTCTTTATAAACGTTAGGGGAAATATTATTTTTAGTGATTTGAGACATAATAATAATATATTTAAAAAAAAGATAAAATAGTTCAAGATTGTTCAGCATTGCCTTTCCACGTTTTCTTAAATAGGCTCCCAATCTTCTCTGTAGCTTAATACCCCCCTCATTTTTAAATAGTAACTTTATTGTAAACATCTGTATCATAATCATCTTCCATTTTAATGCATTTGATTACATGTTTTCGAGGCGCAGGAGTTTTTTTACACATATCTCATATTTACGATGAAGAGATTTGTGTTCTAATGGCTAGTGACCCTCTGAAGGAGTTACTATTTAAAGGTTTATGTTTTTCCCCTTTATTTTCAAAATGTTCTCTTGCCAGTAACTGTATCTCCATGCATGAATGTGCACTGGTTTCAAACAATTTTTATCGTGAGTTAAATAGAATGAAATGCTAAAACAGTTGAAAATATATACTTATGTTCTAGAAAAATGGCCTTCACCATATTTTATAAACAGCTACATTCACAGATATTCAGTTAAAATAGTTTTAAAATAAATAATATTGTAAATCAGACAAAACAAAGAAGATGCTATTTTAAAACGCATGGAACACTTTAACTATATAATGCTAACACATGAAAAGGGCGTTTTTGGGGGACTCATTTATTTTAGGAGCTTGGAGCATCAGAATAAGAAACATCTCTATTTACATATTGGCCTCCTGTACACCATAGTGTATGTTTCTAAAAATGTTTCTTCAGGACCATGGCTTTCAGGAAAGGCACATTCTGTGAAATAGGTTTTGATTCTAATTCTTTATTCGAACTCTGTGATCTTCATTGGCAGCTGCTATGGAGGAATGTGTAATGAACTGTTGGACAATACTGTCCTGTAGTGAGGCATGCCTCAGTACTTACTAGCTGTGCATCTAGTCGGTTCATATCGAAAGTCTAGTGGCCATCCTAAATGCAGCATCTTTGGTACGGAACAGCTGCCTAATTTCCAATAGTTACTACTGACTGCTATCTCAAGGTCTACTTACTTCCTGAAAACATTGAAAATCCTTATTCCTCCAGATAATGTGGCTCCCTGCTCCTATGAGCATTGACAAGACCTTACCTTTGGCCATTTATGCACTTTACTAGCTGCGGCCAGTGATGCTCTTTACTGCCTTGCGCTACTGGCGAGCATAACTGTCTATGCTATTGAGTCTCATCTCTGCCTGGAACTATTATGGCTCATGACTGTCTGGATCTATTGATGCTCAATAATGTCTTGGGCCATTGAGGCTCATAAATAGCATTGTCCTGTGATAATCATTACTGCCTCGCACCGCTGTTCATTATTAGTGTATGTGGGCATTGTTGTTAGTTATTACCTGGTTCATTGATGGCAGTTAATGCCTTGCACGTGTTTTGGTCTCTAAGGGGCAGATTTATGACGTCTGGCGCATCTCTGCTAATCAGCAGAGATGCGCCAGAAGAGTTGCGACACATCTGCCCACCCGTGCACCACCATTGATGCGCCGCATTTACAATGCGGCGCACCGTGGCACTCGGATGGGCAGATGCGTGACGCATCTCCTGTCGGAAAGGCGGGGCATTGCTGGAGTTGCGTCGCAAGCGCGACACAGCTCCAGCAAGGCTCGGGGGTGCCCTATCCCTTACATGCTACGTCAATCCTTACGCCTGCTTCAAGCAGGCGCAGGGTTTTGACGCAGCATGGCCTTAAAAGTGACTGAGTGAAATCTTGTAGATTTCACTCAGCCACTTTTAGGAGGCGTTCCTGCGCCGGAACGCCCCCCCCCCTGCTCCAGAACGCCTACATGTGGCGCAGGGCTTTACAACGTGACGCATCTGCCGGATGCGTCACGTTGTAAATACCCCGCAGCATGGCGCAGGATTTGCGCCGCCGCTGCATCACAAAAGTGACGCAACGGCGGCGTAAATGAGGCGCAAGGGGCTCATAAATCTGCCCCTAAGTGCATGGATTTGTCGGTGTATATTGCTTTCTTTGCATGAACATTTGATCAATGTTCCATTTATGTACATACACTGTATCTCTTTGTTAATGCACTATGCAAAGTTATTGACTTTGTTCATGACTGTGTTAAGTTAATGTTTGGCAATGAGGAGGGACATTCATCCTGATCAATTCTTTGCACTCCTTTAAGGTGTCTGCATTGTCGGTTTTTCCATATTCAGTGGAAATTCTGAAAACATTTTTGTTGAATAGGAATGTCAAATAAGTGAATGGAAGGGGAGGAAATCAACAATGTTTCCTGAAACTCGCTAAATCAAAAAAGTAAGCACTAATCTAGCCAAGTTTGCAAGGACAAGCAAGAAACCACTTCCAATCTAAGACAACCTTAAGTCTTTTACTTCAGGTGCTAAATACTGCCAACTGAACTATAAAAAGGGGTTTCCATATATGCTATTCCTGCGAACCAAATCACATTATAATTCCAGTATTAATGCATTTGCTCTTCGAGTCTGTCTCTAGGCAGTATCTTTGATCAGCAAGTACCATTCGAATGTATGCAATAAAGCAACAAACATATTTTGCAACATTCAATATTATTTGAAAAATTCCTCTCTTTGAATGTTCTTTCCTTTTGCACAAATGTCACTGATGTACAGTGTGTATTTCATTCTGTCACTCTGGGCCATACTTACAAGTTTAATGGCACATGGCAGTGAAGCAAATCACCTTGCTGCGCTGCCCTGCATCACAAAGAAAGGGCAGGAATGTGCTGGTTTTATCCAATACAGTGCATCCCTGTCCCTTCCCCTTGCGCTGGTGCCATTTTGGCAGCTTAGCGCCAACTTGGGCATCCTTGCACCATGGTGCAAGGGTGCCTGTGTTGTAGGCAAGATTGGTTTTGTGCAAGAAGGGGCACCTTCCTGCACAAATACAATCCTAAGGGGCATTGTCCTCTTTCTATGTGTGGTGCAGAATGCAGCACACATAGAAAAATGAAAAAAATAAGGAAAAATAAACATATTTCTCCTCTGTACACTTTTCCTGGGGAGGTGTACCTTTTTGGCACATACCCAGGTTTACAAGTTCTTGTAAACCTGGGAATGCATCAAAAACAGTGGAGGTTGCGTGAGAACACTCCCATAACACCCATGGAACGACTACCCAGGGCAGAGTAACTCAAAACAGCGATTTCCACCGTGTGGCAGTACTCTACATTTTTTGAGCCACTCAAAGCCATGCAAAGTGGCTTTGTGTGGTTTCAAAAATATGACTTAGGTGTTCGTCGCTCTTGCACCACGCTGCATGGTGCAAGAGCGACACAAACTAGGTCGTAACTATGGCCCTCTGTTTCTATCTCAAATTTCCCTCTCCCCCTTTATTTTTCTAGTTCTCTCTATCAGTGTCTTTTTCAGATGCATACATCAACACACTGGTGCATAAGAATATGCGTATTCACACACACACTGTACTCTGTAATGGCAATTACTTTAACAACAAAGAATTGCATTCCACTTTAAAATATGAGATGCAAGTGCAGTAGACACCCTGAAGAGAGCCCACAAAGGAGTACATCTTTAAGAGAACTCATAGGACTCCATAAACCACACATCAGGGATCAAGGCATCAGGACAATTTTTTTTAACAAGATCATTATAGATTGAACCATTCAGAAACTTCCACTTATATTTAAAGTAGATCTACCCCTTTGGCAGAAAAACAACCATAAACAGTTATAGTTGCTGAAATGTGAAAACAATAGCAACATACTGAACTATAAGAACAATATGGTAAAATACTGTTCTATTTTTTATTTAGTTGGTATTAGTTGGGGAATTAGCTATTCTGCAGTTTAAGGAAATTGCCAGTAAGCAATATGTTTAACATTGTGCTGTTTATTCTGTCTTGGAGGAATGGAGATCTGTAGGCACACTGTGATCAGCCAGCCCTTGGTGATGGCATGCAATATTTCATTAATGACCCACAAATCAATTACTTGCAGGTTTAATGACCACTGCTGCCTTGTCCTTACACATGTACAGTAACTTAGTAATGTTACAGTCAATCCAACATCAGTTTCTGAAGTTTCACAGAAAGTTAATTTTCTCTTGGTTGATTATACATATATGTGCAGCATTTAATCCAATGCATGAAATACATATTCTTCTTTGGATTTAACTAGGCACCCTGATAGAAAGGTATTTATATATTGACCCACATAAACAAAGTTTAATGGGACGTTATAGTTGGGTGAAAATATCATTTAGAACGTACTATTTTTTAAGTTAAGAATTTTTATTAAGAAGAGTAAAGGTGTCAATACATTATTCACAATATTAAATACATATCATTACAAAGGAATAAGCGGCAATAAAGTACATGACTCGGATTTAAAAATACAGACAGAAAGAATAAACTGATAAAATGACATCTGGGAAGCATTGGAATAGCAAAAATTATAGGAACAGTAAGGGATTTAAGGAGGTTTTAGGACTTCTGGTTGGGATGGCTGTAACTGAAGGGATCGTCTGGCATTTGTGTCAAGATACATTGTGACCGGAGACCACAGATTCAGGCGTTTTGTTGCCAAATGCAAGGGAAAACAAAGGATGTATCTAACCTATGATTATGGCAAACAGAGTACCACCACGCCTTGAAAGAGATTTTTGTAAAATCTTTCCAATTTGCGGTGATCTGCTGAAATGCTACCGCTAGAAGCAAATCAATAATTTTAACATTCAGCGTGCTTTTTTCCCAGCAAGGTGAGATACTACCTAAGAAAACATGAAGAAAAGAAAAGGGAAATTTAGTGCCAAAAATCAGGTTAACCTGGGACCAGACTTGTTTCCAGAAGTTATGTATAATAGGACAAGAAAATAACATGTGAAGTAGGTCACCGTGAGTGGAGGAACATGTCCAAAAAACATCGGATACAGTCGTGAATTGTTTGCTTAAAACCTTCGGTGTCAATAGCAATCTATTATAAACAAAAAACAGCGTTTGCGTTGTAGTAGCTGCTCTGGATGATCTTGGTCCATAGGCTGTTCCATAAAGATACTGGCAAGGACACTCCTAAATCGCGCTCCCAATCCTCCTCAATTTTGGATTTCTCCCTGACAATGTCTTTGCGATGTAAGTATCTATATATGATGGAGGCTTTGGGTGTATTCTTTAGCAAGGTGCGTAATTGTGAGGAAGGATCCGATGCGATGGAAACAGCAGGTAAGGTAGATAGTTGGGTGTAAGTATCCATCACAGCCGTCTTAAGTAAATTGTATTTATGAATACATGAGGCAATTAAATTGAACGATTGACTGAGTGAGGGAAAAGGTATGAAATCCGACTGCGAGAGTAACTGATGAATCCATATTAAACCTTTCTGATACCAAGTTTTCCAGTAAAATGGTTTATTTCGAATGAGTACATTTTTATTAAGCCAAATTGTTGAATTGAGAAAGGAATCTATGGTGTCATAAGAAACAAATGGTGCGGATAACAGAAGTTTAGAGGTCATTTTGATGATGGGAGTGGATAAGGTCTGTGGTTTACGTGTAAAGGACAAGTCTTCCTTAAAAGAAAAGGGGGAAAGAAAGAGTTGCTCAACTGTAGTCCATAAAGGACAATCTTTCGAGGGATCACGCAGCCAGAAGGAGGCCTGACGTAGAAGAAAAGCTTTCTGATATGCCAGGAAATCAGGAAAGTTAACTCCACCTTCTGTTTTAGGGTGAATCAGTTTAAGTAAAGACATTTGGGCTTTCTTTTTATTCCATAAAAAGGAAGAAAGGATGGAATTGATCTTCTTAAAAAAATTAGTAGGAATAGGGACTGGTATGTTAGAAATAGTATATACAATTATGGGTGACAACATCATTTTAATAGTGTCCAAACGGCCCCACCATGATAAATAAAGGGGATGCCATTTAGTAGTTAGGTCTGAAATCTTTTGTATGCATTTATTCATACATAATGATACTGTTTCTGAAATGGAAGAGGTAATAGGTAATCCTAGATACTTAGTATGATTGGGACTCCATGTGAAGTTAGAGGAACTGAAATCAGATTTAAAAGTGTATTTAGTCAAGGGTAAAATCTCACATGTATCATTGTTCATTTTATAACCGGAGATATTGGAGTTTGTTTGAACTTCTGCTAGAAAAGCGGGAATAGAGATGTTTGGTTTTGACATAAAAAGCAAGCTATCATCAGCATAGGCGGCAAGTTTAATATGAGAATTTAATACATGAAAACCATATATATTGGGATTCTGACGTAATTTAGAAAGAAAAGGTTTCAAAGCCAAATTAAATAGGAAAGGGGAAAGAGGACAGCCTTGACACACACCCCTCCCCAAATCAAAGAATGGGGAGATCAGACCATTGGCACATACGGCAGCACGTGGGTGGGAATAAAGAAGGGAGCTTAAAGATGTAATTTTGGGACCGAACCACTTAAGAGTATAAAACAAATAAGTCCATTCAACTCTGTCAAATGCCTTTTCGGCGTCGAGAGCAATCGCCACCAGAGAATCTTGTGAATGGGAAGACTTGGATAGAACATTGAAAAGGAGTCTTGTATTATCTGTTATGAATTGGCCTTTGACGAATCCAGACTGCTCTTTTCCCAATAATTCTGGAAGGTAGGAATCTAATATTATGGCTAATGCTTTGAAAAATATATTATAATCGATGTTAACCATGGATATAGGCCTATAATTTTTACAGTATTTAGAATCTTTACCTTCTTTTGGGATGAGGCAAATATTTGCTTCTGAGAAGGAACCAGAAGAACGACCTGAGGAGTTAAATGAATTTATTAAGGCGTATAATTTGGGTAAAACAAGCTTAGAAACATTAATATAAAATTCAACAGTGAAACCGTCTGGTCCTGGGGCCTTGTCTTTTTTAAGTAATTGAAGAGCTTTTGAGAGTTGTTGCTGTGTAAGATCTAGCTCGAGGGAGGCTTAGTCTGGGAGAGTGTGGTGAGGTCTTTGAATGTTGGAGAAAAAAGTCAAAAGGGAATGGTCAGTGGTTTCAGAAGCATATAGCGATTTGTAGAAGAGAGAAAATTTGTTTAAAATATCAGTATCCTTGAATCGTAAGTCTGAGTTTGTATCATAAATAGCTTCAATATTCAATTTGTTATGTCTAACCTTTGAATAGTTGGCTAACATTTTCCCGGCTTTATTTTTACCTCCATAGAATTTTGCGCTACATTTTAACAAATATAGGGATGCATCTTCCGTGGATTTCTTGTTAAATTGCATTTTAGCATTGATGAGGGCTGTTAAGCAATCTTTCGAATTAGAGGAATAAAAAGAGTGCTCCAGTCTCTTAATATCATGAAGGAGATCTTTAGTTATTTTACGAGCGTGCCTTCGTTTCTTCGCAACAAAACCGATTATAAAATCTCTTGCTGTAGCTTTGAATGCATCCCATATGGTGGGGAAGGGCATAGAAAGGGTTTGATTCAATTAAAAAAATTCCTCAAAAAAGGCAGTGAAGGAGGTAGTACATTTTGGGTCTAAGAGGAGAGCATTATTAAAACGCCATTGTCTAGGACCTGTGACTTTAGATAGAATATCAATGTCAATGGAGACAGGGGCGTGATCAGAAAGTAAAATGAGACCAATCTCAGCATTCACAAGCATTTGCAAAATATCATGGGAAACAAATATATAACCAATTCGTGATTGAGATTGATGAGTTGGGGATTAAAAAGTGTACTCTCTAGTAGTCGGATTACAAAGACGCCAAGCATCAACAAGCTTATGCTGAGTGATATTATGATCAAAAGATTTATGGGGTTTATTAGGAATAAAGGAGACTCTGGAATTTGTATCGATAAATGGGTCGAGCGGTTGGTTGCAGTCAGCGGTTAAAATAAAATTATCTCCTAAGCAATGAGTAATTTGCCTAGCTGTTGTGGGCCAAAAAGAGGGATCGCCACCAGTGGGAGCATAGATATTTAGAAGCGGGACTGGAACACCCTTCAAAGATAATTTAACATTTAACCATCTGCCAGCATCATCTGAGTCCTGAGAAATGAGTGTGAATGAGAGGGATTTACGGCATAGTATCATGACTCCATTACGCTTACCATCACCTGGGGAGAAGAAAACTTCCCCCACCCAACCCTTTTTTAATTTTAACGATTCAACCTCCGGAAGGTGAGTCTCTTGTAATAATGCGATATCCGCATCCAATTTGGCTAAGTGAGACAGGACTCTTTGCCTTTTGATGGGAGAATGTAATCCCCTAACGTTCCAAATGACCAGTTTTAGTGACATAGATTGTTAAAAAGAAAATGATCTAAAAATAAAAAGCAAGAGTCTGGTATAATGAAGAAGCATTGTGAAAAGTGAGAGAGAGTGAGAAAAGGAGTAATACATAAGTCAGTATCATAACGGAGAAAAGTGTATAGAACAGATAACCGAAGCCAGAAATGAAATCTGAACATAAGAAGGATACAGAAGTCATCAGTAACGAGAAAGATAAATATAGTAAAAAAGGAGAGAAAAAATGAAGGAAAAACAACGGAAACATAAGCAATAATGTACAAGAAAATAACGTTAGGTAGATGAGAAAAAATCAGAGTAGTAAAGACACCAAATAAGCAATTTATCATAAGATGTGAAACAAATTGAAGAACCATAGACGATACAACATAAAGAACGCACGACAAAACATAAAACATACCTGCAAAAGGGAAGAGTGGGTGGGAGAGTATGTGGAGCCACATGGAGCAGACAAACGTCCAGGGAGGGCCCAGCAGGGCTCGGGGAAGACCTTGTGATGAAAAAGTCAGAACTGTGAAGCAAGTACAGAAAATGAGACTTAGTACTGTTAAGGAACTGTGAAAGTATAAACCGTGAAATTATGAACTAAAAAGCAGTAAAGAACCACGTAACATAAATTCGAAGCCATTAGTACGGTGGTAAAAGGCGCACATAACTTACAATACTTTAAAGGGTAAATTGTTGACAGCTGCTCAAACTGGCTATATAAAATCAACAAAGAAAAGGATAACAACAATTAAAACATGTTGGGGAATAATTCAACTGATATGTGAAGAGGAACTTCCTGAAGAAGTCATGGCATCCATCTTATGGGAGTTGATGAAACTCTGCAGGCAAACTGGATATTCGTAAGTCGTAGTTCTATTATTATACGTGACTTTGAAGGGACATGGGTGAAAAAG
Source organism: Triturus cristatus (assembly GCF_964204655.1). Taxonomy (NCBI): domain Eukaryota; kingdom Metazoa; phylum Chordata; class Amphibia; order Caudata; family Salamandridae; genus Triturus; species Triturus cristatus. Next base: position 507,634,242 of record NC_140591.1, read on the forward strand.
GCCATATCTGACCCCTATAGAACGTAGATCTGGTCGTGAATTTAGAAAAGCTTTACGCCTGTCAGCTGTAGCTTTAGAGTAGTCCTACGCAAAAAGCAATGTGGAACCTGACCATGTGACGCGTTGAATAGCTTTGGCTGCTGACAGCACCTTTAGCAAATCCGTGTACTCTAGAAAGTAGATAATGACACCTCTCGGCCTTTGTGAAGATGAAACAGCAGAAGAGGCTCGCCCTAATCTGTGGGCTCGTTGTATATTCAACGTAGTTTCTTCTGGCATGCGAAGGATTTTAGGGAGGAAAGACTTGAAGAATACAATGGGATCATTACCTTCGATCCCCTCTCCCAGGCCAAAAATGCGTAGATTGTTTCTCCTGTTACGATTTTCAAGGTCCTCGACCTGCTTCTGGAGGATTGTAATTTGTGAATGCAGAAAAGGAACACTCTTGGTAGTATCACTAAGGGAGGAAACATTGTGTTCAACTGCAGTAAGTCTTGTATCAAGTTGCGCCCATTTGTCTGAGAGAGTTTGCAATTTGGAATTAGTCTCCTCCATAAAAGGTCTGAGGGCCCTTATCTCCTGTAACAACAGTTCCATGGAGACATTCACTTAGCTTATTGCCATTTAAAGCAACTGCAAGGACCTTCCATATATTCAACATGGAAAACAACTGTCGCAGCCGTAATGTGAGAGGATTATGAAATGCCAGTATATTAAAATATCAAAAGAGAGAAGAGAAGAGAAATAAAAAAATGCATCTTATTAGAGTTGTGAGGAAAAAGAATCATTCAAAATGGCGGCAGCTGCAGGCATCCTAAACAACTGTAAATAAAAGTCCCAGTATAGAGAAACTAGCCCAGTTAATACAAAGTCACAAAGTCACTGTGGGCAATAGGGAGCTTAACCAAAGGAAGAATGCATGTTTATAATGTCTCCCAGCTTGAAATATGTGAGGAGAAGACCGTTTTTCGCCAAACTCGAAATTCAAAATGGCGGCCGGATGTTGCTGGAGCACTCGGAAGTTCGTTACCTGAAAAAAAAAGAGACGTTTCGTCCTACATGGGCACGGGCGTCATCGTGCGCGAAGCAGAAGCACTTCAGCTGCAATATACTGCATACCGCTTCACTAGAGATGCCGTGAAGCCGGACTTCTCTGATCCGGAGCCGGGAGCCCCACGTGAGCGCATCTATACTCCTTGGGCGCCTGGCCACGCCCCCCCAGAACGTACTATTTTAATCAAAGAAAATCAACTGAAATTCACTAATTATCATTATCTCCAGTAACTATATCTTGTGCCCTGACGTAACTATAACTAGGACCCCCACCATGCACCGTGTTTTCATCAGTGATGTAGTTTCAGATGTTGCAGAGACGTTATCAGTGATGTAATGGAACATGTAATGAGCGATGTGAGATCATAGGCATTGAGTAGTAAATAGTTGTATGTGTGTGTTTAATGTGGTGAAGATATATATATACATATATATATATATATATATATATATATATATATATATATATATATATATTCACCCCATTTTATTGTTTATTAACATTTATATAATTTTACATTTTTAATAATGCCTGAATAGGGACGCATCCAGAAAGCAGACCACGGCACAGATCACAAATTCCAGTCGGATTTGTTGTCCATAGGACTAGTACATATCAGCTTTGGATAGCTTGAACCAGGATGAACTTTTGGACTACTGTCTGCTAATTAATTTATACCTCATACAAGGGCTTTATATATACTGTGGTGTATATATTGTGTTTACTTACAGGATTATTTTTGTGAAAAGTGTATTTGTAGTAATTGTTTTATGTTAATATATTGCACCTGTGAAAAGTAAGATATATGTCTTGCCATTCATTATTTACTCATTTATTGATATAAAACTGAAAATATTGTTTGACATAATTTACGTGAGAGGAGTTGGAGTGGCTTTATTTTGCAAAGTTTGTCTCAAGAAATTGGATACCATATATAAGAAGATGGTTTTAGAGATTGGGTAACAATGAATTAAACTTCTAGTGGCCATACCTGCACCTTAGAATTGTGTAAATTTTTCAACCTTTTTGCATTGTATTATTTTCTGCACAGATTGGGGCACCACCTTGGAACAAAATATATCTAAATAAGCCCATGAAAGGCAATTGTAGGGTACCAGGTGCTCCAGCTGCTCATTTATTATTTTGGACAGGCATTTTAAGTTATTTTTTGTGGATGTCCCAGGTCCACCCAGGACATTAACAGCTTTCTGTTTTTCGTTGGAACTGCCAGGTGGGTGCCCCAGGACCTCAGCAGCCCCATCTGCTCCCTGCATGGGAGCTGGCCAGTATTTAAATTTTTGATTACTATTGCCCCACCCGAGGCTTCCAATAAGTTTTTCACTGTTGGGGAACAAGGGTGGAGGCCCATGGCTCCCACACCCCCACCAGCTCCCTTGCACTCATTCTGCTTGCAGCGGGGGATGGCTCCAATGGTTTGTTCTTATCTGGCAGGAGCATTTTCGGTTTCTATTGCAGTTAGATGGACCAAACCTGTGTTCAGGGCAGGGAGTTTTTCCTGCCTGCAGGCGATGAATCACCAGCACATTGCATGTTCTCGGACTACGGAGGATGGGGTTTCCGGCACATTTGGGTGGCTTAGGGAGGAGGGGACAAGCCACCTTCCCAATAAAAAAATGGTTAGTCACCATGAGATTGGGTCCAAGGGGCAATTTAATGGCTTGGGGAGGAGGACCCTGCACCCCCTTACCAATATATTTATATCAACTCCGGTGGAGGGGGTCCCCAGGCCCTTTAGATGCTCAGGGAAAGGAGTTTGCATTGCCAATTCCCTTTTTAAAATACATTTAGGCTGTGGACCACCCAGGGCATTCAAAATAGAAAAGGTTTGCCTTTTTTGTATGCTACTGTGGATCCACAAAAAAAATGTAATCCACATTTGTTTGACAGTGGTTAATTATACAGTAACACTTAAAAGAGAGAGGAGGAGGGTAATCCACCGTATGTCCTTCCAGAGAATCAATGAAATCAGAGACTAAGGTACGGTAGCACCAGAGAAATGTAGAGAAGATAAGAAATGTACTCTTTCTCAATATTCTAGGAACAATTAGGACTCCTGAGTTTGAATGTCACAAGACTTCTGCCGTGTGTCTGAGGAAAGTCCTCATTTATGGAAGAGAAAACCTCAGACACAATAGTGTCATACTTTATCATTGACATCCTCTCCCCACCCTAGCAGGTCAATGCCACCAGGCTGGACTCAACCTCCTTGAAGACTTTGAAGGTAGGAGGGAGACCTACGATAAAAACTACTCAGCAAAAAAGGTAGGATCCATATTAGCTAAAAATACTTTGGTGTTACAAGATTATTACCTTTATTCAAGAGGACACCGGGTATATCTAAAAGCAATTGTGAGTGGGTATGGTGATGACAATGGCTCAAATCATGTCTACCATCTGCCAACATGTTGCTGCCCACAGTTGGTAGTCTAAATGGTTTGGGGCATTCTTCAGGGCTTGTGGATCCCTTTAACTAGATTTGTGACAGTAACAGTCACTCAATTACAACACTAATAATGGTGTAAGCTACCTTGTAACACAGGTGAATCATTCCTGGGAGTATATATTGTTTTTAACACACCTCTATTTCGGAGAAATTGACATAAAAATACATTTTTAGACATAACACATTAGGAAGAGAAGACAATTTCCTACACCAGCATATACTTTTATCTCAATTAAAAACATGGTCATGAAGTGCAATGTCACAGCACACCACAGCAAACTGAAAAACTTGAAAAATGTTAGAGGGCTTAGGAGTAGGATTGGTCAGAGTTCACGGAGCTTTGCTACATTGGACTCCATGAAGTGACCAAAAAACTCCACCGCGCTATGCGGAGTTCCACAAGCAGTGAAGTGCTTTAGGTGATGTCGTTGATTTTCAGCGACGGGTGTTTCTCCCAAACTGTAATATCAGAGCGAACGGCACCCTGGGCAGCGCAAGAGAGTGCTGCTTCTTTTCTTGCCACTTGAGTAGATTTTCTACCCGATCAGCAGCTTTCTCAATGCGAATGGAAAGTTTCTCAATAAGAGCGGTCACAACCACCCGTGACCATATATGTTGAAAAATCTAACCACCCGCATTAAGAAATCTGTCCGGGAGGTGTATTTTACTTGCGCGCTCACGCCAACTTGAAGTTGGTTAGCGCGAAAGGTGAAAAAACTCTGCTCTGCATTTTATGGAACTCACCGTGCTCCACAGAGTGCAGAAAACTTCACAAACTCTGCGGACTGACCAGAGTTCACCACCCAGGCATACTTAGGAGCCCTCACGAGCATACATCTAACAATGACATATAATATTAGCAATGTGAAAAACACACAGTATCTCTAGAATGAAGAAGCCTATTCCTTACCCTAGAATTTAGGGGATACAGGGTTCCTGGTCACGGAGGAGGTGATATCCTTTGTAGTCACACATTAGTTTAAGGGTGACAAACATTAGTTCTATCACAGACAGGGAAGACTTTTTATGTGCATAGTACCTCATACGGGGCCTAGAGACACTTCAACAACTGTTCTTTCTTTGTTGGACACATCATATGAACAAGAAAAAATATAGTGGTCCAAATCTACCTGGGAACTTCTCCCTGGGGGCGTGGTTGCCCCTTAAAACTATGGCATTTAGAATCAATCAAATCAATAAATATATGGTCACAAAGAAAAATCCATAGGGGACTACATTCACTCTGGCAAGGTAGAGGATTCAGAGTGAATATTATGTGCATTACATTCCATTTAATTGCTTGAGATTGTTTTTTAGAAAATTATGCCATAATGTGTTTACCACATGTTGTGTTGAATACCAATGCTAAGTGGGAACTCATGATCTCATTTACCCAACCAATCCTGCATTTTATTCCATAATTTTGTATAGTAGCTTGACATAGGAATCTGATTATGTGCCTCTTCTTATTGACAGATAGCAACATCATGTTGCTTCCTCTCTCCCGCCATTTTGTGTACAACATGAGACAACCCAATTTATGGTACTAGTTGTCGCACAAGATCATGGGCTTATTTTAGCTGGACATTTGAAATCGAATACACTACATTACAAACGGGGTCAGACACCAAAACACATGAATGGATGGTAGCCTCTGTGTTGCACTGTCCCAGATACTCAGCACACAAACACTTTGTAAAAGTATCTATTGAATCAAACTCCTAAATGCATACTTTATCAATGTGACTTTCCATACATAATGCCTACACAGTCGCACATTGTTTCCCACAGTGGCATAAGCCTATTTGGGCTGAGCTTTTTCACGTGACTGTCACACCCATTTTTCAATGTCCCCATAGGGGGCCATGGAAATAACCATTTTTTATGCAACCTGGCCTTTAGTGTAAGCCACCCAATCTCTTCAGCTCAGCTGTCATTCCCACTACAAGCCAGCGGACATCTGAGGAGAAATACAAGAGCCCGTAATACCCCACTTACTTAGTCAAAATGTACAACACACTGGGCTACCTACATCTGCACGACTCCATACCACTAGTACAAGGGGCCGGAGCAAGGAAACTCTTTTTAAGTTGTGCACATCCAACCCTCATGCACGGCAGGCGAAAGCGCGGATCCCAGAAGGAGATGTCCAAAGTTTTCCATGTGCTCATGGGGAATGTAGTCCTCCCATAGAAAGGCATTGGTTTTTGCCAGTGGAGCTTTATTGTTGATATGGCTAACAAGAAGTAATTAACAATCCGATAGGATGTTCTTGGTATATGTTAAGAGAAAAGAAGAGTTAATATTATTTTTTTATCCCAGGAAGTGATCATTGTTACGGCTCCATTACCAAGAAAAAAACCCACTGGGGAACCAAGAAGGGCCCTTGTAAGTGAAACAGTAACAAATTTTTATTGTACTGTAATATTTTTACTGTAAAATTAACTGCCATTATTGAGTCATTGTGTTTGTTTTTCAAAAGGACCCTTTTTGGAGTATGAACCTGTCCCTTGACCCCCTAGTGATCGAAATTTATCAGGCTGGATGGCGTCATGAGTATAGCAAGATGTTTTCTTTATTTGAAAAAAACTGCAGACATGAAATGCATAGCAGGTGCAGAAAAGAATCAGTAAAGAGATCAATGGGTTTGTTTTGTGTATAGAGATACCTATATGTTTCACAGAAGTAGTATTGGGGAGATGTAAATAATGCAATGGTATTATGCAATGATTTAAACTACCCAAGGGTATCTCATCATTGAACCCATTTAGGTCCGTGCATAAACTGTACATCCATCTACGTTTGAAAAAATGAGTATTGTCATATCTGCCTAAGTTTGTTTGAGTTTCCGTAGCACGTACCATTCTGTCTCATTATCATTGTGCCCTTTTTCTATAAAGTGTTGTGCTAGTTTGGTGGGAGCTCTTTTACACCGGATAGTACTCCGGTTTTCTATTATGCAAGTGTACACTTTCTCGTTGTGATCCCTATTCACTAATGATTGCACAGGACCTGATTATATACACCACATTCATGGTGTTACAGATGGCCAGATGCTTCAGTTTCCAAGATGTCCTCATCCCCACATCCAGTGCTTTTAATTTCTTGGTCAGAGGGCATGCACTGCAATTGCCGCATGGTGAATGGCACACAGGGAATTGGATATTCCAGAGGGTAGTCTGATTGTTTTGGTCTGTAACAATTTTTGGACGAGTATGAACCAATAGATATTGGTTGTTCGCTTGAATGAGTACATGGGTTATTTAAAGTTGAATCCACCTCCATGTAATATACTCCAGTTTTTGTTGATTACTTTTTTTAAAGCATTAGACATAGTACGGTAGGTGGAAACACAGGTGAGCCTATCACTACCCAGCTTTTTGTATGTTGTAAGAATCTGATCCCTGTTGTTATTCAGTACTCTTACTCTTGTGTCAGCTTTTCTCACAATTCTTGAAAGGTAGTTCTTTTTGGAAAGTTTTTGACACAATTTATTTGGAGGGACTTTCATTTGATGATTAGGAGGTGTCAGCAATTTTGCCAGCAAGCTCCTTATTGCAAGAAACCACTCTATCCCAATCCTTTGCCCAGTCTGAGATACCCTTGTAGAAACAAAAAGGGGACAGGTAAAAAGCGTCATACTGGGGCAGTAATGACATATTATTTGTGAGGCAATGCAGCCCCAAATGGATTAATAGTAATGAATGAACCCAGACTTTTTCTGGGCGATAAGAAATTCAGGTAGGACTGGTCACTCGTTGCATGGGAGTGCATGAGAGACTGGATGGTCCCCATCATAGGAAAAGCCAAGAGACTCTCAGATGCACTAATAAATCAGATAGAAGTCAGTGAAAGCAATTGTAAGGTATGTATTAGCGTGACTGCTTATAAAAAAGAAACAGAGGCGATGAATATACATATTTCAGAATATATTGCATATTTGACCAAGCAGAAAGAAGCAACATTTCAGAAAGGTCTAAAGAAATTTGCACATGACACCACCTACTCTTATACAAAGAGGATTATCTTCCAAAAGCCACTTCAAATTCCGATGTATTATCAAAAAGTAGTACCGCATCAGATTAAGATAGGGTACCAAAGAGATGGCAGACACTGAAGAGGAAGGCAGTGGAACCAACAAGGATTTCCCACCCAGTGGGGATTCCCTCACCCAGAACCCATCTTTTGGTCCCCCTCAAGGTCTCATGGGCAACGCCTGGTGTTGGGATATGAAGTATGAAGCCCATCCGTCCATTTTGGACCCCCTCTCACAGTTCTGCTATGTGTTCCTGAACCCACTGCTCCAAAAATGGCTTCCTATTTACAGTACACTAAAGACATGCTGAACCTGATCAAGGTCTGGAGTCCCTGTATATAAACATCCCACAGAAAACCACTCTAGAGGTACTGGAAAGTATTCTCAGCAGAATTTATTATGATTCCATTACCCCATATGTGTTTGTTCTCGATCTGGCACATTTGGCACTGACACTGTATTTTTTCGAGTTTGAGGGAGAGTACTGCCTACAGGTACACGTATCATCAATGGGGAGCACGTTTGTTCCCAGCCTAGCCTACCTCTTTTTGTGCACTCTTTTTAATCAGAATTTGTCAAAACTGATCTTAATCCTTACCAAGATAAGATAAGAATATGGAGATGGTACTTATATTAGTTATAACTAATCTGTAAAGACCGCAGACTTTGGTAACTGGATAAATGTACTCAATCCAATCTTGAGGTTCACAACCAATGTTGGTGGTAGCGAACCATGCAGCAGTGGTGGCACAGGTAAATGCTGTGGGGCGGTGGGACGTGATGGGGGTAGGGCAGGGTGGGAGGGTGTGGGGTTGACAGAAGACGGAATAGGAATAATTAAATAAATAAATAATCCCAATTCCACCGTTCGTCGACTTTCCCCCCCTGCCGTGCCCAGCCACACTCCACCGCACTTACCTGTAATAATCTGTTACAGTTTGAGAGTGTTCACCCTCACGGACTGTGGGAGAACCGACCAGTAGGCCAGTTTTCGTGGTTGCTTCGTAACTGCTCAGAAGTCAAAGGGGCAGACTTACAACCCCTCTACGACACTTTTGCACAACCATTGCATCACTTTTGTGATGCAGTGTCAGTGTAAACAATGTGCCACGTTGAGACGCCTTTACAACGTGACACATCTAGGGAGATGCATCACGTTGTAAAGCCCTACGCCACATTATACCTGTGTCAGGTTTAATGTATGCAGGGTGGGCGTTTCGATGCAGGAAAGCCTCTTCTACGATGCCACTGCGTCAAAACCTCATGCCTGCTTGAAGCAGGTGTAAGGAGTGACACAGCACAATAGGTATAGGCCTTCCTGAGTATTGCTGGAGTTGCGTCGTGCTTGCTACACGACTCTAGCAATGCAAGACCTTTTCTCCAAGAGATGCGTGACGCATCTGTTAATCCTTGTGCCATGGGGCGCCACATTGTAAAAGCGACGCCTCCATGGCGGCACAAGGGTTTTTTTTGCATGGCACAAGAAAACTGACGCAACTCTGCTATAATGCAAAGATGCGTCAGTTTCTTGGAAATCTGCCCGTAAGACTATAAGTCACATGGCAAAATATTAAGTCATAAAATTTCTGAAAAGAAATACCCTCCAAGAATTGTAAGAAAAGTCAACAAAAGAGTGCTGAATAACAACACGGATCAGCTTCTTACAACATACAAAAACCAGGGCAGTGATAAGTTCATCTGCATTTTCACCTACAGTACTTTGTATAAAGCTTTTCAGAAAGTAATCAACTAAAACTAGAGTATATTAAAAGCAGTTGGACTCAACTTTGAAAAACCCATATACTCATTCAAGAGAGCAACGAAAATAATAGATCTATTGGTCCATATTCATTCAAAAAGGATTACAGACCAGAACAATAAGACTACCCTCTTGAATCTCCCACCCCCTGTGGCTCATTCACCATGCAACAATTGCCGTGCATGTCATTGGACCTAGAGATAAAAGCATTGGATGTGGAGAGGACAACGCCCTGAAAATTGAAGCATCTGACCAACTGTACCACCATGAATGTGGTGTATGTGATCCCTCTTGAATAAAGGGCAGACAACATGAAAAGTGTGCACTCACATAACAGAACACCGGAGTACTCTCCAGTGTGAAATAGATGCCACCAAACACAACACTATATAGAAAAGGGCACAACGAAAATGAGATGGAATGGTATGTGCTAGAGAAACTCAAACTCAGACAGATAGGACAATAGCACTACTAATTTTGGAACAAAGATGGCTGTATAGAATATGCTCAGATATGGGCTAAATAATGAGATACCCTAGGGTAGTTTAACCCTTGAATCATACCTTTATGTACCTCTTCCCCACAAAGACCACTCCTGTGAGACATGTAGGTTTCTCTATACACAAAACAAACCAATTGATCTGTTTATTACTTCTTTTCTGCACTCTATACTCATGACACCTTCCAGCCTGAGAACCCTCTATCACTAGGAGTCCAGAGACAGGTCCATATCTGACAAAGCGGCCATTTGAAAGAAAAACACCTTTGCTCAATCATGAAAATTACTCTTTAATTTTACAGTAAAAACATTAAGGTGCAAGTAAAATATGGCACCGATTATCTTACAAGGCCTCTTCTTGTTTCCCCATGTTTGTTTTCTGGGTAATTGAGCCGTAACAAGGGTCACTTCCTGGGATAAAAAAGAAAAAGAACTCTTCTCTTAACATATCCCAGGAACATCCTATCATGTTGCTAATTACCGCTTGTTAGCCATTTAGACCACAAGGCTCCATTAGCAAAAACCAATGCCTCTCTAAGGGGGGACTTCATCCCCCATGAGCAGATGGAAAACTTTTGACATCCCCATTCGGGATCCATACTTTCACCGGACGTGCATCATTGCTGAATGAGCACAACATAAAAAGAGTTCCCTTGCTCTGACCCCTAGTAAAAGTGGTCCTGAGCCGCACAGATGTAGGTAACCCGGTGTGGTGTACCTTTTGACAAAGGAAATGGGGCATTACAGGTTTTTGTATTTCTTCTTAGACACCCACTGGCTTGCGGTGGGTGTGACAACTAAGCTAAGGAGATTGGGTGACTTACACTAAAGGCTGGAGTGCGTACACAATGGTAATTCCCCATGGCCCCCTTCGGAGACAAAAGCAAAACGGGTGGAGCATTCACGTAAAAGAACTCAGCCCAAATAGGCTTATGCCACTGTGGGAACAATTTGTGACTGTGTAAGCATTATGTATGGGCAATCGAATGGATTAAGGCTGCATTCAGAAGTGTGACTCAATAGATACATTTGCAAACCAGCCCTTTATGTGTTTTGGTGTCAAATCCCATTAGTAATGTAGTGTATTGGATTCCAACTATCAAAGGAAAAAAAGTCCATGATCTTGTGCGACAACATGGGCCATGAATTGGGTGTTCTCATGTTAATGTTAATGTTAATGTTAATCCGCACTTTTTGAGCGCACGGCTACCCCAGAAGGGTGTCCCGGCGCTTTGGCAAAGTGACCCAAAGAAACACGAAACCAAAGGCACAAAAACCTACTACCGTCACACTAGGTTACTTAGTAAAAAGCAGAGTTTTCAACTCCTTCCTGAAAGCCAGGAGATTATTCGCTTTCCGAAGGGAGAGTGGGAGCTCGTTCCACAAGCAGGCTGTCACGTACTGGAAGGAGCGACCTCCCATCCGAACACGTTTGACCACAGGCACCACCGTTTTAGCCCGGTCCGCCGACCTCAGCAGCCTCCGCGGCACATAGAAGACAATACGCTTCCTCAGATAGTAAGGGCCAATCGCATGAAGGGCTTTAAATGCCAAAGTGAGGAGCTTAAATCTAATTCTCCCCGAAATTGGGAGCCAGTGCAGCCTAGCCAAAAGCGCAGAGGCACTAGCTCTCCTGGGCAACCCATAGATAGCTCTGGCCGCCGAATTCTGGACAATCTGCAGTCTGGATAGCAGATACTTAGGTAGGCCTGCAAAAAGAGCATTTGCATAGTCCAGGCGGGAGCCCACAAGCGCCTGGACTACCTTCCTACGATACTGCAGTGAAAGTAGGGGAAGAAATTTCCTAAGCATCTTAAGGATGCTGAAACATTTCCCTGCTAATCCCAGGATGTGTGGACGAAAGGATAGATCATCGTCAAACACCACTCCGAGATTTTTCACCTGGGATGATGGCTTCTCTGGGGGGGACATGTCCTGGGGCCACCATGTCTTCCAGCCCGGATCAGGGGCACAGCCGAAAAAAAGCAGCTCAGATTTGTCTGAGTTGCATTTCAGGCTGTGCCGCTGAAACCACGCAAAGACTGCACTCAGGCAGTCCTTGATTCTGCCGCCGCTAAAGGCCTCTCCCTTCCTGCAAGTGAACAAGAGCTGGGTGTCATCAGCGTATGAGATGACCCGGGCCCCGAACGCCTCCGCTACCTCCGCAAGAGGGGCCATGTATATGTTAAAGATGGTGGGGCTCAGGATAGAACCCTGAGGCACCCCCACCTCCAGCGGAAGCATTTCAGCCGAGAACGGCGGGGCCCAGATCACCTGTCGGCGGTCGGCAAGAAAGGATTGAAACCAATCCAACACCGTCCCTCGCAGACCAATCTCCCTAAGTCTGGAGAAAGAATGCAACATCATGTGGCTATCTGTGAATACGAAGAGGCCCATGATCAGGTTTTTCTGTCATGCTACTACACTAAATTTTGGAATTAAAAGCAGACTTGGTTGCGTGACTGAGGTCATGGGTCCCCACTATACATTGTTACTCACCACAAATAGGGGTAAAAGCATTCTGGCATAATTTTCTAAAACACAATCTCAAGCGATTGAATGGAGGGTAACGCACATATGATTCATACTGAACCTTCTACTTTGCCAGAGTGACTGTAGGCCGCTATGCAGTTTCCTTTGCAACCATATATTTACAAAGTTTATTGATTTTAAACACCATAGTTTAAAGGGGTAACCACGATCCCCAGGGAGAAGGTCCCAGGTAGATTTGGTCCACTATATATTTTCTTGTCCATATTATGTGCCCCACAAGGGAAGAATGAGTGTTGAGGTGTCTCTAGGCCCCATTAGAGGTGCTATGAGCATTAAAAAAACGTCATTCTCCATTATAGGACTTAAACTAGTTGTGACTACAAAGGACATCACCACCGCTGTGACAAGGAAAACGGTATCCCCAAAGTTTAGGGTAAGGAAAAGGCTTCTTCATTCTAAATATATTCTGTATTTTTCACATTGCTTAAGTTCTATGTCACTGTTAGATTATGGTTGTGAGGGCTATTAGGTCCCATTAGCATTTTGAACTTTTTTTTGTTTACATGACAACATTTTTTATTTCAATAAAAGCATATGCTGGTGTAGTAAAGCATCTCCTATTCTTAATGTGCTATGTGTAAAAAATTTATTTTTATGATAATGTCTCCCAAATAGGTGTGTGTAAAAGACTATATCCAGCCCTAGGGAGGATTACCTGGGTTACAAGGTAGCTTACACCTTTATTAGTGTCATATTTGAGTGACTATTAGAGCCACAAAAACTAGTTATAGGGATCTACAAACCCTGAAGAATGCCTCAGACTGTTTAGGCTACCAGCTGTGGGCAGAAACATGTTGGGAGATGGTATACATGTTTGAGCCAATGGCCTCAACATACCCGCTCACTATTTTTTTCAGATATACCCATTGTCCTCTTCAATTAAAGTAATAATATTGGAACTCCGGGGCATTTTTTGCTAATCTGGATCCTGCCTTTATTGTCCAGTAGTTTTTATCTTAAAACACCTTCCTTCCTTTAAAGACTTCGAGGAGGTTGAGTCCACCCTGGTGGCATTGACCTACCAGAGTGGGGAGGGCATTTCGATGATGAAGAATGACACTATTATATGTGTAAGGTTTCCTCTCCCATAAAGGATGACTTTCCTCAGGCACGCAGCAGAAGTCCTGTGTCATTTAAACTCTGGAGTCCTGATTGTACCTAGAATATTCAGAAACAGTACATTTTCCTTTCTTATCTACATTTCCCTGATGCTACCATTCCTTATTCTGTGAATTAAGAGGTTAATTATATCCAGCGTTCAATTACACTGAGGACGAAGGTGGTGCTTGTTAATAATTGCACTTTATGCACATTTCTATCAATCGGTTTGCCCTTGATATTTGATGTAGTTGACCAAGTTTAATGTGGATTATTTTGTTTTTGTTTTCTATGTACATTAATTTCTAAAATCTCTTTCGCTGACTCGCTGAGGTGTGTTGCGTTACTTTTATATAAATGTATTAATCTATATGAAACATTCAAGAGGCATTATTGACAGATTATTACACTCCAATGCTCCTCAGTGCTGCTCTACCAATTTCTGCCAGGGGGCAGCTTAGACACCTCTGCAATTCCAAAGATGGCATTACATACTCAGACTTTCTAAGACTTTCTAAGATACAACAGTCAGTGTGCACAAAAGCGTAATCTCTCTACCTAGCTCGGCACCGCATACATGTCAGGCTTGCTATTATGGCACAACACTCCCACAACTGTATCTCTCTCTACCTAGGCTAGCACAAAAGGCCTGTCACACTTTTTAGAGCTCAGCAAGCAAGTTACTATGGGCTGTATAACCCTACCTGGACATGCATGCAAAAACTAAGGGGGATATGTACAAGGCAATGGTGGAGCGGCGCGTTAGCCTCTTTGGCTTAATGTCGCACTGCGCCACTTCTGAAACACAAGGCTGCACCATATATACAAGAATGTGGTGCAGCCTTGCGTTTACCCCTGCGATGGCGCTAAGTTTAGGAACTTAGCGCCAACACAGGCACCCTTGCACCATAGTGCAAGAGTGTCTGCGTGCGTGGGCGGATTGTTTATGTGCAGGAAGGTGTCCCTTCCTGCACATAAAGAATCCTAAAATACCATTCTGTCACTTTCATGTGTGCTGCTTCATGCTGCACACATTAAAGTGACAAAATGGCATTTTTTAAAAAGGTTTGTTTATGTACAGGAAGCAACACCCTCCTGTACATAAACAAACCATGGCATTTTACTTTTTCCATGTGTGCTTCACAAGGCAGCACACATTGAAAAAGCAAAAAAGAGGAGAAATAATGTATTTCTCCTTGTTTCACCAACTTAAGGCCAGAATTTACCTAGTCTTAATTTTGGGGCTGCCTCCTATGTAGGCCACCGTTGTACATAGGGGGCAGCCTCAAAATGAATGGGTGTTGCAGTGGAACGCCCACCAAAACACCCACTGCCCACTCCTTTCACGCTGACTATAGCGTGAAAGGGGGCCTTATTTACAAGGCAATTGATGTGCGCTAAACCTGGGAAGTACTGCGTGGGGTTAAACCCAAGTAAATCTAGGAATGTGTCAGGTTCCCTTGATATTGCGTGAGAACACCCACAGCAACACCCATGGAACACCCCTTTCACACTGAGGATTGGGTGAAAGAGGCCCATATTTACAAGGCCATGAAAAGTCAAGCAGGGTGACTTTACATGTCCTTGAAAATTTGGGCAGAAATACTGCGACGCTGGTGTGTCAAAAAAATGTGACACATCAGTGACGCAATGAGTTTGTAAATAAGCCCCAAGAGTTCCAGCCTTGGATGTGCTTGAAAATGAATGAAAAGTCTCCCCAGAGCAGCATGCGTTGTAGGACGTGGATGACATAGTGTTAATGTTTAAAAAGTTATAGGTGGGGGCCACTGCACTTTCTACACATCCAGAGTACTTTTAAAACATGTCAATGGTGCCCCTGCCAACCTTGGGCCAACACAGGCAAAGGTAAACAGGGCATTAAGTGGCATTCCCTCGCCCCTTTGCTGCATGTCTTCCTTTTCTTCCTTTTCTTTTTAATCCTGGGTGCCCTGTCCACTGGGCACCAAGGTGCAGGTCCAAATGGTGGGGGCAGTGCAGGGAATTCACTCCTGGCTTCCCCTAGCATGTGCACCTCACATGCAGTGCACAGGACTCAGCAGTTCTGCTTTTGCTCCCACAAAGCATTAGTATTCTTTACAGCTGTTTGCCAATGGGGGAACAGCTCTCTGCTTGCTCTCTTGTGTCCTGGGGATGAGGTCCAGAGACTCTGTCTCTGCCTTCAGGAGCCTCAGGCCCCAATAAATGCTAGATTAGCCCGGGATAGAGCCCCGGCCCCAAAGTGAGCCTAAGGAACAGGCACCGTGCATGCCCTCTCCCTGGAAAAAACAATATTAATCTAATTCTGTTACTGTATTCCTCTGAGCCACAAGGAGCGGTTGTGCTAAATATGTAAAAGTCCTCTGTCCAAGAGATTTATATTACACAAAATTCTAAAGTGAAAATAGAAAAAAGGCACAGAATGGCCAGGATGAGAGTGACCAAAAATAATTGCTACAAAATCATAACAATCATTAAAGGATGTATTCAAAATAAATACAGGTTTTCTTTAAGACACATGTTTGCGGCGGGTAAAGCTAACAAATTGAAGGACACATCACCAGTTCCGAAACATATAACAACACTGTTTAAAAAGCTAAGCATACCTATGGAAAGATGGTGCCATAAGGTTAGTACCAAGTAAAATAAATGGACACAACAAATGTAAAGTCCATAGTAGTTCGTGTCCTTTAAACATAGTTATGCTAGTACAACAAGCAAAAAGCAAGTATTACAAAGAATACCGTCAGTAACATGAGTTGTATCATAACAGTATTATCAGCAAACATGGTAAGTAATGCTGCACACAAACACAGCCAGGGTTGTATCACACATACCTCAGTATGTGTAGCAGCCTCCAGTCATCAAAGCACAGGCTGACTTAAGGAGGGCTATAGTCAGCCCATATTGTAAAGTTCCCCTTGAAAATATATCAAGTAAATTATTAGAGCTAGCATACGAGATGCTATAAAAATGTAAACAGACCTGTAATATAAGAGAACTGGACTCATCCGTGTAGGCATCCGATTCTTCAAGCTCGCAAAAACATTAAAGCTCCGTCCCTTCTATAAGAGGGCACAGTCACTTAAAGTGAAGACAGCTCACACTAGGAGCTAATATAATGTTAGTGGAGGCGCCATATTTGAAGAGCGTAAATACTCGTTAACGTGGTGAGCAATAAATCAAGAGCGCTCAATAAACCAAGTCTGTGATGTGCAGCGAGGATACTTAGACCAATAAAAAGTAGCTAATTCCCATATGCTATTCGGCCAAAGCTAGTGTACTGTTAGCAAACAATGGCATTCAATATGAGATATCTGACTGCCTTTTTTCTCTTTTCTCTTTACAATTTTGTGTGATATAATTCTCCTGGACATCGGACTTTTACATAGTTGACGTATGCTGTCCTTGGGGCTCTGAAGACTATAGGATCCTTACTCAAATATGTGCCACAGTTAGAAATGTGTTTGTTTGTGACACCAGCCAGGTATTGTGACACTATTGTATGCTTCTATAGATAAGATCACTACTTGAGGGTGATCTCTTTATGGTTTTGGGAAGTCTCTACAGGGACTGATTTTCAACCATGCTGGTTTAACCCCTTGCATGCGTCAAACACGCGGGAGCCATCAGACGCAAAAGTGCTCATGTGAGCTGGACAGCTCCTGTGAGTCTGACAACATGGCACAGGAAATACCTCAGGTATTTCACCCTAAACAGCCTCGGGAGCTGGAGAAGTGCTTCTCCGGCTTCCGAGACTAATTTGCTTTTTTCACTGAAATGATGACCAGCACAGCGCACACATCGCTCTGACGTCATATCAGTGAAATTGAAACCGAAATGAGCTGATCAACTCATTTCAGTTTCACATTCTATGTGCTTGTGGGCTATCTCAGCCCCCCCAGCAAGTAGAAGGACATGAGACGTATCATTGGAAAGGGGGAGACTCTCTCTTTTCCATTTGTACCCCTTGCTGGTGGATCCCTGCTTGGGGGTCACCTCAGGAGGGTGATCCCCAAGCAGGGATCAACCACTAGACACCAGTGAGGGTGGATCAGCCGCTTAGGCAAGGGCCTTAGCTCCCCCCAAAATAATTTGGACAAATTCAGTCTTTCTTCTCCTTCTGGGTGGCAGATGGGGGCAGTTGCCCCCAATCTACCCCTCCGGTGGCAGAACGCCCACTAGAAACAAGGGATTATTTCTTTTTATTGTATTTAGGTGTGGGGGCTGTTCTAAATGGGCATGCCAATGCCCCCACCTCCATAAACAAATCCAACAGACTTTCTGCCACTCCAGGGGACAAATGTAGGATATTACCCCTGATCTGGCCCCTAGCGGGCAGAAAGCCAAGTAGATACCAGGGATTTTTTTTAAATAAAAGTTGGTTGGGGGCTGCCCACAAAGGGCAAGACCCTGCCTACATAAAAATATATTTGGGAACAGTCTTTCTGCCACCCCGCAAACAGGCGGGACAGTAGCCACCAAACTGCTCCCCGGGGGAGGCAGAAAGCACATTAGATACCAGTAATCATATTTTTATGGACAGTATTTTTGCCTCTTCAGGAGGGAGATGTGAGCAATAGTCCCTGATCTGCCCTCCGAGGGGAACAGAAAGCCCACTAGGGACCAGAGATTTTTTTATACCTAGGGGTGGGGGTTGCCCAAAATTGGCATGCTAATGCCCCACCCGCCAAAAAATTTTAACAGTATTTCAGCCCCCCAGTTGGCAGAAAGCTCACTAGGTACCAAGGACTTTGCTTTTTTATGCATAGGAGTGGAGGCTGCCCAGAATGGGCATGCCAATGCCCCCACCCCCAAATTGCCAGTCTTTCTCCCCCCCTGGGAGGCAGGGGAAAGCAGGGAAGCAATTGAATTGAATTGAATTGAATTGAAGAAGCTCTTATATAGCGCATGGCTACTCGAAAGCATCCCAGCGCTCAACAAGGGTAGCCCAAGGAGAATAGGAAAGCCATTAACTAGACCAGAAAACACGACTTAAGTCCTCGGAAAGAGCCAGGTTTTCAACTTCTGCCGAAACACAAGCAGACAAGGCTCCTGGCGAAGCATCAGAGGAAGGGAGTTCCAAAGTTTGGAGGCGTTTAGTGAAAAAAGACGCCCACCCGAACGGGATCTCTTAATTCGAGGGATCACTACCAAGTTCTGATCATTGGATCGAAGATTTAGAGGAGATTTGTGAGGAATGACCAAATTTTCCAAGATGGGAGGACCTTTCCCGTGGAGGAGTTTATGTGCCATACACAAAGATTTAAAGAAAACCCGCTCTTTCACCGGAAGCCAGTGAAGAGATTTCAGGGCGGGTTTAGCTGATGCGCGGTGATTGACGCCCATTAGAAGTCTTGCCGCCGCATTCTGAACGACTTGAAGCCGTTTGGTCGTGGAGGCTGGTGCTCCCAAATACAAAGCGTTCGCATAATCTATCCTGGAAAGGATCAGAGATTGTATTAGGATTTTTCTGGCCTTTTCCGGCAGTTGTGGGAGGTTTTTTCACAAGGTTTTTAGAATCCCAAAACAGGTGGCAGCAACCTTCCTAGCCTGAGTTCTGAAAGTTAGCTCCGTATCGAGCCAGATCCCAAGGCTTTTAATTTCTGGATTAGAGATAGGGCCCGGCCTCATACACAAAGGCCAGAAGGTCGCGTTGTCAAAGCTGGCCTGCCGTCCCAGCAACAGCAGCTCTGTTTTCCCGCCATTCAGTTTAAGGTGGAACTGATCCATCCAACATGCCACGGCTTCTAAACAGTTACGTAACTGCAGCGGAGACTGTCTGAACTGTTTCAGGGAGAACACCAGCTGAGTGTCATCGGCGTAACTCACAAGCTGGACACCAAAGGGGACCACTATCTCCGCCAAAGGGGCCATATACACATTGAACAATGTGGGGCTGAGGGACGACCCCTGCGGAACCCCACACTGTAACGGGACCGGACCAGAGCAATGATCATCTTCAAAGACCCTAAAAAATCTGTCCTCAAGGAAGGATTCCAGCCACTTAAGAGCCTTGCCCGTGATTCCCATATTGCTGAGGTGGGAAACCAGAATGTGATGGTTAACTGTGTCGAAGGTGGCACTGAGGTCCAGGAGGATAATGGCTGCGCTGCCACCATCATCCAGAATCCTCCTGGCATCCTCCACCACCCTCAACAAGGCAGTTTCTGTTCCCTGTCCTTTACTGAACCCAGTTTGTGATGGATGCAGCAGATTATTAGTTTCCAAAAAGGAAGCCAACTGTGAATTGATGAATTTCTCAGTCAGTTTACTAATGCCCGGTAATAGAGAAATAGGACGGTAGTTGGAAAAGTCCCCTGGATCCAAACTGGGTTTCTTAAGCAAGACCCTAACCATTGCTATCTTCCATTCTCTAGGCACAATAGCTGAGTTTAAAGATGCATTCACCATATTGACAATTGGTTTGCTGACGGTGGAAAGGGCTGCATTTAAAATGCTCATCGGAGCAGGATCACACGGGGAGCCACTCTTGATGGTATTCAGCACAGTAGGCAAAAGATCCTCCCTAAGAGGAGAGAAGGAGGAGAGCCTGGGGTGATCCAATAGATTCTGACTAACAGGTGGCATTTGAAAGGCAATTGAAGATAGTGGAGGAATCGTATCAATGATCTTTTTAATCTTGGTGCAGAAGAAAGTCGCCAGTTCTTCACATCGACTGCCTGCTTCGTCCGAGGCAAGCCGTGGGTCAGGGACTTTAGTCAGCAATTTCACAATTCTAAATATCTCCCTGGGAGCATTAGCAGAGGACTCGATTTTACTGGCAAAGAAAGCAGATTTGGTATTGATCAGGGCGGTCTTGTATTTCTTTAGAACCGCTCTGTATCTGCTTTTTTTTTCCCCATCAAAATCTCTCCTCCATTGCCTCTCTTCCCTTTAACAATCTTGTTTAAGAGCTCTCAGCTCCTGATTAAACCAAGGATGCTTGGTGAGGCCTTTCTTGGTTGTTATTGGTTTTTTTGGCACAAGACTGTCCAAGGACCGCTCTATCCACAGGTTAAACTCCTGATTGGCTCTCTCCATGTGCAAATGGACTAAGGGTTCAGTGCGCTTCAGGATGCTTGCCCATTTAGAAAGGTCGAGCTTGGACCAATGCCTGGCTAGCCCTCTATAAGAATTTGAGGAAGAATTAGGCTGAGCCATCTTCCAGCTAAAAGGGACCACCATATGGTCTGACCAAGGGACCGGAACAGGAACTTCGGTAATGAGGCCAGGAATGTTACAAAAAATGGGGTCCAGAAGGTTGCCCTTCGAATGAGTAGGATGTAATACCTTTTGACTTAGGTCATAGCTGCCCAGATCCTTTATGACTTCTGAAGCTGCCAAATCCAAGTGGTTGAAGTCCCCCAGCACCAAAAAGTTGGAGACAGTAGTGGCTACATCCATCACTGTTTCAGCCAGGTTTTCCTGAAAGAGCCCCAAAGGGCCCGGGGCGGTAGATCAGGAGGCCTGAGAAGGAGGTAGCTGGGGATGTTGTAATGACAAAGTGTACACTCTCACTATCCGAAATTGAAAGCTCAAGTAAACGACATGTGATGTGATTCTTATAGATGATAGCGACTCCTCATCCCGCTTTCATACCTCTATCATTGTGCTGGATCAGATACCCAGGGGGCAATGACCGCACAATATCAGGGTCCGAGGTGGGGCTCAACCAAGTTTCCGTAAGAAACAAGATATCCAAAGATTTGTCGAGAAGTAAAAGAGAGATCTTGACAGCATGTTTAGGCAACGAACGGCAGTTTACTAGTGCCATTTTTAAGTCCCGTTCACATCGGCTACTTGACTTGTCACTCTCTGTGGTCCCAAATGCACAATTAGTACACGTAGAGTGTCCACGGGCTAAATTTAACGAGTGGTAACAAGTCGGGGGTGTGTAGCCCTTTAATGATAGTAAAGACTGACGTGAGTACACAAAAGACAGCATGCATACTGGGGCAGAGGGTCCGAGCCCTGAGCCCGACCGTGCGCGGACGGGCGCAAACGGGCTTACCTCTGGCGCACCTCCGGCGCATAAACGGCGCTCCCGCTGTGCTCGACCGCTGCGCGTACCCATGAGTCGTTTAAGTAGGCTGCCGACCTGACCACCGGAGCGCTAGAGCGCTAACAACAATGGCGCTCCAAAACGGCCCTTCCTACCCCCAATATGGCGGTAATATCGAGCTCTACCGGGCAGGGACCCGCTCTAAAAGCGGTGGATACAACAATTTGGAGTGCAAGAGATGCGTGACTGGGGAAATAGCTCGAACATCCAATGCCACAGAATAAAAACAGGGCAAAACAAATAAGGTAAAACACAAATGAAAAACAAAGGGGTAAGTTTAAAAAACAGCACATCAGAGCTGTACAATAGCAGCATGCACCAGTAGCAAACAGCGCTTCCAGCACCCAAGGGTACCTTGTTCAGACTGACCCACCTGAGTATGGGATTTATGTAGGCTGCCGACCTGACCACCGGAGCGCTACAGCGCTAACAACAATGGCGCTCCAAAACGGCCCTTCCTACCCCCAATATGGCGGCAATATCGAGCTCTACCGGGCAGGGACCCGCTCTAAAAGCGGTGGATACAACAATTTAGAGTGCAAGAGATGCGTGACTGGGGAAATAGCTCGAACATCCAATGCCACAGAATAAAAACAGGGCAAAATAAATAAGGTAAAACACAAATGAAAAACGAAGGGGTAAGTTTAAAAAACAGCACATCAGAGCTGTACAATAGCAGCATGCACCAGTAGCAAACAGCGCTTCCAGCACCCAAGGGTACCTTGTTCAGACTGACCCACCTGAGTATGGGATTTATGTAGGCTGCCGACCTGACCACCGGAGCGCTAGAGCGCTAACAACAATGGTGCTCCAAAACGGCCCTTCCTACCCCCAATATGGCGGCAATATCGAGCTCTACCGGGCAGGGACCCGCTCTAAAAGTGGTGGATACAGCAATTTAGAGTGCAAGAGATGCGTGACTGGGGAAATAGCTCGAACATCCAATGCCACAGAATAAAAACAGGGCAAAACAAATAAGGTAAAACACAAATGAAAAACGAAGGGGTAAGTTTATAAACAGCACATCAGAGCTGTACAATAGCAGCATGCACCAGTAGCAAACAACGCTTCCAGCACCCAAGGGTACCTTGTTCAAGCAATAGTGCCTTAACTGCCCCCCCCCCGGGGCAGAAAGTCCACTAGGCACCAGGGATTATGTTATTTATCATATGTATGCATGGGGGCTGACCATAATGGGTATGCCAATGCCCCCACCCCCAAAACAAAGCAGCAACAGTCTTTCTGCCTTCCCCTGGAAGCAGATGGGGGCAATAGTCCCTGATATGCCCCTCAAGTGGTCAAAAATGCCACTAGGCACCAGGGATTTTATTGTGCTAACTATGTAAAAGTCCTCTGTCCAAGAGATTTATATTACACACAATTCTAAAGTGAAAATAGAAAAAAGGCACAGAATGGCCAGGATGAGAGTGACCAAAAATAATTGCTACAAAATCATAACAATAATTAAAGGATTTATTCAAAATAAACACAGGTTTTCTTTAAGACACATGTTTGCGGCAGGTAAAGCTGACAAATTGAAGGACACATCACCAATTCCAAAACATATAACAACACTGTTTAAAAATCTAAGCATACCTATGGAAAGATGGTACCATAAGGTTAGTACCAAGTAAAATAAATGGACACAACAAATGTAAAGTCCGTAGTCGTTCATGTCCTTTAATCGTAGTTATGCTAGTACAACAAGCAAAAAGCAAGTATTACAAAGAATACCGTCAGTAACATGAGTTGTTTCATAACAGTATTATCAGCAAACATGGTAAGTAATGCTGCACACAAACACAGCCAGGGTTGTATCACACATACCTCAGTATGTGTAGCAGCCTCCAGTCATCAAAGCACAGGCTGTCTTAAGGAGGGCTATAGTCAGGCCATATTGTAAAGTTACCCTTGAAAATATATCAAGTAAATTATTAGAGCTAGCATACGCGATGCTATAAAAATGTGACTGAATGGGCATGCCAATGCCCCCACCCCCAAATTGCCAGTCTTTCTCCTCCCCTGGGGGAAAGAGAGAACCCAAAAGAGCAGAAACAAAATCCAGAAGCTAGACGAACGGTAGAAAGAAGAGAGAACCAGAGACTATGAAGAGCAGTGGGATAACTAGAGACTTGGGAGAGTCCAGGGAAGTGTAGCTTGCGTGGATCCCCCAACATTTTCCTACCCAGAATCCCCTGCAAACCTCACATTTAGGTGAAAAAAGTCACATTTTTCTCACATTTCTGTGTTGGGTCACCATGCCGGCACAAATGACCTACCACACAGCATTCCCCTTGGTCTCCAGATAAAAATATTACCAATGTTAGAGGCCACCAAGTTTGGCTATGGCTAATGTCTTTGTTCATGATTTGTGAGATCAGTCACGTGTGTTGTGCAGCATGGTTAGAGTTCTTGGCAGCGGGAGGGACAGCTCTACTACAAGTCCAAAACTGTTGCCTATTTGGGACCAAACACAAGAGATAGCAAGGCAGTCATACAAGATATTAGTCATATTGCAGTCTTTCTCAGCATATCTCCAACATTGTGAGTGGTTGAAGAGACCCAAATCTGCGAGTTACTGAGGGATTCAATAACATTTCTGGATCATTTTAAAAAGACAACATTTCATTCTGGCCACATGTGCCACATTGTCTAAATCCTCAACCTCCTCTCTCCAGTCCTCATCTGTGTTCTGCACCTGAAGTGAATCCTCTCAGGAAAGTGTGGTGAAGGGTCAATAGAGGTGAGAGTGTAGAGTTGAACCAGAATATTAGGGAATCCTTACATGACTCTGCTATAGGTTCTCCATAGATGCAAGTCTTATTGGGTAGGAGAGATTAAAATACTCCATATTCTAGTTCCCAAGGTGCTAAGGAGGCAATGCTGTAACTGTATTTACCACCATAGTTGTAAGTGGGGTAAGATGAAATCTTCCCATAGGGTGTCAAAGAATTGCAGCTCCCCATCTCAGATAATGTTGTCCAGAGCCAAATTCTGAGCTGTTTTCCATTCCTTCCACATGAGTGGTTGACCACCCACCTGAATGGTGGCATTATTCCAGAGTGGTGCCTTAAGGTGTAGTCGAGCAGGACAGTGCAAGAGCTTATGGGAGTGGTTCAGGACCCTCACCATAATTTGCGCCATGGGGCTGGACCTCAATGTAGAGGGTGTTTTTTGACTGTAACAAATATACAGACAGGGGACGCTATGGGTAATATCACATTCCAATGAAACTCAGAAAGGGGGGTCAACCATCTCCAGTCCCATGTAAAACAACTGGACCACATGTAGAACATGATAGTAGTGTTCTATACAAGGTGCCCCCAGTCAGCCACACTTTCTTTTTGCTATCAGCTTCGAAAGGGACAGCAATGCTGTCATGTCACCCCCAAATGAAGGATTTGATGCCCCTGTTATTGTTAGTAATATATAGGGGACCGAACAAAGAGAGCCAAAATTCCCAGGACGTAGATGAAGGTGGTGGGACCACCTTGTAGACAGCTGGCGTTCTTCCCAGAAGTGAGAGGTTGAGATGGCACCATTTCAGATAGTCAGCATTTGTTTTAGCAATGAGGCGTCTAGGTTATCTTAGACTATTCGCCCAGGCTTCTATTGATCAGAATTCCTAGATACTAGAGCCTTCATTGTTTCCACTGAAATGGGTATCCAATAATAGCCACCTTCACTGTGATGCATTACATGGGTAGCGCTTCACTCTTTTCCCAATTGATTTAATATCCTGAGATCTTAGAGGAGGCTTATATAAGGAACATCAGGGATGGGAGCAACCTGTTCAGGTCTATGAGCGTAAGTAATTTGTCTTCTGCATACAGCAGTATCTTTATGTAGTGAATGAGCCACTTTTGTGGTCTGACACTCTATGATGACCCTTAACCACCACCATTTTGTACTGACTTAAGTGTGTTATGTTGCCCTAGCCTTAATGTAGGATGGGCTTGCATATGCCTGCTTTTCCTCTGTCTTTTAGTGGAATAGTCTTGCCAAGAATAGAAGGTATGGGATATTGAGGTGCAGTCTTGTGGGTGGTGGTACACACATGTGATGAATGTGGTATACTGAGGGATAAAGTCTATAGTGTTATTTGGGTTAGGTGAATTATGACTTTGACCTATTGGGTTTGACATGGTCTAATGTCATTCTGCCTTCTGACTTTACCTTGCTTCAAACTTTTCTGTGTGCACAGTGGTGCTTGTAAGTTGTGTGGATGAGAATTGTAGGTGCTAACAATTGCCTTTGACATGGTTTCATGTCATCCTTGCTTTTCTGATTCCATCTTGCTTTGGGCCTTTGTGTGCATGGCTTAACTAACTTTCTGTGCCTGCACAAAGAAGAGGGCATGTTCTGCTCTGCCTCCTGTTTTTCGCATTTTTCTGACTAGAGAGAACTGGTTCTTATCAGAGGAATGTATATGGTTTGTCTCGAAGCCATAGCAAAGGCCTGATCAACCGTTGCTGTGGCCTTGAAGCAGGCTGGTACGGGCTCTCATGAGAACGAGGGGGCAAGGTTTACTTGAAGCTTCGCTGTGTTTGAATATGTATTAAAAAGGGGAGCCTACACTGGCCTGGTGGAAGTTCATGCCGTGGAGCAGACGTGTTGTCACGGAAGAGTGGTGTCACCTCTGAGCTTTCACCCTGTTCAAGCAATGGACTCCCCTTGAGCGAAGTGGGGTGAAATGATGGAGCAGTAGGTGAGGTGTCTCTGCTACTAACTGTCTCTTGATTCTTTACTGATTCTCTCCTTTCCTTCTTATTTTCAGATTATTATATCCATACATATATATTTCTACATATATATATTTGCTTTGATTGTGTATTTCAATCGGTTATTTGATATGTGAGAGTCTGCCATGATCAATATATATTCGACCGTGATTGAAGTATTGTGTTAATAAATTTATATATTCCATATGTTTGAATTCGTCTTTTCCTTGAAGCAGGAGGTGTGGACTCTTCTTGGCCAAGTATTCTGTTGTAGAAGGATGGGTGAATTCCCTTCTAGCAGGTAATTGTGTTATAGGAAGTTGTTCTACTCCTGGCAAATGATGTGTAAATAATATCTCGCTCTAGAGAAGTGTTGTGTGTGTTACCTTGATCTAGAGGAGATTCATATGTTATATTGTTTTCTTGCCTTGCCTTTGGGGGAGTGTTGAAAGTTTGCCCACCTTAGAAAGTGCTGTGTATATGTTATATTCCATAAGTTTGGAACTGATATTCTCTCCCTAGGAAAGTGACGGTACATACCTTGGTCCAGGGGAGATCTAAGTTTGGCATTACACTTTACCACACCTACTGTGGTAGTATATACCACTATCTATGGTGACTGGCGGAACGCTGCTGCCAGAGGTTCCATAGCAACAAGGAACAACAGAGGTAGGAGGGTCAGCCCTGCCTAGTACAGTACCACTGCACACCGGGAAAGTATCCATCAGGAAGCACTGCAGTTTATTTAAGCAGTAGCTGCAGCGTAGAGCCTGCAGATGTTCGTAATGCAGTTTTACCCCACGCCCTATATCAGCAGCAGACTCAGAACAAATATCCCTATTCTTTGAGGGCTAATAATGGCCTCCAAAGAGACTTTAGAGAGCCACTGGAGATGGAACAGGGAGAGAAGGTGGTTTTGGGAAGACCTTTTCGGAATGAATACCACCTGAGTATTGTGTATCATACTTTGGATAATCTGCTTGAGGCGTATAGCCAGAATGCTCACCAGGATCTTAATGTCTGTGCTCAAGAGGATGATTGGACATGGGGTCCTTGTCTGATTTTGATAAGACTATAATCACAGCTTTGTTTGCCTCTGAGTGCTTTTTAGTCTATAGTTTTGATATCACCTTCCAGGGAAATCTACACTGCCCTTGATGTTTGTTGGCCATGGGCTGCATCTTAATATTTTGGAATAAGAGAGTGGCTTTGGCTGCATCCCATAGAGTTTGCACCAAGGTGACAGAACCCTATTTGTCTTTTAGGTAGATAACCATGTGAGATTTCAATTGTGCTTTCTCATGTGGTAGCCTATAACATGCTATTTTAAAACACCAGGGTTTCCATAAAGATACCAGTCTATGTCCTGTCAGACTTGGGCATTGTCCAACAGGGAACCTTCCAGAATCGTGCAGTTCTGGATTGTCAGGGAGACTGGATGCGATACAAGAAATGATCTAAGTGGGATTGGGTGCCAAGTATTCCTTGTCCCTCGGGTGAAGTTGCCAAATGTCTAGAAAACCATGGTCACCACACATATTATGTAAAAGAGTCTATTCCTATTACTGAACATGTCTATGAGGCCTGTAAGGCCAAGGATGGCATCCCTTCTAGGTTCCAGTTATCTCATCACATTGTAGGAGGTATTAAGCTCAGTCAGTGGTCTGTGGAAGCAGGAAAAACAGGTGAGGTTGAGGTGAATAGGAGGATAAACAGACCCCACTTTGACTTCCTGGGACCAGACTGTTATTTTTGTGAATACATAACAGCCTGAGTCATCTGTCCCTGTTTGGAGAACTGTGCAAGGGAGGGCTTTGTGAATGAGGATGCCAAAGCTGTTCCTCGTGGGGCTCCATGTCATAAAGTTGGGTGCAGATAGGGCAGGCCCATCAGGAGAGCTAGAACTGTACATGATCTTCCCCACCCAATCTCAGTTTATCCGCTTCCTTTTTGGAGAGAGTTGGGTCTCCTGTATGAGGGCAAAAACTGCTTTTTTGAAGCAATATATTTTTGAATTTCATGTAGTTTGTCAACCCATTGACATTGAACATAATAATGGTGAGGAGTCGGAGCACTGTGGTGGTAGGTGGAGCACTTTGTGGACAATGCTTAGGATGAGGATGAGAGAGAGAGTAGCTGAGGGGCAGACACTCGCAGGCCTATAAGACTGCTTTAAACAAACCCAACGAAGGAAGTTGAGTTGTCACAGGGACCAGGGAGAGAAGCTGGGGAGAGGAAAGGTGGAAGGGCTGGCCGAGGGAGAGGCCTCTATAAGGTAAGCAATAAGCAGGAGACAGAGCTGGTGGTGCCATGTCAAACTAGAGCGACATGCAGTTGGAAATCAGTAAGGGTGCGCACTGGGTACAGAACTGCCAATGGTGGGTTTAGACTTCCCCAAGAGTCCAGAGCCAACGTAGGGTGCAGGTGGTGGCCAATCAGAAAAAATCTGCAACTGCCAATGCCAAAAAAGGAGAAAAGAAAGAGAAAAAGAGGTGCAAGCAGTAGTATTGATGGGATCGAACAGGAAAGCAGTCCGCCAAGGGACATGAGAGTATTAGAGACTGGGAGCACCATGGGTAAAATCAGTAACACCCGTCTTAGCGGACCAGGGCATCCTGTAGGAGATGATGAGAATGACAGGAGGGTTGTCAAGATGGGGGGTGCATGTTAGCACCAGGGACACTGCGAACAGTTTTCAGTAAGGGCTGGCGTTGCTAAGCAGGAGGGTCCCAGTAGTGAGAACTAGGCAAGAGGGGACACAGCAAGAGTGCTGAGTAAAGAAGATGAAGTTACGGTGAGTCATCCCCAGCTGCAAAAGACGACTATAGAATGGCACCAACCCTCGGAGGTTCCAAAAGTAGCCGCAGCTATTTTAAGATGGCAAATGGGGGCAGGGAGGGCAGCAGGCAAACATCGAAGCAAAAATCGAAGCAGTCAAGCACTGGCTGGGGTGATACTGAAGCAGAACCGAAGGCTCAAGTGGACCATGTTCAAGAGTCTTTTCATAGGGGCATGGTGTAGCTATCCTGAGAATTTGTTTTCTGGCACACCATAGAATCTGATATTATTGTTGTGGGGCTGGTCTAACAGGTCAATTGACTGCTGCGTGATGGGCCATCATCTGGGTGTATGGCCTCCAACACTTTCTTTTCATTTGTGATGAGACGTTGATCCAGGGCAGTCACTTTAGCGAGGACCAGGCTTATGTCTGTTTTTATGTTTTTCACATCCTGTGTGAGATCAGTGATTTTCGTGTCCATGGTAATAAGGCATGTTCCAATGGAGGTAATTTTCCTAAGGATGGCATCCAGTGGTACATCTAGTGGAGACTCAGATGCCTGCATATCCTTCCCACTGCCAACCACCTCTGTGAAAATAAGCTATAAAAACGACTTGCTGGATGCCATCAAGAGGTGAAGGATAAACGGATAGTGAGAATATGGATGTGGAAGGAGGCAGCGGGGACGCCGTGGATAGTATGGGGAGTGGCTAATGAAGGATGAAGGCACTACCACAGTGCAGATGAACTGACCCAGCCAAGGAAGAATGGCCCGAAGAGGGTACAGCTTCCTGAATCTCAAGGCTATTATTGAGTAAAAGGTGCTATGCAGGCCTCGATGTTGAGAGAAAAAGTGGGAGGCACTATTTCTGAGCCTTCAACCAATATGACTGACTTTACATGTATTTTTTTAAAAGAAGGTAAGCCAATTTTCTAAGTGGAAAAGGGGCTGTTTTTAACTTTCCTTTTTTAAGTACTTTTTTGAGAGTTGGCAGAGGACCCCTGGATCACTGCCTACTCACCCAGAAACTATTAAGGTGAGGTGTTTTGTTTGTGAATGAGTTACCACCTCTTTTGATGAATCAGTAACTTTTCAGTTGTTTGTGACTAGAATTACACTTGCAAACCATCGACACGTGGTACAGCTATTAGGATTTACTACTGTTCCAAACAATGATTTGTAAACAATTTTTAAAATCATTTATTGAATGGCAAATAATATTACGATTCAGAAATGGGTTTAGTATATAGGTATGAAGTTTGTAGCAGTCGCAAACTCACTAATTGAGCAGATTACGGGGTATGGAACATCTGAAAGGTTTCACACATTTGTCCTATAATTCTGTGGCTTGCTTTCTGTTGGCAGCTTGAAAAATAAGAAGAAACATTTAAAGGGCAGGCAGAGAAAGAGAGATGTGTGTAAATGGCAAAGACAAGAGCTGCAGAGACAGCTTTATACTTCACAATGTAAAACCATTATGTTGATTGCAAATTAAATGAATCACTTATTTAAGACGTTGCTTGTGTCTTTTGTGTCACTGGAGTGCTTTGTACTCCAATGTAATGTAGTGTAAGGTGGATTTGTAGAGTGTTGCTTGTCACCTTTGTAGGTATCCAGGCTTTATTCTTACTAAATTATAGAATATATTTTAGATAATTTGAGAATAATATTTGTTTAATTTGATATGATATGATAACACAATAAATTGCTTGAGCAATGCAAATACACAAATATAAGTGGTGTTGTCGAATTAAATGTTTGATGGAAAACCTCTTATAGAATGGAACCATTATAAAAGATGTGCCTCTCCTGTCACTCAGCTGCAAACTTGGGAGAGCTTTAATTTTTCAAAGGGGATTCTGAATTTAGGATAGCTTGTGGTATTTTGTGACAGCAGCTTGTGGGGCCTCTTCAGATTTGTTGAGGTAGTTGTAGTCATGAACCTGGATTCCCGTTCAACTTCCTGCTTCATATGTACATTGGGCCACGGTTCAAGGAACCATATTGCTGTCCCTCATGGCCCATTTCCCTTGCATCCCAAGATGTTCCTATTGTCTCATGTGTATCCCCGGAGCCTGCTGGCAAGGAGGTGTTCCTTAACTGTAATCAATAATAGGATCTTACTATTAATTCCAACAGGGCCAGTTCCTACTCTCGCAATATCCCCCATGGTATTATTTGGTTGCTGGCTATAGGCCTGATTTAAATCTTGACATTATTACCATTGACCTGACGTGCCAGATGCTCCCAGTACTCCATCAAGCGGATGATGGTCTACCTGCCATATTTAGATGCATGCTGGGTGACTCTTCATCCGCATCAAAAGAGTGTTTATCAGCACATACGGAGCTTATCGCTGCTGATGTGGTGGACTTCCAAACTGGTGAATAGTACTACATGAACGCCAGAGCGGCGGGATTGCGCCGAGCCGATTTAGATTTCAGATTTGTGCTGGAGGTGTTCTAGATGTGGATGGAGTGATTCCATTGTGGGTGCAGTTAACATTGGACTATTCATGTAGCTGTAGGCTGGATGCTAGCATAACACACCTGATGTGTATTGGGTAATTGTTTGCATCTGCATGCCACATTATAAAACACAATCTATATCGGACCACAATTCTTTGCCATTCCACAGCAGCACAACATTTTTCCACAGAAATTTCTCTGTAAAGTCAGTTTTCTTTTTGCTTTTCCTGTTACTTGTTCATTCTCTCTCTTTTGTAAATTATGTTTTGATGGGTAATTATAAACAGTTAAGTTTATAATTTTGTAATACCAGGGCACAAAAATCCATGTTTTACTGGGAGAGAATTGTCAGTCATGGTGGATAAAATCATAGGACAAGAGCCATAATTCTTTGGAGTCCAAATCCAAAATACATCCCTATCTCATAAAGGGCAAATGTGGGCCAGAATAGTTGTGAGTGAATGCTGTAGCAAACAATCTGGCATGCAGTAGGAAATTAGGAAGAGGTCAAATGACCTGTGGGGAAAAGTACATTTCCTGGCCTCCTAGCATCACCTGGAAGCCCAGAAGACTGGTGGTGGTTCTCCCTAACCCCTCTTACAACTATATCCCAGGGAGGAGAAGGCTTGACAGGAATCCCTGGTGGAGTAGAGACTGGTAAGTTACACTTTTGAATGTATCATTCAACTCAAATGTCCTTATTACTTTTCATTTAGCTGTTTCTAATGTGTCTTGCTCCTTTTGCAAATGTAGAAACCTGCATATATTTGTTTCAATCTCTTTTTTGTTGTGGTTGTACTATCTTTCATTTAAGTTAACCTGTATCAGCCTCCATCACACTTCCCATGATGTAATTGTCATTGTAAATGTTTTTACACAAAATAGAATATACATATATGTGTCGTATAGTAAATGTATGCCATTTTAAACTGCATTTATTCACTAAGTATGTTTAACTTTCAATGTTGCAAGTGTTGTTAATATATAATTGAAATCACTACAACTGCCATGATCCATTGTTTTTGTTTTTTGAAAATAAGAATGCTACATTATCTTGCTCATTCTCTTTTTTCTACAACATTTCCACATATATTAAGGTGTAATATATTTATCAAACAATAGTCAATGTGCCAAGATTCGGTACCTGAGTCGGGTGAATCCACGGGAGCAGAAGGGCTGAAGTTCAGTTGGTGTATAGTTCCCACCTCCCCGACACCTCTGAACCAGAATACTCTCTGAACTCAGAAATGGGAGGGAAAGGGGAATGGGAAAATAACAAGAGAGACTGCCACTCTGGTGCCTTCGCTGCTATCCCTCAGGGGAATATCTGCACCTGTAATGACAAGCACAGAATTACTACGTCCTGAACCCCTCAGAGAACCTAATAAATAAACATCACATTAAACATCTCATTTACCTGTCTGATAGTGGATTTAGCCTCTCTCTATTCTGTTAGAAATCTAATGCAACACTTTCTTTCTGGAGTTCAGTAAATAAACATTTGAATTGTCCTGTTGATTTAATCCAAATGATTAAACTGTCTTTCTCCTTCTTTTTTAGGTATTCCTACTGAAATGGATGTAGCCTTTGAGATTGGTAAGTATAATATATATATAAACCATAGGTTTCAGGGGCGTTATATTCAGCTGGACATTTCCCTCGTACAAAACCCTCGAAATTCCCCTGTTATAGTTAGTTCAGCTAACTATAACTCGTGCACCCGCAATGCACTGCTGATGACGTCACATATTACATCACTCATGACATGGTCAGTGACATCACTGATGACATCATCCATTGAGTATGTGTTTCTGAACAGTTTTAATATGTTTAATATATAAAGGGAAAGGCCTTTTGAAAAATAAGTGGGTGTACAAGTGTGTGAATGGATGATTTTCTAGGTGCGTAACTGACTCTATAAGTGAGTCATTAAATGTATCTTACTGCAGACTAGTGACTAAACTGTGTGAATGTCTGTATGTGTCTGTGTGTTGGTGTATAAGTGGCTGCATGGTTTTGTGAATAGCTATATGAGTGTCTATATGGGTTATTGATTGGTTGTCTGAGTATCTGTATGGGTGCCTGAGTGTTTGTGTGGGTAGGGTGTGTGTGACTCTGTGACTAGATGTGTGAGTGGGTGATTCAGTGGGTGCATGGTTTTAAGAGGGCATCTGTGATGGACTGTATGGTTGGGTGAGTGTATGTATGGGTGTGTTAGTGATTGAATGTATATCTCAGTTGTACATGTGTCAGTAACTACATATGTGAAACGCAGTGTATATGTGTGTAAGAGTATATAACTATCTATAAGTGAGAGTGTGTGATTTTGGGAGTGGCTGTATGCGCCATAGTGCAAGGATATCTGTGTCATGTGCTGTTTGTTTTTCTGCAGGAAGACACAGAATTTGTTAGTATTTTTATGAGTAAGTGAACTTGAGTGTTTTTAACTGTATAGGTGAGTAAATTTTACTGTGATTAATTATTTGCATGACTGACTGGATGTGTCAGTACCTCAATGGATGATTGGCGGTGTGTGAGTGTCTATATAGGTGTATAAATGCACAAAGTGACTGTAAGTATGAGTGACTTTACAGGTGAGTTAGTGGAGATGTATGTAGAGCTAAGAGTCAATGAGTAGGTGAGTAGTTATTGGTATTGGAGTATCTATGGTTGTCAAAATGGCCGTCTGAAATTTTTAGTCGGTGTATCAAAGGTTATATTAGGGTGTGAGAAGATGCACTAATTTATCACATCAGTGATGTCATCAGTGATGTCATTTGAGATGTCATCAGTGATGTCATCAGTGATGTCACTGACCATGTCATGAGTGATGTAATATGTGACGTCAGCAACAGTGCATTGCGGGGGCGCGAGTTATAGTTAGCTGAACTATCTATAACAGGGGGATTTCTAGGGTTTTGTATGAGGGAAATGTCCAGCTAACTATAACGCCCCTGAAACCTATGGTTTTTTTCTGTGAATTTCTAAGGTTTTTTAAATGCCAATTCCTAACTATAACGTGCCTGAAACCTATGGTTTTTTCAGTGAATTTCAAAGTTTTTTTAAATGCCAATTCCTAACTATAACGTGCATGAAACCTATGGTTTTTTCAGTGAATTTCAAAGGTTTTTTAAATGCTAATTCCTATCTATAACGTATCTCTGAAGATATCATGTTTAATGATTTTGATTGGATTTCTATATTTTTCAAATTCAGTGTGTCATTTCATTAATTACATTTTTTTTAAAATACTTTTTTATCACCATTTTTAAATGTATTTTTTCAATTAATTCTTTTAAAAATTTAAAAATATTATTTGAACTAAATGGGTTTTTCAAACATATTTTTTTATATTTTTCTAAATATTTTTTTAACTATATGTGCAAAACTTTATTTTATATATTTTTTTTCCATGTTTTTGGATCTGCGCACCCTAAGCGCACCGTTCTTGATCCCTACGCGATAGCATCCGTGCATGGTATGCGTCGGGTACGGGGTTAGTGCGCGATTTCAATGCGACCGGTACGCGACTCCCAGCCTATACGCGACACGTTCGATGTACGGAACGCGAAGTTTACGCGCTTCCGCGATGCGTCATCTGCCTCTATGATGCGGTGGGTGTGCGGATCCCGCGAAGTATTTAACATTTAAAAAAACATATTCATGTATTTCATGTGAATATTAATTGAAGACAAACTCTAAACTAGTCTTAAAACTAATATATTTTGACATCTAATCTTATATTTCTTTTTAATTCAATTTCGAGGATGCGCGCTGGCTGCGTGCTGCGTGCTGGTGCGCGGATTCCATGTGACCTGCAAAAAAAGAGATTTGATTGGTTCATTACACTTCCTGTTCTAACTACTGAAAGACCACACCCATTTCAATCATTCTTCTTTGAGCTTCTTTGGAGAACCACCTCTTTGGAGAGAAGAAGATTTTTTAGAGTAAGTTTACACTTAGCTCTAACTTTTTTCAACCAAAAATGGCTTCAGGGCAGCAGGCATCACCTGCATCACCTCATACTTCTGAGGATGAATTTTTGCCGGAGTTACCACGCAAAGAACGTTTCTCTTCAGTGGTATGGACATTTTTTACTTTTCCCGAGGGGCAGAATAAAACCAATGCCACCTTGGTCACATGCAAGATTTGCAAAAGAGTCCTATCGAGAGGGGATCCTAACAAGAAATACTCTTGCGGCACGGCAAGTATGATGAAGCACATGAGGACCCTTCATCCAAACAATCTTGCAAAAGAAGAGTGCCGACGGATGAGAAACGCTCCTGCACCATCCACCTCATCGCAGCCGAGCACATCAAGAGTACATCCATCAGACCAAACCTTGGACATCCGTCCTCAATTTCAATTTTTAAAAGTGCTCTGCACTAAGTGCAATAAGACTTTGTGCTATGGCGAGCAGTCGATCGATCTGATCTGCCGCCGCCAAGAAAGTCATATTTGCTATTTTTTTTTTCTTTTTTTTATTGTTCCCTGAAGTTCATTCTTTGGTTTCTCCTGTTTTTTTTGTTGTTTTTTTTCAGAAAAACCCCAAAAATCACAAAATTGTTAGAAAACCCAAAAAATAAATAAAAAAGAAGAAAGAAGAAAAAAAAAGTTCTTGTAAGAACTAACTTTCCTGGTTTAAAAAAAGAGCTAAATTTCTTTGTTAGTGTGTGAAAGTTTAGATGAATGTATGTGTAGTAAGTAATTGACTGAATGAATGCATTAGTAGCGTATGGTGAATGTATAAGTGCAAAACTATAAGGAAGTGCTGCAGCATCACACAGTAACCTCTTTAACTGCAGTGTGCTGTAGTACTTCCGAAGCACAGGGATGCAACATATGTACATAAATATGTTGCAAATCTATGCTTCTGTCTGCACGGCTGCTTAAACTGCAGCCATGTGGTGACACAGGCAACCTTGAACCATAGTGCAAGGATATCTGTGTCATGTGCTGTTTGTTTTTCTACAGGAAGACACACCTTCCTGCACAAAAACATTGCGAAAATGAACTTTTCAGCATGCATTGAAGATATAAAAATGTGGAGAAATTAAAACAAATCTCTTTGTTGTGCTTTCCTACACCAATTGTAGAATGGTGCACCATTGTTGTTGTTCCTCAACAACTTTAGACTCTGTGTAGGTACTTACTTATAAGTACCAAAAACTCTTAATGAACACAACGGCTCTTTTTAGAGCCACTCAAGAACAAAACACTTAAGCTTAATCTTTATCTCCCAACAATTTCATTTTTTTCCCTTGGATCCGTGAACCCACCGCGAAAGGATCCGTGCATCCAACGCGATAGGATGCGCGCACCGTGCGCGCATTTTGCCGTTTTTTGTTTTTAAAAAAGGGGGGCCCCAGGGGGTCCTTCTGGGACCCCCTAAGCACCTCTAGAGGGTCAGAGTATTTAAACTCTGCCCCCTTTATATGTTTTACACACGTATTCCCCTTACTTAATCAGCCTCGCTTCTACCAAGGCAGAAAATGGCCGCCAACAGTTCCTGGTTTCGATTGTAGAGAGACACTCGACAGCCAATTAGCATTCACCGCGCAATCGGGAGGGTGCGCGCTCAGTTCGGGGAGGGTGCGCTTACGGTGCGGGTACGGTCCGCGTATCCTCCGCGGCCATAGATATCACTAACTTTTTTACCCTAATTTTCTCAGGAACTACTGAAAAGATTCACACCATATATGCAAAAGGCACGAGTCCGAACTGAGGACTACCTCTTTGCCAAATTTGGTGTCATTCCGTTCAGCGGTTCGGGCTGTAGCTGCGACAACAGATCCTATGGGAAATTGCATGGGGAAAACGCGTTTTGGGAACCCCCTTTTTTCTCGGCCCCCGCTTGATGGATCACCACAAAACGTTCAGGGTAGGAGCGGAGCAGAGCTGGCCAAAAGTTTGGAAAATTTTGCGAGGATTCGTCAACCGGCGCCGACGTTATTCCAAATAGAATGTTGCGGATTTCCTATGGAAAATAGGTCCTAACTATAACTATCTACTGGCGACCGCCAGTAGATAATATATATATATATATATATCCTCTTGTTTCTCTCGAGTATTTCTTTGCCACTCCTTAGCGAGAGCTGCGTCGCCACGAAGGACCTCTCGAGAGCAGGTCCTGATACATCCATCCAAAAAAGACGACGCCGTGTGCGGTTCAAAGCTTTATTCAAACTGCCGTTATCAAACGCGTTTCAACTGCAAAGCAGCCTTGTTCACAAAATATAATTGCACGCTCTACTTTGGTGCCATAATATTATGTTTGACATATAAACATTATTTGTCAATTTCGCTCATGTACCAAAGTAGAGCGTGCAATTATATTTTGTATAATTGTTGAACTATTTGACATGAATTTAACTATGAAAACCATCGTATATGATGTGAAGGTTTCATTCTAAAACTAATTGGACTATTGGTGTGCATTACTTGAAAAAAACTACGAGTCTGTCTTCACGTTTGTCACGATTGTAGTTTACCATGTGATTAGTTTTCAAGCACGTATGCACTTTAAAATGGCCGCGCGTTCTGAATTTCGCTATCAGTGAACAAGGCTGCTTTGCAGTTGAAACGCGTTTGATAACGGCAGTTTAAATAAAGCTTTGAACCGCACACGGCGTCGTCTTTTTTGGATGGATATATATATATATATATATATATATATATTCACTGAAAAAACCATAGGTTTCACACACGTTATAGTTAGGAATTAGCATTTAAAAAACCTTAGAAATTCAGTGAAAAAACCATAGGTTTCACACATGTTATAGTTAGCTGGACATTTTACTCGTAAAAAACCAATGAAATTGCCCCGTTATAGTTAGTTCAGCTAACTATAACTCGCGCGCCCGCAATGCACTGCTGATGACGTCACATATTACATCACTCATGACATGGTCAGTGACATCACTCATGACATCACTGATGACATCTCAAATGACATCACTGATGACATCACTGATGACATCATCCTTGTGATAGAGTGGCAGACCTCCTCTCACCCTAATATAACCTTTGATACACACATTCAAAAATAGAGACTAAAATTTTCAAAACAATGGACATACCAATACCAGTTACAACAACCTCTTCAGTAATTCTAAGATCCACATACACATCCACTCATTCACCAACAGTCCTATACAGTCACTCATACATGTACTCACTCATCATATGTACTCATACACCTATACATCCTGTTACACAATGCCACTCATCCATAGAGTTACTCACACACATAGTCACTCATGCTAATAAAGAATCAAACATACATTCACCTGCATATACAGTTATACACACACCACCACACTTACTTCTACGGAAACTTACACATACTTAGTCTTTTAAACAATCACTTATAGAAACATATACTTATTCATACAGGAACTCTTTCAATCTCTCCCTCTCACATATACTCACATATATACACCAATAGTCACATATACTAGTTTAAAACATATGTAGTTACTCCTGAAGACACTATTGAGACAGTCATTCACTCACTAACACACCCATACACACACTCATCCACCCATACAGTCCTGCACACATGCTGTGTTCAACACATACAAACAGTGAGTCACTCATTCATGCACCTATGCACTACGTAATACCCCCCACCGAACCATGCAGACACTCAGACTGATACTCAAAAAAACAACTAATAACCTATATAGACACCCATGTAGCTACTCACCAACCCATGCAGCCACTTATACACAAAGTGAGAGACTGTCACAGATATTTATATGTTTAAACATTACTCACTAAACCATGTATTCACTATGATACACTTAAACAGTCAGTTACACAATCAATTTTTCAAAAAAAAAACAACCATTTACACACTTATATACCCATTTATTCTTCCATCGACCTTGAGATATACATATATAAAACATATTTAATTTTTCAGAAAAACACACATTCACTGGATGATGTCATCAGTGATGTCATCAGTGATGTCATTTGAGATGTCATCAGTGATGTCATGAGTGATGTCACTGACCATGTCATGAGTGATGTAATATGTGACGTCATCAGCAGTGCATTGCGGGCGCGCGAGTTATAGTTAGCTGAACTAACTATAACGGGGCAATTTCATTGGTTTTTTACGAGTAAAATGTCCAGCTAACTATAACATGTGTGAAACCTATGGTTTTTTCACTGAATTTCTAAGGTTTTTTAAATGCTAATTCCTAACTATAACGTGTGTGAAACCTATGGTTTTTTCAGTGAATTTCTAAGGTTTTTTAAATGCTAATTCCTAACTATAACGTGTGTGAAACCCATGGTTTTTTCAGTGAATTTGCAAGTTTTTTTAAATGCTAATTCCTAACTATAACGTGTGTGAAACCCATGTTTTTTTCAGTGAATTTGCAAGGTTTTTTAAATGCTATTTTTTTTTTTTTTCTATTTTTTTAAACATATTTTTAATTTAATGTTCTAACCTTTTATAAAGACTATGGTTAAATTAATAAAATCCTTAAATATTTTTTTTATATATATTTTTTTAAATAAACATGTAAAATTTATTTCCAGATTTTTTTTTTTTTTTTTTTTTTTTTTTTTATAGTACGCGTACCGTAAGCTCACGGTAAGCGTACGGTTTACGCAACGTCCGTAATCTATCTACGCTGCTCGCGTATAGTTACGTACTTTGCGTAGCCGCGCGTACTGCGCGTGGGACGCGTGCGCGCTTACGCCACACGCGCACGTTACGCGGAAGTGCCGGGGAGTGACTGTTATGCGCATGCGCGGAAGCGCGTGTCTTTTTTACGCGCACGCGTACTTTTTGCCGTAAGCGTACCGTAAGCGTACCGTAAGCGTACGGTAGGTCATGTGATCATGAAACACAACTTTTGATTGGTTGAAACTACTTTCAGTTCTAGAACTCTCCTACACCACACCCATTCCCCTCATTTCTGCTTGTGATCCCTTTGGAGAAGGAGCTGGTTTGTCTTTGGGATACGATGGCAGAACAGCAGAGCTCTTCTGAGAGTGAGGCTAGCACCAGCAGCACTGTCTTGAGGCAGAGAGCGAGGAAAGTAAAGCCCTCTTATGTATGGGATTATTTTACTTTTCCTGAAGGCCAGCAAAAGGTGAATGCACCCTTAGTTACTTGCAAGCTGTGTCAGCGTGTACTTTCTAGAGGTAATCCTGACAGGAAGTATTCCTTTGGGAATCACACCATGATGAGGCACCTCAAGGATGTACACAAAAGGACACATGCTCAACTTTTTGGAGGTAACTCTTCAGAAAGACGAGCCAGTACATCCACAGCAGCTCAGCCTGGACCATCACCTGCAGAGCTTACTCCTTCTTCTGCAGGTCAGGTGAGCCCTTCATCTGTGGGGGGAGAATCTCCTTTTGCTGGCCCTCTGGAAATGAACCTTCGATTTCGGAAGGTTGATATTCATTGCACATTTTGTAAAGCTCTAATTTGTTATAGGGAGACCAGTGTTTCCCTAGTGAACAACAAAATAGATCAGCACATTTGTAGCTTTGAATGATTTTCCCATGGTTCCTTTCCTCTGTCCCTGCATGAACACAACGGTTCTTTTAAGAGCCAACCTTATCTTTCATCTTTTTTTTACATATTTTTTTTAAAACTTTTTTTTTTTTTTTTTTACCGTACGCGTACGGTAAGCGTACCTTTTTTTTTATTTTTTAAAAAAAACACTAAAAATCATTTATCACATTTCAAGGTCCTTGAGAGACTACAATTATTACTATTGACTTACCATACTCACTCAAAAAAATATTTATTCATTTGTTTTTTAAAAAAATAGTTTTTAAAATGGTTGTAGTTTACGAAAATTTTCTATATCGATCTGAAAAAAAAGAAAAAAGTATTAATATTTTTAAACCATTTTATAATACAGTACACATATTTACATTTTTTACCAAAAAAATATTTTTGCCTTATTTTTGCTGTTTTCAGAATATATTGCATTTCACTATAAATTGTGAAAGCAATTGCATTCATCATTTTACAGCGGGCAAAAAAAAATAACAATCTCAAAGATTGTATTAAAAAAGCCCAGAATCTCTTCTCACTTAAACTTATCATTACAGAAATGCATATTATTCTAAAAAAATATCATCTAAAAACAATACTTTTTTCTTTAAAATACCGTCTGATATTTTTGTTTCAGGAGTATAATCACAATATTATATCTCAAATAACTCCAAAATACATCTGATTTTATTTCCTTTAGGCCAAATAGTATTTTTTTTTTTTCCCTGGAATAAATTTCCAAGGGAAAACCATTAAAATTCTAAAGTTTAATCTGTCCAGATCTCACCGATTCTCTGTAACATTTTGGTTCACGAAAATTTTTTGAATAATTTATTTAGTCAACAATAGAATTGCTTACTTTTCCACATGGCCAAATAGTAATTTTTTAAATCATTTTTGTAAAAATTTCCAATGGCAGTCCAATAGCATTCCAAAATTTAAAATGTGCAGAAGTTACCGATTATCTCTAAATTATTGGTTTTTCAAAATTGCATTAAAAATTTAAAAAGTCCACATTACAATTGGTTATCTTTCCTTTAGGCCAAATGATAATTTTAAAAAATATTTTTTCTACAAAATTGCAATGGTAATCCAGTAAAATGGTAAAATTATTTTGTCCAGATCTTGCCAAGTCTCTCTAAAATTTAGGTTTCAGAAAGATTAGATAGGAATTTGCTAAATCAAAAGGCAAACGTTGTTTGAAAATCAATTGGGAATCATTACACAGTGTCCAGCCTTTTTCACATTTAAGATAAACTGTGTAATGTCCAGAAGTAACAGTAGGTCCATCATGGAAAATTATTGCAACAGTTACAAAAGTTTTTCCTGAAATTGATAATTGCTGTCCTGTAAACTTCTTTATTAAAGTATCCAATTTTGAACCATCAGCTCTACATCGTTGCATCATTAAAATTACATATTGTCCGTATTCCCTTAAAATTAATGTTGAAAACATTTCAGAATTACACTCACCACATTTCATGCTATGATTAGCATCTTTAACTAATTTTGCAAAAGTGACTGTTTTACTCTCTGGCAATGTCAAATAAATAAACCTTTCATTATCAACAATAGAGCCACATATATTATAACAATTTTCACAACTATGTTCCCATTTATAAGAGAGACCAAAAAAAATGTCAATGGGAACTCCTTCTTCTTCCACTACCTGAAGAAAATACATCAAAAATTCGTGTGCATCTTGCTGTTCATTTTGAGAAAACTGTGTTCGTCCTGAACATACATCTAAAAGTTTTCTAATGTCAGTAGCACTTTCTATTTGAGTTTTATCTTTACTCAGCTTTTGAAAAAGGAGACTGAGCTCTGAACAGAATCTTTTTCCCTGATTTACTATTATCTGCTCTTGCAAACTTTCCAGATAAAATGCAACATTCAGCACTACATTAGCGTAGCAGTTGACACCAGAGCTATTTTCAAAATGACATCCTACAACCTGTTCTTCATTTTCCTTATTCTTTTTGCTTGCAATTACATCACTCCTCTTTTTTTTCCTCTTCTCTACATCTTCATTACAGATATTCTCATTTCTCCTTTTACGAGAAACTACACGTTTCTCCAACACAGGATACTGACCTAAATGAGGAGCATAGCTTCTTCTTAATCTATTATACTCCTTTACACAGTTTGTATCAGCACTAACTTTTGAATCATCAAAGTCAATCATGAATAAACCTGATAATGTTTTGACTCGTGACAAAGCTACATATGCCATACCTTCTTTGAACACAGTTGAACCAATGTTCACAAATGCACAATCTACAGTCAATCCTTGAGACTTGTGGATAGTTACAGCATATGCTAGTGAAAACGGAAACTGCTTCCTACGTACATATAAGTCTTTCACAAGCATGAAACGAACTGAACAACGACAAATGTCTTTAACTTCCTCTATCTGATCAAATTTTATTTTTAAACATTCAATTCCATCTTTTTTCTGATAATTAATAAAACCCACAACTCTTCCCATCGCTCCATTCACTAAGCCTTTTTCAACATCCAAATTTCTCCTTAAAAACACTCTACAGTTCATGCAAACATATAGATTTTTTTCTAATCCTGCTGTTTTGGAGATATTCTTCTCTAGTGAGTCCAATTTATTTTTCAGTTTGCCTGTTACTGTGACAGTAATTCTTCCATCCTCAATTTTGTCCACTGCTTCCAATTTCCTGATGTCTTCATTTTCCAATTTCAAAAGCTCCTCATTGAATATTGAGCATTCACGTAGAGTTGGCATTAAGCAGATGACACTTTTGTTTTCTGCAATATTCTTGTATATTTTCTCTGCAACTATTTCTTCCTTTGGAAATAAATTATGTAGCAGCCGACTCTGTAATGCTTTTTTGCCAACTTCTGTGAGTAGTCCAATTCTGATATCTTTCAGAATACTTCCATATTCTTCATCGTTTGCTTGCCTCATATTAGTTGTAAGTTCCTTGTACTCAAAGAAGGACCAAATATTTGTATTTCCAATGCTTCCCAATGACTTCTTCGTGTCTTCATGTGTCACAGTATTAAACACTGGTTGTCCTTTAACTGGAGTAAGTTGCAAAAGATCCCCAAAAACTATGACGTGTTTTCCACCAAATAACACGTCATAGTCTGTCTTCAAAATTTGCTGCATTCTTAAATGCACAAAGGCAAGCATTAAGTTTGATACCATGCTCACCTCATCAATAATGAGAACTTGCATCTTCTTCAATACTCTTGACACTTCCAAGGATGCTTCTCCAGTTAGCTTGTTGAATTGTATTTTGTTCTCATGCTCCACTGGTAACATTAGCAAACGATGTAAGGTGATTCCTTTTATGTTATATGCTGCTAACCCAGTTGGAGCAGTAACCACACAAGACAAAGTAGAATCCGTTTTTTGCTTTAGGTAGCTTCTGATGACTTTAATTAGGAAACTTTTTCCAGTGCCAGCTTGTCCGCTTACATACATCCTGATTGGATGAAATGATGTGCATGAGCACTCTTTTTTGATATGTAGAAATCCGTGATCAATTTTGTTTTTGATCTCTTCATAAATTTGTTGCTGCTCTTGATTCAGTTGTCTTTCCAAATTTTCTAAGTCTATAAATTCTTCTTGAGCTTGATTCATAGCCGTTTCCACTTCATTCATGGCTATTGATGCTTCATTTTCAACGATTGGTTGTCCTAGGGGATCTTGACTGTATGTTCCTGAACTTTGGCTGTCCTGAGAACTGTCTCTAGCTATTTCTGCTGCAATTGTAGTTTCCTGTTCAATTTCTTCATTTAACATTTGCAGATAAGTTGAGAATGTACTGCATTGTATGCTGTCTTTGCAAGCATTAAAAGAATCTTCATAGCTCTGGAATTCTCCCAGTAGTTCATCCTCTGTACGCCATGGTTTAAACAACTGTAAAAGAGC
Organism: Triturus cristatus; assembly: GCF_964204655.1. Lineage (NCBI taxonomy): Eukaryota > Metazoa > Chordata > Amphibia > Caudata > Salamandridae > Triturus > Triturus cristatus. Next base: position 507,679,178 of record NC_140591.1, read on the forward strand.
CAAGTAGTAAAATTCTTTCTTGTCGGTAGTGTCGCAACTCAGCTTCCGGTGATTTATCAAACTTCCTTTGGTTTGCTTCACCAAACATCCTTCTTCACCAACAACTTTATATTTTCCACTGTTGATGTCTTCTGCAGCTTTCCGTGAATAAATGTAGTTCTGCAGCACTTCATAGAGACACATGTTCTCCAGATGATGACTTCTCTTGGGATAATATGTGTCCAACATGTTTGTTTTCAATATGTCTGTACTTTCTGGGTCATTCTCAGCCAAATATTCAATTTCTCCAACAGATTTCAGTACCCGATTTCTCATTGCTGCAAGGCCTAAACTTGCCCAAATTATTCTTCTTGACTTCGAGTAGAGACTTGCAGAAGATAACCTATCTGAACATTCGTAGGATCCAATTTCTCGATGCGATAACATCTTCAAACTGAAACTGTACAGCTTCTTACTGACAGTCTTCTCGTGAGAAATCTCTTCCCACATTTCCTTCAATTCTGTTTTTTCTGATTTCGTAATGTAAGACGTTACATATCGAGCAACAGCAATGGAATTGTCAGCAACATACTGTATATCCATGTTAGCGTTCCACATGGATAAAATGACTGGGTTGTAGTCATTTATATTTTTTGATTCTTCTTTTCTTTTAAGGTTGTAGGTATTCTTAGGTGATTTTCTTGTGATAGTATGTCTCACAGCTGACATAAAACTGTTGACTCTTCCATTTGTAAGAACAGGTCTAGGAAATCCAAATCGACATTTAGTGTAGTATTTTTCTTTGCTCTTGTATTTCCGTCGACAGTATTTTCCACACCGATGACTTTGGAAACGTAGAACTTGCTCCTTTAACTTGTTCTCTTCTGTGCTTTTAGGTATAGCACATGTTGCATATTCTTCAATGTAAGATAACACTGCTTCATCAGTATCTGTTCCAAACTTTGGGGCATCCTTGATCCACAGCAGCATATGAATATGAGGAGCACCTCTTGCCTGGTACTCTTTTCTCCAAAAGAAATCCACTACTTCTCCAAGGGGTGGATTTTTTTTATTGCAGATGAAGGACATCATAGCCTCAAATCTATGATTGAAATATCTGCAAACATTAACCGGATCCAATGAGCACAGTTCTCCTGCTGTCTTGTATTCGATGTTTTCAATGTTTGAATTGGCCTCTCGTAGAAAATCCAGTAAATCATCCCAAGCGTACTCGGCGCAGCTTAGGGTAAGGAACCATGTTGGTGTTCCTAAATTGCGTAACATGCATTTTAGTTCACCATGGCGTCGGTACCAATATTCATTTGTCCCACGCTGACAAGCCATCAGATTGATCAGTTGTGTTTCCAAATGATCATCTCGGTGCTGCACTTTCTCCATAAAATCCTTAGCAGACACATTTTGTAAATGTACTCCACTTTTTAAAATGTGATTTACTGCATAAGACAGTGCAGACAAGTCGCTTTCAAATAAAAGATGGAACAAATAAGGGATACTTTGTCGAAATCTGGGATCTTCAGCATATAGTCTTGTAGTCCGATACTCAGAAGCTGGAATCTGTTCCGGACGTTCATCGTATCGTCCTCCTTTTCCTTTAGGAAACAGCTGGGGAAAACATCGAGCTTCCAAGCTCTCCTCCCATACACTCACGGGATTTCCTTTTGCTTTCTTCATCTGAAAGAGATCAATATTGTCTCCCATAACTTCTTTCGAATGGAGAGGATGTATGCTAAAATGTTCATAAATTTCTTCTTCCTTTGACTTGTCCACTTTTTCAATTTGTCCAGTTGGTGTTTCTGTGTCTCCTTGTAAATCTTCTTCTTCTTCTTCTTCTTCTATATAAATTGATTCATACCATTTGTTATTTTTTTTCAAATACAAATTTGCTCTTTGTACTTTCCGCACATCTACCAGCTCCTGCCAAATCTTCTTATTCTTTGTAGGGACACCATTAACCAGAATAATTAATGGTTCAGTTTCCAAAGTATCTGCATCAATAGTTTCCATATTTTTTTTCAAATCCAAGGGCAAATACACCACTCTACCTTTTAAACCTCTCAGTAAATCTGAAGGAGGTAATTTACCAGTTTTGGGCTCCATACGTACTATGGTCTGGAACGGATGAACACATTGAATGAGTATAGACTCATATGTATTTAATTCAGAAAGTTCAGCAGGAATAGCATCCAATTCTAAATTATTATGTACAGCTCTGGTCGGCATTCTATTTTCCTCTAACTTGTTGTAGCAGTATTTACAAATACGCTGATCTTCACCCAATTCAAAACAATTTTCAAGAAATATATATGTGGCAAAATCCATCCACTTATAATTATCTTCATTTTCACTCTTTCTGTAGAGATCAACATTCCTAGTTTGTTTTCTATAATGAGTTCTGCGGCAACAAATACAAGTAACATTTGGTCTTTCATTAGAGACTATTGCAAATTTTGTTATGTGATCATTAAATGTCTTACTTACACAAGGTTCTACATTCTCTTCCACTTCTGCCTCATTTACTGTGTCCTTCTCTGCACTGTTTTGTTCAGGACCAAATTAACAAAACTGAATTTCATCAACAACCTTCTCTACATCTGATACCGTTCCTCGGAACAGAGCCCTATTCAATTCATTTAACTGTATTGCTGGACTTTTGGCAAAATACAACCGTCTCACAAACTTTCTCATTTCAGTATGATGAACAGCCAGCATCCTAAAATGATGGAAAACACTATTGCACACTTTTCTAGATAGACAAGCAAGAGAATGACCCTGCAAACCAGTATTCTCTCTCACTCTGCATGGATCCAGACTTTGAAGCACCTTAATCTTTTGTTTTACACTTTTTTTACTATATTCTCTTAGAAACTCTCGAAATCTGTCAATAGATTCCTGACGCACAGTGCAAATACTACTACAATTCCAAGTGTACACTGGGGCTTTAGGACGTCTCCCCATTGCCTCATCTGCCATCACTTGTACCTCATCTCTTGGAACCATTATCTCCTTCTCCATTATGCAACCATTTTTTACTTCGTATGAACGACCTCTGGTGTCAACTGCATGCAGCAAACTATTACTTTGAAAATAGCTTTCTTCATTAAAAAAAGGTTCACTACTTGAACTATGCATCCACTTTCCTAAAAACACTTTACAAAAGTTTGTTCTGTTCACTACTCTTTTGCTTTTGCTTTGTGATTTCCGTACATTAACCATTTTATCTAATGTACGCATCCTATTCAAAATTAAAATGAATAGTTTCCTTTTTAATTCTAATGCTTTTGCTGCAATGGCTTCAATTTCTTTTTTTCTCTTGTAATATTTAGCCTTTTGCTTATATTTCTTTATATCCTTTATCAAATTGGACATAACTCTTCTCTGAAACATTTTTCTACGTATCTCTTTAAATGCTGTTTTTCTGTTTATGTTAAACTTTTCAATTGCAGAAGGTATATTTGCATTAACTAAATCCTCAATTTTTTGCTGTTCTGTAGGTTTTGTTACATTTTTCCGAGAACAGACATTTTGTACATTTTTGTTTGTTTTCAATATTTTGTTTAGGAATTGTTTTTTTTGCTTACCAGAAGATTTTTTCTTTTTCCCAACATCAGCATCTTCTACTAACTTTGGTCCTCCAGTTGTCTTCAAATATAGTTTTTTTTTTAGCGTTTTTTGAACTCGAGATTTTGTAGGCATCTTAAATTTTGTTCACTGTTCTTCAGCAATACCTGAAAAAAACTAAAAAAAAAATCCTTTATTGTATTTAAATATATTATTACATTTCTTTTCACAATAGTCACAAAACGAAATTTCTTTGCCATTTTGAATGCACACAAACTGCTCTTTTTTTTAAATTTATTTAAATGCACATGTCCAAGCTGTTTTTTTTTTTCAGACCACCACCGTGTGTATTCTCTGTGACTGCCTACACTCCAGCAGGGGCAACCAGCCTTAGTGATGCTGAATGTATTTGCATTACAGACTTAAACCTGAAAACCCCACTCGCTTCTAATTACTGTGCATGACTATACATGGCAAGCACATGGGTGTGTGCTAAGCCTCTGCTTCTTCCCCCAAAAATTCGCTCCTCTTTTCCATCTACTGCAACTGTGAAATCACCAGAGCAAGACGCAATAAATTTCTGCCTATAATTCTTCTATGCACACAGAGTCATGTTTTCACATTAGTGCCAAAACGAAATTTCTTTGCCAATTTGAAAGCACACTTACTGCTCTTTTTTTTTTGGGCCAAGTGAAAATCTCTTTTTACACTTTGAAATCACTTTTACAGACTGACACATTCTGAAACCTTTTTTTTAAATTTATTTAAATGCACATGTCCAAGCTGTTTTTTTTTTTCAGACCACCACCGTGTGTATTCTCTGTGACTGCCTACACTCCAGCAGGGGCAACCAGCCTTAGTGATGCTGAATGTATTTGCATTACAGACTTAAACCTGAAGACCCCACTCTCTTCTAATTACTGTGCATGACTATACATGGCAAGCACATGGGTGTGTGCTAAGCCTCTGCTTCTTCCCCCAAAAATTCGCTCCTCTTTTCCATCTACTGCAACTGTGAAATCACCAGAGCAAGACGCAATAAATTTCTGCCTATAATTCTTCTATGCACACAGAGTCATGTTTTCACATTAGTGCCAAAACGAAATTTCTTTGCCAATTTGAAAGCACACTTACTGCTCTTTTTTTTTTGGGCCAAGTGAAAATCTCTTTTTACACTTTGAAATCACTTTTACAGACTGACACATTCTGAAACCTTTTTTTTAAATTTATTTAAATGCACATGTCCAAGCTGTTTTTTTTTTTCAGACCACCACCGTGTGTATTCTCTGTGACTGCCTACACTCCAGCAGGGGCAACCAGCCTTAGTGATGCTGAATGTATTTGCATTACAGACTTAAACCTGAAAACCCCACTCGCTTCTAATTACTGTGCATGACTATACATGGCAAGCACATGGGTGTGTGCTAAGCCTCTGCTTCTTCCCCCAAAAATTCGCTCCTCTTTTCCATCTACTGCAACTGTGAAATCACCAGAGCAAGACGCAATAAATTTCTGCCTATAATTCTTCTATGCACACAGAGTCATGTTTTCACATTAGTGCCAAAACGAAATTTCTTTGCCAATTTGAAAGCACACTTACTGCTCTTTTTTTTTTGGGCCAAGTGAAAATCTCTTTTTACACTTTGAAATCACTTTTACAGACTGACACATTCTGAAACCTTTTTTTTAAATTTATTTAAATGCACATGTCCAAGCTGTTTTTTTTTTTCAGACCACCACCGTGTGTATTCTCTGTGACTGCCTACACTCCAGCAGGGGCAACCAGCCTTAGTGATGCTGAATGTATTTGCATTACAGACTTAAACCTGAAGACCCCACTCGCTTCTAATTACTGTGCATGACTATACATGGCAAGCACATGGGTGTGTGCTAAGCCTCTGCTTCTTCCCCCAAAAATTCGCTCCTCTTTTCCATCTACTGCAACTGTGAAATCACCAGAGCAAGACGCAATAAATTTCTGCCTATAATTCTTCTATGCACACAGAGTCATGTTTTCACATTAGTGCCAAAACGAAATTTCTTTGCCAATTTGAAAGCACACTTACTGCTCTTTTTTTTTTTGGGCCAAGTGAAAATCTCGTTTTACACTTTGAAATCACTTTTACAGACTGACACATTCTGAAACCTTTTTTTTAAATTTATTTAAATGCACATGTCCAAGCTGTTTTTTTTTTTCAGACCACCACCGTGTGTATTCTCTGTGACTGCCTACACTCCAGCAGGGGCAACCAGCCTTAGTGATGCTGAATGTATTTGCATTACAGACTTAAACCTGAAAACCCCACTCGCTTCTAATTACTGTGCATGACTATACATGGCAAGCACATGGGTGTGTGCTAAGCCTCTGCTTCTTCCCCCAAAAATTCGCTCCTCTTTTCCATCTACTGCAACTGTGAAATCACCAGAGCAAGACGCAATAAATTTCTGCCTATAATTCTTCTATGCACACAGAGTCATGTTTTCACATTAGTGCCAAAACGAAATTTCTTTGCCAATTTGAAAGCACACTTACTGCTCTTTTTTTTTTGGGCCAAGTGAAAATCTCTTTTTACACTTTGAAATCACTTTTACAGACTGACACATTCTGAAACCTTTTTTTTAAATTTATTTAAATGCACATGTCCAAGCTGTTTTTTTTTTTCAGACCACCACCGTGTGTATTCTCTGTGACTGCCTACACTCCAGCAGGGGCAACCAGCCTTAGTGATGCTGAATGTATTTGCATTACAGACTTAAACCTGAAAACCCCACTCGCTTCTAATTACTGTGCATGACTATACATGGCAAGCACATGGGTGTGTGCTAAGCCTCTGCTTCTTCCCCCAAAAATTCGCTCCTCTTTTCCATCTACTGCAACTGTGAAATCACCAGAGCAAGACGCAATAAATTTCTGCCTATAATTCTTCTATGCACACAGAGTCATGTTTTCACATTAGTGCCAAAACGAAATTTCTTTGCCAATTTGAAAGCACACTTACTGCTCTTTTTTTTTTGGGCCAAGTGAAAATCTCTTTTTACACTTTGAAATCACTTTTACAGACTGACACATTCTGAAACCTTTTTTTTAAATTTATTTAAATGCACATGTCCAAGCTGTTTTTTTTTTTCAGACCACCACCGTGTGTATTCTCTGTGACTGCCTACACTCCAGCAGGGGCAACCAGCCTTAGTGATGCTGAATGTATTTGCATTACAGACTTAAACCTGAAGACCCCACTCGCTTCTAATTACTGTGCATGACTATACATGGCAAGCACATGGGTGTGTGCTAAGCCTCTGCTTCTTCCCCCAAAAATTCGCTCCTCTTTTCCATCTACTGCAACTGTGAAATCACCAGAGCAAGACGCAATAAATTTCTGCCTATAATTCTTCTATGCACACAGAGTCATGTTTTCACATTAGTGCCAAAACGAAATTTCTTTGCCAATTTGAAAGCACACTTACTGCTCTTTTTTTTTTTGGGCCAAGTGAAAATCTCGTTTTACACTTTGAAATCACTTTTACAGACTGACACATTCTGAAACCTTTTTTTTAAATTTATTTAAATGCACATGTCCAAGCTGTTTTTTTTTTTCAGACCACCACCGTGTGTATTCTCTGTGACTGCCTACACTCCAGCAGGGGCAACCAGCCTTAGTGATGCTGAATGTATTTGCATTACAGACTTAAACCTGAAAACCCCACTCGCTTCTAATTACTGTGCATGACTATACATGGCAAGCACATGGGTGTGTGCTAAGCCTCTGCTTCTTCCCCCAAAAATTCGCTCCGCTTTTCCATCTACTGCAACTGTGAAATCACCAGAGCAAGACGCAATAAATTTCTGCCTATAATTCTTCTATGCACACAGAGTCATGTTTTCACATTAGTCCCAAAACGAAATTTCTTTGCCAATTTGAAAGCACACTTACTGCTCTTTATTTTTCGGGCCAAGTGAAAATCTCTTTTTACACTTTGAAATCACTTTTACAGACTGACACATTCTGAAACCTTTTTTTTAAATTTATTTAAATGCACATGTCCAAGCTGTTTTTTTTTTTCAGACCTTCACCGTGTGTATTCTCTGTGACTGCCTACACTCCAGCAGGGGCAACCAGCCTTAGTGATGCTGAATGTATTTGCATTACAGACTTAAACCTGAAAACCCCACTCGCTTCTAATTACTGTGCATGACTATACATGGCAAGCACATGGGTGTGTGCTAAGCCTCTGCTTCTTCCCCCAAAAATTCGCTCCTCTTTTCCATCTACTGCAACTGTGAAATCACCAGAGCAAGACGCAATAAATTTCTGCCTATAATTCTTCTATGCACACAGAGTCATGTTTTCACATTAGTGCCAAAACGAAATTTCTTTGCCAATTTGAAAGCACACTTACTGCTCTTTTTTTTTTGGGCCAAGTGAAAATCTCTTTTTACACTTTGAAATCACTTTTACAGACTGACACATTCTGAAACCTTTTTTTTAAATTTATTTAAATGCACATGTCCAAGCTGTTTTTTTTTCAGACCACCACCGTGTTTATTCTCTGTGACTGCCTACACTCCAGCAGGAGCAACCAGCCTTAGTGATGCTGAATGTATTTGCATTACAGACTTAAACCTGAAAACCCCACTCGCTTCTAATTACTGTGCATGACTATACATGGCAAGCACATGGGTGTGTGCTAAGCCTCTGCTTCTTCCCCCAAAAATTCGCTCCTCTTTTCCATCTACTGCAACTGTGAAATCACCAGAGCAAGACGCAATAAATTTCTGCCTATAATTCTTCTATGCACACAGAGTCATGTTTTCACATTAGTGCCAAAACGAAATTTCTTTGCCAATTTGAAAGCACACTTACTGCTCTTTTTTTTTTGGGCCAAGTGAAAATCTCTTTTTACACTTTGAAATCACTTTTACAGACTGACACATTCTGAAACCTTTTTTTTAAATTTATTTAAATGCACATGTCCAAGCTGTTTTTTTTTTTCAGACCACCACCGTGTGTATTCTCTGTGACTGCCTACACTCCAGCAGGGGCAACCAGCCTTAGTGATGCTGAATGTATTTGCATTACAGACTTAAACCTGAAGACCCCACTCGCTTCTAATTACTGTGCATGACTATACATGGCAAGCACATGGGTGTGTGCTAAGCCTCTGCTTCTTCCCCCAAAAATTCGCTCCTCTTTTCCATCTACTGCAACTGTGAAATCACCAGAGCAAGACGCAATAAATTTCTGCCTATAATTCTTCTATGCACACAGAGTCATGTTTTCACATTAGTGCCAAAACGAAATTTCTTTGCCAATTTGAAAGCACACTTACTGCTCTTTTATTTTTGGGCCAAGTGAAAATCTCTTTTTACACTTTGAAATCACTTTTACAGACTGACACATTCTGAAACCTTTTTTTTAAATTTATTTAAATGCACATGTCCAAGCTGTTTTTTTTTTTCAGACCACCACCGTGTGTATTCTCTGTGACTGCCTACACTCCAGCAGGGGCAACCAGCCTTAGTGATGCTGAATGTATTTGCATTACAGACTTAAACCTGAAGACCCCACTCGCTTCTAATTACTGTGCATGACTATACATGGCAAGCACATGGGTGTGTGCTAAGCCTCTGCTTCTTCCCCCAAAAATTCGCTCCTCTTTTCCATCTACTGCAACTGTGAAATCACCAGAGCAAGACGCAATAAATTTCTGCCTATAATTCTTCTATGCACACAGAGTCATGTTTTCACATTAGTGCCAAAACGAAATTTCTTTGCCAATTTGAAAGCACACTTACTGCTCTTTTTTTTTTGGGCCAAGTGAAAATCTCTTTTTACACTTTGAAATCACTTTTACAGACTGACACATTCTGAAACCTTTTTTTTAAATTTATTTAAATGCACATGTCCAAGCTGTTTTTTTTTCAGACCACCACCGTGTTTATTCTCTGTGACTGCCTACACTCCAGCAGGAGCAACCAGCCTTAGTGATGCTGAATGTATTTGCATTACAGACTTAAACCTGAAAACCCCACTCGCTTCTAATTACTGTGCATGACTATACATGGCAAGCACATGGGTGTGTGCTAAGCCTCTGCTTCTTCCCCCAAAAATTCGCTCCTCTTTTCCATCTACTGCAACTGTGAAATCACCAGAGCAAGACGCAATAAATTTCTGCCTATAATTCTTCTATGCACACAGAGTCATGTTTTCACATTAGTGCCAAAACGAAATTTCTTTGCCAATTTGAAAGCACACTTACTGCTCTTTTATTTTTGGGCCAAGTGAAAATCTCTTTTTACACTTTGAAATCACTTTTACAGACTGACACATTCTGAAACCTTTTTTTTAAATTTATTTAAATGCACATGTCCAAGCTGTTTTTTTTTTTCAGACCACCACCGTGTGTATTCTCTGTGACTGCCTACACTCCAGCAGGGGCAACCAGCCTTAGTGATGCTGAATGTATTTGCATTACAGACTTAAACCTGAAGACCCCACTCGCTTCTAATTACTGTGCATGACTATACATGGCAAGCACATGGGTGTGTGCTAAGCCTCTGCTTCTTCCCCCAAAAATTCGCTCCTCTTTTCCATCTACTGCAACTGTGAAATCACCAGAGCAAGACGCAATAAATTTCTGCCTATAATTCTTCTATGCACACAGAGTCATGTTTTCACATTAGTGCCAAAACGAAATTTCTTTGCCAATTTGAAAGCACACTTACTGCTCTTTTATTTTTGGGCCAAGTGAAAATCTCTTTTTACACTTTGAAATCACTTTTACAGACTGACACATTCTGAAACTTTTTTTAAAAATTTATTTAAATGCACATGTCCAAGCTGTTTTTTTTTTTCAGACCACCACCGTGTGTATTCTCTGTGACTGCCTACACTCCAGCAGGGGCAACCAGCCTTAGTGATGCTGAATGTATTTGCATTACAGACTTAAACCTGAAGACCCCACTCGCTTCTAATTACTGTGCATGACTATACATGGCAAGCACATGGGTGTGTGCTAAGCCTCTGCTTCTTCCCCCAAAAATTCGCTCCTCTTTTCCATCTACTGCAACTGTGAAATCACCAGAGCAAGACGCAATAAATTTCTGCCTATAATTCTTCTATGCACACAGAGTCATGTTTTCACATTAGTGCCAAAACGAAATTTCTTTGCCAATTTGAAAGCACACTTACTGCTCTTTTTTTTTTGGGCCAAGTGAAAATCTCTTTTTACACTTTGAAATCACTTTTACAGACTGACACATTCTGAAACCTTTTTTTTTAATTTATTTAAATGCACATGTCCAAGCTGTTTTTTTTTTTCAGACCACCACCGTGTGTATTCTCTGTGACTGCCTACACTCCAGCAGGGGCAACCAGCCTTAGTGATGCTGAATGTATTTGCATTACAGACTTAAACCTGAAAACCCCACTCGCTTCTAATTACTGTGCATGACTATACATGGCAAGCACATGGGTGTGTTGTAAGCCTCTGCTTCTTCCCCCAAAAATTCGCTCCTCTTTTCCATCTACTGCAACTGTGAAATCACCAGAGCAAGACGCAATAAATTTCTGCCTATAATTCTTCTATGCACACAGAGTCATGTTTTCACATTAGTGCCAAAACGAAATTTCTTTGCCAATTTGAAAGCACACTTACTGCTCTTTTTTTTTTGGGCCAAGTGAAAATCTCTTTTTACACTTTGAAATCACTTTTACAGACTGACACATTCTGAAACCTTTTTTTTAAATTTATTTAAATGCACATGTCCAAGCTGTTTTTTTTTTTTCAGACCACCACCGTGTGTATTCTCTGTGACTGCCTACACTCCAGCAGGGGCAACCAGCCTTAGTGATGCTGAATGTATTTGCATTACAGACTTAAACCTGAAAACCCCACTCGCTTCTAATTACTGTGCATGACTATACATGGCAAGCACATGGGTGTGTGCTAAGCCTCTGCTTCTTCCCCCAAAAATTCGCTCCTCTTTTCCATCTACTGCAACTGTGAAATCACCAGAGCAAGACGCAATAAATTTCTGCCTATAATTCTTCTATGCACACAGAGTCATGTTTTCACATTAGTGCCAAAACGAAATTTCTTTGCCAATTTGAAAGCACACTTACTGCTCTTTTATTTTTGGGCCAAGTGAAAATCTCTTTTACAGACTGACACATTATGAATCCACCATGTGTAACTTCAACAAAAACAATTCCCATTTCTATTATTCATTTCTTAAGTTACCACATACATCCCCTCTCAAACTGTAAACTCACCTTTAAAATTAGTTAGTTGTGAAAGAAATGTGTCACTCAAACAGCAGATTATCAGAGCCAGGATCTCTGTTGTGTTCACCTCTCTCCTCTCAGCAGAACCAGATAATGGCAAACTTTCCCTCTATTTTTCCACACATATACATGTAAGTTTCAAATCTCAGTGCTTCCCCCTTTTTTTCAAATGTAATGACACATTTCTATTGGTTGAAAACCAACCCTTTTCCAAAAGTACCCTGCCCCCAACTTGACTTCTGCCTAGTACCCTTCCCCCAACTTGACTTCTGCCTGCTACCATAGCAACAGCTCATGGAACACTGCTGTGTGCAGTTAGGTCAGAAGTTCGACACACAATGTTTCAATTCCACAGAGCAAGAGTGCTTGACTTTTCAATCCTAACAGCAAATCCATAGTACTGTTCTTTGGTTACACATTTTTTTGTACCAATACAAAACATGCTTCTATTAATTTTCACATACAGCCTAGTTTTTTTTCTAGAATGGTATGAAACAGCCAATCAGTTCTTTTTGTTTTGTAAAAAATATGTATGCCTCCATTTCCAAACTGTCTTTCTTTTCATATTGCCATTCTACTGAAAGTCACCTCCTGAGTGCATCCAGTTCTCCTTTGAAGATGTTCACAGTGTGGATTGTAGGGCACAGCTATGTCTTCTGGAGTGAAAAGTTTGCAGAGAAAACAGATATGGTGAGAGACCTTGCTTTGCCAAATGTAGACATTAAATGGATTGGTCAGAGAGGGTTAAAGTGGCACCAATTGATGCCATTGGTGAAATCCTTCATGCAAATCCAACACCCTGACCTCATAATAGTGCACTGTGGTGGCAATGACCTAGGCACTTTGACTGGGGTAGGTCTGGAAATGCTTATGAAGGACACCTTTGCACAACTGTTTACACTTTTCCCTAAAACTGCCTTTGTGTTTTCCAACATATGCCAAAGGCAAAAATGGAACTGGTCCAATCATTTCTGTCCACAGATTGACAAAGCAAGAAAGCACGTCAACAAATCTGTTTCTGCTTTCCTCCGTGACTATGGTATGGGTGCCATTTACCACAACAACTTGCGTTACGACATGCAAGACATTTATAGAGGAGATGGTGTGCACTTCAATGATGAAGGGAACAGAGTCTTCCTCTTGAACCTTAGACTCTGCATCGGTACTTACTTGTAGGTACCACTAAAAAAATCACTCCATAAACACAACAGCTCTTTTTAGAGCTCCCTAATTTCTAAACTCTTAAATCTGATTTTCATTTATTTATTATTTTTTTTTTACCGTACGCTTACCGTAAGCTTACCGTACGCGTACCCCGTGATTTTTTTTAAAATCAATAAATGTTTTTTTTGTACTTTTCTGTCCTTCTTTGACCCCCTTACAATTGTTAGGGGGTCTGTAACTCTCCTCATTGCCCCCTTTCCTTGTTTTCACTCTTTTTTTCCAGAGTGAAATACACAAAATGGCGGCCGCCGCTTCCTGGTTTCGGCCGATCCGAATGTTTACTAAGATCTAAGAGCCAATCAGAATCGCGCTCGCGCACGCCACCGTACGCTTACCGTAAGCGTACGGTAAGCGTACCGTAAGCTGGCTTAGATATATATATTGATTTAAAGGCTATTTTCTCAGAATCTACTGAACAGATTTACACCAAACCTACAAAAGGCACTTCCTTGACCTAGGGACTACCTCTCTGCCAAATTTCGAGTAATTCTGTTCAGCCGTTCGGGCTGTAGCTCGTTCTAAAGGTCCTATGGAAAAATGCATGGGAAAAACGCGTTTTGGGACCCCCCTTTTATCTCAGCCCCCGCTTGACGGATCCCCCCGAGACTTTCAGGGTAGGAGCGGAGCGTAGCGCCCCACCTATTTTGAGAAATTCGCGAGGATTCATCGACCGGCGTCAAAGTTATTCAAAATAGAATGTTGAGGTTTTCCTATGGAAACGTGGTCCTAACTATAACTACCTACTGGCGACCGCCAGTAGGTAATATATATATATATATATATGTATATATATATATATATATATTATCTACTGGCGGTCGCCAGTAGATAGTTATAGTTAGGACCGAGTTTCCATAGGAAATCTCAAAATTCTATTTTGAATAACTTTGGCGCCGATTGATGAATCCTCGCAACATTTTCGAAACTAATTGGGTGCTCCGCTCCGCTCCTACCCTGAAAGTCTCGGGGTGATTCGTCAAGCGGGGGCCGAGAAAAAGGGGGGGTCCCAAAACGCGTTTTCCCAATGGATTTTTCCATAGGGACTTTAGTCGCAGCTACAGCCTGAACGGCTGAACAGAATTACGTGAAATTTGAGAAACCACAACAATGAATTTTATAAGTTGAAACAATCAAAGGAGGTGCAAGGTATTTTTACTATATCTATGATCATGTCGTCAGACACAAATCAATTATGACGAATGTATAGTTACCCCCCTTTTTTGTATAAATACGTCACTCTTTTGCGACGCATTCATGTGAGCAAGGCCACTCAGTTGGCCGAAACGCGTCTTCCCGAGTTTGCACTGAATCGATGATTTGAATAAAACGTTACTGCGGCTGCAGTATCAACCAAAGAAGAAGGTGTCCGTCTCTCTTTTCATGGTGCCGTGAAGCGCTTTGGAGTGGTATTTGGATATATATATATGTATATTCAATGAAAAAACCATAGGTTTCACACACGTTATAGTTAGGAATTAGCATTTAAAAAACCTTAGAAATTCAATGAAAAAACCAAAGGTTTCACACACGTTATAGTTAGCTGGACATTTTACTCGTAAAAAACCATTGAAATTCCCCCGTTTTTTTACTTATACACAAAGTGAAAGACTGATACAGATATATACATATTTAAACATTACTCACTAAGCCATGTATTCACTATGATACACCTAATCAGTCAGTTACACAATCAATTTTTCAAAAACATATCATCCATTTAGACACTTATATACCCATTTATTCTTCCATCGACCTTGAGATATACATATATAAAACATATTTAATTTTCAGAAAAACACACATTCACGGGATGATGTCATCAGTGATGTCATCAGTGATGTCATTTGAGATGTCATCAGTGATGTCATGAGTGATGTCACTGACCATGTCATGAGTGATGTAATATGTGACGTCATCAGCAGTGCATTGCGGGCGCGCGAGTTATAGTTAGCTTAACTAACTATAACGGGGGAATTTCAATGGTTTTTTACGAGTAAAATGTCCAGCTAACTATAACGTGTGTGAAACCTTTGGTTTTTTCATTGAATTTCTAAGGTTTTTTAAATGCTAATTCCTAACTATAACGTGTGTGAAACCTATGGTTTTTTCATTGAATTAGCAAGGTTTTTTAAATGCTAATTCCTAACTATAACGTGTGTGAAACCCATGGTTTTTTCAGTGAATTTGCAAGGTTTTTTAAATGCTATTTTTTTTTTTCTTCTATTTTTTTAAACATATTTTTAATTTAATGTTCTAACCTTTTATAAAGACTATGGTTAAATTTTTAAAAGTTTTTTTAAATATATTTCATAAAATAAACATGTTATAATTTTTTGCAGTAAATTTTTTCCTTTTTTTTTAGTACGCGTACCGTAAGCTTACGGTAAGCGTACGGTTTACGCAACGCCCGTAATTTATCTACGCTGTTTGCGTATAGTTACGCAATTTGCGTAGCCACGCGTACGCGTGTACGCTACACGCGCACGTTACGCGGAAGTGTCGGGTAGTGACTGTTATGCACATGCGCGCAAGCGCGTGTCTTTTTTACGCGCATGCGCACTTTTGCCGTAAGCGTACCGTAAGCGTACCGTAAGCGTACGGTAGGTCATGTGATCATGAAACACAACTTTTGATTGGTTGAAACTACTTTCAGTTCTAGAACTCTCCTACACCACACCCATTCCCCTCATTTCTGCTTGTGATCCCTTAGGAGAAGGAGCTGGGTTGTCTTTGTGATACGATGGCAGAACAGCGGAGCTCTTCTGAGAGTGAGGCTAGCACTAGCAGCACTACCTTGAGGCAGAGAGCGAGGAAACAAAAGACCTCTTATGTATGGGATTATTTTACTTTTCCTGAAGGCCAGCTAAAGGTAAATGCACCCTTAGTGACTTGCAAGCTGTGTCAGCATGTACTTTCAAGAGGTAATCCTGACAGGAAGTATTCCTTTGGGAATCATACCATGATGAGGCACCTCAAGGATGTACACAAAAGGACACATGCTCGACTTTTTGGAGGTAACCCTTCAGAAAGTCAACCAAGCACATCCACAGCAGCTCAGCCTGGAACATCATCTGCAGGGCTGACTCCTTCTTCTGCAGGTCAGGTGAGCCCTTCATCTGTGGGGGGAGCATCTCCTTTTGCTGGCCCTCTGGAAATTAACCCTCGATTTCTGAGGGTTGATATTCGATGTGCCTCTTGTCATGATCTAATTTGTCATAGGGAGACCAGTGTTTCCCTAGTGAACCTCAAAATAGATCAGCACACTTGTCACAGAGACTAATTTTCCCATTCTTTCTTTCCTCTCTCTCTGCATGAACACAATGGCTCTTTTAAGAGCCAACCTTATCTTTCATCTTTTTTTTATAGATGTTTTTAAAAACTTTTTTTTTTTTTTTTTACCGTACGTGTACGGTGCGCGTAATTTTTTTTTTTTTTTTAAAAAACACTAAAAATCAATAATCACATTACAAGGACTTTGAAACACTACAATTATTATTATTATTGACTTACCATACCCACTAAAAAAATATTTATTCATTTGTTTTTTTTTTTAAAAATTGCTTTAAAAATGGTTCTAGTTTTCGAAAATTTTCTATATCAATCTGAAAAAAAAGAAAAAAGTATTAATATTTTTTAAACATTTTAAAATACAGTACACGTATTTACATATTTACCAAAAAATATTTTTGCCTTATTTTTGCTGTTTTCAGAATATATTGCATTTCACTTTAAATTGTGAAAGCAATTGCATTCATCATTTAACAGCGGGCAAAAAAAAAATAACAATCTCAAAGATTGTATTAAAAAAGCCCAGAATCTCTTCTCACTTAAACTTAACATTACAGAAATGCATAATATTCTAAAAAAATATCATCAAAAAGCAATACTTATTTCTTTAAAATACCGTCTGATATTTTTGTTTCAGAAGTATAATCACAATATTATATCTCAAATAACTCCACAATACATCTGATTCCATTTCCTTTAGGCCAAATAGTAATTTTAAAATTTTTTTGGGATTAAATTTCCAATGGTAATCCAATAAAATTCTAAAGTTTAATTTGTCCAGATCTCACCGATTCTCTGTAACAGTTTGGTTCCCGAAATGTTTTGTAATAATTTATTAAGTCCACAATAGAATTGGTTACTTTTCCGCATGGCCAAATAGTAATTTTTAAAATCTTTTTTGAAAAAATTTCCAATGGCACTCCAATAACATTCCAAAATTTAAATTGTGCAGATGTTACCGATTTTCTCTAAATTATTGGTTTTTGAAAGTTTCATTAAAAATAAAAAAGTCCACATTACAATTGGTTATCTTTCCATTAGGCCAAATGATAATTTAAAAAATCTTTTTTTAAGAAAATTCCAATGGTAATCCAGTAAAATGGTAAAATTATTTTGTCCAGATCTTGCCAAGTCTCTCTAAAATTTAGGTTTCAGGAAGATTAGATAGGAATTTGCTAAATCAAAAGACAAACATTGTTTGAAAATCAATTGGGAATCATTACACAGTGTCCAGCCTTTTTCACATTTAAGATAAACTGTGTAATGTCCAGAAGTAACAGTAGGTCCATCATGGAAAATTATTGCAACAGTTACAAAAGTTTTTCCTGAAATTGATAATTGCTGTCCTGTAAACTTCTTTATTAAAGTATCCAATTTTGAACCATCAGCTCTACATCGTTGCATCATTAAAATTACATACTGTCCGTATTCCTTTAAAATTAATGTTGAAAACATGTCAGATTTACACTCACCGCATTTCATGCTATGATTAGCATCTTTAACTAATTTTGCAAAAGTGACTGTTTTACTCTCTGGCAATGTCAAATAAATAAACCTTTCATTATCAACATTAGAGCCACATATATTATAACAGTTTTCACAACTATGTTCCCATTTATAAGAGAGACCAAATAAAATATCAATTGCAACTTCTTCTTCTTCCAGTACTTGAAGAAAATACATCAAAAATTCGTGTGCATCTTGCTGTTCATTTTGAGAAAACTGTGTTCGTCCTGAACATATATCTAAAAGTTTTCTAATTTCAGTAGCACTTTCTATTTGAGTTTTATCTTTACTCAGCTTTTGAAAAAGGAGACTCAGCTCAGAACAGAATCTTTTTCCCTGATTTACTATTATCTGCTCTTGCAAACTTTCCAGATAAAATGCAACATTCAGCACTACATTTGCGTAGCAGTTGACACCAGAGCTATTTTCAAAATGACATCCTACAACCTGTTCTTCATTTTCCTTTTTCTTTTTGCTTGCAATTACATCACTCCTCTTTTTTTTCCTCTTCTCTACATCTTCATTACAGATATTCTCATTTTTTCTTTTACGAGAAACTACACGTTTCTCCAACACAGGATACTGACCTAAATGAGGAGCATAGCTTCTTCTTAATCTATTATACTCCTTTACACAGTTTGTATCAGCACTAACTTTTGAATCATCAAAGTCTATCATGAATAAACCTGATAATGTTTTCACTCGTGACAAAGCAACATATGCCATACCTTCTTTGAACACAGTTGAACCAATGTTCACAAATGCACAATCTACAGTCAATCCTTGAGACTTGTGAATAGTTACAGCATATGCTAGAGAAAAAAGGAAACTGCTTCCTACGTACATATAAGTCTTTCACAAGCATGAAACGAACTGTACAACGACAAATATCTTTAACTTCTTCTATCTGATCAAATTTTATTTTTAAACATTCAATTCCATCTTTTTTCTGATAATTAATAAAACCCACAACTCTTCCCATAGCTCCATTAACTAAACCTTTTTCAACATCCAAATTTCTTCTTAAAAATACTCTACAGTTCAAGCAAACATATAGATTTTTTTCTAATCCAGCTGTTTTGGAGATGTTCTTCTCTAGTGAATCCAATTTATTTTTCAGTTTGCCTGTTACTGTGACAGTAATTCTTCCATCCTCAATTTTGTCCACTGCTTCCAATTTCCTGATCTCTTCCTTTTCCAATTTCAAAAGTTCCTCATTAAATATTGAGCATTCACGTAGAGTTGGCATTAAGCAGATGACACTTTTGTTTTCTGCAATGTTCTTGTATATTTTCTCTGCAACTATTTCTTCCTTTGGAAATAAATTATGTAGCAGCCGACTCTGTAATGCTTTTTTGCCAACTTCTGTGAGTAGTCCAATTCTGATATCTTTCAGAATACTTCCATATTCTTCATCGCTTGCTTGCCTCATATTAGTAGTAAGTTCCTTGTACTCAAAGAAGGACCAAATATTTGTATTTCCGATGCTTCCCAATGACTTCTTCGTGTCTTCATGTGTGACAGTATTAAACACTGGTTGTCCTTTAACTGGAGTAAGTTGCAAAAGATCTCCAAAAACTATGACGTGTTTTCCACCAAATAACATGTCATAGTCTGTCTTCAAAATTTGCTGCATTCTTAAATGCACAAAGGCAAGCATTAAGTTTGATACCATGCTCACCTCATCAATAATGAGAACTTGCATCTTCTTCAATACTCTTGAAACTTCCAAGGATGCTTCTCCAGTTAGCTTGTTGTATTGTATTTTGTTCTCATGCTCCACTGGTAACATTAGCAAACGATGTAAAGTGATTCCTTTTATGTTATATGCTGCTAACCCAGTTGGAGCAGTAACCACACAAGACAAAGTAGAATCTGTTTTTTGCTGTAGGTAGCTTCTGATGACTTTTATAAGGAAACTTTTTCCAGTTCCAGCTTGTCCGCTTACATACATCCTGATTGGATGAAATGATGTGCATGAGCACTCTTTTTTTTCATGTAGAAATCCGTGATCAATTTTGTTTCTGATCTCTTCATAAATTTGTTGCTGCTCTTGATTCAGTTGTCTTTCCAAATTTTCTAAGTCTATAAATTCTTCTTGAGCTTGATTCATAGCCATTTCCACTTCATTCATGGCTATTGATGCTTCATTTTCAACGATTGGTTGTCCTAGGGGATCTTGACTGAGTGTTCCGGAACTTTGGCTGTCCTGAGAACTGTCTCTAGCTATTTCTGCTGCAATTGTAGTTTCCTGTTCAATTTCTTCATTTAACATTTGCAGATAACTTGAGAATGTACTGCATTGTATGCTGTCTTTGCAAGCATTAAAAGAATCTTCATAGCTTTGAAATTCTCCCAGTAGTTCATCCTCTGTACGCCATGGTTTAAACAACTGTAAAAGAGCCAAGTAGTAAAATTCCTTCTTGTCAGTAGTGTCGCAACTCAGCTTCCTGTGATTTATCAAACTTCCTTTTGTTTGCTTCACCAAACATCCTTCCTCACCAACGACTTTATATTTTCCATTGTTGATGTCTTCTACGGCTTTCCGTGAATAAATGTAGTTCTGCAGCACTTCATAGAGACACATGTTCTCCAGATGTTGACTTCTCTTGGGATAATATGTGTCCAACATGTTTGATTTCAAAATATCTGTACTTTCTGGGTCATTCTCGGCCAAATATTCAATTTCTCCAACAGATTTCAGTACCCGATTTCTCATTGCTGCAAGGCCTAAACTTGCCCAAATTATTCTTCTTGACTTCGAGTAGAGACTTGCAGAAGATAACCTATCTGAACATTCATAGGATCCAATTTCTTGCTGCGATAACATCTTCAAACTGAAACTGTACAGCTTCTTACTGACAGTCTTCTCGTGAGAAATCTCTTCCCACATTTCCTTCAATTCTGTTTTTTCTGATTTCGTAATGTAAGACGCTACATATCGAGCAATGGAATTGTCAGCTACATACTGTATATCCATGTTAGCGTTCCACATGGATAAAATGACTGGGTTGTAGTCATTTATATTTTTTGATTCTTCTTTTCTTTTTAGGTTGTAGGTATTCTTAGGTGATTTTCTTGTGATAGTATGTCTCACAGCTGACATAAAACTGTTGACTCTTCCATTTGAAAGAACAGGTCTAGGAAATCCAAATCGACATTTAGTGTAGTATTTATCTTTGCTCTTGTATTTCCGTCGACAGTATTTTCCACACCGATGACTTTGGAAACGTAAAACTTGCTCCTTTAACTTTTTCTCTTCTGTGCTTTTTGGTATAGCACATTTTGCATATTCTTCAATGAAAGATAACACTGCTTCATCAGTATCTGTTCCAAACTTTGGGGCATCCTTGATCCACAACAGCATATGAATATGAGGAGCACCTCTTGCCTGGTACTCTTTTCTCCAAAAGAAATCTACTACTTCTCCAAGAGGTGGATTTTTTTTATTGCAGATGAAGGACATCATAGCCTCAAATCTATGATTGAAATATCTGCAAACATTAACCGGATCCAATGAGCACAGTTCTCCTGCTGTCTTGTATTCAATGTTTTTAATGTTTGAATTTGCCTCTCGTAGAAAATCCAGTAAATCATCCCAAGCGTACTCCGCACAGCTTAGGGTAACGAACCATGTTGGTGTTCCTAAATTCCGTAACATGCATTTTAATTTACCATGGCGTCGGTACCAATATTCATTTGTCCCACGCTGACAAGCCATCAGATTGATCAGTTGTGTTTCCAAATGATCATCTCGGTGCTGCACTTTCTCCATAAAATCCTTAGCAGACACATTTTGTAAATGTACTCCACTTTTTAAAATGTGATTTACTGCATAAGACAGTGCAGACAAGTCGCTTTCAAATAAAAGATGGAACAAATAAGGAATACTGTGTCGAAATCTGGGATCTTCAGCATATAGTCTTGTAGTCCGATACTCAGAAGCTGGAATCTGTTCTGGACGTTCATCGTATCGTCCTCCTTTTCCTTTAGGAAACAGCTGGGGAAAACATCGAGCTTCCAAGCTCTCCTCCCATACACTCACGGGAGTTCCTTTTGCTTTCTTCATCTGAAAGAGATCAATATTATCTCCCATAACTTCTTTTGAATGAAGAGGATGTATGCTAAAATGTTCATAAATTTCTTCTTCCTTTGACTTGTCCACTTTTTCTATTTGTCCAGTTGGTGTTTCTGTGTCTTCTTGTAAATCTTCTTCTTCTTCTTCTTCTATATAAATTGATTCATACCATTTGTTATTCCTTTTCAAATACAAATTTGCTCTTTGTACTTTCCGCACATCTACCAGCTCCTGCCAAATCTTCTTATTCTTTGTAGGTACACCATTAACCAGAATAACTAATGGTTCAGTTTCCAAAGTATCCGCATCAATAGTTTCCATATTTTTTTTCAAATCCAAGGGCAAATACACCACTCTTCCTTTTAAACCTCTCAGTAAATCAGAAGGAGGTAATTTACCAGTTTTGGGCTCCATACGTACTATGGTCTGGAACGGATGAACACATTGAATGAGTATAGACTCATATGTATTTAATTCAGAAAGTTCAGCAGGAATAGCATCCAATTCTAAATTATTATGTACAGCTCTGGTCGGCATTCTATTTTCCTCTAACTTGTTGTAACAGTATTTACAAATACGCTGATCTTCACCCAAATCAAAACAATTTTCTAGAAATATATATGTGGCAAAATCCTTCCACTTATAATTATCTTCATTTTCACTCTTTCTGTAGAGATCAACATTCCTAGTTTGTTTTCTATAATGAGTTCTGCGGCAACAAATACAAGTAAAATTTGGTCTTTCATTAGAGACTATTGCAAATTTTGTTATGTGATAATTAAATGTGTTACTTACAGAGGGTTCTACATTCTCTTCCACTTCTTCCTCATTTACTGTGTCCTTCTCTGCACTGTTTTGTTCAGGACCAAAGTAACAAAACTGAATTTCATCAACAACCTTCTCTACATCTGATACCGTTCCTCGGAACAGAGCCCTATTCAATTCATTTAACTTTATTGCTGGACTTTTGGCAAAATACAACCGTCTCACAAACTTTCTTATTTCAGTATGATGAACAGCCAGCATCCTAAAATGATGGAAAACACTATTGCACACTTTTCTAGATAGACAAGCCAGAGAATGACCCTGCAAACCAGTATTCTCTCTCACTCTGCATGGATCCAGACTTTGAAGCACCTTAATCTTCTGTTTTATACTTTTTTTACTATATTCTCTTAGAAACTCTCGAAATTTGTCAATAGATTCCTGACGCACAGTGCAAATACTACTACAATTCCAAGTGTACACTGGGGCTTTAGGACGTCTCCCCATAGCCTCATCTGCCATCACTTGTACCTCATCTCTTGGAACCATTATCTCCTTCTCCATTATGCAACCATTTTTTACTTCGTAAGAACGACCTCTGGTGTCAACTGCATGCAGCAAACTATTACTTTGAAAATAGCTCTCTTCATTAAAAAAAGGTTCACTACTTGAACTATGCATCCACTTTCCTAAAAACACTTTACAAAAGTTTGTTCTGTTCACTACTCTTTTCCTTTTGCTATGTGATTTCAGTACATTAACCATTTTGTCTAATGTACGCATCCTATTCAAAATTAAAATGAATAGTTTCCTTTTTAATTCTAATGCCTTTGCTGCAATGGCTTCTATTTCTTTTTTTCTTTTATAAAACTTTGTCTTTTTCTTATATTTCTTCACATCCTTCATCAAATTGGACATAACTCTTCTCTGAAACATTTTTCTACGTATCTCTTTAAACGCTGTTTTTCTATTTATATAAATCTTTTCAGTTGCTGAAGGTATATTTGCATTAACTAAATTGTCAATTTTTTCCTCTCCTTTTTTTTTCAAAACATCCTTTCGAGTACAGACATTTTGTACATTTTTCATTCTTTTGAATATATTTTTTAGAAATTGTTTTTTCTGCTTACCAGAAGATTTTTTCTTTTTCCCAACATGAGCATCTTCTACTAACTTTGGTCCTCTAGTTGTCTTCAAATATAGGTTTTTTTTGTGCGTTTTTTGAACTCTGGATTTTGTAGGCATCTTAAATTTTGTCCACTTCTCTTCAGCAATACCTTAAAAAAACTAAAAAAAAATTCCTTTATTTTATTTAAATATATTACTACATTTCTTTTCACAATAGTCAGAAAACGTAATTTCTTTGCCAATTTGAATGCACACTTACTGCTCTTTTTTTTTGGCAAGTTAAAATCACTTTTACAGACTGACACATTATGAAACCACTTTTCAGTTTTTTTAAAAAGCCCATGTCCAGACTGCTTTTTCAGACCACCACCATGTGTATCCTCGGTGACTGCCTACACTCCAGCAAGGGCAACCAGCCTTAGTGATGCTGAATGTATTTGCATTACAGACTGAAACCTCAAAACCCCACTCGCTTCTAAATACTGTGCATGATTATACATGGAAAGGAGCTGGGTGTGTGCTAAGAGTCTGCTTCTTCCCCCAAAAAATCGCTCCCCCTTTTTCCTACTAATGCAACTGTGAAATCACCAGAGCAAAACGCAATAAATCTCTGCCTGTAATTCCTATTTCCACACAGAGTCATGTTTTCACATTAGTCCCAAAACGAAATTTCTTTGCCAATTTGAAAGCACACTTACTGCTCTTTTTTTTGGGCAAGTGAAAATCACTTTTACAGACTGACACATTATGAAACCACTTTTCAGTTTTTTTAAAAAGCCCATGTCCAGACTGCTTTTTCAGACCACCACCATGTGTATCCTCGGTGACTGCCTACACTCCAGCAAGGGCAACCAGCCTTAGTGATGCTGAATGTATTTGCATTACAGACTGAAACCTGAAAACCCCACTCGCTTGTAAATACTGTGCATGATTATACATGGAAAGGAGCTGGGTGTGTGCTAAGAGTCTGCTTCTTCCCCAAAAAAATCGCTCCCCCTTTTTCCTACTAATGCAACTGTGAAATCACCAGAGCAAAACGCAATAAATCTCTGCCTGTAAATCCTATTTGCACACAGAGTCATGTTTTCACATTAGTCACAAAACGAAATTTCTTTGCCAATTTGAATGCACACTTACTGCTCTTTGTTTTTGGCAAGTGAAAATCACTTTTACAGCCTGACACATTATGAAACCACTTTTCAGATTTTTTAAAAAAAGCCCATGTCCAGACTGCTTTTTTAGACCACCACCATGTGTATCCTCGGTGACTGCCTACACTCCAGCAAGGGCAACCAGCCTTAGTGATGCTGAATGTATTTGCATTACAGACTGAAACCTGAAAACCCCACTCGCTTGTAAATACTGTGCATGATTATACATGGAAAGGAGCTGGGTGTGTGCTAAGAGTCTGCTTCTTCCCCCAAAAAATCGCTCCCCCTTTTTCCTACTAATGCAACTGTGAAATCACCAGAGCAAAACACAATAAATCTCTGCCTGTAATTCCTATTTGCACACAGAGTCATGTTTTCACATTAGTCACAAAACGAAATTTCTTTGCCAATTTGAATGCACACTTACTGCTCTTTTTTTTTGGCAAGTGAAAATCACTTTTACAGACTGACACATTATGAAACCACTTTTCAGATTTTTTTTAAAAAGCCCATGTCCAGACTGCTTTTTCAGACCACCACCATGTGTATCCTCGGTGACTGCCTACACTCCAGCAAGGGCAACCAGCCTTAGTGATGCTGAATGTATTTGCATTACAGACTGAAACCTCAAAACCCCACTCGCTTCTAAATACTGTGCATGATTCCACATGGAAAGGAGCTGGGTGTGTGCTAAGAGTCTGCTTCTTCCCCCAAAAAATCGCTCCCCCTTTTTCCTACTAATGCAACTGTGAAATCACCAGAGCAAAACGCAATAAATCTCTGCCTGTAATTCCTATTTGCACACAGAGTCATGTTTTCACATTAGTCACAAAACGAAATTTCTTTGCCAATTTGAATGCACACTTACTGCTCTTTTTTTTTGGCAAGTGAAAATCACTTTTACAGACTGACACATTATGAATCCACTTTTTAGATTTTTTTAAAAAGCCCATGTCCAGACTGCTTTTTCAGACCACCACCATGTGTATCCTCGGTGACTGCCTACACTCCAGCAAGGGCAACCAGCCTTAGTGATGCTGAATGTATTTGCATTACAGACTGAAACCTCAAAACCCCACTCGCTTCTAAATACTGTGCATGATTCCACATGGTAAGCAGCTGAGTGTGTGCTAAGAGTCTGCTTCTTCCCCCAAAAAATCGCTCCCCCTTTTTCCTACTAATGCAACTGTGAAATCACCAGAGCAAAACGCAATAAATCTCTGCCTGTAATTCCTATTTGCACACAGAGTCATGTTTTCACATTAGTCCCAAAACGAAATTTCTTTGCCAATTTAAATGCACACTTACTGCTCTTTTTTTTTGGCAAGTGAAAATCACTTTTACAGACTGACACATTATGAAACCACTTTTCAGATTTTTTTAAAAAAGCCCATGTCCAGACTGCTTTTTCAGACCACCACCATGTGTATCCTCGGTGACTGCCTTCACTCCAGCAAGGGCAACCAGCCTTAGTGATGCTGAATGTATTTGCATTACAGACTGAAACCTCAAAACCCCACTCGCTTCTAAATACTGTGCATGATTCCACATGGCAAGCAGCTGGGTGTGTGCTAAGAGTCTGCTTCTTCCCCCAAAAAATCGCTCCCCCTTTTTCTTACTAATGCAACTGTGAAATCACCAGAGCAAAACGCAATAAATCTCTGCCTGTAATTCCTATTTGCACACAGAGTCATGTTTTCACATTAGTCCCAAAACGAAATTTCTTTGCCAATTTGAATGCACACTTACTGCTCTTTTTTTTTGGCAAGTGAAAATCACTTTTACAGACTGACACATTATGAAACCACTTTTCAGATTTTTTTAAAAAAGCCCATGTCCAGACTGCTTTTTCAGACCACCACCATGTGTATCCTCGGTGACTGCCTACACTCCAGCAAGGGCAACCAGCCTTAGTGATGCTGAATGTATTTGCATTACAGACTGAAACCTCAAAACCCCACTCGCTTCTAAATACTGTGCATGATTATACATGGAAAGGAGCTGGGTGTGTGCTAAGAGTCTGCTTCTTCCCCCAAAAAATCGCTCCCCCTTTTTCCTACTAATGCAACTGTGAAATCACCAGAGCAAAACGCAATAAATCTCTGCCTGTAATTCCTATTTGCACACAGAGTCATGTTTTCACATTAGTCACAAAATGAAATTTGTTTGCCAATTTAAATGCACACTTACTGCTCTTTTTTTTTGGCAAGTGAAAATCACTTTTACAGACTGACACATTATGAATCCACTTTTTAGATTTTTTTAAAAAGCCCATGTCCAAACTGCTTTTTCAGACCACCACCATGTGTATCCTCGGTGACTGCCTACACTCCAGCAAGGGCAACCAGCCTTAGTGATGCTGAATGTATTTGCATTACTGACTGCAACCTCAAACCCTTAAAGTATTCCTTATTTTTACCAGTACACCTTAATTTATCATGAAAAAATAGTCCATATTATTTTACATGTTCCTCACATTTAAATTTCTCACAAAACAGAAAATAATAAACACAACTTCTACAAAAGGAATTCCAATTCTATTATTCATTTCTTAATTTACCATATACATCCCCTCTCAAACTCTAAACTCACCTTTAAAATTAGTTAGTTGTGAAAGAAATGTGGCACTCAAACAGCAGATTATCAGAGCCAGGATCTCTGTTCTCTACACCTCTCTCCTCTCAGCAGAACCAGATAATGGCAAACGTTCCCTCTATTTTTCCACACATATACATGTAAGTTTCAAATCTCAGTGCTTCCCCCTTTTTTTCAAATGTAATCACACATTTCTATTGGTTGAAAACCAACCCTTTTACAAAAGTACCCTGCCCCCAACTTGACTTCTGCCTAGTACCCTTCCCCCAACTTGACTTCTGCCTGCTACCATAGCAACAGCTCATGGAACACTGCTGTGTGGAGTTAGGTCAGAAATTCGCCACACAATGTTTCAATTCCACAGAGCAAGAGTGCTTGACTTTTCAAACCTAACAGCAAATCCATAGTACTGTTCTTTGGTAACACATTTTTTTGTATCAATACAAAACATGCTTCTATTAATTTACACATACAGCCTAGTTTTTATTCTAGAATGGTATGAAACAGCCAATCAGTTCGTTTTGTTTTGAAAGAAATATGTATGCCTCCATTTCCAAACTGTCTTTCTTTTCATATTGCCATTCTACTGAAAGACACCTCCTGAGTGCATCCAGTTCTCCTTTGAAGATGTTCACAGTGTGGATTGTAGGGCACAGCAAAGTTTGCAGAGAAAACAGGTATGGTGAGAGACCTTGCTTTGCCAAATGTAGACATTAAATGGATTGGTCAGAGAGGGTTAAAGTGGCACCAATTGATGCCATTGGTGAAATCCTTCATGCAAATCCAACACCCTGACCTCATAATAGTGCACTGTGGTGGCAATGACCTAGGCACTTTGACTGGGGTAGGTCTGGAAATGCTTATGAAGGACACCTTTGCACAACTGTTTTCACTTTTCCCTAAAACTGCCTTTGTGTTTTCCAACATATGCCAAAGGCAAAAATGGAACTGGTCCAATCATTTCTGTCTGCAAATTGACAAAGCAAGAAAGCACGTCAACAAATCTGTTTCTGCTTTCCTCCGTGACTATGGTATGGGTGCCATTTACCACAACAACTTGCGTTATGACATGCAAGACATTTATAGAGGAGATGGTGTGCACTTCAATGATGAAGGGAACATAGTCTTCCTCTTGAACCTTAGACTCTGCATCGGTACTTACTTGTAGGTACCACTTAAAAAATCACTTCATAAACACAACGGCTGTTTTTAGAGACCCCTAATATCTAAACTCTTAAATCTGCATTTCATTTCTTTTTTAATTTTTTTTTTCTTCCGTACGCTTACCGTAAGCTTACCGTACGCGTACCCCGTGATTTTTTTAAAAATCAATAAATGTTTTCTTTGTACTTTTCTGTCCTTCTTTGACCCCCTCACAAATGTAAGGGGGTCTGTAACTCTCCTCCTTGCCCCCTTTTCTTGTTTTCACTCTTTTTTTTCTGAGTGAAACACACAAAATGGCGGCCGCCGCTTCCTGGTTTCGGCCGATTCGAATGTTTACTAAGATCTAACAGCCAATCAGAATCGCGCTCGCGCACGCCACCGTACGCGTACGGTAAGCTTACGGTAAGCGTACCGTAAGCTGGCTCAGATATATATATTGATTTAAAGGCTATTTTCTCAGAATCTACTGAACAGATTTAGACCAAACCTACAAAAGGCACTTCCTTGACCTAGGGACTACCTCTCTGCCAAATTTCTAGTAATTCTGTTCAGCCGTTCGGGCTGTAGCCCTGTCTAAAGGTCCTATGGAAAAATGCATGGGAAAAACGCGTTTTGGGACCCCCCTTTTATCTCAGCCCCCGCTTGACGAATCCCCCCGAGACTTTCAGGGTAGGAGCGGAGCGTAGCGCCCCACCTATTTTGAGAAATTCGCGAGGATTCGTCGACCGGCGCCAAAGTTATTCAAAATAGAATGTTGCGGATTTCCTATGGAAAAGGGGTCCTAACTATAACTACCTACTGGCGACCGCCAGTAGGTAATATATATATATATATATATATTCAATGAAAAAACCATAGGTTTCACACACGTTATAGTTAGGAATTAGCATTTAAAAAACCTTAGAAATTCAATGAAAAAACCAAAGGTTTCACACACGTTATAGTTAGCTGGACATTTTACTCGTAAAAAACCATTGAAATTCCCCCGTTATAGTTAGTTAAGCTAACTATAACTCGCGCGCCCGCAATGCACTGCTGATGACGTCACATATTACATCACTCATGACATGGTCAGTGACATCACTCATGACATCACTGATGACATCTCAAATGACATCACTGATGACATCACTGATGACATCATCCAGTGAATGTGTGTTTTTCTGAAAATTAAATATGTTTTATATATGTATATCTCAAGGTCGATGGAAGAATAAATGGGTATATAAGTGTCTAAATGGATGATTTGTTTTTGAAAAATTGATTGTGTAACTGACTGATTAAGTGTATCTTAGTGAATACATGGCTTAGTGAGTAATGTTTAAATATGTAAATATCTGTATCAGTCTCTCACTTTGTGTATAAGTGGCTGCATGGGTTGGTGAGTAGCTACTTGAGTGTCTATATAGGTTATTAGTTGGTTTTTTGAGTATCAGTATAAGTGTCTGATGTCTGTATGGTTCGATGGGGGGTATTACGTAGTGCATAGGTGCATGAATGAGTGACTCACTGTTTGTATGTGTTGAAGATAGTATGTGTGCAGGACTGCATGGGTGGATGAGTGTGTGTATGGGTGTGTTAGTGAGTGAATGACTGTCTCTACAGTGTCTTTATGAGTAACTACATATGTTTTTAACTAGTATATGTGACTATTGGTGTATATAAGTGAGTATATGTGAGAGTGAGAGATTGAAAGAGTTCCTGTGTGAATAAGTATGTGTTTCTATAAGTGATTGTTTAAAAGACTAAGTATGTGCAAGTTTCCGTAGAAGTAAGTGTGGTGGTGTGTGTATAACTGTATATGCAAGTAAATGGATGTTTGATTCTTTATTAGCATGAGTGACTATGT
Organism: Triturus cristatus; assembly: GCF_964204655.1. Taxonomy (NCBI): domain Eukaryota; kingdom Metazoa; phylum Chordata; class Amphibia; order Caudata; family Salamandridae; genus Triturus; species Triturus cristatus. The sequence continues at coordinate 507,709,769 of NC_140591.1, forward strand.
GTGTGAGTAACTCTACGGATGAGTGGCATTGTGTAACAGGATGTATAGGTGTATGAGTACATATGATGAGTGAGTACATGTATGAGTGACTGTATAGGACTGTTGGTGAATGAGTGGATGTGTATGTGGATCTTAGAATTACTGAAGAGGTTGTTGTAACTGGTATTGGTATGTCCATTGTTTTGAAAAGTTTAGTCTCTATTTATGAATGTGTGTATCAAAGGTTATATTAGGGTGAGAGGAGGTCTGCCACTCTATCACAAGGATGATGTCATCAGTGATGTCATCAGTGATGTCATTTGAGATGTCATCAGTGATGTCATGAGTGATGTCACTGACCATGTCATGAGTGATGTAATATGTGACGTCATCAGCAGTGCATTGCGGGCGCGCGAGTTATAGTTAGCTTAACTAACTATAACGGGGGAATTTCAATGGTTTTTTACGAGTAAAATGTCCAGCTAACTATAACGTGTGTGATCCTTTGGTTTTTTCATTGAATTTCTAAGGTTTTTTAAAAGCTAATTCCTAACTATAACGTGTGTGAAACCTATGGTTTTTTCATTGAATTAGCAAGGTTTTTTAAATGCTAATTCCTAACTATAACGTGTGTGAAACCCATGGTTTTTTCAGTGAATTTGCAAGGTTTTTTAAATGCTAATTTTTTTTTTTCTTCTATTTTTTTAAACATATTTTTAATTTAATGTTCTAACCTTTTATAAAGACTATGATTAAATTTTTAAAATTCTTTAATATGTTTTTTTAAATATATTTCATAAAATAAACATGTTATAATTTTTTGCAGTACATTTTTTCCTTTTTTCTTAGTACGCGTACCGTAAGCTTACGGTAAGCGTACGGTTTACGCAACGCTCGTAATTTATCTACGCTGTTTTTTAAATGCTATTTTTGTTTTTTTTCTTCTTTTTTTTTTTACATATTTTTATTTTAATTTTCTATCCTTTTTTAAAGACTATGGTTAAATTTTTAAAATTCTACAATATGTTTTTTTTAACATATTTTATAAAATAAACAGGTAAAATTTATTAGCAATACATTTTTTCCTTTTTTTTTATTTTTTTTTAGTACGCGTACCGTAAGCTTACGGTAAGCGTACGGTTTACGCAATGTCCGTAATTTATCTACGCTGTTTGCGTATAGTTACGCAATTTGCGTAGCCGCGCGTACTCCGCGTGGGGCGCGTACGCGTGTACGCTACACGCGCACGTTACGCGGAAGTGTCGGGGAGTGACTGTTATGCGCATGCGCGCAAGCGCGTATCTTTTTTACGCGCATGCGTACTTTTGCCGTAAGCGTACCGTAAGCGTACGGTAGGTCATGTGATCATGAAACACAACTTTTGATTGGTTGAAACTACTTTCAGTTCTAGAACTCTCCTACACCACACCCATTCCCCTCATTTCAGCTTGTGATCCCTTAGGAGAAGGAGCTGGGTTGTCTTTGTGATACGATGGCAGAACAGCAGAGCTCTTCTGAGAGTGAGGCTAGCACTAGCAGCACTACCTTGAGGCAGAGAGCGAGGAAACAAAAGACCTCTTATGTATGGGATTATTTTACTTTTCCTGAAGGCCAGCTAAAGGTAAATGCACCCTTAGTGACTTGCAAGCTGTGTCAGCGTGTACTTTCAAGAGGTAATCCTGACAGGAAGTATTCCTTTGGGAATCATACCATGATGAGGCACCTCAGGGATGTACACAGAAGGACACATGCTCGACTTTTTGGAGGTAACCCTTCAGAAAGTCAACCAAGCACATCCACAGCAGCTCAGCCTGGACCATCATCTGCAGGGCTGACTTCTTCTTCTGCAGGTCAGGTGAGCCCTTCATCTGTGGGGGGAGCATCTCCTTTTGCTGGCCCTCTGGAAATTAACCCTCGATTTCTGAGGGTTGATATTCGATGTGCCTCTTGTCATGATCTAATTTGTCATAGGGAGACCAGTGTTTCCCTAGTGAACCTCAAAATAGATCAGCACACTTGTCACAGAGACTAATTTTCCCATTCTTTCTTTCCTCTCTCCCTGCATGAACACAACGGCTCTTTTAAGAGCCAACCTTATCTTTCATCTTTTTTTTATAGATGTTTTTTAAAACTTTTTTTTTTTTTTTTTTACCGTACGCGTAATTTTTTTTTTTTTTTTTTTAAAAACACTAAAAATCAATAATCACATTACAAGGACTTTGAAACACTACAATTATTATTATTGACTTACCATACCCACTCAAAAAAATATTTATTCATTTGTTTTTTTTTTTAAAAAATGCTTTAAAAATGGTTCTAGTTTTCGAAAATTTTCTATATCAATCTGAAAAAAAAGAAAAAAGTATTAATATTTTTTAAACATTTTAAAACACAGTACACGTATTTACATATTTACCAAAAAATATTTTTGCCTTATTTTTGCTGTTTTCAGAATATATTGCATTTCACTTGAAATTGTGAAAGCAATTGCATTCATCATTTAACAGCGGGCAAAAAAAAAATAACAATCTCAAAGATTGTATTAAAAAAGCCCAGAATCTCTTCTCACTTAAACTTAACATTACAGAAATGCATAATATTCTAAAAAAATATCATCAAAAAACAATACTTATTTCTTTAAAATACCGTCTGATATTTTTGTTTCAGAAGTATAATCACAATATTATATCTCAAATAACTCCACAATACATCTGATTCCATTTCCTTTAGGCCAAATAGTAATTTTAAAAAAAATTTTGGATTAAATTTCCAATGGTAATCCAATAAAATTCTAAAGTTTAATTTGTCCAGATCTCACCGATTCTCTGTAACATTTTGGTTCACGAAATTTTTTTAAATAATTTATTAAGTCCACTCGCTTGTAAATACTGTGCATGATTATACATGGAAAGGAGCTGGGTGTGTGCTAAGAGTCTGCTTCTTCCCCCAAAAAATCGCTCCCCCTTTTTCCTACTAATGCAACTGTGAAATCACCAGAGCAAAACGCAATAAATCTCTGCCTGTAATTCCTATTTGCACACAGAGTCATGTTTTCACATTAGTCACAAAACGAAATTTCTTTGCCAATTTAAATGCACACTTACTGCTCTTTTTTTTGGGCAAGTGAAAATCACTTTTACAGACTGACACATTATGAATCCACTTTTTAGATTTTTTTAAAAAGCCCATGTCCAAACTGCTTTTTCAGACCACCACCATGTGTATCCTCGGTGACTGCCTACACTCCAGCAAGGGCAACCAGCCTTAGTGATGCTGAATGTATTTGCATTACTGACTGCAACCTCAAACCCTTAAAGTATTCCTTATTTTTACCAGTACACCTTAATTTATCATGAAAAAATAGTCCATATTATTTTACATGTTCCTCACATTTAAATTTCTCCCAAAACAGAAAATAATAAACACAACTTCTACAAAAGGAATTCCAATTCTATTATTCATTTCTTAATTTACCATATACATCCCCTCTCAAACTCTAAACTCACCTTTAAAATTAGTTAGTTGTGAAAGAAATGTGGCACTCAAACAGCAGATTATCAGAGCCAGGATCTCTGTTCTCTACACCTCTCTCCTCTCAGCAGAACCAGATAATGGCAAACTTTCCCTCTATTTTTCCACACATATACATGTAAGTTTAAAATCTCAGTGCTTCCCCCTTTTTTTCAAATGTAATCACACATTTCTATTGGTTGAAAACCAACCCTTTTCCAAAAGTACCCTGCCCCCAACTTGACTTCTGCCTAGTACCCTTCCCCCAACTTGACTTCTGCCTGCTACCATAGCAACAGCTCATGGAACACTGCTGTGTGGAGTTAGGTCAGAAGTTCGCCACACAATGTTTCAATTCCACAGAGCAAGAGTGCTTGACTTTTCAAACCTAACAGCAAATCCATAGTACTGTTCTTTGGTAACACATTTTTTTGTACCAATACAAAACATGCTTCTATTAATTTACACATACAGCCTAGTTTTTATTCTAGAATGGTATGAAACAGCCAATCAGTTCTTTTTGTTTTGAAAAAAATATGTATGCCTCCATTTCCAAACTGTCTTTCTTTTCATATTGCCATTCTACTGAAAGACACCTCCTGAGTGCATCCAGTTCTCCTTTGAAGATGTTCACAGTGTGGATTGTAGGGCACAGCTATGTCTTCTGGAGTGAAAAGTTTGCAGAGAAAACAGGTATGGTGAGAGACCTTGCTTTGCCAAATGTAGACATTAAATGGATTGGTCAGAGAGGGTTAAAGTGGCACCAATTGATGCCATTGGTGAAATCCTCCATGCAAATCCAACACCCTGACCTCATAATAGTGCACTGTGGTGGCAATGACCTAGGCACTTTGACTGGGGTAGGTCTGGAAATGCTTATGAAGGACACCTTTGCACAACTGTTTTCACTTTTCCCTAAAACTGCCTTTGTGTTTTCCAACATATGCCAAAGGCAAAAATGGAACTGGTCCAATCATTTCTGTCCGCAAATTGACAAAGCAAGAAAGCACGTCAACAAATCTGTTTCTGCTTTCCTCCGTGACTATGGTATGGGTGCCATTTACCACAACAACTTGCGTTATGACATGCAAGACATTTATAGAGGAGATGGTGTGCACTTCAATGATGAAGGGAACAGAGTCTTCCTCTTGAACCTTAGACTCTGCATCGGTACTTACTTGTAGGTACCACTTAAAAAATCACTTCATAAACACAACGGCTCTTTTTAGAGACCCCTAATATCTAAACTCTTAAATCTGCATTTCATTTCTTTTTTAATTTTTTTTTTCTTCCGTACGCTTACCGTAAGCTTACCGTACGCGTACCCCGTGATTTTTTTAAAAATCAATAAATGTTTTCTTTGTACTTTTCTGTCCTTCTTTGACCCCCTCACAAATGCAAGGGGGTCTGTAACTCTCCTCCTTGCCCCCTTTTCTTGTTTTCACTCTTTTTTTTCTGAGTGAAACACACAAAATGGCGGCCGCCGCTTCCTGGTTTCGGCCGATTCGAATGTTTACTAAGATCTAACAGCCAATCAGAATCGCGCTCGCGCACGCCACCGTACGCGTACGGTAAGCTTACGGTAAGCGTACCGTAAGCTGGCTCAGATATATATATTGATTTAAAGGCTATTTTCTCAAAATCTACTGAACAGATTTACACCAAACCTACAAAAGGCACTTCCTTGACCTAGGGACTACCTCTCTGCCAAATTTCTAGTAATTCTGTTCAGCCGTTCGGGCTGTAGCCCTGTCTAAAGGTCCTATGGAAAAATGCATGGGAAAAACACGTTTTGGGACCCCCCTTTTATCTCAGCCCCCGCTTGACGAATCCCCCCGAGACTTTCAGGGTAGGAGCGGAGCGTAGCGCCCCACCTATTTTGAGAAATTCGCGAGGATTCGTCGACCGGCGCCAAAGTTATTCAAAATAGAATGTTGCGGATTTCCTATGGAAAAGGGGTCCTAACTATAACTACCTACTGGCGACCGCCAGTAGGTAATATATACATATATATATATATATATATATATATATATATATATATATATATGTATATATGTATGTATATATATATATATATATATATATATATATATATATATATATATATATATATATATATATATATATATTATCTATTGGCGGTCGCCAGTAGATAGTTATAGTTAGGACCGAGTTTCCATAGGAAATCTCAAAATTCTATTTTGAATAACTTTGGCGCCGATTGACGAATCCTCGCGAATTTTTCAAAACTAATTGGGTGCTCCGCTCCGCTCCTACCCTGAAAGTCTCGGGGTGATTCGTCAAGCGGGGGCCGAGAAAAAGGGGGGTCCCAAAATACGTTTTCCCCATGGATTTCTCCATAGGGACTTTAGTCGCAGCTACAGCCTGAACGGCTGAACAGAATTACGTGAAATTTGGCAGAGAGGTAGCCATAAGGTCGTTGAAGTGCCTTTTGCAGGTTTGGTGTAAATCTGCTCAGTATTTCCAGAGAAAATAGCATTTAAATCACTATATATATCTGTACGCGCGCAGCGTGCACGCTAGGTGCGCGCACCTTGCCGTGCGCGAGCGCAATTCTGATTGGTTGTTAGATCTTAGTAAACATTCGAATCGGTCGAAACCAGGAAGTGTCGGCCGCCATTTTGTCTCTCGCACTCTGAGGGGGTGAAAAACAAATGTGGAGAACGTGAAAAGGGGGCAGGGTGGACAGTTCCTGACCCCCTAGCCGTAGTCAGGGGGTCCCAGAAGGACCCCAAGGGCAAAATTTTTTTTTATTTTTTTTCTCGAAAAATCGCTGAGTGCGTGCACCCTGCGCGCACCACCCAAACGGAAAAAATTCTGCGAAGTTTGCCCAGCGTGTGCGCACTCCGCGATTTTTCGGAAAAAACGGCACGTACTCCGTAAAGTGTGCGTGAGGTGCGCGAAGCGCACCGCGTGCCCACTGTGCGCGCACGGTGCGCAGAGCGCACCGTTTGCGCACGGCACGAACTGCGTAAAGTGGGCACGCGGTGCGCGAAGCGCCCCGCGTTCCCACCGTGCGCGCACGGTGCTTGAAGCGCACTGTGCGCGCGCCGTGAAAAAGTTTTGTTTAAAAAAATATATTAATAAATACATAACTTAGCATTTAAAAAACCATACAAATTCACTGAAAAAACCATAGGTTTCAGACACGTTATAGTTAGGAATTAGCATTTATAAAACCTTGCAAATTCACTTAAAAAACCATAGGTTTCACACATGTTATAGTTAGCTGGGCAGTTCCCTCGTAAAAAACCAATGAAATTCCCCCGTTATAGTTAGTGCAGGCAACTATAACTCACACGACCGCAATCCGCTGGTATGATGTCAGATATTACATCACTGATGACATATGTGTCTTTCTGAAAAAAAAAAAAATGAAATATATGTATAGCTAAAGATGAATGGAAGAAGACATGGGTAAATAAGTGTCTAAATACAGTGATGTAATATCTGACATCATCAGCAGCGGATTGCGGTCGCGTGAGTTATAGTTGCCTGCACTGACTATAACGGGGGAATTTCATTGGTTTTTTACGCGGGAAATGCCCAGCTAACTATAACATGTGTGAAACCTATGGTTTTTTAAGTGAATTTGCTAGGTTTTTTAAATGCTAATTCCTAACTATAACGTGTGTGAAACCTATGGTTTTTTCAGTGAATATATATATTTCTACATACATTCAAGTTACGATGGTTGTAGAATTACTCTGCTTGCAGATATACTTTTGCAGGGTTTTAAACGCAGCAAATCTGGTAGTACACTCTTATTCAATAGTTCAGGCAAGAAACTAATGTAGAGGAGTTAGCAAGTAATACTCTTCTAAAACGAACTTTAAAGTCTTTGTTTGTCTCAGTCTTTTCCTTGGCTCTGGAGCACAGAGAGTCAATAATTAGAAATGTTGCCCCTTTTAATTATTGGCGATTCTGTCCTTCTTGTGATAAAAGATAAGCAGTCATTAGCTGGACTGTTCCATAAACTCAGTCTGAGCGCTACTCTTTAAATTAACTGGTATCCTTCTGAAGTAAACTGCCCCTATGGAAATGTCAGCTCATGGACTGGCGCTGAATTTAAACTACTTCAGGAAATAAATAACCTCATCAGCAGTAACTCGACTCTGCGAGGCTTCAAAAGCCTCAAACTCCTTGCAGCTTACTGGAACTCAGGAAAAATTCAATTTACTGAAGAGAAAAATCTTGTCACTGAGGAGAGCAGTATAGAACCAGCCTCCTCTGAAAATATGACAGTTGAAGTGCACAGAGCTGCTGAAACGCGCGAGCAAGAACAGAACGGTTGTCAGGCTGAAGGGTGGAAAAACACTAGAACGCTAACTCCCATTGCCTGTCCTCCATGTTGGGTGTTCCCTGCCTGATGAAGTGTCTTGCCACCAATTCTCTCCATGTAAAGGGTAAAAGCGTTACCCTGTAAACCCTCCCAAACATACGATCTGGACATTTTAGCACTGAACTAGGGAAAATCTGATCAGACCTGACACAATGCTAAGTTTAGAAATGTTGTAAGGTTGACATTTCTATGTTGTCCTATCCTTGTTATGCTATAGAATTGATGTCATGTGTTTCACAAAGCAAAGTTTGTTGACTTCGAAATCGTAAGGTATGTACATTTGAATGGTGAATATATTTAATGTTGTTTTAAAATGTACCATGCAATATTTATATAATGACTAATGCTATATAATTCTAGGTTGTATAGTAGTTAGCTTCTTTGCATGCTAGGCCTTGGAATGGTTGAATCCAAATTTTTCCTCTATACCGTTTTCCCTGGAATGTTGGGCATATTTAATGTAGATTTTTGTATTAATTTACTATTTGTCATTTTAGAACATATTTTTATCTGCTTTTCTGATTTATTTCTGTGTGCCCTTTAAACTGTTTCTGTTATTGGTTATAATACCACTGAAATGTACTATAGTTATGTAAAATATATTTTTCCTTTTAGGTTGCTAAATGTTTTTGCTTCAAACACATTTGATGTATAATCCAGACTTTTAATACTTTTTTTCATTCATAATAGGTCCAACACCAAGAGTACATGGGCAAATACCTGCCACTGAGGAGACGTCCACTCCACACCAGAAACAAGCCTTCAGCGAGTACTCCATTCCTGCCAGTAAGGATGATGAGAAGCTGGCTGGCCCATTTGGTCTGCCTGGGCAGACATCTCCAGTGAGTCTTACTCGGACCACACATACAACTCCTACCCCAGCTGTTACCACATCTCAGACCATGGATACCTCCACTTCCTGTGTCCAAAGCAACAACACCCAAAACCTGTGCCCCCATTCCTGGCTGCTGGTCAGCTAACACCACCACCACCTCAAATAGAGCCTGGGGCCAGTGGGATGGGGCACACTTCGGCAAGGCCATAGTGTAGTGGGGGTAGGGCTCCTAGGAGGGATTTATTGGGCCAGCAAAATGAGGCCACTGGGTTAACTGCCACCCAGGCTACCATAAACCAAGTCTTGGGATCCCTCCATCAGTCCCAAGACATGATGGTTCAGGTCCTTACAGAGCTCTTGGAGATGAAGCAGTTGCAGAGGGAGCCCGATGTAGATATGAAGAATCTCAATACCTATTTGGGCTCTCTGACTGAAGTGCTGCAGGACATTTATGCGCATATGTGGAGAGCTGTTCTACCAACATAACCCCTTTCCATGGCCCTACAACATCTAGCCCAAGTATCTCTGTGGTAGCCACTGAATGGGAGGACCTGCCACCAGAAGAAACACCAGCACCCACCCCAGTCCCTCCAAATGTGGATCCCCCCCGCCTGCAGGAGGGGACGTCCATCCAGACTACCAGCAGGAGAGGATTACAAGACCTCTACTACCAACAGCAAGAAACGTCAAAGCCAATTTTTCACCAGTGTGGGAGTACCATTCACTCTGTAGACTATTATCTGGACACATTTACCTTGCGTAGGCCAGTTGTATTTTGGATACTGGACTTCAAACAATGTTGACTCTTCAATAATGGCTTCGTTCACCATGACTGACTTTTAATTCTTTGGTTTGCTATGTCATTCTTATCCTATTTTAGTTCATTAGGTTTTGATTAATAAAATCAAAACTCCCAAAGTCAAAGACTGGTGTTGTATATCTCAACTCAATTAATTCATGTGTTTCATTCTATCATAAATGTACAATGTCAAAAAGCAAATGATTGTGTAATCATAATATGAAGTGCAAGTAGGCAATATTACTCTCAGGTTCCAACATGACAACAAAATACAAACACCAATAACTCTTTAACTAGTAATTTATTACATTTGGTAAAGATATGCCTGTCAAGATATTCACAAACAGAACACTCCATACATAACACAAATACTCAGTGCCATTTTCAAATTGCCAATTCCAAACCTTGACACCATGGGAAGAAGGGGATTTAACAAAAACAAGTTGATTGAATAGGAAAATTATCATTGACTGATGTATTTAGCTGGGGCTGGATCAGTCAGCTCACATTAGGAATCCCACATAAATAGCAACAATAGACAAAATCATGGCAGTACTGCATTTTTTAGACACTGAATCATTCAAATACACTGTGGCAGTTTCTGGTGGAATGTCACAACCAGGTTTAAGTGGTGTGCTACAAGGTGTTTGTTCTACAATGATGAAACACATCAACAGCTTCGTACAATGTACTCTAAATGAATATTTAGCCAATGTGAAGGAAGATTAGTATGGTTTGGCTCCACTATGTGGTTGGAGAAATTGATGGCACATATATTGCCTTAGTGCCAACACACAACAGAGAATGAGTCCAATGCAATCTTCAACACTTCCATTCAATCACTGTGCAAGTTGTTTTGGTACAAGATATGTACACCTGAAGGATGCGTATGTGTTTACCAGGATCAACCTATGGTCCCTTTGTAACATAAAACAGCACAATTTAACCGCAAATACCACACATCTGAAATGTCCAAATGAAGATGACATGGTGAATATACGTAAAACATATTAACACAAAAAGATGAGCAATGAAACATAATAAAATATACACATTGCAAAGCCATCTTTTTGAGGACACATTTTCAATAAGCAATCGGAGATAAACAATGGAAATGATCACAGTAACCAATGTGTCAATATTTAGATCAACATAGACATGTGGCCTGAATTTCCCTGAACTTGCCCTTCCCAAAAAAAGTTCAGCACACATTTTTACCTCATTGCATCAATAGTTTATTCAACAGTTAAAGTGATGCTGTATAAACATTGACACCGAAACACACATGCTGCTGTTTCACGGCACCTCTGATAAGAAAGCCCATCATAGACATAGATGAAATTAAATTATTATTTTTTATTCACAACCTGGTTCTGTGCATGTTCCATGCCAACAAACTTTTTCAAGACTGCAAAACCAGAAGACCCAATTAAAAATCATTTAGATTGTTCAATCCTACAGCACATATCCAGTCCATGTGTCCATGTGCCACCATGAAAAAAGGGCCCCACAGGAGGAAGACCGTGTGCAAGAAAGCACTAAACAGCCCTGTGTCCACTCTATTCACATCTCATCCCTGGCCAAATAGTCCAATCTTCAAATGACGCCATGTGCATCACCCTTAGGGAAAAAAAGAAAATTACCCTTGAAAACTCATGCATCGTGAAAAACAAAACGTTCATTAAATAGTTCCAAACGGAAATTACCTGCAATTTCCAATATGAATATCCAATAGATCGTATGTGCCACAAAAGTCGTCACACTGGTAAATTCTATTATCAAGGTGTAGGTGCTTAGTACAGTGTAATATCCAGGCAACGCCAGCTGACATGAAGACTTAGTAAATATCTTTTTGATCAGGAACACACCTGTAAAAGCCACACTCAATACATTCCAAATTACAATAATAAGGGTCCACTCACCCCAAATCAGTCAGTAACCAAATGTGGGCATCACAAGAGGCATCAGTCCACCCATCAATCAATCAATCACAAGTTTGTTAAGCACGACTACTCACCCGTAAGGGTCTCAAGGCGATTGGGGGAGGGGGATTGCAGGTTCCAGGCTATCAAGGAGGGGATCTGTCGATGCGCCAGGTTTTGAGGTTGTTCGTGAAGATGATGAGTGAGGTTGTCTGTCTGAGGTGGAGCGGTAGGGCATTCCATGCTGTGGCCGCGAGGAAGGAGAAGGATCTGGTCTTTCTGGCCTGGGGAACCACAGCGTAGGAGAGCTGAGCTGATCGTAGGGTTCTTTGAGGGACGTGGAAGTTGATTTGGCTGTTGAGGTATGCTGGTCCGGTGTTGTGAAGGGCTTTGTGTGCGTGGGTGAGGATCTTGAAGGTGATTCTAGCCTCGATGGGGAACCAGTGGAGTGTGCGTAGGTGTTGGGAGATGTGGCAGTTTCGTGGTAGGTTGAGGACCAGTGTTGCGGCTGCATTTTGGATGTTTTGTAGCTTGTGGTGACGTTTTGTTAATGCCAGAATTGCCGTAGTCGAGTTTGCTGGTGACGAGGGTGTGGGTGACAGTTTTTCTGTGCTAGAGGGGGGTCCATTTGAAGGTCTTACGTAGGAGCCAGAGGATGTGGAAGCAGGAGGATGTGACGGAGTTGATCTGGCTGTCCATTTTGATCTCAGAGTAGAGGATGATTCTGAGGTTGCGTGCGTGGTCCGTGGGGGTGGCTGGGCTACCGAGGGCGGGGGGGCACCAGGTGTCGTTCCAGGCATTGTGGTGTGGGCCCATGATTAGTACTTCTGTTTTGTCGGTGTTGAGTTGTAGGCAGCTGCTTTTCATCCATCTGGCAACAGCTTCCATGCCTTCTTGGAAGTTGTGTTTGGCTGCGTTGGCTTCGTTGGATAAGAAGAGGATGAGTTTGGTGTTGTCTGCGTATGAAACAATGTTGAGTCCATGGGCACTGATGATGGGGGCGTGTGGAGCCATGTAGATTTTGAAGAGCATTGGGCCGAGGGAGAACCCCTGGGGGATTCTACAGGTGGTTGATGTAGGATCTGAAAGGAAAGGGGGGAGTCTTACCCACTGCGTTCTGCCGGAGAGGAAGGAGTAGATCCAGTCGATGGCATTGTCCCATATCCCTGCATCGTGGAGTCTGCGTATTAGGGTGCAGTGGGATACAGTGTCGAATGCTGCTGAGAGGTCGAGGAGGATGAGGGCTACTGTTTCTCCTTTGTCCAGTAGGGAGCGGATGTCATCTGGCGAGGTGGGCGGTTTCTGTGCTGTGGTTTTTTCTGAAGCCGGATTGTGATGGGTCGAGGATGTTGTACTCTTCGATGAAGGTGGTGAGTTGGCTGTTGATGGCTTTCTCAATGACCTTCGCTGGGAACGGAAGCAAGGAGATTGGTGTGTAGTTTTTGAGGTCGGTGGGGTCCGTCGAGGGCTTCTTCAGGATGGGGTTGATCTCGGCGTGTTTCCAGTTGTCGGGGAAGGAGGCGTTTGCCAGGCAGCGGTTGATGGTGTGGCAAAGCATGGGTGCAATGGTGTCGGCGGCTCTGTTGAAGATACGGTGGGGGCAGGGGTCCATAGGGGCCCTAGAGTGGATTGACTTCATAGTCTTCAGTGTGTCTTCGGTGGTGAGGGCTGTCCAGCTGTCAATCGTTGGCTTCAGGGTGTCGGGGTGGCTGGTGGGGGTTCCGTGTGTTGGTTGTCTTCTTCAAAGTTGTTGTAGATGTTCTTGATTTTGTGGTCGAAGAAGGTGCTGAGATCTTGTGAGGGAGGAATGTCAGTTGACTCGCTGGTGGGTTGGGCGAACTCCTTGATGATGTTGAAGAGTTCTTTGCTGTTGTGTGCGTGTGTGGAGATTCTGTCCTCAATTGCAGTTTTCCTCATGTTTCTGATGAGTTGGTGCTGGGCGTTGGTGGCGGGTTTGAAGTTGTTGTGGGCTTCTCTGGATTTGGAGTTCCTCCAGGTCTTCTTGAGGTGGGTGCAGGTACGCCTGGACTCTCGGAGTTCCGGGGTAGACCATCTGGCATCCTTGGCATCTGCATTGTTGTTCTTCTTGAGGGGGGCTATGTTGTTGGCGCTGATCCATCTGTGCAGCAGAGTTCGGGCTGCAGTGTTGGGGTCGTCGTCTTCCGCGATGGTCGGGGTGGAGTTGCTGAGTGAGGAGATGAGCTGGTCATTCGTGATTTTAGTCCAGTTTCTCTGTGGGAGCAGGTGATGGTGTCTGAGGGTGGTGGGTGTTCTGAAGGAGAAGTGGATGCATCAATGGTCTGCCCATGGGAGCTCGGTGGTGTGGCTGATAGTGATGAAGTTTCCTGTCGTGAAGAGGGGGTCGAGGGTGTGTCCTGCTGAGTGCGTGGGTTCGGTCACGATCTGGCAGAGTCCAATGTTGTGGAGGTTGTCCAGGAGGGATGTGGTGTTGGGGTCAAGTTGGTTGTCGAGGTGGAACTTGAGGTCTCCCAGCAGGGTGTAGTTGGTAGATGCGATGGCATGTAGGGAGATGATGTCCGTGATGGAGTTGGCAAATGGTCTGCAGTGTCCAGGGGGTTGGTAGATGAGGTTTCCCCGGAGGGGGGTGGTAGGGTTGGCCAATATCTGGAGGCGCAGGTGTTGCATCAGGTCTGTGGGATCATCGGGGAGTGTGCTCAGGTGGAGGGTGGATTTTTGGACAATGGCGATTCCTCCTACCAGGCGGGTGGGGTGGTCCTTTCTGAAGATTTTGTATTGTTGGGGAATGGTGATAGCGATGTCCGGTCCCGAAGTGGTGTTGGTCCAGGTTTTGGTGAAGAATGCTACGTCCGGGGCTGTGCTGTCGAGGAGGTCCCAAATTCCATATTTCGAAGTAGAGCACCACCGGATCAAGCAACTTGTACTTAATTCTACAGGACCATGATAAACCTGCAACAAATTCCATAAAGCAACAGAAATTAGAACCCAATAAGTAGCATCTATGTTCGAAATCAAAAGTTAACAAACTCGCTGTAAAGACTGCCGCTCTCTTACCTGACAAGTGTCAATGGGCCTGGAACTTTGAGGTCGAAATGCAGTAATGGCATTAGAGCATGCATGATAATCATAGTGCTGGACTTCAAGAAAGGACAACATCCGTCATGGATATGGCACCACCATGCATGAACTGTGGAATATCACTGTCCTGCCCACTGATTCAGCACTGAACCTTTTCTTAACTTTAACTCAGCGGCATGCCAGGGAGGGGAGGGAGGAGTGGGGTGGTTAGTTGGGATCCGGGGGAGGGGGGTTGTTTGAGTTGCAAGCTATAGATGTTGGCCGGACAGATACCAACTAATAGATCTCGCTGACTTCTACTACAAGTCGGAAGAAGGGGTGCCGGGGATTATCCCCCAATTAGATCACATTCCCCAATGTTAGGAGAGGGTTCCTTTTCTCCTTTGCTTGCAGATGATTGTTGATGCACCATGGAACTGAAATATCCTGCTAAGTATTAAGTTTGTATTCAATCTGTCCACTTGCAGCCTTCTTTGGGTATGTTTTTGTGCCTATGTTTTTTGGATAACTCAATAAAATTTGTTTAAAAAAAAAAAATGGATATGGCACCGCCATATTGGAGGAGTGAAAAAGCTAATTCCAGGTGTATACGTGATCTATTCTTTCAAGGTCTTTAGAAAAAAGTCTGACAAAAAAACAAAGTGAAATGTGTCAAAAAGTTGCAAGACTGCATTTTGAAATCACACCGGCCCTTATTCTAAATGACTGATTGTATTGACAAGGTAGTAAACGTTTAATACAGAACCGTAGAGGCTCCTAAAAGAAGGACAATGCAAGCAGACTTGATGGTTCATGATTGGGCCGCTGCGACAAAAAGGTAAACATCATGCGGTAAGTCTTAAAGGGCAACCCCACATTCTGAATTAACATGGGACCTGAAGGTTAATCATATGTTATGGGCATCTAAACCAGCATACTCCTAGTCCACAGTTAGGGATAACAAAATTAAACCATAGAGTCCCATAAACTCCAAAATCCATTGTCAGAAAATGCCATTTGTCATGAATGCAAATCGTAGTCCGTAACTGATCAGAAACCAGAGTAGCTATTAATGTGATGTAAAAGCACACCACCACCTGTGCGTATCAGACAGGGAATGTGTTTTCAAAGTGGTACTGTGGGTTGATGGAAAATTTAAGCTAGGGGGGGGATGAATTGTGAAGAAATCACAACAATCATTTACGGACCAGGACTTGTACCATATATATTTCATGTACTCAAACAGGCCACTAGTCTTTGTTGTGTCAGGTGTGTTACTCCTTCACTATTATAGATGATGTAATGGCAAACCAATGACATGTGACATGGCATACTATGCATTTATGATACAGTGGATGTTCCAAACATAACATTGGTAAGCTGGGATTTTACACAAGCAAGAGTGAGCGTGCAAGCTAAAATCACTAGTCATATTAGAATTACTGGCTACATTTTGGAATCTGCACATATCCCAATTGTGTTTTGCATCAGGTATACTGTTTCATACATGTTAAAAGCAACAGATTTGCACGATGTTTTACTCCTTCACAGATGTGTATGTGAGCCAGTGTGTTTTTGCACACATTTTTTGGGATAGACTTTCCATTTTTAAAGAAACACAGCGAGGAATGTTTACACAAGTGTGATAGAGTAACAAATACCCCAAACAATGTTTCAATGTCCTTTGTTATGTGCAGATGAGAACTTAATGATGGGGAAAAATGGGACACTTGAAAGGATAATTGGTAGATTGCGTGTTCCATCACATATATTTTGGAGTATTCCATCTTCAAGATTCAAAATCAGGCCCAACTGATGACTCATGTGGAAACTGGTGAAATACATCAATGTGTGATCTGTGATTGATTCTTTGATGTGGGCTAGGCCTGGGCAGAGCTTGCATATTTGAAATTACATGGAGGTACCGAAAAACTCCGCCAAGTTCCACGAAGTTCTGTGAGAAGGAGGATATTGCTCAGCCACCACTAATGAAGCTGCCTTGGATGCTGAGTATAGCTGGGGGCCAAAAGCACCTCCTGTTACCGCTAGTAAGTCCCGTACAATGGGATTGCTGAGACCTTGTTAGAGGCCTGCCCCCTTTCTCAAGTACTCTGCAAACATGCCTCCTGGCACACTACTGGTTGGGGGATGAACTCCGCTTGGCTGCTGAGGGTCATTTTGGGCGAAGGACCCCTTGTTGTTCTCACCAGTAAGTCCCCGACAGAGGGATTGCTGTGACGTCATAGGAGGCCCCAATCCCTATTCTCAACCACTCCGCAAACACCCCTTCTGGTGCACTACGGTTTGAGGGATGAACTCTGTAGAGAAGAACGGTCTCTCACAAGTCAGGGTAAAACAAATAGATTTAATGTCTAAGAAGGAAGAAAGCTTTAGAACCACCAGCTGGCTCCGCAATAGTACATTCCAACCATCCCCTCCAGAGTCCCCTCCCATCACCCACAATCCTAGCACCAGTCTCCCATCAACATTCTACAACTGAGAACAATACACACCTTCCACTTTAAAGCAAAACAATAATCCTAATACAAAACTATTTATGAATACTTATTCAAGAAAAATGCAGAAATAAATAGACAGAAGAAAATCTAGAATACCCTGGAAAAGAAAAATATTACATACATGTATATACCATAAGTTCACATTAGCACTGAACAAAATCTTTCCATTTCATTGGAATGTTCTTGACTAGTGCACTTCCCAAACTGCCACATTTTGCCTATCTTTGATAGCCAAGTCATCCCAAAACTTCCCATTCTTTGTCACACCAGTACTGGGAGTCATACCATGTGTGCTAGAATTTTTACAACCTATGTCTTAAAGTTCATCATCACTTGGTGGCTCTGAGCCATTACTCATAATAGTGGGGCCCACAACTTCCGTACCTGCATCACCAGACTCACTCATCCTACATGTTTTTCTTATTACCACCCTGTCACTGTCCAAATTGTCAGAATCACCATACACACCAACATATGAATCACCATCCATAACATCCATCAATTCACCTTCTTTCGCCGAAACACCTTTGTTAACCAAAATCCTTCCCTCTACTCTCACTGCTTTACTGGAAATTTCAAAAACCTTCACTGGATCCAACCATTTTGCCAACCTCCTATTGAATACACCGTCCAGTTTCACCCACACCACATCACCAGCCTTTAACTTAGACCCTACAGATTAGATCATAGAACTTCCTGCCCCCATGTTCCCCTGCTAACTCTACACACACTCCCTGACTTTAGGAAAATCATTCTCTGTATCAGGTGCATTTCTCACCTTCAACCACCACAGCATCAATTTAGACCCTGTCTTTCTTCCTCATAACATCTCAAACTGGGACAACCCTATAACCAATTGGGTGAGGATCTGTATGTTAATAAAGAAACCCTTAAAGCTTTCTTCCATGGTAAACCACTATGTATGGCCTACTGAATCCACTTCTTAACTACCCTAATAAAGTGTTCTACTTGACCGTTGGCTTGTGGCTGATAGTTGTACACCATTTTGTGTAGAACACCAGCGCTCCTTAAGAAACTATCCATTTCTTTGCTCACAAAATGTGGACTATTGTCGGATATCAGTTCCTTGGGTATCCCTTCATGACAAAAAATGTCATCTAAAAATTCAACAACCTGCGTGGCAGTAATCATTTCCAACATTTTCAACTTCGGCCATTTGGTGAAGTAGTCCCCTGCCACAATGGCATACACATCCTTACCAGGTAACATTTCAAACCACCCCAATATATCAGTTCCTAATCTCCACCAAGGCCCTTGAGCATATTACTTTGGACTTAAATCTACAGCTAATGGTTTGGCTTGCTATTTGCATATGGACTGCACTACCGGACCCAAGTATCAATCATGCCATATACATCAGGCCACCTATAAAATTCATGTATTCTCCTCTTCGGGGTAGACATACCCATATGGCCTTCGTGAACCAAACTGAAAGTAGATTCTCCTAATTTCTGTGGTGGAATGATTTGGTCACCTCTAATGATTATGTCCTCAGAAATCATTAATTTCTCCTTGAGTTTAAAATATGATGCCACCTCACTCAATTTGCTCTTTTCAGGCCAATCTTTACACATATAGGTTTGCCATCTCTCTTCAGATATGGTTGATGTTGCATTCTCATTTACATATTAACTTCTAACATCCTACAGAGTGTACGCCATGTCACATTCCACATCTTCCTTCAATTTAGCTCCATCCATGATCAGTATCTATGACATACAATCGCGTGCGCATTAGCCCGTCCAGGGACACATTCCTTCACACACTGATATTCTTGAAACTTGGCAGCCAACCTCGCTAGTCGAGCTATTAACATCCTTCCAGCCCCAGCAGCAAATATGTTGACCAACGATTTGTGAATAGTTCTCAATGCAAACTTTGTCCACCCATAAGAAGTGGCAAAAATGTTGCACTGCCCAAGCACATGCCAACATTTTTTCTCTATGGTTGAATAATTGCACTCAGAATCACGCAACATCCTGGAGGCATATGATACTACATATTCACTTAGTCTGTCTTTCTGCATAAGTATTGCCTTCAGCTCTATTCTACTAGCATCCACTGAAACTATGCATTCTCTACCAACCATGTATGATTTTAAAAAAGGTACACCAACAATTTCATTTTTTAATAGTTCACGAGCCTTCTGTTGGCTTTCGGCCTACACAAATGTAGCATTTTTCTTTAGAAATTGCTGCAAAGGATTTAGTTTAGTAGCATAGTTCTGTACACATTTCCCATTATTTTCTGTTAACCCTAAAAAGGACAATATTTGGTCCTTGGAGGTGGGCGCAGGAGCATTCAAAATGTTTTCCACATGGTTGTGTTTAGGTCTAAAGCCCTTCTTTGAGATTTCATGCCCCAAATACTCCACTTTATCTTGCTTGAATTTGAACTTAGAGAATTTCAAAGTAAGATCTTTGGCTTTCCATCTTTTCAACACATACAATAAAATCGTATTTTGTTAATTGTGTGTTTTCCCAAAAATCAAAATATCATCTTGGAAGGCAATGCCCCCCCATACCTTCCAAAATATTTTTCATATGATGCTGGAACACGGAGACTGTACTTGCCAATCCCAAATGCATGCACAAATATTGAAACATACCCTCCAGTGTGACAAATAATGTTTGGAATTTTGACGTCATTCCACCTGGTGGTAAGCACTTATAAATCCAGTGTGGAAAAGACTAAGGCACCCACCATCGATGATATCAGCTCATGTATATTTGGTAGCAGGTGTTTGCCAACCAAAATCTCCTTATTCAAACTGCGTAAATCCATGCACAAATAGAGATCACTGTACCCCTTAAGAGACAACACAATGGGAGATACCCAGAGATAAGATTCAGTGGGTTCAATGATTCTCTTCTAAACCCAATCACTTCACATCACCTTAAGTTTGTCACAGCAGGCTGACAGCACATTCCGACCATGTGCCTCACCAGTATTGCCTCCAGATTATATATGATCTTAAGTTTTGAATCTACATATTTCCCCAAACGTCCTTGAGAAAGACCTGGGAATGCTGCCCTTATTCTAGAGACATACCCATCTCTGTCAGCTGAGATTACATACACTGGTGGACATGCATTGGGATCAAATCTTATACCCACCTCTGGTTGATGGGGTCATCCAAGTATAGTCTCACCCTTCATTTCCACATATACTTTACCCCTTGTTCTTCTCCCCTCAAATTCCAGACTTGCCAAAAAGATCCAAGTAGATCTATTTTATGACCGAGTAACCCCCTGGTTGAATGTCAAGTGTATACAATTTCGTGTCACCCAAAATATCATTGAACAAGTTCTTACCAGTAATATTATCCCAAGCACACGAATCAACCATCATCATTATCGGCTTCCAATCAATTGTTAACATCCACCTAGATAAACTATTACATTTAATGTCACCCACACATAAGATGGAATTGAAATCAACAGCAACATCAACCTCCTCTTTATTTAACTGTTGAAGATCTACACACCTTACCAAAGTGTTCCCTTTTTTTTTTTTACAAATGAAATACACTTTATCTCATGCTTGACATCCCTTTAAATTCTCCACCCAGCATGAGCTTCTACACCTGTAACAACTGATACTACTTCTTTTTCCAAAGATTTTAGGTTCAGTATCTTTTTTAACTCGGGTCATCTCGCTTTTCCTGGGAACTGTCTGAGATTTCACTATGGAAACTACAGCATTAGTATCTTGAATTTTAAAAAGTCTGGCCTCTGATCCTTTTTATAAACTTCTCAGACTGTTAAATTCCCTTTGTGATATTAAAAACTGCCCTCAAAGAGGATTCTGTACCAGCCCATAACCTTTTCTGAATCTTTGTACTTTTTGGCTTCATCAATATCAGGTCCCTCAACACCTTTTCATAGATTATAATTTAAAACGCCCAAGAACCTACCAATTTCTGTAACACTTATTCATAACCCTCAATTGACTCCTCTTCTCCCTGTTGTGCATGTGAATGAAATGTTATCTTTTTCATACCTGCATTGATTGATTGATTGAAGAACCAACAATACTTCTGGTGTGCACAACCAACAATACTACAGGTTTGTCTGACACCAAAAATGCAGGCACTAAAAAACAGTTGCTGTGACTGTACAACACAGGTATGCCTGTCACCATAGAAACCGATGAACAAATACTATTAGAATGCCAAAATAGCATGTGTGCCATTCACTGTAAATGCAGACATGTAGGTAGAATGCTTTAAACAATGGTTGTTGCGGTGCAACTTTAGGTGTGTCTGTCACCATAGGTGCAGACACATTGACGCTTTAAAATTCCCCAATCAGGTGTGCTTGTCACCGTAGATACAGGCAAAAGAACAACGCGATGAATCTAGGCCTAAACTTTAGCCTGATCTAAGATGGACGCCAAGGAATGTGATGGTGCGTGATGAAGATGCAGCTGACATTCAGAGCCTTACTCTGCCTGTCTCAAGCCCCAAGATGACAGCGTGCGATACACTGGCCTCCTTAACTCTAACACCATAAATCTGCTAAAATCCCCGCTAGGGATAATCATGACCTGCAGCCCCTCTGGAGATTCGCCGCAGCCACCCATGCCGCAGCAGAAG
Source organism: Triturus cristatus (assembly GCF_964204655.1). Taxonomy (NCBI): domain Eukaryota; kingdom Metazoa; phylum Chordata; class Amphibia; order Caudata; family Salamandridae; genus Triturus; species Triturus cristatus. The sequence continues at coordinate 507,731,353 of NC_140591.1, forward strand.
AGCCGACACTCTGAAAAGCAGTTGTGGCCGTGCAGAACCTGCTAAGCCCTGCCAGCCTTCATGAAGCACAAAGGTGAGTGCTACCTTCCTTCCTCCCACTAGTCAGCAGTTTGTGTAGAGAAGAACAGTCTCTCACAAAGTGGGGTAAAATTAGCAGATTTAATGTCTTAGCAGGAACACAGCTTAAAAACCGCCAACTGGTTCTGCAACAGTACAATTCGACTGCCCGCTCCAAAATCCCCCTATCACCCACATTCCTAGCACCAGTCTCCCAGCAACATTCTACTACTAAGAACACTACACGGTCTCCTTGGCTGCTGAGGGTTGTTGGAGGGCAAGACCACTATTGTTACCACCAGTAAGTCCCACACCATGGGATTGCTGAGACCTCAACGGAGGCCCCACCCCCTTTCTCTATCACCCTGCAAATGCGCCTCCTGGAGCACTACTTGTTGGGGGATGAAGTCTAGGGGGTGAATGTGCAAGTAAACCCCGCACCGTCGGTAGTTGCCAGAGTTTTTGACAAACTCTGCATTCCAAGCAAATCATGAAGTGGTAAAACTCTGCAATCTCCACTGGCGGAGAAGAGTTTACCGACCACCCCCATTGTGGGCATCATAGGTTAATCAGAGTTTGTCATATTAACTGTGATGTGGTATCACTTTTCGCCTAAGATGAAAGCCACCATGGCTTGTTCAACAATTTTACAATAGTGAAACAACCTTGAAATAATTTGAGATATTTCAGAGTCAAATGTGAATAAGTAGTTGCTCTGTACTAAACTATATTAGAAGCACTTTGTGTTTACTTATACTATTGGAGTAATTTGTCAATCAACAATAACAATATGTCTAAAGTTCTTAAACAACATAGGTAACTAAATAGTGTGTGATGTATTGTTAAGCTACTTCAGTACTGAAACCATATAACATGTTGTACATGAGTACTATACTTGAGTTACCGAGGTAAGTAAGTGTTACCATTGTCAAATGGCCAAACAAAGGAGACAGGCTTTCAGTTTCTACAAGTATTTGGTACAACATTGCAGTATTTGTTGACACATATTGATTCATATTTAACTTTTATTGTATGTCATAAATGCAGCTTTTAGGACCTTACACACACAGTGTCGAAAGGTATTTTTGGTTTATATCCCTATTGGTGACATAGGTTCACTATTCTGAAGAACCAAAGCCAACCATTCAGAGGTATTCGAAAGTTCCTTTAGAGACATGAACTTGATTAAGAGACAAGATCATTTTTGATTTAAGAGCTATCATAGGCAATTAAAAAAATGTGACCAAATTGTTTCAAAAGATGTTCCCTAAATGCATGAGAAGATTATGTAAAGAGCCTCATTTTTTTAGCCTTGTAGCATGTGCAATATGGAAACTAGGAAAATGTTTTGTGATCAAAGTTATTGATCAGTTGTATTCACACAGCTACAATGCAACTATTGTATATGTCTTTCAGCATTATCCAGAGCAGGTGAAGGAAACATTGGCCATTTTGGTGGGGGAGCAGATGGCCACTGTTTCACAGCTGGTGAGACCACTGACTCTGAGGGACACAGCGCCATGGAGGTTGAGGGGACGGGAATGGAGACCACCAGTAAAACATCTTCTTCGGAGGCCACCCCAAGTGACCAGTCCTTAGTGGTGATGGACCCCACTGCTCCAGTTACACCTGAATCTCTATCCACCACCAAGATATCCATCTCTACTCTTCCTCTTTCTCCTACCCTTGTTGACCAACTCCACCCACCTAAAGCGGTTGGAGACTCCTTTATTGCAGGCACCTCACATTCTGCCCCTGTCCCCCCTACTGCAATGAGTGAGGAGGCTATTGCCCTCCTCCACAGCATAGCTGTAGGCCAGCCTTCACAGGGGCTTAGCTGCCATATGCAACGAATGGCAGCTTACCTGGAATGCATTCATAGTGGTATGTCTGGCCTACAGTGGTCTTTTCAAGCTCTGGCCCCCTCACTGATGGAGCCGTCGTACTATCCCCACCTTGGGGCATATTCACAGAACTATTCTGAGACAAAATCCTAAATGTACTACTTTTGGTATTCACAGAATACACTTTCGACTACTAACTTTACGCCCGCAATCAGGCCATAATTTCCGCACTTGGGACTGAATTTCCACACCCGGAGCGGAAATCATGCATTTGTGCTGGAATTTCTGCTCCCGGGCTGGAAACCCTGCTCTCGGTCGGAATACCAGCATTTGGCACTGATGATCATTTCAAGTGCCTACCATCCCCCACCATGCTCCAGCTGTAGTCAATTACCACTAACTGCAAGACCAGCACCACAAACCATATAGAAAAAGCACACATTCAAGGAACAGGTTTGGCCACAGAGAGTTCCTGTTTTCATTCACTGTTCGTCGCTAGAGGAAAATGTACCAAATGAGGAGGAAGAAGAACTTCACTACTGAGGAGACCACCATGATTGTGGAGTTAATTGTGAAGCATCACAAACGCCTATGTGGGCTCCCAACTTACTGCACCAGTGGCACACAGAAGGCAGCTCTGTGTCAGCATTTAGTCACTGCTGTCACAGCATTTGGGGAGGAGAGGCACATAGTCCAGGACATCAAGAAGAAGTGGCAGGACGAAAAGAAGAGGGTGAAGGAGAAATACTCCAGGATCGAGTTGAACAAGATTCTCCCTGCACCACAATCTGGAACACGCCTTCATCTCACCCCACTTGAGGAGGATGTCCTCAATACAATCCACCCCCACATGCTCCATGGGCTGCCTGTGAGTGATGTTCGCAACATGGTACCAGGTAAATTGGATGACAAGAATAAGTATATGAAAAGATTGTCTGTGTTGCACTGCCATTTTGAGTAAGGAAGTTGTCCAAAGTTTATATAAAAATATAGTCAGTCAGAGGCTCATGTGTTTCCCTCTGTATGTTGCACCACAAGTCCCAGAATCCTTTGTATTAGAAATGGCAAATCCCTTGCCCACAACTTAAAACATGGGCCCAGTACTGCTGCTGTATATATCTAACACTGTTAAGTAGCAATTGTCAAAGTGCCCCTTCCACTTCTCCAGACGCAGATGGGTCAGTCAAGAACATAATGGGGTGGGAGTCGCTGTGCAGAGGAAAAGCAACTGACAACGGAATAGGGAAAATAAATACAAATTATCCAAAAAGTAACTCACCTTGTGCCTGCCAAAATCACAAAGCAGAAGGTGAGAGAATCCTTATTTCAAAACATTTCATTTACATATTCCATTGTCAATTTCCCACCCTGCCACTCCATTACATCCCCAACGCCCCACTGTTCCTACCTACCCCAGCGGTGGCAGTACTTCACAATGCTGTTAGCATGCAGAAGATATGAGGAAATGTCTGACAAGTTATATATGTACATTTTCCATTTGTTGACTTTTCTCTCTTCTCACCTATTGACACTTTCAGCCAGAGTACAGACAACCACGGTAGCAGAGGCCCCTGCATCTTCTGAGAGGAAACCACATCATCCAGAGCAACGCATACCACCCACACTAACTGGTAAGTCAAACTGGTCAGGAGATGGTCAAAAGGCAAACTGTGGGCCCGGTTCACAGAACTAACTTAAGACAAAATCCTAAACTTACTACCATTAAGGTATTCACAGAAGGCACTTTCTCATTTTGGTATTTACAGAAGGCACTTACTCATTTAGGTATTCACATAAGTTAGGAGTCCTAACTTTAGGACTCCTAAATGCCTTCTGTGAATACCGAAAGTCTTAAAGTTAGGATTTCTCTCAGTTTAGGAGTAGTAAAGCTAACTTTACAACTCCTAAACCGAGAAAAATTCTAACTTTAAGACTTTCGGTATTCACAGAAGGCATTTAGGAGTCCTAAAGTTAGGAGTCCTAACTTCTGTGAATACCCAAATGAGTAAGTGCCTTCTGTGAATACCAAAATGAGTAAGGGCCTTCTGTGAATATCAAAATGGTAGTAAGTTTAGGATTTTGTCTTAAGTTAGTTCTGTGAATCAGGCCCATTGTCAGCAGACAACAGAGGGACATATAGGGCTCGAATCTTAAAGGTAACCGGAGAGGAAAAACTAGCTTTACAACTTTTAGAATTCTTAAAGGACATATACCTTTAGCAAATGACATTTGTGAATAGCGGAAGACAAAATGTAATATGTTTAGGCTCATCATACCTATGTGATTTGGGAACATTATATGTATTCCACCAACAGTTCCAGAACTTTGAACTCAATCCTGGAATCGAGTGCCACAAGTCAAAAAGGTGTCCCCACTATATTGTAATTGTTTATGTAGAATAAATCATAAAATCCAATGTTAACAAATATGACAATGATGAACAAGAAGTGAGATACAATTGTCAGGAGTATTGAGAATGCATCCACTGTTAGATGTTTTTTCTATACATGAAATTGTCCAGTCCACCCAGCTGGTTATATATGTTTTCATTGGATGACATGTTTTTTGGCCATTAACAAAACACAATAGTGGACCTTACTTCAGGATTTGTGGTTGTGTCATTTTGATAGAAGTTGCTTCTAGTCAGTGGGGCCATTATAAGTTAAATGTGGGATCACTCATGATATTTAGTGCTACACAGTTCTGCACTGGTAGTGCCAACAACTGCTTGTGCTTATCCTTTGTGCCTCAAATTGAGTGCATCACATGAGGCAGCAGAAGTGTAAAGTTGCAAACACACTTATCATTGTAGGTCCAATGATGTCCTCACAGAGTCCAACACCCACATTGACTTCTGCTACAAGGTTGGCTGTGACATCTGGCCAGGGACCAAACACTGGGCAGGTGCTGCACCATGGTAAGTAAACCCAAGAATAATGTACCTGAATGCTCATGAAATGTGCTTTTAATCTCCACTGTATGTTGTATGTGTTGTACAACACTGTTGTCCTGCATCACAATATGCTTCTACATGGCATTTAACCACAAACCAGATCACACCATGGTGGCTACTCAAAGGATGACACAAAATGTGTGCCAAGTGAGTACAGAATGGACATAAAATACTGCAAAGTGTCATATGAAGTGTCCTACAAACAACTGAATTGTAATTCAATGATATTGAAAACTTACAAAAACTTACCTTCCTTGTGGATTACGCCGCCATCGCCAAGAGTCACGGGGAGCCAATTACCCAGCAAGAGCTACCGAGTGGAGTGATTAGCGTCGCCGCCCCGGGACTTCAACTCCCGGCTGTCCCAGCGGCGGCGCGTAATCCCGACGCAGCGCCAGCGCCAAGAGGCGTGCATAAGTATCGCTGAGGCCGGCGGAGCAGGGGGGAACAAAAACGTACCTTCCTTGTGGATTACGCCGCCATCGCCAAGAGTCACGGTGAGCCAATTACCCAGCAAGAGCTACCGAGTGGAGTGATTAGCGTCGCCGCCCCGGGACTTCAACTCCCGGCTGTCCTGGCGGCGGCACGTAATCCCGACGCAGCGCCAGCGCCGGGAGGCGTGCATAAGTATCGCTGAGGCCGGCGGAGCAGGGGGGAACAAAAACTTACCTTCCTTGTGGATTACGCCGCCATCGCCAAGAGTCACGGGGAGCCAATTACCCAGCAAGAGCTACCGAGTGGAGTGATTAGCGTCGCCGGCCCGGGACTTCAACTCCCGGCTGTCCCAGCGGCGGCGCGTAATCCCGACGCAGCGCCAGCGCCAGGAGGCGTGCATAAGTATCGCTGAGGCCCGCTTTGCGGGACGAGCGCGGGACGCGCCGGGCGTAGTCCGGGCCAAGGCCGGGCCCGTTTAAGCCCGTTAAAGACCGGGTAAGACTGGACTGGGCCCCCCCTCTTACATTTGCCCATGGACTGTTGTGCTGTCCTACGCTTCATGTTATATTGTTGTCACAACTGTTTAACCGATAATTGTTTTGCGATTTGGTAGCCCATATTGCAATATTCATGGTATGATGCCCAGGGGTAGTAGGAGCAAAACTGCACATGGGGCGGCACATGTATCTGGTCCAATTGACCAATACATTACCAGGGCTAATGAGGCGTAGGGTCTCTCTAGATTTGGCCCTAGCCAAGCGATCATCAATAGGCCCTTTAGCATTAGCCAAGTCACCTTCAAACCTAAATGAGATTAGGCCGCTAATTGAAGTACAAGTTGAAACACATAGCGTGCCAAATGTGGTCGATCTCTCGGCATCTCTGGCTCTCTCGGATATGCTATTAAGCAAGGAGCTTGAGAGGACGCCTGAACTTTTTATGAGCCCGAGGCAGGAGGTCCCCAATATTGAGCATTTAAGGGGGAAAAGGGAGGGTGTTATCCCAAGAGGAAAAAAGCCTAAGGGAGCCAAGAAATGTAAATCCAATAAAAAACCTTCCACTATTCATACGCCAAGCAAAACTGTACCTACACAGAGCGGCACAATAATTATAGCAACGGATAAATCAACCCTTCCCTTGAACCCAACTAATCCTAGTGAGCCCGGTAGCTTGGGTGAGGATTGCAAAGTTTGCGAGGCAAATAAACAATTACTACTTAGGATAGAAGAACTCATTAAAATCTATATGCAACCCATTGAACTATCTCTTTCAAATATTGTTAAGCAGATAGCTTCCCTGAATGCATCTTCTAAGAATCAGACGGGTGCTGGCTTGGCTAAACCAGGGCAGCCAAAAACAAATAGTATAAACCTAACGGCGGAGTCGAAAGCTCCAACAGCACCCTCTAATGAACCAAACACAAAAACAAAGCCGCCGCCTGCCGCATTTCAGAAGGTTACAGAGCCACCTAAATCCCCAGTCCTCTTCGATAACACGAAAGCTATATCATCTAAGCCACCGGAGTCACTGCATAACATTGATAAGAATAGGGGTGAGAGCGGACACACTATACATTTACCATTAGAAGCAGACCCATATGTTGTAATTATGACCGGAGTTCCCGAGCTAAGACCAAATATAGAGGAACCGACATGGTCCTTAAAAAACAAGATACAGCATTGGCTCGCTATTAACAGACCACTTACACTCCATTGCGGTAGCAGGATCTTAATGGTGCGCAGGGTGCCCTGGTTAGGAAACGAGAAGAAAAAGACTCGGGGGGATTGCGTTATAGTCAACTTTGACGACTCGCTTACGGCTGACTATATTTGCCGCCGGGGCTTATGGGCAAAGAATGATGGAATAGAGACGAGAAGGCTCTCGTTCTTTTACCCCCCTTTAAATCATTGCACTGTTACCCCGGATAGGAGCAGGTTGCAAGCAAAGAATTGGGATAGAAGAAGGGAGTGGGATTATTGGCCCGGTTATGAGGTTAGAGACACAGCTCCTTTTGCAGGCTGGAGAGGCATACCAGTTGATAATAGATTTACCTGCTTAGAAGCAGTGGATTGACCATTATCGGGCATAGGATATGCCCCTGAGGGCATTGAACATACCAGTCCCAAACCTCTACAATTTACAGCTAGCTCTATGACCAATAAAACCATAGATAATAACTATATAACCTCAATCTTGCAGACAATCGATCAAGATATCTTGCAGGTTACAGCTCCATGCCCTTGCCCCATTTCTGTTTCCGGGCTTAATCCGACACAGTCTATGCCCCTTATTGACTCTACGTCTCCTGTTGCACTCTTGCCCTTTACTGAATATTCGGGGCCTCAAGATAGCGATGCTTATGTTTCCAGGGGTACCCTAAAGCTCTTAAGCTGGAATTTAGCAGGCATCCAAAGGAAATTGTGCTTACCAGAATGGAATGCCTTAGTGGAAGCGCATAAGATTTGTTTGTTTCAGGAGACTTGGAGCTTAGAACCACTTCATCGTCTTGGGTACGTTACATACTTTGTCCCTGCAGTACTTCCCAGAAACGGGAAGGGTCGTCCCTCGGGAGGCCTTCTCATTTGGGTAAGCATTGCCTTAAACTGTTGTATAAAGCCTAAGCAAATTAATAGCCCTGACATTTTAGGAATTTCTCTGAGAGCCCCTTATAGGGGTTTAATCCTTGATTTGTTCAATATTTATGTTAGAGGCACTAAATATGGGTCTACGTCCCCGATAGTGACTACTCTCGAAACGGTGCTTAGAGAAAATTCAGCTGGTGCCCAAGTCCTGGTTGCAGGAGATTTTAATTGCACCTACGAGCCTCTCACAACAAATGATACTTTAGACCCGGGCGAGGATAATGTCAGATGGGGCATCCCAGCCCTAACTATCCCTCCGATTAAAAAATGGTCTCAAAGAGCGATCCAGCTGAATGCTCTAACGTTGGAGTTTGGTTTAAGAGCCACTAATGGCCGTACAAGTTCAGACCCCATGGGCGCTGCCACATTCAATAGAGTCAATCATACCTCAAGGATTGACTACATCCTGTTAGATTTTGCACTCTGGGGTTTGGTACAGGATATGGTAGTCTTACCTACTGCCGAAAGCGACCATAACTCGCTTTCTTTGTCTCTTAGGAATCCTTGGCCCAATAAAATAACCAAAGTGTCTTCTAAGCAAGCTCACAAAATTTCTGTCTCCTCCTGCGGGAGACGGTTGAAGTGGAATCTGGTTTCAGCTGATGAAATCAAACTTAACACTATCAATGCGATGCTTACAGCCTCACAAATGGAGTTGGATAACATTGATCTGGCACCCCCACTTTTTGGAAGTGTCACATCCATTTTTGAGGGAACACTTAGGTCTATTGGGAAGGTATTTTTGAAAAAGGAGGGCGTGGGTAAGAAAACGGTAATTCGGAATCCAAGGGGTAAGCACGAATGGTATACATCTGCATGTAGGCATGCAAAAACTCTTTTGATTGGGGCTATCAAAAACAAATCTCAAGTAAGGATACAGGAAGCTAGGAATAACTACAAACAAACCCTGGCAAGTGCGAGAAAGGAGTGGGAAGAAGAGTACTGGCGCACCTTAAAAGTGGCAAGCTCTGGGAAAGATTCAAGGCGCTTCTGGGATGTTATTAGAACTAAAAACAGACCAGATAGCGACCTTATAACATGTAATATCACCAGTCAAATGTGGGTTAATCACTTTTCCAAATTGTATACTCGCCAAACTGGTGATATTACCACTACTATCCCCAACGATGAACCTGGTTGGGAGGTGGTTTTAGTTAATCCTGACCTTCCAACAAAAAGAGTAGAGCATGTTATTGGTATCATTGATACTACTATGCTTCAACAGGATTGGGAGGTAGTTTTAGCAGATTCTGATTTCTCCCTAAAAGAAGTAAAGTACGCCATTAGTACCATCATGCCCCAAAAGGCGCCTGGCCCAGATGGTATCCCCGGGGATCTGCTACATTCAGATATCCCAAATTGGGGGAAATTCATTCATTGTTTGCTTATTGCTATTAGTAGGGGTGCACCGATTCCTACATCTTGGAAAGGGGCGGAGGTTGTTCCTATCTTTGAAAAGGGGGCCAGGGACGACCCATCGAATTATAGACCCATAAGCCTGCTGGACATAACTCAAAAGGTAGTCGGTAAGGTGTTGCTGCTTAGACTGTCACAATGGATTAGCGAAAACAACATCCTTTCTGGCTACCAGGCAGGTTTTAGAACAGGCACTGGCACAATTGAACAAGTTTTTAGATTGTTGCTAGTGTACTGGAAGGTGGTGGTCATAGGCAAGGGCAATCTCTATCTCGCGTTTATCGACTTAAAGACTGCCTTTGACCTTGTACCTAGGGAGACCCTCTGGAGAGTCCTTGCTGATATGGGGATACCCCATTACATTTTACTGCTAATTGTAAGGCTCCACAAAAATACCTTTGCCCAGATCAGATGGGGTATAGAGGGAGAGAAAACTAGCAGAATCCCGGTAGAGAGGGGGGTTCGCCAGGGATGTGTCCTAGCTCCCACCCTTTTTTCTTTGTATGTCAACGGTGTGGTTGAGCATCTGTTGAAAGATCCTTCAGATGAACCATCCCTGGCGGGGGAGCGTGTCCCTATCCTCCTCTTTGCGGATGATATGCTCTTATTGTCTAAATCCCCAATGGGCCTGCAAAAGCTGCTTAATAACTTCCAGTCTTTTTGTGCAGAATGGGGCCTGGTAATTAATACTGACAAAACGAAATATCTTGTGATGAATCCCCCCAAAAAATCTGTGCGTCCCCCAAAGTTGAACGCTGTACCTCTGGGGAGGGTGGATGTATTTGATTACCTAGGCATCCGTTTGTCCCACAATATGCAGTGGGCTCCCCACTTATGCAAAATGCTGCTAGCCCATAAGAGGGTAACAGGGGCTCTTTTGAAGGAGCAGTGCTCCTGTTCAATTAGACCTATAGCCCCTGTTATTGAAATCTATGCAGCAAGGGGAGTCAGCTCTGCTCTCTATGGGGCTGAACTGTGGGGCTCATGCAACACTAGTGAATTGTCAAGATCTGAGAGAAAGTTCTGCAGGGCCATTATGTCACTTTCCCAAGGTACCCCTATGATTCCACTAATGTTTGATTTAGGTTGTCGTCCCATTAGTGATTTGGCAAAGTTTCGACCTCTTCTTTTATGGGCTCGTCTGTGGCGAGTTCCGGAGCTAGCAAAATATGCTAAAGGCCTCTCTGAAGTAATGTCACTCCCCGGGTGGCATAGGATAAAGTGGTTGAGAGACATGAAAGCCCTCCTGTGCAATTTGGGTCTAAGTGCAGCTTGGGATAATAGGTCTTCCCCCCCAAAAGCAACACTTAAGAGTTTATACTGGAACTGGATTGCAACCCAATGGATCACTAATGGTGCATTGGGTAGACTCACGGAGGACTTTCTGAAATTCAAGGACTTGCCGATCCGGGAATTATATTTAGACATTATCGAGAGACCTTTTGACAGGACCATTTATTTTAAATTCAGGTCCGGGACTCTTCCACTTCATGCTTTTACATCTCGGTGGAAACCCCCAGCTCAGACCACAGAATTTTGCCCCTTTTGTACATCTAGACAAGAGTCCGTGGCACATTTTTTGTTTGAATGCCAGGAGTATGTACACCCAAGAAGTAGATGGCTCAAGCAATTGTGTCGCTCGTTAGGAACCAGGCATCACATTGAGGCACTACGTATTTTAATGTCGGATTGTCGCCCTTTGTATGCTTGTGCCCTATCAAAATTTTTATCATGGGCTTGGTGTATCAGAAGCAAAAGGCTTAAAGGAAATGCTTAATTTGTTTTTTAATAATTATTTATGATGTGGGCTTTTTTACTGAAATAGTAGGTTTTTAAGGTTAAATGTAATCAAATTCTTTTTAATTGTGAAGCTTTTATGATAAGTTTTTATCGAAATAAAGCCTTTGACTGACTGACTGATATTAAAACTCTCTTGCAAAATATCAATGGTGAAATCATATTGAAATTGGTGTGGATGAGGCTCGCACTGATGCAAGTTGTGTTCTTTTGAGATGGGTGTATGGGCTGCTAATGTGAGTCTTCTGGAATGAATTTTTCAAATAACTTGGCTGAAAAGCACAACGCAAATCCAGTGTAGGCGGCACCTACGAGCCTCTCACAACAAATGATACTTTGGACCTGGGCGAGGATGATGTCAGATGGGGCATCCCAGCCCTAACTATCCCTCCGATTAAAAAATGGTCTCAAAGAGCGATCCAGCTGAATGCTCTAACGTTGGAGTTTGGTTTAAGAGCCACTAATGGCCGTACAAGTTCAGACCCCATGGGCGCTGCCACATTTAATAAAGTCAATCATACCTCAAGGATTGACTACATCCTGTTAGATTTTGCACTCTGGGGTTTGGTACAGGATATGGTAGTCTTACCTACTGCCAAAAGCGATCATAACTCGCTTTCTTTGTCTCTTAGGAATCCTTGGCCCAATAAAATAACCAAAGTGTCTTCTAAGCAAGCTCACAAAATTTCTGTCTCCTCCTGCGGGAGACGCTTGAAGTGGAATCTGGTTTCAGCTGATGAAATCAAATTTAACACTATCAATGCGATGCTTACAGCCTCACAAATGGAGTTGGATAACATTGATCTGGCACCCCCACTTTTTGGAAGTGTCACATCCATTTTTGAGGGAACACTTAGGTCTATTGGGAAGGTATTTTTGAAAAAGGAGGGCGTGGGTAAGAAAACGGTAATTCGGAATCCAAGGGGTAAGCACGAATGGTATACATCTGCATGTAGGTATGCAAAAACTCTTTTGATTGGGGCCATCAAAAACAAATCTCAAGTAAGGATACAGGAAGCTAGGAATAACTACAAACAAACCCTGGCAAGTGCGAGAAAGGAGTGGGAAGAAGAGTACTGGCGCACCTTAAAAGAGGCAAGCTCTGGGATAGATTCAAGGCGCTTCTGGGATGTTATTAGAACTAAAAACAGACCAGATAGCGACCTTATAACATGTAATATCACCAGCCAAATGTGGGTTAATCACTTTTCCAAATTGTATACTCGCCAAACTGGTGATATTACCACTACGATCCCCAACGATGAACCTGGTTGGGAGGTGGCTTTAGTTAATCCTGACCTTCCAACAAAAAGAGTAGAGCATGTTATTGGTATCATTGATACTACTATGCTTCAAAAGGATTGGGAGGTAGTTTTAGCAGATTCTGATTTCTCCCTAAAAGAAGTAAAGTACGCCATTAGTACCATCATGCCCCAAAAGGCTGTGGAAATATGGATTTTTCTGATCAGTTATGTCCCCTATCTTGGACCCCAACGGTTCCATGTATGAATCACAAGTACATGTATGTCCCCTCCAGTTCCAGTTATGAAGACGCAAACACATGTGCGTCCACCGTCAACATGTCCTCTGTCAGATCCGCCATGAATAGGCCGGATATTCTATTCCTAAGTATGAAAGGCCACCGACTTTATATGGTTCACTTATGCCATTTTGCAGTCCAGGCAAGTAGGCCCTGATTCTGTCATCGAACTCTTCTTGCCTTCTGCCTCTGAAAGCTCCAGTCTGAGCCTGCATCTGTGACCATGAACTTTGTCTCATTCCCTGTGCGGCTCCCGAAGCCTGACATCAGCCTATTCTCTGCCAAGAACTGTATTTCACCTTCGAATTATCTGCTTCCCCCTCAGCCGATGCATTCCTGCCTAGTAGTTTAAGTAAACATTCTTCCAGTTACCGAGCAAAGGGCCCGGCTTCTCTGCCCTTATGCAAGTAATTCATAGTCCTGTTACCATGGAATATTTCTACCCCCTCGCATTTAGTGTAGACACTTAGACGCTTGTACACGCACGCACAGTCAGTATAGAATAGATTTTGTTCGAGAGTCCTTCTTTTGTGGATAACATAGTTCTTTAAACATAGGATGTTAGATATGATTTGGGATTAGGTTGACTTGACCCCCCAGACTTCTTGTCTCCACATGTAGAGCTAAATGTCAAGTCCCCTTCACCCCCTAGTTGCACGTCAATCACACGTCATACTGCTGCGCGCGCAACTATGCCAAGTATAATCTTATAGATCCACCTATATATGACATCATAACCAATTATGTTTCTGTTTTACTCCTCATTATGCCCATTTTTGGTTACGCAGGTGGATCGTCATTTTCCTTATCAATTGTTACGCCTACCGCATTCGCTTCATTGTAATGTATGTTCTATAAAAGTCATTTCTTGTCAATAATGTATGTACTTCACTTCCTGAACCTCCGTGGTGATGGAACTTGGAGCAACCGATTATAATCGATTATTGGAATAAAGCCCATTCCGAACCTCTAATGCCACGGATTCTGCCTCTTATTTACTGAGCTATTTTATTATGTTTCCGTATCAAATTAAGTCCCGGTAAAGGAATTTTATTTACCACATAAATGGCGCCCGAATAGGGACACTTTCTCATCTCACGCGCCGGCGGTGAGTTGCAGGCCCGGTCTCCTGCCACAGCTGGACGGACAATTACGCGTACCAGCAGGATTTCCTGTATCTCCCTCCGGTCAAGCGGGGGCGACTGAGGCTGCGATCAACACCCAGACGAGTTGGTGAGAAGTGCGAAGTATCCCGACCAGAGCCTAGCTGAGAGAGCAAGATCCGAGGTATACAGAGGCCCACCAGTTCCCGAAGTCCCGAGTCGAGTCCAGTTTCCGCAGTGTTCGAGTCGAGTCCAGTCCGGTTCAAGTTCAAGTTCAGTTTCCGAGGCCTTCCGTTTCCGAAGCTACCCGGTGAGTACCATTACTGGGGAGGCTTTCTGACGTGCACATAGGTTGTGCCGGTCAAGACGGGTTTGGGTACACAAATCCGGTCTGCACTGTTTTAGCAGTGTATCTGTACTGTTTAGCAGTATATCTAGTATATCAAGTATAAGAAAATTCAGAATAATTCAGTTAATGTCGAGTATTATGTTTAGTGATTAAGTTTGCCTTAGACCATTATTGTTATTAATTGTTCAGGTAAATGTTAAATGTTAAATGTTTCAAGTACGTTCTGCATATTGTGGTATGAATGACTGTTCATTATCGTGTTTACTGTATTAAGTCTGTTCAAAATCAAGTATCAGGTCAGTTGGTCAAAATCAAGTATAAGGTCAGTTCTCAATATGCCGCTCTTTTCGAAACTAAGACAGATCACAACAAGAAAAGGGGTACTCGAAGAAGCCGTTCCTATTCCTCCTAGGGACACTCCAGGGTACTTCATGTATCATAAACATGGCTTAGACGCTATATTATTTCTTGATTTATGGGTAGACTACACCAAGGAATTACCAGGAAGTCAGAGGTGGCCCACAGCGGGAACCTGGGATGCAGAGTGCATCATGAAAGTAGAGGAAGAGTTATGGAAAAGGAAAGTCAGACAGTCACAGAAAGACGCCGTTGAGTTATGGCGTAAAGAATCTCATAGACGTACAGAAAAAGCCCTCCGACAGGAAGAGAGAAATAGAGAGAATTCAAATAAAGTACGAGAAAACCTATTAATTGAAGAAGGTACAAGAGTAAAATCAGAACAAGTAGACAGACAAAGAAATGCCCTTATGAATGGTATGTATCCCCTTCTGGCCGAAGGATTACCTAAGGCTACTCCGGAGATACCGAAAGACTTGCCACCCCCGTTATTCCCAATAAAGGTACATCCTAAGGGGCATCCTAGAACCGCAGAAGATGTTTTTCTTTCTTCATATTTAGATGACGCAGCTCCCGAGTATGCTAATTCCGCCCCACATAGACCGCCTGCCAGGGAGGTTCAACGCCAAGATCCAGTACCCGTATCTCTACAGCAACAAGTCCTGACACAAGTTCCGGCAAGCACATCTGTTTCTACATCTGTTCCTATAACCACTTCTATAGCTGTGTCCACACCTATAGTTGCTGTATCGCGTTCAACGAATCCTTTCACGCCCGATACCCCAGATGGGGCTACGGGAGGTGCTACCAACATTTTCTCTACGCCACCCAGAATAAATAAACTTACCTTTCAGGAGTCAGCACATTCACGTACCCCCAAACTCATAAACGCCCGTACGCTTAAGGAACTTCTTGTAGATTGTAGATACGACCCTGTGCCCGGCAAAGAGGACGAAATGATCATGGCATCATTACGTATCAGAAGAGCCGCGGTGTATTTAGGGAAGTTACCAGGAATGACTACGCATCTAGACAATATATATCATTTTGTTCAAACAGGGCGAGATTCTGAATGTATTAACAGAGCTATGGAATACCAGAAAGTGGAGATACAGGGGGAACTGTTACGTTTCCTCATAAATTGCGTGATCAGAAATCAAGACCGACCAGGGGTAGACCCGGAAGCAATGCAAATTCTTACCAGATGGAGTCAGAATATATCAGAAGGAAGACATGATAAGCAAAATTGTATAATAGCAATGTGCCGAAAGATCCGTAAAGAAATAGAACGCCTGCACGAAGAAAGATTAACGGTAGACCAGTTCGAACTAAACGAAGAAGAAGGATCAGGACTGCCCGCAGGACAGTCAGACACCATAGCCTATGTAGGAAGAGGAAGATCTTGTAATAGTAATAGATGTCTTATTGACCCGATACGTCCGATATGTCCAGGAAATAACAGGAATTTCCCAACACCCATAGTTCATATAAGGTCTAACGAGCATTCATTCCAAGCCGCTGACAAATTACTCCGAGAACGAAGGGGTTATCATTTCCTCGATTCTATGGATGAACAAGAATTAGCCAGGTCAGCCGTTCATTGGGTTGACAGTCCCGGAAAGTATGGTGATGATACAGTAGCACACACGTTTTTGAATCTCACCCCAGATGAACAGCGTTTAGCTGGGATTTATATGATTCAACAACTCCTTATACTATATCAGAGTCAACATTCGGACCCTGGTCCCTTACCTGATATATTGACTGAATTACTAATGAATAGATGGAGAGGTTCAGGTATTAAATTAATTAAAGAAATACTAGAATCAAGAAAGCAGTATATTCTTTCTGTATGTCCAGAACACGTCTCACTACCCATTAAGGAAAGAACCACGTATTACATGGACAGACAGAATCCTTTACGAGAAGTACACCCAATAAAGGGCGAGGACAATGAGTTTAAACGCGTATTTGTATACACGCCCATATCGAAAATAGAATTGTTAGAAATGAAGAAAGTGGTACCCAGTCATGACAAAGACCCAGCGGGTTTTCACCGAGAAATTAAAGACATGTTACTCATGGGAGAGTATACCTATCCCGACATTATGACAATACTGAAGGTATTGATGCCTGCTGGCATTTACGAAAAACTCAGGGAAAAAGAGTGGGAGGTAGGAGACCAAAAGATAGAATGGTCAGCATTAGAAGCAGAAGAAAGGGCCCGAACTGCAGGAGCAGGACTTGGGGATAAAACTAAAGCACTACCAGGTTTACTAGTACAGGTACTGCCACGTTTATTAACTACAAAAAAGGAAGATTGGGGTACTATTTCAGCCTGCAAACAGAAGCAAGATGAAGACACTAGTGATTACTATGCCCGATTTGAAAAATGTTTTGGTATAAATAGTGGCATAAAAGCAAGTAGCGAATCATACCCACATCTGTTTGTGACAAAATTAGTGGAAAATGCCTTGCCTCAAGTAAAGAACAGAGTATTAAAATTCGAGAGTACCTGGCAAAGTAACACCCCATCACAAATGTTACAAATGTTACAGTACCATCACAATAGAATTAGGGAGGAACAAGAACATGAACACAGACGCATGAAAGACACGAAAATGAAAATGCTAGTTTCTCAGACAGTTCCAGCTGAAGGACATAAAAAGGGTATGACACATTCCGGTGATTCAACAGGACCTATAAAAGGGACATGCAATTATTGTAAAAAGCCAGGTCATTACGTACACGATTGTCCAGTTTTGAAACATAATATCAGCATAGGTAAAACACAAGAAAGACCACGGCCACCTAGACAGGACCAGAATGAACAAGGAGCTCCGCAGCATGCACAGTCCATGCCAGCTTCACAACAGTCTATACAGTTTGTGCCAGCTGCACCAGCGCTGCCTGTTGCTGCCACACAAACCACGACACGACAACTGTACCAGACCGCACAGTACGACTATCCTGATTATCAACGATACGCATGAACAAGCCTAGAGAGGGAAGTTGACTTACCCCTTATCGAGGTCCCTGTAGACCAAGAAGGACCTTATGTACATAGTAAATTATTAGGCCAAGATAGAAAATTTTTACTCGATACAGGGGCAAGTCGAACAACTATAAAACGTAGTGAAGTTCCAGGGGCACCCCTCTCAGGCTCACAGAATATTTCCCTTGGTTTTTCAGGAAAACCTATTGTTAATGAAGTGTCACAACCTCTGCCACTTACGATAGGACCTTTGACCCGAACTACAGATTTATTGCTTACTAAATCATGTCCAGAAAACTTGTTAGGAATAAAAACACTGAAAGCTCTAGGAGCTATAATATGTTGTTCTCCGGAAGGAGTAAGATTGTTTTTGCGTGATTTTAAAGGTCACTATGTATCTAGAGACATGGATCCCCGACTGCAGACTTTACCTACACATCTATGGGCACAAGGCCCTACTGATGTTGGTTGCATGAATATTACACCATATCGAGTCACATTAAAGACAGGAGTGGTGCTACCACGAATGCGACAATACAAGTTACCACCAGATGCTGTAGTGGCTTTGCTGCAAATCATTGACGAGCTCATTGCCCAAGGAGTAGTTGTGGAAACAGACTCCAATGTATGTAATTCACCGATAATTCCGATTCTTAAACGAACAGATCCAAAGGCCCCGCCAGTATATCGATTGGTTATTGATCTGCGCGAATTAAACAAGTGCATTGTGCCACAATTCCCTGTGGTCCCAGATATCTCGTCATTACTGACAGCCATTGATTCCGAAGCAACATTCTTTACTGTAATTGATCTCAAGAATGCTTTTTTCAGCGTCCCAATAGATCCGGAAAGCCAATATTTGTTCGGATTTAGTTTAAATGGACGTAGCTTTAAATTCTCACGCGCACCTCAAGGATTTACAGAAAGTCCCAGCATCTATAGCCAAGCACTGAAACGAGAACTTGACAGTATCCACATGCCAGTTAACACTGCCTTGCTTCAATATGTCGATGATCTGCTGATCACCGCGAGAAGCGAACCCGAATGTGAGAAAGCATCACTGACAGTTTTACAATTTCTAGCCGAAAAGGGGCACAAGGTGTCCCCTTCTAAGCTGCAATTCTGTGTCCAGCGAGTTGTTTATCTTGGACACTCGCTGTCCAAGGAGGGAAGGCAGCTTACACCCGACCGCATTCAGTTAATAGCTAACATGCCAATACCCAAGACACAAAAGGAAGTACGAGCTTTCATAGGTCTCACTTCATACTGTAGGCAGTGGATCCCTCAGTATGCATTTCTAGCAAAATCACTCATTCAGTTGACAACACAGGAGGCAGCCACATCGACTGTTCTCCCTTGGACTCAGGAACATACACAAGCTTTTGAAAGCTTAAAGAAAGCTTTATGTCAAGCACCTGTTTTAGCAACGCCATGTTACAGAAAACAGTTTACACTCTTTGTTACAGAACGCGAAGGTACTGCCTTGTCAGTACTCACACAGGAACAAGCAGGGGCACACAAACCATGTGCTTATTTTTCTAGTACATTAGATCCCGTAGCTCAGGCTTTGCCTGCATGCCTAAAATCAGTAGCAGCGACAGCTTTAGCAATCAGACAAAGCGATGCCATAGTGTTAGGACATCCTTTGACAGTTCAAGTGCCACACGCAGTAGAGGTTCTTGTAAATAGAACGCAAACGCAACACTTGACTATAGCACGACTTACAGGGTACGAACTTACATTGTTCCAGCCACATATAGAAATCAGACGCTGTAACACATTGAATCCTGCCACACTTTTGCCAGTAATCGGAACAGACCCACTAGCTCATGACTGTATTGAAGTTATTACAATCACGACGAAACCCAGACAAGACTTGACAGATGTTCCATTGTCAGATCCAGACCTGACGTTGTATGTAGATGGTTCATGTATGAGAACAAGTACAGGAGAATTAGTGGCCGCTTATGCAGTCACAACAGATACTGAAATCATTGAAACAAATCGCATAAATACCTTGTCAGCTCAAGCCGCAGAGCTCATCGCCCTGACACAAGCCTGTATTCAAGCCACAAATAAAAAAGTCAACATATACACGGATTCACGTTATGCATTCGGAGTTGTACATGACTTCGGCGTGCTGTGGCGAGAGAGAGGTTATTTAACTTCCCACGGTGCCCACATTCAGCACGGACCCCTCATTCATGCCTTATTAGATGCGATACATTTACCCACGGCAATATCAATTATGAAATGTAAAGCTCATACGAAAGTTACTGATATCATTTCTCAAGGCAATGATCTAGCCGACAGAACAGCTAAACAGACTGCTCAAACACAAACATCCGACATGACAAAGACAATAGTCCCGACGCCGACACATTGTATGACAGTTAAAGATCCTACTCTTGACGTAATTGATATACAGACACATGCTACACCAGACGAAATAAAGAAATGGACTGAATTAGGAGGGATTCAAACGGATCAAGGATGGATGATGAAGGAAAAATCTGTGTGGTTCCTTCCTGATTCAATGGTCCAAGTTATAATTAACAGTATACATAGTCCAGCGCATCTAGGAGAAAAAGCTATGCTAGACAGCATTCAACACATTTGGTTCAATAAACATTTACGAGCAGCAGCCAAACAAAAAGTCCGTACCTGTATGATCTGTTGCCAGTTCAACCCAGGAAAAAGCGTTCCCGTAGAACAGGGTGGATTTCAGCCTCCTGATCACCCTTTTGAAGTCCTCCAGATGGATTATATCCAGATGGAACGGTGTTGAGGATTCAAATATGTTCTCGTAGTTGTATGTGCTCTTTCCCGGTGGACAGAGGCATACCCGGTTTCAGATTACACTGCCCCGACTACTGCCAAACAGTTGGTTCGAGAATTCTTCCCACGATACGGTTTACCACGTGTTGTCTACTCAGATAACGGCCAGCCGTTCTCATCCGAATTAATGAAACACGTTTCACTTTTGTTAGGTTATCAGTGGAGATTCCACTGTGTCCGACACCCCGAGGCAGCAGGTCTCGTAGAAAGACATAATCAGATCCTGAAAATCAGATTGTCCAAAATATGCAGAGAAAAAGGCGTCGACTGGGTAGTAGCATTACCAGTTGCACTCTTTTACATGAGAATGGTAGCACACTCTCGAACAGGGCTATCCCCGTATGAAGTGATCTTTGGCAGACCACCAAATATGTGGGGGACGCCCATACCACGCAAAATAACTGATATTGACTGTAATATGCTGACAGATTACTTGGCTTCCTTGATGTCTGCACTACAATCTTGTCGTTCACAGGTAGCTGCAGCCTTTCCCGACAACACGGAGGTGAAACCCCATGACGTAGTTCCGGGTGATCTCGTATTTGTGAGAAATTTCGACCGAAAGACTCAGCTGGAGCCCAGGTGGAAGTCACCCAAGTTGGTCCTGCTGACCACAAGAACAGCCGTGAAGATCGAGGGCAGGAAAGGCTGGATTCATTCAAGTCATATCAAGAAATTTCATGGACTTCCTGCAGATGTAAATAGCCCACCTCGTGTGTCTTCACCAATTGACTCAAAACTACCTCTGGCTGAGGCCGACAGTAAGGAACTTTATAAACTAAAGCTTAGGTCCAACCAGTCGAGCAATTTGATTGTTTAAGTCCTCTCCAAGGTGAAGCGGTTGAATTGTCTCTGACATGTATCCCTTGGACCTAAATAGAGAAAGCACCCGGAAAATGTTGAAACGACAGGCGTATTGTAAATCACTGCGTAGCCACTGCATAGTGACATTATTAATCTTGTTTTTCTCGAGTCTTTTACTAATTACTGCAAGTATATTGTTGCACATATATTACCCTATTTCTAGACATGTTTACAATGTTACTGCTGAACATTCTTTTAGTGACTTACCCCCGCATGAATTGTCTTATAGACTTGCGCTGCGCAATAACACTTTCATTAGTAT
Organism: Triturus cristatus; assembly: GCF_964204655.1. Lineage (NCBI taxonomy): Eukaryota > Metazoa > Chordata > Amphibia > Caudata > Salamandridae > Triturus > Triturus cristatus. The sequence goes on from NC_140591.1 coordinate 507,752,805, forward strand.
GTTACATCATTCCCATCAGACTAGTAATGCCACTAATTGTTGGGTGTGTGGCCGACTCCCTCCCTATCAGAATTATGAAGGAGTCCTGCCTTTCTTCCCACATCCGTTTACACATAATGGATCCTGTGGAGCATGGTTTAGTTTAATCAATTCCATAGACTCAGACACAGCAGTTTACCAAGACCATTGGGTATGGGGAAACCTGAACCTAGTTTTACTCAAGGTCTGCTACCCTGACAAGGAGGGTCGCCCCAAAAGAACAGGAACTGATCTAGAAAATGAAGTATATGGATTAGGTAATTTTACACCTAATCTCATGATTCTAAATGTCGAATCCGAAGTTGAACTAGTCTTACCCACCATGTCAGTATTCCCAGCGAAGGGTGAATTGTGTGTAAGAAAGGTTGGTTCCATACATATGGGCCATAGTAAATGCACTACTATAGTAGAATTCAGTGATCAAGGCAAATCTTCATTTAGAGCTTCTCGCCACTCCTACTTTATATGTGGTCAGACCGCATATATGCGTCTACCTCTAGACTGGGATGGTACCTGCTACATTGCATTTCTTTTGCCACCTGTTTTTCTAGCTCCACCTGATTATCACAGAAACACTCATTTAGTACATAATAGGGTAAGGAGAGACCTCCCGATAGTCGATTACACTGAAACAGCATGGGAAAAATACACAGATTTCAATAAAGGTCTTTTTCCTTATATAGGTACTGTTACTAATAGTAAGCTGATTCGTAGGTTAACTAGAACCCTTGAAGCAGTAGTGAATGAAACTATTTCCGCTTTAGGCAATTTAACAGAAGAGCAGTCTGCTATGCGGATTGTTGTGCTTCAAAATCGTCTTGTCCTTGACGTCATCCTGGCTGATAGGGGCGGAGCTTGTAGGGTCATCGGATCAAGCTGTTGCATTTTCATACCAGAAAATTCGCCATCTGTATATAAAGCCATAACCCGCCTTCATAAGATTGTAAGCCAGATACACCAGAACCCAGGCACTTGGACTTGGTCCGGTTGGTTTTGGAGTGTATTATCTACCTTTGGATGGAAGGTCCTATCTTTCCTAGGTATTGGCCTTCTCATACTATTCAGTTGCTGTCTATGTCTACAATGTGGACCAGCGATCTGTGGTCTGTGTGCCACATCGTGTATTCCACCACCAAGATTTCATTCATCACGGAAGAAGAAAGAAGAACAAATGATGCTATATGAACAAATCAATGAATTGATGAAGATTGATATCTCTTAACGGGCAAGTAGGGGACAAGGAGGGAATGTGGAAATATGGATTTTTCTGATCAGTTATGTCCCCTATCTTGGACCCCAACGGTTCCATGTATGAATCACAAGTACATGTATGTCCCCTCCAGTTCCAGTTATGAAGACGCAAACACATGTGCGTCCACCGTCAACATGTCCTCTGTCAGATCCGCCATGAATAGGCCGGATATTCTATTCCTAAGTATGAAAGGCCACCGACTTTATATGGTTCACTTATGCCATTTTGCAGTCCAGGCAAGTAGGCCCTGATTCTGTCATCGAACTCTTCTTGCCTTCTGCCTCTGAAAGCTCCAGTCTGAGCCTGCATCTGTGACCATGAACTTTGTCTCATTCCCTGTGCGGCTCCCGAAGCCTGACATCAGCCTATTCTCTGCCAAGAACTGTATTTCACCTTCGAATTATCTGCTTCCCCCTCAGCCGATGCATTCCTGCCTAGTAGTTTAAGTAAACATTCTTCCAGTTACCGAGCAAAGGGCCCGGCTTCTCTGCCCTTATGCAAGTAATTCATAGTCCTGTTACCATGGAATATTTCTACCCCCTCGCATTTAGTGTAGACACTTAGACGCTTGTACACGCACGCACAGTCAGTATAGAATAGATTTTGTTCGAGAGTCCTTCTTTTGTGGATAACATAGTTCTTTAAACATAGGATGTTAGATATGATTTGGGATTAGGTTGACTTGACCCCCCAGACTTCTTGTCTCCACATGTAGAGCTAAATGTCAAGTCCCCTTCACCCCCTAGTTGCACGTCAATCACACGTCATACTGCTGCGCGCGCAACTATGCCAAGTATAATCTTATAGATCCACCTATATATGACATCATAACCAATTATGTTTCTGTTTTACTCCTCATTATGCCCATTTTTGGTTACGCAGGTGGATCGTCATTTTCCTTATCAATTGTTACGCCTACCGCATTCGCTTCATTGTAATGTATGTTCTATAAAAGTCATTTCTTGTCAATAATGTATGTACTTCACTTCCTGAACCTCCGTGGTGATGGAACTTGGAGCAACCGATTATAATCGATTATTGGAATAAAGCCCATTCCGAACCTCTAATGCCACGGATTCTGCCTCTTATTTACTGAGCTATTTTATTATGTTTCCGTATCAAATTAAGTCCCGGTAAAGGAATTTTATTTACCACAAGGCGCCTGGCTCAGATGGTATCCCCGGGGATCTGCTACGTTCAGATATCCCGAATTGGGGGAAATTCATTCATTGTTTGCTTATTGCTATTAGTAGGGGTGCACCGATTCCTACATCTTGGAAAGGGGCGGAGGTTGTTCCTATCTTTAAAAAGGGGGCCAGGGACGACCCATCGAATTATAGACCCATAAGCCTGCTGGACATAACTCAAAAGGTAGTCGGTAAGGTGTTGCTGCTTAGACTGTCACAATGGATTAGCGAAAACAACATCCTTTCTGACTACCAGGCAGGTTTTAGAACAGGCACTGGCACAATTGAACAAGTTTTTAGATTGTTGCTAGTGTACTGGAAGGTGGTGGTCATAGGCAAGGGCAGTCTCTATCTCGCGTTTATCGACTTAAAGACTGCCTTTGACCTTGTACCTAGGGAGACCCTCTGGAGAGTCCTTGCTGATATGGGGATACCCCATTACATTTTACTGCTAAGTGTAAGGCTCCAAGAATATTCCTGTGCCCAGATCAGATGGGGTATAGAGGGAGAGAAAACTAGCAGAATCCCGGTAGAGAGGGGGGTTCGCCAGGGATGTGTCCTAGCTCCCACCCTTTTTTCTTTGTATGTCAACGGTGTAGTTGAGCATCTGTTGAAAGATCCTTCAGATGAACCATCCCTGGCGGGGGAGCGTGTCCCTACCCTCCTCTTTGCGGATGATACGCTCTTATTGTCTAAATGCCCAATGGGCCTGCAAAAACTGCTTAATAACTTCCAGTCTTTTTGTGCAGAACGGGGCCTGGTAATTAATACTGACAAAACGATATATCTTGTGATGAATCCCCCAAAAAAATCTGTGCGTCCCCCAAAGTTGAACGCTGTACCTCTGGGGAGGGTGGATGTATTTGATTACCTAGGCATCCGTTTGTCCCACAATATGCAGTGGGCTCCCCACTTATGCAAAATGCTGCTAGCCCATAAGAGGGTAACAGGGGCTCTTTTGAAGGAGCAGCGCTCCTGTTCAATTAGACCTATAGCCCCTGTTATTGAAATCTATGCAGCAAGGGGAGTCAGCTCTGCTCTCTATGGGGCTGAACTGTGGGGCTCATGCAACACTAGTGAATTGTCAAGATCTGAGAGAAAGTTCTGCAGGGCCATTATGTCACTTCCCCAAGGTACCCCTATGATTCCACTAATGTTTGATTTAGGTTGTCGTCCCATTAGTGATTTGGCAAAGTTTCGACCTCTTCTTTTATGGGCTCGTCTGTGGCGAGTTCCGGGGCTAGCAAAATATGCTAAAGGCCTCTCTGAAGTAATGTCACTCCCTGGGTGGCATAGGATAAAGTGGTTGAGAGACATGAAAGCCCTCCTGTGCAATTTGGGTCTAAGTGCAGCTTGGGATAATAGGTCTTCCCCCCCAAAAGCAACACTTAAGAGTTTATACTGGAACTGGATTGCAACCCAACCGATCACTAATGGTGCATTGGGTAGACTCACGGAGGACTTTCTGAAATTCAAGGACTTGCCGATCCGGGAATTATATTTAGACATTATCGAGAGACCTTTTGACAGGACCCTTTATTTTAAATTCAGGTCCGGGACTCTTCCACTTTATGCTTTTACATCTCGGTGGAAACCCCCAGCTCAGACCACAGAATTTTGCCCCTTTCGTACATCTAGACAAGAGTCCGTGGCACATTTTTTGTTTGAATGCCAGGAGTATGTACACCCAAGAAGTAGATGGCTCAAGCAATTGTGTCGCTCGTTAGGAACCAGGCATCACATTGAGGCACTACGTATTTTAATGTCGGATTGTCGCCCTTTGTATGCTTGTGCCCTATGAAAATTTTTATCATGGGCTTGGTGTATCAGAAGCAAAAGGCTTAAAGGAAATGTTTAATTTGTTTTTTAATAATTATTTATGATGTGTGCTTTTTTACTGAAAAAGTAGGTTTTTAAGGTTAAATGTAATCAAATTCTTTTTAATTGTGAAGCTTTTATGATAAGCTTTTTATCGAAATAAAGCCTTTGACTGACTGACTGATATTAAAACTCTCTTGCAAAATATCAATGGTGAAATCATATTGAAATTGGTGTGGATGAGGCTCGCACTGATGCAAGTTGTGTTCTTTTGAGAAGGGTGTATGGGCTGCTAATGTGAGTCTTCAGGAAGTGATTTTTTCAAATAACTTGGCTGAAAAGCACAACGCAAATCCAGTGTAGGCGGCAACCATCAAAACTGCTCAACTTACCCACAATGTGGGATCCTAGTGAAATGTTGTATTTTGCTTGCCTCTTCTTTTACTGTATTCACCTATATAAGTGAGTGGTTGACATATGAGGTTAGGATGTCTGCTGTACAAGACATCATCCGTTTTCAGCTAAGTACTATCATGATGTTGGAAATGGAGTATGTGAACAGAGGTCACTCAAAAGATGGACATAACAAATGTGTGATCTCTCACTCCAACCAGAGCTTTGTGACTTCATGGGTAGAAAGCACAAATGAGCCACATTATGTACCTGACTATTGCACATCTCACACATGAACTCTGCAATGCAATGTTTGAGCTGATGTGCAAATGTGAAATTGGTCAGCCTGGTGACCGAAAGTCTTAAAATTAGGATTTTTATCAATTTAGTAGTCCTAAGTTTAGGACTCCTAAGTTTAGGACTCCTAAATGCCTTCTGTGAATACCGAAAGTCTTAAAATTAGGATTTTTCTCAGTTTAGTAGTAGTATAGTTAGGACTCCTAACTTTAGGACTCCTAAATGCCTTCTGTGAATACCGAAAGTCTTAAAATTAGGATTTTTCTCAATTTAGTAGTCCTAAGTTTAGATTTAGGACTACTAAATTGAGAAAAATCCTAATTTTAAGACTTTCGGTATTCACAGAAGGCATTTAGGAGTCCTAAAGTTAGGACTCCTAACTTCTGTGAATACCGAAATGAGTAAGTGCCTTCTGTGAATACCAAAATGAGTAAGTGCCTTCTGTGAATACCAAAATGGTAGTAAGTTTAGGATTTTGTCTTAAGTTAGTTCTGTGAATCGGGCCCTAGGACTTTAGATTACCCTGGACGAAACTCTGCAACATAAATCCTGGATCTTCGACTTTCTATCCTGACTAGAAGACTGAAGAAATCTCCCTTGGGGTCAAGGAGTGACTCCCCTGCTTGGCAGGCACCAAAGAAGCAACTGACCGGTCTGCATCGCTGAAGCTCCCACCGGACGCCAAAGTCTTTACCAGAGGTGGATTTCCAGACTTCCCCAAGGCTACCCTGAGTCCACTGCAAAGCTGAGGCCCGTGGCTATTGTGGGTGACATGGAATCGTGACCCGTGGACATTGTGATCTTTTGCAGCAACAGCATCTTCTTGGGCTTCCTCAAAGTTGTGCTTTGGGCTCCGAGTAGCCCCAGCCTTGAGCCCCTCCTGCACCGAAGATTGCTGGCCTCAACTCCAAGAGTGACTCGTGGGCCATTTTCAAGTGCGACCGCTCGAGGCTCCTTTGCGATCACTAGCCCGTTGGCTAGCAGGTCCCCACAAAGGCAACTCCTCTTCTACTTGGGCTTTCCTGGTTGCTCCAGATGTGCCCTGACTTACCCTCACTGGGTGAGTCCCTCAGACCTTGCTGGTCTGCACTGCAGTCCTTTCTCTGAATTCCAGTGACTTGCCGTTGCCAAGGCTTGTTGATTCCAATCTGGTCGCCGACACCGCAGAACTCGACAGACTTTGTGGCACAGCTGGAATCCAGCTTGTGGACTTCATCGACACCTCCTGCACCTCGTGGCTGAAGAGTCAAGACACCCATCAACTCACCTGAAGCACCCGACATCTGTGGGCATTGTCCCATCCTGCCATCGGTCACTGGCTAGTGACCAAGACTCTGTCCCCTCTGCTTTCAGGTCCCTTCCATCCTAGATCCAGGCTTGGATCTCTTTGGGCACTTCTCCTCTTCACGGCAGGAGCATTTCTTTGCAGGATTCCATTGCAATTGACAACGCGACCTGACACCAAAAGACACCTATGCACCGGGCTTCCCTGGGTGAGGTATCTCGATTACTCTGGTGCTCCGATGGGTGCTGGCCCTAGAACTTCTTATGTCCAAAAGGGTTTGGTCCTCACTCGATTCTAAGTGTCCCTAATCTGCATACAGTCCCCATGGGTCCCCTGTGTCACTACCTTGGGTGGTTCCTTGGGGTCCCAGCGATTCTACAGGCTCTAGGCCTTGTGTCTAGTTCAGTCGTGGTTCTTATACCACTTTATTGGTATATGGTTTGGTACGCCCCTAGGTGCCAAACATGTATTTGTGCTATTACTGATGATTGCTCACTTGTAACTTAAGTACTTTGAACTCCAGTCTCATAAAGAGACTAGACGGGTGTGATTTCACCTAAATACATATATTTTAAATATATACCTGGTGTGGTTGTCCTTTCATTTGATCATTCAAGAGATTATAGACTGGTAAAACAAGCTGCTTTACATTCCTTCAAGACTTAGCCTGAAGGCTGCTCTCCATAGCTACCAGTAGGATAGCTTTCAATAAAGGTGGTCTTTAACCTATCACCATAAGGGGTTGTTTGGACTGATACAAGGTGCCCACTAGAACTAGTGGACAGCATATATCAGGCCTTCTTCTCACACAGTGTATCCCAGGCATCCTCTCCACCATCTGGTGGAAGTACCAACCCTGTTGTGGTGCAGGTATCCCCTGGGCACCATTCTCCTATACACATGCTTCCACCTGCCACCCTTTCTGCTGTTGGACCTGCCGGTCTCATCGATGGCCGACCCCTGCAGAAAGGGCCGGCACCAGGCTATGGTGGCCAGTGGGAGCAGGACTTCTTCCAACACCAGGCAGATGTGAGGCAGGACATTCGTGCCATAGGGGCTACCCTGTGAGACATGTCTGAGGCCCTGCAGGACATGCTCCAAATCCCTCAGGTAGTGGACAGACTGATAGATGTTTTGGATAGGATGGATAAATCTTGGCAAGACATGTCCAAGAATATCAGAGAAATAATATCCATCCAAGGGAAGAGAGTTTAAGACACCATGCTTGGCCATGAAGATGATGGAGGGCATGATGAAAGTGATCCAAAGTCTCCCTTCACGGTCAACGCAGGGAGGGGAGCTATCACATCTGCCTGCAGCACATCACACCCACACCAACACCCACACCCACACACCTGTATCACCAACTGCACAGTACCACAGCAAGGGTACACACCCACAACCGTGCCCTGAACAGGCACTGCCACAACCTGCACAACCACCGCCACACCCTGAACAGGCACTCCCACCACCTGCACAACCATCCCCTGTCCACACACAAACACCAACTGTACATTCACCATCTGCCCCTGCACATGAAGTTCACCCTGTACAGGCACATGAACAACACCCACCTACACATAGGCGACAACCCCGACATTATCCCTCACAGTGATCCTCACCTCCAAAATTGCGAAGTCGCAAGCACGATCCCCAAATGACAACATCCCAAAAACAAATTGACCACTGTGAATATGTGTAAATAAAAAGTAATTATCTTCACAAGTCAAGACTCTGTTGCGTATCATGTCCTGATGTATACCAATTTTGGTGGCCTAGAGATGTGAGGATGTATGTGTATGTGTGACACATGTACAACTGTAACCCCATCATTGCAACAAGCCATAATGTGCAGAGCAGAAGACTCACAAAATACATGTCCATATTTTGTACACAACATTCACAATGAAGTTAACCCCTTCGATGCTCATGACGGAACGGTTCCGTCATGAACATCGGTTGGGCTGTGCTCATGACGGAACCGTTCCGTCATGAGGACAGCCCCCGGGGGAAGCGCTGGCGCTCCCCCCCTTGTGCAGCGATCTTCACCCCCTTTACGGGGGTGGCAGCGGAAGAGCTTCCGCTGCCACCCCGAGCCCCCCCGAGCCCCCCCACGCTTTCTGATGACGTCAGCGCGCACAGCGCGCGCCGGCGTCACCAGGAAGCGTTGGACGCGCTGGAATCCATTTCTTCCAGCGCGTCCAAGGGAGCAGAGGTAGGTTTTGTAGTCCGGTGGGGGCCGCGGCGGTGAAATTTGTAGTATTGAGGCATCGGGGGAGAGGAAAGAGTATTTCCTCTCCCCCGATGTCTCAATACAGGGCATTCCTGCTCCACGATCGCGCACAGCGTCGCGATCGTGGAGCAGGGATGCCCCACTAGACACCAGGGATGTGTTTTATTTTATTTTGGAAGCGACCCCTTGGGTAAGGGTCGCTTCCTGGGGGCCATATATTATTATAAGACTTTTCTGCCCCCTCTGGGGGCAGATCGGTGGTTTTTTTTCGCCGTTTCTGCTCCCAGGGGGGGCAGAAAAGCCCACTAGACACCAGGGATATCATTATTTATGTAGGAAGCGACCCCTTGAGCAAGGGTCGCTTCCTTGGGGCCCTAAATTGTTTGAAGACTTTTCTGCCCCCTCTGGGTACAGATCGGTGTCGTTTGTTTTGCCGTTTCTGCTCCCAGGGGGGGCAGAAAAGCCCACTAGACACCAGGGATCTTATTATTATTGTAGGAAGCGACCCCTTGGGCAAGGGTCGCTTCCTTGGGCCCACAAATTTTTGAAAGACTTTTCTGCCCCCTCTGGGGGCAGATCGGTGTCATTATTTTGCCGTTTCTGCTCCTAGGGGGGGGCAGAAAAGCCCACTAGACACCAGGGATCTTATTATTATTGTAGGAAGCGACCCCTTGGGCAAGGGTCGCTTCCTTGGCCCCCTAAATTTTTTGAAGACTTTTCTGCCCCCTCTGGGGGCAGATCGGTGTTATTTTTTTGCCGTTTCTGCTCCCAGGGGGGGGGGGCAGAAAAGCCCACTAGACACCAGGGATCTAATTTTTGTTGTAGGAAGCGACCCCTTGGGCAAGGGTCGCTTCCTTGGGCCCCTAATTATTTTGTAGATTTTTCTGCCCCCTCTGGGGGCAGATAGGTTTTATTTTTTCGCCGTGTCTGCTCCCAGGGGGGGGCAGAAAAGGCCACTAGACACCAGGGAATTAGTTCAAATAAAAATAGAAGTGACCCCTCGCTTCCAGGGTGTAATTTGTTTTCTGGCACACAACCCGATTGACCATTTGGGTAGTGACATAGCATGTTATAATGTTTATTGTTATATTTTTTGTGAATTCCAATTGTAATGTTTTTTTTTTGTTTACTTTTTTGTTCTAGGTGAAGGCTTTTCTTCATTTCACGTTGCAGTGTTGTGACTGGTGGTTCTGCTGTTTGTGTAGTTTGGTAAGAGACTTATTTTTGTACAATGTAAATGTGTTTGATTTCTCTGCCTGTTTTGCAAATGGTGTAATAATAGCAGTATGTTTGGTTTTTGAGTGTCAAAAACTTTTTGCATTGGTGCTCGATGTGTATTTTGTTGTCTTGTGAGTAATTTGTTTTTTTTTCTTCTTTCTAGTTTGATATCGTTGGTTTTTGCTGTGTCACTGCAGAGTTGGTTTCTGGTGAGTGCAGCTGTCTCTTGTAATTGGATTGTATAGTTTTTGAGTACATTGATCTTTGTGATAAAGGTACACATTTCTTTACTTACTTTGTTTGCACATTGTTGGTTGTTGTTGACTTGTTTGTGCAGTCTTCTATCTTAGTAAGTATAATGGCTAGCCGCAGGATGACTGCTCAGCAGGTTGTTGGTTTGCTGTTTGAGTCTTCCTCTGATATTGGTTCAGAGACTGACTCTGCATCTGAGGGAGAGGAGGCAGGGGACGATTCTGGCAGTGAGTTGTCTCTCCGTATGGAGTCATCGGATGATGAAGATACTCTTAGTGCGGATGAAGTGCCTGTGTTAGAGGAGGAGATTGATGTGCCGATAGTGCGGCAAGAGGCATCTGGGCTGCAGCCTGGGGCTGCAAGACTTCCCGTTGGTGTAGTGCGGCAAGAGGCATCTGGTCTGCAGGCTGGGGCTGCAAGTCTTCCCGTTGAAAGTGATGACCTCTGGGTTGCCCCTGGCATGGTGCAGCCGGAATTTCCAGAGTTTACTGGTGTTCCAGGGTCTAGAGTGAATACTGAGAACTTTTTGCCTGTAAATTTTTTTCAGTTGTTTATGGACGATGTGTTTTTGGCAGAGATTGTTGAGCAGACTAATTTGTATGCCGAACAGTTTTTGAGGGACAACAGTGCCAGTCTTAAGCCACACTCTAGAGCTACCCGGTGGACTCCCACAAATGTTGAAGAGATGAAGAAGTTCTTGGGTTTAACTTTTTTGATGGGCTTGCTAAGGAAGCCATCATTGGCTTCATATTGGTCTAGCAGTCCCTTGATGGCAACGTCTATTTTTCCGGCAGTCATGACTCGTGACAGGTATTTGCTTCTGCTTCGGATGATGCACTTTGTTGATAATGGTTTAGCGTTGCCACGAGATCACCCTGATTGTGACCGTCTTTTTAAGATTAGGCCTGTCCTTGATCACTTTGTTGATCGATTTTCTGAGATTTATGCCCCTGGTAGAGAAATTGCAGTGGATGAGTCTTTGGTGTTGTTCAAGGGCCGCTTGGTTTTTAGGCAATACATTCCTAGTAAGAGGGCACGCTATGGAATAAAGCTGTATATGCTGTGTGACAGTAGGACTGGATATGTCTCTAATTTCAGGGTGTACACCGGTAAGGAATCTAGGTTTAACCTCCCTGGTTGTCCGTCCACTTTTGGAGTGACTGAGAAAATTGTTTGGGAACTTGGTAGAGGATTTTTTAACAAAGGCCACCATTTATATGTAGATAACTTCTACACTGGTGTGCGGTTGTTCAGGGAATTGGCCAAAGTGGACACTCTTGCTTGTGGCACAATCCGCTCTAACCGTAAAGGTTTCCCGAAAGAACTTGTGTGTCAAAAGCTTGTGCGCGGACAGTGCAGTGCGTTGCGTTGCCAGGAGCTTCTTGCTGTGAAGTTTACAGACAGGAGAGATGTATACATGCTGACTTCCATCCATGATGAAAGCACTGCACCTGTGACTGTTTGGGGTCAGGTCGCTGAAGCGCGCAAACCTGTGTGCATTTTAGACTATAATAGGCACATGGGTGGTGTTGACAGAGTAGATCAGAGGTTGGAACCTTACACTGCTCTTCGTAAGGCTTACATTTGGTACAAGAAGTTGGCTATCCATCTTTTCCACATGGCAATGTTTAATGCTTTTGTTGTGTTCCAGGATTCTTGCCCTGAGTCAAAGATGACTTTTGCTAAGTTTCAGGAGTCTGTAATAGGCAGCCTTGTTGTAGTGGAACAGGCAAGTGTTCCTAGAGTTGGACTGGTGGAGGATGTTGCTAGATTGAAAGAACGCCACTTTCCAGATCACATTCCTCCCACACCCGCAAAAGATTTTCCCAGTAGGAGATGTAGAGTCTGTTGGCGAAGAGGTTTGCGGAAGGAGAGTCGTATGTACTGCCCCGATTGTCCCTCTCATCCTGCACTGTGTCTCTCTGCTTGTTTCAGAGCGTACCACACGCGTAAAAATTTCTGGGAACATTCATGAGTGGTAAAGTGAACTGCCTGGTCTGTATTCTTTGGAAAATATGATTCTGTTTCAAGGTTGGTGTTAGTGCAATGTATTTAGTTGCTGATTTTCTGTTAGAAGATTTGTATCTATTTGCAATTTGTTTGTGTTTTTATTTTTTTCTAAAAAAATCCAAAATGTGATGGCGGTGTGTGTAGGCTTGCGCTTGGCTGTTGGTGTGTGTGGACTGGCACTTGGTTGGTGGTGTGCGTGGAATGGTGCTTGGCTGACGGTGTGCGTGGACTGGCGGTGTGCATGGACTGGCGGTGTGCGTGGACTGGTGCGTGGCTGGTGGTGTGCGTGGAATGGTGCTTGGCTGGCGGTGTGCGTGGAATGGTGCTTGGCTGGCGGTGTGCGTGGAATGGTGCTTAGCTGGCGGTGTGCGTGGACTGTTACTTGGCTGGCGGTGTGTGTGGACTGGTGGTGTGTGCGGACTGGTGTTTGGCTGGTGGTGTCCGTGGACTGGAGCTTGGCTGGTGGTGTCCGTGGACTGGAGCTTGGCTGGTGGTGTGCGTGGACTGGAGCTTGGCTGGCGGTGTGCGTGGAATGGTGCTTGGCTGGCGGTGTGCGTGGACTGGTACTTGGCTGGCGGTGTGCGTGGACTGGTGGTGTGTGCGGACTGGTGCTTGGCTGGTGGTGTCCGTGGACTGGAGCTTGGCTGGCGGTGTAGGTGGATTGGCGATTGGCTGCCGGTGTGCCTGGACTGGCGATTGGATGGCGGTGTGCCTGGACTGGCGCTTGGCTAGCGGTGTGCGTGGACTGGCGTTTGGCTAGCGGTGTGTGTCGACTGGTGCTTGGCTGGCTGTGTGTGAGTAGTGACTTTCTGCTGGTCACTACACACACTGCTAGCTGAGTGCCACTCCACGCAATCCTTCAGCCTGTGTAGTTGCTGTGTCTGGATTGTGGGCGTGTGAAAGTGATGGGCCCTTGAATGGCGCTGTGTGCTGGTGTGAGTTTTGTTATGTGATGGGCCCGCGGCTGGCGGTGTGAATGGTTTTGTATGTCTCACACGTATGAAAGGTGTATGAATGGCCTGTAAAGAGGTTGGTGCCTTGTCGTGGCTTTACAGCTCACGAGCTGTGAGTCAATGGTTCAGTTTCTTGCCCTTTCAATTATTACCAGTGCATTTCATGTTTTGTGAAATCACTTGGTAATACAATTTTATCTACTGAACCATCACTCACCCTCGTGCCAAATCCAACCAGTATGTGTGTGTGCTTGCAGGTTAGATGACTGTGCAGTAATATTTGTCTTTCTGAAGCAGGGTGTACCTTGTCCCTTTTTGGTGATTTTTGTACTGTGTTGCTTTTGTACCTGGTGGTGCGAATGGTCTTGTTTGTATCACGTATGAAAGGTGTGTGAATGGCCTGTAAAGCGGTTGGTGCCTTGACGTGGCTTTACAGCTCACGAGCTGCAAGTCATTGGTTTGGTTTTTTGTGAATTTAATTATTGTCTTTTGTTTCTCTGCCAAGGTACACTTTCCATGTAAGAATAACCCACCAACTGTAGATATTGTCGAAAACCCTTGGGAGTTCATGGTGATGTCTCTCTAGTGATTTGAAAAATATTTTTTATCCCCATTGTCCTGTAAACCTCAAATTGTCTGCCACATTTTCTTTGCAGTATTATTCCTAAATTCTCACGCTGTAGTAACAATAGGTAATCTGGTTTTGCAAGGGGGGTTACTTTGGTTTTTTGCCCAGGGCTCGGCGGCCATCTAGGGAAACCTTTCCAACCCACGCATTTCTGAAAACTAGACACCCGGCGGCTTCCAGGGAGGTATGGCTTGCGTGGATCCCCCAACGTTTCCTTACCCAGAATCCCCTGCAATCCTCATTTTTTGCCCAAAAAATCACTTTTTTCACACATTTTGGGGTGGGAAAGTAGTGGCATCACCGGGCTCACACAAATTTACCACCACCCAGCGTTCCCCCAGGTCTCCTGGTAAAAATGGTGCCTCACTTGTGTGGGAGGCCCAAGTACCCGCGGCAGGCAAGGGCCCCAAACGTAGTGAGGCGACATCAAGATGGCCTATCGCCAAACCACCTGGTTTTGCAAGGGGGGTCACTTTGGTTTTTGGCCCGGTGCGCGGCGGCCATCTAGGGAAACCTAGCAAACCCAGGCATTTTTGAAAACTAGACACCCGGCGGCTTCCAGGGAGGTATGGCTTGCGTGGATCCCCCAACGTTTCCTTACCCAGAATCCCCTGCAAACCTCAAATTGTGCTCAAAAAATCACTTTTTTCACACATTTTGGGGTGGGAAAGTAGTGGCATCACCGGGCTCACACAAATTTACCACCACCCAGCGTTCCCCCAGGTCTCCCGGTAAAAATGGTGCCTCACTTGTGTGGGAGGCCCAAGTACCCGCGGCAGGCAAGGGCCCCAAACGTAGTGAGGCGACATCAAGATGGCCTATCGCCAAACCACCTGGTTTTGCAAGGGGGGTCACTTTGGTTTTTGGCCCGGTGCGCTGCGGCCATCTACGGAAACCTACCAAACCCAGGCATTTTTGAAAACTAGACACCCGGCGGCTTCCAGGGAGGTATGGCTTGCGTGGATCCCCCAACGTTTCCTTACCCAGAATCCCCTGCAAACCTCAAATTTTGCTCAAAAAATCACTTTTTTCACACATTTTGGGGTGGGAAAGTAGTGGCATCACCGGGCTCACACAAATTTACCACCACCCAGCGTTCCCCCAGGTCTCCCGGTAAAAATGGTGCCTCACTTGTGTGGGAGGCCCAAGTACCCGCGGCAGGCAAGGGCCCCAAACGTAGTGAGGCGACATCAAGATGGCCCATCGCCAAACCACCTGGTTTTGCAAGGGGGGTCACTTTGGTTTTTGGCCCGGTGCGCGGCGGCCATCTAGGGAAACCTACCAAACCCAGGCATTTTTGAAAACTAGACACCCGGCGGCTTCCAGGGAGGTATGGCTTGCGTGGATCCCCCAACGTTTCCTTACCCAGAATCCCCTGCAAACCTCAAATTTTGCTCAAAAAATCACTTTTTTCACACATTTTGGGGTGGGAAAGTAGTGGCATCACCGGGCTCACACAAATTTACCACCACCCAGCGTTCCCCCAGGTCTCCCGGTAAAAATGGTGCCTCACTTGTGTGGGAGGCCCAAGTACCCGCGGCAGGCAAGGGCCCCAAACGTAGTGAGGCGACATCAAGATGGCCTATCGCCAAACCACCTGGTTTTGCAAGGGGGGTCACTTTGGTTTTTCGCCCGGTGCGCGGCGGCCATCTAGGGAAACCTAGCAAACCCAGGCATTTTTGAAAACTAGACACCCGGCGGCTTCCAGGGAGGTATGGCTTGCGTGGATCCCCCAACGTTTCCTTACCCAGAATCCCCTGCAAACCTCAAATTTTGCTCAAAAAATCACTTTTTTCACACATTTTGGGGTGGGAAAGTAGTGGCATCACCGGGCTCACACAAATTTACCACCACCCAGCGTTCCCCCAGGTCTCCCGGTAAAAATGGTGCCTCACTTGTGTGGGAGGCCCAAGTACCCGCGGCAGGCAAGGGCCCCAAACGTAGTGAGGCGACATCAAGATGGCCTATCGGCAAACCACCTGGTTTTGCAAGGGGGGTCACTTTGGTTTTTGGCCCGGTGCGCGGCGGCCATCTAGGGAAACCTAGCAAACCCAGGCATTTTTGAAAACTAGACACCCGGCGGCTTCCAGGGAGGTATGGCTTGCGTGGATCCCCCAACGTTTCCTTACCCAGAATCCCCTGCAAACCTCAATTTTTGCTCAAAAAATCACTTTTTTCACACATTTTGGGGTGGGAAAGTAGTGGCATCACCGGGCTCACACAAATTTACCACCACCCAGCGTTCCCCCAGGTCTCCCGGTAAAAATGGTGCCTCACTTGTGTGGGAGGCCCAAGTACCCGCGGCAGGCAAGGGCCCCAAACGTAGTGAGGCGACATCAAGATGGCCTATCGCCAAACCACCTGGTTTTGCAAGGGGGGTCACTTTGGTTTTTGGCCCGGTGCGCGGCGGCCATCTAGGGAAACCTAGCAAACCCAGGCATTTTTTAAAACTAGACACCCGGCGGCTTCCAGGGAGGTATGGCTTGCGTGGATCCCCCAACGTTTCCTTACCCAGAATCCCCTGCAAACCTCAAATTTTGCTCAAAAAATCACTTTTTTCACACATTTTGGGGTGGGAAAGTAGTGGCATCACCGGGCTCACACAAATTTACCACCACCCAGCGTTCCCCCAGGTCTCCCGGTAAAAATGGTGCCTCACTTGTGTGGGAGGCCCAAGTTCCCGCGGCAGGCAAGGGCCCCAAACGTAGTGAGGCGACATCAAGATGGCCTATCGCCAAACCACCTGGTTTTGCAAGGGGGGTCACTTTGGTTTTTGGCCCGGTGCGCGGCGGCCATCTAGGGAAACCTAGCAAACCCAGGCATTTCTGAAAACTAGACACCGGGCGGCTTCCAGGGAGGTATGGCTTGCATGGATCCCCCAACGTTTCCTTACCCAGAATCCCCTGCAAACCTCAAATTTTGCTCAAAAAATCACTTTTTTCACACATTTTGGGGTGGGAAAGTAGTGGCATCACCGGGCTCACACAAATTTACCACCACCCAGCGTTCCCCCAGGTCTCCCGGTAAAAATGGTGCCTCACTTGTGTGGGAGGCCCAAGTACCCGCGGCAGGCAAGGGCCCCAAACGTAGTGAGGCGACATCAAGATGGCCTATCGCCAAACCACCTGGTTTTGCAAGGGGGGTCACTTTGGTTTTTGGCCCGGTGCGCGGCGGCCATCTAGGGAAACCTACCAAACCCAGGCATTTTTGAAAACTAGACACCCGGCGGCTTCCAGGGAGGTATGGCTTGCGTGGATCCCCCAACGTTTCCTTACCCAGAATCCCCTGCAAACCTCAAATTTTGCTCAAAAAATCACTTTTTTCACACATTTTGGGGTGGGAAAGTAGTGGCATCACCGGGCTCACACAAATTTACCACCACCCAGCGTTCCCCCAGGTCTCCCGGTAAAAATGGTGCCTCACTTGTGTGGGAGGCCCAAGTACCCGCGGCAGGCAAGGGCCCCAAACGTAGTGAGGCGACATCAAGATGGCCTATCGCCAAACCACCTGGTTTTGCAAGGGGGGTCACTTTGGTTTTTGGCCCGGTGCGCGGCGGCCATCTAGGGAAACCTAGCAAACCCAGGCATTTTTGAAAACTAGACACCCGGCGGCTTCCAGGGAGGTATGGCTTGCGTGGATCCCCCAACGTTTCCTTACCCAGAATCCCCTGCAAACCTCAATTTTTGCTCAAAAAATCACTTTTTTCACACATTTTGGGGTGTGAAAGTAGTGGCATCACCGGGCTCACACAAATTTACCACCACCCAGCGTTCCCCCAGGTCTCCCGGTAAAAATGGTGCCTCACTTGTGTGGGAGGCCCAAGTACCCGCGGCAGGCAAGGGCCCCAAACGTAGTGAGGCGACATCAAGATGGCCTATCGCCAAACCACCTGGTTTTGCAAGGAGGGTCACTTTGGTTTTTGGCCCGGTGCGAAATTTACCACCACCCAGCGTTCCCCCAGGTCTCCCGGTAAAAATGGTGCCTCACTTGTGTGGGAGGCCCAAGTACCCGCGGCAGGCAAGGGCCCCAAACGTAGTGAGGCGACATCAAGATGGCCTATCGCCAAACCACCTGGTTTTGCAAGGGGGTCACTTTGGTTTTTGGCCCGGTGCGCGGCGGCCATCTAGGGAAACCTAGCAAACCCAGGCATTTTTGAAAACTAGACACCCGGCGGCTTCCAGGGAGGTATGGCTTGCGTGGATCCCCCAACGTTTCCTTACCCAGAATCCCCTGCAAACCTCAAATTTTGCTCAAAAAATCACTTTTTTCACACATTTTGGGGTGGGAAAGTAGTGGCATCACCGGGCTCACACAAATTTACCACCACCCAGCGTTCCCCCAGGTCTCCCGGTAAAAATGGTGCCTCACTTGTGTGGGAGGCCCAAGTACCCGCGGCAGGCAAGGGCCCCAAACGTAGTGAGGCGACATCAAGATGGCCTATCGCCAAACCACCTGGTTTTGCAAGGGGGGTCACTTTGGTTTTTGGCCCGGTGCGCGGCGGCCATCTAGGGAAACCTAGCAAACCCAGGCATTTTTGAAAACTAGACACCCGGCGGCTTCCAGGGAGGTATGGCTTGCGTGGATCCCCCAACGTTTCCTTACCCAGAATCCCCTGCAAACCTCAAATTTTGCTCAAAAAATCACTTTTTTCACACATTTTGGGGTGGGAAAGTAGTGGCATCACCGGGCTCACACAAATTTACCACCACCCAGCGTTCCCCCAGGTCTCCCGGTAAAAATGGTGCCTCACTTGTGTGGGAGGCCCAAGTACCCGCGGCAGGCAAGGGCCCCAAACGTAGTGAGGCGACATCAAGATGGCCTATCGCCAAACCACCTGGTTTTGCAAGGGGGGTCACTTTGGTTTTTGGCACGATGCGCGGCGGCCATCTAGGGAAACCTAGCAAACCCAGGCATTTTTGAAAACTAGACACCCGGCGGCTTCCAGGGAGGTATGGCTTGCGTGGATCCCCCAACGTTTCCTTACCCAGAATCCCCTGCAAACCTCAAATTTTGCTCAAAAAATCACTTTTTTCACACATTTTGGGGTGGGAAAGTAGTGGCATCACCGGGCTCACACAAATTTACCACCACCCAGCGTTCCCCCAGGTCTCCCGGTAAAAATGGTGCCTCACTTGTGTGGGAGGCCCAAGTACCCGCGGCAGGCAAGGGCCCCAAACGTAGTGAGGCGACATCAAGATGGCCTATCGCCAAACCACCTGGTTTTGCAAGGGGGGTCACTTTGGTTTTTGGCCCGGTGCGCGGCGGCCATCTAGGGAAACCTAGCAAACCAAGGCATTTTTGAAAACTAGACACCCGGCGGCTTCCAGGGAGGTATGGCTTGCGTGGATCCCCCAACGTTTCCTTACCCAGAATCCCCTGCAAACCTCAAATTTTGCTCAAAAAATCACTTTTTTCACACATTTTGGGGTGTGAAAGTAGTGGCATCACCGGGCTCACACAAATTTACCACCACCCAGCGTTCCCCCAGGTCTCCCGGTAAAAATGGTGCCTCACTTGTGTGGGAGGCCCAAGTACCCGCGGCAGGCAAGGGCCCCAAACGTAGTGAGGCGACATCAAGATGGCCTATCGCCAAACCACCTGGTTTTGCAAGGGGGGTCACTTTGGTTTTTGGCCCGGTGCGCGGCGGCCATCTAGGGAAACCTAGCAAACCAAGGCATTTTTGAAAACTAGACACCCGGCGGCTTCCAGGGAGGTATGGCTTGCGTGGATCCCCCAACGTTTCCTTACCCAGAATCCCCTGCAAACCTCAAATTTTGCTCAAAAAATCACTTTTTTCACACATTTTGGGGTGGGAAAGTAGTGGCATCACCGGGCTCACACAAATTTACCACCACCCAGCGTTCCCCCAGGTCTCCCGGTAAAAATGGTGCCTCACTTGTGTGGGAGGCCCAAGTACCCGCGGCAGGCAAGGGCCCCAAACGTAGTGAGGCGACATCAAGATGGCCTATCGCCAAACCACCTGGTTTTGCAAGGGGGGTCACTTTGGTTTTTGGCCCGGTGCGCGGCGGCCATCTAGGGAAACCTAGCAAACCCAGGCATTTTTGAAAACTAGACACCCGGCGGCTTCCAGGGAGGTATGGCTTGCGTGGATCCCCCAACGTTTCCTTACCCAGAATCCCCTGCAAACCTCAATTTTTGCTCAAAAAATCACTTTTTTCACACATTTTGGGGTGTGAAAGTAGTGGCATCACCGGGCTCACACAAATTTACCACCACCCAGCGTTCCCCCAGGTCTCCCGGTAAAAATGGTGCCTCACTTGTGTGGGAGGCCCAAGTACCCGCGGCAGGCAAGGGCCCCAAACGTAGTGAGGCGACATCAAGATGGCCTATCGCCAAACCACCTGGTTTTGCAAGGGGGGTCACTTTGGTTTTTGGCCCGGTGCGAAATTTACCACCACCCAGCGTTCCCCCAGGTCTCCCGGTAAAAATGGTGCCTCACTTGTGTGGGAGGCCCAAGTACCCGCGGCAGGCAAGGGCCCCAAACGTAGTGAGGCGACATCAAGATGGCCTATCGCCAAACCACCTGGTTTTGCAAGGGGGGTCACTTTGGTTTTTGGCCCGGTGCGCGGCGGCCATCTAGGGAAACCTAGCAAACCCAGGCATTTTTGAAAACTAGACACCCGGCGGCTTCCAGGGAGGTATGGCTTGCGTGGATCCCCCAACGTTTCCTTACCCAGAATCCCCTGCAAACCTCAAATTTTGCTCAAAAAATCACTTTTTTCACACATTTTGGGGTGGGAAAGTAGTGGCATCACCGGGCTCACACAAATTTACCACCACCCAGCGTTCCCCCAGGTCTCCCGGTAAAAATGGTGCCTCACTTGTGTGGGAGGCCCAAGTACCCGCGGCAGGCAAGGGCCCCAAACGTAGTGAGGCGACATCAAGATGGCCTATCGCCAAACCACCTGGTTTTGCAAGGAGGGTCACTTTGGTTTTTGGCCCGGTGCGAAATTTACCACCACCCAGCGTTCCCCCAGGTCTCCCGGTAAAAATGGTGCCTCACTTGTGTGGGAGGCCCAAGTACGCGCGGCAGGCAAGGGCCCCAAACGTAGTGAGGCGACATCAAGATGGCCTATCGCCAAACCACCTGGTTTTGCAAGGGGGTCACTTTGGTTTTTGGCCCGGTGCGCGGCGGCCATCTAGGGAAACCTAGCAAACCCAGGCATTTTTGAAAACTAGACACCCGGCGGCTTCCAGGGAGGTATGGCTTGCGTGGATCCCCCAACGTTTCCTTACCCAGAATCCCCTGCAAACCTCAAATTTTGCTCAAAAAATCACTTTTTTCACACATTTTGGGGTGGGAAAGTAGTGGCATCACCGGGCTCACACAAATTTACCACCACCCAGCGTTCCCCCAGGTCTCCCGGTAAAAATGGTGCCTCACTTGTGTGGGAGGCCCAAGTACCCGCGGCAGGCAAGGGCCCCAAACGTAGTGAGGCGACATCAAGATGGCCTATCGCCAAACCACCTGGTTTTGCAAGGGGGGTCACTTTGGTTTTTGGCCCGGTGCGCGGCGGCCATCTAGGGAAACCTAGCAAACCCAGGCATTTTTGAAAACTAGACACCCGGCGGCTTCCAGGGAGGTATGGCTTGCGTGGATCCCCCAACGTTTCCTTACCCAGAATCCCCTGCAAACCTCAAATTTTGCTCAAAAAATCACTTTTTTCACACATTTTGGGGTGGGAAAGTAGTGGCATCACCGGGCTCACACAAATTTACCACCACCCAGCGTTCCCCCAGGTCTCCCGGTAAAAATGGTGCCTCACTTGTGTGGGAGGCCCAAGTACCCGCGGCAGGCAAGGGCCCCAAACGTAGTGAGGCGACATCAAGATGGCCTATCGCCAAACCACCTGGTTTTGCAAGGGGGGTCACTTTGGTTTTTGGCACGATGCGCGGCGGCCATCTAGGGAAACCTAGCAAACCCAGGCATTTTTGAAAACTAGACACCCGGCGGCTTCCAGGGAGGTATGGCTTGCGTGGATCCCCCAACGTTTCCTTACCCAGAATCCCCTGCAAACCTCAAATTTTGCTCAAAAAATGACTTTTTTCACACATTTTGGGGTGGGAAAGTAGTGGCATCACCGGGCTCACACAAATTTACCACCACCCAGCGTTCCCCCAGGTCTCCCGGTAAAAATGGTGCCTCACTTGTGTGGGAGGCCCAAGTACCCGCGGCAGGCAAGGGCCCCAAACGTAGTGAGGCGACATCAAGATGGCCTATCGCCAAACCACCTGGTTTTGCAAGGGGGGTCACTTTGGTTTTTGGCCCGGTGCGCGGCGGCCATCTAGGGA
The DNA here is from genome assembly GCF_964204655.1 of Triturus cristatus. Classification (NCBI taxonomy): domain Eukaryota; kingdom Metazoa; phylum Chordata; class Amphibia; order Caudata; family Salamandridae; genus Triturus; species Triturus cristatus. The sequence goes on from NC_140591.1 coordinate 507,774,683, forward strand.
AACCTAGCAAACCAAGGCATTTTTGAAAACTAGACACCCGGCGGCTTCCAGGGAGGTATGGCTTGCGTGGATCCCCCAACGTTTCCTTACCCAGAATCCCCTGCAAACCTCAAATTTTGCTCAAAAAATCACTTTTTTCACACATTTTGGGGTGTGAAAGTAGTGGCATCACCGGGCTCACACAAATTTACCACCACCCAGCGTTCCCCCAGGTCTCCCGGTAAAAATGGTGCCTCACTTGTGTGGGAGGCCCAAGTACCCGCGGCAGGCAAGGGCCCCAAACGTAGTGAGGCGACATCAAGATGGCCTATCGCCAAACCACCTGGTTTTGCAAGGGGGGTCACTTTGGTTTTTGGCCCGGTGCGCGGCGGCCATCTAGGGAAACCTAGCAAACCAAGGCATTTTTGAAAACTAGACACCCGGCGGCTTCCAGGGAGGTATGGCTTGCGTGGATCCCCCAACGTTTCCTTACCCAGAATCCCCTGCAAACCTCAAATTTTGCTCAAAAAATCACTTTTTTCACACATTTTGGGGTGGGAAAGTAGTGGCATCACCGGGCTCACACAAATTTACCACCACCCAGCGTTCCCCCAGGTCTCCCGGTAAAAATGGTGCCTCACTTGTGTGGGAGGCCCAAGTACCCGCGGCAGGCAAGGGCCCCAAACGTAGTGAGGCGACATCAAGATGGCCTATCGCCAAACCACCTGGTTTTGCAAGGGGGGTCACTTTGGTTTTTGGCCCGGTGCGCGGCGGCCATCTAGGGAAACCTAGCAAACCCAGGCATTTTTGAAAACTAGACACCCGGCGGCTTCCAGGGAGGTATGGCTTGCGTGGATCCCCCAACGTTTCCTTACCCAGAATCCCCTGCAAACCTCAATTTTTGCTCAAAAAATCACTTTTTTCACACATTTTGGGGTGTGAAAGTAGTGGCATCACCGGGCTCACACAAATTTACCACCACCCAGCGTTCCCCCAGGTCTCCCGGTAAAAATGGTGCCTCACTTGTGTGGGAGGCCCAAGTACCCGCGGCAGGCAAGGGCCCCAAACGTAGTGAGGCGACATCAAGATGGCCTATCGCCAAACCACCTGGTTTTGCAAGGGGGGTCACTTTGGTTTTTGGCCCGGTGCGAAATTTACCACCACCCAGCGTTCCCCCAGGTCTCCCGGTAAAAATGGTGCCTCACTTGTGTGGGAGGCCCAAGTACCCGCGGCAGGCAAGGGCCCCAAACGTAGTGAGGCGACATCAAGATGGCCTATCGCCAAACCACCTGGTTTTGCAAGGGGGGTCACTTTGGTTTTTGGCCCGGTGCGCGGCGGCCATCTAGGGAAACCTAGCAAACCCAGGCATTTTTGAAAACTAGACACCCGGCGGCTTCCAGGGAGGTATGGCTTGCGTGGATCCCCCAACGTTTCCTTACCCAGAATCCCCTGCAAACCTCAAATTTTGCTCAAAAAATCACTTTTTTCACACATTTTGGGGTGGGAAAGTAGTGGCATCACCGGGCTCACACAAATTTACCACCACCCAGCGTTCCCCCAGGTCTCCCGGTAAAAATGGTGCCTCACTTGTGTGGGAGGCCCAAGTACCCGCGGCAGGCAAGGGCCCCAAACGTAGTGAGGCGACATCAAGATGGCCTATCGCCAAACCACCTGGTTTTGCAAGGGGGGTCACTTTGGTTTTTGGCCCGGTGCGCGGCGGCCATCTAGGGAAACCTAGCAAACCCAGGCATTTTTGAAAACTAGACACCCGGCGGCTTCCAGGGAGGTATGGCTTGCGTGGATCCCCCAACGTTTCCTTACCCAGAATCCCCTGCAAACCTCAAATTTTGCTCAAAAAATCACTTTTTTCACACATTTTGGGGTGGGAAAGTAGTGGCATCACCGGGCTCACACAAATTTACCACCACCCAGCGTTCCCCCAGGTCTCCCGGTAAAAATGGTGCCTCACTTGTGTGGGAGGCCCAAGTACCCGCGGCAGGCAAGGGCCCCAAACGTAGTGAGGCGACATCAAGATGGCCTATCGCCAAACCACCTGGTTTTGCAAGGGGGGTCACTTTGGTTTTTGGCACGATGCGCGGCGGCCATCTAGGGAAACCTAGCAAACCCAGGCATTTTTAAAAACTAGACACCCGGCGGCTTCCAGGGAGGTATGGCTTGCGTGGATCCCCCAACGTTTCCTTACCCAGAATCCCCTGCAAACCTCAATTTTTGCTCAAAAAATCACTTTTTTCACACATTTTGGGGTGGGAAAGTAGTGGCATCACCGGGCTCACACAAATTTACCACCACCCAGCGTTCCCCCAGGTCTCCCGGTAAAAATGGTGCCTCACTTGTGTGGGAGGCCCAAGTACCCGCGGCAGGCAAGGACAACAAACGTAGTGAGGCGACATTTGGGATAGGCAATGTTGATGTTGCCTCACTACGTTTGTTGTCCTTGCCTGCCGCGGGTACTTGGGCCTCCCACACAAGTGAGGCACCATTTTTACCGGGAGACCTGGGGGAACGCTGGGTGGTGGTAAATTTGTGTGAGCCCGGTGATGCCACTACTTTCCCACCCCAAAATGTGTGAAAAAAGTGATTTTTTGAGCAAAAATTGAGGTTTGCAGGGGATTCTGGGTAAGGAAACGTTGGGGGATCCATGCAAGCCATACCTCCCTGGAAGCCGCCGGGTGTCTAGTTTTCAAAAATGCCTGGGTTTGCTAGGTTTCCCTAGATGGCCGCCGCGCACCGGGCCAAAAACCAAAGTGACCCCCCTTGCAAAACCTGGTGGTTTGGCGATAGGCCATCTTGATGTCGCCTCACTACGTTTGGGGCCCTTGCCTGCCGCGGGTACTTGGGCCTCCCACACAAGTGAGGCACCATTTTTACCGGGAGACCTGGGGGAACGCTGGGTGGTGGTAAATTTGTGTGAGCCCGGTGATGCCACTACTTTCCCACCCCAAAATGTGTGAAAAAAGTGATTTTTTGAGCAAAAATTGAGGTTTGCAGGGGATTCTGGGTAAGGAAACGTTGGGGGATCCACGCAAGCCATACCTCCCTGGAAGCCGCCGGGTGTCTAGTTTTCAAAAATGCCTGGGTTTGCTAGGTTTCCCTAGATGGCCGCCGCACACCGGGCCAAAAACCAAAGTGACCCCCCTTGCAAAACCTGGTGGTTTGGCGATAGGCCATCTTGATGTCGCCTCACTACGTTTGGGGCCCTTGCCTGCCGCGGGTACTTGGGCCTCCCACACAAGTGAGGCACCATTTTTACCGGGAGACCTGGGGGAACGCTGGCTGGTGGTAAATTTGTGTGAGCCCGGTGATGCCACTACTTTCCCACCCCAAAATGTGTGAAAAAAGTGATTTTTTGAGCAAAAAATGAGGTTTGCAGGGGATTCTGGGTAAGGAAACGTTGGGGGATCCACGCAAGCCATACCTCCCTGGAAGCCGCCGGGTGTCTAGTTTTCAAAAATGCCTGGGTTTGGTAGGTTTCCCTATATGGCCGCCGCGCACCGGGCCAAAAACCAAAGTGACCCCCCTTGCAAAACCAGGTGGTTTGGCGATAGGCCATCTTGATGTCGCCTCACTACGTTTGGGGCCCTTGCCTGCCACGGGTACTTGGGCCTCCCACACAAGTGAGGCACCATTTTTACCGGGAGACCTGGGGGAACGCTGGGTGGTGGTAAATTTGTGTGAGCCCGGTGATGCCACTACTTTCCCACCCCAAAATGTGTGAAAAAAGTGATTTTTTGAGCAAAAATTGAGGTTTGCAGGGGATTCTGGGTAAGGAAGCGTTGGGGGATCCACGCAAGCCATACCTCCCTGGAAGCCGCCGGGTGTCTAGTTTTCAAAAATGCCTGGGTTTGCTAGGTTTCCCTAGATGGCCGCCGCGCACCGGGCCAAAAACCAAAGTGACCCCCCTTGCAAAACCTGGTGGTTTGGCGATAGGCCATCTTGATGTCGCCTCACTACGTTTGGGGCCCTTGCCTGCCGCGGGTACTTGGGCCTCCCACACAAGTGAGGCACCATTTTTACCAGGAGACCTGGGGGAACGCTGGGTGGTGGTAAATTTGTGTGAGCCCGGTGATGCCACTACTTTCCCACCCCAAAATGTGTGAAAAAAGTGATTTTTTGAGCAAAAATTGAGGTTTGCAGGGGATTCTGGGTAAGGAAACGTTGGGGGATCCATGCAAGCCATACCTCCCTGGAAGCCGCCGGGTGTCTAGTTTTCAAAAATGCCTGGGTTTGCTAGGTTTCCCTAGATGGCCGCCGCGCACCGGGCCAAAAACCAAAGTGACCCCCCTTGCAAAACCTGGTGGTTTGGCGATAGGCCATCTTGATGTCGCCTCACTACATTTGGGGCCCTTGCCTGCCGCGGGTACTTGGGCCTCCCACACAAGTGAGGCACCATTTTTACCGGGAGACCTGGGGGAACGCTGGGTGGTGGTAAATTTGTGTGAGCCCGGTGATGCCACTACTTTCCCACCCCAAAATGTGTGAAAAAAGTGATGTTTTGAGCAAAAAATGAGGTTTGCAGGGGATTCTGGGTAAGGAAACGTTGGGGGATCCACGCAAGCCATACCTCCCTGGAAGCCGCCGGGTGTCTAGTTTTCAAAAATGCCTGGGTTTGGTAGGTTTCCCTAGATGGCCGCCGCGCACCGGGCCAAAAACCAAAGTGACCCCCCTTGCAAAACCAGGTGGTTTGGCGATAGGCCATCTTGATGTCGCCTCACTACGTTTGGGGCCCTTGCCTGCCGTGGGTACTTGGGCCTCCCACACAAGTGAGGCACCATTTTTACCGGGAGACCTGGGGGAACGCTGGGTGGTGGTAAATTTGTGTGAGCCCGGTGATGCCACTACTTTCCCACCCCAAAATGTGTGAAAAAAGTGATTTTTTGAGCAACAATTGAGGTTTGCAGGGGATTCTGGGTAAGGAAACGTTGGGGGATCCACGCAAGCCATACCTCCCTGGAAGCCGCCGGGTGTCTAGTTTTCAAAAATGCCTGGGTTTGCTAGGTTTCCCTAGATGGCCGCCGCGCACCGGGCCAAAAACCAAAGTGACCCCCCTTGCAAAACCTGGTGGTTTGGCGATAGGCCATCTTGATGTCGCCTCACTACGTTTGGGGCCCTTGCCTGCCGCGGGTACTTGGGCCTCCCACACAAGTGAGGCACCATTTTTACCGGGAGACCTGGGGGAACGCTGGGTGGTGGTAAATTTGTGTGAGCCCGGTGATGCCACTACTTTCCCACCCCAAAATGTGTGAAAAAAGTGATTTTTTGAGCAAAAAATGAGGTTTGCAGGGGATTCTGGGTAAGGAAACGTTGGGGGATCCACGCAAGCCATACCTCCCTGGAAGCCGCCGGGTGTCTAGTTTTCAAAAATGCCTGGGTTTGGTAGGTTTCCCTAGATGGCCGCCGCGCACCGGGCCAAAAACCAAAGTGACCCCCCTTGCAAAACCAGGTGGTTTGGCGATAGGCCATCTTGATGTCGCCTCACTACGTTTGGGGCCCTTGCCTGCCGCGGGTACTTGGGCCTCCCACACAAGTGAGGCACCATTTTTACCGGGAGACCTGGGGGAACGCTGGGTGGTGGTAAATTTTTGTGAGCCCGGTGATGCCACTACTTTCCCACCCCAAAATGTGTGAAAAAAGTGATTTTTTGAGCAAAATTTGAGGTTTGCAGGGGATTCTGGGTAAGGAAACGTTGGGGGATCCACGCAAGCCATACCTCCCTGGAAGCCACCGGGTGTCTAGTTTTCAAAAATGCCTGGGTTTGGTAGGTTTCCCTAGATGGCCGCCGCGCACCGGGCCAAAAACCAAAGTGACCCCCCTTGCAAAACCTGGTGGTTTGGCGATAGGCCATCTTGATGTCGCCTCACTACGTTTGGGGCCCTTGCCTGCCGCGGGTACTTGGGCCTCCCACACAAGTGAGGCACCATTTTTACCGGGAGACCTGGGGGAACGCTGGGTGGTGGTAAATTTGTGTGAGCCCGGTGATGCCACTACTTTCCCACCCCAAAATGTGTGAAAATATTGATTTTTTGAGCAAAATTTGAGGTTTGCAGGGGATTCTGGGTAAGGAAACGTTGGGGGATCCACGCAAGCCATACCTCCCTGGAAGCCGCCGGGTGTCTAGTTTTCAAAAATGCCTGGGTTTGGTAGGTTTCCCTAGATGGCCGCCGCGCACCGGGCCAAAAACCAAAGTGACCCCCCTTGCAAAACCAGGTGGTTTTGCGTTAGGCCATCTTGATGTCGCCTCACTACGTTTGGGGCCCTTGCCTGCCGCGGGTACTTGGGCCTCCCACACAAGTGAGGCACCATTTTTACCGGGAGACCTGGGGGAACGCTGGGTGGTGGTAAATTTGTGTGAGCCCGGTGATGCCACTACTTTCCCACCCCAAAATGTGTGAAAAAAGTGATTTTTTGAACCAAATTTGAGGTTTGCAGGGGATTCTGGGTAAGGAAACGTTGGGGGATCCACGCAAGCCATACCTCCCTGGAAGCCGCCGGGTGTCTAGTTTTCAAAAATGCCTGGGTTTGGTAGGTTTCCCTAGATGGCCGCCGCGCACCGGGCCAAAAACCAAAGTGACCCCCCTTGCAAAACCAGGTGGTTTGGCGATAGGCCATCTTGATGTCGCCTCACTACGTTTGGGGCCCTTGCCTGCCGCAGGTACTTGGGCCTCCCACACAAGTGAGGCACCATTTTTACCGGGAGACCTGGAGGAACGCTGGGTGGTGGTAAATTTGTGTGAGCCCGGTGATGCCACTACTTTCCCACCCCAAAATGTGTGAAAAAAGAGATTTTTTGGGCAAAAATTGAGGTTTGCAGGGGATTCTGGGTAAGGAAACGTTGGGGGATCCACGCAAGCCATACCTCCCTGGAAGCCGCCGGGTGTCTAGTTTTCAGAAATGTATAGGTTTGCTAGGTTTCCCTAGGTGCCGGCAGGGCTAGGGTACAAAATCTACAGCTAGTCACTTTGCCAAAAAAAGGGTCATTTTTCACTCCAAAACCACTTTGCGTTTTGCGCCATTTCCTGTTGCGGGCACTAGGCCGACCCGCACAAGTGAGGTACCATTTTTCTCGTAGGACTTTGGGGAACGCGGGGTGGGTGGAAATTTGTGGATCCACGCAGGTTCCAGAACTTTCCATCACAGAAATGTGGGGAAAATGTGTTTTTTTTGTCAATTTTTTACGTTTGCAAGGGATTCTGGGTAACAGACCATGGTGGGAGGCAGTCAAGTCACCCCATCCTGGATTCCCCTGGGTGTCTAGTTTTCAAAAATGTATAGGTTTGCTAGGTTTCCCTAGTTGCCGGCAGGGCTAGGGTACAAAATCTACAGCTAGTCACTTTGCCAAAAAAAGGGTCATTTTTCACTCCAAAACCACGTTGCGTTTTGCGCGGTTTCCTGTCGCAGGCACTAGGCCGACCCGCACAAGTGAGGTACCATTTTTCTCGTAGGACTTTGGGGAACGCGGAGTGGGTGGAAATTTGTGGATCCACGCAGGTTCCAGAACTTTCCATCACAGAAATGTGGGGAAAATGTGTTTTTTTTGTCAATTTTTTACGTTTGCAAGGGATTCTGGGTAACAGACCATGGTGGGAGGCAGTCAAGTCACCCCATCCTGGATTCCCCTGGGTGTCTAGTTTTCAAAAATGTATAGGTTTGCTAGGTTTCCCTAGGTGCCGGCAGGGCTAGGGTACAAAATCTACAGCTAGTCACTTTGCCAAAAAAAGGGTCATTTTTCACTCCAAAACCACGTTGCGTTTTGCGCCGTTTCCTGTCGCGGGCACCAGGCCGACCCGCACAAGTGAGGTACCATTTTTCTCGTAGGACTTTGGGGAACGCGGGGTGGGTGGAAATTTGTGGATCCACGCAGATTCCAGAACTTTCCATCACAGAAATGTGGGGAAAATGTGTTTTTTTTGTCAATTTTTTACGTTTGCAAGGGATTCTGGGTAACAGACCATGGTGGGAGGCAGTCAAGTCACCCCATCCTGGATTCCCCTGGGTGTCTAGTTTTCAAAAATGTATAGGTTTGCTAGGTTTCCCTAGGTGCCGGCAGGGCTAGGGTACAAAATCTACAGCTAGTCACTTTGCCAAAAAAAGGGTCATTTTTCACTCCAAAACCACGTTGCGTTTTGCGCCGTTTCCTGTCGCGGGCACTAGGCCGACCCGCACAAGTGAGGTACCATTTTTCTCGTAGGACTTTGGGGAACGCGGGGTGGGTGGAAATTTGTGGATCCACGCAGATTCCAGAACTTTCCATCACAGAAATGTGGGGAAAATGTGTTTTTTTTGTCAATTTTTTACGTTTGCAAGGGATTCTGGGTAACAGACCATGGTGGGAGGCAGTCAAGTCACCCCATCCTGGATTCCCCTGGGTGTCTAGTTTTCATAAATGTATAGGTTTGCTAGGTTTCCCTAGGTGCCGGCAGGGCTAGGGTACAAAATCTACAGCTAGTCACTTTGCCAAAAAAAGGGTCATTTTTCACTCCAAAACCACGTTGCGTTTTGCGCCGTTTCCTGTCGCGGGCACTAGGCCGACCCGCACAAGTGAGGTACCATTTTTCTCGTAGGACTTTGGGGAACGCGGGGTGGGTGGAAATTTGTGGATCCACGCAGATTCCAGAACTTTCCATCACAGAAATGTGGGGAAAATGTGGTTTTTTTGTAAATTTTTTACGTTTGCAAGGGATTCTGGGTAACAGACCATGGTGGGAGGCAGTCAAGTCACCCCATCCTGGATTCCCCTGGGTGTCTAGTTTTCAAAAATGTATAGGTTTGCTAGGTTTCCCTAGGTGCCGGCAGGGCTAGGGTACAAAATCTACAGCTAGTCACTTTGCCAAAAAAAGGGTCATTTTTCACTCCAAAACCACGTTGCGTTTTGCGCCGTTTCCTGTCGCGGGCACTAGGCCGACCCGCACAAGTGAGGTACCATTTTTCTCGTAGGACTTTGGGGAACGCGGGGTGGGTGGAAATTTGTGGATCCACGCAGATTCCAGAACTTTCCATCACAGAAATGTGGGGAAAATGTGTTTTTTTTGTCAATTTTTTACGTTTGCAAGGGATTCTGGGTAACAGACCATGGTGGGAGGCAGTCAAGTCACCCCATCCTGGATTCCCCTGGGTGTCTAGTTTTCAGAAATGTATAGGTTGCTAGGTTTCCCTAGGTGCCGGCAGGGCTAGGGTACAAAATCTACAGCTAGTCACTTTGCCAAAAAAGGGTCATTTTTCACTCCAAAACCACGTTGCGTTTTGCGCCGTTTCCTGTCGCGGGCACTAGGCCGACCCGCACAAGTGAGGTACCATTTTTCTCGTAGGACGTTGGGGAACGCGGGGTGGGTGGAAATTTGTGGATCCACGCAGATTCCAGAACTTTCCATCACAGAAATGTGGGGAAAATGTGTTTTTTTTGTCAATTTTTTACGTTTGCAAGGGATTCTGGGTAACAGACCATGGTGGGAGGCAGTCAAGTCACCCCATCCTGGATTCCCCTGGGTGTCTAGTTTTCAAAAATGTATAGGTTTGCTAGGTTTCCCTAGGTGCCGCCAGGGCTAGGGTACAAAATCTACAGCTAGTCACTTTTCCAAAAAAAGGGTCATTTTTCACTCCAAAACCACGTTGCGTTTTGCGACGTTTCCTGTCGCGGGCACTAGGCCGACCCGCACAAGTGAGGTACCATTTTTCTCGTAGGACTTTGGGGAACGCGGGGTGGGTGGAAATTTGTGGATCCATGCAGATTCCAGAACTTTCCATCACAGAAATGTGGGGAAAATGTGTTTTTTTTTTTGTCAATTTTTTACGTTTGCAAGGGATTCTGGGTAACAGACCATGGTGGGAGGCAGTCAAGTCACCCCATCCTGGATTCCCCTGGGTGTCTAGTTTTCAAAAATGTATAGGTTTGCTAGGTTTCCCTAGGTGCCGCCAGGGCTAGGGTACAAAATCTACAGCTAGTCACTTTGCCAAAAAAAGGGTCATTTTTCACTCCAAAACCTTGTTGCGTTTTGCGCCGTTTCCTGTCGCGGGCACTAGGCCGACCCGCACAAGTGAGGTACCATTTTTCTCGTAGGACTTTGGGGATCGTGGGGTGGGTGGAAATTTGTGGATCCACGCAGGTTCCAGAACTTTCCATCACAGAAATGTGGGGAAAATGTGTTTTTTTTGTAAATTTTTTACGTTTGCAAGGGATTCTGGGTAACAGACCATGGTGGGAGGCAGTCAAGTCACCCCATCCTGGATTCCCCTGGGTGTCTAGTTTTCAAAAATGTATAGGTTTGCTAGGTTTCCCTAGGTGCCGGCAGGGCTAGGGTACAAAATCTACAGCTAGTCACTTTGCCAAAAAAAGGGTCATTTTTCACTCCAAAACCACGTTGCGTTTTGCGCCGTTTCCTGTCGCGGGCACTAGGCCGACCCGCACAAGTGAGGTACCATTTTTCTCGTAGGACTTTGGGGAACGCGGGGTGGGTGGAAATTTGTGGATCCACGCAGATTCCAGAACTTTCCATCACAGAAATGTGGGGAAAATGTGTTTTTTTTGTCAATTTTTTACATTTGCAAGGGATTCTGGGTAACAGACCATGGTGGGAGGCAGTCAAGTCACCCCATCCTGGATTCCCCTGGGTGTCTAGTTTTCAGAAATGTATAGGTTTGCTAGGTTTCCCTAGGTGCCGGCAGGGCTAGGGTACAAAATCTACAGCTAGTCACTTTGCCAAAAAAAGGGTCCTTTTTCACTGCAAAACCACGTTGCGTTTTGCGCCGTTTCCTGCCGCGGGCACTAGGCCGACCCGCACAAGTGAGGTACCATTTTTCTCGTAGGACTTTGGGGAACGCGGGGTGGGTGGAAATTTGTGGATCCACGCAGATTCCAGAACTTTCCATCACAGAAATGTGGGGAAAATGTGTTTTTTTTGTCAATTTTTTACGTTTGCAAGGGATTCTGGGTAACAGACCATGGTGGGAGGCAGTCAAGTCACCCCATCCTGGATTCCCCTGGGTGTCTAGTTTTCAAAAATGTATAGGTTTGCTAGGTTTCCCTAGGTGCCGGCAGGGCTAGGGTTCAAAAACTACAGCTAGACTCTTTGCAAAAAAAGTGTAAATTTTCAGTGTGAAAATGTGGTGTGTTCACCTTAGGTTTTGAGCCACTTCCTGTCGTGGGCACTATGCCTACCCACACAAGTGAGGTACCATTTTTCTCGGGAGACTTAGGGTAGTTCAAATTTGTAAAGCAACTGTTATTACCTATTGATTTTTGATGCATTTCTCCCTTCCAAATGAAAGACATTGTGTAAAAAAAAAGTCATTTTGAAAAATGACCAATAATTGTCATGCAAATATGAGTATTCCCAATTTCGAAAATGTGCAAATATGCACTGTTTCTGAACTCTGTAATTTGTTCCCATTTCAGAAATACATAGGTGACTTTCATACCGATTTTTCCAAGTATACATTTTCCCACAATAATTGCTATATACCCGGACCAAAAAAAAAAACATTACAAAATGCTGCTCATTTTTCTACTCTGGGTTCGTTGGGCTCTTGGTGAACCTACAAGTCCTATATGTCCCCACAACCAGGAAGGTCTACCGGATGTAACGGTACATTGCTTTCAAAGAGATGTCATAATTCGAAGAAGTTACAGGTAAAAACGTTGACTCAAGAGGCTGCTTTTTTCAACAAATTTTTAATTTTTCCTATATTTGCCTGTAAATTTCTATAAAGAAACCTTGATGGATCTACGCAAATGACCCCTTGCTGAATTCAGAATTTTGTCTACTTTTCAAAAATGTATAGCTTTCCAGGATCCATTATTGTTTTGCTACCCTTTTCTACCGTTAACTGGAAGGAGGTTGAAAGCACAAAAAATAGCAAAAATAGGGTATGTCCCAGAAAAATGCCAAAACTGTGTAAAAAATGTTGGTTTTCTAACAAAAGTCTGTCATTCCCTAAAAGCTGGAGAAATTGTGATTTCAGCCCCACAAACCCTTTTTTGATACCATTTGCAGAGAAAAACCCAGAAGCTTTCATTTGCAGCCCGTTTTTCACATTTTTCACAAAAAAAAAAAAAATTGCTGTATTTTGACTAATTTCTGGGAACCCTCTAGGAGAATCCACAAACCCTGGGTACCTTTAGAATCCCCAAGATGTTGGAAGAAAAGGACGCAAATTTGGCGTGGATACCTAATGTGGTCAAAAAGTTACAGGGGCCTAAGCGCGCACTACCTCAAATAGCCCAAAAAGGGCTTAGCACAGGAGGGGAAAAGGCCTAGCAGCGAAGGGGTTAAACAAGTTAAAGAAAGTAGGATTCAAATTTTTTTTTATGTAAATAGAAGTGTGTGATTTGAAAAACAACAGTCCGTTTGGAAGGGAGAAAGGAAAACAAATGATGTTCTTAATACAGAAGTAGAAGGGAACTTGGATTGGGGTGGGTGGGTGGGGCAACAAAAATATAACACATCAGGGAGCATCAGGGGAACCAGTCTATTTACAAGGGGAAAAGTAAATAATTATCCTCAAAGAAAATTCTGTCCATCAGGTCGTATCCTTCTGATCATCCTGTAGCACTACAATGTCCAGAACCGCCAAGTCCGATGCATTGACATGGCTGGCCGGTACAGGGACAGACACCAAACGGGGTCGGGACACACGAGCAGTATGGGGAAACAGTGTGGCACAACAGACAGGGGGAGACATTGTCGGTGGTGTGGGAAGGAGGTTGGGAAGTAAAAGTCGACATGGCTGCAGCCAGGGAAGTGACACTGGCAGTGAGGGTGGCCAGAGCTCCGGCAATTTCCTCCCACATCATGCGTATCTCTAGACACATCTGCAGCATGATGCAAGAGAACATGTCTGGCTGACCGTCACATACACACATCAAGTCCTCTGGGACAGCCACAGAAGGAACAACACAGGAAGGGCATGTGCGGCACATGCTCTGGAACCGAAATTTACGTTTTCAGACCGTAATCTCCGAAATTTAACAGGAACCCATTATTTTATACAGGAAATGATATACAGGAAGTGGGAGACAGGAAATACATCACAGGAAGTAGTTGACAGCCATTTTGTATTCATTCTGATTTATCCACAATCACAGATCAAATCCACTCCCACCCTGGTGTTCTGTAGCAGAGAAACCTGAAATGATAGCGCAGGAGAAAATCATAGACATGTAACAAAAGGGGAAACAGACCATTTAGTTATATTTTGGTTCGGACAAGGGGGGGCTGACACTAGGGGTGGGCGGAATTTGCGTAATCGCGTTACGCAAATCTCCGCGAAACGGTAAAAAATCTCCGCGAACATGCAGAAATTCCGCGAACACGCGGAATTGCTTGTTCGCGATACTTTTTTCCTGTTCGCGATCGCTGTTTGCGTGCTCGGGGTGAAATATTTTGCGAACACGCATCTTGAGAACGCGAACAAGCACAAAATTTCGCGAAGTTGCGGAATGTAGATTTTTTTGCAATTTCGCGTTCTCCGCGGAACGTGAAATTACCCAAATTTAGCAAATTCCGCGAACGGAACGGAATTTACCGCCCAGGCCTAGCTGACACAACATCAAACCCCAGTTAAGTTTTCTCCTCCTTTGCATATTGGTACATGTAGTCCATATTTAGTGCTCCACACAAGAGTTGTGTGTTGTGTTACGGTAAAATTAGGGGGAAGCAGTGCTGTGTATCCCAGACACATAGTGCCAGATTCACCCATAACATCATCACTCACGTTATGGGCCCATCATTTGTGGGGGAGTCAAATCTGTTGAGGGCAAAGGCTCTGAGAATGCAATAGTTATGTCCTTTTGTGATTAAGGAACCCATCCTCATAAAGTCCAGGAAGGTCTCTCAGAACATGTACATTTTTTCCTCTGCGTCAATAGATTTCTTAGGGACATCCACTACACTGATCACTGACATGGGCACATGACCTGGTGTATAGTCAATCCTTTGACTCATGTCAACAGCTGTGGTTTACATGCAGTTAGCGTGACAGGATGGAATTTTGGACAGAGTTGCAATTATCCAACTATCATCATTGATAACAGACTACAAACCATATAATGTAGAGGTTGCTCATGTGAAAAATGTGGCAACCAGCTGATTATGGCCTTGTGTACCCTGATCTCGGTCATTAACACGGACAATATAATTTACGCTAAACTGTTGGCCAGCCGTCTCCTCCAACTCATGTCATTGATAGTTCCCTGGGGCTTTCTCCCTGGGGCGCGCCACTTCTCAAAACCTACGCACTATCTTTTCAGTCCTTCACCAAATTAATCCCACACTACCGGCCGTGGCTGCCCTGTTGGACGCCACTAAGGCCTTCGATACTCTGGAGTGGCCCTTCCTTTTTTACCTTCTCCCTAGATTGGGTTTCCGTCTTAATTTCGTGCATAAAATACAATTGCTGTATTCGCTGCCCACGGCACGCATCCAGATAAATGGGCAGGTTTCCGACCCTATCGCCATCTTAAGGGGTACTAGGCATGGCTATCCCCTCTCGCCTATGTTTTTTGCCATTGCTATGGAGCCCCTGGCGGTGTGTTTACACCAACATCACACCCACCGGAGGATCGGCTTCTCGGCGCACGGTCTCGTTACTTCAATGTACGCTGACGAAGTCACAATGTATGTCCACGAACCTCGGTAGAATCTTGCACCCATGACCACAGAAGTGGTGCATTTCGGTTGCCGTTCTCGAGTCCAGGTCTACTAGAGTAAGTTGGTCCTTTACACTCTAACGGATGCTACACAGGCCTTCACCCTTGACTACCCTTTTGTTTGGGCATCGGGCCATACCAGATACCTCGGTATCTGACTGAGTAGGGACGTGGACGATCTTTGGAAGTCCAATTTTGGCAGGGTCATGGACTGGCTGGAAACAAAGATCGACGTGTGGCAAAAAGTAAAAACTCCCCTTGTCATTAGCTGGGCGCATTGCCATTGCTAAAATGATGTTACCCCTGAAATTTGTATACCTCTTTTTAAACATTCCCATCCCTCTTACGTCGCAATTCTTTCAAAAACTTCGATCTGGGCCGGACGCCAACCCAGAATCATTTATGATATTCTAACACTACCACCGGCACGAGGCGGCATGGGGGACCCAGACTTCAAACTCTATGCGCTGTGCGCGCAAGCCAGCTTTCTCCATTTTTGGCTCCATCCTACGCCTTTCCAGCCTCACGTTTAGGTGGAGGCAGACCTTGCTGCCCCATGGCTGCTACAGACTGCACTATTTCTCCCCCACAAACCCCCCATGGTGAGATTGACACGGTTGAATGCTTGCGTTGGGCATGGAACGGGCTGCGTAAATACGCATGTGCTGGAGCGCTATATGAACCTTCCATCCAATTTGCCAGCAACCCATCATTCCCGCCCTGCAGACAGTAGGCATGGCCCGCCGTGCAGCTCGCCAAGGAATTACCACCATTGAGGAAATCTATCACGACAACAAGTTCTTTATCCCCTGTGATTACACAGCCCCCCTTGACAAGTTGCTTTATTATCAAATTCGGGCAACATGTAGGGAAGACAACCCCGTGTTCCCACATGCCCAATAGTCCAACGCCGCTCTCAAGCTAGTCCACTCCTCCAGCTCCTCGCAGAAGATGGCCACTAGACTATACACTCTTACACTGGCGGCCTCCCCCACCAACACAGAACCCGCCCGCTCCATGTGGAGCGCAGACTTAGGCAGAGACCTCCCTCCTGAGCACTAGCTCTACTGCTGCAACCAGATCAGGCTTCTCTCCCCCAACTATTGTCTGAGGCTCAACCATTTTAAATATCTCCATCGACTCTACCGTACCCCTGCATTTTTACACAAGATGGGCCTAAGCAACAATGATAGATGCGCGCGCTGCGCAACTCCCGGCGCGGACTTTGCTCACCTGACCTGGTCATGCCCCAGGGTTTCATCTTTCTGGCAGAGGGTGTGCGCAGCTATTAGTGACATAACACTTGAATGCATCTCTCCTGACCCCCAGACGTTCCTCCTAGGCTACGTCAAACACATGTCAGATGCCAACTGCAAACTCATTGCGATGCTTCTAGTACTAGCTAAAAGCAGAGTGGCCATCCACTGGGGGTATAAACCGGCACCTACGGTTAAGCGCTGGCTGGATGACGCAGCACATTGCCAGACACTTTTAGGCAAATTTTGGGATTTGATGCCAGCTGCCAGTAGGCCCCTGACATATGGGTTCCTTTTATCTCCTACCTCCAACGGTCGACCACTCCTGATGAATCAATTGCGGACTCCCTAATTGCTGACGCACAGGATGCCCGGGGCGACACCATGGTCACCATCCCCATCCCTGGACTGACTGATTGTACATCCCCTACATTGCCTGAATCTTAACTCGACATTGTTGGATTCTACAGTGTGCACCCTTTGTCATTTGCCGTCTCTACTGTGGATTTCATTCATGAATGCAACCAATATTGTATTACCTGCTGGAGTGATTATCTGTACCTTGTCATGCTTTCTTTTTCCTAAATAAAGGTTTTGAAAAGGAAAAAAAACAAAGAAAATTCTTCTCCCACTGACATCACAGACAGCTTGCACATTGATGGAATGCCATCAGTGTCTGTTGCAGATGATGTGTGCACTGCGGCGGGGTGGCTAAAGGGCCACATGGGTACAATCAATTTCACCCAGCACACGTGGGATGCGAGCAATGAGATAGAAATCTCTAGCTGCCCTTTGTCTCATGGGCAGTGTATGGGGCATTTGTATGTGGTGGTGGGCTTTTGCAGTGAAGAATCTCAGTACCTGCTGCAAGCACCGCGACTGGCTGGCATGGGAAATGCCCACAAGGTCACTGGAGACCCTTTGGAGTGACCCAGTGGCAAAGAAATGGAGAGTAGAAAGGATCTTGAGATAGGCTGGAATGGCATGGGAGCTGCAGGTCACAGAGTCAAGTTCCTGCTCCCACTCACATACCATCTCCAAGATAACTTCTGTAGGGAAATGGTATCTGACCCTGACATCTTGGCTGGACATCCCAAATAGTTAGATCCTTTGTCTAAAGATCCTCTCTACTCTCCTCCTCCTCCTCCTCAAGGGGCATATTATCAACTGCCACTAAAGCGGAGATAATAGGCTTGATAATATGCCCTCGAGAATTCCAACAGAAGTCCATGTTCTGGTGTGAACATGGGCTTCTATTGGAATTCTCTAGGGCATATTATCAAGCCCATTATCGTCGCTTTAGCTGCAGTTTTCTGCCGCTAAACCGGCGATAATTTTAACGTTGTCCTTGATAATATGCCCCCACGTCTTCTTGCCACATGGCAAGGGGCAGAGCAACAAACACATTCAATGACATGATGAAAGAGTTTGTGTGTGTCTGTTCTGCATTCGTACATGCTGCAGGGCTGGGATTGGCTGTAGTGTGTCAGCTGATGCATGGTGGGAGATGGTAGGCACTTGGACAGGTGTTTACCCTTGAGGAAAATGATCAACGGCCAGAGTGCAGGTATTCCAGCCTGAGAGCGGAGTTTCCGGCCTGGGAATGGAAATTCCGGCCCAGGAGTGGAAATTCCGTCCCGATTGCAGACGTAAAGTTAGTAGTCATAAGTGCATTCTGTGAATACCAAAAATCGTAAATGCCTTCTGTGAATACCGAAAGTAGTAAGTTTAGGATTTTGTCTCAGATTAGTTCTGTGAATCGGCCCCCTTGTGTCCCATCCACATCCCAATTACCTTTTCCTAGCTCTGACCAAAACACTCACACTTTTGCATGCACCCACTCCAACACAAACAAGCAGCACACAGACACATATGCACAAAGACAGCAACAACACAGACAAAAACCCAAACATACAGACACCACACCCACCATCATACTCATATGCACCATCACCAACACACCCACAGATACCACACCCACCATGGTACCCACATGCACAACCAGCACACTCACAGTCACTGCACCCATCACCACACACATGCACCACCCCACCACCAGCACTCCCATAGACAATGCACCCACCACCACACCCACATGCACCACCACATCCACATGAACTACAACCACAACCAGCTCCTTCACAGCATACCCATCCACAAACACACATACATTAGAAAGCACAACCACAAAATACAAACCCCCAAACAACTGACACCTAGGAAGCAACACACCCCCCAAACGTACAGGACATACACCAGATCGATAGGCACCTGCACCCTCAACAGACACATGCACATCAGCCACTGCCACTTCCTCTACCTCTCAAACCCAACTACCTGCCAGACTGCCTATCTGTTTTCATCATGAGAGTTTGTTGTTTGCCCTTGCCTTAACACCTTCCAAAGCCCAAAACATTCTTCCCAAAACCAAAACTACCCCTCACAAATGCAAAAACACCCCTCCCAACCCAAGTCCACCTCTCCCTAGCCCAACCTTCTTCTCCCAAGTAAGACTTTGAGGTGCCTGATCTGCCTAATGGATGTCCCTTTCTGAGTAGTTACCCCTTGCATTGAATTAGGATGCAGACTTTGTGCCACAGCACAACAGTGCACAGAACTTTTTGAATATCATGGACTGCCATTTACTTCCTTATGACTTTGAGAGATATAGCTTATTGTTTTGAATAAATCTCTAGTTTTCTTTTCACCAAGTTTGCCCTGGCAATAGTTTTCCTTTGCTATTGTTTGCTTCAAATAAACATTTCTGAATACATATTTATCTTTACCATGACAGCAGGAATTACAACATATTTTTTAATGTTTACTTTGTTAAGTGCATTCACTGGTTAACATAGTATGTGATGGTCATTTGAATTTAGGGTCAGGCATTCATCATGATAATGGACACTTGCACCAACAATTAGCTGTTTAAAAGTAATTTTGGATGTGTTACCACTGGTGTATTTGTTGCACCATGATTATTGATAAGTATGAACACATATGCACTACACCTAATTACATATTGTGGCAATAGAAATTGGTACAATACAGGACTTGCATTAGACAACGGGAAGTGTTACATGAATGAATATGTTGAATGATTCAAATTTGGGACTGGCATTGATTTTACAGGTAATTAATAAATGTAAGGTTACACCGTGTCTTTTGCATGTCTACATCATGTTACATTGCACTGATCCAAATGATGTGTAATGCATATGGTTCTAAATGTATTTAAACACAACTGTATGGTGGTGTTTTGATTTTTGAATTTATATTCTCTTTTGTGTAAGTGTCTATTTTTCTGAAGGCAGCTTGCACCAAATTTATAATACCAATTTAGTCAAATAGGTGTGTTTCTTTAAATTTCTTACACGTCAACATTGCAGACATATGTATTGCACATTGATATGCCATTGCTTGTGTGAGGGTTTTAAAAATGCATGTGTCCAGAGCAGATGTAAACAGACAAGTGAAAAGGTAACAGATAATGGAGGAGCTTACCTTCGGTTAGGCGATGATAGTGCTGATTTGCATCGTGGCCAAGCAGCAGCGGCAGGACACTGAAGATAGGGTATATGGTGATACAGGAAGTGTGACGGTTAAGAAGGGTGAGTTTCTGTCTTATATTAGTTCCAAGCTGCCAACTCAGATGTGGAGGTTTTACTGCCACAGTCATGTTGGCAAAAAGATACATTGTGATTAGCTAGGCAGAAAAACTGGCGGTTCTTCATCCAACAGCCATTTTTCTCCATTGCACCATCAACACAGGTGAACCTTCCTGGCACAGTCAGCAGCACTCTGACGGTCTTTAGTCCATCAAATAACCAGCATATAAATAGAACGGATAGACCTCCCTAGTAGGTGGGCTGAGAAACCGTAAAAAAATCAGCGGCGGGACCTGGTCCACCAAGATCTAAATCAGGCCCTATGTTGTAATGTGCATCATTAACATCTGCATGCTTCCCAGGTGCGTTCCCCGGGGAAAAGGTGCTCAGATCACTGTGTCTACCTCATGCCACCTGAGATCTTGCGAGATCTCTGACAGGTGCCTCAGCCATCTTGGGTGCAGTAACAGTATAAAAACGGTGCCCAAACTTCAAGGCATGCTTGTCTTCACTTCCGTCAAGAGAGAAGGGTCGCTCTCTTTCTAATGCTCTCTTAGAGGCCTACATGAACAAGCAAGGAGCCCTCTATTCAGAAACCAGACAACCACTCATTGGATTCCTGCTAACCTATTGAGATGGCAGCACGGGTGATTTCCTTCTTCCACATGCGGTGAATCCATCCCTGTAAAAACAAAAAGGAACAGAAGGGTTACTTCTTGCCCTCTCCAGGAAACATGTTCCCATGAGTAACCCAACCCACTTTTACAACAGTTTCACTGTGCCCTACTGCAAACAATCCCAGAGTTCTCTTCTTTGCCCCAATTCAAGATAGTGAAACCCCTCTACACTTGTGAAGATCCTATGCACCAACACAAGAGGCTTGGCCAAGGAAATTTCACACCTCATCTAGGGGGTTATCCAGCTGTTAGCTCATAGTTTGAGCTCATGCAAATAGGCCTCTAGTAGCTTAAGACGGGAAAAATATAACTTTCTAAAAGTACATTTTTATTTAATTGCATCGCAAATTAGATTTTGTTATTACATTGGATTTGAAATAACAATTAGCAAGTGATTGAATTATATTTTAGTTGCTTCCCGATCAAAATTAGCATTATGAAACGTAATAATGTAATCCAATTTTTTTTCTATGGAACAGAAGCCTTGCTACAGTTAAAATACATTTTGAGCCATTTTCAGTGTAAAGACATATGTAACATTCAACTTCTACATGTTCATACTTTTAACTACAGTGCTTCCTGCCTTAGGGCTTATAAGGCCTGCATAGGGGTGGTGTATTGTTATTTAAAAGGAAGGTTTTAATCTGTCAATATGGTTTATTTTTTACAGTTAAATTTCAGTTTTAAAACTGTCACAACCAGTCTACAATGGTAGGCAGAACACAGCAAACATGGAAACAGCAAAACGAGGAGAAATAAAGCGTTTCTCCTAGTTTTGCCTGTTAAGACCATTTTTTCCCTGGGCCTAATTTTGGCACTGCCTTCTATTTATGCCACCCTTGTAAACAGGGGGCATCGTAAAAATCAATGGGTGTTGCATTGGAACGCCCACAACACCCATTGCCCTCCCCTTTCATGCAAAGTACAGCGTAAAAGGGTGCCTTATTTACAAGGCAGCATTTAGCCACGTTAAGTAGCTTAACTCTGCCTTGTAAATAAGGCAAAGCCCCTATCTCCATTACAACGTCACTAAAGGTGATGTTGTGGTAGTGATAAGGGCTTGTAACTATGCCCCAAACTCTCTTGATATATACCTCCCTATCTCAAAGATCGCAGGGAGTCCTATTTGTATTGTTCTGACAGAGAATCATGAGAGGTGTTCTCATGATTTGTGACAACAGCATATGGAGAATTTCATGGTAATCCGTACTGTTTTATTTGTGAATACATACACAAACTACCTCATACAGTTAAATAAAATGCTGTACTATGCATGAATATATAAAAATATGAACAAAAACACACTATAATCATATGTATAGAACATGAACAATACTTAGTTGCAAAAGGGCTGATTACAATGGCGGCCGGACTTGGTCCACCCGCCATCGTAGCGGTGTTTGGGACCGCCTGCAAAACATGCAGCGGTCCCACCACACTACGATTAGGATGCGCCCGCCATACTGGCGGGTGCATCCTGTGCTTTTAACATTGCGGGCGGTGCTGCTGGCTGCAGCACCGTACGCAATGTTAAAAGTGCTTGCACTGCATTTCCCTGCACTACGTGGCAGGCACCACGCGGTGCTTGCCACATGGTGCATTGAAATGCAGGGGGTACCATGGGTACCCCCAGTGCAGCAACCCCCCCTAAACAAGGGGGACCCGCAACGGGCCCCCAAACCCAATCCACGCCAGCCTTTTGATACCAACATCCTAATTTGGTGGGCGGTGCCTGCTAGGCACCGCCACAGTTTTATGGGCCCTGCACTGTACGCCAGGCAATCGGTGTGATTGCCTTTGGTGGTGAAACGGCGGACGGACTTTGCGTCCACCACGGTACCCACCGCCATCCTAATTTGGCAGTGGGTAATACTCTTGGTGATGGCGGAAGGACCGCCAACGCCTGCCCGGCAGTGGCGGTCCTTCCGCCATCATAATGACACCATAGGTATCAGAAACTCTTGATGGCCTAAGGCCACAGGTAAATGGAAAATATTATCTACAAATAAGAATCTTATGCTATGAACAAGATGAAAGTGGAAGTGCTCCAGTTTAGTTTTGAAAAATATTTATTTTCCATCAACAAATTGCTATGCCTCTAATTTAAAGAATTGAAGATGGGAGCTAAGTATACACTTCCCATATAAGAATTACTCCATGAGTTTGGTCGACAGGCAATGGAAGTGGGACAAAATCTTCTCTAGTGAAGCTCATTGCATTTCATGCTGTAGGGCAGATATCTTCAAACGTTTTGATCCCAAGACCGCCCTGTCAAAATATTGCAGGTGTAAGTACCCCCTCCTGACAAGAATTTCTAGAACCTGGTAGTCCTCTTCATCGACAACCATAAACTCCCCCAATTCCCATGGCAAATAATTTTTACGGTGGGGGAACAATATTAAGAAGTGTTTAGCAAACCAAAGGTTTGTGGGTGACTGTAGTTTGGGGTCAGAGGTTTAACACACAGTTCAAACAAAAAGTCTCCAAAAAGAATTAAATACCAATGCACTATGGTACTTTATTTTTCACTACCAAAACACAATTTGACAGAACATATTCAAATGATAACACCATTCTAAACTAACATGTTGGATGTTCTTGTTTTTCTCCAGGGAAATGGTCATTTTGTGGGTGCACCTCATTAGTACCAGTTTAACACCCAAATGCAGCAATAAACAATGAAGAGGTGACCAGTCCAGCTTTACAAATGTACTGCAAGAGCAATAAAAAATATATTTTTTATTAAAATCAGCAGTTTATGTGGCAGATGATGGATTATGTGGCAAATGCGGCAAATTTACGATTGTGCTAAAATCACAGGGGCCACACAATGGCATATTTTCAGTGGCTCTGTGTATAATGACTGTAATGCATGGGCTGCAACTTTAGCGTAAGGCATCCGAGGAGAAGCATACTATATTGCATGGGATGCAGACGGCTCGGCGTTTACAGCTGCATGGAACTGGAGGTTGCTGAACATCATTCATAATAATCAAAACATGCCATTTACAATCTTTATTCATGAACTGTAAGGTCCAAGCAGAATGCTTTTTTTAATTCCCAGGGAGGAAGTGTTCCCTTAATCGTATTTCATACTGTTTTTTAAGGGTGGGCCTAATTGGCGGAGTACTACTACACGGAATTCCGCAACTTTGTTCCTTTGGACTCCCAATTAAACAGAAACCTCATATACTTTTGGTAAATTACAAGTATCTCTGTCTTTACATGCTAAAATGCATATAGTAATTTCCCAAAAGTGAAAATGAAAATTTAGCAAGCAGTGAGAGAAGTGATGATTTTGGGATCCTCCCTAACCTAGCGAGAGAACCAAGCAGATGCCTTGAAAACAAAGAGCACATCTTACTGAACAATTCGGTGGTGGTCCAATCCTCTTAGGACCACCCCAAGCACAGTTATGGGCAAAAATACAATCCCAAACAAAGTCCCTGCAAAGCATTATGGGACGAGATTAGCAGTGGGCAGTGAATATTATAGTATCTAATATCAAAATAATTCTACAAAGAGCTGCAGTTCAACTAGTCGTTACTAGGTGTCCCTCAGAAGTCAAATGCAAAAGCATTGAAATTATTACATTAAGCTGCAGTTCCACTAGTCGTTACAAGGTGTCACTCACGAGTCAAATGCAAACGCATTGAAACCCTTTCATGAAGCTGCAGTTCCACTAGTTGTTACTAGGTGTCCCTCATGAGTCAAATGCAAAAGCATTTGACTTGAGGGACACCTAGCAACGACTAGTTGAACTGCAGCCTAATGTAATCATTTCAAAGGAGTGGCAAAAAACAAAATATTCTGTATTCTTTTAGGTCTTTCACCATCAGGTAGTTACTTTTAAAATAACGGGCTACTTAAATGAAAAATAAATAAATATAAAAAGGAGATCTGTTTTATCAGAAATAGAGGCGTGGGCACCATACTTCACTGAGTTATTTAATGCCATTTTAAAGGGTACTAGTATACCAAAGTCATGGGCCGAGGCTTTCCCCATTTATAAGAAAGGTTGCCCTTTGGACCCAGCCAACTATACACCAATTAGTTTAATTGATACCGCACAAAAATGTTTTACCAGGGTTATACTGAGCAGACTTCAGCATTCACTTGCAGAGAAGGATATTCTTTTCCCTCTCCAAGCCGAAATTCAACCCAACTTTTCTAATGTGGTTCAGGTCTTCAGCCTACAGATGATTTACTGGAAGACCATTAACTTTGGGCAGGGGAGGTTGTATGCAGTTGTTGTCGGCCAAAGAGCTGCATTTGATCTTGTTTCCAGAACTCTGCTGTGGAAATGCTTTACAGAACTGGAAATCCCGACATACCTGTGCAGGATAATTGAGGGACTGCATTAGAACAACTATGCGCAAATTAGAAGTGGTAAGTTGGCTGAAGTTACCGATTCTGTCCTAGTGAAGCGCAGCATAAGGCAGGATTGTGTATTGTCCCCATCCTTTTTGTCTTGTTTCTAAATTATTTGGTCGTTTTTTTTTAAATAGCTGTGAAAATGATGCCCCACATCTAGCTGGCATGAGGGTTCCAGCCCTCATGTTCTCAAATGATATTCTTTTGCTGTCAAAGACTCCCATGGGGTTAGAGAAAATACTCAATATTTTTAGTAGATTTTGTGTGATGAGAGGATTAGAAACAAATATTAACAAAACAAAATTTATGGTTTTTAATCTATGTTCCTCTTAGCACCCCAGTCCTACACAATACTACTAGACTATATACCCCTACAACATGTCCACCTCTTTGGGTATATAGGGATTACTCTATTCGAGAAACTAGACTCGCCATCACATGTTGCAAAAAGAAGAATAAAACTAGGGCAGAAAAGCTGAGGTTTGCTGAATTTGAATATAGGGTTGTTTTGTAAATTTGTAGCACCTGTAGCCCAGCTATATCAATACCAGGCATTGGCGGTTGCACCAACTTTAACTTTAGTAGTAGTAAAGGTAGACTTTTGGTCTAAACTTAGACAAAAAGTCAAACTTTAGTAGTAGTATTGTTAGGCTTTCGGTCTAAACTTAGACTTTTGGTCTAAATAGAGACCGGAAGTCTAACTTTAGTAGTTGTAAAGTTAGACTTTAGGTCTAAACTTAGGCTTCAGGTCTAAACTTAGACTTTTGGTCTAAGTTTACTTTTGTGAATCAGGCCCTTTGTCTTTGGCCAACATAAGAGTCACTCATGCCATCAGAATATGTTGAAATGTTCGTGGCTAGCTGACAGTGCACCCTCTGGACCCCTGAACCTCACACTGTACTGCATGGTGTCTGCAATCTCAGGATATGACAACCCTAATCACACCAGAGAAATTGTGGAAACAGAGCTGCCGTTTCGTTGTTAACTCTGTCATGCCCTGAGGGAGACACAAGAAATATACAAGTTGGCATTTCAAACTTGTATTGAAGCAATTGGATTATTGTGTAAAATGTGTGTGCTGCTATGATTAGTAGAAGGAAACAAAGCATTGTAACCAGCATCACAAAAATGGTAAAAAAAGATGACTAGTCCAACAAAAAGTATTATTGCACTGATTAAATTAATATATATAATTGTACTCCTGCCTATCTCTACCTATCCTAGAAAGCATAGGGTGAATGCCATTCTGCCCAGATGCCTTGTAGTGGTCTAACTCCCCATTTACCTGTGTGCATGATTCATCTGGAAGCCAGTCTGGTGTAGTACAGGCCGCTGTCTCTCTCAGGATAGTGAAGGGATTCAGCTGGGCTAGAATTCAGGCCGGGGTGACCACGGCAATCCATGAAAATGATCCTCAGCTGAACAAAGGCTTGGGGCAATTAATATAATGAACATTTAACCCATTCACATTGTGCCTGACTTCAGATCCGGCTGCCATTGTTGACTCTAACAATTCAGAGTTGTCTCTAAACAGACAATGATATGCAAGGGCAGTTTCCGCAGTGTACTTCGTCCTTGGACAAATGGTACAATGGTATGTTAATGTGCCTAGGAATACATTTATTTGTAAGCAAAACACAGCAAAACACTTTCTGAGTACACTATTGCATGCAAGTACGGAAGCAAGATGTGTTAAAACGCATGATCTCAAAAAATTTCAACTTTAAAATTGAACATGTAAAAATGGGAGCCCTATTAACCTCAGGATACCCTTGTCGGTAAGGAGACTTAAAAGCTTCAAACTAGATATAGAATAGTATCCTAAAATTAAAATATATATAATTGAAACCTAAAAATCTTAAGTACATCATTTTAATAGCAAACCTTAAAGAAAGCCAAATTGTATTAAAAGGCAATTTAAAAATCCGCAATTAATATCTGCATAATTCTTTTTAAAAAATGCAATAAAAAGATGGCAAAATAAAAACTTCTTGAAACTCAAGATTGTTTTAAATGTTCAGAGAGTCATTGGAAATTATGTAGTTTCCAGCTTCCACAGACGATGTTTCCGTTGGTTCCCAATCACAAGTTCCGAAGAACAAGAGTGGTCATGTTCAACCCAATCATCACTTGCTAAAGGTGTGACAGCCAGTAATGCATATGCAGAGGATGAGCCAGGTTCTAAAAACCCAGGAGCCGAGACATCCACAAAAGGCTCATAATACGCATTTTGCAGCAATGGCAATCTCATAGGACTTCTCATATTGATTCTTAATGGACTCATCAGCAGTTCCAAACTGCAGATTGTATGGGTTGTCTTACAAAGGCATATATCCAAAGCACACTCAAAAGTGCACAGAAAACAGCGGAACACAGGCTGTATGCTATGTAACCATTCAGGTTGAAAGGACAAGGACCAGTTGTCATTCAGTTCCTGAAGTAAGGGTGCGCCAAAATACTGCAGCATGTGATAATGGCTCATCAGAACATGTGGTAGTGGTATTCTCATTTGGCCGCATGGCGGATCATCCATTGTGGAATATAAAAAGTAGAAGCAGTATTCCGACAATAATAATAATAATAATGATAATCCACATTTGTAAAGCGCAAACAATCACCCGTAAGGGTCTCTAGGCGCTGGGGGCCGTCGGGAAGATTAAGCAAGCTATTGCCCAGAGTCACATGGTGCTGGGCTAATCTGCCGCCGGCGATCAAACCGTGATCCCCAGATTCCAGAGTCAGTCGCCCTGGCCATGGCGCCACACTTCTTCCACTTCCACAATAAGAAATAGAATAAACAGTATGCCTCCGAAGACACTGGAAATCTGGGAGTGTATACAAGATTGAATTACTCCAAAGACAGTCTGAAAAGTACGAACAAATCCCAACCCATTCACTTTGAAAAAAATTTGCATTTCCACACTATTTAAAGCATTATATGTGGGGTGCACCAGTTCTACAAAGTGTTGTGGGAGGCCCTGTATAGCAGCAATATTATTTCAGAAGAAGACCTCACAACTTGAAGTTCAAACATCTCTTGCAGATTTTAAGAAACTTCCTTCTGAAACAATACGCATTTCAGTCTGCTTATACTATCAAAGTTCATATTAAAACTAGAAATTGAAGGCCAAACCATCACTCAGGGAACAGAATCTTCTGTATATGTTAATGCATTTGTATAGTAGTGAGAGGTGGCAGACTTCTACCAATGAGCCCTTGTGGCCTACTGTGTAGGACTGGCCACATGGTGTGGCTTGATTAGATCAAGTGACACAAATCTTTTGTTTTTGTACCCAGCAAAAGGCGGTAGAGGTATATTTTGGGTACATTCTACTGCAAGGACTGGCACAGGTGCTCTGTAAGATGGGCCAAATTCTTTCCTAGCCACAATCTATGGGCAATACCATTCTACTATGATCTCCTAGTTTGGTGGAAATATGTGCACAGGTAGAGGTACACTATGGATGAAATAAGTGACTTGCAAATAGTCTGTGAGCACTGTCCTTGGAGCTGTAGTATGGTCTATAAAATTAAAATAAAATGAGAAAAAAGAAAGATTTGAAGGGGAATTAAAAAAAAAAAAGAATGTTAACTAAAGGATTGGCTTAGCAGACCTGGCACTGAAGCACACTTATTTACTGGCTCAAGGCATTCTGTGGTCATACAAATACCAACACTCACAGGGCAAGAGAGCCAACGGCTGAATTGAACTGGCCCGTTGCCCCGTGATACATGCTATCAAAGATAGATATAGACTGTAAATTACACTCATAGAGACCAATGGTAGAAGAGGGCGGATGCAAAACCCTTCTTTTTATGTTTATATACTTATACATATTTGCAATGGATTTCCCTTTTTGCAAGATCTTGGCAGACAGGTAAGTCTGTCTGATTTTCTGAAAGGATTCTAGCAAAAATGATTATAGTGCAAATACCCCTAGGGTTTGTCAAACTCCTTCCATGCAATGTTAATTGGTGTGATTCCATGTGACAGCATGCCTGTGTACAAGCTTTAGGGGTCCATTACGATCCTCCCGCCATCACAATGGAGCCAGGGACCGACCACCGAAGTTGCGGCGGTCCCGCCATGTGTATTAGGATGTGCTTGCAACACTGGCGGGCACATCCTGTTCGTTTTACATTGCGGGTGGATCTGCTGGCTGCAGACCCGCTCGCAATGTAAAAGGACTGTGCACAGCATTGCCATGCACTACATGGCAGGCACCACGTGGTGCCTGCCACGTAGTGCATTGCAATGAGGGGGGTACCATAGATACCCCCATGTGCACCCCCGACACCATGCAGCAAGGACCCCATGCCTTTCCATGGTGACGTTGCCGTCATGGAAAAGCGAATCTCCGCCTGCATCATAATATGGATGGCGGAGTCTTGCATACACCGCCACCATATTATGCCCCTTTTCCGCCCGGTCGACGAGTCGACCGTCGGAAAAGCAGCGGACGGTCTTTCTACCCCTCGGCCATGCTAATCTGGCAGGGAGTCATTCAGGCATGGATGGCGGGCGGATCGCCCTGGCCGGGCCAGCGGTGGCTACCGTCGGCCCGGCGGGGGCGATCTGCCCGCCATCCTAATGGGCCCCTTAGTATGGTGTAATACTAATCCTCCTAATAAAGCCTTTTGCCTTTAACACACATTTTTCACAATAGGTCAGGCTTACTGGCTTTCTCATAATTCACAATCCACAAATCAAACCCATGGAGGCTGAAATAACTTTCCCCTGTGAACTAATAAGGCTTATAACCTTTACCATTGGCTTGATATCCTACCATGACAGGACTACCAAAGTGTGCATAAGGTAGCAACCATCATCCTAATATGCACACAGATATAAGAAAACACATATCTACAAAATTACAGTTGGCAAAATAATATTTTACCCCTTGCAAAATGGTTGTCTAATAATTATCACAGTGCAAAACACCTACCCTTAGGGTTTATCAAGGGGGGGTGACCAACCCCAACACTATGCCTACTGTGGAAATCTGTGATATTTCATGTAGCAAAATACCTGTCTACAGCCCATAACATTGTGTGATAACAATGCACCATTAAAGGCCGATTGGCTTTAGCAAATGCTTTCCACAATAAAGAAGCAGGGCTACTGCTTTTATCATAGCTTTTCATAGTAAACAGATCGGGCCTATGACATTGAGTATAACTTTTCCATTGAAACATGCAGGCCTATTGCCTTTATCATTGGCTTGTCACCATAAACAATTGAGGCATACTGTATTGAGTGTAGTATTTCCCACAAAGCAGCCATTAGACATGCAGTCAAAAAATTACAGATGGATACACAATTGGTGTTAGCAAAGCAAACTACTATCTTTTCTAAGTGGGCCAAACAAAATATCACATAGGAAATTTGTTTTCCCACTGTTTGCCTGAGAGGTAACCACAACCCCTGCCTACTATGGTAATCTGCAGGATTCCTAATAAATGCAACACACCTAGAAAGAGTAAATAATTAGGAGAAATAAACAGATTTATCCTCAGTGCGCCTCTTTTGGGAAGAAGTAGCATTTTGATGCACTCCCAAGTTTCCCAGTCTTGGTAAATCAGGGAATGATCTAAAATCCATGGGTGAATGCTGTGGAACACCTAGGCTCCACCCATGGAACACTTTCCCAGGGAAGAGTAACACAAGGCAGCAACTTGCGCCGACTTGCATTCTCCGAATTTAACAAGCAACACAGGGCCATGCAAGTTGGCCTTGAATTGCTTGGAAAATCTGACTTATGGATTGGGTTGCCCTTGCAATACCATGCTTAACACAAGGGCACCAAAATCCAATAATAAAGCTGGCCCCAGATATATAACCTCAAGATCATTGCCTTGCTGCCATAAGCAAAACAGTCCTACTATATTGAGCATCACCTTTTTCACCAAGCAAAAGTGCAATGCAAGCACTCTTTTCCAGTGGAAGCACATAACTTCTGCTCAATCAAATACTGTACTCAGGGGAAGCAACATGTGGGTGGGGCCTAACCCTTTTCTCTACAGTACTTCTGAAAGTTCTTTTTCGGCACTGTCAAGTCAAATCTAATAAAAGTAAATCCAACTAAGTCTAAAAACATTTAAACCCTGTGGAACTGTTGCAAAAGATTCTGCTCTTTTTGCTTCTGTGATTCAAAAATTGTCTATTTCCTGTAGGAACAATCTTTTTATTGAACACAGAGCAAAATAATTTTCCATGACCCTTCTAATACATTTGTAGATCATTTGCATAAATACATTAAATGTTGCAATCAGCTATTATTTTTTACTTTCTATAATTTCTATTATAAAACACACTTCTGGGAATACAGTACATCACTCAATAAAACCTAACATACGGTAGCCCTAGTGCTACCTTTTCAATTAGGAACCAGTTGATCTCATCGCGTTAAGCTTGAGGATGCATTCACTAATTGATTCATTTAATTCGATATAGGGTAAACATCATCTCGGGCTTCCAGCATTTACATTCTGTTTGAAGTGAAAGATAGTCCCAGAACATTTCTTAACACACGAAGAAAGCTGCACACAAAGGAGATTTTATCAGCGCTGTAAACGTTTTTTAAACTTTGGCAGATTAAATGCTTTACGTAAATTGATTAGGAACACATGACCTTGTTTTGAGTTCACACCCCCATCGTCCGCATATGTACAGAACGTGAGCAGCAGGATCAGAGCCAGGGCATCAATGGAGAGTCAGGACCGCGGTCATTTTTACAATAATCTGCGTCTTGTTCTGCCTGAGGCTGGTTCAAGATGAACAGGGATCAGCTTCGATTTGACACATGGGTTTCCCCGTTTGTGTAGGGTACCACATTCTAGTTGCATGCAGTACTAGATATGACAAAACGTTCTTACTCAATCATTTGTTTTCTTGTGATACCTTCCACCTCGTCCTCCTCCAGTCATTTTTCTTTTTACTGTTACTATGTTCCCATTGCTCTTTCTCTCTTTCATATTCTCACGGGTGCGGAAACTTTCCGTGGCCACACTTTCTGCATTTATGACATCATTTCATCACCTCCCAGTCCTGGTAGAGCGGGGTAGGTCATCTGGAGACGTGGACTCGGCGCGTCAAACGCAAGGAACTCCTTGCGTCTTCTACCAGGAACTGCAGCACGCTAACCTATGAATTCGATAGGGTAGACCGAGTTGCAGGTAATCTCTTTAAAAAATGCTGTTTTAAAACTTGTTATACAGCCTAAATGTAGATAGAATCCAATAGGTCCTGATGAATCGCCAGAGTAATTCTCTAACAGGGCGAGAAACATGTTGACCCTAGATGAGGCAGTGTTGACTACCTAGCACATAATTCTAGGCATCCACACTCCACCTCACACAATTTTTAATTAGGTAAGAAGGCCCCAAAATAAACTGATTAAGTTGGCACTCCCCTACCTATTTTAACATTCTCACTTATTCTTTCATCTACATCACAATAGAGCCACCTACCCTCAATCACCTAACGGCTGTCCGGATAAAAAGATCTCCATAAGAGCGCTCCTTAAAAGAGCCCGTTGAGCATTGCACCAGCCGGCCCAACGCAGGAGCAGCCCGATGATGACGCTTCACATCCCAATGGGTGCGTGATTCACGACACCAAGACGGTTGTATGAGGGCTCTTATATCCGACTTAGTGCTACACACATCAGTCACCTGTATACTCTCTTGGTCCGTCTCATTAGTTTCAAGGAACAGCTTTGGTATCTTTTTTGTTTGTCATTATAGGGCACACCTAGCTGGACCTTCTTTCCAAAAGCCCTTTTCGCCCCCCCCCCCCTTTTTCTCGTTGAATTATTTCATCTTCTTCATCAAAATTTCAGTTTCTCTTTTCCCATGCCCTCTATCTGTGACAATTTCTATCCGTGTCCTTGAGGATAGCTTTCCTTGTAAACCAAATGAACTATTTGAATTTTAGGACTAAAATAAAGATTAGTAGGTGGTCACCTGTCCATCAGGGCGATGGAGGGCATTATATCTGCCACCTTGATGGACAACTGCCTACCATATCTAGATAGCAACACCAGTCTAGTGGCTATCTCTGACCCTGCAGAGAAACCACTATCAAAGAGAATCCTCTGAAGGCACGACAAATTCGGTTCACAGCGTCCATCTTTCAGTCAATTTTGCGCCAAACGTTTTTTGTTTTTCCAAAACAAACTCCCAAAGCATGATTTCTTTTTAGAAACAATAAAAAACTAATGACCCCAACACCCTGAGTGTGAGGGTCAATTTTTTAAATCTATTAAACCACCATATCACCCACTCTAAATGAGGAAATGGTTTAATGTCCTAGTCCCAAAAACTCTACAGAGTAAGCTTCCTGACAGAGGAGTTAGCAGGGGCACCGCTCTTGGAAAGATGAGCTGGTAGACTGAGAGTTTGACAGACAGCGTACTCCTCCAAATTTTTGGCAGAGCACCCTGTCCACCAAGCTCTATTGGCCCGATTCACAAAGGTAAACTGAGACGTAAGTCTAACTTTACGACTTTCCGTATTCACAAAAGGCATTTACGAGCAGTAAAGTTAGACTTTTGTCTCAGTTAAACTTAAGTTTTGGTCTTAAGTTTCACTGAGACCAAAACTGGGACAAAAGTCTAACTTTATTACTCGTAAATGCCCTTTGTGAATACCAAAAGTGGTAAAGTTAGATTTTCATCTCAGTTTACCTTGGTGAATCGGGCCCTATATTGGGCCATTGCATTAGATGTTTTGTGCTGGATCTACTATAACACTGGTAAAACAGCACACAAAGCCTATAGAATAAAGTGTCTTGAATATGCAAAAAGCCACAGGAGCCACCATGGGTGAGTAAACGTAAACATTGGGCCCGATTCACAGAACTAACTTAAGACAAAATCCTAAACTTACTACCATTTTGGTATTCACGGAAGGCACTTACTCATTTTGGTATTCACAGAAGGCACTTACTCATTTCGGTATTCACAGAAGTTAGGAGTCCTAACTTTAGGACTCCCAAATGCCTTCTGTGAATACCGAAAGTTTTAAAGTTAGGATTTTTCTCAGTTTAGGAGTAGTAAAGTTAGGAGTCCTATATTTACTACTCCTAAACTGAGAAAAATCCTAACTTTAAGACTTTCGGTAGTCACAGAAGGCATTTAGGAGACCTAAAGTTAGGAGTCCTAACTTTACTACTCCTAAACTGAGAAAAATCCTAACTTTAAGACTTTCGGTATTCACAGAAGGCATTTAGGAGTCCTAAAGTTAGGAGTCCTAACTTTACTACTCCTAAGCTGAGAAAAATCCTAACTTTAAGACTTTCGGTATTCACAGTGAATACCGAAATGAGTAAGTGCCTCCTGTGAATACCAAAATGAGTAAGTGCCTTCTGTGAATACCAAAATGGTAGTAAGTTTCAGATTTTGTCTTAAGTTAGTTCTGTGAATCGGGCCCAATGTTTACGTTTACTCACCCATGGTGGCTCCTGTGGCTTTTTGCATATTCAAGACACACGCTAGTCGCATTTCTGATTCTTTGGTTGTATATGGTTCTCTTTCTCACTGGTCTTTTCTAAAGGTGGGGTGGTTTACAAGTTTATTTTATTTAGCACAGTTACTTAAAACCATTGCTACAAAATATCTCATTACATATCATCAATTTTTTAAAGTAATAAAACCAGTTTGCTAAAAACCAGTTAAAAATCAATAAAAACTAATTGATCTTTGCAATACATTAGTAAAATAAGCAGTTATTTAACAGCGTCCGACTTTTGCTTTTCAGCTGTAATAATGTTCTGTCTAGGCATTTTCTTCTCAACTTGTTTCAAAAATTTTACAAAGCGCCAGTTAAGCTGCGTGTCCTCAGGTGCAAAGCACGCCAGCACAGCCTGCCTCCATGTGTGAATACCTCTCTGATTAAAAAGTGGTTTTAAAAGCTGTTTCCTTTCCTGTATTAGTTCTTTGCACGTACAGAGAAGGTGCAGCATACTTTCTTGCGCTATACCGCATAGGCGATAAATAGAATCAGATTGTTTTTTCAGCCAATGTGGAAAGTGCTTTGTGCATGGCAGCAGACCTAATTTGTATTTTAAAAATTTAATTTTAGTAAATTTGGCAAACCCCAAAGCTAGATACTTTTGTGCAGCCAAGGAGGAATAGGAGCTCAAGATCATCCAGCCATGCAACCTTCTTGATAGGGCTGCCTTGTCTTCAATCCAGGATTGATTCTTTACTATTCTCTTTGCTGTTTTTTTGAGAAGGCAATGACTTGTAGAAGTTACCCAAAGTTCGGTGAGACCTAAAGTGGACAGACTAGTTGCTAAGTATTTTGCAGCTGGTGATGATTCTTCCTGTTGTAACTCTGACCACAAATGCCAATTTAGGTTGGCTGGTTTGGATTTCCTTACTTTATCCCAAAAATGACTATCACAACTTTTCTTGCAAGGGTCTGTTTATGAACACCAAATTCGAGCCTTGTCTCTGCTGGAGAGACTCCTGTTGGTAGACCAAAAATTATTATGTACACTTTTGCGACCACAACATCCAGGAGCTTCGAGTCCCTTCCCCTCTGTGCCTCGCTTCCGTAAGTTATTGTAGGTAGAAGTTGTGCCGTATAACTTCAACTAGTGGGGCAAGTGAGAGGCCGGTCAGTTTGGAGTTGAGGTTTCTCATTGAGGAAGCTTGGGCTGTTCCATTCCTTTTGATTGTGTCACTTTGGGGTGCAAAGTGCCCACCTTTGTGGATAATCACCCCCAGGTATTTATACCCTGTAGTTGAGTCTATGCGAGTCTTGCCTCAAAACCAGACAGGTGTTTTCTTAAGGTTCTTGTTAATTATCATGGTTTTGGTTTTCTCCAAGTTAATATTTAGATTGTTTACCTCGGAGTACTCAAAAGTAATATCAAGAAGACGCTGTAGGCCCACCTTGGTTTGGCTGATCAAAACTAAGTCATCAGCGTAAAGTAAGCATGGTAGTGCTAGGTTCCCGATAAAGGTGGGGTGTGTGTAGCCTTTCACTGATTGTTTTTACCTTCTCTTATGTTGGCGGATATGTTTCCAGATGTTCTCTAAAGCTCCTATCGCACCACAAGCCGTCCAAAACGGTGGCCTCCAAGGTGCAGTTGAGATAAGTGGAAGGATGTGGTGACAGATCCCTCTGCTCAATCGGTAAACCCACGGCGGACCAAGGAGCTGGGAAAAGAGTACAGTAGAGAAAGTAGTTATGAATGTGCAAAGTGGCATGTAAGTTCTAGGTATCGTTTTTATAAGAAAATCCCACAAATTCCCCAGTGTTTTAAATTTGGCAAGAAGGAGGTACGAATGTTAAAAGGGAGATTAACTCCTTTTAAAGAAAATGGTTCCCTCGTATATCAATTCAGTGATGAGTGTGCTAAAAACAATGAGGTAGTCCGTGCTTACAAAAAATCCAGTTGAGGGGAAAATCCTAACGTAATATTGACAGAAACAATGCAATTAGCATGAACACAAGCTGCTTATTCCCATTACGAGCGGCATCTGTTTAACAAGGGTGGTCACTATATACATTGCAGGCTCATTGTTTGGTTTGTGTGGGCTATGTGGGTAATTTTGTGAGCTCTAAACTACAATTCCAAACGTGAGTAGAAGTTTGATTAACATGAGCATTCGGAAACTCAACTTGAAAATACATTTTCGAGTTTAATTTTTACTCAAATGGACCGTTTGAGTATTTCTTAAATGCAAAATGCATTTTGGTTCTTTTTAACAAGACAATAGTGCCATGGAGACTATGAGACTACTGTAAATAGAGAATCAACAACCTCCTCTTGTCCTAAAGAACACTGCCTCTTCTTTGTTCAGCCATTGGTCATTTTGGATTTGAGTTCTGAAAGGAAAACTTCACTCTCTTTTTGTCTGCAATATGTGCTGCACCTATACCCTGGACATTTTTAATTCGTGGAAAAATCAAGTAAGTTCAATACAGCACTTTGTTGTTTGAGGGAGGACAGGCACCTCTATTTTTTTCCTCTTTTCTTGGATTTTGTTAGGTTTGTTGTAAGATTAACTGGACTTTAGGAGTAGGGACGCTTACGAGATTATGTTTTTGTAAGGGATAATGATTGCACATTTTTGGGATGGTCGAGGTCCGAGGTTATAATAACATTTTCTCTATTTCCATGCATTTGTAAATTTTATTGTGCTGTTTCACAGTTTGGTGCCCCAATCTGTCCTACTGTAAATCTGGAGTATTTTTCAAAGTATTTTCACACTTTTACTGCTGCCATGCAATTTTAATATTATTTTAGGAGCTTATGGATGGCCTTGTATTAAATGCAAAATGGCGGCAATTTTTTGTATTCACATGCCTTTTGGCGCTAAGGGTCTGTGTGGCTCCAGGATTCCAGTCTCAACTAGCCAGATATGTTCCTTTGTTGTCAGCTATCTCCTTTTCCTGTGTGCATGGCCACCATTTTCTAGAGTTTCTATTTGTGTAAGTGGTTGATATTCTGTTTTACTTTGTTCTGCTGCTTTTAAACTTATTTTTGAAGGTCAATTTATGTTGGCCTGGACTGTTTGAGGTTGGGAATATTTTCAAGATTATTTAATTTTCTTTCCTGGCATTGCTGCTTTATTTATTGTTGGTATAGGGCAGTCCCATATGTGGTTCCAGGCACATTTTGGGTAAATAATATGTATTAGAGCATTCCTTTCCTCCAATGCTACACATTTTGTTTTCGTGGGAGGAGGGGGTTGCTCCTGGCAGTTTACAACAAACATAACCTTTGTTCTTAATTCATTTATAAAAAATGTGCCTGCACCCCCACATGCCATAGGGTCCCCATTGGCCCTGGACTGGCCCTGGACTGCTGCCATCAACTATTTAATTCATTTATTTCTTTTTTGCTTGTCACTTCCACCTATAGCATACCTATGGGCCCTATGGTCCTCATGATGATGATGATGATGATGGCTAGTATTACACTGGCTAGAATGGTCAAGTCCCACTGACTTCTTGTTTCATTTTTATTGCCTGCAGGTACACAAGATTTCATGTCACACACAATACTGAGATGGAGAGAAGTCTGAAAATTAGCTGACAGCAAACTTTGCAAAGAACTCCTGCTTGTGCTTAGTGCTAACCTATCTGAAATACAGAGAAAATGGCCCAAAAGAAGGAGGTTCCTGGAAACAAATTATCTGGTGAGAAGACGAGAAGACGTTGTTATAGTGTCACCAATGGCATCAGGCCCTCCACAAAAGGCACCAGTTATCCCATCCTCCAGGGCCATCATACTTGTAAAGGAGAGAGGGCAGTGTGGCCCCCCTCTATAAGCCTCTTGGAAGCCCGGGAACCCCATTCTCTGAGGTTAAAATGTGGAAAAAAGTGGAGGGGTGAGCTTCCCCTTCCCAAGCCTTTTTAGGCCTCATGGACCCTATCCCCAGGCCCAATTTCTTTTTTTAAGAAGGGAGTGGTCGCACAGTCCCCCTCCCTGAGCCTTT
Source organism: Triturus cristatus (assembly GCF_964204655.1). Lineage (NCBI taxonomy): Eukaryota > Metazoa > Chordata > Amphibia > Caudata > Salamandridae > Triturus > Triturus cristatus. Next base: position 507,812,693 of record NC_140591.1, read on the forward strand.
TCAGTCCCCCAGGACCCCATTCTCCAGAACAGAAATGAAGTTTAAAGTGAGGGTGACCACACTGCCCCCCTCCCCGGGCTTTAAAGGCTGGCTTATTTGTTCTGTCCCAGGGAGCACCAACCCAGGACAGAGTAGTTTCACTGTCCCCACTAGCACAGGCAGGAAATATTTTTAAAAATATTTTTTTATTTTATTAGGTCAGACAGTACATTGCAAATACTTTCCCAATAACAAATTCCAACAGTTGAGCTATCATCCCATACATGTCATAAAACTGCAGTAATTCTACTTAGAGGGACAATTGTGTGCAAAACCTCACAGTAGAAAGAATCACCTGTTAATCCTTCTCTCCGAGATAGGTGCCGCACTTCCTTTTGTTGTCCATATAGCCTAACCACCTGATTCCTGCCTGTCATCTGCAGAACCATCCTTGACCTTCCCAAACCTTGTAAGGATACCCAACCATGTTTGCAAATCCTCATCTGCATGGTCGTTCCTCCTACACTGACAGAGCCACATCTCTTCCACTACTGCTCATTCTGCAACATTTTGGACTCATCCCTGTTCCCTGGGCCCTAACGGGCTCATCCATGAGATGGCAACTCGCTGTTTCACCAGCAGCAGAGCCAGTTGCATATATTTCCATTCCATTTTCCTCCCCTCACATTTCCTGACCATCCCCAAGGGCCAGGTGGCCGGGTCTAATTCTACTTCTATACCCTCTATAAACTCCAATCATCAGACAACTAACTCTCAATAAGCATGCACTGGGGGGAAGTGTCAGGCTAAGTGAAGGAAGGTTGCAGGTCTACCCTGACACAGGTGACATCCGTCTGTTTTGGTGGGGTATAATCTATGGAGGAACACTAGGATGACATATGTGTGGTGTATGTAATTAAAATGTACTTGTTTAAACTGTGCATTGCTTGCCCCTTGCTAAACGAGTGTGTAAATACCTTTCCGTTGTGTCTTCTAGAGGTGTACCCAGCTCTGCTTGACATGTCTCCCTTGCCTGAAATATAGTCATTGGCATATCTGTAGTCATGGCTCTGTATAAGTTTGAAACTAAGGGGCCTATTAAAATGCCCGCCACTGCAACAAAGCACGGGACCAACCGCCGAAGTTGCGGTGGTCCCGCCAGGCAAATTGGGAGGCGCCCACCACACTGGCGGGCGCATCCTCGACATTAACATTGTGGCGGGCACTGCTGTAAGCAGCACCTGCCGCAATGTTCATGCTAATGTTGTGCATTGCCATGCACAACGTGACAGGCACCACGCGGTGCCTGCTACCTTGTGCATGGCAATGATGAGGGGGTACCCCCCAGTTCAGCCACTTATCCCCCCACCACCTCAGGGGCCCGCAATGGGCCCCCGCGGTGATTTCCCACATGCCTTTCCATGGTGGAGTCTCCGCCATGGAAAGGCATTCATCCTAATATGGATGGCGGTGCCCCTATTACCTATTCCTTTTCTGCCTGGCCGGCAATCCGATTGATTAAGAGTGTGGATGCTTCATAAACTTTCCTAGATAGTGTGGCTAGTGAGTGCTGTTGAATATATCAACAAAGTGGCAAGAACACTATTTTCATCACTGCAACACGTCCTACAAGAGACAGGGGAAGCATTCTCCAAAATCGCATGGTTTTCGTTAAGCCCTCTATCATGTAAGGTCCCACTTCTGAGCCATACATGCTACCATCATCCACAAATAGGAAAATTGGTCAGTTTCCCAATGCAATGGCAAGTCTGGCAACTCAGCAGGGTCCTGTGTCACCAGTCAGCACAGGATATCAAAGACTTAGTCATATCATTATGCAGTCGAGAAATGTACCCAAAGGTGCCAAAATGCTCTAAAAGCAAGGAGAGTGATTCTCCGTCAGATAGAAAAGTGGGTTGTCTGCATAAAGCAAGACTAAATGATCCACTCCTCCTACTCAGATTTCCCACCTCACCAAGTCCCCCCGATTCTCAGGGCCAGAGATTCTAGTGCCATCGCAAACAACAGGGGTGACAATGAGCATCCTTGTCACATGCCCCTCCCATCCTTCAGTGGAATGGAGTATAGTCAATCCAACTTAACCCTAGCCATGGGTTCCATGTATGCCAGACTCACCCAATTCCTAAAGTGAGGGCCAAATCCCATTCCATCCAGGATCGCAAGAAGGTACCACCAATGCACTGTGTGTGTCAAATGCCTTGGCAATGTCAATGGATACCAAGGATAGTTACCTCTCTCTGTCTTCTAAGTCATGCATAACATACATTAACTGTTGAATATTCATGGTAATACTCTGCCCTGGTATGAACCCACACTGGTCCGGGTGGACCAGTCTGCCAATTTCAGATCCCAATTGTAATGTGAGAACTTTACACAGTATCTTCATATAAATATTTAAAAGTATGATGGGATGATATGACGATGGGTCAGATGCCTCTGTACCGGGTTTTAAGATCATTGCAATGGTACCTTCAGGCATTGAGTTTGGAAGTATTTTCTTAACTAGCACTTCAATAAAGAACTCAAGCAAATGGGAAGCCACCACTGTACTATAAGTCTGATAGAATTCAGCTGTAATGCCATCAGTTCCTGGCATTTTCCCTATAGCTGCCTGAACCTCCTCTAACGTGAGTTCAGCATCCAATCCCTGCCGTGCCACATTACCCAGCTGTGGGATCGGTATCCCTTTCAAACAGTCCGAGAGTCTATCATGGTTCTGGTCCCCTAGGTTAGAGTATACTTGTTCTAATGCCCCTGAGGCACTTCTAGTATGTCAATTTGGGTTTGTGCCTCACCCCCCCCCCCCAGGGATCTATGAGGTGGAGTACCAGGGTACAGGGTAGCTCATGTAGAAGACCCAGGTCAATAGACTGTCCAAGCTGTCTCTTCCGATGAAGTAGTTGTTGATACGATTTCAGCGTGTTATGCTCTAGCTTGTCCCTAATTTCTATCAGCTGCCTCAACAGCTCTGTTGCAGTTTCCTGGTGTCTCTCCTCCTCATCTGACCACGTCTGTATGGCTATCAAGGCATCCTCCTTATGAAGGAGTTCTCCCTGCATGTGTGTGGCAATCCACAAGAAAGGCACACACAGCTGCACCACAGCACCAATTTCAGTACCTCCCATTCTGTCGCTTGACTCTAGGTGATCATCCAGTTTGTGTCAGCAATAGCCTTTCATGGACTTCACTGTTGTTTGCCTGCCCACCTGGTCCTTCAAAATCTCCAAGAGTAGGGAGAACATGTGTTTCCCCTCCACTGGAATCGACATACAACAGGTGCATGATCAGATAAATAACATGTGACATGCACTATAGTCTCTAACCTGGTGGCTGTTTGTTGCATTGCCAGTATTCTAGCCAACCTACAAAAGATGCCATGTGTGGCCAAGTAACAGGTATATTCCTGATGCCCCGTGTGATTTACTCTTCAAACGTCTCTGAAACCCAATTAAGACTTAACATTGACCAGTCGTTTGTCATACAGCATTTAATGACCTGCCTGGGGGGACGACAACACTCCCCATTTACCTCACAAAAAAAACAAAAAAACCCAGTCCCTGGGGTAGCCGTCATTACAGCCATTAATGTAGTGTAAAAGGAGTTGTCATCAGTATTGGGAACATACGAGTTACTGACTACCATGTTCTGGCCATCTTATGTACCCTAAATCCATGTATATTGGCCCTCTACATCAGTCTCCATATATGTCAATGCAAATGGCTCCCCAGTGGCTATCCACACTAACACCCGCTTAGAGAACGGCGAGTAAATAGCGTAATAGGTCTGCTGCTTCCATTTTGTAGCAAGCTTTTTTGCATCGGTCTCATTTAAATTGGTCTCCTGAAGAAAGGCTATACTATCTCATGACGTTTGAGAAGTAACAGCACTCAATCGCATTGGGTACAAGTGCTAAGTCCCATAACATTCCAGGAGAGAAGTTTATAGTCAGTACTGACAGTCATGGTACTGTATGTTCTGATGTTCCAATTGCTATGATGCCCACATGTTAGGATGACTAAAACCCCCTTTTAGGAACCTGAAAACCTTTCTCAAGGAAAATGTGAGAAAAAAAACTGCCCATTCCCATCCTTCCATGGGCAACCATAGTGCCAACATATGACTACAGGAGCCCACAAACTGTCATATCAGGAAGATTACAACATCCTAATTGGTCTAACAGGGACCAACTAACAGGAGCAATAATAAGAAAATCAACCTGCCTCCCCAACCGGGAGTCCCCACCATCATACCTGTATTTATAGGCTCAAGCAAAAAATACGCATGTGTATCTCAATGTATTATCCAGGATCCAAAGTACCCCCAGTCTAATGTACAGCAAGTGTTCACAGTAGATGAGAGGATAATCAACAGTGAAAAATTAGACATATCAAACATTGTCATGAAACGCCATATACCACATGAGTAGATGTTCAACTGTAAATAATAAAGCACTTCATAATGATCCTCACAGCCCTCCACATACACATCCTCCATCATAGCTGTGCCCGGAATCATCTCAGAAGTTGGGCCCGGAGCTCTTGATGCAGCACCCACTGATGACGCTGTCTCGGGTAATTTTTTGTCTCTTTTAGAGCATGCCAGGAGAGTCAAATGCATTTCTCCATTCTCCCCTATACATATTTTACCAGACCCCAAGGGAGACAAGTTGAGATTGCCTGTGCCGGTGCGGGACCTCAGCTAGAGTGCCACAGGGCATGTCCCCCAATTCCAGCGATGGTTGGTACCACCAATCAAGGCAGTAGCAGTATCCCTAATCTCAAGCCATTCCCAAACATCCTCGGGTCTGTCGAAAAAGTGGGATTGATCATTGTGCAAGACTCTCAGTTTAGCTGGATACAATAATATATATCTCAAGCCCAGTGCTCTCAATGTCTGTTTGGCAGCTATGAAAGAGTTATGATGCTCCTTAACCAGTTTTGTATAATCCAGGAAGATAGCAATGTTACAGTTCTCAAATTGAGAGACTTCTTGTTCCTGACCTGCCCTCAAGATGCAATCCCTATACCCGTAGGGATGTGGCAGCGGTACCAAGGCCCTGTGGGCCTGTTTAATGACAAAGATGTCCAAAAGGACCTGTGGCTTCAGGAATAATCTGATCCAGTCCTCAAGGAAACGCTTAGTAGATGAGCCAACTGCTTTCTACTGAAAACCCAACACCTGAATGTTGCTGCGGCCGAGGCAATGCTCTGCATCTTCTGATCCCCTGCTCAGATCTACAACTGTGATAGTCATTGTGGCCACCTGGAACTTCAGGGCCTTCACCTCCCAATGCAGAGCGTTACTTTCAGCATTATTTACTTTATCAGAGACTTTACACAAATCAGCTCTCAGCAAATGAACATCTATGGACACAGCCTCTGTCTGAGGCTCCAAAGCTGTTTGTGATCCCTGGATAGCCACCAGGAGGTCCGCCCTTGAGGGTTCCAAAGGGCTCTCCCCTGGGTACCCTGGGCCCCCTGTGTCCGCAACACCTGACTGCCTTGTTAACCTGTGAATAGGCTGTCATGTGGTGGTATACTGTGTAATGGTTTCGTCGCCTATGATTGCGCAGCTTTGTCTTTACCCATAATGGTCACAGTGTTGAAGTTCTCACCACCCACTAGACAGCTGAGTGGCGTGTAAGTGCTTGGGGGCACTCAGAATCCGGTGCTGCTTTGTTCTGTAGAATACACCAAAGGAGCAGGGGTCAAGGCCACAGCGAGCTGGTTGCAAAGCAGTGCATGAAGATCAGTCCAGAGACATCCAAGACCCTATGCCTTAGCTTACACATCCCCCACCAGTCAATTGAGTGCCACAATGCTTAGCATCATCCCACTACTCCATGGGACTCAAATGATAAAGATCCTCAGAGAAGAAGGGGGGGACATTCCATCCCCCAGGATGCACTAGGTGACCCAGACAGCAGCCAGCCACAAGAAGAAGGACAGCCTGAAAATCCCAACAATCTTAGGTGCCAAGCAATATTGCACAGCACATCATTCCCCTGTATATATAGTTTCAGTGCTCCATCCATCATGTCCTTGTGTTTGCTTTGTTCACCCTAACTTAGCAGGGTATGCCCAGACATGGGTCCCCTGCTCACTTTGCCATTGGATTCAAGCTGGCCTTACTGATGAGGGGTGTTACCCTAAAACCGGTCCTAGGATGTTTGTTTCCAGTCCAGGGAAGACCTGGCTTGGCACTTCGGGCTGGACTGTTCCCATTAGGAACAGGGTCAAGACTGATTTTCATATAGCCGGGTCTGAACTGGGGTGGCAATGTGAGCTAAAGAACGACGATTGATTCAACCCAGATTTGTAACTGGTAGTGAGCGTCTGAAAAGATTCAGTGCTCCGTCCATCAACTTCTTGTGTTTGCTTTCTTCCGCCTAAGTTGGCAGGGTATGCCCATTGGATGAAAGCTAGCCTGGCTGATTGGGGATGTTACCCAGAAACCGGTCCCAGGATGCCAGTTTCCAGTCCAGGGAAGACCTTGCTTGGCAGTTTGGGCTGGACTGTTCCCACAAGGAACAGGGTCAAGACTGATTTGCATATAGCTGGGTCTAAACTGTCTAAACTGGGGTAGCAAAGTGAACTATAGAACAATGATGGGTTCAACCCAGATCTGTGACTGGGGGTGAGTGTTTAAAAAGTGCCAGAGCTTCATCCATCATCTCTTTGTGTTTTCTTTGTTCACCCTAAAATAGCAGGGAATGCCCAGACATGGGTCCCTTGCTCACTTTGCCACTGGATTCAAGCTAGCCTGGCTGATGAGGGGTGTTACCCCGAAACCGGTCCCAGGATGCTTGTTTCCGGTCCAGGGAAGACCTGGCTTGGCAGTTTGGACTGGACTGTTCTCATGAGGCACAGTGCCAAGACTGATTTGCATATAGATGTGTCTGAACTGGGGTGGCAAAGTGAGCTAAAGTACGATGATGGATTTAACCCAGATCTGTGACTGGGGGTGAGTATCTGAAAAGTTTCAGTGCTCCGTCCATCATCTCCTTTTGTTTGCTTTGTTCATCCAAAGTCTGCCCCCATGGTCTACTGCAGCCACCCAGGGACCACGAGGCGATCCAGCAACATTGTAGGGGCAGCCTCCGGGTGACACCCCCATCAAGGGGGCCCCCATGAAGAACCTGGCCCTCCAGCAAACACAACTCCAAGTCACCAAGGCTGCCAGATAAATGAGCATCAGCCCTGTAGGGCAGCCGCCTGACTCCTCCTCCAGTCCCACCTCCGATTATGCTCTCTGCTGTGTCCAGCACGGCCTCATGGCTGACGGCTGTCAGAAGGAGGCCCTGGCTTCTGTCATCCACAGTTTGGACAAAGCGCTCCCTCTAGCTGCACCACAGGGTAGTTTGATCCTCACTACTGCCCTTGGGACCAGGCAACCACAGAATGGTCTCCTCCAGATGCACCGGCCCGGGCAGGTTGTGGAATCTCCCAGACTTCTGACCCAAGTCTCGGCAGGCACCCTCCCATTCCACACCTTAAGGTCTGCTGAGAGAGCACATGTCCAGCTAGACTGCAACTAGAGAATCTCTAGGAATCGCTCCAATTGCCCAGGAACTGGTGTCAGGAACAGCAGGGGTGTTAAATGCTGCAAAGATATCTTAGCTAATAACATCACTTTGTGCAGGATTGTGTAGGATACAGGGGAGAAATTCTCCCATCCATGCTGGAGCTTGGACGTCACGTCCTGTCAGCCACGTTGCCAGCAGGAAAACATATGTTTGCTCCTGCCTGGTGGGAGCAGCTTTAAATCTCCCACCGGATGGGGGCAAAGACGCCTGCTCCTGGCCTGTGGGAGATTTAACCATGGTCCCGCTGGGTGAGAGCAGACTTCTGTTTCCCTGCCCACGCTCCTGCTGGCAAAGAAGCAGAACAGATAATGCTCCCACCTGAAGGAAGTATGCAAAACAGCTGCTCCCTCTTGGCAGTAGCAATGCTGGTTCCCACTCTATGCAAGGTGCTGACTGGGGCTCTGGGGGCCCTGGGGATGTGCTCCCTGCCCCCAACTAACTGCTCAGTTGGTGCCTCGGATGGGCACTGGGGCACCCACGTATTGTTATGGCAGGCCCCAAGGCATATGGTACTTGGGAGCATAATGGACTTTGTGGGGGGGGAACACAGCCCAGGCTCTTTGGCCAAGCCCTCTGGCCACTCCACCCTCAGGGTGCCAACCCCTGGCCATGCACAGCCTTTGGCATGCGCACCATAGGGTTGCCCTTCAGGCCTTGGGGCTCCGATATCCTGGGGACAAAATATATATTAGGGCTTGGGAGGCATGCAGCCTCCCTCTCAAAACCTTAATTGGCCTGGGAACCCAATCCACTAGGGCCAAATTCAATCAAAAATGTGAGGGGTGACATGAGACCCCCTCCCTGAGCCCTACTATGCCCGGGAACTCCATCCCCTATGGCAAAATGAACAAAAAAGGGGAGGGGGCTGTGGGACAAAAATAAATGTTTCATTTCCATGCAGGCCTGCAATTGAAAGTTTAAAAGACTGCACTGTGTATCACTTCCATTGGAGACTGAGAGAAATAGGTAAATGAACAACACATTTGGAATAGATAACTTCCGCTAATGATAAAAGGTATATCATTGTTAGATCTGGCCCTCCCTGCAGGCTCACTGCCAGATTTTTGCCTTCTGTTACTGAACCCTTTTTGTTGACATTAGAACTATGTGTACTTTTACCCTGCTAAGCAAAGGTAAAGTAATTTTGCTCCCGCCTTAAAATCGGGTAATATTGGTATACAGCTAGTTGGGACATTTAATTTACATATAAGCCAGTGTGACTTTAGGGGTAAGTAAATACATGGAACCCGGGTAGAACATGCTCTAGTCTCCTTTTATTGAGAGAAAGACTCAGGCAGTAAGATTGTGATCCCTGGGGTGGAAGCTGCCGCTTCCTCTGGATCACAGTGAATGGGATACATGTCATGGCTCTGAGAGATACTGGTGCGAGTCAAACCATGCTGGTGGAAAGGCTGGTTTTCCCATATAAATACCTGTCAGGACAGCTGTTAGGTAGCACAGGCCGAGGAATCAGACTTTGTCCACCCTATGGCTCTGGTGTCCCTGTAATGGGGAGGGGAAATGGCCCATATGGGGGTTATAGTCAGTCTCTAGATGCCAATTGACTGCATTGTGGAAAATAAGTTAGCAACAGTGATAGAAGAGCTGAGAGGGGCAGTCACCCAGGGTGTCCTGAGAGCTCAGGTTTCTTGGGGTACAACTTTCAAAAGGAGGGCATGGAGGCCCAGATAGAGAGTTAGGAGGTGGAGATAATCTACAGTGGGAGAACCAGTGGATCAGGGATTGCCAGCTCTGACAGAGGAGCACCTCAAGACTGACCCACTTCTGAACTGGAGGTCCTATCTGGGCTGTCATCAAGACAGAGGGCAGGAGACCTGCACCAGACAGACTTTTGCATGACACAGAGTGTGTCACACTTGAAGGAGGTAGTAGCTTCCCCTGGAAGTCCCAGATTCCAGGTCAACTGCTCAGCCACAGGGTACAGACTTTGGGATGGGAGGCAGGAGTGAGAGTAGAAGTAGGGTGCTTATCACCCAGGGCTGATGCTCCCACCCCACTCTGAGAAACCTAACAGTTTAGAGAAACCTCAAGAGCAAGCAGGGGATTCTTTACTAATCTCAAGGCTGGAAGTAATGCCTTCATAAGGCCCTTGTTTTGGAGCATAGACCTGGCAGTGGCATGTCTCTTGACACTCACAGCTGTAAGTGACTCTTTTGGTTGTTGTCATTATGGTCTGGATTTCCTTGAGCAGGAGACAGAAGTCTGACTCAAAGGGCAGAACAGGCCATGTCACCTTGCTGGCTATGGTGGCACTGTCTGCCTGCTGGGGTGTATCTGTGAGCAAGATAAAGTAAACATTGCACAGTAAAGTACAAGATGCTTTGGGAACAGGTGGCTAAGCTGAAAGAAGGCCTGCCATGGACTCAATGTGTTGGCATTCACGTTGAAGGGAATTCCTTGGTGGATGAAGCCGCCAAGGCAACAGTTCGTACTTCTGCCGTTGCTGCAATAACTCGCTCAAGTATGAGGATAGACGGACCAACTATGGAGGCAGTTAATGCATCACGCATTGGATCAGCCCTGCCAAAAGGCTGTCAACTCGAGTACTCCTCCAAGTTAAATGCACAAAACATATCCAGTGCTCAGTTTCCAGGAGTGGGGGATAGAGTAATTTCAAACATTGATTACAGATTAGGACTGATCCTAGCTGCACATGAGGGCCTGAGTTCCGCTCACACAGGGATTGCTGCTACAGTTTAATTACTGAAGCACCGCTATTGGTGGCCTGATCTATTAAAACAGACCAGATTGTCCTTAAATGCGACATCTGCCAGCAGATGAAAGTTTTCATCGTAGCCCTTCCAGCACAGACACCTCTATTGATCTCAGACAAGCCTTTGACTTGTGTTTATTTGGATCACTGCAGCGCCATACAATTTGGGGTGGGCAGAGTTCGCGGAGTCTTACTCCGTGCAATTCCACGGAGTTCCCAAAAAATTCCGCCACGCTACACAGAGTTCTCCTTTCGGGTGGAGTTTGCCGGCGTGCCCATTCACATTGCGTTGGGAACACTGAGTGTGTCTGTGCACTTCAAAATCGCGTGTGAATGGCACTTCACTGTCCTGAAGTGTGTTTGCATTCTAAATAGCACGCTAACCACACCATACGGTCCTCATGGACACGGCCATCTTGTTTCTTTGCTCTCTGTTATGGTGCTGGTCCTAAATTTTAATCTCTACTTAATCTTTGTAATCCTCCTCCTGCCTTTATTACTTTTCAACCCCTAATTTTTATTTTTTATAATTTTATGTCTTTGTGTTTGCGTATTTTACATTTTTGTGTAAATCTTTTTGTGTTTTTGTAGCTTTTTGACTTTCCCCTTCTATTCTTCTTTCTTTCTTCTTTACTTTCTCTTCCTTTTCCTTCTTAGTTATTATTTCCCCACCCAGCACCATAGCATAGGGGCACCTTCCATGCTGGCTGCGCTGCCACCCAGGTGTGCAGCCTCAGGCGATCTTTGAAGAAGAGGAGGTGGCAACAATAGCTTTTTTTGTGCAGCGCCACCTCCCCTCTATGCTGGTTGCAGGTGGCAGGCCCAGTAGCGGCTACCCCTTGCAGGAGCATCGGCAGCACTGTGGGGACAGTGCTCCAGTGCGTGCAACACACCCGCCAGGTACGGCGCACAGCCCAGCAGCTGACACACCACTGGGCGGACATCCTTGACCGGCAACAGGACCTGCTTGACCTGGGAGGCATTGAGATTTCGGGGCTCAATGAGCATGAATTTTATGTTCGGTTGTGTGTTACAATGCTAAAAATAGCATACTGCTCACACTCAGAGGTAAGCTATGTTTAGTAAAGTTTATGCTGGTATATTTTTGTGTGATCCAGTTTCTAGTTTCTGCTAGGCAGGTGCCGCTACCTAATCACATTCATTAGGCGCTCGCTTTGGCTGATTAATTAAATAGCCATTGCAGACTGTTTCTTCTGTCACTATAGTGAATCACTGAGTAGCGCATTCTCTCTGTAACTTTGTTTATGTAACTCATACAGTTTCAGGTTATTTAATTGAATTCACAGTGATGATGTGAAGTATGCATCTATGCATTGCAAAAAAGGTAGACTGAGGGTCCGATTCTGATCCGGGTCAGAAGGGCACCGAACGCCATCCGGCCGGAAAACTACGAGCCGTACGCGTGTTTTCCGGCCGACTCGTACAGCTGTATGAGCGAGCAAGTACGATGCGAGCTACATGAGATTCACCGACCGAGTCGTTTCCGGGTCCAAACCACTCCGTACGTCTCGGTCGGAAGCTAACTGTGGCGTGCAATGGATGCGATATACAACCGAGCCCGTACGATGCACGCATCGGACAGCGTGTGCAAGCCGGAGTGTCCGGCTTGCAAAAGCTCCCAGAGTCGGACTTTGGGGGTCCGCTTTGGACCCCCTGACACCCGCAGCCCTACGACTCAGACACAGGGGGAGACCTATGGGTCTCCCCAACACAGGCATGTATGGTGCGGATGGCACCAATGTGTACCCACTGTAGTGGGCGCACTTGTTCGAGACGTACCCTTTCAGTCAATGGGAGTGCCTGTACACGTCGTACAACTGGCTCCCTATGGGATTCCGACCGAACCGAGTCCAACAGCATACGTGCACATCGTACTCACTCGGTCGGACTGTAGGGGTACGGCTCGGTCGGAAAACACTCCGGATCCGACTCGGCCTTCAAATGGAAAGTCATGTGAGTCCTAGGTGGGAGTTTGAGTAGCAGTCTGGCTGCCGAATTCTGCACCACCCGGAGTCCGTTGAGAAGGTACTCAGGGAGACTGAGATAGAGGGCATTACCATAATCCAGCCTCATCGTGACCAGAGCCTGAATGACCTTTTTGCCTGCCGACTCAGACAGAAGAGGTAAAAAACAAATTAGAATAAGGAGAGTGCTGAAGCACATAAAGCTTGAATCAGTGGTTGGAAGGAGAGGGTGCTGTCTGTTTTAACACATAAATTCTTCACAGAGTTTTGAAGGGGGCCAGGCTGAGGTGCATCGTTAGGCCAGCAAGTTCTCAATATATTATGGAGGATATCTACGAAGACCACAATCTCTGTCTTGCATTTCATTTGGTGCTGGGCCAAACACTGAAATACCCTGGCGAGACAATTGGAGAGGAGCTCCCCATCCAACTCCCCTCCCTAACCGCAGGAGAAGAGAAGCTGCATATCATCAGTTTAAGAAATTAATTTAGCACCCAGTATAGCCAGGGGCGTGAGGTAAATGTTTAACAGGGTGGGGCTAAGGGCTGAACCCTGAGATACACTCACAGTCAGAGTTCTGGCTTGTGAGGCAACCAGACGTCTTGTGTACAATTGCTCAAAAATGAGGTCAACCAATTTAAGGCCATATTTCTGATCACTTGAAGGCACTTAAGAAGTTTAGAGTGGGGCACAGTATCAAAGGTTGCAGTTAGGTCCAACAGGATCACAATGGCCCTGCCTTCGTGTTAAGGGTGCTCCTAACATGCTCCACAACTTACAGAAGCTCTGTCTCAGTGCTAAAGTGGGGTCGAAAACCAAATTGGCTGGGGTGTAATATTTTATTGTCTTCCAAGTAAAAGGGACAGTTTGCCGTTGACTTCCTTCTCCAATCTTGTAGAAGGCAGGGAGGAGGGAGATAGGCCTGTAGTTTGCCAGTTGCTTAGGGTCAGCTGCCAGTTTTTTTCAACAAAGGGATCACTTTAGCCTTTTTCCAGCATGCTGGGACCACACCTGTTACCTGCGAGGTGTTAAGTATGTTGTTCACTATAGGATTATTGGGTTGGACAACAATAGTTAGCAACGTAGCAAGGCAAGGGCCGAAAGGGGAGCCAGACTTTGAGCCTTCCATCTCTGATAGTGATAGTTCGGGAGAACGAGGGGCAAACTTGTCCAGGGAGGAGGGCATGGTGAGTGGGATAGGGTCATTTGGAGGAAACACCTCTGTTTTGGTCAGCTTGAACATTGTGACGGCAATTGGTCTGGATGGTCATGATCCTTTCATGAAAGTCCAATTCCTTGCACCACTCAGCAGTCAATTTACATTCTTTAGATATGACTTTGGGATGCAGAAAAGAATGGTCAATTTTAAACATTTCCTTGGATTTGTTGTCTGCTTCCTCGATCCTTGTTTCAAAGAAGGTCTTTTTAGCTTGAGACAGCTTCTCATGGTAACTTTTTAATGAGAGCTTATAAGTTGCTTTATCTCTCGGCTGAAAATTGCATCTCCATACCCTTTTAAGGTGTTTACAAAGTTGTTTGCATGCTCTAAGCTCATCATTAAACCAGGGTGCCAAAGGTTTCATTCTTGACTGTGATCGCTTTATAATAGGGGCTAAAGCATTAACGGTCCCCCGAATCCAGCTTTCCAAGCGTGTGATGTCCTCTTCCACACAGCTGGACAGAGCTGGAGTGTTTAGTGTTAGAACAAAACTCAGGTCGTCTTGCTATATTTTGTGGTAGGCTCTGTAGGAGGTCAAGGTATTTTCCTCAGGGGTGGCCTATTACCAGTCTGCGGTATGATTCTATGCAACTTAGGGAACACCAATGACAATTACAATGGAAGGGTGCTAAATTTGGGAAAGAAATGTGCATTACTGGAAGAGCCACACAAACCCAATCACGCTTGTCTGAAGTATGACCCCGGACCATAAAATAGGCTGGAGTATGCACTGGATGGATGACGCTTTCTTGCAAATTCAGAGCAAGTTTTCTGTTTTATTTATATATACAAGTAAGCAATAACATACAATATTGAAAGAAATGAGTCTTGATTTACTTTCATCTCAGTGGCATCTTTTAATCTCTAAACTATGCGAACGGTGTCAGCTTGCTTTTCTTGAGTGAGATTATCAGAGTCAAGTTAAAGCACTTTATGAAAAAACATTTTTATCCTCATAGCCCAACAGGCCAAAAATGCCATTGTATTATTCATTTTTTATTAATAAATCTGTGAGGCTCGGAGTAATGCGTAGACTTTTTTATACATCAACCATTTTTCTGCAGCAACTCTTGATATTAATTCGAGCAGTGTATTCCATGCAAAACATAGTTGACAAATTAATCATCAGTTGGATTTCATTGAGACATGTAACACATTTTGGGACAGCTAGATGCGCCACAAGCAGTTATACAGTACAATAAACACAAAAAATTTTGTATTGTCAAATTGGGCATTTTGTCTTTTTTTTAAAAGTAGTACAGCAGAATAGGATCTGTTGTCAACAAATGAGTGTATTCTGTGTAGGTGGGAAACAGTTTGAAATAGATCGAACAGGACAACTTTTCACGGTGAGCTGAATCTGCCAAGTACAGATGGAGGCAGCAAAATGATCCATGATGTGAGCGCTAATGGAGATATCCAAGGTGACATGAACAATAGTACTTTTAATTAAGATACAAAGTCGATTATTACACACTGAAAACTATTTTAATTCTCCTCTGCAGGAAATATTGCAACGCAGTAGCAAGGAGCATATTAACAACTAGTTCTACTGTCCTCGTAGGATTTATGTCAGAAAGAATTAGCAATAAGAACCCACGAATATACACAAAGAAAGCCTTACTAAAAATCTACTGTTCTTTTTTGTTGCAAGGACTTGTTAAGAATGTACCAAGAATAATAATAAATCCCTGACTCATAATAATTCAGGAGACGATTATGATGTCGGGTGGAAAGCGTCCTCCGACAGTTGGTTTTTCCTCAACCATCTCGGAGCCCTTCCGACCGACTCAGTCGGTTTGCAATGCACTCGACCGTTTACGAAGTTTGCCCTCGGAAGGTAAAATGCATGGTCATTCCAAATGGATTACGACCGTATTTCGGAATATTCATGTTGGTTGGAACTGCATCGAACACCCCTATGGACAGCGTTTCCAACCTTGGGATTACGATGTTGATTTCCAACATCCTTTGTATGCTGGCCTCTCCTACACGAAAAGGCTGTCGGAAAGTGACTGTGGGGTTCCATAGAAGGTCCCCCTTCATCCTGCGGCCTACATTTGGTTGCCATGGGGTTACCTAAGGGACCCCCTGTAAAACCCTGCACAATGGGTCAGGCACCGTCAGGTGTCTGCGACAGGGTGCAGGGTTTTACACACACACCCCATTTCCCTATAGGAGCCTGTGTTACGGTTTGTTGTCAGGCGGAACACAAGCTCCCATAGGATACAATGGGAATCCAACAGAACAGTGTTTGGTCGCATCGTAATTGGGTGACCGGCACCGCCTACCACAAATTGGTCAGCCCAGATTTCGAGTCAGTGTCGGGCAGAAACTTTCTGCCCGCCATCGTAATAAGCCCCTTAATATTGAAAGGTCTCTTACGATCACTTGATGTTAAAAGAACACTAGAACAATGGTATTGTTGAAAATAGTGCACCATTTAGGACTGTTTATCTTACCATATTCCACATATTGACAACAAGGACATTGCAATTAGGGCCTCATTACGATTGAAGTCAGAAGAGCATCCAACCACCATCACAGGGTGATGAAGAGTACCCGACAAGTAGTCGGCGGTTTCACCCACCATATTATGATACAACCATTTAGGCAGTTGGAAAAATGCCTTTCATGATTGGAGCTTGTGGTTTACTGGGAAGAGGACCACAGCACAAACCCCAGTGGTAAAAGGCCTTGTTTGCAAACATCCATGCACCATGTGCAAGGCACAATGTGGTGCCTGGCACACCTTGCATGGATGTTTGGGGGTGCACCACCTGTGCCCCCCTGGCTACATGACGGAGGCCCATCGGGGACGGGGACCTGCTAAGGGCCCCGAAATTCCTTTCCAACAGTTTTCCATGGCAGTGGGACCACCATGAAAAGGCTATGGGACATCGTAATCATTACAGCGGTGCCTGCTAAGGCACGCCTTCATTGTAGAGATTACTGTCTGACCGCTGCCCTGACGGACTCTTTGAGCTTGTCAGTGATCTTTCCCCTCCTCCCGCTGCGCTCCTCCCGCTGGTATCTTAATCGCTGGTATCTTAATACGGCAGTTGGACCCTAGCCCTAGATGTCAAACAGACTGCCACCAGCAGCCTGTCAGTGGCAGTCTGGCGGAAATCATAATTAGGGACTTTGGTGTCATCATCTCTTACTTTCACCAGGCCTCCAATCCGATGCCTCACAAATCGCCTTAATCCTCGGAGACAGCAACCCTTGTTGGCTCATGTTACCCTAAAGGTGGGCCTTTCTGTAACCCGTCTATGGCTTCAACTATCCCTTCATAAGCATTGTCTCCTGTGCCCTTTATCCCAGCCCTAGGGGAAGACCTGACATGTATAACCAAGGGTTAGGGTTTTTGTATATGGCTTTAATTACTACTTTAATTAAAGCTGTCTTCTTTGTGCCTGCACAGTGATTAAATTCTCGAATTCTATGCATTAATTTCCATTTGCCCAAGTACCCGTTTGATTTCTATGTTTACAAAACAGGATATACATTAGCAAGGTCAGATGGACTCGTCTTTTCTACTTGTTGATGACCTTTTCGTTTAGACGATTTCTATTTTGACGCTGTGCATGAAGGCAGCACAAAAAAATTAGCAAAGGCGACAGCTCTTGGCTTTACCAATGCTTGTCTTCTTTTCAAGTTGGAGACTATGTGATTCGAAATGATACAAATTAGATCTGGCTATCAGTGGATATCTTCGGTGGCTGCTCACAGCTTTCAAATGGGTGTGGCACAAGAGATTTTTATCCCTCCACCGCATGACAAGGACCCCGAGGGCATTTGCTGTTAACCAGGAGTCAGTAGCACCTCTCTAAGGGACATATTTACAAGGCGGCGATAGGTAATTATTGCCGCTTTTTCTGCCGTTTTAGGCTGAAAAGCGGCGATAATTTTATCGCCTAATTAGCAAGGTCACGTTAACATTGCATTCTTAACGCCCAGCTGTGCATCTCTAATGAGATGCAAAGTGGGCGTTCCTGACCTGACATGACAGGAAAAAAGTCGCTAAGCGACATTTCTCCTATCATCAAGCCCCATGCTATGAAGCATTGCGACAGGAAAAGTAGCGATAACCCCTGTTATCGCTACTTTCCTCACGCCTGCTTCAGGACTGACTTAGCCATGATATCCTATGGAAGGTGGATATCATGGCTAAGTTTGTGAGTCCCTATCAACAAGCTAACGCCACATTTCGTGAGATTATCGCTGGGTTTCCAGCGATAATCTCACGTTAGGCAGTTAGCGCTAGGATTTTTATCGCTTTTGAGATAAGCGTTGCTAATAGTACGCTATTTCAGCGATAAAAATCCACGCTAGCCGGCGATAATTATCTTAGCGCTAAGTGCGCTTAGTGATAATTGTCGCCGGTTGTTGCTGATGTGCCCCAAATTTATCTTCCCTTCCACGTTTGCTCTTTAACAAATCTTGTTTCTTCATGCAATCTCTTGTGAAATCATTTTTAAAGCACACACTGCAAAGTGATCGTTTGTCCTTTCTTGGAAGAATTTTGTTCTTGTGAATTGTTTTTTATTTTTTTATATCCGTGCATGCATGCAGCAATAGATTTTTTTTTTTTTTTGCAAAGCCAGTAGAATAGTACTTGGTGCAAAAGCAAAACTTATTGGTTCGTCCTCCTAAACTATCACTCACCTCAGTGCAGCTGCAAATAAAGCTGCACGTCTTGAAATCCTGCTCTAGGGTGAATTTTAATTTGCGACTACAGAGTAGTTAGTGTGCACGAGTTATTTGCCTGCTTCTTTTTTCTCTTTGTTTTGCTTCCTATGCTGAGGGCCAAGCCAGAACCTCTCTGAACCGGAGCACAAGTACTGGAGACCAGTTTTGTCCTGGTAGGGGCTCCTCAGACAGGTGCAGCTTGGTTCCAATGTCACAGTGAGCAAGGGACCCATGTCTGAGCATACCCTTGGCCACTTAGGGGCATATCAGCAAAAACCGGCGATAATTATCGCTAAGCGCACTTAGCGCTAGGATAATTATCGCCGGCTAGCGTGGATTTTTATCGCTGAGATAGCGTGCTATTAGCAACGCTTATCTCGAAAGCGTTAAAAATCCTCACTCTAACTGCCTAACGTGAGATTATCGCTGGAAACCCAGTGATAATCTCACGCAATGTGTCGTTAGCTTGTTGATAGAACCCCACAAACTTAGCCATGATATCCACCTTCCATAGGATATCATGGCTAAGTCAGTCCTGAAGCAGGCGTAAGGAAAGTAGCGATAACATGGGTTATCGCTACTTTTCTTGCCGCTATGCTTCATAGCGTGGGGCTTGATGATAGTAGAAATGTCGCTTAGCGACATTTCTCCTGTCATGTCAGGTCAGGAACGACCACTTTGCATCTCATTAGAGATGCAAAGCTGGGCGTTAGGAATTCCTACGCTAACGCAAGTTTTCCCGCGTTAGCGTGAGCTTGCTAATTAGACGATAAAATTATCGCCGCTTTTCGCCCGAAAACGGCCGCAAAAGCGGCAATAATTCTATCGCCTCGCCTTGCTGATATGCCCCTTAGAACTTTACATGAAACACACAAACGGTGTTGTGAGAAATGCTTTCAATTATTTTAACCCCTACCAATCGCTAGGGGTAGAATACCAACCTTACAACCATCATTCTGTCTGTGTCCCACCAGGCCATCGCAAATCAGAGCCAGCCATTTCAAATTTGTTCAAGAAAAACTGACTGGACAAATACCTAGAATGAACCAATATTAAACGTGCATAGATCTGCAGGCATCGATAACTTACCCATACTAAATGTCAAGGTATAAGTCTATTAACACTGAGAAGATGAGAGGCGATGGCATGGTGCATGGAGGGGTTGTGGGTGAATGTGTGTGCATTTATAAAGTTCAGTACTTGTTTAGAAGGAAATATGTTTGTCAGATGCTTTATTCCCACGATTATGCGACCATCCTATTACTTATACCTTACTCGTCTCTTTACTGCCGTCTGCTCGGACACCATGTGATTTCTCAATCAAGCCTTCCAGATGTGATGTCTTTCCTCAGCTCTCATCCTTCTTTGTTATGATAGGCCAAGCCCATTCGGGTCAGGGCTAGCAATCTGGGCATGTCAACGAGGGAAGAGGATGCCTGTGCCTCTGTCAGGGTCCTCCAAATGTGATTTTAGCTATAACAACACTTTCTCTCTGTTGTCTCCGAATAATGGGGCCTACATGTTGTAAGCATGCTTACAATCAACTGGGAAAAATAGAGGGTGTTCCTGAATCCCCAAAACAGTCTCCCAGGAATGGCAGTCTCAGACCAGAGAAGCTTCACACGTTCAATGAAATAAGGCAGCATAATATGTCCGACAAAATTTAAACTATCTGTCGCTCAAAATGCCACTGTTCATGCATAAAAATAAGGATTTGGGACAGAGAAATTCTGCTAGGAGAATGGTGGAAGGGAGATGAAAACAGCCACACAGCTGGCTTTCATTCCTTAATTCTCTGTTGAGTGCCAGCTCTTGGGTTCCTCTTCCTTTGCAATCACTTTTAGGTCAGGTGGTGTGCTTAAATCTGATATTAAAAATAGTGTAAATATTAAAAGCAAATAATAAAGTACAATACCAACATAAAAAAATAAATCAAACCCATTCAAAGACAGCTCAGTGGTATACAGGATCTACCCATAGAGGCTCATGGATAGGTGCGCAATGTATACAAGAGTCTCCAAATAATTACATAGGGCGTTTGGGACCCAAGTCAAGTTAACTTAGCCTTTTGAGCCTCAGTAGTTTACTGGAAATAAGAAATGGGAGTGAGTTAACTTCCTAAACACTTAAAAGGCATAGTTGGAGATTTCCATCACCACGGATGATGCTGCAGAGGGGCTCCTCCTACGAGATAATATTCAGTATTCAAACGTATACTCCCAACACCTAATCTGAACAAAGGAAACTCCTACCGGAGTGATAATAGACTGCGCCTGCCTAAATAGCCAATAAGCATTGGTAAAACCAATAGGTCTGGACTATGCAAGAGTTATTGGCCTTGTCACTGTGATTTAGCCATGTTGTACAGCAGCACAGGCAAAAATGTCCGAGCTACTGAGAGGGAGGCAGTAAGCTACCTTACTTGTAGCTCATAATCGACCTGCTTTACAGTTTGCCTTTAATTTAAGCCTGTCTGCTTTGTGTCACCGTATCAGAAGTTTAAGCACAGGTTAATTTAGTGCTTTTGTGGTTCAGCCTGACAAGGATTGTGGTTGTTGCCAGAATAGGGATTCTCCCTTCCCCAACCAATAGCCCATTTTCTTACAGGTACCTATCTGATGTGTGTGACACAGAAGTGAGGTATGTGTGTTATTGAATTGATATGCAGTGGGCATTAAAGAGATGTGCTCAGTACTTGAGTGGCAAGTGTTTGTTTGGCACTGAAATCATATGTGTGTGGTACTGAGGCAAAGTGTGTGGGACACGGCAGTGATATGGACATGTGGCATTGATGATTGTATGTGTGTTTGAAATTGAATGGGCGTTTGACACTCAAGTGATGTGTATGGTTGAGGCTCTAAATAGTGTATAAAACCTGGAAGTGGACTGTAGGCACATGTGGGCCGTGCCGTCGGGCGGCGTATCACAATGAATAGCCATGCATTTAACAAGGGACGCTGAGTCAATATAAATTCAAACTGATTCTCTGGTGTTTATTATCTAAAGCAGAGGGTTGTGTCCATCTCCCGTACCCCTCTCAGCAGCAGTGAAGTGATTCAGGTTCAGGAACGCAATCGGGCACGGTTATGGCAGGTGGGCCTGGCCTACCCACACATGACCCTTGACCCTCTGAGTAGGCAGAAGAGGACATGGATTACGATCCTGTGAAATGCTTCCTCCATGTGGCTAGCCAAGCCTAGTGCTGTTTTTTTCACTTTGTTTACATTAATTATCAGTTATGGGTAGGGTTGCCTCCTTTCCAAAAGAATCATCTGGGCCATTTGTTGTAAATCTGAGAGCGTGCAAAGACCTGTACATTATAATAAATAGGCCTATGAATAAAATCAAACGTATTCATTTGTAACATTACTTTTTTCTGTCTTTACTTAATTAGTCAGGGATGTCATGTTTGCAGCTCTAGAACACATTTAAAAGGGTTTTCTATTTATGGTTGTTGTTTGAAGTATGCTGTGACACAGGCTAAAAATACTGGCTTTAAGTGATTTTGTTTCTTTTTGTACCAGCAGGGACATCAAAATACCAATGGTGGCAGTAAAAAACTACCCACGTAGCAACTTTACTGAGGGGTCAAACGAACATCTGGAACACATTTTAAAGTGCATACTTGTTATAAATACTGTTTTAAGTATGCACTAGAAAGAGGAAAAATGCTTTAGTACTGGCTAAGACATTTAAATATTCTAGTTGAAAGAAAATGGCTCTGTGGAAACCCTAGCTCTTGTCATGGTGTGTGTTGAAGGAGTGGGCATAGGGGTTTAACTCTCAATGATGCAGCTCCTGCAGTGGCACCAGGACCCAGGGCTGTGAGCATCCTTCTGCACCTCAATTAAGGCTGTTTCTTTCAGGGGGTTCTGAGTGCATTTATGTATTTTAGTCTGTGTATGATGCACGCAGTAATATACTGTAGGGTGGGGCATGCATCACACTCTTTTGATAGTGGCAGTGCATGCCTCATTGGATAGCAGCCAAAAGAGAATGATAAATGTCTGACCATTATTTATGAATAAATATAGAATTACAATGCATGCTAGAGTATGTGTATCTGTCTGTTCTCTTCCAGATGCTTTGGTAAAATAAATAACCAGTTTATCCAATTTGAGATATTGTGCTGGGCTGAATTTGTTCTCACCAGTATAGAAGGGTTACACATGTGAGCACTTCATATTCTGATATCTTGTTGCAGTACATTGCACAATCACAGGTTATAATGGGGGCTATTGGAATTATGTGATTTTGCTACTGTGGTGTTTTCCACATAATTATGGATTTGCAGCAGTTGCCACATAATCCATTATCTGCTGCATATTCTGCAGATTAAAAAAAAATGAAGCTCCAATGGATCAAAAGGTACTAATAATGCTACAACTCATGCACAGTTGAAGGGGCTTCGTAAAGGTTGACTTGTCACCTTTCTGATGCTTATTGCTATTCTTGTCTGTTAAACTTGTACTAATGATGTGCAACCTATACTCAGACAGTTTTAACAAGTGCACAAAAATGTCAAAATAATGAAGTAATGCTATCACAAGATGTGTTGCATTACCCCACATAATTTGCCGTTTCTTCATGTACAATCTAATTAACCATGCTGTTATTTAAAATCCGACTTCACCATAAATTAGGAGTTTTCATTAAAATTCAAAAGACACCAAACATGATCATGTTACCTGTTCTCATTTGGAAATTAAAGCTTATTAAATGTAATAAGGTAACTCCATTGTATCCTGTGGGAGAGGTAGGCCTTGCAGTAGTGAAATACAAATGGCAAAAGGTTTATTATTGAAGTCGACATGGCAGTTTAAAATCTGCACATACAGGCTGAAATGGCAGACCTAAGACATATTTAAAGGGCTACTTAAGTGGGTGGCACAATCAGTGCTGCGGACCCAGTAATAGCATTTAATTTACAGGCCTGGGCACAAGTTGTGCCACTTTACTAGGGACTTAAAATTAAATTAAATATGTCAATAGGCTATAAGCCAATTCTATCAGGTTTTAAGGAGAGAGCACAATCACTTTGGCACTGGTTAGCAGTCATAAAATGAGCAGAGTCATAAAGCCAGCAAATACAATGTCAGCAAAACACTCGGTATGAAAGTAAACAGTTAGGAGGCAGACCACGCCAAGAAGGCCAGGTCTAGCACATGGGTTATGCAATGTGGCATAATATACACACAGTGGCATTAATGCAAATGATACCAACTTACCTCAGAGCCAAATAATTCAATGCCCAGGTATATTTTGAAACGGACATCTCTAAAGTTTTTCCACTAACAAGATGTTATTTTCAGATAAATGGATAGTGTCTGTGTACATCGCAGAATATAATTTATTCAGCTTTATTAAAAACGAGCATGTACAATTTTGATAACAAAATAATATATTCTGTTTGTTCACTGTCAGAAATGGGATCTCTAGTTGGCAAAGGTATACACCTTGTCCATGTAGGGACCACAACACTAGTCAGGTTGAGCTAGATATATCCTAAAACTTAAACAGTGCTCACTCTCTGGTAGATTGGCACACAGCAGTCAGGCTTGTCTAAAGAAGCAATGTGTAAAGTACAGTAACAAATTGAAAACACCAGAAAAATGTTCCACACAGGATTAGAAAAATAGATTAGAATTTTATGAGAAAAACAAGTCCAAAATGTAAAACCCAAAAAGTAGAAACAGAGTTATGAATTTTTAAAGATTATATCAAAGATATGGCCCTGATTATGATAACGGGCAGTCAGACCACTGCCCACTATCACATCGGTCAGGAGAATGACTGACAAGCAGATGGCAGTATACCAACAACCCAATCATGATGTGACTGCAGGGCTGGCTGTCGAAAAAGTGCTCTTTAACATGGTGGCTTGAGTTGCGGCCCTCGATAAGGGCCGCAGCACAAGCTGCAGTGCAAGAGAGCACTTCGTGCAGCTCCATGCATTGTGCCCCCAAGAGGGATGGGGGCCCTGTTTGGAGCCCCCAAAGGCCGTTTCCGACTGCCTTTTCTTGGCAGTCTCACAGCCATGAAAAGGTTGTCAGACAGGGAAATCATAATCCCTACGACGGGGCCTGCCTTAGCACCACCATCATTAGGGATTGCAATAGGAGGAGGCGGTCTGTCCCCTGTCCCACAAGGGTCTAACCTCCTGCCTCATAATGGTCAAAAACTGAAGCCAGTCACCATATGTTTTATGCAGGGACATCCTTTGTTATTAATCACCAGGGCACACACTTTGTCAACTTAAGCCCCCCCCCTCTTGTTTATGTTTCATATACATTATCCCCTACAAAATCAAACTCTGACGAGGACATTCATTAAAGTGGCAGGCCCATCCAGAAGGTTGAAATGTGTTGTCATAATTAAGGACCTTAGGGCTCTCACTATCCTTTTAATGTGAATAAACTACAGAACAGAATGTCTTCCCCCAAACTTTGTGACGGCTTACTTCCTCATTTTTTGTTGTGTCTTTTTGTTAGCCTTTGAACTCTGAGCACTCTACCACTGCTGACCAGTGCTAAAGTGCATATGCTTCTTCCCTAAACATGGTAACACTGGTGCATACACAATTGACATATTTAGTTTACTTGTAAGTCCCTTGTAAATGGCTATACGATATACACAGGGCCTGTAACATAAATGCTACTAGTGGGCTGCAGCACTGATTGTGCCACCCACACAAATAGACTCTCAAACCTGTCTCATACCTGCCATTGTAGGGCCTGTGTGTGCAGTTTAATGCCATTTGGACTTGGCATTTAAAACTACTTACCAAGTCTCAAACTCCCCTCTAATTACACATAAGTAACACTAACGTAGGCCCTAGGTTGACCATAGGTTAGGGTGCTGTGCAAGTAAAAGGTAATACATGTAAAGTTACGTTGTGCATGTCCTGGCAGTGACAATCACCCAAAATATTTTTTCTCTGCTGTAAGGCCTACTCCTCTCATAGCTTAACATTTGGAATTCCCTTTTTTTTAAAAAAAAAAAAAAAAAATTATTGAGCAGAAACATAGAATAAACCATTACTCTAATACACAAAGTCAATTTCACAAATGAACACTATCATCTTAAATATTAGAATTCTCTTTTACAAAAGATGTTATATTCTCAGTTAATTCTTTGTCTAAAGTGCAACGTGCAAAGTCGTTCAGATTGCATCTTCTATGTTCAATAGAACGCATTGGTTAATGCATTTGAACAATACAAGGTGCTATTTAGTAAAGTTCAGTGCATTTGACTCCAATAAAGTGCATTTCCAGTCATCCAATATGATTGTTCTAAACCTTGATAAAGTGCATCAGCTCATGTTCCACCCCTAGCAGCAGAAAATTCCTAGAACAAAGTGCAATTGTGCTAAAATAAATTAGCATAACATTCTCCCCCTCCCCATTTTTTCCTTTTTGATAGCACTTTACCTTGTTCTTACACTTGCCAACTTCCTACCTCATCCATATGTTTCAATACAGCAGTGTACCTTTTAATGGCACCAACTCTTTTAGCATAATCCTCTTCACATTTTCTTGTTCGAATCATTTTATTGTGCTATTCTGCGTAAGCATGTACTTTAGTTGTCCTCCAGTTCTGGAGAATCAAGGAGCATGCCACCAAAGAAGTAGTTACTATGAATGTTTGCTCCTCTCTAGACATTGGCAAGTGTTGTCTCTGCCTTGCTAAGCCAAGCAGTGCTATTGCCACCTCTGCTTCCAATCTTCTCTGCAAGCGAAGGCTGAGTCCGGCAAAGACTCTCTCCCATAACTATCTTAACATCTGGCAGGGACAACATATATGAAGCCAGCCTCCCTCAATTGCTGACAGCGAAAACATCTATCCTCAACTTCTGGATGCATCTTATGGAGCGCTTGCGGGGGGGGGGGGGTAACATTGGGAATTTCTTAATACAATTTTAAGCTGTAATTCCTAATTAGAAAAGAATAGCTGCTTCTTATCTTTGGAATTGTATTAATAAATCCTCTTTACTAGTAAAGTTGGAATTAACATATCTATTTTGGAAATGCCACGTATAGGTAGTGTAATAAATGCAAAAGGGACCCCTCATACTGTAGATGCATCAACTATTTTTAGAAGGCTACGTAATTGTTCCATACCCCCTAATGCCAAAGCTTATTGGAGATTTGTATTTACTTGTACTCTACTTCTTTGTTTTTATATAGATATCCTCTCACTAGTATACCACACTTTCTAACATATAAATATATAAAATCCAAATGGCATTGAATGTTCAAACTGGAAAGAAAAGGAAGAGGAGACAAGAAAACAGTACACTCCAGAACACAGAAAAAGCTTTTATTTTGTGTCAACTTCTCCTTCCCCAAAATTATAATAATACACAAGTACAAGACAACAAATCACACAAACGGTAACTTAAACCACAAAATTAAACATACAGTCTCTCATAAATGACATAACTTGTCTGTACATCCATTGATACTTTTTTTTAGGTTATTCAACAAAATCATCATACATAAGTGTCCAACATAAAAAATGCTTTTTTTCTTCATAACCAAACAAGAAACATATTGTTAGGGTATTACATATATATTGGACTTTGCTGTCATACTAATAAATTTGTATCTCAGTGGGTATATATTATAATCCTCTGCTCTATATTCCCTTAGGTACCAAGTGGCCCTATGGGATCGGGGCAAAAAAATTATTTAAATGGTTCAGGGTGCAGAGATATTAAATCTTCTCATTCTGTAAGCCGTCACAAAGTTTGGGGGAAGATCACCCTGAGGATAAAAGGTCTAACAGTCACTCTTCCTAAATAGCATTTGTTTGCTTTTGATATTTTACAGCATAGGACTAGCCTTGAGAAGGCGCTGTGTTACAGTGAGAGGTCACACAGTTGATGATCAACGCACAGAAGCTGCAGAGCATGTGGTCCCTCAACTTTAGGGCCTAAAGCGGCATCTCATACGCATTAAGAAAATGCATGCTGTCTGTTTTCCTCTGTTCCGGATCCATTATGCAGGGCAGACACAGAGGTAAAGTGATTCCCTCATTTACATGGGGCCACGCCCCTTTTCAAATTAAGGAATGGTTTCTGAAGACAGCACTGGCTCTGCATGTGCACCAGTGTTGTCAGTATAACAGAAGGGGCTGCACAGGTGTCCGCAGCCCCTTCTGGAATACCACAGTTCCCCAGGAGTGCACAAGCAGGTGCACCTGCCCATTGTGCTCCTGGGCGCTTGATCTTACACAGCCCCAGAATGTTACCTCTTTAAGTGCAATTGCAAGTTTTACAATTGCCTGGCTTGAAAACTGCTCTCAGTTGTCAAGAATGCTGCTTTCTTTTTTTCCAAATGTGATGCTGTTTCCCTCACCTTTTTATCATTGCAAGTCCACCGCAAAGGAATGACATGGAAATAAATAGTTACAAAGTTCTCAGTGTGCAAAGAAGCAAGTGCTGCACAAACTGCAATGAGTAAACAGCCAGTATTCCTAGTACGGAAATATCATTTCTTGGGTGTGGTAATAGGGACCTCTTTAAAATTGAACTAGTATTAAAATCTGTTTGGTATCCAGGTCCATGTGTTGAAGCCTGGACTGCTGAAAATTGGGAGGGTTGGCATTGGCAAGTATAGATATCAGCTCTTACTCGCCCATAATTCTCTTTTTGCCTGTTTGGAAGAAGATATGACGTAAATCTATGGACGTAATTTAGGGATAACAAGGGGTCGCAGTTGTGGTCCCTGGCCTGCCCCTTGCATCCCTTGGCACTGCTTTTGCGGCCTCTTTCCTCAAAGGTGCAAACTAACTGGGCCTGCTTGCCCATGTAGTACTTGGGCTCCACCCTGCTTTTGGGCCCATTTATTCTTCTGTTCATAGTGAAGAACAGTATTTTATTCATCATCAGCATAATATAAAATCTAGGGGAAAGTGCTGGAATAGGACCATTTGTTTCATCTGGAGTACATAATAGAAAATGCTTTTATATGCATGGTGTGTGCACGCGGGTAACGGTGTGTTTGTGTGAGAACCATGTGTATGTGCAAGCATGTGTCTGAATGTGTGAGCATGTGCCTGTGTGCGGGAGTGAAAGTGAGTGACAGGTAGTGACAATCGCTGAGATTGAGGAGCAGATTTATCAAGATTTTGCACCACTGCAAAGCCATGGAAAGTTATGCAAAATGGTGCAAAGGCTTGCTAAACTATTTTCTTTTCAGTGCAAAACTTTTTATACATTGGAAAATAGCCTCAAAGTAGCGCATATATTAACTTATGCTGCTTTGATGTAATTTGCACCTTGTGAGCATGACATGGGTGCTATATTGATGCTCTCAGGTTAAAACCTAGGGTTTTGATGCAAAGTCCTATCTACTGAAAATGATAAACAGGGTTTTGTACCAAAACAATAGCACCTTCTTGAGGCAGGTGTTATTTGGAGGAATGTTTTAATCAGGGCCGGACTGGGAACCAAAACAGGCCCTGGCAAAGTGCTCGGCTTCTGGTGGGGAGGTGGTACGGGGGGGTGCCGCCGAGCTCTTTGTCAGGGCCGGTTTTCGGACTATTTTGTTACAGGGCCGATTTTGCAGCTATGCTGCAAAAACGGCCCTGTAACAAAAACGGTCCCAGGGGCCCAAAACCGGCCCACACCCGTGCGGCGCACCGGGGGATTGCCCAGTGCCCGCTATGGCACAGCGCACATCCAGTGTGTGACAAGTTTAAACGTTTGTCTAAGTACAATATTTCTAACTTTTTTTCTGCTAAACATCATGAACATACCTTTGCACCATGATGCACATGGTGCTAGGCAGCCTGTTTGTGCACAAGTGCTGGAGAAAGGAGTAGCGGTGCCATATCCTTGTAAATGTTGCTCTACAATGCTCTCTCCTTCTCTGTTTCCTGCAGTCCATGTTGCTATTTTTCAGTAAATGTTGTTAGTAAGTATGTATGAGTCAGTGTGTAAGAATGTGAGTGAGAAAAAGAGTGAATGCAAACAAAGTGAGAATATGTGGCTGAGAATAAATGAGTATCAGTGTGAGCAAGAATGAGTGAAAGTGAGTGGCAGTGAGTGAGCACAACTGTGAGTGAGAATGAATGAGTGCAAGCTAGTGAGAATGAATGGGAGTGTGATTGTGAATTTAAGTATATAAGTGAGCATGATTGAGAATGTTGTTTTGTGCCTTGAATGTGCACTTGGCCCTGGCATACTGAAGGTAATTCTTGACTTAAAGAGCCACACTTGGCCAAATTCTGGTACTGGCATACTAGAGGCAGCTCTTAGTATGGCAAGCACCTGTGACATTATGCTAGCTAACGAGGGCACACTAGGCGTTATTGTTAGCATATGGGGACACCTATGACAAAATGCTGACATCCACATGCTGGATGTAATTCACGGCATAGAGGCAACTTTAGTAAGTTGCTGGTATACTGAAGAAAATTAATTGGCATAGGAACCACCAGTGTCAAACTACTTGCACATTGAAGACAACTATTGGCGTAAAAGAGGAAATTCATTGTATAAGGGAGGGCATAACTATGACAAAGTGCTGGCCCTGACATACTAGAGATAATCTTTGACAGTAGGATCACCCAAGGTTTATGTATGGCACTAATGGTAACATTCTAGCAATGGCATATTGTATGTACTTTTTGGACTTAAGTGTCACAATGGCATATGTGGAGTGCCCATGACAATATGCTGTATCTGACACAATGAAGATAATATTTGTCGTATGGGAGCAGCTCTAGCACATTTTGGAAAAAGCGGGGTCTGCTCATTTGAGTATCAGGTTAAATTGGCCTGACACATCATGAAAGACTTGAATAATTAATTACTGTAGTTGCTATGTATGTGAAAATCCTGCTTTAAAATGCACTATCTGGTCCTATGTTGTCAAAATGCTTATTGAGGGAGACCCCCCTGAACCTTCTGCAAAGATTTCATGCTCACTCCCTACACTCTCTTCAATTCAAGGCCCACCACTTTAAAAAATCAGTAGCCAGGACTCCAAGAAAAGCAGGCAAACAGTGTGTTTATGTTTATTTTCATTGTTTACTTGTTGCTGTTTCCACTTTGACTGGGATATTACATATTAGATTTTGTCAAATTCAGCAGTGCAATGTACACACTTCTGTTTAAACTAAAAAATTAACTAAAAACAAACTTAAAAGAAAAAAATGTGTTGTGGCTTCATTATTCTGAATACATGAAACATTAAATGTCCTAATTAAATCCTTCTCCTCTGAGCTTTAAAGGAGTGATAGAACCTTGCAGGTGATCTTAAATCAAAGTATAGTAACAGAAAACAATAATTTAGGCCAATTGTACAGTTTATATTCAATATATGGTCAACTCTACATCAATTAATACATGTGGACATAACTACTATTGTTTTATTAAATCCCATTTTTCTCTCCCTATGATTTATCAATACATCTCTCAATGCAGTATACAGTAGAGAAACTGTTAAATAATCACAGCTTGTGGTAAAAACCATGTAGGTGCCCAGTGCTATTGTGTGTCTTGTGGTACTCTATACTCTTCAGGTGAACACATCATTTTTCATGTAATACTAAAGAAAATGATTAATGATCTCCTTGCATATCACGTCATCATCCTAATACAAGTGGTATCTAAAACAAACATTTCTCCATTTTTTAATATATTATTATATTAGTCATGCTTCTAATATGGTTTTAATTATAAATTAAGTGATGTCAGTTACAGTGATGCCATCAGGGTTAAGGTCATGTAACATCACTTAGTGGGTAGATTGAGGCTCAAAGGTCATATGATGTCACTTCCTTTGATGTCATTAAGGTCAACGATGTATGTTGTAATTTTCACTACCCTAGCCCTCGTCTCATCCAGATACAAATTGCTGGAAATAGGCTTGAACGCAATTCTTTTTGGAAGTTTTATATAGTGCAAACTGGACCAAATGAATTGGAGCACTTTACAGGAGCACCAGTTACGTTACACAAGATCACATTTTCAAGGCGTTGGGAGATTAAGTTATTGATTTTGACTTAAACCTAGTTCCGAAATTCCAAAGTCAGCAACTCTGGCTGAAAAGCCATATCCTCAATAGGCCTTATGATGAGTGAAGATCTCATTCCCTAACGTTTGGAACGAGTAGTAAAAACTACATAGTCTGGCAAAACTCTCTTGTTTGAGAAAACTGCATGTTTACTGTGAGATAGCTCTAGATTTTGATTTGTTTAGATTTGGTACCAATCCTTGATTGACAAGGTCATCACATGGCATTGCTTGTAAGTCTAAAAGGCAATTGGGAGGGCTTTTTTCTGGTTCAGATATATCAATCGTCACATTCCACAACACCCTATTTATTCATCAGTTGTTGGTAACAAACTTGGCAACAAGTGCACAAGCTATCCCATTGACCTTTTACCTCTGAAGGGAAAAGGTCACGTTAGTCAAATACATACAGCAAATAACTCCATTTACTCCACCTGTCTTCATCTGCCTCCTCCACTCCCCTGTCGCCAACCAGTTCCTGGATTAAAGCAAAACAGGACAAAAACAGGTTAGTGGCCCCTCCAGGGTCCCCCCGTGCAAGGGTACGAGGGGACCCCTTTGTGTCCTCAGTCGTAGTCGTCTTCTTCATCTAAACCTTCCAGTGCAAAAAAAATACTTCTGCACGTGAGCGACCCCTGGAAAAACACTGTCCGCAAACAGGAAATTGCACTTGGTCCATACTCCGCGGAGTCTGACATAGACAGGAAGAGAATGGGAAAGCAGGAGGTGTTGACAAATTGAAAGATGCCAGGAAATAAGAGTGCCATCAAAGCCAACCAATGTTAAGCAACAGGCAGGCTCTAAGTCCTTATATTATTATTATTTTTAATAAGAGGCTTGCAAGTGACAGAGCATGCCCAGTCTCAAGAGAGACCTAAAAAACAACACACTGAAGTTCAGTTTAGTTAAACATAACAACCAGCACGGGAACAAAGCCATACACAGGCACTAACTCCAATGGCAGGCGTGTTACAGAGGCGCCACATTTTCTCACACGTACTATAGATGTTGCGTTGTTTAATACAATGCTTCAGTGTAAGCGCCACATCTTCCTTACTAATGCAATTCGTGTTATCATGAGATTGAATCGTTTGTTTTTCTCGAAGCACCGACTGTATGCCAGCTAACTGTTCCAAATTGTGAATATTAAAATGTATTGGTAGCCTACTTTGTAACAAGACGGCATGCATTAGTAACTATGTAAACAACACTTTTGGCTGCAAGGTAGTACTTGAGCTCGTACCAAACCTTGTTGAAATAAAGCCAGTCATTCTTTATCCACAGGCTGTTTCCCTGCGTATCATTAAAAGTCTTACTTTCCTCCAATGAGATTATGGCGCTACGTGATGCATCATTACAGCCATTTATACAAGCGTTCGGAAACTGTGTCCACGTACCCGTGCGGTTATTTATTCTTCTGCGCATTATCAGGGCTTCAAGCAACGAGATTTAAACACAAGGAGGTTGAGCCGTGATTGCGCGTGGCGCCGGTCTCAATTACACCTTGCCTTTCCTTTGCTGCCAGAAACTTCCCTGAAGGAATGAGATTTCCTCTCTTAAGTGGCCTGGAGTTTGATTACCGTTCACATATGCCAAGACAGGTTTATTTTATTCTAATCTCAGGCGTCTGCATTATAACAGGCCGCAAAACAGAAAACAAACTAATCATAAGACATTTCACACCACGAGGCTTATTTAGATTATGGCAAAAAGGACAAACCGGGTGAAAATGATATTTGTACACATTTACAGACAGCGCTGATGCAGGGCACAGAGGCGAGTCACACGCGAGCATGGGGGGCATTTTTTTGTTTTGGCACTGTTTGTCAGCCCTTGTCACTCCCAAGAAGCCCCAAGGGGTTGAAGATGGGGTGGGGCCATGCTTCGGTTTTTGTATGCCTATGCATGTCCTCAGTTCGTGCCTCTTTCACGAGTGCAGATGGGAGGAGAGAGGGCACTGTAAGAAACGAGGCCAGCCTTTAGCATGGGCAAGCTGGGCCCATACCCGGGTCGATGACCTTCAGAGGGCTGCCGCAACAGCCTGCAACAGTCTCCCTCAAACCTTGTTCTAAAGAAGTATGTCAGCCATTGTACTGAAGTCTGTCTTCTCCTTTCTCTAGTGCCTCCCACGTTCCCAGATCCCTACCATTTTCCCAAAACGCTGACCAAGATTTATTATGGGAGGCGGCACCAAATTGTGTTTTGACCAGGGTACTATATAATCAAATGACAGCTCTGGTAGGAACATTGCAAGAACTTTACACATACTTCCCATCGGACACACCCAGCACATTCACCAGCGCAGGCTAAACTTTTTTTTTTTTAACCATGAAAGGTTGGATGATTGAGGAGAGAGATGTGGTGCAGTGGCCAGGGCGGCTGACTCCGGAACACAGGGCTCTTGCTTCGATTCCCGGCACCTGCGACAGGTTAGCCCAGCACCTTGTGACTCTGGGCAATAGCTCGCTTAATCTTTCCTACGACCCCCAGCGCCGTGAGACCTTGCCTGAGGTAACTGTGCACTTTACAAATGCTGGTATTATTATGATGATTCTGCAGGTGTACAAGCAGACTCGCACATGCATACTTTAGCCCCCCCCCCCCCAACTGCATACCGGTTACTGAGGTCACATTTCTCAAGATTACCTGCCCTGGGTGCCTGGGTGACACTGACTCATTGAGAAAATGTTCAGGCTTAAGCATGAGCTAGACCTAGAAAAAAGCCCTGAGATCACTGCCACAACTGTGCCTTTGTTGGCATCTGTTAAAATCTATTGGGCATGAGTGGAAGACAAAACGTGAGCAGCAGGGAGGTTAATCTTTGGTAATGGTTGATAAACTATCAATTCAGAATTGAACAATTGCTAAAAAGGGAAAAAAAAGAACCAAATGGTGCTGACATTGTAAATGCAAATCACAGATTGGTGACCAGGGATTAAGGGCTGCAACTCACACCCCATAGGTTCTGCATTCCATGGGTCATGCAGTCACATGGATCTTAGGTAGCCACATATCACAGTGGAAGATAACAGGAGCCATGTTTATTGACAATATAAGCACTTTACGGTTTATTGACCAAAGAAGGTTTGGGAACATGAATTAGTATTCACAAATGCTATTAACTGAGGAAAGGGCAGAAATCTCAGTCTATGCCTCACCTGTCTCTTATGCAGGGAGAACCCAGCATGTATTACTCTACATTTTTGGTGTCAATGTAGGAAGGGTATGAGAAAGTGGCAGAAAAATAGGGCCCGCCGACTTCAAAATATAATTCCAGTGGCCATTCTGATTCAGTTATTCAGTGATACATTCTTTATAAACACAGATTATACTTAAGATACTTAATGACTTAAATAGCACCAGTACACAATTGTTCAAGCTTCAACAACAAGCTGAGAAATGGGTGAGCTGAAACCAATTAAAGCTCAAAGGGCTTAAACTGATATAATAGTTCATTTAGTTCCAATAACATTTTGGCAATATCTATTGTGGTCTCCAGAACTGCAGATGTGTCAAAACCCAGCTCCCTGCGTGAAGTTAAATTAAACAGCTGAATCTTGCAGCTAAGATTAGTACGATAGTGTTGGACTTGGCGCCCTCTGCAGGGTCACCATCAAACCTCTTGCCTTCACCCCTCCTATTTTTACTGAATTCGTTTTTGTTGGCCTTAGGACTCTGTGCACTTGTCCACTGCTAACCAGTGCCAAGGTGTTTGTGCTCTCTCCTGTTGGTAAACTTTGCTTAAACCTGGTTGGCAATATTAATTTACTTATACGTCCCCTTTAAAGTGGTGTACCATATATACAGTGCCTGTAAATTAAATGCTACAATTGGGCCTGCAGTACCTATTGTGCCACCCACTTAAGTAGACATTTAAAATGTGTCGAAGGCCTGCCATTGCAGCCTGAATGCACTTTCAACAAATATTCCCATGAACTCATTAAAAAGGACATTCTTCTATTGTGACACACAGGTTCAGTGGAGAGAATTTTTTTGGGATTCATGTGATAAAATCATAAAATCACAAGATAAAATACAGGATACAATATGATGCGTACAATCAAGACGGGAACATATCCGGTTTAAACATATTAAATAAAAATTAAATACAGTTTGAAAAATATGTAAACACTTATATATAATTACCAAATCACCACAAACACACATAAAATATCTGCTATACAAAACACTCCACATGGTACAATAAAGCCTTGCACTTAATAGAGTTACTAGTTAAACAGGCTAGTGGAGCAAGGTAAAGTGCATAGTGCCGGGTATAGCGACAAGGGTCAGGCGGGTTAGTCACAACTCGCCCTAAGCCTGATCGCGGATTAA
Source organism: Triturus cristatus (assembly GCF_964204655.1). Taxonomy (NCBI): domain Eukaryota; kingdom Metazoa; phylum Chordata; class Amphibia; order Caudata; family Salamandridae; genus Triturus; species Triturus cristatus. Next base: position 507,848,267 of record NC_140591.1, read on the forward strand.
AAAAAATTAAGCACATAAAAGACAGTGTTACTGGTCAACATTTGAAGACATATAAAAGTGGGCCGCACTTGTCTAAAATTGGCCTGCTTCAAAATAAGAATTTGAAAGGATTTTCTAGGTGTATCAAAAATGGGCAAAAGATCGTGATATGCACCATGTCCTGCGGAGATGTACCATCGCAGCCGCAGGACGAAAGAGTTTGCCCTTTATTCTGACCCTTGGGATGGGTATGAAGAAGATGGAAGAGATCGAACAGGAACCTGCTCAGGAGAAAACAGTCATATGAGTTTGTGAACCCCAGCAAGTACGGCTCCAACATCAGGGTGGTCCTTAACATGATGAAGCGATGTACACTGGGCTTCAGAGGCTCCTTCTCCTCCCTTGCCATGGTCTGGCATGCAAGGAAGGCCGTATTAATGAGGGCTACATATTTCTTGTACGTCGCATCAGGGTTGGAGAAAAGATCTCCTTTCCCAGAGTCATGAGGCTCCTTTCTACATATTCGAGCCATGGTACCCTGGATGCATGATCAAGAGCCAGACCATCTTTTAGGATTGCTTTTTTTAGGGAGGTCCCCTTCCCAACCCAGATTTTTAACCAGAGAGACACCGGGCGAAATGCTATTAGGTCAGAGATGTAGGGCATGCCTAGCTCTCCATAAGCAGTGAAAGAGGGAGCACCCTGAGGAACAGATAAAAGACCTCTCAGGAATTTGTTTTCCACAATTTGGATATTGTTTGTATCAGTGTACCCCCAGATTTCACTGTCATAAAGGGCCTTTGTGATACACTTGGCCCTGTAGAGCTTAAGAAGGGCCCCCACCGGTCTTAAATATGACTGCAGTCTCCCTGATGAGGTCATTTCTCTTGCGGGTGAGTTGAAACCCCCAAATCATTTTTTCATCTAAGAGTACCCTCAAAATAGGAAAACACGCTCGACTTAGGAATCGGGGTAAGCCCTACCCTGACAGTATTTGGCCTACTGGGTCATGCACCTACTTGTATAATATATGGCTTTGTGTTACGATCGTCAGATCCATGTCCCCCATAAATTGCGCAAAGGAGGTTATAAGCGTTTGCAAACCCGGTTCGGTCCTGGCCATCAGGACGGCGTCATCTGCATAAAGCAAGATCAGGAGACCCTGTCGTCCTGCCTGAATGAAGTCCGCCTTGGTCTCCTAGAGGGTTTTCTCCAGGTTGTTAATGTAGAGGTTGAATAAAAACAGGGCTAAAATACAACCCTGATGTAATCAACCCCTGACGAGAAACAAGCGTGATACATTCAGGCCGGCCGAATAACGCACGGCCACCTTAGTGTCTCAATGGAGGTCATGTAGGAAGGAGACTACATCCTTGTCCACCCCTAGAGAAAGAAGGATCTGCCACAGTTTGCCTTGTTCACGCAATCGAATGCCGAATACAGGTCCATAAAGGCCAGAAAGATGGTACCAGTCTGGGCTACTGTGTACTTATTCAATATCATAAAGAGCTTTAGACATTGATCAGTCGTGGAGGGGCCAGAGCAGGTACAGTATTGGGCATCAAACAGGATGTTATTGTCAAGAGCCCAAGATGATAACATGCCCAGCAGTATCCGCCCGACCACTTTGACCATGGAGTTCAACAGGAATATGGGCCTGTAATAATAATACCAATAATAATACTAGCATTTGTAAAGCACAGAGCTACCTCCGGTGAGGTGTCCCAGTGCTGGGGGCCGTCAGGAAGATTAAGTGAGCTATTGCCCAGAGTCACAAGGTGCTGGGAAAACCTGCCACCGGCGCCTGGGATCGAACCATGTGCCCCCGTGGTCCGAAGTCAGCTGATACACCACACCTCTTCCCTGACAAAGTGTACTGTCCCTGTTCCTCTTTTTAATAACCAGGATGATTATGGAGGTGGCCCAAGAGGCTGGAGGGCCAGACCTCACGGCCGTATTAGTTACAGAGGTAAGCAATGGTGCCCAGAACTCCACATCTGACAGATAAAGATTAGGAGGAATACCGTCATGTCCCGGGGCCTTATTAAGGGTCATGCCAGCAATGCATCGCCTCACCTCTTCCTCCGTTATAGACAGAGTTGTGTTTTTGGTTCCCCCCTCAGGTAGTAAAAACTGGTCTGAAGCACCCTTAAACATGACCTCGAAATGGCTGACCCAGTCATTCTATGTAATATGTACGTCTAAGACATTTGCGGCCTCTACTCCCAAAAAAGGGCTATTAATAATGCTCCAAAACTTGGCAGTTCTCTTGATAATTGTTGCTTCCATAAGCTTACCCCAAGCTTCCTTCTTCAGAGCCTCCTTACGCTTGCTAAGGGCTATCTTATATTGTTTCCTTTGCAATGCTATTCTGAGCCTCCTAGCAGCACGAGAGCATTCTGTAGTAAACCATCTAGATGCCTTTCCTGTTGGACTTTGGGTGCTGGGACCGTTAATAGCTCAGCGACAGAACAGGAGATAGATTCAAAGGCATGTTTGATGGACTCATCCAGCTCTGCCTCCGCATCCCGACAAATCTGAATCTCCTTCTGTCACTTCACCAAAAGGGACGCAAACAGGGAGCCTGGTATAATCTGCGCCCATCTGAGCCTTCTACCTTCATCAGTGGCCCCAAGTTCTCCTCCTCCACTACTTCTCCTTTTCAAACCCAATTTAGGCAATTTAGCATTAATATACAGCGGATTATGATCGCTGTTGTTACTGGCTGTAACTGGAAAGTCAGAAATCAAATAAAAAAGAGGGGTGGAAACTAGAATTAAATCGATAAAGGAGGGTTCACGACCAGGCATTTTAAAGATGGGACTTAGGTTCCTCCTGTCTGAATCCAATTTCACCATAGTTGATTGTGGTCCAGATCACAAACTAGGGAGTTTAGTTTGTCCCCCTGTCCACTATGTTCAAAAAGCGCATCAGCAACACGAGGACAGGGGGAGCCCTCAATACCCCCAAGACCCTGCAGCCTTAGGTCCCCACAGGACTATATTACAGGTGTTACGGGGGAGGCATTCACATTTGTCAGGAAAGTGCCTAATCGGGTAATGTTACAAACCTGGGGAAGGGAAGATGTAGCATTATAAAAGTTCAAGAGCAGTAATCTACACGACCCTAGAGAAAATAATATGGCCTGAAGGCATGGGTTGTCAGTATTCATGTCCACAATTCAGCCCCTTATCCTGAGTGACACATAGACTGCAATGCCCCCCTTGGGTCGAATAGCCCTTGAAAGGGTTGTGGGTATATTAAACAACTTGTAGCCTTCCAAAAAATAAGAGTTGTCGATGGTCCAGGTCTCCTGCAGGCAGATAATATCATACTTGTGGATAAAACACAGCCATTCGGATCTGTAAACTTACTAGCCAGGCCGGCTATATTCCAAGAGATAAGATTGCAAGAGTTAGTGTCCTGGTCATGACTGAAAAAAGCATTCAAAATATGGCTATGAGTATAATTTGTAACCTTCCTGCTAGAGCTCCTGTGTCTGATAGCTTACTTCTCTCCATTGGTTACCCATGCATACGAGAGCCATATTCCAACTGCTGTGCTATATCCATCAGGCAGTTTATTTTATGGGTCCTCTGGCTCTCAGGAATAGTGTCTGTTTTTGAAAGCCCTCCAGAGTACTCAGGCCATGATTTTCCAGAGAAGCCTTACCAGGGATCATATGGTAGGATGTTCTTTTACTTATCAGGCAGCCATTAAATGGAATGCTCTTCCTCTCAAATTGCAATTAACATCTAGGTTACCCGCATTTCAGAAACTACTTAAAACCTAGCTGGTTTTTTATATAGAAGCTGTTTTCTTGCTCGTGTTTCCATTCCATCTCCTTGCTGTGGCCTTCATTTTTGTTTCTTTAGTCAGAACTGTGCTTAGAGCTTTGACATCTGGGCAGCCATTGCCAAGTGCTGCAGTTTAGTGGGGGTTCACAACCATTTAGCCAAAGAATGCAGAAAGCTCTGAGCGGACCTCACTAACCGGTCATGTCTAAAGGCATAGGATGTGATAAGGGTAGCTCACTAGCCCCATAGACTATATCCTCAGTGCAACACATTGCACAGACAGGTCCTGAGGACAGTGTGTCTGGGCCTCTTTGTTCAGCTGGAGGCTCATGAACAGCAGAATGTTGCTAAGTCATTGCTTTTAGAAAAGTAATACTTTGTCTGTAGATTACAAGCATTGTTGAGTCATGTCTTCTGTTTAATTGGCATTGTTAGGTCCATGTTGTCTGTATGCCATAGTGTAATCCTTAAGGTGTAAACTAAAGTAAGTGGTTAAAGTATCTATTGACTGGACTTGTCAAATTTACCAAAAACACATAATAAATGTAATTTTAGCATGTTGTCAGACAGGAAAATTGTCATAATAGATTATGGTTCTGATTTCGATGTCAGATGGAAAGCCATCTGACAGGTTGTCAGATGACTTCCTGCCTGACATTGAGGGTTTCCCTCCAACTACTTAATTACAATGTCAGCGGTCAGAGGGAAACCAACGGTGGGATTCCACTGCACTTCTTACTGGCTCAAGAAGCCCGCCTGAGCGTCGGAAGCCATTATATTCTCATAATGACAGCAGAGCCAGCCTCGGCTCCGTTGTCGGGATTATGATGGCACTTTTCCACAGTCTTTCCATGTTGGCCTTTCTAACATGGATTTCTGTCGGAAAGTGACTTTGGGGGCCTGAGCAGGACTTCTGTACCGCCCCAGCCTCCGCTGTGAGGCCTGGTGGGGCACCTATGGTGCCCCCTATACATCCCTACTCCATGTGGCACGCAGTGAGGCGCCTGCCACATGGTGTAGGGATGTTTAAAAACATCCATTTTACAATGGCAGCATGTGCTGCAGGCCTTTTCCACCCGCCACACAATCTGCCATTGTACAATGGATTGTTCCAACTGGCCATAGGGGGGTCTCATCTAAATTGTGCAGTCAGAACCGCCGACCTATGGTCGGGTGGTTCCAGTCCACTACGGTATGCCCGACATAGTAATGATGCTCTATGTTTAGCTTTGAAAAGACTGTCCAGTCATGCTGTGTTCGGTCAGGTTGACCTTCTGGCCTTTTGGGTTAAACTTTGCAAATTGCAGATTCTTGGTCTGCGTATAGTTTTAATTAAACCTTGCATGGAGTAACATGGATGTGCGTTCAATATGGGAATAATGGCGAATTGACAAACAAAATAAATGCTTATTGTTAATGGCTTAAAATAAGGTTGTTTTCTTGCTTTAATGTTAATTGTCCTTTTTTAGCTGATCTACATGGTGTGCTTGGTTCACTGACATAAAATCAAAACAAGAAATATTATGCAACCGCAATATTGCGTAAAAAATTTCAAGCACAATACATATACAGGTAAGTACAAAAATATTGGGAAAAAATATCGTTTTACACTAATATCGAAAAAATAAGGTCAAACATATCATTTTTTAACATATATAAAATAGTAAGTCTTAAATATTTTAACATAATATTAATATAATGTAAGCTAAATATGTTTAAGCAATATTTAAAAATATACTACTTAAACAAACACACATATGTATGTGTGTATATTCATATACACATATATCATGGAAAATAATAAAAAAAAATATTATTTTTAATTTATATTCCAATTTTCAATTTTTGTTTTTTAATTTACTAACAAGCAAATAGGCATGAAACCACACCGACGATTGCCCTGTACCCCGCTTATCCATTTGGACTTAATATCCCCCTTGCAGCACCTACCTGGAACATTGGTGCATTCTGGGACCTGCAGTTCTGACGACCTGCGGGATGGTGAGCGAACACTGGGAAGGGGGCGGAGCGGGTCCCTGCCAATGGGGAAGTTGCGGGACTTTTAAATAAAGGTGTACCAATGCCTCACCGTGTCAGGCCAAAATGCATCATGCCGCAAAACTCAATAAAAGGTGTCTCCAAGGTGTCCCTAGTGTGGCCTCTGCTCTTTCGACTGGAGGAGGTGTTCTGGATATATATATATATATATATATATATATATATATATATATATATATATATATATATATATATATATATATATATATATATATATATATATATTACCTACTGGCGGTCGCCAGTAGGTAGTTATAGTTAGGACCCTGTTTCCATAGGAAATCCGCAACATTCTATTTGGAATAACTTTGGCACCGGTCGACGAATCCTCGCGAAATTTTCAAAATAGGTGGGGCGCTACGCTACGCTCCTACCCTGAAAGTCTCGGGGGGATTCGTCAAGCAGGGGCCGAGAAAAAAGGGGGGTCCCAAAACACGTTTTCCCCATGCATTTTTCCATAGGACCTTTAGACACAGCTACAGCCCGAACGGCTGAACAGAATTACTTGAAATGTGGCAGAGAGGTAGCCATAAGGTCAAGGAAGTGCCTTTTGCAGGTCTGGTGTAAATCTGTTCAGTATTTCCTGAGAAAATAGCATTTAAAAGCATATATATATGTGGGCGGAGCCTAACCACACATCTCATCCTGAGATCTGATTGGCTGTCAGCACTTCATCCAAGAAGTGTTGGCAGCCATCTTGGGACCAATACACATGATAGCACCTCATTAAAAAGCATTGCAGTTAATAGAAGGTTTTAAGACTTTAGTTACATTATACATCATTTGTTGATGGTACCATACTCATTTTAGGAATTGTGGTATGTTCTAAGGTGATTTCACCATGTGAAAAAGCCTTCTGCTGGGATATCATGATTGAGAGAAAAATATTTTCTCATGCTTTTACCACAGAGGTTTGGAAGGTGATCTATAGGCTAAACTGAGAGCTTATTTTCTGTAAATTCACATTATCTTTCTCAGTCATGTGAGAATGAAGTCTGACATTCTCAGTAAAACATGTACATCCAACAAGGGCAGAGACTGTCAGTTGATTCCTTTGTGTTCTACTGCAGCTTCCCAGAGTGTTCCAAAGAACTACTAGAGCGCTAACAGTCCTACTTATGATAAACGTATGGCACACCTGAAGCCATCTTGCTTGGATTAAAGTGGTAACTCTTAAAACATTAAATTTAAAAAGGAACAAAATGAGGGGGTTCATTTTTCCATAAAAAGTATGATTAGTGCTGCAGAAAGAAAAATTAGGGCACATTTTGAGTGACTTCTCAAATCCTCTTCTATTTCATTAAAAAATTCTGACATGCAGACTGAAACATGCACTTTCAATACCAGCAGCAGTTTTCCCTGGTGAGCAGTAGCTTTACTACAGTGATCTAATGAGCAAAAAGAGTGCTAACATTCTGAATTTATGGCAAATGTGTGACACATCTGAATGCCTTCTTGATGGAATCAAAGTAAAAAACTGAAAGTATTTCCTACTGAGGAGACTGCAGTAAATGAGGAAATTAGGAAACTTCATAACAAATAAGTCTCCCAAGATGGCCACCAGAGACAAAAGAGCCCAAATGTAGCCCAAATATCACCCAGATGTAGCCCAAGTATAGCCCAATGACAGAATGTCCCAGAATGTTCTTAAAAACAACTAGAGCGCTTACTGTCTTCATTATGACAAAAGTATGGCACACCTGAAGCCATCTTGATTGGAATAAACTGGTAACACTTAAAACATTTAATTTAAAAAGGAACACAATGAGGAGGTTCATTTTGCCATAGAAATTATGATTAATGCTGAAGAAAGAAAATGAGGGCACATTTTGAGTGACTTCTCAAATCCTCTTCTATTTCATTAAAAAATTCTGACATGCAGACTGAAACATGCACTTTTAATACCAGGAGCAGACTTCCATGGTGCAGTAGTTTTACTACAGTGATCTAATGAGCAACTAGAGTGCTAACATTCAGAATTTATGGCAAATGTGTGACATATCTGAATACCTTCATGATGGAATCAAAGTAAAAAACTGAAAGCATTTCCTACTGAGGAGACTGCAGTACATGAGGAAATTAGGAAACTTCATAACAAATAAATCTCCCAAGATGGCCACCGGAGACAAAAGAGCCCAAATGTAGCCCAAAATCACCCAGATGTAGCCCAAATATAGCCCAATGACAGAAATGTGCAAAACACTTATTATTTTGTGTTTTTGCAGTGTTATATAGTGCAGACTTGTCAGGTATTGGAGTGCTTTACATGAGCATTGGTTACATCACACAAGAACAAATTCATTTTGGTTGTAGACATGGGGAGACTAAGTGATTTGACCAGAATCACAGAATGTCGAGCTGAAGCAGAAACTTCAACCTGGTTCCCCAGTTGCAAAGTCTGCAGTTCTGGAAGTAACACCACATCCTCTCCCCTAAGTGCAACATTTAATCAAGTGGTCAACTGGATAAAAAAACATAAAGATAACAAATAATTTAAAAGTGCTTTGTCGCTATTTGAAAACTCAGAAAATATGTCCTTATTTTATTCTTTTAGAGCACTAACCATAATTTTGATGCCAATAAGACCCTCTCATATATGTAATTTCTAAAGGAAATGCTCTAGGTATTACAGTTTTGATTACATCAAAATGATGTCAGGCGTTCCACACTTTTGTAATAAATATAGAATGTTAGCAATCTAGTTGTTCATTAGGATACTGTTGAGAGGCAGAGGCCAGGGGCACGGACTCTGAAAATTGAAGGCAGGTAGGAGGGTGCAAAGGCAACAATTTAACCGCACTGAGCAGGCAGGAAGGGCCGTGGAAGCACAACAGACTATGGAGGGCAGTGGAAAGGGGGGCAGGGGCAACAAACCAACAATACAGGACTTGCAAGAGAGGCTGTTGGAGGGAAGATCTATTATGGGTCAAGGAAGCTAGGGGCGGTCCCCAGATCCCCGGGAGCCACCACAGAACTGAGCAGGAGAGTGAGTCAGGGACAAAAGGGGCACCTTAATTTGAGCCGGGGTGCCTAGGAACGCTTGCTCCAAAAATGAAGAAAACAGACATATGAGACATGGAATTGGAGGCAGAATACAATGGCAGTTTAATGAGAAGATGCAACTTCAAAGAAACCGCAGAATAGAGACATAAAGTACAAAATACAGAATCCAGATAATCATACAGCTGTCATAATATTCTCTGTATCTCAATTAATGTACTGACAGAGAGAGAGAGAAAACACATCTATAAATGCATCATGAGAAACAAGTTACACCAAGGAAAATGTTACCTAGGAACACTCACGTTTACTCTTAGAGCAAGCATTCCTGCAATTACAATACAAAATCTTTTAAATGCAAAAGTAAAGAGAACAATGGTTAAACATAACATGACATTTCATATAGGTAAAATAGAATAAGATACTTCAAGCAAAGCAGAGCAAGACATTTTAAGCAAAGGAAGACAAGAGCTCCCAGCTCTTGGGAAAAACCTGCACTGCCTGTTAACCTACATACAGACGGCGAGGTAGTCCGTCGATATCTGTGGGTGCTCCCTTTTTATATCATTTTGTGGGCTCCTTTGCACGCTACATCTACCTACGTATGCTACCCAAAAGCTTCGTCTGCAGATTTTACCAGACATTTCGTCATTTACCCACTTAATGCTGACAATGGACTGGGTGAAAAGGTCAGTCTCTCAGGCCAATCGCTTATCGTAAGTTCCATAGAGCAAGCAGAAAATAATGGGTATTGTACGGGAATTCAATATATTCATGTATAAAATCTCCTCAGTTCTCCTAACTTGACGCTCTGCGGTTGCCACTTCTTTAAAAGCGGGAAACCTGCCCAGGAAGCAAGTACCAGTCCAGGATGCAGCCTACTGTATGTCGACAGCTTCAGGGGGATGTTGAACTTTGATACCGAGCACGGAGCACTCGGGTAGGGTGGGGGCTACTAGTTTGGATCAGAAGGCCTCGCAGACCTGCCTTCAGACTGCTATACACTAAAATTGCAGAGCTATGGTCAATTTAACAAAGATGCCTACATATTGAACAGAAGGGCCTACACAGGGGTTTTATGCTGGCTGAGTGGTAAGGATGTCTCAGGATAATTATATAGCAACACAGGACCCGCTGGTCAATTTAATACGGCCTACAAATGCAGCTGGCAGGGCAAGGACAAGGGTCTCATACTTCAGGTGTGGACAGAACGGGCCAGGAGCCCCCTGTGATACAAAATCTACCCTCTTTCAAGGCTGTGGCAATGTAATAGACCATTGTGGGCAGAAGGAAGAGGCAATGGTAGTACAACCATACATGCCAACAGACCCGATTCAGCCAGGAAACGTCCAATGTTTTTAAGCTCAAATGGGCTTTATTTGATCTGTCTCCTGTCTACAATATCCTCTTTTTCAATGTAACTCAAAGGGGAAAATCAATACCCCAGTTTTTTTTCAAAATCTCCCTCTTACCAAGTTCAAAATGTTCGCAAGTACGGTACATTGGATCATGGAAGGAAATGGGATAGGGACGTGGACTTGGATAACAGAGGACAGGAGGGACATGGAGAGGTGCACCAAACTGACCCTGCAGGGCAGGCATCAGGGTTTGCAGCAGCACAATACACCACACAGGGCATGCAGGACGGGAGTGCAGCACAACAATCCATAGAAAGCAAGAGGGAGGGGACAGGACCATGCACATGGACAACAGAGAACAGAGGGGCAAGAGGCAATGGTAGCTAGCTGACCATAATGGACAGACAGGAGAGAAAGCTGCAGCATAACAGACCATAAAGGGCAGGAGGGACGGATCAGGGGCATTACAATGGAACAGACAAGCCAGGAGGGAGGGAGTAGGGCTGGGGGCAAGGGGGCAGGGCAGGAGCAGCAAGATAGCCATGGAGGTCAGGCAGGATGGGCACTAGAAGCAAGGCACACCATGAAGAGCAACAGTGAGACTGTGATGGCATACACACAGACCATGGAGGGAAGGTGGGAGGGGGTCAGGGGCAGCTAACTGACCACACAGGGAAGGTGGGAGGGGCCATGGCAGCACAGAAGACCATGCATGGCAAGTGGGAGAGTTAGTGGCAGCACAATGGCTATGATGGGCAAGAAGGAGGGTGGAGGGGCATGCACAAAGGATGATGGAGGATAGAAGGGAGGGTCAGGACCTGTGCACAGACAAGAAAGTTCAGGGGAAGGGACCTCACAACAGACCACACGGGGCAGGCAGGAGGAGCAGTTGCAGCACAACAGACCAGGGAGGGCAGAAGGGTGTGGCAGTACAATGGACCATGTAGGACAGGAGGAAGAGGATAGGGGCATGGCATGTGGACAGGCAGGGTGGAGGTGGCAGGGACAGGTTACAGTCATCTGACAATGCTAGGCAGGTGGGAGGGGAGTGGCAGCTCAACAGAACACTCAGAGTAGATAGGAGTGGCAGGTCCATGGGACATGGTGGGCAAAAAGGATGGAGCAGGGGCATGCACAAAGACATCGGAGGGCAGGGGGAAGGAGAATAGGGGCAGCAAGCTAAGCACAGAGTTTAAGCAGGAGGTCAATGATGGGGCATAGAATTGGGCAATGGAGGGCAGGAGGAGTGGACTGGTACATCATACTAAATTGAGGGCAGTGGCAGCACATCAGACCATGCATGGCAGGAGGGAGGAGGCTAGTCCATGGATTCACACAACAGAGGATAGGGAGGAAGGGGATGGGGCAGCAAGCTAACTGTTCAGAGAAGGCGGGTATTAGGAACTTTCTTGTTTTTAAAACATTGTGTCTGTGCGAACTACTTAAAATATGAACAAGTATGCAGCATAATCTCACTTTTATTCAGGAAGAAGAGGACGTTTGTGACTGTGACTCCGGGCTCACTTGGCAGAAACACCCCCTGACCCTCCACCCCCTATCGCAAAATGTAATGCCCGTGAAAAGGGTAGGTGAACACAGTGTTATATAGAACATAGTCCTGAGAGCACGATTGAAAATGAAAACTAGATATAGTGTATGGTATAAACTATGCACCAAAAAGTGTGATATAAGATGAACCGGGCGTGAAATATAATATGCAATACATTGTGCGCAATGACAGATTCATTGGAGAGCGCGAGATAGCACAGGCACTAGCGCGTGCTATGCGATATGCGCCTTGGAGTGTAATATGCACAGGGCAGTGTTGTGTAACCTAACTAGTCTCTAAAGTTGTAATATAAAATATGTGCTGGGGAGTGTAACGTTGCATATGCACTGTGACAAAGATATGGATCCCAGATTGTAATATGTATGGCATAGCACTGTGCGTTATAACATAGGCATCGAGAAAGGCACGTTAGATGGGGCAATATAACCCGTGCGAAGACAAGTGTGGCATGACATATTCACGGGGTGGTGTTACAGTGCACATGGGCTAGAGAGTGTCATAGTATATGCACTAGCTAGTGGAATACAACACAGAGGTGTGTGGCACTCGGCAGGCAATGGTGGGTGTAACACAGCATTGGGCTCTGTCAGGAGCACGCTGTGACTCTCAAGTGATGTTCGTCCCCTTTCCAGAGAGTAAAATAAAAAGTATTACACATCCGGCAGTGGATGTGTGTTTTATTAACCGTGAGGGGGGTTTCTTGCATAGTTTTGGTCGAATTTTTGTCGAATCCCCTTTGAATGGCTTGGTGTGCATGTGTATTAAATGTGCCCGTCAATAGCTACCCATGTTTGTATAAATAAACGACAAGGGTGTCTACCAGGATTAGGCACGGTAGGGCATCAGACATGTCAGAGCTTCACTAGTGGTGTAAATACATTCCACGTGGATTCATTGCATGCATAGTCGCCTTTTAATGAATATCACGCAAATCGTCATGGTGATAGGTACGTACGGTTTGTCCAGCATGTCCTAGGTGTGTCTATAAATATATATTTTTTAAAAATAATAAAAAACAGTGGCCGGCCCTGGGGATTGGGGTCAAAAAAATATAATTAGGAGACTGGCCCTGGGGGATGGGGTCATCAGGGCCAATAAATTAGAATAAGAAGGGGAACCAAACAGCCCCCCTTCTTAAAAAACTAAAATAAATAAAAGACTGGCATCGTGCCGGAGGCCATGCCCCCTCCGTGCAGCACTCTGCAAACGCGCCCCCAACAGGCATCTCCAGTATGCGCCAGGGAGCTGCGCTGCAGCCAGGTGTTCTGAGGCCAAGCCCCTTTTTACACCTCTCTGCAACGCAGCTCTGTGGCGCTTACTGGAGGTACCTAGTGGTCTAGTTTGACCCTAGGGACCCTTAGGATTCAAGGGGACTTAATCTCTCAACTTAGAACAGCCACAGGGCGCGTTTACACAGTGGTGAAGGGAGGGGACGGGGCCTGAGGTGACGTGTGCAAACACGCACTATGGCACGTTTTAAATTGGGGATATAATTTCCCTTCAATACTGAGGGCCCCTGGGGGCTAACTAGCCCACCAAGTGCTTCCAGTAAGCGCCACTGAGCTGCATTGCAGAGAGGTGGTCCAGGCCGTGCCACTTTTTACACCTCTCTGCAACGCAGCTCTGTGGCACTTACTGGAGGTACCTAGTGGGCTAGTTGGACCCTAGGGACCCTCAGGATTCAAATGAACTTAATCTCCCAACTAAAAATGGACACAGGGCGTGTTTACACAGTGGTGAAGGGAGGGGACGGGGCCTGAGTTAACGTGTGCAAAAACGCCCTGTGGCCTGTTTGAAGAGGTAGTTTTAAACCCATGCCCTATTATATACTAGGGGCTTACAGAGGAGGTCATGCTAATCACAGGGGGACCCCAACGCATAATGTTCCCTAGTGTATGTAGGTGTTTTCACTGTATTCTAAGTGTCTTTTAACATAGCACTGGCTCTAGGACTGGTTAGTCAGACTCAGTTACCACCAGTATCCGTCTGAAAAAGTTGAGGGTACAGGATGATTTTGCAACAAGGCTTCTTTCTGCTCTTCTTTTTGTTCTTTCTGCACGTTATCCTTCTTCCTGCACTTATCTTCGTATTTGAGGACTTCTGTTGCTTCTTTCTGCACTTCTTTTGTTTCTTTCTGTGCATTTTTTCTTCTTTCTTCACATGTCCTATCTCTGTAGGCATAGTTAGAAATTAGCATTTAAAAAACCTTTGAAATTCACAGAAAAAACCATAGGTTTCAGGCACGTTATAGTTAGGAATTAGCATTTAAAAAACCTCAGAAATTCACTGAAAAAACCATAGGTTTCAGGGGTGTTATAGTTAGCTGGACTTTTCACTTGTACAAAACCATTGAAATTCCCCCGTTATAGTTAGTTCAGCTAACTATAACTCGCGCGCCCGCAATGCACTGCTGATGACGTCACATATTACATCACTCATGACATGGTTAGTGACATCACTCATGACATCACTGATGACATCTCAAATGACATCACTGATGACATCACTGATGACATCATCCTTGTGATAGAGTGGCAGACCTCCTCTCACCCTAATATAACCTTTGATACACACATTCAAAAATAGAGACTAAACTTTTCAAAACAATGGACATACCAATACCAGTTACAACAACCTCTTCAGTAATTCTAAGATCCACATACACATCCACTCATTCACCAACAGTCCTATACAGTCACTCATACATGTACTCACTCATCATATGTACTCATACACCTATACATCCTGTTACACAATGCCACTCATCCATAGAGTTACTCACACACATAGTCACTCATGCTAATAAAGAATCAAACATACATTTACTTGCATATACAGTTATACACACACCACCATACTTACTTCTACGGAAACTTACACATACTTAGTCTTTTAAACAATCACTTATAGAAACACATACGTATTCATACAGGAACTCTTTCAATCTCTCACTCTCACATATACTCACATATATACACCAATAGTCACATATACTAGTTTAAAACATATGTAGTTACTCATAAAGACATTATTGAGACAGTCATTCACTCACTAACACACCCATACACACACTCATCCACCCATACAGTCCTGCACACATGCTGTGTTCAACACATACAAACAGTGAGTCACTCATTCATGCACCTATGCACTACGTAATACCCCCCACCGAACCATGCAGACACTCAGACTGATACTCAAAAAACCAACTAATAACCTATATAGACACCCATGTAGCTACTCACCAACCCATGCAGACACTTATACACAAAGTGAGAGACTGATACAGATATTTACATATTTAAACATTACTCACTAAGCCATGTATTCACTATGATACACTTAATCAGTCAGTTACACAATCAATTTTTCAAAAACAAATCATCCATTTAGACACTTATATACCCATTTATTCTTCCATCGACCTTGAGATATACATATATAAAACATATTTAATTTTCAGAAAAACACACATTCACTGGATGATGTCATCAGTGATGTCATCAGTGATGTCATTTGAGATGTCATCAGTGATGTCATGAGTGATGTCACTGACCATGTCATGAGTGATGTAATATGTGACGTCATCAGCAGTGCATTGCGGGCGCGCGAGTTATAGTTAGCTGAACTAACTATAACGGGGGAATTTCAATGGTTTTGTACAAGTGAAAAGTCCAGCTAACTATAACACCCCTGAAACCTATGGTTTTTTCAGTGAATTTCTGAGGTTTTTTAAATGCTAATTCCTAACTATAACGTGCCTGAAACCTATGGTTTTTTCTGTGAATATACATATATGTAACTTGAAAAAGGCTTAGCCGAAACGCGTTGTATGCACAATAATCTCTTTGTGCTGTCCTCTTGGTGTGCCGTTTGACTTATACTGGATTTCCTTGATATTTCAATTCCTGAATACTCTACGTGGGTGTCATTACCGCTGCAGGCACCGACGTCGGACGGAGGAGGAGCGGCATCAGTGACAAGCTGTTGAAGAATATATATATATATATATATATCACTGAAAAAACCATAGGTTTCACACACGTTATAGTTAGGAATTAGCATTTAAAAAACATTGCAAATTCACTGAAAAAACCATAGGTTTCACACATGTTATAGTTAGCAGAAATTTTACTGATAAAAAACCAATGAAATTGCCCCGTTATAGTTAGTGCTGGCAACTATAACTCACGCGACCGCAATCCTCTGCTGATGCTAATACTGTATTTAGACACTTATTTGCCCATGTCTTCTTCCATACATTTTTAGCTATACATATATTACAAATATTTTTTTTTATAAAGACACATATGTCATCAGCAGAAGATTGCGGTCGCGTGAGTTATAGTTGCCAGCACTAACTATAACGGGGGCAATTTCAATGGTTTTTTATCAGTAAAATTTCCGCTAACTATAACATGTGTGAAACCTATGGTTTTTTCAGTGAATTTGCAAGGTTTTTTAAATGCTAATTCCTAACTATAACGTGTGTGAAACCTATGGTTTTTTCAGTGAATTTGTACGTTTTTTTAAATGCTAAGTTACTTTACGCCATTCGAGGCGTGCGCGCCCACTTAACGCAGTGCGTTCCGTGCACGGTTTTTATCAACTTTAATAAGCCCTGTACATTTGGTGGCCTTCGGCCACCAAAAGCACAGGGGGTGGGGTCAATGTGGATAGTGTTTTTTTTGTTTCGATTTTATAATTTCTTGTTGCCAAAATATAGTTTTTTTACTGATGTAATAAGCCCTGTACATTTGGTAGCCTACGGACACCAAAAGCACAGGGGGTGGGGTAAGTGTGGATAGTGTTTTTTTTATTTCTATTTTTTACCGTACGCTTACGGTAAGCGTACGGTAAGCGTACTCGGCAAAATTGCCGAAAAAAAAATAAAACCGTTTTTGCTCTTGGGGGATGTTTGGGGACTCCCTCAACATGACTATGTGGGAGGGAGTTGTCAAAACAGCCCCGTAACATGTTTTTGGGCATCATGTTTGATAAATAACACTCAGTGCGAGAGACAAAATGGCGGACACCGCTTCCTGGTTTCGGCCGATTCGAATGTTTACTAAGATCTAAGAGCCAATCAGAATCGCGCTCGCGCACGCCACCGTACGCGTACGGTAAGCGTACGGTAAGCGTACCGTAAGCGGGCTCAGATATATATATTGATTTAAAGGCTATTTTCTCAGAATCTACTGAACAGATTTACACCAAACCTACAAAAGGCACTTCCTTGACATAGGGACTACCTCTCTGCCAAATTTCTAGTAATTCTGTTCAGCCGTTCGGGCTGTAGCTCTGTCTAAAGGTCCTATGGAAAAATGCATGGGAAAAACGCGTTTTGGGACCCCCCCTTGTATCTCAGCCCCGCTTGACGAATCCCCCCGAGACTTTCAGGGTAGGAGCGGAGCGTAGCGCCCCACCTATTTTGAGAAATTCGCGAGGATTCATTGACCGGCGCCAAAGTTATTCAAAATAGAATGTTGAGGATTTCCTATGGAAAAGGGGTCCTAACTATAACTACCTACTGGCGACCGCCAGTAGGTAATATATATATATATATATATATATATATATATTTATTTATTGGGTTTTTTCTGTGATATATTCACAGAAAAAACCATAGGTTTCAGGGGTGTTATAGTTAGCTGGACATTTCACTAGTACAAAACCATTGAAATTGCACCGTTATAGTTAGTTCAGCTAACTATAACTCGCGCGCCCGCAATGCACTGCTGATGACGTCACATATTACATCACTCATGACATGGTCAGCGACATCACTCATGACATCTAAAATGACATCACTGATGATTTCATCCAGTGAATGTGTGTCTTTCTGAAAATTAAATATTTTTTATATATGTATATCTCAAGGTCGATGGAAGAATAAACGGGTAAATAAGTGTCTAAATGGATGGTTTTTTTGTAAAATTGTTTGTATAACTGACTGATTAAGTGTATCTTAGTGAATACATGGGTTAGCGAGTAATGTTTAAATATGTAAATATCTGTATCAGTCTCTCACTTTGTGTATAAGTGGCTACATGGGTTGGTAAATAGCTACATGAGTGTCTATATGGGTTATTAGTTGGTTTTTTGAGTATCAGTATGAGTGTCTGAGTGTCTGTATGGTTCGGTGGGGGTATTACTTAGCGCATAGATGCATGAATGAGTGACTCACTGTTTGTATTAGGCCTGGGCGGCAAATTCCGTTCCGCTCGCGGAATTTGCGTAATTTGCGTAATTTCGCGTTCCGCGGAGAACGCGAAATTGCTCAAAAGTCTGCTTTCCGTGATTTCGCGAAATTTTTGCTTGCTCGCGTTCTCAAAATGCATGTTCGCGAGATATTTCTCCTCGAGCACGCAAAAAGCAATTGCGAACAGGAAAAAAGCATCGCGAACAAGCAATTCCGCGTGTTCGCGGAATTTCTGCGTGTTCGCGGAGATTTTTTACCGTTTCGCGGAGATTTGCGTAACACAATTCCGCAAATTCCGCCCACCCCTAGTTTGTATGTGTTAAATACAGCATGTGTGCAGGACTGTATGGGTGGATGAGTGTGTGTATGGGTGTGTTAGTGAGTGAATGACTATCTCAATAGTATCTTTATGAGTAACAACATATGTTTTAAACTAGTATATGTGAGTATTGGTGTATATAAGTGAGTATATGTAAGAGTGGAAGAGTTCCTGTATAAATAATTATGTGTTTCTATAAGTGATTGTTTAAGAGAGTAAGTATGTGTACGTTTCTGTAGAAGTAAGTGTAGTGGTGTGTGTATAACTGTATATGCAAGTAAATGGATGTTTGATTCTTTATTAGCATGAGTGAATACGTGTGTGAGTAACTATGAATGAGTGGTGGTGTGTAACAGGATGTATAGGTGTATGAATACATATGAAGAGTGAGTACATGTATGAGTGACTATTTAGGACTGTTGGTGAATGAGTGGATGTGTATGTAGATCTTGGAATGACTGAATAGGTTGTTGTAAATGGTATTGGTATGTCAATTTGTTTTGAAAATTTTAGTTTCTATTTTTGAATGTGTGGATCAAAGGTTATATTAGGGTGAGAGGAGATCTGCCACTCTATCACAAGGATGATGTCATCAGTGATGTCATCAGTGATGTCATTTGAGATGTCATCAGTGATGCCATGAGTGATGTCACTGACCATGTCATGAGTGATATATTATGTGATGTCATCAGCAGTGCATTGTGGGCGCGCGAATTATAGTTAGCTGAACTAACTATAACAGTGGAATTTCAATGGTTTTGTACGAGTGAAATGTCCAGCTAACTATAACACCCCTGAAACCTATGGTTTTTCTGTGAATTTCTAAGGTTTTTTAAATGCTAATTCCGAACTATAACATGCTTGAAACCTACGTTTTTTTAAGTGCATTTCAAAGGTTTTTTAAATGCTAGTTTCTAACTATGCCTACAGAGGTAGGACATGTAAAGAAAGAAGAAAAAACACACAGAAGGAAGAAAAAGAAATGCAGAAAGAAGCAACAGAAGTCCTCAAAGACGAAGAAAAGTGCAGGAAAAAGGAAGATGTGCAGAAAGAACAAACAGAGATGCAAAGAGTCTTTGTTGCAAAATCATCCTGTACCCTCCACTTTTTCAGATGGGTACTGGTGGTAACTGGCTCTGACCAACCAGTCCTAGAGCCAGTGCTATGCTAAAAGACACTTAGAATACAGTTAAAACACCTACATACACTAGGGAACACTATGTGTTGGGGTACCCCTGTTATTAGCATGACCTCTTCTGTAAGCCCCTAGTATATAATAGGGCAGGGGGATTAAAACTACCTCTTAAAATGCACCACAGGGTGCGTTTGCACACTGGTGAAGGGAGGGGGGCTGAGCTGACATGTGCAAACACGCCCTGTGGCCGTTTTAATTTGGGGGATAAAGTCCCCTTGAATCCTGAGTGTCCCTTGGGTACAACTAGCCCATCAGGTATCTCTAGTTAGCACCACAGAGCTGCGTTGCAGAGAAAATGGGCATGGCCTGGACCACCTCTCTGCAACGCAGCACAGTGGTGCTTACTGAAAGCACCTGGTGGACTAGTTGGCCCCCATATGCCCTCAGGATTGAAGGGGTATTTTTTCCCAACTTAAAACGCGTCATAGGGTGTATTTGCACACATCACCTCAGGCCCCGTCCCCTCCCTTCCCCACTGTGTAAACACGCCCTGTGGCCATTTTAAGTTGGGAGATTAACTCCCCTTGAATCCTGAGGGTCCCTAGGGGCAAATTAGCCCACTAGGTAAGTCCAGTAAGCACCATTGCAGAGAGGTGTAAAAAGGGGCACACCCTGCACCACGTCTCTGCAACGCAGCGCAGCGTAGTTGCGCTTACTGGAAGCACCTGGTGGGTTAGTTGGCCCCGAGGGTCACTTAGGATTGAAGGAGTATTATTTCCCCAACTTAAAACGCACCACAGGGCGTCTTTGCACACGTCACCTCAGGCCCTGTCCCCTCCCTTCACCACTGTGTAAACGCGCCCTGTGGCCGTTCTAAGTTGAGAGATTAAGTGCCCTTGAATCCTAAGGGTCCCTAGGGTCACATTAGCCCACTAGGTACCTCCAGTAAGCGCCACAGAGCTGCGTTCCAGAGAGGTGTAAAAATGGGCATGGCCTCTGAACACCTGTCTTCAATACAGCTCCCTGGCGCATACTGGAGATACCTGTTGAGCTAGCTGGCCCTTAGGGACCCTCAGTATTAAAAGAGAGTTAATCCTCTAACTTAAAACGCGCCACGGGGCACGTTTTCACAGTGGTGAAGGAAGGGGGCATGGCCTGAAGTGACATGTCTGCAAACACACCCTGTGGCGTGGTTTAAGTTGGGGAATTAATTCTTCCTCAATCCTGAGGGTCTTTTATGAATTTTTAACTTGATTTGAACTTGCACAAATTGCTGATTTGCACTATCGCTGTACCGAATATTGAATGTTAGCTGTCAAATATCACTCGCTTTTAGTCGCGCCCACATTTTAATTTGACTGTTGAGCTATTGAGCTTCCAACCTCGTGACTCGCCTTAGCTCCGCGGTAAAAGCGGAAGTTGAACTTGGTCGAGCCGGCGAGGTTGGCAGTCTAGTTGTTCTGCACTGTCGCCCATATCTCTCGCGCTAACGCGACCGCGCAGCGCTTGCCTTCCTGGTCAGAGCTGTGTTTGAATGCCTGACAGGTAGGACAACCTGTATATCTTACGAGTTGGGGGAAACTGTTGATTTGCACATTGTCTTTTATGAATTTTTAACTTGATTTGAACTTGCACAAATTGCTGATTTGCACTATCGCTGTACCGAATATTGAATTTTAGCTGTCAAATATCACTCGCTTTTAGTCGCGCCCACATTTTAATTTGACTGTTGAGCTATTGAGCTTCCAACCTCGTGACTCGCCTTAGCTCCGCAGTAAAAGCGGAAGTTGAACTTGGTCGAGCCAGCGAGGTTGGCAGTCTAGTTGTTCTGCACTGTCGCCCATATCTCTTGTGCTTATACGACCATGCAGCTGACGCGTGCAGCGGGCGCGCCGCTGGCATGCCAAAGGCACACCTAAAGCAAGCCCGTCCGCGCCCGTCCGCGCTTGGTCCGGGCTTAGCGCCTGTCCCCCTAGTTCTACTACCCTTAGGCTCAATTAGGTTTGCTAGAGAGGCTCCTCTTCGGTTAGATCCTAAGAGAGGTAACATGTGTTGCCCGAGAATACTCCCTGAGACACTTTTAAAAGGAGCTCTTGCTCCATGTGCAAGGTGTTCTGATAAATTTTCGGTTCTTTCCTTTGAAGATGTGAATAGAAGTAAACCCAGGTTTAAAGATAAGATAGTTACGTTACCTATTAAAGCATTGCTTCTTAATGCCAGGTCACTCATCAAACATAGTGATGAATGTGCATTACTAATCGAGCAGCATTGTATCAAAATGGCTTTTATCACGGAATCATGGTCAGATGAAGCGTCTGGCCCTGACCTTGTTAAGGCACTGCCACCAGGCTACCTATGCTACACGCTAGACAGACTGGGCTGGAAAGGGGGAGGATTGGCAATAATCTATCACAATTCCTTAAAACCCTCTTTCTGTCCAGTACTAAATATGGCATGTGAAGCTTTGGCAGTGGACGTTAACATTTCTCCCCATGACACCTTCCATGCTATTCTTTTATACCGTCCTCCCGGAACAAGGGGTGAATTTTTAGAGTCAGCGGGACTGCTCCTTGAAGAAGGACTATGTGTAAACTCCTTTACTATTTTAGGAGATTTTAACTTTTATTTGGAGGATGAGCAGGATGCAGATAATGTTAAGCTTCAGGAAATTTTTGGCGGGAGGGGGATCTCATTCAACTAGTCTCAGTCCCCACACATAAGGCCGGCCATACCCTGGACGGTATATTTTCCAATAATCCTCACATTAAGATCAGCACGGTACTACCTATTTCTTGGTCTGACCATGCAGCTATACTTTTCGAGATTCCAACTACCGAGCCCCCTAAGCCAACTAGTGTATCTTAACCCAAAGTTAAGATCAGGGCTTGGAAAAATATTAACATCGAGAATTTCTAAAACCACTTGAAGTCTACTCTGAAGGTCTGGCCTCCTTCCGCTGACAAAGCTGCTGCGTTATATACAGAATGGCTAGATTCGGCTTGCAACAATGCGGTTCCTATCAAAGTCTGTACACCTAGGAGAACAACACCTTCTGCTCCTTGGTACAATGAGAGTCTTAAACATAAAAAAATTGAATGTAAACTCCTTGAACGTCTGTGGAGAAAAGACTACACGCCACTCTCTAAAAAAATGTACAGAGACTGCCTCCACAGCTACAAAAAACTGCTTACGGAAGCTAAAAAGCTGTTCTACGGGGAACAGATTAATAATGCAAAATCCTCCATAAAAGAATTATTTAGTACAGTCCTAAAACTTACAACCCCAGTCTCGGCCAAATCTAATGGCGACCCGGAATTTTGCGAACTCCTGGCTTCTGCCTTTCAGAATAAAGTGGGCTCAATCTTTTCTTCTTTTAGTATCTCACAGGCAGAAGACTTAATAAAAGATACTGGGTACTATCCTGCAGGCACAAAGATACTGCCACTGATGAATCATTTTGAGAATATGAGTGTCAATTACACTATAAAGCATTTGCAGGTAATTAAATCCGGCTCTCACTTAGACCCATGTCCTGCACAAATAGCCAAACTTGTATCTCACACCATTGGAGCTGCCCTCACCCCTGTTTTTAATAATATATTTAAGTGCGCCCTGTTCCCTAAAATGTGGAAAAAAGCTTCCATCCTCCCCCTTCTCAAGAAGGCAAATTCGGATCCTAAAGTGCCAAATAATTACAGGCCCATCTCTCGACTCCCATTACCAGCCAAGCTAATCGAAAGAGAGATGAACAGCCAGCTGAGTGAGTTCATTAAAGATAATGAACTTCTTGATTCCACTCAGTTTGGATTCCGCACTGAACACAGTACGGAGCTTGCGCTAATCAAGTCTACAGAAGAAATTAGAGAAATATTAGACCAAGGTGGTTCGGCTATCTTGATCATGTTGGACCTGTCTGCGGCCTTCGACACGGTACACCATGATGTGTTGTTGGACCGATTAAATAGGAAAGGGGTCACTGGTAAGGCACTTGCTCCTTTAAAATCCTTTCTTTTAGAAAGAGATCAAACTGTAGACATTGGCACAGATTGCTCTAAGCCTTTTTCCTTGCCCTGTGGGGTTCCTCAGGGCTCGGCGCTTAGTCTCACACTTTTTAATATATACGTTTCTCCTCTGGCAGATATCATCCGTTCTTTTGGCTTCCAACTTACCTCTTGTGCCGACGACACCCAAATAGTGATGTCAATTCAAAAAGGCAAAGAGGATGAGGCCTGTCGGGATTGTTACAACTGTATGCAATCCATTGCCGGTTGGATGACAGCAAACTGTCTGAAGCTCAATGCTGGAAAAACTGAGGTGGTCAATTTTGGTAAACCCTCAAATCTTTGGTCACCTAGTTGGTGGCCTCAATCCTTGAGCTTACTTCCAATTCCTACTGAAAAAGCAAAAAAATCTGGGAGTTATGATAGACTTCAGACTGTCCTTTGTTGACCAAATAAGTAAGGTGGTTTCATCCTGCTTTTTTATACTTAGGATTATGAGGAAAATCAAGCGTTTCCTTCCGGACGACTGCCTCAGAACAGCAGTAACGGCACTGGTTATGTCCCGCCTAGACTACTGCAATGCCTTGTACATCAATATCCACAAAAGGCAGCTTAGCCGATTACAGACAGTACAGAATGCTGCTGCCAGACTCCTTCTGGGTATCCCTAAGTTTGTATCTATAAGAAAGGGACTTAGGGACCTTCACTGGTTACCTATGAGACAGCGGATTGAATTCAAGGCCCTTTGCATTGTTTTCAAAACCCTGGAAGGATGTGGGCCTTGAGTTTATGAGGAAACATCTACTCTGGTATACCCCTTCCAGGGTACTTTGTTCAATCTCAGCAAGGCAGGTACAAGTTCAACGTGTTAAAACAGCCAGTTGGGGGGGCAGAAGTTTCTTCTACTGTGCTGCTAAGCTTTGGAATAATCTCCCTTTGCAGCTGAGAGAGGCCTCCGGCCTCCTGGAGGTTAGGAGGGGTATTAAAACCTGGCTTTTCTAACATTTCCCTTCATTCACGCTTTCAACCTCTTAACCAGTAGGCAATGCATTTCAGCGCCAGGACACCTAACGGTAACAGTGCGCTTTACAAGTCCCATTAACATAACAGGGTCCCTGGGGGCCAACTAGCCCACCAGGTACCTCCAGTATGCGCCAGAGAGCTGCGTTGCAGAGAGGTGTTCAGAGGCCACACCCCTTTTTACAACACTCTGCAACGCAGCTCTGTGGCGCTTACTGGAGGTACCTGGTGGGCTAGTTGGCCCCCAGAGACCCTCAGGATTGCAGAGAAAATAATTCCCCAACTTAAACCGAGCAACAGGGTGTGTTTGCACACATGTCAACTCAGGCCCCGCCCCCTCCCTTCACCACTGTGCAAATGCACCCGTGGCACGTTTTAAGTTGGGGGATTAACTTCTCTTCAATACTGAGGGTCCCTGGGGTGCAACTAGCCCACCAGCTACCTCCATTAAGCGCCACAGAGCTGTGTTGCAGAGAGGTGTAAAAAGGAGCGTGACCTCAGAACACCTCTCTGGAATGCAGCCCCCTGGTGCATACTGGAGGTTCCTGGTGGGCTAGTTGGCCCCCAGGGACCCCCAGTATTCAAGGGGAATTCATTCCCCATCTGCAAACGTGCCATCTTTTTTAAGAAGGGGGGCTGTGTGGCCTCCCTTCTTTCCCAAATATTCTTGGCCCTGGGGGCCCCAACCCCCAGGGCCTGCCCCCAATTTTTATTTTATTTTTAATTTGGGAAGGGGGCTGCATGGCCCCCCTCCCGAGGCCAAAATCTGCCCCGGGGACCTCATCCCCAGGGGCATGGCCATATTGTTTATTTTTTTTCCGAGGGGGGCTGCCTTGCTCCCCTCTTTAGGCCATTTATGGCCCCGGGGACCCCATCCCTCGGGCCAGCCTTTGTTCTTTTTTTTGTTTTAATTTTTTTTTAATTTTGGAGATGGGGTCGCGTGTAGCAACGGGGACCCCATCCCCCGGGGCTGGCCCTCTTCGTTGGGGACCATGGGGGGTCCCCAATCCCCCCACGGTCCCGCTCGCTCCTCGCGTCCTTCGGGAACCGGCATTGCTTTTCCACATGGGAAGCTGCTAAGATGCAGCTCCCCGTGTGGAAAAGCAATTTGGCTTGAATTTTGAAAGAGAGAGCAGGTTTTCCTGCTCTCTCTTTCAAAATTCAAACCAAGTTTGCTAAGGCAGGGTGGGAGTCACGAGGCACCTGCCCTGCCATAGCAAACTGCAGTGTCCCGGGGGTGGGCACCCCAGGACACTGCAGGAACCGGCCCTGGGTGTGGCAGTCCCCAGGGCCATGACAAGGCTCCAGGATGGGGGCCACGTGGCCCCCCTCTCACAATCTAC
Organism: Triturus cristatus; assembly: GCF_964204655.1. Classification (NCBI taxonomy): domain Eukaryota; kingdom Metazoa; phylum Chordata; class Amphibia; order Caudata; family Salamandridae; genus Triturus; species Triturus cristatus. The sequence continues at coordinate 507,874,049 of NC_140591.1, forward strand.
AAAGACCCAGGAGTGGTGGTCCCCAGGGCTTGGGGGTCCGTCACGGACCCCCCAATTTAAATATTTGAAGCCCCTGGGAGGTGGCGATCCCCGGGGTGTGGTCCCTGGGGCTTGGGGGGGCCTTAGAGGCACCCCCAACATTAAAGTAAGGAACCCTGGGGGTGGCGGTCCCTGGGGCTGTGGGGGAAATATGCCCCCTGCAATCAAAATTAAGTAGAGCCCCAGAGAGTGGCGGTCCCCGGGGCTGGGGGGCCCCTCTGGGCCCCCCATTACATAAAACATATTGCCCCAGGACTTGGCCCCCGGGGGCTAATTAGCAACAAAGCGCGGGAGCCCGTGCTTTGTTGTTTTTTTTATCGGCAGGATCCGCTCACCCAGAGCGGATTTTGCCAGTTTGTGGGACCCCCTAAGCAGGCCTAGGGGTGAGAGTGTTTCTACCCTGCCCCCTTTTTGCATTTGGCGCATTTCTTTCTGTGCTTTCTTGTGCCTTGGTTCTACCGAGGCACAAGCTGGCTGCCAACACTTCCTGATAAAGAGTGTTGATAGCCACTTAGCATACAGCTCGTGATCGGGAGGGTGCGCGGATCCACCGCGCCCATAGATATATATGTGATTTTACTTTTGATTTTCTCAGGAACTACTGAACGGATTTACACCATTTAACCAAAAGGCACGACTCTGAACCAAGGGCTACCTTTTTGACAAATTTGGTGTAATTCTGTTCAGCAGTTTGGGCTGTAGCTGACAATTAAGGTTCCTATGGAAAATTGCATGGGGAAAACACGTTTTGGGACCCCCCTTTTTTCTCAGCTCCCGCTTGACAAATCACCCCAAGATTTTCAGGATAGGAGCGGTCCGGAGCTGGCCAAAGGTTTTGAAAATTTCGTGAAGATTCGTCAACCGGCGCCAAAGTTATTGGGAATAGAATGTTACGGATTTCCTATGGAAAATAGGTCCTAACTATAACTACCTACTGGTGACCACCGGTAGGTAATATATATATATATATATATATTATCTACTGGCGGTCGCCAGTAGATAGTTATAGTTAGGACCGTGTTTCCATAAGAAATCTGCAACATTCTATTTGTAATAACTTTGGCGCCGGTTGACGAATCCTCGCAAAATTTTCAAAATAGGTGGGGCGCTCTGCTCCGCTCCTACCCTGAAAGTCTCGGGGGGATTCGTCAAGCGGGGGCTGAGAAAAAAGGGGGGTCCCAAAACACATTTTCCTCATGCAATTTTCCATAGGGACCTTTAGTCCAAGGTGCAGCCCGAATGGCTGAACAGAATTACTTGAAATTTGGCAGAGAGGTAGTCCTCAGGTCAGGGATGTGCCTTTTGCATGTCTGGTGTCAATCTGTTCAGTAGTTCCTGAGAAAATCAAAAGTAAAATCATATACATATGTGGGCGGAGCCTAACCACACATCTCATCCTGAGATCTGATTGGCTGTCAGCACTTCATCCAAGAAGTGTTGGCAGCCATCTTGGGACCAATATACATGATAGCACCTCATTAAAAAGCATTGCAGTTAATAGAAGGTTTTAAGACTTTAGTTACATTATAAATCATTTGTTGATGGTACCATACTCATTTTAGGAATTGTGGTATGTTCTAAGGTGATTTCACCATGTGAAAAAGCCTTCTGCTGGGATATCATGATTGAGAGAAAAATATTTTCTCATGCTTTTCCCACAGAGGTTTGGAAGGTGATCTATAAGCTAAACTGAGAGCTTATTTTCTGTAAATTCACATTATCTTTCTCAGTCATGTGAGAATGAAGTCTGACATTCTCAGTAAAACATGTACATCCAACAAGGGCAGAGACTCACAGTTGATTCCTTTGTGTTCTACTGCAGCTTCCCAGAGTGTTCCAAAGAACAACTAGAGCGCTAACAGTCCTACTTATGATAAACGTTTGGCACACCTGAATCCATCTTGCTTGGATTAAAGTGGTAACTCTTAAAACATTTAATTTAGGGGAGAACATGGCGGCAGTCGGCTGACTCGCTGCGGAGCTCCGTGACCGGGCTCCCGCTGTTCTTCACCTAATCCCTGCACCTTAAAGAAATATGAGTAACTTTCACGTTTTGAGATTTCCCCTGAATCTTTGAAAGAATCTTTTTATTGTCCAAGCTCTTGGACTTTAAAGAGTAAACAGAAGGAAAGCAGCGAGTATTCTTTTGACATACCCGGTAATTGTTGGATCTCGACGCGGCTGTTTGTTTGTTCTTCCTCCCTATGACGGGAGCTCTGGGCGGCGAATCAGGCAGCTTCGGCGGCGGAGGCGGCTGGGTAGCTGTATGCTCTATTGGCCCTAAACTAAGTTTGAAAGACGAAGAAATACATCGCGGAGCGCCGGCCGTTTTCTGGCTCTGGTCTGTGGCCGCCCTGGAGTTGCGACGGGGGAGGAAGGCACGCTCTCTAGCGCTTACTGTATGTAGCGTGCTAGTCAAATCCCAAGCTTTAAACCTCGAGCTTGTTTCACGAGGAGCAGTGGAGGGTAAAGAGGCAGCTCAGTGTCCTATGGGCACAAGGCAAACGGGAATTTCCGTGGAGGAGTTTTCGGAGAAGTCTGAAGAGGAGTGTTTGCAGCTACATCCACGGTCCCCCAAAATTAAAGCAAAGGCAGAGGGGCTCGCAGAAGAGGCAGAGCACCGGGGAAGGAGTCCACTCGTAATACTCCATGTGAGGTAACCCAGGCTAGACCGGTGGGAGGCCTCCTTGAAGGTAAGAAAGCTTCTTCTTATTTGTCTGCAGAAGTAAAATCAAAGGGCATAAGTGCAAACGGAACCAGACGTAAGGTAAAACTTAAAAGGGATTTGAACGCAGAGTTGGGTACTAAGATAACTCCGTCCTTGCGTTCTTACTTCAAAGCAATACCACAGGTACTCTGCTTACAAGACGCTCAAGACATGTCTGCCTCTCTGTCAGTAATGGATTCAGGGGGGGTGAGAATTCCTGCTCCCATCACTCCCACTATTCCGGATGTCATGGATGCTCCGACTTCAGTTCCGGACTGTACTCCGGCCCCTTGTCCCCCCTTAGGAGGAGATTCAGGGGCACTGCCCACTTCTGTGAATGTCTCATCTACGGGGGAGTTAGTTATATCTAGGGGCGATCCATTGCCTAGAGGCTTGCCTGGTCCGTTAATACGTGAATGCCAGGGGGGCGGAGCCCAACTGGATTCTGTTGACACAATTAGAGCAGGGTTTGATGCTCCCCCACATTTGGCACAGCAGCAAGCCTCCGCCTCTTACCATGAGACCGAGGGCACAGTTTCCGCTGCCTCCCTACTAGCAATGTTTTCCTCCCTCTCTCAAGATATCAAAAAGGGGTTTGAAGAATCCTCCGCTAACCAGATGGACATCCGCAACCACTGTGAGTCCCTAGACAAAAAGATCGACGGTTTAACTTCCAGGACTGGAGAGTTAGAAGAAACAGTCACTGCGTTGTCTATGCACCTTGATAAAGCGGAGGAGGAGATTGTCAAGTTGCGGAAGGTTGATCAGACCCTATTAGACAGGATGGAGGTGTTAGAGAATAATGCCAGAAGATCTAATATCCGTATACTTAATGTACCAGAGGGCTCCGAAGGTTCTGATGTTAAAACTTATGTGGTGCAGTTATTGAAGGAGTCGTTGGATCTAGATCAGTCTTCAGAAGAGCTGGCCATTGACATTCAAAGGGTCCATAGGGACCCATTTAGGAGGAACCAGCAAAGACCTAAGCCTCGCAAAATCCTCGTCAACTTCCACACCTACGCCCTCAAAGAGCGGATTCTTAATTTAGCTTTGAAACAAAAATCTCTTCCAGGAAAGGGATTTACTTTTCTTATTAGGTCCGATCTATCCAGGGCTACGTTAGAAAAACAGTGGGAGTTTGGAAGGCGGCTTGAAGCATTTAGAAAGTTGGGAGCCACCGCCCAGTTGGTTTTCCCTGCCGTCTTGAGGGTGATGTTCAACAACAAAATGTCTAACATAAGTACAGTGCAAGCTGCTGACGAGCTCCTCTTAGAATTGGGCAATAAGACAACGGGTTAAGTTAGAGTTAAGGAAGGAATTGATTCTGAAGGCTAGGTACAATCACTTGAATGCTGCTATTTGAGAGGGGGGAAGGGAAAAGAAATGGGAAAATGATAAGGGAAAAGGGGAGTGAGGTGGTAGGAAAAGTATAAAAAAAAAAAAAAAAACAACAAACTACAACAAAAAAAAAAAAAGAGGGTAAACAAGAAATTTCTTTATATACTTTCCTTTTCCTAACCACCTTCCATAAATATCAACGGTTACTCTGAACTTTTTTTTTTTTTTTTTTGAGCGTAACTCGGTTCAAGGGTTGGTGGGAAGCATGGGAGCTTGAGTTAGGGGTGCCATCTGCTGGATTTGATCCGGTTAGATACACCACGGGTTCTCCAGGGGGGGTGGGTGGGGTGAGGATGGGGGGCTTGGGAGGGTCACGGGGTAAAACGATAAAAAAATTCCTCTTGTGCCATCTTAGTGTTCTATTATATTTTGCTTTGAATATGAAAATCTTAGATATGTTGTTGTCTGCTATAAGGTTAGGTCAGACAAATGAGGCCACCTACGCAAGGTTTTGTATTCTTAGGGTCAGTTATCTAATATCATGGCTTTGGTTAATTTAAAGATATTATCATGGAATGTGAATGGCCTGCGTACTAAAGCCAGGGCTAGGAAAATATTACAATATCTTAGAGGCTCAGAGGCACAGGTCATTATATTGCAGGAGACGCACTTGACTCAGGATGAAATGGACGCGTTAGTCAAAAGCAATAAGTGGATCGACTTTGCAATTTCTACTTCACAGTCTTTGACCTGTAGAGGAGTATCGATTATTTTCAAAAAATTTCTCAGAGCTAGGGTATTAGATTTCAAAGTCGATCCTGCAGGTAGATGGGTAATCGCTGCTCTCTCCATCTCGGGTACTCAGATAACTCTGGTGGGGTATTACGGTCCCAATCAGGACGACCCCTCTTCATTAGAGGTAATTCTATCTCACCTCTTGACCTTTCCAGAACCTGTAGTTTTTGCTGGTGATTTTAATATTGTCCTAAATCCCTCACTGGATAAATCTCGCAATAGTCGATCCCTAACTTCATCTAAATCAAGGTCCGTTTTGTTAAATGCAATGAAGCAGTTTGGATATGCAGATATTTGGAGGTTAAGGGCAGGGGAACAACAGGGTAGGGTATCTCCTATAGAAATCACAAATACAACCATCAATCTAGAATTGACTTTATACTAATTAGCCATTCCTTAGTAGATCTTGTTAAAGATATTAAATACCTTCCAATACACTTGTCTGACCACTCCGCTATAGCTTTGGATCTTATATCACTATTAAGGGCGCCGGTGAGGAGTTGGTCCTTTGATCGTTCCTTACTCTCTCACTCAGAAGACGTTCTTTTCCTCAAGTCTGAGGTGAGCCTCTTTTAAGGGTAAATGTTGGCTCGGCAGACATCGGAATTGTATGGGACTCTCTGAAAGCATTTCTGAGAGGGCTCATTACAAATAAAATGGCGTTCAGGAGGAAGGAATATAGGGAGGCCGTTATGTCAGCGGAAGCTAATATTGCTAAGATTCAGACCCAATTAGATCAAGTCGATAACTATAACACAGAAGCGGTTCGCTCTTCTTTGTCTGAGAGTTTACTTTCCTCAAGGGGCCATCTAGCTTCGATTCTAAATCAGCGGGTTCAAGAAAGGTGGGAGGCCAGCAAACTTGCACATTTTCAATATGGAGAAGGAGCGGGGAAACTATTGGCCTGGAAAACCAAAACGGACCAAGTACGGAATAACATCGAGGTGATTAGAGTCAATGGTTCCCCACTCTCCCGTGATGATGATATTAGATCTGCCTTTAGAGATTTCTTTCAGAATATTTATTGTGAAGACAAGAACATTAGTTTAAATACCATCAAAGATTGGCTTAGCAAGATCACCCTTCCAGCACTTTCTGCTGAGCAGAGCGAAATATTAGATGGTGAAATTTCAGAGGAGGAAGTCATCAAGGCCTTATACAATGCCAAAAAGGGGAAGGCGTCTGGTACAGACGGCCTCCCGGCTGAATTATATAAAGTACTCGAGCGGGAACTTGTCTCTTTCTTGGTTCTACTATTTAATAACATCTTACTGGCTGGTGGGTCTCCCCCGAAGTCCTGGGACAGTGCGTCCATCACTGTAATTTTAAAACCGGGGAAACCACCAATGGCATGTAGTTCATATAGGCCTATTTCCATTCTGAATGCAGATTATAAACTATTTGCTTCAATTTTGGCCAATAGACTAGCTCTTGTTGCACCTAAAATCTTGCATCCCGATCAGAAAGGGTTTGTCAAAGGGCGCCAGTTATATGAACTGACATATGACTTAATTGGGGCAATAGATCTGGCAGTTTTGGAGCCTTCCCCCTTGGCGGTCCTTACCTTGGACGCCGCCAAGGCCTTCGACAGAGCGAATTGGTTGTATCTGTCGGAGGCCCTGGCGAAGTTCGGGGTGGGATCAGGGTTTCGTCGGACAATTGGCCTTTTATATCAGAACCCAAGTGCTTGTGTATTGGTGAATGGGAGTTTATCTGATCCCTTCAACTTCTCGAGGGGTACAAGGCAGGGTTGCCCTCTCTCTCCGCTCCTATTTGATTTGTATGTTGAACCCTTTGCCCAAAGCCTGAGGGATAATGCTAACATCAAGGAGTTTGCGTGTAGGGGCTGGGAGAGAAAAGTGGCCCTGTACGCGGATGACATCCTTATTTATACTTCCGATGCCCATATGGCTCTTCCAGAAATATTCAAGCTAGCCTCTGCATTTGGAGAAGTATCTGGATATGAGATCAATGCCACAAAAACTGAGATGATGACTTGGAGTATGGACCAGGGTTTGAGTATTGCCGGTATTCAGCCAGGAAAGAAGTTGAGATACCTGGGCCTTGATATTGTTGAGGATTTAGACCAGATTGTCAATATCAATTTTTCAAAGATAGTTAAGGACTGTCGTAAGTTACTTCAGTCCTGGTCTTGTCTCCCTCTGTCGTTACTGGGACGGTCTAATCTGGTCAAGATGTCGGTTCTGCCAAAGCTTTCCTTTTTATTTAACACTATTCCCCTGTACTTCGATCCAATCCTTATTAAAACATTCCAGGCCGAGATTAACACATTTATTTGGAATAAACATCTTCCAAGAATCTCGTGGAAAAAGATAAGGAGGCGTAGGGAAAAGGGGGGCTTGGCTGCTCCGGACATCCAGTTGTATGCATGGGCGTTCCAGCTTTCCCATGCCAGAATGCTGTTAAAGAAGCCATTAGAGTTTGGTGTGGGAACTCTATACACCACCCTGCTTGATGGAGGGGGGGTTAGTCAGTTTGGATTCCTTTTGAAATTTGGGGATCCGAAGTACTTCAAAAAGATTAAACTGAAGATCCTACTGGGGCTGGCAAGGACTTGGGCCCGGGTTCTAAAAGCCATTAAAATAGGGTATTATGGCAGTAGGACTCCCTTATGGGATCTCCCCGATCCCCCGACCTGGTTGTGTGACTTGCTTGCATTACCCATCAGGGAGGCAGGGTTGGAGTGTTGGGGAGACCTATTTGTTGAGGGTGAATTGCTTTCTTGGGATTGCCTGAGTGGGAAGATTGGTTCTGGCCTATCTAGGCTAAAATATCTGCAGATGTCCAGTTGGTATAGATCTTACATAGCACTGCCCTCTCAGAGAAGTAAGCCCCCATTAGGTGGCTACAGTACTTTCATAAATTTGTTGATCGACAAACCCCCTGCCAGGAAAGAGATCTCGTCATGGTACAATTTGATTTTGGAGGAGTTGGACGGGGAATTTCTGCTACCTGATGAGCTTTGGGGGTCAGATATAAGCAATACCAACCTGCAAGAGTTATGGGGAAAATCATGTAGAATGATGTGGGATGTCGTGAAACCGGCATGGTTGCGCAGGAACCACCTTTATACTATCCACAGAGCGTACTACTCTCCCCTTCGCCTGTCCAAATTTATTCAGGGGAACATGGTGAAGTGTGCTAGATGTGGTCTCTTGGCTGCCTCGGACATCCACATGTTTTACGAGTGCCCTTCTTTGTCGGAGTTCTGGGAAGCCATTTGAAAGATTCTGTCAACTTCTGTCGATTTCAACATAGTATTAGATTCTCAGTTAGTGATCTTTGGAATTCTAGAGGGGGTCTCCAATATGGCGAAAAAGTTAGTCTTCTATGCAATATTGCTTGCTAGAAGGGAGATATGCAAGAAGTGGAAGGACTGTTCACCTCCCTCTGTTATTGAATGGTTTGCTTCAGCCCTGCAAGTCTCCAAGCTGGACTTGGTCAGAATAGGGAATCCTGAGAAAAGATCTTTTTGGCGCCTCCTGAGATGGGATCATTGAGAGTCTGGGTTTTTTTTTTTTTTTTTTCCCCAGGTCCAATGATTAAGCCATCTATCCTATGTCTGGGTATGAGTAATGCCTGGATACTCTTGTTCAGTATTCTGGTGGATTTTCAAAATCCTCTGTAAGGTTACGCTATGTTGATCGTTGGTATGTCAAGCTCTACTGCTATGGGACGAGGTTCTCGCTCATCGTTTGGTCCCCTCCAGTTGCCGACTGAGGTAGCATTTTGTTTGCTAACCTATCGATCTCGCACATAGAACCTTGGTGGCGCATGAGGACAAAAAAAAAAAACATTTAATTTAAAAAGGAACAAAATGAGGGGGTTCATTTTTCCATAAAAAGTATGATTAGTGCTGCAGAAAGAAAAATTAGGGCACATTTTGAGTGACTTCTCAAATCCTCTTCTATTTCATTAAAAAATTCTGACATGCAGACTGAAACATGCACTTTCAATACCAGCAGCAGTTTTCCCTGGTGAGCAGTAGCTTTACTACAGTGATCTAATGAGCAAAAAGAGTGCTAACATTCTGAATTTATGGCAAATGTGTGACACATCTGAATGCCTTCTTGATGGAATCAAAGTAAAAAACTGAAAGTATTTCCTACTGAGGAGACTGCAGTACATGAGGAAATTAGGAAACTTCATAACAAATAAATCTCCCAAGATGGCCACCGGAGACAAAAGAGCCCAAATGTAGCCCAAAATCACCCAGATGTAGCCCAAATATAGCCCAATGACAGAAGGGTGCAAAACACTTATTATTTTGTGTTTTTGCAGTGGTATATAGTGCAGACTTGTCAGGTATTGGAGTGCTTTACATGAGCATTGGGTACATCACACAAGAACAAATTCATTTTGGTTGTAGACATGGGGAGACTAAGTGATTTGACCAGAATCACAGAATGTCGAGCTGAAGCAGAAACTCCAACCTGGTTCCCCAGTTGCACAGTCTGCAGTTCTGGAAGTAACACCACATCCTCTCCCCTAAGTGCAACATTTAATCAAGTGGTCAACTGGATAAAAAAACATAAAGGTAACAAATAATTTAAAAGTACTTTGTCGCTATTTGAAAACTCAGAAAATATGTCCTTATTTTAGTCTTTTAGAGCACTAACCATACTTTTGATGCCAATAAGACCCTCTCATATATGTTATTTCTAAAGGAAATGCTCTAGGTATTACAGTTTTGATTGCATCAAGATGACGTCAGGCGTTCCACACTTTTGTAATAAATATAGAATGTTAGCAATCTAGTTGTTCATTAGGATACTGTTGAGAGGCAGAGGCCAGGGGCACGGACTCTGAAAATTGAAGGCAGGTAGGAGGGTGCAAAGGCAACAATTTAACCACACTGAGCAGGCAGGAAGGGCCGTGGCAGCACAACAGTTTATGGAGGGCACTGGAAAGGGGGGCAGGGGCAACAAACCAACAATACTGGACTTGCAAGAGAGGCAGTGGCAATGTAATAGACCATTGTGGGCAGAAGGAAGAGGCAATGGTAGTACAACCATACATGCCAACAGACCCGATTCAGCCAGGAAACGTCCAATGTTTTTAAGTTCAAACGGGCTTTATTTGACCTGTCTACAATCTCCTCTTTTTCAATGTAACTCAAAGGGGAAAATCAATACCCCAGTTTTTTTTCAAAATCTCCCTCTTACCAAGTTCAAATGTTCACAAGTATGGTACATTGGATCATGGAAGGAAATGGGGTAGGGACATGGACTTGGATAACAGAGGACAGGAGGGACATGGAGAGGTGCACCAAACTGACCCTGTAGGGCAGGCATCAGGGTTTGCAGCAGCACAACACACCACACAGGGCATGCGGGACGGGAGTGCAGCACAACAATCCATAGAAAGCAAGAGGGAGGGGACAGGACCATGCACATGGACAACAGAGAACAGAGGGGCAAGAGGCAATGGTAGCTAGCTGACCATAATGGACAGACAGGAGAGAAAGCTGCAGCATAACAGACCATAAAGTGCAGGAGGGACGGATCAGGGGCATTACAATGGAACAGACAAGCCAGGAGGGAGGGAGTAGGGGTCTGCACATGTAAACAGAGGGCTGGGGGCAAGGGGGCAGGGCAGGAGCAGCAAGATAGCCATGGAGGTCAGGCAGGATGGGCACTAGAAGCAAGACACACCATGAAGAGCAACAGTGAGACTGTGATGGCATACACACAGACCATGGAGGGAAGGTGGGAGGGGTTCAGGGGCAGCTAACTGACCACACAGGAAATGTGGGAGGGGCCATGGCAGCACAGAAGACCATGCATGGCAAGTGGGAGGGTTAGTGGCAGCGCAATGGCTATGATGGGCAAGAAGGAGGGTGCAGGGGCATGCACAAAGGACGATGGAGGATAGAAGGCAGGGTCAGGACCTGTGCACAGACAAGAAAGTTCAGGGGAATGGGCCTCACAACAGACCGCACGGGGCAGGCAGGAGGAGCAGTTGCAGCACAACAGACCAGGGAGGGCAGAAGGGTGAGGCAGTACAATGGACCATGTAGGACAGGAGGAAGAGGATAGGGGCATGGCATGTGGACAGGCAGGGTGGAGGTGGCAGGGACAGGTTACAGTCATATGACAATGCTAGGCAGGTGGGAGGGGAGTGGCAGCTCAACAGAACACTCAGAGTAGATAGGAGTGGCAGGTCCATGGAACATGGTGGGCAAAAAGGATGGAGCAGGGGCATGCACAAAGACATCGGAGGGCAGGGGGAAGGAGAATAGGGGCAGCAAGCTAAGCACAGAGTTTAAGCAGGAGGTCAATAATGGGGCATAGAATTGGGCAATGGAGGGCAGGAGGAGTGGACTGGTACATCATACTAAATTGAGGGCAGTGGCAGCACATCAGACCATGCATGGCAGGAGGGAGGAGGCTAGTCCATGGATTCACACAACAGAGGATAGGGAGGAGGGGGATGGGGCAGCAAGCTAACTGTTCAGAGAAGGCGGGTATTAGGAACTTTATTGTTTTTAAAACGTGTGTCTGTGCGAACTACTTAAAATATGAACGAGTATGCAGCATAATCTCACTTTTATTCCGGAAGAAGAGGACGTTTGTGACTGTGACTCCGGGATCACTTGGCAGAAACACCCCCTGACCCTCCTCCCCCGATCGCAAAATGTAATGCCCGTGAAAAGGGTAGGTGAACACAGTGTTATATAGAACATAGTCCTGAGAGCACGATTGAAAATGAAAACTAGATATAGTGTATGGTATAAACTATGCACCAAAAAGTGTGATATAAGATGAACCGGGCGTGAAATATAATATGCAATACATTGTGCGCAATGACAGATTCATTGGAGAGCGCGAGATAGCACAGGCACTAGTGCGTGCTATGCGATATGCGCCTTGGAGTGTAATATGCACAGGGCAGTGTTGTGTAACCTAACTAGTCTCTAAAGTTGTAATATAAAATATGTGCTGGGGAGTGTAACGTTGCATATGCACTGTGACAAAGATATGGATCCCAGATTATAATATGTATGGCATAGCACTGTGCGTTATAACATAGGCATCGAGGAAGGCATGTTAGATGGGGCAATATAACCCGTGCGAAGACAAGTGTGGCATGACATATTCACGGGGTGGTGTTACAGTGCACATGGGCTAGTGAGTGTCATAGCATATGCACTAGCTAGTGGAATACAACACAGAGGTGTGTGGCACTCAGCAGGCAATGGTGGGTGTAACACAGCATTGGGCTCTGCCAGGAGCGCGCTGTGACTCTCAAGTGATGTTCGTCCCCTTTCCAGAGAGTAAAATAAAAAGTATTACACATCCGGCAGTGGATGTGTGATTTATTAACCGTGAGGGGGGTTTCTTGCATAATTTTGGTCGCATTTTTGTCGAATCCCCTTTGAATGGCTTGGTGTGCATGTGTATTAAATGTGCCCGTCAATAGCTACCCATGTTTGTATAAATAAACAACAAGGGTGTCTACCGGGATTAGGCACGGTAGGGCATCAGACATGTCAGAGCTTCACTAGTGGTGTAAATACATTCCACGTGGATTCATTGTATGCATAGTCGCCTTTTAATGAATATCACGCAAATCGTCATGGTGATAGGTACGTACGGTTTGTCCAGCATGTCCTAGGTGTGTCTATAAATATATATTTTTTAAAAATAATAAAAAACAGTGGCCGGCCCTGGGGATTGGGGTCAAAAAAATATAATTAGGAGACAGGCCCTGGGGGATGGGGTCATCAGGGCCAATAAATTAGAATAAGAAGGGGAACCACACAGCCCCCCTTCTTAAAAAATTAAAATAAATAAAAGACTGGCATCGTGCCGGAGGCCATGCCCCCTCCTTGCAGCACTCTGCAAACGCGCCCCCTGGCGAGTTGTAAGTTGGGGAATTAAATCCTCTTCAATACTGAGGGTCCCTGAGGGCCAACTAGCCCAACAGGCATCTCCAGTATGCGCCAGGGAGCTGCGCTGCAGACAGGTGTTCTGAGGCCAAGCCCCTTTTTACACCTCTCTGCAACGCAGCTCTGTGGCGCTTACTGGAGGTACCTAGTGGTCTAGATTGACCCTAGGGACCCTTTGGATTCAAGGGAACTTAATCTCTCAACTTAGAACAGCCACAGGGCGCGTTTACACAGTGGTGAAGGGAGGGGACGGGGCCTGAGGTGACGTGTGCAAACACGCACTATGGCACGTTTTAAATTGGGGATATAATTTTCCTTCAATACTGAGGGCCCCTGGGGGCTAACTAGCCCACCAAGTGCTTCCAGTAAGCGCCACTGAGCTGCATTGCAGAGAGGTGGTCCAGTCCGTGCCACTTTTTACACCTCTCTGCAACGCAGCTCTGTGGCACTTACTGGAGGTACCTAGTGGGCTAGTTGGACCCTAGGGACCCTCAGGATTCAAATGAACTTAATCTCCCAACTAAAAACGGACACAGTGGTGATGGGAGGGGACGGGGCCTGAGTTAACATGTGCAAAAACGCCCTGTGGCCTGTTTTAAGAGGTAGTTTTAATCCCCCTGCCCTATTATATACTAGGGGCTTATAGAGGAGGTCATGCTAATCACAGGGGGACCCCAGCGCATAATGTTCCCTAGTGTATGTAGGTGTTTTCACTGTATTCTAAGTGTCTTTTAACATAGCACTGGCTCTAGGACTGGTTAGTCAGACTCAGTTACCACCAGTATCCGTCTGAAAGAGTTGAGGGTACAGGATGATTTTGCAACAAGGCTTCTTTCTGCTCTTCTTTTTGTTCTTTCTGCACGTTATCCTCTTTCCTGCACTTTTCTTCGTCTTTTTGGACTTCTGTTGCTTCTTTCTGCACTTCTTTTTTTTCTTTCTGTGCATTTTTTCTTCTTTCTTCACATGTCCTATCTCTGTAGGCATAGTTAGATATTAGCATTTAAAAAACCTTTGAAATTCACAGGAAAAAACCATAGGTTTCAGGCACGTTATAGTTAGGAATTAGCATTTAAAAAACCTCAGAAATTCACTGAAAAAAACATAGGTTTCAGGGGTGTTCTAGTTAGCTGGCCTTTTCACTTGTACAAAACCATTTAAATTCCCCCGTTATAGTTAGTTCAGCTAACTATAACTCGCGTGCCTGCAATGCACTGCTGATGATGTCACATATTACATCACTCATGACATGGTCAGTGACATCACTCAGGTGTAGGTTTGAAGTATAAGTAAAAGTTTGTTTCATGCTGTTTGCTGAATAAATATCTCACCTTTAAAACTTCCCTGCTGAGTGCCTTCAAGTTTATCCATGGATGAGTGGATTGTTTCTGGCTATATATATATATATATATAATCACAATGGATGGTTTCAGTTCCTATAGGTGGTGGGGGATACAGCCACTAATTATGTGCTGTAACAAGAAGAGGGGTAGTCTCCTGGGATAGGTGAGTGTGCAAAGAAAGAGGAAGGTACTCCTTAGTTCGGTACGTAGTGCCCTCACACACCCTTACGAGTGTATAGCATCATCATCGGGCAAGGTTGCTCCTCGTGGGGGTGGCGCTGCAGTCCCTCACGGGCCCCTAGGGGCTCTCTAGCGGAGATCTTTTAGGAGTTGCCACAGTGGTGAGTGCGGGTATGTGGGAGGAGGTGTTAGTGAATGTGAGTTAAAATGGGTCAGGAGGCCCTGAAAATTTTATTCGTAGGACCCCTGATCCAAAATAAAAGTCCACGGGGATGGAGATGCACGTTTGTGCCGTTACGAGAGGGGAAAACTAGACCAAATAAGTTCCCACTTCTCTCAACCCGTGTAGTGTGTGATAAAGTGCAGTTTTTAGAAGGGGGTCGACATGTTTCGTGCTACAGATTGGTCCCTAAAGGATCCTAAAGCGCTTCATCAGGACCAGTTGGAGAAAAGAAACCGGGAATCAGGAAAAAACACCCTGTATTCCTTTGATAAACCTACTTAAGGTATATGACAGTAATAGTCTAAGGACCCGTTTTTATACCAATGTCCTTGTTCACAGCCTAAAAGGAGACAAAAGGAGGGGGGGGGGGGGAAAAAGGAAGATAAAGCACAGATATTTAGAGCCCAGTGACATATTAATTACATATGTTCCTGTAGAAAGCAAGCTCAAAGTCACAAGTGCACAGACTGTGCCCAAGTGCCAAGTGCATGAAACTAGTGAAGCGTCAGTGCGTCTTCGATGTAACATGCATTGTAAAAAAGAAAATACTGTGAGTGACTTCTACCTAGGTAACGGAAGGTGGTATAATCCTAAGTGTACAACTGTGGCGGAGGTACACAGGGTGAACTACGCTGCATCAGAGTCAAGGACTGGTGCCGAAGGGTGATGGTGTGATGCATGGGTGATAAACATCTAGCACCTGGTGTCATATCATGATAAGCGGTGGCCACCGGTCTGATATAAAGTGAGGGAAGGGAGTGGCGCTAGTCACAATTTAGACCCCAGAAGGAGTCGGTATGGACGAGGCATGCCTGGAAACCAAGAAACTAACTCAGGTACAATTTAAAATCAAAGGTACTTGTGTGGAGTCGATATTACACAATACCTAGAGTGAAGTGTGACGATTATACAAATACAGTGGTAAAAACATAATCAGAAACACAAAAACACGCCTACCCTCCCAAGGTTGAAGAAGGGCTCCGTCGGATGTACCACGGCGTGAGGCTAAGAACAACAAGCAAGAAAGAGGGGGGGACCAAATTACAGCAGGAGAACCCAGCGGTATTGCCAGGAACCAACACAGCATCCTAAATACAGAGGGAAAGTTACTTACTCACGTTACGGCCTCACGGAACCGGAAACCTACCCGTCCAGCGGTACTGCCGGTAGCATTCTTAGCCGGGAAGCGGGTCTCCCTAAATACGGAAATCAGCGCGGCGGAAGGCTGTGGCGGCGGCGTCATCGCGTAGCTTGCGGGGAGCTCGTCAGTTTCCGTCCGAAAGGGGGCGGCCATGTTGGAATGGGAATAACGAGTGTGTTAGTAATATCGTTAGACCCGATAGTTGTACTAAGTCTGGTCCAATTAAAAAAAGTAATGAAGCCCGAGTTGGTTTGCTGAGACCCAAACACATAGTAACTGTGTACCCTGTTTTATTGGGAATCAGTGTGGCGTGAAGGGCGAATCTGTGTAGGGGCTAAGAATACACCCCATGTTCCGGATCTGAGTGCGATGCTGGGCCGTGTATTGGAGAAAAAGGGGGCAGCCATATCGGAGCGGTAAAGGGGAGATATTAGCCTGATGGTCACCTGTGTATACTACATCTGGTAAAGTGCCGATGCAAATGATACCTAGACCCAAGTGAGAGTATTACCCACTGTCAGGGACCGGTCAGAGATGGCAATAGGGTCGGGACCAACGGGAGGGGGGGGGGGGTTGGGGGGGGGGGGGAAGGGGGAAGTTGTTCAAGTAACGTGCCTGGGTACGGAATCGTCTGACTATGGAGGTAGTTATCAGTGCAGACTGATATTACGTGATACTGCTGGACCCTGTTCATTAAGTTAAATGATAGGACGTAAGACACCTAAGATAGGCTAAGTGTGACAACAGGATGGTCCATATGTTAAAAAACGATCGGGATCCATCAGGAGGTGTGATGGTGTACTGCCAGATATTGTCTAAAGGCTAGGTGATGGGCATATTTTTTCAAATGACTGTGATTGATAGTCTGATTCCTAATCTCAAGAGAATATTACAATGAGATGTGTGTGTTTTTGTAAGCTTCTTAATACATCTATCCAGAGTGTCAGGGTTTAGTGTGATAGGTCTACCCAGGGTATATCTTCGTTCAGTCCATTTTTGTTGCTCCTGAGTTTGAACACCCATCGTTGTTCTTGTCTGAATAATGTGGTGGCTGACCACTGGGAGTTGGATTCGATTATAGTCCAATGTAAACTTTCTGGGGGATGGTTCTTTTCCAGAAAGTGACTTTGTAATCTTGTGGCTGTGCGTTTGCGACGGATGGTACTCTTATGTTCCCCTATTCGGACCTTCACTGGTCTGGTGGTCATGCCAATGTACTGAAAGCCACAGGGACAGGTGATTAAGTACACGCAGTTCTTAGTGTTGCAGTTCGTGTGCCGTATCTGTTTCCAGAGCCTTGGGAGTCCCAAGTCTAGTTCCTTGGTGGTGCTTGTCTGGGGGCATGCTGCACATGAGCCACATGGATAATGTCCAACCACTGGAGGTAAGTTCCATAGTGTGGGTTGTGTCTGTGTGGTTTTCTTAGGACGTGTGTGCACGAGCATGTCCCTGAGATTCTGGGTTCTTTTGAAAGAGAAGAGTGGTTTTGGACCTGGTTGGAACTGTCCGGTTTCCAGGATCTTCCAATTCTTCTTGATGATTTTCTGAATCTTGTTGGAGTTAGGTGTGTAAGATGTGACACACGTCAGAACATCTGTGGTGGGTTTATCTTTTATTTCAAGTAGTGCTCCTCTGTGATTGTTCCTAGCTCGTTTTCGGGCTTGTTTCACGATTTTCTTAGGATACTCCCTTTGAATCAGGGTTTTAGTTAGGGTGTCCGCCTCTTTTTCATATTCTGTGATGGTATTACAGTTGCGTCGTAACCGTAGGAACTGGCCCACCGGTAAGTTGTTTCTTAAAGATTTAGGATGGTGGCTTTGGAACAGGAGGAGACTGTTTCTGTCAGTCGGTTTTTTGTAGTTAGTGGTCATAAGAGACCCGTCTTTCAAAGATATGAGAAGGTCTAAGAAAGGAATGGACTCCGATGACATAGTGCCAACAAAATTTAGGAATGGGTTGAGAGTGTTAATCCATATGAAAAAAGTGCGACACAACTCTTCGTCCCCTTTCCAGAAGATGATGATGTTGTCGATGTACCTTCGCCATAATAGAATGTTGTTGTTGTAAGGATTGGCGTCTGTGAGGATGTGTTCTTCTTCAAAGTCCGCCATGTACAAACAGGCCAGACTCGGCGCAAAGGTGCTCCCCATGCTGGTCCCCTGGACCTGATGGTAAAGTTGTTCTTCAAAAGCGAAGTAATTCTCTTTCAATGCTATGGTCGCGCAGTCACAAATGAAAGTGACAGGTGTTTCGGATGGCCATGGGTTCACGTTGCGGAGCACCTTGTCCAAGACTGTGAGTGTCGCATCTTGGGGAATGTTCGTATATAAAGCCTCAACGTCTAAGGTGACTAGGAGGGTAATCGATTCTGGTGTTTCAAATTGTTCAATAAGGTTCAGAACTTCTGTTGTGTCTCTCAAGTAGGTAGAGGTCTTAGTTACCAAAGGGCGTAAGAATACATCGCAGAATTTGCTAAGTGGTTCTAGCAGTGAATCGATCCCAGACACAATGGGCCTTCCAGGTGGGGGGGTGGTCCCCTTGTGAATTTTTGGTAGGCAATAGAAGTACGGAGTACGGGGGTACTTGTTCATAAGGAATGAAGCCTCATCCTTTGTTATCCAGCCTTCTGCCTCCGCTTCCGCAGTCAAGTGCTGTATCTTGGTGGAGAGACGCGTGGTCGGGTCTTCTTCAATTGGTTCGTAGTACCTAGTGTTGGAAAGTTGTCGTCGGCATTCTTCATCATAGGTGACCTTATCCTGAATGACTATGGCACCTCCTTTGTCCGCTGGCTTCAGAACGATGGTCTTGTCCTCTGTCAGATTTTTTAGAAGAAGCCTTTCTTCTTTGGAAAGATTGTTGAAGGGGCGGGTAGTGGTTATATTCTCTACCTCTTTCAAAACAGCCTGTTCAAAAGTCAGTACCTCATGCAAGGTCATAGCTGCGGTGGGGGTAAATCTGGATTTATTCTTGAGACCTTATTCAACTTCCCCCTTTCCCCCCCCCCCCCACCCCCCCCCTCCCGTTGGTCCCGACCCTATTGCCATCTCTGACCGGTCCCTGACAGTGGGTAATACTCTCACTTGGGTCTAGGTATCATTTGCATCGGCACTTTACCAGATGCAGTATACACAGGTGACCATCAGGCTAATATCTCCCCTTTACCGCTCCGATATGGCCGCCCCCTTTTTCTCCAATACACGGCCCAGCATCGCACTCAGATCCGGAACATGGGGTGTATTCTTAGCCCCTACACAGATTCGCCCTTCACGCCACACTGATTCCCAATAAAACAGGGTACACAGTTACTATGTGTTTGGGTCTCAGCAAACCAACTCGGGCTTCATTACTTTTTTTAATTGGACCAGACTTAGTACAACTATCGGGTCTAACGATATTACTAACACACTCGTTATTCCCATTCCAACATGGCCGCCCCCTTTCGGACGGAAACTGACGAGCTCCCCGAAAGCTACGCGATGACGCCGCCGCCACAGCCTTCCGCCGCGCTGATTTCCGTATTTAGGGAGACCCGCTTCCCGGCTAAGAATGCTACCGGCAGTACCGCTGGACGGGTAGGTTTCCGGTTCCGTGAGGCCGTAACGTGAGTAAGTAACTTTCCCTCTGTATTTAGGATGCTGTGTTGGTTCCTGGCAATACCGCTGGGTTCTCCTGCTGTAATTTGGTCCCCCCCTCTTTCTTGCTTGTTGTTCTTAGCCTCACGCCGTGGTACATCCGACGGAGCCCTTCTTCAACCTTGGGAGGGTAGGCGTGTTTTTGTGTTTCTGATTATGTTTTTACCACTGTATTTGTATAATCGTCACACTTCACTCTAGGTATTGTGTTATATCGACTCCACACAAGTACCTTTGATTTTAAATTGTACCTGAGTTAGTTTCTTGGTTTCCAGGCATGCCTCGTCCATACCGACTCCTTCTGGGGTCTAAATTGTGACTAGCGCCACTCCCTTCCCTCACTTTATATCAGACCGGTGGCCACCGCTTATCATGATATGACACCAGGTGCTAGATGTTTATCACCCATGCATCACACCATCACCCTTCGGCACCAGTCCTTGACTCTGATGCAGCGTAGTTCACCCTGTGTACCTCCGCCACAGTTGTACACTTAGGATTATACCACCTTCCGTTACCTAGGTAGAAGTCACTCACAGTATTTTCTTTTTTACAATGCATGTTACATCGAAGACGCACTGACGCTTCACTAGTTTCATGCACTTGGCACTTGGGCACAGTCTGTGCACTTGTGACTTTGAGCTTGCTTTCTACAGGAACATATGTAATTAATATGTCACTGGGCTCTAAATATCTGTGCTTTATCTTCCTTTCCCCCCCCCCTCCTTTTGTCTCCTTTTAGGCTGTGAACAAGGACATTAGTATAAAAACGGGTCCTTAGACTATTACTGTCATATACCTTAAGTAGGTTTATCAAAGGAATACAGGGTGTTTTTTCCTGATTCCCGGTTTCTTTTCTCCAACTGGTCCTGATGAAGCGCTTTAGGATCCTTTAGGGACCAATCTGTAGCGCGAAACATGTCGACCCCCTTCTAAAAACTGCACTTTATCACACACTACACGGGTTGAGAGAAGTGGGAACTTATTTGGTCTAGTTTTCCCCTCTCGTAACGGCACAAACGTGCATCTCCATCCCCGTGGACTTTTATTTTGGATCAGGGGTCCTACGAATAAAATTTTCAGGGCCTCCTGACCCATTTTAACTCACATTCACTAACACCTCCTCCCACATACCCGCACTCACCACTGTGGCAACTCCTAAAAGATCTCCGCTAGAGAGCCCCTAGGGGCCCGTGAGGGACTGCAGCGCCACCCCCACGAGGAGCAACCTTGCCCGATGATGATGCTATACACTCGTAAGGCTGTGTGAGGGCACTACGTACCGAACTAAGGAGTACCTTCCTCTTTCTTTGCACACTCACCTATCCCAGGAGACTACCCCTCTTCTTGTTACAGCACATAATTAGTGGCTGTATCCCCCACCACCTATAGGAACTGAAACCATCCATTGTGATTAAATGTACTGATTTTGGGAGCATTGGTTCAGGACCTTTCTCTAAATAGCTCCTAGTCCCCCCCTCTCCATTTTGATTTATTATATATATATATACATATATATATGAACATGATAATTGGGTGAATTTTAATATCAAGCTTTTATGGCCAATTTTACATCTCTTTTATGTGTTTTTATATATTTATATATTTAATTTATTTATTTATATATTTATATACTACAGCATTCTTTTGCACAACACATAAGGGACGTATGCTCCATATAAAGCATCCTATCAAGCCTAGTTATGACTTTGTATTCATACTAACACTCTTTCATATGATGTGGACATATATACTCTGGCTCTATGATAATCTCTAAGACTGTGACATATTCAGTTACTGTCACATGTAAAACCAAACCTAAAAGTAATTTCAATGGCAACCTAAGCATCAAAGAAAAGATGGATTCAAGAAACATATCTGTTTCATTTTGCAACTTATTTTATTTTATATTTTGCACTTTGCACATATCAGGCACTAATTTACACATTAAGTAATACAGGCAGCTTATCCCCCCCACAACTATTTCAGATACCATTCCACACTTTGCGCATAAGAACATTGCGGAACATTACAACATCATAAACATAGAATGATGTATATTCTATCGCATTTAAGCGACAAATACTAGTTGATTCTCTATGTTTTAAATGATATTAATGTGAATTATGCAATGAACTCTATGCGATGTCAAAGACAAGGAGCAATTCGTCCTATGTCAACAGCAATCAACAGCGCAGTCTATTTTTTGTAACACTTGATGGTCAGCCACTACAAATTATATTTGTGTATATTCAACTAACCGAATATGTATTAATGAACAATCCCGACTTTTTGCATTTAGGCATGAATGATCAAACGGTTTTAACGCGACCAGTATGTTTAATGTATATTTATTTTTATAGACTGAACTGTAAGCAAGTAATTCTAAGTGCAATGGTATACGTAATCTGCATTTATGCATATCACAAATGTCATTTTTACAGCCATGAAATGTTTACAAATATGCAAGTAATATTTTACGGGGGGTTTCCTTCCTCTATGTCTATTATCATGTGCAACTCACTAACCTATCACCTAGCACCTTGTCACTTTAAAAAACGAATGCTAAGCAAAAAAACTTTACCATGTGATCAAGACTCGAAGGAGTTGAAACGCGTTATGGCGGCATCCAAGAAATAAAGATGATATAATTGGCACCAAGTCTGTGGTCCGTGTCCGTGTGTAGCTGACAAAGGCGAGCAAGCTGCGGATTCGTATATATATATATATATATATATATATATATATATATATATATATATATATATATATACATGCACATAAAAAAGTATAACAAACAAAATGCAAGAACATTTAAAGTAGTTCCAATGTAATTATACATTACAACAAGACAATAAAGAAAAATGTGTTTTATTAAAATTATCTTAAACTGTATATAAATGTATATATATAAAAAATATAAATTAAATACACAAGCACATAATGATAATATATATATATATATTTTTTAACAAGACTATTAAATTCTAGGAATAATAAATAAACTATTCCTACTCTAATACATACAATAGCAGGGAAAGTGTTGGACTCAGGTGAGGTACCTTTACTACCACTCCAGTCTGTGCAACCGTAGGTAAAGTATTTGACTCAGGAGGGGTAAAAGTTACTATTCCCACTCCAGTCTGTGCAATTGAAGGCAAAGTGTTGGGTTCACTAGATGTAACATTTACTAATCCCACTCCAGCCTGTGCAACAGTAGGGAAAGTGTTGGACTCAGGAGGTGTAACATTTACTATTCCCAATCCAGTCTGTGCAACAGTAGGGAAAGCATTGGATAACAAAATGTAAAATTAACTATTCCCACTCCAGTCTGTGCAAGAGTAGAGAGAGTTCATTACAAGCAAATAACATATTTTAACAACTCTATTAATTTCCCAAAAATATAAAACCCTACATGTAAAAATAAATGTCTAAATTTTAACAAAAATGTAACAAATTACATATTTATGCAATTTGTAATATTTATTAATACCTAAAACAAATATTATTAATGTAATTAAAATACCACACCACATTCTCACAAACTTAACAGCCAACAATTAAAATAAAAAATATAACACAATTAACATATTGAGTAAAAAGCAAAACAATTTTTATTAAATGAATGCACAATTTGTTATGTATTAATACTTAAATATTGTCCCACCCTATTCCTCTACAAACTAAACATCACACACCTAAAATGTAATTTAATTAATAGAATGATTTCCCAATTTACATTATTATTAAATAAATATTTAATATTAAATTAATAATCAATTATCAATAAATTAATTCTTAATTAACTTCCCACCAAGTTCAACTGCAAACCCCACAACCCACACCTAAATTAAATTTTAAAAACAAATCAGTTTCATAACTTACATAATTAATTGTCAATTAAATAATTAATCATCATTAAAATTACTTATTAATTAATTAAAATTATTTAACTTCCTACCCTTTCCCCATACACACCCCACAACGCACACCTACATTACAACCTAAAAAATAAAGGAATAACACATTTAACATAATTAATATAAATTAAATATTTATGTATAATTAAAAAGTAATTAATTATTAATTACAATTAATTTACTTCCCACCAATCAGCCCTACGAACACCACAACCCACTACAACACAAAACATTTCAATTACCAATTTAGTTACATCTAAAAACAACAATAATTATACAACAAATTTATATAACATATACAAGTAAAACATATACTAAAATACACAAAGATAAATAAAAAAACGATATTCCTTATAATATTATTTTTGTAAACGATATTAACAACATAGCAATTTTTGACATCGAAATTCCTGCATCACAATATTTGTGTAACACAATATTAAAAACTCAATATTTTTGTGCCTGGATTTGTTTTAACTTGATATTTTGTCCGAATACCGTTGTGCTTACTTCTGTAAAACATTTCATTTGAGAAAACTGTGTTAATATATTATTACATATGAACGACCTTGTGGTGCTTGACTAAACACCCATAGGTCTCCCGAGAAACTGGATGAACTTGGATGTTATTGTTTTAACGATCATTTAATTATAAACACGGATTAAATCTCATGCTCAATCATTTAGGATGACATTTTTCTTTACATGTTTTTTAGGTAATGTTAAACTAGGCTCCGTGAAACAGTATAAATATTTTAGGAGTAAATTGTTTGAAGAGTTTGCAATGAAAACGTCAATATGAAACATTTGCCAAGTGCGCAGATATGGTTATGAATGGGCTTTGTCACTTTCATTGATTGTATAGAGATTACACATTGTTTGCCACTTGTGATGGCATCCTGGCACATCATTTTTCTGGCAATGTTCCCTAGAAGCTCTGCAATAATTTAATGTTGAATTTCCAATTTTAATAAATCCTACTGGAAAGAATTCATTGATGCTCCAAACAATGGCTGTGACTGAAGCAATTAGTGTGGGGTTGGGACTTCAAAGTCTTTATCTAAAAGCAGAGGCAAAGGCTGTGCTTTACTTTATAAAGTCACCTCTTGTTACAGGAAACATCATTGGTTGGTTATTGTTTTAAAGCAATTCATATGAGTCAGCGGTTTCTA